>NC_141170.1:87725000-97725000 GCF_055505025.1 Bos grunniens | reverse complement strand
ACCACTGCTGAGTTTTCCAAATTTGCTGGCCTATTGAGTGAAGCACTTTCACAGTATCATCTTTTACGATTTGAAATAGCTCAATTGGAATTCCATCACCTCCACTAGCTTTCTTCTTATTGATGCTTCCTAAGGCCCGCTTGACTTCACATTCCAGGATGTCTGGCTCTAGGTGAATGATCACACCATTGTGGTTATCTGGGTTATGAAGATCTTTTTTGTATAGTTCTGTGTGTTCTTGCCACCTCTTCTTAATATCTTCTGCTTCTGTTAGGTCCATACCATTTATGTCCTTTATCGAGCCCCTCTTTGCATGAAATGTTCCCTTGGTATCTCTAATTTTCTTGAAGAGATCTCTAGTGTTTCCCATTCTATTGTTTTCCTCTATTTCTTTGCATTGATCACTGAGAAAGGCTTACTTATTTCTCCTTACTATTCTTTGGAACTACGCATTCAAATGGGTGTAGCTTTCCTTTTCTCCTTTCAGTTCTCTTCTTTTTACAGGTATTTGTAAGGTCTCCTCAGACAACTATTCTGCCTTTTTGCATTTCTTTTAAACAATGATTAAACAATGAGTAGTTCCAAATCTGAAAGAAACAAATGGTAATTATTTCAGTCCTTTAAAATCTCAAGGACCCTCAATATATTCAAAACAAGAAAACAAGGAATGACAACAACAAAAACTGAAATGCTTGATTTCACAGTTTGATGGAAAATGTTGAGACCCATACGAAACGTGAATAAAAAACCTTTAAAAAATTTAGTGGTAAAACTACAATTGACATTTGAGCAACTTTGTCCCCATGGATAGCTGTAGAACTTCTGAGGGTTATCAACAGATTCATCATTGAGAAAAATATTACATAAGTTTCCACTCTATCTGTTGCATTAAGTAAGGGTTAATTTATACCCTGAATTATTAAATGCACTCCCATACTATGACAAAATTGTAAACCTGAGAAAACGCAGTACTTTCCAGTTTTATAAAGTCTGTCAGAGACTTTCTTAAGTGGCTAATTTAGAGGAAGCTGGCACACAATTTGAAGATGTAATTTGAGTCGTGGCTGATGATATACTTTTACTTGTTTAGCCTTTTATGCAGCTTGTTTGCATTACTTGAACAGATTTGCTGTTTCTATTCTAACTGCATTGTGTATGGCATGAGGAATGCTGATTAATTCTTGTCCGTAATCATCACAACTCTGCCAATGTTGAACATTTATATCCTTCATTACATAATCTATGTATGCATTCCTTATGTTATTAGTGGGAGTAGCATGTAATAGGTAAACAAACCTGTTCTTGATTTAAATTAAAAATCACTGTTGATCCTTTTCCATCTTTAACAGAAACTGCCTTAGATGGAGGAATCTGGCATAGGTTTTATCTGTTTCAAGTAGCTTTAATTAGAATTCTTTAATTGTCCCTACAGCTGCCACCAATAGTAAACTCTAAAATATCAATTGTAATTGGAAGATAAATTTGCATTTTATTCATGACATAAAGTTAATATGTCTTACTTTGTGAATTTTGAGACAGTGAGGCTATTCACTGCCGTTGGAGTGTCGCTGAATAGCCCTTTTCAATCATTTTGATACTTACACTGTACGTGACTGTCTCATCTACTTACCTTTAAAAAGAGAATTAAGTAAACAATGACTCCTAGGTGAGCCTTATTTAATAAATTACTTACTGGTTTATTCAGAGACTCCTGAGGAAATAGATTCTTAAATGATGGGTTATAGTTTCAAAAAGGCATTTCACTAGAAGTCCTAAAGCATTTAAAAGGAAGTAAAGTATGTCACTCTTTATGTGTGCATGCTAAGTCCCTTCAGTCATGTCTGACTCTTTGCGACCCTATGGACTGTAGCCTGCCAGGCTCCTCTGTCCATGGGATTCTCCATGCAAGAGTACTGGAGCTGGTTGCCATGCCCTCCTCCAGGCAGTCTTCCCAATGCAGGGATCAATTCCATGTCACTTAAGTCTTCTGCATTGGCAGGCAGGTTCTTTACCACCAGCGCCACCTGGGAAGCCCACTCTTTATGCTCCTAGTCAAATTACAACTGCAGAGTTGTATAAAGGATGAAAAAATAAATAGATAACAAAAAATCTAGTGTATCCATATCTTCATAAGTATGTTTCTAAATTTCTCAGACTTTTCTTGAGTTGCTAAGTTGGAACCACAAATCAGATGGTTAGATTCAATATAATTAGCTTCCTGTTTTCTAGAAGAGTAAATGAAGTACTGGTTTGTAGGAAAATCATTCTGTTGAGAATTTTTTATTTCAGCAAGTCACTTTAAGGTAAAAACTGTAACTACTCACAATGGTAGGAATGAAAGGAAACAATGAAAGGAGTTTTTTATGTCAGGTAATTGAAAAGTCCTAAGGAAAGACTCAGACCTCTCTGCCTGTAGTACTGTAAGTTGGTTTTATTTTGAGGCCTTGTTGATTTATGTTTTGGCCACTACTGCCTGTAAATGTTTACCTTCCATTGCTAGGAATTTGTGTAAAGGGAAAACTTTTCTTTCCTGACAAATTTAGCAAAAATCCTGGAGCTAATTCTTGGTGGATCCAATTGGCCTATACTGGATTTTGTGCCCAACACTTAGCTAGTCCCTGTAAAGAGTGAAGCGCTGGTGTATCTTATACAAATGTAATATGAAAAATTTTGTTTAATCTTGGCCTGTCCTTAAGATCTGGGTGGAGATCAGCCTCTCCCTACCACATTTACTGAGAAGGAATTAATAGTAGTTTCCAGGGAAAATCAGGGTAATGACAGAAACAAAAAGGGAAATAGGTACCAAGGGCAGAAAAAAAAAAATGAATGAAAGGGAGGAAGAAAGGAAAGATTGAAGAAGGAAAGAAAGAAGAAGGAGAGAAAGTACAAGAGAGAAAAGAGAGATAAGGAAAGAGGGAAGAAAGGGAGGAAGAGAAGGGGGAAGGAGGGAAGAAAGAAGGAAGGGGAGATGATGATAAATACCTACTACATCATGTTTTATTGAAGGGTTAATGGACAAGGAAGCAGCAGGAGGGAGGAGGCAGAGAAACATCTTCACTGGAATTCTAATAGGATAATTAATTTCTGTATAATTGTATGATAACTCTATTTAGTTAACTTGAAAGATCCATTTTTATTAATTAGTCATGTATATGCATAAACACACACAACACACAGGTGCACACAATACCAGTATGTCTCTGATTGGATCTACATGAGCACAACACTATTTCTGGGATAAAGAAGACAATTTACAATGAGTTTGATAGACTTACCAGCAAAATTCCATTCCTTACAGTTAACCCGTTACTTTATAGAAATGTGTACAAATGTTGATTATGAGGAAGATTAGCTGTAGAATTATACATGAGAGGATTTGTTTCAGGGAACTAAGGTCATCAAATCTCAAAATAGAGACTAGATTTTCACCACCAACTTTAATGCCTTTCCCACAGATTGTTCAGTTGTATTTGCTACCTCATGGTTGAACCTTCATTTCACTGGATTCAGCCCAATGAGTATGATGGAAGCCAAGGCTTTATCAAGTTTCAGCACACTTAATTTTTTTCATCTTGATCTCAATTACTTTATGCTTATGAGAAAATTCTTATTTGCTATTAGGAATAGCAAAGTCACATTTCCCATTTATTATCAAATGATAAAACTGTGTATATAAAAAAAGACTTAAATGATTAACCTGACGACAAAGATGGCGCAATTGAAGAAGCTGAACTATGGGTAGAAGTGATAGCTTAATATGTTTGTTCTTTGGTGGAAAAGAAAGTCTAAATTTTGTACACCAGAATTTCACTTAGGAATACAGGGAGCTCAAAAGTGTACTACCCTCAACTCTACTAAAGGATGGAGAATCAGTGTAGGAGGAAGAGCAGAGTCAAACCATAATAAGGGGGAGTGGATGCAGTGCGGGTAAATGCAGTAATTTTCCATTGCATGGGGAAGTGGACACTCTCATCATTGCCAGCACTTAAATCTCTTACTAGACAAGGAAGAAGTGGAGCCTGTTATACTGTTGGAGAAACAAGGCAGTAAGTAATTGAATCCAAACTCTTTCTGTGGCCAGCATGAGAGAGACCACCCTCTTCTCTCTGTCCCTGTAGCTAAGGTGGATTGATTTCACATCCTTCACACTGAAGAGGAGGAAGGAGCCCATTTTGATTAATAAATGTATAGACCAGTGATTCAGGGGTGAGTACAAGATCTTGAGAAGCCAAATCAGATTAAAATACATTTGTATAAAAATAAAACACCTAAAATAGGTAATGCTAAGAAAGAATAATTTGTAAACTCCTGAATTAAGAGTCTCATTATATTTGAATAGTAAGAGGCAACTTTTTTTTCATTAAAATAGAACTTTACTACAGATATCAACATGAAAAGTTTGATCCAGGGACACTGCTGTGAAATCTAAGTATGACATTTAAATATGCTTATCAGAAGTATAATTATGCTTGCTTTTATTTATGACAATGAATGCTTTCAATCTATATGGAATATCTTATTTATAATAAGTGGTTAGACAATAATGACTCTCTATCCATATTTATGAATTTTCAATTTATTTGTCATTCCTGAGTCATTAATAGAATTTATACACATACGTATTAACACTAGATTTTTTTTTTTAAAGAGATGGTTGTCATCCTAAAAACAAGGCATTTATGTTTACAACATTGATAATATTGATAAATTCACTGTAAATTCAATGTAAAAGCCTAAATGACAGTTGACAAAAAGAATTCTCATGTAACTTGATATTAGATAATTCAAATATAATTACTGCTGTAATTTTTCTGTAACATTTCACAAAAGTAAATGTTTAGTTATTTATTTGCATGTTTCTTCTTTAGGGTAAGAAGTCACCTAAGAGGATCCAGTACTGTGTTCATTCCTAAAAACATAGCTCTTCAGAATTAATATCACAAATAGCTCACAAACTTAAATAATTACATGAACATTATGTATTTCTCAAAATCTTCCACTAAAACATGCATGTGTGCTAAGTCACTTCAGTCATGTCTGCACAGTCATGTCTGTGCAAAGCTATGGACAGTAGCCTCCAGGCTCCCCTGCCCATGGACTTCTCTAGGCAAGAATACTAGAGTGGGTTGGCATGCCCTCCTCCAGGGGATCTTCCTGACCCAGGGATCAGACCCACCTCCCTTAAGTCTCCTGCATTGGCAGGCAGGTTCTTTACCCCTTGCACCACCTGGAAAGCCCTTCCACTGAAACAAGTATACAAATAATGTTGTGCTAAGTCACTTCAGTCATGTCTGACTCTTTGTGACCCCATGGACTGTAGCCCACCAGGCTCCTCTGTCCATGGGGATTCTCTAGGCCAGAATACTGGAGTGTGTAGCCTTTCCCTTCTCCAGGGGAATCTTCCCGACTCAGGGATCGAAGCCAGGTCTCCAGCATTGCAGACGGATTCTTTACCAGCTGAGCTATCAGGGAAGCCCTTTAAAGTAGACTCCAAACAAACACATTTTAATAAGCTTCATGTATTTTCAATGTCTGTAGCAGCATGACATTAATTTTCATTTATATTACTTTTTTAAAGGAATGATTGATATCCTTCCATATTTTTATTATTTTGGAAGCAAAAACATATGTAAAGCAATGGACATAACTGAAAAGCAATCACCAAACAAAGGCAACTTTGAAAGAAGCCTGCACTGTTGAGGTCTCTTCTCTTACCCTGCCTTCAGCCGTGGAAGCGCTCTTTCATCCAAATGACAAATAGTTCCTTCTTAATTATTAGTTAATGATTTTTTACTGGACATCAACACTGTGGTGTTTCATTTTTAAATGAATGAATTCATTTGTAAATGTATTAACTTTTCATATCTGATCAGGTAACACTTTCTTAACTTCTGTGAATGCCTGGTCCCTCTCTTACTTCACCAAAGCTCTGCTCATGGTGAATGAAGGACCTCCTAACTGGGCCTTGGAGTTCTGGAGACTTCTACAAGGCAAGTTGAAAAAGAGAATCGCTGACCTCCTCTTATTTGCCCTTGGTTAGTCGTTTTAATATAACTGTATCACCTACCCACATAAAGGATATATCCATTACTATCTCAAGTTTTTAAAAAGTTAAAATGAAAAAATAAAAAGTTAAAATGATTTTCAATTGTTTGATTCCTAATCCCTTTTTTCTCACCCTGAATCCCCAATTATGATACTCCCAGCAACCTTTGTTTATGTTAATTACTTGCTATAAATAAACAGTTATCTCACTACAACACCTCACCGAGCAGGTGGAGATACGATTTTAAGGTGTGTTATCAGATCTAGACCTTAGTTTCCAATCTCACGTCCTCTTTTTGCTTCTGTGAAACCTTTGACTGGGTGTGTTTACTGCTTGTGCCAGTATACAACAATCCACACCAATATTCTTGTCTGGGAAACCCCATGGCCAGATGAGCCTGGTGGAGACACGACTGAGCTACTAAACAACAGCAACATAGGTCCACCTAGAAGCAGAAAATACAATAGGATTAGAGGTGAAAGAGATTTATTCTGGGAAGGAGTAGGAGAAGGAGGGGAGGACTTGTAGAACGGAAAAGTTGTGTGGAAGGAGCATGCAGGATGAAAGTTTGGGTAGCACGCATGTTGTCATGTAGAACCCTTTCAAAAAAGATCTTAGGCTAATCAATCAAGTTGCGAATTTGCCCACTCCCTGAGGGCTTTTGTCAGGAAGCTAAATTTGCAGAAATTGCCCCTTTCATCCAAGTCAATGAATTTTTCCTTACCTAGTCTTATATTCCAACCCTCTTGATTAAGCACTTTCTAAATGCAAACCCTGGGCTACTTTCCAGGCTCTTGCTGGTACAGGCGAGCTAATTCTCACAAGTACATTCACATGCAGTCTCCATCCTCCCTTATTAAGCCCAACAACAACCAGCTGGGTTTTCCCAGGATTTAGCTTTAGTTAGGTCCTGGAATCCAGGAGAGGAGATGGAGGTTGGTCCTTTAAGGCAGGAGTCCCCAGCCTCTGGGATTGAATGCCTAATGATCTGAAGTGGAGCTGATGCAGTAATAATAGAAATAAAGTACACAATAAATGTGACATGCTTGAACCATCCCCAAAGCATCCCCCCTTCCCAGGTCCATGGAAAAAAATTTCTTCCATGAAACTGGACCCTGGTGCCAAAAAGTTTGGGGACCACTGATTTAAGGGATATCAGTTGCCATGTAGAATTGTAACTTTTGCAGCATCTTCTAACCCATGGGGGTGAAGCTATAGGCCACCTCTGAGTAGTCAGTGCAAGTTTTGAGGGGTCAGTGCAGAGCAAACACCTTCAGGGGCAACTGTCTGCATGTCCCCACTTATATTTTAAGATCTCAGGTTTTCCCAAACAAACCCCTGCATTTTGTGTAATAGATCTTCCTCTTCTGAGCATTCTCAGGTCTCTGGAACTCTGTGACTTATTGGATCTTTGGTCTGCAAATTTAGCTGATCTGTTCTTCATTCAAAGAGATAAGGGCTTTTTGTAGCTTACTGAGAATCTCCCTGGGCTTCCCAGTTGGCACAGTGGTAAAGAGTCCACCTCCTAATACAGGACATGCAAGAGTTGCAGGTTCCATCTCTGGGTTGGGACAATCCTCTGCAGTAGGCAACCCACTTTGGTATTCTTGCCTGGAAAATTCCATGGACAGAGGAGCCTGGTGGGCTAAAATTGACGGGGTCACAAAGAGTTAGACAAGACTGAGCGACTGAGCATGCACACGCGTCCCTTTAGCTCTTATGTTAACTATTTATAATGCTCCTTAGTGTCCTGTTCTCTGTAGGATGTCAATATCAGTACAATATAGCAGTAACCAGCCAACACAACTCTATTTTAAATGTCTGAACCATTGTGCCTGAAAGGCAAATCATCACCCAGAGTGAAATCTTTAGCAATTGGGCTTTGTGCCAGGGCATTTCTGTGACCCATCTTTCACTCAAAGTGGATGGTTGCTGCTGCTGCTGCTAAGTCACTTCAGTTGTGTCCGACTCTGTGCGACCCCATAGATGGCCTCCTACCAGGCTCCTCTGTCTCTGGGATTCTCCAGGCAAGAACACTGGAGTGGGTTGCCATTTCCTTCTCCAATGCATGAAAGTGAAAAGTGAAAGTGAAGTCGCTTCATTGTGTCCGACTACCTCATGGACTGCAGCCCACCAGGCTCCTCCATCCATGGGATTTTCCAGGCAAGAGTACTGGAGTGGGGTGCCATTAGTGAGACATAATTAAATACCCACCTTGCCACTGTTTGCTCTGTTCACTCTTAGTACCACGTGCAATAGTTGGGGTTCACCGAGAAGCAGATGCCAAAAGAGGGTTAGACAACATACAAGAGATATATCGAAGGAAGAAACAGCAGAAGGTGAGGGCAAGCTTCAGATCATGGTATAGGTTTGACAGCTGTGTTAGGAGAGAAGCAAGCAAGGGGAATAAAGTAGAATCACTGACTGCAACACAGTTCACATAAGATTTGGTGAGGACGATGGGAGTCCTTGAGCCAAAACCCCCATGGGAGGAGTCCCACGTGTATCCTCCTCAGGGTCTGTCATTGAGTGGGAGCAACTAGCAGGAGGTGTAGTATTAGAGTAAATGCAGAGGTGGGCCTAAAGGGACAGTGGTCATGTTGAGGCATCAATCAAGTTGCCCGTTGGAGGAGATGTAAGCAGTGCGTTTGTGTGGACACCACAGTTGCTGTTTCCTGAAAAACGATGGCACAGAAACTGGGAACGTGGACTTGGGAGTCAGATTGCCTGAGTTCCAATACTGCTGGACCACCTACTAACTATGATGACTCGGCCAAGTTAATACATGTGGTCTTTCATTTTTTTCACATTTAAATTGATAATAATATGCTCATAGAGCCATTGGAGGATTTAAAATGGATCATTCATGTAAAAGCTATCATTATTATGGTGATTATGCCCACAATTCAGTCATGCAAAAAAAAGAATAATTTTCTTTTTCTATAACTGAACTTGTTTTTCATGTTGATCCCTAAACCTAGCCGGTGTTAGAAGCTAAATCTTAGGTAGCACAATGTGTCTTCCTTAGATTGCACACAAAAAATTGGGAGCCCTATTTAGAATCAGATGACGGGGATCCAAAGACCAAATCTGCCATTTCTAGTGGGATGGCTTTGGATATCTTATTTAACCTCTCTGTGACATAGTTGTGTGTGTGCCTGCTCAGTCGCTCAGTTGTGTCAAACTCTCTGCAACCCCATGGACTGTAGCCCACCAGGCTCCTCTGTCCATGGCATTTCCCAGGCACAAACCTGGAGTGGGTTGCCATTTCTTCCTCCAGGGGATCTTCCTAACTTAGGGATTGAACCCACAACTCCTATGTCTCCTGCATTGGCAGGTTGATTCTTTACCACTGAGTCACCAGGGAAGCCCTTAGTTGTATGGCCTATAAAATGGGGTTACTATAATGGTCAGACCCTCATAATCTGGATATGACTCAAGATTTGGTCAGAATAATGCCTGACCCTATTCAGTGTTTGATCACGACTGGCCCTTATTGTTCTCATTCTGGGGTTTGACGTGCCTCTATCCCAGTTCTGGTATCTCAAGCCTAAGGGTTTAATTATGCTTACTGAAGTTAAGGGAGGGCACAGGACAGGGTTCTTTTCAGGAATCTAACAACCTCTAAGCCCTAGCTTCCTCCTGGGTTATGTCCCATTTTTCTTAGTCTGTGCAATCTTCATGTAGTCTGAGTAGGGAGGTATAGTTCTTTATTCCTTGTTTATGGCACAAACGTATTACCTTGAATGGTTCAGGGCTTAGCTTCTTTCAGTGTAAAAGCCTTGCCTTTTGAGGTTTAAAAGCTTTAGTTTTTGAAAATCAGAAGATTTTTCTTTGTGTAGTCTATCTTTCCCACAATGTGAGAGGAGGAATACAGTACAAAGAGTTAAAGGAAAAACAAGAGGCAAATCTCAGTTAATATCTCAAAATATTATTCCTCTACAATGTTTATGTTTAGGCTCTTCTCTGTTCCTGAAATTCCTTTTTGCTACCAATTAGAATTTTATATATTCAAGCTGCAATTTGAGTGCCTCCTCTTCTTGGAAGCACTCTCTCATCACTCCAGTCCAAAGTGCTTTCTTTTTCTAACTTTATTAATGCAGTCGTTACCACATGCATTTGAAATGGCCTGGTACATACTCTATTTCCCCCCACTACACTACATGTGACTTGGGAATAAACTCTGTACATTTTTTTATACCCATATTCTCTCTAGTACCTAACATAGGACTTGACAAATAAAGGTAGTTAAAAATGGTGAACATAGGGGGTTGGCCAAAAAGTTCATTCATGTTTTTCCATAACATCATGCAGAAAAGCTCGAAGGAACTGTTTGACCAACCGAATAATTAAATAAATTGCTTGCTTAGTCGATCAGTCACATCCGACTTTCTGAGATCCTTTGGGATTTTTCAGGCAAGAATTCGGGAGTGGGTTGCCATTTCGTCCTCCAGGGGATCTTCCCAGACCCAGAGATCCAACCCCAGTTTCCAATGTCTCCTGCACTGCAGGATTCTTTGTCTGCTTAGCCATCAGGGAAACCCAATTAAACAAATTACAAGAAGATTTTATGCAAGGACTTATATTTCTTTCTGAATCTCTACCTACCTTTTCTTGGTGTTTTGAACAGGCCTGTGTGTTGCTATGGATCCTTGCTTGATATTTATGTAACTGTTGCAGGAAGGGGGACGCCTTCCAGGGCCTGAGAGTGGACTCTTGTCTGACACTCGGATATGAATCATTGGAGGAGAAATGCATACTAACAAAGCAGAAGACTTTATTGGGAAAGGGCAACTGGGCGGAGAGCAGAGGAGTGAGGGAAGCCAGGAGAACCGCTCTACCACAAGGCTCCCTGTGCTGTGCCACGCGAAGTCACTTCAGTCGTACCCTACTCTTTGCGAACCTATAGACTATAGCCGGCCAGGTTCCTCTGATTATGGGATTCTCCAGACAAGAATACTGGAGTGAGTTGCCGTGCCCTCCTCCAGGGATCAAACCCACGTCTCCTACGACTCCTGCATTGTAGGCCTATTCTTTACCTCTGAGCCACTGGGTTAGCCCAAGTGGCTAGCAGTCCAGGTGCTATGGTAATGGGGTTAGTTTCCGGGTTGTCTCTGGCCAATCATCTTGCTTGGCCCACGTTTGGTCTGACTCAGGGTCCTTTCTGACAGTGCGCGAATTTCTCAGTCAAAGCAGATTTCAGCATGAGGGTTTCTGGGAGATCGACAGGAGGGATTGACTGGTGTCTACTTCTCCTATGGTCCTTCCAGAATTCTTCCAGGTTAGTTTTATGAGACACTTCATGGGTTGGCCTCTCCTCCCTTGTTTTGGCTCCTCCAGAATTCTCCGGTTAGTTTTCCGGCAGCAGCATGGCGTCCTTAAGGACCTCTTATTGTGAGACAACTCAGGCAAGTGGGTATTATCGTGACTGGCCGAGGTGGACGGTTTTGGTCAACAATTCTTTAACATAGCTAGATACAATGACTAATCTTTATTCCAGTTAAAAAACATTAAGCACGCTATGTGCCAGCCATTTTACCAAACTCGGAAGATGCAAAATTGAGTAAGGCTTGCCATCCAAGTTAGAGGTTCTTAAAACAAGCAATTTAAACGATACATATCCCAAGTGGCTCAGCGGTAAAGAATGGCCTGCCAATGCAGGAGACACAGGTTTGATCCCTGGGTTGGAAAGATCCCCTGGAGGAGGAAATGGCAACCCACTCAAGTATTCTTGCCTGGAAAAATCCCATGAACAGAGAGAAACCTACGGGGCTACAGTCCATGGGGTCACAAGGGTCAGACACAACTTAGCGACTGAGCAAGCATGCCAACTAGTACAATATCTGACTCATGGGAGCCCTGAGAACTGTATTAGAGAGCGAGTAAGTTAACAAGCTGATGGAATTAGTTATGGGTTTACTTCAGAGCACAGAGCAGATAACTTTTGTTTACTCCAAGGAAGTCTTGAAGGAGACTGTGACCAAGCTGAGTCTTAAAGGATGAACAACAGCAAAGAAAGCAAAAGTTGAGAGACAAACTTGACAGCATAAGCAAGAACATGGTGGTGTGAAGCAACAAAATTACGTCCTTTACGTTAAAAAAAAATGCAGTTTTGTTTACATTTTAGCAAAAATACATTTTCTGTGCAATATAAGATTATGGCTCAGAGTGTGGACTGTGGAGCCAGACAGCCTAGGTGTAAATCTTGGTTCTATCACTTTTCACTTGCTCTTTACTCTTAGTGAAATATTTTACCCTCTCTTGCCTGGGTACCCCACTTGTTTGGAAATCATACTTAATGTTATCATGAACTTCAAATGAAGCAATACATTTAAAACCTTCAAAAGTGTCTAAAAAGTGCTTGATACATTTTAGTTTATGAAGATTAAATATCATTTTCTTTTTTGCAACATTTCATTAGAAGTATTTCCTATTTACCATTACTGTGATCCTTGTTTTCTACCCAGAGATTCTCAGTAAGAGACAATAGGAAGAATGGTCCATGCTCTTAGGAAACTCAGTAGAATAATTTGGGGGTAGGGTCATTTAAAATCACATATCTATTGGCTTCCCTCCTTCTGCCCAATTTCAGAAGTACTGTCACCTCTTTAGTTAATCACTGTTAAGGGAAGGGGAAGAGTGCACTGTGACTTTTATTCAGGGATATTGGGACAGAAAAATGGCTTTGAATTTAATTTTATAGGCATTCTAGATACAGAATCAAGACAGTTCTGGATTAAAATAGTTGAAATATCTGACCTCAGGTCTCTTCATGTTTTACCGATTTGTGTTGGTCCCAGGACTAGGAAAATACCAAGAAAGTACACTTGTTCTGCATATACCAAAGCCTCAGTGACTTCTAGTAAGTACACCACAACCAACCCATTTCATTGTTTTCTTCTGTGAAAATATATTTTTGAACATTTTTCTACAATGAGTCAAGATAAAATAGAAATGAACAGAAAACCTTTCAATGTTTTGACTCAAAAATCATAATTTTTAAGTTATGGCAAAGAAGTTCTACATGATAAATATTACTTTGTGCAAGGGTGGATTTTGGCTTACCTGTAGTTTTCATTTGCTGGAAGAAGTAGTTGGAAAGTGTGGTATGGGAATGTGGAGTGTGTTGCACTGTTTTCTTGGCTCCAAGATATTTAAAACCTGTTCATTTTTCAGTTAGATTCATCAGTCACATTTACAAAGACTTTTATTTAGCTAAAAGTGATTAACCATTAAGATTTTTTTTCCCATGTGTTTTATTCCTGACTTAACACAATTTTAATCAAAACAAGTCTTATCTATTTGGTCAGAAATATCCACTATGTATTAAACACAGGTTGTTGCTTTACTTGTAAAGTGAAATAACTCTTGAAACTAAGATTTAGATGATAAAAATACAGGATGCTATGCTCTATTATGGTTTTTAAAACCATGTAACTCAATAGAAATTGTAATTTAAAACCTGGGACATCTTATGACATTGTAGTTTAGTGACTAGGGAAGGGAAAGGGAAAGGGAGGTCGCTCAGTCGTGTCCGACTCTTCGCAACCCCATGGACTGCAACCTACCAGGTTCCTCCATCTATGAGATTTTCCAGGCAAGAGTACTGGAGTGGGGTGCCATAGCCTTCTCCAAGTTTAGTGACTAACATACAGTTAAATTCATAAAATAATATTCTGCATTCATCCATCACTATAATAACAGTTGACCCTTGAACAACATGAGTTTTAATTTTGTGGGTCTGTTTATACTTGAGGTTTTTTTTTTTTTTTTCCCAGTAAATATACAGCAGTACACGGTCTGTGTTTGGTTAAATCTGTTCCTGCTGAACTGTGGATCTTGAGGCCCAACTATGAGACTTGAGCATCCTTGGGTTTTGGTATCTGCAACAAGTCCTGGAACCAAGTCCCTGAGGATACCAAGGGATATTATAATGCAGTATGATGATGCAACAATTCAATATAGGTATGGCATTTTGATGTGCTACAAATTGCTAATTTCAAACTACTTTTAGATCTAGTCCCCTAAACCAGATACATCATAAATAATTATATGTAATAATAATGATATAAATTTGTGCAATATTTTGCATTCTTCAAAATATAACAGTTTTTTAAGTTTTCTTTCAACTTTATGCAAATCAAGTAACAAAGTAGCCTCCATTAGAAGGAATAGTAGTTTAGGATTAGAGCACATAATATTTGTGAGACATTGTGTTAATGTGCATTGACTATGTAAAATTTAAAATGTCTTAACTCTTCTAATCCCATGGACAGAGGAAGCTTGTGGGCCAAAGTCCATAGGGTCTCTAAGAGTTGGACATGACTGAAGTGACTTAGCATGCACACACAACTCTTCTAATCCTCGTAAGAAACTTCTGATGAGGGACTAACATCCTCATTATACATAAAAAGGAACTAAGATGGAAACCGAGTTAACATAACGGATTCCTTGTAGAAGAACAACTGACACAAACATATGTCTGATGTGGAGTCCTCATTCTTAAAGATAATGTCACACGGCCTCCTATAATTTTTCCTTGCTATCCTTGATGAAGTCACGAATTTCTTTCAAAAAAAATATCTGGTTAGGCTATTTTGACACCACATGATTCCAACCTTAATCAACTATATGATTCATTAGAAAGTAGTTCCTTATACACAGAGTGTAAAAGTTATCAGCTCAGCAAAGAATGAATTTTTACAAGTACAGTTAGTGAAAGCTATCTCTCATTGTTGGGAAAGCATTCGTTTCAATCCAGACGGGCCTGGGTCCCGATCATCTCATCTTTTGGTCTTATTTCCTCATCTTCCTTAAGAACCTACATTGTCCTTGCAGATCCTATTGTCTGAGCAGCCTGTCATTTCTTGGACAAGCTTTCCAAGCTGGCAGACATGCTATTCCAAGGCTCTCATAGTTGTTGTGAGTTTCATGGGAGATTTACAGATTCCTTGCACAGATATCTCATTTTCCTGCTGATACTACTGCTTGCTTTCCTTGCTGTAAATCCTTATTATCTCACTTTATTTCTCCATTTCTCCTTTCTTTCTAGCCATACTGCTGCTGCTTCTCTCCACTCACTTCTCTTTATCCCTGTGCTGTTGGCATTCTCATTTAGACATCCGTCTTGTTGTGTCTACTTGCTTATTTGTATATGCAGGCCTTCCTATTTTTTCTTTTTCCATCTATCCTCCATAAGCATCACCGCTTTGTCAGAAAGGACCACCTTCTGGGTAACACCATCAGGAATACATTTCTCCCCCAGGAAATATGACAAAACCCTTTCTCTCCAATGCTTTCCGTTCTTTCCCTTTAAAGCATTTCTCTGCTGAAGCAGCTAAGTGGCTGCACAACATAATCCTGTATAAAGCTGGCAGAAATGCTATTTCAGAGAATTTGTGTAACTCTTTACTGTCCATTTTGTATAAGAGGCAAAGCTATGTGAATAATCCTTCAATGAATTTTCACTCAACATACACTTTTTAAGCAATTAGGATCTGTCAGCCCTTTCAGACCCCTCATTATGTATTTTTTTGTTGTTCCAACGTATTCTGTCCTCAAACACCACCCTTCAAAGCGAACCACATAGGCTGCATCAATGGGCTTCATTTCTCTCTGGCTTGTGGTTTGGGCTCAGAATATGGGAGATGCTAACTAGCCAGGGTCAGGGGCTTCCCAGGTGGCTCAGTGGGTAAAGAATTTGCCTGGAGATGCAAGAGACACCGGAGAAGCAGGTTTGATCCCTGGGTTGAGAAGATCTCCTGGAGAGGGCATGGCAACCCACCCCAGTATTGTTGCCTGGACAATGCCATGGACAGAGGAGCCTACAGTCCATGGGGTTGCCAGAAAGAGTCAGAAATGACTGAAGCAAATGAGCATGCACACATGCAGTAGAGAAGAAGGAATATTTATTATCTTAGTTCTTTCTCTCTATGGAGTCTGCTTCAGGTTGATGGCATCACTGTTGAAAGGCCACCATTTTGGGGTCACAGGAAGCCCTCTCTATATAATGACCCTCTCCAGGTTCGGTAATTGCTCCCTTCCCTTATCCTTCCATATGAGTTTTCCTCTCTGTTAGCTTCCAAGTTCTGACTTATCCATTATTGATTCCCCAATTCCCTGCTGTACCCCTTGAAATGAGTCTCCTTATTGAACAGCCCTCAAGTTAGAAACTCTGAGCATGGCATCTGTCTTCTAAACTGACTGGCAGAGACTTGGAATATTAAGAAATTAGATATAGCTGTTGCCTTTAAGAAACTTGCAACTGTAGAAAAAGGAGTCAATCATGTAAACGCCTAAGTGACTTATGAATTATAGAACATGTGATAGAAACAGATACAAGGTACAGTGAATTCACACTGGAAAAAGTGATTCATTTCATGCAGGAAGAGCCTATCAGAGAGGGCTTCTTGGAGTAATGTTCAAGTGATGCGTGGAGTGATGAACTTGTTATCAACGGCTTGATGAATGGATTGGGCTGAAACCTGGGTAGAAGGGCCACTGTCAGATGAGGGAACAGAACTGGTAATGCAAGAAAGCCTGGGACATTATTCTGTGTGCAGACAACTTCACACTCATGATAGCCAGAGGTTACCGTGGGAGAAGGGGCACGTAAGTTCAGACAAATCTGCAGATCTGAGAGGCTTTAATATATCATAGTGAGGAATTTGGACTTTACTGTGTATGTCGTGGGGGAGCCACAGAAGTTTGTATGCTAAAATGTAGAAAAATAGGGCTTCCCTGGTGGCTCGGTAGTAAAGAATTCATCTGCCAATGCAGGAGACATGGGTTGGACCCTTGGTCCAGGAAGATCCACATGCTGCAGAGCAACTAAGCCCATGAGCCACAATTATTGAGCCCATTGAGCCTGTGCTCTAGAGCCTGGAAGCCGCAACTGCTGAGACTGTGCTGCAGCTGCTAAAGCCGGGCCACCCAGGAGCCTGTGCTCTGCAGCAAGAGAGGCCACCACAGTGAGAAGCCCGCACAGGGCAGTGAAGAGTACCCCTGCTCACTGCAACTAGAGAAAACCCCACACAGCAATGAAGACCCAGCACAGCCAAAACTAAATTTTTTTTTTTTTTTTTTACAAAAAGTAGAATAGTAAATTTTGTCTTCAGAGCATTTTGGTGACAGTGAAGCTCATTTGAAAGAGACATGGGGAAGAGCAAAGAAGCTGAGAAGAGGCAAGAGGCTGATTAAAGCAATAATAATATAAAGAGAGATTAAAAAGCTAAAACAATAAAACTTGTCCATCTATTAGAAATGGAAGTGAAGGAAAAAGAGCCAACTCTAAGATAATACCCAGGTTTCTGGCTTGGTGGTTGGTAGTATCATTTCATGAGACTTGCACTGCACAAGAAGGATGTATTTTGGGGATAAAATAATAAGAAAAGACAGTTCACTTTGGGATTGAGTTTTTTATGGGATACTCACATGTAGCAACTGAAGTGCAAAAGAGAACTTTGGAGCAATGATACAGATTTGAGCATCACCATAAAACAGATGTAGATGCCACTGTAGAAGTGGTGGAGATAACAAGGAAGGGTGTTTCTCTTAGTAAGAGAAGGGCAAGCAGAGTACCAGCCAAATTTATGTGATGATTAAAAAAAAGAAGCAGAGTACTCAGAGCATGAGAAGCATTACAATAGTCAATTTCTTCTGTACCTTATTTGACCTGAACCATATAGCTAGATTGTAGACATTTTATTTTCCTAATTTCACAAATGAAGAAACTCCAGCTTAGAGAGTTAAGCTAAAGTCACAAAACACTGGTAACAATGAGGCTGGCATTTAAAACTTTTAACTCTTTCCCAGTACATCATATTGTCTTCTTACTGCTTTATTTTAGCAATGCTGGAGAAGGATATGGCAACCCACTCCAGTACTCTTGCCTGGAGAATCCCATGGACAGATGTGCCTGGCAAGCCACAGTCCATGGGGTCGAAAGTTGGACACAACTGAAGCAACTTAGCACGCATGAACAAAACAGGGCTCCCCAGGTGGCAGTAGTGGTGAAGAATCTGCTTGCCAGTGCAGGAGATGTAAGAGACGTGGGTTCAGTCCCTGGGTTGGGAAGATCCCCTGGAGTAGGAAATGGCAACCCACTCTAGTATTCTTGCCTGGGAAATCCCATTGACGGAGGAGCTTGGCAGGCTACAGCCCATTGGGTTGCAAAAGAGTTGGACACAACTGAGCGGCTGAGCACTGCACTGATGAACAAAAAGCAAGGAATAAAGAATAGGAAAAAAATATAGACAAAGGACGCTTGGGATTCATCAAAAATAGCTCTAGTGGTAAAAATGTTTGCCTATCCTCTATAACCTGCCATTGTTTAAAACATTTCAATGTGAGGAATGCAACCTTTTTAATTTTACATGTTTGGAAAGTACACTTCAAATTTCACTCATTCAACTTTTTTATGCTCTTGTTTTCTTGACCTAAACTTACTTTAGCCCTTCTCTACTCACCCTGACTCTCCTTGTAGCATTTGCTCACTGGCTCACAGTAAGGCACACTGTAGCCTCATTAAAAGAGCCAGGGCTCTAAAGACTGGCATAGCCTTCTTTCAGAACTGCACCAGTTTTCACTTACAATTCAGCATTACAAGGGGTATAGCTCTTGAAACTAATTTGGAAACAGAAGAAGGCATTTGTTCCAGGTTTGTGCTTCACACTTACTTCCATATTAGTTTCCTGAATCATAATCTAAGGCCATGAATTGGAAGTGCCTTGCGAAGGTAAATGCAAAGATAAGAGCGCTTAGATTAACGCTAATGCTCTGCATTATGCAACATGACCCATAAACCAGAATATTCTTATTATTCCATGATGTAATCATTTATAGCTGACTTTCACAGGATGGAGTCATGATTTACTAAAGGAAAAGAGTTCATCAGAAAAGTCTTTATATACATCCTGGTGCCAATTTCTGGGTATTTTGCTGAAGCCTTACAAGTCAGCTTTAAAAAAACAGATTGAATCAAAGGAGACTCATCATGTGGGCCTGCTTCCCTCTGCAGTTGAAAAGAAATGAATCTGACAGAATGCCTCCATCATCAAATTAGATGCAGATTTATTTGGTAGGGCGAGGATGAGGAACCACTTTTACAAATTGTGAATTGCTTCTGTTCCCTCAGTGAAATAGGAAACAAAGTCAGCCTGAGAGTCAGTGAGTGAGGAGGTGTTGGGGATAAGAAGAAAAAGGAGGGGAGAGACAGATAAGTTTGAGAGCACAGGAATGGCAGTTGATTAAGTGTTAGTCACTCAGTCGTGCCCGACTCTTTGTGACCCCATGGACTGCAGGCTCCTCCGTCCTCAGTCCGTGGGATTTTCCAGGCAAGGATACTGGAGTGGGTTGCCATTTCCTTCTCCAGGGCATCTTCCCGACCCAGGGATCAGAACCCCCGGGTCTCCTGCACTGCAGGCAGATTCTTTATGGACTGAGCTACAAGGGAAGCCCTGTCAGTTGACTGGAGAAAAGCAGTAGGTTTATCGAGCTGGGCGGGGAGGCAGAGCTCACTTGAAGTTAGTGGTCATCAACTAAAAGTAAAACCTGTCAGTTTTCCTCCATCTATGTTCACCAGAGGAATGTGATCTCATGTAAACAGATTTAGCAAGAAAGAACTCTGAAGAGATAGCAGGACAAGGCAGTTATGTTTATGTATTGTAGTGATTATTCTGATATAACCTAAGATCGTTAAGGAGAGAGAATATGAGGGGTCGTGGGTAGTAAAAATAAGGACAGTCAATCAATAAAATTGGTGAATAGTGGAAAAAGGTATCCTAGAGGATGACATGGATTAAAAAATAATCATCTTAGATTTAAAAAATTACTGAGTGAGGAATTATAGAAAAAAAAGTAAGAGAATAATAAATAATCTAGATGTTATAAGTTTGAGAATATTGCAGCAAAAATGTATGAAGATAGACATAAGGGACATTTTTTTCCTTTGGCTAGACATCTGGTTACCTAGCTTAAAGTACATATTTGAACAGTATTCTCTTGATTATCTGCTAAACAAAGAGAGTTTGTTTCATGCATTTAAATGTATGAACATCTCACAGTTAGATTCTAATTGATTTGTACATAGTAAACCTATCACATAAGGCGGGACCAAGGTATGCTAAGTGTCTGTTTAAAATGCCCTGAATTTCAAAGGACTGTAGCTCAGGAATTGTGTTAGCCATATGATCTCATATATCATAATTTCTTGATAAGATTATCCTATATTTTATTTTATATTTTCTCCTAGGAAAGGAGAATTCTGAAAATGACGATGATGTGAGCTTTCTGGAAAGGTATTTACTTTCCATTAAGTCAAAATTTTAAGAAAGCAAAGGCTCTCATGAATTGGGCAAAATGATTTTAAGACAGTATATACCAATTAAACTCTTAAGTTAGTGTCTCTGCTTAATACAGCTTCATCTCAGTATTGGCTTTTATTATTGTATTATTCACTAAGTTTTTGATAAAATAGGATCTCATGGATATTTTAATGGGCATTTGTCTGGTTGCTAGTATGATTAAAATCTTTCTTTCATTTTAGTCTCATATTTAGTTTGTTGGGTATCAATTTACATCTTTTGTCTATTTTTCTACTTTCAGTTTATTTCTTAACAGCTTGTAAAACATTTTAAAATAATATTAATCCTCTAAGTTTGGGGACAAATACTTTGTTTTTCATTTAATTATTCAGAGTTTCAGACATATGCATTTCGTACATAGTTATTCCAATCTCATAACAACTGTGCACAATAAGCATTATTAGTCCCATTTTGCTTATAAGAAAATAGTGATCCAGACAAGGTTGAAGAATCTGCCCTCAGTCCCACAAAGTGAATTTTTGATGAAGGTTTATCTGGCCCTAGAACTCCTTCATTTTTTTCCACAGAGTAACTGGACACACAAAGTCTGATGATCAGAGAATTTTAATAAGAAACATTTAAGAGAAGGATAAAGCAAAAAATATAGTGAAGAAGGGCCATATTTGGGAAGTATAATTACAGCAAGAGTTGAAGAAAATAGATCTATAGAACAAAGGACGGTGATGAGTTGACAATTACTCCAAGATTTCCTATGTGGCTGGCTGCTGATATCGTGGCATTACCCAGTTTGACAAAGGAACCAGGCACAGAGCTCTGTCACTGCAAGATGATAAGCTGAATTGTCTTCTCCACATTTCATTTCTGTTAGTGACAGTACATACAGTTTGAAATGCATTGTACAGAAAACTCTCACCAAGTGGGGTGGAAAGGCCAAGTTCACAGTTAGACGAGTACATTTGGACAGGTTTACTGTACACATATGGAACAGAATGACATGCCCAATGTTGGGTGTGTGGCAGGCGGAGCAAAGCATCTATTAATTTTCCAGAAGAAACTCCACTGAAACAATTTAAGAAAGTAGAGGAAGATCAGGCAAGCTGGAAGAATTTCTGCTATAATACAGTATACAAGTTTCTGAAAATTCTTGTGCTCCACAAGAGTTACAGAAGAGTAGCAGGGCATATAAGAGGATAGGTTTGGGAGTGTTCACTTGAAACTTTTATGGTTTTGTGAAACTTTGAAACTCTTTGAAAGTTTGTAATTAATGTACTAACAAAACTTCAAAGCAATCTTAATTAAAATACCAACACAGTTTAAAAGAGATGTTAAGTTCCTTATACATGGAGAATTACTAAACACAGGAAACCTACACTTTTTTTTAAAAAGTAAGTGGAGCAGGCTTATAAAGGAATTTTATCAGAAGGCTGAAGTTGCTGTGTTATGGAGACAAGGGGGAAATGCAAAACCACCAGGAAGACTGTGCAATAAGTACTATTTCCAAGATAGAGCTCAGAGCCAGAGCCTGGGGTGAGTGGACACCATGGCCAATATGCTTCCCTTGTGCCCTCCTGCTGGGGTCAGCTGTGAGAAAGCTTGGAAGAATATGATCTTCACACCAGCTGGGAAAAACCTGTTCATGAATCACTGAAACTTCCATGTTATATACTGTTGTCAATCTCTTATCTACAAATCACGGTTGAGGCAATTTGCCTCCAGAATTAGAGAAAATTGGATTTCAGACTTTAAGGTCATGGAAGGTCTAATTCATAGTCCTAAATATCACTCCCACCCCAGGTACTCTTTTACTTACTATATCATTTTCCTTCTTGCATTTTATCACAATTTGTATCTTTCTCCCACTCGATGCTAAGCTCTATGAGGGCAGGGACTTTATTTATTACTATGTCCGCTTTGTCTAGCATAGTGCCTGGTGTATATGGTATCAATAAATATTTGTGAATTGAATGAATACAAGCAGCATAATCCTGTATTGATTCAAAGGTAAATGCTTACTATAAGCCAGTCTATGTATAAGCTGCTAAACCTGTAGCAGTGAACAAGGCTGGCATTTTGAGAAGGTAGCAAGCTAGATCTAGTGAGATAGATAAATATGCAATTGTAATACAACGTGTGTGATACATGCTTAAATAAGGTAGGCACTAGGTGTTCTGACATCTCTACACAAGAAGAGTACAGATTTGGCTTTGGGGAAGGGAGAACAGTTTTCAGGAGAAGTGACGTTTCATCTGAAATCTGACAGGTGATCAGCAGTGAGAGAAATTAAAAGAAAAGGGAGGGCAGAGAATTTTAGATATTTAACAGCATATGCCAAACCTAGAACTGAGTGAACACTTGAAATATTCCAGGAAAAGCAGGTAGCTGGGGTCAGACCATAGGATCATGTAGAAACGAAGGGGATGCTAACTGCTATTAGAAGTAAACCACAAGTTCTAATCCTGGGGCAGGGGTAGGGACCGTCCTCCATGTCATAATCCAGGAATGTGCCTCCTTTGTCTTCTGGGATGATCCTTTCCTAAATCCTCACAGTCCTCTTTATTTAGCAGGCAGAAGCAAAAAAACACACCATGGGAAAGATATATCCGTTTTAACCAGTCTAACTCAGAAGAGACACATTATTCTTTTTTTTTAATTTATTTATTTTTAATTGAAGGATAATTGCTTTGCAGTATTGTGTTGGTCTCCGCCAAACATCAACACAAATCAGCCATCGGTGTGCATGTGTCCCCTCCCTCTTGAACCCCCATCCCAGTTCCCTCCCGATCCCACACCTCTAAGTTGTTACAGAGGTTTCCTGAGTCATACAGCAAATTCCTATTGGTGATCAATTTTACATATGGTAATGTATATTACCATGTTACTCTACTCTCTCCATACATCCCACCTCTATTCTTCCCCTCTCCCCACCCAATTGTCCACAAGTCTGTTCTCCATGTCTGGAGAACGTTTTTCTTGTTCACCTTCCATTGGTCAGATTTTTGTCACATGGGTACCACAAATGGCAAAGAATGCTGGAAAATGTGGTCTAGCTCTGAGAACAGTTGGAAAACAATTGTTTAAAAACATTTTGTTTTGCCATTTTTATACAATTTTTAAATGTTACTTTCCATTTATAGTTTTGGCAATTGTTCATACTGCTGCTATGAACATTGGGGTGCATGAATCTTTTCAAATGAGTGTTTTTTTTTTTTCAGATATATATCCAGGAGTGGAATTTCTGGATATATATTTGAAAAAAAAAATACAATTGTGATCTGGCCATTTCAACTTAATAAATTTAGAAAAAAAATGTAACTCTTATGGAATAAATTCTTGGTCTTTAAGAATGAAAAAAAAATGTGTTTTAATGAACATTTAGCAGCCTTTGCCATGGATGAAAGTAATACTTAAAAACAGTAAAGCTGGAGAATCAGACTAGAACTAGTTTATAAAGGATATTTTTGTCTTTAGACTTTACCCTGAAGAGAATTAAGTGCTACAGAAAAATTCTTAACTGAAGTATAATAATATCATATTTGGACTTTAGCAGAAAAACATTTATTTCTGCTTTATTGACTATGCCAAAGCCTTTGACAATGTGGATCACAATAAACAGTGGAAAATTCTGAAAGAGATGGGAATACCAGACCACCTGACCTGCCTCTTGAGAAACTTGTTTGCAGGTCAGGAAGTAAGAGTTAGAACTGGACATGGAACAACAGACTGGTTCCGAATCAGGAAAGGAGTACTTCGAGGCTGTTTATTGTCACCCTGCTTATTTAACTTATATACAGAGTACATCATGAGAAACACTGGGCTAGAGGAAGCACAAGCTGGAATCAATATTGCTGGGAGAAATGTCAATAACCTCAGATATGCAGATGACACCACCCTTATGGCAGAAAGTGAAGAAGAACTAGAGAGCCTCTTGATGAAAGTGAAAGAGGAGAGTGAAAATTTTGGTTTAAAGCTCAACATACAAAAAACTAAGATCATGGCATCCGGTCCCATCACTTCATGGCAAATAGATGGGGAAACAGTGGCTGACTTTATTTTTGGGGGCTCAAAAATCACTGCAGATGGTGATTCCAGCCATGAAATTAAAAGATGCTTACTCCTTGGAAGGAAAGTTATGACCAAACTAGACAGCATATTAAAAAGCAGAGACATTACTTTGTCAACAAAGGTCCATCTAGTCAAGGCTATGGTTTTTCCAGTAGTCATGTATGGATGTGAAAGTTGGACTATAAAGAAAGCTGAGCCGAAGAATTGATGCTTTTGAACTGTGGTGTTGGAGAAGACTCTTGAGAGTCCCTTGGACTGCAAGGAGATCCAACCAGTCCATCCTAAAGGAGATCAGTCCTGGGTGTTCATTGGAGGGACTGATGTTGAAGCTGAAACTCCAATACTTTGACCACCTGATGCGAAGACCTGATTCACTTGAAAAGACCCTGATGCTGGGAAAGATTGAGGGTGGGAGGAGAAGGGGACGACAGAGGATGAGTTGTTGGATGGCATCACTGACTCAATGGACATGGGTTTGGGTAGACTCCCGCAGTTGGTGATAGACAGGGAGGCCTGGCATGCTCCGGTTCATGGGGTCTCAAAGAGTCGGACATGACTGAGCGACTGAACTGAACTGAACTGAGACAACATATGCAACTGTTAATAATAAATTGGATAGAGCCGACTTAAAAATAAGTAATAATGCAGATTCTAGTCTAGGCAATGGTGGCCTGGATGGGGTAGTGGCAATTACGTTGATTATAAAAGAGGTGTTACAAAAATAGAGCTTTTCTTGGTATGTGAGGGACCATGAGGAAGAGAGAGGAGTCATTCTTTTCTCACTTGAGACAGTGGCTAGATAGTGGTGATGATATTTGTTGAGACAAGGGACAAATAGAAGTGGGCTGAGGAGTGGAGATATAGATGATAGTCTCAGAAAGAATGAGACTCTTTGATGACTGTGGTGTATTGCCTTCCTCAATTTCTAATTCCTGTGTTGTATTTATTGTAGAACTCAATTGATACACTTTCATTGTTAGTCCAAATTGTGGTATTCACTGACTCAGATCTGATTGGCTATTTTGAATCAAAATTTCAGTAGAATGGAAAGAAAAACGTATACAAGAGAGTATCTAGGAAAGGTTTTGCTTCAGGGACGTTAATATACATGCTACAGGAATTTGGTTAAAGCCCACTACCTCCATTTTATAGTTATATCAAAGCCAATATTCTAATAATATGGTTCATAACCTGTGAAAGTAAGCTCAGAAACATCTATTATATCTTTTTGGAGGTCTGTTTGTGATTCTTCCTTAAAATATGTTTCCAATGCATTCCATATTTTTTTATATACAGACCACTAGAAAAATAATGCTGTATGTATATGTACGTATATAGTATTGCTGAATTGACAGAAAGTTATTTCCTAATATTGACTTCGATAATGGAGCAAAGAGGCTTACTGAAGTATAAAAATTAATTATAAATGAAAGTATATCTAAAAAGCTTAGGTTTATCCAACAGAAGTCATCCCAGGGACTGAACAGTTATCTGGCAAATTAATGTAGGTGAACAGCCAGTTTGGATAACATTTTTCTGTTGCTACTGCTCTCAGTTTATTTCATACAAAGGTTTGGTGATAAAGAATCCACTTGCCAATGCAAGAGTTGCAGGTTCGATCTCTGGGTCAGGAAGATCCCCTGAAGAAGGAAATGGCAACCCACTCCATTAATCTTGCCTGGAGAATCCCATGGACAGAGGAGCCTGGAGGGCTACAGTCCATGGAGTCACAAAAGATTAGGTTGTAACTGAGCAACTAAACAACAGCAAATCCAGAGCAACTAGTTAATTCAAATTATTTTTGCTGGAATTAATTATTCAGAAGGATGGTACATATACTAACATCATTCCTAGATAAGTAATCCACTTTCTTTTAATTTTAACTGTCCACAACGCATTGTTATAAAGACTATAGACTCCTTAACAATGAAAATGAAACACAATTCTCTGTTTATGAACTCAATTTATACATGGTACTTGTGTGTTTGTTGTATTACTTGGCATTTGACAACCTGTTCCCAGGTCTTGTATGGGTTTCCTGCCTTCAACTACCTCACATTGCCCTTCATGAAGTTAATGAGGTAGTATGCATAAAGCTCTCTGAACCAAAATGAGAAAAGGATTATCTAGCTACAAGAAGACATGATAAAGTAGCCCACCATGATGAATGAGATTTTGCTGGAGGAATTTTGGCGGGATTTGTCTTGACACTTTAACTGCTATCAAACTCATTTCTATGAAGGAAAGGACATAAGAGAAACAGGCTGTTCCACATTTTGTAAGTCAACCCCTTTTCTCCAGGTATTATTTAGAGGCAGATTGGAAAGATGATAAGAGGGATTTTTTTTTTCTTAAAGAGTTGTGACATTTTCAGTCCATATGTGAAGAAAGTTCTTCAACAATAGGGCAGCCGCCATTGTCTTGTGGCTCCTGGAAACATAAGGAAATTCTAACTGCAAAACTAAATGAGTGTTTTGTTTGGATGTAACTGGGTTTGTATTGCTCACATTCAATCCTACATTGACTTTTGTGAGTATAAGGCAGTAAAGGTTCATATCACTCTTCCCCACTGATCATACTAATATTTAGTTATAGCTTCATTTGATGAAGGCTTATTTTTATATGACATTTAAAGTAGAGCTGATCACATCATTATTTGCAAGAATGGACAGTGTGTGTGTGTGAGTATCACACAAAAAGAATTCTGCAACAGTTTTTCTCTGTTACCTTCTAGACACATGGAAAACAATTTCAAATTGCAGAATAACTCAGAGGTAGAAAAGGAGGGGCAGAGGAGAATTTACCAGCATTTTGAATGGGGTTGTATTTGACTGCGATCCTCAGGAGATTTGAGTCAGGAATTTCATCAAGCACGATCTATAGAAACCAAATATTCAGTAAGGCCAACAAGTTTACCATAATGTTTTAGCCTCTCCTGAGCACACTCATTGGTGTGGTTATGTTGTAGCAAAGAAGCAGAATACCCTGGAACTACAGCTTTCTGCTTCTGCATGGATTACACCATTTTATTGTTTTTAATATTTTTAAGATTTTCTAAAATTTAATTTGATTTAATTCATTTTTATTGAAGTATTGTTGATTTACAATGTTTCAGGTATACAGCAAAGTGATTCAGTCATATACGTATATATATATATATTCTTTTTCAGATTCTTTTACATTATAGAGATTTCATCATTTTAAGCAAATATTTATTTATCACCTAGTTTGTGTAGAGTCCTGCATAGGCTGGGGTGATATATTTTGTCCCTGTCTTCAACAGGAATTATAATCCAGCTGGTGGGCGAAATGTTAAATTAACACTAAATGTTAAATGAAAACACTAATTACCATATTCTAAAGACCAATTTAGTGTCTATAATAGATACCAAGTAACTATCTCCTATCCCATTCTGATGATGAAAATTGGCAGCTCAGAGCACTGTGTTTAGAAGGATTATGAAAGTAATCCTGAGTTCCAAAAAAAAAAAAGTACCTCGGTTAGTTTTTGATGTCTGTCCATGGTGAGGGAGAGGTTCAGCCTTATCTATGTACAGAAATGTACAAGTCACAAATTTCAGATGTCTGGAAGTTAATAATATTTAAAAATTTTATTCATTCCAATACCGAGTACTAAGCTATCTAATAGTCTCTTGTGAGTAAAATATATGCCATATTCGTCTTCACGGCCTCATTGGTTTGTCCTTTCTTGTGTGTGTCTTGTGTATTTTTTTTTAGGTTGGCTTGTATTTGAATTTTGATAAAGGGTACTCTTGAATTCACTTGAACATCTTTCAAAACATATGCACTCTCACACTGGATGCCAAATTGCAGTGAAGGCCACTGCAGTACATTTAGGTGTGGAGACTCAGGGGTGTTCTGGGGTAGAGTGATGAGAACAATTTGATAAAAAGAATGACTTGATGAAAGGTGAAAAGACAGACAAATGTTAACAATGTCCAGGGACCAACGAATTGGAGCAGAGGATTCTTGTAAATAAAATGTAAAGATAGGATTGCAATATTAGTTATGTTTCAGACAGTAGAAATTCTTGAACTGTATGTTGACCAGCTGGGCATTTACTATCTTGTGTGCCATGGAGACATGTTGAAATTATTTAATATTTTAGCAGAGGAGTGAAGTGGGCAAAGCTGAACTGAAAGATCTTATCAAATCTTGTAAGGGAAGATGAAGTATCTCAGTGTTGTAGATAAGTAGAATTTTTTGACTGCCTATTATGAGACTTTGCATTTCAAAGCTTTTACTGCATGCAGTCATTAAGTTTTGATAAACTAAATGCCACTTGGTATGTGTGTGTGTGTATATATATATAATGATGAATTTTATTGAAATTAAGATTTACTATAGTTAAATACTTTTGTTGTTATGGGCTCTTATAATTTTGGGAATATCTATCAAATGTATTTTGATTAGGACAGAAATTTTAAACTGTTCCTTGAAAATCTAGCCTCCTGCATAAGTAAGTACTTCAGGAAATCGCTTCAGACTCAATTGGAATTTTGCCGATTCTGACTTGCAAGTATCATCCAGAATCCCTAATATGAAAAACTTGCATTTACCAAAGCAGCAACTTTGTAGTAACTTGTTACTTGCATGATAATACATGTGAACTTACATTTACATGCCTGCTTTGGTCATGTACTGTGTACAGTACTTCTCCTTCCAGTTCATTGGGAAAAATATTGGTTTTGCTGCCCAGAACATTAGGGAATTGCCAGAGTTAAGCACGATTCTAGGCTGGGTTGCCAATCCTTTCTCTACCTACTATGTTTGTACATTTTATGTACCTCCTTTTTCATTCAACAAGTGCTGTTTGAAAACCTACTTGTGCACCTTTTGTCTTTCAGCTCTGTTTCCACCCTTTATTGTTCTCCTTTGTATACCAACTACCTTTCTAGACGCCCTAGTCAGCTGGCTTTTCCTTTGGTTCTGCCAATGGGAGGCATTAGTTGGAGTTTGGAAGACAAAAGGAAAAGAGAAGCCAGTCCCAGTCCCAGCTGCCGGAGATGCTTCCTGCGGTAGCCAGTGGCAGGGAAGACAAGCTTCTGCTTAGGTAATGCTTTTCTAAGAGCAGAAGCAGCAGCACCTCCAGAGGGATTAGCGCAAGCTTATGCTCCTGGGTCTCCTTCTTCAAATGTGATGTAGTTTCAACAGTGCCAGAGTGGTAGTGCCTGGGCTCCTGGCTTCAGCTGGGTCTCTGGGTAATGCTCTTCTCTGTAGTGTATCACCAGCCCCAACTTTCTTCTTTTAGTTCCAATAGCTCTTTCTAACTCCCTAGTAAGGAGTTCTTGACATTAAATTCCCCTCTCCTGGAAACACCTTGAATGGCGTGTTATTTTTTTTTTTTAATCTGATTAGACATTGACTGATTGATGTGTCAGAGCAAGATTGTGTATTAGAGCTAATGGTGAGTGAAAAGACTGAAAACCAGACTTCACAGAACTAGAGAACACACCGAACTTCCTATGTAATACTTTAAATATTGTCTAGGTTATTCTCCTGTATTAGAATATAAGCACTATGTGGGCATTGTGCCCACTATTGTGGGCATTATATAGTCCTTTTGTTTGTAGAGCCTGTCACACACTGGCTGAGATGTAAAGACACCCAGTAAATGCTCTCTAGTTGGATCCATGGAAGTATAAAGGAAGGTGATGGGTTCAATGCCTCTCTCTATGAGAGGCAACTCACTTGCCATGTACTTCCCTTTCTTCTACTCTTTCCTTCTTCCTTATATTTGTGATTTATTTAGCCAAATACTGTATTCTTATGGGCCAAAATATTGAGATGGGGGGGGTGGTGGGGAGAAATGAACAGCAAAGAGGACTAACTCAAACAGAAATAAATAACATTGCATTTTAAATCTCTGTCTAGGATATTGATATCTCTTGGAAGAAAGGGCACAGAACTTGTGGAACAAAGCCTTTTTCTTTTAGATTTGCACAAAATGTCAAGATATGAAGCTGCCCTTTTATGATGCAAGCTCAGACTCTTCCTACATAATGGTTTGATGCTCAGTTTTGAATTATCTCTAATACCAGGTAGGAGCAGAAATGGTTGAATACATATTAACTTTATTTGGCTGGGTGGTGAAATTTACATCAGTGATGTTGATTGCAAAATAAAGATTTGATTATTTTAACTACCATGTTGGAGAATCTATTAACAAAGGGAACATTCTCAGTTTTCTTGGCTAGATAGACAAATTCAGGAGAAATTCCAATAGTTATTTCTCAGACTGTTTTAGCCATGGTAGAAGCAGTTGATATTTAATGAAGATAAGAATGCTGCGGAGTATAATTCTTTAAGTATTTCATGTTAGATACAATTGTAGTGATATGATCAAAAAAGAAATGCCAAAAAGATGATGAAAATTTATCACAGCATATTTTTTCCAACTATGGGTGTAAGGATAATAAACAAAAACATTACCATTTTTTTCTTTTTGTCATAGACACTCATATGCCTATGCTCATTTTTACTGCACATTTTGTCATTGCTGTTGCTTATTTTACTACATGTTTTACTTGGTTTAGGCTTAGAAGCCAATGTATTGATAAGAAGTCACCTTCGAAAATTATCCTTTTTACCTTGCCTTTTAGTCAGTTTTCTTAAAAACAGTTACTTTTATTCAGCCCATTTAGAAGCATAGGGCTTAACACTACTGCCTAGGTGTTGCTTCCCTCCTCCCTACCTTTTTTGGGGAAAAAATTTGTTAAAAGTCCTCATTAACAAAACTCCATCATAATTCCCCTTACTATTGCTGAAAGATTATAGCCACCACTTCACAACATTACACCTCCCTGGGAGATGCAGAAAACACAGATAATGTTTGTTTTTGCAAATCTCTAATTGAAGGGTTGAGAGAGGGAGGGATTTGGAGAGGGAGGAATTTGTAGACAGATTAGACTGCTGGGGATTTCTCCTGTTAGATCATAACTGTTTGTGTTATATACCCAGTTGAAAATTGAGCTAGCTGGCTTGTTTTCTCCACACTGGAGGGTAGAGAAAAAAAGAAATGACTCTAGTGGGGCAGCATTTCATAAACATTTACATTTTATTTATGGGTTCTTGGTGGTAACTTTAAATAAAGTTAGTACTTGGAATTCCATTTCCTCAACAAAGAACTCAGAAAGCAGTTTGGTGTCTTGCGCTTTGAACTTTTTTTTTTCCTTGTAATAATTCTGAAGTGCAGTTACAGATCAGTTAAAAACATACCTGTGGGTTAGCATCTCTAAAACAAAATAAGCGTGCACGAGAAAGTGCCTCGAAAGGGAGTTTCCAAGGTAACTTGTGCTGAGGAGTGTAAGAAGTTTAGTTCCTATTAAAATTATTTTAAAATTCAATAAATAAGTAGAAAAAGGAGTATTTCCTTAAAAGAGTACATCTCTCTCTCTCTTTTTTTATCCCCAAACAATTGAGTCAATATCACTCTAAATAAATCCTAAGAAGCTTGGGGTATTTTTGAAGGCAGATCCCTAATGACCTGAAGGTTACCAGCCATATGCTTCCTTTTTATCTTCCAGCATCCAGCCCCATCTCCCTGATCTTATGCTACAGCCTCACACCCCATCCAGGGTAGGCCTGATAAGCAGTCATAGAGTGGTTTCAGAGGTTGTCAGGTGGATTGTGCTGTGCTAAGTGAAGTGTGTAGGGAAAGCAGAAAAGAAAAAAAAGAAAAAGAAAAACTGGAGTTATATGCCAGTTCCTCAAGCTTTGGTAGGTTGACAGCCTCCCAAGGCAGCAGAGGTGAAGGTGGCCCCAAATGATGGTCTCAGGTGAGCCCTTTCTTGATGTCACTCCTCTCAGGGATCTGACCCCAGCCTGGCAGTGTGAAAAGCCAGATGAATGTATGTGTGGCTTACTGGCCACCTCCCTCTTCCTCATTCACATTAATCATGATAATCCCATCACTGGTAATGATGGAGAACCTTAGTTGTTTCTGGGCCCTGCACCTCCATGCCCTGAGCCTCTGAGTACTAACCTGAAAACAAAGAGGAAACAACCCAGAGTCAGGAGGCAGGCTCCTTGTCCCCTGCACGCAACTCTAACCTAAGCCTCTTTGCACTGGGCTGGCCAAGAAGCGACATATTCATCAATGAGGCTGAGTAACACAGAAATTTAATTAACCACTTTCTTGCCCACATTTATCTCTAAATATCTCTACAGATATAAGAACAAATCACGACATGATATAATTGCATGATAGTGATAAAATTAATTTATGGAGTTATCAAGCAAAGAAAAGAAAAAAGGAAATCACTCATGCAATAATTTTAGTGAGAATAAATTATATGAAAAAAGACCATCTATAAAGGTGCTCTCATCTACTAGGAGAAAATGACTTTGCTTTCCATATATTATGAGTGTTTTCTCTTGTACATATAGGAATCAAATAAAATAAACACCATTTGGTTATAGAACTCTGAAGTTGCCAATTTAATTTCTAGTTGGGTCCCCTCCCCCAAAATAACACATCATGAGCCTTAAAATGCAATACCTTCCTGTGACTCTAAGTAAAAGGTAAAAATAATATTTCACTCCTTAAAGCTTTAAATTCCATCTTGTTTCTAATCAGTTGTCTGGAGTGACTATACAAGGTTACATGGACCTGACTGATTTATGAATATAATTTTTGTTTTAATTGAAACAGCAACATTTAGGTTCCACCTTAACAGTGCACCTTAAAAGATTATCTCGGTTATTTCACAGGCACCGAGCCGGCACTAATAGTCCAAGGCAGATATTGAAAAGCAGCACAGGGCCAGGCAGATCTATTAGAAATTCCCATCCACGCGCCTCATACATATTGATTTCTGACACCAAGCAGCAGTGAAAGCCCCCGTGGGAATAATATATTTAGCAGGGTTCGCTGCGAGGAGGTCACAGAGTGCATACAGATTAGCTTCAGAGGACCAAGGCTCTGGTGTTGGAGCCAAAAGCTAGATTTTATATCATTTTAATCTGAACTTTTATAATCCTTTTAGTTCTTCTTTCTCTGGGTGGCAGAGAGAAGGCTCCTTCACATGTATCATGCATCTGTTTCTTTATTCCTCCTATAAATGTGCAAATGCCGTTGTAATGGGGAGGAATGTTCCTTAGCATAAGCAGCAGAGCCCCGACCAGATTTGCTTTTATAAACGGTGGTCAATTCAGATGAAGACATCTTTATTTAAAGATTTCTTTCCATGGGGGAGGGAAAAAAAATCACAAATCCGTATCTCCAGTTTAAAGATTGAAGCCTAAGACCTGCTCTTACTAAAAGAACCATTCCTCCCCTCCCCCGCCTCTGATGCTGGGGTTCATTGAGCAAAAGTTGCCTTTATACTGTTACATCTGTGAACACAAAAATCTAAACATTTTTTTAATTACCTTTCTGATGAGTAGGGTATGCCTGCTCATTATGCAAAGAAGTGTTGTGACTGTATCAGATAAAGGTGTCAGAGGAGAGTCAAACAGGCATTTTGGAGCCTGGAGAGATGCCAGCAGTGAGAAGGGAAAGGTTAAAGTGGACACACTCTGACAGAAGGGTGAAATACATTCAGACAACAAAGGGAAATAGGAGGTTTCCCTCAACAGACACAAAGGCGTATTGTCTTCCTCTAGACTGCATTTAAATTTTAGGTGTTCTATGAAAAGTTCCCATGATTACCAATAATCAGAAACAATGAGTACATCTTTTGCATCCCACTTATTTCTCTGGCATCGACAAGCATAAAAGGCTGGGGAAAAGGAAAACAGTGTAGGGATAAGCAAATAAGACATAGCTTTGAAAATATAACAATAATTATAAGGAAAAGGTGAATTTGAGTTTTATTTTATTAAGATTTGTTTATAACAAACAAATATATTTATACTATTAAAATTTGTTTTACCAATAAGGAATAATTAAAGTATCCAATTAATACCTGGAATTTTGCCTGTCCAATTACCTAACTACAATATGTCAGGCATTCAGATTCGTTTTTCAGGACTGTCTCGAAGATATTACGTGAACTTTTATTTTCTAATATGTTCAAACTGAGCATGGACCAATAAAAGAGAGCCAGTAAGTTTGGCAAAGAAGAAACGAGGGAACTAAAAATCTCAAACAAAATTTTTAAAATGAACATATACTTAGGGTGAATGCCCTTGTCAGAAATGCTTGGCCAGGGTGCTGCCTAAAATCCATATTTAAATCACACAGTGAGGTAGTCAAAAACGTTAAACTTTGTATTTGGCTTTTTTGTGGAATTATAAAGATCCTAAAAGTTAGAACAGACCTAGAGTTATCGGCAACTAGAGAAATGACAGAATTACGAATTACCGGATGCTGAATAATCTGAGAGCCTCTGAGTCAGATTTTTCTGGTCTGAAGAGATGGTACCAACACACTCAGATTAAAGGAAGCAGATGCAGAAAATCAGAGGGAACTGGATCACCTAAGCTAGCTGACAAAATAAGAGGGATGGAACTCTGTAGAAGTTCCTTCCGTTAGGAAAGGACAGTGTGTGTGTGCGTGTCTATGTTCACTCTTGTGTACTTGGTAAATTGCAGTATAACAAAACAGGATATCTGGTATAATCAGTTACGTTTGCAGGCACATGGTGATCGATTTGAGAAAAGTCCAAGGTAGACTTTGACCTGAGACTAGATCATGTCAGTCTTCCGTAGTGGAAGTGAGTAAAAGTCGCTCAGTCATGTCTCAGTCTTTGTGACCCCATGGACTATACAGTCCATGGACTTCTCCAGGCCAGAATACTGGAGTGGGTAGCCTTTTCCTTCTACAGAGGATCTTCCCAACCCAGGGATCGAACCCAGGTCTCCCACATTGCAGGCAGATTCTTTACCAGCTGAACCCTCCCTTATTTGGGACATTTTTGTATGTTGTACTGATTTCTATAATAAGTGACCGTCAGGCTCTGTGGATGCTCTTTAGCTGAGGGAGATGCCTTCTGGTTAGAAGAGGAGGAGTGGGCAATCTTGAACCTAAAGGAGCCTGGGATAAGCCTGGAGTCAGCAAGGACACACTCAGGACTGGGTGCAATCCATCAAGAATGCTAGAGAACCCTGTGGAAACAAGCTCCTTTATCACAGCACCAGGTAAAATCCTTGTGCAACATATGGCAAGGAGACCTTGAATATAATATCACCCATCTTTCCCAGTTGTCAGCACATTTCTTAACTTCCTTGTACCTAGATGTCAGTCAAAAAATATTAGATGACTTGAATAAATTATATTAGACAGAAATTATACCTGGGGGACAGAGACCAAAAAATAATTGGCAAAAAGCAAAAAGACAACAAAACAACAGATAGCAAGTCATTCATCCAGCAGTTCTGTCTTTAAGGTGTCCGACATCCTTCTTGACTGCTTCTTTCTGAACAGACTGTGGATCTGTGCTAGGTAGACAGTCTGAGACTGATGAAGCTGTTCATTTTTGCCTGAAGGGGGAGGGGCATATTGTCCCTCTCAGAAACAAGCTCCTGTTAGTACAGGGCAGGGTTAGTACAAGTATTGATAGCTGATCTCCTGAATCTGACTGGAGTTCCACTGCCCAGGTGTCAGTTCGCAATTTACATTCCATTTTTCACCCTGAGCCCACACTCCAGAGCTCTCTGTCATATAATCCCACCTGGCACCGATACTGCTAGCTATCTGTCCTGATGAAAGTTTCAAAATGGAATGTTACATTTCTTCCACTTGCACCTCTGAGCTTGTTTTAGTAGATGAATGGGGGATGTTACCTATTCAATGGCTAGTAACAACAGAAGAAGCGCCTCAGAGAACTAATCCAAACCTTTATGTCCCCTCCCCTCTAACCAGACAAGTAACACATCCTCCTATTTATTATGTTGCATTTATTTTTATTATACATGTTGATGAAACTCCCCAGCAGGGGAGGGGCCAACCACAATAGCAGGTGCTGGGAAGCTGGTTTGGTTTCCTATCAGCATTTAACCCCCCCAGTCAGACCAGAGGCTTCATCCTGCTGGCCATCATTTATAGGGCCTCCTTGGTAACTCAGAAGGTATCCTTGGGCTTAATGACAGCAGAATGCAGGTGTTTGCAAAGCATTTTCCCATGGGAAGAAAATTCAGGGTTTATATTCACCGAATATACTATATAATCGTGGAAATCCTGAAGAAACGTGTACCTTAATTTTAATTATTTATATGAAATCTTTGCCTCAGTCAAAAGAAGAGGGGTGGTGGAATTTTTTTGGATGATTTTTTTGAAAACATAATACTTGATTTCTACATAGTTAAGGAAGTGTAAAAAATAAACTAGAAATTAAGTGGTGGGATTATTCCTGAAATTAATTTGGGCTCCCAGCCTTCCTAGCTGGGTTACATATTTCCTTTATCTCCACGAAGAGCTTAAAAATAATGGGCAATGTGTGTGAGGAAATAAAATGTGAAGGTATTATAAACCGAGAGCATAAACTATGTGTGTGTGGTCTACAATTCCAAATTCTGACAATGTCCACAGTGTAAGAGTAAGATGCAGAGAGAATATACAGATGCCTTTGTGAGCAGGAAACGGGGAAAAGTCCCTTTTAGTTGGGGGCAAAAATATGCATTTACTTTCAGCCGAAGTAGACACACTTAAATCCCTGCTGAGCGCTGGGGAAGGGTTGGATGAGCTGTCTAGAAAGCATTTTCTCTCTCTTTATGATGTTAGAAATCCTTGGACTGCATTGTGCATTGCAATGCAAGGATTCTGCCGTGTAAGAGCACATGAGGGCATTGAGAAAGGCTTAATGCGTTCTCATTAGAGGAGGACGGGGAGGGGGAGGGGAGGCGCCTTGGGGGACGGAGCCGAACTCGACCACTCTGGGAAGCCTTACAATTTTGTGCGTTCTCACTTCAACTCCCTCAATCCCCTAGCTTTACATAGCTCTTTCACAGACAGTTCAGTAAAATTCCTCCCAAGCCTCATGTAAAGAGAGCAGTGTTGTATATCGTTGCTTACAGTTTAACAGTTTGTTTGCTTGGGCCTTTTAAATATTTTTTTCCCTTCCCGGGCTGCCTCCACAAACCTTCTTTTTCACATTCACTTCTAATCAGAGGAAAACTGGAAAGGAAAAGAGGGCCATCTGATCAATGAAAGAAAATCTAGATGCTTTTATAGCGTTATTAAGCTCTGCAGAGCCGCCAGAAAGGAAAGTCCAGAAGGCGCCGGAAAGTGGGTTTTATAATTGGGATTCTTCATAGCTGGTTTGATAACTGTAATCTTCCAGACTAATTTGCTTCACTTTTTTTTCCTTTCCAGTTTGCTTCTTTTCTAGGAAAAATCAAAAATAGGCTCTTTTCAAGAACATTTTTTGATTGGGGATTTTTAACTTAGAAAGATGACCATGTGGGAAGACTGCCCATGAAGACCAATTCATCTTATGATGAAGCCTCCTACAGCCAAGCAACCAAGTGAAGATAAGGTCCCTCAGGTATAAAGTGTTGAAAATAGCTGGTGACCCCTTGTGTTCTTTAGCTGTGGTCCCTCCCAGAGGGACCATTGGAATTTTGTGCTACAGACACAGGGCTAGTCTACTCACTCTTGATATCAAGATTTCCTAAAGTAGATTAATAACCCAGGGAGTGGGGGGAGTGTGAAGTTCACTCTAGCCATTTCAGTTTTGAAATCTCAAATCACTCTAACAATTTTCTACTTGGAAACAATTATAGAAATACAGATAGTATGTATTCTCACAGAGAAAGCCACCAGACTAACTAGACTGCCCTTTGTGATTCTAGTGAAACGGGGTCTTTGGATCCGCTGCTGCTGCCGCCAAGTTGCTTTAGTCGTGTCCGACTCTGTGTGACCCCAAGGAGCACGGCAGCCCACCAGGCTCCACCGTCCCTGGGATTCTCCAGGCAAGAACACTGGAGTGGGTTGCCATTTCCTTCTCCAATGCATGAAAGAGAAAAGTGAAAGTGAAGTCAGTCAGTAGTGTCCGACTTTTCACAACTCCATGGACTACAGCCTACCAGGCTCCTCCGTCCATGGGATTTTCCAGGCAAGAGTACTGGAGTGGGTTGCCATTGCCTTCTCTGACCTTTGGATCTGACCTGGATATTTTGTTTTGATGAGTTTCCTAAGTATGGTCTCACAAGATTCACATTTATTGTTCTTGCCTCTACTGAAAAAGTGAATAGTTTCCAGCATTTATTTATTTTAAAAAGATCTGGCAAATCTGTCAGTCAACCAGTATATATTTGAAGCTCAACATTCTGAGATTTTTTTCTTGCAATCCTCTAGTTTGGGGAAATTAGCTAAGAACTGTTTGAATTTTTTTCTGGAATGAGGGTGGAGGGAAGAGGGGTGGCAACTGAGTACTAGCTGTGACTCCGCTGGTAAAGAATCTGCCTGCAATGTGGGAGACCTGGGTTTGACTTCCTGCATGGGGAATATCCCTTGGAGAAGGGAAAGGCTATCCACTTCATTATTCTTGGGCTACCCTTGTGGCTCAGCTGGTATAGAATCCCCCTGCAATGTGGATTCACATAGAACCTGGGTTCGATCCCTGGGTTGGGAAGATCCCCTGGAGGAGGGAAAGGCAATCCACTCCAGTATTCTGGCCTGGAGAGTCGGACACAACTGAGTGACATTCACTTTCACTGAAATAGGGAGTAGTGAAAATTTTCAGACAAAATTCTATCCTTATTAATATAATTGGACACCTGTTCAATGAGGGGTTTATGGGATTGGGGAAGAATACAAGCATTTGGTAACTCAAAGTAGAAATGATCGCCAAAACTACTGGCTACTGACCAATAGAAACATAATTTCTAAGCTTTCTGAAGGATGAGTATTTGTGTATCTTATTATCAAAATAGCTAAATACTGGACTTAGATGGGGAAACTAAGTTTGTACCCCATTTACATAACTGCAATTTCACCAAAACCGTGCTACATATACAGCTGCCATTCGACTGAAATTAGAATGACATTACTATTATGTTTTGTATACGCCTTTCAAATTTTTATAATTGCATGTTGCTATGCATTAAATATGTTAAACAAAAACATGTTGAATATTTTAATAGGATGGATTTTATAGTTTTGGCCAAAAAACAATGTAGACTAATTTTTATGTATGTATTCTTAGAGATATAATTAAATTGAATATAAAAAATTAAAAAATTAAATCAATTTTTGTCCTTATTCTAACATTGTTTCCCAAATTATAACCTGTGCTGTGTGTGCTAAGGCACTTCAGTCATGAACTCTTTGCATGTTGAACTGTAGTACTCCAGGTTTCTCGGTCCATGGGATTCTCCAGACAAGAATACTGGAGTGGATTGCCATGCCCTCCTCCAGAGGATCTTCCTGACCCAGGGATCAAACCCATGTCTCTTAAGTCTCCTGCATTGGCAGGTGGGTTCTTTACCACTAGTGCCACTTGGGAATCCTAATTCTCATTATTTGAAGTTGAGCAATAATTTTTATTCCCATATTTTCAGAAAAGGTATCAAACATGACAAAACGCTTTATCCAGTTAACTGAAAGCAAACCCCAAATAAATGACAATGTAGCAATTCCTGTTATCTTAAAATATTAGATTAAAAAGTTTAAGGCAAATAAATGACTAACATATATCTCTCTTTATTTTGAAATTTTCAGTGCTGGCTATTAATTTATTAACTGTTGATTTAATGTAAAAAGAGAGGTTTTGGCTTTTGTTTCTTTATGATGATAATACTAATAGTTAACATAGATTGAGTACCAGATTCTATGGTAAGAGTTTTACATATGTGATTATATGTAGTCTTCACGTGGTGCTATGTGGTAGTACTATATTCTAATTTTAAATTTGAGGAAACTGTGGCATAACTAGATTAGATAATTTACCCAAGTTTGTAAAGTTCATAATTAAAGATAGCAGGATTGAAAGCAGTTCCATTTGACTTCAAAGTTTTGTGCATTAATTCTCTAAAGATTAGAAAATATCATGAATCATCCACTTTATGCTAGCCATTAGAGTAACTTTTCCTCAGAAGGTAAACAAAATTTTATCACTGATTGAATGGAAGCTTTTAGCTAATCTTTCCTCTTGGATAATCCATTTATTTATTTGTTCAAAAAGTATGGGGCACTGATGGTCTGGGTAATGTCACACTGCTTTAGGTATTGGCATGCCTCAAATGTAAATGAACAGCCTGAAAAGTGTCTGCTTTTATTGTATTAATATTCTATAGGAGAAATATTTATCTCCATGGGAGATAAATAACTACAAAAGTGAACAAATTTTTTAAAAAGATTGTGTCAGAGAATGATAAGTAGTTTGAAGACAATCAAACAAGATGACATCACAAAAGGTTTGGAAGGATTTATCTTAGGGTGAGTTCTCCGGGCAAAGGAAGAGTTCTCTGAGCAAAGACCTTAGAGACACAATCTAAATGAAGAGGAGTCAATCACCAAAGAATCTGGTGAACTGGAATCTTCTGAGTTGTAAAGGCCGAGTACTGGGACCCTGGAAGGTCTAGCTTGGTATGAGTATACTGTCTTGTAAACCATGGGAGTAACTGCATTCTATCTTAAGAGCCATGGGAAACCTCTAAAGGATTTCATTTAGGGTAATGCATGATTTGTATTATTATTATTACTTGAGGAAGCTTTCTCTATTACTGGGTGGAAATGGATTTTGAGGAGCAAAAAGAGGGCGTCGACACCAGGAAATGAAAGCTCTCCAGACTGTGTTATCTTCAACATTATATGTCAAATTACATACTATTTATAATGTTATGTCATAATGTTATGTTATGGTGTCTTCAATTATAGTCACAAATTATGCCCAGTGGAGTTCTATGAGACAGGATAGCATAGTTGTTAAGGTCACAGAACCCTGAAGCCAAACAAATGGGGAGTAGAATCTTAACTCTTAACACTTTATAGCAGTGTGATCTTGCAACTTTTATTAACCTCTCTAAGCCACAGTTTCTTCATATGTAAAATCAGGATAACTAGAGACTCCATTGACCCCACCTCACTGGGTTGTTATGAGGAATAAATAAATTTGTAAAAAGCAGAACAGTGCTTGGAACCTTGTAAATCCTATAAAAATGTTTGTTAATTAAATACAGTAAAATGTGTGCTTGGTATCTCACCTCCAGAGAACTGGAGAAACTCTTTGAGAGATCAGAGAGGTGGGTTTCTGTCCTGGCTCCTCTGAATTTTGCCTTTTATTGAGCTCCCTGATTATCCGTGGGCTTCTTCTGAGTGTACCACGCTGATCTATTCTGGGCTGTTCTTTGTTATTTCAGGCCCCGCATTCCTAACCCTTAGCAGATGCATTTGTTTACAATTGCCGTTAAACGCACAGTTTTTATTGGAGGCATGACCACGGAAGCCTTCCTTCCTTCCAATGTTCCCCGTAGAATTCTGGCTGCCAGCTTCCTTCGTTACCCGGAGATGGCTGCGTGGCCTCCCAGCCCTGTGGCCCTGGGCACAGACTGACTCCTCAGCCAGCCTCAGTCTTCCGGTGCCCTTGCCTTCTGTTCTGTGTTAGTGGGGAGAGTTACCTCTCTGAGCAGCCAGGTCTGGTCTAAATAAATTGCTCTTGGCAGGAACCGTTTAAAGCCTACTGTTCCTAGGAGAGAGTCCCTGACTTTTTCATGTCATGACTTTATGGAAATGATCATGTATTATAGAGTATTGTGAGAAAATGGGCACAGCAGTTCAAGGTCTGAGGTGATACATGCTGGGATCTGGCTAACTTGGGTTTCTCTTATCACCTGGAGGCTGAAAAGATCACAGGTATAATCCAGTCACAGCTCACCAGTGAATCTCAGCACAAGGTGGGGAGAGTTCTGACCTATAGGATAAAATTGAAATCCTCTGGCATTTGATCTGTCTACCCTTCCAGGTTAATTCCTAACTGTCCACCCTTCACATGCGTGCTAAGTCACTTCAGTTGTGTCCGACTCTTTGCGACCCTATGGACTGTAGCCTGCCTGGCTCGTCTATCCGTGGGATTTTCCAGGCAAGGATACTAGAGTGGGTTGTCATGCCCTCCTCCAGAGGATTTTCCCAACCCAGGGATCAAACCTGAGTCGCTTATGTCTCCTGCATTGGCAGGTGGGTTCTTGACCTCTAGCGCCACCTGGGAAGCCCGTTCATTTTTTAAGCATTTAAAATCCTATCATTTTAATTACCTCTGGGCCTTTGTTCTCCTGAATTTCCTTTCCTGGAATGCCCACTGCTCCCCTTCCTTTTGAGTTGACCCTTAGCATCTTTATGTGTTTGTTCAAGTGCCACGATTTCCAGGAAGTATCATGAAAGTCTTTTCACTCCCACATAATCAAGCTGGTCAGTTGCCTTTATTTCATACTTTCTACTCCCTATTCATTCATTTGTCATATCTCTTAACACACCATCTTAGTAAGTAAACCCCCTAGTAAGCTAATCTTATTCATGAGTGAGGGAATCTTCCTTTTGAACCTCTCGAAAAATTAACACAGTAATTAGTGAACAGTGAGTGCTCAAATTGTATCTGTTGAATGGAAACTTGGATACCCCAACCCTTTTTAGATTTACTAATTATCTTCCCCAGTGATGGAGCTCAAGGAGTTTCCATTAAACCACTCCTTGTCCATATAGGGTAATCTTAAATTTTTTTGTTATTTTATAAGTGAAAAAGCAGAGAGGTTAATGATGTGCCTCAGGTCATGTGGAATAGGCAGAATGGGGGCCTAGACCTAAGAAATTATGCACACAAATCTAGCAAACTGAGATCCCTGTAGCTCAGATAGTAAAGAATCTGCCTGCAATGTAGGAGATCTGGGTTCAATCCCTGGATCAGGAAGATCCTCTGGAGAAAGGAATGGCAACCCACTCCAGTATTCTTGCCTGGAGAATCCCATGGACAGAGGACCCTGGTGGGCTACAATCCATGGGGTCGCAAAGAGTCAGACACAGCTCAATGACTAGCACTACTACACTACACATAAATACAAAAGTTATGAAACTATCTTTTCAAATTATATTAAAGCACCTTTTGTATTGGGCTTTCCAGATGGCTCAGTAGTAAAAGGATCTGCTATCAATTCAGGAGGTGCAGGTTCAATCCCTGGGTTGGGAAGATACCCCGGAGAAGGAAATGGCAACCCACTCCAGTATTCTTGCCTGGGAAATCCCATGGACAAAGGAGATTGGCAAGCTATGGCGGATATGATTTAGGTGATTTAGGCAGACATGATTTAGCAACTTAAAAACAACAACAACCTTTTATATTGGGCAATGAAAGGGAACAAAGAAATAATATCAATAGGTATTTTAATATATTTTGCCAGTTGTCTGTTATTTCATTTTTAACATACTAATTAATGTATCTTTAATAATTATTTTAAAGGTAATCATCCTTTAGATAGTTTATAACTGGGTTTGGATAATATTTAATTATTGGGAAGTACTTTTGGAATTTTATTAATAATACTTTCAAAATTCACAATCTCAATAATTTTAAGAATCTTTCCCTACTATTAGAAATATGTGGAAATTGATTTAAATTTATATTTTTAATTAAACTTTTTATTTTATATTGGAATATAGCCAATTAACAGTGTTGTGATAGATTCAGGTGGACAGAAAAGGACCTGAGCCATACATGTACATGGCTCCCCCAAACTCCCCTCCCATCCAAGCTGCCGCATAACATTGAGCAGAGCCTGGTCTTATACAGTAGGTCCTTGTTAGTATCCATTTTAAATATAGCAGAGTGTATCTGTCTACCTCAGACTCCCTAAAGAATATCTAAAATAAAACAGTAGTTAGTAACTTTGCTTTTTAAAGGTTGTTTCTGAATAATATCTTAGTTAAGAATGTTCAGTTTAATTTTATAACTTAGTGAATCATTGGCCAAGATTTTTCTCATCCTTTCTTTTTCTCAAACATATTCATAATACTAAAATAATGATTATGGTCTTTTCTGACAATAACTATATTTGAAGTCCAAATTTGAAACATTTGTAGAATTAACTTTTTTGATTTATAAAATGCTTGATTTTTATATTGTATTTGGAATTTAGAAAGCAATAGCGATATTAGTGGGATTTATAATTGGCTTGAAAATAAATTTGACTCAAATGAAAATAAAAAATTATATGTCATTAGTTTTGGTTTATTTCTTGGCCCAAAACAAATGTAACTTGCTGTTTTAAAAGTATCTGTGTGCAAATATATAAAAAATATTTTTAATTTTAAAGTAAACATTATTCTGCTTTAGGTAATAAGAAGGGGTAGCTCAGCTTGTAAGAAATCTGCCTGCAATGCAGAAGACCCTGGTTCGATTTCTGGGTTGGGAAGTTCCCCTGGAGAAGGGATAGGCTACCCACTCCAGCATTCTTGCCTGGAGAATTCCCATGAACAGAGGAGCCTGGCAGGCTACAGTTCATTGGGTCACAAAAATCAGACACAACTAGGTGACTAAACACACACACACCTTTATATGCTTTTGACTTATTCCTCTGTCAAATATATTATTGTGGGATAAATGTAATCTTATTTATGCTGTATGTTTTGCCCTTTGAGGTCTGTGTTGATAAGATAAAATCACAAAATATAGATACAATCATTTCAAATAATTTCAATTTATTAGAAAAATTTTCATAATAACTGGAGACACTTTTGTTTTTTACCCATCTTATTTTTCTTTACTTACATTCTTGAATTAAAAATAACCACAAGATTTTAAAAAAATAACCTCTTTGGAGAGTATATCAGATTGGAAGTTAATGCATTTGATATTCCTTGAACAAAGACATAAAAATGACTTGGATTCATGTGAATATGTATCAAGAAAAGATGAACCCAAATGATTTGATGAGTAATTCTCTAATTATCAATATCACTTTCCCTGTGAATAACCATGTAGTGTGTAAGTGTTAGTCGCTCAGATCAGATCAGATCAGATCAGTCGCTCACTCGTGTCCGACTCTTTGCAACCCCATGAATCGCAGCATGCCAGGCCTCCCTGTCCATCACCAACTCCCAGAGTTCACTCAGACTCACGTCCATCGAGTCAGTGATGCCATCCAGCCATCTCATCCTCTGTCATCCCCTTCTCTTCCTGCCCCCAATCCCTCCCAGCATCAGAGTCTTTTCCAATGAGTCAACTCTTCGCATGAGGTGACCAAAGTACTGGAGTTTCAGCTTTAGCATCATTCCTTCCAAAGAACACCCAGGGCTGATCTCCTTCAGAATGGACTGGTTGGATCTCCTTGCAGTCCAAGGGACTCTCAAGAGTCTTCTCCAACACCACAGTTCAAAAGCATCAATTCTTCAGCGCTCAGCCTTCTTCACAGTCCAACTCTCACATCCATACATGACCACAGGAAAAACCATAGCCTTGACTAGATGAATCTTTGTTGGCAAAGTAATGTCTCTGCTTTTGATTATGCTATCTAGGTTGGTCATAACTTTCCTTCCAAGGAGTAAGCGTCTTTTAATTTCATGGCTGCAGTCACCATCTGCAGTGATTTTGGAGCCCATAAAAATAAAGTCTGACACTGTTTCCACTGTTTCCCTATCTATTTCCCATGAAGTGGTGGGACCAGATGCCATGATCTTCGTTTTCTGAATGTTGAGCTTTAAGCCAACTTTTTCACTCTCCACTTTCACTTTCATCAAGAGGCTTTTGAGTTCCTCTTCACTTTCTGCCCAACTCTTTGTGACCCCATGGACTACAGCCCATCAGGCTCCTGTGTCCATGAGATTTTCCAGGCGAGGATACTGGAGAGGGCTGCCATTTCCTTCTCCAACTATGTAGTACATTCTTCATTTATTTATTTTAAAAATAAAGCAAATATAGCCATAAATACATAAAATTTGCTTTAATCTTCTTTATTTGCTTGTAAATAAGTTACCTTCTATCTTTCACACTCTATGAAACACTCAGAAAACTCTATCAGCTTAACTTGAAAATCTGTCTAGATTTTTTGTATTTCCATACAAATTGTGAAATTATTTGTTCTAGCTCTGTGAAGAATACTGTTGGTAGCTTGATAGGGATTGCGTTGAATCTATAAATTGCTTTGGGTAGTATACTCATTTTCACTATATTGATTCTTCCAATCCATGAACATGGTATATTTCTCCATCTATTAGTGTCCTCTTTGATTTCTTTCACCAGTGTTTTATAGTTTTCTATATATAGGTCTATAGTTTCTTTACAAACAGTATTCTTCACAGAGCTAGAACAAATAATTTCACAATTTGTATGGAAATACAAAAAACCTCGAATAGCCAAAGCTATCTTGAGAAAGAAGAATGGAACTGGAGGAATCAACCTACCTGACTTCAGGCTCTACTACAAAGCCACAGTTATCAAGACAGTATGGTACTGGCACAAAGACAGAAATATTGATCAATGGAATAAAATAGAAAGCCCAGAGATAAATCCACGCACATATGGACACCTTATCTTTGACAAAGGAGGCAAGAATATACAATGGATTAAAGACAATCTCTTTAACAAGTGGTGCTGGGAAATCTGGTCAACCACTTGTAAAAGAATGAAACTGGACCACTTTCTAACACCATACACCAAAATAAACTCAAAATGGATTAAAGATCTAAACGTAAGACCAGAAACTATAAAACTCCTAGAGGAGAACATAGGCAAAACACTCTCTGACATACATCACAGCAGGATCCTCTATGACCCACCTCCCAGAATATTGGAAATAAAAGCAAAAATAAACAAATGGGACCTAATTAACCTTAAAAGCTTCTGCACATCAAAGGAAACTATTAGCAAGGTGAAAAGACAGCCTTCAGAATGGGAGAAAATAATAGCAAATGAAGCAACCGACAAACAACTAATCTCAAAAATATACAAGCAACTCCTACAGCTCAACTCCAGAAAAATAAACGACCCAATCAAAAAATGGGCCAAAGAACTAAATAGACATTTCTCCAAAGAAGACATACAGATGGCTAACAAACACATGAAAAGATGCTCAACATCACTCATTATCAGAGAAATGCAAATCAAAACCACTATGAGTTACCATTTCACACCAGTCAGAATGGCTGCGATCCAAAAGTCTACAAATAATAAATGCTGGAGAGGGTGTGGAGAAAAGGGAACCCTCTTACACTGTTGGTGGGAATGCAAACTAGTACAGCCACTATGGAGAACAGTGTGGAGATTCCTTAAAAAACTGGAAATAGAACTGCCTTATGATCCAGCAACCCCACTGCTGGGCATACACACTGAGGAAACCAGAAGGGAAAGAGACACGTGTACCCCAATGTTCATCACAGCACTGTTTATAATAGCCAAGACATGGAAGCAACCTAGATGTCCATCAGCAGATGAATGGATAAGAAAGCAGTGGTACATATACACAATGGAGTATTACTCAGCCATTAAAAAGAATACATTTGAATCAGTTCTAATGAGGTGGATGAAACTGGAGCCTATTATACAGAGTGAAGTAAGCCAGAAGGAAAAACATAAATACAGTATACTAACGCATATATATGGAATTTAGAAAGAGGGTAACAATAACCCTGTGTACGAGACAGCAAAAGAGACAGTGATGTATAGAACAGTCTTATGGACTCTGTGGGAGAGGGAGAGGGTGGGAAGATTTGGGAGAATGGCAATGAAACATGTAAAATATCATGTAGGAAACGAGTTGCCAGTCCAGGTTCGATGCACGATGCTGGATGCTTGGGGCTGGTGCACTAGGACGGCCCAGAGGGATGGTATGGGGAGGGAGGAGGGAGGAGGGTTTGGGATGGGGAACACATGTATACCTGTGGCGGATTCATTTCGATATTTGGCAAAACTAATACAAATATGTAAAGTTTAAAAAAAAAAAAGATATGTAACATAAAAAAAAAAAAAAAGAAAATCTATCTAGAATACTAACCACTTGCACCATTTCCACTGCTACCATCCTAAACCACCTCACTATCATCTGTAGCCTGGACTATTGCAATAGCCCCTAAGTGCTCTCCCTACATCCCATGTATTTTTCCTTGCCTATGGACATGTCTGCTTGGCACCCAGAATAATCCTTTCAAAACAGATTCAGTTCCTGTTATTCCTGTTTCCCTTCCCAGTAACCCTGTCTTGCTTGGAGTAAAATCAGAATGCTTACAATGGTCTAGAAGGTCCTGAATGATTTATTTATTACATAATACCTGCCTGAACTCATCTTCCCTCACTTTCCCCTTGCTCATCATCTCAAGAGCAATGACGTCTTATAGTCATTCTAGATTCCTCATTCTTTCCACATCATGCCAAGTACATTTCAACCTCATAGTCTTCTCTTTGCATATACTCTTCTCTTATACAAACAGCCATCTCCTCACCTCCTTCCAGCTTTTGTCCAAATGTCTCATTTTCAGTGAGGCTTTTATTGAATACCTTACTTAATTTAAAAAATATTCCCACCCCAACTAGGAATTCTTATTCTTCTTCCTCCAGGCTGTATTTTGTTGTATGGCACCTCTGATATTCTTAACTACAATATTTGCTTTGCTATTTATTTTGCTTATTGTCTGTCTTCCATCATAGAATGCAAATGTTATGGAGACAAAGCTTTTGATGTGTTTTATATTTGTCTGGAACAAAATAAATGCTTAATACATATTTGTTGAATAAATGGATGGATGAGTCAATGTAAAAGAGAAGAAGCCTTCAGAAAATGAAAATGCTTGAATAGGACTTGATGATGTTTATTGAGCGAGTGAGTTTAATGAAAATTCTTTTGAAAGAATGCTTTGTGGCAACCCTTCTTTGAGTGGTTTCAATATAATTCTTAAATAATAATTATTTTTTAAATGATTTTCTGAAATGAAAGTTTATTTATTGCCAGTCTTCAGCTTGAATCGGGTTATATCAAAAAGATGGAAATGTGATTAATAACACCTGAAATCCTTTTTCAGTGAAAATTGAAGTGTGGGGTTCTGATTCCCCAACATGCTGCTGGAATTTGCTTTTTCTTGGATCTAGGAAAAGAAGAAACTGGCACACTTGCCTCCCTGCTGCTGTCATGTTCAGCGTGCTCACTTCACAAGCTCCTGCGGATGAAAGTGTAATTGTGTGGAAGGTGAATTGATTGCAATTAACCTCAGGACTTACCCTCAGGCTGGGATATTCTACCTCCTTTTCTAGGAATGTGCCACCAGTGCTGTAATACATGGCTGATGAATACATATATCATACGGGGAAACACATATATTATGGGATAAAGTACATAAATCATGTAGAAAAACATGCATTATACTGAGATGATCAAATTATAAATGAAGCACATAAATCATAAGATTACACTGTTGAGTTGTATCAGGAAACATAAATTATATAGTGAAACCCCAGGGTCACCAGAGAGTTCACTGAATAATGAAATGAGCTCCTATAACTTAAGGAAAAGTGGAGTAACTCAGTGAAAAACCCATTGTGCATTACGTTGAATATTCCATTTAATTCAATCTAATTTCCTACATCTCTTGTACCCAAGGAATCAGCATTGTACAGCATGAGAAAGGGGAATAAACAAACAACGAATGCAAGATTGAATGATGATGTGCCATAAGCACACTCAAAAATATAAACTTGCAAATATAATGAACATTTATAGCCAAGTTTTAAGTCAAAGTTGGAAAGAATGGTGGTTCCAAAGTCAGCTACAAATAGCAGAAGGACAATGTCTCACTCTAAAATGAAGAATGTCTTGAGTCGCAAGGAGAAGATCCTAAACAGAAAGAAGAGATGAAATTAAGATTGGCTTGCTCTCAATGTAGATAGGCAATTGAAATTTAGATTGATTCGTTGAATTAAATAATGAAGAACAAAATCACTTATTTTATATTATCCATATAGAAAGACTTTGCTTGCCTTCCTTTGGGAATCATTTTTCACGTTTGACTTTGTTTTTCCCCCTTTACTTCTCTGTACTTTTGTTCACACATGTAGTCACAGGATGAAAGAGAAGCAAGATGGAAAAGAGAATTCTTTAACTTAGTTTTGCTTTTTAAAAGAAAGTCGAGAGCTGGTAGAGACCATTCTGCAAGGCTTTAAGAGAAGCTCAGGCTACAACTGACTTTCACACTCAATACAGGACAATGATACAAATAGGACTGATCTTGCAAAGTTTCTCAGTGCAACGGTCATCTGTGTGAATTATGTTCTCACTAAAGCAAAGGGCTGGAATTCACATCCATTCCCAGCTCTGGTGAGTTAGGGTTATGGTCAAAGCTCAGTGTACTGAGGGATTCCTTAGTCATAAACAGAGTGTTTGACCCACTCTGTTCCTCAGGGCCATAGAGAGCCAGGGTGGACTGAATTTATACAGTGGGAATTGATAGTTTATTGCTGACCCTGGAGGGGCAGGGGCACTGCCTCACATCCTATTTCTGGCTTTTCTTGGCATTTGTTACTGCAGATAAAGGTAGATTGTGTCAAGATGTGCTGCTGGTCCTGGAATACAATTGTGTCAAAATGCAAGTGCTAAATTTTATCTGAAGGGAAGCCATAAATTGGCACCCCAAACACGCCCTGCCTTCCCTAAACATCATATTTCAATTTCTCACTGTTACTCTTCTTGAGTGCTGGTTACCACACCAGTAAGGATGTTAAAAGATAAACATTCTGTTAATTGTGTATAAGTAATTGTAGAAGAAACAGTAGCACTAAAGATGCACAGAACTCCTCTGTTTTGAACAGCAAGTGACACAACAATATATTAATTGTAATCATAAAGAGTTAATCCAGAAAAATGTTGAGTTTGCTATTTGTAAATTCAGCTTTGGCCTGCTAACCAAAGCTGGTTTGTCCCTAAAACATTCATAAATGGTTAAATCTGCTCGATATAAGGATAATCATTTTACTGTATGATCTATGTGTTTCATTAGTTGAGGTACACATTTTGCTATAATAAATGTGCTTCAGTAAATGATCTATGCATTTCTTTCTGAAATGTATGTGTTTCACTAGGAAAGGTATGTGTTCATCAACTATGAATAATGTTCCTAACGGCTCCACATTATATTACTTGGCTGGTATCAGCACGGCATTTCACATCCATTCCCTCATGACCGTGAGCACCGCATCCGCCAAAAAGACACACATCAGCCCTTGTCACTCTCAGGTGTTGGATGCCCGTGTGCGTGAACTCCGCAGGCTTGGGAAACACAAATGGGGTAGTGGGGGGAGGGGTCATTTTGTAGGTGAATATGTTTGTTAAATGAACGGGAAACAAGGGATTTTTCTAGTCCTGCCCTTTTACAACCCAGAGGAAGGAGAAAAACAATCTAGCAAAACACAGTTGAGATTTTACTGTTTCTCATAGGCAGACTTCCTTCCATTTACTTCAATTAAACATCATGGGTAAAGGATGAAATTATATAATTCCAAATTAAACATTAAAAATAGTTTTATACTTAGCTGACTTATATATGAAAATTCCACCAGTTTCCTGATTTCAGGATGAAGTGAAATTGGCTTTATAAAGTGAAATTAATTACTTAGGAAGTTAAATAAATTCTCCTTCTGTAAAAGGTGTTGTTGGTGTAGATGAGGGGTTTATGTTGTGCTTAGTCACTCGGTTGTGCCCAACTGTTTGCAACCCCATGGACCATGGCACGTCAGGTTCCTCTGTCTGTGGGATGTTTTTCAGGCAAGAATCCTGGAATGGGTTGCCATTTCCTCCTCCAGGGGATCTTCCTGACCCAGGGATCAAACCCCAGTCTCCTGCATTACAGATTCTTTACCTGCTGAGCCATCGGGGAAGCCCTGGTGTTTATGTTAGTTTACAATTTAAAGGGAAAAGAGTTTTTCTTAGGTATTCCAAAGCATATAGTGATTGAGTTTGCAGCATACTAAATTTCAAAGCATTTACCCAATTGAACTCACAACCAATTCTTTGTTGTTCCAATCTATATGGAAGCAATAACAACATTTTTAGATTATCTACAACAATCCTTTTTCACCAAGTATATGAGTTTCTTATGTCCAACTATCAATGTTTTGAAATGTGCTTGACTCTCAGAGATTACCATTAATTTCATAAGTGTAACCTCTCCATGACTTTTTTTCATTGTGATTTAGAGCCTCTGCATAAGATACTTGTTAATATTACCATGAACAGACAGAATGAATTGTAATCTCTTCCTCATGTAAATGTGTTAATTATGACAGACTCACTTATTTTTCACAGATTAAAACTGTTTTGTATATGAACTTTCCATTTAAAAATCATTTTTCAATAAACACTGAACACTCTTTTACATATGACACCAAATAATTCATTATACATGTCTCCCTTTAGTGACCTAATTTTCTCTCTACTTTACATCTATCATTGCAGATACTTCTTCCATTTATACCTGCCTTTTACATTTTTTATTTACTGAAATGCCTGAAACTTGGGGGTTATTTTTCACTATTATGGGAATTAGGAATTTCTATAGATCTTATCAGCCGGAAAGTCATTTATCTTATATTTAAAACATTATATAGGGATAGTCTACATTAAGTATTGCTAAAATAATTAATTCAGTGCTTTTAGAGAATTACCACGGAGAAGAGAATGGCAATCCACTCCAGTATTCTTGCCCGAGGAATCCCATAGACAGAGGAGCCTGGCGGGCTACAAACTATGGGGTCACAAAGAGTCGGACACAACTGAGCAACTAATACTTTAGAGAATTAAAATTTTTTTAAACAACAGAATGTTTTGATGTTACCTTTGCTCTTATTTTTTGAAGAATTATAAACATGCACATATGAAAAACAGAAGGTTCTGGACAAAAGCAATCTTTCTGATAAAATTCAGTTCAGTTCAGTTGCTCAGACCTGTCTGAATCTTTGCGACCCTATGAATCACAGCACACTAGGCCTCCCTGTCCATCAACAACTCCTGGAGTTTACCCAAACTCATGTCCATTGAGTCAGTGATGCCATCTAGCCATCTCATCCTCTGTCATCCCCCTTTCCTCCTGCCCTCAATCTTCCCCAGCATCAGGGTCTTTTCAAATGAGTCAGCCCTTCACATCAGGTGGCCAAAGTATTGGAGCTTCAGCTTCAACATCAGTCCTTCCAAAGAACACTCAGGACTGATCTCCTTTAGGATGGACTGGTTGGGTCTCCTTGCAGTCCAAGGGACTCTCAAGAGTCTCTCCAACACCACAGTTCAAAAGCATCAATTCTTCAGTGCTCAGCTTTCTTTATAGTCCAACTCTCATATCCATACATGACCACTGGAAAAACCATAGCCTTGACTAGATGGACCTTTGTTGACAAAGTAATGTCTCTGCTTTTTAATATGCAATCTAGGTTGGTCATAACTTTCCTTCCAAGGAGTAAGCATCTTTTACTTTCATGGCTGCAATCATCATCTGCAGTGATTTTGGAGCACCACCCCCCAAATAAAGTCTGACACCGTTTCCACATCTATTTCCCATGAAGTGACAGGACTGGATGCCATGATCTTAGTTTTCTGAATGTTGAGCTTTAAGCCAACTTTTTCACTCTCCTCTTTCACTTTCATCAACAGGGTCTTTAGTTCTTCTTCACTTTCTGCCATAAGGGAGGTGCCATCTGCATGTCTGAGGTTATTGATATTTTTCCTGGCAATCTTGATTCCAGCTTGTGCTTCTTCCAGCCCAGCATTTCTCATGATGTACTCTGCATATAAATTAAATAAGCAGGGTGACAATATACAGCCTTGACATACTCCTTTTCCTATTTGGAACCAGTCTGTTGTTCCATGTCCAGTTCTAACGGTTGCTTCCTGACCTGCATACAGATTTCTCAAGAGGCAGATCAGGTGGTCTGGTATTTCCATTTCTTTCAGAATTTTCCACAGTTTATTGTGATCCACACAGTCAAAGGCTTTGGCATAGTCAATAAAGCAGAAATAGAAGTTTTTCTGGAACTCTCTTGCTTTTTTGATGATCTATAGGATGTTGGCAATTTGATCTCTGGCTCCTCTGCCTTTTCTAAAACCAGCTTGAACATCTGGAAGTTCACAGTTCACATATTGCTGAAGCCTGGCTTGGAGAATTTTGAGCATTACTTTACTAACGTGCAAGATGCAGCATTAAAAATGGTTGGATTCAGTCTATGTATGAAACTGGGTCAGCTGCTAATATTTTAGGGACATCCAGAAGCCATTAAATAAATAAAAATGTTGATTTGTACATAGGGATCAGACACAGTACTTTTCTTCAATGCATGTTAGACTAAGTATTTTTTAGTGATTTTATGAATCAAGTATGAGTAGTATTATAATAACTTTCTCTGATACTTTGAATATCACCAATAAATTCCTTGTGGTAGCCTATAAGTTGTTGCTTAAATGCAGAAGCACGGAATTGCACTAAATGTGGACATGAGTTTGAGCAAACTCCCAGAGATAGTGAAGGACAGGGACACCTGACATGCTACCGTCCATGGGGTTGCAAAGTGTTGGACGTGACTGAGTGACTGAACAGCAATACTTGCAGAAATTCTCACAGTTTTTGAAGTCTATATTGAATTTCCTTCTAGAAAGTTGGATTAATATCCTTAATTACATACTGCATTTTAGTTAGAGTAAACCCTCACTGGGCTCATATCAGTCATATGCAAGTTCATAAGCAAGTGTCTTGAGACCTGAAACAGTTTGCATGTTAAACATTTAACCAATTTAATTCCACTTTGCATGTGATTATGTATTTAAGAAGAATCTCTTTGGTAAAGATTCCTTAAAGACCCATACTGAGGTTGACCTGAACTCTAAGTACTCCACTTTGTGATTAATAAAATAATAATATATATGTAAGATTTTCAAAGGTATAATATTTTATTCACAGATTTCCACCACCATACAGCTCCTGTACACATACATCTGTAATATATTTGTAATGAAAGTGAAAGTCGCTCAGTTGTGTCTGACTCTTTGTGACCCCACAGACTATACAGTCCATGGAATTCTCTAGGCCAGAATACTGGAGTGGGTAGCCTTTCCCTTCTTTGGGGGATCTTTGCAACCCAGGGATCGAACCCAGGACTCCCACAATGCACGTGGATTCTTTATCAGCTGAGCCACAAGGGAAGCCCAAGAATACTGGAGTGGGTAGCCTATTCCTTCTCCAGCAGATCTTTGCAACCCAGGAATGGAACCAGGGTCTCCTGCATTGCAGGCAGATTCTTTACCAACCGAGCTATCAGGGAAGCCTTTTAGATATTTGTAATATCTAAAGATTATTCAAAGAATAATTTTTTGTTTGGTTTTTGCTTTAGTACAGATTCACTGTGATTAACCTGTTTTACTGGTATCATGAGGACCTATGTAATGTTTGCTGAATCCCAAATGTGATCTAAATTAGTGCTCTCTGCACAACATCTAGTTCTGGCTTTGTCTATGACCTGGATGTTTTCAGTTCTAAAACCATAGTATCTTTTCTGTGGCCTCCACCATACTTTTAAAGCTATGTCATAAGCTTTGATACCCTCCCCCCTAAAAAAAATCTTCAACCACTCTGAGGTGAAAAACATATGTTGAATATTAAATACAACTTGAGAATTCCTTTAAAAATTTGTGCAAATGACAATACATTTTAAAATAGGGTTAAAATCAGGTTATATTAGACCAAACACACCTTAGATTGCTAGAGTTCCACAATGACATTTTGGTCATCAACTGCAGCCATTATCTGGGGATAAATCAATTTTCAGCAGCTGTGGACAGCTATTTGAGTGTAGAGCAGAGCAGCTTAACTGTGGAAGCATGTTATAAGTTAAAAGGCCAGAGTCCTGCTGACTACACATAAGGAATTTTTTTTTAAGGCAAAACCATAACACAACACTGCCTGACTCAGAAGGCATCAGGCCACTCTTGTTAATTCATCCAACCTAATAGCTGGTTTGAAATGCTTTCTTTTTTAGCTTCCTTGTTAAGGATGGTGCATATTACAGAAACTTGTCCTTTTTTTTTTTTTTTTTCTTTTGGTAAATAATTCTCTTTAGAGGTTCAGTTAGTGCTTCTGGCAATGGCAGAACTAGCACTTTTACGGTCTTTTAATCTCTGAAAAAGATTGTCCTTGGTTTCTTTAAAAGGTCAGTATCAGGTACAGAGTTTTCAACTGTAAGCAGAACGGTGCTGTACTAAATACAGGGTTTGCAACAAATTAAAATGAAGGTGACCAATTTACCCCAGTGATACATTAACTTATTTATAACCTACAGTTTGTCATCTTTTTACCTTATTTTTCTCACTTGAAACAATAGTAGTTTGTTTTCTAAGCTTCAGACCTGGAGTTAGGGAGTAAAATAATTTGCTATGTTGTGTTTTATTTTAAATTTCTGTATTGGTATATCTAGAAAATGGATAATGGACAGAGAAGAAAGGAAAGGTCTTTATAGAAAAAATAGCTTTCTGAATTAATTTGGAAATTATATTTACAAATCCAAGTATGCATCAACTGTGATTTATTAATAGGTTTACTTTTCACCAAGTAGCACATCCTGTGTAACCTCAAATGCTTGAGACAATGTACAAAGATGCTCTATATTCTGTAGAGTGATGTAATCTAATATGGACCAGGTACTGTTGTTGAAGTTGGAATAATGATTCTGTCAGAGTGCAGGGAATATTCATTGTAAATAATCCCTACCATTGAAGACATGATATAGTTGTGGTTTGAGGCTTGTAGTGGGATAATTTCAATAGTCATCAGTCAAGAAAAAAAGGGATTTGAAATATCTGGCACATTTTTAGTGCTCCACCCAAATCTTAAATGTAATGATAAATTATTTATGTAATTTTATATTTCAGTTCAATTCAGTTCAGTTGCTCAGTCGTGTCTGACTCTTTGTGACCTCATGAATTGCAGCATGCCAGGCCTCCCTGTCCATCAGCAACTCCCGGAGTTTATCCAAATTCATGTCCATCGAGTCGGTGATGCCATCCAGCCATCTCATCCTCTGTCATCCCCTTCTCCTCCTGCCCCCAATCCCTCCCAGCATCAGGGTCTTTTCCAATGAGTCAACTCTTCGCATGAGGTGGCCAAAGTACTGGAGTTTCAGCTTCAGCATCATTCCTTCCAATGAACACCCAGGACTGATCTCCTTTAGGATGGACTGGTTGGATCTCCTTGTAGTTCAAGGGACTCTCAAGAGTCTTCTCCAACACCACAGTTCAAAAGCATCAATTCTTCAGCGCTCAGCCTTCTTCACAGTCCAACTCTCACATCCATACATGACCACAGGAAAAACCATAGATGGACCTTTGTTGGCAAAGTAATGTCTCTGCTTTTTAATATGCTGTCTAGGTTGGTCATAACTTTCCTTTCAAGGAGTAGGTGTCTTTTAATTTCATGGCTGCAATCACCATCTGCAGTGATTTTGGAGCCCCAAAAAATAAAGTCTGACACTGTTTCCACTGTTTCCCCATCTATTTCCCATGAAGTGATGGGACCGGATGCCATGATCTTCGTTTTCTGAATGTTGAGCTTTAAGCCAACTTTTTCACTCTCCTCTTTCACTTTCATCAAGAGGTTTTTAGTTCCTCTTCACTTTCTGCCATAAGGGTGGTGTCATCTGCATATCTGAGGTGATTGATATTTCTCCCGGCAATCTTGATTCCAGCTTGTGCTTCTTCCAGCCCAGCATTTCTCATGATGTACTCTGCATATAAGTTAAATAAGCAGGGTGACAATATATAGTCTTGACATACTCCTTTTCCTATTTGGAACCAGTCTGTTGTTCCATGTCCAGTTCTAACTGTTACTTCCTGACCTGCAATAGGTTTCTGAAGAGGCAGGTCAGGTGGTCTGGCATTCCCATCTCTTTAAGAATTTCCCACAGTTTATTGTGATCCACACAGTCAAAGACTTTGACATAGTCAATAAAGCAGAAATAGATGTTTTTCTGGAACTCTCTTGCTTTTTTGATGATCCAGCAGATATTGGCAATTTGATCTCTGGTTCCTCTGCCTTTTCTAAATCCAGCTTGAACATCTGGAAGTTCACAGTTTACATATTGCTGAAGCCTGGCTTGGAGAATTTTGAGCATTACTTTACTAGCGTGCGAGATTTTATATTTAATTAATGGTAATTATATATGATTATAATTTGAAAGAAACAAAGGAAAGAAGGGGGGAAAAGCTGTTTCTTTGGGCTAAATATGCTTGCTGGAAATTTTAGTTTGTCTGATTCCAATGTTAAACTGGGGCTTCCAGGTGGCTCAGTGGTAAAGAATCCACCTGCACTGCAGGATACTCAGCTTCAATTTCTGGGTTGGGAAGATCAGTGGGAGAAGGAAATGGCAATTCACTCCAGTATTCTTGCCTGGGAAATCCCATGGACAGAAGTGTCTGGTGGGCTACAATCCTAGGGGTTGCAAAAGAGTCAGATACAACTTTGTGATTAAACAACAATGTTAAATTGAAATTTTAAAAATATATAAATATCACAACAAATTCAGCTTCCATACATCTTGGTCACATGTTAACTTCTTTAAAATCATTGAGGGAAATTAGTGTAAATTCCTGATACGAGGATTATTTGGTGATTCTAAATATTTTTGTGGAAACATCAGAATCTGAGAGAAACTGAATCGAAGTGCTATTATTTTAAATTACAGGCAAAAATAAAGAGCATATAGATTCATTTTTAAAGTGTGAGTATTTTAAGTTCACAAGTGTATACTTTTAGTAAGAACCAGTCAAAACAGTGATATCAATTTAGATTATTGGTCAATAAGCACAATTCTTGGCTAAAGGCTCTCTTTTAAAATCCACAGCAATGCCCTTTATGCACTCTGTGGTAAAATCTTGAACTCAAAAATACTGAAAAATTTCCTGGGAAAATACTCGATCTTTTTATTTGAGATTGAAGGAAATAGGGAGGCTCCTATTAACTGTTCTTCAAATGAAAAATGCACATTAATAATAATAACCAACATCCATTAATACCTAACTCATTGCCTGACAGTGTTCAGTAAAACTTTGTTGTGCAAGTTTGATCAAAATTCCTATTCTACAGATGAGGAAACTGATTCAGAGAGAGTGTAAATGTCTTAGCTATGGCCATAGGACAAATAAGTAATGATCTGGGGACTGCTGGTTGTCCCCCACTGTCCATTCTCCTCTTCTCCTTTCAGTAATAAAACCCCTAAATTTAGATTAGGCACATGGCTTAAACCCCAGCCAGAGACTCACATTTCCCATTCTCTCTCCAAGTTAGTTATAGCTAGCCACGATAGCTGTAACTGTCATGGAGACCTGGGGAGGGAGTCGTGAAGGAGGAGAAGTTTCCACACAGTAGGAAATCCTCTCACAGGCGGGTCTTTGGGGAGTTTTGGAATCTCAGAGGGCAACATAACCGGGGGTGGGGGGAAACCCACAGAATATGCACCTACCACAACTGCCATGATACTCCAGATTTTGTTAATAGTTTTGAACTAAAGTATGGTTGCAGCCTCGGAGTCTTATCTTTAAAGAGACTGGACCTTACTTGGGCACATGTCTGAAAGCTGTGTGTTCAGTAGGACAAAGCAACATAATGCAAAGAGCCTGAGAGGCTAATAGTGTCAAACCACAAAGCCAGACCAGGACACCCTGCTAGACTTTCACACGATAGAGAAATAAGCCGAGAGGCGGTTCCAAGATGGTGGAGGAATAGGACGGGGAGACCACTTTCTCCCCCACAAATTCATCTAAAGATCATTTGAATGCTGAGCAATTTCCACAAAACAACTTGTGAATGCTGACAGAGGACACCAGGCACCCAGAAAGCCAGCCCATTCTCTTCAAAAGGAGGGAGGACAAAATATAAAAGACAGAAACAGAGACAAAAGATTTAGGGATGGAGACCTGGGGAGGGAGTCGTGGAGGCAGAGAAGTTTCCAGTAGGAAATCCTCTCACAGGCGGGTCTTTGGGGAGTTTTGGAATCTCAGAGGGCAACATAACCAGGGGGTGGATGGGAAGCCCACAGAATATGCACCTACTTCAACTGCCAGTCGAGAAGTAGCCCAAATGCTTGCGTCTGTCACCGGCAAGCGGGGGCGGGGCAGGGAGGTGCGGGCTGCATCATCGGTCCTTAGGGTAAGGACCAGGCCTGAGGACAATCTGAGGGAGCTAACGTGAGCTAGCAACACAAACCAGGGGATTGCCTGAGAGACCAAAAAAAAACCCTTTTCCCCAAAGGCTCTAATGCAGCATGGTGGGCTCACAGAACAAAGGATTGAGCGAATACCAAAGGAGAGCTAGCCCACCCTACCCCCTGGGGGCAGAAAGGCAGGCATGCATCAAGAAGGCAAGGGGCAGCTGCAATTTTGGCTCCAGAGAGGGCATCTTCCCCCAAACTGTGAGCAGATTCCCAGTTGCTAACCATGTCTTCTCAGGATCCTGCACGGTTGACATCTGCCAGGAGTGTTGCAGCCTGAGGTCAGCTCCCCAGAAGAGACACACGGCACACCTGAGATGGTGCTCTCGCAGCACACCTGGGAGCTCAGGAAACTGAGTGGCTGGGACTGGGGAGGTGATTAAGACGCATGGCCCACCTGGGGCAGTGTGCTTCCCAAGTACCTGGTTGCCTGAGCTGCTCGTACCTGGGAAAGGGCACAGAACACACAGCCAGTCCTGGTCTGTGCCCTTGCAGAGTACCTGAGAATCTGAGTGGCTTAGTCCTGGGAAGTGCATGAAATGCAGGGCCCACTTGGGACAATGCCCTAGCAGAGCATCCTGGAGCCTGAGTAGTGTAGACCTGGGAAGCACGCACCGCTTGGGCTGTGGCAAACCCAGTGTGGTCCACACACTGTGAACACTCCCCATACATGCCAGCGGTATTTGTTTGCATTGTCCCTCCCGCCCCACAACACAACTGAACCTAAATAAGTGATCACCTTTGCCCCCTTGTGTCAGGGTAGAAATTGGACACTGAAGAGACTTGCAAACAGACGAAGCCAAAATAAATAAAGAAGAGGGAACCTCTCTGGAAGTGACAGGTGCAACAGATTAAAACCCTGCAGTTAATACTGACTGTGCATTGGAAGGGGACCTATAGACCTTGAGAACAAGTACAAGCTGGAACAAGGAACTATTTGACACTGAACTGACCCCACGTTGCCCACAACAGCTCCAGAGAAATACCTAGATATATTTTTACAATTATTGCTTTTTAATTTTTTTTAAAAAATTATGTTTTATTACTCCTTTAATTTTCATTTTTATAACCTATTACCTTGCAAAAAAAGACCCATTTTCAAAGCAAATTTCATATTTACATATTTTTTAATTTTTGTGATTGATTTTGTTTTGTATTTTTTATATTGTATTTTTGAGAGTCTAACCTCTATTCTAGATTTTTAATCTTTGCTTTTTGATATTTGTTATTAATTTTCTACCTTTACGAATCCAATCTTCAGTATCCATTTTCACTTAGGATTTGATTACTGGTTTGATTGCTCTCTCCCCTTTTGACTCTCCCTTTTCTTCCCCAGGTCACCTCTATCACCTTCCTCCCCCTTCTCTACTCTACTTAACTGTGAATCTCTCTGGGTGTTCCATGCTATGGAGAACACTTAGGGAACTGATCACTGGCTAGATTGCTCTCTCCCCTTTTGACTCCCCCTCTTCTCCTCCTGGTCACCTCCATCCTCCTCCTCCCCCTTCTTTTCTGTATGTAATTTTGTGAATCTCTCTGGGTGTTCCTCGCTGTGGAGAATTGTTTCACCATTAACCTAGATATTTTATCATCTGTGCTGTATGGATGGAGAAGTCTTGAGGCTACTCTAAGAGAAGGACTGACAGCCAGAAGTATAACTCCAAAACTTGAGAACATCAGAGAACTGCTGATTCCAAGGAACATTAACCATAGACACCCCAAACCTCACTACTAGACACTTCATTGCACTCCAGAAAGAAGAGATACTGCTCCAACCACCGTAGGACAGATGCAAGCTCCCCTAACTGGGAAACCTTGATAAGCCACTAGTCCAACTCCACCCACAGGAAGTAGACTCCACAATAAAGAGGAACCATGAATTTCCAGCCTACAGAAAGGGCACCCCAAACACAGTAATCTAAACAAAATGAAAAGGCAGAAAAATATTCAGCAGGTAAAGGACCATGATAAATACCTACCAAACCAAACCAAAGAGAAGATAGAAAGTCTACCTGAAAAAGAATTCAGAATAATAGTAAAGATGATCCAAAATCTTGAAAACAAAATGGAGTTACAGATAAATAGACTAGAGACAAGGATTGAGAAGATGCAAGAAATGTTTAACAAGGACCTAGAAGAAATAAAGAAGAGTCAGTCAATAATGAATAATGCAATAACTGAGATCAAAAGCACTCTGGAAGGAACCAACTGTAGAATAACTGAGGCAGAAGAGAGGATAAGCGAGGTGGAAGATAGAATGGTGGAAATAAGTGAAGCAGAGAGGAAAAAAGAAAAAAAGAATTAAAAGAAATGAGGACAACCTCAGAGACCTCTGAGACAATGTTAAATGCCCCAACATTTGAATCGTAGGTGCTCCAGAAGAAAACAAAAAGAAAGGGCATGAGAAAATACTTGAGGAGATAACAATTGAAAACTTCCCTAAAATGGAGAAGGAAATAGTCACCCAAGCCCAAGAAACCCAGAGAGTCCAAAACAGGGTAAACCCAAGGAGAAACACCCCAAGACACATTAATCAAACTACTAAAGATCAAACACAAAGAGAAAATATTAAAAGCAGCAAGGGTAAAGCAACATATAACACACAAGGGGATCCCCATAAAGTTGATCTTTCAAAAGAAACTCTTCAGGCTAGAAGGGAATGCAGGACATACTTAAAGTGATGAAAGAGAAAAACCTACAACCCACATACCTATACCCAGCAAGGATCTCATTCAGAAATGAAGGAGAAATCAAATGCTTTACAGACAAGCAAAAGCTGAGAGAATTCAGCACCACCAAACCAGCTCTTCAACAAATGCTAAAGGATCTTCTCTAGACAGGAAACACAGAAGAGGTTTATAAAATCGAACCCCAAACAGGAAAATAAATGGCAGTGGGATCATACTTATCAATAATTACCTTGAATGTAAATGGGTTGAATGCCCCAACCAAAAGACAAAGACTGGCCTAACGGATACAAAAACAAGACCCCTATATATGCTGTCTATAAGAGACACACCTCAAACCAAGGGACACATACTTACTTAAAATGAAGGGCTGGGAAAAGATATTTCATGCAAATGGAGACCAAAGGAAAGCAGGAGTAGCAATCAATACTCATATCAGATAAAATAGACCTTGAAATAAAGACCATGAAAAGAGACACAGAAGGACACTACATAATGATCAAAGAATAAATCCAAAAGAAGATATAACAATTATAAATATATATGCATCCAACACAGGAGCATCTCAATATGTAAGGCAAATGCTAACAAGTATGAAAGGGGAAATTAACAGCAAAACAACATAGTGGGAAAATTTAATACCTCATTCACACCTATAGATATATCAACCAAACAGAAAAGTAGCAAGGAAACACAAGTTTGAAATAATACAATGGAACAGTTAGACCTAATTGATATCTATAGGGCATTTAACCCCCAAACAATGAATTTCACCTTTTTCTCAAGTGCACATGGAACATTCTACTGGTTAGGTCACATCCTGGGCCATAAATCTAGCCTTGGTAAATTAAAAAAAAAAAAAAGGAAATTATTTCAAGCATCTTTTCTGATCACAATGCAGTAAGATTAGATATCAACTACAGGGGAAAACTATTAAAAATACAAACATATGGAGGCTAAACAACATGCTTCTGAATAACCAACAGATCATGGAAGAAATCAAAAAGGAAATCAAAATATGCATAGAAATGAATGAAAATGAAAACACAGCAACCCAAAACCTATGGGATTCAGTAAAAGCAGTGATAAGAGGAAGGTTCATAGCAATACAAGCTTACTTCAAGAAACAAGAGAAACATCAAATAATAACCTAACTTAACACCTAAAGCAACTAGAAAAAGGAGAAATGAAGAACCCCAAAGTTAGTAGAAGGAAAGAAATCATAAAAATCAGAGCAGAAATAAATGAAAAAGAAACGAAGGAGACTATAGCAAAAACCAACAGAACTAAAAGCTGGTCTTTGGAGAAGATAAATAAAATAGACAAACCATTAGCCAGACTCATCACAAAAAAAAAAGGGAGAAAAATCAAATCAATAAAATTAGAAGTTAAAATGGAGAAATCACAACATAAAACACAGCAATACAAAGGATCATAAGAGAACACTATCAGCAACTATATGCCAATAAGATTGACAACTTGGAAGAAATGGACAAATTTTTAGAAAAGTATAACCTTCCAAAACTGAACCAGGAAGAAATAGAAAATCTTAACAGACTCATCACAAGCACAGAAATCGAAACTGTAATCAAAAATCTTCCAACAAACAAAAGCCCAGGACCAGATGGCTTCAAGGGTGAATTCTACCAAAATTTTAGAGAAGAGCTAACAGCTATCCTACTTAAACTCTTCCATAAAATTGCAGAGGAGGGTAAACTCCCGAACTCATTCTATGAGGCCACCATCACCCTAATACCAAAACCAGGCAAAGATGCCACAAAAAAAGAAAACTGCAGGCCAATATCATAGATGCAAAAATCCTCAACACAGTTCTAGCAAACAGAATTCCACAAGATTTTAAAAAGATCATACATCATGACCAAGTGGGCCTTATCCCAGGGATGCAAGGATTATTTGATATTTGCAAATCAATCAGTGTGATACACCCTATTAACACCATATTAACAAATTGAAAGATAAAAACAATATGATTATCTCAATAGATGCAGAGAAAGACTGAGAAGATTCAACACCCATTTATGATTAAAACTCTCTGGCAAGCAAGCATAGAAGGAACATACCTCAACATAATAAAAGCCAGAGGGATGGTATGGGGAGGGAGTTGGGAGGGGGGTTCAGGATTGGGAACACGTGTACACCCGTGGTGGATTCATGTTGATGTATGACAAAACCAATACAATATTGTAAAGTAATTAGCCTCTAATTAAAATAAATAACTTTAAATTAAAAAAATAAATAAAAGCCATCTATGATAAACCCACAGCAGACATTATCCTCAATGGCAAAAAATTGAAAGTGTTTCCTCTAAAGTCAGGAACAAAACAAGGGTACCCATTCTCACCACTACTATTCAACATAGTTTTGGCAGTCTTAGCCAGAGCAATCAGAGAAGAAAAAGAAATAAAAGAAATCCAGATTGGAAAAGAAGAAGTAAAATTCTCACTGTTTGCAGATGACATGATCCTCTATATAGAAAACCCTAAAGACACCACCAGAAAATTACTAGAGCTAATCAATGAATATAATAAAGTTGCAGGATATAAAACTAATACCCAGAAATCCCTTGCATTCCTATACACTAAGAGTGAGAAAACAGAAAAAGAAATTAAGGAAATGATCCCATTCACCACTGCAACATGAAGAATAAAATTAAGAATAAATTTACCTAAAGAAACAAAAGACCTCTATATGGAAAACTATAAAACACTGATGTAAGAAATCAAAGACGACACAAATTGATGGATAAATATACCATGTTCAAGGATTGGAAAAATTAATATAGTGAAAATGAGTATACTACCCAAAGCAATCTATAGATTCAATGCAATCCCTATCAAGCTACCAACGGTATTTTTCAGAGAACTAAAACAAATAATTTCACAATTTGTATGGAAAAACAAAAAACCTCAAATAGCCAATCTATCTTGAGAAAGAAGAATGAAACTGGAGAAATCAACCTGCCTGACTTCAGACTATAGTACAAAGTTACAGTCATCAAGACAGTATGGTACTGGCACAAAGACAGAAATATAGATCAATGGAACAAAATAGAAAGCCCAGAGATAAATCCATGCACCTATGGACACCTTATCTTTGACAAAGGAGGCAAAAATATACAATGGAGAAAAGACAATCTCTTTAACAAGTGGTGTTGGGAAAACTGGTCAACCACCTGTAAAAGAATGAAACTAGAACACTTTCTAATACCATACACAAAAATAAACTCAAAATAGATTAAAGATCTAAATGTAAGACTAGGAACTATAAAACTCCTAGAGGAAAACATAGGCAGAACACTCTCTGACATAAATCACAGCAAGATCCTCCATGGCCCACCTCCCAGTGTAATGGAAATAGAATAAACAAATGGGACCTAATTAAACTTAAAAACTTTTGCACAATGAAGGAAATTATAAGCAAGGTAAAAAGCAGCCTTCAGAATGGGAGAATATAATAGCAAATGAAACAACTGACAAAGAATTAATCTCAAAAATATATAAGCAGCTCATGCAGCTCAATAAAAATAAATGACCCAGTCAAAAAATGGGCCAAAGAACTAAACAGACATTTCTCCAAAGAAGACATACAGATGGCTAACAAACACATGAAAAGTGCTCAGCATCACTCATTATCAGAGAAATGCAAATTAAAACCACAATGAGGTACCATCTCACGCTGGTCAGAATGGCCATCATCAAAAAGTCTACAAACAATAAATGCTGGAGAGGGTGTGGAGAAAAGGGAACCCTCTTACACTGTTGGTGGGAATGCAAACTAGTACAGCCACTATGGAGAACAATGTGGAGATTCCTTTAAAAACTGGAAATAGAACTGCCATACGACCCAGCAATCCCACTGCTGGGCATACACACTGAGAAAACCAGAAGTGAAAGAGACACGTGTACCCCAATGTTCATTGCAGCACTGTTTATAATAGCTAGGACATGGAAGCAACCTAGATGTTCATCAGCAGACAAATGGATAAGAAAGCTGTGGTACATATACACCATGGAATATTACTCAGCTATAAAGAAGAACACATTTGAATTAGTTCTAATGAGGTGGATAAAACTGGAGCCTATTATACGGAGTGAAGTAAGTCAGAAAGAAAAACACCAGTACAGTATATTAACACATGTATACGGAATTAGAAAGATGGTAACGGTGACCCTATATGCAGACAGCAAGAGACACAGATGTAAAAACAGACTTTTGGACTCTGTGGGAGAAGGCGAGGGTGGGATGATTCGAGAGAATAACATTGAAACATGTACATTACCATATGTGAAATAGATGACCAGTCCAGTTTGATGCATGAAACAGGGCACTCAAAGCTGGTACACTGGGACAACCCTGAGGGATGGGATGGGGAGGGTGGTGGGAGGGGGGTTCAGGATGGGGGACACATGTAGACCCATGGCTGATTCATGTCAATGTATGGCAAAAACCACCACAATATTGTAAAGTAATTAGCCTCCAGTTAAAAGAAATAATTTTTTTTTAAGAGAGAAATAAGCCATCTGAATTGTCTTTTATACTTAAAAATATACATTTATTTATTGAGCTGGGCCAGGTCTTAGTTGGGGCATGTGGGATCTCGTTCCCTTACTAGGGAATGAATGCAGCCCCCCTGCAAGGGGAGCACAAAATTTTAGCCACTGGACCACCAGGGAAGTCCCTTTTTTTATACTTATTAATTTAGGGTTCTCCCCTTATTTTCCCTCTCTCTCAGCAATCTGATAGGTATCCTAACTACTATGCATTGAGTTTCAAATTCAGATCAGTCTGAATCCAGAGCCCAAACTCTTAAGCATTATAATACAACCAATTAAAATGTTCATTTATTAGGATTATCAAGGTCATTTTTGATATAGGATTTTTTTCAGTTAGTAATTTATGTCTCTAGGAATGTTGGATCAACTAACTTTAACAAAGAAAAACCAAATAGAAGAGATATATGGAAGGAAAAACTAAGTTCTACTAATTCTTTTCCTGAATTAATATTCCCCAAATACTTTGTTTGTTAATCAAAATACCTATCATTTATAGGTTCATTTTGATAGTGATGAGGTACAGCATTTTCTTGACAAGATTATCTTTTTTAAAACATCACATGTAATGGCTTTCTTTATATGTACATCAGAAAAAATAAAAAGTTTAAATGCTACTGGCTGAGGTGTTGAAGTGGTTTGTTATTTTTTAAAAAGTTGGTTTTGGAATTGTATTCATTAGAACAAGTGTGTGCATGTGCTCAGTCGTGACCGACCCTTTGTGACCCCAGGGACTGAAGCCTGCCAGGCTCCTCTATCCATGAGATTTCCCAGGCAGGAATACTGGAGTGGGTTGCCATTACCTTCTCCAGGGGATCTTCCCCATCCTTTTTCCAGGGATTGAACCCATGTTTCCTGCATTGGCAGGCGGATTCTTTACCACTGTGCCACCTAGGAAGCCCAGGAAAACAGAATTCGACATCAAATCTAAGGTGTGATGATTATTACTATGTAAAATGTTGTCTTATTACTATATTTCTAACAGCCACAATCTTGCTAACAGCTGGGCAAGCATAATACTGTAACCATATGACAGAAAAGAACAAATCAACAGCAATTTGTTGACCAGTATTCCAGCTGCCAGAAGAGTTAATTGCTTTGTCCAAAGTGCCTGGTTGCTTTCAGGAAAATGTTGAAAATACACCAGGAAAAAGTAGACTCATTATCTACTACATCTATGTAGAGATTAGTAGTATTAGAGACTTTCTAATTAAGAGTGGCCATGTTCACACAGCATTATAATTTGAGTTAGAATTTTTTATAATACATAGGTCTTAGGTATGTAATTTGAGAAGGTTTTAGAAACATATAAACCTCTGTGACTATCACTCTAATCAAGATATCAAGGTAAATATATCACTCAAGTCACTAGTGTCCCATCCTATTGAATTCACAACCCTATCTCAGAGCTAACTACTGTTGCTTTTTTTTATTACTGAAGATAAGTTTTGCCTGTTCCTTAACTTCTAAAGAATGGAACCAAACAGCACACATTTTTTTGAGGAGGACTTTTTTTGTGCAACATAATCTTTCTGAAATGCATAAATGATTTTGTATATATCAATCATACTTTGTAATTGCTGAGAAGTATTCAAACATAAATATATAAATATACCCCATTTTGTTTTCTTATTCTTCTGTGATAGATATTTGGATTTGTTCTAGTTTCCCGATATAATTAATAAATGTGCATGTGCTCAGTCCTGTCTTACTCTGCAGCCCCACGGAATGGAGACCGCCAGGCTCCTCTGTCCATGGGATTTCCCAGGAAAGAATCCTGGAGTGAGTTGCCATTTCCTCCTCCAGGGGACCTTCTCAATGGAGGGACTGAACTTGCCACCTGGGAAGCCTCTAGTGAATGAAGCTATTATAAATATTCTACTAAATCTTTTTGTGAGTTTATATTTTCATAATTTCCTAATTCCCAGCATCAGTGAATAAGAGTTCCAATTGCACTATATTCTTAGCAACATTAAGTTAATCAGTCTATTTTCATATTAGCCAACCTAGTAAATGTTTTAACTAATGACAAGTAATGATGTTGAGCATCTTTCTCATATACTGATGCCATTCATATCTTTTCCTTTTAGAAGTACTAGTTCAGGATCAACTTTCCATTTTTTAATGGTGGTTTGTCCTTTTATAATTGAGTTACAGAAGTTCCTTATGTATTCTAGACACAAGTCTTTTGCCAACTTTATATTTTGCAAATAATTTTGTTCTTTGTAATAGTGATTATACTGATGAGCAGAGATTTTAATTTTTAATAAAGCCTGTTTTTATCAATTTTTCATTTAGTGGTGGGATACATTTTCCTATTCAAGAAATCTCTGCCTATACCAAAAATCACAAAAGTATTCTACTGGTTTTATATATAGTTCTATGTTGGGTAAATTTGTGTGTGGAGGGTGGGGTAGGTGTTGATACTGTTTTCAGTATGTTAAACCATTTTTTCCTTGTGCATGTTAGTCGCTCAGTCATGTCCGACTCTGTGATCATTACCATTTGATAAAAAGGCTTTTTTTTCATTGATTTGAGTTGGGATCTTACACTGTGAATCTAATTCTGTTCTCTATATTCTGTTCTGTTGACCTATTAATAGTTAGATGTCTTCACATCAGCATTATGTTGCTTGATAATGGTAGTTTTATAATAAGGTCTTAAAATTAGACAGTGTGTGTACTCCAAGTCTATCCTTCAAGATCTTCTTGGCTACTTTAGGATGTTTGCATTTTCATGTGAATTTAGAAATTATTTGTCAATTTATTGACTCACATAAAACTTTTGGGGATTTTTGGTGGAGCTTGCATTCAATCTACAAATCAATTTGAAAAAAATGGATATCTCAACAATATTGTCTTCCAATTAATAAGAATGATATATCTTTCATTAATTTAGGTCTCATATTATCAGAGATGATTAGAAAACATCTCTTTTATTTTCTAAATTTTATTTATTTATTTTTGCCACACCAAATAGCTTGTGGGATCCCAGTTCCCCAGTCAGGGATTGAATCTGGGCCATGGCAGTGAAAGCCCAGAATCCTAACCAGTAGGCCACCAGGAAATTCCCTAGAAAGCATCTCATGAAATAACAAATCCATGAATTTAGTTCTAGGTGTTTTTCTTACACCTAACATATGGGCTTTCTAGACCTTAACTGAGTAGTCAAGTTGCTGAGCAAGGTCTCCTAGGTTGGTGATAACTTACAGTGTTACCATTCAGCAATAAATTTCACATGAAAAGATTACCTCTAGGTATTTTGGAGTCTTCTTCCCTGCATCCCCAGGTCAGTCTTTAGCAAGATCCATCTTTTAGATCCCCAGTATTCTGAAAATTCTGGCCACTTAAGCTGACTTGAACTCTTGTATCTGAATCTGAAGCTCAACAAGACTTGTACTCAATTTGGATTGAACAACCCTGTGCACTAGAGCAATAGATTATTTCCAGGCAGAAGCCAGGGTGGTTGCAATAATTACTTCAAAGTTTACAGTGTTGCATTGCCTATTGTTTAATGCCAAAAATAGCTGCTGCATATATTTTTATCTAGTTTTAGGGATTTTTCCTTTTGTAAGAAGGCAAATCAAGTACCAGTTATTGTCAAGACCGAAAGTGGAAATTCATAAATGCTTTGCCATAGCACTCTGATCCCATATTTTTGGGATTCTTATGGAGGCTTCATCACCTAGGCATGCTGCTGTTGCTGCTGCTAAGTCGCTTCAGTCGTGTCCGACTCTGTGCGACCCCATAGACGGCAGCCCACTAGGCTCCTCTGTCCTGGGATTCTCCAGGCAAGAATACTGGAGTGGGTTGCCATTTCCTTCTCCAATGCATGAAAGTGAAAAGTGAAAGTGAAGTCGCTCAGCCGTGCCCGACTCTTAGCGACCCCATGGACTGGAGCCTACCAGGCTCCTTCATCCATAGGATTTTCCAGGCAAGAGTACTGGAGTGGGGTGCCATTGCCTTCTCCACACCTAGGCTTGATAGACTATTAATTCCATTTCCAGCCTTTATCCTCTCTTTAGAGAATAGGGCATGAGGATAAAATTCCAGTCTTTAATCATCTCTTGGTCTTTCTGATGACTAGTTCCTATCCAGGAGCCCACCAAAACTCAGCTCATTAGAACAAAAGATATTGTTATCACCCAGGGAATTCCAAAGGATTTAGGAACTCTGTGTCAGAAAACAGGGTCAAAGACCACATACTAGAACAATGACATAATGACTGACATCATTCTCCATTCCATTTTTATTATTGATGTTTTTGTCAGATTTTATTTTATGAAGGTTTTCCCTCAATTGGCATTAAAGTCAAAGATCTTTTCTGATTACTCTCCTATGTTCATGTTTCTTTAAAAGAACTCCTATTTCTGGGCAGAAACAGTATTGGAGCAATAATTATAATTCTTTTTTTCTCACCTCTTACTTCTCAAGAGAAGGAAGAATTGAAATCTAACTCTTAATGTGTTCCATATTTAGACCCTTCTGGCATAAAGTTAGAAGCTTCTTCTTAACCCAAACTGTACTAAAAATATAATAAATGAACATATTAGTCCCTATTGCTTGTGAAGCATACAGGTGACTGTAAATAAATTGATTTTAAAATAAACCTAATCAAATTACAAATGTGTAGTGGAGAAGCATATTCCTGTCTCACAAAGAGGGAGGGTGGCATTGTGCTGAGCAGATTTTCCACGAGGAAAGTCTCATGTAATTAACGTGACTCTGGCCCTTTAACTTTTAACATGCTTCCCCAATTAAGCTTTCAAGGCCTTGAACTATAATATCTGGCCACAGCAGCTAGAAATTGATTTATACTGGAAGATCATTGGAGCTTCTGACCTCTCTGTTAGGGAATTTTATTTAGCTTTTTGGTTATTTGTCTCTTTTTTTTTGCCCCAGAAGAAGGGTGGAAAAGAAATGATATAAATATTTGCATATGTTCTAAGAGGAGCTTTCACTATTTCAGTCTTCTTTTTTAGACTTATGTAATTGTACTCAGTCATTATTCTGTGAATGCAGAACTATAGCTATTTAATGGTATAAGCATTTACAAAATCATAAATAATGCACAGAAAATTTAGAGTTAGTTTATCTTACAAAATTAAAATAATGCAGTGGATACTTGCTTACATGATAAGAAATATTATTTCAGCCCAAATCCTCATGTAATTTACTATTACTATGATTTGGGTTGTTGTAACATTTCTAAAATTAATGTTTAAGTATTCACCTAATAATAGGTGGAACTGATCATCAAATGCAATTCTGTTTTGAGATGTGCTAAATAACCACAGTTCGTCACCATGGGTATAGGACCTGTATGGCCTGTTCCACTGGCATATTATTTTTCCCCATTTAAAAAAGAGTTTGCAAGAATTATATGTCAGAGACATGTCTGCTTTTTTAAGGAGTTGAAGACTAGCCTGCAAAGTCTTGACTCTGCTGGAGACCACCTCCTTGCACACACTACCTCATGTTTAAATGTGAGACTTGCCTTTCTTTGTCCGGGTCCTGGCATGTAGTGGCCCCACGGGACAAGAAGCCCTCTCTTGCACTCTTTTGCCAGCACTGCATTTTTCTTCTGTCACACCCTCCCCCACCCGCCCTTGGTCCCAGCAGTTGTAACAAACCACAGGTGTTTCAAACTCTAAATTGGAATTGGATGTTGGATTAAAAAAAAAAAAAAAAACTCATGATAATTACACAGCTGTTTTAAATTGTGGTTAAGTGGCCGAAAACTGCCAAGAAACCCCACCCACATTCATTACTGTCTAAACGAAAAGGACGTGTATACAGTGATTATGAGGTTTCGTGTGAATCCCCCAAGCCATAAAGCAGACTTTCCTAATTGTCAGCTGGACTGTGCAGGGCTTGTTTAAAATAATTAGAGTGCAGCAGCAGCTTCAGCAGCAAACCTCGTTTTCCTTTTTTTTTTTTCTCTCCAAACCTCAGTGCAGGTTTTTATATCAGATACTATCAGCTTCCTGTTCATTTTGACACTATCATTCTGCCAGTGTGGAAAATGGGGAAGCGGGGGGGGGGGGCGTGGAGAATTATCCGTAATGTACACAAATAATGCAGCCCCCAAAGTCAGGAAGATCCAGCCCCTTGTGTGAGATGGATGGAAACAATTCAGCAAACAAATCTAAACTGGGAGGAGAAAAATGTGATTCTCTTATTTTTTTCAAGAGGGATAGCTGAAATCTTTCTTAATTACCGCTTATTCCAATGACAGAATTGTAATTTATCATTTAGTTGTAATTTGACATATGTTCACACCTTTGCCATTTCCAATTTCCTCCTTCATTCTAATTGTCTGCTCCACTCGCCTGTCATGCGCTCCTCTTGGGATTAATTCGAGCTGTCTGTCTGCACCAGGCTACCAGCACACTTGGGGCTGCGGAGAGCGTGACAGTGTCAATGTGCACGCAGTTTATCTAAGGCATTACCCAGCCATCACACTCCCGGAGCCTCTCTTCCCTCACTGTTTACTGTTTATTCCACTTTGCATTTGTGACTTTCCCGTGTTTTATTAGACTCTAATTATGCTCTTGGCTGTCAGCTGTAAAGAGAAAATGTTACGTTAATTACAGTCGAGGGGGAGGTGCTTGGGATCAGTAATAAATGGACCAGTAGATGTCTCCCTCTGTCTCGAAAATCCATGCATGATTTAAATACTCTTGTTCCACTTTGGTTTGGGTTCTTGGTAGATACCTATACTCAAACACAAATATGCAGATGTTCAAGCTAATGCGCCTTTTGTGTGCAAAACCATTTTCCCCTATTTAAAAATTCTCGTCTAAGACTAGGTACATTGGCATTGGTAAGACAGAAACGTCAGCTTTCAGATAACCAAGGGTTTTCAAAGGTCAGCTGTTAATCCATGGATGGTGTCAAAACAAGCAACTTAGGGCTGATGGCGGACGCATATCCAGTGAGCGTTGACAGAGTTCAGCTTTTTAGAGGTAGATGTTTTGGTGCATTGGGAGCTGTTAATTTCTCCTACCTAAGAGCATCTCAACCCATTAAAATCCAGCAATAATTTATGCATTTGACATCATTTTTTTTTTTTTGGTCTTTTTCAGAAAAAATTCCTCCTGTTCCCAGCCCACCTAAACCATAATAATACAAGTTTTCTGTTCTCATGCTGAATAGATTTTCATTGTAGCTAAAACTTCCTGGTAATATGAACCAGAGGAAATATATCTTCCCCTTACCGGTTTAGTCCATTAGGATGGACAGTAATTCCTTGAATTAGTTGCATCATTCCCCCAAAGGTCTGAAAGAGTGAATGTGATGCCTTTGAATATCTCATTTTCTATAAAGATAGACTTACATGTTATTTTCTTCTTTCAGAATTTCCTCAGTCATACTACAGGTAATGATGAGTGAGGATATTCAGTACATTAGATTTTTCTTCTTTCTCTCATAATCCCAGCAATTAAAGTTCTGTTAATTACAGTTTGTTTTTTTTTTAAGCTTCAGACTCATAACTTCCATTCTATATGCTGTTAAAACATTGTGTAATATAATTCTATGGTCATTATGTCACATATTCTCAGCTTGTGAAATGGCTTTATTTCTTCAAGTAAACACATTAATTCATACGGCTAAATTAGGATTTTTTATGAAAAACTAATAAGTCATGGGAGAAGAAAGTAATGGTCTATAAAATATATTTAAATACAAAAGTTGTGAAATATTGTCCAGACTTTTTTTAAAAAGTTTTAAAAAAAATGACGGACCACAAATTTCTGACCAAACCTAAACTACCTGATTTATACACATTATATACTAAAATGATTATCTGAGAATATTAACATCTCTTGTCTTTTTAAGATGAATTTTTGATGTTTCATTTTTATTCTTCCATCCTCACTCTAGAATAAATCAAAAATAGTGGTCTATATCAAGTTTTTAAAATATCAAGCAAATAGAATATAGTCTATTATGATCAGAATTTCAGCAACTAGAATTTTCTAGTATTTAATGTTTTTAGCTAAATATATTTAAGGATTAAAAGTTCAAGAATAAGGGGGTAGGTGTGAAAGGATGAAGACAGCAGATGAGGAATGACTCAGAGGACAAATGCGAGTAAAGGGCAAAAAATCATCAAATTAGCTATTATAAATGCAGTATTTAACCGAATAATCAAATAATGTTACATAACATTTGAGGTCTGCTTTCAAGAATTTTTTTAGACTATAAATGTCCTCTTCTGGAAAAGGAAATTGCAGCCCACTCTGGTATTCTTGTCTGGGAAATCCTAAGGACAGAGGAACCGTGATGGGCTACAATCCATGGGGTCACAAAAGAGCTGGACACGACTGAGCGACTAAACAGCAACGCTGTCTTCATTTGCTAGGTATGTTTTATTTTCTGAAAACAGTGCAAGACCTTAATTATCACATGCCTGTATTCCTGCAGCACATTTCCAGCTGGCCTTTTTGTCAAAGGTGGAATCTCTCAGTACATGTTGTTTGTGATTCCCTGATGAATCTAGCTCAGATATTATTTTTATTTACTGATACCTGCTTTAGCTCTTTTACTGGCTTTCAAGGTCATCCATATTTTGATCATGCTCTAAATATGCATAACTATTTTCCACTACTCCAAGATAAAGTACATGCCACTCTCATTATTAATAGATTGATTGGTTCATTCATTTATTCACGTTTGTTCAACAGGTGATATATTGTGCATAAAGCTGTGAACAAAACAAAAGCAGTTTCTACTTTGAGTTGACTAGCTTGTTCTTTGTATTGATTCCCAAGCGATTATTACTTTTGCCTCTATGCTCTTGCTTGTAATATTATATTGTCCCCCTTCCCATGTACTTCTACCAGCTCTGCAAATCCAACCTGTTCTTGAAGCTACAGATCAATTCTAATCTTCCAAATGAAGCCTTTCTAACTCACACTGTGCCAGAAAATTCAATTTTTAATTACATGTTATTTTATACATTTTTAAGTCTTCCTGATTTTTTTTTTTCAAATTTACTAAGTCAAGACCTGTTTCTTCTGTATCCTCCAATGGCTTAAAGCAGTATTTCTCAGAAAAGACCATGCATTCCAATCATTTGTAGAACTCTTGAATAATCCACATGCTCTGAGTTATCGTACCTTAGGGATTAGGACCCCTGATGTTTATTTAAAACTGTCATTCTGCTGATTAAGAGTCACTGCCCCAACCAACACTGGACACAGTACATGTTGATTAACAGATAAACTGATCTGGGCACGAACGATGGTATATCGCCTGCTCTACCTGGAGTTAACCAAGTTCATTCACTTTGCATGTGTCTTTCTTTACACATTTACTATAGAAACATGATAAAAGACAGGAATATTTGTTTGAAAGATGATAACATTCTTTAATGTCTTAGTCATTGTGTTATTTTTATTTAAATGTTTGGATAAGCTGATCATGCCCATTCTCAGTCTCTCAGTCATGTCTGACTCTTTGAGACCCCATGGACTATGGCCCGCCAGTCTTCTCTGTCCATGGAATTTTTCAGATGAGAAATACTGCAGTACGTTGCCATTTCCTCCTCCAGAGGATCTTCCAGACCCAGGGATCAAACCTGTGTCTCTTGCATCTCCTGTACTGGCAGGCAGACTCTTCACCACTGAGCCACCTTCATGTGTGCATGCTCGCTAAGTCGCTTCAGTCATGTCTGACTCTTTGCAGCCCTATGGACTGTTACCTGCCTGGCTTCTCTGTCCATGAGATTTTCCAGGAAAGAATCCATGAGTGGGTTGCCAAACTATCTTCCAGGGGATCTTCTGGGAAGCCCCAAATTAATCATAGATGACTTTTAAATTGTATTAAATGATGAGAGGAAAATTACAAAGAAGTTTAATATTTATTTTATACAGAACAAATTTTCATGAGAGATTATGTAGTGAAAGAATAAATGAAATAGCATAAATAGGCAGTAAGTGGGTTATAAATGTCATTACCAAATTTTAAAAAATCAAGATATTTAATGGAAAACAGGAGATGGAGAAAATAGTTATTTCTTAATGCCTTGTAGTTGAAAGACTTCCTAGCAGAATATGTGGTTTTATTCTGATCAATTGTGGTTGAAGTAATTTGCTCTGCAAAGTGAAGTTACAGGCATTTGAAATTATGACTAAGTGGCCAAGTAAGCAATTCAATAACCCATTAAGAAGGTATATGATAAGGTGCCTGCTCATTTGAGTGGGTGTGACTGTGGAAGGGAACATTAAGGCATATCAATCCCAAAGACTGTAATAGGAAAAGATCAGGAGAGCTTACCCAAAAATTACAAGATGTAAACATAAATAGGATTGCAGATCCTGCTGGTATCAAAAATTAAACCAAAACTAACTTGAAATATATGATGTCTTTCATTAATTTGAGTTCTTTCAGGACATAGGAGAGGATATGTTGCTATGAATCTCCTTTCCTCCATCTGTATTTAGTGAGAAAAACGAGATTATGGACACACAAAGAGAAAAATTAAAAATTCATTTGGTTATGCCACATTAGCTTGCTGCAGATCGACATTCATAGTAAAAAATAATAAAAAGTAAAAGTAGAACAAAACTTTAAAAACAATATCTTTTTAAAGTCATCATTACAGAAAAAAAAAAAGAATGTATAACAAGTAAGACAAAGAGAAAACAAATGAGTCAACATTCAACATATCATGTAGACCAATCAGTATGAAGTTAATTAATAATTTTTAAAAGAGCGGGAAAACTACACTTCCCAGGCTGAAACTAGCTTGTTGCCTGCTTGCTTTTTTTTAACTGATAAAGTTTTATTGGAACATAGTCATGGTCATTCATCTGTGTATTTTCTATAGCAGCTTTCCGCTACAAAGCAGAGTTGAGTAACTGTGACACATACTGGATGTAACCCACAAGGTCTACTATATTTAACTCTGATTTTTTTTTTCTTTTCTTTTTTTTGTTTTGTTTATTTTTTTTTAATTTTTTTAATTTTATTTTTTTTTTAACTCTGATTTTTTACAGAAAAAATTTACTGACTTCTGCTCTTAAAGACAGAGATTATCAAACTAGATTTAAGAAAATACAGCACTTAAAAATGCTTTCAATCAGCCTAAATATAATTATGTGTACTGTATATTATATAAATATACAGGAAAATAAATATATAAATATATATATATATATAAAAATATATAAATATACAGGAAAATATAAATATATTATATAAATATACAGGAAAACTGAAAGTAAAAAGATGGAAAAATATATATCATACAAACAGTATCTGGAAGAAAGCTAGTGGAGCTATATAAATATCAGACAAAGTAATCTTTAAGGTGAGAAGCATTACTTGGGATAAAAATGGATATTTCATAATAATAAAGGAAAAAGTAGAAGAGAAAATAATATTTATACATTTTTATGAACCTAATAGTAATATTAGTGGTAGCACCGAATAGTAATAGTAACTGATAGAATTAAACAGGGACATTTTATAAACACTCCTTTTTAACATTTCCATTATTAACTGACAGAACAATATTTCTATTAGTAAGTGAGAAAGGAAGAATTGAACCCCACAATTACAAATCACCTAACTGATGCTTGCTATCTATCTACCAACATACCTACCTATTTATGTAATCACTTCCAACCACAGAACAGACATTGCTTCCAAGTACATGTGGGGCATTTATCAAAATTCGCCATACACTGTGAAACAAAGCAAGTTGTACCAATATAAAAGAATAAAATTTGAATGTGTTTTCTGTAGTAGAATTAATCAAAAAATCAATAGCAAAGAGATCGTAAGAATATTGCTAACTCTTAAAATTAAGCAACAAACTTGCACATCACCCATGGATCAAAGAAAAAATAAAAATGTAAATTAGAAACTAGTTTGAACTGATTGATAATTAAAATATGACATCAAAACTAGTGTATGTGTACTTATATTGTGTCTATTTTGCTATAATAATAAAATTATTATAAAAGAAAAAGACTAAAATCAATATTCTAAAATTATTCAACTCAAGCAGTTAGAAGACAACAGCAGATTAAACACAAAGGTAGTAGAAAGGAGGAAATGACAATAATGTAGAAGGAAAACAATACAAAGAAAATGAAGAAAGTCTAAACTATTTCTGTGAAAATGTTCATAAAACTGATAAATTTGTTTAGCCTGACCAAGAAAGTAGAGGGAGAAAAAATTACTATCAGAAATGAAAAAGAGGACACCACTAAGACATTAACTATCATTGTTAAAATGATGATAACAGCAAGTTGGAAAGAACTTTATTCCATAGAAGTGGAAAACAGATAAAATTGACAAAATCTTTCCCCTAAAAAAGAGCTGTGACAATATACCAAAACGGACACAAGAAGAACTGAAAAAATGAAAGCAATGGTCCAATATCTATTAAATTAGTTGGACCTCTAAATAAAAACCTTCTTCCAAGAAAATTTGACTGTGTTTATTTCAATAATGAATTATGCAAATAATTTTAGAAAACGTAACAATCAAATATGAACTATATCAGAGAAAAGCAAAGAAGAGGAAATTTTCAATTTGTTTTACAAGGTCAGTAGATTTTTATAAGAATGGAAAAAAAAATACACCAATATTCTTAAGTCCCTTAAAAAAAGAGCAAAGCAAATCCAGAAAAAAACAAAAAAACTGAAAAACAACATCATAACCAAGTTGGATTTATTCTTGAATGCAAAACTGGGTAATCGTTAACCAATCAATGTAATGTATCACATTAATAAAATAAAGAAGAAAAAGCATATGACTCTTTCAAAAGTTCCAGAAAAAATAGCTATCACAAAAACTATTCCTAAATGAGGAATAAAGAAAATTCCCCTTTAGATTAAATGGTACCTAAAAAATACTGAGAGTTAGATTTCCATCTGAAATAAAAAGTAGGATAAATATAACTGTTATCACCACTTCTGTTTAAATATATACGTAAGACTGTAGCCAGTGCAACATATTATGAAAAACAATAAGAATGCAAAAGGAAGAACAAAAGTGTCTTCTCCAGATTACATTATATCCATGTAGAAAATCCTTAAAAATCTATGGAGAAAATATTGGAATTAATGCCTACACTTAAAATGGCCTTTGGATATAAATTAGTAAACAAAATTCACTATTTATTTACATTTCTGTAAGTAGCCTACAAATACTTATAAATTAAAATTAAGAAAACTGTTATTATTTGTAATAACTCAAAGACCATTGAACAGGGGACTTCCTTGGAGTCCAGTGGTTAAGATTTCACCTTCCAATGCAGGGAGTGTGGGTTTGATTTCTGGTCAGGGAGCTAAGTTCCCATGTGCCTCCCAGCCAAAAAACCAAACAACATAAAACAGATGTAATAGTGTAACAAATGCAGTAAAGACTTTAAAAATGGTCCCCATCAAAAATTTTATTTTAAAAACCCATTGAATACCTAATAGTAAATCTCACAAAATTTGTACAAAAACAGTATATGGAAAAATAAAAATATTTTTGAAAGATTAAGGAAAGCCTTAATATGAGGAGGGCTTTACTGGTAGCTCAGCTGGTAAAGAATCTGGCTGCAATGTGGGAGACCTGAGTTCGATCCCTGGGTCAGGAATATCCCCTGGAGAACAAAATGGCAACCCACTCCAGTATTCTTGCCTGGAGAATCCCCATGGACAGAGGAGCCTGGCATATTATGAATAGAACTGTCATAATAATAATCGTCAAGCATATATGAATAACCGTCAAACATATATGAATAGTTTTTTCCAGATTGATCCATAAGTGTAATATCAATGGAAATTCTAGAAGTTTTATTTTGTAGAAATTGACAAGATTCTAAAATTTAATACAAATAGTCAAGAATAGCCAAACTTGAAGCAGAACAAAGTTTTAACACTCACACTACGAGATTGTAAGAATTGTTATTAAGCCACAGTTATAACGACAATGTAGATGTGGGTAAAAATATAAATAGGCCACTGACATAGACTAGAGAGTCTAGAAATAAACCAAAGTATATAAAGCCACTTGACTCATGACAAGACAGTGCTTTAGAGCAATAGGGAAAATATTGCCTATCCAATAAATGATGCTGGTTTATTTGGATATCCCTTTCAGAAAATAGTAACCTCTCTCACATAATAAACTCCCTAATGTGAGCCCCAAGAGAGCTCAGGATGTGAAAAACACAGGATACAGGCCCAGGATAGCTGAGATGCATATGAAAGGAGTGATTTCAGTGACCCCAGACACTTGCATCTTCCCATACATAGAAAAATGCTAAATTCCTTAACTTGGGATATCTGGTTTTCTATAATTAGCAATAATCTTTTGATATTCAGACTCAGTTTAGTCTCTCAGTTGTTCCTGACTTTGCAACCCCAGGAACTGCAGCATGACAGGCTTCCCTGTCTATCACCAACTCTGGAGGCTTACTCAAACTCATGTCTATTGAGTCGGTGATGCCATCCAACCATCTCATCCTCTGTCGTCCCCTTCTCTTCCCGCCTTCCATCTTTCCCAGCATCAGTGTCTTTTCAAATGAGTCAGTTCTGTGCATCAGGTGGCCAAAGTATTGGAGTTTCAGCTTCAGCATCAGTCCTTCCAAAGAACACCCAGGACTGATCTCCTTTAGAATGGACTGGTTGGATCTCCTTGCAGTCCAAGGGACTCTCAAGAGTCTTCTCCAGCACCACAGTTCAAAAGCATCAATTCTTTGGTGCTCAGCTTTCTTTATAGTCCAACTCTCACATCCATACATGACCACTGGAAAAACCATAGCTTTGACTAGACAGACCTTTGTTGATAAAGTAATGTCTCTATTTTTAATATGCTGTCTAGATTAGTCATAGCTTTTCTTCCAAGGAGCAAGGATCTTTAAATTTCATGGCTGCAGTCACCATTTACAGTGATTTTGGAGCCCCTCAAAATAGTCTGTCACTGTTTCCATTGTTTCCCCATCTCTTTGCCATGAAGTGATGGGACCAGATACCATGAGCTTCATTTTTTGAATGTTGAGTTTTAAGCCAACTTTTTAACTCTCCTGTTTCACTTTCATCAAGAGGCTCTTTAGTTCTTCTTTGCTTTCTGCCATAAGGGTGGTGTCATCTGCTTATCAGAGGTTTTTGATATTTCTCTTGGCAATCTTGATTCCAGCTTGTGTTTCATCCAGGCTGGCATTTCACGTGATGTACTCTGCATATAAGTTAAATAAACAGGGTGAAAATACACAACCTTGACGTACTCCTTTCCCAATTTGGAACCAGTCTATTGTTCCATGTCCAGTTCTGACTGTTGCTTCTTTACCTGCATACAGATTTCTCAGGAGGAGATATTCAGAGTACCTTCCCTTTGTTGCAAAACTTCTATATAACCTGGCTCTTCCCTTTGCTCCTCAGAGCAGGTCTCTCACTGTTGCTTGAGTTGCTGTCTCCTGGGCTTGAAGTCCTAAAAATCCCAGTGAATAAAACATAATTCTTATAAAAAACCCTCCAAATTCTAGGTGGGTTATATCATGAATATACTTATTATTATTAAATTATTTTTAATATAAAAGATACAGCATAAAACTTTAGAAAATTACAAATGGAATGTATTTAAGGCTTTGGTATCGCTGACTATTTCTTAAACAGAAAACAGTTATTCCTAAGCACTAAGGACAAGATTGATAATTTAAATATTTTAAAATTAAGATTCCTATCTAGTGAAAGTTACTATTAAGAGAGTGATAAACCACAGTGAGGCAGAACATATTTGCAACATATGTAACTAACAAATTGTATATTTGTAGAATATATAAAGATCAGAGTCAAGTCATTAGGTTACACCTGGCATTTCTCTTTTTTAGGGCTTCCTTGATAGCTCAGTTGGTAAAAAATCCACCTGCAATGCAGGAGACCCCGCTTTGATTCCTGAGTCAGGAAGATCCCCTGGAGAAGGGATAACCTACCCACTCCAGTATTATTGGGTTTCCCTGGTGGCTCAGCTGATAAAAGAATCCACTGGCAATGCGGGAGACCTGGGTTTGATCTCTGGGTTTGATCCCTGGGTTAGGAAGATTCCCCTGGAGAAAGGAAAGGCTACCCACTCCAGTATTCTGGCCTGGAGAATTCCATGAACTGTATAGTCCATGAGATCACAAAGAGACAGACGACTGAGCAACTTTCACTTTTTCACTTTCATAAAGAACTCCTAAAAATCAGTAAGAAAATGATCCCCAGACAACCAAATAAAAAACTTGGCAAAAATGCATCAAAAAGTGTTTCGGTTCGGTTCAGTCGCTCAGTCGTGTCTGACTCTTTGCAACCCCATGAATCGCAGAATGCCAGGCCTCCCTGTCCACAGGAAATGCAAATTAAAATCAGAATTAGATACTATTATACACATACCAGAATGGCCAATGAATTAGACTAACAACACCATACAATGGCAAAGATGTAGCATAATTGGGACTGTCATACACTGTTGTGGGGGGTTACATTTGTAGTACCACTATGGAGATCAGTGCAGTAGTACCTAAACATCTGAATACTCTGGCTCAGCATTTCCATTCCTGGGTATACACCTATCAGACAAGTGCTGTCTGCATCCCAAAGCACATATACAAAAATATTTATAAATTGTGTTATTTGTAATAGTCAAAAGTGGGGGGAAAATGACCACCAAAAATAAAACGGGTAAATAAACTGTGCTATTTTCGCATAATGGACTACTGTAAGGCTATGAAAATAAATAAAATATTGCTACACCAACAATATTGATGAATCTCAGACTATTACTGTGAAGAAAGATAATGCTAAGTTGTGTCCAACTCTTGGTGATCCCATGAACTGTAGCCTGTCAGGGTCCTATTGCATGGGATTCTCCAGGCAAGACTACTGGAGTGGATTGCCATTTCCTTCTCCAGGGGAACTTCTCGACCCAGGAGTTGAACCCAGGTCTCCCGCATTGCAGGCAGATGCTTTACCAACTGAGCTACGTGGGAAGCCCTGTGAAGAAAAGCCAGACACAAAATAGTATGTATTATATAACTCCACTACATAGATTTTCTAAACAAGCACAACTAATGACATTAAAAACCAATAATGCCATTAGACACTAGTACGGGCAGTGTGGATTTGAGTGGAACAGGCACATTGGAGTGACTGAGATTTTTGTGTTTTTTATTTACTAACATAGAAGGTTGTAATAGTTTACTTTGTGAAGACCCGTCAGTATGTGAATTCTCTTTGTCTTCTTTAGCCAGTGTTATGGACTGATCTCTGTTCCCCTTAATTCATATGTTGATGCCCCAACTCCCAGCTTGGTGGTCAATTTAGGAGCATGATTAGGTTAGACGGAGCTCCTGTTCTATGGGATTAATCCCGAGAGACACAAGTGAGGAAATTTTATGAAAGGACATAGAGATAAGGTGGCCACCTGAAAGTCAGGAAGAAAGTTCTCACCAGGAACACAATGGGTTGGCACCCTGATCTTGGACCTCCCAGTCCCAAGACCAATGAGAAAAAAAAAAATTTTGTTATTTTTTAAGCCATCCTGTCTATAGTATTTTGTTATGGCAATCCGAACAGACTCAGACAGCCCAGAAGCTCCAGGAAGAGAAATACTATATTTTTAAATCTTGCATCTCCTGTTTGTAGCACTCTGCCTGTCTAAAAGTAGTCTTACAAGAGATATTTAAACACTTACTTCCTTTCAACATGCCCTTTCGTGAGAGTAAAAATCTCACATCCTTTCTTTAATTTGTGTTACAAAAATGAAACCATGCTATCTACCATATAGAAAAATTACAATGAGTAACACTGAATCTGCTTCTTCAAATATACCACCTTACAGTTTCACTATATCCTCTCACTATTGCTCCCACCCTCCACTCTTTTGGATAATTTACCACTGGTTTACAATTCTTTATAGAATGACTCACCTCACCTTCCAAAATCAGTACTGCAGCTCAGGTAGACATATCAGAATTTAAATCTCAACTGAAAAATACATGTTCCCAGGGCTGTATGTATAATATACCTTTTTCTGTGGACCAAAAGGTATTATCTGGGATACATTGTATAATGTAGGTGATATATAAAGATAACAGCATGTATGATCATGGATTATTGGGAAATTCAATCCCATGTGTTCTGAGTCATTCTATGATCGATAATAATCTGTATGCTTTTGGTTTTAACTCAATGGCTATGAAATAATGCAAATATTTCTAAATCTTTCATTCACTGACTTTCTTTTTTTTAGGTTTTTACTCCCTTCTCAGTCTGTCTTGATTACTTGTTTTTAGCCACTTTTGAATAGTGCTGCTAAAAAATGTATACTCAAATACGGACTGTATTTATAACACTCATTTTATTTCTTTCAAAACCATCACTGTACTCCCAAAAAAGAGAAAAAAGGGGAAAACTATCCAAAGCAAGACATTGATTCTTTTTATATGAACATGAATCTTGAAATGCAAGGACTTCAAGTATAATATTTATAATACAGTGCTTTACTTTTATGTAGCTCTTTGCTTTCCAAATAGCATCACATGCTTTATCTCTTTGTATCTGCATATGTATTTTATTAGTATATTTTTGATGTGGTATATAAAGCATAAACATTTTCTTTTACTTATTCTTTAAAATAACCATGTTTAATAATTCTGTTTTCCAGTCTTACGTCTATATCCTGATCAGTTATCTGTTATTTGACCTTTCAAACAATACATTTCAAAATCACATGTTAAAGAGTCACTGTAAATAAAGTGTGTCCTTCTCCTGAGTTATTTCATACTTAACTGTGTGTCTTAATTGCATGTTTTATTCTTTCTGACATTTTTTCATAATAGCATTAATTCTATTTTTAAAATAATCATGGTATGTCTATTCTAAACAGCCTTAATTAATTAACACTTTATTGATCACAACTAATTCTTTATCCTCTGTTGCCAACTAGTTTAAAATCCTCTCATATTTGACCATCTTAAATTGTGAATTTTCAATATCTTTTATACCTTGATCTTCCAAACTTCTTCCTTGAGAAGCAACCTCATATGGACTGATTTTGCATCTGTCCCTTTTTTTTCCACCACATTTTGACCTTTGGCAAGAGTTTACCCTGAAACGTCATATCTCCTTTGAGCAGCATTGACAATCTCTGCTACAAGATTGAATCTCCTCCACAATGATTTCAATTGCGGCCTTTCAATTGTTTGGGCTTACTGTTCCATAAAGCAATAAAAAAAACTCTCCACAGAGATATCCCACATCCAGTTGGTAGAAGGCAAACATAATTAATGGATAAAAGACAAAGGATTAAAGTTGTTTTATAGTACTGTATGTGTCTAAGAAAAATCCTCCCTTTCTTTTTGCTAAACCATCAACAAGCATGTATTGTACATCATAATAAAAATGTTGATTGATAAGCTTATTACAGTCTCTCTTTACAAGTTTAGTGTATAGATTATTCCTAAAAATTATATAAAATATAGTAGCCAATTTTTAAATTCCCATTATATTTTCTTTATTTCTCATCACTCTAAACTAGTTTTTTAAATTGATTGTAGATGATATTAAAAATTTGCATTTATTTTCTTAAGAATTCTTTTCTGACAACATCCCTGTGATTCTGTTCTTCCAGTAGCTGCTAATAATGGACTTGGCATCAATATTTATAAATTAATTTCTTTTTTATTCAGTACTCTGCTGTTAACTTGGGCCACTGTTTTCTCTTTGAAACTCTATTGTTTAATATATACAGACTAGAGGGCATCTTGGACTTTATTTGCACCATATTTTCACATCAGATCTTATATAACAAATCAGAATAACCCTGAAAAGTCCAGAACAGGAGGGTGAAAGAAACATGGCAATGCAGACAAAGACAGCACAGTTGGCTTATAATAGGCTGTGGATGTACCCTAGATTTAAATAGAGACACAAAGTCCAGAGTCTATGTGATCACAGTTGGATTTTCAGTTAGATCAGTGATTTAACCAGAAGCACTTTGGCTGCAAATGACAAAAATCTTAATCTAATTTAGCTTTATTAAAATAAATGCTGACATAAATACATTCATACTGGCTTCAGGATTGTATTGAACCAGGGGTTCAAACAATGTCTCCAATTGCCTCAAAAACTCCCTCAGGAGAAAGAGAAACTCTTCAGAGAGCTGAGACTAATATGTCCCTCTGAGGGTCATGAAGTTATGATAGAGTGTGGGTGGAATTAAAGTCACAGGCCAAGCAAGTAGGGGGTGGGGTGGGGGGAATTCTTAGAATGGATGAATAGTCACAAACCTTCTTATAACATGTATCTCCAACCATATAAGCAAAATCTTATAATTTTCCTCAAAACAAATTTCATCATTCTTTTTTTTCCCAGCTGGTGTTTGATATAGAGGAATTTGTTCTAGACTAGTCCACATGTCTCCACCTAGTTAAGAAGCCTATATTCTTGCAATGACTATTAAACTTTATTTTCACACCATGTTTATTCATTACTTCCTTATGTTCCTGTTTTCCTAGGGAACATAAGTTATTCCAGCTCTACTGATTATTATTGCCTTGTGGGTTTTGAAGCTGATCTAGGTAAAGCACCCAGCACAGAGCTCAGCTCCCAGGAAACACACATTTCAAATTTTTTTTTTTTTTTATATAGGAAAGAATGACAAAATAACACAGCCTGTAATTTTTCACACTATAGCCAAGACAGTGTCTGAATTACCATATATTGATCAGGAATAACACAAAGACAGAGTCTCAGCCGAAAGAAAAATTCTGATAAATGGATGGGTCACTGTGTCTGAGTTATTTATTTTCATGAGTTCATAAATGAGGGAAGCTGATCCTTGGGGGACATGTCTCAGAGGAAGAGACAATGAGAGACAGAAGAATTGGGAATGACAGGATGGAGGCTTTTCTCAACTGGGCCTTAGAGTCCAGGCCTAAGTCTGTGATAGAAGAGAAAATAGTTTAAATAAGATTTCTTCATAAGGGGCTCCACGAGACTTTGGTACAGACTATGCTAAGAATCGACTTATTAGAAAAGACTCTGATGCTGGGAAAGATTGAGGGCAGGAGGAGGAGGGAGCAACAGAACATGAGATGGTTAGATGGCATCACCGACTCAACGGACATCAGTTTGGGCAAACTCTGGAAGGCAGTGAAGGACAGGAAAGCCTGGCATGTACAGTCCATGGGGTTGCAAGGAGTTGGACACAGCTTAGTGACTGAACAGTAGCAACAAACACTGTTTCTAGGGCCAAGCTGATAAAATTGCAACACAGACCTGGAGACTTGTGCTTTTTATAGACTTTTCATGATGTGTGCTTTGGCTGAAATTGAAGGACAATTTGTCCATTTGAAGATGTTGCAATTTGGGGAGTGCTAAGATACCGAGTTCAAGGGCAGTGCTACTCAAAGTGTGGTCTACATTTGGTCCCAGGCCATGGACAGAGAGTGAAAGCAGGCATTCAGAAAGTTTGATAGCAATTTGACATTGCTGTGACATTCACGAACATGCTATTTTTCATGAAGTTCATTTTACTTGTACTTTACAAAAGTATTGGTTTTATGTCAAATTAGAGGAGAAAACTCTTTCTTCAGCACAGGTAGTTTGAGGAGAACGACTGCTCTATGGAATGTTCTGTGTCTTGGAGATCACTGTCAGTTCTGGAGGGGACATGCCATCCCCGCCTTACCTGGGTTACTGGTTGTGAATATCAGTGATAAACTGAAATGGGAAAGCTTGAATGAATTTGACCCTGAACATATGTGTGCTAAACACGAGAGTTTCGGTGATTTGCTGTGTGTAAACATAAGTGAAATGCATGTTTGTTTTCACTGTAGATAGGACACCCACTGGATTCCCAGAAAGCAGAAAGAACTAGGAGGAACTTGGGTCTGAGAATTGAGATCCTGCATCAAGAGGTGAGGGGCAATGAGTCAATAAAAGTTGGGTTGTTAATATTACTGTCAGATAGTTTGTTCCTGCCTAGGAATTTTGGAGTTACTATCATACCCTTTTCTACATAGATCTATAGGTAGTAAAATAATATCACAAGGAACAGTTGAACTGATTATTGCAGGAGAAACAAAACAGAACCAAAGATAGCTGTTTGGTCTTCTCAATGAATAATAGAGTGAAGGGTTAGTCTAAGTGCCTCTACTGGCACAAAGGAGAGTCTAAATAAGAGAAAATCAGTGAGTGACGTGGGAGGAGGACACCAAGAAAGAGCTCTGGTTGTATTTTTTTGAGGAAATAAGCCAGACCTGAGAAAAGAAACCAGAGACCAGAAATAATTTATAGCTTTTTTTGTCAATTAACTCTGTCCAAGTACAAAGGGAAGTGGATTGCAACTAGGGAGATATTCAAGACTTTCACAAGCTAGAGAAAGGAAATTCCTGGTGAGGGATAGGCTTCTCTGGTGACCCAGATGGTAGACAATCTGCCTGGAATGCAGGAAACCCAGGTTCAATCCCTAGGTCAGAAAGATCCTCTGGAGAAGGGAATGGCAACCCACTCCAGTATTCTTGGGGCTTCCCTGGTAGTTCAGACAGGTGAGAGGTAGGCAGACCTCAGGAACTTAGATCCTACTGTCCAAAAAACGCAAATCTTAAGCATTGAGATAAATCCTCTTCTCTTATGAGATGATAATTTCATTGGAGTATCAATTCATTCAAAAGAAAAAGAAGAAACAAATTCTGACCTGGAAGAATGCAAGAGTTTCATTATTTGATGGTAAATGGCATGAGCTTTGGGATAAAAAAATATTCCAAGAGACTGAATTGAGTTGGTGGGAAGAGTTTATTCCTAATTTCACTGGCTTCATAACTGTGAGTGAGTTACTTCGGCTCTCTGTTTCCTCCTCTCTGCGAGATGACAAATGATAATAGTGATTTTATATGTTCAGTTACAGAAAGAATGGAGGACATAGTGAGAAAGTGAAAATTAGTCCTGCTGGTGATCACATGTTCCTAACAGAACAGCAATGATATTTGCAGTGAGATATGATGAGGTCAAGAGAAAAAATGTTTTCAACAGGACCCACACAAGGCCACATTCAGCTGTGCAATAATACAAATCTCCTCCTTGTGGGTGACTGCTCCCTTTCACCAATGATATTCCAGATCTCCTTCATTTTTCCCTCCTGAAAAAGATTACATAGATATGCAATTGCTAGACTTGTTCTTACAAATCTAATCGTATCTGAACATCAACCAGCATAAACAATCCCTATAAAATACCCCTCCTTATTCTTCTCGCTGAGATACAACCAGGGGGTCTGTAGAATGCACATTCCCTTTGCTGCAACAAGCTAAATAGACCTAACTTTTTCCCTTGATGACAAGGGTATATCCTGTGGTCTCAGTGATATTTAACAATAGAAATTATTTAAATTAAGCATCCAATAAATAGAAATGCCACATGCTGTCATGTAAGAAGGCCAAGTATTCGCCTTTCAGTTTACGGAGAAAACTAAAAGGGCTTAGTGAATTCATTTTCCTTCTCAAGACATAGTAAATGGTTAGCATTAGGATTAACCAAGTGTCCAAATCTGATGTTTGACATTATTATAGAGTTTTTGTCAAGAAATTTGGAGAAGATAATGAAAGACATGATAAAGGGCCAGCAGCTGCTGCTGCTGCTGCTAAGTCGCTTCAGTCATATCCGACTCTGTGCGACCCCATAGACAGCAGCCCACCAGGCTCCCCTGTCCCTGGGATTCTCCAGGCAAGAACACTGGGGTGGGTTGCCATTTCCTTCTCCAATGTATGAAAGTGAAAAGTGAAAGTGAAGTCGCTCAGTCATGTCTGACTCCTAGTGACCCCATGGACTGCAGCCTACCAGGCTCCTCCGTCCATGGGATTTTCCAGGCAAGACTACTGGAGTGGGGTGCCATCGCCTTCTCTGGATAAAAGGCCAGAGTGGACAATAAATCCTAAAAATTGCCAAGGAAACATAGGATGCCTAGCCAAGATGCTAGTCTAAATCTATTGCTCTCCTCAGTGTCATGCTAACATTTACCCTCCCACACCCTGCCATTCCCTGCTCCAGACTGTTTCAATTATGTTCAGCCATGGATGAACTCACTCTTCTGAAAGGGCTCTTACAGAGCCACAAAACAGTATCCGGTATCAATATTCTATTCTCCCCTTTTTAGATACACAAAAGGAAAAAGACTAGCTAGTTAGAGAAGAGGACCAAAGTTCAGGTCTCCTTACTATACAATGCTTTTCCATGATAAAAAGTGTCTAAATTAGTTCCTATGTTGTGGATGCCACATCTTCTTCATTCACAAACATAGGTTTGCCTTTCTACAAGAACAGAATAACATTTCCTGAAAGTTGACCCAAACAGGTGATAATTTATCAAATCCCATGTGCAGACCCTGTGTTTCAAGACTTTAGATTTTCTCCATGGCTTCAAGAATTTTAACAATTTTAAATTCTTCCTTTTAAAAATTATCTAATTTCTTTTATCTTAAGGAGAATACCACACTTTTTACTCAGCTTTATCTCTTCAACAAATAGTGAAAAAAGTCTATAAAATGTATCTTATTTTTCACTTTATTTATTAATAATAGATTATTAAATCACTTCCATTTCATTTTAAAATGTTTATCATATCTACTAAAAACACTTTACTATCTTTGTTCTCTTTCTTAAGTTATGCTGACTTTTCTATGCACAGTTCAGTTTGGTCTCTCAGTCGTGTCTGACTCTTTGCGACCCTGTGGGCTGCAGAACGCCAGGCTTCCCTGTCCATCCCCAGCTCCCAGAGCCTAGTTAAACTTGCATTGGTGATGCCATCCAACCATCTCATCCTCTGTCATTCCCTTCTCCTCCCACGTCAGTCTTTCCCAGCATCAGGGTCTTTTCAAATGAGTTGGTTCTTCACATCAGGTGGCCCAAGTATTGGAATTTCAGCTTCAGCATCAGTCCTTCCAATGAATATTCAGGACTGATCTCCTTTAGGATGGACTGGTTGGATCTCCTTGCAGTCCAAGGAACTCTCAAGAGTCTTCTCCAACACCACAGTTCAAAAGCATCAATTCTTCTGCGCTCAGCTTTCTTTATAGTCCAACTCTCACATCCATACATGACTACTGGAAAAACCATAGCTTTGACTCCATGGACCTTTGTTGATAAAGTAATGTCTCTGCTTTTAATATGCTGTCTAGTACTCTTGCCTGGAAAATCCCATGGACGGAGGGCCTGGTAGGCTGTAGTCCATGGGGTCGCTAAGAGTCGGACACGACTGAGCGACTTCACTTTCCCTTTTCACTTTTCCTGCATTGGAGAAGGAAATGGCAACCCACTCCAGTGTTCTTGCCTGGAGAATCCCAGGGATGGTGGAGCCTGGTAGGCTGCCGTCTGTGGGATCACACAGAGTCGGACATGACTGAAGTGACTTAGCAGCAGCAGGCTGGTCACAGCTTTTCTTCCAAGGAGCAAGGATCTTTAAATTTCATGGCTGCAGTCACCATCTGCAGTGATTTTGGAGCCCCGCAAAATAAAGTCTGTCACTGTTTCCATTGTTTCCCCATCTATTTGCCATGAAGTGATGGGACCAGATAACCATGATCTTCATTTTTTGAATGTTGAGTTTTAAGTCAACTTTTTCACTCTCCTCTTTCACTTTCATGAAGAGGCTCTTTAGTTCTTCTTCACTTTCTGCCATGAGGGTGGTGTCATCTGCATATCTAAGGTTATTGATATTTCTCCAGGAATCTTGATTCCAGTTTGTGCTTCATCCAAGCTGACATTTAGCATGATGTACTCTGCACATAAGTTAAATAAGCAGGGTGATATTATGCAGCCTTGATGTACTCCTTTCCTGATTTGGAACCAGTCTGTTCCATGTCCAATTCTAACTGTTGCTTCTTGATGTGCATACACATTTCTCAGGAGGCAGGTCAGGTGCTCTGGTATTCCCATCTCTTTAAGAATTTTCCAGAGTTTATTGTGATCCACACAGTCAAAAGCTTTGGCATAGTCAAAGCAGAAGTAGATGTTTTTCTGGAACTCCCTTGCTTTTTTGATGATCCAGGAGATGTTGGCAATTGATCTCTGGTTCCTCTGCCTTTTCTAAATCCAGCCTGAACATCTGGAAGTTCATGGTTCATGTACTGTTGAAGCCTGGCTTGGAGAATTTTAAGCATTACTTTGCTGGCCTGTGAAATGAGTGCAATTGTGCAGTAGTTTGAACCCTCTTTGGCATTGCCTCTCCTTGGGATTGGAATGAAAACTGACCATTTCCAGTCCTGTGGTCACTGCTGAGTTTTCCAGATTTGCTGGTATATTGAGTGGAGTGCTTTCACAGCATCATCTTTTAGGATTTGAAATAGCTCAACTGGAATTCCATCACCTCCCCTAGCTTTGTTCGTAGTGATGCTTCCTAAGGTCCACTTGACTTCACATTCCAGGATGTCTGGCTCTAAATGAGTGATCACGCCATTGTGATTATCTGGGTCATGTAGATCTTTTTTGTATAGTTCTTCTGTGTATTCTTGCCACCTCTTCTTAATATCTTCTGCTTTTGTTAGGTCCATACCATTTCTGTCCTTTATTGTGCCCATCTTTGCATGAAATGTTCCCTTTGTATCTCTAATTTTCTTGAAGAGTTCTCTAGTCTTTCCCATTCTATTGTTTTCCTCTATTTCTTTGCACTGATCGCTGAGGAAGGCTTTCTTATCTCTCCTTGCTATTCTTTGGAACTCTGCATTCAAATGGGTATGTTTCCTTTTCTCCTTTCTATGCACATCTCTCATTAATTCTTTGACCTTTGCTGCTTTTCTCACAGCTCTTCATATTTTGCCTGTGAATGTTTCTGCTGACCACTTCTCTAATTATATTTAAGTGTAAACAGTATTATATGGTTTTCACCCTCCTTAGTAACCCTAGAAATTAAGTCTAATAATCTGGTAAATGAAGAACAGTATTTCTCACTCTTAGATTTCAGATACTGACTTTACCTCACACAACTATAAATAAAATCTACTGAAGCCGAATAATTTTCTCCCAAATATCCTTTACAAAATTAATAACAGTATTAATCTTTATTGTATCTATCCTAAATTATACAGTTGTAAAGCACGGGAGGCAAATACTTGGCAATAGGGTATGCACCTCGCTTCCTATGGATGGTTTATAAAAGGGTCCTAAGAAAATCTGTGACTTCCCTAGTGGCTCAGATGGTAAAGCGTCTATCTACCATGAGGGAGACCCAGGTTCGAGCCCTGGGTTGGGAAGAGCCCCTGGAGAAGGAAATGGCAATCCACTCCAGTAGTATTGCCTGGAAAATCCCATGGACAGAGGAGCCTGGTAGGCTACAGTCTATGGGGTCGCAAAGAGTCAGACACGACTGAGCGACTTCACTTTCACTTTCACTTTCAAGAAAATCTGACAGCTTCTCCCCTACCTCTCAACAAATATACATCCTACTACTCAGAAATCACAAAGTTCAGTTCTTTTTTTAAAAAAATATTTGTTTATTATTTTCGTTTTTTGACTGCACTGTGCAGCATGCAGAATCTTAGTTGCCTGACCAGGGATTGAACCTGGGCCCTGGCCAGTGGAGTTCTAATCACTGGACTGCCAGGGAATTCTCTTAAAGTTCAGTTCTTTTAGGGGCTTCGCTGGTAGCTCAGATGGTAAAGAATCTGCCTGCAATGCAGACCAAGTTTCAATCCCTGGTTTGGGAATATCCCTTGGAGAAGGAAATAGCAACCTACTCCAGTATTTTTGTCTGGAGAATTCCATGGACAGAGGAGCTGGCAGGCTACAGTCCAGGGGGTCTCAAAAAGTCAGAAATGACTGAGTGACTATCACTCACTCTCACTCAGTTCTTTTATGTTTCTTTTGATATTTATCTGTGTGTGGTCTTTTTTTTAATTTTTTTAACTGAAGTGTAGTTGATGCACAATATTGTGTTGGATCACAGCAAAGTGATCCAGTTATATGTATATATGTGTATAAACTGTATTCTTTTTCAAATCCTTTCCCATTGTGGTTTATTACAGGATATTGAACTTAGTTCCCTATGATCATTGTTTATACATTTTATGTATGATAGTTTTCATCCAACTAGTCCCAAACTCCTAATCCAACCCTCTCCCACAAGTCTGTTCTGTGAGTCTTTTCTGTTTTGTAGGTAAATTTATTGGTGTCATATTTTAGATTTCACATGTAAGTGATATCATATTATCTCTATATTTTTAAATACTGTGTATTTACTGATACTAGCTTTGAGTCATGATGGTTTAGCCCTCTTAAACACTCCCTCATGTGTGCCCATATTCTTCGTCCATCCAGCATATTGTAACTATATCATAATCGGTGTGCTTACACCAATGTTGAATGCTTACATCTTAGGAGTATATCTGTTTAATTCAGAGCTAAGTCATATATTTTACAATAATTGCTCATTTTTTGCACAATTCTGTTTTGTGTACAATTAATATTGAATTTCTCTTTTCAGTGCTTAGTTTTTCATGAAAACATCACTAATATATTCCCAAATTCTTTCCCTATAAAAAAAATCCCCTATCCATTAGTGTAAGTGTTTTGTTAATCTTTCAGTTTTATTTTCTGGTGCAGATACATCTCTCCCTAAGTTCTTCTGTATGTACTGGTTGCTTCCGAAGCCTGATACCTTGCTTAAAACTCATCATCTTGAAATCTTTGAGTTTAGGGCTTCTCTTCAATATTATTTTCCTTTAAACACTGTGGTTTCTATTTCTTCATTAAGTTGTTCATTTTGTTGGACTATCTTTTTTATGAGTTTCTTGAGAAATTTTATAAGAATGGTAACTTTGAAATCTTGCATTTCTGAAGAACTCTTTAATCTACCTTCAGACTTGATTGACAGCTAATAGATTCTGGGTCGGAAATCATGTTTCCTTAGGTTTGTGAGGGGATTATACACATACACTTTGTTTTAGGGGAAAGATACCCACTGTACTTTTGACATGCAACAAGGTATACCTTGCAACATTTTCCTCTGTGACTTCTTTGTCATTAGGTGGAGCCATGTGCCTGGGATTAAGTGATGTATGCCCTTTCCAGCTGTGCCCTTAAAACCACCTCATCAGCTGCCACAAACTCCCTTTACCCTCGGACTGCAGCCAATCCAGGGGGTCCAATGGAGATCTCCAGTGAGTCCTTAGCTGATAGCAGAGGCACTAACTTGTGCTCCTCAGTATTACCATTCTAGATAGGGCTCAGTCAGATAGAACATTAACATTCGTTTTGTTGAGCCACTGGCATTTGAGAGTAGTTTGCTACAGACATCAGCCTTTCTTAACTAACAGACATATTCCATGGTCTTCCAGCTCCAAGATTTGCTGGTAAGACATCTAATGCTATTCTGATGCCTGAGTTTTTATAATTAGTCTTTATTTTGTCCTTGCTACGTATTTTCATGGGTCTTTTGTTTTCCTTACTCTGGAAAGCCTATAAGCCACTTCAATTTGAAGATTCATGTCATTTAATTCTTGTGCTTTTCCTTTATTTTCTCTCACATGTTAATAGATGTACTATTAATTAGATATTTGACTTCCAAGAGTGAAGAGAGTGACTTCTGTTTGTGTGTTTGTTTATCTTTTCTTTCCAATGTTATATCTCTTTCCAGTTTTACATCTTCTACATTTTGGAAAATGTCCTCCAATTTAACTTTTGACTAAATTTATGATTTCAGTCATATTTAAAATTTTCCATACCTCTTTTTGTAGTCTTTGAATTTTACTTTAAAAATTATCTTCTGCTCTTATTTCATGGATTCAATGTCTTCTCATTTCTCAGGGTTTATTTTTCAAAACCTGTTTCACTTAGCATAAAAGCTAACTGCTTACATTTTCCTGGGGCCCTTATAAAAGACCTCATACTATCTGACCCTGTTTTCCCTCTCTGACATCATCTCCTACCACATTTTCCTGTGCTTACTGTGTTTATCTGCAGTTTCTCTTTGTTTTATTTTTCTTCTTAGCACTTGTTATTTTGTATTTATTCCCTTACTCATTGCCTTATTGTCTGCAGTAACATACATGCTCCATATTTTAAGTGATAATTCTCCAGTTCATAGAACTTTGTTGGAAGCTATTGTTGCTTATTAAATATCTTTGAATGGATATCGAAATCATATTTGTACCCAATGCATAGTAAGAAAGCTATAAGTTAAATGCAAATCAAAACCACAATGAGGTACCATTTCACGCCAGTCAGAATGGCTGCTTTCCAAAAGTCTACCAGCAATAAATGCTGGAGAGGGTGTGGAGAAAAGGGAACCCTCTTACGCTGTTGGTGGGAATGCAAACTAGTACAGCCACTATGGAGAACAGTGTGGAGATTCCTTAAAAAACTGGAAATAGAACTGCCTTATGATCCAGCAATCCCACTGCTGGGCATACACACTGAGGAAACCAGAATGGAAAGAGACACATGTACCCCAGTGTTCATCGCAGCACTGTTTATAATAGCCAGGACATGGAAGCAAACTAGATGTCCATCAGCAGAAGAATGGATAAGAAAGCAGTGGTACATATACACAATGGAGTATTACTCAGCCATTAAAAAGAATACATTGGAATCAGTTCTAATGAGGTGGATGAAACTGGAGCCTATTATACAGAGTGAAGTAAGCCAGAAAGAAAAACACCAATACAGGATACTAATGCATATATATGGAATTTAGAAAGATAGTAATGATAACCCTGTAAGCAAGACAGCAAAAGAGACACAGATGTATAGAACAGTCTTTTGGACTCTGTGGGAGAGGGTGAGGGTGGGAAGATTTGGGAGAATGGCATTGAAACATGTATATTATCATATGTGAAACGAATTGCCAGTCCAGGTTCGAGGCAGGATACAGGATGCTTGGGGCTGGTGCACTGGGATGACCCAGAAGGATGGTATGGGGAGGGAGGTGGGAGGGGGTTTCAGGATGGGGAGCACGTGTACACCCGTGGTGGATTCATGTTGATGTATGGCAAAACCAATACAATATTGTAAAGTAATAGCCTCCAATTAAAATAAATAAATTTATATTAAAAAAAAAAACATAAAAAGTTGTTTTTCTGAAAAGCCTGCAGATCTTAGGGAAAATAATCAGTCTCTCTTTAGAACTCCTTAAATAGATGTAACATGAATTCTTACCAACGATAACATTTTCTGGCTCTAAAGTTTATTTATTTTGTTTCCTACTTTTTAATACTAACTTTCTGTGGCCATCCTAAAGAATGCAGTACCATCTGACTCAGCGTGGCATTCGATCTTTCTTTTGTTGTTTGGATGGTCCATAATGAGATTAGCAAGATACCACTTTCTTTATCCTTTTATTTTTGTTACCATTTCCATCCCTTTAATCATTTAACTTTCCTTTTTGTCTTATAACACTTTCTCAGTTGTCTAATCTCCATTTATAAGTGCTCATTGTTTAGCAAATTCTGAGTTAGAAATTGTGGGATGAAGGAGTGGATAGCGAAGCAACCAAAAATATGTTTCTTTACTTAACTAGATTTTCTTAAACAATCAGCCTAACTTTTCTGTAAGTCTAGAGCAGGTATCCTGTTGCTTGTATATTTGATATCATTTACCTGATTTACTATAATTATAGACTATTGAATTAAATATTTCATTTTACATGTGTTACACATATGCTATTTTTTGATCATATAATATTAATCCTTCATTCACCTGAGGTGTAAAGTAGGATAAAGCTGGAACATATACAAAGGTCGTATGGGACCAGGGCAAGGGCACATTTGTGGAATTGAGGGGAGACTACTGTAATGGAAACCGCAGTCTGCAGCTCTGACCTCCTTTCAATGGAGATCTTTTTTAGTTCCTGGGAGTGCTGCCAGCAGATCTCCAGTAGCCATCAGCCCCTTTAGGAATTGCCTCATCTATAAGAAACCATCTAGACCAAGGCCAAATTTCTTCCTGGATAGCCTGCATCCAATGACAGATGTGTGAGATTCAAAGTCTATGCATTTTGGCTCTACTCAGGATAATTCTGAAGGGTCATGGAGCAGCAAAAGCTGCCATTGAACCTACATGATACTTTGACTTCTCCTTCTACCAGTCCCTCTTCCTCCCCTTCTGTCCACAGTTGTTGATACAGAGCTGCACAGAAGACTCCAGAAATATTCAAAGGAGGGATAGAGACTGAGATGCTGGAGTTATATAAGGGAAAGCTTCCCTGAGGAAGAGATGCTTTAAATAAAACTTACGTACTTAAGCTTTAGAATATTAGGCAGCTTTCATTAGTCAAGGGCTTCCCTGATAGCTCAGTTGGTAAAAAATCTGCCTGCAATGAAGGAGACCCTGGTCTGATTCCTGGGTCAAGAAGATCTGCTGGAAAAGGGAAAGGCTACCCACTCCAGTGTTCTTGGGCTTCCCTGGTGGCTCAGCTGGTAAAGAATCCGCCTGCAATGCGGGAGACCTGGGTTTGATCCCTGGGTTGGGAAGATCCCCTGGAGAAAGGAAAGGCTACCCACTCCCATATTCCGGCCTGGAGAATTCCATGGAGTCCATGGGGTCACTAAGAGTTGGACATGACTGAACGACTTTCACTTTTCATTAGTCAAGTGTATTAGGCTGTGCTGTGGTAACAAATAAGCTTCAGCCACAACAACTGTTTTTCAAGCCATTAGAAATAAAATAACAATGGAAAAGGAATATGCTTCTTCCATCCTTGCAGGAAGACTACTCGGAATTTTCCCATCACATATCCACTTATACCTCAGCAGCCAGATTTGCTTATATGACCAAACCTAGTTGTAAGGAAAGTTGGTCCTTTACTTGTGTGACAATACCCCCAGCTAAAATCAAATTTATTTTTGTTAAAGAATTGGAAAAACTATTTAATAGGTATTCAGAAGTCTCTGCTCATTATCTTTTCAAGTTACTGTCACCACCCTTTCAAGTTTATTTCACTCACTGTCTACTATTACAGGGTCCCTTCATATAGATTCATTTCTCACTTATTGTTTTACTAGGAAACACTAATTTTAGGGAAGAAACCATTCTCCTTGACTGGTGTTTCCATATGGAGCGCCCTCTCCACATGGCCTCTCTTCACACCATTCCCACTCTTTGAGGAAGGAATGAATTGCTAATTGGTCATTGGCAAAAGTCTGACATTCATTGTCCAAGTTTCTTTTTTGGACAGAGCTAATCTAAAAAGAAAACGAAAGCTCTGGAGATTAGTACTTTTTTCTCCCCTCTCTGTCTGAGACCCATGTGAGGCAAGACTCTGGTGAGAGTCTGTTCCCTAGACCCTGAGTGGTCTGCACCTTGGTCCGTACAAGGAGGTGGGGGCATCTGCAAACACATTTTAGCACACATCGAAAGCCTTGCCTTTTAATTCACTTTTATTAAAACGGAAGCTGGTATTTTGATCTTTTGTTTCTGATTCTTTCTTGTTGGGTTATATGTTCAGGAGAGGAATTAGCACATGATTTATTAGCTCTCTAATTCTCCATCATCCTCCAATTCTAGAAATTCCCCAAACCATAGCCTATAGGAATCAGATAAAAACATAATGAATGAAACCACTTCTTTCAAAAAGACAAACTGGAGAGTTTTAGTTTTGTAAAGAGAAAAGCAGTTTCTCAGTTCTATTAATGATTGATAGGAATTCAGACTCACAGTGGTGAGATTCTAACTTTTTGAGGAGAAACTAGAAATGTAGATTTTCATATTAAATCACCTGTTTTCAAAATATTGGCTAAACTTAACAAAGAAACTGAAGTGAACCAAACAAAACCTGTCTACAGATCTTTCAGCTGCCAGTTTTTCTAAAACCTTATCATTATGTAAAAATTCCAGTGTGTCTTAGAAGGGCAACTTATTCTTCTCCTCATTTAAAGGGGTTCACATAATTGTGACTGGTCACCTTAGATGAGAATAAGACATGATGTTAGGGAGAAAGTCCCCTAGCAATATGAAAATAGTCATGGCCAAAAATAAGGGCTACTAGGCACAGTCTATATTTAATGACCTCCACTAGCTGGAAAAATGATTTGTCTTTGAAGAATTTTTGTTTGATTTTTTTTGGAAGTAGTGACTGAATTTTTATAAAATTAAAACAAAGGAAATGCTGTTACAAATGCAGTCAAAAGCTTGCTTACCATGGCTATTCAGGTAGTAGAGAGGTAGAATATTCTTACAGATAAGGCAGCCAGCCTGTTTCAGAGGCATAGTAGGACTTTAAAAATAGAAACTAGCTAAGGTATTGTCATAGGGAACATCACGAAGAATCTGCAGTGCACTGACAACTCAGAGGAGCCAGGGAGTTTGGGTTTTCTCTCTCTTTCTTATTTCTTCTTGCTAACGGGGTGTGTACATTTCCCAAGAGGCATCGCATATTTTTTAAATTTCACCACACATTCATGCATCAGTGTCTGTTTTTTTCAACTTCAGGACACAAGGCTAAGTTTATTTTTTCAAATAATGGAGGTCAGGGATAAGCCATAGAGGTTGCAGCCTTGCTCTGGGAGGAATACTCACATTTCATTACCAGGTGATTTCAGTTAGCAAAGCACCAAATACAAGATTGTATATGAAATCTAGAATATCAACTTTATTCTATCTCACTTTTTTAATCTTTTTTTCTTTATACTTTATAATACATGCCAAATCCCAAAATGCAGCTTAAAAAAAAAAAGATATGTGAGAATAAATCTATGGAGTAAATGACTTGATAGAATTTTAATTATTTTAGCTTAAACTGTCTGGAAAACTAATATTCCAGAGCCAAGATTTTGTCATTATTTATTAAATTAAATTCATTATATCATTTTTGATATATTTAAAAAAACCTTTAAACTGATCCAATGAATGTGACTCAATAGTGAAAATGCAATCAGCAGACATGTAATATTTCCTTTTGTTTCTATTTCAGTAATAAGCACTTAAATTTTAATTATTCTTATTCCTAAATCTTATGTAAGGCATAGGAACAATTAAATTTCCTACGATCTTAAAGACCATTCAGGTGTTTTGTTCTCTGTGTCACCTGAACAATAATGTACTCGACAACTGAAAAACTTGTTCGTGTTGAATAAAAATGTAAAGGGCTGTCTATTCTTCTCTTGGGCAGGCTATTTTATGCTCACACCCTCCTGAGATATGGCATGATGGGGAAGTGCAGGCACCTTATACTGTAATGCTAGGCAGTAAGGTGAATGTCTGTAGGTGCAACTTCTTAAGGTAGTTTCTGGGATTTGTTGGATACTTTTTAAGGGAGTTGGCCATTCATATATTTGGTCAGTCCGTTGTCCCAGCAGATAGGACTGCCACATTCAGCTGCTCCCAATTTATCAGCCAGCATGTCAGGACAAATCTTCAGGTTCAACTTCCTGCTACCCTTCAGAGCTTGCTTACTACCTGAGCCAGTTTGATAGCTCTCTGGACCTCTTTCACTTCTTCAACCTGGGTTGCTGTCTTCTGGGGTGTGTCTTGGCATCATATTTATACCTTCTTAGCCAGTCTTTCTCTTCTCATAGATCTATTTCCAGAATCAGTATTCCTTTTCATTGAAATATTTGTCTATGTGTTTATCAGTAACACATTGTCTTGATTACTATGCTTTGTAATAAAGTCTTCTGACCTTATTTTTTCAAGATTATCTTGATATTCTAGGCCCTTTTCATTTCCATATGCATTTTAGATATAACTGTTCAATATGTACAGAAAAACTCACTAAGATTTTAATTTGTGTTGCATTCAATCTATAGATCAATTTAAAGTTTATACATTAAAAATACTGAGTCCTTGCACTCATAAATATGATACATCTCTCCATTTTTTAGGTCTTTCTTAATGTCTTTCAGGTCTTTGAACCTATTGTTGTGGTTTTCCTATTTGATACCCTGATACTGCTGTATATGGTGTGTATCTATCTCTGTTTCTCTCTCTCTCAGTGTCTCTTTCTCTTACAGCCCTTATTCTGAAAGAATTAATATTTGTTGATGGAAAGGCCCACATGGCAAGGGTTTGCAACAGTCAGTGAAGACTTGAAACTTGATAACATTTATATAAGAGAGTTTAGAAGAAATAGATCCTCCTCTAATTAAAGATCAAGATGACTACAAGGCTGATCAATACCTTTGATAGCAGTCTTGTGAGTGATCCAGAGTCAGAGGCACCCAGCCAACCCATACCATACTATATCACCCAGGAAACTGGGAGGAAATAAATAGCTGTTGTTTTGATCCACTAAACTTTGGAGTAACAGCAATAGATCTCTAATACAATGGTTTCTATTTACAAAAGTATCACTGTAAATTACGTTGTCTGCATAACATTAAAATAATCGTTTCTTTTTTACTATTTCAATGTTAAATAATCACTACAAATAATTTGTACTACTACATTGTACAAATGTGGACATTTGTACCAATCATTTGATACCAACTAGATAGATAACCTGTTTGGGTGTAATACTAGAACCATCTGGTTATATGTGATACTAGAAATGATTCAACCTGTACTATAATACAACAAGCTGCCAACACTCATTATAATACAAGTCACGTCCAACATGATACAATGTTTAAAGTGAAATTACTCCAACCAAAATAATAAAAGTATGTTTAACGGGAAACATTTTACAATGCTTTTACTTTTAATTTAAATTAATTAAAATTAATAATTAAGTTGATCAGTCTCATGTTCTACATTTCAAATGGTTAATCACCACATGTGGCAAGTGACCAACGTTCTAACAGGGCAACCTTAAGATGTATACTGCTGGATTAAACTATCTCATTGATAGATGATTTGCTACATTGACAGGATTTTTTTGAGATTACAGAACAAAGCAAAGACTGATTCAGAGACTCAAGTCACATCTGCTTTTCTCTGTTTCATATTATTATGCATTAATTCAGCCAGCTACTCCTCTATTGTATATATTTGTGTGATAAGAAAGCACAGTCTATGCCACATATAGTAAAGACTTTCAAATTCTTCACAACTGAAAAAAGGCAAACTGGTCAAATCTAGGGAGGCTCAAAGACAATGATGGACAGATGCAATTTTCAAGAATTTTCCTGTTTGGAAGGTACATAGGCAGATATTATAGGGCTCACAAAGGCTAATATTCCATGGCAAAAAGACACTTTGTCTTATTTCTCATGTTCTGTATTGCCCTTTCTGAGCAAGGATTTCTTGCACAGGTTATGTGTCTCTCTTGTTCAGGTCAGACTTTGTAGTGCTTGTGGCATTAATTTAATAGGAACAGAACACGCTGGAATTCTCTAATGCTATTCACCTCTAGAAAAAAGGCAGTGCATCACAGTTTAGTGCTTTTATGGCCCTGTCTTGTTTGGTCAGATAACCATTGTTTAAAGAACATGTTGACACTTTTTATGTGAAAACTGTCAAAGTCCTCTACTTGGGTCAGATCCACATGGCAAATATGAAGTTAAAAGTTGCACAATTATTTAAAAATTTTAGGACATAATCTATTGTTTTCATTTACTTTGGCTATCAAATTTTCATTGCAATTGCATCAACATTTCTTTTTTAATTTTGGGTACACAAATATAAGTAAAATTCTCTGTGTATGGAAACAAATCAACACAAGGTTGAATAAACAATAGGACAGAGAGGTGCAAGAATATGAATTTATTTTATTTAACTTAACTGAGTTTGATCAGGAAATCCCCTCATTGTGGCTCAATATTTAGAAATTCAAGATTTAGATGTAGTCACTGAGCAGTTTAAAAAAACTAACCCTGTTATTTCAGACAATTAAGAGTTTCTCCTCTTCTACCCTTTTTTTCTTCACTGTTTCCCAGCTGTCATCTAAGCATGGAGTGATGGCAGGTTTCATGGAGGATTGGGTGGGGGGCAGGGGCAGGGGTGGAGCAGATATCTCTGCCCCAATTTTTTCTGCTATGTCCTCAGTTTAATCCTTTCTACCTCCACAACATGCAACCAGCCCCCCTCCTCGCTGGAGGGAATTGGGTGGAATTCCCTGTTCATGTCCTCAGTCTATCACTGAGATTGGATCTATCCCTGCAGGGAACACACTCTGGCTTCCTTGTCATGAAACCACACCCCATCCTGTCTCTCACCAACATGGTCAGCACTTTCAAACCCTTCAGAAGATCTTTTTGAAAATTCTAGATCTTTCCTGATGTCATCTAATTGTTATGAGGCATTCTCAAGCTGATATGTATGAAGTATGTTTCAGATACTTCTTTATCTAAGAGATTTATCATGCTACTACTTTGATTTTGCTCTGTCCATTCGATTTTGGCAAATGACAATCTGTAAGGCATTTCTTCCCAGAGTTCCAAACTGGAAGAGTATCACAATCCCTCTTTGCTTTTGTTTTGTTCCATTCCACTTTTTTGAATTTTCTATCATCTTACTCTTACCTGGGATCTTAGGTTGAACTTAAGAAATGTCATAAATCTTATGGGTAGAGAGCCCTAGGAGAAGTAGTCAGTAGAGATAATGCCAGGAAACAAAAGAAAAAAGAAAAAAAACAGACAAAACAAAACCTCTGTACTAGATTCTGATAGATGTTTGCTTAGAAGTAGAAGGACACCTAAGAGAATAGATAGTCCTTGCAAGAATGCAAAGATTTTCAAAGATGTGAAGCTGTAGAATGCAATAGGTAAATCTGGAGAAGTACACAGCTGTATGGGTGTCAAAAGGTCATTAGAGTAAACTGACAGCACAATATGGGACTTTGTATGAAGCCTCTGGGAAGAAAGGCCATGACTTTTCTGTAATAGATAAGACAAATTTCATTATAGCAGCCAAGAGAGAAGCTGAGATTAATCAGTGTCAGAAAAACTGTCAAAGAGAGGCCAGTGAGTATATCCCTTGCCTCACGTCACAAAAATACATAAACCATCCAAGAAATTAGCCCTGGATAATTAGAGCAGGAGGTGTGGAATAAAAGAACACTAATTTTGAATAAAGTTACAAGAGTCTTAGTTTTTTTCCTAGTTTTTTTTTTGTTTGTTTTTCGGTTTTGCTTTTGTCATTCTGAGACTTAATTTAAAAAAAAAAATCAACAAAATGCCTTTTTTAAGGGCAAGATTTAGTTTTGCTCTCACAGCATCTATCAAAGTGGGAGCTTTAGATTTTATTGTTGTAAATTATTGAAAATAATGCTGTAATTATAGAATATATAGTTATGCATTTTATACATATTTAAAATACTCAAAGCTTGGCATATTAATATGCACTCTAAGGATGCCCTAAGAGTGACCCCTACGTCTTATCACAGAAGCATGGCTTCTCATCATTGTAGAACTGAGGGCCCCAGGAGAGGCTCCCAGTCTTTCCCAATTTTTGACTTTTTTCCTGATGGGTCTTACAATTTAAGATAAATATTCTACTGAATTAATAATGGAAGGTGTAGATTTATCTGAAACAAATTAACACTAAAAATAAATAATCAGGTTGGCATAGCTTTGAAGAAACCCAGAACACTTGATTTAGAAAACTAATCTGAATGTTTGCTTTAGTTGAATTCTCTCACCTGAATTGATCTCCATCGCTGTTCCCATCTCTACTGAACAGCAAGCCATATTTGGATCAAGGCCTCTTTTCCTAGATTTTCTATCCAAAAATCACTCTCTCAAGGCATCTGTATATACAACAGAGGTTGCTGAAAGTTTGCAAAGGGGTTATAATCATAATAATTAAAAATCCCTAATATTAAATAGCAGACATCTTTGTTCTTAGAAATTCTTTGGTCATGAATCATTGGTAATTTCTTTTTTCTCTTTTTTATTTATTTTTAATTGGAGGATAATTGCTTTACAATGTTGTGCTGGTTTCTTCTGTACAGCAATGTGAATCAGCCATATATACACATATACCCCCTTCCTAATGAGCCTCTCTCCCCGCTCCACATCCCACCCCTCTATATCATCACAGAGGCTTAAAACAGCTTGAGCTCCCTGTGCTGTAAAACTGCTTCCCACAGTCTATTTTACATATGTGTATATGTCAATGCTACTCTCTCAATTCATCCTTTCCCTGCAGAATTTAGCTACATAATTCATTATTTAGTTCCCTTTCACTGTCCTCTGTCCTCAATTTTTGTTTCCTCTGGTGTTTTGTTTTTAATATGCTATTAAAAACTGTTATTCACAGTATGAGAACTGGGTTTTATGCACCCTCCCCAGGATGATATTCTCATGATTGATATTGAGGGGCCATCAACCCCTGACCATTTTAAATTATATCTTAAATGGGCTTTTCCATGTCATGTGATTTGTAAAAATTTAAACTGGCATTTTTAATTTTAAGATATCTTGCTTTTACACACTTAAGTATAAAACCAAACTAGCCAAATGCTCTTGCATCTACCTTTGTGGACAGATGTTTTTCTGGTTCACCATTTTACTTTACATACTTTGGCGTCTTACGGGACTCTTTAGTCTGACTCTTCAGAGTACATGAGCCCAAGGGCGTGTGTCTTTTTCCACATGAAAAAATCCTCTTGAAGGCAGGACTCTGAATTTGTGGAGTTGGTCAACTCCTCTAGGGTTTCACAGCTCTAGCACCTGCTTTGATGCATGGATTCAGGCTTTCATTTCATTTTCATCTTCAATGGAAGCTCCCTGATTACTTGCCAGCTCAGATGTGAATTTAACACAATTAGAAGTACATATTCAGCCAAATTTCGTTTTGTATGTAATGTTTTGTAGGTAGAGTTTTCAGAATACCTAGTCTACTCTGTTTCCAGAAGTTCCAGTCCCTCTCTTTTTCTCTCACTCACCACGTTTCTGCTCATCTCATAGGCAGAGCCATTCAGTTTTCGTCTTTGTGAGGAGTCATACTTGAATACTGTAAATAGTCCTTCTGGGCCTTGCCTTCTCTGCACAAAGAAGCCTAAAAAGGTAAGATTTTAAGCCCAGACAATTTGGACTTTTGAAGAGACATCTGTGACATCTATTAAAATACTATTTCTTCATATGACTATATTATCTTCTAAAATTTTACCCAGAAATCATTAACACTGACAAATGGTAGCAATTTTGTTGTTTGGTCTTTTATTTTGAAGGATTAAAAAAAAATATTTGTGAATGGGCCAAATCACGCTTGGGCCTTATTTTATTTCATCTTCCTGGTATCAGAGTTCCCCAGCCCTTGCTGTCCTAACCAGTGCTGCTCCAAGTGTCATCTGCTGAGTGGTATTCGTTCACAGATTCTTGTTAATACATGTTTTCTGGTCAGTAAAGTACAGAGATGAAGTGTTTAGAAACCTTTACAATTTGACATTGCAGAAATGTGCAAACACGTGGTAGGTGAACTAATCTTATTGCGCAGGACATAGACAGGTCGTGCTGATAGCAAGTTCATGTGATAATTTGTGTTTAGTAGAAGCTATGTGATAGGTGTGCATAGAACAAATTCATTTCAGTCCGTGAAAAATGGGAGTGGTGAAATAAAAACTGGTTCTTGATAAGAGATAGCTTGAGAAGGATTGGTGTAAATAATAATGGGTATTTTATACCTTTAGATGGATTCAAATAGTTATTGCTGTGGATATATTCAGTTATTTAGAATACATCAATTATAAAGCCCAATTCTAGATTTCTAGAGTGGTCAGTATCTTTAATCTGAAACTGTATTTCTATGCCTCCTATGTGCATGCCACTGGAAAGAATGAACAAAAATTCCAGGTATAAGCATATGCATTGCACTTGAAATGCTTGTGCTCTCCTCGGCTGGTAATGGATGCTATTACACTATGCAAGATTAGCAGAAAAGTTGGCACCATTCAGGAGTCACTCGAAGTTGAAAAATTCCAACTCCTAAACAAGAATGATTAGTTTCAATCACAAATTCCACTACTTAGTAGCTGTGTGATGTTGGGTAAGTTACTTAAACTTTTTGAGCCTCCCTTTCCTTATCTAAGAAATGAAGATAACGGTAGTGGTTCCATGTCATAAATTTGTTTGGAAAAATTCTCAGTAAATGTTGTCATCATCATTTTTGTTCCTATTTCATGCACTTAGAGCAGAGAGGAATGCAATGGTACTCTTCATCCAGCACACATATATTAATTTTTGAGCTTTTACCGTGAATAAGAAAATGCAAGTATGAAAGTTTTGAAAGTGTGCTTTTACTCTCCTCTTAATTTTCCTAACCCAATTTGCTTTTTGTTTCTGGCTCCTAACTCTTCTCCAAGTTCTCTGTATCTTTGATCATCCCAATTTCCAAATTTCCCATTCTTGCTTGTCATCATTCTTTATCCAACAAACATTTATTAAACACCTGTGCCAAGCAGTGCTATTGGCTCTTGACATAAAAAGAAGAATCAAATATTGTTTCCGTTTTTGAGAAATTTACAATTTGGGCTATCGCATGTGTAATAAATGGTGGCTCAGACGGTAAAGAATCCTCCTGCAATGCGGGAAACCTGGGTTTGATCCCTGGGTTGGAAAGATCCCCTGGAGGAGGGCATGACAACCCACTCCAGGATTCTTGCCTGAGACTCCCCATGGACAAAGGTGCCTGGTGAGCTACAGTCAAAGGGGTGGCAGAGTCAAACATGACTGAGCGACTAAGCACAGCAGAGCATGGCATGTGTAATAAAGATCAGTGTTGTAAATGTTATGATAAATATATGAATGGAGTAAGAGATCGAAAAAGAGAAGTCTCAAAATTCTGCATGGAAGAATTATGAAATATTCTATACACTAAGCGCTGTTTCCACTGATCATCAACAATGGATGTGTATCCAAGAGCACTGGGCAAAAGGTGAACAGGTGGAATATTTGTTAGTAAAGGTAAACGGGAATGATTCCATACAGGCACACAGAGGGAACTTCTCTTTGAAGAGGAGGTTGGTGGCAAAGAAAAAGGAAAAAAAAAAGTAAAGCTCCTCACAGTTAGACCCAAATCCCTGCCAAAGTTACATCCCCTAAATTTTACAAGACAGGAGAGAGATCAACATTTGTGCCGGTATTTCCAGATCTTTCTTTTTCAGAAAATCTCTGATTCTCTGCATTCTCTTTCCTTCACGTTGTTGTGACAAAAGAAATAATCAGGGGGAAAAATCTTCATGAATTTGTAATATATCACAAAATGAAAATAAGCTGGTTACTTACTCAGAGTAGGGAAGCAAGGTGGGGAAACACACTTGGACAAGGAAAGGAGGGAGAAAGTAGCAGCTGAGCAAGAAAGGCCAGCCTGGGGCTGCGTCAAGCCTGGGAGCTGTAGAACAAGGGCTCAGGCATGCTCAATACAGAAGGCAGCTCTGCAATACCATGAACCAGGGGAGAATTTCTGGACTCAGTAAGTGACAGGAAAATGCCAAACCATAGGAACAGTTCTTAATGAAATGAATACTCCTGCAGCAAGTTATAAATTGAATATATTTAAATCTGCTACTGCTTTCCACAACTTAGTTCTGATTTCCTTGCATGCATTTTCAAGAAAGAAAGATCGGAATGGTATAAGCTAGAATTTCTACCATTCTTTTTATTCCTCTTTTCCTAAATTTCAATCTCATATATATACATATAACAGTGCTTTTACTTCTAATCCTTATTGCTAAGGCTAGACAAGGAAAAGCTTGTATACACAAATGAGCTAGTTGTTTTCTTTTTTATGTGATCACTTACTAAAGATTAACTTACCTTTATATTCAACCTGTTGGAGAAGGAAATAGAGACCCTGGCGGGGTACAGTCCTTGGGGTCACAAAGAGTCAGATATGACTGAATGACTGAACACACACGTATATTCAATTTACACATATAAACACACACATCAATACATAGAAAGAAAATATTTTAGACATCCTCAATTAATACACTTCAACTAAGTACTTAATTTAAAGCTTTCCCAGAAAGTTGGAAAGGCAGGGATGGAGATGACAGAGGCAGGGATATTTTGGATTTCAGCTTTAATTTGTGAAAATTTTCTCTGCCTGGTGTGAGTCACAGTGGAGAATGGAAAAAGATCCCTCTATGAAAACTGGGTTTTGTGTGACTGACACATACTGCATTTTTAATAACACAGACTGAAATGCATTATTCAGAGTTCACTCTTGTCCAGCAATTCAGCTCTGCTGTAGATCTTCATACTTCTAGTAAGACTGTTGTCTGCAAAAATTCAAATTTTTATTGTGATCAATACTAGTAGCCAAGATAGTATATGTCTGCCCAAGTAGAATGTAGTGAACTAGCACAAGGGATTATCATACCATATTTTGAAATCAGATAATTATGAATCAGTATTTACTGTGAGCTATCTCAGTGAATATCTAAATGTATCTAGCCATTTGAATTTTGATTTTCCTTTGACTGGTTTGAATAACATTTCATTTCTACAAGGGAAGTGTTCCATTTCAGGTAACAACACATAAGTATAGATATCACTTCTTAAAAGCAGTAACAGAGCCCTTAGAGAGTTCAAAAATTCTTGAAGCTTGGGGATAGTATATTTAGAGGTGATGGTACTTATTGTTGTTTGTGTAATAATGAATATAATTTCAATTTTTCAAGATCAAACATATATTTTAGAAGGTAGCTAAAACTGCCCAAACTAGTTCAATAACCCATGCCCTTCTAAAATTAATATACACACAATAAAACAATCAGATAAAACTTAGAAAGTTTTTAAAGATCCAACTTGGCTATTTGCTACTTATTGAATGGGTTTAAGTCATTTATCTGATCTGAGTGTCATTTTCTTCATCTGTGACAGACAGGTTATAATAATCCCTACTTCAAAGATTCTGTGAGATTCAAATAAGATAATGTAATACATATGCTTTGTAAGTGATATAATAAATCCTTGTACAAGGTAAGCTTTATAATTATTTTTATTGCCAATGTTTTCATTTTTATCTCAAAAATACTTGCTCCCATCACTTTGAAGCATGCTTTCAAGATCAAAGTTTGCAGTGATTAACTGTCAGTGACTTAGACTTCCACCTGCCTTATGTTGATAAGTTTTTCAATCTCATACAGGAACAGTATATTAAAAACAAAAATAATTAGCACAACTTCAAAATACTTACCTTGTATGGATGCAGTTCTTCTGCCAGAATAGTGTGATCTGTAAACTGTACACCTTTGGTATTTGGTGTTTACCATTCTTGCTTATTCCTCTTCAAGAGTGACCATTGTGAGTTCATGATCTAGGGTAGTTTGTAATTAGAATAATAAAACCTACTCTGTGATGTTTTGATGAAGGATGAATAAAGTAATATTTGCAAAATTCTTAGTGTAAATCTCAATGAAACCTGGTAATATGTATCTAGTGTGTGGGGATGCAATCTCATAAAGTGAATGACTATAGGCTAGCATCAAATAACTGAATTCAAGAAGTGCCGGCAAAAAAAATAGAAAACAGAAAGACAGGAAGTTCATAGGAAATACATTTCAATTGATTGAGTTCTAAAGTGTTTTTCTTCTTTGTATGTCTTCCAGTAAAGAATATATAGTATTAGTTATGGCTCTCTGGAGAACTCTAATACATCAGTAATCCCACAAATTTTATCTTAAATCTGAATTGCTCAGCAAACTCTAAACTTAGATATCTAGATTCTAACTTGACCTCATTTGAATATCTAATAAGTACCTCCAAAGTAACGTGATTAAATATTTTTTCCCAAATTCAACCTGCTCCTCCTTCAGTCTTCTCCATATCAATAAATTTATTATATATGTGTGTATATAATAGTCTATGTGTGTGTATATATAAATATATTTACTCTACAAAATTTGCTCACATGATTAAGGAGGCTCCTGCTGCCTAGTCACTCAGTCGTGTCTGACTCTGCTGTCCCATGGACTGGAGCCTGCCAAGCTCCTCTGTCCATGGGATTTTCCAGGCAAGAATATTAGAATGTGTTGCCACTTCCTTCTCCAGGGGATCTTCCTGACTCGGGGATAGAACCTGAGTCTCTTGAGTCTTCTGCATTGACAGGCAGATTCTTTACCATTGAGCCACCTGGGAAACTCCTGTGGAGACTGAGAAGCCCCTAGATTTGAATTTGGCAAACTTGAGACCCAGGAGTTCTATATATAGTTCCAGTACAAGTCTGAAGAACTGAGAACCAAAAGGGTCAATGATGTAAGTTCCAATCTGAAAGTCAGCAGAGACCCAAGCAAGAAGATCCAGCATTCAAATCCAAGTCCAAAGGCCATCAAGGACCAATGTTCAACTCAAAGAGTTGTGCAGAAGGCCTAACTAACCCTCTTATTCAGCCTTGTTGTTCCATCAAGCAAGTCCTCTGTTGATTAAGGACCAGCCACATTAGGGAAGGCAATCTGCTTTACTCAATCTATGAAATCAAATGTTAACTTCATCTAAAAATACCCTCACAGACAAACCCAGAATAATGTTCCATCAAATATCTGGGCACCCTGTGGTTCAGTCAAATTGACACATAAAATAAGCTGTCATAATTACCAAAGATTTAAAGTCAAGAAACTGGATGAGATCTCCAAAGAAAACGCAAGAACTAAAACCCAGGAATGCTAATGATTAAAGGCCCTAAAAATTAGGGATGTTCAACATAAGACAGAGTGATAAGATCATGGTGACAACACACCACTCAGTAGAAATGGCCAGAAGGAAGTTTCGAATGATATGAAAGTCTTTGAAGGAATATTTGACAGGATAGAGAACCATGATGCTGAGCATATGTGGAAATAACAAGGAATCATCCTGGGAAAGAATGTATCTGTTGTCCATGTAGACATCATGTGTTAGTCATATTAAGACCTCTAACAAGTTGGGCTCTTTCTGTTTCAAAAGATAAAAGTGACACACACACGTATGTGTGCTCTATCTCTTCAGTCATGTCTGACTCTTTGTGACCCTATTCCTGGGATTCTCCAGGCAAGAATGCTTGAGTGGGTTGCCATGCCCTCCTCCAGGGGATCTTCCTGACCCAGGGATTGAACCCGTGTCTCATTCATTATCCTGCATTGGCAGGCAGGTTCTTTACCACAGTGCCACCTGGGAAGCCCAGAAATGACATACACACATGCACAGAAAAGATAGTAGAATAAAAGTAAAGGAAACGATGATCAGCTCATGTATCATACTTACTACGTGCCAGACACTACTCCAAATACAGGGTGTATATTAATTCACCTAAGTCTGACAACCTCTGAAGTGAGTGTCATTATTATTCCTGTTCCACCCAGGGAAATCACAGCATGGGGACATTAGGTGAACTGTCCAAAGTCACACAACTAGTAAATAGCTAAGCCAGGATCTGAGTCCAGGTCACACAGTGCCAGAATTTGTGCATCTAATGATGATGGTCTGTGTGGTGGAAAAAGGCAAAGGACACTGCAAAAGGAGAAAATGGAAAATGTATGGGTTTAAACTTAGATGTACGCAGGTAAATCAAATAGAATAACATATGGACTGGCTTTGATTCATATTGAGAAGTTTATAGATAATTTGAGGATAGAGAATTCTTATAGAAATTTGAAGAGGGGTTAAATGTACATATGGATTTCTGAATTTAAAATGTGTTCTTCATGATGAAATTATATGTTAATTGTAAGCCAAAGAAATAGGGAAACCTGGAAAGTATCATAATAGTTTGAGAGCGGTGAGAACATTACAGCTGTGTTCTTTAGGGAGAAGTAATGTTTGGTCACCAATTAAAGACCTAAGCCTTCCACATCTTCACACCTTTGAGGATGTATATGATTTGTCAAATTCTTAACTGGAACTCACCCCCCCCCAACACACACCCAAAGTCAATCTCAAATAGTAGCTCCTTCATGAACTCTTTTCCTTCCTCCATTAAATATATTCAGGCATTCCTTCCTCTGAGTCTTCAAAGTATTTTGTTCACACCTCTATCTTAGTAGTTAACACTGTACAAGTATCCCCTACTTGTAGAAAGTTTGCTTTATGCCACTTTGCTTTTATCAAAGACCTACTTAATGCCTGCTTTTGCTAACTGAGGAGGAGTTTTGTTTTTACAAGAGCAACAACAACAAAAAAAGCATAAATAGAAAATAGCATTCAGCATTTATTTTGCAGCGAGAGAGCACAAAGGCAGTATTCACCACAATACTGCGAGACTGGCCCCTCCAAACTCCTTCCCTGGAAATTACACTCAGCATCTCAGCAGCATCAAATCCCCCATAGCTCTGGACTGTGTCTGTGAACATCTCTGCTTGATCTGGATTTATTTTGTGCATCTGTTAGCAATATATGTCCTAAAGTAGTTGCTTCTTCAACTTTACGCTATTTTCAGCTTTAAAAGGTTTAATAGGAATGCTTCACTTTTGGATCGTGGGGGAAACCTGTATGGACATTATCCATAAAAGTGTGCAGGCTGCCTGGAGTGTACTGTTTTGACATCCCTTCAGTACTGAGACACTTATTCTTCCGACTGTGGCAAGGGTTGCCTGTTGACAGCTTACAGCTGTGTCCCTCTTGGTGAATTGCTCTGTGAGGAATGATACTGCTTCACCCTCTTCCCCCAGGGAATCTCACATTCAGTAACTGTTTGATGCAGGAGTACAAAGGCCTGGCCCATTTGCTCCCATTGGGTATAACCCTGAAGGGACATCAGAGCTTCAGAACTTCCTGGGGGATTGACTGAGTTTGCTGTTGCAACTGCACTGCAGCTCACTCTCACCTTCTGCCCGATGCTGTGTCATAGTTACAACTGGAGCACTCTGATGCCTACAAATCTCTGGTTTCCTAAAGAAACAAGTCTTAACCATGTATCTGTCCTTTCCATTAGAATTTGCATTTTTAGAAGGAAAAGACGTTTCTTTTTTTCCATGGAATAACTTGTATGCAGCTAACATTTTGGGTGCCTGCTATGGCTTGAACACCATGATCTATAATTTTTTGCTATGCCTTCAACACCATGATCTTTCTATCTATCTATCTATCTATATCTATATATATTATCACAACTCTTGAGTTGGGTAGTGCCATATTTCAGTGATGCTAAGATCCATTGTTTATAAGATGCTTAATCAATTTGTAACAGCTGTTTATGATGAAATATGAGGACTTCCCAGGTGGCTGTTGTTGTTGAGTCACTAAGCTGTGTCCAACTCTTTGCAACCCCGTGGACTGTAGCACGCCAGGCTTCCCTGTCCTTCACTATCTGCCGGAGTTTGCTCAAACTCGTGTCCGCTGAGTCAATGATGCCATCCAGCCATCTCTGTCACTTCTTCTCCTGCTGCTTTCAGTCTTTCCCAGCATCAGGGTCTTTTCCAGTGAGTCAGCTCTTCGAATCAGGTGGCCAAAAGATCGGAGCTTCAGCTTCAGCTTCAGCCCTTCCAATGAATATTCAGGGTTGATTTCCTTTAGGATTGACTGGTTGAATCTCCTTGCTGTCCGAGGGACTCGCAAGAGTCTTCTCCGGCACCACAAATTAGAAAGCATCAATTCATCAATGCTCAGCCTTCTTTATGGTCCAACTCTCACATCCATACATGACTTGCTAGTGGTAAAGAATCTGCCTGTCAATGCAGGAATCACAGGTTCAATTTCTGTGTCAGGAAGATACCCTGGAGCAGGAAATGGCAACCCACTCTAGTATTCTTGCCTGAAAAATTCCTTAGACAGAGAAGCCTAGTGGGCTGCAGTCTATGAGGTCACAAAAGTCTGGCACAGCTAAGCGACTGAACACACATGATTGTGTAACAGATCACAACATGTACTTGTACTATCTGTACAAGTACATACAAATATGTATTTTTATCTTTCAGTTTTAATTTTTTTCATCCTAAACCTCCTTTATTTGTCAGTATAAACAATCATCTTGAATGTGTTGAACCCTTAGTAATCATCAGTGATATGCTGATATTCAGAGTTCACTGCTATAATTTTGACTGATTTAGCACCTTTCAAATGAATGGCAAAGTTCAAAAGCATATTTGAAATGCAGGGGGTTGACTATGTTTGTATCTTGAGACTTGTACAATTGGGTCCTTAATGGAAGCCATGCTTTCCTGACATTTAAACACTGCATCAGAAAAGCCAGATTACTTATAGTGGATAAATTAATAAATGAATGAGTAAGCTGATTAAAATGAACTTGGAGGGTTCAAGACAAAATATCATCTAAACATATTTCAGACCAACACATCGTGATATGTAAGTTCAACTTCCCATAATGTTTGAAGGAAAATGTCATGGATTGCTAGAGAACTGACATTAGTCTGGTGACATAAAGAAGAGAACGAAGAGCGATAAGTGAAATGCATTGGAGACATTGAGAAATATGGGCTGAACCAAGAGTAATTCAGCAGGTTAAATAGAATGGTGTGAACTAAGGAATATTGAGGTCTATTTGCAAGTTTGTGTATATTAAATTAAAAAATATGAAAATTAGCATATTCATTTGGAACCTCTGGAGGTCATGAAGCTTTTTTAAGCATATTTTTTAAATTCATTGGTCATACCTGAAAGAAAAAAAAAAAATCATCAGAAACTCATGACTTCACCTCTGGAGATTTAAAAGTTAGCTATTCCGGTAGGAAACACAGGGATGAGGGTCCTTAGGCAATGATTTGTTTTGAACTGTGGAAGATTATATTGCTGACATTAATCAGGTGTGTGTATCATGACACCTGTACAACTGCTTAAGGCCATGAGGCTTTATTTAAAAAACCATAAATGAATATTTAGTTAGTTTATATTTTTTATTTATTTCAAATTCTTATCATTACGGCACATAATTTTCTAGTAGAATCCTTTTACTATTTCAACATGAATTTTAGTAATGATTTTTTAAAGATGATTTTATGATTCCTGAGAGTTCAATGAAACTAGCTTTATAATCTCATCCAATTCTATTTATAAACTTTGAACTCAAAATCAATATCAGGTATGACCACTTGGTATTATTATCAAGAATATTTGCATGGTAAGGCACCATGTGTAGTCTTGATATGAGGAATAGTTAAATATACTATTATGCTGTGAAAAAATATATCTGGAGATTATTGTTATTTACCATTATTCATTCTTTGGCATTGCCGTTTTTGGGGGTTGGAATGAAAACTGATCTTTTCCAGTCTCGTGGCCACTGCTGAGTTTTCCAAATTTGCTGACGTATCAAGTGCAGCACTTTCACAGCATCATCTTTCAGGATTTGAAATAGCTCAACTGGAATTCCATCACCTCCACTAGCTTTGTTCGTAGTGATGCTTTCTAAGGCCCACTTGACTTCACATTCCAGGATGTCTGGCTCTAGGTCAGTGATCACACCATCGTGATTATCTGGGTCATGAAGATTTTTTTTGTACAGTTCTTCTGTGTATTCTTGCCACCTCTTCTTAATATCTTCTGCTTCTGTTAGGTCCATATCATTTCTGTCCTTTATCGAGCCCATCTTTGCATGAAATGTTCCCTTGATATCTCTAATTTTCTTGAAGAGATCTCTAGTCTTTCCCATTCTATTGTTTTCCTCTATTTCTTTGCATTGATCGCTGTGGAAAGCTTTCTTAACTCTCCTTGCTATTTTTTTTGAACTCTGCATTCAAATGGGAATATCTTTCCTTTTCTCCTTTGCTTTTCACATCTCTTCTTTTCACAGCTATTTGTAAGGCCTCTCTAGACAGCCATTTTGCTTTTTTGCATTTCTTTTCCATGGGGATAGTCTTGATACCTGTCTCCTGTACAATGTCATGAACCTCATTCCATAGTTCATCAGGCACTTATCTATCAGATCTAGTTCCTTAAATCTATTTCTCACTTCCACTGTATAATCATAAGGGATTTGATTTAGGTCATACCTGAATGGTCTACTGGTTTTCCCCACTTTCTTCAATTTAAGTCTGAATTTGGCAATAAGGAGTTCAAGATCTGAGCCACAGTCAGCTTCCAGTCTTGTTTTTGCTGACTGTATAGAGCTTCTCCATCTTATCTCACATGCTAGTAAAGTAATGCTCAAAATTCTCTAAGCCAGGCTTCAGCAATATGTGAACCATGAACTTTCAGATGTTCAAGCTGGTTTTAGAAAAGGCAGAGGAACCAGAGATCAAATTATCAACATCTGCTGGATCATAAAAAAAGCAAGAGAATTCCAGAAAAACATCTATTTCTGCTTTATTGACTATGCCAAAGCCTTCGACTGTGTGGATCACAATAAACTGTGGAAAATTCTGAAAGAGATGGGAATACCAGACCACCTGACCTGCCTCTTGAGAAATCTGCATGCAGGTCAGGAAGCAACAGTTAGAACTGGACATGGAACAACACACTGGTTCCAAATAGGAAAAGGAGTACGTCAATGCTGTATATTGTCACCCTGCTTATTTAACTTCTATGCAGAGTACATCATGAGAAACGCTGGGCTGGAAGAAGCACAAGCTGGAATCAAGATTGCTGGGAAAAATATCAACAACCTCAGATATGCAGATAACACCACCCTTATGGCAGAAAGTGAAGAGGAACTAAAGAGCCTCTTGATGAAAGTGAAACAAGAGAGTTAAAAAGTTGGCTTAAAGGTCAACATTCAGAAAATGAAGATCATGGCATCTGGTCCCATCACTTCAAGGGAAATAGATAGGGAAACAGTGGAAACAGTGTCAGACTTTATTTTTGGGGGCTCCAAAATCACTGCAGATGGTGATTGCAGCCATGAAATTAAAAGACACTTACTCCTTGGAAGGAAAGTTATGACCAACCTAGATAGCATATTCAAAAGCAGAGACATTACTTTGACAACAAAGATCCATCTAGTCAAGGCTATGGTTTTTCCTGTGGTCATGGAAGGATGTGAGAGTTGGACCGTGAAAAAAGCTGAGCACTGAAAAATTGATGCTTTTGAACTGTGGTGTTGGAGAAGACTCTTGAGAGTCCCTTGGACTGCAAGGAGATCCAACCAGTCCATTCTAAAGGAGATCAGTCCTGGGTGTTCTTTGGAAGGAATGATGCTAAAGCTGAAACTCCAATACTTTGGCCACCTCATGCAAAGAGTTGACTCATTGGAAAAGACTCTGATGCTGGGAGGGATTGGGGGCAGGAGGAGAAGGGGACGACAGAGGATGAGATGGCTGGATGGCATCACTGACTCAATGGACATGAGTTTGGGTGAACTCCTGGAGTTGGTGATGGACAGGGAGGCCTGGCATGCTGCAATTGATGGGGTCGCAAAGAGTCGGACACAACTGAATGACTGAACTGAACTGATCATTATTCAGTCTATTAATTCAAATGCATTAAAATATGAGCTCATAGAAAATATAACTATTTTTTATAATTACTTATGAATCATTTCAGCATGGTATAAAGAAGCTTAGTCAATAAAACAATATCATTTCCCTGTTCAGTTTTCAGCAGAATACAGATACTTGGTGAAGTGTGAGAATTACACTAATTGATTCTGTATTCCTGAGTCTACATAGTATCTGCTAGATTTTAGGAGATAGTTTGGTGAGCACAAATTGAAATTAGTGGGTAAGTGAAGCAAATATCATTCAGTTCCAGCTAGACTTGGGTAAGCAAAAACTGTCTGATACTATGGTTTCAGTTCAGTTCAGTTCAGTTCAGTCACTCAGTCGTGTCTGACTCTTTGCGACCCCATGAATCGCAGCACGCCAGGCCTCCCTGTCCAATACCAACTCCAGGAGTTCACCCAGACTCACGTCCATCAAGTCAGTGATGCCATCCAGCCATCTCATCCTCTGTCGTCCCCTTCTCCTCCTGCCCCCAATCCCTCCCAGCATCAGAGTCTTTTCCAATGAGTCCACTCTTCACATACTATGGTTTACAATGACTCAAAGTACATTTTAATTTTTGTCAAAATTTTTCAATGTTTAAAATTAATATTTGATAATATTACTCTAAAAAAACATAAATTTGAATCAATTCTCTCCCTGGACATACTGGATGTAGGATTCACTGATGATTATATAGGGACACTGTCATCCATGTGCCCCTTTATGTGATGAAGAAAAGTGTTGCTTCTTTATATGCTTAACCACCATACCCTACAACTAAGGAAAAAATCATCATCAACAGCAATAACGTAGCAATCAAATCATACCACAAAGGAGACTCCCCAGAAAGCTATGTACTCTCAAAACCAAAGAATAATTTTTAGCAGCTCAAGAAAGCATCTTGAATCTTTCAACTTTATTCTCCCCCTATGCTCACTTACAGACATGGGGAGAATCTTCTCCAATATCACTTAGTGTCCATAAACAGCCTGACTGCCCAGGAAAATACCAAGGATTTTGTAAGAACCAAGTGAGGTTCCATTATGTGAGAAAACACCATCATAATGATAGCTGGAAAATCACAATCACAAAATTAACCAGCACATCCCTACATAATCCAGTGCCAAAAAAATTAAAATGGGAATTGGATATCTTAATTAATTAAACTTTTTATTTTGAAAATAATTATAGATTCACAAGCAGTTGCAAGAAATAATACAGAGGGATCCCATGTATCCTTTACTCAGTGTTTCCCAATGGTAACATCCTGTAAAATTCAAACAAAATATTACAATCAGAATATTGACATTGATAAAGTCAAAATACAGACAATTTCTTTCCTTGCAAGGGCCCCTCATGTTGGTGTTTCATAACCAAATCACTTGTGTCCTGTCCCTAACCCGTCCTTAATCCTTAGCAACCAATAAATCTATTTTTTTATTTCTATAATTTTGTCATTTAAAGGATGTTGCATAAGTTGAATCAAACAGCCCATAATCTTTTGAGATTGGCTTTTGTTTTTCACACAGCCTAGTCATTCAGCTTGTTCTATATATCAATAGTTTGTACCATTTCATTAATTTTTCCATATTATAGGTGGACCACAGTTGGTTTAACCAGCCCATGGGTGAAGAGTCTGCATGCAATGCAGGAGACCTGAGTTTGATCCCTAGGTTGGGAAGATCCCTTGAAGAAGAAAATGGGAACCCACTCCAGTACTCTTGCCTGGAAAATCCCATGGACAGAGGAGCCTGGTGGCCTACAGTCCATAGGGTCGCAAAGAGTTGAACACGACTGGGCGACTTCACTTTCACTTTCTACTGAAAGAAATCTGCTTTTTTCCTTCCATTTTTAAGCTATTATGAATAAAACTTCTATGAAACATTCATATACTGATATTATATGAATATGTTTTAATTTCTCTGGAATAAATGCCTAAGAGTACAATTGCTGGGTTATATGGTTAGACTTTTAAGAAACCATTAAATTGTTTTACCGAGTGACTTATTTTATATTCCCACCAGAAATGTATGAGTGATCAAACTTCTCCACATCTTCACCAGCATTTGGTGTTGTCACTCGATGTTGTTGAATTAACTTTTCATCTGCCATCTGAATATTCTTTTGTTGAAATGTTTTCATGTCTTTTGCCTATTTCTAATCAAATTGTTATTATTATTATTGAGTTTTGGAGTTCTTTATATCTTTTAGATACTCATCTTTTATTAAATTTCAGTTTGCAAATATTTTCTCCCATTGTTTAATTTATTTCTCTTATCATGGTTTTTCTCAGAACAAAGGTTTTCGATTTTGATGAGATCCAGTTTACCAAATTTTTTCTTATGAATTGTGCTTTTGGTGTCAAAGAGTAATTTGATAGTGGAGAAGTATGACCAACATTATCTCAACCAGTTTATCAAAGTCAGAATCAGTAGTAGGGAGACATGTTGATAGTATGTACCTTTGATAATGACATGATGAAAATTGTACTTTATGTCTGTGATTTCTGTCCTCAAAATAGTACACATAAGTTTTATCATGTGAAAAATGTCAGACAAATCCCAACTGAGAGATATTTTGCAAAATATTTTTCAAGGTCATCCAAAACAAGGAAAGTCTGAGAAATTGTCACAGCCAAGGGGAACTTAAGGAGGCATGGCTATTGAATGTAATGTGGTGTCCTGTTCAGGAATATGGAACAAGAAAAGTGCATTAGATAAAACTAAGGCAATGTGGGGAATAAAGCGTGGACTTAAGTTGATTATAATTATAGTACTATACCATGTAAGACATTCATAGTAGGGAATTCTAAGTGTGGTTTATGAAAACTCTCTGTACTGTCTTCACAATATATCTGTTAGTCTAAAATTGTCCTAATATATAAAGTTTAGGAAATACACATTTTTTTCAGCTCTGTCCATTGCAAATGCCTAGAAACAATGAACAAAAGAATTAACAAAAATAACTCTAGTGAATTACAAATAAAAAAATGTTGACTGTGTTGTGATAATTGTTAAAATTGTGTGATGAATACACCAAATCCTTGTTATTGTTCTCTCTACTTCTATTTGTATTTGAAAATTTCAAATTTAAAAATTATGGAGCAATATTGCTGAATGAGTATTGTTTTTTATGACCTGAGGTTAGTTATACCTGGACATAGTTGGACCAATGTCATCTGCACATTGAATGGTTATAGCCACTAACCCACTAGTATCATCCACCCGTTCCCAGGGATTTAGGAGAAACCAACCAGTCTCTCTTGGAGACAATCACTTGTGAATCAAATTTATTTTAGCTAATGAAATATCATAGTCATAATGATTTTCAAGGAAGCATTATGTTCAGGGGAATACTGAAGCCTACTTTTACTGGGTGATATTCTTGTTTAACATTTTATAGAAGCATAATAATCTTTAAAACTAATCTCTCCCTTTCTATTCGGTAATCAAAAGTTTGCTTTTTGTGAACAAATGTGCATACAGATGGCATCAGCACAAGGTCAGCAAATTGTGTTTTGACATTCTGCTGTTGTTGAAGCATACATAAATGTACACCTCATGGCCAGGGACCATGCTTGCTAAGTGCTAGAATCCACAGTTGCTCAGTATCCTGCATAAATGCCAAAGAGCCCATCACAGCTTCTCAACTCTTTTTTTTTTTTTAATTGAAGTATAGTTTGACTTACAATATTGTATTACTTTCAGGTGTACAGCAAAGTGATAGATTTTTATAAATTTTTCTCCATTATAGGTTACTATAAAAGTGAATATAATTCCCTGTCCTAAACAGTAAATTTTTGTGTATCTGTTTTATGAATAGTATTTTGTTATCTGTTAATCCCATACTCTAATTTATCCACACTCCCTTACCACCCTTTCCCCTTTGGTAGCTATAAGTTTGCTTTCTATGCCTCTTATCCTCTTTCTGCTTTGTATATAGATTCATTTGTATTGTTTTTTAGATTGCACAAATAAGTTATATCATATAATATTTTTCTTCTCTGTCTGACTTATTTAACTTAGTATGATAACCTCTAGGTCCAATCATGTTGCTGTAAATGATAATATTTCATTCTTTTATGGCTGAATAATATTTGAATGCAGAGTTCCAAAGAATAGCAAGGAGAGATAAGAAAGCCTTCCTCAGCAATCAATGCAAAGAAATAGAGGAAAACGATAGAATGGGAAAGACTAGAGATCTCTTCAAGAAAATTAGAGATACTAAGGGAACATTTCATGCAAAGATGGGCTCGATAAAGGACAGAAATGGTATGGACCTAACAGAAGCAGAAGATATTAAGAAGAGGTGGCAAGAATACACAGAAGAACTATACAAAAAAGAGCTTCATGACCCAGATAATCACAATGGTGTGATCACTCACCTAGAAGCAGACATCCTGGAATGTGAAGTCCAGTGGGCCTTAGGAAGCATCACTATGAACAAAGCAAGTGGAGGTGATGGAATTCCAGTTAAGCCATTTCAAATCCTGAAAGATGATGCTGTGAAAGTGCTGCACTAAATATGTCAGTAAATTTGGAAAACTCAGCAGTGGCCTTGGGACTGGAAAAGGTCGGTTTTCATTCCAGTCCCAAAGAAAGGCAATGCCAAAGAATGCTCAAACTTCCGCACAATTGTACTCATCTCACACGCTAGTAAAGTAATGCTCAAAATTCTCCAAGCCAGGCTTCAGCAATACGTGAACCATGAACTTCCAGATGTTCAAGCTGGTTTTAGAAAAGGCAGAGGAACCAAAGATCAAATTGCCAACATCTGCTGGATCATGGAAAAAGCAAGAGAGTTCCAGAAAAACATCTATTTCTGCTTTATTGACTATGCCAAAGCCTTTGACTGTGTGGATCACAATAAACTGTGGAAAATTCTGAAAGAGATGGGCATACCAGACCACCTGATCTGCCTCTTGAGAAACCCATGTGCAGTTCAGGAAGCAACAGTTAGAACTGGACATGGAACAACAGACTGGTTCCAAATAGGAAAAGGAGTACATCAAGGCTGTATATTGTCACCCAGCTTATTTAACTTCTATGCAGAGTACATCATGAGAAACGCTGGGCTGGAAAGCACAAGCTGGAATCAAGATTGCCGGGAGAAATATCAATAACCTCAGATATGCAGATGACACACCCTTATGGCAGAAAGTGAAGAAGAACTAAAGAGCCTCTTGATGAAAGTGAAAGTGGAGAGTAAAAATATTGGCTTAAAACTCAACATTCAGAAAACTAAGATCATGGCATTTGATCCCATCACTTCATGGGAAATAGTCTAACAGTGTTAGACTTTATTTTTCAGGGCTCCAAAATCACTGCAGATGGTGACTGCAGCCATGAAATTAAAAGACTCTTACTCCTTGGAAGGAAAGTTATGACCAACCTAGAAAGCATATTAAAAAGCAAAGACATTACTTTGTCAACAAAAGCCCGTCTGGTCTAGGCTATGGTTTTTCCAGTGGTCATATATGCATGTGAGAGTTGGACTGTGAAGAAAGCTGAACACCAAAGAATTGATACTTTTGAACTGTGGTGTTGGAGAAGACTCTTGAGAGTCCCTTGGACTGCAAGGAGATCCAACCAGTCCATCCTAAAGGAGATCAGTCCTGGGTGTTCATTGGAAGGACTGATGTTGAAACTCTAATACTTTGGCCACCTGATGCGAAGAACTGACTCATTTAAAAAGACCCTGATGCTGGGAAAGATTGAGCGCAGGAGGAGAAGGGGATGACAGAGGATGAGATGGTTGAATGGCATCACCGACTCAGTGGACATGGGTTTGGGTAGACTCCAGCAGTTGGTGATGGACAGGGAGGCCTGGCGTGCTGTGGTTCATGGGGTCACAAAGAGTCGGACACGACTGAGCGACTGAAATGAACTGAACTGAATATTGCATTATATATATAATATTGCATTATATATAATATCAAATTATATATATAATACTGCATTTTATATATAATATTGTATTTTATGTATATATGTTTTCTATTTTTCACATCTTTTTGTCTGTGACTCTTAGGTAACATCAGCCTCTTTCTGCTCCTGTTGCCTCATGTTTGACCCATATGTTAAGATCATTCACTCTTCCTTAGTGTTTTACTTTGGAATTTTGAAATATATGTAAAAGCAAACAGAGTGTGTGGATCATTCAATTTACATATTATCAATGCTGGTGGCTCTGATGGTCAAGAATCTGCCTGCAATGCAGGAGACCCCGGTTTGATCCCTGGGTGAGAAGATCCTCTGGAGAAGGAAATGACAACGCACTCTAGTACTCTTGCCTGGAGACTCCCATGGGCAGAGGAGCCCGGAGAGCTACAGTCCACAGGGCCACAGATATAACTAAGTGCCTAATATTATCAATGCCAGCCATCATTTTGATCAATAACCCCTGCCACTTGGGCACTAAGGTTACATGGAACTATGACTTGATCATTTCTCTTGGTCTTTTCAGTGATTAGAACAAAGAATTGTTCAGTTCACTGTAGCTATAAGCCTAAGAATTCAACCTCAACCTGTAGTTTTGGAGGAATAAAATTCCATGATATAACAGTTATCAGTTTGGGTGTCAGGAAAATTTCGTGAAAAAAGAAGCTCCCATTTCACATTATTAAATGCTTTTCTTTTAAGGAAGTGCCACTCCAGGAAAAATTCCTGTTTGTTCCTTCACATTTAATGTCATGTTGTCTCTGTTAGGTTTCTTATGTAGTGTTTCCTGCTTTTTTTTTTTCCAGTATTTATGCTGAAAATACAATTTTCAAAAAAGAAAAAAGAAACCAAGCAAACAAGAATAAATATGAATTTTGAAAAGAGCAAACAGAATACAAACAGATCCCTCCATTCCTACCAGCATGAGCTTTCAATTTCAGAAATGCCTTTTACTTATGGTTCTTCATATGTAAAGAAGACCTATGAGGTCAGATAGTACAGATTTTCTATTTTTCACATCACTGAACTAACAAAACTACGGATTCCCATTTTATTAACGTTAGAAAAAAAACCACTCTCTTTTCTACTCATTCTGTTTTCATAGGGTTGGCTTTTCTTTTTCAGTCCAGTGAAATACAAAAATCATGTTCCTATACCGAATTGCCATAGACTAGCAGGCAGGCACACACATTTGACCATAGTGTGACAGGAATACTCTACATGCTGTGCTTAGTCGCTCAGTCGTGTCCGACTCTTTGCGACCCCATGGACTATAGCCCGCCAGGCTCCTCTGTCCATGGAGATTCTCCAGGCAAGAATCCTGGCGTGCGTTGCCATGCCCTCCTCCAGGAGATCTTCCCAACCCAGGGATCAAACCCGGGTCTCCCACCTTGCAGGCAGATTCTTTACCATCTGAGCCATGAGGGAAATACTCTATAACCCCACACTGTAATGAAAACCTATAAGTGAAGTTTGCACAAACAAAACCTCACAAACTAGCAGAATAAGACTAATTTGACAAAGCTATACATATATATATATATATTTCTACATATTCCTCTGACTTACATGCCCAATGATTTCTTCCCTAAAAGCTTTGAATAAGGTATTTCACACTTTTTGAAGTTATTAGGCATCTCATTCCAATCTGTCTTTGGAATGAAAGCTTTCAACTATAAGCAACACATTTATTTTGTAAAACTTCAAGGATATATAATAAAAAGTTCATAAATAGTACTCCTACTGAATTGAAACTTGAGGTTGAAAATTGGCCATTGGGAATCCCTCAAGATATCAAAACATCTAGCAAAAAAAGGAATGCTCTACTGTTTGGGGAAGGTTTTCTTAATTGCCAAGGTGAGATATGATTGCTACTACTTGATATGACTATGGAGAAGTCTGTTCATCTTTCAGAATCTAGGATTATATTTAAGGCAACTCTAGGATTTTCATTGTACAATAGAAACATATAATGGCAGATCTTCCAAGGATGTAGGTTTTGGGATTCATTAACAGGTTAAAAAAAGTGCCACCCAGCTTGAGGTATGACTGCAGGCAAAGCATATGGTGGAAATAAGGGTTTTTAAAAAACAACTGTGTCATCACAACCAGTTCCAGAAATAATAGCTGCAATGGACATTTTCTTTTTGTATTATTATGTACACGTGTTTATATTAACCATGATCTCAACCCTTTCTTTTTCTATCCTATATTGTTTTCTGGAGCTAAACAACTTTAAAAGTTAGGTTTTTTTTTTTCACTATACAATATAAACATTGGGTTATGATTAAACTAAAATGTGTTAATATCACAGAGTGACTATTAGGAGTTTTGTCTTCTGATTTTGAGGGGTAAATGCCTTCATTTGGTATGCCTTTGTATTAAAATTAATTATACCTCACTACCAAATTGATGTTGTTGTTGTTATTTTTACTACAATGAAATTTTTAATATTTATTATGCTTAAGCTCAGATATGAAGGAGGATATTTTGACCCCTTAAAAGGGTGTCTTTTGGTTAAACATGGTCTTTGTGAAGCTTTCTTTCAGAGGCCTAGAGGTCTATTCATAGTACCACAGAGCACCTTTTCCCATTGGTTTCCTTAATCCTTGGAGTGGTAATTTCTTTCGACAGTAACTCATCTCTGAGTTTCTTCAGCATCCATTTATGGCTTTTCCACCATCTGACACCTGGGTAATCAAATTTCTATTTTAAATCACTTGTGTGTAAAATTCCATGTCTGGTTTCAATTAGGAAATAATGATACCCACATTGATAAAATTTTTTTCTGAAATGTATTTAGTAAAATTTCCTGCCTTGAACTATATCCTTAGGGATATTGATAAAACCATAAATGAACACCTACTTTTTTAGTCATCCAATTATACTCAATTCTGGGAAGATCCTTCCATGGAGCTGATCTTAGAGCAACTCCTTGAGTTACAAAATATCACTATCACGTCTAGCTTTTTAACCAAGAATTATGTTACCCAATTCAATTATCTTCCTTTATTTACCAAGCTTGATTGCAAATAGTTTTGCTATTTCCCCATTCCCCAAATATCAATATTCAAAAGATAAAGGAAGAAATAATTTCATAAATTTCCCAAGTTACCATTTTGAAGATAATACAAGCTGTGCATATATGTTTGTGTGTGTATGTGTGGTAGTATGCATGTATGTGCTCCTTTTCATTTATAATTTTAAAATTAAAGTTGGAATTTAAAGTTTAAATTTATTCTGTATAACTTTCAGTATTGGAAATTCTTCCTTACCCCAAATTCACACAAAAAGACCTTCTAAATATTTAAACAGCCTATATAACCATTCTTTTCTTTGGATTAAGTATTATTTTACTTCTCTGGTGGCTCAGACGGTAAAGATTCTGCCCTGAAATGCAGGAGACCTGGGTTTGATCCCTGGGTTGGAAGATCCACTAGAGGAGGGCATGGCAACCCACTCTAGTGTTCTTGCCTGGAGAATCCCATGGACAGAGGAGCCTGGCAGCCTATAGTCCATGGGGTCACAAAGAGCCAGACATGACTGAGTGACTAAGCACACACACATTTTACTTCCTTAATTATTTTTTTGTGAAGAATTTTACCATGGCAAAATACATATAACATAAAATTTGCCATTTTAACTGTTCTCAAGTATACAATTTAGTGGCATTAATCACGTTTCCAATATTGTGCCAATATCACTATTTCTAAAACTTTCTATTACCCTAATCAGAAACTTTGCAACAATTAAACATTTACTCCTCATTTTCCCCTCTAACTAGATCCCAGTAACCTCTAATCCATCACCTATCTCTATGAATTTGTCTATTCTAAACGTTTCATTGAAGTGGAATTAATATTTTTTTTAATATATGGTTAATTTCACTTTGCACAATGTTCTCAAGGTTCATCTACATTGTAGCAGAACTTCATTACTTTGTACGGTTGAAAAGATTCTATTGTATGTAGATACCACATTGTGTTTATCCATTCATATGCTGATGGACTCTTGGGCTCTTTTCACCTCTTGGCTGTTGTGAATAATGCTGCAATGGACATTGACCATAAGAACCTTTTGAATTCCTATTTTTAATTCTTTTGGATATATATTCAGGAGTAGAATTGCTAGCTGCTGCTGCTGCTAAGTCGCTTCAGTCGTGTCCAACTCTTTGCGACCCCACAGACGGCAGCCCACCAGGCTCCCCCGTCCCTGGGATTCTCCAGGCAAGAACACTGGAGTGTGTTGCCATTTCCTTCTCCAATGCATGAAAGTGAAAAGTGAAAGTGAAGACGCTCAGTCATGTCCAACTCTTAGTAACCCCATGGACTGCAGCCTACAAGGCTCCTCTGTCCCTGGGATTTTCCAGGCAAGAGTACTGGAGTGAGGTGCCATTGCCTTCTCCGAGAATTGCTAGGTCATATGGTAATTGTGGGTTTCCCTGTGGCTCAGTTGGTGAAGAATCTGCTTGCAACGCGGGAGACCTGGGTTCAATCCCTGGGTTGGGAAGATCCCCTGGAGGAGGGCACCCCACCCATTCCAGTATTGTTGCCTGGAGAATCCCATGGACAAAGGAGCCTGACCGGCTGCAGTCTATATGGTCGCAGAGTCAGACACGGCTGAAGTGACTTAGCACACATACGTGAGTTTGAGGACTAGATTTTCTATTTCTGTCAAAAAGACATGGGATGTCCTTCCATTTACTTAAGTTTTCTTTAATTACCTTAAGCAGTATTTTGGAGTTTTCAGTATAGTATTCAGTCTTTCACCTCCCTGGTTAAATTCATTCTTAGATATTCTATTATTTTTAGATACCATTGATTATTTTAGATATTATTGTAAGTGAAATTGTTTCTTTAAATTTTCTTTTCAGATTTCATTGCTGGTGGATAGAAACAACAGATTTTTGTGCATTAATCTTGTATTCTGCAACTTTGTTAAACTTTTATCAGTTCTATTAGCTTTTTTGTGTGAATTATTTAAGATTTTCTATGTACAGAGTTATGTCATCTGTGAAGAGGCAGTTTTACTTCATTTGAAATTGAGATGCCTTTTATTTCTTTTTCTTGTTTAAGTACTCTGATTAGAAATTCCAGTACATTGTAGAATATATTGCACATAGTGAATGTAGGCATCTTTGTCTTGTTCCAAAATTTAAAGGAAGGCTTTCATTCTTTCACCTTTTAGTATGGCTTAGCTGTAGGCTTTTTATAAAAGTCATTTACAATTTTGAGGAAACTCCCTTCTACTCTAATGTTTGGAATATTTTGTATTATGAGTATGTATTGGATTTGCTGCATAAGTTGAGATGATCATAATAGTTGGAGACTATGTTGTGGCATTTGACAAGATTTCATTCCCTTTTAAGGCTGAATAATATTCCATTGCATGTATATATGTGTTCTTTATCCATTCATCTGTCAATGGCTATACGATTTGCTTCTACTTCCTGACTAGTGTGAATGGTGGGGCTATGAACGTGGATATCTTAATTTATTTTTGCAGTATACAACTTTGATGGCCTTATCATTTCCTTTTGTGTATTTTTTAAAGATATTTCCTTACTTGTTAAAATAATGATTGCAATTAATATCTTAAATTTCTGATGGTCTAGTTTAAATTGATACAAGTTAGCTGAACTGTCATTTAAAAACTGTGCCACTGTACAAGTCTCTCGTGCCTACTTTATGTTGTTATCACAAATTATGTTTATAGAGTTTGCAGATTAATATAGATTTATAGCTTCTTTTGCATTTATCTTTTAATTATAAAAAATTAAAAAAAAGTTACAAACCAAAAATACCATAATCCTGGCTTTTCTATTTATCTATTTTTAACATTACTGGAGTTCTCTATTTCTTCATGCAGCTTCAAGTTTGTCCTGATATTTCAACCTGAAGAACTCCTTTTAGCATTTTTTGTCAGGCAGAGTTACTAACAACAAACTCCCTCAGATTTGTTTATCTGAAAATGTCTCATTTCTCTCTTATTTTTGAATAGCTTTGTCCGGTACAGAATTCCTGATGTATCTGGTTTCCTTTCTGCAGTTTAAAAATATCACCCCATTCTATCTGACCTCCATTGTTTATAATGAGTAATCCTCAGTTTTCTCATCAAGAATACTTTGCATATGACAAGTCACTTCTATCTTGGTGCTCTCGAGATTCTCTTTGTATTTGTCCCTTGACACTGACTATGTCTTGATGTGGAACTCTTAGTGTTTATATTTTTTTGGAGTTTGTTGAGTTCACTGGATATGCAGATTTGTGTTTTTTATCAAAATTGGAAATATTTTTTCCATTATTTCTTTAAATAGTCTTTCTACTCCTTCTGAGATCCCTATTATGCATATATGGCCCACAAGTCTCAGGCACTGTTCATTTCTCTTCATTCTTTTATCTTTCTGGTCCACAGAGTGAATAATTTTAGTTGATCTATCTTTAAGTTTTCTAATTTGTTTTTCTGCCTGCTCAAATCTATTTAAATCCTCTAGTGAACTTTTCATTTCACTTCTTGTAACTTTCAACAGAATTCTATTTAATTTCTTTCTCTTTTTTATAATTCACATTTTCTTTTCTTTGCATGGTTTATGTTTTTATTTATTTGTTTGTTTTTGAAAACTGAACCTCTTTGAGGTTATAACAGGGGTAACTGATTGTCTGCACCTCCCTAGAATTTGTTTTTGTTGACTACTATGTGCTGGCTTCCCACTTGGCTCAGTAGTGAAGAATCTATCTGCCAATGGAGGAGACACAGGAGACGTGGGTTTAATCCTTGGGTCAGGAAGATCCCCTGGAGGAGGAAATGGCAAACAGCTTCAGTATTCTTGCCTGGAAAATCTCATGGAGTGGAGCCTGGTGGGATACAGTCCATAGGGTCACAAAGAGTCAGATGACTGAGTACACATATGCTATTACACGCTATAGCTGCTTGTTTAGTGTTTTCTAAACTTCTCTTGTGAGACCCAAATTGTTTTCATGTATGGTCTCTAAAAAGCCTGTTTCTTTAGCTTGTGTTCGGCTAGTTTTTTTTTGCACACAGATTTGGCCTCTAAAGAGAGAGAGAGAGAGAAAGGGAAAACAAAGGAAAAGAAGAAGGAAAATTCTCCCCGTCTTTATAGATGGGCTCTGTGCTTGGTCATTTCTTTAATGCTTAGCCAGACTGTTTACAACATTGCTTTAGCCTTCACTTCCTGTTTGCTGTGAGCCTAAAGATAAGCCAAAGGGAAAGCTTCAGGCTGTTCTGAACGTTCATCCTGCCCAGAACACGTGTGTCGCTGTGTAAATTCCTAAATCTGTGCAGGCACTCCTCAGTGGCCTAACTTTCCAAAGAAAGTCTCTCTCCAGTTTTTCCTCCCAGGATTTCATCATTCTGTTGTTTGCCACAATTGTAATCTTTTGCCTTGAGAAGCTGCTGAATATTTCTTTGCCTTACATTGTGTTTAAGGAATGCCACTGCTTTTCCAGCACTGACTGTTCTTAGGGAGTTCTGAATTAGGCAAAAACAAAACAAAAAAAGCAGCAAAAACAAACAAACAAACAAACAAAACTGGTAAGTTCTTTGCATCAGTCCTTCAGGTAACCATTGTTCATACCAGAACAGATAAATATGAGTTTTTGAGAACAAGTTCTGTACTTCTGGAATCAAGAATCAACATTATACACTGGGAATATAGGCTGCCATCTTCAAGACTGCCACATGTATACCACGGGGGAGGTGGGGCAAGGGCAAGTGAAAATGTCACAGAACTTTCCTAATTTTTTAAACTGCCTTTTTCTTGATTAAGCATCCCCTGTGTTGTTATAAACTTTTGACTTTTTCAGAATTCTGACTTAGTTGATTCTAACAGTTTATACAGGATTTTAAAAATCTTTGTGAGTTAAACTGGACAGTTGGAGCTACCTACTCCACAATTTTTGGTGATGTCTGATTTATGTACTCCAGAAATGTGTACTATATTTGTAGTTAATCTGCAGTTTGTTACACAAATGCACTCATCAGTATCATGACACTTATTTCCCAGCTGCTAGGCATGTTGACTGCAGATGGTTCCTGGATAAATCTCTCCCTTGGAATTTCTCTCAGCTGAGGGAAGATGCCTTTCCCAAGATTATACCTCTGTGGGTGCAGTTCATATCTAATGACTGGTTAATAAGAAGGAACAAAGACTTGACCCTTTTCCCAGGACCTGTGATGGTTCAGGGTGACTCTGAAAGTTCACTACACCTGAAAAATCTGTGGGATTGTTAAGCGTTTCTCATGCTTTCATGGATATGATTACTTCCCCAAAATTTCCACATGCAGAATCTGAGGAACAGGACATAAAACAAGACGAATTCAAATTCTAAAATTAAAAAAAAACTGAAGGAAATAAATTTAGTTTGTGATAGCTTGCACTTTCTATGCACATCCTTACTTCTGATCATTACTGATTATTTTCCTGCTGCTTCTGCTGCTGCTAAGTCACTTCAGTCGTGTCCGACTCTGTGCGACCTCATAGACGGCAGCCCACCAGGCTCCCCCGTCCCTGGGATTCTCCAGGCAAGAACACTGGAGTGGGTTGCCATTTCCTTCTCCAATGCATGAAAGTGAAAAGTGAAAGTGAAGTCGCTCAGACGTGCCCGACTCTTAGCAACCCCATGGACTACAGCCTACCAGGCTCCTCCATCCATGGGATTTTCCAGGCAAGAGTACTGGAGTGGGGTGCCATTGCCTTCTCCAATTATTTTCCTAACTTCTTACAAATAATATCCATTTTTTAAATAAAATCTTTCTAGGTTGAATTTCATGTTATCTACCTTCTTTGTTTTTTTTTTTTTTTAAATAGGGGAGAACTACCTGTATCTGTGTTTTATAAATTTATTCCAAAATTCCTCAGTGATTACTGATACAGCAAGTCATCTTATTTCTGTCTTCTTTCACCTCCTGTTAAGCAACTAGCCACAACATAAGATTTAATTTTTTAGAGTTATGGATTCAAAGTTTGCAGTGAAATTCCTGTTTATTTCTCCAAATAAAGTCTTATGCCATACCTTAAAATAAAATAAAACAGGAGAATCTATTTGTTAGCATAATTTTATTTTTATAGTCCATATCATTTTTTCATCCTGCAGGCAATTGATGAAAAGCATAAAGATATTTTGATTAATAGAAACATTTGAAATAGGAGCTTATGGGTGACAGTGATAGGCTTATTTCAGCCTTAGCATTAAAATTATTTCTGTACTTTGGTTTTATATGTACAGTTTTGAAATAGCCATCATTCCCATTAATTCATAGTTTAAAGTAGAAGTAGAATTTGTTAAAAAAATTTTACTATGTAATCACATGTTATCTGTTGTTTAAAAAGACTAATGGAATGTAAAGCTCCACTTTTTTACTAAAATTGTGCATGCAAAACCTAGGTAACCAAATGAAGACAGAATCTGGAAGACCACGCATGGCCTTCTAGTCTCCCAGTGTGTCTGAGCCTCCGATAACTTGATAACAAACTAGAGACACAATTGACAATAGGGAAACTAAAACAACTCTAAAAGATGCCGATGCTGCTGCTGCTGCTGCTGCTGCTGCTAAGTCGCTTCAGTCGTGTCCGACTCTGTGCGACCCCATAGATGGCAGCCCACTAGGCTCCACCGTCCCTGGGATTCTCCAGGCAAGAACACTGGAGTGGGTTGCCATTTCCCTCTCCAATGCATGAAAGTGAAAAGTGAAAGTGAAGTCGCTCAGTCGTGTCCGACTCCTAGCAACCCCATGGACTGCAGCCTACCAGGCTCCTCTGTCCATGGGATTTTCCAGGCAAGAGTACTGGAGTGGGGTGCCATTGCCTTCTCCTCTAAAAGATGGAGGAGTGTTAAATGTACGCATATGAAAAATTGAATTTCAAGTGCTAATTTATTACTGAAAGATTTTACAATTCTGTTTCATTTATTGAATCAGTCTTCCATCTTGTTCACTTAAGTATACTTTCTTCTTAGCAGGTTTAAAAAAATTCAATGTGTAACACTGATATTTTAATGGGAGACAAAATTTCGAAGTGTAAAAGCAAAGTTTCAAGTATAAAAAATTTTTATTTTTTCTTTCAGTTTTATTGAGATATAATTGACATACAACAGTATAAAAATTTAAGGTGTATAGCATAATGACTTGACTTGCATAAATTGTGATATGGTTGCTATAATAAGTTAATACCCATCATATAGTTACGAAAAATTAAAAACAAAGTTCTAAACTCTTACAGACATAGTAAGACAATATATTTTGAAGATGAACATAACAGTTTTATTACTAGATATTCTAGAATAAACAATTGATCAAGATTTAAATTTATTTGCTTTATTGGATTGTATGCTCTCTATGTGACCAGTAGCCAATGTAATATTTGGTACCTGGTAGGTTTTCAAAAAATCCTTGTTGAATGTATAAATGAATTCAGGGTTTTTAAGTTGGAATAGTAGGGTTTTTTCCATAGATGAATAATTAATATATCATATAACCACTGAGTATCTGTTCTTGTTGTTGTTTAGTAGCTAAGTTGTGTCCAGCTCTTGCAACCCAAGGACTGTAACCATGAGGCTCCTCTGTCCATGGGATTTCCTAGGCAAGAATACTGGAGTAGGTAGCCATTTTCATTTCCAGGGGATCTTCCCAACCTAGGGATAAAAACGGAGTCTCCTGCATTGGTAGGCAGATTCTTAACCTCTGAGTCACCATGGAATATTTGGCTGACAATTAAAATTATATTTGTATTTTTCTGACTCTGTTTTCTGACTAGATTTCATGACAGGGACCAGATAGAATATTTCAATTCAGTTCAGTTCAGTCCCTCAGTCGTGTCCAACTCTTTGCGACCCCATGAATCGCAGCATGCCAGGCCTCCCTGTCCATCACCAACTCCCGGAATTCACTCAGACTCATGTCCATCAAGTCAGTGATGCCATCCATCCATCTCATCCTCTGTCGTCCCCTTCTCCTCTTGCCCCCAATCCCTCCCAGCTTCAGTCTTTTCCAGTGAGTCAACTCTTCGCATGAGGTGGCCAAAGTACTGGAGTTTCAGTTAGCATCATTCCTTCCAAAGAAATCCCAGGGCTGATCTTCAGAATGGACTGGTTGGATCTCCTTGCAGTCCAAGGGACTCTCAAGAGTCTTCTCCAACACCACACTTCAAAAGCATCAATTCTTTGGTGCTCAGCCTTCTTCACAGTCCAACTCTCACATCCATACATGACCACAGGAAAAACCATAGCCTTGACTAGCTGGACCCTTGTTGGCAAAGTAATGTCTCTGCTTTTGAATATGCTATCTAGGTTGGACATAACTTTCCTTCCAAGGAGTAAGCATCTTTTAATTTCATGGCTGCAGTCACCATCTGCAGTGATTTTGGAGCCCAAAAAAATAAAGTCTGACACTGTTTCCACTGTTTCCCCATCTATTTCCCATGAAGTGATGGGACCAGATGCCATGATCTTCATTTTCTGAATACTGAGATAGAATATTTACCAAATTTAAAAATCTCATTGTCATGATCTAATTAAGGGGTCAGCAAACTGTTGCAAGTGGGCCAAGGGACCACCAGTTTGGGCAAGTAAATATACACCAGAAACTCCAGCAACAAAAATAAAATGTTATTTCAAAAACAAAAGTTTAATTTGGAGAGGAAAACAAGATGGTGGAGGAGTAGGTGGATGTGGAGTGCATCTCTCTCCACAGATACATCAGGAATACACCTTCAGACACAGAAGTGCATGCAGAACACCAGCTGAGAGTGGACAGGAGTACCTGACCAGTGGAAAATAATATAGAGAACCAAGCAAAACTCGGTAGGATGAAGGAACTAGGGGGAAAAACAGGAGTGTTGGTAGGAATGGACCTGCCCTCAGCGAGTGGGGCAACTGAAACAGGCATCTAATCCCCACATCGGGGCAATTGTCTGAGTCAGAGGAGAAACATTAAGGCCAAGAGTGAAACAGCTGATCTGTGGCAGCCTAAATGGAATGAGGATCAGACAGCCCTTCTCACAGCCATACATACTCTGGACAGGGATGCAGGTCCTCCAGAAGGCACAGTGGCTGGGAGCTGGAGTTTAGGGATTGTGGAGCAACCCCGGGGCAAGGGCTGCTGTTGACTGTGGAGAGACAGACTGAGGAGATGTGAGGGAGGAGACTGTGGTGGGAAATGCCTGTGGAGGAAAGCCAGCCAGCCATGGAAGTAAGGCGATACTGCTGAGTCATGCATAGCGGGTGGAGCCATCACCATAACCTCTCTCCCCACATGCTAGCATTGGCAGCTGAACGAGAGACTGGCCCATTAAGCACCTGACCCACAGAACTACAGAGTAGGACCCCACCCAGGGTGCTCCTTTAAGTGACTGATACACTGATCTACAGAGTAGGACCCCAACCAGGGGGCCCCCTCCATGTGCCTGATGTGGAACAACAGAGAAGGACTCCAGTCAAGGGAGCCCTCTAAGTGCCTGAATGGGCAGAGCTATGGAGAAGGATTAGCCAAAGAGGCCTTCTCTGGCCAGCTACCAGAGGCTAGAAAAAAGACTCTGATATGCCCATAAGTCCTGTGGCAGAGGCAGTCCATGTGTCTGAACACTTGGCATCACCAGAGTCCCCACAACCAAAGCAGCTGCACCACCTTCACACTCAACCCTCATTGGGGCAGAGCTACCATTGGCAAATCTTGTGTCTATGCATACAGGATCACTCTGGTCGTGTCCAACTCTTTGCGACCCTGTGGACTGTGGCCTGCCAGGCTTCTCTGTCAGGGGGGTTCTCCACGCAAGAATACTGGAGTGTATTGGCCAGTACTGGCTGCCATTCCCTTCTAGAGCACTTTATTTCCTGCTGCCCTAGCCACCAACTCCCCTGAGTACCTGGTGCTGCCAGAACCCCTGTGACCCAAGCAGCTGCACCACCTCCACACCTGGCCCTCACTGGAGCAGACCCAAGCCCTCCAGGGCAGCCTCAGGAGCAAATCCAAGTGGACAACCCACATAAAGAGGTGGAAATGAAACCACAGCTGAAACTCAGGGGCAGTGTAGCTAAGGAAGAAGACCTAAAACCTTCCCACCATCCTTACAAGATTAAACCCACATGATCAACTAGGCAGACTCTGTGACTATAGAATATATAAAAGGACATTGATAGCTCCCACAAAAGAAAACACACTAGTTCTGATAGCTGTGGACATTGAAGGCAAGAACACACAGGAGCAGGACCAGATTAGAATCTGAGCTGCCCCCACAGCAGGTCCAGAGACCAACAGAGTGTTGGAGGGCATCCTAGGGAGGTGAGGTGGACTGTGACTCCCAGCGAGGGAAAGGATTCTGACAGCAGTGACTCAAGAAAAACATTTATTATTCTTTTGTTTTGACTTGTTCTGTACATTCTTTTGGATTTTTTTTTCTCTTCATTACCCTCCTCCCCTACTGTTGTAGTTGTCAATTTTTTTTGGCACTATACAATCTAATTAAGCTTTTGAGCTTTTTTTCCCCCTCAGTCACATTTTTTATTGCTGTTACAAATCTCTGCCTCTATGTTGGGCTTCTGCAGTTCTGTGGAGTTTTCGTTATTTTTTTTTCTTTTTTGTACTTTTCTCTTTTTTTTTTTAAATTTTAACTTTTAGCTTTTTAAAAAACCTATTATTATTTTTTCTACATTTATTCTTTTGCTTTTCCTACTATTCTTTCCCCCTTGCAGTTAATCTTTAATGTATATAAATCTTCTTTATCTGCCTCTATTTAACTTTGCACATCTATTCTTTCTTTCTTTTCTTTCTTCCCTTTTCTCTCAACATATTTCTTACTTTTGTTTTCACTGCTTTATTCCCCACTTGACACCTCGCTTTAGTTTTGTTTTATAGTTTGTGCTTTAGTTAGTTTTGTTCTTAACTAGTAGATATAATTTCTGGTTTCCTTTGTTCACCAGGTCAATCTACTGTACTTTATTTTTGTTGGACTCTTTTGCTTTTGCTTATGGGTGTATATTATGTGTATATTCCATTATTTTAATTGTTATTTGCCTGGTTTTATAACAGCCATTTGTTTGAGGTTCATCTTTGGTTTCTCATTTTGGGGAATTAGTTTTAATTTCAATTAATGCCATAATAAACCACTTGTGGAATCTTCGTTCCTGACCAGAAATCAAGCCCTGAGCCTTTGGAGTGGGAGCACTGACTCCAAGACCCTAGACTACCAGAGAAATGACTCTAGGGGATATCAAGTAGTGAGAATGCCCACAAAGGAAGCCACTTGAATACAAGACGCAGAATCATCCAAACCAGTAGCACCCCGTGGAGGACGCCTCATCTAAATGACAAACAAAACAAAAATACAAACAAAATCATCAGTAGACAGGACTACCACCTCACTCAACCTTGCCCATCAGAAGAGAAACAAACAAACAAAAAACTCAGCAAAAATCTCACCCTATACAAAACTTACACTAACCACTGGACAAACCTCAAGAGGGCAGAAACCAAAAGGAAGAAAGAATTCAACCCTGAAGCCTGGGAAAATGAGACCTCAAACACAATAAGTTTTTTAAAACAATAATGAAAATGAAGAGAAATATTTCACAAATGAAGGAACAAACTAGAAACACAGAAGTCCAAATAAATGAAAATGAAACAGGCAAACTACCTGAAAAAGAATTCAGAATAATGATAGTAAAAATGATCAAAAACCTTGAAAGTAGAATGAAGAAAATGCAAGAATCAATTAACAAAGAGCTAGAAGAATTAAAGTATAAACATACAGAGACAAACAACACGATTACTGAAATTAAAAATACTCTAGAAGGAATCAATAGCAGAATATCTGAAGCAGAAGAATGAATTAGTGAGCTGGAAGATAAAATGCTGGAAATAACTTCTGAAGAACAGAATAAAGAGAATGTAAAGAACTGAGAATAGTCTCAGAGACATCTGGGACAATGTCAAACACATCAACATTCAAATTATAGGGGTCCCAGAAGAAGAAGAGAAAAAGAGAGTATGAGAAAATTTTTGAAGAAATGGTAGTTAAAAATTTCCCCAACATGGAAAAGGAAATAGTCAATCAAGTCCAAGAGGTGCAAAGAGTCCAATATAGGATAAAACCAAAGGGAAACAGGCCAAGACACATACTAATCAAACTGACAAAGACAAAACACAAAGAAAGAATATTAAAAACAGCAAGGGAAAAGCAAGAAGTAACATACAAGGGAAACCCCATACATTTCACAGCTGATCTTTAAGCAGAAACTCTGCAGGCCAGAAAGGAATGGCAGGATATATTTAAAGTACTGAAAGGAAAAAAAATCTATAACCAAGATTACCCTACCTGGCAAGGATCTCATTCAAAATTGATGGAGAAATCAAAAGCATTTCAGCAAACAAAAGTTAAGAGAATTCAGTACCACCAAACCAGCTTTAAACCAAATATTAAAGGGACTTATATAGTCAAGAAATACAAGAGAAGAAGAAGATCTACAAAATCAAACCCCAAACAATTAAGAAAATGGCAATAGGAAAATATATATCTATAATTACTTTAAATGTAAACATATTAAATGCTTCAACCAAAAGACACAGACTGGCTGAATGGATACAAAAATAAGACCCATATATATGCTGGCTACAAGAAACCCACTTCAGACCTAAAGACACACACAGGCTGAAAGTGAGAGAATGGAAAAATATGTTCCATGCCAATGGGAAGCAAAAGAAAGCTGGGGTAGCAATCCTCATATCAGACAAATAAACCTTAGAATAAAGAAGATTACAAGAGATAAAGAAGGACACTGCATAATGATCAAGGGATCAATCCAAGCGGAAGACATAACAATTATAATATCTATGCACCCAACACAGGAGCACCTCAATACATAAGATAAACACTAACAGACATAAAAGGAGAAATTGACAGTAACACAATAATAGTAGGAAAGTTCAACACCCCACTCACACCAATGGACAGATCATCAAAACAGAAAATTAATAAGAAAACACAAGTCTTAAATGATACATGAGATGAAATGCATCTCATTGATATCTTTAGGACATTGTATCCAAATGCAGAGGCATACACCTTCTTCTCAAGTACACATGGAACATTCTTCAGGATAGACCACATCTTGGGTCACAAATCAAACCTCAGTAAATTTAAGAAAATTGAAATCATATCAAACATCTTTTCTGATCACAATGCTCTGAGACTAGATATCAGTTACAAGAAAAAACCTGTAAGAAACACAAACACATGGAGATTAAGCAACACATTTCTAATTAACCAACAGGTTACTGAAGAAATCAAAAGGGAAATCAAAAGATTTCTACAGACAAATGACAATGGAAACACGACAACTCAAAACCTGTGGGATGCAGGAAAAGCAGTTCTAAGAGGGAAGTTTATAGCAATACAATCCTACCTCAAGAAACAAGAAAAACATCAAATAGACAAGCTAACTTTACACCTAAAACAACTGGAAAAAATAAGAACAAAAAACTCCCAATATCAGAAGAAGGAAAGAAATCATAAAGATCAAAGTAGAAATAAGTGAATAAGAAATGAAACAATGGTAAAGATTAATAAAACTAAAGGTTGGTTCTTTGAGAAGATAAACAAAATTGAGAAACCTTTGGCCATCAAGAAAAAGAGAGAGAAAAATCAAATCAACAAAACTAGAAATTAAAATGGAGAGGTTGCAATAGACAATGAAGAAATACAAAGGCTTATAAAAGACTATTATAAACAACTATATGGCAATAAAATGGATAACCTGGAATAAATGCACAGATTCTTAGAAAAGCTCAATCATCCATGACTGAACCAGGAAGAAATAGAAATTATGAACAACCCAATTACAAGCACTAAAATTGAAGCTGTGATAAAAAATCTCCCAAAAAACAAAAGTCCAGGACCAGATAGTTTCACAAACTATCAAACATTTAGAGAGGAGCTAATGCCTATCCTTCTAAAACTCTTTCAAAAACTTACAGAGGAAGGAACACTTCCAAACTCATTCTACGAGGCCACCATCACCCTGATACCAAAACCAGACAAAGACAACACAAAAAAAGAAAACTACAGGCCAATATCACTGATGAACATAGATGCAAAAATCCTCAACAAAATTTTAGCAAACAGAATTCAGCAACACATCAAAAAGCTCATACACCATGATCAAGCTGGGTTTATTCCAGGGATGCAAGCATTCTTCAATATATGCAAATCAATCAATATGATACACCATATTAACAAATTGAAAGATAAAAACCATCTGATAATAGATGCAGAAAAAGCCTTTGACAAAGTTCGGCACCCATTTATGATTAAAACTCTTCAAAAAATGGGCATAGAAGGAAACTACCTCAACATAGTAAAGGCCATATGATAAGCCTATAGCAAACATTATTCTCAATGGTGAAAACCTGAAAGCATCCCCCTAAGATCAGGAACAAGACAAGGGTGTCCGCTTTTGCCACTATTATTTAACGTAGTTCTGGAAGTCCTAGCTACAGCAATCAGAGAAGAAAAAGGAATAAAAGGAATCCAGATCAGAAAAGAAGAAGTAAAGCTCTCACTGTTTGCAGCTGATATGATACTGTACATAGAAAACCTTAAAGATAGTATCAGAGAATTATTAGATTTAGCGAAATTTAGCAAAAAAATTTAGCAAAGTTGCAGGATACAAAATCAATAACAGAAATCACTTGCATTTCTATATACTAACAATGAACAATCAGAAAGAGAAATTAAGAAATCAATCCCATTCACCATTGCAACAAAAAGAATTAAATATCTAGGAATAAACTTAGCTAAGGAGACAAAAGAACTGTACACAGAAAAGTATAAGACACTGATGAAAGAAATAAAAGATGATACAAACAGATGGCGAGATATTCCATGTTCCTGGGTAGGAAGACAATATTGTGAAAATGACCACACTACCAAATGCAATCTACAGATTCAATGCAATCTCTATCAAATTGCTGATGGCATTTTTCACAGAACTAGAACAAAAAATTTCACAATTCATATGGAAACACAAAAGACCCTGAATAGCCAAAGCAGTCCCAAGAAAGAAGAATGGAGCTGTAGGAATCAACCTTCCTGACTTCAGGTTATACTACAAAGCTACAGTCATCAAGACAGTATAATACTGGCACAAAAACAGAAATATAGACCAATGGAACAAGATAGAAAGCCCAGAAATAAACCCATGCACCTATGGGTCCCTTATTTTGGACAAAGGAGGCAAGAATATACAGTGGGGCAAAGACAGCCTCTTCAACAAATGGTTCTGGGAAAACTGGACAGCTACATGTAAAAGAATGAAATTAGAACACTTCCTAACACCATACACAAAGGTAAACTCACAATGGATTAAAGACCTAAATGTAAGACCAGAAACTGTAAAACTCTTAGAGGAAAACATAGGCAGAACACTCAAAGACATAAATCAAAGCAAGATCCTCTCTGATCCATCTCCTAAAGTAATGGAAACAAAACCAAAAGTAAACAAGTGGAACTTGATTAAACTTGAAAGCTTTTGCACAGCAAAGGAAACTCTAAGCAAGGTGAAAAGACAACCCTCAGAATGGGAGAAAATAATAGCAAATGAAACAACTGGCAGAGGATTACTTTCCAAAATATGCAAGTACCTCATACAACTTAATACCAGAAAAACAAACAACCCAATCAAAAAGTGGGAAAAAGACCTAAAGAGACATTTCTCCAAAGAAGCCATGCAGATGGCTAACAAACACATGAAAAGATGCTCAACATTGCTCATTATTAGAGAAATGCAAATCAAAACCTCAATGGGATATCACCTCATACCAGTCAGAATGGCTATCATCAAAGTCTACAAACAATAAATGATGGAGACGATGTGGAGAAAAGGGAACACAAGGCAATGGCAACCCACTCCAGTCCTCTTGCCTGGAAAATCCCATGGATGGAGGAGCCTGGAAGGCTGCAGTCCATGGGGTCGCTAAAAGTCGGTCACGGCTGAGCGACTTCACTTTCACTTTTCACTTTCATGCATTGGAGAAGGAAACGGCAACCCGCTCCAGTGTTCTTGCCTGGAGAATCCCAGGGACAGAGGAGCCTAGTGGGCTGCCGTCTATGGGGTCGCACAGAGTCGGACACGACTGAAGCGACTTAGCAGCAGCAGTAGCAGCTTGCACTGTTGGTGGGAATGTAAACTGATCCAGCCACTATGGAAGACGGTATGGAGTTTCCTTAAAAAACTAGAAATAAAAGCACCATATGACCCAGCAATCCCAATCCTAGGCATATACCCTGACAAAACCAAAATTGAAAAAGACACATGTATCCCATTGTTCATTGCAGCACTATTTACAGTAGCTATAACATGGAAGCAACTTAGACGTCCATTGACAGATGAATGGATAAAGTTGTGGTACATATACACAATGGAATATTACTCAGTCATAAAAAGAAATGCCTTTGAGTCCATTCTAATGAGCTGGATGAACCCAGAGCCTATTATACAGAGTTATCTATGTCAGAAAGAGAAAGATAAATATTGTGTACTAATGCATATATATAGAAGGGGAGCAATGAAGAAACAGTTATAGAGAATAGACTTATGGACATGGAGAGAGGAGAGAAGAGGGTGAGATGTATGGAAAGAGTAACATGGAAACTTACACTTCCATATGTAAAATAGATATCCAACAGGAGGGAGTGAGGTATATGGAGAGAGTAATATGGAAACTTACATTACCTTATGTAAAATGATAGTCAATGAGCATTTGCTCTATGTCTCAGGAAACTCAAACACAGTCTTTGTATCAGCCTAGAGCGGTGGGATGATGGAGATGCGAGGGAGGTTCAAAAGGGAGGAGATACTAATTGGGTATTCCTATACTCAATTCATGTTGTGATTTGACAGAAAACAGCAAAAGTATGTAAAGCAATTATCCTTCAATTAAAAAATAAATTAATTTCAAAAATAAAAGTTTAATTTTATGTTTACCTGAACATTGTGAAGGTAATATAAAGAATTGTTGTATGTGAGGTTGTATGTGAGCCATACAACCAGTTTTATCTATTAATATTTTATATTAATAGAATATATTTATTAGAAATGAGCCCATATTTATACATCATCATTAACTAAAGTTTATATTGTATTCAGAATTCTGTAGCTTTTTCCTAATGTTCTTTTCTGTTCCAGGATCCCATCTAAGATACCACATTGCATTTAGTTGTATGTCTTCTTGGTTTCTTCTTTCCCAAGACAGTTTCTCAGACTTTCCTTGCTTTTGATGACCTTGACAGTTTTCAGGAGTACAGGACAGATATTTTGTAGAAATTCTCTCCACTGAGATTTGTCTGATGTTTTTCTCATGATTAGATGAGGGTTATGTGGTTTTGGAAGGAAGACCACAGAGTTGACTTGCCAGTCTCATCACATCATTTCAAGGTACATACTATAAACTTGCTCTATCACTGTTGATGTTGACTTTGATTGTGTAGCTTGAGGTTGTGTTTGTCAGGTTTCTGCACTGTTCAGTTAATCTTTTTTTTCCCCTCCTTTCCATACTGTATGCTTTGGAAGAAAATCACTATATACAGCCCAACATACACAGAGAAAACTATGCTTCAAGGGTGGAATATCGACGCAAATTATTTGGAATTTTTCATGAGACATTCGTCAATTCCCACATTTATTTATGCAATCATTTCTTCCTATTCCTGTGGATTCATGAACATATGGTTTTTACTTTGAGCCATGATCCAATTTATTTTATTGCTTACATTTTTCCTGCTTTAGGCATTGGGATTCTCTCAATTTGGTCATATATTCTTTTGACATACTCTTTATTGTAGACTTTTTGTATTTTTTAAAAAGTATTTTCTGGCATTATAAAATGTTCCAGGTTTCATGGTCCTAGAATTAGCATTTCTCCAAGGAATCTTGGTTCATATTATTGAGAAATGGCATTAGAAATCGAGTTCTGAGTGCTAGGTATGCTTGATTCTACTCAAAGATTATTGCTCTGAAGCCCTCTCAACTAAAAGAGCAAAGCAGTAATACATATATATAGTAACCTATGTATATACATATGTCCATAAATATTTCTACTCATTACCATCTCTATCTGTAGTAAATAAAAATGAGTGTATTCTGATGTATCCGACGCTCATCCTTATCACTTAGAACAGTCTAGCCTTCTTCCCTTGCTCAACTGTAACCTCCAACTCCAGCAGTGACAAATCTGGCTTTCACCACCCACCACAAATTTACTAAATTGTTCAATTAAAGTATACATGTATGTTTTCAGAACTGTTAACCCACACTTCCATGAGCAACAACTTTAAAAAAAAATAAATTTATTTATTTTAATTGGAGGCTAATTACTTTATAATATTGTATTGGTTTTGTCATACATGCATATGAATCCGCCACGGGTGTACATGTGTTCCCCATCCTGAACCCCCCTCCCTCTTCCCTCCCCATCCCACCCCTCTGGGTCATCCCAGTGCACCAGCCCCGAGCACCCTGTATCATGCATCTAACCTGGACTGGCGATTCATTTCACATATGATAATACACATGCTTCAATGCCATTCTCCCAAATCATCCCACCCTCGCCCTCTCCCACAGAGTCCAAAAGACTGTTCTATACATCTGTGTCTCTTTTGCTGTCTTGCATATAGGGGTTTTTAAACTGTAGTATTTATATACAGTTTCTTTTGACTTTGCTGTTACAGATTACACTTTTTCAAAGTTACTTGGATCAGAACTTGATTGCCTTACACCCTTTTTGAAGGTGTTTAATACATTGGCAATACATTTAGATTTTCTTCTTATTCTGTATCCCATCTTGGTAATTGTACCAGAATACAATTAACAAGATGGCAATAGTAAATTCTAATAGCCATCTTCTTAAGAACTGGGTTAAAAACTCTGCCTGAATTCCTCAGCCTTACCCCTTTAAAACTCTAATCTCATATCCTTATCCATTATAGTCAGCCATATTGCCTCTTTTGGTGTTTCTAAAAATCCCATTTTCGTCCTTCAAACACTTTGAGCTTACTTGTTATCCATCTGGATGGCTACTTCCTTGTTCAAATGTCCCTTTTTCTTTCTTCCTCTTTGAGGATTGCACTCTAAACTATTTAAAGCTGTCAAGGCTTCACAGCCCCCAGAACTTTCCATCTTTCTTGTTTAATTTTTCCTTACAACAATTTAAATATATAAATAATATGTATTTTGTTTCATTTAGTATCTGTCTTTTTTCATTTTTTAATTTGATTAATTCTTTAATTGGAGGAAAGTTGCTTTACAACGTTGTACTGGTTTCTGCTGTTCAGTTCAGTTCAGATCAGTCGCTCAGTTGTGTCCGACTCTTTGCGACCCCATGAATCGCAGCATGCCAGGCCTCCCTGTCCATCACCAACTCCTAGAGTTCACCGAGACTCACGTCCATCGAGTCAGTGATGCCATCCAGCCATCTCATCCTCTGTTGTCCCCTTCTCCTCCTGCCCCCAATCCCTCCCAGCATCAGAGTCTTTTCCAATGAGTCAACTCTTCTCATGAGGTGGCCAAAGTACTGTAGTTTCAGCTTTAGCATCATTCCTTCCAAAGAAATCCCAGGGCTAATCTCCTTCAAAAAGGACTGGTTGGATCTCCTTGCAGTCCAAGGGACTCTCAAGAGTCTTCTCCAACACCACAATTCAAAAGCATCAATTCTTCGGCGCTCAGCTTTCTTCATAGTCCAACTCTCACATCCATACACGACCACTGGAAAAACCATAGCCTTGACTAGACGGACCTTTGTTTCTGATGTACAACAATGCAATTCAGCGACACAGCAGCAGCATACATATATCACCTCCCTCTTGAGCCTCCATCCCCTCCTCAGTATGTCTTCTTTTTTTTTTTATTCTAAATTTTTTAAATTTTATTTTATTTTTAAACTTTACAATATTTGTATTAGTTTTGCCAAATATCGAAATGAATCCGCCACAGGTATACCCGCGTTCCCCATCCTGAACCCTCTTCCCTCCTTCCTCCCCATACCCTCCCTCTGGGTCGTCCCAGTGCACCAGCCCCAAGCATCCAGTACCGTGCATCGAACCTGGACTGGCAACTCGTTTCATACATGATATTATACATGTTTCAATGCTATTATCTCAAATCTCCCCACCCTCTCCCTCTCCCACAGAGTCCATAAGACTAATCTATACATCGGTGTCTCTTTTGCAGTCTCGTACACAGGGTTATTGTTACCATCTTTCTAAATTCCATATATATACGTTAGTATACTGTATTGGTGTTTTTCTTTCTGGCTTACTTCAGTCTGTATAATAGGTTCCAGTTTCATCCATCTCATTAGAACTGATTCAAATGTATTCTTTTTAATGGCTGAGTAATACTCCATTGTGTATATGTACCACTGCTTTCTTATCCATTCATCTGCTGATGGGCATCTAGGTTGCTTGCATGTCCTGGCTATTATAAACAGTGCTGCAATGAACATTGGGGTACACGTGTCTCTTCCCTTCTGGTTTCCTCAGTGTGTATGCCCAGCAGTGGGATTGCTGGATCATAAGGCAGTTCTATTTCCAGTTTTTTAAGGAATCTCCACACTGTTCTCCATAGTGGCTCTACTAGTTTGCATTCCCACCAACAGTGTAAGAGAGTTCCCTTTTCTCCACACCCTCTCCAGCATTTATTGCTTGTAGACTTTTGGATCGCAGCCATTCTGACTGGCGTGAAATGGTACCTCACAGTGGTTTTGATTTGCATTTCTCTGATAATGAGTGATGTTGAGCATCTTTTCATGTGTTTGTTAGCCATCTGTATGTCTTCTTTGGAGAAATGTCTATTTAGTTCTTTGGCCCATTTTTTGATTGGGTCATTTATTTTTCTGGAGTTGAGCTGTAGGAGTTGCTTGTATGTTTTTGAGATTAGTTGTTTGTCCGTTGCTTCATTTGCTATTATTTTCTCCCATTCTGAAGGCTGCCTTTTCACCTTGCTAATAGTTTCCTTTGTTGTGCAGAAGCTTTTAAGTTTAATTAGGTCCCATTTGTTAATTTTTGCTTTTATTTCCAATATTCTGGGGGGGTGGGTCATAGAGGATCCTGCTGTGATCTATGTCGGAGAGTGTTTTGCCTATGTTCTCCTCTAGGAGTTTTATAGTTTCTGGTCTTACATTTAGATCTTTAATCCATTTTGAGTTTATTTTTGTGTAAGGTGTTAGAAAGTGTTCTAGTTTCATTCTTTTACAAGTGGTTGACCAGTTTTCCCAGCACCACTTGTTAAAGAGATTGTCTTTAATCCATTGTATATTCTTGCCTCCTTTGTCAAAGATAAGGTGCCCATATGTGCGTGGATTTATCTCTGGGCTTTCTATTTTGTTCCATTGATCTATATTTCTGTCTTTGTGCCAGTACCATACTGTCTTGATAACTGTGGCTTTGTAATAGAGCCTGAAGTCAGGTAGGTTGATTCCTCCAGTTCCATTCTTCTTTCTCAAGATAGCTTTGGCTATTCGAGGTTTTTTGTATTTCCATACAAATTGTGAAATTATTTGTTCTAGCTCTGTGAAGAATACTGTTGGTAGCTTGATAGGGATTGCATTGAATCTATAAATTGCTTTGGGTAGTATACTCATTTTCACTATATTGATTCTTCCAATCCATGAACATGGTATATTTCTCCATCTATTAGTGTCCTCTTTGATTTCTTTCACCAGTGTTTTATAGTTTTCTATATATAGGTCTTTAGTTTCTTTAGGTAGATATATTCCTAAGTATTTTATTCTTTCCATTGCAATGGTGAATGGAATTGTTTCCTTAATTTCTCTTTCTGTTTTCTCATTATTAGTGTATAGGAATGCAAGGGATTTCTGTGTGTTGATTTTATATCCTGCAACTTTACTATAATCATTGATTAATTCTAGTAATTTTCTGGTGGAGTCTTTAGGGTTTTCTATGTAAAGGATCATGTCATCTGCAAACAGTGAGAGTTTTACTTCTTCTTTTCCAATTTGGATTCCTTTTATTTCTTTTTCTGCTCTGATTGCTGTGGCCAAAACTTCCAAAACTATGTTGAATAGTAATGGTGAAAGTGGGCACCCTTGTTTTGTTCCTGACTTTAGAGGAAATGCTTTCAATTTTTCACCATTGAGGATAATGTTTGCTGTGGGTTTGTCATATATAGCTTTTATTATGTTGAGGTATGTTCCTTCTATTCCTGCTTTCTGGAGAGTTCTTATCATAAATGGATGTTGAACTTTGTCAAAGGCTTTCTCTGCATCTATTGAGATAATCATATGGTTTTTGTTTTTCAATTTGTTAATGTGGTGTATAACATTGATTGATTTGTGGATATTGAAGAATCCTTGCATCCCTGGGATAAAGCCCACTTGGTCATGGTGTATGATCTTTTTAATGTGTTGTTGGATTCTGATTGCTAGAATTTTGTTACGGATTTTTGCATCTATGTTCATCAGGGATATTGGCCTGTAGTTTTCTTTTTTTGTGGGATCTTTGTCAGGTTTTGGTATTAGGGTGATGGTGGCCTCATAGAATGAGTTTGGAAGTTTACCTTCCTCTGCAATTTTCTGGAAGAGTTTGAGCAGGATAGGTGTTAGCTCTTCTCTAAATTTTTGGTAGAATTCAGCTGTGAAGCCGTCTGGACCTGGGCTTTTGTTTGCTGGAAGATTTTTGATTACAGTTTCAATTTCCATGCTTGTGATGGGTCTGTTAAGATTTTCTATTTCTTCCTGGTCCAGTTTTGGAAAGTTGTACTTTTCTAAGAATTTGTCCATTTCTTCCACGTTGTCCATTTTATTGGCATGTAATTGTTGATAGTAGTCTCTTATGATCCTTTGTATTTCTGTGTTGTCTGTTGTGATCTCTCCATTTTCATTTCTAATTTTATTGATTTGATTTTTCTCCCTTTGTTTCTTTATGAGTCTGGCTAATGGTTTGTCAATTTTATTTATCCTTTCAAAGAACCAGCTTTTGGCTTTGTTGATTTTTGCTATGTTCTCTTTTGTTTCTTTAGCATTTATTTCTGCCCTAATTTTTAAGATTTCTTTCCTTCTACTAACCCTGGGGTTCTTCATTTCTTCCTTTTCTAGTTGCTTTAGGTGTAGGGTTAGGTTATTTATTTGACTTTGTTCTTGTTTCTTGAGGTATGCCTGTATTGCTATGAACTTTCCCCTTAGGACTGCTTTTAAAGTGTCCCACAGGTTTTGAGTTGTTGTGTTTTCATTTTCATTAGTTTCTATGCAAATTTTGATTTCTGTGTTGATTTCTTCTGTGATTTGTTGGTTATTCAGCAGCGTGTTGTTCAGCCTCCATATGTTGGAATTTTTAATAGTTTTTCTCCTGTAATTGAGATCTAATCTTACTGCATTGTGGTCAGAAAAGATGCTTGGAATGATTTCTATTTTTTTGAATTTACCAAGGCTAGATTTATGGCCCAGGCTGTGATCTATCCTGGAGAAGGTTCCATGTGCGCTTGAGAAAAAGGTGTAATTCATTGTTTGGGGATGAAATGTCCTATAGATATCAATTAGGTCTAACTGGTCTATTGTATTGTTTAACATTTGTGTTTCCTTGTTAATTTTCTGTTTAGTTGATCTATCCATAGGTGTGAGTGGGGTATTAAAGTCTCCCACTATTATTGTGTTATTGTTAATTTCTCCTTTCATACTTGTTAGCATTTGTCTTACATATTGCGGTGCTCCCGTGTTGGGTGGATATATATTTATAATTGTTATATCTTCTTCTTGGATTGATCCTTTGATCATTAGGTAGTGACCATCTTTGTCTCTTTTCACAGCCTTTGTTTTAAAGTCTATTTTATCTGATATAAGTATTGCTACTCCTGCTTTCTTTTGGTCCCTGTTTGCATGGAAAATCTTTTTCCAGCCCTTCACTTTCAGTCTGTATGTGTCCCCTGTTTTGAGGTGGGTCTCTTGTAGACAACATATGTAGGGGTCTTGTTTTTGTATCCATTCAGCCAGTTTTTGTCTTTTGGTCGGGGTATTCAACCCATTTACGTTTAAGGTAATTACTGATGAGTATGATCCCATTGCCATTTACTTTATTGTTTTGGGTTCGAGTTTATACACTGTTTTTGTGTTTCCTGTCTAGAGAATATCCTTTAGTATTTGTTGGAGAGCTGGTTTGGTGGTACTGAATTCTCTTAACTTTTGCTTGTCTGAGAAGCTTTTGATTTCTCCTTCATATTTGAATGAGATCCTTGCTGGGTACAATAATCTGGGCTGTAGGTTATTTTCTTTCATCATTTTAAGTATGTCTTGCCATTCCCTCCTGGCTTGAAGAGTTTCTATTGAAAGATCAGCTGTTATCCTAATGGGAATTCCCTTGTGTGTTATTTGTTGTTTTTCCCTTGCTGCTTTTAATATTTGTTCTTTGTGTTTGATCTTTGTTAATTTGATTAATATGTGTCTTGGGGTGTTTCGCCTTGGGTTTATCCTGTTTGGGACTCTCTGGGTTTCTTGGACTTGGGTGATTATTTCCTTCCCCATTTTAGGAAAGTTTTCAACTATTATCTCCTCAAGTATTTTCTCATGGTCTTTCTTTTTGTCTTCTTCTTCTGGGACCCCTATGATTCGAATGTTGTAGCGTTTAATATTGTCCTGGAGGTCTCTGAGATTGTCCTCATTTCTTTTAATTCGTTTTTCTTTTATCCTCTCTGATTCATTTATTTCTACCATTCTATCTTCTAATTCACTAATCCTATCTTCTGCCTCTGTTATTCTACTATTTGTTGCCTCCAGAGTGTTTTTAATTTCATTTATTGCATTATTCATTTTATATTGACTCTCTTTTATTTCTTCTAGGTCCTTGTTAAACCTTTCTTGCATCTTCTCGATCTTAGTCTCCAAGCTATTTATCTGTGATTCCATTTTGATTTCAAGATTTTGGATCAATTTCACTATCATTATTTGGAATTCTTTATCAGGTAGATTCCCTATCTCTTCCTCTTTAGTTTGGTTTGGTGGGCTTTTATCCTGTTCCTTTATCTGCTGGGTATTCCTCTGTCTCTTCATCTTGTTTAAATTGCTGAGTTTGGGGTGTCCTTTCTGTATTCTGGCAGTTTGTGGAGTTCTCTTTATTGTGGCGTTTCCTTGCTCTGTGTGGGTTTGTACAGGTGGCTTGTCAAGGTTTCTTGGTTAGGGAAGCTTGTGTCGGTGTTCTGGTGACTGGAGCTGTATTTCTTCTCTCTGGAGTGCAATGAAATGTCCAGTAATGAGTTATGGGATGTCTATGGTTTTGGGGAGACTTTGGGCTGCTTGTATCTTGGAGCTCAGGGCTGTGTTCCTTGCTGCTGGAGAATTTGCTTGGTATGTCTTGCCCTGAAACTTGTTTCACCCAGAGAGGTTTACAGCGTTATATGGAGAAGAGAAGAGTGAGGAGGGAGTTAGAGGTGACCCGAATGAGATGAGGTTGAGTCAATAGAGGAGAGAGTGGGCTATTCAATAATCTCTTCCTTATGTGCACTCCACAACTGGATGGCTCAGAGTTGTTCGCAGAGTTATACAGAGAAGAGAAGAAGGAAGAAGGTGGCATAGGTGGCCAGGAGGATAAATGGGGGGAATGAAAAGGAGGGAGACAGATCCAGCCAGTAATCAGTTCCCTAAGTGTTCTCCACCGTCTGGCACACACAGAAATTCACAGAGTTGGGTAGAGTAGAGAGGGGTTAGGGAGGAGACACAGGCGACCTAGTGGAGAAAAAGGAGAGTCCAAAGGGAGAGAGAGCAGTTAAGCCAGTAATCTCGCTCCCTATTGAAAAATGGGTACTGAAGATTGGGTTCTTAAAGGCACAAAATTGGTAACAAATACATAAAAGCAAAAATTAAAAATCTAGAGTAGAGTTTGGAATTTCAAAAATATGATGTTAAAGAAAAGAAGAAGGAAAAGAAAGAGAGAAAAAACGAACAAACAAAAACAAACAAGGTCGCAAAAATTATAAAGAAAATATAGGTACAAAATTGATAACTAATACCAAAAAGCAAAAGTTAAAAATCTAGAGTAGAGTTTGGAATTTCAAAAATACAATGTTAAAAAAAGAAGAAGAAAAAGAAAGAGAGAGGAAAAAAAAAAAAACAAACAAGAACAAACAAGGTCGCATAAATTATAAAAAAAAAAAAAATACAGGTACAAAATTGATAACAAATACCAAAAAGCATAAATTAAAAATCTAGAATAGAGTTTGGAATTTCAGATATACAATGTTATTTAAAAGAAGAAGAGAAAGAAACAGAGAAAAAGAACAAATAAAAAAGGGTCACAGAAATTATATAAAAACAAAAACAAAAACAAAACTATAGGTACAAAATTGATAACAAATACTAAAAAGCTAAAATTAAAAATCTAGATTAGAGTTTGGAATTTCAAAAATACAATGTTAAAGAAAAGAAGGAAAAAGAAAAAAAAAGGTCAAAAAAATTATTTAAAAAATATATATGAAGTTTGCTTTAAAAAAAAAAATAGGGTCTTCTTTTTTTTTTTGCAAAGTAATCGGTTATAAAAGTGGAAATTAAAGGAATAATAGAGGACTTAATTTTTTTTTTTTTTTTTATAGGCTCACTTGTTCAGTCACACTGAGGGGAGGTAGGGAGGGATGCTGCAAACAAATAACACTGGCGTGTGCTCGCAGTGCCTCAGTCACACTGGGTCTGCCCCCAGTTCACGGCACGTGTAGCCTCTCTGCCCACGCTGCTCAGGCTCTAGGTTGCTCTGCCGCGAACCATCCGCGGCCCGCCCTGGGCTGCCTATACTTCCCAGGTCCAAGCCGCTCAGGTTCAGGCACTCAGGTAGTCCTCAGAGGCGCAGACTCTCAGTTGGGCCTGCGTTTTGTGCCCTTCCCAGATCCGAGCAGCTCAGGTGATATGGTGTTTTGCGCGCGCGATTGCTGCGACTTATCGCCTCCCCACTGCTCGGTTATCTAGTTGTGTACCGGCACACCTTCTCAGGCAGATGTTGACCGTCCAGACCCCCAAGAAGCTTTAGTTAGCAAAGAAGCCTGCTTACAGTTTTATAGATAATGTCTCTCTGGGGCTGCGATTGTCCCCTTCCGGCTCTGGCTGCCTATCACCGGAGGGGGATGGTCTGCCGTCGGCTATCTCTGTTCAGTCCTTTATTCCGTGCGCGGGCTTGGCGGTGTCATAGGTTAGGGCTGGCTTTTCGCGTGGTAGATATCCCACAGTCTGGTTTGCTAGCCCAAATTATTTCGCTCAGATAGTGCTCGGGGTATTCAGGCCAGATTCTTGCGATGCAGCCCGCGCCGCGCCTCCCTGCCCAGCCCCCGCTTGCTAATGGCCTATGCAGGCGTCTGCGCTGCTTCTCCGCTGGGGGAGTTAACGTAGGGCTCGCAACGTGCTGGTTTTAATTATTTATTTTTCCTCCCTGTTATGTTGCCCTCTGTGCTTCCAAGGCTCGGCGCAGATTCGGCAGTGAGAAGGTTTCCTGGTGTTTGGAAACTTCTCTCTTTTTAAGACTCCCTTCCCGGGACGGAACTCCGTCCCTCCCTCTTTTGTCCCTTTTTTTGTCTTTTGTATTTTTCCCTACCTCCTTTCGAAGACTTGAGTTGCTTTCCTGGGTGCCTGATTGTCCTCTGCCGGCTTTCAGAAGTTGTTTTGTGGAATTTACTCGGTGTTTAAATGTTCTTTTGATGAATTTGTGGGGGAGAAAGTGTTCTCCCCGTCCTACTCCTCCACCATCTTAGCTCCTCCCTCAGTATCTGTCTTCTTGAAATAGAGTGTAAGCGCCATGAAGGGAGAAAAACAACTTTAATGATTATTTTACTACATTATCCATAGCACCAAAAATAGTGGACTTTTAGAAGTTAATAATAAATATTTGTGAAATAAATGAATAAATGAAGAAAGGAAAATAAACATGCACATATACACTAGAATTCAAATATATTCATGGGGATAGAAAATTTTATATTTCAAGTTTTGCACCTATATGTGTATGTATTTTCATATATATGTGCAAATGTGTTATTAAGATCAGCAGTTTTGATATGTTTAAGTCATATTCTGTATAAATTAAACTTGTTACAATAATCATAATTTGCATTTATATAGTTTTGTATGATTTTTCAAAGCACTTTTCATATATTGTTTCTCCACTGGTATTATTGTTATAATCCCTCTTTTCATGTAAGGAAACTGAGATCCAGTTTCATGCCAGAGGGCACTTATCAAATGAGTGTCAAAGCCTAAAATTAACTCTAGGTTTTATTATTTAAGTCTATTTTCCTTTCTTTCACACAGTGCTTTTGTGTTTCTTCATTATTTGTCATGATTATAATTACATAGTATATTTCTATCCGTCACACAGGGTGAGTTGAAATCTGTCATGTAAAGAAATATTAATATAAAACAATTCAGTGAGTATGATTGACATGCTAAATAACTAAAAGTTTCATTAATTGAAAAGCTAAAGAAACCCTTGTATACTCAAAAACTCCATTGGTGCTTTTAGGAGGAGTTTTGCTCAGTGTCCCTACGACTAAAACTAGGATAAATGATGCTGCAGCATTTCCTCCCTATTCAGATTTTCACTTTTTCTAAACCTGACTGTACTTGTTGTTTTGCTTTCCTTGTTAATGGTGTCACTCTCCACCAATATAAGAAACCCAAGAAGTCTACTTAATTCCTACCTCTCCTAACATCACCACTAAAACCAGACCACTAAATCCTGTTAACTTTGCTTATGAAATATTCCTGGAATATGTGTATTTTTCACTTGTATTCTCACTACAATAGTTGAGGCCCTCACCATCTTTCACCTGACCTTAACTTTTCTTCCTCAAAAAGTCTTAACCAAATCTTCAATATATTCTCCATTCAGAATGGTACATCTGTACTCCAACCCCATTGTATTATCTTTTCATGGATGGATAGTAATTATTTTAGGCTTTGGGATATGCAGTCTCTCTTACAGCTACTAAACTCTATCATTGCAATGGGCTTCCCAGGTGGCGCTAGTGGTAAAGAACTTACCTGCCAATGCAGGAGACATAAGAGACGCAGGTTCCATCCCTGGGTCTGGAAGATCCCCTGGAGGAGGGCATGGCAAGCCCCTCCAGTATTCTTGCCTGGAGAATCCCATGGACAGAGGAGACTGGTGGGCTACCCTCCATGCTACTGCTGCTGCTGCTAAATTGCTTCAGTCGTGTCCGACTCTGTGTGACCCCATAGACGGCAGCCCACCAGGCCCCGCCATCCCTGGGATTCTCCAGGCAAGAACACTGGAGCGGGTTGCCATTTCCTCCTCCAATGCATGAAAGTGAAAAGTGAAAGTGAAGTCACTCAGTCGTGTCCGACTCTTAGCGACCCCATGGACTGCAGCCTACCAGGCTCCTACATCCATGGATTTTCCAGGCAAGAATACTGGAGTGGGGTGCCATTGCCTTCTCCCTGGCTACCCTCCATAGGGTTGCAAATAGTCACACACGACTGAAGTGAATTAGCATGCATGCATGCATGCGTGTTTGCAGTATAAACCAGGCATAAATGATATATAAACAAATGAGTGGCTGTTTTTGATAAATTTTTAATAACCAAAGCAGGCTGTGAGGTAGTTTTTGTCCATGGGCATTAGTTGTCAATTCCTCTTCTTAGAGAGTGGGGTCTTTGACCATCAGCATCTAGACAATCAGCATCTAGAAGTTCCTCAGTATACAGTGGGAGCTAAATAAAAATTTATTGGAAAGTAAATGAGTGATTACAAAAAGGAATAAATAATGAGTGATTACAAGTCAAACATATACCTACAAGAGCCATTAGGTATAAACTGGGGTATTGATTTAGTCATTCACTTACAAACTGTCCACAAGAGAAAAAGGTATAATCTTCATGCTGTACATAATTAGAGTTTTTCATGAGATAGCTAGTGTGTTTGGTAGGTTCTGGACTAGAGATATAAATCTTGAAAGTAATAGCATAGCTGCTGCTGCTAAGTCGCTTCAGTCGTGTCCGACTCTGTGACCCCAGAGACAGCAGCACATCAGGCTCCCCCATCCCTGGGATTCTCTAGGCAAGAACACTGGAGTGGGTTGCCATTTCCTTCTCCAATGCATGAAAGTGAAAAGTCAAAGTGAAGTCGCTCAGTCGTGTCCGACTCTAGCGACCCCATGGACTGCAGCCTAACAGGCTCCTCCGTCCATGGGATTTTCCAGGCAAGAGTAGCATAGCAGTGATATTTAAAGTCACAGCTTTGGGGCAGCTGAGTGAATAGAGAACCAAGGTTATAGGTAGAGATTTTCAAGGACACAAGTAAAAAAGGACAACTTTTAAAGAGCTAACAAATGAAATTAGATTCTATACAAAGATGTCTGAGGGATAGCCAAAATGAAACAATTCTGAAAATGATATTTTCATAAGAATCATGGGTGAAAGGGTTTAAAAAGTAAAGAAGTAAGCAACAGTGGTAAATGCCACCAAGATCGCCAATGAAGTTAATTCTTGCAAAGTGCTCATAAACTTATAGTTAAGTCATGAATCACCTTATCAAACTAAAGTAGTGAAGGTGAAAATCAGAAGGTGATGTGTTTAATAGTGGGCCAAAGTTTAAAAAGTGAAAATGATGAGGTTGTAATGACTTAAAAACAACAACAACAACAACAACAAACAGAAAAGACCACCGGAGAGCTGTTATAGGGTGTGCTGCATCATGGTTTGTTTGGTATTTATCTTGCTTGAGTTTCTGTGAAATGGAAAGCCCATGTATGTTTAAATGTTTAGAAGGGATCAATATGTAAGAATAAATAGAATATCCAAGAAAAACCTGGGAGAAATGGTGAGCAAAGTCAAAGAATAGGGGAAATAACCGGAGAAGATTTAGCATCAGAGAGTGGCAGAGACCCATCTTCATCAGAAACTATCAGAAGAAGGTACTGGTAGAAGTAAATAGACATACATTGTGGGCAGATAAGAAACTGAAAGCTTCAAAAAATTAGTCTTGATTTTTCTGTGTGAAATAAAAAATAAGTCTAATATTTGAGAGACAGAATGGAAGAATTTAGAGGTTAAGGAAATACAACTTTCACATAGCTTTTGAGAGAAATAGGTGTTGATCATTAAGTACATGTAATAAGATTGCAGAATAGTATGAAGGGCTCAGCTATGAGTAAATCACAAATCTCTAATGGCTCAATCTGCACTGTTAGATTTCTTTTTGCAATATTCATCAGGAAGGTATAGGTGCTGAGAAATTAGATGTTGAAAATTATCCATGATTGGGTATTTGGAGAGGATGTGAAATCAAAGAGCAATGAGGTAAAGGAATGAGGGTGTTGCCAATACATTAAAATAGGAGTGATGTCCCATAAATGGCCAGTGTTACAGTAATGGAATCCAAGCTACAAGGGAGCTGCTAAAATGGGCATTGTAAAGTTAGGCATTGGTCTTATGGAAATGAGTAAGAAAACCAGAAGGATAAGAAATTGTATTCAGAAATAAGCTCCTAGAATTTATACTTCAAAAGCAGAGAAGTTCTGGGCAATGCCAAGGACAAAATTGTAGCTACAATCATTGGTGTATGCTGTAAAATGCAAGTGAATGTAAACAGAACTCATGATGTCAGCAAATGTGAGGCTAACATGGTATAACTGCTGTCTACTGTAACTGACCCTGCAAGGCCCTGCCCCACTCCTTCTGCAGGAATGATTGCCGGCCTTATGTATTATAACTGCCAATGCCTGCACCTTTATTTTAGCTTGAGGCTATCCCTATCCTTGGGAGCCTGCTTTGCCATGTGTGAGGTAGGATGGAAGTGCTGGGAAATTAATACCTCCCTTCTCCCATGGGCTTCCCTGGGGGCTCAGATGGTTAAGAATCTGCCTGCAGTGTGGGAGACCTGGGTTCAATCCCTGGGTTGGGAAGATCCCCTGGAGAAAGGAATGGCAACCCACTCCAGTATTCTTGCCTGGAGAATTCCATGGACAGACCATATAGTCCATGGGGTCACAAAGAGTTAGACATGACTAAGCAACTAACACTTCTCCCTAAAGCTCTCAACCAGTGAGGGACTAGATCCCTCACCCCTTGGATGGTAAAGTGCTCTGTGTGTGTTTTGTCCTAGTTCATAGAATTCCTCCAGTGGAATTAAGTTTCAGTATTCAAGGATAGCTAGCTTGTAAATATTTCCTTTAGTAATTCCATTCTCTTCCTTGTCTAACTTGCTATTTTAAACTCAAATACTTATCTTAGGATTCTACTTTTCCTCCCTACATTTTGATATTTATACAAATGCTGAAGTTCCTCACAATGATGCCCTGAGTGGGAAGGTAGAAAGTGAAAGTGAAGTCGCTCAGTCGTGTCCAACTCTTTGTGACCCCATGAACTGCAGCCTACCATGCTCCTCTGTTCATGGGATTTTCCAGGCAAGAATACTGGAGTGGGTTGCCATTTCCTTCTCCAGAGGATCTTCCTGACCCAGGGATTGAACCCGGGTCTCCTGCATTGTAGGCAGATGTTTTACTATCTGAGCCACCCAGTAAGTCCCGGGAAGGTAGAAGCAGCAGATAAAGCAAAAGTTAGCAGGTGACTACAATGAGGATGGTTAAATGATACATATTTATATTTTTATTATTTATGCTTATATTTCCATTTCTGTTTATAGATGTGAGTTGAATAGAAGCAAAAGAGGACCTAGAAGACATGGTTGATACAACTTCTTGTCCTAACAACACCAGTGCACGATCAGCCTCCACAGAGAAGAGTCAAGGAAACAAAGCTCAGAGAACAAGCCCACAGTTGTTCAATAGACATTTATTGAATATCTATTATGGGTGAGAAATAGATTAGGTGCCAGAGACACAAAAATAAATAAGGTATTATTCATGATCTCAATGTGTTTGTCTACTATTATGGTATTAATCCTTTGATCAGGAAATTGTAATGCCATTGAAAGGTGATGACTAAAATATACACAAGGGATTGCTGAACAGTCAGAGAAGGCTCCATGAATAAGATTATCTCTCAACTCAGTATTAAAGTTAAGAAGTTAACAGGCAAAGAAGTTGAGATAAAAAGATAAAAGATTTATCCAACCCTTTAGGAAGAGGGTTGGATAATACGTTTAGGAAATTACAAAGAGCTTAGTGCTTGTGGAGCTTATTAATAGAAGAAAAGTAAAAGTGTGTTGGAGAGCCAGGCAAGGGACAAATCATTCCTGTATGCTGGGTCTTGGGAATCTATTCTTAGCAGTGGAGTGTCACTGAGGAATTCTGAATAAGCAAAGGCGTTTACCAGCACCTGTACTAGAGCATAGAACTGTGTGTGTGTTGTGTGTGCTTGAGAGAAGTTAATCAACACAAAAATAAATTTATAAACAAGAAAAAAGCAGAGATTGATAGAGAATTTATATTTAATTGCTTGATAATATATGGACAGTTTCCTTATATATATTGGTATAGTAAACCATCTCTGAAAAAGCAAAATTTAAGGTGAGATGTAAACAATAAGGAGTTGGCTATATGAAGATAGAGTAGGGCATACAGAGAAACAGCTAGTTTGGAAGGTGGAGGGGCTAGTGTGGATTTTGTTTGTTCTCCCTGAAGAATAGAAAGAAAGACAATGTGACTGGGACAGTGGTATAAAGGGAGTAATTTGGACATAGTAAGAAAAGCCTAAATAAAGTAGGAGAAGGGAATGGCAATCCATTCCAGTATTCTTGCCTGGAGACTTCCATGGACAGAGGTGCCTGGAGGGCTATAGTCCATGGGGTCACAAAGAGTTGGACGTGCTGAGCAGCTAACACTTTAGAAGCTAGAGTAAGAACTTGATATTTTGTTTTAATGTGATGCTGTGTGGGCCAGAATAAGAGGCCTTTGAAGAGTTCCACATCCTAATCTGTGGAAACTGAATATGCTACATACATGGCAAAGGGAAATGAGGTTGCAGATGGAGTTAGGGTTGCTAATCAGCTGACTCCAAGATAAGGAGATAACCCTGCATTTTTGGTATAATCAGGAGCATCCTTGCCAAGAAGAGCAAGGCAGAAGGAGAGAGTCAGAGGAAGATATGGCTGTGAAAAAAGGCACAAGCAGACAAAATGCTGTTGGCTCTGAGGATGGAGGAAGAGACCATGAACCAAGGAATGTGGGTGGTCTTTAGAAGCTACAAAGGACATGGAAACGAATCTCCTTCAGAGCCTCCACAGAAGAAGGGAGACTTGCCAATATTTTGAATTTAGTCCAGGGAGTCTTGTCTTAAGATGTCCCACCCAAAACTGTAAGATGATATATTTGTCTTGCTTTAATCCACTGAATTTGTGATAATTTATTATAACAGAAATACAAACTAATTGATAAAACATTGAGGGTTGGCAAGCAAAAGTATTGCAATAACTACCTGTGATTTTAAAACTCTTTGTGGTTACTGTATGAATAGTGGATTGCAGTGCAAGAATCACAAAATTGAGGAAGTCATTCATGAGTTAACTACAGTAATTTAAATGAAAAATGTTGGTAGATTGGACAAGAGTATTAATGGTAGATATGAAAAGAAGTGAATGAATTTGGGGTAGTTTTTAGAATGATAATTGATGGAAGTGGGTCATTAGTTGGATTTAGGGAGTGAAATAAAAATAACTATCAAGGGAAATGCATAAGTGTTAACCTTGTACAACTGAGCTGATTGTGATTAACACCCAAGAATTAGAGAAGCACCGGGCAAATGCTTTTGATGGGGTAAATGAAGAATTTTGAGACCATAATGCTAGTTTATATCTCGGTGGTTGTGTCAAGTAGTGAGTTGGATATATACATTTTTTAATTTCTGGGGAAAGCTCAGATTTGTAGGTTTTGATTTGGAAATCATAATTATGGAGAACCACTTTAAAGCTGCAGGTCTACATTCAAGCATTAAAAGAAAAAAAAACTGTGGGATGTAGCAATGGGACACTGAAAAAGGTAAGGGTGAAAGACAAGAAAATAAAGAACCTAGAAAGAGTGGTCTGGGAGACAAATCAGAGTGACATGATATGATAGAACCAGATGAAAGGACAAAGTGTTTCTAGAAGAACAGGCCTCAGATGCTTTTGAAAGGATAACAAGATGAGTTAAAAACATTACATTTGGCTGTACAGAGATCTTGGCAAACTCTCAACGAAGTGAGGCCAATGAGAACCCAATAGATGGGAGTTGAGGTTGGACTCAGAAACCAGAAGTATAAGCAGTGATTTCATGGCAATCATTCTAACAAATTTTGCTGTAAATGGAGGCATCAGAATGGAGTAGGAATTATACTTAGGTGTTTTCCTTGTCAATGAAATAACCCTCCAGTAACACAAAGTGAATGATTTTCATATTAAATTTCTTTCTCCCATCTCATTCTAAAACACACCACATAAATTACTTTCCATTTCAGGTATATTTATTCACTCTTTTGTCACTTGTTTATTTACTCATTAATTCCCAATAAAAGTTTATTCAAGACCTACAAAGTAGAAGACACTGAGATGCTATCTAGAGAGGAGTCAGATTTGTAAGTTTAGATTTGGGAGTTACAAGCATAAAGAAGACCTATTAGCTATAAAAGATATAGATGGTATCTGGCATCTAAGAATTATGATTTAGCATTTTCTTAGATTGCAATTCTTCTTATATTAAAAATATTACTTTCCCAAAACCCTTGTCAGGAGCTGTTAATTTACTTCAGTCGCTCAGTCGTGTCCAACACTTTGCAACCCCATGGACTACAGCATGCCAGGCTTCTCTGTCCATCACCAACTCCCAGAGTTCGTTCAAACTCATGTCCATTGAGTCGGTGATGCCATCCAAATATCTCATCCTGTGTTGTCCCCTTCTCCTCCCGCCTTCCATCTTTCCCAGCATCAGGGTTTTTTCAAATGAGTCAGCTCTTTGCATCAGGTGGCCAAAGTATTGGAGTTTCAGCTTCAGCATCAGTCCTTCCAATGAATATTCAGAACTGATTTCCTTTAGGATGGATTGGTTGGATCTCCTTGCAGTCCAAGGGACTCTCAAGAGTCTTCTCCAACACCACAGTTCAAAAGCATTAATTCTTCAGTGCTCAGCTTTCTTCACAGTTCAACTCTCACATCCATACATGACAACTGGAAAGCCATAGCTTTGACTAGACAGACCTTTGTTGGCAAAGTAATATCTCTGCTTTTGAATATGCTGTCTAGGTTGGTCATAGCTTTTCTTCCAAGGAGAAAGTGTCTTTTAATTTCTTGGCTGCAGTGATTTTGGGGCCCCCAAAATAAAGTCTGTCACTGTTTCCACTGTTTATCCATCTATTCTCCATGAAGTGATGGGACCAGATGCCATGATCTTTGTTTTCTGAATGTTGAGTTTTAAGCCAACTTTCCCACTCTCTTCTTTCACTTTCATCAAGAGGTTCTTTAGCTCCTTTTCACTTTCTGCCAAAAGTGTGGTGTCATCTGCATATCTGAGGTTATCGATGTTTCTCCTGGCAATCTTGATTCTAGCTTGTCCTTCACCCAGCCTAGCATTTCGCATGAGGTATTCTGCATATGTTAAATAAGGAGGGTGACAATATACAGCCTTGATGTACTCCTTTTCCTATTTGGAACCAGTCTATTGTTCCATGTCCAGTTCTAACTGTTGCTTCCTGACCTGCATATAGGTTTCTCAGGAGGCAGGTCAGGTGGTCTGGTATTCCCATCTCTTTAAGAACTTTCCCCAGTTTGTTGTGATCCACATAATCAAAGACTTTGGTGTAGTCAATAAAGCAGAAGTAGATGTTTTTCTGGAACTCTCTTGCCTTTTCAATGATCCAATGGATGTTGGCAATTTGATCTCTAATGGTTCTACTCAAAATGGCTCATGGTCCTTAAAACCATTTCCTTTTAATTGACTATTTGGCCACATTTAAAACCCATACTTCATATTTTAATATCTCAGGCACTCAATATTTTCCTTAAAAACACTTTTGTGTTAGTTTCATTCATAGAAATAGTAGCCACAGAAATTTAAGGCCTTAGTCATCATTTTACTTCTTCCAGAAGTCTTCCAAAAACGTGACTATCCAGCCAAAAGGAAGCTCTCTGTTTGGAATTACTTTAGCAGTTCTAGCATGTCCTGGGTGGATGGATTTATCATATTGCTTTATTTTGCCTTACTTTTCACTGTGTTCTGGAAAAATATCTGTTCAGAGTGCTTAAATTTAGTAACTTTTAATGAATATACGTTAAATAGATATCCCTCAATGCTGCATGAAACAGGGAAAAACAACACAAAACTGAGCTCTCAACATGCTAAAATGATTGATTCCACCCATATTCTAGCTGCAGCATTTACCAGTGGTTACAAACAAACAAATCCCTCCAAATCTAACTTAATAAAACAGAATCTTATAAATTCTCTAAGGCATTTATTATTGATGTGTTATTCTGGTTGGATGTTATCTGCTTCTCTTTAGTATTCATCTGATAGAAGAAATAGTGAGTTCATTTCATAATGAATTCAGATAGTTGCATTCAAACCTTCTGTTAACCTTATTACAGTCAAATGACACCACAGGGACTGCATGCTGAACTTAAACTTTGAGAACTTAAGTTAAATGCTTAGTCAGCAAGGTCTTTTATCAGCAATTGATTATTTTAGGCATTAAAATATAAAAACCACACTTGAAAGTTAGGGGAAAAGCATAGTACCCCTTCCAAAATGATTTAAATTGAAATAATTCTGTATTTCATTCTGGAGAAAATTGTAAAAGATCATACTTTTCCCATAGGAGTTTTAGTACTTCCAGGTTTGGGTTTAAGTTATAAATATCTCAGAAACTGCCTTACTCATGGTGTTTCAAATTATTCCCAGTTGTGTCTCTTACTGAAACCAAGATGCATGGCTATACCTGTATATAGTGAAGGGAAAAAGCTCTCCAGGTCTTTGAAAAGGTTATATCTAGTTCAAGTTTGGATATGGCTTTTCTGTGAGCTAAACTAGTTTTTGTGTGCGCTTAGTCTCTCAGTCTGGAGAAGGCAATGGCACCCCACTCCAGTACTCTTGCCTGGAGAATCCCATGGACGGAGGAGCCTGGCAGGCTGCAGTCCATGGGGTCGCTAGGAGTCGGACACGACTGAGCGACTTCACTTTCACTTTTCACTTTTATGCATTGGAGAAGGAAATGGCAACCCACTCCAGTGTTCTTGCCTGGAGAATCCCAAGGACAGGGTAGCCTGGTGGGCTGCCATCTATGGGGTCGCAAAGAGTTGGACACGACTGAAGCGACTTAGCAGCAGCAGCAGCAGCAGTCTCTCAGTCGTGTTTGACTCTTTGCAACACCATGGATGGCAGCCCGCCACACTCCTCTGTCCATAAGGAGCTACAGGCAAGAATACTGGAGTGGGTTGCCGTGCACTCCTCCAGGGGATCTTCCCAACCCAGGGATCGAAACCAGGTCTCCCACATTGCAGGCGGATTCTTTATCATCTGAGCCACTAGGGAATCTAACTAGCTTTTGGATAGTTACAAAAAGAAAAGAATTTGATGTATCCTTGCCTGATGTGTGTATTTTATTTTATGTGAAGCTGATCTGATATGTTCTGGGCTTTTGGGAGGCATTCATCCAAATACAAGAATAGCACACATCCTGCCATTTTTGTATCTGTCAAAACTTACAAACTACATATGTGACATTTTATTAAAGTAAAATTTTCTTTGTATACTGTCACATACTAATAACTTTCTTTTACATTTTAAAATCCTTAAGATATATATAATATATTACATCTATTGTATATTGTATACTAAGTTAACAAAAGCAGGGAGTCACATAAGAGAATGGTAAAATTTAAACAATGAGAGTCATGGCTAAAAAGGAGAGAAATGAGGAATTTCCAGATATTTTTGAAAGAAGAATCAATTCATTACTACAAAGAATCAGAATTTCATAGAAAATAGGCCATATTTCTTTTTTTTTTAAGACTGAACCCCACAGATTCCATCTCTGGGCTTTTGGTAGTAAATCATATTGAATCAGAAAAGACAAATTCATCTGCTCAATGAGTAGGTTAATAGACATGGTTAGCAAGCTATCAGAGAAAATAAAACAGTTTTTATTTTTAAGACTTAGGAAATTAAAATTTTAAATATGCAAGCTCCTATAAATTCTTAGCATCCTACTTGTGTAACTATTTGTTATTTTATTTCCTAGATTTACAAGAGGAAAATATTTGTTCCCTCCTCATGACTCCTAAAGTTATAACAAACAACTCAAATGTATTTGATCACAAGTTAAACATCTTGGAATGAGGAATAGAAACCGAACTTTTCTTCTGAGTCCAGCCTGAGAGATGTCAAAATGTGTCAGCTGCTTTCGAACCTGGCCTATGATTACATGGCAGTTAGCAGTCGGCCCACTTCCAATTCCACACAAATAACAATTTAAGAACCTAAAGTATAATAGAATAAATTTGAGAAATGAAATTATTCAAAAGACATAGAACAAGCTACGTAGCCTAAAGAGAAATTTTATGTGTTTAATTTATAGACTGATCTGCTCTAACTTCTGGCACTTTCCTCCAGCAGTTATTCAAACATGCTTCAACACAGGTGAACCTTGAAAACATAACTGCTGAAAACTTAGCTAAACTACTCCAGGGTATCGGTGCCCTGGCAGCCATTTTGTGTAACTTATGAAGACCTTAAACTGCTACTAGCCTCTCAGGCCATAGTACATGCTCCGGTAGCAGCCCACAGTCACAGGCAAGTCTAAGTTCCTAATGTGATTCCCCCAGCATTCCTGGTAATTAAGTCTCCCCTGCCTCCAGAGCCTTTACCTTATTCACTTTAGATAAAACCATTAGGGGTTCTTTTGGCTTGAAATGACCAATTTGACCTCAGCCCAAGAACCCAAACACTACACCCATGGAGCCTAATAAAAACATGTACCCAGGTCCCATTCTGTCTCCACTCTGCCTCCACCCACCTAGGTGGACCCATGAGGCACGGTGGGTACTTCCTCCGGATCTAGGAGTAACACATTTTCCATTTCAATTCTCCTGTGGTCTGCTGTGGACCACGTAGTGGTGACCACTGTTCCCTTCACCATCAGGCACACTGTGCTCTACTTAACAATTATGAATTTGACAGATTCTTAACAATAATGCCAAGTGAAAGAAGCTAGTCACAAAAGAGCAAATATTGTATGATTCCATTTATATGAAATGTCCAGTGGACAATGAGAAATGATTGCTAAGGAGAATATAGTTTTTTTGCGGGGGGGGGAGATGAAAATGTTCTAAAAGTAGACAGTGGTGATGGTTGTACAATTTTGTGGATATATTAAAAACAGAACAACTAAACTGTACTCTTAAAAAAGGGATTAGTTTTATAATATGCAAATTTTATCTCACTAGAACTGTTGTAAAAATCAGTGTGGTATATTTGGGGAATGCAGGCAATGATTTTAATATTGTCTTTAATTAGCCAACTAAACCACACATATTTAACACTATTGTTTAACAATTTAAAAGTTAAACCCTTATATAGTGTTTTATAGAATCTATAGCACTTTTATATATATTATCTTTCTTACACCCATAATATCCTAATTAATTTATTATTAAATTAATTAGTCTCATTCTAAGAAAAATGACTTTCAAAACTTAGAGAATCGAATGATTTGTTCAGTGTTAACAGATCTAGTGAGACACATGTTAAGATGCTACTCAAATCAAGTCTCACAGTCTTTCCTTACATTACAGATGCCTCCTTGAAGATTTATTGAGAGCAACACATAAATGGATAGAAACGCAATGGAAAGAGTCAAGATTCCAGAGAGGACTGCTTTAGGCATAACTAGTCTCTCTAGAGAAAATGTAGTTGGTGCAGAAGGGGAAGTCAGTAGCAATTTCCTATTTGATTTCTATCTTCCCAAAACTAACATAAAAAGAAACCACTGAGTATGGGGTTATGGTTAGACAGGGAATATTGTACAAGAGCATTGAGAATAGAAATCACTCTGTAAAATTAAAAAGAGAATATAAAAATGCTTGGGAAGAAACAGGACTTTTCTAGAAAATTTATTATCATTAGAGACATGAAAAAATTGTTTGTAATCATAGAATATCCTTATATTTATTTATAAGGGCCATTTGACTCGTTCTGGCAAAAAAAAATGTGAACAGAAGTGAAAAAGGGCATTTTTACACAGAGGAAGTGAAAAATGCACATACTTCCTTCATCTCACTCTCTGCTGTGGTGAACTCGGAGCCATCGTGGTCCAGACTGCATCAACATAAGATGGACTCACATAGTGACTCACACTAGATCATGAGAAGAGAGAGGAAAACAAATCTTGTTTTAAGTTTTAAGCTACCATGTTTATAAGGCTTATTTGTTCTTGTAGTAAGCCTATCCTGTCCTTGCTAACTTGAAGTTAAATGCTGCTGTACTTTTTATAAATACATGGCATTGGTGTAGCAGTTGGCAAAAGCAGTGGAGAAACCAATTAGAAGCTCAAAAGGTGGCAACCCATTTTATGCCCAGGCGCAACAATAGAACGACTGCCTGGTGCAACGAGGGAGGCACTCTGCTTTGTATGTTGACTACTGTTCACTGTGCTGGGCAAAGTATTAAAAATAGAGAAACATCACTAAAGAAGAATTAAACAACTTGTCAGCAGAACTAGAAAGAAACAGAGAAAGTCTTTCAGAGGCTTGACCAACTGGAAAATATGTTTTTTTAAAGAGATAAAAGAGTATTTCATCAATAAAGATTCGATAGGCTTTCTCGGTTGATTCAAAACAAAGATCCAATGATGGATATGTGTTTTCTTTCAAGCATGAAACCTCAAGGTGTCTACCATTAAGGAGGTGGGGGATATGAGAATGAGAAAGTAAAAGGGATCAAAGAAAGCAGATCTTGAAACAGGGCCTCAAGGGATTGGATCTATATCTTACTAATTGAGCATGGCAAATATTTATATATTCCTACTTACCTACAATTCTTTCTTTTTTAATTTTTATTGAAATATAGTTGATCTACAACATTATGTCAGTTTTAGGTACACAGCAAAGTGATTCGGATATAGGTAGAGAGATCGTTTTTTATATTTTTTCATTATAGATTGTTTTTTATTTTGTGATTAAGGTGATATATAGTCATGAAGAACAAAAAATAACACAAAAAGGCTTACATTTTTCTCTGTGTCAACCATCTTTAGATTTGATGTATTATTTTTCCACTCAACATTCCTTCTCTCTATCTTCTGGTAGCAGACCTCTCCTCCATGGCCATATTTGTAGGAGTATCACCCAAACAAAATCAAATATAATGCTTTAACTTCCTTGATCAAATGACTCTTTCTGAGGCTAGCACATATTCCTCAACTTTGCATTTGTATGACTTTAGCCAGTGGTCATAAGTTCATAAGGGAGTAAACCCAGGTTTGGAGGATAATCTTAGCTTGCCTTGAGGATGAAGTTGATTTGATATAATTATGCTAATATAAGAGAAAGTTTCAGATTTTTTAAAAAGTCAGACAGAAAAATTCTGGGTTCCTTTGAATCTACAATTTCTAATACCCTCAGGCCAGTACATTTGCCTTTTATTCTGATAAGTTTATACATTGAAAAAATCACACTCCTCCCTTCAATTAACAGTTTAGCTTAGATTTTCATCACTGTAATTTAAAATGACTTTCAACTCATTTACTTGTAGCCATACTTACACATGGTAAATAGTCATAATATTTCCTTAGGTATTGCTCCAGAAATATTCCACATATATATACAGTCACCTTTCTAGATATAGCATACTTTACATACTGTTATTGTGCAACCTAATCTCACTTGCAAGTAAATCTTATTTCCATTAGACTTTTGTTAATGGGTTTTTGTCTCTTTCCATTAGACTCTGTTTGTTAGTTTGTTTTGTAATTTCATGTGGTGCCAGGCAAATTCACTGCAGCAGTAAAGATAGAAAAAGCCATTCTATTCAAGGAATTTATATTTAGATTTATGATCCACTTTGAGTTATATTTTGTTTAGGATGTAAAGAGGTCCAAATTAATTCTTTCATGTGTGGCTAGCCAGTTGTCCCAGTACCATTTGTTGAAAAGACTATTCTTTTCACATGAATTGTTTTGGCGCTCATTAAAAATCATTTGACTGTAAATGTAAGAGTTTATTTCTAAACTCTCAACTCTATTCCATTGATCTATATATCTATCCTCATGATACTACTACATTGTCTTGCTTACTTTAGCTTTGTGTTAAGTTTTGAAATTGAGAAGTGTGTGTCTTTCAAGTTTTTCAAGATTTGTATTGGTTCTTGCTGGCACTTGCATTTTTCAGTCAATTTCAAAAACCCAGCTGAGAATTTGTGTTCGCATTTAATCTGATAAATTTGGGGAATAGTACCATCTAAAATAGTAAGTCTTCCAACCCATGAACATGGGAGAATCTTTCCATTTATTTACATCTTATTTAATTATTTTCAACAACATTTTGTAGTTTCAGAGTATGAGTTTTGGACTTCTTTTAACTTATTCCTAAGTTTTAATCTGCCTATGCTATTTTAAATGGAATTATTTTCTGAATTTTATTTGAAACTATTAGTTACTGGTATATGGAAACACATGTGGTTTTGTATGTTGATCTTATACCCTGAAATATGGCAGAACATGCTTATTCACTCAAATTCATTTTTGTGTGGATCTCTATGGCTTTGTATATATAAATCATGTTATCTAAAATATAAATAGTTTTACTACTTTCTTTCCAATCTCAATGCCTTCTCTCTTCCTTCCTTCCCTCCCTCCTCCTTCTTTCTTTCCTTTCCTTTTCTCTCCTTTCTTTCTTTTCTTTCTTTCAATTCTCCCTTCTAGATCCTTCAATGTTAAATGAAAGTAGCTAGAGTGGGCATCTTTGCCTTCCTCCTGACTTTCAGGAAATAATGTTCAGTCTTCCATTATTAAGTATGATAGCTGCTATTGTTTTATTTATTTATTTTTGGTAGATGCCATTTATTAGACTGAGGCAGTTCTCTTCTGTTCCCAGTATGCTGAAGGTTTTTAACATAACAGGAAGCTATATGTTTTAAAATGCTATTTTGCATCTATTGAGAAGATTACGTGTTATGTTATCCTTTATTCTATTGATATAGTATATTCTATTAATTGATTTGCAAATGTGAAAACAACCTGGAATTCCTGGGGTAGATCTCAGCTGGTCATAGTATACAATCCTTGTTATATGTTGAGAATTTGGTTTACTAGTATTTTGCTGAGGCCTAAATTCCCTTTTCCTGTTTTCAATGCACATTTTGAAATGTATCTTTGTTTTGTATATTTCTTAAAATTTCTGCTTATATGCTATGCTTATTTTGAATTGATTTTTCTTATGTAATTCTAAGGTATCTCTGTATATTATAGCCATTATAATTTTGTCTACCATAAGATTAGGGCTTCCGTGGTGGCTCAGATGATAAAAGAATCTGCCTACAATACAGGAGATTGGGATTTAATCCCTGGGTCAGGAAAATCCCCTGGAGAAGGAAATGGCAGCCAACCCCCAATATTCTAGTATTCTTGCCTGGAGAATCCCACGGACAGAGGAACCTGGTGGGCTATATAGTTCACTGGGGTCACAAAGAGACGGACACGACTGAGCGACTAACACACACGGAAGATTACATTTTTAATTCAAATATCATTTTTTGAACACCTTTATGTTTTTGTTTCTTACATTTAAAATGTTGACTAGTTCTAGTTTAGGGAGGCTGAGGAGGCAGTGAAAACTGAAGCAATGAGCTAGCTCTCTTTGTTTTCCTAGTTGGCTACCGCTTTTCCTAAGTTAAAGCCTGTTTTGTTTCCGACTCTATTCTCAGAGCCTTAATCAACGTAGGCCATATAGAAGGCTCACGATAGAGATGTGTTAAATTAGTAAAAGAAAACAGATTATTGTGTTTTGTATTAGGCTAAACTTTACATACAGACTTAATAAAAACAGCAGTAATAAAAACCTCGTGAAAAATGTACCTAATAGTTATTGACTTTTTGAATGTTTATTAATTTTTGATATTTTTTAACTGAAACTTGTTGCAAATAAATGGTGGCATTTTCAGGCATATGTTATAGAACTAATCAATATATAAGAAAGCTAAGACTGAAGGAACTACAAGGAAACATTGAGTCTTTATTAGCAAAATAGATATCAACTATGGATTGCAGCAAAAATTCTGAATGAAAAATGTAAGAAGTTATTCATGGAAAGCTTTTACTGCAAGAGTAGATTTTTTAAAAAATAGTTTGAATATGAAATCAAAAAAGGCTTCCAACAAGAAAGCAACAAGGCTTCAACCTGCAAAAATTAAGCAGAGTATATGGGAAAATAAATAGGAGGATCTTGAAGATGATTAAAGGATTGGACATCAAGATCTCAAAGGAATAGATTATGTAATTGTAGGTCTTAAAATGAGAAGAAAAGCATTCCTGGCCTTCTTCCTCAAAGGGCCTTTAATATTATCCCAATCTGAGTGGTTTGAAAAATTTGACAGAATACTCTTTTCTATGTTTTATTTCCTTTGCTTTCCTAGCCTTCAAACATGTTTTAGGATTATAATATATTTAATGGATTTGTATAATATTCCACTGAAACTTGAATAACATAGGCTTAACTACACAGGTCCATTATAATCAGGTTTTTTTTTTTTTTTTCAATAGTAAATACTATAGTATTTAGTAGTAATATATAGTATGCTGCTGCTGCTGCTGCTAAGTCGCATCAGTCGTGTCTGACTCTCTGCGACCCCATAGACGGCAGCCCACCAGGCTCCCCCGTCCCTGGGATTCTCCAGGCAAGAACACTGGAGAGGGTTGCCATTTCCTTCTCCAATACATGAAAGTGAAAAGTGAAAGTGAAGTCGCTCAGTTGTGTCCGACTCTTCACGAACCCATGGACTACAGCCTACCTGGCTCCTCCGTCCATGGGATTTGCCAGGCAAGAGTACTGGAGTGGGGTGCCATCACCTTCTCTGAATGTACAGTATATAATAGTAAATATGATCCATGAATGAAGACCTGAAGATGTGGCGGGAGGAACTATTTATACAGAGAGCCAACTATAAGTTATACATGGATTTTTGACCTTGTGGAGGGGTGATGTTCTTTACCGCTGAAATGTTCGAAGTTAAACAGTTATGTACACTTCTTAAATCCTTCTCTCTCTCTCTCTTTTTTGGAAATTTAAGAGGTAGGAGGAGTAACTAATTCTAGGTCTGAGTCAGAAATTAACTGGTCTTAATTAAATCTATGTCTTTGATACATCAAAATACAATGAAATCAGTAACAGAAAATGAATATAATCCTTTCAGATAATATACATAATCCCTTCCACTTTTCATGAAATAAAGATGGGAGGCCCTCTGGCCATTTACAAACTGTGGACATAACAGCTCTAGCTTTAAAGAATTCCAGTGCTAACCTAGATCATGCTTGTTTTCGAGCATTTGTGTAAAATTTAGGTCATTTGAACTGGCATAATCATTGTTTTTCCAATGGTCATGTATGGATGTGAGAGTTGGACTGTGAAGAAAGCTAAGCACCGAAGAATTGATGCTTTTGAACTGTGGTGTTGGAGAAGACCCTTGAGAGTCCCTTTGACTGCAAGGAGATCCAACCAGTCCATCCTAAAAAAAAATGGGTCCTGAATGCTAACTGAAACTCCAGTACTTTGGCCACCTCATGCGAAGAGTTGACTCATTGGAAAAGACTCTGATGCTGGGAGGGATTGGGGGCAGGAGGAGAAGGGGACAACAGAGGATGAGATGGCTGGATGGCATCACTGACTCAATGGACGTGAGTCTGAGTGAACTCCGGGAGTTGGATGGACAGGGAGGCCTGGTGTGCTGCGATTCATGGGGTCGCAAAGAGTTGGACACGACTGAGCTACTGAACTGAATCATTGTGAGATCACCTGTTTGATTATTTGTTTGGTGTACTAGCTATGACATCAAAATTTGTTTGTTATTTTGTTTTATTTGTTTGTGATTGCTTTCAAGTTCAGATAAAGTTGAAATAATGTTAGAAAAAAAATATTGGGTTTCTTTCCTTGTTTTCTCTGGTTGGTCTAATGTAATGATTCATAGCTCAGAAGACTCTGGAGTCAGAGTTACGGGCTTGGAAGCTAGGTTTGCTCCTAGTCAGGTGATTTGCACAGGTATAAGTCAATCTACACCACATGTAATTACACTAGCTATTTCATAGGATTACTACAAGGCCAAAGCATGTTAATATTTTCATACAGTTAAAATGGTATCTGAAACATAGCAAGCAAATAACAATCCCTCTGTGTTTATGGAACTCTTCAGAAAATAATGAGTAGACTGTTTTCTAATCATGGAAAAAAATTTATAGAATTAATTGAAAAAACTTGGTACTTTTGATGAATGAATGGTGCCCAGTTAAGCATAATATTTTCAAAATAAAAACAAAGCCAACCAATATGAGAAAAATGCCTCATTTTTCAAACAAGAGCATCAATAAAATCACACATGCTCAGTGGCTAAGTCGTGTCTGACTCTTTTGCCACCCTGTGGACTATAGTGCACCAGGCTCCTCCATCCATGGGATTTTCCCGACAAGAATACTGAAGTGGGTTGCCATTTTAGGGGCTCCTTCCAACCCAGGGATCAAACCCACATCTCCTGTGTCTCCTGCATTGCAGGCAGATTCTTTACCACTGAACTACAAGTTTAAATAAATTGTATATTATTTAATCCTCAGTTTCTTTTGTACACCTAAGTCTGTATCTTTTTTCTTCATCTTATAATGAAGTTTATTTGGTCATTTAAGAAATGGAAAGTTTCAAAGGTCCTCTGCCTTTTTTTCTATCATTTGGGAAATACTGGTTTGTTTTAATTTTCTAAGCATCCCCATGATCTATAATCTTCTCCCTCGCGCTCTCTCCCTCTTTCTCTCTCTCTCTCCCACATACTTTTATTCCCTTTCCATTTTTTTCCCACTTCTTGGATACTTTTTCTTGCAAGAATTTAAACAATCTGTTTTCTGAAGCCTTTCTAAATGTTGTCGTTTTAACATTTTCTAGCGACAAAGGCAGAAGGCTCTGGTCTGGTCCCCACCACACTACTCACTTTATTCTTCTCACAGGAATTTTAACAATTTAAAATCAAATCAGTGGCTTAGGTTTCCTTTTCTGTATCCTCTCAAAGCCAAGGCCATATTTCCTATTTTCAATTTTATATACCCCTTCACAAACCTTTCTTGTTCTGGGATTTAAATATCCTGTGTGCAGTTAGATCTCAATGAATTAGAGGAACTTTTGAGCTATCAGGGGAAGACTCTAGCACAGCCTTCCAGATTGAAGCCTAGGAGAGTGAATGTACATTTCCTCCAGTGGGGTCTAAGGCCTCCTGAGAAACAAAGCAATCGCAACTGTCTCTGGACCACGGGAAGCTCATTTCCACACTAATGTAGTCAGTGCTTCACAAGATCGAGGTAGAGAATCTTTGCTGAAATATAGCCACACTACTCACCATACATATATGTGTGTATGTGCATATATTAGCAATTTTATAAGGGGGAGCAGTCTCTGGTTCCTACAGCCTCATGACTACATCTCTGCAGGGGCAGATGGACACACATCATCTCTAGGGAGCCTGTCACTGCTGCCAATTTTACTATTTCATTGTTACATGAATTAACTGTGAAGTACCAGTGAAGACATAGTCACCACACAGGGTTCCTCTTCTTATATACATGGTTTAGTAGGACACAAGCCTAAATTATTGCCCTAACATAAGTGAAAAGGTACAGTTTAAATCTTATTTACAAGAGAAACCATCAATAAAATTAATCTTGGACAATGAGGAAAAATAGTACATAAGAATCACCATCTGTGCTAAGGGGTTTTACACAGGAGAAAGATGCAAGTTACATATGTAGCTTTTATGTAACACACTCAGGGGCTTCCCTAGTAGCTCAGACAGTAAAGAATGTGAAAGTGAAAGTCACTCAGTCATGTCTGACTCTGCGACCCCAGGGACTACACAGTCCATGGAATTCTCCAGGCCAGAATACAGGAGTGGGTTAGCCATTCTCGTGTCCAGGGGATCTTCCCAACCCAGGGATCGAACCCAGGTTTCTCAAATTGCAGGCGATTCTATACCAGCTGAGCCACAAAGGAAGCCCGCTAATACTGGAGTGGGTAGCCTATCCCTTCTTCAGCAGATCTTCCTGACCCAGGAATTGAACCCAGGAATTGAGGCGGATTCTTTACCTACTGAGCTATTAGTGAAGCCCAGACAGTAAAGAATGACTGCAATGCAGAAGCCCCCGGTTCCATCCCTGAGTCAGGAAGATGCCCTGGAGAAAGGAATGGCTACCCACTCCAGTATTACTGCCTAGAGAATTCCGAGAACAGAGGAGCCTGGAGGGCTACAGTCTGTGGGGTCACGAAGAGTTGGACATGGCTGTGCAACTAACACACACACACACACACACACACACACGCACGCACACATGGGACTTCCCATGTGATGCCAGTGGTAAAGAACCCACCTGCCAATTAAGGAAATATAAGAGACAGACAAGGGCTCAATCCCAGGGGTCAGGGAGGATTCCCTGGAGGAAGGGCATGGCAACCCACTCCAGTGTTCTTGCTTGGAGAATCCTGTAGACAGAGGAGCCTGGCAGGCTACTGTCCATGGAGTCGCAGAGTCAGATAGGACTAAATAACAACAATACACATTTATTTATTATTTTATGTATATATGTAGTTGTGCTGAAGTCCACAGCCACAGGTCATGTTTTGGAAGGTTTTGAAAAGTGAAAGTGAAGTTGCTCAGTCGTGTCTGACTCTTTGAGACCCCATAGACTGTAGCCTACCAGGCTCCTCTGTCCATGGGATTTTCCAGGCAATAGTACTGGAGTGGATTGCCATTTCCTTCTCCAGGGAAAACAGAATCCAAATACGCTCCTTTGGTAACTGCTGCTTTTGAAAAAATTTTGTCATATGGCTTGGGACAAGCTCCTTAAATCATCTGTGATTTTGCTTGGTTCATTGTATAACGTTGCCCCTGTAATAGCACTACACTCAACTGTTTTTTCATAAGAACTTATAAAACCAGTCTTGGATTGAACAATTAAAAAGATAAGTGAAGAAGTGACTTGTAAAGACCTGAAAGAAATAGATGCAAGAAAGAAAAGGGCTTGAAAGAAGTAGCATGAAAATCAAAGTACTTTTCTTCCAAAATCTTGTGGGGTTTTTTGGTTTTCTTTTCAAATCTGTAATTGTCTTTACCAGCTCAAGAATTAAGGCTATATATCTGCAGAGGAATTGTTAGTTGAAAATAAAGTGCCTAGGTATGATAACTGTATTTTTTTTTTAATATAAGAATACTACAGTGAAGGACCACCACAAAATGTTAAAGTGAGACCCTTGGTATATTTGGGACAAAATGAATAATTTTAAACTCAAAATCCAAAAGCAGTTACTAATATTATGGCTGGAAAGTAATGACACTGACGTGCTTTTTTTTTTTTAACTTTCAAAGCAGCCACTATTTAACAACAGAATGATTTCTTTGATGCTTTAATTTGAAGAACATAAAGCTGCAAATCATACTCTCATCTCTGGCATTCAATATGGCAATTTCTATGATTAATCACTCCAGAACAATCTAGCAAAAAGAATCTGCTCTAAATAAGATAATGTCCAAAATACCCTATTGAAGGTAACTTTTTAAAGCTCTGGTTCAGTTAGCTTGACATTTAAGTGTTTTGACTGTATTGGTTTTACCAAGACAAATATTTCAATTAGTAGAAAAACATGGTATTTAGTAAGAGTTTAATCATTTCACGTTACAAACTTGATTTTTCTTATGGGAAAAAGATGTTTATTCACGATTGTCATTTTTGTGCAGTTAATAATATGAAAGAAATAGAATGATGAGGTGTAACAGGCATTGAACTCACATTCAAGTAATAAAAAGTCATGGTGAGAATAAAATATTAATAGAGACTAGATGGAATATAGCTAGATTTTTCATTTTCCTAATAAAATATTCTAAAATCTGGTATATTTTAGAAAAGTCCTTGATTGAAGCATTCAAAATTACAAAGGACATCCTTTTTTTAACCTTGTTCCATAATAAAATGAGGACAAGGAGATACTTGAAAAAAATAAGAGGCAGTAAATTCAGAACAAATTGAGGTAAATAATGCCTTATAAACGTGTATAGTCAACCTGTGAAATTCATTGACCGCAAAGGTCACTGAGTCAAATACTATGGTTGAATCTAAAAAACAGCTGGGTAATTTTATGACCACTAATAGCTTTGGGAGCTCTGCTCAGCAAGCAGAGATAATGATAAGGGTAATCAAATCTCTTGTTTTGGGATGTAAGTTACCAACGGGGGTTGTCCAATTCCATGCCTTACTTTTGTCCTCTGGATACCTTCTGGGAGGTACAACGATGGACATTGGTCTTGTTATTCAGCACTTTTAAGCTGAAGTTTATAGATGGGCTGTGTATTCTTTCACCTTCATCTAAAGTATCTGCCTCTGTAACACAGCAACAATGAAATCTAGTTTGGGAAATAGCATGCTCCATAGTGATAGTCAAGATAATCAATGATTTTAGAAGGCGCCTTAGAATATTGCTCTCATGATTCTTGAACTTATCTACTTAAAATAGTTTGAAAGTTGAAAATCATTGCATTTTAGAGGAATAAAACTTGATGGTACCATTATGCATACATTTTGTAAAGTAGTATTAGTAAATTACCACCCCTTTAACACTGCATTCTACATGTGCTGTAATTTTTTAAACAGCAGCCATTGAGTTTTAAAATGTGTTCCTCTTTAGAAATACTGTTAATTGTATTGTGCTACCTCATCTTTAATCAGTGTTGCATGCTTATTAATTTTTATTTATTTGAGGTCAAAATTCAAGTTTTACTGTTTGAATCAATTTTTTCCAAAGCAGAAAACTTGGACAGAAAGCAAAACATAAACCATCTACAATTTTTAAATCCAGAGTAATTATTACTATTTGTATACAACTATACCTTTGCAAACATATAATCATTTATATATTTTTTTCTAATAGGTTATACAAAATTAAGAGCATGCTATATATTTTCCTTCAATAGTTCCAGGTCAATTAATAAAGTATTACTTTTTTGCCCACTGATTTAAAAGTCATATCTTCATTGTATATAAAATTAATGTAAATAGTTAAATCAATTATGAGGTTTCTATTGATTTTAATAATTATTCCAGAACTTCTCATAATTTAATTTTATTCTATATTTAAATATATTTAAGAATAAAATTATCTAATTTTTCCCTAAAATGCTTGCATTAATCTTTTTATTTTCTGATGATGTAGTAAATGATTTTATTTTGAAGAATTAATAAATAAACATAAACATTTTATTTTAATGTTCCTTAAAATGTCATCATGCTAATTTCTAAGTGTACACATTGACAGCTTTTATCTTATAAAATTTAGTAAATTATGTAGCTGTATCATTTTTAAGTACATTTTTATAGGTTTAGTACTAAAAAATTATATTTTTTCATCTACTATGAATAAAATATTCTTTTGACAATATTTTCTAACTAGATATTGGTAGTATATAGAGAACATCTTGATTTTGGTTTTGTTGTTTTTCTCTATTTTCTACAATTTCATTGATTTCTGCTCTAATTTTAATATTTATTTTCTTCTGCTTTGAATTTCATTCACTCTTCTTTTTTCCTAGTTTTCTAAGATGGAAATTTAGATTATTGGTTTTAGGTCTTTCTTCTTTCTATTATATGTTAATATATTGTTCTAATCAATATTTTCTATTCTAATATATGTTAATATTTTCTTCTAAGTACTGCTTTCACTGCACTTCACACATTTTGATAGTTTTATTTTCATTTTAATTTAGTTCAAGATATTTAGAATTTCTCTTGAGATTTCTGCTTTAACCTCTGTTTTATTTAGACATGTATTGCTTAATCTCCATATATTTTAAGGTTTTCCAGCTATTACTGATTTCTATTTTAGTTCCATTCAAGTCTGACAGCCTACATTATATGATTTCTAGCCTTTTAAATTTGTTAAGGTGTATTTTATGGTCCAATTAATTATGTATTTTTAAATTCCATTTTGAACACAAATTGCTTTCTTTTTTCTTCCTTTTTTCCCCCAAATTCTTTCAGTTTAAATTATTTCTTTTTTTCTTCTGCATTTTATTTTTTGTATTTACTTATTTATTTGTCAAGTCTAACCACGTTAAGCATCATCTCCAAATGTTGGGTTTTGTTTCTAAAATATTCTAATATTTAACAGTTATTTAAGTCTGAGGAAAAGAGTTTTATTCCAAATTGCTTCATAAACGAAAATGTATTGCTTTAGTTCTTTCTTAACTTACTGGAGGACCTTGAGCAGATTTAAATTCAATTTTCATAGTATTGTGACTTTTGTATTAAAATGCTGATAGATTTTCTTCAAGAAATGGACAAAGATTTAGATCAATGAGCACAGGTTCTACTATCTTATGTCAGATTTTATGGTACTTTATGAATTTCATACTCATTTTCTAGAGTCAAAAGGAGCCAGATCATAAAAACACATGATGGGAACTTAGCTATGTTTCCCCACAATTCACGGGACTTCTAGCCTTTAACACGACCATCAGTGTGTAGGTCTGAGAACTTCAATAACGTGTGGGTATGCAAAGACTGAATTCCATACACCATTCTTCAAGGAACCTTTTACCTTTGAGAGATGTTCATTTGGGAACTTTTATTTGGATGTGCAAAGTAAATTTGTTTTTTTTTAATATAAATTTATTTATTTTAATTGGAGGCTAGTTACTTTACAATATTGTAGTGGTTTTGCCATACATTGACATGGATCCGCCACGGGTGTACATGTGTTCTCCATTCTGAACTCCCCTCCCACCTCCCTCCCCATCCCATCCCTCTGGGTCATTTCAGTGCACCAGCCCCGAGCTGGTGTTTTAAAGACACTGCTTCTCTGGCAGAAATGGAATTATCTACCTTGGTAAGAGAATGGAAGGAGAGAATGGAAGGCCCTTTCCTCCCTGTCTGCAGCATGTGTGCATGCTAAGTAACTTCAGTTGTGTCTTGACTCTTTGTTACCCAATGGACTGTACCCTGCCAGGCTTCTCTATCCATGGGATTCTCCAGGCAAGAATACTGGAGAGGGCTGCCACGCTGTTCTCCAGGGGATCTTCCTGACCCACAGATGGAACCCATGTCTCTAATGTCTCCTGTATTGGCAGGCAGGTTTTGTTCTCAATATGAGGAAAATTACTGTTGCTCAGTAAATATTAATCATTTACACATAAAGGTGTAAATAAGAAATAAAGTTAATATAACTACTATCTTAGGGTTGGACTGTCCAAGGCAAAATTGGATGTCATTTTGTCTCTGCCCCTCTTTAAATAAGATTGTACTAGTCACCTTGAAAGTCACTTTATCAGTTCTACCCAAAATTTCCTTGAATTTCCTAGAACAATAATAAGTTAGCTTCTGTTTTCTTCTGTAGAAATTTTCCAGAGAGTTATCATGAGGAACTGTGGTAGAACTATGAAATAATTTAGTTGAACTGTATCTAATATGAGTCTCTTTCAAGGATCCAGTTTCCAGTTTCTTGGTAATCTTCACTGTGGGCGTTGGGGTGGGTGGGTGGAAGAACCCAGGCTCAGTGGTAAAGAATCTGCTTGCCAATGCAGGTGATGCAAGTTTGATCCCTGGGTCAGGAAGATCCCCTGGAGAAGGAAATGGCAACCCACTCCAGTATTCTTGCCTGGAGAATCACATGGATAGTGGAGCCTGGCAGACTACAGTCCATGGGGTCACAAAAGAGTCAGATATGACTTAGTGACTAAACCACAGCTCTGTATTTTATCAATTTTCTGATGTATGTTACATTATAAAAACTTGACATTGTTTCTCCTGAAGGAAAAGTTAATTTTCATGTTAAGGTGAAAATTACACACTAAGCTTGAGTGACAACATGCTCTTTGAGTGCATGCTGTGTTCCAGGTACTGTGATGATTACTATTCAAGTGTTAACTCAATTCATCATCACAGGACCCCCATGTATAGGTACTAATATATCTAAGAATAGTTGAAAGGATAGGTAGACTGTAGCCATGTGGATCCTGCATATTTAATAAACAAGCAGTGAACAATATACAATTAAAAATGAAAATAGACTCAATTTCTAACTGGAAGTAGGATCTGGCTGCTTGCCGCTCAAAAGCCATTAAAGAGGCCAAGTTGGTGAAAGGAAATTTTCCTTTATTTTGGTTGCTGGCAACAAAGGATAGGACTGAAAAAGGTCAGTTTTCACTCCAACCCCAAAGAAAGGCAATGCCAAAGGATGTTCAAACTACTGCACAATTGCACTCATCTCACACTCTAGCAAAGCAGTGCTCAAAATTCTCCAAGCTAGGCTTCAACAGTACATGAACTGTGAACTTCCAGATGTTCAAGCTGGATTTAGAAAAGGCAAAGGAACCAGAGATCAAACTGCCAACATCCATTGGATCACTGAAAGCAAAAGAGTTCCAGGAAAACATCTATTTCTGCTTTATTGACTATGCCAAAGCCTTTGACTGTGTGGATCACAATAAACTGTGGAAAATTCTGATTGAGATGGGAATACCAGATCATTTGACCTGCCTCTTGAAAAATCTGTATGTAGATCAGGAAGCAACAATTAGAACTGGACATGGAACAACAGACTGGTTCCAAATCGGAAAAGGAGTACGTCAAAGCTGTATATTGTCATCCTGCTTATTGAACTTATATGCAGAGTACATAATGAGAAATGCTGGGCTGGAAGAAGCACAAGCTGGAATCAAGATTGCCAGGAGAAATATCAATAACCTCAGAGATGCAGATGACACCACCCTTATGGCAGAAAGTGAAGAGGAACTAAAGAGCCTCTTGATGAAAGTGAAAGAGGTAAGTGAAAAAGTTGGCTTAAAACTCAACATTCAGAAAACTAAGATCATAGCATCCAGTCCCATCACTTTATGGCAAATAGATGGGGAAACAATGGAAACAGTGACAGACTTTATTTTCTTGGGCTGCAAAGTCACTGCAGATGATGATTGCAGCCATGAATTAAAAGACTCTTACTCCTTGGAAGGAAAGTTATGACCAACCTAGACAGCATATGGAAATGCAGAGACATTACTTTGCCAACAAAAGTCTGTCGAGTCAAGACTACAGTTTTTCCAGTAGTCATGTATGGATGTAAGATTTGGACTACAAAGAAAGCTGAGTGCCAAAGAATTGATGCTCTTGAACTGTGGTGTTGGAGAAGACTCTTGAGAGTCCCTTGGACTGCAAGGAGATCCAACCAGCCCATCCTAAAAGAAATCGGTCCTGAATATTCATTGGAAGGACTGATGCTGAAGTTGAAACTCCAATACTTGGGCCACCTGATATGAAGAGCTGACTCATTTGAAAAGACCTTGATGCTGGGAAAGATTGAAGACGGAAGGAGAAGGGGATGACAGAGGAATGAGATGGTTGGATGGCATCACTGACTCAGTGGACAAGAGTTTGAACAAACTCCGGGAGTTGGTGATAGACAGAGAAGCCTGGTGTGCTGCAGTCCATGGGGTCACAAAGAGTCAGACATGTCCAAGAGACTGAACTGAATTGAACTGAACAAGGGGTAGGTGGGAGGCAATAGGGAGTGTGGATGCCTGTCCAATGGCAGACTCCCTCCCCAATCAGTGGGCAAGAGACTTTATAGGCAGAGGGAGGGAGCTACATGCAGCAACAGCACAGTCAGCTCTGACAGTCATCTTGAAATTGATCTTCGGTTGTCTGACCAGCATCATCTTGATTTTTTAAGTACAGTTATCTACAGTTATCAATCTGGAGTTGATTTGTTTCCGTTTCTTTGAGGTCAGTTCTTGGAATTGTGGTTGCTTACGTCAAGGCTACAGACTGTTTATCATGTAATTCTTCCATCTCGTGGGGATTTCAGCATCTATAAGACAGCTCATAGGATATGGCTCCAAATATTATCTATAGCCCTTGAGAAGGAACTAAAAGTCTTTGATATTGCTTAATGACTAAGATATTATTATTCTGTCTCCTTTGACTATTTTCCTTTGTTTCTGCATTTTCTCACTTCTCTGATTACATTTATTCTTTGGCTAAAATTTGTCCATAGACAATAGGCAGGATCATAGGGTCCTGCTCCATTTCAATCTTGTCTTTCAAACAGTAGTAGAGGAGAAACAAGAAAACAACTTCTTGATTCTGCAGCATAGTTATGTTGGGATGATTTAAAATCAGAACCTAAAAAGCACTTGGAGACTAAACACTGTTATTGGATCTGATAGTTTTACTAATATCTGTACATATATATATTTTCCAAGGAGTAATTATCTTCCCTTCAGCACTGTCAGACTATGGGATTTTTCTGTAGTAATTATATAGTTCTTCTCACTGTTGGTTAGAAAGAGAGAGATTTTGGAGTAGTCAGTTTAGGCATGGGAGCCATGCAGAGCCAGGAAAGCAGACTCTGGGAGTCAGACTATGGAAAGGCCTTTGGTGGCTGTAGAACACACAGTCTTGAGGGAAGAGGGGAAGAGGGGATCACAATGAGAACAGTGAACCTACATGCAGCATTGTAATGAAGAAACTCCATGAAATGAGAGATGCCCAAAAGTCTGTTTGTGCAAAGAATAGCAGCAGCCGTGCCTAGACTGACCTAAAAGAGTGAGATAACTGGAGAGAGAAATTGCAAAAGAATTTTTAAAATAATGAGTGTAAGGAAAAGAGATGACTGCATAAAATTTTGTGGCAAGGACATAAAACTAAAATCCACAGCATGTGCAATAAGCATAGCTAATACTTAGCACTTAATACCTGTAAGGCACTATGCTGAGGATTTCACACACTGCTGCTGCTGCTGCTAAGTTGCTTCAGTCGTGTCCGACTCCCTGTGACCCCATAGACGGCAGCCCGCCAGGCTTCTCCGTCCATGGGATTCTCCAGGCAAGAACACTGGAGTGGGTTGCCATTTCCTTCTCCAACGCAGGAAAGTGAAAAGTGAGAGTGGAGTCTCTCAGTCGTGTCTGACTTTTAGCGACCCCATGGACTGTAGCCAACCAGGCTCCTCCATCCATGGGATTTTCCAGGCAAGAGCACTGGAGTGGGTTGCCATTTCCTTCTCCAATGCATGAAAGTGGAAAGTGAAAGTGAAGTCGCTCGGTCGCGTCTGACTCTTAGCGACCCCATGGACTGCAGCCCACCAGGCTCCTCTGTCCATGGGATTTTCCAGGCAACAGTACTGGAGTGGGGTGCCATTGCCTTCTCCCGAAGATTTCATAGATGACCTTATTTTGTTCTGTGAAGTAGGTACTGGAAAAGTGAAAGAGTCGTGTCCGACTCTTTGTGACACCATGACCGTAGCCCACCAGGCTCCTCTATCCATGGAGTTCTCCAGGCAAGAATACTGAAGTGGTTAGCCATTCCCTTCTCCAGGGGATCTTCCAGACCCAAGGATCATACACAAGTCTCCTGCATTGCAAGCAGATTCTTTACATCTGAGCCACCAGGGAAGCCTCTTAGTGATCAAATAAGGCAGACAACAAACACAGTGGTAATTTGCTCAACGCCAAACTTCTTGAAAAGAGATTGCCCAGAACTGAATCTGGCACAGACCATATTTGTAACTAATAGGCAGAAACTTCACTATATACATAGTAAGAGGAGGGAACCAGAAGACAATAGCATGAAATGTGTCATGACAGCAAGACTTAGCCAGGGCCTTATCTACCTCTAACCAAGGAACATGCATTAATTCCTGCTTGTCATTACTCACTTATAACAATCTTTTTCCAAAAAGCTCTTAGTTTGAATGTCAGGAGGGACAACAATAAACTCATGTAGAATTTCATTATTGACAATACTCTCCATACAGTAAGTTTAATGATTTAGTTATTCGATGTGACTCAGGCAAATATTCTTTATTGCATATTCAAGCTTGAGAAGCCTATGTTAAAAATCTCTATACAAAAAGTAGAGGTGGGAAAAATTTGTTCCTAGGAATGGAGCCCACCCAAGGATGCACAGCCCCATTTGTTATCTGCTCCCCAACCCCCATCCACCCTAACACTGAAGAAATAAAAGCAGTTACATTCAGACAATTAAAGCAACACAGAAGAGTTGTGTCGGCCAGATATTTGAAGCTCACACATCAGATAAACACTTTTTTTCTGATAATCAGAGATATGAAAGCTCTCATGTAGATGGTGAAATTTATAATCATTAGACAAATAACTAGAAATCTCTTCAAGAAGACTGAAGATATTAAGGGAACATTTCATGCAAGAATGGGCATAATAAAGGACAAAAACAGTAAGGACCTAACAGAAGCAGAAGAGATTAAGAAGAGGTGGCAAGAATACACAGAAGAACAATATAGGAAAGGTCTTAATGACCTGGATAATCATGATAGTCTGGTCACTCACGTAGAGTCAGACATCCTGGAGTATGAAGTCAAGTGACTTTAGGAAACATTACTATGAACAAAGCTAGTGGAGGTCACAGAATTCCTGCTAAGCTATTTAAAATCCTAAATTAGCTATACTTCAAATAAAAAAAAATCTTACCAATCAGGAAGAGCTTTACAGACATAAGTGTCCCCCCATAAGTAAGAAAAATTATTCTTAGTGTATTTCCTGGCTCAAAATTATGTTAAGTTACCTACAGAATGTTAGTGCCATTTAAGTGATAATTTCCCCATTTTGAATCTAAGCAAACAAAGGTTTTTTTTGTTTGTTTTTTTGCTTGCTTTTTTTGGGGTGATTATTTTTCTTTTTTGCCTCGTTTATCTTGTTCATTTTAAGATAGTAAATAAAAGTCTCTGCAAGACTTTTATGTTGTCTTTGCAGAAATAAGAGGGATTTTTGTTTGTTTGTTTAAATATCAGCAGATGATAAGAGGAATGGATGGTCCATTGCCTGACTTTTCACTGGGAAATAATCAGTTTAATGATACACTGTCTCCATTCACTCAAGAAAATTTTATTGAGGGCTTTTTCTTTGCTAGGCCTTGGGGATACAAATGTAAGTAAGGCAAATATATTCTCTTCACTCATTGAGTTTAGGTTTTACCCAGGAATATATCTTAAGCAAGTGTGTAAACAAATTATTTTTATTTCAATTGTATTACATATCTTAAAGGAGAAGGATAGCATGTTTTCAGCACTGGAAATTAATCTAGGCTGATCAGTGGAGTGGGGAGTAATATAAGTTAGGCAAGGCTTTTCTGAGGAAGAAAGTAATGGGATGCAGGGGCGTCCCTGGGAGCTCAAATGGTAAAGAATCCGCCTGCTCATGCAGGAGTTACGAGTTCAATCCCTGGATTGGGAAGGTCCCCTGAGAAGGAAATGGCAACCCATCCTAGGATTCTTGCCTGGGAAATCCAATGGACAGAGGAGCCTGGTGGGCTCCAGTTCATGGAGCTGCAAATGAGTCGGCCATGACTGAGCTACTAAATGACAGCAACAGCGATGGAGGGTAAGTGTTTTAAGTGCAGAAAGGAAAGCGCACAGGCAAAGTCCATGAAGCCTGGCAGGAAGTCACAGAGGTCAACCTGCTGAAGCAGAAAATGGGAGAAAGTGCTGGTGGACGAGACTGGCAGACAAGCAGCATCATACAGTAGTGACATAGAGTGACCAGTAATGCAAAAGTAGAAAAGGGGTTAATCTTTGACTTAAACAGCCCTGCTGACCACAGTGATCTTAAAAGCATAAGTGCTATATTGTTAATAATTGATTGACTAATTAAAGAAAAAATTATTTTCCTTCTAGCCCCACTTCCATTTTACTGGTAATCAATGTTTAACTTGGATAAGAAAAAATAAACTTAGTTGATAAATATGTTTTGGGGGGAATTAATTTATAGAAAGTACTTAAGAAACCTTCAAAAGGATGCACTTTTCATGTTGTAGAGTTGTAGATAGATTTCTTATAGCCAAGTAGATTAAAATTAAAGGACTAAAACCTGAAATGAGGACAAGCTTACCAGAATGCCAGTTGCTTGGGTTTAGAAATAGCACCACTAAGTACAGAGCAGCTCGAAGAAATGCAATTACTTAAATTAGTATACACCAGTAGACTTTAAGAGTTTTGTATTTTTTTCCATAAAATTATATTTAAAAGATGAAGGTAGAATGTGAGTCTTACCACAAACTAGCTTTAACTTGACTTTCATCCTAAGAGCTCAACAGCTGATTGCCCTAGTCTGTCCTGCCAACCAACATGTGCTTGAGTTTTAATCCATCATAGTTAGATATTGTTCCAGGAAAACCCAAAAGCTCTCTATGCTGGCACTAAGACAAGGAACATTTAAAAGCAATGATTCACTCAGAAAATATGTTGAATACCCAATCATGTATTGATCATTTATTGTTGATACGGAAGACAGATAAGAGATACAGTTTCTACCACCAAGACATTTTGGGAGAACTTTGCTTTCCTACATGTAAAGTATAAGAGACGGCAGGATATAACAGATGTCATGTAAAAATGCTATATTATGATAGAAGAAGGAACACTAAATTGAAATGGAAAATGAGATCAAAAAGCCTCACAGAGAAGGTAGCATTTGAATTCCATTAAAGAATGAACTCAAATATTAATAATAATACCAAGACAGTACAACAGAAGCTGCCTTTGTTGACTGCCATGTACTAAATGCTTTATACACATTTTTTCATTCATTCCTCACAAGGATTTTTGAATTAACATTGTTATTCCCATTTTACTGGTGAAGAAACTAAGGGCGGAGAGACAAAGTTATTTGTCCTAGGTCATAACCAGTACATTTGAATTCAGGCACAGTTTGCAATAAAGCTTGCCTTATTATTTACCTTGCATCTCAGGTGAAGAGTCTAGCAAGGAATAAAGACATAAAAAGTCAAAACATATTCTGAAATACCAGGTGTCCTGCTCGTCAAGGGAGCATATGGATAGGAAAGCAAATCCTGGAAGACCAAGAGTCCTATTTGGCAATGTAGGGGACCTTACAGCTAGAAAATCAAGCTTAAGCTAAATTTTACAGGGCCTTGAATATCAAGCACAGGAATGTGAACTCTATCTGATAAAGCATGAAGAAGAGTTTATACTCTTTGATTAGAAGAGTGTTGTGAGGAGCATAGCATTTACCAGGATTTGTTTAGCTGTGGTAAGAAAGGTATATTAGAGAGAAACAGGGTGAAGCGAACACTTCAATAGACCAGAGAAAGATACTCAGAGCCTGAGTTTGGGGTAGCAGCAGAGGAATAAAAAGAGGAAAATATATACAAGAGATAGGAAAAAAAAAAAAAAGGAGGGAATGGCAGTGAGGAGCTTTGAAAGGTTTTTAATTCAGGAACCTATTATTTTTTAATGTTTTGGGAGATATAAAAGGTCTCTAAGCAAAAAAAAAAAAAAAAAAAATTCTTCCAGGGCTTTTCCTTTCCATCTAAAGATTCTCAGTTTACAGAGTAGTCCACTTTTATTTGGGGGGGAATGTCCACTGCTGTGCATGCCAGGCCTGTGCTGGGCTCCCTCATTATTGCTCCAGGCTTTGTGCCTCGAATCTTGAGATGGATGGCTTTTTCCATCATATATCATCACCATGACAGCGCAGAGATGATCTACTACAGCAGGCGCGGTAACTCTGATGATGTGGATGGTAGTAATAACACAGTCTACTCAGGGGAGCCAACGGCAGTGTGTTTTTTTCTTAAAGGTAAACTGGAAAGGTGGAGAGGGGGAAATCGAACTAAAAAATTAAATACTGCCTTTTCAAAGATTCAAAATTACTACTGCAGTGTTGGCAAGAGGCAATGTGATAAGGCAGAGAGCATGGAGAAATAGAATGCTGTGGCTAATACTGAAAGTCACTCTGGGAATCACAGATGGGGAAATCAATTTTAAGATTAAAAAATTGAATTGGTAATTTTGGGCCCACGCTGGGATTGAATTACGTGGATCGTGAATCTTAGAGTTGTATACCCATCGAGTAAAACTCTCAGGTGTATGTGAAGCAAAAATAGTATTTAAATGTTTTTTTTTTTAATAAATAAAAGACCTTAAATATGATGTGGAAAAATTATTTTCTTAAGAATTATTCTACTTTCAGTTTTCTTTCTGATCATGAGAAAATTCTAAATTCTGATTGATAAATTAAAATATTGTTGCAGCATACCAGTTAAATACCAACCAGGAAAATTAATAATGCCATAGGTCTCAGTGTTTCCGTTTGGAACACTGACAAAAGTCAGATTAATGTTTTAGGGTAAAGGCTACACTCTTTAATTTAGTCTCCCTGCACATCTCCTAAACAGCTTCAGTTTCTCCCTTAGCTAAACATCTTGGATTACTTAATTTTCAGATTTACAGCTGTGGCTTGTAAAGTTTCTCTTCCCTTCCTTATACACAGATCAATTCCCCTTGAGTGCTGGTATCTTAATCATATAATCATTTGAGTTGGAAGGACCTATGCTAGGACACTAATCTATCCCAGTGAATCACAGTGGGATTGATTTTATTATTACTAAGTCATTTTTGATCAATGGATATGGGGTTTCAGCCTTGAATCTCTCCAATGATGGTGATTCCACAGCCTCCCCTGGCAGCTGGTGCCATTCCCAACTATTCATATTGTTATAAAGTTAGTACTTATATTTAACCTAAATTTTCCCTTGCGGAATTGAAGCCTATTACTTCTTGTTCTGTCCTCATTGACTAATGAGAATTGGTCCCAATCCTCTTTATAACATCCCTAAATGAATCTGCAGACAGTATGTTTCCCTCCAGTCTCCTCTCCACACAGATCATGCCCACTTCCCTGAACCTTTCACATGGGTCTTATTTTCCAAACCCTTTATCATCTTTGTAGCTCTCCTCTGAACTCTCTATTCTATATCTCTTTTGAAATGTGATGCTACAACCTAATTGCAGTGTTTCACTGGAGGCCAAAACAACAGAGAGACAGTGGAATAGTAGCTTTTTGTTGAGTATGACAATTTATATTAACTGCTTTACTGCCATTCAGTAGATCTAGTAGAAATGCAGTATACATAAGTAGGATCTCATCCAAGTCCTACTAAATGCATAAGTTAAGGTAGCGGCAAACACATTTTGAATTTGCTTGTATGGTCCTTTGAAGAGGTCACTGATTGCAGATGTGTTATTCCACGGAAGAAACATCCTTGAGATTCTCTGAACTTGGATTCTTTTCAATGTCTGACTGACCTCCACTGCCAACATCAGCAACAAGCAAAAGAAACAAAATAAAATATTCAACAAGTTAAAGTCTTAATTATCATTCACTTTTAGCCTATTTATTACTTCTGCCTTTGTCTACACATGATAAAAGAATCAAAAAAGAAGCCATGCAAGGAAATGGGCAAAATATATATGTATTTTTTAAAAGACAAAATAGTTTTAAGTTTTCCTTTTTATGTATTATTTAAATGGAAACTTATAAACAATTTGCAGTGTAAAACAGTGGTAATTTCCTCTCCCCAACGTCACTGCATTCAACAATAGCAGAACTCACAGAATCCTAGAATGCTAGATCTAGAAGATGTTTTAAAAATATTAAGTTTAATAAAACCTAAAACCCAATGAGACTAAATGATTACTTAAGATCCACTCTTAAGGTTGATTCATTAATTATTTTTTTAAACAAAAGTATAATTGTATACTTATTAAGTGCCAGTCAAGGATCTTAGCATGTGAAATATAAGGTCAACTATGAAGTATGTCTTATGCTAAGTAGTTGAGGTTGCAGGTCCAGAAACCATGTCTCTTGAAGCTCATCATTTATTTTATGTGACAAAAGCCCGCTTTCCATTCTTTTCAAAATCCTAGAGCATTGGAATGTCAAAGCTCAACTTCCAAATAAAGACATCCTCAATTCTGTCTGAAAAGGATCAATTGAAAAAGCTAGTAGGACTTGAAGAGTTGTCAATGATCAGGCACTTCCAGTGTGACAGGAAGACAAAATTTCATTTTAGGGAACATAGTCGAGTCTTCCCATAGACTTAGGGCTGTGTATTTAGAACAATGTGATTTGGCTCACGTCTCCATTGTCCAGTGTATGCTATGTAGTTTATGCTCAATGATCATTTGTTTCATTAGAAAGCTCTATATTTATTTAAATGAAGCAGGAATGAGAAGGAAAATCCATACTATAACTTTTATTGTATATACACAGCTTCCAGGGATCTTGTTAAAATGAAGGTGATGGTTGAGTACATCTGGGATGGGACCTAAAATTCCACAGTCCTGAAAAGATTCTAGGTCATAACAGTGCTGCTTGTCCTTAGGCCACAGTTAAAATATAAAGGTTCTAAAGGAATTAAGATCTGTGTTAGCTTGGCAGGATTTCAACCAGTGAAAATATCAATGCCCTGAGAAAAAGCACCTAAGGACACAGAACCTTCCCACACCATTCAAAGGTGGTCACGTGATATCTTCTCTTGTTTAAATATGCTATTTCAAAAAGTAGCAAAATACGCAGGATAAGTAAAATGTGACTTTACTATATCTGCCTTAAGAGAAAATTAAAATAGCTAAATATCCTTTCATTACCCAAGGACAATAAGCAAGGCACAGCAGTATTAGTCTAATTTAATTATTGGCTTCTTACGACATCATTATGGTCATTTTAATATATCCCACATAGAGGCTATTCATTGATTTACAATTTAAATGTGTTAATTTCTAAATCACATGTCTTGCAATTCTTGTCCTTGTCACTTTTAATTTTATTGGTTTCCTCCATGTGAAAATCACTTCATGATTTTATGCCATTGGTTATTCTGGATGTTTTCACAGGATGAAAAAACAAAACTAAAAGCTAGGCAATTAATTTGATCAATATAGTCAACAAAATCACCTAATTGAGTCAAAAATATTAATATAATGATAATTTTGCTCAGTTTCCAGGGTGTCTTTCTAAATTTACAAGTTGTTTAGTTAAATTAGATTACTACTCACTCAGTAGCCTCTGACACAATGGAATGTGCTGTTCTCTGGAGCAAGATATTCATGTAAAGACTGGATAAAGTTCACCAAAAAAGACTTCCTAAAATGCGTCATTTTTTCTCAATCACCCACTTACTCATCCTGTATAATAATTCATCCTGTATAATGATATCTATTGAGTAAGAGATTTATTTTAGTTTTAGTAATGGAAACTGCTATTTAATTTGTTCAGTGGAGATTTGAAGTTACTTTGGAGAATATCTTTTTATGATGGGAAATCATTGGAATTTTAAAGAGAGTGTAATGCCTACTGCTCATTTCATGGGCTCTGTTAGACAGTTTTTAAAATTAATAATCATGAAATAGTTTTCTAGACATAATCAAATTCTATGCAATAAGCATACTTTAGTAATCCTGAAATTTCTTCCTAAACACCCAAGAATAGTTTTTAAGCCTGGATTGAATTTCATATATTTGAGACTCATCTCCCAAAGATCATACACCCTAAGAAGCAGGTCCATGTCTTCTTTGTTTAATACAGTGTCGTGGTCCTAATGCATCCAGATATACAAAATAAGTAATTGTCGAAAAGATTATTAATTACAACACAATCTCTCTTGTCAATTTTATTGCCAACTAAAAGGTTCAGGCTTGCCACATAAGGCATTTGTGGTTCTGTTTGAATATAGTAAGTCCAGAATATTTAGGTACCAAAGAAAGTAGATCCAGGATTTCTAGGCCAACATTCCAAAAGTTGCAAAGAACAAAACCCAGTTGGCATACTGGGCAACTGGACAAACGGCTTTTTTTTTTTTTCCAATTCCAACATTAGGTATAAGAAGCCTTGATTCATATTCTTAGATTCATCACAGATATCAAGAAGCCATTTTGGCACATTTACTTCTTTTCTCATTATTTTTAGCAGACTGTCATAAGAACTTTTCATGAGGAGGAAACCGTCTCGTGTGGCACCCAGTTGTTTTTCAGCCTCCACAGTGTCCAGCCCTCCACCACTACTCTGGAGACGATTGAATCTCCACCTACCAGCTTAATCTGATCCCATTCGAAACTTGGGTAGAAAATACGTTCATTATCAAAATTAACACCATTACTGTTAGCACTAAGGCATTCTTGCTGTTTTCACACAACAGCTATGAATCATCAGTCCTAATGATTCTGTTTTTGCCTTGCTTTGAAACATAATTTAATTTTTTGTACCTCAGAGCATTTGTTCAAACATTTTCTTAAATTCACATTTATCAGTTCAGTTCAGTCGCTCAGTCATGTCCGACTCTTTGCAACCCCATGAATATCAGCACGCCAGGCCTCCCTGTCCATCACCAACTCCTGGAGTTCACTCAAACTCACGTCCATCGAGTCAGTGATGCCATCCAGCCATCTCATCCTCTGTCGTCCCCTTCTCCTCCTGCTCCCAATCCCTCCCAGCATCAGAGTCTTTTCCAGTGAGTCAACTCTTCCCATGAGGTGGCCAAAGTACTGGAGTTTCAGCTTTAGCATCATTCCCTCTAAAGAAATCCCAGGGCTGATCTCCTTCAGAATGGACTGGTTGGATCTCCTTGCAGTCCAAGGGACTCTCAAGAGTCTTCTCCAACACCACAATTCAAAAGCATCAATTTTTTGGTGCTCAGCTTTCTTGACAGTCCAACTCTCACATCCATACATGAGCACTGGAAAAACCATAGCCTTGGCTAGACGGACCTTTGTTGGCAAAGTAATGTCTCTGCTTTTCAATATGCTATCTAGGTTGGTCATAACTTTCCTTCCAAGGAGTAAGCGTCTTTTAATTTCATGGCTGCAATCACCATCTGTAGTAATTTTGGAGCCCCCCAAAATAAAGTCTGACACTGTTTCCACTGTACATATATGTTAATTATGTAAAATACAGATCAATTCAGTCGCTCAGTCATGTCTGACTCTTTGTGACCCTATGGACTGCAGCACACCAGATCTCCCTGTCCATGGCCAACTCCTGGAGTTTACTCAAACTCATGCCGATTGAGTCTGTGGTGCCATCCAACCATCTCATCCTCTGTCGTCCCCTTCTTCTCCCACCTTCCATCTTTTCCAGCACCAGGGTCTGGGACTCTTAAGAGTCTTCTCCAACACCACAGTTCAAAAGCATTAATTCTTTGGCGTTCAGCTTTCTTTATAGTCCAACTCTCACATCAATGCATGACTACTGGAAAAACCATAGGCTTGTCTAGATGGACCTTTGTTGGCAAAGTAATGTCTCTACTTTTCAATATGCTGTCTAGGTTGGTCATAACTTTCCTTCCAAGGAATAAGCGTCTTCTAATTTCATGGCTACAATCACCATCTGCAGTGATTTTGGAGCCCAAAAAAATAAAGTCTGACACTGTTTCCACTGTTTTTCCATCTATTTGCATGGAAGTGATGGGACCAGATGCCATGATCTTTGTTTCCTGAATGTTGAGTTTAAGCCAACTTTTTCACGCTCCTCTTTCACTTTCATCAAGAGGCTCTTTACTTCCTCTTCACTTTCTGCCATAAGGGTGGTGTCATCTTCATATCTGAGGTTTGATATTTCTCCCGGCAATCTTGATTCCAGCTTGTGCTTCATCCAGCCCAGCGTTTCTCATGATGTACTCTGCATATAAGTTAAATAAGCTGGGTGGCAATACATAGCCTTGATGTACTCCTTTTCCTATTTAGAACGAGTCTAATTAGTTCCATGTCCAGTTCTAACTGTTGCTTCCTGATCTGCACACAGATTTCTCAGGAGGTAGGTCAGGTGGTCTGGTATTCCCATCTCTTTAAGAATTTTCCACAGTTTACTGTGATCCACACGATCAAAGGCTTTGGCATAGTCAATAAAGCAGAAATAGATGTTTTTCTGGAACTCTCTTGCTTTTTCGATGATCCAATGGATGTTTGCAATTTGATTTCTGGTTCCTCTGCCTTTTCTAAAACCAGCTTGAACATCTGGAAGTTCACGGTTTATGTATTGCTGAAGCCTGGCTTGGAGAATTTTGAACATTACTAGTGTGTGAGATGAATGCAATTGTGTGGTAGTTTGAGCATTCTTTGGCATTGCCTTTCTTTGGGATTGGAATGAAAACTGACCTTTTACAGTTCTGTGGCCACTGCTGAGTTTTCCAAATTTGCTGGCATATTGAGTGCAGCACTTTCAAATCCTTTAGGATTTGAAATAGCTCAACTGGAATTCCATCACCTCCACTTGCTTTGTTCATAGTGATGCTTTCTAAGGCCCACTTGACTTCACATTCCAGGATGTCTGGCTCTAGGTTAGTGATCACACCATTGAGATTACCTGGGTCATGAAGATCTTTTTTTTTTTACAGTTCTTCTGTGTCTTCTTGCCACCTCTTCTTAATATCTTCTGCTTCTGTCAGGTCCATACCTTTTCTGTCATTTATTGAACCTATCTTTGCAGGAAATGCTCCCTTGGTATCTCTAATATTCTTGAAGAGATCTCTAGTCTTTCCCATTCTATTGTTTTCCTCTATTTCTTTGCACTGATCACTGAGGAAGGCTTTCTTATCTCTCCTTGTTATTCTTTGGATCTCTGCATTCAGTTGGGTATATGTTTTCTTTTCTTCTTTGCTTTTTGGTTCTCTTCTTTTCAGAGCTATTTGTAAGGCCTCCTCAGACAGCCATTTTGCTTTTTTGCATTTCTTTTTCTTGGTAATAGTCTTGATCCCTGTCTCCTGTACAGTGTCACAAGCCTCTGTCCATAGTTCATCAGGCACTCTGTTTATCAGATCTAGTACCTTAAAAATATTTCTCACTTCCACTGTATAATCGTTAAGGGATTTGATTTAGGTCATACTTGAATGGTCTAGTGGTTTCCCCTACTTTCTTCAATTTAAGTCTGAATTTGGCAATAAGGAATTCCTGATCTGAGCCACAGTCAGCTCCTGGTCTTGTATTTGCTGACTGTATAGAGCTTCTCCATCTTTGGCTGCCAAAGATGTAAAATATGAAAAATATACAAATGTATGTATAGAAACCAAATATTTCTGGTAATTCTAGCAGTTGTACCTGGAACTTTCCCCTTGTGCTTCAGTGTTTCCTGATAACTTGCCTTATTCTCCAGTCATGTGAAGAATGGAAACACTGCCTATTCTCAGTGATTCAGAATAGCTCTGTATTTAATCCAGTTATTTGATCCCTAATCTCCAATAAAAAACTTCTCTGAAGTTTCCTTTTGTCTCTGAATATAAAGTTTTAGTATCTGAATTTATAGGTTAAGTTTGCTTTATTTCTCAATTCTTACAACTTCTTAAAATTGCCATCCTAGAATTTTCTAATCATGTTGCTTATTAACATAGTCTTCTTCCTTCTGAGTTCTGTAAACCAGAATGGACAACCCTCTTCCTAGAGCTTGTCCCACTTCACTAGTGGTGCTCCCATCTGAATTACTCAGGGTCCTATTAGGAGACAGAATTTATGCCTTAATTTAAAACAAGGGACTGGAGCTTTGGATTAGCTACAAAGCATATCCTACAGAATACAGGAACAGCGGCTCCATGAAGTAGTCACTAGCCCTAGCACTGATGCAAACACCCAAACTAGGAATACATCTGAAAGTGGCAGGACCCCAGAGCTGAGAATCAGACCTCCTTGTAGAGGGCAGAGCTGTGGCCTCCTGGAAGGTGGAGAAGTTAGTGAAGTGCTACATCTTCAGTACTTGCTGGAAAGCTGCCCCTGGGGAAGTGTCACACTTCAGAACTCATTGTTAAGCCACCTAAGCAGGTGCCAAACAACCATCCATGGGGCAATACCATTTAGGAGTGAAGCTTACTGGGGACCCACCCTCTCCGTGACAGAGGAAGCTGCCCACAGGGAGGTGGGGAAGCCTGCCAAGAATATCACACATCAGAGTGCCCACTAATGGTGAAGCTTAACATCATGCTAGCTGGCGAGGGAGAACTATTCCAGTATCACAGGCAGACAATTAAGTGTGTATCTGGAACTAAGAAAATGGAGTGGTAACAAATCATTTGCTCTTTACTTTTTATAAGAATTTTTTAATGGGGATCATTTATGAAGTCTGTATTGAACTTGTACAACATTGCTTCTGTTTGGATGCGAGGCATGTGGGATCTTAGCTCTTCAACTAGGGATCGACCCTACACTCCCTGCATTGGAAAGTAAAGTCATACCACTGGACACCAGGAAAGTCCTCTGATACATCATTTAAACACTTACTCTCCCAATCTGTCCCTTTTTGCTATTTCTTAAAGGTATAAAAAAGATAGAAGAATAATGAAAGGCAGAAATCTTAGAACAATTAAGCAATATTAGATATTGCTATAAATCTAATATAATTTTATTAATAAAGTATTTTGTGGGTTTTTATTTGTTTTAAATGTGCCTTACTTCTAGCTTTTAACTTATATATGCATTATATATATTATATATATCATATATATTAATATAGCTTTTATATTATATTAGTTTTATATTATGTTACTTCTAGCTTTAGTTTATCTCCTTTAATTTTCTTTTCTCTTTGCATGTTTTGATTTGTCATGTTTTAAAATGTTTTCTTAAATATAAAGGGATTGAAATACATATCATAAATTATTTAAATTAGATCTAAATGGAAATGAGTGAGTGAATGCTTAGTCACCCAGTTGTATCCAACTCTTTTCAACTCCACCCATGGGCTGTAGCCAATGAGGCCCCTTTATCCATGGGATTTTCCAGGCAAGAATACTAGAGTGGGTTGCCTTTTCCTCCTCCAGGGCATCCTCCCCACCCAGGGATCAAATCCACATCTCCTGTGTTTCCTGAATTGCACACAGATTATCTACCACTGAGATACTTTCCAATTAATATAGAATATAATTTCTCTAAAATATCTATAACATTAAATATAAAAATTAAGAAATCAATTTTCCACATGTAAAGTTGGGAAATCATGCATGTTCTTTTCAATTCAGCTTGATGTTTGTTCAAAAATTTGTAATAAATATGAGAAACAACAGATTTTTTTCCAGCACATAAACATTTCTTATAATAAATTAAGTATATAAAACAAGCAGGAATTTAGGGAAGATGGTGGTAGTACAAGACTAGATTTTTAATGTCTTTATATATTCTAATAAAACTAGGCAAAACAACTATATAAGAAAACAAACAAACAAAAAAACCATGGACACGATTCTGCTCCGAGTTAGAATTTTTAAAAAATCAAATGGAAGTGTTGTTCCACTTGTGCTCATCCTAACAATGAGAAGAAACTGAAGACAAAAATCATTTAGCTTTTTTTTTTTTTTTTTCAAATCATTACTGAGCAGAATAAGCAGAGTCTAAAATAACTACCTTTCGGAAGATGCAGAAAGTTGTCTTTCCTAGAGGAAAAGATATCCATAACTGCTTTCAGCCAGATATAGGAAGGATTACCTTAAAATGGGGTAAGGAAGAGATTTCCCAGGCAAGGATACTCGAGTGGGTTGCCATTTCCTTCTCCAGGAGATCTCCCCGACCCAGGGATTGAACCCAGGTTTCCTACATTGTAGGTGGATTGTTTACCGACTGAGTCACTAGGGAAGCCCGTGGAAAAACCAGCCACCCTTTTAGCTCTGTGTCCAGAGCTTAGTGTCAACATGTAGCATGTCTTCAGGGATTAGCCTCTAAAGGAGCCCAAGTAATGATGTCTGCATCCATAGCTTCCCACAGGCCTTCACTGGATGAACAGAGTTTAGTGAATTTAAACCTGCAAAAAGGCAAGAGAGCTGAAATAAATTCCTTCTCTTCGATGTATTTCCCCATGTCTGTACACAGGACAGGTCAGAAGATGAAGGAAATCTCTCTAGGCACACAGCACTGAGTAAAATATAGCATACCTCAGAAGGCTAGGTACTGATCAGGAGTGCTGAAAGCAATTCCTCTGAGGCCACCAAGACCTCACCAAGGACATAAAAATGGCCCAACAAAGGCTAGGAGCAGGGCAGCAGGGTGAAGAGAGTTCTCCTAAAAAAAAAAAAAAGCCCAGAGGAAGTCTAGCAAACAAAGATAATTCCCTGGTAGAGGGCGGGGGGGGGGGGGGGGGGGAGGGGGGGCGGGAAGAAAGCTAATGGATAGGCTGTAATGTAGAGAAAGGTCTCCCACAAGTTGGAAAGTTAGCTGCTGAGTTGTCAATTATAAAGAGATATGCAAAGTCTCATAAGTGCTGAGACTCAAAGCTCTACTGAAAATAAAATCCTGATCCTACCATCAAATATCTGAAGCATGTGGTGAAGTGAGTCTAACTATGGATGTAATAGGGCTCAGACCCAGCTCAGCAGCAGCTTAGACTGGCTTGGCCTTTGGTACTAGCCAATCAGGAACATGGCATGTCCTTTTCTGGAGTGTATATTATTTTCTTCTGCCATTTTTTTACAGATACAGCTCAGCATAATATCAAGTTATAATACAATAATATTATATACATAATATATATATATACAATATACTATTATATATATAACATCAAGTTAATAGAATATAATATCAAGTTAATACAATATAATACATAATACTTGGAAGGAAAGTTATGACCAACCTAGGTAGCACATTCAAAAGCAGAGACATTACTTTGCCAACAGAGGTCCAGCTATTCAAGGCTATAGTTTTTCCAGTGGTCATGTATGGATGTGAGAGTCGGACTGTGAAGAAAGCTGAGCGCTGAAAAATTGATGCTTTTGAACTGTGGTGTTGGAGAAGACTCTTGAGAGTCCCCTGGACTGCAAGGAAATCCAACCAGTCCATTCTGAAAGAGATCAGCCCTGGGATTTCTATGGAAAGACTGATGCTAAAGCTGGAACTCCAGTACTTTGGCCACCTCATGCGAAGAGCTGACTCATTGGAAAAGACTCTGATGCTGGGAGGGATTGGAGGCAGGAGGAGAAGGGGGTGACAGAGGATGAGATGGCTGGATGGCATCACTGACTCAATGGACGTGAGTCTGAGTGAACTCCGGGAGTTGGTGATGGACAGGTAGGCCTGGCATGCTGTGATTCATGGGGTCGCAAAGAGTCGGACACAACTGAGCAACTGAACAGAACTGAATTGAACTGAATACATAATATCGAGTTATAATCCATGCAAAGAAGAAAGAATATATAACATGTAAATAACAGAGAAGAAAGAGTTAATAGAAAGAGACCCAGAGATCTGCAGGCATTAAGATAAACTGACAAAGCTTCTACTATGACTAGGTCTTGCCTGGTGGCTCAGAGGGTAAAGAATCTGCCTGCAATGCAGGAGACCCAGATTTGATCCCTGGGTCAGGAAGATCCCCTGGAGAAGGGAATGGCAAACCACTCTAATATTCTTGCCTGGAGAATTCCATGGACAGAGGAGCCTGGCAGGTTACGATCCATGGGGTCACAAAGAGTCAGATGTGACTGAGTGACTAACACTTTACTATAAACTAAGACATATATATTAAAGGATCTTGTGGAAAATTGGACAATGTGTCTGAATTGATGAGGAATTCTAACAGATAAATAGAAACCATGGCACAAGTGGAGAAAGATAGTCCTGTTTTTGTCTTAGGATGATGATCTGCTTAAAAAATATTGACCCTTCCATGGATAACAATAGTAACTCTGGCAAAACAATAATGTCAATTACTGAAGGGCTCTGGAAAGTGATCAAGGCATGCAGACTTTGGAAAAGAGTTGAAAATGGAGTAAGCAAGAAGTACATCATGAGTTATTTGTTTCTGTGGCCCTACAATTGTGGCGAGGACAGAGGGAAGCCGAGAAGTCAATTTATTTCTAAGTGAAAGATTTATGGAAAAATGTCAGATATTGGGTGAACATAGGGAATGGAGAAAGCCAAAAAAGAGAAGTTCTAATTCTGTGTATAAACAATGTTCATGTCTCAGACTGACTCCTGAAACAGAGTGCGACAGACTGAAGCATTCTTAATAGACATATGAACCAGTGAGAAGCATGACAGACCACGAAGTTCAAGCATAGACAAATTAATTGCCTGCTAAGACCTTAATGACCCAGATAACCACAATGGTGTGATCACTCACCTAGAACCAGACATCCTGGAATGCAAAGTCAAGTGGGCATTAGGAAGCATCACTACAAACAAAGCTAGTAGAGGTGATGGAATTCCAGCTGACCTATTTCAAATCCTAACAGATGATGCTATGAAAGTTCTGTACTCAGTATGCCAGCAAATTTGGAAAACTCAGCAGTGGCCACAGGACTGGAAAAGGTCAGTTTTCATTCCAGTCCCAAAGAAAGGCAATACCAAAGAATGCTCAAACTGCTGCACAATTGCACTCATCTCACATGCTAGCAAAGTAATGCTCAAAATTCTCCAAGCTAGGCTGCAACAGAATGTGAACTGAGAGCTTTCAGATGTTTAAGCTGGATTTAGAGGAGGCAGAGGAATCAGAGATCAAATTGCCAATATCTGTTGGATCATAGAAAGCAAGAGAATTCCAGAAAAATATCTACTTCTGCTTTACTGACTATGCCAAAGCCTTTGATTGTGTGGATCACAACAAACTGTAAACATTCTTAAAGAAATGGGAATACCAGACCACCTGACCTGCCTCCTGAGAAACCGTATGCAGGTCAAGAAGCAACAGTTAGAACTGGACATGGAACAATGGACTGGCTCAAAATTGTCAAAGGAGTATGTCAAGGGTGTATATTGTCACCCTGCTTATAGAATTTTTATGCAGAATACATCATGTGAAATGCTGGGCTAGATGAAGCACAAGCTGGAATCAAGATTGCTGGGAGAAATATCAATAACCTCAGATATGCAGATGACATCACCCTTATGGCAGAAAGTGAAGAGGAACTAAAGAGCCTCTTGATTAAGTTGAAAAAGAAGATGGAAAAAGCTGGCTTAAAACTCAGCATTCAGAAAACTAAGATCATGGCATCCAGTCACATCACTTCATGGCAAATATATAGGGAAACAATGGAAACAGTGACAGACTCATTGCAGATGGTGACTGCAGCCATGAAATTAAAAGATGCTTGCTCCTAGGAAGAAAAGCTATGACCAACCTAGACAGCATATTGAAAAGCAGAGACATTACTTTGCCAACAAAGGTCCGTCTAGTCAAGGCTATGGTTTTTCCAGTGGTCATGTATGGATGTGAGAGTTGGACTATAAAGAAAGCTGAGCGCCGAAGAATTGATGCTTTCAAACTGTGGTGTTGGAGAAGACTCTTGAGAGTCCTTGGGACAGAAAGGAGACCAAGCAGTCCATCCTAAAGGAGATAAGTCCTGAATGTTCCTTGGAAGGACTGATGCTGAAGCTCCAATACTTTGGCCACCTGATGCAAAGAATTGATTTCTTGGAAAAGACCCTGATGCTATGAAAGACTGAAGGCAGGAGGAGAAGGGGATGACAGAGGATGAGATGGTTGGATGGCATCACCGACTCAATAGACATGAGTTAGAGCAGGCTTTAAGAGTTGGTGATGGACAAAGATGCCTGGCCATGGGGTTGCAAAGAGTCAAACACGACTGAGGGACTGAACTGAAGATAAAAATATCAATGCATACTGAAAATTACTATAAAATCCAGAGTCCGTACAAAACTCAAATTAAATATCGCCAGGGCATATCATATCAATCTCCGGATCGTCAATAATAAAGCATACACTTGAAGGCATCCAGAGAAAAATGACACACTGTTCACAGGGAGACAATGATTCAAATAAATGAAAAGTCCTCATTCGACTTGTAAAGGCCAGAAATCAGTGGAAGACTAATTTTAAATTCTGAAGAACTTTAATATTTGTCATTACCTGTTCAGTTCAGTTCAGTCACTCAGTTGTGTCCGACTCTTTGCAACCCCATGAACTGCAGCATGCCAGGCCTCCCTGTCCATCACCACTCCTGGAGTTCACTCAAACTCACGTCCATCGAGTCAGTGATGCCATCCAGCCATCTCATCCTCTGTCGTCCCCTTCTCCTCTTGCCCCCAATCCATCCCAGCATCAGAGTCTTTTCCAATGAGTCAGCTCTTTGCATGAGGTGGCCAAAGTACTGGAGTTTCAGCTTCAGCATCATTCCCTCCAAAGAAATCCCAGGGCTGACCTCCTTCAGAATGGACTGGTTGGAGCTCCTTGCAGTCCAAGGGACTCTCAAGAGTCTTCTCCAACACCACAGTTCAAAAGCATCAATTCTTCCGTGCTCAGCCTTCTTCACAGTCCAACTCTTACATCCATACATGACCACAGGAAAAACCATAGCCTTGACTAGACGAACCTTTGTTGGCAAAATAATGTCTCTGCTTTCTAGGTTGGACATAACTTTCCTTCCAAGGAGTAAGCGTCTTTTAATTTCGTGGCTGCAGTCACCATCTGCAGTGATTCTGGAGCCCAAAAAAATAAAGTCTGACACTGTTTCCACTGTTTCCCCATCTATTTCCCATGAAGTGATGGGACCGGATGCCATGATCTTCGTTTTCTGAATGTTGAGCTTTAAGCCAACTTTTTCACTCTCCACTTTCACTTTCATCAAGAGGCTTTTTAGTTCCTCTTCACTTTCTGCCATAAGGGTGGTGTCATCTGCATCTCTGAGGTTATTGATATTTCTCCCGGCAATCTTGATTCCAGCTTGTGTTTCTTCCAGTCCAGCGTTTCTCATGATGTCCTCTGCATAGAAGTTAAATAACCTGGGTGACAATATACAGCCTTGACGTACTCCTTTTCCTATTTGGAACCGGTCTGTTGTTCCATGTCCAGTTCTAACTGTTGCTTCCTGACCTGCATACAGATTTCTCAAGAGGCAGATCAGGTGGTCTGGTATTCCCATCTCTTGAAGAATTTTCCACAGTTTATTGTGATCCACACAGTCAAAGGCTTTGGCATAGTCAATAAAGCAGAAGTAGATGTTTTTCTGGAACTCTCTTGCTTTTTCGATGATCCAGTGGATGTTGGCAATTTGATCTCTGGTTCCTCTGCCTTTTCTAAAACCAGCTTGAACATCAGGAAGTTCGTGGTTCATGTATTGCTGAAGCCTGGCTTGGAGAATTTTGAACATTACTTTACTAGTGTGTGAGATGAGTGCAATTGTGCAGTAGTTTGAGCATTCTTTGGCATTGCCTTTCTTTGGGATTGGAATGAAAACTGACCTTTTCCAGTCCTGTGGCCACTGCTAAGTTTTCCAAATTTGCTGGCATATTGAGTGCAGCACTTTCACAGCATCATCTTTCAGGATTTGAAATAGCTCAACTGGAATTCCATCACCTCCACTAGCTTTGTTTGTAGTGATGCTTTCTAAGGCCCACTTGACTTCACATTCCAGGATGTCTGGCTCTAGGTGAGTTATCATACCATCGTGATTATCTGGGTTGGGAAGCTCTATTTTGTACAGTTCTTCTGTGTATTCCTGCCACCTCTTCTTAATATCTTCTGCTTCTGTTAGGTCCATACCATTTCTGTCCTTTATCGAGCCCATCTTTGCATGAAATGTTCCTTTGGTACCTCTGATTTTCTTGAAGAGATCTCTAGTCTTTCCCATTCTGTTATTTTCCTCTATTTCTTTGCATTGATCACTGAGGAAGGCTTTCCTATCTCTTCTTGCCATTCTTTGGAGCTCTGCATTCAGATGCTTATATTTTTCCTTTTCTCCTTTGCTTTTCACTTCTCTTATTTTCACAGCTATTTGTAAGGCCTCCCCAGACAGCCATTTTGCTTTTCTGCATTTCTTTTCCATGGGGATATCTTGATCCCTGTCTCTTGTACAATGTCACGAACCTCATTCCATAGTTCATCAGGCACTCTATCTATCAAATCTAAGCCCTTAAATCTATTTCTCACTTCCACTGTATAATCATAAGGAATTTGATTTAGGTCATACCTGAACGGTCTAGTGATTTTCCCTACTTTCTTCAATTTAAGTCTGAATTTGGTAATAAGGAGTTTATGATCTGAGCCACAGTCAGCTCCCGGTCTTGTTTTTGTTGACGGTATAGAGCTTCTCCATCTTTGGCTACAAAGAACATAATCAATCTGATTTCGGTGTTGACCATCTGGTGATGTCCATGTGTAGAGTCTTCTCTTGTGTTGTTGAAAGAGGGTGTTTGCTATGACCAGTGCACTTTCTTGGCAAAACTCTATTAGTCTTTGCCCTCCTTCATTCCGTATTCCAAGGCCAAATTTGCCTGTTGCTCCAGGTGTTTCTTGACTTCCTACTTTTACATTCCAGTCCCCTATAATGAAAAGGACATCTTTCTTGGGTGTTAGTTCTAAAAGGTCTTGTAGGTCTTCATAGAACCATTCAACTTCAGCTTCTTCAGTGTTACTGGTTGGGGCATAGACTTGGATTACTGTGATATTGAATGGTTTACCTTGGAAACGAACAGAGACCATTCTGTCATTTTTGAGATTGCATCCAAGTACTGCATTTCAGACTCTTTTGTTGACCATGATGGCTACTCCATTTCTTCTGAGGGATTCCTGCCCGCAGTAGTAGATATAATGGTCATCTGAGTTAAATTCACCCATTCCAGTCCATTTCAGTTCACTGATTCCTAGAATGTCGACATTCATTCTTGCCATCTCTTGTTTGACCACTTCCAATTTGCCTTGATTCATGGACCTGACATTCCAGGTTCCTATGCAATATTGCTCTTTACAGCATTGGACCTTGCTTCTATCACCAGTCACATCCGCAGCTGGGTATTCTTTTTGCTTTGGCTCCATCCCTTCATTCTTTCTGGAGTTATTTCTCCAGTGATCTCCAGTAGCATATTGGGCACCTACTGACTTGGGGAGTTCCTCTTTCAGTATCCTATCATTTTGCCTTTTCATACTGTTCATGGAGTTCTCAAGGCAAGAATACTGAAGTGGTTTGCCATTCCCCTCTCCAGTGGACCACATTCTGTCAGATCTCTCCACCATGACCCACCCATCTTGGGTTGCCCACGGGCATGGCTTAGTTTCATTGAGTTAGACAAGGCCGTGTCCTAGTGTGATTAGATTGACTAGTTTTCTGTGAGTATGGTTTCAGTGTGTCTGCCCTCTGATGCCCTATTGCAACACCTACCATCTTACTTGGGTTTCTCTTACCTTGGAAGTGGGGTATTTCTTCACGGCTGCTCCAGCAAAGCGCAGCAGCCGCTGCTCCTTACCTTGGATGAGGGGTATCTCCTCACCAGCGCCCTTCCTGACCTTCAACGTTGGGTAGCTGCTCTAGGCCTTCCTGGGCCTGCGCAGCCACCACTCCTTGGACGTGGGGTTGGTCCTCCTGGCAGCCGCCCCTGGCCTCCGGTGTGGGGTAGCTCCTCCCGGCCGCTGCCCCTGGCCTCCAGCGTGGGGGCGTGGGGTACCTCCTCCCAGCTGCCGCCCCTGACCTCAGACTTCGGTAGCTCTTCTCTGCCGTTCCTGCGCTGTTGCAGCCTGGCACTCTTGGCCGCTGCCCTTGACCTCGGACGTGGGGTAGCTCCTCTCGGCCGTGCTTAGTGCACTGGTAATGAAGCCAAGCAACGAACACACTCCCAGTTTTGTTCAGTCCAAGATCAAGATGTGGATAGCACGGTGTCCTCCAGCACACAGCGACATACAGGCCTCACTTGGCAGGGGGAGTTAGGGATAACTCTGAACGTCGCCGTTAAAAATGTAGAGAACAGAAAAGGAGCGAAACAATGGTGGCTGGCTGGCTGGCTGGATTTCCATGATAGTCTGGTTATGCAATACATGGACAGAAAAGCATCCGATTCACTTTTGTAAAGAATCTCTCTTGCCTTCTCGGCCTGGTGTCTTTCCTATTTCTGGATGATTCCCCTCCCCCACCCCACTCCCCCACTCCCAGCTTGAAGATCAGCCTCCAAAACGAAGCCCTTTGTGCTCTCCAGGTCATTACCTGTAAGAGTGCAAAAAAGCCCTCACTATACCGCTGTGAGTGTCAGAGGTGTTTGGCTTAGCATTTTATACACCTTGTGTGCTAAGCTTCAGAATATAATAAATGAATTAAGGTAAACTTTCTCGATAACTGGAATCAAGTTCCCAGAACTTCTCATGTTTTGTGCCTGAATTTCCCACCATTCTGGTTTCACCAGACTTACTGTCTACTGCTCATTTCTTTGTTATTTTTTATTAGCTGTCTTCCTGGATTTCTCATAAAATGTTGGCTCAACTCAAACTCACAGTTCTTCTTTTTTAAAATTTGTTCCCTTAATCCTTGGTTTCTTGGTAGCACTCCAATATCTTCAAAATACTTTTAACTTATTTCAACCACTTTTTAAATTGTTCTCAGTGAGGACATTGGACTTCTCAAGTTACTACATCATTCTTAGAATGTTATAAAATCATAAAATTTTATTGAATGAAATTTAAGAAAAGCTAAATGAATTAATATGTATACCATAACCATAGACTGAAACATTAAATACTGTAAAGATATCAGCTTTCCCCAAATTCATATTTGCATTTCTAAAATATATGTAGATGTTCAAAAGGTAAGATACTATTGATGAAATAGGAAAAGATCTTAGCATGTATCAAGACAGGGCATAATATGAACTAGTTATGAAAACAGTATAATATTTGGAAGTAGGTCCATGAAATTAAATATCAACTATAAAACTCTCTTATACATGTATGGAAACTTCATTTATGACAATGAATTGCAAGATCAGTCAGAAAGAGGGGACTCTTCAATTAATACTGCTGACAAAAATGAATACCTGTATGCAAAATAATGAGATTGAAATCTTGCATCTACCATACATAAAAAAAACCAAGACCAGGTAAATTATAGTCCTAATATGAAAGTCAAAACTAGTTAACTTTTAGAAAATAATATGGAATAATATCTTAATGACCACTGCATTTGTATATTTAATTAAAAAAGTGAACATGCAAAAGTCCCAAATTAAGATTTTTTATATGCATATTGAGAGATAAAAGGCAAGCTACAATTAGAAAATATTTGAGACACATACAAGACTAGCACCTACAAGTCTGTGAAAAAAGACAACTCATTGAAAAATTCAGCAAAATATTCCAGAAGATATATATAAAAGAAATTCAAATGCTTCATAAACATGTGAAAAGGTAAGTACTCAATCTTATCAGAAATCCAGGCAATGCCTATTAAAGTCATAGTAGAATTTATTTCACATTTATGAAGATGGCATATATAGCCACACAACTCGAGGGGCCATGTGGTGAGGTCAAGGCAGAGTGTAAAGAGAAAGACCGGACCTGGGGCACAGGCCTTCATTAGGGTCTGTAACAGCACTTTGGGGCTCCTGGCTAAGGCCAATCTGGTGAATTCAAGCCAGATAGAGTGAGATTTTGATAAGCTTCACAGGGGTCCTACCTAAAGGGCACACAAAGAAAAACCCTGGGAGGTAGGGGAGAGAGCTTACCACAAGGATGGTTGGGGCGGGCGATGGTGTCATATCAGGAATTTATATTTATTTATGATTCTGCAGGCTGTTTAGTAGGGTATGTGCTCAGGGCAGGGGCTACTGTAAACTCAAGAACCCTGTCGGCTTCCTGGCCACACAAAGGGGAATAGTTTAGCTAAACTCTTAACAGTTCATCCTGTGATGACTTATTGTCAAAAATAGCAATCACTTGTGTAGCGAGTATGTTAAAGGACACAGGTATTGTTTTTCAAAACCAGTTTAAAGCACATTTAATCAAAGCAATAAGGATAATGCCTCTGATGAAAAGACTCTACTGTTTGAATACCTCTCAGTCATTTCTCCCTGGCAGATGGTAAGAGCCATGGGAACAAATCAAGGACCGCAGAGTGTGAGGCAGGGTTATGATGTACAGTAGGGATTATGAGTACGCTGTGGGGAGGAGGGGAGATGGCAGTCTGGGTATCTGCAGTACCCACTAGCAGAGTCAGCCCATGTTACATCAGGTCCTGGGGGAAGTGATGGCACTCCCTGACTGGGCATAGAGATGCAGCATCCCCTCATCCCAGCTTTACTAAATAACTGCCTCCTTTGTGCCTCAACAAAATTCTGGAAGGCTCCCTGGTGGGGATATAGGACATGTGTCCCAGGGAGACAGACCATATCAGCGATGGCAAGCATGAAAGCATTAGCGATGGTTTCACGTGGCCACTGCCATCCTCTGCTGGAGCTGATAGGTATATACAACCACCATCATGCTTTTCCTGCTTCCTGCTGGTAGCTCCTTCCAGTAATGCTGTTGGCCATCATGTAATCCTTCTCTTAACCAGGTATGTCCTCCTCCCCTTTGGCCTACCAGCCATTATAGACTCAAATCAAAGTACCAATTTCACCTCCCAAACTATTCAATCTTGGGCTCTAGAACATGAGATCTTGTGGAATTTCTGTCTGGTTTACTTGCCCCAAGCAGTTGGATTTATAGAGAGGCACAATGGCTTACACAAAGACACATTCCTCAAGCTATGAAGCAGTAGAAGGTCCCCTAAATGAGCAGAAGTTTTACCCCAGGCTGTAAGACTGCTTAATTCACTGGTCCCCAGTTCTCCAACCCCCACACACTGACTAGTGGTCTTCTCCAAAGATTCTCCCATTAATCCTGTGAACCCCCGCTCCTTTGATGTTAGAGAACACCATTCACATCTGCTCACCAGATAAATGACCCCTCTACCATCTTGATTTTTTGATGGTCTCACCATATTCCACGCAGTTGCAACCTGAGAGCAGGTTGTGCAATAACAGAGGGTGCAAGGGGACAAACCCTTATCAAACAGCTTAGCAAGTAGCATTATATAGATTTTACTGACCCATATCAGATATGCTTTAGAAATATGGTACCAATAGACATATTGTGGCTTCATTTGTACTTCCTTTAAATTTTTACCTGCTTTACCTTGTCAGCGGTATGAGGTTCCTCTGGGGGAACTCAGTGGAGTTATCTGAAAGTACCATGACTTGGCCTCTTTTGTCCAAAAGAGCCAGAAATATCTGGTTATTACTTTTGACTCACTGAACCTCCAGGGTGGTAAATGTGTAATTGTCCTTGGAAGGTGGTATAAGCTCTAGGAAGCTGTCAATCCCTGGGGTAATGCTCTGGGGGTCTTTTAACAGGTTATCCATTTGGGGGTCCTTGGACATGCTGGCAACTTATCTTATCCCTGTGGCAGTCAGCAGTAGCTCAGAGCCAGTATTAAACACTCTCAACAGCCAGTCAATTACCTTTTTCTCCCTTCTGCTCCATAAAATCTTTAGAAATATCTCAACTCTTGAAACTCACAAGGTTTTAAGTTTCAGTTTCTTTCTCCCCGCCCCCCCCCACCCTTGGATCAGTTTCTAATTGTCTGTTATCCCCCACTTATTTGACTTTAAGAATTGTCACTGGAAAGCTCTGCAGTGGATGTCCCCAGTGGCTGGACTTGTAAGTAGCCATTTCCCTATCCAGGGTGTCCCAGTTGGCCTCACTGGGATTGGGAACAGCCTCCATTAGTACGATGATGGCAGGATCATTAAGGCTGGCTCCTGGACCCTGAGAGCATGGAATTAGTGCCTTGGCATGTTGGACCTGTGCAACACAGAACAACCCCTGGCCCACTTCCATGAGTATCTTTCATTTAGGGAGGAAGCTAACTTCCACACAAAAAGGATTTCAGAGCAGTGATATTATGGAGTAAAATTAGCTAAACTCTGAACAAGCCAACATCTAACATCATCAGGTACCAGTAAGAACAGAAAAATAGAAATACGTCAACATTGATGGAAGAACATAAATTATAGAAGTCTTAGAAAAATGGCTTGTCATCACATTATCAATTGAAAATCTGCATACTTCTCCCAGAGAAATGACTCGGAAAAAATCTGGTCCCTGTTCTTTTGTTTACATATGCAATGTTATTCACATTAGCATGTTTTAGAACAGAAAAAAGAAAACTGTAAAAAGCCCACATATTCACCAACAGTAGGATGACTACATCAATTATGGCACAGAAAATGCTATACAACAAAAATGACTGAGTCATAACTAAATGTACAACATGGAAGATTCTCACCCACAAGTTGAGTAAAAGGGAACATTTAAAAAGACAACAAAACTATGATTACATTTATATGAAGTTAAAACATATATAAATGCAATTATCAGTAACTGTAAAGAAATAGCTATCACAAAAATGGAGACGGCAGTTAGCCTTTATGGGGATTGCAGAAGGGTCAAGGAATGCTTCTTGAGTCCTAGCAGTTTTCTCTTTATTGATATGAGTATTGATTAAATAAATGTCAGCTTAGAGTTGTACATGGGCTTCCCAGGTGGCACTAGTGGTAAAGAATCCATCTGCCAGTGCAGGTGATGTAAGAGACATGTGTTCAATTCCTGGGTCTGGTAATTTAGTCTATAGATTTTCACAAGAGTGGAAAATGTATATACAAGCATTGCAGCATTTTTGTTAATAAAAAATGATTGGAAACAATTTAAAACATCTACAAAGAATGAATTATGTTGACTATTTCATGGTACAGCTGCATTTAGGTTGATATTGGAAGGGAAAGTCTATTTATCCTGATATAGAAAGATTTCTAGATACAAAAATATCATGGTGTAGATATAAGTGTGAAGGTGTATATGTGTACAGTATGTTTCATTGCTATTTTTCTGGAAGGATATATCATAATCTGCTTTTTCTCCTCTTCTTTATTTTTCTCTCTCCCCTAGGAGGCTGGTCAGAATAGATTAAATCAATGAGCTTCCTTGCCCTTTGGCTTTTTATTGAATTTGATCAAAGGGGATCCTGGTTGGGGATCCAAGAAATGAAGGAGAGTGAATTCAAATTCTGTATTCCCAGGGTTATTCCTCAGCTCAGGTTCCCTGAGTTTCAGGAACTGCCACCTCTCCCCTTCAGATTTCTGTGTTGCTTTTCTGGTTTCCTTACACTTCAGCTAGACTTGTAAATAGACCCTTTATTAAGCCCTTCTCAAATTATCATCATTCATTTGTGTCATTTTTTTTCATGTTGCAGCTATAATGAGAATTTAGTACAATTATACTAAGTACCATGCATGCATGCCAAGTCACTTCAGTTGTGTCCGACTCTCTGTAACCCCATTGACTGCAGCCCACCAGGTTCTTCTGTTCATGGGATTCTCCAGGCAAGAACACTGGAGTGGGTTGCCATGCCCTTCTCCAGGACTAAGTACCATGGTATTGTTCAAAAGAGTAAGCAAAGTTCTTTGATTCTGTTAAAGAACACTTTTCAAGGTACATTGTTCAGTTCCCTCTCTATCTCAAAAATAACCTGATTTAGTAGGCTGGGATGTTCATAGGGGGAGGGAATTGTACAGTAAAAAAAAGAGGGAATTGTACAGTAAAAAAAAGAAAATCTTTCAAGGAAATCTTATGTGGTCCCATGCTAGCATTTAATCACAGTTGAGCGTTGAACAACAGGATTTATACATGGATTTTTTTCACTATTAAATACCATTGTATTATTCAAAAAAAAAAAAAGGTACATTGTTGGTGAGGAAAAAAAGCAAGTGAGGATTGGTTTAATTTCAGTTATATTAAAATACTATATATCAGACCTAACTAGAAAATATAATAATGCTTTGATGTATTACCTGGTAGGTTTTGTTGTTTCTGTCATTTTGTGCCATATCAATCAGTCTTGTTTAATTCTTCCCTTAATGGTGGCCAGGAACTTGTGCTTCTTCATTCACTCAAAATGCTCCACATAACAGAGTTTTTCTGAGTAAATGAGTCAATCTTGGCTTTTGAATTTGAAAAGCCTGAGTCCTACACTCTCATGACCAAAAGAACTCAGACTTTCACCATCCCCCATCTCTGAAAATATTCTAGGAGTTGGGAAAGCATTGAAAGTTAGGAGAATTTGAACGGTAAAAGTCTCCTGAAATAGAGCTCTATGGTTTCATCTTTTTCAAAATGATGTAACTATCAGACATGTTTAGTGAGTCTTAGGATAAAAGTGATGTTTAGTCATTTCCAGGGAAGTTCCCACTAAAAACAAGATCTTAACTGACTTCTACTCAATATAGTATGAAAGTAATGAAAATACTTATATAGTAAGTGTAAATATTACAGTAATGAAAATAATTATGTAGTAAAACAAACAAAACAAATCTGAGACAACTTTGGAGCATTTTCTAGAACCACTGCATAGGGTAAGAGCAGTAATAAGTTTCTCATCATTCATTTGTTATTTCAAAGGCATTACTGAAGTCATTCCATATGCCAGTGCATGCTCAGTTGCTCAGTCATGTCCAACTCTTTGCAACCCCATGGATTGTAGCCCACCAGGCTTCTCTGTCCATGGGAATTTTCCAGGCAAGAATACTAGAGTGGGTTGCCGTTTCCTCCTCCAGGGCATCTTCCCAATCTGAGTCTCTTACATCTCCTGCATAGGCTGGCAGATTCTTTAGCACTGAGCCACATGGAAAGTAAACCTGGAAAACTCAACAGTGGCCACAGGACTGGAAAAGGTCAGTTTTCATTCCCATCCCAAAGAAAGGCAATACCAAAGAATGCTCAAACTACCGCACAATTGTACTCATCTCACACACTAGTAAAGTAATGATCAAAATTCTCCAAGCCAAGCTTCAACAGTTCATGAACCATTAAATTCCATGTTCAAGCTGGATTTAGAAAAGGGAGAGGAACCAGAGATCAAATTGCCAACATTGTTGGATCATTGAAAAAGCAAGAGAGTACCAGAAAAACATCTACTGCCGTTTTATTGACTATATCAAAACCTTTGACTGTGTGGATCACAGTAAACTGTGGAAAATTCTTAGAGATGGGAATACCAGACCACCTGACCTACCTCCTGAGAAATCTGTATGCAGGTCAGGAAGCCACAGTTAGAACCAGACATGGAACAACAGAGTGGTTCCAAATGGGGAAAGGAGTACTTCAAAGCTGTATACTGTCACCCTGCTTATTTAACTTATATGCAGAGTACATCATGAGAAACACTGGGCTAGATGAAGCACAAGCTGGAATCAAGATTGCCAGGAAAAATATCAATAACCTCAGATATGCAGATGACACCATCCTTATGACAGAAAGCAAAGAACTAAAGAGCCTCTTGATGAAAGTGAAGGAGGAGAGTGAAAAGTTGGCTTAAAACTCAACATTCCGAAAACTAAGATCATGGCATCTGGTTCTATCACTTTATGGGAAATAGATGGGGAAACAGTGGAAACAGTGTCAGACTTTATTTTTCTGGGCTCCAAAATCACTGCAGATGGTGATTGCAGCCATGAAATTAAAAGACACTTTCTCCTTGGAAGGAAAGTTATGACCAACCTAGATAGCATATTGAAAAGCAGAGATATTATTTTGCCAACAAAGGTCTGTCTGGTCTAGGCTATGGTTTTTCCAGTAGTCATGTATGGATGTGAGAGTTGGACTGTAAAGAAAGCTGAGTGCCGAAGAATTGATGCTTTTGAACTGTGGTGTTGGAGAAGACTCTTGAGAGTCCCTTGGACTGCAAGGAGATCCAACCAGTCCATCCTAAAAGAAATCAGTCCTGAATATTCATTGGAAGGACTAATGCTGAAGTGAAACTCCAATACTTTGGCCACCTGATGGGAAGAACTGATTGATTTGAAAAGACCCTGATGCTGGGAAAGATTGAAGGCAGGAGGAGAAGGGGATGACAGAGGATGAGATGGTTGGATGGCATCACCAACTCAATGGGCATGAGTTTGAGTAAACTCTGGGAGCAATGGACAGGGAGGCCTGGAGTGCTGCAGTCCGTGGGGTCGCAGAGAGTCAGACTACTGAGCGACTGAACTGAACTGAATTGAACCTGGGAAGCCCTCCATATTTTAGGCACATTACTAAAGCCTTAGAATATAGTAATGAATGAGATTACTTGCCTCACATTTTACATTGTAGAGTTGGAAACATATAATAAGCACAGTAGAAAATAAAAAGCATTATATTAGTAAGAACTTCTAAGGGATGTATGAAGAATTAGCTGTAGAAGAACACATTTTTAGGTCTAGCAGCTATGGAGCACCTCCGTGGAAAAGGTGACCCTTGAATGAATGCTTTAAGGATATCTGTGTGAGGAGCATTGTGAGCAGAAAAAATTAAGAGATTATAGAAAGGCCTTAAGGTGGAGGCTCACCTGGTGGGTTCACTGAACCAGGAAGAGACTAGTGTGTCTGGAGCAGTGTGATCGAGTGGAGAGTGGAAGAGGGTGAGCCAAGTGGGTAGAGAGACCAGATCACAAGGGCTTTGTGGATCACACAAGAGATTAAGCTGAAATCAGGGTATGGGGATTTCCCTGGTGGCTCAGACAATAAAGCGTCTGCCTACAATGTGGAAGACCCAGGTTCAATCCCTGGGTCAGGAAGATTCCCTGCAGAATGAAATGGCAACCCAATCCAGTACTCTTGCCTGGCTGGATGGAGGAGCCTGGTGGGTTACAGTCTATGGGGTCGCAAAGAGTTGAATACAACTGAGCGACTTCACTTTCACTTTCTTTCACTTTTCAGGATGAGGGGAGGAATCTTTTGGAAGGATTTAACCAGAGAATTCACATGATTTGGCTCCTACTTTAACAATTACCCTCAATATTGAGTAAAACAGACTGTAGGGAAAAGGAAGTTAGAAGGAGAATGGCTGAGATCATTGCATTTATTTAGGTGAGATATGTACCCCCAAACCAGAAGGGATATGACATAGAAAACAGGTAAAAGTGGAGAGAACTTGAAAATGAAAATGAGGGATTGTCTGGGAAAGATCTCAGTGAAATGAAGGCTTCTTTGTGGACACAGGCTGGCTCAGATGACAGCACTCAGGTCCACTCTTGATACCTTGATAGTACACAGATTCCCTAGACCTATGACATAGCCCCAGATGAAGGGATGAGGAATTTAAAACCAATAGAGATTAGGTTCCTAACTGGGGCACCTTATATAATTTTATCCAATTTTAGAAGATAAGTTATTTTTCTTTTACACCTAAATTTATGAATGAAGATTTATATCTGATATGTGTGTGTATTTTTAGTCTGTGTCTAAGACTTCAAAAGGAAAAACAGTCTAGAAGTATTCTAAATTTTCAATAATGGTTACTGGAGGATTAGACCATGGAATTGTTTAGGGAATGAAAAGATCTGAACAAAGTTGATAAATGAAGAAATTTTTTTATTTTTTACTAGACTTTAAAAAGGCTCCTGTAAGGGCTTTATAATTTAAAAGGAAAAAAAAGTTTGTAAAAATTAACTGTAATGTTCTAGTAGGTGTTGTAATGATTCTAATTGTTAGGTTTACCTTCTTCAAAAATTAGTATTCTATAGTGGATATCCTATACTCTGCGAATTTGAATACTTTCCAAGTTACTGAGATATTTTTTCAACTAAGTAGGATTCAAATTTTGCCCAGTTACATGTTTTTCTCATTAACTCTTATTGCCCTGAGCATCCTGTTCCTCCTGTAATTGTTGTCGATGAGTGAGGTAAAGTAGCTATTAAGAAACTCAGCCCTCACCTTGACACATTCTGCTTTTTCTCCCGTCCCTGAAAAGTATGAGCCCACTCTTCCAACCATGTGCTTCAACTTCGTAATCACTTCTAATCTCTCAGTGTGCTTCCCTTTATATCCTTTGCTAATGGTAAAGTGTTATAGCTTTGCTGTTTTATATGTCCCCTGGATGCCCTTACTAATTTTTTTTTCTGATCATCATTTTTTTTTAAACTCACATTTATTCTCATCAGATGATTGCCTTTCTTCTTTTACTCTTTCTTTTTTTTTCTCTGCTCTTTAAGTAGAGAGGAAATCTAAAAAAGAATAAAAATAAGACATTTTCTGAGGTAAATTTATTTCTTCTTTGTTTCTTGGGTTAAAAAAAAAAAAGTAAGTCTATTTGGTTTCCTTGAAAGGGTAGGTTACCTTTGCTACGCATTGCCTTTCAAGTCAGCAAGACGAACTTTTCTCATTTCATATCCTGTACCATTCTTGTGACTTAAAACATGGATAGAAAATATTCATACAGTGGTCAGGGGAAAGATAATTTTGTTTTGAGTGAAAATAATAATAATAAAGCCATGGGGGAAAAACAGGTTTTTTGAACCACTTGTAGGTTAGTACAGTGTGAAGTTTGGATTCCCACTCAAAATGCCTTCTGAGCCCTTCCAATCTTTTGGAGGAATGGAAAAAGGGCTAAAAAAAATGAACCTGGAAGAGGCTGGAATTAAAAGAGCATCCTGTTATCTAGCCACAGTGAACAAAACATAAGTAACAGTGTAAGGAACTGGAAGAATCCAAGCAACTTCCATAGACTAAAAACAGGAGGGGTGGTATTGAGACTTGACCTATGTAACTGACTATGTATGTAATCTTATCCACATAAAATTGTCTGCTTGTGATTATATTATATACCATACTTTTACCTCTCTATGGTCACTTACTTTCATTTGAGAGCTTCTGAAATAGCTATGCTTTAACTTAGATAAATAATATTTAATAATTTGCACGTAACATAGAAGGCCAAGTAGGAAGATACTTTCATGGAAGGGATATACGTGTCTTTGCTGCTGCTGCTGCTAAGTCGCTTCAGTCGTGTCTGACTCTGTGCGACCCCATACGTGTCTTTAATGGATATTAATTTTTAGAGTAGTTTTAGGTTAACAGCATGTTTGAAGGAAAGTTCCCTGGTGACTCAGATGGTAAAGAATCTGCCTGCAATGTGGGAGACCTGTGTTTGATCCCTGGGTTGTAAGATCCCCTGGAGGAGGGCATGGCAACCCACTCCAGTATTCTTGCCTGAAGAATTCCATGAACAGAGGAGCTTGGCAGGCTACAGTCCATGGTGGTGCAAAGGGTCAGACACAACTGAGTGACTAAGCACACACGCGCACACACACACACACATACACACACACACACACACAATCCCCACACACTCCTGTTCCCCACATGCACAACTTCCCCACTATCAACACCCCCCACCTAGAGTGGTATACTTTTTGTAACTGTTAAACCTACATTACCACATCATTATTACATATAGTCTGAGTTCCATTGTAGTTCACTGTTGGCATCGTACATTCTGTGTTTGAACAAATATTTCATGACATCTATCCATCATTACAGTATCCTAGAGCATAATTTCACTGCCCTAAAACTCTTCTGTGCTTGGCCTTTTCTTCACTCCCTCATCCCTAAACTCTGGCAACCACTGAACTTTTTTACTGAATCCATTATTTTGCCTTTTTTTCCAGAACATCTTATAGTTGGAATTGTACAATCAGTAGCCTTTTCAGACATGTTGCTTTTACTTAGCAATATGTATTTAAGATTCCTCTATGTCTTTTTGTGACTTGTTAGCCTATTTCATTTTAGAACTGAATTCTATTGTCTGGATGTACCAGTTTACTCATCCATTCACCTACCTAGAGACATCTTGATTGCTTCAGTGCAGTTCAGTTCAGTCGCTCAGTCGTGTCTGACTCTTTGCGACCCCATGAATCACAGCACACCAGGCCTCCCTGTCCATCACAAACTCCCGGAGTTCACTCAAACTCGTGTCCATCAAGTCGGTGATGCCATCCAACCCTCTCATCCTCTGTCGTCCCCTTCTCCTCCTGCCCCCAATCCCTCCCAGCAACAGAGTCTTTTCCAATGAGTCAACTCTTCACGTCAGGTGACCAAAGTATTGGAATTTCAGCTTTAGCATCAGTCCTTCCTATGAACACCCAGGACTGATCTCCTTTAGAATGGACTGGTTGGATCTCCTTGCAGTCCAAGGGACTCTCAAGAGTCTTCTCCAACACCACAGTTCAAAAGCATCAATTCTTCGTAACTCAGCTTTCTTCACAGTCCAACTCTCACATCCATACATGACCACGGGAAAAGCCATGGCCTTGAATAGACGGACTACAAAGTTTTGTCAATTATAAGTGAAACTGTTATAAATATCTGTGTGCAGGTTTTTGTGTGAACATAAGTTTTCAACTCATTTGGGTAAATACCACAGAGCATGACTTCTGGATCATATGGTAAGACTATGTTTAGTTTTGCAAGAAACTGCCAAACTATCTTTCAAAGTGTCATACCACTTTACGCTCCCATCAGTAATGAATGAGAGTTCCTGTTGCTCCACATTCTTGCCAACACTTGATGTTGTCAGGATTTTTTTTAAAGCTTCTTAAGCACAACAGAACAGAATACATTTTTCTTTCCTTCGTGTTAAGTGTGCCCCTTTAGTGAACAGATGTTTCTTTGTGTGTGTGTGTGTGTGTATTTCCCATCCTAAAACTAAGTCCCTGAACCCCACATGCCATTGCAGGTACTCAGGTCCTTTGCAGCAAATTGTTAAGAGAATTGTTAATAGTAGTCATCAGTCAGTCTTCAATTCCCCTTTTTTCATTCTGTCTTGAAACTGTCCCAATTCAAGTTTCTAACTTTATAGCTTCATGAAAAATGTTCTTATCAGAGTCAATGACCTCCACAATAGCAAATTCAATGGTCAAATTTCAACCCTCATTTTGTGTAAGCTATATTTAACATGACACAATCTCACTTTCTTGAAATACTTTCTGTGTTTGGCTTTTGTTTGTCTTACCTCTTTCTTGGTTTACTTCTTACCTTAATGGCCACTCTTTTTTGGTCTCTTTCATTGCTTCCCCATATCTATCAGACCTCTAAACATTTGAGTTCCTAGATCTATACTGTCTTCCTTTCAGTACTCAGTTGTTTGGTTACCCCTCCTCACTACCTTCATATTTCTACCAAATTGTCATCAGATTATCAGAGAGGTTGTCCTGGACCATACTATCTAAAAGAGACTTCTATCCCAATCTCATCATGCTCTGTCCTCTTACTATCTTCAGTTGCCTTTTTTTTTTTTTTTTTGTAATCTCTTTATTCTTCATTTTAACTCTCTCACCACCATCTTGTGAGTCATTCTAGAATATAAATTCATAGACAGCTGTTATCTACTATTGAGTTTTTTCATTTTTTATTATTTCCTGGCCTATAGTTGTCATAAAATATGTATTTCTTTAATAATAATTACAGTATTTGCTAAAACATCTTCCCAGTCTCCTCTTTGAGTCTTCTTTGGGAATAAGAGTCCATGCAGTCCAGAAAAGGTTGTCCTTTCTTCTACTTACTCAAAATTTCCTTTTTCAGAAGAAGACAATTGTGCACAGTTGTTACGATAACCATCTTTAGTGAAGATGGTCATTGGAATGGGCATCAGCTTGGTCTCTCACAATTCTCCTTTCACAACTACAAGACGTTACAAACGAAGGGCAGAACAAATGATATGGAGACATGATGACCCAGATGATAATGTGAGACTCAAAGAGCTGTACGCTTGCAAGCACACATTTTATTAGCATATTGGTAAGGACGCATGTGAACTACTTCCCTAGACCAAAGAGACGAGCTTATATTTGGCATAAGCTATATTATGAGAAGTTCAGTACTTGGACAGTTCATTGTTAGGGTTGGAGGAACACTGAAGAGGGCAATGTAACCAGCCAGATGTGGGTATTGAAGATGGCTAGAAAAGTTTGACTCAAATCTAACACATGACCTCATAGATAGTCAAATGGTTGATTCTCTAGTAGTAGTGTCTTCAGGAGACAGAGCTCACAAAGGACAGCATAGTCATGTATGTATTCATCACTCTAACAAAGTGACTAAGATGAAGATGAAATCTAGTGGAAAATGACTCAAGAGCTACAGATCAGTTTCAAGTAGTGTCCTTGAACTTTTTGGACTGCATGGACTCTTATTCCCAAAGAAGACTCAAAGAGGAGACTGGGAAGATGTTTTAGCAAATACTGTATCTATTATTCAATAAATACATACTTTATGACAACTATAGGCCAGGGGATAATAAAAAATAAAGTAGGCACAGTTGAAGAGTCCTGGGAAGTTTCTTTACTAACTCCAATATTTGTTTACTCATTCACTCAACACATAGTTATTTTTCATCTATTATATGCCTGGCATTATTAAGGCATTGTGAATAGAGAAACAAAATAAAACAAAATCTTCTGATTTTATGAAACTTACTATTAGGAAGAAAAACAATTAAATATAATTACATATTATTCTAGATGATAATACACACCAAGGAATAAATCAAAACAGAGGTAGATGGATGAATGTAGATGGAAATGTGTGAGGAAAGACCTTATTTCAGCTAAGGTTTGAATGGAGACCTAAAGAAAAAGGGAGAGCAAGTCATGTGTGAATAGGATTATCACGTGCTATAAGACAGCTTAGGGTAATTTCTCACTGACTTGTATTTTTCCTATCTCTAATCACACAGCAAGTCCTATACTGAGATAGTTCATTAATGATAAAAATGTGCCGAGAAAAATGGTAGTAGAAGTTTTACTTTTATTCTTAAATCTTTAGATCACTACCTGTAGAAAATATTGGTTTCTGGAGACTCTTAGATGCATAAAGCCATGGTATAAAGTAATATATCCATGAATTATTTTCTTTGTTACTTTTCCATAAAATGAGCTCCTAATCATTGTCAAGATGAAATAAGGCATGTTTCACCACTGACATATGACAGAATTCAGGAATGTATATTTTCTGTAATGTATATTTTTTCTAGTCATGAAATAAAAGTCAACATTTAGGGAATATATTGAAAACACTGAAGAATTTGTTTCCATAAGCCTACATACAGAGATCCAAAGGTTTAAATTTCATCATCAAGTCTGCTCCCTAGCACTGTCTCAACTTCACTTTCTTATGCGGTGGCTCTATTCTCAAGCAGCCTCTTTCTCATGGTGACAAAATAGTTGCCATCAGCTCTAGCTTTATATTTTACTTCTCAGCATGTTCAGTAAAATAAAAAGAATGCTTCCTCCTGTTAACTCCAACAAATATCTTAGAATTAAGTCTCAGGCCCTGATTGCTCTGGTTTAAGTTTTGTACCCATCTCTGAAACAATTACTATGGCAAAGAGAGGTAGTGCTTCAATTGGCTGGAAAAGTATGTACTTAAGATAAGATACATCAAAATTCTTGGACTGAGAATGAATTACTTTGGGTCCCAAGGGAAACCAGGTGCTTTTACCAGAAGGGGTAATACATGCAAGTAAGCAGCTGCTCATACACTTATCCTTGATATATTATATACAGAACACTATTTTCCAGAATCAAATGGGGCCAATAGATGTCTCTCTCTCCCTCTCTTTCTTCTTCTCCTTTCTCCCTCTCTCTCTCTCTCTCTCACACACACACAGAAACCACCTCCCTACCAGCATCCCTTTACTATCTCCCCATTTGTTTCTATGAATAGAAACACCTGATTACATGTCAAAATACATCTAATGCAAGAGTGAGAATGGGAAAGAGAAAGAATTACCACAGTGAGTCCCTTAGTATCTCAGCCCTCAAGCAGTAAAGGAAACATGGCCATAATTTGTGTTAGTTACAATTCTACCTGAATTAAGAATATATCATGAGGAACTAAATGTTTTTATAATTATTTTAATAAAAATGTAGGTAATGGACATTTATTCTGAACCACGGATTGATACTACACACCAACTGATTTTAACCATTGCCGTGTACGTCTAGCAGCAAACTGATAGTAAAAGCCTTGTTGTTGTTCAGTCACTAAGTCGTGTCTGAGTCCTTGTGACCCCATGGACTGCAGCACAACAGGCTTCTACATCCTTCACTATCTCCTAGAGTTTGCTCAAATTCATGTCCATTGGGTCGGTGATGCCACCCAACCATCTCATCCTCTGTCGTCCCCTTCTCCTCCTGCCCTCAATCTTTCCCAGCATCAGGGTCTTTTCCAATGAGTTAGTCAGCTCTTTGCATCAGGTGGCCAAAGTAAAAACCTTACTAAAGTATATTTGCCCCCCTTCCTCTGCCTTTTCTTCAGATTCCACTGATTAGGGATTCATTCCTATAAGACTACCCTCCCTCCAACTTCAGAGAATAGTCACCAACCCAGACTATCACCTGTGCTTCTGACCAACTGACTATAGACTGAAGGTTGCAACAATTTGCCCCATCCCCTTATCTTGGAATTCAGATACCAATCACAAGTGAAGGTTGTTACCTACCCTTGTGACCAACTGGCTGTAGATGAGAGGTACCCACAAACTCCTCTTTGGGTAGAGGTTTGATTACTCCTCTTTGCTTACAGGAAACCCTTCTCCAGCCTCACAGCTTAGGGTATTTACTGCTGTAAGCTTCCCCAGTCGACTTATCTCTCTTCTAAAATACATAAATTTCACAGAGGCATAAACTGGAATTAAGATGTTCACATAAATATTACCTTAATTGTTCACCTCAGGAGCTTAGTCAAAACTAGTGAATAAATATTTATTATAAATAAATATTAAAAACTAATAAATTCAATACACAAACATGACAATTCTTCTTCTTTATCACAGACTCCCTCACAGCTTCAACACTCTAAGGGTCATTTTTGCTGGATCAGTGGTATTGAGCAACATCAAACCCCAAGGCTATTCCAAAGTGCTGTGGCAACTGGATGGCAAACTCTAAGGCAGACTTAGTATCTGCAGCTGCAATTTCAGGCAATGGGGAGATAAAGTGACTGTAGAGACACAGAAAGTAGGGGCAGTATTGTGCACATGCCGCCCTAGTCGATGTGGATAGTAGATTTGACATGGTACATGGACTTAATCCTGAGCAGATAAAACACTCACTTCATAATTCAAAAGTAATTTGAAAGAATTGGAATAACTGAGTACATAGAAGAAAACAAACTTTGCTTGAATCATTAGTTACTTGGTTCAATTGCTCAATCATGTCTCACTCTTTGCCACCCCAAGGACTGAGTATGCCAGGCCTCCCTGTCCATCACCAACTCCCAGAGCTTACTCAAACTCATGTCCATCAAGTCAGTGATGCCATCAAACCATCTCATCCTCTGTCATCCCCTTCTACTCCTGCCTTCAATATTTCACAGCATCAGGGTCTTTTTCAATGAGTCAGTTCTTCGAACTAGGTGGCCAAAGTATTGGAGTTTCAACTTCAGCATCAGTCCTTCCAGTGAATATTCAGGACTGATTTCCTTTAGGATGGACTGGTTGGATCTCCTTGCAGTCCAACATACTCTTAAAAGTCTTCTCCAACACCACAGTTCAAAAGTGGATGGGGAGCACGTGTATACCTGTGGTGGATTCATTTTGATATTTGGCAAAACTAATACAATTATGTAAAGTTTAAAAATAAAATAAAATTTAAAAAAAACAACAACAAAAAAGAATACTAAAAAAAAAAAAGTGTCAATTCTTCAGTGCTCGGGTTTCTTTAGAGTCCAACTCTCACATCCATACATGACTACTGGAAAAACCATTGCTTTGACTTGACAGACCTTTGTTGGCAAAGTAATGTCTCTGCTTTTAATATGCTGTCTAGGTTGATCATAGTTTTTCTTCCAAGGAGCAAGTGTCTTTTAATTTCTTGGCTGCAGTCACCATCTGCAGTGATTATAGAGCCCAAGAAAATAAAGTTTCCCACTATTTCCACTGTTTCCCCCATCTATTTGCCATGGAGTGATGGGACCAGAAGCCATGATTTTAGTTTTCTGAATGCTGAGTTTTAAGCCAACTTTTTCACTCTCCTCCTTCACTTTCATCAAGAGGTTCTTTAGTTGCTTTCTGCAATAAGGGTGGTGTCATCTGCATATCTTAGGTTATTGATATTTCTCCTGGCAATCTTGATTCTAGTTTGTGCTTCAACCAGCCTGGCATTTCGCACAATGTACTCTGCATATAAGTTAAATAAGCAGGGTGACAATATACAGCTTTGACATATTCCTTTCCCGATTTGGAACCAGTCTGTTGTTCCATGTCCAGTTCAGACTGTTGCTTCTTGACCTGCATACAGATTTCTCAGGAGGCAGGTAAGGTGGTCTGGTATTCCCATCGCTTTCAGAATTTTCCACAGTTTGTTGTGATCCACACAGTCAAAGGCTTTGGTGTAGTCAATAAAGCAGAAGTAGATGTTTCTCTGGAACTCTCTTGCTTTCGATGATCCAATGGATGTTGGCAATTTGATCTCTTGTTCCTCTGCCTTTTCTAAATCCAGCTTGAACATCTGGTAGTTCACGGTTCACGTACTGTTGAAGCCTGGCTTGGAGAATTTTGAGCATTATTTTGAGTTATTACTCATAATATAACTCCTTGTGAGGCCAGAACAAATTTGAATTGCAGTTTTCTTTGATTTCAGTACTATGAACTGGGGAGAGCCAATTTCATTCTAATCCCTTTCTCCTTATATCTATCATAAATCAAAAGGAAATTTCTCCAATATTCTGAAAATAAATGGGCTTTAGTTTTCAGGGTGTGTGTTTTTTTTTTTTTTAATTTTCCTATCATTCTATTTTGAGTGAAAGTTAGGTGAAATTGCATTTGCCAAACAATTGTTATTGTTTTTATTTTCCTCATTATATAAGTATTATAGGCTCACCATAGAAATTTTAGGAATTAAGTAAGTAAAGGTCTTCCCTGATAGCTCAGTTGGTAAAGAATCCACCTGCAATGCTGGAGACCCCAGTTTGATTCCTGGGTCAGGAAGATTCCCTGAAGAAGGGATAGGCTACCCACTCCAGTATTCTTGGGCTTCCCTTGTGGCTCAGCTGGTAAAGAATCCGCCTGCAATGTGGGAAACCTAGGTTCGATCCCTGGGTTGGGAAGGTCCCCTGGAAAAGGGGAAGGAACCCACTCCAGTATTCTGGCCTGGAGAATTCCGTGGACTGTATAGTACAAACTATACAAACTATAAGTGAATGTGAAAAGACACTCAACATCATTTGTCATTCAATTCAGTTCAGTTCAGTTCAGTCGCTCAGTTGTGTCCGACTCTTTGCAGCCCAATGAATCGCAGCACACCAGGCCTCCCTGTCCATCACCATCTCCTGGAGTTCACTCAAACTCACGTCCATTGAGTCATCGATGCCATCCAGCCATCTCATCCTCTGTCGTCCCCTTCTCCTCCTGCCCCCAAACCCTCCCAGCATCAGAGTCTTTTCCAATGAGTCAACTCTTCACATGAGGTGGCCAAAGTACTGGAGCTTCAGCTTTAGTATCATTCCTTCCAAAGAACACCCAGGGTTGATCTCCTTTAGAATGGACTTGTTGGATCTCCTTGCATTAGAGAATTACAAATTAAACTAATAATGAGATACAACTTCATACTTATTAGAATGACCAAAATCCAAAGCACTGAAAATGATGTATGCAGGCAAGGATGTGGAACAACAGGAACTCTCATTAATTACTGGTAGGAGTGCAAAATAGTACAACCATTTTAGAAGATAGCTTAGCATTTTCTTGCAAAACTAAACTTTTTCTTACAATGCAATCCAGGCATCACACTCCTTGGTAATGAAACTGAACAGAACCCTGTGGGGCTCCTGAACATGGAAGCCTTTCTGTTCCCCATTTCCTGATTCTAGCTTCCATGATTTTCTTTGAGTTCCAAAGGACAGATTCTAACAGTTATTATTTTGAGAAGGGAAGGGGTGCAAAGACAAGGAAGGGACAACCAGAAACAATAATGCAGCCTTGGGTTCCATCTCAACGTACGCACATAACAATGTCTTTAAACTCTTTGTTGTTGTTCAGTCACTCAGTCGTGTCCGACTCTGTGACTCCATGGACTGCAGCATGTCAGGCTTCCCTATCCTTCACCGTCTCCCGGAGTTTGCTCAAACTCATGTCAATTGAATCAGTAATGCCATCCAATCATCTCATCCTCTGTTGTCCCCTTCTCCTCCTGCCTGCAATTTTTCCCAGCATTAGCATCAAGGTCTTTTCTAATGAGTTGGCTCTTCTCATCAGGTGGCCAAAGCATTGGAGCTTCAACTTCAGCATCAGTCCTTTTAATAAATATTCAGGGTTGAGTTCCTTTAGGATTGACTGGTTTGATCTCCTTAAAGCCAAGGGACTCTCAAGAGTCTTCTCCAACACCACAGTTCAAAAGCATCAATTCTTCAATACTCAGCCTTCTTTAAACTCTTTAGGATGTCAGCATTCTTCACACCAGAGAAAGACCACCTGCGGCTATATTAAAGGAACCAGAGAAGCTCATCAAGAGATTACCTGAGACCAGATTAAAGGACTGCAGGCCCTGCACACACCCTAACCTTTTGCAACCCCACCTTTAAATCTTTGCTATAAAATTCCTCATCAAATCCTCCCAGCTGAGACACAGGTTTCAAGGGCAGGAGCCCAATCTGTCTCCCCTTTCCTGGTAAAGCAATAAAACTATTCTTTCCTACATCACCTAAAACTCTGTCTCTGAGATTCAACTCAGCACCAGTGCACAGTGGGGCTTCCTAGGTGGTGGTAGTGGTAAAATAACCCACCTGCCAATGGAGAAGATGCAAAAGACGTGTGGGTTTGATTCCTGGGTTGAGAAGATGCCCTGGAGGTGGACATGATAACCCACTCCAGTATTCTTGCCTGGAGAATCCCAAGGACAGAGGAGACTGGTGGGCTACAGTTCATAGAATCGCAAAGAATCAGACACAGCTGAACAACTGAATATGCACACACAGTGATTGAACTTTCAGCATCAGTATTACCCAAGTAAATTGAGAATGTATGTTCAAAGAAAAACTATCAAATGGATGTTTAGAGCGGTTTTATTCATAATTGTCAATACTTGGAAACATCCAAGATGTCTTTCCATAGGTGAGTGGATGTGTTTACTGCATATACCTATTGTGTATTTATTTTATATATATCTATGGTAATCCTGACAGTGGAATATTACTAAAGCTTAAAAGAAATGAACTGTTAAGCCATGAAAGCACATGGAGAAAACACAGATGAGTATTACTCAGTGGAATAAGTCAATCTGAAAAGGCTACTAACTATGTGATTCCAACCATACAACACTCCGGGAAAGACAAAAACAATAGAGACAGTAAAGAATGCAGTGTTTGTAATGGGTTAGAGAGGAGGGGGAGATGGATAGTTGGACAGAAGATTTTTATAACAGTGAAACTATTCTGTATGATACTGTAAAAAATTTAATAAACAGAAACTTCAATTAAATAGAGTTGAGAGGCCAGAAGAATAGATGGCATGCCCTGCAAGTACAGCAGATCCCAACAGGAAGAATAAAGACTCCTGTACTTTCCTTGCAAGGGCTTGGCCAAAGAAAGCCATGGGCTCTGTTTACTAGTTATATCCCCACTTCTTTGTGTCTCTAAAAGTTGTTATTCTCTTGCCGTGGGGGAACTTGCCACCTGGTTGCAGACCCTGAATTGCAATTCTCTGCTGATCCCCAATAAGCCCATTTTTGTTATTTAAGTCAACATTATTATAATTGTGAATATATGTTATTTCACATTTGTCCAAACCCAAAGAATGTATACCACCAAGAGTGAACCATAACACGAACTATGGGTTTTGGGTGATAATGACATGTTAATGTGGGTTCATCAATTATAACAAATTTATCACTGTGTTGTGGGATGGTGATAATGGAGGAGGCTGTGCATGTGTCAGGGCAGTGGGTGTATGGAAAATCTCTGTACTTTCCATTCAATTTTGTTGCAAACCTAAATCTGCTCTAAAAAAGTAAGGTCTGTTGAAAAGAGAAGAAAATATGCTATCTGCTACAGCATGAATGAAACCTGAAAACACTATAGTGAGGGAATAAAAACAGACAAGAGGACAAATATTATATGATTCTGCTTGAGTAGAATATATAGAATAAACAAATTCATAGTGACAGAAAGTAGATTAGAGTTTACCAGGGACTGAGGAGAGAAAGGAATGGAAAGTTATCATTTAAGGTATACAGAGATTCTGTTTGCAGTGATGGAAAATTTTGAAAATAGACAATGATGATGGTTATACAACATCATGAATATAACTAATGCCACTATACTGTATACTTAAAAATGGTTAAAATAGCAAGTTTTGTGTTATGTACATTTAACCAAAAGAAAAATGTTTTAAATTGTTTAAAAAGTCCACGATAGGTACAGCTCAGCCTCCAACATGCATATCTATTAGTATTTGGCAAGATAGTAATATAAGCAGCCCATGAGGTCACAGAGTCGGACATGACTGAGCAACTGAACTGAACCGAACTGAATATAAGGAAAGATAATGTTCTCCTTAGGATTTTTTTTCTTTTTTTTTTTGGCCACACCATTGAGCATGCAGGATCTTAGCTCCTAACAAGTTCAGTCACTCAGTCGTGTCCGACTCTTTGCGACCCCATGAATCGCAGCAGGCCAGGCCTCTCTGTTCATCACCAACTCCCGGAGTTCACTCAAACTCACGTCCATCGAGTCGGTGATGCCATACAGCAATCTCACCCTCTGTCGTCCCCTTCTCCTCCTGCCCCCAAACCCTCCCAGCATCAGAGTCTTTTCCAATGAGTCAACTCTTCTCATGAGGTGGCAAAAGTACTGGACTTTCAGCTTTAGTATCATTCCTTCCAAAGAACACCCAGGGCTGATCTCTTTTAGAATAGACTGGTTGGATCTCCTTTCAGTCCAAGGGACTCTCGAGAGTCTTCTCCAACACCAACTTCAAAAGCATCAATTCTTCAGCACTCAGCTTTCTTCACTGTCCAACTCTCACATCCATACATGACCACTGGAAAAACCATAGCCTTGACTAGATGAACCTTTGTTGGCAAAGTAATGTCTCTGCTTTTCAATATGCTGTCTAGGTTGGTCATAACTTTCCTTCCAAGGAGTAAGCATCTTTTAATTTCATGGCTGCAGTCACCATCTGCAGTGATTTTGGAGCCCCAAAAAATAAAGTCTGACACTGTTTCCACTGTTTCCCCACCTATTTGCCATGAAGTGATGGGACCAGATGCCATGATCTTTATTTTCTGAATGTTGAGGTTTTTTTTTTTTTAATTTTATTTTTAAACTTTACAATATTGTATTACTTTGCCAAATATCGAAATGAATCCGCCACAGGTATACCCGCGTTCCCCATCCTGAACCCTCTTCCCTCCTCCCTCCCCATACCCTCCCTCTGGGTCATCCCAGTGCACCAGCCCCAAGCATCCAGTATCGTGCATCGAACCTGGACTGATGACTTATTTCATACATGATATTATACATGTCTCAATGCCATTCTCCCAAATCTCCCCACCCTCTCCCTCTCCCACAGAGTCCAAAAGACTGATCTATACATCAGTGTCTCTTTTGCTGTCTCATACACGGGGTTATTGTTACCATCTTTCTAAATTCCATATATATGCGTTAGTATACTGTATTGGTGTTTTTCTTTCTGGCTTACTTCACTCTGTATAATAGGTTCCAGTTTCATCCATCTCATTAGAACTGATTCAAATGTATTCTTTTTAATGGCTGAGTAATACTCCATTGTGTATATGTACCACGGCTTTCTTATCCATTCATCAGCTGATGGGCATCTAGGTTGCTTCCATGTCCTGGCTATTATAAACAGGGCTGCGATGAACATTGGGGTACACGTGTCTCTTTCCCTTCTGGTTTCCTCAGTGTGTATGCCCAGCAGTGGGATTGCTGGATCATAAGGCAGTTCTATTTCCAGTTTTTAAGGAATCTCCACACTGTTCTCCATAGTGGCTGTACTAGTTTGCATTCCCACCAACAGTGTAAGAGAGTTCCCTTTTCTCCACTCCCTCTCCAGCATTTATTGCTTGTAGCCTTTTGGATCGCAGCCATTCTCACTGGCGTGAAATGGTACCTCATAGTGGTTTTGATTTGCATTTCTCTGATAATGAGTGATGTTGAGCATCTTTTCATGTGTTTGTTAGCCATCTGTATGTCTTCTTTGGAGAAATGTCTATTTAGTTCTTTGGCCCATTTTTTGATTGGGTCATTTATTTTTCTGGAGTTGAGCTGTAGGAGTTGCTTGTATATTTTTGAGATTAGTTGTTTGTCAGTTGCTTCATTTGCTATTATTTTTTCCCATTCTGAAGGCTGCCTTTTCACCTTGCTAATAGTTTCCTTTGTTGTGCAGAAGCTTTTAAGTTTAATTAGGTCTCATTTGTTTATTTTTGCTTTTATTTCCAATATTCTGGGAGGTGGGTCACAGAGGATCCTGCTGTGATTTATGTCAGAGAGTGTTTTGCCTATGTTCTCCTCTAGGAGTTTTATAGTTTCTGGGCTTACATTGAGATCTTTAATCCATTTTGAGTTTATTTTTGTGTATGGTGTTAGAAAGTGTTCTAGTTTCATTCTTTTACAAGTGGTTGACCAGTTTTCCCAGCACCACTTGTTAAAGAGATTGTCTTTAATCCATTGTATATTCTTGCCTCCTTTGTCAAAGATAAGGTGCCCATATGTGCGTGGATTTATCTCTGGGCTTTCTATTTTGTTCCATTGATCTATATTTCTGTCTTTGTGCCAGTACCATACTGTCTTGATGACTGTGGCTTTGTAATAGAGCCTGAAGTCAGGTAGGTTGATTCCTCCAGTTCCATTCTTCTTTCTCAAGATAGCTTTGGCTATTCGAGGTTTTTTGTATTTCCATACAAATTGTGAAATTATTTGTTCTAGCTCTGTGAAGAATACCGTTGGTAGCTTGATAGGGTTTGCATTGAATCTATAAATTGCTTTGGGTAGTATACTCATTTTCACTATATTGATTGTTCCAATCCATGAACATGGTATATTTCTCCATCTATTAGTGTCCTCTTTGATTTCTTTCACCAGTGTTTTATAGTTTTCTATATATAGGTCTTTAGTTTCTTTAGGTAGATATATTCCTAAGTATTTTATTCTTTCCATTGCAATGGTGAATGGAATTGTTTCCTTAATTTCTCTTTCTGTTTTCTCATTATTAGTGTATAGGAATGCAAGGGATTTCTGTGTGTTGATTTTATATCCTGCAACTTTACTATAATCATTGATTAGTTCTAGTAATTTTCTGGTGGAGTCTTTAGGGTTTTCTATGTAGAGGATCATGTCATCTGCAAATAGTGAGAGTTTTACTTCTTCTTTTCCAATTTGGATTCCTTTTATTTCTTTTTCTGCTCTGATTGCTGTGGCCAAAACTTCCAAACTATGTTGAATAGTAATGGTGAAACTGGGCACCCTTGTCTTGTTCCTGACTTTAGAGGAAATGCTTTCAATTTTTCACCATTGAGGATAATGTTTGCTGTGGGTTTGTCATATATAGCTTTTATTATGTTGAGGTATGTTCCTTCTATTCCTGCTTTCTGGAGAGTTCTTATCATAAATGGATGTTGAATTTTGTCAAAGGCTTTCTCTGCATCTATTGAGATAATCATATGGTTTTTATTTTTCAATTTGTTAATGTGGTGTATTACATTGATTGATTTGCGGATATTGAAGAATCCTTGCATCCCTGGGATAAAGCCCACTTGGTCATGGTGTATGATCTTTTTAATGTGTTGTTGGATTCTGATTGCTAGAATTTTGTTAAGGATTTTTGCATCTATGTTCATCAGTGATATTGGCCTGTAGTTTTCTTTTTTTGTGGGATCTTTGTCAGGTTTTGGTATTAGGGTGATGGTGGCCTCATAGAATGAGTTTGGAAGTTTACCTTCTTCTGCAATTTTCTGGAAGAGTTTGAGCAGGATAGGTGTTAGCTCTTCTCTAAATTTTTGGTAGAATTCAGCTGTGAAGCCGTCTGGACCGGGGCTTTTGTTTGCTGGAAGATTTTTGATTACAGTTTCAATTTCCGTGCTTGTGATGGGTCTGTTAAGATTTTCTATTTCTTCCTGGTCCAGTTTTGGAAAGTTGTACTTTTCTAAGAATTTGTCCATTTCTTCCACGTTGTCCATTTTATTGGCATATAATTGTTGATAGTAGTCTCTTATGATCCTTTGTATTTCTGTGTTGTCTGTTGTGATCTCTCCATTTTCATTTCTAATTTTATTGATTTGATTTTTCTCCCTTTGTTTCTTGATGACTCTGGTTAATGGTTTGTCAATTTTATTTATCCTTTCAAAGAACCAGCTTTTGGCTTTGTTGATTTTTGCTATGGTCTCTTTTGTTTCTTTTGCATTTATTTCTGCCCTAATTTTTAAGATTTCTTTCCTTCTACTAACCCTGGGGTTCTTCATTTCTTCCTTTTCTAGTTGCTTTAGGTGTAGGGTTAGGTTATTTATTTGACTTTGTTCTTGTTTCTTGAGGTATGCCTGTATTGCTATGAACTTTCCCCTTAGGACTGCTTTTAAAGTGTCCCACAGGTTTTGGGTTGTTGTGTTTTCATTTTCATTAGTTTCTATGCAAATTTTGATTTCTGTGTTGATTTCTTCTGTGATTTGTTGGTTATTCAGCAGCGTGTTGTTCAGCCTCCATATGTTGGAATTTTTAATAGTTTTTCTCCTATAATTGAGATCTAATCTTACTGCATTGTGGTCAGAAAAGATGCTTGGAATGATTTCTATTTTTTTGAATTTACCAAGGCTAGATTTATGGCCCAGGCTGTGATCTATCCTGGAGAAGGTTCCATGTGAGCTTGAGAAAAAGGTGAAATTCATTGTTTTGGGATGAAATGTCCTATAGATATCAATTAGGTCTAACTGGTCTATTGTATCGTTTAACATTTGTGTTTCCTTGTTAATTTTCTGTTGATCTATCCATAGGTGTGAGTGGGGTATTAAAGTCTCCCACTATTATTGTGTTATTGTTAATTTCTCCTTTCATACTTGTTAGCATTTGTCTTACATATTGCGGCGCTCCTGTGTTGGGTGCATATATATTTATAATTGTTATATCTTCTTCTTGGATTGATCCTTTGATCATTAGGTAGTGACCATCTTTGTCTCTTTTCACAGCCTTTGTTTTAAAGTCTATTTTATCTGATATAAGTATTGCTACTCCTGCTTTCTTTTGGTCCCTATTTGCATGGAAAATCTTTTTCCAGCCCTTCACTTTCAGTCTGTATGTGTCCCCTGTTTTGAGGTGGGTCTCTCGTAGACAACATATGTAGGGGTCTTGTTTTTGTATCCATTCAGCCAGTCTTTGTCTTTTGGTTGGGGCATTCAACCCATTTACGTTTAAGGTAATTACTGATAAGTATGATCCCGTTGCCATTTACTTTATTGTTTTGGGTTTGAGTTTATACACCGTTTTTGTGTTTCCTGTCTAGAGAATATCCTTTAGTATTTGTTGGAGAGCTGGTTTGGTGGTGCTGAATTCTTTCAGCTTTTGCTTGTCTGAGAAGCTTTTGATTTCTCCTTCATATTTGAATGAGATCCTTGCTGGGTACAATAATCTGGGCTGTAGCTTATTTTCTTTCATCACTTTAAGTATGTCTTGCCATTCCCTCCTGGCTTGAAAAGTTTCTATTGAAAGGTCAGCTGTTATCCTTATGGGAATTCCCTTGTGTGTTATTTGTTGTTTTTCCCTTGCTGCTTTCAATATTTGTTCTTTGTGTTTGATCTTTGTTAATTTGATTAATATGTGCCTTGGGGTGTTTCGCCTTGGGTTTATCCTGTTTGGGATTCTCTGGGTTTCTTGGACTTGGGTGATTATTTCCTTCCCCATTTTAGGGAAGTTTTCAACTATTATCTCTTCAAGTATTTTCTCATGGTCTTTCTTTTTGTCTTCTTCTTCTGGGACACCTATGATTCAAATGTTGTAGCGTTTAATATTGTCCTGGAGGTCTCTGAGATTGTCCTCATTTCTTTTAATTCGTTTTTCTTTTATCCTCTCTGATTCATTTATTTCTACCACTCTATCTTCTAATTCACTAATCCTATCTTCTGCCTCTGTTATTCTACTATTTGTTGCCTCCAGAGTGCTTTTAATTTCATTTATTGCATTATTCATTATATATTGACTCTCTTTTATTTCTTCTAGGTTCTTGTTAAACCTTTCTTGCGTCTTCTCAATCTTTGTCTCCAAGCTATTTATCTGTGATTCCATTTTGATTTCAAGATTTTGGATCAATTTCACTATCATTATTCGGAATTCTTTATCAGGTAGATTCCCTATCTCTTCCTCTTTTGTTTGGTTTGGTGGGCATTTATCCTGTTCCTTTATCTGCTGGGTATTCCTCTGTCTCTTCATCTTGTTTAAATTGCTGAGTTTGGGGTGTCCTTTCCGTATTCTGGCAGTTTGTGGAGTTCTCTTTATTGTGGCATTTCCTCGCTCTGTGTGGGTTTGTACAGGTGGCTTGTCAAGGTTTCTTGGTTAGGGAAGCTTGTGTCGGTGTTCTGGTGGGTGGAGCTGTATTTCTTCTTTCTGGAGTGCAATGAAATGTCCAGTAATGAGTTATGGGATGTCTATGGTTTTGGGGTGACTTTGGGCTGCCTGTTTCTTGGAGCTCAGGGCTGTGTTCCTTGCTGCTGGAGAATTTGCTTGGTATGTCTTGCCCTGAAACTTGTTTCACCCAGAGAGGTTTACAGCGTTATATGGAGAAGAGAAGAGTGAGGAGGGAGTTAGACGTAACCCAAATGAGATGAGGTGGAATCAATAGAGGAGAGAGTGGGCTATTCAATAATCTCTTCCTTATGTGCACTCCACAACTGGACCACTCAGAGTTGTTCACAGAGTTATACAGAGAAGAGAAGAAGGAGAAGGGTGGCAGAGGTGGCCAGGAGGATAAATGGGGGGAATGAAAAGGAGGGAGACAGATCCGGCCAGTAACCAGTTCCCTAAGTGTTCTCCACTGTCTGGAACACACAGAAATTCACAGAGTTGGGTAGAGTAGAGAGGGGTTAGGGAGGAAACACAGGCGACCTAGTGGAGAAAAAGGAGAGTCCAAAGGGAGAGAGAGCAGTTAAGCCAGTAATCTCGCTCCCTACTGAAGATTGGGTTCTTAAAGGTACAAAATTGGTAACAAATACATAAAAGCAAAAATTAAAAATCTAGAGTAGAGTTTGTAATTTCAAAAATACGATGTTAAAGAAAAGAAGAAGGAAAAGAAAGAGAGAAAAAACGAACAAACAAAAACAAACAAGGTCATGAAAATTATAAAGAAAATATAGGTACAAAATTGATAACTAATACCAAAAAGCAAATGTTAAAAATCTAGAGTAGAGTTTGGAATTTCAAAAATACAATGTTAAAAAAAGAAGAAGAAAAAGAAAGAGAGAGAGAAAAAAAACAAACAAGAACAAACAAAGTCGCATAAATTATATAAAAAAAAAAATACAGGTGCAAAATTGATAACAAATACCAAAAAGCATAAATTAAAAATCTAGAGTAGAGTTTGGAATTTCAGATATACAATGTAATTTAAAAGGAGAAGAGAAAGAAACAGAGAAAAAGAAAAAGAAAAAAGGGTCACAGAAATTATATTAAAAAAATAAAAACTATAGGTACAAAATTGATAACAAATATCAAAAAGCTAAAATTAAAAATCTAGAGTAGAGTTTGGAATTTCAAAAATACAATGTTAAAGAAAAGAAGGGAAAAAAAAAGGTCAAAAAATATAAATATATATATATATATATGAAGTTTGCTTTAAAAAAAATAGGGTCTTCTTTTTTTTTTTTTTTTTTGCAAAGTAATCGGTTATAAAAGTGGAAATTAAAGGAATAATAGAGGACTTAAAAAAATTTTTTTTAATTAAAAAAAAGAAAGAAAGAAAGAATGATTGTACAAATAGTAAAAATATATCTAGGACTTTGTCTGGTTTTGTTGTGAGTATTGTGGGTTCAGTTCATTTTTGGCTAGTTCCTTGGTCCGACTTATATTTCTCAAGATCTGTAGGCCCCTTCCTATGTAGTTGGTACTAATCACAGGGTTTTAATCTATTGCCTGTAGCTTCCAAGACGGTTCCCTCTGTTATAGCTTCTTCTGTTTGCTGGTCTCTTCAGTGTCTGGTTTCCGCCCTGACACAAAGGGGACGGTGGAGGACACTTTTTTTATTTTTTTTTTTAGGCTCACTTGTTCAGTCCTGCTGAGGGGAGGTAGGGAGAGATGCTGCAAACAAATAACACTGGCGTGTGCTCGCAGTGCCTCAGCCACACTGGGTCTGCCCCCTGTTCACGGCGCGTGTAGCCTCTCTGTCCACGCTGCTCAGGCTCTAGGCTGCTCCGCCAGGAACCATCCATGGCCAGCCCTGGGCTGCCTGTACTTCCCAGGTCCAAGCCGCTCAGGTTCAGGCACTCAGGTAGTCCTCAGAGGTGCAGACTCTCGGTTGGGCCTGCGTTTTGTGCCCTTCCCAGATCCGAGCAGCTCAGGTGATGAGGTGTTTGGCACATGCGATTGCTGCCACTTATCGCCTCCCTGCCATTCGGTTATCTAGGTGTGCACTGGCACACCTTTTCAGGCAGATGTTGACCATCCAGACCCCCAAGAAGTTTTAGTTAGCAAAGAAGCCTGCTTACAGTTTTATAGATAATGTCTCTCTGGGGCTGCGATTGTCCCCTTCCGGCTCTGCCTGCCTATCATCGGAGGGGGATGGTCTGCCGCCGGCTATCTCTGTTCAGTCCTTTGTTCTGTGTGCGGGCCTGGTGGTGTCTTAGGTTAGGGCTGGCTTTTCGCGTGGTAGATATCCCACAGTCTGGTTTGCTAGCCCAAATTATTTCGCTCAGATAGTGCTCGGGGTATTCAGGCCAGATCCTTGCGATGCAGCCCGCGCCGCGCCTCCCTGCCCAGCCCCCGCTTGCTAATGGCGGATGCAGGCATCTGCGCTGCTTCTCTGCTGGGGGAGTTACAGTAGGGCTCGCAATGTGTGGGTTTTAATTGTTTATTTATTTTTCCTCCCTGTTATGTTGCCCTCTGTGCTTCCAAGGCTCAGCACAGATTCGGCAGTGAGAAGGTTTCCTGGTGTTTGGAAACTTCTCTCTTTTTAAGACTCCCTTCCCGGGACGGAACTCCGTCCCTCCCTCTTTTGTCCCTTTTTTTGTCTTTTATATTTTTTCCTACCTCCTTTCGAAGACTTGGGTTGCTTTTCTGGGTGCCTGATGTCCTCTGCCAGCATTCAGAAGTTGTTTTGTGGAATTTACTCGGCGTTTAAATGTTCTTTTGATGAATTTGTGGGGGAGAAAGTGTTCTCCTCGTCCTACTCCTCTGCCATCTTCAGGGTGGGTCTGAATGTTGAGTTTTAAGCCAACTTTTTCACTCTCCTCTTTCATTTTCATCAAGAGGCTTTTGAGTTCCTCTTCACTTTCTGCCATAAGGGTGGTGTCATCTGCATATCTGATGTTATTGATATTTCTCCCGGCAATCTTGATTCTAGCTTGTGCTTCTTCCAGCCCAGCGTTTCTCTTGATGTACTCTGCATAGAAGTTAAATAAAGCAGGGTGAAAATATACAGCCTTGATGTACTCCTTTTCCTATTTGGAGCCAGTCTGTTGTTCCATGTCAAGTTCTAACTGTTGCTTCCTGACCTGTGCATAGATTTCTCAAGAGGCAGGTCAGATGGTCTGGTATAACCAGGGATCAAACCCATGCCCCCTGCAGTAGAAGCACAGATTCTTCACCACTGGATGGTGAAGAAAGTCCCTTTCATATAATTTTTAATTCTCTTTTTCTTCTATGTATTTTTTATTATGGTTACAGCTTGCTGAGTTTTGACAAACATATAGACTCTGTAACAATCACCTGGACAAACTATGTAATATACATATTAAAAATTTCTATTAAAAATTTCCTTTCTGAAATTTTCCAAACACCACCATCATCAGAAGCCACTGCTGTTATCACAGTTGCTTTAAATTTCCTTTAAGCATCCTTATTAGCATATCAGCAACAAGCTGGATTTGAGGATGGTTACAGCAATGTTGAATCAGAAGGGAAAAAGATAAACTGTAAACAAGTAAAAGAAAAGCCCTTCTACTGTTAATGGTCCAGGGGCAATATCAACCTGAGATGTAGCACATTAAAAGAAATGTTGTGCATGACTGAGGCCAAAAAGATGAAAGCACTGAAACTATCCCCCTAATCTACTGTAATATATGACAACATGTCATATACAGGATCCAGAAATAGCTCCATTTGGGTGGCTTGTTAAATATAAGATAATGGAGTAGAGTATGTCTATACAAATGGGTACAAGGACTGCCAAAGCCAGGATAAAAATGGGAATGATACTTGACCTAAGGGGATCTATTGTGCTACCTGGAGACAATGTGAAGCCTGAAGAGCTAAGGAGCACTAGGGAAGACATTCAAGCCAAGAAAAACAAAAACACAGTTGTAGAGTCACAGAGTTCAACAACAAGTGGCATTAGAGGAGACTGGCCCCTGTGAGCAGGAGCCATTTGTCCTTGAGAAGAGCAGATACTGTAGCCAACACACACCAGAGAAGAGCGTGGGGACTGGGAAGCGGATGCTCCTACTTCGTGCTTCAAACCCACCTAAGTATTTCTCTCCTTCTGATCACCCAAGTGTCATTTCAGGGAAGAAATAGACAAAACGATACTCATCTGAGACACTGTCTAAAGGCTTGTTTAACAGAAAACAAACTTATGGGGAATTTCCGGGTGGTCTAGTGTTTAGGATTCTGGACTTTGACTTCCATGGCCTGGGTTTAATCCCTGGTCAGGGGACTGACCTTCAAGACAGCAAGATCCTACTAGCCAGCAAGGCTAACATAACAAAGACAAATGTATGGTCCCCAAAGCGGTAAGGAGGATGGCGAGAGGGATAAATTAGGAGGTTGAAATTAACAGATACACACTACTCTGTATAAAATAGATAACCAACAAGGGCTTACTGTATAGCATAAGGAACTATTCTCAATACTTTAAAATAATTTATAATGGAAAAGACTCTAAAAAAGAATACATATATGTATATAAAACCATACTCAAGCACACACACACATATATCTGAATCACTAATGCTGCACACCTGAAACTAACATACATTATAAATCAGCTATACTTAAATAAAAGAAGAAAATAAAGTAGGAAATATTTATTTTTAAAAGTCAAAAACAATAATAAAGACTTGTTTAAATCACTGGCTACAGATGAGACACTTAATTATCTCCCCTGCTAACCAGTGAGATGGGAGATTGGAAGGAAGGCCAGATTAGTTATTGACAAAAAATAAAATTGTTATATTTTCTGTGAACATCTGAGTAACTGTGTGAGTTAAATTTGTGGCTTGCTGCTATTGCATTTAAGGGATAAATTGAATAAAAAGTATGAATTCTATCTTTAAAAATTGGAGTTGTATCTAGCAAAGATGACATCACAAAACTACTTAAATTGTTTCTTCACTCTTTCCTGAACTAGTGTTTGTAGTAGAAATTTTGAGCATTCACGCCATTCTTAGGCTTATACCCTGGATATTTTCACTTCACATTATGCAATGAAAATTTTACGTGTTTAAATATTCTCTAAAAATATATTTTTAATATCTATACAATATTCAAATGGATTTACTGGAATGTGTTTACATATTCTACTATATTTGGACATGAAATCAAGTTTTGCAACTATAGGTATAATACAAATGTAAAACCAATTTGTACTATATCTCTAAATACTAATTTAGTAAATTTTTCCTAAAATTGGAATTTGTGAGTCAAAATAGATGAAGATTTTAAAAGTTAACATATACTGCCAAATTGCTTTCCAAAATCTCTGTGCAAATTTATACAGCTACTAGTAGGAAAGAAAATGCCAATCATGAAGAGTACCCTTGCCAGGATTATATAATATCACTATGAATCTTCTCTAATTTGACAGGTCAAGCATTGTATCATCTTTAATCAGAACTTTGAGCAGTAAGATGATTGCTGGTTATTGGAAAATTAAAGTGGCTCAGTCGTGTCCAACTCTTTGCAACCCCATGGACTGTAGCCTGCCAGGCTCCTCTGTCCATGGAATTCTTCAGGCAAGAATACTGGAGTGGGTAGCTGTTCCCTTCTCCAGAGGATATTCCCAATGCAGGGATCAAACCCAGGTCTCCCACATTGCAGGCAGATTCTTTACCATCTGAGCCACCAGGGAAGCCAGTAACCAGGCATAAGTAAAGATCTACTTTCTGGACCTGGAGATCCTAAAGATGCCATTTTAAAATGGACCACAGGTTCTAGACTTTAGTGTACTATTGATCTAGGGCTTTATTTATTTAGAAGAAAATGCCATGGTCAAATTTTATTAAAGACTATTTTTCTTTTTCAAAGTCTAACATTCATTGCCCCAGATTCTATGTCATTTAATGATATATTTTTAATGGGACTTGACTTATTTGAATTATGTATCTTTTGAAGTAGCTTGAATATTACTATTCTATCATTCAGGGAACATTTCTTTTTCCTCAGGCACTGTTATATACTGATATGTCATAATGGCCTCTGATTTCAAGAAATTCATAATTTTGGTGGGGTAGGTAGCAGAAAGCAAGAGATCTGTGACTATATAGTCAACTATAATTCTCTGAATACCCATCAAAAGTAAAAATAGTTATGGATTTATAATAGAACAATAAACTTTGAATCTCAAGAAGGCAGTTTACCTTTACGTTCCACTGAGAAAATCCAAACACGATTTTTTAAGAGACAATTTAAGTTTATCAGCTTTTTAGGGCTATTCACATGGAGGGAGACTTTAAGATTCACAAATTACAAAAATTATATCTTTACTGACAAATACAATGTTACTTTTTTCCTCTTTTATATTTACAAAACAAGTTTATTTCCCTCTTTACAAGTTATCTTTGACATTAATGTATTTTTAATTACCAAAGCCATGTTAGTGATATATTATCTGCAACACTTTGCCTTGCTTCTATTTGCCTGGATGCTCTTTGAATTTGTTTGTACTTTGGTTGCTGGAAACTACTCTTTTGTTGTTGTTCAGTCATTCATTCGTGTCCTACTCTTTGTGACCCCATACACTGAAGCATGCCAGGATTTTCTGCCTGTCACTATTTCCCGGAGTTTGCTCAAACTCATGTCCATTGAGTCAGTGATAATATCCAACCATCTCCTCCTCTATCATCCCCTTCTCCTCCTGCCTTCAGTCTTTCCCAGCATCAGGGTCTTTTCCAATGAATCGGCTCTTCACATCAGGTGGCCAAAGTATTGGAGCTTCGGCTTCGGCATCAGTTCTTCCAGCTAATATTCAGGGTGGATTTCCTTTAGTATTGAATGGCTTGATCTCATTGCAATCCAAGGACTCTCAAGAGTCTTTTCCAGCACCACAGGTCAAAGGCATCAGTTCTTCAGTGCTCAGCCTTTTTTATTGTCCAGCTCTGACATCCGTACATGACAACCATAAAAACCATAGCTATGACAATACAGACCTTTGTCGGCAAAGTAATGTCTCTGCTTTTTAATACACCGTCTGTGCTTGTCATTGCTTTTCTTCTAAGGAGCAAGTGTCTTTTAATTTCATGGCTGCAATCACTGTCCACAGTGATTTTGGAGCCCAAGAAAATAAAGTCTGTCACTTTTTTCATTGTTTCCCAATCTATTTGCCATAAAGTGGTGGAACCTGATGCTGAGATCTTAGTTTTTTGAATATTGAGTTTTAAGCCAGCTTCTTCACTCTCCCCTTTCACCTTCATCAAGAGGCTCTTTAGTTTCTCTTTGCTTTCTGCCATAAAGATGGTGTTGTCTGCATATCTGAGGTTATTAATATTTCTCCCAGCAATCTTGCTTCCGCATTGTGCTTCATCCAGCCCAGCATTTTGCATGATGATGTCAAGTCACAGGTATCCATTCTCATAGTTTTTGAGCATTTATCCTGTAGGTGTATATTTGTGATTCCTGAAACTTGATCATTCAGTGTATCATTTATTTCACCTTTTTAAAAAAATGTATCAAAGTATCATGATTTCAAGCCATATCTCAAGAATAAAATGAATAATAACTAAATTCACATTAAATGTCTTTTCTTCTCTCTCCCTTTCTCTTTATTCAAATTTCCATAATGGAGACTCTGTAACCATCCAACACTGTTTTTGACTGAACAATTTTCAAGTGAAGCTGTTGTCAATAAGTAAGATTTTAGTTTTAAAATAAAGAAAAAATGAGAGTACCCTGTACACTAAAGACTTCATAAGGATTTTAGTAGCAGATTTCCTTTTTACATCAAAGTGATTTGAAGAAAGTTTACCTTACATCAAAATTTAGAATAATTTTCTGCTTGGAGGAGATGAAAATTGAAATTGGCCTTAAAGTGTAGATTAAGCAGGAATTTTTTTTCACATAGGTAATAGGCAGTGCAGGAACAGATGTCTATAAGTTCTTATTCTATTAAGGTGCTAGAATTATTCAGAGAGGAGCCATGGGCACTACATTGAACCTGAAGTGCTGTTAGGGACAGTGATAAGGGTTTTCAAGTTGATAACTGTGGACTAGAATTTCCCATTGGAGAAGGAAATGGCAACCCACTCCATTGTTCTTGCCTAGAGAATCCCAGGGACGGGGGAGCCTGGTGGGCTGCCATCTATGGGGTTGCATAGAGTGGGACACAACTGAAGAGACTTAGCAGCAGCAGCAGCAGCATTTCCCAACATTTTCAAAGTATGAAAAATAGAAATTATGTACAATATCTTGTTGCAAACTCTAGAGAGTAAACTCCTTAAAAGAATCCCTTAAAAGAAGGGATTAACAAAGGGGAATAACAAGATATTATTGTTTCCTCATTTTTTGCTGACAAAGTTATAAGTATTAAATACACATATTTTCCCAAAACTTTAAACTTCTTACCCTCACAACAGTGGAAACTGAAAGTGCATGCTCAATATATTCTTCTATCTTAAAACCTTTAAGCCTATAACCTGTGTGCTCAATCAATGATGTTAATTGCATAAGAATAGGAAAATGGCATTTTCCAGAGCTGATATTCCATTAGATCTTCATGAGAGTGAATGGAAAAGATAGAGAATGACCTAAAAATGTAGATTAGATGTGTCTGAAAAGGTAATGAACTTCTAAGTGAACAGAAGCTAAATTCGGATTCCTAATAAAATGGAAAGGAGCCAGTTCTTAGCAATCATTACCAAAATTTTGTATAGCTTCAATCATTACTCATTTATGCTGAAAAATGTCTATTCTGACATACCTTGGCATCTTCTCATTTAAAAAACATATTTAAGTCCTCTAAATTTTATATATTCTTCCATGGGAAATTCAGAAACGAATACCTTCATCATCCAACCAGTCCATTCTGAAGGAGATCAGCCCTGGGATTTCTTTGGAAGGAATGATGCTAAAGCTGAAACTCCAGTACTTTGGCCACCTCATGTGAAGAGTTGACTCATTGGAAAAGACTCTGATGCTGGGAGGGATTGGGGGCAGGAGGAGAAGGGGACGACAGAGGATGAGATGGCTGGATGGCATCACTGACCTGATGGACATGAGTCTGAGTGAACTCTGGGAGTTGGTGATGGACAGGGAGGCCTGGTGTGCTGTGATTCATGGGGTCACAAAGAGTTGGACACGACTGAGTGACTGACCTGACTGACCTTCATCATATCTTAATTATGTTTAATTTGTGTTTATATTACCAATGCCTAATTTATAACAGATACAATGTGTGATGAATGTACCTATTTTGGAAAAAAATGAATGAATGATTATGATTTTGATATGTACAATATTATTCTAATCAATGTAAAAATGGATTAATATTTTTAAATATCTAAGGACAGAGGGATGGTATGGGGAGGGAGGAGGGAGGAGGGTTCAGGATGTGGAACACATGTATACCTGTGGTGGATTCATTTTGATATATGGCAAAACCAATACAATATTGTAAAGTTAAAAAATAAAATAAAATTTTAAAAAAGAAAAAAAACAAAAAAAATGACACTATTAAAAACAAAACTTGATTAGAAGTTTAGATTAGTGTTGGTAAGCTCTAAAACTACCCTTGTAAATGGATAATAATATACCTTTATATATTAATATCTTTGAAGAACATAAAAATGATATAATATATGCTAATAAAAAGAGTATTTTAGTAGAGCTATAGTTAACACCTTATATTATTCAAGAAATACTTAACACAGGATGCAATAAAATACTAGTGCAATCATATATTATAATTTGGACAATCCTACAGAGCTTATTTTTCATGAAAATTAAAATTATTTCACAGAAGAGACTTAGAGGTCAAGATCAAGGCATATTTTATAATAATTGATTTGGTAATTAGGATGATTTTCCTTCAAGTCTCCACTGGTTTTTGAAGAAAATGGGATATTAACATAGACTTCGTTAGAGGGGATGGTGAAGGTGTACTTTTGTCCATTCCATACGAGTGTGACCTCTCACTTTGATGGGAATAGAAAGGATGTACTCACCAGGTCAGTAATCCTGGAAGTCATAATAGAGTTCCACTGAATGTAAGATTCCACATATTTCCTGGTCTTTGGACTACTTTACTTTGCCAAGAAAGGTCCATCTAGTCAAGGCTATGGTTTTTCCAGTGGTCATGTATGGATGTAAGAGTTGGACTGTGAAGAAGGCTGAGCACTGAAGAATTGATGCTTTTGAACTGTGGTGTTGGAGAAGACTCTTGAGAGTCCCTTGGACTGCAAGGAGATCCAACCAGTCCATTCTGAAGGAGATCAGCCCTGGGATTTCTTTGGAAAGAATGATGTTAAAGCTGAAACTCCAGTACTTTGGCCACCTCATGCGAAGAGTTGACTCCTTGTAAAACACTCTGATGCTGGGAGGGATTGGGAGCAGGAGGAGAAGGGGACGACAGAGGATGAGATGGCTGGATGGCATCACCGACTCAATGCACATGAGTTTGAGTGAACTCCGGGTTTACTCTGTCCAGTTGGTGGTGGACAGACAGGCCTGGCATGCTGCGATTCATGGGGTCGCAAGGAGTTGGACACGACTGAGCGACTGAACTGAACCAACTTGGACTACTCAGAAAAAGTGTTTGAATCTCACTTCATATGAATCTAGGATTGCTGCTAGAGAATGATGATAGAGAGGAGTATGTCTTGGACTGTGGGAATTCACAGGAGCCTCTCTTTCTGCTTCCATGCTTAGTGATTAACATAAGAAGGCCAGTTAAAGCAAGTGTGGCCTGAGAAGGTCAAGACAATCAAAAGCTCACATTTTCAGGAATGAAATCTGATTCTTTCAGCCATGAAAGCAACGTAGACCAGCTGAAGAGCTGGCCAAGTGTTTAGGAAATCTGATTGTATGGTTATGAGTCGGTGGTGGAGCAGAGAGATGCAGGTGTGATAAATGTCAATTACGGCCTCAAGACCTGTTGCCATAATAAAAAGTATAACTTACCTAACAACCTTCCTGTCATAAGTCTTTCTCTTTTCTCAGATAACTCAACTAGCCTTCACTTGAAGTGTCAATATTAAAGTGGTTTTTAGGTCCAGCATGAGTTGATCTGAGTAGTGCATGAAGTTCCCTAACAAATACATGTTATTTTAAAAAGAAGGAAATGTCTTCCCTCCTAAAATGTACATTCTAGCAGAGAAAGGCATAATTATTATTGACTGTTTATCTTCATCTGAATATGTAAGATTCACAAAGAAGACTTTTTTTTTTTTCTACTAGATCTAAGCATGGGCTTCCCCAATGGCTCAGCGTGTAAAGAATCTGCCTGCCATGCAGGAGCCACAGGAGATACAGGTTCCATCCCTGGGTCAGGAAGACCCCCTGGAGGAGGAAATGGCAACCCACTCCAGTATTCTTGCCTGGAGAATCCTATGGACAGAGGAGCCTGGTGGGCTACAGTTCAAATGGTCACAGAGAGTTGGACATGACTGAGCATACAGCATGCACACACAGATCTAAATATGGTACATGGTTGTTGCTTAATATTTTTAATAAATGAATATTGATACTTTCCTGCTTATAACCTTCCAACAGTTTCATATCATTTTCAAAATTAAAATCATGGTGCAGAATGTTCTAAATAATCTAATACCTGCTTCTTTTTTCCAAAATTATTCTCCCTCTCTCTCCCCCACCCCCAAACACACACTCACACACCTCTCTCTCTCTTTGTACTACTGTTCAGTCACACTGGCTTTTTGTTGTTGTTAATTTCAAACACACCAAATTTGTTCCAAACTCAAAGCCTTTCTGTGTAGGTGTGATACTAAATTAGATATGTGCATGTTGTATTACCTGTGAATTTTATTTCATAATGAAGTTGTTAAAAACTGCAGGTTATGAAAAGGTAGTATTGAGTCTAACAGTATGCAAACCACTGACAAAGCAAAGAAAGACCTTTCTTTTTTAACAGAATTTGGAAGCAGTTTATTAGGATTTTTTTTTTTTTTCTTTTTTTAGGCCACACCAAGCAGCATGCAGGATGCTAGTTCCCTGATCAGGGATTGAATTCCCCATCCCCTGAATTGGGAATGAATAGTCTTAACCACTGGACCACCAGGGAAGTCCCAGGACTTTCTTAACAGTGATGTGCTTTTTCAAAATAGTTGCTAGTGATATTCCTCAAAAAGAAAAAAAAAACTTTTCTTGATTTATACTGCTAAGTCGCTTCAGTCGTGTCCAACTCTGTGCAACCCCATAGACGGCAGCCCACCAGGCTCCGCTGTCCCTGGGATTCTCCAGGCAAGAACACTGGAGTGGGTTGCCATTTCCTTCTCCAATACATGAAAGTGAAAAGTAAAAGTGAAGTCGCTCAGTCGTGTCCGACTCTTAGCGACCCCATGGACTGCAGCCCACCAGGCTCCTCGGTCCATGGGATTTGCCAAGCAAGAATACTGGAGTGGGGTGCCATTGCCTTCTCCGTCTTGATTTATAAGGCAGTGTCATTTCTGTAAAATTTTCATGAATGTTAAATCCATACCAAAGATATTTTTAGCTCATTTGTAAAATATTAAGTACTTGGCTCATGTTTACTTCTAGGCTCAGATAATTATGAGCAGGTATTTTATTTACAGGTATGTCCTGTGGGGCGATTTAAAGGACATAAGGAATGCGACACAATTCCTCATTGCACAGGCTGCCCACACATGGCAGAGTGACCACAATACCAGGCCTCTGTGTGCTGGATTCCATGAGTGCTACAAACAAAAACAGCCCCGAGAGGCAGATTTCTCTTGAGAACCACCACCCAATCTGTCCAGTGGCTTGTTTCTTTCTTTCTTCTGGTCTCTGCTCAAATTCACAACTAAGAAATGTGGCCTCATAAATAAAGTAAGCTATGGGCTATAAAAAAGAGCTCTCTCTTTTTAAAAAATAGCAATATAAATACAGTATAGATCTAATGGTCAGTCCAAATGTAAGTAAGGGAATTGGGGAACAGAAAATAACTAAAGGTCACTGGTATGATGGAGACAAACCTCCAGGGAATGTGGTATCATCATATTAAGGCCCCAGAACCACCTGTGAGATCCTGTCCACTTGGAACTTGAATAAAATTGCTCAGAGAATATAATTAGCCTTTACAATTGGATACTCAGCTCCTGAAAAAGAAAAAAGAAAAGAAAGAAGCAGCATTGTAGCTTGGAGTGCCAATTTTGGAATCAGACATGCTAAATAAAGTACAAATCCCCTTAGCAAGAACCTTCAGCTGGAGAAATTCTGACCTGAAGAAAATAATTTAGCATAGATTACAAAATATAATCCCATAATCCAATTTCATTAAAGTTTGTAGAGGACAACTAGGGTGGAAATGAGTAATTAGAATATTGGTTAAAAGCATAAATGTTGCCATTTGATGTTCCCAGGATTTTTCTATTGGATTTCCAGAATATAAATCAATGAACTCATTCCAATTATGTATGAATGTATTGGATTTGTGATATGTCAACTTGTCTGAGCTGAACTACACTCACCCCAAATCCCCTTTTCAGGTCAGGGTGGCCTACACATATTTCAGGTTATAGTGGGCCACACAGGAAGCAGTTGCCATTTTAAAGCTATATATATACATATATATATGCTATATAGCTATATACCATATATAGCTATATATATATCCATATATATATATACATCTTCCCCAATCATTCAATCTAAAATTATTCTGGGTGCTTCTGTGAAGGTATTGGTAGATATTTTGGTACTATGAATTTTATGAATATTTCCTTTATTGGAATCTAAGTAAGAATGGCATTCATTCATTCATTCAATTAATACATTATTTATTGAGTGACTACTTGGTGTTGAGCACTTCGATGAGTCCTCAGGTTATGAGGAGTCCTGGGGTTATAGCAGTAAAGTAGAAAAATTACTGTTTATTCTTTCATAGATGTTGAATTATTGGGTAGATAGACATTAAATAAACATTCAGTTTGAAATGGAAATAATAGTAGAAAACAAGGTTTAATTTGGTTTCTTTGTAAACAATTTAAATTCCCTGTGAAACAGTTTAAATGGAATTTTTTCCTCACTTCTACAGCCTTTACTTAATGTTGTAACTTGTATTAATTTGTATATGGGACATATCCTTAGGATTTGAAATCAATTGCAGGGTAAACTTAACAAGTAAAGGGAATCTTGCTTTGTCATAATTATATCCCCAACTCATAGATCAGTACCTATTGCATAAAAGTGCTCAACCACTATCTGCTGAGTGAAAAAAAAACTCACGTAAATGTTTATGTCCTTCTTTGAAGGAGAACCTAGGTTTCACATCAACCAGCCCTACCACAGCCACCTTGTGCTACTTGGATTCATTTCTTCATTTGTATCTTAAAACTGTTTTTTGAAATAGTTTTGAGGGAAATTTAAAATAGCAAGGTTAATGAGATGAACCAGAGCCACGACTGCTGCAGCTCTAAAGTAGTACTCAAGGGCTTTAATCATGTTCTCTTTTCACTGTCCTTTTCTAAGTGCCCTTAACCTTCATCCCTCTGTTAGCCTGAGTGTTTTTCCTGACCTTCATCCTTGGGGAGTCTGAGCCCCTGGTCACTGCCTTTTCCAAGTCAGTTGCTATACTTGTCTCTTGACTCTGTAATTGAACAAATGAGTAAAAAGTGTCCAAGTGGGTTGTCTAGAAGCCAAACATATTCTTCCTTGCTCCCATGATGGAGCATCAAGCCTAAATCATTCTGATGAGCACAGTCAACTGCTTCTACAAAGATGGTGACTTTTCTCTCTGCCTGCTCATCTCTTGGTCCAATAAACCCAGAGTTCCCAGATGGCAATTTTAACTTATAATTCAATGCCCTTTTCTCTGATCCTCTCTTAGTGGAAGATTACTCTTTTGGAACCAGGATCTTCAAACATGCAGAACTCAGGGATAAGGCACAGGAAGCCCTGTGTGGGTGTCTGAGAGTGAAGGTTAGCAAAGATGCTCTTTATTCTGCTACTGGATTCTCGGACTATGGTGTCTTCTTACTGGGGACCCAGCATAGACACAGAGCTTTGATTGTAAATGTAAACTGCATTCTGGGAGATGGTTTTCTCTTTCTTGCCCAGTATTGCATCTGAACTGGTATTTCAGTTGCACCATTATTGAGGCATCTCAACACTCTACAAAGTGAAATTTCTGATTATTTTAGCATTGATACAACCTGTAGATCTCGCAATCATGGTTCCAATTGTGTAAATTCTTTGTTGAATAGTGGTGACCCTGATTATATAAGATCACATGCTAAGAGATCAAAAATTTTGTAAACCCTGATACAATAGGCTGGTTGAGACCTTGCAAGTGAAGAAGAAAGAAAGACAAAAGAAAGACCATTCCTGGAATAGAAAGAAACTTATTCATGGAATAGAGCCTATTCTTATCTGAATAAATTGCCAGTCCTTCCAGAGAGGAAGAAGCACAATGTGATGTGTGACCAAGCGACCCGCTGTTATCCTCAAGGGATGCTCAATGGAGCAAGTGAGAACTTCTTCTGTTAGCTGGTTGTAAATTATCCCCAATATCACCAACATGTTGGTTAAAGGTTAGTCACTGATGTAATTATAGCAGCTTCAGCTTCCTGTTCTGGGGGTTTGCATATGGCCTCTAGTTCTATTTGTCCTCACCTCCCCTTGGAGCCATTTCATCCAAAATACATTGTTGCTGAGCCCTCTGACCTTCTAACCTGGTGTATTTGACAGAACATAGCTTATGCTTCTAGCTTAGCTTACGCTTCTAGCTTAGCTTACACTTCTAGCTCAGCTTATGCTTCTCACTTGCCCCATGTAAGGCACTCCATTTCTACCAGTTCCCAGTAGCAAGTCAGGAGTTGCCTTTAAATGGTTTCTAATGATGAACCACAGATGGCATGCCACACAGCACCCAAATTCCTGGATGCTGTGATTCCCCCAGCAGTCATAAATTTCACAGGGTATTTTTTCTCACTACTATCTCCAGTACCTTAGCATTTGCTGAGTAGTATTACTTGCCCTACAGCCAGAGTATACTTCCGAGTGTTCTCATACTTCAAGTCCCATTCAAAGCTGGAAATTTTCATGTTACCAGTATATGGCTTGGAGTCATATTGTCAGGTATACAATTTGCTGTTTCAAAACTTGAAGCCGATGAGGTGTTGTTTCCTATTTTGTGATGAAAAATGAAGATGCAATAGTTTGTCTTTTTATTTCAGATGTGATATCCCAGCATGCCCTAGATAACTAGACCTTTAAAGAGTTTACTGACATGCCACCCTCCTGAAACTTTGAAGAGTTTATTCCACCCCTCTGAAGCACCTATGGCTTACCAAAGCTGCTAACATACTAACCATTTATTGTTCTTTAATCTGATTAGCTCATTTATATCAATATGATGTATGCAAGTGATCCAAATGGCTCAGATCACTCATGCTATATTATGACAGATAGTAGGAGTATTAACGTAGACTTGGTGAGAGGGCTATTGTGAGTATATACTATTGTTCATTCCATATGTGAGCTGTTTCTAATCCTTTTTAGATTATATAGGAATAGAAAAGGTGCATTCACCAAACAAATGATCATATAACATGTACCTGAAACTTAATTGTCTGCTCTAGGAGTGGTGTAATGACTGCAGCTGGAGCTAATGCTTGGTTAAGTTTACAATATTTTCATTCTTCAGGATGCTCTGGCTTTTGCAGGGGTAAAGCTTTTGAATTAAATTGAGATAAAATTGTTACTACCAACCTTCTATCATTAACTGAAAAATAATTAACAAAGAATGTGCCCATCTATTGTATTTGAGAAGAGCATACACCAGTAAAAGCATCATTGCAATCAAACTATAAAAGAATTTCATCACTCCCCCCAAATTCCTTTATACCACTTCTTGGTTTACACCCTCTACAAATGCAAACCTAGGTACCTCCAACTCCTGCTCTGCTTTCGATCACTGAAGAGTAGATCAGCTTCTCCTAGAACTTATTTTATATCTGGTTTCTTTCACTCAGTATAATCTTTTCAGATCCACCAAGGTTATTCCCAGCATTGGTACATTTCAAATTTACATATTGTTACATATCAAATAGGGTCTTCCCTGGTGGCTTATTCAGTAAAGAATCTGCTGCAGTGCTGGAGACCAGGATGCTATCCCTGGGTCAGGAAGATCCCCTGGAGAAGGAAATGGCAACCTGCTCCAATATTCTTGCCTGAAAAATTCCATGGACAGAGATATGTCAAATATATATCAACTTAAAAAGAACAAAAAGTATTTTGATTCTTTTAATTTCTGAATAACATTCCACAATATAGATATACCACAATTTGGTTATTTATTCATCTGTTGATAGACATCAGGCTGCTTCCAGTTTTTAACTATTAAAATTAAAGCAACTATGAACAATCATGTGTGGCTTTGTGTCAACATGCTTTCACTTCTTTTATAAATATCTAGAAGTATATTTATAAATATCTAGATGTTTATAATAATAGATATTTATAAATATCTAGAATTTGTTTTTGTGTGGGAGTTAGGTAATTAATTTTCTAAGAAACTGCTCAACTCTTTTTGAAGGTGGTTGTACAGGTTTAAATTCTAGCTAGCAATGTGTAAGAGTTCAACTTTCTTACCATTCCCTCCAAAACTTGGAGTTTTAAAATTTTAGTCAGTGAATGTGAAATAGTATCATATTCTGTTATTAATTTTTATTTCCCTAATGACTAGTGATGTTGAGAAAAACTTTTTGTGTGCCATTTATATATCTTATTTTATGAAGCCTTTCTTCAAATTGTTTGCCTTTTGTTTCTTTTCAAATTTGGTTACTTGTCTTGTCATTATATATTTTGGACATACTTTGATAATATATTAATATCTCATCCCAGGTTATGTCTTGATTTTTCATGTTCTCAATATGGCTTTTGAAGAAGTGAATTCTTAAAATTCACTTATATTATTGTTTTATGAGTTGTGCTTTTATTTCCTAAGAAAAATTGCCTCCTTCAAATACATGATTTTTTCATCTGTATTTTATTTTATTTTTTTATATTTTAGTCTATAATATTTCAGTTAATTTTTGTGTATTAGAAAGGATTTTCAGTTCTTGATTTTTCCAAAGAGCTATCTTTGGAAAAGGCTGATAGGTTATTCCAGCACCATCGTCTGGGCAGTTTATTTGAATAGAAATTATCATTGAATTTTCTTGGTAATTTTGTCAAAAATCAGTTAACCATAAATATTTGTGTCTATTTATATTTTTTCCCCAATACATGTATATGTACATTTGCAACAGTTACACACTATTTTAATCACTATGGCTCTGTGATGAGTCTTAAAATTAAGTAGCAGAAGTACCCAGATTTTGTTATTTTAAAAAATTCATTAAAAATTTCTTTCAGCAATGTTGGGGTTTTCAATGTACTGGTCTTGCTCATCTTCTGTCAGACTACCTTCAACCATTTCCCCCACACTTCCCTAGCCCCCGCTCTCTCTTTCTACGAATTTGTTTTTTCAGATTTCATATGTAAATGACCTCTAAGTTTTGTCTTTCTCTGTTTGACTTATTTCACTTAGCATGGGGCCCTCAAGGTTTGTGCATGCTGTGCAAATGACAGGATTTCTTTTATATGGCTGAATTATATATATCATTGTATGCATATACACTCTTTATCTATTCATTCATCAACAGACACAGGTTGTTTCCATGTCTTGGCTACAGCGAACATGGGACTGTAGATATCACTTCCAAGGAAAAAACCTGATTTTGTTTTCTTTGGATGTATAACTAGGAGTGGGATTACTGGATCATATGGTAGTTCTATTTTTAATTTTTAAAATTTTCCATACTGCTTTCTGTAATAGCTGTAACAATTTACATTCCCATCAGCAATACACAAGGGTTCTCTTTTCCCCACATCCTTGCCAGCATTTGTTATGTCTTGTCCTTTTGATGACAGCCATTCTAACAGATGTGAGACAATATCTCATTGTGATTTTGATTTACATCTCCCTAATGATTAAGTACCTCTTTATGTACCTGCTTGCCATTTTGGAAAAAAAGTCTATTCTGTTCCTTTGACTATTTCTTAATCTTTTTTTTTTTTTTTTTGCTATTGAGTTATATGCATCTTTTATAGATATATTTCTTTTATATAAACTCCTATTGTTATGTGGTTTGGAAATATTTTCTCCCATTATGTTCGTAGCCTTTTCATTTTGTTGATCATTTCTCTTGTCTTGCAGAAGGTTCTTGGTTTGATGTAATCTCACTTGTCTATTTTTGTTTTTGTTGCTTGTGCTTTTGGTGACATATTCATAAAATCATTGCTAAGACTAATGTTAAACAGCTTTTTCATTATGCTTACTTTTAGGAGTTTTATAGTTTCAGATCTTACATTTAGGTCTTTAAATCATTGTAAGTTAATTTTTGTGATTGGTATAAGATAGAGTTTCATCATTTTGCATATTAATATCTTATCTCCCAATACTATTTATAAATGAGACTGTATTTTCTCCATTGAGTATTCTTGGCACCCTTGTCAAATATTGGTTGACCCCTTTATAATGGATTTATAGCCATGATATAATTTATATTCATGAGCTCTCAGTTCTATATGTTTCTTTTTAGGCCAGTAATGGGCTGGAAGAAGCACAAGCTGGATTCAGGATTGCCGGGAGAAATATCAATAGCCTCAGAAATGCAGATGACACCACCCTTATGGCAGAAAGTGAAGAGGAACTCAAAAGCCTCTTGATGAAAGTGAAAGAGGAGAGTGAAAAAGTTGGCTTAAAGCTCAACATTCAGAAAACTAAGATGATGGCATCTGGTCCCATCACTTCATGGGAAATAGATGGGGAAACACTGGAAACAGTGTCAGACTTTATTTTTCTGGGCTCCAAAATCACTACAGATGGTGACTGCAGCCATGAAATTAAAAGACGCTTACTCCTTGGAAGGAAAGTTATGACCAACCTAGATAGCATATTCAAAAGCAGAGACATTACTTTGCCAACAAAGGTCCGTCTACTCAAGGCTATGGTTTTTCCAGTAGTAATGTATGGATGTGAGAGTTGGACTGTGAAGAAAGCTGAGTGCCGAAGAATTGATGCTTTTGAACTGTGGTGTTGGAAAAGACTCTTGAGAGTCCCTTGGACTGCAAGGAGATCCAACCAGTCCATTCTAAAGGAGATCAGTCCTGGGTATTCTTTGGAAGGAATGATGCTAAAGCTGAAACTCCAGTACTTTGGCCACCTCATGTGAAGAGTTGACTCATTGGAAAAGACTCTGATGCTGGGAGGGATTGGGGGCAGGAGGAGAAGGGGACAACAGAGAATGAGATGGCTGGATAGCATCACTGACTCAATGGATGTGAGTTTGAGTGAACTCCAGGAGTTGGTGATGGACAGGGAGGCCTGGCATGCTGTGATTCATTGGGTTGCAAAGAGTCGGACACGACTGAGCGACTGAACTGACTGACTGACTGACCATATTGTTTTGAGTCTTATAGTTTTGTAACAGTTTAACATCAGGAAGTATGATGCCTCCAGCTTTCTTTTTCTTTCTCAGGAAAGCTTGGGCTATTTGGGTCTTTTGTGGTTTCATACCAATTTTAGGATCGTTTTTTTCTTTTTCTGTGAAAGGTATCATTAGACTCTTGGTAGATATTGCCTTGAATCTCAGAAATATAGAGTTTGGGAAAATGTTAATTCTTTCAGTCCATGAACACAGGGAATCTTTCTATTATTTATTTCCTCTTTCATTTCCTTTATCAGTGTTTTATAGTTTTCAGTGTTCTGCTCTTTCACTTCCTTGGTTAAATTTATTCCTAAGTATATTACTGTTTTTGTTGAAATAGTAAATGGAATTGTTTTCTTTATTTCATTTTCAGATGATTTGTTACTAGTGTATAAAAACACAACTGATTTCTGTATGTTGTTCTTATATCCTGCAACATTGTTAAATTTTCATTAGTTCTTTCAGTTTTTTAGTAGAATCTTTAACCTTTTCCATATGTAATATCACGCCTTCTGCAAACAATGACAATTTTGCTTTTTTCTCTCCAATGTGGATGGTCTCTCTCCCTCTCTCTTCCTTCCTGATTTATCTGGCTAGAATTTCCAGTATTATGTTAGAGAGAGTTGTGGTGAAATGGTCACCCTTGTCTTATTCCTGATTTTAAAAGAAAAGCTTTCAATATTTCCCCATTCTGTATGATATTTGCTATGATCTTTTCATTTGTGGTCTTTAATTATGTTGAGGTGTGTACTTTGTATACCTAAATTGGTGAGTTTCTATGAAACTTGGTGAATGAAATTGTATTATATCAAAAACTTTATCCACAACTATCAAAATGATCATATGATTTTGTCTTTCCTTCTGTTAATGTGATGTATCACATTTATTACTTTGCATATATTGTGCGAACTTTGCATTCCAGGACTGAATCCCATATGATTATGGTGTATGATTCTTTTACCGTGCTGTTGAACTGGTTTGCTGATATTTGTGAGAATTTTTGCATCTATATTTAGCAGGGATATTGATCTATGGCTTTATTTTCTTTTAGTGACTTATCTAGCTTTGCTATCTGTGTAATATTGGCCTCAATAAATTAGTAGTGTTCCAGACTTTTGAAATTTTAGAATAGTTTGAGAATGATTGACATTAATGCTTCTTTAAATGTTTGGTAGAACTCATCAGTAAAACCATCTGCTCCTGGGATTTTCTTTGTCGAGAGATTGTCAATTATTGATTCAATCTCCTTATTTATTATTGGCCTATTCTGATTTTCTGTTTCTTCATGATTCATTATTGGTTGATTGTATGTTTCTAGGAATTTATCTGTTCTAAGTTATCTGATTTGCTGGATTATGATTTTTCATAATAGTGTCTTATGATCCTTTTTATTTTTGTGGTATCAATTGTCCTCTTTTCATTTCTGATTTTATTTATTAAAGTCTAGGTAAAGGTTGTCTGTTTTATCTTTTTAAAAACAAGCTTAGAAGACCTTGAGGGGGTGACTTCCTCATCAAATAAGTATATCTGCAGATGTCACAGATTTTATGAAGGGGATAAAGAGGACTTCCTTTTATTTATTTCATTTGAGGATAATTGCTTTACAGAATTTTGTTCTTTTCTGTTAAACCTCAACATGAATCATCACAGGTATACATATATCCCCTCCCTTTTGAACCTCCCTCCTATCTCCATCCCCATCCCACCCCTCTAGGTTGATACAGAGCCCCTGTTTGAGTTTTCTGAGCCTTACAGCAAATTCCCGTTGGCTATCTAGTTTACATATGGTAATGAAAGTTTCTGGAGAAGGCAATGGCACCCCACTGCAGTACTCTTGCTTGGAAAATCCCATGGATGGAGAAGCCTGGTAGGCTGCCGTCCATGGGGTCGCAAAGAGTCGGACACGACTGAGCGACTTCACTTTCACTTTTCACTTTCATGCACTAGAGAAGGAAATGGCAACCCACTTCCGTATTCTTGCCTGGAGAATCCTAGGGACGGGGGAGCCTGATGGGCTGCCATCTATGGGGTCGCACAGAGTCGGACACGACTGAAGTGACTTAGCAGCAGCAGCAGCAGCAATAGTCCATTGTGTATATGTACCACAACTTCTTTATCCATTCATCTGTTGATGGACATCCAGGTTGCTTCCATGTGCTAGCTATTGTAAATAGTGCTGCAGTGAACAATGGGATACATGTGTCTTTTTCAATTTTGGTTTCCTCAGGGTACATGCCTAGGAGTGGGATTGCTGGGTCATGCGGTGCTTTTATTCCTAGTTCTTAAAGGGATCTCCATACTGTCTTCCATAGAGGCTGTATCAATTTACATTCCCACCAACAGTGCAAGAGTGTTCCCTTTTCTCCACACCCTCTCCAGCATTTATTGTTTGTAGACTATTTGATGATGGCCATTCTGACCCATGTGAGGTAATATCTAATTGAGGTTTCAATTTGCATTTCTCCAATAATGAGTGATGTTGAGCATCTTTTCACGTGTTTGTTAGCCATCTGTATGGCTTCTTTGAAGAAATGTCTGTTTAAGCTTTTTTCGCACTTTTTGATTGGGTTGTTTGTTTTTCTGGCATTGAGTTCTATGAGCCGCTTGTATATTCTGGAAATTAATCCTTTGTCACTTGTTTCGTTTGCTATTATTTTCTCCCATTCTGAGGGTTGTCTTTTCACCTTGTTTATAGTTTCCTCTGCTGTGCAAAAGCTTTTAAGTTTAATCGGGTCCCACTTGTTTACTTTTGTTTTTATTTCCATGACTCTAGTAGGTGGGTCAGAGAGGATCTTACTTTGATTTATGTCATTGAGCGTTCTGCCTATGTTTTCCTCTAAGAGTTTTATAGTTTCTGGTCTTACATTTGGGTCTTTAATCCATTTTGAGTTTACCTTTGTGTATGGTGTTAGGAAGTGTTCTAATTTCATTCTTTTACATGTAGCTGTCCAGTTTTCCCAGAACCATTTATTGAAGAGGCTGTCTTTGCCCCACTGTATATTATTGCCTCCTTTGTCAAAAATAAGGGACCCATAGGTGTATGGGTTTATTTCTGAGCTTTCTATCTTGTTGCATTGGTCTATATTTCTGTTTTTGTGTCAGTACCATACTGTCTTGATGACTGTATCTTTGTAGTATAATCTGAAGTCAGGAAGGTTGATTTCTACAGCTCCTTTCTTCTATCTTTGGACTGCTTTGGCTATTCGGGGTCTTTTGTGTTTCCATATGAATTGTGAAATTTTTTGTTCTAGTTCTGTGAAAAATGCCATTGGTAATTTGATAGTGATCACATTGAATCTGTATATTGCATTTGATAGTATAGTCATTTGCACAATATTGTTCTTCCTATGCAGGAACATGAAATCTCTCTCCATCTGTTTATGTCATCTTTGATTTCTTTCATCAGTGTCTTATACTTTTCTGGTACAGTTCTTTTGTCTCCTTAGCTAAGTTTATTCCTAGATATTTATATCTTTAATTCTTTTTGTTGCAATGGTGAATGAGATTGATTCCTTAATTTCTTTTTCTGATTTTTAGTATGTAGAAATGCAAGTGATTTCTGTGTGTTGATTTTGTATCCTGCAACTTTGCTAAATTCACTGATTAGCTGTCGTAATTTTCTGATACAATCTTTAGGGTTTTCTATGTACAGTGTCATGTCATCTGCAAACAGTGAGAGCTTTACTTCTTTTCTGATCTGGATTCCTTTTATTTCTTTTTCTTCCCTGATTGCTGTAGCTAGGACTTTCAGAACTATGTTAAATAATAGTGATGAAAGAGGACACCCTAGTCTTGTTCCTGATCTTCAGGAGAATGCTTTCGGTTTTTCACCATTGAGAATAATGTTTGCTATAGGCTTATCATATATGGCTTTTACTATGTTGAGGTAGGTTCCTTCTTTGCCCAATTTTTGAAGCATTTTAATCATAAATGGATGCTGAATTTTGTCAAAGGCTTTTTTTTTTTTTTTTTTTGCATCTATTGAGATTATCATGTGCTTTTTATCTTTCAATTTGTTAATGTGGTGTATCACATTGATTGATTTGCATATATTGAAGAATCCTTGCATCCCTGGAATAAATCCAACTTGATCATAGTGAATGAGATTTTTGATGTGTTGTTGAATTCTGTTTGCTAAAATTTTGTTGAGGATTTTTTTAATCTATGTTCATCAGTGATATTTGCCTGTAGTTTTCTTTTTTTGTATGGTCTTTGTCTGGTTTGGGTATCAGGGTGATGGTGGCCTCATAGAATGAGTTTGGAAGTGTTCCTTCCTTTGCAATTTTTTGAAAGAGTTTTAGAAGGATAGGTATTAGCTCTTCTCTAAATGTTTGATAGAATTCTCTTGTGAAGCCATCTGGTCCTGGGTTTTTGTTTTTGGGGAGAATTTTGATTACACCTACAATTTCAGTGCTTGTTATTGGGTTGTTCATAATTTATATTTCTTCCTGGTTCAGTCTTGGAATTTGAACTTTTCTAAGAATCTGTCCATTTCTTCCAGGTTATCCATTTTATTGCCATATAGTTGTTATAATCTTTTGTACTTCTGCATTGTCTGTTGTAACCTCTCCTTTTTCATTTCTAATTTTGTTGATTTTATTCTACTGTCTTTTTTTCTTGATGAACCTGGCCAAAGGTTTGTCAATTTTATCTTCTCAAAGAATCAGCTTTTAGTTTTATTAATCTTTACCATTGTTTCTTTCATTTTTTTTTTTCATTTATTTCTGCTCAGATTTTTATGATTTCTTTCCTTCTACTAATTTTGGGTGTTTTTTTGGGGGGGGGATTCTTCTTTTTCCAGTTGTTTTAGGTGTAAAGTTAGGTTGTCTGTTTGATATTTTTCTTGTTTCTTGAGGTAGGATTGTATTGCTATAAACTTCCATCTTAGAACTGCTTTTGCGGCATCCCATAGGTTTTGAGTTATGTTTTCACTGTCATTTGTTTCTACAAATTTTTTCAATTTCCCTTTTGATTTCAACATAACCTGTTGATTATTTAGAAGTGTGTGGTTTAATCTCCATGTGTTTGTGTTTCTTACAGTTTTTTTCTTGTTGATATCTAGTCTCAGAGCATTGTGGTCAGAGAAGATACTTGATATGATTTCAATTTTCTTAAATTTACTGAGGTTTGATTTGTGACCCAAGATGTGGTCTATCCTGGAGAATGTTCCATGTGCACTGAAGAAGGTGTATTATTTGAATGGAATGTCCTGAAGATATCAATGAGATACATCTCATCTAATGTATTATTTAAGACTTGTGTTTCCTTATTTTCTGTTTTGATGATCTGTCCATTGGTGTAAATGGGGTGTTAAAGTCTCCTACTATTATTGTGTTACTGTCAATTTCTCCTTTTGTGTCTTTTGTGTTTGTCTTATGTATTGACTTGCTCCTAGTTTGGGTGCATAGATATTTACAATTGTTACGTCTTGGATTGATCCTTGATCATTATGTAGTGTCCTTCCTTATCTCTTGTAATCTTCTTTATTTTAAGGTCTATTTTGTCTGATATGAAGATTGCTACTCCAGTTTTCTTTTGCTTCCCGCTGGCATGGAATCTATTTTTCCATCCTCTCACTTCAGTCTGTATGTGTCTTTAGGTCTGAAGTGGGTTTCTTGTAGACAGAATATATATGGGTCTTGTTTTTGTATCCATTCAGCCAATTTGTGTCTTTTGGTTGGAGCATTTAATCCATTTACATTTAAAGTAATTATTGATATATATGTTCCTATTGCCATTTCCTTAATTGTTTGGGGTTGATTTTGTAGATCTTTTTTCTTCTGTTGTATTTCATGACTGTATAATTCCCTTTAACATTTGTTGTAAAGCTGGCTGGCTTACTGAATTCTCTTAACTTTTGCTTGTCTGAAAAGCTTTTTATTTCTCCATCAATTTTGAATGAGATCTTTGCTGGATACTGTAATCTTGGTTGTAGATTTTTCCCTTTCAATACTTTAAATATATCCTGCCATTCCCTTCTGGCCTGAAGAGTTTCTGCTGAAAGATCAGCTGTGAAACACATGGGGTTTCCCTTGTATGCTACTTGTTGCTTCTCCCTTGCTGCTTTTAATATTTTTTTCTTGTCTTTAATCTTTGTTAGTTTGATTAGTGTGTGTCTTGGTGTGTTTTCCCTTGGGTTTATCCTTTGTGGGACTCTTTGCTCCTCTTGGACTTGATTGACTATTTCCTTTTTCATGTTGGGGAAATTTTCAACTGTAATCTCTTCAAAAATTGTCTCATACCTTTTCTTTTTCTCTTCTTCTGGGACCACTATAATTCAATGCATTTGATATTGTCACAGAGGTCTCTGGGACTATCCTCAGTTCTTTTCATTCTTTTTACTTGATTCTGCTCTTCAGTAGTTATTTCCACCAATTTATCTTCCAGCTCACTAATTTGTTCTTCTGCTTCAGATATTCTGCTATTGATTCCTTCTAGAGTATTTTTAATTTCAGTAACTGTGTTGATTGTCTCTGTATGTTTATTCTTTAATTCTTCTAGGTCTTTGTTAAATGATTCTTGCATTTTCTCCACTTTGTTTTCAAGGTTTTGGGTCATATTTACTATTATTATTCTGAATTCTTTTTCTGGTAGTTTGCCTATTTTCTCTTCATTTATTTGGACTCTGTGTTTATAATTTGTTCCTTCATTTGTGTAGTATTTCTCAGCCTTTTCATTATTATTTTTTTTAGCTTATTGTGTTTGAGGGCTCCTTTTCCCAGGCTTCAAGGTTGAGTTCTTTCCTCCTTTTGGTTTCTGCCTTCCTAAGGTTAGTCCAGTGGTTTGTGTAAGTTTCATATAGAGTGAGATTTGTGCTGAGTTTTTGTTTGTTTTCTTTTCCTCTGATGGACAAGGCTGAGTGAGGTGGTAATCCTGTCTGATGATGATTGGGATTTTATTTTTGTTTTGTTTGTTGATTTGATGAGGTGTCCTGCACAGGGTGCCACTGGTGGTCGGGTGAAGCCAGGTCTTGTATTCAAGTGGTTTCCTTTGTGTGAGTTCTCACTATTTGATACTCCCTAGGGTTAGTTCTTTGGTACTCTCGGGTCTTGGAGCCAGTGCTCCCATTCCAAAGGCTCAGGGCTTGATCTCTGGTCTGGAACAAAGATTCCACACATGGTTTCTTATGGTATTAAGTGGTTTGTTATGGTGTTAAATGGTTTGTTATGGCATTAAAACAAATATCCAGAAATGAGAAAGCAAAGATAAAGCCCAGACAAATGGCAGTTAAAAAATCAGGCAAATAATAATTAAAATAATGGAATATACACATATACACCCATGAGAAGGCAAAGGCACCCCACTCCAGTACTCTTGTCTGGAAAATCCATGGACGGAGGAGCCTGGTAGGCTGCATTCCACGGGATCATGAAGAGTCGGACACGACTGAGTGACTTTACTTTCACTTTTTACTTTCATGCATTGGAGAAGGAAATGGCAACCCACTCCAGTGTTCATGCCAGGAGAATCCCAGGGACGGGGGAGCCTGGTGGGTTGCTGTCTATGGGGTCGCACAGAGTCAGACACGACTGAAACGACTTAGCAGTTTAGCAGCAGAAAACAAAACTTTAAGCAAGGTGCCAATTGGGGAATAAAGCAGTGAAAATGAAACTAACAAATTGTTGAGAGGAAAGGAAAGAAAGAAAATTAATAAAGACTGGATATGCAAAGTTAAATAGAGGTAGACGGTGAAGATATATATACATTAGGGATTAACTGCAAGGGGAAAAAACAGTAGGAAAGGCAAACAAAGGAATAAATGTAGAAAAAATATACTAGGCTTAAAAAAATTAAAACTCAAAATTATTAAAAAAAAAAAAAAAAGAAAAAAAACAGAAGAAGGAAAAAAAGGGGGAGAAAAGAAAAACTCTATAGAACTGTAAAAACACAAGGTACAGGCAGAGGTTTATAAAAGCAATAAAAAGTGTGACTGAATACACTCATATACATATACACCCATAAGCAATATCAAAACAGTCCAATAAAAATTATGTGCAGTAGAGTGACCCAACGAACAAAGGAAACCAAAAATTATATCTACTAGGACAAAACTAACTAAAGCACAAACTGGAAAACAAAACTAGAGCAAGATGCCAACTGGGGAATAGAGCAATGAAAATATAACTAGCGAATATGTTGAGAGGAAAGGAAAGAAAGAAAATTAAGAAAGAATAGTTATGCAAAGTTAAATAGAGGTAGATAAAGAAGATTTATATACATTAAAGATTAACTGTAAGAGGAAAGGAAAAACAAAAAAGGAAATCTCCATAGAACTGCAAAAGCCCCACATAGAGGCAGAGGTTTATAAATGCAATTAAAAATGCGACTAAGAAAAAAAAATAGCTCAAAAGCTTAATTAGATGTCATAGTGCCAATAAAATCGACAACTACAATAGAGGGGGGAGGGAAGGGGAAAAAGATTTTAAAAATCTGAAAGAATCTACAGAGCAATTCAAAATATAAGAACAATAAAAGTTTTTCTTGAGTCTCTGCCGTCAGAGTCCTTTCCCTCGCTGGGAGTCACAGTCCAGCTCACCTCCCTAGGATGCCCTCCAACACTGTGCTGATCTCTGGACCTGCTGTGGGGGCAGCTCAGATTCTCATCTGGTCCTACTCCTGTGTGTCTTTTCCTTCAATGTCCACAGCTATCAGAACTAGTGTTTTTTCTTTTGTGGGAGCTCTTTAATATATTCCACAGACACAGAGTCTGCCTAGTTGATTGTGTGGATTTAATCTGCAGCTTGTACAGCTGGTGGGAAGGTTTTGGGTCTTCTTCCTTAGCCACACTGCCCCTGGGTTTCTATTGTGGTTTTATTTCCACCTCTGCATGTGGTTTGTCCACTGGGGTTTGCTCCTGAGGCTGCCCTGGAGGGCTTGGGTTTGCCCTTGTGAGGGCCAGGTGTGGAGGTGGTGCAGCTGCTTGGGTCGCAGGGGTTCTGACAACAGCAGGTACTCAGTTGGCAGCGAGGGAAGCAGGAAATACAGTGCTCTAGAAGGATATGGCAACCAGTATTGGCCAATACACTCCAGTATTCTTGCCTGGAGACCCCCCCTCCCTGACAGAGAAACCTGGCAGGCCACAGTCCAGAGGGTCGCAAAGAGTCAGACACGACCAAAGTGACCCTGCATGCATAGACACAAGATTTTTTTGCCTGTGGCAGCTCTACCCCAGTGAGAGTTGAACATGAAGGTGGCACAGCTGCCTGGCTTGCAGGTACCCTGGTGGCACCAAGTGTGCAGGAACACGGTCTGCCTCTACCGCAGGAATTATGGCCCCATCAGAGTCTTTTTACGAGCCTCTTGTAGCTGGCTATCAGAAGGCCTCTTTGGCCAGCCTTTCTCTGTAGCTCCACCCCTTCAGACACTTAGAGGGCTTCCTTGCCTGGGGTCCTTCTCTGTTGTTTGGAGCATCAGGCACATAGAGGGGGCCCCCTGGGTGAGGTCCTGCTGTGTAGTTCAGTGCCTCAGGTGTGTTTGATGGGCCAGCCTCTCTATTATTCAGTTCCCAATGCTGGCCTGTGGAGAGAGACAGGCTATGGTGATGATGGCTCCAGCCCCTAAGCATGACTCAGCAATATCACCTTGCTTCCATGGCTGCCAGCTTTCCTCCACAGGTATTTGCCACTCAGTCTCCTCCCTCACCTCCCCTTGACCCATCTCTCCACAATCAACAGCAGCCCTTGCCTTGGGATCACTCCACACTCCCCAGACTCCAGCTCCCAGCCACTGTGCCTTCCAGGGGACCCTGTCTCTGTCTGGGGTATGTATGGCTGCGGCAAGGACTGTCTGATTCTTGTTCCATTTAGGCTGCCACAGATCAGCTGTTTCACTCCAAGCCTTAAATGTTTCTCCTTTGACTTAGACAGTTACCCTGATGTGGGGATTGGATCCCTGCTTCAGTTCCCCCACCCACAGAGGGCAGGTCCATTCCTACTAACACTCCTGTTTTCCCCCCTAGTTCCTTCATCTTACTGAGTTTTACGTAGTTCTACATATTCTTTTGGAGAAGGCGATGGCAACCCACTCCAGTACTCTTGCCTGGAAAATCCCATGGACAGAGGAGCCTGGTAGGCTGCAGTCCATGGGGTCACGAAGAGTCGGACACTTACTGAGCAACTTCACTTTCACTTTTCACTTTCATTCATTGGAGAAGGAAATGGCAACCCACTCCAGTGTTCTTGCCTGGAGAATCCCAGGGATGGTGGAGCCTGGTGGGCTGCCGTCTATGGGGTCACACAGAGTCGGACACGACTGAAGCGACTTAGCAGCAGCATATATTCTTTTCCTCTGGTCAGGTACTCCTGTCCGTTCCCAGCTGGTGTTCTGCATGCACTTCTGCGTCTGAAGGTGTATTCCTGATGTATCCGTGGAGAGAGATGTACGCCACATCCACCTACTCCTCTGCAATCTTGTTCTCCCTCAAGAGGACTTCTTTAGATGAAGAGTTAGACTAGATGTATCTAGGATACACTCTAAGATTTTATGATTCAGAGAAGGCAATGGCACCCCACTCCAGTACTCTTGCCTGGAAAATCCCATGGACAGAGGAGCCTGGTGGACTGCAGTCCATGGGGTCGCTAGAGTTGGACACGACTGAGCAACTTCACTTTCGCTTTTCACCTTCATGCATTGGAGAAGGAAATGGCAACCCACTCCAGTGTTCTTGCCTGGAGAATCCCGGGGGCGGGGAAGCCTGGTGGGCTGCCATCTCTGGGATCTCACAGAGTTGGACACGACTGAAGTGACTTAGCAGCAGCAGCAGCAGTTTATGTTAACAATGGGGTTTGTGGTGGATGCCTGTTTTCCTCTGGGGGCTACAGTCTGGGTTGCTGGAGTCAGCCACAGCACAGCATGACTACATGATAGATCCCTCAATACAAACCTGGACACCAAGGTTTGGGTGAGCTCCCTTGGCTGGCAGTACTTTGTATGTGTTCTCACACACCGCTACCGGGAGAATCCAGCATGTCCCCATTGCTCTGCTGGGAGGAGACACCTGGAAGCTTGCATTTGGTGTCTCCTGGACTTTGCCCCATGTGCTTTTTCCCTTTGTTGATTTCAATCTGCATCCTTTTGCTGTAATAAGCTCTATCAGATCAGATCAGATCAGTCGCTCAGTCGTGTCCAACTCTTTGTGACCCCATGAATCGTAGCACGCCAGGCCTCCCTGTCCATCACCAACTCCCGGAGTTCACTGAGACTCACGTCCATCGAGTCAGTGATGCCATCCAGCCATGGGTATAAAAAAAAAAATATTCTATGATTAATTTGATCAGTGCCTCATTTTCCAGCCATCTGTCTTTCAAACAAAATAATTCCTCTCCTTTTGTCACTCTGCTTTAGAAATGGTATGTCTTTTATTTGTGACAATTAAAATATAATGTATATTTGAGTCCAAAATTTTAAAAACACTCAGCAAAATACACCTCAAATACAAATAGAAAATAAACTTACCAAAGAGTTGCTGATACCAAAACTTAAAATTGGTGTAGTGAATTTTTGCCGGTTTTAAGGGCAAGAATAATTTACTCAGAAATGCAAAAGCCTTATTTATTTCACAAGAAGTAATGATATTGAAGTAGAGAAAGAGAGAAAGAAAGCAAAGGCAGACAGGCTGACTGCTGCTTTTAGCCATGACAATCTCACTGCAGAATCTAGGTCAGAATTTTATCTATTTAAACCAAATAGTAAGTTGTTCTGAGGAAGATCTATAATGCATAACATGTTGTAAATCCTGCACCTGCTGCCTAGAAAAAATATAACCTAGTAAAAACTTCTTGATACATAATTTGGCACCCTATCACTTAATTGCAGATAGAGAATAAACTGATAAAGGCAGACTACTATTATTTACCATCTATTAAGCACCCACAGAGTACCTAGTATTCTATGAAACATGGATGAATCTACACCTTAAGATCAAACTTCATTTTCAAGCAAAATTATGTGCATACACAGAACACTTTTTAAAAAATCATCCATGTTACATCATATATATACACTTTATGCATTTTATATTTGTACCTACATACAAAATACACATTTAAAATATAATATCCCATGCTATATACTTATACATGTCCCTCTCTAATACACACACACACACATTTTTTTTGCTTTAATAAGGATAATGGAAAAATAAGTGGTAATAATGTAGGTAATTATAGCTAAGAATGACCAATAGAGAGAAGTTGCTGAAAATTGGAATGTATAAAAGAGAAGAGCACAAGAAATCTGTTTCTCTTCAAATAACTATAATCAATTAATATTAATTAGCTTTCCTAGCTTTTATGGGGCTCTTCTTTCAGGCTTTACATATACATGCTGTTGTCGTTTAGTTGCTAATTCATGTCCAATTATCATGAGACCCCATGGACTCTAAGCCACCAAGCTCCTTTGTCCATGGGATTTCCCAGGCAAGAATATTGGAGTGGGTTGCCATTTCCTTCTCCAGGGGATCTTCCTGACCCAGGGATTGAACCTACATCTTCTTCACTGGCAGGCAGATTCTTTACCACTGAGCCACCAGGGATTTATATTTGCATATATTTCTGTGAGTATGCATATATAATATTTCATTTTGTGTTGGAAAAAAGTAGAATAATGCAGAAAGAACAAAAAAAGAATTCAAAATATCAAGACGGAGGTATGGTCATTTAGTCAGTACTTTAGGTAACATGCATGAGATTAAATGATTGGAGACGCAAAACTTGAAATGGAAGGAATTAAAATGATAAAAGCTTATTTTATGATGAAATGTGTAACCGCAAGTGAACAATCTTCTATGCTATAAAAATTTTGGTTTGTGAATTCTGTTCCTATTATCCAAGTTTTCTTCATTCCTCATTATTGTCATTGTGACTAAAATTAAATAATCGCTTTGTAGCTGTAGGCCTCTGTGGTATACTGCTGGTTAGGGTTAGGGTAATCCTGCATGTTAAACAAAAACTATACACACAGGTTATGTGCACAGGTACCACTTCACTTTTCAGCACTTTAAGTTTATTTCCCCTGAAGGGGCATTTCCTGCAAACAAAGTCAGTTCAGTATTTGCTGAGTACCTACACTGTAACACATGTTAATTGGGAGCTTAGAAAATAAAAAGAATGAAAAGAAAAGACCTTGCCTGTGAGGAATGCATAGCCTAAAAGACAACACAGAAATGTTAATGAGAGATTTGAAGAGTAATAAGAGTATGTGTAAAATGCATTGGGAGCAAGAACGCACTTGATTTTCTATCCAAGTCTGTGAGAAATTCTCCTCTGATTATAGAAATCAGATCTATTTCCAATGAGCAGTGTAAGAAGCAACAAGTGAGGCCCTCTGACATAACACTACTCACAAACTAGTAATTAGTCATGGATTCCCTTATGATATTTCTGACATTTTTATTTTATATAGTTTACTACTTTTGCCTGTATTTATGCCCTATTTCCCTAGCACCTCATGCCTTGCACACGGCTAACTAGCTACTGATTTCATTTCAGCTGTAAAATAAAAAGCCATCGCTGTGTCTTTATTCCCCCCATTCAAAATTAGGCATTTCTGTGCCTGAGATCCCAAAGCACTTCATAACATCTTTAATGAGAATGTATTACTTTTCTTTTAAATTGAGGTTTGCATGTCTGACTCCCCAAGACTAGGCCCCTTGAGGTCAGAGACCACTTATGCCTGACTACTCATAGGTAGAGTTGCCAAATTTAGCAAATCAGATGCTGGATGTCCATTTAAATTTGAAGCTTGGATAAGTGTATATAAAATATCTCATGGACATAAATTACATAGAATAATATTTATACTAATACTGATATATTTATACTCATATTAAAATTATTCATTGCTTGTGTGAAATTAAAATTTAACTAGGCATTCTGTATTTTATTTGGCAATGGAGTTTGACATGGGGATGTCCCACATGTACCACTGTGGCACATGAGAACATTTTTTTCCCTTTTCGTGGTTTATGTGCTCATCACATATCTGCTGATGTGGAGCGTAAGGCAGATCTTGTTATTGTCAGTCTGCTAATGAAAGAGATCTTGGACGTATAGCCATGAGAATCAGCATATGAGACCCGTGGGAAGCTTGGACTGGATCCACAGCAGATGCTGGAAGAGTTGTACTGAGTGTGTGCTTCTTGGAGTAATGAGGCTCAGTGTGTCCAGGGGCTCAAGCCATGAGCAGGTCTAGGAGACTCTGGGCAGGTACAGATGGATGAAACCTCCAACTTCAGAGAGCAACAGATAATTTTCAGAGTAATGAAACCATTTAATAGGCATCTTCCTTTTTTAGTAGAGAAGTTTTGGTTTGTATTTTAGGATTCAGTTCAGTTTACTTCAGTCAGTCATGTCCGACTCTTTGCAACCCCATGGACTGCAGCAAGCCACACTTCCCTGTCCATTACCAACTCCCAAAGCTTGCTCGAACTCATGTCCATTGAGTCAGTGATGCCGTTCAACCATCTCATCCTCTGTCGTCCCCTTCTCCTCCTGCCTTCAATATTTCCCAGCATCAGGGTCTTTTCCAATGAGTCAGTTCTTTGCATCAGGTGGCCAAATTATTGCACTTTCAGCTTCAGCATCAGTTCTTCCAATAAATATTCAGGACTTATTTCCTTTAGGATGGACTGGTTGGATCTCCTTGCTGTTCAAGGGACTCTCAAGAGTCTTCTCCAACACCACAATTCAAAAGCATCAATTCTTCAGCGCTCAGTTTTCATTATGATCCAACTCTTACATCTATACATGACTACTGGAAAAACTATAGCTTTGACTTGATGGACCTTTGTTGGCAAAGTAATGTCTTTGCTTTTTAATAAGCTGTCTAGGTTGGTCATAGCTTTTCTCCCAAGGAGCAAGTGTCTTTTAATTTCATGGCTGCAGTTACCATCTGCAGTGATTTTGAACCCAAGAAAACAAAGTCTGTCACTGTTTCCATTGTTTCCCCATCTATTTGCCATGAAGTGATGGAACTGGATGTCATGATCTTCGTTTTCGGAATGCTGAGTTTTAAGCCAACTTTTTCACTCTCCTCTTTCACTTTCATCAAGAGGCTCTTTAGTTTCTCTTCACTTTGTGCCAAAAGGGTGGTGTCATCTGTGTACCTGAGGTTATTGATATTTCTCCTGGCAATCTTGATTCCAGCTTGTACTTCATCCAGTCTGGCATTTTGCACGATGGCTTCCCTGGTGGCTCAGACGGTAAAGCGTCTGCCTGCAATGCGGGAGACCCGGGTTCGATTCCTGGGTCAGGAAGATCCCCTGGAGAAGGAAATGGCAATCCACTCCAGCACTCTTGCCTGGAAAATCCCATGGACGGAGGAGCCTGATAGGCTACAGTCCATGGGGTCGCAAAGAGTCGGACACGACTGAGCGACTTCACTTTCACTTTCACTCTGCATATAAGTTAAATAAGCAGGATGACAATATACAGCCTCAACATACCCCTTTCACAATTTAGAATCAGTCTGTTCCATGTCCAGTTCTAACTGTTGCTTCCTGACCTGCATACAGATTTCTCAGGAGGCAGATAAGGTGGTCTGGTATTTCTATTTCTTTAAGAATTTTCCACAGTTTGTCATGATCAACACAGTCAAAGGTTTTGGCGTAGTCAATAAAGAAGAAGTAGATGTTTTTCTGGAATTCTCTTGCTTTTTCGATGGTCCAATAGATGTCGGCAATTTGATCTCTGGTTCCTCTGCCTTTTTTAAATCCAGCTGGAGCATCTGGAAGTTCACGGTTAATGTACTGTTGAAGCCTGACTTGGAGAATTTTGAGCATTACTTTGCTAGCATGTGAGATGAGTGCAATTCTGTGGTAGTTTGAACATTCTTTGGCATTGCCCTTCTTTGAGATTGGAATGAAAACTGACCTTTTCCAGTCCTGTGGCCATTGCTGAGTTTTCTAAATTTGCTGGCATATTGACTGCAGCACTTTAACAGCATTTTTATCTTTTAGGGTTTGAAATAGCTCAACTGGAATTCCATTACCTCCACTAGCTGTGTTCATAGCGATGCTTTCTAAGGCCCATTGACTTCACATTCCAGGATGTCTGGCTCTAGGTGAGTGATCACACCATTGTGGTTAATCTGAGTTATGAAGATACTTTTTGTATATCTTAAACTTTTATTTTAAATAATTTAAAAGATTAAATTAAAAATAATTTTCAAAAAATATTAAATATTAAATATTAAACATTTAAAGATTATCATTGTTGTGGACCATTTTTAATGTCTATTGAATTTGTTACAATATTGTATCTGTTTTATGAGGGTTATTTTGGCCACGAGGCATGTGGGATGTTATCTCCCTGACCAGGGATCAAACCCGCATCCCCTGTGTTGGAAGGTGAAGTCCTAACCACTTCACCACAAGGGGAGTCTCAGGAGAGAGGTTTTCATAACTCAGTTTTCCTCTTTAGAAATTACCCAAAGTTCAACTTTCTTATGATGTTGAATCTGGCAGTTTAGGAGACAGCATCACACAGTGAACAGCAAAGATAGTAAAGCAGTCAGGCCGGGGTGCGGGTCCTAGTATCACTCTCATAAGTGGTGTCGGCAACCTCAGGAAGACACTGGTGGCTTTAGCTTCACCCTTCAGGTGGTTTTGTGTGCCCTTTCCTGCATTTTTTAGTATAATCCAGAGAATGATATAAAATGCAGTTTCAAACCTTGTCACTCAAATGTCTTGACACTTATAATACCTGTCCATATGAAATTCTGAAACCACCCCGGCAATTGTGAGTTTCTGCACACAATCACCTTATTTGAAGAAGCCCATTTTCCACATCTGTCCACTGAAAACACAATTGTGTCTGGTGTAGGGTTATTGTACAGTTCAAAGATAATAGATGTGATGTACCTGCCACACACCAGGCATTTGATAAATGTTAGTTCTTATTATGTTTGATTCATAACCAGCTTCTATGCTTTGCTTTGTTTATTGTCCATTTGTATGAGTTTGACTGAATATAGGTATCTATACCACAACCTTCTCATCATATATTTTCTTCCTCTGTCACTGCAGCTTAGCGTTCACAGAAATTTATCTCTTCTTTTTGAGGATTCTGTTTGTGTCATCATGTGACTTCCTACTGGATATCCCCTCATGTGAGCCACAGGTCCTCTCATTTCAGAATAAACTGATTAGTATTGGGAGGGTCTAACTCCATGAATTCAGAGAGAAGTGCAAAGTGAATAAGTTCTTACATATTTTTAATACGTGGGGAATGCTAATAACTGACTGGCCATACACATTAACACATAAGAGACGCTATGGGTATATGACATTGTGGTGTTATGTTTATATCCCTTGAATGGGAATCCTCTATAATATGGTAATACAAATATACATTTAACATGTGGCCAGAATACTGGAGTGGGTATATCCTTTCCCTTCTCCAGCAGATCTTCCCAACCCAGGAATCAAACAGAGGTCTCCTGCATTGCAGGCAGATACTTTACCAACTGAGCTATCAGAGAAGAAGAGAAAGGCTATACCCACTCCAGCATTCTGGTCTGGAGAATTCCATAGACTGTATAGTCTGTGGGGTTGCAAAGAGTCCAACAGGACTCAGAGACTTTCACTTTCACTTTTCACTTTCATGTGATTGCCATTCACTTATTTTCTCATGCAGTAAGACAAGGTGTCAACAACAGAAATGAAAATGAGACAAGTCCACACAAGAGAAAATAACCCATTGTTTTGTAAATGCCAGTGTAATAGTCATCTCCGTGGGTGAGGTCCTTCTAGGTTTCTCATCATATTTTATGAGGCGTGATGGCACTCCAGCTGTGGAGCTGGTTCTGAAATCGGTGGGTATTTCATACTCATCTGATTTGCAAAAGACTGAATCCCTGGGGATTAACACCATCTCACTCGTGAACTGGCTTCAGGGAGTAAAGAATCTTACATTTATTTCAGGACAATAACTATCCTGGTGTGTGACACAGGACAAAATGCCTGACCTTGTTAGGAGTTTTCTTTGCTAGTAAGAAATGGGGAGATGGAGCCTATTGATTTCAAAACAGTGATAATTTTGCAACTTTTTAGAATGATAAATACAAGGAATCCACCATTCTTTTAATGTCTTAAGTCTCAGCCGTTAAAATGGATCTACTCTAATATGTGGCTAACCACTTATCTTCTCCCATTTTTGCAGAGCCCAAATTTTTTAACCCCTCTTGATAGGCTTACTATTCCTATATCATTAATTAGAAAGTAATACTTAAAAACAACAAGTGAACACTTTATGATGATTTATTTAATTAGTATTAAATATTTACCAAACAGAAAAATGCATTTTATGAAATTTTCCAAAAGTGTAACTTCATCTTGGAAAAAATTTTGCATTTGTGGTTTCCTATATTATTAATAAATATAAATAACTGAATCACAATTCACTTGGCATAGGTATCTATTCCACAACCTTCTCGTCATATATTTTCTTCATCCTATGAGAAGCTTATATTTACTTCTTCTCTGAAAGGTAGAAGAACTGTTTTGTGCCTTCTTTTTCTCATCTATAAGTTGGGTACAATACTAAAATCTATCATGTTAATAAAGTCCTGAATATTCACTGAATTAAATAATTCGACACACGTAAGGGGCTTAAATTAGTGGATGGCACATGTTAAAACAATGCGATCTTAGCTATAATAATAATTTATTTTCACCTTCTGAAATCCAACTCCATTCTGGGCATTCGACTCAGTTACCAGCTTTTCCTTTAACAGGGCACTGATTGCTTCACGTTCCTTGGGACTCTTTCTGCAAGTCACAGGACACATAATAATACTCTATACTGTAGTACTGTGTGCAAGTTCTATCATATATCTCCTGTTAGAATCTGCTTCTCAGTGACTACTGGTTTATATCTTAATTATTTCAATACTTTTTGAAGGCTTTGCTGAGACAAATACTCTATACACTTGCTTAGTTGAATAAATTAGCAAAACCCAAGGTAAGACATGGATGCCTGAAGTTCAGTCTGGAAAACTTTTAATCCATTAAAAGTCACCATAATGTGAAGACACGAGTTCATGGCTATTTGGTTGTTAGCTCTTTATGAGGAATTAAGTAAAGCTTAGTTAAGTTTTCTTACCTTATCTTAGGGACTAGTCCTTCAAATAGATGGGGAAACAATGGAAACAGTGAGAGACTTTATTTTTGGGGTCTCCAAAATCAATGCAGATGATGATTGCAGCCATGAAATTAAAAGACTATCACTCCTTGGAAGAAAAGCTATGACAAACCTAGACAGCATATTAAAAAGTAGAGGCATTACTTTGCCAGCAAAGGTCCATCTAGTCAAAGATATGGTTTTTCCAGTAATCATGTATGGATTTGAGAGTTTTCTATAAAGAAAGCTGAGAGCCAAAGAACTGATGCTTTTGAACTGGTGTTGGAGAAGACTCTTGAGAGTCCCTTAGACTGCAAAGAGATCAAACTAGCCCATCCTAAAGGAAATCAGTCCTGAATATTCACTGGGGGGAAGACTGATGCTGAAGCTGAAAGTCCAATAATTTGGCCACCTGATACAAAGAACTGACTCATTGGAAAAGACCCTGATGTGGGGAAAGATTGAAGACAGGAGGAGAAGGGGTCGACAGAGGATGAGATGGCTGGATGACATCACCAACTTGATGGACATGAATTTGAGCAAGCTTCGGGAGTTGGTGATGGACAATGAAACCTGGCATGCTGCAGCCTCTGGGGTCACAGAGTCAGATATGACTGAGCAACTGAACTGAACTGAACTGAATAACAAGCCCCAGCTAGGGGCTTCCCAGGTGGTGCTACTGGTAAGGAACCTGCCTGCCAATTCAGGAGATATAAGAGATGAAGGTTTGATCCCTGGGTCAGGAAGATCCTCTGGAGGAGGGCATAGCTACCCACTTCAGTATTATTATCTGGAGAATTCTATGGACAGAAGAGCCTGGTGGGTTACAGCCCATAGGATTGCAAAAAGTTGGGTGACAGAGACTGAGCAGCAGGAGGAGCTGGGAGATGGAAGTCCACAGAGTCACTACATTGTTGCTATTCAGTTGCTCAGTCATGTCCTATTCTTTGCGACCCTATGGACTACAGCACACCAGGCTTCCCTGTCCATCACCATCTCCCAGAGTTTGCTCAAACTCTTGTCCGTTGAATCGGTGATGCCATCTAATTATCTCGTCCTCTGTTGTCCCCTTCTCACCCTGCCTTCAATCTTTCCCAGCGTCAGGGTCTTTCTAGTGAGTTGGCTCTTCACAACAGGTGGCCAAAGTACTGGAACTTCAGCTTCAGCATTAGTCCTTTGAGTGAATATTCAGGGTTGATTACATTTAGGATTGACCAGTTTGATCTCCTTGCTGTCCAAGGGACTCGCAAGAGTTTCTTCCAGCACCATAGTTCAAAGGCATCAATTATTCAGCACTCAGACTTTTTATTGTCCAGCTCTCATGTCTGTACATGACTACTGAAAAAACCATAGCTTTGACTGCATGAACCTTTGTTGGCAAAGTAATGTCTGCTTTTGAATACACTGTCTAGATTTGTCATAGCTTTTCTTCCAAAGAGCAAGTGTCTTTCAATTTCATGGTTGTAGTTACCATCTGCAATGATTTTGGAGCCCAAGAAAATAAAATCTGTCACTGTTTCCCCATCCATTTGCCATGAAGTGATGGGACTGAATGCCATGATTTTGGTTTTTTGAATGTTGAGTTTTAAGACAGCTTTTTCATTCTCTTTCACCTTCATCACATGGCTTTTTAGTTCCTCTTTGCTTTCTGCCATTTGGGTGGTATTATCTGCATATCTGAGGTTACTGATATTTCCCCCAGCAATCTTGATTCCAGTCTGTGCTTCATCCAGCCCGGCATTTCTCATGATGAACTCTGCATACAAGTCTACTCAGAGTTGCTGTCCAAAGTTGCTTCAGGCTCCTAGCACAAAGCAAGCCTGTTCATCAAGACCTTTGTATTTCATGGGACACCAGACTGAATTTTAACCAAAATAGTCCAAGTGCTCACCTTGATTAGGGTCCCATGAGTCTTGAGTCTTGGCTTGATAGTTGTTGAATATCATGTCACCTATATAATGTCTCATCTTTTAAGAAGAAAATACATCTTAAAAATGTCTTCTAATTGTCCGTAATGAGAAAGATGGTTTAAATTATATTCCAGGTCATTATTGGAAGTGAGGATCAAGTGATTAATTTGATTAAAAAAAATCTTATTTCAAGAAATAAAAGTCATGCATATTCCTTTTCATTAAAAAAGAATTGTTTTTTCCTGGTAATGTACAGTGAGGTAATTATAGTTGATTAGACTTGTGTAATCATTTCATGATGTAAATATTGACTCCTATACAAATATCAAAACAAATATAATTTTATTTGTCATTATATCTGTATATAAGGATTTAGTCAGATATATACATAATATAATATGTAATATGTGATATATAATATATCAATATACAGTGTACCAAATATGTATCTGATGAAATATAATACATAATATATAATCATAATGTAGATAAATATATAAATATATTATGTATTTTGTCATGTATGTACTATGTATTTGTAATATCGTTTCCCTAATCTGTGGCTTGCCTTTTCACTTGTTAATGATTTCTTTGATGAAAAGAAGTTTTAAATGTAACTATAGTTCAATTTGTTATTTTTTCTTTTAAATGTTCTATTTGTGTCTTAAGACATTTTTTTACTCCAGGATCATAAGACTTTATTTTTTAAAAATATTTATTGTTTTAATTTTCACATTTATATTAATAATTCATAATGATATCATCTTTGTGATAAGATGTAACATAGCAGTAAAAATATATTTTTCCCTAAATAAACATCTGTTGGCCCAACTTCATTTATTAGTAAAACCAGGTTTTCCCCACTGCATTGCGATATGGTCTTTCCTGTATGTAAGGTGATTTTATTTACATGGACTCTCTTTGGACTGTTTTGTCCATTGATCAGTTTTCATATCCTTAATCACAGAGCTAAATATCAAGTCTTTTCATCTGGTATTGCAGGTCCTTTAACATTTTCTTCAAGATTGCCTTTGCTGTTCTTAGACCGTTATATTTTCTAAATCAATTTTAGAACCAATTTGCCACTTCCACAGATACACAAAACTTCTGGGATTTTTGTTAAGATAATGTTGCATCTAAAGGTTAATTTGGGAAGACCTGACATTTTTAACATATGAAATATTCTAATGCAAAACATGGTATATATCTCAGTTTGTCTTTTTAAAACTCTCAGAAATGTTTGTTTTTCCATATAGAGTTATGCAAATTTTATTAGATATGTGTATTCAGTCCCTTCAGTCGTATCTGACTCTTTGCAACCATATGGACTGTAGCCTGCTAGGTTACAGTCCTGCCTCTGTCCCCTGCCTCTGTCCATGAGATTTTCTAGGAAAGAACTCTAGAGTGGGTTGTCATTCCCTCCTTCAGGGGATCTTACCAACCCAGGGATAGAATCAGCATCTCTTAGGTCTCCTGCATTGCAGGCAGATTCTTTATTGCTGAGCCACCAGAGAAGGCCCGTATCAGATACATTCCAATGTAATTAGTATTTTTTTTTTATTTTATTTCAAATGGTACCATATTTAAGATTTTTATTTTCTGTTTACTTTTAATATGTAGAAATATATTTAATTTTTATATATTTAATTTTGCTTAGAAATTTTGCTAAGATCATTTATTTATTCTAATAGTTTTAGATTATCTTTGGTTTTCTTAGTACACAGTTATGTTATCTATCTGTATGTAATTGAATAACAGGAGGTTTTGTGGTTGTTTGCTTTGGCATCTCTATTTCATGCTGTACTTCAGCTGGAGCAGGTGTACTTAACCAGTTTTTCATCTTTCCAGTACTTACAGAAATGTTAGAGACACGTTAAGTGAGATTGCCAAACAAAATATACGCTGTCAGTTAAATTTGAATTTTAGAAAAACAATGAATTAAAGTAGTATAAATATGTCCCATAATTAGTATAAATACATTCTTATACATTTTTAAACTAAATCAGACAGTCTTAATCATACAGTACACTTCCCAGGTGGCTCTAGTGATAAAGAACCCACCTGCCAATGCAGGAGACATAAGAGACCTGAGTTTGATCCCTGGGTCAGGAAGATCCCCTGGAGAAGGAAATGGCAACCCACTCCAGTATTCTTGCCTGGGAGATTCCACAGACAGAGGAACTTGGTGGGCTACATCCATGGGGTTGCAGAGACTCGGACATGACTGAAGCGACTTAGCATAATCATAGAACAAGTGAAAAACAAACAAAAAAGAAATGCAAGACTTTTTAAGGCATACTTTCATTTTTATCTCATTCCTATAGGCCAAAGAAAGTCACAGGGTTGAGCTGAATGTTCAGAGCAGGAATATTTCACTGCTTTAAAAAAAGAAGCTGAACCCTCCTCCCTCCTCCCTCCCCATACCATCCCTAGGGTTCAGGATGGGGAACACGTGTATAGCTGTGGCAGATTCATTTTGATATACAGCAAAACCAATACAATATTGTAAAGTTAAAAAATAAAATAAATGAAAAATAAAAAAAGCTGAAAAGTAACATGTTTAAAGACAGGAGTTCACACTGAATGCTTGGAGCCAAAAATATGATCAACCATATAGCATATTGAACTGAAATAGGATTTAATGGAAAAATACAAATATTTAAAGAATTAAAACTAATTGAAACAAAGATAAAATTTAAGAAAAACAAACACCAAAGGCCAGAGACTTTCATGTATGTTCTTTAATCATTCTAACAACACCTTTGTTTACCTTTTTAGGTAAACCAAGAAAAGCTATTAGAGATAGAGCTCTAGATTAAATAAGGAAAAGTGGTTAAGTCTGTGAGTCCAGAGTCTATACTTTTTCTACTTACAACTCTAGCTTGGAAGTGAGCAAAAATATCTAGGGTTCATTTGGAAGAAAAAAGTCTCTAACTTAGTGTGAAGAATAACAGGAATAATATAATCTCATGGCTTGTTAAAAAGATGGGGAATAGCTTTTTCAGTGGGTTAAACAGGTAAATAATAGAGTACTTATGTAAAAGGAAAAAGTAGAACCCTTTGATCTGTAGATTTACTATATTAAAGATCTAAGTATTTCTGAAAATAAGTATCAGTCTATCTATTTATTCATTTTTGCAGAAATGCCACTCCCTGGTTTGTGTAGCAAACCTCACTCTCAGGACCACATCTTTGAATCTGAATCCCCAGACTCACTGAGTATATGCTACCTATGTGACCACTGTTTCCAAAATAGCTAGACTTTCTCTCTAGATATTTTAGAATCCTATTGTTTTATGATTACTATTAAAGAGTTTTGAGGCTTATGCATTTTAATAACATGTTTGCAGATGACATGATCCTCTACATAGAAAACCCTAAAGACACCACCAGAAAATTACTAGAGCTAATCAATAAATGTAGTAAAGTTGCAGGATATAAAATCAACACCCAGAAATCCCTTGCATTCCTATACACTAACAATGAGAAAACAGAAAGATAAATTAAGGAAACAATTCCATTCACCATTGCAGCAAAAAGAATAAAATTCTTAAGAATAAATCTACCTAAAGAAACAAAAGACCTATATATAGAAAACTATAAAACACTAATGAAAGACATCAAAGATGACACAAATAGATGGAGAAATATACCATGTTCATGGACTGGAAGAATCAATACAGTGAAAATAAGTATACTACCCAAAACAATCTATGGATTCAATGCAATCCCTATCAAGCTACCAATGGTATTTTTCAGAGAACTAGAACAAATAGTTTCACAATTTGTATGGAAATACAAAAGCCTTGAATAGCCAAAGCAATCTTGAGAAAGAAGAATGGAACTGGAGGAATCAATCTACCTGACTTCAGACTATACTACAAAGCTACTGTCATTAACACAGTATGGTACCAGCACAAAGACAGAAATATAGATCATTGGAACAAAATGGAAAGTCCAGAGATAAATCCACACACCTATGGACACCTTATCTTCAACAAAGGAGGCAGGAATATACAATGGAGAAAAAACAATCTCTTTAACAAGCCTATTATACAGGCTTGGAAAACTGGTCAACCACTTGTAAAAGAATGAAACCAGAACACTTTCTAACACCATACACAAAAATAAACTCAAAATAGATTAAAGATCTAAATGTAAAGCCAGAAACTATAAAACTCCTAGAGGAGAACATAGGCAAAACACTCTGACATAAGTCACAGCAGGATCCTCTATGACCCACCTCCCAGAGTAATGGAAATAAAAGCAAAAATAAACAAACGGGACCTAATGAAACTTTAAAGCTTTTGCACAATGAAGGAAACTATAAGCAAGGTGAAAAGACAACCTTCAGAATGGGAGAAAATAATAGCAAATGAAGCAACTGACAAAGAATTAACCTCAAAAATATATAAGCAGCTCATGCAGCTCAATTCCAGAAAAATAAACAACCCAATCAAAAATGGGCCAAAGAACTAAATGGGCAATCCTTCTTTTTTCTCCAAAGAAGACATACAGATGGCTAATAAACACATGAAAAGATGATCAACATCACTCATTATCAGAGAAATGCAAATTAAAACCACAATAAGGTATCATCTCACACCAGTCAGAATGGCTACTATCAAAAAGTCTACAAACAATAAATGCTGGAGAGGGTGCAGAGAAAAGGGAACCCTCTTACACTGTTGGTGGAAATGCAAACTAGTACAGCCTCTATGGAGAATAGTGTGGAGATTCCTTAAAAAACTGGAAATAGAACTCCCATATGACCCAGCAATCCCACTGCTGGGCATACACACCAAGGAAACCAGAACTGAAAGAGACACATGTACCCCAATGTTCATGATAGCACTGTTTACAATAGCTAGGACATGGAAGCAACCTAGATGTCCGTCGGCAGTCAAATGGATAAGAAAGCTGTGGTACATATACACAATGGAGTATTACTCAGCTATTGAAAATAAGGCATTTGAATCAATTCTAATGAGGTGGATGAAACTGGAGCCTATTATACAGAGTGAAGTAAGCCAGAAAGAAAAACACCAATACAGTATATTAATGCATATGTATGGAATTTAGAAAGATGGTAATGATGACCTATATGCAAGACAGCAAAAGAGACACAGATGTAAAGAACAGACTTTTGGGCTTTGTGGGAGAAGGCGAGGGTGGGATGATTTGAGAGAATAGCATTGAAACATGTATATTACCATATGTGGAATAGATCGCCAGCCCAGGTTCGACACGTGAGACAGGACACTGGGATGACCCTGAGGGATGGGATTGGAAGGGAGGTGGGAGGGGGATTCAGGATGGGGAACATGTGTACACCCATGGCTGATTCATGTCAATGTATGGCAAAAACCACTACAATATTGTAAAGTAATTAACCTCCAATTAAAATAAATTAATTAATTTTAAAAGATAACATTTTCTTTGCGTCTGGCCTGTATAGACAATAATATAAATAATTATTTCATAGTTTTCATGTGCTTTACCTGTTCTTTAGCACTCTACATTAATATTTGGCCTGCTAAAATAAAGAGAAATTAGCAGAGAAAAATATGAGGAAGAAAGGACATCATGTCAAGTAATTACATCAGATATGGGTATCTAAACTGTTTGACTGTTTAAGTTCTTGAAAACAAGCAAGAGCATTAAAGTGAATGGATCTAAAATTGATTAAGCAATAAGAAGCTCTACCTTCATTAATATTCAAAACACAAATGGATAAAAATTCTTTAATCATCAGGTTAGGATGAATATATTCTTCATTTTAAAAATGTTTTTATAAATGATTCTGTGACCATATAACAAAAACTCTAAATTCTATAAATATCCTGAGGGACCAGTGAATTATTGTTTTGGATAAGGACTATGGTGAATGTGCAATCCTAAGGATAATCAACATACAATGCATCACAGCACAAAAAGATAGGCTATCTAAACTTCCTAAGGAAGTCACTGTCTAATAAAGGATCTCCAAATGTCCCATGCAGTTCAGTTCAGTTCAGTCACTCAGTCATGTCCGACTCTTTGTGACCCCATGAATTGCAGCACGCCAGGCCTCCCTATCTGTCACCAACTCCCGGAGTTCACTCAAACTCACATCCATTGAGTGGGTGACGCCATCCAGCGATCTCATCCTCTGTCATCACCTTCTTCTCCCAATCGCTCCCAGCATCAGAGTCTTTACCAATGAGTCAATTCTTCACATGAGGTGGCCAAAGTACTGGAGTTTCAGCTTTAGCATCATTCTTTCCAAAGAACATCCGGGACTGATCTCCTTTAGAATGGACTGGTTGGATCTCCTTGCAGTCCAAGGGACTCTCAAGAGTCTTCTCCAACACCACAGTTCAAAAGCATCAATTCTTCAGTGCTCAGCTTTCTTCACAGTCCAATTCTCACATCCATACATGAAGACAGTGTCATAACAATAACATAATAACAACAACGGCTACCATTATTGAAGTTTTATAAGCCAGATGTTGTTTAATATGCCATATTTAATTTTGTGATAGCTATTTCTCATATTTTGATATCTTTTGAAATTGATTCTTCTTAAAAAAGATAATCTTTTACAATCTTTGTATGCAAAACAATTGTCTACTCAACATTTCCTGCAAATGTGCAAGTTGGTTCATTGTTGCTCAAATTTTTCTTCGTTTCAACTCACTTAGTTCTACCACACATGTTAAGCTTAATTTCTATTTTAAATGAGTTAAAAAATACTATACTGAGTCAAGGTATTGAAAAGAATTATGTATAAAGATGGGCATAGATATGGAACAGTGTATGCAGATAAACATGGTAATCAATTCTAAATGTAGTGTTCGTGGATGAAAAATTCACCAGAGGAAAGAGCATAATTCTGTATTTTCTTGCAAAGCCATAATAAAATGCTTTCAGGATCTAAAAAAGGAACATGCTCATAACCACAAAATCTCTATTTTGTCTTATTTCTGATCTATATACAAAAGGATTGCCTATCATAAACAAGGGGTTATATAACTAAATGGTAGGAATACTGCTGGATTTCTTAAAAAGATGAGGGAAACTTCAAAGAAACCAAGGGCAAATATGATTGATTTTTCTATGATTCAAAACCAGCATTGACATTAAACAGCAAATTGTCAGAAACTTTCTATTGACAACTGAATAAAAGTTGCTCACATTTCCCACATTCTGTGATTGAAATGAGGAAAAATAAAATTTTGTGTTTAGATAAATAGTAAATTGCCAGTATCAACAATTCCAGAACAAGTGTTAACACATGGGGGAAAATCCTAGAGATGATAGTGCATCATTTCTTAAAAAAATGCTTCAACACCAATACTTTTATGGCACAGAAAACCACACTGTGATTTAATAAAACAAAAGAGCAACAATATGAACATTGGCCAATTTGAGTTTCAAAGTGATTTAAAATAGGCTCTGAAAATGGTACATTTTGATAATACATAAACAGATGTATTTTTCCTATATTTTAATTTTAATAAACCTTAAAAGATCTCTTTACATGTGTAGAAAATTCTAAGTGAAATAAAGAATTATAGTTTGTTTCTTGTTTGAGTGCATGCATGCGTACTAAGTTGCTTCGATCCTGTCTGACTCTGTGACCCAAACTACTCTGTGTAGCCTGGCTCCTCAGTCCATGGGATTCTCCAGGCAAGAATACTGGAGAGAGGTGCTTGCTGTCCGCCAGGGGGTCTTCCCAACCCAGGGATGGTACTGAGGCTCCTGCCTTGCAGGTGGATTCTTTTACCGTTGAGCCACTGGGGAAGTCATTTTATTCTTTAATGATACTAAATAAGGATGACTATTAGAATAAACAATGTCTTAGATTTTGTGAAATATAAGTTACTTAAATTACTCCTCAAAATTTTAGTTATACCCTTTAATATTTTCAGGTTACATATGAAAAAATTGAGTCTTAGTCTCAGTACCAAGTCAAAGTTCACACAAATCTGTGCCTGAGAGTTACTCTAAACACTGCTTGTTGAAATACTGGCTGTCTTTTATGATGTGGTCACCTTTCTACACATTTCTGAGGCTCATTTGCTTCAAGTATAAAATGAGAAAATTGAACTAAAAATACTATAAAGTTCTTTCCATTGCTGTTATCAGTGGTTTCAGAAGAAAACCCAAACTATTGTCCAAGATCAACTTCGAAATAAAGGAAAAGTCTGTAAGAAATGTTTATATTAATTCAATATTCAATTATGACTCAAATATCCAATTGTTTCTGCAGAATCATCCCCATTAAATTTAGTATGTTTCGTCTACTCTGTACCATAAAAGGTGATAATAGCCTTCATATATTTTAATCTATATTAGAAAAAAAGATTATTTTTGTTTTTCCTAAAATCAGCAATTAAGTTCTACAATCCATGGATTTCATGAGCAAGTTTTCTTTCTTTCTTCTATACATTTAAAATTTGAAAATTCAAATATAGAACTCTCAGCTTTTTTTAAATTTTACATTAACTAATAGTTTTTAATCTTTTCATTCATAGACATTCAGAGAGAATCTCCAATATCTTGGTTAAGTTTCTCTAGAACATCACTAGCTGCCTTTTAATGTTTATAGCTACAATGAACAAAGAGAAAAGTTTATAGGTGTGGTGAATCTCAGTTTAATGTATGGATCATATATATATTTATATGAGTGTGCATGCATGAGAGTCACTTCATTCATATCCAACTCTTGCAACCCCTTGGATTGTAGCCTGCCAGCCTCCTTTGTCCATGAGATTTCCCAGGCAAGATTACTGGAGTGGGTTGCCATGCCCTTCTCCAAGGGATCTTCCAGACCCAGGGATTGAACCCACATCTCTTATGTCCCCTGTAGTGGCAGATAGGTTGTTTTACCGCTAGCGCCACCTGGGAAGCCCATATATATGTATAAGATAAATAATAAGAAATAAGAAAGTCGCTCAGTTGTGTCTGACTCTTTGTGATCCAATAGACTATTCAGTCCATGGAATTCTCCAGGCCGGAATATCGGAGTAGGTAGCCTTTCCCTTCTCCAGGGGATCTTCCCAACCCAGGGATTGAACCTAGGTCTCCCATGTTGCAGGCAGATTCTTTACCCACTGAGCCACAAGGGAAGCCCATGCATACATACATACATACACACACACACATATATATATATATATATATATATATATATAGTTGTTCAGTCACAGTCATGTCTGACTTTTTGTGACCCCATGGACTGCAGTATGTCAGGCTTCCCTGTCCTTCACTATCTTCCTGAGTTTGCTCAAACCCATGTCCATTGAGTTGAACATGCCATCCAACCACCGCATCCTCTGTCATCTGCTTCTCCTACTGCCCTCGATCTTTCTTAGCATCAGGGTCTTTTACAATGAGTTGGCTCTTTGAATCAGATGGCCAAGATATTGGAGCTCCAGCTTCAGCATCAGTCCTTCCAATGAATATTCAGTGTTGATTGCATTAGGATTGACTGGTTTGATCTCCTTGCAGTCCAGGGGACTCTCAAGAGGCTTCTCCAGCACCACAGTTAGAAAGCACGATTCTACAGCACTCAGCCTTTATGGTCCAACTCTCACAACTATACATGTCTACTGGAAAAACTGTAGATTTGACAATACGGACCTTTGTTGGCAAAGTGATGTCTCTGCTTTTTAATATATTGTCTAGGTTTGTCATTGCTTTTCTTCCATGGAGCAGGCATCTTTTAAATTCATGGCTGCAGTCACCATCCTCAGTGATCTTGGAGCCCAAGAAAATAAAGTTTGTCACTGTTTCCATTGTTTCCCCATCTATTTGCCATGAAGTGATGGGATCAGGGAAAATCACTAGACCATTCAGGTATGACCTAAATCAAATTCCTTATGATTATACAGTGGAAGTGAGAAATAGATTTAAGGGCCTAGATCTGATAGATAGAGTGCCTGATGAACTATGGACGGAGGTTCCTGACATTGTACAGGAGACAGGGATCAAGACCATCCCCATGGAAAAGAAATGAAAAAAGCAAAATGGCTGTCTGGGGAGGCCTTACAAATAGCTATGAAAAAAAGAGAAGTGAAAAACATAGGAGAAAAGGAAAGATAAAAGCATCTGAATGCAGAGTTCCAAAGAATAGCAAGGAGAGATAAGAAAGCCTTCCTCAGTGATCAATGCAAAGAAATAGAGGAAGACAACAGAATGGGAAAGACTAGAGATCTCTTCAAGAAAATTAGAGATGCCAAGGGGACACTTCATGCAAAGATGGGCTCAATAAAGGACAGAAATGGTATTGACCTAACAGAAGCAGAAGATATTAAGAAGAGGTGGCAGGAATACACAGAAGAACTGTACAATATAGAGCTTCCCAACCCAGATAATCATGATGGTGTGATCACTCACCTAGAGCCAGACATCCTAGAATGTGAAGTCAAGTGGGCCTTAGAAAGCATCACTAAAAACAAAGCTAGTGGAGGTGATGGAATTCCAGCTGAGCTATTTCAAATCCTGAAAGATGATGCTGTGAAAGTGCTGCACTCAATATGCCAGCAAATTTGGCAAATGCAGCAGTGGCCACAGGACTGGAAAAGGTCAGTTTTCATTCCAATCCCAAAGAAAGGAAATGCCAAAGAATGCTCAAACTACCGCACAATTGCACTCATCTCACATGCTAGTAAAGTAATGCTCAAAATTCTCCAAGCCAGGCTTCAGCAATACTTGAACTGTGAACTTCCAGATGTTCAAGCTGGTTTTAGAAAGAGGAACCAGAGATCAAATTGCCAACATCCGCTGGATCATGGAAAAAACAAGAGAGTTCCAGAAAAACATCTATTTCTGCTTTATTGACTATGCCAAAGCCTTTGACTGTGTGGATCACAATAAACTGTGGAAAATTCTGAAAGAGATGGGAATACCAGACCACCTGACCTGCCTCTTGAGAAACCTATATGCAGGTCAGGAAGCAATGGTTAGAACTGGACATGGAACAACAGACTGGTTCCAAATAGGAAAAGGAGTACGTCAAGGCTGTATATTGTCACCCTGCTTACTTAACTTATATGCAGAGTACATCATGAGAAACACTGGCCTGGAAGAAGCACAAGCTGGAATCAAGATTGCTGGGAGAAATCTCAATAACCTCAGATATGTAGATGACACCACCCTTATGGCAGAAAGTGAGGAGGAACTAAAAAGCCTCTTGATGAAAGTGAAAGGAGAGTGAAACATTCAGAAAACGAAGATCATGGCATCTGGTCCCATCACTTCATGGCAAATAGATGGGGAAACAGTGGAAACAGTGTCAGACTTTATTATTTTGGGCTCCAAAATCACTGTAGATGGTGATTGCAGCCATGAAATTAAAAGATGCTTACTCTTTGGAAGGAAAGTTATGACCAGCCTAGATGGCATATTCAAAAGCAGAGACATTACTTTGCCAACAAAGGTCCATCTAGTCAAGGCTATGGTTTTTCCAGTAGTCATGTATGGATGTGAGAGTTGGACTGTGAGGAAAGCTGAGCACTGAAGGATTCATGCTTTTGAACTGTGATGTTGGAGAAGACTCTTGAGACTTGCTTGGACTGCAAGGAGATCCAACCAGTCCATTCTAAAGGAGATCAGTCCTGGATGTTCTTTGGAAGGAATGATCCTAAAGCTGAAACTCCAATACTTTGGCCACCTCATGAGAAGAGTTGACTCATTGGAAAAGACTCTGATGCTGGGAAGGATTGGGGGAAGGAGGAGAAGGGGACAACAGAGGATGAGATGGCTGGATGGCATCACTGACCCGATAGACATGAGTCTGGGTGGACTCCGGGAGTTGGTGATGGACAGGGAGGCCTGGCATGCTGCAATTCATGGGGTTGCAAAGAGTTGGACATGTTGAGCGACTGAACTGAGAACTGATGGGATCAGATGCCATCATCTTAGTTTTTTGAATGTTAGTTTTTAAGCCAGTTTTCTCACTCTCCTCTTTACCTTCATAAGAGGCTCTTTAGTTCCTCTTTGCTTTCTGCCACTACCGTGGTATCATCTGTATATCTGAGGTTATTGACATTTCTCCTGGCAATTTTGATTCCAACCTGAGCTTCATTCAGCCCAGCATTTCACTGGCCTTTGAGCTAATATCTTTGAGAATCAGGTTGTTACAAACCAAAACTTTCTTCTGAATAAAGTAAGACTTCGTAGTCTATCACTCTAGTACAATTGTTTCTTTTTTCTAAATGTCTTACTTGACCTTTCTCGATCCAGTGTGCCCCTGCAATATTTTGACCAGTCAACAATTTTATATCTTCCTGTGATTTATCTGTTAGTTTTGAATGATACCACCTGAGAGCTGAGAGTTGGGAAATCATTCCAACCATTTTACTACTTCTCCATCCAAAATACAGTAAAATATTTCAGCGATGTCGTTTGTCTTAGAGTTTTTCTAACACAGTCTCATCTAAGATATGTTAAATGAAGTCAGAAGAATGAAATAATTTAACCAAAGTGTCATAGGTGTTTTATTGCAGGCTTGTATAAGAATCATAGCTTCACAATATGAGTTCATTATGCCATGCTGGTTGTTCCATCTTTCTGTTTATTCCATCTTTCTAATCACTCTTATTACATTAGCTTCCTGATCTCTAACAAAGAATTTCTTTCAATACCCTTAAAACTTAGTTGCCTCTTTTCTTTTCAATTTTACTTTTAAAGAAATCTGACAATTCAAAATACTGTCTTGAAGAAGCTGAAAATACAGCCTTGGAGTCAGAAATACATTGAATCAAGTCTGGGCTATGCTAGTTACTAGTTCTATGATATGTGCCTTTTCTAGGTCAAGTCTATTTTTAAAATTTATGTAATGGGAAAAAGTTTCTATTTATAAAATTATTGAAACAATCATACAAGATATATAAGACTATATATCTTAATCCTAGACCATACCATGAGTCTTTTATAAATGTTAGTAATTTTATTATGATTGATAAAATGAATGAATTAGAGCAAAATGTGAATGGTAAAGGTGACAAGGTTAAAAAAAATCATGAATACTTAATCTTTTTATGTAACTTTTCCAAATGCAGTATAAAGTCATTATAAGAGTGAATAATAAATAAGTAAAAGCAATTAAATTGTAGAGAGAATAAAGAGAAAATACACAGTTCTTTCAGCTTCTCTGAGCTTTCTGTGGTGATGGAGATGTCTGGGAAACTAAACAGTTTTACTCTTGCTACTCATCAACCTAAAGTCCATCTTCCTAATGAATAAGCACAGAAGAATTAAAACAACAGACTAAGAGCATAATGAGATGCACTACATAGCTATTGGAATGGCTACAATTTAAAAGGCTTATACCAAATGTTGGTGAGAATGTGGAGTCAGTAGAATTTAGTTAACTTTCTGGTGGGAATATAAAATGATATCACCACTGTGGAAAACATTGTGTTAGGCTTTTTTAAAAATATCAAAGATGCACATATTCCACTTCTAGGTATTTAACCAATACCTAGGGAAAGGGTGTTGGAAAACACATATTCATTTAAAGACTTGCACACATATGCTCATAGCATATTTATTTGCTACAGCCTAAATGGAAACAAAACAGGTTCATGAATAAACAAATCATGATCTGTCTTTACTGTGGAGTACTATGCAGCAATAAAATGAAATGGCCTATTTATACTTACAACATGAATAAATTATTCAAATACTTATGCTTAAACAGAGCAAGACTCTATGATTCTTGCAAATCCATGTCCTCTGCTTGCATTTTGTTGTGGAAAAACTATATCCAAAGAATATGCTTAATCAGAGAAGTGAGAACATGCAGAAACAAAGGAAAATAGTCAAAGGAGACAAATAATAATAATGTAGTTAAGCATAATCATTGCTAATGACCATGATGCTGGGAAATATTGAAGGCAGGAGGAGAAGGGGGTGACAGAGGATGAGATGGTTGGACGACATCACTGACTCAATGGACATAAATTTGACTGAACTCCTGGAGCTAGTGAAGGACAGGGAAGCCTGATGAACTGTAGTTCATGGGGTCACAAATAGTCAGACATGACTTAGTGACTGAACAACAATAATAAAGCATAGTCAAGGACCTTTAGTTACTTCTCAAGGCCTATAGATAATATTCTGAGCCATATTCTGAGAGCTATCTTATAGATACTGAAATCCCCACCAGATTGAAGTTAACTATATGATGACCAGACTGTGGCCATGACATAAGCTGCTACACTTGCACGAATAGGCCTCAGGAAATGGAAACAGACCACAGAACTGAAGATTAATGGTACTTAAGACAATCAAGATGATGCTGGTCAGACCACCGATGACTGATTTCAAGATGACTATCAGAGTTGTCATTGACGAGGAGTCAGCCTTTAGACAGACTTGTTCCCCTAATCCCCCTGCTTCCGCCCCTGCTGGCATCCAAAATAAAGCAAACTTTCCTTTCCATCAACCTGACCTCCTTATTGGCTTTCGAATGGCAAGCAACCAGACCCCACTGTCAATTACATGCTAGGTGAAATAAACAAGACACCTTCCCTCCCCTAAAAAAACTGGGCATTCTGATTTATTCCATTTAGTATGGAATTAAGAAAATGTATGCAAAAATACAATGACATAAAGCAGATTGGTTATCGTCTGAGGGATGGGGGTGGGAATAGGGAGTATCAGATTAATTTGGGAGGTAATAGCTAAGTTCACCCTGTTGATTCCAACAGGTATATACACAACTTATCAAACTGTACACTTTAAATAATGCAGTATATTGTATGTCAATTACAGTTAGCCCTCTGTATTCATAGGTTCTGCATATGCAAATTCAACCAACCATGGATAGAAAATATATGCTTTTTAAATCCAGAAACTTCCAAAAAAGCAAAACTTGAATTTGCTATACTCCGGCAACTATTTACATAGTATTTACATTGTATTTACCACTACTTACATATTTTTTATTAGGTATTGTAAGGAATCAAGAGATGATTTAAAGTGTATAGGAGGATGTATGTAGATTCTATGCAAATACTGGGCCATTTTATTTAAGACATTTTACCTTCTTTCTATTTTGGTGTCTACAGGGGACCTGAAACCAATCTCCAATGGATACTGAAAGATGACTGTATACCTTAATAATTGTTCTTTTCAATGATTGTGCTACACAGAACATAGTTCTCTATTTCAAATAAGTGTTTTGAGTCCCTATCTTAACAAGTGACAAAAACTGAAGCATTGAGGCACAATTAGAAAAATCATGTTTACAAGATTATCTCAGATTTTTTATTCTAAGAATTAAGACTATTATTTCACTTTGATTATTTTTATAGCATCTTAAAGAGATCAGATTTATTTACCACATTTTTTATAAGATACTGACCCAGCCCATGAATAAAAGTGTTGCAGTGTATAATCCTCAGGGTTCTTGCTCCAATCTGTATTGGACTGTGTCTAACTTGGCCACCAGAGAACACAGAGGAAATGCAGTAAGAAGCCTGTTTTGTGAGAATGTAGCCAATTCACAGATTCCCCAGCAGCAAGAACCATTTTATGAAGGAAAAACAATAGCTGAAGTAAACCGGGAAAAACATTCCCACCTCAGAGTGCAATCAAAAGATAAAAGAGACATATGGGTTTTACATTTTGCTAGAATGCAGGCTGTAAATAATGTGAATGGCATGATCACAGGTTTTTAGCTTCTCATCTTCCCCATTTTTCTACACAAAGAAGATAAGAATCAGTTACAGCTGTTTTCAACAATGCTCTATACTCTTGGACTTATGTGAAAATCCTACCCAAATACACTTAAAAGATTGAACTACAAATATCCTCCTTTATGAAAATTAAGAAACCGGCACAAACTGAGGTGAAGGCAAGATTCCTTTACAATGAATACCGTAGGAACCAAGTTTTATCTGAGTGGAATAGTACTCTATATATAAGTAAATTGCGATGAATCAACTATTCATCCTACAGAGGAAATATTCTGCTTCCCACCTTTCTTTATAAAAATTGTCAAGTGTCAGGAAGGGAATTAGTCTGTGAAGAGCAATATTGTATACAGGGCAGGTGTTCTCCGAGTGTCTTTGACTGACAAGCATCCCGCTAAAACCTGGACTGAAGAAATTAAAGCCTACTGTTTGTTGTCATTGAAATTTGAGAGAGGCTGGGAAGTTATCCACCCTCAGAATCTCTCTCCACTGGCCTGTCAAAACGCCTATAATTTCACCATTCGAAATTCACGAAATTCACTCCTTTCAACCAGCTTAGGCCGGGAGCCAGCTTAAGCATGGGAGAGGCAAACACAAGGACACATGCTTAGACCCGAGTATCTCTGATGTGCCTGAATGCAGGACAGAAGAAAACATCCTTGCCACCTTGTGAAGGTTTTCAACTCTCAAAATCATTCACTTAACCCATTTAGGGTAGCTCATGTATCTGATATCTCTTAGGCCAAATAGTATTTCCATTACTATGACAGTATCAAAGGTGCTGAAGTGATACCAGATTAACCACTTAGTATTATTTCAATCTATTTCATTACAGGGTAAAAAGTGAGTTTTTTTTAAGAGCACAAAAATCAGTGGTAATTTTTTTTAAAAAGCATTCAATTTAACTGAGTTGAATACATTAGGAAGAATGTGTGTATGTTATATCTGTGAGGAGGTGGGAGTAATTTCAGTATCCGTACAGTATTAAGGGATACTCTGAATGGACGGTTAGTATTACAGCATGGTTTATGCCCACGGAGAGCCGAGCCTTTAATTATTCATACCTTCAGGCTCCTGAGTCACATAACAGCAGCAACCGTATTCGGCAATTAATAAACAGCCAAAAGCCAATGTCTCAGTCTCCAGAGCGCTGACTCTTAGGAATGAAAGATAGGAAGCAGAGAATGCCAAGAGGCCTGCCCAGAAAAGCAGCCTTAAAACCCCAGTCTAAATCTCAGGTGTGTGTGCTGGGTCTTCCCTAGCCTTATCATAAGCCATCCTTCTGTCATGTAATTCCAATCAAATTCCGTGCAGGAGCCTCGCTGAATTACCGCTTCTTCTCTGCCTGTACTCGCCTGACATTTGCTGCTTTCTGGGCACTCTCATTTGCCTCTTCCTGATGCTCATCTAGACCGATGCGGTTGTAACATACAGGTCGGGGACCAGACACCCACGATATAAAATGCTCATCTCATCACATTCTATGCATTCTGCTATTGAGTGGGACGCGGATGTCCAATCTGCCATGAAACCATTCTATCTTATATTTCTTCAGCCATGCATTACACCTGCGTAATGTCATCTGCTTAGAAAATGCAAGTTTTCCCTCTTCCCTCTCTACGTCCTTTTGAAACCGTTGCCTTCAATTACTTTTTTATTCAAACCTCACATTTGCTAAAATTGGAATAAAATCAAAAAGCTTTAAAAAGATAGGGAGAGGCACTCATCAGGATGCATTTTGTCAACCCTGCTGACTTTTTTCTGTCTCCTTCGTTCAGAGAGGGTAGCCTCTTCAAATGCACACTTTGCTTTTGACAGCTCTGCAGTGATTGGGTGCAGCAGGAAATAGTGCCTGACACATAAAATCCACTGATTCAGCTATGCAATATTTATTTCATAGCCAACATAAATAAAAATAAAATATTTCCTTAAATGTTTTGCTCACATGCTGCCTGGCAGCATTGCCAGCAACTTTGCAGACTCTTCTATTAGAAACTTTTATTTGCTTTCTTCTCTGCCATAAATCATCCCTCATCTGACTCTGATTGGACCATCCTTTGTTGAATAATAACATGTAGGTGTTGCTCGACTGTATTGTGGATAATGCAATAAAGACAAAGATAGAATGAGTACAGTTTGATAGAGAAACTCTTGGATTCACATACGATAAAGGCTTTCAAAAGTAAATTAAAATTTCTTGTTCTAATTATCAATTCTCTGGGTCTTGCTGTGGTGCACTATGGAGCTCAAAGATTTGGGCTTTTAGGTGATTGGATAACCATGACTTTGATGAGTAGAAATCCTGATTATTTAGAGTGGGACCAAGGTAGTTCAGGAAACTGTGAAAAAAAAAAAATTCAGAGAAATCATGACTTGTGGTAGGTTTTATAGCCTCAAGTGAGCCAAATAAGAGTAAGCCTGATTATCACCATGGTATGAAATCTAACTGAAGTCCATAGAGAGAGAAAGGTGGGAAACCTCTGTTGCTTAGGAAAGCATCCATGGATATGGTACAAGTTTTCCTCACATGGCAGGAAATCATTAGTCATAAATGCAATGAGGTTTTGCTGCAAGAAAAAGCCACAGAGGCTTAAGAAATTAAGTAATAGAGAGATGCCCTGATGGGGCCATTTCTCAAGGATTTACTTGAAATCCCTCTATAATTTGGCAACACTGAGGCACTTTATTTAATCTGCTCACTAATATGGGTTTGGATTATTCAGTTGCAGTTTTCACAGTTTTTTAGTCTGACACCTTTAAAATAATTTTTTACATAGCCCTTGAAATTTTTTAAATTGACATCTAAAACTTCATAACTTAAGTTATATAACCTATAGCAAGTTATATAATTTATGTGTATTATAAATATTGACATCTTAAATTCAAACTGTTATACTACTTTTTCATTGTATACAACTGAATATAAAGACTATAGCATTAAATTTATACCTCAGTCCATTAAAATTATACTATAGTGAAAGATGGTATAGCTGAAAGTTACATTGAATTTTTCATATTTGTGTATTCCAGTATCACTTTTACAATGTAATTCTATTTTGATGTAATATATTCTTATGTTTGAAGGACTTATTAAGCACAGATCACACATTTCTGCAGTTCAAATGTGTGCTATGTGCCTGTGTGTTTGTGAGTCTGAATTTTGAAAAAAAATATGAAAATATCTATAGAATTAAAATCATAATGATGATTTAAGCAACTGATTAAAAGTATATGATCAGTTTTGATTATTAAAAATAAAACATATTGGAAAAGTATCTGTTAATGTAGTAAGCTGGACTTCTAAAAATTATTTTATTCATACACAAATGAATACTTTAGTTAAAAGGAAGCAATGTTCAGCCTGAATTCTATGTTATTTGTCTTCATGGGTATGAGATTTACAAATACTTCTGCAGGAGACTCAAGTTCAATCCCTGGGTCAGGAAGATCCCCAGGGGAAGGGGATGGCAACGCCCTCCAGTATCCTTGCCTGAAGAATTCCATGGATAGAGGATTCTGGTGGGTTACAGACAGGACTGCAAAGAGTCAGACAGAACTGGGGGGCTAACACGACACTTTTCTTATACAAGATGTAGACTGAAATGGAAAAGTTCAGTTATTTTAGCAACACATCTGTTTTATGTCCTCTTAGTTTTATACCTTAAATCACATAGTGGTATATCATAAAAAATTATTTTTACTGATCTAAAAGCTCCTTCAGGTTTACTAAAAGCAAAGAGTTAAAAGCTGCCTAAATGGCAAGATGATTTGTTAGTCACCATGGTCATTTACTTTCTCGGTTTTTGAAAATCATTTCAAAAGATTCAGTAATGATTATTGATGATGCTTGCTACATTTTCAGCTAGAGGCATTTTACATAGCCCAGTCTGATCAGAAAGTGTTGGAAAAATAAAAATATTACAAATTTTACTATCTTTTGCCAATGAAGTTTTTAAACAAACTGCATTTATATTACCATGTGCTTCAAACATATTTCCATCAAAATCTTGAGCTATATATTGAATTCAAATTATGGGATACAAATTGATTAGCAAAGTCCCTTCTTATCATAAAAACAATTAACCAAATGAGTTATGTTCCATGAGAAAGTCTAATTTTGTTCTCAATTTAAATAACTTTAAATATGCATAATTTTTACTGCCATCTATATTCTGAGAGACAGATATAGGTAGACAGGTATTTACAGAGATAGATAAAGTCAAAAACCCTTCCTGTGAGTTTGTAGCCTAATTAATACAAGTTGCTGCCTCCTCTAATATGTCTTGGTGATGTTTCCTCTTCTTTATTCTCTTGGGACTCTTCCCAGGGTAATATATTCTTTCATAGAGATGGTTAATTGAAGATGCTAGGTCATTAAATAGTGATTATAATTTTTGTACCACTCTTTGGTAAGATATATTTAAGAATATCTTATGTAAACTACAGTGCAAACACCAAATTTTCAATGTCACATTTTGCCTTTAACACAAATATATACAAGACTTGAAATATTCAAAAGTTTGCCACACATTAGTGGTATATTGATTAAAGGTGCTTCAATGACACCAACATTTACATTTTCCATTGTGTATTTTGTTGTTTTAAAACTCTTTAAGTTTCTTATTATGAAAATTTTCAGAGGTATACAAAGTGGAGAGTCACATAGTGAATCCTATATATCCATTTCCAGTGTCAACAATCACCAACACACAGTCAATCTTGTTTTATCAATACCCTATTTCCCCAGCCTGAATTATTTTGAAGCAAATTCCACATAATTTCACCTACATGCGTTTTATTATGTATCAATTAAAAAGAATGAAATCATGCATTTGCAGCAGCATGGATTAACCTAGAGATTATCATACTAGGTGAAACAAGTCAGACATGGACAAATATCATATTATATCCCTTCTATTTAGAATCTAACTGCTGCTAAGTCGCTTCAGTTGTGTCCGACTCTGTGCGACCCCATAGACGGCAGCCCACCAGGCTCCCCCGTCCCTGGGATTCTCCAGGCAAGCACACTGGAGTGGATTGCCATTTCCTTCTCCAAGGCATGAAAGTGAAAAGTCAAAGTGAAGTCATTCAGTCGTATCTGACTCTTCGCGACCCCATGGACTGCAGCCTACCAGGCTCCTCGGTTTATGGGATTTTCCAGGCAAGAGTACTGGAGTGGGGTGCCATTGCCTTCTCCGATTTAGAATCTAAAATATGACACAAATGACCTTATCTACAAAACAGATGCAGACTCAGACATAGAGAACAGACTTGTGGTTGCCAAGGTGGGCAGGTGGGAGACGGATGATCAAGATCTGGGATTAGCAGATACAAACTATTATACACGTAATGGACAAAAAACAAGGTCCTGCTGTACAGCACAGGGAACTACATTCAATATTCTGCAATAAACCACAATGGAAAAGAATATATAGATGTATGACTGAGTCACTTCACTTTGCTGTATGCCGGAAACAAACACAGCATTGTAAATCAACAATGCCTCAATGAATTAAACAAATGAAAAAGAAAGGATACTTTACAAATAACTATTATCAATTACTTAAAAATAAATAATAATTTCTGTGTGACCAATAATTAGTGTGACCAACTAGCTACCTTGTGACCACCAATTTTCTTAGTAGTCAATTTTTTAAAAAGTTATAGTTTTCTTGAAACAGAATTTATAGATCAATAGATTATAATTTTTGTTATTTATCTTAAGAATCTTTTTATGTGTATTTCCTTTCCTTGCCTCCCTCTCCTCAGTTCTCCTCTCATGTTTCTTTTCTGTTGGTTGTTGTTGAATAAAGTATATAATCATACAGAATTTGCCATAGTCTAGAGTTTGCTGATTATATTCCCATGAGTACATCTGAGTACATGTTTTCACTTTCACTGTGTTACCTGGAAATTGATTTGGACTCACAAACTTGCTCAGATTTTTCTTCCCCTTCTTCTTCTTAGTCTGCTTCTTCTCGTCTGCCTCCCCTGCTGCTGCTGCTGCTCCTTTTCCTCCACCTTATCCACATCCTCCTTCTTCTTCTTGCCTTCCTGTCATAGTGGTGCGGTGTGAACTTTATTCAGGACTCACATAATGTTGGTGATCCCTTTTTAAAAAATATTACCAGCTTAGAATAATTATTAGAGTCAGTAATTTAACAATTTTAATAAGATTATAAAATATAAAATTCCAATCCTACAATTTCTTCTTCATTAATGAGGTAGAATATTTTTACAAATATAAAACAATCAGTTCAGTACAGTTCAGTCGCTCAGTTGTGTTTGACTATTTGAACTCCATGAACTGCAGCACACCAGGCCTCCCTGTCCATCACCAGCTCCAGGAGTTTACCCAAACTCATGTCCATTGAGTCAGTGGTGCCATCTGACCATCTCAATCCTCTGTCGTCCCTTTCTCCTCCCACCTTCAATCTTTCCCAACATCAGGATCTTTTCAAATAAGTCAACTCTTCACATCAGGAGGCCAAAATACTGGAGTTTCAGCTTCAACATCAGTCCTTCCAATGAACACCCAGGACAGATATCCTTTAGGATGGACTGGTTGGATCTCCTTGCAGTCCAAAGGACTCTCAAGAGTCTTCTCCAACACCACAGTTCAAAAGCATCAATTCTTCAGCACTCAGCTTTCTTTATAGTCCAACTCTCACATCAATACATGACTACTGGAAAAACAATAGCCGTGACTAGACAGACCTTTGTGGGCAAAGCAATGTCTCTGCTTTTTAATATGCTGTCTAGGTTGGTCATAACTTTCCTTCCAAGGAGTAAGTGTCTTTCAATTTCATGGCTGCAATCACCATCTGCAGTGATTTTGGAGCCCCCCCAAAATAAAGTCTGATACTGTTTCCCCATCTATTTGCCATGAAGTGATGGGACCAGATGCCATGATCTTCGTTTTCTGAATGTTGAGCTTTAAGCCAACTTTTTCACTCTCCTCTTTCACTTTCATCAAGAGGCTCTTTAGTTCCTCTTCACTTTCTGCCATAAGGATGGTGTCATCTCCATATCTAATGTTATTGATATTTCTCCCAGCAATCTTGATTCCAGCTTGTGTTTCATCCAGCCCAGTGTTTCTCATGATGTACTCTGCATATAAGTTAAATTAGCAGAGTGAGAATATACAGCCTTGATGTACTGCTTGTCCTATTTGGAACCAGTCTGTTGTTGCATGTCCAGTTCTAACTATGCCTTCAAGTATTATAGTAAGATACAATTTGTATAGAAACAGTAAGATGAATGTTTGATTCTTCCCCTTTTCTTAACTGTTTTCATCTGATAAGATGATGTCTAATATCTTCCACAGGTAACCAAAGTGTTTTTGAATATCATTATAAACTCATGGATTTAAATATATTTTATGATTGAGTGCATAGTAATTATAATTATATTATAGAAATTCAGGAGGTACCATCTTTTGCAATGGTTTGTCTTCTGAGTCTTACTGCCATGATTTAATAGTCTGTCTTAACTTTATAGCTTTCTGGTATGATCTGATATTTCAGACATATATTTCACACTCAGGTCTGAAATTAACCATTTCTCCAAAGAGAGATGTGTAGTTTTAAAGGGAATAGCATATAAAAACCAAACTTTAGATACTAAGAATTATTCATTTTCACAGGATTAATCATTGTTTTTAGGCCTTTCTTTAAATATAGTTCTAGGGTATTTTTTAATATAAAATATATCTTGAGTTTATTCTTATACTTTCAAGTCAAAGTTAGCACTACACAAATTATATTGACTCTCATACATATCTTCTTCCCACCATGGTGCAATAAAATTTCCTATTGATATGAATATAATTCTTCCCTTTATTGGTTCTAAAATATACCGTAACCATCTCATAGCAATCATATTATCTCTACCACTAACAACGTGATTACTAAACAGTTTAACATTTTTACTGAGTTCTTTTGTCTGTAGCATACATCCCATTAGTGATGTAAAATCAAATAATTACTTTAAACACAATTATTCAATTTGAATAATTCCTCCTTCTGTTAATCATAGAGTTAGGTTTATAAGTTTGTTTTTTCACTTCATTCGGGGGATATTAAACATAAAATTTTTTATTAATATGGGAAGTATTTTCATGATCTGATAGTTAAAATTACAAAGTAAAGTATATTCAAGTCTTGTATAATCCACTTTATATCTTCTACATGCATGCATGCATGCTAAGTTGCTTTAGTCGTATCTGACTCTTTGCAACCCCATGGACTGTAGCCTGCCAGGCTCCTCTGTCCATGGGATTCTCCAGGCAAGAATACTGGAGTGGGTTGCCATGCCCTCCTCCAGGGGATCTTCCCAGCCCAGGGATCGAACTCACATCTTGTCTCCTCACATCCTGTCTCCTCACATCCTGTCTCCTGCTTTGACAGGTGGATTCTTTACCATGACTACCACCTGGGAATTCCAGGTTCATATATTTTTTTAAAGCCACTCAATTATATTGCATGAAATCCTTTAGCAGGGCAAATGCAGATATAAGGAGGCTGTTGCATGAACTTAGGACATGGTAGCCTGTGGTTGATTTTTTGGTACTTTGTGATATTTTGTCCCTTGTGATTGATATTCTTAATATTTGTATGGCACCTGCTTGGGATATTTTGATTATGTGCTATGGATTAATTTTTATTGCTTTATTTCTTAACTCCATAAAACTGTTCATGATTAAGATGTTTTGGGTATTATTAGTTTACTATAAATTAAGATAAATTAATTTGACAACTCTAACAGATTATTTTTTGTTTTCCAACTTGTCTAAAAGTTGTAATTTCCTTCTGAATTAAATTCACCCATTCTCATCCATTTTAGTTCACTGATTCCTAAAATGTTGATGTTCATTCTTCCCATCTCCTGCTTTACTATGTCCAATTTACCTAGATTCATGGACCTAACATTCCAAATTTCTATGCAATATTGTTCTTTACAGCATTGGACTTTACTTTCACCACCAGGCACATTCACAATTGAGCACTATTTCCACTTTGGCCCAGCCTCTTCATTCTTTCTGGAGCTGTTTCTCCGCTCTTCCCCAGTAGTATATTGGACACCTACTGACCTGGGAAGCTCATCTTCCAGTGTCAGATCTTTTTGCCTTTTTATACTGTGCATGGGTTTCTCAAGGCAAGAATACTGAAGTGGTTTGCCATTCCCTCCTCCAGTGGACCACGTTTTGTTAGCACTCTCCACCATAACCTGTCCGTCTTGGGTGGCCCAGCATGGCATGGCTCATAGCTTCATTGGGTGGGATATTTAAAGAGACAGAACAAAAGTTTCGTTGGATTTCACATCCAAACTGTGACGTCAAGACTCAAACTCCAAATGCAAAAAAAAAAAAAAAAAAATTGCCAATAAAATGGATACATTGAAATATACTGAGCTATTAATGTTAATATGACCCTCTTAATGTCAATATTAGTGAGTCCATTCTTAAAAGCACATTCTTATAACTTTTAATTTATCATAAAACTATTTTAATTGTGCTGATATGCTCTGAATATGATCTGAGCAGCCCATTTCACACACTAGCGAGGTAGACTTGGGCTGTTAGAGATAGGCTATGGGAGAATGAGAGGATAAGGAAGAAAGATTTGTATGCTATCTCAAGTTTATAACTGAGAAATTACTTTTCCATGAAAATACTCTCATGTTTGAAAATTCCCAATAAAAAAAATAGAAGGAAGGAAGTAGAAGGAAGGAAATAAAGACCAAGGTAAAAACAAATGAAATGGAAACTAAAAAGACAATAGAAAAGATCAACACAACTAAGAGCTTCTTCTCACAAGATAAAACTGACAAACCTTTGACCAGACTCATCTAGAAAAAGAGATAGTGCTTCAAATAAATAAAATCAGAAACGAAAGAGGAGATGTTATGAATATACCACAGAAATACAGGGATCATAAGAGATTAATATAAACAATTATATGCCAACATAGTGGACAGCCTAGAAGAAATGGATAAATTCCTAGAAACATACAATCTACCAAGACTGAATCATGAAGAAATGGAAACTCTGAGCAGATAGATTCTATTAAGGAGATTGAACCATTAATCAAACCCTTCCAACAAAAAAGTCCAGGCCCAGATGACTTCTATTGTCTTTTTAGTCTCTATTTTATTTTTTCTGCTCTGATATTTGTTATTTGCTTCCTTGTGATAATTTTCTTCTGCTAATTTTGTTTTTCTTTTTCTAGTTTCTTTGATTGTAAATTTAGGTTATTTGTTTTATACCTTGGTGAGCTTTTTTCCTAATGTAGGAGTTTATCACAGTAAACTTTCCTCTTAGAACTCCTTTTGTTGTACTTAGAAATTTTGGCCGACAGTCAGACACAACTGAAGTTATTTAGCACACACACACATAAATTTTGATATGTTGTGTTTTCTGTTTTCACTTGTTTCATATTTTTCTTATTTCTCTTTTGATTTCTTCTTTGGCCCATTGGTTTCTCAGGAGCATATTGTTTAATTTCTACATACTTGACAATTTCCAATTTTCTTCTTGTAATTGATTTCTGGCTTCATACCACTGTGGACAGAAAAGATTCTTGATATGATTTCAGTCTTCTTAAATGTATTAAGAATTGTTTAGCACCCTGATATTTGATCTATCCTGGAAAATATTCCGTATGTGCTTGAGAAGAACGTGTATTCTGCTGCTATTTCATGGAATTTTCTTTAAATGTAGAAGTTAAATGAACTTTAGACTGTCTCCATTTGGATATATCTCATAATCACGAGTGCATTTATAGTAGTATATACGACAATGGATACGTCAGCTGGGGTAAGGTTTTGAACTGTGTATTAAAAGTGTATTAAATTGAGCAACTAAGAGAGAAAATGCATTGTGAAGTAATCATAACTGCCCAAATCACCCTCCCAATGTGTCCACAACAGTCAGGTTTTGTTTGTCCACAAGACAAAAAGTGGATACCTCACATGAATTGCACAATTAAATTTCTCCCTCTCTGGCACACATCCTCCAACTCTAGGAATTTAAGAGGAACAAGGAGACAGGAGTTTTTTTCAATAAAGTGAATAGCAGAGGACTAGAGATAAGTTTCATTTATTTCTTCTGCTGATACATTAATGTTTTTCTATTTTTAGTCCCTACTGAGCTTTAATTTTTCAGTTGTTTGGTGAACACTGCAACTATCCCTGCACCCTTCTACTTCCATTGTTTCCCTTCACATTTAGGCCAACCCAAATTGGCATCTGATACATTCAAGATAAAAAGGCATAGTTCTGTTTTTGGTGCTGCTTGTGATATTGAGACTTCAGATACTGAATAAATTGTTCCTGAGATTGCTATAGCCGTGTCCTGAGCTACTGTGGATTACTCTTACATATTACCAGTCTAGGATCAGAATAGAATTGTTTATAATTTTTAGACCACTTTTACATAGCAGAAGTGGGGGAAGAGACAAAGAAAGAATGCAGGACATGAGAAAATGTTCTGAAGGGTAATTGTTCTCATGCCTTTATATCTGTTTCATCAATGGTGTCTTATGCATGCATCTGAGACAGAAACTTCCAAGGGAAAGAGCTAAGCTTCCCCTGGGATGACACAATACTTCAGCGGCTGTGTCTTTAAATTAGAAAGCCTTTTTTTCTTTATTAAACTTTATCTTTTGTTAGTTTCAGTTGTTTTAAGTTATCTGCCACTACAGAGAAAGATATAGCTACATGAGTCCTCTCTCCTGGATTCTTCTTTTGGAAGGATAAAATCTGAAAACAGAAGTTTGTATGCGTGTGTTAGTCTCTCAGTTGTGTCCGACTCTTTGCGACCCCATGGACTGTAGCCCACCAGGCTCCTCTGTCCATGGGATTCTCCAGACAAGAATACTGGAGTAGGTTGCCATTTCTTTCTCCAGGGGATTTTCCCAACTCAGGGATTGAACCCATGTCTCCTGCATTGCAGGCAGATTCTTTACCATCTGAGCCACCAGGGAAGTCCAATAATGTACTCCTAATAGCACTAGCCATGTTTCCTCACACATTTCATCCTCTCCCCACCACAAATAAATTCTTTCTATTATCTTGTTTCCTATTTACTTTCAGATAATAATACAAACATGTGCAAAATACACACTGCAGGAAATTTGGAAGTTACAGAAAAATATAGGAGAAAAATAAAAATTATTCATTATCTTCCATCTAGAAATAATGACCTAATATTTCTGGCATAAATACTTTCTGTGCATGTTTAGATATGCCTATATATTTAGAAATTTGAGATTATAGCATATATTCTGACTTACTTGACTTATCTGTTTTTCCTTATATTGTAATGTCTTCACAAGTCTCTGGCACCAGAACCAAAAAAAAAAAAAAGGGGGGTGGGGGAGAGAATACAATAGAAGATATTGATAACTACATACTATTATACTCTATGAACTTAGACACAAAAGGCTCAATAACATATTAGCAAACTGAATTCAACAATATATAAAAAGTATTGGCTGGTTCCATGTATAAGGAGCTTGGAAGTCAAAATTCCATCCTAAAACAATTGCAAATCTGAACAGACTGAAAAGCCATCTGTTTTTGCAAAATACAGAAAAAGAAGGACACAGGCAAGTCGCTGCCCCCAAAGAGAGAGGTAAATACAGGGAGCCACAGATTAGCCAGAGCAGAGACTCATGAGGGAAAATCACCAAGGGAACCAGAGCCTGGGAAACCTGAACTGTAATTTTCGATGAATTGCTAAAGGCAATGTGTGGAAAATTGTAAAAGCTAAAAACTTCAGTGGACAATGGAATATTACTCATCTATAAAAAAGAATGTATTTGAGTCAGTTCTGATGAGGTGGATGGAACTGGAGCCTATTATACAGAGTGAAGCAAGTCAGAAAGAAAAACACTAATACAGTATATTCATGCATACATATGGGATTTAGAAAGATGGTAATGATGACCCTATAAGCAAGATAGGAAAAGAGACACAGATGTAAAGAACAGACTTTTGGACTGTGTGGGAGAAGGCAAAAGTGGGATGATTTGAGAGAATAGCATTGAAACATGTATATTACCATAAGTGAAATAGATGACCAGTGCAAGTTCAATGCATGAAGGGTACTCAAAGCCAGTGGTCTAAGACCACCCAGAGGAATGGAATGTGGAGGGATGTGGGAGGGGGGTTCAGGATGGAGGGACACATGTACACCTGTGGCTGATTCATGTTGATGTTTGGCAAAAACAACCACAATATTGTAAAGTGCTTAGCCTCTAATTAAAATAAATTAATTTAAAAAATTCAGTGGAACCTAGTCTTAACAAGATCCCCATAATATATATAACATTTTCATCTAGAAGCTCAATCAGGTATTCACAGTAAATATTGCAGGAGGGGGGAAATCCTCCTGAGCTTCCAGCAGGGAGAAGATGAAATATGCTTTGAAATAAATTCAAAATATGCTAGAACATTTCTTTTTCTTAACAAGACCTGCTCTTGGGGAAAGCTAGTTAACCAGAGCCTAGGCTGCTGGGGTATTGTAAGAACCAAACTGATCTAGGGGAAAGGAAATACCCAACTCCTTTTCTGTAACACCTAAAGGAGAATTAAAAGGGATAGAGGAAAAAAACACTTGTGAAGTTCATATTCTGGACAAATAAGCTCCCTTGGAGACAAAGGCCTAGTCATAAGACGATAGAACACTTCCCATTCCCTGACAACTTACACCACCTCCCTAAAAATCTGTGTGCAGCAGTTCCTGTTAACCAATAACACATGTCTGGATATCAACAAATATGTACTAGGCATACTAAAATTTAAAAGCCACAATTTGAAAGGACAGAAAAAGCATCAGAATAAGACATGATAGGGATGTTGGAATTATCAGACTGGGAAGGTAAACTATGATTAATATGCTGAAAGGGCTAACAGATAAGGCAGGGGACATGAAAGAATAGATCGCCAATGTAAGCAGTGAGATGGAAATCCTAAAGAAGGGGTCCAAAAAAAGAGTGAGATTGAAAACACTGTAACAGAAATAAACATGTCTTTGATTTCTTAGTAGACTTTTAATCTCTTATTAGTGGGCTAGACATGGATGAGAACAGAATCTCTCAGCTAGAGGATGTATCAATAGAAGCCTCAAAAAGTAAAGAGAACAAAGATGGAAAAACAGACTTGAATATCTAAGGACGGTGGGACAATCACAAAAGATGTAACACATGCATAATAGGAATATCAGAGAGAAGAAGTGACAGACAATAATGACAATAGTGAAGAATTTCTTCAGGCACCAAACCAGAGATCCAGGAAGCTCAGAGAACACTTAGCAGGATAAAAACTGAAACGCTACCCTCAATATAGCATTTTCAAAACAGAAAATCTACAGTGGAATGACATAGGCCCTAGAATAGCTAAAACAATCCTGCCAAAGAAGAACAAAGTTAGAGGAGTCACTTTATCCAATATTAAGGTGTACAGTATAGCTACAGAAATAAAGACTTTGTAGTATTAGCAAAAGGACAGACGTCTATCAGTGGAACAGAATCATGAATTCAGAAAAAAGACCACATAGATATGTTTAACTGATTTTTGACAAAGGCACAAAAGCAATTAAATGGTACAATGGCATGATATATCTTTCAACAAATGATACTGGAGCAATTATACATACATAGGTAAAATAGTAAATCTAAAATGTAATCTTAAAACTTATATGAAATTAATTCAAAATAAATTATGGGCTTAAATGTAAAACTATAAAACATTTAGAAAAACACATAAGAGAAAATATTTATTAGCTAGACTAGCAAAAAGTTTTTAGACTTATTAAAAGTATATGCCAATGCAGGAGATGCAGGTTCATCCTTGGGTCAGGAAGATACCCTGCAGTAGGAAATGGCAACCCATTCCAATATTCTTGCCTGGAAAATCCCATGGACAGAGGAGCCTGGCCAGCTACTGTCCATGGGGTCACAAAGGGCCAGACACAACTAGGAAATTAAATAACAGAACAAGTTTGTGGTAACTTGGTATAGCAGCAACAGGAAGCTAATTCATCACATGCTGCTGCTGCTGCCGCTGCTGCTGCTGCTGCGTCGCTTCAGTCGTGTCCGACTCTGTGCGACCGCATAGATGGTAGCCCACCAGGCTCTCCCATCCCTGGGATTCTCCAAGCAAGAACACTGGAGTGGGTTGCCATTTCCTTCTCCACATACCTGAGCCCAAAAAAAGAGGGGGAGGTGTCTAGATTATGCAAAGAAATCTCAGAACTTCATAGTAGAAATAATCCAATTAGAAAAATGGGCAAAAAGTATGAAAAAGAAACATTTCACTGAAGAGGATAAAAGTGTCAAATAAGCACATGGAAAGATGGTCAACATCATTTGCCATCAGGCAAATGTAAACCAATAGCACAATGATATATCACTATACACTTGTCCAAATGACTTCTAAAAACAATTATAACACTAAATGCTAGCAAGCATGAATAAAACAATGGGTCACTCATACATTGTTGATGTGAATATAAGACTTCCACACTGGAAAAAAACTTTGACAGTTTAAAACTGCTATCAAAAGACCCAACAATTGCACCCTTGGGCATCTATCCCAGGGAAATAAAAACATGTACACACAAAAATATGTACATGAATGTTTACAGCAGCATAGTTTGTCACAGCCAAAGCTGTAATCAGCCCAAATTTCCTTCAACAGATGAAAGATTAAACAAATTTTAGTGCATACACAGTGTGGAATACTACCTATCAATAAGAAGAAATGAACTATTGATACATGTTACAATTCAGATGCATCTACATCAGGGAATTTGCTGAGTAAAAAACAAATTAAGGTTATATCCCCATTTCATTCAGTATATATATTTTTGTAATGACTAAATTTTAGAAATGGAGGAGACTAGTGCTCACTAGAGGCTAGGATGGGCTAGGGAAATGGATTTACAATGAAATTTAAATGATTATACAAATGAAATCCAAGGGATCTTTGTGATGATGAAATTGTTCAGCAGCTTGACTGCCTTGGTAGATACACAAACCTAGATGTGATAAAATTACATAGAACTACACACATACACACAGGTATTACTTATCTGGGAAAATCTGAATAAGGTCATTGAATTGCATTAATATCAATACCCTGGTTTTTATACTACAGGTTTTCAAAATGGTAATACTGGAAGAACTGAGAAGTGTACACATACATGGAATAGCTCTATCATAGTCCTCACAAGCATTTGTGAGTCTATAATTATTTCAATAACAATTCCAATTAAAAATTCAACTGTGCAAGTGAACCCAAGTGATCATCTTTAATTTATTCCTCCTTTGTGAACAAGTCTACACTGAAAGTACAGAATTCTAGTCCCAAGCTTTTGAGAAATAACAATTTCTTCTGTGGTTACAATTCTAATTTCTAACTTTTCATATTTATATATTTACCTTGATGTGAAGGAATTTTGTTTGCCAAGACTTTAGCAATAACTATCAGTTTGTTTCCATAGGATAGGAAACAAACATGCTGATAAAGAACAAATTGGTGTGGAATTTTTAAGTTGTAATGCCTTAAACTGGGAATCAATCCCATTTTTGTTTTAAATCATTTATTTTGGGGGACTTCCCTGGTGGCTCAGTGGTTAAGATTCTGTACTTATACTGAAGGGGGCATGGATTCAATCCCTGGTTCAAGAAGTAAGATCCTAAATGTAGCATGGCACAGTCGAAAAAAAAAAAAAAAACAACTTTTTTTTCCCAAATTAATCATATATCTTGAGGACAAGTACTGCCTAAGATCATTTCTATATACCACAGTGCTTGGCATAATGCCATTCTTGGACATACTAAATTGTTAAATAATATTCACTGACTCTGTTGCTAATTAACCAATCATATAAACTGTATACCATAAAAATACAGTGAGAAATGAAAACATAAATAAGCATTCTTTGTAGAACATTTTAAAAATAGCTGTCTCAAATTTTCATTCACAAAGACACTGATGTATGGAACAGTCTTATGGACTCTGTGGGAGAGGGAGAGGGTGGGAAGATTTGGGAGAATGGCATTGAAACATGTAAAATATCATGTATGAAACGAGATGCCAGTCCAGGTTCAATGCACAATACTGGATGCTTGGGGCTAGTGCACTGGGACGACCCAGAGGGATGGTATGGGGAGGGAGGAGGGAGGAGGGTTCAGGATGGGGAGCACATGTATACCTGTGGCGGATTCATTTTGATATTTGGCAAAACTAATACAATTATGTAAAGTTTAAAATAAAATAAAATTAAAAAAAAAATAAAAATAGCTGTCTCAAATTTTCATTCACAAATACAAACTTCAGAGTATACATGATATACTAAGACAGAACAGGACAAAGATATTTTTAAAGCATCATTTCAACCATATCAAATAACCCCTCACCCCTGACATACACATGCACACACAAACACACAGAAACCCAAAAGTAAAATAAAATAAGCAACTATATATATCTCATAGTGGGATAAGATATATTTAAGGAGCTTTACTTTAAAGATGCATTTAAATACTTCAAATATTATTTAAAGTGATGTTGGACAAGACTCTTGAGAGTCCCTTGGACTGCAAGGAGATCCAACCAGTCCATCCTAAAGGAAATCAGTCCTGAATATTCATTGGAAGGACTGATGCTGAAGCTGAAACTCTAATACTTTGGCCACCTGATGCGAAGAACTGACTCATTGGAAAAGACCCTGATGCTGGGAAAAATTGAAGACAGGAAGAGAAGGGGACAACAGAGGATGAGATGGTTGGATGGCATCACTAACTCGATGGACATGAGTTTGAGTAAGCTTCGGGAGTTAGTGATGCACAGGGAAGCCTGGCATGCTGCCATGGGGTCACAAAGAGTCAGATACAACTGAGTGACTGAACTGAAAGAGCTCCATCTATTCTTTACCAGTGGTGGTGGTGGTTTAGTCGCTAAGTCATGTCTGACTCTTGTGACCCCATGGACGGTAGCCTGCCAGGTTCCTCTGTCCATGGGATTTTCCAGGCAAGAATACTGGAGTGGGTTGCCATTTCCTTCTCCACTTTTTAAGTGGAGACTATCAGTACAGACTATTATACTCAGATTCACTTCATGTTCTTCAAAATTTTTGCATATGACTTCAAGAAAGATTGCACAATAAGCATATCTCCAGAGAAAGTAAAAAAAAGTATTGGAAAAAAAGTCATGTCTGACTCTTTGCAACCCTACAGACTGTAGCCCATTGGGCTTCTCTGTCCATGGAATTCTCCAGGGAAGCTCCTTCCTAATCTGTTGATCTATATATTTGGTAACTAAAATAGAAATAAGCTTGTTAATTCAATGTATAATATATGTCTGTTTTCTGACTTGAATTGTTTAAATAAATAAAACATTGTGAAAATTAATTTATACAAATATATATATATATATATATATATATGGAGAAGGCAATGGCACCCCACTCCAGTACTCTTGCCTGGAAAATCCCATGGATGGAGGAGCCTGGTAGGCTGCAGTCCATGGGGTCGCGAAGAGTCGGACATGACTGAGCGACTTCACTTTCACTTTTCACTTTCATGCATTGGAGAAGGAAATGGCAAGCCACTCCAGTGTTCTTGCCTGGAGAATCCCAGGGACGGGGGAGCCTTTTGGGCTGCCGTCTATGGGGTCTCACAGAGTTGGATACGACTGAAGTGACTTAGCAGCATATGTATATATATATATATATATATATATATCAATTTCCACATTAAACAAATGTATATTGATTCACAAATTGGCCTCCATATATGTAAGGTAAGGCGAGACCAAAAAAAGAGGCAGACCACTCCAGACTGGTAGGTTTAATAAAGAAGAGAACTTACTTATGAAGCTTGTATTGGGTCACCGCAACATGAGTAGATCTCTGCAACCTTATAGGTTTATATAGCAGTCTTAACTGGGTGAACTCACGTATACCATTCAGGTGGTCTTTGTGTTCTCAAAGCTGTGACCTTTAAGCCACTCCACCTATGGGAACAGTGAAGAGAACGTACATTCCAAGGACAGGGGTGGGCATGAGGACCGAGTTCATTAGTCAACCATAGTGGTCACCTCCTCTTGATGATCTCCTCCAACAGTGAATATGATCTGGAGTCCTAGAAACAGCAGATGAGTAAGTGCTGGGAAGTCATTCTGATTGCATTTTAGATTTTTATCTTGTCATGATCCACCTTGCTCATAAATTCATGATTATGAATACACTCTTTCCCTTTCTCTCTCTTAGACATGCACAAACGGAAGATGTTTGTTCTTATAGTTGGACATTCTGTATTGCTATTGATGTAAAAACAAGTCACCAAAGATGCAGAAGAGAAACAAAAACAAATATGACTAAATGGGAAAGGACTACTGATGTCAACCTGGAGGAACATATCTTTGCACGCAAAAATAGAGCTATCTAGCATTTTTGGCATCTGTTTACTTACTCAGCAAACAGAATTTATCCTCTTTTACATTGTTCGCTTGCAGGCATCAAGATAGGAAAAACTACCATGAAGTACTATAGAATTACTTAGGTAATTTATTTTCAAATTCAAGGAATAATTATGAGTGAAACTATAATTTCACAAGATAAAGAATTTAGAATTAGGTAAATCAAATTCACAATTGGTGTTATATTGTTAATTCCTCAACTTTTGAAGGCCATTTTATCTTGACCTGAGAACAAATAGTCTATGTAATAAAACATGCAAGAGTATCAATTATTTCAACTCATCTCATAACTGAAAGCTAAAGGAATTACAGTTTCAGTGGATGCTTCTCCTTGGAAATAAAAAGTGCTGAGTAATCGTTGTAATGGAGAATATTATAAAGAAAAATGAAAATGATGTATGACTGTTCAAATAATATTATGAAGAAATAATGAATTACTATTGCAAAAATACATTTAACAATTTTTGAACAATAATCTACTATACCACAGTAATTGAGAATGTGCCTTCTGGGGTGAGGCTGGACTCATATCCCAACTCACCACTTACTACTGTGTGACTATGTACAAGTGCACTGCCATTCTGTGTCTCAATTTATTTCTTAAAAGATCGGGATAATTTAGTCCCTACCTCATTGGGCTCTTGTGGGGATTGTGTAAAATAATCTACGGTAACAAAAAAATATTTTAGAATGCTGTCTGACACAAAGCATTATGGAGTCAGTAAGTGATAGCTGTTATGCTATGCCCAACAGAGTAAGGCAACAGAAAAAAATAAAATAAAAGCTAAAACTTCTAAGAGAATGGAGAAAATGTTTGAGGTAGGCCTATAAATAGCCCTGCCAAAAATAAAGAAGTAAGTTCTGGAAAATGATCTGGAAGGGGCTAATTACAGTGGGAACAGTAAGGGAGATTTCAGAGAATGTAATTTGAGCTGAGACTTGATTGGACTAGAATTGGAATGGAATTTCAAAGGCTTATAGAAGTAGTGGAAGGGGGGATGACAAAGTTTCCCAAGACAGAATAGGCCTAAAGACATAGGGATGTCTCAGTAAAAGTACTCTTTGGAAAAAAATAATGTGGTGAATGGAGTCTAAGGCTTGTGAACATCAAGGTGGAAGCTGAAGCTGAAATGTGAGATTGAGAAGACCTTGCTTTGGGTACTCTACTGTGGAATTTTAATAGTTGTGGGACAAAAATATACACTGATTTTTCACCAAAGATTTGCAGTTTCATTCTGTATTATACATATAATTTAGAATGGCTGATCTGAGGAAGCTGCTACCAAGGCAGAGACTCTGTAATTTTGTTTGCAAAAATTTTAATTTGCATCTAAGTGGAGCCACGTGACTAAATTTAACAATAGGATTTGAGTGGCAGTGATGTGTGTCCCTTCAGGTCCAACACAGTGCTCACAACTGATGTGCTTCCTCCACCATCTCTTTCCCAGTTCTTAGCCTGGAAGGAAGGGATGACCCTTGACCTCCTAGAGATAAGAGTACTGATTGATGACTGATGGAAGAAGCTTATCTTCCTCCTGGCCATCGAAATCTATGTGTGTGATGATATTTAGCTGCTGTTATCTTTTTTTTTTTTTTTTTTTTGAATGTTGGTTATGAACTCTTTTTTTTTTGTTTGTTTGGTTTTTTTTTTTCCTCTAATTTTATTTTATTTTTAAACTTTACATAATTGTATTAATAAAAGTAATTTTGATTTTTGTTCTCATAGTCCACTGAATTTTCGAGGAGAAGAACTCAGTGTTGTAGAGGTAAGCTGGTTCTGATGTTAGTGAAAACTGCAGAGCCAGTAAACTAAAAGCAGGGAAGCTACTCAGGAATCGATTCCACTGATCCTGACAGAGTTGGGAAGTGGAAGTTAGAATGAAAGGGAATACATACAAGGACAGTCATTGGAAAGGGTCTGATTGTGATAAAACTGGGTGACTAAGCCTGGGGAACGCGTGAGAAGGAAGAAACAGTGGAGATTTTGTTTCTCTGTGACCAGAAAATGAGTCACAAGATAGTAAATGTTGGCTTAATTTGTGATGTTGATGAAATATGTGTTATCAAAACATAATGGGTAGCCTCAAGAGGAAGTAAGATCTCCACCACTGAAATATATGCAAATAATTTAAATAACATAATAAATGACTATTTACTAAGAATTTATAAAGGGGCTTTCCATGAGGAGTGGATTCTTGTAAGAATATAACTTCTCAAATTTATTACAATTCAAAAGTTTTCTAATTCTTCAATGATGCTGGGTAATATTCAAAATATAGCATTTCAATACTTTGTAAGAAAAATTAAGGAAAATTTTAAAGAACTGAAATTTATAAATTTATTTCTTGTCATTTGTGAAATAAAAATTTTATTTTATGTCTGAATCATGAAGAAATTACAAAGGTATTTAAAATAGCATTTAATAGCATCGCCATAAGCTAATTCATAGAACTTTCTTATAACAATGAACAATTATAAATCTTAAATGTAGGAATACATATTTTAATTTTTTTTCCTGAAATACTTACCAAAAGTGTGTTTGGTGATTTCCATCTGGCATACAGGTAGTATTTTAGAAGATAATCTAGCACTTCCCATTTCTCTTTACAAGCCCTTCCTCAGTCTTCACAGGATGTTTGATTTATCCACCTGTGATATTTCATCTGAGGCAGCACAGCACTGTCTCCACATTACACGGTGTCAGGAACTACACAGGTCTGTGCATTATTGTCTCTGCAAGCGCATATTCTGTGTCCACTGCTGATTTGCATAGCATCTGCTGTCACTCTGTGCTTTCTCTGTAGTTTTTTCTTTTTTTTTGCATCCTTGACAGCTGCTTCAGTAGCACTTTGCCATTGGATTGGCTGTGACGAGAAGATGTGACACGTTCAGATTCTGATGACACAGCAAACTGCAAATTACCCATTGGCAAAATGAAGTCTATTGCTGGCAAATAATCTCTGGAATTCCGTAATAGGCAATCTGGGCACTGCCGTGCTCCAGCGCAGCAGATGCTGTTGTGTATAACGTTTCCATTTTCTAGTAGTCAGAGTGGTAATCAGCCATAGCAAGGTATTCATGACTGCCCACTATAAACAAACACATCCTTGCCTTACTCCAAGAGACTCTGGTGATTCCTGAGCATAGCAGGGTACAGTTGGTTGGTTATTGGCTTGAGGTATTGTCATTATCTTTATAAATCCCACATTTATAATTCTCAGAAACTGAATTAATTGAATATCATGGAGTTTCTCCAGAGTTGACAACAAATCACGATTGAGCTAATAATAATGCCAATAAATTATGTAATCACACTATTAAAGTATAACTGCAATTTGCTTCAAAAACTAGAGAGCCTTTGTAGTAATTAAGATGGGATGTGAGAAATCTGTTCTTATACCCTATTTGGAAAGCTTTAAAGTCTTGATAGAAATAAATTTAAAGTTGTTTTAAACCAAAATAGATATATTTTATTATGTCTTTTAAAACATCTACTGTAAAATTCTTGAAGGCAAGGGAGTTGTCCCACGATACCACATCAGAAATTTCATAATATAAAACATATATAGAATACTGATTTTATATAAAAATAAATATCCCAAAAGTTCTCTTTCACACCATGATATATTCTGAACCTAGACAATGCTCCACTACTGTCAGAGAAAAAGTTTTCAAATACACATATTGAACCCCAGTCACAGATTTCCTTTAATCCCTCTTTGAAATTAATAGATTAGATTAACATCAGTAAAATCTAAAAGTACAAGATTCACAAATTAACAGAATTTTTGTTTTAAGATAACACAACAGTTTAAAATTTAAAAGTTCAGGTTGATTCAGTGGTTTTAATGAGTGGCTATTGTAGGGGGCAATGTAGAATGTCATGCTCTCAATCTATGCAAATAGCATGGATGACAGTTTCCCATAAGCAGTTAACAGATTCCGCTACTGTGAAAATTTACTAGGTTTATATTGACCTACAAGTCAAAAATCTATATTCTATTTTAAGGTATATAGCATGATCTACTCCCATTTTAGAAGCCCTGGCACCCAAAATGCCATTTTAGCAACTCATATTTTGACCACAGTCATGCAAATGTTAATTAAAATCAACAAAATAAATTTGTAAAGGCAAAGTATTTTGCTGTTGTAACTGAAGTATGCAAAATTGTGTGTTTGAGTTGTAGGGTACTTACCAGTAAATTGGTTGTGTGTGTGCATACACGCGTACTCAGTCGTGTCAGATTCTTTGTGACCCCATGGACTTTAGCCTGCCAGGCTCCTCTGTCCATGGAATTTTCCAGGCAAGAATATTGGAGTGGGTTGTCATTTCCTTCTCCAGGGGATCTTCCTGACCCAGGGATCAAACCCAAGTCTCTTGTGTTTCCTGCATTGGCAAGTAAGTTCTTTACCAGCTGAGCCAACAGGGAATTTGAACAGGAATAAATATACAATTAAGAAATATTAGTTTAAAAAGATAATCATTCAAATCAACTTCAAAAATGTAGGATCCAAATACAGTGAATATGTTCACAAGAAATAATAAATTGCATTTCTCTTTAGCAAAACATTTAGCCATTAGTCTGAAGATTGCAAAAATATTAAGGCAATGATTTTGCCTTCTTTGCACATTTTTTTTATTTTTTGCTTACTTACTAGATTTTTGGTTGTGTTTGGGATAGTGAATTTAGTGAATAAATGACTCAATTAAAGTGATGTATTAATTCAATGATAATTACCTCAAAAACACCAGGTGAGTACTGATGAATCCATTTTAGATAAAAGAATATTTCAGTTAACTCTCTAGGGTCCTTAGAAGCACTCAGGATGGAACCCTAGAACCACAAAAAAGAGGAAGAAGAGAAAGGAAGGAGGTGGTCCCAGTATTTACAGTCAGTGTGCATAGTTACCGGTTACAGTGGGTTAGGAAAAATTGGGTATTAGGGAAAACTTGGAGATAATGGAACATTATATATTTTAGCTTCAAGGTAGATTAATAGGATAAAAGCTTTAATTATGAATTGACTTTGGTCAGATATCTATTTTTACTCAGAATTTTATGCTGTTTTTAGTTTTATTGGACTTAAGAAATTGGATCAGAGAAATTTCCTGCTTTGGTGAAATACTAGAATCTAAAGAATTGATGAATCATAACATATATAAGTAATATAAAATATTTATTTGAATTTTATGCAATTGGATCTTGAAACCAATTAAAACCATTATTCTTAAAACTGGAATGATTTATTCTTAAAAACATATGTTAGAAGTGTTGTCATGTATGAGACTATATCTGCCAGGCTTGATGAGAATGCAGCTGGTTAACTGCTTTAGATAAAATAAAAATAAAATGAAAGTGAACAACAGCAAAAAGGCAGCAGAATGAGGGTCTTTGTCTGCTTTAAAAAAAAATGCAAACCAGTCACCACTTTCGGCATTCAAAATTTGGAATGTCACTCCCCACCTCTATGGGCCCTGTCTTTGAAAGACTATGCTTTGAAAATGAAGGTGAAGTTTCAAAATGTGCTAAAATATTTCAGTATTTCAGGAATAAATTGTGAAGTGAAGGAAGATATAAACAAACTTCTTCAAGTTATAGCACCCCAAATTCCAGCTAAGATTAAAGATGCTTATAATAGAATGTTAACTTTACTATCAGAATTGTATTCTGTTTTAATTGTGAATTCAGTTGCATTTTTGGGAAGGGATGTGCCATGCTGCTTGCCAGATCTTAGTTTCCCAACTAGGGATTGAATCTGGGCCCTTGGCAGGGAAAGCATGGAGCCCTAACCTCTGGACCACCAGGGGGTTCCCCCAACTGAATTTAAAATTAGGAAGTTAGGAAACATAAAGACATGGGTTCAAAATTCTTTCTACAACATATTGCCTGTGTGAGTCTGAATGAGTAAATTAGACTTTTAGATCACAGCTTTCTCAATGCTAAAGTAGGAAAAAATTCTAGAACTTACACTTGAGGTTTATTAAGTAAATTAACTCATATAATGTATATAAAATACCTAGCACTACTAATATATTCAAAAACCATAGGCTATTATTAATAGCTTATGAAATGAATTAATTCTACCTTAGAGTAAAATGTGCACCTGTGTTATATTGCTTTCTTATGTTGACTTTCCAGGCAAATAAAAAATAGATATTGTTCATATTTTGCTTATCAGATCAGATCAGATCAGTCACTCAGTCGTGTCCGACTCTTTGCAACCCCATGAATCGCAGCACGCCAGGCCTCCCTGTCCATCACCAACTCCTGGAGTTCACCCAGACTCACGTCCATTGAGTCAGTGATGCCATCCAGCCATCTCATCCTCTGGCGTCCCCTTCTCTTCCTGCCCCCAATCCCTCCCAGCATCAGAGTCTTTTCCAGTGAGTCAACTTTTCGCATGAGGTGGCCAAAGGACTGGAGTTTCAGCTTTAGCATCATTCCTTCCAAAGAAATCCCAGGACTGATCTCCTTCAGAATGGACTGGTTGGATCTCCTTGCAGTCCAAGGGACTTTCAAGAGTCTTCTCCAACACCACAGTTCAAAAGTATCAATTCTTCGGTGCTCAGCCTTCTTCACAGTCCAACTCTCACATCCATACATGACCACAGGAAAAACCATAGCTTTGACTAGACGAACCTTTGTTGGCAAAGTAATGTCTCTGCTTTTCAATATGCTATCTAGGTTGGTCATAACTTTCCTTCCAAGGAGTAAGCGTCTTTTAATTTCATGGCTGCAGTCACCATCTGTAGTGATTTTGGAGCCCAGAATATTAATAACTAAATTCAAACCTTTGCATTAAAACCTTAAAATTCAATTGTATTTCTCAAATTAGAAGATTTTACATCTCCTGAAATCATTATTAATACTCAACTTATTTGATAGGTTAACCATTCCACTCTCATTAGAGCTTTGCTGATAAAAACATTCAATAGGACAGAGATAATGAAGGAAACCGTGACTTGTCACCAAAGGGCTCACCTTAGATTGTTATGACTCCATTAATTTCTCCTTTCTGCAAAGATTTTTAAAAACTTGTTATGAATTCAGGCAATTGCACTATTACCCAGTATTTCTACACCTTTAGCATACCTATAGATAATTAGATATTTTGCCTTATATATTGCTGAAATCATTCTTCACATTCCACTTATCATGTACCACCTTGAGAAATGGGAAGGAGGTTACTTCTGCATGGCTTGTTCTCAGTGAGCCCTTATTGGTTCCTAGTACTGATGGTTCTGCTTTCATATATATATATATATTTCTTATATGTAACTCTTTTGTTTACTAGGTCTTTACTGAATAACTTCTATGTTTTATTTATTTTAATACATGATACGATGGGGAAATTTTTGTGGACAGGGAAAACATAGGTTCTAGAGTTGTGAGTCTAGTGTGGACAATTACAATACAATGTGATAAATTCAATTATGGACAAAATTTATGATGGCATGTAATTCAGATTGTATGTGAAAAGGAGAGCCAGCCAGTGAATACTTCCTAGGAAAGTAAAAATCAAATATTTAAGCCAAGACCTGAAAGAGAGATACAATTTAGCTCATTGAGGAAAAAAGAATGTTTAGCACAAAGGAAATGCATTTACAAAAATAAAAACAAAAGAAAATATGGGCTATAATCTGAATGAGTAGGTTATCTGTGACTTGAGTAAAGAGAGCATAGAGGGGCAGAGGAAAAATTCTGAAATTAGGAACTAGCCAGAACATATCACCATGCAAACTATTGTACCTCTTCCGTCTATCTCTGCCGCAATCAACTTTCCTCACCCCACCTTTGAGTACTAGAGCAAGATTCGCACATTTCCATGTTACAGTCATATTTTCAAGTTCCCATTTATTTTAGTTATTATTAAGGACTGACTTGTGGTAACAGTCACAGGTTAAGCACATTGGCATATAAGCTATTAATTTATTCTTTCATTTGTTTATTTAATTATATATATATTGCTAGATGGTGTCCCCAAAATTCTCATATTGAAGCTCTAATCCCCAGTAACTCAAAAAAAAAAAAAGGCAACTAAGTTCAAATGAGGCCTTTAGGTTAGAACGTAATCTAGTCTGCCTAGGACCCTCATAACAGGAAAACATCACAACACACAGAAACACCAGTGATGTGCACATGTATAGGAAACGGTATGTGAGCACCAGTGAAGAAGCACCCACGTGCAAGGCAAAGACAGAAGCCTCAGAAGAAGCCAAACCAGTCAACACTTTGATCTTTTGATTTCTAACTTCCAAAACTGCAAGAAAATAATGTTCTGCTGTTTAAGCCACACACCTATGGTATTTTTGTTATGGCAGCCCTGGGAAACTAATACAAAGTATGTGTGTATTTACATTTAACTATGCTCTGTTCCCTGAACTGTCACATTGGTTAAGAACATTAAAAAAAAGAAACATTATTCCTCATACATCTTATTATTAAAAATAATTATTTCTTATTATTAAGAATGGGCTTGCCAGGTAACACAAGTGGTAAAGAACCCTCTTGCCAATGCAGAAGACAAATGAGACATGGGTTTGGTCTTTGGGTTGGGAAGATCCCCTGGAGAAGGAAATCCAACCCATCCAGTATTTTTGCCTGGAGAATCCCATGGACAGAGAAGCCTGGCAGGCTACAGTCCATGTGCATGTGTGCTAAGTTGCTTCAGTTGTGTCTGACTCTGCAACTCTATGAACTATTGCTTTCCAGACTTCTCTGTTCATGGGATTCTCCAGGCAAGAATACTAGAATGGGTTGCCATGCCCTTCTCCAGGGGATCTTCCCAACCCTGGGATTGAACCCACATCTCTTAAGTCTCCTGAATTGGCAGGCAGGTTCTTTACCACTAGTCCCACCATTGCACAGGGAACTCTGCCTAATGCACTGTGGTGACCGGAATGGTGAAGAAGTCCAAAAGGGAGGGCATATTTGTATACTTATGGCTGATTCACTCTACTATACAGCAGAAACTAATACAACATTGTAAAGCAACTATCAGCTCAGTTCAGTCCCTTAATCATGTCTGACTCCTTGTGATCCTATGGACTGTGGCATGCCAGACTTCCCTATCCATCCCTAACTCTTGGAGCTTGTTCAAACTCATGTCCCTGGAGTTGGCAATGCCATCCAAACATCTCATCCTCTGTGGTCCACTTCTCCTCCCACCTTCAATCTGTCCCATAATCAGGGTCTTGTCCAATGAGTCAGTTCTATGCATTAGGTGGCCAAAGTATTGGAGTTTCAGCTTCAGCATCCGTCTTCCCCCAGTGAATATTCAGGACTGATTTCCTTTAGGATTGACTGATTGGGTCTCCTTGCAGTCTCAAGAGTCTTCTCCAACATCACTGTTCAAAAACATCAATTCTTCAGTGCTTAGCTTTCTTTATAGTCCAACTCTTACATTAATTCGTGACTATTGGAAAAACCATAGCTTTGACTAGACAGACGTTTGACAGCAAAGTATGTCTCTCCTTTTTAATATACTGTATAGGTTGGTCATGGGGATCAACACCATCCCCATGGAAAAGAAATGCAAAAAAGCAAAATGGCTGTCTGGGGAGGCCTTACAAATAGCTGTGAAAAGAAGAGAAGTGAAAAGCAAAGCAGAAAAGGAAAGATATAAGCATCTGAATGCAGAATTCCAAAGAATAGCAAGCAGAGATAAGAAAGCCTTCTTCAGTGATCAATGCAAAGAAATACAGAAAAACAATAGAATGGGAAAGACTAGATCTCTTCAAGAAAATCAGAGATACCAAGGGAACATTTCATGCAAAGATGGGCTCGATAAAGGGCAGAAATGGTAGGGACCTAACAGAAGCAGAAGATATTAAGAAGAGGTGGCAAGAATACACAGAAGAACCGTACAAAAAAGATCTTCATGACCCAGATAATCAGGATGGTGTGATCACTCACCTAGAGCCAGACATCCTGGAATGTGAAGTCAAATGGGCCTTAGAAAGCATCACTATGAACAAAGCTAGTGGAGGTGACAGAATTCCAGTTGAGCTATTTCAAATCCTGAAAGATGATGCTGTGAAAGTGCTGCACTCAATATGCCAGCAAATTTGGAAAACTCAGCAGTGGCCACAGGACTGGAAAAGGTCAGTTTTCATTCCAATCCCAAAGAAAGGCAATGCCAAAGAGTGCTCAAAGTACTGCACAATTGCACTCATCTCACACACTAGTAAAGTAATGCTCAAAATTCTCCAAGCCAGGCTTCAGCAATATGTGAACTGTGAACTTACTGATGTTCAAGCTGGATTTAGAAAAGGCAGAGGAACCAGAGATCAAATTGCCAACATCCGCTGGATCATCGAAAAAGCAAGAGAGTTCCAAAAAGCATCTATTTCTGCTTTATTGGCTGTGCCAAAGCCTTTGACTGTGTGAATCACAATAAACTGTGGAAAATTCTGAAAGAGATGGGAATACCAGACCACCTGACTTGCCTCCTGAGAAACCTATGTGCAGGTCAGGAAGCAACAGTTAGAACTAGACATGGAACAACAGCCTGGTTCCAAATAAGAAAGGAGTACCTCAAGGCTGTATATTGTCACCCTGCTTATCTAACTTATATGCAGAGTACATCATGAGAAACTCTGGGCTGGAAGAAGCACAAGCTGGAATCAAGATTGCCAGGAGAAATACCAATAACCTCAGATATGCAGATGACACCACCCTTATGGCAGAAAATGAAAAGAAACTAAAAAGCCTCTTGATGAAAGTGAAAGAGGAGAGTAAAAAAGTTGGCTTAAAGCTCAACATTCAGAAAACTAAGATCATGGCATCCGGGCCCATCACTTCATGGGAAATAGATGGGGAAACAGTGGAAACAGTTAGACTTTATTTTGGGGGGCTCCAAAATCACTGAAGATGGTGATTGCAGCCATGAAATTAAAAGACACTTACTCCTTGGAAGGGAAGTTATCACCAACCTAGATAGCATATTCAAAAGCAGAGACATTACTTTGCCAACAAAGGTCCATCGAGTCAAGGCTATGGTTTTTCCAGTAGTCATGTATGGATGTGAGAGTTAGACTGTGAAGAAAGCTGAGCACCGAAGAATTGATGCTTTTGAACTGTGGTGTTGGAGAAGACTTATGAGAGTCTGATGGACTGCAAAGAGATCCAACCAGTCCATTCTAAAGGAGATCAGTCCTGGGTGTTCTTTGGAAGGACTGATGCTAAAGCTGAAACTCCAGTATTTTGGCCACCTCATGCGAAGAGTTGACTCATTGGAAAAGACTCTGATGCTGGGAGGGATTGGGGGCAGGAGGAGAAGGGGACGACAGAGGATGAGATGGCTGGATGGCATCACCAACTCGATGGACATGAGTTTGAGTAAACTCCGGGAGTTGGTGATGGATAGGGAGGCCTGGCATGCTGCGATTCACGGGGTTGCAAAGAGTTGGACACAACTGAGTGACTGAACTGAAGTGAACTGAAATGATAGGTTGCTCATGGTTCTCTTCCAAGCAGCAAGCATCATTTAATTTCATGGCTGCAGTTACCATCTGCAGTGATTTTGGAGCCCCCAAAACTAACTTCTCTCAATGTTTCCATTGTTTCCCCATCTATCTGCTATGAAGTGATGGGGCCAGATGCCATGATATTAGTTTTCTGAACGTTGAGTTTTTAGCCAACTTTTTAACTCTCCTCTTTCATTCTCATTAATAGGCTGTTTAGTTCCTCTTAGCTTTCTGCCATAAGGGTGGTGTCATCTGCATGTTTGAGGTGATTGGTATTGCTCCAGCAATCTTGATTCCAGCTTGTCCTTCTTCCAGCCCAGCATTTCTCATGATGTACTCTGCATATAAGTTAAATAAGCAGGGTGACAATATACAGCCATGACATACTAATTTCCTGATTTGGAACCAGTCTGTTGTTCCATGTCCAGTTCTAACTGTTGCTTCTTGACCTGCATACAGATTTCTCAGGAGGCAGATAAGGGGGTCTGGTATTCCCAACTCTTAAAGAATTTTCCTCAGTTTGTTGTGATCCACACAGTCAAAGGCTTTGGTATAGTCAATAAAGCAGAAGTAGTTGTTTTTCTGGAATTCTCTAGCTTTTTCTATGAGCCAACGGATGTTTGCAGTTTGATCTCTGGTTCCTCTGCCTTCTCTAAATCCAGCCTGAACATCTGGAAATTCATGGTTCACGTAGCCTGACTTGGAGAGTTTTGAGCATTACTTTGGTAGCGTGTGAGATGAGTGTAATTGTGTGGTAGTTTGAGCATTCTTTGGCATTGCCTTTCTTCTGGATGGCAATGAAAACTGACCTTTTCCAGTCCTGTGGCCACTGCTGAGTTTTCCAAATTTGCTGACATATTGAGTAAGCACTTTCACAGCATCATCTTTTAGGATTTGAAATAGCTCAACTGGAATTCCATCACCTTCACTTGCTTTATTCATAGTGATGCTTCTTAAGGTCCACTTGACATTGCATTTCAGGATGTCTGGCTCTAGGTGAGTGATCACACTAGATTGTGAGATCATAACCTAGATTGTGGTTATCTGGGTCATGAAAATGTTTTTTGTACAGTTTTGTCTTTTCTTGTCACCTTTTCTTAATATCTTTTGCTTCTGTTAGATCCATACAATTTCTTGCCTTTAATGTGCCCATCTTTGCATGAAATGTTCCCTTGGTATCTCTAATTTTCTTGCAGAAATCTCTAGTTTTTCCCATTCTATTGTTTTCCTTTATTTCTTTGCATTGATAACTGAGGAAGGTTTTCTTATATCTCCTTGGAACTCTGCATTCAAATTGGTATATCTTTCCTTTTCTCCTTTGCCTTTAGCTTCTCTTCTTTTCTCAGCTATATGTAAAGCCTCCTCAGACAACCACATTGCCTTTTTGCATTTCTTTTTCTTGGGGATGGTCTTGATCCCTGCCTCCTGTACCATGTCATGAACCTCCGTCCATAGTTCATCAGGCGCTCTGTCTATCAGATCTAATCCCTTAAATCTATTTGTTAATTCCACTGTATAATCATAAGGGATTTGACTTAGGTCATATCTGGATGGTCTGGTGATTTTCCCCACTTTCGTAATTTTAGGTCTGAATTTGGCAATAAGGAGCTCATGATCTGAGCCACAGTCAGGTCCTGGTCTTGTATAGAATTTCTCCATCTTTGGCTACAAAGGATATAATCAATCTGATTTCGGTGTTGACCATCTGGTGATGTCCACGTGTAGAGTCTTCTCTTGTGTTGTTGGAAGAGGGTGTTTGCTATGACCAGTCAGTTCTCTTGGCCAAACTCTGTTAACCTTTGCCCTGCTTCATTTTGTACTCCAAGGTCAAATTTGCCTGTTATTCCAGGTATCTCTTCACTTCCTACTTTTGCATTCCAGTCCCCTATATTGAAAAGGACATCTTTTTTGGGTGTTAGTTCTAAAAGGTCTTGTAGGTCTTCATAGAACCGTTCAACTTTAGCTTCTTCAGCATTACTGGTTGGGGCATAGACTTGGATTACTGTGATATTGAATGGTTTGCCTTGGAAACGAACAGAGATCATTCTGTCATTTTTGAGATTGCATCCATGTACCACATTTTGGACTCTTTTGTTGACTGTGATGGCTACTCCATTTCTTCTAAGGGATTCCTGCCCACAGTAGTAGATATAATGGGCATCTGAGTTAAATTCACCCATTCTGGTCCACTTTAGTTCTCTGATTCCTAAAATGTCAATGTTCACTCTTGCCATCTCTATTTGACCACTTCCAATTTACCTTGATTCACAGACCTAACATTTCAGGTTCATATGCAATATTGTTCTTTACAGCATCAAACTTTACTTCCATCACCAGTCACATCCACAACTGGGTGTTGTTTTTGCTTTGGCTTCATCTCTTCATTCTTTCTGGAGTTATTTCTCCACTCTTCTCCAGTAGCATATTGGGCAACAACCAACCTGGGGAGTTCATTTTTCAGTGTCATATCTTTTTGCCTTTTCATACTGTTCTTAGGGTTCTCAAGGCAAGAGTACTGAAATGTTTTGCCATTCCCTTCTCCAGTGGACCCGGTATTGTCAGAACTCTCCACCATGACCTGTCTGACCCGGTATTGTCAGAACTCTCCACCATGACCTGTCTGTCTTGGGTGGCCCTACATCACATGGCTCATAGTTTCATTGAGTTAGATAAGGCTGTGGTTGATGTGATCAGTTTGATTAGTTTTCTGTGATTGTGGTCTTAATTCTGTCTGCCCTCTGACAGATAAAGATAAGAGGCTTATGGAAGCTTCCTGATTGGAGAGACTGACTGTGGGGAAAACTGGGTCTTGTTCTGATGGGCGAGGCCATTCTCAATAAATCTTTAACCCAATTTTCTGTTGATGGGCAGGACTGTGTTCCCTCCCTGTTTGACCCGAGACCAACCTATGGTGGAGTTAAAGCAACTATACTCTAATAAAAATTAATCAAAAAACAAACAAACAAACATGTTTAGCAATATGAAAGCCCTTGTTCTTGGTAGGAAGATGGCCTTGGCTTTCTACCTGGTCACATAATTATGTAAGTGTGAGGGCACATCACAGATTTTACAACTTGCAGTAAGTACATACTACTGTCAGCACAGGTGTTTGTGTGTGGGGTAACAGTGAAGCACTTCAGTGATCTTGAGGATATGAACTATAATAAACGTTTGTCCTTTCTGGGGCTTCGTTTCCATGATGACACTTTTTTGGGGATCATTTTCAGTATGCTGATTTTTTTTTCCTTTGTGAAAGAAAGGAAGCAAGTTAGCAATTAATTAATCTTGTCTGTATCTGTTATCAGTTTTCTTTATATGACCTTTCTTATGAGTGGTTTTAGCACTTATTGTCCACATTTTTAACTCTAGAAGAATGTTTTAAAATACGGCATTATTTTTCCTGTCAGTTCATGCTGAGTTTCCTCCTCTAAGCTTTTACCTTATTTTAACCTGCTTTGAGTTAATGGTTAATACCTACACCAGCTGTTATATGCTCACAGTAGCACAAAAACACTGACCTACCCTTGGTTATAACACTCTGGGCTATTTACTTATCTTTCTTCCCTTCCTCCACAATTGTTTGTCTTTAGGATCAGTTCTTTTATGTGAAGTTTTAGCTCCCCCGCCTTGGGTCAATTGTTCTTAAACAGGAGTGTGTATCAAAATCACCTTGAAGGTATCATTAAAAGTGTAGATTCTCCTCACATGCCTTCATTCAAAATCTTTGAAGGAGTAGCTCATGAAATGGGAAATCTTTCCTTAATTATAACTGATATGCAAGACTTCATTAACAGTACTCAGCAGTAGGTATAGTTACAACCTCTACTGTGAACACCATAGCACAATGCTTCTTCCCTGTGGTCTCGAGTCCCTCCCTCGTGACAACAGGATAAATAGCAGGGTTTCATTTGTTTCATTTGACACCATGAAGAATATTTAACAGAAAGCTCTTGGGTTCCAAATCTTTTGTAAACCGTGTATACACAAATACTAACTCCTTTTTTACACATTCCATATACTACAACTCATGTTTTGCAATCAGGACAACTCTTGATGGCAACCATTGAAGAAACAAATCAACTTACTATGTTAGGCTTAGTTTTAAATCTATTGAAAGAGTTAAGTATCCTGTATTAGTCCAAGTTCTCCCTAGAAATAAACCAGTAAGAGAAAAACATGGAAAATTTTTATAAGAAGGAATTGGATCACATATTTATGAGGCTGGCAAGTCCAAATTTGTAGGATGGATATCAAGTTTAAATCTGAATACTGGCAGGCTGTTATAGAACCTGGTAGACCTCATGTGCCTATTTCAAGGCTGTCAAGGAGGAGAATTCTTTCTTGCCTGAGAGAGGTCAGCCTTTTGTTCTACTCAGCCCTTCCACTGATTGGACAAAACTCACCCACTTGGCTACCTTGCCTGTTTATCTTTCACCTTCATTGCCTACTTCTTTTCTTTTATCTTTCCTTTTCATTTCCTAGGAAGAGGAGATTCCTTCTTTCTTTTCTTCTTTCTGCCCTTACTGGCTCTCCTCCATTTGTATCATCTCTGATTTTATGACTTTCTTCTCTTTTCCCATCTTCTTTTTTCTTTCTTCATTATTTCCTACATAACCTCTTTCCATTTCTCTTCATTAAGTTCAAAAAAAGAAAAAAGGTGGGGAGGGGGGGACAATTTACTTCTGGCAAGTTAATTTCTAATACCACTTTAAAGAAAAAATATTCATCACATATACATGTTAACATTTCAGTTAGTAGTCATAGAAATTTATACTATTATCTTCATGTTTCTCACAGATTATAAATTAGATTGGTTCTTTCCTTGGATGTGATTTGACTGTAAAACCTCAAATGTTCCAGCAGGGGCTGGGGTTGGGGTGGGAATAGCTTCTTGCCAAAGTATCACCCTCTTGTGAATTCTGGGATGAAGCTGTCATGTGAAGGCTCTTTCATTCCTTGAATGATCTGCTAGGTCAGATTCCCTCATCAAATTTGTCAGTGCGAGTAGGTCTTTACTACTGTTATCAGCTTAAACTCCAGCCCTCTCATCACCACTTAACATTTCTCTGGCATGATTTAAATGGATTTTGACGGTATTCCAATATCAGAGAGCATATTCTGCCAGTATAAAACATGTTCAGTAGCTACAATCACAAAACATCTAAATTTATCCAATTTCATTTCTTGGATGCTTTTTCCCCTCACCCCACATGCCAAACTAAGGCATTTTTCTTGCTTAGTGGTACAAACAGGCCCCAAAGTATCCAATCTGAGAACGATTTAATGCTTCCACCTTTCTTTCCATTACTCTTGTAACTCTGCATACTCAAATATTCAAGGTAATATTTTACTAAATTTGAATACTGGTTATACTTTCAAAGATTTTTTTTTTTTTATGTTAGGACTCATATGTCTAATTGTCCTCCAGTCTTACAGATGAAGAAGTGTGATGTAGAGGAGAGAAATGATTTGCCCCAAATTATATTTCGAGAGAGTAGCCAAACGGGCTGTAGGCATAGATAGGTTCCAGACTCTATCAACCAGCATTAGTATACATTTGAGGGCAGCCCAGATGTTCTAAGTGTTTTGGGGTGGGGATATTGACCATCTGCTGGATGGTATTCAGGCTTGTAGATTAAGTGTGTGCATGCTCAGTCGTGTCCAACTCTTTGCAATCCCATAAACTAAGGCCTGCTAGGCTCCGCTGTCCATGGGATTCTCCAGGCAAGAATACTGGAGTGGATTGCCATTTCCTACTCCAAGGGATCTTCCCGACCCAGGGATTGAACCTGTCTCTTGCATCCACTGCTTTGGCAAGCAGATTCTTTACCACTGTGCTGCCAGGGAAGCCCCTTATAGATTACATATCAGCTCAAAAAGAAAGCATCTCTTTTATAAATACATGTTCTTGATACTGCAAAATCTCTTTGACTGCTCTTCATTGTAGAAAGTTAGACATATTGTAGTCAGTCCTTAGGTACACACAGCTTCTTGGGGTGTCCTAATAGATGAACCTTATGAAACCACTGGACTATGTTTTAACCAAAAAATTATAATTTAATATTATTTATTCTAAAAGTTTGATGACATAATAAACAGCCTTTGGGAAAAAAAAGAATTCCAAAATCTGTACCATTTCCTAAGTGTTAAAGTGGAAGTGGGTAGGAGTAGATAGAGGAAAGTATAAATTTTAACCCAGTGGAAGAGGAAAATAACACAAAAGGAAACACCTCTTTTTGTACAGTTTCAAAAAGGCATTGCAACCAATGGAGAATAAACAAAAATTAAAATCTAAAAATTACAGATACTTGACAATATCTCTTTAACAGCATCAGATTGATTCATTTTTGCCTGAGTTTCCTGGCTCACTCACTCCTTCATCATATATCTGTAGCTTGACTGACTCCCAATTTTTGTTGATGAAGTGTGTGGGAACAAGTTCCATTATCTTTAGTTTCCAGGACTATAAAATACCTAATAAACTTAGCAACCAGAATGCCAAGTACATGCAATGCAGCCAGCTGGTGAAGTCTTGCTGCGTATTAAAGTGAAACTTTGCTTTCATTTTGAAAAGAGGCTTTGGAATCTTTTCTTTCATATATAGTGTCTCTTAGAATTTTGGATGCATTAATCTAAAACTTCTCATCATAACCATGGCTTTTCTGTCTGCTTCCACAAAGAGATAATACAAGTCATTATAGAGGCAACTCTTATGCTAAGAACTAGAAAAAAAAAAAAAAAAAACCTTAAATTTGTTATGAGATGATCATTTCAAATTTATAGATTTTGAGGAATTATCTATACAATTAGGAAACAAATATCTGACAGAGGATATTAAGGGTATTTGAGATATATAACCAAATGTATAGTATGTTCTCAGATCTCTCCAAATATTTCCAATGCTCTATTTTTTGAAACAGGCACATAAATGTTCCAAGTTATCATTTGTGAATATATAGTTCACATCACTGCTAATTAACTTATTGTTTTCCTTATTTGCCAATTGGTATCCTGATTTATCCTAAAATTTTTTTGGAGATGACTCTAATTAACTCAGATAGAAGATCAAAATGGAATAAGATAATTTGTTAACAGACCTTAGACAATCTGAATTCATAAATTAAGACATATGAGGAGATATTTTCAAGTTATGACCATATGGATTAAATATAAGATATTCAGAATCATACCTTTGTGAGAGAGAAAACGAAGAATAGATTCACAGACAAGAAAGATGCATAGTCCAATTTCTCCTTTCGATTTTTTTGAAATATGAGAAAAGGACTTTTTAAAGACAATTTCTAAAGTTAGTTTGTGATAATCAAGGTTGGAATATATGTTCCAAGATCTCCAATCCAGTATTCTTATATTATGCAACAGAGACATAAAGTTATCAAGACAAAACTGCTTCTGATTCACTGAAAGTACAGGAGAAAAAAAGTGCTATTTGTCTTCATAGAAAAAGATGAAGTCTGGGAAAACTGATTTTTGCAGATGGAAAATTAGAATATCATTTTCTTGTTGTCCTAAAATTGTCCCCACTGAAGGTGCCCAAGAGGGAATACAACAAAAAGCTGCAATAAGTGAAGGTGTATAAACAATAGGCCTGATGCTAGGACATATGGTCTAAAGAAATGAGGGCAACATACTTTTCTATTGTGTGTTTGACAGTTTGAAGCGAGAAATAGCAAAGAAAGTGTGATAGTTCTCTGCAGCAGCTGTGGGCTCTATGGACACACAAACATCTTCTAGTTCATTGCTATTATAAAAAATTTGATTTTTTAAAGAAGTGCGTGTTTAGGATGTCTGGGTTTATGCCATGACTGTGAGAAGCTGGCTTTGTAACCAAATATTTTACTCAACCATCATAAGCATGATTTTTACTGGGCAAGATAATTGTCTAAAATTGATTTTTATTAAACAAACAAAAAAAAAAAAGTGAAAACAGATCATTGCAAATCCAGGAACAATGTTTACATTTAGTTTGGAAAGAGAACAATTGAAGCTAAGCAGTAGTCCAGGGGTGCAACTCTCAGTTCAGTTCAGTTCAGTCGCTCAGTCGTGTCCCACTCTTTGCGACCCCATGAATCGCAGCATGCCGGGCCTCCCTGTCCATCACCAACTCCCAGAGCCCACCCAAACCCACATTCATCGAGTCGGGTATGCCATCCAACCATCTCATCCTCTGTCGTCCCCTTCTCCTCCTGCCCTCAATCTTTCCCAGAATCAGGGTCTTTTCAAATGAGTCAACTCTTCGCATTAGGTGGCCAAAGTATTGGAGTTTCAGCTTCAACATCAGTCCTTCCAATGAACACCCAGGACCAATCTCCTTAAGGATGGACTGGTTGGATCTCCTTGCAGTCCAAGGGACTCTCATAAGTCTTCTCCAACACTACAATTCAAAAGCATCAATTATTCAGTGCTCAGCTTTCTTTACAGTCCAACTCTCACATCCATACATGACCACTGGAAAAACCATAGCCTTGACTAGACAGACCTTTGTTGGCAAAGTAATGTCTCTGCTTTTCAATATGCCATCTAGGTTGGTCATAACTTTCCTTCCAAGGAGTAAGCGTCTTTTAATTTCATGGCTACAATCACCATCTGCAGTGATTTTGGAGCCCAGAAAAATAAAGTCAGCCACTGTTTCCACTGTTTTTCCATCTATTCGCCATGAAGTGATGGGACCAGATGCCATGATCTTAGTTTTCTGAATGTTGAGCTTTAAGCCAACTTTTTCACTCTTCTCTTTCACTTTCATCAAGAGGCTCTTTAGTTCTTCTTCACTTTCTGCCATAAGGGTGGTGCAATCTGCATATCTGAGGTTATTGGTATTTCTCCCGGCAATCTTGATTCCAGCTTGTGCTTCTTCCAGCCCAGTGTTTCTCATGATGTACTCTGCATATAAGTTAAATAAGCAGGGTGACAATATACAGCCTTGATGTACTCCTTTTCCTATTTGGAACCAGTCTGTTGTTCCATGTCCAGTTCTAACTGTTGCTTCCTGACCTACATACAGGTTTCTCAAGAAGGAACAAAAAAACAGTGAGCTAAAATAGAATTTTTCAAAGGAAGGAAGAGAAAATCCTGAAATTTGGAAAACTGGACATATGTACTGTGCAGAAGTGACAGTAAGAAATAAGTTTAGCTGAAGCCATCCAATTTAAAGCCCCTAAGTGAAGAAAAGATAGACTCAGAAAAGATGGAACATTATTACTTAAAACTATTTTATTATCTATGTGTGGACACATGATGATGGGGATTTGAAATGCAACAGATGGCATGAAACTGAGAAATGATTTCCAAAATATATTTAAATTGTTTAAAGTTCATTGAATGTACGATTTAGTAAGAATGAAACCCTTAGTTTAGATTGAATAAAACCTTAAGGGATCTACCTGGGGTTCCCCAGTGGCAGATGGTAAAGAAACTGCCTGCAATATCAGAGACCCAGGTTCAATCTCTGGGTGAGGAAGATCCCCTGGAGAAGAGCATGGCAACTCACTTCAGTATTCTTGCCTGGAGAACTCTGTGGACAGAGGAGCCTGGTGGGCTACAGGCCATGGTGTCGCAAAGAGTCGAGACACAACTGAACGACTAACACTTCTTCATTTCACTTCTTTAAGAGACCTACCAGATTACCTTCCTATATAATGATGTCACAGAGAACTGAAGGTTCTGGTAGCTTCAATAAATACACATGCATCTTGTCACAGAGGGTGGTTTTCCCCAAAGAATAAAATATTTGGGGGTTAATATTTTTCTAAGAGGTAAATTAGTGGATTTTCCTAATGTACATCTTCACATATGCAACCGAATTAATAGAACAAAAGTGGTAATGAGCTTCTGGGAAATTCACCTTTTTCACAAATGTTAACTTTGGCTTGTTTCATGAACTTCATGAAATATAAAAAATGATTTCATATTAAGAAGTATTAAAAGTAGATTTCAGCAAGTACTATTAGAGTTGCCAACGAGAACTTTGTTTTCCTCTTCAATCCTCTTCAGACTTAGTCTCTAAGACAGATTTATTTTTGTATTTTAAAGTTGAATTTAAATCAATAGAAATAGTTATGAAAGGCATGTGCTATTTAGAGATTCCAAGAGGCAACCTTCTCTTCAATATTTTTTATATATCGCTGTTGCTTTTACATCTTAAAACAGACCTCACAGACCCTAAAGATTATACCAACTGAACACTATCAGTCCATGACCTTTAGATGAAGGACACTATCTAAGACATATAGTCATTTCTTTACAAGAAACTGTAATTTGTATGTTTTCACCCAGATGTTTGTGTACTGGTAAATCTTCACATCTCCAGCCCTGTCCCCAGTCCTTTGATGACGTGATTTGCACTTTTTTTTTCTACCAGTATTTCTCAAGAAATTAATTAGGTGGATGCTCAAGTCTCTCAAACTCTGAAATCACATGATTCTGAGATTAAGTTCACCTTTCCCCAAATGTGTAACAGTTTTGCAATATGACCAGAATGCTTGCTGAAATTCTTACTGTCACATTTGAGATATAGAGAAACCACAAGGATTTAAGCCATTAGGAGAGAATGAAGCCTGTGATATTTATAAAGCAAGACAGGGTGGTACTTGTAACATTAACAGAATAAGTTATAGAATCTATTTCATTGGAAATGGCTCTTCCAAATTCTGTCCACATGTAATTTTTTTCTAGTTTAATTAAGATTATTCTGGATTTTGTAGGTATTATGAATTGAAGTACTTTCCAACAGAAACTTCGCAATCATGAGCTAGATATATTTTTGCAATTATGTTAGATTTTTTCCATCTTCTTATCATTGCTATGCACCACAATTGGTTTTCTTTCTCCCCTCTTTTAATCAATATGATGGCAGAACTGCTGTGTAATTTTGTAGAGCTTTATGATTCTAGCTACATATTTTAAAAAAAGAATGCCCTTTACTGTGGGTAGTAGAATTACCAGCAATTTTATTTATGTTTATCTTTCATTTTAATAACTTTTTGGTCATTCTTGAGAAAAAAGTATCCCCTTTAAGCATATACTTCATTGTCAGGGTGTTTAGAAGTATTTTCAGAAATTTTAAGATGAATATTTTCAAGATAATTTTCACCTGATAGCATTTGGAAAATTTTTATATCCAAAGCAACTTATAAATTCCAAATTAGCTCATTGATCTTGATCACATCGTATCTGACAGCTATGTTCAGGTTTGCTACCTAGGTACTATAGCTAAGTAATTAAACCACAGGGCTTGCATTGTTAAATATTTTTTGCATATATAGTGAATAGATTATGAAAGAGCTCTGATAGTAAAACTGTTCATACTCTTGGAGTGGAATTACCCAAAGTGTGCTCCTCATCTTGGATAAGTTACTTGCAGGGGTGAAATGGGGGGAGAGGGCAGCAGAAACATTTAGTGGGTCAAGAAGGCTGAGAAACACGATGCAAAACCAGTGTCTCAAAGTCTTAAAAGTGCTAAAATTCAATCTGATAATCTTAAGGGGTTTATGATATAAGAATGTATTCCCAAATAAAATCACAGTATCATCCTCTTAAATTTAATGGAAATTTTATTTATGCTAATCTTCACAGGAAGATATTTTGGAAGATATAGTTTTAGACAACTTCTTACTTAGAATAGAAATCACCTCTTGTCTTCTAGGTTTTCTCACAGTATTTATTTTTTTAACATGAAAATGATATTTCTCTCTCTAATCCATCTAAACCTGTCTATAGGCAAAACTCTGAACATACCAACCTCTTCCTTGGATTGTCTTCTTTTAATTTCTGTCCATTTTGTAGATAACACTCCAGGCCTCCTTTTAAGTTAGCTAAGCCTGTGACATTGGCTTGTGCTCTGGGCTTACTCTTTACACAGTCCCTTGCCTCTGTCCGAACCTGCTGAACGAACAGTTTTCTTTGCCTCAGAGCACAACGCTATGCTAATAACTCTCACGGATCCTGAAGTTTATGGAGACTCACAGAACTTTCTTCTGTGCCCATCAGAGGACAAGGGTGGTCACTTTTCTTGTTGGAATCAAGGCAGTGTTTCTAGTTGAAATTTTAAGTTAGATGCTGTGCCAGAATGACTGCTAAAATAGGAAGTTTGAGGCATCAGTGGCAGTTTTAGTCTAGCTAGTAAATATGTATATTTGGCTATATGCAAATCAATGCATCTTTTTAATTTTTTATTTTTTTGCTGGATCCATCTTTATTTGAAAAATATATATTGAGTATCTATTGTGTGCAAATCTTGAGATGTTGGGGTAGAATGACTATAATATACACTATGGCATCTTGAGGGCTTCCCTGGTGGCTCAGAGGGTAAAGCATCTGCCTGCAGTGCGGGAGACCCAGGTTTGATCCCTGGGTCAGGAAGATCCCCTGGAGAAGGCAATGGCACCCCACTCCGGTACTCTTGCCTGGAAAATCCCATGGATGGAGAAGCCTGGTAGGCTACAGTCCATGTGGTCACAAAGAGTCAGACATGACTGAGCAACTTCACTTTCACTCTTCATGGCATCTTGAATTAGTAAATTTCCAAGGAACTGGGATGTACTTGCGGGGAAATCTTAAAACATTCATTTCAGAAATGATTTTTGTGGAGAAGTTAAGCTATATCTTCTTGGGAATTATTTACTATACATTATTAAAGTTTACCTAATAGACTTAACGCAAGCTGAGAATACTAGTAAAGAAATGCATTTTACAAGTCCTTGGACATGTACACATTGCTATATTTAAAGTGGATAACTAACAAGGATCTACTATATAGTACAGGGAACTATATTCAATAGTATGTGACAATCTAAATGGGAAAATTTTTTGAGAAAGAATAGACATGTGTACACATATAAATGGTTGCATATAAATGGTTCATTTTGCTGCACACCTGAAACCAACACAACATCCTTAAATATGCAGAAAGTGAAAGTTAGTTGCTCAGTCATGTCCGACTGTCTGTGACCCCATAGAGGACCCCAGGCTCCTCTGTCCATGGGATTTCCCAGACAAGAATACCAGAATAGGTTGCCATTTCTTTCTCCAGGGAATTTTCAAGACCTAAAAATCAAACCCATGTTTCCTACATTGGTAGGCAGGTTCTTTATCACTGAGCCACCAGGGAAGTCCCTAGCTAACTTATGTGCAAGAAAAATGTTAAAGATTGTCTATACTCATAAAAATAGAACTTTATGCATTAGGACACAAAAATGTTATACAGATCACTGAGACATTACAGGAAATGGAAACCATAGGACAAGGAAAGAGGAAATGTGGAAATTATACTCAGTAAACTAAGTAATGGTGAGTATACATGTTTTGAAAAGCAACATCTTTCTAAAAATATTGTTAAATTTGAATCTGTGCCATAATGAAAGACTTTCAGAGAGAGTTGACAATTACTGGAAAAGGACAAAAAGTAAGGATTTAGGAAACAATGTTAAATCTCATGCTATCCAAGAAAAATAAATGTCATTGACCCCAAAGACTCTAAGATAGCAGCAATGTTGAAACAAATAAATACGTAAAGCATTTGGGAGACGACTTGAATTAATGGGAGAAGAAGGGAGAGATTTGCATTTTCTGTATTTTTAAGGAAATGATTGAGATAAACTAATGTATAGCTTTTGAGGTTTCTCATCAAGAATAAATGTAAATATGTATAAATATTACAGAAATGTTGTAATAAAATATTTGAAATTGTACCTAGAGATCTTGGAAATGACACATGCAAAAGTGAAAGAAACTTCATGTTTAATTATTTGAATATGCATACAGGGAAATTAAACAGTATGCCTTTAGGGTTTTTTTCTACTATTATTGTTCTGTAATATATAGAGAGATGATTAGAAAACTGAAGTGCTATATGACCATTTAATTAATGTAATAAATATTTGTAAAGTATATTCTATACTTTTTTAAACAGGCTAACTATTCACTGAAGACAGTGGATACAAGGGATCGACAGTTTTACAAAGGATTATGGTGAAATCTGAAAAAAAAAATGCTTGGCCTGTAATTACATCAAGACTTGATTTGTAATATCAGCTAAAGAATAGTTTTCTAATGTAATACGGATATTACATAAATATCTTTAAAACTCTTGTATTAGCTAAACAAATAGCAAATGTGGAAAGCGGGCTTTCCTAAACCACGCACATAGTCATTAGTACACTTATTATCTCCTGAAATGGCACAGGCTATTATGAAATGTTCTCTCTCCAGTCCAAACTAAAAGACTATTCACTGAATATGGGATTCCAGAAGAGCTGCTAAGTGATAATGGAACCCAATTTGCGTCACCAAAGCTCCAAACCTTTCTTAGCTCAAATGGAGTGAAACACATTCATTTTGCACTATACAAGCTTGCCGCTAATGGCTCATCCAGCACTTTGGACAGCTGTTCATGGAAACACTTTTTGCTTGAAAGTGAGGCGGCTGTAAAGGGCCATAGCAGCTGCCTAACACGCAGTTGCCCTTCTACTGCATCGAGGGTGTTCACTTACCATTAGTTGAACTTCCCCCTCTGTCACATCTGGTTAAAGACAAGTACTGCCTTTTTTGATTTCGGACAGACCCATAAGATCTTTCAGAGCAAGATGATTTGGAGAAGGCATTAGTAAATGGGCCATGGGGACACTTTTTCAAGCTGCTACTTTAATATCTGTTGTGCTCAGTATCTAGGGGAAAATATAACTCTGTTTCATAATAACAAAAAGTGAAGGCATAAATGAAGAGATGCAAACGAGAGAAGCACACAAAGGCGAGAACATATTTTCATAATAATGGGTACTCATTTTCTTATCTAGTACTTTCAGGTATCAGTATATTGCATGTGTAATTTAGACTTCAAATGTCTTAACTCAGCAAGAGGTCGTGGATAGGACTCCAAATGAGGTAGGTAGAGTTTACCCAGAGGGAAAAGTTTATGATTCAGTAGGCTATGTTAAAAAAAAAAGTTAAAGTTTTATTTTCTTCCATATATACATATTTTGCATTTCTTTTATTTTTTAAATAAAGTATACATACTGAATTAATGTAATAGCACCTGCATGTAACTTATAAATAAATCAGTACACATATATTGGGGGTAATACTGAATTAGAATTTTACTTATAAAGGCATAAAAAATTGGAGATTATCAATCTAGTGGAAAGATCTATGAGGTCATAATTAGAAGACCTAAGTCCTAATACCATCATGGGCTTGATTTATTCAGTAATCTTGGTCCCATTATTGAATTTTTTGTGCCCCAAATGCTTTATCTCCAAAGCAGGGATAATAAATATCTTCTTGTCATGCTTTCTTATGTTGCTATTGTTGTGAGAATAATGATATAAATCATGAAAAGTGTTTTTAAAAGTTATAAAAAATATAAAATACATATGCATTAATTTTGAATGGATTTTTTACTTGAAAAATAATGTTTTGTTAGTTTATATGTGAGTTAATTATTTATTCATCTTCTTTATTTTAAAAAATTATAAATTTTTCAATCAACTATAAAAGCTATAACATTAGCTGAGTTATACTAACACATGACTCTAGCTATAAGAGGGTCCTGAAAAGCCAAAGTAAGCAAATGGGAGATTTGTTCTAATGTAAAAGCAAAGTTTAGTTACTCAACGGTACCAGACAGAAGAATCCAGTCCCAAAATGAAGCTCAAAGAAGGCAGATTAACAAAGAAAATAATGAAAAGAAGTTTTCATTTCATAATGGTCTGTTCTCATGATTTCTGATGAAGTGAAAGAGCATTCTAGTAATCAGGACAAGATAAACCAGGCCTTTCAGCACCTCACGGCTTTTTAACAGAGTAGTGATAGGAATGAGGTTTGAACATGGATATCTAAGCAGAATTCTGAATGTGTAAGAAAATAAACTTAACACAAATTTTACAAAAAAGGAAAAAAAAATTCATGTCTACTTTATGTTTTCTTTTGTGCTTTGGTTTAAAATAAGTTAATTAACCATAAGTTTGTGATTGATAAAATGATAAACATCTTTACACTCTTGGAAGTAAAATTTTGATTGTTTAACAATTGCATGGTAATTTTTGGACGGTAAGAAGTTGTCTAATTCTAATTCATTAAGTTGGAGTGGTTTCTTAGTGGTTAGGGGAGTCATAATGTAACTCATAGATAGCATCACTGACTCTGTGGACATGAATTTTAGCAAACTCTGGGAGACAGTGAAGGATGGGGAAGCCTGGCATGCTATAGTCTACAGGGTTGCAAAGAGTTGGACACAATGTAGTGACTGAACAAAAACCACAAATATAGCTCATAACTTAATCAAAGCAACTAAAAAGTCATGATAGAATGTGTCCCCACCATTGACAATGAAAATGTATGGTTATCATAATCCTTAATATATAGAAGCCATATCCCTTTGGATTTTGAAGCTAATTTAAAAATTATGAAAAATTATTTGCATAGTTAATGACTTTCACATCATTGAAGTTTTATTGAGTGTCCATCATGTACAGAAAGAAACAGGACTTGTATGAGGATCTTCTAAAATGAACCTAGCATCATTTGGAATTTTCCACCTTTCTCTCTGCTTTGTAATTGTTTATAAAACACCAGTATTATTTACCTTAAAAATTTTAAAGAACTCAAAAAACTCTGATCTTGGAAATATGTTTGATAATGTATATCTGTTCCTCTATTATTATCATTGGGCATACAGTTGGTAATGATGAATTATTCACTATTTGGTCATTAAAGTGATTTCACACTTTCAATATTATAAAAAAAAGTGGAGTTCCTACCATTAATTGAAAATAAAATTAGAAAAAATGACATAAATTCACAAAATGAAGTTAGAAAGATTCAAAGATATAAAAAGAAATCTTTATAGATGCATGTAGGGTCGCTGCAAACTCCCCAGTGACCATGCGTCACTTGGGTCTGAAATCCAGAAAATATCAATCAAAAGAAGCTTTTAGTTACATAAAACTTGAATTGATATAAAATCTTATGAATGATTTTGAATTTTTAAAATAAGACACGTATGTCTATCTGATTCATCCTTCTGTACCTTCAAAATGTAAACACTATTGTTTCAGAGATTGCCAGTTGTCTCCACCAATATTCGTTGTCTTTTCAGCTTTATAAATGGGCATTGTGATTAAGTATGTGGGGCACCCATCTATGACACTTTCAGTCTTCTTTCTTGACAGCCAGGGTCACATGACCAATTCTGACCAATGATACATAAGAATTGAAGTGTGCAACCTCTGAATTTCATCCTTAAAAATAGGGCTTCTTTCACCACTCTTATGGGTTACAAGGACAGGATTTCCTGGTGGCTCACACGGTAAAGAATCTGGCTGCAATGCGGGAGACCCGGGCTCCATCCCTGGGTCAGGAAGTTCCCTTGGAGAGGGAAATGGCTACCCACTCCAGTATTCTTGCCTGGAGAATCCAATGGACAGAGAAGCCTGGTGCGCTACAGTCCATGGAGTCGCAAAGAGTTAGACACGACTAAGCACAGACACTATATAAGATGATTCACTAAACTTATTGTGGTAATCATTTCATGGTTTATGCAAGTCAAATCCTTATGCTTTACATCTTAAACTTATACAGTGCTTTATGTTAACTATTTCACAATAAAACTGGAAGGAGAAAAGGAATTGCAGATCAATATCTCTCATGTCACTAAGACATTTGAGCATGTTTTTCCATAGCAACCAGTTAAGGGTCAATAGCAGTTCAGAATTAAGGATACCAATAGTTGGATCCAGGCAATATTTCTGTTAACTTAGATATATGCTGTGCTGTGCTTAGTTGCTCAGTCATGTCCAACTCTTTGAAGCCCCATGGACTCTAGCCTACCAGGTTCCTCTATCCAGGCAAGAATCCTGGAGTCAGTTGCCATGCCCTCCTCCTGGGGATCTTCCCAACCCAGGGATCGAACTGGAGTCTCCTGCACTTCAGGTGGATTCTTTACCAGCTGAGCCACCTGGGAAGCCCAAGGATACTGGAGTGGGTAGCCAACGCTTCTCCAGGGGATCTTCCCAACCCAGGAATCAAACTGGACTCTCCTGCATTGCAGGCGGATTCTTTACCAGTTGAGCTACCAGGGAAACCCAGATATATGCTGCTGCTGCTGCTGCTGCTAAGTCCCTTCAGTCGTGTCCAACTCTGTGCGACCCCATAGATGGCAGCCCACTAGGCTTCCCGTCCCTGGGATTCTCCAGGCAAAAACACTGGAGTGCCATTTCCTTCTCCAATGCATGAAAGTGAAAAGTGAAAGTGAAGTCGCTCAGTCGTGTCTGACTCTAGCGACCCCATGGACTGCAGCCTACCAGGCCCCTCCATCCATAGGATTTTCCAGGCAAAAGTACTGGAGTGGGGTGCCATTGCCTTCTCCAGATATATGCTAACTGCAATTATTATTTAGTACAATAGAGTATAACTTGAATGGCCACAATAACTTTTTTTATGCTTGTCCAGTTATATTAGGATACAGGCTATGCCATGGTGATAAGATACCTTAAAGTACAGTAGCTTCAACAAGATAAAAAAAAATCTGTGATGAAACACTCCAGGTGGGGAATTTAGAGTTGTCATGATACTCAGAGGTGTCAGTTCAGTCACTCAGTCGTGTCCGACTCTTTGCGACCCCATGAATCGCAGCACGCCAGGCCTCCCTGTCCATCACCAACTCCCGGAGTTCACCCAGACTCACGTCCATCGAGTCAGTGATGCCATCCAGCCATCTCATCCTCTGTTGTCCCCTTCTCCTCCTGCCCTCAATCCCTCCCAGCATCAGAGTCTTTTCCAATGAGTCAACTCTTCGCATGAGGTGGCCAAAGGACTGGAGTTTCAGCTTTAGCATCATTTCTTCCAAAGAAATCCCAGGACTGATCTCCTTCAGAATGGACTGGTTGGATCTCCTTGCAGTCCAAGGGACTCTCAAGAGTCTTCTCCAACACCGCAGTTCAAAAGCATCAATTCTTCGGCGCTCAGCCTTCTTCACAGTCCAACTCTCACATCCATACATGACCACAGGAAAAACCATAGCCTTGACTAGACAGACCTTTGTTGGCAAAGTAATGTCTCTGCTTTTGAATATGCTATCTAGGTTGGTCATAACTTTCCTTCCAAGGAGTAAGCATCTTTTAATTTCATGGCTGCAGTCACCATCTGCAGTGATTTTGGAGCCCAGAAAAATAAAGTCTGACACTGTTTCCACCGTTTCCCCATCTATTTCCCATGAAGTGATGGGACCGGATGCCATGATCTTCGTTTTCCGAATGTTGAGCTTTAAGCCAACTTTTTCACTCTCCACTTTCACTTTCATCAAGAGGCTTTTGAATTCCTCTTCACTTTCTGCCATAAGGGTGGTGTCATCTGCATATCTGAGGTGATTGATATTTCTCCCGGCAATCTTGATTCCAGCTTGTGTTTCTTCCAGCCCAGTGTTTCTCATGATGTACTCTGCATATAAGTTAAATAAGCAGGGTGACAATATACAGCCTTGACATAGTCCTTTTCCTGTTTGGAGCCGGTCTGTTGTTCCATGTCCAGTTCTAACTGTTGCTTCCTGACCTGCATACAGATTTCTCAAGAGGCAGATCAGGTGGTCTGGTATTCCCATCTCTTTCAGAATTTTCCACAGTTTATTGTGATCCACACAGTCAAAGGCTTTGGCATAGTCAATAAAGCAGAGGTGTCAGGGGCACAAAACTTTTCCATTTCTTTGGCTTTGACATCCCTAGGCTATTACCTCATCACCTTGGTTGAAATCAGTCACAATGTCCAGTTTATAACCCTTGTGTTTGTGTTTTAGTTTCTCAGTCATATCCCTTCTCCAGGGGATCTTCCCAACCCAGGAATCAAACTGGACTCTCCTGCATTGCAGGTGGATTCTTTACCAGTTGAGCTACCAGGGAAGCCCAGATATATGCTAACTGCAATTATTATTTAGTACAATAGAGTATAAATTACACGGTGACCACAACTTTTTTATGCTTGTCCAGACATGTTTTGCCCTCAGTTGATTACATTAGACACTGTTATTTAAATTTTTGTTAGTTTGAAGAAAATCACAGGCATTTTTTTCACCCCACACCTTTCTAGATCTCTCTCAACAGCTTGTTGATAGTTTTTTTTTTTTTTTTTAAACCATGCATCTATACATTTAGAAAAGAAAAGCCTTTTGACAGCACAGGTGTTGTAGTCTTGACTAATGTATTGTAAAGCCCTTCTCAGGATGCACAAGCTTCTTAATGGAAAAGCAAGTTTATCCATTGTCATTCTGTATCAGATGTGGATACATCATAGGGATGGTACTTTGCAAAGTGGTTTATTACTATAAAGTAAACCACAGTACAAGTATGAGGTATTGTTAATGCACTTCCCTTTGCTTCTTCTTTGACTTCCTGGTTTCTTATAATGGCGTGGTTTTACAATTTTTTTCACTATTCTATTTCACATTCAATGGATTATCCCAGTAAATTTTGTTAAATGTTAGCCACTGTTGAATGAGATTAGTGCCATCAAAACAGTCATTGCTCTCTTTTCAATAATCTTCATGTTAAAAGTCTCCTTTTCCGAGTTTTGTTTATTTGGATTGTAACTTTCTTTCCTTTGAAGATTTTCACTTGCAGAATCATTTCAGCTCCTTTCAGGAAATAATAATAATAAACACTATCTAGTAAAAGAGGTTCTATGCTTTTATGTAATAGCCTAGCATTTTGGTGGCTTTTAAGAACAGTCTTCCAGTTTCGTGATACTAAAATTCCTCTAGGATCCACATTTAGCTTTCCTTTTAGTGCCTCTACTGGTATATGTGATGCTGCATAATACAAGAATTTGAGGCAGGATTTCTGATGGGTTAGACTGAAGTGTGACAGGGACAGGGGTAGCCTCTGGGAACACTTCTGACAAGCTGTGTGTGGCTCTGAGGTAAATACTGTGAGCATATCACAAAGGAGCTGCCCCCTGGTGGAGTCCATTGGAGAGTTTCTGATTATATCTATTATTTCAAAAATAGACCTCCTCCACTCCCTTCTCTTAAACAAATTTGAATTCTCATGTGTTCTGGCACTGATAATTGTAATCTACAGCATTGGGTCTGGTCCATACAACTAGAAATTAATTTAAGAGGTCCCTGTCCAAATAGGAGAGAGGATTTGGCTAAAGAAAAATTTTCCTTCAGTCAGAGAAAATACAGAGAAAACCAACATGATCTAGCCAGAGCTACCACTGCCTAGACATAGATGTGTCTCAGACAAGTAAGCATGTGGTCTCATAAAGGTTTCCGAGTGGAAGTGCTATGAGTCTCCTCATACATAAGCAAGCCCGCTAATTCCCCACGGCTCAAGACAGTCTCTCATTGATTTATGATGATTCTGCGGCAGAGCCCACTAAATTGCTGAGGATGTGCAGTGAACTCTGAGAGCTTAAAGAAACCTGCCTCGTGGACAAATCATATTTTTGTAATGAAATATTTTTCACGCTCAAGATTCTACCTTTTTTTCCCCCACCTTATATTAAAAATGTGTGCCTGAGAGTTTCCAGTGTCCTTTGAATCATTTATTATGCACTTTCATTTTCACAAGCATCAATATTTAGAGAAATTAGTCATCTCCGGGATGATATCTTTGAAAAGAACTATTTTCTCCTTCATCTGTGGTGTTATCTCTTCTACCCATCCCCCAACACTCCTCTTTTTTCACTTCAATTTTTTTTTTTTTTTTTCACCTTAGAGAGCTAGCCAGATTGCTCTCTAATTCTGTGCTAAAGCTCCTTGCTCTTGCCTGACCCAGTCTGATTTTCTGCATGACCATGAACGTGAATAGACCTGCTATATCAAGCCTGTGACTGAATGTTACAGCATTCACACCCCATACCTGATTCTCAAAACCCATAGTACATACACCACTTAAAACAAATCTGCCAAATTAGTTTTGCAGTTGTCATATTTTTATACATATAAGTCCTGGGAAACCTTGCAATTAACTTGAAGAAATAATGTATACCACCAAAGTCACATCAAAATTTTCAAGTTGGATAGAGATTTTTTAAAAAATCTGACTAAATGAAATGCAAGTGTGGACTGAAGGAAAGAAAGTTTGCTGATGAAAAAGCAAAATTTTAATTCACTAAATTGATATGAATTAATTACATTGTAACTTTATAAAATATAAACATTGTAACAGTCTCCTTTGGTCTTAGCTATTGTTTATTTAGTAAGTATAAAAATCATATTTATCTTTTTTATTCTTTAAGCAGCATATTTTATTAGTCTGTCACTATTAACTAGATAATGAAAAATTCAAATTTCAGCTTACGTAGCATCTTTCAGTCTAGGATCTAAAAGTTATGGCTGCTTAATTTTTCTTCTGCTTAGCATTGAGCTTTGAATGACCTCAACGTGGATTTGAAAATATTATTTTTGCCTTTACAAAACCCTGGAATTCTCCCTTGCAATCACAGGATGGATGCACTCTCTAAATAATTACCTGTTTTCTAAAGGAGATACTGCTTCAGGCTGTAAGATCTTCACATCGAACAAGGCACAAAGGAAATGGACCCACTTCTAGGCCATTCTATTCAATCATTCATTGTCAAGCAGGACAGAGAATATAGGCAGAGGAGGAATAAAAACATAAGCAAGCAAACCACCTTTGCTTTATTTTCTGCTTGGGAATGTGTATAGGGGATGATTTTCTTACAGCATCCCCTTATCTATGACATAACATTTAAATTCTTGAAAATAAAGAATTTAAAAAATAGTGAAACTTTAATTTTGTTAATATATCACAATTACCTAACCTCCAAAAATACAAGCATATATAAGATAACAGGAAAAACATCACCTGTTAGCTTTTGGTGTTATTTGTGTAAGACTTGTGTTGTATAATTTCATGTGTTATTTATACATTAAAGTATCAAAACTTTTCATGATATTTTATAAGAATGTGATTTTTTTTAAAGTACCCCAAAGACTTCCATTATAGTCTCTTAATTGAGTAGAACACAAGAAAATTAATGGGAAAGTTGAAGTATTCTAATGCCAAGTGTGTAAAGTCAAAGAATGTTTGTATTAATCATTCAAACATTGATATATATACATATATATATATATCAAAACTATCCTTTCTATTAATATAATAAATATTAATTATATTAAGTAAATATCAAATATATTATTTTATCAATATCTATCAATTGTATGAAAGTGAAAGTGAAGTTGCTCAGTCATGTCCGACTCTCTGCAACCCCGTGGACTGTAGCCTACCAGGCTCCTCCATCCATGGGATTCTCCAGGCAAGAATACTGGAGTGGGTTGCCATTTCCTTCTCCAGGGGATCTTCCCGACCCAGGTATCAAACCCGGGTCTCCTGCATTGGAAGCAGATGCTTTAACCTCTGAGACACCAGGGAAGCCCCATCAATTGTATAGTATTAACTATATAGGAATTCAATTAATCCTGCCTTTAGTGTTTCATGAGTGGGAAAACGAAAAACCCCTTAAAATAACAAAAAGTGTTTTCCCAGATTTCAGATGTTTGACCTACCAAATTGACACCTCTCTGCGTTTACATGATTCACCAGTAAAGTGTCAGAAATTACAGTTATGTGATTGAGCAACATATAGTCTTCATTCAATATAACTTCATTTAAATGAAAAACAAAATAAGGTCCAATTTCCAAATTTAATCATAATTTAAGAAATCCCTCCCATTAGAAGATTTCTAGATTATATCAAATAATGAGGTAGGTGTACATGGCAACCCACTCCAGTATTCTTGCCTGGAGAATCCCATGGACAGAGGAGCCTGGTAGGCTATAGTCCACAGGTTGCAAAGAGTTAGACATGACTTAACAATTAAATAATAACAACAAATACAGTATATGTAGATACATCTAACCTTTATCATAAAAATTACTAATAAGAAATATAGTAGACATACTGAATAAGGGCAGGTCTATATGAGCCTAGAAATAATAGAATACAAAATGCTACACAGTTAATCCTCTGTACCTGTGAACTCTGCATCCACAGACTCAACCAACAACAAGTTGAAAATATTCCAAGAAAAATTTCCAGAAAATTTCAAAAGGCAAAATTTGAATTTTCCCCAGGCTAGCAATTACTCACATAACATTTACACTGTATTTACAACTGTTTACATGGAGCTTACATTGTATAGGTATTAGGTATTGTAAGTATTGGAGAAGGCAATGGCAATTGTATTAGGTATTATAAGTAATTAGAGTAACCTAGATATTAGGTATTATAAGTAATCTAGAGATGATTTAAATTATATGGGGAGGTATGTGCAGATTATTTGCAAATACTATGCCAATTCATATAAGAGAATTGAGCATCTGGGCATTTTGGTATCCACAGGGATTCTGGAACCAATCCCAACTGATATTGAGAAGACACTGTATTTCCTCAAAGTGATAATTCAGATAAAATCACTCTTTAAGAAAATCAAAATTTTAAATTATATTTTAAAAACCAAGATCCCCTAATATATTTTAAATATAATTTAATTTTTAAAAATTATTTACATATCATTCTTGAGGACTGAGACTACAATGTCACTCTTAATTAGTATCATATTCACAAGTGGACTTCTAGCAGATATAGAAGGGATACTGAAATTCATTTCAGCACATTAGCAACAGGAAGATGATAATATGAAATTATCATTAAATGGCAACTAAAATAACATCAGATGCCCTACCCATTTAGAGTGGTGTTTTCATGACAAGGGAAAGAAAGATGAGGATGAAACAGCTACTTGATCAACCTGTGTACCAATAGGAACGAAAAGGAAGAGGAAAGGACAGAAAGAAGGGTTCCTCCTTGAAGCCCTAGTTTTAGATCAGAATGGGAATCCTAGGGTCCTAGAAGTCTCATGGTTAAGCCTTACGAAGCGACCATCTTTCCCCCCGTTCTCTCTGGAAAAAGAGACCATGTATGCTTGTCTCCCTTACTTGCTCCACCCTTTGTACACTGATCCATGTACCTCTTGGTGATCTGCCTTACTTGTGTTTTAATTTTAGGACTCCGCTGCCCACTTTACTCTTCTACCTTATATCCTGAATTTTAACATTAAAACACCTAGGTTGATGTCCACTTCTGATCGAGATCATGTGAAAGCGGTCAAGTTTACTCTTCATTCTGAAACAGACAAAATCCATACAAAACATTTAAGGAGCAGTTTGCAGACACAGGGCACCAGAAAGTGAAGGATGATGATTCCTGAGAACTCAGAGACAAATGCAGTGAGATCTTCAGGGGGTCCAGCTCAGTGTCTTGGAATGTTCCCAGGCCATGATGCAGGAAGGAGTCTGTGCTAAGCCTTTTGCATACCCCAAGGTGAAGAGATGGATCAAAGTGTTAAAGCGTAGATCTAAGTGTCTAGAGTTTTCAGGATGGATGCTGAGGAGGAGAGATCTACACACACAGAGAAATCCACTTTGCAGATGGTATCCAGCTTTGCAGATGGTACCCTTGAGCAGTCAGCAGTGCACTGATCAGAACAGACATTTCAGGAAACTGCTTGAGGCCAGGGAATCACTGCAGAGGATCAGACCCAGGTCTCCCTCATTGCAGGTGGATTCTCTCCCAGCTGAGCCACCAGGGAAGCCCAGGGAGGACACTGCCTGTTGCCATAAGCCAGACTGGAAAAATCTCAAGACTGGAGCAGAGTATAAAGTGCAGAGAGGGTCTTGCCTCAGAAATGGGGGATAATTTGGCCTAGTCTGAGCCCTCCTCCACTCTCACCTAACAAATGTTAAAGGCAAGACCCAAAAGAGGATCAAGCCACTTCTAATTAATTTGACTACATCCCCGAGTAAATGTCAAAAATATTTATTAAAACATATCCAGAATACTACAAGGTAAAACCTCCAATGTCTGGTATGTAGTCAAAGATTACCAAGCATACAAAGAAGCAGGAAAATATGAGAAATGATAAAGAGACAAATCAATCACTTGGAACTGACCCACAATTGGGTGACAGATATAAGAATTACAAGACAAGGATATAAGAGTTATTATAGCTATATTCCATATGTCCAAAATTGAATCAGACACACTGATGTTATATTGAAAAAAACGCAAATTGAAATTCTAGAGATAAAACTACAATGTCTGAGATTAAAAATATCTTACTAGATATGATGCCAGATTTTGAAGACTTTAAGTTTTCCTGCTCTGTTATTCATAAGCTGTAGTACTTTTTTAAACCTTAGTTTATTACTCTGTAAAATGAAACTAATAAAGCCTGATTAAAGGTGTTGCTGTAAAGATCAAAATGAGATGAGAATAAGGTGAGTTGGTAAGTTAAAACCCTTAGTATGGTGTCTGGCTTACTGTAAACATGCAATCATTTTGTATTTATTCTGTTACTCCCTTGCTCAGATTCATTTCTGGTTCCCTAATGCTTGAGGAATCAGGTCCAAACGTTTAGGTTGATATTCAGTCTATACAATCTGGCTTCAGTCTTTTGCCTAGCCTTATTTTTGAGTTAGTTTATGCAATCATATTTTAGTCAAGATAAAAATCACCATTCTCTTTATATATCCTATAATGCTTTTCCTCACTGCCATTTATAGGCTGAGTTATGTTTTCCCCAAAATTCATATGTTGAGGTCTTAACCCCATTACCTCAAAATGAGCTCATATTTAGAAACAGCATCATTAGAGAGAGAATTAATCTAAAATGAGGTCATTAGGGTATGCCCTCATCCAATAAGACTGTGATCTTACAAAGAAAATATGGACACCAACATGTATGGAAGGAAGACAACTTGAAGATGTAGGAAGAAATCAACCATCTGTAAGCCAAGGAGACAGCCCTGGAACGGAACCTTCCTTTGTGGCCCTCAGAAGGAGCTAACCCTGCCAATATCTTTATCTCAGAATTCTAGTCCTCAGAGCTGTGAGAAAATGAGTTGCTATTGTTTAAGTTCCTGGATCTGTGATACTTTTTTACAGAAGCCCTAGCATACTAACAAACTGCCTTATTCACACTTCACACTCGGCCTGCCCCTGCACGCATATCCAAACTATGAACTCTATTCAAGATTTAGATCATTTGTCAATTTCTCCATCAGAATGTATTTATTTCTCCCACTAAAATGTAAACTCTTTCTTCTCAGGAATCCTATAGTATAATCTATATTCTTATGGCACTTACCTTTTCTACATTTTGAATTATCATTAGTTATGTGCCCTATTCAGAGAAGGCAATGGCACCCCACTCCTGTACTCTTGCCTGGAAAATCCCATGGATGGAGGAGCCTGGTAGGCTACAGTCCATGGAGTCATGAAGAGTTGGACACAACTGAGTGACTTCACTTTCACTTTTCACTTTCATGCATTGGAGAAGGAAATGGCAACCCACTCCAGTGTTCTTGCCTGGAGAATCCCAGGGACGGGGGAGCCTGGTGGGCTACCGTCTATGGGGTTGCACAGAGTCGGACACAACTGAAGCGACTTAGCAGCAGCAGCAGCAGCAGCATGTGCCCTATTGATCCAACTGAACTGACATTTTCTGCAGAATGGAATCTTTCTGATTCATTCTCACATTCCCCATTGAATCTAACAGTTCCAGTATAAGGTAGGATCTCCATTAAGATACTCTGGATGAGTTAAAGCACAAGTCATATATCAAAAGACAAGTCACATAGGTATGTAACTGTGTGTGTGTACATTGTATAATTTTAAATTGTGTCTCTCTTACCAGAGAGTAAACTCTATGCACACAGAGGAACTTATCTTCTAATGAAAGTTGCTCATTCAGTTTTCAAAAAGACCCATACTATTCACAAGCAGTAATGGGTTGGTTTCCTACATGCATTAGGCAAAATAATACATTTTTCTAACAACTTCAAAGGGAAGAATAATTAGCAGTTTTTGTAATTTTTGGTCCAGCAGTAGTTCTCTTTTCAATACTAATAACTTTAGGCATAACATCTGCTTTCAGGCCGTAATGCTGCCATTTCAGTCAAGAGGATCATTCTGAAGCCTTCTCTAATGCAAACGTTTTCTCTTTTCTCAAAGCCTTTGTATTTTGGTTCAACACCTCAAATATCACCACCACCTCCATACTGACACATGCCATACCTTACGTTTTGTTTTCTTTACCTCTAGAGCTAACTTATTTATATTCCTTCTCTCCTAAATCAACAAAGGCAATAGAAACAATTCTCATTTGCTTTACATAATCAAAAACTTAGAGAACAGGAAGAAAGGTTTTATGAGATTTACCTTGAATCTCCTATTCTATGAAAGCTTTCTTTATTTGACACATGTAGAGTTCTTGCCTTCATACTTCCTGTCTTGTTCCTCTGTGGGGACATAATAATTCAAATGTAACATTTTATAACAGGCAATTTTTTACCATGTTTCACCTCCCCTTACTAAACTCTAAGCCCAATAATTACAAGAAAAATGTCTCATGAATTTTTTGTATGTGTCCCCATTATATAGCATGCCTGACACATAATAAGCTCTTCTCATGTGGAAGTGTGCTAGCAACTCGGACAAAAATAATTCAATAGAGAAGTCAGGATGCTGTGGGATTTACTGTTTATTATTACTATTTCTCCTTTTTCTTTTTCTTTTTATTATTACAATCGCTACTACCACTATTCACCATTGTTGTTGTCCTTGTATTTTGTTCTTTAGTTTTATTTTTGTTCTTTAGTGACAGTGACAGCTGCTGCTGCTTCATCTTTTATTATTATTGTTATATTTTGCTGCTATTATTAATATTGTTACTATTCCCTATAAGGAAATTCAAGTTCACAAAAGATTTTTTAAAATATAAGTAACATCAATGTACTCAGTGTAAGATATTAGAAAGTAAAAGATTTATTTTTATAAAATCCTTGGTCCCCCTAACTCTCAATGAATTCTCACCAGAGCTCCCTGCCCTTTTACCATCATTATTTGGCTTTCGGGTAAAGGCATTTCCTCGCAGTTCACCTAGACCTCAGCTGTCTTGAGAGGTGTTTTCTCACTTTCTAAATTGCAGACTGTCTTATTGACACTTACGGGAGTTGCAATGGGCAAGTAAAGACTCCCCAAGGGGTTAAAAATGTAGGAACACCCTTCTCCATATAACTGAATGCTCTGCATCTCAGAATATTTTATGGCTATTTACAATTATGAATTAGTGCCCTCTCCAACATAATTGGGCCTCTGAAAAGAAAGATACTGTTATCACTGAGAGTTACTGGTTGTAGGACCTGGGAAGCATGAGCCTAGAGTCTAGCAGTTTCAAAGGATTGAGTAATGTGTTCGAGACTAAATATATGACTTAACTGTGCACAGGGAAATATCAATTCCTAACAGAGGAAACAGTCCAAACAGGATTTAAGCATAAGCAGGTAAGTTCTAGGCAAAATCCAAAAGGGTAGGGTAAACACTGAATGAAGACCTAAACAGCAAGATATGAGTGGACTCTCATAGCAAAAATGGATTGGATGCATAACAAATACAGAACATGGCATAATTCTGGATATTAGTTATAGGAAAATAATAATGGAAAGGCATAAGCCCAGAGACTGGCAACCATGACATCCAATTAAAGTAAGACCAACCATAAAATACTCTTAGTGATGATAAAGTTGCTACTGATATAAAGCATCCTTAATTTCTCCTTGTTTCCCTTATTCGAGTCACCTTTACTCAAAATGAAAATCTAATACATAGGTTGATCTTAGGCCGATACAAACTCAGGAAATGTGGATATTAGCTGCTGGAGTAAAATGAATACAGAAAAAAATCAAGATTTGACTCAGGCTTATCAACTCCCTTTTGAGAGAGGCTCAATTTGCCCAGATTCGCTTTACTGAGGCAATGCATTTATCACTATTAGCTATGACTGTGGACCATTAGGAGGTACAACTACACACTCTTCCAGAGAATCGTCTTTAGCTGGCAGGAGCTATCTCACTAGAAGATGCCTGAGAATTTGAGCTCCCTGTAAAGAGGAGGACATGCGACAGCCACCGACTAGCCAACACGGGTATGCCAAGCTCTAGCTTCCAAGACACTTACTTCAGGACACTTTCTATGGTGTCTCTATCTACCTTTCAGTCAGGGTAATTCTGGCTTCATAAATGAGTTTGTAATTATTCCCACTTCTTCAATTTTTTGGAAGCATTTGTCAAAAATTGGTATTAATTCTTCTTTAAATGTTTGGTAAAATTCACTAGTGAAACCATCTGACCTGAACCTTTCTGTGTTAAGAGGTTTTAGATTACTGTATCAATCTCCTTGCTTGTACATCAGTATCTTCAGACTTTCAACTTTGTTCACGATTCAGTCTTGGTAGGTTTTATGTTCCTAGGAAAGTACCCACTTCTTCTATGTTACCCAGTTTGTTGGCATATAATTGTTTATAGCAGTTTTTGTTGTTCAGTTGCTAAGTTGTGTCCAATTCTTCAAAACCCCATGGACTGCAGCATGCCAGGCTTCCCTGCCTTTCAGTATCTCCTGGAGTTTGCTCTAACTCATGTCCATTGAGTCTATGATGCCATCCAACCATCTCATCCTCTGTTGCCCTCTTCTCCTCCTGCTCTCAATCTTACCCAGCATCAGGGTCTTCTCCAGTGAGTCGGCTCTTCACAAGAGGTGGCCAAAGTATTGGAGTTTCAGCTTCAGCATCAGTCCTTCTGATGAACAGGATTGATTTCCTTTAAGATTGATTGGTTTGACCTTATGATTCCTTTCATTTCTGTGGCATAAGTGGTAATGTTCCTTCTTTCATCTTTTATTTTATTTATTTGAGTATTCTCCCTTTTTTCTTTGTTAATCTAGCTAAAGGTTTGTCAGTTAACATGATAAGGAGGAGACCCAGCCATTATACAATTGGATGCCACTTTCTGATGTAGTATGGCTCTTCCCTCCCTTTCAGAGTGCCTTGTGTCAAAGAATTATGCAAAAGCTAGTTTGTCTGTAGATAAAATACTTTCTTTTCTGAGAAAATTATTTTGCTACTGCAAAGAATAATGATTCTCTTCCATTGGAAAATTTACATCTACATAGTGGGAAAAAGTTAGAAAATTATTCTTTTTTCTTATCACTCCAGCAAAAGTTTTTCAGAATATTCATCTTCAGTATCTAAGAAATGTCTCTTTCTAAAACTAATTGTAATAACACAAATAAAGAATAAATAATAGCATAGACAAGGAAAAATAAAGAAGGACAAACCATATTTATTAGGCTAATTCTAGTTAAAGTTACTCTAATAACTTTTCCTGAAATCATTCTATCCCATTTAATATTATGCTGCCTTAATTTAATGGAAAAAATGTGTTCATCATAAACTCCTAGTATTAATAAAGAAAACAGATGAATAGATTTCAACTCCTTTAAAAATATATATTTTTCAGGTTAGTCACTCAGTCCTGTTTGACTCTTTGCGACCCCATGGACTGTAGCCCACCAAGCTCTTCTGTCCATAGGATTTCCCAGGGAAACACTAGAGTGGGTTGCCATTTCCATGTTAATTGATAATTAAATTCAATGATGTCTCTATGCTGGACTAAATGGATGCAGAGGAGGGTGGAAAATGGAGCCCAGAATTCAGAAATGAATTATTTTTTCACAGAGATCTTAAAGAGATATATTTTTTAAATAGTACATAATAAATGAATGAGCTACTATATATGGTGGGCAATATTTCAGTATTTTTATTTCATTAGAAAATAATTATCTTAAATAATTTTTAATGGAAGTAAATTCCATATTTTATCAAGGAAAGGTAGAATGGAAAACTCAGTGGAAAATCTGAAAGACGCTATTTCAGTTATCTATTGCTGGCTATAGATTACCCCCAAATTTACCCCAAATGACCCCAAAACTTAACAAATTTAAAAACATGAATTCTGTCTGTGAATCAAGAATCTTGACGTGGCATAGTTGGGTGTTTATGACAGTCTCCCAGGAGTCTACAATCAGGGTATTTTCTGGAGCTGCAGTTATCTCAGGACTCAACTGGAAGAAAATCCACTTTGAAGTCCCCCCAGGGGGCTGTTCACAGGTCTCAGGTCTTTGCTAGGTGAAGTCTGGAAATATCAGCTTCTTGCCATGTGACTTTCTCAGTGGGGCTTCTCATGTCATGTAAGCTAGTTCCCCCCAGAGTACAGATTCTGAAAGAAAGATCCCACAAAGGAAGCCATACTTTTTTTAAAACTTGATCTTTGAATTGACATCCCATCACCTCTGCTGTATTCATTAGAAGTAAGTAACCAAACCCAGCCTAGCTTAAAGCAAAGGATTACATAAAGATGTGAGAATGAGGAGTCAGGGACCATATGCCCTCATGCTATGCTATGCTATGCTAAGTCACTTAAGTCGTGTCCGACTCTGTGCGACCCCATAGACGGCAGCCCACCAGGCTCCCCCGTCCCTGGGATTCTCCAGGCAAGAACACTGGAGTGGGCTGCCATTTCCTTCTCCAATGCATGAAAGTGAAAAGCGAAAGTGAAGTCGCTCAGTCGTGTCCGACTCTTAGCAACCCCGTGGATTGCAGCCTAACAGGCTCCTCAGTCCATGGGATTTTCCAAGCAAGAGTACTGGAGTGGGGTGCCATATGCCCTCATAGAGTCTGCCTTTCGCAGCCAGTATCTACTTATGATCCTCAGTGCTAATACACGTATTTCCTTTTCCTCTTAAACACCTGAAAGCAGCTCACGGTCTTCTCTGATGTTTTCGCATTATGAAGAAATGAAAACCAGTGAAACTCAAGGGTAGGGGATGAGTAATTCTAATACTATAGTTGGGATTCAAACCTCAAGGTGGCCTAAATGGGGCACAGACATGTCATCTCAGAATGGCATTAATTCCCTAATGAATAAATACAATAATAAGATTCCAATCTTTATCTATTTTTTCCAGGTATTTACAAGACTCTGTATGTTCTCTCTCATTTTTTTTTTCTTTTATTCATCTTGGTTTTGATTCTTGACTCTTTGACCTTCACTGGAGATCATTTGCCATACATCATCACTATATAAGCAAACTGGCCAGATGCAAAGCCTTGCAAAAGATCTTGGTCTCTGCTAGATATGGTTTCTAATGAGATAAATTAAGGTGGAAAGATTATTCCCTTGTCTGATCTTTTTTAAACATTGCTAAATATAGCTATTTTTGTCTGAGGTCACTAAAATATTCTGTGGATTGAATTTCTTTAGGCACACTCTGAGTATACATTCTTCAGGAATAAATTTAAGCACAATAGCACCTGCTGTTATTAAAAGGCTAAAATACATATTTTGCATTTTATTCAGGAGGCTTGGCTGTTCCCATGAGCTAACAGCAGGTTCACACCACGTTCTGGTTTCTGTCTTTTCTGCTGCATTTAATTCCCAATTCCAATGATTAAAGACTATAAACATATAAGCATAAGCTTTTAATGGTTTCAAAGGTTGAATACAAAAAGTTCTGTGGTTAAGTTCTGTAGTTAAATATAATTATTTTACAGGGTTCAGTCTCTTTAATGCATCTTATTTGTCATGTGTCATTCATAATTATGCTGGGGAAAATGAATTAAAAGTATAGAATTTTAATAGCATATTATACTTTCTCAATTTTCCTATTTTTTACTCTAAAACACCCAGTTCCATTTTCTGCCATTTTTTTCCTTTAATGACCTTCATTAAATTCTAAAATTCTCACCCCCACTTGTGAAAAAGTACTGATAAAATGAACCAGTAGCAGAGTTGAATGGAATCCAGTTCTAAAATCCCTTGCCTCACTCAGCTGCTTCTTAGACACCTGAAATGTGCTTCTTAATTTAGAAAGAAAAATTGCAGTGAGGCTGCAATCCTGCATTTCAGAGACAAGGGAGCAGGAAATGATTTGCAGTTGATTGAAAGGTGGTGTTTGCACTTAGGATTTCCTGAGCTTTCCAATTTTAACCTTGGAGCTTACCTACCTTTGATTTTAAGAATTAGATTCAAACCATATTCTAGATATCCCTTCACTTTCGAGGTGCATCTTGGCTGCGGATAAGAAAAATGAAGGCTACATGCTAGTCCTAAAAGAGGAAAGAGCAAAAAGAATATGATGAAATAAATGGAGGTTACATATAGCTTTTCTCTGAGCCAAGGACAAGGAGCTAAAGTCTCCTTTAATTTAACCCTCAGATTGTCACAAAGGAATAAGGAGCTCTGCAGAAGATTCTCTATTGCATTTGCCATTTCCAAGCAAAAAAAAATTAAGTTAGTTAAGTTAGAGAATGAGAAAACATTATTTTATATTTTCTTTGCAAGATGCTGTGAGTAAATATGGTAGAGTTGAAAGTAAAATATTTATGCAGATATACATATTTTTGTATGGGTAAATGCAAATAAAGCATATAGCAAGGTATAAATCTCATTCTTTTCCTAAAATGTAGGACAATGGGTTTGTTTTCTAGGTTAAGTTATGCCTTGTTTTCTAAAAATAAACTTTATCATTCTTCATGTAAGAGAATAGTCTGTGAAAATTGACTCTTGTCCAAGAGACTACTATTAACAATTCTTATTCAAGGCCTCCAGTATCTGAATTCTGAATTAACTACCACAGTACATTCAACAAACTCTCAGCTTATATTGGTTAAATAACTGAATAAAGAAATGTTAAAAATAGGAAGGAAAGGAGAGACAGAAAAAGAGAGAAAAGAAGGAAGGATATAAATGACACAAAAATTTCATCAGCTGGATATCACAGGTATCAAAGCTTTCTTCACTTGACTTACAAAAATAGTACTTTTCCCTTTTTCCTTCTGCTTCACAAATCATGCCTTTTCAGTCTCCTATGATGGTTTCTTTTTGTCCCTCTAATTTCTAATATGAGCGCATTAGGGCTTAGTCTTCAGTTATTGATTTTTCTTTATGTTTTGCCAGTTGCTAGGATGTCTCTTCAAATTTCATGAATTTATTATACCAATAATCCAAACCCAACCATCCATCTAACATGTCTCTAAACTGAAGAGATTTCCCAAACCCTGGATTTAACTTTCAATTTGAACGCCATCTATACATGAAATGGTCACATCAGGTCGACTTTTACCAAACAAAATTCTTGATTGATTATTACCTTCCCTTTTAATCTCTTTCTGCCTCAGTTCCGTTCAGTTTAGGCTCTCAGTCATGCCTGAATCTTTGCAAACCCATTGACTGCAGCATGCCAGGCTTCGCTGTCCATCACCAGGTCCAAGAGCTTGCTCAAACTCATGTTCATCAAGTCGGTGATGCCATCCAACCATCTCATCCTCTGTCGTCCTCTTCTCCTCCTGCCTTCACTCTTTCCCAGCATCAGGGTCTTTTCCAATGAGCCAGTTCTTCACATTAGGTGGCCAAAAAGTATTGGAGCTTCAGCTTCAGCATCAGCCCTTCCAGTGAATATTCAGGACTAATTTCCTTCAGGATTGACTGGTTTGATCTCCTTGAAGTCTCAAGAGTCTTCTCCAACACCACAGTTCAAAAACATCAGTTCTTCGGTGCTCAGCTTTCTTTTTTTTTTTAAACTTCACACTATTGTATTGGTTTTGCCAAATATCGAAATGAATCCGCCACAGGTATACATGTGTTCCCCATCCTGAACCCTCCTCCCTCCTCCCTCCCCATACCATCCCTCTGGGTCGTCCCAGTGCACCAGCCCCAAGCATCCAGTATCGTGCATCGAACCTGGACTGGTGACTCATTCCATATATGATATTATACGTATTTCAATGCCATTCTCCCAAATCATCCCACCCTCTCCCTCTCCCGCAGAGTCCAAAAGACTGTTCTATACATCAGTGTCTCTTTTGCTGTCTCGTATACAGGGTTATTGTTACCGTCTTTCTAAATTCCATATATATGCGTTAGTATACTGTATTGGTGTTTTTCTTTCTGGCTTACTTCACTCTGTATAATAGGTTCCTTTATAGGCCAATTCTCACATCTATACATGACTATGAAGAAAACCATAGCTTTGATTAGATGGACCTTTGTTGGCAAAGTAATGTCTCTGCTTTTTAAAATACTGTCTAGGTTGGTTATAGCTTTTCTTCCATGGAGCAAGTGTCTTTTAATTTCATGGCTGCAGTCACCATCTGCAGTGATTTTTGAGCTCCCCAAAATAAAGTCTCTCACTGTTTCCATTGTTTCCCCATCATGAAGTAATGGAACTGGATGCCATGATCTTTGTTTTTTGAATGTTGAGTTTTAAGCCAGCCTTTTCACTCTCCTCTTTCACTTTCATCAAGAGGCTCTTTAGTTCTACTTCACTTTCTGCCATAAGGGTGGTGTCATCTGCATATCTGAGGTAATTGATATTTCTCCTGGCAATCTTGATTTTAGCTTGTGCTTCATCCAGCCCAATATTTTGCGTGATGTACTCTGCATATAAGTTAAATAAGCAGGGTGCCAATATACAGCCTTAATGTACTCCTTTCCCAATTTGGAACCAGTCTGTTGTTCCATGTCTGGTTCTAACTGTTGCTTTGTGACCTGCATACAGGTTCCTCAGGAGCAGGTAAGGTGGTCTGGTAGTCCCATTTCTTTAAGAATGTTCCACAGTTTGTGTGATCCACACAGTCAAAGACTTCGGCATAGACAATAAGGCAGAGTAGATGTTCTTCTGGAACTCTCTTGCTTTTTCTATGATCCAATGGATGTTGGCAATTTGATGTCTGGTTCCTTTGCCTTTTCCAAATCCAGTTTGAACATCTGGAAGTTCTCGGTTCATGTACTGTTGAAGCCTCACTTGAAGAATTTTGAGCATTATTTTACTAGCATGTGAGATGAGTGCAATTGTGTGGTAGTTTGAACATTCTTTTGCATTGCCTTTCTTTAGGATTGGAATGAAGACTGACTTTTTCCAGTCCTGTGGCCATTGCTGAATTTTCTTCCAAATTTGCTGGCAAATTGAGTGCAGCATTTTCACAGCATCATCTTTTAGGATTTGAAATAGGTCAGCTGGAATTTTATCACCGCCACTAACTTTATTTGTATGGATGCTTCCGAAGGCCCACTTGACTTTACACTCCAGGTTGTCTGCCTCTAGGTGAGTGATCACACCATCATGGTTATCTGGGTCATTAAAAAAATTTTTTTGTATAATTTTTCTGTGTATTCTTCCACCTCTTCTTAATATCTTCTGCTTCTGTTAGGTCCATACCATTCCTGTCCTTTATTGTACCCATCTTTACATAAAATATTTTAATTTTCTTGACGAGATCTCTTGTCTTTCCCATTCTGTTGTTTTCCTCTATTTCTCTGCATTGATCATTTAGTAAGGCTTTCTTATCTCTCCTTGCTCTTCTTTGGAACTCTGCATTCAAATACATATATCTTTACTCAGCTATTTGTGAGGCCTCCTCAGACAACCATGTTGCCTTTTTGCATTTCTTTTTCTTAGGGATGGTCTTGATCACTGTCTCCTGTACAATGTCATGAACCTCCATCCATAGTTCTTCGGGCACTCTATCAAATCTAATCCCTTGAATCTATTTGTCATTTCCACTGTATAATTGTAAGGGACTTGATTTAGGTCATACCTGAATGGTCTAGTGTTTTTCCCTATTCAGTCTTCCCCATATCTATCAACGATATTGCCTTTACCCAGTTTTTCAAACTAAACTTTGAAAACTTAAAACTTCTTTCATTTGACTTCACCAATCATCCAATCTTTTCACATGCCCTATAAGTTCTGCTTTCAAAGGAGATCCCAGATCTCATCATTTTTTCTTGTCTATGGTTGTTATAGGAACTTGTTCAACTTGTTCTTCTCTTGTCTAGGTGACTGGAATAGTCTGAGTCATCCTGCTGCACCTCTCACCCCTTGTTTCAATCAAAATCTAACTAGACAAATCACTCTAGAGAATTTCCCATCCATAGGGAAATGAAGTGGCATAACCTAAACCCAAAAGTATGTTCATTGCTGATGCAGAACCACTGTAATTCACTCAGATCATGATTAGTGGATGAAACAGAGAGAAAGAAGCTTTTTAAATGACCTGACTTCTCTCTTTCCTTTACCAGCTAGTGTTTTGCCCAGCTGTTTCATAAGGAGGCCATAAAGTAAAGCACCAAGTGTCCATCCCATTCCTCCAGTGATATAGAAGAGAACTCGAAAAAAGGAGACCATGGATATGAAGGCAACTGGGCCAAGAAATAATGAGCTCTGTCCCCCTCTCCACCCCTCTCATAGCTTATCGTCTCTAAAAGGCAAGAGTGAACTATATGAAATAGAATAGATATCACATATCCTGCCAAGTGCCTAGTCTCAACTTTCCAAAGGCTTTACATCATGCTCTGAATAAAATACAAAGGTCTTACTATGACCTGTGATGCCTCATGTGACCTAGCCACTGTCTACTACCCTAACTTCTTAATGTTTTCCTTTTCTTACCCTATTTCAGCACATTTCCTTTTCTTACCTTTTTTTTTTTTTTTTTTGAGTATGCCTAGAAAAACTTATTCCCAAGAACTCCCATCTGTTTGATAAATGTTTTCCCTCGCTTACTGGGTTTGCTGCCTAGCTTTGGTCAATCTTGGGCTCAAACGTCCCCTCCCCAGAAAGGACTCCTCTGAACACTCATCTATACAATTGACCCCCTCCCTCATTAATTTATGTCTCCTTGTCCTGCCTTAATTTTCTTCTCAGCACTATCACTACCTCTCACTATATAGAATTTATGTTTGGCTACTGTTTTTCATCCTCCTAGAACATAAGTTTCCTGAGAGTAAGTCTGCACTTGTTAACTGACATATCTCCAGTGCTTAGATCAATGCCAAGCAAATAATAAGAAATCAAACTTTCACTGCCAAGGGTTCGGGTTCAATACCTGGTCAGGGAACTAAGATCCCACAAGCTGAGTGGCATAGCCAAAACAAACAAACAAACAAAGAAAATTGTGAAGATGTAATTTTTATGTTACAGAATATGTTTCAAACTTTGTTGAATAAAAGAATAGAAATAAATTTCTCATATTATTTCTGTATGAATGTTTTTGTTTTGGGTTTCAAAATTCATTGTTACCCAATAGTTTATTTTAAAGTAAATTCTTTGGAACCCAGAACACATTTTAACAAACAGCTCTATTGATGGTAAAGTGATAGATAGTTTTCAGATTATTCCACACAGAGTGTCGCTATGGTATCATCAATTCAAATTAGTATGAATGTAAAACCCAACAAATAGACTACTGGTATTTAAACAATATAACATTTTGAATACTAATCATTAAAAGCATATTTAATTAAAGGAAACATAAAATCTCACCACTCATAAAATTTTGGCATAAAACTAATCTTACGTCACCTAGTCAAAACTCTAAGCTAAAGAAGAAATTGCCTCTTGAAACGAACCCGTGAAAATGTCATCCACTCTGTATGAACATTCCTAATTGAGAAAAATGACTGCATTGTAAGGCACCAAACCCACCGGAAAATTTGAGCTAGTTCTACAATTTATTTCTCTCTATTACAATGTGGGTGTGTGTTAGTCACTCAGTTGTGTCCAACTCTGCAATTCCATGGATTTTAGCTCACCAGGCTCCTCTGTCCATGGAATTCTTCAGGCAAGAATATTGGAGTGGGTTGCCATTTCTTTCTCCAGGGGACCTTCCCAACCAAGGGATCAAACCCGGGTCTTTCACACTGCAGGCAGATTCTTTACCATCTGAGCCCCCAGTGAAACACCTCTACTACAATGCCTCTCATTATCTAATATCTGAAAATGTTTACCATTTTATCTTCTGAATTTACACTAAGTAAACATAACTCCTTTTTATATAACAGCTCACCAGGTATTTGGGGGGAGCCATCACGTCCTTCTTAAAATTCTTCCTCTCTATGCTAAATATCCTAATTCTTCCAATCCATTCTGATATAGAGTGATTTTCAGATCTCTTCATAGGTTAATCACTCTCTTCCATATATAGTCCAGCCCAACAATTTCTAGGGCCAGGTTTCTTTATTTCTCAAATATTAGGGTTTAACAAACCACTCTAATACCCAGAGGATTAAAACAAAAACTAATTTTTATCACTCATGGTCTATGTGTGATAGCGTTTTTGTGGTGTCAGCTGGGTATATTCTTACATCCTGGCCTGCTGTGGGTTAGGTAGGCTGTTCTGGTGATGTTGGCTGTGCTTGCTCACATATTGTCTGTCTGCTGGTGCTAAACAGCTTTTGGAAGCTTCTAGGTGGGCAACTGGCTTCTTTTCTACGGGGTCTTTATCTCCATGCAGACTAGCTCAGGTGTGTACAGACCACTGAGAAAGAGAAGCAGCACAGAGACAATAGAGACCCAAGCTCAGGAAGAGCACCATGTCATTTTACTGTCATCTATTGGCCAAAGTTTATTAAGAGTTCAGGCTGGAATCAAGGAATGGGAAAAAGACTCCACCTCTCCCTGGAAGGAGATGCACTGTCACATTGCAAAGGTGGTACATAAATGGAGAGAAAAAATTAGAACTTTTTTTACAGTAAATCTGTTACAATTTCCAACAGCCTAAGCATGTATGGAAAATCCAAAGGAGAGAGATAATTTGAAAGAGTTTGGCATTTAATATACTGCTTTCATTTATTGAAATAGTTATCTTAGGACTAATTAGAATTTAGTTTGGGTATCATATGTTTACTTTAAAAATTAGTATTGATATTTATTTCAGTGACATATTTGGAGACACACATGAGTGACATAAGCCTTTCAGTGCTTCTAGCTAAAAAATTTCTTAATTCAAGATTTTAGTTGATGCCCTTTGCCACCGAATTGCACCATCTGACCCTAAAACAAGCCTGAGGAGACTTTTGGTAGCTCAAAGGGCTGCAGGCTCTATTCCAACAAGACATCACTAACTACATGCTACATGATGTAGGGTTAGTTACATCACTAACTCAAAACTGATGTAAATACCGCATCATTGCAAGGTGCCAAACACTGACCTTCAGAGTGGATTGACTGTTTTTTCCTCCTACTTTCCAAATATCACAGACATTTTTCTTGTAGCCAACCTGTTGTGAATTTGTTAAGTTTAAAGTTTGTTAAGTAGTGCCCGGGGGTGTTGATGGTGAGCCATAGTTCAAAAAAGACCGCAGGGGAAGAGATATAGGGAAGATTATAACTTACAGGTCTTGGAGGAAGTACACAGCATGCCTCCTGGGTTCACACAGGGACATCAAGGCATAGGACAGACAGAGAGCAGGGCACAATTTGGGACATGTGTGTTTACTAAGACCTACAGGTGGAGTGCTTTGGAGTTCCCTGGCTAAAGCTGAACTGATCAATTCAACCTCCTCAAAAAGGTAGATTTTCTGTAAACTTCTTGGGGTGTCTTTTCTAAGGGGTACAAGAGGAAGGCCCTAGGAGGCAGGGGAGAGTGCTTATTATAGGGCAGTTGGGAGTCGTATCAGGATATCTGGAGTCATGACATATTTACTTGTGACTCTGTTTTCCAGATCACATGCCAAGGGGATGGGGTGGGGCTACTGTCGGTTTAAGGCCCCCACAGTCTACTTACCTATACAAAATGGATGCCACAGCCATGATATTATGGAGTAGTTTAGCCAAATCTCAACACAATTCTAACCTGAAACCATAGAAGGAAAGAAATGATAGGAAATACTGTTTTGTTTAGTTAAGTTGACAAAATTGGAAAACAACCCACTTCACCTTTTTCAGCTTGAGATATATGTATCTCCTAACTATAATTATCCCCCCAAAGAAAGATAAATATGAAATCATGCTTCGAACTAACAGGATGTAGGTGAAATTCTTAGGACCAAAAACAAACAAACAAACATTAACCTTCTCTCCAAAAAAGGTTCAAGTCCTCATACCTCATATCACTTGATCTCTTTTTATCTCATCAAACTGAGACATATTTTAAATGTTGAATGAGGTTAAGTAGTATTAACACACTTTATATTAAATTATAGGGGTAATGGAATTTTGAAAAAAGCAACTGATGAGTTTATGCATGCATATTCATATAAAAGTAAAGGGGAGATGCTCATAAGTATTAGTGTGTAGCTGATAGTTATTATTGGACACTCCTGTATTTCCTTTGCCTCAGTGACCTCCTCTGCAGACTTGCCTAAGAGGATGATTCCTTGCCTGAGAGGATGACACAAACCTGCATTTCTGAAAGGTCTGGGCTTTAGCAATCCTGCTTGTATTGAATACTTGTAGTTTCCATTTCCTTTATCACAAAACATGGGGCACTAAGAGGGTACCCAAGGTATCTACTTCATTCCAGGCATATGTCTTCTTACCCCATAGCGCCAAATTGATTTTCCCTGAAGAGTCGGGACCAATTATTTCAGAGTATAGTAATTCCGTTTTTCACCAGTGGATTCATTGTCATGAGAATTCTAAAGCGGCCACGTGGCCGTCTCTACTTCCAGTTTAATAAGGCAATTGTGTCCCCTGGTGGGAGCATTCACTCCTTAGGAACTAAGACATATCAAAGCAGAAGAGCCCAAAGACACAAGTACAAGAAGTAAAACTTTCATTAATAGTTCATTTACTAGGGGTAAGAGTAAGAGAATTACTCCCAAATTTTATCCTTCATTTCCTAAGTTTTCATTTCTTAACTTTTGCTGTGGGACAAATAGCACTAAATATTGGTCACAACATATAACACATCTGGGGGACATTCTTCCAACCCCAGAAGCTGATGTGCCTAACCAGGCCAATTAGAGAATCTCCTGAAGGCCTTTTCACTATTTTATTATGCTAGCTGCTTCTGGATGATGAGGAACATGAGAATCAAATTTCATAAGCAGGAACCAGTTTCCAAATATATTAACTTTTCCTTCCCTCTGAAATCATATCTTAACATGTTCCAGGTACTTGGACTCTAGAAATTTCACTGAAGCAACACACTATAGAATTTTTATGGCATTTATCACCTTTCCTCTGGTACACATGGATACTATCGATGTGTGTCCAAGGAGAATTCTATTGCTAATTGAATGACCTCCAGTTCAGTTCAGTCGCTCAGTCATATCCGATTATTTGTGACCCCATGGACTGCAATACGCAAGGCTTCTCTGTCCATTACCAACTGCAGGAGCTTACTCAAACTCATGTTCATAAGTCAGTGATGCCATCCAACCATCTCATCCTCTGTTGTCCCCTTCTCCTCCTGCCTTCAAACTGTTCCAGTATCAGGGTATTTTAAATAAGTCAGTTCTTCGCATCAGGTGGCCAAAGTATTGGAGCTTCAGATTCAGCATCAGTCCTTGCAATGAATATTCAGGACTGATCTCCTTTAGGATGGACTGGTTGGATCTCCTTGCAGTCCAAAGGAGTCTCAAGAGTCTTCTCCAACACCATAGTTCAGAAGCATCAGTTCTTCAGTGCTCAGCTTTCTTTATAGTCCAACTCTCACATCCATACATGACTACTGGAAAAACCAAAGCTTTGACTAGATCGATCTTTTTTGGCAAAGTAATGTCTCTGCTATTTAATATGTTCTCTAGGTTAGTCATAACTTTTACACGGAGCAAGTGTCTTTTACTTTCATGGCTGCAGTCACAATCTGCAGTGATTTTGGAGTCCAAGAAAATAAAGTCTGTCACTTTCCTTGTTTCCCCATCTATTTGCCACGAAGTGATGGGACCAGATGCCATGATCTTAGTTTTCTGAATGTTGAGTTTTAAGCCAGCTTTTTCACTCGCCTCTTTCACTTTCATCAAGAGGCTCTTTGGTTCCTCTTCACTTTCTTCCATAAGTGTGGTGTCATCTGCATATCTGAGGTTACTGACACTTCAATATAAATATCTGAGATTATTTGATTCCAGCCTGTGCTTCATCCAGCCCAGCGTTTCTCATGATGTACTCTGCATATAAGTTAAATAAGCAGGGTGACAACATACAGCCTTAACGTACTCCTTTCCCGATTTGGAACCAGTCTGTTGTTCTATATGTTCTTGATCTGCATACAGATTTCTCAGGAGGCAGGTCAGATGGTCTGGTATTCTCATCTCTTAATGAATTTTACACAGTTTGTTGTGATTCACACAAAGGCTTTGACATAGTCAATAAAACAGAAGTAGATGTTTTTCTGGAACTCTCTCGCTTTTTCGATGATCCAATGGACGTTGGCCGTTTGATCTCTGGTTCCTCTGCCTTTTCTAAGACCAGCTTGAACATCTGGAATTTCTCAGTTCACATACTGTTGAAGCCGTGCTTGGAAAATTTTGAGCATTACTTTGCTAGTGTTTGAGATGAGTGCAATTGTGCAGTAGTTTGAGCATTCTTTGGCATTGCTTTTCTTTGGGATGGCAATGAAAACTGACCTTTTCCAGTCCTGTGGCCACTGCTGAGTTTTCCAAATTTGCTGGCATATTGAGTAAGCACTTGCACAGCATCATCTTTTAGGATTTGAAATAGCTCAACTGGGATTTCATCACCTCCACTAGCTTTGTTCGTAGTGATGCTTCCTAAGGCCCACTTGACTTCGCATTCCAGAATGTCTGACTCTAGGTGAGTGATCACATCATCCTGGTTATCTGGGTCATGAAGATCTTTTTTTGTATAGTTTTTTCTATATTCTTGTCACCTCTTCTTAATATCTTCTGCTTCTAGGTACATACCATTTCTGTCCTTTATTGTGCCCATCTTTGCATTAAATATTCCATTGTTATCTCTAACTTTCTTGAAGGGATCTCTCATCTCTTCCATTCTATTGTTTTCCTCTATTTCTTTGCACTGATCCTTGAGGAAGGCTTTTGTATCTCTCCTTGCTATTCTTTGGAACTGTGCATTCAAAAGGGTATATTTTTACTTTTCCCCTTTGCCTTTAGCTTCTCTTCTTTTCTCAGCTGTTTGTAAGGCCTCCTCAGACAACCATGTTGCCTTTTTGCATTTCTTTTTCTTGGGGATGGTCTTGATCACTGCCTCCAATACAATGTCATGAACCTCTGTTCATAGTTCTTCAGGCACTCTGTCTATCAGATCTAATCCCTTGAATCTATTTCTCACTTCCACTGTATAATCGTAAGGGATTTGATTTAGGTCATACCTGAATGGTTAGTGGTTTCCCCTACTTTCTTCATTTTAAGTCTGAATTTGGCAATAAAGAGTTCATGATCTGAGCCACAGTCAGTTCCTGGTATTGTTTTTTCTGACTGTATAGAGCTTCTCCATCTTCAGCTGCAAAGAATATAATCAATGTTTTCGGTATTGATCATCTGGTATTGACCATTCGGTATTGACCATCTGGTGATATCCATATGTAGAGTCTTCTCTTGTGTTGTTGGAAGAGGGTGTTTGCTATGACCAGTGCATTCTATGGCATTTATCTCCTTTCCTCTGGTACACATGGATACTATCGATGTGTGTCCAAGGAGAACTCTATCATTAATTGAATGACTTAGTGATGTTCTACAATGGGTAGGCTATCAAAATACCTATGGATAAGATTATTATACTGGACTAGAAAGCTAGTTGCCTTAGTATAAGTGAAGGTGTATTTCAGACTCTGCCAGGTGAGAACAAACAGTTCCAAATAAAGAGATAGAATATCAGAGTAGCATTTGTTACATTAATCGATCCATTCCAGGTGCTGGAGATTATGTCTGTTTGCTCCAGCATCAAAATCACACCTGAAACTGAGGCTACAACCATACTCATAAATAACCATACTTGCCTCTGGAAATTACATGCCACAGCTTGGTCCCTGCCACCATAGGACACAACATCCTTATTGAATCTGGGATCCCAATTCAATGGTAGTGGTTCCCACTGTCATTCTGGCCAACAGAGAATAACCAGCACAGATATCTTTAAGAATACTAGAATTCCCTGTGGGTGTATTTCTCACAGCTTTTGTGAAGTAACTAATCTCTGAACATTACAAAAAATATAATAAATGGAATGAGTGGGACTTTCATGATAAATTTACTCTAGAATTTATTTGATTTCTTTTAGCCTTTGGACACCATCCTCTACACTGCACCAGGGAAGTAATGGCATTTCCACTTCATTTAGTGAGGCCATATTTGAGTGCAAAGTTTGTTGCTAGCCTCCAAAATTGTTACTCCCAGTCACCAGAGCTAACATATTGAATCTGGAATCCTGCTTAATGCAAGCATATCAACAAATTCAATCAGACCCAACATGATATTTCTTTTATCCTGCCCCTGTAGCTTTAGGATCTATTTCCATATCAGGAGTGGTAAATCCCCTGATGATTTTCATCTGCCTTCTACCTTCTAGGTCCTACCAAGATTTGAATCTGGTCATAGGTCTATAAGCAATGAGAACTGGTTACCCCTCTCCATTTTCAGGATAAAATCCTCCCCAGTCATTGCTCTACATTTAACACATGCAATCTTGTGATTTTATGAATTAATTTTGTACTATAATGCAGCACCCTTGGCCTTCCAGATGGGGCTAGTGGTAAAGAACCCATCTGCCAGTTCAGGAGACATAAGCAATGCGGGTTTGATCCCTGGGTCAGGAAGATCCCCTGGAGGAAGGGATGACAATCCACTCAAACATGCTTGCCTGGAAAATCCCATGGACAGAGGAACCTGGTGGGCTACAGTCCGTAGAGTCAAAATGAGTTGAACACTACTGAAGTGACTTGGCAGGCACGCAGCACTCTTTTATGATTAGACTTAAGGTGTTGTTTTCAGAAATCCTGACCCTGTGCCTGGCTAAGGCCCTTTATTTTAGGACAAAGTCCTAAAACTGCTTTCTTATCCACAATTTAAGGTGGAAAATTAAAGCCCCACATTCCTCATTTTCTTTCTTTAAGTTCTTTTGTGTACTCTCAAGTAACCAACAAACTCCTTTATGGTCTTTATTTTCACAGAAGTGTTCTAAACCAGCACCACTTGACCTAAAGTATAGCCTTTTCTAATCACTTGATTTTCTCATAATCATTTAACCAACTACTTTTCCATTGTATGGAACAGACAACCAGTGTCACATTACTACTTGCAACAGGGTTATTAAGGAAGTTAAATTTAATAAGATCAAGGAACCAATTCCAGATATCCCAGAAAATATTTGGATAATACATCCTCAAGTTTTTATTTCTCTTGAGCCACTTTAGGATCAATTTCAGTGTCAGGGTTGCAAAGCCACAATTTTACAATATGGAATAAGACTTGTTACACAAATTATAAAAATTCCACATCCAAAGTTTTTGGCAAAGTTTACAGGAACTCGTTGCCTCTCATCTGGTGGTGGATTAGAAGTCACTGTAGGTTAGCAGAGATGGCAGTCAGGAAGAAAAGTTATGCATGGAGCAAAGGAAGACAAGGCAAACTGGAATCTTTGCAAATTAACTGGAATCAGTGTCTCACCACCTCGGTCTGAGTCATGTGGGAGTTCTGAAGAAGCCGACTTCTTTTTTCTACAGTCTGCACGTACCTGGCCCAAATGCAAAGTAAACTGGAGGAAGAGGTCCGATGGCATCTGGGTGAGCTGCAGTGCTGATGGCTGCCCAAGGCCACCAGTTCAGTCCCAAATGCATGCACTTCAGGAATGCGTCTGATATGTACCAACCATCCAAACATAGCAGAGGCCACCCACCTTCCACTTTCCAAATCCTAAGTAAATTTTTCTTGATGCCAAGCATCAATTCTTCGGCACTCAGCTTTCTTCACAGTCCAACTCTCACGTCCATACATAACCACTGGAAAAACCATAGCCTTGACTAGATGAACCTTTGTTGGCAAAGTAATGTCTCTGCTTTTCAATATGCTATCTAGGTTGGTCATAACTTTCCTTCCAAGGAGTAAGCATCTTTTAATTTCATGGCTGCAATCACCATCTGCAGTAATTTTGGAGCCCCCAAAAATAGTCTGACACTGTTTCCACTGTTTCCCCATCTATTTCCCATGAAGTGATGGAATCAGATGCCATGATCTTAGTTTTCTGAATGTTGAGCTTTAAGCCAACTTTTTCACTCTCCTCTTTCACTTTCATCAAAAGGCTTTTTAGTTCCTCTTCACTTTCTGCCATAAGAGTGGTGTCATCTGCATATCTGAGGTGACTGATATTTCTCCCAGCAATCTTGATTCCAGCTTGTTTTTCTTCCAGCCCAGCGTTTCTCATGATGTACTCTGCATGTAAGTTAAAGAAGCAGGGTGACAATAAACAGCCTTGATGTACTCCTTTTCCTATTTGGAACCAGTCTGTTGTTCCATGTCCATGTCCATGTTCTAATTGTTGCTTCCTGACCTGCATACAGGTTTCTCAAGAGGCAGGTCAGGTGGTCTGGTATTCCCATCTCTTTCAGAATTTTCCACAGATTATTGTGATCCACACAGTCTAAGGCTTTGTCGTAGTCAATAAAGCAGAAATAGATGTTTTTCTGGAACTCTCTTGCTTTTGCAATGATCTAGCGGATGTTGGCAATTTGATCTCTGGTTCTTCTGCCTTTTCTAGCAAGGATTGATCCATATCAAATATACAAAGGTCTAAGAAGTTATAATAATAACAAAAATACTTTCCTTTGGTGGCACTGAAGATTCCTACAGCAAAAACATTTTTCTAAAATAAATTAATAAGAAAAAGTATATATTTATCATGATTCTCTATAAACTGTACTAAAAGCTAACCAAATGACTCATTAAATGTTTTTTTCCAGTGGAGAATTATAGCTAACAAGTAGAAGAAAAACATGAGAATTGAAAAACATCATTTGTAGACTCTAATGAAATTATTAAAAACAAAACAATTTTGCTGAAATTAATAGAGTGAAATGCTGATGGGGAAATTAACAATGAAAGTAAAGATAAAAATTAGTTTATCAGTTTGATAAAAAGGGGTATGTGTCTCATGAACACATGTTATAAAGAAGTCCATGTAACCACCATTAGAGATGTATTGCTCGTCCAAATTGATCCTAAATCTAATAAAATCTCTAAATATAATCACCAGTTCAAATACACTGGTGACTAACAGTCAGATAAACATAAAGTAGAAGATATTACACATATATTTAAAAGATCAGTGGAAAAAATTCAAGGTGGGGAGATGTCAGGGAATAGAAGTTTTAAAGACATAAAATTATAAAAAGTGTGAACAGCTTACTGTAGTAGATAAACTGTACATATCTGATAAGCAGTTTTTAATCCAGGATGTGAGTTATTTATTTGTATAATTTGGTTAGTGATATCTTTTTACAAAAGGTAGAATACTTTTGCAAATTGTCACATATCTAACATTAACTTATGCACAGAATCTTATGAATATATCTGATTAATTTGAAAACAAATTACTCCTAAAATTTTAGTAATTTTAGTAATTTTCCAATTCTTTGTCCCTTTTTTACCAGTCTCAATATGTTTATACAAATGTAACTTATTTGTAAATGCTGTGTGCATGCAGCAATTGCTGATATTAAAATATTAATGAGTTACATTTCTTAACTCAAAAGCTCCCTACAAGTTAATACAAATAAATGTTATATTTCTTCTTGTGAGTTTATATTAGGATGTAAACTCCAAAGCAAGCCACACTGAAATTTTTAAAGTTCTTTTTATCCTCAATGGAAATACACTGATGTTACACACTTCAAAAGCAGAAAAGTTCAATGGAGAGAATTTTATATTGATATATAGAGAATAAAGGGGCAGAAAAAATCTCCTACAGCATCTCTGAAATCACCTGAGATTCGCTTGAAATTTTATTTCACTGAGATGAGATTCTGGGAAATGTGTAATGCCACTAATGTGAGGTTCACACACGCATTCACTTCATTTCTGCCAGTAACCCTTTAAACACCCTCAGTTATTTCTGCACATAACCATCCATTATGAGACACAGATATTTTTATATGCCCATTCCAAGGCAAGAGAATATACTATTCATGACAGGAAATACTAGTTTTTATGGCCTGAGGCCTAAAAGGAATTAGTGTATTCTAAACTTAGCAAAATCAGATGAGGCTAAAATAAATATTACACATTACTCGTCTATTTGTGCATTCATTTTAAAATATACTTTTTCTTGGTTAAATATTTGTGAAGCAACTATGTTAGCTGGGTAGTGAATGTTTATTTAGGTACTCATTTAATCATTTGCCAGAAGATAACAGAAATGGGAGAAATAAGGATGGGTTGAAAACAAGGAGAGAAGAGCTGGCTTCTTCAGTTTTGTGCTAACAAGTAACATTTCAACATTTCTTTCTTAAAGAAATCAAAACAGGAAAAAACAGTAGTACTAATTCTCTGAGGAAAAAATAAAAGCCTCATAAATTATTGAAGAGAGAACTGGAGGGGTGGAGTCGATTTTTCTGAAAAGAAATTTTCAATAGCCTAAACATGAGAAAGCTGAGCGCCAAAGAATTGATGCTTTTGAACTGTGATGTTGGAGAAAACTCTTGAGACTCCCTTGGACTGCAAGGAGATCCAACCAGTCCATCCTAAAGGAAATCAGTCCTGAATAGTCATTGGAGGGACTGATGCTGAAGCTGAAACTCCAATACTTTGGCCACCTCATGCGAAGAACTGACTCGTTGGAAAAGACCCTGATGCTGGGAAAGATTGAAGACAGGAGGAAACGGGGATGACAGAAAATGAGATAGTTGGATGGCATGCATCGCGGACTCACTGAACATGAACTTGAGTAGGCTCCAGGAGTTGGTGATGGACAGGGAAGCCTGGTGTGCTGCAGTCCATGGATCCACAAAGAGTTGGACACGACTGAGTGACTGAACTAAACTGAAACATGAGAAATATCCAACAGGGCTTGCACATGGCAACCTCCTATATGCAGATGAACTCAACATGGAAGACATACAAAATGATACATGCACACCTGTTACCAGTCAGAGTGCATGGGGGCTGAACATGGCCTTCATCCCTTCATATGACTGACAGAGTCAGGTCACATAGCTGCCATCCTCAGACCCTCTGCACTATGAACTGCAATAAAAAGACATCTCTGAATATTGTTCACTGTTGCTTAGAACCTTCTGATATGCATCTTAATTTAGAGTGTGCTTTTTTGCCACAGGCACCGACCCATGATTACAGAAGTTACATGAGAAAAATGACTGAACATGCCAAGGTTTGGCATTTAAGTAGAGGATACTGGGGAAAAAATGCATGGTATTTCTGGAAAATGAATGCAACATCCTGTCTTCCTCTCTTTCCTCCCCAAACTAGTTGGGGAGACTGGGCAATAATGCACTTTCTAAATTTCCATTTACTCTCTATAAGGAGAAACAATACATACATCAGAACAATTTAATGATTTGATTAAATAGCACATATAAAACATTTAGCATAATGTCCAAATGTGGCAGGCATTCAGAAAGTTTGAGGTATTACTGCTAATATTATTGTCATTATCATCAGTCAAGCCTCCAACAGAAAACAAATCCAAATCAAGTGGTTCACAGAAACAGTCATGAAAGACAGATTAGAGATTTGGGCTGGATTCCGGAAGCCAACCAGAGCTGCTGGAGCAAACTGAGTTTAGAAACAATGGAGAAATGCTACCTCTGGTCCTGAAGGGACAAGAGGAGAAAGTGTGTTCCTGGAACGCTGTGAGGGCTAGAGTCTGAGCAGACAGGATCTGAGTCATGAAAGCACGCAGGTGCTGCCAAAAGAGGGCTCCGAAGTTAGAAGGTGCAGGTAAGAAAGCCCCACACCCTTCTCCTTCCATCCTCTGAACTCTTGCCAGTGTTGCTCACTAGTTGAAACCAACTGGGCGAACAATTCTAAACCTAGCCCTATGGAAAATTAAATGAGGCAGAAAAGAAGATTAACTTGAAAGGGTAGAGGTAGCAAATTAGTTCATTCTCCACACCCCCATTGGGACATACTAAAAAATTCTTTAATCTATAAGACTTTCTCCCCTACCGCCCCCCAATTCCCATATAAATGTGCATGGTTTCCATGAGAATAAATTAATAATTTTTCTCAACACCACAAAGAAGCAATTTGACTGAATCTGAAATACTTAAATATATTATGAGAATGCATTTAGAATTGAGAAATAAAGCTATCAACAACCAGTTTCCATTATGGTCTCCAATAGCAAGATGTGGATGGTCTTCTAAGGAAAAATAAAATGAAAAACCCATTGAAGTCAGACTCCAAAATAAAGAAGAGCTCAGTTTATGCTCAGAAATTACATAACTCTTCAAACCATGGTGGAGCAGCCCATGCTGAGCTGATAATGAAAGATATTTAAGATACTCTGACCATGGCTAAGAGCAGATACAAGAGAAAAGATATTAAGAACAGGATTTAGGGAGATGTAAAGATAATTTCTTCTTTATCTGTTTCTCTTTGTTGTTTTCATTCTTTCTCTGCCTCGCCCCTTCCCTTACTTTCTCTACCACCTCCCTCTCTCTCTCCTGTAACTAGAGTTCTTAGAATACTATCTCCTAGGTAGGAGACAATCCCTGATTTGGGGAACATTGCCTACAGTTTAGGAGTTACACAAATTTTGCAGAGAAATCAGGTTTACCAGTAAACAAGTTCCATCTGAAGCTTCAAACGCTGTAAGTTAAAAAGCCTTCTTGTACATATTTCAGCCCAAAGAACCACTGAACTTCCTCTAAAAATTGTCCTTTTTTCAAAGAGAAATGAACCACCAGCCAAATGGATATCTACTCATGGAGAAAACTACACATACAGATAAACTACACAAAGATCTGAACCACTTTTCCTCAGGAATCTTTGCATTATAAAGTCATCAGAGGTTCTGCACACAGGAACATAGTTCCAGAAAAGCATGATTGGCGGTTTTAGTTGGAAAGAAGCTGTCGTTTAGAAATCAGGCAAAACAATCTTCAGGGCTTGAGACTGGGCAGGTACCTAGATATCTCACTAAGATATTAAAATTATCTACAAAAAGAGGGAAACATAGAATGTGTAAATAGCTTAATGCTGAAATTATTATTACACATCCTCAAAAATATATATAATTTTGGATCTTGCCTAGAAGAGGATAAAATAAAGTTGTTCTATTTTTTTTCTCTCCACCCATGTATTAGTTACATATCACCAGTGTATTTATCCTAATAGTTGTCAATCTGATCTCTGTCTAGGCCATGATATACTTCTTGTTTGCAATTCCATTAATAAGAACAAAACAGGCAGTTAAAAAATCATGGACTGCATTGTATGAGACAAAGGATGTGTTGATCAATTATCTGGATATCCATATCAATACTTTAATAAGAAAATTAGTATTTCATTTTATACTGTTTTCTACAGATCATTTTTTTACTTTCTCCAACATATGCTGCTTCTCCTTTTCATTTTTGAAAGACAAATTATAAAATAATACCAACCTTTTAGGCAGTTAGGAAGTAATCACAGGTGAATGGACAAAGAAAATATCATAAACACACATAAGGGAATTTTACTCACTCTTAAAAAGGAAGGGAATCCTGCCATTTGTGACAATTTGGATGGACCTAGTGGCCATTATGCTAAGTGAAATGAGTCAGTTACAGAAGGACAAATATTACATACTCCAGTTATATGGAGCATCTAAAATAGTCAAGTTAATAGACTCCGAGAATAGAATGGTGGTTGCCAAGGACTAAAGAAAGGATGAAGAAATGAGCAGTTAGTGTTCAATGGATGTAACAGTCTAGTTATAAAAGATGAACAAGTTCTAGAGACCTGTTGTGCAGCATTTTGCCTATAGATAACAACACTGTACTGTGCACTTAATTTTTTTTTCCCCCAGTGGAAGATCTCATTTCATGTGTTCTTACCACAAAACCAAAGGGTTTCCCAGGTGGCTCAGTGGTAAAGAATCGGCCTGCCAGTGCAGGAGACACAAGAGATGTTAAATTCAATCCCCAGGTCAGGAAAATCCCCTTGCAGAGGAAATGGCAACTCACTCCAGTATTCTTGCCTGGGAAATCCCATGGACAGAGGAGCCTGGTGGGATAAAGCTCATAGGGTTGCAAAGAGTCTAACACAACTGAGTGACCAAGCATGTATGCATGCACTGCAAAACCAAACCAAACTAAAGCAAAAACCAAAGGGACACAAGGAAACTATTAGAGGAGACATACATGTCAATTACCTTTATTGTGGTGATGGTTTTTTGAAGTCTGCCTAAGTCCACATTCAGAGCATTGTCTGCAGGCTTTTTGTATATCAATTGCATATCTGAATAATGCTGTTTTAAAAAGACATATTTTTAAAAAGAATCAAATGCTAATAGTCAAATAATACACCTGGTAATTTCTTCTTCCTGTAACGATGTGTATCACATCTGTACACTGGTCAGCCAAAATTGTGTCCAAACTTAGATATAAATAATGATTGACTGAAGTGAAGTGAAGTGAAGTGAAAGTCGCTCTTTCATGTCCAACTTTTTGCGACCCCATGGACTATAGCCTGTCAGGCTCCTCTGTCCATGGAATTCTCCAAGCAAGAATACTGGAGTGGGTAGCCATTCCCTTCTCCAGGGGATCTTCCTAACCAAGGGATTGAACCCAGGTCTCCCACATTGCAGGCAGATTCTTTACTGTCTGAGCTTAAACTATTATTGTGGGATTCTGAGTAATAATCTATGTGCACTATATTCATTGGCAGGGAAAGTAACTGAGCATGCATGCATGCACCACAAAACCAAACCAAACTAAAACAAAAACCAAAGGAAAACAAGAAAACTATTGGAGGAGATATACATGTCAATTACCTTTATTGTGGTGAGATTTTATGGAGTCTGCATAAGTCCAAATCCGTAACTCTTAATTAATATTTCTTATATTACAATAAGAGATTGTATACTGAATGTTTCAAATTTAATTTAAAAGCTTATCTTTCTTCCGGGTTTCTATACAGAGCAGAAGAGAACTCTTGAGGCTCCACCTACCTAAATGTCTAATAGTACCGATAACTCGTTAATATTAATGAATGATCTCAAATAATCTTGCTTGAGCAACAATTGTATTTCAATTTCAATAATTTTATCCTTTATAAACCCCAAATATAAGCCTATAAATAATGAAGCAAACTAAAATCTATTGTTTGCAATCTTACTGTAGATCCAGATCTGGTGTAATTATTCTTATCTAGCTTACCAAATTGACTTAGGCACTGCAATTGACTGAATTTCTTACTACTTTATGAAGCCTCCTCAATCAATAAGGAAACAATAAAACAGGTAAATATATTATTTAATGTTTCCAAGCCACATTTAAAAGATAATTAATGGATACAAGACTTATTTTAGCAGTTTTGTGGGTTCATGGATTGCTATATCCACTGATAACACATCAAACATATGCATAAACATCTACACAGTCTATCTAATGCATACTATGAATGTGTTCTTTTTACCTGTTGATTGGTTTTCTATAAAAGATGCCTTCCCATCTTTCTTCATACAGCTAGCCAAAAAGTTGGTAACACTCCAGTGACGACTGTGGTAAAGAAGAAAAAATCTGGGAGCCAGAAAAACAAGTGTGCATACACATGCAAGCACATAGAATGCAGATGGCAAGACAAGGCATTGTTACTGAACACGGAGGATAGCAAGATTCCACCCCGTTATCATCCCATTCTCTATACATGGACATCACCAGATGGTCAACACTGAAATCAGATTGATTATATTCTTTGCAGCCAAAGATGGAGAAGCTCTATACAGTCAGCAAAAACAACACCAGGAGCTGACTGTGGCTCAGACCATGAACTCCTTATTGCCAAATTCAGACTTAAATTGAAGAAAGTAGGGAAAACCACTAGACCATTCAGGTATGACCTAAATCAAATCCCTTATGATTATACAGTGGAAGTGAGAAATAGATTTAAGGGCCTAGATCTGATAGATAGAGTGCCTGATGAACTATGGAATGAGGTTCGTGACATTGTACAGGAGACAGGGATCAAGACCATCCCCATGGAAAAGAAATGCAAAAACGCAAAATGGCTGTCTGGGGAGGCCTTACAAATAGCTGTGAAAAGAAGAGAAGTGAAAAGCAAAGGAGAAAAGGAAAGATATAAACATCTGAATGCAGAGTTCCAGAGAATAGCAAGAAGAAATAAGAAAGCCTTCTTCAGTGATCAATGCAAAGAAATAGAGGAAAACATCAGAATGGGAAAGACTAGAGATCTCTTCAAGAAAATCAGAGACACCAAAGGAACATTTCATGCAAAGATGAGCTCGATAAAGGACAGAAATGGTATGGACCTAACAGAAGCAGAAGATATTAAGAAGAGATGGCAAGAATACACAGAAGAAGTATACAAAAAAGATCTTCATGACCCAGATAATCACGATGGTGTGGTCACTGACCTAGAGCCAGACATCCTGGAATGTGAAGTCAAGTGGGCCTTAGAAAGCATCACTATGAACAACGCTAGGGAAGGTGATGGAATTCCAGTTGAGCTATTCCAAATCCTGAAAGATGATGCTGTGAAAGTGGTGCACTCAATCTGCCAGCAAATTTGGAAAACTCAGCAGTGGCCACAGGACTGGAAAAGGTCAGTTTTCATTCCAATCCCAAAGAAAGGCAATGCCAAAGAAGGCTCAAACTACCGCACAATTGCACTCATCTCACACGCTAGTAAAGTAATGCTCAAAATTCTCCAAGCCAGGCTTTAGCAATATGTGAACCGTGAACTTCCTGATGTTCAAGCTGGTCTTAGAAAAGGCAGAGGAACCAGAGATCAAATTGCCAACATCCGCTGGATCATTGAAAAAGCAAGAGAGTTCCAGAAAAGCATCTATTTCTGCTTTATTGACTATGCCAAAGCCTTTGTGTGGATCACAATAAACTGTGGAAAATTCTGAAAGAGATGGGAATACCAGACCACCTGATCTGCCTCTTGAGAAATTTGAATGCAGGTCAGGAAGCAACAGTTAGAACTGGACATGGAACAACAGACTGGTTCCAAATAGGAAAAGGAGTTCATCAAGGCTGTATATTGTCACCCTGTTTATTTAACTTATATGCAGAGAACATCATGAGAAACGCTGGACTGGAAGAAACACAAGCTGGAATCAAGATTGCCGGGAGACATATCAATAACCTCAGATATGCAGATGACACCACCCTTATGGCAGAAAGTGAAGAAGAACTCAAAAGCCTCTTGATGAAAGTGAAAGTAGAGAGTGAAAAAGTTGGCTTAAAGCTCAACATTCAGAAAACGAAGATCATGGCATCCGGTCCCATCACTTCATGGGAAATAGATGGGGAAACAGTGGAAACATGTCAGACTTTATTTTTCTGGGTTTCAAAATCACTACCGATGGTGACTGCAGCCACGAAATTAAAAGACGCTTACTCCTTGGAAGGAAAGTTATGACCAACCTAGATAGCATATTCAAAAGCAGAGACATTACTTTGCCCACAAAGCTTCGTCTAGTCAAAGCTATGGTTTTTCCTTTGGTCATGTATGGATGTGAGAGTTGGACTGTGAAGAAGGCTGAGCGCCGAAGAATTGATGCTTTTGAACTGTGGTGTTGGAGAAGACTCTTGAGAGTCCCTTGGACTGCAAGGAGATTCAACCAGTCCTTTCTGAAGGAGATCAGCCCTGGGATTTCTTTGGAAGGAGTGATGCTGAAGCTGAAACTCCAGTACTTTGGCCACCTCATGCAAAGAGTTGACTCATTGGAAAAGACTCTGATGCTGGGAGGGATTGGGGGCAGGAGGACAAGGGGATGACAGAGGATGAGATGGCTGGATGGCATCACTGACTCGATGGACGTGAGTCTGAGTGAACTCCGGGAGTTGGTGATGGACAAGGAGGCCTGGCGTGCTGCGATTCATGGGGTCGCAAAGAGTCGGACACGACTGAGTGACTGATCTGATCTGATCTGATCATCCCATTCATCTGGATATGTTACAATTGTATTTACCCACAATGTATACTTCCTAGATGGTGCTAGTGGAAAAGAACCCACCTGCCAATGAGGAGATGTAAGAGTTGTGGGCTGGAGGTTGGGAAGAGGGTGTAGCAACCCACTCCAGTATTCTTGCCTCAAGAATCCCATGGGCAGAGGATCCTGGCGGGCTCCAGTCCATAGGGTCACAAAGAGTCAGACGGACAGTACTGAAGCGACTTCGCACGCTCACACATGGTCCTAAAAGTCTTCATATATCTTCTAAATATTTATTAGTGGTCCTTAAAACTCTAGTAAGATACTCATGAAACTTAGTTATTGAAAAAAAAAGACATACTATGTATTTTGGAAGGAGTGTGGGAATCAGTTTGTTGTAATAATTGCTTTTGGAAAATGACCACAATGAATAAATGGTAATTGCTTTCCTGAGCTGATTAGTTTTAATTTTGAAGTATTTTGAATTCTAGTGTTTCTTTCTGGCCGCCCTCCTGCTCACTACTACTGAAACCACACAGGAGTCTTTCCTTTAATTAATTAGGGTGTAATTAAACAGCAGGTACCTACACAGAAGCTGGAGAGTTGCTTCCATCTGTTCTTCAGGGTCTCCGGGCGGTGACAAGAGTTCCCCCACGAATTTTACCTTAAGTGGTTTTTGTATTTTAATTTTCAGCTATCTCTTTTATAAATTGTTCTTATGATTTCGCTTGATAATTTAACACTTCAAAATTGGAGCCCCTCCAGCATTTACCCTGAAAACATACAAAAAGGGATTATGAAGGGGAGGAGAGAATGTCTTTTATAAAATTCACATTGGCAAACACAATTTTAAAAGTATGTAATTCACTTACTAATGTAAAACAGTGGGCAGACACCATTTCATGAGAGCAATCAATTTTAATTTGAAGATACGCAGGCTTCATAGACATGGAGAAGATTGACAATATTCCAGAATGTAGAGGGTGGGATGAGTTTTAGGGGAGGCATATATTAGTATCTTATTTTTAGCTTGGAAGAGTCCCCAAACTTCCAAAACGAGAAATGTAATTTGTGCTAAAAAAAAAAAAAAAAAAGTTTCCAGAAACAAGAAGTAAAAACAGTAACACTTGGTTCTCAGATAACAGGATACACATATCACTTGCTAATGTATATTCTAATTTTTAATGTATCTCTCATATTTCTTCAACAAAACTGCAAGATTCCGGAGAAGACATCTCCTTTGATTCATTTCTTTATCCCCACAGAAGACACTGAAGTGCTCAGTGGCTAGTTGCTGAATGGTAACAATTCAATCAGCTATTTATTTCCTGCCCATTATATAAACCCTACTTTGCCTCTTGATCATATAGTACGTTTATACCTGGGAAAGGCTAGTGCTTTGAATGGTTGTAGAGGTCAGAGCTTGGTTCACTTTGAAAATAAAACTGAAGCATTCTAGTTATGTTTTCAGGACATTTACCTCTCAAAGAAAAGATTTTGATGAATATCATGCAGGGTAGGGTATTGGGGATGGGAGGACAAAAATAAAGGAAATCCATAAGGTCTGAGGAGAAGGAAATGGCAACCCACTCCAATATTCTTGCCTGGAAAATTCCATGGACAAAGGAGCCTGGTAGGCTACAGTCCATGGGGTCGCAAAAAGTCGGACACGACTTAGCAACTTCACTTCACTCATTTCACTCACTTCATACTTTATCACTGGAGAAGGAAATGGCAACCCACTCCAGTATTCTTGCCTGGAAAATACCATGAACAGAGAAGCCTGGTGGGCCATAGTCCATGGGGTCGCAGAGAGTCGGACACGACTGAAGTGACTGAGCATGCATGCATAAGGTCTGAGTTTATAATAGAAGCTTATTTTGTCTGGATATTAGAAAAACAAATTTATTTGCCTACAGCAGTAAGTTAAAACAATGCCACACTTTAAGAACCAAAAACACAATTATTGATTACAATTTATTATTAAAGTAAACCATCATTCATTGATTCAATAAATACATGTTAACTTATGTGGTGACTAAACACAAACTAGGGCTTCCCTGGTGGCTCAGAGTTTAAAGCATCTGCCTGCAATGCGGGAGACCTGGGTTTAATCCCTAGGTCAGGAAGATCCCCTGGAGAAGGAAATGGCACTCCACTCCAGTATTCTTGCCTGGAGAATCCCATGGACAGAGGAGCCTGGTGGGCTACAGTCCACGGGATCGCAAAGAGTTGGACACGACTGAGTGATTTCACTTTCACTTTAAACACAAACAAATCCCCGCACACATAGAATATAGGCCTTTGTTAAAACTGACAAAATGTTTTTGGGACAAAGAAACTGCAAAAGAGTAAACAGCAAAATAGCTGTAGTAGAGTGTTTTGCCCAGTCAAGCAGACAAGGAAATAACCACTGACTTGAGATGAGAAGAGTGAGTCAGACTTGACCAGGGGGAAAAGGAAGAGTTTCTGAGCCAAGGGAACAGCACAGGCAGAAACTGTAGGTTTCCACAGAACGAGAAGGCTGTTGTGGTTGGTCAGTGAAGGGCAATGGCAGATTCAGCCAAGAGGGTGGTGGCAGTAGGGATGGATTGTTGCAAATTACAGACAGACATACCAGTATTTTTACATGATGTTATGATGGTTTCTACACTTCTCTGAGTTTCATCAATTTTAAATACACACACAGAACCTGACTTGTGAAGGGCAAATAAAGTTTAATATGAACAAGATTTTACATGGTACACGTGAAGGAATGACTTCTGTTACCTAAGGTTTCCTTGCCATTAAAAATCAAAAGGCTATAAATTTAATGCAAAGGAAAGATTAGAAATCTATGCTGTCAGCAGGTGAGCAGAATCAGCTTTATAAAAATTAAAGAGAAGCTGAAGAAGTTATTGAGGTCAATATAGTTAATATGTGTGTGAGCAGTGATAATATAACAATCTGATTAAATGAATATGCTTAATATTGGTGATCTTAACACAAACCTTATAGCAACAACCATCCATAGGCACCTAAAATTGCAAATGAAATATAATTTGCCCAAATTAAAGTATAGTAGAAGTGATTGATGATTTGATCTATTGCAAAGATTAATAATTTTAAGACATGACATTATACATAACAGACATAAGTTATTAAAGGTTATTAACACTATACATTTTGAGATAGAAACAAAACAGAAAAGTTAATTAGGAAATTTGAAAGCAATAAAATACAAAATTCAGACTAGAAAAAAATGATTTCAATGATTCTTAACCATAACTTACCCATTATATAGGATAAAATGACAGTCTATTTCTAAAATTAAGCATTCTATAGATACAGAAAATGATTGCATGATTGCAAGTGACACAATAAATTGTGTGTGTGTGTGTATGCTGTTGATGGTGTTATTGTTTACTTGCTCAGTCACATCCAACTCTTTGGTGACCCCATGGGCTGTAGCCCACCAGGCTTCTCTGTCCATGGGATTTCCCAGGCAAGAATCCTGGAGGGGGTTGCCATTTCCTTCCCCAGCGGATCTTTCCGACCACGGATTGAACCTGTGTCTCCTGCATTGGCAGGCAAATTCCTTACTGGGGAGCCACCAGGAAAGTCCTGTGTGTTTGTGTTACCATATGGGTTATTATATGGTACTGAATGATGCAGTTATACTAGTAAATTTTACAGAAAAGATCAAGACTCAAATATTATCTAACTAGTTAGAAAGCTAACTATTATTATGGCCATAATACATGTAAGATGGCAAAATTACTGAAATTCATCTGCTAGAATGAATTTTGGAACAAAGACATTATAAAAGATGAACACTTCGGCTAATTCTCCAGTTGTTACACAGTATGTATTATAATTTAAATACAGTGATAGAGGATGCTGATAGTTTTAGTACCACGCATCTCTAGCCCTATTTCAGGTTTTCAAAGTCAACTCTCAGTTGTCATTCTTTATCCCATTTCAGACCACTACATTTGTACCACTATTTATTGATTCAACAAGTGACTTAAGGTAGATAGCGGAAGGATTTAGCTCTTTTGCAACATTGTCTCCCTTCACTTTCTCTCCATACTATCACCTATTCATAACATTTAATTAATTCAGACAGATATTACATTGTTATGATTATGCAAATGTCATTCACCATTAAATCCTGTAGTTTTGTGTTCTCATTTGTAAACATGTACAGTGAATAGAACATCCAGAAGTTACTCATTGCTTGAGTTTCATCTACTTGTCTGTATATGCTATGATTGATATTCTTCCTCCACCTATTCCAATAGATTTTTAAAATATCTGTTCTCAAATATGAAATATTTCCAAATGCCTCAACTGTTTTATCAGTTCTACAGACTTTATCACTTACCTAGCAGAAACAACTTCCTTATCCAAGTCAGATTTTTAATAAGAACTTTACTCTTTTTGCATGAATCCTCTCCATTTTCCCCATTACTTATCTTTTTTTCTGGAAAACTTCTTATTCCTTTTCCAATACGAATTCTATGCTGTCCCAAAGTCATCAGGAACTTCACTCAACATTTTCATGGCTTGGTTATCTGTTTCCTCAGTTTCTAACTTTGAATCTATTCCCTTGTTCAAATGGAGTACACTTTGAAGCATATATTGTAACTTTCCCTTGTTCTACTTCACGTTAATAATGACTTTGAGTGTAGAATTCAAGATTTTAAATCATTTTTGTTGCAGAATATAGAGGTATTGCTCTATTGTCTTCTAGTGAAGTTCAGGATTCTCGTGTGTGTCTTAGCTGCTCAGTTGCATCTGGCTCTTCGTGACCCCATGAACTGTAGCCCGCCAGGCTCCTCTGTCCATGGAATTCTCCAGACAATACTGGAGTGGGTTGCTATTTCTTCTTACTTGTTTTTGATTCTCAAGTCTTTGCCTGAGACAAGTATTGCTCTTATTTGGGGATCTTTTATTTTATCCCTAGTGTTAAACATTCACGATGATGTGATTTAGCATTTATATTTCATCTTTTGTACTGTGGGACACTTACTATATGAAGACTAATGCTTTGAGTTCTGGAAATGCTCTTTTATTTCTCTGATACTTTCCTGTCTTTCAGTTTCTTAAAAAATATGTGAGACTCTCCCCTCTGAATTGATATTCTAATATCCATATATACACATGGATATATCCAAATATATATGATTGTTGCAAGGATCAAGTGAAATAATGTGCAAGTATTTAATAAAAGTCAGACACTGTAATCCATACTTTTTGTTTTCCAATGTTCTGAGTACCACATGTACCTACACCAAAGCCAATGAACTAATGGGTGAACACTCCCAACTGAAAGGCATCCCTGCTACTTGAGTTTTGCTTTCATGAGATCCATCTGTAGGCCAGATATCAAGAGAGTACAAAGATTATTCTCTGGACTTTTATCTGCTATCCCCTGGTCTCATATATTTGTACAGTCTTAACTGACAGAGGATGAGATGACTGGATGGCATCACTGACTCGATGGACGTGAGTCTCAGTGAACTCCGGGAGTTGGTGATGGACAGGGAGGCCTGGCGTGCTGTGATTCTTGGGGTCGCAAAGAGTCGGACACGACTGAGTGACTGATCTGATCTGAACTGATCAAATTTTATTTGCTTTTTTATGACGTATGTATGACTGCTTCTAGAAAAATCTCTTGCCATTTTTCAGCCATATTTTTTCTATATCTGTGTAGTATTTTCTTGCACTTTGTGTCATTTGTAGTCTTTATATTTACAGGAAACCATTTTCCTAATATTAGGGTAAAATTATTCACCAATCCACTATTTTCTCAGAAATAATTTGTGTTCTGATAGAACAACGATTATAATATTATACCTACAATACATACCTAATGCCAGGGAAGTGTTATTGAAGAATAACTGTCGATACTCCAAGATATACAAATATAAAATAATTTTTAAGATAATTGAAAGTAAAAGTTAAGCAGGTGATACTGTCTGATTCAGCTGATATGGTAATAAATTTCCAAAAAGATGACGCAAAATTTAAAAATTAAACCATGGAATATGTCATTTGGTATGTAGCTTAATTGAATCACTAAGAATGATTGTATTTGGCTAAGAAACATATGAATTTTGCCCCCACACTTTTTTTAAGTCATTACAAATGAATATGTTCTATATAAATTGATATTTAAGCATACAGCAATATGATGATATAGATTCTAGAGTTTTATTATTCTTGCCACTTTTATAATATTGTTTAGAGTTTAAGATTTGAGTATTTCCTATATGGCAACATTTGTAGATGCTAAGCTGCAAATTTGTGGTCTCTTGTTAGTGAAACAAAAGACATATTTCAAACATACTGTGATAATTGTCACACCTCCTTTTCCACGTCAAAACTGCTTTGCATCTCTATTCCTCTTTTGCACTTTTTAATTTAAAATTTCTGTGTATGCCTTCATCTTATCATCTCATCTTCTTTCATATACATTTCTCTTAATTCTGGGAGGTCTTTCATTGTTTAAAATAAGCTTGCCCTGTTATTCTCTTGCTCTCCTTCTCTCAATTCTGTACCTGTTCTGCCTTGATTTATGCTCTAAAAGACATGCTCCCAAGGACTGTACTCCCAAGGTCAGGGCTTGGTGCTGCCCAGGCTTATACGTTGTTCTGTCCGTGTTAAGCGAGAAGAGGAGATAAGAGGCTACAGGGAGTTCAGCTTTCCCTCCACTTTCCCTCTCTGCTGTGGGCCATGTTTCTCTCAGCGGCTGATTGCTGAGTAGCCTCTGTGCCCACTGGGGCCCTCTGTTTCTTTCCCTCTCTTCTTCAGATCTATAGCTGGGAAGAGGGAAAACATTCTTTGTTGGTTTATTTACTGCTACTTAAACCTTTGAAAACAGTCCTTTATTTTACATTATTTGATAAAATGCTAGTGCTCATCTTTCCTGTCCTGACAACTCATTAAAAAACTACTTATTTTCTTAAGTCATAATTACATATCAATGTATCTCTCTGTATCTATCCATCATCTAACCTCTTCCTTTTATCTCAAGCTCTCTTTCACTAGGAAACCCACAATTTCTAGAAGTAAAGTGAATATAATATGACTTTGACACTCAGGTACAATATTTCTCTGAAATTCCCCTATGACCTTCTGTAATCTCAAGCCAATGATATTATTTATGACTTCCTTCTTCATATTTCTTAGGTGATTAACCCTGATGATCACTTGTTTATGAATACTCTTTTCTTCATTGTTCTCTTTTAATTCCCTTTCATCTTTCTCTTTTCATGGCTCTACCGTCTTTCCTCTGTCTCTTCAATGTGACACTTTTCAAAATTCTACTCATCCTTCCGGGTACTCTCTTGGACCTAATGATCACAGGTAAATCTCCAAACCTGCGCCATTTGCTGAATTCTGTATCTCATTTAACTGTATAACACTTTCACCATCACTCCTTCTCAAAACCTAGAATCACCTTAACTTCTTCTTTTCTCCCTTTACATAAACTCAAATGACTTACTTTCATATCTATCTCAACATCATCTCTTTCCTTTCCCTCTTCCTTCAGCCGAGTGAAGGCGTTATTTCTTCTATTGATATATTGTATTGTTAATATTATAGGTATTTCCTCCCAGATTTTTCTAACTACAGTTTTTCCTGGGTGCTATGATTTCCAGTGCTGATTACACTGCTCAAGATTCCTTACTGGCTCTCTGTGACATAAATCTAGGTTTCTAAATGTGATGCTAACGACTCAACTTGATTTGGCCCCAATGTGACTCTCCAATTAATCTTAGCCTTCACCAATTTCCTAACTCACTTCACTGTTTTTTCTCAACCTGTCCCCTTCAAGCTGGTATAACTTTCTCCTCTAAATTCATTTCTCAAAAGCATGTCTATATTTGAGATTTAACACTAATCATGCTCTACTTCTTGATCTCCACTCAAAACTAGATTTTTTTTTCCTCCTAGTACTCCAACAACAAAAATATCAACTTTTAAAAATTACTAGCTGCATTCCTTTACAGATATGAAAAGTGCAAATTTATCTCATATATTATTCTGTGTGCAACAGATGACACAAATTATATTATCACTGTATTCCTCAAATGTCTAGCAAAGCACCTAGAAGAATGAGGACCTTCATCTAATTACAGTAATTTATATTTGGATGGGTTCAGTTCACTAGGGCTCACTGAGATGCTTCTATGAATATCACCAGATTCCCTAAATTCTCAGCATTAAGTCAATTAACCTTATCTTTGGTAATGCTCTCTTCTGTTGTAACCGAAAGCAATGCTGGTGATTGCTCAATGTAATTGAATGTGCCAAAAGTTCAGTTGTTCAGATTCTCCATAGACTACCAGGACAGATGGTCAACTGGCAGGAGCCCAGAAACACTAGTTCTACCTATTAAGAGCCATCTAAACAACTAAATCTTACAAATCCTGACATAACCATTATGTTCTATTATGACAATTTGCTAATAGTCACAACCATTTTCAAATAACAGTATTACTTAAGGACATGTATTTGGATGGCTGAAAATTACTTTAGAACTTGGATTTTAAGAATCACAACATTTATAATATCTTCTTCCTAGCTTTGTCACTACTTTTACTTTGACATTTTTAGCTAAGTGCTTCATTATGTGGGAGAGGACACTATACCTTGAACTGTTTCAATTCAGTCTTGATTTAAAAATACTAAATTGGAAACTGTGCAATAAAGGACATTTACATCATACCAGAGTTATAAATCAGTCAGTCAGCAAATAAGAGCCCAAGTACCAGAGGCAGGTAATACAAGAATCCAAAATGAATTCTATTCTCAGAGGTGACAGAGTACTGATTCTCTAGCATGCTTGGAGGAGGCCCTGAGGTTAGATCAGCTTGGATGGAATTTCCTGTTTTGCTGCATGAAATTTCCATGATGAAAATGGAAGATGGGAGAAGAAAGGGGGAAGAAAAGAATAAAATAAATGAATAGAAAATACCTCACAAAAGTTGCATGGTTTCAAATTCCAGATAGAGTTTTAAATAGAAATAAGTAAAACCACATTAACATGAGACAGCCCTTTCAATTTGGGTTTTATTTTCACTGTGGTGATCATGTTCACACGTGCATTAAAAAAAGGTGAGAATTGAAACAGTAATTTGATTAAAAAAGACTCTTAACAAAGAACCACTTATTTCTTAAAGTACAAGATGTTTGTGGTCAAGAACATCTACCAGAATATCTAAATTCTAAAATGTGACTAGTCTGATTGTACCAACTCAATTTATCATGAAAAAATAATAATAATACTGGTATTTCTGGGACTTTGTTTAGAAGCAGTGACAAGTAATGGTTACATAATTTTAAAAATCTAAAATTTAGTTTTTTAATATTTTGACTCAGGCCTTCTGTTGTTCACTTGACTTGTTAAGGTCATGTTATAATGTCTGAAAGTTTTTTTTTTTTAATAATGTGAATGGTATTACTTATACTTTCTTATTTCAACAACATAGCAGCAAATCCACAGATTTACAACTTACAGGAAAATATAAGCATTTATTATGAGTATTAAATTCCTATTAGTTCAAATATCTACTGTATTATTCTCATTCGAGAAACATTTTAAAACAAGTAATGATATTAACTATCTAATGGCTGCTGTGTGTGAGGTTAAAAATTTTAGAAGTAAACACAAAAGAATAATATAGGAAATCACACTCTCCAATGTCTATACTATTTTTGAGATTAATTTAAATAAGAAAAAATAAAAACAATACTCCCCCAAAAGAAGATGATGAAGAATATCAGTTTTTCCAATAGCAGATTAAAAAACCACAGGGTGAAAAATTCGTGGCTGTAAAACTGTGAAGGTTTTTATTCTTAGAAGATATAAATCAGGATTACTATTAGGTCCAGAGCATTACACAGAATTTTAAAGAGAGCATTAGAGGGGTAGTAGCTGGCAATCCTTTGTGTTTGTAGCCTAAAAGCAAATTAGATTTGCTTTTTTTCCACCATCGACTATATCCCCAGAATTAGAAAAAAATGATTTTCTTCCTTGCATTTTTTTTTCTGAATAAACAATTAATGAATAGTAAAACCATCCACCACCCTTGTGAAGGCTTTTGTCTAGGAAATATTTGTGAGCTCTTGTCATGCATTACAGGTACCAACTTCTCAAACTTTATCTAATTGGTCTGGTGCTTATCTTTTTCTCATCATACTATTCTAGCATACATATATATTTTTAAAAATAGGATGGCTCTGTGTTGTATGTCACTTCCAGTATTTATTTATTTATTTATTTTTAGAAACTTGTAGAACACACTGTGGAGAAGGCAATGGCACCCCACTCCAGTACTCTTGCTTGGAAAATCCCATGGAGAGAGGAGCCTGGTAGGCTGCAGTCCATGGGGTCGCTAAGAGTCAGACACGACTGAGCGACTTCACTTTCACCTTTCACTTTCATGCATTGGAGAAGGAAATGGCAACCCACTCTAGTGTTCTTGCCTGGAGAATCCCAGGGACGGGGGAGCCTGGAGGGCTGCCGTCTATGGCGTCGCACAGAGTTGGACACGATTGAAGCGACTTAGCAGCAGCAGCAGCTGCAGAACACACTGAGGAAGGGAAATTTTTCAAAAATGAAAGAGGCTGCAGGAAAACTTAGAAAGGGTAGTGGGAACAGCAGAAGGCAGCCTCTGGGTCGTGACAATATAATGCTTCTAAATGACAAACTTGCTGGTTTAGCTAAATCAGATAAGGGGAGGACCCCACTGTTACTGCCTACCTTCTCAATGGGGTTGCCTGTATCGCAGTCAAGTCAATCCTCCAGTGACCAATATGGATCATCAAGATGGTTGAACTGACTCTGCTGTGCCTGACGGTCTGTTGGCTGGGACACACATTCACAGCAAGATATGCACAGGAATATTAATTATGGAGACAAGCGAGAAGCATGAGACTGCACGCTGGAAACTCTCGCAGAAAGCCGCAGTCGGCTCACGCGGAGTTCCCCGCACACTCGGCAGCGCTCCTGCTCACTGAGCACAGGCGGGGCTGTCGCCCTGCTGCTTTATGTTAATTAGAGAATAAATAAGTGGCCAACTGGAGTCTGTGGGCATATGTTGGTCAACTGTCTCTGTCTAATTAGGTTGTAAGCCCACTGGGCAGGGGCCTCGTTTAAATCTATGTTCTGGAAAGCACTTAGTGCCTTCGTTGAGACTCAGTGAATGTGAGAGACTAGGGCAAATGACTGAGATTTAATAAGCAAGAAAAAACTTCTAAGAATGTGTGCGTGTGAAAGAGAGAGAGAGAGAGTGAGTATGGTATCTTGTAGAAGGTTAACTGAATCCTTTGGGCAAAGAATGGAATTTTACTTTTGATGTTGTTTAGTCACTAAGTTGTGTCCAACTCTTTTGCAGACCCTATGGACTGTAGCCAGTCAGGCTCCTTTGTCCCTGGGATTCTCCAGGCAAGAATCCTGGAGTGGGTTGCCATTTCCTCCTCCAGAGGATCTTCCCAACACAGGGATGAACCTGCATCTCCTGCACTGGCAGACAGATTCTTTACCACTGGGCAACCAGGGAAGTCCTTACTTTCAATAGAAGTATGTTAATATGTGGCTCTATAATAAACATACTATGTTATTTATATAAAGTTTGTATATTATTCAATAGTTTTATAATTTAATAAAATCAATACTATATAACATGATATATATAATTTAGAAATGATGTCAAGCATTTACAAATGTAATAAACATAAACATCAAATTGAATAAATATTCATTTAATTTGAGTTGGGAAAGATTCTTGAGAGTCCCTTGGACTGCAAGGAGATCCAACCAGTCAATTCTAAAGGAAATCAGTCCTGAATATTCATTGGAAGGACTGATGTAGCTGAAGCTCAAATACTTTGGCCACCTGATGCGAAGAACTGACTCATTGGAAAAGACCCTGATGCTGGATAAGATAGAAGGCAGGAGGAGAAGGGGAAGGCACAGGAGATGGTTGGGTGGCATCACTGACTCAATGGACATGAGTTGAGTAAGCTCTGGGAGTTGGTGATGGACAGGAAAGCCTGGAGTGCTACAGTCCATGGGGGTCACAAAGAGTTGGATGGCTGAACGACTGAACAACAAATCTGAATACTTTTCCCATATACTGCATGTGTGTGTGAGTGTATGTTATACATGTAAGTGTGGGTGTGTGCATTTGTTTTTATAGACAGCAATAATGTACTGTATGGTGAATTTAAATGGATGCATAGTTAACTAAGTATTCAAACATTCATTAAAATGTCTAAACAGTGGGGATTCTCTATTTTATATTTTTGGTTATGTAATTCAGGAAAGTCTCTTGTCTTCTCCTGTGTCCTCTGATGTCTGTCACTCCATCATGTCTATTGCTCTTAGTTCCAGAATAGTGTGGGTAATTGCCAGAAAGCAGAAATTAAAATACATACTAATAAGATGTGTTTATTGGACTTTTTGTGTTTAAAGATTCCTTCTTTGCTGCCTAGCCATCATTTACTTCTTTGAACACCTACAGCATTAAATAATATACTATCTTCCATTCCCAAGTGTGTACATGTGAATGCATTTGTCTGTAACGCATTTTTTTTCCTCAAGAGGCTATAAGATAGCCAAGGACCAAACCTTATTTTATGTTTCTAACATTCCCCCTTGTTGCCAGCCAAAGCGGTTTCTAACAAATACCTGATGTTTATCTACTATGTATTTTATGATTTCTACATTAAGGCAAATTTGATAATTTTGTGAATAGTTAAACTGCTTTATACTTTGATAAGTATTAGCATATACATTTTTCTAGTAGTCATGTATGGATGTGAGAGTTGGACTGTGAAGAAAGCTGAGCGCAGAAGAATTGATGCTTTTGAACTGTGGTGTTGGAGAAGACTCTTGAGAGTCCCTTGGACTGCAAGGAGATCCAACCGGTCCATTCTAAATGAGATCAGTCCTGGGTGTTCTTTGGAAGGACTGATGCTAAAGCTGAAACTCCAGTACTTTGGCCACCTCATGCAAAGAGTTGACTCATTGGAAAAGACTCTGATGCTGAGAGGGATTGAGGGCAGGAGGAGAAGGGGACAACAGAGGATGAGATGGCTGGATGGCATCACTGACTCAATGGACATGAGTCTGAGTGAACTCCAGGAGTTGGTGATGGACAGGGAGGCCTGGTGTGCTGTGATTCATGGGGTCGCAAAGAGTCGGACACGACTGAGAGACTGAACTGAACTGAACTGAACTGAGCATATATATAACAGATAAGGAATAAAGCACTGGCTCTGGCAAGAAGAACCTGGCTTAATGTATTTACTCATGTTCAGTTCTAGAATGTAGATATTAATGTCCCCTAAACACTGATATTATTAGGAAAAATATTGTCTAAAGCACCTACCTTTTACATTCTCTTCCCCTATATTTAAAGAATTTGATATTTTAGAATATAATCAAAAATATATGTTGGTTTTAAGGCCAAATTTAAATTTTCTTCCATGGATCTCTTATGCTGCCTGATGGAGATCCGCTGAAGATGGAAGGCAGGCATTTGCAGAGATAGAAGTTATGACAAAGAGGGCCTATGGTTCGGTTATTGTCCTCCTTTATATTTGTTGAGAATAAAGTGAGGTTTAAGAATTATTAGGTTAATTTATTCACTTAGGCATTTCCTTTTGTACTACATAGTTTGAAGCAGCCACCTGCATATATCAGTTTTGCCTGATAAAGTATCCACACGCTGCGTGTTCAGTCTTCATCTGAAAGCTTTTGTTCCTGTTGCTCTCTGCCTTACTGCCCTCTGTCTTTTCCTTCTTCCTCCTCACAGTGAAAACCACCGGCTCACAAAGTAATGCTTTAGACTCCCAGGAATAATTCTAGGAAAAGAGGTCAAATCCCCCCCAAAATAATCCTCAGACACACCAAAGCAAACCGAGAACTCACCTATGAAAAATAAACTCCTGCTTTATTTCTGAATCCCTGTCTTGGCCTCATTCTGCTCTTCTCCTATCTACCTTCCATTAACTATGTGAAAAAAAACAACTGAGGTTTAGTACACTCTGCTCTCCTTTTTACAAAATACCTGACCATGTTCTGGTAACTTTCTGGATATCAGAGTCACCTTCCACAGCTCATATGCCCTTGTGGATCTGCCCCCAGAGATTGGAGAATAGTAACTGCCCACAGCTTGGTGTCTGGAGTAGAGCTTCTCACTGATAGAGCTCCTGCCATTGGCTACTGTCCCCCTGGGATTTCCAAGCTTAGCTTTCCCTAGAATCCTAATATTCTTTCCTCTTCACAGAGACACATATTTGTTACTTTGTTTCAGGCTTTGTCTGTCCTTCACTTTCCTTTCCCCAGAATTAGTAAATATTGGCTACTAAATTTTTACTTTAATATCTCCTTGGATGGCACCCTTGCATAGTGGATATGTCTTTTTAAATCAACAAAAGTATCAAGAGTTGGTCTAGTGTCTAGAACTGGATGCTGCCCACCTGTCCTTTCCTTTTTAACTTGTGTAATTCCTTCTCATCTATGATTTTTTTTAATATCCTCTTTAATAAAACCTTGTAAAATCAGTTTAAAACCCATCAACATTCCATGAATCCTCCAAACGAAATCAGTCTTTATCTCACTTTCTCTTTTCAACACTCCAGCCATCAATCAGTGTTTTGCAAACTTACATGCCACCTCCCCAATTAAACAGAATTTCCTAAATAATGATAACTAAAATTATTATTGCAACTTTAATCTAAATGTGACTATACACTAAGCCCTTACATAACCACTTTCTATTCATTATCTCATTTGCACTTTATGACATCCATTTGTAGTAAGCATTATGTCCATTTTTAATGCAGAAAATGAGCATTATAGAGAATAAGTTCATTGACCAATGTCCTCCAGCTAGGAACAAAAGAGCCAGATAATTTTTCTACTTTTTTGCTTACTATTTTGTAAAATATATTTATGTTTTTATTATTTGCCTCCTCCTCCACTAGAATGTAAATCCTTAAGGACAGAGATTTTAATCTGTTCTATTCACTGCTGTGTCTACAATAGCACTTGGCCTCTAGTACAGTCTCTGTCTCTGCCTCTCTCTTTCTCTCTCTCTCTATATAGATATATATATACACACCAATGCATCATAAAATAATTAAGTAAATTATGTAAGTTCCAATGAAGAGTACAACACAAACGTTTTTCATCCCCCAAGGCCTGCCTCAAATGCCACACTGTGAATCTTTCCTAGACTTTCCACCCATCTGCCAAACTAGAAGTGATCTTACTCTTCCATATACTCTAGCTCTTTCACAGCAGTGATCAGTCTTATAGTTCATCATTTACCTGCTGGTCTAAGTACAAATATGGGCTTCCCTGGTGACTCAGTGGTAAAGAATCTGCCTGCCAATGAAGGAAACATGAGTTTGATCCCTGGGTCAGGAAGATCCCTTGGAAAAGGAAATGGCAAGCCATTAGAGTAATCCTGCCTGGGAAATCCCATGGACAGAGGAACCTGGCGGGCTACAGTCTATGGGGTCACAAAAGAGTCAGACACAACTTAGCGACTAAACGACTAAGTACAAATAAATGTAAAGCCCTTTTCAACATAAAAAACCCTCCAAATTAAAAAAAAAGTTTTTTTTAAAATTTTAAAATTTATACAGAGTGAAGTAAGCCAGAAGGAAAAACATAAATACAGTATACTAATGCATATATATGGAATTTAGGAAGATGGTAACAATAACCCGGTGTACGAGACAGCAAAAGAGACACTGATGTATAGAACAGTCTTATGGACTCTGTGGGAGAGGGAGAGGGTGGGAAGATTTGGGAGAATGACATTGAAACATGTAAAATATCATGTAAGAAACGAGTTGCCAGTCCAGGTTCGATGCACGATACTGGATGCTTGGGGCTAGTGCACTGGGACGACCCAGAGGGATGGTATGGGGAGGGAGGAGGGAGGAGGGTTCAGGATGGGGAACACATGTATACCTGTGGCGGATTCATTTTGATATTTGGCAAAACTAATACAATTATGTAAAGCTTAAAAATAAAATAAAATTTAAAAAAAATAAATTTTTAAAAATGTTAAAGTATGTATTTATTTTGTTTTTATTCAACCTGCCTTCTCAAAGAAGACAATGAAGAAAAAGATAACCAGGCAGCCTCATATGTGCCTCAAGTTCAAAAAGTCACTTTTCAAAGAAGGAAAGGGCACCAGGGTCCAATTGGAACATGGCTTTGTTTTCTGTGACTTCCAGCTGCCACACAGGCATGACAAAGCCAGCGTCAGGCACATTCTTCCCCTCCAAGAAGGTGTAGTTAGGTGTGGTTGGTGAAGGAAGGGACGCCATGGTTCAGTGGAGCACAGTATAATGGGATGGACCATCCCGGTGGAGACCCCAACACCAGTATGGCACAGCTGCCCCTCACCTGAGACAACCTATGCTTTTCCCTAGTATGAATAGAAAGAAGGATCAGTTCAGTTCAGTCACTCAGTCATGTCCGACTCTTTGCGACCCGATGAATCTCAGCACACCAGGCCTCCCTGTCTATCACCAACTCCCAGAGTTCACCCAGACTCACATCCATCAAGTCAGTGATGCCATCCAGCCATCTCATCCTCTGTCATCCCATTCTCCTCCTGCCCCCAATCCCTCCCAGCATCAGAGTCTTTTCCAACGAGTCAACTCTTCGCATAAGGTGGCCAAAGTACTGGAGTTTCAGCTTTAGCATCACTCCTTCCAAAGAAATCCCAGGGCTGATCTCCTTCAGAATGGACTGGTTGGATCTCCTTTCAGTCCAAGGGACTCTCAAGAGTCTTTTCCAACACCACAGTTCAAAAGCACCAATTCTTTGGCGCTCAGCCTTCTTCACAGTCCAACTCTCACATCCATACATGACCACAGGAAAAACCATAGCCTTGACTAGACAGACCTTTGTTGACAAAGTAATGTCTCTGCTTTTGAATATGCTATCTAGGTTGGTCATAACTTTCCTTCCAAGGAGTAATCATCTTTTAATTTCATGGCTGAAATCACCATCTGCAGTGATTTTGGAGCCCCAAAAAATAAAGTCTGACACTGTTTCCACTGTTTTCCCATCTATTTCCCATGAAGTGATGGGACCGGATACCATGGATATATTTTACATATATACATATATATGCATGTAAAATATTTACACTAATGTGTCCTATAAAATATTATATCTAATATATATTCACTATGTATATTTTAGAAAGACTATACATAACCCCATGTTGTACCCCTTTCCTGATTGATCAATTTTATATATATTAACAATATATACATATTATATATACTAATATATATTTACACACTAAAAGAGCATGTAGAATATAACATATACTCGATCAGTAAGTAAAGGCACACAACATGAAATTCACAATCTAAATACCTCTTTTATATTAAAAAATTATACAAATTGTATTTTATCATTACTTTTTAATTGTTTTAAAAATAAGAAAATTTAGATAAAATAATAAGATCCATTGTAAAATATCTAAATCAATTTTTCTTTGTTGACGCAAGTGAATAGAGTATAGGTATGAAATCCTGAAAGCAACCAGAATCCAAAAAGTAAGAAGATGAAAGTAATAACATTTTTGCTTACTGGTACTAATGTCCACAGCCTCTAGGGCAGGTTTGAGAAAAATTCCTAAGAAAAAAACTTTTTAATAAATAAAACTGTGTAGACACCTTCTTGATTACACACTCAAAATACTGATTAAGGAAGATACAACTCTAAAGTTAAATCACAGATTTTATATTGTTAAAAAAAAAAAAAAGCAGCATGGTAACACCAAACATCTTTCCAGAATCTTTGGGGACTTTTGAATTTTCTATTGAGAAATCTAGGTTTGTAAAATTGTTTTAAGCACTCTGATTACTAATTAAAATATGCATTTATATCAGTGAAATCAGATTTGAAGGGGCTTTCCTTGTGGCTCAGCTGGTAAAGAATCCACCTGCAATGCAGGAGACCTGGGTTCAATCCCTGGGTTGGGAAAATTCCTCGGAGAAGGGAACAGCTACCTACTGCAGTGTTCTGACCTGAAGAATTTCATGGACTGTTTAGTCCATGGGGTCGCAAAGAGTCAGACATGACTGAACAACTTTCACTTTGACTTTTACTGTGATAGCATACTCTTTCCATGAGAATATTTTTATTTCAAAAATATGGATTAAAAATGACATAATAATAACTCATTTCATTCATGTTTAACAAGAAATAATCTTCCAATGATTTGCTTAACAAAAAGTAAAATGGTAAACTACCAAACCAAACAAACCAAGAAATAACAGTTCCACCAGGAAACAAAAAAGACTTTCTTCTCTAAGACAGTGTCTATACAGTATCAAATATACTAATCAGACAGATGTCATGATGGGGATAGTAGGCCTGTTTTTCTTCTTTCAAAATCCTGGTGAAGCCACCAATGAAAGAAAATGAAGTCATAAGGATAAAAATGGTCAACTCACCTCTTTATCTCCTTTTCATTTTCTCTGAAATATTTTTAGTATGTAGTGTTAGGTCCAAATGGACTTAAGATATTTATAAATTATAATGATAAAACAGACGCCATGACTTTATTCCTGATTTCATGTGCACAAAAAAACACCATTATGTTACTTGTGGGATTTTCTCTATCCTTTTCTTTCTTAATTTATTTTTGAGATGACATTTTTAGGATTGTGGGCAGGTAATTGGTTTTCTGCAATAAGGCTCTTTTCCTTGAATAACTGATCCAACAAATAATACCTTGTAGAAAGTGAGCTACCTGGTGTGAGGTACAAGCAGGTAGGATGTGGCAAGTGTTTGAAAAATAATTGCCAGATTATTTTAAATTTCGGAGTGGCCCAAGATTGAGACTTCTAATTGCTATGCCAAATTTCATTGCCTTTTCCTATTGGTTTACCCTGGAAAATGTACTCAGAATCAAATTTCTTTGTTTCATACATATTAAGATTAATTATTTCCATATACAAAGCACTGTTGTGGGTGTCAGTATATAAACAGTATTGAGAGAGACAAAGCCCCTAACCTCACAGTGCTTACCTTCAAGTAGGGGAAAGCAAATAAATACCTAGACGACTGACAAGATGGGCAATATTTAAAAAAAAATAATGGAATAACGTGTTTTTAGATTGGTAGGTTAATAAACTAAAATATCAAACGAGCTCTGTTCAGTTACCCAGTTGTGCCTGACTCCTTGCAACCCCATGGACTGCAGCACACCAGGCCTCCCTGTCCCTCACCATCTCCAGGAGTTTGCCCAAGTTTATGTCCATTGCATCAGTGATCAAATGAGACATTATATTAATTTATAAAATTCCGTTCTATCTCTTGCTCTCTTTTTATTCAAGCATAGTATATTTTTCATCTTTACTCTTAAAGAAAAATTCAATATACTTTTTAGATGAAATAGCACATTCCCTTATAGACAAATTATATACTCTGTAAATAACCTCAGAAATCTGAGAAAGTTTGTTACAGGTAAACTGAGATTGAAGATCAACAGTTCATTTACATTGATCTTCAGAAAAGTTGTTGAAGTTGTCTAAATGGAATATGTGTTGAAAGACTTGTAAAGACCATCCAGAGGAAAATAAAGAGCCTTGCTTTACTCATGGAGGCTGATGAATCAATTTATCCCTGAGGCAATGATATTAATATGTCACCTCTATAGATCTTCCTAGGTGATTTGGTGCATACAAAGAGCAGTACCTGTTTTCCTTATTGATTAGACAGGCTATATTAAAATCAGCATCTCTAATCAATTTTTAACCCAGCAAAAAATAATGGAAAACATACTAAAACATTATCTCTGCTTTAAAAAATATTAAGAGGAAAGTTAGTAGTCCCCATCAATTGGTTTTCTTTATGCAGAGTAGTTTCCATGACCGGTGAACAATGGAATAATTAGGCCATCTGCTGGCAAGTGGGAAATAGGCAAGCTTTTTCATCCAAACTCAACTAAAGCCACCTAGGTGGTATTTCAGGCTTAAGAAGGTTATTGTTTGTTTTGTTCCTTACCTACATTTATCTGTAGTCTTTAATTTTAAATACTTTTGGTCACAGTAATTTAACTTCATAACTTTAAACCTTTCTAACTGAGGTGAGGAGCTACAACATGAATGTAACCATAGTGATTGCTTCATTTATGTATTTATTACATACTGAAGATCTGTTATGGAGAAGGCAGCATTTTAAACATTAAGGATGCAGCAATATGCATGACAACTTTTTTACCCCCACAGAATGAATATTCTAGATGGGCAGGTGTTAACTAGTAAAGTGATAAAAAATAAATTTTTTTCTTATTGAATGAGTAAACCAAGCTAGAGTGTTTGATAGTTTATATCAAACTCTTTGCGACAGTCCATGGAATTCTCCAGGCCAGAATACTGGAGTGGGTGGCCTTTCCCTTCTCCAGGGGATCTTTCCAACCCAGGGATCGAATCCAAATCTCCTGCATTGCAGGAGGATTCTTTATCAGTTAAGCCACAAAGGAAGCCCAAGAATACTGGAGTGGGGAGCCTATCCCTCCTCCAGGGGATCTTCCCGCCTCAGGAATTGAACTGGGGTCTCCTGCATTACAGGCAGATTCTTTACCAACTGAGCTATGAGAGAAGCCCACATAAAAAGATAAAAAATAAAAAAAATTAAAAAAAAAAGATAAAAAATAAATTTTTTTCTTAAAGAATGAGCAAACCAAGCCAGAGTGTTTGATAGTTTATAGTAGATGCCATAGTATTTCAATTTGGTTTCTAGAGAGAAAGACAAGATTCTTGAATCTTTGTTCTGGAAAATAATTATTCTGTTAGCCAGTGTCAACCAAATTGAATAAATGTTGCTAAAATTCACATCTGAGAGTTCTCGGCCCTTGTAAATTTGACTGAATCTACTTCCGATGATCTTCCCAAATTATAGCAATCCGTGGAAATGACATATCCCTGTAACAAGGGATTTTAAGCAGACTGTCTTTGAAGCAGTAGCGACTAACTCTCTTTTCAGTATGAAGGGCAGAATAGGACACTCCAGCCTTGAGGATATCTGCATTAGGTCATCCTGAATATAATTCACTGATGCTATTGCTAAGGCTTCTGCTAACACAACGGAAACCATTCTCCAGGTAAATTGAGGACTTTAGTTTTCTGGGGACTTCAATTTGGCACTATTCCCAGGATCATTCTCTGCCTCTCTCTCACACACACACATGCACACAACCAGCCTTATAGGTTCATTTCTAGTTCATAGAATTCTGCAGCAGAAACAAATTATCTAATTAATACCCAAATTGCCTAATTAATACTCAAGTCACCCCGTTAATACCAATCCTGAAACTGTTTTATTTTGTTGCTGTCAACATCTTTCTTCACGGGATTCTTCACATGCTGCCTCCTATTCCCATTTTTCTCTATAGATTTCATTCACAAACAATTCATGTTTCAGCTATATAAGTTAATAAATCTATTCATTCATTCAATAGCATTGAACTCTTTGCAGATCTTTATTGTTTGATTGCAATGGGCTTGAGTCTCTTTGGGCTTCTGTAGCCACCACAGCATGCCCACTGAGAGGAGAGGAAGGAGGAGATAGGATCCCCCAGGAGAATGTGTCCCTCTATTGACATTTACATATTTAAAGGAGAAATATTTTATAAGAGGAGCCAACTTCAAATATGTCCTGGACTGTGCCTGAAATCAAAATATTAAACCAATGGAGGTCTTATTTTTAGCGAATGGAGTACTGAGGCAGAAAAGATAACAACCACCAGAGTTATCTTCCTAAAACAGAAATGCAGGATTTCCGATGTCCTTGTTCATCATCTGAAAGAATGCAGGCAACCTTCTGCTGAAGTCTAAAGCATCCAGCCTGTCTTCCTAACTGGTCCTAGGCATGAGACTAGGTAGAGAAAGTCTTCATAGCAAATATCCTGGACTCAAAAAGAAGGCTTAAAAAAAAAAATCTTACTCCAAAGAAGAGCATCTGACCACAGTGGTGGAGAGTGACGAACGGCGGAGGGGCAGCCTCGTGGGAAGAGCAGAGCTGCACTTCAAAACCACTGGGGCGGAGTCGCTGGACGGTGAAGCTGGAACCCATCCGGTTTAGTGCAGTATCTCACGGAGGACCAGGTGTGCTTCCATTGCAGGAACCAGTGACATTGCTGCTGCTCTGCGTTGCCAGTTGAAGAGTCGCCCTGGTTAGAGTATGGCTTTTACTGGCTTTGAGGTTACTGGTCAATCTAAACTATGAGAAGAGGAGCCAGATCGACTGAGAGCAATTGCCTATATCTTACGTGTTCCCCAACACTTTGCAGTCCTCTTGACATACATATATTCTGTCATTAAATCAGTGTATGACCTTGGGTAAAATATTTCACCTCTGTGAGCCTCATTTTTTCTGTTAGAGATGATGACAACACCTGTCTTGGAGTAGTTCTGAGAATAAGGTGAAATAATGTGTGTGGATACATTTTGAGATTATTCAAGCATGATGCAAACATAAAGTATCAAAGGTAGGAAAGCTGTTTTGTACTACTAATTCACAAATACACTAGCCCCCCCAGACTCCAAATTATTTTCAGTTGCATTGAAAAAGAAATGTAGCTCTTAAATATTTTGATCTTTTCTGACTTGAAGACTCCACAACAGTTGCCTACCACTCATTGGGAAGACTCCCTGGAGCAGGAAATGGCAACCCACTCCAGACCCATCGGTTTTATCCAGTCCGTCATGTTTTCTTATTCTTCTGTGCCTTTGAAAATGTCAACCCCTACTTTGAATTTCTTGTCGACATTTGTTTACCTCTTTGATAAAAAGCATTCTTGTGTTTCAAGATGCAATTCATGTCTCTTTCTCTGTAAAACTATCCCCGATTCTCAATCAGTAGCTGAATGTCCTCTTCCTCACCCACATTAAACACTGTGTTATTTTATAAATGTTTGTGAATATTTAATACAAACTTATTCATTTAAATTAAACTTCTAAGGGGAGGAGCATTTTTACCTACATCCTCATATCTTTGTGCCTACCCTGGTGCTTATCACTATTACTGTTTCTATTATAGTAATTGATAACTAAACACACATTAAAAAGAAATGTTCTAATAACTCACTCAAAGCTTGAATATGAGCCTCAACTTTATTGTTTCTCTCTTTTTTGTTGAGTTCTTGGGATAAAAAGACAAGAAATGAATCTTAAAGAAAGATGCTTATGGCTTCCGGGTACATAGTCTTTCCAAAAGTACCCTTGTGAAGGCAAAGTAATTAGTCCTTCCCAGTGTACAGAGAGAGATATCTGAGGCCCAGAGACAGAGAGACTGAAGAGTCATCAGGGTTGGAGTAGTTAACACTGGCCTTAAGGCTACAGGCCACCCTAAACGAGATGGACAATAAGGCTGCTGCTAAGTTGCTTCAGTCTTGTCCGACTCTGTGCGACCCCATAGACGGCAGCCCACCAGGCTCCCCCATCCCTGGGATTCTCCAGGCAAGAACACTGGAGTGGCTTGCCATTTCCTTCTCCAACGCATGAAAGTGAAAAGTGAAAGGGAACTCACTCAGTCATGTCCGACTCTTCGTGACCCCATGGACTTCAGCCCACCAGGCTCCTCTGTCCATGGGATTTTCCAGGCAAGAGTACTGGAGTGGGGTGCCATTGCCTTCTCAGACAATAAGGCTAGTGAGGGTCAATGAAGCTCTGACATAGTGATTGCATTTCTAAGATGAAGTCCATTAAGAAACAAGGATATTTCGAGCAAGTGGCCAGCTAGTACAGTTTTGAGACGCAAACACTGTGCCCATCCCTAGAAGGAAGCAGAGAAGGTAAGACGAAGTTTAGTTCTGCACATAGGATCAGACAAATTCTTGCAGTGTGGTGAGAACAGAACATATAGCCACCAGATTGTGCAAGCAGGGGAGGGATGCAACAGAGCCATGTCCAAAATTGCAAAAGTAAAATCAGGATTTTAAGACAAAAAAGATTTTAGTCAAATATATAACACATTTGAATCTGGACCTCAAAAAACATTTACATACATATATTTCCCCTAGAAGCATTAGTATTACAAAGGAAAAAATGATAGCAACCTAGGTTAAGAATAAGTTTTTAAACGTCTGTGACTAGAGGATTTTGCCAAATCTGAGTGAAAAAATATTTGCAAATATTAGAAAGTTCTTAACTTGGTTTGCACAGTGAGTCATAGTGAGTGCTAGCTGTACTATAAAAATAGGTAAAGACTTTGATAAAATTGTATGTCATTTTCTTATAAAAGCATATAGTTATTTTTAAATGGCCTTCAAACCGAATAACCCAATTTGCATTCTGTTAAAAAAGAAGCACTCAGTACAAGAGAGGGTGAAAAATTATACCCTTAAATATGATTTTTATGACTACTCAAATTCCCTTTGATTCTAAGAGACTGTTACACAGCAGTTAGTTACATACCAGGTACCAAGCTTGTCGGAATGTGCTGTGTTTAGTCCACCTGGGGGGCAAGACTGTGGTGATGGCAGCACTGGCTTTACAACTTTGCACTTTAAGCAGGACTCAACTTAAAAACATATAATATAGCATATTAGCCTAAATGGTCTTAAATCAGGTTCTTCAGAGGCCAAGTCTGAGACAGGGACCCAGAACGGGTAATTTACTGAACACACTTTTAGAAGGAAAAATCCTCTGAAGGATCACATAGGACAGGCAGAGGGAAAGTGCTGAGTGAGGATGCATCTCCCATAAAGTCTGGGCTTGGCCTGATCCACTGTGGTGAGCAGGAGCTCTGGAAGATGCACTGCAGTTAGGTCACGGAATGGACCTGCCTCAAGGAAAAGGGACTGGGCTTTCCTGTCCACTGTGCCCCATGTATGTCAGACACTGGAGGAGGGATGTGGGTGGAATCTCTGCATCGTACCCAAACCAAGGACATTTCTCTGAAGTTAGAAGTTCTTTGAACTCATAGCACCTGTGGGATGAGTGCTGTCAGGCCAGTGGAAAGAATCTGGGCTGAGATCTCAAGCAACTACTGCCAAAATCCAATGTATATATACTTAACTTAGAGGATCATTTCTATATAAACATTACTTTGCTTTTAATATATTCACTCAATAATTATACACATATACATAAATACAAAGAATTTAAGGCCAAACATTCATAAATTAATTAACTATATGCTTTCTTTAAGCAGATGAAACCTTACAAACCATCACATTTCCATTTTCGTTGATGCAAGAAGTTCAAACTTTGATTATTGGAAAAACCATTTTCCCAAGTTTAAAGATTTGTAATTTTCTTCTTTTAGCTTTATTAGATCCTATTAGATATGTTTTTATTTTAAGGAACTTCAAAATTCATGTTCTGGAAGTAGGCAGGGTATAATTTATAAATAAGATATCACAAGATAGAATGAGGCCAGCTGAATCCTCATACTTTATTCTTTGACATCTGAAAAATACTAGCTACCTATTCTGAAAACTAAATACTCTATAAACATCTTCCTCACATTTCCTAAGCCAATGCTTACTTATTTTTCAGACTTTATAGTTGTGTATATTCAGGTAACCCACATAGCTTCACAAATGCAAACTGAAATGTTCCTCATAATAGTGAAAAAGGTAAGATATATTTACTTCAGATTAGTTCCTGATTTCAATTTAAGGAACAGTCCGGGAAAATAGCCACCTGTCACTGGAGACACTCTATTTACATATGCATTTAAACAAACAAATATATATTTAATACATATATTTGTTTAAATATATATTTAATGCATGTATGTGTTTAAATATAAATAACAAATACATATTTGTGATGTATATATAAAAACTTTATTTTTTTTCACTACAATCACAGCTCTATGAGATGTACCGAGGTTACAAAAATTGCAAGGATATATTAACTACCCTGAAAAGAACTCACCATCCAGCAATAGTCATGTATTCAACCAGCCACAATTATATAGCAAGAAAGTTACAAGGGAGGAGTGTTAACAAATGACATAACAGCAAGAGGTTTGGGGAATAATACATTCTTCTTGGGAAAGCCAGTGTTAAGAAGTTTTTATGGATGTCATCGTTTGCACTAAAACTTAAAGTATAAGTTACGGAAGGAAAGGCATAATAAGCAGAATGAGTAAGAAGGCTGCAGTCATCAGAAACTCTCTTTGGACAGCTTCATATATGAATGACAGGGATGGCCCAAAGAAACTGAAACATCAAGTTTCTGAAAGTACGGGGTCAAAACATTTTGTAACATACAAATACCAGAAACTAATAAACAGTTTTCTTTTCTCAAAGTGTTATCATCAAAATGATCTATCTTTGACTATTTTCAGACCTTGAATCACCTTTTACACATTTTTAAATTCTAGAACTTGTGTATGATTGACCTTGGTTAGGTCAGGTTCCCACCTTTTCACCAGGGGAAAGATGCAATTCCTTGATGAAACTGCCCTATTACTGCTCTCCAATGGAGAACAGTGAGATGTCCAAAGAAAACTGGATGTGCTGTATCCAAAAAGAAAAAGATGTAATTGATAGTTAGATAATTCTTCTCTGCAAGAAGAAGCCAAGTTACTGTAAATGTTCTCTTGCCCTCTATCATTCCCTTGTCACTCAACCTAGGAATGTGAATAAACGCTGAGATGAATAAGTTGAGTATTTCATCTTTAGTGTCTATAATTCCTCACCCAGGAACACACTGATAGAAAATGGGTTAATTTCTACAGTAGAGAGTCGGGAAAGGGTGAGAGTTACAGAAGTGGTCCTCAACCACTGAGATTAGAATGGTTCTTCTCTTGTCGGTTCCTTGATGTACTGCTAATGGAAAGGGAAGGAAACGCATGACCCGGGTTATGATAAACTATATAGATATATACTGAACATTGATTATACTTTTAAATTTTCCTGTTGGGATTAATTTTTCATCAATGTTCCAGGGAAATAAGTGATGATTGAACTGTTATTTTGCCAAGTTCTTTGCTTCTCTTCTTCTTTGTGCTGCCTTTAAACAAGCTTCTGCCTCCAGTAAGTTTTACCATCTCCTGATGCCTGGTACAATGTTTTATTATTTAGTGGATTATTTGTCGGATTTGGAATGGTGTGAGGAAAAGATACTGTAACAGAGCACTATATTTGCACGCTCTCACTCTAATACAGGTTAACAATCCTAGTAACCTGGTGACCAGGTCACATTTCTGCTGGTATATACAGAGCTATGGACAGTAGGCACTTGATAAACATTTTTAACAAATGAAAACTACTAACAAGCAGTTCTAACTACACAGAATAGAAGCTGTTGGGAGAACTTAGGTATATGATAAACTTAAGTGTAACAATCCACCTATTTTTAAAGAAAACTGAGATAGTCCCAATATTAATAACAGGACAAATTTTAAGCAAAACTCTAAACACCCATATAGCTTGTCACTATAAGATTTTCTTGTTATGTTAAGGAGAGGGTTTCATGAAGCTTTTGAGGCGAAAACATAAAACAAAGGTGCAATTAGTGGGTATTGTTAATTTATCCATGAAGTGAAGTGAAAGTCGTTCAGTCACGTCCAACTCTTTGTGATCCCATTGGGATTCAGAAGGCAATGGCAACTCACTCCAGAACTCTTGCCTGGAAAATCCCATGGGTGGAGGAGACTGGTAGGCTGCAGTCCATGGGGTTGCTAGGAGTTGGACACGACTGAGTGACTTCACTTTCACTTTTCACTTTCATGCATTGGAGAAGGAAATGGCAACCCACTCCAGTGTTCTTGCCTGCAGAATCCCAGGGACAGGGGAGCCTGGTGGGCTGCCGTCTATGGGGTTGCACAGAGTTGGACACGACTGAAGCGACTTAGCAGCAGCAGCAGGCCAGAACTGGAGTGGGTAGCCATTCCCTTCTTAAAGAGATCATCCCAACCCAGGTATCAAACCTAGGTGTCCTGCACTGAAGGTGGATTCTTTACCAGCTGAGCCACCAGGAAAGCCCAATTTATTCATAGTTGTAAATAAAAGGGCATCACAACCTTCATACAGAGGGCATTCTGTATATTCAAGGACCCAGTATTTTCAGATATTTGTATCCATCATCTGTTAGTTCCCCTAAAATATACATTACACCACCCATGATATTGCTTTAGAATATCCCAACAAGAGACAGTATGACATTATGTATTCTTATAATTTATTTTAAAAAAATCTTTCAAAAAGAAGGAACTGATCCAAATAGTATGCAACATTGCTTGTTAACAAGATAGAAATTGATTGACTTGAACTTCATATTGTATGTCTATTTTCACAATTTTAGCTCTTATTGAATATGCATTGAATTCTAATGATGCTAGACATTGGAGGAATGGTGTTGGTGAAGAAGCTGTTGTTACTGCCTTCAAGATCCTCTTAACGTAGAAAGTCAAAATTACAGACAACTCTCATGCAGGACAACGGACAATACAGAGACAAAATATGGAAATTAATAGGCCATGGTTACAAAAAGATTAGTGTTGCAGTACAGCTCATTTTAAAATTTCATGTCAGGTCCACTGTACACTCAACGTTTACCATTTTGAGTAAACACTCAATGTTTACCATAACCTTTTAGGGGACACCTGTTTGTGCGAACTGCCTGCCATCCTTTTCTGCTGTTTATGGTGACAGCACGATGGTTTTCCATTTGGAACCTACCTTACCCCGCTCTCAGTTCATGAGCTTCTTGTAGGGCTGGGCATCCATTACAGAGTGGTAGGTGCAAGGAGAGTCATGCTGCAAACCCCAGACAAGGAGATCCAATTCCACACATCGTGTGTGGAAATATTGGTAAGAAAAAACTTTCTTCTCACCGAAAGTTCAAGCAGAATGATGACAGAAAACTGGAACTTCTAGTTAGAGCCTTGGAATATTCACCACAAAGAAAGGGGCAGAGTTAAGAGACAGAGAGCAGGTCCCAATTATATCATCTGAGCTGCTGGTTTTAGTTATTCTTATCTGTTCCCGCCCGTTAAGTAATCTAATTATATCCCCTTTCACTTCAGCCATTTTAAGTTGGGTTTCTGCCACTGGATGCAAAAGATTCCTGACAAAGACAGGTCTCTTGAGTGGGCTTAAGGGGTAGATTGAGGCAGAGAGTAAGTGGCATCTTACAAGACATAGAGAAAGCAAAGCATGAAGCTACTCACTTTAACCCCAGGCCCTAAACAACAGAGTGTGAGGTTGAGAAAAATACTTTGACAAAAATATTTGGTGATATTCAAGATACCGTCTCCTATTCTCCTGGTTCAGAGTGCTGCCCTCCGTGTTCATGGGCACAGGAGTACAGGGACTATAACATGATTGAGGAATTTCAGCTTCAATCTGGATACCACTTGTAGTGCCAGACCTGGTATTTAGGCTGCTGCTGCTGCTAAGTCGCTTCAGTCATATCCGACTCTGCGCAACCCCATAGACGGCAGCCCACCAGGCTCCCCGTCCCTGGGATTCTCCAGGCAAGAACACTGGAGTGGGTTGCCTTTTCCTTCTCCATTAAGCTGCTGTGGGTCAATCTCTTGAATTCAATTTTTAGTCCTCATCTTTTCAAATTTGTAATATTGGAAACAGTGGGACCAATCAAAGGCACAATAGTTCAGGGAAGTCGTGTCTTCTGCCTGCTCTTCAACAATTCTTTCATGGGTGTCCATTTTCAGAAAAATTTTCTACTTTTATATGGTTCTAAAATTCCTGTGAGTAAAATTCATGCTATGCTTATGAAGACAATTTTAAAAAATAGAGCCTAAGGGCAATGACTAAATTTTATTTTTCTTTCTTTTTTTACTAAGAAAAATGTGTTTTTTTTATAAATTTCAATTAAGCCCTGTGGTCTGCTGCAAAGTCAAATGCAAACTTCCTGTTGAAGTTATTTACTAACCCACATATACTAAAATGATCAGAATTAGTATGTGTTTTACTACTTTTAATATGCTTTCCTTCCTATCTACATCTCAAAATTTTCCTAGAACAGTTTAAAGACTTTTATAAACTCTGATATAAATATTTGAAAAAAATTTTAAATTTATATTATATATAACACAATTTATTGATGCTTGAAACAGGAATTATTTTGTTAAAATATCATTTCTGAAGTAAAAGTATTTTGAATTGTCTTAATGTAATGCAGTTTATTTCACAGTTATTTATTGAATGCCCACTATATCCAATCATTGATCTAGATGCTGAGCATAGAGCAGAGGATCAGTTCCATGGGACCTCTCTCCTCTTATAAAGGAGACAGAATAAATAAGCAATCAGAAAAATACAAAAGATAACTTCAGTACTGCTGGGAAATTAAAACAGGGTGCTCTGATAGAAAATCAAGTGAAAGTGCCTTTCTGAAGAGGTGACATTTGATCTGAGACCTGCAGCTGCGTTGTGCTATGCTTTGGGCTGAATTGTATCCTCCCAAATTCATATGTTGAAGTTCTAACCTCAGTACCTCAGAATGTATCTATATTTGGAGGTAAGGTCTTTAAAGAGGTAATTAGGGTTGAGTGAAATCATCAGGGAGCCTTGATCTCCAGAGAAAATACCCTGTGAGGACACAGTGCGAAGCCTTGTAGAACGGCTTCTGATGAAGCAACCCTTCAGACACCTTGATCTCAGACATCTAGCCTCCAGCACTGTGACAAAATCGCTTTCTACATGTCAAACCACCCAGTCCGTGGTATTTTGTGATAGTGGCCCTATTGCATTCTTCTATGAAGGCACTGAATATCTTGGGAGTGGGAAAATCTCCCATTACAATCCACAATCCTAAATTTCTGCCTACCCTCCATTTCCAATTGTAATCAAGTACATGAAGAGTAGAAATACCCAGTTATTCACAAACATTCCTTGGATCCAAGGCCCTCATGCTCCAAATCTTTTACTGGAATGTGTAGTAAGTAACTAAAGAACCAAAGGAGACGTATCTCTTTCTAGTGTCTACCCACAATTTAGGGAGGTAGTAATGAATAAAAAGGTAAACAAAAATCAGAAAGCATGTAACAAAAGAAAACATAAAGGTCAAGGTATATTTTCTAAAGGTTTGAGAAATTTATAAAAATATCAAACTACAATGTAATATTACTGATACTAAATTTTATCTTTATGTCATGTTTGAAGTGTTAAGTCAACAGAAATGTTAAGGTATATGTTGTTAGGGGGAGAATCTAAAAATATATCTTCAAGAAAAAAAAGAAACCTTCCCTTTTTACATTCCTCACATGTGTTTAGAGCTGTGCTTGAGAATACAAGATGCACTTTCTGTTTTTCTTCAAATGCACTTATGTATATATTTGTTTTAATTAGTCAGAACTTTTGGATTGCAAGTGACAAAGTCTTAAATTAATTGAAGAAAATCAGCTGATGAAATATTGACTGAAATAATCATGACGAACAGAGAAAGAAATGACTTTCCAAAAGGAGAACCAGACTCAGCTGCAATATAGCCTCTGTCTACCCACAGCCTCATATTTGAATATTGGCTTTTACTGGGGATCATCTTTTTCCTAGAGCAAGGAACTTGGCGATAGAAAGCATTTGGACTTATTCCATATGTCTCGATAAGCAAAGAGAAAGAGGCCCTTCACCACCAGCTCTCATAATAGATGATGTAAGGAATGACTTAGATTGGATTGATCACATACACTTTGTTGAATCAGTCACAGACAGATGAGATACTCTTGGCGTAGTCTTAATCAAAGCTTTACCCTTGTAGTCAGGAGAAAAAAATCTGTTACCAAAAGGAGAATTGGGATAGGGAGAAGCAGACATGTTAGTGTGTACTAACTCCACACTTCCAGCAGATGTAAACCAGACATGAACCATTCACTGCAATCTTCAGCATTATTTAAGACCTTGGTAAAGACCCATAAGGGCAATAATCTTACACAAAGTGGCCTGTTAATAATTGTTCTACAGTAATTTTGTAGGTGTTTCTTGAAAAATAAATTAATTAATGAATGAATAAGAGTTAAAGTAGGGTTCAGTTCAGTTCAGTTGCTCAGTCGTGTCTGACTCTTTGCGATCCCATGAATTGCAGCACGCCACACCTCCCTGTCCATCACCAACTCCCGGAGTTCATCCAAACTCATGTCCATCGAGTCGGTGATGCCATCCAGGCATCTCATCCTCTGTCGTCCCTTTCTCCTCCTGCCCCATATCCTTCCCAGCATCAGAGTCTTTTCCAATGAGTCAACTCTTCGCATGAGGTGGCCAAAGTATTGGAATTTCAGCTTTAGCATCAGTCCTTCCAAAGAACACCCAGGACTGATCTCCTTTAGAATGGACTGGTTGGACCTCCTTGCAGTCCAAAGGACTCTCAAGAGTCTTCTCCAACACCACAGTTCAAAAGCATCAATTCTTCGGCGCTCAGCTTTCTTCACAGTCCAACTCTCACATCCATACATGACCATGGGAAAAACCATAGCCTTGACTAGACGGACCTTTGTTGGCAAAGTAATGTCTCTGCTTTTCAATATGCTATATACTACTACTACTGCTACTGAGTCACTTCAGTCGTGTCCAACTTTGTGCGACCCCATAGACGGCAGCGCACCAGGATGCCCTGTCCCTGGGATTCTCCAGGCAAGAAAACCAGAGTGAGCTGCCATTTCCTTCTCCAATGCATGAAAGTGAAAAGTGAAAGTGAAGTCGCTCAGTCATGCCCGACCCTCAGAGACCCCATGGACTGCAGCCCACCAGGCTCCTCTGTCCATGGGATTTTCCAGGCAAGAGTACTGGAGTGAGGTGTCATTGCCTTCTCCAATATGCTATATAGGTTGGTCATAACTTTCCTTCAAAGGAGAAAGTGTCTTTTAATTTCATGGCTGCAGTCACCATCTGCAGTGATTTTGGAGCCCAAAAAAATAAAGTCTGACACTGTTTCCCCATCTATCTGCCATGAAGTGATGGGCCCGGATGCCATGGTCTTAGTTTTCTGAATGTTGAGCTTTAAGCCAAATTTTTCACTCTCCTCTTTCACTCTCAGCAAGAGGCTTTTTAGATCCTCTTCACTTTCTGCCATAAGGTGGTGTCATCTGCACATCTGAGGTGATTGGTATTTCTCCCAGCAATCTTGATTCCAGCTTGTGCTTCTTCCAGCCCAGCGTTTCTCATGATGTACTCTGCATAGAAGTCAAATAAGCAGGGTGACAGTATATAGCCTTGATGTACTCTTTTTTCCTAATTGGAACCAGTCTGTTGTTCCATGTCCAGTTCTAACTGTTGCTTCCTGACCTGCATACAGGTTTCTCAAGAGGCAGGTCGGGTGGTCTGGTATTCCCATCTCTTTCAGAATTTTCCACAGTTTATTGTGATCCACACAGTCAAAGGCTTTGGCATAATCAATAAAGCAGAAATAGATGTTTTTCTGGAACTCTCTTGCTTTTTCGACAATCCAGCAGATGTTTGCAATTTGATCTCTGGTTCCTCTGCCTTTTCTAAAACCAGCTTGAACACCAGGAAGTTCACGGTTCACATATTGCTGAAGCCTGGCTTGGAGAATTTTGAGCATTACTTTACTAGCGTGTGAGATGAGTGCAATTGTGTGGTAGTTTGAGCATTCTTTGGCATTGCCTTTCTTTGGGATATGAATGAAAACTGACCTTTTCCAGTCCTGTGTAAAAGAGTACTAACAGAGTGATTTCCAATTTAACTATTTGAATAAAAAATCTTTTGAAGAGTTTTATCACTATATGAATTTTAAAAAATGAGAAAGCATAATCTAACTTTTTAGACCTGTAAATATGGAAATTTTGTCAGAAAAAAATCTGACTTGAATATATGCAAGCTGCCCTTTTATTTCTTCTTATACACTACTTTGCAAATTATTATTCGAAGATCCTTATTCTTTAAACATAACACAGGAAAAAGAAACATGACCAGCATTAAAACTTTATTTGCAAAATACTTCTGAATTTTTCACCCACATAAATCATGCATTAAGCTTATGATCCCTCTGATAATTCTTTAACCACAAATATCTATGAAGCGAGTGGTATACAGGTTGCTAGAATAGTAAGCACAAGCTGAATCTCAAGGTCTCATCTTATTATTCCATGAGGTTTTCCAAACAAAGTTATGCACTAAAATAACTATTGATTATGCAAACAATTATCTGTCATGGCTCAAGATATAGAGGATTAACAATAAAGATGTAGAAGACACAATATTTAACCTGAATGTGATGATAATCTAGATGGTGAAACATGGTAGATCTGAAGTAAAATCACTTCACTAAAAGAGAACCTAAAGATCATGTTTTAATCAAAATTCTCTTATTTTACAAGTGAAAGAGCTGCAAATTTCTGTAAAGGAAAACACATGACATAAGAAGCCAAATGTAGTCATGTAAAAATATAATTACTCAGAGTCATTTAGAAGGCCAAATTAAGTGAGAAGTTAGAAACTAAAATTTCAAGTAAATGCTCAAACCACTTACCACACCACACCCATGTTGAGATTTTGAGTTTGTTTTGCTTGTAGACAAAACACAAAGCTCTCTTTATGAAAAGTATAATACTCTTAAAGCACATAAGCATGTAAAAGGACAAGCCAAAGGCAAATCTAATGCACATAAGTTGTGAGAAACCTCAACATAAGTAAACTATCATGCAAACAAATTAGTTGCAAGTGGTTTACATGTTTATTACAAGTTTCCAATATGCTGTATCCTTACGTCTCTAGATAAGAGCTCAAAGATCAAGGAAAGAAGAGAAGGAGAGAAGTTGTTAGAGTTAAGAACATTATAATCATTTTTAATGCCCACATATCACCTCAAAAAGGCTTTCCCAGGTGGCACTAGTGGTAAGGACCTGCCTGCCAAAGCAGGAGACCTAAGAGACACAAGTTCAATCCCTGGGTCAGAAAGATCCGCTGGAGGAGGGCATGGCAACCCATTCCAGAATTCCTGCCTGTAGAATCCCATGGACAGAGGAACCTGGCAGGCTAGGGTCAAAATGGTTGCAGATAGTCAGACAAGACTGAAGTGATCTAGAAGAATCAGTTTTTACTTTAAGATATTGTAGTGATAAATTTCTGAGTTTGTGCAGATCTCGTGAATCCCTGTTCTAGACAGCATTTCTTTCACTAACTTTTAGCTAAATATAGTAGTGCACTGATTGTCCATAGCTATCAGTCAGACAAGTGGCACACTCAGAGGACCTTTGCCAAGGCACAAATCTTCAAGGCACTTCATGCAGGCCCCTCTTACAGTCTGGTGACCCACAAGGCACTGGGGAGATATTTTGCTAGATTATATAATTTCTTTCGCTAAAATCATTCAAATTCTATTCACTCCAGTCTTCCCTGAATCTTAGCTGGCCTTCACATAAATACAGAGGCTCAGCAGTCAATTACAAATGTATATATTTTAATAATAGAAACTGAAGTCTATTTCACACTGACAATGTGGCAGGCATCGTTTGAAGTGTTAAACATGCTTAATTCATTCACCAGGCAGCATCATATCATAATCAAGAGCTTGCCTTTTGAAGCCAGAATGCCTGAGTTCAAATAATCCTGCCACTAGCCAACTTGCAAGTGGTCTTGGAGATAAATTACCTCATTCATTAAATGGGATTAATACTAGCAACATTTGTCATAAAAATTAAATGAGTTAACACTTCTAAAGAACTTTGACTACTCCTTGGCCTCTAGTAAATACTATATAAGCATGCTAATTAGAATTTCAATTTTAAATAATTTTAAGTTCTTGCATTTTACCCATCTTATAGATAAGGAAACTGAGATAAATATTGTCTAAAAACTTGATCAAAGTTACGTAGCTGGTAAGTGGTAAAGCCAACTTCTCTAAATTTCATATGTGTGTGTGAGCACACACACAGGTGTATGGTCTCAAAAGTGAGTGGAACAAAATAAATGACATTTTTAAATGGTTAAGAATTTTCTAAATATTTTGAAAAATGTTAAATTAGACTTCTAGTTAACTAGATGTCCACTAGACAGAAAGTTAAACACAAACAAACCAACAAATATAGTTAAACTACAGAAAATCAAAGCCAGAGGAAATAATATTAAAAGAATATGGAGAAAAATGACACACATATGTAGGATAACAGTAAGAAGAATAACCACTGACATCATCAAAGACAATTCAGATGAGATAAAGGACAAGAAAATATATGTAAACTGTCTAAAAAAGTCTATAAAGAAATTTATATTCAGTGAAAATATCTTTCAAATTGGAAGACAAAATATATACATTTTAAGACAAAAAAGCTGAAAGAATGAATGACAGAAATTTGCACTTCAAGAAACATTAAAGAACATGCTTCACACTAAAGAAACGTGATACCATATGAAAACCAAAAGGAAAAGAACAGGAAAAAAAGAGCACTAAAAATGGAAATTTGTGGGTAAATATAGTTTTTTTCTTTATTTTGTAATTTAAAACATGCAACTATTTGAAGTAATGTAATAATGATGTAATACTTTTATCAAAAGAAGGAGGAAAATGGAAGAAAAAATAAAATAGAAAAAGTCATGAAATGGTCTAGTATCAGTCATATCAAAACTGAATGAACTAATCATTCCAAATAATAGACAGAGATTGCCACACTTTATTTCTTAAAAAAGGACATCAAAACAATTTGCTACCTATAAAACATGGGTTTAACTTTAAAAACACGGCAAGTGATATACAATGTAAACATTAATTCTAAAAAAGCTGAAGTGACCGTATTAATGTCAGATAAACTGTATACTATAATACAGTGTTTCACAAAATCATACAAAGATGAGAGAACTTTCATAATGATAAAAAGGTCATTTAATCAAGAAGACATAAATTCCAAAATTCAGGTGGATCTGGTGCACTCGGTGGATTTGTGTCACAGCTGAGAAATCCTGCATTAATGAAACTTCAGTCTTTCATAACGGGCAGCAAAGAAAACTGCCCCATCTCTGTCCAAAGAGGGATGTTATTTTTATTATACTGAAAGGACAACAAACCCTGCCCTCTGCTCTATTTATAGAAATATCCTTGAAAATATAGGCCTGCTGCTGCTGCTGCTGCTAAGCCGCTTCAGTCGTGTCCGACTCTGTGCGACCCCATAGACGGCAGCCCATCAGGCTCCCCCATCCCTGGGATTCTCCAGGCAAGAACACTGGAGTGGGTTGCCATTTCCTTCTCCAAAAGATGTCCAGAAATGTACAATTGACCCATGGATAGAGTATCTGCCAACAATAAGCGTAGAAACAGATATGAATCCACTGACAAGGTTGTCTCTTGTATTTCACTGTATGTAAGTGACATTTTCATTGTGAAATATGATAAGATCACTTCCAAAAGACACAATAGTTTTGTGTCTTTCTAAACTACTATGGGGAATCGTTACTGCAACAAGAAAATGTAAAATGTCTATTGAGACGCATTGCATTATGTTTTGGGGGTCTATTGACTTCTTGGGGGAATAGCTGAGAAAAGAGTTTGAGTTTAAAATAAATACTCCGTGAGAACTCACTGAGTGCAAAAAGCAACACTGCTGCAGGTCCCTGTGTAGATCGGGTCCCAGTGTGCGACTCTGCAACTGGGATCACAGTAGTATAGAGATCCAAGCAACCTGCAATGGAGAGCTGAGCCAAAACTGCCTCAAAGTTTTCAGAGGGAAAAACAGACATGCTGAAACACGTGGGTGTTTTGGTAGATGATTCCTATTCATTAATTTAACAGACATTTATCAATTTGTGACAGACACGAATGTAGGTGCTAGATACACAACTGAGCTAGCCTTTGTTTTTGAAAATTAAGTATTTTAGAAGAAAGAGACAGGCAATATACAAATAACCTGATAGCTTAATTTGCCATAGTATAATCCTTGAGGATGTCTGTCATACCTGGATAACACTTTTGGTGCTGATCTTGGTGCTGATCATGTAGCACATGGTCAGTGGTACATGATCACGGTGGCCGGGGAGGAGCACAGAGCATAGAACAGCACACCACAGCCCCTTCCATTCACGTGCTCTGCAGGGAGCAGACCCTCGGCTGGTCACTTCCCACCAGGGCTCCAGTTCTTGGGATTTAGGGGCTGCTTCCTCATGCGAGCTCTAGTATCATCTGCCTCACCTTTGACTCTCAGTTGAGCTGTCGGTCCATTACTCTTGCCTCTTACAAAGCTCATGGTAAACTGTACATCAAAATACTTATTTCCCTTTTTATACCTCATAACATTATCATAATTATCCCAGTCAATATCCTGGTAAACACTGATGGTTTAAATTATCACCAGTATGACACTGTCTTCTAAATTTACATCTCCACTCCAGGCTTTAATGCTAACATATGGGGCCAGATACTCAGCAACTCACTCAACTTCTTTACCTAGATGCCTTAATTGAGTTTGATACACAACACCAAATAATCATAACGTGCATCATGTTATGATCTCCTTCCCTTGACATATGTCTAGTTATCTTTTACATAACTTTTTGTCTTAATTTTTGTAACCATCAACCTAGTTCAATTACAAATACTTTTTATCTGCATTTCTGTGGTATTGCCATAACTAACTGCCTGGCATGAAATTGCCCTGTCCCCTTCCAAATACTACTCTATATTCCAAATAAAAATAATTTAAATTCAGCCTAATCATCCCAATTTCATGCTTAAAATCTACCGATAAATAGAGGCTCATATGTTTTCACAGAAATATAAAAATCCTAAGCATGCTCCCTGAGGACCTGCATAATCCATCTCTTACCTTCTAGTCCAGCCGCATGTAAAACCTCTCTTCACTCCATGAATAACTTTGCACACATTCTTTCCACTGGCTATACTACAAACCCTTGCTTCATTTTTGCAACTTTAAATTATGATGCCTAGTTGCTGTTCTTATTTCATCTTCCTCTTCCAATATCCACGCCCATATCTTTTCAGTACAAGCATTCAAACTCAGAACTAGGTGAAAATTTATTTTTCAGAGAGAGATATGATAAGGAATGTGTTTCATAGATAGAGATGGGAATAATTTGAATTGAGGTTTGATATCCTGTCTTGATGATAGATCATTTTTCTTAGTAATCGGAAGGTGTTAATAATTACACCTGCCTCTAATATGTTGACTAGGATGAGTAGATATGGCATACAGGACCCTCGGGAAAAGTGTGAATAAGGAGTAAAAACCTTGACAATTACTGATGTACACCACTAAATCTGTCCTGGGATAGATTTTTATTATAGTATCCTTAAAATTTCCTGGACCTGAGCCTATAAATCTTATCAGGAATCTTTTAAATTCCTTTATTGTTGTTGTTGTTAAGTCGCTTCAGTCGTGTCCGACTCTGTGCGACCCCGTAGATGGCAGCCCACCAGGCTCCCCCATCCCTGGGATTCTCCAGGCAAGAACACTGGAGTGGGTTGCCATTTCCTTCTCCAATGCGTGAAAGTGAAAAGTGAAAGTGAAGTCGCTCAGTCGTGTCCGACTCTTAGTGACCCCATGGACTGCAGCCTACCAGGCTCCTCCGTCCATGGGATTTTCCAGGCAAGAGTACTGGAGTGGGGTGCAATCACCTTCTCCAAATTCCTTTATTGATGGGTCAATATTTTTAAAAATCTCTCTAATATGTAAGATACTACAAGAGGAAATCTAATTGAATGCAAGGAAAAGTAATCTTCAGAATTTACTAAGTGATACTAAGAGGCCTCTGGCTACTGCCATTACAAAAACATGATTTTCCTGGAGAAACCTGGGAGAGAAAATGTTACATTTTTTTAATAAACAAAGGAGAGGGATTATCATATTATCCTTTCTCTAGTAATTCAAAAGTAGCCTAACGTCTCTACATCTCTTTTGAACAGCTCACTTTTTCTATGACTACTAGTTAAAACAGTATCTACCCTTCTGTCCACATAATTCTATTACATGAAAAACTGAGATCAATACTTTAAATTCCATAGTCATTGGACTAGAAAAATTATCAATAGGAAATCTGGTCTCTGCATCCATCTATGAAAAAAATCTCAGGTAATGTTGCTATGTCAGTGAAAGTCCAAAGGCAGAGTACTCAAATTAACACAGGAATGATAACTCAAATCAATTTTTAGTTGCACTCAATTTCTTCACAGATTAATGCATAATTAACTTCATTTGATGTGCTAAGGTGAATCCATCTCAGTTACGATGTCTTATATAATATTATCCTTACACACTTGTCCTTGAATAGACCAACCTGGACAATAGGCAGAAAACATCCCAATTTCCTTGTTCATCTCAAACATGGAGTATTTTCTCTCTATATAGATACAATTGGGAAGTTTAGAAGACACAATTAAGGAAAAATCTTCAAGAACAGAATAAGAATCCAAAATGCTTGCAAGAAAAAAAGAGAGAAAGGAAGGAAGGAAAGAAACAGGAGGGAGGCAGGGAGAGAAGAGAAGAAAGGAGAAAGGAAAAGAGGAAAAAGAAAGAAAAGAGAGAGAGGAAGGGATGGAGGGAGGAGGATGGGAAGGAAAAGAAGGATGCTTCCAGTTCACATCTAGGATTTCTGTGAAAATTACCAAAGAATGATCTCTGGTAATGCAAATTCTTTAACATCACATGTGTTACATATGATCTAATATGTTAGGTCAGTCCTTGGTCACTGATAAAGGAAGAAAAAAAAAATAAAACACACCAATCCTATTAGAAAGAAAATAAAGCTGAAATAGTCTACACTATTTCTCTGAGCCATTGAACATTTTAAAAAATATTCTGATTCCAGATTTAATAAAAATTTATCTTCAGAAACTGATGATTTTTAAACAGTTTCTTACCATTGAGAATACAACATTGAAAACACAATACTTCTTTGGATATATTTGTATAGAATTCTGAGCTTAATATATATATATATATATATATATATATATATATATATATCCTTCTCAGTAACTAGCTGGGGAGAGAACCAATGCCACTGATTTTTCTCCAAACATCCACATATCATTCCCCACTCCTGGAGCTAGAAGTAGTTTTTATAACCTTGAAAAACAATGTCAGAAGCATCTTCTGTTGGCTTTAACGGCTGGTCATGTGAAGCGGATTAGGAGAGCTGTGGTGAAAAGCAGGGCTGGAATGTGCTTCAAAAGCTGCAACTGTTACAGATGAGTCATGGCTCTGGGCTCCTCAAGCTGGGGCAAGTTTTGTGCAGGCAGGGCTTAGCCTTGAAGGGTTTACAAAATAAAGGTAAATAAAATAAATCCATTGCTGCAGACTAGACTCTATTTCAGGTTTAAAGAAAGAAAAAAAAATGCTTTCATGTCTTTGTGTCAGCTGTGTTGAGAAAATAATTTTTTAAATGTGTATTTTAAGTGATCATGGATGATTTGTCTATGAAGAAAGGTAATAATTATTTTCATGACAAACACATTCTCTGAGTTTTCTCTAAAGCAGCAGCTGCTAGTAAAACAGTGGAAACGCTGATAAAAGTCAAGGTTGAACTTCCTTTATCCATTTTTGCTTGGAACTAAACAGGACAATTCATGCTGTGCCTGGAGCAGAATCTTTGTAGTCAGCGGCCATTTGCTCCGCGCCCCTCAACACATTACAGGATTCTGCCCAGGAAAAGTAAACAAGGGAATTAGCATCCTTACCAAGGCAGCTGTGGCTCTCCCACCATTGCCCCCTGCCCCACTTCTGCTCCCTTCTGTCCCCCAACTCCCTGACAGTCTTCCCTTCACATGTATTATGGGGATTGAAGGAGAAAATGAAAATCACTTTGCCTCTGAGACTTACGATCTTCTAGTGCCATCTATTGCCACTCCTGTTTCTGATTCTCACAGTCAGTTTTTTTAACGTCGAAACTGAAACTCCAATACTTTGGCCAACTGATGCGAAGAGCTGACTCATTTGAAAAGACCCTGATGCTGGGAGGGATTGGGGGCAGGAGGAGAAGGGGACGACAGAGGATGAGATGGCTGGATTGCATCACCGACTCAATGGTGATGGAGTTGCTAAGAGTTGGACACGACTGAGCGACTTCACTTTCACTTTTCACTTTCATGCATTGGAGAAGGAAGTGGCAACCCACTCCAGTGTTCTTGCCTGGAGAATCCTGTGGACAGAGGAGCCTGGTGGGCTGCCGCCTATGGGGTCGCACAGAGTTGGACACGACTGAAGCGACTTAGCAGCAACAGCAATGGAGAAAGAGACATAGAGAACAGACTCAAGGACATGGGGAGAGGGGAGGAGAGGGTGAGCTGTATGGAAAGAGTAACATGGAAACTTACATTCTCATGTGTAAAATAGATAGCCAATGGGAGTTTGCTGTATGGTTCAGGAAACTCAAACAGGGGCTCTGTATTAACCTAGAGGAGTGAGATGGGGAGGGAGATGGGAGGCATGTTCAAAAGGGAGGGGATATATGTATATCTATGGCTGATTCATGTTGAAATTTGACAGGAAACAACAAAATCCTGTAAAGCAATTATCCTTCAGTAAAAAAAAAAAGAATAAATAAATTCTTTTAAAAATTGAATTTTTATCCAATATTGCCTAAAATTCTATAGCAGATAAATCTCTCTCTCCCATCTTGCTTATATAGGTTTGGCTAGCACTAGTATTTTGTTTATACGAACAATGAGAAAAGTAAAAATGAACATCTGTCTGATGCTTTGTTACATGTGGTAATTCTGTTGGACAGAACTAACATGACAACATTTTCTATGCTGAATTGTAAGACAACTTCACTTGCATAGGAACAGACACTACTGATATAACAATCTAAATTCTAGGTTCTAAGAGCAAAAGGTACAAATTACATTTGTTTCTGGCTTGATCTGCTAATTACACATTAAAATAAAGTGAGCCTCCCATGTGGACTGCTAGTGTTTAAAAGCTATCTGGCTGAAATTGTAATTCCTGACTCCTACTTGGCAATGTTTTGACAGCACATACTGATCATGTCAAAACTGGCTGTGATTCTTGACTGTTGATCAGCTCCAAAGACTGAGGAGTCTGTGGCTATTCTAGAAATGACAAGATAGATAAACGTTTCCTTATTTTTAAAAATACAGTTCTCTCAACCTATGTTTTTCTTTGTTTGCTTTTTGTATGTGCTTTTTCATTTTTCTTTAATTGCCAAAGGATAAATTTGTACTTAGGGTTATCATGGACAAAAAACATACAGAGTTAAATAGGTGAACAAATCAGTGGTCAAAAATAAATAAGCATCCAATTGTGTGTGTGTGTGTGTGTGTGTGTGTGTGTGTGTGTGTGTGTGGTCACAGAGATAGAGCGAAGGCAAGTTCTTAAAATCCTCCTATTATATCATCCAAGTAATGGAAACTACTCTAAGTTGCTAAATTTAGCAAACTTTGCTTCTTTTGCCATCTTCTTTCTTTTTGCCCTTTCAAACTAGTCAAAAGAAAGTGTTAGGTTCTTGCTCAAAATCTAATACTTGAAACATGTTTCCCTAACCTAAAGAATAAAAACATTAAAAAGACAATCTTTTATACTGTGCCCAAGAGAAAAATTAATAAGATTCAGAACAAAAAGTGCAAATTGTTTAGAAGTTGTGTCTATCTATTATACTGCTGTGGAAAAGAATAAAACAGGGCAAAATGCACAAAATTTCATCAAATACCTCTGATTGCAAAAGGAAACAATATAAAGAGAAAAGGAATCAGCTGGAGGTACCAGGATTTGAGCAACAGTTTTATTAGAGAACCAGAAGAGGGCGCTCATCTCTTACAAATGACAGGAAACTTTTACCATGGCAATTGAATGTTTCACCAAAAAAAAGAAAACGGAGTCACTTCTAATGTATCATAACAATAGAGTTCTCTAGCATGTTTTAATGATAAAGGATATGTTGATAATATTTTATAATATCAAATAAAAGCCAAAAGTGTACAACTAATTTGTATTACTTCAGTGGTAGCTTGAAGACACTAAGCTAACTCATTTTTTTAAAATAAATCATCAGTATTTTCCATGGTTTCATGCTGAAATAAGGATATAGGAATGATATGATTTTCTTGCATTTGTTTTTCTTATCTGATTAAGAATAAAGTGAGGACTAATTTCCAAAGTTAACTACTGCACTGAACAAATTGATTAAAGATAGTTATTAGGAGTCTGCAAGGAATTCTCTCACGTACTCTCTTTCAATAGTTAGATAGGTATATACGCATACAAGCATGTATGTATAAAAATATCTGTGTGTATATATATGTATATATATATACAGACATGTGTAAGCTGCACACACATAAATATGCAAAATTATAAATCATTAATAAGACATCAGACTTACTAAAAAGAATAAACTAATTTAACTTTTAAATAGGAAAACATGTTCTGTATGCATTATCTTTTGTCATCACAATAATTCTAGTAACTAGAATTTTAACCACTTTTAATTTTACAAGTAAGGAATCTGAATACTAAATTAATTGTCATGACATAAGTTTATTCACAGAGAAGGCGATGGCACCCCACTCCAGTACTCTTGCCTGGAAAATCCCATGGGCAGAGGAGCCTGGTAGGCTGCAGTTCATGGGGTCACGAAGAGTCAGACACGACTGAGCGACTTCACTTTCTCTTTTCACTTTCATGCATTGGAGAAGGAAATGGCAACCCACTCCAGTGTTCTTGCCTGGAGAATCCCAGGGACGGCGGAGCCTGGTGGGCTGCCGTCTATGGGGTCGCACAGAGTTGGACACGACTGACACGACTTAGCAGCAAGTTTATTCAAAATTTTGAAACATGAAAGGAATGTAATTTAAGAAAAGAAAAATAAAGAATGTCAGTTTTGAACCTAATGGGAAACAGGTGGAAGCCTCAAAGGGGCTAATTACACATGAGGCACTATGAATGGAAACTGATGGGGATGAAGCAGGAACCCAGGGCACCAAGTATTTCCTAAGAGGTTCCTGGAGCAGAGGAGAAAACCGCTAAGGAGCTACTTTGAAGGATACTGATAGCTCCACCAGGAGAAACAAGGGAATGGAATAAATATCCAGGCTCGCTTGCCTGTCTCCATCCGATCTCCTGAAGATTTACAACATCACTAACTCAAGTACTGTTTTTTTTGGTTGGTTGGTTGGAAATTGGTTTCAGTTTTGGTTCTTTAAGAGGTATCAGGGTTCCAGAGTTAAGAGCAAAAGAGGGGAAAGTAGACTTGAGAAATAGATTTTCAGTACAACAGTATTTTAATCAAGTGCCTACAGTGTGCCAGAAAAAAAAACTACTAGACACTTCCATTAATGTTATTTTATTTAATCCTGAAAATAACCCTGAAGGCTAATGTTACTGTCTCTTTTGCAGGAGTGGAAACTGTGACTTAATAAATACATTATCTATTTTGTTCAGGGTCCTATGTCTACTGAATGGCAGAGGAGGCATTTTTAATTAGATATGCTAGACATGGAAGCCTCCTTTTAAATTGTTAAAGAGTAAAGTCTTGGAATTAGAATCCTTTGTATAAATCCTATCTCAGTTACTGAAGAGCTCTGTGAACTTGAGCAAGTCTCTTAACCTCTGAAAATCTTGTCTACATTTGCACAGTAGTCACTATTATGTACCGTATAGGATTTTTGGTTTTCTTGGTGAGGTTTAATTTAAACACCATATGTAAAGACAATTAAAAGAGTATGCCACCTGGATGGATGATTTAGAGTTGAATAAAAATGTAAAGTGCTAAAATTTCATCTAATTTCAATCGAAAAACAGAAATAATTTGAGTTAATGTTATCATTAGGGGAACAGAGTCGGTGAGAAATCGTAGTGACAACTGGTTACACACAGTATATTGAGAGGAAAAAAAAAAAAAGGATGAGACTTAAGTTACAGAGGGATTTACAGACATATGTTGCTCCATGGGGTGTCAATGAATATTCCTTAGTAATTTATAAATGTGTCCCAAGGGAACACTGTTTTTATTATTTGATGTATCATTGAATGTAATAGAAAAACTAATAAGAACACAATTATTCACCTATCTGTATTATTTGAGAAAAGTAAGTCATTCTTATGATAATATTTCACAATGAGGGAAAGAAGGTTTTACAAGAACTAGATAATTATTAAGCAGATACAAGTGAGACAGATACGTTAAAAAATAAATGCAGACTTCCACTTCTAATCATGAAGATGTAACAAAATCTACGCATACTCTCTTTGGATAATGTTAAAATACTTGACGAATGTGTTTATAGACCACAAACAACAACCAGTACAAGTCTCCCATCCCTGAGAAAAGTGAAGCAAATAATATGAGCCCTACAGTATCTCCAGCTCTCTGTCTGGAAGCGAATTGAGTGGAGGCACAGGAACAGACGATCTAAGCAGAACATGTTGGCCCTAAACATAGCAGGAAAAAAAAAATCATAAACCTTCTAGAAGAAAATATACAATAGAATCATAACCTGTTGAGAAGCCAAACTTTCTCAGAAGTATACATGCAAAAAATAACTATGAAAGAAAATTATTTGTGTGTTTCATGAAAACTAATACTTTTTACTCTTTGAAAGAAACCATTAAGACAATGAATGCAAATTTAAAGGCAAATGAATGACTGTAAGAAAATATTCAGAATCTATGTATCTTACATGAGAAAGCTTACAACTATTTAAAGAGAAGCTAAGAAATCCAGTAAAAAAAAAATAAGCAAAATCTTTATATACACATGTCCAAAAAAATTACACAAAAATGTACTCAACACCCTAAGCCATCAGGGAAATGATAACTAAAATCCAAATAAGATACCTTTGAAAATACATCCACAGGAAAACTTGTACACAAAAGTTCATAGAACCTGCAGTCCTAATAGTAAAAAACATTGTTCCCAGAGGAGGGGTTAGGAAATGAGCATACCCAAATGTCTATCAACGATGCAAAGATAAACAAATTATTGTATATTTATATAATGAACAGCTGGGATTCTGTTAGTTGGCGCATCTGCTTGACATGTATCTTATCCCCCTTCCAGGAACCAACAAGCATATTCTTCCAATAACAAAAGCACACATTCAAAAGAATACCAAAAGCATGCAAATCCTCTAAAATCATGGGTTTAAGACCAGCATACTGTCATTTCTGCCTCATCCTCTTCACCAAAGCAAGTCTCCTGGCCAAGCTGAGAATCAAACAGGTATGAAAGTGGACACTATTCCTTTAAAGGAGGGAACAACCAAGTTACCAGGCAAAGACTATGCAATAGGAAGGCGCAAACCATCAGTCACTACTATAATATACCAATACATCTAATATTTTTTCTGTGTTGGTTTGTTCACAGATTAGTTTACTTCATTTTTATATCTAAGTGCATTATAATGTTGGCTTCTGCTATGACTAAAATGATACATTACACTCATTCGATGATTTTTATTGATGATCTAGAATGCTCTTGATTTTGTATATCAAGACAAGAAATAAACAGTTTCATTGATTTGAAGTTTCTATCTTCTCGTACAGGTTTGGTATAAACAATAATATTTTCTGTTATTAAAAAGAAAGTTTTCTCGTTTTTCCGGTTTCTCTATATGAATCTTCTTGTACTATTGCTTTGTTTACAATTTAAGTACAATGAGAAATGAAAGCAATCATTTAAGGCATGCCCTCTTCTTCAATTTTATTTTAACTTTTCAAAAATAATCCATTAAAATGTTAATATTGGTTTATTGAATATTTAATTCTATTTACCAAAATATTTTGTCTATTTCTTATACACTATATCTTTGTAGTCCAATTGCATATCCCTATATTCATTTTTTTCTCTTTGAAACAGTGGAAACAGTGTCAGACTTTATTTTTTGGGGCTCCAAAATCACTACAGATGGCAACTGCAGCCATGAAATTAAAAGACGCTTACTCCTTGGAAGGAAAGTTATGACCAACCTAGATAGCATATTCAAAAGCAGAGACATTACTTTGCCAACAAAGGTTCGTCTAGTCAAGGCTATGGTTTTTCCTGTGGTCATGTATGGATGTGAGAGTTGGACTGTGAAGAGGGCTGAGCGCTGAAGAATTGATGCTTTTGAACTGTGGTGTTGGAGAAGACTCTTGAGAGTCCCTTGGACTGCAAGGAGATCCAACCAGTCCATTCTGATGGAGATCAGCCCTGGGATTTCTTTGGAGGGAATGATGCTAAAGCTGAAACTCCAGTACTTTGGCCACCTGATGTGAAGAGTTGACTCATTGGAAAAGACTCTGATGCTGGGAGGGATTGGGGGCAGGAGGACAAGGGGATGACAGAGGATGAGATGGCTGGATGGCATCACTGACTCAATGGACCTGAGTCTGAGTGAACTCCGGGAGCTGGTGATGGACAGGGAGGCCTGGCGTGCTGCGATTCATGGGGTCGCAAAGAGTCGGACACGACTGAGTGACTGATCTGATCTGATCTGAGTGAAGGTCTCCGTGTTATAAATGTCTATATATTTAAAAATGTCTTTATTTTGCTTTCACAGCTTCACTCCCTACCTCCCTTTGAGTTTTAAAATGTTGTACCATTGTTTTCTGGCCTCTATTATTATTAATGAGAAGTTGTTGCTTTCTGTCAGTCATATATATTTTTTATTATAAAATAATCTTTTTATAGATAGTAAAATAGTTTATCTTTGACAACAGAACATTTCACTCCACTGTGTGGACATTCATTTGTATTTTATTAATTAAATTGACTTTATATTCAGGGCACATTTTCAATCTAAAAAGTAATTACTATATAAAAATCTGGAAAATTATGTCAAATGTTGTCAGTACACTCTCTTGCCAATATTTCAAATGGATTTTGAAATCTCTCAATCTTCCCAGGTCTCTTAATTACATTTCTTTCATTCTCTGTGCCATGTTGTATATAAATTTTTCCATTTTATTTTTATATAACTTTCAAAGGTAACTCTCCATTTACAATTATTATGCAATTATTGACTGTATTCCCTGTGCTGTACAATACATCCTTGAGCCTATCTTATTATACTCGATAGTTTATACCTCCCATTACTGAATAGTGTTAGTTCAATGATCTGCCCCTGACTGCATTTATTGTACAGTATATTCACCTGATCACTTTTCATTTAAGTGACTATATTTTTATATTTAAAATTCCTAATTATTTTACACCTGACCTTTCCCCATTTACATCTGATTTTGTTTTATAACATTTTTAAAATAAATTTTACCTTTATCTTTCTAAACAGTCTCAAAATACCTAATGTCTTTGAGATACTTTGCATAAAATAAATTGTATAGAGAATAAGTAACTATTCAGAGTACTGATCTTATTGACCACCTGAAGAAGCAGGGCCTCATTTTTTTGTGTGGAAATGTATGTTGCAGGCTCATTTTGGGCAAAAGATAGCCTTTGTCACTCCCTCCCTAATAACCAACTTTATCCAAAGGTTTTGTGATGATCTCTTTCCGGGTATCTAGTTTCCTGATCAGAAATAGCTCCAATAATTACACCTGGGTGTTACTGTCACACAGGCTTTGGCAGATCCAATTATAGAACCAGTAGGTGATGGACTCTTTTCCTGTTACCCTGGTGTCTTTCCAGGGTCACAGCTTTTGAGAAAGGTAGAGCCCTTACTCACGGTCCAATCTATTCTTTCAGATTCTTTGCATGTATGGAGAAAGCAGCACCCTAGTCTTTGAATTAAAACATTAAACATGGCCCTATTTCTCAAAATCACACAGAGAAAATTGGTTGATTGTAACTCACAACAGTTAAACTGTGGCAGTTCATTATTTGCCTCTGGACACAGACATCAGCAGGCCTGTAGCTTCAAGACCACACACGATTCTGTCTCTATTTAGTTTCTGGCTCACAGAGATGTTCCTATCTTAGATTTGAAACCTGCCCGTAATGTTTTGTTTTAGTCTTTTTATAATATATCCTTTTTTTCAATAAACATGTGGAAGAAATGGCTATCAAAGCTTCAAATGATTGTGCCATAATTTATGTAAGCAATATTTTTATTTCTTTTATATCTTGTGTGTTAAAACTTCACACATTTGTAGAGCCAACTGCAGGAGCTTTTGGACATGTTCTACAAATAGTAGGAGAAGGGGAAAAAGGACACTTTGAAAACTACAGTATATGAGGGTTTTTAAAGTAAAATTTCTGAATAATAATCACATATATAAAAGTATATAACAAAAATAGAAATAAATGAATTTTCACACAATTGACATGTATCTAGCACAGAGATCAAGAAATAGAATAATACTAACAAATGTAGCCCTTCTCATAGCTCAGGCTACTCATTATATCACCAAAAATAACCACTAATTTGACTTCTACCACCATGAATCATTTTGCTTGTATTTGAATTTAATAAAAGTGGAATTAAATTGCATGAATTTTTTTTTTGTTTAACTTATTTCATTCAACATCGTGTTGTAAGGTGCATTCATTTATTCGCCTATAGTTTTAGTTTGTTCATTCTCATTACAGTATAAAATTGCCTTATACATATATGCCTACAATTTATTTAACCATTCCAATTTTTGTGGAAATATTTCCCAGTTTTTAGCTACATGAGCAGTGCCACTAGGGACATTCTTGCTCATATCTATAGGGATGCTTTATGTTGTATTATACATATAAATATCCCATCACTAATGGGAAATAGATGGGGAAACAGTAGAAACAGTGTCAGACTTTATTTTTCTGGGCTTCAAAATCACTGCAGATGGTGACTGCAGCCATGAAATTAAAAGATGATTACTCCTTGGAAGGAAAGTTATGACCAACCTAGATAGCATATTCAAAAGCAGAGACATTACTTTGCCAACAAAGGTCTGTCTAGTCAAGGCTATGGTTTTTCCTGTGGTCATGTATGGATGTGAGAGTTGGACTGTGAAGAGGGCTGAGCGCCGAAGAATTGATGCTTTTGAACTGTGGTGTTGGAGAAGACTCTTGAGAGTCCCTTGGACTGCAAGGAGATCCAACCAGTCTATTCTAAAGGAGATCAGTCCTGGGTATTCTTTGGAAGGAATGATGCTAAAGCTGAAACTCCAGTACTTTGGCCACCTCATGCGAAGAGTTGACTCATTGGAAAAGACTCTGATGCTGGGAGGGATTGGGGGCAAGAGGAGAAGGGGACGACAGAGGATGAGATGGCTGGATGGCATCACTGACTCGATGGACATGAGTCTTAGTGAACTCCGGGAGTTGGTGATGGACAGGGAGGCCTGGCGTGCTGCAGTTCATGGGGTCGCAAAGAGTCGGACACGACTGAGCGACTGATCTGACCTGATGCAAATATGTGAAGAAATCGTCCAAAGTGGTTGTAGTAAATAACATCCCAAATATCAGTAATTCCAATTATTTCACATTATCACCAACATTTAATACTCTCTCATTTTGTATTTTAGCTACTTAGGTAACTGTAGTGATATCACACTGTGTATACATATGGGTGCGCTTGTGTTTTAATTGATATAATATTTGTAGTTCTTAAGTGTATAAATCTATGAACTTTGATTTTTGACAAATACACGTGCTTGTGTAATCTACATCCTTATCAAGATAAAGAACCTATACATTACCCTAGAAATGTCCTGCATCCTCTGAAACAGAACTTTAAAAAATATTCTTTCCAAAAAAAGTTTACATTGAAGAAATGTGATGCACAGCTGTAGTGTTGCTACATAGTAAATTCAAATCTTTCTGCAAGTACCCACTGCTCCACACATTACCATCACTGGTCTTAGCAGATTCTACTTTGGATTGTACTGAATTAGTGTTTTCAGTGTCTTTGAAAATACTCTCACCTGTAATTGTAAATGCCAACTATTCAAAGGCAAATTCTTCAATCACTTCAAATTTACCTGGGAGTTTGGGATTGACCTACACACACTGCCATATTGAAAATAGGTAACTGACAAGGACCTACTGTATCACACAGGACATGGAAAAAGAACTTGAAAAAGAACAGATTCATGTATATGTATAACTGAATCATTTTACTGTACAATTGAAACTAGCCCAACATTGTTAACCAACTATACTCCAATAAAAATAAAAATTAAAAAAAGAAATGTGATACATTGAAGAAGTTCTCTGTAAATGTAACTTTTTCTTAATATATTCCTGCCTTTTTCATACAGAAACAACTTAATCTACAAAGTCATAAATAAAATTACGAACTCTTATTGCCTAAAAGTAATATATACATATATGTGTGTATATATATATAGATGGTTGTATATATTCTTTCACCATAGATTAGTTTTACATATTGCAGAGTGTAATTTAAATGAAGGTATAAAGTATATGTTCCTTATTTTAGGTATCTGGGTGTCTTTTTGCTCAGAATAATGATTTGAGGCTTATCCATGACTTGCATATGTCAGTAGTTCATTTATTATATTGCTCAGTAGTGTGCTGTTCATGAAAATGTTTTATACATTCTTTGTTCCCCTGTTTATAGTAATTTGGGTTCTTCCTGACTTGGAGACTATAAATAAGCTGCTACAAATGATCTTGCACAAGTCATTTTTTAGACAGATGCTTTCATTTTTTTTTCTTGAGTAAGTACCTGGAAATAGAGTTATTGTATCCTAAATAGATGTTTAACTTTCTAAGAAACTGCAACCAGTTTTCCAAATAGATGGTCCACTTTACACTCCCATTAGTAATGTGTGAGTTCTAGGTGCTCCAAATCCTTGCCAATATTTGGTTTCGTCAGTCTTTTTCATTTTAGTCATTCTTAAAGGTATGAAAATACATGCCACTATGATACTAATTTGCATTTGCATTATGATTAATAATGTCAGCATCTTTTCACATTCTTCTTAGCCCTTAATTACTTTCATTAAAGTTTGTCAACTTTCTCAATTTTTAATGGAAATATTTACCTTTGTATTATTGATTTATGGATGTTCTAGACATATTCTACATACAGGGCCTTTGTCATATGTGGTGACAGGACGCATTTTCTCCCTTTTACATTTCTTAACAGTGTCTTTAATGAGTAGAAGTTTTTAATGTTAATTCTAATTTAGGTCTAAATTCCACTTTATCCTTTTTTATGGTTTATGCTTTTTCACGTATTAATTGCAAAATCCTTTCCTACTCTCATGGCTTCCAAGATACTAACTTACTTTTATCTTTATTTTTCTATTAGAAGCATCACTGTTCTAACTCGTACATGTAAGTTCAGGGCACATCTTGATTAAATAGTGTATATACGAGGAGATACACAATTATGAGATTATGAGGTTAAGATTTTTCTTCTTATTTAGTCAGTTACTTTAGCACCATTTGTTACAAAGACTTTTAGAACTCCATTGAATTTCGAGGATATCTATATTAACAATAAATTGTCCATTTAGATGTATATTTACTTCTGGTCTCTCTTTTCATCTCATTGAACTATATACCTATACTTGCTGCTGCTGCTGCTAAGTCGCTTCAGTTGTGTCCAACTCTGTGCGACCCCATAGATGGCAGCCCACCAGGCTCCCCCGTCCCTGGGATTCTCCAGGCAAGAACACTGGAGTGGCTTGCCATTTCCTTCTCCAATGCATGAAAGTGGAAAAATAAAGTGAAGTCGCTCAGTTGTGTCTGACTCCTAGCGACCCCATGGACTGCAGCCCACCAGGCTCCTCCGTCCATGGGATTTTCCAGGCAAGAGTACTGGAGTGGGGTGCCATTGCCTTCTCCGATACCTATCCTTAGGCCAGTACTCTATGGGCTTGATTGCTTTAGCATCATGCTAAACATCCAATACTGATAGTATGACTTCTCCAGACCAGCTCTTCTATTTAAAGATTGTTTTCACTTCTTTAGATCCTTCACGTTTCATTAGAATTAATTACCACAGTCTGTAGTATCTTTAGTTTTGACACAGTGAACATTTTTATTAATTCCCTGGACACAATAACATGATTACATCTCCTAGCTCCTAGCAGTTGAGTGGAGTTCTAAACCTAATTCTGACCTATGAACTGAAAGTGGAAGGAAAGGTGGTACATCTGGTTTGAACACTGAATTATCTAATTGGCATCTTCAAGAACTACCTCACTTTCTCCGTCATAGTTACCAACTATAATTCAGGTAGTTATGCGGGTCATTAAGAGTAAGACCTTTTTAGTTTAGTTCTTCTATTAAGACTCTTGAGAGTCCCTTGGACTGCAGGAGACCAAACTAGTCAATCCTAAAGGAAATCAACCCTGAATTTTCATTGGAAGGACTGATGCTGAAGCTAAAGCTCCAGTACTTTGGCCACCTGATGCAAAAAGCCAGCTCATTGGAAAAGATTCTGATGCTGAGAAAGATTGAAGGCAGGAGGAGAAAAGGGTGACAGGATGAGATGGTGGGATGGTATCACTGACTCTTTGGAAATGAGTTTGAGGAATTCCAGGAGATAGTGAAGGACAAGGAATCCTGCTGTGCTGCAGTCCATGGGGTTGCAGAGATAGATACAACTTAGAAACTAAACAACAATAATTCAGGTAATAGCAGCGCCCCCCGCCTAAGTCCCTAAATACCTATGATGAACTTTTGACTTAAAATGTACTTGTTAAGGGAGAAAAAATAAGCACTTACTATGTTAAGTGAGTCATTTGGGGGTTGTTAGCACAGTGTTATACATTCAATCCACAACTTCTTTGCCAAACTACTGATATTTACCCTCAACACAAATTCCACATCTATCAGCATATGTTCATAAGTTCAAAGAAAATATATTAGACCTTTGAACAACCCAAGGGTTAAGAGTGTCCACCCTCCCCAGAGTCAAAAATCTGTAAATCTGCATATGAAATGGTATGCTTTCACATACGTGGTTCTACATCCCTGGATTAAACCAACCATGGATTGACCCAGTTCAAATCCCTACTGTTCAAGTGTCATTTGTAAAGTGTTATAATTAAAGTCTTCCTAAAACTATATTTCCCTAACCACATACTATAAGAAGACATTGGTCCTAGAATATATTTGTAGATATGCCTCTTAAAAGAATCCAAAATGAAATGAATGAAAGTTGCTCAATCATGTCTGACTCTTCGCAACCCCATGGACTATACAGTTTATGGAATTCTCCAGGCCAGAATGCTGGAATGAGTAGCCTTTCCCTTCTCTAGGGAATCAAACCCAGGTCTCCCACATTGCAGGTGAATTCTTTACCAACTGAGCTACAGGGAAGCCTAATTTTTCAATCCAATGTTTCAATAAATAAAAGAATCCAGTGTTTCAATAAAACTGATAAACCTGGTATACTCTAGACTTTTCTTAGTGAGCCGATACTAGGGAGCCATAGGAGATCCTTCAATTTAAAAGCTATTTTAATTTTTTTTAATAAAACTTACTTGAGTAGTGATAAATACATCCTTCCATAATAAAATAGAACCACATTTCGTAATTTGAGAAATAACATTAAAGGTGAAAGTGTTAGTCATTCTTGTTTGACTCTTTGCGACCCCGTGGAATGTAGCCCACAAGGTTCCCCTGCCCATGGAATTCTCCAAAAAATCAACCAAAAGTCACGACCTCAACCTCTCTAACTTCCTAGGTCTTTGATTTTACCAGACACCTCATAATCTAGTCAAAGATATGTCTCCATTCTGTAATAAAAGGAAGCTAAAGTAGCAATAAGTAGAAAGTCTAGACAGGGGAAGTATTTTACAGCCAGAAAACAAAATAGAACAGAAAAAGGAAAGGAAAAAAAAAAAAAGAAAGAAAGAAGAGGGAAATGAAAGGTAATAGAATAAGTGTTAGTCACTCAGTTGTGTCTGACTTTTTGCAACCCCATGGACTGTAGCCCCCCAGGCTCCTCTGTCCATGTATCTATTAATACAATGCTTGTGGAGTCATATAAGCTGGAATACATCAGATCCCTCTGTCTCATTATTTTGTGTTCTGCCAGAACTCTAAACCTTTCTAGATGCTTTAGGGAATTCAGTGTGCCTCACATAATTTTACTATTACTCATCTTCGGCTCTTCTGCTTCAGCCATCTGGTACCAGCATACTGAATGAGAGTGTGGATCATTTGCCCAGGTGTTATTTTCAAGTGGTCCTCCAAGCTGCAGGTGTCTGAGGTGCCAAATGAAAAGGCATTCATCATTGCCCAGAAATGGGAGGAGTCTCTCTCCTCGTCTTGTACCATAGGGTCACCCACACCCTGAAGCAAAACATGTTACCTAAACTCTAGGCTACCCACCCACTCAGCCTCCATCTCCAATCATGACAACTTACATAGCTCTTTTCTCTGCTGGGCTCAGTGCTAGTCACTAGAACTCAGTAGACAATAAATGCCATGGTTTGGGTTTTTTTGCTTTTTACAGATTTCAGATGTTGAATGAAGGTATGTCCTCTCCAGACTCTAGTGCTCTAGTGAATCTACTCAAGCAAATAGATGACTTGGGCCTCACCATTCTCATCAGACACTATAAACATCTGAATCTCTGTTTAACCTTAGCTACCAAAAATAAACAAATAAATGAAAGGGCAGAGGCAGTCTTATCCTACCTGGATATCTGGAGATACATGAGTATATGAAGATACGTATGTACATAAATATAAATACACCCTCTCATATTTGCTACATCTGGCTCAATGTTACTGAAAATACAGAATAAGTTGGGAGATGAGAGGTAATCCTAGACTGTCTTGCAATGATCATATTCCTCATGCTTTCAAGTGAAGATGAGTGCACCGCAGGTAATGGACATCTGGGTACCAAAATGCAATAGTATGACTTAGAGGCATCTTTCATCACAATAGGGATAGATGTGATTCATAAGTGTGAGTGACAGTATTTCATTATATGAATTAATCATAGTCATTCCCCCCAATGATGAACATTTCAACTGTTTCTATATTTTACTATAATAAAAATAAATATAAGTAATGACAATAGCTATTTTTAAACATTGGGTCATTTTCCTCAGTGTAGGTAATTACAGGCAGGACAGCTGTTTTAAAGATGAGGGAGGGAGGTGGGAGGGAGGTTCAGGATGGGGAACAAGTGTATACCCGTGGCGGATTCATGTTGATGTATGGCAAAACCAATACAATATTGTAAAGTAATTAACTTTCAATTAAAATAAATAAAATTATATTAAAAAAATAAAATAAAAAATAAATAAATAATTTAAAGATTATGTATGAATATAATTACACTTAGACACATATTGTTGGGCTTCCCAGGTGGCGCTAGTGGTAAGGAACTTGCCTGCCAATGCAGGAGACATAAGAGATATAGGTTCGATCCCTGGGTCAGGAAGATTCCCTGGAAGAAGGCATGGCAACCCACTCCAGTATTCTTCCCTGGAGAATCTCATAGACAGAGGAGCCAGGCAGGCTATAGTCCACAGGGTCACAAAGAGTGGGACCCAACTGAAGTGACTTAGCCTGCATGCACATATACAGATAGCTAAGCTACTTTGTCCTTATTTTTATTTATATTTCAATGTAACAAACTTTCAAAAATAGGGTTAATATTCTTTTCTTGAGATATAGACTCATTATCTCAACATCATTTTGCAAGATAATCACTAACTATACTTTTCGAGAATATTACAAATATTCAAACTTTAAACATTATTGAAACTTTTAGAATGAAATGAACTTTGTCTTTAACCTTATGAAAAAAAAATAAAGCCATTTTAAGAAGATCATTGAAATCTGGATTAAAATATCAATATTTCTACTGTCAAATAGAGTTTTAATCTAATAAAATATCATGGACTTAATTTGCAACTTGCCCTTTTTCATTTGAAGATGCTTTATTTTCATTTGTCCCTTCAGCCTAGTACGGTCACTGGCTACATGGCCATGACCATGTGGCTTTGCTGCCCTCTAGCATAGTATAAAATGCTGCCATTGGTATTATGAAGTAAATATACCTTTGTGTATATGCAAACATACAAAATGCAATTTATGTGCATTTTGATGTGCATCTTAACCTAGTTAAAATCATGTTGCTCCACTAGGACTAGAGTCATGAAGTTAATGCTCTGGGCAGTGACAAAGGGGCCGAGGACTGCACAGCACAGAACTCCAAACCCCTGCCTGTCAGGCCTGTGCCATTAACCCTCTGGCTAAGTGAAGTCCCAACTAAAGAAAGCTTCCGAATCAAGGCAGGGAATCCAACTTTCACGCCCAGGAAAATTAACTGTTAGTGCTACTCAGCTTGCAAATGTGACAATAATGACTTGTTCATGCAATGTACTTTATGCACTTGTAAAATGCATCAATTTTCCAGCTCTCACCTTCATGAAGTATATAGGGCAGTTATTGTTTTGTGCTTTTAGTAATTCTCACATCTCTCACTTACTCTTTTCAGTCTCTTTGTCAAATTCTCTAATTCTTTGCTGCCCAGTCTGTCTCATCAATATTCACATCTGTAAGAAGTCAGTTCAGCAAAACACTTACTCTATGGGGTTTCTATTAATCGTAAATTGTAAGACATGATCCCAAAGCAGAAGGAGTCACAGCCCAACAGAAGGTGGACAATCGAGCCTGTGATAAAAGTGTGTGAACAGTGTGTTTCAGTGGCGCTTCTTTCATGAGCCATAGAGCCTCAAGTCTCTACTCCTGAGGAGATAACATCTGAGCCAAATCCTTACGAGGGAGATAGAGTTTGCTGGTTTCTGAGCCATAACAAACAGTAGTTGTCATGGCAAGAAAAGATGCAACAGGAGTAAGGGAGTCCAAGCATTCTGATAGCAATGTGAAGTGTGAGACCTGAGAGACAAAACGAGGCTGGTGTTTACTTTGGTTCAAGGCCTCTGAGGGGTGTGTGTGATGAGGAAGGTTTCTAAGCCATGAGTGCCACGTTGCTTGCATTTTAAGCAGATCGTGTGCGCAGTCGTTATGGACAACAAAATGGAGCATAAAACCTTCGTGCAGATGAACCACTGCAATCAGATCATCGTAAAAGTGAAACCTAGATGTTATAAGAATCCAAGCAAGGGCTGTGGCAGCAGAGCCAGACATCAGGGGTCAATGCGAGAAGTGTTTAGAAGGTAAATACAAAAAGACTAAATTAGATGGTATCAGGGAGACAACAGAAAGAGGGTATGTGAGGGAGCTATAAACACATTGAAAATAAAACTCAGAAAGTCTGCGATCCTCCCACTTTCGCAATGCCAGCAGCAGGAAATACACTGGACTATAAATGAAGCTGCCAACCAGATATTTAAATACATCACAGGTACCTTACCTTCAAAATATCCAATAAACCCTTCAAATGTTCTTTCTCTTACTTCTCTGTCCTGGCTGAGGGACTTCCATTTTCTCTTTATAAACATTAAAATCTCAGGTCTCTTAATTGTTTTTACTAGCAGAATAAGAGAATGGAAATAATCAAGGCCTAGGATTTTAACTTTAATTCAGCACCAAGTCCCACAGACTCTATCTCTTAAATATGTCTTGACTTTATCTTCTTAGAGCGGCTTCCAGTCTCAGAGCCTTAGTTCAAACTACTCAGACTACAACTGTTTGCTAATTTGTCTTCTTGCCTACATTCATCCCTTCTAGTAAATCCTTCAAATTGTTGTCAGACAGTTATCTCTAAAATTTAACTAGGACTTGTTGTCACACTTGTGTTAAAACTCTTGAATCTCTTCCTAATACTCATACATCTAAAACATTGTGTTTTCATCCCAAAACCTAATGAGTTCAAACTCTTTAAAATGGCTAGTAAGATCCTTGGTAGTCTTAACTACAGTGTGAATCTGCAGTCTCAGACTCCTCTGAAATTGGTGAATCACACACAAAAAAATCCAAATTACCGGCCACGCTCCGCAGTGAATATGCTGCTCATTTTGTCCCTTCAGTCCTCCTCCATCCTTTGAATTTGTGATGAGCTCCCAATGCCATTCTCTGTTTAGCTGAAGCATTATTTTTCTGTGATACACTCTTCTCATCACTCTGTGATATTCTCTTCTCATGTGACACAGAACACATTCAATCATATGCTCTGTAGCATTCTTCAGACCCCCTTATTGCACATTCACCAGAGCAGGTTGCAATGATTGTTTTACATATATTCCTGCTAGATGATGAACTCCCTCCAGTAAGAACCATGTCTTCGTCTTTGAAGCAGCATCTCCTAGAAGAGGGGACTGTCTCACACATAACACTTAGAAACTCTTATTAGTTGAATGAGTGATCACACGGCTAACAACTGTATATACAGTGGATCTTGATGTGATTTGCAAAACAATATTCAACATACCATTTTGAAGGGGCACCTATATTATTTTGGTTTGTAATGAGCACAGGCATGTGCATGCTAAGTCGCTTCAGTCGTGCCCAACTCTTTGTAACCCCATAGACTGTAACCTACCAGGCTCCTCCTTCTCCAGGCAAGAATACTGGAATGTGTTGCCATGCCCTCCTCCAAGGGATCCTCTCAACCAAGGGATCAAACCCCTGTCTCTTATGTCCCCTGCATTGGCAGGCGGGGTCTTTACCACTAGGGTCACCTGGACACGGTGTTGAACAAATGACCAAAGATTTTATTTCTTTTGAACAATCATTGTGTAAAATCAAACTCCTCTGACAGACTACTTTTATTTCAAAGCATCTGTGAGCTAAGGCATTATAAATGAATTAAGCCTCCATCTAGAGTTTCATCCTCCACAATCCCAGCAAGAAAATACAACTTATAAATGTACATATAGTTTAAATTTCACTCAGTTACCTATTTACATAAACTTCCTTTACAAGAACATCACAAATGAATTTGAGCCACAAAAATATAGATAGTTTTATCCCAAAACCTAGGTCCAACTGCGTGGGATTTTCAAGGTTGTCACTTTCAATAAATGGCCTCTTGTATTTCACCCTTATCTATTTTATATCTTATGTCCTAATGCGGCACAAGTCAAAGAAATAGTAATTAAGCTTGTTCTGATAAGCTATTTGCATAGTGAGCTGTTAATCTGCATATCATCTGAAATAAAAAGAATTTCCATGACTTAAGGGCAGCCATAGAATTTATATTAATAGTCTTAGAAACATGATTATTGATACTTCAGGCAATGCAGATGTCTTAGATTGTTTATATTGAAGTTCTGATGCATAGTTCCACCTGGCCTTATATTTGATCTGTTTCAGCAATAACAAATATACCCACCAATCTTAACATTTGGCTGAATAATCTGAGTTGTAATTTACCCTATTTGGTTCTGTAACATTGTCCTAAGTCATCGCTTTCTCCCTCTGGCATCACAGCAACCTCATTTCTCTCCACATGATATTAATACTTACAGACAGGCATTTGTAGGATTTACAGCTCATTTCCTTTCTATTACCATTTGCCTTGTGTCTTTTTTTCTTAATCTTCACTCATTTTTGTGTATCTTTTCCCATCTGAGGTGCAATTCTAGGATGCTAAGATTTTAAATCTTCCCAACATGCTAATCCAATCTTAAAAAGTCTGTCCTTCTGTTTTTGAAATCCCCACTCAGTGAAGAAGCCATATCAATTATTCTTTCAAATCCTAATTCTTCTTAATCTCTTTTCTTCATCAACTTTATTTCATATTTTTCATTTATGATAGTAAAAACATCTCAGAAAAAAACATTCTTTATTTTGTTTCTTTTTTTCTCTGGATTTTCTGGACTCTTTTTGGTGAATAATAGAGTAGTTTTTCTGTGTCCTTCTCCCAGTGTCAGCCCCATCTTTTCCCCTTCAGTTTTCAGAGTTTCTTATAGCCTACTTGAACTCATTACTTTTAGTAGATCTTCATTTTGGAGGGATAATTCCATGAGAAATTCCAGAATATCTAAGAGACAATGAATACTCATCATATAGATATTAACTAAAATAAAGTAACCACGGGTTTTCTTAATTGCGATCCACAGGAAGAGATATCTGAATAAATATTTGTCAAGTGTAATAAAAATGTGTGATGTGAGAGCTATGAGTTTCAGTTTTATTTGCCAACATAATGAGGACTACAGCCTTCCCTGGTGGCTCAGACGGTAAAGCATCTGTCTACGATGCTGGAGACCCAGGTTCGATCCCTGGGTTGGGAAGACGCCTTGGAGAAGGAAATGGCCATCCACTCCAGTATTATTGCCTAGAAAATCCCATGGACAGAGGAGCCTGGTAGGCTACAGTCCATGGGGTCGCAAAGAGTCAGACACGACTGAGCAACTTCATGTTGAGACTGCCTGCCAGAGGGTTCTGAGGAACTGCTCCCAAGAGGTGGATGGAAGTTAGTACATACATGGCTTTGTTGAAGGAGTACATGCACACAAGCACACAGCTCTGTGGAAGGTTACTGACAGTCACAAGCAATGGACACCTCAGTTAATGACTTCAGAGTTTTCTTAGTAGAAGAAGATGTAAGAACCGAAGTTCGTAAAAAATCTCCTGAAATATTTCTAATTAATTAAGGGCCTGTTTTGCCTCTATTCCCAGAGCACAAAGTGCCTCATTCTGATTTTTTTGCCCTGAATTCCTTTCAAAATGTGTTGTAGGTCAGTGACTGCAGTGCCTAATGACATGATTCTTGTAGAACTGGATAGTGGGCAATATTATCTTATAATATTATTATTCACATGTACATGAAATTGTGTATATAACAAAAAAAACCACTATTGGAATTCAGAATGAAAACTTTAAAAATGTACAATGTTATATGTATTTTTAAATTGACTTTGTAAATACTCCTTAAATTTTCAAGGTTGAAAATATTACACCCTTGACTTTCAAAGGCTTTCTAGTAAAGTGCACATTTTCTGTGAAAGCTGAATCATCTTTTTCACCATCTTTATATAATGTACTGAACTTTACATAACAAATGATGGATTAAGCTCAATTCAATGTCGTACCTAAGATGGTTTTATTCTTAGAAGAACTAATGTTTTCTTCAAGTTTATAGATACCAATGTCTCAGCTTAAATACTTCAATTAATGTCACTTTCAGAGAGTTCTAGGGACTCAGATTTTCCTTGACCACAGTTAAATGTATTTTGAATCTGAATGATTCACTAGATGCTACTTTACCAGGTTTTATGAAGAATTTTTTGAATATTAAGATTCACAGTGAAAAATTTTTATTGACCTTATTACAGGATTTGCCAAAAGCACCTCCGCCTTGACTGTCTCTCTTTTTCTGTAAAAAAGACAAAATAGCTCTTTACAACAAAGTTGTCCTTATCATGAATAGCATACTCCTCAGTCAATTAAATAAGAAGAAAGAGGAAGAAGGAGGAGAAAGCACATTTCTTACAAGCGCATTGATTACTTTTTTGGAGTCTTATTTTATTTAGCATTCAGATTACATTGTTATAGCTAATTCTTCAAACCCTTGAGCAGATTTCTTTTAACTAAAACCAAATGCACTTATTTAGTTTTGCTCAAAATTGTAGAATGGAAATAAATATAAGCTGTAGACACTACGTTTTTAGTAATTAAACACATTTTTGGAGGTGAGGGATGGTAAGTGTGGTGACCAGTCAGTGAATACTAGCCGTAATTACAAAAGAGACTGTTAACTACCCACAAACTAATTTCATAGCGTGTATGACATAAATAAAGATTCTTTGGTTTGTGTTTGGGTCCTCAATCTTGGAGGACAGATATATTGACTTGATCACCTCAGGAATGCTGAATGAGCCTAATTAAACCTGAGGCATACATATTTATCAAAATCTGAATATATGAATGTATAGGAAGAAATATGACTATCAAGTGAGTCAGATATTCATATCAGTAGAGCCATTTTCAGTTTCTCATTTAAGAAAAACCATGAAAAGCCAAATAATTATATTATTTGATAATCCAGAAACTGGCCTGAGACTTGACCCAATAAGTAATGTGATGTTAATGCTTAGCTACCCTGAGGTCTGATAATCTGATTTCTCGACATGCATCAGAGAAATATATCATTAAATATATAAAGAGACTGAATATTTGCATCAGCATTTTAATGTATTCTTACTCTTGGAAAATACTGGGAAAGAATTTGAGAAAATCTCACCATCACCGTTACTACCAACTCTCCTTCTACCCTACCCTGGTTTCTTCATGTGTGTGTTTTAACTCATTTTACTTTAATGGGCCTTTTATTTATACAAAAATTTGTAATATAATACTGCCAAATTTCTTGGAGTTTTCAAAATGGAAATTACTCCACCATAAAGTGTTCTATCCTCTCATACTTGTCTGAACTCTTCTCTCTCTCTCTCTGTATAACTTGATCTCTCACATGTCATAATTGAACTCTCAGACACATGGGGAATCTTGCCTGTATTAATCCTCCAACAATGAAAATATTTTAAAAATAAGACTGGGTCATTATATTGTTAACAATGACACTCTCATGTGTGCTGGAGGTTGTTTAACAACAGAATTAGAAAAGTCTCCTGCTCAAGACTTCTTGCTAGTTGGGAGATTCCCTCATGGGTAAAGCAAGGACTAAGGCTTTCCAGGTGGCGCTAGTGGTAAAGAACCTGCCTGCCAAAGCAGGAGACACAACAGATTTAGGTTTGATCCCTGGTTGGGGAAGATCCCCCGGAAGGAGGAAATGGCAACCCACTCCAGCATTCTTGCCAAGATAATCCCATAGACAGAGGAGCAGAGGAGCCTAGCATTGGGTCACAAAGAGTCAGACACAACTGAGCTGAGCATCTGAGCACAGGCTTTCTCAAGAGTTGGTTCTACAACCAGGACATCTGGACTCTTAAATCAACTCTTACATCGACTCTTATGGGAGCTGCATAAGGATCTCAATCCTTGTGAAGGGAAAGGAATCTTTCTTCTTCTCATTCTGGATAAAGTTACAAGAAAATTTAAGACACATTTTTCTATTCTGGATATTAAGTGATTAAAATTTTACACTGATGATTAAATCAAAAAGTAATATATTTTTTTTATTTTGACTAAATATGTGTTGGGAAGTAGAATAATTAAGGTATATAAATATCCTCAGTGAAGTGAAGTTGCTCAGTCGTGTCTGACTCTTCGCGACCCCATGGATTATAGCCCACCAGGCTCCTCCACCCATGGGATTCTCCAGGCAAGAGTACTGGAGTGGGTTGCCATTTCCTTCTCCAAGGGATCTTCCCGACCCAGGTCTCCCACATTGTAGGCAGATGCTTTACCATCTGAGCCACCAGGGAAGTCCTATAAATATCCTAAGACGAACCAAATTAAACATTTTTAAATGAGAAATATATTTGGCATTAAAATACTTGAAAATTAGTAGAAATCTTTATTCATACTTTCTAATATACGTCAGACTTAAATGGAATGAAATATCGTATGCCTAATTGTTGTCTTTGTTGTTCAGTCGCTAAATCGTGTCTCACTCTTTGTGACCCCACAGACTGCAACATGCCAGGCTTCCCTGTCCTTCGCTGTCTGCCGGAGTTTCCTCAAATTCATGCCCACTGAGTCGGTGATGCTATCTAACCATCTCATCCTTGTCGCCCCCTTCTCATTTTGCCTTCAATCTTTCCCAGCATCAGGTTCTTTCTGAAGAGTTGGCTTTTTGCATCAGGTGACCAAAGTACTGGAGATACAGCTTCAGCATCAGTCCTTTCAATGTATACAATGAAAAAATCAATATACCTACAGAATCTACATACATTTTCTACCTAAGGAAAAATTAAAATAAAATTGTGTGGGATTTTGTTAGGTTTAGGGAGGCAGTGGGAGGTGAAAAGCAGGATCTTCAATGTTCACTCTATTAGTGGTGCGAAAGAGGAGTATTGCCACTAGAGGGCAGTGTTTGACTGAAAAATAAAATAACCATACAATTCCTTGAAGACAAAGTTATTTATCGACAGTATACATCTTGTCAATAAATAACATGAGCTTCATCGCTGACCTTACTTAATTTTCCTCTGTTTTTGTGAGTTTTATTTGATGCCTATAGCATCTGTGATCCAAAGATGTGGTTACTAAGCAGGTATGTTTTGTGTAGGCAGACTTATTCCTCTTCTTTAAAGCTGTTGCTGTCTCTGGCTTGGCACTCCTTACCTTTGACATTCACATAAGTTCAACCAAGAAATAATGCCTCAGGTTGCTATCACAAACCATACACTTTGATCTTTTCTTGTATATATCTGAAGCAGGTACAGTCCTTCTCCAAGCATTAGTGGGCCTTATAATGCCCCCAAAACCATTTAGGACCTCCTGTGATTGTCCCACAGGAGGGACAATCAAATCCAACTTTGATTCTATCATTGCTCATTTCTTTCACCCCAAACCCATGTTTTATAATCTCATAGTTTATTTATTGCTAATAAATTGGTATACCTGCATGTGAATTTAACAAGGACTAAAATGATTGATAGATATGATAGAGTGCCTGAAGAACTATGGACGGAGGTTCGTGACATGGTACAGAAGGCAGTGATTAAGACCATCCCCAAGAAAACGAAACGCAAAAAGACAAAATGGTTGTCTGAGGAGGCCTTACAAAGAGCTGAAAAATGAAGAGAATCTAAAGACAAAGGAGAAAAGGAAAGATATACCCACTTGAATGCACGGTTCCAAAGAATACCAAGGAGAGATAAGAAAGCCTCCCTCAGTTATCAATGCAAAGAAATAGAGGAAAGCAATGGAATGGAAAGACTAGAGATCTCTTCAAGAAAATTAGAGATATCAGGGGAACATTTCATGCAAAGATGGGCACAATAAAGGACAGAAATGGTATGGACCTAACAGAAGCAGACGATATTAAGAAGAGGTGGCAAGAATACACAGAAAAGCTATACAAAAAAGATTTTCATGACCCAGATAACCAAGATGGGTGATCACTCACCTAGAGCCAGACATCCTGGAGTCTGAAGTCAAGTGGGCCTTAGGAAGCATCACTACGAACAAAGCTAGTGAAGGTGAAGGAATTCCAGTTGAGCTATTTCAAATCCTAAAAGATGCTGCTGTGAAAATGCTGCACTCATTTTGCCAGCAAATTTGGAAAACTCAGCAGTGGCCACAGGACTGGAAAAGGTCAGGTTCCATTGCAATCCCAAAGAAAGAAAATGCCAAAGAATGTTCAAACTACCACACAATTGCACTCATCTCACATGCTAGCTAAGTAAAGCTCAAAATTTTCCAAGCCAGGCTTCAACAGTACATGAACTGAGAACTTCCAAATGTTCAAGCTGAATTTAGAAAAGGCAGAGGAACCAGAGATCAAATGGCCAACATCTGTTGGTTCATCAAAAAAGCATGAGAGTTCCAGAAAAACATGTACTTTTGTCTTTTTGACTATTCCAAAGCTTTTGACTGTGGATCACTACAAACTGTGGAAAATTCTTAAAGAGATGGGAATACCAGACCACCTTCCCTGCCTCCTGAGAAATCTGTATGCAAGTCAAGAAGCAGCAGTTAGAACCTGCCATGGAACAATGGACTTATTCCAAATTAGGAAAGGAATACGTCAAGGCTATATTCTGTCACCCTGCTTATTTAGCTTCAATGCAGAGTACATCATGAGAAACACTGGGCTGGATGAAGCACAAGCTGGAATCAAGTTTGCCGGGAGAAATATCAAAAACCTCAGATATGCAGATGATATCACCCTTATGGCACAAAGCAGAGAGGAACTAGAGAGGCTCTTGGTGAAAGTGAAAGTGGAGAGTGAAAAGGCTGGTTTAAAACTCAACATTCAGAAAACTAAGATCATGGCATCCGGTCCCATCACCTCTTGCCAAATAGATGGGGAAACAGTGGAAACAGTGACAGACTTTGTTTTGGGGGCTCCAAAATCACTGCAGATGGTGAATTCAGCCATGAAATTAAAAGATTCTTGCTCCTTGGAAGAAAAGATTTGACAAAGCTAGACAAGATATTAAAAAGCAGAGACATTACTTTGCCAACAAAGGTCCGTCTAGTCAAAGCTATGGTTTCTCCAGTAGTCATGTATGGATGTGAGAGTTGGACCACAAAGAAAGCTGAAAGCTGAAGAAATAATGCTTTTGAACTGTGGTGTTGGAGAAGACTCTTGAGAGTCCTTTGGACTGCAAGGAGATCCAACCAGTCAATCATAAAGGAAATCAGTCCTGTATAATCTTTGGAATGACTGATGCTGAAGCTGAAGCTCCAATACTTTGGCTACGTGATGCGAAGGACTGACTCATTGGAAAAGACCCTGATGATGGGAAAGATTGAAGGCAGGAGAAGGGGATGACAGCAGATGAAATGGTTGGATAGCATCACCCACTCAGTGGACATGAGTTTGAGCAAGCTCCAGGAGTTGGTGATGGACAGGAAAGCTTGGTGTCCCACAGTTCATGGGGTCGCAAAGAGTCAGACACTACTGAACGACTGAACTGAAATGAACTGAAAATAATCTGATGCTTCTTCAAATGCATTTTCATGTTAGAATTCATTCTTGTTAATGACTAATAATATATTTATTTAGTATTTGCATTTTATTTGACAATTTCTCTTTCGCTAATATTTTAAAATGTTGTCCATGTGCCTAGCACTGCAAGTGTAAGTTGATCCTGAATTTATTCCTGTAAGTACTACAATTATTTCCAATTTATAGCTCAAGTTAGGGATAAGGGTATATTTTTCAACATTTAGACAGTTAAGAACCATGAGGTACTATTCTTTGGCTAATTTGAGATCATTGTGCAAATAAGTGGCAGAACTAGTTCCTGACACTAGAGTTGGAAATGCCTACCTCTCAGGTTTTCTATAAATGTCAACTTCAGTCATCTAAACTGAAGCCCATGGGGACCTCTGAAGTGCTAGGCAGGTATTAGGTATAGGAATACTTAAACATTAAGTCCTGTCCATGGACTCATGCTTACTAGATCAATTAATTAGTTCGTCAAATATGTAACTTATTGTCAGGACTTGAGGGTACAAAAATGACTAAAATTTAACTCCTCAAGGCATGTTAATAACACATGGAAACCCAAGGAGGAGATTGTCCTTTTTGTGATAATCTTAACGAGGTAAAACAGAATAACTGTTCACACATCAAATACCTCATGTACTCAAGCGCCAATTTGAAGACAGAAGTTGTACTGAACGCAGACATACTGCTTTCTGACTGGAAATGAAAAGCCACACAAGACAGCCGTCTTTTCTGAGGCTGAGAGTAAGTAGTCGCAGCTAGAAATGCAAATTAAAACAACGGGAAATCACCATATACATATTAAAATGGCTAAAATAAAATGTGTTAACAACACCAAATACCAACAAAGATGCGGAGAAAGTGGCTCTCTCATACATTATTGGTATGAATGCAAACTGGCACAGCAATCCTTGAAAGTCAGTTAATACTTTCTTAAAAACTAGGCATGCAACTACCATATGAACTAGAAATTGTACTCCTAAGCATTTATCACAGAGAGTTAAACACTGAAAACCTGTTCACAAATGTCTATAGAAACATTATTATTACTAGCCCCAAAATGGTAGTAATTCAGATGTCATTCAGTAGGTAAGTACCTCAACAAACTCATGGATCTAGAGTACAACTTAGCAACAAAAAGGAACAAAATACTGACATAAACACAAGCAACAATCTGTATGAATTTCCAAAGAGACACTCCATGAGAAAAAAAAAAGCAGTTCACAAAAGTTTAAATAATTATTCCATTTATACTGCAAGTAACAAGTTATAGAAATGAGCGACAGATTACTAACAAGGGTTGTTGCTGCTGCTGCTAAGTTGCTTCAGTCGTGTCCGACTCTGTGCGACCCCATAGACGGCAGCCCACCAGGCTCCACCGTCCCTGGAATTCTCCAGGCAAGAACACTGGAGTGGGTTGCCATTTCCTTCTCCAATGCAGGAAAGTGAAAAGTGAAAGTGAAGCTGCTCAGTCGTATCCGACTCTCAGCGACCTCATGGACTGCAGCCTACCAGGCTCCTCTGTCCATGAGATTTTCCAGGCAAGAGTACTGGAGTGGGGTGCCATTGCCTTCTCCGACTAATAAGGGTTAATAATGGGTTAATCAGGGGATGGGAGATGGACAGGGGGTGGATGAGAAGAAAGTGGATGTGACTCTACAACAGCAACATAAAGGATACTCCTTGGTGACGGAACATGCTCTGTCTTGATTCCACTGACATCACACAACACCGGTTGTGATAAAACACTAAAGTTCTGCAAGACGTTACCATTAGGTGTAACTGGTAAGGGCCACACGGAATCTCAAGTATTCCCTACAACTGCACACAAACATACAAGTATATGAAAAATAAAAAGATTAATTAGAAACAAAAAATTAACTGGTCTGGGTATTTCTTATCAGAACCCTCTCTCTTGGGTAAGAGAAACTCACATTACATAGAAAACAAGGACTATCTCAGAGTAGGAAAGATGAAGGTAAGAATTGAAGGGAAAGCTGTGAAAGTGCCAGTTCCTGGGGAACAGAAAAAGGAATCAGTGTAAACTAGAAAGGATGTGTCGTCAAGATGACAGATGTTTCCAGACTGGACCACCTCTCCTTCAATGGAGGAGACCAGACCTCAGAAAGGGACAGTGCCCTGATGCTCACCGGGAAGCTCAGGACAAGACACTGGGATTGAGGTTCTGAGGAGGTTCCTGAGCCTAAACTGGGAGCAGAGAAAAGCCAGCAAAAGCTTCCAAAGGACCATTCTTGAGCGGACAATGAGCAGGAGCATGTCTGTAAGCACTGGCAGTACCGACAAGCACAAGAAATTCCTAACACCTTCTGGACTTTTCCAAGATCCCAGATCCACTGCACACATTCTGGGTGGGGAGGGAAATAAGGAGAGGGAAGCTGGCTTCCCTATTCATACTGCATTGACAGGAGCTAAGAACCTGATTTCAATTTATTTCAGAAAATTAAAGCAAGTGAGTATTTTGCTGTTGCTGTTGAGGTTGTTCTTATCCTCCAGAACCATGCAGTAAAATTCCTATCCGCCAATAGGTGTCACAAAATCTTTTCTTACTGATGCACGGCACAAGGGACGATTTGGATGTGTATAATTTCCAGAATCATGTCTTCTTTCCATTATCTGGAGTAAATAGCCTGGATCACTTTGACAAAATGGCTAGAGGATTTTTTAAAGGCAGGATTTCCTATCTTAATTCTGATAATCCCAAACTGAATATTTTCACATTTTAGAAAGAGTGAGGGTTTCTATTTACTGTGTGATTTCTTTCGAATGCCCTTGGATAAACTGGAATGGCCATATGCTTATTAGCAATGGGACTGTGCCTAAGATAATTCGACAAACGGAAGGACTAAAAGAAAATCCATATGCAGATAATGGGCATCCAAACTATCATGCTTTCCAGAGGTGAATAAGGTATATGTAGACACCAAACCATTTCTTACTCTATTAGTAATCCAATTCAATATATTTTAATATTAAACCTCTATAAAATGTTAACAGAATAAAGTTATCCTGTTGTGTTTTCAGGCACAAGTGAACACTTTCTTAGCTTTTATGGTGATGTTTACTTTCCCTTTGAAGTTGAAATTACTCCCAAGTTAATCCCAACTGGTAGACACTTCTTACCACATGGAGGACAAGAAATTTGCTTATTATTCTGAGCTCCCTGGCAACCAGACTTACCTGTTATAGACTTACTTTGAGAATTGTAGTGGGGAAGTAATGGTCATGCATGCTCAGTTGCTCAATCGTGTCTCACTCTTTGTGACCCCATGGACTGTAGCCCACCACGCCTCTCTCCATGGGATTCTCTAGGCAAGAATACTGGAGTGGGTTGCCATTTCCTACTCCAGGGAATCCTCCCAATCCAGGGATCAAACCCATGTCTCCTGCATCTTCTGCCTTGGCGGGTGGATTCTTGACCATTGAGTCACCTAGGAAACCCAATAATACTGCTAAGTCGCTTCAGTCATGTCCGACTCTGTGCAACCCCTTAGACGGCAGCCCACCAGGCTCCCCCATATCTGGGATTCTTCAGGCAAGAATACTGGAGTGGGTTGCTATTTCCTTCTCCTATGTGTGAAAGTGAAACGTGAAAGTGAAACTTGAAAGTGAAGTCTCTCAGTCGTGTCTGACTCTTAGCAACTCCATGGACTGCAGCCTACCAGGCTCCTCCATCCATGGGATTCTCCAGGCAAGAGTACTGGAGTGGGTGCCATTGCCTTCTCCAATAATACTGTCCCTCCATAATTCATGTCTACTCATAACCTCAGAATGTCACCTTATTTGTAAGTAAGGTCTTTACAGATGTAATTATTTAAGTTATAGTCAAGTCATACTAGATTAGTGTGGGTCAGTGTCCCTCAAAGAAAAGTCAGGGAGTATACAGTCACAGAGGAAGACAGCCATGTGAAGACAGAGGCGGGGAGTAAAGTGGTACAGCTAAAGCCAGGGATACCAAGACCTGCCAGCAACCACCAGAAGCCCAGAAGAGGTAAGCAAAGCCTCTCCCTTAAAGCCTTTAGAGGAACCTCATCTTGATGGCTCCTTGATTTCAAACTTCTAGATCCCAGAATTGATGGATTCCATTACTATTGTTTCATGTCACCAGTTTGTGCAAATTTATGAACATGGCCCTAGGAGACTAATAAACAATCAATCTTCAACTTCTTTTACTGGGTGAGAAAATGTCTGGATGTTTGATTTAAAACAGAATACTCACTTTTGTTCTCCATGGAGCATGCTGCCTTACGATGCTTTGAGGAAAAGCCAGGTGGCTCTCCAACTGTTTTTCCAGCCAAGTAAGAGAGAAGCTGTTAAACAGGTGAATGGATTTTTAAATCATTCTGTGACCTTCATGTTAAAAAGAAAAATTGATTTCCTCAAATCTGAATCACACTAGCAGGAACTTCTGTTGATTAGGAAGACTGTGGTAACAGAAAAAGAGCCGATCAACTGAGAACTGGATAGAGATGAAACATCCAATCTAACTCCATCTTATTTTCCAGTAACGCTTCCACCCTAACTTGCTTGTGAAATTAGTGATTCTGGCATTTAAAAAATATTCTGGTATTATTGCTACATTTATTTGTACAATGCCATTTTCTTTGGGGAAGGGGTAAAAATAAAATTGTCAATATATGGTCATATTTTGTTTAACCAGGAATGCTAGGATTTTATGGACACTACCACTATATCTGGGCTGCCCCAGTGGCTCAGTGGTAAAGAATCTGTCTGCCAATGCAAGAGACACAGGTTTTATCCCTGGGTCAAGAAGATCCCCTGGAAGAAGAAATGGCAACCCAATTCAGTACTCTTGCCTGAAAAATCCCTTTGACAGAAGAGCCTGACAGGCTACAGTCCAAAAGGGTTAGAAAGAGACAGACATAGCTGAGTGAGCACACCATTATATTTTTTATATTCAATAAAGAATAATTTATTGTAAAAATATAAACAGGATGACCATTGGAATGGAGCTCAAAGGGAGATTTGGAGAAAAGGTGGAAATTAATTAGAATTAAGAGGGCTTTTTCATTCTTACTTATTTACTTATTTATGTATTTATTTATTTTTTATTTGTTTATAGGATCAATTTACACTTACTAAAAACAAGGTATACGATTGAATATCCTCGGCCCTTTTTTTTAGTTGCTCACTCATGTCTGACTCTCTTCGACCTCATAGACTGTAGCCCGCCAGGCTCCTCTGTCCATGGGATTCTCCAGGCAAGAATATTGGAGTGGGCAGCCATTCTTTCTCCAGGGGATCTTCCCAATACAGGAATCGAACCTGGGTCTCCCTCACTGCAGGCAGATTCTTTACCATCTGAGCCACCAGGGAAGCCCATCCTCAGCCTTAACCCTCAAGAAAACTGAGCCTGGCACATAAGACTGGTTTTCTAGTGGAAAAGCAGGGGGTGCATCATGGTGATTCTGCTCAATCTGGCTAGGTCACTCCCCAGTGGAAACAGCTGACAGGCCATGGCTGGTGGAGACTATATCTTGGTGGAGAGAAAGTGGAGTAGAGAACAGGGTTTCTCGTCCCCCTTCATCACCATCTTGCTCCTCAGGCTGGGGACTTAACACCTCACCAGTCCACCATGGAAGGACACAGTATCTGCATAGATGGAGAAAGCATTTTCTTGTAGATTTGCTCTAATTATGAGATTTTTCAAGATTTCTGACATGTCTCATTATATAACATCACAGGCCTTCAAAAAACTAATTCATTAAAAAACTCAAAGTAAAGAAGAACATAAATTATTCCACTTAGCATTATAACAGTTTGTACTGTTAAGGAATTAAAGTTTATTGATTTTGTTAGTATAACTGTTCAGAGTCATGTTCACAAATGACAAAGAGCTTAAAGTTTATCCCTTGAAGAACAGGGTGTACTTTAAACAGAGTTGTAATGTTAAAAATGTGTTGGAATAATACTCTTGTCTGAGACTTACCCAATTGAGGGTTACATTTTCGAAGTTAGACCAGGTCATAGAAAATAGTCACCCAGTCACCTTTCCAATTTATATGCCCCTGTTCTTACTCTCGTCTATTATAAAACACCTATTTTCCAAGGATCAATACATTCCAAAGAATCTCAAGGGAAAATAAGTCACTCAGAAGGGAATTAATCATGGCATAAAGCAGCAGAGGTTGTATCCCTAGATACCATTATTCTTCTGAGGTCCTTCAACCAGGTCCGTAGGTACATGCATAGCTGTGTGTGTATGTGTTAATGTGTGAATTTCTGTGTATGCATTTGTATGAGTGCAAAGAAGAGAGAGAACAAGAAAAAATTGTTTGCACAAAGAAGGGAATATAAAATATAAACTAGGCACTTCATTTAATTTTTTATTACATATCTTATTGGCTCAGTCTTCCACTAGGATCAGAACTCCATGAAGAGAGGGCTCAATCTGTTATGTCACCGTTTTAGAGTCAATGAATAGAACAATAACCATCATTCAAAGCCTGTAGATTCCATTAGGGTTCACTCTTTTTTTAAATTTTATCAGATTGTAGTTGATTTACAATGTTGTGTTAAGCGTCCAGTGTACAGCACAGTGATTCAGTTTTATATATATATACACATATTCACTCTTTTTTAGATTTTTCCCATACAGATCATCACAGAATACTGAGCAGAGTTCCCTGTGCTGCACAGTAAGGTCCTTATTAGTTATATATTTTGTATATAAAAGCATGTATGTGTCAACTCCAATCTCCCTGTACCCTTCCTGGCCTCCTTTCCCTTCTGGTAACCGTAATTTGTTTCCTACAGCCGTGAGTCTATTTCTGTTTTCCAAATAAGTTCATTTGTACCATTCTTGGTGTTATATGTTGTGTGGATTTTTATGCATGTAGTGGCATGTATTCTACAGAATAGTTTCATTGCTCTAAAAATCCCCTGTGTTCCACTGACTTATCCCTTCCTCCCCTCTAGCCCCTGGCAGCCATTTATCTTTTTATTTTATATGTTTTTTAGCTATCTCTATAGTTTTGTCTTTTCTAGAATGTCTTACAGCTGGATTCATTGTCCTATGTGGTCTTTTAAGACTGGCTTCTTTCACTTACTAATATGCATTTAAGTTTCCTCTGTGTCTTGCCATGCCTTGGTAGCTCACTGAATAATACTCCATTGCCTGGATGGACCAGTTGATCCACTCACCTACTGAAGTTCTATGACTAAAACTGTTATAAATATCCATGTGCAGGTTTCTATCTTGGCATAAGCTTTCCATTCATTTGGGTAAATACCAAGGAAGGTGATTTCTGGATCTTATGGTAGGAATATGTTTATTTTTTAGAAAAAACTGCCAGTCTTTCAAGGGGGTTGTACCATTTTGCATTCCCACCAGCATGCTTGTATTTTCTCTGTTGCTCCACAATCTTGCCAGCATTTGATGTTGCAGTGTTTTGGATTTTAGTTATTCTAATGTATATGTCTTGGAAACAATCTCATTTTTTAAAAAAAATTTTCCAATTCCCTAATGATGTATGATGCATCTTTTCATACAGGTGGGAAAATATGAAATGTATCACAAATTTACCTCATCTTTGCAGAGGACATGCTAATCTCTGTATGATTCTAATTTTGGCATATGTGCTTCCAAGGTGAGCACTGCCCTTTCTTTTGATTCCCAAGTTGAAGGATGTAATGGCTAAAACAAACATGTAACCATGAGATAAATTGGAGTATGCCGTTGACTGCAGAGTCTTGTCTATTTATATAAAATATATATGATATCAGACTTGTGAATTGAGAAAGAGCAAGAGACACCAAGAAATGCAGAAAAGGAAAAAAAAAAAAAAAACAGTAGGAAGGATATGTACTTTCAGACAGAACCACAAAGGCACCCTAGTTTCAACATGTGCAGACAAAACAAGGCAGGTTTTTAGAAGAAAGTGAAAAATAAAAATGGGGGCAGTGAAGTAATTAGAACTAACTTTAGAAACATGTTGGAAGTTTTCTCCCAACATTTTACTTTCACCTATTCCTCCTGCTTAAGCCTGTTTACAAAGAGCTTAGAAAAACAGTGTGACTCCATACTTATAAAAAAAGTAATCAAACTGTTCAAAAAATTTTAAAGTTGAGCACCTATATTTTAAGATGTGTAGGATTCCAGGTGGTGCAGTGGTAAAGAATCCACCTGCCAATGCAGGAGACACAAGAAACACTCAGGTTCAATCCCTGAGTCAGGAACATCCCCTGGCATAGGAAATGACAATCCACTCGAGTATTATTGCCTGGACAATTTGTAACCCAGTTGTACTAGTGGTAAAGAACCTGCCTCCAAAGCAGGAAACATAAGAGATGTGGTTTGGATCCCTAAGTCGGGAAGATCCCCTAGAGGAGGAAATGGCAACCCACTCCAGTATTCTTGCCTAGAGAATCCCACGGAGTGAGGAGTGGTGGGCTACAGTCCATGGGGTCTCAAAGAGTTGGACACGACTGAGCACACACACTATATAAGATGATGGATGTTCACTAAACTTATTGTGGTAATCATTTCATGGTTTATGCAAGTCAAATCCTTATTCTTTACATCTTAAACTTATACGGTGCTGTATGTTGACTATATCACAATAAAACTGGAAGGAGAAAACTAAACTGCAGATCAATATCTCTCATGAACATAGACACAAATATTCTAAACAAAATATTATGAAATCAAACTTAATGATATAAAAAAAGGATCATATACTATTTCCACGTGAGATTTGCCCTAAAAATTTAATATTTATTTAACAGAAACCAGTCAAATCTAGAATATGTTACACCTCTGATTCATTACTCTTGAAAAAAAGCAATTATCTTTAGGACATTAGGATTATTCTTAGGACATTAGAATGATTTCCAAGGAATCAAGAATTTAGGAAACTCACAGATTCAAAACCGGCTGCTTTTTGAGTTTATTTTTAGACTTGAAAAAGATGATGCTTAATGGCATTTGCCTTACAACACTGACTATTGTTCATATCAGAGTGGCTGCAATCATTGTGTGCTGAATGACTAATGAAGGTGATAATTAATGGAAACACAGCCACAACACACTTCAATGGATTGACATTCACAAGACCTTAGAAGAAAGTTACAGGGACTTGAGGAATTATGTTTTCTATAATCTTTATTTGTTCATAAATCAGCCTTTTTTGTTTTGGAAAATACTACCGTGGATTATTTCTAACGCACACATACATACATGAATAGAACAACTCTGCTTTTAAACAGCAGCAGCTTTCAGAATGTTTCAGACTATTTCCTTCCCCTTTTAATAACACATATGTAACAAATTCTTCCTTTTTATGTAGACTATTTTGAGGCACAGTGCAGTCTCATTAATGGACAGTGTAAAGCTTATATTTGAAACTAAACGTACAGTGAAAAGCTTATATTTGGAATTATTTCCTCCTATTAGCTTACATTGTCAATTCTAGGATATTAGCTATAACTTCCAAGGAAGAATTTTTTGCAAACTATTATTAGATTAATTTCTCAGTTATTTATAAGCGACAATGAATTTACCAAATTCACTTAAGATATTTCTTTACATGAATTAATAACCCTAAGAACAAGAAACAGGAATAAGATTACATCAAAGTACATGATAAGCAGACTTCTCAAAAGCAGTAAACAAGAGAAAATATTTTAAAACCAGCAAGAGAAAAAAGATATATTAAGGTACACTACATAATAAAAAAGATTTCTTGTCGGAAACTATCCAAGCAAGAAGACAGTGGCCAGTTATCTTTAAAGAAAGTATTAAAGGACAAACAATGAAAACTACAATTCAATACCAGTGAAAAACTTTTTTTAAACAAAGGAGAAATAGATTCTTTTTCTACCAGCAATAGCAAAGGAATTCTTTAGGAAGAAAAAAATTACTCTAGATGGAAATATGAATTTTCAAGTCTCTTTTTCCAATGTTGACCTTTAAGCAGAAATAAAAACAATGAAGTCAATGTAGATTATATATGGAAACAATTACAGAAAGGCTGACAGAGAAAAGAAAGAAGTAAAATATTTCAAGGTTCTTATGATATTTATAATATGATATGATATATGACACTTTAAGGTAGACTGTTTTTAATAGCCTAAATTTGAAAATAACTCAGGTCTTTCAACTGATTAAACAATAAACATGTTATGGCACATTCATAGGACTTAGTAATATAGAAAAATGAACTATCAGTAACTGTAACACCATAGATGAATCTCAAAGTAAATATCCAAGGGAAACAGAAAACTAGACCAAAAAATGCACAGTGTATGATATCACTTAAATGAAATTTTAGAGACTATATAGTGACAAAAAGTATGTTAATGGTTGTCTGAAGACAGGATGTGACTGGGAAGCATGGGAAAAATAGTTACTAAAAGGGACGAGGAATTCAGGCTTCCCAGGTGGTACTAAGTGGTAAAGAACCTGCCTGCCAATGCAGGAGACTTAAGTGACACAGGTTTGGTCCCTGGGCCAGAAATGTCCCCTGGAAGAGGGCATGGCAACCCACTCCACTATTCTTGCCTGAAGAATCCCATGTACACAGGAGACTGGGGGGCTACGGTCCATAGGGTCGCAGAGTCGGACCCAACTGAAGCAACAGCTCATACACAGGCATGAGGAATTTGGGGGACTAATGACTATGGTCGTTAGTTTGTGTTCATGTTTTCACAGGAAGATAGTTCTGCCAAAATATAAATTTGTGCAATTTATATATTTGTTTACTACAACTGGAAAAAACTTATGTAATACATCATGCATAAATTATTTTTATTATGGGGATGTAAGTTGATGTTTAAATTGGAAAAGTCGAATGGTTATCAGATACACAGGGGAAAGGGCTTCCTTCGTAGCTCAGTAGGTAAAGAATCTGCCTGCAATGCAGGAGACCTGGGTTCAGTACCCAAGTCAGGAAGATCCCCTGAAGAAGGAAATGGCAACCCATTCCAGTATTCTTGCCTGGAGAACCCCATGGACAGAGGAGCGAGGCAGCTACAGTCCATGGGGTCACAAGAGTCGGACATAACTTGGTGGCTAAACCCATCACCAACAAGAGGGAAAAGAAAATCATTCTCATCTTGAGAGATAATGAACTATTTGCTAATATTCAACTCACATTCATGATAAAAACTCACATTCAGTTTTTTTTTGTTGTTCAGTTGCTAACTCATTTCCAACTCTTTGTGATCCCATGGCCTGCAGCACACCAGGCTCCTCTGTCCTCCACTATCTCCCCAAATTTTCTCAAATTCATCTCTATTGAGTTGGTGATGCTTTCTAACCATCTCATTCTCTGCCACCCCCTTCTCCTTTTGCCTTCAATTTTTCCTCACATCAGGGTCTTTTCCAGTGAGTCAGCTCTTCACATCAGGTAGCCAAAGTATTGGAGTTTCAGCTTCAGCATCAGTCCTTCCAGTGAATATTCAGGATTGATTTCCTTTATGATTGACCGGTTTGATCTCCTTGCAGTTAAAGCATCAATTCTTCAGTGTTCAGCCTTCTTTATGGTCCGTCTTTCACATCCTTACATGACTACTGGAAAAACCATAGCTTTGACTATACAGACCTTTGTCAGCAAAGTGATGTCTCTGCTTTTTAATACACTGTCTAGGTTTGTCATAGCTTTCCTTCCAAGGAGCAAGTGTCTTTGAATTTCATGGCTGTAGTCACTGTCTGCAGTGATTTTGGAGAAAATAAAAATCTGTCACTGTTTCTACTTTTTCCCCTTCTATTTGCCATGAAATAATGGGACTAGATGCCACGATCTTAGGTCTTTTTTGAATGTTTAGTTTCAAGCTAGCGTTTTCACTCTCCTCTTTCACCCTCGTTAAGAAGCTCTTTAGCTCCTCTTCACTATCTGCCATTAGAGTGGCATTATCTGCATATCTGAGGTTGTTGATATTTCTCCCAGCAATCTTGATTCCAGCTTCTGATTCATCCACTCCAGCATTTCACATGACATACTCTGCATAGAGGGCTTCCCTGATGGTTCAGTGGTAAAGAATCCAACTGCCAGTGCAGGAGACACAGGAGACATGGGTTCCCATCCCTGGATCAGGAAGATCATTCAAAGAAGAAAATTTCAACCCACTCCAGTATTTTTGCCTGGGAAGTCCCATGGAAAGAGAAGTCTGGTGGGCTATAGTCCATGGGATCACGAAGAGTCAGACACAACTTAGCAACTAAACAACAATAACTTTGCACAGAAGTTAAATAAGCAAGTGACAATCAATATACAGTCTTATCGTACTCTTTTCCCAATTTTGAACCAGTCAGTTGTTACATTTCTGATTCTAACTATTGCTCCTTGACCCACATACAGGTTTTTCATGAGACAGGTAAACTTGTCTGGTATTCCCATCTCTTTAAGAATTTTCCACTGTTTGTTGTGATTAATGTTAATAACTTCTGAGAATAAAAAAGATGCTATTAATATGGTAAAAAAAAAAAATCCCAAATAGTGGGGATATATATATATATATATGACAAAAGAATTTTATCAGAATGTATGAAAAGTTCGTCACATGGAGATGTAAGTCTCACCCCATTGATAAGATTATTCACCAGTCCCTTCACACAAAATGATATTCAAATGACAAGCATAAAAGAAGGTGCACAATTTTCCTTTTCATCATAGAACTACAAAACACAAACCATTACATACTCACCAGGATAACTACTGTGAAAAAATAGACAATACCACGTATTAGTGAAATCTAAAACAACTGAAACTCATAAAATGCTGATGAGGAATACATGTCTTTAACCACTTTGGAAAACAGTTTGGTAGTATCTACTAAAGTTTTACATATACCAAATGATTCAGCAAGCCTATATCTATTTATACACAAGAAAATTCATAGATATATTTCCCAAAAAACATGAACAAAATTGCCCATAGCAAGCATTATTCTTAATAATGCTAAACTAAGATATTCTAAAATGTTAAATGTGGGACAACAATCATACAAAAATCAACTAATCAATATTATAAAAGTAATATTTCTCTAGAAATTAATTTAAAAATCTTAATTTAACTTCAGTTATATTTTTATGAAATTCTGACAGCTAATTTTAAATTTTATAGGGAAAAATTAGTGCATAAGTACAGAAACAAATATTGACAAAAGACTACAAGAAGATCTTGACTAAATATATATTAAACTACTATAAAGTTACAGTAATTTAAAGAGAACAGCTCTGAAACAGAAATTTTAAAATAAAGCTATTTAAAAGAATAGAAATTTCAAGAAAAGATCTTTTCCTATATAGACATATTTGATGTAATAAATAATACATGTCATATAATAAAAAATGAACAATCATTATCTCAACATAAGATAATATTGAGATAACTGATATTCATTTTAGGAAATTATTGCAAACATATTTAACAATACCAATAGAAGTAAGTCCCAGAAAAGCTAAAGCTTAAAATTAGAGGCTCCTAATTTTTGCTAATGATTTTCTTCTGCTAAGATCCATCTTAGTGCTGAAAATGAAAATGCTGGATAATTTTTTTTTTAATCTAAGCACAAAATGTCTGAAATACACACTGAGGTCAAAATATACTAAGGTCAAAACTCAAGAGGAAATGGAACACAACTGTTTTTCTTATCAAGTCTCTGTAAATTGCACTTCTGGTTCTGATTACCTCCCAAAATAAAAGGTGTATAAATCAAAACCCAGAGCTCATGCTGAGGATTCAACTCACCACAAAATGAAGTAGTAATCCAAAGTAATAAACCCTCAGTGCAGGTAAGAGCTGAAATTACAGCAGCCATCATGCAACTTTACAGCTGGTGTCCACATGTTCTGGAAGGTCAAAGAGGCACAAGACATCAGATTGTTTTAAAGACCTTGGACTACCAAGGCCTTTAGGAGCACAGTGGACATGGTTAGGCAAGACCTATACAAATAGATTTTGAAATGGTCAACACCAGGTCAAAGATACTCTGTATAGAGGAAAATGAGAACGTTTGAGAATAAACAGAAATGACAGCTGGAAGAAACAGGGAGGTGAAAACATCAAGTACTGGACCAAATGGACATAGGTTATTGAAAATATAAAGCTATAATAACTACATATAAAAATAAAAGAAATTTTTGGAAAACTTCGGAAAGAAAGGCAAAATTACAGAAAGTGTCAAGGAGATTTTAAAAAGAATCAATTAGTGTTTCTAAAAATAAAAACTCATTAGCATAACTCAAGTATAACATAACTCGAATTTAAAACTAAGCATATAGAAGAGGCTCTGGTTTCATTAAGGCATGCTCTTCAGAGCGCATCTCTCGCCCTTTCTACAACTAAACTTTGGCAAATACATACAGACATGCATACATAAAAATTTTAAAAAATCAACCATTTATTTTACTACATACACATCTACTGTAACAAGTTTAATAAATTTCTTCAAGTAGATATTCATCCTTGGCAAATAATATGTAGTGTTATTTTGGGTCAAACAAGAGTGTATGCCATACTAAATATAAGTTACATGTATACTTGCAGCACCCTGGAGGAGGGCGTGGCAACCCACTCCAGTATTCTCGCCTGGAGAATCCCATGGACAGAGGAGCCTGGTGGGCTACAGTCCTTGGGGTCGCAAAGAGTCAGACACTACTGAAGTGACTGAGAATGCATTGATTGAAGTGACTGAGCACACATACTTCTAGTGATCTCTTTCTGTTTTTACTCAATCTGCTTCTAAAATATCTATGCCTCTTCTTGTGTATTTATCTAGTTTTTTACTATGTGTGTTAGTCCCTCAGTCATGTCTGACTCTTTGAGAGTCCATGGACTGTAGCCTGCCAGGCTCCTCTGTCCATGGGATTTTTCAGGCAAGAATACTGGAGTGGGTTGCCATTTCTTTCTCCAGGGGCTCGTCCCGACCCAGGGATCAAACCTGGGTCTTCTGCATTGCAGGCAGATTCTTTACCATCTGAGCTACCAGAGAAACCCTCCACTTGATTATATTTATTCATTACCTGAATGATTAACTCAGAATCCGCATCTAGATTCCTGCTACTGGAAACAATGTTGTGGTGGAAAAAAAAAAATCTTCTTCAGGTTTATTTACATCAAACTGGGCTTCCCTGGGGACTCAAATGGTAAAGATTCTGCCTGCGATACAGAAGACCCGGGTTCAGTCTCTGGGTTGGGAATATTATCCCCTGGAGAATGGAATAGCAACCCATTCCAGTATTTCTGCCTGGAGAATTCCATGGACAGAGGAGCCTGGCGGACTACAGTCCATGAGGTCGCAAAGAGCCGGACACAACTAAGTGACTAAAACTTTCACTTTATCATCACTTTGTGAGCTTCTCACGTGGCCCTAGTGGTAAAGAACCCACCTGGCAATGCAGGAGACATAAGATATTCAAGTTTGATCTCCTGGAGGAAGGCATGGCAACCACTCCAGTATTCTTGCCTGGAGAATTCCATGGACAGAGGAGTCTGACAGGCTACAGTCCATGGGGTTGCAAAGAGTCTGACACAACTGAAGCAACTTAGCACACATGCACGCCAGATAATCCCTTTATAATGGTTTTGTCCATTTCCATCGGTGATAAGAGTAATGGCGGGATGACTGAGAAAGACAATAATGGGAAAATTTATAAATCTTTGCCAGCATAACTATCAAAATGTATGATTCATACAGATGTGTAGATCAGTTCAGTTCAGTTCAGTCACTCAGTCGTGTCCGACTCTTTACAACCCCATGGACCGCAGAACGCCAGGCCTCCCTGTCCATCACCAAATCCCAGAGTTTACCCAAACTCACGTCCAATGAGTCAATGATGCCATCCAACCATCTCATCCTCTGTCATCCCCTTCTCCTCCTGCCTTCAATCTTTCCCGCCATTAGGGTCTTTTCCAGTGAGTCAGCTCTTCGCATCTGGTGGCCAAAATATTGGAGTTTCAGTTTCAACACCAGTCCTTCCAATGAACACTCAGGACTGATCTCCCTTAGGATGGACTGGTTGGATCACTCTCAAGAGTCTTCTCTAACCCACATCACAGTAATTCAATACATTAAGAGTGTATCCCTGTGTCAGGCTCTGTGACTTACACAAAATCACTAATTCACAGGGAAAGAATGTACTGCAATCTAATCTTTCTCTATTAGATAATCGACTTTCACTTTAAAGAAAAAAGAAAATGAGTGATAGTTTACTTAAAAACAAAATTATTATTTGCTATTGCTGGAGTCAATCATTAAAAAGGCCTAGTTATATCACAAATGTCTGCATTTTATGTTACAGTTTCAAAAGACCAGGAGTTTCTTGTCAAATGAAATCACTGATTAATATTTCATCCTTGCTAAATCATGCATTCTCAATTGCCTTTTGTTTAATTTTTGGGGTGTCTAAAATAGGTTTTTCCATTCCTAGACTGAATATTACGTATATAATTTTTTTTTAATCTCAATTCACATACAACTATACAAGGAATTATATTCAACTTAACGTTCATTATATTAATATACTTACTTTAAACTAATTTTTTCAAAGACCTAGGTGATGTCTATTTGTAGACAATGATTTCATTTCTATTTTAATGCCAACGGCTATAATCAATTCCTTTGACTGAAATTTTATTGAAAATACCATTGAGAAACAAAATAATCAGGATGATTATTATATAATCATATGACACAATAAAAATAAAGCAGATGGAAAAATCAGTGGAGGATGGTTGTTCATACAAATAATTATTTCATTAGCTATATTATTATCACAATGGGAAATATAGTGGCAAGATGCCCAGACAACATTAAGAAAGAGAATCAGCACCATTTAAATTAAAGTTCATTTTGCTATATCTTCAACATAGTACTCATGCAAAATACTTTGCATATTTATTACTACTCTTAGAAATATTTCTTTAGAGAGGCATGAATGGATTCCCCAGATATAAGTATTTTTATGAGAGATAAGAATGCACTGAAAAGCAGCAGTAGTTTTTATATGACAATTTTCAAATTCAATCATTTATTTTCATTCTTTTTGGAGTCTTACAGGCTTTTGAATGGCTTCCAAACTAGTTCCCACCTTAATCTAATCCAAGTTCCTGATTATGCTTGAACGATAATAAGCAAATTAAATTTCAGTGGGAAAGTGCGGTTTGACCCAAGTCACTTGGTATAATTTCAGCATCATCCAGTCGGATCAGGATAAGTGGGTTGTAGTTCTGTAAATCCAAGCAGAGAACTCATAGCCTAAAGGTCAACAGTGTGTTCTCAAATAAGTCTGTGAGGGTATCATAATTGCCATTATTAATAATAATACAAAAATGCAATGAGTATTTGAAAAATTTTCCAGGCATTATCCAATGCAACATGTACCACAGTAAACCATACTATGAAGCACTATTATACATATGCTGCTGCTAAGTCACTTCAGTCGTGTCCGACTCTATGCGATCCCATAGACAGCAGCCCACCAGGCTCTGCCATCCCTGGGATTCTCCAGGCAAGAACACTGGAGTGGGTTGCCATTTCCTTTTCCATTGCGTGAAAGTGAAAAGTGAAAGTGAAGTCGCTCAGTCGCATCCAACTCTTAGCGACCCCATGGACTGCAGCCTACCAGGCTCCTCCATCCATGGGATTTTCCAGGCAAGAGTACTGGAGTGGGGTGCCATTGCCTTCCCCAATTATATATATATATAATTGTTGTCGCTGCTTAGTCACTAAGTCATGTCCAACACTTTTGTGACCCTATGGACTGTAACCCGCCAGGCTCCTCTGTTCATGGGATTTCCCAAGCAAGAATACTGGAGTGGATTACCATTTCTTTCTCCAGGGGATCTTCTTGACTTAGGGATCAGACCCACATTTCTTGCAGTAGTAGGCGGATTCTTTACCACTGAGCCACAAAGGAAGACCTCTACATAGTGAGTGGGAATGTAAATTGGTGCAGCCTCCGTGGAGGACAATATGGAGGTTCCTTTAAAAACTAATCATATTGAAAAGCAGAGACATTACTTTGCCAACAAAGGTCTGTCTAGTCAAGGCTATGGTTTTTCCTGTGGTCGTGTATGGATGTGAGAGTTGGACTGTGAAGAAAGCTGAGCGCTGAAGAATTGATGCTTTTGGACTGTGATGTTGGAGAAGACTCTTGAGAGTCCCTTGGACTGCAAGGAGATCCAACCAGTCCATTCTGAAGGAGATCAGCCCTGGGATTTCTTTGGAAGGAATGATGCTAAAGCTGAAACTCCAGTACTTTGGCCACCTCATGCGAAGAGTTGACTCATTGAAAAAGACTCTGATGCTGGGAGGGATTGGGGGCAGGAGGAGAAAGGGATGACAGAGAATGAGATGGCTGGATGGCGATCACTGACTCGATGGACGTGAGTCTGAGTGAACTCCGTGAGCTGGTGATGGACAGGGAGGCCTGGCGTGCTGCGATTCATGGGGTCACAAAGAGTCAGACATGACTGAGCGACTGAACTGAACTGAACTGAAAAACTAAAAATAGAACTACCATATGATCCAGCAATCCCAGTCCTGGGCATATATCTCTAAAAAATAAAAACTCTCATTCAAAAAGATACAGGCACACCAAGGTTCATAGCAGCACTATTTAAATAGCCAAGACATGGAAACAACCTAAGTGTCCATTAATAGGTGAATGGATAAAGAAGATGTGGTACATATATACAATGGAATATTACTCAGCCACAAAAAAGAATGAAATGCCATTTGCAGCAACATGGGTGGGCCTGAAGATTATCATATTAAGTGAGTCAGAGAGAGAAAGACAAATATCATATGAAATCACTTATATATGGAATCTAAAAAGATGATGCAGATGAACTTTACAAAACAGAAATAGACTCACGCACATAGAAGCCAAACTTATGGTTACCAAATTGGAAGAATAAATTAAATCATGTCTTGGATTAAGACTCAGTCACTCATACTCAGTCACTCAGTCATCTATGACTCTTTGCAACCCCATGGACTATATAGCCCACTGGGCTCCTCTGTCCATGAAATTTTCCAAGCAAGAAAATTGCAGTGGGTTGCCATTTCTTTCTCCAGTTAACAGATACACACTCAGTTCCGTTTAGTATAGTCACTCAGTCATGTCCGACTCTTTGCCACCCTAGGGACTGCAGCACACCAGGCTTCCCTGCCAGAGTCCAGCTCCAGCAGCCAGGGAATCAGCCTGAAGGGGTGAGCCATGTCGGTGGACAATGATGTAGCCTCTGACTCGAGGTACGGGACTACATGTTTCTTTCAAGCTTCGGGTTTTCTTTTATACTTTGACAAAAGCATTAGGTCAGAGGTTTGACATTTTTAGTTTCCCCCACCCAGATTTATTGTCTCCAGAAATCATTGTTGCCCTACAACCAGAGTTCCTGCTTCAGGGATTCTCTCAGAATTGGCTTTACTATCTATTATCTACTTCCTCTTATGTGTCCTATACTTAACTTGTGATTACATTGTAACTCATGCTACATTCCTCAGTTTATTTCTTATCTTTTTAAATCCTGTTTGCCCCTAGCATCTTAAGATCACTATCTCCTAAAAAGGCTTCTAGCTATTCTTAATTATTCCTAAACCCTAAGCTCAGCAAACTTCTCTCACCATAAACATTCCCCTCACAACAGGTCTCAGATAACAATCCTTCCCATGGCCTCAAGCTGTGGCCGACATACTCATTCTGGAACATTCTTTGTAAAGATCCTTGAACAAATGTCAGTGGTTACTTTATATTTTCTGGGCACAACTGCAGAAGGCTTTGTGCTTTCTCATGCTTCTCTCAAGAACAATAAGCACCTTAACACTCTTTCCAGCCAACTTAACTGAAGAAATGAAAGAACAAGTCAGAAACACAAGACCTAACTCCCTCATCCTGGGACTGTGCCTGTGAAATGAGGAGAGGGGGTTGAGGCCATGCCTCCATTTTGTCAGTAATGCCTAATGTGGTTCCCAACACTTCCCTGTCCATCACATGCTCCCAGAGTTTGCTCAAACTCATGTCCATCAAGTCAGTGATGCCATCCAACCATCTCATCCTCTGTTGTCCCCTTCTCCTCCTGCCTTCAATCTTTCCCAACATCAGTGTCTTTTCCAATGAGTCAGTTCTTCACATCAGGTGGCCAAAGTATTGGAGTTTCAGCTTCAACATCAGTCCTTCCAATGAACACCCAGGACTGGTCTCCTTTAGGATTGACTGATTGGATCTCCTTGCAGTCTAAGGGACTCCCAAGAATCTTCTCCAACACCACAGTTCAAAATCATCAATTCGGGGTACTCTTTCTACCCTCTTCTGATGTCTATGTCAGAAGCTTTCTCTATCTCCTTTATACTTTAATAAAACTTTATTACACAAAAGCTCTGAGTGATAAAGCCTCGTCTCTGGCCCTGGATTGAATTCTTCTCCTCTGGAGGCCAAGGATCCCGGCGTCTTTGCGTGGTTCAACAACAACCTTTCATCTTGGGGGCTCGTCTGGGATTCTTCAGGACAAGATGAGAGCTAACAATTCCAGCCTCACTCCTTTGAACTGTATCCTGAAAAACTGGGATAGATTTGATCCCCAGGGCTTAAAGAAGACACACCTGGTCTTCCTATGTGATACTGCATGACCGTGGTACCCACTGGAGGACAGAGAATGGTGGCCAGTTGGAGGGTCTGTTAAGTATAATACAGTTTTACAATTAGACCGGTTCTGTAGAAAACAAGGGAAATGGGTAGAAGTAGCCTATGTGTTGCCCCTTTTCTCTCTGCAAAATATGCTAGACTTATGTCCTAAGGGTATAGATTTGGGTGTGACTCCTTCAGCTCCCTCCAGTCCTCCTACTTTGCTAGATGAGATGGAGGACAGGAGACAAAGAGATAAAGAAAAGCAAGTTTCTCCAATATATCCCTGGGATCATATGCTCAGAGCAGCCGGAGAGACTGAGGAACAGCCACACAAGCTGTTGCCTCTTCATGAAGCACCCACTGGGAGAAATAATCAGTCTATGAGAGTTAATAAGCCTTTTTATTATCAAGAAATACAAAGAATCAAGGAGGATGTGGGAGACTATTTAGAGTACCCAGAAAAGTATATTAGAGCTTTTAAAGGTGTTACTCTGCTTTATGACCTTACTTGAAAGGATGTGATGTGTATCTTGGGACAAACACTGACTCCCAACTCAAAAGAGTCGAGTTTTGGGAAAAGCGGTTGCTTATGGAGATGAAGGGCTTGGTAATGAATCAGTAGGGAAGAGGGAGGACGAGATAGCCACCCTCCCCATTGGGAATCAGGCGGTCCCAACTACAGAACCAGACTGGGACTACAACACAGCTAAAGGAAGATGGGATCAGAGTCATTTTGTCAGATGTATTCTTGAAGGACTCAAGTAGGCACATGCTAAGCCTTTAAACTATGGCAAATTGGCAAGCATAGAACAGGAGGAAAAGGAAGCTCCTGGTAAATTCCTAGATAGACTGAGAGAAGCCCTTCTCAGATTCATTGAGATTGATCCTGAAAGTGAAGAGGGAAATGTGATCTTAAAAGATAAATTTCTCACTCACTCAGCTCCAGATATCTGCCATAAGCTATTAAAACGGGCGTATGGACCAAATCAGTCTTTAGATAATCTGTTACAGCTGACTCAGACAGTCTATTATGGTAGGGAATATGAGGAAAAGAAAGAAAGAAAGGCAGAAAAAGACAAAGGAACAGGTGGAAGCCCTTGCAATGGCTATGAAAACCATTCTTAAACAGCCTGAGAAAAATGCCCAGAGGGACCCAGGTGAAAAGGGATGGGCTTGCTATTACTGTGGAAAGGAGGGGCATCTCAAGCGGAATTGCCCTCAGGCATCTAAGCCGCACCCCCCCACCCCCACCCCCGGCCCAGCTCCATGTCCGGTCTGCAAAGGACCACACTAGAAGAGAGACTGCCCCTAGAAGTTTCAGGGGTCAGACTCTCAAGACAAACAGGACTGAAGGAGCCCGGGGGTCCCCATACAAGCTCCCATCCTAATTACACTTGAGGAACCCCGGGTATTAATAACTGTGGGGGCCAATCGGTCGATTTCCTTTTAGACATTGGAGCAACTTACTCTGTGCTTACTGAAGCCCCTAGCCCACTTTCTTCCTGATCCGCTTCTGTAATGGGACTGTCTGGACGAGCCAAAAGATGGGCCTAATAATCTATGCAAGCCTACCTCTGCTGACTCCAAAAATCCTGAGTTTGCTGTTTCATCCTCAAGACAATGCCTTCCTGTCCTGGGCTCACTCCTACACTGCCTTTCATAATCGGTCTAATTGCTGGGTCTGTGGAGTGCTCCCCTCTTCATCAGTGGAAGGCTTCCTGTGGTGGACATCTCCACTTTAAGGAAAAGACTTTCTCCAAGTCTGCAAATACCTTCAACAACAATCGCATGTGATGCCTCTTCTTAAACTGATGACATCTAACAATCCTAAAATGGACTATTGTAACTATGGACATAACATGACTTTTAATTTTGATTTTAACTTGTTTTAATGACTATTTTGCCTTACGTCTGTAATGGTATAATGGGTTTTCTAGCCGTCTAAAAGCTTTTAATTTACAAATGGTTGTCCAAGCTCCTACGAGTGTCACAGCCTCCTCCAACTATTACTTCGGGCCCCTGGATCAGAGACCCTCAATATGAGGGTTAGGAGAATATTTTGCCTCAACAATTTAGGGACCATGCCCCTACACAGCAGGAAGTAGTTATGGAATGAAAACGATGCCCCTTTCCCTTGGTAACATAATTCTCCTAAAAGAAAAGGGGAGAATGAGAGAGTCATTTCCTAGGCAGGTTGATAAGAAGTCTAGGGGTCCCCAAGGAGAGAGGGGTCTGGAATTCTCAAGGAGGAAGAAAGGACAAACTTTTTTCCCCTCTACATTCCTTAGGATTATGTATCCTGCCTGAGGAGTCTCTGGATTAAACCTTCTGGCTAATCCTGTTATCTTAAAATTTAAATTATGGGAGTAGGTCTGGTCTTTACAACCTCCAGACATTCTTTGGATTCATTGGAGAGTATATAACTCCATTGCTAACACTAGCAAGCAGGTACTCTTTCTACCCCCTTCTAATATCTATGTAAGAAGCATTCTCTATCTCCTTTATACTTTAATAAAACTTTATTACACACACACACACACACACACAAGCATCAATTCTTCAGCACTCAGCTTTCTTTATGAATTCTCACATTCATACATGACTACTGGAAAAACCATATGTTTGACTAGATAGACCTTTGTTGGCAAAGTAATGTATCTGCTTTTTAAAACGCTGTCTAGTTTGGTCATAGTCTTTCTTCCAAGGAGCAAGTATCTTTTAATTTCATGATTGCAGTCACCATCTGCAGTGGTTTTGGAGCCCAAAAAAGTAGCCTTCCACTGTTTCCATTGTTTCCCCCTCTATTTGGTATGAGATGATGGGACCATATACCATGATCTCAGGTTCTGAACCTTGAGTTTAAAGCCAACTCTTTCACTCTCCTCTTTCACTTTCATCAAGAGGCTCCTCAGTTCCTATTTGCTTCCTGCCATAGAGGTTAATCTTGATTCCAGCTTGTGCTTCATCCAGCCCAGCATTTCGCATGATGTACCCTGCATTTAAGTTAAATAAGCAGTATGATAATATACAGCCTTGACGTATGCCTTTCCCAATTTGGAAACAGTCCATTGTTCCATATCTGGTTCTAACTCTTTCTTCTTGACCTGCATACAGATTTCTCAGGAGGCAGGGAAGGTGGTCTGGTATTCTCATCTCTTTAAGAATTTTCCACAAATTTATTGTGATCCACACAGTCAAAGGCTTTGGCATAGTCAATAAAGCAGAGTAGATGATTTCCTGGAGCTCTCTTGCTTTTTCAGTGATCCAACAGATGTTGGCCATTTGATCTCTGGTTCCTCTGCCTTTTCTAAATCCAGCTTGAATATTTGGAAGTCCACAGTTCATGTACTGTTGCAGCATGGCTTGGAGAATTTTGAGTATTACTTTGCTAGCATGTGAGATGAGTGCACTTGTGGGGTAGTTTATACATTCTTGGGCATTGCCTTTCTTTGGGAGTGGAATGAAAACTGACTTTTTCCAGTCCCGTGGCCACTGCTGAGTTTTCCAAATTTGCTGGCAGATTGAGTGCAGCATTTTTACAGCATCATCTTTTAGGATTTGAAATAGCTCCACTGGAATTCCATCACCTCCACTAGCTTTGTTCATAGTGATTCTTCCTAAGGCCCACTTGACTTTGCATTCCAGGATGTCTGACTCTAGGTGAGTGGTCACACCATCATGGTTATCTGGGTCATGAAGATCTTTTGTGTATAGTTCTTCTGTGTATTCTTGCCACCTCTTCTTAATATCTTCTGCTTCTGTTATGTCCATACTATTTCTGTCCTTTATTGTGCCCATCTTTGCACGAAATGTTCCCTTGGTATCTCTAATTTTCTTGAAGAGATCTCTAGTCTTTCCCTTCTATTGTTTTACTCTATTTCTTTGCATTGATAACTGAGGAATGCTTTCTTATCTCTCCTTGGTATTCTTTGGAACTCTGCTTTCAAATGGCTATATCTTTCCTTTTCTCCTTTACCTTTAACTTCTCTTGTTTTCTCAGCTATTTGCCAGGTCTACTCAGACAACCATTTTGCCTTTTCACACTTCTTTTTCTTGGGGATGATCTAGACCACTGCCTCCTGTACAATGTCATGTACCTCCATCCAGACTTCTTCAGGCACTCTGTCTATTAGATATAATCCCTTGAATTTATTTTGTTACTTCCACTGTATAATTGTAAGGGATTTGATTTAGGTCATACCTGAATGATCTAGTGGTTTTCCCTACTTCCTTCAATTAAAGTCTGAATTTGGCAATAAGAAGTTCATGATCTGAGCCACAGTCAGCTCCTGGTCTTGTTTTTGCTGACTATATATAGTTTCTCTATCGTCTGCTACAAAGACTATAATCAATCTGATTTCAGTGTTGACCATCTGGTGATGTCCATGTGTAGAGTCTTCTCTTGTGTTGTTGGAAAAGGGTGTTTGCTATGACCGGTGCATTCTCTTGCAAAACTCTACTAGCATTTGCCCTGCTTCATGTCGTACTCCAAGGCCCAATTTGCCTGTTACTTTAGGTATATTTTTGCTTCCTGCTTTTGCTTTCCAGTCCCCTATAATGAAAAGGACATCTTTTTTTGTGTGTTATTTCTACAAGATCTTGTAGATCTTCATAGAACCGTTCAACTTCAGCTTCTTCAGCATTACTGGTTGAGGTATAGGCTTGGATTACTGTGATATTGAATGGTTTACGTTGGAAACGAAAACAGATCATTTTGTCATTTGAGATTTCACCCAAGTACTGCATTTTGGACTTTTTTGTTGACTATAAGGGCTATTCCAGTTCTTCCAAGGGATTCTTGCCCACAGTAGTGGATATAATGCCATCTGAATTAAATTCACCCATTTCATTCCATTTTAGTTCACTGATTCCTAAAAATGTCGATGTTCACTCTTGCCATCTCCTGTTTGACCACTAACTATTTACCTCGATTCTTAGACCTCATTCCAGGTTCCTATGCAATATTGTTTTTTAGCTCAATATTGAGCTAATGTCAGCATTTTGCTTTTCAGGATTACTTTTTACTAAGTCTTTCATAAAATATATTTTAAATTACATGTTTTCCAGTAGACACATCAACCTATCTTTACCTTGACACTGAATTTAGTAACTGATGTGTATCTGGTAATCCAATAGCTTTTCTTCACCAGAAAACAGAGAAGTAGGTTGCTATATAAAAATTCAGAAATAGTTTTCACTATGGGGGAGCTAGTACTCAAGGCTAGAGTTTCTTCCCACCATACTGCACTATAAGGAACATTCACGTGTTTTTTAAGACAAAAATATACCACATAGAATAATTTATATTTTTTATTTCCATAAAATAAAACTTGAAAAAACTTCAAGGGAAATTATATGTGGAAGGTTTAAATTAATCAAAGTGATATTACTCAGGAATTAGGACTGATCTAAATTTAGGAATCTTTGAATAGATTACAACTTTAGTTTCAGTCTCCAAAATATTTTACTGTACTCAAATTTGATGACATCGTAGAAGTCAGCTACTGATGAATGAGCATGATATACAAAGAGAAAGGCCCTGACCTAGTGGATTGTTATTAATTAGTTTGATTTGGTTAAATACGTTCACCATCAACTAAATTAATGATAATAACAAATTGAGAGGAAGAAATGAACAGATGGGAAGCTACCATATGCTTGTGACACACACTTAATTGATAATAATTAAGCAATTATGGAATGGAAGAAAATGCTAATTCAGATGTCTATGCCATTTGAAATGCCTGTTTATAAAACTGTGTCGTTTATAATGGATACTGTTCCATTTGGCCCCTGAATTAGCCACAAGTATTGAGGGCAAAGGAAAGAAATCACTCCAGTGTTTTCTAATGCAACCTCAAGCGCTGACCACATTTATTAAGCATTTAGAAAATACACAGATTCTATGACAAATATGGAATTAATAAACATACATTTTATGTTTTACATAAAAATAAAATCTTATTCTTAGTCTCAAGACAGCATGAGGTGCTACCAGCTATTGAGATGTTTATTAATGATGATGGACGTTATATTAGTAGCACCTCTCAGACATAGCTTGACTACTTTCTGGAATTTAGACTTTTAGTTGCTCATTCACACAGGGAAGCCAGGCAAGGTCTGGGTTCAAAACATCATTCATGTTCTAACAACAATGGTGTTATGACTCCCAAATTTTTCTTTTTTATGTTTCTCTTTTACCTAATCTACTCTTTTCTATCTTGTCATTATAAATATATGCCTTTCTTTGCTTGTCTAACTCTCTTAAGAACTTTACTTCCCATTAGTGGACTATTTCCTCTTGATTTATTTATCCTACAGGTCAATTATTAGAAAGATAAACCAGTTTCCTATTGTGGCAACTAGTTTGCTTCTTTCAATGAAAAAAAGAAAAGGAAGAAGCCAGCTAGCAACACTGAATTGCAGTGATCTTTAAAATGTTATTTTTACTGTCATTTTGTTTTAATATCATAGTACCTGCCTTGCATAAACAAATCTGACATTGATCTTCCTTAAACATGTTTATGGTAAGGTAATAAATTAGATAGAATTTATAGAAATTCCTACTCAGATATATTATTGATTCCCCAAACTACCTGAAGCAAGCAAATTTCTGGTACTGGATAAAATTTGATTAAATACCCAGTGTCAAAGAATACCAACATTTATTTTCATTAAGGCAGGTAAATAAACATATACAATACCACAAAATGTGCCTTTTAGGCATAAAAAATGATTAGCCTCTCTCACTTGAATTTCATCACAGAATCTGAAATCTATGACAGGTAATATGCTACCTAATAAACAAGTTCAAGAAAATGTTTCCTGATTTCAGTGTTTAGGGCTGCTATAACAAAGTACTAAAGAAAGAGACTGCTGCTGCTAAGTCACTTCAGTCGTGTCCGACTCTGTGCGACCCCATAGACGGCAGCCCACTAGGCTTCCCCGTCCCTGGGATTCTCCAGGCAAGAACACTGGAGTGGGTTGCCATTTCCTTCTCCAATTCATGAAAGTGAAAAGTGAAAGTGAAGTCGCTCAGTCGTGTCCGACTCCTAGCGACCCCATGGACTGCCGCTTACCAGGCTCCTCCGTCCATGGGATTTTCCAGGCAAGAGTACTAGAGTGGGTTGCCATTGCCTTCTCCAGAGAAAGAGACTAGATAGCTTAAAGAACAGATTTTTGCTTTTTCTCACAGTTCTGGAGGATATAAATTCTGGATCAAGGTGCTAGCTGTGTTTGTTTCTTCCGAGGCTCCTTTCATTGACTTGTAAATGGAAATTTCTCCATATACTTTCGCATGGTTTTTGCTCTGTATTTTTTTCTAAGTTCAGATTCCTTCTTCTCATAGGGAAACCAATCATACTGGATTAGGGTCCACCCTAATTACCTCCTTCTAATTTAATTACCTCTTTAGAAACCCCATCCCCAAATAAAGCCACATTTTGAGGTACTAGAGGTTAGGACTTCAACATATCAGTTTGGGGGAACACAGTTAAACCAATAACATATCCTAAGAGATTAGAACATCTGGTAAATCATTTTTACTTTAAAATATTCTTATGGCAATTAACTACAGGTGCATGCATTTTCTCAAAAATAGTGATCGCAGTCATTTGAGTGGGCTTCCTTGGTGACTCAGACAGTAAAGAATCCACCTGCAATGCAGGAGACCCCAGTTCAATCCCTGGGTTGGGAAGATTCCCTAGAGGAGGGCATGGCAACCCATTCTAGTATTCTTGCCTGGAGAATACCCATGGACAGAGGAGCCTAGCAGGCACAGTCCATGGGGTCACAGTCAGACACGACTGAGCAGCTAAGCACACATAGCTGATTTACAATATTGTTTCCAAGGATATATTGTATAGCACAGGGAATAATAGCCATTATTTGGAATAACATTTAGTGGAGTATAATCTATAAAAATAACCCTTTGAGACACAAAAACAAAAAGTCCAATACTTGCTTGGCTTTTATACACTGATTTCTTTAACTCCCTTTCTCATAGTCTTTCCCCACGTTTGCATAAGATTTGGTAAAAAGCATATTTTCTAAGTAACATATTGAACACTAATGACATCCCAGGCTCCAAACCAAGTGTTTTATATTATTTAAAAACATAACCAGTAATAAATGAAGCATTTTATGTTGTTATTTTCCATTTCACACAAAAAGAATTTAAAACCTGGTATAAATAATTTGTCAAAGATTAACAAAAAGTAACAAGTGTAGAGCTTGATTTCAAACCCTGGGTATCTAACTCCACAGTCATTTTCTTAAGCTCTGCATTCTACTACTTCTACTGGGAATCAAAATCTCATCAAAATTTGAAGACGAATGCATTCAGTCTTAAGTATCATGTGAGTTGCAGGTTTTCATATACATCCTTTATCAGACTGAGAGTCTGTTTTTTTCCTACTCTACTGAGAGTTTTTTTTTTCCCCATAAATTATATTGAACTTTGTCAAATGCTTTTTTATCTACTAAAATAATCATACCTTTTTCTCTTTTTATTTTGGTTTTTGGTGCAGTGGAGTCTACTTGGTTTGGAACCTGGCATGTCATTAACGTTCAAAACATTACTTAGAAAATATACTTTCTACTGAATCTAGGCAAACTTGGGGAAAGACTGTGAGAAAGGGGGTTAAAGTATACTTTTTCACTGCAATAATTTTCAGAGATAAGAATGAGGAAGCTATAGTCAATATTTTTTGAGTTAACATGTAGAACTTGAAGATTATATATTACTAAAGCAGAGTGGCTTTACTGAGGGGCATTACTATTGTATCAGCAAGTAGGTGTATCTAAGCCATAATTAGACTTTCTTGTTTAAAGGACAAACTTTTGTGCCAAGTGAAAATATATACAGACATTTGTTACCCTGTTACTGATGATGTGGCTTAACAGACACAGAAACTAGTCTCCACTGGGGTCAAGCATAGGGATTTTTTGGAGGGGAATGGGGTGGATTAGGGTGGGAGAAGGAAGAATTTGAGAGCTAATTCTCTCTGAAAAATAGCTAATGTGCATATTTTTTGCCTTGTGCTACAATTAGGCTCACTCTAGTAAACATCAATACTAATTACTTGAGCTATTTACAGAAGAAGCCACATAAATCTTCAATGAGAGTTTCAGCCACAAGCATCTAAAGATGGATAGAAAATCATAGTTATAAATTTTTAGTCATAGCAAGACTTCTTACTCTGGTACTATTTAGGACAAAAGTATCTAGCTGAACTCCTCAGAAATATTTACATTTTAGTTAATATTAGGTGCTGGATGCTTAGCTTTCTTGACCTGGCTATGTCTGGCTTGACTTCTCTTGCTTTTCCTGCCATTGGCCCATGTTTGATTTTAAGAACACAGGAGGAAACACTTCAACCACATTCATAGGCCAAAGCACGGTATACAGGTATATGGAATAGGTTTATTCAAGGGCCTGTAGAAGCAAATAGGGTAGAAAAGTCTCAAGTATTTGGATCCTTGAAGTAACAGCTCTGAGAATGTAGCAATAGTTGTTGCAATGCGAGTGTTGTAATTCCATGGCACAATAAGAACCCCTTGGAAACACTAGTCAGTACAGTTTAGTCACTCAGTCATATCCAACTCTTTGCAATCCCATGGACTGAAGCACGCCAGGCTTCCCTGTCCATCAACAACTCCAAGAGATTACTTAAACTCATGCCCATCAAGTCGGTGATGCCATCCAACCATCTCATCCTCTCCCCTTCTTCTCCTAGCTTCAATCTTTCCCAGCATCAGGGTCTTTTCCAATGAGTCAGTTCTTCCCATTAGGTGACCAAAGTATTGGCGTTTCAGCTTCAGCATCAGTCCTTCCAATGAATATTCAGACTGATTTCCTTTAGAATGGACTGGTTGGATCTCCTTGCAGTCCAAGGGACTCTCAAGAGTCTTCTCCAACACCACAGTTCAAAAGCATCAATTCTTTGGCACTCAGTTTTCTTTATAGTCCAACTCTCACATCTATACATGACTACTGGAAAAACCATAGCTTTGACTAGACTGATCTTTGTGGCAAAGTAATGTCTCTACTTTTTAATATGCTGTCTAGGTTGGTCATAGCTTTTCTTCCAAAGAGTAACCATTTTAATTTCATGGTTGCAGTCACCATCTGCAGTGATTTTGGAGCCCAAGAAAATAAAGTCTGTCAATGTTTCCATTGTTCCCATCTATTTGCAATGAAATGATGGGACCGGAGGCCATGATCTTGGTTTTCTGAATGCTGAGTTTTAAACCAACTTTTTCAGTCTTCTCTTTCACTTTCATCAAAGAGGTTCTTTAATTCTTTTTCACTTTCTGCCATAAGAGTGGTGTCATCTGCATTTCTGAGGTTATTGGTATTTCTCCCGGCAATCTTGATTCCAGCTTGTGTTTCATTCAGCCTAGCAAATCTCATGATCTACTCTGTATTTAAGTTAAATAAGCAGGATGACAATATACAGCCTCGACATAATCCCTTTCCCAATTTGGAACCAGTCTGTTGTTCCATGTCCAGTTCTAACTGTTGTTAATTGACCTGCATACAGATTTCTCAGAAGACAAGGAAGGTGGTCTGGTATTCCCATCTCTTTAAGAATTTTCCACAGTTTGTTGTGATCCACACAGTCAATGGCTGTGGTGTAGTCCATAAAGCAGAAGTAGGTGTTGTTTGTGGAACTCTCTTGCTTTTTCAGTGATCCAGCAGATGTTGGCCATTTGATCTCTGGTTCCTCTGCCTTTTCTAAATCCAATTTGAACATTTGGAAGTTCATGTTTCACATACTATTGAAGCCTAGCTTGGAGAATTTTGAACATTACATTCTAGCGTGTGAGATGAGTGAAACTCTGCGGTAGTTTGAACATTCTTGGGCATTGCCTTTCTTTGGGAGTGGAATGAAAACTGACCTTTTCCAGTCCTGTGGCCGCTGCTGACTTTTCCAAGTGTGCTGACATGTTGAGTGCAGCACTTTCACAGCATCGTCTTTCAGGATTTGAAATAGCTCACCTGGAATTCCATCACCTCCACTAGCTTTGTTCATAGTGATTCTCCCTAAGGCCCACTTGACTTTGCATTCCAGGATGTCTGACTCTAGGTGAGTGGTCACACCATCATGGTTATCTGGGTCATGAAGATCTTTTGTATATAGTTCTTCTGTGTATTCTAGCCACCTCTTCTTAATATCTTCTGCTTCTGTTAGGTCCATACCATTTCTGTCCTTTATTGTGCCCATATTTGCACGAAATGTTCTCTTGGTATCTCTAGTTTTCTTAAAGAGATCTCTAGTCTTTCCCTTATATTGTTTTCCTCTATTTCCTTGCACTGATAACTGAGGAAGGCTTTCTTATCCTTCTGTGCTATTCTTTGGAACTCTGCATTCAGATGGGTATATCTTTTCTTTTCTCCTTTGCTTTTTCTTCTCTTCTTTTCTCAGATATTTGCAAGGCCTCCTCCGAGAACCATTTTGCTTCTTTTTCTTGGGGATGATCTAGACCACTGCCTCCTGTACAATGTCATGTACCTCCGTCCAGAGTTCTTCAGGCACTCTGTCTATAAGATCTAATCTCTTGAATCTGTTTGTCACTTCTACTGCATAATCATGAGATTTTATTTAGGTCAATCCTGAAAGGTCTGGAAAAGGTCATTTTTCATTCCAATCCCAAAGAAAGGCAATGCCAAAGAATGCTCAAACTACCACACAATTGCACTCATCTCACACGCTAGTAAAGTAATGCTCAAAATTCTCCAAGCCAGGCTTCAGCAATACGTGAACCGTGAACTTCCAGATGTTGAAGCTGGTTTTAGAAAAGGCAGAGGAACCAGAGATCAAATTGCCAACATCCGCTGGATCATCAAAAAAGCAAGAGAGTTCCAGAAAAATATCTATTTCTGCTTTATTGACTATGCCAAAGCCTTTGACTGTGTGTACCACAATAAACTGTGGAAAATTCTGAAAGAGATGGGAATAGCAGACCACCTGACCTGCCTCTTGAGAAACCTATATGCAGGTCAGGAAGCTAGAACTGGACATGGAACAACAGACTGGTTCCAAATAGGAAAAGGAGTACATCAAGGCTGCATATTGTCACCCTGCTTATTTAACTTCTATGCAGAGTACATCATGAGAAACGCTGGGCTGGAAGAAGCACAAGCTGGAATCAAGATTGCCAGGAGAAATGTCAGTAACCTCAGGTATGCAGATGACACCACCCTTATGGCAGAAAGTGAAGAGGAACTAAAAAGCCTCTTGATGAAAGTAAAAGAGGAGAGTAAAAAAGTTGGCTTAAAGCTCAACATTCAGAAGACTAAGATCATGGCGTCTGGTCCCATCACTTCATGGCAAATAGATGGAGAAACAGTGGAAACAGTGTCAGACTTTATTTTTGGGGGCTCCCAAATCACTGCAGATGGTGATTTCAGCCATGAAATTAAAAGACGTTTACTCCTTGGAAGGAAAGTTATGACCAACCTAGATAGCATATTCAAAAGCAGAGACATTACTTTGCCAACAAAGTTCCGTCTATGGTTTTTCCAGTAGTTGTTGGGGGCCAGAGTGAGGTACTCCGCCCGTGGCAAAGGTCATGAGGAAGGAGGCTCGACATACGCAAAGGCAGGATTGAGCCTCAGGAGTCCCCCTGGAAATCCTCGAGCATCTACTCCCATAACCAGAGCTTGCCTACTTTACTACTTTGTGCTCTCCCCTACACCTCTGACTTTACTGGGGGCTGTCCCCCACCACCTTTTTCGGAGAAGGAGTTAACTTAGAGCTCCAGTTAATAATAATTCCTGGGCGTGATAGGAGTGTTTCAACCTACAAACTCCTCTGAAGGTTCTCTAGCCTGCCTGACGGGCTTGTCCGGCCACATGTGATTGCTCACAGCCTCCCAACCGTGAGAGGCACGAGATGCTTTAAATCTTCTAAAAACAGGTTCCTTAGAAAAGTTAGAAAACTATTAGTATAAGTATAATGGGTTGATTAGAAATTGTATTGGTGAAGGGTTTTTCATTTGTTGAGCCAATGTTTGTTGCTAAGTCTCCCCATCCCCTGCCCTTACACACATTAATGAATATATAGAAGAAATAAGTATTAACCTTTGATATAAATCACATTAGACCTTAGGCTAAGTAAATTCTTTCCTTAACTAAAACCCACTATACCCTCACCCTATAGGAATGTAACTTTATTTGGGTGGCGTCTGTTTTAAGAATAATCACCCTTGGAGAAAAAAGTGTTCTGGTTGACTGAACACTGTCACAAGGAGAGGGTCATAAATTGTCAGCAGGCCCCCCTGGCCAGAAGATGATGTAACACCCCTAAGACCTCTGTATACATTTGTGTGAAGCACCTGACTTTAATAAAAGTCAGGACTGCTGTCCCCACGTGACTTTTGTATAACATCTCAGTGTATAAAAACAGACTCTGGAAAATAAAGAATTGGGATCAGTTCCTCGAAATACTGGTCTCCCCATGTCGCTCTCTCTCTCACTCTGGCTGAGTCAGCATCTGGAGCGCGGAACCCGCCATGCTTACTAATTATGCCTGGGCTTCTAAGATCCGACCAGGGAGGCCTCAGTGTCTCCTCTCCTTCGGGAGAACGGAAGGACACCTGCGGCCTACGTAAGTGGTGCTAGCTTCTTGTCTTGAAGTTTTATTGGTCTCCCACGTAAACCAAGCTACTCAGCCTCTTTTCTCCACTGAATTTTCCTACTGAGCTATCCTCATTCTATTACTCTTTATATCTTTGATAAATATTTAAATAGTCACCGAAGCCGTCTCCCCTTTGAATACCCTGGATCAGCCGGGGCTGGACCCTGGCAAGTAGTCATGTATGGATGTAAGAGTTGGACTGTGAAGAAAGCTGAGCGCAGAAGAATTGATGCTTTTAAACTGTGGCATTGGAGAAGACTCTTGAGAGTCCCTTGGACTGCAAGGAGATCCAACAAGTCCATCCTAAAGGAGATCAGTCCTGGGTGTTCATTGGAAGGACTGATGCTAAAGCTGAAACTCCTATACTCTGGCCACCTCATGTGAAGAGTTGACTCATTGGAAAAGACTCTGGTGCTGGGAAGGATTGGGTGCAGGAGGAGAAGGGGACAACAGAGGATGAGATGCCTAGATGGCATCACTGACTCAATGAACGAACGTGAGTCTGAGTTAACTCCGGGAGTTGGTGATGGAAAGGGAGGCCTGGCATGCTGCAATTCATTGGGTCGCAAAGAGTCGGACACGACTGAGCGACTGAACTGAACTGAACTGAACTGAAAGGTCCTGTGGTTTTCCCTACTTTCTTCAATTAAAGTCTGCATTTGGCAATAAAGAATTCATGATTGAGCCACAGTCAGCCCCTGGTTTTGTTTTTGCTGACTGTATAGAGCTTCTCCATCATCTGCTACAAAGAATATAATTGATCTAATTTCAGTATTGACCATCTGGTGATGTCCACGTGTAGAGTCTTCTCTTGTGTTGTTGGAAGAAGAAGTTTGCTATGACCAGTGTGTTCTCTTGGCAAAACTGTATTAGCCTTTGCCCTGTTTCATTTTGTACTCCAAGGCCAAATTTGCCTGTTACTCCAGGTATATCTTGACTTCCTACTTTTGCATTCCAACCCCCTATAATGAAAAGGACATCTTTTTTGTGTGTTATTTCTAGATCTTGTAGGTCTTCTTTGAACTGTTCAACTTAAGCTTCTTCAGCATTACTGGTTGAGGCATAGACTTGGATTACTGTGATATTAAATGGTTTGCCTTGGAAATGAACAGAGATCATTCTGTCGTTTTTTAGATTGCATCCAAGTAGTGCATTTCAGACTCTTTTGTTGACTATGATGGCTGCTCCATTTCTTCTAAGGGATTCTTGCCCACAGTAGTAGATATAATGGTCATCTGAGTTAAATTTACCTGTTCCAGTCCATTTTATTTCACTGATTCCTAAAATGTCGATGTTCACTCTTGCTATCTCCTGTTTGACCATTTCCAATTTGCCATGCTTCATGGACCTAACATTCCAGTTTCCTATGCAATATTGTTCTTTACAGCATCAGACTTTACTTCATCACCAGTCAGATCCACAACTGGGTGCTGTTTTTGCTTTGGCTCGGTCTCTTCGTTCTTTCTGGAGTCATTTCTCCATTCTTTTCCAGTAGCATATTGGGCACTTACTAACCTGGGGAATTCATGTTTCAGTTTGGAGATATTTAGTGGAAACACTAAGACTTAATTTAAATCACAAAACAAAGAATACCATTAAGCTCCCCTGCCCTTCCAAAACAAACATCACACAGGAAGGCACAGTGTTTTCCCAACATAAAGGGTAACATCACAGTAAATGTCAGTTTATATAGATGGTGAAAAGGGGGCATATTATAGAAGAGAGACTATAACAGAAACATTATTTTATTTTGATATGAAAGAGACACAAAATATTTTGTAGTCATCTCATAGTATTTATGAGAAAAAGAAATACCATCCTTTTGAGGTCACTTCTGATCTTCTTTTAATTAGCTTCCTTAAGATATTCACAGTGATTTTATTTATATTTTCCCTTTTTCTGTTTCAAACACCTTGCTACTAATTACCTTCTCACTCTAGCAAACCTTAAAGTAAAATCAGTAAAACACATGACTCATTGTGTTTTAACACTGGTAGTTTAAAAGCTATGGAAGATACTGAGATGCATGTAAATATAGGCCATTTGAGGACAGGCAAAATCACTACAGTATCTGATCTAGGTGGAGCTTTGGTAACTAGCAAGGCACACAGGAATACAGTAAGTAATACTGTTCCAGAAAGAATGCATTATCATAAAATTCTTAGAAAATAAATGTGTCATTAAAAATGGCCATGTTAATGACTTAAAAAATTAATTCTTGGATAACTATCACATCTTATTTTGTTTTACTAGTTCAAACAAAGCAAGGATTTTGAATGTTAATATATGAAGTGATAAGTGTAAGTCTTGCAAAGATGTTTAAAGTACATGGGTTTTAAAGTGTTTTACATATTTCTAATATATTCTTGCCATTCTCCACTAGCTCAGCTGGTTAAGAACCTGTCTGCCAATTCAGAAGATGCAAGAGATGCAGGTTCAACCCCTGTGTCAGGAAGATCCCCTGGAGGAGGAAATGGCAATGCAGTCCAGTATTCTTGCCTGGAGAATCCCATGGACAGAGGAGCCTGGTTGGCTACAGTCCACAGGGTTGCAAAAGAGTAGGACGTGACTTAGTGACTAAACAACAACAACCACAAAAATGAATATTAGTAACCATTGTATGGGACTTTTCTTTGTTATGTTTTGGTATTTCAGCTTAGCAGATACGAATACAGAGCAATGTTAGCACATTTACCAATGCAAGCAAAAGCAGATAATAACCTGGCAGCCCTTGAATCTCTAGCATATTATCAGTCATGTCTGACTCTGCAGATCCATGGACTGCAGCCCACTAGGTTCCTCTGTCCATGTGATTTCCCAGGGAAGAATACTGAAGCAGGTTGCCATTTCCTCCTCAAAGGAATTTTCCCTGACCCAGGGATCAAACCTGCATCTCCTACGTCTTCTCCATTGGCAGGCAGATTCTTTACCACTGAGCCACCTGGAAAGTTAATTCATAGTATACTCAAATTTGCTTCGTTAAAGCAAGAGTAAGAAGTTAAGACATTAAGAAGCACAACAGCAACAGCAAAGTATCAGTATATTTTTTGTTACGAGTAGAAAATGCTAGGTAAAATTTACTTAGAGAAGAAAGTGTTTATTAGTTTAAAACTGAAAAGTACAATGTGTACTAATCTTAATTATGGATTGATAGAGGTCTCAAATTATTTAAACATAAAATAAGTATGCCATCTCCAATCTTTCTAAACTGTGTCCCTAAAATGGGCTCTATTCTCAGGTCTGCATTATTTATAGAATATTGGTCACAGTTCCATCTGGTACACCTTCTCTTGCCTATATCATCTGATAAGGGAAAGCTTTCTTTCCCCAATAACTCAAGGAAAAGCTCTGAAATTGGATTACATTGACTTCATTGGCTGACTTGGCCCATGTCCTTCATCTGTCAAACTGTCACGACCAGCAGGAGATGGTGCTGAACAACACAACAGAGGCCATAAGTTCCACCGTTAATATTGGGGATAGACTAAGTTTCACTGGAGCATCTAGGATAATTTCACAACAGATTAAAGTACTAAACACTAAAATAATGAGTGGACTTGTGGCTGCTAAACAACAAACAGCCTATAACCACCTTGAACGAAATAGGCTCCTGACAAATGCACCTTCCGCCCCTACATTCCCTCAAGACTCATGCGGAGAGAATAAGAGCAGTCATTGTAAGAAGTGGCTAAACATAGGCTTCTGTGATTCACATCTTGTTTACTTGGATCCTGTTTTGAGAGCGAACCCATAGGCTAGCTCCTTGTGTAACAAGTGACACTTAAAACACCAAAGCCACCAAGGTACAAACTAGAAGGTGTCATCACCATTTTATATGTTATCAGCCACATCCACCTTGAAAAAGGACAACCACAGAGAGTAGCAGGCCCCACAGTCAGTTATGCAGGTGTAGTTGAGTGGGCTTTTAGTGTCATCATTATTAGCTGTACCCTATGAAATATAAAATAATCCTGATTTTGAATAAGTAAGCAGTTGGATGCTTACTTTTGTCATTCAATATAGGGTATACCAGGGTAATTTAGGGTAAGACATTTACACACACAAACGCATAGACACACTTTTTAATTTCAGCTAAAAATTTAGGTCATCTAACCCAGGCACATTTTAGAATATTTATTCTACTAGCAGAAAGGCACTGGTGCATGTACAAGGGATGCGCCTGAAATATGAAATTGTTTCTGTCTCTAAGGAACTCTCATTCTAACAATAATGATAAGATTATTGGCAAGCAGTAAGATCTTCATAAATTCCTAGTAACCTATCTGACAATAACTTATTTAATTTTCATGCCAGGCATGTATTCTAAGGACTACTATTATCTCCATTTTAAGAATGGGGAAGCAGTGTCATAAGGAAATTGAGCTAATAAGTGGCAGATTTAAATTTAGGGACTCCGATTCAAAAGACAGATTTCTTAATTATTCTGTGATACTCTACAGTCTACTAGGAAAAATATAGAAGCAGAGCATCACTCTAGGGGGAAGAAAAGCTTGCAAACACATGTTTCAGGAGAAGTAATGTGTCATAGCAAATGTATGATGGTAGGAAAATTCGGGTAATGAGTCCATATTACATGGGAAATTGAAACAATCATTTTCTCTTTGTGATGATTCTAGGATGGTTTGTTGATATCATTACTTCTTGTGTCTTCAGCTGCACTCTCATCACGCTTTATTACAGCACGTCACACAACTTACAGTAATGGATTTGTTTACAAGTTTCAACTCCTCCATTAGACAGTAATTTATCGCAGAGCAAGGACCAAGTCTCTTTCATGACTGAATGCATACCATTTAACTCTATGAACACAAAAGAAATATTTATGTGTAAGCAAATTCACATTAAGAACACTTCTTTCACTGGAAGCAAAATATTTAAACCACCAAAGAATATATTTGCAACCCCAGGTATATGCTTATTTTACTTCAAATAACTCCAAAGAATGAGTTAGTTAATGTACAAACAAAAAACTATTCTTAAAGCTTTTACATTTAAATATATAAGCTTGCTGTACTTTCAAATATGAGTTGAATGCCCTAAAACCAATGAGTTCCATGTTTCTACTACAACATCCCTTCCATAACAGACAGAACTCTACTCATATATGGACTTACCAGGTGTCTCAGTAGTAAAGAATCCTGCCAATGCAGGAGATGCAGGAGACATGGGTTCAATCTCTGGGTCAGGAAAATCCCCTGAGAAAGGAAATGGCAACCCATTCCAGTATTCTCGCCTGGAAAACCCCATGGACAGAGTAGCCTGGAGGGCTATAGTCTATAGGGTCACAAAGAGTCAGACATGACTGAGAGACTGAGCACACAGCAATATTCATATATATCTCAAAATACTACCAGAAAGTCATTGACAATACATAAAATATCTTGCCCCATCTTTGATATACCCATTTACTTTCTTCTATCTATAACTGCTAAACTTTATTTAGAAATAAGTCCTGTGTCCTTTATAGTTTCTACAAATATGTCACAATACCTTCTTGACATTATTATGTGAATTTTCAGGGTCAGATGAAGTGGACATCTATAAGTCTGTTTCCAAGACATTTATTAAATAAATAATTGGGGGAATGTACTACTATTTAGAGTCACATTTCTGAAAGATACAAATAAAAACAAGCTATGATTTATTATTATGGGTGCTATAATGAAAATTGCAAGATACCGTGGAAACTATCTAACCCACAAGAAAGAAAGAAAAGATATGAACTTGGGTATTTCAAAAGCAGATCAGTTTTACTGTAAAAAGATGATGGTAAAATGGAGTGAGAAACTGTCAGAGAGTAGAAAGGCAGGCTAGAATCGTTCTCACCAGAGCAACAAGTTTGTATTTTAATCTAATTACAAGGGAAAGAGTGAACATTTAAGGCAGAATGTTAATGTAAATCTTACTGCAGTTTTAAGAACATTACTTTGCCTGCTGCATGGAGAATAACCCGTAGTAGGAAGCATGGATTTAACTTCTAAAGATGTATTGATATAATCAACTCCAGGTTTTCCTATCTTCATGGGAACCACTAGCAACTCAGATTTGTATCTAGAAATCCACTCAAAATAACGTTAATCATGCAAAAAGTCAACGACTTTTAGTTCCCTCCCAAGGGCTATAGATAATATTCTGAACCCAATCCTTTGAGCTGTTTTGCAGATACTGAAACCCCCACAAGGTGGAAGAAGTTAACTGTTCGCCGCTCTCAAGCAGGAAGACCCCAGAGTGATTGGACAGACGGTTGATGATGTTGACTCCCTATTACACTGACTACCTCATTATCAACCAGTGAGAAAAATGTCCGCAGTCTGATCCCATACCACACAACCCTCTCCATCACCCTGTCTTTAAAAATCTTTCCTGAAAGCTTGAGGAGTTCTAGTCTCTTGAGCATTAGCTACCTGGCCTCCTTGCCTGGTATCCTGTAATAAACACTGCACTTTCTTTCACTTCAACTCAGCGGCGGTAGACTGACTTTCTACATTCGTGCAGGAGATCCAAGTTCAGTCTGATAACGTATTCACGAGCGTTTAAAATAATGCTGTTTCTCAGTTGCTTTCCCAATATGTGCTACTCAACTGATCTTTTATACATCATTTTCTCCTTCAAAGTTAAAAGTAATATTCTATCTAACTTAGCCTCATAGGCAAATAATTCTGGATTCAGAGAATGAAAGCATCAAGGTGAGGCACAGTATAATCTGGTTCAGTGTATTTTTCATTAAGATGGAATTTCTTGAGTTCTAGATAAGATAAATGGCTGTGAGGGTTTGTTATGGGTGTTTCTGATTTTTAAAACATTCTCTTGAAATCCCTGAATATGATAAAGTCAGTTTGTTATTTATTCAACATATTGATTCAAAAGTAAAGCATTATTTTGATACCTTATAATAATTAGCACTAAGCATTATTCAATGATCAATCTTTATTTTGGAAAGTTTTGTTCCTTTTAAAATGTGTACAGACATAAGCAAATCTTATGAAAACAATTGCTGCAATAACTTCATTTGTCTACTGCCTCACAGAAGTATGATTAGTAAAATACCATGTTGTATTTCTTAACTCTTTGGGTTGAGTTTAAAGTTAGTGTTTCTTAACTCTTTAAATGGGTTTACATCGCCACATTTATAAACTCTGAGAAGTAATACTTTTCTAGGAAATACATATCATTCAATATTTTAGAAATGTAACCAAAATAAATACTTCTTCAGAGGTCACATATAGATCTATATGTGACATATATATATATATATATATATATATATATATATATAAAATAAGCATTGTTGTCCCCAATGTTTTAGTTATGAATTATGAATGTTTAATGGGTAAAATACCTATGGTGAGCTTTATAATACGAGAATATACAAAAGAAATATTTACTGTAATATTTCCCAGCATAGTTTTAATATATTACACTATTTAAATGGACTAAGCTTTAGAAGACTCATTTGGCTTACACTATATGAGTGATTATGTCTAAATTAAAAGACTATTTCAATATGAACTGTTAAGATGACCCAGAATTATGTAAATTGAAGTAGAGAATGACAGAAAAGTTAACTTTCAATTGTTTGTATATTTTTACAAAAAAGTTTTTCTTAAAACAATTTTAAGATGTTTCAGCTAATTTTATACATAATAATCAGTTTTGCAGAATTAGCTGAATTTAATATTTAAAGACACCCAAACATGTGAGGCTTAAACACAACTGATATTTATTTATTAATTATTTATTTTTTTATTTTTTTGCTGTGCCTCCCATATCTTTATTAAGCTCATGCAAATCCTTGTGTCCAGTCTGCCTGGAATTGTACAGAGAAAGGTGTCTAGTTCTACTAGGTAGATGACACTGTGTGAAGCCACTGTGGATTTTGTTTATACCTTCAAAATTTAAAAACCTTTTGGCAGAAACCAACACAATTCTGTAAAGCCATTACCCTTCTATTAAAAAATAAATTAATTAAAAATTTTGGCACTTCTTTGTTTTTGTTTTTTTTTCTTTATTTTTTTAAATTTAAATTTATTTATTTTAACTGGAGGCTAATTACTTTACAATATTGTATTGGTTTTGCCATACATCAACATGAATCTGCCACAGGTGTAAACGTATTCCCAATCCTGAACCCTCTCCCACCTCCCTCCCCGTACCATCCCTCTGGGTCATCTCAGTGCACCAGCCCCAAGAATCCTGTATCCTGCATCGAACCTGGACTGGCAACTTGTTTCTTATATGATATTATACATGTTTCAATGCCATTCTCCCAAATCATCCCACCCTCTCCCTCTCTCACAGAGTCCAAAAAACTGTTCTATACATCTGTGTCTCTTTTGCTGTCTTGCATATAGGGTTATCATTATCATCTTTCTAAATTCCATATATATGCGTTAGTATACTGTATACTTACTTCACTCTGTATAATAGGCTCCAGTTTCATCCACCTCATTAGAACTGATTAAAATGTATTCTTTTTAATGGCTGAGTAATACTCCATTGTGTATATGTACCACTGCTTTCTTATCCATTCATCTGCTGATGGACATCTAGGTTGCTTCCATGTCCTGGCTATTATAAACAGTGCTGCGATGAACATTGGGGTACACGTGTCTCTTTCCCTTCTGGTTTCCTCAGTGTGTATGCCCAGCAGTGGGATTGCTGGGTCATAAGGCAGTTCTATTTCCAGTTTTTTAAGGAATCTCCACACTGTTCTCCATAGTGGCTGTACTAGTTTGTATTCCCACAAACAATGTAAGAGAGTTCCCTTTTCTCCACACCCTCTCCAGCATTTTTTGCTTGTAGACTTTTGGATCGCAGCCATTCTGACTGGCGTGAAATGGTACCTCATTGTGGTTTTGATTTGCAATTCTCTGATAATGAGTGATGTTGAGCATCTTTTCATGTGTTTGTTAGCCATCTGTATGTCTTCTTTGGAGAAATGTCTGTTTAGTTCTTTGGCCCATTTTTTGATTGAGTCATTTATTTTTCTGGAATTGAGCTGCAGGAGCTGCTTGTATATTTTTGAGATTAGTTGTTTGTCAGTTGCTTCATTTGCTATTATTTTCTCCCATTCTGAAGGCTGTCTTTTCACTTTGCTTATAGTTTCCTTTGTTGTGCAGAAGCTTTTAATTTTAATTAGGTCCCATTTGTTTATTTTTGCTCTTATTTCCAATATTCTGGGAGGTGGGTCATAGAGGATCCTGCTGTGATTTATGTCAGAGAGTGTTTTGCCCATATTCTCCTCTAACAATCAGAATCCAACACCACAGTAAAAAGATCATACAATATTGTAAAGTAATTAGCCTCCAATTAAAATAAATAAATTTCAATTAAAAAAAAAAAGATCATACACCATGACCAAGTGGGCTTTATCCCAGGGATGCAAGGATTCTTCAATATCTGCAAATCAATCAATGTAATACATGACATTAACAAGTTGAAAAATAAAAGCCAAATGATTATCTCAATAGATACAGAGAAAGCCTTTGACAAAATTCAACATCCATTTACAATAAAAACTCTCCAGAAAGCAGGAACAGAAGGAACATACCTCAACATAATAAAAGCTATATATGACAAACCCACAGCAAACATTATCCTCAATAGTGAAAAATTGAAAGCATTTCCCCTAAAGTCAGGAACAAGACAAGGGTGCTCACTTTCATCACTACTATTCAACATAGTTTTGGAAGTTTTGGCCACAGCAATCAGAGCAGAAAAAGAAATAAAAGGAATCCAAATTGGAAAAGAAGAAGTGCTGGAGTCCAGCTCCAGCAGCCAGGGAATCAGCCTGCAGGGGTGTCGGTGGATGATGATGTAGTCTCTGACTCATAGTACAGAACTACATGTTTACTTCAAGCTTCAGGTTCTCTTTTATACTTTGACAAAAGCATTAGGTCAGAGGTTTGACATTTTCAGTTTCCCCCACCCAGATTTACTGTCTCCAGAAATCATTGTTGTCCTACAGAGTTCCTGCTTCAGAGATTCTCTCGGAATTGGCTTTACTATCTATTATCTACCTCCTCTTATGTGTCCTATACTTAACTTGATTACATTGTAACTCATGCTACATTCCTCAGTTTATTTCTTATCTTTCTAAATCCTGTTTGCCCCTAGCATCTTAAGATCACTATCTCCTAAAAAGGCTTCTAGCTATTCTTAATTATTCCTAAACCCTAAACTCAACAAACTTCTTTTGCTATAAATATTTCCCTCACAAACAGGTCTCAGATAACAGTCCTTCCCATGGCCTCAAGCTGCGGCCTACGTGCTCATTCTGGGACATTCTTTGTAAAGATCCTTGAACTAATGTCAATGGTTGCTTTATATATTATTTTCTGGGTGCAACTGTAGAAGGCTTTATGCTTTCTCATGCTTCTCTCAAGCACCTTAACATTCTTTCCAGCCAACTCAACTAAAGAAAGGAAAGACAAGTCAGAATCACAAGAGCTAACTCCTTCATCCCGGGTCCGTGCCTGTGGGATGAGGAGAGGGGGTTGGGGGCCATGCCTCCATTTTGTCAGTAATGCCTAATGCAGCTCCGGACAAAGAAGTAAAACTCTCACTGTTTGCAGATGACATGATCCTCTACATAGAAAACCCTAAAGATTCCACCAGAAAATTACTAGAGCTAATCAATGAATATAATAAAGTTGCAGGATATAAAATAAACACACAGAAATCCCTTGCATCCCTATACACTAATAATCAGAAAATAGAAAGAGAAATTAAGGAAACAATTCCATTCACCATCACAATGAAAAGAATAAAATAATTAGGAATATACCTACCTAAAGAAACTAAAGACCTATATATAGAAAACTATAAAAAACTGGTGAAAGAAATCAAAGAGGACACTAATAGATGGAGAAATATACCATGTTCATAGATTGGAAGAATCAATATAGTGAAAATGAGTATACTACCCAAAGCAACCTATAGATTCAATGCAATCCCTATCAAGCTACCAACGGTATTTTTCAGAGCTAGAACAAATAATTTCACAGTTTGTATGGAAATACAACAAACCTCGAATAGCCAAAGCAATCTTGAGAATGAATGGAACTGGAGGAATCAACCTACCTGACTTCAGGCTCTACTACAAAGCCACAGTCATCAAGACAGTATGGTACTGGCACAAAGACAGAAATATAGATCAAAAGCGCAAAGATAAATCCACACACCTATGGACACCTTATCATTGACAAAGGAGGCAAGAATATACAATGGATTAAAGACAATCTCTTTAACAAGTGATGCTGGGAAAACTGGTCAACCACTTGTAAAAGAATGAAACTAGAACACTTTCTAACACCATACACAAAAATAAACTCAAAATAGATTAAAGATCTAAATGTAAGACCACAATTGATATTTAAATACCTTCAATGTGAAACATAAGATCCAAAAGTGATTTTCAGATTTCAACCCTTCACTTAATTTAGATTTATTTATGTACTTACTGCTAGAGATCTCAATAGAAAAGGCAACTTATGTATTGCACAGATATAGTTAATCAACTCAGAAGGAACATAGGGAAGAACAAGAACTCAACCTGGTTCATCCAACAGCCAGTTCTGTACAATCTCACTGTATTTGTTGTCATTCTTTGAATTCATGATCTATTTATCTTAATATCACATTGTTGAGATAGGAGCTAAAATGCATGTTCCAGAAAGACAGTGTGGTCATTCTTCATGTAACCCAAAGATAGAGTATGTTAGGTTGAGACTAAAATTGCCCCCACCACCCCCCACCCCATGATCCTCATCTCCTGCTATTCACACTCCTCTGTAATGCTCTCCCATTGAATAAAGGGTAGGTCTAGTGACTTAGTTCAAATGAATAGAATACCAAAAATATGCTATGGAATATCACCCTCTTTTGATTATTATTACTGTTTGGTTAGCATTATTTTCCAATTTTTTTTGTTGTGGTAAAATACACCTAAAATGTATAATCCTTACCATTTTCAAGTGTACACTTCAGTGGCATTAAATACGTTCATATGTTATAACGATCACCACCACCATCCATCTCCATAACTCTTTTAATCTTGTAAAACTGAAGCTCTGTATCCATTAAACAATAATTTCCCATGTCCCTTCCCCCCAGCATTTGGCAGCCACCATTCTACTCTGTCTCTATGATTCTAAGTTTCTCATATGTGAAATCATACAGTGTGTAACTTTTAGTGAAGGGTCTGTTTCACTTATTATGATATCCTCAAACTTCCTCTATATTGTAGCATATGTCAGAATTTCCTTCCTTTTTAAGATTGTATATCATTCAATTGTATAGTATATATAACATTTTGCTTACTTATTCATCAATAGATGGACACTTGGGTTGCCACAGAGAGGCTCCTGTTATTCCTGAAAGATTATATATCTAACTATCTTGCCGATAACATGATACATAAATTTCAAACATATTCCCTCCACCCCACATGACTTTTATCACCTATTAACTCAATTTTCCTTCTTTGAATCTCTCATACTTTATAATTTCATAATGTGGAAAATAAAACAGAACTGGTTATAGAATTAAACATAAAAAAAAATAATAAATACATCACTGTTTTATGAGTACAAGGTAATATTTACTTTGTTGCTGCTGTGTACTTGATGCCCTTTTTGAGAATGTGCAATATCATGATGACTGTATTGACTGCAGAGCTTGACACCTGAATTTGAACTAAAGTTCTTTCCCAAGTTGTCTCATATACTTAAACACCATCCTAATTTTCTTGAGACTAAGGGTTTTCAATGCCTAAAACTAGAACAGGCCTAGGAAAATTGGGAGAGCTGGTCATCCTGCATGTATTTGACAAATGTATAAGCTCTCCATAATAAGAGAGCACTGTTCTCAGCACAGTGAATGCACAATTCCCCTACACTTACCTTTTAAATTTGAAATTTGAAAATTTTGTGTTTGTTTAATCACATCACAATGTCTTCAGGAAGTTTAGTCTTAGAAACATATATATTTGACTTTGTATTTCATGTTAAAAATAGCTTGTTTAAACATTAATTCAGTCCCAGTACTAATGCTCGCTGATACTCCAGGTACTCCTTCAATATGGAAGTCTCCCTTCCGTACTCAGTCATTCCTACTATTCAGTCATTCCTGTTATAGTGAGTCTAGCTAAAGGTTGTCAATGAGCCAAATCTGTGTTTCATTGATCTTTTCCATTCTTTTTTAGTCCTTATTTAATTTATTTTCATTCTGCTCTTTATTATTTCCTACTGAATTTGACTTTCACTTGTTATTTCCTAGTTCCTTTAAGTGTAAGGTTAGATTGATTGTTTTAAGATTTTTCTTCTTTCTTGAGGTAGATTGTATTGCTATAAATTTCATTCTTAGTGCCACTGTTGCTGTATTCAATAGATTTTGATATCATATTTTTATTTTCATCTGTCTTCATGTTTTTTTTTATTTCTTCTTTGATCTTTGATCTTCATTGATCTAATAGTTATTCAGTAACATACTGTTCAGTCTTCACAAACTATGATTTTTCCAACTTTCTTCTTGTAGTTGATTTCTAGTTTTACATAATTTTGATCAGAATAGACACTTGATATGATTTCAGTCTTTGTAAATTTATTGATTTGTGTCCCAACATATTGTTTATCCTTGGGAAGTTTTCATGTGCATTTGAGAAGAATGGCTATTGTACTGTGCTGGAATGGAATGTTCTGCCTAACTCTATTAAGTCAATCTGGTTTAATGTTTTATGTAAGGCCACTGTTTCTTTATGGTAAAGATTACGTCATCATTGTGTCACAAAATAGTTATTCAAAGATCAATTTCGTCATATGAGTTCCTAAGTAAGGATGAACATATCAAAAAATAAGAAATGAACTGTGCCCTCAAGAAGTTCATAATATTTTATTAATTTAGGATAACACATAAAACAATGATAAAAACAATAAACTTACTGCATAATTGTGTTGAGAGAACCAACACTAAAAATTTTATATTTTGGAAAACTGAGTCAGTTAATATCATTCAGGAAGTCCCACTCTGGAGAAACAGTTTAGACTAGACCTCAGAAAAAGAGCATTTAAATTACCAGAGAGATAAGAGAATGAAGTCATACAGACACAAAAAGGGCTTACTGATATGTTTAAGATGGGAATGTAGAAAAAGGAAGTGGAGGGAAGAAGAGTGATGGCGTTTAAGAATACAAACTTGTCAGATCAGATCAGATCAGTCGCTCAGTCGTGTCCGACTCTTTGCGACCCCATGAATCGCAGCACGCCAGGCCTCCCTGTCCATCACCAACTCCCGGACTTCACCCAGACTCACGTCCATCGAGTCAGTGATGCCATCCAGCCATCTCATCCTCTGTCGTCCCCTTCTCCTCCTGCCCCCAATCCCTCTCAGCATCAGAGTCTTTTCCAATGAGTCAACTCTTCGCATGAGGTGGCCAAAGTACTGGAGTTTCAGCTTTAGCATCATTCCTTCCAAAGAAATCCCAGGGCTGATCTCCTTTAGAATGGACTGGTTGGATCTCCTTGCAGTCCAAGGGACTCTCATAATTAGTAGTAAATAAGCCACAGAGATCTAATGCACAATAGGCAATATTATACATATTATATAAGTATAATTATGTAATATAAATATCTCTACATTGGGATCATATTACAACATATAAATGCATTAAAGTCCCATGCTGTACACCTTAAACTTATACAATGTCACACATTAAATTTATTCAATTAAAAAAATAAAATGCATTGCTCCACAAGGCCTTATATAATTACCATAATTTGGAGAGCTTCATAAATATTCATTTATTTTTTACTTGCTGAACTTACTTGTGTTTCTTTCTTCTAAAAAGATTTTTGGATCAATCTAAAAATACAGTAGTAACAAAATTATTCATTAAATTCGTTGAAAACTTTTTAAAATGCCTAAAGATTCAGTTCACTCAACAATGGCTCAAATTATACTAATAAATATCTTGCACATAAGGAGAGAGATTTTGTTTTTGGATTTAAGCTCTGGATATAGTTTTAGTACAGAAAGGAAGGGAAATCTGGGCTTTTAATGTGACATATGTAGCATTTCATATGTTATATGTAGTAACTTCCCTGGTAGCTCAGACGGTAAAGCATCTGCCTACAATGCGGGAGACCCAAGTTCAATCCTGGAGATCTCCTGGAGAAGGAAATGGCAACCCAGTCCAGTATTCTTGCCTGGAAAATCCCATGAATGGAGGATCCTGGCAGGCTACAGTCCACAGGGTCACAAAGAGTCGGACATGACTGAGTGACTTCACTTTCACTTTCATGTAGCATTTAATGAGATGCACTTTCTCTTTTTCCCCCTTATTTTTAAAGGAATTTGTCCAAAGCTATCCTCTAAATATGTATATTTTTCTATGAAAATAATATAAAACTATTCTTGACATGACGTTGCTTAAAATGATTTGGGCTATTCTCTGGCTCACCAAAGTTCAGGGGAGCAGTATTAATATTACTATAACTGGAAGACAACCTGTCTGCCATTCTATCTAGAAGGATATATTGTACAACACTTGAGAAGGCTTTTGCAAGTGTTCCTCCTCTTCTAAGAGAACTATGTTTATTTAACTCCTTACCACATATTTTACAGATTTTTTAAAAAGATTAATTTTTATCATTATAGAGATGAGTTAAATTAATAAAAATTATAGAGCAAAACTGAAGAATAGCATGACAAGTTAACTTGGCAGGGTGTGCAAAGTCACCATCAGCCTTTTTTTTTTTTTTTTTTTTGCAAAATAGCACTAATTATAGCTCTTGCTTGGAGAAGGAAATGGTAACCCACTCCAGTGTTCTTGCCAGGAGAATCCCAGGGATGGGGGAGCCTGGTGGGCTGCCGTCTATGGGGTCGCACAGAGTCAGACACCACTGAAGTGACTTAGCAGCAGCAGCAGAGAGCATAGCTCTTGCTTAATAAAAAACAATGCTATGTAGTCCCAGATTGCCAAGATTATATAAATGCCCATCTTGGCAGAAGTTTTAAATCACTATTATTTCATTCTGGATTTTGATTATCACAATTGTAGTTTATTAAAACAACTCACTCACAAGAAAATAATATCAAAGCAGAGGAGTTGTATTTGTTTATTCATTTGTGTTGTTCTTGAGGTAAGTATAGTTATAATGAACTGAGAAGACAAAATTTTTGACTAAAATTGTCTTTTTCCTATGGCTCTCTTTTATACTAAAAGTGTGACAAAATTTAGGAAGAGTGTAGAGTTCAAAGATTAATGTCTATATATATGCATATATACATCTATGCCAATGTTTCCCTTCAGTTCAGTTCAGTTCAGTCGCTCAGTGGTGTCCAACTCCTTGTGACTCCATGAATCACAGCACGCCAGGCATCCCTGTCCATTACCAACTCCCAGAGTTTACTCAAACTCATGTCCATCGAGTCGGTGAGCCATCCACCCATCTCATCCTCTGTCATCCCCTTCTCCTCCTGCACCCAATCCCTCCCAGCATCAGAATCTTTTCCAATGAGTCAACTCTTCGCATGAGGTGGCCAAAGTATTGGAGTTTCAGCTTTAGCATCAGTCCTTCCAATGAACACACAGGACTGATCTTTATAATGGACTGGTTGGATCTCCTTGCAGTCCAAGGGACTCTCAAGAGTCTTCTCCAACACCACGGTTCAAAAGCATCAATTCTTCAGCACTCAGCTTTCTTCACAGTCCAACTCTCACATCCATACATGACCACTGGAAAAACCATAGCCTTGACTAGACAGACATTTGTTGGCAAAGTATTGTCTCTGCTTTTTAATAGGCTATTTAGGTTGGTCATAACCTGCCTTCCAAGGAGTAAGCGTCTTTTAATTTCATGGCTGCAATCACCATTTGCAGTGATTTGGGAGCCCAAAAAAATTAAGTCTGCCACTGTTTCCACTGTTTCCCCATCTATTTCCCATGAAGTGATGGGACCGGATGCCATGATCTTCGTTTTCTGAAGGTTGAGCTTTAAGCCAACTTTTTCACTCTCCTCTTTCACTTTCACCAAGAGGCTTGTTAGTTCCTCTTCACTTTCTGCCATGAGGGTGGTGTCATCTGCATATCTGAGGTGATTGATATTTCTCCCGGCAATCTTGATTCCAGCTTGTGCTTCTTCCAGCCCAGCGTTTCTCATGATGTACTCTGCACATAAGTTAAATAAGCAAATGAGGAAAAAAAAAAATCTCTAAAATAATAGATTCTCCAAATCAGATTAAAATATTTACACCTGTATTTATTCCAGTTTTTACTTTCTCCAATTGTTCACAATATAATTAATGTTAATTCAGTGGATAATTACTTTTGAGGGTGCATGTGGTCGCATGTGTGTGTGTATGTTTTCTACTTCCTATTAGACCATAATTTGAAAAAAAGGATAATATTCTGTGTGTTTTTCACTCTATTCAGATGGCTTATCCCCATCATACTTCTTGTTTTTTTTAATTCTTGACTCTGTCTCACATACATTCACAACATACGTGCACACACAAACCCAGAAGAGTTCATCCATTGAGAAATTATGAATAATGTAGTGAATAATAGGTGAACAAGTAATAGAAGTACCAGCAAAGAGTTATTATAGTTTGATTTATTCAATTACTAGAGGTTTTCTAGTGTTTGATGAAAGCAAGGGGAGAAATGGTATGATGATATAGAAGAACACAAGGGGCAAGAAAGGAAGTCAAATTAAGGCTTAGTTTTATATTCATATAAGAATGATTTCAGGCTATCCATAAAGAAGAGAATATAATGCTGCTAGGTGGCTGACTGCTCTGTATAAGGGAACTGTTTGGGGTCTAAAGGTCTTAGAGCTACTGGCACTAAGCACAGAGCTCTCAATAGTGGAGAAAACTGCAGAAAGCTTAGTGAAAGGAAGGAGACACAGTGTTGAGAACATCTAATCTCTATCCCTGAAAATTTGTCTACTTGCCTCATAAGGACACTACTGAAGAAATCTTGAGATGTCAGGAAAGAATCTGCATGTGTGACTAATCTACGCAGGAAAAGGAAACAACTCTATCTCAAGCACAAAAAAGATCTAAAATAGGAAAAGTGAATTAGTGAAGTCACTCAATCGTATCCAACTCTTTGTGACCCCATGAACTGTAGCCCACCAGGCTCCTCGGTCCATGGGATTTTCCAGGCATGAATAATGGAGTGGGTTGCTATTTCCTTCTCCAGGGGATCTTCCCGACCCAGGGATTGAAGCCGGGTCCCCTGCATTGTAGGCAGACGCTTTACCATCTGAGCTACCAGGGAAGCCCAAAACAGGCAAACAGACACATAAATCACTGGTATGTGATTTATGGAGATCAGAAGCATGGAAATCAGGGGCATTAACTGGACTGCAGATTCTGAGTTATTACCACTGTGTTATTATTATCTGGAAGTGCTACTTTTTCTACCTCTTCTGCTCCAATACAACTGCCACACATTCATGAAGTTGTTGACTAAACATTAGAACATGGAGTTCACCACCATAAACTTGCCCATCTGCAAAAAGCTGGCTTCTGCCTTACTTCTAACTTTCAAATATCAGCCATCTGCATCTCCCTGGAAGAACCCAACTTTTATTCACAATCTTAAGTATATGAATCATGAAAAATATATATTTTATCCTTCTAATTCTTGTGATAAGAAAAAAATATTGAAGGGGCGAGAAGAGATTCCATTTAACAATGAGCAGTATTCAACACAGAAGGTTGATTTATTTAACAGGAGAGTTATTCTTTCCATTCTTCTATGTCATCCTTTTGATAAGCATTCATGTTGAACACAATTATTTTCATGCTCTGGGGTTATTCCAAGTGTTTCTCCCACTGACCTCCTTACTAGACTTTGTAAAAAAAAAATTCTCTTCTTCAAACTTGGAAATTTTTGACTTTAAGGTCTGAACCCAGGAATCTGGGGAATCTTTATCTCTGTCTCTCTGTCTCATACAGAGTGGACAACAGAATGATGTTCTTTTGAGGAGAATTTCTCTATTCTATTTCTGATGACTAATGTCAAATCATGCAGAACAATCTAAAAATCAGGCCATAATTTTTTCACACTCAGTTGTTTTAGAGATCATTCCCTAAGGTCATACAGATCCATTGAAGGAAGGATGACAGGGACTAGGATTAGGCATGCTGGTCCTGTGGGCAAGCATCTCATGCAATTTATATGTGACCACAGGGCCTTTATAGCCTGGCTCTGAGTACATTTTTACCTGGAGCTATCAGTTCTGCCTGACTTTCTATCTAGGAGGATGAAATCATATCCAGTTGATACTGGGTGGTTTTGAGTTGCATTGTTACTACCTGGTGCTTTAAGATAGGCTCAGTCTTTTTCAAGTTATTATATTGCCAAGAGCAATTTCTCCAAAGGACTACATTAAAAAGTGCACACAAGTTTTGTTCCAAACACCTAAAAATCTGTAATAAGCCTCCTATCTCTCAGCAAGCCATGCCATAGGCTCTTGGCAATATCCTGTCAGCACAGACACTGCTGGTATATAAAAGCCAAATAATAGGCTGCTTAATTTGTAGCATATAACCCAAAAAATGAGCCAAATTCATAGCTGGAAGCTCTGGGTTATATAATAAATGCCCTGGAGCAGCACACCGTATGTACCATGTATTGCCTTAGAAATACAAAAAACAATGAGTCTTTTTTTCCTGGTCACGAATGACCTAAGGTGCATTGCTTTTTATTTTGTTAAACACTAATGGAGACTCTGAGCATGGATATATGAGACAACATTTGTTGAGTACCAACCAGTTTCAGCCTATCAACTTCCCATGGTGTGGCTGGACTGGCCCTTATGATGACAGCAGACACCTTCAGCAATAACCATCAGGAAGTTTTTGGGGAAAACATTTACTACTTATAAGTCCTGGACACAAAGAGGTCCTGGGGGAAGAGAGAAAGTGGGCCTGAGGTTCTGCCTGTATTGGGGTTGAATGTAGTGACCTGGGGTTTCTTCATGAGTGCTAAGTCACTCCAGTCGTGTCTGACTCTTCGTGACCCCATGGACTGTAGCCCACCAGGCTCCTCTGTCCATGGGATTCTCCAGGCAAGAATACTGGAATGAGCTGCCATTCCTTTCTCCAGGGGATCTTCCTGACCCAGCGATCGAACCCATGTCTCTTACATCTCCTGCACTGGCAGACAGTTTCTTTACCACTAGCACCACCTGGGAAGCTTGGGCTCACTCTCTATTAAAAGTGTTGAAAAAAGTGAAAGTGTTAGTCACTCAGTTGTGTCTGATTCTTTGTTACCCCATGGACTGTACCCACCAGGCTCCTCTGCCATGGAATTCTCCAGGCAAGGATACTGGAGTGGGTAGCCATTCCCTTCTCCAGGGGATCTTTCCAATCACTCTACACTGGTGAGTTTAAAACATAAAAGCAGGAATTTAAAGAGTGAGAAAAAAAAAAAAAAAGCAGTCCAAATAGTCAGTTATCAAAATCAATCAAGATCTCTAAACTGAAGGAGCCTGGGGTTGGGGGTAGCGGGTGGGGTGAGTAGTCTGGTGATTTATGGAGCTGTGTGCCTGGGGCAATGTGTTTATTTGAGATATCCATCTGTGAAGTCAACTCCTTGGCACTCAAAGCTTAAGACAGGCACTTGTATCACAAAAAAGAAAAACCGACTCTCAGGGCTTACATTAAAGCACTGCACACATAGAGAACAGCAGGCAATTCATTGTTGGGTGAGAGCTCAGTTGCTCAGTTGTCTCTGACTGCGACCCAGTGGACTATAGCCCACAAGGTTCCTCCGTCCATGGAATTTTCCAGGTAAGAATACTGGAGCAGTTTGCTATTTCCTTTTCCAGGGATTAGTCCCTACCCAGAGATTGAACCCAAGTCTCTTGGTCTCCTGCATTGGCAGGTGGATTCTTTACCACTGCATCACCTGGGAGCTGTTGTTGCTGCTGCTGCTGCTAAGTTGCATCAGTCGTGTCCGACTCTGCGACCCCATAGACGGCAGCCCACAAGGCTCCCCTGTCCCTGGGATTCTCCTGGCAAGAACACTGGAGTGGGTTGCCATTTCCTTCTCCAATGCATGAAAGTGAAAAGTGAAAGTGAAGTTGCTCAATCGTGTCTGACCCTCAGAGACCCCATGGACTGCAGCCTTCCAGGCTCCTCCATCCATGGGATTTTCCAGGCAAGAGTACTAGAGTGGGGTGCCATTGCCTTCTCTGAGGAGCTGTTGTTAACAGCATACAAACTATAACGGAATGTTATGAGACTGATAGATACCAGTCACAGTGGATCTTGGATCTTGATGACATATTAAGAGATTTAAGCTTTATTTGATAGGAGATGGGGTTCTGTGATTTGAGGCTTAAGTTCAGCAGGCCTGAATTTATTTCAGTAAAAATGACAAATATACCTGCTTGGCACTGACTCCTAGTCAGCATGTGACATACTAATTAACAGTGCTGCTCGGTGGCCATAGGGCGTTGAAGGTTCAGGGAAGTTTGTATCAGCTTCTAAACAAGATTTGTGATTGGCCTCAAGTCTTGGTAAGACCCCTGCATTACGTATCCAGAATACGCCTACATGACAGGCAGGGTGTAAGGAACCCCAATTGAAACTAAATTGTGGGTTTTCTTATTCGGAAGAGTTCCATTCACACCTTGGTGGCTTCTGGTTCAAGAAAGAAAGTGTGTCATGGAACAGCGCTTGGGGCAGTAGGACAGCTGATCTCACTTCTGGCTTCCCCAGATACTTTGCCATGAGCAGCCTCTGGCTGTGACGCATGTCCTTATTTTAATGCTGTGACCATATCGTACCTCTTTCCTGCGATAAACTGGGGGTTTGTCAGCAGTGACACTTTGTGTCCTGAGAGTTTCCCTTAGCAACTAGAACTGTTGCTAAGGGACGTCACATCAGGGTAGGCCATGTGAAAGCATTAATCAATGAATGGTTAATCAATGAATGGTATATTGTTGGTTGCAGATGCAAGGGAGGGAGACCCTTGCGTGTTTCTGGTTTGGATGACAGTAGATAGAAGCACCCTCAACTAAAATTGCAAACACAGGTAACACATATTTTCTCTGGAATACAATGTGCATAGTCTGGGAATAAGGTTGGGTTTGGGTGTGTTTTGAGCATTTGAATGAAAATGTTTGGACAGTTGAATATATAAGCCTGAAGGTGAAGTAATAAGTTTTTCTGGCAGTTGTAATAGTCGCTTGCAGAGATCTTTGTACAGCAAGAGTAATGAGAAGACTAATGACATTTAAACAGATGGAGGAAACAAAAGAGCAGATATTTCCAATCATTAATGTCATTCTCCCAGATTCAGATGGCGTCACTGAACCTGGACTTGCTTATATTGTTTATGTACATTTTCTCAATGTGCTAGTTCAACTCTGCTTTTTCTCCTTAAGTAGTATACTGGTGAATAAGACTAGCATATGGATGACTTTGTGTCTGTTTAAATCTTTACAAAAAAGAGATCTCTTGTAAAAATTTATATATTAATTATTAGTTATTATACATTCTTTACCAACATTCTCCCTTCTCTAGAAACATTTTTGGAGATTTAAGTTTACCACTATGCTTATTTTTTTATCCTAAATATTTTGCATATTCCTCACAAATCTAATGATGCTTGTTTGATATAATAAGGTTCAAATTTTCATTAACTGTAGTCAAATAAACATTTCACCTTTGTGATTTTATAGGGTTGTAAAAGTAAATTACTATGAATTGATAATGTTTAACCTATTAAAAAACATTATTGCAAAAATTTGATTAATCAATTACATTTTGAAATATGATGTTTAAAAATAACTGTCTAAATGAAAATTGGCTCTAAGATAATAATTAAAACATACTTAAATAAAAATGACAGTAAAAATAGATAATTTATTTGCTGAAAAGAGAATAGGAATGTAATAACACAGTTATTGGTTGCGAGGGGCAGAATTCCAAATGATTAACAGCGTACATGACAGAAGGTAAATTATTTACTCTAGTAAAAATGAAACAACAAAAAATAAAGTTGGAACGAGTTTCTGGGTCGTTTGGAACTTGGGACTATCTACCACTAAGTTATCTCTTTGTTTCTCTCTGTGTGTCCCTCTATTTTTTCTTGTCTATAAATTTCATTTACCACTGCTCACATCGTGGCTTCTAGTAACTCCTATTTATCTTTTCAGTGTTATCAAGAGAGACTAAAGGTCATTTTTAGTTCTTTTTTTTTTTTTTTTTTTAATTCTTAAGGAAGGACTTATGATGGCTTCTGTCACAGGCCCATTCCTGCACCAAGCATTTTTACCAAGAAGTGAGGTAATGTAAGAAAATGGCATTAAAAAGAAAGAAATTCTGCCATTGCAGCATCATGGATGAACTTAGAGAATATCATGCTTAGTGAAATAAGTCATACAGAGAAAAATATTGTATGATATCACTTATATGTGGGATCTGAAAAGTAATATCAATGAATGTGTATGCAAAGTAGAAAGAGACTCACAGATGTAGAAAACAAATTTCTGGTTACCAAATGGGATAGGGGAAGGAGGCAGGACAAATTAGGGGTGCTAGATTAAGATACAAACTACTATGTATAAAATACATAGGGCTTCCCCGATAGCGCAGTTGGTAAAGAACCCATCTGCAGTGCAGGAGACCCTGGTTCGATTCATGGGTCGGGAGGATTCACTGGAGAATGGATAGGCTACCCACTCCAGTATTCTTGGGCTTCCCTTGTGGCTCAGCTGGTAAAGAATCTGCCTGCAATGTGGGAGACCTGGGTTTGATCCCTGGGTTGGGAAGATCTGCTGGAGAAGGGAAAGGCTACCCACTCCAGTATTCTGGCCTAGAGAATTCCATGGACTGTATAGTCCATGGGGTTGCAAAGAGTAGGACATGACTGAGCCACTTTCACTTTCATAAAATACATAAGGAGTAAGGATATACTGTATAACACAAGGAGTTATAGCCATTATCTTATAATAAACTAAATGGGATATAATCTGCACAAATACTGAATCACTATGCTGCACACCTGATACTAATGTTAAAAATCAACACATCAAAAATTAAAGACAAAGAAAATGGTAGCTGATACTGGATCATAATAGGACTGGAGAAAAGCGAATCTTGAAAAGAGGGTGTTACTCTTCCCAGAACAATAAAGAAGTACTGGAGAGAGACAGTAATTTGCATCTGCTAAAATGGTTATAGTAATCCCTTGATATCTTTGCCATTGACATTAATGGTGTAGACTAACTGTAACAAAAATAATGATGTTTCTTTCTATATGCGTGTGCATTCCAAGTTGCTTCAGTTGAGTCCGACTCTTTGTGACCCTATGCACTGTAGCCTGCCAGGCTCCTCTATCCATGGGATTCTCCAAATAAGAATACTGGAATGGGTTGCTGTGCCCTCCTCCAGGGGATCTTTGTGACCCAGGGATTGAACTCACGTCTCTTATGTCTCCAGCAGTAGCAGGTGGGTTCTTTACCATTAGTGTTACCTGAGAAGCCCCTTCCTTATACATGGAAATATATAACTTTACTGAGAAAAGTTCCATCGTAAGAGCTTAATACTAGTGACAAAAACCTAAACAACAAAATGAAGCAAAGCAAAACCTCATCTAACCTCACCCTTCCACATGTAAAACAATCAGAGACATAAGTCAGAGATAGAATTTTACTAAAATTTGGAAGCTCTAATTTTGAGTTTGAGACTATATAAGAAATATTTGATTTTCCACCAAAATACGCAATATGTTGAAAAAAAGAACTTTTATGAATAATTTTATATTCATTAAGAAAGACTTGGGGCTTAAGAAATAATCTAGAGACAGTAATAATTGTTTTCTACATACCTGTTTTTATAATTTAGATTGCTTAATTTTTAATAAGTTATCCTTATTTTTTATATAAGACAGTGCAAAAGCAGTTACTAAAGTAACATGTAGTTATTTTAATAGAAAGGAGGTATTGTAAGTTGGTAAGAAGCCACCACCATTTTTGGTAAGTGAAAATTATTTGTTTGCAGATAGTAAAATGCACACATCAGACACTCTTAAGGTAATCCAAACAAATATAAGAAAAGCTTAGTTAGGCTTCAACTTTTCAATCATCTGAAATGAGAGTATTTATATAACATACAAGAATTACATCAAGATAAATGTTCTTATCACATCATTGTTATTAAATCAACATGTTCTGTGAACAAGATACTTCTTCTCTTTGGGTCTAATTTCCTTATTGAGAGATTTGGAATAACACACAGTTTTCAAAAATTTTCAAATATTATCAGAGATAAAAAGTATCCCAATATATAAAACAGAAAAAATCACCAAGTTACTATAACTGAAGTCAAGAGCCCTGTACAATTCAGAACCCGTTATCTCAGGTTCCCTTAGCTGAGATAAGGAATCGCTTAGTCATCCTTGTCCATAAGAAATCTCTCAGAACCAAACATAATGAGGAATATTACTGAATATCTTGATTAGATGGTTTTTAGTGTTCTACCCAGTTCTAAGATGTTATATTTTTAATTCTAAGAAAAAGCTGGAGGTGGGGGAAAATGCAGAAATGTTGGCCAAAGAGGACAAGCTTTCTATAAGACGAGTAAGTTCTGAGGGTCTAATATAAAGCATGGTAACTACAGCTAACAGTGTGTGTGTGCTCAGTCATTCAGTCGTGTCCAATTCTGTGTGACCCCATGGACTGTAGCCCCCCAGGCTCCTCTGTCCATGGGATTCTCCAGGCAAGAATACTGGAATGGGTTGCCATTTTCTTCTTCAGTGGGATCTTCCAGACTGCACAGTATACCTGAAATTTTCTGAGAATAGATCTTAAGCATTCTCACCAAAAAGAAAAAAGATGGCCATATGAGGTGATGAAAGTGTTAATTTACTTGATTGCAGTAATAATTTCACAATGTATATATATATATATATATATATATCAAATAATCATATTGTATACTTTAGCTATATACAATTTTATGTCAATCATACCTCAATAAAGGTAGGGGAAAACAAATTATACTTAGTCTGTAATATTTGTTTAATGCTGAGAACAATTTAATATTACTACTAAATAAGACGGGGCATCTCAGGCGGTGCTAGTGGTAAAGAACCTGCCTGCCAATGCATGAGACATAAGAAGAGATGTGGATGTGGTTTGATCCCTGTGTCAGGAAAATCCCCTGGAGGAGGGCATGGCAACCCACTTCAGTGTTCTTGACTGGAGAATCCTATGGACAGAGGAGCCTGGTGGGCTACAATCCATAGGGTCACAAAGAGTAAGACATGACTAAAGTGACTTGGCACACATGCACACTAAATAAAATATCAAAACTAAGGCAATTTAAAATCTTACTCTTTAAAATTAGATCATAACTATAGAGATTCATGTCTGGTGCACTGGAAGTTTGAATCAGTGTGAGCTTTACTCTTTCCATCCTTCATACTATCCAAAGGCAGCAGAGCCCTGTTAGTATCCACATAGAGAAAAAAAACACACATACAAAAAACTTAAAAGTTTGAATGTTATTATATTAGAGCTGCAATTCAAATGGGCTTTGGAAAACACTGTTGTCCAATAAGTAATTGAAATCTAGTGAATATTACTTTTAAATTCAAATCGATTGAAATTTATTTATTTTTGGTAATTCCCATATAGTGTTCAGCACTGTATTTGAGTGCTCCGATTTTCCTGTAAGCATACTCTATAAAATAAAAAAGGTTTTTCTATTCTACTGACAAGAACAAACTTTTCTATTTTTTGTTTTGATTCTGTGAGACATGGATCCATCCTTTGAAGGTAAGGTTTCTTCCGTGCCAGTACTTAGGTCAGTGCACAGATGGCCCTGAGGGAGATTTTCCTTATACGACATGAATTAGGTTGTTGGTTTTGACAGAGTCAGGAAAGGCCCTCTTGAGCATCACTAGAGACAAGTTACAAGAAATCAAAAACTTTCTCAATTTCATTCAGGCTCCATAAAACACTGCTACTGCTACTGCTAAGTCACTTCAGTCGTGTCCGACTCTGTGTGACCCCATAGACAGCAGCCCACCAGGCTCCCCCGTCCCTGGGATTCTCCAGGCAAGAGCACTGAAGTGGGTTGCCATTTCCTTCTCCAATGCATGAAAGTGTAAAGTGAAAGTGAAGTCGCTCAGTCATGTCCGACCCTCAGCGATCCCATGGACTGCAGCCTTCCAGGCTCCTCCGTCCATGGGATTTTCCAGGCAGGAGTACTGGAGTGGGGTGGCATTGCCTTCTCCGCCATAAAACACTAGATCATATATATATTTGTTAATTAACTGTTACCTTACTCTCCTCTGATTTCAAGATTGAAGCTTCTGGCTTCTCCAGAGTATCCTGTCATGCATTCACTTGGAAAGTGGATAGCCATCCATTAGGTTATCTAACTGCTCCAGCACTAAGTACTAGGAACTTACCCTCCAAACTCCCCAACTCATAGCAGGGTTTATCCCAGTGCTGACTGTCTATGTGTTAGACATGTACTACATGCAGTAAAGAATCCGCTTGCCAATGAAGGAGATGCAAGAGATTCAGGTTTGATCCATGGGTCAGAAAGATCCCCTGAAGTAGCAAATGGCAGCCCACTCCAGTAATCTTGCCTGGAAAATTCCATGGACAGAGGATCCTGGCGTGCTATACAGTCCATGGGGTCTCAAAGAGTTGGACACGACTGAGCGACTAAGTACAGCACTGCAGCATGTCATAAGTAACTATGTCTGTTACTTATTATTTTTTGGCTTGATCACATTGTAAGAGACATCCCTTCTTAATAAAATAAGCGTCTAATCTCAGACATTAATTTCTACTATATTTTATAAATTAATGATAGATATAATGTTATAGGATACTTTTGTTTCATTGGATATTTCAGTGCTGTGCCAAATCCTTGTTAGCTCTTATTCTAACCTTGTTCACTTGAGAATAATTATTACTGACATCAGTAGGTCTTGAAATTTCTTAAGTTATAGACTTTAAGTGAAGAATCTGCTCAACATTCTAGGATAAACTAAATAGGAAAATAATCTGAAAATGAATAGATATATATATGTTTAACTGAATCACTTTGCTGTCACCTGAAACTAACACAACATTGTTAATCAACTACACTCCAATATAAAATAAAAAGAATTTTAAAGAGTCATAAATAATTAAATTTTTAAAAACCTGATGAAATCTTTGGAATTTTTTCTCATACTCCATCAGCTTTTACACAGAAATCTGAAGTTCATCCAAGGTCTCAGGTAAAGAACTTGAGGTGGCTGCTTAAGGAAGTGTTTTTCCTTCTTGCTAAGAATCAATTGAAACTCCAAATGTTCACTCTATGTCAAAAAGGAACTGGGGTGACAAAGGCAGTGTTTGTTTTTAATCTCAAAAAAAAAAAAAAAGCAACAGTGGGTATGTTTTCAATCTGAAAAGATGAGGTCATTTTTCAGTGAGTGGAAAGAGTAAACTGCATTGGGAGCAAAGCAAGAAGCAGCCAGAAAAATCCCCAAAGCTACTTGAGGTCAAGCCTGTGCTGTCTGCAGAAGAAATAACAGAAACTTCTAACCAGACATTGTGGAAGTCAGGGAAAATTGTATTTATTTACTGATTTCTGGCCAGGAAGTAGATCAGAGCATACTATCATCATATATAGTATTATACATAGTATTTTCAGCAAATCACTTAAATAAATATATGTGAGGGGGAAAAGGGCTTCCCTCATAGCTCAGTTGGTAAATATTCCACCTGTAATGCAGGAGACCCCAGTACGATTCCTGGGCCAATAAGATCCACTGGAGAAGGGAAAGGCTACCCACTCCAGTATTCTGATCTGGAGAATTCCATGGACTATAGTCCATGGGGTCGCAAAGAGTCGGATTCAACTGAGTGAATTTCAGACTTTCAGAGGAAAAAAGGAGACTATGAGGGAGAAAAATAAAAATACCACTAGTATCTATGCTCTTAATTTCCTATTCTGAACTTTCCTGTGTTTTCTTGGTTCTCTTCAATGAACACAACCTTTAAAAAAAAATAAAGTATATTTTGTGTTTCTGGTTAGAAAGTGGGTACACATCCAGAAGTCAAGAGTTTAGGTACAAAGCTGACAGAAAGACGACATGTAGCTTCAGGAGCCATTACAGGTACCAAAATAAAGCAAGAACTGACTCAATTCATTAACAGAATGGGAATGATTGTGTTTAAATTCCAATAAATGGAGCTCATGAAATGGTTAACCAGACCCCAACTCTTTCTGGTTGTGGTACAGTGCTCAGAGTGGGAGACAGAGATTGATATGCCACTGATCAAATGGTTCATATTCAAAGTGATTTGTTTTCTGCACTAAGATAACAGAAGTCAAAATTCTTGAGAACCTCCCAATATGCCAAGGACTGCTCTGAGCATCTTGTATGAGATTTATGATTTAATTCTTTTGGAAAATTCTTAAAGAGATGGGAATACCAGACCACCTGACCTGCCTCCTGAGAAATCTGTATGCAGGTCAAGAAACAACAGTTAGAACTGGACGTGGAACAACAGACTGGTTCCAAATTGGGAAAGGAGTACATCAAGGCTGTATATTGTCACCCTGCTTATTTAACTTATATGCAGAGTACATCATGAGAAATGCTGGACTGGATGAAGCACAAGATGGAATCAAGATTGCTGGGAGAAATATCAATAACCTCAGATATGTAGATGACACCACACTTATGGCAGAAAGTGAAAAAGAACTCAAGAGCCTCCTGATGAAAGTGAAAAAAGAGAGTGAAAAAGTTGGCTTAAAACTCAACATTTAGAAAACTAAGATCATGGTTTCTGGTCCCATCACTTCATGGAAAATAGCTAGAGAAACAGTGGAAACAGTGACAAACTTTATTTGGGGGGGCTCCACAATCACAGCAGATGGTGAGTGCAACCATAAAATTAAAAGATGCTTGCTCTTTGGAAGAAAATCTATGACCAACCTAGACAGCATATCAAAAATCAGAGACATTACTGTGCCAACAAAGGTCCATCTTGTCAAAACTATGGTTTTTCCAGTAGTCATGTATGGATGTGAGAGTTGGACTATAAAGAAAGCTGAGTACTGAAGAATTGATGTTCTTGAACAGTGGTGTTGGAGAAGACTCTTGAGAGTCCCTTGGACTGCAAGGAGATCCAACCAATCCATCCTAAAGGAAATCAGTCCTAAATATTCATTGGAAGGAGTCATGCTGAAGCTGAAACTCCAATACTTTGGCCACCTGATGGTGAAGAATTGACTCATTGGAAAAGACCCTGATGCTGGGAAAGATTGAAGGCAGGAGGAGAAGGTGACGACAGAGGATGAGATGGTTGGATGGCATCACTGACTCAATGGACATGAGTTTGAGTAAACTCTGGGAGTTGGTGATGTACAGGGAAGCCTGGTGTGCTGCAGTCCATAAGGTTGCAGAGTCAGACATGACTGAGTGACTGAACTGAACTGACTGAACTGAATACACTCTATGAGGTAGGAAATTATTATTATGTCCATTTCACAGATGAAGATTCAGAGGTAATGTGCCCAGAAGAATTGATGCTTTCGAATTGTGGTGTAATAGAAGACTTTTGAGAGTCTCTTGGATTGCAGGAGATCAAACCAGTCAATCCTAAAGGAAATCAACCCTCAATATTCACTGGAAGGACTGAAGCTCCAATACTTTGGCCATCTGATGCAAACAGTCAACTCACTGGAAAACAGCCTGATGCTGGGAAAGATTGAAGGCAAAAGGAAAAGGGGACAGTAGAGGAGGAGATGGTTAGATAGAATAATTGATGGACATGAATTTGAGCTCTGGGAGATAGTGGAGGACAGAGAGCCTGGCGTGCTGCAGTCCATGGTGTCACAGAGTCGGACATGACTTAGCAACTGAACAACACCAACAACATCACAAAGTTATATTCCAGTCCTGTTTTACTCTAATATGCTGCCTCTCTATTTCTAAATGTTAAGGATTTATTGCATGAAGACTGCTGCCCCTTCCCAACTTAAGAATGATGAGACACCACTGGCGAGCCAGAAGATCATGACAGAAAAGATAGAGTGATGCTAGGGCAGAGACACTAATCACTGAATGCTGGCATCTGAGCTTTTCTAACAATGGTAAATTTCACTTTTATGTTCTGGACTGTGTAAAGCAGATGCACTGATTTATTTTAATTGTCTAATTAGTCTTTTATTTTCATTTTGTGCTATGCCCAAACAAATAATAACATGAACTGGAAATCTGTGATACTGAAAAACCACATCTTTTAATTGTCTTTAAAAAAATGATTTACTAAGGAGATATATTTACAATGACAGTATTTAATTTTCTTGCTTTGTCCCTATCTAGACTTCCTGTCTGGTTTATGTTAGTGCTATATGGTCAGAGATCAGGATCAAAGATTCAAAGCAAAGCAGGAATGCCAGGTCCTGGCATTTAAGATGATTAAAAATTGGAATTGTCATTAGTTGGGGATCAAAAAGCAGCTAGTAAGAAGTTCGGTTCAGTTCAGTTGCTCAGTCGTGTCCAACTCTTTGCGACGCCAAAGAAACTTCAGGATTAATGGAGAGAACAAATAGAAGCAAAAGTCAAGGTCAGGTTAATAGTTATGAAACCAATTAGAGTAAATAGCACGTGTAGCCTGAGATACAAGAAGATCTATATTCAAGTGACTTCTGTTTCAGAACTATCAAAACAGTGAGATATTACAAAGGCCATCCCACGGCCCATGAATAAAAGTGAGTGAGCCCAGAAAGGTGTTAAGTGGTATGTAGTCTTGCTTTGGGAGAGTGTGTAAGCAAGGTAAAGAAGATTCTATTTATAATAATTCTTATTGGCACAGTGGAGAAGGAAATGGCAATCGACTCCAGTATCCTTGCCTGGAAAATCTCATGGACAGAGGAGCCTGGTGGTCTGCAGTCCATGGAGTCACAAAGAGTCGGGCATGACTGAGCAACTAACACTTACACTATTGGCACAGTTAGCAAGGTATCAAGAAAAAGTGTGCAACTATTTATCTGCTTACATATAAAACTCTACGCAGAGTCGAGATAATCTTATTAGGCTTTCAAAAGTATTATACCATAAATAATAAACAATACTTGACTTAGTTTTGGCACAATTTTGGTTATATAAAGTAAATTTACAATATAATGTCAAATTATGTAATCACTTGCAAACTTTAATTTCTCTTTCCAATATATGTGGCCATGATTACTATCTCTTGAAAAATTAATGAAAAACAATCTTTCTAAGACAGTGAAAAAAGAAGAGGATTCAGTTTGTGCTACAAGGTCTGGTAGCACAGAGCTGGTAGAAAAAAAACTATTTTTCTTAAATATTTGAAGAAGCAGATCAAAGTCATCTTAAAGAAACTAGACGATTGTTGGAGATTTGTTCAAGTTATCTTTTTCTATGAAACAAACCACCTCAATCTTAGTGGCATAAAAAACCCCACCATTTATAGTGCTCAGAGATACTATGAGTCATGCTTTGAACAGAGCAAAGCCTAGATGGCTTGTCTCTGGTCCATGTCTGAGACTTCAGCTGAAAAGACTTCAAGACCAGAATGACTTAACAGCTGGGAGCTTTTAGATCTAAGGACTTTTTCACTAATGTGTCTTGTGATTGAGACTCGCTCTCAAATGGACTCCTGCACATGGCCCCTTCAAGTAGCTGCTTGAATGTGTGTGTGCTAAGTCGTTTCAGTGTGTCCAACTCTTTGCAATCCTATGGACTGTAGCCCACCAGACTCCTCTGTCTATGGGATTCTCCAGGCAAGAAAACTGGAATGGGCTGCCATTCCCTCCTCCAGGGGATCTTCCCCGCCCAGGGATCAAACTCACATCTCCTGTATTGGCAGGCGTGTTTTTTTTTTTTTTTTTTTTACCACTAGCGCCACCTGAGAAGCCTGAGTAGCTGCTTAGATTTCCCCAAAGCACAGTGACTGGGTTCAAAGAGCAAGTATCCTAAGCCACTAGACGTTGTATCACTTCTTAGGACCTAACACCAAAAGTCACATGGCATCATATCACTATAGTCACAAGCCCAGCCAGATTCAAAAAGAGGTGGCATACACCCAGTGTCTCCATAGAAGAAATGTCAAAGTGAAAATGCAAGAGAGTATGTGGAATAAGTAGCAGTGTGCACATTTTTGGAAAATAAAATCTGCCCTAAAACATGAAACACATTGGAGAGTAAATATGTCATACAAACAACATAAACAGTGATAAAGAAGTAAATATTATGAAGTAAAAAAAGTAATTTATGTGCCACCAAATGCAAGCTGAGAATATAGAAACTGCATATATTTCCAAAGAAAGAAAATGCAAACCCCACTGTCTGATCTTTAACCTCAGGGATCTTCACCCTAGAGATTAGGGATCCTCAAAGCTCTTAGATTTTCTCATCATGGCAGAAATGTCCACTTTTTGACTCTGAGCTTAAGAAATGGCCTGCTTTCTGTGAAAAGGCTATTGAAAGGTGAAAGCATAATGGAAAAATTCCAGTAACACTACCATCTATGATTAAGGTTTAATTTTGTCTCAAGACGTAGGTCTATTCATACTAATTTCAGAAAAACTGAAAAAATTGTGAACAAACTGGTTCAGAAGATACTTAAAATGGTGAAAAGGAAGTCACATAAATCTAAAAATACTTAAAACACATATTGAATTGGTTGATATTGAAGCTACTATCAGGAGGAAAACTGCTAAAAAAGATATTCATACTGATTTTAGTCAACTGTAATCAGTATTTTTTCATCCATTTAATCATTAAACAATGAACCCTAAACTTCAAAATTTTATTTAATCTAGGTATGAATGTTTTTGGTATTACTTTTCTTCAATTATTTAAATTTAATTTCTTTTGAGTAACTTCAAGTAATAGCTAACAGCCATGAGCATTCATATTCCAATGGAAGTCAGAAATTGACATAAATTTAAATTAACTATAATTATACTGTAAAATACTTACATTTTGAAATTTTTCCTTTTAAAATTAGTTGTAAGTTAATATTCACACCTCTGAATCAAGCTCCACATGATTCTCACTGTGCCCCTCAAGTGCAGTAATCCTGAAATGCAAAACCTTGTTCAAGGTAGCAGGTTCCTCCTTTAAAACAGAACCATCAAAAGATGCCTCAGTGACACCCTTGCCAGTGGCTGTTTCCTGGAAGACAACAGCATTATTGCATCATCAATCTGAGCTCCACCTGAACCTATAAGATGAATGTTGTTGTTGTTGCCAAAGGTTTTTTTTTTTTTTTTAATAGGAGCATCAGTTCAGTTGAGTTCAGTTGCTCAGTCGTGTCTGACTCTTTGCCACCCCATGAATTGCAGCAGGCCAGCCCCCCTGTCCATCACCAACTCCCAGAGTTCGCTCAGACTCAAGTCCATCGAGTCAGTGATGCCATCCAGCCATCTCATCCTCTGTCGTCCTCTTCTCCTCCTGCCCCCAATCCCTCCCAGCATCAGAGTCTTTTCCAATGAGTCAACACTTTGCATGAGGTGGCCAAAGTAGTGGAGTTTCAGCTTTAGCATCATTCCTTCCAAAGAAATCCCAGGGCTGATCTTCAGAATGGACTGGTTGGGTCTCCTTGCAGTCCAAGGGACTCTCAAAAGACTTCTCCAACACCACAGTTCAAAAGCATCAATTCTTTGGCACTCAGCCTTCATCACAGTCCAACTCTCACATCCATACATGACCACAGGAAAAACCATAGCCTTGACTAGACGAAACTTTGTTGGCAAAGTAATGTCTCTGCTTTTGAATATGCTATCTAGGTTGGTCATAACTATCCTTCCAAGGAGTAAGCGTCTTTTAATTTTGTGGCTGCAGTCACCATCTGCAGTGATTTTGGAGCCCAGAAAAATAAAGTCTGACACTGTTTCCACTGTTTCCCCATCTATTTCCCATGAAGTGATGGGACCGGATGCCATGATCTTCGTTTTCTGAAGGTTGACCTTTAAGCCAACTTTTTCACTCTCCTCTTTCACTCTCATCAAGAGGCTTTTGAGTTCCTCTTCACTTTCTGCCATAAGGGTGGTGTTATCTGCATATCTGAGGTGATTGATATTTCTCCCGGCAACCTTGATTCCAGCTTGTGTTTCTTCCAGTCCAGCATTTCTCATGATGTACTCTACATAGAAGTTAAATAAACAGGGTGATAATATACAGCCTTGACGTACTCCTTTTCCTATTTGGAACCAGTCTGTTGTTCCATGTCCAGTTCTAACTGTTGCTTCCTGACCTGCATACAGGTTTCTCAAGAGGCAAGTCAGGTGGTCTGGTATTCCCATCTCTTTCAGAATTTTCCACAGTTGATTGTGATCCACACAGTCAAAGGCTTTGGCATAGTCAATAAAGCAGAAATAGATGCTTTTCTGGAACTCTCTTGCTTTTGTGATGATCCAGCAGATGTTGGCAATTTGATCTCTGGTTCCTCTGCCTTTTCTAAAACCAGCTTGAACATCTGGAAGTTCACAGTTCATGCATTGCTGAAGCCTGGCTTGGAGAATATTGAGCATTACTTTACTAGCATGTGATATGAGTGCAATTGTGTGGTAGTTTGAGCATTCTTTGGCATTGCCTTTCTTTGGGATTGGAATGAAAACTGACCTTTTCCAGTCCTGTGGCCACTGCTGAGTTTTCCAGATTTGCTGGCATACTGAGTGCAGCACTTTCACAGCATCATCTATCAGGATTTGGAATAGCTCAAATGGAATTCCATCACCTCCACTAGCTTTGATCGTAGTGATGCTTTCTAAGGCCCACTTGACTTCACATTCCAGGATGTCTGGCTCTAGGTCAGTGATCACACCATCATGATTATCTGGGCTGTGAAGATCTTTTTTGTACAGTTCTTCTATGTATTCTTGCCACCTCTTCTTGATATCTTCTGCTTCTGTTATGTCCATACCTTTTCTGTCTTTTATTGAGCCCATCTTTGCATGAAATGTTCCCTTGGTATCTATAATTTTCTTGAAGAGATCTCTAGTCTTTCCCATTCTATTGTTTTCCTCTATTTCTTTGCATTGATCTCTGAAGAAGGCTTTCTTATCTCTTCTTGCTAGTCTTTGGAACTCTGCATTCAGATGCTTACATCTTTCCTTTTCTCCTTTGCTTTTCACTTCTCTTCTCTTCACAGCTATTTGTAAGGCCTCCCCAGACAGCCATTTTGCTTCTTTGCATTTCTTTTCCATGGGGATGGTCTTGATCCCTGTCTCCTGTACAGTGTCAAGAACCTCATTCCATAGTTCATCAGGCACTCTATCTATCACATCTAGGCCCTTAAATCTATTTCTCACTTCCACTGTATAATCATAAGGGATTTGATTTAGGTCATACCTGAATGGTGTAGTGGTTTTCCCTACTTTCTTCAATTTAAGTCTGAATTTGGCAATAAGGAGTTCATGATCTGATCCACAGTCAGCTCCTGGTCTTGTTTTTGTTGACTGTACAGAGCTTCTCCATCTTTGGCTGCAAAGAATATAATCAATCTGATTTTGGTGTTGACCATCTGGTGATGTCCATGTGTAGAGTCTTCTCTTGTGTTGTTGGAAGAGGGTGTTTGCTATGACCAGTGCATTTTCTTGGCAAAACTCTATTAATCTTTGCCCTGCTTCATTCCGTATTGCAAGGCCAAATTTGCCTGTTACTCCAGGTGTTTCTTGACTTCCTACTTTTGCATTCCAGTCCCCTATAATGAAAAGGACATCTTTTTTGGGTGTTAATTCTAAAAGGTCTTGTAGGTCTTCATAGAACCGTTCAACTTCAGCTTCTTCAGTGTTACTGGTTGAGGAATAGGCTTGGATTACTGTGATATTGAATGGTTTGCCTTGGAAACGAACAGAGATTGATTAATAATGATTTGTTAGTTTCAAGTTACAGCAAAGTCATTCAGTTATTCATATACATGTTATCTATTCTTTTTCAAATTCTTTTCCCATTCAGGTTATTACAGAATACTGAGCAGCATTCCCTGTGCTATACACTGGGTCCTTGTTGGTTATCTGCTTTAAATAGAGCAAGATGTACATGTCAATCCTAAAACTTCAATCTATTCCTTACCCCAGTCTTTCTCCCTGATAGCCATATTTTTAAGTGAAGTATAGGCAAACTGAAAAACAGAACATACACAAGCCAACAAAGTTATCTTAGAATCAATTACTGAGAAGAAGCTTATAAGTTTTATACAAGTGATAACTAAGGACAGGGAGTTCAGTTCAGTTCAGTTCAGGCGCTCAGTCATATCTGACTCTTTGCGACCCCATGAATTGCAGCGCACCAGGCCTTCCTGTCCATCACCAACTCCTGGAGTTCACTCAGACTCACGTCCATCGAGTCAGTGATGCCATCCAGCGATCTCATTCTCTATCATCCCATTCTCCTCCTGCCCCCAATCCCTCCCAGCATCAGAGTCTTTTCCAAAGAATCAACTCTTTGCATGAGGTGGCCAAAGTAGTGGAGTTTCAGCTTTAGGATCACTCCTTCCAAAGAAATCCCAGGGCTGATCTCCTTTAGAATGGACTGGTTGAATCTCCTTGCAGTCCAAGGGACTCTCAAGAGTCTTCCCCAACACCACAGTTCAAAAGCATCAATTCTTCGGCTCTCAGCCTTCTCTCATCCATACATGACCATTGGAAAAACCATAGCCTTGACTAGATGGACCTTTGTTGGCAAAGTAATGTCTCTGCTTTTCAATATGCTATCTAGGTTGGTCATAACTTTTCTTCCAAGGAGTAAGCGTCTTTTAATTTCATAGCTGCAGTCACCATCTGCAGTGATTTTGGAGCCCCCCAAAATAAAGTCTGACACTATTTCCACTGTTTCCCCATCTATTTCTCATGAAGTGATGGGACCAGATATGTTGAGCTTTAAGCCAACTTTTTCACTTTCCTCTTTCACTCTCATCAAGAGGCTTTTTAGTTCCTCTTCACTTTCTGCCATAAGGGTGGTGTCATCTGCATATCTGAGGTGATTGATATTTCTCCCGGAAATCCTGATTCCTGCTTGTGCTTCTTCCAGCCCAGTGTTTCTCATGATGTACTCTGCATATAAGTTAAATAAGCAGGGTGACAATATACAGCCTTGAAATACTCCTTTTCCTATTTGGAACCAGTCTGTTGTTCCATGTCCAGTTCTAACTGTTGCTTCCTGACCTGCATACAGGTTTCTCAAGAGGCAAGTCAGGTGGTCTGGTATTCCCATCTCTTTCAGAATTTTCCACAGTTGATTGTGATCCACACAGTCAAAGGCTTTGGCATAAAAGCAGAAATAGATGCTTTTCTGGAACTCTCTTGCTTTTGTGATGATCCAGCAGATGTTGGCAATTTGATCTCTGGTTCCTCTGCCTTTTCTAAAACCAGCCTGAACATCAGGAAGTTCACAGTTCACATATTGCTGAAGCCTGGCTTGGAGAATTTTGAGCATTATTTTACTAACGTGTGAGATGAGTGCAATTGTGTGGTAGTTGAGTATTCTTTGGCATTGCCTTTCTTTGGGATTGGAATGAAAACTGACCTTTTCCAGTCCTGTGTCAGGAAGACTAGTACCCAAATTCATAAACTATGTGAAATAAAACCTAAGATCATGTGTTTACATTCCCAAAAGATAAGGTATGGGTGTTTTAAAAGAATTCATGTAATAAACTTCTTTTATAGATTTGACACTCAGATAGTCAATTTAATGAAGTCATTAAATAGATTATTTAGCTCATAAACTAACCAGTCGTTCAGGACAAAACTTTTTATATAATATGCTATAATATTCATGGTTAAAATGTCAATTAAATTGCTCTAATGTGTCTGTTCATAAATCATGGTTGAATGGTTTTAGATACTAATGATGCCATTCCTGGGATTAGAATCTAGTGTGCTCTACAGTTTTATCATGTTGCACTGCAAATTATAAACAGAAATTTTTATCAGGTTTTCTGTTTTTTACTTCCACTAAAGCCGTCATATCAGCACTTTCCTACTTATTAATCTGTCATGTGAAATGTTAAAATGTCCTCTCATAATAGATATTTTCACATAATAGATTCTTCTCCAAACACAGTTATCCATACGGTGCTTCAGACTAGGGTGCTAGAATCAGAATTGGATTTAAGTTCATCCCACTTAGACACTGTTTGGTCCTGGTATACTATTTATTAATAAACTCTCTGTACTTCTATTTTCCTAAAAGTAAAACAAGGAAGTGCCTAACTTATAGTGTTATACTGAAAATGATATGCAAATAAATATATACATAAATAGGGACAAAGACAGAGAGAGATAATGAAACACTTCCATAACATTAAAAGCTCTCAATAAACTGTTTTAAAGCCCAATTCCTTTCATATTTACTAACTTGACTTTGACTTTTGTCTGTTTTTTCCCCTCCATTTATCCTGACTGATGATTTCTGATGGTTATAACATTTATCTGAAGATATAATTTATTTTCCAGTTCAAGACAAGTGTATGAGAAAATTTAATAACCTTTTTGATTTAGTTTACTAAGATAATATTACAGCTTCTCTGATTAATGTTTTAAGAAGTTTTAAAATTCTTTTCAGGAGAAGAAATTTCTCAATCCACAGATATATCTGTCTCCTGTTAAATTAAGATTCTCTTTTGCTCCAACTCATCTCTTCTCAATATGACTTCTATATTATTGGCCAATTTCATTTTTTTTTAAGTAAAAATGCATAGCAGGGAAATAAAGAGTGTGTAGAAGTAAGAAGGAAAATATAATAAATCTGACTGCTACAGCTATTACAATTAATTGCAAATAAATGAAAGCAAGGGTAAAAGAATGTAAATGTGTCAACCGTTTCTCAATAAACATATTTTTTGGTGACTCATACATATTGTATAGATTAAATACAGACCACATTCAGGGAGAAATAAATCTTGTTAGGAGAACAGAAAAAGATGGTGTTGTAGACAGGACAACATCTAGTATTGCTCACCGAAGGATATTCACTGTAATACTCAAATTCCTATCTGCACATACCATCTGCATGTGCAGGTAGGTATGTGTTTCTGTCTGTGTGTGTGTGCAATACTAATACACATAGAAGTTACCTCACAGCCCTATAAATATTAAAAAATGAATACACTGAGAATGAGTGTAAATTCACACATTAATAACATCATCTCAACTAACCATAATAGCAATCACCATTTATTGTATAAAATGAGATGATATTTTGAGCTTTACATGCATTCTCTATCACTTTACCGTCTCCATGGGGTAGGCAACATAAGAATTTTGAGGCTTACATAGTGTAGTTTGCCAAATCTGTGCTTCCTGTGCTTGAGAATCTGGTTTTTCTTTTTGGGGGGAACTTTTCAGCCATAATTTCATCACTTACATTTTCTACCCTTTCTCTCTTCCTTCTCCTTCTGAGACTCTGCCCGTAATGTGAATATTAGCATGTTTGATGTCTTACAGGTCCTTTAAAGTGGCCTCAGTTTCTAAAATTTGTTTTCCTTTTTGCTGTTTTCATTGGGCAATTTCCATTATTTTATCTTCCAGATCACTTATGTGTTCTTCTATATCACCTAGTCTGCTGTTAATTCCTTCTAGTACATTTTTTTTTTCAGTTATTGCATTCTTCGCTCTGACTGATTCTTCCTTATATTTTCTAGTTTTTGTTAAAAATTCTGATTGCTTTCATCTATTCCTTCCCCAAGTTCAGTTAGCATTCTTATTACTAATGTTTTGAACGCTTCATCTGGTAAATTATTTATTTCTGTTTCATCAGTTGATTTTTCAGGGTTTTTGTTTTCCTGTTCTTTCATTTGAAACATTGTTCTGTCTTCTCATTTTGTGTGAAACAGTTACCTATCCCTGTCTTCAAGCTATGTTCTTGTTTGGGAGTGTCCCTATGCAATCTAAGAGAAGCAGGATATCAAGAAACACCTCGAGTAACAGGCAAATTTGGCCTTGGAGTACAGACTGAAGCAGGGCAAAGGCTAACAGAGTTTTGCCAAGAGAACACACTGGTCATAGGAAACACCCCCTTTCAACAATACAAGAGAAGACTCTACACATGGACATCACCAGATGGTCAACACAGAAATCAGATTGACTATAGTCTTTGCATCCAAAGATGGAGAAGCTCTATACAGTCAGCAAAAACAAGAATAGGAGCCGACTGTGGCTCAGATCATGAACTCCTTATTGCCAAATTCAGACTTAAATTGAAGAAAGTAGGGAAAACCACTAGACCATTCAGGTATGACCTAAATCAGATCCCTTATGATTATACAGTGGAAGTGAGAAATAGATTTAAGGGACTAGATCTGACAGATAAAGTGCCTGATGAACTATGGATGGAGGTTCGTGACATTGTACAGGAGACAGGGATCAAGACCATCCCCATGGAAAAGAAATGCAAAAAAAGCAAAATGGCTGTCTGAGGAGGCCTTACAAATAGCTGTGAAAAGAAGAGAAGTGAAAAGCAAAGGAGAAAAGGAAAGATATAAGCATCTTGAATACAAAGTTCCAAAGACTAGCAAGGAGAGATAAGAAAGCCTTACTCAGTGATCAATGCAAATAGAGGAAAACAACAGAATGGGAAAGACCAGAGATCTCTTCAAGAAAATGAGAGATACCAAGGGAACATTTCATGCAAAGATGGGCTCAATAAAGGACAGAGATGGTATGGATCTAACAGAAGCAGAAGATATTAAGAAGAGGTGGCAAGAATACACATAAGAACTGTATAAAAAAGATCTTCACGACCCAGATAATCACGATGGTGTGATCACTGACCTAGAGCCAGACATCCTGGAATGTGAAGTCAAGTGGGCCTTAGAAAGCATCACTATGAAAAAAGCTAGTGGAGGTGATGGAATTCCACTTCAGCTATTTCAAATCCTGAAAGATGATGCTGTGAAACTGCTGCACTCAAAGTACCAGAAAATTTGGAAAATTCAGCAGTGACCACAGGACTGGAAAAGGTCAGTTTTCATTCCAATCCCAAAGAAAGGCAATGCCAAAGAAGGCTCAAACTACTGCACAATTGCACTCATCTCACACGCTAGTAAAGTAATGCTCAAAATTCTCCAAGCCAGACTTCAGCAATACATGAACCGTGAACTTCATGATGTTCAAGCTGGTTTTAGAAAAGGCAGAGGAACCAGAGATCAAGTTGCCAACATCCTCTGGATAATGGAAAAAGCAAGAGAGTTCCAGAAAAACATCTATTTCTGCTATATTGACTATGCCAAAGCCTTTGACTGTGTGGATCACAATAAACTGTGGAAAATTCTTCAAGAGAGGGAACACCAGACCACCTGACCTGCCTCTTGAGAAACCTATATGCAGGTCAGGAAGCAACAGTTAGAACTGGACATGGAACAACAGACTGGTTCCAAATAGGAAAAGGAGTATTTCAAGGCTGTATATTGTCACTCTGATTATTTAACTTCTATGCAGAGTACATCATGAGAAACGCTGGGCTGGAAGAAGCACAAACTGGAATCAGGATTGCCGGGAGAAATATCAATCACCTCAGATATGCAGATGACACCACCCTTATGGCAGAAAGTGAAGAGGAACTCAAAAGCCTCTTGATGAAAGTGAAAGTGGAGAGTGAAAAAGTTGGCTTAAAGCTCAACATTCAGAAAACGAAGATCATGGCATCTGGACCCATCACTTCATGGGAAATAGATGGGGAAACAGTGAAAACAGTGTCAGACTTTATTTTTTGGGGCTCCAAAATCATTGCAGATGGTGATTGCAACCATATAATTAAAAGGCACTTACTCCTTAGAAGGATGGTTATGACCAACCTAGATATTAAAAAGCAGAGTTATTACTTTGCCAACAAAGGTCCATCTAGTCAAGGCTATGGTTTTTCCAGTGGTCATGTATGGATGTGAGAATTGGACTGTGAAGAAAGCTGAGCACCAAAGAATTGATGCTTTTGATCTATGGCGTTGGAGAAGACTCTTGAATCCCTTGGACTGCAAGGAGATCCAACCAGTCCATCCTGAAGGAGATCAGTCCTGGGTGTTCATTGGAAGGAGTGATGCTAAAGCTGAAACTCCAATACTTTGGCCACCTCATGCAAAGAGTTGACTCAATGGAAAAGACCCTGATGCTGGGAGGGATTGGGTGCAGGAGAAGGGGACGACAGAGGATGAGATGGCTGGATGGCATCACTGACTCAATGGACATGAGTTTGAGTGAACTCCGGGAGTTGGTGATGGACAGGGAGGCCTGGTGTGCTGCAGTTCATGGGGTCACAAAGAGTCGGACACGACTGAGCGACTGAGCTGAACTGAACTGAACTATGCAGTCCACATGGACCCAGTGGCTTTATTTGTAGGGCTGGATCTGAAATGAGCTCGGTTCATGTCTCCATTCAGGTATACTGGCAGGTGTCACTTTGATGGGAGATGGAATTGGAGATGAAAGAACTTGTGGCCAGAGCCAGGTGTGAGCTAGGGCTTCCCCTCTGCTCAGTGGTTGTTACCACATGGTTGAGGGTGGTGTCTGGTCCCATGGTGCTCTAGCAGAAGTCCTGAGCATCTGGTCTGACCTGGTTTTTTTTCTCTCAGTGTGCACTCTCCCTCCTCCCAGCAGTGCCTTTACCCTGGAGGAGAGCAGTGCTGGAGCCAGAGGGCCCAGAGTGGGCACTGCAAGCCAGTCAGGACACCAGGCAGTTCCTCCTCTGATCATTCCAGTAATGTCCACCCTTGCCCATTCAGATACAGTGCTGGATTTCAAGCCAACTCAGTCTCCCCACCACTGCATACTCTCCTTGGGACTGCCAGCCTTTACACTAGTGGGTATCTGTGCTGAGAAGGAGAAGCTGGAGCACTGAGGGAAACTGACCAGAACCCTGGGCAATTTCAATCTGCTTTACTCATCTTATTCCAGGGAGTAAGTGTGTGCATGTGCTTTTCACAAGCAGAGTCTTCATTTTCTTACAGACTTCCTATAACTCTGACTGTTTTCATCTTGCCAGTACCAGACCCCAGGGCTGGGATGCCGGATGTGTGCCAGAACCCGTCACTCCCCAGGGAGGAGCTCCACGGCCATGGTATTTCCCTCCTCTACTGTGTCCCCTGCTAGGGGTGTGTGTCTCAACCTGATAGCTTCTCTTTTCTTCCTTCTCAACTTCGTGTGGATCTTTCTTCATAGCCTTGGATGTAGAGGCACCTTCCCACCGAGTCTCCAGTTTGTTTTCATGAGAGTTGCTTCACGCGTAGATGTATCAGTATTATTGATGTGTTCATGAGGGCAGGTGAACTCAGCTTCCTCCTACTCCACCACGTTGATCCCTTCCCCCTTCTTTTTTGTGTGTTAACTAAAGCTTTGTCTTCAGCATTTCTAGAGCTGATATTTTGTTTTGTTTTTAAAAATTAGCAAAATTCAACTGAGTAAATTTGAAGATCTAACTGGCTTTATCAAATGACTCATGCATTGGGCACCATCCTATCTAGTAAGTAGAAAGATGCTCTGAGAAGTTGTACAAAATAGAGGATTTTTATAGAAAAAATATGAGACAAGGAACTTATTACGCAGCCACCCCATAAATAAAGAGAAAGAGAGAATTGTTTCTGGCCAGGCCATCATCTTTTGGAGGAAGAGAAGAGAATGGCAAGGATATTCCCTCTTCTTCCTTTTGGAGCTGGAGAGGCCGTATGTGACAGGTTGTCTCACTGATGCTGAACAGATAATTCCAGATTAGCCACTTAAAATTACATTTCTGGAAATTTTTTAATTGCATTTAAATCTAAGTTTGTCAAGAAGGAGGGGATATATGTATCCTTATGGCTGACTTGCATTGTTGTATGGCAGAAACCAATATAACACTGTAAAGCAATTATCCTCCAATTATTAATTAAGAAAAAAAAAAAGGCCAAGGGACCAAGAGATTCAACTATCAGATTGATAGTACTGGAATGTCTTTAGCTAAAAAGCAATAATGAGTGACACATAGCAAAAAAAAAAAAAAATTCAAGTTTGGTATTTGGGATTTAGCACAAGTGATGCCATTTTGGACCTGTGGATTTTCCCTTTAACGGTTTCAATATTAGACATTTTTTGGTAATGATATTAGATAAAAGTTGAATGTTATCAACTTTCCTTATACTACATTATCAGAAAATTTAATTAAGAAATTCATACTTACAGTTAATTTCCTTCAAAAATTAAGTTGGGGGGAATGATTCCTTGGAAAACCAAGTCCTAAAATCTTTTTATATCTTTCTATATTTTTTAAATGTAACTTGAAAATATATTAGCATGAATTTTAGCCTTTTTAAGAAATGAGATAATGTAATCCTTTATTTTACTTATCTAAAATAAAATATGTCCAATCACAGCAATAAATCATAATATATTCTCTTCACTAACCTCATAAGCATTAAGAAAGTTGAAAAGAAGCCCAAAATCGAGTTACTTGTGTTAAGCCCCACCATGACTTAATACATAAGGTAACTGCAGTTTCAGCCTCTGCCAAGAGTGGATATGCTGTTGTTTAGGTGCTAGGACATGTCCAACTCTTTGCAACCCCATGGACTGTAGCCCATCAGGCTCCTCTGTCCATGGGATTTTCCAGGCAAGAATATTGGAGTGGGTTGCCACTTCCTTCTCCAGGGATCTTCCTTGCAACCCATGGATTGAACCCACGTCTCCTGCTTGGCAGGCAGATTCTTTACCACTGTGCCACCTGGGAAGCCAAGAGTGGAATTTTAAACCAATTGGTCTAGAATTTCCTGATCAGCATTAGTGAACTAATCTACCTGATAAACCCCCCTGCCTTCCCTGAAGGAAAGGTGGCCTTGCCTGAAATAATCCACACTTATAATTTCTTTGCCCCACTTTTCTGCCTATAACGCCTTTCATTCTCCAAAGCTCCTGGGAGTGCCTTTCTACCTGTAGATGGGATGCTGCCTGATTCATGAATTGTTGAATAAAACAATTTAGATCCTCAAACTTAGTTGCATTTTGTTTTGTAACAGGAAAGACAATGGCTTTGCTCCGCTTTTTAATTTCTCACTCAGTAAGATAAATGATAATACTATAAACCAGAAGGAAGGACTTTGAGGAAATGAGATTATTCGCTCCCTTTTGGGATGGCTTTCCAATTCATCAACTCTAGCTTCTACCTTCTTAGCTCCTGGCATGGGTTCACCCACATTCAACTACTTTATTCTGACTCGCAGTGTCAGGTGGTGCTGGTAGATGTGTGATTATCGGCTCCTTTCCTCTAGGACAGCACAATGATGTTACAAAGTATATAACCCTGTTCCTATGCCTTTAAGGACAATCTGTCCTCCTCCTCTACCCAATATTTCCCTTCCAGTTGAAGCCCAGCATTTGTTTACAGGTTGCTTCCTCCCATCTGTGTCAGATGTGTTGGATAGCTCCTTTGCTGCTGGCCTGTGCCTCCTGATCCTTATATCAATATAAGTTGCTATAATCATATATGACCTAATTGATAATTGAAGATTGAAGGTCAGAATACCTCTTGAGAAAAAGCAAAAATTAGAACACAATTTGCAAATGATCAAGTTCTGAAAAAAATAGGTCCAAAAAAAATGATCTATTTCCGGCTCTAAAGATTATATAAGCTTTGAAACAAACAATTTCCCTGAGTCAGCTTCATAAACTAAGGAGATTTGAGATAGCATTTTTTTTTCAATCCCTTCTTAGTCTTTGTGCCCTTTAGTATTGACCTGAAGTAAACAGATTGCCAGGTATTTCCCTAGCAAAGATGAGCTTATTTGGGATCAACAGAAAATTGCAACTCAAAGTCTTTAATCATTGTGAGCCAACTGCAAGTCCCTCCCAGTGGCAAAGGAAGGAGAACACTTTTATAGAGGGAAAAGGAAGTGTGGAGGGTTCTAGTAAATAGAGTCCATGGCTTTTCATTGGCTGAGACCTTGCCAGGAAAGAAGAGTTATTCTTCTTCCTGGTGGGCTCTACTATCATAGCAGGGCATGACAGCTCCCCTATCTGATCTCCCAACTCTATCTAATTAGAATTTCTGTTTATGAATTTTTTACACTAGGAAGGGAAAACTAGCTTAGTAAGGGAAAACTTCTAATAAAGAAAAACCAATATGCTAGTAAGACATTGCCTCATTAGTAAGACTAGTGAAAATGGAGGTGGGATCAATTTTTTTTAAATCTCTTGTGCCTTTAGTGGGACAGGAAGAAAAACAATTCTTGAGTAGAGGATATAGGCACTGAAGTGCAACAAACTTTGCCTCTCCAAAATATGCCTCTTTCCGTAAAGATTATCTTGAGCTCATACAGGAAAGAATCTGCCTGCAATGCTGGAGACCTGGGTTCGATCCCTGGGTCAGGAAGATCCCCTGGAGGAGGAAATGGCAACCCACTCCAGTATTCTTGCCTGGAGAATCCCAAGGACAGAAGAGCCTGGGGAGATACAGTCCATGGGGTCACAAAGAGTTGGACACAGCTAAACGACTAACACTTATTCTTCATATTACTTATTTACTTGTATCTTGAGCTGGATGTTTCTAAGAAACATGAGTGAGTGAAAGTTGCTCAGTCGTGTCCAACTCTTTATGACCCCATGGACTATAGCCTGCCAGGCTCCTCTGTCCGTGGAATTCTCCAGGCCAGGATACTGGGGAGGGAAGCCACTCCCTTGTACAGGGAATCTTCCCAACCCAGGGATTGAACCCAGGTCTCCCACACTGCAGGCAGATTCTTTACCGTCTGAGCTACCAAGGAAATCCAAGAAATATGAGACATAGGAGAATATCTGAAAACTGAGTAAAGGTTACCCTTTGGTAGGGGACACTTACCTTTATTAGGAACTCTCCATTTGTAAGGGTGTCTTCCTCTCCACTGGAGAAGGAAATGGCAACCCACTCCAATATTCTTCCCTGGGAAATCCCATAGACAGAGGAGCCTGGCAGGTTACATACAGTCCATGGGATTGCAAAGAGTCGGACACGACTGAGTGACTAACACACACTTTCTCTCCATACCAGAAAGAAGACAACTAAGTGAAAAGTGAAAGTGTTAGTCACTCAGTTGTATCCGACTCTTTGGGATCCCATGGACTATAGCCTGCCAGGCTCCTCTGTCCATGGAATTTTCCAGGCAAGAATACTGGAGTGGGTTGCCATTTGCTTTCTCTAGGGCATCTTCCTGACTCAGGGATCAAACCCAGCAGGAGACTGCATTGCTGGCATATTCTTAATCATCTGAGCTACCAAGGAAGCCCAGAAATTCGTAACAGTGGAGACAGCAACTGACTTAAATCTACAAAACAATGTTACCCTTATTTACTGTTCTTTGTCTAATGACCTGCCGTAACTGGCTTACCTCCCTTACCAACATCATTTTGTGTCTTTAGCTAGAGATGATATTTAAGGTGGTGGCTTGGGCCACTTGGTAAGTTACTCGGTTTTCTAAGGTCTCTCTCATTGATGCAGGAGGTATACGTTACTAAACCTCTGTTTGTTTGTCTCATGTTAATCTGTCTTTATACTACTGGGGGATGTTTCAGCTAAGGACCTAGAAGGATAAAGGGAAAATTAGTGTTACTTCCGCATAACATGAAACAAAAAATGTTAGTATATCCCAGCACAATTCTGGTTTAACAATGTGTTTTTGGTACAAAATAATTTGTTAAAATTGATACTGCCAGGTAGTTGATTGGCCATAGTGTGTGCTAAAGTCATATACATATATATTTGATTGTGCACAGAAAATCACGAAGTAAGCCACAAGTTTCATTACTTTGGGAGTTTCTTCCCAGCCATATTTGTGATTCAAATTATACCAAAATAGAGGAAAATTGCAAGTTTTGTGAGAGAGTGTGCTGAAGTTGTAAAGTCCTTGATACTGAGTTCAAGATTTCACTAGAATACAAGGAACTTTTACTCAAATTTGCTAATAAAGAAGAATGTGTTTAGTTTTGTTGTGCTAATCTAATATTGGTCTTAACAGTGGCCTTAGGAGGAGCAAATGAATCCCTGGGTGATAGCTAATAAAATCCCTGTGGCCTTTGGTGTTGAGTTCAATCTCATTTCTACTACATAGGAATCATCTGAGTTTGAGAAAACAGCAAAGATTTACTGGGAGTCCTAAATTCCAAAACCTCCATTTCATCAGACAGTGCAATTAAATGATCCAAATAAAATACAGTTGACCTGGTAGCCCGGTTGCTTTTCTTTAATTACTACTTCAATGCATATTGAACTATAATTTGTTAATGAGTTTAAGCAGCTGGAATGAGTGGTCAAAGTCTTCATCTTTAGCCTTGTGTATGAATTTTTCTGCAGCTATAATTGTGGGTTATAAAATGGCAAGCAACCCTATTTATGGGTTGTTTGGAAGTAAGAAATTTTCCTCCACTATTCTAGTCCTTCTGGATGGTTTAATTATATTGACATGAGACAGATTAACAGGAGAAAATCAGACAAAAATTTAATAACACATACACAGATGAGACTCAGGAAAACTAAATGACTCTCCAAAATGAATACAATCCTCACCTTAAATGTCATCTTCAGACAAAATAGGACATTGTGGGTAGTGGTTTGGGACTTCAGAGAGGAGGAATTCACATGGAGAAGGAAAAGCAAATGTCTGGAACACAAATATTTGCTGGGTCCTGCAGGGACAATTTAGTTCAACACAGAGTGGATTCTGATCTCTATGCCTCACTGGGTTGCCCCCACCACACCCAGCCCATATTCTTTCCAATTTCTCTGGTGAGAGCCCTAAACAAGAAAATCTTCCTGAGTCTTCTGTTTCTTAAAAACAATCAACTGAAATGAATCCTCATGTCAAAGAGACACATTCTGGGCTCACAAATTTTGCTTCCATACAGTGTGTTCTTGGATCAGTCACATCACTACGTGGGTTGTGGTAAGAATCTGGACAATTATTGTCCCTGTTTTTAGCAAACTTACAAGTCTAATGGGACAAACAGTTTTGGTAGTTTCATAATTTTCCTTCCGTAGTTTAATATTTGCTCTGATTCTATTCAGTTAGAATATATTTGAAACCCATGCTGAACAACCACTATGTGCTCTACTCTAAGAAAATAACTGATGTCTTTCATTTTTGTAAATTTGTAATTTCCCAATTCCTAAAAAGGATTTAGGACTTCTCATATGTCTCAGTGGTAAAAAATCTGCCTGCCAATGCAGGAGACACAAGAAAGGTGAATTCGATCCCTGGGTCAGGAAGATCCCCTGGAGTAGGAAATGGCAACCCACTCCAGTACTCTTGCCTGGAAAATTCTATGGAATTTTCCATAGAATTTAGACTGTAGCCCACTGTAAACTGGTGGGCTACAGTCCATGGGGTGGCAAAGAGTTGGATGAGAGACTGAGTATGGCACAAAGACGAAGACCAACGATTTCCAGCAGGAAGTCGGTTAATTAAATCCATCACTTGTTTAATCAAAAGGATATTGCTAACTGGGTTTTCCCCACAAATATACCTTAAGTAGTTAGCAAATCATACCATTAAACTGGTAGTTTTAGGGGCACAAATACTCTTCAGCACCATGTTTAATTTAATAAGTGCTTTTCTTTGTTTCGTTCATAGTTTTTACAAAATCGCATACTTAAGTGATGCCTATGCTGACATTTTTTCAGTTAAGTATTTTAAATGGGTTATACCTGATTGTTGAGAAAAACTATAGGTTAATTAATAATTGTATTATTTGGTATTGAAAGTTATTTGTATACATCTGTTACACTTTTTTTATATCTGAAATGTCAAACAAGATTTTGCTTAAAGAGGTTAGTAATTGAAGCTCAAAGCAAACAAAAATGATGCATCAAAAAATCAAACAAGAACAATTCCAAAGAACTCTATAAAACTGCACAGGTAGAGAATTGTTTTAGCATTGAAATTTCTGTATAGAACAATATTGTAAATATTGAGAATGGTTTATCATTTTCAATTACTTCTTAGAATTTGTCTTATCTCTTCACATTAAATCACAAGTCCCTTAAAACTGTCTTTTATTTCAGTCCTTATTCTGGAGCACTAGAACTCTACTTCACAGCACTAGTGTTCAAATCACTGATCATCAACTACTCCTCACCCCCCGCACCCCTCCAGGGAATTGTGAAAATACAAGTGAGATTCAGGATCCCACAGACACCCTTAGAGATTTTGAATAAATCAGTCCGCAGGGGATCACAGGAAGATGCCACATAAGTTCCACAGAGAAATCTGATGGCCAGCCTTAGATCTGATTTACAGCACATAGAACATGGTTTATGGCCACAAACTATGCTGCTGTTGGGGCCCAGGGCAGACAGGAGACCCCAAATATGCCTCGGCAGCACATTGATTATTTTGGATTAAAGTTACTTAAGAAAGAGCTAATGAAAGAGACACACTCTGACCCTCTGTATTTTCACAATTCCCTGGAGGGTCAGTGTAACAGATGTATACAAAAAAAACAAAAAAAGTGTAACAGATATATACAAATAACTTTCAATACCAAATAATACAATTATTAATTAACCTATAGTTTTTCTCAACAAATCTCAGGTGAAAGGTGCTCTCTCTGCATTTGAAGATAGAAAGACACTCATTGCCAGAGACAGGCAATTGGGACTCAAAGCCTCTATAAACAAACTTTGTTACTTCTCTAATTTACTACCTCAAGCCCAAACTTTTAACAGACTCATCACTAACTGAGCACCCCAAACCTAAATTTCTTTATCCTATCATTCCTCATCAGTTAATTGGCTTTTTGTCTAAAAAGCATAAAAGCTACCTGCTTTGGCCACTTCTTGGGTCCTATTTCTATGAGACCTCTGTGTGCTCAAATTTGTTTCTTTTTCTCCTGTTATTCTGTCTTATGTCAATTTTATTACTAGTCCAGTCACAAGAACACAAAAGAGATAGAGGGGGAAATTCCTCCTTCTCAACCCTGTCTTGTTATTTTCATATTAAGTATCAATATAATAATACATTGTTTGTTATGCATAAAGTGACATCATTTGACTTGATTTAAAATCTAGGCATTTTCACTAATAATGACCTTAATTTCCTGGCTATTAAGACTAATTTCTATTATTCTACTTTAAGTAAATATAACTTAATAAAAGTGGCAACATCTATCTCAGATATCTTGGACATGTTAACATATTTTCACTTAAGGTTGAAGAAAAATTTTCCCCATAATATTTTATACTTTTGTTGTGACTTCTTTAAAGAATCCACCTGCAATGCGGGAGACCTGGGTTCAATTCCTGGGTTGGAAAGATCCTCTGGAGAAGGAAACTGCTACCCACTCCAGTATTCTGTCCAGGAGAATTCCATGGACTGTTTATTCCATGGGGGTCAGAAAAGAGTCGAACATGACTGAGCAACTTTCATTCTATGAAAGATTTTCTTTCTTTATTTTAATACATAAGTGAAAATGTCCTGCTCATTTAATCTCAAATTTCTGCTTTAAGATTCTGGAAGATTTATCAAAGATTACCTCTACTCTTCAAAATAATATACAGCAACTGTGCTGTGCTGTGCTCAATCACTCAGTAGTATCCAACTCTTTGTGACCCCATGGACTGTAGTCCACCAGATTCTTCTGTCCATGGAATTCTCCAGGCAAGAATACTGGAATAGGTTGTCATTTCCTACTCCAGGGGATCTTCCCAACCCAGGAATTGAACAGGGTTCTCCTGCATTGCAGATGGATTCTTTACCAGCTGAGCTACCAGGGAAGCCCATACAGCAACTACATAAGATTAAAAATAAGGTTATTAACAAGTCACTTTATTTATGATTGACATTTGGCTGCTATAACAGACAATCAAAATGATAGAAAATTCTTCAAAATAGGAGTTCATTTTGCTTCACCTAACAGTTTGGACATAAGAAGTCCAAGCTGGTCTGCTAACTGCCTGAGAGCAGACACCCTGGCTCTTTCTGTTTTGTTTCCATTAACTCTTGGCATGGCTCTTATCGATGAAAAATTTATCAACAGCTAATCTAAGAAAGAAATGGAAAATTTTACATAAATCAACCTGAGGATTACAACCCAGAAGACAGTTTTTCATGAAGCTCTGATTGTTCTGAAGAGGTAACAGGTGGGAGAGGGGAGGATAGTGTATGTATGTGATTTTGGCAAAGGGATACATGCAATCAAACACACACCTTGGCAGAAGGTTTTTGCTATTCCCAAGGGACAAATATCTTACTTAATGGTTTTATTGATTTTATAAGGGTGGAAAGATGCAACAAAGTGAGTTCATAAAAATCTACCCCCAATCATCTAACGGGCCAGTTCTGCCAGTTTTCCCAAAGCACAAAGTGTCTCATCCTGATCTTCCCCTTGAATTCTTTTTCAATTCAGTCACTCAGTTGTGTCGGACTCTTTGCGACCCCATGAACCGCAGCATGCCAGGCCTCCCTGTCCATCACCAACTCCTGGAGTTCACTCAAACTCACATCCATCTAGTCGATGATGCCATTCAACCATCTCATCCTCTGCCATCCCCTTCTCCTCCTGCCCTCAATCTTTCCCAGCATCAGGGTCTTTTGCATGAGTCAGCTCTTCGCATGAGGTAGCCAAAGTATTGGAGTTTCAGCTTCAGCATGAGTCCTTCCAATGAACACCCAGGACTGATCTCCTATAGGATGAACTGGTTGGATCTCCTTGCAGTCCAAGGGACTCTCAAGAGTCTTCTCCAACACCACACTTCAAAAGCATCCATTCTTCGGTGCTCAGCCTTCTTCACAGTCCAACTCCCACATCCATACATGACCACTGGAAAAACCACAGCCTTGACTAGATGGACCTTTGTTGGTGAAGTAATGTCTCTGCCTTTTAATATGCTGTCTAGGTTGGTCATAACTTTCCTTCCAAGGAGTAAGCATCTTTTAATTTCATGGCTGCAATCACCATCTGCAGTGATTTTGGAGCCCCCCAAAAATAAAGTCTGACACTGTTTCCCCATCTATTTGCCATGAAGTGATGGGACTGGATGCCATGATCTTCGTTTTCTGAATGTTGAGCTTTAAGCCAACTTTTTCAGTCTCCTCTTTCACTCTTATCAAGAGGCTTTTTAGTTCCTCTTCACTTTCTGCCATAAGGGTGGTGTCATCTGCATATCTGAGGTTATTGATATTTTTCCCAGCAATCTTGATTCCAGCTTGTGCTTCCTCCAGCCCAGCATTTCTCATGATGTACTCTGCATACAAATTAAATAAGCAGGGTGACAATATACAGCCTTGACGTACTCCTTTCCCTATTTGGAACCAGTCTGTTGTTTCATGTCCAGTTCTAATTGTTGCTTCCTGACCTGCATACAGGTTTCTCAAGAGACAGGTCAGGTGGTCTGGTATTCCCATATGTTTAATAATTTTCCACAGTTGATTGTTATCCACATAGTCAAAGGCTTTGGCATAGTCAATAAAGCAGAAGTAGATGTTTTTCTGGAACTCTCTTGCTTTATCAGTGATCCAACGGACGTTGGCAATTTGAGCTCTGGTTCCTCTGCCTTTTCTAAAACCAGCTTGACCATCTGGAAGTTCATGGTTCACATATTGCTGAAGCCTGGCTTGGAGAATTTTAAACATTACTTTACTAGCGTGTGAGATGAGTGCAATTGTGTAGTAGTTTGAGCATTCTTTGGCATTGCCTTTCTTTGGGATTGGAATGCCAACTGACCTTTTCCAGTTCTGTGGCCACTGCTGAGTTTTCCAAATTTAGGGTGTACTATATATAGGTCAGTGACTGTAGTGGCTACTTGATTCTTGTAGAACCAAATGGTGGGCAACACTCATAATCCCCTCCCTTCTGGTCTTAATTTCAACCAAGTTTGGGAGGCATTTTTTGACCAATTTGTCCCATGGTACTAGGATTCTCATTCCCAGATCAGGGGGGAGGGCAGATTTCATTGATAGATCACTCAGTGTGCTATTACTGCACGAGGCCCAGTTAACAGTAGCCAAAGCCTCTGGGCTGCCTGTTTTATTGGTCTGTTATGATCCAGAAACTGGTTTCCTCTTGCTTCTTCCCATATCTAGAGTTACATTATTAAAATCACTGATATTATAAAACTATATATTTGATCAATCATTTCAAGTTGCCTATTCATCATTATTTTAATAGGATGTTCAGTTATGTATGTGGTAATGAAAGAAATGATAATCTTATAAAACAGACAAAATACAAGTAATACAGCTAGCAACATTAATCAAGTCATAAGTGAATATTTAAGCTAAGGACTTTCATTAGGTGTGGCTCTATCCCCATGTTGTCTGGTAGTCTGTTCTGTACCAATTGCTACCTTTAAGGGAAATGATATACTGGCATTGTGCATAAAGTTCACCAAAGATATCTGCATGTACAAGGCAAGTGGTGGGTCACTATGACCTCTTACTGGATTGAGAAAGGACTGTTATCTTCTAAGGAGCTACGTGGCTGGTGTCAGATGAAAAACCGATCTTTATGGTTGACCAGGTACTCTGCATTGGGGAGGTCTGGTTAATATGTAATGCCAATGCACAATACACAATAAAGGGCAAAGAGGAGGCCTAAATGGATAGAGGAAAATTTTATGTTTAAGTTTTTCTATCTTGACTTAAAATATGTATTTTATTTCATCACTTCTATCTACCTGCTCCCAGGATGCTTCACCACAACCACACTCCAGCCAGTGAAAATGGAGCAGGGACACAGGACAGCACCTACCTTCTCTTTAAAAACACAGCCTGGAAGTCATACACATCACTTCTGTTCACACTTCCTTGGCCTGAATGCAGTTACATCAGCATACCTAGCGGCAAAGGAGACTGAGAAATCTAGCCTTTAGTTGGGCAGTCATGTACTCAGCTAGAAATTATGTTATTGAGGGAAAAAAGAAGAATGGATATTAGTGGGTGAGTAGTGGTCTTTACCATCCATCAAGAATAGCATACTTTAACTACATGAGAAGAAAATTACCCCTTTTCTTCATAGGCTCATATTTAAAAAGAAAAAAATTTCCTTTTAATATGATATTAATGCAGTAACCGAATATATTGGTTTTTATTCAAATGATAAAATATTCTTATTATATGTAGATTCATTTTGCTGGGTGCTAAAAATCTCACAAAAATTTTAAAAGTATAGTTATCCTCTCAAGGAGTTTATAATAATGGCTGATGTGGGTTGAAAGGCATAAAATACATGAGTATTTACATAATTAAGTCAGAAAACTAAATAAGGCAAGTGCCATCAAAAATGTGCAATGATGTTGGTGAGGGGTAGTTTCAGAGAAATGAAAGTTTGTATTTAGTTATAGAATTCAAAAAAGGATAAAATAGTACTTGACGAATGGTTATAGATCTTAAGGCAGAAATGAAAGAGGACATGAAAAGGCCGTACTTTAAAGATGGAAAGCTTTAAAATCATTTGAGGTAGAAGTAACTCATTTTTATTGTCTCAGAGGAGTAGTGGTAAAAGAGGAGGTCAAATTGCTGGTTAATAAGCATATGGTGGATAACCTTAAATGTGAGACCTTTAGAATCCATTTCAAAGGGAATTGGGAGCTAGTGAAAGTTTAAAATGAGGCATAGCTTGTAATCCACTTAATAGAAGAACTCTATTTGATTCATTTCTAAATAAAGAAAAGATATTCATTCTTATCCAGCCTCCTGTGCAGTGACTCATGAAGTGCCTGTGAGCTAAAACATTTGTGAATCACTGAATGGCTGACAAAACATGTACCTTAGGAAAATTAATCTACAAGTAGTGTGTTGAATGAATTGGAAGGAGATTATCATACGACTTGCATCATTATGATTACTGTTAACATAACGTTCTGTTAACATTTGGTAAGAACTATACTCTGTGCCCCGGAGAAGGCAATGGCACCCCACTCCAGTACTCTTGCCTGGAAAACAAGAGTCATGAAGAGTCGGACACGACTGAGTGGCCTCACTTTCACTTTTCACTTTCATGCATTGGAGAAGGAAATGGCAACCCACTCCAGTGTTCTTGCCTGGAGAATCCCAGGGACGGGGCAGCCTGGTGGGCTGCCGGCTATGGGGTTACACAGAGTCGGACACGACTGAAGCGACTTAGCAGCAACAGCAGCATACTCTGTGCCCAGTTTGTGTCAAGCCTTTCACAACCCTATCTCAATATTAACATCAATGGTATAAGCTAAAATACAGCTTTAATCTCATTTTATAGGAAAAGAAATTGAAATTCAGAGGGTTAACAATTTATCTAAAGTATCCAAACCCAGGTCACTGATATCTTGTCCCCTACAAGGAGCACACTACAACTGTGCTCCATCTTTCTGAGAAGACAACTGTCTTCTCAAATAAAAACATTTCAAGTAAGGCAAAGTCAGTCTTCTGGGGTAAAGCAAGGGATTAATCTCAGGCTAAGAATGCGGGAAGTAGATGTAGAATTAAATTTGTGAAGAGGAGGCTTTAAAAAGCCTTGATTTGATTCTATAAGCAAATTAAAATGCCATTGTATCTCTGGCCCAAATGATGTAAAAAAGAGTGGAATCTAACTAACCTAACTAAGACAGAAGTGGAAAAATACCCAACTTCTGTAACCTCTAGCCTTCTACATGGAAGAAAAAAACACTCAGCTCCAGCTTATTTTACCCTTCTGTCCTTCCTAAGGGAGAGGGAAAGACTTGAAAAATTCTTATGAAGTTCATGGTTAAGAGGCATAGGCTCAATAAAGTACTAAGACCTAATTGTAGAAATAGAGAAAGATTTCCCTCCCCAACTTCACTACCAGATTACTAATTACAGCAGTTTGGTTTACCCAGTCCATTATGTCTGGTTATCAAGAAAATTCTAACACATACCAACAGACAAAACACGGACAATTTGAAGGGATAAAAGAGGCATAATAACCAGATGAGGCAGGAATGTTGAAAACAAAAGTTTGGGAATTTAACTACCATTAATACCATTAATACTCTAAGGACTCTAACAAATAAGTAGATAGTATGCAAGAACAGATGGGCAATGTAATCATAAAGGTGGAAATCCTTAAAAGATAACCAAAAATAAATGCTAGAAATCCAAACTACTGTAACAGAAATGAAGAATGATTTTTATGGACTTATTAATAAAATGCACGCAGCTAAGGAGAGAATCTCTGAGCTACAGGACGTATTAGTAGAATCCTCAAAAGCTGAAGAACAAAGAGAACAAATATTTAAATAAATAGTGAACTATTTAAGCACTGTTAAACAACTACAAAATGAGCTATATACACATATGGTAATACCAGAAAGAGAAGACAGAGAGAAAGCAGTAAAAGAATTATTTAAAATAATAATGACTGAGAATTTCCCCAAATTAATGTCAGACACCAAACCCCAGTGGCTCAGACAGTAAAGAATCTGTGTGAAATGGGAGAGACCTGGGTTTGATCGCTGGGTCAGAAAGATCCCCTGGAGAAAGGAATGGCAACCCACTCCAGTATTCTTGCCTAGAAAATTCCATGGACAGAGGAGCCTGGCAGGCTACAGTCCATGGAGTCGCAAAGAGTCGGACATGACTGAGTGACTGACACTTCACACTTCACGCTTCACGCCAAACCACAGAGCCAGAAAGCTAGAGAACACCAAGCAGATAAACAAAGAAACTACACCTGCTGCTGCTAAGTCGCTTCAGTCGTGTCCGACTCTGTGTGACCCCATTGACGGCAGCCCACCAGGCTCCACTGTCCCTGGGATTCTCCAGGCAAGAACACTGGAGTGGGTTGCCATTTCCTTTTCCAATGCATGAAAGTGAAAAGTGAAAGTGAAGTTGCTTTTCAAACTATAGAAAATTAAACACAAAGAAACAATCCCCAAAAAAGCGAGAAATATCTATAAAGGAACAAAGATAAAAATTACGTTCCACTGCTCAGAAACTATGCAAGTAGGAAGAGAATAGAATGAAAAACTATCAGTGTTGAAGGAAAAAAATCCCACCAATTTAGAATTTTGTACCCTGAAAAGTTATCCTTCAAAATTGAAGAAGAAATAAAAAGTTTCTCAGACAAACAAAAATTGAGGGAGTCTGTTGCCAATAGACTTGTGTGAAAGAAATGTTAAAAGTTCTTGAAAGAGTAGAGAAATAATATAGTTGAGAAACTTGGACGAACATTGAATAAGGATTAAGTACAAGTAAAATAAAAACTTTTTTTCTTATTTGTAACTGATCTAAAGACAACAGTTTGTTCAAAATAATGATTCTAGCAATGTATTTCATTTGTATGCATATATGCATATACATATATATATATATATATATATACATACATATAAACTACCTGTGAAGTGGTATAAGGTTATTCAAAAGTGGACATGGATTAACTGAAATGTATACTGCAAATTTGACTTCTTCCTCAGAATTCGCTCAGTTACCAGGCTCCTCTGTCCATGGAATTCTTCAGGCAAGAATAACAGAGTGGACTGCTGTTCCCTTCTCCAAGGAATCATCCTGACCCAGGAATCGAACCTGGGTCTCCCACATTGCAGGCAGATTCCTTACTGTCTGAGCCACCAGGGAAGTCCCTGCAAATTCAAAACAAGGTTAAAAAAAAAAAAAAGAAATATAACTTTTATGCTAAGCAAGGAGAGAAAATGAAATCATAAAATGCTTAATTAAAAGCTACAAAAAGCAGAAAAGCAGCAGACAAAAATAGAACCAAAGAACAAGGACAACAAATAGAAAACAAATGCAGTAGACATTAATCCAACTATGTCAATAACCACATTGAACACCAATGATCTAAGTATACCAATTAAAAGACAGACTTCCAGAGTAAACTAAAAAAAAAAAAAGAAAAGAAAGAAAGAAACAACTGCAAGAAACTCACTTTAAATATATAGACACACACAGATCTCAAATAAATGTATGGGGGAAAATATACTTGACACTATTCAAAACAAAGTAGGTGGAGTAATATTAATTTCAAATAGAGGAGACTTCCAACACAGAGAAATGTATCAGGGATCAAGAAAAGCATTACATAATGAAAAACTGATTAATGGGTGAATTCTCCAAAAGACAGAACAATCTTAACATCCATGCACCTAACAAAAGACTATCAAACCATGGGAGGCAACATTTTTAAAAAGTGGCAAAACTAATACAATTATGTAAAGTTTAAAAATAAAATAAAATTTAAAAAAAAGAGAAATAAATATGTCCACTATATAACTGCAGAATTCAACACCCTTCTCTTTCTGAAATGGACAGATCCAGCAGGCACAAAATCAGTAAAGACATAGTTGAACTCAATAGCATCATCATTAAACTGGACCTATAAACTACTTTCAGAGAAGGCAATGGCACCCCACTCCAGTACTCTTGCCTGGAAAATCCCATGGACGGAGGAGCCTGGTAGGCTGCAGTCCATGGGGTCGCTAAGAGTTGGACACGACGGAGTGACTTCACTTTCTCTTTTCACTTTCATGCATTGGAGAAGGAAATGGCAACCCACTCCAGTGTTCTTGCCTGGAGAATCCCAGGGATGGGGGAGCCTGGTAAGCTGCCGTCTATGGGGTCACACAGAGTTGGACACGACTGAAGTGACTTAACATAGCATAAACTACTTTATCCAGCAATAGTAGAATACATGGAGACAATATCAAGAGAATTAGAAGACAAACCAGAGACTTTGAGGAATATTTGCAAAAGTTATGTCTGATAAAGAACTGTTATCCAAAATATACAAAGAAAATTGAAACAAAAGATAAGAAACAACTAGAATAGTTAGAAAATGGGCCAAGACATTAAGACACCTCACCAAAGAAGATATACAAATAGTAAATTAGCATATTAAAAGATGCTCCACGTCGTAAGTCATGAGGGAAACGCATATTAAAACAGCAGTGAGATACCACACAACTATTGTTCAGTTGCCAAGTTGTGCCCACTCTTTGTGATCCCACGGACTGTAGCATGCCAGGCTTCCCCGTCCCCTCACTGCCTCCCAGTGTTTGCCCTAGCTCATGTTTATTGAACTGGGGATGCCATCCAGCCACCGCATCCTCTGTTGACTTCTCTTTCTCTCAACTATAAGGATGGTCAAAACCTGGAACACTGACAGCATCAACTGCTGGTGAGATTGTGGAGCAACAGAAAGTCTCATGCATCGCTAGTGGAAGTGCAAATGGTACAGCCACCTTGGGAGACAGTTTGACCATTTCAAACAATACTAAACATACTCCTATAGTACGCTCTGGGAATTGTACTTCTTAGTGTTTCCCCAAAAGAGTTGAACACTTATGTCTACACTGAATGCAGATTTTTAAAGCAGCTTTGTTCATAATTGCCCAAAATCTGGAAGTGACCAAGATGCCTTTCGGTAGGTGAATGGATAAACTGTGGTCCATCAAGACAGTGGAATATCATTCAGTTCTAAAAACAAATGAGCTATAAAGTCGTGAAAAGATATGGACTAATCTTCAATGCATATTGCAAAGTGAAAGAAGCCAATCTGAAAAGGCTACATACTGTCTGATTTCAACTATATGATATTTTGAAAAAGACAAAACAATGGAGGGAGTAAAAAAAAAAATCTATCTGCCTGGGGGGGTTGAGGGTATGAAAGGGATGAATGGGTAGAACACAAAGGATTTTTAGGGCAGTGAAATTACTCTGTATGATACCGTAATGATGGACACATATGTCCAAACGCGTAGAATGTACAACACCAAGAATGAACCCTAATGTAAATTACAGACCTTGGTAACTAGGACGTGTCATTGTAGGTTCATCAATTCTAACAAATGTATCACTCTGGTGGCAGATATTGGGGAGATTCTACAAGTGTAGGGGTAGGGGACATATGGGAAAACTCTGTAGTTTCCCCTCAATTTTGCTGCTTATCTAAAACTGCTCTTAAAAAATAAATTAATTCAAAAATATTTTTTTCAAGAAGGATATGCACAAGAAACATTAAAATAAATCTGATACAGAATATGTAAATGTGACAAAAGATTATCTTCTTGATAAGACACAAAAGTTTTTCCTTTCATAAGCAACAGAGTAAAGAGTAGTGAACATAGAATGTTACCAAAGAGGCAGAAGGGGGCTTCCCAGGTGGCTCAGTGGTAAAGACTCTACCTGCAAATGTAGCAGCTGCAAGAGACTCAGGTTCAATTCCTGGGTTGAGAAGATCCTCTGGAGGAAGAAATGGCAACCACTCCAGTATTCTTGCCCTGATAATCTCATAGACAGCGGAGCCTGACAGGCTACAGTCCATGGAGTTGCAAAGAGTCAGACACGACTGAGCTTGAAGGAGGCGGAGACCCAAAGATAAGAGGCAAATCTGATTGTAGGGAGCCAGTGCAGAGATTTTTCTATGACAGTGAAAAGCATAAGGGATTATTTTAATAGGTGGTAGGCTAGAAGGAAGATAAAGTAATCTAAGAGAGTTTTGTGAAAAATAAGATTGGCTACATATCATAAGAAAGAGAAACTTTATTTTGCTTTAATTTTCAGTTTATACATCAGTTACGTTTCTCCATAAAGTTTAGTTTATGTGATGGTGTCATTTATTTTTGAAGAAGATTCATCGTAAAAACTTTGGACTGCTTTCAAAGAAAATTAAAATTAAAGTATTATAATGCTCAGAAGGACAGCAAAATATTTAAAAGATGTGGATGAAGAAAACATCCTCTAGGCATTCAGTGTTTTAGCCTTTCCAATCCTTCCTTTTATTAGCCCAAATTCTTGCCATGGAAATAATAATATAACTAATCTAATTATTGATAGAGTGCATAGAACCAAGCAGCTAATTATTCCACTAAGGATGCATGAATACTGCCTATCTCATAGTGGGCACTAAAATCAAGTTCTCATGGTGTCACTAATTGAATTAAGTGCATTAGTATTTACTGTGTTTTCTAGAGTAAAAGTAATCTCAAAGGAAGTTATTGTTTCAGAGATGTTTAATGATAAAGAATGTTCAATAAAGAATAGGAGAATGGAGTTCATTTTTTTAAAAGCTGTGATATCTTTGGCTACAAAATATGAATGAATCAGTCAACTTCTACAGGCAAATGGCCTTCCAAAGTAATTGAGTCCTAAATGCCAAACTAAAATAGTTTGCTATAGACTCAATGGAAATGTTCTGTTCTAAGAATGTTCTGACTGATAGTAAATTTAATAAAGTTTACAAATGTCAAGTTGAGTTTAATTCCAAGTGTGTAGCTCCTAGAATGTAATGTGTTACAAATTCAATATACTGAGACCATCTTTCTGCAGCTTTTTAGATTTTAGCAATAAGAACTTCAGAGGACAACCATAAAATTATCTCTATTTTGCTTATGTAATTCAGAAGTTCAATAACTGATCTGAATTACAAATCTATAGGATGCTATTTAAAAGTAAAAATAAACACAATTGCTAGGTTTAGAGTCTCCAAATCAGGCTGTTTTTTTTTTTTTTAAATAATTAACATTGGTTTGGCATTTGCCATGCTCTGGATATTTTTCTAAAAATTGTAGTTGCTTTAAAATGTGTTAGTTTCAGGCATATAGTCTTCCCCAGTGGTTCAGTGGTAAAGAACCTGCCTACAATGCAGGGGATGTGGGTTTGATCTCTGGGTCAGGACGATTCCCTGGAGGTGGGCATGGCAACCCACTCCAGTATTCTTGCCTGGAGAATCCCACAGACAGATAAGCCTGCTGGGCTACAGTCCACAGGGTTGAAAAGAGTTGGATGACTGAAGCAACTAAGTGCTTATATATACATAAGCAATTTTATATATATATATAGATAGATAGATAATTTCTAAGATTCTTTTCTATTATAGGTTATTACAAAATACTGAATATAGTTTCCTGTGCTATAAAGTAAGTTCTTGTTGTTTATCTATTTAATAGTAATATTATAATATTATTTATGGGGCTTCCCTTATAGCTCAGTCAGTAAAGAATCTGCCTGCAGTGCAGGAGACCCGAGTTCGATCCCTGGGTTGGGAAGATCCCCTGGAGAAGGAAATTGCAACCCACTCCAGTATCCTTGCCTGGAAAATCTCATGGACAGAGGAGCCTGGTGGGCTGCAGTCCATGGGGTCCCAAAGAATAGTAATGTGTATCTGTTAATTCCAAACTTTTAATTTACCCCTCCCTTCAATGAGCTGGCTCATTGAAAAAGACCCGGCTTTTGGGAAAGATTGAGAGCAGGAGAAGAAGGGGGCAACAGAGGATGAGATGGTTAGATGGCATCATTGATTCAAAGGGCATGAGTTTGAGCAAACTCGCAGATAGTAAAGGACAGGGAGGCCTGGCATGATGCAATCCATGAGGTCTCAAAGGGTTGGAGATTACTTAGAAACTAAAATCTGAAATAATCTTTTAGGAAGGCATTCTACTACATATAATTTAACATCTTATTGAAAGGCACAGCTCCATGCATTTAACAACGCTGCTATTATGTATTCTATTATCCCAGAATCCTTAGCAACACAACAAAATGTCCTGACATTCCCTTCCCCATTCCTGTCATTCTCAGAAAAGATAGGAAGGCTGTTAATGAAATTTAGTCATTTTTCTTGAGTAAATGGTCTTTGTATTTTTGTAAGCCTTTGATTAATTTCCAGAGCTCTAAAAAAGTTAATTTTCACAAATTTTCCACTTATCATTGCTTTTTTTTTGAAGAGCAGATTTTCAGAAGTTCTTACTTTGATATTTTAGAAGTGTTTCTATATTTGATTTGATTTTATTATTTTAGTCTTGAATTCTGAGTTTTGATTACCCAGGTGGCACAGTGGTAAAGAATCTGCCTGCCAAAGCAAGAGATGCAAAAATGTGGGTTTGATCTCTGGGTCAAGGGGATCCCCTGGAGTAAGGAGAAATGGCAACCCACTCCAGTATTCTTGCCTGGAAAATTCCATGTACATAGGAGCCTGGTGGGCTACAGACAATGGGGTCACAAAGAACTGAACATGACTGAGTGACTGAGCACAGACACAACGTATAGATATGGAATTGTTTTGTATATTTATCTTGCATATAGTTTCCTTGGAAAACTTGCTTAATTCTGCATGCGTGCATGCTAAGTCACTTGGGATTTTCCAGGCAAGAATACTGGAGTGGGTTGCCATTTCCTACTCCAGGCGATCTTCCTGACCTAGGGATTGAACCTGCATCTCTTATGTTTCCTGCACCGGCTTAATTCTAGTAGCTTTTTATAGAAATACATTTCAAAAAATTTCTTGTATAGGCCATCATGCTTTTTGCCTTCCCATTTCCTTGTGGATATTTCTTCTTCTTTTATTTCTTCTCCTACGTGGAGGCCAGAACCTCCAGCAGAATATCAAATAGAAGCAATAGAGTAGATACATGTGCCTTGATTCTGATCTTAATAGTGTTCAGGTTTTCACCATTAAGTGTGATATAATCTGTGTATATTTGGAGATGCTGTTTGTCAAATTGAGGAGGTGACTAAGATATTTACATAAGGAATGGATGTAGCATGCCATTAAATACTTTTTATATATCTATTAAGATGATCATAGGGCTTCCCTGGCGGCTCAGATGGTAAAGAATTTGCCTGAAATGCAGGAGACCCGGGTTTGATCCCTGGTTGGGAAGATCCCCTGAGAAAGGAATGGTACCCCACTCCAGTATTCTTGACTGGAGATTCCAAGGACAGAGGATCCTGGCAGGCTACAGTCCATGGGGTCGCAAAAAGCCAGACACAACTTAGTGACTAACACATTCACTTTTCACTTTCAAGATGATCATATGGTTTTTCTTTTTTAGTTGGTTAATATATGTTAAATCACTTCAGTCATTGGTTAGTATGATTAATTATTGATTAATGAACATTGAACCAAATATGAACTTCTGTGATAATTCCCACTTAGCAATTAATTAGCCTTTTGATATATTGCTGCTACGTCGCTTCAGTCGTGTCCAACTCTGTGCCACCCCATAAGACGGCAGCCCATCAGGCTCCCCTGTCCCTGGGATTCTCCAGGCAAGAACACTGGAGTGGGGTGCCATTGCCTTCTCCGTTTGATATATTGTTAGACTTCATTTGCTCAAATTTTGCTACAAAATACTTCACTTACTTTCTTGAGGGTTGTTGGTCTAGAGTTTATTTTCTTGTAATGTTATTACATGGTTTTGGTATCAGAGTAACACAGGCCTCATAAAATAAATAGTGTATTCATTTCCCTTCAATGTTTTGGAATAGCTTGCTAAAATTGGTAATATTTATCCCTTAAATGTTTAGTAGAATTCATCAGTAAAGCCATTGGAGTTTTCTTTGTGGAAATCTAATTAAACATACTTCTATTCTGATTGTCTCATACTGAGTGAGCTTTAGAAGTTTGTGCTTTTCAAGAATCTGTCCACCACGTCTAGCTGTACACTTCTGGCATAAGGTTGTCTATGATATTCACTTATTTTCTTATTTAATATCTGTAGATATTGTAGTGCTATTATCTCTCTAATTCCTCACATGGATAACTTTTGTCTTATCACTTTTTCCCAAATCACTCAGGCTGGAGGTTTACAAGTTTATTGATATTCTCAAAGAGCCAGCTTTTGGATATTTTAATATTCTCTATTAGATTTTTCTTTTTATTTCAGTGGCTTTTCAGTCTAACATTTCATATACTTAGTTTGGGGGTTTTGAGGTCATTCTTTTCAAATTTTTCCTGTGGTAGAAGTTAAGTATATGTATTGGGGAACTTATTTTCTAGTAATGACATTTTCTAATACAGATATTCTTTTAGCAGCATCCCACATAATTTTATATGTTGCTATCTTCATTTCTATCTAGTTTAAAATATTTTCTAATTTCTTGTTTGACTCCTTCATAGAACCATGAATAATTTCAGTTGAGTTCAGTTGCTCAGTCGTGTCTGACTCTTTGCGACCCCATGAATCGCAGCACACCAGGCTTCCCTGTCCATCACCAACTCCCGGAGTTCACTCAGACTCACGTCCATCGAGTCAGTGATGCCATCCAGCCATCTCATCCTCTGTCATCCCCTTCTCCTCCTGCCCCCAATCCCTCCCAGCATCAGAGTCTTTTCCAATGAGTCAACACTTCGCATAAGGTGGCCAAAGTATTGGAGTTTCAGCTTTAGCATCATTCCTTCCAAAGAAATCCCAGGGCTGATCTCCTTCAGAATGGACTGGTTGGATCTCCTTGCAGTCCAAGGGACTCTCAAGAGTCTTCTCCAACACCACAGTTCGAAAGCATCAATTCTTCGGCTCTCAGCCTTCTTCACAGTCCAGTTCTCACATCCATACATGACTACTGGAAAAACCATAGCCTTGACTAGATGAATCTTTGTTGGCAAAGTAATGTCTCTGCTTTTGAATATGCTATCTAAGTTGGTCCTAACTTTCCTTCCAAGGAGTAAGCGTCTTTTAATTTTGTGGCTGCAGTCACCATCTGCAGTGATTTTGGAGCCCCCCAAAAATAAAGTCTGACACTGTTTCCACTGTTTCCCCATCTATTTCCCATGAAGTGGTGGGATCGGATGCCATGATCTTTGTTTTCTGAATGTTGGGCTTTAAGCCAACTTTTTCACTCTCCACTTTCACTTTCATTAAGAGGCTTTTGAGTTCCTCTTCACTTTCTGCCACAAGGGTGGTGTCATCTGCATATCTGAGCTTACTGATATTTCTCCCGGCAATCTTGATTCCAGCTTGTGTTTCTTCCAGTCCAGCGTTTCCCATGATGTACTCTGCGTAGAAGTTAAATAAGCAGGGTGACAATATACAGCCTTGACGTACTCCTTTTCCTATTTGGAACCAGTCTGTTGTTCCATGTCCAGTTCTAACTGTTGCTTCCTGACCTGCATACAAATTTCTCAAGAGGCATGTCAGGTGGTCTAGTATTCCCATCTCTTTCAGAATTTCCCACAGTTTATTGTGATCCACACAGTCAAAGGCTTTGGCGTAGTCAATAAAGCAGAAGTAGATGTTTTTCTGGAACTCTCTTCCTTTTTCCATGATCCAGTGGATATTGCCAATTTGATCTCTGGGTCCTCTGCCTTTTCTAAAACCAGCTTGAACATCAGGAAGTTCACAGTTCACATATTGCTGAAGCCTGGCTTGGAGAATTTTGAGCACTACTTTACTAGCATGTGAGATGAGTGCAATTGTGCAGTAGTTTGAGCATTCTTTGGCATTGCCTTTCTTTGGGATTGGAATGAAAACTGACCTTTTCCAGTCCTGTGGCCACTGCTGAGTTTTCCAGATTTGCTGGCATATTGAGTGCAGCACTTTCACAGCATCATCTTTCAGGATTTGAAATAGCTCAACTGGAATTCCATCACCTCCACTAGCTTTGTTCATAGCGATGCTTTCTAAAGCCCTCTTGACTTCACATTCCAGGATGTCTGGCTCTAGGTCAGTGATTACACCATCATGATTATCTGGGTCGTGAAGATCTTTTTTGTACAGTTCTTCTTAATTATAAATATTTTAGGATTTTTTAGATATCTTTCAATTATTGACTTCTATCTTAATCCCATTTGGAGCAGAAAACAACTCTATATAACTTGAATTCTTTTAAAGTTATTGAAACTTGTCTTATGGCTTCAAATATAGTCCGTCTTACAAAAGTCTTACACACTTGAAAAGAATATGTATTCTACTGTTTCAGTAGAGTGAATACTAAAAACACTTTAATGAGGTCAAGTATAAATAAACTTTAGTGTAATATAAACTTAGTACTAGTTGGTAGTATATAGGAATATAGTAAATTTGTGTTTACATTAATTTGACTATTATTTGATCCTTTTAAAATTCTATGACATTGTCTAAGTCACTTTTAATCCTAAACATCATTTTTTCCCCCTTACACAAAGAGAGGGATTAACAATGCCTCCATTACCGTTTGGCCTTGATTATTTACCATGTGTGTAAATTCCTAAAACAGAATTATTCACCTATTTGTTCTACTGAATAATAAGCTGTAGGAAAGCAGGGATCATATCTATACTGTTGCAGAGTTTATCCACGGTGCCTAGGATACTGCCTGTCAAATAATAGACACTCTGTTAGAATACTCTTGTGACTATCCATTAAAATCTAAATCTATTTATGTGTGTGCTTTTTATTTCATCCTTCATATAATTCAGTTTACTCTTAATAGATAAAAATGTTTCCCAGCTTTAGAGATGAGTCATACATGAGAGAAGAACGAATTATGGAAATTGTGTATTAACATGTGATTCATGATGGCCCATGTTACCTCTACATTAAAAAAAATTATTTATCTGTGATTCTTTGAGAAATGTCATACAGCTCTCTGTGTGTAGTCATTTGACCTACTAAAAATAAGGGTACATTTAAAATAATGAAAGTAAATATCATTTGGAATAATAAATCATAAGTCAATGAACATCTTATTTTCATAGCTCATTTCCTCTCAGATTTATTTGGCTGGAAACATAGAGTGGTTGACCCAAAACACATTATGAAACACTTTAAACCTCTTCATCATTGCCTGTCTCTACCATGCAGCTAGCAAAGACAAGTATCATTTCTTAGTCTCCTTTCAAACCTAAGGTTATCTATGTGACATAGCCTTGCACCGGGAACAATTCCAGTGAGAAGGCTGTTACTTTCCTGATAAACATATAGATGCTACTTTATTTTTCTTTGCTTGATTTATTTTTGGAAGAATGTTACATTTTTTTGCCTTGAATGAGAACACCAGTCTATAGATCTATCAATCTATAGGCTGTCAATCACCAGTCTATAATCAATCATGAATACAGATCATCATATAAGAATGACAGAGCATAAAGATGGAGCTGATCTAGGTCTTTTTATGGATCTAGCAAGGATATTAACATTACCAAGGACTAAAATATAAATATCTTTCATGTGAAAAAAACGTAACTGGAATTATTGTTTGTGTCTTTCTCTTAGGTCAGGCCCTATACCCAACTGATACATTTTACTTTCCTGACAAGCAGATAGCATAAATTCATACATTATTTATTTTAACATTATATTTAGAACTTTTGGACTCATTATTATTATCTTAATATGGGAAATGAAACGAGAAACAATTAATATAGAAACTGTCCAACTTCCTAGAAGTTTGGACAATCAAAATTAAAGTGTATCTATCATATAAATTATAACTATATATTGTATATATTAATATATATACTACCAAGTGAATAACATTTACATACACCAAAAGTCTAGTTTTGGTCCTTCAAACACTCATAGTAAAGTCACCTTATACTTATTTAATCCTTCAGGTAGATAAAGTGTTTTCATATATCATCTCAATCATTTAAAAATCCTGTGAAGGTGAATATTTTATGCCATTTCTAACCAAAAAGACACATAATAGTTTTTCTGATTCAAGCTACTTAACTAAAACAGAAAGTTTTCCTTTTATCTTTCTGAATCCATAAAAATTACAAAAATGCAAGTAATGAACCTACTAAATATGTTAAAATAAAATAACATTCCCCCTAAAAAAATCATGAAGTAGTATTTAAAGATATAAAAGAAATCACAAATAAATGTAGAGATATCTCGTGTTTCTCTATGGACAGATTTGATATTATAAATAAATTATTTCTGCTAAACACAGTCTAGGAAATCAAAATGATTCCAAACAAAACTCCTCATGGAACTTGAAAATGAATTCTAAAGTTAATTTGGAAAAAAGTTCAAGAAGAACTAATTTAGAAAATTAAAAATAATAGGGCAGTAAAGCAACTAGCAGGTTATTAAAAACATAAATGTGGTTTTGGTATACAAATACATATGGGATCAATGGATCAAAAATGGTGAATACATAGTCATTTCAGTTAATGTGAGAATTTCATGTAAGAGAAATAGGGCATTTTTTTTTTTTGGTAGATGAAATTTGACAGTATTTTATAAATGGTTGTGGGACAAATAGCTGTCCATTTGGAAAAATAATATTAGATTTCTGTCTCAAAGCATTTGTCACATTCTAGACGGGCTGCCATCTATGGGGTCGCACAGAGTCGGACACGACTGAAGCGATTTAGCAGCAGCAGCAGCAGACAAACTCAAGATTCACCTTAAATACACACACACACACACACAACTACAAAAGCATTCAAAGAAAATACTATAAGTCAGAAAACTTCCTACGAACAATTTCAATAGCATCAGAGGTGAGATTGTCAAATTTGACTACCAAAGCATTAAAACTTTATAACAAAGATAGCACAAAATTAATGGACAAAGGAGCAAATGCGAAAATATTTGCAATGTAAATGAATATCCATAATCTATGAAAAATCTCCTACAAATATAAACTAAAAGATAAATGCTACAATAGATAAATGAAAAAAAGATCAAAAGATAAATATATAAAGTTTATGGTCCAGGTATTAATAGTCAAAGAAATACAACTGGCTAATAAAATAAGAATTTCAACTTTACTTCTTAGAAGGAAGATACAAATTGAAAACAAGGGTATAATATTATTCACCCACTAGACTATTTTATTCCTATTTCTTGTCTGATTACTGTGACTGGCCTTCCAGTACTATGCTAAATAGAAATAGCACTAGTGGGTATCATTGTCTTGCTCCTGATTTTAGAGGAAAGGCTTTCAACTTTTAAACACTGAGTATGAAAAGCCTCCTGATGAAAGTGAAAGTGGAGAGTGAAAAAGTTGGCTTAAAGCTCAACATTCAGAAAACGAAGATCATGGCATCCAGTCCCCCACTTCATGGGAAATAGAGGGGGAAACAGTGGAAACAGTGTCAGACTTTATTTTTCTGGGCTCCAAAATCACTGCAGATGGTGACTGCAGCCATAAAATTAAAAGACGCTTACTCCTTGGAAGGAAAGTTATGACCAACCTAGGTAGCATATTCAAAAGCAGAGACATTACTTTGCCAACAAAGTTTCGTCAGTCAAGGCTATGGTTTTTCCTGTGGTCATGTATGGATGTGAGAGTTGGACTGTGAAGAAGGCTGAGAGCCGAAGAATTGATGCTTTTGAGCTGTGGTGTTGGAGAAGACTCTTGAGAGTCCCTTGGACTGCAAGGAAATCCAACCAGTCCATTCTGAAGGAGATCAGCCCTGGGATTTCTTTGGAAAGAATGATGCTAAAGCTGAAACTCCACTACTTTGGCCACCTCATGCCAAGTGTTGACTCATTGGAAAAGACTCTGATGCTGGTAGGGATTGGGGGCAGGAGGAGAAGGGGACGACAGAGGATGAGATGGCTGGATGGCATCACTTACTCGATGGACGTGAGTCTGAGTGAACTCTGGGAGTTGGTGATGGACAGGGAGGCCTGGCGTGCTGCGATTCATGGGGTCGCAAAGAGTCGGACACGACTGAGCTACTGATCTGATCTGATGTTATTTGTGACTTTGTTATAAATGGACTTTATTTTGTTGAGATATTTCCCCTGTGTGGCAACTTTGTTGAGAGTTTTTATCATGAATGAGTGTTGAATTTTGTCAAATGCTTTTTATGCACCTATTGAGATGATCATGTTATTTTATTCATTGTGTCAATGTAATGTATCACATTGATTAATTTCTGGATTTAGCCATGCTTGCATTACTGGAGTAAATCCAACTTGATTATGGTGTATGATCCTTTTTATATATTGTAAAATTTGGTTTGCCAATATTCTTTTGAGGATTTTTGCATCTATATTCATCAGAGATATTGACCTATAGTTTTACTTTTGTAGTGTTTTTTATATGGTTTTGTAAATAGAGTAATGATTGTGTTTCCTTCTCTTCACTTTTTTGGAATAGTTTGAAAAGGATAGTTGTTAATTATCCTTTATATATGTAGTAGAATTTCACTGTGAGGAGTCTAGTTCTGGAATTTTGTTTGTTGACAGTTTTTGATTACTGATTCAATTTCCGTACAAGTGATTGGTCTGTTCAGATTATTCGTTTCTTCCTGATTCAATCTTGAAAACTATGTTTCTAGAAATTTATCTATTTCTTACTGGTTGTTCAATTTATTTAGTTATGATATGTTTTGGTGTGGGTCTCTTTGGGTTCATCTTGGCTGAAACTCGCTTTCCTTCCTATACCTGGATATCTGCGTTCTTTAAGTTTAGGAAGTTTTCAGCCATAATTTCATCAAATACATTGTCTACCCCTTTTTCTTTCTTACTTCCTCCTAGGGGAAGGAAGCATGTAAAGCAAATTTTAGGATGTTTAATGTTGTCTCTGAGGCCCCTTAAATTATCCTCATTTTTAAAAATTCATTTTTGGTTTCCCCCTTCTGCCAGGGGGATTTCCATTATTCTGTCTTCCACATCACACATACATTCTTCTGAACTGCCTAACCTGCTGTTAATTTCTTGCAGTGTTTTCCTTTCAGTTATTGCTTTCTTCAGCTCTGACCAGTCCCTTTTTATATTTTCTAGTTCTTTTGTAAAAATTTTGGCAAAATTTTCACTGTGTTCCTCTATTCTTCAGTTCAATTAGCATTCCTATTACTATTACTTTGAACATTTATCAAACAAATTATCTGTTTCATTAGCATTTTTCCTCAGTGTTTTTTTTTCTTAGTTCTTTTGTTTGAAACATATTCATCTGTCTTTATCATTTGGTTTAACATTCTCCATTTGTATGAAATTAAGTGAAAAATTACCTATCCCAATCTTGAAGGTATGTTCTTGCATGGGAGTATCCTTATGCAGTCTGCATGTGCCCAGTGGCTGTGAGGAGGGGGCTGGACCTGACGTGAGCATGGACTATGTCTTCTCCCAGGATGTGCTGGAAGCCACCACCTTGGTGGGTGGTAGGGCTAAAGTTTAAGGGGCTAGAGCCAGAGCCAGGGGCAAGCTGGGGTTTCTCTTCTGCTCGAGGCATCATTGTCCTATCAGGGGAGGGGCTGGTGCTTGAAGGGCTGGAGCACGGAGTCCGGCCTGAAGCAGTTGTTTCCCCCACGTGCACAGGCACTCTTTGCCTTGGTTTGGGGTGTGCTGAGGCCTGAGGGCTTGCAATTACAATCTTGTCCATGTTTCACTTTTTCCCTGATGTGCATTCTTTAGTTGCAGGCTGGTTCAGACCACAGGGGTTGTTTCCACACATGAGCTGACCCCACTTCCTCCCAGTAGTGCATGGGGTTGCTGGTTCTGGTGATGGCAGTCTCCACATCAGATCTAGCCTCCCTCCTCTAGAGTGTGTGCAGGGACATGTGAGCTGGCAATGTCTACCTCCACCTTGGTCAGAGGTAAGGCTGGTGTCCAAGCTGGCACCATTCCTTCCAACTATGCACATTCTCATTGGCAATGGCAGACTTCATCCTAGTGGGGATTAGCACCGAGCAACAGGGGCTCAAGCCAGAGCCCAGTGCAGGTTGGGGTGGGGGGAACACTGGGGTAGTCCTTGCAAGCTGGCCAGAGTCCCAGGCAGTTTTCAATATGCTGCCTTTGCTCTGGGTAAGGGAGAAAGCAATTCTAAGTGTGCACTCTTCAAGAGCAGAGTCTTGGTTTCTTACAGCTCTCCAGTGAGCCTGACTGGTTTTCAAACCAACTAAGAAAGCCCATTTCCCCAGTGTCAGGCCCCAGGTGTGGGCTGCCTAACATGTGGCTCAAATCCCTTGCTCCCCAGGGAAGATCCTCTAGCTTTTGATATCCCATTTTCTGTGGGCCCCACTCAGGATGCAAGTCCCAATTAGATCACTTCTTCCTTCCTACCAGAGTCTATGTGGCCCTTTATTTATAGCCTTGGTTATAGAAACTCTATTCTGCTAGTCTCCCAATCAATTTTATTGAGGGTTACCCTATATTTAGTTGTAGTTTTGATATCTTAGTGAAGGGAGGTAAGCCCAGTGTCATCCTACTCACCATCTTGATCTCTCCTAAATATTAATTCTTAAGTGAATCATCCTAAACATTAAATATCTTCTGAGGTGGCTCAGTGGTAATGAATCCACCTGCCAATGCAGGAGACCCAGGAGATGGGGGTTCAGTTCCTAGGTTGAGAAGGTCCCCTGGTGTAAGAAATGGCAACCCATTTCAGTATTCTTGCCTGGGAAATCCCATGAACAGAGGAGCCTGACAGGCTACAGTCCATGGGGTTGCAAAATAATTGGACAATACTTAGTGACTGAACAGACTCAAAAAACACTAACACCAATTTAACTTGTTATAAGTTAGAAGCATTATAAATTTGATTAATCCAATCACATTGACACTGACTCCAATTTATTAAGTATAGGAGAATAAGATTGTAAATATTCAACCTACATGAATTTGCACTCCCTCCTCCCATGTCCATGGCGTATTGTGCTAGAGCTGATAAAAATACTTTATACTTTATGTAAACAGCTAGTAGTCTCACAAGGTCCCAGAGATAGGATAATGACTTACATTTAATGACTTGTATAATGGAAAATGAAGTGAGGCAAACACTTTCACACATGGCTGGTAGATACATAAATTCATGATTCATGTCAGTTTTTTGGACAGCAATTTAATAATATATATCAGGATCCTTCAGTTCAGCTCAGTTGTGTCTGACTCTTTGCGACCCCATGGACTGCAGCACGCCAGGCTTCCCTGTCCATCACCAACTCCTGGAGCTTACTCAAACTCATGTCCATTGAGTTGGTGATGCCATCCAATCATCTCATCCTCTGTCATCCCCTTAAAGATGCTCAAAACTTTGACTCACAATTCTATGAAAAATAATTAAAACTAAGGTAAAACAGAAAAAAAAATTAAGATTTATGTATAACTATGTTCATCTTAATATAATCTATAATGGCTGAAAATAAGTATTAAATAGTTGCAAGATGATTAATCAATTTTAGCTAAATAAATTAAGAGAGTGAAACAAGGCAATGCACACAAACTTATGTGTATACGTATATATGTATACTTACATGTATATGGACATGTAAGAAAACATTATTATACTTTGCAATGTTAACAAATTTTAGAAATAAAACAACCAAAATAAATCTTCAGAGGAAAATTATATGAGAACAAAGAACAAAGCTTCTGGGAACCTCTTTGCAACAAAACATGACAGCTATATGTATATAATGTATTATACTTGTTTTGCTTCCACTAAAACTACTGATGTTGGCTTTGTTTCCCTCTTCTCCATCATAAAGTTAATAGGCTTAAAGTTTTCTTTTTGTACTAACAACTTAATAGGAGTGATGATTTCATCATAGTGAATAAAGAAAACAAACAGAATTACTAAGATTTCATGGTCTAGTGCTTGAAAATTGCTGTGTTTAACTTATATAATCACAAAAAGTATGTAGTATATTTATTGTCAAATACATTGATGCTTCTGTCATAATGATTTTTAATGTTCTGAATTTTAAAATGTTTTATTAAAGCTCTATTATTTAACTTGAAGTATGAAGAGTCTGTTAAATACTAAACAGTCTGTTAAATACTGAATAAGTTTTTTTTTTTCTAAACTGATGTTAGGGTTGGTAGAGAAAGCTATGATTTTTTTTTTCTATGAAGTATATAAAAATGTTACAAGAACAGTAGAAAGGAAATAATAAAAGAAACTATGTCAGAATATTACAATGAACTTTCACATCTATTTTGTCTTGCTGACGCTACTTTTTAAAATATATCTGAAATCTGATGAACTGTCAGGATCTCTACCTTGTCTACCAAGTTCCAGTCACCAACAATCCTTGCCTAGGCTATCATCCCAGGTATGGTCTCCTTTATTTCACTGTGCAAACTGTAATTCTGATAAAATGCAAGTCGCATAAGTTCAGATCATATCACTTAATGCTGAAATTTCTCCAATAAGTTAAACTTGTCTTAAAATAAAAGAAGACCTAGACAGTCTTTTTTGTCTGGCATTTTACTGTATCTTCAAAATCAATTTACCACTTCAGTTTTAACATTTTACTCTACTTCAACCTGACAGACCACCTTGAGATGCTTTAAACATTTCCCTGTCTCAGGGCCTGTGTCAATTTCTTCAACCTAGAATGCTTTTGCTCCAAATATTTCCGTGATTTGCTAACCTTCTTCCTTTGGTTTTTGCTAAACGTCATCTTCTCAGAAAGAGAAACCTTTATCACCTTACCCTGCATTCCTTTTCTTTACTGAGTATCTTATAACTTGACTTTAATTTTTTTAATTTTTAGTTTTTTTTCTCCCACTGGGGCAGAGATTTATCCCTTTTTGTTTGCCTGTTTTAAGATACTGTATCCAAAGTATATAGAATAGTGCTTTACACATAGTAAGAATTATATTAGTTAAAGCAATGCATGAATTTTAACCTCACTAGATCATGATTATAAAGGTATCATACTGACTTTATAATTAAGGTCACTAAGGCTAGAGAAGCTTTTATTTGGTGAAGTGCAGAGGCCCGGTCCAGTGCACAACCCAGAGCTATGTCATTCTGAAGTGTATGCCCTTTGGCACCACACTGGATGAATTCATTCCTCTTTATAGATCTGAATCATTGGTGGATCTTCATAAATATATACATCCCTGAGCTTAATCCAGGAAATGTTGATTCAGTAGGCCTGACTTGAGGTGACACAGATGAATTTGAAATGCAACCAAAGTTGGATTATATATTACATATATAATATATACACTGTTACATACTTTTAGAATTTTTGTAGCAATAATAGGATAATATATTACATATATGTATAAGTAATATGCACTGTATATATATACATATATATACACTACTACATATGTCACCATATGTGATACATGTGATGTATATATGCAATACACATAAATGTAATAGTGAATATTGTTGACCACCTGATGTGAAGAGCTGACTCACTGGAAAAGACCCTGATGCTGGGGAAGATTAAGCACAGGAGGAGAAGTGGTGGGGGGGGACAAAAGATGAGATGGTTGGATGGCATCACCGACTCGATGAACATGAGTTTGAGCAAACTCCAGGAGATGGTGAAGGACAGGGAAGCCTGGCGTGCTGCAGTCCATGGGATGGAGAAGAGTTGGCCATGGCTTGGAGACTGAACAACAAAAACAAGAAGTCATAGACTATTCCCCAACTCAACCTTACATGTACTCCTGTGATAATCCTCCCAATTGTGACTGCCTGCAGGAAGCTCACAGTTCTTATTTCAAGAGGGTAGACGTTGCTATGCTATGCACTGTATTTCTACCACAAAGGAGACATTTAATCAATACTAGCTGAATGGATGCAATTTTCAATAAACGAATACATTATGAGACTCACACTAGACTAATACAATTGAACAAAACTGATTTCCTCATCACTATTATTAGAAAATTCTGGCTATTCTGGGAACAATAAAAACTTGCTGTCTGTGTCAACAAGCAGAAAGACAGATGGAAAATATCTTTAGAAATACCAGTGTCAGAATATTGTAGCTATTTAAATTGTATTCAACATCTGTAAGAAAAGAGTGACTATGCCAATAACTTCGTATTAATTGGAGATTAGGAAAAAATTCCTAATTTAGCAGCACCAAACAAAGCATTAACTGGAGTTTATTAAAGTTTTAAGTTCTCTAAATTATGATTTATTATAATCATTATACTAAATTATTATTTTGCTTGCTCACTATTATCAATAGACCAACATTATTTTACACTAGAGGATGAAATTCAATTTACAATTCAAAATCCTTTCACTTCCCTGACCTCCTTTTTTTCCCCACTAGCTATCTCTAGTGATTAATAATAGTGTTTTGTGTTTATGTTATTACTCTATATTCAGTAAAGAGCAATTTCTTTTCTCATTTTATAGTAGTGAATATAAAGTAATACTTGACTTGTTTTATTATAATGAATTATTTTTAACCATAAAGATGTACACAAGGAGAACAAGTGGAGTTAATAAACAGAGAAGAGGAAAAGGTACAAGAATTAAGTGCAGAGAAAATGATAATTAAGAGAGCATTTAGGAAATACAGTAAAGCTGCATTGGAGTGGGAAAGACTGGGGAAGAACTTATGGGAAACACTCGTCTGTCCGAACTTCACAAATAGAGGTGGAATAAAGCTTCTCACTTTAAAAGTAAGACAATTTTCACATGCACTAAAGGGTGCAATTATTTCTGTCTCACCCCTTACACTGAATTTGAAGTCCAAATAGTAGCCCTATTATGACTTCTAAAGAAAACAGGAGCAGAGAAGCCAATTTAAAATTGGTTATTTAGGCAAATATTCTTGCTGAAACTTCACAACTCTTGATAATCAGTTATCTTCATTGATTACATCTTTGATGGGTATTTAAATTAACAATAACTTTCAATTTACAAGTTTAAAAAAATCTCTTACATATGTAGCACTTTTAAAATGTAGTAAATGTAAGCCAATTTATCACTCTATCAAAAATATATAATTGTGCACTCTTGTTTTTATTATGAAAATGTGGTATCAATATCATTATTTTGAAAGTTTGCCTTTAAATATTTTTATATGTAATTTCAAATTTTTATTGCTTTAGCTGTTTATTAAATCCTTAAATTAATGTTATTTATAATTAAAGCATTCCACTAATAACAGTTCTTTTTTTAATTGTGTATACAACAATCATTTCTCAAATTTTTCTAAAAACCATGTTCTGCAGTAATAAGTCTACTAGGAATAAACATAGCCAAAAAATACAGAAAAAAAAAAATATTTCCATGTAGTAGAGAAAAAAACTTTAAAGTCGCTCAAAGTCTCTTACATGATATTAAAATTTTAAATTAGTTTGTGCAATAAATGACAAAAGCAGCCTTTATGAACCCACATCTCCTGCTTTGGCAGTGGTCAATATATTGAGGCATGAAGCAGTATTTACACTTGAAAAAAGAACCACAAGATATAATCTTGTGATATCTTTGTCTTTGGCATCTCTGCTTAATCTATAAGATATTTTATCAGGGCTTGCCTCATTATTGTGGTGGGTGACTATGTATTTGATATAGTTATTAATATCTCTTGCCTCCAAGTATTAATAACTAATTCCATTCTATGTTGTGTCTAAATTCACTGAACTCTATAGTTGTCTGTATTTTATATGAATAAATATTATCTTCACGCTGAGGTTAGGTAAACAAAATTCCTTTTTGTAGGTCAATCAAAGGTACTAAACCAGTGAAGTCATAGGTCACAAGATATAATAAACTTACGGATCAAAAGCTTGGACTTATACCAAAACAAACTGGTTTTATGTTTAGTTGTTTAGTCTGGGTAAGCTCTTTTATGCAATAAAAATGTTCATATGCTTTATACTAAAACTTTTAAAATCTGAACTTTTAATAGTAAAAGTACTTCAGAACTGAAAGTACTTTCTTACTCTAAATTTAGTCTTCCAGTAGGATAAGACTCTAGTAACCATGAATGTTCTTGAATATTTGAAAAGTCCTTGAACAACAACAAAAATACAATCTCCCAAGAAATCTACTTTCAGTTTCAGCAAAATGTAGATTGAGGAAGTAATTCCTTCCAGTAAGATACCTGAGTTTATTCTGGAGCCATTGCTCACTAGCTGTTGACCTAGAATAAACAATTGCTCCTCAGCCTTCTCATGTCCAAAATAGAAATATGCCCTCTAAACTATTATCTAATATCTACTTTACAAGTCTGATAGAACCATTAAAAGAGAGAACACATGCAAAGGAAAGGGGTCAGTACATATAAACTTCTCAATAAATTACAGATGATATTATTTTGTCATTCTTCTTTGTATTACCAATTGCTTTCCAAGTAATATACCTTGTTTCCTGATGCTCAACTAATTAACCAGCATTTTGAGTTCTCTAATTAGAAGTTAATAGGTCATCTCTGCCTACTTATGCAAATTAGAATTAGTAAGTAGTATTGAACTAATAGATCCGCAAAGGCCACTTAAATTTTGGCACTCATATTCCTTGCCTCAAGAAAGGGAAGACTTCAAAAGAGTTGAAAGCACAGGACACTGAATGACAGAAAAAAATAAAGCACAGTCTAGTCCACTTGGATTTGATCATCAAACTCCAATCTTAGGAATAATGTAGAGAGGAGCTACAGTATTGGCTTAAGTAAGGGTTTTAAGGAACTTCTCTCTCTTCTAGGCTTTGGCCCACATCTTTGAAATTTACCAGAATCTTTTGAGTAACTTTGAAGAGAGTAAAGACGCTTACTCCTTGGAAGAAAAGTTATGACCAATCTAGATAGCATATTTAAAAGCACAGACATTACTTTGCCAACAAAGGTCCATCTAGTCAAGGCTATGATTTTTCCAGTGCTCATGTATGGATGTGAGAGTTGGACTGTGAAGAAGGCTGAGTGCCAAAGAATTGATGCTTTTGAGCTGTGGTGTTGGAGAAGACTCTTGAGAGTCCCTTGGACTGCAAGGAGATTCAACCAGTCCATTCTGAAGGAGATCAGCCCTGGGATTTCTTTGGAAGGAATGATGCTAAAGCTGAAACTCCAGTATTTTGGCCACCTCATGTGAAGAGTTGACTCATTGGAAAAGACTCTGATGCTGGTAGGGTTTGGGGGCAGGAGGAGAAGGGGACGACAGAGCATGAGATGGTTGGATGACATCACTGACTCAATGGACATGAACCTGAGTGAACTCCAGGTGTTGATGATGGACAGGGAGGCCTGGCATGCTGTGATTCATGGGGTCGCAGAGTTGGAAACGACTGAGCGACTGAATTGAACTGAACTGAACTGAAGAGAGTAAAAAGTAAGTAAGATGGCTGGGTGTTATCCTATGCAGGAGCAGCCTGGGGAGGTGGAAAGAGAGTTCCATACCTTTGTGCATGACTTTCTAGTTCAGCTGCTGCTGCTGCTGCTGCTGCTGCTAAGTCGCTTCAGTCTTGTCCGACTCTGTGCAACCCCATAGACGGCAGCCCACCAGGCTCCCCTGTCCCTGGGATTCTCCAGGCAAGAATCCTGGAGTGGGTTGCCATTTCCTTCTCCAATGCATGAAAGTGAAAAGTGAAAGTGAAGCCGCTCAGTCGTGTCCAACCCTTAGTGACCCCATGGACTGCAGCCCACCAGGCTCCTCCGTCCATGGGATTTTCCAGGCAAGAGTACTGGAGTGGGATGCCATTGCCTTCTCTGTTGTAGTTCAGCAGCTCTATCAATTTACAATCACGGCTCAGTCAGAGACTTCAAATCTGACCATCTGTAGTGACTCATCTAGTTGGTTGAAGGACTAATAAGATAGATAGAGCAAAATTTCCCCCCTCACTTGCTACAGAAGACTACACAGGAATAAAATCACTGTAATACATATCTCTTTCCCTCTAAGCTTACCATATAATTTAAGATTGTTCAAATTACTATTGCTGCATAGCAAAATACCTCAAATTTTAGTTGCTTAAAACTATTTTTTTTTCCTCATGGATTCTGTGGATGAAGGAAGCAATTATGGCTCACTTCTGATGGGAAGACTAGATGATTGACATTGACTCAACAGCCTGAGACTGTAATCAACTAAAAGTTTATTTACTCATACATCATGTAATTGATTCTGGATGTCCGGGGGGACCTCAACTGAGACTTCCACATCACCTTTCATGAGGCTTTAATTTCCTCATAACATGGCTGCTTCAGAGTAATCAGACTTCTTAAATAACATTTCAGGGCGCCAAAAGCAAATGCCCTGGTGACAAGTTAATCATTTCTCTTGAAATAGCCTTGGTGGTCATGCAATATTACTTCCACTGCATTCTATTGGTTATAATTGACTCACAAGCCCACTCAGAATTCAAGGGGAGAGAAAGAGAAGGATGTCAAGATCAAATTGTCAAAGAATGTATAAATGGGAAATATCAGTTCAAACATCTTTGAAAACTATCATCTGTCACAAAGATATAGTAGTACAATACATGAATAACATAGATCATGTTAAAAAGTGAACAAATTTATTGTCAAATTTTGGATTCTTAAAGAGATGAGACTATCAGACCACTTTACCTGCCTCTTGAGAAACCTGTATGCAGGACAAAACAGCAACAGTTAGAACCGGACATGGAACAACAGACTGGTTCCAAATAGGGAAAGGAGTACGTCAAGGCTGTATATTGTCACCCTGCTTATTTAACTCCTTTGCAGAGTACATCATGCAAAATGCTGGGATGGATGAAGCACAAGTCAGAATCAAAACCAATAACCTCGGATATGCAGATGGCCACCACCCTTATGGCAGAAAGTGAAGAGGAACTAAAGAGCCTCTTGATGAAGGTGAAAAGGCAGAGTGAAAAAGCTGGCTTAAAACTCAACATTCAGAAAACTAAGATCATGGCCATCTGGTCCCATCACTTCACGGCAAATAAATAAGGAATAAATGGAAACAGTGACAGATTTTATTTTCTTGGGCTCCAGAATCACTTCAGACAATGACTGCAGCCATGAAATTAAAAGACACTTGCTCCTTGGAAGGAAAGCTATGACAAACCTAGACAGCATATCAAAAAGCAGAGACATAACTTTGCCAATGAAGGTTCATATATTCAAAGCTATGGTTTTTCCAGTAGTCACATACAGATGTGAGAGCTGGATCATAAAGAAGGCTGAGCAGCAAAGAATTGATGTTTTCACACTGTGGTGCTGGAGAAGACTCTTAAGAGTCTCTTGACTGCAAGGAAATCAAAGCAGTCAATCATAAAAGATTGACTAAATACTTGAATATTCATTGGAAGACTGATGCTGTAGCTGAAGCTGCAATACTTTGGCCACCTGATGTGAAGAGTCAACTCATTCAAAAAGACCCTGATGCTGGGAGAGATTGAGGGCAGGAGAAGGGGATGACAGGATGAGATGGTTGGATGGCATCACCAACTCAATGGACATGAGTTTGAGTCAACTCCGGAAGATTGTGAAGGACAGGGAAGCCTGGCATGCTGCAGTCCATGGGGTCACAAAGAATTGAGCATGACTTAGTGATTGAACAATGAGTCTGAATGAATCTTAGGAATTGTAGGTATCAATGAAAGCTACTCTAGGAACAATTAACCTTATAGAGGAGACTTGCTCTGAACTGGACCTTTAAAGATGTGGTATCCTTTAACAATTCCTATCAACTTCAGAAAAAAAAAAAAAAATCAATGCCCAGCTGGTCTTCATTTTCCCTTTAGAACAAATTATACTCAGCCAATTTTTTTTTTATTAGAGTTACTATTTAAAAGAGGAAGAAAACTTTGGTATTATTGACAATGCCCAATACGAGGGTCAGAACATTTAAGACTGTGTGCTGTGTTGTGCTTAGTTTCTGAGTCATGTTCAACTCTTTGCAACCCCATGAACTACATGTAGCTCCCCAGGTTCCTCTGTCCATGGGGATTCTCCAAGCAAGAATACTGGAGTGGGTTGCCATGTCCTCCTACAGGGGATCTTCCCAACCCAGGGATTGAACCCAGGTCTCCTGCATTGCCAGTGGATTCTTTACTGTCTGAGCCACCCAGGAAGCCCAAAGCAGACTAAAACATAGCTATTAACTTAATAACAATTTTATTAATATAGCTAATACAAAACTTTGTTTAATTATGGGAAGGAACAAAATTCTCAGGTTCACAAAAATCCAAGGTTAAAGAAATAAAGATAAAAAACAAAGACTCCTCACTGAAAGAACATCAATGAATGGATTGTTCCAGTTCATGTTAAATACCTTTTAGACAATACTTTCTGAGTATCTTTAACTTGGAAAGTAAGATAAAAAAATCTTGCCAGCCAGCCTGATTCAAAACTCACTTTAGAAAAGATATTTTCTGAATATCAGTTGCCAGAAATAGCATTCTTTCCCTGAAAAGTTAGTAAAGATGAGTTAACTCTCAAAAAATCAATTTATAATAGAAAATATAAATATAAAAAATCAATTTTTATAACAGAAAACTGTTGTCTTAAAAATTCTGAATATATTAGCTAAGTGTATTATTAATTAGTAGATTAGTAGTAAAGTTTCACATATAAAAATGAAACGACTGAAATTATATCAAATTTTTAAAAATCAAAATCCCTTACATAACAGAGTGATGTTTCTGTATTGAACAGTTATTTCTGCTTATGAAACACATCTAAGGATTACAAAGCACACTGAGCCACAGATAAGATGACTCAGCCAACAGGCTATTTTTGAAACAATCGATCCTCAGCAGGCTAGCTTTATCCACCAAGATTTGATATCATTTTCCCTTGACCATTAAAATTTTTGTTTATATGGTAAGTCCTGTTTTCCTCTTAACCTTCTTGCTACTTTATGCAATTACATTTTGCACTCTCCCATCTGGCATGGTATTGTCAAAATGTGATTCAAATAAAAGAACCTCATTTGCTTCCTCTGGACTATGTGCATTTGCAGACTCTAATTGTATTTCTCACTAAACAACCCTGTCCATTCCTTTACTTCCATGATAAGTAAAACAAATTATTAAGACACACAGCACCTTTTCTATTTCTATTTCAAGTTTACACAATTCAACATAAACTTTCTAGAAGACACTTTTATAAATTAGAGGATAATTGCTTACACTATTGTATCAATTTCTTCCATACATCAACATGAATCAGCCATAGTTATCTATATGTCCCCTCCCTCTGGACCCTCCTTCCCACGTCCTACCTCAGCCCATCCCTCTAGGTTGTCACAGAGCACCAGGTTTGAGCTCCCTATGTCATACAGCAAACTTCCATTGGCTATCTACTTTATACATGGTAGTGTATATGTTTCAAAGTTACTCTTTCAATTTATCCCTCCCTCTCCTTCCCCCACTATGTCCACAAGCCTGTTCTCTATCTCTACATCTCCATTGCTGTGTGTGCTTAGTCGCTCAGTCATGTCCACCTCTTCGTGACCGAATGGACTGCAGCCCACCAGGCTCCTCTGTCCATGTGGATTCTCCAGGCAAGAGTACTAGAGTGGGTTGCCATGCTCTCCTCCAGGGGATCTTCCCGACCCAGGGATTAAACCCAGGTCTCCTGCATAGCTGATGGACCCTTTACCATCTGAGCTACCAGGAAAGCCCATGAATACTGGGGTGAGTAGCCTTTCCCTTCTCCAGGGGATCTTCCCAATCCAGGAATAAAACTGGGGTCTCCTGCACTGCAGGTGGATTTTTTATCAGCTACAACCCACTCCGGTATTCTTGCCTGGAAACCCCTGTGGACAGAGGAACATGGTGGGCTACAGTCCATGGGGTCACAAAGAGTCAGACATGACTGAGTATCTCCATTGCTGTCCTACAAATAGGTTCACAGTACCATTTTAGAAGACATTTAATAATCCTGTATAAAATATAGTCTATTCTAATTTCACTTAATCATTTAAAAACATGACAGTGTTTACTAAACACACTATAAAGTACTTGAGTGTTGTGATATAAGCATTAAAGAAAAAAACAGTACATAGCAAGAATCATTACTTTGATGGTATACAAAACCATGGCAGAAATATATGAAATAGAGGTTCTAAAAGTTCACTAATAGACTCCAAGTTTCACGTGTGACAAGCAAAGATCTTGGAAGCCTTCATTTCTATCCTTACAATGAAGAATAGTTGGATAAACTAAAAACTGACAACAAGATTTGGACCTATCAGAGAACTGAGGTCATAGGGCAAAGGTAGAGGCCTCCCAAATGTGGAGAGAGCTGTGTATCCAGAGAGATATAGCAACCAAGATTTGCTTACCTGGAACAGAAGCATACAGAGCTCTAAAGTTGAAGAAACATATGGTAACAATTGTTGGAGACTGAGGATGGACTAGCATGAGAGTAGGGCTACAGTCACAAAGGAACTCACACATTTGTGGGCTTCCCCTCCAAGAATGAATGTTGTTGTTTAGTTGCTCAGTAGCGCTCTACTCTTTGCAACCTCATGGACTGTAGCTCTCCAGGCTCCTCTGTCCATGGAATTCTCCAGGCAAGAAAACGGGAGTGGGTTGTCATTTCCTTCTCCAGGGGATTTTCCTGACCCAGGGATCGAACCCACATCTCCTGTACTGGCAGGCCGATTCTTTACTACTGAGCCACAAGGGAAGCCCCCAAGAATGAATACCCAGTATTCATTGTAAAGTTCCAGGAAAGATCTCTCTGTGGCTCTGTCAGCGTGAGAAGAGGAGTATCCACCGTGAACGTGTCCAGCTCTGTGCAACCCCGAAGCACAATTATGAAATCCTGTTTCAGCAGGATGAAGGGAATTCCTGCCTGCTCCAGCTTTTCCCTGGTAGCTCAGCTGGTAAAGAATCCACCTGCAATGCAGGAGATCCTGGTTCGATTCCTGGGTCAGCAAGATCCTCTGGAGAAGGGATAGGCTACCCACTCCAGTATTCTTGGGCTTCCTTTGTGGCTCAGCTGGTAAAGAATCCACCTGCAATGTGGGAGACCTGGGTTTGATCCCTGGGTTGGGAATATCCTCTGGAGAAGGGAAAGGCTACCCACTCCAGTATTCTGGCCTGGAGAATTCCATGGACTGTATAGTCCATGGGGTCACAAAGAATCAGATGCAACTTCCACTTTCACTTTTCACTTTCTTTCCAGCTTTTTCCATCTTCCTATCTCACCTATGGGGAAAACCTGAAATCAACAGGAAACAGGGCCTTAAGGATATAAATTAGGAATTATTTAGTCAGGGAAGGAATAAGGGACAAAATTTTTTTAAAAACTTGTAACCTGGAAGAGGATCAAGAACACTTGTGAAGGCCACAGCCCTAGGCAAAGTCTCATGAAAAGACTGAGTTTTAATCAAAAGATTATAGAAAGTTTCCCTCTCCTATACCTTACCATGCCAGCAAAAGGGCTCCCGTGTACTAATAGCAACAACTGAAAGAGCTGCAAAGCTGACTTCTTCTGAGGAACAATTAAGGTTTGACAGAAAGCAACAAAGTTCTGTAAAGCAATTATCCTTCAATTAAAAAATAAATATTTTTTAAAAGAACAGAAAATAAATTATACACAGAGAAGCGTCTAGGCCAGGAGAACAGACTAAAATAAGGACATTAGAGGATTTTGAAGCTGTGGTACATATAGCTACAACAAACACTAAACACAGCTCAACTGCAAGACAGATGAACGTAAATCCTCCCACTAGAAGCCTATTCATTGTACGTACTATTACTCAATACATCAAGGGCCTATTACTCAATACATCAGGGGTTCCCTGGTGGCTCAGGTAGTAAAGAATCTGCCTGCAATGCGGGAGACCCAGATTCAATCTCTGGGTTGGGAAGATCCCCTGGAGGAGGAAATGGCAATCCACCCCAATATTCTTGCCTGGAACATTCCATGGACAGAGGAGCCTGGCGGGCCACAGTCCATGGGGTAGCAAGGAGTCGGACATGACTGAATAACTAACACATACACACACACACTCAATACAACAGATACAGCTCTCAACAAAGTCATTAGGTATGCAAAAAGGCAAAAACACTCAGTCAGAAAGGACAACACAATCAATTGAACTAGACTCAGATATTACACACATGTTGGTGTTACCAGAAAAGAAATCAAAAGATTTATGATTAATGTTAAGGACTTGTGATGGAGCCCTCATGACCTCCCTCAGGCTCATGATTCCCTAGAAGGACTCACAGGACTCAGAAAAAGCTGTTACACTCACAATTAAGGTTTATTACAGTGAAAGACTAAAACGTCAGCAAATGCAAAGATACCACATGGCAAATTTCCTGAGAAAACAGGTACTTGCTTCCAGGTGTCCTCCCCCAGGATTCATGCAGGGCTGCCCTTAATTCTCCCAGAAATATGTGAAAACACATGAGGAGTGTTGCCAACAAGAGAATCTCACTCAAGCCTTGATGTCTTGAGTTCTTACTGGAAATCAGTCACACGGGCATGAAGCCACATGACTTAACTACTCAAGAGTCCAGATCCTTTCTCCAAAAATAAAGCATTACACAAATGTTACAATAGATACAATACAAACAAATAACAATAGAATTGCTGTCAAGGATACAGAGCAACAGGAACTTTGATTCCTTGCTGGTGGGAATGTGAAACGGTACAGCCAATTTGAGAGACAGTTTGGGAATTTCTTACAAAGCTAAATATACTCTTACTGTGATCTAGCAATGGCACTCCCAGAAACTTACACAACTGATTTGAAAACTCATATCCACATGAAAGGCAGCACATAAAGGTTTATGGCAGCTTTATTCATAATCATCAAATACTGGAAGAAATCACTTCCACAGGAAAGTGGATAAACAAACTGTGAGATATCCACATGATGGGATAATATTCAGTGATAAAAAGGAATAAGTTATCATGCCCTACAAAAACATGGGTGAATTTAAACATATGCTGCTAAGTGCAAGCAGGCAGTCTAGGGACTTCCTGGTGGTCCAGTGGTTGACACTTTGCTTTCCAGCGCAGGGGGTATAGGTTCATTCCTTGGTCAGGGAGCTAAGATCCTATATGCCGTAGGGCCAAAAACCAAAACATAAAACAGAAGTGAATTCAAGTTCAGTAAAGACTTTAAAAATGGTCCACATCAAAAAGTCTTTATAAAAAAGTCAGTCTGAAAGTGCCACAGGATTTCACTTTTATGACATTCTGGAAAAGGCAAACTACAAATCTAATGAACAAATCAGTGGTTGAAATGGTTGCCAGGGTTTTAGGGAAGAAGGATGTTTTTAGAGTGGTTAAGCTATGATATATAATACTGTAATACTGAATAACATGACTCTTTGCATTTGTCTAAACCCATGATAATTTATAAGTATAGAATAAATCTTTTATTTTATTTTATTTTTAAACTTTACATAATTGTATTAGTTTTGCCAAATATCAAAATGAATCTGCCACAGGTAAATCTTAATATATGCAAATTTAAAAATTGTTTACAAGGTTGGGAGAATCCCACAGGTGGAATGTAGTCTGTGACAAAAGAATCTGTTTCAAAAATATACCAAATAACCTCATTTGTGAGGGTGGGAGAGAAAGTTCTGAGCTAAGCACCATTGGAAAAAACAGGAAATTGTATGTTTAAAGGTAAAAAAAGACCACATAAACACCCGTACTCTAAATGGTAAAATTATTTTATCACAGCAACTTAACAATTCTGAAATTTCTATATAAGTATAATGAAATTGAATAGATAAGTAAATTGATGTCTGATGGTGAGTTCAGTTCAGTCACTCAGTCATGTCCAATTCTTTGCAACCCCATGAATTGCGGTACGCCAGGCCTCCCTGTCCATCATCAACTCCCGGAGTTCACCCAAACTCATGTCCACTGAGTCAGTGATGCCATCCAGCCATCTCATCCTTTGTCGTCCCCTTCTCCTCCTGCCCCCAATCCCTCCCAGCATCAGAGTCTTTTCCAATGAGTCAACTCTTCCCATGAGGTGGCCAAAGTATTGGAGTTTCAGCTTCAGCATCAGTCCTTCCGATGAACACCCACCACTGATCTCCTTTAGAATGGACTGGTTGGATCACCTTGCAGTCCAAGGGACTCTCAAGAGTCTTCTCCAACACCACATTTCAAAAGCATCAATTCTTCTGTGCTCAGCTTTCTTCACAGTCCAACTCTCACATCCATATATGACTACTGGAAAAACCATAGCCCTGACTAGATGGACCTTTGTTGGCAAGGTAATATCTCTGCTTTTGAATATACTATCTAGGTTGGTCATAACTTTTCTTCCAAGGAGGAAGCGTCTTTTAATTTCATGGCTTCAATCACCATCTGCAGTGATGTTGGCCCCAAAAATAAAGTCTGACACTGTTTCCCCTGTTTCCCCATCTATTTCCCATGAAGTGATGGGTCCAGATGCCATGATCTTAGTTTTCTGAATGTTGAGCTTTAACCCAACTTTTTTACTATCCTCTTTCACTTTCATCAAGAGGCTTTTTAGTTCCTCTTCACTTTCTGCCACAAGGGTGGTATCATCTGCATATCTGAGGTTATTGAGATTTCTCCCAGAAATCTTGATTCCAGCTTGTGCTTCTTCCAGCTCAGCCTTTCTCATGGTGTACTCTGCATATCAGTTAAATAAGCAAGGTGACAATATACAGCCTCGACGAACTCCTTTTCCTATTTGGAACCAGTCTGTTGTTCCATGTCCAGTTCTAACTGTCGCTTCCTGACCTGCATATAGGTTTCTCAAGAGATAGGTCAGCTGGTCTGGTATTCCAATCTCTTTCAGAATTTTCCACAGTTTATTGTGATCCACACAGTCAAAGGCTTTGGCGTAGTCAATAAAGTAGAAATAGATGTTTTTCTGGAACTCTCTTGCTTTTCTGATGATCCAGCAGATGTTGGCAATTTGATATCTGATTCCTCTGCCTTTTCTAAAACCAGCTTGAACATCTGGAAGTTCACGGTTCACGTATTGCTGAAGCCTGGCTTGGAGAATTTTGAGCATTATTAGCGTGTGAGATGAATGCAATTGTGTGGTAGTTTGAGCATTCTTTGGCATTGCCTTTCTTTGGGATTGGAATGAAAACTGACCTTTTCCAGTCCTGTGGCCACTGCTGAGTTTTCCAAATTTGCTGGCATATTGAGTGCAGCACTTTCACAGCATCATCTTTCAGGATTTGAAATAGCTCCACTGGAATTCCATCACCTCCACTAGCTTTGTTCGCAGTGATGCTTTCTAAAGCCCACTTGACTTCATGTTCTAGGATGTCTGGCTCTAGGTCAGTGATCACACCATCGTGATTATCTGGGTTATGAAAATCTTTTTTGTACAGGTCTCCTGTGTATTCTTGCCACCTCTTCTTAATATCTTCTGCTTCTGTTAGGTCCATACCATTTCTGTCCTTTATCAAGCCCATCTGTGCATGAAATGTTCCCTTGGTATCTCTAATTTTCTTGAAGAGATCTCTAGTCTTTCCCATTCTATTGTTTTCCTCTATTTTTTTGCATTGATTGCTAAGGAAGGCTTTCTTATCTCTTCTTGCTGTTCTTTGGAACTCTGCATTCAGATGCTTATATCTTTCCTTTTCTCCTTTGCTTTTCGCTTCTCTTCTTTTCACAGCTATTTGTAAGGCCTCCCCAGACAGCCACTTTGCTTTTTTGCATTTTTTTTCCATGGGGATGGTCTTGATCCCTGTCTCCTGTGCAATGTCACAAACCTCCATCCATAGTTCATCAGGCACTCTATCTATCAGATCTAGTCCCTTTAATCTATTTCTTACTTCCACTGTATAATCATAAGGGATTTGATTTAGGTCATACCTGAATGGTCTAGTGGTTTTCCCTACTTTCTTCAGTTTATTCTGAATTTGGCGACAAGGAGTTCATGATCTGGGCCACAGTCAGCTCCCGGTCTTGTTTTTGCTGACTGTACAGAGCTTCTCCATCTTTGGCTGCAAAGAATATATTCAATCTGATTTCGGTGTTGACCATCTGGTGATGTCCATGTGTAGAGTCTTCTCTTGTGTTGTTGGAAGAGAGTGTTTGCTATGACCAGTGCGTTCTCTTGGCAAAACTCTATTAGCCTTTGCCCTGCTTCATTCTGTACTTTTGCATGCCAGTCCCCTATAATGAAAAGGACATCTTTTTTAGGTGTTAGTTCTAAAAGGTCTTGTAGGTCTTCATATAACTGTTCAACTTCAGCTTCTTCATTAGAACAGTAATTAAAGAATAAGTTATAACTTTCAATTTTTTAAAAACTTAATGCTCAGATTTGGTTACTAGCTCACATATTCAAAAATCTAGTGATTTCATATGGTACAAAAGCAACCCCAAGCTAGTTGACTAATGATTACATTACTTATGTGAACATTTGTTCTATTAAAATCTTTATTTTTTTTTTTCTGTCTTATGAATTACATCTCTGTCTGAGGCTTCTTCCTTTTGAAAGAAATAAGTGCAGTAGAAGATAATATCATTGTCATGTATCATTAGGCAATCTGGTAGTAATCATTCTCTGAGGATTTTTTTTTTTTTTTTTTGCTTTTGTTGAATATAGTTATTGTCATGGTTTATCAAGTCTCCAAAAACTACAGAATAGTCATTGAATATTCCTCCCTCAATTCATGTTGCTCCCAAGGAATTAATTTTATGATACAGTAAATTGAATATAAGAAATACTAAAAGAATATGTACACGTTAATAAAAGCGTTAAACATGGTGTAAATTTTCCTTTTTGTGAGCATTTGAGCATCAAGCAATAATGGCTGCCTGAATTAAATATTACACTGTGATTACAAAATGATTTTTTTCTAATTGTATGATTCCTCATATGTGGGTTAGTGACATTTTTCTGTAAAGTCTCATGTCTTCCATCATTTTTTTAGTATTACACAGGACACGTGATTTCCTTGTATTCAATAGCTATGTAGTGTTATACTATCATTATTATTTTCTGATGCTGATTTGACCCAGTTTGACCAATGGATGACCACTTAAGCTGGCTCTCTGTCATTTTGTTCTGATTCTATCAATCTTTAAATACCTCCTTGTTTTCACCAGAATACAACAGATCAATTTTTCTCTTGTACTTTCCCTGTCCCAGTTCTGAAAGCTGTTAAGCCTCTAACAACGCTTGGTTTCTTTTAGTGGAGAACAGTATTTAGAAACGAAGATCTAACCTCTAGTTGTATGTATTGATAGAGGGATATAATGGTTTCTAGGCTCCCTCAGTGAACAAAGCTAAGAATTTAAGTCATGAGTTTACACAGATACCACCAATGCAAATCCAACATTCTGAGTCTTTCTTAACTCTCTAGCATTCAATATTTGTACCACCCTTCTTAAATTATGAGAACCCTCATTCCAAATATATTTCACACTTGTTTTTCTACCTCTGACAGTTAAAGTATAGTTCCACGTGTGCATCTGTGCATAATTACACACTAATACACTAACACCACTACTACAACCAAATCTACTATGTAAAATTCAAATTTTCTTTGCAGTTATTTTTGTCCTTATAGTTTATCTCACTAAAGGTTCACAGTTAGAGACAAATACTTCAAATCTTTATTGATATTGTTTCAAAGTTATTGGAGTTATGCAAGGGGAAAATCAAGAGTATATTAATAATGGCAGCAAAATCTGGAACAACTAGAGCAGTTCTGCTATTGTTCATTTCTGAATTTCTTTCTCAAGCATTTCTATCAATGTTGTGAACAAACCAATATCATTCCAAAGAGCAAAACAAAACAACATCATTGCTTAAGCTAGCAAGAGTTGATTTTGTTGCAACCAAGGAATCCGAGTTCATATTCTGGAGATACACATGCACTTTTTCGTTTTCCTACTCACTCATGCTGTCCCCTCCCTCATAAATTTCTTTCTCCTAATATACAGAGAGTTAAACATGTTGCTTTAGCCAGGCTGCTGAGTTTGAATTCTTCCTCATCCATCTAAATAGCTATGAATTGTTACTTAATCTTTTAGCCTGAACTTTCTCATCTATGAAATGACAATAATAAAAGTACCTAATTCATAAAACTGCTATAATGATAATAACTAATAAATATAAAACTTTAATACTGAACACATGGTAATACCCGACACACATGAAGTAAATACTTCATGAATGCCACAAAGTATCTTTTAAGTAATAGAAATGTGACTTTCCACTCCTCTGATTCCTATAGTGACCTCTTTTGGTCTGCAATACATTTGGCCTTTTAATATTATATTTCCTAAAGCAATGCCACAAATACTATAGATGCTCCAAAAATATATTTATTGCAAAAATGAATTAATTGTGCATTTATTGAGATGTTACTTAATTTCACTTCCTCTAAGGACATATGCAATATGCCTAATCATATTCAATAAAATTTGTTCAATTTAATTTATTTAATGAGAAACACAAAAGTGCCATATATTGCTCCGGCATTAGTATTAAAACTTTGACCCCTTGTAAACAGGAAACGTTCTCATTTGACCAAAATCTGGCAGTAAATTGCTCACATCATTTACTTCATTGTAGACCTGAAAATTTTGATTCTAATAACCAAGTAAGTTTCACCCAATTCAATATCCAAAAGACTCATTTTACAGAGACTATTAAAAATAAGACAATATTTATTGAGAGTGACTGAACCAAATTCTAGCACTTGAGTTACATGTAGTTTCTTATGTGTCAATATAAAATAATCATCAATATGTTCTTCTGTATTCTCTTTCTAACCTTGCAAAGACACAAGTAATAATCCTTTACCAATATTATTGTCCTTATTGCTTCTATGTGTAATCAATATACAGTTATTAATGAGATATTTTACTTTATTCTCTCATAGTAAGTGTTTGAAGTCAGTCTGGTGTATATTTTATACTTCACACACACCTCCATTTAGATAGACCACATTTCCAGGGCTCACTAGCCACATATGACGAGTGGCCACTATGTTGGACAGAATAGACTTAAGTGTCTACCTGCTTATGTTCTTGCTCAAAATAAAGCCTTTAAGTATTGTTGTTTGTTGCCTTGTTCTGCCCCTGATATCTACCAAAGTTTTGCTTTACACTAAGCAGACTTTGACTGTGTGGATCACAATAAACTGTGGAAAATTCTGAAAGAGATGGGAATACCAGACCACCTGACCTGCCTCTTGAAAGACCTATATGCAGGTCAGGAAGCAACAGTTAGAACTGGACATGGAACAACAGACTGGTTCCAAATAGGAAAAGGAGTACATCAAGCCTGTATATTGTCACCCTGCTTATTTAATTTATATGCAGAGTACATCATGAGAAACGCTGGGCTGGAAGAAGCACAAGCTGGAATCAAGATTGCCAGGAGAAATATCAATCACCTCAGATATGCAGATGACACCACCCTTATGGCAGAAAGTGAAGAAGAACTGATGAGCCCCTTGATGAAAGTGAAAGAGGAGAGTGAAAAAGTTGGCTTAAAGCTCAACATTCAGAAAATGAAGATCATGGCATCCGGTCCCATCACTTCATGGGAAATAGATGGGGAAACAGTGGAAACAGTGTCAGACTTCATTTTGGGGGGCTGCGAAATCACTACAGACGGTGATTGCAGCCATGAAATTAAAAGACGCTTACTCCTTGGAAGAAAAGTTATGACCAACCTAGATAGCATAATGAAAAGCAGAGACACTACTTTGCCAACAAAGGTCTGTCTACTCAAGGCTATGGTTTTTCCAGTAGTCATGTATGGATGCGAGAGTTGGACTGTGAAGAAAGCTGAGCGCAGAAGAATTGATGCTTTTGAACTGTGGTGTTGGAGAAGACTCTTGAGAGTCCCTTGGACTGCAAAGCAATCCAACCAGTCCATTCTAAAGGAGATCAGCCCTGGGTGTTCTTTTTTTGTTTGTTTTTTTTTTCTTTTAATTTTATTTTATTTTTAAAACTTTACATAATTGTATTAGTTTTGCCAAATATCAAAATGAATCCACCACAGGTAAAGAATGATGCTAAAGCTGAAACTCCAGTACTTTGGCCACCTCATGCAAAGAGTTGACTCATTGGAAAAGACTCTGATGCTGGGAGGGATTGGGGGCAAGAGGAAAAGGGGATGACAAAGGATGAGATGGCTGGATGGCATCACTGACTCGATGGACGTGAGTTTGAGTGAACTCTGGGAGTTGGTGATGGACAGGGAGGTCTGGTGTGCTGGGATTCACAGGGTTGCAGAGTCGGACACGACTGAGCGACTGAACTGAACTGAACTGAAGAAACTCTGCAATTCAAGATACTTAACTGCTTTGCAGTTAATGAAATCACTTTTGTTTGTTGAAAGCCCTCTGCCTTTCTATATCTGAGAGCTACATCTTATATTTGTGCTACTCTTTAGTGGATGTGGCATTCTTTGTACTTTTTTTTTTTTTTAGTCTACATAATTTGGAAATAAATGACTTACTTTTTAGTGGAAAAACTAATAACCAATCTTGTAATAATCCTATGAAACACTTCTAAATAACATTTTCAAACATCCTCCTGCAAGAAAGAGTTAATTGGTTTTATTTTGGAATCACTTTCCAGGAAGAATAAATTTGATCTAATTTGAGTTCATTTAACTCTTCAAAATGCAAATTAATAATTTAGCTTTCTAATATGTGTACTTATGACCAATAGGTTTTATACTTACTCAACTCAATCTGAACAGTCTCTTACTGGAACTGGTCACCATGACCTCTCTCATTTGAGATTACCAGTCCCTCCTGAGCAGTGTTTTTAAGCTTTATAATGATGGATTTTTTTCCTTTAAATAAAATCTAATTTTATTGAAGAGAGAAAACAGTATCTCAACCACTTTCTCTTATTTTTTTCCCTCTGAGGCTTCAGAGAAATTCTCTATGGCATCCCTATGGTGGTAAAAAACACAGTTATAAAACAGTTTAGAGCAATTAAGAGTAATAAGAATTAATATAATTAAGAATATAGTCACACTCAAATTCTGAATTATTTTCTCTCCTACTTCTTCAACCTTAGAAATTCACACACACACAGAGAAAATCTTTATCTTCCTCCACATCCTCTAATAGCCATTGTAATTACCTACGCTATCCAAAAGCAGATCCTAGTTGATTAAACATAAGTATAATCTGTAGAGCTATTTTTATGTTTCATTAGGTTATGCTTCCACATAAATTTATACTGAAAACCCTGAATATTTGTAGAAATAGAGTTCACACAGCATTATCACAGTTTCTTTCTTCTTGCTATCTTGCTTTTTGTAGTATAGTTCTTGACATATTGCTTTTCAGTCGTATGCTTCTGAAAACTAATGAGAAAATACCTTACCACTACAAGCAAGCTACATTCATACTCTTGGGTGGGCACTGACTACAATAGGAGACAATCTTTTCTTCACTATGTGACTCCCTGCAGTAGATAGAGCTATTTTAGTGAATTAGCGGAAATGTTTTGTTCAAAATACTATTAGTTCCAATTTCATGGATCAAAAAAAATCTATAAAGAAATACTTTTAAATGATTTTTTAAAAATTATTTAAGGAATTCCTTGGCAATCCAGTGGTTAGGACCCCATGCTTCCACTGCAAGGGATGCGGGTTCAATCCCTGGTTGGGAAACTAAGATTCTGCAAGCCACATGGCACACCCAATAAATAAATAATAATTTAAATGAGCGAAAGAGTTTTACATACTCAATTCATTTTTCAATAAAAATACTGAGGACCATTCTTCACATTGTGGTATGAATTTAAATATACAAAATATATTTAAAAGAATGGCATTGAAACATGTAAAATATCATGTATGAAACGAGATGCCAGTCCAGGTTCGATGCATGATACTGGATGCTTGGGGCTAGTGCACTGGGACGACCCAGAGGGATGGCATGGGGAGGGAGGAGGGAGGAGGGTTCAGGAGGGGGAACACATGTATACCTGTGGTGGATTCATTTTGATATTTGACAAAACTAATACAATTATGTAAAGTTTAAAAATAAAATAAAATTTAAAAAAATAATAAAATATAATATTTTCATGTTTTTGTTGTGCTTTGAAATAAAAATCAGAATATAAAAGTTCTACATATAAATAGTTGTCTATACATAAGAGTTTCCTTTAAATTATTAACCTTTCATAGAAAAGCAAAAGTTAAAGGGATTTATATTTTATGAGAAAGAAATTTGCTTCACATTCAGATAGCACAGGTAGCAGAGGTTTAACAATTTCTTAAAATATCATAAAACACAGAATGATGTTCATGTGTACTCTTTTGAAATGCTGGCCTCTGTAATCAATTAGATATGTATTTACCCCCTACATTCCTTTGCTGAAGAAAAATTTTTAATGTTATAAAATTCATTCGCTACCTTCAGAAAGGTTACTAACATATTCTTGAATTTATGTTTTGCATTTCAGTTATAACAGACCTACTGAGATAGGTGTAAAAGGATTCTGAGAACAAAACTAACTGGAAAAGGAGATCTTCCTTCATCCCTGGTTTCTCTCCATTCCATCTTTCTCTTTTAAACTAAATTTCTGATGACTTTGGAGTGTTTCATTCAGGTATTCTGGAATCTCTGAAAACAGGTAATCTGATCTATGGAAGGGGATATGTTTGGAGACCAGTTTAAAAGAGATACTATATTGCAAAGCTACAATTCACTATCTGGAAATAAATTTATTCTAAGAGACCTGCAGGTGTCATTGGGAATAGAATATTATTGGCAGCTTGACTATGCCTAGTCTCTCTGGCCCCAGGAAGGCAATTAAAAGTCTGAAGGAGTTACTCTGTTGTTTCTGCTTCCTAAGATGGAAAAGAAGAAGGAAACAGGCTTTCTTCTAGTATCTCAGAAAGATCGAGTTGCCTAAGGAGAGAAAGATGAGTTAAACAGAAGGATATCCAGCAAAACAGAGTTGATGCAAGAGGCTCCTGAACTCAAGAGAAACTTGAACTAAAAAATGATGATGATGATGCAAATTAACAAAAATGTGCTGTGGCATGAAAAAAATCTTTTTAAGTCTAACAAACAAACAAAAAAAAACCATGATTTACCAGCTTAAAAAGTCAATAGATTAATGGAACGAGGAGACAGAAATGGTTGTAACATAAGTTAATGGATTGAAATATCAAGTTGAAGAAATAACTAAATCACAGAGCAAAGCTGGAATGGATGTAATGAAAAGAAAGATGAGGAGATTGGAGGATATATTAATGCACATGAAGTATAAATAAGAGTAGCTAACTGTTTTAAATGAAGGCATGCTGCTACTGCTGCTAAGTCACTTCAGTCGTGTCATAGATGCAGAGAAATAAAACTTAAGCTATGAATAGAAAAAGAAAGTCCTCAAGATGAAGAGAAACAAAGCTGGAAGACTGACAAAAGCTCACAGCTGGTCATGTCATTTCTGAATTTTAAAAAACCTGAACTTTAGGAATAAAAAAATAATTACACAAGTTTACAAGTGGAAGTCAAATGCTTATCTACAAAAATAAAAAAATAAAATTTATATTGGAATTCTTTATTTATAATTTGTTGTTGTTTAGTCGCTCAGTCATGTCCAACTCTTTTGCAATCCCAAGGACTGGAGCCTATCAGGCTCCCCTGGCCAAGGGATTTCCTAGGCAAGAATATTGAAGTGGGTTGCCATTTCCTTCTCTAGGAGATCTTCCTGACCCAGGGATCAAACTCATGTCTTCTGCATTGGCAGGCAGATTCTTCCCTACTGAGCCACTGAGGAAACCCATATCGGTACCTAAAAAATGAATAGTATCTACAAACTACTATGAAAGTGGGGTGCAATCCATGAAACTTCTTGAAGATGGAGAAAACAAAGAAAAAAACCACAAAAAAATAAATTTTACAATATATATAAAATGAGATAAAAATATTCACCAAAAGACAAATAATGTGTATTAAAATTGAGAATTAGTTTAATTATCAATTAGTTCAACTGCACAAAATCACATTTGGGCTTCTCAGGTAGCACAGTAGTAAAGAATCCACCTGATAAGCAGGGGAACTCAAGAGATGAAGGTTCAATCCGAGGGTCAGGAAGATCCCCTGGAGGAGGAATGACAACCCACTCCAATATTCTTGCTTGGGAAATCCCATGGACAGAGGAGGCTGTTGGGCCACACTTTATGGGGTGGCACAGAGTCAGACATGACTGAGCAACTGAGCACATGCACACACATACTTCAGTGGATATTAAAATAAAATTAGGGTACTCTTTCTGCCCCCTTCTGATGCCTATGTCAGAAGCTTTCTCTATCTCCTTTATACTTTAATAAAACTTTATTACACACAAAATAAAATAAAATAAATACTTATTAGAATGTTATAAAATTGGAGTACTTTTTTGGTGCTAGCGATTTTTTTAAACTTTTATTTTTTTACATACTTTTGGCTTTTTGCTGCACTCCAGCTTTCTGTTGTAGCAGGTGGGTTCTCCTCTCTAGTTGCAGCAGGAAGAGGCTCCTCTCTAGTTGCAGTGCACAGGTTTCTCAGGGAAGTGGCTTCTCTTGTTCCAGAGCATGGGCTGTAAAGTGCAGGCTCAGTAATTGTGGTACACGGGCTTAGTTGCCCCTTGGCACATGGAATCTTCCTGGACCAGGGATCAAACCTGTGTCCCCTGCATAGACAGAGAGAAGTCTAGTGCTAGTGATTTCTTCAGTGCTCTCTTTTTACTATTGCTGTGATTGTTGTTATATGCATTAAGAGAAAAAGGCACAATCTTCAGATGGGTAAGGTACATTCTTATCTCCACATGCTTGAATTCTCTGGAAGAAACTACTTGCTATTCTTTAACCATCACCAAAAAAAATACATATTTTTAAATATTTTATGTTTTTTTTCCAAAAAGATAATATGTTATAGTATATAAGTTATAGTTAAATAATTAAAAAAAAATCCTATGAAGTAATGATAGCTTAGGTATCAAAAGAGTAGGAAAAAATGATCAGTTTCTGATTACTGAAGTGTCCTGAGTAAGATATATTTTGAAACTGAAAATGAATTAGAGAGATTCAAGACAATATTTTACTGAGAAATATGTGGATTAGAAATAATTAATCCACATGTGGATTAAAAATATGGATATGGATTAAAAATATGTGTGTGTATGGATTAAAAATAATTAAAAACATTTATTTTTAGAAAATGTGAGAAATAGATAACTTAAGACATCTTTAGTGTGAAACATTTAAAAATTACAAATAAATTTACAGTTGAGTATGTGTGTGTGCACATGTCCTCAGACAGTATTATTAACTTTGGGTCATTGATGGGTAGTGGTGCAGGCTTCCTTCAAAGGATTCTAAAACTAGTGAGTAAATACTTGATCAGAAATAGGATATGTACACAGATTACAATATAACTAGTTAAGAAAAGAAAATAATGCTTTCCAACAGAGAAATCTAATGGAAAGTGATAAAAGTTCATGTCAGTAACGGGATGAACCAATATTATTACCCTGCAGCAGGGAAAGGCCACCCACTCCAGTATTCCGGCATGGAGAATTCCATGGACTGTGTAGTCCGTAGTCCATATTCCATGGGGTTGCAAAGAGTCCGACATGACTGAGAGACTTTCCCTTTCACTTTCAAGAGTGAACAATGAGCCAAATCATGTGTATGTGTGTGTGTGTGTGTATATATATATATATATATATATATATATATATATCAGATCAACCAAAATTGAGGGAAATTATACAAAGTAAATGACTTGTACTCATAAAAAATATGAAAGTCATGAAAAAAAATTAAAAAATTAAATTAAATTAAAGATCAAAATTACTAAACTACCTATCAAACAAAGAAATTGGAGCAACACTGAAGAGGGATGAGAATAGAAGAGAGTGAGGAGAAAGAGATTGCAGCATCTATCAATCTTGTTTGACAGCCTGCCAGCTTTTCCATAGCCTCCTAGATGATGGAAAAATGATCAGAGATGCATGAATAAGCAAGTTTTCCCCTTCGACATTCATAATATTTTCTATAACAGCACTACTGACAGTCTTTTTATCAAAGGCTCATTTTAAATAAATATATTGCTGATTCATTGACTATTGTCCTATAAATGTTAAATATCTATTCTAGTAATATCTTATTATTGACCAGTCACAGTATAGATGCTTTCCAGATTAAGGGTTAACCCGCCTCTTTTGTGGCTCAGCTGGTAAAGAATCCTCCTGTAATGCAGGAGACCAGGGTTTGACCCCTGAGTTGGGAAGATCCCCTGGAGAAGGGAAGGGCTACCCACTCCAGTATTCTGGCCTGGAGAATTTCATGGACTGTATAGTCCATGGGATCTCAAAGAGTCAGTCACAACTGAGCAAATTTCAGTTTCACTTTCTCCTCTCTTGAGACATCTGTAAACTGTGTTGCATTCTTAGCATCTTCAGGTAACTGATTATTGAGAAATTTCCATTTAACCAGAATGTTAGATAGTTCCTCAGGAAAATTTAACGAGAAACCCAAAGAATAACAGTCACATGTTCCCAGGTGGCACAAGTGGTAAAGAACCTACCTGCCAATACAGGAGATGTAAGAGATGCTGGTTCGATCCCTGGTGGGGAAGATCCCCTGGAGAAGGAAATGGCAAACCACTCCAGTATTCTTGCCTGGGGAATCCCACAGATAGAGAAGCCTGTCAGGCTATAGTCCATGGGGTTGCAAAGCATCAGACATGACTGAAGTGACTTAGCACTCATGTTCATTGGTTTGGTTGGTTGGTGCCCGCAGTGCTTTCCCCTGTTGCATGTAAAGACTCCATGCACTTCCTGCTCTGTTGGGATGATGATCTGCTACAACATAGGCTGCAATAGGTACTGCAGGTCTCATAATAATTGCATTATTCAATAGAAGTTCTGATTAAACCCAAAGAACTAGTTCAGTTCAGTTCAGTCACTCAGTCCTGCATGACTCTTTGTGATCCCCTGGACTGCAGCACCCCAGGCTTCCCTGTCCATCACAAATACCCAGACCTTGCTCAAACTCATGTTGATTGAGTCAGTGATGCCATCGAACCATCTCATCCTCTGTTGCCCCCTTCTCCTCCCACCTTCAATCTTTCCCAGCATTGGGGTCTTTTCCAATGAGTCATCTCTTCCCATCTTGTGGCCAAAGTATTGGAGTTTCAGCTTCACCATCAGTCCTTCCAATAAATATTCATGACTGATTTCCTTTAGGATGGACTGGTTGGATCTCCTTGCGGTCCAAGGAACTCTCAAGAATCCTCTCCAACACCACAGTTCAAAAGCATCAATTCTTCTGCACTCAGCTTTCTCTCTTTTCCTTCTCAACTCTCATATCCGTACGTGACTACTGGAAAAACCATAGCTTTGGCTAGACAGACCTTTGTTGGCAAAGTAATGTCTCTGCTTTTTAATAGGCTGTCTAGGTTGGTCATAGTTTTTCTCCCAAGGAGCAAGCGTATTTTAATTTCATGGTTGCAGTCACCATCTGCAGTGATTTTGGAGCCTAAGAAAATAAAGTCTGTCACTGTTTCCATTGTATCCCCATCTATTTGCCATGAAGTGGGACCAGATGCCATCACCTTCATTTTTTGAATGTTGAGTTTTAAGCCAGTTTTTTTCACTCTCCTCTTTCACTTTCATCAAAAGGCTCTTTAGTTCCTCTTCACTTTCTGCCATAAGGGTGGTGTCACTGCATTTCTGAGGTTATTGATATTTCTCCCAGAAATTTTGATTCCAGCAATTGCTAACTAGGTATGACAGTATATTGAGCACCAGTGTCCAGCAATACTAGCATAGTTTCTGCACTACCTCTAAGTCATTTTATCTGTATGCAGGTCAGGAAGCAACAGTTAGAACTGGACATGGAACAACAGACTGGTTTCAAATAGGAAAAGGAGTACATCAAGGCTGTATATTGTCACCCTGCTTATTTAACTTCTATGCAGAGTACATCATGAGAAACGCTGGGCTGGAAGAAACACAAGCTGAAATCAAGATTGCTGGGAGAAATATCAATCACCTCAGATATGCAGATGACACCACCCTTGTGGCAGAAAATGAAGAGGAACTAAAAAGCCTCTTGATGAAAGTGAAAGAGGAGAGTGAAAAAGTTGGCTTAAAGCTCAACATTCAGAAAACGAAGATCATGGCATCCGGTCCCATCACTTCATGGGAAATAGATGCGGAAACAGTGGAAACAGTGTCAGACTTTATTTTTCTGGGCTCCAAAATCACTGCAGATGGTGACTGCAGCCATGAAATTAAGAGATGCTTACTATGGGAAGGAAAGTTATGACCAACCTAGATAGCATATTCAAAAGCACAGACATTACTTTGCCAACAAAGATTCATCTAGTCAAGGCTATGGTTTTTCCTGTGGTCATGTATGGATGTGAGAGTTGGACTGTGAAGAAGGCTGAGCACCGAAGAATTGATGCTTTTGAACTGTGGTGTTGGAGAAGACTCTTGAGAGTCCCTTGGACTGCAAGGAGATCCAACCAGTCCATTCTGAAGGAGATCAGCTCTGGGATTTCTTTGGAAGGAATGATGCTGAAGCTGAAACTCCAGTACTTTAGCCACCTCATGCAAAGAGTTGACTCACTGGAAAAGACCCTGATGCTGGGAAATATTGAAGGCCGGAGAAGAAGGGGACGACAGAGGATGAGATGGCTGGATGGCATCACTGAGTCAATGGACGTGAGTCTGAGTGAACTCCGGGAGTTGGTGATGGACAGGGAGGCCTGGCATGCTGCGATTCATGGGGTCGCAAAGAGTTGGACACGACTGAGCAACTGAACTAAACTGAACGCAAATGACTTGTCAACTCCTGGTGACTCAACTGCTTCTTGTCTAAGAGATTTGGATTAATTGATTACAACTGTCCCTCTAAAACAAGAGACTTCTGAATATTTTTGAGTTAATTTTTCTCTCCCTTGATTTTATTTCTTCAGCCATCCAAGGAAATTATTTATGGAGATAACCAATCAGTTTTTTTAAGCCCAGGGAGAACAATTGTCTGAAGAGTTATAAATGCCTGTCTGAAGAGACACTTCTATAAATAGCTGCATCTTTTTATAAGCTCACTCTCTAAGGTTTCAAAGACACAGCCTTATTTATAGCTCAGTGGATATTTTTTATTGTCAAATAACAAATTGTAGCAACCAAACAATAAAGTGGTAATAATAGCAAAGGCTAAGATCACAATTTTCCCATTTTAAGAATGGTTTACTCAGACTTTTCCCTCTCACTACATTTGATCTATCCTAACACGTGTATGTGCTCAGTCACTTCAGTCAAGTCTGACTCTTTGCAACCCCATGGACTATAGCTTGCCAGGCTCCTCTGCCCATGGTATTCTCCAGGCAAGAATCCTGCAGTGGATAACTATGTCCTCCTCCAATGGCTCTTTCCAGCCCAGGGATGAAAGCCATATTTCCTGTGTTGCAAGTGGATTCTTTACCTGCTGAGCCATTGGGAAAACCCCTATCTTAACATAGTAATAAACAAGGAAATATCTCAATAAGTCTATTAGTCTAATATTCCCAGAAAAACAATTTAAACTATCTGGATAAAGGATTAACACTTGATAGAATGTAAAACATCAGGGTTGGATTAAACTTCTGCCAGGCAGAATAGCAATTATGAGAATAATCTCCTAAAGGTAAAAAAAAAAAGCTATTATATAATCCAAATTATCATAAATTGAAGAAAGTAGGGAATCACTAGACCATTCAGGTATGACTGAAATCAAATCACTTATGATTATACAGTAGAAGTGAAAAATAGATTCAAGGGATTAGATCTGATAGACAGAGTACCTGAAGAACTATGAACAGAGGTTCATGACATTGTACAGGAGGCAGGGGTCAACCATTCCCAAGAAAAAGAAGTGTAAAAAGGCAAAACGGTTGTCTGAGGAGGCCTTGCAAATAGCTGAGAAAAAAAGAGAAGCTAAAAATAGACAAAGGAGAAAAGGAAAGATATACCCATCTGAATGCAGAATTCCAAAGAATAGCTAAGAGAGATAAGAAAGCCTTCCTCAGTTATCAATACAAAGAAATAGAGGAAAACAATAGAATGGGAAAGACTAGAGATCTCTTCAAGAAAATAAGAGATAACAAGGCGATATTTCATGCAAAGATGGGCACAATAAACGACAGAAATAGTATGGACCTAACAAAAGCAGAAGATATTAAGAAGAGGTGACAAGAATACACAGAATTATACAAAAAAAAAAAATCTTCATGACCGAGAAAATCATGATGGTGTGATCACTCACCTAGAGCCAGACATCCTAGAGTCTGAAGTCAAGTGGGCCTTAGGAAGCATCACTACGAACAAAGCTAGTGGAGGTGAAGGAATTCCAGTTGAGCTTACTTCAAATCCTAAGAGATGATGCTGTGAAACTGCTGCACTCAATATACCAGCAAATGTAGAAAACTCACCAGTGGCCACAGGACTGAAAAAGGTCAGTTTTCGTTACCATATTTCCAATATTGTAAAGTAAGTAGCCTCTAATTAAAATAAATAAATTTATATTATTAAAAAAGGTCAGTTTTCATTCCAATCCCAAAGAAAGGCAACGCCAAAGAATGCTCAAACTACTGCACAATCGCACTCATCTCACACGCTAGTAAAGTAATGCTCAAAATTCTCCAAGCCAGGCTTCAACAGTATGTGAACCGAGAACTTTCAGATGTTCAAGCTGGTTTTAGAAAAGGCAGAGGAACCAGAGATCAAATTGCCAACATCCGTTGGATCACTGAGAAAGCAAGAAAGTTCCAGAAAAACATCTATTTCTGCTTTATTGACTATGGCAAAGCCTTTGACTGTGTGGATCACAACATACTATGGAAAATTCTTAAAGAGATAGGAATACCAGACCACCTGACCTGCCTCTTGAGAAATCTGTATACACGTCAGAAAGCAACAGTTAGAACTGGACATGGAACAACAGACTGGTTCCAAATAGGGAAAGGAGCACGTCAAGGCTGTATATTGTCACCCTCCTTATTTAACTTATATGCAGAGTACATCATGAGAAAAGCTGAGCTGGATGAAGCATAAGCTGGAATCAAGATTACCAGAAGAAATATCAATAACCTCAGATATGCAGATGACACCACCCCTATGGCAGAAACTGAAGAAGAACTAAAAAGCCTCTTGATGAAAGTGAAAGAGGAGAGTGAAAAAGTTGGCTTAAAGCTCAATATTCAGAAAACTAAGATCATGGCATCTGGGCCCATCACTTCATGGCAAATAGATGGAGAAAGAGTTGAAACAGTGATAGATTTTATTTTCTGGGCTCCAAAATCACTGCAGATGGTGACTGCAACCATGAAATTAAAAGATGCTTGCTCCTTGGAAGAAAAGTTATGACCAACCTAGACAGACTATTAAAAAGCAGAGACATTACTTTGCCAACAAAGGTCTGTCTAGTCAAAGCTATGGTTTTTCCAGTAGTCATGTATGGATGTCAGAGTTGAGAAGGAAAAGAAAGAAAGCTGAGTGCAGAAGAATTGGTGCTTTTGAACTGTGGTGTTGGAGAAGACTTCAGAGTTCCTTGGACTGCAAGGAGATCAAACCAGTCCATCCTAAAGGAAATCAGTCCTGAATATTCATTGGAAGGACTGATGTTGAAGCTGAAACTCCAATACTTTGGCCACCTGATGGGAAGAACTCATTTGAAAAGACTCTGATGCTGGGAAAGACTGAAGGTGGGCGGAGAAGGGATAACAAAGGATGAGACGGTTGGATGGCATCACCGACTTGATGGACATGAGTTTGAGTAAACTCCTGGAGTTGGTGATGGACAAGGAGGCCTAGTGTGCTGCAGTCCACAGGGTCACAAAGAGTCGGACACAACTGAGAGACTGAACTGAATTTTCACACCACCACTGAGACTCAGGAAGATGGCACAAACGAGAGGGTAGATGTGGTCTTCTGTTACCTCAGCATCTTCACAGTGCTTCTACATTAAACGAACGGAGATATCTGTCAGGGGCAGAAACCAAGGCACCTTCTCTCTGGCTGGGGAATGAGGTGTCAGGGGAGAAATTAGATAGGAAAGGGAAGGACAGCATAAAGATCTTTTATAAGAGATCTCCACCAATTGAAACATTAATGCATGCAATGCATGCACACGCGCACACACACACACACACAGTCGTCAATGTACAATTTATATTTTTGTTCTACTTACTAAAATGTAAATTTTAAAATGTACTAACAACATAAAATCTTTAAAGGACAAGATAAATTATAAAATAATAAAAATTCAAATAGGTCTTCTCATTTCCTAATGAATCATCTCTAGCACTGCATGTAGTATATATGTACCTCCCTTGGAGACCAACAATAAAAGACAGATTCTAGAGTTAGAACCATTCATATTCATTTAGATGGAATAATGCCTCCCATTTCATCATTTTATGAATATCATTATTCCTAGAGATTTTTAAATGTTAATTTTCTTGGCATTTTCAGATTTTCATACTGGCTTATTTCATATAAGCTTAGTACATTTTTCAAAACCCTATGAGAATTTTGAATCTAGAGAATCAACCACTCTGAGAATTTTGCTTTGCCATAGAAAACATAAAAATAATGAGACCATGAGAGCTGTTTCAAAATTAATGTAATTTTCCTATATTTAAGTATCAAATTAAAATCAATTTACTTCACAGATTAGGAAGTGTGTTTTTCTTAAAATCTACCTATAAAATTAAGATTGGTATTCTTGTTAAGAAGAAAGAGAGAGAGAAAAAAATATTTTATGCCACTGACCAGAGAACTTTATAATTCCTAGATTCTACCACATTAGATATTTGGCCTGTTTCCTAGAAATCCCTGATCTTTCTCTGTTAAATAACTTGATTATATTAGGAATTTGATTTTTCAGATTAATAATGAAACTATCAAGTAAAATATCCTCATAGGTGTTTTGTTTTTGTGGGAAATTGATAAGAACTTATTTCCATTAAAAGCATCTAATCGGTATGTGCCTATGTGTGTCTATGTGCTCAGTCTCTCAGTCGTGTCTGACTCTTTGCGACCCCATGGACCTTAGCCCACCAGGCTCCTCTTTCCATGGAATTTTCCAGGCAAGAATACTGGAGTAGGTTGCCATTTCCCACCCAGGGGTCAAACCTCCAAATTGAAATGAAGAGGTGTCACTGGTATTTCCCCCAGCCATTGTTTTTTCAAATGTAACTTTGTTTTTTTAAATGTAATTTTGTTTTTTCATATGTAACTTTTAAGAATGCCATAATTGTTATTAACATCTCTATGAGTGGAAATAGTGAGAGAGGTAATTTGAGACTGAACTAGCAGGACCCGGATTGAAATCCAGATGTTTCAACAGGAAAATCTATAGTCTTATTCACCTACTCTCCGGCCTCAGTTTAATTGGGAAGTCACTGGAAGAAGCTAATCTAGTTTTACATCACACAAAGGGTGGAAAATAAGGTGAGACAAAAAAAATATATATATGTACTGATATTTCTTAAAAGCTAACAGAATGAAAAAGAAAATAAAGGGGAACATATTTTTAAATTATTTACAATTAATTTGCATTTAATTTATATTCCCATACCAGTTAGGTGGGGCTTTCCAGGTGTTGCACAGGTAAAGAATCTGCCTGCCAATGCAGGAGACACAGGCTCAACCCCTCATCTGGGAAGATACCATATGCAGAGCAGCTAAGCCTGTATGTCACAACAGTTGAGCCTGTGCTCTAGAGCCTGGGAACCAAAATCTCTGAACCCCTGTACCTCGAACGCTGAAGCCCAGGAGCCCTAGATCCTGTACTCCACAATAGAAGCCACTGCAATGAGGAGCCCACACACCGCAACTAGAAAGTAGGCCCCACTCTTCCGGAACTAAAGAAAGTCCACGTAGCAACAAAGACCTAGCACAACCAAAAATAAATAATATTTTTAAAAAAGAATATAATTTATACCTGAGAGAATGTTATATATGAATTTTTAATCTAAACCATCTAAACCATGTTTAGATTAAATGATGTCAAATGTTGATTTGTTTATAGATTATCTTCTTAGAAATCTTCTTAGACCACTAAGAACATTTCTGAATAAATGTGTATCCAGAAAATTTCATGCACTACTATGAGTAAATTTGACCTATTTTCTCTTTAATATACTTCCATTTTGTGGAGCTTATACAGTGATCATATTTCAAATGAAAAATTATGCCAACCATATGCGCTGAAAAAAGATATCAGCACCTCCTGTACCTAATAGTTTGTGATTCTCCCTTTAAATGATAGTAAATGAATGCATGGCACAGAAATTGTATACCAATCACGAAATCCTATAATTGTACTGATTAACTCTGATTCAATTACCAGATAGGAGCTCTCCAAGGAGCTCTCATTTTGAGGATTAAAAAGCAGCTGAGTTATTCCACTGAAAGTGAAAGTGAAAGTCGCTCAGTCACATCCCACTCTTTGTGACCCCATGGACTATACAGTCTATGGAATTCTCCAGGCCAGAACACTAGAGTGGGTAGTCTTTCCCTACTCCAGGGGATCTTCCTAACCCAGGTCTCCCACATTGCAGGTGGATTCTTTACCAGCTGAGCTCAAGGGAAGCCCAAGAAAACTGGAGTGGGTAGCCTATCCTTTCTTCTCCAGAATCTTCCTGACCCAGGAATTGAACCAAGGTCTCCTGCATTGCGGGTGGATTCTTTACTAACTGCGCTATCAGGAAAGCTCAACTAACTACTCCCCCTCAAATTCAGCAGTTCTTAAATTTAGAAAAATATGTACTGTAATGGTTTTGAAAGATTAATTTTTTTCTTAATTATGTCACCTGTATCTCTTGAATCAGTACGGGAAATCCCAATATCTGCAGATAATCAACAGATGTCTAACTTACCACCCTATACTTACTTGATAGAACACTTTCTCTCCTTACACAAAAATAAACAAATTCTAATGTTACTACAACTATTTTGTAATTCATTTGTATGAAAATGTTCTTTATTTCTTTGGAAAATTGTCTCCAAATTACTTGAGTTAAAATGCAGGTGGCAAAATCATCATCACTATATAAATCTATGGAATTACATTAAATATGCATTTAATTTCCTAAGACTCCAATAGATATACTTGGAAAATAAAGAATATAAAAGTGGGAATGAGAGGTAGGGAGAAAAGAAAGAAAGGAGAGAAATAATTTGCATTATTTATATAATACACTTCTCATTTCATTCATTTAGCATAATCCCAGGGGAAAGAGGAACGGGAGACATGAATCTTCTATTCAGTCATTCTCAACTCTCTGTATAAAGGTTTTGGACAAATAAGTGTGATTCTAGTGTTTAAATGTGTATTTTATACTATTGGACTCTAAATACAATCTAATACTTTATCATGTGCTAAACTGAAGAAGCAGCAATATATTCCAGCCTGAAGACCATCTATATCAACCCTTAGGAAATATGGTGTGTGTACATATTATACTATATAAGTGATATAGAGGATTCTCAAGGGTGACTTCAATAATATGACTTTCTCTTCAAACTGTAAGAGCTAATCCTCATGTAACCTGTGATTATGCTGTACATGTGGATGGTTAAAAACATTGGTAATGAGGATATCAATCACTTCTGAGTCATCACTATGGCTCATATCCATATGCTCTCGTCCACGGCCCCAGTCTTTAAATCATAGCTACTCCAAAAATGAGAGTTATGCTTCCAAAGTATTTTCTTATGTTGCAAAGATCTCACTATTCTTTTTACCTAAGCTATATGGGTCATTGTTTTTTATATAAAAGTAGCAGAAAAAGAAGTAACTCTATGCATGATTCATTCATTATGTTCATATTCTGTGGAAATTCACTCCACATAATATGAACATAGAACTGAATCATAATACAAAATGACAAAAATAAAATAAGAAAAATTAAGGTTCTCTTTTATGAAAATAGTACATTTTCAAGGAAAGTTAATTATAATATAAAATTAACATAGTTCTTTGATTCATGTATCATAAACTATTAGTGTCTCTTTTCCACAAGTGATTCATTTGTAGATTCCAGGAAACCAACTGGACTTCCAAACTTAATTTCTTACATTCCCAATCAGTATAGTGGAATTGTACACTTTTTCTTTATTGAGATTTTACAAAACTTTCTCAGTTGACTTAATATGCAAAGCCAAAGTTTTCTCAAACTTATTGCTTGAAATGTAAACTATATATATCCGTATTGCATTTCTTTGCCTGAAATTTGACAGGGTAAATATACAAAAGAATTGATGATGTTAACCAGTAACAGTGATAAATTGAATCAGTCATTTTAGTCACATATTACTTATTTTTATTAATATGCTATTAGAGGATATTTCAGTATTTGATATATAATCAAATGTTTCAATGTTTCTAATGAACTCACTCAGATAGAAGAAAATTCTCATTTTCAATATATTTTATATGAAAAGGGGACAAAAACTAAAATTTTGTGAATATGATATTTTGTTACAAGGAATGAATGTGGTATTTGAATACCCTGTGTGTGTGCATATAAACTGAATGAATTCATAAAACTATGCTATTTGATTAAGCACACATGAATATATATCTTGAGACAATTATGAACTTATTATAAAAATACAATCTAATATGATCTTCTATAAATATAGTAATAATGGCAGACAGTATTAACCTCAAGGTCTCTGGGATAAGGGGAAAAGGCCAGTGTATCATTTCTTATGTAAAATGTCACAGTGTATCTTCCTGAATAAAGCAATTATTTCTTCCTAACATCATTTACTACACAAATTAACTTCTAAAATTGCCATTTTCAATGCAAAATAAATTTCACCTATAAACAACAAACCCAATAAAATAAAACTTTATTTCTGAAAGGTCACATTTTTAGAAGTCAAATGTGCTCTTAAATAATTCAATGTCCAATTTAAGGTTGTTACTTTCATATTATATATAGAAAGAACTGGCCTGTTCAGCATTGTTATTCCATTCACATACACTTGTTATAGGTTCTAAGCTAGCCTGCTGAACAAAGTCCATACTTGGCTCTTGAATGTTTCATAGTTTAGTTGGGAAGACATCCAGGTAAATCAGTAATTACAGGATCCTGTGAAAAAAGGCAAGCTAATGACATAAACAAGGATAATATGGTGGACTGCCTCCATCATAGGAAGCCTCTTCAAAATAATCAAAATGAAATCTAAAGAATAGGGGATAAAGTACAGAAAGGGAAGAAATATTCCAGGGGAGAGACAAGGACTGGGAAAACATGATGTGTAAAAGAGTAAGACATGTTGGAAGAATTACCAGTACTTTTCGATAGTTAAAGAGAAGAGCCATACAAGGGAGAATTAAAAGGTGAAGTTGAAGAAGCAAACGGGACCCCAATAATAAAGAGTCTTGTTGCTTTCCACTGAAAGATTTTTTAGCAGGGAAATGATTGACCTAATTTATGTTTAGAAAGTGAAAGTGAAGTCACTCAGTCATGTCCGACTCTTTGCGACTCCATGGACTATAGCCCACCAGGTTCCTCCACCCATGGAATTTTCTAGGCAAGAGTACTGGAGTAGGCTGCCATTTCCTTCTCCAGGGGATCTTCCCAACCCAGGGATCAAACCCCCATCTCCCACATTGCAGGCAGACGCTTTACCGTCTGAGCCACCAGATTTAGAAAGGTCTCTCTAAACCATTGTAAAAAATAGTTGACAGGAAGAGGGTTAACTAAAATCAGCAGTGATCCATTCACTAGAGTTATCCATTATGAGTCTGTCACAGAATCCACAGAAGAAATAATAAGATTGAAAGTAGGAATCCACCAGTGGATACTTTCAGTCTTTCAATCTCTATGATTCCATGGATGTAAGAACTCCTAAGAATGCTGAATCTATTAAACCGAAGTCAGTAAGTGATTAGGAGTGGAATCAGGGGAGAAAGAGAAATGCAAAGAAATCTAGAATAATTTCCCAGTTTGTACTTTGAAAAATTAAATTCAGCCATATTTGTTTCCTCATCAACATGGGAAAAATGGAGCGAATGGGTTTAAGACCTTAAGGGTGAGTTCGATTTGGGTACTGAAGAGTCTGAAGTGATTGTAGAACATCTGAAGGGACATGTCCAGTAGGTAGCTGAGTATGCAAGCGTGGAAAAGTAGGTTTGGTAGATACCATGACTAATGGCAGCAAAGACTTGTATTTGCATAAGGTAGATATCTCAGAGACAGTATACAGAGAAACACAAGCAAAGGATCAAGACAGTAATCCTTGAAAACACCAAAAATAAATGGCAGTCAGAGGAAGTAAAGCCTTTACATATTGTTTGGATGTAGGGAGGGAGGAGAAAGCAGCAGATAGTTGTTCCACAGCCTCATAGAGGGAGAGGAAGTTAAGAATGAAGAAATTAATAATGATGCTTTAGGTTACATTGTGAGAAAGTGGGGTGCAGCTGTCAAAAATATTTTAAAATGTGAAATTGGCTTTGAATTGGGTGATAGAGGCTGGAATAATTTTGAGGGGTGTGTGTGTGTGTGTGTGTGTGTGTGTGTGTGTGTGTTAGTTGTTCAGTCGTGTCTGCAACTTCATGAACTATAGCCCACCAGGCTCCTCTGTCCATGGAATTCTCTAAGCAAGAATACTGGAGTGGGTTGCCATTCTCTTCTTCAGGAAATTTTGAGGTATATGGTAGTAAAAACCTCGATTGCTTTGAAGAGACTGTTAGAAATATGGTTGAAGAGACTTCTTGACGGTCCAGTAGTTACCACTTCACCTTCCAATATAGGGGGCATTTCAATCCCTGGTCTGGAAGCTAAGATCCCACATGCCTCTTGGCCAAAAAACATAAACACAAAAATAGGAGCAACATTGTAACAAATTCAGTAAAGACTTCAAAAATGGTAAAAAAAAAAAAAGGAAAAGAAAAGAAATATGATTGTACAAGGCGATTCTGATGAGATCTCAGAAGAAAATAAGGAATAAGTTCCTGGAAACTGGAAGAAAGTTTCCAGTTTGTTATGTTTGTTATAAACTTGGCTGACTGGAGATTTGCTTTTGAGTGGAGAGTATAACTTGTAACCGACAAACTTGGATGTTTATCTGAGGAGATTTCCAAGCAAAGCATGGAAGTTCAGCCTTGGTTTCTACTTGCTACTTGTAATAAAATGCAAGTGTTACCTTGGAGAAAGCCCTGCTAAGTCACAAGGAGCTAGAAAACTTGAGAAAGTTTATAAAATTCTTAGCCTGTCCATATGGTAAAAAATGAGAATACTGTGCTTTGGAGAAAACACCAAGAGTGCAGCCTGACAAACTTTTGGAAAGACTAGGCGTGTGATGGATACAAACAGTCATCTTAGCAGAAACACTGCCATCTTGGACTGAAGCAGAGAGAGACAGGATGACATGAAGAAGGGCATTTGGACTTTTGGAATTCTGTTGGTAGGAAACAAGAAATAAACTAGTAGAGATACTAGACTGTAAATGTGTGTTGTCTTTCCAAAAAAGGAGAAACATTGTTTAACCATCCTGCTGGTTGAGTGGTCAACAAAATGGCACCTCCTCATTTCTAGAGGATAGGGCTACCCCCGTCCTTGGGCCCGCAGGATGGGAAAACCTCAAGCTAAAATGGCAGGACTACCACTAAGAGCCCAAGGCAGGAACAAATAGGGCTTTGGTTGACCCAGAAGCAAGGACTGATGGAATCTGCAGACCCAGAGGACAGAGCATCAAGCAACAGAAAGTAATTTTCATGCCTTATATCTAATGGATTTTGCCTTGCTTGATTGTGAATTTTCTTTAAAACTGTGATTCCTTAATTCCTTCCATTATCTCCCTTTTCGGAGGGGAATGCCTATTTCATGCCTGCCTCACCATTGTGTTTTTTAAATAATTATTAATTTGGGGGTGTATTGGTCTTCACTGCTGCACGAGTCTCTTTTAGTTGTGGTAACCAGGGACTACTCTGTCATTGTGGTGCAGGCTTCTCTCATTCTCTCTTGTTGCAGAGCACAGGCTCTAGGCACACGGACTTCAGTAGTTGTGGCATATGGGCTCAGTAGTTGTGGTCTTGGGCTCTACAGCACAGACTCAGTTGTGGCACAGTGACAGCTGATTCGTAGCTTGTGGATTCTTCCCAGACCAGAGATCAAACCTATCTCATTGGCAGGCAGACTCTTTACCACTGAGCTACTATGAAAGCCCCCAGCACTGTATCTTAAAAACAGATAACTTGCTTTCTAGTTTCAAAGATCCATAAATGGAGAGGAATTTTGCTGCATGACAGACTATACACAGAATCTTATGCATTTCTGATAATGATAAGATTTGGAGCTTTTTGAGTTAATATTTCATAGGATTTTGGACTTGACCTTGGAATAGGTAAAACTTTGGGGCATGTTGAGTTAAAATGAATATATTTATACAGGTGAAGACATTGTTTGGAAATAGGGGCTTTGCAGATGTAAGCAAGTTAAGATGATGTACGCTGGCTTGGGGTTGCCTTTAAGCCAATAACTAATGTCTTTATAAGAAAAGGATCATTTGGACACAGAACAACATACAGGGATGTGATGTAAAGACACACAAGTTTACCATGTGATGACAGGCAGAGATTGGAGTAATACATCTACAAGCCCAGAAACACTGAAGATTGACAACAACCAACAGATACCAGGAGAGAGTACATGGAACCCAGTCTCCCTCAGAGCTTCAGGAAGGAAAAAACGACCTTGTTCATGTACTGATTTCAGATTTCTAACCTCTCAAACTGTGAGAAAATAAGTGCTGTTGTAGGCCATTCTGTTTGTGGTAATGTGTTATGACAACCCTAAGAAATTAATGCAAATGTCAAATGCTAATGCTACAGAGAGATCAAGAAAGTTCAGGATGGAAAGTGAAAAATTGTTTAATATGCAATTTGCTAAGAGTCGGACACACCTGAGTGACTGAACTGAACTGAACTGAATTGATAGGACTAAACACTGACACAACAGTATTAAGTATTTTCATACCTAAAGATACTGTGAGTGATGAAGTGGAAATATTAAATTTAGACATTTTGTTTAAAAATTTCATCTAGAAACAAAAGAAGAGAGAGAACAGTGGTAACCAAAATGGAATGTAATCAGGAAAAGGGCTATTTCATATAGATTCTTAAATATGCCTCAGTCTTAAAGAAAAGTCAAGTGTTTAAGAGAGAGAGAGGATAGGAATTGTTGAAAGAATGCATAGCACAAATGAAAGAAGATAAACCACTTTCACAGAGACAATAAATTCCTAAGAGATGGATGGAATGCACAGAAATGTGAAATTCTTCTGTCAGATACTTTGCAAACAACATAATTTGTTAAACACAAAGAGGAAGATGGAGAAGAAAGAGAACTGAAGAATGGCTGGGAACCGATCATAGACCAATCATAGAAAGGGTGTCTGGTAGACAGCAAATATTGCTGAGTAGCGGTCCGCACAATTAAGTGGAGATGATCTACTATTGATTAATTGGTGGGTTGCCAGCAATACTGAGCCCTCTGATTTTAGGAGCCCAAAACTCAGAGGGTGGAAATGACCTCAGTGTAACTGCCAAGCAGGTACAATGAAATAATAAAGGGAAACCAATAAAGCGAGAGTCAAAGAGTAGACTTACCAGGAAATGATACTGATGAAAAATAATATCTCAACATAATGGGGAATAATGAACATACTGAAACTAAAAGTGCTGGAGAACTGTCAAACAGATTATTGCCAGAGACAGAAATCTGGAAGTTTGACAACCTTTCCTTTCTGAAAATAACTCCTTCACTAGCCAGCAACGGTGCCTGAAATTCTATCCTGAAATGTTTATTTTGGGGAGGCCTGTTAAAAATAAAACTAGAAGCATGAAATATGCCATATTGTTTCCTTGAGTTGTAAGAGAGGAAAAAAATAATACATGGCCAGGATCCATTCTATTAATATAAATTGTTAGCAAATTAATGAGGCACATCACCAGTAACTATTATAAATAAAAATATGGAGAGTAAATAAAATTTGGAAAAATGTAATCTATTATGCACAGTAAAATGGGCAAACATTTCTTGGTTCTTAGGAACAAACTATAAACACTCACATAAACGATCATAATTTGTATTACATTTATTCCATCAAACCAAGATTTACACACTAAATCTAAAACCTATTAATGTCTCCCTCGGTACCATGCTTGGCCTACTTCCCAGGATCCTCAGATATTTCCATAGGCACATACTCAAACATACTTCCTGATTCTAGCTGTGGGAGCATTGGATACCTCTCTAAGTCACCTTCTAGTGTGTTAGAAGGTGCATCTTGGCCTCTTGGCCTCTTTCCTTGGTAGTTCAAGGCTCAGACTTTTGGAGTTCTTAACAGAAAGAGGATGAGGAAGAATTAGGAAATCAGCAGAGTGGGCTTAGATAAAAGCAGGATTCAGATTCTGGAGCTATGATGGCCAGATTATTCAACAAATTCTCTTAGTTGGAAAACTTCCTCCTTAACCTTTATCTCCTAAGCCTTCCTATTTTTCAAGGCATAAGCTTCTGCTAAGTCTATCTTCATTTTAGCACTTCACTTTATCCTCACAAAGAAAAGTTTTAAACAAAGTTAAAAGAATCCAGTGGGTACAGCATCCACTTCCTTGGTGACATAGTTCCATTGCTCTCTGTGCCTTCCCATTCTATTACTCATGATTCTCACCTCAATGTCAAAAATACTACTAGACTGCAGGTTCTGTGAAGACAGGGTTCGTATCTAGTCGTTTCACTGCTATATCCCTAGTATCTGGTATAGCTTCTGGAAAGAAGCAAAGAGAATGCACTGGTCATAACAAACACCCTCTTCCAACAACACAAGAGAAGACTCTACACATGGACATCACCAGATGGTCAACACCAAAATCAGATTGATTTTATTCCTTGCAGCCAAAGATGGAGAAGCTCTACACAGTCAGCAAAAACAAGACCAGGAGCTGACTATGGCTCAGACCATGAACTCCTTATTGCCAAATTCAGACTGTAATTGAAGAAAGTAGGGAAAACCACTAGACCATTCAGGTATGACCTAAATCAAATCCCTTATGATTATACAGTGGAAGTGAGAAATAGATTTAAGGGTCTAGATCTGATACATAGAGTGCCTGATGAACTATGGATGGGGTTGATGACATTGTATAGGAGACAGGGATCAAGACCATCCCCATGGAAAAGAAATGCAAAAAAGCAAAATGGCTGTCTGAGGAGGCCTTACAAATAGCTGTGAAAAGAAGAGAAGCAAAAAACAGAGGAGAAAAGGAAAGATACAAGCATCTGAATGCAGAGTTCCAAAGAATACCAAGAAGAAAGCCTTCCTCAGCGATCAATGCAAAGGAATAGAGGAAAACAACAGAATAGGAAAGACTAGAGATCTCTTCAAGAAAAGTAGAGATACCAAGGGAACATTTCATGCAAAGATGGGCTCGATAAAGGACAGACATAGTATGGACCTAACAGAAGCAGAAGATATTAAGAAGAGGTGGCAAGAATACACAGAAGAACTGTATAAAAAAGATCCTCACGACCCAGATAATCTTGATGGTGTGATCACTGACCTAGAGCCAGACATCCTGGAATGTGAAGTCAAGTGGGCCTTAGAAAGCATCACTATGAACAAAGCTAGTGGAGGTGATGGAATTCCAGTGGAGCTATTTCAAATCCTGAAAGATGATGCTGTGAAAGTGCTGCACTCAATATGCCAGCAAATTTGGAAAACTCAGCAGTGGCCACAGGACTGGAAAAGGTCAGTTTTCATTCCAATCCCAAAGAAAGGCAATGCCAAAGAAGGCTCAAACTACCCGACAATTGCACTCATCTCACACGCTAGTAAAGTAATGCTCAAAATTCTCCAAGCCAGGCTTCAGCAATACGTGAACCGTGAACTTCCACATGTTCAAGCTGGTTCAAGCTGGAAAAGGCAGAGGAACCAGAGATCAAATTGCCAACATCCGCTGGATCATTGAAAAAGCAAGAGAGTTCCAGAAAAACATCTATTTCTGCTTTATTGACTATGCCAAAGCCTTTGACTGTGTGGATCACAATCAACTGTGGAAAATTCTGAAAGAGATGGGAATCCCAGACCACCTGACCTGCCTCTTGAGAAACCTATATGCAGGTCAGGAAGCAACAGTTAGAACTGGACATGGAACAACAGACTGGTTCCAAATAGGAAAAGGAGTACATCAAGACTGTATATTGTCATCCTGCTTATTTAACTTATATGCAGAGTACATCATGAGAAATGCCAGGTTGGAAGAAGCACAAGCTGGAATCAAGATTGCCGGGAGAAATATCAATAACCTCATACATGCAGATGACACCACCCTTATGGCAGAAAGTGAAGAGGAACTAAAGAGCCTCTTGATGACAGTGAAAGAGGAGCATGAAAAAATTGGCTTAAAGCTCAACATTCAGAAAACTAAGATCATGGCATCTGGACCCATCACTTCATGGGAAATAGATGGGAAACAGTGGAAACAGTGTCAGACTTTATTTTGGGGGCTCCAAAATCATTGCAGATGGTGACTGCAGCCATGAAATTAAAAGATGCTTACTCCTTGGAAATAAAGTTATGACCAACCTAGATAGCATATTGAAAAGCAGAGATATTACTTTGCCAACAAAGGTCCATCTAGTCAAGGCTATGGTTTTTCCAGAGGTCATGTATGGATGTGAGAGTTGGACTGTGAAGAAAGCTGAGCACTGAAGAATTGATGCTTTTGAACTGTGGTGTTGGAGAAGACTCTTGAGAGTCCCTAGGACTGCAAGGAGATCCAACCAGTCCATTCTAAAGGAAATCGGTCCTGGGTGTTCTTTGGAAGGAATGATGCTAAAGCTGAAACTCCAGTACTTTGGCCACCTCATGTGAAGAGTTGACTCATTGGAAAAGACTCTGATGCTGGGAGAGATTGGAGGCAGGAGGAGAAGGGGACAACAGAGGATGAGATGGCTGGATGGCATCACCGACTCGATGGACGTGCGTCTGAGTGAACTCCGGGAGTTGGTGATGGACAGGGAGGCCTGGCATGCCGCGATTCATGGGGTCGCAAAGAGTCGGACACTACTGAGCGACTGAACTGAACTAGAAAGAAGTACACTCAATACACATTAAAGGAATGATTGAAGCAATGCATGAACAATAACTACTCTACTAGGACACATGGAAAGTCTTTCCATGTAAGGCAGATCTAAAAGGAAAGCTATGATTGGATCCCTATCTTCTTCTGAAAGAAAACAACTTTTTTTGTTTGTTTTTATTTTATTTTTTTAACTTTACAATATTGTATTGTTTTGCCATATATCAACCTTTTAAATGCCTGTTATTGTATCTTCTCCTAATTCCATTGTCAATCATTTTCTGTCATATCACTTCTACTTCTGTGTAAGTACAATGAGGACAAAATTACAGACTTATGATGATCTGTATGGACAAGTAACTGTAGAAGGAAATGGTAACCCACTCCAGTATTATTGCCTGGGAAAGCCCATGGACAAAGAAGGCTGGCAGGATACAGTCCATGGGGTTACAAAGAGTTGGACACGACTGAAGCAACTAACACAAAAAAGTAAAACAGTAGTGTAAACTGAATAGATTTTTACACGAATAAGTAACTTTTATCCGTATTTTGTGGAGAAGGCAATGGCAGCCCACTCCAGTACTCTTGCCTGGAAAATCCCATGGGTGGCAGAATCTGGTAGGCTGCAGTTCTTGGGGTCGCTAAGAGTTGGACACGGCTGAGTGACTTCACTTTCACTTTTCATTTCATGCATTGGAGAAGGAAATGGCAACCCACTCCAGTATTCTTGCCTGGAGAATCCCAGGGATGGGGGAGGCTGGTTGGCTTCCATCTATGGTATCACACAGAGTCGGACACGACTGAAGCAACTTAGCAGCAGCAGCAGCATGCATATTTTGATCAAATATTTAAAGTTATAATTACCAAACCACAACGTGGTCCATTTCATAATCTTGATAAATGGTGTGTGTCATGTGAAAGAACTTTAAAAAAAAATTCTTCCTTCATTTCATTAGGGAAGGAAGACTTTCATTTTAACTTAAGTAATTTCAAGATGGTAAATTGACAGAAGTAATTTGCCTTTCAAAAGAAAACAATTTAATTTAGAATTAATTAGCAGGAAGTGTGGAATCTGTTAACTTATGATTTATCACATGTTTTTCAGGTCTTTCTGGGAAAAAATAGAAAATAATAACCTTTGATAATTATCATTTTCAGCATGCATTTATTTTGAAGCAGTGCTGTGTCCATAGAATTATTATTAGGGTGCCTCAAATTTATTTCTATACACTAACTTTTTGTCATAAAAACTAAAAAAAAAAGAATATTATTCATCACTCTAAGTCCATATATGCAATAATTAGGGTTTTTAAGGAATAGATACTTACACCAAAGAATAGTGTTCACAAATCACAAGCTACGTTCTCTTGAAGCAAATCAAACTTGCTCTCCAATACATCTTACCTGAAAATGTTTTATGTAATGCATATTGTAACAAGAGAGAAGGGCACTAACATTTATTGAGGTCTCTCTCCTGCTTGGTATTGTTGAAAAGCTGTTATCATCCCCCTGTTTACCCTGAAATGTAGATTTAAAAAAATAATCTTCACTTTCAAGTAAAGAAATCAAGGCACAAAGAGTTCAAGTGGGGGAAAAAAGAGCTCAAGTAGGGGGAAAAAGATTTCAAGTGTTTTGGGGAGATTGCTAAAATACATGTAGCCCTAAATCCCTTCCACAAGAGACTAATATAAAAGAGAGTCTTGGCTCTCCTGATAAATGGCTGGTGAGATCCACCTAAGCACAGACTCCAGCTCACACTCCACAGAACACTCCAGCTCACCTGCTGACAGCCAAAGCTCATTTGTCTCATTCTCATCAGTGTATCCACATGATCAGGCCCTAAAAGCCAAGGCTCCAAATGTTCAAAACACTATAGCCCTGTGTACTTATGTAGATTGTTCATAGGATACATTCATTGCTGAGAAATGGTGAAATTTAAGTCTTGTCCTTGTGTTTCAAGAAGACCTACATCTCAATATTTCTGATTTACCCTCAGTATGTTATGGCATTCCAAGCTGAGAGAATCCTCTGGGCCAAAGTCTCTCTCTGTCTGGGGGTTAGGAGAGAGGAGGGGACAAATTTCTGGTGACTGAGATTACAGGAAGAGAGGGAATGGGTGGATTTGGGAAGCGGGAAAAGCAACGGGATCTGAGAAGGGAAAACAGAAACACACACGCAGAAATTTGAGTGAAATTCCAAAAGCCAGTGAACAAACGAGCGGTTCTCACAGTCCTCAGCTAACTGCACCCACAGGCGATCTTGCCAGAAAATCTTCTGGGACTTTGCCTATGCCTTAGGGGTGAATGGTTTAATTGGTTTAGAAAATAAAAGTCCACAATACAGCTGAAAGCAGGGACTTAAGCAAAATATCTTGAAGTTAAAAGACGAAAAACAATCTTGTCAAGATTTTAATTACATATAAGAAAGTGCAGCCCTTCCTTGAGCCTGTCAACCCGCCAAGCTCCAGCGAGTAGCGAATGAATGAAACCCAGAGGGCGGGGGTGGAGGAAAGGAGCGCAGTCGTCTTCCAAAAAGGGGTTGTCAGCTCCGCGGCCCCCACAACGTCACCGAAGCAGAGCCCTGTAAGAGACTATAAAGATCGCAGCGGCTCCTGAACCTCAGCGCTTCAGCTGGTGCCCCGGGAACTCCAGCAGGAGTGATTCCCGGAGGGTCTCCGCTGGCGCCAGTCCCTAACATCACTTTTTTCAGACTGTCTCATCCTTCTTGCCCGATAGATGCTCAAAGTCGCTTTTGGAGAAAGCGCCTCCTTTCTCCCCATCACCTACAGGGTCAAAGCATCCCTTAACCAGCAAGGGCTGTGGTACCTTCTCCACCTCGATTCGGGGCGGGGCTGAGGTCCGCTCAGCAGCGAAGCGACTGGGAGGCGGAGAAGAACTTCGCGGGAGACGGGCCGGGCTGACGGTGGGTGAGCGAGGGGACTCAGGTTGCACACCCATCGCTATGGCCTCTCTCCCCGTAGCCGCGAACTGGACCAACGGGGGAACGGCCGGCGCGGACATCGGGAACCTGAGTGCGCTCGAGCCTGGGGCAGCCGCGGGAAAGGCTGAGACTGAGTGGCTGCAACTGCTCGTCCAAGCCGGCAATCTTTCCGCTTCCTTCTCCCCGCTGGGTCTGGCTGCGGCCTCCCCTGCGCCTTCGCAGTCCCGGTCTAATATCACCAACCAGTTCGTGCAGCCGTCCTGGCGCATCGCGCTCTGGTCCCTCGCCTACGGCATGGTGGTGGCCGTGGCCGTCTTCGGGAATCTCATCGTCATCTGGATCATCCTGGCCCACAAGCGCATGAGGACCGTCACCAACTACTTCCTCGTGAACTTGGCTTTCTCCGACGCCTCCATGGCCGCCTTCAACACCTTGGTCAACTTCATCTATGCGCTGCACAGCGAGTGGTACTTCGGCGCCAACTACTGTCGCTTCCAGAACTTCTTTCCTATCACAGCGGTGTTCGCCAGCATCTACTCTATGACAGCCATTTCGGTGGACAGGTGAGGAGAACACTGGGAGGAAGGAGGAGGAGGAGACAGACAGAGAAGCTGGGCAGTGGGATAAGGTTAAAAAGAAATGGATCTGATGAAAGGAAAGGGACTGGGTGAAAGTTCTTAAAGCAGGTCACTAACCTTGGTGGCTCAGAAAATAAACAACCTGCCTGCAATGCAGGAGACCCAGGTTCAATTCTTGGGTTGGGAAGATCCCCAGGAGAAGGAAATGGGAACCCATTTCAATATTCTTGCCTGGAAAATTCCATGGACAGAGGAGCCTGGAGGGCTACAGTCCTTGGGGTCACAGAGTCAGACACGATTGAGTGACTAACACTGATGATGATGAACCCATTTACAAATGGGTCCATCAATGGCTGAACTTGTTCTGTTTCTATGGCCTCCCCACTCCCACCCTAAACCCCTAATCCCCATTGAGGTCATCTAGAGAGAATGAAGAAGGTGAATGAAAGAGATGGGAAAACCTGTCATTCCAAGTAGGACAAACTCAACTAAAAACACTTAACACTAGTACATTTTCTCAAATGGCTTCAAACAATTGCCACAAAAATTATGTGACCTTTAACTTGTACTTTGGAGGCTTCCTCCTCTCCGTTAGTCACTATTCTGTCAGAAAAATGAATGCTACCTGCCTCCTCTCTCTGGTTTGCTGATTCTTAGTGCCATCCATCCTGTGCCCGATCCTTGCCCCAAGGCCAGCACCGGTTTGGTCTCCCAGTTATGGAGGATCCAACAGAGGCAGTAAGCTCCCTCCAAATGATTGCTAGCAGCCAGCAGTTTCTCCAGTTCTCCAGGTTAGTTTTCACTTCCAGTAATCTGTGGAGACCCTGTGCCTGGAAGATGGTATCTGACTCTTTCAGATGATAGGCAAGAAAAAGCCCAAAGACTAAGTGGTTAGGAAATGAGGCATGCCGCTTGATAACTGTTTAAAGATAATCTTTTAGAATGTTCCCCCATCTACTTTGGGAATCCCAAGATTCTTAAGCAATTATAAGAAGCTGGAGAGACATCCAACACTTGTTCTCATAAACCAGTTTATGAAATTTCAGTGTGTGTTTGCTTCCTCATATTGAATATTATGGACAATGCAGACTGTGTTAAGACAATGGTAAATATCTACCTGTTACTAGTGAAAGTGAAAGGCACTTAATCAGGTTGGACTCTTAGAGACCCCATGGACTATACAGGCTATGGAATTCTCCGGGCCAGAATGCTGGAGTGGGTAGCCTTTCCCTTCTCCAGGGGATCTTCCCAACCCAGGGATTGAACCCAGGTCTCCCAAGTTGCAGGCAGATTCTTTACCAGCTGACCCACAAGGGAAGCCCAAGAATACTGGAGTGGGTAGCCTATCCCCTCTCCAGTGGATCTTCCCCACCCAGGAATTGAACTGGGGTCTCCTGCATTGCAAGCAGATTCTTTACCAACTGAGCTATCAGGGAAGCCCTGTTACTGATGGTTACACTTTAATTCAATAGTATGCTAAAAATGAACCACATTAGTGGCTTTTAGTCTCCATTTTGTGATTGGCAGTTTGCATGGGGTTGATGGGGGTAGGGGAGGTGAAGTGACTTTAATTTCAAGTATTAATGTTCTCATCCATGAAAAGGAAAGAATACTTTTTTCTATATTAACAAACTTGTTTGAAAATAAAATGTAGCTTAATATTAATTCTTACTACAGTAAGTCACCATTATGAAAAAAAATAAGAAAAAAAAATGGCTTTTTTCCATCAGTCCATCCTCTGTCTTTATTGTTTTGAAATTGAAGGTATTGAAGGCATCAAGCTTTAGAAACAATTTTCAAATGCCAGGCCCATGGGGTTAAATTGAAGGAGCAGTGGTTAGTTCCCACTGACTAGGATTTGTAAGCACAAAACCATATTTTTTTAAAGCCTCTGACACTGCCAGTCTTCTTTTCCCCTCTATGTCTAGTTTTCAAGTATCTCACTCCTTCATTTTTGCAGGCACAATGGTGAGTACGAAGAAGAAACAAAGTCAGTTCCAAGTTGGAAAACAAGTGAAAGCACCTCTAATCTTGCTCCACTGATCTAGAAAGGAATGTTTCTTTGGTTTGGAATCTGTCTTTAGTTTTGTTATGGTTTGATTTATTCTTTGCTCTAATCTGGAGGAGATATGCATTAGCATATCAGGTTGTAAGATTCTCACAATGTTCTTAAAATGTTAATGATACATTATGAAATTTGATGAAAATTTAGTGTGTGAAGGCTGTGAGGGAAAAAAAAATTTAGTGTTTCAAGTATGTGAGGGGGAAGAAAGGTCATTTTCCCAGTTACTTTCTGCCAATATTTATGTAAAATCTGAAATAACACTGGAGTTATTCTAATTGATAATGTAATGCTATTTCATCACATTCACTGGTTTGAAATCAATGAATGTTTTACTACTTACACCTTACTATTTCCTTACTAGAAAACATTATTCAATTACCAAAACTACTCAAAATTAAGGATCATACAATTTGCAATAAAGTCTGAGGCATATTCAGTGCAATATGCTTGAAGAAATTTTAGTTTCCAATATAATTAATGCTTTATTGAAATAACCATAAAATTACATAAGCCCTAATTGGGTCTTAATTGGTAAAGGATTACATCATTTAAATTGTGATAGTAACACTTGGCTTATTGAATTGTGAGTGTTTTCTATTCCCATTTTTTTCTTAGATTATATTCCATTATAGGTTATTACAGGATATTGAGTATAATTTCCCATGTGCTTTGTTGTGCTAATTTTCTTCAGTCATGTTCGACTCTTTGGGAACCTATGGACTGTAGCCCACCAGGCTCCTCTGTCCATGGGATTCTCCAGGCAAGAAAACTAGAGTGGGTTGCCATGCTCTCCTCCAGGGGATCTTCCCAACCCAGGGATCAAACCCATGTCTCTTATGTCTCATGCATTGGCAGGTGGGTTCTTTACCACTAGTGCTACCTGGGAAGCCCCTCTATTCCCATTTAACATAAATTGAATTGCGTCTTCCCAGCCTAAATGAAAAATGTATTGAACTCACTGTGTCCCTCTCCATGTGTGTGCGCTCAGTCGTGTCTGACTCTTTGTGACCCCATGGACTGTATAGCCTGAAAGCTCCTCTGTCCATGGGATTTTCCAGGCAAGAATACTGGAGTGGGCTTCCAATTCCTACTCCAGGGGATCTTCCCGACCCGGGCATCCAACCTGCATCTCTGTGTCTCCTGCATTGGCAGATGGATTCTTTACCACTAGCGCCACCTGGGAAGCCCTTGTGTCCGTCTGCCTAAAATCAAAAAGATCTTCTGAGGTTTAAAACTACTTCAGCTTTGAGGCAGGCACTTATAGCTTTGCTTCAGCTGTAGCAAAATGCTTACAACCTCCTCTGACCTCAGAAATCTTAGACCTGAAAAGGATTGCAGATCCTCCCTAATAAACATTTGTATTTTACACATGGAAAACCTCAAACCAACAGTCCCACATTTTAAATAAAAACACTGTGTTTTCCTTTAAATGTTTTGCACTCATTCTGCACTGGAAGAATTGCTTGACTTCTAACTTCACATTTTTAATGTAATTAATAATTCTACTAAAGATTTGAATGTGAGTTCACAGGTTCTGATCTTATCCTGAAACATCCTATGTATTTGCTTTGTTAGAAATTCTTGCAAATCTTATATATGTTCTATAGACCAAAACATCATCTTTAAGTTCTACACAGTTCCTTCTTGCCTATAAGGCTACTTCACCATCCTTACACACACACACACACACACACAGTGGAATTAGTGCCAATGAAGAGTCACTGTTTCTCTCCACTATCCTTCCCAAATTTGGCATTTTGAAATGTAACATTTGAACACAACTTTTATCTGAAAGATGTTTGGCTCTCACAGGATCACACAGTAGCGCTTCAAACCACTGCAGTCCACTCCAGGACCCCTACTGTTCTTAACCTCTACACTTTCTTATGACTCCTAACTAGTTGTGATAACTATAGGTTAATATTAAAATTTAGCACTTGTCTATGCTATCTATTTCACATGTATATATAAAACATCTCACATATATTTACATGTTTTAATTGAGAATGCTAGAATTTTAAGATGTTAGAAAATTATTAATAGAACAGTTATTATCTTTTTAAGTATATGGTATACCACTTGATATATAGGGATATTAGAAAATATTTTCTTCCATTTTCTAAGCACATTTTCAAGTTAAGTTAGAAACTCTAGAAAAGTGTATTAGTATACGTGGTTTAGTCCCTAAGTCGTATCTGACTCTTGTGACCCCATGGACTGTAGCCTGCTAGGCTCCTCTGTCCATGGGATTCTGCAGGCAAGAATACTGGAGTGGGTTGCCATTTCCTTCTCCAGGGGATCTTCCTGACCCAGGGATTGAACCTGGGTCTCCTGCTTTGCAGGCAGATTCTTTACCAACTGAGCTATGAGGGAAGCCCTTATTAATATACAGTAAAAGACAACAAAGGTCCGTCTAGTCAAGGCTATGGTTTTTCCAGTGGTCATGTATGGATATGAGAGTTGGACTGTGAAGAAAGCTGAGTGCCGAAGAATTGATGCTCTTGAACTGTGGTGTTGGAGAAGACTCCTGAGAGTCCCTTGGACTGCAAGGAGATCCAATCAGTCCATTCTAAAGGAGATCAGCCCTGGTTGTTCTTTGGGAGGAATGATGCTAAAGCTGAAACTCCAGTACTTTGGCCACCTCATGCGAAGAGTTGACTCACTGGAAAAGACTCTGATGCTGGGAAGGATTGGGGGCAGGAGGAGAAGGGGACGACAGAGGATGAGATGCCTAGATGGCATCACCGACTCGATGGACATGAGTTTGAACGAACTCCGGGAGTTGGTGATGGACAGGGAGGCTTGGCGTGCTGCGATTCATGGGGTCGCAAAGAGTCGGACACGACTGAGCGACTGAATTGAACTGAAAGGACAATTTCAGAGCATAGAGTCCAGTATCAATTAAAATATTTAAAGACTTTTTTAAGTGACAGTCACTGTTTTTTTACCTGGTAACCTTAAGGATGTAATTTAATGTGTTTTATTTAATAGTCCCAAAGCCTTAACAAACACAGCAAAAAATTCTTTATATTTTTCAAACCCAGGGACACCTGACATAAATAATTATTAAAATAAATATTTAATCTAACTGAAATAATTTCTGTTTTATCCAAATAAATTAAAATTTTACCTTGTATGCTATACTTTTTAAACTTTGCTTTTCATAGAGCTGTTATGCAAAGTATTCATAGAACCTTGATTTCTTTTGAAATTTACTGTGGACAGATAAAAATATATAATCATAAATCATGAGGCCTCAATCTGATAACAAATTATCTAAATGTACTGCAGTAAATTTTACCATTGCTTTAAATATTATGGCTATAAATACTTCAGTAAATTTTTTTAAATGCCTTTATCAGTCTTGTGCCTGACCAACGTCTTCATTCTTCTCTACCTGGTGTCATGCTCAGTAGTTCAGTCGTGTCCGACTCTGCGATCTCATGGATTGTAGCCCTCCAGGCTCCTCTGTCCACAGGATTCTCCAGGCAAGAATGTTGGAGTGGCTTGCCCTTTCCTCCTTCAGGTTATCTTCCCCACCCAGGGACTGAACCCACATCTCCTGCGTCTCCTGCACTGGCAGGTGGGTTCTTTCCCATTCTGTACCACTGAGCCACCGGGCAAGCCCAGGCATATCCCAAAGCAAACTCAGTGAATGAAGCTGTAAAACCTCTATCTGATCACAATTTCCAGATGGTCTGATTTGTTGAATTGAAAAAACTGCCAGAAAGGATAAAATGCATTTCCTCCAAAAGTATATTTTTACCTGAACTTTGGATATAGCTTAAGAATCAAATAATTCAAAGTTGTAACATATGGTAAAAGCTCTGTAAATCATTCTCATTCCAGTCCCCAATTTCTGATCCTAATCCGTCCTCTATACCAATCTTTTATTTAAATGTATTTTCCCCTGATTAATTATAACGAGTATACAGGCATAGGGAAAAAATTAAACATATATATTAGAAAGTTAAATTTATCCATAATTGTCCTACACCCCAAATATAGCCAATCTATGATCTTGACATTCACATTTTAACTCTCATTTGTCGTGATATATTTATCTCACATGTATGTATTTTATATATATATATATATGTGTGTGTATGTATATACAACTCTTGCATAGTACATTATCAGTTCAGTTCAGTTGCTCAGTCGTGTCTGACTCTTTGCAACCCCCCCTGTCCATCACCAACTCCCGGAGTTCACTCAGACTCACGTCCATCGAGTCAGTGATGCCATCCAGCCATCTCATCCTCTGTCATCCCCTTCTCCTCCTGCCCCCAATCCCTCCCAGCATCAGAGTCTTTTCCAATGAGTCAACTCTTCACATGAGGTGGCCAAAGTACTGGAGTTTCAGCTTTAGCATCATTCCTTCCAAAGAAGTCCAACTCTCACATCCATACATGACCACAGGAAAAACCAAAGCCTTGACTAGACGGATCTTTGTTGACAAAGTACTGTCTCTGCTTTTCAATATGCTATCTAGGTTGGTCATAACTTTTCTTCCAAGAAGTAAGCATCTTTTAATTTCATGGCTGCAGTCACCATCTGCAGTGATTTTGGAGCCCAAAAAAATAAAGTCTGACACTGTTTCCACTGTTTCCCCATCTATTTCCCATGAAGTGATGGGACTGAATGCCATGATCTTAGTTTTCTGAATGTTGAGCTTTAAGCCAATTTTTTCACTCTCCACTTTCACTTTCATCAAGAGGCTTTTTAGTTCCTCTTCACTTTCTGCCATAAGGGTGGTGTCATCTGCATATCTGAGGTTATTGAGATTTCTCCTGGCAATCTTGATTCCAGCTTATGTTTCTTCCAACCTGGCATTTCTCATGATGTACTCTGCATATAAGTTAAATAAGCAGGGTGACAATATACAGCCTTGACGCACTCCTTTTCCTATTTGAAACCAGTCTGTTGTTCCATGTCCAGTTCTAACTGTTGCTTCCTGACCTGCGTACAAATTTCTCAAGAGGCAGGTCAGGTGGTCTGGTATTCCCATCTCTTTCAGAATTTTCCACAGTTTATTGTGATCCACACAGTCAAAGGCTTTGGCATAGTCCATAAAGCAGAAATAGATGTTTTTCTGAAACTCTCTTGCTTTTTCCATGATCCAGCGGATGTTGGCAATTTGGTCTCTGGTTCCTCTGCCTTTTCTAAAACCAGCTTGAACATCTGGAAGTTCAAATTGCCAACATCCGCTGGATCATAGTACATTATACATATGCATAAATAAAGATACATTTTTAATTACTAAACTTAACTAAAATAGCATCACATTATTGTGTCATTTTAAATTTACCATTCACAGAGTTATCAAAATATATTTATTCTGTGCTTAGCCCTTACTGTGTCCTTACGTCTGTCATACCAGCTGGCACATGGTAAGCACACAATCCAGACTACTGAATAAAATAATCATAAAAGTAATCAAATAAAAATTAAAGTGATGAGATACAATCTTTTTCCATTAAAATTTACAGATATTGCTATATTGTAGTAAATATGACATTTTTACACATGCTTTTAGATTGAACCATATGTAACTGCCAATTTTTATAGCTTAAAATGTCATTATTTTATATGATTTAATCTAGTAGTTGGATATGTATTGTCAAATTGCAGGGGTGCAATTTTCCAACAGGTTCAAAAACATTTTTCAAATCAAAATTCATGTTGAAGCATTTAAAAATCAAATTTTACCTAGCAAATTAGAAATTACATTTGAATATAACATCAATTTTATCGAGTCTCTGAAGTGAAGTGAAGTTGCTCAGTCGTGTCCGACTCTTTGCAACCCCATGGACTGTAGCCCACCAGGCTCCTCCATTCATGGAATTTTCTAGGCAAGAGTACTGAAGTAGGTTGCCATTTCCTTCTCCAGGGGATCTTCCCCACCCAGGGATTGAATCCGGGTCTCCTGCATTGTGGGCAGATGCTTTACCATCTGAGCCACCAAGGAATCCCAATCAAGTCTCTAGGTACATATATATAAATGTGCTAACATTAACATACCCAACATTTTTTAGTCCATAACCTTTACTTATAAACCATTTCTTGCTAGTTATTTTTTTTTTTTTTTTTATAATTTTATTTTTAAAAAAAAAAATCACATGCTCCCCATCCTGAACCCTCCTCCCTCCCAACCTCCCCATACCATCCCCCTGGGCCTTCCCAACGCACCAGCCCCAAGCATCCAGCATCGTGCACTGAACCTGGACTGGCATCTCGTTTCATACATGACATTTCACATGTTTCAATGACATTCTCCCAAATCTTCCCACCCTCTCCCACAGAGTCCATAAGACTGTTCTTGCTAGTTATTTCAAAGACAACTAGTCTCCAGTATTTCAAAGAATCCCTAGAAAGGTCTGATAACAGTTTATCCGTAGTCTTCTTTAGCATTTCCATTCTCCCTACTCCGCTCTGGCCAGAGACAGAGAAAGAGACAAAAAAGGAAAAGCAATGTCAACACTTTGGTACAGAGCATAACAGTGTGTCGGGAATAAGCCATGCCCTTCCCCGGTGGCTGTTTTGGGCATATTGCAGCCAAACCTGCAAAAGTCTTAAGTTACAAACTACCCTCTGCCTGATATTTTTGTGATGTCTATTTGTGTTCCATATAGAATTCAGAGAAATTATCTTGTCCCTAAGCTTCGCTCCATTAACAATTTCTTAATGACCAGTGTTCCTTCATCTACTTGCAACTCTCTCTCCCTGGGGCTCAGCTCTAAAGCATATGTCCAGGATGAGGGATTGTCCTACTTCCCTATGCTTCATTGCTCTGAGAATAAACCATTCTAATTAAGGCTCGCTCACTGGTACATTAAATAAATGCTGCAAAACATACAACTGGGATTTTCAGCCCCACCACTTCAGGTCATACAGTCAGAATCTGAAAGGCATTTTAGACTTAACAGGATCTGAGGAATTGTTAGACAATAAATTTAACAGTCTGATATAATTCTATATGTACAATAAGGTAGATGTAGATTTGATTTGCTCTGAATGGTGAGATTTGGGGTAATTTTATTTTCTTTTATACTTTTCCTTTTCTAATTATCTACAACAAAATGTGCTTCTTTTACATGAAACAAAATACAGTCAAAAATTAAATAATAATTAAAGCCCTGGAGATGTATGTTGCTGATGGTTGCACAACAATGCGAATGTATCATTGAACTGTACACCTAGATATAGTTACCTAGTAAATTTTATGTTTGGTATATTTGACCACAATAAAATTTTTTAAATATTAAATAAGTAAACAATGTTTAAAAACCCAATAATGACTCTGAAAAAGTCAAGCCAAAGAGTTTGGACTCAAGAAGATAGTGACTTGATTAAACTTTGTATAGATATTGTATTGATAAATGTTTTATGGCAACATTTTTAACATACTTTCTAGGCTAACTTAGAAATCATGAAGACACTCTTGCAAGAGAGTACTGTTAATATTACACTGGATTAATTTGTAAATTGAAATTTTTTTCTCAGGAGTTATGTAAAGATATCACATCTGTGTGGAGTAATTTAGAAGACTACCTAAAGGCACAGGGATAAATTAGCTCAGTATTTCTACTATTCAGTCTGGTATATGACAAAGGTTTTTAAATATTTGCTCAAGTCCTCGATTTTGAGCTCGTATGAATTATCATCTATGAATTTCTTTACCTTCAAATCTGCCCAAGTGTCAAGGATTATTTATATTTTCCATACCTATAAGTAAGGAAAATATGTATCTGATTATATCACTAAGCAACAAAGGGCTCAGTTCTGTTCTGGAGCTGCTTTATTACTTGTTAGAGGGAATCAACTGTGTATATTTCTTCTCAATTCTGCTGTCAGTGATGTTACTTTGGTAGCCTGAAATCATAGTAGGAATATTTGCATCACAGAAATCTGCAAATGCTAGAAATCATGAATTTTGCTTTGTTCTGTTCATTTTTTCTTTAGAGAGCCTGTGGTTAAACATTTACCAGCACACAAATCACTATTCTTGTAGTCACTCACTCAGAAGGTATTTCATAAGAACCTTGTAAGTATTAACACTGTGTAGAAAGAGGGCACACTGGGATAAACAAGAAGGACATGTCCCCTATTCTAATGAAACTGTGATTAACATCTCCACTTGAACCCCTTGGCTGTATTCCATAGTCCTAAATCCAACAATCTATTGGACTTCATCATTTGAATGTTTAATAATCATCTCAGAAGTCACGTGCTTCAAACTGAGTTCCCTACATTCCTCCAAAACTTACTCACCCTACAGTCTTGAGGTCAGAACTCTTGGAAGTATTCTCAGGTCATCTCTTCTTTCATACTCTGTGTCTAATCAATTAGCAAATCTAACCACTTTTACTTTAAATATATATATGGAATCTAATCACTCCTTAAGATGTCTACTGTTTCCTCCCTGCTGCTGCTGCTGCTGCTAAGTCGCTTCAGTCGTGTCCGACTCTGTGCGACCCCATAGACAGCAGCCAATCAGGCTCGGCCGTTCCTGGGATTCTCCAGGCAAGAACACTGGAGTGGGATGCCATTTCCTTCTCCAATGCATGAAAGTGAAAAGTGAAAGTGAAATCACTCAGTCGTGTCCGACCCCCCGCGACCCATGGACCTCAGCCCACCAGGCTCCCCCATCCATGGGATTTTCCAGGCAAGAGTACTGGAGTGGGGTGCCATTGTCCAAGTCAATCCTGTTTCTCACCTAAGAGTTTTCTCAGAGGATGAGATGGTTGGATGGCATCGCCAACTTGATGGACATGAGTTTGAGCAAGCTCTGGAAATTGGTGATAAACAGGGAAGCCTGGCCTGCTGCAGTCCACGGGATCGCAAAGAATTGGACACGACTGAGCGACTGAATTGAACTGAACAGTTTTTTCTATCCCTGCTCTTGTTTCCCTTTCTCAATGCAACTATCAAAGTGATCCTGTAATGAGTCAGATCATTTATCCCCTCTGCAAGTCCTCCAGTGGCTCCTCAGTTCTCTCAGGGTAGAAATCAAAGTCTTACAATGGTCTATAAGATTTTATAATAAGCGGTCCTTTGTTTCTCTCTGATCTTATCTCCTACTACTCACCATGTCACAGCTCTGCTCAACCATCTCTAGACTTCTCTGTTACATCAATATGCTAAGCATATTTCCGCCTCAGAATCTTATACTCTGTGTGAAACACTTCCTCCAGACAGCCACATTGTTCATTACCTATACTACTTTGGACCTTGAGCACTCTGTTGTTTTAATTGCTTTAAATTTTTCTTTGTCACATGTATCTGTATCACCTCCTAAAATACTATATAATCAGCTCATCTCTATGAAGTAAATGAATAATAGAGTCTATGGTAAGTATGAGAACACATAGCAGGGGAAAGCACTAGAAGGCGATGGCACCCCACTCCAGTACTCTTGCCTGGAGAATCCCATGGACGGAGGAGCCTGGTAGGCTGCAGTCCATGGGGTCGCTAAGAGTCGGACACGACTGAGCGACTTCACTTTCACTTTTCACTTTCATGCATTGGAGAAGGAAATGGAAACCCACTCCAGTGTTCTTGCCTGGAGAATTTCAGGGACGGCGGAGCCTGGTGGGCTGCGTCTGGTGGGGTCGCACAGAGTCAGACACGACTGAAGCGACTTAGCAGCAGCAGCAGCAGCAGAGCAGAAAAACACAGAAATGTAGAAGCACTTTTTTTCACATGGTGATCACCTTTATTTGCGAAACACTGATTTTTTTTTAATTGGGGTATAATTGCTTTACAATGTACAACATAGTGAATTAGCTATATGTATACATATATTGGCTGCTTCTTGTTCCTTCCTTCCACCCCAACCCCATCCTGGCCATCATCAAAAAATCTACAAACAATAAATGCTGGAGAAGGTGTAGAGAAAATGAAACCCTCTTGCACTGTTGGTGGGAATGTAAATTGATACTGTCACTGTGGAGAACAGTATGGAGGTTCCTTAAAAAAATAAAAATAGAACTATCATATGGCCCAGCAATCCCAGTACTGGGAGTATATCTAGATACATTTTTAAAGTTATTTTACAAAAGTATAGAAAATTTCTCCTAGTAAATTTGCTATGAGTAGTTACTATTTAAATAAAAATGGAACATTTAAAATAACTATACAGCTTAATATGTAACTATCATATTAAACTGAATTATCTATAAAGAAAAAGATTAGATTTTCAAATGAGCAAAGGGAACAATTCTGAAGAAATTAAAATACAAATGGAGTGTTTATTCTGCATAAGTACTCTTAATCACAATTCAGAATTCTTAGATGAATAAACTTAACTGAATTTAAAAGATGTCACAGTACCATATATCAGAGTACCGTAGTTTTTTTTTATTTTGTTTTGTTTTGTTAAATTTTATTTTATTTTTAAACTTTACAATATTGTATTAGTTTTGCCAAATATCGAAATGAATCTGCCACAGGTATACCCGCGTTCCCCATCCTGAACCCTCCTCCCTCCTCCCTCCCCTACCCTCCCTCTGGGTCGTCCCAGTGCACCAGCCCCAAGCATCCAGTACCGTGCATCGAACCTGGACTGGCGACTCGTTTCATACATGATATTATACATGTTTCAATGCTATTCTCCCAAATCTCCCCACCCTCTCCATCTCCCACAGAGTCCATAAGACTGATCTATGCATCGGTGTCTCTTTTGCAGTCTCGTACACAGGGTTATTGTTACCATCTTTCTAAATTCCATATATATGCGTTAGTATACTGTATTGGTGTTTTTCTTTCTGGCTTACTTCACTCTGTATAATAGGTTCCAGTATCATCCATCTCATTAGAACTGATTCTAATGTATTCTTTTTAATGGCTGAGTAATACTCCATTGTGTATATGTACCACTGCTTTCTTATCCATTCATCTGCTGATGGGCATCTAGGTTGCTTCCATGTCCTGGCTATTATAAACAGTGCTGCGATGAACATTGGGGTACACGTGTCTCTTTCCCTTCTGGTTTCCTCAGTGTGTATGCCCAGCAGTGGGATTGCTGGATCATAAGGCAGTTCTATTTCCAGTTTTTTAAGGAATCTCCACACTGTTCTCCATAGTGGCTATACTAGTTTGCATTCTCACCAACAGTGTGAGAGGCTTCCCTTTTCTCCACACCCTCTCCAGCATTTATTGCTTGTAGACTTTTGGATCGCATCCATTCTGACTGGCATGAAATGGTACCTCATAGTGGTTTTGATTTGCATTTCTCTGATAATGAGTGATGTTGAGCATCTTTTCATGTGTTTGTTAGCCATCTGTATGTCTTCTTTGGAGAAATGTCTATTTAGTTCTTTGGCCCATTTTTTGATTGGGTCATTTATTTTTCTGGAGTTGAGCTGTAGGAGTTGCTTGTATATTTTTGGGATTAGTTGTTTGTCCGTTGCTTCATTTGCTATTATTTTCTCCCATTCTGAAGACTGCCTTTTCACCTTGCTAATAGTTTCCTTTGTTGTGCAGAAGCTTTTAAGTTTAATTAGGTCCCATTTGTTTATTTTTGCTTTTATTTCCAATATTCTTGGAGGTGGGTCATAGAGGATCCTGCTGTGATGTATGTCAGAGAGTGTTTTACCTATGTTCTCCTCTAGGAGTTTTATAGTTTCTGGTCTTACGTTGAGATCTTTAATCCATTTTGAGTTTATTTTTGTGTATGGTGTTAGAAAGTGTTCTAGTTTCATTCTTTCACAAGTGGTTGACCAGTTTTCCCAGCACCACTTGTTAAAGAGATTGTCTTTAATCCATTGTATATTCTTGCCTCCTTTGTCAAAGATAAGGTGTCCATAGGTGCGTGGATTTATCTCTGGGCTTTCTATTTTGTTCCATTGATCAATATTTCTGTCTTTGTGCCAGTACCATACTGTCTTGATAACTGTGGCTTTGTAGTAGAGCCTGAAGTCAGGTAGGTTGATTCCTCCAGTTCCATTCTTCTTTCTCAAGATCGCTTTGGCTATTCGAGGTTTTTTGTATTTCCATACAAATTGTGAAATTATTTGTTCTAGCTCTGTGAAGAATACCGTTGGTAGCTTGATAGGGATTGCATTGAATCTATAAATTGCTTTGGGTAGTATACTCATTTTCACTATATTGATTCTTCCAATCCATGAACATGGTATATTTCTCCATCTATTAGTGTCCTCTTTGATTTCTTTCACCAGTGTTTTATAGTTTTCTATATATAGGTCTTTAGTTTCTTTAGGTAGATATATTCCTAAGTATTTTATTCTTTCTGTTGCAATGGTGAATGGAATTGTTTCCTTAATTTCTCTTTCAGTTTTCTCATTATTAGTGTATAGGAATGCAAGGGATTTTTGTGTGTTCATTTTATATCCTGCAACTTTACTATAATCATTGATTAGTTCTAATAATTTTCTGGTAGAGTCTTTAGGGTTTTCTATGTAAAGGATCATGTCATCTGCAAACAGTGAGAGTTTTACTTCTTCTTTTCCAATTTGGATTCCTTTTATTTCTTTTTCTGCTCTGATTGCTGTGGCCAAAACTTCCAAAACTATGTTGAATAGTAATGGTGAAAGTGGGCACCCTTGTCTTGTTCCTGACTTTAGAGGAAATGCTTTCAATTTTTCACCATTGAGGATAATGTTTTCTGTGGGTTTGTCATATATAGCTTTTATTATGTTGAGGTATGTTCCTTCTATTCCTGCTTTCTGGAGAGTTCTTATCATAAATGGATGTTGAATTTTGTCAAAGACTTTCTCTGCATCTATTGAGATAATCATATGGTTTTTGTTTTTCAATTTGTTAATGAGTTAATGTGTTAATGTGTTAACAATGTGTAAACACAATGTTAATGTGTATAACATTGATTGATTTGCGGATATTGAAGAATCCTTACATCCCTGGGATAAAGCCCACTTGGTCATGGTGTATGATCTTTTCAATGTGCTGTTGGATTCTGGTTGCTAGAATTTTGTTAAGGATTTTTGCATCTATGTTCATCAGTGATATTGGCCTGTAGTTTTCTTTTTTTGTGGCATCTTTGTCAGGTTTTGGTATTAGGGTGATGGTGGCCTCATAGAATGAGTTTGGGAGTTTACCTTCCTCTGCAATTTTCTGGAAGAGTTTGAGCAGGATAGGTGTTAGCTCTTCTCTAAATTTTTGGTAGAATTCAGCTGTGAAGCCATCTGGACCTGGGCTTTTGTTTGCCGGAAGATTTTTGATTACAGTTTCAATTTCCGTGCTTGTGATGGGTCTGTTAAGATTTTCTATTTCTTCCTGGTTGAGTTTTGGAAAGTTGTACTTTTCTAAGAATTTGTCCATTTCTTCCACGTTGTCCATTTTTATTGGCATATAATTGTTGATAGTAGTCTCTTATGATCCTTTGTATTTCTGTGTTGTCTGTTGTGATCTCTCCATTTTCATTTCTAATTTTATTGATTTGATTTTTCTCCCTTTGTTTCTTGATGAGTCTGGCTAATGGTTTGTCAATTTTATTTATCCTTTCAAAGAACTAGCTTTTGGCTTTATTGATTTTTGCTATGGTCTCTTTTGTTTCTTTTGCATTTATTTCTGCCCTAATTTTTAAGATTTCTTTCCTTCTACTAACCCTGGGGTTCTTCATTTCCTCCTTTTCTAGTTGCTTTAGGTGTAGGGTTAGTTATTTATTTGACTTTTTTCTTGTTTCTTTAGGAATGCCTGTATTGCTATGTACTTTCCCCTTAGGACTGCTTTTAAAGTGTCCCACAGGTTTTGAGTTGTTGTGTTTTCATTTTCATTAGTTTCTATGCAAATTTTGATTTCTTTTTTGATTTCTTCTGTGATTTGTTGGTTATTCAGCAGCGTGTTGTTCAGCCTCCATATGTTGGAATTTTTAATAGTTTTTCTCCTGTAATTGAGATCTAATCTTACTGCATTGTGGTCAGAAAAGATGCTTGGAATGATTTCTATTTTTTTGAATTTACCAAGGCTAGCTTTATGGCCCAGGATGTGATCTATCCTGGAGAAGGTTCCATGTGCGCTTGAGAAAAAGGTGTAATTCATTGTTTTGGGATGAAATGTCCTATAGATATCAATTAGGTCTAACTGGTCTATTGTATCATTTAACGTTTGTGTTTCCTTGTTAATTTTCTGTTTAGTTGATCTATCCATAGGTGTGAGTGGAGTATTAAAGTCCCCCACTATTATTGTGTTATTGTTAATTTCTCCTTTCATACTTGTTAGCATTTGTCTTACATATTGCGGTGCTCCCATGTTGGGTGCATATATATTTATAATTGTTATATCTTCTTCTTGGATTGATCCTTTGATCATTAGGTAGTGACCATCTTTGTCTCTTTTCACAGCCTTTGTTTTAAAGTCTATTTTATCTGATATAAGTATTGCTACTCCTGCTTTCTTTTGGTCCCTATTTGCATGGAAAATCTTTTTCCAGCCCTTCACTTTCAGTCTGTATGTGTCCCCTGTTTTGAGGTGGGTCTCTTGTAGACAACATATGTAGGGGTCTTGTTTTTGTATCCATTCAGCCAGTCTTTGTCTTTTGGTTGGGGCATTCAACCCATTTACATTTAAGGTAATTACTGATAAGTATGATCCCGTTGCCATTTACTTTATTGTTTTGGGTTCGAGTTTATACACTGTTTTTGTGTTTCCTGTCTAGAGAATATCCTTTAGTATTTGTTGGAGAGCTGGTTTGGTGGTGCTGAATTCTCTCAGCTTTTGCTTGTCTGAGAAGCTTTTGATTTCTCCTTCATATTTGAATGAGATCCTTGCTGGGTACAATAATCTGGGCTGTAGCTTATTTTCTTTCATCACTTTAAGTATGTCTTGCCATTCCCTCCTGGCTTGAAGAGTTTCTATTGAAAGATCAGCTGTTATCCTAATGGGAATTCCCTTGTGTGTTATTTGTTGTTTTTCCCTTGCTGCTTTTAATATTTGTTCTTTGTGTTTGATCTTTGTTAATTTGATTAATACGTGTCTTGGGGTGTTTCGCCTTGGGTTTATCCTGTTTGGGACTCTCTGGGTTTCTTGGACTTGGGTGATTATTTCCTTCCCCATTTTAGGGAAGTTTTCAACTATTATCTCCTCAAGTATTTTCTCATGGTCTTTCTTTTTGTCTTCTTCTTCTGGGACCCCTATGATTCGAATGTTGTAGCGTTTAATATTGTCCTGGAGGTCTCTGAGATTGTCCTCATTTCTTTTAATTCGTTTTTCTTTTTTCCTCTCTGATTCATTTATTTCTACCATTCTATCTTCTAATTCACTAATCCTATCTTCTGCCTCTGTTATTCTACTATTTGTTGCCTCCAGAGTGTTTTTAATTTCATTTATTGCATTATTCATTATATATTGACTCTCTTTTATTTCTTCTAGGTCCTTGTTAAACCTTTCTTGCATCTTCTCGATCTTAGTCTCCAAGCTATTTATCTGTGATTCCATTTTGATTTCAAGATTTTAGATCAATTTCACTATCATTATTCGGAATTCTTTATTAGGTAGATTCCCTATCTCTTCCTCTTTAGTTTGGTTAGGTGGGCATTTATCCTGTTCCTTTATCTGCTGGGTATTCCTCTGTCTCTTCATCTTGTTTAAATTGCTGAGTTTGGGGTGTCCTTTCTGTATTCTGGCAGTTTGTGGAGTTCTCTTTATTGTGGCGTTTCCTCGCTCTGTGTGGGTTTGTACAGGTGGCTTGTCAAGGTTTCTTGGTTAGGGAAGCTTGTGTCGGGGTTCTGGTGAGTGGAGCTGTATTTCTTCTCTCTTTTTTTCCCTCTGCTTCATCTAGTTTCACTTCCTCCTAAGGAACTGCATGTGGAGGCGTTGCGCTGGACACTTCAGACCAGGGTTCCAAGTGGAAACGTCTGCACCCAACTCGGACAGCTCAGTTCAAGATGGTGGCGGACCTGGGCAGAGGCACTGGCCCAGGACCTGGAAGGATCTAAGCAGCACTCCCATAGAGCACTGCCAGTACCGTAGTTTTAAACCTTCAAACTAAAGGGATATATGAAGGCTATTTTCTCCATTAAGTTAACTACATGGTATAAAATAAATTCAAAACTTTTAAACATCCTTCTTGTTTCATTAGCTTAAAATGTTTTACTCCAAAAATATAAATATTTTCAATATCTCTTAAACAAAAATTAACATATTCTAAATTTCATGTTGAGGGCTCTGATATTTCAGAAACAAAACTGTATAATAATATGTTTAAAATAATAGATTACTAATTTTTTCTACCTAAGAAATTACTGACAATCCCCATTGACTAGTCACAAAACCATTGCAGAGACTATCTTTAATGAAAATGAATGAAACAGGTCTCCTTAGAAACATATAAAAGGATACCATTTTAAAGTTTTAGCAGCTCAAAAATAGGACACATATGCCAAAGAACACACACATATGCAACAAATTCTATGCGTGCACAATTCTATACATGAACTTGCTTTGCACGAATTTCAATTAACCAAGATTATTTAGTTATATATTTATACATTTATTTATAATATAGTAATATAACAGACATAATAGTTATATATATATATATATATATATATATATATATATATATATATATAACAATACCAGTCCCCTCAAGAGCAAGCTCAAGTTTTTGTTACCATGTCATATCAACTGTATTTGCATAAAGTAAAGCTGTTAGCTTTTCAGTCCATGAATTGTTCCACAAATAACATATGCACTTCATAATCAGTGGTCAATCATATTCCTATTTTTCAAAATCTGTTACTGACTGGTCACTGATTATCTGTTAGTTGCTTCCTGCACACACAGCAAAGCACATAGTTGCATTGCCTCGTTGTCCTTCAGTGATAACCTCAAATGACATCTTAGAAAAATGGCTAATCAAAAGAAAGACTTGCCAACAAAGAAGAAGGTGTAGTGAAGAAATAAAAAGTATTAACACCAAAAGTGAAATTCAAGTTCAATATAGGTGAAGATAAAGAAGAATAGCTGCATATGTGAATGTTGACAGTCACTTAACAAGAGACTCAAAGTATGCAGCCAGGGGAAATTAGTAAAGGTGAATTTATCAACATAAATGAGGAAAATGATACTGACAAATGAGGAAGATATCTGAGAGGAGGAGACACTGGCCAAAATCGTCATGTTAAAAAACAAAACAAAACCTCTCAGAGATATTTCAACGTTTTCCAAGTTCAAGAATAAAATGTTGAAGTCAATTCAAACTCACAAAGGTACAAAAAAAAAATATGCTGGCTCTGTATATGTTATACGAAAGAATAAAGTAAACAATATTCAGATTCAGGACTTTTTTTTTCTAAGGGTTTATTTTAGAGAAAGTTTTGTTTAACAGCAAAAATGAAGAGAAGGTACAGAGACTTCCTATATATCTTCTGCCCATCCCCCTTATGCACAGCCTCCCTGTTATCAACATCTCCCACTAGACTGGTACATTTGTTAGCACTGACGAACCTATACGGACTCATCATAATCACCCAAACCCTGTCATTTACATTAGGCTTTACTTTTGGTATTATACATTCAATGCATTTAGGCAAATGTATAATGACGTGTATCTACCATTATGGTCTCCTCCAGAGTATTTTCAGGACCCTGAAAATTCTCTGTCCTTTACCTATTCAACCCTATTTCCCTGAATCCCTAGCAAATACTGATCTTCTTCTTGTGTCCATAGTTTCATCTTTTCCATAATCATATAGTTGGAATCAGTGTGTAGCCTCTTTCAGATTGCGTCTTTCACTTATCAATTATGGATTAAATGTTGTTAATGCTTTTTCATGGCTTGATATAGAATTCTTTTTAACAGTGAATGATATTTCATTATCTGATGCACCATAGTTTGTTTATTCATTCATCTAATGAAAGACATCTTCGGTGCTTCCAAGTTTTTGGCAATTATGAATGAAACTGTGATAAACATCCATGTGCAGGGTTTTTTGTGGGGGTGACACTGCTGTGGGGGGAGCTGTTGTGGGGCATAAGTCTTCAACTCCATTTAGTAAATATCATGGAGCACAATTGTTGGATTTTATGGTAAGAGTATGTTTGGCTTTTTAAGAAGCAACCAAACTATCTTCCAAGATGGCTGTACCATTTTGCATTCCCACTAGCAATGTATGAGAGTTTCTGTTGCTTCACATCCTTTCCAGCGTCTGGTGGTGTGGGTTTTCACCATTCTAACTGATGTCTACTGGTATCTCATTGTTGTTCTCATTTGTATTACCTGATGATGTATGATGCGGAGCATATTTTTGTATGCTTATTTGCCATCTGTATATCTTCTTTGCTGAGGTGTCTGTTAAGGTTTTCAGAACCTTATATATAAGTTAGCTCAGAGATTCTTTCTTCAGCCATGCTCAGCCTACTAATTTTGTTTCTTTCTTTCTTAGGATTTCTGTCTCTCCACTTGCATTGCCCAGTAATTCTTACATGCTATCTACTTTATTATTAGAGCCCTTAGGATATTAATCCAATTGTTTTAAATTCCCAGTATGATAATTCCAACATCCCTTCTATGACTGGTTCTGAAGATTGCTTGATCTCTTCAATTTTTCTGTGTGTCTTTTGGCATGCCTTGTACATTTTTTTTTTTTTTTGATAGCTACTGTCCTCGCACTATTTATTGAAAAAAATACTATTTATCCCATTAAATTGCCTTGGATGTATATGTGCCAAGAGTCAATTGAACACAAATGTGTTTATTTCTAGACTCTTGATATTTTTGATTTATTGATCTACATGACTATTTTTATGCCAGTACTACACTATCTTGATTACTGTAGCCCTCTAGTAAGTTTTGAAGTACAGAAAGTATAAGTACTTCAACTTTTTATTTTTCAAAATTTTTGACTATTCTAAAAGAACTGTACTTCCAAATTACTTTTAGGGTAAGTTTTTAAAATTCTGGAATTAGAGTAAGAATTTTTATAAGGATTGTCTTAAGCCTTTCAATGAATTTGGAAAGCATTATCAGTTCAACAATATTGAGTCTTCCAATCCATGGACATGGACTTCTACTTATGAGGTCTTCTTTAATTCCTTTCAGCAATGATTTACAGTTTTCAATATACAGGTATCAATTTTTTTTTACATTTCTTCCTATATTTATTAAATTTTACTAAATGTTACTTTTTTGTGCTACTGAATACAATTTTTTGAAGTTCATTTTCAGATTGTTCATAACTAGTATCAGTTCAGTTCAGTCGCTCAGCCGTGTCTGACTCTTTGCGACCCAAAGGACTATACCACACCAGGCTTCCCTGTCCATCACCAACTCCTGGAGCTTGCTCAAACACATGTCGATCAAGTCAGTGATGCCATCCAACCACCTCATCCTCTGTCATCCCCTTCTCCTCCCACCTTCAATCTTTCCCAGCATCAGGATGTTTTCAAATGAGTCAGTTCTTCGCATCAGGTGGCCAAAGTATTGGAGCTTCAGCTTCAGCATCAGTCCTTCCAATGAATATTCAGGACTGATTTCCTTTAGGATGGATTGGATAGATCTCCTTGCAGTCCAATGGACTCTCAAGAGTCTTCTCCAACACCACAGTTCAAAAGCATCAATTCTTTGGCATTCAGCTTTCTTTATAGTCCAACTCTAACATTCATTCATGACTACTGGAAAAATCATGGTTTTGACTAGATGGACCTTTGTTGGCAAAGTAACGTCTCTGCTTTTTAATATGCTGTCTAGGTTGGTCATAACTTTTCTTCCAAGGAGCAAGTGTCTTTTAATTTCATGGCTGCAGTCACCATCTGCAGTGATTTTTGGAGTCCAAGAAGATAGTCTGTCACTGTTTCTACTGTTTCCCCATCTTATACCATGAAGAGATGGGACCAGATGCCATGATCTTCGTTTTTTGCATATTGAGTTTTAAGCCAGCTTTTTCACTCTCCTCTTTCACTTTCATCAAAAGGCTCTTTAGTTCCTCTTCAGTTTCTGCCACAAGGGTGGTGTCATCTGCATATCTGAGGTTATTGATATTTCTCCCAGCAATCTTGATTCCAGCCTGTGCTTCATCCAGCCCAGCATTTTGCATAATGTACTCTGCATAGAAGTTGAATAAACAGGGTGACGATATACAGCCCTGACATACTCCTTTCCCAATTTGGAACCAGTCCGTTGTTCCATGTCCAGTTCTAACTGTTGCTTCTTGACCTGCATACAGATTTCTCAAGAGGCAAGGAAGGTGGTTTGGTATTCCCATCTCTTGAAGAATTTTCCAGTTTGTTGTGATCCACATAGTCAAAGGCTTTGGCATAGTCAATAAAGCAGAAGTAGATGTTTTTCTGGAACTCTCTTGCTTTTTCAGTGATCCAACGGATGTTGGCAATTTGATCCTTGGTTTTGCTGCCTTTTCTAAATCCAGCTTGAACATCTGAAAGTTCTTGGTTCAAGTACTATTGAAGCCTGGCTTGGAGAATTTTGAGAATTACTTTGCTAGTGTGTGAGATGAGTGCAATTGTGCAGTAGTTTGAGCATTCTTTGGCATTGCCTTTCTTTGGGATTGGAATGAAAACTGACCTTTTCCAGTCCTGTGGCCACTGCTGAGTTTTCCAAATTTGCTGGCATATTGAGTGCAGCACTTTCACAGCATCATCTTTTAGGATTTGAAATAGCTCAGCTGGAATTCCATCACCTCCACTAGCTTTGCTCATAGTGATACTTCCTAAGGCCCACTTGACTTCAGACTCCAGGATGTCTGGCTCTAAGTGAGTGATCACACCCTCGTGGTTATCTGGGTCATTACGAATTTTTTTTTTTTTGTATAGTTCTTCTGTGTATTCTTACCTCCTCTTCTTAATATCTTCTGCTTCTGTTAGGTCCATACCGTTTTTGTCCTTTATTATGCCCATTTTTCCATGAAAGATTCCCTTGATGTCCCTAATTTTCTTGAAGAGAGCTCTAGTTTTTCCCATTCTATTGTTTTCCTCTCTTTCTTTGCATAGATCACCGAGAAAGGCTTTCTTACCTCTCGTTGGTATTCTTTGGAACTCTGCATTCAGATGGGTATGTCTTTCCTTTTCTCCTTTGTCTCTTTTTAGCTTCTCTTCTTTTTTCAGCTATTTGTAAGGCTCCTCAGACAACCATTTTGCCTTTTTGTATTTCTTTTTCTTGGGATGGTCTTGATCACTGCCTCCTGTACAATGTCATGAACCTCTCTCCTAAGTTCTTCAGGCACCTGGTCTATCAAATCTAATCCTTTGAATCTATTTCTCACATCCACTGTATAATTGTAAGGGATTTGATTTAGGTCATACCTGAATGGGCCTGTGGCTTTCACTACTTTCTTCAATTTAAGTCTGCATTTGGCAATAAGGAGTTCATGATCTGAGCCACAGTCAGCTCCTGGTCTTGTTTTTGCTGACTGTATAGAGCTTCTCCATCTTTGGCTGCAAAGAATGTAATCAGTCTGATTTCGGTGTTGACCATCTGGTGATATCCATGTGTAGAGTCGTCTCTTGTGTTGTTGGAAGAGGGTGTTTGCTATGACCAGTGTGTTCTCTTGCAAAACTCTATTAGTCTTTGCCCCGCTTCATTTTGTACTCCAAGGCCAAACTTGCCTGTTACTCCAGGTATCTCTTGATTTCCTACTTTTGCATTCCAGTCCCCTATGATGGAAAGGACATCTTTGGTGCTAGTTCTAGGAAGTTTGTAGGTCATCATAGAACTGTTCAACTTCAGTTTCTTCAGGATTAGTGGTTGGGGAACAGAGTTAGATTACTGTGATACTGAATGGCTTGCCTTGGAAATGAACACATATCATTCTGTCATTTTTGAGATTGCACCCAAGTACTGCATTTAGGACTCTTTTTTTGACTATGAGGGCTACTCCATTTCTTCTAAGCGATTCTTGCCCACAGTAATAGATGTAATTGTATTTCTATATACTAGTTATGTCTTGCACATATCTACTACTAGTGTGGGCAAGACATAACCAGTATATAGAAATACAGTTGATTTAACCTGTATCCTGTGACCATGCTAAATTTATTTATTAATTTTAATGGGTTTTGAGTTTTGTGGATTCGTTAGGATTTTCAATTGGAGTAGGCAATGGAAATATGGAAGATCATTTCATCTGCTAAGAAAAGCAGTATTACTTCTGCTAGTATTACTCCTGTCAGTAATAAACACAGTATTCCTGTTGAATCTGGATGCCTTTTCTTTCTTTCTTTGTAGCTGTTATTGTTGCTACTGTTTGCTATTATTTTCTTAGCTGATTTTTCTTTTTAATTATATATTCATAATACCTTATTAAGTTAATTTGAGTACAAATTTTTCAATGATAGAAAAACAATTTTTAAAATTACCTCCATTCATTCATTAATTTAGTCATATAATAAATATGTTGTTTAATTGCTAAGTTGTGTTAGAGTCTTGTGACCCAATGGACTGTGGCCCACTAGGCTTATTCTGTCCATGGGATTTCCCAGGCAAGAATATTGGAGTGGGTTTCCATTTCCTGCTCCAGGGATCTTCCCAATACAGGTATCAAATCTACATATTCTCCATTGGCAGGTGAGTGCTTGACCACTGAGCCACCAGGGAACCCCCAATAAATATGTTATGGGTGCCAAATATATGCAGTATTATCCCAGATGTTATGAATATATTTATAATCTAAGTATATATCCAAGAATGGGCTTCTCCAGTGGCTCAGAGGGAAAGAATCTGCCCGCAATGCAGTCAACACAGGAGACTTGGGTTCGACCTCTGGGTAAGGAAGATCCCCTGGAGGAGGGCGTGGGAAGCCACTCCAGTAATCCTGCCTGGAGAATCCTATGGACAGAAGAGCCTGGTGGGCTATAGTCCACAGGGTTGCAAGGAGTCGGACATGACTGAAACGACTGAGCATGAGCATGATATCCAAGAGTATATTATTATTATTCTAGTTTCTTCAGTTCAGTTCAGTGGCTCAGTCGAGTCCAACTCTTTGCAACAGTTATCTATACTTCTTTTAAGTAAGCATTTACATCATCACAACTCAAATTACCTGAAGATGTATAAGTCCTTATGCTTGATTGACAACACCGTCTCTCTAATGTTAAAGATAACAGAGTGGAATTGCCACTGCTGCTGCTGCTAAGTCGCTTCAGTCGTGTCCGGCTCTGTGCGATCCCATAGATGGCAGCCCATCAGGCTTCCCCGTCCCTGGGATTCTCCAGGCAAGAACACTGGAGTGGGTTGCCATTTCCTTCTCCAATGCATGAAAGTGAAAAGTGAAAGTGAAGTCACTCAGTCGTGTCCAGCTCTACTCAAACGCATGGATTGCAGCCTACCAGGCTCCTTCGTCCATGGGATTTTCTAGGCAAAAGTACTGGAGTGGGGTGCCATTGCCTTCTCCGAGAATTGCCACAGGCCACTTCAAAAAGGAGTTTAAGATGGTATAGATGCATATTAAACAAAATTGAGGGAAGGAAATTAATTCCCACTGCACCCAAAGAACTTACAGAGTCTCCAAATATAACATTGAACCTTTCTATTTAATCACTGAACCACTGAGCTTTAGTTGCCCTGACGTGAGGGTGCAAAGACCTTACTAGTCTCCATACAGGAAATTGCCTAAGGGAGAGATTTGAAAGAGAAATAACCCATAATGCACTACCCTGGTTAAATATTTTCTGTTGAAGAGCTAGGATAATATCAAAAGAAATTGTTTTAATCCTTAGGTCAGAATTTTGGCATGAACTTATTTTTCTTTCCACTCTATTCACAACTAGCTAAGAACCACATTAGATGTGTTATCTTTGCTTGGTTTTATCTCAAGCTTACCATAGCATCTTGCTTTTTAAGTTTCAAGTGTTAATTTAATTGTATTCAACATAGTTTTAGCGTGATTTGAGGGTCTACTGTGCCTGATATTATCTAAGTCTCCTTGTATACACTATGTTATTTAATGTCATTTTTACCACACAATTATACTCTACATTATGTTTATTATTCCCATTTAGCAAAGTTAAGAAACCTAAGCGACTTAATGACTGAACAGCAACAAAGAAAGCTATTCCTTTTTAATTTAGGTTTGTTTTATTTGTTTAATGTTAATCCATGCTATATTTCAGTATGATACAGATTCTGTACCTGTGACTCCAGTCAGATATCCAGCAGTACAAATTAGCTTCACATTACACATATTGAACAAAAGACAGACGTTGAACGAGCAAGGAGGGGAGGGGCAGGGCCCAGGGGGAGAGGTAAAGAAAAGAAACGAAGAATTGAACATGCATGCAGGCTTTTCCATACCACCTTCAATGCTAACCTGCGTCAGAGGGAGAGTAAAAGTAGGCAAGAATGAGCAGCCATGGACTGTTGAACTGTTACCAGCACCATGTTTTTCAGCAACATTTCAGCAGAGTTTGAAACACAGCAAAACTATTACAACAAACTCCGCAAACAACCTTTTACCACCTCAAGTTAACATCCAATTAATTTTAAACACTGGTATAAAATTCAACTTAAACAATTAGAAAAAGGGGAAATGATACCACATAACCTCTATAGTGCAATTAACCTTTCTCTTAGATACGTGCATCAGGTAAAATTCTAATGGCTTTCGAATGAATGTAATTTCCATTCTAATGGTGATCTTGCCACGTCTGGCAGGAGACAACACAGTAATGCTGAAAAAGCCTCTATGCAGTCCTGTTAGTGTTCTTAACCTAAAAGCTGGAACTAGTAAAATCCACAGAAATTCACTCTTGCTTTTAAGAACTTTTGTACTGGGGTCCAGCCCCAACTGGATCCAGGGATTCCCTCGGGAGGACGGCGTTGGCGATTAAAGGGATATCACAGCAGAGAGATCAGAGGCCTATAATAACTGGTTTACGTGGAAAATCAATAAAACCCGTGACACCAGGTTTGCCCTGACCACAGAGGCTGCAGGCGCCCTCTCGAATAGCGGAAGATGCCCCACCTTAGGCACCTTCTCCAGTGGGTCTTAGAAGCCCAGGCAAGTAAGTGGTCTCAGAGGACCCCCACGCTCCAATTATTTTGGCCTGAAAGAAGAACAGAAAAGAAAAGGAGAGAAAAGGAAGCAAAAACGACACAGGGAGACCAAGCCTGTTGAGCAAGGTCCACAACTTTATCTTCAAAAGGAGCTTTTATACCCTAAGTTATACATAGAAGATAATAGGGGATGCAGAGTCATGCAAGGTCAGCAGACCTTGACCATTATTGAAACCAGGCTTTCTTTCTACAAACTTATCATAAACAAAGGCTTTAGGTGATTTACATCATCTTCTGGTCAGGAGACCTGCTAACATTCTTCTTCTGATAAGGGTTAATTAACTAGAAAAACTTATTTTCTCCTCAGGTGATTTTTCATAGAGTTTAGCGCCACTCCCTGAGCACACTAGATAGAGTTGCATTCCTATAGGTCAAAAGGTGCAGTGGGGGATAATCAAGGAAAGAATTTATTAGCTCAAAGGTCTAAGGTTATTAACATTAAAGTTACTACTTATATTTCTATATACTAACTATATTAATCAATACACTCCCAGGGGTACAGTGAGTGGGTAGGAGATATGGAAACTTGGCAGCAGGCATTGGTTCAACAAAGAAATCCTCTATTAGTTCTATTATAACCGTTTCTAACTCCCCGAGAGGCTCTGCATTGTTAGGATATCTTGAACTTCCTGTGCTTCTCATGGTTGGGAGGCTGCGAACAATCACATGCGTAGCTGTAAGAGTCCGGAAACCTGTTCAGGCAGGTTAGAAAGTTTTCTAAGGGATTTGAATTGGAACACACCCATTATACCCTGGAGACTTATTAACTAGAGCTCTAAGTTGATTTTCTTACAGAGAAAGGTGGTCGGGGATAGCCCCCGTAAATGTCAGAGGAGTTGGTGAAGGTCATGAAATAATAAAACAGACAGATTCTGGTTTTGGGGTAGACACTCAGGCAGGTCCAGGGGGGCGGGGGCCTCGAACTCTGACTCGCCTTGCCCATCAGAGCTCTCCCACATGACCTTGTCATGGGTGGGGACTCCCATGCTGGCTCCCGGCACTTTTGAAAACTGTTAAAAAAAAAAAAAAGAAAGAAAGAAAACCAACAGGGCAGGAACCTAAATTCTAAGACCAAATGTAAAAGTCAGATTTGGTGGTTCTCAGTGACAATGGGGGAATTCCAAGAGGGGTAGGATGGGAAGGTCTAGGGTGGTCAGAGATGGTTTCTCTTGTTGACTTTTATGTCTCACAGATTTTCATCTTCCACATCCTGCAGCGCTTCCTTATTCTGAAGTACATAGTGTCAGATTATCACGTAATAACTGCATGATAAATGTAGAGTCCTTATAGCTTTCTTCACTCAGCATGTCCAGTTCTGCAATTACATCATCAAAAGCTGCTTTTGCCAACCTGCAGGCACAGTCAGGGGAATTAAGACTATCATAGTAGAATACAGAAAAATTGAGAGCAAGACCTAAGCAAATGGGATGTTTTGGTGGAAGTTCTGTCATTGCAATATCACTAGCAGCTTTATAAGCCACTAGGCTGTTCTCTGCAGCCTCCTTCCTGTCATTTCCTGTGGCAAATTCAGCCTGACACCTGTGGTAGTCCCCTTTCATTTTATAATAGAAAACCTTGGACTCACCAGTGTTAGCTGCTGGAATGAGGTGTCCAGTACATCCAGATTGTCACAACAGATTAACTTTAGCTCAGTCTCAACCATTTGTTGATATTCCCAAATCATTTTTAGTTTGTGTTCTCCTCCCTTGTTTTCTTCTTTCTTCCTTTTTAAAATTGTGTACACTCTGAAGTTTTCATTTATAAACAATTATTCACTTATCTATCTGTCCAAATATTCAACAACTATTTGCAGTCACTATTCAACAATCAAGCTGACTACTATGGATAATTTGTTAGGTGCTAGAGAACACTGAAGAATAAATCACATCTCTGATGAGCTAAAATCAAAGTATGAGCATAATTCTGTTGCAGCACTGTAGACATAAAAATAAGCTCTGGATAGAGAGAGGAAAAGAGTCTGCAGTGTCGTTCTGTAATCAGAGTGGAAATTAAAGGATGGATAGAAGTTTTCCAGCCGTAGAACTTTAGAATAATGTATGAGCAAGAGAAAATCACTTCAGCAAGGAAACCAGCATGTGAAAAAACCTGAAATTACTATCTGAGCTGGATAATTTCCATTTTTCAATTCAGATCTACTCACTGTCTATTCCACTCTTTTTTCTGACCCTGCCTACCAGGCTGACTACTATAGACTGACTATATCAATAGCATCCCTTGTTCTTTGGCCTCTTCTTGGCTTTACCTAATGTAGACCCCTGGAGGGCATGGCAGGAAGAACATAACTTCTGAGATATATGTACCACTCTTGCCTTTCAGTTTTGCTACAAATTGGCTAAGTCTCCAGCTGTACACATATTTCTTACCAAGTACTTCTTCCTAAGGCTTCATCTCTTCACTTCAGATTAGAGGGTCCTGAATTTACATACCAAAACAGTGTCTACTCTGGCCAGAAGCAAAGTAGAAAATAGTAAAATCTGTATTATTTCAGGTAAATAATACTTAATATAAGCAAGCAAACATTTGAAGGCTGTACTGTCTTTATACCCAAAAGTTTAAGTGTGTATAAGCATATAAAGATCCAGAAACAGAGCTTATAAAAAGGTTAACAAAAGGAAGAATTATACCATATACCAAGAACAATTACAAAATGGAAAGGCTTACTTACTGAAAGTAAGCAGTTATGTCAAATAATTCTGTTTTGCAAAAGACATCTTTCTGATGAAAAAGACCCCTTGAATCATATCAGAAAAAGAAGTAAATGATAAAGGAAAGTGATCTAGTATTGCAGTGAAAAAGAAAACTAATAAAAGATGGCATTAAATGTGAGCTTCTGATGGATATAGGGACTTCCCTAGTGGTCCAATGATTAAGACCTTACCTTCCAACACAGGGGGTGCGGGTTCAATCCCTGGTCAGGGAGCTAAGTTACATGCCTTGCAGCCAAAAAAAAAAAAAAACAAAGCATAAAACAGAAGCAATATTGTAACAACTTCAAAAAATACTTTAAAAGTCATCCACATCAAAAAAAAAAATCTTTTAAAAAAAGTGACTTTAAAACTTCCTTAGGTGATATGCTAAGCAGAAGAGTGAAGAATCCAATCATAGCTATTTTTTGGAAAACAAGTCATACTAAGGGGGTCTAATATACTGAGAATCTGTTTGGTGAGGGAAGAATGGTAGTGAGCTCAAACAAACACCTAGAAAAGTCAAATGTGATCATATCAAAGATATATATTTATTAAAGGAATAATAAAGTACTGACAATCATTTGAGTAAAATTATATCCTGGATTTGATCATTTCTCCTTAAGGTCCAAAGTGTCTTTATTTGCAGACCCTAAGGCTCCATTTTCTTCATGTCACTGTTGAATGAATTATTATTTCTAGAGAGAGTTGCAGAATAGGAAATATCGATGCCACAGTGAATTCCTAATCACCAATTTCTTCAGCAGTACCTATTAGGTACTGCTGAATAGGCAGTTCCACCTATTTTTTTGGCCAACTGGCTCTCCCTTTCTACAATATTTCAACATTTCTTTATCTTCCTCAGGCATTAATGTAATTCAGTCTCCAGTGGTAATACTCTGCCCCAAGCAGCAATCATCTCTCTCCCAAACAAAAACAGTAACGAGGTAACTTACTTCCCTGCTTCCATTCTTTCCCTCTTTCAATCCATTCTCCAGGCTAAAATCTGATTACTCTCCCTTCCTGATTGAATCACTTCAATTACTTTCGAGAGGACAAAATTCCATGACCTATAGTACAACTTCATCTCAAATCACTTTCCCCCTTCACTTTCAGCATTTCAATTACTTTAGCCTGCAGTTCCTCAAGTGCACATGGTTCTCCCACCCTTACCTATCAAATTGTAACAAACCAGAGCAAACTGGGTGACTTACCAGAGATTTATTTCTCACATTTCTGGAAGCTAGAAGTCTGAAATCAAGGGGTTGGCAAGGGTCATGCTCCTCTGAGGCCTATGAGGAAATTCTGCCTGACCTTCCTAGCTTCTGGTGGATTGCTGGTGTCTTTGGCATTCCTTGGCTTGTAGACACATCACTCAATCCTCCATCTTCATCTGGCATTCTTTCTGTTTTTCTGTTTCCAGAATTCTCCTTTATACCTTATATTGAATTAGGGCCCATCCTGATGACCTTATTTTAATTTGATTACCTATATAAACCTATCTCCTCACAAGGTCACCTCCTATGATGCTGGGTATTAGGACTTGAATGTATCTTTTATTAGGGGGACATAATTCAACCCATAAAATCACTCCAGATGGTGACTGCAGCCATGAAATTAAAAGATGCTTACTCCTTGGAAGGAAAGTTATGACCAACCTAGACAGCATATTACAAAGCAGAGACATTACCTTGCCAACAAATGTCCGTCTAGTCAAGGCTATGGTTTTTCCAGTAGTCATGTATGGATGTGAGAGTTGAAAAAGAAAAGAAAGAAAGCTGAGCACTGACGAACTGATGCTTCTGAACTGTGGTGTTGGAAAAGACTCGTGAGAGTCCCTTGGACAGCAAGGAGATCCAACCAGTCCATCCTAAAGGAGATCAGTCCTGAGTGTTCATTGGAAGGACTGATGCTGAAGCTGAAACTCCAATACTTTGGCCACCTGATGCAAAGAGCTGACTCACTGGAAAAGACCCTGATGCTGGGAAAGATTGAAGGTGGCAGAAAGGGATGACAGAGGATGAGACGGTTGGATGGCATCACCGACTCAATGGACATGAGTTTGGGTAAACTCCGGGAGTTGGTGATGGACAGGGAGGCCTTGCGTGCTGCGGTCCGTGGGGTCACAAAGAGTAGGACATGACTGAGCAATTGAACTGAACAGAACTGAAAAACCCACCATTTGCACAGGAATTTTCCACGTGTTGTTTGTTCTCCCAGAAATCTTTTTTACAACTCTCACCCTTCTGCTACCTTGCCTAGTCACCTTTTCAGATTTCAACCCAGAACTCTTTTCTCAGGGAGAACTGATTGATCATCTAAATGCTTTTTACAGTAAATGCACTAAAACAGCCATAAACATTGCCTTTGTAACACTTATTATATTTGTGATTTTAAACTTATTCTTGAGATTATTTGATTAGTATCTGCCTACTTCACTCGACTGTGAGTTCTGCAAAGATCATTTTTTCTCACTGTTGTATTACTACAGTGTCTGGAATGTTACAGCAGGCATCCAATAAATATTTGGTTGAATGAATGAATAATAGATCAAACCAAAAATGACAAAAATGTCAGCTTGAAGTTTCAAAATTTCTACTTTCACTTAAGTGTTGGTGAGAACATAAATTGATTGCTTGCTTTCATACAGTTTAAGTGAAACAGTATTCTACCTATAGGAAATAATTTCTCTAACACTAAACTAATAGATTAAAAAAAAAAGATCAGTGAGAACTTTGCAGTTTATTTTGAATTATCCATGCTGAAGTGGCTGTACAGGACTTTAAACCTACTCATGTCACTCAACTTCTCATTTTAGTTTCAACATAGCAACTGTCTAAACATTCGAACTGGATTCATAAATTTCCAGTACAAGCAAAAAAAAAGCAAAGATTACAATAGGATTGAGGAATATTCAGTTCAGTACAACATTTACTGATAAGTTCTGTGTCTGACTCTGTAAATACCATAAAGCAACACTTCAATATAATAAGAGAAATGGCGTGGTGAGCTACAGTCCACGGCAGGCAGAACAGAAATAACCAACCAAAATTATTGCCTTTATATATTTGACTTTTGTCTTTAATGTTACACATAAATGTTTTAATTTATAAACAAAATGTGACTTCTGATTCTTTGGAAGACATCTACCTTACATATTTCTCTTTCTCTTCCTTATGTGAATAGTTAAATTCAAAGCCATAATCTGTACCTATATAGACTTCAAGCATTGGCAGAGCTGGCTTAGAATTCCAATTCTTACCATCTAGGACATTTTTAAACAATGTACTTAAACTTTAAGCCTCAAGTTTTCTTTTCCGTAAAATAGAGATAGTATTATTTGATTTATTGAACTTTTCTGGATGTTAAATATATATATATGTATACACACATATATATATACAGTGTGTGTGTGTGTGTAATAAGTTGCCTGGTTATGCTTAGCAATCAGTACACATTGCTAGAATTAATTTTTACCAACATAAGCATGAGAGGTGAATTTTAAACGGTTTTCAGATTCAAACATATGCGTTTTATTTTCTTTTTTTAGGCAGTGTATTTGCTTAAACCAAGGTACTGTTTACGGTTACTTTTGTCATATCTAACATTCACTTTTGCCTATTAGCTGTCATTGGATAAGGAAATGGCAACCCACTCCAGTATTCCTGCCTGGAGAATCCCATGGAGAGAGGAGCCTGGCGGGCTACAGTCCATAGGATCGTAAAGAATCGGACACATTAGCTGTCATATATAATAAATTAAGAGTATTTCCTCTAAGTAAATTACAACTAAAGCTAATATTATGAATAGTATATAAGTACCAATATATCACTGAAGATCTAGTTCTACCTAATAGTTGCAAAAGCAAAGAGCAATAAGCAAATTAACGAACTACTCTTATTTTGAAATACTTATTCATAAGAGTAAATTTTTTTGGTTTAAGTAATATTCATTCTTTGATAAAACTGTTACCTTTGAGAAACACAAAATGGTCAATAGTAAAAGTAGTATGATTAAATAATATGCTTTATTGAGAGAAATGCCAAGATACAATTGATTTAGCATACATTATTTTCTACCCTGACTATTGGCCATAAGTTGGCAATGAGCCATATTATCCAATTTAAAACTAGAATTTGATTCTCCCAGACATAGTGTTACTATTTTACCAAGTGAATAAAGCTTGACTTTTGTTACCATATTCAAAGAGTTTCTAATTTCCCAAAAAGTTGCACTGTAAAAATAATACGTGCTTATGTTTCAGAGAAGGCAATGGCACCTCACTCCAGTACTCTTGCCTGGAAAATCCCATGGATGGAGGAGCCTGGTGGGCTGCAGTCCATGGGGTTGCTAAGAGTCAGACATGACTGAGCGACTTCACTTTCACTTTTCACTTTCATGCATTGGAGAAGGAAATGGCAACCCACTCCAGTGTTCTTGCCTGGAGAATCCCAGGGACGGGGAAGCCTGGTGGGCTGCCGTCTATGGGGTCGCACAGAGTCGGATACGACTGAAGCGACTTAGCAGCAGCAGCAGCATGTTTCTTAGAGCCTTAAATATATTTTCCTATGACAATTATGTTATATATAGTTACATAGACACTATGAAGATTTATATGATGTAGTATGAACTCAGTTTTGGAGGTAACAGCATAACCTTAGTCAAACTTGATTTATTCATCCTCCTCTAAATCCTGAATGATGTCTCTGGATGCTTTTCAATGGATATGTTGACAATATCTTTTCTAGGGATTCCTCATCTTTGTCAATCATGTAGACATTATCCATATTAGTTCTTTAGAATTTTCTTTTTATAAAGTTAAACATACACAAGAAAAATGGGAGTCTTGGAGTACAGAACTCATATATTTAAGTGATTAATGCATACATTTCCCATTCCATTCGGCAGAGTTCTGATAATGTGCTAGGCACAACACCAAATAATCGATACCTTTCACTTGTATTATTTCTATTGATCTTGACTTCACCACTAGGAGGGGGTGTTCTTATTTCTATTTTAAAAATAATAAAGTTGAAGCTCAAAAGTTAAATAAGTGACAGGATAGGATTTGAACCTTGATCTGTCTGATTGATAAGACTATGCCATAATTACTCTAAGCAAGTGAAATTTTTATCAATTTGTTTACTAGAAAAGAGATAACCATGGCCCTTGAAACTCCTCTGAAACTCACTTTAAATTCCACTAACAAGAGACCCAACAAAATGGTTTTGTTTGTTTTTATACAGGTATATGGCCATTATTGACCCCTTGAAGCCCAGACTGTCTGCCACCGCAACCAAGATTGTCATTGGAGGCATTTGGATTCTAGCATTTCTACTTGCACTCCCTCAGTGTCTTTATTCCAAAACCAAAGTCATGCCGGGCCGTACTCTTTGCTACGTGCAATGGCCAGAAGGCCCCAAACAACATTTCACGTAAGTTAATTATCTATTATAATCTTCAACTAAATGCATTGAACACTTAAGGAACTATAGGTTGGGAACAACAGTTAAGTAGATAAGACATAGACAGTTCCCTCAAGGGCTCAAACATTACTTGGGAAAAAAGACACATAAAAATACTATACTATCTATATATAGTACAGTATGATATGATCAATTAGTTTGTATAAGTTACAATGATTTCTAACTGGAAAAATGTGATGACCTTTATATGGGGTAGCTCTGGAGAGTTTCCGGAGAAGATGATAAGATAACTGGAGATGAAAGCATTGTTCTGGATTAAGGAATGAGTGAGAAGGGTGGAACTGAAACCCAAAGGTGTGGATTGCTCTTGTAAGAAGCCCGGCTGAAAGGAAAGGGAGTCTTGGTATGTTCCTGGTTGTGTTCCTTTGTTTTAGCATTAAAAACTTAAACACTTAGGTCGGAAAGGAGATAGGAATGCTACATGTTAGAATTTGGTATTTCATATTTTGGACACACCTTTAAAAAAGCAAATTAGCAAAATAATTGTTTCCATTTTGTTTTTTATTCTGACCATTTAAATTTTATTTCAAATAAAATTCTTATTTAGTGATCTATTTTTTTCCTTTACAAACTAACACATAATGCAAATACAATGATCATCTTTTAAAGCAGATATTTTATCAAACTCTGCTCTACTCAGAGTCCAGATTTTTAAAGGAAAAGATTGAGGAGTGTTTATTAAAGGAAAAGCAGGCAGCAGTTATTAAACTGAGGACTGCATTCTTTCCATTATGTAATACTAATATATCTTGTTTGTATGATAGCAAAACAAAATTATTCATAATAATAAAATTAAATTATTTGTTGACTGAATCAATTCGCCACTGACTTTAACACTTAATAAGCTATCAGGAAGACAGCTTTACCAAATAAACACAGATATTGAGATTAGTATACCAAAATCTTTAATTACTTTAAAGCCTTCCTAAGACAGTGGAAGTCACTCAAAAGTTTATACAAATTCTAATTTGGCTATTATATTATTGGCCACCATCTTAGTCCACCATAGTAATATTTTTATAATTTTTATTGAAAGCTATGAAATCCCAAAATTTAGTTTGATAATTTATAGTATAATGACTTTGACGTGACTAATACCTCCATATGGAGAAGGAAATGGCAACCCACTCCAGTATTCTTGCCTGGAGAATCCCAGGGACAGAGGAGCCTAGTGGGCTGCTGTCTATGGGGTCGCACAGAGTCGGACACGACTGAAGCAACTTAGCAGCAGCAGCAGCAATACCTCCATATGTTATTTACCAAATTTAATGATGCAATCAAAATGTGCCAAGACTTTGAAAAAACTCTAATATGACTCAGAACATCTAGTTACATTTTTTCCCTTTGGATGAAAAATGATTTATTTCAAATATGACTGATGTTGCAAGATGTATGTAATAGATTTACACAGAAGAAAATGTATCAGTTGATCAGTTTACTCTGTGCCATCTCTTTTCCTCTGATTATCTGTTTAATCAGGTTAGCCTAGTGATTACCAAGCAAAGGAAAAGTACTCATCTTGAAGCCTCTAGGCAAGGGGAAATGTGCAGTTTAAACGAGCTCTGTAAGAATGCTATAGTTTTCATATGTGAAGTAAAAATTGACAAAGTTAAACTGGTAGTATATGGATGATTGTAGATGACAATAGCTAGGCCTTCCCTTGGTGGCTCAGTGGTAAAGAATCCACCTGCAATGTGGGAGACGCAGAAGCCATGAGTTCAATCCCTGAGGAGGGCATGGCAACCCACTCCAGTATTCTCGCCTGGAGAATCCCATGGACAGAGAAGCCTGGTGGGCTACAATGCACGGGGCTGCAAAGAGTTGGACACGGCTGAAGCGACTGAGCACAGCACACAGCACAGGTGACAATAGCTAGGTGTTTTGGTGAAATTGTGAAATGAGGACTTAGAAGAGAAAATGTGGGCTAAGCATTGGCATTTTCAATTATGACTTAAAATGGAATGAATTCAAAGTCTCTTTATTTTACTCCAATATGCTCTTCAGCATGTATTTTTCTTATTTCTTGCAGTTACCATATTATTGTTATTATACTGGTGTACTGTTTCCCATTGCTTGTCATGGGTATCACATATACCATCGTTGGAATCACCCTCTGGGGAGGAGAGATCCCGGGGGACACCTGTGACAAGTATCATGAGCAGCTAAAGGCTAAAAGAAAGGTACTGTTCTGTATAACTTTCCCAGCATTTTGCGTAAATTGTGGTGCATCAGAGAAGGGAAAAAAAATCTAGTTACGGCATTTTAATATATAACTTGATGCTTTACTCCTACTTTTATTTTTCTCCTTTTCTTTTTTTTTAAATTTTGCTTTCTTTATATCTTCTATAACCCACTGCTGCTGCTTCTGCTAAGTTGCTTCAGTTGTGTCCAACTCGTGTGTGACCCCATAGACGGCAGCCCACCAGGCTCTGCTGTCCTTGGGATTCTCCAGGCAAGAACACTGGAGTGGGTTACCATTTCCATCTCCAATGCATGCAAGTGAAAAGTGAAAGTGAAGTAGCTCAGTCGTGTCTGACTCTTAGCGACCCCATGAACTGCAGCCCACCAGGCTCCTCCATCCATGGGATTTTCCAGGCAAGAGTACTGGAGTGGGGTGCCATTGCCTTGTCCGTCTATATAACCCACTAGTCATGTACAATAGTAGTTTATGATAAGAGTAGTCACTTCCCTACAGAAAGACTATTACCTTTTGCAGAATAGTCTTAATTATACCACCAGAAACTTCTGAAATTTCACTGTAGAAGTCACAGTTGGTTGTATTTCTGCAGCTCTAGTTATCTTAGTCTTTTATTAAATAAAATGTCTCTGATGTACTATATAATCTTTCAGAAGTTTTATTTATCCCAGGAAAGGCATCTCTCTTAGTATGTGCTATAATTCTGTAATATCCATTTATGTATCCCATTCTTCTTCTCTTCCCCACATCTCCCCACATTCCACCCCTATCCTTTATCTGGTTTCTACACAGCCATCTGATTAACAGATGAAGTTACATTAATACTGTTGTACAACTTACTGGGTCACATGATAAAACTTATTTCTGAACAATTGACATTAAGCAAGAAAACCTATAAAAATTATCATAGTGATATTTTATTTAGCAGGATTATTTTTTCATTGTTTCCTTTTCTGACTACTATTATGTGACTCAGTGAGTGAGTTTTTTTATAATAAATTTGCATAGTTAAAAGGAATCTTAGAATCTCTATTCCATCTTTCTCTCTCCAAGTGATGATGTCAATTATTATTATTCCATTTATGATTCATTTATTTATGTGGAACTATTACTTACCTATACTCACTTAACAACAATCAATCAGGTTTTAAAAATCTAATATAGAAAATAGATTTTATTTTAACATTAATAGGTTTTTCTCTGTTGACAAACAGATAAGATTTTATGTTTGGTTAGCATTTTATCATTAGGTTGAGTATTTGAAAGCAAATATTTTTTCACATCAATTTAGTTATTTCAGCCTATAATATATATAATTTCATTTTATTTCTCTTTGGGAAAAAACCTTAAAAATGAAGTACACGATTCTACTGCTGGGCATATATATCAGAGAAAACTATAATTCAAAAAGAAACATGCATCCTATTGTTCCCTGCAACACTATTTACAATAGCCAAGACAAGAGACCACTTAATTTTCCATTTACAGACAAATGGATAAAGAGGATGTGGGACATATATATAATGGAATACTACTAAGTCATAAAGAGAAAGTAATAATGCCATTTGCAGCAATATGGATGGACCTAGAAATGATCATACTAAGTGAAGTAAGTCAGAGAGAGAAAGACAAATACCATATGACATCATTTATAGGTAGAATCTAAAATATGACACGAATGAACTTATCTAAGGAGGGCACGGCAACCCACTCCAGTATTTCTTCCCGGAGAATCTTATGGACAGAGGAGCCTGCTGGGCTACAGTCCACAGGGTTGCATGGAGTCAGACATGACTGAAGTGACTTAGAATGCAGGCAACCACACACAAAACAGAAATGGACTCACAGACATAGAGAACAGATTGTGGTTCCCAAGGGAAAGTGGGGGAGGGAGAGAGGATTGCCTGGAAGTTTGGGGTTAGTAGATGCAAACTATTCCATTTAGAATGGATAAACAACAAGATCCTACTGTATAGCACAGAGAACTATATTCAATAGCCTGTGATAAAACCTAATGGAAAAGAATGTATATATGTATAACTGAATCACTTTGTTGTAGAAATTAACAAAACTTGTAAATCAACTGTACTTCGATAAAATTTAAAAATGAAGTGCACAAACAAGCAAACTATGTCTTTACCACATTTAAAAAAAAAAAGAATCGTAGAACTAGCAGGACTTCAGTAACATGATCATCTTAAGTGAACAGTTTCTCCTTCTCCTTTATTTTGATTCTCACTTTCTAACATCTTGATCATGCTGCAAGATACTCTTGGCAGGGGGCATATTCTCTAACATGTTTTAGGCATAATCACATTAAATAACTGATGTGATAGTCTACATAGTTGGCTGTTGTTCAGTTGCTAAGTCCTGTCTGACTCTTTTCGACCCCAGGGACTGTAGCCCACCAGGCTCCTCTGTCCCTGGGATTTCCCAGGCAAGAATACTGGAGTGGGCTGCCATTTTCTTCTCTAAAGGATCTTCCTGACCCAGGGATCAAACCCATGGCTCCTACATCTCCTGCATTGGCAGGAGAATTCTTTACCACTGAGCCACCAGGGGAGCCCAATATTCTACGTGCTGTATTTCAGAATCACTTGTCTTTGTACTTCCTGCTTACTTTCTTGTCTTTTATTTCTTTGCTACTAGTTTAAGCATTTTTAAAATACTTTTCCCCTGTTCAATTCTACACAACTTAAAATAAGTTCAGTAATTATAGATTATAGCTCCTTTTCCTTAATATTGACATAATATTTTTCTAGAAAGAGATAAAAATTTAATCTGAGTGTTTCTTTTTATTTTTGAGTTGAATCCCAGAGGGAAAAAAAGAAAGAGGGAATATTTTTGCATTTGCCCCTCTATAGCAGATGAGAATATGGCATACATATTTCATTTTTACTGCTGCTACTGCTGCTAAGTTGCTTCAGTCATGTCCGACTCTGTGCAACCCCATAGACGGCAGCCCACCAGGCTCCCCCTATCCCTGGGATTCTCCAGGCAAGAACATTGGAGTGGGTTGCCATTTCCTTCTCAAAGTATAAATATCAATTCAAACTGAGAGATTGACTCTTCTAGCATATTTCAAAAATTAAGATATATAAAAGTTCTAATCCATATTTCTATTTCTCAGGTTGTGATCTTGGCTGAAATAGTATAAAATTACATCTATGACATGGGCTTCTCATAATAAATCACCTGTCCTTAGGTTTCTTTCACAGTCACTTACCGATATGACCATTAGTATTGTGAAAGTAACCCTCATTTTGCCCCAAAATTTAAAATTTCAAAATATAAATAGCTCTTCTCTTAATTTTTTTATTTAAAATTTGAATATTGTCTAGTATAGTTTGGAATACAGTTATTTCTAGTAATTATGCTCTTTTCTTATATCAGTATGACTGTTTAGGTGAAAGATATGAATTTTACCCTGGATGGGAGATTACATCTTTGATATTACAGATTGGACTTGAGAAACAAGACAGTATTGGTTACAAGAGAGCAAATTCATCATGACTGCTGGGAAAAAATAACTCCATAAACAACTCTGAGTCAATGTACTATTAATAAAAAAACTGCAGTTACTGATTGAGCTCCCCATACATGTGAATAAGAATAAAAAAAAGTTTAAGAAATTTTAGTCAGAACACTGAAAAGATCTTTGCAACGACTAAGAAGCATTGCTTCCATTTCTCTTTTTTCTTAAGGTCTTCAGGAACTGTATTCAGTTTTGAGTCCTGTAGATTAAATTCTATGAAGAACAGCCAGTGGAAATAAATTCCATGTCTAAGCTATATAGAACCTAATACGTCTAAAAGTTAAACTAACATGAAGCTGTCAGAAAAATGAGGATTAACCACCCCCACTCAACATTTACATTTGTCCTGCCTAACAATATGCATACTTTGAAAATAATACCAGTGGCACTTCAAAAATTTCTTGGCACATAGAACTGTTCTCAGTAAATTGTACCTGTTACTTAAGGCACTTTGTATATATATGCACTTTATTAAATAGGCACTTTACTTTGAATATATAAAGCACTTTATTATGAAGATCAGAAAGCATCATGTGGTAGAAAAGTAAAGAGGTATAAAACGGGTCATTTATCTATTTAAACATAATATTGACCTACATTTTAACATGAGTCACAGTTTGTAAATAACTTTCACATGAATATTATTGAATTCTCACATTATCTATGTGATTTTTTCTTGTTTTACAGAAAAATGAAATTGAGCCCCAAATTCACAAAATTAACAAGTGGCAGAACTTGGACTTGAATCCTAAACAAAGTTTTTAGAGTTCTTTCAGAGAGCTATCTCAAAGGAATAGGTTTCAGAATGATATTTTAAATCCAAGTATTACTTATATTATATGAAGTGCATTCTCATACATAGACTGTACTAACATCACAGTAGTCCCAAGAGGTATGTCTAAGTAAGTAAGTAAATAACTTCAGTCACTCAATCATGTCCGACTCTTTGTGACGTCATGGACTGCAGCACACCAGGCTTCCCTGTCCATCACCAACTCCTGGAGCTTGCTCAAATTCATGTCCATTAAGTCAGTGATGCCATCCAACCATCTCATCCTCTGTCACTCTCTTCTCTTCCTGCCTTCTTCAGTCTTTCCCAGCATCAAGGGTCTTTCCCAATGAGTCAGTTCTTCACATGAGGTGGCCAAAGTATTGGAGCTTCAGCTTTAGCATCAGTCCTTCCAGTGAATATTCAGGACTGATTTCCTTTAGAATGGACTGGTTGGATCTCCTTGCAGTCCAAGGGACTCCCAAGAGTCTTCTCCAGCACCACACTTCAAAAGCATCAATTCTTTGGTGCTCAGCTTTCTTTATGGTCCAACTCTCACATCCATACATGACTACTGGAAAAACCATAGCTTTGACTAGACGGACCTATGTCAGCGAATGTCTCTGCTTTCTAATATGCTGTCTAGATTAGTCATAGCTTTTCTTCCAAGGAGCAAGCATCTTTTAATTTCATGGCTGCAGTCACCATCTGCAGTAATTTTGGAGCCCAAGAAAATAAAGTCTGTCACTGTTTCCATATCTATTTTCCATGAAGTGATGGGACCAAATGCCATGATCTTCATCTTTTGAATGTTGAGTTTTAAGCCAGCTTTTTCACTCTCCTCTTTCACTTTTATCAAGAGGCTTTTTAGTTCCTCTTCACTTTTTGCCAAAAGGGTGGTGTCATCTGCATGAGGTTATTGATATTTCTCCTGGCAATCTTGATTCCAGTTTGTGCTTCATCCAGCCCGGCATTTCACATGATGTACTGTACATATAAGTTAAATAAACAGGGTGACAATATACAGCCCTGACATACTCCTTTCCAGATTTGGAACCAGTCTGTTGTTCCACGTCCAGTTCTAACCATTGCTTCTTGACCTGCATACAGATTTCTCAGGAGGCAGGGAAGGTGGTCTGGTATTCCCATATCTTGAAGAATTTTCCACAGTTTGTTATGATCCACACAAAGGCTTTGGCATAGTCAATAAAGCAGAAGTAGATATTTTTTTGGAACTCTCTTGCTTTTTATACAATCCAACAGATCAATAGGAGGTAGGCATAGTGAAAATTATTTTCTTCCATTTTTAACAAATCAGGAAACTGAAGGTCTGGGAAGGTGAATGGGACCCAAATTCATACAGCCTGTAATAGCATAAATAAGCCCTTTCAGTCCTGTGGAATACATTCTTTCCATTACACTGAACTGCAAAGAGTTGGCAGCTACCTTGAGCCAATCTCCTGTCCATTTTCTCATTCACATTATATGAACTTATTTTCCCTTTTCTTGAAAGTTTTTTGATGAGGGCTAATCAAGATAATGTATGTATTAATGTGTCTGGTACTTAATGTCATAAACATGCAATTCCAATCTGCATGTATCTTCATCTATTTATGAGACAAAAATAAACCTAATTATTATCATTAATATAAAGAACAATGCTTGTGATAGCTCTATATAAGCAACAAGCATTTACTGTGCGTGTTATGTGCCAGACACTTGATTTAGGTGCTTTAAATAGTTTAGCCAATTGAATTCTGACAACCACATAAGGGAGGCATTGTTATTTTCAGTTGACAGATGAAGAAACAGTCATTAGCTGGGTTAAGTAACTGCCTAATCTGTTGAATGACAGAGTCAGGATATAAACCCAGAAAGTCTAATTCTAGAGAATGTGATCATAATTTCTATATTTTAATGATCATTTCTGTACTTTGCTGGGTGGTGGTGATAATAAGATAAAGTAATTATTTTCTTATCTTTCTAGTTGTTTAATTACCAGGAGTACAATTGAATAAATTATTGTATTATTTATTGATACATTCTGAGTTTAAAGGCTCTTGTAGATTAAACTGACCAAAATACATAATGTTGTTTTTAAGAAAAAATTATCTTCCAGTACCACTAGTCAACTTAACACTTATTTCTAGTACCAGCAATCAACTTAAAAATTACATCTAAAAAACAGTTTATCTGTACACTAGAACTGCATGCAATTACCAAAGTGAGGAGGCATCTATTTTACCTGCAAAAATATACACTAAAACCTGGTTTTGATTGTTAAAAATTATAAATCAGCTCAACTGAGTACTTTTTTTATTTTTAGTTCAAATGAGTTTTTTAAACACTTTAAAGCTCCTCTAACATATGCTGAATAAAAACATACACAACCTCCCTTAACAAATTCTCCTCAATTAATATAACACCCTAACACATAATGATATTAATGGTTTTGCTGCAACTAAAAATATTCCACAATAATTACATCGCCACTGCCAAATATCAATAGACAGATATAAGTGTAATTGTTTCTCATATCTGGAGAAAATTCAAATTTGTAAAGCCAAATGAGCACAATGTCTTGTGTGTGCTTGAGAGAGAGAGAGACATATTAGGAAAGAGAGTGATAAATATGATACAAAACAAAAGAGATATAAGAGATACTACTGTGGAAGAACTGGGACTCTGGACAGTTGAGTTCCGGGCATGATATTTTATTTCAGACTTACTTTGTTTGAATCATCACTTTTCTCTGGGCTCATTGTCATATTTGTAAAATGAGAAGATTGAAGCAGATCACTTCCAAGTTCTCTTTCAGCTATACATATCCATGATTGAGATCATCAAATATTTATTTAACATATAATGTGGACCAGGCATTGTGCACAAGTGATTTTATTTAAACTTTATAAAATCCTATAAAAGAGGATGTATTTCAGGTCATAAATATTAGTGAGCAAAGCTTACAGAAAATTTTCTAATGGATTCTGTATAGTTGATTTAACTTGGAGGCAAAATTTTCCTTCACACCTTTGACCCAACATAAGTTTAAGAGACCTGTATGCAGGTCAGGAAGCAACAGTTAGAACTGGACATGGAACAACAGACTGGTTCCAAATAGGAAAAGGAATACATCAAGGCTGTATATTGTCACCCTGCTTATTTGACTTCTATGCAGAGTACATCATGAGAAACGCTGGACTGGAAGAAGCACAAGCTGGAATCAAGATTGCCGGGAGAAATATCAATAACCTCAGATATGCAGATGACACCACTCTTATGGCAGAAAGTGAAGAAGAACTAAAGAGCCTCTTGATGAAAGTGAAAGAGGAGAGTGAAAAAGTTGGCTTAAAGCTCAACATTCAGAAAATGAAGATCATGACATCCGGTCCCATCACTTCATGGGAAATAGACGGGGAAACAGTGGAAACTGGCTGACTTTATTTTTTTGGGCTCCAAAATCACTGCAGATGGTGATTAAAAGATGAAATTAAAAGATGCTTGCTCCTTGGAAGGAAAGTTATGACCAATCTAGATAGCATACTGAAAAGCAGAGACATTACTTTGCCAACAAAGGTTCGTCTAGTCAAGGCTATGGTTTTTCCAGTGGTCATGTATGGATGTGAGAGTTGGACTATAAAGAAAGCTGAATGCCAAAGAATGGATGCTTTTAAAGTGTGGTGATGGATAAGACTCTTGAGAGTCCCTTGGACTGCAAGGAGATCCAACCAGTCCATCCTAAAAGAGATCGTCCTGGGTGTTCACTGGAAGGACTGATGCTGAAGCTGAAACCCCATACTTTGGTCACCTGGTGCGAACAGCTGACTCTTGAAAAGATCCTGATGCTGGGAAAGATTGAGGGCAGGAGGAGAAGGGAATGACAGAGGATGAGATTTTTGGATGGCATTACCGACTCAATGGATATGGGTTTGGGTGGACTCTGGGAGTTGGTGATGGACAGGGAGGCCTGGCATGCTGTGGTTCATGGGGTTGCAGAGTCGGACATGACTGAGAGACCAAACTGAACTGACTGAAGTAACCAGTCACTCATTATACTGTTGTTTGCAAGGATACTGTGCAGAGATTGGGATGGGAAGATCAATGCTTAAGGTCAGTTTAGCATGAAGCACCCCCCACTCAAAAATAAAATTTGTTCTTCTACTTTGTTGGACTTCAGTTCCTACACTTTTTCTCTCCAGTCTCAGCCACCCCTCCACATCCTTCTTATCCTACCTCTAGCCCTATCTAGTTTGAGGAAAGAAAAAAATACATGCTTTGATCTATGTTTAGGTAGGTGTTTCATAGGCACACTAGTGGGACAGAAACAGGAAGTAAAATCACAGGAAATATTAATATGTAGAGCATCAATTTATAGTGCAATATCATGTTGTTTACATATAGTAGTTCTGTATCCATTACTTTTATAAATGTGTATATATGAATACATGTAAAATCCACATAATAAATATATGTGCCCTAGATGAAAAAGCAAGAGAGCAATCATGGAGTCCAAAACTAGCTCAGAATCTGTGAGGAAAATTTTTTCCATTTTTTTTTCTTTTTTTTGCCAATTCTATTTTTATAGAATACAATCTATACACATTTTTTTATTTTACCTCATAATAATATTTTGGAATAGATGGAAAATGTTTTATTTTAAAGACAGATAAGCAGAAATGTTGAAGCTAGAGAAGCTCATGGCAAAATAGAAGGGATCAGTCTGGAAAACCCTGAATATTCATTGGAAGGACTGACACTGAAGCTGAATCTCCAATACTTCGGCCACCTGATGTGAAGAGCCCACTCACTGGAAGACGCTGCTGCTGGGAAAGACTGAAAGCAAAAGGGGAAGGAGGTGGCAGAGGATGACATGGTTGGAGAGCATCACCAACTCAGTGGACATGAATCTGAGCAAACTCCGGGAAATAACGAAGGACGGGGAAGCCTGGCGTGCTGCAGTCCATGGGGTGTCAAAGAGTAGGACACAACTTAGCAACTGAAGAACTATGTGAAAAAAAAAAACTTTTAAAATAATCATCAGTTTGATCAGAAGACTGAGGGAGAGGAAATTGACAAATTCTATTTAAAGACTCAATCACTGAGAAAATTAGGACATTATTGACAAGAATTATGAAGCCTGTGAGAAAATACAGCGGTTTTGGATGAAGAAGATAAATTTACTTGAGGAGAATCTAGCAAGGTGGAAAGAGGCAGAGTCTTTACCACTAGCACCACCCAGGAAGCCCAGTTGTTAGATTTGTACTTAAGGCTAAAACGCTCTTCTGCCTTTCCAATGGAACCTCTTATATGGGAATAGATTGGTCTTTGTACTCTAATGTGTGGTTTTCTTTGTTCATGTTCTTTCAACGAGCTTTTAGTGCAGGTTTTCGGTTGACAAGATTCTTAACTTAGGTCACATATCTTATGCTGATCACCGATCTCTCGTTGCCCACTGCTGCAATCTGTACATTGCCCAGATATAGGATGGCCGCCAAGACCTTAAAAACGTCCATCTGAAAATCTTCCTTGAAACCCAGCAGTGTGAAGGTCTTCTGAGTCTCTTCTTGACAAAATGCATTTCAATGTTTTCCACTTCTAATCTGATAAAAGTAAATCTCCTCGAACATGCTGTCTTTTCCCTGCTCTTAAAACTAATGCCCATTGCTAAGTGTTAATCATATTCTCCTATTTTGCCTTGCTTGAGTAGTTCTTAAAGTAAATTTAAATAGTTTTAACTAGATTATGTGTGAATGATTGAAATTTCACTATGTCAACAATAATGTATCATCTAATAACCATCGACACTTCTTCAGTTTATAATTAAACCTCATTTTCAAGTAAGTTCAAGTACTGTTACAGTATACAAAAAATAGAGGAGGAAAGAATAAGGTACTTTAAAATTAGGTTAAATTAAAATGATGCTTGGTAATACCCCTAAGAAATGTGGGGCATTTTATCACAGGTAAATTCTCAGATCTGTTGTAGACTACTGATCAAGAGATGTGCTGTACTCACCTTGGTTTCCTTGGTGCCTAGCATAATGCTTTCTGGATGGATGGATGGATGGTGAATTAATAAATGATTGAAAGAATGAAGTTTTGTGAATCAGCTACTTTCTCATTTTCTACATGAGAAAATGTAGGCATGTAATATGATTTGCTAAAGGTCAAAAATTATTAGGAGGAGAACTAACTCTCCTGAGTTCTAACCTGATGCTCTACCCCTAGACCCAGCACACAGAGGAAAGATTTTGGTCTAAATCTTCAGGACAAAATGCATGTCTTCAGGATTATATTAATACCCTCAGAACTAAAAATGAGGTTTACTCATCTATTGCTGAATAAATTAAACTGTTCTTGAAAGTTTTCTATATTTCATTAAATAAAAACATTTCTTAGGCCTGCCACAAGTAAAACAATATATAGGATCTTCCCCATTGTACACAATTTTTGATATAGTATTCCAGTAACCTGAAAATTTAAGTTAGTAAAAAGAATTTATACCATGCATATACTTGTCACTGTAAAATTCCGAATTCCCTTAACATCAAACTACATTGGGGGAAAAAAAATTGCCTCTTTCTTTCTTAGAGGGGAAAAAACACTTCAGAATTCTGCAAGACTAACTTTATCAACATCAAATATACCCCTCGTCCAAGGTAAGGAGCAATGGCTGCGCTTTGCTGGAGCAGCCATGAAGAGATACTCCACGCCCAAGGTAAGAGAAACCCAAGTAAGACAGTAGGTGTTGCAAGAGGGCAAAAACATTGAAACCATACTCACAGAAAACTAGTCAATCTAATCACACTAGGACCACAGTCTTGTCTAACTCAATGAAACTAAGCCATGCCCATGGGGAAACCCAAGATGGGCGGGTCATGGTGGAGAGATCTGACAGAATGTGGTCCACTGGAGAAGGGAATGGCAAACCACTTCAGTATTCTTGCCTTGAGAACCCCATGAACAGTATGAAAAGGCAAAATGATAGGATACTGAAAGAGGGACTCCCCAGGTCAGTAGGTGCCCAATATGCTACTGGAGATCAGTGAAGAAATAACTCCAGAAAGAATGAAGGGATGGAGCCAAAGCAAAAACAATACCCAGCTGTGGATGTGACTGGTGATAGAAGCAAGGTCTGATGCTGTAAAGAGCAATATTGCATAGGAACCTGGAATGTTAGGTCCATGAGTCAAGGCAAATAGGAAGTGGTCAAACAAGAGATGGCAAGAGTGAACATCGACATTCCAGGAATCAGCGAACTAAAATGGACTGGAATGGGTGTATTTAACTCAGATGACCATTATATCTACTACTGCGGGCAGGAATCCCTCAGAAGAAATGGAGTAGCCATCATGGTCAACAAAAGAGTCCGAAATGCAGTACTTGGATGCAATCTCAAAAACGACAGAATGATCTCTGTTCGTTTCCAAGGCAAACCGTTCAATATCACAGTAATCCAAGTCTATGCCCCAACCACTAACACTGAAGAAGCTGAAGTTGAACGGTTCTATGAAGACCTACAAGACCTTTTAGAACTAACACCCAAAAAAGATGTCCTTTTCATTATAGGGGACTGGAATGCAAAAGTAGGAAGTCAAAAAACACCTGGAGGTGGTTTGCCATTCCCTTCTCCAGTGGACCATCTTCTGTCAGATCTCTCCACCATGACCCGCCCATCTTGGGTTGCCCCACAGGCATGGCTTAGTTTCATTGAGTTAGACAAGGCTGTGGTTCTAGTATGATTACATTGACTAGTTTTCTGTGAGTATGGTTTCAGTGTGTTTGCCCTCCGATGCCCTCTTGTTTCCTTTTACCTGGAGTAACAGGAAAATTTGGCCTTGGAATACAGAATGAAGCAGGGCAAAGACTAATAGAGTTTTGCCAATAAAATGCACTGGTCATAACAAACACCCTCTTCCAACAACACAAGAGAAGACTCTATACATGGACATCACCAGATGGTCAACACCGAAATCAGATTGATTATATTCTTTGCAGCCAAAGATGGAGAAGCTCTATACAGTCAGCAAAAACAAGACCAGAAGCTGACTATGGCTCAGACCATGAACTCCTTATTGCCAAATTCAGACTTAAATTGAAGAAAGTAGGGAAAACCACTAGACCATTCAGGTATGACCTAAATCAAATCCCTTATGATTATACAGTGGAAATGAGAAATAGATTTAAGGGCCTAGATCCGATGGATAGAGTGCCTGATGAACTATGGAATGAGGTTTGTGACATTGTACAGGAGACAGGGATCAAGACCATCCCCATGGAAAAGAAATGCAAAAATGCAAAATGGCTGTCTGGGAAGGCCTTACAAATAGCTGTGAAAAGAAGAGAAGCAAAAAGCAAAGGAAAAAAGGAAAGATATAAATGTCTGAATGCAGAGTTCCAAAGAATAGCAAGAAGAGATAAGAAAGCCTTCTTCAGCAATCAATGCAAAGAAATAGAGGAAAACAACAGAATGGGAAAGACTAGAGATCTCTTCAAGAAAATCAGAGATACCAAAGGAACATTTCATGCAAAGATGGGCTCGATAAAGGACAGAAATGGCATGGACCTAACAGAAGCAGAAGATATTAAGAAGAGGTGGCAAGAATACACAGAAGAACTGTACAAAAAAGATTTTCACGACACAGATAATCACGATGGTATGATCACTGACCTAGAGCCAGACATCCTGGAATGTGAAGTCAAGTGGGCCTTAGAAAGCATCACTAGGAACAAAGCTAGTGGAGGTAATGGAATTCCAGTTGAGCTATTCCAAATCCTGAAAGATGATGCTGTGAAAGAGCTGCACTCAATATGCCAGCAAATTGGGAAAACTCAGCAGTGGCCACAGGACTGGAAAAGGTCAGTTTTCATTCCAATCCCAAAGAAAGGCAATGCCAAAGAATGCTCAAACTACTGCACAACTGCACTCATCTCACACGCTAGTAAAGTAATGCTCAAAATTCTCCAAGCCAGGCTTCAGCAATATGTGAACCGTGAACTTCCAGATGTTCAAGCTGGTTTTAGAAAAGGCAGAGGAACCAGAGATCAAATTGCCAACATCCACTGGATCATGGAAAAAGCAAGAGATCCAGAAAAAACATCTATTTCTGTTTTATTGACTATGCCAAAGCTTTTGACTGTGTGAATCACAATAAACTGTGGAAAATTCTGAAAGAGATGGGAATACCAGACCACCTGACCTGCCTCTTGAGAAACCTATATGCAGGTCAGGAAGCAACAGTTAGAACTGGACATGGAACAACAGACAGGTTGCAAATAGGAAAAGGAGTACATCAAAGCTGTATATTGTCACCCTGCTTATTTAACTTCTATGCAGAGTACATCATGAGAAACGCCGGGCTGGAAGAAGCACAAGCTGGAATCAAGATTGCCGGGAGAAATATCAATAACCTCAGATATGCAGATGACACCACCCTTATGGCAGAAAGTGAAGAGGAACTAAAGAGCTTCTTGATGAAAGTGAAAGAGGAGAGTGAAAAAGTTGGCTTAAAGCTCAACATTCAGAAAACGAAGATCATGGCATCTGGGCCCACCACTTCATGGGAAATAGATGGGGAAACAGTGGAAACAGTGTTAGATTTTATTTTTCTGGGCTCCAAAATCACTGCAGATGGTGACTGCAGCCATGAAATTAAAAGACACTTACTCCTTGGAAGGAAAATTATGACCAACCTAGATAGCATATTCAAAAGCAGAGACATTACTTTGCCAACTAAGGTTTGTCTAGTCAAGGCTATGGTTTTTCCTGTGGTCATGTATGGATGTGAGAGTTGGACTGTGAAGAAGGCTGAATGCTGAAGAATTGATGCTTTTGTACTGTGATGTTGGAGAAGACTCTTGAGAGTCCCTTGGACTGCAAGGAGATCCAACCAGTCCATTCTGAAGGAGATTAGCCCTGGGATTTCTTTGGAAGGAATGATGCTGAAGCTGAAACTCCAGTACTTTGGCCACGTCATGCGAAGAGTTGACTCATTGGAAAAGACTCTGATGCTGGGAGGGATTAGAGGCAAGAGGAGAAGGGGACGACAGAGGATGAGATGGCTGGATGGCATCACTGTCTCAATGGACGTGAGTCTGAGTGAACTCCGGGAGTTGGTGATGGACAGGGAGGCCTGGCGTGCTGCGATTCATGGGGTCACAAAGAGTCGGACACGACTGAGCGACTGATCTGATCTGAGTTGAGAAAATAATTGAGAGGTTCAGTTAACAGAATCATGGATCGCAGGGGTTATACATTTGGGCTTAAGTGGTGAGTATCCCCAAAACAGTTTTAGTAGCCTAGCAAATATTTCCACGAGCCTCCCATTCTACTCCAGCCCCTCAGCTGGTAACATCAGGTGTAAATAATTTTCCTGAAAACAAAACTCCTTTCTAAACGTAAAGAATACATGAGTACATTTCTTTCTTAGTGTCCCCCTGGTTGACCGCGAGGACACAGGGCTTGATAGAGTCAAGGGCTTCTGGCCACCAAGGAGGACTTCTGCTCTGCGACAAAGGTACATGATCCTTGGCCTGCGCAAGCACTCTTTAACAAGAGACCAGTATCACTCCTCTCCACTTCATTCTAACAGCATATCCTTGAGCAGAAAGAAAATGACGAAACTGCTTTTCTGTTTGTTTGACTTGAACGTTTTACTTCTTTATCTCATTCCCAGTGGGCAATTTACTTTTGAGAGCTGTTCTATTTCCCCTTTCTCCTTGACCCCTCTTTCTTCATTCCTGCCTTAAAGGAGACAGTTCTTTTTGAAATTATTCTGCCTTTCCATCTTTCCTTATTTTTTGCATCAGGGGACAGTGCAGTCTTTAGAAGAGCCTAGACTCACACCTGTCTGCCTCCACATAGTGCTGTATGTGAGTCTTACCCTTAATTTTGTAGGATAGCTAGTTCCCAATAACCTATTTTCACTTACCTTTATTTATATGACCCAAATTTTAACTAACTTCATGTCTATCACTTTTTTTTTTTTTTCATTTTCACGTAACCTGAATGAGAGATGTAAATTTTACTGAGGATTTTGTATGTTAGTCCAAAGAATTTGCCTCTCAGAACACAAAACTCCTCTGGCATTTCTTCTCTAGTCTGCTCCTGGGCGACTGTATTAATATGTATGTCTCTCTTTCCCCCTTCTTCTCCTTCCCACTTTCCTTCTCCCTCTTTACACTTCCTTCTTGTAGTCTCTCCTTGATCTATTTCTCTGCCTCAGAAAGACCATTCACCCATAATTTTCCAAACAAATCCAGCACAGTTCCCACAATTCAAACAGTAGCACAGATCCTGTGATTCAAAGGATTCCAAACTTACAATCTCCATCTATATCCACTACCCTTCTCAGCAAACAAGATAATCTTCATAGACCCACTTTCACTCTCCTTGAAGTCAGGAGAGGACTATAAATAGAAAACTAATGCTGACGTCGCTGTTGTTACTGTTTCTGTCATACCAGGTAGCACGTGAACCCTTTATGGATGTAATTCTAACTACTTGCTCCAAGTCTTTCCATAGGTTTTTCTTCTACTGTTTTCATTTTCATTTCACTTATGAAAAGATTTCATAGAGACCCTCTTCTACTACTTTGCTTAAGCAGTAGATCCCCAAAGGACTATGATTCTCTGTTCTTCTATATGCTTCACTCAGTATATTTCCAAACTTACAGATTTTCAAATTTGTACATTTGTACTTCTCCCAAACATTTCTTTAATCTGTTTCTATTTGGAAATCTTTATCTTCTTAATTTAATTTTATTTTTTAACTTTACAATATTGTATTGGTTTTGCCATGTATCAAAATGAATCCGCCACAGGTATACATGTGTTCCCCATCCTGAACCCACCTCCCAACTCCCTCCCCATACCATCCCTCTGGGTCATCCCAGTGCACCAGCCCCAAGAATCCTGTATCCTGCATCGAACCTGGACTGGCAACTCGTTTCATATATGATATTATACATGTCTCAATGCCATTCTCCCAAATCATCCCACCCTCTCCCTCTCCCACAGAGTCCAAAACACTGTTCTATACATCAGTGTCTCTTTTGCTGTCTCGTATACAGGGTTATTGTTACCATCTTTCTAAATTCCATATATATGCATTAGTATACTGTATTGGTGTTTTTCTTTCTGGCTTACTTCACTCTGTATAATAGGCTCCAGTTTCATCCACCTCATTAGAACTGACTCAAATGTATTCTTTTTAATGGCTGAGTAATACTCCATTGTGTATATGTACCACTGCTTTCTTATCCATTCATCTGCTGATGGGCATCTAGGTTGTTTCCATGTCCTGGCTATTATAAACAGTGCTGCGATGAACATTGGGGTACACGTGTCTCTTTCAATTCTGGTTTCCTCAGTGTGTACACCCAGCAGTGGGATTGCTGGATCATAAGGCAGTTCTATTTCCAGTTTTTTAAGGAATCTCCACACTGTACTCCATAGTGGCTGTACTAGTTTGCATTCCCACCAACAGTGTAAGAGGGTTCCCTTTTCTCCACACCCTCTCCAGCATTTATTGCTTGTAGACTTTTGGATCACAGCCACTCTGACTGGCGTGAAATGGTACCTCATAGTGGTTTTGATTTGCATTTCTCTGATAATGAGTGATGTAAAAGCAAAAATAAACAAATGGGACCTGATTAAACTTAAAAGCTTCTGCACAACAAAAGAAACTATAAGCAAGGTGAAAAGACAGACTTCAGAATGGGAGAAAATAATAGCAAATGAAGCAACTGACAAACAACTAATCTCAAAAATATACAAGCAACTCCTACAGCTCAATTCCAGAAAAATAAATGGCCCAATCAAAAAATGGGCCAAAGAACTAAATAGACATTTCTCTAAAGAAGACATACAGATGGCTAACAAACACATGAAAAGATGCTCAACATCACTCATTATCAGAGAAATGGAAATATTTAGAACTGGTGAAGTAATGTATCATGGATACTTCTTAACTTTGGATTCTCAGGTATTACCCTCATTATTTCATCATCCTCCAACATGCTCTGAAATATAAATCATACAAATTACATAAGCCTCTGAAATAGGGATTTCTAAAGCCTTTTTGTCACAGCCATCTAAGCCCAGATGAAAACAAGGATTTTCACTGATACCTTAAAGGAATATGTTTCACATATTAAATTTGTAAAGGAAAACAGCATCCTAAAAGAACTGAAAACAATGGACAGAATAGTAGTTGCATACCAAAGGGAATAGGAACCCCAGTATTCATTAGAATAAACATCCTTCAAATGCCACCCATGCTGATTAAAAAGCAGAAAATCAAGTGATAATAATTCCCTACATACACAGTGCATCATTTGGAAATTGAAAACCAATGATCGGTGACCATAAATTTGTATGCCACAGTTAATCCAGCTTGAACAAGGGAGAGTATTTTGTTTTAGACAAGGCTTTATGGAGAACTAGAAGATCCTTAACTTGATTGAAAATACAAACCAGATCTCCATCATTACAATACCTGGAACATCACAGTCTATCTTCTAGACATAAGATTTCATGAGGCATCTCCTGGAACATCTCATTACCAGACCACATATTTTCACTAGGAAGTATTCAGTACAATGAGCACAAACTCTGGTGCTTTGAGTTAATAAATAAATAAAAGAGACACATTTGCTTAAGTATCACCTATAATACAATGAATGAGAGACACTATACCTTACAATGCCATTTCTTTTGCTTTCTTATCTGTTTCCTATATCTGAGAATTTAGGCAGTTTCGAGCAAATGATTCAAAGGGAAAGGTGTTTACCTATACCTTCTTCAAGTCTCATTGGAGAAGGCAATGGCACCCCACTCCAGTACTCTCACCTGGAAAATCCCTTGGACGGAGGAGCCTGGTGGGCTGCAGTCCATGGGGTCGCTAAGAGTTGGACACAACTGAGTGACTTCACTTTCACTTTCCACTTTCATGCATTGGAGAAGGAAATAGCAAACCACTCCACTGTTCTTGCCTGGAGAATCCCAGGGACGGGGGAGCCTGGTGGGCTGCCATCTATGGGGTCGCACAGAGTCGGACACGACTGAAGCAACTTAGCAGCAGCAGCAGCAGCAAGTCTCATAGCCTGAGATGAGAAGCATAGTTTAGGAGAGTTTTGCTACATGATTTCATTTCTGAATACATAAAAGGTATAGCAATGGCTGCTCTATTATATTCTGTGGTAATAAAACAAAAAAAATATACACAAAAGGAACTATTTTCCACACATGAATTTGTTAATAGCATTTTAAAGTTTTAGAGGAAAGTCACAGAGTCTGTGTCTTTGGGTGACTTAACAGCACTTATCAGATTCTCACTTCTCTGAAATGGATTGCTTCACACACAATCATTTTTTTCATCCAAACTAAAGTACCAGGTTATACTAGTTGAGTGGGGAAAAGCTTATATTGATAGCTTTATTTATATTAGCTTTAAGTATTAGGAAAAATAATTAATCTATTCAGTTTGAATCCTTTATCCTGAGATTGTAGGTATTTGTTTCAGAGCAGGTAGATATAGCAAATTGGAGAAGGTGATGGCACCCCACTCCAGTACTATCGCCTGGAAAATCCCATGGACGGAGGAGCCTGGTAGGCTGCAGCCCATGGGGTCACGAAGAGTCCTACACGAATGAGTGACTTCCCTTTAACTTTTCACTTTCATGCATTGGAGAAGGAAATGGCAACCCACTCCAGTGTTCTTGCCTGGAGAATCCAGGGACGGGGGAGCCTGGTGGGCTGCCGTCTAGGGGGTCACACAGAGTCGGACACGACTGAAGCAACTTAGCAGCAGCAGCAGCAACAGATATAGCAAATGAATTCACAACATGCCCATTGATCATTTTTCCTTACCATTCATTTTGGTTAAAACTATGTGCTTCATTTTATTTTTGGAAGTGTGATTCCTTAAAGCTAATGAATACCCTTATCCGGTCACCTTGACACTGGTCTCTTCTGGGTCTGATCGCTCCTTGCAACTAAGCTCCACATCTTCATGACAACACAGCTCTTCTGCAGTATTATATTTGGATTCCCTTCAGCGTGGGAATGGGGGTTCAAGTGGTCATGGACTGCTGACGAGGCTCACTGTCCACACACCTCGTCAAGTGGCTGCCTTCTTCCTCTGTCACTGTCTTATGTTCTTCATCCATTACCTTCATGCATTACCTATGTTCTAGATCCTTAGCACCTCCTTCTCAAGAGCAGTCATCCCTCAGTTAAGCCATTTCTCTTCTGAACCATGACCTCTTTCATTTCACTGTACTTCCCTTTCAAAATGTAAGCACGGCTCTTCCATTTTGTTTTGCTCACATTTGCTCTCTCCTGTTTACCAATCTTTTACTCCTCTGGTTAATGCCTGGTGACTTCCAACATACCATTCTTCTGAGACCAGTCTTGCCAAAGTTACCTTTGCCTTCTTTGTTGCTAACCTCACTGGATATATTCAGTCCTTGACCAGACTGGCACAATAGAAACCTTCTCATCACTCTCCACTTCAGAAGTCTCTCCTCCCGTGTTATTTACCTCCTTTCTCTCCTCAGGCCGCTCCTCTTTAGTATCCTTTACCCACTTTCCTTCCTCTACCACATAAATGCTGTTCTTTACCACAGAAGCCAATTCTCCACATTTTTATAGCTTTCAAATACAGCCTTATTTGGATAAATTCATCCACTCCCAGGACATTAACACCTTCGGAAAATTACTTCCAAATTGACATTAGCATTCTGTTCCTATCTAGACTTCTAAGATTCAGGCTCTGAGCTCCAGATTTAAGTCCTATTAACCATCTCTCACACCAGGGATATGTATAACAGACACTTCAAAATAAGCTTGTCAACAGCAGTATCCTCTATGACCCACCTCCCAGAATATTGGAAATAAAAGCAAAAATAAATAAATGGGATCTAATTAAAATTAAAAGCTTCTGCACAACAAAAGAAACTATAAGCAAGGTGAAAAGACAGCCTTCAGAATGGGAGAAAATAGCAAGTGAAGCAACTGACAAACAACTAATCTCAAAAATATACAGGCAACTCCTACAGCTCAATTCCAGAAAAATAAACGACCCAATCAAAAAATGGGCCAAAGAACTAAATAGACAGTTCTCCAAAGAAGACATACAGATAGCTAACAAACACATGAAAAGATGCTCAACATCACTCATTATCAGAGAAATGCAAATCAAAACCACAATGAGATACCATTTCACACCAGTAAGAATGGCTGTGATCCAAAAGTCTACAAGCAATAAATGCTGGAGAGGGTGTGGAGAAAAGGGAACCCTCTTACACTGTTGGTGGGAATGCAAACTAGTACAGCCACTATGGAGAACAGTGTGGAGATTCCTTAAAAAACTGGAAATAGAACTACCTTATGACCCAGCAATCCCACTGCTGGGCATACACACCGAGGAAACCAGAATTGAAAGAGACACGTGTACCCCCAATATTCATCGCAGCACTGTTTATAATAGCCAGGACATGGAAACAACCTAGATGTCCATCAGCAGATGAATGGATAAGAAAGCAGTGGTACATATACACAATGGAGTATTACTCAGACATTAAAAAGAATACATTTGAATCAGTTCTAATGAGGTGGATGAAACTGGAGCTGATTATACAGAGTGAAGTAAGCCAGAAAGAAAAACACCAATATAGTATACTAATGCATATATATGGAATTTAGAAAGATGGTAACAACAACCCTGCATGAGAGACAGCAAAAGAGACACAGATGTATAGAATAGTCTTTTGGACTCTGTGGGAGAGGGAGGGTGGGATGATTTGGGAGAATGGCATTAAAACATGTATAATATCATATAAGAAATGAATCGCCAGTCCAGGTTGGATGCAGGATACAGGAAGCTTGGGGCTAGTGCACTGGAACGACTCAGAGGGATGGTATAGGGAGGGAGGTGAGAGGGGCTTTCAGGATTGGGAACATGTGTACACCCATGGCGGATGCATGTTGATGTATGGCAAAACCAATACAATATTGTAAAGTAAAAAGTAATAATAATAATAAAATTTTTAAAAAATTGTTTGAAACTCTTCGCATTTCACAGAATATTACTGTGAGTAATATTACTGTGAGTAATACTCCATAGAGTAGCCAAAGACAAAAGAAACTGGAAATGATCTATAACATCTCTCTTTCCTCAGCTGAAATCCAGTTAATTACAAAGTCCTTTAAATTAACTCTAAAAGCACTCAAATATATATATTTTTCTTTCCTAAGCTCCTGCTTCACTTATGTTTAGACCTACATAGTTTCTTGCCTAGTAAAGTGACCTTCCCAAGTGGTGCTAGTGGTAAAGAATCTGCCTGTTAATGGAAGAGACACAAGTGATATGGGTTCAATTCCTAGATCAGAAAGATCCCTTGGAGTAGGAAATGATAACCCAATCCAATATTCTTGCCTGAAAAATTCCATAGGCAGAGGAGCCTGGTGGGCTACAGTCCATAGGGTTGCAAAGCGTCAGACACAACTTGCAAACACCCACAGTTTCTTGCCTAGATTAATGTGCTTTTCAACTAAAGATCTTCCTGCATCCATTAAATCTGATCAAATAAAATTGATACTACACTGTCTTCAATGTAATCTTTCTGAAATCTGAATTTATTAATATGCGTGTGTGTTTAGTTGCTCAGTCGTGTCTCTTTGCGACCCCATGAACTGTAGAATACCAGGCTCCTCTGTCCATTGGATTCTCCAAGCAAGAATACTGGAGTGGGTTGCCATTCCCTTCTCCAGGGAATCTCCTCGACCCAGGGATTGAACCAGGATCTCCTTCATTGCAGGTAGATTCTTTACCATCTGAGCTACGAGGAAGCCCCAAATTTATTAATACTCTCCTTAAAAGTCCTTTAGTAACTTCTCTAGCCCTCCCTGGTCTAACTTCTATCTCTCTCACTTTCTCCATCAGCATATCTCATAATAATATTACGCACTAAATCACCGTCAAACTTTGTAGTACTTAGGGAGGCCTGAGCTTTGCATATTTTATTTCGGTGACTAGGGCACTCTTCTCCCCTTTCTCCCACTCCTTTTCTGGTTCTCTCACCTGGCTATTTCCTATTTGTCTTTAAAACTGTATCACAGGCACTTCTTCCTTTAGAAAGCCTCTTTCAAACTTCCACCCCCAATCTGCATTCAGTGTTTGTCTATGTGCTTCTATTATATCACATGGCAAACTCTAGCATGCAACTTACAACATTATACAGGAAACATCAATTTGCTTAACTAGCTCTTCCAACAAATTTTACAAAGCCTAAGGGCTCAAGTACTTTAAAAAGAATTATTATTGCATGTGAAAGGTCACACTTATTATGAAGGATGGAATATTTCAAAATGAATGAAAGTTTTCTAAGTTTCTTTGTTTGCTTGTCTTAAACCACAACTCAAATGATTCATGATCTTCTAACATCTATGACTCAAAATATTAAAAGATCATGACTCATTTTGGCTCTCCAAATCTGGTTTTCATTTTTGTTGTTGTTATTGTTCAGTCGCTAAGTCGTGTCCAGCTCTTTACAACCCCATGGGCTGCAGCACGCCAGGCTTCCCTGTCCTTCACCAGGCTTCCCTTCACCTTCACCCTGTCCTTCCAAATTCTCCCAGAGTTTGCCCAAGTTCATGTCTGTTGAATCAGTGATGCCATCCAAACATCATCCCTTTCTCCTCCTGCCTTCAATCTCTCCCAGCATCAGGGTCTTTTCCAATGAGTCTGCTCTTTGTATCAGGTGGTCAAAGTATTGGAGCTATTGACTGGTTTGATCTACCTGCAGTCCAGGGGACTCTCAAGAATCTTATCCAGCACCATAGTTCAAAGGCATCAATTCTTTGGCACTCTGCCTTAGTGTCCAAGGCCATGAGATGAACCTGCAGGCACGATTCTACTGCAGCCACGATCACCTGAGTTTTGTTCCCACCCAACTGGGCAGTCACTCTGCACTTCAAATGGCAGCAATCCAACTGCAGGCACTGGAAATACCAATGCCTCCACTATACAGACCTTTCTTGGCAAAGTGATGTCTTTGCTTTTTATACCCTGTCTAGGTTTACCAGTTTACCTGTCTAGCTTTCCTGAGAAGAAGCAGTTATTTTTGATTAATGTACCAAGTTTTGTGACTTGCTAGCAAGAATAGATGCTGGCCAGAAAAAGAATCAATTAATGTGAACTTAGCACTTCAGTGATCCTAAAAAAGTGTTTTTCTCTTCTAGTAGTAGTGGAAACAAAAGAAATGTCTTTTTCTGGGAGTACAATCTTGGAAAGTGATAAGAGATACTGACAAAATGAATCAAGCATTATCTAGTATGTATTATCCAATATTTACACAGTCAGAATTGAAATGAAACATCTAGGACTTTATTAGATGACTTCAGATATTGTTCTAATATTTCCACATGAATTTTTTAGTTTTCCAATTTTCACTTATCTCCTGAAATTCTCCACCTTTTAATTCACTATAACCATCTGTTTCTGTAAATACTTCACTTAACATATTTAGCATAGTTATTTAAAGGCTTTACCTATTAATTGCAAAACCTACTGACTCATTTTTTCTTGATTATGGTCACATTTTTAATTCCTTTGCATATATGCCCATCTGAGGTGGTATACTGAATACTATGAGACATGATAAGACACAGACTGCTGTTCATCTGAAAAATGCAGTGCTTTCTCTTAGCAGGCATTTAAATTGCCAGTTCATCTTTCAAATCTGCAGAGGTTTGGTACTTTTTTAGGATGAATCAATTTTACTTTTGCCCTTGGTATTAAGGTTAATCTCTTAATCCTTGGCACAGTATTTATTCCTAAGGCCCAGAACTTCTAGGAAAACTCAAGTTGTTTCCTGAGACTCTAGTCTGATGAGACTCAAACTCTAAATACTATCTCCCTTATGAGGGGTAGCTGCTAAAATATCTCCACTCTTCAAAGGTTTCAACTGTTTTTCACCTAATTAACTGCTCATAGTTTTGTCCTGCATATTGCAGGAGCAGTCAAGGAGCTAATTTTCTGGAACATCCCCATTTTTCCTGTCATATCCCATGGACTTAAATTTGATGTTTTAAAATATATTTCTGGAATTGTTAGAATATAGGACATTTCTCTGTCCAGAAATTATTCATGTATCTAAAAGAATAAATATATAGACAGATTAATTTTTATTTTTGTTTGATAAATTTGCAAACAAATTGAAATCTTAAATACCAATAAAAAGATACTGAGATTATATGCCTTGGATTAATTTTATGCTGTAAATATTATAGATAATAAATAAATGGCCAGGTAAATCTAAGTATTTTTAACTTTTAAAAATATTCATGGTTAATTTATGGTTAATCTTTTTGTTGTTAAATTAATATTTTATTAAATAAATTTTAATTTGCTAATTATCTAGTATAAAACTAAAATATATATCAAGAAAAGAATATTTATTTTTCCTTTTTCCCCCTCTTATAAAAATCTTAATCATTTTTCTTATAGAAATGCTTTTCAAGGAATATCAGTTATCTTGCTCTTTTATAGAAATATGCTGTATTGAAGAAGTGATAAAGCCATTGTAACTATAAAATGACTGGGCTTAAAACATGGATTTGATGCCATCTCTATATATCTCTACTTTTAGTCACAATCATATAAACACAGAGAGCAGGAATTATGATTCTTAAAAAGAGCTGTTTTAAAAACTCCTATTGTCTGTATACCTTCTATCACAAAATTTAAGAGAAAACCTGAGTTCTTCAAAACCCAGTCTTCACTTTACCTCTTGTCCCCCAGCCCACCACCAGAGCCCTCCTTTGCCTTTACAAAATTCATAATCAGTTTAGGCCATAGTACCAATAACTTTAAAATATGCTTATAAGTTAGTCAGTTCCTGGGAATGAAGTAAAAATGAATACCTCAGCATGCCCTGAGTATTTTATGAGCCTGGCAGTCTCATTTCCACTTAATCCTCACAATCCCCTGTGTGATGAGTGTTCTTATCTCTTCTTTACTAACAAGATTATTGACGTTCAGAAAGATTTAAGTCATTTACCCAATTTTACATAGCTATTTACAATCAGGGCCTAGACTTAAATCAAAGTATTTGAGTCCAGTGCTCTTGACACTGCTGTATACCACTGTGCAATGCAGACTTCAAAGTTTGCTTCAAATTGAAGCGAAAGTTCACGCTTTCAGTAAAATCCAATTTGCTGGTTATTGCATTTGTCCAGGAGAAAGATAATGATTTTTGTCAGAGGTTATTGTAATAGAGCTAAGACAAAAGGCTGAGATATTTTGGTGACATGGCCTACAGGATTTTCCTAGGTATTGAGAGGGGCAGTGAAAATGAGCTGATGCAAAGAAACAAGCATGACTTCTAAGTGTCTAGATGGGTGGTGGTGCCATTTACTAAGATAGGGAAGTTCACGGAAAGAACAGCTTTGGAGGTGGGGTGGAGGGGGACAGGAGAATCAAGGGAGCTTTTTTAATACATAAAACTTTGATGTCTTTAATACATAAAACTTTGATGTCTTTGGGGAAGACGGTGGCCTGAATTCTACCTTCTCATCTGCCACTTGCCAGATCTCCTGAGTGAAACAGCAACTGTGATGGGACAGTGGGCAGAGCTCAGAGGAGCATGTAAAGCCAAGTGGGTGCTGCAATCAAGGGGAGAAAAGTAGAGGGTTTTATACAACAACCTCATTATTCCCTAGACTGTGACAGGGCTGATGCACCCACTAGGGACACATGTGGAGACGGAAATGGCAACCCACTCCAGTGTTCTTGCCTGGAGAATCCCAGGGACAGGAGAGCCTGGTGGGCTGCCGTCTATGGGGTCGCACAGAGTCGGACACGACTGAAGCGACTTAGCAGCAGCAGCAGCAGGAACAGATGGGGCAGATTGCTCCGTCTTCTGAGGACACATAGCTGTCCAGCAGGAGAGAAGCCTGTGCTCCTTCTATGATGTCCAAATTTAAGAACACTTTCAGTTTATCTTTACAGGCAAAGAGTGATAGAGCCTGGACTTACAAAAAGGAAATAAAAACAAGCCTTGAGGAATCTACCTGCTAGAAACAAGACAAAGAACAAGAGTACCTAGATTAAGTTTACTTCATGGACTAAAACAGAAAAGATAAGATCTCTTAATTATGGCATGAAAATAAGGAGATTACATGTATCATTTTCAAATTTAAAATTCCAGTTGTTGAAAGATGTTACCATGGAAAAGTGAAGAAATACTTCAAAACACAAACAGATTTGCAAAGTATCTAAGGATCACAAGGCAAAAAATAACAGGTTAGAAGAGAGGTCTAGCTTAGCAATGTGGAGTCACTCACTTGAATAGAATTTCATGTACAGAAAAATGCTCTATTTACCTTTACCGCCAGAATCAGCCTCTGCAACTCCTTGACAACACTCTCTATTAGAAAATAAATTTGTACCTACTAGACATTTCAATTTAATTAAAACATGGCTAGCTAGGCACTGCTAATATATACCAGTAGCATTAATTAAAATGAGCATATAATGCATACAATGCAAGCAGAGCATCTTGCACATAAAAGGGCCTCAACAAGTTTTAGTTTCCCTTCTGCTTCAGGAAGCAAGTGTTTGTCCCTTACTTTTACTTTTTGAGGTTTTATTTATCATTTATTTATTTATCTATCTGTTATCCTCTTTCTTAAATAGTCTTATAACAATAAATGTACCTACATAGTGTTATTCTTTTCTGAGTTACTCCTTTCAATAAAAAGCAAGGTCTAGTTTTTTGAGGAATTTCCATAATCTTCTCTGTAATGGCTGTATCAGTTTACATTCCCACCAACCGTGCAGCAGGATTCCCTTTTCTCCACATCCTCTCCAGCATCTACTGTTTGTAGATTTTTTGATGATGGCCATTCTGACTGCTGTGAGCTGATACCTCACTGTAGTTTTGATTTGCAATCAGAAACCAACACAGCATTGCAAAAATTAAAAAATAAAAAAGCAAGTTCTTTCTTTTTTACCATTGCTTCTATTAAGAGAAGAAAGTACAAGCTTCTAGAATATGTATTTTTGACTTATATTTACCCTAGGGTATAAATAAATCTTCACTGACACAATCACACATGTTATAAAAGTAAGTTTGTGTATGGAAATAGTTTCTCTGGCCACCATTGAAATAGAATGCAATGAGCAATGCAGACAAATATCTATCTTACGGCCACAGAACTGGAAAAGATCAGTTTTCATTCCAATCCCAAATAAAGATAATGGCAAAGAATGTTCAAACTACCACACAATTGCACTCATCTCACACTCTAGCAAAGTAATGCTCAAAATTCTACAAGCCAGGATTCAACAGTACATGAAGTATGACCTTCTAGATATTCAAGCTGGATTTAGAAAAGGCAGAGGAACCAGAGATCAAATTGCCAACATCCGTTGGATCATCGAAAAAGCAAGAGTTCCAGAAAAATATCTACTTATGCTTTATTGACTACGCCAAAGCCTTTGACTGTGTGAATCAAAACAAACTATGGAAAATCCTTAAAAAGATGGGAATACCAGACCACCTGACCTGCCTCCTGAGAAATCTGTATGCAGGTCAAGGAGCAACAGTCAGAACTGGACATGGAACAACAGACTGGTTCCAAATAGGAAAAGGAGTACGTCAAGGCTGTATATTGTCACCCTGCTTATTTAATGTATATGCAGAGTACATCATACGAAATGCCAGGCTGGATGAAGCACAAGATGGAATCAAGATTGCCAGGAGAAATATCAGTAACCTCAGTTATGCAGATGACACCACTCTTATGACAGAAGGTGAAGAAGAACCAAAGAGCCTCTTGATAAAAAGTGAAGGAGGAGACTGAAAAAGTTGGCTTAAAGCTCAACATTCAGAAAACTAAGATCATGGCATCCAGTCCCATCATTTCATAGCAAATGGATGGAGAAACAGTGGAAATAGTGGCAGACTTTATTTTTTTTGGGGGGGGGGGCTCCAAAATCACTGCAGATGGTGACTGCACCCATGAAATTAAAAGACGCTTGCTCCTATGACCAACCTAGACAGCATATTAAAAAGCAGAGACATTACTTTGACAACAAAGGTCTGTCTAGTCAAAGCTATGGTTTTTCCAGTAGTCATGGTTGGATGTGAGAGTTGGACTATAAAGAAAGCAGAGCACCAAAGAATTGATGCTTTTGAACTGTGGTGTTGGAGAAGACTCTTGAGAGTCCCTTGGACTGCAGTCCATCCTAAAGGAAATCAGTCCTGAATATTCACTGGAAGGACTGATGCTGAAGCTGAAGCTCCAATACTTTGGCCACCTGACGTGAAGAACTGACTCATTGGAAAAGACCCTGATGCTTGGAAATATCGAAGTTGGGAGGAGAAGGTGACGACAGAGGATGAGATGGTTGCATGGCATCACTGATGTGATGAACATGAGTTTGAGTAAACTCTGGGAGTTGGTGATGGACAGGAAAGCCTGGTATGCTGCAGTCCATGGGGTCAGAAAAAGTCAGACAAGACTGAGAGCCTAAACTGAACTGATCAGTAATATACTAAAATTCAATTCAATGGCATAAAGGAACCCTATGCTATTGCAATGGTTAATTTTATGTGTCAGTTTGACTGGGACACTGGGTACCCAGAGAGTTGGTTAAATATTATTTCTAGGTGTGTCTGTGAGGATATTTCCAGAAGAGATTAGCATTTGAATTGGTAGACTAAGTAAAGCAGATGGTCCTTCCCAGTGTAGGTGGACATCATATTGAGCCTGAATACAACTAAAAAGCAGAAGAAGGTTGAATTTGCTCTCTCTGACTACTTGAGTTGCTATATCAATTTTCCTCACCAGCCTTCTTGGGTCTCCACCTTGCAGATGGCAAATTGTGGAAATTCTCAGGCTTCCTAATTGTTTGAGGCAATACTATATATATATAATAATAATAATATAATAATATAATATAATATATATTAATATAATAATATAATTAATTGTTAATTATATTATTATTATAATTATAAATTATAATAATTAAAATAATATAATTAATATAATAATATATATATAATGGTCAATAAACATTTGCAGAATCAATGGATTAACAAAGTATGAAGCAATGCTATAAAGGCAGTAACTAAATGGCATTAGCTACTGATGAGCAATAGAATAGATGATCAGAAAAATATATATTCTCCCCTAGATCAAATATATTTTTATATTAAAATGAAAGTGCCCAGAAATTGGACTACTTCTAGAATGGCGAAACATATAGAGTATATAATAGGGAACTGTGAAGTATATTATAGCTATATTAGAGTTCTCCATAGAAAGAGAACCAATTATATAAAATATATTCATTATTCTATTTTTATATTCATTCCTATACTCATTCATTTCCATGACATTAAATATCATCTGTAGATCACTGACTCTGATGTGTCTATTCCAAGTCAGTTCTTCCTCCATTAGCTCTAAGTTTATACAATAATCAGCTGCGTAATTGATGTCCTTGCTTTTGTTATTTCTGAGCTATTTTTAAATTATAGTATACAAAACTGATCTTTGAGTTTGTCTTCATATCTGGCATAAAGGAGAGTCTTCCTCCAGTCATCCAAATATTAGTACTTGTTACTTCCATTTACCCAGATGTTAAATTCTGCAAAGAGTCATCCTTGAAACTTCCCTATCCCTCTCACTGTCACCTAATGCATCACTAAATCCTATTGATTCTCCTCCCTAAAAATACCTCCCATCTCTGTACTTCTCTCTACTTCCACTGAAACTCTCCAAGATACTATCACTACAACAGCCACTAGGTCCACTAGAGCAGCCTTTCCAACATTTCCCCAGATCTCCACCTGTTCTCTTCAGATTTATTCTCTATTCAGCATCCAAGAATTTTTATTGAGATGTAATTTATAATATAACATTATATTAGTTTCAGGTGTACAACATAAAATTCAATATTTGTATATATCACTATATGATACCACAATAAGTCCATTGGTACATATAATTTTTTCTTTTTATGGGAATCTCAAAGATCCTACTCTCCTAGCAGTTTTTAAATATTCAATACAGTATTATTAACAGTAGTCATCATGCTGTGAAAAATGATGTTTTAAAATTCTAAATCAACTCTTGCAATCTGCTTAGCTTTATAGTGGTTCCCCAATATATCTAAGAAAAATAGATTTAAAAAATAGCGAACTCCAAAAACAATTTATGGGGTCCTGCAGAATCTTGCAAATCTTACTATTTATTCTCATTCTAATCCTATGCAGCTGCATTATTCCCATAGTATGTTCCAATGATGCTTGCTTTCAGCTGCCCTTTCCTTCATTCACACTGTTATCAGGACATAGACACTTGATACTTCTCTCTGCACATCTTCTGGATTCCAGATGAAATATTACTTCTTCAAATAGAGTTTCCATTGTATTCTATAACCTAGACATTCTTTTTCTCTATAGAATTCATCATAATTTGTAGTTTTATACATATATGTCTATTTATTATTTAATAATTACCTCTTTAGTATAGTTTGCAATTGTGCAGTAGTTTGAGCATTCTTTGGCATTGCCTTTCTTTGGGATTGGAATGAAAACTGACCTTTTCCAGTCCTGTGGTCACTGCTGAGTTTTCCAAATTTGCTGGCATATTGAGTGCAGCACTTTCACAATATCATCTTTTAGGATTTGGAATAGTTCAACTGGAATTCTATCACCTCCACTAGCTTTGTTCATAGTGATGCTTTCTAAGGCCCACTTGACTTCACATTCCAGGATGTCTGGCTCTAGGTCAATGATCACACCATCGTGATTATCTGGGTTGTGAAGATCTTTTTTGTACAGTTCTTCTGTATATTCTTGCCACCTCTTCCTAATATCTTCAGCTCATGGGAAATAGATGGGGAAACAGTGGAAACAGTGTCAGACTTTATTTTGGGGGGCTCCAAAATCACTACAGATGGTGACTGCAGCCATGAAATTAAAAGACGCTTACTCCTTGGAAGGAAAGTTATGACCAACCTAGATAGCATGTTCAAAAGCAGAGACATTACTTTGCCAACAAAGGCTCGTCTAGTCAAGGCTATGGTTTTTCCTGTGGTCATGTATGGATGTGAGAGTTGGACTGTGAAGAAGGCTGAGTGCCGAAGAATTGATGCTTTTGAACTGTGGTGTTGGAGAAGACTCTTGAGAGTCCCTTGGACTGCAAGGAGATCCAACCAGTCCTTTCTGAAGGAGATCAGCCCTGGGATTTCTTTGGAAGGAACGATGCTAAAGCTGAAACTCCAGTACTTTGGCCACCTCATGCAAAGAGTTGACTCATTGGAAAAGACTCTGATGCTGGGAGGGATTGGGGGCAGGAGGAGAAGGGGACGACAGAGGATGAGATGGCTGGATGGCATCACTGACTCGATGGACGTGAGTCTGAGTGAACTCCGGGAGTTGGTGATGGACAGGGAGGCCTGGTGTGCTGCAATTCATGGGGTCGCAAAGAGTCGGACACAACTGAGCGACTGATCTGATCTGATCTGATCCGTTAGGTCCATACCATTTCTATCCTTTATCGAGCCCATCTTTGCATGAAATGTTCCCTTGGTATCTCTGATTTTCTTGAAGAGATCTCTAGTCTTTCCCATTCTGTTGTTTTCCTCTATTTATTTGCATTGATCACTGAGGAAGGTTTTCTTATCTCTCCTTGCTATTCTTTGGAACTCTGCATTCAGATGGGTATATCTTTCCTTTTCTCCTTTGCTTTTTGCTTCTCTTCTTTTCACAGCTATCTGTAAGACCTCCCCAGACAGCCATTTTGCTTTTTTGCATTTCTCTTTCTTGGGGATGGTCTTGATCCCTGTCTCCTGTACAATGTCATGAACCTCCATCCATAGTTCATCAGGCACTCTATCAGATCTAGTCCCTTAAATCTATTTATCACTTCCCCTGTATAATCATAAGGCATTTGATTTAGGTCATACCTGAATGATCTAGTGGTTTTCCCTACTTTCTTCAATTTAAGTCTGAATTTGGCAATAAGGAGTTCATGGTCTGAGCCACAGTCAACTCCTGGTCTTGTTTTTGCTGACTGTATAGAGCTTCTCCATCTTTGGCTGCAAAGAATATACTCAATCTGATTTTGGTGTTGACCATCTGGCGATGTCCATGTGTAGAGTCTTCTCTTGTGTTGTTGGAAGAGGGTGTTTGCTATGACTGGTGCGTTCTCTTGGCAAAACTCTATTAGCCTTTGCCCTGCTTCATTCTGTACTCCAAGGCCAGATTTGCCTGTTACTCCAGGTGTTTCTCGAATTCCTATTTTTGCATTCCAGGCCCCTATAATGAAAAAGACATCTTTTTTGCATATTAGTTCTAAAAGGTCTTGTAGGACTTCATAGAACCGTTCAACTTCAGCTTCTTCAGTGTTACTGGTTGGGGCATAGACTTGGATTACTGTGGTATTGAATGGTTTGCCTTGGAAATGAACAGAGATCATTCTGTCGTTTTTGAGATTGCATCCAAGTACTGCATTTTGGACTCTTTTGTTGACCATGATGGCTACTCCATTTCTTCTAAGGTATTCCTGCCCACAGTAGTAGATACAATGGTCATCTAAGTTAAATTCACCCATTCCAGTCCATTTTAGTTTGCTGATTCCTAGAATGTCGATGTTCACTCTTGCCATCTCCTTTTCAACCACTTCCAATTTGCCTTGATTCATGGACCTAACATTCCAGGTTCCTATGCAATATTGCTCTTTACAGCATTGGACCTTGCTTCTATCACCAGTCACATCCACAGCTGGGTATTGTTTTTGCTTTGGCTCCATCCCTTCATTCTTTCTGGAGTTATTTTTCCACTGATCTCCAGTAGCATATTGGGCACCTACTGACCTGGGGAGTTCCTCTTTCAGTATCCTATCATTTTGCCTTTTCATACTGTTCATGGGGTTCTCAAGGCAAGAATACTGAAGTGGTTTGCCATTCCCTTCTCCAGTGGACCACATTCTGTCAGACCTCTCCACCATGACCCGTTCGTCTTGGGTAGCCCCACATGGCTTGGCTTAGTTTCACTGAGTTAGACAAGGCTGTGGTCCATATGATCAGATTGGCTAGTTTTCTGTGATTATGGTTTTAGTGTGTCTGCCCTCTGATGCCCTCTTGCAACACCTACCATCTTACTTGGATTTCTCTTACCTTGGACGTGTGTCTCTTCACGGCTGCTCCAGCAAAGCGCAGCTGCTGCTCCTTACCTTGGAGGAGTCACCACCCCTCCTGACCTAAATGTGAAGTAGCTCCTCTCAGCCCTCCTGCGCCATATCAGCCACCACTCCTGGGGCGTGGGGTAGCTCCTCTCAGCCACCCCTGCACCTTCCCAGCCTGGCAGTCTGGGTCACCACCCCTGATTCTGGGCATGGGGTAGGTCCTCTCGGCCATGCTTCCTACATGCTCCGCCATTCCAATCCCAAAGAAAGGCAATGCCAAAGAATGCTCAAACTACCGCACAATTGCACTCATTTCACATGCTCGTAAAGTAATGCTCAAAATTCTCCAAGCCAGGCTTCAGCAATATGTGAACCGTGAACTTCCAGATGTTCAATCTGGTTTTAGAAAAGGCAGAGGAACCAGAAATCAAATTGCCAACATCCTCTGGATCATGGAAAAAGCAAGAGAGTTCCAGAAAAAACATCTATTTCTGTTTTATTGACTATGCCAAAGCCTTTGACTGTGTGGATCACAATAAACTGTGGAAAATTCTGAAAGAGATGGGAATACCAGACCACCTGTACTGTCTCTTGAGAAACCATATGCAGGTCAGGAAGCAACAGTTAGAACTGGACATGGAACAACAGACTGGTTCCAAATAGGAAAAGGAGTGTGTCAAGGCTGTATATTGTCACCCTGGTTGTTTAACTTATATCCAGAGTACATCTTGAGAAACACTGGGCTGGAGGAAGCATAAGATGGAATTAAGATTGCCGGGAGAAATATTAATAACGTCAGATATGCAGATGATACCACCCTTATGGAAGAAAGTGAAGAGGAACTAAAAAGCTTCTTGATGAAAGTGAAAATGAAGAGTGAAAAAGTTGGCTTAAAGCTCAACATTCAGAAAATGAAGATCATGGCATCTGGTCCCATCACTTCATGGGAAATAAATGTGGAAACAATGGAAACAGTGTCAGACTTTATTTTGGGGGGTTCCAAAATAACTGCAGGTGGTGATTGCAGCCATGAAATTGACGTTTACTCCTTGGAAGGAAAGTTATGACCAACCTAGATATCATATTCAAAAGCAGAGACATTACTTTGACAACAAAGGTCCATCTAGTCAAGGCTATGGTTTTTCCAGTGGTCATGTATGGATGTGAGAGTTGGACTGTGAAGAAAGCTGAGAACTGAAGAATTGATGCTTTTGAACTGTGGTGTTGGAGAAGACTCTTGAGAGTCCCTTGGACTGCAAGGAGATCCAACCAGTCCATCCTAAAGGAGATCAGTCCTGGGTGTTCATTGGAAGGACTGATGCTGAAGCTGAAACTCCAATACTTTGGCCACCTCATGCGAAGAGTTGACTCATTGGAAAAGACTCTGATGCTGGGAGGGATTGGGGGCAGGAGGAGAAGGGGACGACAGAGGATGAGATGACTGGATGGCATCGCCAACTTGATGGACATGAGTTTGGGTAAACTCTGGGAGTTGGTGATGGAAGGGAGGCCTGGCGTGCTGCGATTCATGGGGTCACAAAGAGTCGGACACGACTGAGCAACTGAACTGAACTTAGTATAATGTAAGTGTTGTGAAAATAGAAAATATATTTTCTTTTTAATTTAGCACTGTATCTCTAGAGCGTAGGGCCTAGGTTTCTCTAGAAAAAATGGCATTATTGTAGAACAATTTTAATTTAAGGATATAATTGATTAAGTAAACAAAGATAACTGAACTTCTTTCTTAAGGTTCTACCTTTACATGGTTCATATAACTGTTCTTTCCAAACGTCCAGCTAAATATCAAGACCAAGGGCAATAACAATTATTTTAATTAGGTTTAAAACATTTGAAATAATTTTTGCTTTTAAGTTTACTTAAATACTATTTTTGAATTCTTATTATGTGCATGATAGGGCAAAACACTGGTAAGAAAAAGATAAATGATATTTCTTGCAATCAAAATTTTCATAACATGGATGGTAAAGTTAAGATATCCTCAATCAAAAGGTATTTATTGAATGTCAAGTACTATGTTAAGTTTTGGAGACACAAAGATTAATAATGTACGTGCCCATATCCAGAGAGAAGGAAATAGAAACAGGCTTGACTATAATATGTATCTGTGTTATAAGATATAATATGCTAGGATTAACTGCATGTATGTGTGCTAAGTCACTTCAGTTGTGTTCAACTCTTTGCAACCCTATGGACTGTAGCCCACCAGGCTCCTCTGTCCATGGGATTCTCCAGATAAGAATATTGGAGTGGGCTGCCATGTCCTCTCAAGGGATCTTCCTGACCCAGGGATCGAACCTGCCTCTCTTACACCTCCTGCATTGGCAGACAGGTTCTTTACCACTAGTGCCACCTGGGAAGCTCACTAGGTCTAATTAGGAAGTATCTAAACCCTACCTGCATGAAGAAATATGAGGGAAGCTACTCCAAGAGTGAGCTTGAGGTACTACTCTCCCAAAGGTTCGGTAGAAATTTTTACAGGGAAAGAAACTGGATTGGGACTTTCCAGGGGTAAGCATGTACAAATCATGCAGATTTGTTTCAAGGTAACTACAAATAAGGACAGCATCATTTACAAATCATATTTTTTAGTGTGTCATATACTGTAGAGAAAAAATTAATTTTCAGTGACTGATCATATTTTCTACAGAAATACAGAAAAGAGTAATCTCAAATATTCCAGATCTATGCCATTTCACAAAAACAAAGTATGCACACCTTCAAGATAAAAAGTCAACTGCAAAAGACACTGGCTGGCTCAACATTTTGGACCACAATATATTAATAATAACATATTAATAATATATTTTAAAGGACAAGCTATGTCAACACATAGCAAGACATGAAATCTGTTTTTGTTTTTTTTTTTTTTTTTTTGCAAATGATATCAGCCTAGTCCTTTTTCTGGCCAGGCCCATTCTCAAGAAAACAGATCTCTCCTTGCAACTTCTAGAACACAGAAAGATGAGGTGACCTGGCAGTTGATTTCAGTTCTTTCCTCTCTTAAACCCTCTTCCATAGAAGGGTAATTGAGGCAGAAATTTTCTTGAGTCTCTCCCCTTCTGTTTGTCAAAAGATCCTAAACCTTTACTGGAGCAGGAAATGGCAACCCACTGCAGTATTCTTGGGAAATTCAATGGATAGAGAAGCACTGCAGTCTACAGTCCATGGGGCCTCAAAGAATTGGACAGACCGAGCACACACACACTTTTAATTTCATAACATTTTTGTGTTATTTGCTGGATGTATGCCTTTAAAGTAAACCACATTTTAAACCATATTTTAACATTCTTCCCTATTCTACCATAAAAGAAGCCTCAAAAACATGACTTGGCCCCAATATTCATAATAGGTGACAATTTGTTTTTTGTTAATCCCTGTTGAAATTGATCTTGCTTAATTGAATAGCTGAAATATTGGCAAATAGATCTACTTCTATTGTTTTATAAACCATAGAATTTTTTATGGCTATTTTCTATTTTGATTATTTTCCTCTAAATACTAACAAGCCAGATCTGCTCCTTCAGAAGAGAATATCTAAGTGTATAACAAAGAAGGCTTTTGCCTTAAACAAAGGAATCACTCTTCAGTCTAAGCTCAAGTGACAGATTCAATTGGATTTTTGATTTGTATAACAACCACGAAAAACCCATCACCTTGCCCAGCAAGTAAGCTTTCTGTGTGCTTGTCATTTCTGTTGCAAAGGAATTATCATGGAAAACAGCGCTTGTGAGGAAGGCCATATATAACCTAAGAGAGGCTCAACTGATGGAAATAAAGATCCTGATCTGTCCTTTACTTCCCTGAAAGCAATTCTCAGGCAATCAGAATCTCTCTGGAAATCTCTATTTTCACTGGGAAAATGTATAGTATTTTGCCTCCTACTTTGCTGGAATGAAGCCATACATATTAAACTGTCCTCAGCATTTCAAACATAATATTAATCTGCTCAGGTTGCCATAACAAAATAACATAGACTGCTATTTAAACAACAGAAATATTTTCTCACAATTCAGGGGCTAGAAGTATAAGTTCAAGTGTCATCAAGAGTGGTTTTTCTAAGACTTGTCAGCCATGTTTGAAGATGGCTGCAAACCTCTGTCTTTACATGGTCTTCATTCTGTGTGTCTGTGTTCTAATTGTCTTTTCCTTTTAGAACACCAGTTATATCGGTTTAAGTCCTGCCCTAATGACCTTATTTTAACTTAATTATCTCTTTAAAGAAGACCTGTCTCCACATACAGTCACATGCTGAGGTACTGAGGATTAGGACTTCAACATATGAATTTGGGGGAGTGACATCCGAAAGATGGCCAAATAAGATGTCCCTCATCATACCCCCCTCAACAACAACAATTGGAAATCTATCCATAAACAATAGTGCCTTTCTGGTAGCTGGGGGATCCAGGTAGGAGACTAAAACCACAGTGCGGTACAAGAATGAGCAGAATCACTTTGAGAAGTTAGACCTACACCCTGGAGGATGGCTTACCTACCATGGTCCCAGCTATAGACCCAGAAACAACTCCACACCTCAGAGGACTTGGCCACATCCCCATCTGGCTTTGGTTCTGTCACCAGCACCAAACCTGGGAAGAGTCTTGCCCACTGGGAGTCAGATAATAAACATACAGACCTCGCACCCTGTTCACTCCATGAACCCTGGAGTGGCCCTTAGCTGTGAACCAGGAGTCCCTCGAAAAAACTGACTTAGATGGTCACCCATGGATCAGAGAACCTTTGTGGAAGTCCGGGATTCCAATAGAGAAGTTGCAGTACAAAAAAAAAAAAAATCTGAGATTGGATGTCCTGGAAAGAGTAAGAGGAACAAACTGACTTTGTACACATCACATCCTTCCCATGGCAAGGCAACTTGGTACCAAGAGGGTCTTCTGAGCTGTGATTTCTCCCTGAGGGAGGGGGTGGTGGTGATAAGAGGATGTCAGGGATGAGTTCTCAGCTTTCTCAGATGTGCGGAGCCCTGCCAAAGAGCCCATCTCTGTCTCCCTCTATCCAGAGGACTGTGGAGATCTGCACAACTAGGGGATGGAGAGAGCTGGGAGAGAAGTAGGCAGGGCTCCAAACCGAACATGTCAAAGCCATTCAGATCCTACTAACCCATCATGGATCCCATCAGGAAGCCAGTTCACAAGCCACTGGGGATGCCTCATAGATGTTACACCAGAGTAGATATTAAATGTTCTCAACAAGCACACACACACACATACACACATATACACACAAGTAACTGTGTGAGGTGACACAATATGTACATGCATCAAATCATCACGCTGTACAATTTAACTTGCATAATGTTATGAGCTAATTATATCTCAATAAATCTAGAAAAAATTTAATAAATTAAAGGATAAGTAAACTTTAAAAATGTGGGGGTGGGGACATAATTCAGTCCCTAGTAAGCCTCTATAAGTTCTATCTCTAGCCATGATCCCATAACATCAGTCTTTATCCCTCTTGCCTTAATTTACTTTATTCTCTAATGTCTTCTTGCCTTCCTTTATGTGACATTCCCTTTTGTTTTGGCTTCAGAACATCATTAACCTGAAATTAATAATACTTTAAAAGGCTGTTTCCATTGGAAAACTAAAATTACATTAAAAGTGAAACAACCAATGAAATGTAAAGAAGTGGAATCTAAACACAATACCACACATACACACAAACATACACACACACAGAGAAGCATTTTACACATTTGCATGCATATACATACATGGTTTTTTGTTTGGCCTCAACATAATTCCATACAATCATTGCTCTAAGCTAATGTTAACTGGATAGTCACGTAGCTGGATTTGGCAACAGTGTCAAATTTCTTGGATGACACTAACACAATATTCTCATTTAATTCTGAAATTATTGAGAAAATTCAACTCATCTTCTGGACTACCCTCAACTTTTTTCACAAGTGTTACTACTTAGTTTTATTTTCTCACTTGGGATTGACATTTTAAAATGTGTTCTTTGAAATCACAGAAAAGCCCACCTAAATAATCCAAGATGCAGTACTTTATATTTTGATGTTTGTCATTAATTTTTTCCGTATATTATTCTTGAGAATATTATAATTTGCTAATATGAAGCTAGAATAAGCAAGCATGTAATTTTGACCTAAAGAGATACATTTGTAATTTAAGAACATTTGTGCAGGCAAAAGTTACAGAGAAGTAGTAGGGTATAGTCATGGGATGGTTCTTTAAAACATGCTCTGAGATTTTAATCAAAACAGGATGTTTCTTCTCACTACAGGTTGACCATTTCCAATCTAGACATTTACAAAGAATAAATTCTGCCTTGAAGAGTATAATTCCCAGATTTTTTTAACATTGGCAATATTTCATTTAATCTCCTAGCCTGATCCATTTTTCTTTTACAACTAAAAACCTCAAAATCATCCATCCTGCATTAATTTAATATGATAGATAAGAACAGCTGCAGGCATTCCAGTCTAACCTGCACAAGATATGAAAATCAAAGAATATTTTTCCCTTAGATACATGAATAAAAGGTGCCCAAAGCTTATCCTCACTAACTTTTGATACGCATTCAATCCTGCCTATGTGAGTCAAGTGGATTCTAAACTATTAAAGAGGGGCAGTGTTGTTACAAGAGCTACTTGTCCCACCTCCCTTTTTCTTCTGCTAGTAAGTGCCCCTACCAAGGGCAGGGTGGCCACAAGTGTCCATGTTGCCATGGAAAATAAATCCCATTGCCTCAGAAGCTGGATATGTCTTTCCACTTCAAGAAATACCCACACCAACCCATCTTTGTATCAAGTCACAATAAAATTTGTTAAGACATGGTGAGAGATTTGAGTAATCTCCATCCCAGTCTCTTATCTTGCCTAAAACATATTAAGTCTACCAACTTTCCTGAAGAGCATTTAGAGCCTATCTGAGCTAGTGCCACTCTCTAGCCATGAGACATGGGGGGAACTGAGCAGTTACACATCTATCATTCCTCAAGGTTTGTGCTTCCAAGTGCTCTTTCCCTTGCCTTTTTATGAGGGAGATGATTACAGTTTCATGATTTCAGTATTTCATAAAGCAAAATAATTCTGTCCACCTGAGAGACTACTTTTGCATTTACATCAAACCTGGAGGACTGAGAGTTTGATATCTGAAATCATTTCACAAAATTTTATGAGCAGAGACCCACAGTAATGATTGAAACATTGTATAGCAATAAATAAAATATAGCAGTTGTTTCACTGTAAAAGATCCATTCTCTTAGATTCTTTTAGATTTTTCCTAAAAATCTTCAAATAAGCTTCTAAATGTCTTGCAACAGAATCCTTAAGGCCATGTGTATGTGAATTATAAGTTATCTGATACTGTTTCTACACATGCACTTTAATTTTCCTTCTTTTTGGACTTCTTCTGCATTGATGGTTGGCAGTTACATTAAAAGATTCTGATAGCCTTTGCAGCTCTTCAGCTATTGTTGGAAAACAATTTCATGCAAAGGGAGTTTTCGGTTAATCTGTATAAAAGCAATTTTATGTATATTTGCTGATACTGTATTTAACATAGTAGCTTGAACCATGTTCACACTGTCATAAATAGTTTTTCTTGCTCTTAACATTTATTCAGAATGAAATGCAATGCATTCGTGCATCAAAAATAATATATTGATAATATTACTTGTGCACTCATACACATTACTTGAATTTGTTTGCCTGGAATAGGAAATAACTCATTTTATTATATATATTACATATGATCATCTAAAGTTGGAGGACAAATGATATGAGTAATTCATGATGGAGTAAAATCATGAGCATCACCTAATCAACTATATGTCTTTTAGTTTCTTTCTTTTTTTATTCAGTTTAATTAACTTATTTTTCAAAACTCTGAACACCAATTTTGTGTGCAGTCTAGTCTACATGACTGAAATATGTAAGTAAATAAGACAAGCAGAAAATACTTGCTTTTTTTTTTTTTTTAGTATTCTAGCATAAGGAGACACAAAGTAAAGAATATACATGACATACACTGAAAATAAAGAACAGGCTAAGGGGTTTAGGGAGTGTTGGGAGGACAGATTGCAATTTTGAATAGGCTGGTCATAGAAAAAGTGATAATTGTGCAAAAGTTTGTGGGAGAAGAGGTTGTTAGTCAATGAGAATAATTGGGGCAAGAGGGAAGGGAGGAGCTAGGGAGAGTGGGGAAAACTAGGGACAGGGAGGAGCTAGGGAGAATAATCTTGGACAGGACTTCTGTGCGCCATGTTGGAAGAACAGTATGACGTTCACATACTCAAGAACGAAAAAAAATCAACCAAACCCATGTCATTCAGCCTAATCTCCCCTAATCTACAGGTAACATGCATTGAGTCATTCCTGCTTATAATAAACGATTAAATGGGCTTCCCTGATAGCTCAGTTGGTAAAGAATCTGCCTGCAATGCAGGCGACCCCAGTTCAATTCCTGAGTTAGGAAGATCCGCTGGAGAAGGGATAGGCTACCCACACCAGTATTCTTGGGCTTCCCTTGTGGCTCAGCTGATAAAGAATCTGCTTGCAATATGGGAGACCTGGGTTCAATCCCTGGATTGAATATCCCCTGGAGAAGAGAAAGGCTACCTATTCCAGTATTCTGGCCTGAAGAATTCCATGGACTGTATAGTCCATGGGGTCGCAAAGAGTCTGACAGGACTGAGTGACTTTCATTCTCAAGGTCTCATAAATATTATTTTTTACTTTATTTACACATGTTTGTATTCAGATTTCTAAGTACTTTAATTTATATTTCAATATTTTTCATTATATCATAATCTATTTCAGGATAAGGAATTGGTTCTCTACCCATTATCTTTCTCTATTATGTTTTTTTAGACCCAGTAGACATTCAGTAAGTGTTATTAATTGCAAGCAGAAAAAACAGACTTAAGAGTCTGGGTTTTAAAAAATATAACTTAGATTTCATGAATCACAGTGGTCAAGTCTTTTGGCCTTTGCCTTAGTTTCCTAAAGTCCAACTGAAAACCAGTTAGTAAGTTGTTAGATGTGTGAAGCATTGTATAAATGTAAATTATATTTAAATATGCCCCTTACTTGTATTCTACAAATATATAAATTAAAATGAGAGAGATAAAATGCAGATTCTGAACACAGTTATTCAGAAAAAAAAATGCAATTGAAAAAATAGGAAAAAATAAAAACATTTTACATAATGTAGCTAATGATGACATTTTGTGAGCTACTGATCTGGAAAAGCAAAATGGCTGTCTGAGGAGGCCTTACAAATAGCCGTGAAAAGAAGGGAAGCAAAAAGCAAAGGAGAAAAGGAAAGATATACCCATTTGAATGCAGAGTTCCAAAGACTAGCAAGGAGAGATAAGAAAGCCTTCCTCAGCAATCAATGCAAAGAAATAGAGGAAAACAACAGAATGGGAAAGACCAGAGATCTCTCCAAGAAAATTAGAGGTACCAAGGGAACATTTCATGCAAAGATGGGCTTGATAAAGGACAGAAATGGTATGGACCTAACAGAAGCATATTAGGAAGAGGTGGCAAGAATACACAGAAGAACTGTACAAAAAAGATCTTCATGACCCAGATAATCACGATGGTGTGATCACTCACCTAGAGCCTGACATCTTGGAATGTGAAGTCAAATGGGCCTTAGGAACCATCACTATGAACAAAGCTAGTGGAGGTGATAGAATTCCAGTTGAGCTATTTCAAATCCTGAAAGACGATGCTGTGAAAGTGCTGCACTCAATATGCCAGCACATTTGGAAAACTCAGCAGTGGCCACAGGACTGGAAAAGGTCAGTTTTCATTCCAATCCCAAAGAAAGGCAATGCCAAAGAATGCTCAAACTACCACACAATTGCACTCATCTCACACACTAATAAAGTAATGCTTAAAATTTTCTAAGCCAGGCTTCAGCAATACGTGAACTGCCCACTTCCAGATGTTCAAGCTGTATTTAGAAAAGGCAGAGGAACCAGAGATCAAATTGCCAACATCCGCTGGATCATGGAAAAAGCAAGAGAGTTCCAGAAAAACATCTATTTCTGCTTTATTGACTATGCCAAAGCCTTTGACTGTGTGGATCACAATAAACTGTGGAAAATTCTTCAAGAGATGGGAATACCAGAGCACCTGACCTGCCTCTTGAGAAACCTATATGCAGGTCAGGAAGCAACAGTTAGAACTGGACATGGAACAACAGACTGGTTCCAAATAAGAAAAGGAGTATGTCAAGGCTGTATATTGTCACCCTGCTTATTTAACTTATATGCAGAGTACATCATGAGAAACACTGGGCTGGAGGAAGCACAAGCTGGAGTCAAGATTGCCAGGAGAAATATCAGTAACCTCAGATATGCAGATGACACCACCCTTATGGCAGAAAGTGAAGAAGAACTGATGAGCCTCTTGATGAAAGTGAAAGAGGAGAGTGAAAAATTTGGCTTAAAGCTCAACATTCAGAAAACGAAGATCATGGCATCTGGGCCCATCACTTCATGGCAAATAGATGGGGAAACCGTGGAAACAGTATCAGACTTTATTTTTGGGGGCTCCAAAATCACCACAGATGGTGATTAAAAGATGAAATTAAAAGATGCTTGCTCCTTGGAAGGAAAGTTATGACCAACCTAGACAGCATTTTACAAAGCAGAGACATTACCTTGCCAACAAATGTCCATCTAGTCAAGGCTATGGTTTTTCCAGTGGTCATGTATGGATGTGAGAGTTGGACTGTGAAGAAAGCTGCGCGCCAAAGAAGGGATGCTTTTGAACTGTGGTGTTGGAGAAGACTCTTGAGAGTCCCTTGGACTTCAAGGAGATCTATCCAGTCCGTCCTAAAGGAGATCAGTCCTGGGTGTTCATTGGAAGGACTGATGTTGAAGCTGAAACTCCAATACTTTGGCCACCTGATGGGAAGAGCTGACTCATTGGAAAAGACCCTGACGTTGGGAAAGATTGAGGGCAGAAGGAGAAGGTGACGACAGAGGACGAGATGGCTGAATGGCATCACCGACTCGATGGACATGGGTTTGGGTGGACTCTGGGAGTTGGTGATGGACAGGGAGGCCTGGCATGCTATGGTTCATGGGGTCGCAATGAGTTGGACATGACTGAGCAGCTGAACTGACTGAACTGATCTGGATTTTCAGCTCTGATGGCCAATTTTTATCACCTAATACTAGATACCTAGATGTTACCATGATTAGACCCTTGGGAAAGCTTTGCCTTCCACCCTGACCCATTTCATGCTTTGTCTATTTCTAGAATCCTGTCTCTCATGATTTTTAACCTTGTCAACTTTCATCTGAACCCCACTTGCAATCAAATGATAAACCCAGTACTTAAATAATGTATTTTCATATTTTCAAGATGCTACATAGGTCATTTACATCAGGACTTTCTCTGATTTGTGTTCTAATATGACTATGGGTAAACCTCAAAATTATTTTGTTTAATATGCATTATTTTAAACTTTTTACAAATTCCCAAAAGAAGTATGAACAAATTTACTCAACAGATTGGTTGAGTAAGTGAGAAATATTAAATGAGGTTATTCTAGAATGTTGTTACTAACTTTTCCCTTTCACTTAGAAAGCCAAGCCAAGCCACTTGGCTTTCTATGCACTTAATCACTGTATTGATCACTGTGATCACAGTAATCACTGTGTTGATTACTTTGAGTCTAGCAAATTTTATCCTATTTTATCCTATTTAGAGACATACAAAACATCCTCCCACTCAACTTCCTGTTACAAATTGTATAGTCGTTCCTTATTCATTCATCTTATATCTAATTATCTATCTCTAGCAATATACTAGACACTGTGCTAGATGCTAGGGATATTAAGATAATTAAGAATTCTCTATGCTTTTTAGGAATTTAAAGACTAGTGGAGGAGAGATTGTATTCTACTTTGACAGGAGCTTTCAAACATATTGTAGTTCAAAAGTGTGGAAAGAGGAAATAATCCATGCTTGCCAAAATCACAGAAGTCGATATATAGACCAGGTGTATAAGCCAACTGCCTACTTACAAATTTAAAGTTAGTGATATTTTCTCAGACTAACGTGAATATCCTTTATCACTATCGAGAGAAACCTCTCCCAATATCCAATTACAAAAGAAACCAAATTAACATTCTGAAGGTTTCCCAGTGAGCATGGCATTAAAGTAAAGAAATCTGAATAGTCATGAGCTATACTCAGGCAATAATAAATACGGAGGAACTTGCTCAACCCCTACAGTCTGATACACCCCAACTGTCACTCAACAGTCTGTTTCTCTAGATAGAATGTCTTCAGTCTTTTATAGTGTGGGCTAGCACAGCCAAATCCTAGTTCTTTCTCCTTTCTGCTCCCAGGCTCTTTGTTGTTTTATAAACACTTATTTTCTTCAAGCCAATTAAAATATATTTATATTTGAGTGAGTGCCACCCATTCACGAGGTGACACAAGAATGCTTTCTTGAAACTTAGGTAACTCTCCCGATATTACCTTGCCATTTTTTAACTTATTGACTATTTCTTAGGCAAGCCATATATTTAACTGTATCGGTAGCAAAATATGATTTGCGGTAAGCTATCAGAACTAATATAATGACTTCCATATTTGCCAAAAATGACCTCTTTCTTTCTTTCCAGGTTGTAAAAATGATGATTATTGTTGTGGTGACATTTGCCATCTGCTGGCTGCCTTATCATATTTATTTCATCCTCACTGCAATCTATCAACAACTAAACAGGTGGAAATACATTCAGCAGGTCTATCTGGCTAGCTTTTGGCTGGCAATGAGCTCAACCATGTACAACCCCATCATCTACTGCTGTCTGAATAAGAGGTAAAAACAAGATTACCAAATGCAAGTTCCGTGTCACTTTTGGCTTCACTGAAAGCATATAATATTGTTTAAGCTTCTTGGTAACCAGTTAAAATTCAAAAGGAATGGAAAATTGAAAAATTCACTGAGAGAAGCACAGAGCTAGGTATTTTTCTAGTGAAAAAGTGAAAGTGGAAGTCACTCAGTCATATCTGACTCTTTGCAACCCTGTGGACTACATAGTCCATGGAATTCTCCAGGCCAGAATACTGGAGTGGGTAGCCATTCCCTTTTCCAGGGGATCTTTCCAACCCAGGAATCGAACCCAGGGCTCCTGCATTGCTGGCAGATTCTTTACCAGCTGAGACACCAGGGAAGCCCAACTCCTCCCTATTTAATGAACTATCTCACCTTAACAATTCCCCCCTCAAAACAATGCTCTTGGGGGTTCTAAACGGCTGATTTCTATATAGGCCAAATTCTCTCTTCAAATTCTTCAGAATTTTACTTGTCAAAGAAAAAGAAATGTCCTATTATTAAAGGAGGTGAGGTGAAGGTGTGCTCAAGTCCTCAAAGAAATGAAGACACTTTGTAAAAATGCACAGATGGAGAGATGATGGCATATGTGAGTGGACCCTATTAAGAAGGGTGTTTTGTAAATAGACTTCAAAATAGAAAGTGTCATAAGAGTAACAGAAGCAACACTAAAGAGAAGAATCCCAAACCTCCCTCCAGTATGATGAAGTCAGTGAGTAAGACAGGGTGCAACCTCTGGAAGAGGGGAAGCTAGTTTTTAAGTGAAGTTGGAAAGAAAATGAGAAATATTCACAATTAAATTTAAGACTGGGAAAAAAAAGGTAAACTTTGGTTTCCAGATTAAAAACACCTTAGTTGTAAGGTTAGCACATGGAGGGGGTAGTGTTAAATTTCATAAGGTGAATAATTTCCTTAATAAACCAATATGGTACACAAGTAGAAACGGGACTTCGTGTAAGTAACTACTCAACCTAAATTCTCAGCTCTATTTTAAGTTAGACCTCTACCACACCATTCCTTAAGTTTCTTAAAAATATTATTTAATTCTTACTTTTTTTCACTAATTGCACAAGCCATATATCAATTCAAATAACCCAAAAGCAGAGCATATGTTTTTAATCAACTTCATTTAATGGCTTACAAAGCCAAGGATTTTTCACTTTCATATGCAATTAGATAAAAACATCCAGCTGAGCAATTAATTTTAATATTAAATGAGACTAATTTATAAATGTGTAATTATTACCATAAGAATCTATTTCAAACTATGTCATTTTTCAGGGCGGTACCCAGAAAGCTTAATTCACTTATGCAAATGTATAAAGTTATTGAAGAAACCTACACTGCTTCTTTGGCATATTGATTACTGATACTGCACTTTTACTCTTTGACAACTTGCTTTTGATCAATGAGAAATTAAGATTCAATTCAAACAAAAAGGACTTAGAAAACTAGTACCAATACTGTGGCATAAATTCTAAAAGTTAGACTAGAAAATTAAATATAAAAAATGAGTTGGCTTAATTGCATTAAGCAGAGCTTTCTGTAGAAGTTGAAGGAAATGTCCACTTGAAAATATGACTTTTTCTTCTTGTGGCCTGCTTCTCCTCAGATTTCGAGCAGGCTTCAAGAGAGCATTCCGCTGGTGTCCTTTCATTGAAGTTTCTAGCTATGATGAGCTGGAGCTCAAGACTACCAGGTTTCACCCGACTCGGCAAAGCAGCCTGTACACTGTGACCAGGATGGAGTCCATGACGGTGGTGTTTGACCCCAGTGATGCAGATAACACCAGATCCAGTCGGAAGAAGAGAGTGCCTCCAAGAGACCCAAGCTTCAATGGTTGCTCCCGCCAGAATTCCAAATCTGGCTCCACCACTTCAAGTTTCATAAGCTCACCCTATACTTCTGTGGATGAATATTCTTAAATTCATTTCTTGAGCAGAAAGAGTAGAGTGAGGCCATCAAGGCGTCACCATAGTGTCCACACTCTCCTGATTGTCAGCCCTGTCCTACATAGTCTCTGTAAAAAAGAGGGCAATTTTTAGGCAACTGTGTTTCAACTGAGAAAGGTAGCATTTGAGTTTAGCAAAGACACTATTAAGGTATTTGCCCTCTCAAAAATAAAATGGGCTTTAAATTTATTCTTTGAAAAATTTAGTAATTGTATGTAACAGAAAAATATTTCTGACAAGTATTTGTAAAGAGTTTCATTTTTCTCATTGAAAAATTGCAATATATATTTATGACATTAAGGTGACATATGATTTCCCCAAAAGATTAAAGAACCATAAAAATACAATGATGTGAGTGAATAAAAATAAAATCTATATAAAATGAAAATTTTCATCTATAGCTATTAAAGAAAAAAGTTATATGACTTATTTTACAACTAAAATGATGGGAAATTAACCTCTTAGAGTAAAAATTGATGAAAATCTTCGCTAAAGAGAATTAACTCTGTAGGATAAAAGTTTTTTGAGATTTAAAGATATTCGCCATGAAATATAATTGAAAAAGAAACCTGATCAAATTATTAGGTAGCTGCACACATTATTCTCTTTATTTTTCTGGGAAAGTGTTTTCAAAAGAAAAACATAATCATTTAGTTTTTGACTATTACATATTTTAAAGAGCCAAACTAAGAAATAGTCAAAGATAGAACTTTAAAATGACAAAGCAAATCCCTCAGTTCAGTTCAGTTCAGTCACTCAGTCATGTCCGACTCTTTGCAACCCCATGAACCGCAACACGCCAGGCCTCCCTGTCCATCACCATCTCCCGGAGTTCACTCAAATTCACGTCCATCGAGTTGGTGATGCCATCCAGCCATCTCATCCTCTGTTGTCCCCTTCTCCTCCTGCCCCCAATCCCTCCCAGCATCAGAGTCTTTTCCAATGAGTCAACTCTTCACATGAGGTGGCCAAAGTGCCTCCTTATTTTATTTTTCACAAATATTTGTAGGTTTAAGAAAAAAATAGATTACATAATAGTAAAGAGGCTTTCTAATGAAGAAGGGAAGAATCTCATTTATCTCTGAAACTGACTACCAATTTTTAGGCAAGAATTAAAGATACTAATTTATAGCTATGATAGCAGACAAGAGCATCTATTAGCTCCAAAGGAAAATGTATTTTTCCTTCATAACCCAAGGGAAAAGTTTAAGGTGAGTATTAACAACTGTACGGTGCCCTTATTCTCTCCCCTTCCCCCACTGGAAAAAAAAAAAAAAAAGAGTAAGGACTAGGAGAAGGTACCAGAAAATACACTTAAATGCAAAGCCTTAGGACAAAAGTCTATGTACTACTTATAAGTACTTGTTTGAGTGTATGCTAAGTTGTTTCAGTCATGTCCAACTCTTTGTGATCCTAAGGACTGTAGCCTGCCATGCCCTCTGTCCATGGGATTCTCCAGGCAAGAATACTGGAGTGGGTTGCCATGCCCTCCTCCACAGGACATACTAGTATACATCTAGGTAAATCAAGTAAGATGTAGAAAACGGAATCAACTGTTAGAATAAAAAGCTGGACAAAATGTGGATACATGTGAACTAATACCGGGCAAACAGGAGTATAATATACCTATTTATACAGAAAGAGCCTTCCTTTATCTGCTTAGATAATTCAGAAATTCCCCCAGAAAGAAATGAGCTAATAGTCCTAAAGAAGAATCTGTTTTACTATAAGAAAAAAATATACGGACACATTTCTGAGAGCTATAACAAATCAAGGCACACCATTAAGTGTGGAATTTATCTTCCAGACTCAGTGCTCAAAAGCCATCTTTTCTTGAATTAGAGATATCATCAATCCGGCTCAAGAAAGCAGTAACCTTCTGAGAATGTGGATGTGTAAGACAAACTTCTCATTCAAAACATTCAGTTAGATTTTTAAAGGTATCCAACTACAATTACCTGCGACACTGTACTGGATTGTTATGCCTCCATCAATATAGAACCATTTTTCTTAAGAACAAGATAAAAAAAAATTATTTCAAGAGAATATATGGTGTTTGCCGCCAGAACATTAAATTTTCCAATCTTCCTCCCCTGTTTTGGATCCAGCATCAGAAGTATCTAATTGTTACAAAGTTTTAAATGTCTAAACACCCCTATCATAAGTGTTTAAGCTAAATTTATTTTAATTACACTAATAAACAAACAGATACACATATATACATAAACATGCAAGTGTGCAGACACATACAATTGGTTTAATGCATGCAAAAAAAAACCTCAAGGAATTAAATTCAAAATTGAATGCTGAAATAGTAAGTGGCCATTACAGAGTTACCACAAACAGCTCAATAAAGTCTGTGAAGCTTGTATGCATGCTTTAGATAAGCAAATGTATTATTATTTAGTCCCTAATCATTGAATATAGTGTTTAAGTGTTCATTCCAAAACATGTAAATGCTTATCACTAACATTTTAAAGCAAACATTTCTTCTTCTTAAACTTATGAATGATTGTGAGACCAGCATTAATGAATGTTCTCATACATGGGACCATATTCAGCTGTAGATTAGAATGTGAAATCTCGCCCTCAAATTCAATGTAATCAGCCATTACCAAAGCACATTAATACATCTGAAATACATAGCTCCTGCCTTCACACATTACAGAAATTCAACATAATTTCGTAGGACATCTAAGGGAAAATATTGCTCCAATCAGCTGTTTTGTATGTTTTCTTGTTGTTGTTGCTTTGCTTGCCAAGGATCATCCTTCTGGCATGATGGAAGTACCTGAGGTCCAGACAGTATCCTTAATACTTTTTACAGAAAACTGACATCATTAACTCAATGCTCATGACTCTTAAACCAAGACCTTATAAAGCAGAATATTTTAAGTTCAAAAATTTGAAAAGTAATAATAATAAAACAAATGAGTACAATATGAAAGAATGAAAGAGATAAGATTTTAGTCCTTTTGTCTGAATCTTCACACTGAGAACTGTAGAATACCACATGGAAACCAGCTTTAGTAGATGTCATTTTAAATAAAGCTGTGCCAGTGTTTTCATATTTGTCAGGGTTTGGAAGAATTGGCCTCCAAAGTTCACTCTACTCTCTGATGTTCAAGTTCACTGTGAATCTTTTTCATTGTTTGTAGGCAAACACTGACTGGAAATACCAGCAGATGGTCAAAACATTCTAGATTTTTTTGTACCTAGATCAGCAGCAGAAAAATACAAACTATTTTGAGAGCACTCTAAAAGTTCTCAAGAAAAGATTCAATTAAAATATTCTTCTTAAAGACAAAAAATAACTAACACTGTATTTTCATTATTTTGCATCCGGACAAAATGTTTTTTAAATTACCTGCATGGGAAAAAAATTAAAGCAAATGTGATTACTACAGAATACAAGCTAACAGCTTTCATTTTTTTAGCAAGCTCAGTATGCTGCTGTATTATTCTGTCTTCCAAATTCATGATGATGACATTTCTGACCCAGCAGCCAAATTCATATTCTTTTCCAGATCTGCCCAATCTCATAAACAGAGATCCTAGGTACTTCACAGTGAGCTCCATCCTTACAAAGCACACAGAAGAATGCCAAGAAGCTTAGTATCAAACCTCAGAAGCACAAAATAAATGTGAAAAATCAATGCTAGCTAGCTCAGAATCTGAATTTGATTTTTGTCAATGCAGAATTCCATCAGAAAACTTCTGATTAGTGTCTGGCAAATTATTCCATCAACTATAAAGGCAGGAGAATTATAGTGATTTCTCACACTTTTAAAAGTAACAATCTGAGATACCACTTATTGTTGACAGTGTGCCAAAAGTTAAGAAAATTCAAGCATGACATCGGCCAGGTTGTGAGATTTTCCTTCGGGCCAAGCATCAGTGGAGAATAATGTCCAATAGTAACTGTGTGTTGTAAATAGCTTGGCAAAAATTCTGTGTACCTAAGAAATAAATGTATATACGGTTTGTAGCTAGTGAATAAAGTATTTTCAAGTTGCGATAATTATACTGAGCATTAATAGATTTAATACGTTCATTACCCTTTGTATGTGTGGTATGTGTAACAGATTTGATTTATTTTTATTTTCCTTTAAAATCATTAAAAATAATATTAAAAATAAAAGCAGTCAATATTTTCCTACTGGTTAGCAAAACATATGTTATGGAAAGTTCTATCTTCTCTAAACATACGTAACCATCCCTCAATGCTATTTTGTGCTTCCTCCCTTATTTTTCCTCATAAAATGTCTAGTGCTACTGCTAAGCTGCTTCACTCGTGTCCAATTCTGTGTGAGCAACATGGACTGTAGCCTGCCAGGCTCCTTTGTCCATGGAATTTTTTAGGCAAGAATACTGGAGTGGGTTGCCATTTCCTCCTTCAGGGGATCTTCCCAACCCAGGGACTGAACCCATGTCTCCTGTGTCTCCTGCATTGGCAGGCAAGTTCTTTACTACTAATGCCAGCTAGGAAAGCCCATAAAGGTCTAGTTTTCCTAAATTACTTTGGTTCAGAAAAAGCATCTATGGGGAGCAAAGATATTAAACTGTAGAATAATATTCTGAGTAGAAAGCAGGAGCAGATTAACTGGAACATAGACTCAAAAGTGCCTATAGCTGGAGGGCAAGAATAGAGCCACAGACACGGACAGTGGACTTGTAGACACAGTGGGAAAGAGAGGTGGCATGACCCGAGAGAGTAGCACTGACGTAGACACACTACCATGAGCAAAACAGAGAGCTGGTGGGAAGCTGTTACACAGGGAGCTCAGCTTGGTGCTCTGTGACGACCTACAGGGGTGCGATGCAAGGGTGCGGGGAGGACAGCTCAAGAGGGAGGGGACATATGTGTACATACGGGTGATTCATGATGCTGTACAGCAGAAACTAACCCAACATTGTAAAGCAATTCAACTCCAATAAAACAAGTGCATGCAGCTGAGTATGGAGCAGAGCATCTTAGAGCCATGGCATCAGAGCTGTAACAAGTGACAGACTCGAGTTTATACCTAAGCCTCACCATCTGCTAGCTAGGGGACCTGGGGCAAGTGATTGTCTGTTCTGAGCATCACTTAATTCATCAGTGAAAAAAGAAAACAGTAATTTCTTCAAAGTGCTAATGTGAGGGTTGAATGAGCTAGTACGTGAATAAGGCAGAGTCAAACATTAAATAAATGTTCGAAAACATCATTGGTGTCATTGTGTTTATGGGGGGATTAAAGAAACCCTTGTTGCCTGTATCATTCTGCCTTCATCCAAAGATCCTGAGGGACATAAGTAGCTTATAGCCTCCTATCTCTGAGCTCTGGGCTGTTTCCAGAGTCTGCACAAAATTTCAGAGATTACCTGAGTGTTCTGGAAATTAGCCATCTGGCTGTAGGTCCTGAGTATGGAAAGCTATACAGGTGAAGGGTTAGAAATGGCCAATTAATAGAAGGAGTAGCTTCAGACACACAGAACTAAACTCAGTTCTTAGGAATGGTTCAACCCTTTTAGGTTGAATAATGAAAATGTTAAACTTCAGGAGATAAGAGATGAGGGAGGAAAAGCAGAAATTTTTCCTTTCCAGTTTCCTTGGCAGCATCACTGACTGCTCCAAGGAAGAGTGCTTTGGGACAATTTCAGGTCAGGGGACAGCAGTGACCCACACTGATTCTACTTCCACCAGCTGCAAGAACATCTTTTTTGATTTAGTCTCTCAACCTCATTTAGATACAAGCAATTGCTACCTATCCCAACAATTTATCATGAAGAAGGAAGGAGAGAAAAAAGCAAGATATCTTCACCAGCCACCACATATCCAAAGCATCAAGAAATCTTCTAAGCTCTTAAAAGGTATCCAATGTTCTATAGAGTCACATTACATCAACCACTACTAACCTGATCCATGTCGCCATTACCTCCTGCCTGGATTATCGCAACAATCTCCATCCCATGCCCTCCTTAAAGCTTATTCTCAAGAAAGCGACCAGAGTGATTCTTTTAAAACTGCATCACATCATCTCACATCTCTGCTTAAAATCATCTCATGTCTTCCCATTCCACTCAGAATAAAAGCCAAAATCTTCACAATGGCCTGCAAGGCCCTTCATGATATGACCCTTCTTAGTTTTTCTGCTTTTCTCTCCCATATCCCACGGGATCCACAGGGCCATCTACATCAACTTCTTTCCTGGAATGTGTCAAGCATGATACAACCTCAGGACTCTGGAACTGCCTTTTGAGTCTATGGTCCAGTTAATCTGCTCCTGCTTTCTACTCAGAATATTCCTTTGTCCAGTATGTTTTCCACCAAGATAACCACGTGACAAACTCCATCGTTTTTTTTTTAATCTTTGCCCAGTGAGGTTAATCCTGATCAGCTCATTTAAAACAACAAATCTTCACCTCTACTCTGTTTCCTCCCAATTATCCACCTTGCTCTTTATTTTTTCATAGAAGTAAAGTGAAACTCGCTCAGTCGTGTCTGACTCTTTGCAATCTCATTGACTATACAGTCCATGGAATTCTCCAGGCCAGAATATTGGAGTGAGTAGCCGTTCCCTTCTCCAGGGAATCTTCCCAACTCAGGGATCGAACCCAGGTCTCCCACATTGCAGGCAGATTCTTTACCAGCTGAGCCACAAGGGAAGCCCTAGAATACTGGAGTGGGTAGTCTATCCCTTCTCCAGCACATCTTCCCGACCCAGGAATTAAACTGGAGTCTCCTGCATTGCAGGTAGGTTCTTTACCAGCTGAGCTAACATTAGCCTGCATTAATCATTGTTTAGAATACCATATAATTTACTTATTCATTATATTTATTACCTACCCCCAAATAGATCAATATAAACTCTACTAGGGAATGGACTCACTAAATAATTGTTAAATTAATGAGTGAATATAAAAGCTTTGATACAAAGTATAGTGGAGATTGAAGCCATCATTTCTTCATATAGCCACCATTTCTCAAATAAGAGTATGTCAGATGACATTTTCCAGCTGTCTCTCACCACCAAGCCCCCTCTTCTGTATGCTGTTCACTGTGAAACCAAGACTAATTCTTGGTAAAAGTATACATTGTCTTATTGCCTGAATTTGTTAGGGTCTGTAATGGGAGTCAGTAGAAGGAACTCAGAACATAGAAGGCGAAAGATTCTGGGCAGCAGCGTTCTAGCAGCAGCAAACAGTTGACACCTACCACTACCATCTTTCAACAACTTCAGCACAAGCTTTCCATGCAGCCACCAAGATAACAGTAAAAACCATGCTACACCCCTTTAACAATCAGATATCAACCATACCACATTCCCTCATCTGAAGACACAGTTTACAATTTTTCTTTTTCCTGTGTTAATCATATTTTCCTTAATAAGCATATGCTGCACAAGTAATAAAAATCTTAAGAGTATTATTAGGAGAAGAGTAAAACTATTTAAGTGGAATTCACAGGAAATCTCTCCATTTTTTCAAGGTTACCATACCTTGCAAACTTGAAAAACAATTGCTACAGGTTTTTACAGGTCAGAATATTTGGCTATTGATAGGCAGATGATATCACGATTAGGGGAAATTAACATAACTACTCTCTAAATATAATGTCACATTCCTAAAGAAATGGTATAAATTACAAAGGAACTCCCGTGACTCTGACAAGCCAAACAAGCAGTGATGAATGGCCCAATCTCCTCCTGAAGAATTTGAACTTCTGCCTGGTCTGAGATTTCAGGAGGATGATATGAAGACCTCTTTTAATTAACTTTACATTGTTTTAGCAATGAAATATTCTTTTCAGTTTATAACAAGATGCCCACAGCCCATTCTAAAATGCATTGGAAAGGATGTAGAAAAGGATTCTAGTGTATGAATCAAAAAGGCATCACACAGAGTGAAGTAAGTCAGAAAGAGGAAAACAAATTATTGTATATTAACCCATGTATGTGGAATCTAGAAAAATGCTACAGATGAACTTATTTGCAGGGCAGGAATAGACATATAGATATAGAGAACAGATGTATGGATGCATGGGGCAGGGGGAAGGAAGAGTGGGATGAATTGGGAGACTGGGATTGACTATCATGTGCAAAATAGACAGCCAGTGGGAGCCTGCTGTACAGCACAGGGAGTCCAGCTCCGTGCCCTTTGATGACCTAGAGGGGTGGGATGGATGTGGGAGGGGTGAGAGCGAAGTCCAAGAAGAAAGGGATATATGAATACAAATAGCTGAATGACTTCATTTTACAGCAGAAACCAGCATAACCTTGTAAAGCAACTAACTCCAATTTGGGGAACATGTGTACACCCATGGCGGATTCATGTTGATGTATGGCAAAACCAATACAATATTGTAAAGGAATTAGCCTCCAATTAAAATAAATAAATTTATATTTAAAAAAATAAAATAAAATAAAACATTTTGAAAAAAATAAAATAAAAGGTATCAGAAATTTGTCCTACGTTCTAAATCAGAATCATTATCTATACCAGAGGTTTCAATTGTTAGATTCCATCTTCCTCCAACCTCCAAATACTCTGAGTTGATCTGGGTGGGAAGTCCTAGTTAGCCTGAGAGGATAAATGAATTTTAAATGAATTTAACCGTTGAGCATATGTTTATGCACTAGACTAAAGAAGCACTAAAATATGTAAAGCCTCAGCTTTGTGTTCCTAAAATTTAGGCAGAGCTTCAAAGTACAAGACTCTTCATTTGGCAGAGCACCATTAATAAAATAAGCAAGTGTAGGGGATAGAGATAGTTTGCAAGATGCACGGATGAATGAACTGATTAATATGCACTGATGTTAGCAACAAATTCTTAGCACTCAAGAAGCCACCAAGAACCTAAATTAGGCAAGTTGGAACTAAGTGCAACAGATTAAGGGGGAGTCCAGTGGGGACCTGGATCAATGAGAGCTGTATGAGGGTTTTAAGTAAGAGAAACAGGCTCAAAAATGTTGGGTATTAGGGAAAGAATGGGCTTCCTTGGTGGCTCAGATGGTAAAGAATCTGCCTGGAATGTAGGAGATGCAGGTTTGATCCCTGGGTCAGGAAGATCCCATGAAGAAGTGATTGGCAACCTACTTCAGTATTATTGCTTAGAGAATCCTATGGACAGAGGAGCCTGGCAGGCTACAGTCCATGGGGTCACAAAGAGTCAAACATGACTGAGTGACTAACACCACAAAGGTAAGGAATACAGGCATCTCAAAAACAATGTTGCATGCTTAAAAATAGTTTATATATTCAAAGAATTAATGCTAAAATGCAAATCTTGACAAATATGTCTAATTACTAAAGAATGAGGGATCTGACTGAAATTAAACTTTTTCTGCATACACAATAAAGGTATGAAAAGAAGAACATATATTCTTGGCCAATATTCTTTACCTTTTTCATTCCAAAGCCTTGCAAGTACGGGTACAGAATAACAGTTTATTTACTAAAGAATAGTCATCCAGGCTAATATGCTCAAAAAACTTGTGCAATTTACCTCCCAACTCACCAAAGTAGACCCTGCTGCTACACAAGAATTCCATTTCATCTCACCTTATCCTTTTATGTTGCATCTCCTCAACCCAGTTATCCTGTACCACCGCTGGGCAAGTCAGTGCTCTGCTTTTATCCTACCTTTACATTATCCCAAGGTTGGGTTTGCAATACCAATAGTGGAAATGGCAAAGAGATAGCTGTCTGCAAACTCAAAAACTTTAGAAAGACTGTTAGTCCTCTAAAATGTAAAGAACAAGGTGATATTATGGAATACACAGACCTGTGATGCATTAAAGCTAATAGCTTAACTACCTCAAATTAAAAATGAACAATAGTTTCAGAAATTAGATGTGCATTCCTTGAGAAACAAAAACTAAAAATAGTCCTCACAAACATAGCCAATTTAAAGTCATGAAATATTGTATTTGAAGAATTTGACTTCTAAATATCAAACACATATTGGCATTAGTACAAGTAATGATCAATTAAGTGCACGAAACAAAAAAATGTATATTATAAAATAATCATTAAATATATTTAACAGTTTATTTTTCACACAAAGTTCAAAGATGGAATTTCTGTCTTTGAGAAGGAAGATGTGGTTCTCCTCCAAGCTGAGTGAATGAACCGAGCTCTTCCTCTGCAGCATCAGTATTTTCAAAACCCAGCTTCCAAAGTGAGTTCATTATCTTGAATCAAAGCATGAGGGAAATGAGTTTAGGTATGTCTGATTCCTAATCTACATGGCACCATCTAAATGCAAGGAAGCCAAAGAAATATCAACCTTGGCTAGGCAGCCACTCCTCAGCAACAACTTTGCACTATGGGAGGATAGCCTAACTCTTTCATGGAAATTTAGCCCCTGCCACAGATGATCCATCTGACCACTAAATGTCTATGAGCACCATTTGTGCTCAAAATGGAATAGACTCCCCACACACCCCATTGTAGACATCAGAAAGTGATACCCAATTACTTCATCCAGTACAAAGATTAGGATATCCTGGTGGTACGCAGCCCTCTCCATCTACCTGATTGGAGGTACTCCTGGCACAGCAATCTAAAATCTAAAAGACAAGCATCTGTCCCACCCCACATCCAATGTACAGTGGTGGGAAAAGAACAGAACAAATGTAACTACAAACTTAAATTCAAAAAAGGGAAAAAATAGAAGTAAGCAGCAGGCACTGGTTTTAGCAATGATAAAATTCTAGAGGAAAAGTATTGTGTCTACCTGGCAGTGGAGTATTTTAGTAGCTGATTTTAATGACTGTCATATCTAAAAATACATGCTTCACAAATACGTGTATAGAATCAAATGTAAAAACAAGATGTTATCAGCTCCCTTTACTATTGACTATGGTCGTTAAGACACAAGATAAGTAAAAATACCTCTTAAGATTATAAGCATACAAAATAAATAATTATATTTATTTTCTGCTTGGCAATTCAATTGCTTATGTTAACATACTGAAAGGTACTGTATCTTCTTAGGTTAACATATATTTTAACATTCTGCCTAAGTTGTTGAAAATAAAACTTTTAATTTAGAAGATTTAAATATTTCAGAAAATTGTGTTTTTAGGTTTTATAAGTATGAATATAAGAAGGAATTTTTTAGGCAGTTTTCCTTTTTGTTCTTGGATTATTGGAAACCTTCTTTCAGACTTGGAGCTCCAAGTTCATAGTAAACCAAAATTAAGCAACTGTTTTGAAAGTTCTTTTGAGCCTGATATGACAATTATAGTACTCGTGCTAGCTAGCTGCTCTCCTCAAGCTGAAAAACCTATCACCCCAACTACCTCAAGTTCAAAGAGATGAGTGCCTCCTCCCCATGGCTTAACTTCTCTTAGATTTCACCTCCTAATTTCTCTCAGTAATCAAAGGACCTCCAGCAAACATGAGTCAATCGTTTCCCTTTTTTCCCATCAGAGTCCACAAAGATCAGGTCAAGTTTAAAATGTAGTCTACTTATCTCACATAATAACAGAAGAGCAGACTATTAAGGATAGCCATGTATGGATAAAGGTGAAAGCAGCTAAAAATTATCTAAACATTATATAATTGCTTTGGTACTAATACTTCTCAATGATCATACAAACTTTCATTGTTCAGTACAGGGTTGAGACAACCATAATTTTTAAATTTATTGTTATGCTCATCCTCAGAAACTGTGAGTATATACAGACTGTGAGGGTACAGAACATTCACAATAATCCATAATCTTATGCCAAGGACATAAGGATTTCCTTGCCATGTAGACATAGAGATTGCTCAGTTTATTTTGTCTGTTTTCAACAAAAAAACACTTATGTGAAGGCAAGAGAAAATCATGCCCAATTTACTAAAATATTTTTAAAGTTCACATATTTATTTCAACAAATAAAATTCATCTTCGATCAGCTTCACCCTCTTTATTACCAATTGAAGCACTTAGACTCTATTTTTAAATCATGCATAGCTCATTAATTTTTATACAGCTTTATAAGGTGAAATATTATACGTGTATTTATTTACTAATTTAGTAAATAAATGAAAACACAAATATTTTAAGCATCTTGCCCAAATTATGCAGCTTGCTTTTGGTGAAAATAAAGCTCTGAATCCAGAGTATTTGACTCCAGAAGCTATCTATACCTTTGACTAGTAATTTGTGAGATCCAGCTACATAAAATGAAATAAAGGTTATGTATGTCTGTCTCTGACTCTGCTAATAATCTTAGGAAGCAAAGAATCCTGACACATTCTGATATTGTAATCTTTAAAGAATGGATAGTATATATTGCATTTGGTGGTTTTGAAGTAGATGAACTACTACCATCAAACATTTCAAAACATGTAGAATTTTCAAAGACGATCCTGACCAGTTAGATGCTGAAACATCTTATGAGGTCTGGTTACCTCAATAAATAAATGTCAGTCCTGGTTCTTAGTCTAAGCTTGCAGCATCCCAGAGTTAACTCCAAATTCAGTAGTTGAGTAATATTAGCAAATCTCACAAGCAACTGGAGAAGATATCAGAATACTAGTTAACTAGCATATTAGCTTCCTACATGGAAAAACAATTATTCAGGAAATTTATTGAGAATGGAATCAGAACAAGAGTTATAGTCATTTTCTTTTATTAGTTTTCTCTGTATGTTTCTCCTTGGACAATTCTTTAACTATGACTAAGACACTGTTGACGAACATAACATCTGTTCTTTTGAATCTCTCTTGTTGAATCCTCAAAATGCTGTGTCCCAGTTTCATTTGCCAACAAATAATTTCACTACAATATAGCAAAGGATTAAAGAATATATTTATAAGGTGCCTTGGAAAGAGCACCTCTGTCTGTGTGGGAAAACTGGGAAGAAAAAAAGGAGATGTATAGAGAAAAAAATTTTCACAGGAGAGGTGATGCTTGAGCTGAATCCTCAAGGATAAATCTCTTCTCCAAGGAGAAGAAGAAGTGAAGCACAGAAAGCAGAGTGTACAGGGCCAAGGAGGCCTAAATAATCTACATTTTCCCCACTAGCTTTTAAATTATTTTTAAAGTTAAAAATAAAGGAAGCTAACAGTACATCATTAGGCAACCCTAAAATTATTTTGAGGCTTGACTATGCCAAATAATAAATCACTTCCACTAGGCAGAGCCAGTTACCTTTTATAACATCAATTTAGATTCACACAAAGTGCCCTCTCACATTCTCCTTAGGTTCTTCCAACCATGCATCAACATCATAAGAACGGATGCTAATCTGATTACAAATGATCAAGGCCTTTCTCCTCTGTAACATTTCAGATCAAATTCAGAGTCCAGTGTGTTTCCTAGGTCAGTAAAGGCAATTAAAAAAAATTTTTTTTAGAGATTCTTTTACTTGAAAAATAAAAACAAAAAATTATACATTGGGAATTGAACTACTATATTTTTTCTTTCACCCATGTTTTCTGGCCAGTAACGTTCTATCAAACATTGTAATAAGACAATGTACTGAATCTAAGCAGATGACCAGTAAAGCTGTTTGCTATCTCCTACTCATGCTAAGCTAGACAATGGAACACTATCTTGGTGGGATTATTTTGACAGCCAAGAAGGAAATGCAGAGCCCCTACCCCAAACCTAAGGAGCTGATTTACATAGAAAGTGTATTAAGCAAACCTGCACAAACACAAACATGATCTAAGAAAAGGATATCTTTTAGACTACTTCCAGCATACATTCATTGGCACCCAGTAAAATGGACCACCAAGGTAGAAAGCATTTTAGCTTTCACAACACTAACAGCTAAAAAAGCACACAGCATATAATACTTTGATCTTGAAATGAGTAATCACAGAAGTTCCAAGACTGTATCCACTAGGTTAGCCTGAGTATTCACCTACGAAAATATTTTTTCAAAAACACGTAAACAAGGGTTATAGAAACAATGGGACAACATCTGGACCTGTAGAAGACAGTGATACAAAGACTGCACATGTAAGACTAGGAATTCATTTTCACATTAGCTTTTAGGTAAAGGAAATCTCTGCAAGTTGATTCCTACTAGCTGTGATGGTAGGATTTTCAGAAATCTTGAGATGGGCAGCTAACTTAAGTTAACCCCTAGGTAATTACTCCCAGTTAAAACGCCCACTGAGGCTGCAGGACTATGATCCATATAAAGAGCTGTGAGTGCACGAAAAGCCTGATGGGATATGTAAGGCCAGCTCAGCCAAGAGAGTTGGTGATGGTGGATTTTCCCAACACAGACACCCTGACGTGAATGCTGGGGATGGGAATCCCAGGTGGAATGCTGGACTTGGGTTTGCTGCAGGAGCCAGACTCAGAAGTCTGAGAGAGGGGTCTACTCAGGAAGGAGTACTAGGGTTACCAAAAACAAGAACATCTTGTCCCAGGAAGGTCAAGTAATTTTCTTCTGACCCATCAATACTTAACATTAATGAGTTGCAGAACAGAGTTAGTATGTATTCTTCTGACGTCATTAGCCAAAGCCTCTCCCACTCTATTGAGTTGGTGACCTCCAGGAAGAGCCCACAGCCTAGAGGTGGGGCCTAGGACCACAGATTGTTCTGGGAGGCTGGCACAGAAGATGATTTGCACAGTGAAGTCACCATTAAACCGCTGTTCAAGTCCAATGCCCGGCCCTCTTTTTCTGCTCAGTAATCCAGAAACATTTCTTTAAAAGCCAGTAAATCCGTAAATGTGAGCAGCATGTTGAAAATGTCACCAGCCACTTCATTTTTACGGTGCTGTAAAGTTTAGCGTATTGAAAACCGGAGACATTACTTTGCCAACAAAGGTCCATCTGGTCAAGGCTATGGTTTTTCCAGTGGTCATGTATGAATGTGAGAGTTGAGAAAGAAAAGAAAGCTGAGCCCTGAAGAATTGATGCTTTTGAACTGTGGTGTTGGAGAAGACTCTTGAGAGTCCCTGGACTGCAAAGAGATCCAACCAGTCCATTCTGGAAGAGATCAGCCCTGGGTGTTCTTTGGAAGGAATGATGCTAAAGCTGAAACTCCAGTACTTTGGCCACCTCATGCAAAGAGTTGACTCATTGGAAAAGACTCTGATGCTGGGAGGGATTGGGGCCAGGAGGAGAAGGGGACAACATAGGATGAGATGGCTGGATGGCATCACTGACTCGATGGACTTGAGTCTGAGTGAACTCCGGGAGTTGGTGATGGACAGGGAGGCCTGGTGTGCTGCGATTCATGGGGTCACAAAGAGTCGGACACGAGTGAGCGACTGAACTGAACTGAAAGTTGTAGTGAAAGCTGCCATGTTAAATCCAGGAATCCACTCCAACAGCTGTTCTTCTACATACTTTTCTACCAAAGAAATATATTTATTTTAAAAAGGCTTGTAAACTCCTGGTAGTACTTGTCCATGAAATTCCTCTGTAATAACTGGAACTCATCATCCATGATAATGCCCTCTAAATATCCAACCATAGCATCAAATTCTGCATCAGAGGCACAAGAGGAGGACAGAGCAAAGCTGTCTTCCTCTAGGACATCCATCGCCGCTGCCGCATCTGCATCCACTGTGCATGGGAGAGCCGACCCGCTGGCCTTCTACCCCTGCCTGTAACTGGGGCACAGCCTCTGTTTTGCGCTGCAGAGCTCCAACTGGCATCCCGGAGGCCTCACTGCCAATGCTGCAGCCAGCTCACAGCCCAGCCAGGTAGCGCCTGAGGGCAATCCCCAGCTTCAGTGTCCCTGGCTGCGGCCACACACGGGCTGGGCCTCCCTGCCCTGCAAGGCCTCATTAAGCTCCAAAAAAATTTTTTAAATTATTTTACACTATTTGTACAAACTATCGGAGCTACTGGATACATAACATTTTATTTTAACCCAGCAACATTAATAAAGTCATTTTTGCTTCAGGAAGACTTTAATGTAAAACAGATGAACTTACTGCATGTCTGAGACTAATTTCTTAAGATCAGGGATGAAATGAAGGAAGACATGAGAGTCAGGTATGAGTAAAGAGATCAAGGACTTAAGGTGGAGGGGGGAAAAAAGATACAGAGATTAAGAATGTAATGACATCAAGTTCAGAATGAGATGAAGATCACGCATGAAGTAAAGGTAATGAATCCATGTCAGAGTGCCCTTCCTCAGAACCTTTTCTACTGCTCCTGAGTAGATTACTAACACTTATGTCCATGAGATAACAAAAAAAAATAATTCCAAGGCACTATTCCAATACCAACAAAATTTTCCCATATTTGTCATTTACTAATATTTAACAGATATATGCAATATAAAAATAGCTACAAAGATAGATAAAATAACTTATAATAATAATAAAATATATTAACTAGGGTAGTCTTCCTTTGAATTATTATTTTTTAATTCAATATTACAGTTAAAACTTTGAATAGATTTTTAAAGGATGAAGTTCAGCATGGAAATTCCACACCACATACTAATATTTTCAATAAAATTATTCCAATAAGCTATCCTAAAATTAGAAGTTTGGAATTAACATATACACACTACTATATATAAAAAAGATAAACAACAAGGACCTTCTGTATGGCACAGAGAACTATATTCAATATCTTGTAATAACTAGAAGAGAATCTGAAAAGAACAGATATATATGTATAACTGAATTGCTTTGCTGTATACTTGAAACTAGCACAACACTGTAAACTAACTATACTTCAATTTTCTAAAAAGCTATCCTAGACATAAGATAAAAAATAAAAGAAATAAAAGGATGTCCTTATCCTTCCTATTCAATGAAGCTCTTCCATTTTTACTTATGACTGGGAAGACAATAATCGGAATATTTATTGTTCATTCTCATACCAGCACTTGTGTCAAGCACATGAAATACCATTAAGAACAAAATAGAGTCTGAGACATCATAGAACCTATAGTCAAGTGAAGGAGACAATACTGAAATAATTACATGGATATGCATTTAATGATTACCATGGAAGAGTTGTGAAGGAAGAATTCACAGTGAGAATGCAATTGGAGAAACATAACCTCATTTGAAAGCACATGGAGGATTCCTGAGAAAAGAGACATTTAAACAGAAACCTAAGTTGCTCCTGATTTAGATTATCCTTAAGAAAATGGGAGTTTCTTTTTTCAGGCAGAGAAAAAAAGTGTATACAAATTCTCTGGAGCAGAAACTTGTCCTGCTTGTGAAACTAAAAGAAGGTTATCAAGGCTCCAAAGGTAAATACTGAGGGAGTATGACATGAGAGGAAGGCAGCACCGTGAGCTGGCTGCTCTACCTGTTTTTTGTGACTTCTCAGGTGTTAAGTACTTACGTAAAACCCAACTCACAAATTCTTACATCTGTCTCTGAAAGAGAGATGAACTCTAAATGAGGATCAACAAAGAATCTCCAATATCCTCTCCATTTTCCACAACTCCACAGAGACCCTTGTTGTGGTTATCATGTTTTAATTCTAATGACTACATATCTTACAAGACAACTCAGGAGCATTTGTCATATATGATCCCTTCCTTCTTGGAATGCTTCTTTTGGATCAAGAAACTTCAGCCATTTGGTTTTCATCCAATCTCACCATCTACACTTCCTAGTCTGCTTGACACTCTTTCTCTCAGTGTACATTTGGATACCTTTGAAAATGTATCCAAAGCTAAGTCCTAGGCCCCTTCCTCTTCCCTATCAATATAGTCTCCCATCCAGATTCATCATTTTAAATATTTCTGTCTCCTAAATCATTGCTTCCAGCTTTGACCTCTCATAGTTCTAGATGTGTATATACAGTTTGACAGCTCTACTTGAATAGAATCTTCATACAAGCATCTAAAACATAATATGACCAAAGAGAACTTTATTTTCCTGCTGTATTATAAGATCTGATATCTTAAGTGCTGCCATGACATCTCCGAGCTTCACAGGGTCCCAAAGTTCTAGCTGTGAGTTCCATGCTCTTGCCAGAAATGCTCCTACCCAATAGAAAATGTTTCCCATCTTACTAGTTCCCTATCAGCTGAACCAGTTGCCTCCACCTGGTTCTCAAGCTAACAAAATCACCTGCCTATCAACTTATGAAATTATTTAAGCAAGCTAATCATATCCTACTGCAGGAACCAGAGGGCAGGAACCATGGGCAACTCACCCTCTTGTTACTATACGACCTACTTCCACAGCCCCTTCTGGTTCACTGTGGCCCAGAGTGCAACACCTGTTAGACCTGGCATGGCACGTGGTATCCTCTTCCGCTGAGCTGTGAGAATGCATGACTGATAAGTTGTCAATCGCATCTATCTAGTGTCAGTATTGTTATTTTACCATCTTCTATGATTTGGGACATAGGAGCTCTCCTTCAGCCATGGAATGAATAGGACATGGTCATAACATCTCCAAAATGAATTCCTTCTGATCCACATTTTAATATATAGTGCACCATCCAACAAGTTGCTTAAGTCAATAAGCTAACTTCTACAGTTTTCTTTCCCTCTTACATTTAATCTGTTTGCAAGTCTGATCAACTTTGCCTCAGAAATGTAACCCAAAACTATCTGTTACCTTCCACCTGCATTGCCTCTCATATTTAGCTAGCATTATCTCTCACCTAGGGCTTCCCTGGTGGCTCAAATGGTAAAGAATCCACCTGCAATGAAGAAGACCTGGGTTCAATCCCTGAGTTAGGAAGATCCCCTGCAGGAGGGCATGGCAATCCACTCCAGTATTCTTACTGGGAGAATCCCTGTGGATAGAGGAGCCTGGCGGGCTACAGTCCATGGAGTTACAAAGAGCCAGACACGACAGAGAGACTAAGCACAGCACAGCACAGCATCTCTCACCTATATCAACACAGTGATCCCCTATCTGGACTCTTAGCCTTAACTCTTACTATGAAAAATTCATGATTCACGCAATAGCCAGTTTAAAAATTCTAGTAGTTTGCCATCATACGTAAAACAAAATATAAATTCTTCTCCTGACTTACAAAGTCTTACATGATTTCATTCCGCTTGCCTCCTTGATTCATCTGGCCTTATGCTTCACATCATCCACTCTGTTTCAACAACAGAACTAAATTCTTCTTCTCTCCCTAGAATTTTGGGCTTTTAAGTTAGTTTCTTTCTGCCAAGCAATACCTTCCTTCTGATCTTGTCATGGCTGGTTAATTATCGTCCATCAGATCTCAGTTAAAATATTTCTTCTTAGATATATTTCCTGATTTCTCAGTTTCCACCTTATCAACTCATACATTTTTTGATCTGATACCTTTCTTGTTTATTTATTTACTCATTTACTTGATAACTGTCTCCCATATCAGACTGGGAGCTGTACCTTGACTGGCTTATGTACCAAGGGAATCTCAGTATCCAGGGCCATGTCTGACATATAAGGAAAATTAATATAAAATGGTTAAACGAACAAAGGAAGGAAGCAAAGGAACGCAGCTGTTAAAGCATAAAATTTGGATTAATACAGGCCATTGTTCCAATCCCGCTAGCTTTGTGATCTTTCTGAATCTTAATTTTCTTCTGTAGAATGGGGAAAATAACTGTTTCACAGGTGTTTCCTGTGAAACTCATATCACAAGTTTCATGTTTCTAAACAATTCCTAAAATGCAGTACCTACATAATAATAAAAACCAGTATTAAACAGACATGGTCAACTGCAGTCAGCCTCTAATAACTTCTGAGACAGCACATAGAAGGAAGTAAAATTGGAATTATGAAATTCTAATTTACTCAGATTTCTCAACTGTTAGACAGTTTTAAACAGGATTGAATAGAACTCATATAACTTCCTTGTGAGCATCTAGTCAAAATCCATTCTTAAAATTATAGCAAAATAAATAAGCTGTAAATAAGCATGTAAGAGAGACAGTTTGCCCTTTATACTTTATTAGACTGAGCTCTAGTCTTGTTTATTTTTAAGTCATGTCTCCCAAACTCTGTTTAAGCCTCAGTACAATTATATAGAAATATACAAAAGTTATAGTGCTATGCTATGCTAAGTCGCTTCAGTCGTGTCCGACTCTGTGCGACCCCATAGATGGCAGCCCACCAGGCTCCCCCGTCCCTGGGATTCTCCAGGCAAGAACACTGGAGTGGGTTGCCATTTCCTTCTTCAATGCATGAAAGTGAAAACTCCAACATATAACATATAATATACCATTTGATGATAGGAAGTTCTATTTTAGGTTATATGACTATGTCAAGTCCAATAGGTCACCACCAAAAATAAAATCCAACAGTGAACTAAAGATTTAAGTAACATTTGAAAGCAACTACTGACCTTCTTTAGCTGCATGGGGTTTGAAATTGTTAATTCTGTTTGGTACTCCCTTGTTCTATGTTTGAACACTGGATATTTTCAGTGTTGGGACATTACAAACAGTGATGTTATGAAATATTCTTATATTTGTTTCTAGGTGCCTTAGTCATAAGTTTTAGGGCATATGCAAGTTCAGTTTTAGTAGGTACTGTCAAAAGTGGTTGCAGTAATTGATACTCTCTTGGGCAGTCTACAAATATTCCATTTATTGGCTGTCCTCAACCACTTTGAGACTGTTTTTCACATTAGCTGTCCTATCCTTTATTGTTTTAATTTGTGTTTCATTGATGACCAGTGAAGCTGAGTACCCTTTTAAAAATATATTGGTTGTATAGATCTATTCTTCTTGTAAGTGCTGGCTTGAGTCTTTTGCTGAAAACCTATAGAGGAAAACACAGGCAGGACACACGTAAATCACAGCAATTTTTTTTTTTTTTTTTTTGCATCTGTCTCCTAAGACAGAGGGACTTCCCTTGTAGCTCAGTCAGTAAAGAATCCAACTGCAATGCAGGAGATCCAGGTTCGATCCCTGGGTTTGAAAGATCCCCTGGAGAAGTAAATGGCAACCATCTCCAGTATTCCTGCCTGGGAAATCCCATAGACAGAGGAGTCTGTCAGGTTACAGTTCATGGGGTTGCAAGAGCTGGACAGAACTTAGCGACCAAAACACCACCACCTAAAACAGATCTTGGTCCCATTACTTCATGACAAATAGAAGGCGAGAAAGTGGAAGCAGTGACACATTTTATTTTCCTGGGCTCCAGAATTACTGCAGATGGTGATTGCAGCTATGAAATTAAAAGATGCTTGCTCCTTCGAAGAAAAGTTATGACAAACCTAGACAGTGTATTAAAAAGCAGAGCCATCACTGCTGACAAAGGTCCATATAGTCAAAGCTATGGTTTTTCCAGTAGTCATGTACAGATGTTAGAGGTGAACAACAAAAAAGTCTGAGAGCCGAATAATTGATGCTTTCACATTGTGGTGCTGGAAAAGACACCTGAGAGTCCCCTGGACAGTAAGAAGATCAAAGCAGTCAATCCTAAAGGAAATCAACCCTGAATATTCACTGAAAGGACTGAGACTGAAGCTGCAGCTCCAATACTTTGGCCACCTGATGCAAAGAGCTGACTCATTGGAAAAGACCCTGATGCTGAGAAAGATTGAAGGCAGGAGGAGAAGGGGACGACAGAGGATGAGATGGTTGGATGGCATCACCGACTCAATGGACATGAATTTGAGCAAACTCCAGGAGATAGTTGAGGACAGGAAAGCCTGGCATGTTGCAGTCCAGGGGGTCGCAAAGAGTCGGACATGACTTAGCAGGTGAACAACAACAACAACCTAAGACAAAGGAAATGAAAGCAAAACTAAACAAGTGAAACTTCATTAAACTTTAAAGTTTGCATAGCAAAGGAAACCATGGACAATATGAAAAAAAAAAAAAAAGAATGGGAGAAAATCTCACAAATAATATGACTGATAAGGAGTTAATATCCAAAATATGTAAAAGACTCATACACCTCATTATCAAAAAACAAATTATTTTAAAAATGGTCAGAAGACCTGAACAGACATTTTTTGAAGAAGACTTACAGATGGCCAACAGGCACATGAAAATATGCTCAACATCACTGATCATCAGAGAAATGCAAATCAAAATCACAGTGAGATTGTGATTACCTGTTAGAATGGCTATCACCAAGAAAAACACAAATAACAAATGTCAGCAAAGATGTAGAGAAAAGGGAACCCTCCTACACTGTAGGTGCAGATATAAAGTGGTACAGCTGTTACAGAAAATAGTATGAAGACTCTTCAAAAACTAATAATAGAACTACATATGATCCAGTAATTCTACTGCTGGAAATATATCCAAAGAAAAAGAAAATATATTCAGAAAGATATATGTGCCCAAATATTCACAGCAGCGCTATTTACAGTACCTAAGACACTGAAGCAACATAAATGCCTATCAGCAGATAAATATATAAAGAAGATGTGGTATATATGCATACAACGAATTATTAGTCATTAAAAAAGAATGAAATTCTGCTTTTTGCAACAAGGTAGGAAAAATGATAATATCAATCTCAGTTTCAGTGCAGAGGAACCACTTATTGGAGAAAATAATTTTCAAAGGTTATAAACATATCAATTAATTTATCCTCCAGAAAAACATCTAAAATAAAAGAGTAAGTAGCTTCAGAGAAAATAGATATTTCAAAAATCACAAAATTATAAGCATGTAAAATTCAAAGCATTAAATTCCAGAGCTCCTATCTCCAATGAACTGATACTCATTAAACAAAATCATCTAACTGAGGATGCCCCCAAACTGAATTAAGGCTTTATAGTCTTTATAGGCTAATTTATTGCATTTCTCTCTGACCAGTATTATACTAAAGCTATACTAAAGCAATTTCTAGCAAAAATAATTATATGACAGCCTTTTAAGCAGATCTGGTCAATAATAGTTTCACTACATGGAGATTAACATTTCAAAATTAAAATTTTAGTAACTGCAGAAACAACTATTTCTTTGCATTTAACCAACTTATCTCAATACTTAATTTCTTCACAGAAATTTAAAAGTTGTACTTTAATTTAGGAAATTAAAACTTTTAGTAAAGTTACTAATAAGCTTACATACTGATCTGAGCTGATACACATTACAATTGCTTCCTTAGATAATTTCATTCTGCAAAAGATGTAATTTGAGATAAGAAGATAATTGCTAGGGAAAAGAGTATTTTGTCATTTTTAATATAGTGTAAATAAAGAGACTGAAGGAAAGATGTAGTTTACGAACAGCCTTTAAGAGAGATAAAAGCCAGGCAGCCAAGGTACCCATGGTAAACCTGAATTTGGAATAAAGATTTAAATACTGTCTCATTCCTAGTCAGCAGCTTTTCCAGACTAACCATAGATATTCATGGATACAATAAAGGTATTTACGAAATATAATGAGTCAAATTATAGAAAGCTGTTAAAATTAAATACCCATATCCTTCATCAGTGCTTGAAAGTAGGAATGACACAGATCCTACCGCCCAGCCTTTTCTTTTGTTGTTGTTTTGTTTTCCTACAACTTGAAGTTGCTGCTATTCAGCAAAGGAGGAAGGGCTGGAGACTGTCTTGGGGGTGATATTTTTTCGTGAATTCTACATACAGATAATGGCTGGCTCTATACTACATGGAATCTTAATCTCACCAAGTGGAAATCAAAGTTAGAGCACAATATGAATCAGCATATGGTCAATCTGCAGAGGAGTTACGGCTTCACCATGAACCTTAGCTTGGGTTCTGCCTTCAAATAAGGAATTAGCCAGAGAGAACAGGGGAAGGCAGCACTGCAGCAAAAATAAGATGATTTGAAAACTCAAATGAAAATGGAGAATTTGAAGAAAATTGCAATTGTTTTTGAGTAAAGGGTTTAAGCATGGGAACGGCTTGATTTTGTGCCTTAGTCCCTAATCTGATGTCTTAAATGGATGACCTTGGTTGAATCTAACAGAAATCAGCAATCGTCCTTTTCCCATTAAAGGTCAAAGAAACGAGAGCACAACGTGAACAAATGATGCTTTAGTTCTCATTTGTCAGGGCCTCCTTTTGGACCTCCTTAGATCCTGCAGCTAAAGACTTCCAAGCAGAAGCTACCTTGAGCCAAAATTTTACTTTTCTTATGAGAGATAATAACAAAATGAGTGTTTTGAGGGGTAAAACTGTTAAGCATTATATAAATGTTCATTAAATCAAGATAAAGGAGCTCCATGCAATGGAACTCTAGTATAGATGAAACATACTTATATAACTACACATTTTGAGTACTTTGAGTTAATAAGTCCCAAGACAAACCCTCACTATGGTTAAATGTATATTGCAGGATCTTGAACCAGACCTCAAGACATTAAATTAAAAAATAAAATAGTCTTCCACAGCAAAAAATTAAATGTACATAACTTTATAATTCTTGTACTACTTATTATTATGAAAGAAAATTTAGCAGAGTCCTTTTGAATGCCAAAATCAGGACCTGGGTTCATGCTTGAAGTCTGAACTAATCTGAAAATCAGGAGCATATATTTTCCATTGCTATACTATTTCCACCTCTAGAAAGCTGTTTTCCCTTCTAATTCTATCCTACAGATAGCATAGTTCCCATTGTCATAATTCTTTTATTCTTGTGAAAGTGAAAGTCGCTCAGTTGTGTCTGACTCTTTGCAACTCCATGGACTATACAGTCTATGGAATTCTCCAGGCCAGAATAATGGAGTGGGTATCCTTCCCTTCTCCAGAGGATCTTCCCAACCCAGAGATTGAACCCAGGTCTCCCACATTGCAGGTGGATCCTTTACCAGCTGAGCCACAAAGGAGGTCCTTGTTATCAGCGTACCATTGGTATAGAGAAAAAAATCCAAGTAAAGGAGAATATGCATGAGGCATAGTCACTCTGGAAAACAGTTGGCAGGTTCTCATAAAGTTAAAACACACTTACTGTGTGGCTCAAAAATCCCACTTTTGACTATTTATGCAAGAGAAATAAACACGTTTATACACACACACATACACACACACATCAAAATCTCATTCTAAGCAGCAATCGGTTTCAAGAAGTCCTAACTTGGGTCCATTGCCCAATGTAATCTAGCTCATAGAACACTGGAAACACTAGAATAGAAATGTCATAAATTCATTGCAGTTAAAGAAAATAAATGTGGCTTTTCTAGTTGCTTCTTAGGAGACTCAAAAAGCAGCTAATGTCCCCAGATAGGTTTTAAATCAGATTTGCCTCAGAAATTGACCTAGTGAAGTGTTTCCCTGCAAAACAAACTCTCGGTTAGGACAAAATAGCCCATTAGTTTTCTCCAATGATTTCCTGGGGAGATGACACCCAGAAGTTGATTTTTTTTAGCCTCTCTGAGTACATTAATCTCTCTGATTTGTAGGAGAATTCTATGAAACTCAACCCTTATGAAATAAAGATAGAAAGGTTTAAAGATAATTAAAATAATACCTGAATGCCTTTTGGAGATTATATAACCTAATCCTTGATTCTTAGACATTTATCCAGTTCTATGACATTTTATTCAAGCAGAGCAGTACACTTAGTTTTAAATTTGTTTTTGTTTTGTTTTAATGTGTTTGTCTTCTAATCACTCTTTTATCTTTTCTGATTTTTCCCTTTGTGAGTTACTTACACTGAAATGAAAATTAAGCATGTTTGTACATTCAGAAGATAAGGAGGAACAAATTTATAATCAAATTTGCTATTGAGAAAAGAGAATAGAACTTTTTCTGTTGTCTCAAAATTTTACCTAATACTTCAAAGCTGGAGAAAATGGGTGATACATTATGATAAACACATTGAACTTAATAAGAGCCATCAAAATGAATCCTTTGACAAATTCAAACTAGATAAAAATGAAGGAAATCCGTATAGAGACATTGTGATGGTTCCTCTCCTGAGGGAGAATGGAAGGGGTGTTTATCCTTCTCCCTCAAGCTGAGCTGGAAAAGGGAAAAGAAACTCAGAATTTACAACCACCATGGAATCCACCTGCAATGCAGGGGATACAGGAGACACAGGTTTGGTCCCTGGGTTGGGAAGATCCCCCAGAGGAGGAAATGGCAACCCACTACAGTATTCTTGCCTGAAAAATCCTATGGACAGAGGATCCTGGCGGGCTACAGTCCAAAGGGTCACAAAGAGTTGGACATGACTGAGTGACTGAGCATGCATGTATATTATGTACATAATTTAAATATCTGGTTGTTGTACAAATTAAATAATGCGTGCAAAACTCTTAGCAAAAGATTAGTGCTGTTTAGTCGCTCAGTCGTGTCCGACTCTTTGCCACAGATAATGCATAATTATTTTTCTATAAGTATTATTGCTGTTGTTGCTGTTATTGTTTCTTTAAGGAAGGTTCATGTAAGTATAATAGTATCCACTCACATGTTCACAGATATTTGATTCTTATATTACTTTTTCAAACTAACATCCAGTACATATGTATATTCTCTCAATAGAAGAAAAAATATTTGGAAAGGGAATTAATATCTATTGATAAAGATTGTATTAGTAGCAGTTATTGGAGAAGGAAATGGCAACCCACTCCAGTGTTCTTGCTTGGAGAATCCCAGGGACGGGGGAGCCTGGTGGGCTACCATCTATTGGGTCGCACAGAGTCGGACACGACTGAAGTGACTTAGCAGCAGCAGCAGCAGCAGTTATAGTCTAAAATATCTAAACCACACCTTTAAGCATGTATTCCAAGACAAGAATTTCAAGGAGATGCTTCCTAATCACCACCTCAAGTCTCACTGAGCATACTATTAGTAAGTTTTCTAATATACGGTACCCCAACACCTGCTTTTATAAACAGGGTAAAGACTGTCACAATCAAGCACTGGCTAAGCACCTGATTTGTCATTTATTGTTGCTGTTGTTCAGTCACTAAGTCATGTGACTCTTTACGACTTCATGGACCCTATGGACTGCGGCACACGAGTGTGCCATTGATGACTAAGCATAAATGAGAGGGTGATTCGTGGAGGAAATAATGTGTGGTCAGTGGTGCCTTTTGGAAAATACAACTGAAGTTCTCAGAGACCCACTTGGCAGAAGGTTTAATCATCCCATTGCAAGACTCATTGAAAGCCCAGATTAGATAGAGGTCAATACTAGTAATGCAAAGGCAAACTTCTATTCCTCTTACCTTTGAAAATATTCTGTGTCATTCTTCTATCCCAGGGAAAGAAGAATACTTTAATATATACTTCTCGAGGTTTTCTGTGAAAATTGTCTCCAGAAATTTTAGCAGGCTTGGAAACTTTTTGTGAATGATCAAATCTCCTAAGCTATTTCAAGTTGTTATTTCCCTGCCCTTGGTTAGGAAACAGTCTACTTTTGAAAAGTCTGTCTTTAAGAAAATGACAGAAAATACTCTCAAACTACTGTCAAAGCAAAAGCTGGAGCAAAGTTAAACAGTGTAAGTCTTCACTCAAGTCTACTGCAATAGGAAAGAGCGACCAGAAGTCGGCTATGCTCAACTCGCAGCAACACAGGGTCAGACCGTTTTCATCACTGGGGTGAGAGGGGAACATCAGCCATTTGTGTTTGCTAATTGACCTCACCCAGAGAAAAAGCAAACTTTCTCCTATGTTTATGACAGGAGATAGTTCTTCAACTTGGGGCAACTGAAATTAGGCTCTTGCCCTCCCAGAGAAACAGGGAGGTGGGAGCACTATCTTTTATGATGATTATATTTCAAAGACATAGCTTCCAGGTCCTTGAAAAAGATAGTACTGGAAACTGTCAAAACTGGCAAGAGGGATTTTTAAAGATTTACATCTCAATAGAGCAGAAAAAGAATGTACAATTACATGTGTTCTAAATTAAATGCTCTAGAGAAAGGAGGGGCGGGGGGACCTCGGGGGTGAGGCCATGTGGATTCCCTAAAAGGGAGGGATGAGAGAGAGGGAGCTTATAGGCAGGAAGTGAAGTGAAACTCGCTCAGTCGTGTCCGACTCTTTGTGACCCTCCAAAGAGAGTCTCCAGGTCAGAATACTGGAGTGGGTAGCCTTTCCCCTCATCTAGGGGATCTTCCCAACACAGGGATCGAACCCAGGTCTCCCGCATTGCGGCTGGATTCTTTACCAGCTGAGCCACAGGAAGCGCAAGAATAATTGAGTGGGTAGCCTATCCCTTCTCCAGGAGATCTTCCCAACCCAGGAATCAAACTGGGGTGTCCTGCCATTGCAGGCGGATTCTTTACCACTGAGCCACATACATAGGCAGAAAGAAATTGTCTAAAACTTGGTCAAGCTGAGGAGAACACTCAGACCACCTCGTCCACTAAAAAGTAAATGAGCAACACAAAAGATAAATTTTTAAAATAAAGAAATTGTGTTATTTTTCTTGTTTTTCCCTCAAATCACCACACCCTTTTAAAATGTATTCCACCTAGATAAACTTTATTCTCTATTTTTATCCTAGCTTCTTCTCAATCTAGTAGCCTTTAATATTATTTTGCAATTCACCTCTTGTTCTTTAGCTCCCCCAGAAAGCTTGGATCTGAAATTACAGTGGCAACAAAACAACTTACCATCAAAGCCCCAGCTGGAACCCTGAGGCTAGTTAGTTACTTTCAAGTATATCCCATCTTCCTCTGTATTCCTTGCCTTTCTAGTGCCCTTGATCTATAATCCACATTGCAAAGCCCTCCATCTAATTTATCTCTTCTCCCTCCCAGAGCTATCATTATCTTGCTGATTCTACTTCTACCTCTTTTTACTGGAACCACATTGAATCCCATTCTGTTTCAAAGAACTTCTCTATAATGCACAATATCCTAACAATTCCCTTCACCTCTTGGCCCTAACTATACCGCAGCTCTCTTCTAATGATATAAAGGTCCTGCACAGAAGTTGTTAATTCTCCTTGTACAATATTTTATAGTGAGAAGATACATTCCTCTTTCTCCTGTTTATCCACTGCAATTTCATTCTCATTATATTTGCTGTTCACCCCAAAATCCCTCCTTATTTGAGCCCCTAAAGATTCAACTATACTCTGTGCTTCTCATTTTCATCACAGCCATTAACTGTCCTCCATTTTCTTATGCCACCTTTAGTATCCTGATCATAGTCTTTTATTCCACCAACTCCTGTTATTAATCTGAAAGACAATGCCCATGTGGACAGCCATTTAACAATCTTCACTCCCATTCCCCTCTGACAAAACATTATTAAGGTCTATATTTCCAGTCTTGTCATTTTCCCAAATTCATCTTCTGATCTAAAATGTGAAAATATAATGCTCATACCTATGTTTACCACTACCTGTTCCCACTAAGCATCCATGAGGACTTATATCTTCTTAACTCAAACTGACCCTAGGAACCAGCACTTCCAGGGTGTCCTCACAGCACCGTTACTGCTTTCCTGTGACAGTCACTCCTCTGCCAGCCTGCTTTGTAAATCTCTGTCCTGGACGTATGGCAGATGTGAGTGCAATCAAAAAGCTTCTCTAATAGATAATTACATGTGCTTAGGCCTTAAATTTCCTAATCCTAAGTGTCCTCATCTATAAATAAGGAAAATGTTGAAAAGATTAGATGAATCATTACATATAAAGTGCTAAACTCATTCCTGTATAAATAAATTGTAGCCATTATTAAGTATTATCATTGTCAAAAATGCCTTGTCTCTGAAACTATACAATACTGGTAAAATTTCACCAATGAGCCAGTGCTTCCCTATTACATGTTGTGCAGTTGCTCAGTCATGTCTGACTCTGCAACCACGCGGACTGCAGCACGCCAGGATTCCCTGTCCTCCACAATCTCCCAGAGCTTGCTCAAACTCATGTCCACTGAATCAGTGATACCATTCAACCATCTCATCTCTGTCACCCCTTCTCCTCTTGCCTTCAACCTTTCCCGGCAACAGGGTCTTTTCCAATGAGTCAGCACTTCCCGTCAGGTGACCAAAGTATTGGAGCTTCAGCCTCAGCATCACCCCCTTCAATGCATATTCAGGAATGATTTCCATACAGTTCAACTCAGTTCAGTCACTCAGTCATGTCTGACTCTTTGCGACCCCATGGACTGCAACATGCCAGGCCTCCCTGTCCATCATCAACTCCCGGAGTTTACTCAATCTCAAGTCCATTGAGTCAGTGACGCCATCCAACCATGTCATCCTCCGTCATCCCCTTCTCCTCCTACCTTCAATCTTTCCCAGCATCAGGGTCTTTTCCAAGGAGGCAGTTCTTTGCATCAGGTGGCCAAAGTATTGGAGTTTAAGCTTCAGCATCAGTCCTTCCAATGAACACCCAGGACTGATTTCCTTTAGGATGACTGGTTGGATCTCCTTGCAATCTTAAGAGTCCTCTCCAACACCACAGGTAAAAAGCATCAATTCTTTGGTGCTCAGCTTTCTTTATCGTCCAAATCTCACCTCCCTACATGACTACTGGAAAAACCATAGCTTTGGCTAGACGGACCTTTGTTGGCAAAGTAATGTCTCTGCTTTTTAATATGCTGTCTAGGTTTGTCATAACTTTTCTTCCAAGGAGCAACCTTCTTTTAATTTCATGGCTGTAGTCACCATCTGCAGTGATTTTGGAGCCCCAAAAAATAAAGTCTGTCACTGTTTCCAATGTCTCCCCATCTATTTGCCATGAAGTGATGGGACCAGATGCCATGATCTTAGTTTTCTGAATGTTGAGTTTTTTAAGTCAACTTTTTTCACTCTCCTCTTTCACTTTCATCAAGAGGCTTTTTAGTTCTTCTTCACTTTCTGCCATAAGGGTGGTGTCATCTGCATATCTGAGGTTATTGATATTTGTCCCAGAAATCTTCATTCCAGCTTGTGATTAATCCACCTTGGCATTTTGCGTGATGTACTCTGCATATAAGTTAAATAAACAGGTGACAATACACAGCCTTGACGTACTCCTTTCCCAATTTAGAACCAGTCCATTGTTCCGTGTTGTTTCTTAACCTGCATACAAGTTTTGCAGGAGGCAGGTAAGCATGCTATCACATACTAAACACAAAAATAGGGCTTGAATGGGAGTCCTATTGCATACTTCATATAAGCAACAAAATTTTTGAAAGCAGAAAGTTGGTACTTTGTCTCAATATACTTTAGGAAGGAGAAGAGACAAGAAGGAATAGAGTTCAAGGTCCTGGTTAAGGTATAAACCAGATTTCTGAACTTCCTAATATTAAGAATGGCATCTGCAAATTAGACTCCTCTATTCAACTTCCTACTTGACATAACTGTATGTTTGTCAAACAGGGTAGTATAACATATGTATACCTGAACTTCTTGATTCTGATCTCAAACTCCCAAACTGACTTTTCTCTCGGTCTTCCCATCTTAGTAAATGCTACCATTATATACTTAGTTGCTCAAGTAAAAAACTTACAAGTTTACACTGTATGCAAAAGTTAACCTCAAGTCAATCTTAGATTTAAATGTTCAATGCATGATTATAAAATTTCTAGAAGAAAACATTGAAGAAAATCTGCATGACCCTGAGTTTGGTGATAAGTTTTGCAACTACCAAAAATATAATCCATGAAAGAAGAAACTGACATTAGATTTTATCAGGTTTAAAAGTCTGGGGACTTTCCTGGCACTCCGGTGGTTAAGAATTCATCTTCCAATGCAGGGGATGCAGGTTTGATCCTTGGTCGAGGAACTAAGGTCTCACACGCTACAGGACAACTAAACCCACCGGCTTCAACTAGAGAAGCCCACACACCACAACTAGAGAGTCTGTGCCCCGCCATGAAGAGCTTGTTCACCACAATTAAGACATAGCGCAGCCAATTATTTATTTACTTTTATTGAATAAATAAATAAAAGTCTGCCCTGCAAAGACACTATAAAGAGAATGAGAATATAAGCCACAGGCTGAGAGGAAATATTGCAAAACACATATCTAATAAAGGATTTATACCCAAAGTCGAAAAGAACTCTTGTACCCAAAATTAAAAAATAAACTCTTAAAACTCAACAATACAGAAACAACCAAATTTAAAAATAGGCAAAAGATCTGAGCAGACACCTCCCCAAAGAAGATACATGCACAGCAGACATATGAAAAGATGCTCATTACGGCAAACGAAAACTGAACTCCAGCAGCAGATATTTCAAAATATTTATTCTTCTAAGTGGTTTCTATAATAAGTCATGAATACACTGAAACAGTCCCTTTTTTATTTTTCATATTTATGCTCTTACAGTTCAGAAAAAAATAAGAATTGAATTTTTTTGAGAAGTTTTTAATTGTCCTTCTGCCTTTTGCTTTATACAACTGAATTCAATATAGATGGTTTTTTGCTCTGAAACTGAATTTTTTGAGAATTTCAGTTTTTCTTATGCATCCCTCAGATATTTTTACTTGCTTTACTGTTAAAAAAACTGTTTTTGAAAAGTAAAATTATTAGCTTTACCTTAATATCTTTCTTTTTCCATGTTATGTTCTTATCATGGTCCATATGCATTCATACTTTAAATAGTGGGAAAATGTCATGTTATAAATTATCCACCTCTGTTCTTATTGCCTATTTGTTTCAGCTAGTATTTGGGTATACTTTTAAGTCCAGTACAATGCCCCATATTCCAGTAGTTTTCTAGCTTTAAGAAAGAACATGGAGACTGTTTGAGTCTATACTCCCTGGAGTTTTCATGGCTCTCAATCTTGCATGATGAGAAAATTTGAATGGCTAGGAGCACAGGGCATGTCCGTCCCACTTATAAGAAAGAAGGCGGAGTTGTTAGTAATTTCCAACTTTTCTTTTTATGTTATCTCCCCTTTCAGAGTTTTTCCCTTGTGAATTCACAGTATTATTGGCTATTCTTATTTCCAGTGAAAGAAGTCAGCAAAGTTTAGAGTTCTGTTCTCTCCCTGGAGAGAGCAAGACTTCAATCCAAAAGAAGAAACCACATAATAGTGAAATTCTAGGCATTATATGATCTGGGTGGTAGAGATATTTTGGAGATGTCCTTCTGGCACCCTTCAGTTGCCTGCCAAAGTATGCAAAGCCTGCTGCAAGCACATATACAGCAGTGAATTGTCTGTAATTACAGAAATAGTAGTTCAATTAATTCTCTCTTTTTATCATTAATTGCTTCTAAGTGGATCATAAATTGGGAACTGCCACTTACTTACATATTTGTTGGCTTGATAATTAATATATGTGACCCAATAGACACTCCTATAGATCAAGAAATTTTCTTCTTTGTTCACCAAGCTCTTTCTCCTTAAATTTTGCTAAATACATTGACAGAAAATGTTTTCCTACTCTGCTTTTTACATCCTCTGCTCTGCAGTTTAGTACATATTGGGACTTAGTTTTAATAAGAATTGCAAACTTCCCAAATTGTATTCTCTTCTCCCAAGCGTGTGAAAAAAAGACTGCTTCTTAGTATTGGCCTCGTCTGAAGTTATTTACTTTCTGCAGTGGATGCTTTGAGTGGGCTAATCGTACCTCTCACAAACCCGGAGAAAATGTTTCTCAAATTATAAAAAAGGGCATAATTATGAAAATATAATAGAGATTATAACTTTAATATATTGAAATTTTCAAAGTCCCAAACCTAATAATATCCTCTGCAACAAACATTCTCTTATATAGACAAGAGGCTTGAACTTCCAGGGCTTGGTAGAGGAACATGAAAAATGCATAACTTCCACAAATCAAAACAGATACTCTAGAATTTAGCCAGGCTTGGTCAGTTTTCAAAGGATGCCCTTCTAGGATAATAATCTGCTGTGGATAACAATCTGCAGAAAGAAGCAGCATAGCTGATGCCACTCCAACAGCTGCTGAGCTAAAGCAATGAGAAGCTGGTAGAGGGCAATGCATCAGAAAGTAGAGTATGAGGGGTCCAAGCTGGGTGGGTAGAGTTCTCCAAGAACCCACAAAAGCTAACTTTAATGCATCTGGCAGACAGAAGGCCTAAAGACAAATAACAACGTATCATTTCCTCTTCGGCCCCTCCCTGTCCCAATGCTGGAGGTGAGAGCAGCGGTGATGAGGGAATAGAACAGGTGAAAAGGGGGAAAGGACAGATCACACCCTCTTTCTCTGCTGGACTACACAGTCTGGCCTGAGCTGAGTTGGGGGCACAGTAGGGGTTTGAAATGGGAGACTGAGGTTTCAATTTAGATAGGACTTGTCTTTTTAATATACAAAAATGGACTATAAGTATAGATGAGAACAAGTAGCAAAAACTGTTCCCTACCCTAAAGTCTAATTTTAATACTCAAACACTGTTAATGAGATCTGCTTATAGTATTATCACTTTTTAAAAACTAGACAACAAAATCATTACCTTTAAATTTCAATGTCCCTTCTGCTTATGTTCCTTCATTTTACTTTCTCTTTGGCTTTTATAGATTCTATGGGAGTACTTTTCTGTTTATTTTTCATCTTTTTTTTCTTTGAATAGAGCCTGTTCCATCTAGACATCTGTTTGGCTATTTCTACAAATGTGGGATTAGGCAGGAAGGGTGAATTGTTGCCTGGAAACAGCGCAGCTACATTTCTCTTCTGTAGTTCTGAAGTCAGGAATGGCCTAGTACTACCATACTTCTTTCATCTTCTTCCTGGGAATAGAACTTACCTTGATTTTCAGAATTTAGGAGGTCAACTTCAGGGAAGTTCCTCACATCACATTCTCCTCATGTTCAATGTAGTGACGCTGCTTATCTTCCTTCAGTGCAGGCTATGTTAAAGATGACAGCAATGGTGTGCTGGGGACATGGTCCCTCCCCTTTACATCCCCAGCAACGTTGTTGTGGTTTCTGTGGTGTAGAGCTGTCTCTTTAGAGACATTACCAGGTTTCCACAGCCCTTTTTATGCTTTAGATCTTGTTGATCCAAACTAGGAAAAGAAGTATTAAAGAAATCTTTCAGAACTGAAGCACTTCCTCTTAGAGACATCACCATACTTAGGATCTAAGAAGTTATGAATCATCTTTTAGCATCTCCTTTTATATATATCCATATTCACTAATCCTAAAAATGAGTGCATGTTTAATGAATGTTGGCATATTCTATCTATAACATCTTAATTATTTTCACAGTGTTCAGCAGATTGTCAATGGTGTGGAGTTGAGACAATCTTTGTTGTTACTATTAAGTCTTTGAATGATAAGGACAAATCCCATTTCATAAACAATGAGTATTGTTGTGTGTTGCTTATTTTATTGGGAAGCCCAAAATAATACACAGCCTCATCTTCTGACACTAAGCCAAATGAACATTTTGTTCTTGTCATACTTCGCATTTCCTAATTACTTGAGCAGACACAGTTCATGCTCAGGCCTTTGACCACGCTGCTCCTTCTATATGTGTTCCTTCCTAGACCTCTCTTCCTTCATGACATTTCAAGAGTTACCTCTTTGAGACAGCTTCTCTGATTTCGCTAGGAAGAACAAGTCAGCCAGCCCCTCCTATATGTTCCTACAGCACTTCCTTCATGCTTTGCTCTAATATCTGACCTTTGGCTGGGAAGGCTCTCTTTACTGGCCCTGGAGATTCCAAGCTTTGGAACTTCTAGCACCTAAATAGTACCTTGTACACAACAGGCACTCAATAAATTTGGGGGAATAAAATTCAAACTAGTAAATATCAAATAACAAGAAAATATCTAGCATAATATATTCAATAACTTGTATTTTATACAACATGGAAAGTTAGACAAAATTACATAATAGTTCCTCACAAAATTATGAGCATAAAAATTAATATTTAAAGGGGATATAATTAATTTACATGAAAAACAATTAAGTGGAATATGAATATTGGAAAAATTACGTATCATTACAAAATATTCACTCATATATTTCATTTTTCATAGTTTTAATAGAATTCCCAAAGCATGTTCAAGATATATTTCTACTAAAACTTTATACATCACTTTTCAGTGGAATAAATTCTATTAATATATTTCTAAAACAATTGCTTTAGTATATCTATTAATAACCGTTTGTGCAGTTAACCAAAAAAATTCTTTGAAATGACCTGGAAAAGATATAGGATAATGAATGAAAACTGAAAATTATGAATTTGCTGTCTTCCATAATTATAGCAAATGTACACTACCAATTTTTTTTCTAAGAATTCAGATTTAAAGATCTTCCTTCAGTGGATTAAGCCGTCTTTGTAGATATGTCTACCAAAAAAAAAAAAAACAACTTTATTTGTTATTAAATATATATGTGCTTACTTAATGAATTTTAGCTTTATTTATCTATGACATTTTAATTTATTCTATCATCTAGTCATAGCAATTTCAATAAACATCTATTATTTGAAAGGTATGATGTCACATGTTGGAATACAAATAAAGAAGTGTGGTCATTGCTTTTAAGAAGCCACTTTTTAAGTGGTCACTATTCATTTTATTTTATATTTTTATTTTTTAATTGGATAGTTGTTTTACAGCGTTGTGCTGGTTTCTGCCGTACAACAACGTGCTGCTGCTGCAGCTGCTGCTGCTGCTGCGTCGCTTCAGTCGTGTCCGACTCTGTGCGACCCCATAGATGGCAGCCCACCAGGCTTCCCGTCCCTGGGATTCTCCAGGCAAGAACACTGGAGTGGCTTGCCATTTCTTTCTCCAATGCATGAAAGTGAAAAGTGAAAGTGAAGTTGCTCAGTCGTGTCCGACTCTAGCGACCCCATGGACTGCAGACCACCAGGCTACTCCATCCATGGGATTTTCCAGGCAAGAGTACTGGAGTGGGCTGCCATTGCCTTCTCCGACAACAACATGAATCAGCCATAATTCTATACATAAGGCCTCCCTCTTGAGCCTCCCTTCTCCCATCCCACCCTTCTAGGTTGTAACAGAGCACCAGGCTGGGCTCTCTGTGGTGTAGAGCAGCTTCCCACTAGCTATCATTTTAAACATCATATATAAGTCAACACTACTTTCTCAATTCATCTTACCATCTACCTCCCCCATGCAGCTCGCTGTTAACTGAAGATACAGTTACTTCAGCAGAAAAATCACTTTATGTGCCATTAAGAGATCTAAATATTGTCCCAAAAGAACCTAAAGGACATGAGCCTGTTTTTAATGCTCCTGGGATAGTCAGAAAATACTAATATGAATGGAGATATTTGAACTGAGTTTTAATAGGTAAGAAGCAGTTTGACCTATAAGGAAGAAGAATTTTCCTTCTTCTCTGACATTTTCCAAATCCAGTTCATCAACAGGTCTTGATTTTTACCTCCTAAATACAGCTAGAGTATTCCACTTCTCACCATTTCCAGTCTGACCACACTCCCAGGTTACCATACTCTCTCACCTAAACCAGTGCAACAGCACACCACTGTTTCTCATTGCATTCATTCACTCCTCTGCCTTCAATCTGTTTACAAAACAGCCAGATCCGATTACATCACACAGACTGCTGGGATGGTTAATCCCTTCAGTGATTTTCACTGATATTAGAATGAAGCCCAAAAAACTCACCCGAGACACCTGCACCCTGTATAACCTGTTCCACACCTGCCAGTCCAAGTTCAGCACCAATGATTTGCTCCCTTTCTCTCTGTGTTCCTACCACACAATCTTCTCTCAGTTTCTCAAACAGATCATGTTCATTCCCATTACACAAGGTCTTTGATCACACTATTCTCTTTATCAGGAATGTCCAATTACAAAGGCAAACTCTGGGATTCTGTGTAAGGCCAACTTCTCCACTTGGGCACTGGATCCCACCTCCTTTCACCTACTCAAAGAACTTGCTTCTATGATTATACCTTCTCTCTCATCATCACTTTTTTCATACTCTCAATAGCTAGTTTTAGAAAAGGCAGAGGAACCAGAGATCAAATTGCCAACATCCGCTGGATCATCGTAAAAGCAAGAGAGTTCCAGAAAAACATCTATTTTTGCTTTATTGACTATGCCAAAGCCTTTGACTGTGTGGATCACAATAAACTGTGGAAAATTCTGAAAGAGATGGGAATACCAGAGCACCTGACCTGCCTCTTGAGAAACCTATATGCAGGTCAGGAAGCAACAGTTAGAACTGGACATGGAACAACAGACTGGTTCCAAATAGGAAAAGGAGTACATCAAGCCTGTATATTGTCACCCTGCTTATTTAACTCATGTGCAGAGTACATCATGAGAAATGCTGGGCTGGAGGAAGCACAAGCTGGGATCAATAACCTCAGATATGCAGATGACACCACCCTTATGGCAGAAAGCCAAGAGGAACTAAAAAGCCTCTTGATGAAAGTGAAAGAGGAGAGTGAAAAAGTTGGCTTAAAGCTCAACATTCAGAAAATGAAGATCATGGCATCTGGTCCCATCACTTCATGGGAAATAGATGGGGAAACAGTGTCAGACTTTATTTTGGGGGGCTCCAAAATCACTGCAGATGGTGATTGCAGCCATAAAATTAAAAGACGCTTACTCCTTGGAAGGAAAGTTATGACCAACCTAGATAGCATATTCAAAAGCAGACATAACTTTGCCAACAATGGTCCATTTAGTCAAGGCTATGGTTTTTCCTGTGGTCATGTATGGATGTGAGAGTTGGACTGTGAAGAAAGCTGAACGCTGAAGAATTGATGCTTTTGAACTGTGAAGACTCTTGAGAGTCCCTTGGACTGCAAGGAGATCCAATCAGTCCATCCTAAAGGAGATCAGTCCTGGGTGTTCATTGAAAGGACTGATGCTGAAGCTGAAACTCCAATACTTTGGCCACCTCACGCAAAGAGTTGACTCATTGGAAAAGACCCTGATGCTGGGAGGGATTGGGGGCAGCAGGAGAAGGTGACGACAGAGGATGAGATGGCTGGATGGCATCACTGACTCGATGGACATGAGTTTGGGTAAACTCCAGGAATTGGTGATGGACAGGGAGGCTGGCGTGCTGCAGGTGGGAGAAGGGGACGACAGAGGATATGATTGGATAGCATCACTGATTTGATGGACATGAATTTGAGCAAGCTCCAGGAGTTGGTGATGGACAAGGAAGCCTGTCATGCTGCAGTCCATGGGGTTGCAGAGTCAGACACGACTGAGCAACTGAACTGAACTGAACTGAACTGACTTATTACAATTATCACACAAATATGCTATAATGTTTCCCATTAAAAAACATCCTTCCTGAATTCTCTGCTGCTGCTAAGTCGCTTCAGTCGTGTCCGACTCTGTACGACCCCATGGACTGCAGCCCACCAGGCTTCTCCACCCATGGGATTTTCCGGGCAACAGTACTGGAGTGGGTTGCCATTGCCTTCTCCAATGCATGAAAGTGGAAAGTGAAAGTGAAGTTGCTCAATCGTGTCTGACTCTTAGCGACCCCATGGACTGCAGCCCACCAGGCTCCTCCATCTATGGGATTTTCCAGGCAACAGTACTGGAGTGTGTTGCCATTGCCTTCTCCAATGCATGAAAGTGGAAAGTGAAAGTGAAGTTGCTCAATCGTGTCTGACTCTTAGCGACCCCATGGACTGCAGCCTACCAGGCTCCTCCATCCATGGGATTTTCTGGTCAACAGTACTGGAGTGGGTTGCCATTGCCTTCTCCCTCCTGAATTCTCTACGTTGTTCTAACTGCCATTCTGTTTTCAATCCCCTTTCTAACACTATTCCTTCAGTGTTGCCCAAATTCTAAACTACTTCACCACTTTGCATATCCTCTCAAACCTGGCCCCTGTAAAGACATCCACATTGCCAAATCTAACGATCAATTCCTTCTTACCCAACTATCCCACAGTATATGACATAGTTAATCACTTCATTTTACTCAAAAGTCTTCATTTGACATTGAGGATGCCACAAACCTCTGAGTTATTTCCTACTCAACTCATCACCCTGTTAGCCTCCTTTGCTGCATCTTCTGTTTGTCGTTTAGAGGCTAAGTCATGTCCAACTCTTCTGTCACCCCATGGACTGTAGCCCACCATGCTCTTCTGTCAACTGGAAATCCCAGGCATTTCTTTCTCCAGGAATCTTTCCGATCCAGGGATCGAACCCATGTCTCCTACATTGGCAGGTGGATTCTTTACTACTGAACTACCAGGGAAGCACATTTTCTATTTACATTCTAAATTTTGCTGTCCCTGAGGACTCAGTCTTTGGACTATTTTCTAGCCATGTTTAATCCCCTCACCTGCCATTTACATAGAAATATCTCAAATTTTTACCATCACCCCACATCTCCCACCCTACACTCCTTACTTTTTATCCAATTCTGCACCTCTACCTGAATTTATAATAAGCATCTCATAGTTAATAAGTTCATATCAGAATTCTTGATCCCACTCACCTGTAGCTGGTGACCATGGATTTAAAATGAGATCAGTCAGAATAATGTTTTTTTGTTTTTCTCCAAATTTCAGCTCAAATAATTCAGTCTTAGAGTAGACAGACATTTTTATTTAATTAGAATGTGATGTTTCCAAACAATTGCAAAGAAACAAAAGAGAGACCAGACAGTTAAAAGTGCATGTGTCTGTGTGATCCTGACCTGCAAAGTGTTTGATCAACTGACTCCTGGCTGCCTCTCTGACCTAATTTCCTCCCACTTTCTCCCTGCCCATTCCCTTCCAGACATCCAGTTTCCTTGTATATTCCAATTTCTTAAGTCTTTGGACTTGCTGAGCCTTCTTCCCTGAACACTCTCACCCTAAATATTCATCTACACCTCTACTCAAAAGGAACCTCTCTGGGGAAAAAGTCCCTCATTAATTTACCTGGAATAGCAACCACATCACTCACTATCCCATCACTCCATTCTATTTTCTCTTATTTTATGTCTTGCTACCTATAATATTATGTACTTATTTATTTTCTGTCTTACTTTCTAGAACACATGGTACCTAAGGACAAAAGTTTCTTCTCTCTTATTACCTAGAATTTAAATAGGATATCCTATATAGCTAACATTCAATAAACGTTTGTTGAAAAAATAAATTCTGACTCAAAATATCTATTTTATCTGTTTCATGATAATATTCTTACAGAAATAAGTATGGAGGCTTCTGCTAATAACAACTGAAATTCCAAGCGAGAAAATCTACGTAGACTATTTAAAACAGCATCTGACAAGTAATGATCATTTAACACATACTAATTGTCATAATTATTGAATAATAGAAATAACACTTTAAAACTCAAAAGCACTCAAGACATATTTTTGGTTTTATGTGCCCTAATACTTTTGACTAATAACAAAAAAAGGAAACTTTAAAATAATCATTTTCTGGTTTTCTTTTAGTTTATTCTAGCTTGTTTTTGAAGTTATTTTATAAGTATTATGCAGAGCTTCGAAAGAAGGACAATGATGTCTGCAATGCCTTTTGTATTATAAAGTGTAAGTACATCATGCCACCAGCTCCATCCAATCTTGTATGTTGTTCTCAAATCATTGCCTTGCATTCTCCCCTTTATCTCTAATGGAGCTGTGAAACGATGAAGAATTGTATGCTTTCCAATAGATACAGAGCAATCAAAACTCCTCTGAAAGTCAAAACTGCAATTATTTTTTGAGACATATACCGAGAGAAAGAAAATCAACCTAGAATTGACAAGTTAATTATGGTCTTCCATAGTTTGAGGATGTGGTGTTATATAGCATTCACTCTGGGCTGCTTCAAGTCTGAATCATGAGACCACTAAATTGCCTGGTTTGTCATTACCGTGTTGCTCAAAAACCTTACATTTAGTATGTATTGGCTGAAGTAACAACACATGTTTTGAAATAAATATGGCATTTTTATTATGAGAAACCAAAAGAAAAATAATAAAAATCTTATATCTTGTGTAATTTCATTGGATGAAATGCATTTTCTATAGTGCCAAAGAGTGAAGTCGAAACTCCAATTCAGAATCCCATCAAAATTAGAAATGGAAATGCCTACTGTACTTCTTAGTGTTTAAAATATTGATTTCCATTGCAGCTCTTAGAACAATTAGAACTGTTCAGTACCTGTTAAATCATTTCCCGTGTGTTGAACCCCTTGTCGTCTTCTCCTTGTGGTCCCTTTCATTCTCTGTAGAGACAGAGATTAAAAAGCTATGGATTTTGTCAAGGTGAATTTTTATTTGCATCTTGGCTTCATATAGCCAAAGGACAAGGTTTTGCATTATAATATGTTACCCTTTGGTCATGGATTCATAAATCGTCCTCTCAGAAGTTAAGTGGGCAGGATGGTACTCCCCGTATCATTTCAAGACCTATAAGGTCAATATGTCATATTAGTCATGCACAGTTGCATTGTCTTAGAGAAAACTGCAAGGGAATTCTAGCAGTTTAGTAAATCACACATTATCAAGATAAGGTTAAGAGAGAGTCTAGAGGGATGGGATGGAGAGGGAGGTGGGAGAGGGGTTCAGGATGGGGAACACATGTACACCCATGGCTGATTCATGTCAATGTATGGCAAAAACCACTACAATATTGTAAAGTAATTAGCCTCCAATTAAAATAAATAAATTTAAATATATATATATATAATAAATGTTAAAAAAAAAAAGTATTTTTTTTTATACACACACACAAAAAAAGAAAGTCTAGACCATTCAATATTAAACAAATTGGGAAGTTTCTCTAAAGCTTGTTTTTCTCACTTACAAACTAGAGTCCCATTTTACAACAGTACAATAATACATACTGTTTTAGTCATTTAGGACTCCTATAACAAAAATACCATAAACTAGGTAGCTTAACAACAAATATTTGTTTCTCACAGTTCCTGATTCATAGACAGCCATCCTGACTGTGTCCTCATATCTTAGAAAGGGAGAGAGAGAGACTGCTCTGGTCAGTTTTGGAGGGGCACTAATTCCATTCATAAGGCTCAACCCTTATGACCTAAACACCTTCCAAAGGCCCCATCTCCCAATATCATCACATTGGGGGATTACCATCTCAACTAGAGAATTTGGGTGTGATACAAACATTCAGTCCCTAACACCTCTTCATGAAGTTTTCAGATTTTAACAATGCTTTACATAGAGCAGGTGCTAAATACATGGTTGATTCAAATGAAATATTGCTATTCCAAGTTTGATGCATGAGACAGGGTGCTCAGGGCTGGTGTGCTGGGATGACCCAGAGGGATGGGATGGGAAGGGAGGTGGGAGGGGGGTTCAGGATGGGGAACACATACACACCCATGGCTGATTCATGTGAATGTATGGCAAAAACCACCACAATATTGTAAAGTAATTAGCTTCCAATTAAAATTTAAAAATTTTTAATTAAAAAATAATAATACTCTATTGTACATTTGAAAGAGCTACGAGAGTAGATCTTAAAACTTCTCATCACAAGAAAAACATTTTTTAACACCATACACAAAAATAAACTCAAAATGGATTAAAGATCTAAACATAAGACCAGAAACTATAAAACTCCTAGAGGAGAACATAGGCAAAACACTCTCTGACATACATCACAGCAGGATCCTCTATGACCCACCTCCCAGAACATTGGAAATAAAAGCAAAAATAAACAAATGGGACCTAATTAAAATGAAAAGCTTCTGCACAACAAAGGAAACTATAAGCAAGGTGAAAAGACAGCCTTCAGAATGGGAGAAAATAATAGCAAATGAAGCAACTGACAAACAACTAATCTCAAAAATATACAAGCAACCCCTACAGCTCAATTCCAGAAAAATAAATGACCAATCAAAAAGTGGGCCAAACAACTAAATAGACATTCCTCCAAAGAAGACACAGATGGCTAACAAACACATGAAAACAAGCTCAACATCACTCATTATCAGAGAAATGCAAATCAAAACCAGTATGAGGTACCATTTCACGCCAGTCAGAATGGCTGTGATCCAAAAGTCTACAAGCAATAAATGCTGCAGAGGGTGTGGATAAAAGGGAAGCCTCTTACACTGTTGGTGGGAATGCAAACTAGTACAGCCACTATGGAGAACAGTGTGGAGATTCCTTAAAAAACTGGAAATAGAACTGCCTTATGATCCAGCAATCCCACTGCTGGGCATACACACCAAGGAAACCAGAAGGGAAAGAGACACATGTACCCCGATGTTCATCACAGCACTGTTTATAATAGCTAGGACATGGAAGCAACCTAGATGTCCATCAGCAGATGAATGGATAAGAAAGCAGCGGTACATATACACAATGGAGTATTACTCAGCCATTAAAAAGAATACATTTGAATCAGTTCTAATGAGATGGATGAAACTGGAGCCTATTATACAGAGTGAAGTAAGCCAGAAAGAAAAATACCAATACAGTATACTAACACATATATATGGAATTTAGAAAGATGGTAACAATAACCCTATATACGAGACAGCAAAAGAGACACAGATGTATAGAACAGTCTTTTGGACTCTGTGGGAGAGGGAGAGGGTGGGATGATTTGGGAGAATGACATTGAAACATGTATAATATCATATAAGAAACGAGTCGCCAGTCCAGGTTCGATGCACAATACTGGATGCTTGGGGCTGGTGCACTGGGATGACCCAGAGGGATGGTATGGGGAGGGAGTTGGGAGGTGGGTTCAGGATGGGGAACACGTGTATACCTGTGGCGGATTCATGTTGATATATGGCAAAACCAATACAATATTGTAAAGTTAAAAAATAAAATTAAATTAAAAAAATAATAATAAATAAATAAATAAAAATAATAATACTCTATTGTACATTTGAAAGACCTACGAGAGTTAATCTTAAAACTTCTCGTCACAAGAAAAACATTTTTTGGCCACTGGTCACGGGTGATAAGTAGACTTATTGTAGTGATCATTTTGCAATGTATACAAATATGGAATTACTATGTGGTATACCTGAAATATGGAGAAAGCACTGGCACCCCACTCCAGTACTCTTGCCTGGAAAATCCCATGGACGGAGGAGCCTGGTGGGCTGCGGTCCATGGGGTCGCTAGGAGTCAGACACGACTGAGCGACTTCACTTTCACTTTCATGCACTGGAGAAGGAAATGGCAACCCACTCTAGTGTTCTTGCCTGGAGAATCCCAGGGACGGGGGAGCCTGGTGGGCTACCATCTATGGGGTCGCACAGAATTGGACACAATTAAAGCAACTTAGCAGCAGCAGCAGCAGCATACCTAAAATCAATACACTGCTGTCAATTTTACCTCAATAAATAAAACAAAATCCAAAATACAAACCCCCAAAAAAAAAATTTTGCACAAGCCTGGGCCACAGTAAACACCCAAAACATGGTAGAAGTAGTAATAGCAATGATAGTGATGTTAGCATTAATACTGATACTTATGTTAGTCATAATTCAATATTAATATTGATTTCTTTTACATTGGATTGCTAAATCATTCATCCAGTGCTGAGAGTAACAAGAAGGATATTCCAAACAATCAAGAGATAGGATCTATGTGTTCTCTGCCAGCTCTTCACTCATCTTTTTCTTTCTCATATAGATTTACCAAAATAAACCTCATGCTGTATTCTTCTTCTAGTTTCCTCTTTTCTTCAAGCCATCCTGCAAATAATGGCAACCCACTCCAGTATTCTTGCCTGGAAAATCCCATGGACAGAGGAGCCTGGAGAACTCCATGGGGTTGCAAAGAGTCAGACACAACTTAGCAACTAAACTACTACTACTACTACTACCTGAGTAATATTAAAATATGGCCTAAACATCCATCTCAACAAGGAAATAGGATAAATTTTTTATTGATTTATTCATTTTACTAATAAATAATTACATTTACACATTAATTATCCATGGGATCAGAGAGACTTGGGTTTGAATCCTGACTCTACTGTGCATAAAATCCTCAGAAAATTATTCTGTCAATTTTCTCTTTTACAAAATGGTGATAACAACCCACATTGTTAGTTTATTATGAAGGTTAAATTAATAAAATGTGGATTATTATCAGAGGTGCTAATAATGTTTAACAAACAGCATTCTAGTTGATTTAAAAAAAACATGATTTGTAGCATTTATAAATTTCTGGGATATAAATCCTCCCACCATGGTTGATCTCAAATTACCAATATAATGCCACTAAACACAGAATTAGAGATGAGCACCATCAACTCTCATTATAAGATGACTCTAGTACACCATGGGTTGGTAAAAATTTGTCAAATAGCTGCAAACAATTTCTATTTCTCTTTGGTTCATAAGATAAAATGAGATAGGCAAAATCCTTATAACTGAGCCTAATGTTTTATAAGTAAAACTTTACTGCTTTTGTGAAAGACTAGTCTATAGCTAACTGAAAATGTAAATGATTCTTTTTTCCAGGATATCCTACTGACAATTTTTACTAAACCACTGAGCACTAATTAGAGACAGCTCTCTTGTTATCTATATTAACTATAAATTAATTTAGCATTAGTAAACTTGCTAATATCCAGAGGTTTTAGGTATTTTTGAAAATTAAAAATGTGTTCTAATAAAGAAATTTGTATACAAATAAAAATTTTATTTCATCTTATTTTATCTTTGACTAGCTATGTAGAATATATTATAACCTGAAAATGGTTTACATTCTAGAGCAATGTCCATTCCAGCATGTTTTATTTTGGTTTTTGTCATTGAACATTTAACATGACACTTTCTAACTATATCACTGTCCTCATTAAAAATATTATTTACTAATCAGAGAAAATTTTGATAGCATATTAAATTATGCAAAAATATATAATGCTTCAATTTCTTCAGTGGAAATCTTTTATTATTAAATTCTTAATATACAAAAGCCTAAATATTTGGTTTTGCTCATTGTGTTCACAAGTATCTATTCCATTATCAGAAACTTAGAATGCAATTTCTGATTTTTCTGTCTTAATAAAAAATTCTAATATCATTTCTAGAGTGTAGTACCAGAATGTAATAGGAAGAGCTAATAATAAATAACACTAAAAAGGCATGGGCTTTAGAAATAATTCTGTATTGAGTTTTTCATAAAAGCCCAATTGTAATCAAATAATCAGAGTATAATATTCCTGTGACAGACAAGACCTAAGCCATAACAGATAAGAAGATAGGCATTTTTCCAACCAGCAAAACGTGAGTGCCTTGTAAAGCACTTGTGGAATGACTGAAGTCACCGAGAAAAAAATAGTTATCTATCTCTAGGAATCAGTTAGGCTTAGGTAAGGAAGATGTAGGGTGGCTACAGCTATGATTTTAGTGTAGAAAACTTAAAATAACATTTGAGCAAACTAATGCATAAAGTAGTTATCTGGAAACACAATGTTAGGAATCAATCCAGAAGCAAAGTGATATTGATATCTGATAAGATTTCTGAGGCAACATCAAGATGAAATACAGCAACCTGGAGCTTTAACAATATGCTAAATATAGAACTCAAAAAAAAAAAAAAAGTCAACTCTGTCAAATGTGCTGTGTGCTATTGAAATTGATTGTAAATGAAAAAAAAAAAATTTAAACAATGGAACCAATAATTAGTCCACAGATTAAAGAGCCAATTCTAACTTCTTTGGGTACCTTTTAAGGAATATGGATTTCCATAAAAGAGTATGAAGAAGAATGAAAGGAGTATATAGAAAAAAATTACTTTTAAATAGTTCTAAAACCTCCAACATCCTTTGACACTTAACATACTAAAGAAAAAAAATTGTACAAAAATCTTCTTTGTGTTAATTCACACTTTCTTTATTAAGTCTTTAACAGATATCATGAGAAATCCTTTTATAAGAATTTTTAGTGTTATTAATATTTATTTTACTGATATTTTAGTTTAAGAAAATGTTACATATAGGAAGTTTCAGTAACTGCTTAACTTTAATTAATATGCTAATTTTTAATCAATTTGATAGCAAAAATTTTACTATTATTTTACCTAAGGCATGAAAAATCAAACTATAAAATTTAACACATAATAAATATGACTCATATTAACAGAAGTAACAAAAATACAAAAATGAAAATAAACATAATTGAAGGTGTAATAACTTAATGAAGAAAATTAAGAAACTTTATTGAAAGAAATTAAAGGAGTCCTAAATAAATAGAGACAAAATAAATTCATGGCTGAGAGACAGAAAACTGTAAAAATATCTATTTTTCTCTAAAATGATTATTAGAATCAATACAACTCCAATTAAAATTCCTATTATTTTTTGCTGCTGCTGCTGCTAAGTCACTTCAGTTGGATGGCAGCCCACCAGGCTCCCCCATCCCTGGGATTCTCCATGCAAGAATACTGGAGTGGGTTGCCATTTCCTTCTCCAATATTATTTTTTAGATCTTGACAAACAAATTCTAAAATTTATATGGAAGAACAAGGGACCAAAAATAGCATGGATTTTCTTCCTAGACATTGAGACTAATAATAAAGCTTCAGTAATTAAGACAGCCTTGTGTTAATTGGAAAAGACAGCTGAGAATCTAGAGACATACTCAAACCTTTATGGAAATCCATTGTTCCACAGACTTGGTACTGCCAAGTCCAATAAATAAATGCCCAGTGCTGGAACAACTGCTAAAAAAAAGAAGCCACAAACTGGGAGGAGACTATATAAAATAAACAAAATGGTAGTTTCTAAAATACATATATACTTCTTTCACATTAATAAGAATAAAAAGACAAGGATGCAATAAAAATTATTAGGGCAACAACTCTATTAAAATGGGAAGATTTGAACAGATACTTTAAATAAGGATATTTACATGGCCAAAATGCATGCTTAATTAAATAAAATTTTATTACCAAATTTCATGGATGTGCAATTTTTAAGAATCTCATTGTTCTGAGAATTATACCACCTACAAAGAAAAATGTAAGCAGTAATCTCTTTTCTGAAAAGCAAACTTGAAGAAATGTATGTGAAACTTCTATTGAGAAAAAAGGCTAAAAAACAGAAAATACATTTTATCAAAAAATGTGATCCATAATGACAGGTCATTTTAAAAGGGGGAAGGTAAGGATTTGGATTTTTTTTTTTTTTATAGATAGGGTATAATAAATTCTTTTAAAGACTTTGAGGGCTAAAATGTCATTGCTGCTACTGCTACTGCTAAGTCGCTTCAGTCATGTCCGATTCTGTGCGACCTCATAGATGGCAGCCCACCAGGCTCCCTCATCCCTGGGATTCTCCAGGCAAGAACACTGGAGTGGGTTGCCATTTCCTTCTCCAAAATGTCATTACCTATGATTTAATCCTCTTTATGAGCTGTTTATCTGTCTAATTTGGAATTATACCCAAGGAAAGAGTCTATTTTTTGGTCTCTTTCCATACTCTCCTTTCTTTATGGGCAAGTCTTCCTGACTCAAAACAGGGGCAGTAGACCAAGGACAGGAGCAGAGATAGAACAAAACAAGTATCATAAAGACGTTCTCTGAAAGCTTAAAAAGCCCTGGTCCCAGCAAAAGACAGATAGCTCACCACAGCCGGGTAATAAAGGACTATTTACAAAAGTTGGTACAGGGTATAGGGAAATCAGAACATATGGTGTAGTACGTCCAGGGATGGTAACAGCAGAAAGCTGTTACCGCTGACCTCAGTCCTAAAGAGTGAGCAGAGAAGACAGTGTGTGCCAGGCTGCCCAACAGGAGCTGTGGTGGAGACAAGCAGCCAGCCCACTGTGGCTGAGCAAGGGTTCTCCCAAGCCAACACCTCGTTCACTTTCCCTTCTCCTAATCTCCTACTCGGGAGAAGGCAATGGCACCCCACACCAGTACTGTTGCCTGGAAAATCCCATGGATGGAGGAGCCTGGTAGGCTGCAGTCCATGGGGTCACTAAGAGTCGGACACGACTGAGTGACTTCACTTTCACGCATTAGAGAAGGAAATGGCAACCCACTCCAGTGTTCTTGCCTGGAGAATCCCAGGGACGGAGAAGCCTGGTAGGCTGCAGTCCATGGTGTCGCACAGAGTCGGACACGACTGAAACGACACGGCAGCAGCAATCCCCTACTCAAGCTCCCAGTTGAGGCCAGAGAGCAAAGGAGCCCATAGACAGAAGACAGCTGCCTAGTGTGAAGAGAGGGGTAAAGAGGGTAGAGGGTATCTGGTGCACAGTTTAGTTCAGTTCAGTCTCTCAGTCGTGTCCGACTATTTGCAATGCCATGAATTGCAGCACGCCAGGCCTCCCTGTCCATCACCAACTCCTGGAGTTCACTCAAATTCACATCCATCTAGTCAATGATGCCATCCAAAAATCTCATTCCATGTTGTCCCCTTCTCCTCCTGCCCCCAATCCCTCCTAGCATCAGAGTCTTTTCCAATGAGTCAACTCCTCGCATGTGGTGGCCAAAGTATTGGAGCTTCAGCTTCAGCATAAGTCCTTCCAAAGAACACTCAGGACTGATCTCCTTTAGAATGGTCTGGTTGGATCTCCTTGCAGTCCAAGGGACTCTCAAGAGTCTTCTCCAACACCACAGCTCAAAAGCATCAATTCTTCAGTTATCAGCTTTCTTCACAGTCCAACTCTCACATCCATACATGACTACTAGAAAAACCATAGCCTTGACTAGACGGAACTTTGTTGGCAAAGTAACGCCTCTGCTTTTGAATATGGTATCTAGGGGTTGGTAATAATTTTCCTTCCAAGGAGTAAGCGTCTTTTAATTTCATGGCTGCAGTCACCATCTGCAGTGATTTTGGAGCCCAAAAAAATAAAGTCTGACACCGTTTCCACTGTTTCCCCATCTATTTGCCTTGAAGTGATGGGACCAGATGCCATGATCTTCATTTTCTGAATGTTGAGCTTTAAGCCAACTTTTTCACTCTCCACTTTCACTTTCATCAAGAGGCTCTTTAGTTCCTCTTCACTTTCTGCCATAAGGGTGGTGTCATCTGCATATCTGAGGTTATTGATATTTCTCCCGGCAATCTTGATTCTAGCTTGTGCTTCTTCCAGCCTGGCGTTTCTTATGATGTACTCTGCATATAAGTTAAATAAGCAGGGTGACAATATACAGCTTTGATGTACTCCTTTTCCTATTTGGAACCAGTCTGTTGTTCCATGTCCAGTTCTAACTGTTGCTTCCTGACCTGCATACAGGTTTCTCAAGAGGCAGGTCAGGTGGTCTGGTATTCCCATCTCTTTCAGAATTTTCCACAGTTTATTGTGATCCACACAGTCAAAGGCTTTGGCATACAAAACAGAAATAGATGTTTTTCTGGAACTCTCTTGCTTTTTCCATGAACCAGTGGATGCTGGCAATTTGATCTCTGGTTCCTCTGCCTTTTCTAAAACCAGCTTGAACATCTGGAAGTTCACGGTTCACATATTACTGAAGCCTGGCTTGGAGAATTTTGAGCATTACTTTACTAGCATGTGAGATGAGTGTAATTGTGCAGTAGTTTGAGCATTATTTGGCATTGCCTTTCTTTTGGATTGTGTTGAAAACTGACCTTTTCCAGTCCTGTGGCCACTGCTGAGTTTTCCAAATTTGCTGTCATATTGAGTTCAGCACTTTCACAGCATCATCCTTCAGGATTTGGAATAGCTCGAATAGAATTCCATCACCTCCACTAGCTTTGTTCGTAGTTTCTAAGGCCCACTTGACTTCACATTCCAAGATGTCTGGCTCTAGATCAATGATCACATCATCGTGATTATCTTGGTCATGAAGATATTTTTTGTACAGTTCTTCTGTGTATTCTTGCCCCCTCTTCTTAATATCTTCTGCTTCTGTTAGGTCCATACCATTTCTGTCCTTTATCGAGCCCATCTTTGCGTGAAATGATCCCTTGGTATCTCTAATTTTCTTGAAGAGATCTCTAGTCTTTCCCATTCTGTTGTTTTCCTCTTCAGAAAGCTGAAGAAGGCTTTCTTATCTCTTCTTGCTATTCTTTGGAACTCTGCATTCAGATGCTTATGTCTTTCCTTTTCTCCTTTGCTTTTCGCTTCTCTTCTTTTCACGGCTATTTGTAAGGCCTCCTCAGAAAGCCATTTTGCTTTTTTGCATTCCTTTTCCATGGGGAAGGTCTTGATCCCTGTCTCCTGTACAATGCCATGAACCTCCATCCATAGTTCATCAGGCACTCTATCTATCAGATCTAGTCACTTAAATCTATTTCTCACTTCTCACATAAGGGATTTGATTTGGGTCATACCTGAATGGTCTAGTGGTTTTCCCTACTTTCTTCAATTTCAGTCTGAATTTGGCATTAAGGAGTTCATGATCTGAGACACAGTCAGCTCCCGGTCTTGTTTTTGCTGACTGTATAGAGCTTCTCCATCTTTGGCTGCAAAGAATATAATCAGTCTGATTTCGGTGTTGACCATCTGGTGATGTCCATGTGTAGAGTCTTCTCTTGTGTTGTTGGAAGAGGGTATTTGCTATGACCAGCCAAAAATAATACAAGGTATATCAAAATACCACTGTGTGGCAATGTAGCGGCCCTGGTGAAATTTAGCACACTGATGGAATTGCACACCAGGAAGAAGTCTCTTCTAATTGGAGTAATTGAATAATCAGGGACTATTTCAAAAATAAAGCAGTATTCTGGAGACAGAAAATAGAATGGTAGCTGCCAGTGGTTGGGGGAAGGGAAAGGAGAGTTGTTAAATGGGTATAATTTCAATTTCAAAAGATGGAAACAGTTCTGGAGATTAGCTTCTCAACAATGTAGATGTAGTTAACACTATGAACTGTGTTTTAAATGTTTTAACACTTAAAAATAGGTTAGATGGTAAATTTTATGTGTATTTTATCACAGTTTAAAAGGAGGCAGTATATTTTAGTTGGATTTCATTAATATGGCACAAGATTTGCTAAGTAGAAATGGAAGAATGAGGAGGAGATGGAATAAAGAGCAATCCAAACACAAGACTTTCTGTTCAAAGCTGAAGGGGAAAAACATATAAGAACTCCTGAGTACCAGCTGCAAATTTTCAAAGGAATTGAGAAGAAAGTAAAATACACTTTTCATTTTAAAAGATTAATGGGGCAGAGGGCAGAGTTTTCTGTAATACAAGCAAGTGTTTTATATTGGTGTAGAAAACAAAACTATCAGCCAAATAGACTCTGAAAATGAATTTAATCAGGATTTCAGGTATGAATAACTTATGTTGTTCAGTTAGGAGTTAAAGTCTCAGGCAAGGGTATTAACTTCCATTGCTCTAACAAGAAGATATCACAAACAGTGGCTTTAAAGGACACAATTTGTTATCTTACATTTCTGGAAGTCATAAATTAAAAAAAAAAATTATACTCAAGGGGCTAAAATCAAGATGGTGGCAGGACTTCTGGAGGCGCTAGAAAAGAACCCATTTCCTTGCCTTTTCCAGTTGCTAGGGATCATCTGAATTTCTTGGTTTGTGGCCCCCTTCCTACTCCAAAGACAGGAATGGTTGATTGAGTATTTCTCACATTACCTCCTTCTAATACTGACACATCTCCCTCTTCCATATTTAAAAGACCCTTGTGATTACCCTGGGTCCACGTGGATCAAATCCAGGAACTTTAAGGTCAGTTGATCAGCAACCCAAGTGCCATACCTGCAACATTAATTCTCCTTTGCCATGGCATAACATATTCGCAGGTTCACAGGTAAAGATGTGAACAATTTTGGGTGCGGAGGCACATCATTCTGCCACCAACAGCAAAATCACATAAGAAAGGTTCAAATTATTTTGCTTCCCTAAGTGTTTTGTTAATGAAGTATTTATCTAAGTACAGCTACATTTTTACTGTCTATTTGAATTGCTCTGCAGTCACTAACAGAGAAGGCGATGGCACCCCACTCCAGTACTCTTGCCTGGAAAATCCCATGGACGGAAGAGCCTGGTAGGCTGCAGTCCATGGGGTCTCGAAGAGTCAGACACAACTGAGCGACTTCACTTTCACTTTTCACTTGCATGCACTGGAGAAGGAAATGGCAACCCACTCCAGTGTTCTTGCCTGGAGAATCCCAGGGAAGAGGGAGTCTGGTGGGCTGCCATCTCTGGGGTCGCGACACGACTGAAGACACGTGTCGGACAGGACTGAAGTGACTTATTAGCAGCAGCAGTCACTAAATATATCAGAAAGGTGGCAAAGAATAAAAATTGAGTTTCTAAACCCTTTCTCACACAATGCTGAGTTGGAATTTAATCAGAAATCCAGTTCCTTCAGTTTTCACTTTTGAGAAAATTCTTAAACCTGTCTGTAGGTAGCCTTTATACCCACAAGAGAAAAAAAAAAGAAAGAAAGAAAAATTAGCATGCCTCAGTATGGTTGTTAGACAAATGAGTTTCCAACAGCTAGAAAAACAATTAACTATATTTGCATACCAGATGAGCCCTTGTGTCATTACACCACTGTCTTACAACTGGATAGAACTTTGCAGATTACAACAGCTTTTGTGTGCATTGTTTTTCGTCAGTCTTTGGACAGATCAGGAAATATGGCTATATTAAGATGACTTTCTGGGGGAAAAAGTTTGCCTTTTAATAGATTGTTGCTGCTTTACTACTAAAATATGAATTTCAGATTTAATCATCTTGAAATAAAATAAGGAAAAGGATATTCATTAGAATACTTAGCCCATGCTTGTGGCTGGCTACAGTGATCTTAGTCAGTTGAGATGGGTTTGTAAGACTCCCAAGTTTCATGACTGAATAATAGAAAGTATAATATTAATGGTGGATAAACTCTAACCTCAGTCAGTTCTGCAGAGCTTGCTATTGCTTTTTTGAACAACTGCACTATCTGATGGAAAACAAAATAGGTGCAGATGCTTTGACTAAGGTTTTCTGGAAAAATAGAACAGATATCAAACTTAAGACAAAAAGAAGATACTAATCTTTAGTAATTTAGTAGTCAGGGGACAAGTGACTGTCAGAGCACAGTTCAAGGAAGCAAACTAATAAACTAGCTCCTTTTTATAAAAAAAAAAAAAGAGAGAGAAAATAGCATCCTGTTATATTGATAATTTAAAGCAGTACATGATAGAGTTATTGAAGGACAAGTGGGATATATATATACATATATATATGTATATATATATATCATTGGCTAAATTTCTATTTTAGACCTTGAAAATTTTAAGACTAATTGTATATCCCTCCTCTATTTTATATATATATATAATTAGTCTTAAAAATTGTCAAGGTCTAAAATAGAAATTTTGGAGAAGGAAATGGCAACCCACTCCAGTGTTCTTGCCTAGAGAATCCCAGGGACGGCAGAGCCTGGTGGGCTGCTGTCTTTGGGGTCGCACAGAGTCGGACACAACTGAAGCGACTTAGCAGCAAAATAGAAATTTAGCCAATGATAGACTATATTTTTATAGATTTGGACCTGAAGAATTTAGAGATATTTTCAACATCATTAAGCTGGCTTGAAAGAGCTAATGACATTTTTGAGAGCTTATTAAGTGCTAGACAATGCAGTACTTTATATGTGTGCATGCGTGTGTGCAAAGTCACTTAGTTGTGTCAGACTCTTTGCATCCTGTGGACTGTAGCCAGCCAAGCTCCTCTGTCCCTGGGATGCTCCAGCAAGAATACTGGAAGGGGTTGCCATTTCCTCCTCCAGGGGTCTTCCAGACCCAAGGATTGAACCTGCTTCTACGTGTCCTGCATTAGCAGGCAGGTTCTTTACCACTAGCGCCACCTGGGAAGCCCCATGCTTTATGTGCATTAGTTATTTAATTCTCACCTAAAAACTAGGTAATGGATACTATTTCTACTGCCATTTAGTAAATGAGAAACAAATGCTCAGAAAAGCTGTATAAAGTAACCAAAGTCAGACCAATACTGGTAGATAGAGCTATGAATCAATTTTGTCTGGTAGCAATGCCCATTCTCCTACATACTCATATATTATTCAGATTCCAATACCCAATTTCTATACTTTACCCATTAAACTACATGAAAAAAAAGTCATTCTACATTATTAAACATCAAAAATAACTTAAATTATGAATACTTAGCTGTCCTTTCAAGATACTGAGTGATTAACAGTGAGAGAGTATATACTGAAAATGCTATTCTATAGCATTAAATATAAATTGGAAGTTTTTCATACTTGCTGGATTACAATTCAGTGAATAAAATCAACCAAACTAACTCCTTCTTAGAAAAGAAATAGAAAATAGTATCCCATTATATGGATAATTTAAAACAATATGTGATTGAGTCACTGAAGGATAGGTATTCAGGTAATAATTAAGGCAGTAGTTTATAAAAACATTTTTCTGAACTTAAAAGTCCAGTAATAAAGTTACCAAATCAATTTCAAAAGTACATATTGTCTTATATTGTCTCACTTTTCAATCTCTATTGAAGTATTGTGCATAGACTAAACATTAAACATTTCTGATATCACATATGTTGACTAAGACCAATATAACACTTCACGCGGTCTATCCACAAGGTTTCTCAGCCTTGGTGTACAGACTCAGTGATTCTTTGTTATGGAGGGAGGGGAGGGAGGCTTTCCTAGGAGTTATAGAAGGTTTAGGAGCACCCCTGGCACCTGGAGGCTAAGCAGTATCCTTCTTCAGTTTTCACCATCAAAAATATCTCCAGACATTGCCAAATGTCCTGAGATGGGGTGGACGGAGGCTGTTCATAATTGCTCCCAAGTGAGAATCATTGATCTTTAGGAATGAGGTATATAGTTCAGCTCCTGCCCATGTATACTGCTCTGCTTCTTGTTCAATTCTTTCTAATCCCACAGATCCTTCTGTCCTTCGTATCTACCACAGATAGCCCCTTAAGAACAAGGACCTAACTCAGCATTTCCCATACTTGATGCATTCCACACTTTACCCAGTAGGACAACCCTGCACTGTAGGCTCAATTTCAATATCCATTCTACATAAATGTGTTATTAAAAAATACCCTTTGGAATCATTATTTTCTCCTCTCCTTTACTTTTATTTCATTTAATTACTTTGTTCCTATGACTGCTATACACTATGCAAGAAAATAAAACAAGTCACACCAAAATACTGCACACACAGTAGACTGCCCTGAGTAGGCATCCCTGTTCTAGAAGATCTTAATTGTTCCTTCTTCTCTTCCCTTTTCATTTCTACTCACAGCAGTTCCTTCCTACATTTTAAGATCCAGTCATGCCTTCTGCTGTTATCCTGCTCCCCCCAGGTTCTTACTCTTATTCACTCTAGAAGGCAAAAAAATCAATCATTTCTTCTTATAGCTCTTTCTTGGAACTCTCTTATCTCTCAAAACTGTTCCATATCTCTACATTTCTCCTCTCCCCAAATCATTTCTTCCAAAACATTGTGGAATTTCTCCCAAGAGAAAAATAATTTCATTTCATCATTATGAATCAGTATTATTTCATTTACTGAGTTTGCTTTTCTAGAATCATAAAATTAAACAGCAGTAAGGGGAGGATTAAAATAACACTCCATTTATAAACACTCTTACTTTCGTCAGTGCCTACGTGAGTCCTTTGTTTTGTATTATAATATGTAACTATGCCAACAATCCTCTGCACTTGATTATGGCCTGAACTTATTCCTATGAGCTCACAGACAAAAATCCCTTTAGTCCATTTTACTAAAGCCCTTTTTGCAAGCTTAAATGCACTTAATACAGGGGAAGGAAAGAGCATTATTCAAAGCAAAGCAAGATTTGAGTGTGGGAATGGGGCAGAGGGTATAGAAGCAGAAGGAGCTTAAAATGGGAAGTTCATTCATTCATTCATTCATCAAAAAATCACTGACCACCATAAATGCACCAGGGTCTGGGTGCTGGGAGCACATCAACAATGAAAGTTGGGGGTATTATAAAGGGTTTTTTACACAGTGCTCGGAAGTTTAGGCTTTTTCTTCTAGATATTAGAAACCATATAATGGTATTAAAGAAAGAATGTGTATGATCTCATTTTTATAATGAGTGGCTATATTGTGGAGCAGGAATTGGAACAGAAAAGATTGTAGTAAGACAGAATAGTAAAGTTACAATTTATACAATCACTGTAAAGCACCAATGAGAAGATCAAACAATGACTGTGGCAATGAGATTAGAGCTGAGAAATGTTTAAAAGGCATACATAGTAAACAAAACTGCATGATTAAATAAATGATGGGGATCTGGGAATACAGGCAAATTTTTTCTTAATTCCCACATAAAGTTAGTAAGAGGATTTAATCCGATTGAATTAAACAATTTTACTAACCATTTAATAATCATACACCAGTAACTAGTATAATTTTGTAATACATTAAATTTTTTAAAATATGAAAATCATATTAATGGATTCAATAGGGGGGTTAGTAATGTCTTATTTATTTCCACAATTCATGACAAGAGAGAATAAATAAAACCAAGAGTAAACTGAAGATGCTTTCAGGTAATTGGCAGCTATTTGGGGGAGAATTAAGAATATAATCACTAATGGTGATATTATATCCTGATTTTAATTATTATATATAATCAAATCAAGTCTCTCTTTTTCTCCTATATTTTATAAATAATTCATTAACAATAAAAGCCATCATTGAAACAAATTATCTCTAAATGTCTTCAATAAATTTAACACTATCAAATAACTTTGCCCATGTTAAAGACACACCTAAATTATAATTACCTTGTTTTAGCTAATTTAAGTAAATTTGTCTTTTAAAGTTTAAAATATACATACTACTCATTATTTTCTCAAAGATGTAAGTTTTTACCCTTTGACTTTTAAACACCAAGTAGCTCAAGAATAATATTAATACAACAGACAGCTATGAATATAGATGTTCTACAGAATTGAAATTCTTATACCTAACACTTCCTTCCAGTGATGTTTTGTGTCACATACTTCCACAGGCACTGTCTTATTTAATCTCCACAACCATCCTGAGAAAGAGGGTCTTACAAAAGAAGAAACTGAAATTTCTAAGAACTAAGCTATTTTCCAGATCACATGATTCATAAATGGCAGAAATAATCATTTCAAGTCTTGTGCCATTCTATACTACTGAGATATCTTTGAAAATAACAATATTGTAATGTACAGTGATATAGTAACAGCAAAAATTAAGGGGAAAAAGGAGTTCCAGAAGAAAAATGTAACAAATTAAATGGAAGGCAAAACGATCTCCTTTTTTGGTGTGTGGGAAATACTCTGCTTTCCTGCAATCTAACATGCAGTCATTATGAGGGCCTAAACTGGGTCCTTTTTATTGCAAGTTTACAATCATCTAACTTATTACTATGACCCTCCAGAACCACTTAGAGCAGGAGCTTCTAGACTATCTTTCAATAAGATAATAGAAATGTTCTTCAGAAAACATTCTTTTCTATGCTGTAGAGATGTCTCAGAACATATGGCCAGTCTCTGGCTTAGTTCCAGGTTCTACCTTGCAGTTTAAACCACCCTCTGAAGAATTAATCATCAATATTGTTAAAGTGCAGATGGGGCCCTGTAGGATAGAGGAGGCTGAGTAGAGTAGACAAGTTAATAAGCTAGGAAAATACGGGCTGATACTGGTATTCTTGCATACTCACAGGCAGGATGGAGAACAACAGAATTACCAAATGTTTACCAAGGTTATATATTTAACAAATTAAATAACATAAAGTAAAGAAAAAAGTTTAAATATCTCTTCTTTTCATAATAAAAATAAGATTTGAAAAGGAAAAATGAAAACAATTTCCCTCTAGTATCTATATAAGAAGTCAAATAAACTTCATTATTATATTCATAGCAGGAAAGTTCTCCAAAAGATTAACATAAAGAAACAAAGGTACAAATGGCCAAGAGGCACATGAGAAAAGGTTCAACCTCACTAATTATTAGGGAAATGTAAATCAAAACTATAATGAGGTAGGTATCACATCACATCTGTCAGAATGGCCATCATCAAAAAATCTACAAACAATAAATGTTGAAGATGTGGAGAGAAGAGAATCATCTTACACTGTTGGTGGGAATGTAAATCAATATAGCCACTATGGCAAACAGTATGGAGTTTCCTTAAAAAACTAAAATTAAAACTATTAATACCATGCTATGCTATGCTATGCTAAATCACTTCAGTCGTGTCCGACTCCGTGTGACCCCATAGACGGCAGCCCACCAGGCTCCCCCGTCCCAGGGATTCTCCAGGCAAGAACACTGGAGTGGGTTGCCATTTCCTTCTCCAATGCATGAAAGTGAAAAGTGAAAGTGAAGTTGCTTGGTCATGTCCAACTCTTAGCGACCCCATGGACTGCAGCCTACCAGGCTTCTCCATCCATGGGATTTTCCAGGCAAAAGTACTGGAGTGGGGTGCCATTGCCTTGACCCAGCAATCCCACTCCTGGGCATATAATCCCAAAAGATATATGCACCCCTGTGATCAATGCAGCACTATTTACAGTAGCCAGGACATGGAAGCAACCTAAAGGTCTGTCAACATAGGAACAGATAAAGATTTGGCACTTATATGCAATGGTATATTATTCAGCCATAAAAAGAAATGAAATTGTGCCATTAACAGAGATGTGGTTGAACCTAGAGACTGTCGCACAGTGAAGTCAGAAAGAGAAGGACTATCAAGGATGAGGAGACTGAGAAAGAGGAAGTAGTCTAGAGAATCAAGTTTTTAAGGAATGAGTGGTGAATCATATTGAATGCTGCTGAGTGGTAGAGCAGTATGAGTAGAGGGAAGGTTCATTGAATCTGGCAATTTGGTTGTTATTAGTGGTAAGAATGGGTTGGTGAGAGCAAAAGGCTGGTGAAGAATGGAACAAACAAGACAGCAATGTTTTGAAAACTTGGAGCAAAATATTTAGGGAAATATGAAGTCAAGGAATAAATTTTTTAATGAATGACATATGAGCATATCAAGTAAAAGTGGATGTAATCCACTAGAAAGGAAGCCTGTTATGATACAATTAGTTCAAAGGGTCTAGAACACTTGAGAGAAGCTGGTGTCTGTACCACACACAGAAGCATTGGTCATGAAGGGCTTAAATGGATGATAAAGAATATGACTCAAATTCTGTTATCAAAATGGCGTTACAGCTATGAGCTAAGAAGATGAAATGGACAAATTCTTAAAAAAAGACATACTTTCTAAAATTAAAAAACAGTACCTGTAAAAATGACTTCTAAACTAGTTTGTCTAACTCCCCCTGCTGCTGCTGCTGCTAAGTCGCTTCAGTCGTGTCCGACTCTGTGCAACCCCATAGACGGCAGCCCACCAGGCTCCCCGGTCCCTGGGATTCTCCAGGCAAGAACACTGGAGCGGGTTGCCATTTCCTTCTCCAATGCATGAAAGTGAAAAGTGAAAGTGAAGTCGCTCAGTCGTGTCCTACTCTTAGCGACCCCATGGACTTCAGCCTTCCAGGCTCCTCCGTCCATGGGATTTACCAGGCAAGAGTACTGGAGTGCGTTGCCATTGCTTTCTACATTATAGTGCTAACGCCCCCTATTGGATCCTGAGTCACTTATCCTGGACCTACATCTGTGTCTTATAGAGGAAGCAATCAGAGGCAAGCTAAATCTCAGAGTACAGTGATGTGTCCTGCAGGAGTCCCAGCCATGACAGAGCCCAGCATCTTTTCTTTCTCTCCACGCTGTAGGCCAGTGCCTGTCACCAGTGGGCCCTTTACTCAGGAGTCTATCAAACTCCCTCTGCTGAAGCATAATTAGGAGCTTAGGTCTCATGGCCTTATTTCATCTAAGACCTACAAATGAGAATAGCAATGAGTTATAACTTTTTTCCAATACTCTGACTAACTAGGGAACAAAATTCAGTAGAACAGTTATTACTTAGACATTAAAACGTTCTTCTAGCCATCTCATTCTGATCCATGGAAAAGTTTCACTGATTCATTATACACCAATGTTAAATCTAATCATAGTGAAAATCTTAGTACCCTTTTAGAAGATGAGATTATTGCAACATTTCTCTGTAGGAAATTCCTTTTGCAGGTTTATAATTCATATCTTATTTTCCTAACCATTCCCAAATAATTTTAAAAACAGTACAAAACATATAATTTTATACCCCTTATTGTGTTTCAGGTACCATTCTAACTGTTTTACATATATTAAATCATATAATATTTATAATGGTATTATGAAATAAGTACTATTATTATCTTTACTTTAAAAATAAAACTGAAGTTTAGAAAGACAAAGTAGCATTCCCAAGAAGGATCACATCAGATGCTATCCAACCATATCATCCTCTGTTGTCCCCTTCTCCTCCTGCCTTCAATCCTTCCCAGCAACAGGGTCTTTTCTAATGGGTCAGCTCTTCACATCAGGTGGCCAAATTATTGGAGCTTCAGCTTCAGCTTCAGCACCAGTCCTTCCAATGAATACAAAGGGTTAATTTCCTTTAGGATTGACTGGTTTGATCTTCTTGCAATACAAGGGATTCTCAAGAGTTTTCTCCAACACCACAGTTCAAAAGCATCAATTCTTCACCACTCAGCCTTCTTTATGGTCCAACTCTCGAATCCATACAAGACTACTGGAAAAATCAAAGCTTTGACTAGATGGACCTTTACTGGCAAAGTAATGTCTCTGCTTTTTAATACCTGTCTAGGTTGGTCATAACTTTTCTTCCAAGGAGCAAGCATCTTTTAATTTCATGGCTGCAGTCACCATCTGCAGTGATTTTGGAGCCTAAGAAAATAAAGTCTGCCACTGTTTCCATTGTTTCCCCATCTGTTTATCATGACGTGATAGGACCAGATGCCATATTCTTAGTTTTTTTAATGTTGAATTTAAAAACCAGCTTTTTCACTTCTCTTTCACTTTCATCAAGAGGCTCTTTAGTTCCTCTTTGCTTTCTGCCATAAGGGTGGTGTCATCTGCATATCTGAGGTTATTGATATTTCTCCCGGCAGTCTTGATTCCAGCTTGTGTTTCATTTCACATCAGCTCAGCCCAGCATTTCACATGATGTACTCTGCATATAAGTTAAATAAGCAGGGTGACAATATACAGCCTTTCCCAATTGGGAACCAGTCAGTTGTTCCATGTCCAGTTTTAACTGTTGCTTATTGACCTGAATACAGATTTCTCAGGAGGCAGGTAAGGTGGTCTGGTGTTCCCATCTCTTTAATAATTTTCCAAAGTTTGTTGTTATCCATACAGCCACAGGCTTTAGCATAGTCAATGAAACAGAAGTAAATGATTTTTCTGGAATTCTTTTGCTTTTTCTATGATCCAACAGACATTGGCAGTTTGATCTCTGGTTCATCTGCCTTCTCTAAATCCAGCTTGAACATCTGGAAGTTCTTGGTTCATGTACTGGTGAAGCCTAGCTTGGAGAATTTTGAGTATTACTTTGCTAGCATGTGCTGCTGCTACTGCTAAGTCACTTCAGTTGTGTCCAACTCTGTGCGACCCCATAGACGGCAGCCCACCGGGCTCCCCCTTCCCTGGAATTCTCCAGGCAAAAACACTGGACTGGGTTGCCATTTCCTTCTCCAATGCATGAAAGTGAAAATTGAAGTCACTCAGTCGTGTCCAACTCTTCATAACCCCATGGACTGCAGCCTACCAGGCTCCTCTGTCCATGGGATTTTCCAGGCAAGAGTACTGAAGTGGGTTACCATTTCCTTCTCTATTGCTAGCATGTGAAATGAGTGCAATTCTGCAGTACTTCGTACATTCTTTGGCATTGCCTTTCTTTAGGAAAGGCAAAGAGTGAAAGCTGACCTTTTCCAATCCTGTGGACACTGCCAAGTTTTCCAAATTTGCTGGCATATTGAACGCAGCATTTTCACAGCATCATTTTTTAGGACTTGAAATAGCTCAACTGGAATTCCATCACCTCCACTAGCTTTGCTTGTAGTGATGCTTCCTAAGGCCCACTTGACTTCAGACTCCAGGATGTCTGGCTCTAGGTGAGTGATTACACCATCATGATTATTTGAATCATTAAGTTTTGTTTGTATAGTTCTTTTGTGTATTCTTGCCACCTTTTTAAAATATCTTCTGCTTCTGTTAGGTCCATACTGTTTCTGTCCTTTATTGTGCCCATCTTTGCATGAAATATTCCCTTGGTATCCCTAATTTTCTTGAAGAGATCTCTAGTCTTTCCCATTCTATTGTTTTCCTCTTTCTTTGCATTGCTCACTTACGAAAGCTTTCTTATCTCTCCTTGATATTCTTTGGAACTCTGCACTCAGAGGGCGTATCTTTCCTTTTCTCCTTTGCCTTTCACTTCTCTTCTTTCCTCAGCTCTGTAAGGCCTCCTCAGACAATCATTTTGCCTTTCTGCATTTCATGAAGTTTAGAAAGATGAAGTAATATTCCCAAGATCAGATCAGATCAGATCAGTCACTCAGTCGTGTCCGACTCTTTGTGACCCCATAAATCGCAGCACGCCAGGCCTCCCTGTCCATCACCAACTCCCGGAGTACACTGAGACTCACGTCCATCGAGTCAGTGATGCCATCCAGCCATCTCATCTTCTATCATCCCCTTCTCCTCTTGCCCCCAATCCCTCCCAGTATCAGAGTCTTTTCCAATGAGGCAACTTTTCGCATGAGGTGGCCAAAGTACCGGAGTTTCAGCTTTAGCATAAGTCCTTCCAAAGAAATCCCAGGGTTAATCTCCTTCAGAATGGTCTGGTTGGATCTCCTTGCAGTCCAAGGGACTCTCAAGAGTCTTCACCAACATCACAGTTCAAAAGCATCAATTCTTCGGCACTCAGCCTTCTTCACAGTCCAACTCTCACATCCATACGTGACCACAGGAAAAACCATAGCCTTGACTAGACGAACCTTTGTTGGCAAAGTAATGTCTCTGCTTTTGAATATGCTATCTAGGTTGGTCATAACTTTCCTTCCAAGGAGTAAGCGTCTTTTAATTTCATGGCTGCAGTCACCATCTGCAGTGATTTTGGAGCCCCAAAAAATGAAGTCTGACACTGTTTCCACTGTTTCCCCATCTATTTCCCATGAAGTGATGGGACCAGATGCCATGATCTTCGTTTTCTGAATGTTGAGCTTTAAGCCAACTTTTTCACTCTCCTCTTTCACTTTCATCAAGAGGCTTTTGAGTTCCTCTTCACTTTCTGCCATAAGGGTGGTGTCATCTGCATATCTGAGGTTATTGATATTTCTCCCGTCAATCTTGATTCTAGCTTGTGTTTCTTCCAGTCCAGCGTTTCTCATGATGTACTCTGCATATAAGTTAAATAAGCAGGGTGACAATATATAGCTTTGACACAGTCCTTTTCCTATTTGGGACCAGTCTGTTGTTCCATGTCCAGTTCTAACTGTTGCTTCCTGACCTGCATACAAATTTCTCAAGAGGCAGATCAGGTGGTCTGGTATTCCCATCTCTTTCAGAATTTTCCACAGTTGATTGTGATCCACACAGTCAAAGGCTTTGGCATAGTCAATAAAGCAGAAATAGATGCTTTTCTGGAACTCTCTTGCTTTTTCCATGATTCAGAGGATGTTGGCAATTTGATCTCTGGTTGCTCTGCCTTTTCTAAAACCAGCTTGAACATCAGGAAGTTCACGGTTCACATATTCCCAAGATGGATTACATTAATACTGCAATTCTAACTTAGGCATTGTGGTTCCAAATATAGTCATAACATTCAGAATACAGTTAAAAATACAGTAATATATATGTGAAAGTGTAAATCACATCATTGGACCATTTTGTTGTTGTTACTGTTGCTGTTGTTCAGTTGCTAATTTGTGTCCAACTCTTTGGCACACTATGGACTGTAGCATGCCAGGCTCCTCTGTCCTTCACTATCTCCCGAAGTTTACTCATATTCATGTCCATTAAGTTGGTGGTACTACCTAACCATCTAATCCTCTGCCACCTGCTCTTCTCCATTTGCCTTCAATTTTTCCCAGAATCAAGGTGTTTTCCAATAAATTGGTTCTTCACATCAGGTAGCCAGTGTATTGGAGCTTCAGCTTCAGCATCAGTCCTTCCAATGAATATTCAGGGTTGATTTCTTTTAGGATTGACTGGTTTGATCTCCTTGCATTCTGAGTGACTCTCAGGAGTCTTCTCCAGCACCACAATTTGAAAGCATCAATTCTTCAGCACCTGGCCTTCTTTATGATCCAACTCTCACATCCACATATGACTACTGGAAAACCATAGCTTTGACTATATGGACTATTGTTGGCAAAGTGATGTCTTGGCTTTTTAATATGCCATCTAGATTTGGCACAACAGGAAAATATTGGACCATATCAGTTGGCTTTATCCAATAAATTTATTTTAGATAAACTTATTCTATGTATAATTTGGGCTTGAAAACCTCACTGATCTGATACACATATACAATGAGGAAATCAAAGTAGAAATTCTACTTTTCAAAGATAAACTATAGATTTTATACAAAATAAAAGATTTCTTTTAAGTTTTACCCAAAGCAAATCAAACAAAAAAGGAGATTAATATCAAAGATTGACAAAGTAAATATTACAAAGAACTACAAAATTAAATTCCAAATGTACAAAGTTTGATATTAAAGTTCCAGGTTTTCCTGTGACATTTGGAAATATTAAACACTTTTAAGAGTGTGTATGATAACATTTGCCAACTTTTAATCTAGCCGAAGGCAATGGCAACCAACTCCAATACTCTTGCCTGGAGAATCCCATGGACGGAGAGCCTGGTAGGCTGCAGTCCATAGGGCCGCCAAGAGTCGGACACAACTGAGCGACTTCACTTTCACTTTCAAACATTTTTTTATTTAAAAAAAAATGCCAGCAATATGCCAGCAAATTTGGAAAACTCAGCAGTGGCCACAGGACTGGAAAAGGTCAGTCTGCATTCCAATCCCAAAGAAAGGCAATGCCAAAGAATGCTCAAACTACCACACAATTGCACTCATCTCACACACTAGTAAAGTAATGCTCAAAATTCTCCAAGCCAGGCTTCAGCAAAATATGAACTGTGAACTTCCAGATGTTCCAGTTGGTTTTAGAAAAGGCAGAGGAACCACAGATCAAATTGCCAACATCCGCTGAATCATCAAAAAAGCAAGAGAGTTCCAGAAAAACATCTATTTCTGTTTTATTGACTATGCCAAAGCCTTTGACTGTGTGGATCACAATCAACTGTGGAAAATTCTGAAAGAGATGGGAATACCAGACCACCTGACCTGCCTCTTGAGAAACCTAGATGCAGGTCAGGAAGCAACAGTTAGAACTGGACATGGAACAACAGACTGGTCCCAAACAGGAAAAGGAGTGTGTCAAAGCTATATATTGTCACCCTGCTTATTTAACTTATATGCAGAGTACATCATGAGAAACACTGGGATGGAAGAAACACAAGCTGGAATCAAGATTGCCAGGAAAAATATCAATAACCTCAGATATGCAGATGACACCACCCTTATGGCAGAAAGTGAAGAGGAACTAAAGAGCCTCTTGATGAAAGTGAAAGAGGAGAGGGAAAAAGTTGGCTTAAAGCTCAACATTCAGAAAACGAAGATCATGGCATCTGGTCCCATCACTTCATGGGAAATAGATGGGGAAACAGTAGAAACAGTGTCAGACTTTAACTTTTTGGGCTCCAAAATCACTGCAGATGGTGATAGCAGCCATGAAATTAAAAGACGTTTACTCCTTGGAAGGAAAGTTATGACCAACCTAGATAGCATATTGAAAAGCAGAGACATTACTTTGCTAACAAAGTTCTGTTTAGTCAGGGCTATGGTTTTCCCAGTGGTCGTGTATGGATGTGAGAGTTGGAGCTTTTGAACTGTGGTGTTGGAGAAGACTCTTAAGAGTCCCTTGGACTGCAAGGAGATCCAACCAGTCCATTCTAAAGGAGATAAGCCCTGCATGTTCTTTGGAAGGAATGATGCTAAAGCTGAAACTTCAGTACTTTAGCCACCTCATGCAAAGAGTTGACTCTTTGGAGAAGACTCTGATGCTGGGAGTGACTGGGGGCAGGAGGAAAAGGGGATGATGGCTGGATGGCATCACTGACTCAATGGATGTGAGTTCGAGTGAACTCCAGGAGTTGGTGATGGACAGGGAGGCCTGGCATGCTGCAATTCATGAGGTCGCAGAGAGTCGAACATGACTGAGCGACTGAACTGAACTGAACTGAACTGAAACATTTGTTTAATAGTTAAACCACTTATGCTGCACCTTAATGATACCATCGGAGAAGGCAATGGCACCCTACTCCAGTACTCTTGCTTGGAAAATCCCATGGACAGAGGAGCCTGTTAGGCTGCAGTCCATGGGGTCGCTAAGAGTCGGACACGACTGAGCAACTTCACTTTCACTTTTCACTTTTCACTTTCATGCATTGGAGAAGGAAACGGCAGCCCACTCCAGTGTTCTTGCCTGGAGAATCCCAGGGATGGGGGAGCCTGGTGGGCTGCCATCTATGGGGTCGCACACAGTCGGACACGACTGAAGTGACTTAGCATAGCATAGCATAGCAATGATACCATCAATGGTAGTTCATAAATTCTAGTATGTTACATATATGTATAATAATAAAAAATTTTGAATTTGCACATTATTTCTGTCTTGAGACCGTACTAAAGCTGTTTACGTAGCATTATCTAATTTAGACTAGAGTTGGTGATGGACAGGGAGGCCTGGCCTGCTGCGATTCATGGGGTCGCAAAGAGTCGGACAGGACTGAGCGGCTGAACTGAACTGATAGAAGATAAAGTTTGTTTGTTGCTCAGTTCAAAAATACTCGGAAACAATTCCATTTACCATTGCAACGGAAAGAATAAAATACTTAGGAATATATCTACCTAAAGAAACTAAAGACCTATATATAGAAAACTATAAAACACTGGTGAAAGAAATCAAAGAGGACACTAATAGATGGAGAAATACACCATGTTCATGGATTGGAAGAATCAATATAGTGAAAATGAGTATACTACGCAAAGCAATTTATAGATTCAATGCAATCTCTATCAAGCTACCAATGGTATTCTTCACAGAGCTAGAACAAATAATTTCACAATTTGTATGGAAATACAAAAAACCTCGAATAGCCAAAGCGATCTTGAGAAAGAAGAATGGAACTGGAGGAATCAACCTACCTGACTTCAGGCTCTACTACAAAGCCACAGTCATCAAGACAGTATGGTACTGGCACAAAGACAGAAATATAGATCAATGGAACAAAATAGAAAGCCCAAAGATAAATCCACGCACATATGGACACCTTATCTTTGACAAAGGAGGCAAGAATATACAATGGATTAAAGACAATCTCTTTAACAAGTGGTGCTGGGAAAACTGGTCAACCACTTGTAAAAGAATGAAACTAGAACACTTTCTAACACCATACACAAAAATAAACTCAAAATGGATTAAAGATCTCAACGTAAGACCAGAAACTATAAAACTCCTAGAGGAGAACATAGGCAAAACACTCTCCGACATAAATCACAGCAGGATCCTCTATGACCCACCTCCCAGAATATTGGAAATAAAAGCAAAAATAAACAAATGGGACCTAATTAAACTTAAAAGCTTCTGCACAACAAAGGAAACTATAAGCAAGGTGAAAAGACAGCCTTCAGAATGGGAGAAAATAATAGCAAATGAAGCAACTGACAAACAACTAATCTCAAAGATATACAAGCAACTCCTACAGCTCAATTCCAGAAAAATAAATGATCCAATCAAAAAATGGGCCAAACAACCTAATAGACATTTCTCCAAAGAAGACATACAGATGGCTAACAAACACATGAAAAGATGCTCCACATCACTCATTATCAGAGAAATGCAAATCAAGACCACTATGAGGTACCATTTCACGCCAGTCAGAATGGCTGTGATCCAAAAGTCTACAAGCAATAAATGCTGGAGAGGGTGTGGAGAAAAGGGAAGCCTCTTACACTGTTGGTGGGAATGCAAACTAGTACAGCCACTATGGAGAACAGTGTGGAGATTCCTTAAAAAACTGGAAATAGAACTGCCTTATGACCCAGCAATCCCACTGCTGGGCATACACACTGAGGAAACCAGAAGGGAAAGAGACACGTGTACCCCAATGTTCATCGCAGCACTGTTTATAATAGCCAGGACATGGAAGCAACCTAGATGTCCATCAGCAGATGAATGGATAAGAAAGCAGTGGTACATATACACAATGGAGTATTACTCAGCCATTAAAAAGAATACATTTGAATCAGTTCTAATGAGGTGGATGAAACTGGAGCCTATTATACAGAGTGAAGTAAGCCAGAAAGAAAAACACCAATACAGTATACTAACGCATATATATGGAATTTAGAAAGAAGGTAACAATAACCCTGTGTACGAGACAGCAAAAGAGACACTGATGTATAGCACAGTCTTGTGGACTCTGTGGGAGAGGGAGAGGGTGGGGAGATTTGGGGAAATGGCATTGAAACATGTATAATATCATGTATGAAACAAGTCACCAGTCCAGGTTCGATGCATGATACAGGATTCTTGGGGCTGGTGCACTGGGATGACCCAGAGGGATGGTATGGGGAGGGAGGAGGGTTCAGGATGGGGAACACATGTATACCTTAGGCGGCTTCATTTCGATATTTGGCAAAACCAATACAATATTGTAAAGTTTAAAAATAAAATTTAAAAAAATGCTAAAAAAAAATACTCCCCAAAAAACAAAACATTGTGAATACATCTGAGTAAAATTTTGCTCTTCTTTTAGATTTAGGTTGACAGTAACCCAAAGGAGCAGATTAATCTTGCAGATCAGCTCCAAGTAGAACTTAATAAGGGGTGTGAGGCACATCTTTCCTTTGAGCACGCTCTTCAAAATATGCCAGATTTGGGAGATCCAGCTTATATATATTTTTCATGGAAGTCTAGACCAGAAAAGCCATTATTTTTTCAAATACCTCAATAGACTAAAGAATTAGAGTATGTGTTCATTTAACAGAAAAATACAGTAGTTTATAGACTGGCAATATGTGTAAATATTATTTATGTCTAAAATGAGAGCAGGCAGAATTGAGAAAGAAGTGAAAAAATTGTTAGGACATTATGCATTTATTCATTGATTCATTTATTTAAAAAATATTTGAGTATTTTAATAGCTAGCACAAAATGCTATAGATTATTAGTGGGAAGAGTATAAAAAAGTTGAAAGGAATCACACAGGAAAGGAAGAGGCTAAGAAATGTTATCTAGTCCCTCAAACCTCTGAAGTCTCAGCCTTTCAGACAGGAAATACATGCTTGAGGCTACTGATGAATTGTTCAGTTGACAATATTTATGTGTCAATAACAGCTACTTCTAAACTAAATGGACCTCTCTATTCTGAATGACCTAGTGTGTTTTCTTGCTCAGCTCAGGGTCTAGCATTCTGAATATCTATTTATGTTTAGCTGAAAGCATCTTCAGCACTCCAGAGTATCAGGAAAGGTTTATACCAGTAACGCTTTAAAGTGGGAATGCAGACTAACAGTTACTTAATACTTCCTCAGTAAGAGGGCATAATACAACCATCAAAAGGTCATCATAATAACAGATCAAAATAATTACAAATCAAAAACTCAGATTCAAAAACACAACAAGTGTAATAAACCTGTTTTAAAATATAATGTACTTTATACTAAAGGGTGAGAAAAAGTTGTAAAGAAAGTTTATAGGAGAGCTATAAAAATATTACACTTTGGAAACCCTATACCTTGGGTTTCCAAAGATTATGTGAGCTGAAAATTTTCAGCGTGAAGAGTCAAAGGTTGGAAAATAACTATGTTTTAAAATATAGTACACAGAGTCTTTAAAACAACAGATGGCAACAATCATTTTTTAATTCCCTAAATGACAGAGTCAACAAACATAAATACCTCAGCAAAACTGGTATCATTTTTATCATAATTGAGGAATGTACTAACTGTTTGGTATATACCAGCACTGTGCTAAATGCCATACATATTTTGCCTCATTTATGCTCAAAAAACCCTTAGGTTTCAATACTCCCTTTTGAAAAATTAAAAAAGTGAAGCTCATAAATATCATATAACTTGCCCAAGTTCACACTGCTGGTAAGGGGAGGAGCTAGAATGAAATATTTAACTCCAGCACCAATACTATGAATCATTACACTAGGATTTAGTGTTAGTCACTCAATCGTGTCCAGCTCTTTGCAACGACATGGACTGTAGCCCACCACGCTCTTCTGTCCATGGCTGGAGTGGGTAGCCATTCCCTTCTCCAGGGGATCTTCCCAACCCAGGGACCAAACTCAGGTCTCTTGCACTGCAGGTGGATTCTTTACCATCTAACCCACCAGAGGAGCCCAAGGTTATTCTAAGAGAGAACAAACTGAATTGTTTTAAAGTTTAACTCCAGTTTCACAATTCTGTCCCTCCCCATCCATGGAACCTTGATAAGCCACTTAAAGGAAGATAATTTTCTTATCTATAAAATTATCAATAGGAGTAATAACCTCTATGATTTCTTTCTATCCTACAATTTGGAGGCTCCAAGACCTAAAGAAACTAGTTGGCATCTACCTAGACATAGAGAATATATAAAAGACTGTGGGGTATTCCATGAAACTCAAAATGGTTTACTGTTATTTCTTTAATCAGAAGTTATATTGTGGTTAGAGAGATGATAAGTATGTGAAAAGTTGGCATTGAAGTTACATAATTATTCAGGATGGGAAATAGACCATGGAGAAATAAGTTCTACAGCAGTTCAGAGAGGAGGGAGTGGCTTGACAGAGAAGACGTTGAGATGAAGATAGAACTTGAATGAAATAATTAAAAATGAGAGCTTGAATCTATACATGCAGGAGCATGTTTTATTGCATACATATTATGTGTCACCCGGGCTTCCCAGGTGGCGCTAATGGTAAAGAACCTGCCTGCCAATGCAGGAGACATAAAAGACTTGGGTTTGATCCCTGTGTCAGGAAGATCCCCTGGAGAAGAAAATGGCAGCCTACTCCAGTATTCTTCTTTGGAAAATTCCATGGACAGAGGAGACCAGTGGGCTACAGTCCATAGCATCACAAAGAGTCAGACATGACTGAAGCAACTTAGACTAAGATTATTACATGTCAAGCACTATGTTAGGTGTTTAAGTACATTATTTTACTGAGACTTCAGAATGATAATCCTATTGTCAGGATTCTAAGATCCAGAGGGATGAAGTAACATAGCTAGAAGCTCAGAAAGAGAGTATGACTGAGCTAGGATGAAAACACAAGTTTATCTAAATCAAAGTCCAGTCTCTTTGCACTATGTGACACAGTTGTAGATAAAACTTCAGGAGCAAAACTGTAGGACAAAACATTGCCAAAGCTGTTCAATTAATGGTAAAGATGATACTTTAATAGGAGGAGCAAGCTTGAAGGTAGAATGGCAGGATGAGACCAGAGCACAGAGGGTGGCTCAGACAGAAAGCCCAGACCTAAACAAAAATATGGCTAGGAAAAAAAAAAGTGAACCCAGGGCAGGGGAAGAATAGAGTGTACTCAACCAGAAAAATAGTTCCATCTGCCCCATTTTACTGTAGTTGCAAAGAGGCAGACCAACAGCTGCCTCTGGCCTACCAACAGGTTTAATTTAACCTACAAAATGAAAGGTCGAAGTGTTAGTCAGTCATGTCTGACTCTGCAATCCCATGGACTATAGCCTGCCAGGTTCTTCTGCCCATGGGATTCTCCAGGCAAGAATACTGGAGTAGGTAGCTGTTCTCTTCTTTAGGGGATCTTCCTGACCCAGGGATTGAACCCAGATCTCCTGCATTGCAGGCAGATTCTTTACACTCTGAGACACCAGGGAAGCCTTTAACCTATAAATTGTAAGTAGCTGAAATGTAACAATATAGAAATAAAGACACCAACATTTCTGTCTTTCCTTTCAAAAATCAGGCTACTTAATACTACTCAACATTCACTTGTTGCCATTCCCAGATGACAGCACGCATTTACCTTCTATAAACAAGGCGTGAACTCAGTCTAGACAGAGTGCCCACTCTAATGGGGGAGCTCTCTAATCTCTTCTGCTGGCACTGGAGGCATTTGACTTTGCAAACTCTGTTTAGAATCTATTAGATTAGCTTTAAATATTAGAAGGAACTATTCTGAAACTGGTGCTTTGAAATTAAGTTGGATAGACAAAGAGAGAATTGTTTGTATTTGTTTTATAATTATGACCAAAGGAAAACATAACAGGATTATGGGGAAACTGCTGTTTTTGTTTTTACCATAAGAAAAGGATAATGCTTTAATCACCTGTTAAGAGAGTATGGGGAAAGGGATGAGGGTAAGGTTTAAACCGTGTCTTACTGTTTTAATTATTTTTAAAAAGTCAAGCATAGGTGAAATAATTTCATATCTATTTAATTTGCTAATTTGGTATACAAGAGATACAACTCAATATCAAACAACAAACAATCTGATTAAAAAGTGAGCAGAGAACCTGAATATATATTTTTTCCAAAGAAGACATACAGATGGCCAACAGACACATGAAAGGCTGCTCAATATCACAAATCATCATGGAAATGCAAATCAAAATCACAGTGAGATACCACCCTACACCTGTCAGAATGACTATTATCAAAAATACAAGATATACACTGTTGGTGGGAATGTAAATTGATACAGCCAATATGGAAGATGGTATGGAGATTCCTTAAAAAACTAGGAATAACATCACCATATGGCCCAAGAATCCCATTCCTAGGCATATACCCTGAGGAAACCAAAATTGAAAGAGACACATGTATCCCATTGTTCACTGCAGCACTATTTACAGTAGCTAGAACATGGAACCAACCTAGATGTCCATCAACAGATGAATGGATAAATAAGTTATGGTACATATACACAATGGAATATTACTCAACCATAAAAAGGAATGCATTGAGTCATTTTTAATGAGGCAGATGAACCTAGAACCTATTATACAGAGTGAAGTGAGTCAGAAAGAGAAAGATAAACAACATATTCTAACACATATCTATGGAATCTAGAAAAATGGTACTGAAGAATTTATTTACAGGGCAACAATGGAGAAACAGACATAAAGAATAGACTTATGGACATGGGGAGATGGGAGGAGAGGGTGAGATGAATGGAAAGAGTAACATGGAAACTTATATTACCATATGTAAAATAGATAGCCAACAGAAATTTGCTGTATGGCTCAGGAAACTCAAACAGGGGTGCTGTATCAACCTAGAGGGATGGAATGGGGAGGGAGATGGGAGGGAGTTTCAAAAAGGAGGGGATATATGTAAACCTATGGCTGATTCATATTGAGGTTTGACAGAAAACAGCAAAATTCTGTAAAGCAACTATCCTTCAATAAAAAATAAATTAATTTTAAAAAATAACAATAAATAACAAATGTTGGCAAGGATGTGGACACAAGTGTACCTTCACACACTGTTGGTGGGACTACAAATTGATGCAGTCAATATCAAAAACAGTATGAAATTTTCTTGAAAAAAATTAAAAACAGAACTACCATCTGATCCAATAATTCCACTCCTGGGTATTAATCCAAAGAAAATGAAAACACTAATTCAAAAATACATATGCATAATCAGCATGCTGATCATGATGCATTATTTTAGTAATAATAATTTCTGCCACCCTTATGGCAGAAAGCAAAGAGGAACTAAAGAGCCTCTTGATGAGGGTAAAAGAGGAAAGTGAAAAAGCTGGCTTAAAACTCAACATTCAAAAAACTAAGATCATGGCATCTGGTCCTATCACTTCATGGCAAATAGATGAGGAAACAATGGAAACAGTGACAGACTATTTTCTTGGGCTCCAAAATCACTGCAGATGGTGACTACAGCCATGAAATTAAAAGATGCTTGCTCCTTGGAAGAACTATGACAAATCTAGACAGTATATTAAAAAGTAGAAATATTACTTTGTTGACAAAGGCCTATATAGTCAAAGCTATGGTTTTTCCAGTAGTCATGTATGGATGTGAGATTTGGACCATAAAGATGGCTGAGCACTGAAGAATTGATGCTTTTGAACTGTGGTGTTGGAGAAGACTCTTGAGAGTCCCTTGGACTCCAAGGAGATCAAATGAGTCATTCCTAAGGGAAATCAACCCTGACTGTTCATTGGAAGAACTGATTCTAAGCTGAAGCTTCAGGACTCTGGCCACCTGATGTGAAGAGCCGACTCATTGGAAAAGACCCTGATGCTGGGAAAAATTGAAGGCAGGAGGAGAAGGGGACAACAGAGCACAAGATGGTTGGATGGCATCACTGACTCAATGGACGTGAGTTTGAGCAAGCTCTGGGAGACAGTGAAAGACAGGGAAGCCTGGCGTGTTGCAGTCCATGGTGTGGCAAAGAGCTGGACATGACTGAGTTACTGAACAACAACAATTCGACTGAGCAAGTGAACTGAAATGAACTGAACTGAACTGAATGGCCTTTAATGAATGACACCTCCTTGTACCCATGTTCTTAAGTCCTTCCCACATTAACTCTGAGCTCAGCCAGTGACAACGTGACATGTTTTGGTTGATGCTATGCTGTGCTGAGCTTAGTCACTCAGTAGTGTCCAACTCTTTGAGATACTATGGACTGTAGCCTGCCAGGCTCCTCTGTCCATGGGGATTCTCCAGGCAAGAATACTAGAGTGGGTTGCCATGCCCTCCTCCAGGAGATCTTCCCAATTCAGGGATCAAACCCAGGTCTCCCACATTGCAGACAGATTCTTTACCAGCTGAGCTACCAGAGAAGCCCTTTGGTTGATGAGATATCAGCTAATGTAATACAAGCAGAGGTTTTAAAGATCCTTCGCTTTCTCCATCTTGGCTGCCTTGTTGTTCATTGGGAATCCTTCTGGCACCATATAAAGGAGCCAAGCTAGCATCTTTGACAATGAGACAGTGTGGAGATGAGACAAGTTATCTCCTCTGAGATCCTTTAGACCAACCAGCTCCCAACTTCACCACTTGCTGACTACAGTTGCATGAATAACCCCTATGAAACCAACAGAAAAACCACTCAGTTGAGTTTACTTCCCAAGTCCAAACTGCTGATCCACAGAATCATGAGCAAGTGAAATGGCTGTTTGTTAAACCACTGAGTTTTAAGATGATTTGTTACAGCATAATAAATAACATATATATGTTTTGCTCTCCACTATATCACCAATAAGTACCACAGTATTAATAAACAAATAGCACAATAAATATTTTTAAATGAGAAAATGAATAAATTGATGATGAGGATGTTTCTAGTTATGCCTTCTTGAAGGATGCTAATGTTATAATAACCTAGACATCAGCTAAGGTTGACTATACTTGTAAGATCCTTAATAAATATTAAGAACTAAAAACCATATTTTATATCCCTAGAAAGTCAAACCTCACAAAAATGTATATAGATTTCTGGGATACAAGTTCTCATGGTTATGCTTTTGCTGTCTTTAGCCCTGAAAGACTTCACCTAATCATGAGCATTAATCTTCACTGGGACTACACACATACACCTACACACACACACTTACAAGCACACACACACGCATGCCCAGAAGCATGCATACATATAGGCACACATGTACCTATGCAAGATAGAAAACACTCACACAATCACATATATACATATGAAATGGACTTTAAAAAATATAAAAGGGTCAGAAGGAGGTCTCAGTAAAAATCCTAAAGTTGTCTATTAGATACTGTTCTCCTCAAAGGTCATTTCATTCAAGGAGAGTCATCCCTTGGTATCCATGGGAGTTTGGTTGCCAAGATGTCCAAGGATACCAAACTTCACAGATGCTCAAGTACCTTAAATAAAATGGCATATTCCATACTCTCATTTAAATTTTTAATTACCAAAGTGTTTTCCAAAGTATTCACAATATTATCAATCTATGAGGCTTCCAGTTCCTCCACATCCCTGCCGATATTTATTGCTGTTAGTTTTTTTTTTCAATTCTAACCATTTTAATAGATATACTATTATTCAATTGTAAACACTAAAAATTTAATTTGCATTTATAAATTAATTATAAATGCATTAATTTATATTTATTTAAATGCATTAATTTATATAAATTAATATAAATTAATTTATATTAGTTAACAGTAAAATTTTTTACACAAATTTAAGTCTCTTGTACAGTACAATCTTGAAAGACTTTTCAGAAGTCATCTTAGACTCACAACCTACAAAGTCAGATATTTAAAAAGTTATTCTCCCAAAAGGGAAATCAGCATCAAACATCTTTTAGAAAAGGTTTTCTCTCATACACAAGTATGAATTTTGTTCTGGAATTTGAAAAATTTGTAAAAACTATTTCCACTTACATTTAAGAGTCCACTCAAATACCACACATTCTAATTTCTTTTTCAATTCAAAATCTTCAGGCCCTGCAAAACTCCCCATGCTTCTCCTAAGTTTGTCTTAATGGTTAGGTTTCTTGACTTTTGATGATCTAGTATTATATTTATTCCTATATACTTTATTTTAAATCAGTAGCCACTGGTTAAATAATTTAAACATTTCTAAATGTTCCAAATCCAATTTAAAGCTTACTTCAACTGTTATTAGGTCTAACTTCCTTAACTTTAATTCTTATTCCAAATATTAAAGGATAATTTTAATAATCCACCCTTCACATACATAGAGATTTTTATCCCAAAACTCTGAGCTCAGAGAAACACAATTTCAGATTTGGAAGTCATCATGACCAAAGTATATCTTTTGAGATCTTAGAGATTCCAGACTGAGAGGAAGAAAACAGGAAAAAAAAAAAAACATCAATTATTGTTCAAGCCACAAGGATGCCAAAGGAGGGCAAATATTCTCCAATTACCGTCCCACCTCCCTGCAAAAAAAGTAAAAGTACTTGGAGTCTAAAGAAACAGATTCTAACCCTAACTCCGTCATTAACAATTGGAACATAGATAAATTACTGGATCACTTTACCTCTTTTTCCCAATTAAACAAAAATCTTATGTGTTTGGTACTGACATTGGTCTACATGGTAGACATCCATCAAATGTTCTGATAATCCAAAAACATTCAGAAAGAAGAAAGATCCTTACAGGACTCAAGGAAAAACATGTGAAGCCCAGTCAATAATAAGTGTTCCCTAATAAATCTTAGACGAAGCACAGAAAAGTAGTATTATAGACTTACCATGGATTTTCCCAATATCCAGAGTCAATGTCCTGATCAAAACTAACAAGTAGCATCAAGTTAATAGGGACAACTGTTTGGCTTTTAGTGGAATACTATTAAGTAAAAATATTCCATAGAAATTATAATTGTAACATTTAAACTCTCCTGTTCTTTGTTATGATGGAAAAGAATACCTCTAAAATATTTGGCTCAGATGGTAAAGAATCTACCTGCAGTGCAGGAGATCTGGGTTTGATCCTGGTTTGGGAAGATCCCCTGGAGAAGGGCATGGCAACCCACTCCAGTATTCTTGCCTGGAGAATCCCTACAGACAAAGGAGCCTGGCAGGCTACAGTCCATGGGGTTACAAAGAGTCAGGTACGACTGAGCGACTAATCACAAAATATTTACCACACAAATCTATGTTATACAACAGTCTGGGAAGAAATATAGAAAAATTTGAAGGCACAATTTTTTTTAAGTTGAAGACAGGAGAGAAGCCCAAACAATTTTGTCCAATAATTTACGAAAAAAATATGAATAGCAAGAGAGAGATAAGGAAAAAATAAAGGAAGATTAAAAAGTTTGGAAACGAATCTAAATCTAAAATCTCAAGAACTATAATATAATATTCAAGGATGTTAATACTATGGGATTGCATCTTTCTGAAGTACTGAAAGATAATAGGGATAGTTCATTAATCCACACAGTCATTCATTCAACAAACATTTCTAGACACTACTGTAGACACTGAGTACACAGAGCTATAAGGGGCATCTTTGTTTTTGCTGTTTATCACTCAGTTATATCTGACTCCTTGCGAACCCATGGACTGTAACCCTCTAGGCTGCTCTGTCCATGGGATTTCCCAGGCAAGAATAATGGAGTGGGTTGCCATTTCCTTCTCTAGGGGATCTTCTTGACCCAAGAATCAAACCCACGTATCCTACATCAGCAGGCAAAGTCTTTAACACTGAGCCACCAGTGAAGCCCAACAGGCATTTTGGACAGTATTAAAAATGCCACTGGCTCTGTGGAGAGAGGCTGGTAACTCATGATTGAACTAGAATCTAAAGGTAAGAAAGAAAGCAGGATATTCAAGGCCAGATTACCTAGGTCCCTGGTGTTCTCTGCTGTCTTCCACATGTGTTCCAAGACATTAAAGCATGTGATTTAAATCATTAAACTTTATTTTTTTACTTTTGGATATATTTTAAAGTAGAAAACATATCCTTAGGAATGTGGTAGAAATAATGAGAAGTCCCAGAAGAGAAAAAGTCATCGTGTTAGGGACAGATTTTGCAGCCAGTTGCCAGCATCCCCAACCACACTTTCATCTCCATTACCTGTCAAGAATATTCTTCCCAATCCATTTTAAGACATTCTGTCTATTTACATTAAAAATAATTTGTGTATACCATTGTGGGGTGTTTTTGCATTTATCTGTTTTCCGTTTCATGCTCTTCATGTTTAAGTAGTCAATTCTTCAATAGTTTTCCTTTAATATAAAACCAATCAAACTGCTTTCAAATTTTATGATGCTCTGATGATAATTACAGTGTCATTGGAAGCCAAAATTCCTCTACCTTACCATAAACATTTATGGATCATTGATTTCATATTGTTCCATAATTTCATAATTCCTTCTTGAAACCATCCACAATTTATATTAATTCTATATCCAGCTTCTTGATACTATCTTCTACATTTGTTCCATCTCATCACCGTCCCCTGGTTATTTCTATGTTTTTTGGTACTCCTTTTCCATTTCCATCATAGATTCCCCTTCTTGTGACAATCTTTAAATTGTGGCATTGCTGATATTTCATTCTCAGTATCCTGTTTTTTGTAATTCACTCGTTCACACATGCCCTTAGCTTCAGTTAACACCTACTTGCTGATGATATCCTAATTTAAGAGAATATTTGGCCATTGGTCCTGAGACTGTCACTTCCAATAGCCAGGGCCAGGTCTTAAATTCAATGTTTCTTTTTGTAAAGTAATAAGTAAATGTTTCAAAAGTTCAAGGGACAACTCTCCATGAGATTTTTTTTCTTTAAACAAAATATATTTTATGATTTTATATTTTAGTATTTTTTGCATATTTTATTTATTATTACAAATAGATGGAAAAACAGTGGAAACAGTGGCTGACTTTATTTTTCTGGGCTCCAAAATCACTGCAGATGGTGACTGCAGCCATGAAATTAAAAGACGCTTACTCCTTGGAAGGAAAGTTATGACCAACCTAGACAGCATATTAAAAAGCAGAGACATTACTTTGGCAACAAAAGTCCATCTAGTCAAAGCTATGGTTTTTCCAGTAGTCATGTATGGATGTGAGGCAACTATAAAGAAAACTGAGTGCCAAAGAATTAATGCTTTTGAACTGTGGTGTTGGAGAGGACTCTTGAGAGTCCCGTGGACTACAAAGAGATCCAACCAGTCCATCCTAAAGGAAATCAGTCCTGAATATTCACTGGAAGGACTGATGCTGAAGCTGAAACTTCAATACTTTGGCTACCTGATGCGAAGAACTGACTCATTTGAAAAGACCTTGATGCTGGGAAGGATTGAAGGCAGGAAAAGAAGGGGAGGAGAAGAAGATGAGATGGTTGGATGGCATCACCGACTCAATGGATATATGAATCTGAATAAACTTCGGGAGTTGGTGATGGACAGAGAGGCCTGGCGTGTTGCAGTTCATGGGGTCGCAAAGTTGGACACAACTGAGCGACTGAACTGAACTGAGATTATTCTTCTTACTATGTATGTTTTATTATTACTAACATAAATAACTACATATATTATTAATATTAGCACTGGTTTCTCACTTCAAAATCTGAAAAGGCACGCAATGCCCCATTCATGGTTTCTAAATAGTATTCACCAGTAAATGGAATCAAGACTCGTGGGCTAAATGATTGATTCTAGAGTTAGGGCAGGGAATACACAAGAGGAGTCTAAACCATCCTGTCATGTCAGAAAGTAAAGAAGTCTTCATAAGTCAAAAGGAAAATGCATGTCCAAAACCACAGGAGCCAATCTGAAGGAACACCCAATGACTGAAGCTGGAACATTTGTTGCAATAAAACAATGTAATATTAGATTGTAATTCAAATTATAAATTATCTTACCTGTGTCCATGCCAAGGAAAAATAATTTATTATACACAAATAAATGAAGGGAGGGAGGAAGAGAAAAGAGGGAAGGAAGTAGGGAAGGATGAAGGAAGGAGGTAAAAGAGATATATCTCTAGTGCAGAAGAATTCCAAATTATACAGATTCCTTCTCCACTCCAGGAATTAAGCTTAACCTTCCCTTTCCCACCCCCCAGGCTTGAGTGTGCTCTGTGCTTATTGACTTGCTTCCAGCAAGTAGCGAAAGTCAGGAAAGTGGGCAATAACTTTGCTGTAGAGAAACCTGACAATCAGTACTTCTGCCCATTTATCAAGGTTAAGGTCCTCTTGATAGTATCTGATGAGAATGCAACTCGCCTCTGTCATCTCCTTCCTTAAGCCTCTAACCTAATTCTAACAAAAGAAAAAAAACAAGGAAATGAAAACCAAAACCACAAGGATATATCACCTCACACCTGCCAAAATGGCTATTATCAAAAAGACAAGAAATAAGAAGTGCTGGTGAGGATATGGAGAAAAGAGAAGCCTTGTGCAGTGTTGGTAAAAATGTAAATGGTGCAGACATTATGGAAAACAGGGTGGTAGTTCCTAAAAAAAAAAATACAACTACCATATGATCCAGCAATTCCACTTCTGGTTATTTATCTGAAGAAAACAAAAATACCAGGTCCAAAAGATACATACACCCTTATGTTCACTGTTCTTTGCAGCATTATTTACAATAGCCACAATATGGAAACAACCTAAGCATCCTCAATGGAGAATGGATAAAGCAAATTCTTTCTATATATGCACACACACATATATATACAATATACAAAATAATTCAGCCATAACAAAGAAGGAAATCTTTCCATTTGCAACAACATGGATGGACTTTAAGGGCTTTATGCTAAGTGAAATGTCAAACAGACAAATACAGCATGATCTCACTTATATGTGGACTCTACAACAGACAAACAAAACCATGCTCATGGATATAGAGAACAGATTGGTGGTTGCCAGAAGTGGGGGTGAAGTTGCTAGAGATGTGTGAAAGGGGTCAAAAAGGTACAAACTTTCAGATATAATGTGAATAAGTCATGGTGATGAAACATAGAGGGTTGACTACAGTTAATAATACTGTATTACATGTTAGTAGCTCAGTCATGTCTGACTTTCTGCCACTCCATGGACTCTAGCCCACCAGGCTCCTCTGTCCATGGAATTCTCCAGTCAAGAATACTAGAATGGGTAGCCATTCCCTTCTCTAGGGGATCTTCCCAACCCAGGGATTGAATCTGGGTCTCCTGCATTGCAGGCAGATTCTTTTACCATCTGAGCCACCAGGGAAGTCCCAATATGTAGGTCTTAAAAGACTTCATCACAAGAAAAAATATTTTTGTATCTATGATGATAGGCATTAACTAGACTTATTGTTGTGATTGTTTTGCAATTTATATAAACATCAAATCATTATGCCTCACACTTGAAACTAATATATTTCAGTTACATTCAATAAAAAATTTAGAATCTTGAATGAATATATGCCCTTACAGATAAAATAACAACATGCCCTTACATCAGCCTTTCAACCCTAAAGAAGGGAGCGTCTTAACAAAGATATCAATACTTGAAGATACCTAAACAGAAAGGACATGGGGGAATTTTTTCCCTGTCTTGACTAAGAAAACAGAGAAAATACATAAAAAGTGAAATGATTAATCAATGAGGTGCTCAGAAGGAACACGCAAGGAAAAGTCTCTCTAAAGATTAAGGAGTGCTTCTTAGAGGATTATGGAGATAAATGAGTGCTTAGATATTGAATATTCCTAAAAATCCTTAGAAAATAAAGTCATTGAACTATTACTTGCAATATGCTAAAAAAAAAAGAAAGAAAGAAAGAAAAGAGAGTATTCTCATTGTCTCAATGTCTTAAGAACTCAAGTTCCCATACTTTAGGTAAAATTTTGCAAATAAGACACCTTTTATTTCTATTTAATAAAAATAGCTATGCCTTCTCTGATTTTCAGCATTAAGTATAACATGAGTTTATACATTTTTACTCTCTTTGAGCATGTTCTTCCTAAACTTACACAGAACCACTGATGAAATAAATTGCTGCTACCTCTGCGTAACATGTAAGGTTTTCAAAAATGTAAACTGGAATTTAACCAGATCGATCCATTATCTGAAATTTTTATTTTAACAGTAATTATATTTTATATTATGTAAGCTAGATTAATATGTTATGAGCCACATGTTGGACAGGAACTCACTACCTTAGCAAACTTCTACTGCTTTCACGATTTGTCTCTCACATCATTCTGGGTCCATTTTGGGCCACTTGACTTTTCTTTTAAGAAAAAGAGATAAGTATGTAATTTAATTCAAGAAGGGGAAAACCGAGCTCTGATTCAAGAACTAAAATGCTTACTACAGTGAGAAATTTTGAGAAAATAATGGCCAATTTAGATAATGCCACTAAGGCCAAAGAACTCCTCGACCAAAAAGTTCATGCAGTTGAACATAGGTGGTTCAAATTAGAGTTGCAGTAGATATAATATGGGCCTCTTTAGGGGTGTTGTTCAGTCACTTAGTGGTGTCTGACTCTTGACTCCATGGACAGCAGCACGTCAGGCTTCCCTTTCCCTCACCATCTTCTGGAGCTTGCTCAAACCCATGTCCATTGAGTCATTGATGCCATCCAACTATCTCATCCTCTGTTGTCCCCTTCTCCTCCTGCCTTCAATCCTTCCCAGCATCAGGGTCTTTTCTAATCGGTCAGTTCTTTGCATCATGTGGCAAGTATTGGAGCTTCAGCTTCAGTATGAGTCCTTCCAATGAATATTCAGGATTGATTTCCTTTAGGATTGACTGCTTTGATCTCCTTGCAGTCCGAGGGACTCTCAAGAGTCTTCTCCAACACCACAACTCAAAAGCATCAATTCTTCAGCGCTCAGCCTTCTTTATGGTCTAGCTCTCACATTCATACATGACTCCTGGAAAAACCATAACTTTGACTATACAGACCTTTGTATGCAAAGTAATGTCTCTCTGCTTTTTATTATGCTGTCTAGGTTTGTCATAGCTTTTCTTCCAAAGAGCAAATTTGGAAGAGTCTTTTAAAATTAAAAGAAAGAAAAGAAATTAAAGAGTCTTTTAATTTCTTCAAAGGTAATGTGTGTTATTTTAGGGGAAGAATTTTGTACTTGCATCCCTGCAGACCTCTCTGAGATTTTTAATAATACTAAAAGTATCTGGGAAGTAAACAAAGAACAACAACTGTTTACAAGTGTTAAAAAAAAAAAAAAAAGACTTCTCCTTAGAAGGCTGCCATGAGTACACTTAATACCTCACTTGATGAATTCTGACCTAGAACTCTATACTCCCAAATGCTTTGTAACTATTATAGGAAATTAATGAGGGAATTTGTATGTAAAAAGACTGCATATTCTGAAGTTATTTGTCAAACTGTTTTATTACATTCATTTCTCCAGGCCATCAGAAACACTGAAGAGAATTTTCAACCCCAAATATGTATTGTTTAAGCCTAACATTAAAATTGAGTTCTAAAGCTGAATTTTAAAAGTTTGAGCCTATCAAATATAGGGAGCTTTAATTCACTGTCCATAGAAGTAGCTAAGGAAATTATATCAGTGATTACTCCACTCTACTTTAAAATTGGCTAACTTGGCTAACAAAACAGGATCTTGGAAACATATCTGGGACACGAGTTCACATTCCATTCTCCTGTTTGCCAATATTAAATTGGCCATGTATCTGATGGCACAAAATCAACACAGCATGCTGCTATGAAAATGACTCCATGGCAATAAAACCTCAAGTTACCTGGATGATTTATTTAGTTGAACTGAAGGACATTAACAGTCTTGGCCTAAGTTGTTAACCACTCCACACATTAAGTACCAATTATAAAAAGTAAATTGTGCCAGTGAATTAAGAAAGACCATTATAATTAAGCAATATATAGCTTATATCAAGAAAAAAGTAAAAGGCATATTCTCTCATGTCTTCTTCAATTTCTCTGATCATAGAAAAACCACTGGTATCTTCATTTAGAAAAGGAAATTCCCTTAAAGAATCTGCTTCTTATGGACTGGCTGGCTTGGGCTCAGGATTCTTTGTTTATAACAAGTGTCCCAGATATTTTGTGGTCAAAGACTTCTGGAAAATACCTCTAGAGTATATTTTATATTTTCCTGTTAGTTCCTAAAATTTCTAATCTTAAATTCTTATGCATCTTCATGTTGCTCACATAACCCTGGCCCATGAGGTTTAAACATCTAGGACTTCCACTTGAATTTATGCCTATAGCACTTGACATATTGAAAACTTAAAATAAACTTCAAACTAATAATCCCCTCTCTCTAGGCTCTTATACAGATGCCAAACTAATCTTCCAAATGTAATTTTGCAATTATGTTAATTTCTTGATAAAATATTTTGAGAGCACAGTCAATTAAGTGCAGGCTCTGGATTAGACTTCTGGGTTTGAACCTTCTCTTGACCATTGACTTCCTAGCTCTACAAGCTTGTCAAAGTATTTAACTCCTCAGAGTTCCACTATGTTTACTCAAAACATATAAAAGTGCATAACATTTAATACTATACTGATTAATCAAATCACTAATTATTTAATTAAGATGAGATAATCCATGTGTATTGTCCCAGGTCCTGGCACAGGCTATGCGGTGTTGGAGAAGACTCTTGAGAGTACCTTGGACTGCAAGGAGATCCAACCAGTCCATTCTGAAGGAGATCAGCCCTGGGATTTCTTTGGAAGGAATGATGCTAAAGCTGAAACTCCAGTACTTTGGCCACCTCATGCGAAGAGTTGACTCATTGGAAAAGACTCTGATGCTGGGAGGGATTGGGGGCAGGAGAAGAAGGGGACGACAGAGGATGAGATGGCTGGATGGCATCACTGACTCGATGGACATGAGTTTGAGTGAACTCCGGGAGTTGGTGATGGACAGGGAGGCCTGGCATGCTGCGATTCACGGGGTCGCAAAGAGTCGGACACAACTGAGCGACTGAACTGAACTGAACTGATGCAGTCAATAAATATTACTATCACTATTATGTAGTGAGAAAATGGTTTGAAATATTACTCTTTATATCTTATTTCCTTATGTATAATTCTCCAATCAGTCAGAGATTAGAATTAGGAAGTAGGAAGAAAAATTTAAATAAACTGCCAATGTTCAATTTGTAGTCTTCTCGTTTTTTTTAATTGTAAATAAGATCCTGAACTCACAACAAAAATAAAACAAAACAACCAATGTTTTTTTTATTTGTAAGAACCAAGATTATTAAGGGAAGAAGAGACTCTCAAAAATCAGAAAGGAAGACAGAAAGAAGCAGAGCACAGAGTTCATGCCATAAAAATAGACTCATAAGATGCATAAAAGACTATAGGATTACCCTGACTATCTGACTCAGGCAAGACTAAATGAGAATTATTGCACTCCGGAGGAAAGAGGATTCAATGACATAGGAACTTGTAGAATGTCTATAGATCTCGGAATGAGATGCCAAAGACAAGACCTGGGGACTCTAGGAAAGGATTGAAATCACATCTAGGCACTGCTAAGCACTGTCTGGCCCCCCCAGAAATGTTAGACAGAGGGAGCCAGATGAGCCTGTTGTCCATCCCAGTGTTAGGAGCACTGTAAGATGTGCTCTTTGTAGCTGCTTGGTGCAGGCCTTCCATCAACTGTGATCTGTCTGCACGTCTCTCAGCAGAAATGACACCCTCCAATAGCTAGGAATTTACTTAGTCCCATCCAAACTCTCCCTTGTGGACTAATCTTTTTCAATAGTCTAGAACATTCATAAGCTTCCTAAAACGGAGCTCAATCCTCAGGGAAATGGTGGAATAGAGGGAGAAAACTCAACAATTATGCCTGGGCTAACACTGAAACCTACTGATTTTATTATTATAATAATTCCTTATTGCCTTTTATGTCATATAAAACCCTAAGGCCTTCATAATCTCAACTCCAGAGTCAGATTATGCACATTATTTCCCCTCTAGCTGCAAGCATAAGTCATTCATCCAAATCAGATCAGTCTCTCTAAATGTCTATATAACACAATGATGCCAATTGATGTCTTCAATCATGTTTAGGCTATTCCTGTTGCTTCTCCTTTGTCTTTTCAAAACCTATCTACTTTCCAGTGCCCAGCTTAAATCCAATCTTCTCCACATGTTTTCTATAACTAAACCCAACCGACTCATCCATCTCTAAGCTACTATTATGGTTAGAAACTACGCAGTTACACCCTGAATATATATATTGCCTTGTGTTAATATCTCTTCATATTTTGTGCATTTTTCTTATACCTCCAAGTAGTTTAGATATTCATAATGGTTAAAGATTATATCTTTAAAGATATAATCTTTTGTATAAAGATACAATCTTGTGTAAAGATTATATCTTTAAAGATATAATCTTTTGTATAAAGATACAATCTTGTGTAAAGATTATATCTTATTTGTCTTGTGTACACCATACAATGACACTCCAAAGTCTGTCTTAAGTATCTGTTGTTTAATTGAAATGTTCTGAACATCACAGGTTCATTAACCACCTTTTTTCCAAAGTTTATACCTTTTATTTTGCATTGGGGGTATAGCCAATTAACAATGTGTGGTGGTCAAAACCACTTTAGACCATGTGAAATATCTATTTCACTGTTCAGGTATAGATGAAAATGTTTCTGAAAGAAAAAAAATCTGTAAATCAATATAGTCCTGTGTTTTGTATCAAAATGTGTTACATATGATTTTCATTTTTTCCACAGGCACAAAAAAAATCAGTTTCTGACTTATAAAACTCTCTACCAGCTATACATCTGCCTTTTTGTTAGGCTGATCCATCTTTTATACTATTCTTGGTAATACAGTCTTTAACCTACTAAAATTTTTATAAAATACTAATAAAATTTAAAATATGTTAAATATTAATAAAATAAAGCTTAGTGATATATGCCACCAAAGTTTCTTCTAGAGCTGATATCTAATTCCATTTAATGTGCTAGCCATACCTGTTGTGGGTAACTCAATGATCAGATAAATAAAGATCACAATCCAGTTCTTCTCTCAGAGGCTTTCTTGGCATTTTCCTACTTTGAACTATCTACCCTATAGTATTCCACAGAACCCACTGCAAACTCTCCCTTATTTTTCCCTTCTTTGTGTTTTCTACCCCAAATATGAAAAGGAAAAGGAAATTTTTTTTAAAAATTGTAAAAGTTCTTGAATGAACTAATAGCTCTCAACTATCAAATTTGAAAAAGTAATTATCACCTGGTAGAAAAGGGAAGTGTGTACGTATAGCCCTACTGCATGTTAAGAAGGAATATGAAATAATTTAGAAGTCTTATTGCAATCTTGTCAAATGTCTTGCAATGACTTTTCAAGTTCCTATGAGAACTGTTCATATAACACCCCCAAGTATTCTCTCTGTGACATTATCTTACTTCTTCTCTGGTCACACAAACCGCAGGGGCCCTGCACAGCCTACTGCCCTCCACATGAACTTCTCTTCTTCTGGACATGTGCATGGTCACCTCCTCAGGGTTTTTGCAAATGGACCTATTCTTCTCAACTTCCCTAAAATAGCAAACCACGTCCATTATCAACTCCATGTATTCAAGTTTATATTTTTGTGCATTGCAATTATCATCTTCCACCATATTTTACAATTTCCTCCCTCATTTTGTTTATATTTTATCTTCACCAATAGAATAAATTTCCAAGGGGATAAGGATCATTATCATTTTATTTATTCATATGTTCCAAACTTAAAACAGTTCCTGGAATATAATAGGTGCTTAATATTCATTTAACTTATATGTAGAGTACATCATGCAAAATGCCAGGCTGGATGAAACACAAGCTGGAATGAAGATTGCCAGGAGAAATATCAATAACCTCTGATATGCAGATGACACCACCCTTATGGCAGAAAGCAAAGAAGAACTAAAAAGCCTCTTGATGAAAGTGAAAGAGGAGAGTGAAAAAGTTGGCTTACATATCAGTGTCTCTTTTGCTGTCTCGTACACCGGGTTATTGTTACCATCTTTCTAAATTCCATATATATGCGTTAGTATACTGTATTTATGTTTTTCCTTCTGGCTTACTTCACTCTGTATAATAGGCTCCAGTTTCATCCACCTCATTAGAACTGATTCAAATGTGTATACCTGTGGCAGATTCATTTTGATATTTGGCAAAACTAATACAATTACGTAAAGTTTAAAAATAAAATAAAATTAGAAAATAAAATAAAACCAACAATGAAAAAAAAAAAAAAAGTTGGCTTAAAGCTCAACGTTCAGAAAACTAAGATCGTGGCATCTGATCCCATCACTTCATGGCAAATAGATGAGGAAACAATGGAAACAGTGACAGACTTTATTTTGGGGGGACAGCCATGAAATTAAAAGATGCTTGCTCCTTGTAAGAAAAGCTATGACCAACCTAGACAGCGTATTAAAAAGCAGAGACATTACCAACAAAGGTATGTCTAGTCAAAGCTATGGTTTTTCTAGTAGTCATGTATGGATGTGAGAGTTGGACTATAAAGAGAATTGATGCTTTTGAACTGTGGTGCTGGAGAAGACTCTTGAGAGTCCCTTGGACTGCAAGGAGATCAGACCAGTCAGTCCTAAAGGAAATCAGTCCTGAATATTGATTGGGAGGACTGATGCCACCCGATGTGAAGAACTGCCTCCTTAGAAAAGACCCTAATGCTGGGAAAGATTGAAGGCGGGAGGAGAAGGGGACGATAGAGGATGAAATGGTTGGATGGCATCACTGACACGATGGACATGAGTTTGAGTAGGCTCCAGGAGTTGGCGATGGACAGGGAAACCTGGCACTCTGCAGTCCATGGGGTTGCAAAGAGTCAGACATGACTGAGCGACAGAACTGAACAGAACTGAAATATTTATTAAATGAATGGGTAATTCTAAAGATGACAATGATGCAAAAGACACAGACATGGAACAACCAAGAAGAAAACACTAAATAACTTTAATTCTAGGTGAGAAAATGTATTATTTGCCTATGGAAATTTTACTAATTAATCCAATTTAAATCATTGTTTAAAACCACACTGAAAAACCAATGCCATTTTTCACAGAATTACACACACACAAAATTGAAATTTGTATCAAAACACAAAAGACCCCAAATAGCCAAACCAATCTTAAGAAAAGAATAGATCTTGAGTAATCAACTTCTTACTGAAGACTATACTATACTATACAAAGCAACAGTAAGCAAAAAAAAAATATGCTGTAGCATAAAGACACACATATACGTCAATGGAACAACATAGAAAGTCCAGAAATAAACCCATTTACCTATGGTCAATTAGTCTATGACAAAGGAGGCAATAATATACAATGGAGAAAAGACAGTCTCTTCAATAATGGTGCTGGGAAAACTGAAAAACTACCAATATACATAAAATAATGAAGTGAGAACATTCTCCAACACCATATACAAAAATAAATTCAAAATGGAGTGAAGATCTAAATGTAAGCTTGCTGCTGCTGCTCCTAAGTCACTTCAGTCATGTCTGACTCTGTGCGACCCCATAGACGGCAGCCCACCAGGCTCCCCCGTCCCTGGGATTCTCCAGGCAAGAACACTGGAGTGGGTTGCCATTTCCTTCTCCAATGCATGAAAGTGAAAAGTGAAAGTGAAGTCGCTCAGTCATGTCTGACTCAGCGACCCCATGGACTGCAGCCCACCAGGCTCCTTGGTCCATGGGATTTTCCAGGCAAGAGTACTGGAGTGGGATGCCATTGCCTTCTCCGAAATGTAAGCCTGGATACTATAAAACTCCTAGAGGAAAACATAGGCAGAACATTCTTTGACATAAATCACAGCAACATTTTTTGGGTCCATCTCCTAGAATAATGCAAATAAAAACAAAAATAAACAAATGGGAGTTAATCAAACTTAAAATCTTTTGCAGAGCAAAGGAAAACATTAATGAAACAAAGAAACAATTTATAGGGGGAAAAAATCTATGGAATGGGAGAATATATTTGCAAGGCATTCAACCAACAAGGGATTAATTTCCAAAATATACAAACAGTTTATATAACTTAGTATCAAACAAACAACTCAATCAAAAAATGGGTAGAAGACCTAAATAGACATTTTTCCAAAGAAAACATGCAGAATGCCAACAGGCATATGAAAAGATGCTCAACATTGCTAAGTATTAGAGAAATGCAAATTAAAACTACAAAGAAGTATCACCTCACACCAGTCAGAATGGTCATCATTAAAAAGTCTACAGATAATAAATAACAGAGAGGATATGGAGAAAAAGGATCCTTCTTATACTGTCTGTGTTATTATAAATTGATGTACCCATGTGGAAAATAGTAAGGAGGTTTCTTTAAAAACTAAAAATACAGCTACCATATGCTCTTACAATCCCACACCAGGGCATATATCCAGAGAAAATGATAATTTGAAAAGGTACATGCACCCTAGTGTTCATAGCAGCACTATTTACAATAGCCAAGACAGAGAAGCAGCCTAAATGTCCATAGATAAATGAATGGATGAAGAAGATGTGGTGTGTATATATATGTATATACACACACACACAATGGAATATTTCTCAGCCAAAAAAAAAAAGAATGATATAATGCCACTTGTAGCAATATGGCATTATCATAGAGATTATCATTAAGTGAAGTAAGTCAGAGAAAGACAAATATCATATGATATCACTTATATGTGGAGTCCAAAATACATCACAAATGAATGTATTTATGAAACAGACTCATATATACACATAAGAACAAGTACATGTATAACTGAATCAATTTCCTGTATACTTAAAACTAACACAACATTGTAAATTAATGATATCTCAATTTTTTTAAGTTAAAAAAAATAAAACCATACAAAAGAGTTCAGTGCATTGAGTATATCTCTCCCTTGTGGCTCAGATAGTAAAGAGTCCGCCTGCAATGCAGGAGATCCTGGTTTGATCCCTGGGTCAGGAAGATCTCCTGGAGGAGGGCATGGCAATCCACTTCAGTATCCTTGCCTGGAGAATCTCACGGATAAAGAAGTCTGGCAGGCTACAGTCCACGGGGTGGCATAGTCAGACATGACTGAGCAACTGACACACACACAGAACAAAACGTAAGCCATGTAAATGTTTTCAGTTCAGTTCAGTCACTCAGTCATGTTCGACTTTGTGACCCCATGAACTGCAGCGCACCATGCTTCCCTGTCCATAACAAACTCCCAGAACTTCCTCAAACTCCTGTCCATTGAGTCGGTGATGCCATCCAACCATCTCATTCTTTGTCATCCCCTTCTCCTCCTGTCTTCAATCTTTCTCAGCATCAGGATCTTTTCCAAGGAGTCAGTTCTTCGCATCAAGTGGCCAAAGTATTGGAATTTCAGCTTCAGCATCAGTCCTTCTATTCAGGTCTGATCTCCTTTAGGACTGACTGGTCTGATCTCCTTGCAGTCCAAAGGACTCTCAAGAGTCTTCTCCAGTTCAAAAGCATCAATTCTTCAGCGTTCAGCTTTCTTTACAGTCCAGCTCTCATATCCATACATGACTACTGGAAAAACCATAGCTTTGACTAGATGGACCTTTGTTGGCAAAGTAATGTCTCTGCTTTTTAATATGCTGTCTAGGTTTGTCATAGCTTCTCTTCCAAGGAGCAATCATCTTTTAATTTCATGGCTGCAGTCACCATCTGCAGTGATTTTGGAGCCCAAGAAAATGTTTTAGCTTGGTCTGAATCCAACCTCTATCACTTTTGAACTAGATGAACTAGATCAGGTTCTTCTACTTCTTTAGCCTTGACCAATGTAGCTGTAAAATCAGATAATAATGCCTGTTTCTTAGGTCCACTCACTGTAGATGGTTTATATCAAGTAGTGAACCCAAGGAATGATTCAATAAAATGATAAAAATTACTTAGATTTTTTGGGAAGAAATACAGAGAGGAGATCTTGCTTCTATCAACAAATATATAGTTATTTAAATATAGCAAGGAGGCTTACATAATTCAGTATGACTTAGATTTTCAGATATATCTCCTTCATTTTGTTTATAACTAATCTATCTGCAAGACAGAAACTCAAATAAATTTGTACTCAGTTTAAATTTACTCTTACCCTTTAACTTAAAAGACTACACAATTTATCTCTTCATATTTTTATTAGTAAAAATATTTAATCTCCTATATAGCCAACCCATCCCATTTCCCTCCCTAAACTGACCCCCAGGGATATAAGGAAAGGAATATGGCTTACGTGTCCTTGAGGCACAGCAAGCAAGGACACCCCTCTTTTCATGCAGACACTGTTTTCTGGAGCAATGTCCTCTGTCTTCAGATCACTAGAGTCTAATGACCTCTGATAACCCAGCTACCCCTGGATCACAGTAGGCTCTCTGACTCATAGTGTCTTTATAGACTACCTACCTTCTTGGTGATCACCATTTACTTCATCCAGTCTCATGACCTGGAGTTTTCACCTGTCTCTGTTGTGGGGCCACCTAACCTCATCAGAAGCTTCCTGATGACAGGCTGGCTGGCTCTCCTCTCAGGGTACATGACACACAGGAAGGCCATCAGGGCACTCACTCTATCAGGAGGCACCCTATCCTCTAAAGTAGGTTGGCTATGCCCACCTTCTTGTTACAGAGTAGTTAACCATATATACCAGTTGTCCAAAAAAATTTTTTTTCAATTCCCAAATGTCTCAGTGTGGTTTCTTTCACTCTAAAAAAGGTTGTGCTCTGGACCATAAATTGAATTGTCACCCTACAAATGGGAGAGCAGATAAAAATAAAAGTGCCCTGTTCTTTACCTCTCATTCACTTATCTAAGGTCCCTGTCTGAGCCTTGCATCATCCCCTTGGAAACCAGAGACAAGAGACAGGAAATCAGGATGCAAAATCCCTATGGCCATTCATGTTGATGTATGGCAAAACCAATACAATATTGTAAAGTAATTAGCCTCCAATTAAAATAAATAAATTTATATTTTTTTAAAAAGGCCTATGGCTTTACTTTCCTTCCAGAGTTATTCCTTATCTTCTCTTCTCTTTTCTCCCCTCCAACTTTCAGACTCTCATCTCTTGTTAAGCTTTTATAACAAGCAAGGATATTTCTTCCACATTATAGGAGACATCTAGGAGCTGAGTCCTCCAGGCTGGATATCTGGTATGATTATAAGGCAGATAAACAAATTCTGCTTAATTCCTTCTTAAAACAATAGAGTTACAGATTCTATACTATTGCATAATCCTGTTTTTTAATGAGAGAAGCTGAACATTTGGCTCATACTCCCTGCTTTGCTAGAGTTTATTCTGTCTGTTGGGTCAGATTATAGATGTTAAGACTGTAATATCTGTATTACTCACCCTAAAGTGTTTTATTAATTTCTCTTAATGATTCTTTCAATCTTATATTAATTCAACTGAGATCTTCTTCAAAGAGATTAACTTCAATTACTTAAACACCAAAGGCAAGAAAGAATGCTCTGTAAATCATAAAGTAGGTACCTCTTAATCAAAAGATGAAACCAGAGCTGAAGAGGAGTAAAACTGTCAACTTAATGGCTGGCCTCAGGAATTGCCTCCACATTTCTAATCAGCATCCTCCTCTCCGCAGAGGCACATTCACCTTCCTACCAACCATTTCTTTTTCACCCTTAAACTGTGTGTTTTGTTCTTGACAAAATATTCTCGGGGTACCATTTTATCTTCTATAAATAGCTATGCCATAAAAATAAACAACTGGGAAAGCACTAACAAAATATTGGGGGGGGGTATTATATGTTGGCCTTCCCTTGCAGCTCAGCAGAAATCATCTGCAATGTGGGAGACCTGGGTTCGATCCATGGGTTAGGAGGATCCTCTGGAGAAGGGAAAGGCTACCCACTCCAGTATTCTGGCCTGGAGAATTCCATGGACAGTATAGTCCATGGGGTCACAAAGAGTCGGACACAACTGAGTGACTTTCACTTTCATATTATATGTCAGATGAAACAATGTGAGTCTGGAAAAATGAGTATCCAGTTTTTTTTAATGTCTAATAGGCAGCAATGGGAAGGACAGTTGGGAAAAGATTTTTGAGTTCATCAGAGAATAGCACCCACCACAAACCTCTTCTCACTCTTAATTAATGTCCCTGAACGTAATATGTCAGGAGAAATAGTACCAGTTAATTTTTTTTAAGATGGATTAATTCTTTATTTTTAGATACTTTCTCAAAGAGGTTTTCATTAAACTTTCCAGTGGGAAGAGAGAATATGAAAATGAGCCTGCAGCCATACAGCTGCTCCATTTAGGACCTAGGCTTCTCGTTGTCCCAATGTGGAGGCAGAGGCATGCGTATCCCTTCTTTTACTAGGTGATCCTAATACCTCTCAAGGGCACTCACATCGTTTTCCACTGAAGCAGACATTTTAATGAAAAACAACATAAAGATGTTCAGTTCAGCTCAGTCGCTCAGTCGAGTCTGACTCTTTACAACCCTATGGACTGCAGAACGCCAGGCCTCCCTGTCCATCACCAACTCCCGGAGTCTACCCAAACTCATGTCCGATGAGTCAATGATGCCATTCAACCATCTCATCCTCTGTTGTCTCCTTCTCCTCCTGCCTTCAATCTTGCCAAGCATCATGGTCTTTGCAAATGAGTCAGTTCCTCGCATCCGGTCTCCAAAGTATTGGAGTTTCAGCTTCAGCATCAGTCCTTCCAATGAACTCTCAGGACTGATTTTCTTTACTATGGACTGGTTGGATCTCCTTGCAGTCCAAGGGATTCTCATAAGTCTTCTCCAACATCACAGTTCAAAAGCATCAATTCTTTACACTCAGTTTCTTTACAGTCCAACTCTCACATCCATATATGACTACTGGAAAAACCATAACCTGGACTAGATGGATCTTTCTTGGCAAAACTAGTAATGTCTCTGCTTTGTAATATGCTATCTAGGTTGGTCATAACTTTCCTTCCAAGGAGTAAGCATCTTTTAATTTCATGGCTGCAGTCACCATCTGCAGTGATTTTGGAGCCCAGAAAAATAAAGTACACCACTGTTTCCACTGTTTCCCCATCTATTTGCCATGAAGTGATGGGACCAGATGCCATGATCTTCATTTTCTGAATGTTGAGCTTTAAGCCAACTTTTTCACTCTCTTCTTTCACTTTCATCAAGAGGCTCTTTAGTTCTTCACTTTCTGCCATAAGGGTGGTGTCATCTGCATATCTGAGGTTATTGATATTTCTCCTGGCAATCTTCATTCCCACTTGTACTTCTTCCAGCCCAGCGTTTCTCATGATGTACTCTGCATAGAAGTTAAATAAGCAGGGTGACAATATACAGCCTTGACGAACTCCTTTTCCTATTTGGAACCAGTCTGTTGTTCTATGTCCAGTTCTAACTGTTGCTTCCTGACCTGCATACAGGTTTCTCAAGAGGCAGGTCAGGTGCTCTGGTATTCCCATCTCTTTCAGAATTTTCCACAGTTTATTGTGATCCACACAGTCAAAGGCTTTGGCATAGTCAATAAAGCAGAAATAGATGTTTTTCTGGAACTCTCTTGCTTTTTCAATGATCCAGCTGATGTTGGCAATTTGATCTCTGGTTCCTCTGCCTTTTCTAAATCCAGCTTTAACATATATAAGTTCATGGTTCATGTATTGTTGAAGCCTGGCTTGGAGAATTTTGAGCATTACTTTACTAGTGTGTGAGATGAGTGCAATTCTATGGTAGTTTGAACATTCTTTGGCATTGCCTTTCTTTGGGATTGGAATGAAAACTAACATTTTCCAGTCCTGTGGCCCCTGCTGAGTTTTCCAAATGTTAGAAATTTGTTTTACAATTTTGGTTTTTTTTAAAAGTTCATCTTTGCAAATATAGTTCATTTAAGTAAATTTTTCAAAAAGGCAGAAATCCTGGAGGTTAGGACATTTCCATGAAAGATTCTAGCTACCCCCCATCTCCACAAATCATACAAACATAATACACACCCACCATTACATTAAATGTGTCATTTAACACAAAGGAAACTGTAAGGGTTTTCTTAGCTGAGCTCCTTCTATATGTCAAGTATTGTGATTACAATCATTGATAAGATCTAGAGATAAGTCAACATTTATCAAGCATTTAGAATATGCTTATCATGGGGTTATGTCAATTAACTTTTTATAGCAAGCAACTCTATGGGGTATATTCCATTATTATTCACAGTTGACAAATGAAGATAGGAAGTTCTTCAGAAGTTAAATAACATGATGAAGATTACAACTGCTAGAAAGCAGCTCCTATGGGATTCAAACCAGAGCCATCTACCTCCAGAGCCTGAACTCCCACTACTGAACCATACTGTCAGCAGAGAGATGGAGTAAGAAATATTTTAGGAAACATCATGTGCAGGGCAAAAATGAAGAAGTGATACAAAAGTAAGATTCTGCAAGAACTTCAGGAAGCCTTACATGGTAGTTATGCTGCCTTTTCAGTAGTTAAGCTCACAGCAATCTTGTTCTTAAAGTGTCCAGCCCCAGAGACAGCAGGAATGAGATGATATTGTGGCAGACACCGTTCTTCAACCAACTCAAAAGTCAATTCCCAACTGTCCTTTCCAAGGCTGCCTATTAGAGAACCCAAAAGCTAGACTTTCATTTTCACAGACTCACAACAGGTTGCCATGTGACAGAGTTCCAGTCAAAAAGTCATGAGTTAAAAGGGGCAATCTAGTAGAGAATTTCTGGAAAAGATTTCATTTGCTGACTTTTTTTTAAAAAGCAATTGATATAACTCTCTAACATAAATCACAGCAGGATCCTCTATGACCCACCTCCCAGAGTAATGGAAATAAAAGCAAAAATAAACAAATGGGACCTAATTAAGCTTAAAACCTTTTGCACAATGAAGGAAACTATAAGCAAGGTGAAAAGACAGCCTTCAGAATGGGAGAAAATAATAATAAATGAAGCAACTGTCAATTAATCTCAAAAATATACAAGCAGCTAATGCAGCTCAATGTACCAGAAAAATAAATGACCCAATCAAAAAATGGGCCAAAGACCTAAACAAACATTTCTCCAAAAAAGACATACAGATGGCTAACAAACACATGAAAAGATGCTCAACATCACTCATTATCAAAGAAATGCAAATCAAAACCACGAGGTACTATCTCACACAAGTCAGAATGGCTGCTAACAAAGTCTACAAGCAATAAATGCTGGAGAGGGTGCAGAGAAAAGGGAAGCCTCTTACACTGTTGGTGGGAATGCAAACTAGTACAGCCACTATGGAGAACAGTGTGGAGATTCCTTTAAAAACTGGAAATAGAACTGCCATATGACCCAGCAATCCCACTGCTGGGCATATACACTGAGGAAACCGGAATTGAAAGAGACACGTGTACCCCAATGTTCATTGCGGCACTGTTTACAATAGCCAGGACGTGGAAGCAACCTAGATGTCCATCAGCAGATGAGTAGATAAGAAAACATATAAATAATGGAATATTACTCAGCTATTAAAAAGAATACATTTGAATCAGTTCTAATGAGGTGGATGAAACTGGAGCCTATTATATAGAGTGAACTAAGTCAGAAAGAAAAACACCAATACAGTATATTAATGCACATATATGGAATTTAGAAAGATGGTAATGATGACCCTATATGTGAGACAGCAAAAGAGACACAGATACAAAGAACAGACTTTTGGACTCTGTGGGAAAAGGTGAGGGTGAGATGATTTGAGAGAATAGCATTGAAACATGTATATTACCATATGTGAAATAGATCACCAATCCAGTTCAATGTACGAGACAGGGAGCTCAGGGCCAGTCCACTGGGATGACCCTGAGGGATGGGATGGGGAGGGAAGTGGCAGGGGGGTTCAGAATGGGGGACACATGTACACCCATGTCTGATTCATGTCAATGTATGGCAAAAACCACTACAACGTTGTAAATTAGCCTCCAATTAAAATAATTAAATTTTTAAAAAATTGAAAAGCAACTGATAGTACCACCTTTTCCTCCTTTCTTTCTGCCTTGACTATTGACATAAAGCCAGGAATTACAGCAGCACCTTAGGTACTGAAGTCAATGAAAGAAAGCTGTGGAACAGACCGATAGAAAAGATTTGGATATTGTGGAGAGGCTGACCCAAGAGCAGCCCTTACTTACCCACATAAAGATTTGTTATATGAGAAAAATAAACCCTATTTGATTAATATAGCTGAATGCATTCCTAACAGGCATACGGCCTTAATAAACTGAATCAATCTTTATTTCATTTTCTCAGAGTAGAATCAGCCTCAGTTGGATTTTATGAGTTTCAACTAAATGATTAATGAATTGTGAATTGTTTATTACATTTGCTGCCCTCCCTTTTCTAGTGGGTTGTACACTTTGTGAAATTACAGATAATGTCAGGAAACACTGAAGGAACTTTGGGCAGATTATGGATTTTCTTCATTTTTAAAGAATCAAACTTAAGTGTATTTTAGGACCTACATGTATTGTCCCACCAGATTTTTCAAAGCTTTATTTTTCATCATTTTCAAATCATGAAAAACAAACTTGTTTGTCACATTGCAAAACTAAAAAGTAAAGAGCAGTTCCTTTCTTTGTATTCAAAAATAACTCAAGATATTGCTTTTAAAACTGCAAGTAGTTAGGTTGCCATGGTGATTCAGTATTCTAATACATAAACACTCTGATTACTCATAGATATTAAGCATCTACTATGAGTTCATCCATGTGCTAAGCTATGAATGTAATAAAAACGATTCATTGTCTAAAAAACTATTGTATTCACCATTTCACGTTCTGTTAATGTATGTTAATCATTGCTCACATTATGTATTGTGATTTCTGGAACAAAGTTTGTCAAACATAAGAGAGCATAAGAATTGTCTAAAGCAGTTATTAAAATGCAGATTCCTAGACTTAAACTCCAAATTTTAATTCAGTGAATCTGGGTGGCATTCAATCATCTGCTTATTTAATAAGCATTCCAGGAAACTGTGATGGAATGAGAATCAAATAATCGTCCTAAAAGGCAAGGACAATCTTTTTGGTTCTCTCTGTCCAGGAGGGTTCTTAATCACTTAATATATGACTTGCTGATGAAGGAGACTATAGTAGTTTTATACACAGTATTGAATAAGTGAAAGTAAAATATATATAATAAAAAGCATAAAATGGTTTTATGTTCATCCTTGCTGTCAGGATGCTTTCACAGAGTTTATATGATCCTACTCTGCTATAAATCAAAGCTGTCAACTATGATATGAGTTTTGACAGAAAGTAAAAATTTTAAAACATATTCTTTTACATCTATTTGTATTTATGGTACTTGTTGATATTTATTGGTAAGGTTAGTTATCTTAAATTGACAATTAAAATTTCCATTATAAACATTTAATCGTTAAAAGTAAAATTTCTAATTGTAATCATTCAATTAAAGTCATAATTTTATTAAAGTCTCTTCAGCATTCATTCACATATGGATCATTTCACAGAAAAATTTATGATTCAAAATTAACATTTGCCTAAAAATTAGAACTAACATAACAGCAGTGAATTACAGTCTTCTTCAACCCTCTTTGATCTTCTTCCAAGTGGTAGAATTTTGGAGGATAGATCATTTTACTTGTTTCCTTTACTCAGTTTCTCTCATGCCTTTTCATTTGTTTTATGCAGTCTGATGTGTTCTATCATTGAGTCTAAAGAAAATTATTTATTATTACAAAGCACTTCACATCATAAAAAATGTTAAACTTTTACCCATGTGATGTGATAATGGTTGAAGTGTTCTAACATATAGTGTTACTGAATATAAAGCAAGGTAACAAAAAAGAAAGACTGAAATAAAAATCACTGACTTTGAATGAAATCTATATTAACATATATCAGAAACATGTCTTAGTGCCCTGTGAAATTAAATATTTCTATTTATCTCTTTATCTGTTTTAAATAAACACACCCTCCCAATTTTCCTCACCTCTCTGAACTGTCTCTTTCCGGAACTTAGAATTACATTTTCTCTTCTTCCTCTGTGTCTCCAGCACTCACTGCCCCTCTCTGCTGCTGCCGGGGATTGGCCTCTCTTTCCTTTCCCTCAGTCCTCCTCTCCATCAGAGGCTCTGTCACCCCACACACTTCTGACTGTCATGGCCTTTCCCAGGGGGCTGCTCTGTCTGCCTCCACTGCCTTCCCAGTTCACACCACAGTTCATTGTGTTCCAACCTGCTGATACAAAGTTGCTCAAAAATCACTTTTATAATATAATTGCCCTGCTTGAGTAACTGTTATCCACTCTCTGTACCTGAACTTTAACAGATTTGTCTCCTGCATAGATTTGCTTGTATCATCCATGCTATCCAAAAAGTATGGATAGCATGGGTATCTTTTTTTTATATATAAATTTATTTATTTTAATTGGGTACCTATCCACAGGTATCTTTTTTAATATAAATTTATTTATTTTAATTGGAGGCTAATTACTTTACAATATTGTATTGGTTTTGCCATACATTGACATGAATCCACCACGGGTGTACATATGTTCCCCATCCTGAACCCCCCTCCCACCTCCCTCCCCATCCCATCCCTCTGGGTCATCCCAGTACACCAGCCCCGAGCACCCTGTATCATGCCTCAAACCCGGACTGGCAATTCGTTTCACATATGATAACATGTTTCAAATCCATTCTCCCAAACCATCCCACCCTCTCCCACAGAGTCCAAAAGACTGTTTTATACATCTGTGTCTCTTTTGCTGTCTCGCATACAGGGTTATCGTTACCATCTTTCTAAATTCCATATATATGCGTTGAGCGATTGAGTGAAGTCACTCAGTCGTGTCTGACTCTTTGCGACCCCATAGACTGTAGCCTACCAGGCTCCCCTGTCCATGGGATTTTCCAGGCAATAATACTGGAGTGGATTGCCATTTCCTTCTCCAGGGGATCTTCCCGACCCAGGGATTGAACCCGGGTCTCCCGCATTGTAGACAAACGCTTTACCGTCTATATGTGCGTTAGTATACTGTATTGGTGTTTTTCTTTCTGGCTTACTTCACTCTGTATAATAGGCTCCAGTTTCATCCACCTCATTAGAACTGATTCAAATGTATTCTTTTTAATAGTTGAGTAATATTCCATTGTGTATATGTACCACAGCTTTCTTATCCATTCGTCTGCTGATAGACATCTAGGTTGCTTCCATGTCCTGGCTATTATAAACAGTGCTGCAATAAACATTGGGGAACATGTGTCTCTTTCAATTCTGGTTTCCTCGGTGTGTATGCCCAGCAGTGAGATTGCTGGGTCATATGGCAGTTCTATTTCCAGTTTTTTAAGGAATCTCCACACTGTTCTCCATAGTGACTGTACTAGTTTGCATTCCCACCAACAGTGTAAGAAGACTCCACCAGAAAACTACTAGAGCTAATCAATGAATATAGTAATGTTGCAGGATATAAAATCAACACACGGAAATCCCTTGCATTCCTATACACTAACAATGAGAAAACAGAAAGAGAAATTAAGGAAACAATTCCATTCACCATTGCAATGAAAAGAATAAAATACTTAGGAATATATCTACCTAAAGAAACTAAAGACCTATATATAGAAAACTATAAAACACTGGTGAAAGAAATCAAAGAGGACACAAATAGATAGAGAAATATACCTGTTCATGGATCAAAAGAATCAATATAGTGAAAATGAGTACACTACCCAAAGCAATCTATAGATTCAATGAAATCCTTATCAAGCTACCAATGGTATTTTTCACGTAATTAGAACAAATAATTTCACAATTTGTATGGAAATACAAAAAAACCTCGAATAGCCAAAGCAATCTTGAGAAAGAAGAATGGAACTGGAGGAAATCAACCTGCCTGACTTCAGGCTCTACTACAAAGCCACACTCATCAAGACAGTATGGTACTGGCACAAAGACAGAACTATAGATCAATGGAACAAAATAGAAAGCCCAGAGATAAATCCACACACCTACGGACACCTTATCTTTGACAAAGGAGGCAAGAATATACAATGGAGAAAAGACAATCTCTTTAACAAGTGGTGCTGGGAAAACTGGTCAACCACTTGTAAAAGAATGAAACTAGAACACTTTCTAACACCATACACAAAAATAAACTCAGCATGGGTGTCTTATTAGCCAAAAGAAGCAGAGTATAAGATGAAGACCAGAAGACTCAGGAGCAGAAGGTAGTGACATATTTTCAAAAATATTTATTTGTTTTACTTATTTGACTTAATTGTAGCATGCAAACTCATAATTGTGGCATTTGGGATCTCAATCCTTTACCAGGGATCAAATCTGGGCCCCCTGAATTGGGAGCACAGAGTCTTAGCCACTGGACCACCAGGGAAGTTCCTTGGAATCAGTGACACATTTTTAACAAATCTAGAATCCAACTATTTTTTGCAAAACTGCATTATATATGCTTATTTGTTAAAATTCATACTCTAAATCAGCTTTCAATAAGCAATCCTAATTTTCCAGTAAGTAATGGCAGCATCTTAAGACTCATGACAGATAAGGAGGCAAATCTGGTCAGTATCTGAGACAGAAAAAAATAATACAATCTAAGCAGGTTAGGTATCTAAACAAGAAATTTTAACTGTAAAATTGCTAATTAGGCATATGAGAAAAGCAAAAGCAATGTAGTTATACTAGAAACATTCCAACATCTTCAAAATACCAAAGAATAAAAATAAACAGGGTACATATCAAAGGATAAATATCAAAGTATGGTATCATTCTGTAAAAATCATCACAGAAAGGCTAACACCATAATGAGCTGATTAGGAAGACAGCTGAAGGCCATAAAAATAAAGCTTTATAACATGTTGAGAAACAGTAAAAAAAAAAAAAAAAAAAAAAACAAGAAAAGATCTGCTTTGAAGACAGTGTCCTGCTGATGTCTGGCAGTGGGAAAGTAGCATTTTATCCTTTTTTCTCTGTCAATAAGAAAGATTATAAAACTGAAAACATAATGCTTGCCAGTATGCAGAAATCAAAGCCCAAAGGCAAAAATGCAAGAGAGCATTTAGCTCCTTAAAATAAGTGTCAGGCTTCTGTTTTAGGCAAATAGCGTTTTAGGACTTTGAGATAATATCATGAAATCTTTTTTTTTTTTCTTTGACAGATTCAAATTTTACTGAGTTTAACTTCATTTAATCCATGAAATAATCATTAAATATATTTCATACTATATTGATATACTAAAGATCCATTTAAAGAAAAGTCAAATGAGTTATTAATGCCTGAAAAAAATAATCAATAAATGAAAACTAGATTTTTACTGTAAGTTCACATTAGTTGACAATGTTCCATTTACCCATTGGACTTCTCAGGCCACTCAATTTTATTTTGATTATCTTTAAATATTTCTATTCATTTTTTATAGAGAAAAGAGGAAATTTTAATAAGTAAACATAAATTAAATATATTACCATGATGTGAATGAAGAAACAGAGCAGGCTGCAAGAGTCTAAAAGGAAGAGAAAATAGAAGCTGGATGCCCTGTATGCATCAAATTGTCTGCAGGCAAATCTATTCACCCTTGCTTCACAAATTACTTATAGACATTCTAAAGAATAACAGGAATAAGCATGTTCAATAAAATGATCCATGGCACCGTGTCTTACTGAGCTCACTGGCTCTCTCTGTCAACCCACAAAGGCAGGAGTGAAAGGCAGTCACAACCCTTTCCCTTGTTCTTCTCAGACTCCTCCTTTGGGTAAAGTCTTTCTTAGCATATAACATAACTTATGTATGACTAAGCAGAAATGAGTTGCTCACAGATTTATTGTGGTTGTTAGACAAAGCACAGAGTGAAATGTAGAATATAATGACAAATCATTCACAATAGATAAAATACATCTGCAATTTTTCTCATTACTCCTCTGGGAGAGGGAGTGTTGAGATGGGTTTCTGAAAGGAAATCAGGTAGAGTAGAGCGAGAACATTATCGCTAAATTCAATCAGACTGTACAGCTAAAAACTGTACCATAACTCTGGACCAGAAAATGCAAAAGGGCACATCACTCCCATGTTAACTTTTACAATGGGGAGGGTCTGCAGCACAGAGTTTTGAGATAATGAAGAATGTGTTGACTCCCACAAATCAAGGCAAGAAAGGGCTTATGCATTTAGTATGCTGACTCTTAACACCTGAAGGTATAAAAATGAAACAATTCTTTTCCAATTTCTGATTTTTTAAAAAATCCATTGACAAAACCCTCTTTCCTGTTCATTAATAATATTTTAAGTATTTTATTTGTCTCCAGGCACTTTTGATTATTAACGACTTAGTCTTGTCCATTTAACAACTCCAAGATCACATCCATTTCCAAGTTTTCCCTTTCCTCCAATGAGGATAGATCTGTGGCCATATGAACCGTATGGAAAGGAGGGGATGGTCTAGCCTTAACACTCCTCACCCTCCTCTTCAATTTTGGGTTTCAATGAAGTCATTTTGGGGACAGGTAGAAGAATCCTGGGAAATTAATATGTTCTGTGCTTACATGATGAGATGAGATCATGTAACTCTGCCTACAGGTCACTGATGCCCTGGGCTGGCACTGACAGCTGTGATTTCTCCTCCCTGTATGACAGATGTCTACACTCTAACTCTCACATGGGTTGCACAGGAACACTTCACAAGAGCCTTGCAGGGACTCCCCACTGGAGAATTCCCTGAAATAAGATCTGGTTCTGGATCACCTTTTTACATCAACTCTCAGTCCACCTCTATGCTCTTTGGTGCACTACTGGTAAGAGGGCTTGAGTCCAGCTGTTATCTGCACAATCTATTAAATTTGTAAGAAACTTGTCACACATTTTGCCAGTCTAGTTCTGCCCCTTGTCCTCTCTTCAACTCTCTTTTCTTCAGATCAAATAGATACAGGAGAGGCTCAACCAGGCCACTCCCTAAGCAGATGAGCCACAGCCAGGAGATGATCTACTACATTCTCTTTTCTTGCAGCCATCTCCAACCAATCAGAGATTTCTCTAGGACCCTTTCTCTTTGTTTCCAAAATGGTAAGGAACAACCTCTTGCATAAGCACTGTATTCTCTACCGATATATGTATTCCAGCATCCTCTCTTTTTCCTCCACAGACTTTTCCTTAAATGTTTTGGGGACTGAATGGAGGATGGGTGCAGGGTAGTTGACTCTAGTTAGGCTTTCTGCTTGATAATGGGGTGCTCAGTCCTTTTTATTCTCACTTTGGCATAAGCAGCAATTTAAGAACAGAGATGATTCCACTCAGCATCTTGTTAATTTAAATCAGTCCTAATGGCTTTGGAAATGGAGTGGGTTTTTAATAAAACATTTTTCAGAATCCTGCAAATCTCATTTTTGGAAAGCCTACATTCCTCCATAAGAGAAGCTCAGTGACTTGCCCACCTTGCAACCATGTAAAGGATAAATTTAGACCTATCTTCTTTGCTACTTTCTTCCCTCTCTGTTATTTCAAGGTTCTAAACTGCCACTAACCACATCCATTCTTTAGTCGTGCTACTCCTGAGACTCTTATCCTTGACATACACCAGACTTGGGACTAAATCTTTAGACACTGGCAAAGCTGAAAAATCCACATCCAAATTGAAGGGGGAAGCTACTTGCTTATGTAAGGAAGATCCAAATAAATTGTGGGGCATACTTTCCTGACCTTGGTTTCTAAGAGTACAATCATAGCTTCATAGTGCTTCACAAACTCTAATAGAAATCTTTGTATTGGTGTTTGTGCTGCACTGAGCAACTGCCAGCACTGTCATGCCATTTGATCATTATATAAAAACAGCAAGAAACTCTGACACTAGACGACATCAAAATGACTCACAACCCATTGAATACAGATCTCTATCAATCACATGTCCAGAAGGCAAAGAGTTTTTCCTCAGTTTAGGCTAAATAATGACCAGAAGTGGAGAAGAGCATTGAGAAATAAAATAGAAAATCACAGAAACAACAGAATAACACTTTATTATAATTATCACAACATTTAAGCTGTACCTAATCACAATGTGCAACATAATAATACAAGCTCAAGTACTCTAATACATTGAACACCAACTCACAACGGACTCCTGTGCTATAACAAAAGAAATATTGGTTGTTCCAACTACTTGACTCATTTACAAACTTATTAACCAATTCCCAGGCCACTTTTATAAGCACTCTTCAAGATTTTCCCTTTTCAGAAACTACTGAGGCTCCCTTGCCCAGAAAGTTTATATGATAAATAAGTTTTCCTTGTGTTCTTTGCATGGGGGCTTCAATGGCATACAACACATAGGAAAGGATTCAGACATTACAGGGCATTGTTAAAGGCTGAACTGTGTCCTTCAAAATTCATTTGAAGTACCTCAGGATGAGACTGCATTTGGAGATAAAGTCTTTAAAGAAGTAATTAAGTTAAAATTATATAATTGGGGTGGGCCATAATCCAATATGACTGGTGCTCTTACAAGAAGAAAAGATTTGAATATAAACAAACACATACAACAGAAATACCATGTGAAGACAGCAATCTGTAAGCCAAGAAGAGAGGCCTTGGAAGACATTAACTCCATTAACAACTTTAATCTCAGAACTCTAGCCTCCAGAATTGCGAGAAAATGTATTTGTTATTTAAGCCACCTAGTTTGTGGTGGCAGTCATAGAAAACTAATACAACCATGTTAAGGATTTTGGTCTCTATCTTAACTATATTTGGAAAACCTCTTATCTTAGTCCATTCGTGCTGCTATAACAAAACTACCATGAATAGGGTGGCTTATAAACAGCAAACATTTATTTATCACAGTTCTAGAAACAAGGAAGTTCAAGATCATGGCACCAGCAATGTCGTTGTCTGGTGAGACCCTATGTCCAAGATAGATCTTCTCCATGTATTCTCACACAGTAGAAGGGAACAGCTGGCTCTGTGAGGTCTCTTTTGTTGCTGTTGCTGAGTTACTAAGTCGTGTTGGCTCTTTGTGACCCCATGGACTGTAGCCCACCAGGCTCCTCTGTCCATGGGATTTTCCAGGCAAGAATACTGGAGTGGGTTGCCATTCTTTTCTCCAGGGGATCTTCCCAACCCAGGGACTGAACCCGAATCTCCTGCACTGGCAGGCAGAGTCTTTACCATTGAGCCACCATGGAAGCCCCAAGGTCTTTTTTTTACAAGGGCACTAAGCCAATCCTGAGGGCTCTACCCTCATTTTTAATCTGAGGGAAGATAAATGCCTTATTGAACTAAAACAGATCTACAGGGCTCTGCCCTTGTAACCTAATCACTTCACAAAGGCTCCACCCTCCTAATACCTTCAACCTGGGGGGCAGAATTTCCACATATGAAATTTGTGGGAGGACATTTACACCAATAGCATCTCTGTAGAATTTCAGCCTGGAAGAGGAGTAAGTAATAATCTGAACCAATTTATTTTCTGAAAACACTGATGAGAGCAAAATGTGGAAAACATATTAGAGAAGGGTAGATTGGATTGTGTAGATTATTTAGGAAACCACTACAACAAAGAGTCAGATAGGACTGAAGTGACTTAGCACCCATGCAAGCAACAATTTAAGTGATCAGTTCAGAAAACAAAGATCATGGCATCTGGTCCCATCACTTCATGGCAAATAGATGGAGAAACAGTGGAAACAGTGGCAGACTAACTTTTTGGGCTCCAAAATCACTGCAGATGGTGACTGCAGCCATGAAATTAAAAGACACTTACTCCTTGGGAGAAAAGTTATGACCAAACTGGACAGCATATTAAAAAGCAGAGGTGTTACTTTGCCAACAAAGGTCCATCTAGTCAAGGCTATGGCTTTTCCATACAAGGCTAGTCATGTATGGATGTGAGAGTTGGACTATAAAGAAATCTGAGTGCCAAAGAATTGATGCTTTTGAACTATAGTGTTGGAGAAGACTCTTGAGAGTCCTTTGGACTGCAAAGAGATCAAACCAGTCAATCCTAAAGGAACTCAGTCCTGAATATTCATTGAAAGGACTGATGTTGAAGCTGAAACTCTAATACTGTGGCCACCTGATGCAAAGAACTGCCTCCTTGGAAAAGACCTTGATGCTGGGAAAGATTGAAGGTGGGAGGAAAAGGGGACAACAGAGGATGAGATAGTTGGATGGCATCACTGACTCAATGGGCATGAGTTTGAGTAAACTCCGGGAGTTGGTGATGGACAGGAGGCCTGGAGTGCTGCAGTCCGTGTGGTTGCAAAGAATCGGACAGGACTGAGCGACTGAACCAAACTGAACTAAAGGTGGCAGGCTAAGGACAGTGCTGGCAGTGGTGGTGGTCAGGTTTGTGAAAGTAGAGAAGAGAGAGAAAAAAAGAACAGAGTTAAGAAATATAAAAAGAAAACATAAAAGAATTTGGTGCCAAATTTTACACAGTATTGGTTAAGATTTAAATTCAGATACATTTGGCAGAAAAACCAAAATGGCTTGAACAACACAGAAGTTTGTTTCTGTTTCTTTCTTTTTAGTAATAAAATATTTGTACTTTTAAAATTTTTATTTTATATTGGAGTATAGTTAATTAACAACATTGTGCTAGTTTTAGGTATACAGCAAAATGATTCAGTTATACATATGTATGTATATATTCTTTTTCAAATTACTTTCCCATTTAGGTTACTACTGAATATTGAGCAGAGTTCCCTGTGCTATACAGTAGGTCCTTGTTGGTTACATATTTTAAATATAACAGTGTGTACATGTTAATCCCAAACTCGCATTATGTCTATTTCATATAAATTAAACCTGTGGATAAGTAATACCAGAATCCAGGATTCTTCTACTGCTACTGTAATATTCTTAGCTTGTTACTCTTCATTCAAGATGGTGACTCAAGCTCTGGCCACATTACAGGTAACAGGCAGGACAGTGAGAGGAAAGAAAAGTATGCAACCTCCGGTTACGACTTCTGAGGAATCCTACATAGTATTTCTACTTACATTTCATTAGTTAAAACTTAATCAATCATGTGGCTATATCTAGCTGCAAACAACCTGGGAAATTATGGGTTTTAACTGGATTCACTGTAGCTCCAAATAAATTTAGAGATCTGTCAATAGAAAGAAGAGAAGAATGGATGTGGAGTTTGTCCCCACCTGAGAAGTCCTTCTACAGTGTTGTTGTTGCTTCTCAGAAGCAGTGAGTTGATGTCATTCTGACCCATGGTCATTGACTGCCATATAAAAGAGACTTGATGGAGTCCAATGATCACTCCACTTAAATAAATCCCTTGTTATTGTTGTTCTGTCACTAAGTCATGTCCAGTTCTTTGCAACTCCATGGACTGCAGCATGCCAGGCTCCCCTGTCCTCTACTATCTCTCAGACTTTGCACAAATTCACATCCAATGATTCAACGATGCTATCTAATGATCTGATACTCTGCTGTCCTCTTCTCCCATTGCCTTCAATTTTTCCCAGCATCAGAGTCTTTTCCAATGAGTCAGTTCTTCACATCAGGTGGCCAAAGTATTGGAGCTTTAGCTTCAGTATCAGTCCTTCCAAAAAATAGTCAGGGTTGATTTCCCTTAGGACTGACTAGTTTGATCTTGCAGTCCTACACTATGTCAAAGTATATGTCCTTCATTGGGTGAGTTAGTGGCACCACTTTTGCACAAGAAGACATAAGGGGAAATATTAATGGGAACAATAAATTAAGGGTCTACCAATGCTTTAGGCATCTTCCTTCACTCCATACACCTTTCACCTGAACACTTACATAATAATTAATAATCAAACAAGTATGAAAATAATTCAAAAAGCCAACAGGAATCACATTTCAGGTTTAAAAAAATTTGAGGTTATAATACTATCGTAAAATGTTACATTGTCAGAAGTATAAATGGTATCTCAAAAATAGAGAACCAGCTCCTTGTTTCTACAGAGAAAGGAACCAATATTCACAGAAGATAAATGCATTTTGAATGTTAAACTAAAACAGACCTAGAGAGTGAACTCATAATTTCTCATTCAGTGCTTGCTTCATTATATCACTAGTCTACTTGACTGACACTATTAACTTATTTGCATTGGTACAAAATGCCAAGCTAAAATGGAAAATATCTTCTTTTTATTCTTTTTCTTCAAAATTACTCTTAATTTGTTGCTGAAAAGAGAGAATATGGCACTGATTCTTACACATGGAGAACAGCTATCTCTCCTGGAGTAGATATATTTTGATCTACATAATCATTTACACTGAATACTTTTGACAGAAACACAATTTGAACTTTGCTAAAATCTCCTGCATTCTTTAGCTATAGCATTTAATATGCTCGTACTATCCCTTCCTCCACCATACATCCAATGTACATTTGGGCCATATATTAAGGTACCCCCACATACACTGTGCATTTTTTTTTATTTTCTATTTAAGAAAGCTCTCTCTTTCTGGAAGGACCTATCCCTTCTTCTTTAACTGAGAAATTGTTACTCCTCCCACCACTCCAAACAGAACTGCTGTTGTCTTCCCTGATATATACACATCACTCTGTGCCTGTATCATAAGTACTTTTTACCCAGTAACATACTTAATGCATATGTATTTTCCCAATGGGACTAAGTTCCTCAAGAGCAGGAGCATGTCTTCTGCTCTTTATAAAATCAGAACCAGCCACAAAATCTGGCGCATAGTAGGAATGCAACAAAAACTGTTAAAATCATGGTTTGGATCCAAACCTTTAGCAATAGATATAAATTGTTCTGAATCAAACATTTTTCATTTAGGGAAAGGAAACTTTAGAAGACGGTATTATTTAGGATTTTTTTTAACTTGTAGGTAACACAGAACTGAAATTAAATAGGTTAAAATTTACTATATAAGAATGCATCGGTTTCCATGACTGTGAATTCCACACGTGAGGCAGTCCTCAGGAATAACCTGATCATAACCCGGGCTCCACTTGTCTTCTCACTGCCTTCTCCTCCAGATCAGCTATATCTTCACGTTGGCCCCATTGTGGTACAAAATGGTTTCAGGAATTCCGGGCATCACATCTGTATATCTCAGCTTCCAGAGGATAGGTAAGCTTGTCTTTTCCATACCATTAACTTAGTTAACAAATCAAGCACCCAGCAAAGAAGAAAGAGTTCAGGGGATTGGTTTACACTATTTACAGCCCAGCAACTTGCAAATGATTATTTATAGCAAATCCTCTTGGCTGAGAAATCTGGTGTCCTATTTGAAGTGGGAAGTGGGGAAAAGAACAAGTGATAAACGATCAAAAATGTCTACTACAACTAGTTAATAACTACAGTTCCTTCTAACTCTTGGGGTTTATGTTTCTATTAATCTAATTGATACCCTTACCATTTAACTTGTGAATTATTAAATGTCTGTATATTTTACCTAATTGCTTTCCATTTTAAAGAGAATGAAAATAGAATGATTTTACTCTCAACTCTAATACATAATTGATACTTGAGAAAAAGTAACAGTCGATCCCTTCAGGAAAAGGTTTTTGCAATACTCACTTCATAAGAAAAACACACATACTTATAAAACCTGAAATTTTTTGCCTTGTTTCATTTTATTACTTTCAATTTCTTTTCATGTAAATTTAAAGCCTAAAGTACAATCCATGTATAGCATTTTGTCTTTTCTGAGAAAAATTCTTTTACCTAGACAAAATGAAATTATTATTAATTATATCAATAACAGGTGGCTTTGGGGTAAATCACTCAGAACAATGATCGAGATGCTTATTTTATAAAATGAAAATTACAAATTAATCATTGGCATCTTGGCAGAGAAAGGCTATTTTCAAAGGCATATAGCATTATTTCCATTCAGTCATGTTATTGAAGATTTGTCTAAAAATGCATGAAAAGCTTATTCATTTTTCTGTGTCCTTATGGGAGAAAGTTCAGGCCCAAACAACATAAGCCAGTGAATGGGGGTGAAAATGCAGAGGGAGGATATGAAACCTAACACAAACACACTGGGTGACCTTGGAGAATAAAACCAGGATATCTAGGGCAGAGTGCACAAAGGTCATGGTGATTGTCCTTGGCTTTAAGCAGGTGGGAGCAGCAGTAGAGGAAGACCTCGTGATGCTCTGGTTCCTGGCAACCTGGCCATTTCTAGCCACACTCTGGCTAGTGGATGCTTAACTTCATTATGAGAGTTCTGCTTCTGAAGAAAGGAAGGGAGGAAAGGGGGAAAGCAAGATAGAAAGAAGGACAAAATAAAAAAAGAAAAGAGGGAAGGAAAGAAAATGAGACAAATCTCAGGGCTATGAGGATTATATAAATGAAAGATGACCAGTGCAAATGATGAGTTTGACTCCTTGACTTGGAAGGATACGTAACAGTGACTTGCTGGTAAATACTCAGCAACTAGGTTTCTGGAGGGGAAAAAAATAACTCTGTTTTCAGCATCTGCAGATTCCTGTGGTATAAAAACTCCCACCATAACCCACTTCAAGCTACCAAAGTGATGTTACTGTACAGAGATACACAGTAATACACCAATGTGTGGTATTTCTACCTTGCATACAAAATGGATATAAAAACAACATAATATATGTGTAATTATAAATTATTAATATATATTAACATTTATAATTATATAATCATTATATAATATAATAATAGGAAAATATGGTAAAATGATGAGGAAGTGATGAAATTTGAGCTTTCATTAACTTTGTGCTCAGTCACTCAGTCGTGGTCGACTCTTTGTGACCCCATGGACTGTAGCCTGCAAGGCTCCTCTGTCCATGGAATTTTCAAGGTAAGAACACTGTAGTGGGTTGCCATTTCCTTCTCCAGGGGATCTTCCCAACCAAGGGATTGAACTCGATATACTTTATTTAATAAGAAGGCTATATAACTTTAATAATGGTTGTGCATATAACTGATTCACAAAATTCATGAAAATTAACTATTTAATTAATAATCAGCTCTGTAAGCTGACTTCCCTACACCACACATGATATCTCCACCCCCAGTAACTAGATGCAGAGTTTATTGACAGCAACACATATTTCAAAACCATCTTAATGTTAGGAAGATGTTTGTCAAATTAAAAATTAGGTAAGATGCTGAAGCAGAAAATATGTGTTTAAGCATGATGGAATTAATGCACATGTTTTTTCTACTTGTCCCTAAAATCAACGAAAATGTCCATGAAGGAATAAAAAATATTAAAATCCACAGGACAAAGAGAATTGGAGATGACAATATACCACTATATATATATATATATATATATATATATATATATATATATCCCAAACTTTGGAAGCTAGTAGTAGAGACATTAAAGGCAACTGTTTTATTAGCAGAATGGAAAAATAGAACTTAACTATCTGTAGAGGAGCAGTTAGAAATCTGTGTTTCTCATTCACACCTTTTATTTCACACGGTCATATGATCTTCTCTCCCCAGATACTTGCAGGAGGCAAAAAAAAGATGTATGTGGGAGGGTTGGTGGGTGGGTGTAGATGTACTCTGTGTGTGTGTGTGTGTGCACGTGTGTGTGCATGTGTGAGTTTGTGTGTGTGTGTGTGTATATAAAATATGAGAAAGCATTTAGTCTTAAGACTGTACAGAGTAAAATCAGAGGCTGTCCACTGGCACTGTTATATCTGAATTACATTAGTGTATCCTTGGAATAGCACGGTCTTTCTACAAACTGTATATCCTCCACCCAAATACAGCTAAGTCTGTCCATTTTGCTTGCCCTGTTAATTCAAAAAATATTTTTTTGAGTGCCTGCTGTGCACTGGGAAATTTCATAGGCCCTAGATACACAATGAAGAATAAGAAGTATTTAGTTTCAAAAGACACTTAAAGATTAATACAGAAGACATTCTTATCATAATAGCATAATTATTATAACATAAATTAGAAATATAGAAGTAATTAACATAGGGATAAGAACAGAGGGGGCACAAGCTGGCTGACTCCTGAAAATTAAGTAGGTGTTGAGTAGGGTGGGAAATGTTATTCTGTCAGAAAAACAGAGTATAGGAAGGGCAAGATGAAAGAATACTTCAAATTTGAGAATCAGCAAGTAGATCAGAAGGAAGTAAGTGTGGCTGAGGTACAAAGTAGTTGTAAGAAGTGAAGAAAGATCTAGATACAGAGGTAAACAGGGACCATATTATGGATGACATAAAAAAATCAGGTTAGGAATTTTGCAATTTATACTAAAAGCAATTCAGTATATTATATTTTATATATTATATTTTGATTTGAGAAATCAAAATTTACATTTTTTTCCATAACTTTGGGGGTCCTGACTTAACACTTGCTATTCTACCTGCTCTAGCTGCAGTTAATAGGACTATGGTTACTTGTATTCCAACATCATCCCTCTATAAAAATCTCCTTATAATTCACACAAAAATGTATTAAATTCTGTCATAGTGAATAAGCTAAGCTAAGTTCTATTTAACTTTCTACAGATTGATTTTCAAAGTGTGTTTGTATGATGTTTCAGTTCCGTTCAGTTCAGTTGCTCAGTCGTGTCCAACTCTGTGACCCCATGGACTGCAGCACGCCGGGCTTCCCTGTCCATCACCAATTCCTGGAGCCTACTCAAACTCATGTCCATCAACTCAGTGATGCCATCCAACCATCTCATGCTCTGTCATCCCCTTCTTCTCCCGCCTTCAATCTTTCCCAGCATCAGGGTCTTTTCCAAGGATGCAGTTCTTCCCATCAGGTGGCCAAAGTATTGGAATTTCAGCTTCAGTATCAGTCCTTTCAATGAATATCCAGGACTGACTTCCTTTAGGATTGACTGGTTTGATTGGAACTCTCAAGAGTCTTCTCCAGTTCAAAAGCAACAATTCTTCTGTGCTGAGCTTTCTTTACAGTCCAGCTCTTACATCCATACATGACTACTGGAAAAACCATAGCTTTGACTAGACAGACCTTTGTTGGCAAAGTAATGTCTCTGCTTTTTAATAAACTGTCTAGGTTGGTCATAACTTTTCTTCCAAGGAACAAGCATCTTTTAGTTTCATGGATGTAGCCACTATCTGCAGTGATTTTGGAGCCCAAAAAGTAAAGTCTGTCACTGTTTCCACTGTTTCTCCATCTATTTGCCATGAAGTGATGGGACCGGATGCCATGATATTAGTTTTCTGAAAGTTGAGCTTTAAGCCAACTTTTTCACTCTCCTCTCTCACTTGCATCAAGAGGCTCTTCATTTCCTCTTCACTTTCTACCATAAGGGTGGTGTCATCTGCATATCTGAGGTTATTGATATTTCTCCCAGCAATCTTGATTCCAGCTTGTGCTTCATCCAGCCCAGCATTTCGCATGATGTACTCTGTATATAAGTTAAATAAGCAGGGTGACAATATACAGCCTTGACATACTCCTTTCACAATTTGGAACCAGTCTGTTGCTTCATGTCCAGTTCTAACTGTTGCTTCTTGACCTGCATACAGATTTCTCAGAAGGCAGGTCAGCTGGTCTGGTATTCCCATCTTTTTAAGAATTTTCCATAGTTTATTTTCCAAATGCATACACCTATTCAAAAAAAGCCAGAATGAGAATGCAAATAAGATAAGGACCAAGAGACAATGCCAGAGTAGAAATTGGATAAATGTATAAGTTGGCTAGCAGTGAATGAGGAGAATCTAAAAAAAATTCAAATTTGTATTTAACATTGATGTCTTTGGACAAAAAAAGAGTTTGTTTATGTCTGCATCTGTGTGTAACTCATAAAGACATAAAGTATGACAAGTGCTATGTCCTCCCTATGCTGCTGTGGCTCACGGGTCTGTGCCACACGATCTCTTACAGGGGAGACTGTGTTACATTAAGTTTCCTCTGGAGCCTCTTTCTGCCCTGGATGGGCTTGCAGGTGGTTGCAAATCAGTCTACATGTCTTTAATGAATATTTATTCTTCAAAGTCAATAGACTCTTCTTTAGCAAGAGCCATTCTTATCCGAATGTGGATGAGAGTGAAGAGCCTTTCTCTGAATTGTTTGAACAGTATTCTCTCACAGAACCCTGTATCTTCCTAGGGGTTGTTGCTGCTGCTGTTGCTGCTAAGTCGCTTCAGTCGTGTCTGACTCTGTGCGACCCCATAGATGGCAGCCCACCAGGCTTCCCCGTCCCTGGGATTCTCCAGGCAAGAACACTGGAGTGGGTTGCCATTTCCTTCTCCAATGCATGAAAGTGAAAAGTGAAAGTGAAGTCGCTCAGTCGTGTCTGACTCTTAGTGACCCCATGGACTGCAGCCTACCAGGCTCCTTGGTCCCTGGGATTTTCCAGGCAACAGTACTGGAGTGGGGTGCCATTGCCTTCTCCGAGGGGTTGTTATACCTTTAAAACTAAGTGGGGCCATTCCTGGACAAAGCAGCTCCTGAAAATTCTGACCTCTCACGATCCATCTCTGATTATCCAAACCTCTAGTCTAGGAGAACTGTACATGACCAGCTCATCTTCTACATCATCCACCTCTCAGTTTTTCCAGTGTTCAGGTTTCTCAACCATCTGATCTGCATCTACTAGACTTAGTAACTAACCCCAATTTCTCCAACAAGCTACTTACTCCAATAAGAAGCTCTAGACTTTATTCCTACCAATTTTCCTTATTCTTTCCTATCCTGCCTCCATTTTCTGCTTTATATTTCTGTGGATAATAGCCAAAGTGCAATAAAACAGCACCTGCCTTGCATGGGAATTTGCAATTCAGAGTCCAGGCTAGGAAATACAACTTGAAATAAGAAATTAGGTTTGTAGATGCTGACTGATGATGAACTTAAACTACTGAGGATTAAAACCTCAAATAAAGAGGAACTCAAGCAGAACACAAGCACATCAAAGAGATTCAAGTTGGAGAAACTCAAATTAGTATTGCCCGATAAGAAGAGGTTAATAACTAAATCTGAATTTCATATAAACAACAGTTCAAATATAATTATATTTTTATTTGCTAAATCTGCTCACCCTACCTCCAGTGGAATTTTAATAACTCTCTAGAGCAGCATTCAAAACTCATCTTCCACCTTATTTAAGTGTGCAGACTTGGGTCAAAAAACTGTTGACCTTGAAAAAAGAGGAAGAGGCCAACATCCAGCTATAATTGCATCTCTTTGATTATATTCATAAGCAAAATTTACAGGTATGATGTATATCAACAATTGATTTCAATATAATTTAATTTTATTGAGTATCAACCTACACATGTACATGAACAATGACATGACTGCTTTACAAAAGAATCCAATATAGAGATACGTAAAATGTATCAAGCTTTCCTAATATATTATATACCAGAGTCAAATAAATCTGGGTATGAATCTCATTTCAGCTTTAGCAGGGTCAGTTTGAAAAACTTACAAAACTTCTCTCAGAGTTCCACATTTGTACAATGAGAATTACAGGCTTCCCAGGTGGCTTCCCAGGGGCACTAGTGGTGAAAAAAAAAAAAAAAAACCCGCCTGCCAATGCAAGAGATGCAGGTTTGATACCTGGGTCAGGAAGATCCCCTGGAGGAGGGCATGGCAACCACTCCAATATTCCTTCTTGGAGAATCCCATGGACAGAGGAGCCTGCCAGGCTACAGTCCATAGGGTCACAAAGAGTCAGAGATAACTGAAGCAACTTAGCATACATACATATATAAATCATTATATGAGGATTTAATAATATTAGATTTACAAAGGACTTGGCACAGAACCTGGTCTTTAGAAGTTGTCGGTAAATATCAGTTACTAGCTAATTTAATCCACATTATTTTCTAGAATGCATCAATTGCATAAAACAAACCTACTAGCTACAATTATTTTTAAATGAATGTTATGTGTTTCTCTTCCAATTGAGTATCTCTGGAATTTTGGAAAATCCTATCACTCTTTCCATTGTTCAAATCTGTCCCTCTAACAAGGTTAAGTTCAACAGAAGTGAAAAACAGGATATGAGCTCTTGATTCCTGGCACTCTGCTGTACTAGGATGAGCTTGCCTCTTCTGAATCAGCCACTAATCAGATCTTTGCCTCTTCTATCCTACAATTTATGCAGTGACATTTTCTAATGATAATTGCTTTGTAAGGAGTGGATTGCTTCAGTGCTAAAATCTATTTGCTGAAACAGGAGAGACAAAGAGAAGATGTCTAGTAATGTTGTGAGCACCCAAAATTAATGCCCTCAAAATTATATTCTATATAGGCGAGATGCTTTGGCCAGTATTGCCATAGCCAACATTACCTCTGACATTTCCAAATGTCATAGTTAATCCACTCTTAGCAGTAATGTTTTTAAATGTTTTCAAAGGAAGACTTCCAAAAGTCATGCCTAAGCTAGAGGAAGCATAGTGACTTTAGCTCAGGGTCTCTGTCTTAAAAAAAATAATAATAAATAGCAGTTATTTAGACATGCATTTGGAAAATTATCAGTAGTCTCAGACTCTCCACAAAGTTCAACATAGAAAATGTTTAATGTTACTAGTGAGAAGCTGGTACTAACACGTTCATATGTTGAATCTCAATATGGCTGACTTAGTTTTACTCTATTCTGTAACTAAATATTTCCAGCCATGACATTTCACTAAACTCTTGTTATAGACCAAATGTTTATATCCCACCAGGTTTCATATGCTGAAACCCTATTTCCAAGTGAGATGATATTAGAAGGTAGGACCCTTGAGTGCTAGCCAGGATTAGATGAGACCATGAGGGTGGAGACCCCAGGAATGGGATTAATGGTTTTATAAAAGTCACCCAAGAGCTTGCTTCTACTCTCTGCTCTCTACCACATGAAAATAGAGAAGCTGGCAGTCTGCAACTCAGAAGAAGGCCCTCACCAGAATTTGTCCATACTGGCACCCTGATCTCAGACTTTCAGGTTCCAGAACTGTGAGAAATAAGTTTCTGTTGTTTACAAGCCACCCAGTCTATGGTACTTTGTTATAGCAGCCCAAACTGACTAAGACAACCTAACCATAGTAACAGATGTTGTAAGCTGAGTCTGACAAAGTATCCCATCCCCTTGACCACATAATTGACCTGAAAACTAGAAGGTGACATAACCGAGGCCGATCAGAATCATTCTGCTAAATTGTACAAATGGGCACCATCTCCTTTCTCAATAGTGGTCACTGAATTGGAATGACACAATTTTAAAGCTCTCTGTGGCTATGCCATCTTCTCCTTCACAACATGGAGATGCCAGTCTATTGTAGGAAGCCAGAACATTAATAGAAATAGGACCAAGTGATGGAGAAGATATCAGACAGAGAGACAGACCAAAAAAGAGAGAAAAAAAATACACAAACACACACACACACATATATATATATATTTGGACAGAGGAACTTGGCAGGCTACAGTCCATGGGGTTGCAAAGAGTCAACAAGACTAAGCACACACACACACACACATATGTGTATGTGTGTATATATATATATATACACATATATACATATATATGCGTGCTAAGTCACTTCAGTCATGTCTGACTCTGTGACCTCATGAACTATAGCCTGCCAGGCTCCTGTGTCCATGGGATTCTCCAGGTAAGAATACTGCAGTGGGTTGCTATGCCCCCTTCCAAGGGATCTTCCTGACTCAGGGATCAAACCTGGGTCCCCTGTGGTTCCTGCATTGCAGGCAGATTCTTTACCACTGAACCACCAGGGAAGCTCATATATATATATATATATATATATATTTATATTTATATTTATATTTATATTTATATTTATATATATATAAATAAATAAAAATAAATAAATAAAAAGCTCATATATATTTATATATATGTAAAATTCTTTGAATCTATAGTGTTCTTAAAGAGAACATCACCATCTTGGAATTCTTGGTTACATACATGATTCAATAAAGTATCATTTAAAAACTAGTTTATTTGGGTTTCTGTCACTGCAATATAACAGTATCTTGATCATACTATTTAGCCTACCTAAACAAAAAAAGGATTCACATTTTATATTAAAGCAACCCTTAAATGTTGCTTTGAAGATTAACTCCCTATTGCCACATGATACTCTTAACAACATAAATGGATTTACATAAGCTCTTTATTTACAGCACAGTAGAGTTCAACTGGAAAGTTCCATTGCAGTGATTATAAGCACACTTTTACCTGTGCCAGGATCATTCAAATAGTCCTTGCCTTTGTGCATGAATTTATATGACAAGATTTTGAAACTTTTACAAGATAGAAACATGTGCCATTTCACCTTCATGTACTCCTCAGGTGGACCAATTTGTAGGAATAACTTCTGAGTTCTAAAAGAATAAAATATTTTCTGGAAGAGTTTGAGCAGGATAGGTGTTAGCTCTTCTCTAAATTTTTGGTAGAATTCAGCTGTGAAGCCGTCTGGACCTGGGCTTTTGTTTGCTGGAAGATTTTTGATTACAGTTTCAATTTCCGTGCTTGTAATGGGTCTGTTAAGATTTTCTATTTCTTCCTGGTCCAGTTTTGGAAAGTTGTACTTTTCTAAGGATTTGTCCATTTCTTCCACGTTGTCCATTTTATTGGCATATAATTGTTGATAGTAGTCTCTTATGATCCTTTGTATTTCTGTGTTGTCTGTTGTGATCTCTCCATTTTCATTTCTAATTTTATTGATTTGATTTTTCTCCCTTTGTTTCTTGATGAGTCTGGCTAATGGTTTGTCAATTTTATTTCTCCTTTCAAAGAACCAGCTTTTGGCTTTATTGATTTTTGCTATGGTCTCTTTTGTTTCTTTTGCATTTATTTCTGCCCTAATTTTTAAGATTTCTTTCCTTCTACTAACCCTGGGGTTCTTCATTTCTTCCTTTTCTAGTTGCTTTAGGTGTAGAGTTAGGTTATTTATTTGACTTTTTTCTTGTTTCTTGAGGTATGCGTGTATTGCTATGAACTTTCCCCTTAGGACTGCTTTTACAGTGTCCCACAGGTTTTGGGTTGTTGTGTTTTCATTTTCATTTATTTCTATGCAAATTTTGATTTCTTTTTTGATTTCTTCTGTGATTTGTTGGTTATTCAGCAGTGTGTTGTTCAGCCTCCATATGTTGGGGTTTTTAATAGTTTTTCTCCTGTAATTGAGATCTAATCTTACTGCATTGTGGTCAGAAAAGATGCTTGGAATGATTTCTATTTTTTTGAATTTACCAAGGCTAGATTGATGTGATCTATCCTGGAGAAGGTTCCATGTGCACTTGAGAAAAAGGTGAAATTCATTGTTTTGGGATGAAATGTCCTATAGATATCAAAGCTGGAGAGGGTGTGGAGAAAAGGGAAGCCTCTTAAACTGTTGGTGGGAATGCAAACTAGTACAGCCACTATGGAGAACAGCGTGGAGATTCCTTAAAAAACTGGAAATAGAACTGCCTTATGATCCAGCAATCCCACGGCTGGGCATACACACTGAGGAAACCAGAAGGGAAAGAGACACGTGTACCCCAATGTTCATTGCAGCACTGTTTATAATAGCCAGGACATGGAAGCAACCTTGATGTCCATCAGCAGATGAATGGATAAGAAAGCAGTGGTACATATACACAAAGGAGTATTACTCAGCCATTAAAAAGAATACATTTGAATCAGTTCTAATGAGGTGGATGAAACTGGAGCTGATTATACAGAGTGAAGTAAGCCAGAAAGAAAAACACCAATACAGTATACTAACACATATATATGAAATTTAGAAAGATGGTAACAATAACCCTGTATACGAGACAGCAAAAGAGACACTGATGTATAGAACAGTCTTTTGGACTCTGTGGGAGAGGGAGAGGGTAGGATGATTTGGGAGAATGGCATTGAAATATGTATAATATCATATATGAAACAAGTCGCCAGTCCAGGTTCGATGCACGATGCTGGATGCTTGGGGCTGGTGCACTGGGACGGCCCAGGGGGATGGTGTGGGGAGGGAGGAGGGAGGAGGGTTCAGGATGGGGAACACGTGTATACCTGTGGCGGATTCATTTCGATATTTGGCAAAACCAATACAATATTGTAAAGTTTAAAAATAAAATAAAATTTTTTAAAAAAAGAATAAAATATTTGTCATCTCTTTTCAGAGGCCAATCAATATAAAAATGTTTTTATCAGTAGTATAGTATAGTGAGTTGAACAATGCTCCCCAAAAGTTTTGTCCACACAGAACCTCAGAACATGAACTTATTTGGAATAAGGATCTTTGCAGATATTTGGAATAAGAATCTTTGCATCTTAAGGTAGGATCTTAATAGGAAATGATCCCAGACTAGCGTGCACCTCTTATAAAAAGACAGAAAAGAAGACACAGAGAGAGACAAAAAAGAAGGCCATGTGAAGATGGAGGCAAGATTGAAGTGATGTAGCTAGGAGGTAAGGACCACCAACAATTGCTGGGAGCCACTAACAGTTAAGAAGGAAATAAGAATTCTTCCCTAGAGCCCTCAGAGGGAGCATGGCTATGACAGCATCTTGATTTTGGAAGTCTAGCCTCTAGAACTGTGAAAGAATAAATTTCTGTTGTTTTAAATCATACAAGTTTGTGGTAATTTGTTATGGCAGCCCAAGGAAACTTTTCATATAGTAATACATATTTCTTATAATTAATTTGAGTGTTCTTTCTGTTGGTTTCCTGGTGGCTATCAAGATTAGGGTTTTAATACTATTCTTAGAAAATCTGCCATAACAGATTTTGCCATGTGTGAAAGTTTCTGAGAGTTTTGACTTATTTTTCCCTGGATGACTATTTTAAGGAAATGAAAGAGCATTGACCCACCTATATTCTGCAACTAAACTGCATTTATCAATTACATTTCTATAACTGGTTTTCATAAGGTTTATATTTGAACAAGACATCTGCTGAATATTAATTAATACTATCATTCAGAAAATATTTGTTAAGTCTTGGAGTTAACAATTCCATAATCAATTTATTTTTCTGCCTTAGCTCATGTCTGTTGTTGGGTCCCTGTGAGTCTGTAAATCTTCTTCCCTATGTGAAAGTCTCGGCTTCTTTACTCACTGTGATGTTATTGGCTTCAGTTTCCCAACACTGAGATAAAAATTAAAATATTTGAAGGATATTTTAAGACTTATGAAGCATTTCTGCATACAACATGCTACTCAGTATAAGTAAATGTACCTAATATAAATCCATCTTTATAACACTTTGACTCTCTGGTTTTTAAATAAACTAACAGTGTTGATAGACCTTCTGGGTTTCTTTGATAATCTTATACGTCATATGCCCCCAGTGACAACAAAAGTGCTTTTCGTATAATAACTATCCTCTATTTGTTTAACAGATGGATTAAAAAAAGTGAATGATTTTCAACTTTCATTCCAGAGAGAAATGAAGCCTCAAATTAAATACTTCCCTTCCATCTCCACATTGTTTGCACAGCACTAAGAGAGGAAGAATGAATGCCATGCATGAGGCAGGGCGAGACTGAAGGCTGTCGCTTTTCCCAGACCTTTCAAACCAACATGAAGAATCATAGATTGAGAGCAGAGTTACCTAATTTGAAGTCTGACAGGTGCTCCTGGGAATAGTCTATAAGAAATTTGCTACATAATTTACATATATTCCTAGAGAGGAACTTCATAACTTTCATCAGATTATCAAAAGGGTTCTTCATCTAAAAACAAGTTTAGAACTAACTACTGATTCATAGGCTTTGGCAATACAAATCAAAGAGAGAAATGTATAATGTATGCATCGAAGACTTTTTTTATTGCTCAGGAAAAAAGCTATAAAGCTATGAAGTAGGTATCTCTGTAACTAGCTATAACAGTCTTAGTGTTCAAATCATATTCTGTCACATTATTTTCTTCATAGATGGACATCCCATTGCAAAACTGCTATCAGAACCAGTTACCTGTCAAATATTTCCAGTCTCATGATAAGAAATTTATACTACACGTAACTGCAAACACAAGAGGTTTGATTCGACCAGCAAATAACTACATTAACTTTACAGTTAGATACTTTACTACAGAACTATTCATAATTTATTTCCATATTTGTTACTTTAATAGTCTCATCTTTATTTGTATTTAGATATAATTGACATTATAGAGTACACATCCATCTCTACTTAAAATCCCCATATATTCAAAATCCCCTATTAGAATTAGCTTAGCACTTTTAATAAGTATTTGAAACAAAAATATTGATTAACTACAATATGTGCTTAATATGTCCACCACTCCACCATCCTGGAGATTTTTTCCTTTCTAGACTTCCTCTCATTTCCTGGAGCTGGCTCTTCTTTTCTGAGTTTTTAACCTAGGTCCTTCTGGTTCCCCCAAACCTGATAACAGGAAGAGCACAGCTCCCTTAGAAGAAATGCAACAAGAAATCAGGGGCAACTCTAATCATACTTTCAACATCTCTTGCATCCTCCCACATTCCTACACAAAACATAACAAATATCTCAGATCATTTCTTGCTTCTGCTACACTTGTGGTAAGAAACAAGTCACAAAGGACAATGTCCAACCTGACCAATACCAAGAACAACAAAATTTGCTCAATACCTGCCTAAGTGTAAATTGACTCAGGATGTCACTGAACGGGGTTACACATTTTTTCATGTTGAGTACAAAAGTATAATTTTCAAAAGATGTGAAGTCAAGTAAAAAAACACATGTTTTAAAATCCTAAAACAGGAGAATTCTTCCACACCTGCAACTTTCCATTTAAATGCAATTTGCCTGTTATAATTTTCACACTCGACGCTTTCTTTCTTCACCACTCCGCATACAATGGCATTCATTTTGTAGGGGGACCTCAGGAGAAGACGCACATGCTAAGCTTACTTTAACCTTCACTGTAATAAGCTTACAATGGGCATTAAGCAATTTTTAGTGAAATGAAGTGTGAAATTTCTCTAAGAAATGTAGAAACAAAGGAGTCAAAAATGCACCTGGTAGATAAGTAGTTACTCATGTGATCTACAAAGGCACACAAAAGCAAAAACAAAAGGCATTAATACTCTTAATACTTTCCAATGTCCACTTTTGAAGTCTGAAATCAATGAGGTAATGTCTGCAGTAGCAAAGAATTACAGGAACAACTTTCTACTGAAAATATCCAAGTAGTCAAAAGCTTTTTCCAAATGTACCTTTCTAACCAGTCTTGTATTTGATACTTAGTTCATAACATAAAATTTACTCCTTTATTTCTGAGGCAAGTTACTCAATTACAACTTTTCCTTGATACAAAGGGACATAATCTTTCCTCCAAGAATCCTGGAACAATTAAAGAGGCAAAAAAGAAAGAAAATTTTAGATACCCATGAAACCACCCCCAAAGAGAAACACTCAATGCTTATCATTTTAAACTTTTTAAAATACAGAGGCATTGTGAAATGATAAAATGATAAGAATGATCCATTGGCTGCATGCAACCTTCCATATGCTTTTCTCATTCTACACATGCCACGTGTTCAAGATTGCAGTGCCACAGAAGTAAGAAGCTGAGCTCTTCTATTACCACAGGGAAGGTTATCACCAAACATCCAATTAGACTGTAACTGCATGTGTGCTAAGTCACTTCGGTCCTGATTGACTCTGCGACCCCATGAATTGTAGTCTGCCAGGCTCCTCTGTCCACGGAATCCTCCAGGCAATAATACTGGAGTAGCTTGCCATGCTCTCCTCCAGGGGATCTTCCCAGCCCAGGAATCAAACCCACGTCTCTTGTTTTTCTTGCACTGCAGGCGAATTCTTTACTGCTGAGCCACCAGGAAAGCCCCCAATTTAGACTGACATGTGAGTAAAAAATAAGCATTAGCTACTGAGATTTTCACATTGACTTACTTAGCAACAATTTAGTCTACTCTGACTAATACAGCAATTGGTACTCGGAAATGAGATGTTGCCTTAAGAAATCCTTAAATATCCATCATTAGCTAAGCAGTTGGATGTTGAGTGGTGGGACCACTGACATAGGAGGGTAAAAACAATGAGCCTTATACATAATGGAAAGTAGCTACAGAGAATAAAGTAGCAGTGTGTGCTGGCTACCATCATATGGGGGCAGCTAGCTGTTATAAGAAATAGATAAGCCCAGGAGAGAATTTGCTGACTTGCAAGGAAACAGTCAACAAATTTTGAACCCTGAAAAATTGGAAAATCTGATCACTTCCAGAAACCAAATAGTAAGACATAACATTGAGAAAGTTGTTGAAGGACCAAAGCCCTTTAAGACATAGCCTTGTAAAAAAGACAGAATAAGGAAGTGAATTTTTAACTTTAGGATGTTAGATTGCCTGTATTAGAAAGAAGATGAGAATGAAAGTAGAATAAAATGTATATTTAGTGACTAGAAGAGAAGATAGTGGAAGAAACAATGCAATCTGTTCATTAAATAATTCTATTCCCCTTTTGAGCACACACATTAAAAAAAAAAGTATTTTTAAGTCTCCTTGTGTCAAAATGGAACCTTTATTTTTCATCAAAGAGAGTGAGCAGAAGTTCTATGTTTCAAGTGGTCAAAATCCCTTCTCTACACTTCTTTTTTATTTCTCTACTGATTGGGTGATGCAGTTATAACTTTAAAGTTATGAATTTGGCCTCATGATAATGAGTGAGAGATCTCTGAATGACTTCATGGAGCAGACACTCCTCACTCTCCTCCCACCACACACACACACTGATCCACATCAGATTGTGAAATGAGAACTCAATAACCTTGTATTATATTCAGCAACTGTGATATTGAGATTGTAACAGGAATTAGCACTATTTCCTTGACTAATAAAAATGAATAAATAGATCATGTTGTATTTATGTAATGGAATACCAATAGCAATGTAAATGAATGAATTAATGAATTATAGGTGCCCACAATATCAAGGTGAATCTCAGGAATAAGATTACTGAGATGAAAATAAGTAAATAAACAGCCAAATAAGCTTAAGAATAAGTGTGGGTAAGAAAACAAATTCAATATCTCTGAGAATAAAGAAAGGGGTATGCTTTCCCCGCATCCTTCCCTCCCACTCCCAGCAACCATAAGTTTGTTCTCTGAGTCTGTGAGTCTTTTTTGTTGGGGGGAAGGGACAGTTAGGGAGTTTGGGATGCATAGGTACACACTGCTATATTTAACATGGATAACCAGCTGTACAGCACAGAGAACTACTGTTTAGCACAGGGAACTCTGCTCAATGTTATACGGCAGCCTGGATGGGAGGGGAGTTTGGGGGAGAAAGGATACATGTTTGTGTATACATGGCTGATTCCCTTCCATGTTCACCTGAAACTATCACAACATTGTTAATTGGCTATACTCCAATACAAAATAATTTTTTTTAATTTTTAAATTAAAGAAAGGGGTATGACACTGGGGAGAACAGACATAATGTTCAACGACAAAGGCATTGTTTATGCCTTAAATTAAGTGGTCCTCGTATCATTTTTTAAAATATATTTCCACATTTTATAAAAGTAATTTACTATTCAATTAATATTTACCTTAAAAAACTTAAAGCCAAAATAATTAGTACTCACATTTTTTAAATTTTATTTTATTTTTAAACTTTACAATATTGTATTAGTTTTGCCAAATATCGAAATGAATCCTCCACAGGTATACACGTGTTCCCCATCCTGAACCCTCCTCCCTCCTCCCCCACCCCCACCCTCCTTCTGGGTCGTCCCAGTGCACCAGCCCCAAGCATCCAGTATCGTGCATCAAACCTGGACTGGCGACTCGTTTCATACATGATATTATACATGTTTCAGTGCTATTCTCCCAAATCTCCCCACCCTCTCCCTCTCCCACAGAGTCCATAAGACTGATCTATACATCGGTGTCTCTTTTGCTGTCTCGTACACAGGATTATTGTTACCATCTTTCTAAATTCCATATATATGTGTTAGTATACTGTATCGGTGTTTTTCTTTCTGGCTTACTTCACTCTGTATAATAGGTTCCAGTTTTATCCACCTCATTAGAACTGATTCAAATGTATTCTTTTTAATGGCTGAGTAATACTCCATTGTGTATATGTACCACTGCTTTCTTATCCATTCATCTGCTGATGGGCATCTAGGTTGCTTCCATGTCCTGGCTATTATAAACAGTGCTGCGATGAACATTGGGGTACACGTGTCTCTTTCCCTTCTGGCTTCCTCAGTGTGTATGCCCAGCAGTGGGATTGCTGGATAATAAGGCAGTTCTATTTCCAGTTTTTTAAGGAATCTCCACGCTGTTCTCCATAGTGGCTGTACTAGTTTGCATTCCCACCAACAGTGTAAGAGAGTTCCCTTTTCTCCACACCCTCTCCAGCATTTATTGCTTGTAGACTTTTGGATCGCAGCCATTCTGACTGGCGTGAAATGGTACCTCATAGTGGTTTTGATTTGCATTTCTCTGATAATGAGTGATGTTGAGCATCTTTTCATGTGTTTGTTAGCCATCTGTATGTCTTCTTTGGAGAACTGTCTATTTAGTTCTTTGGCCCATTTTTTGATTGGGTCATTTATTTTTCTGGAGTTGAGCTGTAGGAGTTGCTTGTATATTTTTGAGATCAGTTGTTTGTCAGTTGCTTCATTTGCTATTATTTTCTCCCATTCTGAAGGCTGTCTTTTCACCTTGCTAATAGTTTCCTTTGTTGTGCAGAAGCTTTTAAATTTAATTAGGTCCCATTTGTTTATTTTTGCTTTTATTTCCAATATTCTGGGAGGTGGGTCATAGAGGATCCTGCTGTGATGTATGTCGGAGAGTGTTTTGCCTATGTTCTCCTCTAGGAGTTTTATAGTTTCTGGTCTTACGTTGAGATTTTTAATCCATTTTGAGTTTACTTTTGTGTAAGGTGTTAGAAAGTGTTCTAGTTTCATTCTTTTACAAGTGGTTGACCAGTTTTCCCAGCACCACTTGTTAAAGAGATTGTCTTTAATCCATTGTATATTCTTGCTTCCTTTGTCAAAGATAAGGTGTCCATATGTGCGTGGATTTATCTCTGGGCTTTCTATTTTGTTCCATTGATCAATATTTCTGTCTTTGTGCCAGTACCATACTGTCTTGATAACTGTGGCTTTGTAGTAGAGCCTGAAGTCAGGTAGGTTGATTCCTCCAGTTCCATTCTTCTTTCTCAAGATCGCTTTGGCTATTCGAGGTTTTTTGTATTTCCATACAAATTGTGAAATTATTTGTTCTAGCTCTGTGAAGAATACCGTTGGTAGCTTGATAGGGATTGCATTGAATCTATAAATTGCTTTGGGTAGTATACTCATTTTCACTATATTGATTCTTCCAATCCATGAACATGGTATATTTCTCCATCTATTAGTGTCCTCTTTGATTTCTTTCACCAGTGTTTTATAGTTTTCTATATATAGGTCTTTAGTTTCTTTAGGTAGATATATTCCTAAGTATTTTATTCTTTCCGTTGCAATGGTGAATGGAATTGTTTCCTTAATTTCTCTTTCAGTTTTCTCATTATTAGTGTATAGGAATGCAAGGGATTTCTGTGTGTTGATTTTATATCCTGCAACTTTACTATAATCATTGATTAGTTCTAGTAATTTTCTGGTGGAGTCTTTAGGGTTTTCTATGTAAAGGATCATGTCATCTGCAAACAGTGAGAGTTTTACTTCTTCTTTTCCAATTTGGATTCCTTTTATTTCTTTTTCTGCTCTGATTGCTGTGGCCAAAACTTCCAAAACTATGTTGAATAGTAATGGTGAAAGTGGGCACCCTTGTCTTGTTCCTGACTTTAGAGGAAATGCTTTCAATTTTTCACCACTGAGGATAATGTTTGCTGTGGGTTTGTCATATATAGCTTTTATTATGTTGAGGTATGTTCCTTCTATTCCTTCTTTCTGGAGAGTTCTTATCATAAATGGATGTTGAACTTTGTCAAAGGCTTTCTCTGCATCTATTGAGATAATCATACCGTTTTTGTTTTTCAATTTGTTAATGTGGTGTATTACATTGATTGATTTGCGGATATTGAAGAATCCTTGCATCCCTGGGATAAAGCCCACTTGGTCATGGTGTATGATCTTTTTAATGTATTGTTGGATTCTGATTGCTAGAATTTTGTTAAGGATTTTTGCATCTATGTTCATCAGTGATATTGGCCTGTAGTTTTCTTTTTTTGTGGGATCTTTGTCAGGTTTTGGTATTAGGGTGATGGTGGCCTCATAGAATGAGTTTGGGAGTTTACTTCCTCTGCAATTTTCTGGAAGAGTTTGAGCAGGATAGGTGTTAGCTCTTCTCTAAATTTTTGGTAGAATTCAGCTGTGAAGCAGTCTGGACCTGGGCTTTTGTTTGCTGGAAGATTTTTGATTACAGGTTCAATTTCCGTGCTTGTGATGGGTCTGTTAAGATTTTCTATTTCTTCCTGGTCCAGTTTTGGAAAGTTGTACTTTTCTAAGGATTTGTCCATTTCTTCCACATTGTCCATTTTATTGGCATATAATTGTTGATAGTAGTCTCTTATGATCCTTTGTATTTCTGTGTTGTCTGTTGTGATCTCTCCATTTTCATTTCTAATTTTATTGATTTGATTTTTCTCCCTTTGTTTCTTGATGAGTCTGGCTAATGGTTTGTCAATTTTATTTCTCCTTTCAAAGAACCAGCTTTTGGCTTTATTGATTTTTGCTATGGTCTCTTTTGTTTCTTTTGCATTTATTTCTGCCCTAATTTTTAAGATTTCTTTCCTTCTACTAACCCTGGGGTTCTTCATTTCTTCCTTTTCTAGTTGCTTTAGGTGTAGAGTTAGGTTATTTATTTGACTTTTTTCTTGTTTCTTGAGGTATGCGTGTATTGCTATGAACTTTCCCCTTAGGACTGCTTTTACAGTGTCCCACAGGTTTTGGGTTGTTGTGTTTTCATTTTCATTTATTTCTATGCAAATTTTGATTTCTTTTTTGATTTCTTCTGTGATTTGTTGGTTATTCAGCAGTGTGTTGTTCAGCCTCCATATGTTGGGGTTTTTAATAGTTTTTCTCCTGTAATTGAGATCTAATCTTACTGCATTGTGGTCAGAAAAGATGCTTGGAATGATTTCAATTTTTTTGAATTTACCAAGGCTAGATTTACGGCCCAGGATGTGATCTATCCTGGAGAAGGTTCAATGTGCACTTGAGAAAAAGGTGAAATTCATTGTTTTGGGATGAAATGTCCTATAGATATCAATTAGGTCTAACTGGTCTATTGTATCATTTAACGTTTGTGTTTCCTTGTTAATTTTCTGTTTAGTTCATCTATCCATAGGTGTGAGTGGGGTATTAAAGTCTCCCACTATTATTGTGTTATTGTTAATTTCTCCTTTCATACTTATTAGCATTTGTCTTACATACTGCGGCGCTCCCGTGTTGGGTGCATATATATTTATAATTGTTATATCTTCTTCTTGGATTGATCCTTTGATCATTAGGTAGTGACCATCTTTGTCTCTTTTCACAGCCTTTGTTTTAAAGTCTATTTTATCTGATATGAGTATTGCTACTCCTGCTTTCTTTTGGTCCCTATTTGTATGGAAAATCTTTTTCCAGCCCTTCACTTTCAGACTGTATGTGTCCCCTGTTTTGAGGTGGGTCTCTTGTAGACAACATATATAGGGGTCTTGTTTTTGTATCCATTCAGCCAGTCTTCGTCTTTTGGTCGGGGCATTCAACCCATTTACATTTAAGGTAATTACTGATAAGTATGATCCCGTTGCCATTTACTTTATTGTTTTGGGTTCGAGTTTATACACTGTTTTTGTGTTTCCTGTCTAGAGAATATCCTTTAGTATTTGTTGGAGAGCTGGTTTGGTGGTGCTGAATTCTCTCAGCTTTTGCTTGTCTGAGAAGCTTTTGATTTCTCCTTCATATTTGAATGAGATCCTTGCTGGGTACAATAATCTGGGCTGTAGGTTATTTTCTTTCATCGCTTTAAGTATGTCTTGCCATTCCCTCCTGGCTTGAAGAGTTTCTATTGAAAGATCAGCTGTTATCCTAATGGGAATTCCCTTGTGTGTTATTTGTTGTTTTTCCCTTGCTGCTTTTAATATTTGTTCTTTGTGGTTGATCTTTAATTTGATTAATACGTGTCTTGGGGTGTTTCGCCTTGGGTTTATCCTGTTTGGGACTCTCTGGGTTTCTTGGACTTGGGTGATTATTTCCTTCCCCATTTTAGGGAAGTTTTCAACTATTATCTCCTCAAGTATTTACTCATGGTCTTTCTTTTTGTCTTCTTCTTCTGGGACCCCTATGATTCGAATGTTGTAGCATTTAATATTGTCCTGGAGGTCTCTGAGACTGTCCTCATTTCTTTTAATTTGTTTTTCTTTTTTCCTCTCTGATTCATTTATTTCTACCATTCTATCTTCTAATTCACTAATCCTATCTTCTGCCTCTGTTATTCTACTATTTGTTGCCTCCAGAGTGTTTTTAATTTCATTTATTGCATTATTCATTTTATATTGACTCTCTTTTATTTCTTCTAGGTCCTTGTTAAACCTTTCTTCCATCTTCTCAATCTTTGTCTCCAAGCTATTTATCTGTGATTCCATTTTGATTTCAAGATTTTGGATCAATTTCACTATCATTATTCGGAATTCTTTATCAGGTAGATTCCCTATCTCTTCCTCTTTTGTTTGGTTTGGTGGGCTTTTATCCTGTTCCTTTGTCTGCTGGGTATTCCTCTGTCTCTTCATCTTGTTTAAATTGCTGAGCTTGGGGTGTCCTTTCTGTATTCTGGCAGTTTTTGGAGTTCTCTTTATTGTGGCGTTTCCTCACTCTGTGTGGGTTTGTACAGGTGGCTTGTCAAGGTTTCTTGGTTAGGGAAGCTTGTGTCGGGGTTCTGGTGAGTGGAGCTGTATTTCTTCTCTCTCCTTTCGAAGACTTGGGTTGCTTTTCTGGGTGCCTGATGTCCTCTGCCGGCTTTCAGAAGTTGTTTTGTGGAATTTACTTGGCGTTTAAATGTTCTTTTGATGAATTTGTGGGGGAGAAAGTGTTCTCCCCATCCTACTCCTCCGCCACCTTAGCTCCTCCCCCTCAGTACTCACATTTCTGAGATCACAAATATATATCTGTACCTACAAGGTAAATGAATAAACAACTGCCTAAATAATATAAAATATATACTGAGGCTTTTGAAAAGTCTCTAGTGACAGCACTGGTTGGGCTACACAGTTTGGTCTCAAAAAAACTTACAGTCAACATGATGTTCTCTGGACACCTGTTAGGCACCCCAGAAAGTGACTCTAAACAATGAAAACAAGTTATGGATATAAATATGTAACTAAAGTCTTTGAATAAAATTATTAAAATGTGAAGAGGCAACATTTATATTACAAATCATATCATGTAATATATGGTGTAAAATATGTATTTATAACTAAAAAGTAAATATAAACAGATATGTAACTGTGGATAGTATGATTTATATATATATTTTTGTATTGTTCAGTACTTTGAAGCTTTTTACAATGAGCATATGATCATTTTTACAAAAGCCCTTCCCCACCCAGGGATCAAACCTGCGTCTCTTACATCTCCTGCATTGGCTGAACAGTTCTTTACCTCTAGCGCCACCTGGGAAGCCCCAGAATATGACATATGGGGGCCTTATTAGAGCGATAAACCGCGTTTTCTATGTTAGCCATTCTGCAAGATTTTCATACAACATTAAGCAGCAGAAAACTTCACTTGAAGACTTAATAGGCACTTCAAATTTAACATGGCCAAAACTGAACTTCTAATTCCCCTCTCAAATTGCTCTCCCCATATTGCTTCCCCATCTCAGTCAATAGCAACTTAACTGTTCAGACTACTTGGGACAAAATTCTTTACGTCACCCATAAGGGACCCTTCTCCTCCCTTAGTCAATCTAAGCAGCTTTCCCCACAAAACATGTCCTGGACCTGGCTCCCTCTTACCACCTCTACCATCAGAACCCCAGCACAAGCCATGGTGGCCGTCTAACTGATCTCATTGCCTCCATCCTTCCACGCTATAGGTTTTTCTCTACACAGAGAATTAGAGATCCCTTTAAAACAAGGTCAGAGTAGGTTACTCTTCTGTACAGTTCCTTCAGTGCCTTTCCATCTCACATCTCACATCTTACCCTTAAGTAAAAACCAAGGTCTTTTATACTGGCCTGCCTCTTATCCCAGAGAAGGCAATGGCACCCCACTCTAGTACTTTTGCCTGGAAAATCCCATGGACGGAGGAGCCTGGAAGGCTGCAGTCCATGGGGTCGCTGAGGGTCGGACACGACTGAGCAACTTCACTTTCACTTTTCACTTTCATGCATTGGAGAAGGAAATGGCAACCCACTCCAGTGTTCTTGCCTGGAGAATCCCAGGGATGGGGAAGCCTGGTGGGCTGCCGTCTATGGGGTTGCATAGAATCGGACACGACTGAAGTGACTTAGCAGCAGCAGCAGCAGCAGCCTCTTATCCACTTATCTGCTCTAATCTCCTGCCACACTCTTCCTGTTCACTCTACCCTGGCCACACCAGCTATTCCTCATTGATTTGTTCCTCAAACACGCCACACATGTTCCTGCTGCAAGGCTTATGTCTTTGCCATTTCTTCCTAAGCACATTCTTCCATCAGATACCCACATGGCTCACTCTGACACTTTGTTCACATCCTTGCTCAAATACAATCAATTCCTGTTATTTACAGTAGTAATATTCTATGTGTTATGTTCCATGATATAGTAGTGCCTAGATCATAGAAGGCACTCAAAACATAATTGTTAAATGAATGAATGATATTGGTCAGGCGGGAGGAAGCTGTTTTCTAGCAACTGTTCAGAAGCAAAAGACATCATTAAGGAAGACTGCAACCCAGCCTAAATGCCAAGTCAGAAACCTAGGAAACTAGATGCTCTCAGCCATGAAGAACTCTTAGAGAGGGGCTAAGGAAAGAACTGGTAAGATCAATTATATCTTACCAAAAAATGACAACTTTTATTGTCAGACAAAGTATCTGAGGGGAAAAATTGCCATGATCTGTCCCTACACGGAAAGCTGAGGTCCCCACTACTTTACAACATCCTATGTTACCTAACTCTTATAGGCTTAGATGGAGGGAAAGATATCTAAACATCTAGTGTAAAGCCCTAGAAAAATGCATTCAGCTTGTAAAATTCAAGCAATAAAATATTTCTCCCTTAAATCCACACACACATGTGCTACTCAGAACCCCTTATACTTCCTGCCACCATTTTTTTCCTGTTAAACATTCTCAAAATTCTACCTTTCCAGAATGGCTACATTCATAACAAATTCTTATCTCACGGAGGCTTCAGCCTCCCCAGGAAAGGCTTGGAGTCAGATTCAGAGAAGCAAAGCAGTAATACTGTGATTTTTCTTTTTTCAGATGCACATCTCTGAAAAAGAGATGCAGTTTAAGGTTAAGGTCTTAGAACACTTAGGTCTTAGTATTGTCATTTTCTTCTATCATATACATTAAATAATGCATAATCTTAGAACCACTGGCATCTTAGATTCAGTGAAATGTGTTTAAAGCAAATTTGAAGGATCAGCCAGAGCCAGATGAGTTATGCTAATAGAGCCTTTTGTCAGAGCCTCATCTGATGAGGATTTTTTGTTAGATGCTGACCAGAGTACCTGATCTGAATGGAAGTAGACACTGTTTTCCTCAGGCTAAGAGATTTTAAAATCTAGCTGAAGAAGGAGCCATCTCCCTCAGCATGGAATCCTGGCCAGATGAAAGCCAAGTCCTTCAAGCTCTCTGCTTCCTTGCAGCCTGCTACCAGAATCAGGGTTGTTGTAGTAGGTTTTTAACTGAGTCTCTAAAACCCATGGTAACAATTTCCACATATCCCAGTTTTGCTAACAGTAAATACTTAGCGGCTAGAGCTCCTTAACACATGGACATCATCTTGTTTCCTTCTCAGCATTCAAACTCACACATTAGAAAGATGATTTTAAATGTCTTCATATATTACTTCATTAACATTTTAAACTACATAATTTTAAAAGTCTTCTAAAGATAAGAAATGTCATTCAAGGGAAGAATAATAAAAGCATCTTATATACTTAATATCTTTCATATTTATCTTCCATATTTATACTAGTCTGAGCTGTAAATTTTAATCTCAGATTTAGTAGAAAGGTACTACTTACTAAAAGGAGGTGGGTTTATACAATCTTTTACTTAAAATAAGATGTTCAAATTATATCTCACACAGACTAGTATCTATTTTCAGAAAAAAAGTCATTCTTATGAGGAAATGTCTTTAGTACTTCTCAATACTTTCATGACCACATTGCATGGCGACCTCCCAGGAAATCAGTCATGAAAGAAACAGGTTAAAATCTCATAAGCCTGCACAAGCTAAAGCCAAACCCATGGGAAAATGTGCTCTCCCAGCCTGACACTGTCCTCCTGTATCTTGGCAAAGTATTCAAGCAAAGCAGGCAATTAAGAGATTGTTCAAGAATCTGGATACAGCGATCGAAATCCTGATCACTGAATTTCAATACAGTTGTTACCACCGCAAGAGACAGAGTAAGGAAATAGGACAGAAATAGGCTCTACAGAATATTCAGAGGGCATTTAAACAGTCAACTTTCTCTCAAAAAAAGAATGATGGCTTCATCTTCTCGACAAAGGCTCTAAATAGTAATCACTGCAGATGAGTCTTGGCACTGTAACTCCCTTGAGTTATCTCATGTTGCTCAATAGATGTGCAGTTAAAAGGCATTTTTAAAATCTCATATTGGATGGTACAATCATATCAGAGCTTCCTTAATGGACCAAAGAAGAAGCAACATTTTTTATTGGGAATAAAATGCCTCATGAAGAAATAAAAGTCTCCAAACTATGTCTTTATTGGTGGCTATTCTATGGTGTTTTTAAAATAGCTATTTTATACCACTAATCCATTTGAAGATGAATAAAGATAATTTTCTAGGGTAATTTAAAAGTAAATACTGAAGAGCAAAAATGAAGATCACATGTTTTTCTTTCTTATTCTCTTTCTATAACATCTCTTAACTTCTATGGAGGGATTAATGTCCTCTGTGCATGTGACTTTTTTTTTAATCAAACAGTGAGAAACTTATTTTGGGGGCTCCAAAATCACTGCAGATGGTGACTGCAGCCATGAAATTAAAAGACGTTTGCTCCTTGGAAGAAAAGCCATGATCGACCTATACAGCATATTAAAAAGCAGAGACATTACTCTGCCAACAAAAGTCTATCTAGTCAAAGCTATGGTTTTTCCAGTAGACATGTATGGATGTGAGAGCTGGACTATAAAGAAAGCTGAGCGCCAAAGAACTGATGCTTTTGAACTCTTATGAGTCCCTTGGACTGCAAGGAGATCCAACCAGTCAATCCTAAAGGAAATAGGTCCTGAATATTCATTAGAAGGACTAATGCTGAAGCTGAAACTCCAATACTTTGGCCACCTGATGTGAAGAACTGACTCATTTGTTTTGTTTTAATATAAATTTATTTTAATTGGAGGCTAAATACTTTACAATATTGTATTGGTTTTGCCATACATCAACATGAATCTGCCACGGGTGTACACTCATTTGAAAAGACCCTGATGCTGGGAAAGACTGAAGGCAGGAGGAGAAGGGGATGACAAAGGATGAGATGGTTGGAATGCATCACTGACTCGATGGACATGAGTTTGAGTAAGCTCTGGGAGTTGGTGATGAACAGGGAAGCCTGGCATGCTGCAGTCCATGCGAGTCCATGCGACTCTTTGCAGTCCCATTGCAAAGAGCCAGACACAACTGAGTGACTGAACTGAACTGATTTGGCCTTCATTTGATGAACCAACTTTTTTCCTCTACTTCATTCCTTTTGAAATTGTTACAAGAAAGCAATTTCTTAGTATTCACTCTAGGAAATTAGTTTTGGATCAAAACAGTTCTAAGGCCTGACCAGGCAGTTCAAGTTTCCTATCATGGCCTTTCAAGATAATGTCCATTTAAGTCCAGCCAGTTAATTAGCTGGCAGTCTTCTCCCTCTTATTTGATCATTTTTCAGTAAAAGCCAAGCTTTCTGACTCACTAGTTATGGAATTTTTCCTTGAATCTCAGTGATGCAAGAAAGCCTACAGTACTTAATATGACACTTCTATTAACACAATCATAACACATGCTGTCTCTAAAATTTCCTACTATGGAAAACAAGACTTGCTTTTCCTAAACAAATTCTCTTTCAAAGTCTTCAACATCTCTAATCTAATTAAATAATAAAGCAAGATGTTCTTACATACTCAAGTCTGGCACTTCATTTTCTTTCCACCATCACATCCTTCTATCCCCATTTTTCAAATTTACAAATAGACAACCTGTCAAATTAGGGTTCTCATCTTGATGACATATGCTGAACAGGCTTTGGTTCCCTAAAGGTCATTTAGACACTATATAATAAACATATGCACATGGTGTATGTGTACGTAAATTCTGTATTAGATTAGCTATCATTTAATTCTGTTCTTTAGACAAAAACTAATTGGCTTTTGTACAAGAAATTACATTTCATAAGATATTCGAAGCATTGCTAATTTATTTTTCACAGTGGTTAAACCTGACAAAAGCCAACTGTGGTCATTTGTAATTGTATATCTCATCTGTCACAATTATATCACCAATCTTCTGACCATTATGCGAAGCAAACTTGTTTGTACATACACAAGTACGCCATCAAAGAGACCTACATAAGTAGATATTTTCACAAAATTTTTGCCCTCAGAGCTACTTGTAATAGTCCATCTATAAATAAACACAGTACTTCAAGCAACGACATTGTACCTTTCCAGTGAGCACCTCACGGAGCTGAATAATGTCAGTTCAGTTCAGTTCGGTCGCTCAGTCATATCCAACTCTTTGCAACAACATCAAATGCAGCACACCAGGTCTCCCTGTCCATCACCAACTCCCAGAGTTTACTCAAACTCGTGTCTGCTGAGTCGGTGATGCCATCCAACCATCTCATCCTCTGTCGTCATCTTCTTCTCATGCCCTCAATCTTTCCCAGCATCAGGGTCTTTTCAAATGAGTCAGCTCTTCGCATCAGGTGGCCAAAGTATTAGAGTTTCAGCTTCAACATCAGTCCTTCCAAAGAAAACCCAGGACTGATCTCCTTTAGGATGGACTGGTTGGATCTCTGCAGTCCAAGGGACACTCAGGAGTCTTCTCCAACACCACAGTTCAAAAGCATTAGTTCTTCAGCACTCAGCTTTCTATATAGTCCAACTCTCACATCCATACATGACTAGTGGAAAATCCATAGCCTGGACTAGACAGACTTTTGTTGGCAAAGTAAGGTCTCTGCTTTTGAATATGCTGTCCAGGTTGGTCACAACTTTTCTTCCAAGGAGTAAGCGTCTTTTAATTTCATGGCTGCAGTCACCATCTGTAGTGATTTTGGAGCCCAGAAAAATAAAGCCAGCCACTGTTTCCACGGTTTCCCAATCTATTTGCCATGAAGTGATGGGACCAGATGCCATGATCTTCGTTTTCTGAATGTTGAGCTTTAAGCCAACTTTTTCACTCTCCTATTTCACTTTCTTCAAGAGGCTCTTTAGTTCTTCTTCACTTCCTGCCATAATGGTGGTGTAATCTGCATATCTGAGGTTACTGATATTTCTCCCAGCAATCTTGATCCCAGCTTGTGCTTCCTCCAACCCATTGTTTCTCATGAAGTACTCTGCATATAAGTTAAATAAGCAGGGTGACAATATACAGCCTTGACATACTCCTTTTCCTATTTGGAAGCAGTCTGTTGCTTCATGTCCAGTTCTAACTGTTGCTTCCTGACCTGGCATACAGGTTTCTCAAGAGGCAGGTCAGGTGGTCTGGTATTCCCATCTCTTTCAGAATTTTCCACAGTTGATTGTGATCCACACAGTCAAAGGCTTTGGCATAGTCAATAAAGCAGAAGTAGATGTTTTTCTGGAACTCTCTTGCTTTTTCCATGATCCAGCGGATGTTGGCAATTTGATCTCTGGTTCCTCTGCCTTTTCTAAAACCAGTTTGAACATCTGGAAGTTCACATATTGCTGAAGCCTGGCTTGGAGAATTTTGAGCATTACTTTACTAGCGTGTGAGATGAGTGCAATTGTGCGGTAGTTTGACCATTCTTTGGCATTGCCTTTCTTATGGATTGTGTTGAAAACTGACCTTTTCCAGTCCTGTGGCCACTGCTGAGTTTTCCAAATTTGCTGACATATTGAGTGCAGCGCTTTCACAGCATCATCTTTCAGGATTTGAGATAGCTCAACTGGAATTCCATCACCTCCACTAGCTTTGTCCGTAGTGATGCTTCCTAAGGCCCACTTGACTTCACATTCCAGGATGTCTGGCTCTAGGTGAGTGATCACACCATCATGATTATCTGGGCTGTGAAGCTCTTTTCTGTACAGTTTTTCTGTTTATTCTTGCCACCTCTTCTTAATATCTTCTGCTTCTGTCAATTCCATACCATTTCTGTCCTTTATTGAGCCCATCTTTGCATGAAATGTTCCCTTGGTATCTCTGATTTTCTTGAAGAGATCTCTAGTCTTTCCCATTCTGTTGCTTTCGTCTAATTCTTTGCATTGATCACTGAGGAAGGCTTTCTTATCTCTCCTTGCTGTTCTTTGGAACTCTGCATTCAAATGGGTATATCTTTCCTTTTCTCCTTTGCTTTTCACTTGTCATCTTTTCACAGCTATTTGTAAGGCCTCTTCAGACAGCCATTTTGCTTTTTTGCATTTCTTTTTCTTGGGGGATGGTCTTGATCCCTGTCTGCTGTACAATGTCATGAACCTCCATCCATTCCATTGCTATAAGCGTTTTCTCAGCAAGTTACCTTTTAGGACTAAGCTGCAGTTTGAAAGGCATTTTTATGCATTTACATTTTGAGCTCACAAGTTCTTCAGGTAAATACAAAACAGTAGAAAATAATGTCTTCACCTTCAAGCACAGAGAATAATTCTAACCTAAAGGAGCATTGTGGGTTCAAATTAAAAAAATAAATAAAAACTAACCCTAAGGAATAAGATAAGGAATATTGCTGGATGACATTAATGGTCTCTTCTGCCCGCTAAGTCACTTCAGTCGTGTCCAACTCTTTGTGACCCTATGGACTGTAGCCCGCCAAGCTCCTTTGTCCATGGGGATTCTCTAGGCAAGAATACTGGAGTTGGTTACCATGCCCTCTTCCAGCAGGATCTTTCTGACCCAGGATCGAACCCTTGTCTTTTATGTCTCCTACATTGGCAGGCAAGTTTTTTCTTACCACTAGTGCTACGTGGTCCCTTTCTTTTTTTTTTTTTTTCACGTGGTCCCTTTCTTAATCACATCTGAGGAACAACTAATCAAACGCAACCCTCTACATCACTTTGCTTGAATAGATATAGTTTGTACAGCTAATTACCATGACCTTCCAAATTATAATTAAAGTGATTTGATACCTAGATAGCAGTTCACATGTCTTCTGTCTTTTCTAAATCCTAGAATCTTCACTTATGCAGTATGTATTCGAGACATTCTGAAAGCTATCACCATATAAAAATAATGCTTAACTCTTCTCTTTGTCTCTGAATGAGGGCCAGAAAAACCAAGATTCTGTCCGAGTCTGCTGCTTGTTGCCTGGATGAACTTAGTTATCAAATCTTTACAAGCAAGTCTGTTCTCCTCTGCTCAATGAGGATAATTTTGCACAGAACTCAGAGTTCTGATGAGTATATAGAGTTAAGTAATGAACAAAGAAGATCTTTGAAAAGAAATACAAAGTACTATACTCAGTCACTCAATCGTGTCTGACTCTTTACAATCCCATGGACTTAGCCCTTCAGGCTCCTCTGGGATTTTCCAGGTAAGAATACTGGAGTGGGTTGCCATTTCCTTCTCCAACAAAGTACTATATCAGTGTAAATTATCATTTTTCATAGTTATATGCCATGAGTAAATCACATACAACTCTTCAAATACATGCCTAAATGTTATTCAGATCTAGTATTATCTAAAGCAAATGTCAGATTTTGCTACAGTCACTAGAGTAAAATAAACTTCCTGGATCTTTTTCTAAAGTTTTTCTAGACAACAAAGAACAGATTCAGATATATCAGATATATTACTATTATATTTTTAAAGATAGTTGAACTTTTTAAATGAAATTGAAATATGTTTGAACATAAACATTATGAGATTTATTTAATACCAACTGGGTAATCCATCACAGGTGCACAGAAAGATCATTTAGGAACCAGATGTCTGTGCCTTTCACATGAAGGAGCCACATCTTGATTGCATCCCTTTCCTCACTTATCTTTTTAATAAATGACCAAATCCTTCTAAATACATCTTAAATATTAATATGTTTGTCTCTCTTCATCCACTTGAACACTACTCCTAGCCCTGGGAACAGTGTACTGGGTTCAGGTCCAGTATATCATCACACAAATTGCAGATATCCAACTATTTTAAGATAAGAAAATCTATCTTCCCAAATTTTGCCAATCAGTTCTCCACCTATGTTTAAGGCAAGTATTAAGAATCTCTTGATTGTGCAACACTATAATAGCCTGACTCAGAGTTGTTCATTGTCTTCAAATAATCACCTCAATTTTACCCAGGCATAAACCCATATAAAGCTATCTTTCAAGTTTATATATAGTGTCAGAACTTAATCGGCATATTGAAGAACCAGTAGGGTAATCATCTTTATTTGTGAAGAATAATACTAGCACCGTAACACTGCCCATGATTCTCAGGCTCGATCTTATTTTTCATAAGCACTAACCTCAGTAAACTCTCTCTAACCATCACAGTTAAATACAGAAGAAAGGTATTTGATGCTTCTCCAGATTATCTCAGCCACTTTCATTTCCATATTTTATATTTCAAGCACCCAGAAAGATTTTCAATTTTTCAAATGTTCTAAATACACTGTTTCACTGTAAATCTTTTTACAAATGCTGATATCTTTAACTGGACACTTACTACCCAATAGCCCTCCTCCATCAGTTTATTTTAATTTACACATTGTTCTGGTTGTTTCTCAAAGACATTCCTTTAGGAAGCCCCACCTGACTGTTCTTTTTATTTTTTAATCTGAGGAAAATTGCTTTACAATATTGTGATGGTTTCTGCCATACAATAATACAAATCAGCCATAATTATACATATATTACCTCCCTTTTGAGCCTCCTTCTCCTCCCCCCATCCCACTCCTCCAGGTCATCACAGAGCACCTGGCTGGGCTCCCTGTGTTATATAGCAACTTCTCACCAGCTACCTATTTTATACATAGTAATTCCCAACACAGGGATCGAACCCAGCTCTTCTGTATTGCAGGCAGATTCTTTACTGCCTAACCCACCAGGTAAGTTCATGCCTATGCTATATGTCTATGCTACCTCCTCCACTTGTTCCACTTTCTCCATCTCCAGCTATGTCCACAAATCCGTTCTCTGTATCTTGAGTCTCCATTCCTTCCCTGCAAATAGAACCATCAATACCATTTTTCTAGATTCCATTTATATATGTTAATATACGATATTTGTTTTTCTCTTTCTGACATACCTCATTCTGTATAACAGGCTGTAGGTTCATTCACCTTACTAGAACTGACTCAAATTTGTTCCGTCTTTATAGCTGAGTAATATTTCACTATATATATGTACCACAACTTCTTTATCCATTCATCTGTCAATGGATATCTAGGTTGCTTCCATGTCCTAGCTATTGTACATAGTGCTACTATGAACATTGGGGTGCATGTGTCTTTTTCAATTATGGTTTTCTCAGGGTTGCTGGATCATATGGTAGTTTTATCCCTAGTTTTTTAAGAACTCTCCGTACTGTTCTGCAGAGTGCCTGTATCAATTTATATTCTACCAGCAGTGCAAGAAGGTTCCTTTTTCTCTACATCCTCTCCAACATTTATTGCTGTACATATATATATTTTTTGATGATGGCTATTCTGACCATTGTAGTTTTGATTTGCATCAAATCAAATAATTTCTAATAATAATTATTTCTAATAATTTCTAATAATTGTCTCTAATAATTATGGATGTTGCACATCTTTTCATGTGTTTATTGGCCATCTGTGTGTTTTCTTTGGAGAAACATCTGTTTAGGTCTTATGCCCATTTTTTGGATTGGGCTGTTTGTTTTTCTGATATAGAACTATATGGGTTGCTTATATATTTTGGAGATTAATCCTTTGTCAGTTGTTTCATTTGCAATTATTTTCTCCCATTCTGAGGGTTGTCTTTTAATCTTGTTTACTGTTTCCTCTGGGGCTTTCCTGGTAGCTCTAATGGTAAAGAATCCACCTGCAATGTAGGAGACCCCAATTCAATCCCTGGGTTGGGACGATCCCCTGCAGAAGGGAATGGCAACCCTCTCAGTATTCTTGCCTGGAGAATCCCATGGACAGAGGACCCTGGCGGGCTAGTCAGACACTGTAAGTCGGACATTGCAAAGAGTTGGACACAACTGAGCAACGAACACCTTTCACCTTCCGTTGTTTCCTTTGCTGTGCAAAAGCTTTTAAGTTAAACTAGGCTCCATTTGTTTATTTTTATGTTTATTTACATTGCTCTAGGAGGTGGGTCAAAGAGGATCTTGCTGTCATTTATGTCAAAGAGTGTACTGCCTACATTTTCCTCTAAGAGTTTTATACTTTCTGGCCTTACATTTAAGTCTTAATCCATTTTTAGTTTATTGTGGTGTTAGAGAGTGTTCTAACTTCATTCTTTTACATGTAGCTGTCTCATTTTCCCAGCACCACTTATTGAAGAAACTGTCTTTCCTCCATTGTATATTCTTGCCTTCTTTGTCAAAGATAAGGTGCCCATAGGTGTGTGAGTTTATCTCTGGGTTTTCTATCTTGTTCCATTGGAAAATATTTCTGTTTTTGTGCAAGTATCACACTGTTGTGATGACTGTAGCTGTATAGTATAGTTTAACATCAGGAAGGTTGATTCCTCCACTTCCACTTTTCTTTCTCAAGATTGCTTTGGCTATTTGGACTCTTTCATGTTTTTGAAATTGTGGAATTTCTTTTTCTAGTTCTGTGAAAAATACCATTGATAGTTTGATAGGGATTGCACTGAATCTATAGATTGCTTTGGGTATTATAGTCATTTTCACAATATTTATTTTCCCAAATTGTGAAATTTCTTATTCTAGTTCTGTGAAAAATACCATTGGTAGTTTGATAGGGATTGCACTGAAGCTGTAGATTGCTTTGGGTATTATAGTCATTTTCACAATATTGATTTGCCCAGTCCAGGAACATGTCATATCTTGCCATCTGTTTGTGTCACCTTTCATTTATTTCATCAATGTCACCTGACTGTTCTTGATGAAAGTTCATGTTGTATTCTCTTATTCCCCCAATAGAGCTATTACCAGAGCTCTTGTAATGATGATTCATTTCTTTTTATTAGACAGTATCCACCTGCAATGAGTCGGACACGACTGAGTGACTTCACTTTCATTTTTCACTTTCACACATTGGAGAAGGAAATGGCAACCCACTCCAGTGTTCTTGCCTGGAGAATCCCAGGGACAGAGGAGCCTAGTGGGCTGCCATCTATGGGGTCTCACAGAGTCGGACACGACTGAAGTGACTTGGCATCCACCTGCCAATGCAGGATATGCAAGAGATGTGGGTTCAATCCCTGGGTTGGAAAGATTCCCTAGAGTAGGAACTTGCAGCTCACATCTCTCTCTTCTGTGAATCTAATCCTTTTTTTTTTCAGCTCTGTATATCTCCTTTATTTTAAATTAATGCTGCTGCTGCTGCTGCCGCTAAATCGCTTCAGTCGTGTCCGACTCTGTGCGACCCCATAGACGGCAGCCCACAAGGCTCCCCCGTCCCTGGGATTCTCCAGGCAAGAACACTGGAGTGGGTTGCCATTTCCTTCTCCAATTGATATCAACCTAAAATGTTGGGTTTTACTATTTTGTTATTCACTACAGGCACGATAGTTTCCAGCCTTTTATATCAATCAATGTCCTTAGTTACAAGCAATAGAAAGTGATTCTCACTATATTAAATATTTTTAGTAACTCACAGAACCTGAAAGAGCCCAGAAACTACTCAGAGAGACTTCCCAACCAAGGAAATGCCCAAATTCATATCTTAATATTGATTTCATGAAGACATCACAGCTACCATCCAGGGATGCAGACATCTTGCTTGTCCCACTAACCCGTAGTGCTAGCCATTAGGCATGTCCACTCTCCCTTCATCACTACTGGCAGTTGCTTCTGGAGAGAGGATGCAGTGGCAGCTACTGCCTCACCTCAGCAGAGTGTTTCTGAGTGATCCCTCTAATATCTGGGGATGTGTGTCTGCTTGTCAGTGCTGGTCAGATGTCATGGGGGCTGGGAAGGCAGGTCCTCCAGTGGGAGGCACATATATCTCAGGAGGTGAAAGAGGCTTCACCTGAAGCCTGCTGAAGGTGGTACTGGGACAAAAAGGGGAAATGTCTACCATATCCCACATGATACTTTCATGAGTTAAGATGAATGAATGGAAACAAAATCCTATCTTGTTGCTGTGTGGTATCTCTCAAAGTGCCCATAACAATGCACTGCATACAGTAGACTGTAAATGATCAACATTTTGAAACAGTAATGGACTTTCAGGAAAAAAATATTGATTAAACTCACATCAAACAATACCACTGAGATAGGGCTTCAAAAATCCCATTTGAAAGCTGAGTCAAATTTTACCACAATCCATGTGACCTTCTTACTTTATGACACCCAGGGATCGAACCCAGGTCTCCACATTGCAGGCGGATTCTTTTTGCAGCTGAGCCACCAGGAAAGCCCTACTTATGCCACACCATCTGTGATATTACAAAAATCTAGGCCTAGTCAACTGTAGTGCAAAATAAGTAAAGCAAATTCTCCTTTAAGCAGCCAGCAGGTTCTGACTGCTTAGCAACATGGAATAATGATGTGATTAAGGGACACCATAAAGAATATTGTAGATTTACACAGTATTAGGAAGAAGACATCACATGTCATGCAGAAAACCCTCAGTAACAGATTCTCAGACAGCTGGTCACCAGCATCATTCAAAGGAATGCCTGGTAGAAAAAAGTCATAAAAGTGAACTCATTTATCTTTGGAAGCAAGCATTTCACCAATGAAGCAATAACAGAGAGATCAAAAACACACTATACATAACCACATGGTCTTTGAGTAATAAAACAGTTATTTCTTTTTACTAAAGGAATTCTTCAAACTAGAGAATACTTATTAGGTTTTAAAACTTAATTTCACAAAGCCAGGATTAAAAAAGATTCACTGACATGGTATTATTGATGTGAACAAGATTTCACTTTCTGACAGAAATGTTCAAGTATGCATATTTGAATGAGCTTTCTGTAGTAGGTTGTGACCAGACTAGACAAAGAACAATTATATTACTAGGCTGCTTTTTAGCTCTAAGCTTGGATATAAAATTTAATCTATGTAGTAGCAATTTTTTAAAAAATACACATAAAAGAGATTACCATGGCTTTTCTCTTCACACACAAATCTGTTGAATAAAATCTTAATATCTGGACTGTAGTAATCATTCAGAAAGAATAAATAAAGAAAGTTTCGAAAAAGAAAGACTTCTGCTGTCTAATAGTTTACACTGTGGTGGCAGGATTTCACACATAGCTTTCACAGATTTAGAAGACCTAAATAGTGTTAAGACCTTTGAAAAATCTTTCAGCCCTTATCTCCATATCCTTTTGGAAATGATTAAGACTTCAACCCATGTCCAAAATATAAGCTCCAAAAGTTTTCTTTAAATGTCTGCACTAAGAAAACTCAGTATCTTTCAGAAATATTTTTAGTCCTGAACAGAATACCAAGTTGAAAAAAAAATTAGGCATAAATCAAACCAATAAAAGATATGAATTTTCACAGCTTTCACATGCCTTACCTTAAAATAATTTCTCTAAATAAACAGAAGATACTAATAAATATGCTCAGAATGGTGCCACTTTTACAGCAATGATACTATTGAATATTCCTTTATGCTTATACATGGCAGAGGTTACCAGTAATCTCCTATATCAATTCCACTCTTTCTTTGGGGCTTCTCTTTCAATAGGCACTAACTTTCTCAGGTGGCTCAATGATAAGGAACTCATCTGCAAATGCAGGAGACGCAGGAGATGCAGATTTGATCCCTGGGTCAGGAAGATCCCCCAGAGTAGGAAATGGCAACCCATTCCAGTATTCTAGCCTGGAAAATTCCATAGACAGAGAAGCCTGGCAGACTACAGTCCACGGGGTTGCACAGAGTCAGAAGCGACTGAGCATGCACACACAACTTTTACCTATACACACAGCCACCCATCATAAGAGGTGCGTTTCTCAGCCTCCCTAATAGCTGAGTCCAATGACTAAGAATAAGATAGTGCAATACAAGCCAAAAATTTCAGAGCAACTTCAAGGAACATTACCGTAATACTGGCCAGTACATGCCCTTTTGGCTCCTTTGGTTTTATCCTTTTTTCATCCAATTGTTTGAAATGTATATAATAAATGTTTAACCCATGGGAATGAGGCCAATTTTGTCGAGGGATGACAAAGTAGAATCTGAAAGGAATCTCACCCCTTGTACTACCTGCTCTGAACTCCTAGGAAGAAAAGTAAATTTCTCTATTCTTTAAATCAGAGTTATCTGGGGTCTGTATTAGTAACAAGCAAACTAAGTTCTATACACACACATTGATATTAATACAATGCGTATAGAAGCTACTGCTAGTGACCAATTCAGTAGCCTTTCTCCTCTTGTTTCTTAAAAAAAAAAAAAAAGGAAAAAAAGGAAGAAGAATTATAATTCTGTTCTAGGAAACAACTTTCCTAGACCAAGAAAAATCATAGTGGGTGAAAATATCCATGTCAACTCCATGACCCTCTGCCAGAAAATCATCTTCTCAGCTTTCTTTACAGCAAATGAGCCAAATATCTAGTTCTGACCAAGAGAGTAGGAGAGATTTATGGAATTACTTTTTCTCCCTGATGAAGGTACTTTCCCTACTGAGCCTTTTCCTCCTGCCAGTAATGTTCCTCCTGCTACGTCTTGAATGAAGATGTAGCACTTGAGGTTGTGGCAGTCACCTTATATCCCCAACTAGGGGTGGAACCTGTGTGCCCTGCCATTCAAGTGTACAGTCAGCCACTGGACTGTCCAGGGAGTCCCTCTCTAGCATTTTTTTATAATTTTTATATGAAATTCTTCAATACATCTAAAATTTATTCTGGTTATTAGTATAAAGGAAAGCTACAAATTGATTTGTTTTAGCATATCAATTTTCCCTTTCACGGCTTTAAATCTTAAGTGTCCAACAGCTGTGAAAGAATATCATTGCCTAAATCTAATGAACCTAGATAAATCAAATGTTAGTGAAAAGAAAACAAACCATGGCAGAGGCAACAAACTTGAAGATCTTTTCAACTACTGCTGGCTGGTAAACAACTAACTGGGGACAGTGTTCTAGAGCATTTCAGTTCAGTTCAGTTCAGTCGCTCAGTCATGTCCGACTCTTTGCAACCCCATGAATCACAGCACGCCAGGCCTCCCTGTCCATCACCAACTCCTGGAGTTCACCCAGACTCACGTCCATTGAGTCGGTGATGCCATCTAGCCACCTCATTCTCTGTCGTCCCCTTCTCCTCCTGCCTCCACTCCCTCCCAGCATCAGGGTCTTTTCCAATGAGTCAACTCTTCGCAGCAGGTGGCCAAAGTACTGGAGTTTCAGCTTTTAGCATCAGTCTTTCCAATAAACACCCAAGACTGATCTCCTTTAGGATGGACTGGTTGGATCTCCTTACAGTCCAAGGGACTCTCAAGACTCTTCTCCAACATCACAGTTCAAAAGCATCAAGTCTTCGGTGCTCAGCTTTCTTCACAGTCCAACTCTCACATCCATACATGACCGCAGGAAAAACCATAGCCTTGACAAGATGGACCTTTGTTGGCAAAGTAAGGTCTCTGATTTTTAATATGCTATCTAGGTTGGCCATAACCTTCCTTCCAAGGAGTGAGCATCTTTCAATTTCATGGCTGCAATCACCATCTGCAGTGATTTTGGAGACCAAAAAAATAAAGTCTGACACTGTTTCCACTGTTTCCCCATCTATTTCCCATGAAGTGATGGGACCAGATGCCATGATCTTAGTTTTCTGAATGTTGAGCTTTAAGCCAACTTTTTCACTCTCCTCTTTCACTTTCATCAAGAGGCTTTTTAGTTCCTTTTCACTTTCTGCCATAAGGGTGGTGTCGTCTGCATTTCTGAGGTGACTGATATTTCTCCCGGCAATCTTGATTCCAGCTTGTGCTTCTTCCAGCCCAGCGTTTCTCATGACGTACTCTGCATATAAGTTAAATAAGCAGAGTGACAATATACAGCCTTGATGTTCTCCTTTTCCTATTTGGAACCAGTCTGTTGTTCCTTGTTCAGTTCTATCCTAAGAATCACAAAAAACACAGTGCAGTTTGAGTTGGAAATAATGTCACATTAATAAGAGAGCTGGAAATGGTTTTAATTCTAATGTTTTGGCTGATTCAGGTAATAATAGAGTTTATAAGTTATCACAACATAGTTTAGATTCCTAAACTATCTGAACATTGTTGGAATCTTCTAATTCATTCAGAGTGGAAAATATAGACTCAAAACAAAGCCAGAATTTTCTGTGGTTTGGCTAGTTATGACAAGCTAAAGTTGATTTTTAATTTTTTTAATTTATGCTTTATTGGTGAAAATTTTATTCCACTTATTTAATATGCTTCCCTGGTGACTCAGACAGTAAAGAATCTGCCTGTAATGTGGAGACCCAGGTTCGATCCCTGGGTCAAGAAGATACCCTAGAGGAGGAAATGACAACTCACTCCAACTTGTCTGGAAAATTCCATGGACAGAGGAGCCTGGGAGGCTACAGTCCAGGGGGTCACAAAGAGTTGGACACGACTGAGCGACTAACACATATTTAACAAGCATTTATTTGTATGAGGCTCATATCCTCAATATTTTCTTCAGTGGAGAAAAAGAATAGTAAATGTGCCCATTTAAATAATAACAGAATGCTTGATAATAAATATTCATACTTCCACTAAACATTTCCATTTAACTAATCATTACTTATCTTATCAATAATACATGTCTTCTATGATAAAATATATATATATATATATATATATACTTCTCTTTCATACTGGCTTATATAGAGAATCTAAAAAATACAACAAACCAGTTAATAAAACATTTTGCCCTTCCAAGAGCAGTATTTGAGAATTCCCTTTGCCTCTTTTTTATCTGCATATTTGTCATTTTGAATATATTCATCATGTTTTTGTGTAGATTCTGAGCTCCTCCTGATATCTTTTCCTTCTCTCTGTGAAGCACAACACTAACTTTTCTTTATAATGCAATTTTGATAATGTTAAATTCACTCCGTTCTCATGTCTGAAGATATCTTTAATTTGTATTTGTTTTTAAATTCTATTTTTGCTGAGTATATAAAATCTGGGTCGATAGACTTTTTCTTTCAGTAAAAGATGTCATTACACTGTCTTCCACTTTGAATTATTTCTCATGAAAAATCACTATCAGCCTTTACTTCATTATTCTGTATCTAGTGTGTTTTCTCTCACCCAGTCTGGTTGCTTTCAGATTTTTACTTCATCATAGCTTTTAAACATATCGATTTTGATGTGCCCTGAGAGGAATTTTCTTCATGATTCTTGTGCCTGGGGTTTCTAAAAATTTATGGATCCATAGTTTTTATCATTTGACAAAACTTTCAGCAAGTATTTCTAGAAATGCTTTTTCTGTCCTGGCTTCTACCCTCTTTTCTTTACAGGATTCTAATTTCCCAAGCATTAGGCCATCTAAAGTTGTTCTGTAGCTCACTGATACTTTGTTCACTTCTTTCCAGACTTATTTCTCTCTGTATAATGTTGGATCATTTCTACTGCAATGTCTTCAATTCATTCATCTTTTCTTCTGTAGTGTCCAATCTACTGCTAATTCCATCTAATGCATACATCTCAGACCATGTGTTTTGTTTAATCTCTGCAAGTGTAATGGGTCCTCTGTTACATGTTTATTTCTTAACATGCTTTCTCTCCTACTTTCCACTTTCTTGATTATATAGAAAGAATAGAGCTTTATTATGGTTTTAATGTTATTGTCTATTAATTTTATCATCTGAGTCACTTCTGGGCACTTTTTTTTTTAATGTTTTAATTGAAGTATAGTTAGTTTTGGCTTCCCTACTGGCTCAGTCAGTAAAGAATTTGTCTGCAATGTGGGAGACCTGGGTTTGATCTCTGGGTCAGGAAGATCCCCTGGAGAATGCGATGGCAACCCACCCCAATATTCTTGCCTGGAGAATTCCATGGATGGAGAAGCCTGGTGGGCTACAGTACATGGGGTCACAAAGAGTCAGACACAACTGAGTGACTAACACTTCACTTCATAGTTAGTTTACAATGTTGTTATTTACAAGGGTACTGCAAAGTGAGTCAGTTACACACGCATACACACACACACATTCTTTTTCAGATTCTTTTCCACTATGGGTTATTACAAGATACTGAATATAGCTCCCTGAGCTATACTTGTTGCTTAGCTCTCTTATTTACAGTAATCTGTATCTGTTAATTCCAAGCTCCTAGTTTATTTATCACCCCACTCTCCCAATATCCCCTTTGGTAACCATACATTTGTTTTAATTTTCTATGTATGTGAGTCTATTTCTCTTTCAAAGATAAGTTCATTTGTATCATAGTTTAGATTCCACATTTCAATAATATCAATAACCTCAGATATGCAGATGACACCACCCTTATGGCAGAAAGTGAAGAAGAACTAAAGAACCTCTTGATGACAGTGAGGAAGAGAATGAAAATGTTGGCTTAAAGCTCAACATTCAGAAAACTAAGATCATGGCCTCCAGTCCCATCAGTTCAGTTCAGTTCAGTTGCTCAGTCGTGTCTGACTCTTTGTGACCCCATGAACCGCAGCACTCCAGGCCTCCCGGTCCATCATCAACTACCGGAGGTCACTCAAACTCATGTCCATTGAGCCGGTGATGCCATCCAGCCACCTCAAACTCTGTCGTCCCCTTCTCCTCCTGCCCCCAATCCCTCCCAGCATCAGGGTCTTTTCCAATGAGTCAGCTCTTCACATGAGGTGGCCAAAGTATTGGAGTTTCAGCTTCAGCATCATTCCTTCCCATGAACACCCAGGACTGATCTCCTTTAGGATGGACTGGTTGGATCTCCTTGCAGTCCAAGGGACTCTCAAGACTCTTCTCCAACATCACAGTTCAAAAGCATCAAGTCTTCGGTGCTCAGCTTTCTTCACAGTCCAACTCTCACATCCATACATGACCACAGGAAAAACCATAGCCTTGACTAGATGGACCTTTGTTGGCAAAGTAATATCTCTGCTTTTGAATATGCTGTCTAGGTTGGTCATAACCTTCCTTCCAAGGAGTGAGCATCTTTGAATTTCATGGCTGCAATCACCATCTGCAGTGATTTTGGAGACCAAAAAAATTAAATCTGACACTGTTTCCACTGTTTCCCCATCTATTTTCCATGAAGTGATGAGACCAGAGGCCATGATCTTAGTTTTCTGAATGTTGAGCTTTAAGCCAACTTTTTCACTCTCCTCTTTCACTTTCATCAAGAGGTTTTTTAGTTCCTCTTCACTTTCTGCCATAAGGGTGGTGTCATCTGCATTTCTGAGGTGATTGATATTTCTCCCGGCAATCTTGATTCCAGCTTGTGATTCTTCCAGCCCAGCATTTCTCATGATATACTCTGCATATAAGTTAAAGAAGCAGGGTGACAATATACAGCCTTGATGTACTCCTCTTCCCATTTGGAACCAGTCTGTTGTCCCATTCCTGTTCTAACTGTTGCTTCCTGACCTCAAGAGGCAGGTCAGGTGGTCTGGTATTTCCATCTCTTTCAGAATTCCCTGGGTTGGTAGGTGCCCAATATCCTACTGGAGATCAGTGGAGAAATAACTCCAGAAAGAATGAAGGGATGGAGCCAAAGAAAAAACAATACCCAGTTGTGGTTTTCACTGGTGATAGATCAAGGTCCGATGCTATAAAGAGCAATATTGTGTAGGAACCTGGAATGTTAAATCCCTGATTTAAGGCAAATTGGAAGTGGTCAAATGGGAGATGACAAGAGTGAACATCAACATTCTAGGAATCAGTGAACTAAAATAGACTGGAATGGGTGAATTCAACTCAGATGACCATTATATCTACTACTGTGGGCAGGAATCCCTTAGAAGAAATGGAGTAGCCATCAGGGTCAACAAAAGAGTCTGAAATGCAGTACTTGGATGCAATCTCAAAAATGACAGAATGATCTCTGTTCATTTCCAGTCCCATCACTTCATGGCAAATAGATAGGAAAACCGTGGAAACAGTGGCAGACTTTATTTTTTTCGGCTCCAAAATCACTGCAGATGGTGACTGCAGCCATGAAATTAAAAGACACTTACTCCTTGGAAGAATAGTTATGACCAATCTAGATAACATATTAAAAAGCAGAGACATTGTTTTGCCAACAAAGGTCCATCTAGTCTTGGTTTTTCCAGTAGTCATGTATGGATGTGAGAGTTGGACTATAAAGAAAGCTGAACACTAAAGAATTGATGCCTTTGAACTGTGATGTTGGAGAAGACTCTTGAGAGTCCCTTGGACTGTAAGGAGATCCAACCAGTCTATCCTAAAGGAAATCAGTCCTGAATATTCATTGGAAGGACTGATGCTGAAGCTGAAACTCTAATACTTTGGCCACCTGGTGCGAAGAACTGACTCACTTGAGAAGACCCTAATGCTGGCAGAGATTGAAGGTGGGAGGAGAAGGGGATGACAGAAGATGAGATGGTTGAATGGCATCACCGATTCAATGACATGACTTTGAGTACACTCTGGGAGTTGGTGATGGATAGGGAGACCTGGTGTGCTGCAGTCTGTGGGGTTGCAAAGAGTTGGACATGACTGAGCAACTGAACTGAACTGAATTTAGATTCCACATATAAGGGACATCACATGATATTTGTCTTTCTTTATTTGACTAATTTCACTTAATATGATAATCTCTAGGTTCAACCAGGTTGCTGCAAATGGCATTATTTCATTCTGCTTTCTGGCTGAGTCATATTCCAGTGTGTGTGTGTGTGTGTGTGTGTGTGTGTGAGTTCAGTCCAGTTCAGTCGTGTGCTCTGTGTGTATACATATATATGTATATATATCTTTATCCAGTCATCTGTCAATGGACATTTAGATCTTGGCTATTGTACATTGGGGTACATGTATCTTTTTGAATTAGAGTTTTCTCCAAATACATGCCCAAGAGTGGGACTGCAGGATCATATGATAACTCAGGTCCATTTCTGTTGTTGATTTTTCTCTTGATTGTGTGTTATATATTTCTGCTTCTTTTGCAAGCCAGATATTATGAATATTACTTTGTCAACTACTGAATATTCTTAAGTTTTATTCTAACAAAAGTTATTTGGAAAATTTTATCCCTATGAGGCTTGCTTTCGGGCTTTACTGGGTAAGAACAGTACAGTTTTTAGTCCCTACTGATACATTACTCTTCTGAGTACTTTCACTGATGTATCTTTCCACTCCGGCTGGTGAGAATACAAACTTTCCCGTCTCTCTGGGACCTCTATGATTTCTCCACTAACTTCTTTCCAGTAGCTAGAAATTTCCTCACACATATGTAATACTCAAAACTCAGCTGAACACTCAAGAAGAATAAATCCTCTAGAGAACAAATCTCTAGAATATACAACTGAGTAACTCCCTCTTTCCTGGTATTCCATTATGTGAATTCTAGCTGTGTTGCTATTCAGCAATTTTTCAACCCTGTCTCCGCAACTCAGAGACATCTCCAGGTTCTATGTTGGTTTACCTATACTACTCCACAGACAGTAAGCTCTGTCCAGGCAATAACATGAGGAAGCAAAGGCTCATCTAATTGTTTTCCTTCCCTCAAAGATTAGCCTTTTGCTGACCATATGCTAATGTGAAAAGTTTTGTTTTATATGTTTTGTCCATTTTTTTAATTGTTAGAGGCAGGAGCATAAATATGGTCTTTGTTACTACATTATGACTAGAAGCTAGAAGTGGGGATACTCCATTTTACACTGAAACATGGTTTTGACATTTCTCTGAAAAGAATTATCTTTGGAGATTGCTGTAGGATAAAAGAAAAATCCTGATAAGACAAGTCCTCTGCTACAAGCCAGAAACCCTACACTTGTATACTGCAGCATAAACTAATAGTTTCATTAGTACACCTTACTAGATTGTGTCCTAAAGTCTTAAAACTTAATCTGAAAAGAGAATTTTATTATAAGAATTCAAGTGCTTGCACTCACAATCTTTGTCAAATAAAGTATATTATCCATGATGCAAAGAGAATATTTTAAATAACATAAAAATCTTTTCCAAATTTTGAAGTAAACAAACTTCTGCCAACTGAATCACTTATTTACAATCAAAATTATCCACTGATCCTCTGAAACTGATCACTCAATTTTTTTTTTCTTTTTTTTTTTGGCTGCATCGGCTCTTAGTTGCAACACGCAGGATCTTCAGTTGCATCATGTGGAGCACAGACTCTAGTTATGGTGTGTGGGTTCTATAGTTGCAGTGCACAGGCTCAGTAGTTCCATGGCCTGTGGTATCTTAGTTCCCTGATCAGGGATCAAAACCTTGTCCCCTGCATCTCAAGGCAGATTCTTAAGCACTGGACCACCAGGAAAGTACTACTTAGTAATTCTTGATTGATTGAAAAAGTCATACATATTTTTATTGTTGAAAATAATAGCCTTTGTCTTTTACTTAAGAATATATTTATATATTTTATATACTTATCCATATAATTACATAATTATAATTACATGAAATTTTTTCTGTATTCAGCTTTTTGACAAGTCACAGTAAACAAGAGCCTAAAAAGCAAAGAAATTTGCATACTGAGGTTTGAGTAATCCAATTTGGAAAATATAAATGGAAACTGAGTTTTAGGGGTTTGGAAAAGATGACCTTTTTTTCAAAGTATCGATTTAGTGACTGTAAATCCTTTGTGGAAAAGGCAGGAATATAGTAAGTAAATGAATAGAGAATAAAAACTTCTGCTATTTTTATACTCTTAGATCTGATTATCAGGCACAGCTCACACATCCTATAGATTTTCTATGTATTTTTATTACTATTCACTGAACGTCTCTTATTTGAAAATTGAGGTCTCGTACACAAGTATTCTAGAAGTCAAATGGGAAATAGGGCATTGCTTAATAGTTCTGAATTCAATTAACTGGTATACTTCTAAATAAGCATACTACTGAAAAATCCGGAAAGGCCTAGGTCATTTAACAAGTAGCAGTTGCATCCTATAAGACATACACCACAAGCATACTGAACACACTGCAGAGTTAGTTTGGAAAACTTTGACAACTCTTTTGGGGGAGGGGGCGGCACTGAGGATTTTATTTATTTATTTTAATTTGCTTTCTCTTCCTGGTATCTTTAATTAAAACCCTTCATGCTCTCAAATCCAAAAGCATAAATATTGTATTGAATAGTTTCAGGTATTTTTTTCCAGAGAACCAAGTGAGTCTTTTCCACTTAGACACTGCCCTGTTTAACCTTAAAATTGCTTGTGAGATGAATTCAGTTCAATTCCAGTAGTTTTCTTGAGTGCCTAATTCTGTACTGAATGCTTGACAGAAATTAATATGACATGCTATCTTCCGCCAGCAAATAACAATAGCAAAAATTCCTTGAACCATCTAGACTATGCCACATTCTATTAAATGCTTTACTTACTAATTCTCACAACAATTCTCACAACCATTTTAAAGAGAAGAAATGTGAAGCTTAAAAAGAAAAAAGTAAGCAATTGATTAAAATTACACAGAGGATGAGAGGTGGAGTTGAGTCTTAAATCCAGGCTGATTATGGACCACAATGCATTCTTCCCATCCCCAAAAGACATAGAGCCACACATACAACAACTGTGCCATATTACCCCAAAACATAGCAAGAAAAAATGCCATGAAGGCATCAGGCTTTGTATATAATTCATTTCATTTAGAAAAATTAAGAATAGCTTAAAATAAGACAATATTTGAGCTGAATGTTAAAGAAAGGGAATATCAACAGAGCTGAAAGCAAAAGACAGTCAAACCAAAAGCTCATCTTGAGGAGACTAGCATCCCTGTTAGAATGTTTCTCAGACTCCAGAGCACATACAAATCATACGTAAGATACTTCACAGCCATGCACATTTCCTTGGAATACACTCAGACACTAGTTCAGAAAGCCTGAAAATCCACATTCAGAAAGCCTTCAAATGTTCAAATTGTAAGTATTTTCAGGATTATATGAAGAAACACAAACCTTTTTTTTTTCCACTTTTTTTTTAATTAATTTATTTTGATTGGAGGCTAATTACTTTACAGTATTGTAGTGGTTTTCGCCATACATTGACATGAATCAGCCATGGGTGTACATGTGTTACCCATCCTGAACCCTCCTCCCACCTCCCTCCCCATCCCATCCCTCAGGGTCATCCAGTGGACCAGCCCTGAGCACCCTGTCTCATGCATCAAACCTGAACTTGCGATCTGTTTCACATATTATAATATACATGTTTCAATGCTATTCTCTCAAATCATCCCACCCTTGCCTTCTCCCATAGAGTACAAAAGACTGTTCTTTACATCTGTGTCTCTTTTGCTGTCTCACATATAGCGTCATTGTTACCATCTTTCTAAATTCCATATATATGCGTATTGGTGTTTTTCTTCTGACTTACTTCACTCTGTATAATAGCCTCCAGCTTCATCCACCTCATTAGAACTGATTCAAATGTATTCTTTTTAATGGCTGAGTAACATTCCATTGTGTGCATGTACCACAGCTTTCTTATCCATTCATCTGCTGATGGACATCTAGGTTGCTTCCATATCCTGGCTATTATAAACAGTGCTGTGATGAACATTGGGGTACAAGTGTCTCCTTCAATTCTGGTTTCCTTGGTGTGTATGCCCAGCAGTGGGATTGCTGGGTCATAAGGCAGTTCTATTTCCAGTTTTTAAGGAATCTCCACACTGTTCTCCACAGTGACTGAAATGGTTTTCATTCCCACCAACAGTGTAAGAGGGTTCCCTTTTCTCCACACCCTCTCCAGCATTTATTGCTTGTAGACTTTTGGATTGCAGCCATTCTGACTGGCATGAGATGGTACCTCACTATGGTTTTGATTTGCATTTCTCTGATAATGAGTGATGTTGAGCATCTTTTCATGAGTTTGTTAGCCATCTGTATGTCTTCTTTGGAGAAATGTCTGTTTAGGTCTTTGGACCATTTTTTGATTGGGTCGTTTATTTTTCTGGAATTGAGGTGCAGGAGCTGCTTGTATATTTTTGAGATTAATTCTTTGTCAGTTGCTTCATTTGCTATTATTTTCTCCCATTCTGAAGCCTGTCTTTTCACCTTGCTTATAGTTTCCTTCATTGTGCAAAAGGTTTTAAGTTTAATTAGGTCCCACTTGTTTATTTTTTCTTTTATTTCCAATATTCTGGGAGGTGGGTCATAGAGGATCTGGCTGTGATTTATGTCAGAGAGTGTGTTGCCTATGTTTTCCTCTAGGAGTTTTATAGGAGAAACCTAAACCTTAAAGTCTTTAAGCCCTAGCATCTACTGTCACACTTCCTCCATTCTGTAAGCTGAAACCTCTCACCACCATCCTCACTCCAAACTAAATCTAACCTCCTGCAGATAAAATCTAAGGAACCTTAATCTAATACTCAGAATTCAGCATCTATAATCCTCACTTCAGCATCTATAATCCTCATCTATAATCCTCACATCTATAATCCTTCTTCTAGTCCATCTCTGATCTTGTATTTGAAGTTAAACAACGAGACTATTCTCTTATTCTATTTTTGAGCCCTTGACTCTGCTTCATGCCAGTTTTTTCACTGGTATTAAATACAGAAGAGACTCTCCTTATTCTACATATTAAGTGAATTCAAATTTTGATTCTATAAAAACACCCAGAACAACAGTATTTCCAAAACCAGGGGCCTGAATACTATATTCTTTCCAAGGACCTACATATGGACTGGAGTTCTGATCCTAACCTCTATTCCAGGGGTCAGAGAATACACGGTGAGTTTTGACACCAATGTCTCCTTGCCTATATTTCCAAGTGCCACTTGTTTCCAGGTTGCCAAGCTATACTGCACCTGTCAGCTAAGATGACTTCATTCATTCTGTATATACCCTATTCTGTTCTCCGTCATGTCCCCTAACCATGGGGAAATTTGATGTGCTGCTACTTACAAGGGGGAAAGGGACTATTCTTTTTATATTTTTTATAAATTGAAGAAGGGATCCCTAGATAGAGACAAACCTAGGGTTACACAGAGCTTTTAGAACTTTCATTAAATCAGGCAATATTTGTCTTCAACAAGAAAAGCCATTTTATACTTATATAATATAAAATTCTAAGCTTTTCACTGTCTCTTATGAATATTAAACTGGCTCTTAAAGACATGGCATTTATACATATTTTCCTAATTATATCATAAGTTAGGGAAGTATTTAGAGAGTGAACTAAGAAATAAGAACCAAGCTAGTGATAAAAACAACTAATTTACTGTTAGATTTTAAAAGCCAGAAAGTAAAAATATGTTGCTTTTCAATAATATATTTTAAGTTAACAAAGGGATATAGTCACCAAAAGTGAGAAAATGCATACAAGTTCAAACTAAAACACTTATAACCTCATCTTACCACCTCTTCACAGCCAATGTTAGTATTTTGAGGCACAAGCTTCTGTTTTTGTGTTATGTTCCCTAAAGTTGAATTTCAGTCAAGACCAAAACATGATTGATCTTGCATGCCAGAGAGAAGGGCCAGACTCAAATGGACTTTTTAATTTTTAAAAAGTAGAAGAGGGATGAGTCTTCCAGGGCTTTCAGAATTTTTAACCATGTCAGGGATGCAAAAATGAAACCCAAACAGGAGAGGAAATTTTCCAAAGAAAGATTTGGGGAGTTACTGAGATATTGGACATCCCCATCTCTGAGATATTGATACCCAACAGAGAAGCATTGGGAATGCCCATCCTACACCTAAAGCTCAATGATGAAGGAGGGAACCCAAGCTTCAGGAGAACTAATAAGAGAGTTTAATATGCAGCCCCAAAATGGGAATGTGGTGGGCTGGAGTCTGACATTCCCTTGGATGGTACAAAGGCTGAATGCTCAGGAGGAACCAGGTTGGCCCCAGCTGCATGACACTCGGCCTAGACTTCTTCTCTGAGTTGCTCAGGTTTAAAGATAAGTGAAAAGTTCCCATGTAAAAAAGTGCAGGGGTTGGAATTGTCTTGGGTCTGGAGAACTTCCCTGGTGGCTCAGACGGTAAAGCGTCTGTCTACAATGTGGGAGACCCGGGTTCGATCCCTGGGTTGGGAAGATCCTTGGAGAAGGAAATGGCAATCCACTCCAGTACTATTTCCTGGAAAATCCCATAGACATAGGAGCCTGGTAGGCTACAGTCCATGGGGTCGCAAAGACTCGGACACGACTGAGAGACTTCACGTTGGGTCTCTAGAAGGGTGAAGGGATTCCAGCAATGAAAAATTAGAAGTGGACTTAGAATTCCTAGGGATTGCTGGAAACATTTCAGAAGATCACATAGAAAGAGCAATGTGCCTACTGAGGCATGGCATCAAGAAGTCTCAGGTATAAGGATCTGAGGAATCAACCAAGGTACTCCATAAAAGAGTCGTAAGTCAGCCATCTGCCCACCCAGGAGCCAAAGCCAGCTTACAGCACTAAGGATTCCACTGAGGACTTTCTTATCCCCTTTTCTTTCCTTTCTCCATGTGCACCAGTTACAGAAAGGCTTGACATCAGGTCAGGAAACATCAGACAAAGAACAGAAGGAGGAGAAGCTATGCATATACTCTTTCCAAAAACAGGGAGCCCACCTGAATACTGTGCTGGCTGAAAGAGGAGAGAAGATTTGATTTAGAAGTTTTCAGTTTTGATCATTAAAACTTCACATCCTATTTTCTAAATCAATACTGTGTTTTGTAATTTAGAGAATTCATTTTTAAGTTTACATTTAGGGGAAGAAACTTTCTACACTAAATTAATTTTAAAGGGGCTGAAGGAGACAAAAATAAAATTTCATTCTGATTCCATTCCTTTACCAATTTACTGGTCATATAAATATTATATAGAGATATATGATTATATTATGTGATACAATATGCTTATATTATATACATATATATATATATACATCTTTGGAAAATAGTATAACCATCTACACAATTTTGTCTCCTGTTTACTTTTACAAGTCTATTGTATTATACTCTAGAAGCAATTGTCATCCTATAATCTACCTGGCCAACTGCTAAAACTCTCTGTGCAAGTGGTCATTTTTCTACTATCAAATGCCTGTGATAATAAAAACAATCCACATTTTTAAAAAATATGGTATGTTAAAATAAAAATATGTGAAATCAGATAAAGCAAAGACTCTTAATAAGAGACCATACCAAGAGACTTTTCAGCATGTATTTATTCACTCAGCCTCTAATTGTAGCATGTATTTTGTTCAAGTGCACTATGGTTCATGTTTAATTTCCCTTTCTACTCCAGGAAGTTATAAAATTTGGCAGACATCAACAATTTAAAGTCAGCAGAAATGAAGCAACAATGAATGTAGCAGTTAGCTCAGAGTATGGAAGAAGATTATTATGGAGGCAAAGATAACTGAAAAATATCAAGGCCTTGAACTATGGAAGAATACAGTTCAGTTTAATAAATAAATTACAAAGGGTGATTTGAACTACTATACAAGCCTATTCTAACAGGCCCTAAAGGACAGCACACAGACTAGATTCACTAATCATTAATGGCATTCGATGATTTCCATAGTATCCAAATGAGACAATATAGTGCTTCATAATCAACACAAGGATTGAACTGTGCCTCTGAGAGAGATAAATGTAACTATTTATGCTTTATTTATTATTCATATTTTAAGCAAATAAATTGAAATAATAAGCTTCACCAACCTCTCATTTTGCATTAAGACAAGCATAAAGTACCTGACAAAACAAAGAATACCAGGCTTATAGTTGGTTAATAACATAATTTGCATTTTAATAAGATTTTTATATGGTTTATATACCCACGAAGTTTAAAAAGCATTGCTTTAAGGGATGGCAAAGCAACACGATAGGGTTACTTAATATCCCTGGGCCACCTCGCAGAACAGAGCTGCCCTGCAAGAAGTTAAGATAGACTTGGGATTGACCTTCAAAATCCTGCACTAGTAGGGCTGTATCTGGAGACTTTTAAAATGTCATTCTTTAATTTGTCTCCTAAATCAAAGAAAATATTGAATCCAAGGATCTGAGGAGATATTTCATTCAATGAAAATAACAATATTCATGCTTGCTTATAATTTCTAGACTGTTAAATTAACATTGGTGAGAACAAGTATTCATTAATCAATTCGGCAAATGTTTATTGAATACTTACTCGATGTGAGACATAGTATCATATAAAGTAGAACTAAAGCTGTTGTTTAGATAAAGTCATGGGGGAGTCTTTATTTCAATCAGCTAGTATATTCAGAAGTAAAGTTTGAAAAGATCTAAATTATACAGGACTTAAAAAAATTTTTTTTAATTAAAAAAAAAGAAAGAATGATCGTAAAAATATGCTGGGCATACACACTGAGGAAACCAGAAGGGAAAGAGACACGTGTACCCCAATGTTCATCGCAGCACTGTTTATAATAGTCAGGACATGGAAGCAACCTAGATGTCCATCAGCAGATGAATGGATAAGAAAGCTGTGGTGCATATACACAATGGAGTATTACTCAGCCATTAAAAAGAATACATTTGAATCAGTTCTAATGAGGTGGATGAAACTGGAGCCTATTATACAGAGTGAAGTAAGCCTGAAGGAAAAACATAAATACAGTATACTAACGCATATATATGGAATTTAGAAAGATGGTAACAATAACCCAGTGTACGAGACAGCAAAAGAGACACTGATGTATAGAACAGTCTTATGGACTCTGTGGGAGAGGGAGAGGGTGGGAAGATTTGGGAGAATGGCATTGAAACGTGTAAAATATCATGTAAGAAACGAGTTGCAAGTCCAGGTTCGATGCTTGGATGCTTGGGGCTAGTGCACTGGGACGACCCAGAGGGATGGTATGGGGAGGGAGGAGGGAGGAGGGTTCAGGATGGGGAACACATGTATACCTGTGGCGGATTCATTTTGATATTTGGCAAAACTAATACAATTATGTAAAGTTTAAAAATAAAATAAAATTAGAAAAAAAATAATTATTTATTAAAAAAAAAAAGAAAAGATCTAAATTATTCAAATGGTTGTACAATTGATCCTGCAAGAAATAATAAATATACAAATAATTTTTTAAATACCAAATAAAAGAGGAAACAAGTCTGTTTCCTTGCAGTCACTATTACATTTTACAGGGTATTGAAAATATAAATTATTTAATTCTTTGAAAAATGATTTCTTCTGAAACCTGAAAAAGCAATTACAAGTGTTTCTGTAGTAATAATACCTAAACAAACTGAAGTCTTTGTAAAATTATAAACAAAATAACTATGGGTTCTATCATTTATATGAATTAAAAACAAAACTGTTAATTGTATTTTATAAAATATATGTCAAGTAATTTTTATATTTGTACCCAAGAAATTTCTAACAATGAATGCATTTAATCAATCTACAAATACAATGCCCTGCTAAAAATACACAATAACACTGTGATATAGAACATACAGATTATTCTGTGTAGGGCTAATTATCTTTCTAGTATTAATTATAAATACTAGTAGTTGTCATTCCTTCAGATTAATAGAGGTTTTTTTTGCATCTATGTGGTATAATATGAATAATCTTCAAAGGGAATTCCATTTACATCCACAAAGGGATTACCTGAAAAAAACTGGCTCTGTTTCTATAAATGGAAATTATGGCTTTGGTGTTGACCAAGTTTCTCAGTTTCTCCCAGAAAAACAACTAAGTGAAGGGAAGATAGTAAACCTTCTGGAAAAATAATTCAGAATAATGATAGTGAAGATGATCCATGATCTTGGGAAAAGGATAGAGGCAAGTATCAAGAAGATGCAAGAAATGTTTAACAAAGACCTAGAAAAATTAAAGAACAAACAAACAGAGATGAACAATACAATAACTGAAATGAAAAATACACTAGAAGTATCAATAGCAGAATAACTGAGGTACAAGAATGGATAAGTGACACAGAAGACAGATGGTGGAACTCACTCCTGTAGAACAGAATAAAGGAAAAAGAATGAATTGAAATGAAGACAGTCTACGAGACCTCTGGGGCAACATTGAACACACCAACATTAACATGATAGGGGTTCCAGAAGGAGAAGAGTGAGAGAAAGGACCTGAGAAAATATTTGAAGAGAAAATAGCTGAAAATTTCCCTAGCATGGTAAAGGAAACAGTCATCCAGATGAGGAAAAATGCAGAGAATCCCAGGCAGGATAAATCCAAGGAGGAACACACCAAGACACATAGTAATCAAATTGGCAAAAATTAAAGACAAAGAAAAAATTATTAAAAGCAACAAGGGAAAAATGACAAGTAATATACAATGGAACTCCCATAAGGTTATAAGCTGATTTCTAATCAGAAACTCTATAGGCCAGAAAGGAGTGGCAAGATATATTTAAAGTGATTAAAAAAAAAAAAAGAACCTATAACCAAGAATACTCTATCCAGCAAGATTTTCATTCAAATTCGACAGAGAAATGAAATCAAAAGCTTTACAGACAAGCAAAAGCTAAAAGAATTCAACACCACCAGACCAACTTTGCAACAAATGTTACAAGAACTCCTCTAGGTGGGAAAGAGACCAGCAACCTAAAACAATGTTGTCCATATACAGACCGATATATTAAAACCTCATGGGAACAGCAAATCCCAAAACCAAGACAGATACACAACAAAAGAAAAAGCAACTAAAACACAACATGGAAGACAGTCATCAAGCCAAAAGAGTAGAGGACAAAAGAGGAAGGGATGAAAAAAGACCTACCAAAAATTAAATCAATCTTTTTTTTACCTAAAACAATTAGGAAAATGGCAAACAAATAAGAAAATAATAATAGAAACATACATCTCGATAATTACCCTAAATATAAATGGATTAAATGTTCCAACCAAAAGACACAGACTGGCTGAATGGATACAAAAACAAGGTCCATATGTATGTTGTCTACAAAAGATCCACTTCAGACCTAGGGAAACATACAGACTGAAAATGAGGGAATGAAAGAATGTATTCCATGAAAATGTAAATCAAAAGAAAGCCAGAGCAGCAATACTCATATCAGACAAAACAGACTTTAAAATAAAGGATGTTATAAGAGACAGAGAAGGACTGATGCTGAAGCTGAAGCTCCAATACTTTGATCACCTGATGCAAAGAACTGACTCACTGAAAAAGACCCTGGTGCTGGGAAAGACTGAAGGCAGGAGGAGAAGGAGATGACAGAGGATGAGATGGTTGGATGGCATCACCAACTCAATGGACTTGAGTTTGAGCAAGCTCTGGGAGTCGATGACGGACAGGGAAGCCTGGCATCCTGCAGTCCACAGGGTTGCAAAAAGTCAGACATGATTGATTGAACTGAACTCTCTGAAGAGACAGAGAAAGACACTACATAATGATCAAGACATCAGTTCAACATATATAACATTTATAAATATATATGTACCCAATATAGGAGCACCTCAATATAAAAGGCAAACACTAACAGCCATAAAGGGAGAAATCAACGGTAACACAATAATAGGGGGGACTTTAAAATCCATTTTCATCAGTGGACAGATCATCTCAATAGAAAATCAATAAGGAAACACAGACCTTAAATAACACATTAGATCAAATGGACTCAACTGATATTTATAGAGCATTCCATCCAAAATCAGCAGAATACACATTCTTCTCAAGTGCACAGGGCCCATTCTCCAGGATTGACCATGTACTGGGACACAAAGTAAGCCTTGGAAAATTTAAGAAAATTGAAATCATAGCAAGTATCTTGTCTGACCACAACACTATGAGATTAGAAATAAACAAAAAGGAAACAAGACAAAAATCTATAAAAATATAAATATGTGGAGGCTAAACATTATGCTACCAAACAACCAATGGATCACAGAAGAAATCAAAGGGGAAATCAAAAATATGTAGATACAAATGAAATTTAATTAAAGCACAACAATCCAAAACCTATGAATTGCGATAAATACAGTTCTAAGAGGGAAGTTTACAACCTCAGGAAACAAGAAAAATCTCAAATGAACAACCTAGTCTTAAACATCTAAAGCAACTAGAGAAAGAAGAACAAACAAAACCTAAAGTTAATAGAAGGGAAGAAATCATAAAGATCAGAACAGAAATAAATGAAATAGAGAGAGAAAAAAATAGCAGAGACCAATGAAACTAAAAGCTGATAAAATTGATATGCCTTTAGCCAGATTCATCAAGAAAAAAAGGGAGAAGACTCAAATCAATAAAATTAGAAATGAAAAAGGAGACGTTACAATTGACACCACAGAAATACAAAGAATCATGAGACTACTACAGGCAATCATATGCCAATAAAATTGGCAACATGGAAGAAATGGACAAATTCTTAGAAAGGTGCAATCTCCCAAGATTGAACCAGGAGGAAATAGAAAATATGAACAGACCAATCACAAGCACTGAAATTGAAACTGTGATTTTAAAGCTTCCAGAAAACAGAAGTCCAGGACCTAATAGCTTTAGAGGTAAATTCTATCAAACATTTAGAGAAGAGCTAACACCTGTCCTTCTGAAACTGCTCCCAAAGATTTCAGAGGAAGGAAAATTCCCAAATTCATTCTATGAGGCCACCATCACTGTGATATCAAAACCAGACAAAGATACCACTCCCCAAAAAAAGAAAAAATTAGAGGCCAATATCACTATGAACATAGATGCAAAAACCCTCAACAAAATATTAGCAATATGAATCAAACAATACATTTTTTAAAAAATCATACACCATGATCAAGTGGAATTCATCCCAAAGATACAAGGATTTTTCAATATCTGCAACTGAATCAATGTGATACACCACATCAACAAATCGAAGAATAAAAACCATATGACTATCTCAATAGACGCAGAAAAAGCTTTTGACAAGATTCAGTACTCATTTAAGATAAAAACTCTCCAGAAAGTGGGCATAGAAGGAATATACCTCAACATAATAAAGGCCATATACAACAAACCTAGTCTGAGATTGCAATGAATAAAGAATCCCAAAGAAGACCTAGAAATTATATAGACTAGAAATTAAATGGAAATTCCAGAGATGGAACATATAATAACTGAAAATTATACTTTAAAACAGAATTTTAAAAATCAACAAAGGAATTAAATCAGTACCTTGTAAATATATGTAGTCGTCTTACTCATAAGAACCAAAATCTAGAAACAATCCAAATATCCATTAATTGAGGAATGATAAATAAAATGCGGCATATACAAACAAAAGACTATTGTTTCACAACAAAAAAGAATGAAGCAATGAAATACTAATACATGTTACAATACAGATGAGCCTTGGAAACATACTAAGTGACAGAAGCCAGACATAAAAGACTACTTACATGATTCCACTTATATGAAATATTTTGAGAAGGTAAATTTAAAGAAGCAAAAAGCATATCAGAAATTGCCTGTGACTGAGGTGACCAGAATTAGGCTTAACTGCAAGCAAGATTAAGGAAAATTGAGGAGTAACAGAAATGTTCTAAAAATGGATTGTGGTGATGTCTACACAGCTCTATAAATTTACCACAAACAATTGAAATGTATATTGTTTTTCTTGCACTAAACCCTAATCTTTAGTGAGCCCTTGCACCAAGCACTGCTTATCCATTCTACTATCTCTATGAACTTGCTTTCCTAACCTAAGCAATGGGCAATTCCAAATCACCTCTGAAGGCTTCAGTTTATGAGTCAAAAAAAAAAAGTATTTGGGGGATCCTGGTAATCCACTGGCTAAGACTTCACACTCCCAATGCAAGGAGCCTGGGTTCAACCCCCGGTCAGGGTGCTAGATCCCACATGCTGCAACTAAAGATCCCGCATGCTGACCTAGTGCAGTCAAATAAATAAGTTGGTTTTTTATTTAATTTTTATTTTCCTTGGATAGTCACTGTACTATGATATGCAGTGAAAGGACATTCTTTCTTTATTTTCATTTCAGTTCAGTTCAGTCACTCAGTCGTGTCCAACTCTTTGCAACCCCATGAATCACAGCAGACCAGGCCTCCCTGTCCATCACCAACTCCCGGAGTTCACCCAGACTCACATCCATTGAGTCAGTGATGCCATCCAGCCATCTTATCCTCTGTCTTCCCCTTCTCCTCCTGCCCCCAATCCCTCCAGCATCAGAGTCTTTTCCAGTGAGTCAACTCTTCGCATGAGGTGGCCAAAGTACTGGAGTTTCAGCTTTAGCATCATTCCTTCCAAAGAAATCCCAGGGCTGATCTCCTTCAGAATGGACTGGTTGGATCTCCTCGCAGTCCAAGGGACTCTCAAGAGTCTTCTCCAACACCACAGTTCAAAAGCATTTTAGTGTTGTCTTAAATTCTTACTGCCTTCACTCCTGCTAAATTCCAAGGGTTTCCTTCACCCTTGCTTTTGCACTATTGGTGCAAATGTTAATATAATAAAAGAGGCCCCAAAAAAACTATTATTATGAAAATAATTTTGATCTCATAGATTTCCTGAATCGAGGCTCACGGACCTTTGAGGTTCTATGGACCATACTTTGACAGCCACTTTCCTGGCTTCCCTCATGGCTCAGATGGTATCTTTACTGTCTGCCTGCAATGCAATCTGCCTACAATGCAAGAGACCAGGTTCAATCCCTGCATGTGGAAGATCCCCTGGAGAAGGGAATGGCAACTCACTCCAGTATTATTGCCTGGAGAATTCCATGAATAGAGGAGCCTGATGAGCTATAGTCCAGGACTGAGTGACTAACACACTTCCTGGAAGGAAAATGAATCATAATGAGGAAGGTATAATGAGTGCCTTCAAGCAAATAGTTGAATTGGATTTTGAGAAAGGAAAATAAGGAAGCATGAAAGTGGCATGATTTGGTAGGAAAATAAATGGTGATCGCATTTTCAGAACTAAATTGAAGAAACATTTTACCGAAGATTTCTTTTTTGTGATTTCTGAGAGCAAGAAGCAGGCTGGATATAAAAAATGTTGTAATTGCCAAGACATCTGGGTAGTTTACAATAAATGGGGCAGAACATTTGAAGTCCATATTTTTAAAAGACACATATATTTTGTGAGCACAAAGAAAACCTTTTTTAAAAAATTATTGTTCTGAAAGGCCCTAAGCAACCTATGTTCAATATTTTTCTCTCCTATAAAAACTAAAGGAAATAAAGAAATACAAGCAAAGTAAAATCCAAAGGAAAAAACAGAAATAAAGAAATTCAAATAGTGCATAAAATGAAATACTATCAACTTTTTGAGATTTTATATTTTGTATGTCACTCTCTACTAGACATTATGATTGCCACGTATCTCAGTGTTTACCCAATAAATTTGGAAATCCAATTTTCTGACATTAAGATAGTCAACAAATATTGAGTACTAACTATAGTAGGACCAGACACAACAATAAGCCAAGTGGTCTCAGTTTCTGTCCTAGCAGAACATAGAATCTAGCTGTCAGAAATAAACCTTCATATGTATGACATGATATTATTAAAGAGTGGTAGTGAGATTTGAATTGCTATTTACAATAAAGAGAAGTCAAATGGCATTAAATATAAGCCTGAGCATAAATATCTCTTTGCACAAAAGTTATAAACCTACAAGCTACACACCAAATAAAGCCCATAAGTTTGCTTTGTTTGGTCCATGACATACTTTATTTTTAATTAGTTTTTTAAAAATGGAATATAAAACTCAGATTTCTGGCTACTCATAAATAACTGCAAGATACGGCAAAAAAAAAAAAAAAACACAGATTTACATTTTCACATGACAATTGGCATGCAATTCAACCCCAAACCCCAGCACTTCCTGTCCAAGCCCCTATCCTAGCCCTTTTAGACTCATTGCTATTAATACTGATGTCAGTTAACTGGAGGCAACCAAAAATGGGGAGGATTTTTCCCCATTTTCCTACTGAAAATAAAAGGAACAAAAATAATCCTTAGTAAACCTTAAAAAGCCTCATTCTAGGGAATGGATCTAAGGGAAAACTGTGAGAATTGGCTTTTCTCCCCCATGGTGAGTTTGAGAAGATAAAAACCTTAATTTGAAGCAATTAATAATGAACAATCTTCCGTGGTAGCTCAGCTAGTAAAAATCTGCCTGCAATGCAGGAGACCCTAATTCAATTCCTAGGTCAGGAAGATCCCCTGGAGAAGGGATAGGCTACCCACTCCAATGTTCATGGGCTTCCCTGGTGGCTCAGACAGTAAAGAACATGCCCACAATGCGGGATACCTGGGTTCAATCCCTGAGTTGGGAATATCCCCTGCAGGAGGGCAAAAAGCTTATTTGGGCTTCCCTGGTAGCTCAGCTGGTAAAGAACCCACCTGCAATGCAGGAGATCCCAGTTCAAATAGTGAACATGAAAAATACACAAATCAACTAATATTTTCACGAGCAAAATTCAGGGCCATGTGCAAAATTTGTGCCAAATACCATAGGGGACCAAAGCATAAGCCTGTGTCTAGTTAAGCTCATGGTCTAGTGTATGATTCCAAACTATGTGCAGCAAACCACTGAAGTCCATAAACCAAGCTTTAACAGTCAACTAAGTCACATTTGTCAACTAAGTCATCTTACGCATACATGCACAAACATGTTTTTTCAAATATAGAATGCTGCTATTTTGAAAACTAAAATTCAGACTTTTTAAATGCAGTGATATCACTACATGACAAGAAACAAAACTGTAAGTATAATCATGTCATATACGGGACCGTGAAATTCTTTCTACTAAAAGAGATCCTTCAAAACAGGAGCTCTCTAACATTGAATTTAAATTATTATATAGGAAAATTTGGAACTATCTATTAAATTTTCTATGCATTAACTTTCAAATTTTTCACTTCCAGGAATTTAGTCTTCCGATATGTATACTTGAACCAGTACATAGAAATATTCATTGAATATTCTTTGTAATAGTAAAACTCAAGAAAATGGTTAAAACCCATTAGGAGGTGAGGAAGCATAGTAGTCTCTAGAAGTTCTCTCAGCTATCTAAACTGGGATCTGCCAGAGGACCTAACCAAGGACCTCAACTCTCAGTCAAGGTTGAAAGTCTTTGATATTCCTGTCTAACATCATTTGCTCACTGTTATGAGCAGTGACTACTATCTTAAGATTCTACAAAATGAAACAGTAGAAAGTAGGGAGTTTGGGTGGAGTGGAAGAAATTTCACGAGTAAACTCACACTGATTACTCAAAGTAGTCCTCTTTACCACTAACCATCTATGGAATTTACATACAAGATCGATACACTAAATATGAAAAACAAAAGAAAAGAGTGAAATCACCTTCAACCTTGGAAAATCACATTCAAACCAGTTTTACTTGCTAAATGCCAATGCCTAAATTTAGCAATATAAAAAAAGAAAAAGAGCCTTCTGCAAATTGCAAACGAACTTTCCGCATAACAGTGTTCTAATTTTGCAATGCTTTGGTTTAACAGAAAACGTGATTTCCGTAAAACAGACTGGCAACTGAATTGTTAAAAGGCTTAATTAATCATAAAACTCTAATATAAACTAAGATCTTAAAATGCTGTTTGTTATCCAGTCTCTCACCAATATCCACCTTGAACTCCTAGAGAGAGTAAAATCTAAACTCCTTTCAATATATCTAATATATCAATATCTTATCCTATTGGGAAAGCCCCTCTGAAAATTATCAGATATAATGTCTCACTTCCAATACTATTTCTCAATGACCCCATTTCTACCTTATCTCTCCTCCTGACTTCAAAAGCTGAAAGAATTTCCTTCTAATAGCCTTCTAATATTTAATAACATTCACTGTTGAGACTTATTCACTGTTGAGACTTATTCTATCCTTCATGTATAATTCAATATAAATTCTCTTTGTCCTTCCTCAGCAGAAAATGGACAATAAACAAATACCACACTCCGCTTAGAAGATTTTCTTATAGTTGAAACATTGTTAAATTATTCCTCAGTTTTCATTTGATAAGAAATAAATGTAGTTTCCAGGAATTGCATCCCAGGAGGTGGAATTGTTGAGGAGACCAAGTACTCCTTTTCAGCAGCTGTGTTTTAGTATCTTTAATGAATGCACAACTCTACTGGTTTACCATATCCAGGTCATTGCTTACAAAAATCAAAAATGGGATCAAAGATCCGAACTTAAAATACATACACAAACATAGCGATAAACAAAACACAAATGAAGGAGCATAGCATAATATAAACTTTCTGTGCATATCTTTCTTTATGCTAAATTCCTTAGATGTTACAATTGAAAGACTTTTTAAAATAAGACTTGGAATTTTATTGCGTTGAACTGAGAGGAAAGCAAAAGTCAAAACGTTGAGAGGTAAAATTAAAAAGGAAGTAGCTAATTTCATGACCTATAAATGGTACAATATTAAGTCAAACTGATATTGGTAGATATCAGTAAATAGACCTGAGAGAATGCCTCTCTGGTCATGGTTGCTGTTACCACTACAGATCTGGGATCTTGGGATAACTACAGTTTATTCTTAATCCATAAAAGAAGAATATTATTAGTACACTTAAAAGTCATCTAATTACATTTTAAAGGTGCATAAACATAAAAAGAGCAGAATAAGCACTACAAAAATAGCTGAATGGCATGGGAATGCCAGAAGTCAGGTTAGAAGCAGCCCTGCTCCCTGGTCTTTATTACCCAGAACCAGAGCTTCCAGTTCAAGGAGACTGCTTTCAATTTGATTTTTGATTCTTTATCAATTTTTATTTTGGCTTGGTTTATTGTAGGAGTTTCTGGCCTGTTGTTATTGTCTGAGGGGTGAGGAGATAATAAACAATACACACACAGCAAAACAAAAGAGCGAGAAGCTTACTACTCGGAACCATCTATTATATCGTGTGGATATGTTCTCAGTCGCTCCGTTGTGTCTGACTCTTTGTGACCCCATGGACTATAGCCCACCAGGGTCCTCTGCCCATGGAATCTTTCAAGCAAGAATACTGGAGTGGGGTGCCATTTCCTACTTCTCATGACCCAGGGATCAAGTATGCATCTCTTGTGTTTCCTGCATTGGCAGGCGGATTATCACTAGTGCCACCTGGGAAGCGCATTACACTGAAATACATTACTAACAAATAACATATATATATGTAACAAGAATATACAACAAAGAAATAATAATCTTTTTAATCAACACTGTTGGGATCACTGGACAGCCATGTACAAAAGAATGAAACTGGACCACCACCTTACACCAGTAACAAAAACTAACTCAAAATGGATTAAAACCTTGAATGTAAGACTTGACACCAATAAAACCCCTAGAAGAAAATATAGGTGGTAACCTCCTTGACATAGATCTTGGTGATGACTTTTTGGGTCTGACACCAAAAGCAAAGACCACAAAAGCAAAAATAAACAAGTGGAACTACTTCAACCTAAAAAGTTTCTGCACATCAAAGGAAACAATCAACAAAATGAAAAGACAACCTACCGAGTAGGAGAAAATATTTGCAAATCATGTATCTGATAAAGGGTTAACATCCAAAGTACATAAAGAACTCATACAACTTAATAGAAAAAAAAATCCAATTAAAAAAAATGGGCAGAGGTTCTGAATAGACATTTTTCCAGAGAAGACATACAGATGGCCAGCAGGCACATGAAAATGTTCTCAACATCATTAACTGTCAGGGAAATGCAAATCAAAATGCAATGAGATATCATTTCATACCTGTTAGAATCATCAAAAAGACAAGAATAACAAGTGTTGGAAAGCTGTGAAGAAAAGGGAACACTTTGGGTTTGCTTTTTGTGGGAAAATTGGCACAGCCACTATGGAAAATAGTATTGAGGGTCCTCAAAAAATTAAAAATAGAACTGTCATATGATCCAGCAATTCCACTTTCAAGTATTTATATAAAGGAAATGAAAACACTAACTGGGAAAGATAAAGAATATATGCACCTTTATATTCATTGCACCGTTATTTATAACAGTCAAGGTATTGATATATGAAAATAACCTATGTTTCCATCAACAGATGAATAGATAAAGAAGATGTGGTATGTGTATGTATGTATGTATGTGTGTGTGAAATAAAAATAAATAAAAAAATAATGAAATCTCATCATTTGCAACAATATGGGTGGAGCTCCAGGGCATTATGCTAAGTAAAGATGAATGTGATACAATCTCTCATATGTAAAATCATTTTTTGAAAAACCTCAGTGAGAACAGATCATTGGTTGCCAGATGGGCATGTGGGGGTGAGAGAAATGGACAAAAGGGATCAAAAAGTAAAATAAATAAGTAAATTTTTTAAACAATAAATACACAAGTTCCAAAATTTATTTCAAACTTGTTTGAGAAACAGCTATGTGATAATTAGCTTGCTATTATTCCTGTCCACTTATTAACTGCTCACATAAAGTCACAATCTGCAGTGGAGAGTGAATTGGTGTCAGGTGGGGTTTAGAGCAGCACTCCTCTCCATTCATTGTTTTCTAATGTCTTAAGATGAGAGAAGGAATACATCACCATGAAGACCATGAAGCCCCTTTACCTCGTCAATAAATCTAAGACATCATTTCATAGAAGTGTGGATTTTAATAAGGTGTCTCTGTTAAAAAAACTCAATTCTATGTCTTCAATATCAATGGAAGTAAAAGGGTCTTCAAATAATTAGAATTTCAAATTCAGAGCTAGTCTTAAACATAGCACATAAATTTGATAGCTACTCATCCCTCATAGTGGATATCAGATAGCATCCAATTTTTTATCTTAACTTAAAAACTACTGTCCAGTCCAACAGAGGGTAAGTTCAATGCTTACATGATTAGAAAAATAGAACTGAAATTAAAAACTGGTGACGGAAGAGTTGGACTCTCATCAGCTTAGTTTAGTTTGTGTGTGTGTGTGGTTTTTGGTTTTTGTTTTTATTTGTTGGTTTTTGTTTTTTAACTTGCTCTCAGTTCAAGTGAATCTATCTGGGATGAATTTTATCCCTCAATACTGAAAGGATTTACAAGTGCAATGCAAGACAAACATTAGCATTTTGAGACACTGTATCCAATAAAAGAGAACAGCAAAAGACTGAAGATTAGCAAGCCAACGTTCCATTTTCCAAATATATTTTTTGGAAGCTACAGACTTAAAAAGTTTATTTCAACCAAAAAAATAAATAAACTTGAACCAAATCATTAACAGGGTATGTGAAATTTTTAAGTGTGAATGACTAGGAGCCAGCCTGGCCTTACGAGAAAAATTCATGAGAGTTAACCTAATATCCTTTTCTAATCACCAGGCCAGCACAAAATGTTGTATTGGGGTTGCAGAAAGACCTTTGAAACTTTACATTATGTACTTACTAATTCCATAAAGAAATGTAATATGGATAACATTACAAGTGAATGAATTAGTAGCTAGAATAATAATGGTAACAAATAGCATTGGTTAATAGATCAAATTCAATCTATAATAAATTGTCTATTCTGATGTTTTCACTAACATTTGGATTGAAAATTTGACTATCTTCTTATAAAATTTACAAATAAACAAATTAGAGACATAATATGTTTGAGAGTGAAATCAGGATCCAAAATATACAACAACAATGAAGAAAAAGGAGTTCAGCTGGAGGATAGAACTAATGAGAATCTGGGAGTAAGTGTTAAGGCAGGAAGCAGGTAAAGAGCAAGAGACTTCAGAGCAAGGGAAACAACCGTGCCATTTAGGAAGATAATCATCCCACTGCCATTTTGAGCTTATGATTCCCCTGGCTGCTGTGTAGACACTGCATGGAAGGATGGTGGCATGAATCATGTGAAAAGTGCTGTCCTTCCCATCCACGTAGAGATGGGACTATCCTGCTAAGTCACTTCAGTTGTGTCCGACTCTGTGCAACCCCATAGACGGCAGCCAACCAGGCTCCCCTGTCCCTGGGATTCTCAAGGCAAGAACACTGGAGTGGGTTGCCATTTCCTTCTCCAATGCAAGACAGTGAAAAGGGAAAGTGAAGTCACTCAGTCCTGTCCGACTCTTAGCGACCCCATGGACTGTAGCCCACCAGGCTTCTCCATCCATGGGATTTTCCAGGCAAGAGTACTGAAGTGGGGTGCCATTGCCTTCTCCAGTGACAGTGAAAACTGGAGGCAAACATTGGTCATACTTGAAGCATGAATAATTTTTCTTCCTGTTGTGGGACTAGCCTCTTCAAAAACAAAATACTCCTAATGAAAATAGTTGAGACAAGGCGTAGTGCAAAGCACTTTGGAGAAAACAACTTGAGCAAGATACCAACTCTGCCTTAGGAGTTACAATGTTAATAGAGAGGTTTTCACGCACATTGAATCCAAAGCAATGTCTTCTGTGTTTAATGACTAGGACAAACACAGTGCTGCTGCTGCTGCTGCTGCTACTGCTGCTGCTGCTAAGTCGCTTCGGTGGTGTCCGACTCTGTGCGACCCCATAGAGGGCAGCCCACCAGGATCCCCCGTCCCTGGGATTCTCGACTCCTGCTTGGGCTTAGGAGAAAACCTTCTTGGAAAAAACAGCACTGAGCAGGGCTAAAGTTAGTAACCGAGGCATTCCTTGGATCTGAGACAGCCTACTACTTGAAGAATGCCTGAACCCTCAAAACAGAAAAATAACGTGGCCATAGGTTGATCTCTAATGTTTTCCTCTCCAGATCCTTTTCCACCCTATCCACCCCCAAGGAAACTGGCCTGTGTGGACTGAAGCAAGCTTCCAGTTGGGTTCAGCCAACCTGAGGCACCAGCAGGACAGGAGCGGGCAGGAGGTCAGTCTCCAGAGCTCCCACCTCCTGCCTGCTTCCCTCTGCTGTCCACCCAGATTATCTGCGTCTTTCTCCCAACAGCCAGCTCTTGTAATTGGACCAACTCACATAGCTCTCTCACCAGGTTCAGGGCTCATCTTCTTTCCTTGCCCCTTTCAGCCTAGGAGGGCAAAGTGAAAGTGAAGTTGCTTGGTCATATCTGACTCTTTGCGACCCCGTGGACTGTAGCCCACCAGGCTCCTCCGTCCATGGGATTCCCCGGGCAAGAATACTGGAGTGAGTTACCATTTCCTTCTCCAGGGGATCTTCCCGACCCAGGGATCGAACCCAGGTCTCCTGTGTTGCGGCAGACACTTTAACCTCTGAGCCACCAGGGAAGCCCAGGCTCCCAGCAAATACTAACCCTGAGAAGCTGCATTACCCCTTGTGGTCTTCATTAAGTCCCACCTGCACCTTTGTAAATTGTTCCTTTATTCAATTCAGTTGAATTTTATTCAAGTCAGTTACCCAGTTTGAGTGTGCCATCACTTTCCTTGGCAAGACCTTGGCACACACAGTCCCCTTTGGGGTGTCATATTCATATTGTTTCCCAAGTGGCACAGTGGTAAAGAATCCATTTGCCAGTGCAGGACATGCAAGAGACACATGTTCAAATCCCCTGAGTGGGGAAGATCCCCTGGAGTAGGAAACAGCAACCCACTCCAACATTCTTGCTTGGAAAATTCCATGGACAAAATTCCATGTAGCCTGGGCTACAGTCCATGGGGTCACAAAGACTCAGACACGACCAAGTGACAGAACACACAAATGTTCATATTGCTCAGCTGAAGACTGTTATCAAGCCTTGAACTAAGAGTCTTTGTCCATGGAGAATGAGAGATCAAGACCCAATCTGACTACAAAAGGACTCTTAGGATAGAGAATCAGCAGAAGCAGGCACAACATCTTGCCCTTTCCCACATCATTAATAACTTTGTGTATGTATATTCGGAATGAGAAAGACAATGAAAATGACTACCTCAATGAGATAAATAGCCCCTAACTTTGCACTCCTGGGCCAAGCTAGAGACAAACTATGAATCCTCACTCACCCACATCTGAGAAGTATGACCCCAACTGTCTCTTCCGCTGTCACTGCCCCCACCACATACTCTGCTAGCATCTGCTGCCCACTGTCCCAGAGGAAGCCTCCAAAGACCAAACAAATGTTTATGTTTATATTATTTTTATAATACAAATAAAATTAAGTAGACCTCTCAATTGGGGGAAATTTGCACCTTACTTTAGTAAAATGTTATAAAGGCAGCCTCAACATTATTAGTAATACTATTCATTAGTTTAGGTAGATTCATGTGTTTATTTTCTTATTATATCGTGCTCCTTTTTCTCACTCCATCTGGCCTCATCCTTTGTCTTTTAGCAGACAAGACTCAAAGCTGTGCCGGCAGGAATTTGTGAAGAGCACATCAGTCTCACAGCACTGCCGATAATTTATAATTAAGGATTCGACCTCCCTTCTGCTAATTCCACCTCAGAGGCATTTTCAGTGCTTATGTCTTCCCAGGCTCCAGTCTTCCAACCATTCTTCAGAATCTCCACTTTCCTCCCACCTTTTCTCTCCTCCCCTTTCCTGCGTGGACCATTCAGCTCCAAACCCCAACCGCTACTTTTCTTTTCTTTCCTAGTCAGAACAGTTTAGCAATCTCTGTATTTCACTGCACTCCGGAAGGTCTCATCTTGTTAATCAAACACATCTACTAATGTAGGTCCCCAAATAAAGACAGTTGTCTCCTTGAGATAAACACTATGCATTAGCTTAGAAAGTAATATATACAATTTGCTCTTTACCACAGCTATGAACATGCTTTGTAAATGGAATGGATTTTAACAAGCCTATTTCACAAAGAATTTCTAATCACTTTTTGTTTACAGACACCATCAGTGTATAAACCATAGGTCTAAAGAAACATAAATGAAAGACATGTTTGGAGACTTCCTTCCTGCATTAAGGACTTTTAAATTTCAGGACTTAAAATACCCAATTCATATATCTATACTTCTGCTCCCCTTCACAGCACAAGCCAATCTGCTAGAGTTATTTCACAATATAACCTGACCGTGGCTGGCAGGTACAATCAATATTGCAGACTTTATAGTTCCTGGCACAGCTTTCTGCACAGAGTGGATACTAGATAAACATTGCTGACAGATTGATTCAGACTCCGGTGGTCCAGAGAGCTCACACAGAAGCCACCAGTTTGAAACTGGTGCAAGTGATTTCTGTGCAAGGAACTGTGCAAGTAGGAACTGGACAAGTAGATTCTGACCAGGGAAAATTTGTTCTAGGATGAACTGCATGCAGTTTTCACATTTTCATTTTTAATTTCCAAACTAGTGTTCTATTATGGGCTGAATTGTGTCCTCTCTCCCCAAAAATCTATAGTTGAAGTTCTAACCCCTAATGTTAAACAGAGTGACTCTCTTTGAAGATATTGTCTTTAGAGAGGTAATCAATTAATATGAGGTCATTAGCATGGACTCTAACCTAATATAAAGGGTGTCTTGATGATTAAAAAGAGATTGGGACACAGACATGCATAGAGTAAAGACCATGTGAGGACCCAAGGAGAAGACAGCAGTCTACAAGCCAAGGTGAAGAAATCAACCCTGCTGCGTCCCTGAATTGTGAGAAAATAAATTTTTGTTGATTAAGCCACCCAGTCTATTTGTTATGGCTGCCCTAACAAACTCATACATACTCCCAAAACCTTCTAGTAACAAGCTTCATAACATCTGGAGAAGGAAAATTTACACAACTCTCTAAAAGCATAATGAAGGTCATCAGGAATCTCTTTCCTTAAAAACTGCTTACAAGTGCAAAATAAAATTTTGCATATAATTTCAGGAGATTCATGGATCCCTTTGATCCAGACCCACAGTTAACATTCCCTGTGTTTAGTATCAAATACCCTCAAGTACAGGAAACAGGGATCAAGACCATCCCCATGGAAAAGAAATGCAAAAAAGCAAAATGGCTGTCTGGGGAGGCCTTACAAATAGCTGTGAAAAGAAGGGAAGTGAAGAGCAAAGGAGAAAAGGAAAGATATAAACATCTGAATGCAGAGTTCCAAAGAATAGCAAGAAGAGATAAGAAAGTCTTCTTCAGCGATCAATGCAAAGAAATAGAGGAAAACAACAGAATGGAAAGATTACAGATCTCTTCAAGAAAATCAGAGATACCAAAGGAATATTTCATGCAAAGATGGGCTCGATAAAGGACAGAAATGGTATGGACCTAACAGAAGCAGAAGATATTAAGAAGAGATGGCAAGAATACACAGAAGAACTGTACAAAAAAGATCCTCATGATCCAGATAATCACGATGGTGTGATCATTGACCTAGAGCCAGACATCCTGGAATGTGAAGTCAAGTGGGCCTTAGGAAGCATCACTATAGACAAAGCTAGTGGAGGTGATGGAATTCCAGTTGAGCTATTTCAAATCCTGAAAGATGATGCTGTGAAAGTGCTGCACTCAATATGCCAGCAAATTTGGAAAACTCAGCAGTGGCCACAGGACTGGAAAAGCTCAGTTTTCATTCCAATCCCAAAGAAAGGCAATGCCAAATAATGCTCAAACTACCGCACAATTGCACTCATCTCACACACTAGTAAAGTAATGCTCAAAATTCTCCAAGCCAGGCTTCAGCAATACATGAACTGTGAACTTCCAGTTGTTCAAGCTGTTTTTAGAAAAGGCAGAGAAACCAGAGACCAAATTGCCAACATCCACTGGATCATCGAAAAAGCAAGAGAGTTCCAGAAAAACATCTATTTTTGCTTTATTGACTATGCCAAAGCCTTTGACTGTGTGGATCACAATAAACTGTGGAAAATTCTGAAAGAGATGGGAATACCAGACCACCTGACCTGCCTCTTGAGAAACCTATATGCAGGTCAGGAAGCAACAGTTAGAACTGGACATGGAACAACAGACTGGTTCCAAATAGGAAAAGGAGTACGTCAAGGCTGTATATTGTCACCCTGCTTATTTAACTCATATGCAGAGTACATCATGAGAAATGCTGGGCTGGAAGAAGCACAAGCTGGAATCAAGATTGCCGGGAGAGATATCAATAACCTCAGATATGCAGATGACACCACCCTTATGGCAGAAAGTGAAGAGAAACTAAAAATCCTCTTGATGAAGGTGAAAGAGGACAGTGAAAAATTTGGCTTAAAACTCAACATTCAGAAAACTAAGATCATGGCATCTGGTCCCATCACTTCATGGGAAATAGATGGGGAAACAGTGGAAACAGTGGTGTACTTTATTTTTCTGGGCTCCAAAATCACTGCAGATGGTGACTGCAGCCATGAAATTAAAAGACGCTTACTCCTTGGAAGGAAAGTTATGACCAACCTAGATAGCATATTCAAAAGCAGAGACATTACATTGCCAACAAAGGTCCGTCTAGTCAAGGCTATGGTTTTTCCAGTGCTCATATATGGATGTGAGAGTCAGATTGTGAAGAAAGCTGAGCACTGAAGAATTGATGCTTTTGAACTGTGGTGTTGGAGAAGACTCTTGAGAGTCCCTTGGACTGCGAGGAGATCCAACCAGTCCATTCTGAAGGAGATCAGCCCTGGGATTTCTTTGGAAGGAATGATGCTAAAGCTGAAACTCCAGTACTTTGGCCACCTCATGTGAAGAGTTGACTCATTGGAAAAGACTGATGCTGGGAGGGATTGGGGGCAGGAGGAGAAGGGGACGACAGAGGATGAGATGGCTGGATGGCATCACTGACTCGATGGACGTGAGTCTCAGTGAACTCCGGGAATTGGTGATGGACAGGGAGGCCTGGCGTGCTGCGATTCATGGGGTCGCAAAGAGTTGGACACGACTGAGTGACTGAACTGAACTGAACTGACCCTCAAGCAACATGCATGAAAATTTTGCTGGTCTAACACTGAGAGATCTATGAGTGATGTATTTAAGTCTCAAGTGACTGGAATAAGGATTATTGTCATTACCTTTGCAACCTACTAATAAAAAAAGACATCAGTTAAATGACTAATTATATAACATTATAAAACTTCACAAAGAAAAGCAAGAGATACCATGGAAACAAACCATGAACATAAACTTGATTCTAAATTACAGTAAAATAATTGTGATGAACAAGTGAAAGAATACATTAATAATTCAAATATGTTTAACCGTTTCTATGATACAATACTCAAGAAAACATGGATAATTATGATCAGAATTTTAAAAGAAAAGTGAAAAATATCCATGCAGAAATAAAATGAACTAGAATAAAATGTATTCTTTTTAATTAAAATATAACATGATTTGTTTCAATAAAGTAGTTTAGCTAAATGAAAGGGGAGAAACCTGCTACTCAAAGATATGTTGTACGGTAAGACTTCTGGAGGCAGGAGCAGGGGCTAGATAACTGTTAGGGATGTGAGAAGAGTTTCTGGTTGTGAGTGGGAAGCTGAACTACATGCCCTTTAACACTCACACTTCACTAGAGAAGAAAGCGATATATGCAAAACAAAAGGCCACTGCAGAATGCACTGTGTCCTAAGAGAAGGACAAACTGATAGCGGATTTCCAAGAAAAGTGCTGCCTTTTGTATGTGCATTTCTAACTCTGACTTCCCCAAGCACCTTTCCTATGCCAGCCAGCAGACCACACCGGGGCAGCGTAATCTTATATCAGAATAAGCAGATGTAAACACAACTTAATGTTATACCTCAGGGAGCATAAAAGATGGGTGGCCAACAGAAAACAAGTGTGCTGTCTCCCAGCACCAGCCGGCCAGGACAGCAACTAAAAAATCTGTGTCAACTCTGAAGAGGTGAAGCTTAAAACTGAAAGTCAGCACTAAACATTTCACTTGAAACAGAGAAAGCCAGGAACAACATGTCTCTTGGCGTTAAGAGGTCTCCTGTCAGAGTCATGGATGTGGAAATGCAAGCCCCAACTGATGGCTGGCCATCACTGTTACATACACTCCAGAGACTGCTCTGCCCATTTTTCATGGTTGGTTACAGTTGATGCCATTAAAAAGTTAAAGAAAGGCACCTCTAACTACTCTGTGATAACAGGGGAGTTCTCCATACTCCGCACCTGTCAACCTACCATGACAACATTCTGTGATAATGAGCTCTCTCCACTCTTGCTGGACCACAGCTACTGACTTTGCTCACAGTCATGATTCTTGACAGCACTTGCTTGAAGCTCATATTTTGATCTTATTTCATTCATTCATTGAAATTTTTACATATGTTTCTATGTTGAAGTTCTGCTTTCAACCCTGTACTTAATGGTCTTAAGGATCAATCTAAAAATCTACTTCAACATTATATCATGGATTATTATGATCTTGATAGATAATTGTACGTTTAACTTGATTCCTTCTAGTTATTTCTGGTTTCCTTTCCTATCTCATTCCTCTGAACCCATACTCAAATTCTTTCTCACTGTATCCTAAAATCTAATACTGTACTCCAGTTCTTATTGAGATTAGGAGCAAGTTAAACCTTTGTGAAAATTAAAATTAAAAGATCCAGAATACTCAGAATATGCCCTAGAGAAACCCAAAAATATCATTCAGGAAAAATGGCTAAAGTCCTTCTGTGTAAAAAATTAATACTGTCATACACCCTAGACATTAACATTTTATTGGACACACTGAAAGATGACACATACTAGCTTTTCTAAGACGAAGCCTCCAGTCTTTTTCTGTTTATTTCAAAGGTGCATTTTAAGGAAAGAAAAACTTTGATAACCAAGGTTAGCCTTAGAGGTAGAGGTATTTAGGGATGTGACAGTCTGAGTCAAAACAGAAAGAAAGAATAATGAGCCCAGTTAAAGAGTCATATAAAATTTTTCACACAGTGATATAAAACCCAATTACAAAATGACAGGTATTCTAAATTATCCTGTCTGAGTGCTTTGGATTGCACTCATAATATTTAAATTCATGTCGCTGGTATGACTTATGCAAGCTGTGGCTAATATTCACCCTCCATAAATTATGGGGAAACCCAGGCACATATGTGGTGGCAACTGGCAAGAAGGAAAAAGGATATATACTCAAGTCTACAAATCTGAGCCAAAGAGCAGCAACAGCCATACATTGAGGCTCATGCGTGCATGCATGCTCTGTCATGTCTGATTCTTTGGACTACAGCCAGCCGGGTTCCTCTCTCCAGGGGATTTTTCAGGCAAGAATACTGGAGTAGATTGCCATTTTCTCCTCCAACGGATCTTCCCAATCCAGGGACTGAACCCACATCTGCGCGTCCTGCATTACAGACGGATGCTTTACTGCTGAGCCATCAGGTAAGCCTACATCGCTGCTCACTGAACAGGAGGACACATTCTCCAGCACCAGTGAAACTTTCAGTCCTATATTTTATCAAATATAATGTTATGCTCTTCCAACTGCTCAGGCCAAAAACTTGAGATGCCTATCTTTGACTTATCTCTTTTTCTCAGACTCCACATCCAATTCACCAGTAAAAACTTTGGTCTCTACTTTGAAGTTACAGTCAACAATCCACTTCTTACCTGCACCATTACCATCTCCTCCAGCCCCATTCCAGTCCACTGCTGTCTCTCATCTAGATTACTGCAATATCCTCCTTCCTAAATACTCTCTCTTTGCTTCTGCTCTTACACCCTACAATCTGTTCTCAACAGAGCAATCAGAACAATCCTTTTAAACATAGGAAAGATGTCACTTTCTGCTAATATCTTTACCAGCTTCCCATCTCGTTCATAGTAAAAGCCACAGGACTTACTGAGACCTACAGTTTCCTACAGAATTCTTCCACCCTCTGCTCTACCACCACTTCTCTAACCTCTTTGATTACTCTCTTATTCCATCCAGCCACACTGGCCAAGAAAAATAGTTAGTTCTTGTAGATACATAAACTAAAATATTTATGGGTAAAATGAAAGGTCTGTAATTTTCTGTTTAGTAATATAATTCAGTATTCGATATTAAATATATGTTAATGATACCCAAACATATGTGTCTTGCCCAGACCTTTCTCCTAATACCTAATCAGTACCTCAAACGTAAAATAGTCAAAACAGGTATCTTGAACATTCTTCCACATTTTGCTTTTTCTACATTCTTCTCTATTTCAGTCAGGAACAAATTCATCTTTCCAGTTGCTCAGACCAAAAACTTGAAGCCATTCCTTGACTCCTTTCTTTCTCTCATACCTTACAATCAACCTGTCAGAAAATTTTATTGGTTCAGCCTTCAAAATTTTTCAAGAACTCAACCACATCTAAGTACCTCTCTGACAATGCTATGGTCCAAGCCATCCTCATCTTTCATCTGGAATACTGCTAGAATCTTTTGCTGGTGTCCTTGCTTCCAAAGAGGTTTCTCTACAGAATGACTAAATTGTTAATATTAACAATTATATTAAATTTTTAAATATAAATCTTAGCATGCTTCTGCTCAAAATTCAACAATGGCAAAATGAATTTCATTCATTCACCTAATAGACTAAAAATGATCTGCTTTTCACAACCTTTCTAACCAAATCTCTTTCTCCTCTATTTCTTGTTCACTTTGCTCTACCCATAAAGATCTCTTTGATGTTACTTAATATGCCAAATATTTTTCTATCTCTGGAGCTATGCATTAACTGTGTCTTCCTGTTCTATAAATTGAAATAATATTTACCTTGGATGTATGTTGTAGGAATTAAAAGTAGGGTATATAAACCCCCTGGTATATAAGAGAGATAGTTCTTAATAACATGGAAATTCACAATAAGAAGTTCAAAGGTGTGGTTATTCTGCCTGCGAAGCTTTTTACCCAGATGTCTACCCTCTCTTTTCAAGTCCTTTGTTAAGAATCCTCATGTAGTTAGATCTTTATTGAGAACTCTACTTACTTCCATGATATCCTTGCACTCCATTTTGTCCTTGTCGGTTCTTCATCACAGTTATTTATTTCCATCTGATATACAATATATTTTATTTATTTGCCATCGTTACCTATCCACTAGAATGTATTTGCATGGGGGCAGGGATATTTTTCTAATTCTTTCTCCAATTTTTATTGCTATAACCCTAGCAGCTACAATAGAGCCAACCACATACAATACACTCAAGAAATATTTGTTGAATGAAGAAAAATATTTTTGAGATTCCAAAGCCCAATTTTCACTGCAGTTAGATAATCTGAAATGTTTTTCTATAAAGATTTTCAAAGAACCTAATGGAACCATTAGAAATTATAAAAGACAAAGTAAAATATGATGAAAAGAAATGTCAGAATTCTTAATATCATCAAGACCCATAAAGTCAAAAACTATTTCAGGTACAAAGACAAACACACATATGCCATGCGCACGCACACACACACAATCTCACAGCAGCAACTAAAATTTCTAAGTCAGTGTTTCAGACACATACCACCTTGATTTTATATTCCAGGAAAGAGACACTTAGGAAATTCATAATGCAAAATTTCTAACTCATTGCCTTTTCTCTCCTTTTCCTTCACTAATTCAACAGATAAGACACACCTCTTAGAGAATGAGAGAGATTTTCTCCCTGAAATCTATAACTCCTCACCACGGCACAATTCTGGGAACAGAAATAGACATCAAGACACTTCACATCACTCTCATGGGGGCTTGTAGTCAGGCTGATGTACTAAAAAGAGCATAGGTTTCAGAATTAGACATAACTGTACCTGAATCAAAGCCCTCACCACATGTTGGCTGGACAAGCCACTAAACCTCTCCAGTCTTTGGTCTCCTCATTCATAAGATCAAGATATGAAATTTGCATGGGTGTTATAATGATTAAAGGTAATGTACGTGAACTGTCTGGCCCATACCAGGTACTCAAGAAGGGTCTGTTTTATTACTGTCGTGATAAATTTCATAATAACAAGCTCCAAGAGGCAGTCTTCTGCTATAAACACTATTTCTGTTAAATATTACTGTCTTTCATTTGTCATTTTCTATAACATAATACTAAAATGAGGTACCTTTTTAAGCTTTTTTTCCTGGCCCTTTTCTAACAAACTGGGACAAAGTTCCATCTCAAAAGCCTATTGGCAAAAGCCAGTGGCAAGTGTTTTTAGACAGACTTTACTATCGATACAATAGATCACAGTAGGTAAAAGAATGAATGTTAGAGTCACCATAGGCGTGAACACTGACTCTACTTGTTTCTTCTTTGTGAAATAGAGCTAGCTCATAAAATATCCTTGAAAGAATTAAATCAAGTAGTATATGCAAACTGCCTAGAAGTGCCTGAAAGAGAATAAACATTCAATAGATGTTATTTATTAATACTCTGAAAATGTAAACTTAGAAAAAATTTTCACAATTTCAAACTTCACATAAATTTTTATAATTTATTTATGTTTTATGTATATTTCTTTCTAACTCAAAAGCCAGAAACTAACACAAATAATTTGTGACAAAGTACATCATGAGAAACGCTGGGCTGGAAGAAACACAAGCTGGAATCAAGATTGACGGGAGAAATATCAATAACTTCAGATATGCAGATGACACCACCCTTATGGCAGAAAGTGAAGAGGAACTAAAAAGCCTCTTGATGAAAGTGAAGTGGAGAGTGGAAAGATTGGCTTAAGGCTCAACATTCAGAAAACGAAGATCATGGCATCCGGTCCCACCACTTCATGGGAAATAGATGGGGAAACAGTGGAAACAGTGTCAGACTTTATTTTGGGGGGCTCCAAAATCACTGCAGATGGTGATTGCAGCCATGAAATTAAAAGACGCTTACTCCTTGGAAGGAAAGTTATGACCAACCTAGACAGCATATTCAGAAGCAGAGACATTACTTTGCCAACAAAGGTTCCTCTAGTCAAGGCTATGGTTTTTCCAGTGGTCATGTATGGATGTGAGAGTTGGACTGTGAAGAAGGCTGAGCGCTGAAGAATTGATGCTTTTGAACTGTGATGTTGGAGAAGACTCTTGAGAGTCCCTTGGACTGCAAGGAGATCCAACCAGTCCATTCTGAAGGAGATCAGCCCTGGGATTTCTTTGGAAGGAATGATGCTAAAGCTGAAACTCCAGTACTTTGGCCACCTCATGCAACGAGTTGACTCATTGGAAAAGACTCTGATGCTGGGAGGGATTGGGGGCAGGAGGAGAAGGGGACAACAGAGGATGAGATGGCTGGATGGCATCACCGACTCGATGGACGTGAGTCTCAGAGTACTCCAGGAGTTGGTGATGGACAGGGAGGCCTGGCGTGCTGTGATTCATGGGGTTGCAAAGAGTCGGACACAACTGAGCGACTGATCTGATCTGAGAATACACAGGCTTCTTGTCCTTGTAATCCTCATTTTTTTCCTGGGGACAGGAAAAGCAAAAAAGTTTACCTAAACTACTAAAGAAGGTAGAAATTCTAGATTTTAATTAATTCTGTATATAATTTCTATATTTTCTATGGAAGTTTTTAAAATCTGTTTGACATTGTTTGAAATAATATGCTTCAGAAAAGTGTGAAAATTTAATGACAATTCTCAAAAAAAAAATCAAAATTAAATTACCTACCACATGACCAACAGATGACTTGAAAAGTAAAAGGCAATTACAAAGAGATAACCAGTGTTTGTCAGGAACAAATAATGCCAAAATAACCTATTTTTTTTTCATTAGCAAGTTTCTTTCCTAAGTGGGAAAGAGGAGAATCTTACTGATTTTGTATATTTTGGATTTTTAACAAGACATCTGACAAAATATTTAATTTTATTGTCATGACTAAAGTAGGAAAATGTGACCTAAGTGAAACAACTACATAGGTGAATTTGCAGGAATTGAAAACTACCGTCCAAAGCTGGACTGCTGTGCACAAGGCTGCATTTGAATATACGTGAATACACACCTAGATGTGTGCACTGCACAACCTGTACAACTAAACATAGATGCACCAAATTGTTAGTTTATTCATCTATAAAATTAGAGATTTTACCATGAATGAAAGTTTGGCATCAACCTAAATGGAGTCTCCAATGAAATACAGTAACTTTCTACCCTTGGCCCTTTCCTACTTAACTTTTTAAAATCAATTACTTGGATAAAAAAAAAATGAGAAAGCATTCTTAAGTAATCTTCAGAAAGGTAGTACTGAGATAATAGCTAATAAATCAAAAAAAGGAAACCAAGATCCAGAAAGACCTGAATAGGCTGAATCACTGGTATGTAGTAATTGAGAGGAAATTTAACAGTCATTGTAATATTTTGTACCTTGACCTCAAAAATCAATTGTAGTGGTGTCTTGAGGAGAAAACCCTGCCTGGCAGCAGTTCTTATGAAAAGTACCTAGCACAACAGGCTATGCAAAAGAGCTAATGCAATCACTCAGTCATGTCCGACTCTGTGTGATCCCATGAATTGTAGCCTGCCAGGATCCTTTGTCAGAGAAGGCAATGGCACCCTACTCCAGTGCTCTTGCCTGGAAAATCCCATGGATGGAGAAGCCTGGTGGACTGCAGTCCGTGGGATCGCTAGGAGTCGGACACGACTGAGCGACTTCACTTTCACTTCTTACTTTCATGCATTGGAGAAGGCAATGGCACCCCACTCCAGTGTTCTTGCCTGGAGAATCCCAGGGACGGGGGAGCCTGGTGGGCTGCCGTCTATGGGGTCGCACAGAGTCGGACACAACTGAAGCAACTTAGCAGCAGCAGCAGGATCCTTTGTCCATAGGGATTCTCCAGGCAAGAATACTGGAGTGGTTTGCCATGCGTTCCTCCAGGGGATCTTCCCAACCCAGGCATCGAACCCAGGTCTCCCTCATTGAGGCAGATTCTTTACCATGTGAGCCACCAGGGAAGCCCATGACTACTGCAGTGGGTATCCTATCCCTTCTTAAAATAAGTGTTACGAAGAGTCTGCTACAGCTTTGGAATTCAATGTCCTCAAAATGCCTGAAAACAATTCATTTTCCAAACAAAGTTAATATGTTGGCTCTTTTATAATCCCAGGAATTGGGATATAAAATGTCTATAGGATAAACTGTCCTAACTTCACAAATCCTTAACAGACTCACTAAACTCATTAGTCTTTCAGCTCAAGTTCAACTTTTGAACTTGTTCAATGGCTGGATTTTAAACAATCCTAATTATCTAGTGGTCAATAAGTAAGTCAAACTGCATAAGATATATTCCCCAGGGGCTCAGTAGGTAAACAATCCACCTGCAAGGCAAGAGACCTGGGTTCAATTCCTAGGTCGGGAAGATCCCCTTGAGGAGGGCATGGCAACCCACTCCAGTATTCTTGCCTGGAGAATCCCATGGACAGAGGATCATGGCAGGGTAAATCCATAAGGTTACAAAGAGTCATACACAACTGAAGTAATTTTGCATGCATGCATGCAAGATATGTGAAAACAATTCATCATGATTCTAAGAACGGGTCATTTTCACATCAAATATTCAACACTAACTCAGGGTCATATACACATAAGTGCTTGAGATAAATGATTAATTTTTAGTATCATCCAAGGAACAACACTAGTTTGACTGCAAGAAGTAGTATAGCTTATTAGGTTATGAAGGAAACAAGTAACATTTATTCAATGCCTGTTGTATAGCAAGGACTTTCCCAAACTCTTAATCTCCACTCCAGAGTTCTCTAAGTGCATAAGACACACTCAGAGAATGGGAATGGCTTAATTAATTTGCTCAATGTCACAGAGTTAGAAAGTGGCAGAAATTAAACCCAACCTAGAGGTTACCAGGGGTTGGGAGGGTGGGGGGAATGGAGAGATGTTGCTCAAGTGGTACAAACTTCCAGTTATAAAATGAATACTTTCTGGGGATATAATGTACAGCATGGTGATTTCAGTTCACACCACTATGTAAATACCTGAAAGTTACTAAGAGAGTAGATTCAAATGTCCTCACCCCCACCCCCACCCCAAAAAAAGGTAATTCTGTGAGGTGATGGAGGTGTTAACTAACCTTAATGTAGTAATAATTTCTCAATGTACACATGTATCAAATCATCATGTTGAATCCTTAAAGTTAAGGTTATATGTCTATTGTATCTCAAAAAGCTGTAAAAAGAAACAACTTTTTTAAAAAGCTGAGAGACAGCAAAAATCACCTGAGATTCATCCATAGCACAATTTATCCTTGCAATAATAATAATGGTCCTCAGCATAACATTCTCATCAGACATCCTCAAGTTAGACCCAGTTATATCTCAAAACTTGGCAGGCCATGAGTATTTAAAGATCTAGCACCTAATAAGGATAGTATCAGTGTCCAACAGTTGTTTGTATGCATGATTATGGATAAATACAAACCATAATATAAGAATTGCTAACAGTGTCTGAAAATTACTTAAGTTGTAATGGATATGCAAAAAATATTAATATGAAAATGTTATATCAATATACCATTAATATCAACATTCTATGTTTTAACGGCAATAACAGAGCAAATAAAGAGAATAAATAATAAGTATTACATACTTTCTTGTATTTATAAGCTTCTTACCTCTTATATACAACAAACCACATACAATACTGAGCCTTTTAAATAATTCGAAGAAGCCAGTAACTATATTGGGTAAATATGTGATAGATAGAAAACCAAGTAGAAGTCAGATTTGATAAAATATAAATTTTCTAAAAGATTAGTTTTTTCCCATACATACAACTGAAACCAGACACTCTCTGCCAGTAATAGAATTTTAACAAGAAAAGAGAATAACATTTTTATTGTAAACAAGATGTACCCTCTATAAACTATGAAGAAAGAAAAATAAATTTTCTCTCCGGAATGACATTATGACATAGCCAACTATAGGAAAAAAAATGCTAAACTCTTCAAAATAATTGTCAGGCTTATGCTTTATGATTTTGATATTTAATGAGTCACCCAAGCGTAATAAAGAATTTGCTTTATTTATAATTTCATCCTTTCTGCAGTCAAAGAGAAATTGAATGAGAGATTATATACTATCTCTAAATCGGTCAAATCGGCAGTATTGAAAGTCATAGTAAATATTCATTACAGGCTGCTCAACAGGTTCACAAAAGAACAATAAGGAAAACCTGAAACCATTTTCACTTGTAAATCAACGAATATCACTTATAAATTGAGTGATTCTCAATAAACGCTGTTGAGCATATAAAGCCTTCAGGGGACACAATCTCTCTACTCAACAATTTGAAATTTTAGAGAAATTTTTAAAAACATAAAAAATGAGTGAGCAATATGAGCATGCTATTAAATGTAAATATTGTGTTAACAGCTCTAAGCAAAAGTCAATGAAATAAACAGATTACTAGCTTCCACTCTTCTTAAAAAGTAGAGAATTACCCTAAGACTATATTTTGGTTTATGATGCACAAAAAATGAAAGAATTCTGAAAGATAGAGAAGTAGGAATCTATGAGGAGTTATTTCAATGGAAGATAGAAATAAAGTCAGAACTGATTTGATCACCACCCACAGGTGGCTCAGCTGTTAAAGAATCTGCCTGCAAAAGACCTTGGTTCAATGCCTGGGTTGGGAAGATCCCCTGGAGAAGGGAACGGCTACCCACTCCAGTATTCTGGCCTGGAGAATTTCATGGACTGTATAGTTCATGGGGTCACAAAGAGTCGGACACGACTGAGAGACTTCCACTTTTGCTTTCACAGGTGGTAGCCAGGGACAGGTTCAGAAGCATTCATCCAGGTGACTGATCGTCCAGAGTACTGCAAACATCTAAGAGGGGCTTACAACACCAAGCATTTCAACTGTATTATGAAATGCATGCCAGGTATAGTCTATGGATGAAATTATGATTGGAACAGGTAAACAGCAGTAAGAATTAAGGAGGAAAGTACCAAATATTACAGAAGTCTGTCTTTATCCTGTTAAAAACAGTGTAAGAAATATTTCTCTTACTATTTAATTTTGCTATTTATCATAATGTCTAATATTTTTAGATAAAAAGAAAAATTAATCTGTATTTTGTGTAAATCACTGAATGAATGAGGCTAAAATACTAACCACTAGCTTAAGACAACATGCTTCATTTCAGAAAAACCTTAAAAACATCAAATGTTAGTACTGCAAAGCAAAAAATTAAAATGTAATCACATGTTAGTACAGAAACATAAATACCTGAGAATAGACATCATATTACTCTAAAATAGTGGCTGACCTATTCTGCATTTTATTTTACTGACATTTATCACCATAATTTAATACAACAGAGATTTATTGAGCACCTACCATGGGTTTTTCCAGTGGTCATGTATGGATGTGAGACTTCGACTGTGAAGAAAGCTGAGCGCTGAAGAATTGATGCTTTTGAACTGTTGGAGAAGTGTTGGAGAAGACTCTTGAGAGTCCCTTGGACTGCAAGGAGATCCAACCAGTCCATTCTGAAGGAGATCAGCCCTGGGATTTCTTTGGAAGGAATGATGCCAAAACTGAAACTCCAATACTTTGGCCACCTCATGCGAAGAGTTGACTCATTGGAAAACACTCTGATGCTGGGAGGGATTGGGGGCAGGAGGAGAAGGGGACGCCAGAGGATGAGATGGCTGGATGGCATCACCGACTCGATGGACATGAGTTTGAGTAAACTCCGGGAGTTGATGATGCACAGGGAGGCGTGGCGTGCTGCGATTCATGGGGTCGCAAAGAGTTGGACACGACTGAGCGACTGAACTGAACTGAACCATGGGCTGGGCATCGTGACAGATGCTGGGCTAAAGAGATGAATTAACAAAGTAAATGGTGCTTCTAAAATCCTCTAGCTTCAGTGTTCAGTGTTTTTCCACACTCTCCTCTTCCTCTTTAATTCCACCTAAATTTTAACTCAATGAAAATCAATATCATAAAAAGTATTTGATGCAAACAGTAGTAGATAGTACTACTATTAGTACTACTAGTAGTAGATGTACACTGTGAGTGCTAGGTCGCCTCAGTCATGTCCAACTCTTTGTGACACCATGGGTCATAGCTCACAGACCCCTCTGTCCATGGGATTCACCAGGCCAGAATACTGGAGTGGGTAGCCATTTCCTTCTCCAGGAGATCGTCCAGTCTGAGAAATGGAACCCCAGGTCTCTTGTTTCCTGCATTGGCAGCTGGGTTCTTTACCACTAGTGCCACCTAGGAAGCAGCAGTGAAAGTGAAAGTGAAGTCGCTCAGTCGTGTCCAACTCTTTGCGACCCATGGACTGTAGCCCACCAAGCTCCTCCGTCCATGGGATTCTCCAGGCAAGAATACTGGAGTGGATTGCTATTTCCTTCTCCAGGGGATCTTCCCGACCCAGGGATCGAACCCAGGTCTCCCACATTGCAGGCAGACGTTTTAACCTCTGCGCCACCAGGGAAGCCCTTAGGAAGCAGCAGTAGCTGCAAACAACTGCATATAGAATGAACAGACAACAATGTCCAACTGTATACTACAGGGAACCATATTCAATGTCTTGGGATACTATAATGGAGAGATTCCAACACAAAGAAATCTAGATTGCTTTATCACCTTTATATTTAACTCTCATGACAACCTCATGAGAACCTGACAAGTCAGGAAATAATGAGTAAATTACAGAACAAAATGAAAACCCAAGATTAGGAGACTATCTTAGCACTTTGCCTCTCAGATAGAAGTCTGACCAATAAAGAAAGGACCTGACCTGATGGAGGTGGTACTTCATCATGAGCAGGAAGGAAACAGTAAAAGAACAACAAAAGTATTAACCATGGCCTCAAGGATTGATATGTCAATAGTAATAACACTAACTTATGGTTGAATATGTATATAAAATGCTTGCACAGTACTTCTGCATGTATTTTTGATGGTAACAAAAATCCCATATATCATCATTCCTACTTTACAGCATTAGAGAAGTTTGCCACTGCTGCTGCTAAGTGGCTTCAGGCGTGTCCAACTCTGTGCGACCCCAGAGACGGCAGCCCACCAGGCTTCCCCGTCCCTGGGACTCTCCAGGCAAGAACACTGGACCGGGTTGCCATTTCCTTCTCCAACGCATGAAAGTGAAAAGTGAAAGTGAAGTCACTCAGTCGTGTCTGACTCTAGCAACCCCATGGACTGCAGCCCACCAGGCTCCTCCGTCCATGGGATTTTCCAGGCAAAAGTACTGGAGTGGGGTGGCATTGCCTTCTCCGTAGACAAGTTTAATGGTGTACTAATACCAGAAAGTCACACTGCTGGTAAATTCTGGAGCCAGAATGCCAGCATTTATATTTGACATATATTTTAGTGATCTTTCCTCTTTTTTTTCCTTTTGGCATTTTTTCTATTAAAATGTGCTGCCTCTCCATAATAGTATATAGAATAAGGGTTATTAAAATTTTTTAATCAATTCAAAATTTTGACACAAAGAATTAAATGGCCCCCATTAGTTAGATCACAAAATTTATAGAATAAAATTCATGATAGAGATACAATAATTATTTTTTGTATTAAAATCTAATAGAAAAGAAATAGCTCTAAAGTCAGTCAGGCAAAAATATAAAACCCATGTTGGATGTGGACTCATTTCTGCTGATTCACTGTAGAAAAACACCATGGTCAGGAGGTAGTGGAATTCAGCTTGAGCAACCTTGAAACTCTCCTTAGGAAATGGAGGGTTTAGGGGCACAGGTGGTGCTGCTCCTTCAGCTTCTATTGAAGATCATGATTTAGAAATGAAAACTGAACAGCAGCTACCCAGATGTCATACAAAAGGAAGGTTTGTTAATTCTTATGCCTTACTGTGCCAGTCTAGTTGAGGGCATTTAGATAAGGGAGAAAAAGAGATAATGATGTCATTACAGATTCTCACGTGGAAGAAAGGAGTGACACTTCCTAACACAGGTGACAAATCCAGCACAAGGGCAAGAGACAGCGGTGAGGGGTGTTTCAATAACATGGACATCTGCTAGAGTCAAAGCCTTCTTTTAAAAAACACATCAGAAATTCTCTCTCTTTCTCTCTCTCACACACATTTCTTGCCTTTCTGATACTATCCTCATGCACAAAACTGGAAAAACACGCTTTCAGACTAGTCTGTGACATAGCCATGATAAAAATTTAGGTAGGAAATTAGCTATTTATTTTGGGATAAAGAATAACAGAAGAAATAAATCCTGGACATACTAGACATAGTGAAACTGTAGATTTTACAATCTATTGAGAAATAAAAGGAGAGAATAATATGATCTCAAAGTTTTAAAACATAAACATCACAGAAGTGATATAAATTCTTTAAACAGCTCCAGAAAGGCTTAAGCCAAAAACGTCCTGAATTTTGGAAAACATGAAAACAACTGAGATGCCTTTACTTAATTCCAGGGAAGCAATAAATAAGGAATGTCTATTTCCCTGCTGGAGTTAGATAACAGAATGTTAATGGATAACAAAGAAAAGCCCAAAAGATCCATTAAGTGATTTCATTTTTATCTTCTCCAAGGAGTACAATCTTTACAAATGTTACCCCAACTTGCCTGAGATTTTCAGATACCAACCACAAATTCTAAACAAATTCTGGAGAGCCGAGGAGGCAGCACTAAGTAGTCCTTTCCAATAAAGAGAAAATAACAGACATTTCATTTTTACCCATAAATATTTTAGTTTCTGTATCTACAAGAAAAGGATTGTTTTTATTAAAAATAACCATTATAACTCTCTTTAAAATTAATCCAGGTACCCTCTCCCCCAAAATTAATAATAATATTTTTAATATTATCAAATAATGAGTCAATGTTCAAATGTCTCCAATTGCTTCACTGTGTTTTAGAGTTGACTTAACTCAATCAAGAATCAACCCAAGTCCAATGTTGCATCTGGTTGACATTTCTTAAGTCTCTTTAAATCATATGTTCCTTCTTTTATTCCTGCAATTTTTTTGAAGAAACAAGACTTTTATTCCTACCGAGCTTTCCACATTCAGATTTTGCTGATTATATCCCCACGATGTCAGTTAGCATATTATTCTGTCTCCTGGTGTTGTTGTTCAGTTGCTCAGTTGTGTCCAACTCTTTGCGATCCCATGGACTGCAGCATGCCAGGATTCCCTGTCCTTCATCATCTCCCTGGAGCTTGCTCAAACTCATGTCCATTGAGTCATGATGCATTCCAACCATCTTATCCTCTGTCATCCCCTTCTCCTCCTGGCTTCAATATTTACCAGCATCAGGGTCTTTTCTAATTAGTTAGCTCTTCGCATCAGGGAACCAAAGTGTTGGAGCTTCAGCTTCAGCATCAGTCCTTCTAATGAATATTCAGGACTGATTTCCTTTAGGATTGACTGGTTTAATTTCCTTGCAGTCCGAGGGACTCTAAGAGTTTTCTCCAACACTACAGTTCAAAAGCACCGATCCTTTGGCATTCAGCCTTCTTTATGGTCCACCTCTCACACTCATACAATACTACTTGAAAAACCATAGCTTTAACTATGGGTAGTTGGATATACAAGTCTGTTCAGATTCAGCTCGATATATTGTCAAGTTGGTGCTGTGTATGCCTACTAAGAAGTATATAATATCTGGTTCTACCTCTTTCGTGAACTTTGGTGTTGCTCGCCTGATTTTTTCATTAAAATATTTTTAGCAGCTTGGGTACTCTAAGGTAACATCTCAGGATTTTTTCGGTGACAAGGCTAGAAACACTTGCTTTAAGAGAAAATACATCATAAGTTCATCTTAATTTCTCCACCTAAATTTAGGATAAGATGTTTTTAATACTGTCATATCTCTTCTCTTTTTGATAAAAATATTGGTTCTTGGGACTACCTTGGTGGTCCTGTGGTTAAGACACCATACTTCCAACGTAGGGGCTCAGATTCGATTCCTGGTTAGGAAAAGAAGATCCCATAGTGCATCGCAGCCAAAAGAAAATTGGTTCCAGAAGGGGATGACAGAGGATGAGATGGTTGGATGGCATCACCAACTGGAGGGACATGAGTTTGAGCAAACTCCAGGAGTTGGTGATGGACAGGGAAGCCTGGTGTGCTGTTGTTCATGGGGTAACAAAGAGTTAGACATGACTGAGCAAATGAACTGAACAACATTAACATAATTACTCATTAATTATTGAACAATAAAATCAATATTATTGCTAACACTGATTACTAAAAAAAATTAATATTTCTTTGCAGTTCATTTTCTCTTTACAGTACACTCACTAGAGTTGTACAGTCAAATTATTATGTTTTGAAGTCACTTGCGATATCTATCCTGTATGATTAACCTACCAACTCAATTTGTTTCATTTTTCTCCCAATTTTCAGGAATGGCTTTTATTTTGGATTAATTGACTGTGTAGTTACATAAAACATTTACATGGTTCCAAAGTCAAATCTTAAAACAAAAAAGATATATTCTGAGAAACCCAGCTTCCATTTCTACTTTTCTCTTCCACAGTCAGTGAAGTTCTCAAATGAGAAAACAGTGCCCCTTGGGGAACACTTGTCAATGTCTGCTTGTCACAATCAAGTAGGAGCTGCTGGCCTTAGTAGGAACAGGTCGGGGACGTTGCTAACCATCCTATGATGCACCAGGAAGCCTTAAAACAAAGAATTATTCAGTCCAAAGTTTCAATAGTGTTACTGTTGAGAAATCCTACTCTATATAACACTTTTCCTTTTAGTTTTGGGTTGCTCTTTAATTTTTTTAATACGAATTTTTTTAAAGTACTTTCTTAGATAAACAATAAGCATAATATACACAGTTTTCTCGGAGAAGGCAATGGCAACCCACTCCAGTACTCTTGCCTGGCAAATCCCATGGACGGAGGAGCCTGGTAGGCTGCAGTCCATGGGGTCACTAGGAGTCAGACATGACTGAGCGACTTCACTTGCACTTTTCACTTTCATGCATTGGAGAAGGCAATGGCAACCTACTCCAGTGTTCTTGCCTGGAGAATCCCAGGGACAGTGGAGCCTGGTGGGCTGTCGTCTATGGGGTCGCACAGAGTCGGACACGACTGAAGGGACTTAGCAGCAGCAGCAGCAACAACACACAGTTTTCTCCTTTATTTTTTTACTTATTTACCTGAAGTTCATTTCAAACTAGTACATAAATATATTCTTTATTCTACAGGAGCATAGTATATTATTATGTGGATGCATAATAGTTGGACTATTTCTCATTCATGGATACTTGACTTGTTTAAATCTTTTTATACTGAAAATAGTTCTACAAAGAATAGCTCCGTGGATGTGTTCTTTTTTACTTTTGCAATATCCATATATTTGAGATGAGTTTCTAGAAGTGGAGTTGCTGGGTCAAAGGAAAAATGCAAATACAACTTGGCTATGAATTGCCAATTTCCCTCCATAGAGTTTGTGTCTTTCTGCTTTTCTACCAGCCAATAGAGTATATTATTTTTTTATAAAATAAAAAACTTTTTAATTTTTTTATTGAAGGATAATTGCTTTACATAATTTTGTTGTTTTCTGTCAAACCTCAACATGAATCAGCCATAGGTATACATATATCCCTTCCCTTTTGAAACTCCCCCTGTCTCCCGTCCCATCCCTCCCCTCTAGATTGATACAGAGCCCCTGTTTGAGTTTCTTCAGCCATACAGCAAATTCCTGTTGGCTATCTATTTTACATATGGTAATGTAAGTTTCCATGTTACTCTTTCCATATATCTCACCCTCTCCTCCCGTCTCCCCATGTCCATAAGTCTATTCTCTATGTCTGTTTCTCCACTGTTGCCCTGTAAATAAATTCTTCAGTACCATTTTTCTAGATTCCGTATATACACGTTAGAATACAATATTTATCTTTCTCTTTCTGACTCACTTCACTCTGTATAATAGGTTCCAGGTTCATCTACCTTATCAGAACTGACTCAAATGCATTCCTTTTTATGGCTGTGTAATATTCCATCGTGTATATATACCACAACTTCTTTATCCATTCATCTGTCGACATAGGTTGCTTCCATGTTCTAGCAACATAGCAACATAGGTTGCTTCCATGTTCTAGCTATCGTAAATAGTGCTGCAGTGAACAATGGGATACATGTGTCTTTTTCAATTTTGGTTTCCTCAGGGTATATGCCTAGGAGTGGGATTGCTGGGCCATATGGTGGTTTTATTCCTAGTTTTTTGAGGAATCTCCATAACACCTTCCTTAGAGGCTTTATCAATTTACATTCCCATCAACAGTGCAAGAGCATTCCCTTTTCTCCACACCCTCCCCAGCGTTTACAGTTTGTAGACTTTTTTAATGATGGCCATTCTGATCAGTGCAAGGTGCTTTCTCATTGTAGTTTTGATTTGCATTTCTCTAACAATGAGTGATGTTGAGCATCTTGTCATGTGTTTATTATAGTTTTCCTGATGGTTGAAAAATTGTATGTCAGTGTAATTTTAATGGCATCCCGGGTGTTGCTAGAAAGAAAGTGAAAGTGAAGTTGCTCAGCTGTGTCCTACTCTGCAACCCCATGGACCGTAGCCTATCAGGCTTCTCCGTCCATGGGATTTTCCAGACAAGACTATCAGACTGGGTTGCCATTTCCTTCTCTAGGGTATCTTCCCGACCCAGGGATTGAACCTGGGTCTCCTGCATTGCAAGCAGACACTTTACCCTCTGGGCCACCAGGGAAGCCCACCTGCAAATGCATGAGATGTAAGACATTTCCCATTACAGGTGATGTTGAATATCTTTTCATTTTATTTAGGATCATTAACATTTATTATTTTTTTCTTAGTTAACTTCTGCCAATTTTTCTTAGGGTTACTGGTCTTCTTCTACTGTATGTTTTGAAGCTTTTTTCTATTGGAGATAGCATCCCTTTATTTGTAATATAATTCATAAATACTTTTCACAGTTTGTTTTGTATTTCAATTTTCTTACATCTTTTTTCATGCAAAAGTTTTTTTCTATTTTGATGCAGTCAAACTTATCTGTCATTATCATATGTCTTCTACCACATTTTAAAAATCTTAACCAAGAAAGTCTTCCCATTTACAAAATAAAATTATTCCCCCATACTTTCTCTAGTAGTAGCATGGTATCACTGACACATTTAGAATTCATCCCAGTGTATGGTTTAAGGGAGAATCAAATTTTATCACTTTCCATATAGCTATTATGCTAATATCACTTATTAAAATATCCATCTTTTCAGCACTGCTTTAGATATCTTTATCCTATATCAATTTCTGTATGTATTTGGGACTATTTCTGGATTCTTTTATTCTATTCTATTAGTCTGTCTAGTTACATTAGTTTCTCTATTACATAAATCTCCCTAATTCACACAGCAATAATATCTGTTCAGTTCAGTTTAGTTGCTCAGTCATGTCTGGCTCTTTGCACCCCACTGACTGCAGCACGCCAGGCTTCCTTGTCCATCACCAACTCCTGGAGCTTGCTCAAACTCATGTCCATCAAATGGGTGATGCCATCCAACCATCTCATCCTCTGTTGTCCCCTTCTCCTCCCGCCTTCAATCTTTCCCAGCATCAGGGTCTTTTCCAAGGAGACAGTTTTTCACATCAAGTGGCCAAAGTATTGGAGTTTCAGCTTCAGCACCATTCCTTCCAATGAATATTCAGGGCTGATTTCCTTTAGGATGGACTGGTTGTATCACTTTGCAGTCCAAGGGATTCTCAAGAGTCTTCTCCAGCACCACAGTTCAAAAGCATCAAAAGCATCTTCAGCACTCAGCTTTATTTATAGTCCAACTTTTACATCTATACATGACTACTGGCAAAACCATAGCTTTGACTAGACAGACCTTTGTTGGCAAAGTTATGTCTCTGCTTTTTAATATGCTATCTATATTGGTCATAGCTTTTCTTCCAAGGAACAAGCGTCTTTTAATTTCATGGCTGCAATCACCATCTGCAGTGATTTTGGAGCCTAAAAAAATAGTCTCTCACTGTTTCCATTGTTTCCCCATCTATTTGCCATGAAGTGATAGGACCAGATGCCATGATCTTAGCTTTCTGAATGTTGAGTTTTAAGCCAACTTTTTCACTCTCCTCTTTCACTTTCATCAAGAGGCTCTTCAGTTCTTCTTTTCTTTCTGCCATAAGGGTGGTGTCATCTGCATATCTGAGGTTATTGATATTTCTCCTGGAAATCTTCATTCCCACTTGTGCTTCATCCAGCCCAGCATTTCTCACGATGTACTCTGCATATAAGTAAAATATACAGCCTTGACATACTCCTTTCCCAATTTGGAACCAGTCTGTTGTTCCATGTCCAGTTCTAACTGTTGCTTCTTGACCTGCATACAGATTTCTCAGGTAAGGTGGTCTGCTATTCCCATCTCTTTAAGAATTTTCCACAGTTTGTTGTGATCCACACAGTCAAAGGCTTTGGCATAGTCAATAAAGCAGTAGATGTATTTCTGGAACTCTCATGCTTTCTCAATGATCCATCGGATGTTGACAATTTGATCTCTGGTTCCTCTGGCTTTTCTAAATCCAGGTTGAATATCTGGAAGTTCACAGTTCATGTACTGTTGAATTCTGGCTTGTAGAATTTTGAGCATTACTTTGTTAGCATGTGAGATGAGTGCAATTGTGTGGTAGTTTGAACATTCTTTGGTATTCTACATTCTGGCATTCTTTGAACATTTTACTAATACTTGTTAGGACTAACATTCCAGTCATTTCCCTTTTTTCTTAGGGTTTTCCTCAGACTATTTTTGCTTGGCAATAATCCAAATAAAAATTTTAATCAACTAATATAACTCCAGTTTTCATTTGGATAACACTAAATTTAGGTGGTCTGCTATTCCCATCTCTTTAAGAATTTTCCACAGTTTGTTGTGTTCCACACAATCAAAGGCTTTGGCATAGTCAATAAATTAAATTTCTAAATTTAGAAAAAGTTGTCATATATGTGATATTCAAGACAATAATATGGTGTGTCTTTCCATTTGTTCAAATCTAATTTTGTGCATTTTGGAGTTGTCTCATAGTTTTCTCACACAAGCTTGACTATTTCTTGTTAAGTTCATGCCTAGATACTCTATTTCAGTTCATTCAATTTTTCATCATTAATAGGATTCTTCTTGCCTATTATGCCCTCGAATAGGTTATTATGTGTAAATATGAGTACTATTAATTTTGTCTATTGATTATTTTACCTACTAGTTTGCAAACTATCAGATGAATTTGGGTTGGTGTAGCTTTCCCTTATAATGGTTGGAAGAAGGCCAAAAGAAGACTTGTTTATTATGTTTGAGAATTCCTATTTTCATCTTAGGATTAGGGAAACAGATTATCATGAATCAAAAGAATAAAACAAACACTGTCAAGAAAGAATTGAAGCCCTATCAGAAAAGGAGATAGTAAATGCATACTTTTTTTATTGTTGTTTAGTCAGTAAGTCGTGTCTGACTCTTTGCAACCCCATGGACTATAGCCCACCAGGCTCCTCTGTCCATGAGATTTCCCAGGCAGAACAGGAGTAGGTTGCCATTTCCTTTTCCAATAGATCTTCCTGACCGAGGGATCAAATGCACATCTTCTGCTTGGTAGACAGACTCTACCACTGAGCCATTATGGAAGTTCTCAAAAAGCATACCTAAGGAGCCACTTTTCTGGAGTGATGGGAATGTTTTGCATTTGTGTTTATGCAAGTGACATGGATTTGTCAAGATTCACAGAATTCTACACTTAGTATATCTGCATGGCACTGCATATAAATTTTACCTCATAATCTTTAAAAAAAAAAAAGTGTCCAGGTTCTTTTCTAATTTTTTATTATAAATAAACAAAAATCCACTGAAAAACATCAAACCGACAAAAAAAGACACAAAATTTTTACCTCCTTCATGAGCCTCTTCAGAGGAAATCAGTGATAACATTTTGCTTATTGAGAATAATAGCTAGTTTGCTGATTAATAAGTGTCAACCTGGAGTGTGTTCTGTAGCGATTTGCTGTAGAACTCTATTACTGGCTCTACCCTGTTCATCATTTTTATTGACAATGTGAATAAAGACATAAAAAGTATGTGTCTCAAAATTGTATTTGATATGACTGTAAGAGTGACTGTTAATGTAATAGGTGACATAAAAAGGATTCAAACTAGCCCTCATACATTTAAATAAGCTAAAAATCAACATGAAAAAAATATGAAGAGGAAATATAAAGTTTGAAACATAAAAATAAAACCTTAAGAACTTAGGTACAAGATGAAAATGAGTAATAGTAATTCCCATAAAAATAACCAAAGAAGTTTTAAATGACCAAAAGTACAACATTAATAATAACTCATGATATTTAAAACACATTTTTTTATTTGCATTGACAGGAAGTTAACATCCAGATCAAAGAGGGGCACAGTACTTGATACTCACTGTAACCTGACAATGGCCAGCCATACTGACGGGTTTAATTCTGGGCACCAAACCTCAGGAAGGATACTGACAAATAACAGTGTGTCAAGAGGAAAACAAGGGTAATGAGGGGTATGGAAACTACTTTACATAGTTTATGTGAACTAAATAACTAAAAGTGATTTACACGTGGAAGCCATAATTAAATATTTCACCTGTCTGAAAGACTGACATGTGAAAGAGGACAAATACAGTAGGTATCATCACAAAGGAAGAGTAGGATCAATGTATTGAAATTAGTGAAAAGCTGTGTTTATTAGAAATAGCCATATACAACCATCTACTATACCAGCCTTGTATACATATAAAAAAGAAAAATTAAAAGTCTACTTTAATTTTAGAGACAGCATGTCTTTTGTTTAATGTGTCTTCCATGCTTTGTTCATCAAGGTTAAAGATACATTTCATATCTTTATCTTATTGCCAAGTTGTCTATTGTTGAAAACTCTGGTGTATAAGCATCTATCCAACAGACTGGCAAAAGGTCCACTGTGAGTAAAATTGATAACACAGAAAAACTGTATCCTTCAAACCAGGGCCAGGAGTGGTGGCCAGCCATAAACCATAACTTCCTTTCATATTTTTATCAAAATGAATAAAAAATTTTATAAGAATGATAATTTACCAGGAACCTTCAAATTACTAATTCTTCTGTTATCTAAATCTTTTTATGAATGAGATGCTGTCAGTAGTGATACCCATCATTGGTTGGTTGTGTCTTCCATCTCCTTTTTCTTCTAGTACCTCAGAGCTAAAATGGCTTGATTGCCCCAAGGCACTCATCAAACTCTTTTTCAATAACAGATGGCTCAACAGCTGTTGACATTTGATAAATCCTTTTGTTCTTATCCCAGAACATTTTGTTTATTCACATTAAATGCAAAGGGAAGAAATTAAAGAAAACACAAGAAAGAATAAAACTGTGAATAAAACTGCTCTTCAGAAAACTTTCTAGCTTAACCTATGAGCCATGAAATTAGCTGGAAATTTTACAATTTAAAGAGTCTCACAAAGTAGCAAGCCCATATATATATAAGAAAACACATAAATTATGGATATAAATTGTAATTCATATCAATACCACAAACAGACCTCCTAAAACAGGCCCACAGGCCAAATCCAGCCTATCATCTATTTCCGTAAGGCCCAGGAAATAAGAATGGTTTTTACATTTTTGAATGGTTAAATTCAAAAAACAAAAGAAGAATATTTTATGATATGTAAAAATTAAATGAATTTAAGTTTCATTGTCTCTAAATAAAATTTTATTAGAATACCACCATATCTATTCATTTACAAATTATCTATAGCTGCTTTCAGACTGTGATGGCAGAACTGAATAATTGTAACACAGACCACAAGGTCCACAAAGCCTAAGATAATGGCCATGGTCTTTTGGAGAAAAAGTAAAAGGTAAAGAGTGTCAGAAAAAAATTAATCATGTACGTGGATGCTTAATAAACCCTTTTTGAAAGCAGTACTACTGGTACATAAGTACTGGACCTGCATTCCACTTCTGATTCAAAGGCAAATAATTCAATCTTTTAATTTTAGCTTGCTCAACTGTGAAACAGAAATGAGAATATTGAACTCACCTTTTCCACATTAATAAATCAAAGATAAAAACCATATGATTATCCCAATAGATGTAGAGAAAGCCTTTGACAAAATTCAATGCCCATTTATGATAAAAAAAAAAAAACTCTCCAGAAAGTACTCGTAGAAGGAACATATCTCAACATAATAAAAGCCATCTATGATAAACCTATGGAGAAGGCAATGGCACCCCACTCCATTACTCTTGCCTGGAAAATCCCATGGATGGAGGAGTCTGGTAGGCTGCAGTCCATGGGGTCACTAAGAGTCAGATACGACTGACTGACTTCACTTTCACTTTTCACTTTTCACTTTCATGCATTGGAGAAGGAAATGGCAACCCACTCCAGTGTTCTTGCCTGGAGAATCCCAGGGACAGGGGAGCCTGGTGGGCTGCCATCTATGGGGTCGCACAGAGTCGGACACAACTGAAGTGACTTAGCAGCAGCAGCATGATAAACCTACAGCAGACATTATCCTCAATGGCAAAAAACTGAAAGCATTTCCCTTAAGTCAGTAACAAGACAAGGTTGCCCATTGTCACCACCACTATTTAACATAGTTTTGGAAGTTTTAGCCACAGAAATAAGAGAAGAAAAATAAATAAAAGGAATCCAGATTGGAAAAGAAGTAAAACTCTCACTGTTCACAGATGACATGATCTTCTACATAGAAAACCCTAAAGACACCATCAGAAAATTACTAAAGCTAATCAATGAATATAGTAAAGTTGCAGGATACAAAATTAATACACAGAAATCCCTTGCATTCCTATACAATAACAATGAGAAAACAGAAAGAGAAATTAAGGAAACAATCCCATTCACCAATGCAATGAAAAGAATAAAATACTTAAGAATAAATTTACCTAAAGAAACAAAAGACCTATATATATAGAAAACCATAAAACTGATGAAAGAAATCAAAGATGACACAAACAGTTGGAGAAATATACCATGTTCATGGATTAGAACAATCAGTATAGTAAAGATTAGTGTACTACCCAAAGCAATCTATAGATTCAATGCAATCCTTATCAAGCTACCAGTGGTATTTTTCACAGAACTAGAACAAATAATTTCACAATTTGTATGGAAATACAGAAAACCCTGAATAGCCAAAACAATCTTGAGAAAGAAGAATGGAGCTGGAGGAATCAACCTGCCTGACTTCAGATTATACTACAAAGCTACAGTCATCAAGACAGTATGGTACTGGCACAAAGGCAGATATATAGATCAATGGAACTAAATAGAAAACCCAGAGATAAATCCATGCACCTATGAGCACCTTTTCTTTGACAAAGGAGGCAAGAATATAAAATGGAGAAAAGACAATCTCTAACAAGTGGTGCTGGGAAAACTGGTCAACCACTTGTAAAAGAATGAGACTAGAACACTTTCTAATACCATACACAAAAATAAAATCAAAATGGATTAAAAATGAAGTATGTAATTGAGTATGATATAAATAACATAAACTGCAAGTGTCAGCTCAATATACATTCACAAAGTGAACACACTTCTGCAATCTCCACAGACACCAAGAAAAAGAATACTACCAGAACCCTGGAAGTCCCCATCAAGCCCCTTCCAGTTCTAACACTCCACCTCCCCAAAAGAAACAACTATCCTGATTTCTAACACTATTGATTTTTTTTACCTATTTCGGAATTTTATTTATAATAGTGTGTATTCTTCTGTGTCCAGCTATTTATGTTCAACAGCAAATTTGTGAGTTTTAAATACTTCACTGTATGTAGCAGTACTTCATTCATTTTCATTCTGTATTTCATTACATGAAAATACCGTAATTTATTTACTCATCTACTTGTCATAAGCATTTGATTGTTTCTACTTTTTTGCCCATTGCAACTACTGTTGCTATGAACATTTTTATATATCTCTTTTGAAGCACATGTATGCATTTCTATGTGCTACATACATAACTTTGTCTTATTTATTTACTTATACCCCAATGTATAAGGTATTAAAATTGCAATAACCACACTGGAAGTTTTATTAATAGGCAGCACCCAAGCTCCACTTATGGAGGAACAATCTTTGTCAGGAATGAAAGATGAGACTCTGAAGGTATAAGTTGGAGAGGGACATAGAAACCAAGAAATGGCTCTACAATTTTTTAAGACAGAAATTTATGGGCAAGAAAGAATATAACAGAGAGAAGAGTAAAGACTACAGAGAGAAAGGGATAAGATATGTAAAAACATGGCAGAAGGCTAAAGACAATAGAAATAACTAGCCTGTGAGAGGAATCACAGAAGAACTTTTAAAAAGAGAATTTTAAATATTAAGTTCCATACATCATGTAAACCATTTGCACTTATTCTTACTTAAAAAATTAGTTGTCCACACAAAGGCCTTTGATAGTAAGTTAGTCCAGAAATTTTTTTTCATGAACATCAAGGAGAAAGGGAGTTATTGCACATCTGGAGTAATATAGTGCAGAATAGAGCAGAAAAATTAAGAAATCAGCAGACATGCTGAGTGTCTGAAATGATTAATGTGTTTTGTTTGTTACTGTTTATGGAAGCAAACAAAGATGAATAAGACACAGTCCTACCTTGAAGTCCTGCATAATTGACAATCTTTAAAAATTAAATAAACTATTTTTCCTAAAGCAATGTGGCTTTGTTTAAACATGGAAAAAAAAAAAAAACCTCTCTTTTCCTAAGAAAATCACTTATAACTGTGCTACCCGGAGCACGAAGAGTCCATCTTCCACATTTATTAAATGTTGATTCAGGGCTGCTTTAAAAAGATTAATCATTGTGAAACGTCTAAACACTGAGTAAATCACTTTAACTTTTTAAAATTAAATTTATTTTTAATTGAAGCGTAATTGTTTTACAGTATTGTGTTAGTTTCTGCCAAACATCAACATGAATCAACCATAGGTATACAGCCTATGTCTCCTCTTTCTTGAACACACCTCCCACCTCCCTCCCCATCCCACCCCTCTAAGTTGTTACAGAGCCCTGATATGAGTTCCCTAAGTCATACAGTAAATTCCTATTGGCTATCTAGTTTACATATGGTAATGTATATTTCCATGTTACTTTCTCCATACATCCTACCCTCTCCCTCCTCCTCCACTTTAATTTTGAGATAATTGTAGATTCACCTGAAATTGCAAAAAAAAAAAAAAAAAGTAAAGGGAGTGACCTTCTACTGTACCTTTTATCCAGTTTCTCCCAATGATAACACCTTTCATAACTTATAATAGGGTACCAAAACCAGGAAAATTACATTGGCACAACCTAGAGCTCGTTCATATTTCACTAGTTTTATATGTATTCATATACATATGGAGTTCCATGAAATTTTATCACATGGGTAGATTTGTGTGATCACCACCATCAAGATGCAGAACTGTTCATCAGCACAATGCTCCCCTCACTTCTGTATGGAAAACCCACTCTACTCTCACTTCCCATTTCTAACACCTTGCAACCACCAGTCTATCTCTGTAATTTTATTCCAATATAAATGGAATCATGTGTGTGCATGCGAAGTTGCTTCAATCGTATCAGACTGTGAGACCCTATGGACTGTAGCCAGCCAGGCTTCTCTGTCCATGGGCTTCTCCAGGCAAGAATACTGGAGAGGGTTGCCATGCCCTCCTCCAGGGGATCTTCTCCATCCAGGGATCGAATCCATGTTTCTTATGTTTCCTGCATTGGCAGGTGGGTTCTTTATCACTCGAGTTGGAATCATAAGATATGCAACCTTTTGAGATTGGCATTTTTCACTCAGCATAATTACTGTGAGATCCATCCTAGTGATTGCATGTATCACTGGTTCCTTTTTTATTGCTGAGTGATACTGAATGGCATAAATATATCACAGGTTATTTATTCATTTACCTGTTGAAGGACCTTTGAGATATCCCCAGCTTTTGGCTACTAGAAAATAAAGCCGCTAGGAACATTCATGTATAGGAATTTGTGTGAACTTGTTTTCACTCCCTGTGGTAAATGTCCAAAAGAGCGACTGCACTTTTACTCTACCTGGAGACCTCCTCTGAGTTGTCTGGCTACCCAAATGGATCTCAGTGAGAACCCAGAGCCCAGCGCCTTCAAAGAAAATGGGCTCCTAGTAGGCCATACTCCGAGGAGGCAAAGGAGGAGGCAAAGGAATTTTCTTTGTCTCCATTTTCCCCAGCTCTCATCATCAATCAGGATTTCATCCTGGCAACTTTGTCACTAACGTCAATCATACTAAATCAAATGACAAAATCTGGTTAAGGGATAAAGATTGGTAAGAATGGTACAGGCTCCTCTGTCCATGGACTTCTCCAGGCAAGAATACTGGAGTGGGTAGCTATTCCTTTCTCCAAGGGATCTTCCTGACCCAGGGATCCAATCTAGGTCCCCTGCATTGCAAGAAGATTCTTCACTGTCTGAGCACCAGGGAAGCCCAATTTGGCCCAGCTAGAGCCATTTTCATTTTATTTTTACTACTTCTTCAATTATCAAGCAAAGGACATCAAGGACATTGATGATGCAAGTGAATGCTTCTCTAATGTTTCTCAAAATAGAGACCAGAGTTTTACAAAGGCTCCACATGTCCAAGGATCACAGGAATACTGGCTTCTGGTGTCATTCCCCATTTAGATAGGAAACATCAGTCCATCACACCGGCTTTGGGCACCAGAGTGGAAAGAATTGCATTGGGAAGTAGTATTTTCTCTTTGAGGGTGTTTGAAGAATGTCTCACCTGTGGCCCCCTTGATACAAGTAATGACACCCCCACTTCCACTCATGAGCTGTTTCCTCATGATTAACTCCTGCCACAGTCAGCAATCTCCAGTGGGGTCTCTGGGAGAAGTCCCACTCAAGGAGAAACACTCCAGTTTTCTTTCAGTGGGTGTACATCTAGTGTATAAGAAATAACACAGGAACTAATGCCCAAGTTTGGGGTTGATAATATCATCTTAATAATTTCATCTTACAAGTTTTCTTCTTCTAAGTAAAGTTTTTATTTTTATTGATATACTATGTACATAGGATTTACAAATTAAGTAGTGTGAAAAAGCTTAAAACAAAAACAGCAGGGACTTCCTTGGTGGTCCAATGGTTAAGACTCCAAGCTTCCACTGTGGAGGGCACAGGTTCAATCCCTGGTTAAGGAACAAAGATCTCACATGCCACAAGGTGCAGCCTAAGAAAGAAAACAAAGCAGCAGTTTCTACTCTATCTACCACCCACAACTATTCCTCTGAGGCAGCTGCTTTCAAATAGCTAGGTAGTGTGGGAACTGAACTCTCTTTCCAAATAGTACATACATAAATTCCTATATAATTGGGTTATTATCAGTGAGTTTATTTTGGTTGTTTTTTTTTTTTTTTTTAGTCTGAAGAAGCCAAGGTTGGCAGTATAGGAAAGGGGTATTTTTTTAGGAGGTAAAAAATAGAGCTATTTTTTAAGAGTTCCTTGGGATTTGCTTGCACTTTCAGTTAACTCTCCAGTAGTTTCTTACAAGATGGCAAGTTATCTCACAAAAGAAAATTCAAATTTCAAAGTTGTCTAGAAGAAACTGAAAAATAAACAATCAAGGGTACTCTAGAAAAGAGCTCAATGTTTTGCTGTAATAAGTATGACTATTAGGTTTTCAAATAAACATCATTATTCTGTGTACTAAGAAAATTCAGGTTGTTCTCATACATACATTTGCAAAAAAGTACTTCAAAAATAAGTTTTCAAAACTCAAACTAAATAGTTTTGCTCTAAATACTTAGAGAAACATATGGGCAATAAAGCTAAACCAGCATGTTTTACTGGTGAGATCTTACACTTCACCAAATTAAATAGGTATCTTATTATAAAAATTTCCTGTATCCTCTAGTACTAGGATATATACATGAATGACAACAGAAGTCAGAGAAGAAAAAAACCACATATATGGAAATCATAATCAAAACAATCACTCTTAACTGACTGTTCAAATGTAACCTCACTCGTTAATTTGTTCTGCTAATTACATATGCAGTGTTCTTCGTGGATTCTGGAATAAAATGATGTGATTCTCAATATGACTGACATATACCCATTTCAGCAACTGCATTTTAGAGATGCCTCTAAATATTAAAAATTATGTACTAGGTCCTTTCTAGTTGTAGTATATCAATTAACATTTTCAGAAAGAATGATATGAGAAATTTCAGCTGCTTCTCTCAGTATAGAAATAACTTCTTTGGGAACAATAATTTTTACAGGTATTAAAGTATCTGTATTTCATTTTTTATAATATCATGAAAATGCTGAGGATATAACTGTCATCAACTGATACTTCAAAAAGACAGATATCAAGTGTTTAAATAATTTAAAAACTAGGATATAAGGAAAATGAGACTAAGCCCTACTCTTTAAGAGTTTACTGGCTGTTGGGAAGTCATATCAGGCTCCAAGTTAGAGGTACTACCTATGGTACGAGAGTGACACATAGGATTAAAAACCAGAGGCTTCTTAGAAAATGGTGTTTGAACTGATTCTGGGGGGAAAAAAAAGGAGTCAGCCACAAAAAGGAGGGGAGGCTGAAACATATCAGTGGTATTAGTGATGCACAAGAAGGTAAGGGGTTCAAAAAAGTATTTAGCAAAGAACTCCATAGGACTTTTTGATTTGTTAGCCATGGGCTCTGAGCAAGAGTAGTAGTTAAAAGTAACTTCCAGTTGTTGTCAAACCAAATGGAAATTCACATAAAGGAGCGTGCATAAGTGCTAAGTTGCTTCAGTCATGTCAGACTCTTTGCAACCCTATACAATGTGGTCCGCCAGGCTCCTCTGTCCATGGGATTCTTCAGGTACCTGGGAAGCCCAAATAAAGGAGGTAGAGCTAATGTAATGAAAAATATGAAACTAGTTTGGGCAATTCTGAGATGGCTGTGAAATGTTCATATGATATCCAGTAAAGAGTCAGATGTATATTTCTAAAGCTCAGAGAAGATTTTGGTTTAGAGATACAGATTTGGGAGTTATCAACCTACAAATGATAACTAGAGCAATGAAAGGTGACAGATTAAAAAGAGCAGAGGACTTTGAATGAAGCCATCAGCAAACATAATCTCCAAGAATAAGGCAAAGATAAGGTGCTTACCAAAGAAACCAAAGAGCAATGACTAGAAGAAGGGAATCAGCGAAGGGATGTATATGAGAATCACAGGGGTCAGAGCTATACTGTCTAATACAGAATCCACCAGTCCCATGTGGCTATTGAGGATTTGAAATGTGCCTAGTGCACCTGAGGAATTAAATTTTTAACTTCATTTAAAAACTGGTATTTGATTTAGTTTTCGAAAAGTGTTTAAGTATGCTTATGATAACTTCAATATGTAAATCTATTTTTTCAATGATAAATTTTGTAAAACTCAACAAATTTAAGTATCTCTGATAAAAATTTGGCATTAGAATTGTGACATAGATGAATATAAAATACACTCATTTTGGAGATTTTTGTATGAAGAACAGAATGTAAAAATATTTTATTAAAGCTTCTGTACACTGATGATATGCTTTTTGGTTTTGAGTTTTTTTTAACAAGAATAGTTGCAAATATTTATTTGAAGTGACTTAAATGCCCATGTTTAAGTCATAAGTAGAACAGTTGTTTTTAAAACATTTAGATCAATGAACCTTTAATTCTTCTTCACAATAATTGCATCAGTGTACACGTAGTGATTTGTAACCTGCTCTTCTTGAGTGAACCATTCGGTTCACTTCAGTTCAGTTCAGTCACTCAGTCGTGTCCAGCTCTTTGCGACCCCATGAATCGCAGCACACCAGGCCTCCCTGTCCATCACCAACTCCCGGAGTTCACTCAGACTCACGTCCATCGAGTCACTGATGCCATCCAGCCATCTCATCCTCTGTTGTCCCCTTTTCCTCCTGCCCCCAATCCCTCCCAGCATCAGAGTCTTTTCCAATGAGTCAACTCTTCTCATGAGGTGGCCAAAGTACTGGAGTTTCAGCTTTAGCATCATTCCTTTCAGAGAACACCCAGGGCTGATCTCCTTTAGAATGGACTGGTTGGATCTCTTTGCAGTCCAAGGGACTCTCAAGAGTCTTCTCCAACACCACAGTTCAATAGCTTTCTTCACAGTCCAACTCTCGCATCCATACATGACCACTGGAAAAACCATAGCCTTGACTAGACGGACCTTTGCTGGCAAAGTAATGTCTCTGCTTTTCAATATGCTATCTAGGTTGGTCATAACTTTTCTTCCAAGGAGTAAGCGTCTTTTAATTTCATGGCTGCAGTCACCATCTGCAATGATTTTGAAGCCCCAAAAGATAAAGTCTGACACTGTTTCCCCATCTATTTCCCATGAAGTGATGCCATGATCTTCGTTTTCTGAATGTTGAGCTTTAAGCCAACTTTTTCACTCTCCTCTTTCATGGTGATTACATGTTGAAATGATAATATCCTGGATATACTTGTTTAACTAAAATGTTATTAATTTTAATTAATTTCACTTGTTTCTGTTTTGTATTTTTTGAGTGGCTAATAAGTATCATGGCTTTTATTTCTATCAGACAAAGAATATTTCAGGAAAGAAGTAATCATGACTATTGGGAGACAATTCTCCATAGGTCTCAAGTTTCCGTAGATCTTATAAGTAAAGCACTGGTCATCCTTTATTTCAACATATCTTTCCAAAGATACTTGTATAAAGAACAGTCCTGGAAAATTAAGATAATATCTCATTGCAGAGCAAAGAGAAGGCATACTTACTGCCCATTATAAAAAATAAAGATTTCTTAAGCAAGGTTCCTCTTTTGTGATTAAATCCACTGTGTGTAGAAGTCTCACTTGACCCTCTTTGCATTGTCTTGTGGGAACTGGGGTTCAGAAAACCAGTACAAAAACGCTGATGTTCTGGCTACTGTTATTGCAATAATAAGTAATAAATTTTTGCTTTTTATAATAAACTTTTCTCCATCCCTGACCCAGAAGTCTTGGATCTTCTACTAGCATCCATGAAACTGTGTCAAGCTGACTTGTTGGCTTACAAGAAAAGTTAAATCTCACATCTTTCATAGTTCTTGACACTGACTCTGTCAGCTATATACTGCTATATAACAAACTGCCTTAAAATTTAGAAGCTTAAAAAAATAACAAAGACAGACATGTATATCAAGGGAAATAAATAGTCCAGAATAGACACAAAGAGATCAAATGACTTTTTTAGAAAAGTACAAAGGCAATTCAATGTAGCAAACAGAACCTTTTCAATGAATGGTGCTGGCACAAATAACTATATATATATATATATGCCAAAAATGAACATAATTCCATATATCACATCTTATAGAAAAACTAACCCAAAATAGACCATAGACATAATTTAAAATCTAAACCTACAAAACTCTTAAAGTAAACATGAAGAAAAATTTTGTGAACTAGGTTAGGCCAACAGTCCTTAGATATGTCCCCAAGTACAATCCATAAAAGAAAAAAAAATGATAAATTCAGCTTCATAAAAACTATAAATCTTTGTTGTATGAAGGACATTGTTAATATAACTCATAAAATGGAAGCATATATATGTAAATAACATATGGTAAAGGACATATCTAGGATATATAAAGGACTCTTAAGACTCAAAAGTAAGAAAACAGGCAAATTTTTAAAAGTGAGAAAAATATTTGAACAGATATACAATCTACATTTAAAAATGGGCATAGGAACAAAGGACTATTTAATCCAAATGGACAATTCAAAACTAAGATGTAAATACTACTAAAAGCAATGAAAGGACATTCAATCCTATTTGCAGTCAGGGAGTTGCAAATTAAAATAAGAAAATATTTTCCCCATAAAACTGCAAAAATAGAAATACTGATAATACCATGTTATGGAGAAGGAATGAAGAAATGAACATTCAGATCTTCTTGGCTTTCATACAAATTATTTAGGAAGAAATTTGGTAATAGTTATTATAACTCAAAACTAAAATATCATTTGGGTTAATATTCTAGTAATCTATTATATGAAAATAATATCATGAAAGTATAAAGAGGTATATATATGGATATTCTATTATTAGCTATATTGAAAAATGGGCAGCAATCACAATATCCATAAAAGCATGATCAAATAAACTAAAATGTAACCATATAATTGAAAATGAGGAAAAAATATTAGGCAAATGAGGAAAAAATACATATTGATTTGTTAGTGTAAAAAGCAAATTTCACACCAGTAAGTACAGAGTGATTCCGTTCCTGAAAATATAATGTGGCTGATTCTGTATACAGATTTCTTGCAACTGCTCAAGAAAAGATTGGAAAGAAACTTAATGTAAGTCACTTTCAGTTCGGTTCAGTTCAGTCGCTCAGTCATGTCCAACTCTGTGACCCCACTGACTGCAGCACGCCGGGCCTCCCTGTCCATCACCAACTCCCAAAGTTTATTCAGACTCATATCCATCAGTTGGTGATGCCATCCAAACATCTCATCCTCTTCTCCTCCCCTTCTCTTCCTGCCTTCAATCCTTCCCAGCATCAGGGTCAAAGGAGTCAGCTCTTCGCATCAGGTGGCCAAAGTATTGAAGTTTCAGCTTTAGCATCAGTCCTCCCAAAGAAATCTCAGGGCTGATCTCCTTCAAAATGGACTGGTTGGATCTCCTTGCAGTCCAAGGGACTCTCAAGAGTCTTCTCCAACACCACAGTTCAAAAGCATCAATTCTTTGGCACTCATTTTCTTTATAGTTGAACTCTCACATCAATACATGACTACTGGAAAAACCATAGCTTTGACTAGATGGACTTCTGTTGCCAAAGTAATGTCTCTGCTTTTTAATATGCTGTCTACGTTGGTCATAACTTTTCTTCCAAGGAGCAAGTGTCTTTTAATTGCATGGCTGCAGTCACCATCTGCAGTGATTTTGGAGCTCCAAAAAAGAGTCTGTCACTGTTTCCACTGTTTCCCCATCTATTTCCCATGAAGTGGTGGGACCAGATGCCATGATCTTAGTTTTCTGTATGTTGAGCTTTGAGCCAACATTTTCACTCTCCTCTTTCACTTTCATCAAGAGGCTCTTTAGCTCTTCTTTGCTTTCTGCTATAAGGGTGGTGTCATCTGCATATCTGAGGTTACTGATATTTCTCCCAGCAATCTTCATTCCAGCTTGTGCTTCATCCAGCCCAGTTTCTCATGATGTACTCTGCGTATAAGTTAAATAAGCAGGGTGACAATATACAGCCTTGACGTACTCCTTTCCCGATTTGGAACCAGTCTGTTGTTCCATGTCCAGTTCTAACTGTTGCCTCCTCACCTGCATACAGATTTCTCTAGAGTCTCAAGAGTCACTTTAGAGAAGATGAAATTTGATGCATGGGTGATAAGGAATATTCACTTCACAATCCTAGATAATTTTGTTAGACCAGTAGAATTACAGTGATTCTTCTTTCTGTTGTTTTTCAGCATTTTTCTGAAATAGAGAATAATTGCTGAAGTAAAGTCCTAAAGGAGACTGAAAGGAAAGAATTGGGGGCATATACGAATAGATCCACCTCAGAAACAGCAGATGCCTCATTTTCAGGAAGTGCATGAAAGGCGGCAAGAGTTGGTAGGGCTGATCAGTTGGAATGCAGGCTGTATGGGAGGGAGGGCTGGGAGGTGAGATATGATTTACCTAACAGTTATGGTTTCTCAGTAAGGAGGATGGGACCCAGGACTGGGGAGAATGGTCAAGGTTTGGAATGGTCGATAAGGTAAACTGAAACGATGTTCACCAGGACAAGCAAGGAAAGGTGCTCCTGTGAAGTTTTTATTATCTAGTCCTAGAAGTAGCAGACTAGGTGTAAGACAGGCTGGGAGGATAGTCTTACTTTCTGGCCAAAAAGAGAACAGATTTTGGTGGACTACCATCAGTCTCTGCAGCACCTTAGATTTTGTCTGTAACATACATCACTTTTCCACCCCTTCACACATCCGTACTCTACTTTACACTCATCTATACTCTATTTTTTTGGAACTTCTCTGGTGGCTCAGATGGTAAAGTGTCTGCCTACAAGGTGGAAGACCTGGGTTCAAATCCCTGGGTCAGGAAGATCCCCTGGAGAAGGAAATGGCAACCCACTCCAGTACTCTTGCCTGGAAAATCCCACGGACAGATGAGCCTGGTAGGGTCCATGGGGTCGCAAAGAGTCGGACACGACTGAGCGACTTCACATACTCTATTTTTAAAAGTTTCTTCTTTTATGAAGATATTATAGAATATCAAAACAGAAAAGAACCTTAGGAATACCAATTCCCCCATTTTGTGGATGAGAAAATGGTGAGTCACAGAGATAAATGATTTTCTAATGAAGCAATAGTTTATAAATGGTAAAATCAGACTAACCCAGGTGCCACACAAACCCTGTGTAACCATGATTATATAAAGAAAGGGATACTATGTCTGCAATCATCACAAATGGTTGTCACAAAATTAAGGCAAGACTCACTGCTGTCAAAATTTAACACTGTATCCACTAAACAAAAATTATTCCTGTTGAAGGTGTGGCATGATACAAATATACTGCAACTGATTTTGAATAAGATACCTATAAGAACTGAGTAATTTGATGATGTATATTTGTAATATCAGAATCTTGTCCAAATCCTAAAATGTGCACTATCCTCAAGAACAGAAAAGCACCATCCAGGCTATGCCATGCTTTTGGAAGGATTACAGTGCCCTCTGCAGTTTCAGCAGAAATAAATAAAATCACAACTGTGATTTAAAAGAACAAAACAAACAAAATCAGTAATTTGAACACCAACATAACATGCCTCAGAAATTCACTTTACTTTTAAACTTTGAATTAAAATATTTATGTAAAGATCACTTTTTAAACAAAGTGCACTGCAGCATGTATAGCAGGTATCTATTTGTGTAAAAAGGTACACAATATAGAAAAAGATACATGTATGTGTCTAACTGTAGGTTAATTTGAGGATAATACTCTATGGCTCAGTTGCCTCCAGAGACACAAACTGGCACCCTAGGGATCATATGTGGAGAGATTATTTCCACTGTGGCTCTTCTGGTACTGTTACTGAGTCCGAGATCATTCTACACACCAAAAGACAGGCCAAGGTGTTGAAGCAAGGAATACGGCTTTATATAGAAATCTGGCTGACAGAGATGATAGCAGAGTAATGTCTCAAAATAACCATCTTATTGGGGTCTGGGTCTGGGTTCTTTTACAAATCAGAGATGGGGAAGTTAAGGAAACAAAAAGGTCATTAATGCTGCAAATATGTCCTAGAATGGCAAGCCTCAGAGTTCACTTCAGTTCAGTTGCTCAGTCGTGTCCAACTCTTTGTGACCCCATGGAATGCAGCACACCAGGCCTCCCTGTTCATCACCAACTCCCAGAGTTTACTCAAACTCATGTCCATTGAGTCGGTGATACCATCCAACCATCTCGTCCTCTGTCATCCCCTTCTCCTCTAGCTTTCAATCTTTTCCAGCATCAGGGGCTTTTCAAATGAGTCAGCTCTTCAATCAGGTGGCCAAAGTATTGAAGTTTCATCTTCAGCATCAGTCCTTCCAATGAATATTCAGGACTGATTTCCTTTAGGATGGACTGGTTGGATCTCCTTGCTGTCCAAGGGACTCTCAAGAATCTTCTCCAACACTGCAGTTCAAAAGCATCAATACTTTGGCGTTCAGTTTTCTTTATAGTCCAATTTTCACATCCATACATGACTATTGGAAAAACCATAGCTTTGACTAGACGAACTTTTGTTGGCAAGGTAATCTCTCTGCTTTTTAATATGCTGTCTAGATTGGTCATAACTTTTCTTCCAAGGAGCAAGTGTCTTTTAATTGCATGGCTGCAGTCACCATCTGCAGTGATTCTGGAGCCCCCCATAAATAAAGTCTGTCACTGTTTCCACTGTTTCCCCATCTATTTGCCATGAAGTGATGGGACCAGATGCCATGATCTTAGTTTTCTGAATGTTGAACTTTAAGCCAACATTTTCACTCTCCTCTTTCACTTTCATCAAGAGGCTCTTTAGTTCTTCTTTGCTTTCTGCCATAAGGATGGTGTCATCTGCATATCTGAGGTTATTGATATTTCTCCCAGCAATCTTCATTCCCACTTGTGCTTCATCCAGCCCAGCTTTTCTCATGATGTACTCTGCGTATAAGTTAAATAAGCAGGGTGACAATATACAGCCTTGACATACTCCTTTCCCGATTTGGAACCAGTCTGTTGTTCCATGTCCAGTTCTAAATGTTGTTTCCTGACCAGTATACAGATTTCTCAGCAAGCAGGTCAGGAGGTCTGGTATTCCCATCTCTTTCAGAATGTTCTGCAGTTTTTTGTGCTCCACACAGTCAAAGGCTTTGGCATAGTCAATAAAGCAGACTGCTACTGCTAAGTCACTTCAGTTGTGTCCGACTCTGTGCGACCCCATAGACGGCAGCCCACCAGGCTCCGCCGTCCCTGGGATTCTCCAGGCAAGAATACTGGAGTGGGTTGCCATTTCCTTCTCCAATGCATGAAAGTAAAAAGCGAAAGTGAAGTCACTCAGTCCTTAGCGACCCCATGGACTGCAGCCTACCAGGCTCCTCCGTCCATGGGATTTGCCAGGCAAGAATACTGGAGTGGGCTGCCATTGCCTTCTCCAATAAAGCAGAGGTAGATGTTTTTCTGAAACTCTCTCGCTTTTTGATGATCCAACAGATGTTGGCAATTTGATCTCTGGTTCCTCTGCCTTTTCTAAATCCAGCTTGAACATCTAGAATTTGACAGTTTACGTACTATTGAAGGCTGGCTTGGAGAATTTTGAGCATTAATTTGCTTGCATGTGAGATGAGTGCAATTGTGCAGTAGTTTTAGCATTCTTTTGCATTGCCTTTCTTTGTAATTGAATGAAAACTGACCTTTTCCAGTCCTCTGGCCACTGCTGAGTTTTCCAAATTTGCTGGCATATTGAGTGCAGCACTTTCACAGCATCATCTTTTAGGATTTGAAATAGCTCAACTGGAATTCCATCACCTCCACTAGCTTTGCTCATAGTGATGCTTCCTAAGGCCCACTTGACTTCTCATTCCAGGATGTCTGGCTCTAGGTGAGTGATCACATCATCGTGGTTATCTAGGTCATGAAGATCTTTTTTGCATAGCTCTTCTGTGTATTCTTGCCACCTCATCTTAATATCTTCTGCTTCTGTTAGGTCCATACTATTTCTGTCCTTTATTGTGCCCGTCTTTGCATGAAATGGTCCCTTGGTATCTCTGATTTTCTTGGAAGAGATCTCTAGTCTTCTCCATTCTGTTATTTTCCTCTGTTTCTTTGCACTTTGCACTGAGGAAGGCTTTCTTATCTCTCCTTGCTATTCTTTGGAACTCTGCATTCAAATGGATATATCTTTCCTTTTCTCCTTTGCTTTTTGCTTTTCTTCTTTCCATAGCTATTTATAAGGCCTCCTCAAACAACCATTTTGCCTTTTTGCATTTCTTTTTCTTGGGGACAGTTGATCCCTGCCTCCTGTACAATGTCATGAACCTCCATCCATAGTTCTTCAGGCAGTCTGTCTATCAGATCTAATCTCTTGAATCTATTTCTCTTTTCCACTGTATAATCGTAAGGAATTTGATTTAGGTCATACCTGAATGGTCTAGTGGTTTTCCTTACTTTCTTCAATTTAAGTCTGAATTTGGCAATAAGGGGTTCATGTTCTGAGCCATAGTCAGCTTCCAGTCTTGTTTTTGCTGACTGTATAGAGCTTCTCTATCTTTGGCTGCAGAGAATATAATCAATCTGATTTTGGTGTTGACCATCTGGTGATGTCCATGTGTAGAGTCTTCTCTTGTGTTGTTGGACGAGGGTGTTTGCTATGACCAGTTCTCTTGACAAAACTCTGTTAGCCTTTGCCCTGCTTCATTCTGTACTCCAAGGCCAAGTTTGCCTGTTACTCCAGGTATCTCTTGGCTTCCTGCTTTTGCATTCCAGTCCCCTATAATGAAAAGGACATCTTTTTGGGTGTTAGTTCTAGAAGGACTTGTAGGTTTTCACAGAACCATTCAACTTCACCTTCTTCAGTATTATTGGTCAGGGCATAGACTTGGATTACTGTGATATTGAATGGTTTGCCTTGGAAACAAACAGAGATCATTCGGTCATTTTGAGATTGCATCCAAGTACTGCATTTCAGACTCTTTTGTTGACTATGATGGCTACTCCATTTCTTCTAAGGGATTCTTGCCCACAGTAGTAGCTATTACAGTCATCTGAGTTAAATTGGGTATGTGTTAATTTCTTCCTTTCTGCCATCTATAGGTGAACATGGTTCTGAACAACCGCACTTTAGTTTAACAGTCAGGCAGAGGAGGAGGATTCTCTGAGGCAGGCCATTAAGTATATATGTATAACAAAGGCAGCGAAAAGCAAGCCAAAGAAACAGTTCCATATGTAAAAGTATTAATAGATAGTCAGTGGAAATTCACTGTATGAAGCAGGGAGCTCAAACTCAGTCCTCTGAGACAACCTAGAGGATGGAATGGGGTAGGGTAGGGGTGAGAGGGGGTTCAAGAAGGCCGGGACATATGTACATCTATGGCTGATTCATGTTGGTATATGGCAGAAACCAACAATATTGTAAAACAATTAGTGTCCAATTTAAAAAATTAGTTTCAGCATGGAGTCAGAATTGGCTTTTCCCTGCAACAGTACTATTTAAATTTTTCCATCACATGCATGTATTGATCTTTCATGTAACAAAAGAATTACATGAACATTGAGATACACGTGTCTCTTTCAATTCTGGTTTCCTCGATGTATGGCAAATCCAATACAATATTGTAAAGTAAAATAATAATAAATAAAAGAATTACATGACAAAAGAGTTAATCAATAAAAATTTTGATTACCCTTAAGAGAAGTGGTATGCATCCAAATTTTAAGCCCCTCTCTTCAGAAACTCCTTAATTTCAGACAAGTTCTTTAATCTTTTAAAAACAAAAGAGTTGCATATGCCAAGTTCCATATCAACAGAGGTTTAAGTTAATTACTGTTTTAGCTCACCCAGAAATGGAATTGTAAGCTAGTCAATCAGGAATTGCCTAAATGGCACTAGTTAAGCAATCTGACTGATAGGCCCCAGTCAATCCCTAAAGAAAAGTAACTTTTCAATTACTAGCCCAGTTTTTTGACCTGTACAAGTTCCTTGCCCCATTCTGCCTATGGAAGTCTTCCATTTTATACTGGTCCTTGGAGCTCCTTTCTATCTAGTAGACTGGATACTACCTGATTCAAATCAATTTTGCTCAAATAAAGCCTAACAATTTTTAATATGCCTCTGTTTATCTTTAACAAATCCCTTTGCCCTCCCTAACCACTTAAATTAAAACATAGCTTCTTTATCTCTGTATTATCTTATCAGATAACACCCAGCATCTTCACAGTTTAGCTGTGAGAAAAGTAGTGTATACCAGCTCACATTTGGTTAACAAAACAATATTGATTAGCCTATAAAAGAGTAGACTATTTTATTTACAGCTTTTTAATCTACAAATTTCTTAAATTTGGGAGAAAACAATCAATATTCACTAAGATATTAGTAATTATGAAATATTACACAGTAAGTGAAGTCGCTCAGTTGTGTCCTACCAGGAGCCTACCAGGCTCCTCTGTCCATGGGATTCTCCAGGCAATTGTCCTGGAGTGAATTGCCATTTCCTACTCCACGGGATCTTCCCAACCCAGGGCTCGAACCCTGGTCTCCCGCATTGAAGACAGAGGCTTTACCGTCTGAGCCACCAGGGAAGCCTAGATTTATTTTCTTAGTCCTCCCCTCCAAAGGAAATAAGTGTACCTTTCTAGAAATTATGTCAAAATTATTGAGTAATTGAATAGGCAATTTTTTAATTGAATGTTTACTAAACTCCAAGTATCTTTCCAGGTGCAGGGTATAAGGAGTAAATAAAAACAAAGTTGCTAACCTCACAGAGTTGACACTTTGGTGGGAGGAAACATAATATAGACATAAATGAATACATACTAATTATATCTGAAAGTTATGAGAGATATTTTAAAAGAAACAGAATAGACGAGAAAGTTGTTATACAGAGTTCTGAAAAAGCAAATGCTATTTCTGAAAAACAATTATCTACACTTCTATTCGGAGAAGGCAATGGCACCCCACTCCAATACTCCTGCCTGGAAAAACCCATGGACGGAGGAGCCTGGAAGGCTGCAGTCCATGGGGTCGCTAAGAGTCGGACACGACTGAGCGACTTCACTTTCACTTTTCACTTTCATGCATTGGAGAAGGAAATGTCAACCCATTCCAGTGTTCTTGCCTGGAGAATCCCAGGGACGGGTCATCTTGGTGGGCTGCCGTCTATGGGGTCGCACAGAGTCGGACACGACTGAAGTGACTCAGCAGCAGCAGCAACAGACTTCTATTTCTGTTTCCCTGATGCTAGGAAATATTGAAAACAAGTGAAGAAGGGGATGACAGAAGACGAGATGGTTGGATGGCACCACTGACTCAATGGACGAGAGTTTGAGAAAGCTCCGGGAAATAGTGAAGAACAGGGAAGCCTGGTGTGTTGCAGTCCATGGGGTCGCAGAGTCCGACACGACTGAACGACTAAACAACAAATATCTGCTAATAAAAGTTTCATCTAACTACCAGTCTTCAGTAACTCTTTTCCCAAGTCAGCCTTTTAGGAACTCACAGCCAATGGGAAAAAGGGAGTGTAAGCAAGCGGAAAATGAACAACCTAAAACCCAAGACTTTTCAAACCAGTACCAGAGTCTTGTTTCTGGGTTGGGCAGTAACTTTCAACTCTTGTCATCTGAGGTACTTCGTTTGTTTCATTTTTTTTTTTTTAACCTTTTTTTTTTAACAACTGTTAATGTAGTTCTTTAACGTTCCTAATTCCCTTTTATTAATAAAGAAGAAAATTTTTCGGCTTCGTTTTTTCCAGATTTCACTTTAAGGATGGGGCGAAAGAAGGCGTTTCTATAAGGCTGCAAGCAGTTCAACTGCAGTTAGCAAATACTAATTATTTCCGCTATTACGCGGTGAATCGCTCACCAGGCGCTTCCTGGACCCGGTCTTTGCAGCCCGAAACCCATTATCCAAGTCCAACCCATTATCCTTGGACTTACCGCCGGCCTGGCGTCCCCCGCGCCGCGACACAGATGGAACGGGCCGTGACGTCACGAGACCGCGACTCAATCAGACGCGGCGTTTGGGAAATTTTAAATTTAAAGGCGGGGTGGCCCGTTCGCTCTGAAGCGCCGGCCGTGGAGGTTTCTGACGTATTCCCTGGGATCCAACCAGCCAGGATGGCGGAGGAAGGAGCCGTAGCCGTCTGCGTGCGGGTTCGGCCGCTCAATCACAGGTAGGTAGGCCAGACCGAGCCCAGGTCCCCACTGCGGACTCCGGCGCCGGCATGAACCGGAGGAATGAGTCCTCGCTCCTCTTTCTTGCTCAGCTGCCTAGAAACTCGGCCACTTACCCGCTTTGTGCCTCGGTTTCCTAATGGGACGGGGCAGGATCGAGGAGCTAGAGGATCCTTTTCAGCTGTGGAATTCTCTTATATCTGTAACCCAGGCTCACCGACGTCAAAGACCTTACTCCCTGCGCTGCGGTCCCCACCGGGAAAGTCGAAATCGGAAAGATCCTACTGCACTCATCACAGTGCAGTTAAATTTCACGTTTAACTGACTCTCGCTTCCCCTTTACTGTATACTCCTTAAGAGCGAAAGCGAATCAGTTTTGTTGCATTGTATTCGGTACTTCAGTCAATAAGTGAATTCCGCATTCAGAATGTTGAATGAACGATATTCATCAATATTGATTTGTTTTTTAGTACAGTGTACTGTATTAAAACAGACACTACCATCGTTGCCCAGTGGATCTCACAACAGAAAATAGATAAAAGGTATAGAATAATAGGTGGCGATACTGGAGTAATAAATGCTTTAGAGAAAAAGCAGGAAGGGGAAGCAAGGCAAGTCTGTTTGCTATGCCAGTCTTGGGTCCTCGCCCCAGAATGCTAACAGAGTTTTGTCTGTGAGAAACATTTGTTAAATCTTACTGGGCGCTTAATAAATGAGAATATCAAGATGAGGAATTTCCTATTTTTAATAAGCTTATTGATGCATTAGAAGACAGCTACATAAAGAAACCATTATAATATATCTTGACAGATGTTATGATAGACAGTTAAAGAATGTTTGCTAGCGAAGCCGTTAGTCCTTTAGTGAGATGACTGTAGGAGAGGAACAGGGCAGTGTCAGGGAACACCTGAATCATGAATGAAAGAACAGTTAAGGTACTTAGTGGAAACCTCAGTCAGGGTATTCCAGGCAGAGAAAGGTTGAATCTGATTTTGGGAGTGAACTTCAGGTAGTTGATTCCTCTGGGAGTTAAGGTGTGTACAGAATTTAGAGGAAGATGAGATTTAAGAGGAAAATTATAGTGATAGAGGTATCATGTACCAAATTAAAGATTTCAGATGGTTTTTAAATGTTTTAAGAGAGAGAGACATATCAACTGCCACTACTCCATAGGAAGTTGGAAGTGAAGAGTTTCACAAAGAAACTCCCATGAAAGTGCAGGAGGTCACTGAAGCCCCATTTAAAAGTGTTGCCCCCTCAAAGGTAGATTTTCCACATTTATCTTATTTATGGTATTAGTCATTACAATCTTTTAAAATATTTATCAGAAGATGAAGTCTTTCTACTGTCTCTCATAAAACACAGCTTCTATGACCAGTTATTCTAAAATTCAGTGTTTTTATTCTTTTAGAGAAGAAGCGCCTGAAAAAGATACTCAAGTTTACTGGAAAACTGACAATAATACAGTTTATCAAGTTGATGGGAGTAAATCCTTCAATTTTGGTGAGTTCATAATAGCATCAAAAGTTAACCTGGTATCCTTTTTCTTTTATGAGTACAAAAGCCTTATGAATAACACTGGATTTGTCACTAAAGATCAAACCAAGCGTTCAATAAACTGCTTCAATGGAAATTTTGAAAAATCGTTCATCCATCATTTATAAGCTAATAAATTGATGCTTAAATACAGTAGTAGTAAAAAAGAAAAGAATTTAAAAATTAAACACATATACTATTACTGTAGTCACTATAACTTATGGCTGAAACTAACATTCTTCTTCTTACTCATGAGAGTACTTGTGGCCTGAAATTCTGTAAACCCAAAATATGTTGCTTAGTGTCAAGTCATCTTTAAGATCTTCCAATTTGTTTTTGTTGTTTTGGTTTTTTGTTTGTTTTTCAACTATTTTCAAAACTCTTTAAAGAATAAATAGTGAAGATATTGCTTCTTTGTCTGCTGGAATGCAGCAGGAACCTACCTCTGGTCTTGTGGAGCTTATATAATGGAAAAAAAGGCTTTAAACAAGTAATTTCACCCGCTGACATAAGCTTTTGCAGAGATCTAAACTTGGTGTCTGGAATGGTACCATTTACACCAGGACCTGCAGGATGAGTGAGAGCTAGCTAGAACAGAGGGACTTCAGGCTCTGATGATTAACTAGACTGATTTGTACATTGATTTAGCATGTATATAGTGCTGACAACTATATACCAGTGCCACAGTGCCAGGCACTGTTCTGAGCACTTCCTATATATTCACTCATTTAATCCTCCTAACAAGCCTGTGTATTTGGTGCCTTCCTGTTTTAATGAAGAACTGAAGCACAGTGGCCTGGAGTCACATAGCCAGCAAATAAGAGAGAAAGGCTCCAGATCTGTATTCTAGCCATACCACCATGCTGCCACTTAGGCTCCATAGAGCGACAGTGACGTCCTCTGAACAACCTCAGAAGTAATCGTGGTTAAGTTGTCAAATTAGTGTGAAACTAGAAAGCCACACCCCACTCCAGTACTCTTGCCTAGAAAATCCCATGGATGGAGGAGCCTGGTGGGCTGCAGTCCATGGGGTCGCTAAGAGTCGGACACGACTAAGCGACTTCACTTTCACTTTTCACTTGCATGCATTGGAGAAGGAAATGGCAACCCGCTCCAGTGTTCTTGCCTGGAGAATCCCAGGGACGGGGGAGCCTGGGAGCTCCCATAGAGGGAGCCAGGCTGCCCTCTATGGGGTCGCACAGAGTCGGACACGACTGAAGCGACTTAGCAGCAGCAGCAGCAAAAAGCCACAAAGATGTGTGGAAGAGAAAATGAATTCTGGTAAAGGAATGTTTGATGGTATTAACATAATTTTTTTTTCAAACTTTTTATTTTGTGTTGGGGTATAGCCAATTAACAACGTTGTGGTAGTTTCAGGTGAACAGTGAAAGAACTTAGCCATACATATACAGGTATCCATTCTCCCCCAAATCCCCATCCCATCTAGTCTGGCACATAACATTGAGCAGAGTTCCTTGTGCTGTACAATAGGTCCTTGTTGGTTATCCATTTTAAATGTAACAGTGTGTACATAACCTTCCCAAAGTCCCTAACTCTCCCTCCCCTCTGGCAACGATAAGTTCGTTTTCTAAGTCTGTGAGTCTCTGCTAGAGATTAAAAAGCCTAAGTACCACAGATTCTCAGTAGCCATATATGCCCATAAAGAATTTGGACTTATCCACCTATCTGAACCACATAACATTAAGGTTTGAATCATCTGCCATTTCTCCTTGCTCTGAGATAATGACCCTTAAGCAGCCTTCAGATGGCACTTAGGTTTTCCACAGTGTTCTGCTAATAGGGCAGATTTGTGGTCACCGTGCAAGGAGTATAATCACTGAACTATTGATTGCAGGTAAATCCCTCCTGATTTACAAATCCATTTCTTGTGAGCTTTTTAAAGTGAGACCACCACTAAAAGAGTAGTCTATTTTTAATGTGCTAACAAAAGCAGAGAACCACATCCTGGACTTGTGAATTCATCAGTGTAAATACCACCCTAAACACCAGCCTTCAGCAGCCAGCTCATTGATCATTCCCCATAACACTTTAGCTTTGGTCAGTTCTTTTCTTCCAGATAATCTGCATTTCTTGGTTTAGTTTGAGCTAGACTTTCTTGCTAGGTATGTTAGAAACATTAGAATTTCTCAAAGAATAGTAACAGTCTGCATTTCCTAAGTGTTAACATATGTTCACAATAATTCTATGGAAAAGATATTAGATGTCCATTTTACGGATTAGGGAACTGAGGCATGGAGCCATCAACCACTTGCCCAAAATCACACAGCCTATAAGTGGCAGAATCAGGATTTGCAGTCTTGATTCCAGACCCCCTTATTCAGATTCAGCCACCATGCCCTACTGCCTCTTGAAAGCACATAGGATAATAGACTTGTATTTTTTCTGTGTAAGGACCAACACATTTTACCTAGAGAGTATTTTCATTGGACCAATGAGTTGAAGAAAATATTGTACCTTAAATATTCTATCATACCATATCCTGACAATTTTATTTCTTCGAGCAACTACTAATTCAGAATGAAAATACAATTTGTTTGGTTTAACTTAAATATGATTTGTTTTTTAGATCGTGTCTTTCATAGTAATGAAACTACTAAAAATGTGTATGAAGAAATTGCGGTACCAATCATAGATTCTGCCATTCAAGGCTACAATGGTGAGTATTCACTGCAGAAACACTGCAGTCTGTGGTGTCCGTTCAGCAGGCGTCGATCATTTTCTACACTGTAGATTCACTGTAATCTCTGCATGTGTTTGTTTTGTTTTTGCAGGTACTATATTTGCCTATGGGCAGACTGCTTCAGGAAAAACGTATACTATGATGGGTTCACAAGAGTATTTGGGAGTAATACCTAGGGCAATTCATGACATTTTCCAGAAAATTAAGAAGGTAAAGAACTTAGCTAAGTTTCTAGTACATGCAGGTAAAAATAGTGATAATAGGATAGCAATCTTACTGTTCTCTTGTAATGATGAAAGGAAGTAGATTTATACTTATCTCTTAATTATCCAGGGGGAAAGAAGGAAGCCATAGCATAGATTCTTTTTTTTTCCCCCATAAACTTACTTAAGAAACTTAAATATTTTTTATTCTTTCCCTTAAATCATGAAGCAGTACTCCCACCAAACAGTGGGCATTAAGGAACAGGAAAACCTTATCACAGTTGGGTCCTTATTGCCTTTGTTTAGCTACCAGTGATTATTAAGGAGCAGTAAAAAGTAGACTGGGTAAAAGACAAGGAGACCAGAAGGCCAGAATAGGCAACCTAATTAGTTAAGAGTTGATTTTAAATTACTTTTTCATCATTATTTTAATGATTTTCAATTTTTTGAATATATACAGGTTGAGTTTTATTTTGAGGTTAGAGAGTTGAATGGGGTACTTTTCCTGTTACAATTCTATGATAGTATTGGTTATTTCTGAAACTGTGTATTTTGTTGTTGTTAATTATTATTGTCGGTATAGAAACACAGGGAGGAATTTTTTTTGTTTTTTTTGTTTTATAATGATAATTTCTTGAAAGACAAATACCACATGACTTCACCTCTATGTAGAATCTAAAAAAAAAAAAAAATGAACAAACAGAAACAGACTCATAGATAACAAACAGGTGATTGTCAGAGGGCATGGAAGTTGGAGGAGTGAGAAATAGGGTGAGGAAGATTAAGGGGCACAAACTTTCCGTTAGAAAATCAATGAGTCACAGAGATGAAATGTGCAGCGTGGGGAATATAGTCAGTAATATTGTAACATCTTTGTATGGTGACACATGGCAATTAGACTTCTGTGATCACTTGGAAATGTATGGAAATAGTGACCCACCATGTTATGTACCAGGAACTAACATAGTGGAATGGGTCAACCACACATCAACTAAAAAATAAGTTAAAATTCTATAAATGTGTTTTCTCAAAGGATATTTTAATATTTAATATTAGCACGTGAGCATTTGTTATTAGGTTTTCATAACTAGATGATCTCTGAAGTCGTCACATTATCTTTTTCTTCTAGTTTCCTGATAGGGAATTTCTCTTACGTGTGTCTTACATGGAAATATACAATGAAACCATTACAGACTTACTTTGTGACACTCAAAAAATGAAGCCTTTAATAATTCGGGAAGACTTCAATGTGAGTAACAGAGTTAACAGGGTGGCTCAAAAATTAGATACACTGATTGGGATTGTTTTTTCTTGAACATTTGCCTTTAATTTCTGTATACTTTAAAGTATCTCCTATTACTATGGTTTGTTTTTTATTTTCTTTCTTAGACACTTACAGAGATTATCTCTTAAGTAATAAGTATAGTTTTTAAATATTGACAGTTAAAGTATTTTGGTGTAAGTGCTTAAAAAGAGTGAGATGGAACTATCAGATTAGAATTTGGTATACTTTGGCATAGGAAATACATTGTAAATATCAGAAGTATACTTATTATTTTCATACAGAATAAAAATCCCCCTTTTCCACATGACATCCACAAATGAACTCTGTGATAGTTTGTACTTTCTTTTTGAAATGGGAACTTTTAAGTGACTTATATTTCCTTACTTTTACCGTAATTAAACTTGTTTCAGAGGAATGTGTATGTGGCTGACCTCACAGAAGAAGTTGTTTATACATCAGAAATGGCTTTGAAGTGGATCACTAAGGGAGAAAGTAAGACTTCGTACTATATTTCTTAAAACACTTGTAGAAACTATTTAATTGAATGTATTTAGACTTTAAATCACACTTTTCATCTAAAATACAAGTTGTGTTTTTCTTTGGATTTTAATACACACAGCTGAAATGTGACTCTCTTACAGAGAACAGGCATTATGGAATTACAAAAATGAATCAGCGAAGTAGTCGTTCTCATACCATTTTTAGGATGGTAGGTAATTCTCTCTATATTTTGTCTTTCCAATTAAGAATACACTAATTTTTCTATAAGTTGCCTTTTCTTTCTAGATTTTGGAAAGCAGAGAGAAAGGTGAACCTTCTAATTTTGAAGGATCTGTCAAAGTGTCCCATTTGGTGAGTATTGAGGAACCGTGATAATGTACTATACGAGTCAAAGCAAAATTTAATTTAGCTGCTGAAGGTTTGGTTTCATAAGAACTGTTGACCATTTGGCAAAAGCATCTATAAATTGGTAGTTTAGTCTCACCAGTAACATGAAATTTCTAGCAGAAATGTAGGAAGAGGTCAGAGGATCTTACTTCCCGTGATCTTACGCTGCCACTCCCTAAGCTTTAGGTGTAAGAACTGTAGGAGTGGGGCCTTCCCTAACCAGTAATGGAGAAAGGGCTAATTCTATGCACACTTAAGAGTTAATGTAATCTTGGGATTCGATGGGGTTTTGTGTGTCTGTGATTTTGGGGTTTTGTTTTTTGGCCTCCACCAGTGCAACTGAGACTTGTGAGATAAATGAAAACCTGGGTGAAATAGTTAAAAAAAATCACATTACTCTAGTTTATATTCAGTACCTGTCTGTTGGTAGGTGAATATAAGCATTATGCAAACATTCCTTCTTGCTGAACTGCATCATTTTTCTTTTTTTTTTTTTTTTGTGCTTCCTTTCTATTCCTTACCGTTATTGTTTTGTTCTCTGTCTTCAAGGCCTGAATTCTTTAGTTTGATGTGGGATATGATTTAAGATTACTGCATTTGATTTGAAAATTTCAAGGGAAAAAGTAATAAATCTATAATATGTTTACTTTCAGATTTTGAAAACTCAGTTAAATATCTAATTCCGGTTCACCTTAGTTATTTTACTGTATAAGTATAGCATTTATTTTAATAGACTGGTCTTTTAACAACAACAAACCTAACTTCTGTTTTGTTGTCCAAAGCTGGCCTGTATACATCACTACAATTTTAACTTTTAATATAATTTAGCTTTACTAGTCTTGACATACTCAGTGATCCATTTGGTGTCTTTTCTCATATTTTTTGATGATCTATCATCTAGGGACCATAGGTACTATTTAACCCAACACTCCAGATTTGCCACTTACTCTTAAGTATCTTATTGGAAAGAGGACTTCCCCAAAGAGTCATTTTCTGGCTCTTTAAAGATGGTTTTTGGTTTGTTTTTTTTTTTCCTGAGTGTCTTCTCACCTTCCTGGAATAATAAAATCCAAGTGCTCTCAGCCCAGGTCCTTTATTATCAGGGTTTCCTTCCTCCTACCCTCCTAATCAAAGCACAAGAGTGTTCTGTAGCCTTTCTTCACTTGTTTGCCCTCAGGCATTGTTACCATTTCTGTGTTGATGATGGTCAAATATTTATTGTTTCTGAAGTCTCTGAGTTCTAAGTCATGTCTCTCCATAAAGATTGTCCCACTGTTAATTATCTCAAGCTTCAGTGGGTCTAAAGCCAAATTAATTTATTCCTATCATAGTGAATATTCCTTTTACCAGTAGTACTTATATCTTAATTTCATGCTGCTTTCCTTACCACTATCCCCCTTTGTTATGCCCCTACCTAGGTCATTTGTGATGTGAAGTCGCTCAGTTGTAACCGACTCTTTGTAACGCCATGAACTGTAGCCTACTGGGCTCCTCTATCCATGGGATTTTCCAGGCAAGAGTATTGGAGTTGGGTACCATTGCCTTCTCCAGAGGATCTTCCTGACCCAGGGCTTGAACCCAGATCTCCCGCAGTGTAGGCAGACGCTTTACCATCTGAGCCCCAAGGTCATTTGTAGTAGATGCTATATAACAGCGAGTAGATTTCCTTGCGTATTTTAGTGAAAATAGTACATATCTGAGACAGAACTGTAAAACAAGAGTACATAATTATCTGCCCATTCCGCAAAGCAAGAATTAACTTAAAACTCCACTTTTTTAAAATACATTAAGACTATTTCCTGGACTCTGAAATTTAAAAAAAGAAGACATCCCTCCACTACTTGCTGTCTTCACTACCACCTCCCTGAATGGTCTAGTGGTTTTCCCTACTTTCTTCAATTTAAGTCTGAATTTAGCAATAAGGAGTTCATGGTCTGAGCCACATTCAGCTCCTGGTCTTGTTTTTGCTGACTGTATAGAGCTTCTCCATCTTTGGCTGCAAAGAATATAATCAATCTGATTTCGGTGTTGACCATCTGGTGATGTCCATGTATAGAGTCTTCTCTTGTGTTGTTGGAAGAGGGTGTTTGTTATGACCAGTGCATTTTCTTGGCAAAACTCTATTAGTCTTTGCCCTGCTTCATTCTGTATTCCAAGGCCAAATTTGCCTGTCACTCCAGGTGTTTCTTGACTTCCTACTTTTGTATTCCAGTCCCCTATAATGAAAAGGACATCTTTTTTGGGTGTTAGTTCTAAAAGGTCTTATAGGTCTTCATAGAACCATTCAACTTCAGCTTCTTCAACGTTACTGGTTGGGGCATAGACTTGGATTACTGTGATATTGAATGGTTTGCCTTGGAAACGAACAGAGATCATTCTGTCGTTTTTGAGATTGCATCCAAGTACCGCATTTCAGACTCTTTTGTTGACCATGATGGCTACTCCATTTCTTCCGAGGGATTCCTGCCCACAGTAGTAGATATAATAGTCATCTGAGTTAAATTCACCCATTCCAGTCCATTTTAGTTTGCTGATTCCTAGAAGGTCGACATTCACTCTTGCCATCACTTGTTTGACCACTTCCATTTGCCTTGATTCATGGGCCTGACATTCCAGGTTCCCATGCAATATTGCTCTTTACAGCATCAGACCTTGCTTCTATCACAGTCACATGCACAGCTGGATATTGTTTTTACTTTGGCTCCATCCCTTCATTCTTTCTGAAGTGAGAAATAGATTTAAGGGCCTAGATCTGATAGGTAGAGTGCCTGATGAACTATGGAATGAGGTTCGTGACATTGTACAGAAAACAGGGATCAAGATCATCCCCATGGAAAAGAAATGCAAAAAAGCAAAATGGCTGTCTGGGGAGGCCTTACAAATAGCTGTGAAAAGAAGAGAAGCAAACAACAAAGGAGAAAAGGAAAGACATAGGCATCTGAATGCAGAGTTCCAAAGAATAGCAAGAAGAGATAAGAAAGCCTTCCTCAGCGATCAATGCAAAGAAATAGAGGAAAACGACAGAATGGGAAAGACTAGAGATCTCTTCAAGAAAATTAGAGATATCAAGGGAACATTTCATGCAAAGATGAGCTCGATAAAGGACAGAAATGGTATGGACCTAACAGAAGCAGAAGATATCAAGAAGAGATGGCAAGAATACACAGAAGAACTGTACAAAAAAGATCTTCACGATCCAGATAATCACGATGGTGTGATCATTGACCTAGAGCCAGACATCCTGGAATGTGAAGTCAAGTGGGCCTTAGAAAGCATCACTACGAACAAAGCTAGTGGAGGTGATGGCATTCCAGTTGAGCTATTTCAAATCCTGAAAGATGATGCTGCGAAAGTGCTGCACTCAATATGCCAGCAAATTTGGAAAACTCAGCAGTGGCCACAGGACTGGAAAAGGTCAGTTTTCATTCCAATCCCAAAGAAAGGCAATGCCATAGAATGCTCAAACTACCGCACAATTGCACTCATCTCACACACTAGTAAAGTAATGCTCAAAATTCTCCAAGCCAGGCTTCAGCAATATGTGAACCGTGAACTTCCTGATGTTCAAACTGGTTTTAGAAAAGGCAGAGGAACCAGAGATCAAATTGCCAACATCCACTGGATCATGGAAAAAGCAAGAGAGTTCCAGAAAAACATCTATTTCTGCTTTATTGACTATGCCAAAGCCTTTGACTGTGTGGATCACAATAAACTGTGGAAAATTCTGAAAGAGATGGGAATACCAGACCACCTGACCTGCCTCTTGAGAAACCTATATGCAGGTCAGGAAGCAACAGTTAGAACTGGACATGAAACAACAGACTGGTTCCATATAGGAAAAGGAGTACGTCAAGGCTGTATATTGTCACCCTGCTTATTTAACTTCTATGCATAGTACATCATGAGAAACGCTGGGCTAGAAGAAGCACAAGCTGGAATCAAGATTGCTGGAAGAAATATCAATAACCTCAGATATGCAGGTGACACCACCCTTATGGCAGAAAGTGAAGAAGAACTAAAAAGCCTCTTGATTAAAGTGAAAGAGGAGAGTGAAAAAGTTGGCTTAAAGCTCAACATTCAGAAAACGAAGATCATGGCATCCACTCCCATCAATTCATGGGATATAGATGGGGAAACAGTGGAAACAGTGTCAGACTTTATTTTTTTGGTCTCCAAAATCACTGCAGATGGTGACTGCAGCCATGAAATTAAAAGACGCTTACTCCTTGAAAGTTATGACCAACCTAGATAGCATATTGTAAAGCAGAGACATTATTTTGCCAACAAAGGTTCGTCTAGTCAAGGCTATGGTTTTTCCTGTGGTCATGTATGGATGTGAGAGTTGGACTGTGAAGAAGGCTGAGCGCCGAGGAATTGATGCTTTTGAACTGTGGTGTTGGAGAAGACTCTTGAGAGTCCCTTGGACTGCAAGGAGATCCAACCAATCCATTCTAAAGGAGATCAGCCCTGGGATTTCTTTGGAAGGAATGATGCTAAAGCTGAAACTCCAGTACTTTGGCCACCTCATGCGAAGAGTTGACTCATTGGAAAAGTCTCTGATGCTGGGAGGGATTGGGGGCAGGAGGAGAAGGGGACGACAGAGGATGAGATGAATGGATGGCATCACTGACCCGATGGACCTGAGTCTGAGTGAACTCCAGGAGTTGGTGATGGACAGGGAGGCCTGGCGTGCTGCGATTCATGGGGTCACAAAGAGTCGGACATGACTGAGTGACTGAACTGTACTGAACCACCTCCCTAGCCCAAGCCACCATCATCTCTCACTTGAGTCCTGCACCAGCCTCCTGACTGGGCTCCCACTGCCACTTTTGCCCCTCTCCAGCTCATTTTCCATCTATGGGGGCCACAGGTGATCCTTCAGAAGGTTAAATCAAGGTATGTCACTCTTCTGCTTAAAGTCCCGTCTCGGCTTCCCATTGCATTTGGAAAACCAGAGTCCTTATCCTTGTTTACAGAGCCCTGAGTAATCTGACTCCTATCTCCTTCTCTTACACTGTATTGTCCCATCTCCACTTCACCAACTCTACCATGCTGCCTTTTCTGTTTTATGAACATACCAAGCTCATCCGTTTTATGACTGGACATACTGGCCGTTTTTTTAATTTGGACTGTGTTTCCCTTGGTCTTGCATGGCTGCCTTCCTCTGTCATTTCAGATCTTAGCTTAATGGGGAAGCCTTCCCCTACCAATCAGAGAACCTCCTCTGTCCCTTCTTCCCTCTTCCAGGACTATTTAAATTATCTTTATTACACTTACCATATTCTATTTCTCATTTGTTTGTCTTTTTCTGTCTCTTCATCCTTTTCCTCGTCTCATACACTCCATAGACAATATAAGATCTATGAGGACAGGGACCTTGCTTGTTTAGTTCACTGCCGTATCCCTAGGACCTAACATACTACCTGAAGCGTGACAGTCACTTTTTTCAGCAATATCTGTGAAATGAACTAGAGCTTTGTGCTTTTAAAGATGCTGCAGTATAATCAAAAACATGTGACTAGCTCTACACAGTAAGTGTTGTAAGAATAAGTCATACCTATATACACCATTCAGGTATGACCTAAATCAAATCCCTTATGATTATACAGTGGAAGTGAGAAATAGATTTAAGAGCCTAGATCTGATAGATAGAGTGCCTGATGAACTATGGAATGAGGTTCGTGACATTGTACAGGAGACAGGGATCAAGACCATCCCCATGGAAAAGAAATGCAAAAAAGCAAAATGGCTGTCTGGGGAGGCCTTACAAATAGCTGTGAAAAGCAAAGGAGAAAAGGAAAGATATAAGCATCTGAATGCAGAGTTCCAAAGAATAGCAAAAAGAGATAAGAAAGCCTTCTTCAGCAATCATTGCAAAGAAATAGAGGAAAACAACAGAATGGAAAAGACTAGAGATCTCTTCAAGAAAATTAGAGATACCAGGGAACATTCCATGCAAAGATGGGCTCGATAAAGGACAGAAATGGTATGGACCTAACAGAAGCAGAAGATATCAAGAAGAGATGGCAAGAATACACAGAAGAACTGTACAAAAAAGATCTTCACAATCCAGATAATCACGATGGTGTGATCATTGACCTAGAGCCAGACATCCTGGAATGTGAAGTCAAGTGGGCCTTAGAAAGCATCACTACGAACAAAGCTAGTGGAGGTGATGGCATTCCAGTTGAGCTATTTCAAATCCTGAAAGATGATGCTGTGAAAGTGCTGCACTCAATATGCCAGCAAATTTGGAAAACTCAGCAGTGGCCACAGGACTGGAAAAGGTCAGTTTTCATTCCAATCCCAAAGAAAGGCAATGCCATAGAATGCTCAAACTACCGCACAATTGCACTCATCTCACACACTAGTAAAGTAATGCTCAAAATTCTCCAAGCCAGGCTTCAGCAATATGTGAACCGTGAACTTCCTGATGTTCAAACTGGTTTTAGAAAAGGCAGAGGAACCAGAGATCAAATTGCCAACATCCACTGGATCATGGAAAAAGCAAGAGAGTTCCAGAAAAACATCTATTTCTGCTTTATTGACTATGCCAAAGCCTTTGACTGTGTGGATCACAATAAACTGTGGAAAATTCTGAAAGAGATGGGAATACCAGACCACCTGACCTGCCTCTTGAGAAACCTATATGCAGGTCAGGAAGCAACAGTTAGAACTGGACATGAAACAACAGACTGGTTCCATATAGGAAAAGGAGTACGTCAAGGCTGTATATTGTCACCCTGCTTATTTAACTTCTATGCATAGTACATCATGAGAAACGCTGGGCTAGAAGAAGCACAAGCTGGAATCAAGATTGCTGGAAGAAATATCAATAACCTCAGATATGCAGGTGACACCACCCTTATGGCAGAAAGTGAAGAAGAACTAAAAAGCCTCTTGATTAAAGTGAAAGAGGAGAGTGAAAAAGTTGGCTTAAAGCTCAACATTCAGAAAACGAAGATCATGGCATCCACTCCCATCAATTCATGGGATATAGATGGGGAAACAGTGGAAACAGTGTCAGACTTTATTTTTTTGGTCTCCAAAATCACTGCAGATGGTGACTGCAGCCATGAAATTAAAAGACGCTTACTCCTTGAAAGGAAAGTTATGACCAACCTAGATAGCATATTGAAAAGCAGAGACATTACTTTGCCAACAAAGATCTGTCTAGTCAAGACTATGGTTTTTCTTGTGGTCATGTATGGATGTGAGAGTTGGACTGTGAAGAAGGCTGAGCGCCGAAGAATTGATGCTTTTGAACTGTGGTGTTGGAGAAGACTCTTGAGAGTCCCTTGGACTGCAAGGAGATCCAACCAGTCCATTCTAAAGGAGATCAGCCCTGGGTGTTCTTTGGAAGGACTGATGCTAAAGCTGAAACTCCAGTACTTTGGCCACCTCATGCAAAGAGTTGACTCATTGGAAAAGTCTCTGATGCTGGGAGGGATTGGGGGCAGGAGGAGAAGGGGACGACAGAGGATGAGATGGCTGGATGGCATCACTGACTCTATGGACGTGAGTCTGAGTGGACTCCGGGAGTTGGTGATGGATAGGGAGGCCTGGTGTGCTGCGATTCATAGAGTCGCAAAGAGTCGGACAAAACTGAGCCACTGAACTGAACTGAACTGAAAATGACCTCTGGGTACACAGTTTAAAAGAGCAGCTCATTCAAGGAATGGGAGGAGGAAGGATAAAATCAGCAAAGCTACACTGAGCAGGTAACATTTGCCTTGGATCCTGAATAAAGAACTTTAGAGGTAGCAGAGAATGGCATAGGGTAGCACTTGGAAGTGTAGAAGTATGTGAGGTATTCAGGGTGTAGTGAGTAGTTCCGCTTGAGTTAGGCGTAGGTAATGAGTAGATATAAGGCTGAAGCAAACGCAAGTGCCAGATTGCAAAGAATCACATTCACCATGATAAGGTTCTGAACTTTGTGTAGGAAATAGAAAACCTGTTCTGGCGGCATTATGGAGATATGTTGCGTTACAAAGAAGGAACAAACGTTCCGGATTGGTTTGACAAGGCAAGGCCTAAACGGTGGGGTGAGAGATGAGGTCACAGGTGGAGTGTTCAAGTAAACTGTGTGATTAAAATGTTCTTTCAGTGGTTTGGATTTTATCTCCAGTTATACTTTCTAAAGGTTTATTTCCATCTGTCTTACAGAATTTGGTCGATCTTGCAGGCAGTGAACGGGCTGCTCAAACAGGTGCTGAAGGTAAGGAAAACTTAAAATGCTGCCGTGCATTTTAGAAACTAATAAAGTAAGGATAATAATAATATTGTGATAAAAGTCCTCAGTGTAAAAAGTAGCTTCTGTATCTGACTGATTATCTCATTTGGGATACTGTGTGTGTGTTAGTCGCTGAGTCGTGTCCAGCTTTTTGCAACCCCATGGGCTGTGCGTCCCCATGTGACCCACCAGACTCCTCTGTCCGTGGAATTCTCCAGGCAGGAATACTGGAGTGGGTTGCCATTTCCTTCTCCAGGGAGTCTTCCCTGGGCCAGGGATTGAACCCATGTCTCACACTGAAGGCAAATTCTTTACCGACTGAGCCACCAGGGAAGTCCTTGGGCTACTGTACCATCAATTTTTTAAAAAGCCAGAACTATGCAGTTTCTAGAATTGTATAGCTGAAGAGTTTATGAGAGTACCATGAAAACCATCTAAATTTTCATAATTAGTAAGAAAATTCAGAAAGGTCATGGGGTACACAATTAATATTCAGACATTAATAATTCTTAAAGACAACCAGCTACAATATTTAGTGTACAAAAATATGCAATATACAATAATAGGTTAGAAGATGTAATACCTCAGAAGAAACTCAACAAAAATTGCACAGAGCCAAAAAAATAAAACTTCAAAAACAGACCTAAAGGACATAACCAAATATTAATACATAAACAAATGGAAACGCACACTTAGATGGAAAGGTGCAAAATCATAAAGATGTCAAGCCTCCCTCGTGTTAATTTCCTGCAGCTTGACGTAAAGTTACCCAGCTGAGCATGGCCCATCTCCACCAAATCAGACCTATGAACAGGAAGTACATACTGTTGTTTCAAGTTGGCTTATTAAATAACAGTATTATGGCAGCAGCTAAATAATGCGCCTGTGAAATAACAGCTATTCAGAGTTATTTGATGCATTATTTTGTGTGTACATAGTAGATTGGAATCCTACATATCCCTCAACAGGGTTCTGGGTAAGTAATTTCTGATACGTCCATACAGTGAAATTCTGTTATGAAAAAGAATGAAAAAAACCAGTGTTTACTAATCTGATGCAAGTGAAAAAAAGCAAAGGACAAAATAGTATATGTAGTATGCTACTATTTGTCTGAAAATTAGAGAAATGAGTGTATATGAACTTGTATTTCTAAAAATCTCCAGAAGAATAAATAATAAACATGGTTTCCTGGTAAGAGGGGATAGGAAATCTGTCCTGGTAGGGGCATAAAACTGGAATAGAGCTTTTTCAGAGTACTTGTTCTTTTTTTAATGTTAGAGTCACGTGTGCATATTTAGTTTTAAAATTAAAGATTTTGGGGTTGTGAGTCCATATAGGAACAAATTTGGTTTTAAGTCTGTAGTTGTCTGTATTTGAAGTTTTAAAAAAACTAGATTCAAAAGGAGTAATTAGAGGGAATCTTTTAGGAAACGGACTTTTCCTCCCTCTTGTTCTTTTTTTTTTTTCATCTTTTTTGTTGTGCTGTTTCTCTCAGATGATAACCTTTCTGATTCATCTAATAGGTGGGAGGGTAGGGAGAGAGCACCTCCATTGGTGATATTAAAGGTAGACTCAGATTTAGTCCAAAATAGAGACTTCAACATCTGTCCCTTTAATTTCTACTTTCTCTCATAATTTGCTGATAAATAAGTTCATCATCCAATACAAAGCTCAATATTAGTATTTATATTTGTGTAATAAATACAGGTTTGCGACTCAAGGAAGGCTGTAATATAAATCGAAGTTTATTTATTTTGGGACAAGTGATCAAGAAACTTAGCGATGGACAAGTTGGGTAAGTGTACCCCACTGTACATTTGTCTGTTAATACTTATGTTTAAATTAGGTTGAAAATTTTAATAGTTTTGTGTGTGGTTGCTCAGTCATGTCCTACTCTTTGCAACCCCATATCCTGTAACCCACCAGGCTCCCCTGTCCATGGCATTTTTCAGGCAAGAACACGAGTGGTTTGCCATTTCCTACTCCAAGGAATCTTCCTGACCCAGGGATTGACCCACGTCTCTTGAATCTTCTGCATTGGAAAAGGCAGATTCTTTACCACTGTGCCATGTGGGAATCCCTTAGTGACACTCAAAATATATGTACCTATTTCTTTCATATATTCAAAAGCTCTCATGACTGTGAGCATTTGTGGCTTCTTATACATATGATTGTGTTCTATTAAATTTACTTTCTGTATTTTAAATATTTTTTTAGTTAACAGTTTCAATCTACCCCATATAACCTGTAAAGAACTAATTTTATAACTATAGCTATTTTAAGGTTCTCCATTAAAAACCAACCAATTTTGTTATATAAAAGCTTTCTCTTTTTCTTCCCAAATTCATTTCTCTTTAAGTGGTTTCATAAATTATCGAGATAGCAAATTAACACGAATTCTCCAGAATTCCTTGGGAGGAAATGCAAAAACACGTATCATCTGCACAATTACTCCAGTGTCTTTTGATGAAACACTTAGTACTCTCCAGGTGAGTTTGATTTTTATCTCAAATTAATATGAGGGGATATCATCTTTAAGAAGGAAAAATTACCTACTAAAAATAGGTATAGGTCTTTTAATTGACATAACATACCTGATAAAATAAGATTGATATGTTTTTCCAAAATCACAAAATCCAAAATCAATTATCCCACCTCCACAATTTCTGCCACATTCAACACTATTTTACTGAAATTGACTTGATTTTTTATTTTTACAAACTCACTTATGAAAGGAAACTTTATATCAGTTCCATAAATGAAGAACTAATAGCACTTAGAACAAATAGAAGGTGACTCAAAAAACATTTATATGTGTTTATAACAACAACAAAAAAACTTCCAAAACTCCTGCTAGCCAATTGTTGCCTGTCTTTGCACTGAGCCTAGGTCCTGCATTTTATGTTTAAAGAAAAAAAGGAGGAGGGTTAGGGTGGGAGAACAGAATTGTCAGTAGAATAGCTGTCTCAATGAAGGATTCAGTGTCATATATAATGGACAACTTCATGTACCCACTTAAAGTTACTTCTGATACACTCTAAGAAACATTGGTTTAAATAGCTACTGAGTTCTAGATCTAGGTACTGTCAGAGAAAAAAGATAGAAAATAGAGTCATGGGCTTCACAGAATTGATAGTCTTATAGGGAAGACAAGACCTTTCTTCCAATGTGATTGCCTTGGATTAATGCTTAAGTGGCTAGTTAAGTAGGATAGAGTTCAAAGGAAGGAGAAGGGCTTTTGATGGGAGCATTACTGGCCTTGTTAGGGAGACATAGAATGCTCTCTGTATCAGAAGTATTAAACTACCTGGGAAGGGAAGAGTACTGATTTTTTTTCTTTTTTTTTTTTTTTTTACAAATCTTAATTACAAGAAAACCAAGTATTATTAATTTGTGTGTATGTTGAGTGCATAACACTTCTGCATTTTTTCCCAGTTTGCCAGCACTGCCAAATATATGAAGAATACACCTTATGTTAACGAGGTATCAAGTGATGAAGCTCTCCTGAAAAGATATAGGAAAGAAATAATGGATCTTAAAAAGCAGTTAGAGGAGGTATGTATGAACCATGTATTTCAGTAAAGAGAAGAGACAGATTTAGAATTGAGATCTGCCTAAATGCCCAGAGATTCTGAAGCCATCAATAACTGAGCTTGTAAACTGAAAGTTTAAAACAATTTTCAACTAAGAAGAAATCAACTCATACAAAATTTAGTTTAATATACTGTAAACTAAAAGACTTGGTTTCCTGAAATTATTTTAGGTTTTGTTTTTCATTTTCAAAGGGCAAAATTTGATGTTTTCAAATGGGCCAAGTTGACAGAGTTTTTGTAAAAAATTATCACAAATACATAGGAAATTAGGTTAAAAAAGAGAGAGGCCATGTATAGTTACCCAAAACTACTTTCCAGAGTTTCGCATTATCTTGAACTTTTCTTTCCAAACCCAGAATAGGAATTCAATAAAATAGGATAATCACTTATAATTGTAATTTGTTTGTTTTGACTATTATGGCCCTCGATTTTGTGTAAATCTTGCATTCTGGTGATATTTTTAGGAGTGATCTAAAATAACAAATGGTAATCTTATGAAAACATCTCTTCTTTGCTGTAGGTATTCAAGTCTCTGCTTTTATGATCTTTCTGCCTTCTATTTATATATTTTAAGCAGTTAATAGAATTGCCTTAGCTGCATTGTAATAATTTTACACACAGCATTTAGAATAATGACATGAGAAGAAATGGTTATTTTACTTTATTTTTAGTTTGAGAAATTACTGATTATGGTAACTGTGTATTAGAGTTCTGCACATAGAGTATGTTTTATTTCAATATAGTTAAAATTCTCTTAGTTCACATACAAATTTCTATTCTGTTCTTTTAAGCTACTTTCAAGGTTTTAAAATATAGCTACATTTATTATTAACATAATCCATTATTACATTCTATAGGTTTCTTTAGAGACTCGAGCCCAGGCAATGGAAAAAGACCAACTGGCCCAGCTCTTGGAAGAAAAAGATCTACTTCAAAAAGTCCAGATTGAGAAAATCCAAAACCTAACACGGATGCTAGTGACATCTTCTTCCCTCTCATCGCAGCAAGAATTAAAGGTAAAATTTAAAAGATGACAGCTTAAACTTGGTATACAGAGAATAGAACTGGACATTCCTATATATTTATTACATAATTATTCGTTTATCATCTTTCACTACATTATATTCAAGAAACCAAGAACCTGTTGAAGTTCGTTAAAATTACCGATCCCCTGATGTAGAAGTACTAATTCAAGGATTCAAGCTTACTACTTAAGTTTTCTTCTAGGAGTTTTATGGTTTCAGGTGTTAACATTCAAGTCTTTAATCAGTTTCAATTGATTTTTATATATGAGAAAATCATATATTATATACATGTAAGTATAGCGGTCCAGTGTAAATGTTTCTTACTTACGTGTAAGTAAGATAGTGGTCCAGTTTCATTCTTTTACATATGGCTGTCCAGTTTTCCCAGCATCACTTACTGAGCAGACTGTCCTTTCCCTATTTTATCTTCCTGGTTCCTTTGTTGTAAATTAATTGATCATACATGTGAGGGTTTATTTCTGGGCTTCCAGTCCATTGTTTTTATGCGTCTGTTTTTGTGGCACTATCATACATATTGTTTTGATTGCTATAGCACTGTAGTTTGAAATCAGGAAGCATGATGCCTCCAGCTTTGCCCTTCTTTCTCAAGACTGTTTTGGCTATTTGAAGTCTTTTGTGGTTTTCAGTCTACAGTATAGCAAAGGAATCTGTTTGCAATAGGTTTCTTAAGAAATTCTTATATAATTCATTAGCTGATTGGAAACCATGGGTGTCTGAAGTATATTGGAATATTTTCTGTTTAAAGAAACAAGAATGTTAATATCAAGAAATTGATCTAGACTATAGATCAGCATAGTAATCAAAATTCTAACTTCCGATTTGTATGTTTTTTGTTTTTAATAGGGTTTTATTTATCTGACAGATTTTTTTAATTTAAGAAGATAGCCTTTGGATTTCAACTCCCTGGGTATGAATCCCAGTTCTGTCAATTCCTAACACCTCACCTTAGACAATTTCTCAAATATACTTTGCCACAGTTTCCTTATCTGTGATATAATAGGTTGATCCCTACTTCATAGGATTGTTGTGAGAATTAAGTGAAGTAACATACAGTATGTGCATAACACTATACTTTACACTCAGAAATCCTCATTAAATGTATACTGCTAAGATTATTACTGGGCTTTCCTGGTGGCTCCATTAGTAAAGAATCCACCTGCCAACATAGGAGACAGTTTTGATCCCTATTCTGGGAAGACCCCAAATGCGGAGCAACAAAGCCTGTGTTCCACAGCTATTGAGCTTGTGCTCTAGAGCCCAGGAGCTACAACTACTGAAGCCCACTTCGAGCCCATGCTCCACAACAACAGAAGTCACTGCAATGAGAGGCCCACTCACTGCAATTAAAGGAAAGCTTGTGCACCAACAAAGACCCTACATAACCAGAAATAAATATGTTTTTAAAATATATGTATTATTAATAGGTATCATGTACAGATCACCACACTAAGTATAAAGACACTCAAGATCTGTTTCTTGACTGAGTGATGAGTAGAAAATAGCCCAGTGGAAGGTATAGGGAATAGTATTTCAGAAAAACACATATGCAAAAGCTTGAAGTTGTGGGACAACAATATAGTAGACTTTCTGGTGGCATGGGCATTATAAACCACATTAAGGGATTTGAACTTTGCATTTTGCTAAAGACAAGGAAAAGCCTTGTAAATAACGTAATCGCAATTGCATTTTGGAAAGGTGTGATTGCTATGTGCATCAGATTGATTTGGCCTCTACAAGGATTGTAGTTCTGAAGATGGAAGAAATTGGATAAACTGGAGAGCCATTTGGGAGGCAGACTCAACTGGACTTTGTGGTTGTTGGAATGCAGGGGCAAGGAAAGAGAGAAGGAGGCATCCTGAATGACTTGCAAGCATTAGTAGGCTTTCTGGGCAGTTGGTAGTGTGTGTATTCACTGAATGAAGAGTAGTGGAGCTACTCAATGTTTGATTCAGGACATCTCCATTTTAAGAGATCAGGCAATTGGAAATGTGAAAGGTCTGAGATGGAGATGTTAGTTTGGGTATTAACTACAGCTGATCCAATTTAAAGTCCTGGGAATGGATGAGCTTGCCCTTGGAGCATGTTGAGAATGGAAAGAACAGAGGGTCAAACACAGAACCCCAAGAAACAACAATTTTTAGTCAAAAGCAGAATAAAAGAATCCCTAAAGGAGCCCATGTTGAGCTCTAGAATTGAAAGGAAATCAGGTGAATGTGGTAAGCAGTGTCATGTTCTGCTTACATCTGCTTACAGATGCTGAAGACAAAGATGCTTCAGATTTAGAAATGAAAAGCTTATTTGCAAAAGCAGTTTGAGTTATGCGTTGGTAATAAAAGCCACCTTCCTGTGGGTAGAGATACCCAAAGGGATGGGATCTTGAATATAGTTGAAGAGTCTGGCCTTAGAAGGAGAAACATCTGTTCAACAAGGACAGAAGAAGGAATGCTTTTGTAAGTTTAGGCTTATATTGTCTTTGTGAAATAGGTTTAACTTTTCTGCTGAGATATCAGAAGATGGTTGGAGACACACATTCATAGTGCTCAGAGTTTGAAATAGTATAGCGCATGGTGTTGAGCTGAAGGTCATTGGAGTAAAATATTTATGTACAGCTGGGTTTTGCAGAGCAGGCTGTGGAAAGGGCTGGCTGTCTCAAACCTAAAGGTAGTGTGTGTAGAGGCATGAAAGCGAGCAGTGTATTCTGGGAACAGCAGTTAATCTTGAGATGCAGTGCAATAGACAGAAATGATCCTGAAGAGACAAAGAAGAAGTAGATAAATGATGAGGAAGAAGATAGTGTATAAACTAAAAGAAAATGGTAGCTAGAGAGAAGTGAGGAGGCAAGTGTGTTTCTTTAAAAAATCAAAAGCAAATAAATAGGCTTGAGCATTTGTAAAGCCAAGAGGAAGGTGCTAGGGAAGGTGACAGATGACCAGATAACTGAGGGAACGGAACTGGGTTGTTAACTACAGCAACTATCAAAGTGCTGTTGATAGCCATGGGGTAGCAGCAGCAGCTGTCCCTTCCTTGTAACACCAGAGTACTTAAAGAGTTGTATGTCAACCAATTCCTTTCAGTTATGTTCCAGAAAAGCTTATAAGTAAACCTTCAAATAAAACATATAGTGTAAATGATGGTTTCATCAAAGTTTTCAGGGGTTAAACACTGATCTGAAAAGCTTGAGTATATTTTCTTATCTCAGGATATCCTTAAACTATTAAGATACTAAACTCAACTTAGTAAAAATTCCACCAAGGCAATGGTTTTTTAAAATGGAAACTAGTTCCTTTGTTTTACAGTATATGAGCCCCAATCTATGTGAGGTAATTTTGATTTCTTTCTTTTTAGGCTAAAAAAAAACGAAGAGTCACTTGGTGCGCGGGGAAAATTAACAAAATGAAGGACTCAAACTACGTAAATGAATTTAATATGGCAGTGAATGTAACAACAAGAACACATAAGGCTACTGTAAGTTTAGGAGAAATTGATGAATGTGAGTACTTTTCCAATTACTTTCATTTATAAAAGCATCCCTATAAAGAGGGACGTTTTTTTTAACTTTATTTTTTAATTGAAGGATAATTGTTTTACAGAATTTTGTTGTTTTCTGTTAAACCTCAACATAATCAGCCATCAGTGTACATATGTCCCCTCCCTAAAGCAGGACTTTATTTATAACTCAGTAATGTGATAAACACATTTAAATAAAATGTATGTATTAATATTTTAAGTGTAATTACAATGGAGATAATGAGAAAGTTAAGTGATTTTTAAAAAGTGAACGTTCATGAAGTTTTCTATTATTTCCACATCTCTTAAGAATGATGATGCATTGTAGTTGAAGCACACATTTTTGTTATAATAATTATCCAGTTAAATTAGTATCCACATAACGTCAGCCTTAAACTACTAATCTTGAAAGAATTCCTGTGTTTACAACAGAAATCTGTTTCAGAATTGTCCCCAACTTAGTTATAAGTATTTTTTAGGGGCATTTTATTTATTTATTTTTTGCTGTGCTGACTTTTCTTTATTTTTTTTTAATTAATTTATTTGAATTGGAGACTAATTACTTTACAATATTGTAGTGGTTTTTGCCATACATTCACATGAATCAGCCATGGGTGTAAATGTGTTCCCCATCCTGAACCCCCTCCCACCTCCCTCCCCATCCCATCCCTCAGGGTCATCCCAGTGCACCAGCCCTGAGCACCCTGTCTCATTCATCGAACCTGGACTATCGATCTATTTCATATATGATAATATACTTGTTTCAATGCTGTTCTCTCAAATCATTCCACCCTCGCCATCTCCCACAGAGTCCAAAAGTCTGTTCTTTACATCTGTGTCTCTTGCTGTCTCACATATAGGGTCATCGTTACCATCTTTCTAAATTCCATATATATGCGTTAGTATACTGTATTGGTGTTTTTCTTTCTGACTTACTTCACTCTGTATAATAGGCTCTAGTTTCATCCACCTCATTCTTTTTAATGGCTGTGTAATATTCCATTGTGTGTATATACCACAGCTTTCTTATCCATTCGTCTACTGATGGACGTCTAGGTTGCTTCCATGTCCTGGCTATTGTAAACAGTGCTGCGATGAACACTAGGGTACACATGTCTCTTTCAACTCTGGTTTCCTCGGTGTGTATGCCCAGCAGTGGGATTGCTGGGTCATATGGCAGTTCTATTTCCAGTTGTTAAGGAATCTCCACACTGTTCTCCATAGTGGCTGTACTAGTTTGCATTCCCACCAACGTGTAAGAGGGTTCCCTTTTCTCCACATCCTCTCCAGCATTTATTATTTGTAGACTTTTTGATAGCAGTCATTCTGACTGGCGTGAAATGATACCTCATTGTGGCTTTGATTTGCATTTCTCTGATAATGAGTGATGTTGAGCATCTTCTCATGTGTTTGTTAGCTATCTGTATGTCTTCTTTGGAGAAATGTCTGTTTAGGTCTTTGGCCTATTTTTTTATTGGGTCATTTATTTTTCTGGAATTGAGCTGCATGAGCTGCTTGTATATTTTTGAGATTAATTCTTTGTCAGTTGCTTCATATGCTGTTATTTCTCTTAGGGGCATTTTTAAATCCACTTAAAATAATCAAATCTCAAATTTAGAATTTGTCCTTTTTACCTATACTGTACTAAGGATCCGTGTATTTTATCACTTATTCTAACCAGTGATCTTAATTCACACAATAATACAAATGTTCATATCTGTTTTTAATGTATTCTTCTCATTCATATAGTAAGTACATATTAGTTTGAGTTTATTACCTCTAATGAGAATTTTTTTAATCTTTGAGTTTTAAGAAGCTTAATAACATATTTATGGATAAATTTCTTTTCTCTATAATTATAGCTCTCTGTTCAGAGTCTGATATTTTCAGTAACACTCTGGATACATTGACTGAGATAGAATGGAATCCAGCAACAAAGCTACTAAGTCAGGTAATTTAAGTGTATTTTACAGAGCATTATGCTTTTACTCTTTTTAAAACTCATTTGTTATTGGTGTTTATTGTTGTTGTAACACATTTCTAGCTTTCAATTAATTTCAGTAACAGTTTTAGTTTCATTTAGGGCTTCCTGGGTGGTGCTAATGGTAAGGTGAAAGTTAAAGTTGCTCAGTCCTATCCCAATTCTTTGCAACCCCATAAACTATACAGCCCATGGAATTCTCCAGGTCAGAATACTGGAATGGATAGTCTTTCCCTTCTCCAGGGAATCTTCCCAACCCAGGGATCGAACCCAGGTCTCCCACATTGCAGGCGGATTCTTTACCAGCTGAGCCACAGGGGAAGCCCAGTGGTAAAGAACTCACCTACCAATGCAGAATACTTAAGAGATGCAGGTTCAATTCCCTGGGTTGGGAAGATCCCCTGGCAACCCACTCCAGTATTCTTGCCTGGAGAATCCCAGGGACAGAGGACTCTGGTGGGCTACGGTCCATAGTGTCGCAAAGAGTCAGATGCAAGTGACTTAGTGATAATCCCCTAGGGATAAAAAGGGTTGACTTTTAGTGTCAAAATTCTCAGCTGTATATTAGAAGAATGATACATGTTAGGGAATGGTAAGATTGCCAGATAATACTGAAAATTAAAAGTAAGTGTCTATTGTCTTATCAAGAGTTTAAGAAATAAATAGTATAAACAATACTATAGTAAGTTAAATTATATATTTACTTTCTAGGCTCTTAATGTTCAAAGAAGTATAGTTTTACAAATGTATTTATTAAAGAAAATTTTATTTTCACTTTGGAGGAAAATTGCAGTAATTCTTGGGAATTATTATGACCATTAGCTGATCATTGCAACTAGTTTTAATTAGTTAAGTATTTAGACAAAGTGTTTGTATGTCCCTAAAACATACCCTAGAAGTTCAGTGTTTTTTGAAAATCCTTGATGTTAGTTTTGTTTTTAACTCATGGTTTGACTCTCAAACAGTGTAGAAAGCAGAAACAGACCCCTTTTGAATATAGGAAAACCTAGCAGCCACTAGAGTTTTAAAGATCAATAATCTGTTTCACTTCTTAAATTCAGAGATACCTGAGAAATAAAATAGTAGTCAGACAAATGGACAGTTAAATTATCAGCTTTATAACTAACGAGTTTAAAGACCTGTATTCCATTTTATGAGCCCTACCTCCTACTTTTGACTCGACTTTTCCAGTCAGGAACAGGAAGAGCATTGGTTTATATGATCCTTTTTTTTTTTTCATCCTAACCTTTTCAAAATAGTCTTCTTCTATTCTGAGTTAGTTTACCAAAATTGCAGACCCTTTATCTTACTCTGTATCAAGCTGGACTGTTAAAAAGATATTGAAGAAGAAAATGGCCTGAACCACCAAATGATTCAAAGTTAAATTAATTATTTGATTAATCTAAATTTTAGTTAAGAAAACAAAGAATATATGATTAGACTTCTAACTTGAAATTTTGGTTTTGTTTACAATAGGAAAACTTAGAAAGTGAATTGAATTCACTTCGTGCTAACTATGATAACCTCGTACTAGACTATGAACATTTAAGAAGAGAAAATGAAGAAATGGAATTGAAATTAAAAGAAAAGAATGATTTGGATGAATTTGAAGCTCTAGAAAGAAAAGCAGAGAAAGATCAAGAGGTAAAGAGTGTGGAAATGTGAAACTAAACTAAAAACACAAGTTTAAAGGAAGTGTTCTCTTAAAAATATTTATTTCTAAACTTGAGATATTGAAGATGTACCTGTTTTCCACATATATACACAATTTAGGGAATTTAAGAAATAATTTATTTATATTATTTTAAAAATAGTTAAATCATATTTGTTTCTCTTGTGCTTATGCACAAGAAGAAATTAAGAACATCTTTAGGAAGGTTTGGTGAATCTGCCTATTGATGGATTTGTCTTGAAGAAATTATTTCCTTATAATTTGTATATTAAAGTATTTAATTTGTTGAGCATATGAGAAGTGCTGCCTAGACTATAGCCATTTCCTTCTGAGACCAACATGAATTTTAATATCCAGATGAATGTTTTATATATAGATACTTTCTATTAATGAATTTTGTTTTTTTAGAAAGTATATACCTAAATAACTGTGTGTAGTATTAGGCTACATGTTAAGCTAATGCAGAAGCCATCAGACTTTGGGATTTGGAAACTGTCCAAAAGATTCAAGAGATTTCTTAGTGTAGAGTCCTTAACCTAGAGTTCATAAACATTTTGAAATTATTTTATGGAATTTTGAAGTCCATATTCAGTTTTCTAGAGTAAGAATCCACAGCTACTATCAGACCTGGGACATGATCCTTTAGTGAAGTGCAAGTCTCTCAGTCGTGTCTGCCTCTTTGCAACCCCATGGACTGTATAGTCCGTGCAGTTCTCCAGGCCAGAATACTGGAGTGGGTAACCTTTCTCTTCTCCAGTATATCTTCCTAACCCTGGGATCGAACTCAGGTCTCCCGCATTGCAGGTGGGTTCTTTACCAGCTGAGCCACAAGAGAAGCCCAACATGATCCATGAATCCCCTTAAAAATGAGAGTCGGTGTTTTGGTGTAGGTAAAATATATGAGTTAGTTTGTAGCTGGCTTCTCAGATTTCTGTGTGGAGAGCCCAGAGGGACACAGTTCTTTTTTCTCAGTTTCATAGTTTCTTACCTGTTTTTCTTTCTTAAGGAAAAAAGAATTCTGTGCCACAAGTTCTACCTACAAACTGTAGTATATTTACTTCTATATTTCATAGGTATAGTGTGAGAGGCAAAAATCTGTAAGTTCTCCACAGAGTTCCATTGAACTTGTTTTAAAATTTGTGAATTCACAAAATGTAAAACATCACGAAAAGAAGAGTGGACTTCAACATGTAATCTGAGTTTTATTGAGAGGGAAGTTCTGGTATCGTGTTTAAGAACATGGTCTCTGGAGCAGACTGGCTGGAATGAAGCTCTGGTTTTGCTATTTATTAGCTCACCACCAATTTGAGCCTGGCATGAATTGTGGGCACGGCTTTGAGGAAGTCGTCAAATCTCTCAGGGCTTACTTTTCTGTATATCTTCCTTCTTGCAGTTAAATTGGGAGCTTTTCAAGTCCCCTTCTAATGCCAAAATCTTACCTAATTTTTTATATGTATCTTATAAATAAAATGGTATAAAATTAACTTTGGGCAATTTTATACCCAAAGTATAGCAATAATGTCTCTAATTTTTCTTACATTAAATAAATATATTCCATTAATCACTAAAAGTGAACAAATTCACCGAATTGAATCACATACAGAAAGATTACAAAAATAACACAGTCTCACAGCTTGATTTTTTTTTTCCTTTTTACCATGAAAGGGGTAAATAATCCTATTCTCTTCATTTTCACTTGGAGACACTTTGAAATTCTAGGTTCTGTGAAGTAACCTAAAAGTTTAAGTAATACAAACTTAATCTGTTCAAAGACAGTTTTATAATATCCATTCCATATTAAACTAAAAATGAAAGTCTGTTCATTGTAAGCAATGAAGTATTTTCTAAAACCTACATTTTGGGGGAAAGTTTAGCCAAAAAGGAGTAAAAGTCAAATTACAGCCTTAGGACACGTGACCATTGTCCTGGCTTCTAAGGGTTTTGTCAAAAATCACTAAAGCTGTGGGTAATTTTCAAGTAAAGATACAGTAGTAAAGATATTTAAATAGTAATTTTAGAGAAAGGAATAAACAAGGTCAAGTATTACCATGATCAGGGAACAAGAGAAATTTCATTTCTCTACCAATTTTAGCTTGATTTAATTTTATAATTTTCACAACTTAGAGATATTTATGTTAATTAAATGTTTCATTTCACCTGCTAAAAATTACAGCTGAAATATGCAACATTTTTTATGTAGCAGTGGATTAACTTTGACCATATCATATACATTCTCTACTCTCTGCATTTTAAACAATACATCATTGGAAGAATACACTAATCTCTTTACAAAAGTTACTTAATCTTTTTCTGTTTATCTGAACCAGTACTTAAAATGAAGAGCAATTTCAAATGAGAAGTAAAGGAATTTTTCCTCCTAAATATTTTCAAAACTTAAAGTTAATTATTTAGTTCTTCATTTCTGTCAAATGTGGTTTCCTTGCTCAAAAGTTAGAGAAGAAAAGGTAAAAGAGCCAGCCAATTTAAATTGTAACAATACAGATTACAACTTTGCTGAACAATGGGCTTGCCACTAATCACATGTGCCAGCTGAGCACTCGAAATGGAGCCAGTCTCTACTGACCTAAGTATGAAAAAAAGATGAAAGGTTACATGAATTTAATACTGATTACATGAAGTATAATAGTTATATTTATTAGATTAAATTATATTAAGGGGCTTCCCCGATGGCTTGGTGGATAAAGCATCTGCCTGCAGTGCAGGAGACACAGGAGACCTGGGTCCAATCCTTGTGTTGGGAAGATCCCCTGGAGGAGGAAATGGCAACCCACTCCAATATCCTTGCCTAGAAAGTCCCATGGACAGAGGAGCCTCGCAGGCCACAGTCCAAAGGGTCGCAAAGAGTCAGACACGACTGAGCGTGAGCACGGCATGGCTAATTATATTAAAATTAATTCTACCTATTTCTTTTTACTTTTAATAGTGGCTACTAGAAAATTTTTAATTATAAATTTGGTTCATATTATATTTCTACTGAATAATGCTGACCTAAAATAGAAAAATGTCAAACTAGCAGTAGTCTGAAATCTAAAACTAGATAGGACTGAGTTATTCATCCAGAAAATTTTATTTAAATGAGATGCTATTTTTGTAAGCCCCTTATATTTGACTAGAAGTTGCTTTTACTCACCAATGACTCATCTGATTATGAAGATTAAGAAACTCTAAGAGGTAATACACTTATCTTTGTTATAGTTTACTTGTTTTGAACACTAAAGTTTCTGGTACTTAAATATTTAATGCTGCAGATATTTCAATAAAAAAGAAACTTCAAAAGAAATTCTCATATCTTTAAGTAATCTTTATACTTTTAGACAGTTGAACAATATAAAGCAGTAACACCGTCTTTCCAGTATTTCCAGTAGAATAAACCAACAAGGTAATATTTCATAATCCCATACATATCTCTGTAGCTTTGGTGAACAGTAAAATATTATAAAGGAACCACTTAAAACTGTCATAATCCAAAACTAAATTTCAAGTCACAACTCATTAAAAGTATCCCAGTATAAAGCTAGGTGGATAATTTATCAAAAGAGAGAAAAACCTTATAAAATAAATACGTTTCTGACCTAACCCAAAACAAAAATCTATTAAAAAGTATGTTTTTTTTAAGAGTTTGATTACCACTATGTCTTCTACAAATGGTGAATGCTAATTTGCTTTTGACATTATTATAGCTTTATTAACAGATGACGTAGCTATTTTGGGGTCATGCTTAGGCTTTTTTTCTTTTTTCTTATTTGTTTGTTTTGTAGGGTTTGGGGATTTTTTGTTTGGCTGGAGAGTTTGGGGTTTTATTTGTTTCTTTTTAAATAACGAGGTGCTTTGTTGCAGTAGCTTAAACAGTTGCTTTCCCAGTCCTTCTTGCTGTGTTGGGTGATTCTAGAGCGGTGAATGAATGCTATCTTTTTTTTTTTTTTTTTTTTGCTTTATTAACTGTTGGTTTGCTCTGTTGCCTGTTCACATGCTCTTACAGATGCAACTAATTCATGAAATTTCCAACTTAAAGAATTTAGTTAAGCATGCAGAAGTATATAATCAAGATCTTGAGGTGAGCATTTATGTTGATATTTCTGTTGATAAGGAGCCCAAACTGTAAAACATCTATGTAATTAAATATGATTTCAGAAAATAGAGGGAATTATATTTTTAAAATCTCAACTCTTTGAATTTTGCTATCTACTGATTTAAACTATTAAATGTAAGTTCTTTTTAATTCCTTAAAATTGAAACCCATTTAAATTGTTTCATTCTCCTTTAAATGTTTTAGAATGAACTAAGTTCAAAAGTAGAGCTGCTTAGAGAAAAGGAAGACCAGATTAAGAAGCTACAGGAATACATAGAATCTCAGAAGTCAGAAAGTAGGAAAATGGACTCGTCATACTCATCGGTAAAAGTCAGATTTATTTTATTGTATCATCATTTTGACATTTGACATTAGTATTTGTAGTTATACTATCATCATCATTGCAAATATGTATACTACTATGTGCTGGGCATTGTTCTAGTTGTTTTAAGTACAGTATTTTATTTAATCCTGTGAGAGAGGCACAATTAATATCATTTCCATTTTATGGATAAAAATTAGAGTTAACAATACTATCCTTCAATCGAACGTAAACAAGTTAGTGATGAACTTCCATTCAGTTCAGTACAGTCGCTCAGTCGTGTCGGACTCTTTGCGACCCCATGAATCGCAGCATGCCAGGCTTCCCTGTCCATCACCAACTCCCGGAGTTCACTCAGACTCACGTCCATCGAGTCAGTGATGCCATCCAGCCATCTCATCCTCTGTTGTCCCCTTCTCCTCCTGCCCCCAATCCCTCCCAGCATCAGAGTCTTTTCCAATGAGTCAGCTCTTTGCATGCGGTGGCCAAAGTACTGGAGTTTCAGCTTTAGCATCATTCCTTCCAAAGAACACCCAGGGCTGATCTCCTTTAGAATGGACTGGTTGGATCTCCTTGCAATCCAAGGGACTCTCAAGAGTCTTCTCCAACACCACAGTTCAAAAGCATCAATTCTTCAGCACTCAGCTTACTTCATAGTCCAACTCTCACATCCATACATGACCACTGGAAAAACCATAGCCTTGAATAGACGGACCTTTGTTGGCAAAGTAATGTCTCTGACTTCCATTAAAAATCAGTAATTAAAAATTTTTTTAATTTTTTTCAATGGCTTTATACAAATACATGGAGAAATATATAATCAGTATCTTCAGGTAAGCACTTGACATTGGTTAGTAATTAGAACTATAAAACATGTAACTGGGCATGATTTCATAAATTACATTAATTTTATTTCACTAGTATATATATTAATGCATTCTCATTATAATGAAGTAACTGTTTTAACAGTTTGATATTTTTCAGAAACTGTAGCTGTAGGTTATTTTGGTCATATAAGATCGTGCCATTAAACAGTACTGAATCTTATGGTGGAATTAGCTTTTTTTTTTCTATTTTCTTTCAATTCACTTGATTACTTTAAGAAAGTATCAGTTGAATTCTAGTTTTTAACTCTCTTTTTAAAAGGCAGCAATTTCTAGCCAAAAATTTTAGATTATTAGCTGCTATTGTTCTTCTTTTGTTTGCATTTGAGTTTTTCAGAGTACTTTTTGTTATCTTCTGTTGGTACTCTTTTATTACCTTTTGTTAATGGCAAATGATCTTTTTGAAAGTGTTCTTATTGTTATAAGGCCTTGGAGAGACAGACACTTTCATATAATCCTGGTGTGTCTATTGATAGAATGAGAATTCCGCCCCCCACCACCTTTTTTTTCGTAATTTTTTTGGCTGTGCTACATGGCATGTGGGATCTCAGTTCCCCAACCAAGGATCAGATCCAGGCACCCTGCATTGGAAGCTTGGAGTCCCAACCACTGGACTGCCAGGGATGACTCTACCCATTTTTTTAATTGTTGTTTATTTCTTTCTCTTTATTCATCCAGTTCATTGATTCATGCATGCACCCATTAATATTTTGCCAAGGACATATGGTTGAATTCATGTATGGCTAAAGTCATGTTAAACTGCCACTTCTTTCTAAAAATGAGCTAAATTTTTTTTTCATATTTATCAGTCATTTCCTTTTTCTCTTCTGTGAGTTGCCTGTTCATATCCTTTCTCTATTTTTCTACTGAATTATTTATCTTTTTTTTAATTTGTGATTAAACATCCTTAATTTTAATTATTAACTACTCACCTGTCATGTTTTGCAGAGAGTAACTTAAAAAAAAAAAAAAGACTTCCCTAGCATTCCAGTGGTTAAGACTCCATACTTATGCTTCAGGGGGCACAGGTTCAATCCCTGGTAGGGGGACTAAGATCCCATTTGACCTGCAGCAAGACCAAAATAAAACATAAAAAACAAGTAAAGCAAAAAATAAAAATACATAGAAAACTTTAACAGGCTAGGTGAGAAACAATTATGTTATCCTTTTTAAACAATAGCAGAATTACTATAGTACTTCTACATGATGCATGTATAATTTGAAACATTATAGCTAGAATTTTTTTTTTAATTTTTCTCTTTTGGCTGTATTACATGGTTTGTAGGATCTTAATTCCCTGACCAGGGATCAAACCCAGGCCCTGGCAGTGAAAGCATTGAATCCTAACCACTGAACCCCTTAAAATTCCCTAAAATATTTTTATTATGAAAAATGTTATTCATTTTTATCTTAATTCTAAAAATACATTTGGTAATTTGCATATTGTAATCATTTTGCATTTCTTAGGAATAACATACATGTATATATTGGCTTTTCCAAATCTAACAAAATTAGATTTCACTAAATCCTTTTTGTCATGTGTAAAGGAAAACACTGAAGACCTAAAACAAATGAAACAGACTCTGCTTGATGTCGAAACTGTAGCTCTTGATGCTAAGAGAGAATCAGCCTTTCTTAGAAGTGAAAATCTAAAGCTGAAAGAGAAAATGGTGAGTGATTTTTATAATATTTACAATAACAGTTGAAATTCATTTCACAGTACATTTCTGTGAATTTACAGTGTTTCTCTCAATAGAAAGAACTTGCAAGTACGTGCAAGCAGATGGAAAATGATACTCAGTTATATCAAAGTCAGTTGGAGGCGAAAAAGAAAATGCAAGTTGATCTGGAGAAAGAATTACAATCTTCTTTTAATGAAATAACAAAACTCACCTCCCTTATAGATGGCAAAGTTCCAAAAGGTATTTTATCATTTCAGACTTACCTCTTTGCAAATCTGTCTTTATATAGAACAATACCTAAAAGATTTTGCAGCTGTATTCCAGTGATTAAAAATCCATTATTCTCTGGTGTTTTTAATTGCTTAATGTTAAATGTTACTGTCATTTGGTATCAGAATTTATAAACGTTAAATCATTTCTATCAGACATTAAATCAGAAGAGTTTAAAAATTATTTCTAAAATAAATTGAACCCAATCTTGGACAAGGTGATTAACTATTGGATTAACTATTTACCAATACTGACTCTTTCTTTAATAAATTTTATACAATCTGATTAAATAATCTAACTACATGCATAATTTAGATTGACCCAATAATTGCAAGCTGTTTTAAACTTACTAAAAATTTTCTAGATTTTCTGTCTAATATGGAATTGGAAAGAAAAATAACCCATCTGCAGAAAGAATTGAATAAAGCAGTCGAAGAAAATGAAACTTTGCATAATGAAGTTAATTTGCTGTCAGAGTTGAAATCTTTACCTTCAGAAGTAGAAATGCTAAGGAAAGAGGTAAACATATTTTTAAGAAAACAACTCATGAAGTAAAAACCTTGGCGAAGTACCTTAAATATTTTGCCGTAATTTATTATAAAGTGCCAGGCAAGAGACTATGAATGTTTGATTCAGTTTGTTAGCAATAGAAATACAAGTAAAATTCTAGGAAAAATCATGCAATGCCTGCCTCATCAGAAAGATAGAAAACATTTTAAAATGATAGGTAAGGATTTAAAGACACATCCTGATTGTGTTTCTACTGAGTATCCTTCTGTGTGCAATTCTTATTAGAACCAGAGATTAGAAAGCAAAGCTTTGCAAGTAAACAGGATAGTATGTGTTAAAGAGATATGACAAGAAAAATATTGCCATTCCTCAATCAAACCTTTGTTTAATTTCAGTGTCTTTGGTGGGGAGGGAGTAAGGCAAAGAAAGCTTTTTTCCTCAAAACTGGTCAACTATATCATATCTTGCTTTCATAGTTAAGTTTTCTTTCTTTTCCACAGATACGTGATAAATCTGAAGAGCTCTATATAGTAACATCAGAAAAAGACAAATTGTCTTCTGAAGTAGTTGATAAGGAAAGTAGAATTCAAGGTTTACTTGAAGAAATTGGGAGCACTAAAAATGATCTACCAACTCCCCAGTTGAGTTGTGAAAGCACTGATCAAGAATTCCAAGATGTTAAAAATCACTGTATTGAATTTGAGCAAAAGTATAAAATGGTCCTTGAAGAAAATGCCAAATTGAATCAAGAAATAGGAAATCTCTCTAAAGAAGCTGAAGAACTTGGGTTAAATTTGGAGGCTTTGAAGGCAGAGGTTAGTGCAGGACATCCTCTAGGGAAATGATCTTTGTTCTGGGGTTTTGCTTCCGTATATATGTCACAGAATGATCTGCTTTTCACATTTATTTTTTCTTATCTTACAGCTCTCTCACAAAACCCAAGAACTTCAACAAAAAACAACTGAGAATCAAGAAAGATCAAAGGAAGTGGAAGAGCTGAAGAAACAATTAGAAAGTAGGGATTCTAGGCTGCAAATGGTAGAAAAGGAAAAAACACTGATTACTGAGAAATTTCAACAAACATTAGTAGAAGTAAAAACCTTAACCCAAGAAAAAGATGATCAAAAACAACTCCAAGAGAGCCTACAAACTGAGAGGGACCAACTCAAAAGTGACATTCAGGATACTATAAATATGGTAAGGTTTTGGACTGAACTTTTGAAATCTTAGAGCCTCTTTCAGAAGCCATCATTTATTATTTACGATCAAGCAGTAACTGTAAAATTATTTTCATTGTTTCATATTCTAATGAAAATTATTTTCTATTTCTCTGACAAAGAATATAGACACCCAGGAACAGCTACGAAATGCGCTTGAGTCTTTGAAACAACACCAAGAAACCATTAACATGCTAAAAATGAAAATTTCTGAGGAAACTTCCAAGAATTTGCATATAGAAGAAAACTTAGAAGAAACTAGGAATGAATTTCAGGAAAAGGTAAGGAGTGTTTCTGGTCAAAGATATCATAAAACCTTGACACTTAAGTATATAACCTTAACCTCAAACACTAAAGTACATAATGGTAATCTCAATCGTTATTATTCACAGTAGTAATAACTCAGAATAATTTACATGCTTAAGCCTAATGTCTTTGAAATAACTTCAAATATAACTGCTTACCATCAGTTTGAAAAGGAAAAGACAAAAAATACTAATTCAGATTTTGAGGTGACCTTTTTTCTGAGACCTGATATGATTTGCACATCTTCAAAACTCACTGAACTCTAAGAGTGTGAGAAAGATTCTGTGCTTATTATGGCTAAAATATTTGTTTTATGTTGGATTTTGTATACTTTATGTTTGTTTTGAGTTTGCTATAGAATCAATCTGTATATCGTGTTTGTGTCTATTTCTAGGGTTTGGGCCTTAATTTTACTCTTAGGTGCTTAAATCTTACCTTAATTTATTCTGGATAGTAAGATTCATTTTGCCCTGAGACTGTAGAAGAAAAACCACTTTAAAAAAAATAATACCTAACTGATTATTCAATCAGTTACAAATTTAATTATATGCATTGGGATGCTAATGGTGATTTTTTTAAAGGGAGGCATATTAGTCTGCTAGGGCTGCCAAAACAAAATATCACAGACTGTTTGTAAACTATGTGTTTATCTTTGCAGAAATGTCTGTTCAAGTTTTTGCCCATTTTTAAGTTGGTTTTTTGTTGTTGTAAGAATTCTATTTTTTGGATATTAACCCTTTATCAGTTTTATGATTTGCAAGTATTTTCTCCCATTTCATAGGTTGTCTTTTCACTCTATTGATTGTGTCCTCTGATGCACAGAAGTTTTAAATTTTTATACAGTTTAAGTTAGCTTCTTTTTTCCCCTTCTGCCCTGACACACAATATTCCGGTGTTGGAAAAGGAGCTTTCTCTTCTCTCTCCTATGCTTAAGGCCTTTCACTTCTTCTATTATCTCATGTTCTCAGTTTGTCTGTAATTTGGATCAACCGTGGGCCAAAGGTTCTTGACCTTAATTTGAAGTTTATAACTTCTGCTTTCGTAAGGGGAAGGTTTTTTGAATAGTTTATTTAGAATAAGATATAACAATGTATATCTGCTTTAAAACTAATGCAATCATAGTGCCCCATGAGAAGGAGGCCTGGAGAAGGAAATGGCAATCCACTCCAATATTCTTGCCTGGAGAATTCCACAGACAGAGGAGTCCATGGCGTCACAAAGAGTTAGACACGACAGAATGACTAACATACACACACATGAGGAGACAATAAATGAGAAGTGAGGAAAGTTATACTCATTGGGACCACCTGGCTTCTGTAGTATTATGTTCATGCTAGAAGCTTCCATGGTGACAAAGGGTCTGATGGAATTTTCGGCACCATTCTGTTTATTAGAGGTCTTGAAGTCTGGGCGGGAAGGCTGAGATCACCTTGGTCCAGTGATAACCATATTCATGCTGGAATCACCCATGTAGATAAAAGAGAGGGTCCAGGAATCTCCTGGGACCCCTCTGTTCTGGGCACCACAGAGGTCTATTAGTAGGTCTGTCAGAAATCCTCTTGGAGTGCCCATTTTCAACCTACTTGATGTCTCTCTCTTTGGAAATGCAGTTTCTCTAGTGTGTCTCTACAGAAATTAAATTTTACTCATAACCACAGTAGCTGAAATATTTCCTAGTCTGAGTTCAGTTTTGAAATGTACCTTGGTTATCAGAATACTTTGTCTCTATCTTCTTTGTCTTTGTAGATATTTCTTTGTTTAGGAGTAAAGATTCAGATGGAGAAGGCAATGGCAGCCCACTCCAGTACTCTTGCCTCCAGTACGGAGGAGCCTGGTGGGCTGCAGTCCATGGGGTCGCTAAGAGTCAGACACGACTGAGCGACTTCACTCTCACTTTTCACTTTCCTGCACTGGAGAAGGAAATGGCAACCCACTCCAGTGTTCTTGCCTGGAGAATCCCAGGGACGGGGCAGCCTGGTGGGCTGACGTCTGTGGGGTCACACAGAGTCGGACACGACTGAAGTGACTTAGCAGTAGCAGCAAAAATTCAGGAGTGCGAATTATAGTATCTGACAAACTGCTCCCAAAGGCTATATGTTCCCCACCTTAAGTTCTCATACAGTTAGCTCCATGGTGTGCAACATTGTCAGAAGCTCATGAGTATTGCCAGCACTTAAGAGGGTAACTAAACAAAGGATGGTTTGTCCTTATCCACTCTAGAGAACAAAGAAACTACTAAAAATACTAATTTGAAGTTTACATAATAGTATGGGAAAATGCATATGATCTACATGAAAAAGAAAAGCTACAATGAATCCTATATATGTAAATTAATTATGATTGCTATGTTTTTAAAAAGTTAATGGAAAACACTGGGATGAAATATTCCAGAATTCTAATAGTGGTTGTGTTTGTGATATTGATGATATTTTTTCTCTTTATTTTTCAGATTTTTTTCTAACATTAATTATAGATCTTTATAAAAACCTTTAAAGACATATGTGACCAGTATGGAGTTGAATATTTATTAGACTAGTATAAAGGTATATCAGATCAGATCAGTCGCTCAGTTGTGTCCGACTCTTTGCGACCCCGTGAATAACAGCATGCCAGGCCTCCCTATCCATCACCAACTCCTGGAGTTCACTCAGACTCACGTCCATCGAGTCAGTGATGCCATCCAGCCATCTCATCCTCTGTCGTCCCCTTCTCCTTCTGCCCCCAATCCCTCCCAGCATCAGAGTATTTTCCAATGAGTCAACTCCAATTTCATGCCAACAATTGTGATGTTAGTCTTAGTCTCCTTTTACCAGGGACTTCACATTTTAAGTTACATTTGGTTAAGACTTATTATGGATAAATGAATTTATATAACATGCTTTTCTTAAGCAGTAATTGAAAATTATATATTGAGAAAAGATGAATTATACTGTTATAATGTGAGATATATTTCTACCAAAATTACTTTTCCCTCTACATGTATACTTACAATGGTGCATACTTACCATTGTAAGTAAGTATGCACTACTTCTGAAAATGAAAGTTGGGAATATTCTTATTGGGAATAGGGAATGATTTCCAGCTTTTAAGGAAAGAAATAAAATGATAGAGCCCAAAGTAGCTTACTTTTTCAGAAAATCGGGTTAACCCATCATACATAAAGATAATTGTTATATCTATAGCTGTTTCAGTTCAGTTCAGTTGCTCAGACATGTCCGACTCTTTGAGACCCCATGATGCATAATGCCAGGCCTCCCTGTCCATCACCAACCCCGGAGTTTACTCACTCATGTCTGTCAAGTTGGTGATGCCATCCAGCCATCTCATCCCCTGTCATCCCCTTCTCCTCCTGCACCCAATCCCTCCCAGCATCAGAGTCATTACCAGTGAGTCAGCTCTTCGCATGAGGTGGCCAAAGTATTGGAGTTTCAGCTTTAGCATCAGTCCTTCCAATGAACACCCAGGACTGTTCTCCTTAGAATGGACCCGTTGGATCTCCTTGCAGTCCAAGGGACTCTCAAGAGTCTTCTCCAACACCATAGTTCAAAAGCATCAATTCTTCAGCGCTCAGCTTTCTTCACAGTCCAACTCTCATATCCATTCATGACTACTGGAAAAACCATAGCCTTGACTAGATGGACCTTTGTTGGCAAAGTTATGTCTCTGCTTTTGAATATGCTATCTAGGTTGGTCATAACTTTCCTTCCAAGGAGCAAGCGTCTTTTAATTTCATGGCTGCAATCACCATCTGCAATGATTTTGGAGCCCAAAAAATAAAGTCTGACACTGTTTCCACTGTTTCCCCATCTATTTGCCATGAAGTGATGGGACCAGATGCCATGATCTTCGTTTTCTGAATGTTGAGCTTTAAGCCAACTTTTTCACTCTCCTCTTTCACTTTCATCAAGAGGCTTTTTAGTTCCTCTTCAGTTTCTGCCATAAGGGTGGTGTCATCTGCATATCTGAGATTACTGATATTTCTCCCTGCAATCTTGATTCCAGATTGTGCTTCTTCCAGCCCAGCGTTTCTCATGATGTACTCTGCATAGAAGTTAAATAAGCAGGGTGACAATATACAGCCTTGACGTACTCCTTTTCCTATTTGGAACCAGTCTGTTGTTCCATGTCCAGTTCTAACTGTTGCTTCCTGACCTGCATATAGGTTTCTCAAGAGGCAGGTCAGGTGGTCTGGTATTCCCATCTCTTTCAGAATTTTCCACAGTTTATTGTGATCCACACAGTCAAAGGCTTTGGCATAGTCAATAAGGCAGAAATAGATGTTTTTCTGGAACTCTCTTGCTTTTTCCATGATCCAGCGGACGTTGGCAATTTGATCTCTGGTTTCTCTGCCTTTTCTAAAACCAGCTTGAACATCTGGAAGTTCACAGTTCACGTATTGCTGAAGCCTGGCTTGGAGAATTTTGAGCATTACTTTACTAGCGTGTGAGATGAGTGCAATTGTGTAGTAGTTTGAGCATTCTTTGGCATCGCCTTTCTTTGGGATTGGAATGAAAACTGACCTTTTCCAGTCCTGTGGCCACTGCTGAGTTTTCCAAATTTGCTGGCATATGGAGTGCAGCACTTTCACAGCATCATCTTTCAGGATTTAAAATAGCTCAACTGGAATTCCATCACCTCTACTAGATTTGTTTGTAGTGATGCTTTCTAAGGCCCACTTGATTTCACATTCCAGGATGTCTGGCTCTAGGTGAGTGATCACACCATCATGATTATCTGGGTCGTGAAGATCTTTTTTGTACAGGTCTCCTGTGTATTCTTGCCACCTCTTCCTAATATCTTCTGCTTCTGTTAGGTCCATACCATTTCTGTCCTTTATTGAGCCCATCTTTGCATGAAATGTCCCCTTGGTATCTCTAATTTTCTTGAAGAGATCTCTAGTCTTTCCCATTCTGTTGTTTTCCTCTATTTCTTTGCATTGATCACTGACGAAGGCTTTCTTATCTCTCTTTGCTGTTCTTTGGAACTCTGCATTCAGATGCTTATATCTTTCCTTACCTCCTTAGCTTTTCGCTTCTCTTCTTTTCACAGCTATTTGTAAGGCCTCCCCAGACAGCCATTTTGCTTTTTTGCATTCCTTTTCCATGGGGATGGTCTTGATCCCTGTCTCCTGTACAGTGTCACAAACCTCCATCCATAGTTCATCAGGCACTCTATCTATCAGATCTAGTCCCTTAAATCTATTTCTCACTTCCACTGTATAATCATAAGGGATTTGATTTAGATCATACCTGAATGGTCTAGTGGTTTTCCCTAATTTCTTCAATTTAAGTCTGAATTTGGCAATAAGGAGTTCATGATCTGAGCCACAGTCAGCTCCTGGTCTTGTTTTTGCTGACTGTATAGAGCTTCTCCATCTTTGGCTGCAAAGAATATAATCAATCTGATTTCTGTGTTGACCATCTGGTGATGTCCGTGTATAGAGTCTTCTCTTGTGTTGTTGGAAGAGGGTGTTTGTTATGACCAGTGCATTTTCTTGGCAAAACTCTATTAGCCTTTGCCCTGCTTCATTCCGTATTCCAAGGCCAAATTTGCCTGTTACTCCAGTTGTTTCTTGACTTCCTACTTTTGCATTCCAGTCCCCTATAATGAAAAGGACATCTTTTTTGGGTATTAGTTCTAAAGGGTCTTATAGGTCTTCATAGAACCATTCATCTTCAGCTTCTTCAGCATTACTGGTCGGGACATAGACTTGGATTACTATGATATTGAATGGTTTGCCTTGGAAACGAACAGAGATCATTCTGTCGTTTTTGAGATTGTACCCAAGTACTGCATTTTGGACTCTTTTGTTGACCATGATGGCTACTCCATTTCTTCTGAGGGATTCCTGCCCGCAGTAGTAGATATAATGGTCATCTGAGTTAAATTCACCCATTCCAGTCCATTTTAGTTTGCTGATTCCTAGAATGTCGACGTTCACTCTTGCCATCTCCTGTTTGACCACTTCCAATTTGCCTTGATTCATGGACCTAAGATTCCAGGTTCCTATGCAATATTGCTCTTTACAGCATCAGACCTTGCTTCTATCACCAGTCACATCCACAGCTGGGTATTGTTTTTGCTTTGACTGCATCCCTTCATTCTTTCTGGAGTTATTTTTCCACTGATCTCCAGTAGCATTTTGGGCACCTACTGACCTGGGGAGTTCCTCTTTCAGTATCCTATCATTTTGCCTTTTCATACTGTTCATGAGGTTCTCAAGGCAAGAATACTGAAGTGGTTTGCCATTCCCTTCTTCAGTGGACCACATTCTGTCAGCTGTTTAGGTAGTTCTTATTAGTGATCAGGCACAAGAGCACACACTGGAGCCAGAGCATTGGGTTCAAAACCTGGTTATTCATCTCTGAGTGACCTTGGGCAAGTGACCTATCCTCTCTGGGATTATTTCCTCATCTGTCAAATGGAGATAATAATAGTACCTACCTCATAAAGTTATAGTGAAGATTAAGTATGTCAATATATGAAAATATTGCCTGATATATAAGTAATATGTGTTGGCTGTTTTTATTATTATTATTAAAAGTATTGTTAACTAAGAAACTCTTCACTGTATTTATATTTTAGATGGTTGGCATAGATAAAAGCCAAAATTTGGAAACCACAAAAACCCAAGCTGTGATCACAGATGCTGAGGATAATGAGCTAACTGAGCAACAGAGAAAGATATTTTCTTTGATACAGGAGAAAAATGAACTGCAACAAATGTTAGAGAGTATTACAGCAGAAAAGGAACAACTGAAGACTGACCTAAGAGAAAACATTGAAATGGTAGGATTAAGCACTGTACTTTGCAGTACGTTTTCGTCCTTGTGTATTTTAGACTTTTACAGTTTTATTGAGGTATATCTTACATGCCATGTGATAAATGTAACAGATGCAAGTATACAGTCTGATGACTTTTGACAAATATCTCTACTGTGGACTTTGAGTTTTCATCAGGACATGGAACATCACCCTAGAATGTTCCCTTGACCCCTTTTCTACTCAATCCCAATCTTAACCTCTGCCCCATGTAGTCACTATCTTGATGGTTTTTACCTTAATCACATTGTCTCTTGTAGAAATTCATACAAATAGAATCACACGGCATACACTCTTTTGTGTCTTCTTTCTGGGTGTGCGTGCCAAGTTGCTCCAGTCGTGTCCAGCTCTTTGCAACCTATGGGCCATAGCCTACCAGGCTCCTCTGTCTGTGGGATTCTCCAGGCGTGAATCCTGGAGTGAGTTCCCCTGCCCTCCTCCAGGGAATCTTCCCGACCCAGGGATTGAACCCTTGTTTCTTATGTCTCCTGCATTAGCAGGCAGGTTCTTTATCACTAACGCCACCTGGGAACCCCGTGTCTTCTTTCTAGTCTCCTGCTTATTGCTGGGTAGCATTCCATTGTTGGAAAGGCTACAATTTGTTTAGACTTTCTCCTGCTGGTGGAAATTTAGATTCTCTTCACTATTTGGCTATTTTGAATAACGATGCTGTAAACATTCATAAACAAATATTTTTATGGAGATTTTTTTTTTATGTCTCTAGGGTAAATATCTAAATGGAATAGCTGGATCATAGGGAGATATATATTTAACTTGCTGAAAATTTACTAGATTGACTTCCAAAGTAGTTGTGCCATTTTATATTTCTGTCAGCAAATTAAAAGAATTCTGGTGACCCCACATCCTCACCAACACTTCACAGTATTGTTGTGTTTAATGGTAACCATTCTGTTGGGCGTGTGCCTCATAGTTTTCATGGCCTTTCCCTAATGACTATAAAGATATTGGGCATCTTTTCATGCTTACTAGCATGAGATTGCTTATTGGCCATTGTTTATCTTTTTATAAATTATTTGCTGTGTCTGTGATATGTAATACTTTTCAGTCTACAGATCTTTTCCATATTTTCTTAAATTTGTTCCTAAATGTTTCTCTTTTATATATGCTGTTGCAGTTTTTTTACTTCATTTTTAATTGTTTATTGTTAATGTTTGCCAATATTTGCAAACCTACTTTAGTATTTTTTTCTAAATTTAGAGACAATATAATGTACCTAGAATGAAATTAATACTTTGAGAAGTTTGCTATAGATCAGAGTAGCACCTGACCTTCTGTGTGGTTTTCTGTGTTTCTTGGGATTGTCTTTTGGTTAGAATTATTGACTGTAAGTAACAATACAGACAAAAGTCATATTCATTTATCAGTCTCTGGCTTGAGATGCTTTTGTGACTTAAGAATGTTAAGTATTCTTAAGAATACTTAAGAATGTTACTGTTTAAGCTTAATAACTTGAATTAGTCCACCTCATGCTACTAAGCAGTGCTGCCATTTTGAGCTTGCTATTAAGCAATGTGTACAATCAAAGCCATTCCAGCATATGAAAAGACCATAACCATATATAGGTATATAGATAAGTGTCTCATATTATCTGTTGTCAACAAAAGCTTAAAAGTGTCTTTTGGCTTAGTGGTAGAAAATGAGCAAATCTCTCATGATAAAATACTAAACCCAGTTCTAATTCTCATGATAGGATTGTAAGGTGAGCAATGAAGAAACAGTACTTAAAAAATCAGATTCTTGGCATTTATATGATTAAAGACTCACTTTTTATATTAATCTTTTCCAATATACTTTGTCATGATCTCTTCATTTTTTGGCTAAAGTAAATTCTGCTTTTTACCTGATTTCTTAAATGTAAGTTAGTACTATTTTGATCTCAACTTTTTAAAAAAAATTCTAGACCATTGAAAACCAGGAAGAATTAAGATTTCTTGGAAACGAACTTAAAAAACAACAGGATATTGTTGCACAAGAAAAGAACCATACCATTAAGAAAGAAGAAGAGCTTTCTAGGACCTGTGAAAAACTATCAGAAGTTCAAGAAAAGCTAAAGGAAAAGGTGACTTTTTAAAGTTATCTTCCTGGTCATTTTTCCTGACTAAAATTTGTACTTTCCAGCAAACCTAAATTGAAATAACCTCTCAGATGAACAGATCTTAATGGACAATATTTTGGACAGTTTCAACTCCTACTGAGATGTTAACCAACATCCTTTGTGACGATTATATTATTCCGGAGTCTTTAGATGGGGGAAGGCCTTCATTTTTCTAAACAAGTCATTTGATATATTCATTCATCAAGTGCTTATTGAGCACTGCTGTAGCCAGGCACTCTTCTGGGCTCTTGAGATACATTGGTCAACAAAACAAAGATTCTGCCCTTGTAGGGATGCATTAGTCATGCTCTGAAATGTGAGATTCATCTCTACAGTCAGCCCTCTGTATCTGCAGGTTCTGCATCCATGGATTCAACTAGCCACAGGTCAGAAATATTCAGAGGAAAAATACAGAAAGTTCCAAAAACTGAAACCCAGAATTGCCACACTTGGGCAACTATTTACATAGCATTTATATTGTATTCAGTACCATATGTAATCTAGAGATGAGTTAAAGTATATGAGAGGATGTGTTTAGGTTATATACAAATAGTTATCATTTTATAAAAGGGACTTGAGCGTTCATGGATTTTGATAACTGCAGAGGTCCTGGAACTACTCTTCCGTGGGTAACAAGGGATGACTGTATTATCACTTAGATATTGTCAATAAGATGCTATTGTAAAATTTGTAGAAAAGTCTAAGACTCTCGTAATGATTATATTCCCCGAGTAATTCTAAAATGCACCCACTGAGATCTTTCTGTATATTCTAGAAGCAGTATCACATTCATTATAGATAATGTATAGTGATTTCCATTGTGCTTCTGTATATTTTTTCCTAATATGGATTCTCTTAATTCTCATCCCTTTTACTATAACCTAATTGAATATGTTAAAACCTAATTTCTATTTCATATTCCTCCTAAAGGAGGGAAATCATTGAGCTTATGTAAAAGTTAATGCTTCTTTGTTTGTTTGGGCCACTTCATATGGCCCTCACTAGAAATGGAAGTAAATTATTCAAGTTCTTAAGAGACGTGGCATTACAGTTATTTGGCACAGTGATGTCTGCATATTTAATTAATCTCTTTTGTTTTTTAGTTTTTCTCATTTTCACATTCTTCCTTGATTAACCTAGTGGCACTATATTAGTTTCCTAGGGCTTTTGTATCAAATTACCATAAACTTGATGGCTTAAAACAACAAGAATTTATTCTTTCACAGTTCTGCATCTTAGAAGTTCACAATCACAGTGTTGGCGGGACCAGGCTCCCTCCGAAGGCTCTAGGGAAGAATCCTTTAATCCCTTTTCCTGTCCTTGACTCCCAGCTCATGCTGGTGTTTCTTGGCTTATAGCTACATCTCTCCAGTCTCTGCCTCCATCTTCTCTGTGTGTCCTCTTGTCTCTTATAAGGACAAAATTTAGGATTTAGGGCCGACCTTAATCTAGGAGGATTCCTTCTCAGTCCTTAACTGATCACATCCACAGAAACCCTGTTTTCAAAGAAGATCAGGTACTCGGGGTCTGGGTAGACTTGAATTTGGTGTGGGATGCTATTTGACCCACTAGACATTGTACCTAGAAGGCTATTTTACTTTTAATGCCCCTTGTCTGCTTATTTTGGAGTAGTCGGCAAGGCTGTGATCATGATTATTTCAGTTTGCAAAGTAGATTTTACATAAGAATTTTAAGAGAGTATAGACAAAATAGTAATTATAAAAACTGTATTTCTTAAGAGCCAACAACTGCAAGAAAAACAGCAGCAACTGCTTAGTGCACAAGAAGAGATGAGTGAGATGCAGAAAAAGATGAATGAAATGGAAAACTTAAAGAATAAACTAAAGAACCAAGAATTAACATTGGAATGTATAAAAATTGAGAAGATAGAGTTAGCTCAGAAACTTCATGAAAATTGTGAGGAAATGAAATTCATAACCAAAGAAAGAAATGATCTAAAGAAATTACAGGAATCATCTGAAGTAGAGAGAAATAAGCTTAAAGAACACATAAGAGAGATTGAAGCTACAGTAAGTCACGGCCTTTTCTTTCATCTATTAAATGTTTCTTTAAAGACTGAGTCGATTGGAAAGGGGGAGGCAGTGGTGGATGATGTTCTTACAATTATTCTTTAAATTTCACTTGCTAATAAAGGGTCTAGAAACAAAAGAAGAACTACAGATGGCCCACCTGCATCTACAGGAACACCAAGAGACTATTGAAGAACTCAGAAGAACCATTTCTGAGAAGACAGCTCAGATAGTAAATATTCAGAAGAACTTAGAAAAATCCGGAACTGAACTGCAAGAAAAGGTTTGTCCTTCCTTCTTTCCATCCTTTCTTTTTCTTTCCCTTTTCTTTCTCCTTTGAAGGAAAGATAGGTAGTGAATGGGTTATAATTAATTCATTTATTGAGTAATATTTGTTGAGTTTTTAATGTATCGGGTACAGTCCTGGATTATAGAAATAAAGTGGGAACAAGGTGGACAGATCCTCTGCAGTCATAGAACTTATTTTGTAGTGGAAAGAGATTATCAACAAATAAGCAATCAAATGAATAGGATAATTTACGATAATAACAAATGCTATGGAGAGAATGAAACATACACTAGACCAACCTATGTTAAAAGCTTGTTGTGTGCTCAGTATTGAGACTGTGGATATGAATAAGACATTGCTCTTTTTCCCCAATATGAGCATATAAAAAACATTCTCAATTCCAATTTGATAAATGCAGAAATATGACAGTAACATTAGTGATCATGGAAAGAGGAAATCAATCTTTACACATAAAAAATTTGTTAAGTAGCATTAAAATTAATCTGAGAATGGGGCCATTCATTTATTGGGATATAATCTGCTCAGCTCTGAATTTTCTCCGGTTGTATTTGAGAACTAATATAGAAATGAATCAGTGAAATGGAACTAGTAGAGCAATGAATCAGAACTAGTATAGAAATGAATCCAGAATCACTGCAGATGGTGACTGCAGCCATGAAATTAAAAGACGCTTACTGCTTGGAAGAAAAGCTATGACCAACCTAGACAGCATAATAAAAAGCTGAGACATTACATTGCCAACAAAGGTCCATCTAGTCAAAGCTATGGTTTTTCCAGTAGCCATTTATGGATATGAGAGTTGAACTATAAAGAAAGCTGAGCACTGAAGAATTGATGCTTTTAAACTGTGGTGTTGGAGAAGACTCTTAAGAGTCCCTTGGACTGCAAGGAGATCTAACCAGTCCATCCTAAAGGAAATCAGTCCTGAATATTCTTTGGGAGGACTGATGCTGAAGCTGAAACTCCAATACTTTGGCCACCTGATGCAAAGAAGTGACTCATTTGAAAAGACCCTGATGCTGGGAAAGATTGAAGGCAGGAAGAGAAGGGAACGACAGAGGATGAGATGGTTGGATGGCATCACCAACTCATGGACATGAGTTTGGGCAAGCTCCAGGAGTTGGTGATGGACAGGGAGGCCTGGCATGCTACAGTCCATGGGGTTGCAAAGAGTTGGACGTGACTGAGCAACTGAATTGAACTGATAGAAATTAAGCATGCAGCTGATTGGATTAATAATTTATTGGTAAAGTGTACTTTGGGTATAAACTGGAGAAGAAAGAAAATTATGACAGAATATGACTAGCAGTCATGAATAGTTTGAGTAGGAATCAAGGGAAAGTGAGTAAATAGGAGATTGTGGTCCGCAGTAGGCCATGAAGGTTTAAAATCACTTCCGTTGCTATGGAGAATATCCTCATCTTTTCCCTTTAAAAATTATGACAACAATGTCTAGATAGTACCCTTAGTATTATATGAATATCGCAAGATCCCAGTGCTTCATGAGGAACGGGAGCTACTTCCTAATGTGAAAGAAATCACTGCTACTCAGGAAGCAATAGATGAACCAGAGCTGTTGAAAGAACAATCCAAACCAAAGATTCAACAACACTAGCAAGAATAGAAATGGAAAGTCTCAGGATGGCTGCAAAACTTCAAGAAAGTCACAAGGAAATAAAATCTCTCACTAAGGAAACAGAGAATATTAAAATGACAATAGAAGCACTTTAGATTGAATGTGACCAACTGAAGAGATGAGAGAAACTCTGGCTAAAGTATGTCTCATCCTTTCCTCCCATTTAATAAGTGTTTTATATTTTATAAGTGAGAAAGAGAGCATTCATAGTTATAATATTCCTACCAGTTTTCTTTAAGTGTCTCTTAATTACGAAGTGATTGGAAATAGAACAACTAAAAACTGCTCATAAATACTAAGAAACTATGGATAATGAAGGAAAATGTTTCAGGGAAGAGACTTGTTTTCTTAAGTATTGAAAATGATTTAGAAAAAGCAGTGTTAAATTACAGGAAAGGATGAAGTCAAAAACACTGTTTTCTTTCTGTGTTTAAACTTATTTCTCCAGCATCCCATAGGCATTACCATTTCCCTCACCAATCCAGTCAGAAATCTGAGAATCAACCCTACTACTATCCCTTCCTCCCCACTCCCTCTATAATCCAAGAATCAAAACCTTGTCGATTTTAAGGCATGTGCCTATGTGTGAAATCCTCCCACTCTTCTCCATATTCTGTCATAATTTTCTTCTCCAGTTTACATCCAAAGTACACTTTACCAATACTCTAATCCAAGCCAGGATTATTTCTCTCTGGCTTTCCTGCAATAGCCTCCTAACTGGTCTCTCCATTCATTTCATACTTCTGTAATTCATTCCCCATTCTGTGCCAAGGTGGTGTTTCTCCTTAAAACTTTTTAATAGCTTATTATTGCTCTTGAAATACAGACTAGTGTCTGTATTTCACATGATCCTGGATCCCAGACCTTGCTGGTTTCTACCCCTGTTTCATCTACTCTTCCTCCTGTTCATTGTGCTCAGGCAACTCTATAGTCTATTGCTCTTCCACGTCGCACAGCTTTCAGATGGTCTGGTCTTCCTTCCTGTAGTATTTCCATACTCCTCTTTGCCTAACAACTGCTCTCAGCCTTTAGATCTCAACTGAAGCTTTCCATCCCCCAGGAAGCCCTTCCTAATCACTCAGAATAGATTAGGTTTGCCACTGGTACCCTGAAATAACCCACCACCTCTGTTTGGTTAAGATTTGATATAATATGTATTTTTCCTTCTAAAATGTGTAAGTCTCAAAAAGGCCGATCATGTAAAGTCTCATTTACCATTTCATCTCCAACTTCTAATATTATAGGATACTGACAACACAGTGAATATTCAATAAATGTGTTAAATATCTGAATAATGGAAGAGTGGGTGAGAGGAAATACTGTTCTGGAAATGAGCCGTTAAATCCCTGATTTAATTGTTTTAGAAAGCATCCTTGTTTCTTTTCCCCAAAAATGAAGTAAAGTATCTCTGGGTATCAACTGTATCATTTTATGATTCTCTTTAGATCCAAACATCTCAAGACAAACAAGAACAGTCCTTCGATATGAAAGAAAAGGACAGTGAGACTAAGAAATTAATGAATGAGATGGAGCAATTGAAAGAGCCATTCAAAGACGCAGCACTACTAAAGCTAGAAATGGAAAAGCTCGAATTGTCTGAAAGACTTCAAGAAAGTCATGATGAAGTGAAAGCTGTAGCTAAGGAGAGAGCTGACCTTCAGAGGCTACAGGAATTTCTTCAATCTGAAAAGAGCCAACTCCAAGAAAACTTAAGAGAAATGACAGCTAAAGTATGTGTCATTCATTTTCATGTGTGTGTGTGTGTTAATATTCTGTAAGCAAATATGTTGGTAAAAACTAAACCTTTGGGGAAAAGGAATTCGTCACCATGTAATGATTATAATGTTTTCAAATTTTCTTGCAATTTCCTTTAATAATAAAGCAACTAGAAACTGAAGAGAAACTTAAAGTTGCTCACTGTCACCTAAAAGAACAAGAGGAAATTATCGGTAAACTGAGAGTGGATCTATCAAAGAGAGAAACTGAAATATCACATATTCAACAGGAATTAGAAACCACAAATGATAAATTACAGAAAAAGGTAAAATGGGAGTAAAGGAACAGGGGAAGCAAATTTAAGGGAGGTAGCTAACTAGATTACAAAGACTACTGTTTACTTACTAAATTGTTTTAGAAAGCATCCTAAATTTTTTTCCTTAAAAAAAATATATATACATATACATATATAAGCACATTTTTATGTGTGTTTGTGTGCAAGTATATTTTTGGCTTTTTCTTTTTTAGACTCAAGAGCTTTATGAGAAACAGTTTATTACTGTCAAAGAAATCAGTGAGACTCAGGAAAAAATGAGTGAACTGGAACAGTTAAAGGAACACCTCAAAGCCAAAGACTCATCACTACAAAGAAAAGAAAGTGAGAGGCTCAAGTTGACTGAAAAACTTCAAGGAAGTCAAGAAGAATTAAAAACCATAATTAAGGAAGAAGATGAACTGGAAAGGGTACAGGAGGCCCTTCAAAAGGAAACAGACCAACTCAAAGAAAACACTAAAGAAATTGTAGCTGATGTAGGTTTCCCTCTTTTGATGTTTTTTGGTTATAAAAGTAGTGTTAAGGTGATAATGATGATGTTCACTATTAAGTTAGATTAATTTTCCTCGAATCATAAAGGAACAGAAAATCAAAGCAGAACTAAAAGCTACTTATATCCTTCTGAAGGAGTACCAGGAAACCATTAATGCATGGAATAGTTCAGAGAAGACAGATCAGGGAACAAATATCCAGAGAGGTTTAGAGAATTCAGATACTGACAGGCAAATGTAGGTCTCATATTGTTTAGAAAATGACATCCTATTATTGTGTTCTTCATATCCCTTAAGGAAGAAAATAATACATACGTTAAACTAAAATATGAAGATGATTGGCATAATTTTAGAAACAGTTGTTTTTCCTAATATTTTCTGCCTATGTCCTAACTTGCTTTATAATTTTCACAGATTCAAGAACTTCAGGAAGAAGAACATCAACTTCTTGAGATGAAAGATGTCAGTGAGACTTGGGAAAAAATATGTGAAATGGAAAACTTGAAGAAGCAACTTGAGGCCCAAAAGTCAACTCTAGAAAATACAGAATGGGAGAACATCAAGTTAACTCAGAGACTCAATGAAAATATTGCAGAAATAAGATCTGTTACAAAAGAAAGAGATGACCTTAGGAATATGGAGGAGACTCTCAAAGTAGAGATAGACCAGCTCAAGGAAAACCTAAGGGAAACAATGAGTAGAGTGAGTTACCATCTTTCACCCAACTTGTAAATATGAAATCGTGTCCTAAAAGAACTGTGATTGATAGAGTTGGTGGAGATGTAAAAATGGTCCAACCGTTGGGGAAAACTGGAGGGATGGATATGTGGTGGTGGTGGTTGTTCAGTCTGACTCCTTGCGACCCCATGGACTGCAACATGCCAGGCTTCCCTGTCTTTCACCGTCTCCCGGAGCTTGTTCAAACTCATGTCCATTGAGTTGATAATGCCATCTTACCATCTCATCCTCTATCATTCCCTTCTCCTGCCTTCTATCTTGCCCAGCATCGGGGTCTTTTCCAGTGAGTTGGCTCTTCAAATCACATGGCCAAAGTATTGGAGCTTCAGCTTCAGCATCAGTCCTTTCAGTGAATATTCAGGGTTGATTTCCTTTAGGATTGACTAGTCTTGATCTCCTTGCTGTCTGAGGGACTCTCAAGAGTTTTCTCCAACACCACAGTTCAAAAGCATCAATTCTTCTGCATTCAGCCTTCTTTATGGTCCAATTCTCATATCCATACATGACTACTGGAAAAAACATAGCTTTGACTATACAGACTGTTGTTTGCAGTAACCCCCAAAATCCAGTTATTGCTGTTTATCTGCACACATTAGCATACTTGTGCAAAGATGTTTATAGACAGATATTCATTGCAGCAAGTTGCAATAACAAAATTAAGCAACCCCCCTCACCAATAGGAAAATCCTCACTGTCCATTAGACTGGTTGAACAAAAATATAGCACATTCAGACCATGGAATACCAGCACATAGGTAAAAAATGAGATAGAGCTGATTAAAAAGTTTCCGATGGGAAAAAGGAGTATTTAGAATATACTGACATCCAGAAGTTACTTTCAGAGGATGAGAACTGAGAGGCCCAAGGAGGAAGGGGAAATTTTTACTTCTTACCCTATGCCTTTCCTACATATTGTTGAATTGTATTATTCTGAATGTATTATTTTTCTTTCTCTAATAATAAAGGACCTGGAAAGACAAGAGGAACTAAGAATTGCCCAGATGAATCTGAAAGAGCACAAAGAAACTATCGATAAACTCAGAGGAATTGTTTCAGGGAAAACAGATGAAATATCAAATATCCAAATGAATTTAGAAAACACAAATACGGCCTTAAAAGCACAGGTATTTCTTATAATATCTAAGTAACTGAGAGTTTGAATCAGGTCTTTTGTGTTATAAAACAGGGTATGAGTTGTCAAATATTGAAGATAAGTAGAGATTTTCCTATTTAATTTAGAAACTATTTTTTAACTTTCTCTCTGTATCTGTCTATATCCTAACTTACTGTTTGATTATCTCAAGGTCCAAGAACTTCAGGAGAAAGAACATCAACTTCTTAAGGTGAAAAATGATCTCAGGGAAAATATGTATCAAACAGAGCAATTGAAGAAGCAATTAGAGACTCAGAATTCAATCCTGGAAAGCATAGAAACAGAGAAGTTAAGGCTGACTCAGAAACTCCATGAAAATGTTGAAGAAATAAAATCTGTTACTGAGGAAAGAGATGACCTAAGAAGAATGGAGGGAACCCTCAAAATGGAGCGAGATCAACTCAGGGAAAGCCTCAGAGAAACAAAAGCTAAAGTAAGTTACACTCATTCCTCTTGCCAGCAATTTAATATGATGTTTTCCTTATATCAGTGAACCCTTCTTTGAAATGAGTGGTACTTTTGGTGAGAGTTAACAGGATACCACCTTTTAGGCAGGTAATTTGGTATTATTTTTGAAAATTTTAAATTCTGTAACCAGCATTTTCTTTATGGGCTTTACCCTACATGTACATTTGCTCAATTGTTAAGATAAAGAAAAAGCAAATATGTGTGCGTGTGTGTGTATTCATAACACAAACATATAAGCATACATACCATAAAGTTGTTCGTTACAGCAATTTGTGATTTTAAAAAAGATAGGAAATAACCTAAATGTGCATCACAAGGAAACCGAATAAATATATGCAATATGTCCCAGGGGTGGAGAAGGAAATGGCAACCCACTCCAGTATTCTTGCTTGAAAAATCCCATGGACAGAGGAGCCTGGTGGGCTACAGTCCATGGGTACAGAGAGTGGGCCACGACTGAGCACATGTCCAGGTAGCACAGTGGGAAAAGAATCCACTGCCAATGCAGGAGATGCTGGAGATACAGGTTCAATGCCTGAGTTGGGAAGATCCCCTGGAGGAGGAAATGGCAACCCAGTCCAGTATTCTTGCCTGGGAAATCCCATAGACAGAAGACCTGCTGGGCTACAGTCCATGGGATCGCAAAGAGTTGGACACGGCTGAGCGACTGAGTGTGCGCATACAGTATATATGCAACCCCTAAAAAACGAAATAGATTTGAATGTTCTAATATGAAAGCCCAAAGTAAACCTTAGGGGGAAAAGCAGGTTGTAGAAGAGCACATGTATAGCATGCTCGCCTCTGAAAAATGTGAGTACACTGTGGGGAGGTGAGGCCAGGGGAAGGGAAAACCTACAGTTTTCTAACAACCTCAAAGATGTGGAGGAAGAAATAAGAAATTTATCATTTTTACTAAGAAAATATCGCTTTCATTAAAAAGAAAGTAGTTAACACTAAGCTATGTTGTTTTTTGTGTTTTTTTTTTTTCCTATTAAGGATCTGGAAAAACAAGAAGAACTAAGAATAGCTCACTTGCATCTGAAGGAGGACCAGGAAATTATTGATAAACTCAGAGGGATTGTCTCTGAGAGGGCAGAAGAAATATCAAATATGCAAATGGATTTAGAAAATTCAGATGCTAAATTACAAGAAAAGGTATTGAGGGGGTCATGGGGCTTATATGTTCGAATACCCGATATATTCCTAGAATAAAAAGTAATACCTAAAATCCTTGAGGGATATAAAACACTTCAGCCACATTAGAAAGCAGCTTGGTAGTTTCTACTAACCCTGACCCATATACCTGCTTGTGGCCCAGAATTTTCTCTCCTTGGGTATGTACCTAAGGAAAAAGATGCATTCTTCCACATAAAGACATACAGGAGTGCTCACAGTAGCTGCAATCATAATTGTGAAGAACTGAAAGCAACCCATATGCCTATCAACAGGAGAATCGATATTTACATTGTGATGCGTAAGTTTAAAAGTAGGCAAACGAGCTTATGTTTGCCACAGGGTAAGAGTGAGGGGAAAGGATAGTTAGGGAGTTTGGGATGGACTTGTGCACACTGCTATATTTTATTTTATTTTATTTTTATTTATTTTAATTGGAGGTTAATTACTTTACAATATTGTATTGGTTTTGCCATACATCAACATGAATCTGCCACAGGTATACACTGCTGTATTTTAAATGGATAACCAACAAGTTCTTATTGTATAGCACAGGGAACTCTGCTCAGTGTTATGTGGCAGCCTGGACGGGAGGGGAGTTTCGGGGAGCATGGATACATGTTTATGTGTGGCTGAGTCCCTTTGCTGTCTACCTGAAACTGTCAGAACATTGTTAATCAGTTTTACTCCAATATAAAATATTTAAAAGACAACAAATAAAATTTTTTAAAAAGCAGACAAACTGATCTGGGATGAAAAAGGTCAAAATAGTGATTTGTTCTAGGAAGAGCACACAGGTAAAGTAAGTGTTCTATATTTTGATCTGAGTTTTAGTTATATAGCTGTCTGCATATGTTGAGTATAGCTGAGCTGTATACATGTAAGATTATATGTAGTCATGTATATTATATCACAAAAGACACTAAATCCTGTATGAAATTATACAGCACATTAATGAGTAAAATGGGATAACTATTGTCTTAATCAGTTTAGAAACTATTCTTAATCCTTCCCTAAAAAATTTCCAATTAATCCTAACATGATTATCTTAAGGTCCAAGAACTGAAAGCAAATGAACAGAGACTTTTTAAGTTAAAAGAAGAAATTAGTGAGACCAAGAAAAAAATGTGTGACATTGAGCAACTGAAGAACGAATTTAAGTGCCAGAGTTTAACTATGAATAAAATAGAAATGGAGAACTTAAACTTGGCTCAGAAGCTTCATGAAAACCTTGAAGAAATGAAATCTGTAATGAAAGAAAGAGATAACCTAAGGGGACTGGAAGAGACCCTCAAACTGGAGAGAGACCTACTCAAGGCCGACCTGCAAGGAAGCACAGCTAGAGTGAGTTGTCCTCCTCCTTCCTGCCAAATACCTGTTTTTATTCTAAGAAGTTTGAAAATAATTGATGCTATTCATGAAAATTTAAATGTTATAACCTTTCAGGGAGACAGTTTGACAATAGTATTTTAAAAATCTATCAACAGAGACATTTGCTACAGCAGTTTCACTTGTAGGAATTTATCCTACCAGTATATCCACATATACGGGCAGAAATACAACCGCATTCACTGCAGCACCATATGTGATGAACAAAATCAGAAACAATCCAAGTGTCTGTCAGTAAGGCACTGGATAAGTGGGGTTCGTCTGTATAGTGGAAAACTAAGCATAAGAATAGGACACTCTTTACATGATACTGACTTAGAAAAATATCCAGATGGTACGAAATGTGGAAAATAAGTGGCCGAGTTGAGCATGTTACAGGACTGGGATGGGTGGGGCTAGGGTCAGGGCCTTAGACTGTATGTCCTTCTGAACTATTCTAATTTGGCAGTGGCATGTTGGTTATTTCTAACTATGAATATGTATTTTTTAAGATTTGGTTTAGCTAGTTCATTGTTAAGAAAAGGTAATCTGCCTTAGGTCATATTTCTCAATTTCTTCTGATAACAAAGGAACTGGAAACACAAGAACAACTAAAAATTGCTCATATCCGTTTGAAAGAACACCAAGAAACTATTGATAAATTGAGAGAGAGAGTTTCAGAAAAGACGTTTCAGGTTTCAAATATTCAAAAGGACTTAAATAAATCAAAAGATGAATTTCAGAAAAAGGTATGTGTTGTTTTGTTCTTTGAGGGAACATGTGCATGCTAAGTCACTTCAGTCGTGTCCAGCTTTTTGCGACCCCATGGACTGTAGCCTGTCCACGGGATTCCCAGGCAAGAATACTGGAGTGGGTTGCCATTCCCTTCTCCAGGGGGTCTTCCTGATACAGGGATTGGACCCTGTGTCTCTATGTCTCCAGCCTTGGCAGGCGCATTCCTTACCACTAGCACCACCTGGGAAGCCCCTAACTCTGGGGGAATAACTGTCCAAAATTATTTATGAAATGAGAAAGGACATAGGTACAGATATGTCTGTATAAATATATACGTATGTATACCATAAATAGACACTCTTTTACTTTCTTTAAGGAATTCTGTTTGTATTCTAACTTGTTTTATAATTATGTCAAGATACAAGAACTTCAAAGAAAAGAGCTTCAACTTCTTAAAATGAAAGAAGATGTCAGTAAAACTCATAAAAAAGTGAATGAAATGAAACAATTGAAGAAGCAGTTTGAGGCCCAAAGTTTATCTATGCAAAGTGTGGAAATGGATAATTTGCATTTGACTAAGAAACTTTATGAAAGCCTTGAAGAAATAAGAATTGTAGCTAAAGAAAGAGATGAGCTGAGACAGATAAAAGAGTCTCTCAAAATGGAAAGGGACCAATGCAGAGAAAAATTAAGAGACCTGATAGCTAGAGTGAGTTCAGAATCATTCCCTATCTAGTAACTATGAGAATCAAGCTTTTTTTGGAAAGCATGACAATATTTTGTTGTGTATTTATGTCTACAAACAGTAAAGGATAATGAAGGAAACTTAACTATAGTTTTCACACAAATAGAAAACGCAGTTTTAAAAAGAAGCCAAAATATTATTCAGGAAATACCACATTTTTTGTTGTTACGAACTTTTTAAAATAGAAGTATACTATATATACAGTATTATATGTTGTAATATACAGTATAGTGATCCACAATTTTTAAAGAGTATACTCCATTTATAGTTACTGTAGAATATTATCTGTTCTCCATACTGCACAGTATTTCTGGGTAGCTAATTTTATACGTAATAGTTTGTACTTCTTAATCCCTTAGCCTGGTATTGTCTCTTTCCCTTTCTCTCTCCCCTCTGGTAACCACTAGTTTGTTCTCTATATTTGTGAGTTTGCTTCTTTTTTGTTAAATTCATTAGTTTGTTATATTTTTTAGATTCCACATGTAAGTGATATCATACAATATTTGTCTTTATCAGGCTTATTTTACTTGGCATAATACCCTCCAAGTCCATCCATGTTTTTTGTAAATGGCAAATTGTAGTTCCTTTTTTGTGGCTGAGTAATATTCCATTGTGTACATGTTCCACATCTTCATCTATTCATCTGTTGATAGATATCTGGGTTGCTTCAGCATCTTGGCTATTGTAAATAGTGCTGCTGTGAACATTGGGGTACATGTATCTTTTCAAATTAGTGTTTTTGTTTTGCAGAAAATACGTTTTTAATTCTCTAGTTTTAAAAAAAAAAACAAAAAATGTTAAATAAAGCAGACTATTTCCTTCACTGTAGTTTTTTAAAGGATTTCTAAGCCAAGTAATCGCATTATTCTCAGTGGAGAAATATTTGAAGGATTATAAAAGATTAAATATTTGAAGGATTTATAAAAGATTAAATATCTCATTTCTGTGCTTCTGCCTGGTAGAGTTTTAAACATAGGCTCTTGTTAGTGAGTTTTGAAGGAAAAAAGACAAGTATAAATAAGGAAGTTCTTGTAATATGTATTTATAAATATTCACATATGTTAAAGAACCTGAGTCACTCTATAAAATTCAGATGAATAAGAAATTGTATAAAATCTATAAAAAATCTTTTTTATTCTCATATTTCATTTTCATGTTCATCATTATCTTCTAGTAAAGAAATAGTGGAAAGTAATATCATTTGTAATCTCAGTAGAAATATCAGACACTTGGAAATCATCTTTAGTGGGCCCTAACTAAATTTATAAAGAGACGAAATGTATTCAATAAATATTTATTGAACAATATTTTATTTTGCACTTTTAATCAGAAATACAAAATATAAACAGGGTATGAATTTTCTGTTCCAAGGTTCTGGAAAGAATATATCAGTAGGACTTAGAGCACCATAAGTTATATACTTGGTTTTGCTTGCATATCGAGTTGGCAGCAGTGATTCTAAGGCAGAAATTTGGAAGAGTAGGAACCAGGAAATATATCTAAAATCCAATTTTCAACTATAAGTAGTAAAGGAACAGTTCCTATCTTCCAAAATTATGTGGTTTTGCCACTTTTAGCGATGACTTGAGGTCACTCAAGACTTACTGATACTGTTATTTATTTTCTGAGTATTTTTAAGACTACTTTAAGTTAGATGTGTTATGTTTAATTCTATTATAGAAAAGATATTAAAATGTAGTCAAAGTATATGATTAGACATATGTGAATATAGTTACAGCTGAAGTCTTGCTGATTTCTTTCTATCAAAGCAGGATCAACAGAACCACCAAGAGGTAAAATATGAAAAAAGGTTACTATGTGATGGAAACCAACACCTGATAGGAAGCCTGAGAGAAAAGTGCTGTAGGATAAAAGTAAGTGTTCTCCTGTTAAAGTTACAAATGAATATTTGTACGCTTCCAGAGGTCTAATGTGGATTGAATAGATAATGCTCAATACTTTTCTAAACTTTATAATCTAGCACTAGTATGTACATGTATACATAGATACACGCATACACCACACGCACAAAACAGAGGAGTTTGTGATCATCAGGCTTCACTGGAAAGGTGGTATTTGAGCAAATGCCTGAAAGAGGTAAAGGATCAAGCCACACAGGCCTGTATCCAGGGAAAGAGCAGTGTAAGCGGAGGGAACAGCAGGTACAAAGGTTGCTTGGTGGGTTCCAAGGTCTTCAGGAAGGAGGACAGCCAGTTAGAAGTGAGGTCTGGAGTTAATGAGGAAGAGGCAGGCTGTGGGGCTTCCAGCGGACTGCCGGCTTACTCTGATTAAGATGGAGATCTCTTGAGAGAGACATGATCTGACTTAGATTTTAAAGAAATGGCTCTGTTAGGTTGAAAATGAGTGGAAGCGGGAGGACAATGGAAAAACTAATTCCAGTAATCCAGGCAAAGGTGATAGTGGCTCAGCCCAAAGAGGGAGCAGTGGAAGTGCTGAGAAAGTGTTGGATTCTGAATATATACTAAGGGTAAAGCCAACAGGACTCTTGTCACCCCTGTTAAAATGCAGTCCCTAAAAACTGTTTGTGTTGCTTATGGCTATATCTCTTAGCAGTTCCCGACAGAAATCAGCATTGAGAATGCCTTTTTTAAAAGTACAATGAATGGCATATAGTGCTGCTCCATGCCATAATATGATTCATTCTAAGACTAAAGGCAGCATCCCCCCTGCAACACCCACAGATTAATGAACATCTATCTAGCTTTTCCTTGAATTATTTAAAAAAAAATTCATTGTGGTCAGCAGCCCCTTCCATAATTTAACACCCTGAACATGTTGTTTATTACATGATTGTAGCAACTTGATGTTCCTCCACCTGTACTCTCACCAAGGGCTCAGCTGCCTGGACTTTCATCATTTGTATTTATGGGCCCAGACTCACTGTCTTCCATATGCAGGCACTGTACTTACCTCATGAGATAGGTTTCACTGTTCCATTTATAAACAAACTGAGGCTCAGAGGAAGTTTAGTGGTTGCCCAAGTTCACATAGCTAATAAATTAGTAGAATAAGGATTTGAAATCAAGTCTGACAAAGTGTAAAACTTGGGCATAGAAGCATTTTTACAAATATAATTTTTACTTCCTTTAAAATAATATCCATATATTTTGTAGATTGCATATATTCTGGTATCATTTAATATTTGATCCCCTAGAAAACTCTGTGGCAGTTATTGTAATCTCATTTTATAGTGGTGAAAATGGCTCAGTGTTTCCCCAGTCAGCGAGTGGCAGAGCTGGAATCTAAACTCAAATTCTGATAAAAGGTTAGAAAACTTAGACTCTAGGCAAATAATAGAAATGTGTGAAGAAGCTCCACCAAATTGACAAATAATTAGTTTGATTCTTGGTCACGTATCTGCTCACTCATACTGCCCACTGTAAATATAAAACAGCATTCAGACTTGAGCTACAATACATACTAGATTGAATTCACTCAAATTTCCCTTCAGACTTTATATAAACAAATGCTCCTTCAAATCATGGATGTTCAAAAGACCAAAAGAAAATGCATCAAATGATAACAATGATTGTTTCTGATTTTCTTTGTTATATTTGTTTAATTTTTTAAAAATTTCCACAGTAACTTTTATAATCCAAAATCAATAATAAGTTTCCTTTTGTTTTTTAAACACAAACATCATAATTTATTTTCCTCCTACAAGAAGTAGTAAATCTTTTTGTTGCAGTTCTAGGGCTGGGACTATTTCTTGTTAAATTAGTACATTGAATAAATTCTAATTTTCTTTAGGAGCTTCTTAAGAGATACTCAGAGATGGATAATCACTATGAATGTTTAAATAGATTGTCTCTTGACTTGAAGAAGGAAATTGAAACCCAAAAAGAGCTTTCAATTAGAGTAAAAGCAAACCTCTCACTTCCATGTGCACAAACCAAACAAATCCAGAAACTTCTCACTGCAAACCAGAGGTGTTCCATGGAATTTCATAGAGTCGTGATGAAACTTCAGGTACCATCTTTTTAAGTAATATCTTTGTAAATACTGCTGTAAATTTCTATTACTAACGTGTGTAAGTCCTACCTTGAAAGTTGGCCTGTCGTGCTGCAGTCCATGGGGTTGCAAAGAGTCAGACACAGCTTAGCAATAAACTTTTACTTTTTTCACTTTTTGAGAGTTAGCATATTCACTATTAAATTGAAGATTGCATGGGTCTAAGAACAGTGTGTGCAAGACCCTCAGTGCACCTAGGACCTGTTTATTCAACAAAACCTGAGCTTTGCCTGTGGACCTAGACACTGTCCAGGTATTTAGGAGACAGATGTGAATAGCATCTCAAGAACCTCATAGTGAGTGAAGCAGACATATAAACAGGTAATAAACATTGTTATAGAAGTATATTTAGATTGTATGACATACCAGATAAAAAGTTAGAGAAGATAAGACTGTAGTGGAAGACAGGCTTAAGCGATAAAGCTTGGAGTTCATTTTGTAGATGAGGCAGAGCCATTGGATAGTTATTTTAAGGTGCTGGCAGTGGCATGATCAGGTTATTATTTTAGATACTTCCCTATAGACAAAGAGGAAATGAGTTTGTGGCCAGAAACAGTTGCACTGGATCCAGATAAGCTGTAACAAGTGACACTCCTACTAGGGAAGGATTCTTGGGATGGAGGGGACAAACCTGTGACAGCTCGAGATAGTAGTCCATGTGATTGATGGTCGAGGTAAGGGAGAGGAGTTTAAAATGAGAATCAAGGTTCAGGTTTAGCCAGGTTTGTAGACAGTGTTACCATTAACAAATAAAGAGGGGAAAGAGATTAGGTGTTCAGTTTGACATGTTTTGAGGTAGAAATACCTGTGACAGAGTGTTTAAGAAGAGAGACCAAGTAAACATTCAGTTGAGAGTCTGAGACTTGTCAGGAGAAATGTCAGGACTAAAGCTAAAGATTTGGGATTCATATAGATGATACATTGCACAACATCTGTGAGTAACATCACCCAGATTCTTCAAGAGACAGTAGCAGAAAAGAGCAGCTTATGGGTTCAAGGTTAGAAAAAGTCAAAGTGACGGAAGAGAACCAAGCAAAAATGCTATCACTGAAGTCAGTGAAAGAGTCTGCCAAAGATGAAGTGGGCAAGAGGGCAGATGTGTCAGCTGGCATAAGGACTGAAGAGATCCCCCCAATTTGTTGATAATAGAGCTCACTGGTGACCTCTGTCAGACTGGTTTTAGTTGAGTGGTTAAGGAAGAGGCCAAATTACAAGAGATTAAGGAATGGTGGAAGTTAAGGGAAGTGGAGAACTGGTATCTGGCCTTCCTGTTTGGTAAATTCCCCTGCAGGCCCTGATACTCTTCCACAAACCCTGGCAATTGGATATCCAGAACTTACTAAAGAGATCCATGCAGCATATGATATTCAAATTATTATCATCTTAAAGCCAGACATCTAAATACACTTGACAAGTAAATCTTGTGACATGTCATACCCATTTTTGTTACCCGGTCAAGGCAGGCAGAAGATGTTGAAAATGATCTCAGGTATCTAGCCGGGAAACCTGGGTGGTTGATGATATAATTAACCAAAAAGAGGATAATAGACATAGATGGGTTTCTAGGGAAAGTAATCATGTACATTTTAAGCCTATTGAAATTGAGGTGATTGTAGGACATCTATGCAGTGTATTGCAGGAGGAAGTCAAAAATATAGAACTAGAGAGAGGCCTGGAAGTTATTCTCCCAAGTTGCTGAGAAGAGAAAATTGAGAGTAGAATGGCTCTTTCCACATTCCTCACTTAACCAGGGAACATAGATAAACAAGAGATGCCATCCTGCCTCATAGTCTCAGGGGTCTAAAGCTTCATCTAAACATGGTACAAGTTTCATTTCCCAATTTGTTTTATGTTTCTCTGCAAGTATGTGCTAAGCTATGTTGCAAGGACAAAGGAAGAACAACATGAATCCATCAATAAATATGAAATGGCTTTTATTGATGAAGTGGAAAAGCAAAATGAACTGCTAATGAAAATACAGCACCTTCAACAAGATTATGATGTACCACCCGGAGAATCAAGAGACCTCAGATTGAACCAGAGCATGGATCTACATATCGAGGTATGATTTGTTTAAAATGGGTTTAAGTAGATGTCAAGCCTTTTATCAAGTTGAAAAGTACCTTTGCATATATTTAGAGTCATTTTTACTTACCAAAAAATAAAAAATCAGTTGCAGAATGACAGCTGGCGAGGTGTGAAGAGTGCCAGATAATAGTGTAGCGTCCTTTCAGAACCCCAAAGATATAGAAAAATAGATGTAATATCATCAAGTGGGAATTCATGGAACCCCAGAATAAGTTTCCAAATGCCTTCTGAAACTCCCTAGATCTGTGACTGGGAGTCAGAAACATTTTCATTACAACTCCACATGAAGTGTCCTACTCAGCAGTATGAGGCCAGCATCCAATTTCCAATACCATGTGCAGCCTGTTATGTGCACAGAAAGCAACATCCAGAGACTCTTCATATATTGTGATAATTAGTCACAGATGTATAGTTTTGAGGGGCTTTAATTTGAGCAGGATTTGTAGACTTGCCTTTGTTACATAGGTTGTACTGCCAAAATTTTATTATCAATAACTAAGGTTTTAAACTAAAATTGTATTTACTTTAAAATATTAAGAATAAAGTTCAGTAAGGTGTTTTTCCCTTTTTATGATATTTAGATTAAAACTTTTCTAATGTTCAGGTGATTCAATGCTTATTTTTCACAGGAAATTCTTAAGGACTTTTCAGAAAGTGATTTCCATAGCATAAAGACTGAATTTCAGCAAGTATTAAGTAATAGAAAAGAAATGACTCGGTTTCTGGAAGAGTGGTTGAATGCTCATTTTGATATAGAAAAGCTTAAAAATGTCATCCAGGAAGAAAATGATAGTATTTGTCAAGTGAATAACTTGTATCATAAGAAAATAACGGTAAGTAGTAATTTTCTTGTGCTGCCTCATTCTTCTTCTTCTTGTCTGCTTTAATTTTTCTACCTCATTTGTTTAAAAAAATCTAAGAACAATTTAATTTTAAGTATTTTCTTAAAATTTATTTGCGTGTGCTTTGTGAAAAAAGTTGACTGCACAACATCTTCCTTAGGATAATTAAAGATATATTTATACTTGTCAAGAAGATAAAATCTTGCTGTGTAACAATCAATTTTTTACGCTCAAAATCCTCTTGCCATTTTCCTCTTTCTATTCTCACTTTGGGCTGCTTCTGTAGGAACTGAGCCTCTTTTCCAAGCAGCCCCCGACAATGTGAGCCCAGAGCCTGTTTCAGGGCTACAGGCAACAGCTAGAGGAAACCCCTGGACAGCTAGTCAGCTGCTTCATTAGTAAGGCCGCACATGCTTCTCATCTCGGCAGTGTCACTGTCACATGCCCGGATCCTTCAGCTTTGATGTTCACACCGTGGTTTGTAATCATCGTTCCAAAGGTGACCAGCCCTAGGGAACAGATTCATAAGAACCAACATCGCTTTCAGACAGTTTGTTTCACCTTTTACTAATCAGAATATTCATTACCTAGAAAAATACACAGTAATGAGAACATTGCTTATTACTGCATGTAACCAGTGGAGAAGGAAATCGGTGGAAAAGGCACCCCACTCCAGTATTCTTGCCTGGGAAATCCCATGGAGAGAGGAGCGGGTGGGCTACAGGCCGTGGGGTCACAAGAGTCAGACCCAACTTAGTGACTAAACCACCATAAGTAACTGGAGCAGAGGGACCTGGATTAATGTTACAGCGTTTAATATTAGTGTTATGTCTCTGTGTTTTGGTAGTTATTTCCAAACAAAGACTTTAACTTCATCTGGAAACAATACTTTAATCATATTGAAATATAATGTTTCTAAAAAAAATAATTGCCTGTGACTGGATTGTTCATCCATCTGTTAAATAATCCAGGCTAGCAAAATAGTAAATGAGTTGTTTCAAAAAAAAAAAAAGTAGTTCACAGTCAATGGAGAAACGCATAGCCAGTGTTTGGATAAGGTAATCTCCACATATTTAAGTGTTGTTCTTGTAATGTTGAAGGCCCAGTTGTGATCAAAAAGTAGGAGTTCCTCCAGCAAGTTCCTACTGTTCTGCACAGGGAACTGTACTCGATATTTTGTAATAACTTGTAAGGGGAAAGATCTGAAGAAAAAGTAAGAGAGAATAGTGATAGAGGGAATCGCTTTTCTCTACACCTGAAACTAACACAGCATTGTAAATCAATTAAACTTCAATGAAAAAAGAAAGTAGGGACTCTTGCAATGAGGACCAGCATGGATATGTGGCTTCTTCCAGCACCCTGAAAGAAGCAGGGTAATTCTATGTAGTGTGAGGTCCTAGTTGAGAGCCATGGAGCATCCAGGATGCTGGCAAGAACACAGCTAAGTTAGGATCCAACTCTGACAAACTGGCCGTAAAGCCACCCAGAAATATATGGGTGAGACCAATAAGGCATCCATGATGACAGCAAAAAGCACATCCCTTAGAAGTTAGGAGTAAAAGGATGATATGAGTAATTTCAGAGCCAGTTAGGCTTTGATGTAAAAGAAGATATTGATTGATCATTATTCCCTGCACAGAAGTACAGGGTTTTCAGATTCATTACGAAAAGTCAGTGAATGATTTTCCGTATAAACACTGAGGTTTAGAATGAAAATAGCTTGTTCAGTTTACTGGGTATGTCCTGCTATTAGATGTCAGTTAATGTTCATGTATGATGTGGTATATGTCATAACGTGCATAATAACTTTAACCTGCATAACACTTCAGATTCTTCTTCGTATGTTAGTCGGGATCCAATACAGTGAGATTATCATCTTGCAAAGCAGTACAGGTGCTCTTCAGCCCTTACTGTTTTATTCTCATCACCAATATCCAAACGTCATTTGAAATTTCAGGAACTGATTTGAACCACAAAGAATGTTCACATTCTTTTAAAGTTCTTTTCTGGAGTGTGCTGAATAATAGGTGTCAACATATGCCTTGTCGTAGAACACTAGTATTTTCATAGTGTTTTCCTTTTTTTCTTTTATGTAATTCATTTCATTTTAGAGCTATAATGGTGTTTTTACAATCCAATAGGCTATAATGAATGAATTAACAGAGTTTGAAGAAAGAAATGCTACCATAGCCAAAGAATGGGAACACGATCTGAAATCAGTGAAAGAAAACAATCAAAAACTATTTAAAAACTACCAAACTTTGAAGCTCTCCCTGACCCCTGGTGCTCTTGTTAATCCTACTACACAAGACAGGAATCTTCATGTCACAACAAGAGCTACACAGCAAGTCACAGAGGTGTGTACTTTCTTAGATTTTTCAATTTGCAGTTTCATCAAAATCTTAAAATGCCTTTAACATTTTATATGACATTTATATATAACAGGTCTTACATAGCATTTCAGAGCAAAATTATAGTATTGAATGTGTTAGGGAACATGGGTTATCTTTGCATAGGTGTGATGGGCTTGTTTTTTTAAATAAAGTTCTATTGTGGCTATCATTCAGCTAATTAAACAGCTAGGTGTTATATAAGATCTTCCCTTTGGATTATGAAGCAGAAGTAACTCATAGCTTAATTTGATTACTAGATGCATACACCACTTAAAGTATTGTTACCGTACAGTGTAAGCTTCCTAAATCTTGTGACTTTCTATTAAACTATAGTCTGTGTCTTTATACAAAACTAGTTTAAGGGGAAAGAGCAATTTAGGGTTTCTCTAATTATCATCAATGTCTTTCATATTGGTTAATGTTAAAATAAAAATGGAAGAGGCTAAAAATAGATTTTGTAAGCAGATTACCTGTGCAGAAGAATCAGTACGTTACTTGAATAATTCAATTACTTTACCCTTACTGGGACTCTGTAAAGCAAACATGGTATTTTATTTTATTATCACACAAAATGAATTAGAGGGGAACCCAAGAGTAAATTATAACTGGTCATTTTCACTGAAATAAACACTCATAATAAAACAACAGCCACTAGTTTAATAAATACCAGCGGAAACCAGAAGGCCACTAGTATACAGTAGATTGGTGTATTGATTACTGCAGACCTCAGTCAGCTGGCAGGAATTTGAAACCCATCCCACAAAGCAGTAAGATGAAGAAGCAGCAACCCAGGACATGCCTTATCAGATAAGAAGTCGTATGCTATTAGTTTGGAAATTATGCCAAATTAGAATAGTTTGGTAATGATATAGGAATAGAGAAGTAGAATAGTTTGGTAATGATTCAGAAATAAGTAAATAGAGCATTGGAACAGAACAAAATTCAGTACACTCAGGAAAGTTTGAGAATTTGTATATGATGATGGTTAACAATCAACTCAGTGAGGGAAAAATGATTTACTTAATATTTGATTCAGAACAACCAGCTTGACATCTGGGGAAAAAAAAATCTGGATTTCCACCTCACTCAAACAAAAATAAATTCTGGGTAGGCCAAAAAGAAATTATTTTCTGAGAAACCTGCATGTATATCTATGTGAATAATCTCATAAATATGAACAAACTCAGATATTTAAATTCCAGTATTTTTGGTACCTGGAAAAAAAAAACTAGAAATCATCTAAATGTTCATTAGCAGATGATTTCCATGAAACAGGATGTATGTATCCATGAAAACAAATATGAGAGATCTACATAGATAGCATCACCAACTCAATGGACATTAATCTGAGCAAATTCCTGGAAAAAGGAATGGCAACCCACTCCAGTATTCTTGCCGTGGAGTGAATTCCATGCACAGAGGAGTCTGGCTGGCTACACCCATGGGGTTGCAGAGAATCGACCATGACTTAGCTACTGAACAGCAACAATGTGCATTGATAATGGAAAGATCTAGAAAATATATTGTCGAGTTGTTTTTTTTTTTTTTTTTTAATGCAGAACTATAGTATGTTCCTACTGTGTGTGTGGCTGTTTTTATGAATTGAATATTCACGTATGCTTAGATACACATAGAAAACTTCCAGAAGGATAGACCTGGAAGAGTCAAGTTGTTACCTTAGGATCAACTGGGTTACTGAGGTGGGGAAAGTTACTCTTCATCAGTTGTTCCATTATGCTTTTATTTTTCAAGTTCAAAACTAGATAATAAAAATAAAGGAAAAGACATATTAAAGAGCTAATTATCAACTCAGGTTGTGTTCATTTAAAATGTAGGTGCCTATTTAAAATGCTTGGTACCATGCTAACTAGTAAATGAACACTAAACCTTATAATGTAAAATCTGGGCATTTTTTAACTCAAAAAGTGTCAGCTTATAAATTAAAAAAAAATACATGTGTAAATTGGCATTTGGCTTCTCCTTCTCTTTTATCCTTTGTTAATGCGATCTGTGAAAATGATTACCTGTATATAATCATCTTTGTCTTAATTGTGACTGTCTTTATGGCAGACGTTAAACATATACTTTTTCTAATAGAAAATTCAAGCTCTGGAAACATCACTCCGTGAAGCTAAAGAAAGTGCTATGCATAAGGAGGGCAAGATTATGAAGATGCAGAAAGAACTTGAGATGACTAATGATGTAATAGCAAAACTTCAGCGGCAAGTTAATGAATCAAATGAACACCTTGAAAAAACAAAAGAAATGATCCAAGTGCTTCAGGTAATTTAACAATCTCATTTTACAAATATAAGAGTGGTTTTTTGTTTTTGTTTTTTTTTCTTTTACTGTTGAATTTGGCAGATGCTTTGGGACTCAGCTTTTACTTGAACTTTGTATTATCTGTGCATACCTGAAGTTCAGGACTCAAAACTTTTAAAAAGCAAGTGACAACTTTGAAATGTAGGAATATATTTTCATCCAAAATGATTTTTATCTTCCTAAAAAAATGTTTTTAAGAGACATATAAATATTATTCTTTATAGTTTAAAGTATATTTTTTTATTTTTCATAAAAAAGCTTCAGATCCAAATAATATTCTTTATTAGATAAGTACATTTTAAAAGTCTTTTTTCTTCCACTTAATCCCTTGCTGTTGAGTCCCACCTGCTAGCCTGTCAGCTGACTCTGACCTGTATTTTAAAGAATGTTAATGAATGTTTTTGACCCTGAGTGCCATTACACCGTCTGTGCCCTCGTTCACTGTGTCTTTACCACTCCCTTTTGTTTTAGCCCAGCCACTTCTCATTCTTCTTTTACTTGAGTCCAATCCTAACAGGTATTTGTGTTATCTCTGCTCCAGTGTCTCTTCATTGGAGGTAAAATTGGGAACTAGTCAAGAATGTCTCTTCTTTCCATTATTTAATATTGTTCTAAAAATTCAGGCTCACTCAATGAGACATGAAACAGAGAGGCAAGAGAAAATAATCTTTTTTGTTTTGGTGACAAATGTTGGTATAGCTAAAAACCAAGAAAATTCACTGTGAAGCTTTAGAATTTTGAGACTAATATTTTAATATTTCAAGTAATTTAATGACCACATTTTTATTCATTCAACAAAAATTTGTTGGCTACCTGCTATGTGTTAGTCATTGTTCTAGATGCCACATGTACAGCGATGGGATAAAAAAGTTTCTCCCTTCCTTCAAGGAGTTTACATTATCATTCAGGAAGTGAGAAAATAATGAAATATATATGTGTGTGTCAAATAGTGAAAAATGCAATGGAAAAAAATTAAGCCAGACAAGGTACGGGGATACTGAATAAAGTAGGAATGTAAGGGAAAGAGATGTGATTTTATAAAGGGTTACTGAGGAGGGCCACACTTTTAGAGTGATGTGAAGTGATGGGGTGAGCAGTGTGGTAGAAGGGCCTTCTAGGCAAAGGAAGTAGCAAACATGAAGGTCTCAACACAGAAACAGAAAGTCTAGACATGTTTAGGAAACCACAAGAAAGCCAGTGTCTTCCTGAACAGAGTGAGCAAGAGGATAGAGGTGGGAAAGGAGGTGAAAAATAGCAGAGAGCCAAATCAAAAAGGGTCTTGCAGGCTCCTCTGGTTTTTATTCTAAGTGGGATGGAAAATCATCAGAGGATTTTAGCTAAAGGATATCATGGTCTTAGTTAATTTTTAAACAGTTGTCCTTTGAAGAGAGAATCCAGGAGAGTGTGTTAATGTGACACGCTAGCTGCTATAAAAAAAGGGAACCAAAAATGCAATGGCTCAAATAAGATGGAAGGTTATTTCTTCTCTAGCTCATGTAAAAGCCTGAGTTCCAAGTTGGTGGATGGACCACCTTTGACTATAAAATATCCTCAGCAGGGAATCCCCTGGTGGTCCAGTGATTAAGACTCTGTGCTTCCATGGCAAGGGGATGTGAGTTCGATCCCTGGTTGGGGAACTGAGATCCCGCACACCATGTAGTACAGCCAAAAATAAACAAAAAGTTAAAAAAAAAAAAACCCTCAACAATGCTGAGTAATACTTTGTGCCTTAAATTTGATTCCAGTTTGATATTTATATTGTTTTACTGACATCTTTTTCTTTCATTTTCCTGATTAACCTGTCTCTATCCATTTCATTGTTTTCCACCTCTGTTTCATTAGTTTAGGTAGATTGTTTTAAATTGGGGAAAAAAACTTGTTGAGAGAAACAAAATTATATGTTCTCTAAATACATATTCGCTTCCAATTACTTTACCTCAAATATCTATCTGTTATTCATTTCAAGGTTAAAATTTGTGCCTCCCCTGCTTTTCATATATTAAAAGATTGCTGTTTCCAAATGTATCTGCCAGATCAAGGCAGCTCTTCAAAATTTCTATGCAATTATTATATTTTTCTGTTCTTTAAAACATTTAGGACAAAGCTGCTTTAGGAGCTAAACCTTATAAAGAAGAAATAGAAGATCTCAAAATGAAGCTGGTGAAAGTAGACCTAGAGAAGATGAAAAATGCAAAGGAGTTTGAAAAGGAGTATGTCTTTGCCTTAATCGAACATGCTTTTAAAAGCTTAAATTTCCTTTAACTATATAAATTTCTTTACATTAGTTAAGTTTTCAAAATATAAGAAATTATTATTATTTGCTTTTCTAAAAATAAATTCAACCACTCACGGATTTCAAATTTATTAAATTCTCATTACATATGTAAAGGTTTTAAAATAAGCACAATCCCGGTTGCTAACACTATGTCTTTTTTGGCGGGGGGGTGCTTTTTGCTCATTATGTATAAATAGCTTTAAAATACCCTTTTTATGCTTGAAAGTGAACGTTAAAAACCCTGTGGTGGGGAGTTCCCTGGCAGTCCAGTAGTTAGGACTTGGTACTTTCACTGCCACGGCCCCAGGTTCAATCCCGGGCCAGGGAAGTAAGATTCAGCAAGCCACAAGATGTGGCAAAAAAAAAAGACCTGTGGGTTCCAGTTTGCTAAGGTTTCTGTTGGTTTTTACTTATTTTATTTATTCTTTCTGTCATGTTTTTGTGGAAAAGTTGTATTTCCTTTTAAATTATAATACCTAATACCCAAGTGAGTGAGTGAAGTTGTTCAGTCGTGTCCGACCCTTTGCGACCCCATGGACTGTAACCTACCAGGCTCCTCCATCCATGGGATTCTCCAGGCAAGAATACTGGAGTGGGTTGCCATTTCCTTCTCCAGGGAATACCCAAGAGCATATTCTTTTTTACTGATTTATTTATGTAGTACCATATACATGGGGCTTCCCTGGTAGCTCAGATGGTAAAAAGAATCTGCCTGCAATGTGGGAGACCTGGGTTCAATCCCTGGGTCAGGAAGATCCCCTAGAGAAGAGAACGGCAACCCACTCCAGTATTCTTGCCTAGAGAATTCCATGAATAGAAGAGCCTGATGGGCTACAGTCAATGGTATTGCAAAGAGTTGAACACAACTGAGTGACTAACACACACACACTCACACACACACACACCATATACATAATAGCATGCCTGAAGTTCTTTGTGATATAGAATAATGAAAAGACCATTAGTGTCAGGGAAACTAAGTTAGAAATATATTGCCTCTAATGAATATATCACCTTTAACAAGCTGTTTATCTCTCTGGGCTTCACATTCATAATCAATAAAAGGATTGGTTTATGTTAAAGGATTTCTTATCCCTCCTGGCTCTTAACATTTTTAATTCTTCCTATAAATCTTTAATAAATATTTAATGATAATGTGTAATTTTGCTAAATACGTAGCACTTCAGATCTTCATTCGTTCTAACCAGCCTTCCAGTGATAAAAAGTGAAACATATCTGTTAAGATCTTCATCATAAAAAGCAATTTTACTTACAGAATAGAATCAGCAGATACTGTCAGCCTCTAAAAAAAGCAGAGTATTGTACAATTTATCTCTGCTGATTAATGCTTAAGCGAACAGTTCATAAAATGTCTCTACCAGGGAACAGTGAGCAGAATTTGACCTTTGATTATAACGCTTTGGACCAGACCTGCAGCTAGGGTTTGCTTTCCTGACTTTAGAACGGAAGCTGCTTTTTGCTTTCATGCTCTGGTGATTGTTACACCTTCTTGGTATTTACTTGTTTTATGGTGCCCCCAGGTATAACTTTACTCAATATACCTTTAATAGCTATTGAGCTTCCAGAAATTTAAATAGAATTGATTTCTCAGTGTTAAAAAAAGAAATCATTCCTGCAACCAGGCAAAATGCTTCCAATTTGATGATATAATAGCTGTGAAATGTGTGATACCAGGAAGGTATCATGAGGGGTTACCTACTGCTACCTATAAACATTATGTTGATATGATGTGTCTTCTTACTAGAAAATTCTTGACAGCAGTTGTGTTTATTCCTTCATTAAAAATCTGTTTCTGGGTTTTTACATATTTCTGTTGCTCTTAATAGAATTGCTTCAACAAAAGCCACTGTAGAATATCAAAAAGAAGTTATAAGGCTATTGAGAGAAAATCTTAGAAGAAATCAACAGGCCCAAGATACCTCAAGTAAGTGGAAAATGCTGATACTTCCTGATCTTTCCATTTTACTTCAGTACACTTGACATTTTGAACAGTACTATTATAGGTAATGACGATCAAGAATAAACCTAAGTTAATCACTGATTTAGAAAAAACTTGTTTTTCAGATGAATTCATTGGGCTTATATTTATCCTGTGATATCTTCTTAGTTTCCTATAATCTTGACTGTTTCTCCATTATAGAGTCTTAGAAAATAGGAAATTTGCTTTTGCATTATCAAATCTTTACATATTAGTGAAGATATCTTCAGTACTATAAAAGAATGCCTTAACTATCAGGGTATAAGTATACTTCCCAATAAAAATACAAGCACATATCTTAGTAGATTGTAACCATATGCACAGTAAAAATATCCATTCATAGTAAAAATAAATATTATCCAACTTGTTCTTACTGGCAGGGTGTTTGAAATTTATCATAGGAACAGTCTTCAAGTCCAGTGATCAAATTTCTGTCTATATATCTCTCAGTTCAGTCGCTCAGTCATGTCTGACTCTTTGCGACCCCATGAATTGCAGCACACCAGGCCTCCCTGTCCATCACCAACTCCCAGAGTTCACTCAAACTCACATCCATCGAGTCGGATGTGATGCTATCCAGCCATCTCATCCCCTGTCGTCCCCTTCTCCTCCTGCCCCCAATCCCTCCCAGCATCAGAGTCTTTTCCAGTGAATCAACTCTTCGCATGAGGTGGCTGAAGTACTGGAGTTTCAGCTTTAGCATCATTCCTTCCAATGAACACCCAGGACTGATCTCCTTTAGGATGGACTGGTTGGATCTCCTTCTAGTCCAAGGGACTCTCAAGAGTCTTCTCCAACACCACAGTTCAAAAGCATCAATTCTTCGGCACTCAGCTTTCTTCACAGTCCAACTCTCACATCCATACATGACCACTGGAAAAACCATAGCCTTGACTAGACGGACCTTTGTTGGCAAAGTAATGTCTCTGCTTTGGAATATGTTATCTAGGTTGGTCATAACTTTCCTTCCAAGGATTAAGCATCTTTTAATATCATGGCTGCAGTCACCATCTGCAGTGATTTTGTAGCCCAAAAAAATAAAGTCTGACACTATCTCTCAAACTATACCTTTTTCTGTATTTCTGTTTCTTATGTTTCATTTATAAAGAGAAAATGCTAACCAATACTTAGATCAGCTTTGTAGAGTAGGACAAGCATTGAATTCACAGTCAAGGACAGGTCTCTGAATTGATTGCCCTCGTTTAACGCTGTGTGAAACCCTGAGGACAGCCCTGACTTAGCTTATGTGTGTAATTGTTTGAAGGATCACACTAAAAGTTGTATGTGCGAGCACGCTGAAAATTCTGAAGGTCTAGCAAATGTAGGATGATATTTGTGTGTATTATTGTCCACTCATTTAAAAAAAAAATCAGAGTACACTTCGCTGGTGATCTGGTGGTTGAAGAATCCACCTTGCAACTCAGGGAATGCAGGTTCAATCCCTGGTCAGGAAACTAAGAACCCACATGCCGCAGAACTACTAAGCCTGTGTGCCGTAAGTAGAGAGCCCGTGTGCCATAACTAGAGAGCCTGTGTGCCACAACAAAAGAACCCACATGCCTCAACTAAGACCTGACCAGCCAAGTAAAGAAAGAAAGAAAGAATCAGAGATAGTGTTAAGGTGATCACAGCTGCAACCTGAAAAACTTCAAGAGATAAAAATAGACTTGAGAGTTCTTGTTGTTACAGGAGGATCACTATAAGTACTCTTGATTTGTGACTTTCATGTTGTCCCTGATTTCAGAATCATTCAAAAGGAAATGGACATCGAGTATCTTCCCCACACACACCTGTACCCTTCTGTAAGAAATTGCCAGTGACCCAGTGGATTAGTCTACGTCAGAAAGCACCTCACGGTTTCATGCAGTTTTATCTAAAATGCACAAAGCAGTTCCTTACATTTCTTCTGCACACATAGGGTAGAATCTTTAATAATGTATGCTTTAATATCAACTCAGGTTCATTTAGTGAACAGTATTGAGTACTAGAGGTTCACTGAGTGGTGGACACACACACGCTGTAGGAGGAAGTCTGCCAGGTGGTTCCGCTGGTAATAGAAGACCGACAAGTGAGGGACGGCTCTGTCTGGGGAGGACCCTTACTACTGCAGCCACGGAAAACAATACTAACAGGGTTATGGTAGTGGGATTGATTGGTAGAAAGCAGCAGGAGGATTCTAGAGCTATGTGAAATTGATGGCCAAATAGGCATGTGAGGTAAGGGAGAAGGAAGTCAAGGTTGACTTCCAGATAGAGGGTAGTCAAGGTATTTTTATGACTTACTGCCCTTTGTTATGGTTTTAATTTTGAGCTATTCAAATTATCCCCCACCTGTCTGTGCTTTTGCGTCCCACAGTACTATCAGAACATATTGATACTCAGCCTTCAAATAAACCCTTAACCTGTGGAGGTGGCAGCGGCATTGTACAAAGCACGAAAGCTCTTATCCTGAAAAGTGAATATATACGGCTGGAAAAGGAGGTTTCTAAGTTAAAGCAGCAAAATGAACAGCTCATAAAGCAAAAGAACGAACTGTCAAGGTAAGATCGCCTTATATGATACAGAAATTATGTCTGTTACATGTTGGGGAGAATGGTGTAAACACATAAGTTTTGTCTTTTTAGTTTGTTTTCTTTTAGAGGGGGGGACTTTTTCCCAACTAAATATTTTTTTGCATTTGATAATCCTTGACACAATATGGAGAAAGTAACTTTTAAAGTTCATATGTCTTTTCTAAAAGGAATAGGAATACACTAGCACCATTCCATCTGTTTGCCATGTATCAACTGACCTACATTTAACTAAGCCAAGAACCAGGAAGTAAAAAAAAGATCTTTGAGGGGCAGCTCATATATACCACAAGTCCATATACCCAAGTCAGTGGGCCCTACTCAAGGAAGAGCCCCTTAGGTCCCTTACTGTAGCTGCTTAGTTTTACTTGTAAACGTATCTAACAAATTTAATTATTTGGCTTCTACCCAAGAATAGAATCTTGTACTAACCTCTACCAGTGATACAATAGAGGAAAAATAGGCATTAAACTAAGTAAAGTCCACAACTAACTAATTCTTTGTAGTGAGTGCTGTCAAGCAAACAGCAACATCAAAAAGTAGGACATGAGGAAAGAGTATATAACAGAAAGATCAAGTCTTGGTGTGGGGAGTGGTGTTGATCAAGAGATTAATCTTTAAGATTCAGTGTGAAAACTGAATAGAAGTTAGGCCAGATGAAAGGAGAGGCAGGTAAGCTCTCTAGGCTGAGGGAATGGCATGTGCACATGCTCTGAGTCAGAAACAGTGACCTGCTGGTGGAGCTGAAAGACATCCAGTGTAGCAAGGGCAGAGATGGAGACAGTGAGGCATGAGATGAAACACCAGAGGGAACTGGTCCGGATAGCACAGGCCCCCAGAGGTCATTGGGAGGACGTTTGGAGGGGATCTGAAATGTAATGGAAGGATTGCCTCCACTGGAGGAGACCTTGACCTTCCGAGATCAGACAGGATCTCAGTATAGGAGGCCCCAACTTAGGAATTGGTTTATTATTGCCCAAGCAAAAGATAGTTTTGGCATGGACTGGAATGGTGCCAGTGCAGATAAAAATAAGGAGATGAATTTGAGGAATAAGTATGAGGAAGACGGGGCCCTAGGATTGTTGCCCAGGTTTCTCTCTGGAGGAACCAGAGCAATGTGGTAGCATTTCCTCTATGAAGCAAGAATATAATGAATCCAGGAAAGCACCACGAATTATTTCTCTTAAAATAACAGATACATTAGAGTCATCTATCCCAGAGACTAATTTATCAAATTATGGCCACAAAATACACTAGATCATATCATTGATTCATTTAAAAATCTGATATCATTTCTTTTCAAATCCCCATGATTATGGAGATTTACTACAATTACTCAGTTTATACTGACCTCATTTCATTTTCTGAACTGTCAAAACAGTCCAAACAGGAAGCATTAGGTTGAAACAAGAATGTAAATATGATAATATGCTAAATGTTATGTTATGTATATTGTAACACACACCACAATTTAAAAACTTTTTTTTTAAGTGTGAATACATTGCAGGAATTGCAGTCTGTGGTCTCCTTTTTTCTCCTACTCCCCCTCGCCCACCACCACCACATTTAAGCTATTATCATCATCTTTCCAGTGAGGTCAAGACATGGAAGGAGAGAACGCTTAAAAGAGAGGTTCACAAAGAAGTAACTTGTGAGAATTCTCCAAAGTCTCCTAAAGTGACTGGGACACCCTCTAAAAAGAGACACCATATGTCTTCTCAATGCAAAGAATGGAATGTCCAAGATCCTGTGCCGAAGGAGTCGCCGAAATCTTGGTTTTTTGATAACCGATCAAAGTCTTTACCAGTACCTCCTCCAGTTCGCTATTTTGATAACTCAGGTTTAGGCCTTTGTCCAGGTAGGTAAATACACTGGTACTCAGAAATGGGGGGATAACAGTGGGAACTTCTCTTTACCACATGATGCCACAGGCAAGTACCGACAGGAGAGGATGGAGTTGACCAAGCTCACAGGGCAGAGACTTCATTGCTTTCTGGGGGGGACAGAGTTTCTCTGAAGCACAGTCACTTTTTACCCTGAGTGAAGTCTGTGTGTTAAACTGTCAACTTTTCCCTGAAATGGACAAGCAACATTCCCAAGGACATAAAGACGCTACCCTATTCACAAAACTACTTTTACTGAAAAAGACTTTCTTATGAATTCAGTGGGCCAGTATTTCCAGTAGGATTATATATTCATTTTACACAAGCCAGATCATAGACTTGTATCATTTACTGATTCATTCAGTCAATTCTTTAATATCAGAATTCTTTAATATCAACTCTGTGATACATATTATACCCTAATGGTGAAGTAACAAGCAAAACTAGATGCGGTTCCTGTCCTTCTAGAGCTTACAGTGTACTAGGTATAGACAGCAATCAGGTAGTCAAAGGGAAAATTCTAGAGTGCAAACGGCTCTGAGGCTTAGAGTAGGTTTTTGTTTTAGGAATATTACGGAAGTCTTCCTTGAAGAGGGGAACTGAGATCTAACAGGTTAACGGGAGCTAGCTGAGCAGAGAGAGGAGGGCAGAGCATTTACAGACAGAACATTGACAGCCCCAGCCAGAGTAGGAGGGACCACGGTCGGGGGAGGGCTGAAAGAGCATGATGTGGAAAAGCAGGCTTCTGTGGATGGAGTCAGTGAACCAAAGAAGAGAGGCAAGAGCCAGACCTGCAGGACTCTGTAGAGAGTGTAGAGAATTTAAACTTGACCCTGAGAGTAGATGGAGGAAGCCTTCAGATTTCAAACAAGAGCAGAGGAGCGTGATGGCGCGTACATTTTGAACACATTGCCTCAGCTGTAGGGTAACCCACAAATCATGGGAGCAAGAGTTTAACAGGTGCCTGGGCAAGGGGACAGCGTGAACTTGGGCAGGCACAATAGAGTCGAGGAGATGCGACAGATGGGAGAGATCTAGAGGTAGAATCAGCAGGCTCAGTGCCTGATTGGATGGAGTGGGTGTCAGACATCAGGCTCACGCCCAGCTATGCGGAGGCACTGTCCACAGAGATGGGGAACGTGCCGGGAGAAGCTCTGTAATATGCTGTGTCTTAGCCTTTCTCACCATGTGCCCAGGAGTGCATGGCCAGAGCCCTTGTGACAGTGTCTCCACCTGTCAGAAATACCCTATGATGCATTTGTAGAAACCTAAAACAAAAAAACCTTCATCAAAAGAGGCAGCTGCCAGATACGTAAAGCTCTGAGCAAAGGTTGCCAGAGTGTATGAGAGCTCTGAAAAGTCAAAGTTTTAGTCGCTCAGTGGTGTCTGACTCTTTGGGACCCCATGGAGTATCTCTCTCCAGGCTCCTCTGTCCATGGAATTCTCCAGGCAAGAAAATGGGAACTGTGACAAAGAAGGAATCAGTTCATTCTCATCAGCTGCACATCAAAATTGAATCAAGTCAGCACCTTGACAGTGCTCTTAGGGAGATAGTACAGAACAAAGCAATTTGGGAAAAAAACTGAAACTCTTCAGCTCTTTGAATAGTATTTAACAAACACTTAAGGACCTTCCACTAGTTAACCCTTCCATAGAGCTTTTGGTGTGTACACACACACACACACACACACATACCATTTTAGAAGAGTCTTTGGAAAAACTGATATGTTTTCTAATCACCTTTTGATTTTATCTGAAAGTGCCAAAGGCACAAGCATAATATGAACTAATCAAACTGCAAATAAAAATGCTTAAGTCTTTTTATCAATACATGGATCTTTCGGGTATGATTTTTAAGTGAAATAAAAGGCCGGGGGGGATACATAAATCAAAAATTCACCAATTCAGAATTAAAGGACATAATCCTTGAATTAGTATTAATAAAATATCAACCTAAAAAGTTAATGTCAGTTTTTAATTTTAATTATAAAAGGAAATTTTCATTATCTCAAGATCAGCTATCCTTGATTTATGCATATATAATTTTAAAACGGTTATTACTTATAAGTAAATAGATGCAGTTAAAGTGCCTTTTAAAGCTTCAAAGAAAGCTTTCCAACGATGGCTAAGTATTCTCTAAAATGCATAGTAGTGTATAGCACACTAGTTTTTCCCTGAAAACAGGACAAAAGAAAATCAAACTCAGCTAATCTGTTTGATTCACTTTGCTTCTCAGATTGATGGATTCCAACTAAAAATTTGTTACTTCTAGGTTTTATGTACAATATGGTTTTTCTAACCATTCATTTTATGGGAAAATGGGGAATAAACATCTTCAACTCTGATGAAGTGAAGCGTGCTTTTTAACAAGGAAATTAATGACCGTGTCGAAGTGCCATGTTTTATTCTGCACATGTCTCTACTGTCACAACATCCTTTCCACTTTAGTTATATTTGGGTTTTGTCTATGTTTTCACTAATATTACTTTTGTTGTTGATATTTTTTTTTTTCCTCCTCAGAAGAACAAACTGCTGAAGTGGAGACCGAGGATCCCCAGCCAGGTCCTTGGCAAATGTCGTCAGGAAGAGATGTGCCAGAGTGCAAGACTCAGTAGACTCTGCTCTGCCACTTTCCTGGAGGCCCAGCATTCCATGTTTGGAAGTGTCTGTGTTTATTTCTTTATGTGTCTATCCCTGGCAGTCCTGTCTCAATCCAACTTCAGTTCAGTTCCCACTTTGCCACTAGGATTGGAAGATGAAGGAATGGGATGCATTCCCATAATCTAGAATGGTGATAGCAATATACCTTCTTCTTAAACGTGGTAATCCTTTAGAAGTTGAAAAGTTTTATTTATTTATAGGTTTTATAAAGAATAAAGTTATTGAAGGAAATTTCCAATCTTTCCATGTATACATAAAATGTATATATTTTTATTAATATAAAGTTATCCACATATGACTTAGAGAATTCCAAAGCATAAGTCATAAGTTAACATAAAATATCATTTGATTAACAAAATTACAGACTCTTCTTTTAGTGTCTTGAACATTCAGTAAATGTTTGATTACTTGTTCCAGATCACAGCACCATGTAATTTAATTGATGGTTTCTTGGGGGGATACTCAGAGTGTATCTGGCCCTCCTCTCTTCTTCTGTGTTGACTTTCAGAATTTTCCTGTAAAAATATACATATGCATTCCATATTTCGGCTGTTAAGGGATATCAAGTGATACAGCCTCTGCATTTTCTAGTTTTAATCTTCCTTTTGCTGAAACAGCTATGGAAGTTGTTTCTCACTTTCCAGTTACAACCCACCCCACTCTCTGTGCAAGCACTCTAAATTGGTTTGTTATTAGACTTTGTAGTCGGTTGCACTTCATTAGCAACTGGAAAAAAACCACACCAATTTATTGTGTCCTTTAATTTTAGACATGAGGAAACAGCGCCAGAGTTTCTATCAAGGTAGAGTTTTCTAAATCTGAGGTGCCCACAGATACACAAGGCATCTGGACTTCATGCAGTCTGTAAAACCTCTTAAGTTCAATATTAACTTGTGTGTGTGGATCCATTTTTCTAGGATACTAAGGTCCATACTGTCTCTTGTCATATCCCCAGAGGGGTCTCTGACCTATAAGAGGTTGTTATGAACTATGGTTTTAGAAAGTATCTGATACTTTATATCACACGATTTTGAAAAACCACACAAAACAGCAAGATGCATTTAGAACAGAGTTAGTGATTTCAAGGCATTCTTGGCTCTTTGGTAAGACTATTTATTCAGAGAAAGAGATTATGAATTGCATCATAGTCATCATTCTAAAGTCTGTGGATAGGATATTTTCCCTTATCTTAACACTGTCATAGGAATTCACTAACGCTAAGGGGAAAGTGTCCCCTCCTACAATCCTCTCACCTGGACCTGTTTCTCCTTTCCACCGTTACCCAAACAAGACACTGTAACAGCACTGCGGGTTTGATCCTTTACAATGTCTGCTTCCCCCAAAGTATTGATAATGGTAGGTAAATTCACCTGACTAATAAAACTGCTCTGTGTATGCTCACACAATTGTGTCCAACTCTGTGACCCCACAGACTATAGCCCGCCAGGCTCCTCTGTCCATGGGGTTTCCCAGGCAAGAATACTGGAGTGAGTTGGCATTCCTTTCCCCAGGGAAACTAAAGGCCATTAACAGTAAAATCAGTCATCGGGTTTCCAGTCTAACAGAATGCTGCTTAAGTCTCTGAATTTGGACGTTCAGTTCCTTCCTCAGATTTGGGAAGTTTGGGGGCCATTATTTCTTCAAATCAACTTTTTGTCCCTGTCTCTCCTCTCGAAGTACCACCATATGTTGGTCCACTAAGTACCTTAGGCTCTCTACACTTTTCTTTTTTCCTTAGGCTTCTCTGACCGGGTAATTTCAAATGACCAGTTTGTTGATTTTTCTGCTTGATCAAGTCTGCTGTTCAACCCCTCTAGTGAATTTTTCAATTTGATTATTATTCAGCACCAGAATTTGGTTCTTCTTCATAGTTTCTATTTACTAGTTAATATTTTCATGCTGTTCATGCATTATTTTCCAAAATTCATTTAGTTGTCTGCATTGTCTTGAGATCATTGAGCTTCTGTTATTTTTAATTCTTTGATAGGTGATTCTTAGATCACCATTTTTTTGAGTTTCGGGAGATTTATCTTGTTTCTTTCGATAGTCCATGTTTGTGTGGCTTCTGACGTTTTGCTGGGTTTTATGCATTTGAAAAAAAGCAGCCACCTTTTCTAGTCTTATACAGGGAAACACCTTCATCAGTCAGCTCGTTTATAGATTCTGGGGGGCCTCTGAAACCTTTGGAGGGTATGCCCTTCCCTGGGCTTGCAAATGAGAGGGTTGCCAAATTCTTTTTCAGGCGCTCAGGATCTCTCCCTCTGGTGTCTGTCTGCAGTACTGCAGGCTCTTTGGTGCTGCAGCAGCAAGTCACACCACGGTCCTTTTTTCTCATCAGCCCCCACGCATCCAAAGTGTATCAGCTTCCCCGTCAGCACCCCAAGTCAGACGAAACACAAACCAGTCTCTTGTGCAGCCATTCAGAAAGCTGGAACACCAGACACTCACTCTTCTCCTCCCTCCCAAAAATGAAGCCTCCAGGGGGTACGTGGGCCTCACTGCAAGAGCCACACCAGTCTCTGCAGGTTCTCTGGTGCCAAGCCATGCCATTTCCATCAAGACTCTGAGTCAGGGGAGAGTAACCAGTCACTCAGGCACCCCTCAAAAAGCTGGAACTTCCGGTGAACCTTCCACTCTCCTCTTTCCCCTACTCCCCATGATGGGGAAACTGAGCCAGGGGCTAAGCTGTGCTAGCCCAGGGAGGGGTGGCTGCAGGTGAAGTGAAACAGCTCTCCTCACCTGCTTCAGTGTGGCCATTCCCAGCTTTGCCCTGACCTAGGGTACTGCCACCAGGGAAGCCCTTCATAACTGGCTTCTAAAGTTTTCACAAAAGTATTTTGGCCCATATATTGTTGTTAAGTCGCTGTCTGTCAGGGAAAGAGCTTCTGTCCCTCCATCTCTCTGACATCTCACTTGGTATGTTGTTTACCTCTAATGATAACGAATTTCAATATTGTGAATGACTGCAAAGGAACGATTATGAAAATCAGCAATGGAAACTCGCAAGAATGTTAAAAAACAATACTATGGTCAGACAATACTAAAATGATCTGAAAAGCAAAATTAGGAACAAAGAAGACAAAATATTATTCATAGGAGACATGCTCTCGAGCCTCACAATTATTACCGAGACCTTACCATTCATATTCAGCAAATATTAAACAACCATCAACTACGTGCTCATCATCGGTCTAGGCACCAAAATGTACCGCCTTTGTGGAACTCGTCGTATTTGGAAAACAACGCATATAGTTTTAATATGAACTGATCACAATGTAAAGGTGGAAAAGTTACAGTCCCTAGCTTTGGAGAAATTTAGTCCGCTGACAATACAAATGGTTAAGCAGATATTTGCATTACCATGAGACAGGCGGTCATAAAGCAACCACTACTGTTGAAGATCAGGGGATGAAGGAAGGCTCAAGAAAGCTGCCTCAAGAAAAAGTATCAGAGTTAGAGAACTGTCATGTTCATAAAATGTGTATTCCAAAATCTTCAAAAGTCAAAGAAAAGGGATTGTTATTAAAGCAAGGAGCACAGCTGGATAATGGTTTCAGATCATTAGACTCAACAGTATAAACTATAGTAAGGCAATGAGGTTCTGTTACCAAAAACTAGGCCAGGGTGTTTTGGGTTTTGGTGCCTTTTTTTTTTTTTTCCTAAGGACAATATTTTCTATCCATTATAATTGAATTTTTAATAATGTTTATTAAGTACAAAAACACTCTTTTATCAAGTACTCCAATACTTCAGCCACCTGATGGGAAGAGCCGACTCATCGGAAAAGACCCTGTTGCTGAGAAAGATTGAAGGCAGGAGGAAAAGGGCATGACAGAGAATGAGACGGTTGGACCGCATCACCAAATCAATGGACATGAGTTGAGCAAACTCCGGGAATTGGTGATGGGCAGGGAAGCCTGGCGTGCTGCAGTCCATGGGGTCACAGGGTCGGACACAATAACTGAATAACAACAAAGTACAAAAATAGCATATTCTACTGATGGCTTCACACGCCAAGTCCTTCCTCCTTGCGACATCGCTGGGGCAAGTGCTGTGATCGTTCACAGACGAGAAAATTTGTACAAGACGAGATTTGTAGAGTTAAGTGACTGATTTAGCTAGTGAGGGAAAGATGGGGGACTTAACTTCATCCTTCTGACTTAACAGTCTTTGTTCCGAGCCACTGTGATTACTATAAATACACATTCACTCCAAGAGCAAAAAGCATGATCTAAAGAAGTTTATTTTCTCACATAAGTTCAGAGAGCTGATTTTCAACAGTTATGGTTACTATGGGACAACCTGTCACATGGTAATGCTGTCAACTTAAGGCTGTCTTCAAGGAACCAAGGCCCTTCTCTCACTCACCCTGCTGTCTTTAATGTATGCTTCTGACCTCACACCAAGTCACAACATGGTTGCCATGTTCCTAGGCATCACAACTGCATTCCAGGAGAAAAGGGCAAAAGTCAAAAGCTTTTTCAGAGAGTCCTCAGGGTTCTATCCAAGAAGGAAGATCTTGGAGATTTCAGCTTACATTTATTTCATTGACCAGCTCTAGAAGCAAAGACGGCTGGGAATTTGAGAGTTGTTTTCCAGCTTTTATAAAGCAAAAGGCAGGGGAAAGTGAGTTACGTGGGTATTGAGAGACCCCTACTTAAAAGCACATGCACAAACTAGCCTAAACAGTCTCTAGGCTCAGTTACATGCCTGTTAAGTATGAGTTAGTAAGCCTTGTAGAGAGGGCTCACATGATCTAGTAAATCTTTTTCCATCTGATATTTCCATTCTCTTTAACCAAACTTGATTTTTGGCTCTTACCCAGCATGCACTTCGAAGTTCCCCGACTCAGCCCCCTCAGCGCACTCAAGATGACTGCGTTCTGCCACTACGTTTGTAATGAGTGTTAGATTGCGTGTGACAAAATAACCACACCCGTACCTTAAAAGCAGAGAGAATTTCCCCGCCTCAAAACAATCTAGGTCAGGGTGCAAGAAGGAAGGCTCCAGGATCTTCAATGACCTAGTTTCCTTCTATTTTGTTGCTTTCATATGCAACTCCTGGCTCATTCTCTCTCGAGTGCCCCCAGAGCAGCACATAGTAAGTGCAAATAAAAGAGCAGGACTTCTGTAAAATTCGTGAAGGAAGTGATTTCCACATTCTAAGACACCAGATGGTTGGATGGCATCACCGACTGGATGGACATGAGCTCCGGGAGCTGGTGGTGCACAGGGAAGCCTGGCGTGCTGCAATCCATGGGGTCTCAAAGAGTCGGACACGACTGAGCGACTGAACTGAAGACACCAGTAAAATGCTTTTCCACTTTTTCCTTCTAGCAGTCGGAGTTAACAGTTCTACCTAAACTCCACTAGATGGCAGCACATACACATAAAATATGTGAATGTGCGCCTAATTTTCTAAAAACTGAAACTTGAACTACAGATCCCAACAGGCATTACTAGGCACCTGACTTGCTTCTGCACAAAGGTCTTAAGTTTCTTGCCAGCGCAGTGATCTGGAGGACGCCATGAATTTGCTGCTCTAAAGTAAGTTTCCCGATATATTAAAAAAGAAATTTTGGTGGCGGGGTGGGGGTGGGGGGCGGGGAAGGAGAGTTGTAATTCTCAGATGTTACTTTGTTCTTCAGGATTAGTTTTAGCCGTAAGTTCGGAGTAAGGGGGGATGTTTAACAAATTTGAATCTCTGGTAAGTTTTTCAAAATAGCCAAAGGAGTCTACTGTAGACATCCTTTCTCCGGTTCGTCAAGAATTCCTGTAAATGATCTGTGTCTCTGGACTCTGCATTCTTACTGCGGAGGGTGGGGGTTCAATCCCTGGTCGGGGAACTAAGATCCCATAAGGAAGGTGGGCCAAATAAAAAAATTAGCACTAAGATTCTAATATTTGGAGTAAGCAATCCATCTTGTCTGATTTTCACGTTGAATTTATTGAAAGTTGCCTCATTTCGCCATTTCAGATTATGTTTGCACTCATTTTTCCAAATAAATGTGTCTTCGTGTAATCGCTCAGTTTATCTAGTTATAAGGCTTTGGCTCTAAAATCTGACCCCATAAAGACAGGGAGGACAGCTTGGAGGAGGCCATCAGTGAGCAAAACAGCTGCCCTGTGCTTCAAGCGGTTTTACTAAGCGCTTCTCTTGGTGTCAAAGCTTCCTGGCATGTGCCTTCACAGGGCCATGGGCCAAAAGTCACTGATGACAGCAGTGTAAAGTAGCAGCTTTTTAATACATCATGCTCAGGATTGGGGGCGGGTAAGGATTATTGGGGTTTCTTACTTTCTAAAATATTATATTGAATGTTTAACTTAACTTTTACCATGGTTTAACTTAAAATGTATCACTCATGTAAGAAGGAAAAAAAAAACCTAAAATTGCATCAAAGTAGGTCGGCCATTGTGAAAGTCCTGCTTCTCCGTCAATCACAGAGCATTAGTGAAGTAGTAAGCTAGTCCCTGGGGGTAGTTCTTAGAACCACGCGCTGTCAGTCAGGTCCTGCAAGAAACTTGACTCCTAGAGAAAGTTACACACGCACGAGTTTTATTAGAGGAAATGCTGGTGTGGGAGAAAATAAGGAGGGAACTGGGGCTGGGAGAGCCGTCAGACCGCGAAGGAACCGGGGAGTGGACGAGGGGCAAAGCGGGGTGCGCGCATCCTGCTTCCCTTGCAGTCCGCGGGAGGAGCGCCACGGCAGGCGGGAGGGGCTCGGCGTGTCCCCGAGCTGGGTTCGCCTTGGCAGTCCACCGGAAATGGCCCGGGGGCGGTGGCCTCGGCACAAACTCAGAGATGGGTTTCAGACCGCAGCGCTGGCATCATGATCAGTTACGGGTACCAATTCCGCGGAGCCGCAAGGCCCTGGCGCCCTGTGGGGATTTAGAACCACAAGGTCTTCTCTGTATCCAGGATCAGGAGGCCTGGGTTTGAATTCCTAGCCGTAAAACACTAGGCGAACCACGTAATCTCTTTGAAATCAGTGCACTGGCGACCAGGCCCTGGGTCAGCTCTTAAACACTCTCTTTCACCGCTGCTCTCTACCCCTTTATTTGTCCACCGCCTCTGCACGACTGCAGTTTCCTCCGAAGGAAACCCCCTGCTCAGTCCCTCCCCAGGCCTACTCTCCAGTGAGCTTTCCAGAGTACACATCTGGTTCCGTCATGCTCTCAAATCCTCCAGTACCGATTGCCCACAGGAGTACCTAGCCCTCAGCGTGGAGAGCTGGGACAAAGGTTGCAGGCTTGAAAGTGTATGCGAGTTACCACAAAAAGCCAAGGTTGGCTGACGAGAACAGAAATAAGTTCAAAAAGAAATGACTGGATCATGTGAGCCCTCCAGGCTAGACTAGCTAGCTCTCTGCACTCTTTATCAGACAGGTAATGAGCAGACTGGGAAGGTTATTTTGTGCATGTGCTATTTGTTAGCTCCCCCAACCCCTACCCTTTTCACTTTATAAAAACTGGAAAATAAAACTCAAATTCTTAGCCTCTGTTGCTAAAACTGGCCAACAAAACATGGGCTGGAATTTCAGAGGAGGGCGTCCTCCCAAAATAGAAAAGCAGGGTCTCTGAAAGACTTCTGTCTTTTGCTCCTTTCCTTCTCTTTTGCCCGGAATGCAGATGTGACATCTTGGGAGAAAGCAGCCATTTTGTGCCTTGCTGTGTGGTCAGAGGCATACACTAAGAACTGCAGGATGAGAGAAAGAACTTGATTCCCTGCAGACAGCCTCATTTGATCATCACCTGACTCCACTACCTGTAACCTCATCACTAGCCTTTCCTGTCACCCTGCGATCTGTTACAGTCCAAGCATTGACCAGGTATCTTCTGTAGATCCTATTTCCCCTCTGTCAGACGTCCTCAGTCCTCCCTTTTAAAAATCACTATTTGTGTCTGTTAAAGTGTTACTGCTGAATGCTCAGACTTTAATCAGCAGCACTGTGGGGTAGGATGTTCACTTACGGAAGAGTCAGGAGACCTGACATTAGTCCTGTCTTTGCTGTTGACCAGCTCTGTGACCTTGAGCAGGTCAGATCAGTTCCCTCAGATGTAAAAGGGGGGCTTGGACAGGCTCTAACTTTCCAACTCTTATTTTTCAATTACTTTCTGAAGCCAACTGTGAAATCGTCCCAAGAGACCCGGAAAAACCACAGATGATTGGTAGTACAGACCCCAAGAAAAGTGTACAAGGGAGGAAGCAAGGAGCAGTCCCAAGTAGGGAGGACCCACGCAGTGTTTGCAGGGAGGGGCAGCGGGGAGAACGGTGGTGGGCTGTATCAGCAGCAGGGGCTGAAACGACCTGAAGATGGCTTAAAGTCTGATGTCTGTCTGTCAGTTACCACTTCAGTGTGTGATAGTCGCTCAGTCATGTCCGACTCTGTGACCCTATGGACTGCACCCCTCCAGCTTCCTCTGTCCGTGGGATTTTCCAGGCAAGGATACTGTAACGGGTTACCATTCGCTTCTCCAGGGGATCTTCCCAGCCCAGGGATCAAACCTGTGTCTCCTGCACTGCACAGATTCTTTACTGACTGAGCTACCAGGGCTTTGCTAAATGTTTTTATATGCAAAGCTAGGCATTTAGGGCAAGCATTCTTGGAGATTGATGGGGATCTTCTCAGGTGGTGGGAATATTTGACAAAGGTGTGTGTCTTCAGGGTCTTAAAGGAGTCTGTTGAACCATTCCTTCTAAATGTTACTGCACAAGGCCATGGGCTACAGTATAAGCCATTAAATACACGTCTGTAGATTAAACCGCAGGTTCCAGGATGGGTCGACTTGATGGGAAGGTCATTGTCCTGACAGCTGCTGCTCAGGGGATCGGCCGGGCAGCCGCATTGGTAAGTTGTTATCTTTTGTTGCTTGCTTACTCACTTTTGTGGTACAGAATTCTGGGGCCAGGTACCACGGTTATTTAGTTCTGCTCTTTTTTTTTTTTTTTCCTTTTGTGCTTCTGTTGTCTTAAGTTACAAAAAAGGAAAGTGACTCCTCCGACTCCAGGCAGATGAAGGAATGAATACCTCACATTTATCCTATGACATCACTGATAACCTTTGAGCTGAGAAACTTGTCTGTCTGCCTTAGTTTCTCTGCACCATAATAAAGTCACTGAAGGGGCCCTACAGAAGTGCATTGTTTTCTGAAATTATGTCAGTTCAGAGGCAGGACTCCAGACTTACGAAACTATCAAGTTATCTTTGCCTTCTAATTTGTATCAACTTCTCTCACATGAAACCCCCACCTGAGCTAATAATCCACTTTTATTAAGAGGAAAAGTGTTGAAATAACCCATTTTTCTTTTATTATTTGGATTTTAGTCACTGCTCAGAAATAGAATGCAGGCTGTAAAATCAAAGAAAGGTAGTATTTTGAGAGGTGTTCAATAACTGAATCCTAGTTTTTTAAAAAATATATTTATTTGGCATTACAAAGTCGGGCTTCCCAGGTGGCACAGTGGTGAGGAATCCACCTGCCAATACAGGAGACACAAGAGACTCAAGTTTGATCCCTGGGTCAGGAAGATCCCGTGGAGAAGGGAATGACAAGCCACTCCAGTATGCTTGCCTGGAGAATTCCATGGACAGAGCACCTGGTGGGCTACAGTCCATGGGGCATGACTGAGCAACTGAGCACACACACACACACACACAAAGGGACAAAGTCAACTGGCAAGCACAGTGTATGTCACATTGTTCTAACTAATGATAAAACAGACTAAAAATGTGAAGAACGAGGTGAGACTAGGTAGTGTGAAATTTCACCTATTTCTTGGGGAAAATAATAGCGACAATAAGATAAAGGGGAGAGGCTAAGTGACTCTCGGTTCACGAGAGCAGTTTAACCAAGTAAACAAAGGATTTATTTGTGCGTTGTGTCTACCAGGCTTTTGCAAAAGAAGGTGCCAAAGTCATAGCCACCGATATCAATGAATCCAAACTTCAGGAACTGGATAAGTACCCAGGTAAGCACCTCCATAGCTTGATTTTGACATTGGAGTCTACAAGGGATTATAAAGCATTAACACTTTACATGTTGAAAGAAAATTCCTTAGCTGTTCAGCTCCACGGGCCTTCTTTTTAGAGCCAGATTCTCTGATACCCAGTTTGTATTCTGTGAGCCTGCAGACAAAAATCTGTACACTTAAATGTATGAACGAAGTTTTTAAGGTGCATATTTAAAATTTTTTATTTATCCAACATGTCAAAGGATTCAATAGCTAATTATGAAGTCGGACGTGACCATTTAACAGTCATTATGACAACTTCTTACTTCTGAGCCCCCCTCCTCTAAGGGCAGCAGTGTCCAAGAGAAACATGATGTTTGTCACAGGCATAATTTTTTCTAGTAAAATATACATTTAAAATGTTAAAAGAAACAGGTGAAAAGTTTAAGAATATATTTTATTTAACTCAATATATCTAAAATACTGTAATTTTAACGTACTCACGATCAAAATTATTAATGGGGTATTTTACATTTTTTTCCTAAATCTGTGAAACCTGTGTGTATTTTACACTTAACAGCATGTTTCCAATCAGACTAGCTACACTTCAAGGGCTCAGTAGCCACATGCAGCCAGTGGCTACTATACTGGAAACAGCTCAGCCCTAACATTACGTATCACAACCAGAGACTCTAAGAGATTATTTAGATGTTTATTACCCCTTATACTATGGGCTTCCCTGGTGGCTCAGACAGTAAAGAATTCGCCTGCAATGCAGGAGACCCAAGTTCTATCCCTGGGTCAGGAAGATCCCCTGGAGAAGGAAATGGCAACCTACTCCAGTATTTTTGCCTGGAGAATCCCATGGACAGCGGAGCCTGGTGGACCAAAGTCTACAGGGTTGCAGAGAGTCACTCAGGCATGTGCGATTACCAGTTTCTTTCTACCACTTACTACATACACCACACTGAACCTAGCTCCAATATCAGAGAGGTTCAGGTGACTCTGAAAGAAATCAGAACAGAGCACTTATTTAGAAGTTGAATGGAACAGGTTCCATGATCAGCACAGATCAGTTCACTGACCTAGTTGTCTGCACTGGCCTAGTTAACTGCACGAGACTATCTTGAATTGTAATTCCAACAAATCAAGCTGTTGGAATAGAAAAGCACAGCACAAAGGAGGCCTTTCTGAACCTCGGTTTCAGTCTTCCCTTCTGTTTATAAACTTTTCTTTCTATATCCAAAACAGAATGATGAACCATGTATTATTAAAAAAAAAAAAAACATAAAAATAGTGACTGCTGCTTCCGTTCGAGAATGTTCAGGGGGTTTTGAGTAGCTGGTGCGGTGTGTGTCTCTCACACCCGCATGCCAGATCTCTTGTGGCCGGTGTTCAAGTGTTTCATCCCTTTGTCTGGCCTCTCATTTCTTCTCCTTGTAATTTGGTGCAGAAATAAGTGATGATAGCTTTGGCCAGCAGAGTCATTTCTGAAAAATAATAGAATTAACATAAAGGTAAAACACACAAGTAAAAACAATACCATATCTACCGCCCCTGCCTTTACCCTTCACACAGACAGAATCCAGCATCACTGTAGCAGGGACTTGGCCTCTGGGGGAAAGAATGGGCTGAAATGAGCTGACTCGCAGCGATTACTGCTGGCTTACTGAGAAGCATCTGCTATCGATCATCCCCATGTCACTGTGAAGTCTTTATTCAGAAAAGACCTTTATCATTCAATTTAGAGACTAGAGAGAAGGGGAAGAAGAAAGAGAACTGTTATCGGGAGGTCAAATAGGGAGACTTCAAGATTTTTACTGATAGTCTTAAGATTATGAAGACCCTACGGATGGGCAGCAATCCTACGAAGCCTACCATACAGATATTACCATCTTCATACTTGGAAATAGCTGAATCTTCAAAGCTAAGCATCCTTTACGGAGACAGGCAAATAATGCCCTTTGTTTTATATTTCAGGTATTTACACTCGGGTCCTTGATGTCACAAAGAAGAAGCAAATTGACCAGTTTGCCAATGACATTGAGAGACTTGATGTTCTCTTTAACGTTGCTGGGTAATTCACAACTTTTCACTTCCACTCTTCTTACAGAAAGCTTTCTGCAACTCTCACACAAAGAATTTTGATAAAGCAAAATTATTCATTGTGAACCATAATATATTCCTTGGGGAATATGGCTAAAATTTTGGACATAATTTTTATTACAATTAAGATCAGCAAGTAAAACAGCCGTAGACATTGACATAGGCTTGGGGTCTACAGGCAGTTAGGGTCACTCAGGGCACCAGCACTAACACGAAGCTATTGCTCTTTTCAGGCCTGGTACCAGGCTCATGCCAACAGACTTGTCACTGATGCTCTACTAAGACTGATAAAATAATATGAAAAACTTTTCCAGTAGAGTGTCTTTAAAATGACCCTCTATCAGAGTACATTTAAAAGAAGCCAAGTACTCAGATTATTGAATGTGAATGTCCCCAATTTTTTGGCACATTGGCACCCCACTCCAGTACTCTTGCCTGGAGAATCCCATGGACTGAGGAGCCTGGTGGGCTGCAGTCCATGGAGTCGCAAAGAGTCAGACACGACTGAGCGACTTCACTTTCACTTTTCACTTTCATGCATTGGAGAAGGAAATGGCAGCCCACTCCAGCATTCTTGCCTGGAGAATCCCAGGGATGGTGGAGCCTGCTGGGGTCTCACAGAGTCCGCAAGACAAGCGACTTAGCAGCAGCAGCAGCAAGTTCTTTATACCTCCCAAGCTCAGTGTTTCTTATTGGGACAGTCAATCCCAGCAAAAGAAGGTTCACGTTGTACCTTTATACACAACACAAAGAGAATGGCTTAACTGAACGTCATGGGGGTGGTACCAAGCTTCCTGAACCACGCATGTAAAGCTAGAACTGGAGCAGCTACATGTAGATACAGCCACCGCTGGAACCCACTCTCCCTTCTCAGACGTATCAGTAGATGTGAGTAAATAGGATCTCAGTAGATACCTTCCAGATGTCCCACTTTTCTTAGGTAGTGTTACATTTATACTCCTGCATTGGTAGAAGAATCCTAGAACGTTCTAATATAGTTTTATGGTTCTACCTAATCATGATTCAGAGTGAAAAAAAAAAATCTCTGCGTTCATACTTTATCATATGTTACAATGTATGAAAATTAAATTAGAGCAACAATTTGTGATGATCTGGTTTATAAATAACCTGCTCATCCCTCATATGAGGATATACACAGAACCGTGGAAAAAACAATTAGCAAAATTAGTTTTTGAGCATCTGTTAAGTTTTCAGCAACCTAAAGGATACAGAAATAGAGCCTGTGATTCTTGCTGTCATTCAGTTGAACTGGAAATACAATGGTGCATAGGAATCAGAACCAACAATCTTTTATAATTAATTACATAATTTTGGTCCAGGGACAGTGAAATCAATAGGACTCAAGTGTTTAGAAAGCTTCCTTGAGGAAATGTGACTTCAAAAGAGTGAAGTTTATATTAAAGGTTTTGCTTTGTTCTGCAGTGTTTACTCAGTATGTTAGAACTGTAGAGTAGGGGTACTGCTTTGTTACCCTGAGATGTTGAGACTTGTTTCCTTGAGTTTAGATTTCTCCTTGAGAATGTTAAATTTGTGCCACCAGAGGGCGCTCTTGAAATAGTAGTTAAGCATTCTATTCTCCTTTGTTTTTTATTTTTTTTAAATGGGTTTCCCTGATGGCTCAGATGGTAAAGAATCTCCCTGCAATGCAGGAGACCCCAGGTTTGATCCTTGGGTCGGTAAGATCCCCTAGAGAAGGGAATGGCAACCCACTCCAGTATTCTTGCCTGGGAAATTTTCCTTGGAGTTTTGATTTCCCTTGAGAATGTTAAATTTGTGCCACCAGAGGGCGCTCTTGCTCTTGAAATGATCGTTATACAGCGTGTTCTCGTTTGTTTAGTTTTGGGTTTGGGGTTTTGCGGTTTTTTAATATGTATTTATTTTTGCTGCATCAGGTCTTAGTTGCAGAATGCAGGAATCTTTCATTGAGGCCCACGGACTCTCTACTTGAGGCAAGCGGGCTTAGTTGTCTTTAGCATGTGGGATCTTAGTTCCCTGCCCAGGGATGGAACCCACATTTCCTGCACTGGAACCTGAATTCTTAACCACTGGACCATCAAGAAATCCATGTTTATTTTTAATGACAGTGATTTTCCTGTGCAGTTGGTATAAAATCTCTTATGTTTCTTAGTTTCCAAACTCCTGCTTTCTTTTAAAAGAAGTTTTTGGTCTTAAACTTTTTTAGCTTATGGTGTTAGAATACTTCACCTAATGTACTAAGTGATACTAGGTTTGACTTGTTAATAGTCTTGGTAATGGAAGGGACAATGGTCTAAGCCAATAAAGAACAATGAAGAGGATAAGGAAATTCAATAGAAGTTTTTTAGGATGATCATTTTCCCCATTGCTTAATCACTCTTCCAGTTTCGTCCATCACGGAACCATCCTGGACTGTGAGGAGACAGACTGGGATTTCTCGATGAACCTCAACGTCCGCAGCATGTACCTGATGATCAAGGCTTTTCTTCCTAAGGTAAGGTGACCAGCATCGCTAGCATAAGCACCAGGAAATAAGTGGGTCTCCACACTGGACATCCAGAGAGGATCCCCAGTCTGATAATAGCTCACATACTGACTAACCTGTATTGAACATGTATATCAAGACGTTTAATAGAAATGAACTCGTTTAACTTTCCACTTCATTCACTCAAGGGCTATGGGCCAGGCTGCATTTCAGATGAAGAAGGCATCAGAGAGCTAAACAAAGTCCTTTCTATAATGAAGGTCCTGTGTTTGAGGGGTGAGATGGGACACTATGTCATCAAATAAACATATAACATGTGGGATGGTTGTGAGTACTATGAATTAAAAAGATGCTAGTTTATCAGAGAGGTCCAGGAGGGCCTCACTGAAAAAGTGTAACTTTCATAGAAGTCCCAGGGGAGTGAGGGAGCCAACGGTTCAGCATCTGGGATTGGCAGCAAGGAGGCTTGTGGGACCAAAGCAGCCTGATGAGGTAGGTGCTGCTTTATCACGTCCAGTGTGTGGAGGGATGAAGCTGGGGGGTTAGATAACTTGCCAGAAGTCATGTGACTAGTCAAAAACTAGCCATTTAACTAGGAAGTGGTTACAGCCGGGATTTGAACCCTAGAAGCTGGGCCCCTTCTTTCTTTCCTTTCTTCCTTTATGGCTGGAGTGACTTTCTGTCGCTGTGCAGGGGTTCTGTCTAGTTGCGGTGAGCTGGGGCTGCTCTCCAGTGCTGCTGCAAGGTCTTCTTGTTGTGGGGGCTTCTCTCATTACCGAGTACAGGTTCTGGGTGTGCGGGCTTCGGTAATTGCGGCTCGCCAGCTTAGCAGCCGTGACGCACGGGCTTCGTCGCTTTGCGGCGTGTAGGATCTTCTCAGACCAGGGGTTAGTCCTGGCTTGTCCCCTGCATTGGCAGGCAGAGTCTTAACCACTGGACCACCAGGTAAGTCCTGGGCCCCTTCTTGAACGTCAGTGTCTAGACACACACTCATTGCTTTTCTGTACCCTGAGTATTTGCCTTGCACTCCTGCTCTCAGCCGAGCCACAGAGGTACCAGCAAGGTGAGAGACAGCGTGTGCTAAAGAGAGAATATTCCTCCTGAGTCTGCTGCCCTCACATTCACCAGCCTTCACACAACTCATCACTGTTTTAAATTTATTTTACAAAGAACCATTAAGTGCCTTTCAACTGAGAGCGCCACACTACGTGCTCTGGGGGAGGGGAACAGAAACATGAAAAACACTGACTTCAGATGAGCTTATGAGCCAGCAGTAGCAGACTGCACAGGCTCAGACAATGAACAAGGTGGACTTTGCACAGAACAGGCTCAGTTCAGGGTTGTAAATTGAACCCTAGTGAAATGCAGAAACGCTGGGCTCGAAGAAGCACAAGGTGGAATCAAGACTGCCAGGAGAAATATCACCTCAGATATGCAGATGACACCACCCTTATGGCAGAAAGTGAAGAGGAACTAAAGAGCCTCTTGATGAAAGTGAAAGAGGAGAGTGAAAAAGTTGGCTTAAAGCTCAACATTCAGAAAACGAAGATCATGGCATCTGGGCCCATCACTTCATGGGAAATAGATGGGAAAACAGTGGAAACAGTGTCAGACTTTATTTTTTTGGGCTCCAAAATCACTGCAGATGGTGACTGCAGCCATGATATTAAAAGACGCTTACTCCTTGGACGCTTACTCCTTGGAGGAAAAGTTATGACCAACCTAGACAGCATATTAAAAAGCAGAGACATCATGACCTTTGCCAACAAAGGTCTGTCTAGTCAAGGCTATGGTTTTTCCAGTGGTCATGTATGGATGTGAGAATTGGACTGTGAAGAAAGCTGAGCACCGAAGAATTGATGCTTTTGAACTGTGGTGTTGGAGAAGACTCTTGAGAGTCCCTTGGACTGCAAGGAGATCCAACCAGTCCATTCTAAAGGAGATCAGCCCTGGGTGTTCTTTGGAAGGACTGATGCTAAAGCTGAAACTCCAGTACTTTGGGCACTTTATGTGAAGAGTTGACTCATTGGAAAAGACTCTGATGCTGGGAGGGATTGGGGGTAGGAGGAGAAGGGGATGACAGAGGATGAGATGGCTGGATGGCATCACCGACTTGATGGGCATGAGTCTCAGTGAACTCCGGGAGTTGGTGATGGACAGGGAGGCCTGGCGTGCTGCAATTCATGGGGTCGCAAAGAGCCGGACACAACTGAGCGACTGAACTGAACTGAAATGCAGGAGAGCTGCCCCTCTCCTCCACCCCAGCTGGGTTAGATGACTGGCACACTGAATGCTGCCCCAGCCCAGGGCGGGAGATGAGTTTTTTGATGGCAACACAGTTGCTGATACTTTGCTGTGGACATTAAGCCTAATGTCAAGAAGGATACAGAAGAAAGCTAAAAGGAAAATTGGAGAAATTGACTTAGTAATGAAGGAACTTTTTTAATCTACTTCTTTGCGTCTAGAAGGAATCTTTGGATTGGCCCTGGTGGCTCAGATGGTAAAGAATCTGCCTGCAATGCGGGAGACCTGGGTTCGATCCCTGGGTTGGGAAGATCCCCTGGAGAAGGGAACAGCTACCCACTCCAGTAGTCTTGCCTGGAGAATCGCATGGACAGAGGAGCCTGGTGGGCTACAGTCCATGGGGTCACAAAGAGTTGGACACAACTGAGCAACTAACGTACACACGAATGTTGAACTAGCAAATTTTTAAAATATATACATTTTAAAGACTTTGTCCTTTTAGTTTTTCTTTTTGGCCAAACTACACGGCATGCAGGATCTTAGTTCCCTTTCAGTTCAGTTCAGTCGCTCAGTCGTGTCTGACTCTGCGACCCCACAAATCGCAGCACGCCCTTTACCAGGGATCAAAACTGCATCCCCAGCAGTGGATATGCAGTCTTAACCGCTGGACCACCAGGATTCCCAGGATTGCATTTTGGTTTTTTTTGCCTGTTTGGAGTTCACGAGAATCTGAACTGGAGTGTATTTCTTGAAGACTTGAAGACTCAAGATCAGAGGAAAAGCAAAGGCTATGGTAAAAGAGCAAGCTTGGGTCAGATGGATAAGCCTGTTTCATGTGTAGGCGGCACATCTGTACACCGAATGTCTGATAGACACTGGGAAGGATGTGGGTGTAAGGTACAGTGGAAGCCAAAATTTATACTTGTTAAGTGTTCACTTTTAAATATCAAATGCTAACTTTCAAATTAGTGAGTTTGCCTATGAGGTAAAGCAACTTAACAATAATCCATGTGAGCCAGTGACACTCATGTGTAAAAAAATCCCAAGAGATATTAATGACTGGGATGAGAAATCAGAAGTCACTTGTCAAGTGACGCTAACGGGCCTGACCCGGGATTTTGGAATCAGGTGTTGGAAGACCTTAGGCAGGCCTGAGCTCTGCCCCTAAGTCGCCACGGGACCTGGGAGATGACACTCCCTCAGCATCTGTTTCTTCTATTTAAAATGAGGGTGACAGATTCCACAATCCTTTCCAGCCGTAATTATGTTCCTTAAATATGATGCACATGTACCGGCTTAGAACTTTCCAGGGGAAGCCAGAGTTTGCAGTCTAGGCAGATTTGTAAGGTCAGGTGGTCAAAACACAGGAATAATACTGGAAATTTTTGTTCATGAATTATTGTTGTTGTTCAGTCGCTCAGTCGTATCTGACTCTTTGTGACCCCATGGACTCCAGGGTTCCTGACTAAGCATACAGAAAACCATACCTGTGGCGGATTCATTTTGATATTTGGCAAAACTAATACAATTATGTAAAGTTTAAAAATAAAAAAAATAAAAAGAAAAAGAAAAAAAAAAAAAAGAAAACCATTCCAAGACTGAAAGAGCACTGAAAAAGCAGAGAACGAACTACAAATACTGTAAAAGGAGGTCAGTGCAGAATCCAAGGCCCATCAGAAGAGAAGATCCATTACAGCAAGGATCCGGGAGTGTCTTGGATATTTGGGGGTTTTCCTCCTTTGCTGAATCTTAGACAGGTCCCTCACACATTGAGGTGCTGACCAGACATTTGCTGGATGAAGAAATGAATCTTGGTTGTCAGTCCGGGTAGAGGTCATGCATGGAATCACTGAAGACAAGCCAGGGTCTGCCAAATTTAGGAGCTGAGCTCTGGTCAGTGAGGGCAGAAGAGCTCACAGTAGGCTAACTAGATATAGCCAGAGGGAATCTTTAGAGATCTTTGTAGCACCTGCCCGAGTCTCTGAGAAGTCAAAGCTTGACAGCACAACCATGTCCAGGCACTTCATTTTATTGTTGCACCTGCCAGAGAGGAGCACTCACAGCAAGACAGCAGGTGCTGAGCTGGTGGTGAGAAGGCAGCGTGGGAGGAAGGCAAGGACTGTGGGTTCTAGAATCAGCCGGCAGACCTGGGCTAAGCGCATAGTCCAAGGGTTAGAGGGCAGCAGTAACATGTCCTGGGTGACTGTATTCCAAAGCACTGCCTGGGGAATTTATTGCATTTCAGAAGATCGGCGACTGAACTTATTCAATAGTCCATCTTTATATATTAAACTGTGTGTGTGTGTGTGTGCTCAATCATGTTATCATGTCCGCGTCTTTGTGACCCCGTGGACTATAGCCCACCAGGCTCCTCTGCCTGTGGAATTTTCCAGGCAAGAATACTGGAGTGGGTTGCCATTCCATTTTCCAGGGGATCTTCCCCACCTAGGGGTTGAACCCACGTCTCTTGTGTCTGTCTCCTGCACTGGCAGGCAGATTCTTTACCACTGAGCCACCCAGGAAGCCCCAACTGGGCTACGTATATTCCATGGGCTTCCTGGGTGGCTCAGTGGTAAAGAATCCACTTGTCAATGCAGTAGACACAGGAGATGCAGGTTCAATCCCTGAGTTGGGAAGATCCCCTAAAAAAGGGACTGGCCACCCACTGCAGTATTCTTGCCTGGAGAATTCCATGGACAGAGGAGCCTGGTGGGCTACAGTCCATGGGGTCACAAAGAGTCAGACATAACTAAGTGACTGAGCACGCACAGCACATGTATTCCATGTATATTAAAAATGGATTGTATATTTCAATTATACCTCCATGAAACTGGGAAAATTAATTAAGGCAGGTTATGTTATTTGCTAAAATGGATAAGAAAATAATTTTAAGGCTTAGTTTTCAGCACTGTTATACTTTGCTAATTTTCCTGGTCCTTTATTACAAGGACTCCTCTTTATTATGATCCTTTTTATTGTATAGACGCACAAGTTGGGTTAAATAGTTTCTTTTTCTGCCACCTTGACCTCACTGGGTCACCTCAGCCTCTCTTTGTGTCCCTTTAGTCCATCCAACATAAGACCTTTGGTTATTTTAGACTTTCTGCTCTTAAGTACAGTTAGTAGCTAAGTATCAAAACAGAAAGTAAGAGTGCCAGAAGGAAACACAGCATCTTGGCAAACTCATCTCTGGGTCATTGAACCACTCGCCTTCTCCATTCCTCACCTCTCTGGAAGCTGCTGGAGAAACTTGCGCCAACGGAAGTGACTTTTTTCTTAGAGCCCTTTCACTGCCTACGGAGACTCCTCCCCCGTAGAAACTGCGTACTTGCCTTTCATAACAGAGCATGTCCTGGTTTTCCTCCCTGTGTCCTCCATCTCCCCCAGCACTTATTCTGACTCTTCACCATCTCCGCCTTGTTCCGTACAGCCATCCCCACACCCTCTGATTTCAATAAGTTGGTGCCCATATTACCACCAAAATCCTGACTTTCTCTGCCCACTGATGCGGAATAAATAAGTACAGAGACAGAGCTTGGAGAAAGTAGGAAAATGGCTTTAATCTCCAGTGGGCCAGGAGGAGAACACAGCAGGCCACGACCTCAAGAGCTGAGCCCCCTACGTGCAGAATCTGAGGGCATCACATAGACTGGGCTCGCAGTTTGGGGTGTGTGATAAGGAGCGAAGTAGTGAGAGTGTTGCATTCTTTTCTGGTTTCAAAACAGTCAGAGCTGGCATCAGGTAGCCCATAATTGGGCCTGGCAGTCCAGTAATCAGGTCCATTTGCCTGTGGTTTATCATACTGCGGCCCCTTTTTGAAATGCAAAAAGCTGCAAGGGGTAGTCTGCAAAAGAAGGGGGAAGGTAAGCACCTGGTCCACGATGTAATTTACATAGAGTTAAGGGGCAGAAGGTGCAGGTTGTAATTTACATAGTGTCTGGTTAGTTTTGTGAGATACAGACTAGTAACCGTTGCAGTTAAGCCGAGAGTGATTAACTCTTTCAGGCCCGTTTACGTTCCTTCTCTAGTCTGGTCAGTTTCTTTTCCTTTCCTTGTTCTCAGCAGAGGAAAAGCTTCATTGCTATTTTTGCTGCAACACCCATTAGACAGGCATTCTCTCCAACTCTCACTTCTTCCCCCTCAAACCTTCATGGGTGGGTACCCATGTGAATCTGCATGCAGTGCAGGAGACCCAGATTCGATCCCTGAGTCGGGCCTGGAGAAGGAAATGGCAACCCACTCCAGTATTCTTGCCTGGAAAATCCCATGGACAGAGGAGCCTGGTGGACCACCGTCCATGGGGTCGCAGAGTCGGACATGACCGAGCGACTGACACTTTCAGACTACCCATGCCCTTGCACAGGTGTGTATCTCTTGAAAACACATATATGTCTTTTAATTAAGTATAAAGTGAAGTGAGTGAAGTCGCTCAGTCATGTCTGACTCTCTGGGACCCCATGGACTGTAGCCCACTAGGCTCCTTCGTCCATGGGATTTTCCAGGCAAGAGTGCTGGAGTGGGTTGCCATTTCCTTCTCCAGGGGATCTTCCCAACCCAGGGATCGAACCCGGGTCTCCTGCATTGCAAGCAAATGCTTTACCGTCTGAGCCACCAGGGAAGCTGGCAATTAAGTATAAGTTCCTCTGAAAACATTTTCAATTCATAGCAGCTTTTTTTACTGATGTACCCTTTTAGGTCTGGGGCAGAGCTCAGCCATGTGCACTTGAACCTAGCCCCTCACAAAGTTTCGATTTATTAAGTGTACTGACTGGCTGCTGGGTACCCTGTCTAGGAAGACAGAACAGTCACACACCCTCCTTTTAAGACCTTCACACTTTCCATGGGGGATTCTGATGGAGGTATTGTTGGGTAACACTGCCTTAGATGGGGTGGGGGGTAGAGCCCTCACTGCAGGCAGCCAGGTCCCAAGTCCCAATCGAGTTACCTCAATTGTCTCCACCTCTGTTGCCCACAGACATCTCTGGTCTCTACCCTTGAGCCGTGTCCGACTCTGCGACCCCATGGACTGCAGTCTGCCAGGCTCCTCTGTCCATGGGATTTCCCAGGCAACAATACTAGAGTGAGCTGCCATTTCCGACTCCAGGGCATCTTCCTGACCTACACTGGCAGGCAGATTCTTTATCGCTGAGGCCCCTCATTTCCTAAATCCCTGCATCATCTTCCAGTGATCCCCTGTACATGAGACAGGGTAATTTTTCTAACCTGCAAATCTGAGCATGCCACTCCCCTCTGCATTAAACCCCTCATTGTCTCCACCGCATTGCCTTCTGGTTTAAACCCAAATTCCTAAATTTAGCCCCTTTGGCCTCTGCAGCTTTCTAATATTCCAGCTTTCAAAACATCAGCCATCCTCTGCATGCCCCGCAACCTTGGCTGACTCCTTCTCGCCACACCCGACTCCTTCTCTGTGTCGGACTCTGCAGACATGGAGATGATGCACGATGGTACAGGTGGATTTTTGAGTTTAGCATGAAGGAACTACTGCTGAGATAACATTCCTGCTGCAGATTGTATCGGCTACTTGGATCAGACTGGTAGTTCTACAGGCAGGCCGGGACTGAGTCATCTGTCTTTGAATCGCTGGTCGTGACTCTGTATCTGACCACAGTAAGTAGTCAACAAGAATGATACATGGTAAGAGTTTTCCATCAGGAACACACAGTAACATTAACATTCATCAGCCTTTCATTTAGTTCAGGGTCCCTTCTTGGTCTTGCCGATGCTCTTATGCCCCAGGAAGGCAGTAACCCCTTGAGTAAAGTTCCTGCCGATGTATACACAGGCCGTCAGTTCCCGGGAGTGACTGGGTGAGACCATTAAAGCTGCTTCACGGTGCTTAATGTTAACTGTTAATAAGGTAGCTCTGCAAACTATAATAAATGTACATCTTTTATTTTGGGCTTCCTTCATAGCTCAGTTGGTAAAGAATCTGCCTGCAATGTGGGAGACCTGGGTTCGATCCCTGGGTCCGGAAGATTCCCTGGAGAAGGAAACGGCAACCCACTCCAGTATTCTTGCCTAGAGAATCCCATGGACAGAGGAGCCTGGAGGGCTACAGTCCATGGGATCTCAAGAGTCGGACACAGCTTAGCGACTAAACCACCACCACCACATCTTTCAGTTTAGTTCTTATTTTTGGCCGTGCTGGCTCTTTGTTGCTGCATGGGCATTTCTGTAGTTTCCGAGAGCGGGGGCCACTCTCTAGTCACTGCACACAGGCTTCTCACTGAAGTGGCTTCTCTTTTGCAGGACACAGCAGGCTCTAGCTCACGTGGGCTTCAGTAGCTGCAGCTCCCGGGCTCCAGAGCACAGGCTCAGGAGTTACTGTGCTTGGATTTAGTTGTTCCACTGCATGTGGCATATTCCCAGATCAGAGATCGAATCCACATCTCTTCTTTGGCAGGTGGATTCTTTACCACTGAGACACCAGGAAAGCACCAAATGTACATCTTTTAAAGAGGTAGAATTTTTAACCTACAGAATAGCATGTTTTGGGGGGTTTTTTGTCTTTGTTTTGTTTTGGCAGATGCTGGCTCAGAAATCTGGCAACATTATCAACATGTCCTCTGTGGCTTCCAGCATCAAAGGTAGGCGTGTCTTCCTCTGGGAATCATGACCCATGGACTGACACATCTTCAGGAGCTTAAGGGTTTGGGGAACAAGCACAGCAGAGATCATGTAACCCACACATGAGTTCAAAACTGCTTTTTTTAAAACTGGAATTAAGCACCAAGCCTTTTGCCTTAAATATGAACCAATCATGGAACTAAAGTTTGCTTGCTTTGCCCTCCTTTTTTTTCCCCCTCTAAATGGATATAGAAATGAAGATCAAAATGGGGGAAGGAAACATTTATCCATTTAATTAATCAAAAAAGATGTACCGAACATCCACTAGATGCCCCTGACCCCAGAGAATCCACAGCCCCAAAGGGGGAGAGAGATGGGGAAGCACACATCTTCTGCAGCGTGATAGGATTACAACAGAGCTCTGCACAGAGTGCCCTCGTGGTACCAGAGACGGACCTCTGCCTGTGGACTGGGGAGAGCTGCACAAAGACGTGTGAGCCAGCCCTCAGCGAGAGGTCAAGCTGCAAACACGTCTGTGATGCAGACATGGAGATGATGCCTGATGGTACAGGTGGATTTTCGAGTTTAGAATGGAGGAGCTACTGCTGAGATAACATTCCTTCTTTCAGCAAGGATACACAGTAAGCCCTCCTGGGAGAGAACTACAAAGAAATAGGTTTGGTTGAGTTGTGTTTTGTTTCCCTTTGATTTATCCTTGTTGTTTGTTTGTTTGTTTGTTTGTTTTAATTTGGAATCCACCTAAGAGTTCTACCAATTGATGATGAAAAGCTAAGGGTACAGCTCTCACTTAAATGTAGCATCTCAACACAGAAGTCTCACCTGAATTGTGCCAACAATGATACTATGTCCCCAGATTCAGAAACTAGCCCTATTAATGGAGAAGAACTGATATCAGTTTTTTAAAAGGGTGGAGTGTGAGGAAGCAGGACAGTGGTCTCCTGCTTCCTAAAGGAGACTGCTTTTTATTTCTTCCTCCCCTCCTTCTCAGGTATGATATGCCCTGGTGGCTCAGTGGTAAAGAATCTGCCTGCAATGCAGGACACCCAGTTTCCATCCCTGGATCAGGAAGGTTCCCTGGAGAAGGGAATGGCAACCCGCTCCAGTATTCTTGCCTGGAGAATCCCATGGATAGCGGAGCCAGTCCATGGGGTCGCACAGAGTCGGACACGCCTGAGTGACTAACACCTGCTTTCCTTCTCAGGCGTTGTGAACAGGTGCGTGTACAGCACAACCAAGGCGGCCGTGATCGGCCTCACAAAGTCCGTGGCTGCAGACTTCATCCAGCAGGGTATCCGGTGCAACTGTGTGTGTCCAGGTGAGCTGGGCACTGTGGGACCGTGAACTTGACCTTTCTGACCTTCTGGCTGCCGCTCTGAAAGGCGTCTGTGCAGGCTAGTTTATCACATGTTGTGTTGTCACTGGGCAAAGCTCGAAAGAAAAAGAGCCTAGGCTAATAGAGACACAGAGGTAGGGAACAAACACGGACACCAGGGGGAAGAAAGCAGAATGGGCCAATTGGGAGACTGGGATTGACATACATATACTACTATGTATAAAAGAGATGGCTAAGGAGAACCTGCCGTATAGCACAGGGAACTCAACTCATTGCTCTGTGGTGACCTAATGGGAAGAAAATCCAAAAAAGAGGGGATATATGTATGCGTATAGCTGATTCACTTTGCAGTACAGCAGAAACAGACACAGCAGTGCAAAGCAACTATACTCCAGTATAAAATAATACAATTTTTAGAAAGAGAAAAAAAGGGGGGTTATTAAGATAATAGTCCAACGGTAAGTTGGGAATAAGATCCTAAGTCATTAGGAACAACCTGCAGATGTGTTAAAAAGCAAAATTCAACCAAGTAAATTTGAAAATCTAATTGGCTGTATTCAGTGATTCATAAATCAGGTGGCATCCTGTTTAGCAACTAGGTGGATGCTCCAAGGAGTTCTATACAAATGGAAAGTTTTTATGGAAAGGAGGATGGGGCAAGGAAGTCATTGGCAAAAGAAAAGAAAAGGATTTTCTAGGCTGTGTTCGTGTTGAGTTGCTTCAGTCGTGTCCGACTCTTTGGGACCCTAAGGACTGTAAGCCTGCCAGGCTCCTCTGCCCATGGGATTTTCCAGGCAAGAGCATTGGAGTAGGTTGCCATTTCCTCCTCCAGGGGGATCTTTCCAGCCCAGGAATTGAACCCACGTCTCTTACATGTCCTGCAATTGGCAGGCAGGTTCTTTACCACTATGCCACCTGGGAAGCCCTATTCCAGTCTAGGGAGGAAGGGATGGCGTGAATTTTATCATACAGATTGCCTCTTCTTCCTCTGGGGGGAGAGAGGGCCCATGAGGCCGATACCTCACTGGGTGCCGACCAGAAAATTCCAGACTGGTTGATTAAGATTCTATTTCTGGTAAAGACTGAAACTGCAGTTAGGTTAGGCATTAAATACAGGTTTGGTATCATGGGCTTTAGCACAAATGATGCCATTTTGATTCAACAAATCCAAAGTATTTAAATGCTACTTGTGTGGATGGGGGCCATTCTAAACCCTGTGATTAACAGTCATAACTGGCCTGGGCTTGGTGTTTTGGAAGCAGGCCAGGATGGTCTTGTCAGAGAAAAGGCGAAAAGTAGGCTGTACTCCCAGCACAGCAGGAAGGAGAAGGAGCCTTCGGACACAGGGAGCCACTGAGGCAAGTCAGTCACCTGGGGTGGCCCATAGGCAAAAAGGAGGGATTAATACCTTCCTTTATGCTATACAGAGGGGGTCGGCAAACCGTGGTCTGCAGGCCAGATCTGACTCACCACCTGTTTTGTAAACACAGTTTTATGGGAACACATCTCACCCAGTTTGCTTCTGTACTGGTTAAGTCTGCTTTCATGCCAAAGTCAAAGCTGAGTAGTTGTAACAGACCAAATGGTTCTCGAAGCTAAAAATACTTTCTCACTGTTGACTAAAAAGTATGCTGGCCCCTCATGTAAAGGAAAGGAGAAAAGGAGAGATTATTATTAGTAGAAAGGACATTTATGTTTATACTATACAGCAGTCTATTAAGCGTGCAATAGCAGTGTGCCTAAGAAAACAATGTGTATATCTTAATTCAAAAACATTTTATTGCTAAAAAATGCTAACCATCATCTGAGTCTCCAGTGAGTCATTATCCTTTTGCAACAGTAACAGCATAGATCACTGATCACAGATGGAGGGCGGTTCCCTCCCACAGAAGAGGAAGGCAACATATGTATACCTATGGCTGATTCATGTTGGTGTTTGGTAGAAACCAACACAATTCTGTAAAGTAGTTATCTTTCAATTAAAAAATTAATTAATTAAAAAAAAGAATACAGTAATAATGAAAATGTTTCAAATATTGCAAGAATACCAAATGTGACACAGAGACACGAAGTGAGCAAATATTATTGGGAAAATGCTGCCAGTAGACTTGCTCAAAGAAGCACTGCAAAGACCTTCAATTTGTAAGAAATGCAGTACTTGTGAAGTGCAGTCAAGCAAAGTGCAGTAAAATGAAGTCTGCCTGTTCAGGGTGCTGAAGAGGAATTACCAACTTCCTCTCTGAAACCAAATTCAGTATTGCATGTCCAGAATCAAAGTTTCTCTTCGTAGTTCACAACTGCTCGTGGTGGGTGGGGTGGAGAAGCATTTCACAATGACCCGTGGGACCTTTCCAAACCCGAGGGGCACACCAGAATTCGGGGAAGGAGTTGATGGGGGAGCACTGTGTATGGTTTGGAAAGCAACACAGGGGATTCTGATGGCATCCTTCATGGTCTCCCCTTGGTTGAAAACCACTGACTTACTAGATAAAAGGGGTGAAGCTACCAAGTAACCTTCAAGCCGCAGAATTTCCAAGATTGAAGTGTTCTGTTTAATTTTTCTTGGACCGGAAAGGTAAACTCAAGTAACACTAGCCAAGAGGAGGATCAGGACTCTCCCGGCAGTCCAGTGGCTAAGACACTGCGCTCCCATTGCAGGGGTCCCAGGTTTGATCCCTGGTCAGAGAACTAGATGCCACATGTCTCAACTGAAGATGCTGTGTGCCACAACTAAAACAAATAAATAAACAAATGTTGTTTTAAGAAAAGAAAGAGGAGGATCTGACAGGAGAGACACAGTTTTGCTAGGTTTTAACATACACACTGGTGATATTGTTGGCTATTCTTGGTGCCATTTACCCAGTGGAATAAAATGTCTAATGATTTGGAAAATGTGGTTGTTTTAAAGCTGGACTTTTTGGAAGGCTGGAAAATATATCCTCACACTGTCTGGGACAGGGAACTAGCTTTGACTCACTGAGCCAGTCACAGAAGAAAATGTGACAAGGAATGAGAGTCTGGGATGGTACTGATGGACGACACTTCAACACCAGACTGGTGTGGACGATGGCAGCGTGCGTCAGTCTGCACGGGGACTCGGCGGAGTCAGGTGGCTGGAATCGAGGGAGAGGACTGGGCTTGCCTCTCAGCCTTCACGTGTTGGTTGCTCAGTCGTGTCCAGCTCTTCAACCCCTTGGACTGTAGCCTGCCAGGCTCCTCTGTCCATGGGATTTCCCAGGCAAGAAATACTGGAGTGGGTTGCCATTTCCTTCTCCAGGGGATCTCTCTGACCCAGGGATCGAGCCCGGGTCTCCCGCATAGTAGGCAGATTCTTTAGCATCTGAACCACAAAGGAACCCTTAGTCATTAAGACCGGTCACATGTAAGATATGGTGCGCATCTGCCCCAGTGGGCAGCAAGAATTTGAGGAGGTTGTCTTGAGCACACCGTTGGTAGAATTTTGGACTCTAAGGAGGCTGTTGATGAGGCAAGTGAGGAAAATATCAGAAATTGGATAGAGAGAGATTTTTATTATGTGGTATAAGAATTTCATCAACACTATTGCCTGCAGTAACTGTGAAGGGTGGAAAATGTTCCTGATGAGCCAGGCGATATAGCCAAGGCAGCAGCCACCCATCCTGTGGAAGGTTCCGCCTGCTCACAGTAAAGTGTGAGAGCAGAGAGACAAGCTAAGGACAGGGCTGTTAAACAGCAAGAAGCCAGGATTTTTAGGTTTCGAAGATTCCCAGCCTTTCCAGAGAAATGGCAAACGATAATAAAATTAAGATTCTGGTTCTGAAGGAGGGAGATAAACTGAGAGATTGGGACTGATGTACACACACTACTCTGTATGATGTAGATAACCGAGGATCTACTGCATAGCACAGGGAACTCTACTCAATACTCGGTAGTGGCCTCCAAGGGAAAAGAACCTAAAAAAGAGTGGATGTATGTACATGTATAACAGACTCACTTTGCTGTAAACCTGAAAGTAACACAACGTTGTAAATCAATTATATCCCCATAAAAAGTTTCAAAAGAAAGAAATTGTTTCCGAGCAAACGTCCAATCCCTGACACGCCCAGGAATATGGTCTAAGGATGGAGCTGAGGCTATGACCGTGAGATCATTTTTTTATGACCTTAGAAGGATCATGTGGTCTTCCTGGAGTAGTCTTGTCAGCAGAAGAAAGGCTCTGTAAAGAGAATTTGCAGATCACAGAAATTAACAAAAATGCCTGGGAACTTGTTCTGTAAGGAATGTGAACTAAGTGGGATTTTTTTAAAAACAAATTTTTTTTTTAATTCATTTATTTATGGTGCTGGATCTTCATTGCTACATCTGATAGCTCACAATTTAAACATTTTTAGTCATTTTTCTTGTTTTAATTAAAATAATTTAAAGTTATATTTTTTTCAGTGAGAAATATGAAACAATGGTTAAAATAGGAATTTGAAACCAATGAGAATTTCAAGATAATGAGGAAAATGTAGAGCCACTTAAGTTATCCATAAAGTATCATGTGAATGTGATGAGACCAAAGTGTGTCCTGGGAATGCTGGGTGCTTCACCGATAATCCCTACCTAGTATGACAAAGAATAATAGCTTGTGTTTTTGAAAATCATAGAAACATTATTAAAGAAGTTATAAGACTGTTAAATAAAAGGGCAGGCAGGTAGAGGAGAAATTGTCACTCCAAGTCATGAAGAAAAATTTCACTGATCATTGAATTATACAGAAAGCAAGTTTAAAGTTTAATTGCCAATTTCTTTTTCAGTCTAAGTAAGTAACCAAGCTGAATGCCCTCCTTTTATTTAGGAACAGTTGATACCCCATCTCTGCAAGAAAGAATACAAGCCAGACCAAATCCTGAAGAGGTATAGCTACTGTTTTAAATTTTTAAATCCTGTGGTTTAAAAAAAAAATTCCGCTTCCTTACCTAGAGTAGACAAATCCGTAGAGACAGAAAGGTTGATGGGTGGTTGCTAGGGGGTGGGAGAAAGTAGGTCGGAAGTTGTTTTATAGGTATGGAGTTTCAGCTTTGCAAGATGAAAAGAATTCTGGAGACTTGTGCCACAATACTGTGGATCTACTTAACACTGCTGAACTGTACACTACACTTGGTTATGATGGTAAATTGTATATTATGTGCATTTTACCACATTTTAAAAAAACATAAAAATGCCCTCTTCTTTAGTACTAACTTTCTGATCCGTCACGGTGTCTATAGGTTTTAATATAAAACAAATAGTTTGAGTAGCTTGGGAGTTACCATAGTCCTGTTTGGTCTACAGTTAATGATATTATCAATAATGATATTGTCCTGTATCCTGTATCATGCATACTTAGTCAAGTCAGTGGTTCCTTTGTAGATTCCTCTTGCCTTTGACCTCCTACAGGTGTTGCAGGAGCATTCATAGTTCAGCTCACATCACTGATGTCCAATATGGTTTCTGGTTACAGGCACTGAGCGATTTCCTAAAGAGACAGAAAACAGGAAGATTTGCAACTGCAGAAGAAGTAGCCCTGCTCTGCGTGTACTTGGCCTCTGATGAAGTGAGCACTGTTCCTCCTGGGGGGTTCATTATCCTCAATCACGTTTGGCCACAATTTGCTGATCAAAATAATGTAATTTAGGACGTGATCACATATAGGTGCTAAGATGTTGCATTTACAAAGTAGGGATAGGTGCTGACTTAATTTGCTTGACATTAAGGCCACTTTGACTTCAGCCACCAACTTATCCTCGTTCAGCTTTACATGTTGCTAAATCTGATAGCAAATGAAGCGGTGAAAGATTGAAAAAAAATTCAAATTGCTCAATTTAATTAAAATTAAATGGCTCAATTTTATCATTCTTTTCAAAAATTACCAATTTGGGAAACAATATAATGATTAAGCAGTGACTTAATGTAAATCAAACCAGTGAACCTCCAAAATTGTGAGAGCTTCAAGTAAAATGGGGAAAGGGTAAATCAGATTTGTGTCCAGGAGGCAAAGAATTAGCATCTGGTGCTTTCAGTTTTATTAGTGATTTGTTTAGAAGAATCCCCCTACATCCTCCTTTTTGCCCCTGTGAATTCTTACTTGTTTATATTCATGTATGGAAATTCATAGTTCTGTCTCTTTCCACTTTGCATGTATTTAGTAACCAGTTTCTTCCTTATTGGCTGCTGTATATTTTGTGTGTGTGTGTATGTGTGTGTTACTCGCTCTTTCCGACCCCATGAACTGTAGCCTCTGTCCATGAGATTCTCCAGGCAAGAATACTGGAGTGGATAGCCACACCCTTCTCCAGGGGATCTTCTAAACCGAGGGATTGAACCCGGGTCTCCTGCATTGCAGGCAGATGCTTTAGCATCTGAGCCACCAATGACATACAGTTGTGAAAACAGAAACTTTTTTGTTAGAAATATTTCCTATAAGGTATAGAGCACGAAAACATCCCCTGTGTTTTATGCCTTTGAGTAATAACCAACCAGGAAACTAAAAAAAGAAAAGCAGGGGTAGGTGGGAGTAAGGAGGTGTGTTACTGATCAGTCAGCATCTCCTGAATGAAACTTGTACACATCCGGTAGTTGGTGAATGTGACAAACGCAGAGGTTGAAATGTTTTAGCGACAGAGTAGTGACTACTTCTCAGAACTATTTGTAGCAGTTTTTCATAGCTGAGAAAACTGCTGGACAGATTGTGATGGAACCAGTATATTGACCATTTTGATTTCTCTGAATCCATGTCTTCAGAAAAGCTCGTTTGATCTGGGGGTACTGCTGATCAGCTAAATTGCCCTGATTTAGCCAGAGCTTCAGATCAGATCAGATCAGTCACTCAGTCGTGTCCGACTGTTTTGCGACCCCATGAATCGCAGCACGCCAGGCCTCCCTGTCCATCACCAACTCCAGGTTAGCAAATATTTGGGAACACTCTGGCTTGAAATACACAACAAAAGGACCTTTGCCTTTTAAAAAGATCCTGAAGAGTCCATATGTGATCAGACAGCCTGCCTTTTAAAAAATCTAAGTGAAACTGGGGGTTGTTTCTTGGTAGAGTGACTACTAACCCATTCATTTACCTAAATATTTTATATGCTCAGTTTTCATATGTTGTACTTTACAACACTCTGTACTCCTGTTATGATGTCTTTTCCTTCCTACCTCTTCCATTATTTTAGGTTTCAGATGTATTTAAAACTAAGAGCACAGATGTGAGTCTTGATTATCCATTATCCAAAGGTTTAAGTTAAAATATTTCTAAATCTCTACCACAAGAATCACTTCAGCTTTAATTCTTTGGAAAAATAAAAATTCTATGGGAAAAAAACCCATAAATTTTTAAACTCCTTTAGTTTTGTACAGATTTAGATGTCTGAAACTAGTATAAATTGTTTTCTTGGTGAATAGATTATAGTAATTATTATTCACATAAATTTAAAAAAATACATTTAGTGCTATTCAGTTCCTGGAATTAGCCATGTATATTGATTAACTAAGTGTACATCTTTTTAAACAAAGTTCTGTTTGGTGATTGACATGACCACTTTATGACTGACACACTTTATGATGTTCAAAAGTTTATTAGTGGCATAAAACTCAGCTAGTTTAGAATACTTCTGAGTTTCAAAATGAAAATACACTATTTTAGCCTATGCTTTATCCTAATTCAGGGAATGGCTCCGTATCACAGAATTTTAACTTTCTGATTCTGATACCAAACACTCTTAGAATGTGACATTAATTCAGACACCAGCAAGAATCCAGTTAGCCCCAGATCATGAGAACACTCAGCAGTTTTAAATCATCTGGAATTTAATTCAGATTTTTCTAACTGCTCTTTGTTAAGTGAGATTTCCTAGTACTGTGAGAATAAACTGTTCAGCTGTCTCAATCAGGAAAACTGAAGAAACACAACCTGGCTAACTGTTTGGTCTCCTTGTCTTTACCACTGCAGTCTGCCTACATCACGGGGAATCCTGTCATCATTGATGGAGGCTGGAGTTTGTGACTTCAGTCAGGGTCTCCCTGCTGGGAAGGTGGGCCCTTCCTGACCACAGTTAACCTACTTACGAAGAAAACTCACCCATCCTCTCTTTCCAGTTAACGGCACATCAATGAAAATGAGACCTTTTGATGATGTCATTGTTCACAAGAATCTGAGTCTTTAAATACATTAATCTCTTTATAGTCTGTTCTGAAATCACTGTAGTTTGGTGAGATAATGAACTCACTGCAAAAAAGAATATTTTAAGAATAAGCCTCAGTTTGTAAGCATGTAAAAATTAAAATGTGAATATGAAGAAAAATAGTTGTTTTTTTTTTAAACGGTATTCATTTCTATTTTATTTCTATTTCCCAACATTCAGATATTTTTGTACAGTTCTGCATTGATCTCTATGTGGGTACTCATTTTAAAATTTTACACCATTATAAATGAACACCAAAGGTATAAAGGAGTTTGGCCTCAGTAACCAACACCTAGAGGGTTTTAGGTTCAGGACTACATATTGTTGATCTGTTATGTAAAAGAAAAATAATCATAGATATTTATACTTAATGGATGCCATCACTTTTCTTAGTACTTTTTTTAGTCTAACTAAAAAATCTTTATTAAAAAAAGTAATATTTGACATAGGCATAATAAACATATAGTTAACTAACACAGTATTTCCAGTTTGAGGGATAATTTTTAGATTAAGTATAGATTTCCTCACCAAATTCTGACATAGCAGATAAGAGAACATTAAACTTAGAAATAGTTTCTGGATGAATAAATAGAAATGAATTATATAACAAGAAACAAATAAAACTAAAGAAAATAAACATTTCAATATAAATCCATAGAAAATAATTCCATAACATACTAGTAGGGAGAAGTTTTTTCTTGCTCTTTTAGAGTTTTATGTTTGTGCTTTATTTGTTGTTAGCTCAGAAGGCCAAACGATATGTATGATGCACCTACAGATCTCAGTAAATGAGCAGTGATTCTTAGTCTTTTGTCTTATAACTGTAATATTAACAAGGACAATTTTGAAATGGACAATAACAGGTTAAATAAAGGTTAAAATTGTATGTATGAAGCAGAACATGCAGTTGATGAGGGTGAGTTAAACCTGAGAGCAAAGGGTATTTTGACTAGCCTGTCTGAAGAGTCCACTGATGATAAGATTTGCCTTAGCGGTCTGGTCCAGGTATTTTGACTAGCCTGTCTGAAGAGTCCACTGATGATAAGATTTGCCTTAGCGGTCTGGTCCAGGTATTTTGACTAGCCTGTCTGAAGAGTCCACTGATGATAAGATTTGCCTTAGCGGTCTGGTCCAGGTATCCCACTACTGGAGCACGTATAGCTTGGTTTTTTTACCGAGACCCCAGGTCATCCAATTTATCTACGATTTTAGTTTTCTGCTTTGTAAAATTACAGAATTGTGCCAAATGACTTGGGTTTCTTTTGATGTAATGTAATCAGAATGTTATAACTTATTATCAAGTGAAGTAATGGAACACTGAAGCTTTTAAGTATGTTATGAACTATACTTAATGCTCTGAGTCAGTATACATATATATGTAAGCTATGAAAACATGAATTCTAAATAAATACATGATGAATACTACAAAATGGATTCTAAATATTAACAAATTCTCCCTCAGAATTTTTCTCAGAGATAACTATAAGCATGCATGCCTACTCAGTTGTTAAGGCCTGTCCGATTCTTTGTGACCCCATGGACTGCAGCCTGCCAGGCTCCTCTGTCCATGGGATTTCCCCGGCAAGAACACTGGAGTGGTTGCCAGACCCTCCTCCAGGGAATCGCCCCCACCCAGGGATTGAACCTGTGTCTCCTGCATTGCAGGCAGATTCTTTACCACTGGGCCACCAGGGAAACTCACAACTGTAAACTATAGAACATTATAAACAATAAAAAAGCAAAAAACTAGTCCAAAAGTTCAATGTTCTCCAAAGCTGTGCTAATCAAATTGGGTGACACATCAATGATCATGCAATTGAAAGAAATGGGAAAATATATTTCATTCCTGTGCTGAGGAAGCTGGGTGTCACAGGAAACGTGCAAGCTTTCAGAGAGTAGGAGTTCGTTTAGGAATATAGTCACTTTAGATGCTTATTAGATGGAATCTAGGTTCATCCCTTTCTCCGAAAGTGAGGTCCTAAGAAAGGAGAATGAATGATTTCTGGCTGTTGGAGACTAAAATTGGCCGTTGCTTAAAGGAGGGGAAAACGGGTAAGACAATTTTATTTCTGAAAGAAATAAAAATTACCCTGAAAGGGGCATAGGCGCATATATACACAATTAGGTGAAAGAGAAGGGGGAGGAAAAGATAGAGGAAAGGAAGACATGGAAATAGAAGGCAGAATTAAATGGATGCTGATTTGGAACGTAAAAATCTAAAACAACACAGCAAGAAGGGCAAGTGTTAAGCCATAAAAAGGGAAAGGACAAGTCTTTCATTCACTTAATCGGTCATCTGAACAGAGGTCCACCCGCCTCACCTGAGAAGACACTTCTAAACAACACAACTAAAAAGGTGGAGTGAAAATCCAGAATGTAGATGTGAATGTTAAGCCAGCAATAGGTTGCGCGGGCCGCACTCCCGACTCTGCGAACGGCAGCGCTGCGCGTCCTCGCCCAGGAACTCGTCATCGCTGGGGTCGGCGCACGCTGGGCCGCCAACCCGTGGCTTCCCAGGGAGAGGCGATCGCCTGGTCTCCAGGGGCCAGCCAGGCCTCCAAACGCACGGCGCCGCTCCTGGGTCCCGGCGGGTGGACTTGCGGTTCTCCGGGGCCAGAGCAAAGCCGTGCATCCGCGCCCGGCGGCCCCAAACCCGCGGAGGACGCCTGGAGCGGCCGCTCCTGAACCCCAACCCAAGCGGGCTCCCAGCCGGGTCCACCCAGCGGGTGCCCGGCCTAGTTCCCGGGACCGCCCTCGCCACCGGCGGGGAGGGCGTGGGTGGGCGGGGCCGCGCGCCCCTCTATCTGAAATAACTGCAGCCTCCGGCGCCGCCTGGGGCGATGCGCCACCAGGAAAGCCGCTCCACCGGGCTCCCCCGCAGACCTGCGAGCCCCTTTTCTAATCTGCCAGGCTGAGCCGGGTGCCGGAGCCGGAGAGCTCGAGGTGAGTACCCCCTGGAGGGCAGTGAGTGTAAATTAAAGCGGCGTCGCGGCTGCAGCTTTGTGCGAGGCCGAGCGCCCAGCGCCTTCTGATTGTATGCGGCGTGGAGGCTGCTGGCTGGCTGGCTGGCTGTGTGTGTCTGTCTACCGTTGTTGTTATTGGAGTAAGTTTTTCTTGTTTGATTTTGTTCTCAGATCCACTAGACGTTGTCGGGAGTGCTAACCTAGGTTAGCCCCCCTGATGTGCTGAGACTAATCAGATCCTGCTGATTGGGGAATATAAATAAGCCCCCGCTCAGAGCTCACGCTGAGTCTGGGGCTGTATTTTACTTATCAGGCATCAGCTTCTTATGGCATCCTTGTAATCTCACGCTGGACTCTGGTGTGTTTTGTTGCCCCAAAAGACTAAGCGGGAAGACACCACTAACTTGAGCATCCCATCGAGAAATCCAGAACACCCGTGGACAGAGACAGAGCAGGTACCTTGCTTAGCCAGATCTACCTCTGATTACTTTGAAAGATGAAAACCCCCTTTCCCCATGCCTCTGTAGCGGGACCGCCTCCTGATACTATCGCTGCTATACTGTAGCTCATGAAATTCTGGTTTACTGTTTCTATTAGTGAGTCAAGAGTAAAACTTCAATTCAGCAAATGCCTGTGCATCTTCTCTGGGCCGAGCAGACCTGGGGACAGGAGATACAAATATGAATTAAATACAGTTTCTGCCATTCAGGAGCTCAAAATCCAATGGGTCAGAATATACAAGAATATATAATATTAAGAATATACAGTATACTTAATATAACAATTAAATTAGGTAGTGTGATTTACCCTGTACCTAATGATGTAAATAAAATGACCCGTTCACATATTTTTTAGCGTAAGGTCTTTAGAATTACAGCCCTATTTACTAGATTTTTGCTTTTGGGGGGTTTCCATAGAAGGTATGATAGGGTAAGTGGGGACAGGTCAGTGGTGGAGGTCTGATTCCTGGGCCTACACAGAAAGCTGCTGTGCTGGGTATGGAGGTTTGGCGCTTGCATTCATTCCTACCTGCTGCTAGCATTCCTTCCTGTACAGGAGAAACTGGGAAGCTGAAAACATTTCTCAGACTTTGGTCCATTTAGAGTTCTGGATGTGAATTAGACTTCTGGATGGCTTGTCTGAGATCTCGGAGGCAGAGATGAGACAGAGACCGTCTCCCTGATATTTTTTTGGCTCTTTTATGTTGGCACAGAAGGTGCACGAGATGCTGGTGTCCAGTTTCCAGAACTGTGGGTGTAGGGACGGACTTAGAGTAACCAGTCTCAGCATGCCATATTGAATCATCAGCTTTCTGGCTATCAGGAGGCAGTGCGGGGTGACAGAAAACAGATTCTAAGTTCCTTGCCCAGATAAGCTTCCAGATCCCAGCTTCTCAGGGGTCAGAGCTACAGTATGTTCTTGAACTCCACGGTTTCTCCTGATAGTGGCAAAAATAGTGTATTCCCCAGTGCCTCATCCACTGGTGTTCTAGAAGTTGCTCCTGGAGGCCCAGCCAAGACCCTGCACTCGTAGCCCTTTCAACAATCTCTAGCCTTTCGCCAAGTCACCTAATTCTTTCTATAAAATCTCTTTTGGCTTAAAATAACTTGGCATGGTTTCTGTTTTCCGCTCAACCCTGCATAATATGTTTGCTATGTAGCCTCCAAAAGTCACCCGAACCTAATCTCTTCAGTTTCTTTAGATGGGGAATGAAACCATGAGATGAGATCCAGGGGCTGACAGTGATTTTAATGCCTTCAGTTGGACCCTGTTCTCTCTTGTTTCTACAGAACCGCATATTTGAGTTGGCCCCTGAAGGAACTTGAGTTTGTTACCCATAGAACAGACTATCTCTGAAGTCTCTTATTTGACAAGTATAAGGTAAAACATTTCTTCATTTAAAACATTCTCAGAGTATGTTATGTAACAAGGGATTGCTCACTATCTGGTTCTTTAGTTCTGTTATTTTGTTTGTTTGTTTATATGAAGATTATTTTATTTTATATTTATTTGTTAGACTGCGCCGGGTCTTAGTTGAGACATGCTGGATCTTTAGTTGCTGTATGCTAACTCCTAATTGCTGCATGTGGGGTGTAGTTCCCTGACCAGGTATCAAACCTAGGCCCCCTACAATGGGAGCGTGTGGAGTCTTAGCCACCTGACCACCAGGGAAGTCCCCTCTAGTCCTGTTGATAATTGGGAGACCACTGGTTCTTGGGTCATAGCAAACACCCTCTTCCAACAACACAAGAGAAGACTCTACACGTGGACAACTGGACATGGAACAACAGACTGGTTCCAAATAGGAAAAGAAGTATGTCAAGGCTGTATATTGTCACCCTGCTTATTTAACTTATATGCAGAGTACATCATGAGAAGCCCTGGGCTTGAAGAAGCACAAGCTGGAATCAAGATTGCCGGGAGAAATATCAATAACCTCAGATGTGCAGATGATACCACCCTTATGGTAGAAAGTGAAGAGGAACTCAAAAACCTCTTGATGAAAGTGAAAGAGCAGAGTGAAAAAGTTGGCTTAAAGCTCAACATTCAGAAAACAAAGATCATGGCATCCGGTCCCATCACTTCATGGCAAATAGATGGGGAAACAGTGGAAACAGTGTCAGACTTTATTTTTGGGGGCTCCAAAATCACTGCAGATGGTGACTGCAGCCATGAAATTAAAAGACGCTTACTCCTTGGAAGCAAAGTTATGACCAACCTAGATAGCATATTCAAAAGCAGAGATATTACTTTGCCAACAAAGGTCCGTCTAGTGAAGGCTATGGTTTTTCCAGTGGTCATGTATGGATGTGAGAGTTGGACTGTGAAGAAAGCTGAGCACCAAAGCATTGATGCTTTTAAACTGTGGTGTTGGAGAAGACTCTTGAGAGTCCCTTGGACTGCAAGGAGATCCAACCAGTCCATTCTGAAGGAGATCAGCCCTGGGTGTTCTTTGGAAGGACTGACGCTAAAGCTGAAACTCCAGTACTTTGGGCACTTCATGCGAAGACTTGACTCATTGGAAAAGATGCTGATGCTGGGAGGGATTGGGGGCAGGAGGAGAAGGGGATGACAGAGGATGAGATGGCTGGATGGCATCACCGACTCGATGGACGTGAGTTTGAGTGAATTCCGGGAGTTGGTGATGGACAGGGAGGCCTGGCGTGCTGTGATTCATGGGGTCACAAAGAGTCAGACACAACTGAGTGACTGCACTGGTTCTTGGTTGGCACACAAACCCTAATGATAGATTTTTCCTCTGGGGGAAAAGAATTTACATCTTTGGTCACATAAAGCATAGGAAGATGGTGTGTGGGGACATGGAGCTACCTGTATATGCACTTGTGTAATGAGGGAGCATTCTTTGTAGTCATGGGTGATGCATGCTAAGGAGGGTGCAATTGTGGTTAAGTTCTGAAGAGCTTTTAACAGCCTTATAGAGCTGTTAGGGCTTCCCAGGTGGCACTAGTGGTGAAGAATCCACCTGCCAATGCAGGAGAGGTAAGAGACTATGGTTCGATCCCTGGATCTAGAAGATCCCCTGGAGGAAGGCATGACAACCCACTCCAGTATTCTGGCCTAGAAAATCCCATGGACAGAGGAGCCTGGCAGGCTACAGTCCATAGGGTCACAAAGAGTCAGACATGACTGAAACGTCTTGGTACGCATGCGTGCATAAAGCTATTAAGTATATCTGGCCAATACAAATGAAAGCTCTTTGTGGTTTTTTTTTAGGAATCTATTATTTATGTTTCTGTAGTTCACAAGGAGGAATGAAAGGTGTGAGTTTACTAGTGTCTCTTATCTGTGCTCTTCAGCATGGTACATGTGTGCTGCTTTCCTATAAGATTATAGGAAAATCTTGGAAAGATAAAGTACTAGGGGAATTTGGGGGACTCCATGATGTACTTAGTACTGGTTTAAGATTTTCTGCGACATAGGCATTGTCACCATTTTGCAGATGAAGAAAATGATCCAGATTGACTGAGTAACTCGCCCCAAATAGCCCAATTAGGAGGATTCATTAATTCACACAAGGATTCACATTCAGGGCTTTCATGTCGATTTTCCTCTGACCACTCTATATTTTGCATATTATGCTCATTATGCTCTCGTTGGCATTGGTGTGCGCAAACTTCCCTATATGTAATTTTCTTTTCACCCCTTATCCTTTAATCATGCGTTTCCTCTGCCTATGATGGTCTTTATTTTCTTTACGAGATTAAGTCATTTTTCAAGGCTTGATTCAAGTATGAGCCAAGCAGGGCAGTATCTCCTCTCCCCTGTTTAACTCTATGCCTGCACGTCTTACGTTATAATTAAATGACCTTAAGGTGGCACCCACTGCTATAACAGATAATCTCAAAAACCTCAGTAACTTAACACAGTAGAAACTTAATTCTTACTCATATAAAATCTAGCCAGATGTTCAGCTGGTGGCCTTCTACTCAGTGATTCAGGAACTCTAACTCTTTATATTATGGCTTTGCAATCCCCTAAGGCCTTGGAGTCCTTAGTTTCTAGGAAATGGACAGGAAAAGAGAGAACATGTGGAGGATTACATGGGAAATTTCTTACAGCAATGGAAGTACAATACATCATTGATGCCCATATCCCCTTGCCAGACTCGGGGACTTGCCAAACTGACCTGCAAGGGAGGCTGGGAAATGTCAGCTATCTGTGTGCCCAGGCAGCAAAAGAAACAGGTTTGGTGAGCACATAGCAATCTTTGTCCCTTTCTTAAGAAGAAGAGACTGCGTCTAAGTCATCTTAATATCTCAGTGCTTTACACACCATAGAGACCCAGTGAAAGTCTGATGAACTTCACTCATTGTGAAAAGATGGGGTTGCTTAACCCATGTGCCTAAAATCAAAACTTACCACACTCCATTATGGTTGCCTAGGAAATGAATTGTCATTCTCTGACTAGGTAGCAACCTTTGAGTATAGGAACAATTTACATTTCAAATCCCCAAAACAAGGACTACAACACAATAAGAGCTTAATAAATGTTTGTTGAATGAATGAATGAGTCCTCAGGGCGAAAAAGGGACAGAGTTAGTCTATATGAAGTTAGGAAATACTGATCGGGAAGGTGACATTTGAGTTATGAGAATGACTAATAGAACTTTACCAAGTAGAGAAAGTAAAATATAAAACCTTAGACAGCGATGGTAGTGGTGTTTTTGTTGCTCTTGTTTTATTTACTTCATGAGTAGAAGTTTAGAAAACAATAAAATGTTTGTAAACCTAACTTTTTAAAATTCAGTATTCAAATATTACAACTAAACTTCAGGGATAGGACAGAAAAAAATATATAAAATGACAAGCTATGTAATCTCTAATGACAAAAAAAATGGTGCTAAAAAACTTGGCTCTGATTTTTAGCTATTGAAATGCTGTTTCTAGATATTTTTTGAGAAATTTCAATAATACAAAGGCAGTGCTTGTCCTCTATGAAGATCAAGAAGGCAGGGAGACATGTATAGGCCAAAGGTTCCCCATCACTGCTCCTTTCCTGAGCTTCTCAAAGCTGGCTCTGCAACAGTCACCTGTTGTATTGGTTAGGATGTTTTTGGCTGAGTATCAGGATATTCAGCCAAAGCTGTCTTCAAAAATACTAGCTTCTCCTCTATGACCCACCTCCCAGAATATTGGAAATAAAAGCAAAAATAAACAAATGGGACCTAATTAACCTTAAAAGCTTCTGCACATCAAAGGAAACTATTAGCAAGGTGAAAAGACAGCCTTCAGAATGGGAGAAAATAATAGCAAATGAAGCAACCGACAAACAACTAATCTCAAAAATATACAAGCAACTCCTACAGCTCAACTCCAGAAAAATAAATGACCCAATCAAAAAATGGGCCAAAGAACTAAATAGACATTTCTCCAAAGAAGACATACAGATGGCTAACAAACACATGAAAAGATGCTCAACATCACTCATTATCAGAGAAATGCAAATCAAAACCACTCTGAGGTACCATTTCACACCAGTCAGAATGGCTGCGATCCAAAAGTCTACAAGCAATAAATGCTGGAGAGGGTGTGGAGAAAAGGGAACCCTCTTACACTGTTGGTGGGAATGCAAACTAGTACAGCCACTATGGAGAACAGTATGGAGATTCCTTAAAAAACTGGAAATAGAACTGCCTTATGATCCAGCAATCCCACTGCTGGGCATACACACTGAGGAAACCAGAAGGGAAAGAGACACGTGTACCCCAATGTTCATCGCAGCACTGTTTATAATAGCCAGGACATGGAAGCAACCTAGATGTCCATCAGCAGATGAATGGATAAGAAAGCTGTGGTGCATATACACAATGGAGTATTACTCAGCCATTAAAAAGAATACATTTGAGTCAGTTCTAATGAGGTGGATGAAACTGGAGCCTATTATACAGAGTGAAGTAAGCCAGAAGGAAAAACATAAATACAGTATACTAACGCATATATACGGTATTTAGAAAGATGGTAACAATAACCCGGTGTACGAGACAGCAAAAGAGACACTGATGTATAGAACAGTTTTATGGACTCTGTGGGAGAGGGAGAGGGTGGGAAGATTTGGGAGAATGGCAATGAAACATGTAAAATATCATGTAGGAAACGAGTTGCCAGTCCAGGTTCGATGCACGATGCTGGATGCTTGGGGCTGGTGCACTGGGACGGCCCAGAGGGATGGTATGGGGAGGGAGGAGGGAGGAGGGTTCAGGATGGGGAACACATGTATACCTGTGGCGGATTCATTTTGATATTTGGCAAAACTAATACAATTATGTAAAGTTTAAAAATAAAATAAAATTAGAAAAAAAAAAAGAAGGAAAAAAAAAGAAATCATCTAGTTTAATAAATATAAAAAAAAAATACTAGCTTCTTTTCTCATATGATGAGATATATGAAGGTAAGTGGATCCAGGGTTTGTAGCACATTGATATCAGGATCCAGGTTGCTTTCTATGAGCTCAGTCAGTTCAGTTCAGTTGCTCAGTCATGTCCAACTCTTTGTGACCCATGGACTGCAGCACACCAGACTTCCCTGTCCATCACCAACTCTCGGAGTTTGCTCAAATTCATGTCCTTTGACTGGGTGATGCCAGCCAACCATCTCATCCTCTGTCATCCCCTTCTCCTCCCGCCTTCAATCTTTCCCAGCATCAGGGTCTTTTCCAATAAGTCATTTCTTCACATCAGGTGGCCAAAGTGTTGGAGCTTCAGCTTCAACATCAGTCCTTCCAATGAATATTCAGTACTGATTTCCTTTAGGATGGACTGGTTGGATCTCCTTGCTGTCCAAGAGACTCTCAGGAGTCTTCTCCAACACCAAAGTTTAAAAGCATCAGTTCTTTGACATTCAGCTTTCTTTGTGGTCCAACTCTCACATCCACACATGACTACTGGAAAAACGATAGCTTTGTCTATACAGACCTTTGTTGGTAAAGTAATGTCTCTGTTTTTTTAATATGCTGTCTAGCTTTGTCGTAGCTTTTCTTCCAAGGAGCAAGAGTCTTAGTTTCATGGCTGCAGTCACCATCTGCAGTGATTTTGGAGCCCAAAAAAACTAAGTCTGTCACCGTTTCCATTGTTTCCCTATCTATTTGCCATGAAGTGATGGGACCGGATGCCATGATCTTAGTTTTCTGAATGTTCAGTTTTAAGCCAGCTTTTTCACTCTCCTCTTTCACTTTCATCAAAAGGCTCTTTAGTTCCTCTTCACTTTCTGCCATAAGGGTGGTATCATCTGCATATCTGAGGTTATTGATGTTTCTCCCGGCAATCTTGATACCAGCTTGTGCTTCATCCAGTCCAGCATTTCTCATGATGTACTCTGCATATAAGTTAAATAAGCAGGGTGACAATGTATAGCCTTGATGTACTCCTTTCCCAATTTGGAACCAGTCCGTTGTTACATGTCTGGTTAATTGTTGCTTCTTGACCTGCATACAGATTTCTCAGGAGGCAGGTCAGGTGGTCTGGTATTCCCATCTCTTTCAGAATGTTCTACAGTTTATTGTGATCCACACAGTCAAAGGCTTTAGCAAGGTCAATGAAGCAGAAGTAGATGTTTTCTGGAATTCTCTTGCTTTTTCTGTGATCCAATAGATGTTGGCAATTTGATCTCTACCTTTTCTAAATCCAACTCGAACATCTGGAAGTTCTCAGTTCACGTACTGTTCAAGCCTAGCTTGGAGAATTTTGAGCATCACTTTGCTAGCATGTGAGATGAGTGCAATTGTGTGGTAGTTTGAGCATTCTTTAACATTGCTTTTCTTTGGGATTGGAATGAAAACTGACCTTTTCCAGCCCTGTGGCCACTGCTGAACTAATCTTGACTTTTTCTTCATGGGTAAATCATGGCTGCTAAAATTCTAAGAAACACAGTCACCCATCCACAGCTTCATCCTCCCCCCTAACACACACACACACACACACACACACACACACACAAGACAAGACAAAAGGAGAAAGGCGTTCTTCCCTGGCCTCTCTGCCTTTATATCAGGAAGGAGACTCTTATCCAATAGTCCCCAACAGCTTTGCCCACAACTTTCATTGGTAAGAAATGAATCATACTCTGTCCTAAACCAACAGCTGGCAAAGAGGCCTGATGTAACAGGCTGATTTAGACCAGTCATAATTTATTCCTAGGGTGGGGAAGGGATCCACAGGCATACCTGAGCAGTGGCTCTTAGGTAAGTGATAAGTCATGTTGCCACACTTGGGGAGATTAGTGTCTGGAGATTTTTATTTTAGTAAGCCTAAAAGTAATATTTTAAACTTTCAATTAAATATATTTGCCCTTGGGTGGAAGAATTTTTTAAAAAGAGCAGCAGATATCAGATTCCTTCTTCCCCAGGGATAATTTCCCTTTATTCCTTATCAGAAGTAATAACATTATTTCATGATGTTTCAGTCAAGTCACCCTATCAGTTAACCAAACAGAATAGTAGCTGTTTTCCTTTGATAAATTGGTCTATGTGGTTAGCACACTTAATACTTTCTCTTTTTTTTCCTTTGTATCAGTCTCTTTTTTTTAATTCTTTTTTATTTTTTTAAATACAAATTTATTTATTTTAATTGGAGGCTAATTACTTTACAATATTGTATTGGTTTTGGCATAATAAGGGAGTTCTTATTCAAGGAGATATTCACAGTCTTTTCAGTAATTGGCAACGACATTTTAAGCCCTTCTTTTCACTTGATCTGAGCTTCTTACTGATGAGAAATGAACATTAGATCAGAGTTGGTTAGCAGAGTCCAGAAATTAGAAAGTTTCGATGTGTTCTACATAGAAATACTGTATGAGATGGAGACTCTATACTTTTAACACATAAATGGGTGGAACGCCAAAGGTAGATTTTTATGATAATCATTATAGAGTACTTAGTGAATAGAAATACTTTTTCAAATGCATGAATACAACATATAGAGTACTCCAGCAGTATATGTAGATTCTCAACATAATGTTGGCCTGTCCATACCGCAGACAGAAAATAGCAAGAACAACCAGTCTTTATCCATGTAATGATTTTTCAGCAGTAATTCAGTTGATAGCAGTAAGTGTATTTTATTTGAGCATGAACCTGTGGACATTTGCAAGTTGAAAGCTCTTTTATTTTTTCTGAAATATTATAGAAAGTACTTCTAAACATTTATATTAACACGATAACCTGAAAAAAAAGACCGATTTAACAAACCTCTTTGTGTATATGAAAGTGTATTTTCAGAGTGGCTTTCAAAGTGTGCTTCACTTGCCAGGAAGAACCAGGGGGAGAGGACAGAGCTCCTTCAACGCCACTTTTATCTATCCCATTTATTGGACTTCATGATAAGGTTTCATTTGATAAAGGATCTCTGACCTCAGAAATACTTGAAAACTGCTGTAGAGGAATCTAGGCAGTTTCCTCATCTTCTTTGAAAACTGCAGGAAAAAAAAAAATTACCTTATATTGTGGTAGGTGGGATTAAGTTACCTAAAATCAAATGACCAGATTCTATCTATGAAACATATTATTACCAAGGGAAGTTGTACCATTTTCTTTTCTCTAAAGCTCTAAGAATTGCACAAATTCTTTTAAAATGTGTTTTAAATTGCATTTTAAAATCTTATTGTAAAAATACAATAAAGAAGCAGAATAAAAATTAAATTCCAACAATTCCATTTCCTTCCCCAAAGGCAACTACTGTTAACAGACAGTACTGTTCATATTCTTGATCTACTATTCTTAATCTTCAGTTTCCTCTCAAGTTTGGAGGAACAACTAAAGATGTTGTTCCTTTGAAATCCACAGTTCTGTAATTTTGGTGGCATATGTGCCTAATACTGGAAAATAAAGCTCAAAGTAAACTAACATAGTTTCTGAGTATGTGCATCAGTCCTGGAGGAAATTCTGTATACTGGGCATGCTAAAGAGAGGGCTTCCCTGATGGTTCAGATGGTAACGAATCTGCCTGCAGTGTGGGAGGCCTGGAGTTTGAAGTTGGGAAGATCCCCTAGAGAAGGGGCTAGATACCCCACCGGAGGAGCCTGGCGAGCTACAGTGTATGGGATTACAAAGAACTGGACACGACCGAGCAGCTAACACTTTCACTTTCTAAAGAGAGACATGAGTAGCCAATAGCCTTTGCATGTGTTTTTAGAAAATACTTTCACCTGCTAACCTACAAATAAGTGGGCAGTCACAGTGCTCCTAACAGTCATGACCCTGGGCTTAGGGCATGCCTCATTCTTCTACTGAAACCTGTATTTGAGACAGAAAAAGTTGATTAACATTTTTTGCTGAATTTATGAAATTTATAAAATTTTACCATTTGATGAAAAATGTATGTTTTTCTACTATGGTTTACAGATTGTGTATCAGTCTGAATAAAGCAAAATCCCAATTGAGAAACAGGAAAAAAACGTGTTTTTCTGTGTGTGGGACCTTTTAGTATTTATCTAAAGTGTACCTTGCCTTTCTAGTTCTCAGTGTGATTCTGTGATATACAAAAATCTCTCAAAGCATCTCATTTGAACTGAATTTTTTAAATGGAAGTTCCTTAATTCTTAAAATCTTAAGACATGTTTAAGGGCAAGTTGTCACCTGCCAGTTAACTGATCATTCAAAATATATAAACAATATTTGTCAAGAGAGTTAAATAAAAGTTCTTATATTATTTATTTTGTTACCAATGGTGTGCAATTTAAATGGATTAGTAAAAAATTTGTTTGTAACATTTATAACATTGGAAAAAAGTAAAGCTGAACATAATATGATAGAACGTTGAAATATTTTTATTAACTTATAAAATGTGTTTTCAAAGTTATAATAAACTGGATATATATGAGTAGAATAATGCAGTGATTTGGTAGAAATGACATAAAGTCAGAGATACAGATTAAAGAACTATCGCATTTCACAAATTTTTATCGCTTTTCTATGGAGCTTGGTAGATACTAGCTGTATTCATTAACGAAAATTTTTTAGCTTCTCTAGGTTTTAATTTTCTTATTTAAATATGAAAGAGATCGGACAAGGTAATTTCCAAAGGCCTTTCCAACTTTTCTTATTCCATCAAACTATGAACGACTTTGAGTTACTTAGAAGCCATCTGCATATGTGCATGCTTAGTCACTTCAGTCGTGTCCAACTCTTTGTGACCCCATGGACTGTAGCCTGCCAAGCTCCTCTGTCCACAGGATTTTCCAGGCAAGAATACTGGATTAATTTGCCATTTCCTCCTCCAGGGAATCTTCCCAACCTGGGGATCAAACCCATGTCTCTTGAGGCTCCTGTATTGGCAGGTGGATTCTTTACCACTGAGCCATTTGGGAAGCCTTGAGAAGCCATCTTGTTTCTCCATATTTCCTCACTTTAAAATTTTTCCATTTCAGACTCCCAGCATCTCAGATGAATTCTAAATAGCTCTCTTGAAACTTCACTGGGCCCAAAGACTTTTAAAGACTTCCATGAACACAATTTAAAAAAAAATAGTTAGGGGGACTTCCCTGGTGATCCAGTGGCTAAGGCTCCGCGCTCCCAATGCAGAGGGCCTGGGTTCCATCCCTGGTCTGGGAGCTAGATTCCACATGCCACGACCAAGAGTTTGCATGCCCACAGCTAAAGATCAAAAATCCTGAGTGCCATAGCTAAGACCCAGAGCAGCCAAATAAATAAGTAAATATTAAAAAGAAATTAAGGTCCTTTAACTATTTCATTTAATTAGTATCATTAAAAAAGAAAACATTTCACTTAATTTTCTGAGTGCTGTTAAGTCACTTCAGTCGTGTCCAACTCTGTGCAACCCCATAGACGGCAGCCCACCAGGCTCCGCCGTCCCTGGGATTCTCAGGCAAGAACACTGGAGTGGGTTGCCGTTTCCTTCTCCAGTGCATGAAAGTTAAAAGTGAAAGTGAAGAATTTTCTGAGTAATGGATACTTATTTTATTAAATGATAAATTTTTATTTCTTTTAACATTATCTTTAAAGAAAACCCCTAAGCTGTACAGTATATTTTAATGCCTTTTAAAATATTTCCACATACATTTTTTTTCTTTTCATTTTCATGAAAATGTAAAATCATCTTTCTAATCACCTGTTAGTATACAGGGGCTCCTTCAAGGCCAATTCAGGTATGAAAATTTTTACTGAGAACTTAACTGGTGGCAAGTTTCAGAAACCCAGCTGGTAAGAAATTTATTGGCTCACCTAACTGAAAAGCAGCTGCTCCCAGATGCATCAACAGTGTGATTGTTAATTTAGAGCTTTCTCTTTTTGACTTTCCATAATAAGACCCTGCTTTGCCTTGTGGCTAATTACTTCATACTTTAGAAGGCTTTTGTACCAAGGATTGTCATCAGCAAGTCTAGGCTTAGTAACCCCAACAGAAAGAAAGCTCTTAATGGCTCCAGTAAACACTCTAAGTCTGACTCTCATTTGCCAGGTATGGGTCACATGTTCATGCCTGAACCTGTCAAGGTCACCAGAAAAGAGGTTCCCTCATTGGCCAAGCATGTCCCCATTTCTAGAGCACTGGGGGAGCATGGGGATTGGGAAGGGTAGCATAACAGTCTCACGTGAACCGAACAGAGAGGGAATAGAGGAGGCGCGGATTCCACAAGAGAAAATTAGTGTGCTCTTACCAAAAACGGTGGAGAAAGATGTGTGGCTGGCCAAAACTCTAAATATCCCCTATGGAAAAGATATTTATCCCCACATTTTATAGCATTTATATTACTGCTCAGGAGTTGTTATGGAATTCTACTCATGAGAAAGGTGAAGAAATGGCAGTAGTGAGTGTTACACCCCCTAATCAAGAAGTTGGCCTTGAAAGAAAGACGTTAAAAGCATGATCAAAGAAAGTCAGTGGGATTATGTTGTCAGTTCTTCAAGACTGGGGAGACTTCATTCTGCTTTAATAGGAAAAGCGAAAAGAATCTTAGAGATGTATGATAATTAGGAAGGAAGAGTATGAGTGGATAATAACCAGTACTGTTGAATGCCTACCATGTGCATGGTTGGAAGTACTCTTGTCTCCATTTTTTGGACAGGGAAGTCCTTACAAAGAGGCTAAGAAATTTGGTTTATGAGGGAGCTGGACTTCAGACCCAGGTTTGTCCAAATCCAGAGCCAGTATACCTCATTACTTACTATATTAGGGGCTCATTCTCAACAGAAGGTGAAGGCCAAGTGCCTTGGTTCAGGATACAGTGTCCTAACTCTCCAACCTCATCTTCCCTAATACTCACAGCTTCCCACCACATGCTTCAAGAGTTTTCCCTTACATTCCACTGGCATTTATACCTCTGTGCCTTTAAGACAAGGGTTCTCTGAACTCACATTTTCCTGTCAAAATGCCATTCTTTCTCATTATGAATCTAAATTTTTAAGTATTTAAATTTTAAAAACTATATCTACATATATAATGTATCTTTTATATATGTGTATTTATTATATAAATATGGCAACCCACTCCAGCACTCTTGCCTGGAAAATCCCATGGACGGAGGAGCCTGGTAGGCTGCAGTCCATGGGGTCGCTAAGAGTCGGACATGACTTCGTTTTCACTTTTCACTTTCATGCATTGGAGAAGGAAATGGCAACCCACTCCTGTGTTCTTGCCTGGAGAATCCCAGGGATGGAGCCTGGTGGGCTGCCGTCTATGGGGTCGCACAGAGTCGGACACGACTGAAGCGATTTAGCAGCACAATTTATTATATATAGTTTATGTTGTTATTTAGATTCTAAGTCATGTCCTGCCCTTTTGGAACCCCATGGACTGTAGCCCGCCAGGCTCCTCTGTCCATGGGATTCTCCTGGCAAGAATACTGGAATGGGTCGCCATTTCCTCCTCCAGGGGATCTTCCTGACCCAGGGATTGAACCCTCGTCTCCTGCATTGCAGGCAGATTCTTTACCACTGAGCCAGCAGAGAAGCACTATATAATATATAATAAAAAATCAGACTGAAGCTTTTTGAGATGCCACTGTGACCAACATTGTGTTTTGTGAGGAAGAAAAATGGTGGTGATGGTTGTGATGGTGGAAAGAATATAATTTTCTGTGAAATTTTAAATGCAAACATCTTGCATTTTGTTAAACAGAGAATGACTCCTTGAGGCAGGTGTCCTGATTAATCCTTGGTCATGAATGTTGACCACGTATTAGACACTTTCATGTGTATAGACTTAGATTTTCCCTTCTCTCACATCATTTTCTCTTTGGTTCTGTCAAAACTTATAGTTTGTACCTCTGTTATAATACTCATCATATTTGTTGCATTAGGAATAAGTTTTGTTAATACAAAAAAGAAAACTTGACTGATAGTGGTTTATACAATTACTCCAAAGCTTGGCAGTCCAAGACTGATGCAACAACTCATGATGTCATCAAGGAACCGGCTCCTCCTTACTTGTCTACTATCCTGGGTATAGGAATTTCTATTCTCATGGTTGGAAGATGGCTGTTGACCCTCCAAGTAGTATATCGACATTCTGAGAAGGAGAAAGAAATATGAGAGGGCAAAGAGTAAACAGTATTGTCCTCGAAAGGCCTTTTCATATTGTTTGGGAATGAAACTCCTCCCCAGGGACTCCCACTTATAGCTTATTAAGTGGAAGTATGACACATGGGCACCTCTAGCTACAGAAGTCGATAGGAATTGGAAAATTTGGTTTTTCAGCCTATATAGCAGGGGAGGCCAAGGGAGAAGAGATTGAAGTGGGTGTTTCTGAAACCAATTACAGGTCTGCCCTATCAGTTTTTTTAGTTACTTCATATAAGTGATTTGGGGGAGGGGGTGTATTGTAAGTCTGTAGAGAATAAAAGATGCACTTTGGTAATATTTGCGTGATCCAAGTGACTATCAAGAGACTGTCCTACCACTTATCAGTGTCTAAAACATTGTGGCTGCTCCATCCTTGAGCTGTGTTTTTTGTTTTTGTTTTTTTTACTTTAATTTTGAAATAAGAACTAAGCAGGAACTAGTGACTATAGTTTCTCTGAATATGATGGAATCCATAGATTTCTCTTCGGTGCCTCATTTCCTCATGTCAGTATTGGAAAGCTACCTGCCCCTTTTCTGCTTCAAAATGACCCATTAGAGAGGAGAATATAACAGACATATCACTAAGATTATTTGAAGTACAACTCAGAAAGTAGGGTGGGAAAGAAATCATATAAAAATATGATGGTGAACAAGGGCTTTTTCAAGAAAGGTAAAAAGGTAAGAATTAGGAAAATATACTGTAATCCAAAAAAACAAAATTCAGTTGAAAGTTAAGAATAGTGTAACCTATTTTAGCCATTCTATTCATTTAAATTGCTCAAATTGCTGTTTAAATAATTTATTTAAATCTCAAATTGCTATTCTATACCTATACTCTTTCTCTTTCAAAACAGATCTTCTTCCTCTTCCCTATATCATCTTATTCTTAATTATAAATCATGAGGAATCAAGATAAAAGAGCTGCGCACAAAGATTCAGAACCATCCACAGAGGTGAATCACACAGCCTCCTCATACCAAGGAAGACAGGTATGATCAAATGTAAAACATCCCAACCATTTCCTTAAGGTGGGGACTGTATTTTTCCAAATCCTTGACAGAATTGTATTCTGTTCATTCTCTGTCACTCAGTTAACAATTCTCTCCATTCTTAAATCCCCAAACTGATGGTAGGTGTGATTACTAGTTTTCCCAGATAGTCAGCAGCTGGCCCTACATGGAGAGCCTGTGAGATACTTCATGTTCCCAGCCTAACCTCTAGAATGGTGCTGGTTTCTTCCACCTCTTTCTTTATTGCTTAAAATTCAAGTAAATGAATGAATGTGAATTTGTTTTCACCACAGATGATTGTCTCTTTTTTAATCACTCTGACATATTTAGTAGCTATTGCCTTGAGGTGTTGTTTTAAATAGGCTAATTTTTAAACCCGGTATTGAAAAACATAATGGAATTTTATGTGACTCAATAATGCTGCAAATATTGACTCAGAGGTAAGTACTCCTTGCATGGTTCTTGTTCCAAGCATTCACCAGTTGGCTAGTAATGAAGCTGTTTGTTTCTCCTGTAAAGTGTCAGCCTTGATTCTAGCAACGGAAATTTGATTTGTGATGTGATAGCTCAGTACTTATAGAAAGGTACAGTAAATACACAGTTGTAAGAATTGTTTAATTGCTTTAAACACAGCAGGAAACAGGTATGAACCTCAGAGGTATAGATGGAAATGAACCAACAGAAGGAAGTAACTTACTGAATAACAATGAAAAAATGCAAGGAACACCAGCTGAACCAAATCATTTGCAAAGACGAAGACAAATACACGCTTGCCCTCCACGTGGTTTACTGGCTAGAGTAATAACAAATGGTATGTACATGGTAAGGATGAATTCAGAACAAGAGGGTAAAAGATAAAGTTGTTATAATGATCGATTCCAAAATAATATGGCTTAAAGGACAAAAAGACGTTACTTCTCTCTCACATAAGAACTACACGGTGAATGATTTATAATTGTAGGTAACTCTGCTCCGTAGTCCTTCAGGGTCCCAGGCTGACAGGCTCTGCCACCTTCAACACAGGGCTTTCCAGAGCACCGCCGTCACCGCTGTTAAAGCTAGTAGGAAGAGGGAGAGATCAGAGATCAAACACATCTACCTTTTCTGTATCTGAGGAATTTCACAGGGTTATATAAGGCTTCCAATTGGAAAAATGATTGAGAAATCACTGACAAGCAGAAAAGCACTGCATAAATATTAGTTCTCATTACTGTTAAGTAATGCCAGTAGTGTTTGAGCAAACAGCTCAGTTTTTACTTCCAAATGAATTCATCATTTTTTTAAGTAAAGATCCTAGTTTCCAGTTCAGCTTATTGCTGCTCTTAAAATTTGGGGGGGTAGGGATTATCTTAGCACTATTTTGAATGCTGTTAGGGTTAGGATCTATTTGTCCTTTAGGAATGGATGTGGTTTTTGGAGGCATCTCAACATTATTCTATCAATTTGGTAAATAAATGGATGTCCAGATTCAGTAATGCTGTTTTTGTTCAAATAGAATGTGTGTGTGTGTATGTATATTATATGTATATTGGAGGGTGTGTAATATGGTAGGAAAAAGGAGAAGGGGATTGAAACTTGTCTATAAACACAAATTTAAAGACAGGTTCAAAAACTTCATTGAGTAATGACAGTGTCATTAGAGTAAATATATGGCTTCCCCCAATAAATATGTTGATCTCAAAGTATGTTTACTGAAAAATCAGACTCACTTCTTTATAGTTATACTTCATTTATGAGCTCTGAAAAACATTTTTATCATTCTCAACTAGGATAGTGGAAGCCAAGCATAATATGTTATATGATACTTCAGGCTCCAGTATGTTTTCAATGAAATTAGGTAAGTTTTTAAACTACCTTAAGGAAAAAAAACCTCAAAGTTTATCTAAAATTTGTAGAGAAAACTAGGTTCCAAAATATACACCGGTTGAGAAAGCAATAGATAATGTAATAATCTTTCTGTCCTTTTTAACTTTCTCTGTTTAAGTAATGGCACCCTTCTAGTTAAAATATTTAAGTCTCCAACAAGTCCCAAAGATAAAGTACAAAAAACATGGATTGCACTAAGGGCAGGGTATACATGAATGATGTGGTTTGGAGACGATTTTGTTTTTTTAAGATGAAGGGTTTGGAGGGCATCGTTGTTGTTTGTTTTCGTGGTTGTTTTGTTTTTTCAGCTGCGTGGTTTGCAGGGATCTTAGTTCCCTGACCAGGGATTGAACCCGGGCCACAGCAGTGAAAACGCCACGTCCTTACCACTGGATCTCCCGGGAATTCCCTTGGAGACTAATTTTTTTAAATTCTGTAATCATTATCTATAAAGCTGCTTGAGAAATGGGGACTCATGATATATAAACAACTCTCACTTGTGTTCTTGTGCTTCTGCTTCCATGGCTGACAAGACTGCTTTTGTCCCCCTATACACAAAGTATTCAGTACACAAAGTATTCTTCTTAAAGGAGTAAATCTTACCTGGGAAAATACTATTTTTCAAAATTATAGATAATAAATTATTAATTGAATGAAACATGATCCAGAGAAACCTTATGAATGTACATTTACTATGTATTTAGAACTTCATTATGAATATGAGAAAGGAAAAGGAAAATTATAGGTTTTTTAAAAAAAAGTAATATTAAAGTAAAAAATTCTTAATTCTACCTTTCTGAACTTAGTATAAAACTGGGTTTTTGCTATGATAAAATAAAATTTCAGTTCAGTTCAGTTCAGTCGCTCAGTCATGTCCTACTCTTTGCAACCCCATGAATCGCAGCACGCCAGGCCTCCCTGTCCATCACCAACTCCCAGAGTTCACTCAGACTCACATCCATCGAGTCGGTGATGCCATCTAGCCGTCTCATCCTCTGTCGTCCCCTTCTCCTCCTGCCCCCAATCCCACCCAGCATCAGAGTCTTTTCCAATGAGTCAACTCTTCGCATGAGGTGGCCAAAGTACTGGAGTTTCAGCTTTAACGTCATTCCTTCCAAAGAACACCCAGGACTGATCTCCTTTAGGATGGACTGGTTGGATCTCCTTGCAGTCCAAGGGACTCTCAAGAGTCTTCAACACCACAGTTCAAAAGCATCAATTCTTCAGCGCTCAGCTTTCTTCAGAGTCCAACTCTCACATCCATACATGACCACTGGAAAAACCATAGCCTTGACTAGATGGACCTTTGTTGGCAAAGTAATGTCTTTGCTTTTGAATATGCTATATAGATTGGTCACAACTTTTCTTCCAAGGAGTAAGCGTCTTTTAATTTCCTGGCTGCAGTCACCATCTGCAGTGATTTTGGAGCCAAAAAAATAAAGTCTGACACTGTTTCCACTGTTTCCCCATCTATTTCCCATGAAGTGATGGGACCAGATGCCATGATCTTCGTTTTCTGAATGTTGAGCTTTAAGCCAACTTTTTCACTCTCCACTTTCACTTTCACTTTCATCAAGAGACTCTAGTTCTTCTTCACTTTCTGACATAAGGGTGGTATCATTTGCATATCTGAGGTTATTGATATTTCTCCCAGCAGTCTTGATTCCAGCTTGTGCTTCATCCAGTCCAGCATTTCTCATGATGTACTCTGCATATAAGTTAAATAAGCAGGGTGACAATATACAGCCTTGACATACTCCTCTCCCAATTTGGAACCAGTCTGTTGTTCCATGTCCAGTTCTAACTGTTGCTTCTTGACCTGCATACACATCTCAGGAGGCAGATCAGGTGGTCTGGTATTCCCATATCTTTAACAATTTTCCAGAGTTTGTTGTGATCCACACAGTAAAAGGGTTTGGTGTAGTCAATAAAGCAGAAGTAGATGTTTTTCTGGAAGTCTGTTGCTTTCTCAGTGATCCAATGGATGTTGGCAATTTGATCTCTGAATTAGTTTATATGCAATGACAAATAGGTAATTGTGTTGCTGTAATATGGAGTTTGCATTTTTGTATATAATTTTTCCTGGCATATTAATATTTAACATGATTGAGCAATAACAGATTAAGTACAAAGTAAAAGATTAGGTATTACAATTATAAAGCTTTATTAAGTTTAAAGATAAAACATTTTTAAAAGCTGAACATCCTGTGCAAATTCCTTCTTTTCAGGCAGTTAGTTGTTCTCTTAGGGACTCAAACATTTAAACTTGCCATAATGTTAAGGTATCTAATGAGACCACATGTAGATGAAGAATTTGCTAACACTTACCCCAGTTAAAAAAAAATTAACAACAAACCATTTGATTAGTGGAAAAGACTACAGTCTGGGTCAGATTTTGGTGAAACTGCTCTCTATCTAGAGGAAATGCTTTCAAGATTCTACATCTTGAAATACCAAGTGTGATTCCAGCGTTTCAGTTGTTGGGTTTTTTTGGGTGTTTTTTTTTTTTTTTTGGCCAAGCCACACAGCATGTGGAATTTAGTTCACCAGCTAGGGATCAAACCCAGGACACTGCAGTGAAAGTGCCAAGGCCTAACCTCTGAACAGCCCAGAAATTCCCTGGTTCCAGGGTCTAAGTCTGCAATGAAGAGGTTGATTATGGGAGATACAAATATTAGTGGAGATATAACTGTGCTGGTACTTTTATTAGGATTGTTGTTTTCGTTAGTGCTTTGGTCACAAGTTTTGAGTTGTGAGTGGTCTGCCCTATTCTTTTTCCTGTGAGCCTTTCTGTTTTCAAAGTTCAATTTTGTAGAACACAGGGTTATCAAACAGGGAAACATATCTCACATTCTAATAGACATGCCTCTCCAAGAGGAAATACTTCAGGCAGCAAAATAATTGTCCAGATGAAAGGTTTGAGATGCCATAATGAATGATGATCAAAAAAAGGTAAGTATGTGGGTAATTCTAAACAGATATTGACTATAGAAAAGAAGCAATAATTAAACAATAAAGTTTAATTCAAAGCAGAACTTGAATACTAAAATACTGGAGTATGATTGTTCAGGTGTTCTCATGTTCCGTGAAGAGGATAAAGATAGCGACTGTTCTTCTTTTTTTATTAACTAGTGAATATTGATGGTAAAATTACAAGAAAAAATAAGGGAATTGTAAAATATCCAAAATAGTAGTTTCGTCTGACAGTGTGAAAAGAAGTGGGTGATAGGATTAAGAGGGGTGCATAGGTAGATTCAGAGTCACTGGTAATATCCTATTTTTTAAGACAGTTGATAATTGCCCAATTGTTTATTTTACTGATGTTTTTAAAAACTTACATGTGATTATAAATATTTGTATTATGTATTCATTTTCTTTTTTGGGGGGGATCCTCTGAATGTCTAAATGATTTATTTTTCAATTTGCATACATCATCCTTGTGTTGTAAAATTTTGTAGTTTTCATTTCTTATGATTGGATTATATTAAAACCTGCAGATGACAACTCATTGGTAGAAACTAGTTTTCCTGGTTTATTTCAGTTACCATGGTGATTCTTCTGTGGGCTGTGGTTTGGTCAGTTACTGGCAGTGAATGTCTTCCTGGAGGAAACTTGTTTGGAATTATAATGCTATTCTATTGTGCCATCATTGGAGGTAAACTTTTTGGACTCATTAAGTTACCTACGTTACCTCCACTGCCTCCTCTTCTGGGTAAGTGCTAAACACTTCCTGTTTTCTTCAGAGTAAATCATATTTTAAAAACAATAGCTTGGAAAGCTTTGGGAGATAAATATAAAATATTTTTGTATTTGCTGTACTAGAGCCAAAACAAAAGCCAGTTGTTACATTTTAAGATCAGTGAGCAGGTTGTTAAGAAGATTTTTAAATAGATTTTTATTGACTTATTTGTGTATTTTTTGGCCATGCCATTTGTGGGATCTTAATCTTCCAACCAGGGATTGAACCCAGATCCCAGAAGTGAAAGCACTGAGGCCTTAACCACCGGACTGCCAGGGAATTCCCTAAACAGCAATTTTTAAAAATTAAGTTATATGTAATTTAAATGAAATAGCTTACAATAAAAACAAGAGCAATACATACTCAAAACAGATCATTTCCTAATTATTTTACTAAATATTTCTCTTATGTATGCTCTTGAGATTATGGAAATAATATATTATGGTGTGCCTCTCACTGTCTTCCTAAATCCACATTCTTTGACACTGTGTTGGTAGCTTAACATCAACCATGGTGGAAGTATCTGTACAACAGAAATCAGCAAGTGCTAAAAATTAGGACTTAATATGTTATTAACATTCACATCATTGATAAATGAGTGATGTTCCAACATGCATTTTCATTGTTTCATTTTCATCTTATTCATTAACATAAACAAAACGATCAACCGATATTCCTGATGTCACTATACTCACTCATAAGTGATATAAGTGACTTCTTTGCTAAACCAGATAGTAGTCAAGCATTTATTTGTAATGTGATTTTGTCAATTCACGGTTGAACTGCAACCATAGTTGGTTATGAATATGGGATTCAACAATGAAAAACAATGAGAGCATTCTGTGAAAATCAATTGGCTACATAGAATTTAGGGCTTCCCGGATAGCTCAATTGGTAAAGAATCTGCCTGAAGTGCAAGAGCTGCTGCTGCTGCTGCTGCTGGTAAGTCGCCTCAGTTGTGTCCTACTCTGTGCGACCCCATAGAGGGCAGCCCACTAGGCTCCTCTGTCCCTGGGATTCTCCAGGCAAGAATACTGGAGTGGGTGAAGTGAAAGAGACCTAGGTTCAATTCCTGAGTTGGGAAGATCCCCTGGAGGAGGGCACAGCAACCCACTCCAGTATTCTTGCCTGGAGAATCCCATGGACAGAGGAGCCTGGTGGGCTACAGTCCATGGGGTCACAAAGAGTCAGACACAGTGATAACTGTTGTATATTTATAAACTATATTCTGTACATCCTTTATATCAGTAAAATTTATAACAAATATGTAAATATATACATATAAATACACTTCTTTGGAGATCTAATTATTAAGCATTTACCAGCATATTATTATGGCACCCCACTCCAGTACTCTTGCCTGGAAAATCCCATGGATGGGGGAGTCTGGTGGGCTGCAGTCCATGGGGTTGCAAAGAGTCAGACATGACTGAGCGACTTCACTTTGATTTTTCACTCTCATGCGTTGGAGAAGGAAATGGCAACCCACTCCAGTGTTCTTGCCTGGAGAATCCCAGGGACGGGGGAGCCTGGTGGGCTGCCACCTATCTCTGGGGTCACCTATCACAAAAGAGATTTTGTGTCCTTTTCTAACAGATACATAAATCACTTTTATTTAAAAATTGCATACCTTTTACACATACAGATATATTTGCACACATTTCCTGAGTCAAATTGTTTTCTGTTATTTTATGTTAGCGAGGACAATGAATATATTTGCTTTTGAATTTGTGGTCAGCAGCAGCACTTCAGTCATGTCTGACACTTTGTGACCCCATGGACTGTAGCCTACCAGGCTCCTCTGTCCATGGGGTTTCCCAGGCAAGAATACTGGAGTGGGTTACCATTTCCTCCTCCAGGGGATCTTCCTGACCCAGGGATCAAACCCATATCTCTTGCATCTCCTGCATTGCAGGCAGATTCTTTACCACTAGTGCCACCTGGGAAGCTCCTCTGTGATCAGCAGTTGAAGCTAAATATGAAAAGAACTAGAGTTATTTACATCTTTAGGAAAATTATCTATCACTTATCTTATTTTTGGCTGTGCTGGGCCTTCATCTGTGTGCAGGCTTTTCTCTAGTTGCGACAAGCAGGGCTACTCTCTAGTTGTGGTGCCTGGGCTTGTCATTGCAGTGGCGTCTTATGTTGCGAAGCATGGGCTCTAGGGCACCCAGATATCAGTAGTTGAGTTGCGGTTCCCAGGCTCTAGAACACAGGCTCAGTACTTGTGGCACCCAGGCTTAGCTACTCAGGCATGTGGGATCTCCCCAGATTCGGGATAGAACCTGTGTCTCCTGCACCGGCAGGCAGATTTTTTACCACTGAGCCACCAGGGAAGTCAGTTATTTACATCTTATCATGCACTATTTCTTAATATATTTTTCAATGTTAGGTAAAACTACAGGGTTTTTGCAGAGAAGGCAATGGCACCCCACTCCAGTACTCTTGCCTGGAAAATCGCATGGGTGGAGGAGCCTGGTGAGCTGCCGTCTATGGGGTTGCACAGAGTCAGACACGACTGAAGTGACTTAGCAGCACAGGGATTTTGTGTTTGGGTTTTTTTTTTTCTTCTTTTTTTGCTTAATTCATATTACTTATCATGAGTGCTTTTTATTCTCTGAAGTTTATTAACGGCATTGTTGTTAAAATGAATTGTTTCTAGATATGCCTGTGAAGTGAAAGTGAAAGTCACTCAGTCGTGTCCGACTCTTTGTGACCTTCCGTGGAATTCTCCAGGCCAGAATACTGGAGTGGGTAGCCTTTCCCTTATCCAGGGGATCTTCCCAACCTAGGGATTGAACCCAGATCTCCTACATTGCAGGTGGATTATTTGCCAGCTGAGCCACAAGGGAAGTCCAAGAAAACTGGAGTAGGTAGCCCATCCCTTCTCCAGGGCATCTTCCCGACCCAGTTTCAAACTGGGGTCTCCTGCATTACAGGCGGATTCTTTACCAACTGAGCTGTGAGAGAAGCCCTAGATATGCCTGTGTGCTATGATAAAAGGTTGGCCATCCATATCTTTTGTAAATAAGATATTACTGGAATGTACCCATGCTCATTCCTCTATGTATTGTCTGGCTGTATTCACACCCCAGTGCAGAGTTGAGAAGTGAGAGACCCTGTGGCCCACAAAATCTAAGATGTCTCTCATCTGATCTGCCCCTTGGCGGAAAGTGTTTGCTGCTAATATATCTAAATCAGTGTTTCTCAAACTTTATCATAGAAAAATGACCTTGGGACCTTCTTACAATGCAGCTTCTAATTAAGTAGATCTGAGGATGGGGTCTGAGATTTTGCATTTCTAATCAGTTGTTTAGAGACAGAGTTAGTCACTTCAGTCGTATCCAACTCTTTTGTGACCCTGTGGACTATAGCCAGCCAGGCTCCTCTGTCCATGGAATTCTCCAGGCAAAAATTTTGGAGTGGGTTGCCATTTCCTCCTGCAGGGGATCTTCCCGACCCAGGGATCAAACCTAGGTCTCCTGCTTCCCCACCAGAGAAGCCCAATAAGTTATCTTAGGTTTTTCAAATAGTCTAATAATCATAAGTTTTCAATCACATAGGAATCATTTCAGAAAGCTTTTTAAAAGCTGGTGCCCAAAGATTCTGAATTAATTGATGCGCTATATGCCCTGGGCATCAGAATTTTTAAAAGCTCCCCAAGTGATTCTAATATGCAACCTAAGTTGAGACTGCTGTTCCAGAATCCATGAAAAAGTGCTTTATACTTCATCTTTTTTTCCCCATTCTATGCCTGTTATTACAACAAAATATACCATGTAGCCAAGTGGTACATCCCTGGGCTTTAAGATCACGTGAAATCTCCTGGGGTAACTGAAACTATTCTCGAAGGTCACATATCTGATGTATCTTACCGTCCCTTTTTGCAGTGTTAATACTTGTAACAGAAAAAAGTTTACCAGTTCTTATTGTAGTAGTGTGTGCTCAGTCACTTCAGTTATGTCCAACTCTTTGCCATCCTATAAACTGTTACCTGTAAGGCTCCTCTGTCAGTGGGGTTTCTCCAGGCAAGAATACTGGAATGGCTTGCCATTTCCTCCCCCAGGGGATCTTCCCAACCCAGGGATCTAACCAACATCTCCTGCGTCTTCTGCATCCCAGGTGGATTCTTTACCACTAAGTGTCACTCAAATCACTATTGTAATAGGGTCAGGATCTGAAACTGGAACATTATCTGAATTCATAAAGGCTTGTTATGACAGAATGTGTATGCTAATTGCCCGTTCTATAGTTTCAAAAACTCATTGAAATAATTGCTAGAGGGACTTCCCTGGTGGTCCAGTGTCTAAGACTCTACGTTCCCAATTCAGGGGCCCAGGTTCAATCCCTGGTCAGGGAACTAGATCCAACGCGCTGCAACTAAAGATCCCACGTGCTGCAACTAATACCTAGCACGACCAAAATAAGTACATAAATAAATATTTTTTTAAAGACCTAAGGAAGAAATAATGGCTGGCAATGGGGGATGAAGGTGCATGTTTTGTTCCCAAAATGAACCTGAAGGGAATTTCCCTGGACCACTTTCCTTTGCCAGTGGTCTGTGCTGATGATTTTTATTTGAGTGTTCTTCTTCTTACCTGTAAGCCCACTTGGGCCTCTCCGTTGGTTGTGGAGGAAAGAGCACCTGTCTTAATAGAGGAATATTATTCTTTTTTATTCTTAAATGGAAATATTTTTAAATATGCAAGAGTTATCAATTCATGGCCAATCTTATTTCATCTACTTCCAAGATTTTTTGAAGCAAATTATTATTGAAAAAATTTCCATGATACAAATTAAGAAAAAAAAGAATAACAGTCCTCCATCAAAGGAGGTCTTCTTTCTTCCACAACCAAGGGAGAGGCCCACGTGGGCTTAAAGGCAAGAAGAGGACACCAGCCAAGTTGCTGTCAGGTGGTGCCAGCAACCCAGACCACTGGCAAAGGAAACTGAGTCCCGGGGAAACTTTCACTTTCATTTGGGGAACAAAAAATGCTCCCTTCTACCTTAATATTCCAAGAAAGCCTCATAACATTTTAGATTATTATTCTTTTTGATTTCAGGTGGTTACATGCTATCATAATTTAGGGCTGGTTTAGATCCACATTTTAAGTTTCAGTAAGGAATGATTGACATACTAATAAAATATATGGTTAGTGCAATATTTTGGACTTGATAATTCATCAGTATCCATAAATATTAAATATGCCTGTACCTTAGGGCTTAATATTTCCACTGCTAGAAATTATCCTGTGGATATATTTATACAAACCTACAAATATGTGAGCTCCATGTGGACAAGGACCATGTTGGTCTCACTCTACCCTGTATTATCAGGGCATCATAAAGGTTTGGCCCTTAATAAACACTTGATGTGTGAACTGTGCTCATTTCAGCAACGTTTGTAGTGAAAAATCTTTTAAGTTCATTAATTGGTCCCAAAATTATGGTACTTCCAATGAGATTCTTTTGCAACTATTAAAAAATAAAGCAAACACACACACACACATATACATAAACATATGCACGTGCACGCACACGTGTGTGTGTATATGTATGTGCACACCTCCGTAGGAATATGTCCAGGATATATTGTTAAATGAGGAAAAAATTATACAGTGGTATATAAATGTGCTTTTATTTGTGTCCAGCACACACACACACACACACACACAGGCATGCTTAAATAGGTATTGAAACTTTCTGAAAGTGGACAGAAAATCCTTAACAGTGGAAACAAACCTTTGAGGAATGAAGATCAAAAGTTGCAATTGAGGAAGGGCATATACTTGTCACTTTATCCTTGTCAGTAATTTTTAACTTTACCATAGGCATGTATTATTCTTATAATTATTCTTTTAAAAATAGTTATTGTGGGCCAGTTATTACTTTCACAAATTCTAGAAAGACCGTGACTGCAGAATTCAGAACTTAGAGACCTTCTTCCAGATGAAATGTCAGTAATGAAATATGCTTGGGAGGGGTGCTTCTTTACCTGTCTGCGTCAGGAGCAAGTCACAAAAAAGTACACTGGTGATTCTTTTCTGTTCTCATAGCTTATATTCAAAACATCCCAACACTCATAAATGTGTCCAGTCATTTAACGGGTGGTGCTTATAAGGGCACGGTGAGAAGAGGACAGTGCTGAAGAACAGAGGCTAGAGGCCTCACAGTATCTGCTGGAGAAGTATTTCCCTTTGTACGACACGTGGTATTGTCACTGAGGGCAGGATTCCCTCACAAACTACTCAGTCACACTCAGCTACCTGCCCTTCCCCAAATGCCACACTTCGTTTTCATACCTTGGAAGAAACTGCTTTCTCTTTCAGAGACTTTTCACCTCCTCAGTCTCTTGACCCCTTTCCCTCTCCTTGGGGCCCTTCTGACTCACCCCTTCCGTCTCAGCTCATACGGCACTTCCTCCTGCTTCTGCAAAATTCACTTTGTCAATTTGTCTTGCTCCCCTAGAGGCTGAAAGCTTGTTGAGGTGTGGTACCCAGTTTTTGTTCATTATTATATCTCTAACGCCTATTATAGTATCTGAAACACTGAAGGCATTTGGTGACTATTGAATGGCTCAGTGAAAAGAGAGTTACCACCTGACATGACAGAGCAGATCACATTTCATCAAAACTCACTCTACGCCTTTGCAGAGCAGGTTATGTGTTTTTTAATTAAATTATGTGAAGGTAAAATAGAATCCATGTAGGTATTTATTGATATTTCTGGTAACCTGACATAGCCAATAATTTCATAAGCTATTTGCTCTTTACACAGAGATGACTAAACTGGATGTTGTATTAAAAATTTTTTACATTTAGAATTTGATCACATTTTCCAAATACTGTATCCTGTTTCTCCCTTTCAGGTTCAGATTAGGAATTATTAATTATTCTAATCTGTTGTTTTAATATGCATATTAAAACCTTATATTAGCTCCTCTAATTGATTATATTATTTTCATTTTTTTAGTTAAAAGTTTAGCCTAATTTCACCTAACGAATAAGCAAAAAAGAAAGTATTGATATTACCTACCTAGGATTATAGGGTTGTCTCTTTAATAGCTAAAATGCCAAAACTTACTGCCTTTATTTGAAAACTAAAGAATTGTTGACCTCTCCATTCTAGGCATGCTGCTTGCTGGCTTTCTCATCAGAAATGTCCCTGTCATCAGTGATAACATACAGATCAAGCACAAGTGGTCTTCTGCTTTGAGAAGCATAGCCCTGTCTGTCATACTGGTCCGCGCTGGCCTTGGGCTTGATTCAAATGTACGAAGTACAGATTTCTAATTATTGACTAGGAATTTTGCTCCTTCACTACTGCCAGTATTTAGAATCACTGAGCTTTGGGAATGGGGGTGGATGCTACATGACATTCTCAGGGCAAGAAGAGAATCCATGCAGGACTGCTCCAGAAGATGTTGCCTATTCTTGCTTGGAGAAAAGTGGAGTTACTATGTGGCAACAACACCAAGAATAAAGATCCTCCACTTCTCTGACAGATATTGGCTGTAGTTATAGATGATGCTTGAGAGAGAGGAGATGTCATTTTTGGTGGGCAAAGCCTCATACAAGATTTTAGGGCTGAGTACGGCTCAGGAAACTGCCTTGTATATAGAATGAGTCTCAAGTATGGGTATTATTAATGCTTTTTACATGTATATTTTGATTGTGGGAATGAATATTTTGGGGGATAAAGGTTTTCACCCAAGCCTCATTTGGGGACCACAGATTATAAATAAAGCTAAACCTGAGAGGATTAAATCAGCTAGTGTGTGGATTATGAACACAGACACTGGAAGCAGCCTGCTTGGGTGCAAACCTAGATCCACAGCTCACTGATGTCATGATCTGAAGCCAAGCACTTTAATGTATGCCTTTTTGCATGAGTACATCTACAAAATGGGCATAATGATATTACCTGTGTCGTAGGGTGGCTGCTATGAGGAAGAGATAAGCTTTCTCTAAACACTTAGAACACAGGATGTTCTAAGCAGAACATTCCCAGAAAATGTGTGATGATCTGAGTACACATTAATTGCAAAAGCAATTAAGGTCATAATCTCTGCAGGTCTTTAGAGAATTATTTTAATATGTCTGTGTTTATATTTCAGGCCCTGAAGAAGTTGAAGGGTGTTTGTGTAAGGTTATCCTTGGGTCCTTGTCTCATAGAAGCGTGTACATCTGCTGTCCTGGCCTACTTCCTCATGGGTTTACCATGGCAGTGGGGATTCATGCTGGGGTAATTCATGATTTTTTTGTTGTTGTTGTATGAAAATATGCACAGACATTTTAGTGCTTTCACTGATTCCTTACAGGAGAACACATAATAGCATTTTCTTGAGGACATCAGAAAATACATCACTGATGTTCTTCAGTTCAGTTCAGTTCAGTCAGTAGTGTCTGATTCTTTGTGACCCCATGGACTGCAGCTCACCAGGCCTCCCTGTCCATCACCAACTCCCGGAGTTTACTGAAACTCATGTCCATTGAGTCAGTGATGCCAGCCAACCATCTCATCCTCTGTCGTCCCCTTCTCCTCCTGCCTTCAATCTTTGCCAGCATCAGGGTCTTTTCAAATGAGTCAGTTCTTCGCATCAGGTGGCCAGAGCATTGGAGTTTCAGCTTCAGCATCAGTCCTTCCAATGAATATTCAGGACTGATTTCCTTTAGGATGGACTGGTTGGATCTCCTTGCAGTCCAAGGGACTCTCAAGAGTCTTCTCCAACACCACAGTTCAAAAGCATCAATTCTTCAGCTGATGTTCTGCTGCTGCTAAGTCACTTCAGTCGTGTCCGATTCTGTGTGACCCCATAGACGTCAGCCCACCAGGCTCCCCCGTCCCTGGGATTCTCCAGGCAAGAACACTGGAGTGGGTTGCCATTTCCTTCTCCAATGCATGAAAGTGAAAAGTGAAAGTGAAGTCGCTCAGTCGTATCCGACTCTTAGCGACCCCATGGACTGCAGCCTACCAGGCTCCTCCATCCATGGGATATTCCAGGCAAAAGTACTGGAGTGGGGTGCCATTGCCTTCTCTGCAGCTGATGTTCTAGTATAATCTAAATATTAGCTTCAAAGTATAGTATGTGTAATAGTGTATGTCTAACTTTATGGGCTTCCCAAGTGACGCAAGTGGTGAAGAATCCACCTGTCGATGCAGAAGACGTGGGTTTGATCCCTGGATTGGGAAGATCCCCTGGAGAAGGAAATTCAGCAATCCACTCCAGTATTCTTGCCTGGAAAATTCTATGGACAGAGGAGCCTAGCAGGCTACAGTCCTTGGAGTCTCAAAGAGTCAGACACAACTGAGCACACATGCAGAAAGAGCAAAGGTGTCTCACTTTTGCAGTGATTATAATAAACTATTGAAGAAATCATGATCTTTACTGTGTGACTCCTTGTTAGTGAGAGACATGCGAGGTCTCATCTGAGAGTCTGTACAAAGAATAAAAAATACAGTAACAGTGATCAACATTCAGCATTGTTTTCCTCCTCCTTCTGTCACAAGACTGTTTTGATTATGTGGTTAAGAGCCATGAGAAGCAAATAAATATGAAAGTACTTAGTAAGAATTTAGTAGACAAGAAGTAAATTCTTACTTCTCAGGGTTACGACCCTGGAGCTACATGGCTTGGATTCAAATCCCAGCTCTGTGACTTTGCATTACACAAATAACTTCTTTGTCAAGTCATTTGGCCTCTTTGTGCCTCAATTTACCCATTTGCAAAAATGAAGATAATTATTGTAAGTATTTCATGGAGTTATTGTGAGAATTAATTTGCTTAATATATATAAAATGCTTAAAATACTGTTTGGCATGCAGTAAGCTCTCTCAAATGCTTTCTGCTGTTTCTACTGCTCCCATGATGAGTATCACAGTCAGTGTCATTACAGCCTTCTCCTTCTAATCTATTTTATTTTACATACAAAGTCCTAGAATGCCTAATTTTAGTGAGTTCCAATTCAAAAAGTCTGTGTTTTTCAGACCTCATACCATGAATGGTTTTTTGTTTTTCTTTTTTATTTTTATTTTTTTTTTAATAATTTGGAAGAGGCTGAGTTCGGGTCCGGGGGTTTCTTGCACTCGGTTTCCCCGCTCCTGGCCCCGAAGGGTGGCCGCACTACAAGATGCTCGGAGCTCGCTCTCCTGGGCGGCGCAGGAGTCGCCGGGACGCGGCGGCGGGACGCGGGCGGTGCCTCGGCTACTCAGTCGGACGAGGTCCCCCAGACGCTCCCGCTCGGCTCCGGAGTCGTGCACGAACTGCCCCCCGCCGCCTCCCCCGGACTTCCAGGGATTGGCCGACTAGCCCGACCAATGGAGGGCCGCCGCCTCCCGCGTCCTGTTTTTTTTTTTTTTTTTAAAAGATTCCTGGGGCATAACTCCAATAGGTCTTTTATAACACTCATAAATATATATTTTTAGGCAACCTAAGTAATTCCAATATAGATTATCCATAGCCACACTTTGAAAAAGTGTTCTGTGGAACTTGTATGTGTGCATATGTTTCTGGTTTGGTTCTTTGCTGCCATCTGAAAGGCTATAGTTTTCTAAAGTATAATCTTTAGAAGAGTAGTGGGCACTATAATTTTAATAACAACAGCAACGGTAGTAAGATACTGTCATAAATGCCTAAAGCACTGCCTGCTTAGTTTTGTTTTAGGTGCTGTGTCTCCAGCTGTTGTGGTGCCTTCGATGCTCCTTTTGCAGGAAGGAGGTTATGGTGTTGAGAAAGGCATCCCCACCTTACTCATGGCTGCTGGTAGCTTCGATGACATTCTGGCCATCACTGGCTTCAACACCTGCCTGGGCATGGCATTCTCCACAGGTACACCGATCCGTTCACAGCGTGCTGTTCTCTCGTGCTCTAAAGACATAGGTTATGATGTTACGAGCATGGCATCGTTGCTTGATAAAGGCAGCTTAGAAAAAGTCACCTCCCGAGGGTTAGTTCCATTCCTAAGACAGGACCAGTAGCTTCCTGTCTTTACTCTCTTCACCATCTAGACAGAAACTGCTCAAGCAGTCTTTTAAGTTCAGTAAGGGGAGATTCAAATTTTCAGAGTTTAAAGAAGGATTAGAACAGCTTTTGCTTGGAGCCTCTGGGAAAGTTCGGTCTTGGAGACCTCACACAAGGGATGAGGAGATTTTCAAGGAGCACAATGACAGAGAGCAAGCCAAGTGGAAGAAACAGCACTCTTCTAAAATAGGAACAGTTTTAACATTTTATGTGTAATAGCAGCAAATGATTTTAATGGGTATCTTTTTAATACTTAGTGTTTGATATGGACACATTATATTTTAAGTAGTAATAAAAAAAGAAGGCATTTTTTTCTCTCCCAGTATTTAAGACTTCACTCTCCTTTGGTGCCGCATAAATTTAAGTTCATTTTTTAATCCATGTCCAAGATTGGGAGATAAGATTTGTGGCAAAATGTATTTGTAGCTTAATTGTAATTATCTTCAGATTATCTCACAGGAACACACCTTAGAAGGTCATGGATTTTCAGGCTCTCCACCCTGCTGTAGTTATTGTCCCTTTTTTTTGTTGTTTGTTTGTTTGATTACATATGATTTCTGCCGATTACCTAGAACTTCATCTCTTCCTGTTGCCCCAAAGTTGTCAAATATATACACTCCCTGCCCTATGTCATGGGAACATTCATCTTGTCAAAACATGGCTTTCATAAGGTTACCTTCCTGTTTAAGAATCAATGAGGGGGACTTCCCTGGTGGCCCAGTGGTTAAGACTCCACTCTTCCAATGCAGGAGGTATGGGTTCAATCTCTAGTTGGAGAACTAAAAGCCCACAAGCTGTGTGGTGCAGCCAAAAGAAAAAAAAATACAACAAGGATTCCCACTTACCTATTAAGTCAGATCTATACTTTGTCTCTTTTCATTCTGCTGTACCTATCCAGAAGTATGTTCTCATTGTTTTCCTGGTATATACACCTTTAAAATAATGGTTGTCAGCCTCAGCTGCACACTAGTATTACCTGGGGAGTTTTTTAAAATACTCATGTTAGGTACCACCTTTAGGCCAATTAAATCAGAACCTCTGGGAATGGAAACCATGGCTTTAGAGTTTGCATTAGAATCCCAGGGGATAATAAAGAGCAGGGCAAGGAGAGCAATGAGGAGGGTCTGCAAGGCTGGGGGCTGTGGATAGCCTGAACAACCTTTGCAGTCAGCAATGCTGTGCCTCCTCAGCCGGGCTGCACGAAGTGTGGTCCTTAGGCCTTTTGAATGGAAACTCCCTGCAGTCTCTTCTACAATGTGGATCCCAAGCCTTGTCAGATTTACTAAATCAGAATTACCAGAGGCAGGACATAAGAAGTCTTTTTTTAAACAACCTTACTTTATCAGAGCCTGAGGAGGGCATGGCAACCCATTCCAGTACTCTTGCCTGAAGAATCCCATGGACAGAGGAGCCTGGCAGGCTACAGTCCATGGGGTCACAAAGACTCAGACATGACTGAAGTGACTTAGCATGCATGCACACACTATATCAGACACTGAAACTAATTGGTTCCTTTCTACACATTTATAGTAAATTGAAAATATATAGTGAATTATTTATCATATTAGCTCAAGGCTTGGGCTACTACCCCAGCTAGATGCTTGTGTCAGTCACACCATTACCTAACAGAGAGCTGTCCTGCTAAACAAAAATCACTACAGAGGTTAAGTTTTCTGTTTTGTTTTTTGGCTGCACCATGCGGCTTATGGGATCTTAGTTCCTGGACCGGGTATTGAACTCAGGCCCTCAGCAAATAAAGTGCAGAGTTTTAACCACTGTACCACCATGGAATTCTCTCTCTCTCTCTCTCTTTTCTTTTAATAAGAGATGATTAAAGCTGTAGAGGAGGAAAAGATGTTCCCCCTCTACTGATCCTGGGTTCATTGACTGGGACCCAGTAAATCAGACTGACCAAAGACAGATTAACAAGAGAAACGCAGTTTATTAGCCTGTGCGTCACGCTTACACACAGGAGTAGATGGTGCTGAGTAACTTGGGATGGTTAGAATTGGGGTTTCTATAGCATCTTAGCAAACAACAATAATTTTGTAGAGAAATGCAAGATAAAGGAAAAGGACTTTGAGCTTTTAGAGGCAACAAATTGTGAAAAGGCAAATACATGAGCAAACTATGGTTAGATAAGGGCTGATTTAGCAGTTTGTTATGTAGATTCCTCTGGTGCTGTCCCTGGGCTGATTAGGGTTCCCAGTTGCCTTGGTGGTTAACTTCTGTCTCTCCTGATAGAGAGGCGAGAGGGACAGCTTTACACATTCATATCCTGCTTTTAAAAGCAAATAGAGAGAAGGCAGAGAACTTAACTTGTATCTGATTCTTCCCAGTTGCCTTCAGCTCAAAATAATCATTATGCCAAAGTGACATACTTCGGGGTGACATATTCTGTACCTGAAACTACAATAATAAGAAACCACATAACTGGGTACACATTTCCTTAGGACAGTATGTGAGAAGGGCTTTATATGTTGAGCAGTTTTAGTATAATTTTCTGCACAATGTGCTAGCAAAGATTTTTTTTAAGTTTCCTAAACCCTGTTTGCTATGGGGGAAAATATAGTTTACTTACCTCTATATTATGTTATTTCAAAGAGCCTAAGCAACAAAGGCTCTTCCAAGAGCAGTTTCAAAAATAATTTATTTTCAGATTTACTCTTAGAAATAATATTTGAGAAGGGGTAAGTCCCCTACACTCACTGTAGTAAGAAAAGATGTTTTACTTTAATTGCCAGCGTCTTAACGTTACCATGGGGCCTTCCCTGGTGGCTCAGATGGTAGAGTCTGTCTACAATGTAGGAAACCCCAGTTAGATCCCTAGGCCAGGGAAGATCTCCTGGAGAAGGAAATGGCAACCCATTCCAGCATTTTTGCCTGGAAAATCCCACGGATAGAGGAGCCTGGCAGCCTACAGTCCATGGGGTCGCAAAGAGTCAGACAAAACTAACTAATAATTTTTATGTTACTATATTCTATACATATTAGAGCTACTAAAATCAATGTACATTTATTATTAAAATATCAAGCTCTTAAATGGAAGTTTAAATACTAGATCTGTCACAGCCTATGCATATAATACAATATAACAAAGCCCTGATTCATGAATTTTATCTTTCATGTTTTCTTAGTAAATAATAAGTTAAGTAAATTTATACTGAAGTAAGCATAGACAAAGGTGCACAACTCATAACTTATGCCCGTTTTAAAATCGATCTCCAGTAATATGCATACTTTCCTTAACATAGGCCCATTTAATTAGACACTTAAAGAATGCGGAGAGCAGGAAATATCTGTAAATTTTTCCTTGTATGTAGTTACATGCTTTATGTTAATGATTAAACTCTGTGTGTTTATGGATTTAGAATTCTGGCTGAAGTTTTTCTTTTTACGTGTTTTTAAGGCTCCACAGTTTTTAATGTTCTCAAAGGCGTTTTGGAGGTGATCATTGGTGTGGTGACTGGGTTGGTTCTTGGATTTTTTATTCAGTATTTTCCGAGCAGTGACCAGGTAAGAAATAATCTGTGAGCACGTTGTGCTGTAAAATGTCATTAGAGAAGCATTCTAGAATACCTTCCTGAAAGCTGATGTGAAGTATGTGATTTAGAAATGGTTCACTATTTTAACTCTGCTCATTGCAATATCAGTGCTGTCCATGTTGAAGAGGGTTAGATGTGTAAGGCTTGTAAGACAGTCCTGGAATTTTTCTCTCCAACTTATATTCTGTATGCTTCAAATTCTACTGCAAAACAAATAATACCAGTTCTAAAATACTATAATACATATCTTTGTATTTACTTTAATTTTATTATTTAATTTTATTATTATTCATGATACTTAGCTAAATTAAGATATAAAATGGCTTTGGGGGCCTCTTTTTTAATATCAAAATACCTTAGATTCTAAAACTATCAAATAGACCTAACATCTCATCATAATATAGTCCAGTGTTTCTCACCAAAGGTATCAAAGTTCCTTACTGTACACCATGATTTCTTAATAGTAGCAAAGATTTTGTTTCCTTTACTCTCCTAAGTCTCTTAGAATAGATAAAGGTTAAAAGTCTTTTTTCCCCACAAGTACTGGCATTATTTTGAGATTTCAGAGCATTTTGAATAGAATTAGAAACTTACCTAAACTAGAACTTGAAGTAAGAACATCAAAACTATCATTACTAGAATGTATGTTGGTTTGAATTTTTACTGTGTTCCAAAAAACTCCATTTGAAATTGTCTGTAAAAGATTTTACGAGTGAATAAAGGAAAATTGTAGAATTTTCTAATTAAATAATAAAATAAGGTGAAAATAATAGCTTACTTACTGTGTATAAAGTGGTCTGGTGTGTACAATAAAGTGCCATGTGTTCAATCTAGCAGCCACTAGCTATACATGACCACCACAGACATAGAGCAGGCTGGGATATGTGTCTACATACAGCGGATTCACTTTGTTGTACAGCAGAAATTAACACAACCTTGTAAAGCAATTATACTCCAGTAATAAAGTTAAAAAAAAAAAAAGAACACTACTGCAGACAATGTAGATACAGAAATTCCCATCGTCACCGAATGTTCTGTTGTAAAGTGCTGATCTAGGGCACTCCATACAATAACTCATGAAACGAGTACTAATAATATGACCATTTTACCGATGAGGACATTGAGGCTTAAAGATGAGGGACTTAAGCAAGGTCACACAGCTAGAAAGCAGTGGAGCTGGGAATGAACCAGGTGACCCACCGCCAGAGCCCGCATGCCTCCAAGCCAGGCACTTCTAGAAGCCTGCCTGCCTTCTAAAGTGATCAAGTTTAAAAGACCGAACAGGGAAAAGTGAAAGGAAAGAGGTACACATTTCTAAGACTTTAAAAATCAACAACAAAAAAACTACTCTCACTTTACAGACTTTTAAGCATCAAATTAAAGAGTGAACGGAGAGCCTAAAAATCATAGAGATGGCATATCTTTAGCCTTCACAGAATCCCTGTGATGTAATGTGATGCTTTTTGGGAAAGAGGAAGAAAATCTTGGAGAGTTTAAGTAACATGGCCAGCCACGCACACCAGTGGTGCCAAAGCTAAAATTTTAACCCCGGACTCTCTGTCCCCAAAGCCCTTGTGCTTTTTTCTGCTGTTGCATTTAGCCCTGAGAAGTTCTGCTTTGATAACTGCAGAGAAGGATAGCTGGTATTCCTGGGAGAGGAACCTACATTTACACATGTGCTGACTCTACTTTTACTAAGGAAAAGAAAGTAAATATTATGTCACACACTTAATGTGCTCAGACACAGACATATTTATTTTCTACTAAGTCCTCAATATGGAAAAATCAATAACTAGAAATCAGTTGCATGAAATAACTGAGCTAACCACCCTTTTTCCTCCTCTAGGACAAGCTTGTGTGGAAGAGAGCATTCCTGGTCTTGGGGCTCTCTGTGCTGGCTGTGTTCAGCAGCACATATTTTGGTTTCCCTGGCTCAGGAGGATTGTGCACGCTGGTCACAGCTTTCCTTGCGGGCAGAGGATGGGCCAGCACAAAGGTGAATTCATCTTAAGCTCTTCTGATCACAACTACTTTCTGATCAGATTAATTTTTCTTTCCAGATATGTTCTTACCATCAAATTAATGAAATTGCTTAGTCATAAAAGCTAGTTTCTATGCATTTGTAAACGTGTACCTGAGTTCAGACATGCACATACTTTTCCCTTTACATACAAAGCTGTAACTTAATGTCTTTACTTAAAACACATATACTTACTTAAAACATCAGATCAGATCAGATCAGTCGCTCAGTCGTGTCCGACTCTTTCCAACCCCATGAATTGCAGCACGCCAGGCCTCCCTGTCCATCACCAACTCCCGGAGTTCACTCAGACTCACGTCCATCGAGTCAGTGATGCCATCCAGCCATCTCATCCTCTGTCAACCCCTTCTCCTCCTGCCCCCAATCCTTCCAGCATCAGAGTCTTTTCCAATGAGTCAACTCTTCGCATGAGGTGGCCAAAGTACTGGAGTTTCAGCTTCAGCATCATTCCTTCCCATGAACACCCAGGGCTGATCTCCTTCAGAATGGACTGGTTGGATCTCCTTGCAGTCCAAGGGACTCTCAAGAGTCTTCTCCAACATCACACTTCAAAAGCATCAATTCTTCGGCGCTCAGCCTTCTTCACAGTCCAACTCTCACATCCATACATGACCACAGGAAAAACCATAGCCTTGACTAGACGAACCTTTGTTGGCAAAGTAATGTCTCTGCTTTTGAATATGCTATCTAGGTTGGTCATAACTTTCCTTCCAAGGAATAAGCGTCTTTTAATTTCATGGCTGCAGTCACCATCTGTAGTGATTTTGGAGCCCAGAAAAATAAAATCTGACACTGTTTCCACTGTTTCCCCATCTGTTTCCCATGAAGTGGCCATGATCTTCGTTTTCTGAATGTTGAGCTTTAAGCCAACTTTTTCACTCTCCACTTTCACTTTCATCAAGAGGCTTTTGAGTTCCTCTTCACTTTCTGCCATAAGGGTGGTGTCATCTGCATATCTGAGGTTATTGATATTTCTCCCGGCAATCTTGATTCCAGCTTGTGTTTCTTCCAGTCCAGTGTTTCTCATGATGTACTCTGCATATAAGTTAAATAAGCAGGGTGACAATATACAGCCTTGACATACTCCTTTTCCTATTTGGAACCAGTCTGTTGTTCCATGTCCAGTTCTAACTGTTGCTTCCTGACCTGCATACAGATTTCTCAAGAAGCAGATCAGGTGGTCTGGTATTCCCATCTCTTTCAGAATTTTCCACAGTTGATTGTTATCCACACAGTCAAAGGCTTTGGCATAGTCAATAAAGCAGAAATAGATGTTTTTCTGGAACTCTCTTGCTTTTTCTATGATCCAGCGGATGTTGGCAATTTGATCTCTGGTTCCTCTGACTTTTCTAAAACCAGCTTGAACATCAGGAAGTTCATGGTTCACATATTGCTGAAGCCTGGCTTGGAAAATTTTGAGCATTACTTTACTAGCGTGTGAGATGAGTGCAATTGTGCAGTAGTTTGAGCATTCTTTGGCATTGCCTTTCTTTGGGATTGGAATGAAAACTGACCTTTTCCAGTCCTGTGGCCACTGCTGAGTTTTCCAAATTTGCTGGCATATTGAGTGCAGCACTTTCACAGCATCATCTTTCAGGATTTGGAATAGCTCAACTGGAATGCCATCACCTCCGCTAGCTTTGTTCGTAGTGATGCTTTCTAAGGCCCACTTGACTTCACATTCCAGGATGTCTGGCTCTAGGTCAGTGATCACACTATCCTGATTATCTTGGTTGTGAAGATGTTTTTTGTACAGTTCTTCTGTGTATTCTTGCCACCTCTTAATATCTTCTGCTTCTGTTAGGTCCATACCATTTCTGTCCTTTATCGAGCTCATCTTTGCATGAAATGTTCCTTTGGTATCTCTGATTTTCTTGAAGAGATCCCTAGTCTTTCCCATTCTGTTGTTTTCCTCTATTTCTTTGCATTGATCGCTGAGGAAGGCTTTCTTATCTCTTCTTGCTATTCTTTGGAACTCTGCATTCAGATGTTTATATCTTTCCTATTCTGCTTTGCTTTTCGCTTCTCTTCTATTCACAGCTATTTGTAAGGCCTCCCCAGACAGCCGTTTTGCTTTTTTGCATTTCTTTCCAATGGGAATGGTCTTGATCCCTGTCTTCTGTACAATGTCATGAACCTCATTCCATAGTTCATCAGGCACTCTATCTATGAGATCTAGTCCCTTAAATCTATTTCTCACTTCCACTGTATAATCATAAGGGATTTGATTTAGGTGATACCTGAATGGTCTAGTGGTTTTCCCTACTTTCTTCAATTTAAGTCTGAATTTGGCAATAAGGAGTTCATGGTCTGAGCCACAGTCAGCTCCTGGTCTTGTTTTTGCTGACTGTATAGAGCTTCTCCATCTTTGGCTGCAAAGAATATAATCAATCTGATTTCGGTGTTGACCATCTGGTGATGTCCATGTACAGAGTCTTCTCTTGTGTTGTTGGAAGAGGGTGTTTGTTATGACCAGTGCATTTTCTTGGCAAAACTCTATTGTCCTTTGCCCTGCTTCATTCCGTATTCCAAGGCCAGATTTGCCTGTTACTCCAGGTGTATCTTGACTTCCTACTTTTGCATTCCAGTCCCCTATAATGAAAAGGACATCTTTTTTGGGTGTTAGTTCTAAAAGGTCTTGTAGGTCTTTGTAGAACCGTTCAACTTCAGCTTCTTCAGCATTGCTGGTTGGGGCATAGACTTGGATTACTGTGATATTGAATGGTTTGCCTTGGAAACGAACAGAGATCATTCTGTCGTTTTTGGGATTGCATTCAAGTACTGCATTTCGGACTCTTTTGTTGACCATGATGGCCACTCCATTTCTTCTGAGGGATTCCTGCCCGCAGTAGTAGATATAATGGTCATCTGAGTTAAATTCACCTGTTCTAGTCCATTTCAGTTCGCTGATTCCTAGAATGTCGACATTCACTCTTGCCATCTCTTGTTTGATCACTGCCAATTTGCCTTGATTCATGGCCCTGACATTCCAGGTTCACATGTCTTGGTCCTACTTCCATGCTGCCTTCCTTATCCTAGGTAAGTGCTGCAGAGTATTACATTATATGGTTGTGCTAGTAGTAGTGGTAGTCGCTAAGTCGTGTCTAACTCATTGCAACCCCATGGACTCAAGCCCTCCAGGCTCCTCTGTCCATGGGATTTCCCAGGCAAGAATACTGGAGTGAGTTGCCATTTCCTTCTCTAGGGGATAGTTGTGCTAAAGTCTATTTATTTGCTCTCCCTCTAACAGACATTAGATCATTTCTAATTTTCTAAGGTAAAAAAAATGCTTCAATAAAGTGCCCTTGCATATACTATATTTCATGAACACTGGGACACTATCGAGTCTTATTATTTTGCATGCTATCAAGAAAGAAAAATAATGCTTCCAATTAAACTATGATGTAACATCCTAACATCTTAAATGTTCAGTGAGAAGAAATTTAACAAATTATAGCATATTATTGAGTTTATAAGATAGGTTTCTAGAAATAGGATTGCTCTTTGAAAGACTGCACATGATATGATAATATCAATTTGACCCTTTAAAAGACTGTACCAAAAATTTAAAAATAAATAAATAAATAAAAGACTGTACCAATGTACATTCTCACCAATAGCATATGAGAGAATCTACTTCTCTTAACCGTTTTCAGTCATCAGATACTGTGCTAATCTAATGGGTGAGAAATGTACCTCATTGCTGATCCAGTTGTATTTCTTTATGAGTGAAACTAATCATCTTTTCATATATTCACTAGCCAGTGTATTCAAAAGCTTATGCCTGTTTTCTGTAACATTTTCGGGACTTCCCTGGTGGTCCAGTGGTTAAGACTCCACACTGCCAATTCAGTGGGTGAAGGTTCAATCCGTGGTCAGGACACTAGATCTCACATGCTGTGCAGCACAGGCAAAAGGTTAAAAAAAAAAAAGATTACTTTGGTTTTTTTTTTCCCATTTTCAAGATCATTAAGATTATTCGTTTTCTTTTTTTAGTCCTTTGATAGAACTTTTTTTACAAATTGGAAGATAATTGCTTTACAATGTTATATTAGTTTCTGCTGTACAACAATGTGAATCACCTATGAGTATGAAAGTAAAAGTGTTAGTCGTTCAGTCATGTCTGACTCTTTGCGACCCTGTGGATTGTAGCCCACCAGGTTCCTCTGTCCATGGAATTCTCCAGGCAAGAGTACTGGAGTGCCATCCCCTTCTCCAGGGGATCCTCCCGACCCAGGGATCTAACCCAGGTCTCCTGCATGGCAAGCAGGCACTTTACCATCTGAGCCACCATAAACTCCATAAACATCCATAAGTATACAGTCATTCATTTTATTAATATGTATTATGGAAATTAGATGATTGCTATTTATTTAAGATACATTTTTGTAGATTTAACCTTGACAGGATCATATGCTATTCAGTTTAATGAAGAAATTAGATACATGTCAGTTCAGTTCAGCTCAGTCACTCAGTCATGTCTGACTCTTTACGACCCCATGGACTGCAGTACGCCAGGCTTCCCTGTCCATCACCAACTCTCGGAGCTTGCTCAAACTCACATCCATCGAGTCGGTGATACCATCCAACCATCTCATCCTCTGTCGTCCCCTTCTCCTCCTGCCTTCAATCTTTGCCAGCATCAGGGTCTTTTCCAATGAGTCAGTTCTTCACATCAGGTGGCCAAGTATTGGAGTTTCAGCTTCAGCATCAGTCCTTCCAGTGAATATTCAGGACCAATTTCCTTTAGGATGGACTGGTTGGATCTCCTTGCAGTCCAAGGAACTCTCAAGAGTCTTCTCCAACACCACAGGTTCAGCTCGGTCATTCTAACTTGGAGTTGCTTGTGAGTTGCAGCCAAATAGTGACTGAGACTGGACTCTGTCCCTTAACTTTTTTTTTTTTTTAATTTATTTATTTTTTAATTGAAGCATAATTGCTTTACAGAATTTTGTTGCTTTCTGTCAAACATCGCCTTAACTTCTTAATGGTAACTTTTACTCAGCATTAAAAAATAAATTAGTAAAGAGAATAATTTTATTTCTGAGTATGAAACTACTATTTCATACTAAATTATAAAACTTATTTTATATTAAAATTCAGTATTTAAAATATATAATTTAATTATAATGTTTATATATAAAATAATATTAATTTTGTTTCTGAGTGTGAAAGCGTTCATTTTGGAAAATAACACATTAAAGTCAGAAAGCAAAGGAAAGAAAAAAATTGTTTACAATTTCTCTACCTAAGGCCAACTGTGGTGTAAACTACTGAAATATTTTAGCTTATTTCCTTTCACTTATTTAATAGGAAGATTTTCAAATATGCTTATAGTAAGTTTCTTCACATTGAATTTTTTTTTTTTTTTCATTAACCAAGTTTATTGTTGGGGAGAGTCTCATTCACAGTTCCCTGGAAAGAAACTGAACCAAATCTTGACATTTTATGTTAAGTAGGAACAGTGAATAAGGCACATAATATAGGTGACTCTTAGGCCACCAATGTCTTTTTCTTAATATAAAAATAAACATAAGTAACTAATGGAATAACAAAATAAAAGTTTATTTTATTAGAATTAGGAATGTTCTTTCCCTCTGGACAACCTGAACAGTCCAGTTACAATGAAAATCTAAGAACAGTTATTTCCACAGCACAGTGTGCTCTACGCACAAAATTACAGGGTTAGGAGCATTTAATCAATTTACCAATCTGATTGTCTCACCAACCCGCCCCCTCCCATCCCCCAAGTGCTCTATACCGGGATTTTTGTACATCAAGTCCTTTTCTCTCTTATGCTAAATTTCAGTTCCTAACCATGGCTGATCCACATTTTACACTGCAGATTCAACCATTTCAAATCAAGTCAGTCAGTCTTGGATCTGCTATATTTGTGTGTATGTATACACATGTGTATTTAATGTATTTATTTAAACACACATAAAACACATACAATCTGGGTTGCAGCGGATTACATAGAATTTAGAGTCTGATGATACACATTGAATTTTATAGGAAAATGGTTTCTATTGTCACCTCTTCAAAATTTTTCAAAAGTTAGAACCAACTCATTATATTAAACTGTCATTGGTAAAAAGAGGGAAAGGAACTAATGACCGTTATTGTCATTCTGTAAGCCGTTATACTAGGCACTGAATATCCTCACTTATTTTCACAAAAGAAACTTTGAAAAAGTATTACCATTTCAATTTTATAGAGATTGTAAATCAGAAGAACTTAAAAGAAAAAAAAACATGTCAATGTCACAAAATTTAAAAGTGGCACTGGTGTTTAAGCTCGGGTTTGACTCCAGAGCAACTTGTACCTGATTATACACCTACAGCATCATTGCACAGGGCACATTTTTATATTTTGACACCTATTTGAGTCAAATTGAGACACGTATCAGATATATTAAAAACATCCTTCTAAACTTTGTGATTAAAATTAAATCTCTCACTTCATAAGTGATAGGATTTTGAAAAACAAAGAGCCACATCATTTGGAATAGAGCAATAGTTTTAGCAGCAGGGAAATCAAGGGGGACACTGATCCCTACTCTAAGTGACCACTAGCTATGGGCACAGAAGACCAAGAGGGAAAGGCAGATTTTGCTGTGTCAGTTACACTGTTTTCCAAAATAGAATGTGAGTTAGATAGAACCACTTTATAACCATTTATGTATTTGGTTATATATAAACCAAAACGGAGCATCTGTTTGAATGCCTGTGTCATAACTTTGCCTGAATTGCCTGCAACCTGGTTGACTACATAAAATCAATGTTAATCCACAACCCAGTGAAAGAACTAGGTACCTTGTTTTTCATATATACCTCTGTTTACTCTCCTATGTATATCCCTTTATACACACACACACACACAAACCACAGTGCACATACTCATTCATACACACACACGTAGAGATGCCCCATAATTTTTCTGAAACAATTACCTTACAGTTAAATATTTAGGTTATTTCCCATCTCTGCTGTTTTTAATTATGCTAGAATTCTGTTTCTGATCATTTCCTTAGGGCAGATTCCTAACAGTGAAATTTGGGGATCAAATAATATGAATGAGTTGAGGCTTTTGACGCACATTACCAAAAAGCTTTCCAGAGTATGGCAAACAGAGTATGCATTTACTCTTCTACCGGTAATATATGAGGCACCTTTATCATGACACCCTCATCAGCTTAGAATAGTTTCACAGACTTAAGCATTCCTCAGAATCACCTGCAAGTCTTCCTGGGATAGATTTCTGGGCCCCGCCCTCAAATCTCTGACTTAGTTACAGTGAGGCTTTACAATTTGACTTCTAATAAGTCTCCAGGTGATACTGATGGTGCTAATTTGGGACCACATTTTGTGAATGTGACCACAAATGGGACCACATTTCACGCAGTCATGTCTGACTCTTTGCAACCCCATTACAGTCCATGGAATTCTCCAGGCCAGAGTACTTGAATGGGTAGCCTTTCCCTTTTCCAGGGAATCCCTTCTCCAGGTGATCTTCCCAACCCAGGGATTAAACCCAGGTCTCCCACATTGCAGGTAGATTCTTTACCAGTTGAACCACAAGGGAAGCCCAAGAATATTGGACTGGGTAGCCTATCCCTTCTTAATCATATCTTCCCAACCCAGGAATCGAACTGAGGTCTCCTGCATTGCAGGCAGATTCTTTACCAACTGAGCTACTAAGGAAGCCCCACATTTTGTGAGCCACTGGCTTAGAAGATGATTGTTTTTAACCTTTAGCCATGCTGACAGGTAAAAAGTGGTATCTTGTTTTATTTTATGTTTCTTTGATTAATTGTTACTGTTCAGTCACTCAGTCATGTCTGACTCTTTGCAACTGCATGGACTGCAGCATGCCAGGCTTCCCTGTCCTTCACCATCTCTGGTAGCTTGCTTAAACTCATGTCCATTGAGTCAGTCATACCATCCAACCATCTTGTCTTCTGTCATCCCCTTCTCCTCCTGCCTTCAATCTTTCCCGGCATCATGGTCTTTTCTAATGAGTCGGCTTTTTGCATCAGATGCCAAAGTATTGTAGCTTCAGCATCAGTCCTTCCAACTAATATTCAGGATTGATTTCCTTTTTAGGATTGACTGGTTTAATCTCCTTGTGGTCCAAGGGACTCTCAAGAGTATTCGCCAACATCACAGTTCAAAAGCATATTTTTTCATATACTTTGCCCCTTGTATTTTTTATTTTTCTTTGCTAAGTCTTTTATGCATTATCTTCTAAAGTTTAATGCATTGATTATTGACCTATAAGATATATATACACATATACACACATCTATATATATGAAGTTAGCTTTTTGTGCTTTTTTATATTGTTCATTTTTTAACACAAAGATATACTTTTATGTGATCAGATCTACAAATCTCTTACTAGGACCTTTCCTCCAAAGTATTTTTTTTTCCTTAAAGATTTCTTTCCAAGTGAAGTTTTACATACATTTATTCTCTACTATAACCTTGAAAAGTAGATATCAGACCATTTTACAAATGAGGATGCCAAGACTTAGAAATACTGGATACAGTGCCTAATGTCACAAAGCCAGTAAGTGGCAGAGCGAGGATGAGAACACACCATTTGAATACGCCAAACTGTTTCCCTAAAGAAAGGAAAACGAACCTTCACTGACTCAGTTATGTGGCAGGCACTCTCCAGAGCAGCACAGCATTATAAAAAGAACATAAATTTTAATTTAACAGAGACCTTGATTCCGATCCTGGTTCTATGACTCTTGAGCTGCATAATCACCCAAAGGTCACCTATCTTCTCTAATACTCAGTTTTCCCAACTGCAATATGAAGAAACTAATAACAACATCTAAAGAATTGTGGCTGTTTTATGGGGAAATGGAAATGAAGCATTTGTAAACTCAATAGCACTATAGCAATAATGTAGTTGAGTTAAACTTTGAAAATCTAAAGTATTTTATAAAATTCACTTGTGCCTATAGTTTCTGATGTTACTTCTTACTTTACTCTTGGTTTTCCATTTAATCATTCATCTTGCCGTCTGTCGTATTTTATTCAAGTGCACTCACCTTTTTTAAGCCTCTATCACCTATTTTTTCCATCTGTTTTCAAATTCAGTGCTTCTTTATGACCTTTATAGTTATGGGGGTTTGTTGTCTGTTTTATTTTGAATGTTCTGAATATTGAATTATTCTTCTAAGAAGAGAGGTATCCACTTAAATAGACATTTAACCCGTGATGAAACTTACATTTCTCTTAACTTTCTCCTTTTTGTCCATCCTTGAAAGTGATTTATATTTTTGAAGATTCTTAGCATTGGTACATAGAGATGTATAAAGTGGCCTTAACTTTTAATGGACAACACAATCTTCTTTCCTTTGGGCTCATCTTTTTTTTTTTTTGACTGCACTATGCAGCTTGTGGGATCTTATTTCCCCAACCAGGGATTGAACCAGTGCTCTTGGCAAGGAAAGTTCAGAGTCTCAGTCACTGGACTGCCAGGGAATTCCCTAGCTCATCTTCTTTTATAGGTATCTTATTTCTGTGGCTTGATTCTCTTTTATAAATAAACATTTTGGTTTTGAAATTATGAAAAAGCCACACACAAAAAAGCTACATTGTGACTCTTCTCCCTTTTTTAAATTTCATAATATATAAGCCCATATCTAATGGAGCCCATATCCAGTTAGTTCTAAAGTGTTACCATCAAAAAGCAAAGCATGGCCTTTGCCTACAGTTTAGAAATAAGAGTAATTTGATAGGGAAAACTCTTTAGGACTTCTGCTCTCATTGGAGTTCTGAATATATAAAATATTGAAATATTTTTGAGGACTTTCCTTAAGCAATTTAGTCCTGTCAACAAAAGCCTAAGTAAAACTAAGATTAATAGAGTTAAATTTTGTTCTTTACAACTAAGTATCAACTAAAGTCTGAGGTTTAGCTATGATATACTCTAAGAATTAAATTCAAAAGTAAAATTTAAAGATATGTGGAATGTTGGCAACTGGACATTTTTTGGCAGAACTAGAAATTGTCATTAAATGATAAACGATCTTGGATGTCTTTTAATATAAACCTCTACTTTACAGATGAGAAAAATGAGGTGCTAAGGCAAGTGACTTGCAGTTAATGGGTGGCAGAATTTGAACCTAAATCATCATCTGATTCCTTACGATATGGAAGCATAACTTTTTTTTTCATGATATAGGAATAGAACTGGATACATAAATCAACTGACCCTCTCACATATGCTAAGAGAAAATAGAATCTTCACCCTAATAAACATTTCAGAAATAATAATGAAGAAAATAGAGAAGCAATGTAATCCTCTGTCAGAGTTCCATACAGATATAGAAGGGCAAATCCTTAAAAACATGTAATTTTAAGGGTAAAACTGTGGACCAAAAATATAGATTCGTAATGTTGACTGAAAAAAGTCTGTTAAACCTAAATTCTTAGGTGCTGTAATGGGCACTGCTAAATTGCCTTCCAAAAAAAAAAAAAAAACCACTGTCAGTTTGCTCTCCTACCAATTAGTCCAAGAGTGTGCTTACAATCTTACAAATATTTTACATTGTAGTTTTTTTCCCAATATGGTTATGCCCTCCCCCAAAATATGGTATACTGTTTCAACCTGTGTTTCTCTGATTACTGAGTTTCAGTGTCATGCTTTGAGGCCATTTGTGTTTCTTGTGTGACTACTTGTGCATTTGTATTGCCCATTTTTCTACTAGGGTCTCTCTTTTTCTTTGTGATTGGGTATTTTTCCTTATCTATTACACATAGTACAGTTATTTTCTCTTGGTTTATCACTATTTTTTTTATGGTTTACCTTGCCATAGACACTTTAGTTTTACATGGTCAATTGTGTGAGGATGTTTCAATTAAGTTTTATAAAGTTATGCTCATATCAACCAAGATTTTGTAAGGAGAGAGAAATCACATAGTAACTGGAATAGGGAAGTTTATTATTAACCATCCTGGGGATCAGTTAACAAGGGGTTGGCTTGTAAGATGTAAAGAGACCCCTAAAAATATAGGCATATGTGCTGTTCTTATATACTCAGTTGTATATGACTCTTTGCAACCCCATGCACTGTAGCCCACCAGGCTCCTCTGTCCATGGGATTTCCCAGGCAAGAATACTGGAGTGGATTGCCTTTTCCTTCTCCAAGGGATCTTCCCAACCCAGGGATTGAACCCACATCTCCTGTGTCTCCTGCATTGCAGGGGAACTCTTTACCTGGTGAGCCATTGAGGAATAGCAGCTATAAACTTCTAGGGTGGAAATAAAGCATACCCTTCTGCCTCTCCCTCGCACCTCAATACTCCCAACCTCAGTGCTGAGAATCCTGACCTTGTCAGAGCCTTGGTCACTAGGTGACAGAGAAATCACCATGGCACCCTGCCTACAAAATATACTAGAAATCTACTCTCCGAACTCAAAGGAAATCCATCCATCAGTGTACATGGAAAGGTATATTGCCCATGGGAGGTGGCAATGAAACCACCCTAGAAATAGCCTGAGGGAAGCTGCCAGCCCCATGCACTGCAGGAGCCTGGTACTGGAGAAGACACTCGGGCTGCAGGAGTCTTGTACTGGAAGATCTTGCCAGGAGGATCCACAGAAACCAGGAAGGGCACCTTCTCTTGTAATAGCTTTCAGCCTTCCTACTGACAATATTTAATATAGTTCAGTTCAGTTCAGTTCTCAGTCGTGTCTGACTCTTTGCAACCCCATGAATCGCAGCACGCCAGGCCTCCCTGTCCATCACCAACTCCTGAAGTCCACCCAAACTCATGTCCATTGAGTCAGTGATGCCATCCAGCCATCTCATCCTCTGTCGTCCCCTTCTCCTTCTGCCCCCAATCCCTCCCAGCATCAGAGTCTTTTCCAATGAGTCAACTCTTCGCATGAGGTGGCCAAAGTACTGGAGTTTCAGCTTGAGCATCATTCCTTCCAAAGAACACCCAGGGCTGATCTCCTTTAGAATGGACTGGTTGGATCTCCTTGCAGTCCAAGGGACTCTCAAGAGTCTTCTCCAACACCACTTTTCAAAAGCATCAATTCTTCGGCGCTCAGCTTCACAGTCCAACTCTCACATCCATACATGACTACTGGAAAAACCATAGCCTTGACTAGACGGACCTTTGTTGGCAAAGTAATGTCTCTGCTTTTGAATATGCTCTCTAGGTTGGTCATAACTTTCCTTCCAAGGAGTAAGCATCTTTTAATTTATTATGGTTCAGTTCAGTTCAGTTCAGTCGCTCAATCGTATCTGACTCTTTGCGACCCCATGAATTGCAGCATGCCAGGCCTCCCTGTCCATCACCAACTCCTGGAGTTCACTCAAACTCATGTCCATCAAGTCAGTGATGCCATCCAGCCATCTCATCCTCTGTCAACCCCTTCTCTTCCTGCCCCCAAGCCCTCCCAGCATCAGAGTCTTTTCCAATGAGTCAACACTTCGCATGAGGTGACCAAAGTACTGGAGTTTCAGCTTTAGCATCATTCCTTCCAAAGGAATCCCAGGGCTGATCTCCTTTAGAATGGACTGGTTGGATCTCCTTGCAGTCCAAAGGACTCTCAAGAGTCTTCTCCAACACCACAGTTCAAAAGCATCAATTCTTTGGTGCTCAGCTGTCTTCACAGTCCAACTCTCACATCCATACATGACTACTGGAAAAACCATAGCCTCGACTAGACGGACCTTTGTTGGCAAAGTAATGTCTCTGCTTTTGAATATGCTGTCTAGGTTGGTCATAACTTTCCTTCCAAGGAGTAAGCGTCTTTTAATTTCATGGCTGCAATCACCATCTGAAGTGATTTTTGGAGCCCAAAAAAATAAAGTCTGACACTGTTTCCACTGTTTCTCCATCTATTTCCCATGAAGTGATGGGACCAGATGGCATGATCTTCGTTTTCTGAATGTTGAGCTTTAAGCCAACTTTTTCACTCTCCTCTTTCACTTTCATCAAGAGACTCTTTAGTTCCTCTTCACTTTCTGCCATAAGGGTGGTGTCATCTGCATATCTGAGGTTATTGATATTTCTCCCGGCAATCTTGATTCCAGCTTGTGCTTCTTCTAGCCCAGCGTTTCTCATGATGTACTATGCATATAAGTTAAATAAGCAGGGTGACAATATACAGCCTTGACATACTCCTTTTCCTATTTGGAACCAGTCTGTTGTTCCATGTCCAGTTCTAACTGTTGCTTCCTGACTGCATATAGGTTTCTCAAGAGGCAGGTCAGGTGGTCTGGTATTCCCATCTCTTTCAGAATTTTCCACAGTTTGTTGTTATCCACACAGTCAAAGGCTTTGGCATAGTCAATAAAGCAGAAATAGATGTTTTTCTGGAACTCTCTTGCTTTTTCGATGATCCAGCAGTTGTTGGTAATTTGATTTCTGGTTCCTCTGCCTTTTCTAAAACCAGCTTGAACATCAGGAAGTTCACAGTTCACGTATTGCTGAAGCCTGGCTTGAAGAATTTTGAGCATTACTTTACTAGCGTGTGAGATGAGTGCAATTGTGCAGTAGTTTGAGCATTCTTTGGCATTGCTTTTCTTTGGGATTAGAATGAAAACTGACCTTTTCCAGTCCTGTGGCCACTGCTGAGTTTTCCAAATTTGCTGGCATATTGAGTGCAGCACTTTCACAGCATCATCTTTCAGGATTTGAAAGAGCTCAACTGGAATTCCATCACCTCCACTAGCTTTTTTAGTAGTGATGCTTTCTAAGGCCCACTTGACTTCACATTCCAGGATGTCTGGCTCTAGGTCAGTGATCACACTATCCTGATTATCTTGGTCATGAAGATCTTTTTTGTACAGTTCTTATGTGTATTCTTGCCACCTCTTCTTAATATCTTCTGCTTCTGTTAGGTCCATACCATTTCTGTCCTTTATAGAGCCCATCTTTGTATGAAATGTTCCCTTGGTATCTCTGATTTTCTTGAAGAGATCTCTAGTCTTTCCCATTCTGTTGTTTTCCTCTATTTCTTTGCATTGATCGCTGAGGAAGGTTTTCTTATCTCTACTTGCTATTCTTTGGAACTCTGCATTCAGATGTTTATATCTTTCCTTTTCTCCTTTGCTTTTAGCTTCTCTTCTTTTCACAGCATTTGTAAGGCCTCCCCAGACAGCCATTTTGCTTTTTTTAAATATGGTACCAGCTGGCAAAGGAGAACTATTTAAAGGGCCCAGCTCCATTTTCTGCAGAGAAACAAGGAATGGCAGATTAGGAGCTAAATAGCAATAAATTAATAACTGGCACAGCACTTTGTTATACCTGGATTGTGCTTTTGTGCATAATTTGAAGTAACCATAAACATTTTTTTATAAAGGTAAAATTGGAAACAAAGACCTATAAATAAAGAAATTATTGAATAATCTATGGTATTTCCATACCACAGATTACTATGCAGCAATTATGAGGTGAGTATCTAGATATATGCACAAATATTAAGCCTTTAAATCATATTGTTAAGTAAAAATTAACAAAATTTTAAACTATTAAATGAAATGAGTATAATTAATATAATAATACTGATTATAAGATATGCACATACACAGATTGTGTGTTCAGAAGCAGAAGTCCTAAGATTACTTTGTAAGATTCTATAATTCATTCTTATGTATAAACCAACACTAAAGCATCTCACATAATATCTTAATTGTATTAGAACTGTCTTTGTGCAATTTTTTGTTGCCTTTGAACTAACTGATTTATAGATAATACAGAGGTAAAGATTGTCACAGGTCAAACTGACTCAAATTTCAAATTAGTAAAGTTCTTAGAACTTCTGAATTCATATAATGAAAATCTGTGTGTGTGTGTGTGTGTGTGTGTGTGTGTTTCTTTTAGACAGATGTTGAAAAAGTTATAGCAGTTGCCTGGGACATCTTTCAGCCCCTTCTCTTTGGACTGATTGGAGCAGAGGTGTTAATTACAGCTCTCAGACCAGAAACTATAGGTAAGAATTTCAAAGTACTACTTTTGCTAAAATCAACTCTTTCTATCTATATTCAGTTGAAATATCCTTAGTAGGTATGTGTCCACTGATTCCTGTTATTGGAGTAGTTGGTTAGAAAATAATGTTTGTCAATCTAAGACAGTAAATTTTACACCTTTAATATTGTTCCTTGTAAAGAAAAGTGACACTGCTGACTACCATCAGTAAAATGCAGGTCTGTTTTCCCAAGGGTAAAAATGGTCATGTAGCCTTGCCCTGATCAAGAGCCAGAATCTTAAAGATAACTAGTGAGTCCTATAATATGTAATAATATGTACCCATAGAATAGAAATGTTTGTTCATTCATTCTTTTATTCATTCACACATTTGCTGTGGTGGTTAGTCGCTCAGTGGTGTCTGACTCTTGTAACTCTATGGACTATAGCCTGCCAGGCTCCTCTGTGGTGTTCTCCAGGCAAGAATACTAGAGTGGGTTGCCGTTTCCTTCTCCAGGGATTCCCTACGAAGGAATCGAAGCTGAGTCTCCTGCATTGCAGACAGATTCTTTACCAACTGAGCTACAAGGGAAGCCCACACATTTGCTAGCCATCATGTTAAAACTCTCTTAATTCATAGCACTTTATTTAAAAATTAATTTATGCACATATACTCATTATTTCCTCCTTTCCTTGCATCACATTGTTTTTCCATCCATGCAGGGGCTACTGTTCCCTGCCACCTCTTTCTGAATCTCATGCATAGATTCTTCCCATTTTTTCATACATTTTCAAGTAGACTTGTCACAGTTTCCTCCTCTTTAGAAGTTAAATGGATTTTAATCTCTCTTATCTTGAAATAATATCATCCCTGATTCTGCTTCATGCTATAGCATGGATGGACCTAGAGGACATTACACTAAATAAAATAAGCCAATCATAAAAAGACAAATACTGTATGATTTTATTTATATGAGTAAAATTCATAGAAATGTAGAGTAGAATGATGCCAGGGATCTTGGAAATGGGGAGATGGGAATTTGTTGTCTAATGGGTACAGAGTTTCAGTTTTACAAGATGAAAACATTCTAGATATTTGTTGCACAAAAACATGAATGTTTAACTTGATGCTTACTGAACTGTAAGTTTTTAAATGATTAAGATGGTGATTTTTGTTAAGTATGTTTTATCACAATCAAAATTTAAATAAGTACACACATATATATTTATAAAGGATATGTGTACATATATATATGTATATACATCCTTTCTCCTTTCACTGCTCTCCTCACCTACCATTCTCTCTCTCTCTTCCTCTTTTCAAACTTTTCCAAAAGGGTACCTATATTCCACTTTTCCATTTCAGTTCTCTTTCTCTTCCTCAGTGCATTTAAGTCTAGCTTCTGCCCTAACACACAGCCAACCCTGCTCTTACCAGTGGATTTATGTTATTAAGTCCACTGAATACTTATGAGTCTTTGTTTTACTTGATCTCATATCAGCATTTGATGCTATTAACCTCTTTAAAACACTTTCACATTGAAGTTTGAAACTTTGTATTTTCTAGTGCCCTTTGAGTCTTTACAGTATATATGGCTTAATTGCTGCTCCTATGCTTCTCACTCTTTATCACTTTCCCGAGCTTATCTGCACAGTGACTTTGATTATAAACTATATAATTCCAAAATCTTTATCTCTAAATTTGTATATCCAGTGCTTTCTTGGACATCACCACTTGTAAGCCCCACAAAACTCTAAACTCAATATGTCTCAATCTTCCTCATCATCTTCTCCCCAAACCTTCAATGTTCCCTCCTGGGAATGGTATTATCTCTTTTGTACCTTGTATTTCAGCAACAAATACCTTTGAAAATATACCAACCTGAGAGAATATCCTCCAACAAAAAGCTACAAAACTTTTATCTGTTAAAAAAAAAAAAAAAAAACTTTATTGCAGATTTACATTAGGGCTTCCTGCAATGTCTTTCCCTTTTACAAGCCTTTTCAACTTGAAAAAAATTGTTCTCAATTTTCTGTTCCTTTTTGAACTTAATTGTTTTCAACTGTAAAATGAGCCTAATTACCCCACAGCTTGTAAGGATTTAGTAAAGTAGTGCACTTAAAGCTGACTGTGGAACCTGGCACAGAGTAAATACTCAACCAATGTTACTTTTTAAAATATTAACCCTGTTAGTTAGCAGTCACTTTAGCTGTGGCTTTCTCAGGTCCAGTAGCCTGCAATGGCCAAGTCACAATCCCTTATTTTGCACATCAGGATGAACTTAACTTTACCAGCAAAGAATTCTAAATGCTGATTGAATGAAGTAGCTATATATGACAACAAGGGCTAATAGGCTGTCAGTATACACACCAGTATGATGAAACAGATGTAGAGTGCTGATGTCTGTTCTGATTGGTCAGTGCCCAGCCAGCTCTGTTCTGATTGGCTCATTGCATTCATAATGGCTCATAAATATTTTGAATATCACCTCTTCGTGTTCTGTAAAGACTTCTCAACCACTTTGTTAAAAACATTAATGTTTTCTTCTCCTATGCCCCCTTACCAGTATGTTTAAACTGTATTTGCCTTATAGTATATTAATTAGTTGTTTATGTTTCTGTCTTTGATGTTCATAGAAGCAGAGTCTGTGTATTTACATTTCTGTGTACTAGTACCTAGTTCAAATCCTGCCATGTATAGTTATTATTGTATAAATTCTTTTAAAATAAACACATGAAAGAAAGTGTTGTTCTTGCTATAAAGCATAAAATAACGTTCAAATCTCCTTTGTAAAAATTTAAATATGTTTAATTTCTGTTTTTATTTTAGGGGAATACTCTGGTTTCTCTTCAGGTCTAAATAAATCTTTCACATTTTACTAAAAAAATCAGGGGGAAATACCTTCTTTTAAACAAGTGGTCTGATTGATCCTTAATATTGATGTTTTAATAAATTATGCCTTGCCATTTTATTTTTTTAATTTTTGAATGTGTTTAGGCTTCTGTTGAAAGAATTTTGAATCAGTAACCATGAGATTCAGGGTTTTTTTCTTCCCCTCAGTATTTCCTTATGTCTGAAAACTGAGTATTTCTTACAGGTCTTTGTGTTGCCACCCTGGGCATTGCAGTATTAATACGAATTTTGGTCACATATCTGATGGTGTGTTTTGCTGGTTTTAACATTAAGGAAAAGATATTTATTTCTTTTGCATGGCTTCCAAAGGCCACAGTCCAGGTAATAATGGATTTTAATTCCTATTTCTATATGATATCTTGAAATTTTTAATAAGAGAGCTTGTTCAAATTTGGTGAAAATAAGTATATGAAGTTTGATTTATGATAAGATTTTATACTGATTTACTCTTTAAAAGTTTTATTCTTGGTTTATTGATTCATTAAGTATGACAGCTCATTTAAATTTCTTTAGACCACCAGAGTACAACTAAAAATCCAATAAATCCCTATACTACTAGAAAGTAGTAGTACATAGCAGGACGGAAGAGTTTGAAATTTTATCAGTCAGAGCTCTCTAAATAACCCAGAGATAGTTATTCACTCTCTTCATTTCAATAAATAGCATAGCCCATCTTAGTATTGAAATGTATGTGACTATATGATTGATGATCAGTTATGCTTGACTACAGTCTTTATATATAATGGAGAAAGATTTATTGAGAAATAACGCAGAACATGCTTTATTTCCTCGATTATTAGTTGATATTTAAAATTTTCAAACCAGCTGAACCTCCTGACAAACAATCATATGACCCACAATTTGCGCACTCCAATGAACAAGGCACTAACCAATAGGTGCTTAGAAGGATTTGCCAGGTATTTGGTAGCATACCTGTAATTGCTAATTAAATTAGAACTGTACAGATCATCGTTTGTTGCAAATGTAACATATCCCTGACAGTATTGTATATTCTCCAACTAATTACAAGAAATGAGACTTACTTGTTTCATCCTTGATTATTTTGTGATTATTTAAGTGTATAAATTTCTTGTTTCATGAAACGAAAATCAGATGTTAATTTAGGAAGCTTTGAGAGATACGTATGCTGCTCTGGAACAATATGTCAGATTTTGTGTGGCTGCAGGGTTAGGGCATTATTCCAGAGAAGTTTTTCTTTCAATTATACATTCATAGGCGTCTGAGACATAAACATAATGGCTAAGAATGCTATGAAGTTAATACAGTACGGTACGTAGAGTAGTTTCTCCCTCTAACAGTAGTTTTTCCTTTTAACAGTGATAGGAGTTTAGAGAGTTTAGAGTAGTTTCTCCCTCTAAAAGTAGTTTCTCCTTTTAACTGTGTCTCCCGCCTCCACACTGCCTCTGGTAACTTTAGCATGTAGAAAAAAAATCACTCTAGTTGCTTTGGTATGAAAGATTTGTTTCTAAAGTTAAAATTTGAAGGATGGCACTTTCCCGCTCTGAAAACAAGTTTTAAACTAAGGAGAAATTATCTAGGATGTCTTGAATAATGCATGTTCTCAAACAATTATTGTATAGAATTTCCCTTTTTCTTCTTTTGCCACTGCACAAGAAACAAGACTTTCTCATATATTTTTTCCATGTTAGTGTTCTTTAAACTATTTTTGTCTATGACCCATAAGAAGTATACTTTAAATGACATCTCATTTAATGTATGTTAGTAAACATACAAACCCTCTCAACACACACACACATACACATTTACACATACAACAGAGAACTGAAAGGGAAATGTGTATTGTAATGTGTGCAGTTCTTGCTGAGCATTCATGAAATGTTGAATTAGTTCTGGCACAAGGTGATATACCATAGCAAAGAGCCCTCAAACGCAGGGACTAAATGAGAGACTTTTTATGTCTTTCTAACCAGCGGTCAAGAATGCCCATTCCAGAGCTGGCAAGGTAACTGCTGTTCTTGTGCCTTTCATCCATGAGTCCAGCTTTCACCATTTCCATCCAATGGCAAGGGGAAAATAGTAAGGTCCATTTCTTTTCAGGGAACAATTAAAAGAAGCATTTATCACTTTCGCTCACCTGTCAGTGGCCAAAACTTAGATATATAGCTACAACTATTTGCAAAGAAGACTGAAAAAAAGAAGTCTCATTTGAACAGCAATGTGACCAGCTAAAACTCAGCCACTTCTATTATAGAAGGGTAAAGGGGCATTCAGATATCGTGGGCAATTAGTAGTCTCTGCCGCTGTGTCTCATCCACACTGATATTTTCTCTTCTGTTGTGTTGTCCTGGAGATCAACATTGTTGTGTTCTGTGAAATAAGGGGATAACCAGGTTGATTAATGTATTTTTCCCTTGTGGCACTGATAATATTGCATTTTGTCTCTAAAAGATTTTTCATAATACCTCCCAATAGATAAATTTTAAATAAAACATTTCACCAATTCCTAAGGCAAAAAATTAATCAAATTCCTAATAAGATCAACTTCAAGTTTCAAAGGTGCCTACCACTTTCAAGTTTCTTAATGTTTAACAATTAGTTTAGGCTCTGAAGCGATATTCTTACGTTTTTTCATTTAAAACTTCACTATCTTCCAATAAATATCACTGCATTTTTTCATCTTATCCTTTCTTAATTCCAAATTCCTAAAGATGAAAGAATGAGATGACCAGTAACTTTCATCTTTATTCAGGAGGAATTTAGTATATTCTTGTTATGGTTAATTAATATCCTAAGTCTGTATTTGCCTGGTGTTTTGAAATATATCTGCCTGATATTTTTGTAAGTTTGCCTTATTCAAATAGGTACATATGAATCATCCTTCTTTCCCTTGGCAAGGGCAGGGAGAGCTTTCAGATCATTAAAGTCAACTGCAGTACATTTTGAAAGAGGACTAAGAGAACTTTCATAATTGAGCAAAAGAATAAGACATTTGTTTTTGCAAATGATAATATAATTCACCTTTTTTTCTATGTGCTTGTCTTATAATGCTTCCAACTTTACCTTTAACCTTTCTTAGGCTGCAATAGGATCTGTGGCTTTGGACACAGCAAGATCACATGGAGAGAAACAGTTAGAAGGATATGGAATGGATGTGTTGACAGTGGCATTTTTGTCCATCATCATCACAGCCCCAGTTGGAAGCCTACTTATTGGTTTGCTCGGCCCCAGACTTCTCCAGAAAGCTGAACAAAATAAAGATGAAGAAGATCAAGGAGAGACGTCTATACAAGTTTAGAGGTGAAAAGAGAGAATGCTGAATACAGCCCTCAGAAGCATACTGTCAGTGCCTGCTTTTGTCAACTAGCAGAGACTAGTTTTATCCGGATGGATATTGACATATTTAGTGTTTAAGTGTAAATTAATAGAACCAGAGTGTGGCTTTTTTTAAAAAAACAGCATTTTTAGCTATTACCGGGACGGTGGTAATGTTCTACGTCTGCAACCTGCTCCCTTCCTTATTTTTTTTTCTTCAAATAACTATTCATCATTATCTCTTAGCTTGTATAGGGACATGTATACTTTGGGCTTCCCTGGTGGCTCAGCGGTAAAGAATCTGCCTACAACACAGTAGATGTAGGAATCACAGATTTGATCCCTGGGTCGGGAAGATCCCCTGGAGGAGGACATGGCAAGCTACTCCAGTATTCTTCCCTGGGAAATCCCATGGACAGAGGAGCCTGGGGTTGCATGGACCAAAGTGACTGAGCACACGATACTTAAGTGTACTACCACAATTTAATTTCAGTGTCCTGCTTTGCTAGCCAACAGCTTGCTCTGACTTAGTGTTACCATCACAATTTCATAATTCATGGTCACCTAACCTTTCATGCCTTGAATTGTTTTGGGCCCTTTTTTCTTTTTGTTTTTAAATACCGTAACACAACCCTTCATCCATTTCTACCTTCCTTCTTAATCTGCCTCTTTTCCATTTCTACCTCTCTTACTTGTCTTTCTATGAAGTAGTATTTCTGATTGTTCCCACCAAAAATTTTTAAAAGTACACAAAATATTTTAATTGGTTCTTTCTCTTGCACCTGTCCATGTGTCAAAGACTAAATCCTATCCCCATAGTTAGCTTCACAGAGCCCCCCATTTCAGTGGCTCATCTGAGTTTCCTTCTACCTAAGCAGTGTCCTGACCTAGCCCTTTGTTTTTTGTGACCCACATTTTCAGGCTCTTCCTGTTCTCTAGGTAAGAGATAGCTAATTTTTAAATCTATGTCAGCCTCATGAATACCATATTAATCAGGGTAAGATAAGCTGCTATAATGAAGAAATGAAAAATTAAATACTTAAATAGAAAAATTTATTTTCCTCTTACAAAACCAGTTGACAGGGTTACTCTGCTCATGAGGTTTATTCAGAGACCCATGTCCTTCCATCCTGAGACTCTGCTGTGCCCTAGCTTAGGACAAAAGTCCCCTTTCTAGTCTTCAGGAAGAAGGAAAAAAAAGGAAGCCCAAGACAAGCAATTTATTTTTAAGGAAGTCATGTGGCAGCAGATACATCTCTCCTCTTACATTCTGTTGGTGATAATCACACCCACCCAGCTGAAAAGTATTATCTCTCACTAAGCATTCACATTCCTGGGAAATGGAAAGACCAGATTTGAGAGCCAGAAGTACTATCGTGTTGGGTGTTACCATCACCTAGTAGCATATCCTTGCAGGTTAACAAGGACTATCTAAAGATGTAACTTTAACCAAAAGAATGACTTCCATGGCAAGAATTTCAGGAATTGTGACATGCCAGTAGAGAAGATAAGAAAGTCTTACCTCAGAAGTCTCATTTTCTCCCACTTAATCAACTGACCATTTCTGCTTTTTTGTATCACTTGTTAAGTTCCTGTACTCTAGGTCAGCTCCTGCCTAGTTGTTAGAATAATCATGTTTAGATAATGTTGTCATTAGACTACCTAAGGTTCTGATTTAATAGAGACAAACATATGAACAATCTGTAAAAAGGGCTATAAGTACTCTGACAGAAGTGAGTATAGGGTACATTCACCCTTCAGACTACTCTTCCAACCCTTCCCATCATGACTTTCAAGCTGTTCGAAACCAGCTTAATTTTTATTAATCTAACATAATAGGAAGCCAGAGAGTTTTCATTTTTACGTCAGCCTGACTCTGGTTCCTCTATGGGACTGTATTCCCTTAGTGTTTATGTTCTCAACATGGACCAGACTAGTTTATACCAAAGTTCAGAGAGGTGAACTTCCTTGGCCAGATGCGCCTTGGTTGTAGCACCATAAACTTAATGCTCATCTGGTCCTCTACTTTCACAGGCTCTGAAACTAGAGTCACCCAACAAATATTTACTAAAGCCTTTGGTGGCCCAGGCACATCATAAAGACTAATGTTGTTACCATCTTTAAGGATCTGACAGTCTGATTGAGGATAGCGACCATTAAACAAGAAGTTGCAAAACAGTGTGATAAGTGCCATGATGCAGAGAGTACAGGGGTGCCAGGGAGCTCATAGCAGGAGTAACCCATAAATCAGGGGGAGGTGCACTTTAGGCGCCCACTCCAGTGTTCTTGCCTGGAGAATCCCAGGGACAGAGGAGCCTGTTGGGCTGCCTTCTATGGGGTCGCACAGAGTCGGACACGACTGATGCGACTTAGCAGCAGCAGCAGCAGTTTAGGCACAGCCTCCAGAGAAAGTAGGACCTCGGCTAGGATGTGGGGATAATTAGGACTTAGCAAAAGGCATGGGAGACCCAAGGGTGCTGCAGTTAGTGCAGGTTCCCATGTTCACCAGTAACTCTTCTCCATGTAACATAACAGGCTTTCAATACTTACTAATACAAAATACAGTTAGTATAAGCAAATAAGAATGTTGTTGTAAATATTCAAGGCCCCAAGAAAGAATTAGAAATGGAAATTCAGAGTGTAGAAATAGTTGAAAATCCCCGAAAGTGACTACCCATAGCCTATGCCATTTTCAGAGCATGTGGTGACTTTTTACCTACCCCTCCTCGGTGAGCAGCCACCAACCAAATCTCTGTGGCTCTCTGTCCAGTGGGCTTCCCTGGCAGCTCAGTGAAGAATCTGCCTGCAATGCAGGAGACCCAGGTTCCATCCCTGGGTCAGGAAGATTCCCTAGAATAGGAAATGGCCCACTCCAGTATTCTTGCCTGGAGAATCCCCATGGATAGAGGGGCCTGGCAGGCTACAGTCCATGCAGTCACAAGTAGTTGGACAGGACTGAATGACTAACACTTCCACTTTCTCTGTGCGGTGTTGGTCTCTGCAGGACTCACTGTGAAGTCTCAGGTTTGTTTTGTCACCACAAAGTAAACCACAGCTCTTTTCTTGGTTGGTAAACTCAGAGTTAACTTGATACAGAATGCTGACTCAAGCCAATCAAACTTACCCCACCCCACCACAGATAGAAACCATTGCTCTAACCTCTGGGTGACTGAAAGAAAGGTGTATCATATACATACTTCTATCAGAGTACTTGTAGTCCTTTTTTCAGTTTGTTTCTGGGTTTGTTGCCTATTAAATTAACCCTTGAGGGGTGGGAGCCTTATCTTGGTCATCTTTGAAACCTCAGCAATTTTTACACGGTATGGAGCAGGGTGGGCATTTAGTAAATTGTAATGAACTGAATCAGTGAGGAGATTCTCTTTCAGTATCAGAAACCTACCTGCCGCATAACAGTTTAGATTTTAGTCCACTTAGTGCATCTAAGCTGCTCGGGCTACTACAACAAAATACCATAGACTGAGTGACTTAAACAACCAGTAATTATCTTCTCACAGTTCTGAGGCTGGAAGTCAAATGTGAGAGTTGCCAGCAATGATCAGGCTCTGATGAGAGCTCTCTTCCTGGCGTGCTAATAGCCTCCTTCTCACTGGGTTCTCACGGGGTGGTGGAAGGAGTGGGGTTGTGAGGGGATGGGAATGGAGGAGAATATGCAAGCTCTCTGTTGTCTCCTCTAATAAAGTCACTAATCCCACCATGAAGGCTCTAGCCTCATGACTTAATCTAATATAATTACCTCTCAGATTCTCCCTGTCCAAACACCATCACGTTGAGGGGTTATGGCTTCAGCTTATGAATTTAGTTGGGGGACAGAATTCAGTACACATCAAGGGCTTCATACTTTCAAGGACAGCGCCAAGCAAACACTGTAAACTTGCTCTCTTCAACACCCTTTTTTTCCTAAGGTGGGTGCTGTCAACCTCTCCTCTGAGAAGTGTTTGTTTCTCTTTAGGCAGACTGATTAGGTCTCTGCTTTTTAAGTTATTTTCGCCTTCCCGTGTTTTCCTTTCTGGTATTAACTTCATATAACATGGACTGGACTTGAGTGTTCTCAAAATGTCCTCAGTCATGTGTTTGCAAATAATCTCACCCATTGCATTCTTTAAAAATAGTAATGATTATTTTGTCTGATTACAAAATAATACATTTCCATTGCAGAAAATCTAGAAGGCAGAAAAGCACAAGAAAGAAAATGAAACTACTGTTAATGCAAACACCCATTTTATTTTGATTCTTTTAAATTTTACTTTTGCGGTCTGGGGGATGTCTTATTTTCAGAATGATACCTCATCCACTGAATTCGTTGGGTGAAAGGCAATATAAATATATTTGACTTCTGTGAAGATATATAGATTGAAAAATTTTTGTTGTATATAATGAATGCTAAGCCTTCCAAAAATTACTTATTCGCCCTGTAATATTCAAATATTAATTTTGCAATGAATAAAACAGACAAATCCCTGCCTTTACGGAGTTTATGTTCTAAAATCCATTCATTCACTCAAAATACACTTGTAACTTTCCTACTGTGTGCCAGTTTTGCTAGGTCCTGGGGAACACAGTGATGAAGAATACATTCAAGACGGAACTTGAATTCTAGTAGGAGACTGACTCTAATACTTGCCTTCAGAAAGCTTTCAAGGAAGTAAGATGTGTACAAATAGCTGTAATCCAAAGGAACGATTCAAAACTGTTCTCAGTGAAGAAAACTTCTTAAAGGTGATACGTGAACTGGATCTAGAAGAGTGGACATGATTTGGATTGATGAGTTGATATTAGGGAGTAAGGCAAAGAAAGGAACAGCTAGGTAGAGGGTTGGTATATTAGTGAAGTGTGAAAACAGTAAAGCCAGGGGTACAATAAATGACTGACACTTAAGGTTGATAAAGAGAAGTAGTGAGAAGTAAGACTGGAAAAGAAAGTTGGCGCTTAAATCATACCAAACTGGTCATTGGCCAAATTTCTATTTTTATTGAAGTGCTTTCAGAAGTACAGAACTATTTATATAGAAGATATTTTTGAAACTACTTTCATATCAAACTTAGGGAATACTGCTATCATGATTAAGGTTCTCTTTGTTCCTCAAAAGGTTTTTTGTTTTGCTTTTGATGACATTGTTGCAAATATAACCAATTTAACTATTTTAAACTTATCCTTGATTTTTTTTTCTTACCAAAAAGGCTTCAGATGTTTCTTTAGGTATTTTTAAGTGATTATTATTAAATTTTTATTATATTGTCTTTAAGTAAATGAAGGACATTACTTTTGAAACTTTTGAAACATATGAATAATCTATGTAGTTTTGTGTAACAGATGGGAACTGCTTCCTACCATTTTGGGAGCAAGTGATATCACGTGCTTTAGTTGACTAAAATTAAATACGGCCTGAATCCTCTGACCTGGTGAGAATTTCAAAACTCTATTTGTTGATATGCCTCCCATTTTCCTTCAGTAAACCCTAAAGCACTTGAACTCCAGCAGTCCATGGCACGTGAGGCTTAGAGCAGTGTCTTGGAGGCAAGCAGGCTCCTCTCAAAGATCCTTCTTCCCAGCTTAACCGTTTGGTCTTCATCCCAGTAACCCTGGGAGTCTCCTTGCTTTTTCCTTTCCTACCATGAGAACAAAGCATTTCCTTAACCCTATAAATCACAAAGGACCTTGTCTACTCTTATAAAACAAGGAAGAAAATGACTTTCAGTCCTTATTTTCTGACTTTCAGAAAACAGAAAATGAGCTACCTATACCATGCTGAAGGTAGGAAGGGGTTACAATACAAGAATTTCTTAGTCATCCAAGAAAGAGTTGTGATTTGAATAAAATCTTAAATGATAAATAAGAAAAGGGGTAAAGGAACACTCCCCATAAACCGAATGACTTAAGAAAAAACATGGAGGCAAAAAGGAATTTGTGTGTGTGTGCAGGAGAAAAAGTCGTTTGGAGTATCAAAGAGGGAGAAAAAAGGAAAGGTGAGTTTGTCTTTCTAAGAAGTTTGGACTTTCTGTAATTTGTCTTTGTCTATGTTGTAGGAAGCTTGGGGATTCCAGAGAGGGAACTTTAAGACCACCTTTGGCACTGAGAACCCAAACTTTCTGGGCCCATCTTCAAGAGCAGTTCTGCTTCTATTTGTTTCATATGAAGGTTTCCACATAAGATTTCACGGTCCGGGGGCGGGGGGGGGGGGGGGGGGGGCGGCGGGGGCGGGGCGAGGAGACAAAGCAAAGGTTTTACACTGATAATAGGATATTGAATGTTTACTTTGTACTAAGCTCTGTTCCAACAAGAGATGGCAAGAGTGAATGTCGACATTCTAGGAATCAGTGAACTAAAATTGACTGGAGTGGGTGAATTTAACTCAGATGACCATTATATCTACTACTGCAGGCAGGAATCCCTCAGAAGAAATGGAGTGGCCATCATGGTCAACAAAAGAGTCCGAAATGCAGTACTTGGATGCAATCTCAAAAACGACAGAATGATCTCTGTTCATTTCCAAGGCAAACCATTCAATATCACAGTAATCCAAGTCTATGCCCCAACCAGTAACGCTGAAGAAGCTGAAGTTGAACGGTTCTATGAAGACCTACAAGACCTTTTAGAACTAACACCCAAAAAAGATGTCCTTTTCATTATAGGGGACTGGAATGCAAAAGTAGGAAGTCAAGATACACCTGGAATAACAGGCAAATTTGGCCTTGGAATACGGAATGAAGCAGGGCAAAGACTAATAGAGTTTTGCCAAGAAAATGCACTGGTCATAACAAACACCACCTTCCAACAACACAAGAGAAGACTCTATACATGGACATCACCAGATGGTCAACACCGAAATCAGATTGATTATATTCTTTGCAGCCAAAGATGGAGAAGCTCTATACAGTCAGCAAAAACAAGACCAGGAGCTGACTGTGGCTCAGATCATGAACTCCTTATTGCCAAATTCAGACTGAAATTGAAGAAAGTAGGGAAAACTACTAGACCATTCAGGTATGACCTAAATCAAATTCCTTATGATTATACAGTGGAAGTGAGAAATAGATTTAAGGGCCCAGATCTGGTAGAAAGAGTGCCTGATGAACTATGGACTGAGGTTTGTGACATTGTACAGGAGACAGGGATCAAGACCATCCCCAAGGAAAAGAAATGCAAAAAAGGCAAAATGGCTGTCTGGGGAGGCCTTACAAATAGCTGTGAAAAGAAGAGAAGCAAAAAGCAAAGGAGAAAAGGAAAGATATAAACATCTGAATGCAGAGTTTCAAAGAATAGCAAGAAGAGATAAGAAAGCCTTCCTCAGCAATCAATGCAAAGAAATAGAGGAAAACAACAGAATGGGAAAGACTAGAGATCTCTTCAAGAAAATCAGAGATACCAAGGGAACATTTCATGCAAAGATGGGCTCGATAAAGGACAGAAATGGTATGGACCTAACAGAAGCAGAAGATATTAAGAAGAGATGGCAAGAATACATAGAAGAACTGTACAAAAAAGATCTTCATGATCCAGATAATCACAACGGTGTGATCACTGACCTAGAGCCAGACATCCTGGAATGTGAAGTCAAGTGGGCCTTAGAAAGCATCACTACGAAAAAAGCTAGTGGAGGTGATGGCATTCCAGTTGAGCTATTTCAAATCCTGAAAGATGATGCTGTGAAAGTGCTGCACTCAATATGCCAGCAAATTTGGAAAACTCAGCAGTGGCCACAGGACTGGAAAAGGTCAGTTTTCATTCCAATCCCAAAGAAAGGCAATGCCAAAGAATGCTCAAACTACTGCACAATTGCACTCATCTCACACGCTAGTAAGGTAATGCTCAAAATTCTCCAAGCCAGGCTTCAGCAATACGTGAACTGTGAACTTCCAGATGTTCAAGCTGGTTTTAGAAAAGGCAGAGGAACCAGAGATCAAATTGCCAACATCCACTGGATCATGGAAAAAGCAAGAGCGTTCCAGAAAAACATCTATTTCTGCTTTATCGACTATGCCAAACCCTTTGACGGTGTGGACCACAATAAAGTGTGGAAAATTCTGAAAGAGATGGAAATACCAGACCACCTGATCTGCCTCTTGAGAAATCTGTATGCAGGTCAGGAAGCAACAGTTAGAACTAGACATGGAACAACAGACTGGTTCCAAATAGGAAAAGGAGTACGTCAAGGCTGTATATTGTCACCCTGCTTATTTAACTTATATGCAGAGTACATCATGAGAAACGCTGGACTGGAAGAAGCACAAGCTGGAATCAAGATTGCTGGGAGAAATAGCAATAACTTCAGATATGCAAATGACACCACCCATATGGCAGAAAGTGAAGAGGAACCAAAGAGCCTCTTGATGAAAGTGAAAGAGGAGAGTGAAAAAGTTGGCTTAAAGCTCAACATTCAGAAAACGAAGATCATGGCAGCTGGTCCCGTCACTTCATGGGAAATAGATGGAGAAACAGTGGAAACAGTGTCAGACTTTAGTTTTTTGGGCTCCAAAATCACTGCAGATGGTGACTGCAGCCATGAAATTAAAAGACGCTTACTCTTTGGAAGGAAAGTTATGACCAACCTAGACAGCATATTCAAAAGCAGAGACATTACTTTGCCAACAAAGGTCCGTCTAGTTAAGGCTATGTTTTTCCTGGGGTCATGTATGGATGTGAGAGTTGGACTGTGAAGAAGGCTGAGGGCTGAAGAATTGATGCTTTTGAACTGTGGTGTTGGAGAAGACTCTTGAGAGTCCCTTGGACTGCAAGGAGATCCAACCAGTCCATTCTGAAGGAGATCAGCCCTGGGATTTCTTTGGAAGGAATGATGCTAAAGCTGAAACTCCAGTACTTTGGCCACCTCATGCGAAGAGTTGACTCATTGGAAAAGACTCTGATGCTGGGAGGGATTGGGGGCAGGAGGAGAAGAGGATGACAGAGGATGAGATGGCTGGATGGCATCACTGACTCGATGGACGTGAGGGTGAGTGAACTCTCGGAGTTGGTGATGGACAGGGAGGCCTGGCGTGCTGCGATTCATGGGGTCGCAAAGAGTCGGACACGACTGAGCGACTGAACTGAACTGAACTGAAGCTCTGTTCCAGACACTTGCCACACATCAATTTATTCTCACAACACCACCACATCCTTTACAGAGAAGAAAAACCCAAAGCTCAGAGAGATTATATATTTCCCTGTGGCCCCAAAGCTACAAAGTGGCAGTGAATTTTGAGCGCAGTCCTAACCCCAGAAAGTGCTCCTTTTAAGGCTGTACTAAAATTGACGTAAAGAGTCTAAAGTTTTGACAAGGTACTTCCGGCACATGCATCCCGTGGCGTTGCTTTTTGGCTCAGCGGCCCTCTGAGGTCAACGCCATCTCCGGACTTTTACAACACAATAAGTCAATACTCTGAAGAGACGTGGAACGGGTAGAATAAACTGAAAACACACCAGGCGGTTCCAGAGGGCTCCAGAAACCTCCGTCTCCGAAGGATGGGGCGACCGTGACGCCACTTAAACGCGTCAGCTCAGCCCGCAGTCGGCAGCCCCGCCCCTTCGCATTAGCCCCGCCCATACTCTGGCGATCTGTAGCGTTTGCCTCAGGGCTGCGCGTGGGCCCGGTGGCGGTTGCTGTGCTCCCGCGTCGCTCCCTGGGCAGCGGGAGCTGCTGTAGAGATTGTAGGTACAGCCAATTTGTCTTTACCCTTCCTTTCGGCACTAGTCCCTCGTTTCCCGCGGTCTTTCCTCTCCGGTGGCGCCCAGGAACGCCTTCCCGTCTCCTTCGCTCTAAGGAGCGTACGCCTGCTCCTTTGCCGGGCTCTAGGGAAACAGCCACAGATGTTTATTTCTTCTCTCCTCTCTCTGACTCGTTTCTTTGCTCCCTCACCCCACGTGTCTCTCTATTCTCTCCGTTCCTCTTCCATTTCTTTCTCTCATTTTACGGAGTACTCGCAGATAAGAAAGAAGAGGTTTGTCAGTCAAGACTGACAGAAAAATTAATTTTATTAAGCGCAGACTCTCGTACAGATGGTGAATATCTGCAAATGAACGTTCGCAAGCTCCTGTGATTGAAGGTGTGCTCCAGGATTGGTTGCTGATACTGGAAGGCTCACCTCCCTCCTCCCGCGCCCCTCACCCCGCCTGTTTCTTTCGGCTTTGATCGCCGTGGACAAGCCCTTCAGATCAGTGCTTTTGAAGGATAGAGGGCTGTTGTTGCACAGGTACCATGTGTCAGGCTTATCGTGTAGGAGTCCTTGTGAGAGGCCTGCACCTGGCCCACGACGCCGCTCTGTGTGTGTCCTGTAGTCTATAAAAGATCAGATGGGATGATGGAGAGGAAAGATTGGCTTGGGTCGCACCGAGAAAGGTCAGACCCCACTAAATAATTTTCCATAAGAATAAATAGTATTGTTATTTGTGCAACAGAAGTATGGGAAATTAACACGTTACTCTCACACGTAAAGAATTCAAACCCCAGACGTTTTGGTCACTGTGCCTATGAAATGGATATTCATATTTACTACCTTCTGTGAGTACTAGAATTTATACCACTGGTTTTGTCAGTTGACTCTCTTGTTTTAACTCCTGCCCAATACCAGACAAAAGGATAGAGGCAGGTGCAGTAATAGCAATATATAAAGTAACATTTTTATTGCACTTCCCATTTTGTACATTATTTTCATACTCATCCTGTTTATACAACCTGTGAGATAAAGTTGGTTAACAAAGCTCCATTTTACTGAAGAGGGAACTAAACACTGAGATTAGGCAGTCCCTGGAACATAGTACTTCCCCGTCCCTGGAACATAGGCTTCCTTGGAGGCTCAGACGGTAAAGAATCTGCGTACAGTGTGGGAGATCTGGGTTCGATCCCTGGATTGGGAAGATCACCTGGAGTAGGGCACCACAACCCACTTCAGTATTCTTTCTTGGAAAATCCCATGAAGAGGGGAGCCTGGCGGGCTACAGTCCGGGGGTCACAGAGTTGGACACCACTGAGCAACTAAGCACAGCACACTGAAACATAGTACGATATACAGTAAATACATTCAGTAAATAATTTAAAAGGGAAGATTTTCAAGGAGCTACACCATATTTTCTTTTGTATTCTCTAGACCCAGAGGTAAGTCTAGCAATAGTAAGCTCACAAATATAAGCTAGAGAGGTCGAGTGACTTGCTCAGGTCAGTGACTTGCTGAGATATTTTTAGGGGATTTGCCAGGCATTGTGAATATCATGGTTAAAAAAGACTGGCAAGATTCCTGTCTCATGGAACTTACATTTTAATGAAGATACAAAATAAACAGGTAAACAGTATATGTATAAGGAAACTTGGATAATGGTGAGTACAGTGAAGAAGTAAAACAGTGTGAAGTGAGAGGACCTCAGAGAGTGGTTACTTTAGATTGATTGGTTAGGGAAGGCCTCTCTGAAGAGTTGATGTTTGTGCTGAGACCTCAGTGACATAAAAAAGCCAGCCAAGGAAATACTGGGGATCAGAATATTGCAGGTAAAAGAAATTACAGTTGCAAAAACCCAAGGTAGGAAAGAACTTGACTCTTTCAAAGAACATCATTAAGAATGCTGTAGCTGGAAGGTAGAAAAAGTGGAACAAGATGAGCTTGGAGAGCATAGGTAGGGGCCCAAGCATGTAGGGCTTTGAATCGGTCATGGGGATCTACCCATAAGCTAGGAATTTATTTATTAAAAGTGTGATGAGAAACCAACAGGGAGTTTTTTTGGTAGGGAGTAATACAATCTGATTTATTGTATAAAGATTTGTTCCACCTGGTATGTGGTGAATGGGCCATAGGGGATGGGGGGCAAGACTAGGAGCAGAATGTGGTAATCCAGGAAGGAATGACCATAGTTTTGGCTAATGTGGTATAAACCACATCATTGGGTGTGAGATATATTTGGCGGCATAACCTACAGACTTGATGATGTTTTAAATACAGGAGTGAAAGAAAGAAGCTTCTGGATTTTTGTATTGAGCCTTCAATCAGTTCAGTTCAGTTCAGTCGCTCAGTCATGTCCAACTCTTTGCGACCCCATGAATTGCAGCACGCCAGGCCTCCTTGTCCATCACCAACTCCCGGAGTTCACTCAAACTCACGTCCATTGAGTTGGTGATACCATGCAGCCATCTCATCCTCTGTCGTCCCCTTCCCCTCCTGCCCTCAATCCCTCCCAGCATGAGAGTCTTTTCCAATGAGTCAACACTTCGCATGAGGTGCCCAAAGTACTGGAGTTTCAGCTTTAGCATCATTCCTTCCAAAGAACACCCAGGACTGATTGAGCTTTAGTGCATGATTTTTCCACTTACCAAAGAATCTGCCTGCAATGCAGGAGATCTGGGTTCAATCCCTGAGTCAGGAAGATCCCCTCCCTGGAGAAGGGAATGCCACTCCTGTATTCTTGCCTGGAAAATGCCCTGGAGAGAGGAACCTGGTGGGCTACAGTCCATGGGGTTGCAAATAATCAGACACGACTGAGCAACTAACACTTTTCCATTTACCAAATAGTAAAAACTTGGGAAGAAAATGTGTGTATAGGGGGAGTATTTTTATTTTGCTCACCTTACATTTGATCTGCTTATTAAAAATCTAAAGTTCTGAGTTTTGAGTTGTGTATATGGGACCAAAGATACAAAGTTGAGAGACATCAGCATGAATTAATAGATAAAACTGCCTAGGGAAAGTGTGTTCATAGAGAGCATTCCAGTGATTAGAGGTAAAACAGAGGAAAAGAAGCAAGCAAAGGAAGTGGAGTAAGCAGTGAGATAGAAAGAAAACCCGAAGCATGTGGTGACTTAAGAAACCAAGATGACAAAGCATGGCTAATGGTACTGACACATGCTGAGAGGTAATGTAAAATAAATGACTGCTGAGTTTTGATAAGCGCAATAAAGAGTATGTGTGATGTGAAGAAATGGACGTAGCTTGTGGATATCTCAAGATATTTCACTATGAAGAAGAACTGAGAAATGGCATATATGGGGTCGAAGTAGAATTCTTAACCATGGGGATGCTTAAGTATGTTTTTAAGCTAATGGGAGTGATCCAGTGTAGAGGGAGAAAATATTGTACAAGAGAGAAAATGTAGCTCTTAAAAGTGGGGTCTCTCAGAAAGTGAGAGGGAATTGAGTCCAGGGAATATGTAGAAATGTCGACCTAGGAACATGAACATAAAACATAGTAACGAGAAGAAAGGCAGCGAGTATAGGTAGAGATGCAGATACAGGGGTGGATTCAGTGATCAGAAGATGAGTTTCTGCCTGAAGTTCGTAGGAGAAGGAACATTTGGATGAAAGTTTTAAGAGGTGAAGAGAAAATATAAAAATAGTCATTTTGAACACAGAAGCAGTCATACTTGTCTTAGTTCGTTCAAGCTGCTATAACAACAACGAAAAATACAGTCTGGTTGTCTTACAAACAGAATTTTTTTCTCACGGTTCTAGATGCTGAGAGGTCCAAGATCAAGGTGCCAGCAGATTCAGTGTCTGGTGAGGGCTCAATTCTTGGTTCATGTGTGTCTGAAAAAGGCAAGGGAGCTCTCTGGGTCTCTTTTATAAGAGCATTAATCACATTCATGTGTGCTCTGCCCTCATGAACTAATCACCTCCCAAAGGCCCACCTCCTAATACCACCATCACAATGAGGGTTAGGATTTCTACATATGGATTTTGAGGAGGTACAAATATTCAATCTGTAGCAATACTAGAGAAGCATAGTAGCATAGCTGGGCAGAATTGAGTGGCCATTTGATGTTTGTGGCCTTGTGAGTGTGTAGCTAAGATAGGGTGGAAAAAGGATCATAGGAGCCAAGGAGATCAAGAAACTGAAAGATGAGAGTGGTGGGTGGGCAGCACTTGGGTGTCAGTAGATAAGTTAGTGGCTAACCTAGTCCTTGAACCCACATATCCTGCCTTAGCATAACGTGGTACTATTTTACTGACAGAAATGATTCAAATTGTTACTGTTTTGTGCCACCTACACTTCCAGTTAACATTTTCTCAAAAATTGTGGCCTGATATTTTTTGTTCCATATGTCTAAATTCTAGATTTTCAATGACTGGTATTTCTAACTCTTTTGTCCCTTTAATATTTACTTGTTAAATGTTTTGGCTTGTTTATCTGTGTGTGTGTGTGTGTTTTGTTTTTGTTTTAAATCAAATTTATTATCATTCATATATATACTATTCATAAACTATTTGTTTATTTAAAGTATACATTTCAGTGCTTTTGGTGTATTCACAGATATGAATAACTGTCACTATGGTTTTGGAACATTTTCATCACCTTAAACCCCATGCCTTATTGCTAAAAACTTTGTGTCCTCCCCATTCCTAACCCTGCTGCTGCTGCTGCTGCTGCTAAGTCACTTCTGTCGTGTCCGACTCTGTGTGACCCCATAGACGGCAGCCCACCAGGCTTCCCCGTCCCTGGGATTCTCCAGGCAAGAACACTGGAGTGGGTTGCCATTTCCTTCTCCAATGCATGAAAGTGAAAAGTGAAAGTGAAGTCACTCAGTTGTGCCCGATTCTTAGCGACCCCATGGACTGCAGCCCACCAGGCTCCTCCATCCATGGGATTTTCCAGGCAAGAGTACTGGAGTGGGGTGCCATTGCCTTCTCCGTTCCTAACCCTACCCAACTACTAATCTACTTTCTGTCTCTGTAGATTTCCCTATTATATACTTTCACATAAATGGATAATATGTAATCTTTTGTGATTGGCTTTTTTCATTTAGTATGATGTTTTCAAGGTTTATCATAGCATGTATTTTTAATGGCTGGATAATATTCCGTTGTGTAGGTGTACCACATTTTGCTTATCCATTCATCTGCTGATGAATATTTGGGTTGATCTGCCTTTTGGCTATTATTAATAATGCTGATATAAATATTTGTTTATAGATTTCTGTGTGGAAATATGTTTTCTTGAGAATATACCTAAGAGTAAAATTGCTAGGTCATCTGGTAACTATGTGAAATCATTTCAGGAACTGCCAGATTGTTTTCCAAAGTGGCTGTATCATTTAACATTATCACCAGCAGTAGAGGAGGGTCCTATTTCTCCAAATCATTGTCAATACTTGTTATGTGACTTTTATTTTAGAGAGATATAGTTGATATATGATATTATATAAGCTTCAGGTGTACAGCATAGTGAGTCACAATATTTAAACATTGTACTCCATTTATAGCTATTACAATACATTGGCTGTATTCCCTGTGCTGTACAATATATCATTGCAGCTTGTTTGTTTTATACATAGTAGTTTGTACCTCTTAATCTGCTACCCCTATATTGCCCCTCCCTCTTCCCTCTCACCACTGGTAACCACTAGTTTGTTCTCTATGTCTGTCTGTTTCTTTTTTGTTATATTCATTAGTTTGTTTTAGATTCCACTTATAAGTGAAATCATACAGTATTTATCTTTGTTTTTTAAAACATTCCCATGCATATGTGTTTATTAAAGTACAAAAGCCAACATTTTAGGTGCTAAAGAGAAGATGAAGGAGGAGATTTGGAACTCCTGTTTATAGAGCTGAGATGGCCAATAACAGGAAGACCTGATCTGTAGTCCTTCTAATAACAATAATAATAATATCATCTGGATACTCCTTTACATTTTGTGTTATACTTTCATTTTCTCTTATCTCATTTGAATTTATAACTACCTTTTTCGGATAAGAAAACTGAGGCTTAGAGAGGTTAAGGATCTTGACAAAGGACACATAATCAGAAAGCAGCAAAATTATTAACCATGGTATTCTGATAATAAGTCCCATATCTTTCACAGTAGCAGTTTGCTTTTACACTTTTTACACTCCATTATATCCAAAGTGATAGCAAAGAAAAACTCTGCTAAGTAGAAAGTCATGGTTGCCTGGAGTCCTCATACAATGTGAAAACATTTTGTACGTGTTTAAAATCCAACAGTTAATGGGATTAGATATTTATCCACCATTTATTATGTTAGGTAATTCAAAGAACTCAGAAATGATTATGAAATCAGCACTGATTCAGTCTACTGAGAAAACAGGTGAAAATGCGAGTCTCTGAGAAGCATTTCTTGGATCCCATGTATCGTACATGGAGAAGAAAATGACAGCCCACTCCAGTATTCTTGCCTGGAGAATCCCATAGACAGAGGAGCCTGGCATGCTATAGCCCATGGGGTCACAAGAGTCAGACACGACTTAACAACTAAACTACCACTACCATATATCATATGTGCTTCCACAATACCCTGCTGCTGCTGCTGCTAAGTCGCCTCAGTCGTGTCCGACTCTGTGCAACCCCATAGACAGCAGCCCACCAGGCTCCTCTTCCCATGGGATTCTCCAGGCAAGAACACTGGAGTGGGTTGCCATTTCCTTCTCTGCCACAATACCCTATACTGACTAAATTCTATATAAGGAAGAATACAGTGCCAGTTACTTAGTGTACTCTCAATATTTATTAAGTGAAAAAGGGATGGTAATCAAACATGCAGTTATCATACTGGGGTGGATCCTACTATAAGAATGCAGACTGAAGGGAGCTTCTACAAGAATAACTTCTTAAACTATGTAGAATTAGCTGGGCCAAAAGCCAGGGTGTGGAGTGAGGAGACAACATATAAAATTGATAAAGTCTTGAAGATGTAAAGCATGACCACAGTGAAGAACTACAGTTTAGTACAGTTGAAGTTTAGAATGCCAAGTGAAGAATAAGGAGATACACAAGGACAAAGTTAGCTGTTATAACAGAGGGCTGTGTAAGCTGAGTTTGAGGAGTCTGGATGTTTTTCTTCTATGGGAAGCTATTCAAGAATATTAAGCAGGTCACTCAACATTTTAGAAGATTACTCTGCATTATGAAAATTACAGTAGGGAGGACCAAGGCTAGAAAAATGGGGAAAACCATTGGAAAGGCCATTATGGTGTTTAGGGAGAAAGGTGCTTATGGCCTGGACTGTGGTAGTGGCAATTTACATGGAGAAAAGTGGAAAAAAATTTTAAATATTTAGGACCTTGTGTTATGATTTAGTAACTCACTGAATGTTGGCAGAAAAGGAGAAGTGGGGAGAAGGAATGACTCCTCAGTTTCTAACTTGAGCAACTAGGTAGATGGTAGCTTTACTCTGAGATAGTAAATTTTCTGAAGAAGGAATAGATTTGGTGGGGAAAGGTCTTGGGTTCAGTTGTGCATAGACTGAGCTTAAGATACTTATAAAGGTGGTCAAGTAGAGATATTCAATATTTTGGTAAATATACCAGATAGAATCTCAGGACGGCTTCTCTAGCCCAGACTCATCAGCTTACTGGTCATAATTAGAGCCATTGGGAGTAAAGTAAATTTCTTAAAAAATAGAGTGATAAGAAAAAAGGGCATAAGGCAAAATCCCAAGGAACTTCCACATTTAAGGGATAGATAGAAAGAAAGAAGCTTGTAAAGAAGCCCAAGGATAAACAACTAGAGAGAGAAAGGGAGGGTAGAGAAGTGACCAAATGATGTGAGAGTTCAAAAGAGATGACTTCCAGTTTTGGGTGTACCTTGCAGGAAGCTTTTCTTGAAATAACCCTTAAGCAACAGATATAATTTGCAAAAAAAGAGATGCAATAGAAAGGTATTCCAAGCAAATAAAAGTAAACAAATAAAACATAGACGAGCAGTTAACAGTTTGCCTTAAATATAGTGTCAAAATAGCTACAGAGAAAGCAGACAAGATGGTTTGATGCCATGTTGTGAAAAACCTTGGATTCTGAGTAAGTTACTACTGTAGGTGAGAAAAACCATTGTGTTTGGTACTAAGGAAAAGACAAGAATATAAAACATACTCTGAATCCTGGAATACCTTACCATTTTATTGTGGAGACAACATCTGGGCACCTTAAAAGAATAAAAATTCACGATAATATCTGATTAATGAGAACTGAATATCCATAGAAATTTTAATAGTGGCAGAGTCCATTTGAATTGTAGTAGTATTGTTCAGATTTGTATTGTCCTTATTAAACAGTAATGCTAGCTAATCATTACCTTAAAAAAAACTGATCTAGATTGATTGCTCTTTATAAAAGGTAGTCTCATTAAATATAACTTTTATTTTTTTTAATTTATTTATTTTAATTAGAGGCTAATTACTTTACAATATTGTATTGGTTTTGCCATACATCAACATGAACCTGCCACGGGTGTACACATGTTCCTGAACCCGCCTCCCACCTCCCTCTGCATACCATCCCTCTGGATCATCCCAGCGCACCAGCCCCAAGCATCCTGTATCCTGCATCGAACCTGGACTGGCGATTCGTTTCTTATATGATATTATACATGTTTCAGTGCCATTCTCCCAAATCATCTCCCGCCTCCACAGAGTCCAAAAGACTGTTCTATACATCTGTGTCTCTTTTGCTGTCTTGCATACAGGGTTATTGTTACCATCTTTCTAAATTCCATATATATGTGTTAGTATACTGTATTGGTGTTTTTCTTTCTGGCTTACTTCACTCTGTATAATTGGCTCCAGTTTCATCCACCTCATTAGAACTGATTCAAATGTATTCTTTTTAATGGCTGAGTAAATACTCCATTGTGTATACGTACCACAGCTTAAATATAACTTTTAAATTAATTTGTTCAGAAAGAATTATACTGTTACTTGTTTTCACTTGATGATCTTGATGTAAACTCAAAAAGACTTCTGTCTGAAAGGCAGCAATAGTTCCAAAGATTCTAAAGGCATACATATGAACCCAGACATTGACGTATATACTTTATCTAATGTTCATTTAACAAATATATGTGTCAGTAATGTGTGAACCGTGAACTTCCAGATGTTCAAGTTGGTTTTAGAAAAGGCAGAGGAACTAGAGATCAAATTGCCAATATCCACTGGATCATCGAAAAAGCAAGATTTCCAGAAAAACATCTATTTCTGCTTTATTGACTATGCCAAAGCCTTTGTGTGAATCACAATAAAGTGTGGAAAATTCTGAAAGAGATGGGAATACCAGACCACCTGACCTGCCTCTTAAGAAACCTGTATGCAGATCAGGAAGCAACAGTTAGAACTGGACATGGAACAATAGACTGGTTCCAAATAGGAAAAGGAGTACGTCAAGGCTGTATATTGTCACCCTGCTTATTTAACTTATATGCAGAGTACATCATGAGAAACGCTGGCCTGGAAGAAGCACAAAGTGGGATGAAGATTGCCGGGAGAAATATCAATAACCTCAGATATGCAGATGACACCACCCTTATGGCAGAAAGTGAAGAGGAACTAAAAAGCCTCTTGATGAAAGTGAAAGAGGAGAGTGAAAAAGTTGGCTTAAAGCTCAACATTCAGAAAACGAAGATCATGGCATCTGGTCCCATCACTTCATGGCAAATAGATGGGGAAACAGTGGAAACAGTGTCAGACTTTATTTTGGGGGGCTCCAAAATCACTGCAGATGGTGATTGCAGCCATGAAATTAAAAGACACTTACTCCTTGGAAGGAAAGTTATGACCAACCTAGAGAGCATAGTCAAAAGCAGAGACATTGCTTTGCCAACAGAGGTCTGTCTAGTCAAGGCTATGGTTTTTCCAGTAGTCATGTATGGATGTGAGAGTTGGACTGTGAAGAAAGCTGAGCACTGAAGAATTGATGCTTTTGAACTGTGGTGTTGGAGAAGACTCTTGAGAGTCCCTTGGACTGCAAGGAGATCCAACCAGTCCATCTTAAAGGAGATCAGTCCTGGGTGTTCGTTGGAAAGACTGATGCTGAAGCTGAAACTCCAGTACTTTGGCCACCTCATGCGAAAAGTTGACTCATTGGAAAAGACCCTAATGCTGGGAGGATTGGGGGCAGGAGGAAGAGGGGACGACAGAGGATGAGATGGTTGGATGACATCACTGACTCGATGGACATGAATTTGGGTAAACTCTGAGAGTTGGTGATGGACAAAGAGGCCTGGCATGCTGCGATTTATGGGGTTGCAAAGAGTCGGACACGACTGAGCGACTGAACTAATGCTTAGTAGCTAAGGGCATGCACTACATATTGAAACACATCTGAACTCAGCTCTTGTACTGCCACTCTCAAAGGAAGGAAAAAAGTTCAAATCTCTCTTAAAATAGTTAATGTATAATTCTGTATACATTATGATTTTTTGAAGAAATTTTCTTCAAATGTTATGTGTTCAGTTAGTGCACCTGTCAAATTTAATTGATGTTTCTTAAATCTGTAGGGACAAGAGATGAGGAACGGTTTCAGGTGTTTAGCTAAGTCACAAAATGAATCACCCACATTTAGAAGGGTCTTCCCTGGTGGCTCAGATGGTAAAGAATCTGCCTGCAATGCAGGAGACTTGGCCATAAACTTTTGCTAAATAATATGTATAGTCACTAGATGTCACTATTGTCAACATTGCTCCAAAAGAATAAACCCAAAGTACATTATACACTACAGGAACACACACCAAGAGAAAGACAAGAAGTTGTTTCTATTAAGTGACAGAAGACGTGTGTGTGTGTGTGTGTGTGTGTGTGTGTGTATACACACATGATGTTTGTATAAGATGTGAAGTTCCCAAGCAACATGTATTGGTATTTTCTCACACTGTTTGTTTTGCAGTAGGTCCATAAGGGAATAGAAAGTGAAAGAAAAGTGAAAGTGAAGTCACTCAGTTGTGTCCAACTCTCTGCCACCCAGTGGAGTGTAGCCTACCAGACTCCTCCATCCATGGGATTCTCCAGGCAAGAATACTGGAGTGGGTTGCCATTTCCTCCTCCAGGGGATCTTCCCAGCCCAGGGATCAAACCCAGGTCTCCTGCATTGCAGGCAGATGCTTTACCCTCTGAGTCATCAGGGAAGCCCAAGGGAATAGAAGCATAGCCTTAAAACTGATAAAGGCATTAGATTATCTAACACCCTTCCACCTTACCCATTGTATAGGTTTGGAATTGAAGTACAGGAAGGTGAAGTACCAGGAAATTTACTCCAATGTAACAGATTAAAATAAATAAAACAGATTTACTCCATAACAGATTTAAAGCAGAGAACTTAGATTGCCCAGCTCTTTTATAGTACAAGCTTTTATAGTACAAGCTGTGTCCATTATTTATATGAACAAAGAGACATTGTAATAAAAACAGATGAAAACAGAACTTCTAAATCAATCAAAATTTTCCACAACTTTAAAAGCAAAGCTTAGTAATATGATGACAGTATATACTTTTAATAAAAATTATCAATTGAATAACCATACTTTTGCTATGAGCTGTAAAAACATCTCACTAAAAAAACAAAACAAAAAACTCACTTTATCCCCCAATAGCAAGATATGTAGTATGTATGTATTTATACTGTACCTCATTCCAAAAGGGATTTTAAGAAACTTACTTCAATAAAGCATAATTTTTTTTGAATACTGAGGTGATTATAAATATACTGGAATAAAATTACAACGAAGTCATCTTTTAGTTTACAAAAAGCATGATGTCCAGTAAACTTAAATTTGGATGTGGTTTAGTTGCTCAGTCGTGTCCAACTCTGACCGCATGGACCACAGCCCACCAGACTCCTCTGCCCATGGGATTTCCCAGGCAAGAATACTGAAGTGGGTTGCCATTTACTTCTCCAGGGAGTACTCTCAACCCAGGGATTGAACCTGTGTCTCCTGCATTGCAGGCAGATTCTTTATCCTAAATTTGGATAATTGTTCCCAAATTTGATTCTGCTTTCTCTAGCTGTGAGCACAAAGTAAGAAAAGTATATATATAGTACTATACCCATTAAAAGATGACAGAAGATTGTTATTTACCCAAGGTCATACAAATAGCATATTTCTGATTTCAAATCCCTAATTTCTTGCATTATGCCAGCTATCCAGGTACACAGAGCACTCCTATTCCAGATATACAATGAGAGTACTCCTGTCATCGAACCAAGCTTGGGTCTGTTCACATGATATGTAGTAAAGCCAATCTACTGACACAGCATTGTGGTGAAAGAAAGTACAGTTTATTGCAAGGCACCAAGCAAGGAGAACAGGCATCTAATGCTCAAGAGACCCCAACCCCTTGATGGATTTCAGGAAAGGGTTTTTAAAGGCACGGTGAGGTAATGGTCAATGGTACGTAGTCAGCTTATGTACATCCTTCTGATTGGTTGGTGGTGAGGTAACAGGGTGGTACTTTGGGAGTCGGCATCATCAGTCTTGTTGCAGTCAGTCTGGGTCTGTGAACTTGTGGGCAGCATGCTGTTAACTTCTTTCACCTGGTAGTGGTTTTGGTGGTGGTGGTTTAGTTGCTGAGTCATGTCTGAATCTTTGCAAGCTCATGAACTGTAGCCCACCAAGCTCCTCTGTCCATGGGATTTCCCAGGCAAGAATTCTGGAGTGGGTTGCCATTTTTCCAATCCTGGAGTGGGTTTAGTATCTGCAAAACAACTCAAGGATATGGCTCAGAATATTATCTGTAGCCTTTGAGGAAGAACTAAGGGTCTTTTACTTTGTTTTACGGCTAAACTATTATTACTTTATCTTGCTTGACTGTTTTCCTCTGTTTCTGTATTTTCTCACTTCTGTGATTAAGTACGCTCTTTGGAACTTGCTGAAGGCCTAGGAAGCTAAAGCTTTTCTACAATCAAGGAGTGGAGGACATGGTGCTGGTGGTTTGTGCCTGCAAAGGCCCTGCAGGGTCCTGCCTGGTTTCACTCCTAACAGAAGACATTCACTATAACCATCAGACACTTACCACAGTTACTTCTAAATTACACAACAAGGCTTTTGCTTATGTCAAGTTTATTTCAGATAGTTGCACAGAACTGTTAACAGGAGTTTTTCTACCAAGAAATTTCAACTCCCCCAAAAACCAACTGTTAAGAGAAAGGTAAAATTAATTAATTTATCTGCATTTTAAATTACAAAATTCATCTTAAGGAAATAGGCATTTTTTAAAGTGTCAGAAAAAAAACATGTGTCCAGGGAAAGTGAGAAGTCCAAAGGAAAATAGAGATAAGGAGCTATCTAGAGCAAAGAAGAAAGCAGACAGGCACAATATTAAAAAGGGGGGAAGGGAAAATGGGGTGAGATCTAAGGCCCATGTGTTCTGCCCAGTCAGCTTCTCATCCCTACATTCCTCACATATTTGGTTTTTCCCCTTCAACTTGCCCCATTAAAGTTATGCCAAAAATCTATCCTAGGCAGAGTCTTAGTTCTTCAAAAGTTCCAATCTTTTAAGTTTTTGTTCTGTAGGACCAGAATCTTTTTCTTAGTTGTCCTGTTAACTTCTTATCTATCTTTACAGCATAGTCTTTAAGGATCTTATTCTTATCTTAGTCTTTAAGGATCTTTGTTTTTCTTAATGTATTTGAAATGCTTATGATTGATGTTAGAATCTCTTTTCTTTCAAAGATGTCCTTCCTGTTAACCATGCAGAATGTTTTTGTTGTATTTTCAGTATCTGGTATACTTTTATTCTCAGTTCATTCCACAAATATTTATTGAGTGCCTTCCATTTATCAAGTATTGTGAAGATCAAGGGTGCTGCTGCTGCTGCTGCTAAGTCGCTTCAGTTGTATCCAACTGTGCGACCCCATAGACAGAAGCCCACCAAGCTCCCCCGTCCCTGTGATTCTCCAGGCAAGAACACTGGAGTGGGTTGCCATTTCCTTCTCCAATGCATGAAAGTGAAAAGTGAAAGGGAAGTCGTTCAGTCGTGTCCCACTCAGTGACCCCATGGACTGCAGCCTACCAGGCTCCTCCATCCATGGGATTTTCCAGGCAAGAGTACTGGAGTGGGTTGCCATTGCCTTCTCCGGAAGATCAAGGGTAAAAAACCCCATATGGTCCCTACTGTCCTGAAGTACGGAGGCTTCCAGTTCCATTCAAGATGGAGTAAGTCCACTACAACCTCTTTTTCACTGCTCATGACCCAAAACTGAAGGAAATGCAAAGAGCAACTACCTGAGGACTCAGAAAGTAAACAAAAGCAGGTAGATTGGGAAGGAGAGTCAAAACTATGAAGGTCAATTTCTCTTGCTCTTGTGGCTTTAACCTGAAGGTAGGCCTCAGTCATTCAGCTATTTAAGGCCCACACTGGAGGCCAAAAACTATAATAGAAAACCTACTTTTATTGCCTGAAGATCTGGGAAATGGACCCTATAGTCCAAAGTGAGTGTGAGGAATCATTGTTATCACAGTTGTTTTCGTTTTTTGGCTTTTCCCCAAGGGCAGGCACTATTTATGGAATTATGGACAGCTAAAACCCAGAGAAAAGCCTCAGCTTCTGACTAGAGAAACCAGGGAAAGAGACCTTGAGAGAAATAGAATTGGGAGGAGGTATGGATTCAGGAGAGGAGAAAGCTGGAGAATAGGGCTCCTTAATTCTGTGTTTGAACCCAACCAAATGTCTTGTGTCACCTCCAGCTGTGCATGAATGAGATAGGCCCAAAGCAGCATAGCAATGGCTTTAAAAACTGACATAAGAATTTTTAAAACAAACAAAAAAAACACTGCCCGAGTCACAGTGGCTGAATGCCCAACCCCTGAGTGGCTTCATGCGGCAAACTAATGAGAGTATAGAAAAGGCTTGGAAACAACTGAAGTTGGAACATGCCCACAGAAAGTAAGGGAGAGCTTATGATCTGTACCAACTCAAGTTGATTGTCTGCTAAAACAAACAAAAAAGTATTCCTCAGAGGATTTTAGTAAGACCCAAAATCTGTGCAACAAAATGTCCAGGATATACTCCAGGAGTACTTGACGTATAAAGAGACAGAACATGATAAAAAAGTCAACAGAGGCCAAGCAAAAAATGACACAGATGTTGGAATTATCAGATAAAAATGGTGAAGCAGCTGTGTTTCAGCTGGTAAAGATAAGCATAGTCATAATAAATGGAAAGATATTAACAGCAGAAAAATAAAAACAGTTAAAAAAGAAGTAAAAAATTTTAAACTAAAAAATACAGTATCTGAAATAAAACATTCACTGAATGGACTCAATAGCAGAATGGAAATGAACTAGGAAAGAATCAGTGAACTTGACAGATAAATAGAAATTGTTCAATCTGAAGAACAAAGTGAAAAAAAGATTGAAAAATAAAATGAACAGTTTCAAGGACCTGTAGGACACTATTACAGAGTCTGTAGTCTAATGAGAAAAACACATGAAACAGTCACTCTAATGAATACATGATTACGAACTGAGATAATACTCTGAAAAAAAAAATGATCAAAATTCTTTAAGAACATAAAATACTTGACCTTACTTAGCCTAGGGTCAGAGGTGGTGTCATAAATATTTCTCTGAGGATATGGTCCTTGAGCAGAAGGGTAAAAAGGAGTTAACCAGATGAAGGGAAGTTTGTAGTGCAGAGTGTTTCAGTTGGAGGAGAAAGCAAGTATATTGGGCTTCCCTGGTGGCTCAGATGGTAAAGAATCTGCCTGCAATGTGGGAGACCTGGGTTCGATCTCTGGGTTGGGAAGATCCCCTGGAGGAGGGCATGGCAATCCACTCCAGTATTCTTGCCTAGAGACAAAGGTGCCTGGCAGGCTACAGTCCAAGGGGTCACACAGAGTCGGACACTACTGAGTGACTAAGCACATACTCACAAGGCTCTGCAGAAGGAATCTAGCAATTTCTAGGAACTGTAGAAACATCACAGTGGCAAGAAGTGAAAAAAATGAATGTGGGATGGTATGAAATTAGGCTTGAGGGGGACCCAAGGACAACACTGTGCAGAATCCTGTGGGTCGTTGCCATGAACTATGTGTTTGTGTCCACCCCAGTTTCGTATGTTGATATCTTAATCCTCTTTGTTACTGCTCAGGGCTTTCTCTAGTTGCAGTGAGTGCGGGCTACTCTTCATTATGTTTTCAGGTTTCTCACTGCAGTTGCTTCACTTGTTGCCGAGCACAGACTCTAGGTGTGCGGGCTTCAGTAATTGTGCCACACAGATTTAGTTGCTCCATGGCATGTGAAATCTTCCTGGACTAGGGATTGAACCCATGTCCTCTGCGTTGGCAGGCAGATTTTTAACCACTTGACTACCAGGAAGCCCCCCTAAGGTCTTTATTTTTAATACTTCCTTTTCTAAAACAGAAAAGCCATAAAGTTAGATATTTGATATTTTTTTTTCTGTTTCTTTTTAAAAACAGATTTAAGTTACAATGGCCATTTTCTAAATGGGAGCATCTAAAGCCTGTGAGAGCTTTAGTCTATATCTGGCACACTGTCTGATATATTATAAGCACTTTAGTTTTAAGAGTGTGGGCTTGGGAACCAAGCTGCCTGGTTTTGGCCCCACCTCCATTATTTATAGCTGTGTGACCCTGGAAAAATTAATTCAATTATTCCGGGACAGGAAGGCATAGACAATAGGGGTGAACCAAGGGAAAATGGTAATGTATCTCAGATCTAGGAAAAATAAGTGTGACTATCATAATTTGTTGGGAGCATCATCTCAGGCAAAATACCTAGAGAACTATTCCCTAGGAACTAGAGCAGAAGTAGAACTGAATGTTACGAAGCTACCACTACTGAGCTCAGTCCCTGATTTGCTTAAAGTGACCAGCACTCCCCAGCTCCATACATTCTCTCTGGAAGAAGATATCATTTAGACACTGTATCATTTCTTATACACAATGTCAAGTTTTCAATAAAAATGATTAGCCATGCCAGCTATTAGACAATACTATATGACCACAAACCAAGACAGAACATTGAAAATAGAAACAGATTAAAAAATGACCCAGATTTTTGAGTTAGGAGACAGATATGTTAAAATGACTATGATTCTAAGAACTGAAACTTTTATAAAAGTCTTGGGAGAAAAATAGGAGGGAAGCTTCATGAATTTGGATTTGGCAATGATTTCTTGAATATTATACCCAAAGTACAGGCAAAAAGAAAAAAGATGAATCGGACAACATCAAAATTAAAAACCTTTGCACATGGAAGGACGCTGTCAACGGAGTTTAAAAGGCCGCCCAGAGAATGAAAGAAGATATTCATGTTTGCAAGCCAGATGTCAGATAAATGATCAACATCCATAGTATTTAAAGAACCCTGTAATTCAACAACAACAAAAAAAATAGTTTTAAAATGGGCAGAGGACTTTGAATAGACATTTCTTCAAAGGAGATATTTGAATAGCCAATAAATATTTGAATAGCCAATGAAAAGATTCTCAACATCAAAATCATTAGGGAAATGCAAATCAAAACCACAGTGAGATACCACTTCATATTCATTATGGTGGCCATTAATAAAATAACAGGTATTAACAAGTGTGTGGAGAAATTGGAACCCTTGTGTTTCACTAATGTAAATATAAAATGGTATAGTCACTGTGGAAAACAGTGTGGCAGTTCCTCAAAAAATTATAGAATAACCATGTGATCCATCAGTTCTCCTTTGTATGTACCCAAAAGAACTGACAGCAGAGACTTGAGCAGTTATTTGTACATCCTTGTTATCACAGCAGGATTCACAAAAGCTTCAAAGGTGAAAACAGCCCAAATGTCCATCAATAAACGAAGGGATAAACACAATGTGGTATATACACAAATGGAATATTATTCAGATTAAAAAGGAAGGAAATTCTGATAACTTGTTACAACATGGATGAATTTTGAAGACATTTTGTCAAATAAACCAGATGCAAAAGAACAATTTTTTATGATTATATTTGTATGAAGTACCTAGGGTAGTCAAATCCTTGAGAGACAGAAAGTAGAATGGCAGTTACCAAGGGATTTGGAGAGGGAAGAATAGGGATTTATTGTTTAATGGATGCAGAATTTTGGTTTAGGATGATGAAAAAGTTCTGGAGATGGAGAGTGGTGATGTTTGTTTAACAATGTGAATGTATTTTGTTGTTCTTCCTCAGTCACTAAGTTGTATCCAACTCTTTTGCAACCCCATGGACTGTAGCCTGCCAGGTTCCTCTGTCCATGGGATTTTCCAGGCAAAAATGCTGGAGTGGGTTGCCATTTCCTACTCTAGGGGATCTTCTTGACCCAAGGATTGAACCCACGTCTCCTGCATTAGCAGGTGGTTTCTATACCACTGAGCCATCAGGGAAGCCCGTGTGAATGTACTTAATCCCTTTAAAGTGGTTAATTTTATATCATGTATTTTTTATTAAAATTAAAATAGTAACTATGATTAATTAGTATCAGCCAAAGGGAGGGAAAATACATTATCTTCAAAGGAACCATGGTAAAAGTGATAGTTTAATTCTCAGCAGAAATTATGGGACCCAGAATACAGTGGAACATTTTTTAAATGCTTACAGAAAATAACTTCTAGAATTCTGTATCCAGTGAGAATCCCTTCAAAAGTGAAGGTAAAAGTGAAAGGTGAAAGTGAAGGTGAAGGTGAAATTAAGACATTTCAGATGAATAAATAATGTAAGGCTTTATTACCAACAAATCTATAGTTAAACAGGGAAAGCATGAAAACAGACAATACCAAGGTCAATAAGAATATGAGGCAACATAAAGACAGGTTACAACACGTGCAATTGGTTGTAAGACGGAAAGAAAAAGAGATTAAATGCATAAATAAAACATATTTGCCAGCAACATAGTTTATACTTAAAAAATCCAAAAGATATATTTATTAGAATAAAGTGAATTTTAAGGCCTGCATTATATTAGTAAATACAAATAATGAATTTCTGAAATGATACTATTTTGGTAATATTGAAAAAAGCATCAATGCCTAGAAATAAACCTACCTAGAAATAAGCCTAATGAAAGATGTGCAAGACCTTCTGAAAACTGCAAAATGTTAAAGAAAATCTAAATAACTGGAAGGATATACAATGTCCAAGGATTGGAAGACTCGATACTATTAAGATGTCAATTCTGGGAATTTCCTGGTGGTCCAGCAGTTAAGACTCTGTGCTTTCCTGGCCAAGAGCACAGGATCAATCCCTGGTCGGGGAATTAAGGTCCCACAAACCTCACAGTGTGACCAAAGGAAAAAAAATATCAGTTCTCCCCAAATTAATCTGTAGATTCAGTGCAATTTCAGACAGAATTCCAGCAGGTTGTATATGTGTGCATGTGTGTGTGTGCATGCACGTGTGTGTATTTGTGATTTGACAACTTGATTCTAAAATTTATACGCAAATGCAAAGAGTCAGTCCAACTCTCTCAATATATATTATACATGGACTAATGTAGTGTTGCGTAAGGATAGAAAACTAGGCCAGTGGACTAGAATAGAATCCCCAGATAAATTCACACATATGTGGTCATCTGATTTACAATAGAGGTGACCCTGCATTGTGATGGGTAAAGATGGTATTTTAAATGAATGTGCTGTGCTGCATGTCATCGCTCAGTCATGTCTGACTCTTTGTGACCCCATGGACTGTATCCTGCCAGGCTTCTCGGTCCATGGGGATTATCCAGGCAAGAACACTGGAGTGATTGCCATGCCCTCCTCCAGGGGATCTTCCCAACCCAAGGATGGAACCCAGGTCTTCCACATTGCAGGCAGATTCTTTACCATCTGAGCCATGCTGAGTCAATTAGATATCATAAGGGAAAAAAATGAACTTTCATCTCTTCCTCACACTATACAGAAAAATCAATTCCAAATGAATTATAGACCTAAATGTGAGAGACACAACACTAATGCTTCTAGAAGAATATGTAAAGAGAATACCTTTATGATCTCAGGGTTGGCAAAGATTTCTAAAATAAAGCTCTAGCCATAAAGGAAGAAAAGAATAAATTGGACTAAGTTAAAAACTTCTGTTAATTCAAAGACATCATCAGAGTGAAAATGCAAGCCACAGAGACTATATAAATGGGTATTTATATATTCAAGAAAAGATCCATTCTAGACTACATGAAGAGTTCCCAACAAATCAGTTAGAAAAAGTCGACCAATTCACTTTTTAAGTGGATTAAGTGAGTTAAATAGATACTTTACTAAGGAAGATATTTAAATGGCCAATAAATATATGAAATATGTTGGTCATCAAGAAAATGTAACAAATCCACAATGCAGTATCACCAGAATAACTAAAAGAGACAGATGATACCAGAGTTAACGAGGATTTGAATAATACTCAAGAGTATTTGGTTCAAATTCCAGCTATGCCACTTGCTAGCTGTGTGACTTTGGGGAAATTACTTAACTTTCCTGGGTCTCAGTTTTCACATCTGTAAAATAAGGATAATAATAGTAAATAATTCATAGAGTTATGAGAATCGAATGAGATGATTCATGTTAAATGTTTAGCACAGTCCAGCTTGTGTCAGCTGTTATCTTTTAATCCTCACAATAACCAATAAATTAAGCAATATTATACCATTATTTTACAGATAAGGAAATTGAGGCCTAGGGAAATAAATCACTTCTATCTCAGCTCCAAATTTCTTGCTTTGCATATGACCTATCAGTTCTACTTTTGATAAATATTTAAAGAGTATTGAATAATTGGGCTTCCCTTGTGGCTCAGCTGGTAAAGAATCTGCCTGCAGTATGGGAGACCTGGGTTTGATCCCTGGGTTGGGAAGATCCCCTGGAGAAGGGAAAGGTTACCCACTCCAGTATTCTGGTCTGGAGAATTCCATGGACTCTATAGTGCATGGGGTCGCAAAGAGTCGGACACGACTGAGCGTGACTTTCACCATAAACACCATTGAGTAATTGCCAGGCACAAATATTGCTTTAAAAATACCAAGTTTCTGTTATAGCTTCTAACCTGTACATTTATTATTCAGACTCCTTATCTAGGTTTTAAAGTTCTAATGTTTGCTCCCCTGGATCCCAGGTCCTGCTATCCTAATCATGTGGGTGCATGCGTGCTAAGTCACTTCAGTTGTATCCAACTCCTTATAACCCTATGGACTGCAGCCTGCCAGGCTCCTTTGTCCTTGGGATTCTCCAGGCAAGAGTACTGGAGTAGATTGCAATTTTCTTATCCAGGGGATCTTCCTGACCCAGGGATCAAACCCGAGTCTCTTATGTCTCCTGAATTGGCAGGCAGATTCTTTACCACTGGTGCCACCAGTGGGAAAGTAAAAAAATGTTAGTCACTCAATTGTGTCTGATTCTTTGTGACCCCATGGACAGTAGCCCACCAGGTTCCTCTGTCCATGGAATTCTCCAGGCAAGAATACTGGAGTGGGTAGCCAGTCTCTTTACAGGGGATCTTCCCGACTCAGGGACTAAATCCAGGTCTCCTGCTTTGCAGGCAGATTCTTTACCATCTGAGCCACCAGGTAAGCCCAGTGCCACCTGGGAAGCGCAGTCCTAATGATGACATAGTTGCAGATCTTAAAATATGCTCCCTGGTCTCTTGATATGATTCTTGATGTATCCTTGTATGATTCTTGATGTTATATTTGTGTGTTCCTAGTCCATCTGCCTAGTTATAACTAAGAGTGTCGCCTCATTCAGGTCACAGTTGAAATGTCCCCTTGATCAGTGTAACATCATGCTGGTTTATTTTCTTCAGTATTAAATTGCAGTCTGAAAATACTATTTTTCCCTTACCCTCTATAGAATATAAGCTCCATGAGAGCAGAAACCTATATTCCTGTTTTGTTTTGCTGCTTTAACCTTCAGAGTCCAGAAGAGTAACATTCAGAAATTATTAAGTGGGTGAACTTTGTGCCCTGACCTAATGACTTATGTGCACTGGAGCTCAAATATTTTAATGGTGCTAATCCTCAGCCAAAGAATTTTTGGAAAATTCTTCAAGAGATGGAAATACCAGACCACCTGACCTGCCTCTTGAGAAATCTGTATTCAGGTCAGGAAGCAACAGTTAGAACTGGACATGGAACAAACAGACTGGTTCCAAATAGGAAAAGGAGTACATCAAGGCTGTACACTGTCACCCTGCTTATTTAACTTATATGCAGAGTACATCATGAGAAATGGTGGGCTGGAAGAAGCACAAGCTGGAATCAAGATTGCTGGGAGAAATATCAATAACCTCAGATATGCAAATGACACCACTCTTATGGCAGAAAGCGAAGAAGAACTCAAGAGCCTCTTGATACAAATGAAAGAGGAGAGTGAAAAAGTGGCTTACAGCTCAACATTCAGAAAACTAAGATCATGGCATCTGGTCCCATCACTTTATGGGAAATAGATGGGGAAACAGTGGAAACAGTATCAGACTTTATTTTGGGGGGCTCCAAAATCACTGCAAATGGTGATTGCAGACATGATATTAAAAGACGCTTACTCCTTGGAAGAAAAGTTGTGACCAACCTAGACAGCATATTAAAAAGCAGAGACATTACTTTGCCAAAAAAGGTCCATCTAGTCAGGGTTGTGGTTTTTCCAGTAGTCATGTATGGATGTGAGAGTTGGACTGTAAAGAAAGCTGAGCACCAATGAAGTGATGCTTTTGAACTACGGTGTTGTAGAAGACTCTTGAGAGCTCCTTGGACTGCAAGGAAATCCAACCAGTCCATCCTAAAGGAAATCAGTCCTGAATATTCATTGGAAGGACTGATGCTGAAGCTGAAGCTGAACTCCAATACTTTGGCCACCTGATGCGAAGAACTGACTCATTTGAAAAGACCCTGATGCTGGCAAAGATTGAAGGCAGGAGGAGAAGGGGACAACAGAGGATGAGATGGTTGGATGGCATCACCGACTCGATGGACATGAGTTTGAGTAAACTCTGGGAGTTGGTGATGGACAGGGAGGCCTGTGTGCTGCAGTCCATGGGATCGCAAAGATTTGGACACAACTGAGCAACTGAACTGAACTGAACCCTCAGCCTATCCCTTCAGAACTTGACCCAGCTTAGGTGACTGACCCACATTTCTTGATCACAGAGCTTACGAACACTCAGATTTTGGTCTAACAGCTAATGACAGGTAGTCAGTCTAATAATTTTGATACTCCCTTAAAATGAAATTCTACTTTAAAAGGACTTAGAGATCTAATTTGTTTCATCATATTTTTAAAATAAATGTTATTTTCTGTTTTAGTGTCATAAATTCAGTTATGATTCCTTACAGGATTTTATTTTTTTTAATTGAAAGATAATTGCTTTACAATGTTGTGTTGGTTTCTGCTGTATAACAACATAAATGAGCCATAATTATACATATATCCCCATCCTCTTAAGCCTCCCTTCCCCTCTTTAAGGATTTTAAACACTAATATTTTGCTTTATTAAAGTGAGAATATATGTAAGCACTCAGCATATGGTCTACTCAGATGTTAATGTTCCATTTCATTAAAAACTTTCATTATTAAAATTCAGGGCTTCCCAGGTGGCGCTAGTGGTAAAGAACCTGCCCACTAATGCATAAGACATAAGAAACAAGGGTTCAATCCCTGGGTCAGGAAGATTCCCTGGAGGAGGACATGGCAACCCACTCCAGTGTTCACGCCTGGAGAATCCCATGGACAGAGGAGCCTGGTGGGCTATGGTCCATAGGGTTGCTGTAAGAACCCAGCATATGGTTTGCTGCTGCTAAGTCACTTCAGTCGTGTCCGACTCTGTGCGACCCCATAGACGGCAGCCCACCAGACTCCCCTGTCCCCAGGCTTCTCCAGGCAAGAACACTGGAATGGGTTAGTATATGGTTTACTCAGATGTTAATGTTCCATTTCATTAAAAACTTTCATTATTAAAATTGTTTGCCCTTAAAAAAATAGATACTTGAAACACATTCTTATCAAGTACTTAAAATTAAAACTTGAAATCTTTAATTTTGTCCTCAACAGTAACTCAAGAATTGAAAGATATTTTTAAGGCAAAGATACTCTCCCTCAAAGAAGCAAAGATCACAGAGAAGGTAGAAACAACAGATGTTTTCAAATAAGCTTTTCCAGAAATAATTCTTCCCTTGATGTGGTTCTAGTTCACTCTTTTTTTCCTAGTTCATTCTTATTCAAAATAAAAGCTATTTTATTTTGTTTAAATGTTGGACCTACAGACCTTTCTAATGGACCACATATAAAGACATTATTCTGATAGATGTAGGTTTTAAGTTTAAATCTTTTTCCAGGAGCTGACTGAGTAGAGTAAATCGATTATGGAAATTATCTCAAACGTACTAGTTCAGTGCATGAAATGAAGAACTGAGTTTTCTAATACATGCCTTTAAGATATGGCCCAGGATTATGAGCTACTGAGAAGTATTAAATTTTTTGTGTTACGATTTTTAAAACTCATGCACATGACTTTGGTTAATAACTTTAAACATAACTATTTGGACTATTTAGACTATTCAGATATCTGACTTGACTGTGATAAAACTTTATGGTAACAAATTAATCCCACTTAACCATGTTTGTTTTCAAATGGACTTACAGTATTTTTCTTTTTTCTTTCAAATTACTTTTAAATATTAGCATGTACACTGAAGAACCACAAAATGAACACTTGGAGGATGAAAATGTCCAGTCATCTACAACTCCTGAGGTAAAGGCTTAAAACTATATTGTAACATATGACGTAAAAACCTATCTAATATTCAAATTTCTTTTTAAAGTTAATAAGTTTTTTCATATATTTGGTTTAAAAATGAGAAGTGGTCATTTAAAAATAACTAGTTTTAATAGGCCCTATTAAGAAAAGGAATGAAAACATGATAAAAGGTGACTGTAGATTATTTTGGAACTAAAGCAGATTTTAGAAATAGAAATTTGACTTATTATTTCTTGCCATGTCCAGAATAAACTTAGTAGAGTATAAGAGGTAAAGAAAAATGTAAATTAATTAAAATGTTCTGCTGTACATTTGAAGAGACCCAGGTTTTCATATTTGCAAGTGTATAGAGTAAGTCATTAGAGTAAGTCATTAGACCAACTTTTGTTGGTCTTATTTTACTAAATAATAATTGGTCACAATTAGAATTATAAATTGTTTACTTTTAAAATAGGGGTTTCTACAGCTTTTAAGAGTCAAAAAAAGTCCTTTTTAAAAATATTTAAAATACTCACCATTGATTTTAATTACTTTTATCTATAAAGACTTCAAAATCACTGCAGATGTTGATTGCAGTCATGAAATTAAAAGACGCTTACTCCTTGGAAGGAAAGTTATGACCAACCTAGATAGCATGTTCAAAAGCAGAGACATTACTTTGCCAACAAAGGTCCGTCTAGTCAAGGCTATGGTTTTTCCTGTGGTCATGTATGGATGTGAGAGTTGGACTGTGAAGAAGGTGGAGCGCCGAAGAATTGATGATTTTGAACTGTGGTGTTGGAGAAGACTCTTGAGAGTCCCTTGGATTGCAAGGAGATCCAACTAGTCCATCCAAAGGAGATCAGTCCTGGGTGTTCTTTGGAAGGACTGATGCTGAAGCTGAAACTCTAATACTTTGGCTACCTCATGCGAAGAGTTGACTCATTGGAAAAGACTCTGATGCTGGGAGGGATTGGGGGCAGGAGGAGAAGGGGACGACAGAGGATGAGATGGCTGGATGGCATCACTGACTCGATGGATATGAGTTTGAGTGAACTCCGGGAGTTGATGATGGACAGGGAGGCCTGGCGTGCTGTGATTCATGGGGTTGCAAAGAGTCAGACATGACTGAACGACTGAACTTAACTGATAAAGACTTCATTCTAATCTATGTAAATTTATTATAAATTCTGAAATAAGAAAATTTAAAATAATATGGTTCTACTGGACAGACTTCCAGAAAATGATTTCTACATCAGAACTCCAATAGATTAGTCGTGATCCAGTTTAAATAACTTTGATACGTTCCTTCTAGCTAATTTATGGAACAATTTCCTCTTTGTCCACTTATTTCTTGTAAATAGGGCTGCTCATCTAATTTTCCATGTTCACAATAATAATGTGAATTTAGTTATGAGATTTGGTGGTTTCTTATACTCATAAGATTGTATGAAAGTATATTTCTTTTTAATTTATTTATTTATTTTAGTTGGAGGCTAATTACTTTACAATATTGTGGTGGTTTTTGCCATACATTCACATGAATCAGCTGTGAGTGTACATGTGTTCCCCATCCTGAACCCCCCTCCCACCTCCCTCCTCATCCCATCCCTCAGGGTCATCCCAGCCTGAGCACCAGCCCTGAGCACCCTGCATTGAAACTGGACTGGCAATCTATTTCACGTATGATAATATACATGTTTCAATGCTATTCTCTCAAATCATCCCACCCTCACCTAGAAAGATGGTAATCATGAACCTATATGTGAGACGGCAAAAGAGACACAGATGTAAAGAACAGACTTTTGGACTCTGAGGGGGAAAGTATATTTCTTAAGAAGCTTTTTTGTTTTACTTCAGATCCTCAAAGATACCAGTGCTAATGAACATGAAGAAACTAAGGAAACCATCTTGCCAGAAACAGAGGAAACAAAACCACAGATGGAAAAGAAGGGCTCTTGTCCTCCACAAGGAACACTGAATAAAGCTATTACAAATGGTATGTGAAATAAGAAATGTGAATGGATAGAAAATGAGAAATGTGGATTTGATAAATATTAGAAGAGCGAAAGTCACTTAGTTGTGTCCAACTCTTGGCGACCCCATGGACTGTAGCCTGCCAGGCTCCTCTGTCCATGGGGATTCTCCAGGCAAGAATACTGGAATGGGTTGCCATTTCCTTCTCCAATAAGCCACCAAAGCCGCTGCTTAATCTATGCACTCCAAATCACACGAGCAGCTCATATTTATAAGCAATATGTGGACAAAGAGGAAATAGTTCCTTGAATGTGTCAAATATAATAACTGCTTAACAGATCTATATTTTAGTATTTGTCATGACTGTTGATGTCAAATTTTGGAAATTAGAAACAATTAATAGATTTTTATTTAAAACCTACTTTTGACATTTAGTTTTAAGGTAGCTAGAAGGAACATTATACTTCTGGCAATATTAATGTTCTTATTAAACTTAAGCCCCAAATTTTCAAACAGCTGTTGCCTTTAAAAGTTGTATAAAACTTAGCTTCCCTACTAAAATTTTAGAACATTTCATTGTCACCAAATATTTATAAAAGGTTAATATCACAGATACTTTCAGTTTCTGGTCCAACATCATCACTCTATCCTAACAACAAATAAAGAGCTGAACAAATTGAAAATTCAACAAATCAACACTTCTTAGTTCCATCCAAGAACTGAGGTCACAGGGCAAATCACTGCCCCCCAAATTAGGGATAGTCAGATTGATACAGATAGGAGGAGCAAAAATGTGTTTAGAATCAAACCCCATACCCGCCAGAAACACTCAGAAGGCTCAGACAAACCTTGTGCACACCAGGACCCAGAGACCCCACAGAGACTGAGACAGAACTGTGTGTCAGTGTCTCCTGTGGAGGTACAGGTCAAAAGTGGACTGCTGCAGGGGCTCTGGATGCAGCAGACCTGGGTATGGCATAAGCCCCCTTGGAGGAGGTCGCCATTAACCCCACCACAGAGCCACCAGAACTTACATAGGACTGGGAAACAAACTCTTGGTGGGCACAAACAGAGCCATGTGTGCTCCAGGACCCAGGAGAAATGAGCAGTGACCCCACAAGAGACTGACCCAGACTTGCCCATGAGTATCCAGGAGTCTCTGGTTGTGGCGTGGGTCGGCGGTGGCCTGCTGCAGGGCTGGGGGCACTGAGTATAGCAGTGCATGCATGGGACCTTTTGAAGGAAGTCGCCATTATCTTCATTACCTCCATCATAGTGTGAAAGTGAAAGTGAAGTTGCTCAGTCATGTCTGACTCTTTGCGACCCCATGGACTGTAGCCTACCAGGCTCCTCCATCCATGGAATTTTCCAGGCCAAGAGTACTGGAGTGGGTTGCCATTTCCTTCTCCAGGGGATCTTCCCTACCCAAGGATCAAACCCGGGTCTCCCGCATTGCAGGCAGATGCTTTACCATCTGAGCCACCAGGGAAGCCACCATGGTTTGGCCTCTGGTAAATAACAGAGAGGGAACACAGGCCCACCCATCAATAGAAAATTGGATTAAAGATTTACTGAACTTGGCCCCATCCATCAGAACAAGACCCAGCTTCCCCCTCAGTCAGTCTCTCCCATCTGGAAGCTTCCATAGCCTCTTATCCTTCTCTATCAGAGGGCAGACAGAATGAAAACCACAGTCACAGGAAACTAACCAATCTGATCACATGGACCACGGCCTTGTCTAACTCAGTGAAACTATGAGCCATGCGGTGTAGGGCCACCCAAGATGGATGGGTCATGGTGGAGAGCTCTGACAAAACATGGTCCACTGGAGAAGGAAGTGGCAAACCACTTCAGTATTCTTGCCTTGAGAACCCCATGAACAGTATGAAAAGGCAAAAAGATAGGACACTGAAAGATGAACTCCCTAGGTCAGTACATGCCCAGTATGCTACTGGAGATCAGTGGAGAAATAACTCCAGAAAGAATGAAGAGACGGAGCCAAAGCAAAAACACCACCCAGTTGTGGATGTGACTAGTGATGGAAGTAAAGTCTGATGCTGTAAAGAGCAATATTGCATAGGAACCTGGAATGTTAGGTCCATGAATCAAGGCAAATTGGAAGTGGTCCAACAGGAGATGGCAAGAGTGAACATCAACATTTCAGGAATCAGCAAACTAAAATGGACCGGAATGGGTGAATTTAACTCAGATGACCATTATATCTACTACTGTGGGCAAGAATTCCTTAGAAGAAATGGAGTAGCCATCATGGTCAACAAAAGAGTCTGAAATGCAGTACTTGGATGCATTTCAAAAACGACAGAATGATTTGTGTTCGTCTTCAAGGCAAACCATTCAATATCACAGTAATCCAAGTCTCTGCCCCAACCAGTAATGCTGAAGAAGCTGAAGTTGAACGGTTCTATGAAAACCTCCAAGACCTTCTAGAACTAATACCCCCAAAAAGATGTCCTTTTCATTATAGGAGACTGGAATACAAAAGTATGAAGTCAAGAATTACCTGGAGTAACAGGCAAATTTGGCCTTGGAGTACAGAATGAAGCAGGGCAAAGGCTAATAGAGTTTTGCCAAGAAAATGCACTGGTCATAGCAAACACCCTTTTCCAACAACACAAGAGAAAACTCTACACATGGACATCACCAGATGGTCAGTACCAAAATCAGATTGATTATGTTCTTTGCAGCCAAAGATGGAGAAGTTCTACACAGCAAAAACAAGACCAGGAGCTGACTGTGGCTCAGATCATGAACTCCTTACTGGCAAATTCAGACCTAAACTGAAAAAAGTAGGGAAAACCACTGGACCATTCAGGTATGACCTAAATCAAATCCCTTATAATTATACAGTGGAAGTGAGAAATAGATCCAAGGGATTAGATCTGATAGACAGAGTGCCTGAAGAACTATGGAGAGAGGTTCATGACATTGTACAGGAGGCAGGGATCAAGACCATCCCTAAGGAAAAGAAATGCAAAAAAGGCAAAATGGCTGTCTGAGGAGGCCTTATAAATAGCTCTGAATAGAAGATAAGCGAAAGGCAAAGGAGAAAATGAAAGATATATGCATTTGAATGCAGCGTTCCAAAGAATAGCAAGGAGAGATAAGAAAGCCTTCCTCAGTGATCAGTGCAAAGAAATAGAGGAAAACAATAGCATGGGAAAGTCTAGAGATCTCTTCAAGAAAACTACAGATACCAAGGGAACATTTCATACAAAGATGGGCACAATAAAGGACAGAAATGGTATGGACCTAACAGAAGCAGAAGATATTAAGAAGAGGTGGCAAGAATACACAGAAGAACTGTACAAAAAAGATCTTCACAACCCAGATAAAAAGAGTCGGACATGACTGAGGAACTGAACTGAACTGAGATTGATACAGAGAATCATAATTTAACAGAGGAGAAACCTCTCTAGCTGAGGGTAGGAAAACATAAAATGTAATTAACAAATTAGCTGGAGGCTCAATGTGGGCAAGTCTGAGAGTTAATGACTCCAAGGGTAGCCCTGTTGTGGTGTTGGGGGGATATTCTTATGTGAGTTTTACCTTGAAGATCTTTCTGTCAAAGGGAGAGAAAAAGTAACTACTTTCAGCAACAGAACATTCTGTGCTTAACAAGAACTGCCCTCAGAGAAATTATTTTATCAGAGTACCACCTCTAGGGACTTTTATTAGCCTAACCATCTGAGAAGAAAAATACCCAACTTCAGCCCTTTCTAGCCATCCCACACAACCTAAGGGGATGAGAAAAGAAAAAAAAACAACAACCCTGAGGAGCACTTGTGAAATTTCTAGCTCAGGAGGCACAGGCTCACTAAAAGACTGAGGCCTAATCACAGGACTAGAGAACTCTTCTTCTTCCCCTACAACTAACCACCATGTTACCACAGGTCCTTTTATACAGGACATCATGTTCCCCTTTAAACAAAAATATATAGCATGTATTAAAAAGCACAGAACACAGTTGGAAGAGACAGAGAAACCATCAGAACCAGACCCAGATATGCTAAGGGTGTTGGCATTATCAGACCATGAATTTAAAACAACTCTGACTGATACACTAAGGGCTCCAGTGGAAAGGTAGACAACATGTAAGTAAAGATGGGCAATACAAACAGAGAGATGGGAATTCTAAGAATCAAAACAGAAATGCTAGAAACTAAAAACACTTAACAGAAATGAATGCCTTCGATGGGTTCTTTAGGAGATTATACACAGCTGAGGAAAGAATTGCTGTGCTTCGGATTTGTCAGTGGAAACTTTCAAAACTGGTAAGCAGAGAAAAAATTGGGGAAAAAAATACAAATATCCAAGAACGATGGCACAACTACAAAAGTTGTGACGTATGGGTAATAGGAATGCCAGAAAGAAAACAACAGAAGAGATATATAAAGTAATAATGACTGAGAATTTTCTCCAAATTAATGTCAAATAGCAAACCATAGACCCAGGAAGCTTGAGTACTTGAAGCAGAATAAGTTATTTTAAAAAAACTTCAAACACTATACTTAACTGTGTAGTATACTCAAACTGGAGAAAATGAAAGATAAAGAAAACATCTTGAAAGAAGTTAGAGGAAAAAATACCTTACCCATAGAGAAACAAAGGTAAAAGTTACATCTAGTTTATTCTCAGAAACTATGTAAGCAAAAAGTGAAATATTTAAAGTGTTGAGACAAAACACACATACACACCAACTGTATTCTATGAAATTATCCTTCAAAAGTGAGAGAGAAATAAAGGCATTCTCAGATTAACAAAACTGAGAGAATTTGTTGCCAGTATACCTGCCTTGCAAAAGTTTTAAACGTTTTTCAGAGAGAAGGAAATGATATAGGTCAGAAACTCAGATGTACAAAAGTAGTATTCACAGCATTTTCACCAGGAGTAGTTTCCATCTTAAGAACCAACCCCAACCCCCACCCCCACCCCCCGCCTTTTTTTTTGCTCATTCATAAGGAGCAACTCCTCATCTGTTCAAGTTTTATCAGGAAATTGTAGCAATTCCTTCACATCTTCAGGCTCCACTTCTAGCTCTCTTGCTATTTCCACTACATCTGCAGTTTCTTTCCCCACTAAAGTCTTGAACCCCTCAAAGTCATCCATTTAAAGCTATAATCAACTTCGAAACTCCTGTGAATGTTAATATGTTGACCTTTTCCAGTGAATCATCAATGTTCTTAATGGCATCTAGAATGGTGAATCCTTTTTAGGAGTAGAAGCTTTTCAATTTACTTTGCCCAGATCCATCAGAGAAATCACTATCAATGGCATCAATAAAATGTGTTTCTTAAATAAGACTTGAAAAGAGAAATTACTCCTTGATACATGAGCTGCAGAATAGATGTTGTGTTAGCAGGCATGAATATATTGTATCTCTCCAACTGAGCTCTTGGGTGACTATTTGCATCGTCAATGGGCAGTATTATTTTGAAATCTTTTCTGAGCAGTTGGTCTTAACAGGGGGCTTAAAATGTTGAGTAAACAAAAAAATGTTGTAAACAAATGTGCTGTCATCCAGGCCTTGTTGTTCAAGATTAGATTTAGCATTATTCTTAACGGCCCTAGGACTTTGGGAATGGTAAATGAAAATTGGCTTCAACTTAAGGTCACCAGCTGCATTAGCCCTTAAGTTCCTCCTGTCCTTTGAAGTCAGGTATTGACTTCTCTCTAACCATGAAAGTGCTAGATGGTGTCTTCTTCCAATAGAAGACTGTTTTATCTGCACTGTAAATCTGTTGTTTCATTTAGTCATTGTCATTTAATTATTTTAGCTCAATAGTCTGCATAACTTGCAGCAGCTTCTGTATCAGCATTACCTTGCACTCTGATGTGATGGACACGGTGTCTTTCCTTAAAACTCATGAACAAACCTCTACTAGCTTCAAAATTTTCTTCTGCAGCTTTCTCATCTCTTTCAGCTTTCATAGACTTGGAAAGAGATAGGGTCTTGCTCTATTAGGTTTTGGTTTATGGGAATGTTGTGGCTTGTTTGAGGGCTCCCAGGTGGCACCGTGGTAAAGAATCTGCCTGCCAGTGCAGGAGGCACAAGAGACACAGTTTTGATTCCTGGGTCAGGAAGACCCCCTGGAGTAGAAAATGGCAACCGCTGCAGTATTCTTGCCTGGAAAATTCCATGGACAGAGGAGCCTGGCGGGCTACAGTCCATGGGGCTGCAAAGAGTCAGACAGGACTAAGAACAGACACACACACACATGGCTGGCTGGTTTCATCTTCTATCCAGACCACTAAAACTTTCTCCACATAAGCAACAAGGTTGTTTAATTTCCTTATCATTGGCATGTTTGCTGGAGTAGCACTTTTAATTTCCTTCAAGAACCTTTCCTTTGCATTTAGAACTTGGCTAACTGGTAAAAGAGGCCCATCATGGGCCTTCATGGGTTAGGCTTTCAACGTGCCTTCCTCTCTAACTTTTGATTTAAAATGGGAGACCTGTGACTCTTCCTTTCACTTGAGTACTTGGAGATTACTGTAGAGTAATTAATTGGCCTAATTTCAGTAATGTTGTGTCTCAGAATAGGGAGGCTCAAGAAGGCCCACATTCTGGGACATACAATGCACCTTAATAAACTTAAAAGATAAAAATCATACAATGTATGCTCTCAGACCACAGTAGACTTAAAGTATAATTTGTTAACAGAAAGGCAGATGGAAAATCCCCAAATACTTGGAGATTAACCAATAACATGTGTTCTAAACAACACAAGTCAAAAAAGAAAGGAGACATTTCTGAATATTTTGAGCTAAATTACAGTGAAGCTATAACTTACCAAAGTTTGTGGGATACACTGAAAACAGTGCTAAGAGGGAAAAGAATAGCATTTAATGCATATATTAGAAAAGAAGAAAAATCTAAAAATCCATCTAAGCTTCCACCTTGTTGCTGTTTAGTTGCTAAGTCGTGTCCGACTCTGCGACCCCATGGATTGTAACCCATCAGGCTCTTCTGTCCATGGGATTTCCCAGGCAGGAATACTGGAGTGGGTTGCCATTTCCTTCTCCAGAGTATCTTCCCAATCCAGGGATCTAACCCCGCATGTCCTGCATTGGTAGGCAGGTTCTTTACCACTGAGCCACCAGAGAATCAAGCCTCCACCTTAGGAAAGTAGAAAAAGAAGCAAAATAAATTCAAGTTAAGCAAAAGAGAAGAAATAATAAAAATTAAAGAAGGTATCAATACAATTGAAAACAAGAAATAGAGAAAATCAATGAAACAAAAAGCTTGTTCTTTGAAAAGATCAGTAAAACTGATTGCCTTTCACTAGGCCAAGAAAAAAGAAAGTGAGTGAAGGCATTCAGTTGTGTCCGACTCTTTGCGACCCCATGGACTGTAGCCTACCAGGCTCCCCTGTCCATGGGATTTTCCAGGCAAGAATACTGGAGTGGGTTGCCATTTCCTTCTCCAAAGAAAAAAGAAAGCACAATCACTAATAGCAGAGAAATGGAACATCACTATAGATCCTATGGGCATTGAAAGGTTAATAAAGGAATACTACAGACAACTTTGTGTCCACAAATCTGATAATTTAGAAGAAGTGGACCAGTGCCTTGAAGGACTCGTTTGCCAAAATGCACACAAAAAGAAATAGGTAATTGGAATAAGACTATGTCAGTTAAAGAAATTGAATCAATGATTAATAACCTCCCCAAACAGTAAGGATCAGGCTCAGATGATTTCACTGGTGAATTCTACTGAACATTTAAGGAAGAAATTATACCTATTTTCTACAGTCTTTTCCAGAATATAGAAGCAGAGGGAAGCTTGCCAACTCATGAGTCTAGCAGTACTCTCCTACCAAAACCAAAGACATTACAGGGAAAAAAAAAAAAAACACAAAACTATAGACCAGTACCTCTGATGAACATAGATGCAGAAATTCTCAGTGATGTAATTCTCTATTAACAAATAGAGCTCAACAACATATAAAAGGAATTATGCTTCACAACCATGTGGGATTTATCATAGGTATGCAAGTTTGGCTCACATTTGAAAATAATTTAATGTAATCCATCACATCAAAAAGATAAAGAAGAAAAATCACATGATCATATCAATAGATGTGGGAAAAGCATTTGACAAAATCCAGCATTCATTCATGATAAAAACTTTCAACAAATTACAGAGGAGAACTTCCTCAATTTGACAAAGAACATCAACTAAAAATCTACAGCTGCCATCATAATTAATCTTGAGAAAACAGCTTTCCCTGCAAGAATGTCCTCTCACCACTCCTTTTCAATATTGTATTGGAAGTCCTAGCTAATATAATAAGACAAGAAAAGCGTTAAAAGGGTATACAAGGCATACAGATTGGGAAAGAAGAAATAAAACAGCCTTTGTTCACAGATGCCATGATCGTCTGTGTAGAAAATCCAAAGAATCAAGGGAAGAAAACTCCTGTAACAACTAAATAATGAGTGTAATAAGATTGCAGGATACAGGGTTAATATGCCAAATTCAGGGGTTTTTTTCCTAATTACAAACAATGATCAAATGGAATTTGAAGTGAAAAACATACCACCGTTTACACTAGTACTCCCCAAAATGAAACACCTTCATATAATCTAACAAAATGTGTATAATAGCTACATGAGGAAAACTGCAGAATTCTGAAGAAAGACTTTAAAGAAAAAGTTAAATGTATAGACTTCCCGTGTTCATGGAAGACTCAATATTGTCACGGTGTTAGCTCATCTCAACTTGATCTATAGGTTCAATGTAACTCCAATCAAAATTCCCACGTGTTGTTTCATGGATATCAACAGGCTCATTCTAAAATTTATATAGATATGCAAAAGACCAAGAACAACTAGCTCAGTATTGAAGGAGAAAAATTAAAAATTGGAGAACAGACCCTACTCACTTGCAAGACTTACTATAAACCTGAAGTAATCAAGACAGTGTGATTCGGTTAACGTGAAGTCCATATATTAATGGAACAGAATAAAGGGCTCAGAAGTAGATCCACATAAACATAGTCAACTGGTATTTGACAAGGCAGCAAAGGCAACCCAGTGGAAGAAAGATAGTCTGATGGTAGATCTACTATTGGACATACTTATGCAAAACAAATTAATCTAGATCAGACCTTATGCCCTTGATAAAAATTAACTCAAAGTGGATCATAGACCTAAATGTAAAATGCATAACAATGAGACTCATAGAAGGTAACATAGGAGAAAATCTAGATGACCTTAGTTATGGTGATTACTTAGGAAAAACAGGAAATCCATAAGTAATTGGTAAATTGAACTTCTTTAACATTGAAAAATTCTGCTCTGTGAAAACAATGTCAAGAGATTGAGCACACAAGCCACAAACTGGGAAAAAAATATTTACAAAACACACCTGATAAATACACAAAATATACCAAGAACTTACTTTTTTAACTTTTATTGGGTTATAGTTGATTTACCATGTTCTGTTGGTTTCATATATACAACAGACTGAATCTGTTATACATATACATGTATCCCCTCTTTTAAAAATTGTTTTCTTGTATAGGCCATTGTAGAGTATTGAGTAGAGTTCCCTGTGCTATACTGTAGGTCCTTATTAGTTATTTATTTTATGTATATTAATAGTAGTATGTGTATCTCAATCCTAATCTTACCACTTTATCCCTCCCCACACCCTTACTCCCCAGTAACCGTAAGTTTATTTTTTACCTCTATAACTCTATTTCTCTTTTGTGCTTACATGTGTGCTAAGTCTCTTCAGTCGTGTCTGACTGCAGCCCTCCAGGCTTCTCTGTCCATGGGACTCTCCAGGCAAGAACACTGGAGTGGGTTGCCATCCCCTCCTTCTGTTTTGTAGATAAGTTCCTTTGTAGACTTTTTTTAGATTCTACATATAAGTAATATCATATGATATTTGTCTTTCTCTGTCTGGCTTACTTCATTATGACATTCTTTAGGCCCATCCATATTGCTGCAAATGGCATTATTTCATTCTTTTTTATGGCTGAATAATATTTCATTCTGTATATGTACTACATCTTCTTTATCTATTCCTCTGTTGATGGACATTTAGATTGCTTCCATATCCTGGCTATTATAAATAGGGCTGCAGTGAACATTAGGGTACATGTATCTTTTCAATTATGCTTTTCTCTAGATATATGCCTAGGAGTGGGATTTCTGGATTGTATGGTAGCTCTGTTTTTAGTTTTTTAAGGAACCTCCATACTGTTCTCCATAGTGGCTGTACCAGTTTGCATTCCCACTACCAGTGTAGGAGGGTTTTCTTTTCTCCACAGCCTCTCTAGCACTTACTATTTGTAAATAAAATATACCAAGAACTTTTAAAACTCAATAATAAGAAAACAGACAACCTGATTAAAAATGGACCAAAGACCTTAAAAGGCACCTCATTGAAGAAAATATACAGATGGCAAATAAGCATATAATAATGTTCCCAACATCATATGTCATTACTGAATTGCAAATTACAACAGTAAAATACCACTATACACCCATTAGAATGGCCAGAAATCCAAAACACTGACACCAGATGCTGGTGAGGAGACAGAACTACAGGAACTCTCATTCATCACTGCTAAGAACACAAAATGGTGCAGCCAATTTGGAAGACAGTTTGGCAGTTTTTAACAAAACGTAATATACCCTAACTATATGATTCAGCAGTCACTCTCCTTGGTATTTTTTACACAAATGGGCTGAAACATTTTGCCCACAAAAACCTGCACACAAATGTTTATAACAGCTTTGTCCATAACTTCCAGAATTTTGGGGAATGCTAACACTTAACCAATTTGTCAGCATCATACTCCTGTTTCTTCCAAACTGTCCATCATCTCATAAACTTTTTCTTGTTAATGGTACTTTACTGAATTATAGTCAACATACCAGAAAGTGTACAAATCTTGGAAGTGTACACACCTCCATGAATGTAGACAAATATATGCAGTGGAAAGTGATCACTCAGATGAAGATAACATAAAAGAGCTTTGCACAATATCACTTTACTGATCCCATTTCTGCTCTTTGGCATAGTCAATAAAGCAGAAATAGATGTTTTTCTGGAACTCTCTTGCTTTTTCAGTGATACAGTGGATGTTGGCAATTTGGTCTCTGGTTCCTCTGACTTTTCTAAAACCATCTTGAACATCAGGAAGTTCACGCTTCACGTATTGCTGATGACTGGCTTTGAGAATTTTGAGCATTACTTTACTAGCGTGTGAGATGAGTGCAATTGTGCGGTGGTTTGAGCATTCTTTGGTATTGCCTTTCTTTGGAATTAGAATGAAAACTGACCTTTTCCAGTCCTGTGGCCACTGCTGAGTTTTCCAAATTTGCTGGCATATTGAGTGCAGCACTTTCACAGCATCATCTTTCAGGATTTGAAAGAGCTCAACTGGAATTCCATCACCTCCACTAGCTTTGCTCGTAGTGATGCTTCCTAAGCCCCTTGACTTCACATTCCAGGATGTCTGGCTCTAGGTGAGTGATCACACTATTGTGATTATCTGGGTCATGAAGATCATTTTGTACAGTTCTTCTGTGTATTCTTGCCACCTCTTCTTAATATCTTCTGCTTCTGTTAGGTCCATACCATTTCTGTCCTTTATTGAGCCCATCTTTGCATGAAATGTCCCCTTGGTATCTCTGATTTCCTTGAAGAGCTCTCTAGTCTTTCCCATTCTGTTGTTTTCCTCTATTTCTTTGCACTGATCACTGAGGAAGGCTTTGTTATCTCTCCTCGCTATTCTTTGGAACTCTGCATTCAAATGTGTATATCTTTCATTTTCCCCATTACCTTTTGCTTCTCTTCTTTTCACAACTATTTGTAAGGCCTCCTCAGGCAGCCATTTTGCCTTTTTGTATTTCTTTTCCTTGGGGATGGTCTTGATCCCTGTCTCCTGTACAATGTCATGAACCTTCGTCCAGTTCCAGGAAACATCTAATTTTGCTTTATTGACTGTGCCAAAGCCTTTGACTGTGTGGATCACAATCAACTGTGGAAAATTCTGAAAGAGATGGGAATACCAGACCACCTGATCTGCCTCTTGAGAAACCTGTATGCAGGTCAGGAAGCAACAGTTCGAACTGGACATGAAACAACAGACTGGTTCCAAATAGGAAAAGGAGTACGTCAAGGCTGTATATTGTCACCCTGCTTATTTAACTTATATGCAGAGTACATCATGAGAAATGGTGGGCTGGAAGAACCACACGCTAGAATCAAGATTTCCAGGAGAAATATCAATAACCTCAGATATGCAGATGATACCACCCTTATGTCAGAAAGTGAAGAAGAACTAAAGAGCTTCTTGATGAAAGTGAAAGAGGGGAGTGAAAAAGTTGGCTTAAAACTCAACATTCAGAAAACGAAGATCATGGCATCTGGTCCCATCACTTCATGGGAAATAGATGGGGAAACAGTGGAGACAGTGGCTGACTTTATTTTTTGGGGCTCCAAAGTCACAGCAGATGGTGATTGCAGACATGATATTAAAAGACGCTTACTCCTTGGAAGAAAAGTTATGACCAACCTAGATAGCATATTGAAAAGCAGAGACATTACTTTGCCAACAAAGGTCCATCTAGTCAAGGCTATGGTTTTTCCTGTGGTCATGTATGGATGTGAGAGTTGGACTATAAAGAAAGCTGAGCGCCAAAGACTTGATGCTTTTGAACTGTGATGTTGGAGAAGACTCTTGAGAGTCCCTTGGACTGCAAGGAGATCCAACCAGTCCATCCTAAAGGAGATCAGTCCCGGGTGTTCATTGGTACGACTGATGTTGAAGCTGAAACTCCAATACTTTGGCTACCTGATGAGAAGAGCTGACTCATTTTAAGAGACCCTGATGCTGGGAATGGAGAAGGAAATGGCAACCCACTCCAGTGTTCTTGCCTGGAGAATCCCATGGATGGAGAAGCCTGGTAGGCTGCAGTCCATGGGGTCCCACAGAGTCGGACATGACTGAAGCGACTTGGCAGCAGCAGCAGATGCTGGGAAAGACTGATGGCAGGAGGAGAAGGGGACAGCAGAGGATGAGACGGTTGGATGGCATCACTGACTCAATGGACATGAGTTTGGGTAAAGTCCTGGAGTTGGTGATGGACAGGGAGGCCTGGTGTGCTGTGGTTCATGGGATCGCAAAGAGTCGGACACGACTGAGTGACTGAACTGAACTGCATTTCTGCTCTTGTGCTAGATTTATCATATATTTTACTTCTACATTTGTATTATTTTTACTTAAAAAGGCAAAAGTCTTTTTCTTTTTTTAAGTTAAAACAATCCCTTATATTTTTCCACATATTCTCTGATTCTTTACATTTCTTTCTGGCAGTCTGAGCTTCCATATGGTATACTTTACCTTCAGCCTAAAAACCTTCCTTTAGTATTTCTTGTTGTGTAGTTATTCTAGCAGTTAATCCTCTCAGCTTTTATTTGTCTGAAAATGTCTAAAAATTGAAGTACATTTAACATATAACATTAGATTAGTTTCAGGTGCATAGCAGTGATTTGATATTTGTACATATTACAAAATGATCACTACAATACATCTGTCATACGTGGTTAAAATATTTTTTCTTGGGATTAAAACTTTTTAAGGTCTATTCTCTTAGCAGTTTTCAAAAATGCAATACAGTGTGACTAACTGTAGTCACCATGCTGTACGTTACCTTCACATGACTTATAACCCTAACCCTAACTCTTCATATTATACATTCTTTGGGTTTTAACATATGTATTTAATGATATGCATACATAATAGTTTCAGTGCTCTAAAATTTTCCTGTGCTCTACTTATTCATTCCTCCTTCATCCTGGAATCCCCTGGCAACCACTGATTTGTTCCATAGTTTTGTAAACTTTAAAAAATTCCTCCTTATTCTTGGAGACTTTCCTCTCAGAGACCTTCCTTTTTCTGCTTCCACCTTTGTGGTTGTTTTCTAGGTCTGTGCAAAACTGTATTCTAGAGCTTTCAATGCTCTCCTGATTTCAGTCCCCTGTTTCCAAGATTAAAATCTTTCACTTTTGCTGGTTTCCTCCTGGTTTTATTAGTGTACATCCTCAAGTAACTGCCTAAAAGAAAGGATACATGAGAGCTAAACTTTCAGTGTATGTGTCTGACTCTTTTCGACCCTATGGACTGTGGCCTGCCAGGTTCCTCTGACCTTGGGATTCTCCAGGCAAGAATACTGGAGTGGATTGGCATATCCTCCTCCAGGGGAATCTTCCTGACCCAGGGATCAAAGCTGGGTCTCTGCATTGCAGGTGGATTCTTTACTTTACTGTCTGAGCCACCAGGGGAGCCCAGCCATCAGACCTCACATATTATCCCCTTTAATAATTTGTATCAAACACCAACTGAGTTATCCATTCAATATAGATATTTAGTTTTCTGCCATTAAAAAATGTGGCACTCTGCCACTCTGCACTTCAATGAATTTGAGAATTCATATTATGACCAATCACCTTATTCCTTGTGAAAAAACTACTGTAAAATATAAAATGAAGTAAACCTCATCATATTGCTATGACATTTTTAAAAAGTCAAATGAGAAAGTTTATCACTTTTAAGTATTCACATATAGTTTTAAAATATTTCTTAATAAAAATACTTCTTTTAAGTTGACAAAGACTTTGTAATTTATGATTCATGTCTTACTGTATGTTATCTATGTCTAGATAGATATATCAATATGTGCTTTTTTATATTTCAGGAGCTATACTTTTTATGATATGGTGTGTAGTCTGGGCATTCTCAGGCCCTGAAGTTCTTCCTAATGGAAGTTTATTTGGACTGTTAGTTATCTTTTATTGTGCCCTTATTGGGGGGAAACTTTTAGAAGTCATTAGACTACCTTCAGTGCCTGAAATTCCTCCTCTTCTTGGTAAGTGAATAATTAGCTTTTATTTGTCATTAACTTATATGTAAATTATGACTATATTCTAGTCAGAGTAGATGTAATTTAGAACTATTTCAATGTAATATGATCTATATAGCTTTTTTATATGTGTACTTACTATATATGTGTATATATAGCTTGCTTATAGAAGTATTTATTCTCCATACACAGATTTTTCCTGAAATATGTTCTTAAATAATTTAAATATGCTCAATATATGATTGTTGTTGCTTTATCATTTAATAGGACATTTTTAAATTAACTTTTACATTTTTTATAGACAAGGAAAAATTTGAAAGAAACTAAATTTTTCTATAGATAACCTAACTCAAATAAAATTTGTTGTTGTTTAGTCACTAAGTCATGTTCAGCTCTTTGCAATCCCATGGACTATAGCCCACAAGTCTTCTCTAGAAGTCCATGCAATTTCCCAGGCAAGAATACTGGAGTCAGTTGCCATTTCCTACTGCAGGGGATCTTCCCAGTCCTGGGATCGAACCTGCGTCTTCTGATTGGCAGGTGTATTCTTTACCACTGAGCCACCTGGGAGGCCCTCAAATACAATTACAAGATTCAAATACTATCATGACTAGGGCACCAAAATGTTTTATAGTTCTTGGGTGAGTTCCTTGGGCATCTCCACTATGTATATTCATTGGTGTATCATCTGCCTAAACAATGTTACATCCTATTTCTTCATCACCATTGCTATGTAACTCTCCAGGTAGACAAGAGGAAAATTAGCAGAAAAACTTCTTTTAGAGGTGTTTTATATCTTCTAAGTATTCAATACATTCTAATATTTAGTTACTGCCAAAAGAGGTAATCACTCCATCCTATCTCTAACACCCTTTCTGTGTTCATAACACCCTTCAGCACCTCACAAGTATTTACTGGATCTCTTTTCCACTTCTCCAAAGCTTCCACTCTAGTCCTAGCTCAGGCTATTAGTTTCTAACTATTCCATGAACTATGGCAGAGCCTTTTTTCTGGTCCCTCCTTAGTTTTATGTCTATCTCATTTACCAGTACCATCACATAGACAATGCAACACTCGTTATCTCACTTCCTGCCTAAAACTTACCCTCAGTGCTTTACTCTGCCAAAACCAGGGAAAGTAGGGAGTAAAGGAAGCTTTCCATGATCTGGCCCCTCCTGCCCATTCCCCACTCCCAACTAGTCCTTAATGTTCCATCAATACTGAATTACTTGTTTCACACCATTGAGGTATATCATTTCTTATCTCCATTCCTTTATGCTGTCCCTCTACTTGTATGTAACCTATCCTTCACCAAAGTAATGAGAGATACAGTGTGTTTGAAGAAGGGATATTAAACATTTCTGATTTCTGTCTTAGAAAAATGAACTGAATCAGACATGGTTTATTTTTTTTTCTTCTAAGGGATGTTACTGGCTGGTTTTGCTGTTAGGAATGTTCCATTCCTCAGTGATATCACCTATATTAGTAATGAACTGTCTTCAACTTTAAGAAATACCGCCCTTACCATTATTCTAGTGCGAGCTGGGCTTGGACTCAATCCACAGGTAGATTTCCAATTACACCTTGAATATGGTTATTTTAAATATTAGAGGCTTACGGAAAAGAAAAATAGGAAGAATTTTTCTTATAGTTGTTTCAGGTAGAGCGAAACTAAGACAAAGAACAAAGATTTTGCAGAAATATTGGCACCTTAGTGTCTACTTCTGATCATATTACTAATATGAGAAGAAATCACTGTGATGTAAGATCTCTATTAGTAATAGTCTTTAATTATTTACATAGAGATAGATGTCCCTTATGCAACATTTGTATTATTTTGGAGTTACAGCTTTTCTGTGGAGAGCTCTTTACTTTTCAGTTAACAGAGGATAAGGTTATCCCATAAAAGGTTTTTGCTTCTGTTTTGTTTTTTCAGAATGATTATGAATTTCAGTAATATTATTCTTTCAGGAATTTTTTCCCACAGAACTATGTTCCTGATTATATTTATATTTTTATAAAAGCTAATCTTTTAAAATATTTCTTAAAATATTACTATCAAGGAATCATAAATTAGTTTTTTAAAGATACATATTCATAAATATAACAGCTATTCAGGATATAACAAATGTGGCAAATATATAAGATTGGTGAAAGTATTTGAAGAGCATAAATAATTATAGACAGTGATAAGTTATTATATTATCCAGGTAAAAATTTGAACCAATGAGAAAATTGGAAAATTTTCCCTTTTAGTTAATTATGCATTTTTTATGTGATTTTCTCCTTTGGCATGTTATAATTATGACACTAATCACACAATTCATCCCTAAAAGTTAACTGATGGAAACAAACCTATTGGATACTTTCAATATACTATTTACTAGGAAGATTAAGGAGGGTAGAAATATTTATTTAATCACAGAAAACTGAGTCATTTTAATAATTAAAATAGAACAGCACTTTATAATATGAAATAGTTTATAATCCAATATATGATGACATATAAAATGAGCTGTATTAGCATTTAAAGCACATGGGATATCTGGGAGATTTAATTTAATAAGATTATCACTCAAAAAGGATTATATAATTCAATATTTGCTTAAAATAATTTTCTTATTGGCCACTACAAGCTTGTCTAAGTGTGACTATGTTTGTATTTCAGGCTTTGAAGAATTTGAAGCGAGTTTGTTTAAGATTGTCTATGGGTCCATGTTTAATGGAGGCTTGTTCAACTGCTGTTATTTCCCACTTCCTTATGAATTTTCCCTGGCAGTGGGGATTTCTGTTGGGGTAACTTTTTCTCATTTTTCTCTATGAAAATATTCAGTTAAAATGCTTGGTTATTAAAATATTCAGAGTATTGTATAGAAAAGTTTATCATTAAAATTCTTTTCACTGTGGTAGAGAATCTTGGAAATCAGTTGGTCCGAAATAGAACCATGTCCTAAATCTACTATATCCTTGACATATATTCATAGCTCCTAAGTGCTTAATTCTAAGATAATTCACTTTATCAGTTTATTTTTTCTTCTATATTGTAATCCATCTCCAGTTTTTTATTTATTTTTTTGGTTGGCTGGATCTTCATTGCTGTGTGGGCTTTTCTCTAGTTGTGGAAAGCAGAGGCTTCTCTCTAGTTGCAGTGCACAGGCTTCTTATTGCGGTGGCTTCTCTTGTTGCTGAGCGCAGGCTCTGGGGTGAACAGGCTTCAGCAGTTGTGGTTCTCGGGCTCTCAAGCACAGGCTCAGTAGTTATGGTGCGTGGCCTTAGTTGCTCCATGGCATGTGGGATCTTCCAGACCAGGGATCAAACCCATGTCTCCTGCACTGGCAGATGGATTCTTTACCACCGAGCCACCAGGGAAGCCCTGTTTTTTTTAATTTTTATTTTTTCGCTTTGCTGGGTCTTCCTTGCTGTGTGCAGTCTTTCTCAAGTTACGGTGATTGGGGTCTAATCTCTAGTTGTAGTGCACAGGCTTCATTGCTGTGATTTCTCTTATTGCAGAACACAGGCTCTAAGTGTGGGCTTCAGTAGTAGAGGCACGCAGCCTCAGTGGTTGCGCTGCACAGGCTTAGTTGCTCTGTGGCATTTGGGATCTTCTGAGACCAGAATTCAAGCCCTGTCCCCTGCATTGGCAGATGGATTCCTAACCACTGGACCACCAGGAAAGTCCCTATCTCTATTTTTTAATTAATCTAATGGCCTTTTCCTTGTACACTATATGTGCACATATATATAATATGTATGTATTATGTATAGCATATGTATTTTATAATTATGAAAAATATTTTATGTAGATATTATAACAAAAACAAGCAAACACTATTTTCCTAGATCCTGTGTCCCATCTATTATTATCTATCATCTATTTCTTTTCATGTCCAAGTTCTTCAGAATAATAGTCTATGATTACTATCTCTATATCTTCAACTTGTTTTCATTTTTCAATCCATTTAATTTTTGCCTCCACTTACCGACTCGATGGACGTGAGTTTGAGTGAACCTCAGGAGTTGGTGATGAACAGGAAGGCCTGGCGTGCTGCAATTCATGGGGTCACAAAGAGTCGGACACGACTGAGCAACTGAACTGAACTGAACCCATTCCAGTGGATCCCAGTATGCATTTTCTAACTAAATTAACAATTTTTTGGTATCCTTAGGTGACTCTTAAAATTTTGATCTACTCAATATTTAGTGGAATCTTTTATTCAATCAAAGGACTCTATATCTATTTCTTGTCCAGGTCTTGAATATATCTTTTATCCCTCCTCAGTTCTCTTTTATTTTGTCCTTTTGTAACTCCCTTCTCCATATATATTAGTTTTTCTTTATACTTTTCATCTATTTGCCTTTGCAGTACACACTGGAAAATTTTCTCTGCTTAGTTCTCTAGCCTTTTCAGTCACACTCTACTGTTATGTCTGTATCACCTATTTATTTATTTATTTTATTTGACAATTAATTTCTAAGAATAAAATAGTTAAATGTTATGAACAGATACAGTGTACTTTTGTGATTCTGAGGATATTTATAGTTATTCTGAAGTCATGTTCTTATTGTTCACTTTTTAGTATATCTCTTTCCTCAGGTGTAAAATTTTCCATTTAATGAATATGGTGCCTCAATTCAAAGTATTGACTTTCCCCAAATATTTGGTAATAATTTAATGGGTACTAATTTTTTAAGTTGAAACTTACTATTAATTTGTGATTATTTTACCTGTTGGCTGTTGCCTCCTTGCAGAGAATAGGCCACTCATGCTACCAAGCAAGTTTCCTTAGAAGATCAAACTGAGATTAAGATTCTTTTTTTTTTTTTAAGTTGTACCATGTGGCTTTCAGGATCTTAGTTCTCTAACCAGGTATTGAACACAGGCCACCACAGCAAAAGAAAGCACCGAGTCCTAACCACAGGATTGCCAGATAATTCACTAAGATTATTATGCAGATTATTTATTAAGGGAGCTCTCAGTAGAAACTTCTGAATAAAGAAAGCCAGATAGGAGTGTAGGAAAAGTCAGTGGTTCCAAAACTTTGCTACCCATTAAAATCACCTGGGGAGCTTTTGAAAATCTGAGTAATTAGAGGAGTGATGCTGGGAAGATGGCAGAATAAGAAACTCCAGCCTCACTTTCCCACATGAAGACAGTATCATAACAATGTGAGGACCAGATTACCTTTATGTAACTCCAGAAACCACTTGAGAGGTTACAGCATTCCATGTAAGCACAAGGCCAAGAAGAGGCACATTGGAGCAATTAGAACATTATATTGCACTTAACCATCATACCCATGCCCCTCTTGCTCAGCAAGGGGCAATCAGGAGGAAACACCCAACATTTGGCTTCTCCCTCAAGAGGAAAAGAAAAAGCTGGAACATTTGTTCTGAATTCTGGCTTTTTAAGAAGCTGCCAAGGGACTAGTTTCTGTCTTATCTGACTTGGAGCACTGACAGAAAAGAGAGTGGCACATTTTAGATGCCTGAGGTCCACTGAGAACAAAGGTAAGTGCTATGTGTTGCTATACTCCAGAGATATTGCAGTACTGCTAATAGACACTTGGGATACTCTGTGGAGTAGGAAAAGGCCAAAGTCCAGCTGGATATAATGCACCAAAGCCAGAGAAGGCACATTACAAAAAAGTTTGAGAGATTTCCAGAATCTTTAGCTGGGTTGATTGGTGGTCTTTCCCTACTGAAGAAGTCCACAAAGATCAGGAGAGGTGGCTGTTTTTTCAAAACCCAAATTTCATTAAAAGATAACAAGACATACAAAGCAACAGGGAATTAGGGCTCAATCAAAGGAACAAAATTAAACTCCAGACACCAGCCTTAAACAAATAGAAATGTATCAGTTACTCAACAAAGAATTCAAAATAACTATCATAAAGAGGCCCAGTGAGCTCAAAGATGTCACAGACATCTAAAAGAAAACAGGAAAATAAGGCATGAACAAAGTGAGAATACCAACAAACATATAGAAACTGTAAAAAAAAAAAAGAACCAAAAATAAATTCTGGACCTGTAGAATAATACAATTAAATGAGACATTGACTATAGGAGATCAACTGCAGACTAAATCAGACAGAAAAAAGAATCTGTGAACTTGAAGATAGGTCATTTGAAATTACAGAATCAAAGGAGCAAAATGACAAACAAGGAGAATAAAGAGATCCTAAGGGACTTGTGGGATGCCATTTAATGGGCCAGTTACACATTACGGGAGTTTCAGAAAGAGGAGAGAAATAAATGGTTTGAAAGCCTATTTGAAGAAATAATAGCCCCAAACTTCCAAATTTGAGGAAGGAAATTGACATACAAATTCAAAATGATCAAAAAACTCCCATTAAAATAAAACCAAAGAGACCTACACTGAGAAATATACTCAAGCTGTCAAAAATCACAGCAAGTGAGAATTTTAAAAAACAATGAAAGAAAAGCAAGATCTCCTGTAAGATAATAATTGAATTTCTCAATGGAAACCTTGCAAACCAGAAGGGAATGGGATGATATATTCAAAATGCTAAAAGAAAAAAAGAAAAAGAAAAAAGCCCCAGCCAACCAAGAATATTATATCTAGCATACCATATGTAAAAACTTCATGACATTGAATTTGGCAATGATTTCTTGGATATGACACTAAAAGCACAAGCAACAAAAGTGAAAATAGATGGAACTGCATGAAACTTGAAAATTTTTGCATGCAAAGGAAACAAAATGAAAAGGCAGCACACAGAATGGAAGAAAATAATTATAAACCATATATCTGGAAAGAGATCAATATTCAAATATGTTTAAAAAAAAAACCCCTATAACTCAGCAAATTTTAAAAACCTGACTATATAATGGGCAAAAAACTTACCTAGACATTTCTACAAAGAAGATATACAAATAGCCAATAAGCATATGAAAGTGCTCAACGTTTATAATCATTAGAGAAAGGCAAATAAAAGCCACAAGGAAATAGCACCTCATACTCATTAGGATGGTTACTATTAAAAAAAAAAAAAAAACTAGACAATAACAAGCACTGACACAGATGTGGAGAAATTGGAATATTCATACCATGCTATTAGGTATATAAAATGGACCATTCCTATGGAAAATAGTTTGGAGGTTTCTCAAAACACTTAAAGTAAAACTACCATTTAATCCAGCAATGCCACTTCTGGGTATATATCCCAAAGAACTGGAAGTAGGATATCAAAGAGATATTTGCACACTCACATTCATTGCAACATAACTCACAGTAGCCAAGAGGTAGAGGCAGCTCAAATATCCATGGACAGATGAATGGATAAAGAAAATACACACACACACAGGAATATTACTCAGCTGTAAAAGAGGAAATCCTGTCACATTCTACAGCATGGATAAACCTTGAGGATACTATGTTGGGTGAAGTAAGTCAGAACAAATACTGTACAAGTCCACTGATATATCTGGAGTCTTCAAAATCATCTTAACAGAAAATAGAATGGTGGTTGTCAGGGGCTTGGGTGAGAGGGGAAAGGGTACTGTTCAGCTACAGAGTTTCGATTTTGCAAGATGAAAATGTTCTAAGTTAAACGATTATGTGAATATCATTAGCACTACTGAAATGTACACATAAAAATAGCTAAGAAGGTTAACTTTATATTATGTATTTTTTATAATTAAAAAAACTTTACAGTATCCCAGTATTCAGATCAAACTCCTTCCTAAATCAGATCGGAGTGTCTTAGAATGTGACTCAGGCATCAGCATTTTTTCTAAATCCCCAAGTAAATGGTAAGATAACTCTCAGATATCACTGATTTCTGATATTTAAACCTTTGTGTAATGCTGCTGCTGCTGAGTCGCTTCAGTCGTGTCCAACTCTGTGCGACCCCATAGATGGCAGCCCACCAGGCTCCCCCGTCCCTGGGATTCTCCAGGCAAGATCACTGGAGTAGGTTGCCATTTCCTTCTCCAATGCATGAAAGTGAAAAGTGAAAGTTGGAAGTCACTTGGTCGTGTCCGACTCTCAGCGACCCCTTGGACTGCAGCCCACCAGGCTCCTCCGTCCATGGGATTTTCCAGGCAAGAGTACTGGAGTGGAGTGCCACTGCCTTCTCTGTTTGTGTAATACCCTCTTCCTAAATGTGGGCTGAACTTACTGACTTGCTTCTAATCAATGGAATACTGAAGAAGTGATAGGACATTACTTTTATGATTAGGTCATAAGACGATGGCTTCTGTCTTCCTTGTTCTCTCTTGCAGCCTCTTTAATTGCTTTCTTGGGGGGGAGTAAACTGCCATGTTGGGTGCAGCCCTGTGGAGAAGCCCCCATGGCAAGAGACTGAAGACCTATCAACCACCATGTGAATAAACTTGGGATCAGGGTTTCTCCTACTCACCTCATGAGAGACCTTGAGTAGGAAGAGGTATACAGCTAATTCATACCCAGATTGCTGACCCACAGAGGTTGTGAGTTAATATGTGTTGTTTTAAGCTTCTAGATTTGGGCATGATTTGTTAAGCAGCAACAGATAAATAGTAGACCAGGTGGTTCCAATGTGCACTAAAGTTCAGGAACCACTGAATTAGGCAAATACCTTTTTTCAGAGAATTCTAGGTTTTTCCTGAGTCCCTCAGGAAATCTTGTCTGTAAACCAGGAAGGTTGTACAGCCAGAGGCAAAGGAACTGAACTGTTAGACCCTCACATCAGTCAGTCACTGGCAGGAGCTGTCTGGAACGGGGAAGTGGGGCATCTCCTTAGCATTAGTAGGCAAGCTTCTGTTAGCAGTGCAAGGCTCCCACAAAGCTGCTGGTGTTAGTGGTTAGGAGTCAACAAGCAGCAGCTGGGGAATGTGTGCACTGGCCTGACTCGAGGGTTCTGGTAGGGACCACGTGCTTCACTCCACATAGTTACTGCAGCATTGAGGAGGTGAAAGTGGGAATGACAAGGCAGGGTTGTAGATGGGATGTTCAGTTCAGTTCAGTCACTCAGTCATGTCCGACTCTTTGCCACCCCATGAATCACAGCATGCCAGGCCTCCCTGTCCATCACCAACTCCCGGAGTTCACTGAGACTCACATCCATCAAGTCAGTGATGCCATCCAGCCATCTCATCCTCTGTCGTCCCCTTCTCCTCCTGCCCCCAATCCCTCCCAGCATCAGTCTTTTCCAATGAGTCAGCTTTTCGCATGAGGTGGCCAAAGTACTGGAGTTTCAGCTTTAGCATCATTCCTTCCAAAGAAATCCCAGGGCTGATCTCCTTCAGAATGGACTGGTTGGATCTCCTTGCAGTCCAAGGGACTCTCAAGAGTCTTCTCCAACACCACAGTTCAAAAGCATCAATTCTTCGGCACTCAGCCTTCTTCACAGTCCAACTCTCACATCCATACATGACCACAGGAAAAACCATAGCCTTGACTAGACAGACCTTTGTTGGTAAAGTAATGTCTCTGCTTTTGAATATGCTATCTAGGTTGGTCATAACTTTCCTTCCAAGGAGTAAGCGTCTTTTAATTTCATGGTTGCAGTCACCATCTGCAGTGATTTTGGAGCCCCCCAAAAAAAGTCTGACACTGTTTGCACTGTTTCCCCATCTATTTCCCATGAAGTGATGGGACCAGATGCCATGATCTTCGTTTTCTGAATGTTGAGCTTTAAGCCAACTTTTTCACTCTCCACTTTCACTTTCATCAAGAGGCTGTTTAGTTCCTCTTCACTTTCTGCCATAAGGGTGGTGTCATCTGCATATCTGAGGTTATTGATATTTCTCCCTGCAATCTTGATTCCAGCTTGTGCTTCTTCCAGTCCAGCGTTTCTCATAATGTACTCTGCATATAAGTTAAATAAGCAGGGTAACAATATACAGCCTTGACGTACTCCTTTTCTATTTGAAACCAGTCTGATGGGATGTACCAACAAAGTATTCTGAGCAGGAATTTCTCCATTCCTCACGGGTGTCATCTGCCACCTTAGAAATTTTCCCATTTGCCTTTGTAACTTAGGTGCTCATACTATTCCTTCTTTTGGACAGATATCTTCCTTACTGACTTGTTCAAGAAATAGAAGTGGTGTGGAGACTACATCTTACCATTCTTATAGCAGTACTCTACATAATCATCATTCGATTTCCTCAGAGGTCCCCCCTACTCCCAGCATCTGCCATTTCTGGGCTTGGGGCATTTTTAGAATACACCATATCTTCTGTAGCAGTCTTATATGCATTTTGGCTTATGGATCCCTTTTTCAACCCTAAACCACCTGTCTCTTATCTTCCTGGGATACACTTAGTTTCTTGTCTACTGAAGATTCCCATTTTGTTTTCTAGCTAGCTTATGGACTTTCCTATTATTTTCATATCTTTATTTCAAATGTTTTTGAGATGGAGGTAGAGGCAGCAATTTGTGCTTGACCTAACATCTTGAACAGAATTTCTGTAAAATTTTAACAGCACTAAATAATATGTGAGTATTTTTTGTGTGTGCTCAGTCATGTCCAACTCTTTGCGACCCTGTGGACTATAGTTTGCCAGGCTCCTCTGTCGTGGGATTTTCCCAGCAAGAATACTGGGTGGGTGGCCATTTCTTCCTCCAGGGGATCTTCCAGACTCAGGGATCGACCCCACATCTCCTGTGTCTCCTGCATTGCAGGAAGATTCTTTACTGCTGAACCACTGGGGAATTTTTCCCATTGTTAGATGACATTTACTCAAAAGCAGAATTTTTACTTTCAAAGTCATCATAAAGATTAATATATTGGTTGTACAATTTACTATAAAGCACTGTTTCATTAAAAGGATGTTTTTAAATTGGTTTTCAAAGATTTTTCTCTCAGTTTTGTAGTCGGTGCAGTTTCTCCTGCTGTTGTTGTCCCTTCCATGCTACATTTGCAAGAAAAGGGATATGGTATTGAGAAAGGCATTCCAACCTTATTAATAGCTGCCAGCAGTTTGGATGACATCTTGGCTATCACTGGATTCAATGCATGCTTCAGCATAGTTTTCTCCTCAGGTAAACAAAACAGCTACCATATAATTCAGTGCTTTCTTTGTTCTTTAAACAAGTTTTCTAGCTTTCCTTCATTTATTGATGAAGACTTTCCAATTTAACATGTTTTTATTCTTCATAGAAAGCTCATTCTAGACCACAAAAGGAATTTCAATGGGTTAAGATACCACTACTTAATACAAATGATTTCCTTTTAATAACCAAATATTCCAATTAATTTTATAATCCATATTATTACCATTTATCTGCTCATTTTGCTTTGGAATTTTATCAGTTTTCAGTAGAAAAATTTAGGCCACGATATTATTAGTGCTACTAATATATCTAGTAGATAATTTGGAGATGTACCTTTCTGGCTATCATTTTAAATAACTGGTTGATCTGTTATTAAGACAACTTAAATGTGTGGAGTGTGGACAACTGTGTGTCCTTTTGGTAGTGATGGGACAAGATCCTGTACCAATTCTAAATCCCAGGGAGACATTAGGTGTTGAATGTCACTCAGTGATTGCAGAAGTGAACATTCCACATTTAATAATACTTTAATTATCTGCCAATATATGAAGTCCAGTCTTCTGAATTATTAACCGAAACACCAAAACATATTAAAGTTGAAAAGTTATATATATATATAGGTTCTCTTAAAATCATAAGATATAAATGACTAAGAAGGAAAAAAGAAAATATAAGAATGAAATCTATTATAGTCATGTGTGTATGTGTGTGCTCAGTCGTGTCTGACTCTTTGTGACTGCATGGACTGTATGTAGCCCAGCGCCAGGCTCCTTAGTCCATGGGATTTCTCAGGCAAGCATACTGGAGTGGGTTGCTATTTCATACTCTAGGGGATCTTCCCAACCCAGAGATCGAACCCACATCACTTGTGTCTCTTGCACTGGCAGATGGATTCTTTACCACTTTGCCACCTGGGAAGACCCCCAGGAATAATATTAATCTTTTGATGTACATCCACCCAGACTTCTCCTTTTCTCCCTCTCCACATCTATCTCTAGCTTGCTTTCTCTCCCTCCCAAAATTCTTATAAAATTAATGAACATTAACCATACTTACTTATAACCTGAGTTGTTTTTAATTTAACTGTGTATTATAAACATCTAATTTATTTGTAAATATGTTTCTATGACATTTTTATTGGTTCCATCATATTTGAGTGGCTGCATGACTTTCAACTTGACATGTTGAAAATTTAAATTGACACCACTATCTGCTATTAAAATGCTGGGTTGAACATTTTACAGCTGAATAGTTGTACTTAATATTTTATTAACCTTACAAGAGAAACTGTTAAGTTAAAAAGGATATAACACAATAAGATTTTTGAAATATATTGCCACAATATCGTGTCCCACCAGGATACATAAGCATGCCACTTTCTCTTCACCTTCTTCAAAATTAGATATTTAATAGTCCTTTTTACCTTAGCCACTTTGATAGGTCTCTTTAAATGAAGTATTTTGAATACTAGTGATGTTAAATGTTCATGTTTATTGTCTATTATCATTTTGGAATTTCTTAGAGATTACTTTTCTTGAAATATTTTGCCTATATCCTGTAAGCATGTTCATCTTTTGTTTTGATTTGTTAAGGCTCTGGTTGTGCATAAAATTAAGAATGATAAACCATTTGTTTTATATCCTATGCTTTTTGTAATTTAACTTCATCTCTTATTTTGCCATTCAGAAGACCTAAATTTTATATTGTCAGATCTGGCAATCTTTTCCTTCATGACTGATATCAGTCATTCTTTCAAAAAATATTTTTTGTGCTCCTCTTCCATTGCACCGGCTACTGTATCAAATGCTGAGGATAAACAGTGGATAACAGTATTAGTTTTTATTGAGCAATTGCTTGGTACTTGCTGTAAGTTCTGTCGATGTTTCAGCTCAATAATCACAACAGTGCTATGCTCATTTTACTGATAAGGAGACTAAGGAACAGAGATTAAGGAACTTGCTCGAAGTCAGAGATCCAATAAGTAGGGAACCAATAGGGAAATCTGGCAGTCTGACCTCAGACCACACTCTTAAGTACTATTCTATACTGCCTCCCAACATAGCAGACAGAAAAGGCCATGTAGCCTGTGTTCTCAAGGGAATTATCTTAAACAAATAATTAAGGATGGAATAAATATTACATAGTATAAGATGCTAGGGGAACAGGCTACAGGAGACCAAACCTAATTTGAAGAGGACCAAAAAAGTGAAAACAAGCAGGTACATGCTTAAAAACATCCTCTTCCACCACATGACTGTGTAAAGTGTCTCTTGAAATTTTAAGAACTCTTTGAGTTTTATTATACACATTAGATCTTCAAAACATCTATATTTTGGAGTTTGGTAGATACTGAGATCTCACTTTACCTGTGGAGTCAATTGGCCCTTTTACCATTATGCAGTATCCTATCTTTATCTCTTGTGACAGTATTTGACCTAAAGTCTGTCGTGTCTGGTAAAAGTATGACTGCCCCTTCTCTCTTTGAGGTACCATTTGCATGGAATATCTTTTTCCATCTTTAAAGTTATAGTAATCTGTTTAAAATGATAGCAACTTCAATTGCATACAAAAAGTCTACTTTTCTACTCCTCTCTCACCCTCCTCACCTTATGTTACCTGTGTCACAAATTACACATTTTATTGTATATACATTAACATAATTTTATAATTAGTTATTTTTTGTGCTTCTATCTTCAATTCTCTAACAGAATTAAAAGTGATTTCCTCACCACCATTACAGTATTACTGGATTCTTAATTCATCTATCTAACTTTACTGGAGGTTTATATTTACATGCTTTTATGTTCAGTTCAGTCGCTCAGTCGTGTCCGACTCTTTGTGACCCCATGGACTGTTCATTACCAACTCTTGGAGCTTACTCAAACTCATCTCCATTGAGTCGGTGTTGCCATCCAACCATCTCATTTTCTGACATCACCTTCTCCTCCCACCTTCAGTCTTTTCCCAGCATCAGGGTCTTTTCAAATGAGTCAGTTCTTCGCATCAGGGGGCCAAAGTATTGGAATTTCAGCTTCAGCATCAGTTCTTCCAATGAATACTCAGGACTGATTTTCTTTAGGATGGACTGGTTGGATCTCCTTGCAGTCCAAGAGACTCTCAAGAGTCTTCTCCAACACCACAGTTCAAAAGCATCAGTTCTTTGGCACTCAGCCTTCTTCATAGTCCAACTCTCAGATCTATACATGACTTCTGGAAAAACCGTAGTCTTGATTAGACAGACCTTTGTTGGCAAAGTAATGTCTCTGCTTTTTAATATGCTGTCTACATTGGTCATACCTTTCCTTCCAAGGAGTAAGTATCTTTTAATTTCATGGCTGCTGTCACCATCTGCAGTGATTTTGGAGCCCAAGAAAATAAAATCTGACACTGCTTCCCCATCTATTTTCCATGAAGTGATGGGACCAGATGCCATGATCTTCATTTTCTGAATGTTGAGCCAACCTTTTCACTCTCCTCTTCCACTTTCATCAAGAGGCTCTTTAGTTATTCTTCACTTTCTGCTATAAGTGTGGTGTCATCTGTATATCTGAGGTTATTGATATTTCTCCCTGCAATCTTGATTCCAGCTTGTGCTTCATCCAGTCCAGCATTTCTCATGATGTGCTCTGCATATAAGTTAAATAAGCAGGGTGACAATGTACAGCCTTGATGTACTCCTTTCCTGATTTGGAACCAGTCTGTTGTTCCATGTCCAGTTCTAACTGTTGCTTCTTGACCTGCATACAGATTTCTCAGGAGGCAGGTAGGGTGCTCTTGTATTCTCATTTCTTTAAGAATTTTCCATAGTTTGCTGTGATCCACATAGTCAAAGGCTTTGGCATAGTCAATAAAGCAGAAGTAGATGGTTTTCTGGAACTCTCTCGCTTTTTCAGTGATCCAACTGCTACTGCTGCTAAGTCACTTCACTCGTGTCCGACTCTGTGTGACCCCATAGACGGCAGCCCACCAGGCTCACCTGTCCCTGGGATTCTCCAGGCAAGAACACTGGAGTGGGTTGCCATTTCCTTCTCCAATGTGTGAAAGTGAAAAGTGAAAGTGAAGTTGCTCAGTCGTGTCCCACTCTTAGCGACCCCATGGACGGCAGCCTACCAGGCTCCTCCGCCCATGGGATTTTCCAGGCAAGAGTACTGGAGTGATCCAACAGATGTTGGCAATTTGATCTCTGTTCCTCTGCCTATTCTAAATCCAGCTTGAACATCTGGAAGTTCGCGGTTCACGTACTGTTGAAGCCTGGCTTGGAGAATTTTGAGCATTACTTTGCTAGCATGTGAGAGAAGTGCAATTGTGCGGTAGTTTTGTGTGTTGTTAACATCATTTTATTTACACTTGAAGGATTCCCTTTAAGATTTCTTGTTAGGCAGGTTTAGTGGTGATGAACTCCATCAACCTTTGTTTATCTGGGGAAGTCTCAATTTCACCTTCGCTTTGGAGGACAGTTTTGTGGGATATTATTCTTGGTTGGCATTTTTTCTTTTAACACTTTGGATATGTCATCCTGCCTTCTTCTGACCTATAAGGTTTCTGCTGTGTAAAGTGTTAGTTGCTCAGTTGTGCATGACCCTTTGTGACCCCCATGGACTGTAGCCCAGTAGGCTCCTCTGTCCATGGAATTCTTTAGGCAAGAATACTGGAATGGGTTTCCATTTTCTTCTCCAGGGGATTTTCCCAACCCAGGGATCAAACCCAGGTCTCCTGCATTGGAGGCAGATTCTTTACCGTCTGAGCCACCAGGGAAGTTCTTCTGCTCTGTAAGCCTCTGACAATTTTATGGGCATTCTGTTTTATGTGATGAGTTGCTTTTCTCTTGCTGTAACTTTTTAAATGAGCATAAAGCCTTTTAGACTGTATGTTGGTGTTAAGCTGGTGTCTCTGTGGGGGATCATGATTCTGGAGTTCCCGTTCTACTATCATGCTGTTGTCACCCTACACTTCTGCTATTTTTAATGGGAAAATATTTCTAAAATATGTATATTGAGTACCTTTTTGTATTGAGCTGAAAACACAGAGCACAACTAGACTTTTTGTGTGACTCTAGATCATTTTTTAAAATGTATTACTATAAAACTACGTGTATGCATAAAGCATAAAATGTATTGGAAAATCAGCTGATCCTTGAATAATCCTAGGATTGATCCTGGGATAAATCTTTTTTTATGTTGTTATTATTATTAAATTGTCCTTTTTATGTTTAAATCATTTGCCATAATAGAATAGCAGAGAACAACATTATTAGCCATGTGCTAGGTGCCCGAGATACTCCTCTGCCAGTCTCTATGCATTCTTCTACCTGACCTGGTTCTTTTAGGTTGGGTGTATAAGGGGAGAACCACCCCACTCCAGTACTCTTGCCTGGAGAATCCCATGGACGGAAGAGCCTGGTGGGCAGCAGTCCATGGGGTCACACAGAGTCGGCCACGACTGGGCGACTTCACTTTCACTTTTCACTTTCATGTATTGGAGAAGGAAATGGCAACCCACTCCAGTGTTCTTGCCTGGAGAATCCCAGGGATGGGGGTGCCTGGTGGGCTGCCGTCTATGGGGTCACACAGAGTCAGACACGACTGAAGCGACTTAGCAGCAGCAGCAGCACAAGGGGAGAACATTGTGGTTTCTTCTTCGTTTTCTGGCCTATTTATTCAATGAACATTTCTGAGTTGTGTATACATATTAAATCTCTGGAGAGTACACTTTTATCAAATAAATCTGCATGTTTTCATGAGCGTGAACTTTAAAGGTCCATTTTTGTGTATTTATTCTGTAATAACATACCTTTCTTTATGAATCACCTACATTTGATTCCCTACTGTGTTGGCTATATGAAAATACCTCTCTATGACATGTTTTTCTTATTGTGTACCCTTACAGGTAACATATCTAGTAACGTCCTATCCTCTCTTCGGGATGTAATTCTTGGTGTGCTTTTAGGAATTGTTTTGGGAATGTTTGCTCGACATTTTCCAGGTAGCGATCAGGTAAATAAAAAATAATCTTTATTTGGAAGTACAGTATTAGACATTTCTCTTAAAAATTTGAACTTTTGATCCATGAAATACTTTAATCTTTAGTTTTCTTTCTCCAAAAGTAGCCTCCAATGCCTATTCTCTGCTTAAAACTGAGCATAGTTGTCATTGATCCAGGTCAGTGGCCCCAATCTGAAATCTCTGCTTCCTTATTACACAGAGAATATCAGAAAAATGTACTTAATTCAGAGGAACTTCTCCATTTCGTCCTACTTCTTCTTTCACCAAATTGCTGTTGACTCCTGACTTTTTTTCCTTATCTTTTTCCCGCAGACATTCCATTGAACATTTTGGGGGAAATATATTCCCATTCATTTCTGCATATTTTCTGACTTAAATTCTCTCCCTCTCCCTTTGAATAAGGCAGCACTATCAACTCTTTCCTGCTCTAAAAGATATGCCATTACTCTTTGATTTCTGTAACTTCCATCTTAATTACCCTGTAGTTATTGTTTCAGCTAAAAAGATATTCAGACATTTATTTTTAAGAATTCTTTGGATTTGTTATGTGCAACTACAGATTATATGGGTCTCTTTTCTTTCTCTCTTCTCTTACAGTTAAAGTATTATAACCATTTTACTGACGGTAGTATCAGAGATGTGGCAGAAAATGAAACTTAATAGTTGCAAATTTTGTCACAAGTCTGCTAAAATATGTGGTGAGAAATAAAGTCAAACTTTAGATGTTATTTGATATAGCATATAAAGACATGGTATCAAAGGGTCAGTAATAAATGATAGATAATATAATTATTATATATTTAATGTAAATTAATTTCCAAATATCTGTCTAATTCTAGGGAAAACTTGAAGTGAAGAGAGCATTTTTAATTTTGAGTATGTGTATTTCTGCTGTCTTAGGCAGCCACCGATTTGGTATGAACACAGCTGGAGGATTGTGCGCACTAGTATTGAGTTTTACTGCAGGGACAGGTTGGTCCAAAGAAAAGGTGAATATTTTTATACAAATTTTTTAAAAGATAAAATAACTGTATTTTTTACATCTAAAATGGACATTTAAGAAATCTTACTCTATTAAAAAATATATGACATTTTTTTAAAATATATGACATTTTGATTCCACTTGTTTGACTTAATATGAATAGAATGCTAGATTTCTGATTAAAAGATAGATATGCAACAAAGGCTTACTGTATATAGCACAGGAAACTATAGTCAATTTCTTGTAATAACCTATAATGGAAAATCATTTGAAAAATAAAATATGTGTATATGTCTAACTGAATCACCTTGCTGTGTACCTGAAACATTGTAAGTCAACTATACTTCAATAAAATATGTCTATTAAGAAAAAAAACTAAAAAAGAAATATTAATTCTAGGAAGATGTTCCATAAGTTTGTATCTTCAAGGTGAATGAATCAATCAAGGAAATAAAATATTCAAGAAAAGGAACTGGAAATACACTAAAATGCAATCAGAAGTTGAGTGATCACATTAGTCTTTTTCCTAAGTTTAATGCAATATGATTATATAACTTTTATTTTAATTTTGCAATTAATATGTGAAACTATGCTCATAAAATATTAAGAATAAGAAGGTACACATATGTAATAAAATGAGAAATACTCCTTTTCCCTCCCCATCCCCAAATATCAAATCCCCTTCCCAGGTCATTTCCTCTAATCACTCCTCTATTTGTAGACATTCCATTTTTTGTTATTACAAACAGCACAACCATGAACAGTCATATTCATATGTGGTTTTGCAAATGTATGAATACTTCTGTAGGAATAGATTTCTAGAAATGGAATGACTGAATTTAAAAATGGTACATTTCTATTTTGGTGGTTACTGACAAATTAGGCTTTCCAGGTAGCACTAGTGGTAAAGAACCTGCCTGCCAGTGCAGGAGACGTGGGACATGCAGGTTCAATTCTTGGGTAAGGAAGATCTCCTGGAGTACGAAATGGCAACCCACTCCAGTATTATTACCTGGAGAATCCTGTGAACAGAGGAGCCTGGTGAGCTATAGTCCATAGGGTCACAAACAGCAGGACATTACTGAAGTGACTTAGCACATTGCCAAATTATCCCTTAAAAGATTTTATTTATACTATTTACTACACTGGACTGGAAGAAACACAAGCTGGAATCAAGATTGCCGGGAGAAATATCAATAACCTCAGATATGCAGATGACACCACCCTTATGGCAGAAAGTGAAGAGGAACTAAAGAGCCTCTTGATAAAAGTGAAAGAGGAGAGTGAAAAAGTTGGCTTAAAGCTCAACATTCAGAAAACGAAGATCATGGCATCTGGTCCCATCACTTCATGGCAAATAGATGGGGAAACAGTGTCAGACTTTATTTTTCTGGGCTCCAAAATCACTGCAGATGGTGACTGCAGCCATGAAATTAAAAGACGCTTACTCCTTGGAAGGAAAGTTATGACCAACCTAGATAGCATATTCAAAAGCAGAGACGTTACTTTGCCAACAAAGGTCCGGCTAGTCAAGTGGTCATGTATGGATGTGAGAGTTGGACTGTGAAGAAGGCTGAGTGCCGAAGAATTGATGCTTTTGAACTGTGGTGTTGGAGAAGACTCTTGAGAGTCCCTTGGACTGCAAGGAGATCCAACCAGTCCATTCTGAAGGAGATCAGCCCTGGGATTTCTTTGGAAGGAATGATGCTAAAGCTGAAACTCCAATACTTTGGCCACCTCATGCGAAGAGTTGACACATTGGAAAAGACTCTGATGCTGGGAGGGATTGGGGGCAGGAGGAGAAGGGGATGACAGAGGATGAGATGGCTGGATGGCATCACTGACTTGATGGACGTGAGTCTCAGTGAACTCCGGGAGTTGGTGATGGACAGGGAGGCCTGGCGTGCTGCGATTCATGGGGTTGCAAAGAGTCGGACACGACTGAGTGACTAATCTAATCTGATATGATCTGGGTAAAAAACTTTATAACATTGGTATTCTGTATATTTCTCTGATTAGTAGTGGAGTAAACTTCTATTCAGGCTTCCCTGGTGGCTCAGTGGTGAAGAATCCACCTGCCAATGCAGGGGACATGGATTCAGTCCCTAGGTCAAGAAGATCCCCGGAGAAGAAAATGATAACCCACTCCAGTGTTCTTGGTTGGGAAATCCCATGGACAGGGGAGCCTGTCAGACTACAGTCCACGGGTCACAAAAGAGTTAGACATGACTTAGTGGCTAAACAATGACAACAAGCTTCTATTCATATATTCTTTTATAACCACCTATTCATATTCTTTGCCCAGTATTAACTGGTTTATTTGCCTTTTTGTTCCTAATTTATAGAGTTTATTTATATGTTAAGGCTACTAATTCTTGTTATCTAAACGTTGTGTTTAATTTTTGTTTATCTTCATTTATGATGTCTTTTGTATGGCAGTAAAATTTCCTATAGTCAAGTCTGTCAGTTTTTCCTTTTTGGTTTTGGGTCTTTATCTTGTTTAAGAAGGACTTTTTCACCCAAGATCATGAGATTATGAACATTATATCATCTTATATATTATCATTTAATACACTAGACCATTCAGGTATGACCTAAATCAAATCCCTTATAATTGTACTGTGGAAAAAATAGATTTAGGGACTTGATCTGATAGACAGAGTGCCTGATGAACTATGGACGGAGGTTCGTGACATTGTACAGGAGACAGGGATCAAGACCATCCCCATGGAAAAGAAATGCAAAGAAGCAAAATGGCTGTCTGAGGAGGCCTTACAAATAGCTGTGAAAAGAAGAGAAGCAAAAGGCAGAAGAGAAAAGAAAAGATATAAGCATCTGAATGCAGAGTTCCAAAGAATAGCAAGGAGAGATAAGAAAGCCTTCCTCGGTGATCAGTGCAAAGAAATAGAGGAAAACAACAGAATGGGAAAGACTGGAGATCTCTTCAAGAAAATCAGAGATACCAAGGGAACATTTCAAAAAGATGGGATTGATAAAGGACAGAAATGGTACAGACCTAACAGAAGCAGAAGATATTAAGAAGAGGTGGCAAGAATACACAGAACTGCAAAAAAGATCTTCACAACCAAGATAATCACGATGGTGTGATCACTGACCTAGAGCCAGACATCCTGGAATGTGAAGTCAAGTGGGCCTTAGAAAGCATCACTACACACAAAGCTAGTGTAGGTGATGGAATTCCAGTTGAGCTATTTCAAATCCTGAAAGATGATGCTGTGAAAGTGCTGCACTCAATATGCTAGCAAATTTGGAAAACTCAGCAGTGGCCACAGGACAGGAAAAGGTCAGTTTTCATTCCAATCCCAAAGAAAGGCAATGCCAAAGACTGCTCAAACTACTACACAATTGCACTCATCTCACACGCTAGTAAAGTAATGCTCAAAATTCTGCAAGCCAGACTTCAGCAGTACGTGAACTGAGAACTTCCAGATGTTCAAGCTGGTTTTAGAAAAGGCAGAGGAACCAGTGATCAAATTGCCAACATGTGCTGGATCATCGAAAAAGCAAGAGAGTTCCAGAAAAACATCTATTTCTGCTTTATTAACTGTGCCAAAGCCTTTGACTGTGTGGATCACAATCAACTGTGGAAAATTCTGAAAGAGATGGGAATACCAGACCACCTGACCTGCCTCTTGAGAAATCTGTATGCAGGTCAGGAAGCAACAGTTAGAACTGGACATGGAACAACAGACTGGTTCCAAATAGGAAAAGGAGTACATCAAGGCTGTATATTGTCACCCTGCTTATTTAACTTATATGCAGAGTACATCATGAGAAACGCTGGGCTGGAAGAAACACAAGCTGGAATCAAGATTGCCGGGAGAAATATCAATAACCTCAGATATGCAGATGACACCACCCTTATGGCAGAAAGTGAAGAGGAACTAAAGAGCCTCTTGATGAAAGTGAAAGAGGAGAGTGAAAAAGTTGGCTTAAAGCTCAACGTTCAGAAAACTAATATCATGGCATTTGGTCCCATCACTTCATGGCAGATAGATGGGGAAACAGTGGAAACAGTGTCAGACTTTATTTTTTGGGGCCCCAAAATGACTGCAGATGGTGATTGCAGCCATGAAATTAAAAGACGCTTACTCCTTGGAAGGAAAGTTATGACCAACCTAGATAGCATATTCAAAAGCAGAGACATTACTTTGCCAACAAAGGTTCATCTAGTCAAGGCTATGGTTTTTCCTTTGGTCATGTATGGCTGTGAGAGTTGGACTGTGAAGAAAGCTGAGTGCCGAAGAATTGATGCTTTTGAACTGTGGTGTTGGAGAAGACTCTTGAGAGTCCCCTGGACTGCAAGGAGATCCAGCCAGTCCATCCTGAAGGAGATCAGTCCTGTGTGTTCATTGGAAGGACTGATGCTAAAGCTGAAACTCCAATACTTTGGCCACCTCATGTGAAGAGTTGACTCATTGGAAAAGACCCTGATGCTGGGAGGGAATGGGGGCAGGAGGTGAAAAGGACAACAGAGGATGAGATGGCTGAATGGCATCACCGACTCAATGGACATGAGTTTGAGTGAACTCTGGGAGTTCGTGATGGACAGGGAGGCCTGGCGTGCTGCAGTTCACGGGGTCGCAAAGAGTCGGACACGACTGAGCGACTGAACTGAACTGACTGAACACTTTGGTAGTTTTGCTTTGCATTTAGTTCTCTACTTCATCTGGATTTTATTTTCATGAATATTGTGAGGTAAGGATGTACATGCATCTGTTTACATATGTATATATTCATCAGATCAGATCAGATCAGATCAGTCGCTCAGTCGTGTCCGACTCTTTGCGACCCCATGAATCGTAGCACACCAGGCCTCCCTGTCCATCACCAACTCCCGGAGTTCACTGAGACTCACGTCCATGGAGTCAGCGATGCCATCCAGCCATCTCTTGTCCCCTTCTCCTCCTGCCCCCAATCCCTCCCAGCATCAGAGTCTTTTCCAATGAGTCAACTCTTCGCATGAGGTGGCCAAAGTACTGGAGTTTCAGCTTTAGCATCATTCCTTCCAAAGAAATCCCAGGGCTGATCTCCTTCAGAATGGACTGGTTGGATCTCCTTGCAGTCCAAGGGACTCTCAAGAGTCTTCTCCAACACCACAGTTCAAAAGCATCAATTCTTTGGCACTCCGCCTTCTTCACAGTCCAACTCTCACATCCATACATGACCACAGGAAAAACCATAACCTTGACTAGACGAACCTTTGTTGGCAAAGTAATGTCTCTGCTTTTGAATATGCTATCTAGGTTGGTCATAACTTTCCTTCCAAGGAGTAAGCGTCTTTTAATTTCATGGCTGCAGTCACCATCTGCAGTGATTTTGGAGCCCAGAAAAATAAAGTCTGACACTGTTTCCACTGTTTCCCCATCTATTTCCCATGAAGTGATGGGACCGGATGCCATGATCTTCGTTTTCTGAATGTTGAGCTTTAAGCCAACTTTTTTACTCTCCACTTTCACTTTCCTCAAAAGGCTTTTGAGTTCCTCTTCACTTTCTGCCATAAGGGTGGTGTCATCTGCATATCTGAGGTTATTGATGTTTCTTCCGGCAATCTTGATTCCAGCTTGTGTTTCTTCCAGCCCAGGGCTTCTCATGATGTACTCTGCATATAAGTTAAATAAACAGGATGACAATATACAGCCTTGATGTACTCCTTTCCTGATTTGGAACCAGTCTGTTGTTCCATGTCTAGTTCGAACTGTTGCTTCCTGACCTGCATACAAATTTCTCAAGAGGCAGATCAGGTGGTCTGGTATTCCCATCTCTTGAAGAATATTCCACAGGTTATTGTGGTCCACACAGTCAAAGGGTTTGGCATAGTCAATAAAGCAGAAGTAGATCTTTTTCTGGAACTCTCTTGCTTTTTTGATGATCCAGCTGATGTTGGCAATTTGATCTCTGGTTCCTCTGCCTTTTCTAAAACCAGCTTGAACATCAGGAAGTTCACGGTTCACATATTGCTGAAGCGTGCTTGGCGAATTTTGAGCATTACTTTACTAGCGTGTGAAATGAGTGCAATTGTGCAGTAATTTGAGCATTCTTTGGCATTGCCTTTCTTTGGGATTGGAATGAAAACTGACTTTTTCCAGTCCTGTGGCCACTGCTGAGTTTTCCAAATTTGCTGGCATATTGAGTGCAGCACTTTCACAGCATCATCTTTCAGGATTTGGAAGAGCTCAACTGGAATTCTATCACCTCCACTAGCTTTATTCGTAGTGATGCTTTCTAAGGCCCACTTGACTTCACATTCCAGGATGTCTGGCTCTAGGTCAGTGATCACACCATCGTGATTATCTTGGTTGTGAAGATCTTTTTTGTACAGTTCTTCTGTGTATTCTTGCCATCTCTTCTTAATATATATATTCTTAGACATACATATATGCATATAAGATATATATGCATGTGAATTCATAGTCAATTTTGTCAAATTATTTATTGATTAATCCAATAATTCATCGATATATATATATATATATATATTTGCTTCTGAAGTCTCTTTAAACACCTATTCCTATGCCAGTAGCACTCTAAATCATTGTGGTTTTATGTCTCAGAATCTAGTATAGAAGATTCCCTCTCATTGTACCTGTTTTTAAAGTATTTCTTAACTGTTCCTGTCCATATTCTTTCTTAGATAAATTTTAGAATAAGCTTAAGAAGTTCCCAATTTGTTTAGTATTCTGATAAAGTCATAATTATAAAGGAAATTAAATGACTAATAATAAATTACAAATAAAATGAAAACTACTTGATCTCTTTACATGATAAAGAAAATCAAAGAGTAAAGATTAAATAGATTTTAAAGATTAAATAAGTAACAAATAGGATAATGTGCTGTTAAGAAGACAGAATACTGGTTTTCCTTTGTTATTTCATTTTTCAAATTTACTTTTATAAGCAGTAACCAGAAAACCTAGTCATAAGGGGAGTAGTTATGAAAATAATTTTTGCCTCAAAGGATATGAATGTTTTATGAATCTCCTCCTGTTAAATAAAATAAAATAAACACAGACTGAGACTAAAATCTGTTCATCCAACTTCCTGGAAAAGAGCCAGAGTACTTTTATGTCAGTGGGAGCGTTTCCTGTAACCATGTAATTGTGGAAGCAGCACTGGGAGGGATTCATTCCCAGAAAGGGAAGTCAGGAGGCAACCAAATGAGAATGTATTACCTATTTTGGTTTTGTTCATGTGTTTAATATGAGTCGTTTGGAAGCAGGCCTAACAGATTACCAGAATTTTTTTCCTAGTAGTTTAGGACATATCAGGATTCATTTTCATGGGATTTGGTCCCAGGATAACTGAGTGGAGCTCTTCCCCAACTCACTTTTGAGAACTAAAATATTTGAATGAGCTTGAATATGTTCTCATCAGGCATGGTGTAGTTCTATCCCTGCTCAGTTGCCTCACAAACAAAAGGTAGAACTCTTACTGCACCATCAGAACATGTATGGAACTCCAAGGATAAAATTGCCAAAATATCTTTTTTGTTCCATGACAAAATTACCAACTAATATTTTTATTGTGTTGTAAATTTCTTTTAATCAAATTCTGTTTGTATAAAAGAGTTAACCTACTCATTTAATTTTTATTGTTTTAAAATTTATTCTACAAATAAAATATCTTAAGTTTATTAAATGTTGAGAACCATTACATGTCTGAAATGCAAATACTTTTATTCGTCACAATAACTGAAAATGTATTACTCTTTTCTACAGGTTAGAGTCCAAAAAATCATTGGAACTGCATGGGATATTTTCCAACCTCTTCTTTTTGGTTTGGTTGGAGCAGAAGTATCTGTTTTATCTCTTAAATCAAATGCTATTGGTAAGAATGTAGAGGCACAAAAATGTAAGATTTAAAAATATTTAAGAAAACGGAGTAATTTTTATTTTTACTTACAATATGTCTTTGAATGCTACAAGGACCTTCAGAAGCTCATGTTGTAATATGCATTTGTTCTTCCTTTACCCTGTGTAGTCTTTGTAACCAAAGACAATCCTGAATATCTTCCCTGAGTGATCTGAGGAAATAGAATTTTTTTCTGAAGGGAAATATTAGATACCAGCAGCACCTTCTAAATACTTTCGTTTATAGTAAAAGTTCAAAGCCTGTTAGCTCAGAATTAAATAAATGTAATTTATCTTACTTTTCATCATACCTCCATCATCAGATTATCTCTTGTACTTGACAAAGAAGCCTCAATCGTATTTTTATTTTTATGATTATTATTTTTACTTAATACAGATATAGACAGATAGTAGCCCTAAAATGTTTTCAACACTTCTGCAAATTACATTTCTAGGCGTAAAGAACCACTTCTTCCCAAATACTGTTCTTCTTTTTCTGTTGCAGGCCTTTCTGTTGGTACCATGAGTTTGGCATTATTGATTAGAATTTCTTTTACATTTGTGTTGATGTCTTGTGCTGGTTTTAATTTTAAGGAGAAAATATTTATTGCTTTATCATGGATGCCGAAAGCTACAGTCCAGGTAAGACTATATTAAGACATTCTAATTATATAATGTTGATTTTTAAAATTCTAAATGAAAAAAAAAAAACTAGTCACAAAATGTGGGCTATTAGTCTTTTTAAACGCTTGATTGATCATAACTTCTCATTAAAAGTAACATAATCTTTAAAACACTGTGCTTTTAATGACAAATACTTGCTAAACTTATGAAAACATTTTTCTGTTTTCCCAAAACTTAAAATAAGAGTACTTCTGAAAACTGGAATTTTATATTTTGCTGAATATTGTAGAGTTAAGTGTTAGGATTTTAGAGTAGAGACACATTGATTCTTTTTAAAATATATCTTTCCTACCCCTGCCACTGTCTCTACCATACATAAATGCATATGTATTATTTTTAATTATATATTTAATTTGCATGACTGATTTATGACTGAATCTCTCAACTAGAATATATAGGAAGGATAAGAAGTGTCTGTTTGTTTGTTTTTGTTGTTATTTTTCCCTAATACTTAACACTTAGCATGCAATAGGTATACAGTAAATAAGCTCTGTATGCCTACAAAAATTAATGCTGAATGAATGAGTGAAAGAGAGAAAGAGAAAAAGGAAACTTTGTAGTTATGCTCTCTGATTTCCTGAAATTCTTTTCTCTACTGTTACTCCAAAACAGAAGCTTGTGAGTTTCCATGCAACAAAAATCTATGTCATGATAAGCAAAGCAGGTCCTTGGGATAAGGCTGCCTGTTTTGAATAACAAGTTACTTGCCTATAACTTTAGGCAAGTTATAAATTCCAAAACTCTTGTCAGTTTTACTATATCACACTGCTCCCAGTAGGAAGAACAAGGAGAAGATGGACAACAAAATCCTAAAGAACCATAAGAAACCTTAGCATTTTGTATTGTCTTGTTGTAGCCAGGAACCTAGTGGTTCATGGTAAAGACAAATATGCAAAATTCTGGTTCATCTGAACTCCTAAGTTTCCAAAAGTATTGTGAGCATTCAAAAAAGCTACTTAAACGGGAAAGCTGAGATGACAAGAACACAAAATCAGCCGTCTGTCACTACTTTACTCTCTTTCCAGATATATTTGCTAAGAACATAGAATTGATGAGTCATTTACCAAAATTCCTTAACACTTGTCTCTTTACTAGTAGTCTAATACTAGGTGTTATTTGTTTTAACAGAGTTCTTTAATTTTACTATATGTTAACTCCATTTAGCATTTTTCTTTATGCCTCATCTTTTTCTCCTCTAAATATAGGCTGTATTAGGTCCTCTGGCTCTAGAAAAAGCAAGAATGAGTGCACCCCATTTGGAATCATATTCGGAGGATGTGATGACAGTAGCCTTTTTAGCCATCTTGATCACAGCTCCAAATGGAGCTCTAATTATTGGCATTCTGGGACCTAAAGTACTCACTCGCTATGATAAAAGCAAAGTGAAAATGGAGTTATCAGGATTAGAACTTCATTAAAAAGTTGATTTGCCATCACTTGCCTGCTTCTCTTAATGAATTCTCTTACATAAGAGAAAAAAGGTACACATATGTGAAGAATGAACATAGAAGCAAAGTTTTAATAAATATATGATTTGACTACAGAGGATTCCTATGATTTTTTATCCCAAAGTTAATTTAATAAAGATAATATAAAATAGAATACCCTCTTAGTATTGATGTATTTCAAGAACAAAGTCAAAGCATAAATACCCTAGGAAAGTTAAAGAAATCTGTCAAGTTGGATTTACTGTCATAATACACACTAAAAACAATCAAAAATTAAATGAACCTAATGTAAGAAAAATAAGATAGTATAAATCTCTAAATAGGAGAATGTTCATCAGGTTAGTAATTCAGTTAGAAAAGATTACCAGAAAAAGGAAAAAGAATTGACAAGACAAAGCACCTTTAAGTGGGTGAACTAAGTGAATTTTAAATTCTAGCTTTAGTGACTGATTGAATTAATAAAAGAACCAAAGTTAGACTTACATTTCTTCTGCAGTACCCTTAAAATGACCCGGGAAAAGGTCAGTTTTCATGCCAGTCCCAAAGAAAGGCAAAGCCAAAGAAAGTTCAAACAAATGGACAGTTGCACTCATCTCACACACTAGCAAAGTAATGCTCAAAATTCTCCAAGCTAGGCTTCAACAGTACATGAACTGAGAACTTCCAGATGTTCAAGCTGGGTTTAGAAAAGGCAGAAGAACCAGAGATCAAATTGCCAACATCTGTTGAATCATCGAAAAAGCAAGAGAATTTCAGAAAAACATCTACTTCTTTTTCATTGACTACACCAAAGCCTTTGACTGTGTGGATCACAACAAATTGTGGAAAATTCTTTTTTTTTTTTTTTCTTTTTTTTTTTTTAAATTTTATTTTATTTTTAAACTTTACATAATTGTATTAGTTTTGCCAAATATCAAAATGAATCCACCACAGGTATACATGTGTTCCCCGTCCTGAACCCTCCTCCCTCCCCATACCATCCCTCTGGGTCGTCCCAGTGCACTAGCCCCAAGCATTCAGTATCGTGCATCGAACCTGGACTGGCATCTCGTTTCATACATGATATTTTACATGTTTCAATGCCATTCTCCCAAATCTTCCCACCCTCTCCCTCTCCCACAGAGTCCATAAGACTGTTCTATACATCAGTGTCTCTTTTGCTGTCTCGTACACAGGGTTATTGTTACCGTCTTTCTAAATTCCATATATATGCATTAGTATACTGTATTGGTGTTTTTCCTTCTGGCTTACTTCACTCTGTATAATAGGCTCCAGTTTCATCCACCTCATTAGGACTGATTCAAATGTATTCTTTTTAATGGCTGAGTAATACTCCATTGTGTATATGTACCACAGCTTTCTTATCCATTCATCTGCTGATGGACATCTAGGTTGCTTCCATGTCCTGGCTATTATAAACAGTGCTGCGATGAACATTGGGGTACACGTGTCTCTTTCCCTTCTGGTTTCCTCAGTGTGTATGCCCAGCAGTGGGATTGCTGGATCATAAGGCAGTTCTATTTCCAGTTTTTTAAGGAATCTCCACACTGTTCTCCATAGTGGCTGTACTAGTTTGCATTCCCACCAACAGTGTAAGAGGGTTCCCTTTTCTCCACACCCTCTCCAGCATTTATTATTTGTAGACTTTTGGATCGCAGCCATTCTGACTGGTGTGAAATGGTACCTCATAGTGGTTTTGATATGCATTTCTCTGATAATGAGTGATGTTGAGCGTCTTTTCATGTGTTTGTTAGCCATCTGTATGTCTTCTTTGGAGAAATGTCTATTTAGTTCTTTGGCCCATTTTTTGATTGGGTCATTTATTTTTCTGGAGTTGAGCTGTAGGAGTTGCTTGTATATTTTTGAGATTAGTTGTTTGTCAGTTGCTTCATTTGCTATTATTTTCTCCCATTCTGAAGCCTGTCTTTTCACCTTGCTAATAGTTTCCTTTGATGTGCAGAAGCTTTTAATTTTAATTAGGTCCCATTTGTTTATTTTTGCTTTTATTTCCAATATTCTGGGAAGAGTATATCGGAGAGTGTTTTGCCTATGTTCTCCTCTAGGAGTTTTATAGTTTCTGGTCTTATGTTGAGATCTTTAATCCATTTTGAGTTTATTTTTGGGTATGGTGTTAGAAAGTGTTCTAGTTTCATTCTTTTACAAGTGGTTGACCAGTTTTCCCAGCACCACTTGTTAAAGAGATTGTCTTTAATCCATTGTATATTCTTGCCTCCTTTGTCAAAGATAAGGTGTCTATATGTGCGTGGATTTATCTCTGGGCTTTCTATTTTGTTCCATTGATCTATCTTTCTGTCTTTGTGCCAGTACCATACTGTCTTGATAACTGTGGCTTTGTAGTAGAGCCTGAAGTCAGGTAGGTTGATTCCTCCAGTTCCATTCTTCTTTCTCAGGATAGCTTTGGCTATTCGAGGTTTTTTTGTATTTCCATACAAATTGTGAAATTATTTGTTCTAGCTCTGTGAAGAATACTGTTGGTAGCTTGATAGGGATTGCACTGAATCTATAAATTGCTTTGGGTAGTATACTCATTTTCACTATATTGATTCTTCCAATCCATGAACATGGTATATTTCTCCATCTATTAGTGTCCTCTTTGATTTCTTTCACCAGTGTTTTATAGTTTTCTACATATAGGTCTTTAGTTTCTTTAGGTAGATATATTCCTAAGTATTTTATTCTTTCCGTTGCAATGGTGGATGGAATTGTTTCCTTAATTTCTCTTTCTGTTTTCTCATTATTAGTGTATAGGAATGCAAGGGATTTCTGTGTGTTGATTTTATATCCTGCAACTTTACTATAGTCATTGATTAGTTCTAGTAATTTTCTGGTGGAGTCTTTAGGGTTTTCTATGTAGAGGATCATGTCATCTGCAAATAGTGAGAGTTTTACTTCTTCTTTTCCAATTTGGATTCCTTTTATTTCTTTTTCTGCTCTGATTGCTGTGGCCAAAACTTCCAAAACTATGTTGAATAGTAATGGTGAAAGTGGGCACCCTTGTCTTGTTCCTGACTTTAGAGGAAATGCTTTCAATTTTTCACCTTTGAGGATAATGTTTGCTGTGGGTTTGTCATATATAGCTTTTATTATGTTGAGGTATGTTCCTTCTATTCCTGCTTTCTGGAGAGTTTTGATCATAAATGGGTGTTGAACTTTGTCAACGGCTTTCTCTGCATCTATTGAGATAATCATATGGTTTTTATTTTTCAATTTGTTAATGTGGTGTATTACATTGATTGATTTGCGGATATTGAAGAATCCTTGCATCCCTGGGATAAAGCCCACTTGGTCATGGTGTATGATCTTTTTAATGTGTTGTTGGATTCTGATTGCTAGAATTTTGTTAAGGATTTTTGCATCTATGTTCATCAGTGATATTGGCCTGTAGTTTTCTTTTTTGTGGGATCTTTGTCAGGTTTTGGTATTAGGGTGATGGTGGCCTCATAGAATGAGTTTGGAAGTTTACCTTCCTCTGCAATTTTCTGGAAGAGTTTGAGCAGGATAGGTGTTAGCTCTTCTCTAAATTTTTGGTAGCATTCAGCTGTGAAGCAGTCTGGACCTGGGCTTTTGTTTGCTGGAAGATTTTTGATTACAGTTTCAATTTCCATGCTTGTGATGGGTCTGTTAAGATTTTCTATTTCTTCCTGGTCGAGTTTTGGAAAGTTGTACTTTTCTAAGAATTTGTCCATTTCTTCCACATTGTCCATTTTATTGGCATATAATTGTTGATAGTAGTCTCTTATGATCCTTTGTATTTCTATGTTGTCTGTTGTGATCTCTCCATTTTCATTTCTAATTTTATTGATTTGACTTTTCTCCCTTTGTTTCTTGATGAGTCTGGCTAATGGTTTGTCAATTTTATTTATCCTTTCAAAGAACCAGCTTTTGGTTTTGTTGATTTTTGCTATGGTCTCTTTTGTTTCTTTTGCATTTATTTCTGCTCTAATTTTTAAGATTTCTTTCCTTCTACTAACCCTGGGGTTCTTCATTTCTTCCTTTTCTAGTTGCTTTAGGTGTAGAGTTAGGTTATTTATTTGACTTTTTTCTTGTTTCTTGAGGTGTGCCTGTATTGCTATGAACTTTCCCCTTAGGACTGCTTTTACCGTGTCCCACAGGTTTTGGGTTGTTGTGTTTTCATTTTCATTCGTTTCTATGCAAATTTTTATTTCTTTTTTGATTTCTTCTGGGATTTGTTGGTTATTCAGCAGCGTGTTGTTCAGCCTCCATATGTTGGAATTTTTAATAGTTTTTCTCCTGTAATTGAGATCTAATCTTACTGCATTGTGGTCAGAAAAGATGCTTGGAATGATTTCTATTTTTTTGAATTTACCAAGGCTAGCTTTATGGCCCAGGATGTGATCTATCCTGGAGAAGGTTCCATGTGCGCTTGAGAAAAAGGTGAAATTCATTGTTTTGGGATGAAATGTCCTATAGATATCAATTAGGTCTAACTGGTCTATTGTATCATTTAAAGTTTGTGTTTCCTTGTTAATTTTCTGTTTAGTTGATCTATCCATAGGTGTGAGTGGGGTATTAAAGTCTCCCACTATTATTGTGTTATTGTTAATTTCTCCTTTCATACTTGTTAGCATTTGTCTTACATACTGCGGTGCTCCCGTGTTGGGTGCATATATATTTATAATTGTTATATCTTCTTCTTGGATTGATCCTTTGATCATTAAGTAGTGACCTTCTTTGTCTCTTTTCACAGCCTTTGTTTTCAAGTCTATTTTATCTGATATGAGTATTGCTACTCCTGCTTTCTTTTGGTCCCTATTTGCATGGAAAATCTTTTTCCAGCCCTTCACTTTCAGTCTGTATGTGTCCCCTATTTTGCGGTGGGTCTCTTGTAGACAACATATGTAGGGGTCTTGTTTTTGTATCCATTCAGCCAGTCTTTGTCTTTTGGTTGGGGCATTCAACCCATTTACGTTTAAGGTAATTACTGATAAGTGTGATCCCGTTGCCATTTACTTTATTGTTTTGGGTTCAAATTTATACACCGTTTTTGTGTTTCCTGTCTAGAGAATATCCTTTAGTATTTGTTGGAGAGCTGGTTTGGTGGTGCAGAATTCTCTCAGCTTTTGCTTGTCTGAAAAGCTTTTGATTTCTCCTTCATACTTGAATGAAATCCTTGCTGGGTACAATAATCTGGGCTGTAGGTTATTTTCTTTCATCATTTTAAGTATGTCTTGCCATTCCCTCCTGGCTTGAAGAGTTTCTATTGAAAGATCAGCTGTTATCCTTATGGGAATTCCCTTGTGTGTTATTTGTTGTTTTTCCCTTGCTGCTTTTAATATTTGTTCTTTGTGTTTGATCTTTGTTAATTTGATTAATATGTGTCTTGGGGTGTTTCGCCTTGGGTTTATCCTGTTTGGGACTCTCTGGGTTTCTTGGACTTGGGTGATTATTTCCTTCCCCATTTTAGCGAAGTTTTCAACTATCATCTCCTCAAGTATTTTCTCATGGTCTTTCTTTTTGTCTTCTTCTTCTGGAACCCCTATGATTCGAATGTTGTAGCATTTAATATTGTCCTGGAGGTCTCTGAGATTGTCCTCATTTCTTTTAATTCGTTTTTCTTTTATCCTCTCTGATTCATTTATTTCTACCATTCTATCTTCTAATTCACTAATCCTATCTTCTGCCTCTGTTATTCTACTATTTGTTGCCTCCAGAGTGTTTTTGATTTCATTTATTGCATTATTCATTATATATTGACTCTTTTTTATTTCTTCTAGGTCCTTGTTAAACCTTTCTTGCATCTTCTCAGTCCTTGTCTCCAGGCTATTTATCTGTGATTACATTTTAATTTCAAGATTTTGGATCAATTTCACTATCATTATTCGGAATTCTTTATCAGGTAGATTCCCTATCTCTTCCTCTTTTGTTTGGTTTGGTGGGCATTTATCCTGTTCCTTTATCTGCTGGGTATTCCTCTGTCTCTTCATCTTGTTTAAATTGCTGAGTTTGGGGTGTCCTTTCTGTATTCTGGCAGTTTGTGGAGTTCTCTTTATTGTGGCTTTTCCTTGCTGTGTGTGAGTTTGTACAGGTGGCTTGTCAAGGTTTCCTGGTTAGGGAAGATTTTGTCGGTGTTCTGGTGGGTGGAGCTGTATTTCTTCTCTCTCCTTTCGAAGAGTTGGGTTGCTTTTCTGGGTGCCTGATGTCCTCTGCCAGCATTCAGAAGTTGTTTTGTGGAATTTACTCGACGTTTAAATGCTCTTTTGATGAATTTGTAGGGGATGAAGTGTTCTCCCCCTCCTACTCCTCCGCCATCTTGGCTCCTCCCTCGGAAAATTCTTAAAGAGATGAGAATACCAGACTACCTTACCTGCCTCCTGAGAAACCTGTATGCAGGTCAAGAAGTAGCAGTTAGAATAAGACATGGAACAATGGACTGGTTCCAAATTGGGAAAGGAGTACATCAAGGCTGTATATTGTCACCCTGCTGATTTAACGTCTGTGCAGAGTACATCATGCAAAATGCCAGGCTGAATGAAGCCCAAACTGGAATTAAGATTGCAACAAGAAATTTCAATAACATCAGATATGCAGATGAACCACCCTTAAGGCAGAAAGTGAAGAGGAACTAAAGAACATCTTGATGAAGGTAAAAGAGGAGAGTGAAAAAGCTGACTTAAAATTCAACATTCCAAAAACTAAGATTATGGCATCCTGTCTCATCATTTCATGGCAGATAAATGGGGAAACAATGGAAACAGTGACAGACTTTATTTTCTTGGGCTCCAAAATCACTGCAGATAGTGACTCCAGCCATGAAATTAGAAGACGCTTGCTCCTTGGAAGAAAAGCTATGACCAACATCAGTTCAGTTCAGTTCAGTCGCTCAGTCATGTCCGACTCTTTGTGACCCCATCAATTGCAGCACACCAGGCCTCCCTGTCCATCGCCAACTCCCGGAGTTCACTCAGACTCACATCCATCGAGTCAGTGATGCCATCCAGCCATCTCATCCTCTGTCGTCCCCTTCTCCTCTTGCCCCCAATCCCTCCCAGCATCAGAGTCTCTTCCAGTGAGTCAACTCGTCGCATGAGGTGGCCAAAGTACTGGAGTTTCAGCTTTAGCATCATTCCTTCCAAAGAAATCCCAGGGCTGATCTCCTTCAGAATGGACTGGTTGGATCTCCTTGCAGTCTAAGGGACTCTCAAGAGCCTTCTCCAACACCACAGTTCAAAAGCATCAATTCTTTGGCACTCAGACAGCATATTAAAAAGCAGAGACATTACTTTGCCAACAAAGGTCCGTCTAGTCAAAACTATGGTTTTTCCAGTAGTCATGTGTGGATGTGAGAGTCAGACTATAATGAAAGCTGAGTGTTGAATAATTGATGCTTTTGAACTGTGGTGTTGAAGAAGACTCCTGAGAGTCCCTTGGACTGCAAGGAGATCCAACCAGTCCGTCCTCTAGGAGATCAGTCCTGGGTGTTCACTGGAAGGACTGATGCTGAAGCTGAAGCTCCAATATTTTGGCCACCTGATGTGAAGAACTGACTTATTAGAAGAGACCCTGATGCGGGGAATGATTGAAGGCAGGAAGAGAAGCGGACGACAGAGGACAAGATGTTTGGATGGCATCACCGACTCAATGGACATGAGTTTGAGGAAGCTCTGGGAATTGGTGATGGACAGGGAGGCCTGGTGTGCTGCGGTTCATGGGGTTGCAAAGAGTCAGACACGACTGAGTGACTAAACTGAAAGTGAAAGTGGCTCAGTTGTGTCTGAGCCTTTGCGACCCCGTGGACTATACAGTCCATGGAATTCCCCAGGCCAGAATACTGGAGTGGGTAGCCATTCCCTTCTCCAGGGGATCTTCCCAACCCAGGGATCGAACCCAGGTCTCCCACATTGCAGGCAGATTCTTTACCAACTGAGCTATCACAGAAGCCTAACTAAACTGAACTGACCCATAAAATGACAGTCTGTTTTAATAGTTTTTAAGTGAAACACTGTGTGTAATACTTACTTACAGATATAAAATTAAATCCTAATGGAAATAAACTGTTGATTTTTCAGTTAGTGTAAACAATGTAGAAAATGAAGTCAGCCTGCATAAATGAAAGATTAGTGGACCATTCTTCACATGAGATTTTCTTTTTATCAGTAATACAGAATAATCTTTCAGCTGTAGCAACTAATGAAGCCTGCTATATAGAGAACCCATCACAATCAACATACAGTTTCAATTGATCTTCAAGTTTCTCCATTTTAAAATTTAAAGGATCATGTAAAATCTTCTCAAACAGCCTTCATGAATAACCTTTAAGAAACTGTTCACATTTCCTTGGCAAAAGCCAAATATAGGGACTAAACATTACTTTGGTTTCCCTCCTCCCTCATCTATATAAGCAAGGTATTAAAATAGCACAGAATATGAAATTTACCCATAAATTTACAAAGTGAAGCAACTGTAATTTAAGGCAACCAAAACTATGTATCTGTTCCTACTGAGACTTTTCACAAAATATATCATTAAAGCTGCCAAAAGTGGAAACACACCCAGATAATTTTGGGAAAAGAGAATAGCTACTGTTCTAGTAGCATCTTCTATACTTTTGCATGTTAGCACACTTATGACTCCATGCCTCATTTTTAACTATTTTAATTCTAGTAGTGAAGAAGTGAAGTGAAGTTGCTCAGTTGTGTCCAACTCTTTGTAACCCCATGGACTGTAGCTTCCCAGGCTCCTCCATACATGGAATTTTCCAGGCAAGAATACTGGAGTGGTTTGCCATTTCCTTCTCCAGGAGATCTTCCTGACCCAGGGATTGAACCCAGGTCTCCCGCATTGTAGGCAGACGCTTTACCGTCTGAGCCACCAAGGAAGTAATTCTAGTAGTAACATTTTAAAAATGTAAACTGCAGCAGTATTTTGATTAATGTTTAAATCATGAGGGCATATCATTTTTACTAGTAAGAAAATATATTTATATGAAAATTAGACTTTAAAATAGAAAGTTGACTTTAGTAAAAAAATAAAGATATAATAAACCATTTTCAGAATGAGGACATGTTTTTAATTAAGGGGAAAACTGTCATTTTGTGATTTATAGGTTTTTCTATAGATTTAGTGTATCATGTGTTTTATGTGTTCATTAAACCAAAACATTCTACTTTTTAAGACAATCTTGCAGATATTCATATATAATTTGAATTTAGAATTTTCTATTTAGAAAAATAAAAACTGACTTTATTAATGTCATTTAAAAGTCGCAGCCAGTTAACCATGTACACATTATTAAGTGTTTATATAAATAAATATAAGAATATTGTTCCTAAAAAAAAAAAAGAATATTGTTCCTTATAGATTTACAGAGTATTTTTATTTATTAATTTTTTTTTTTGCTGTTTAAGGAATTTTTATTAAATTTAAAGATTTTTTCATCCAAATTACATTTCCTTGCTTCATCATCAATTCTGTTATTTAAAACAGAACCAACTGCCTGCCGCTGCCAAGTCGCTTCAGTCGTGTCCGACTCTGTGCGACCCCATGGACTGCAGCCTACCAGGCTTCTCCGTCCATGGGATTCTCCAGGCAAGAACACTGGAGTGGGTTTCCATTTCCTTCTCCAATGCATGAAAGTGGAAAGTGAAAGTGAAGTCACTCAGTCGTGTCTGACTCTTAGTGACCCCATGGACTGCAGCCTACCAGGCTCCTCCGTCCATGGGATTTTCCAGGCAACAGTACTGGAGTGGGGTGCCATTGCCTTCTCCAGAACCAACTATTTCACAATAAAAAATTATAAAATTAGAAGAATGCTTAAAATTTTGTGTTTTGCTGAAAATTATTTCTCCCAGGGTTTTATAGAACATTCACTTGTTTTTATATTTTGCTAATTTCTTTCCCAGTTTTGTGTGTGTTTGTGGCTGATGAGTGTTTGAGGGGTCTTGTTTTAATTTTTATTGGGATATCCAATGATAACATTTACAATGTTGTGTTAGCTTGTACTGTATAGCAAAGTGAATCAGCTGTCCAGTTCAGTTCAGTCGCTCAGTTGTGTCTGACCCTTTCAGTTCAGTTCAGTTCAGTTCAGTCACTCAGTCGTGTCTGACTCTTTGCAACCCCATGAACCGCAGCACACCAGGCCTCCCTGTCCATCACCAATTCCCAGAGCTTCCTCAAACTCATGTCCATTGAGTCGGTGATGCCATCCAACCATCTTGTCCTCTGTTGTCCGCTTCTCTTCTTGCCTTCAATCATTCCCCGCATCAGGGTCTCTTCTAATAAGTCAGTTCTTCACATCAGGTGGCCAAAATATTGGAGCTTCAGCTTCAGCATCAGTCCTTCCAGTGAACACCCAGGACTGGTTGGATCTCCTTGCAGTCCAAGGGACTCTCAGGAGTCTTCTCCAACACCACAGTTCAAAAGCATCAATTCTTAGGCACTCAGCTTTCTTCACAGTCCAACTCTCACATCCATACACGACCACTGGAAAAACCACAGCCTTGACTAGACGAACCTTAAGCTTTACGTATGTGTATATCCCCTCTTTTCTGGATTTCCTTTCCATGCTGGTTGTGGCTGATGATTGTTTGGCACTTGCTGCTATATCATCCAGAGAAGGCGATGGCACCCCACTCCAGTACTCTTGCCTGGAGAATCCCAGGGATAGGGGAGCCTGGTGGGCTGCCGTCTATGGGGTCACACAGAGTTGGACACGACTGAAGTGACTTAGCAGCAGCAGCAGCAGCAGCTATATCATCATCACTAGAGCCAGAAGTCCCCTGTATTCTTTTCATGTCAACTCACAATTTTTAAATATGCAGTGTGTTTCATTCACCCCCATCATTATTTTTTTATTTTCAAATTGTCCCAAATAATGGCCCTTGGGTCCCTTCACACTTGTTTCTGCACTCTTAGGACATGGTACCATAATGTTTGAATGCTTTCTTCTTTCAGGCATAATAATATGTCTAGATTTATATTGCATTTTCCCTATTCCAGACCTGGAATCAACTATTCTCCAAAAGACACTGGTATCTTTCCATGAGGATGGGTATGTTGAAAAACAAAGTCTAGAGACCAAAAATGTTCACTATTACTAGAGTATCATTGCATCTAGACCTCCACAGTAAACATTGCTAAGGAATATATGTTTTAGAAATCATTATACTTTTAATATGAACTATAGAATAAAAGCAGTGCTTTTTTAATATTATTGATGATTTTAGAATATAGTTCATAGCACTGGTTATATTTCGTCAAAATCCTTTCAATGCTGGTTAATGAGAACAAGTGAATGTTATATAAAAAAATACAATTCTAGGACATAGACCTGAGTCAGCCATGGCTCAGATGGTAAAGAATCTGCCTTCAATGCAAGAGACTCAGCTTCTATCGCTGGGTCGAGAAGATTCCCTGGAGGAGGGCATGGCAACCCAGTTTTCTTGCCTGGAGAATCCCATGGACAGAGGAGCCTGGTGGGCTACAGTCCATAGTGTCGCAAAGTCAGACAGGACTGAAGTGACTTAGCATGCCTGCACATGTGGTTAGCATACATAGGACATAGGTCCCATAAGAACTAGACATGTTAATGTTTCCTGTCATCATAGTTTCAAATCATTAAAAAAAAACAAAGCTATAAAAAAGATCGGTTTGATATTTCTAATTCAAATGTACCTTTATAAGGGCTTTTGCCTAACTTATCTTTTTTCTCTTATACTGAATATCTTGATTTTTAATAAAAATAACATAATATTAATTAGTTTCATCTTATTAAAATTTTTAAAAATTACAATACCAGTATTATTACTTACAATAAAATCATGAATGAAGTTTAAGATATTTTGTAGTTTATTTTGTTCCTTTCCTGGACTATATCTCATCAAAGATATTCAGTAAGAGTACTGTATTTTAAAATCATTTGATGTAATTCCTAAAGAAAATGCATGTATATGTGTGTATATATATATATATATATATATACACACACACACACACTTTGATATACAGTTTGATTCATTTATTTCCATTTGCTTCCTGTTCTAAGATTTCCTTTTAAATAAAATTTAAATACAGTTTTTGAATATATGGTTTAAAAAAGTCAAAACTGTATGAAGAGGCTTTTTGGGAGAACTCTTGCTTCTTTTCCTGTCCTTAAGAATTCCACTACACTTCATTTATTTAGTTTTTGGTTTCTTCTTCCAGTATTTCCTTTATCAAATATAAACAAATATGTATTTATCTTTGAAATATATCCCCCTCTAATTATACAAATGGCAGCATACTTTTCTGTCCCACATCAGTACATAGAAATTATTCTCATTTCTATTTAACGCTAAATAGAACTGTGTTGTAACTCTGTCATAATTGGTTTAAGGAGCCCTCTCTACTTGAGGATAGTTCTTTCCAGTTTTTTGCTATTATAAATAATCTCACAATAAATGAATACAAGAATATATCTTTGTGTCATATATATGACACACAAGAATATATCTGGGTCATACCAAGAGCATTTATTTTCAAACTTTGAGATTTTTGCCAATCTGATAAATGATAGATGGTATTTCAGTATAACTTTTAAGTCTCTGATTATGAGTGGACATCCTTTCATAGGTTCAAAGGCTGTTTGCCTTTCTTTTTTTTGGTAAACTATCTGTTCATTTCCTGTGTCCATTCATCAGATTCTGAGTATTTCTCTTTTCTATTTTAAAAGATTTTTACATGGAGAAGATAACCAACTGTCTGTGATATAAATTACAGATATTTTTCCAGGTTTTTTTTTTTTTTTTTTTTTGTCTTTTGCTAGGGGTGCATTTTGTTGTTGTTAAGCAAAAGAGTTTTCTTTCATACAGTTGAATATATGAATCTTTTCTTATTTGCCATAACTCTGTTTCCAAATAAGGTCATGTTCTGCGACACTGAAGGTTAGGATTTAACACATCTCTTGGGGGGACACAATTCAACCATAATAAGTACCATTTATTAAAATATCCTTTTCTGCCTGTGACTTGGGGTATCTTCTTTTTTTTTAATCATATATTAGTGTTAAATTTCCATATATACATGAGCCCTTTTCTGGAGTTTTATTCTACTCCATTGACTTATTTGTTTATATACTAATACCAGAATATTTTAATTTTAGTAGCTTTATAGCCCCCTCTTTTTTTTTTTTTTTTGCAAAAATGTCCTCTTAATGATTGTGCCATGAAAGTCAAAAGCAAAATCAAAGACATTGTATCACACAATTAAAAAATCTATTCAGTAAAATTATGCCTGCCAACTTAACATTTGATTTATTCTTTGTTCAAAGGATTTAAAAAGAGTTGCATTTGCGGCCTACTCTAAATATAAGCTAAAACAAACTTTTTCATAATTTGTCATTTCTTTTTAAATATGAAGATAACAAATATTCATTTCTTTCCATCTTCTTATATGGCTTCACTTCATGAATTTTTTTGATATCAGTTTGGTCTCTTTCATAACAAAGATGTTTCCTTCCCTCTGTCCCCAGTTCTAGGCACTGTAGAGTGCCCCAGTCCAGCCCCAAAGTTCCAATGCAGGGATCTTCCCTCAGGCAATCCCTCTGGTGCCTAGTGGTCTCCTTAGGCACCGCCTGTGGGACTTGGGATTTGATAGCATCTTTCCTAGAGACCAAACAATTTGACATGTGAAGGCTCAGAGCACTGACCGTGCAGGTTCCCATTAATATGATGGCTGGGTCATTGCTGGGCAAGACTCTGAGGCAAGACACAGCTGTTCTGACTCAAATGTAGGCTTGTGCAGGAAACAGTTCTGTGTCAAACAGGAGACACAAGTAGTGTCTTTGCCATAGTTCTGAGCTGGGACTGCATAGTACACTGAATTCTAACCTTACAAAAATCATTCTTCCCTCCTCTCTCTCCTTGGGGGCTCTGTTCTATCTCTTCTTGACCCTAGAAGTTGCTTTTATCTTCTCCTGACATCCTGAGAGCTGCCTGAAATATTCTCCCACCACTCTGCCAAGGGTAGCCTCCCTAAATTTCTACATACATCCCATGGATAGGGTGTTAGCTTTAGTGTCTTAAAAGAAAAGGGACAAAAATTAGATTGAGTTTTAAAGAGAGATTACATTTTCTTTTCTTGGGAATATAGTTTTCCAGCATGTCTTATTTTTTTTTTTCATTCAGGCATAGTTGATTTACAGTGTTTGTTTCAGGTATACACCATAGCGATTTAAAGCTTTAAAACTAACACTCCATTTATAATTATTATCAAATGTTGGCTATATTCACTGTGCTGTACAGTAATCCTTGTAGCGTATTTATTTTATACATAGTAGTTTGTACCTCTTAATCCCATATCCCTATCTTGCTCCTCTCTGCTTCCTTCTCACCACTGATAACCACTAGTTTGTGCTCTTTGTGAGTCTGTTACTTACTTTCTTGTTATATTCACTAGTTTATTTTTTAATTCCACATATACATGATAATGTACAGTATTTGTCTTTCTCTGCCTGACTTCTTTCACTTTAGCATAATACCATCCAGGTCCATCCATGTTGTTGCAAGTGGAAAATGTTCATTCTTTCATGGCTGAGTAGTACCCCATTGTATGTATGTACATCTTCTTTATTGCTTCATCTGTTGGTAGACACTTAGATTGCTTCCGTATCTTGGCTGTTATAAATAATACTCCTGTGAACACTGGGGTACATGTACCTTTTCAAGTTAGTGTTTTCGTTTTCTTCAGGTATATACCCAGGAGTGGAATTGCTGGGTTATATATATACGATAGCTCTATTTTTAGATTTTTGAGGGGCCTCCATACTGTTTACCAGAGAAGGAAATGGCACCCCACTCCAGTGTTCTTGCCTGGAGAATCCCAGGGACGGGGAGCCTGGTGGGCTGCTGGTCTCTGGGGTCGCACAGAGTCAGACACGACGGAAGCGACTCAGCAGCAGCAGCAGCAGACTGTTTTCCACAGTGGCTGCACCAACTGACCTTCCCACCAACCATGTACATCCGTTCTCTTTTCTCCACATCCTATTCAACATGTGTTATTTGTGGTCTTTTTATGATACCTGTTCTGACAGGTACGAGGTAATATTTCACTGTGGTTTTGATTTGCATTTCTCTGGTGATTAGTTATGTTGACCATATTTTCATGTGCCTTTTGGCCATCGACATCTACATCTTTGGAAAAATGTCTGTTTAGGTCTCCTGCCCACTGAGTTGCATGAGCTGTTTATGTATTTTTAATATTAACCCCTTATCAGTCATATCATTTGCAAGTATTTTCTCCTAAGTCAGTAGGTTGTCTTTTTGTTTAATCAGTGGTTTCCTTTGCTGTGCAAAAGCTTTTCAATTAGGTCCCATTTATTTATTTTTGCTTTTGCTTCCTTTGCCATAGGAGACAGATCCAGAAAAGTATGTCTACAATTTATGTTAAGAATGTTCTGCCTATGTTTTCCTCTAGGGGTTTTATGGTTCTGGCCTTACATTTAGGTCTTTAATCAGTTTTCATTTATTTTGTACATGGTGTGCAAAAATATTCTAACTTCATTTTTTTACATGTAGCTGTCCAGTTTTCCTGGCACCACTTTTTTACAATACAAATATAGTTAATTTACAATATTGTGTTTTATGTATATAGAAAAATAATACTGTTTTATTTACATATGTATATTTATACATATAGCTGTTGTTCAGTCACTAATTCTGACATGTCAGACTCTTTGCAATCCCGTGGACTGCAGCATGCCAGGTTCCCCTGTCCTCCCGTCTCTTGGAGTTTGTTCAGATTCATGCCCATTGATCTCGTTTAGGATTGACTGGTTTGATCTGTCCTCCAGCACCACAATTCAAAAGCATAAATTCTTCAGTGCTCAGCCTTATTTTCAGTCCAACTCTCATATCTGTACATGACTCCTAGAAAAAAACATAGCTTTGACTATACAGACCTTTGTCAGCAAAGTGATGTCTCTGCTTTTTAATATTCTGTCTAGATATGTCATTGCTTTCCTTCCAAGGAGTGTCTTTTAATTTCATGGCTGCAGACACCATCTACAGTGATTTTGGAACCCAAGAAAGTAAAATCAGTCACTGCTTCAACATTTTCTCCTTCTATTTGCCATGAAGTGATATGACTAGATGCCATGAACTTAGTTTCTTAAATGTTGAGTTTCAAGCCACCTTTTTCACTCTCCTCGTTTACCATCGTCAAAAGGTTCCTCTTCACTTTCTGCCATTAGAGTGATATTATTTGCATGTCTGAGTTTGCTGATATTTCCCCAGCAATCTTCATTCCAGTTTCATCCAGCCTGGCATTTTTCATGTTGTACTCTGCATGTAAATTAAATAAGCAGGGTGACAATATACAGCCTTGATGTACTCCTTTCCCAATTTTGAACCAGTCTTGTTCCATGTGAGATTCTAACTGTTGCTTCTTGACTCGCATACAGGTTTCTTAGGAGATAGGTAAGGTGGCCTGGTATTCCCATCTCTTCAAGAATTTCCCACAGTTTGTTGTGACCCACGCAGTCAAGGCTTTAGAATAGTCAATGAAGCAAAACTGTATATTTTTCTGAAATTCCCTTGCTTCCTCTATGAGCCAAAGAATGCTGGCAATTTGATCTCTGGTTGCTCTGCCTTTTCAAAACCCACTACATCTGGAAGTTCTCAGTTTATGTACAGCTGGAGCCTAGCTTGAAGGATTTTGAGCATAACCTTCAGTTCAGTTCAGAGCATAACCTTACTAGCATGCAAAATGAGCGAAATTGTCTGGCAGTTTGAACATTGTTTGGCACTGCCCTTATTTGGGATTGGAATGAAAGTTGACCTTTTCCAGTCCTGTGGCCACTGCTGAGTCTTCCAAATTTGCTGACATATTGAATGCAGCACTTTCACAGCATCATGTTTTAGGATTTGAAATAGCTCAGCTGGAATTCTATCACCTCCACTAGCTTAGTTCGTATTAATGCTTCCGAAGACCCACTTGACTTCACATTCCACAAAGTCTGGCTCTAGGTGAGTAACCACACCATCATGGTTATCCAGGTCATTAAGATCTTTTTTGTATAGTCTATGTATTCTTGCCACCTCTTCTTAATCTCTTCTGCTTCTGTTACTTCTTCCTTACAATTTTTGTCCTTTATTGTGCCTATCCTTGCATGAAATGTTCCCTTGATATCTCTGGTTTTCTTGAACAGATCTCTAGTCTTTCCCATCCTGTTGTTTCCCTCTATTTCTTTGCATTGTTCATTTAAGAAGGCCTTCTTATCTCTTCTTGTTACTCTCTGGAATTCTGCATTCAGTTGGGTATATCTTTCCTTTTCTCCTTTGCCTTTTGCTTCTCTTCTTTCCTCAGCTATTTGTAAGGCCTCCTCAGACAACCACTTTGCCTTCTTGCATTTCTTTTTCTTGGGGATGGTTTTGGTCATTGCCTCCTGTACAATGTTATGAACCTTCATCCATAATTCTTCAGGGACTATGTCTACCAGACCTAATCCTTTGAATCTATTCATCACCTCCACTGTATAATCATAAGGGATTTGACTTAGGTCATACCTGAATAGCCTAGTGGTTTTCCCTACTGGCCTCAGTTTAAGCCTGAATTTTACAATAAGGAGCTCATGATCTGAGCCACATTCAGCTCCAGGTCCTGTTTATATTTATTTAACTACAATCAATATTTTATAATAACCTGTAAGGGAAAATAATATATACATATGTGTGTATATATATATATACTTATTATATTTAAGAAAGTACAGAGGAGTCTGGCAGGCTGCAATCTCACAAAGAGTCAGACATGACTGAAGCAACTTAGCATACATGCATGCATGTACATATATATATTCGTGTGTATATATATATTTATTTATATAAGAATGTATATATATATATATGTATATACATTTATTTCCCTTATAGGTTATTATAAAATAGCCTATGATTATTAACTACAATACTATGATTATAGTTCCCTGTGCTATTATCTATTTTATATGTAGTACTGTTTGTTGCTATTCCCAAACTCAACTTTTCATTCTTAAGTATGATATTAGCTATGGACTTATCATTGTTGTTGTTGTTTAGTCACGAAGTCATGTCTGACTCTTTGCAACCCTGTGGACTTGGCCTGCCAGGCTCCTCTCATATATGGCATTTTTAATGTTGAGATATGTTTCCTCATTTGTCACTTTCTGGAGAGTTTTATCTTAAATATTGAGTTTTGTCAAAACCCTTTTCTGCATTTATTGAGATGATTGTATAATTTTTATTCTTCAGTTTATTAATGTGGTATATCACTTGATTGATTTGCAGATATTGAACCTTCCTTTCATCCCTGGAATAAATCCCAGTTGATCATGGTGTATGTCTTTTTAATGTATTGTTTAATTATCATATGTATAGTATGTTTTAATATCTGGTTGAGCCAGCTACCCTCAGTGCCTTTTTTCCCGTAGTACTTTACTTGATTATTTATTTTCCTTGTGAATTTCGAGACGAACTGTTTAGATCCAGAACATAACTCTGGCATGTTACTCTGCTTGCATCTTGAGTGTAGCAGCGTATAGTATTCAATCCAACATCCACTGCAGAAGGAAAGACCTATAGAAGGAGTGTGTGGATTGAGGAACACAAATGCTTTTCATGAAGGAATGGACGAGTGATGTTCAGTTGTATCAGGGAAGGAATGACTATTACATTTAATACTATTGCTACTGTGTTAATTTATACATTATACTCCGTTGGTAAGAACGTTGTTGTTAATGCCGTATTATTTTTTGATACAAGCTAAATATTAAGTTTTTGCTGTGCTTCTTCATATGAATTATTGTGAACTGTAATTTACAGATAAGAATTATTTACCATGTAGGAATCTCTGCTGCTGCTGCTGCTAAGTCGCTTCAGTCATATCCGACTCTGTGTGACCCCACAGACAGCAGCCCACCAGGCTCCCCCGTCCCTGGGATTCTCCAGGCAAGAACATTGGAGTGGGTTGCCATTTCCTTCTCCAATGCATGAAAGGGAAAAGTGAAAGTGAAGTCGCTCAGTCGTGTCCGACTCTTAGTGACCCCATGGACTGCAGCCCACCAGGCTCCTCCGTCCATGGGAATCTCTGGGTTATGATAATTGTATGTAGCATTGTATTGAAGAATAATCTTCCATTAGTAAGCCAGTTGCAGATTTAAAGCATTGTCCCTCAGTGCTGTATGTATGTTTTACAGAGGCCTTTAGAATTACAGAATACAGGAACTGGAAGACATGTGAAAACTGAAGTCCAGATATATCATTAGTGCCAGTGCCCAATCTGGGCCTCAGATCCACTGCTCTCAGCTGCTTTCTACTCAGATAACCATCTGAACTTCAGTGGCCCTCACTGACGGCATCATCATGGTTTTCTGTCCTCTCACCAACAGCCTTCACTCTGTATCTGCTTGTCTCCAAGTTTTATTTTTCTTTCCCTAACAGCATATTACTTAAAATTCTGTTAGCAACAATTAATATGAATTCCAGTCAAGTAGTCATTGGATATGTACTGCCCTCTGGGTGGAGTATAATTTGGACTACATAGTTTCTTTTGTCTGAGGGCACTCCCTACGGTATTCCTAACTATGGAATATGCTGCCTTCCAAACCCAAAGAGGCCTGTGAGGTATTGTACTTCCTTCTTTGTGGTGGGAATGTGACATGCAATAATTTGTCCTTTATTTTAAACCTACTCCAGACTATTGGATCCCCCTAAAATTGTTACTGATGTGGCAGGTCCCTTAATCTTTAAAGAGTTGTTTCTTATTCTCAGGGATGTATGTGTCACAGATGTGCAGCATACTTACTACTTCTTAGTTAGACTGTTTGAAATGATCAATAAGCGAACATATATGATATTCTATAGAATGTCCAGATGGCCCAGGTTTCTTTGGACTAATTTATGACATAGAGTAGAAAAGCCAATACAGACTGGACAGACTGTCAGGGTAAGCTGTTTTCCTTCCCATGAAAGTGAACTTCAGTTCAGTAGCTCAGTCATGTCCAAGTCTTTGCCACACCATGGACTATAGCACATCAGGCTTCCCTGTCCATCACCAACTCCCGGAGCTTACTCAAACTTAGGTCCATTGAGTCGGTGATGCCATCCAACCATCTCATCCTCTGTCATCCCCTTCTCCTCCTGCCTTCAATCTTTCCCAGGATCAGGGTCTTTTCTATCAGGCATTTGGCATCAGGTGGCCAAATTATTGGAGCTTCACCTTCAACATTAGTCCTTCCAAAGAATATTCAGGACCGACTTCCTTTAGGATTGACTGGTTGGATTTCCTTGCAGTCCAAGAGACTCTCAAGAGTCTTCTCCAACACCACAGTTCAAAAGCATCAATTCTTCAGCACTCAACTTCCTTTATAGTTCGGCTCTCACATCCATACATGACCACTGGAAAAAAACATAGCTTTGACTAGACGGACCTATGTTGGCAAAGTAATGTCTCTGTTTTTTATAATGCTGTCTGTGTTGGTCATAGCTTTCTTCCAAGGAGCAAGCATCTTTTAATTTCATGGCTGGAGTCACTATCTGCAGTGATCTTGGAGCCCAAAAAACTAATGTCTGTCACTGTTTCCATTGTTTCCCCATCTATTTGCCATGAAGTGATGGGACCGGATGCCATGATCTTAGTATTCTGAATGTTGAGCTTTAAGCCAACTTTTTCACTCCTCTTTCACTTTCATCAAGAGGCTCTTTAGTTCTTCTTCACTTTCTGCCATAAGGGTGGTATCATCTGCATATCTGAGGTTATTGATATTTCTCCTGGCAATCTTGATTCCAGCTTGTGCTTCATCCAGTCCAGCATTTCTCATGATGTACTCTGCATATAATTTAAATAGCAGGGTGACAATATACAGCCTTGATGTACTCCTTTCCCGATTTGAAATCAGTCTGTTGTTCCATGTCTAGTTCTAACTGTTCCTTCTTAACCTGCGTACAGATTTCTCAGGAGGCAGGTAAAGTGGATTGGTATTCCCATCTCTTGAAGAATTTTCCAGTTTGTTGTGGTCCACACAGTCAAAGGCTTTGGCATAGTCAATGAAGCAAAAGTAGATGTTTTTCTGGAATTCTCTTGCTTTTTCAATGATCCAACGAATGTTGGCAATTTGATCTCTGGTTCCTCTGCCTTTCTAAATTAAGCTTGAAGATCTGGAAGTTTACAATTCACAAACTTTTAAAGCCTAGCTTGGAGAATTTTGAGCACTATTTTGCTAGCATGTAAGATGAGTGCAACTGTGTAGTAGTTTGTGCATTCTTTGGCATTGCCTTTCTTTGGGATTGGAATGAAAACTGACCTTTTCCAGTCCACTGGCCACTGCCGATTTTTCCAAATTTGCTGGCATATTGAGTGCAGCACTTTCACAGCATCATCTTTTAGGATTTGAAATAACTCAACTGAATTTCATCACCTCCACTAGCTTTGTTCATACTGATGCTTCCTAAGGGCCACTTGACTTCACATTCCAGGATGTCTCACTCTAGGAGAGTGATCACACCACCATGGTTATCTGGGTCATGGAGATCTTTTTTGTACAGTTCTTCTGTGTATTCTTGCCACCTGTTCTTAATATCTTCTGCTTCTGTTAGGTCCATACCATTTCTGTCCTTTATTGTACCCAGCTTTGCATGAAATGTTCCCTTGGTATCTCTGATTTTCTTGAAGAGGTCTCTAAATCTTTCCCATTCTCTTGTTTTCCTCTATTTCTTTGCACTGATCACTAAGGAAGGCTTTCTTATTTCTCCATGCTGAACTCTACATTTAAATGGGTATATCTTTCCTTTTCTCCTTTGCCTTTAACTTCTTTTCTTTTCTCAGCTATTTGTAAGGCCTCCTCAGACAACCATTTTGCCTTTTTGCATTTCTTTTTCTTGGGGATGGTCTTGATCACTGCCTCCTGTACAATATCACAATCCTCTGTCCATAGTTCTTCAGGCACTCTATCAGATCTAATCCCTTGAATCTATTTGTCACTTCCACTGTATAATCGTAAGGGATTTGATTTAGGTCATACCTGAATGGTCTAGTGGTTTTCCCTACTTTCTTCAATTTCAGTCTGAATTTGGCAATAAGGAGTTCATGATCTGTGCCACAGTCAGCTCCTGGTCTTATTTTTGCTGACTGTATAGAGCTTCTCCATCTTTGGCTGCAAAGAATATAATCAGTCTGATTTTGGTATTGACCATCTGGTGATGTCCACATATAGAGTCTTCTCTTGTGTTATTGGAAGAAGGTTTTCCTATGACTAGTGCGTTCTCTCAGAGAAGGCAATGGCACCCCACCCCAGTACTCTTGCCTGGAAAATCCCATGGATGGAGGAGCCTGGTGGGCTGCAGTCCATGGGGTCTCGAAGAGTCAGACACGACTGAGCGACTTCACTTTCACTTTTCACTTTCATGCATTGGAGAAGGAAATGGCAACCCACTCCGGTGTTCTTGCCTGGAGAATCCCAGGGACGGGGGAGCCTGGTGGGCTGGCGTCTGTGGGGTCACACAGAGTCAGACACGACTGAAGCGACTTAGCAGCAGCAGCAGCAGCAATGCATTCTCTTGGCAAAACTCTGTTAGTCTTTGCCCTGCTTCATTTTGTACTCCAAGGCCAAATTTGCCTGTTATTCCAGATATCTCTTGGCTTCCTACTTTTGCATTCCATACCCTATAATGAAAAGGATGTCTTTTTTGGGTGTTAGTTCTAGAAGGTTTTGTAGGTCTTCATAGAACCGTTCAACTTCAGCTTTTTCAGCATTTCTGGTTGGGGCATAGACTTGGATTACTGTGATACTGAGTGGTTTATCTTGGAAATGAACAGGGATAATTCTATTGTTGTTGAGATTGCATCTAAGTACTGCTTTTTCTCTCTAAATACTTCTTCAGCTATTACATATCTATTGGTATGTAATCTTTTCATCTTCACCCAATTTTAAATATGTTCTAATTTTTTTATTTTAATTACTTCTCAGTTCCATGAATTATGTGGAAGAGTATTTTTAATTTCTAAAATTTTACATTCTTTTGGGTAATCTTTTATTATTGATTTCTAATAGTAGTACTTTGTGGTCTCCATATCAGTTTAATAGTTTGATACCTTTAGGCCTAATATATATTCAATTTTTGTAAATATTTCAAGTGTGCTTCAAAACAAGGGGTATTCTTTAACTGCTGATTTGAGTTCTATAAAATCTATATAGGCTTACTAATTTTTTGTCCATTTAGTCAATTACTGAAAGTAATGTGTTACAATCTCTCTCTCACTGTATTTGTGAGCTTGTCAATTATTCTTTGTAATTTTATTCATTTTTGATTTATTTATTTTGAGGATTTATCAGGTGTCTACAATTTCTGAACTGGTGTATCTTTCTGGTGAATTTTTACTTTTATATTATGTAGCATAAGGGAGTGCGTTTGAGCACTTCGGGGCTGAGCAAAGATAACGTTGTGGCCATGAGGTGGCAGTAGCTGCACACGAGCTGTTCTGGCACTACTCGATAGGTCTGCAAGTTGGGAAAGGCCCTAGCACCACCCAGAGCTTTAAGGCATCAGGTCCCCTTCAAGAAGGGAAGGAGGGCGAGCATACTGGGGGGAAAAGGCATCAGAGACAGAGGTTTTTTGTCTAGGGGGCTTATGTATTATGTTACTCAGCAGCACATAAGGAGTCTCTGAGTTAGAGAGTTCCAAAGCAAAGAGGCAGCTTAGAGTCTTTGTTGCCCAAAGGCTTATTTCATCTTTGGCAAGCAGATTTTGGACAGTTTCACAGGTTATAAAAAGTAGGCAAGCCCTAAATGGCTAAAAATTGTTTGTTTGGATTATGTTTAAAACAAGTAGATGGGTGAAATTTTGGTTTGGTGCCAGCGGCTTTTGAGCTAGTGGGTCACAAACCTACTCTGAAGAAATAAACCACCCATGGGCCAATATACAGAGGCCACCTTTGCTTCATAAACATAACATATGATAGCTTTCTTTATCCCTTTTTTTGGTTATCATTGTTTATTGTATTTTACTTTTTTATTAGTATTATATTATTTGGCAAAGTTTGTTTATAATGGTCTGCTATCTTACTATTTATTTATTATTCAAACTGCTCTAATAAGAATTTTACTTTATTCTTTGCTTCCACTTACCCAAAACTTCTCTGGGTAAGGTCATAAAGTGACCTTCATGACATCAAATCCAATTAATGTTTTAAAACTTTAAAAGCTTTCTTATTTTATATGCACATGTTTAATTGATATAATTTGAAAATGAGATCTCATACATGAAATTTTTTTTTCTATTTGCTTATTCTTTCCTCTCTCCTCTTCACTTTCCCACCCAAATTCCCATCTTTACCTACCCTCTCTAGATAAAAGATATCATCTACTTTCAGTTCAGTTCAGTCGCTCAGTCTGCCTGACTCTCTGCGACCCCATGGACTGCAGCACTTGTCCATCACCGACTCCCAGAACTTACTCAAACCCACGTCCATTGAGCCGCTGGTGCCATCCAACCGTCTTATCTTCCGTTGTCCCCTTCTCCTCCTGCCTTCAAGCTTTCCCAGCATCAGGGTCATTTTTAATGAGTCAATTCTTTGCATCAGGTGGCCAAAGTATTGGAGCTTCAGCATCAGTCCTTCCAATGAATATTCAGGACTGATCTCCTTTAGGATTGACTGGTTGGATCTCCTTGCAGTCCAAGGGGCTCTCAAGTGTCTTCTCCAACACCACAGTTCAAAAGCATCAGTTCTTCGGTGTTCAACTTTCTTTATGGTCCAACTCTCACATCCATAAATGACTACTGGAAAACCATAGCTTTGACTAGATGGACCTTTGTTGGTAAAGTAATCTCTCTGTTTTGATACATCATTTTCATTTTTCTTCATGCTATAAATCATATGCAAACATATATACAAACACACACAACCCAAAATAAGAGTATATAATATACATATTAATATATATCCCATCACTACTGCATAGAAATACTACATCAACTAATATAGCTCTAATATGTATTTTCCCTTAAGATCAATGTTGCAATAAAATATATATATATATGGACAAATATACTGTTTTTATTTCTGTAGGATTGCTGTGACAAAGAATATATTTCCTCCTAAAAGACTGTCACAATCTGTATTTCTTACTGCTCATATATGAGAATACTTGGTCCCTCCTGGAAAATTCCCACCAGCGATGGGTATTGCTCCTCTTTACATGTGACTACCTATCTACTGGGGTATAAAATGACAGTCTTCTAGAGCTTTATTTGTATTTTCCTGATCACTAGTGAGTTTGAGCATAATTTTATATATCTTGTTCATTTGGACTTATTCTTCTACGGTTGTATCTTTGTATTTGCCCATGGTTTTGTTTGCCTTTTTTTTTTTTTTTTTGCCCATTTTTCAGTGCTCTATAATACATGTTATCATTACATATTACATAATCCAGAGCAATATAGATATTAACTCTTTGTAACCTACATTGCAGTTTCCTCCATGTTTATTATGTATAATTGATATTTGACTTTACCTCTTTTGTCACAAAAAATTGTTAATTTTTGCCACTTAGGTTTCCCTATCTTTAGTCTCTTTTCTTCTTCCCCACCCCCAACTCTCTTTCTAAAATAATAAAAAATATTTTTTTTGTTTTTGGCCATGCCCTCTGACTTGTGGGATCTTAGTTCCCCAACCAGGGGTTGAACTAAGGGCTCTGGCAGTGAGAGCACTGAGTTCTCACCCCTGGACTGCCAGGGAATTCCCAGTAATTATTTTTAAAATAATTTTATATCACATCAAAGCTTTTAATGAAAATTAGGAGTCCAGTGTTGTTTTCTGTTTGAATTAAAGCACCATATTCATCATATGTTAAATTTTCACCTCAATTCTTTTCTACCAATCTAGTTTATTCTTATTTAATGCAGTTATTTTTCTTACCATATTGACTTGATTCCAATGACTGTAGTATATGCTGATATCTGGTGAGTAAAGTTTCTCTCATATTGTTTGTTTTTGTAGAATTTTCTGACTATTCCAAATGAATCTTAAGATAGTTTAATCCAATTTAAAAATACTCATAATTCTAATGTGTTCTATTCAATTAACTTTAAGAGATTTGTATTTTTACAGTAGTGTTTTTTAGTATGTTTAAATTTTGTTCAGTATCTTATAGTAACATTTTTATAGGTTATTTTTTTCTTATAAGTATTGTACTTTTCTGAGCAAATTTATTCTACCTTTTGGGCTTTTTTGCTATCGTGAATGAAATATTTCTCCCATTAGCACTTCTGAGTGCTTATTGCTATTAAATTTTGTATATTCATCTGGTTTCTGAGTACTTTACTCAAAATCCCTCTCTAATTCTGTCTTTTCCAAGCTCTGGCATTTCCTAGGCATATAAAATCATATCAACAGTCACTGGATCCTCCAAAATACTCTTTAATAATTGACAGTAACCATTCCAGTTAGTTCCTGATTTTAATTGAAACAGCTTACAATTTTAAATAATTGCAGTTTTCATAAATACTCTTCATTGTTTTAAGCAGTTTCCTTCAATTTCTGTTTTACTCAAGAATCTTCATTAGGAATGGCTACTAAATCTTAGTAACGTGCCTTTCACCATCTATCGATATGATCATGGAGCTGAAGCTTCAGTACTGGGGCCACCTGATGCAAAGAGCCAACTCATTGGAAAAGACAGTGATGCTAAGAAAGATTGAAGGCAGGAGGAGAAGGGGATGATAGAGGACAAGATGTTTGGATGGCATCACCAACTCAATGGACATGAGTTTGAGCAAGCTCCGGGAGTTGGTGAAGGACAGGGAAACCTGGCATGCTGCAGTCCATGGGATCGCAAAGAGTCAGACACGACTGAGTGACTGAACAACAACAAATATGATCATGTTTTTGCTTCTTTAATCACCTGGGTAACTGTTTCTGTTAATTGTTGTTCAGTTGCTAAGTCGTGTCCGACTCTCTGCGACCTCATGGACTGTGCATACCAGGCTTCTCTGACCTTCACTATCTCCTGGAGTTTGCTCAAATTCATATCCATTGAGTCAGTGATGCTATCTAACCATCTCATCCCCTGCCACCCCTTTCTCCTTTTGCCTTCAGTCTTTCCCAGCATCAGGGTCTTTTCTAGGGATTCTGCTCTTCACATCAGGTGGCCAAAGTATTGGAGCTTCAGCTTCAGCATCAGTCCTTTCAATGAATATTCAAGTTTGATTTCCTTTAGGATTGACTGGTTGGATCTCCTTGCAGTCCAGGGAACTCTCAAGAGTCTTCTCCAGCACCATGGTTCAAAAGCATCAATTCTTTGGTGCTCAGTTTTTTTTATGGTCCAACCCTAACATCCATTCATGACTTCTGGGAAACCAGCTTTGTCGGCAAAGTGATGTCCTTGCTTTTCAACACGCTGTCTAGATTTGACATAGCTTTCCTTCCAAGGAGCAAGTGTCTTTTAATTATGGCTGCAGTCACCATCCACAGGGATTTGGGGGCTCAAGAAAATAAAATCTGTCACTGCTTCCTCTGTTTTCCCTTTCTATTTGTGAAGTGATGGAACTGGATGCCATGATCTTACTTTTTTGACTGTTGAATTTTAAGCCAGCTTTTTCACTCTCTTCTTTTACCCTCAAGAGGCTCTTTAGTTCCTCTTCATTTTCTGCCATTAGAGTGATATCATCTGCATGTCTGAGTTTGTTGATATTTCCCTGGCAATCGTCATTCCAGCTTATGTGTTCATCCAGCCCAGGACTTCTCATGATGTACTCTGCATATAAATTAAATAAGCAGGATGACAGTATACAGCCTTGATGTACTTACTCCTTTCCCAATTTTGAACCAGTCCATTGTTCCATGTAAGATTCTAACTGTTGCTTCTTGACCTGCATACAGATACCTCAGGAGACAGGTAAGGTGGCCTGGTATTCCCATCTCTTTAAGAATTTTCCATAGTTTGTTGTGATCCACACAGTCAAAGGCTTTAGAATAGTCAATGATGCAAAACCATGTATTTTTCTGAAATTCCCTTGCTTTCTCTATGATCCAATGTATGTTGGCAATTCAATCTCTGGTTCCTCTGCCTTTTCAAAACCCAACTTGTACACCTAGAAGTTCTCGGTTCACATACTGCTGAAGCCTAGCTTGAAGGATTTTGAGCATAACCTTACTAGCATGCAAAATGAGCAAAATTGTCTGGTTATTTTAACATTCTTTGGCACTGTCCTCCTTTGGGATTGGAATGAAAACTAATCTCTTCCAGTCCTGTGACCACTGCTGAGTTTTCCAAATTTGCTGACATATTGAGTGCAGCACTTTCACAGCATCATGTTTTAGGATTTGAAATAGCTCAGCTGGAATTCTGTCACTTCCACTAGCTTTGTTTGTAGTAATGCTTCCTAAGGAAGGCCCATGTGACTTCACACTCAAGGATGTCTGGCTCTAGGTAAGTGACCACAGTATCCTGGTTATCCCAGTCATTAGGACAAATAGATTCAGAGGATTTGATCTGGTAGACAGAGGACCTGAAGAACTATGGACAGAGGTTCATAACATTGTACGGGAGGCAGTGAGTGACCAAAACCATCCCAAAGAAAAAGAAGTGCAATAAGGCAAAGTAGTTGTCTGAGGATGCTTTATAAATAGCTGAGGAAAGAAGACAAGCAAAAAAGCAAAGGAGAAAGGGAAAGATATACCCAACTGAATGCAGAGTTCCAGAGAATAGCAAGGAGAGATGAAAAGGCCTTCTTCAATGAACAATGCAAAGAAATAGAGGAAAGCAATAGAATGGGAAAGATTAGAGATCTCTTTAAGAAAATTGGAGGTATCAAGGCAACATTTCACCTCAGGATGGGCACAATAAAGAACAGAAACATTAAGAACCTAACAAAAGCAGAGGAGATTAAAAAGAAGTGACAAGATTGTATTAATAGATGTGCTGAAATCAAAACACTCTTGAATTCCTGGAATACAATCCTTTTTGCCATCGTGATTTTTTTTTAACAGTGCGACACTTTTGTTTGGGCTTCCCTAGTAGCTCAGCTGGTAAAGAATCCACCTGCAGTGCAGGAGACCTGGGTTTGATCCCTGGGTTGGGAAGATCCCCTGGAGGAGGGCGTGGCAACCCTCTACAGTATTCTTGCCTGGAGAATTCCCATGGACAGAGGAGCCAGGTGGGCTACAGTCCATGGGGTGGTAAAAAGTCAGACACAAATGAGTGACTAAGCACAGCACACCTTTATTTAGAATTTTCATCCATATGTATAGATGAGATTGGTCTTTTTTTTGGGGGGGGGCTTCTGTTTCTTTACCAATTTTTTATATTAATATTATACTAGCTGTATGAATTGGAGAAGGAAATGGCAGCCCACTGCACTATTCTTGCCTAGAGAATCCTGTGGACAGAAGAGCCTGGTGGGCTGCTGTCTATGAGGTCGCACAGAGTCGGACAGTTTGCAGCCACAGCAGCAGCAGCTGTATGAAATGAGTTGAAGAGTTGTTCCTTTTTGAAGAAATTTGGGATACTTTAAATCACATTAGAATCATCTCTTTGCAAACCTGCTGCTGCTGCTAAGTCACTTCAGTCGTGTCTGACTCTGTGCGACCCCACAGACGGCAGCCCACCAGGCTCCCCCGTCCCTGGGATTCTCCAGGCAAAAACACTGGAGTGGGTTGCCATTTCCTTCTCCAATGCATGAAAGTGAAAAGTGAAAGTGAAGTCGCTCAGTCGTGTCCGACTCCTAGCGACCCCATGGACTGCAGCCTACCAGGCTCCTCCGTCCATGGGATTTTACAGGCAAGTACTGGAGTGTGTTGCCATTGCAAACCTGGAACTTTTAAAATTAGGATTTTAAAATTTGCTTCTTTCATTCATATCTGAAAATTGGTCTATTAACATGTAGAATTTTATCTTGGGTCGCTTTTGATCTTTTATGTTTTACTAGGAAATTATCCATTTCCTCTAGATTTTCCAGTGTGTTGCTACACAGTTGCATGCAAAATTTTAAAGTGAATGTACTTCTGCGTTCATCTTATTTCCCTTCATGGCAGCAGCATCTTGTTAAAGACGCTGTACTTCTGTCTTAAATTATTGAAGGGATGTTATTGATTCTTATCTTTAGTGTGATTAATGCAGAGGAATTTATGATGGATACTAATGGAAAATTACAGGAAATTTGAGAATTTAGTGAACGTTGACATTTTAATTTTCAATTACAAGGTTCATCTCTGTAATTATGCAATTTACTACTCTTTTCCCATTTCTATATTATTTTGGAAAATTACAGCTTTATAATAAACATCAGTAACTTGTAAATATTGTGGCTGGTTTATTTGACAACAGTGTTTTAAGAGAACAGAGTCACAGAATATACTTTTTGTAAGCAAGAATCAAGGATTCAAGCCAAAGGAAACTTAGAAAGTGATGTCCTTTCTGGCAGAGATAATGCCTCTCAGAACAGATTTTCAGTGTCCTTCAAAACCATAAATGGAATTCCCTGGAGGTCCAGTGGTTAGGACTCTGTACTTCCACTGTGGGGGTCATGGGTTCAATCCCTGGTCAGGGAACTAAGATCCTGTATGCCATATGGCCAAAACACACACACACACACACACACATTTATATATATATATAAACCTAGTAGAAAATTGCACAATAGTACTGCTAGTAAGTAATATGGTCTACTTTTTATATAAAACTAATGCTTGCTTCAACATAACCTCCAAACAAATTGGATTTCTGCGAAAGATAATAGATGTCTCTCTGAACATGATACCATGAGCTTCCAGTAAAAAGTTACTGTGACAACTAAATCATAATCTCAGATGACGCAGCATAGCCAGAACAGAGCAACAGCCCTGAGTCTTCTACAGTCCTATCTCTGGTGCAAAGGGACTACGTGGTCAGTAAGGCAGTCACAGAACTACAGCTGAATGACTTTAAACATGACTTGTCATCCTCCCTAAGGTGGAGGAGGTTATCTAACTTGATTTATGTGGTTTAAATCAGTGTTCCTTTAGTTTTTCTCATATTTTAGCAAATTAAATTATGTAGTGAATTAATCATTAAACCTGAAACATGTTTCAACTGAATGAAAAACTGCCTATGAGAAAGCCTCCAAATATCAAGGAATGAGTCAAGGTATTTCCTGCATAAACTTTCCACCTGGATACCACTTTAAGCACTCAGCTTTTAACTGTATGAAGTAGAAATTGGTATAACCAAACAAAACACAAATCCTACCTTCTTACATACCTTAAACTACTTCAGTTCAGTTCAGTCGATCAGTCGTGTCCAACTCTTTGTGACCCCATGAACCGCAGCACGCCAGGCCTCCCTGTCTATCACCAGTTCCCGGAGTCCACCCAAACCCATGTCCATTGAGTCAGTGATGCCATCCAACCATCTCATCCTCTGCTGCCCACTTCTCCTCCTGCTCTCAATCCTTCCCAGCATCAGGGTCTTTTCCAATGAGTCAGCTCTTCACATCAGGTGGCCAAAGTATTGGAGTTTCAGCTTCAACATCAGTCCTTCCAATGAACACCCAGGACTGATCTCCTTTAGGATGGACTGGTTGGATCTCCTTGCAGTACAAGGGACTCTCAAGAGTCTTCTCCAACACCACAGTTCAAAAGCATCATTCTTCGGCACTCAGCTTTCTTTACAGTCCAACTCTCACATCCATACATGACCACTAGAAAAGCCATAGCCTTGACTAGATGGACCTTTGTTGGCAAAGTAATGTCTCTGCTTTTTAATACGCTATCTAGGTTGGTCATAACTTTCCTTCCAAGGAGTAAGCGTCTTTTAATTTCATGGCTGCAATCACCATCTGCAGTGATTTGGAGCCCAGAAAAATAAAAGTCAGCCACTGTTTCCACTGTTTCCCCAGTTGCCAACATCCGCTGGATCATGGAAAAAGCAAGCGAGTTCCAGAAAAACATATATTTCTGTTTTATTGACTATGCCAAAGCCTTTGACTGTGTGGATCACAACAAACTGGAAAATTCTTCAAGAGATGGGAATACCAGACCACCTGATCTGCCTCCTGAGAAATCTGTATGCAGGTTAGGAAGCAACAGTTAGAACTGGACATGGAACAACAGACTGGTTCCAAATAGGAAAAGGAGTACGTCAAGGCTGTATATTGTCACCCTGCTTATTTAACTTATATGCAGAGTACATCATGAGAAACACTGTTCTGGAGGAAGCACAAGCTGGAATCAAGATTGCCAGGAGAAATATCAGTAACCTCAGATATGCAGATGACACCACCATCTTGATACAAATCCATCATTAAACATTACTTGTGTAATTGGACCACAGTGATGCTCTTAGGCACTGTGTTGTGGAGGACCCTACTTTAAGTTTTCTCAAGTTGCTACACTTTTACTGTTCACATTAAATTTATTTTTTGGTTCCCTCCCCTGCTGTCAGCTGTCACATTATTTACCTGACTCTAGAAGGACCCTGTCGATACTTGTGATTTGTTCAGGAGCAGAAATCAGATAAATAAACTTGTTAGAATTAGAGGTGAAGTAATAACAAGCCAGGGCTTCCCATGTGGCGCTAGTGATAAAGAACCTGCCTGCCAGCGTGGGAAATGTGAGTTTGACACCTGGATCCAGAAGATCCCCTGGAGGAAGGCATGGCAACCCACTCCAGTATTCTTGCCAGGAGAATCCCATGGACAGAGGAGCCTGGTGGGCTACAGTCCATGGAGCTGCAAAGAGTCAGACACGACTGAGTGACTTAGGACAGCACAAGAACAGGCAGACGCTGAAGTCGGGGATCTGCGAGCACTTCTAAACAAAGTTTATAAGCCTAGTAAGAGCTCTCCTGATCTTCTCAGGATTGGTGATGCTCCACAACTGAATTCTAAACAAGTAAAGGCAGTTAGATGTTTCTGGTAAGTAGTAAATAAAATACCTATCATAATTTAAGAACCCTGTTTAAAAAAATTTAAAACTCTCTTTGCAAGGTAATAGCATGTTTCTAATGCAAGACTGTAGGATTACAGTAAGGAAGACAGAACTATATAGATCAGCAGCTGGCTTAATTAGCTTGCCATAAACTTATTAACAAATTAGGTTACAAAATGCAAAAGCAATTTAATGAATCATCATATGAAACATTGAACTCAAAACTGAATTGTAATGTGCTTTTCATAATGTAACTTGCTTAATCACCTGTAAGAATGAATCACTAATACCTCAAGTCCTGCTCAACAGTTTTGGATACTTATTTATGTAATGGTGGTGCTCACGTCTGAGTAAGGCAATGACTGACTGGTTTCCTGGGTAAGGAGCAGTAGTCCTCAAAATGATTATAATGTGACAGTAACAATATGGCTGTTTCTAGAATGTTCTAGGAACCCAAGATATGTATTTCAAGAGCTAAGGTATCCTCCATTGTATCAATTTACATGTAATTAGATTTCAATTAGATGTCAATTTTTTAAGACAGACATGATAGAATTCTGTGAACTTACAAGAGGAAATGATAGCAACTGGTAACACTGCTTATGTAAAGAAGTAATTAAAACAACAGCTTACTACCAGCCCAGGGCTTCTGAAGGAGTTGCACATGTGGGAAAATATTTGGGTGCAAATGTAGGGAGGAAAAAACCGTACTCAAGAGTATTACCTTCTTTTTTTTTCTTCTCCACATTTTCAATTGTTAAAATTGGTTAAAGAAAGAAATGGCCTAGGAAAGAAATGACTGTTTCTTTCTTTAACCAATTTTAACAACAGAAAATGTGGGGAGGAAAAAAATCTTATTCGAGAGTGTAACCTTCTTATTTTTGGAGTATTAGAATTACCTTTTATGAGATGAAAAAAGTTCAATTTTTTAAAATCTTCCTACCTAACAATTTTAACATTGGTAGTTTCATTCTAGTCTCCACATTTGGAGAAAATTTGACCTTCTCTTGTAAGATCTAAGAATGACAACTACTAGAACATGTACAAAACCATGTTGCTCTGATCTGCAGTGAACAGTTTTCAAGAAAAGCATTATGGACCAGGCTATGCAGAGTCTCAGTGAGGAGCGTTTTCCCCAAGTCTTGTGATCAACTGTGGAAAAATAACTGGTTAATCTGACAGTTGAAACCTCAGAAGGGTGTTAAGAAAAAGGTCTTAGGGAAAAAATACCAAAAGTGAGAGCAATGTCGTATTTCTTCCTACTCACAGCAGAAGAAAGAGCAACAATTTTGTACATACAGCTTGTAAAACTTCTCAAAACCATACCTACATTTCTAACCCTAACTTAAAAATTCCTGCTGTTGTTCACCAGAAACTCAAGATCACCTAAATCGACAGAAGCTTTGATATTAAATGTGATAAACTCTTCATAAAGATCCAGGTATCATGCTTAGTGCAGTGTTGTTACATAAGTACACAGTAACTATTAGCTTTGATGATTATTGGAAGAATTAAGTATGACTGCCTCCTGAACCGTCTTCATATATAAAGAAAGCACAGTGGACTGACTGATAGCTATTAATATAAGAATTGTAATATGAAATTAAATTGACTCAGGCTAAAAAAACTATGAAAGTTTTAAAGATTCTCCAATAAGTTTATTTTGCACACATTTTGTATTTTGTTTTACTGGTTTACACTGTAATGAAGAGGAAAATGTTTATACAGATACAATTTTGAACAATGAACTATTATATTACTATAAATTCAGATTTTTAAAAACTATTTCATATTGGGGTTCAGCCAATTAACAATGTTGTAATAATTTCAGGTGAACAGCAAAGGGATCCAGCCGTACCAGATTTACTTTATTTTTAACTGACCTTCAAATTGCAGCAGCTCATGAGTTTAGCTCTAAGTAGTCTTGCCATCCTACCCGACTTTGTCACGGAGTCAGACGGCTCTGACATACACACACACAAGACATGTAAACAGACACAAACAAACCTTTTATAAACAAGTCTTTTATAATGTAAATAATTGTTCCTGGTTGAAACTTTATACCCAGTTCCTGTTTTTTCTGAAATTCGGGTATTCACATTTATAGAGAACAATATTTTAAAAGCAAAGAGTTTTTCTCTTTGAAAACTCAAGCAATTCTGACAGCAATATTTTTCTTACTGACCTAAAAAGAATGAAATATGGAAGGGGAAAAAAATCACTGCAAATGATCAAAACAGAAGGGTACTAACTATATACATATTTAATAGTGGAGGCAGACATTTATAAAGTATAGATTCCGTTGAAAATATTGATGTTCAAACAGCTTTGCACTCATTGCCAAAACCTTCTCAATTAAAATTAAAAATGTTGATTTTTTTTGTAGGAAGATACATTAATTCTTTGAAGTCAGAATGAAAGAACTGTCATTTAATTTCTATATAAAGACTGCTTGAATATACAAAGTATCAAATATAAACAGTAGTGTAAAAAGAAAATAAATTGGCAGAAATAATTATTCAACCAGTAGCAATAATTAAGACCACCATTTGAAAGATCTTCTATAAACAAAGAATGCAAAAATATTGTTCTAACTTTTTACAGCACAGAATTGAATTCCATCCTAATTCATTACTATTACACTTCTTTCTTCTTCAGTATTAGTGGACCCACATTATCTCCTGTCAATTCATTGTGTTTATTATGTGAACCATCACAGGCAGGAAACTAGAAAGGAAAAAATTGCAGATGTTATTTTTCAAATGAGTCAGTAAGTAGAAATATTTTTGACATGCTCTTATAAAGAAAGTCCATTACTTTGGGAGAAAAAAAAACAGATAGCTTTTCTGAGCAACAGATATATTCTATAGCTAACTACCTTCCAATACTATGGCAAACCTAACATTTAAGTATTTCATTATTTGGCAGATTTTAAAAGCTTTGGATGATTCCATACAAGTCAATATGATAGTCTTAAAGGGAGATCAAAATAAGCTCCTATTTTTTATACAGCTCTAACTCTGAGCTCACCTTTTCAATTATTTTAAATTTTTAAAGGATGTAATTTAAATTCAAATTAAATTCTTTCATGTTTTCTCACTATAAAACTTATGCACACTATAATACTTTAAAAAACATTATAAAACATATTTTTAAAAACTTACTCATAAGTAATAATTAACAATTTGGTATCTTTTTTCCTCTATTTACTATGTGCACTCTTGTATTATACCATACTGTAATCATTCCTCTATTATCAGATATCTAGATTGTTTCTAAGATTTTGTTATTATAAATGATGCTATGATGAACATTATTGTTCTTAAAGTCTCAAATAGCCTATGACCAAAGTAGCAGAAGAAAACAGATCTCATCAACTACTTACAATGTATCATTCCAAACTCCTCCTCCTTGTCTATTTATTTGTTCTTAATTGAAATATAATTGATTTACAAATTGTCGAAAATACTGCTGTATAGCAAAGTGATTCAGTTATACACATATATACTCTTTTTTTAAAAAATATTATTTTCCATTACAGTTTATCATAGGATACTGAATAGTTTTCTGTGCTGTACAGTAGGACCTTGTTGTTTATCCATTCTATATATAAAATCTTTATCTGCTAACCCTCACCTCGCACTCCACCCTTCCCCACCCCCCACCCCCTTGGCAATCACCAGTCTGTTCTCTGCCTTGATTCTCTGTTTCATAAGTAGGTTCATCTGTGTCTTATTTTAGATTCCATATATGATATTATATGGTATTTTTCTGTCTGACTTAATTCACATCATATGATAATCTAGTTGCATCTACCAAATTCCTTTTTAATTTCCATATTCAAAATCATCCATAATTACAGCTGCCATTCACTAGCTCATACTACATAGAAGGCACTGTACTATACATACATCATCTCACTAAATCCTCAAAAATTTCTGTGATATTAACAGATTAAAAAAAACTGACAGAGATTAAGGATTAAGTAACTTGCTCAATTAAGTTTCTGTGCTGCTCTAACTTTCCTAATGTAGGAAGTATATTGATCAGAAGAGGCAAACTTTAATTTATAACAGATTTTCAGTGCTGAATACTATGGAAAATTCTCTCATCTCACAGAACCTCAAAACCAGGGATTTAAGAAGCAAAACCATGTTAACTGCACAAAATTTTAGTGTATGTGTAAATGGACATCTTACCGTCTTAGAACGCCAACACCTACAATAAGCTGCTTTAGTAAGGCACAAATCTTCGATGTTTATTTCATTCACCACTTTGGGATTTTCCTTTTGTATTTTAAGATTAATCAAGCTATCCTTCTGTTGCTTTTTCTTCGGGAGGAATGGACGAACCGCAAGGTAGCCAAGTAGTGCGAGTACGCCAAGGAAAGGCAACAACCGAAGCCATTCTGAAACTAAAATTACAGATTTGTTAAGAGTCTGAAAAAGGACTCAAATAGGGATGGACTGGGAGTTTGGGGCTGACATGTACAGACTGCTATGCTGTGACCAACAAAGAGCTACTGTAGTCTAGTTAAAAATGAAACATAAATATTTTAAAATTAAATAATACATGTAAATTACCTAGGTCAATACCTGTTGCATATAAGTACCAAATAACTGCTTATTCCAATTGCTAATGATAAATTAATAAACTTTCATTGATTCCCCCCCCAAAAAAGGACCTATTGTAAATAAATTTTTTTTCCAGTTTTAAAAAAATTTTATTATTTTTTTTTTGTGTGAATTTTTTTAAAAATTTTATTTAACTTTACAATATTGTATTGGTTTTGCCATATATCAAAATGAATCTGTCACAGGTATATATGTGTTCCCCATCCTGAACCCTCCTCCCTCCTCCCTCCCCATACCATCCCTCTGGGTCGTCCCAGTGCACCAGCCCCAAGCATCCAGTATTGTGCATCGAACCTGGACTGGCGACTCGTTTCATATATGATATTATACATATTTCAATGCCATTCTCCCAAATCATCCCACCCTCTCCCTCTCCCACAGAGTCCAAAAGACTGTTCTATACATCAGTGTCTCTTCTGCTGTCTCGTATACAGGGTTATTGTTACCATCTTTCTAAATTCCATATATATGCGTTAGTATACTGTATTGGTGTTTTTCTTTCTGGCTTACTTCACTCTGTATAATAGGCTCCAGTTTCATCCACCTCATTAGAACTAAAAAAAATTTTTTAAAGAACTTAAATAGCATGTCTCACCCTTCAGCTAATTCTTTACTTCTCACTCTAATTTCTTACCTTATTTGTAAAACTGTGAATAAATATCAAGGAACCAGTACCTAGGACCACTTCATTTTATTTGTGGACTGCCTTGAGACTTTTGAAACTGGAAAACAAAGTTTTCAGAAATAAACCCTCTATCCAATACCCTATCTCATTATCCTAAGTATATTTGTGTTTAGTTTTATTTCAGGAATTACAATCACCATAATTATAAATAAAACTCAATTTTATATGTTTAGAAAACATTTCCACCATGTCTAAAATCACACAACAGAATTTCCTGTAAACTATTTACCACTGATTTATAATTTCAGACAGAATATGTCTTCAGTGCTTTAATTTACATTTTTTTGTAAGGCATAGTGTGATTCCTATAGAAAAACCTAAATGTTGTGTTGTGTAAAAGCTATTTTAAAGAGCTAGGTGAAATTTTCACATACTAAATAATCTCATTATTAGATACATCTTACTTCATAAGTATTAATTAAAGCCTCTTGTACTCAGCACTGTTTTGGGGGATAGGAAATATAAGTGACATAAATGAAATGTTCTCTATGTCTGCAGAGAGAAACACAGCAAGGAGGCAAAATATTTATATTTCAGCATGCATTTATCAAATGTTGGCTAGTACACTGCCTCTTCTGGGTTCCATAGGGAATCCCTTCTGACCTTAAGAGTTATCACTTGTCATCATTCACTGAGTGCTAACCTGACACCTTGCTAATAAGCACTGTAGCTTAATGGAGAAAAAGAAAAATTGAAGGTCATATGCTAAGGCATGCTAATAACTGTTAATAATAAATGAACAGATCATGCTAAGAGTGCAACTATAATACCTCAGTTAACATTGTGTTAACTGAATTTAGTAGGCACCATTATTATTCCCATTTTTCATGTGGGTAAACTGGAGCTTAACCCAGGAGAGTAAGTACAAAGCCTATTCTCAGTCACTATGAATGAAATTCAACAGAGCCAAAATTTTATCTGTTCTTCTCTCAGTAAAACTACTCTCCAGAGATAACTGTTCTTACTATTCAACTATTAAAAGGCTGGCTTAATACTAACTCTTCCAAAACGAAGCTATTTTTGATATAACACCATGCCAAAGGTTTGTTATGAGCTCTAGATGAAACAACCTATTTACATATGTGCAGCACCTATAAGAGTGCCTGGCACAGAGAAGGTAAAAGTGAATGGTAGTTTTTATTAAGATTATGAAAAAACATTTTGCCGACTCAACCTGACAATACTACATGGCAGAAATCTTTGGGGATATAATCTTTCAGTCACCAGAATGAAATTCTGTAAGGGTAAGATCTTGCCAGTCAGGCTGATCTGTTCTAGTCTCTTAACAAAAGTGCAGACACTCCACAGAAACACTCTGAGTGAATTAACATTCTGAAAATGACAAAGAACTGCTTCCTGGGGTGAAGGGTCTATTTATAGATCTTTGCTATCCAAGACCGTAACCACTAGCCACACTGTTTTGTTTGCACCCAGGATTTTGTTATAATCAGATATGGTAAGACAACAGACATGGAGACAACTGCCTTGAAAGAAAAGTTTACTTACAATTCACAAGAGGAGGGAGCACAACAGGCCACCCATGACCATATAGGTAAGTATGAGGCTTGGTCAGGAGCAAGGTGAGAGAAAAGGGCACAAGCCTTTATTGTGGTTTACAGAAAAGGCAAGGTAAAGCACAGTGAACAGTTTAGTATTGGCCTGAATAATTTCAGTGGGCTTTGGGCTAGAGAGGTAGTCCCTAACTGTCTCATATCTGGCCTTGGGTGATTTAGGGCAGGGTGAATACTGCTTGGTAAGTGAGAGTTAGATAAAGGTGTTTGGAGTGTAGGCTTTGGATTGGTTGGTTTGCATATCAAAAATATGCTCACAAGCAAGTAGTTTACTATCTTTTGGCATCAGCTAGTCCGGGGAGTGGGCAAACCTCCCTGGCCAGCAAGGTCCCCAAGATGTCCAATTATCATAAAAAATAGAACATAAAAAACATGACTAATACATGTGGCTATTTAAATAAAATTAAGTAGAATTCATAATTTAGTTTCTGAGACACACTAGTCACATTTTAATAGCGCCAGAGCTATTATGTGTGGCTATGCTATGCTATGCTAAGTCACTTCAGTCGTGTCCGACTCTGTGCAACCCCATAGACGGCAGCCTTCCAGGCTCCCCCATCCCTGGGATTTTCCAGGCAAGAGAACTGGAGTGGGGTGCCATTGCCTTCTCCATATGTGTGGCTAGTGGCTACTATGTTTGATAGCACAGAAAACATTTCCATCATCACCAAAAGGCTTTTGGATGGTGCTGCTGTAGACCAGGTTTCCACAAAGTACCATGTCTATGACATGGGAAGGCTACTTTGACAGTGTCAACACCCACAAATATCCCATCCCTCTTGTACTTAGAGCCAGCCAAAGCTACTGATTACCTAGTGGCAGGTTTCCTGTGTCCTTTGCATGAGGGATTCCTTCTGTCTGCCGTGCCTTTCTACTTGTGGTCTACCTGACTCATTTATGTGGACCCTTTAAAACTAGGGTCAAATACTGCTTCCTGCAGAAAATTAAAGTGAAGTTGCTCAGTCCTGTCTGACTCTTCGGGACCCCATGGACTGTAGCCTATGAGGCTCCTCCATCCATGGGATTTTCCAGGCAATAGTACTGGAGTGGATTGCTATTTGCTTTTCCAGGGGATCTTCCCAACCCAGGGATGGAACCCAGGTCTCCTGCATTGTAGACAGATGCTTTACCATCTGAGCCACCAGGGAAATCTTTCTCAATTTCACAAAGCAAATCAATCGCTCCTTCCTCTGCTTTCAAGCCCCTTTTCCTCATTTTCTTTTATCATACAAAGTTTACAAAGTTGATTCCTCCATAATCCTACAGGAAAAGGAACTCCACTTCCTGGCACAAAGTAGAACCTCATAAATGTTTTATGAGTGACTTAACGAATGAATGAATTTAAGTGACTTAATGAACGAATAAATGACATCTAGAGTGTAAATGTCAGTCCCTTTCTCACTCACATTGTACTGTAATTATTTATTTACACTTATCTTACAGATCAGGCAATAAATGTCTTAGACTGTTATTGGCCCCAACATCCAGTACAATATTTTGAACCAGTACTTATTCAATAAATGTTTTTGAATGTAGTATAACATTAAGTATTATTATGTATACTACGAAATTTAAAAGTCTCAAGAGGTTGAGTAAATCAAAGTCAAAAAGTTAAGAGAATGAACATATAAAGATGATAACCTCAACTTAGATTCTTAAGTTTAACATTCCCTATCTTAACCTACAAATCTCAGGGAATAAATAGAATGCTGTTTTAAAATTTACTTCAGAAAATTTTCTTCTTTCAACACTTAATTCCTCGGTAAAACATCGTAGGAATACAGTGATGAAAGGTACTATTATTTCCTACAACAAAATAATTTATACAACAGTCTTATGTGGGAAAATTTACTTTTAAAGATGACAAACTTCAATTTAAGTACAGGAAAAATTATACAGGAAAATAATACAGCCTATAAAGCTCAATTAAATCATTTAAATTATATGTTAGAGCTGATTTTTGGTAAATATGAAATACAGAATAAACAAGAAATTTTTAAAAAAAATTTAAGATTGGCTATTTCTTATGAACCTGTTTAATATATATTGAGCTACGGCAGATATATTAGGTCTGTAAAGGGAAATCTACTACCCACTAATTGTTAGGTTTAATGTGTATTTTGTACAGTACATTCTAAAAATGTTTAAGGATTACCAGAAATAGCATTTAATTTATAAAATCTGAAAATTTTTAAAAAGTATAAAAAATAAAATAACTTGTAATCCCACCAGTCAAGAATTGGTAACACTGTTCATTTCTATTTTGCTCTGTTTTTTCTTACTTTTCAAAAGGTTGCATATAATGATCCCATAAAAATAACACTGGTAACTTGATTGCTGATAATTTCATAAATATTTTCTAATGTTTTCTAATGTATCAACATGGGTAAAACATAGAAATGACTTCACTTCTGAACTATAGAAAGATGAAAATAAAATATTTTTAATGGATGGCTTTACTATTACCACGTAAAGACTACTTAGGACCAAAGGGCCAATAAAATGAAATTAATAATCAATTTTTCCACTCACTGCTATAAACAGAACAGTGTCCCAGTATCTAGAACATTGCCTGTCCCACAGTAAGTGCTCAACAAATACTTGATGACACGAGGAATTCTAAATTGCAGAGTGGTTACATGGAAGAAAATGTTTTAAATGACATCAAAATTGTTCTTCATAAAAGCTTTTTAATTACACTGACTTTTAAATTTAGTTGGTCTACCTCGGAAGAGGGGAAAAAACTTTTTTTTCTTTAAAAAGGGGAAAAAACTTTTACAACTTACAGTATGTAAATATTTTCCCAAAGTCTCAAAAGTAAGTTTTCTGAAATAAAATTCTTTAATCTTTTAAAAATAAACTTTATTATTTACATGTTAATAAATGCAACTCTTTAGCTTGAACTTAATCATTTATTACACTTTCCTATTAAGAAAATTCATCTTTTGTTCCATTTCTTAAAAAAAAAAAAAGGTAAATTTACATACAATAAAACAAACAGATCTCAGGTGTTTAGCTCTGAGCTGTGACAACTAAAGACACTGTTTAGCCTCCACTGAGGGGCTTCCAAAGTGGCGCTAGTGGTAAAGAACCCTCCTGCCAATGCAGGAGACATAAGCATTTGATCCCAACTAGTTGCTTCAGTCATGTCCAACTCTTTGGGACCTTATGGACTGTAGCTTGCCAGGCTCCTCTGTTCATGGGATTCTCCAAGCAAGAATACTGGAGTGGGTCTAGGCTTCTGGGGTAGCTCAGCTGGAAACCCCAGTTCAATTTCTGGGTTGGGAAGTTCCCCTGGAGAAGGAGTGAGTAGGCTACCCACTCTACTCAAGTTTTCTTGGGCTTCCCTTGTGGCTCAGACAGTAAAGAATTCACCCACCATGCGGGAGACCTGGGTTTGATCCCTGGGTTGGGAAGATCCCCTGGAAGAGGAAATGGCAACCCACTCCAGTATTCTTGCCTGGAGAATCCCCATGGACAGAGGAGCCTGGCAGGCTACAGTCCATGGGGTCACAAAGGGTCAGACACAACTGAGCAACTAAGCACAGCACACAGCCACCTTCAGTCTATTTCCTGGACACTGATTCCTACAGACAAAGGCTTTCTATAAAATTTTTGAGATTCATGCAGTAGATCAGTAAATCATTCTTTTTTATTACTAATCAGTACTCCATTCCATGAATACACCATAATTTGTGTATCCACTCTCCTGATGGTGGGTACCTGGGCTGCTTCCAACTTGGGATTATTATGAATAAGGCTGCTATGAACATGCTTGTATAAGTCTTTCTATGGATATATGTTTTCAATTCTGTTCTACTTCTTTAATTCTTTGCTCAAAACTGGTACTTTCTAGAGTTAATCCTCTTGAAAGTGTCAGCTCTGACATATTTGTGTTACTCTGGGAAAAATATTACAGTCCAAGGATTCATAGCTGTAAGAGTAAAACCATTACATTTCAAAGAAACTAGCTTTTTAAGTGGGGAAGAACTACTATATTCAGTTTCACAACTAGCTTTTCAATCTAGAAGTAAACTTTTTTGACTTTTGAATGGGAAGCTTTTTGTTATTCTATTTTAAAAGGTTGTATGACAGGGAAAGCTTTTTTAAAGGTTAATATATTTGAATACAATATACTTTCAAAGGGGGAATTATACTAATTTACCTTAAAAGCCTCACTGTTAACAATGTAACCCAAACAAAGACAGGTTTTTGACAAAGTTGTCTTGACAGGTAAGGGCTGTCTATAAATACTGTACAGTAATGAAGGATCTCCAAGTGTTTACTAAGAATGCAGAGTCATCATGAGAGAGTCAATTGCTTTAAAACACCACTGGATCCAAACAGGGAAGGAAAAACAGGCAACAATAATGTGAACTGTAACTTTTTTTTTGCTCTAATTATCATAGAGAAGAAATGAAAATATTTTTGATCTGGTAGACATTTTAAACAATTTATTTTGAAAAGTTATCTTCCAGGTTTTTATTTCAACCAAAAAAAGGTCTAAGATGGATTCTAAAAGTAGTTCATTCAAGACATCCAAATGTCATTAGCTAATACAATCTAATCAAGAGACGCAGCTCAGAGAGGAAATTGGTCTTTGAAGTTTTTCTTCCATAGTGCTCCACAATAGATTCTGCAACTGTCGTATTATCATTGTCCAGTGCAAAGCAGACTGTCTCATTTTTTGTAATTATTACAAACATCATTTCCTAAACAAATGGACATTACACTGAGAACTAAAATGTAGACACACTGTAATGCGACAGGTTAAATACGCACTATAAAGATATTTATCAGAGTTGTCATTATTTCTGAGAATCATTCTTCACATTAAGTATTTAAGAGCGTCAAAGAAGAAACTACTATATATTATTTATTCAAGAGGGAAAAGGTTTAGGTTGAGTTTCCTTAATGCCTTAATAGGAATTAAATATTCGTTGACAGAATTTCTTGAGAGGGAAAAAAAAAGTTTGAAAGTCTTCTAGTCATTAAGTCAAATATCATACCTTCCAGTCTCCTTCATCTACACTCTATTTATGGAAAACTTTAATATAAAACCAGCCACATTCAGAATCAACACACATAATTAAGGTTAAACTGGGTTCACCCTGGTGGCTCAGGGTAAAGAATCTACCTGCAGTGCAGGAGCTGCAGGAGACCTGGGTTTGATCCCTGGGTTGGAAAGATCCCCTGGAGAAGGAAATGGCAACCCACTCTTGCCTGGAGAATCCCACGGACAGAGAAGCCTGGCAGGCTACAGTCCATAGGGTGGCAAAGAGTTGACTTAGCATGCACAGGTTGGCATGGGAGTAAGGGGATTTTTTTTCTTTCTTGACTGCTAAAAACTCATCAGTTAATTTACACAAATTATTAAGAAAGTAAGTTGGCAACTGGGAACAAATGTCACAAAATGATTGTATCTTTTTGATGTATTATTACCATTTAATGAATACATTTAAAGGTGTAATTTAAAGAGAGAAAAAATTGGTATAGGGCTACTTACCCACTGAACATTAAGAATAAAATATATATATTAAAAACATTCAAAACTTCCAGCTGCAGGGAAATGGTTAGGCCTGCTGCTGCTGCTAAGTCGCTTCAGTCGTGTCCAACTCTGCGCGACCCCAGAGACGGCAACCCACCAGGCTCCCCTGTCCCTGGGATTCTCCAGGCAAGAACACTGGAGTGGGTTGCCATATCCTTCTCCAATGCATGAAAGTGAAAAGTGAAAGTGAAGTTGCTCAGTCGTGTCGGACTCTTAGCGACCCCATGGACTACAGCCTACCAGGCTCCTCCGTCCATGGGATTTTCCAGGCAAGAGTACTGGAGTGGGGTGCCATTGCCTTCTCCGATGGTTAGGCCTACTGTGATGTAAAAAAAGGGGAGAAAAAGTCAAAATTTTACATAATTGCTGTAATCCATCAGAATAAAATAGTAAAATCAAAAGAGGACTAAGATGTTTACAAACTCTTGATCTGCAAGCATTTTCATCTTATGTTACTTTTATGTTTCTCCTTATGTATAGATTTTTTTTAGTGTTTATTACTCAGTTACCTGGTGGTTCAGACAGTAAAGCGTCTGCCCTCAATGCGGGAGACCTGGGTTCAATCCCTGGGTCGGGAAGATCCCTTGGAGAAGGCACCCCACTCCAGTACTCTTGCCTGGAAAATCCCATGGACGGAGGAGCCTGGTAGGCTGCAGTCCATGGGGTCGCAAAGAGTCGGACAAGACAGAGCGACTTCACTTTCACTTTCACTCAGTTACCACTCTTTCTATTCAATTACATGCTTTCTGTCAAACCTTTTAACACCTAAAAATGTTAAATTTTCACAATCCATTTGTCAACAAACCAAATGTCTGTGATTATTATTTAAAGAATCTCTAGATTTAGACTAGATTTAGACCTAGTTTACCACATCTTACCTATCCACCACCAGACACCGCCTTTTGTTTTTTTTAAATCTCTGAGAGGGGATAGCTCTCACAGCACCCTATTAAGGTAAAGCATTCTCTAATTAAAAAAAAAAAAAGAATTCCTTTAACATGCAACTAAAACCCATGTTCAAATAACAATCACTAACTTGGCCCTAGTTGTCTTCTGGTCTACACAAAATACATCTTATTTTTCTTCTACCTGTCAGCCTTCCAAATACTGCGTTTTAAGTCAGCTACCATAGATGTCTAAACTGCTCCAGAAGCAGCCCTATTTACCTCAAAATTATCTTAATTCATGCTTACATTCCCTGGTAATCAGTCAGAACATATGAGTTCAATGTTTGCTTTATCAATAACCGGCTTCCCCTCCCTCCTCCCCTACCATCATCCTAATCAGTCCCTGAGTCTGGTTTACCCATATGTCACTTGCATTGTAAAGCTCAGAACCCAACAATATCTTCCAAGTTTTGGCAGCATTCGGGAAATGTTCATCTTTTAGATATGAAATCCCACGCTGTGGGTTGTATTTTGTAAAGGAGGGAACTTAAGTGCAAATGTTACATGTCATCAGGAAATTTCACTTTCTAATTTTTGGTCTGTCATGCCAGCAAAAGTATCTTTCCTCCAACTCAAGTAAACTAAATTGCTTCCAGGCCCATAGTTACGGTGATGACCTCAAATGACCCCGTGACAGGTTGACACTCCCCCATGGAACTGGAATTGTCTAATTTTGTTAGTAAATAAAACCACCAAATACATGTGTATGTGTGTTTCTCTCTCACACAGACACACCCACACTATGTGGGTCAAACTCAGCCAAGAGCTGGGACGGCCTGATACACAGAGCCTTTGAGCCTTGGATAACGACTTTTCCTACTTTAAAATAAACCAGCAACCTTGCAGGGAGCGACGGAGATGGAAAAAATGGGCCTGTTCCCAACTCAGCACCTTCTCTGCAAAAACCTGGTCTCTCAACACGGAAGGACACTGCAGACAGACACGAAGATAAGCTCAGGGGGCCGCCAAGTCCCAGGATGTGGCCTCACACACACTCTGAGGATGCAGTGCCGGCGCGTGCCCACCTACTCCGCGACTGCAGTGAGAGTGGCAGTGGGGGTGCTGTGCTCAGTCCTGTCCGACTCCTTGCGAAACCACGGATTGTAGCTCACCAGTCTCCTCTGTCCACGGGATTATCCAGGCGAGAATACTGGAGTGGGATCCCAGGTCACGCGCCACCCGCCAGGCTCCGCCCCGCCCCTCGGCCGAAGGACTTTCAGATGCCCGTCCCCACCCTCCGCGTGGAGAAGCCTGCAAGGATGGGGACTGGCTGAAGGCCAGGATTACCTGTGAGTCGGGCGAACCCTGTAATACTCTCGGGCACTGGAAGCCGCTTCAGATACGCGGGGAGCTGCACCTTTACGATGCGGGCCACGCTCTCCAGCACCATCCTGGCCAGCGGCGTCCGCTCTTCGCCCGACACCCGCGGCTCTCCGGCGGAGCTGCTGCGCCTGCGCCCAGAGCGGAAGCGGCCTACCGGCGCTCTCTGCCGGGGCCAGGCCGGGGCGGGGCTGGGCGCCTGCACTGAGAGGTGAGCTGCCGGGCGCCGATTGGCAGCGGGCGGGTGACGTGCGCGCCCCGCGGAGGCCGAAGGGGCGCGGGCGGCGGTCGGGCAGCGAGGCCCGCTTCTGAGTCTTGAGGGGAAGAGGGCCTTCACGGTGGGCCTTTCACGTCCGGAGGCCCAAGAAAGGATACTGTGTCCAAGGAAGTAAAGCACGTGAGAGCACTGTGTAACCGGAAGGTGCCTTTCAAAAGTGAGTTTCTCCTGGCGTCGCTTTTTACCTCGGGCCCTCTTGTCCCAGCCACGACCCCAGAATTGAAAATTCTCCTTAGAGCAGCCTTTCCCTCGAACCCCCGCAGTGCCTAATTTCGCTGTCTCCCCTCTACAAATCTTTTTTTTTTTTTTTTTTAAAGAAAGAAGATACCTAAACTAGGCACTGCTCACAGCCTTGCTCTTTGGCTATTTAGTGCCATCTTGCTCCGAGGCCTTGACTCAGACCAGACCCGTTAGAGTCCTTACTTAGATATCTGTTTTCAGTAGATAATTCTTCTTTCCTACTGTAGATCAATTTTTTTTTCGGTTAACTAAAACTGGGAACGTGGTAAAAGAATATGAAGATTTAGGGTTTCCTTTATTTCATGTTGTAGGGCTTCTGCTACAAACTAAAGTATCCTTGGAGAGCTTTAATTTTTATTTAGGTTTATTAACACCGAAAAAACAGAGAAAGGAGATAGCTTCAGTCCCTTGAAGCACCTTCCTTGACATGACTGTTTCATGTTTTTAAAGTAAAGTATCCGAAGTAATGCACTTGCTGATGGCATGCTGTGTATTTGTATCTTAATAACCCAGCCTCATTTCCTTTCTGAACGCTGCTTGACCAATAACATAGAACAATGAACTGCACAAGGGCCAGTATTTCACCTTGTATGATTTAAAATGTAACAACCAATTGTTAACATGTAAGTTTAAAATTTTTTTTCTCTTGGTATTTCATCTTAAAGTGAAAAGGAATTTTTTTTAAGCAACTTTTCATTCTCTGGACTGTTTAAATTTAATATTTGTTATCGTCCTTCACTAAAAAAATAATCATCAGTAAGATAATTAATTGAAATCTAGATAAATCGGTTTTCTGTCATTTTACCCTGGTCAAAATTGTCAAAGTAAAATTATAATGGAAATTTCTTCCAAGATGTTTAGAACAGATTCATGTTCATGAGCTCGGGTAGTATAGAAGATGATAGACTACGTGATGATTGAAAGGTTGGTGTTTACATTCAGATTACTTTCAGTTTACTCCTGGGAGCTTACTTTTGATTTAGTGAAAGAAGGACCCTGGAGCTTGTTTATCCTGAAAATGATGATCTCAACGGCCTTGTCCTTAAGACTGTTCTGTTGGGAGGTGGTTGAGGCAGGGTGGTTTGAGGGAGTGGGGCCATTAGGCGAAGAAAGCTTAGAGAGGCCACTAAATATTCGTTTCTTATTTAGAGGCTTTGTTGTCCTGACAGGAGCAAAGCAAGCTGTGTTGAGTGAGATCCCTAAGGCCTCTAAGAAGTTTTTCTTTAAAGGATTAAGAGATACATACCTCAGTTAAAAGGTATGTAATAAAATGCTCAAGTGCCAAATGACCAATTCAATGTAACCAACAGCCAGATCCACATACACAGAATACACCAAACACACCATAGAGTCTCTCTATGTCCCTACTAATCACATCCCCTTACCACCACCACCACTGTTCTTCCTCTACATGTTCTTACATCATATAAAAGAAATTATCCTCTGTGTAGTTAAATTATCCTCTATGTAGTTCTTTTGTGACTGACTGCTTTGAGCAGTGGATAGCTGTTTTACTATTTCCAAGTATAAGAAATGCAGTGAATAGAAGTCTATATGGTTGAAGCATTTTTCTTTTTTTGTCTTAAAATTTCAAGATGTGTAGACATATATTCGGAGAAGGCGATGGCATCCCACTCCAATACTCTTGCCTGAAAAATCCCGTGGACGGAGGAGCCTGGTAGGCTGCAGTCCATGGGGTCTCGAAAAGTCGGACACGACTGAGTGACTTCACTTTCACTTTTCACCTTCATGCATTGGAGAAGGAAATGGCAGCCCACTCCAGTGTTTTTGCCTGGAGAATCCCAGGGACGGAGGAGCCTGGTGGGCTGCCGTCTGTGGGGTCGCACAGAGGTGGACACAACTGAAGCAACTTAGCAGCAGCAGACATATATTAGCTATTTCTGATGCATTAAATAATTATATATATGTATATATATAACGTATAAAAGGAGATAGTTCCTAACCCCACCAATTAAAAAAAAACCCTTATTGTGCATTTTAGGGAACATTTTCTTACATTCCCTTTGCTTTAAATTTTAAGTCCTGTTTGGCTTTATTTTTTAATTTGCATTTCATTTCCACCACCCCACCTTCTTGGCAGAACATAAAGTAGAGGAGCTGAAGGTAATTGTTACAAACAGGAGTGGCAGGTTTATCTGACCACCTTCTGATGTTGTTAAGTTTCTAAGTCACCTCCAACTCTGTGACCCCATGGATTGCAACACACCAGGCTTTCCTGTCCTTCACTATCTCCTGGAGTTTGCTCAAACTCATCTCCATTGAGTCGGTGATGCCATCCAACCATCTCATCCTCTGTCGCCCCGTTCTCCTCCTGCTCTTAATCTTCCCCAGTATCATCTTCTGATGTAATACCCAACAAAATGTGGGGTTTTAAAAATTAATTAATTTGGCCATGTCACATGGTGTGAGGGATCCCCAACCAGAGATGAGACCCACACACCCTAAAGAAACTTGGAGTCTTAACCACTGGACCACCAGGGACATCCCCAAATCTGGTTTTATTATAAGTGTTTATTTCTTATATTTAGATCTCATCTTTTTGCTTGGAAAATCCCATGGATGGAGGAGCCTGGTAGGCTGCAGTCCACGGGATCGCTAAGAGTCAGACACGACTGAGCGACTTCATTTTTACTTTTCACTTTCATGCATTGGAGAAGGATATGGCAACCCACTCCAGTGTTCTTGCCTGGAGAATCCCAGGGACAGAGGAGCCTGGTAGGAGGCCGTCTATGGGATCGCACGGAGTTGGACATGACTGAAGCGACTTAGCAGCAGCAGCATCTGTAAAAGACTTAGTTATGATCAGAAAAAGCCAGAGAAAATAGTATGTCGATAAGGTTAAAGCAGTTATTAGTATTAAGAATTTGAGTGAGCAGACTTCCCTGATGGTCCAGTGGCTGAGACTCTGTGCTTCCACTGCAGGGGGCATGGGTTCCATCTCCGGTTGGGGAACTGGGATCCCTCATGCTGTACAGCCCCAGGTTGGATAGGGGAAGAGTGAGGATTGGTAATCCTTTGCTTGCTTTATGTCCTAGCTAGGCCCAAATTTCTATTTGCCTTACATGCTGTCCTGGAAACTCATCTAGTTCTGTGAATTCATATATGGTAAGTAAGTTGATACAGCCCAAATCTCTATTTCCAGCCCAGATTCTCTAGTACTAATCCCAAATGCCTCCTGGGCATCTTTGGGCATCTTTGTCCATTTTTTCTATCGCTTTGCTCATCTTTTTCATTGATATATGTTTTCTGGATAATAATACATTGTAGGTTGTATTAGTTGCATGTCATCCTCCAGTCCATGCCTTTTCTCTGGCGTTTGTTATGGTGTCTTTTTTTACACTGAAATTTAGTTTGAATTAATCAGATTTGTTCATCTTTTCCTGTATATTTTTTGCTTTGGGTGTCTGATTTAAGAAATCCTCTCCTAAAGAAAAGAAGTCATTTCCTATCTCCGAATCACAAAGATATTCATCTTTTTGTTAAAAATTGTAAACTTTTATTCTTCGTATTTTATTCTTTTTTAACTCAAACTACTATTTTTGTGCATAAGGTAGAGATCTAATTTATTTATTTCATATATAAACAACTAATTTTTCTAGCAGCAACTATTAAATAGTGTGACTTTTCTTAAGTTTGTAATGTCATTGATTTCAAATCAGGTTTCCACACATCCATGGATTGTTTTTTCTTTACCATTGGTCAATGTGTATGACCTCTACTATATTACCACACTATCATAATCACTGCAGCCTTATTATAAGTGTTAATACCCAGCAAGATATTAACAATGGTTAATATTCACGTATTTCCTTGGAAATGCCAGATTCTTTCCCACTGTATATGAATTTCAGAATCATTTTATTAAGTTTTATGAAAAACTTTAATTTTACTGAAAATTTCACTAGGGCCTCAGTTTCTCTTCTGTAATATGCTGATAGTAATGGTTGTTATGACTGAATTAATTTTTTTTAGTGTGTGTGCTTAATAAATGGTTATTATCACCAGTATCATCATCAATGAATGAGCATTATTCTGGCTGTGAGATCTTAAATTCAGAAATCCTATCTTCTAACCACAACTTGCTATATTTGTTTATACATTGTCCACTCTGTTACTCCCTCTAACCTTATTCTTTGACTTCTTCAATATATTTAGTGTTGAAACCATTTCTATTTTTCTAGCTGTCAGTTCATTCCTGGCTTTATTTATTTTTTTTCCCATTCCTCACAAAAGTTGCTCCAAATCTTCACCGTTCTTTATTAATTACTTATTAAGCCTTCTAAGTTGATGCTACCAGTCTTATTTTGTGCTCAGATGACCTTGATTTTTAGTTACTGGAGATTTTTTCCTCACCATCATCTCTGAATGTAGCTATAATTCCTCCTGCACTTAGCATCTTCCCAGTCCTTCAGGTCTACCAGCTCCCTATGCTCTAGAACTGATCCTCTAAGATCTTGTTCCATCAGTTATCTTGCCTCAAATGTTCATTGTCTTTCTCTCTACTGGTCCTATAAATCGGTGATTTCCAGGTTTTCACATTTCACCAGCCAATACATTTTTAAATTATGGAAATAAACATGGGTTTGCCAACTTTTTATTTTGTCAAGAAAAGATATTTTAAAATAGTATAGTAAACAGCAAAAACTGACTAGCATCTACTACTGGAAAGTAGTATAGCATAATAGTTAAGATCCCAAGATTCTGGAGCTAGACTGTTTGGACTAGAATTCTGGCTGTGCCAGGGTAGATTATGTAACCTATAAAATGAAGATAATACTTACCTCTTAAGGTTGTATGCTATATACTAATTCAGTGAGTTAATATGTACGAGGCAATTGAAACAGTACCCGGCACATAGACGTGCACGATACTGTTAGCATTTATTTTCATCATAATTATTATTTTTACATCACCATCAACACATCTTTTTCTCTTGCAGCTGCATCTTGTTTTGTTTTTTACGGTGGTTGCTCTAGGGTTGCACAATGTGTGTGATAGTACAGTGTGCCGGTGCTAATCACATGTGGCTCTTGTGGCGGGGGTGGGTAATTAAGATTGCTCTAAGTATAAAATGCTGAAGGGGACCCCACGCTGATTTCTGGAGCTTTTTTCCTGTGTATCTCCCGCCTTTCTCTTCTCTGTAAAGATAACAAGTAGAGAGACAGAGTAGATTGTTCAAGTTTAGAGAGAGAAAAAACAGATTTCATATGATTCGTACAGAGATGAATGTGTTAGACTTCTCAGTAACAATTCTGGAAGCAAAAGGGTAATGGAGCAATGCTCCAAAATTCTGAAGGAAAATTACTTATAATTTAGAGTTCTGTACAGGCCATGCTAAAATAAATTATTTTCAATCCTAAAAGGTCTCAGATATGCAGTTCACACATCCTTTCTAAAGAAACTAATGAAGGATGTGTACCACTTACATGACAAACCAAGAAGAAGTAGGACATGTGATCAAGGGAATAAGCCCAAAGTAAAAGAAAAGTAAAAGGAATTGCAGATTGACAGACTGGAACAGTAAGATGAAATTAATGGGATACTTAATATGCTTGAATAGATTGAGAGGAGACTTACCCTCCTGGGCTCAAATGGATGATTATTACATGAACAACTAACCAAATCTTTTTTTAAAAATAATTTAAACCTGTTAGTTTATGTGTTAAAAAAATTTTAAGGGATAAACAAAACTTTTTTTAAAAGAGGATTTTGATTTTGGTGTTTGGCATTTTTATACTTCCCCTTTCTTTTGAGGAACCACGTTTTAACTGCCCTCCCTTACCCACAGCGTTAAGAGGAAGAGGAAATGCAGCAAACTGGAAATAAAAGCAAAACTAGAGAAACAAAACTGGTATTTTAAAATTAATAACAACTGGTAAAACTTTAAAAATCATTTTCCGAAATACTTGTGGTGCTTAAAACAAACAATATACACAAGCACCTAATAGAAAATTCCTAGAGACATGGTAGAGTGAACTTGGAAAAAAGGCTTTTTATCCTGTAATAGAATCTATGAGTGTGTATTGAGATGCCACTTTTTCAGTCATTGACTAGGAAAAGATTATAATTTAAAAGTAAATACTGGAGAAGGAAATGGCAAACCACTCCAGTATTCTTGCCTGGAGAATTCCATGGACAGAGGAGCCTGGCTGGCTACAGTCCATGGGCTCGCAGAGAGTCGGACACAGCTACAATACACACACACATAGAGATCAAAATAACAGTGGCTTAAATAAAGTACATTACTTTGTTTAAAAACATACAAAATCTATGTATGCAGATATAATAAAGAGTTTGATTCTATATAGATCTTTGAAGTTTTTTTTAGAGGCCACCTTTTTGCCTTAGAAACTCCATGCTTACTGTAATCTTACTTATTTGGCAGCATCGTGTCTTAGCTGTGGCACGCGCTTGGGCTTCCCTAGTTGTGGTACGAAGGCATTTCTCTAGTTGTGGCATGCTCCCTGCACTGGAAGCTTGAAGTCTTAACCACTGAACTGTCAAGGAAGTCCCAAGAAATCCACTTGAAATATAAAGACACAGACAGGTTAAAGTAAAAGAATGGAGAAAGATCTACTATGCTAATACTAATCAAAAGAAAACTGTAGTTGCTGTATTCAGACAAAACAGACTTCAAAACAAGGAAAATTATCAGCGATAGGAAAGGGCATTACATAAAGAGGTCAGTGCTTCCAAAAGATATACCGGCCTTTAATGTGTGTATGTCTGACAACAGAGCATTAAAGCAGCTAAGGCAAAACCTGATAGAACTGCAAGGGGAAACAGACAAATGCACTATTATACCTTGAGAATTCATCACCCCTCTTTTAATAAATAATAGATCTAGCAGGCAGAAAATCAGTGAGGATATATTCATTAGTTGAACTGTGTAGTACCATCAGTCAATTGGATCTAATTGACAGCTATAGAGTATTTTACACAGCAGCAGCAGAACACACATTCTTCTTTAGAAAGATAGACATTTGTCAGTATAAAAGACAACTTGTATGCAAAAGATATAAACATAGTTAAAATTAATAGACATAGACTAAAAAAAATGTGAGGTTTAACATCTTTAATATTAAAAGAGCTCTTTAAAATTCACATCAAGGGAACAAGCAATTCTGTAGAAAATGGCTGGGCAAAGAATATGAATTCAGCAAAGAATAAATCCAAATATGAAAAGTCACTCAAAATCAGAAGAAATCACGATAACACAAGTAAAAGTAATAAGACGCCAAATTCAGGCCTATGTAACAGATTGGCAAGCCATTCATTAACTAGTCTTTATTAAGTGCCTGTTGTGTGACGGGCTCTTGGCTAAGCACAGACCTACTGTAGTGCTCACCAGATCATTGTGAAGCAGATCTTATCCCTGTTTTACAGTTGAAGAAAGAGGATCAGATAGGTGAATCGACTAGACAGAAATCACATAAAGGAATCTGGGGAAATACTAGAACTATTTTTCTTTTTCTTTTTGAGGAGTAATTCATTCAAATGGTAATGTGTGTGTATGTGTGTGTATCTAGATAGATAGGTATTTATGTTTTGAGTTGAAGCTTCCCCCCACTTATCTGTCATACACCCATTTCCTGTGCCAATACTACCTGTCTCACAACCACTTTATTAGTTTCTCATGTAGTTCTCATAGCTTTTTTTATATGAGTTTATTCTCCTTTTTATTTAAAAAAAAAAACAAATGTTATAATAATGGGCTATATTTGATAACTCAGTTATTTAAGTAGCTCATAATGAGAGTCCTCATCCTTTTAACAGCTGCATAGTATTCCACTATGAATAAATTCCACTACAGGAATGCCAGAATTTATTTTACCAAGCCTTTACGATGGATGTTTGCTTTGATTTCAGTCTTTTGGCTTTGAAAACAACGTGGTAATGGGTAATACTGTGTACACTTTTGCCTCACATGTTCAACATTTCACAGAAATAAGATTGTTCCATCAGAGGGTTTGTATATATGTGTGATTTTGCTAGATACTGCCAGATTTCCCTGTGTTATATAAACAAGTAACTGCACCCACAGCATTTTCATTACAGTATGTTATTGAACTTTTGGTTGTGGGACTGATAAGTGAAAATGTTTAATCTTGCTGTAGTTTTACTGGGCATTTCTTCTATTATGAAATTAAGTGAGAATCTTTTCAGACTGGGCAAACGTTAAATGACCAATAGCACCTGTTGCCAGTTGGATCCAAGTGAAAAGTTTTGTTATACGGTGCTGGTATAAATGGGCTTCCCAGGTGGCGCTAGTGGTAAAGAACCCTCCTGCCAATGCAGGGGACATAAGGATGCGAGTTTGATCCCTGTATTGGGAAGATCCCCTGGAGGAGGGCACGACAACCAACTCCAGTATTCTTGCCTGGAGAATCCCCATGGACAGAGGAGCCTGGCGGGCCACAGTCCATAGGGTCGCAAAGAGAAGGACATGACTGAAGTGACTTAGCATGCATGCACGCTGGTATAAATGTGAACTTTTTCAACCTGTTTGCAAAACGGTCTGGCAACCTGTGTTAAATGTTTTAAACTGGAAATATCTTTTGTCCTAGCTATTTCTTTCTTGGGAATCTGTCCAATAGGTATAAAATATGTAAGTGAAAGTCGCTCAGTTGTGTCCTACTCTTTGTGACTGCATGGATATATAGTCCATGGAATTCTCTAGGCCAGAATACTGGAGTGGGTAGCCATTCCCTTCTCTAGGGGATCTTCTCAAGCCAGGGATCGAACCCAAGTCTCCCGAATTGTGGGTGGATTCTTTGCCAGCTGAGCCACCAGAATACTGAAGTGGGTAGCCTATCCCTTCTGCAGCAGATCTTCCCGACCCAAGAATCAAACCAGGGTCTCCTGCATTGCAGGTGGATTCTTTACCAGCTGAGCTACAAGGGAAGCCCTTAAAATATGTAAGGATCTAACTATAAGAATATTCACTGTAGCATCATCCATAGTATCTAAAAACAAGTAGCAAAGTGAAAGCTCATTATTAGGAAAATGGTTGAGTGAATTACAGTTTTTGTATCCAACAAAAGGAATAAATTAAAGCAGTATTAGTTGAATTGTGATTTCCACAAGATACTACTACTAAATGAGAAAAAGCAAGATGAAGAAAAGTGTGTATAATGTGATCCCAGTCTATAAGTCAGCAGCAGCAGCACACATAAATGTTTACATATTTGTGTGTGTGTATGTTTACACTCAAAATATTTATATTTGTAGATATACATATATACATGTGTATTTGTATATAACTATATGGGGGAAATAATGGAAAATACATATTACTTGGGATATAGGTTTGGTTGCTTAAAGGCCAACATAATAACTTAAGATGAAAGTTTATTTTTTTTCTCTTGTAACATTTCAGAGATAATCAGTTCACGATTGATACAGCAGCATTAGGTGTTAGGGATCCACCCTCATTCTAGCTTGTTAATCTGCTATACTCAATATGTGGCTTCTATTTCATGGCCTAAGATGGTTGTTTCACCTCCTGCCAAGATATATCTGAGAATGGGAAATGGAAAAACAGTATACCTCTTCTTTTTAAGGGCATGTCACAGAAGTTGCAGCCATCATTTCCTCTTTTGGCCAAAATGTAGTCACATGGCCAGACTTCAAGGGAGGCTAGGAAATACAGTCCTTGCCTGTGTGGCAAAGTCCTAAGTCAAAACTTGGGAGTTGTAATACTAAAGGAAGAAAAGAAGAAGGGACATTGAGAGACAAGATCAGTCTCTGCCACAGCAGACTAGATTATCTTCCTGCGCTATGAGTCAATCACAAACTTAATGGCTAAAGTCAATAATGATTTATTATTTCTCACCATTCTTTGTTTTGACTAGAAGTTTTTCTGTTGTTTCTTCAGGGCTCATTCACGTGGCTCTCTTCACATGGTCTTTCATTCCAGACTTACAACATAGAGGCCCAGGGCAGTGTTCTAGAAGGTGACAAAGGAAGCTGTAGAGCCTCTCTAGGCCTCATCCACAGAAGTTGCACTAAGTCACAGCTACTGCATTCGGCGGTCAAAATAAGTCACAAGGAAGGCTAGCCTAGACTCAAGAAGTGGGGAAATAAAGTACCTTTTGATAGTTAAAGTGGCAAAGGCACATTGCAAAGAGGCACAAACAAAAGAGGCATGATACACTGGGAACAAATATTGTAACAATCAAACACATGACATTTTTATACTTACATGTATATGTAAATTTTTGTTTGTCCACATAGTCAAAGAAATATAAATAAGTATAATTAGTTAAGCAAATTCATGGTGTGCAGATATGACAAACAGGACCACATCACTCCCTTATTATTGCTTTACAGATTAAAGCCCAAGCCCCTTGACCTGTACCATTTCTCCTATATTACAGTATCTCCCATGAGATGTAATGAAAACCAAGCAGAAAGATAAGTCATTTCTAGCTGAAGTGGTTGGACTTCAAGTTAGTTGTGGAATCTGAACCAGGCCTTGAAAGAAGTGTCTGAATTGATGGCGAGGGGCAAGTAGGCATAACTGGTAGTTCCCAGTCTTATTAGCACTAGCCTTTTAAAAAACTGAAATACAGCATACTGCAGAAATAAATGCAGTATCTATCAGAGGTAAAAATATCCCTCTATCCATCACCCAAGAAATAGAATATTACAAGTTACATAGAAACCTTTTATGTGACATCCCAATAATTATACTCCAACCTCTTCCCCAGATGTAACCACTCATACTAACTTATAACCATAGATCTGTTTTGAATCATACATGAATGAAATTATATGTGTATTTCAACCGTTATATTTGTAAGGTTTATCTAAGTTGCTTGTAGAAGTAGTTTGTTCATGTTCATTGTTATATTCCGCTTGTGGACAAGCTGCTCTGTCCATTCTGTTGTAGCTATTTGAGTTGTTTCTACTTTGGGGCTGTGTGTGCATGCGTGTGTGCTAAGTTGCTTCAGTTGTGACCGACTGTGCGATACTATGGACAGTGGGCAGATAAAGTAGATTTGTAGTACCAATTAAATGCTCAGTTCTTCCAGTTTTCTTACACTAAGGTTAGGATTGATGAGAAAGGAGTGGGACCCTGAGACATTGAATGGGGACAGTTGGGCAGACAAGAATGAAGCTTTGGGGCAGCTCTGTCTCGTAAGTTGATTCCTACTGTCCTCAGAATTTACCCTCGCCACCTCCCAGTTCCTCCAGGCAAATCCCGACATAGCATCCCCATCAGAGGAGTACACAGCTTGCTCTGGCAAGTGCTAACCTACAGAAGAATTAAAGATCTTGCTGTTTTGACCAGTGAGAACCCGAGGAATTAAATTTGAAGCATCTCATCCAAGTCACAGACTTGGTACTTCTTGATGGGGAGAGATTTGGCTCCTTCAAGGAAGAACCCTGCAATGCAGCCACAGCAGTATAATCATTGATCTTCTCTAGACACAGTGGTCTCCAAACTTGTCTGGACATAAGAACACCTTAGAATTCTAAAGCCAAGGATACACCCCAGGCCAGTTAACTCATCATTTCTGGGGGTAAGACAGGCCTTTCTTTGTATTTTTTAAGCTCCCCCAGTAATTCCAGTGAGCAAGTTAGGCAATCATTGTCCTAATCCTTCTCCAGTGGCTATTTATTGGTTAGAATAGGGGCCCCCAAGAAAGTCGAGTGACAGATGGAGTCCAGGCCTGAGTCTGGCTAACAGCCCAGAGAGACCCATACTGGTTACTTCTCCAACCCCAGATGTGTGGTAAGAATGAATACATTTTAATAACTGAAGCAATCTTCATTTTCATTTCCTGACCAATGGAATGAGTGTTGTTATGGTAGGTAGGACTAGATAGAAGTTCAGAACTGATCGATACCACTCCCTCTCAAGACAGTAAAAGAAAAGCAGTACAGAAGTTAGTGCCCCTGTGCTGGCATGACAACTGATAGCATATTCCCATTTAAATTCCATGTGTGATCACCAGATGGATCATGGAGATGACAGTGTAAAAACCAGATGGGTAGTGAAAGATGACAATGGATTATTGCAGAGCTTAATCAGGTGTGGGTGGAGGTGGGGGGCAACTGCAGTTGTTCTAGCTGTGGTATCTTCATTGGAAGAAATTAATATAGACTTTGACATGATACATAGGTATTGATCTAGAAATGTGCCCTGCCCCCACTCCCACCTCCTTTCTAATCAGTAAAGAAAATCAAAAGCATATTGCACTTAAATGACAGTGACAACGGTAAACCCTAACTGTCTTGTCTCAGGGCTATGTCAACATTCCTGTTGTTTCTGTGGTGTAAAGGGACCTTGATCATATCACTATGCCACAGAATATCATACTAGTCTATTATAGCAATGAAATTATGTTAAATGAACCTAATGAGAATGGAGTAGCAAGCATTCTGCATGATTTGATAAGACATATGCCTGCCAGAAGATGCAGCAATAAACCCAGGACTGCACCAAGTTTCTAGGGTTGCAGTGGCCGGAGACATGTTTGAGTATCTGTTCAAATAAGTGATGGGTAGTTGTGTTTCCTACCACTACAACAAAGAGAAAGGAAAAAAGGTGTAGCAGACTTCTGGGGGTTCTGTAGGCAACAAAATAAAGCACATTTGGGTGACCTGCTCTAACCTGTTTTCTGGGTAACCGTAAGATTGCAAGTTTTGATGGGGGGTGGCCTTGTGATTAGGCAGGTCCATTGGTACTGGAAGTTCACGTGGTAAGGAATATTAAATGAAGACTTCGGTAAGTTCCCATAGGGGAATTACAACACAGACCCTTCGGTTTGGAAATAAGGACATATCTTCCTCAGCCAACAACATTTTCTTTTGTTTCTTTGAAAGGCTGCTCCAGATTTGCTCCTGCTACCTGGTAGGATGGAACACCTGCCCATGGGACATCAAGTGACTGCGTGAATAATCAAACCACCTGTCGTGAACTGATGTTATCTGATTCACCAAACCATACAGCTGGATGAGCACAGAAGCAGTCCACTCCCTGTTAGACTGGGAACTGGCTACAGCTAAACTAAATGAGCAGGTGACTCAGACTCCTGTAGTCCCTGACCCTGCTCCTTCAGCATTTCTCCCCCAACCCATATAAATTGGCTTCAGGAGGAGTTCCTTCTGACCAATTAATGGAAGAGAAAAAAAGTGTGGGTCCTATTCATTCTTGAAAGAATCTGCAGTGAGCTGGCCACAGCTGGATGTGAATGGTCAGTAAAACCACCACTCATCAGTGGCCCCAACACATAACAGTAAAGGGAATCTTTCCATAGGGAATAACTTTAGGAGACATGGCCTGAGGTAAGGGTATATACTTGTCACTGGCTTATGAGTTGACAGGCCAGACGAGAACTCAGAACAAATCAGAGAACTGGCCAGTTATGATACAATAACCTGCAAATTAGGGATGCTGGCCTAAACAATGAAGTATATGCTTAGAATCCATAATCAATATATGGTGCTACCTTCCCCAGAAGGTGTATAGAGTGGGGATGAGAGTAGTCCCTCTATTTTTCAGTATGATTAATTTTGTAAAAAAAAAAAAAAAAAAATCAGGTGGCATGTTTTCCAAATTTGGTGAAAAGCATAGAACTATAAATCCACAAAGCTCAGTAAATCGCAAGCAGAAAAGTTACAATGAAAGTCACACCTATGCATGTTATAGTCAAACTGATAAAATACAGAAAAACAAAAGCATCCAGAGAAATTATACATTATATGCAAGATGACAGTTGTATTTTTTTTAAATAAGCTTTTTAATGGAAGCATAACATATGTATAGAAAACCACAAATATAGTTGTTTAGCATGACATCACAAAATGAAGGTAACTATAGTCACCACCCACATCAATAGCTATGTCCATTCTTAGTCATTACTCTTCATCCTTCCCAAGGGTAATCACCATCCTGAATTCTAACACCAAAGATTAGGTTTGATAGTGGTTAACCTTTATATAAATTGAATGCATAATGTATCTTTAGTTTTTGGCTTCTTTTATCTAACACTGTAAGATTTATCCATGTTGTTACCTGGAGCAGGTAACATTCATTCATTCATTTTCATTGCTATTCAGTATTCGACTTTATATCACATTTATTTATCCATTCCATTCCTGATAGATATTAGAGATGTTTCTAGTCTTTGGCTATTAGGAGAGCTTCTATGAACATTGTTGTGTATGTCTTTTGGTGTACACACATACGCATTTGTGCTGCATTCTCTTATTATGCCTAGTAAACCACTAGAGGAATTTTTTGGTCCGTGAAGCATCAGTCTTAGTGGCTTTGGAGGCTTTAGTACTCAAGGGAGGAATGATTCCTAGGAAACATGGTTTCAGTGAATTAGAAGTGGACATGGCTTGCTGGCAGGACTTTTTCCTATCATTAACCAACGGGGGGGTGGGGGTGGGGTGCAGGGGGAACACTACTGACAGAAGGGAACGAGTCCTTTTAAAAGGGGCAGCTTCGATTGCTGTTGCTTAGTGGAGTGAGTAGGACTTTATATGGAATGTCTGATGTTCACCAGTATTCTCTTGGCCAACAGTCAGTGAAAACACTAGGGTAACCCAAAAAGGACCTCCACTTGGTTTCATCTTCTAAGAATGAATGTTTGGATCACCCTACCTGGCTCAGACGGTAAAGCGTCTGCCTGCAATGCGGGAGACCCGGATTTGATCCCTGGGTCGGGAAGATCCCCTGGAGAAGGAAATGGCAACCCACTCCAGTACTCTTGCCTGGAAAATTCCATGGATGGAGGAGCCTGGTGGGCTACAGTCCATGGGGTCGCAAAGAGTCGGACACAACTGAGCGACTTCACTTTTACCTGATAAAGAATTCCATTAAGCTTAGGTGCAAGCAAGGAGTGAGAGAAACCTAGATGGGTGGTGATAGAAAGCAGCTATGCTCACAAACCTAGTCTTCATGACCAGCTAAAACACTTTTATGAAACTATAAATTATGTTTTGTTACTTACTTCTTTTCTCCCTTACCATATATGAAGAAGTCTGGGGTGGATGTTTTTGGCTTCAGATGAGAGTGTGACTGAATTGATACCACCCCATGATCAGCTATCACCCGTCGCTGATAGAAGGAGTGTATGGTGGAAAAGAGTTGAGATAAGTGCTTATATTCCCCCTGGCTCCCTCCATTAGAGGTTGCCCTGAACTGAATGTGTACCGTGACCAAAGAGCTTTGCCTCTCTCACCTTGAACTCTTGACAGTTCTCTCTCCCTCAAGACTTTGGTTAATTTCTTCTGTCTCTTGGAGCTTAAGAGAGGTACAGTTCCCCTGTTGTTAGCCCTGGATTACAGAACTATCCTTGTAATTCTCTTATACCCTATACACACATTTGTAATTAGTCCCTCTGTTTAAAACAAACAATCCTGATTGTGTTACTTGTTTCCTGTTAGGGCTCTTGACACGTGAGCTTTATATCTCCTGTATTGTGTCTTGGATATTAGCATAGCCAGTCTTTCTTTTAGTTTTTGCATATCTCTTCACTTTAAACTTTTCTGTATTCTAATATTTACCTCTTGAAAACAGCTTAAAGGTGTATCTTTATAAATCCAAGGCAACAGTCTTATCTTTTAATTGGGATAGTCAATTTAATGTTATTACTGATATATGAGGCTTTAAAGCTGCTATCCTACTGTTTCTTGTCTCCCGTGCTCTTCACTCTTTTTTCTCTGCTTTCTTCATCCTTTGTGATGCGTCAGATTTATTTATTCCCCTTTTCCTTATAGTTATGTATTTTTGTTGTTGTTTAGTCGCTAAGTCATGTCTGACTCTTTTGTAGCCCCACGGACTACAATCCACCAGGCTCTTCTGTCCATGGGATTTCCCAAGCAAGAATACTGGAGTGGGTTGCCATTTCCTTCCAGGGGATCTTCCTGACCCAGGTGTCAAACCTGCGTCTCCTGCACTGGCAGACAGATTCTTTACCGCTGAGCCGCCAAGGAGGCCTGCATGTCTTTTTACTATAGTTTAATTGCTCTAGAAATTAGACTGTGCATCCTTGACATCTAAAAGTCTAGTATAGGCACTTCTCGGGTAGTCCAGTGGTACAGACTTCAGTGCTGTGCAGGATCAATGATAACAGCACTTATCAGTGCTGATCCTGGTATAGGATCAATGCTGGGGACCCAGGTTTGATCCCTGGTCAGGGAACTAGATCCCACTTGCAAAACTAGAAGTTTGCATGCTGATATAGAGTTCACATGCCGCAACTAAGACCCATCGCAGCCAAATAAATTAAAAATAATAATAAAAAAATAAAAGTCTAGTATACTTTAGTACTTTATCCACTTCCTGGACAACGTGAATACCCTTGACCACTTTATCCCCTCTTCTCAATTTATGTGTTGTTAATGTTAAAATCTGTATGTTTTAAATACCACAATAAGTCAGCATTGTTTTGTAAAAGTAATTATTTGTTGACATTTACCCATATATTTTCTTTACTGTTCTTCATCCCTTTCAAAATCTAAGAACTTCCATCTGAGAACATTTCTCTCTACGCAAAGGTTACTCTTTCCTCCAAGGCAGAGGTGAAAAAAGTGAAAGTGAAAGTCTGGCAGTTGTGTCCGATTCTTTGCGACCCCATACATGGAATTCTCCAGGCCAGAATACTGGAGTGGGTAGCTGTTCCCTTCTCCAGGCGATCTTCCCAACCCAGGGATTGAACCCAGGTCTCCTGCAATGTAGATTCTTTACCAGCTGAGCCACCAGAGAAGCCCAATTTTCAGTTTCTGTTTGTTTGAAAATAGCTTTATAGTGTCTTAACTTTTGAAAGTTATATCATCTGAATATGAATTCTGTTTTTAGTACTCTAAAGATAGCATCATTTGGTTCCAAAGGAGCTGTCTTATTGTCATTCATTTGATAGCGTAATTTTCTTATCTACGGATGCTCAACATTTCCCCCTCTTTGAATATCAGCAGTTAGCATCTTTCACTTTTAGCATAGTTAACATAGTTCACTTTTAACATGAAGTGCTTAGGTGTTATTTTCTTTGCCTTTTCCTTAAAGGTTTATAATGCTTCTTGAATCTAAAGCATGATGCTTTTTGTTTGTTTGAGACAGCTCTTTCAGTGTTGCTTTGTTACAGTCCCTCATGCTTCTCCTTCTGGGTTCTAATTATATACCTATGTGGGACTTTTTTTTTTTTTACTCTGTATCTCCTACCTTTTAAATTTTTTCCATTTTTCATCTTTTAGTCTTTTTGTTAATCTGTCTGCAGATTCTTCTGAATTTTCTTCCAGTTCCCTAATTTTGTCTTCAACTCTGTATAATTGGCTATTAAATCCATTCACTGGGTTTTTGTTGTATCTTTCAATAATAGAATTCCATTTGGTTGTGTTTCCATTCTCCACATACTTACTCATATTTTAAGTTCCTGAACAGATTAATCATAGTATTTTGGGGAATTTGGGGGAGGGCTGTGCCACATATCTTGTGGGGTCTTAGTTCTCCCCAGCCAGGGATTGAACCTGGGCCACCTCAGTAAAAGCCCTGAGTCCTATCCAGTGGACCACCAGGGAACTCCCTAATTACACTGTTTTAAAGTCTTCGTTTCATAATCCCCGTGAGTCCTGTTTCTATGGTTGCTTCTCTGTCTTGTCATGTCATCTCATATACCTGATTATTGTTTTATGTGTGCTGGATATTGTATATAAACAATTGTAGAGATATTTTGAGGCTTGGGATAGCATGAGTTTCTTTTAGAGAGGATTTTTTTACTTCTTTAGGTAGCGAGGGCCATTAGTATCCTCAGATCACTGCAATCCAGTTGAGAATGGAGATGATTCAGTTCCAATCTATTTTTGGTTCACTCTGACTTGTAGGGTGCAGCACGTTAGAATCTCAACAGAAAGACTGAGGTGCTTGTCTCTTGGTGAGCCCAACTCTAGTTTTTCTCCTCTTCTACCCTCATCTAGGTCTGTGAGCTTGCAAAAGGCTTTGTTCTTAGTTGCTTCTGGAAGAGACAGAGGCCTCCATCAGAGAGGCTGTAAGCGCCTCTCCAACCTGTCTGCCTCTACTAGGTCTTAGCCGTGAAATCCTCACAGTTTTGAGAGCTTTCCAATGCCTTCAGACAGATATATTTCTTTGTCTCAGCTTTCCTAGTTGTTCTCAGCAGAAACGTGATCAAAACCACATAGTCCTTCATTACCAGAAGTGGAACCGCAGCGGTCTCATTTTTTTTAATTACAGTATAGCTGATGCACAATATTGTACTAGTTTCAGATATACAACACAATGATTCACAATTTTTAAAGGTTATAGTCAGTTTATAGTTATAAATAAAATAACCATATTCCCTGTGCTGTACAATACATCCTTGGAGCTGATTTATTTTATGCCTAGTTGTTTGTATCTCTTGATCCTCTACTCCTATTTTGCCCCTTCCCTAGTCCCTGTCCCCTTTGGTAACCACTAGTTTGTTCTTTGTACCTGTGAGTCTGTTTCTTTTTTGTTATATTCACTAGTTTATTTTTTATATTCAACATATATATGAGATCATACAGTATTTGTCCCTGACCTATTTTACTGAGCGTAATACCCTCCAAGTCCCACTGTGTTGTTTGCAAATGGTAAGATTTCATTCTTTTTAATGAAATAGTATTCCAGTGTGTGTGTGTGTGTGTGTGTGTGTGTGTATATATATATATCTCACATCTTCTTTAACCATTCATGCACTGATGGACATTTCTGTTGCGAAGACTTTTTTTTTAATGTCAAAAATTTTACCGCTGCTTCCTGCCCGCTCTCCATCAAAACACACAAGGTAGTAGTTATACATATACATGGTCTATAAACTATATATAAATAATGCATATATATATAATAAATGTTCAGGTCCCTGCAATAATTGTTACTCAGGGATATGTAACTCAGAGAAGGGAAACACTGCTAAAAGCAAAGGCAGTCTCAGGAAAGTTAAAAGTTATGTTCAAAGGAACAAGAGAAGCCCGGTATGATTAGAGATTTCACATATGAAACAGAGATAAGATTCTGATCTTTACTGTCTGCATAATAGGAAACCATTGGCAGCTTCTTTATTGAGATATCTTTCAGTAAAAGCTGTGTTTAATCTGATACTGATACGCAAGATAGAGGTAAGAGTAAAGGCAGAGAAAATCACTAGAAATCTAGAGTAATGGACCAAATATGAGTTGATGAGAGGCACCATAGTGTAATGAAAAGAATGGTGACATTAGGATCACAGGACTTGTAATTACTGGTCCTGTCAACTTAGGCAAGTAATTTAACTTCTTACTCTGCTTCCTGTTTACATGCCAGTCACCTTGTAGGCCCTTCAACAGGATGATGAACTGTTTATAACTTCTGCGTTACTCACAGAGTGGTTATACAAATACAATGATGAAAATATTTTAAAATGTATATTAAAATGTATGCATTTGAAGGCCCAACACAGAGACTGATGAAAGATAAAAGAAAAAAAAAATTAACTCCAATATTGAATCTTGAAGACTAGAAAATACATTCATCTAAATATGTCAGTTAGAAGAAGAGCTGATTTTGGAAATCAGGAAAAGGGTTTGTGAAAAAATAGTGATTTACTTAATTTTAATTGTGGAAATGTTCAGCAGGTAGTTGTTAGTTACATTTACTAGTTTCATGTATTATTAGGTATTTTTCATGTGAGGTCATTTCATTCAGTCTCCTTCATAAATTTTTAAGTTCTTAGAGAAAGAAATTATTTCCTTGGGAATTTGTATTCCTCTTCATTTTTAACTTCAAAAAAAGTTTGTACCTACCAACTAATTTGATAAAGTTTGATTTATTTTGTCCAATTCATTGGTAAAGTGATTATATAGGGCATTGACTGGTTTAAAGATTGTTTGGTCCTCTCAGTTGAATACCAAACTGTAACTCTTTATGTACCTCACTCTACAAAGTTGTCATGCTAGTACCTTACCATAATCCAGGCAAACAGATTCTTTAACCTGTATTTGAATTCCATGTGAGACATAAAAATGTCTTATAGAAAGTCATATGTATATGTTTCTTTTATATTTTAAATGTATATGCTTTTCATTTGGATCCTGAAATTTAAGATGGTTTCTATTCCTCCTGAAATCCTTCATTTCTCTTAATACTTTTAAGTTGAGGTACAGTTGATTTATAATGTTGTGTCAGTTTGAGTTGTACAGCAAAGTGAGTCAGTTGTACACATACATATATTCACTGTTTTTTAGATTCTTTTCCCGTATAGAGGCCATTACACAGCACTGAGTTCCCTGGGCCATACAGTAGGTCCCTATCAGTTATCTGTTTTATACACCCATGTTGTATGCATGCGTGCTAAGTTGTTTCACTCACGTGTAACTCTGTGCAACCCTATGGACTGTGGCCCGCCAGGCTCCTCTGTCCATGGCATTCTCCAGGCAGGAATAGTGGAACGGGTTGCCACACCCTCCTCCAAGGCATCTTCCTAACCCAGGGACTGAACCTGCATCTGTCTCCTGCATTGGCAGGCGTGTTCTTTACCTCTGGCACCACCTGGGAAGCCCTATTTTATACATAGTATAATGTGTGTATGTCAATCAATTTTTCCCTCTAGAACTTTAAAAAAATAAATTGTAATGAACACTCAACTGTATCAGTCACTTACTATCTTTTGTGCTTTAAGAATTTGCCTCTCCTGCCCAGTTTGGCATCTCTAGACTGCTGTACTGTGTCACCAAATCTGTAACTTTAAATTTCTGATGGCATCCAGAATCTTGGTTAAGTTTGGACTTCCTCTCGTATCATGGTTTGCTCCTTCTCATTGTAGTCGTTTCCTCTATTCCTACATGAATAGAAATTTGGTAATATAGAGCTGTTTACCTTTCCTATTTTTTGCCCATTATAATTTTCTGTGTTTAACATCCTTTGTAGTAATTCTTCTACAAAAAATATTTTATGTATTTTTTTATTTCAGATCACGAAAATAATACATTAGCACCCTTCCTTACCCATTACTCAAACTTTGGCATTCTCAACCTTAGGAAACTTCGAAGTAAGAAAAAAACTGAGCAGCAAGGAAAATAGGTGTTGTAAGCTTTGTTCTGTAACAAAAATATTGATCTGTTCTTGAGGAATCGTTTCACAAAGGTGAATTCTCCATGTAACTGAAGCTTCATTATCCATCATGGACAGTAAGTTAGTGTAGTTTGAAGGGTCTTTACCAGTATGCTGTAAGTTTAACAACTAGCCTCTCCAGGGTTAAAAAAAAAGTTCTGATTGTGATGTTTGCTAATTCCAGTGGGGTTAAATACTCCCACTGTGACTCTCACTTCAAGCTAACACAGGACATCATTGAACACAGAGTTGGAAAGAGGGGTGGACTATCAGATTATAAGATTTCCCTCATGTGCACACAACAGACATAATCATAAAAACATGGATAATAATGAAATAGTAAACTAAAAATGAGTTTTGAGTATTTATTATTCAGTAATATTGGATTTTACTATATTGACTCATTGGAAAAGACTCTGATGCTGGGAGGGATTGGGGGCAAGAGGAGAAGGGGACAACAGAGGATGAGATGACTGGATGGCATCAGTGACTCGATGGACGTGAGTCTGAACTCTGGGAGTTGGTGATGGACAGGGAGGCCTGGCGTGCTGCGATTCATGGGGTCGCAAAGAGTCGGACATGACTGAGCGACTGATCTGATCTGATCTGATCAGTTTATATAATTTCTGATAATGGCTGTGTTTAAATTCTGCAGAATTCTTAAACTTTTTTATTTCATTTATTTTTAAACTGAAGGATAATTGCTTTACAGTATTGTGTTGGTGTCTACCAAACATCAGCATGAGTCAGCCATAGGTTTAACCCTTCTGAATCAGCACTCCTGAGGCAGCGTGAGCCAGCCCTAGCACACTGCTGTCGATGCTCTTAGCTGTGAAGTGACAAGGACTGACCAGTATGAGTTGAAGTGGTTCTGCTAGCTAAAGCTAAACCAGATTTAATACTCAGATTTATATAGTGAACCCTGAAATTCCACTGTCACACAAAGTAAAGTCCTTGATAAAAATAAAGTCTACATATTCTTCGATGCATATGCTACCTTGTTGTGTGACTTGGTTACTTCTTAAAATCTTGGCTGCTGTCAATGTTTAATCTGTGTTGCCTGTAAATAAATACTGACTAAAGGAACCCAACAAGCAGTGGGCAAAAAAATGGACATAGACATTTCTTCAAAGAAGGTATATGAATGGCAGAGCAGCACATGAAAGGATGCTGAACATCGTCAATCACCAGAGAAATGCAAATTAAAAGGACAATGAGATACTACTACATACCTATTAGAATGACTAAGATTGAAGACAAATCATAAGAAGGCAGGAGGAATTGGAATCCTCATACACAGCAGGAAGGAATGTAAAAAGGTATAGTCACCTGAGAAAGTGTAGCAGATTCTTAACGAGTTAAACACATGCCTACCATATGATCCAGCGATTCCACTTCTAGCTATTTACTCAAGACAAATGAAAGCACATGTCCATATGAACAATCATACAAGAATGTTCATAGCAGTTGTATTTGTAACAGACAAAAACTGGAAACAACCCAAATGTCCACAGGTGAATGGATAAAATAATTGTGGCATATCCATAAAATGGAATACTACTCAGCAACTTTAAAAAAAATGAACTATTAAGAGACACAACATAGATAAATCTCAAAACAATTATGCCAAGTGTAAAAAGCCAGAGAAGAGAATAGGGCATACTCTTATGACTCTATTTAAATAAAATTCTAGAAAGTACTAATCAGAAAACAGACCAGTGGTTTCCTGTGTATGAGGGATAGAAGAACGAGGGGGAGAGAGTTCACACAGGAGTACAAGGACACTTGTAGTGTCATTTTGATTTTGGTGATAATTTCACAGGTGTATACATATGTCAACTCATCAAACTGCATACTTTATATGCAGCTTAGTTTATTGTCAATTATATTTCAATAAAGCTATTAAAACACAGTCTACTCTCATATGACCAGGAGACATGAGCAAAAAAGGAAACTGCTTTGTTGTGCATAACTTAGTTGCATCTTTCATGGTAAAAATGTATAGGTCCTTTGGGCAGCCCTAGGCATATCGCTGTTGTCTTTATCACATGCTGTTAGGCCAGATTCTCTTCATCTGAGTGCCTGTCTTCACATTTATCTCTAATTAAACTTCATATTGTTTTTGTTGTTTAGTCGGTAAGTCGTGTCTGACTCTTTTGTGATCCATGGACTGTGTAACCTGCCAGGCCCCTCTGTTCATGGGACTTCCCAGGCAAGAATACTGGAATGGGTTGACATTTCCTTATCCAGGGGATCTTCCCGATCTGGGGATCGAACCCACATCTCCTGCATTATTTGTTTTACATGTGACTGTTACAGTGAGGCTTCAGTATTAATATTCATTAGATCTTTGGTTTTTCAGACCGTGTTTAATGAACACTAGGGATACCCACAGAACCATCTGAGGTATCCTGAGTGGAAATGGGGAGTGAAGATGGAAGGAAAGTGATGATCTGAATGGACAAGGCTTCAGATGTCAACCCAGGCACATTGTTTTACAGACTTAAGGACTACTGGGGAGAAAAATAAAATATGAAAACAATGTAAATTTTACAAGCCAAGCTCAGAGCTTGATGCTTGGTAGATGTTCAGTAAATATCCACTAAGTGAATTTTGATTAAATGTAAACTGCCTCTCCTTTCTACACACCCTCTTTCTCAATTTGGCATAAAAAGTTTTATTCTGTCATTTGAGTTTCTTGAGATGGGAACAAACATTTATTTTTGAGAAGAACTGTTGATTTTATACTTTAAAAACAATTATACAACAACATGGAAAACTTCGCTAACAAATTCATGATCTTCTACATTACGCCCTTAAGGAGGCCTTTTTTTTCCTTTCTTCAGTTCTTCAGTTTCCCTCTTCAGTAGTCCCACACTTACCTCCTTTTCTCATGCCCAATTCAGTCATCACATAGCTCTCCTTCCTATTTTACCAAGAAAGCTGAGAACATTGATCATTAATGGCCAACCTCCTGCCTCCTCACACCTAAAATTTATCTTCATTTTTATGAAGATAAAATTTATAGAAAATTTTATCTTCATTCTAATCTTCTTGACTGTAGTCCCTGATAGGTTGCAGTGCTAAGTCTTGTCCAACTCTTTGCAACCCCATAGACTATAACCCACCAGATACCTCTGTCCATGGGATTTTTCAGGCCAGAATACTGGAGTCATTGCCATTCCCTTTTCCAGAGGATCTTCCTGACCCAGGGATCAAACCTGCATCTCTTGCATCTGCTGCTTTGGTAGGTGGATTCTTTACCACTAGCACTGTCTGAGCAGCCCAGATACATTTATCCCTTTTATAGAATCAAATACTGTTTGACCTCCTGTCATGTCTTCTGAAGAAACTAATTAATTAATCTTGCCATTCTGTTCTGTCTCATTGGAAAAGACCCTGATGCTGGGAAAGATTGAGGGGAGGAAGAGATGGAGGCAACAGAGGATGAGATGGTTGGATGCATCACCAATTCAATTGACAAGAATTTGAGCAAATTCCAGGAGCTAACGAAGGACAGGGAAGTCTAGCTGCAGCCCATGGGGTCACAAAGAGTCAGACATGACTTAGTGACTAAATAACAACAAAAACCACCTTTGATCCTGAGTTCCTCTTACCTAATACATGGGAGAAATATCAATAGCCTCAGATATGCAGATGACACCACCCTTATGGCAGAAAGTGAAGAGGAACTAAAGAGCCTCTTGATGAAAGTGAAAATGCAGAGTGAAAAAGTTGGCTTAAAGCTCAACATTCAGAAAACGAAGATCATGGCATCCGGTCCCATCACTTCATGGGAAATAGATGGGGAAACAGTGGAAACAGTGTCAGACTTTATTTTTATGGGCTCCAAAATCACTGCAGATGGTGACTGCAGCCATGAAATTAAAAGACGCTTACTCCTTGGAAGGAAAGTTTTGACCAACCTAGATAGCATATTCAAAAGCAGAGACATTACTTTGCCAACAAAGGTCTGTCTAGTCAAGGCTATGGTTTTTCCTGTGGTCATGTATGGATGTGAGAGTTGGACTGTGAAGAAGGCTGAGCGCCGAAGGATTGATGCTTTTGAACTGTGGTGTTGGAGAAGACTCTTGAGAGTCCCTTGGACTGCAAGGAGATCCAACCAGTCCATTCTGAAGGAGATCAGCCCTGGGATTTCTTTGGAAGGAATGATGCTAAAGCTGAAACTCCAGTACTTTGGCCACCTCATGCGAAGAGTTGACTCATTGGAAAAGACTCTGATGCTGGGAGGGACTGGGGGCAGGAGGAGAAGGGGACGACAGAGGATGAGATGGCTGGATGGCATCAGTGACTCGATGGACGTGAGTCTGAGTGAACTCCGGGAGTTGGTGATGGACAGGGAGGCCTGGCGTGATTCGATTCATGGGGTCGCAAAGAGTTGGACACGACTGAGTGAGTGAACTGAACTGAACTGCAATATCCTATTTCTAATTCCCTGTTGTGGCCAAGCTCTCCATTTTTTCTCTTTCCATTCAGTTCCCAACACTTCCCTAGTATATATGTAACTTCTATACCATGTGACACTTGATATTTGGAGTAGGTGGTCAAATACTTTTTAGTTGAATAAACTGGAATCTGTGGAGGAAAAAGTCACAAGGTGAGACCCGAAAAATCCAACATTAGGTATGTGACAAAAGGATTTTTATAACCTCTATATCAGTGTTTCTCAAACTAGAATATTTGAATTCTTTACCAGATACTTTTCCTCATGTTGCGATTTATTTCATTAATCTACAGAAAGAAATATAAATATTGTCCAGATCACCTGGATCCCACTTACAACTTAGTACTACCGTGTGATTCCAGAGCCTGTGTCATGTTTAGGATTATGATCTTGTTAGTACCATGTAACAGTACTTTGTCTTAGGCAAACGAGAACAGACATAGATAACAGTTGCTTATTTCTGGCCATCAGTGGAATGACATCAGTGAAAGAATGAACAAGGTCTCCTAAAGTGTCTAGTAGAGAAAGCTGGTCACTATATATAGAACACAGCAGTTAGTTATGCCAAATATAAAAGAACCTAAATTGTAGCAGTCAGCTCTATATTTGTTTCTAGAGGTGATTTAATTTGTAAAGAATAAAAAATCAAGTAGCACAAAGTATTAATTTTATTAGTTTACATTTTCCCACATTTAATATATAAACTTAAGAGCATAAAGTTTATATCAAGTATTTTATTTTTATTATAGTATTATATGTTATTGTCATCTTAGATATGTGTGTGTGCGTATATATATATATATATATGATTTTATTACATTCTAATAAATAACTGGAGGGGAAACCTCAAAAATTTTTTTTTCTTAACGTCAGCTCTACCCATTAAATACCCTGTACTATGTGTCTTTACTGCAGTTTAGTTCAGTTAAGTCGCTCAGTCATGTCTGACTCTTTGAGATACCATGGCCTGCCGCACTCCAGGCTTCCCTGTCCATCACCAACTCCCAGAGCTTGCTCAAACTCAGTGTCCATTGAGTTGGTGATGCCATCCAACCATCTCATCCTCTGTCGTCCCCTTCTCCTGCCTTCAGTCTTTCCCAGCATCAGGGTCTTTTCCCAGTGAGTCAGTTCTTTGCATCAGGTGGCCAAATATTAGTTTCAGCTTCAGCATCAGTCCTTCCAATGAATATTCTGGACTGATTTCCTTTAGGATGGACTGGTTGGATCTCCTTGCAATCCATGGGACTCTCAAGACTCTTCTCCAGCACCACAGTTCAAAAGCATCAATTCTTCATCACTCAGCTTTCTTTATAGTCCAACTGTCACATCCATACATGACTGCTGGAAAAACCATAGCTTTGACTGTATGGACCTTTGTCAGCAAAGTTATGTTTCTGCTTTTTAATATGCTGTCTAGTTTGGTCATAGCTTTTCTGTCAAGGAGTAAGTGTCTTTTTTAATTTCATGGCTGCAGTCACCATCTGCAGTGATTTTGGAGCCCAAGAAAATAAAGAATCTCACTGTTTCCATTGTTTCCCCATCTATTTCCCATTAAGTGATGGGACTAGATGCCATGATCTTAGTTTTTTGAATATTGAGTTTTAAGCCAACTTTTTCACTCTCCTCTTTCACTTTCATCAAGAGGCTCTTTAGTTCTTTGCTTTCTGCCATAAGGGTGGTGTTATCTGTGTATCTGAGGTTATTGATATTTCTCCTGGCAATCTTGATTCCAGCTTGTGCTTCATCTACCCTGGCATTTCACATGATAAGTTAAACAAGCAGGGTGACAGTATACAGCCCTGACGTACTCCTTTCCCAATCTGGAATCAGTCTGTTGTTCCATGTTCAGTTCTAACTGTTGCTTCTTGACCTGCATATGGATTTCTAAGGAGGCAGGTAAGGTGGTCTGGTATTCCCATCTCTTGAAGAATTTTCCAGTTTGTCGTGATCCACACAGTCAAAGGCTTAGGCGTAGTCAATAAAGCGGATGTAGATTTTTTCTGGAACTCCTGCTTTTTCGATGATCTAACGAATGTTGGCAATTTTGATCTCTGGTTCCTCTGCCTTTCCTAAATCCAGCTTGAACATCTGGAAGTTCACAGTTCACATACTCTGGAAGCCTGGCTTGGAGAATTTTGAGCATTTCTTTGCTAGTGTGTGAGATGAGTGCAATTGTGCAGTAGTTTGAACATTGTATGGCATTGCTTTTCTTTGGGATTGGAATGAAAACTGACTTTTTCCAGTCCTGTGGCCACTGCTGAGTTTTCCCAATTTGCTGGCATATTGAGTGCAGCACTTTAACAGCAATTATTACAACTATTTTAGGTCTTTCTCACAATCACAACTCATCTAGATTATTTCAATACCACCTCAATTGGTCTCTTTAATCTCTATCCTAACATAACACTTTTGCTAAATCTTTCACATTACTATCATAGTTATCTTCTCATGATTAAAATATGATCATGACTTTATGCTAAAAATTTAATTCCCTCGTCCCATACCCTTCACAATTAAATCTGAGCTCATTAACATGGCTTATAAGGCCCTCAAGATATCCAGGCTTGTCTTGGCCAAGTTTTGTCTCTTTTCATCTTTGCTCATTCATCTCTCCCACCCGTACACACATCACCACTACTCCTCCTGTAGTCAAAGTACGTTCTAAACTACCAAAGTACCTTGGAAACTTACTTTCCAAAGTTTTGGAAACTTGTAATTCCCAAAACTTATCAGGCCAAGTTCTCTGATTGTTTTGCACGATGTTCCCTCTGCCTAGGAGCATTCCTTTTTTTTTTTCCCTGGCATGACCTTCTTTTTATTTGTTTAAATACAACTCCCTTCTGAAGATGGCCTCCCCATCTCCAGCTGGCTTGGGCATATCAGTATTACTCTATGATCCCAGGTGGCACAGTGGTAAAGAATCTCCCTGCCACTGCAGGAGACACAAGAGTCTCAGGTTTAATCCCTGTCAGGAAGATCCCCTGGAGAAGGAAATGGCAACCCACTTCAGTATTCTTGCCTGGGGAAATCCACAGACAGAGGAGCTTGGTGGGCTACAATCCATGGGGTCGAAAAGAGTCAGACATGCCTGCTGCTAAGTTGCTTCAGTTGTGTCCGACTCTGTGTGACCCCATAGACGGCAGCCCACCAGGCTCCCCCGTCCCTGGGATTCTCCGGGCAAGAACACTGGAGTGGGTTGCCATTTCCTTCTCCAATGCGTGAAAGTGAAAAGTGAAAGTGAAATCACTCAGTTGTGTCTGACTCTTAGCGACCCCATGAACTGCGGCCTACTGGGCTGCTCCATCCATGGGATTTTCCAGGCAAGAGTACTGGAGTGGGATGCCATTGCCTTCTCCAGTCAGACATGACTAAGTGAGCACAATATTACTCTATATATGCACTTATAGCATTGTATACATCTAATGGTGAGCTCATAGTTAATGGGCTCCCTACATAAAAATTTTTCCTAAAGGTGACAGCTGGCTTTTGTCTGTGTATCTTCAACATCTAGCTCAGTGCCTAGTACATAACAGGCACTCTATTTTTTTTAAATGAACACTTAAGATGGGAGTGATTATCATCAACAAATCTCTGTTACATTAACATCCTTTGGCCTAAATCTGAAGATACCACCTAGCCTGCTGCTGCTAAGTCGCTTCAGTTGTGTCCGACTCTGTACGACCCCATAGATGGCAGCCCACCTAGCCTACTTAGACCTAAATATCAGGGTTTTTTTTTTTTTTTTTTTGAAGAATGTTTTAAATTAGTTTTTGGCTGCGCTGGTTGGTTGTTGCTTTGTGTGGGCTTCCTCTAGTAGCCATGAGTGGGGCTACTCTTCACCGCAGTGTGCCGGCTTCTTATTGTGCCGGCTTCTCTAATGGCAGAGCACCGGCTGTAGTCTCGTGGGCTTCAGTAGTTGCAGCATGTGAGCTCAGCAATTGCAGTTCATGGGCTGTAGAGCACAGGCTCAGGAATTTTGGCACACAGGCTTCACTGCTCCGAGACATGTGGAATCTTCCCGAACCAGGGATCAAACCCGTGTCCCCTGCATTGGCAGGCAGATTCTTATCCAGTGCACCACCAGGGACGTCCTGAGTATCACTGACAACTCACCTCGAAAGCAGTCCCATTTTATAAATCCACATTTTTAAAACTGTAAATAAGGAATTTGGGGGGGAAGGCAAAACAATTATATATGAACATGTTACAGGGACCAGATTTTTAAGCTAGCAAGTATTAATACAAAAAAAAGGCAACTAAGTTATGTAAAACTGAACCACTGTAAATAATGGTGGTACCCTGAATTCTGTTCTTCCAGCTAGAGTAGGAGACCTTGTAGTGCTTGAGTAAAGAGGAAGAGGAAAAGGTTGCCTCTTCACTTCCAGTTCCCTCAAGGGAAGTCTACCTTTGACAGTTTCCTTCCTACTTCTTTCTGTAAATCTCTCCATCTAGTTTCCAGTGTCCTTAACCATCCCTTTTGTCCCTAATCATAGCCCTGTCCAAGCCAGGGGTACCCATTTAGCCCTACCCCGAAAATACTCCAGGGTAATCTTCCCCTTCTCTCCATTTGCACAGAATAGAAACAAGGAATGGCTAAATTTATATAAACCTTCAAATATCTAGTTATGTCTTAACTCTTGGCCTTTGTGTCTAAATTACTGTTGGAGAATTGATCAAGCATTGTAGCAACCATGTTCTTTCTTGTATAGGTCTTTTTGTAAGATGGGGAACCTGTATCATGGTATCATGCTGTTCTTACTGTATATGATAAAGTCCATTCACATTATTACTTAATCATTGAGATTTAATACATTTTGATGATGGGATATCTCTGAAATTGTCATACTTCAACATCAAATGAGCCAAATTCTTAAAAGTTTTTAGTTTTTAGATGTAGTAGAATGTTTCTTAATAAGTTTTAGTCTTTCTTACTGTGCCATGTGTTAAATCATTACTTCCCTGCAATGAAAAAAATCAACAGGTACTAGATAGTATTAATGGAGAAGGCAATGGTACCCCACTCCAGTACTCTTGCCTGGAAAATCCCTTGGACGGAGGAGCCTGGTAGGCTGAAGTCCATGGGGTCGTTGAGAGTCAGACACGACTGAGCGGCTTCACTTTCACTTTCCACTTTCATGCATTGGAGAAGGAAATGGCAACCCACTCCAGTGTTCTTGCCTGGAGAATCCCAGGGCCGGGGGAGCCTGGTGGGCTGCCGTCTATGGGGTCACATAGGGTCGGACACGATTGAAGCAACTCAGCAGCAGATAGTATTAAAAACTAAAAGCCTCTCATATGTGGCTCCATTAAGCCACTCAGATACTATATAGATCGATTCTTTAGAACCACACAGTACAACATTCCCATAATCACACCTAATTTAAAATTCTCTAATGGAAGAATTTTACATTTATCATCACTGTCTTATACATTCTCACCTATATACTTAAATAGTCAAATTCAGTATGGGTTAAATGATAATTTTGGTCTAAATTACAACACATCTCTGTTTAGATTTTGTAGATTGTTATTGAAACAAGAAACACTGTCATTAATGTTGGGAAGTAATTCTAATTTGAATTCCTTACTTTTAGTTAAGTACGTTTAAAGTTAATTTGTATTTTGGAACCCAAAATTACGGCAGCCACCCCAGTGGCTTCAGCCCATGCCACAAACCTAAATGTCAGTCAGCTTGCACTTACATGAAACACCTAACTTAGAAACCTAACATATACCAATCACAAACTTCCAACTCAGCTTAAATAGCTCACCTGACCCTAGAAAACAGGACCTGCTGGCCTTACAAGAAAATCCCTGACCTCTGAGGCAACCGTGCTCTGTTTTGGTGTTGCTGCTTCTAATGATCTATAAAACTCTCTCTTGCCTAAAATCCCTGGAGAAGGGAAAGAGTGTTCCACTGCTTACACCCTCAATCTATGGATTGTTTTTCCTTGAATAAAGGACATCAAGGGACATCAAACTCATTACTAAGTTGTTTTAATTTTGTCATTTGATAGCACCTAATCCTCAAATTTCTTATCTAGATGATTTACCCCCAATTTTCAACTACTTGATTTTATTTGAAATTTTAAAGAAAGATTTCTATATTTAGAGTATACCAAAATCAGATGTATTCTATTTCTGATCATAATCAAGAACTTTAACTTTCAATAAAATATGCTATTTAAAATTAATGTTAATCACTATGTTTTATGCAAATACTGATAAAAATACCTCCAAACTTAAGACTGACAGCAAATGATTATTATGTTAAAACCAAATCTAAATTACATTGTTGTTTGTATTGAAGGAAAAATCTCTTACTGGATATAAACATCAGGTTATCATCAATAACCTGAGAAGTATGAGATATTGAAAATATTCAGTAATAAGAATATTCTTATTTCAGACTGATCTCATGTTTTTGTTCTAATTCATTAGTTTTTAAAAATCTACATTGAGGTAATTCACATACCATAATACCCAGTCTTTTTAAAGTGCACAGTTTAGTGAATTTCAGAATATTCACAGAGTATTATGTAATCATCATCATTATCTAACTTTCATCACTTCCCCATAAAAGACCACATACTCATAAGCTGCCACTCCCCATTCTCCCTGCCCCTAGTCATCTACTAGTCATTTCATATGAATGGAACCATACAGTACATGGCCTTTCATGTCTGCCTTTTTTCATTTAGCAGAATGTTTTCAAGCTTCTAGATACATGTTGTAGCAATATCAGTGTTTTGTTCTTTCTTATTAATTAAAAATATTCCATCATATAGAGACACCATATTTTATTTATCCATTTATTAGCTGATGGACATTTGAGCTGTTTCCACTTTTTGGCAGCTATGAATAATACTCTGAACATTCATGTATACAACTCTTTACATGGAAAGTGCTCAGATTTAATTTTTAGCTTTACATTTGGGCATGGTTCATTATGTGCCAAAAACCATCTTATTTTAAGGTCAAACGATGTTCTCAGCATGAAAATAAGTCTCCTAAACCACACTAACTTGTCTTGCTTACAAAATAAAATTGTGAACTGGAAAGATATAAAGACTAATTTGATTTTTATGCAAAAAATATCAAATAACATTTGAGTTGGGGTCCATATTACCTATTCCAAGTAGAATTTGGAAACATCCAGTTTACATATTTATAACTTTATATTAAATCTGGACCATAACATTTGTAATTTAATCAATAAAATGGCATAAACTGTGTTAGAGCCAGTGTCCTTAGCAAGCTATAAAACTATGACAACACAAGTCAGAATGGCCATCATTAAAAAATTTGCAAGTAACAAATGCTGCAGAGGGTGTAGAGAAAAGGGAACCCTCCTGCACTGCTGGTGGGAATGCAAATTGATGCAGCCACTGGAAGACAGTGTGGAGATTACTTAAAAAGCTAAAAATAGACGAGCCATATGATCCAGCAACCCCACTGCTGGGTATATATTCAGGGAAAACTAATTTGAAAAGATAAAACTCAGCGTTCATAGCAGCACTATTTACAATAGCCAAGACATGGAAGCAACCTAAATGTCCATCAACAGATGAATGGATAAAGATGGAATACTACTCAGTTGTAAAAAATGAATGCAATAATGCCATTCGCAGCAACATGGATGGACCTAGAGATTATCATACTGAGTTAAAGACAAATACCTAACAAACCATGATGAAGAAGAGGATCTAAGTATACGTATAACTGAATCACTTTACCGTGCACCATAAAGTAACACTGTAAACCAAGTATACTTCAATTAAAAAAAAAATTCTGTAACAAAGATACAAAGATCTGAAAATACAGATGTAATATTAATAACGTAAGTATATGTACTAATCTGTGTTAACTACATTTTAACTAACCCCTGTACTCACATTATTACAATAATGTGGCTACACCGACGCATTTGTATAATATTAGGACTTCATAATTTGGATTCGTTATTCTGTTGCCCCTTTTAGAAGAATATAAAGAATGAAGAAAATTAGCATAAAAGTGGCAACAGAATAACGAATCCAAATTATGAAGTCCTAATATTATACGAATGCGTCGGTGTAGCCACATTATTGTAATAATGTGAGTACAGGGGTTAGTTAAAATGTAGTTAACACAGACTAGTTATTAATACTATTAATATTACGTCTATATTTTCAGATCTTTGTAACTGTCACAGAATTTTTTTTTAATTGAAGTATACTTGATTTACAGTGTTAGTTTATGGTACACAGTAAAGTGATTCAGTTATACATATACTTAGATCGTCTTCTTCATCATGGTTTATTAGGTATTTGTCTTTACCGTACTTAGTATGATAATATAAATGGCATTATTGCGTTCATTTTTTACAACTGAGTAGTATTCCATCATGTACATATATTACATCTTTATCCATTCATCTGTTGATGGACATTTAGGTTGCTTCCATGTCTTGGCTATTGTAAACAGTGCTGCTAACGAATAGCAAGAAGAGATAAGAAAGCCTTCTTCAGCGATCAATGCAAAGATTCATGGGGTCGCAAAGAGTCGGACACGAATGAGCGACTGATCTGATCTGATCTGATTCATTAAGAAGGAAGACTGTGTCAGTTCTTCAGCATTTTTGTATGTTTTTAATTTCTGAATGTAACCATTTATTTCAATATATAAAACTGTAATCTTTTTTAGCACATTGCACACTACAATATAAAAAATGATTATTTTCTGTTTGTCAGATGGGGACATTTCTATCATTGTAACTCAAATAGGTTAAATGCAACTGTCAAGTGGGTTCTGTATATTACCAGATATGTGAATGGTGTTTTAAAATCTGAGCTACTCCTAAACTGCTTCCTAAAACATCAAAATACTTGTAGGGCATGGTCCTTTTCATTTTAACCTTAGCAAAACTGAGTAGAAATACGTTTGTTAGTGTAAATACAAACAGAAAGCATAATCAGCCAATAAATCTACTCTAATGACAAATAAAAACGAATTTGGGATGACATAATCAGTTCTCTCCATTAAGCATGGATAATCTAGAACTTCATATATTAGGATTTATTTACATGCAGTAATTTCTTGGATACAACCCTGATAGTAATCAATATAAAAAATACAGTAGCACTATTATAATACAGAGGTTTAATTTCAGATATGAAAGCATGTTTCTAGGGCATGGAAAGACATGAGTGGATTTCTTCATCTTCTAAGCAAAATTCCATTACAAAAATTTCTGTAAAACAAACCCTCTTCTAGCCTCAACCGATAGCCCACTTATTTTAAAGGTGGTGTTGGATATAAGCAATATAACAGCAAAGGGAGAATTTAGAAAATTCCTTTTATAACACAACATTGTAAATCAGCTATATACCAGTGAAAGCATTTTGAGGCAGTGAATATGTATTTGTTACACTAGTGGGCAAATTAAAGTTGGCTAATAGTCGAAGGGTAAAAAAATAAACACCTTAGTAGTTGAGAGAGCGAGCTTTTCAACTATATTTCAAGTTAAAAAAAAAAAAAAAGAGCTTGGAGATCAGACTGCCTAGGTTTAAATCCTGGCTTTATTAGTAACTGTAAGACCTTGAATGTTTCCCCTGTGCAATGGGGGTTTGATGAGATAAAGAATTCAAGCGCCCAGCACATAGTACTTCAAATAATTGTTAACACCTATTATTAAGAATTTTAAATATATATTACTTTTAATATATTTCATCTTTGCTTATTATTTTCATTTTGCAGTTCTTCCACCATGACTTATGTGTAAAGGCGTGTAATAATTAAGAGTGATACAGTAAAACCTAAATTATCTGGAATGCTTGAGAAACCCAAAGAATACATTTATAGGTATCAAAAAATAAAACAAATGGGATAAATTTATTTCCTATCCTATAACATGCTTCCATGTCTTCTAAACAGGAGTATACCAGTGGTAAACTTTTTATTAATAAATCACTATTATTATGGATATCAATTATATTTCTATGTTAAAATTTCATAATCTCTTAAAAGATTACCCACAGGAATATGCCTGTTTGATTCCACCCAAGGATTTTTTAACATTAAGTCAATGAATACAATTCAGGGAGTGTGTGAAATTGAATTTAAAAAATTACATCTTTATATTCACTAAATCTCCCAAGTGAAAATTAGTATTTCCTTCAATTATGAATGAAAGCAGCAAACAGCTGTACCTACATATGTATCTCCAACAGGAATCACAGATCCTTTGTATCACATTACAACTGTTGCAAACTCTGGAAATTTTATGTTTATTATTATTTCAAAAATTTGATCTTTATTAGAGCCGCCAGTAGATCTTACTGTATTAATAATAAAGGACATATATTCCCATATCAAAAGTTTATTTTTCTTGGGACTTCCCTGAAGGTCCAGTGGCTAAGGCTCTGCTCCCAGTACAGGTGCCCGTTTGATCCCTGATCAGGTAGCTGGATCCCACATACTGTAATTAGGAGTTTGTGTAATGCAAGTAAAAATTCTGCATGCCACAAATAAGACCCGGCACACATAAATAAATAAAAGTTTGTTTTACTTTAATATTCTGAGATTCTGTTTCAAGTTGTTTTATTTTGTAATGCTATGAATTCTGTTTTATACATTTAAAGGCATAAATGTAAGAAGAGTCCATGGTTTCACCAGACCGCTAAAGTAGTTTGTGGCTCAAAAAAGTTAAGAAAGCTGACTTCAAATTCGTCCCAGTCTGCTGTGCTCTGTTAATTTAGAACACTAACATGGTCCATTATATTTTCATACCAAAGTTTGTTTAGATTAGGGTAGTACAAATTAGCTTCTCTGGGACTTTTCTTCATGGACCCCTTGGATATCATGCATTCTCACTGAGTAGGTAGGAATATTTCCTGCCTTGTACCTTGGCTTCAAAGAGCAAAACAAGAGGGAGAAATAAGTTAAATAAAAGTAGCTTGAGATACACTGAAAGTAGAAATATAAAACATTCTACTCTTCCACTTTCTAAATTAAGAGATAATAAATACTCTATTCAATAATTTACTCTGGCATTAACTGCATGGGTTCAAATTCTACATCTATTTATCAGCTGTGTGACCTTGGGACAGTAACTTAATCTCTCTGTGCATCAGTCTCTCTATTTGTACAAGGAGGTTAATAAGCACTGTACCTGGTACATTATAAATGTTCCATAATGTTATAGATTTGTTTCACTCTATGGCCAGTTAATGTTTGAGCAATTAATAACATTTATACAGCACTGTAGTCTACAGTGCCCTTTCACATGCATTATGACATCTGAAGCACATAATAACCCTGTGAGAAAGGACAGCTATTATTACACCTACTTTAGTGTTGAAGGAACTAAGACAAGTAACCTTACCAATATCACACAAATAGGAAGCAAAGAAACAAGAACTCAAACCTGGATTTCTTCTCTCACTCCAATTGCCAAATCCTTTGTATCTACCACATTAGACTGGTTACAAGAGAGAACAAAAGAAAGCTTTATTCAGGGAAGAGGGAGGGGGCAGAGGTGTCAGCAGGCCATGAGGTAAGCACTTCTGTGCTCTGGAACTCACAGGGTGGTCCTCTGAGTAATCTATATCACCTAGGACAGTGTTAGAATTATAGAATCTCAGGCTCCACCCTGGCCTACTAAATCAAAATCAGCATTTTTGAACAAGTCTCTAGTGACTGAAGATACTAGTTTGAAAAGCAGTTTCACTAATTGTTCTAGTTATGCTATTATGATCACTTGAATAATATACATTTATCACATACCTAAGAAGTGTTTATTAGGTAATACTCTAGCTTACTGCTTTCCTTTTTTAAAACAGGAATTTTTTGAAAACAAATTTTTATATCCATTTAATTCTTAAAGACCTTCACACTGTGAGACCATTAAGGAGCGTTAGAAAACTTTAAGCAGGTCAGTGTTTTATCTTTCAATTCCTTTTAAAAATTAGCGTCTTGCTACCCTTTGCCTGAGGTATGATACACCGGAAAGCAAAACCACCTGTCCTTTGTTTTCACCGGCAGAATAAAACCGTACGTTTCTCCCCCTGGATATTTCAGATACTTTCAGTAAGTATTCAGTTTCTCGGACTCCAAACTCTGATTTCTTTAATGAGTTTTGTAACTTTCTGGCTCTAGGGACTGAAACAGAGCAACAGGAAGAAAAAGGTATTAGGCCTACTCCCATACCTAAACTTTGCCGATGGTGACCATTGATTATAAAGGCAAGTAAACAGCCTGCCCCAATCCCTATTCCCCATCCTAATCATTCACAGTTGAGCTTAATTTCTAGGCTGCTCTAATTCCGGGGATTGGTCAATCGGCACTCTCTTCTCAGCGTTGATCCTCGAGGCCCTGGGTCAGAACAGCACTGACTTTCCGCACGTGGGAGCACTGATCAGTGACCTGCCAGGTTCTATTTAAAATAACTGTTCCCATTTTGAGGGGCGACTCCTCCCAGAGGTTAATCAGTCCTGGCCAACAGGCGAGCCAATGTCCCTCACCTGCTACACCAGAAACTTCAAACGCAGACTCAATCTAGACTAAAGGTATCCAGTAATTAACGCATAGTTCCTCCCACCGCAACATTCCTGATTGGGCGCGTGAGAGAGGGATGTGTCGGCTCGCGCTCTTACCAGTCCGGGGAATTCCATTTCCTCTCCCTCCCACCAACATAAGCATTCAGGGGCGGTGCTTCCCGGTCGACGGCCCGCCCCAGCTCGAGCCTGTGGCCCATCGGCATCTCGCGAGAATTTGTGGATTTGGGGGCGGGCCCCTACCAGGAAGAGTGCACAAAACTGCCCTTAAGTCATTGCAGCGCTACAGCTCCTGTTACCAGCCTCGAGGTTCTCGCGAGATCCGCCTCCTCAATACCAAGTGAGGAAACTGGGGGACACTTTCGGGAGGGGCGTGGGGCGCGATCGCGCAGCTGCCGCTTCCATTACCTTCCTGCCATGGTCTCCTTCCGGTTCTCGATGCTTCTCTGAGTCTGAGGGTTTCCGCCGGTCGTCTACCCTTCCCCCCCAGCCCATGACCCGCCTCCGGCCCCCGCCCTCCAAGTCCAACCTCCGATCTGTTTAATAAGAAGGTGCTGTTCCGAAAAGGAGAAGGGGGTTGGCACAGATACGCTCGGCCCTTGACGTGGGGAGCAAACCGTCCGCCTTCAGCCTTAGATTCGTCCTGTGCTCGCGACGGCGGCGTTGGCGGACTGATACGCGGCGGTGAAGAGGCAGGAGGAGGGGGGAGGGGCGGAGCGTGGCAGCTGGCAGTAGTTCCGTCAGAGCGGACATCTTGTGGCTGTGTCGTGCGCGTGAGCCCCGTAGGGCCGGGGAGGCACCAGCTGCCGCGCGGGGAGGAGGCCGAGGCCGCAGCGTGAGGGAGGCCCCGGCCCCTCTGTACGCGTGGGTGTGGACGGCTAGGGGAAGGGAAGGGAGGCTGGCCCACTGGCTGGCCGGGTAAGGGGAAATGCAGGCCTTCGGTGGCTTCAGGGACCAGCCTGTTGGGTGGGGTAGGGTGGGAAGGCTAGAGAAGCCGGGGCCTCTTCTGCTTAAGAGGGAGGGGGAATGGGCGCGTCCTCGCGCCTAAGCCGGAGCTTCAGGGGCAGCTCGGGCGCGTGGGGGCTGGCGGTGGCTGGGCGGGCGCGCGCGGGAGCGCGCTGGAAGGCGGAGTGTACGGTGGCGTCAGGGGCGATACAGAATAGCTCTAGCTGCGGGGACAGCAGCACACTTCAAGCCTGTTTCCTTCCCCTCCCCGGCCGCATCTTTGAGCAGAAACCGAAAGGAGCCGGGCGTCTGTCCGGAGTCTCCTGTTTCCCCCTCCCCCCTTGCCTTTCTTTGCCCTACTGACGCCGGCATAGCGCCGACTAGGCCCCGGCTCCTCCTCTGCTGCGCCCCGGACCCTGCCCCGCACCCACCCCTTTCTCCTCCGCCTCTTCCTTTCCCACCCGGGTCTCTTCCTTTCTAGAGGCCGGGAAGTCAAACTTGTAGCCACCCCTCCGCTCTTCCCGTCACCCTGGCCCCCTCTTCGGGCCGGAGCACGACATAGAGGCTGGCGGTGGCTCTGCCACCCCACCCACCCCGGATCGCGACCGTTTTTGAGGGACTTGGATTCGTCCGGGTCTCTGCGGGGCCTGTGCGAGTGCTGATTTGCTCCGTTTTTGCAAAAGGCGCCTGTGTCTGGCAGAGCCGGTGTGAGACGAAGAGACAATCCTTCCCAGCCGCCAGGATAATCAAGAGTTTTGGCCGGACCTTCGAGCACACACCGAGATAGTGAGGAGCCAGACGAAAAGCACAGACTATGGCGCTGAAACGGATTAATAAGGTAACCCTGGGGTTGAGGGGAATGGGGTCGTGCGATGAAAGCGAGGCTCAGCCTGGAGGAAAGCCTTGAGGAGGGGCAGTATAATATGGAAATATCCCTCCTTGGGTCACTTCCATTGGGGGATGGGGAATGCGGATATACTTTATGAAGAACGCGATTTGGAAAGAACGGAACACTTCTGGCGAGTGAGGAGTGTTGTCTTGAGTGTGTTTCAATGGAATCGGTGCAAATTCGGGATGGAGAGTGATTTCAGGCGCCTCGGTTCTTCTGTAAGAAGTGTTAGTCCCCTCTGGGAGTCAGACTTGGCCAGAGACGCTCCCGCAGATGTCATGGCGTTCCTATTCTCATTGCTTGAAAACTTTGTTGTTATGTGAAGGCTCTGTGCCTTCTGGAGGAAGAAACATGGGAAACTCAGAGGAGAGAAAATCCAAGAAATCGGCAGGTCCCAAACTTGATAAAGGGGTCAGCGTAGAAGTCTTGGCAGCTGAAGAGTAGTGAGTGAGTCTTAATCAGAAAGTGATCGTCGATTCTGGGCAGGTTACACAAGCGTAAGTTGGGTTGGGAGAAGATGGGCTGACAACAGTGTTGCCACTTCCTATGTTTTGTAGTTGGGCTTTTCACCCGAAGCTATTTATCAGAGGCACACCGGGAACTGATGTAAAACCCTTCTGGAAGCTCCGTTTTTCTTTGGCATGGGAAGAGGGGGAGGGTAAAGAGTGAGATGGCAGCAGGAGAAGGCTAGTACCTATTTTTGCCTCTGTCCATTTAATAACATTCTCTGGGGAAATTGCTTCGCCATATACAACGAGGTTTGATGCTCAACTGTGGCTCCAAGTTGAAAAAAATAGGGTTTTTTGAGGTTTTGGGGGTGAACGGAACCTCTACCTCCGGTAGTTTAGTCTCATTTTCTTGCTCTTAACTTCTGTCCCGCATTTTAAGATGGCGGCTGCTTTAACTGGTTCAGGCTCTTTCCGGCATCTCTTCTTGTGATATGAAATAATAATCTTTGTTTAATGTTATCTTTTATATCAGACTGTACACTGCTCTAAGACCTCCTACTTAAGACTTAGCTATATTCAAACTCTCAGACTGTATTTCCCTTTTTTGTAACGTGTGTGTGTGAGAGATGTTTGGTTCTTGCACAATCAAGGAGGGTGGAGTATTTCCAGCTTATTTGAAAAAAATGCTGTGGAGTAAATTCAGTCTTAATAAAACTGGGAAACAGAGAAGGTTGTGGGTTGCAAACTTTGGTCTTGATAGGTTACTTCTTTTAAGAGTTTACATGGAAGGAATGGCTAGGACTTGGCTTTACTAAAAATAGACCTGATTCTGCTTAATTTTACCTTTAATGTGTGACTTTGGAATATATTTGGCAAACTGCTGTTTTATGAAAGATAAAAGTTTAGATCTTCAATGTATTGATGTTGAAATGGTGAATTTTATTTCAGGGCATCATTGTCATTGTGGGTGTATGTGAAATATAAATTTTTTATTTTTGAGACAATGGGAAAGGAGTTTAGGAGTTAAGGCTTTTTAAAGTAAAAAGGATTATCAGACCTCTTTCTGTGACCACTTTGAAGGCCAGCAACACATTGGCGAAGCATGGTTATGTTTTGCAGTATAGTTAATACAAAGAACATAGCATTCATTGCAAGTCAACACCTTTTTTCTATAGGAATTCATCCAGGCCACTAAGATGTGGAATGATTTCAGAACCATAGATTTTTATGCATGTGAAACAGAATACTTTAAAGGAAGGTCTCATTGGTTTTTTTTCTTTTACAGGTGATACCCAGCTGCTGTGACACCACTTTAATCATTTAAAAGCTCTAGAGAGGCAATATAATGGTTAAGGGTGTGAACTTTGGAGCAATAAAATGCTCCAGTTAGAATTTTAAGACTGGGAAAGTTTGTATTTGTGTGCCTCTCTGTGTTATGTATGAGCTGTGAATAATTGAGTGTTGAGTATGTACCAGGCACTATTCTAGATCGTACTAAGGATGCATCAGTGAGCAAAACGAATAGAGTCCCCAGGATTTTTTTTTTTGGGAATTAAATCAGTTCATGTGTGGCTTTGAACAGACTCCCAGCACCTGGTACTCATACTATTACTGCAACTTTAATATTACTGTTTTTAATTTGCAAGAGCTTTTATTAAAGAACTTTTCTAGTCTAGTACTCTTCATCAATACCAGACTCTCCTTTTATAAATACTTAGAAGGTCTGTATAATACAGAAACTGGACGTAATACTTTCCAAAACTGGAAAAATGTTTACGTGGGACATTATTGATTCAGTCTGTAGAAAAGTTGTGTTGTTTTTGGTTTTTAGCTATTTAGTGTCAGAATCACATGGTCAAACTTAAAAAACCAAAAACTCAAAATTTTAGCAAATGGACAGCTCTGATGGGAGATACTCTTTATTTTAGGCACTTTTTTTATTTTTGAATTTTTTCTTTCCTGCAGCTGCCCAGATTCTAAATAGATAGATCTAAATGATAGATCTGTATCCTTTGTTGATATTTTATTGAAATGCTTATTTTGGGTATATTTTTAATCAATAGTTCATTTGATTAAGTTTTTGAATTTCTTTCCTGAAGCTTATGTTACAATTTTGTTTATTTCTTAGACCAAGCAACCTTATCAATCAACTCTGTTATTTTTCCTCTTGTCTTCTTTGTTTGGACACACTGTGATCTTACAAGGCTGTTAAACAACAAGAATCAAAAAATGGGAACTCCCACAATGGTTGGTGCTGTTTTGGGGGCCATAGGCAATTTTACTACTCTTATTAAACAAAATAACCACTGTCCATGTATTTTGAGGAAGTATAAAGAGAACTTTACATAAAATATAATATGAACCAAACCTGAAAAGCTCAGGCTTTGAGTGTTTGCAATGTGTCAGAACTGTTTGAAGCACTTGTATTAACTCATTTAATTTTAAGACAGTCCAAGGAAGTAGGTATAATTGTTACCTCCATTTTTGAGATTAGTAAACCTGAGGCACAGAGAGATTTTAAAAATCTACCTAGGGTCATAGCATGGGAAAGTTAAGATTAGAACCTAGGCTGTTGGACTCCAAAGTGTGTGCTCTTAACCACTACATTTTCATGTTATCTTTTTAGGGGGTTGGTATTCAAAAAGGTTTCTTTTGCATGTATCTTTCTGCTAATAGCTAGGTTTTAGCATCTACTGTGTATTGAACACTGTTTCTAAGCCCTTTATGAGTATCTACTCATTTTATCCTCACAACAACCATATGAGATGGATGCTCTTACCATTCCATTTTACACATCAGGAAATGGGCATGGAGTAAGTTACTTGTCTTATGCTCAGATGGCTAGGAAGGGACTGAGATTCAAACTAGTCTGCTGCAAGAATTCAGACTCCTAAACTCATTGTGAACTGCTGCTTTGAACAATTTCAATTCCTAAATTTAATTTTGCTTCCTGAAATAACCTCTCCTCTTACTGAACGTTTAGATAATTGGGATTTAACTTTATCCTTAGGTTATAGCTAATTCTTGAGTTTAGATCTGAACTAATACAAGTTTTGGAAGTAGAAGTGAATTTCTTTTTTGGTTAGTATCTTCAAGGACTAAGGGAACTACTGTGTGCTGATTTTGCTGACTAATCACTAGGGGGATCATAAACTGGTTTCCAGTGAACGTACAGGCTGTATATGCCATGTGTCAAGGCTTGTCTATAACCAGCTAAGTTTGCAGGGCATTCGTTGAGAAATGCTGATCATAAAATTACCTGTTTTTATTTTATTTATTTGAATAAGGTTAACTGATACTTGCTTTGGTTTCATCATGATCCTCTGCATTGTTAATTCTGATAGTTAAACAAAAGGGAAGTTGAATACTCTTGCTTTAGCTCTGGGGAAAAGCATCACTGGCTTATCTCTATCATATTGTATGTTAACTCGTGGGTTCAGGTGTCCTCTGATACCTCAATTTTTGAGGATTTTCCAAAGCATTTCACTATAATCTCTTTATTAAAGATGACAGACACCAAGTTCCTAGAACTGAGATTGTGTTAATTAAATCCTAAATTAGGTTTTGCATTCTATTACATACTATGTATGTGGATTTTGACAGGGGTTACATTTATGTATTAGAATGTTAAAAACAGTTTTTAGAGAGTATAAGTACATGAGGTCTTAGCAGACTTACTGAATCATAAATCATTTCTCTGGGATCAGGCATAATTTTGAAATGTCCCCTAGGTGATTCTGAAGCCTCCTCTGGTTAAGAACCTCAGACATAAGCAGGGGGATGTGTGTGTTTTCGGTCATGTCTGAGTCTTTGTGACCCCATGGACGATAGCCCAGCAGGTGGCTCTGTCTGGATTTTCCAGGCAAGAATACTGGAGTGGATTGCCATTTCCTTTTCCAGAGGATCTTCCCGACCCAAGGATCAAACCCATGGCCCTGGTGTCTCCTGCATTGGCAGGCAGATTCTTTACCACTGCACCACCTGGGAAGCCCTAAGACATAAGGAATAATCATTGAATCTTACTGAGGTCTTAATGTTTGGCACAGTAGTCTAGTCCCAGGGGACAAAATACAGGGGAAACCTGTTATTACCTGTGGGACTCTGTTTTGAGTGAAGGAAGCAAGCATATAAATACATAAATTGATATTTGTCACCCTGTATAACTTTTCAAAGTTACTGTAAATCAACAAACATTTATTTAAGATAAAGGGAATTGTTATTTAAATATCAGATTTATCCATTATTAAAACTAGATTTGTCTAAATATCTTTCTCCACTATATTTTGTTATTGTTGAGTATGTTTTTTTCATTTATAACTACTTTAGCCCCCCCTTCCAGAGACAAGCTAGTATTGACAAAATTAATTTTATTTCACTGGAAATTTTGTGCTCTTGATCTAGTTTTGCTATCCAGTTATATAGTGTAACTAAGAATGGATGCGTTTAGTGAGTTTATTATTTGCCAATCTATGTTAGATGAGGTTTAGTCTCAAAATGGTACCCTTGGCCCTGTTATGTGGGGAGGGTAAAAGTTCAAAGAAGTATTTTATACTTGCTCAAACATCTGATTTTTATCTCCAACTATACTGTGAACATGATATATCATTTAGAGACCTCGAACCAGCTTTGTTTAAATTTGTTGTTTTTAACTTTTAGATCTCCTTGTGTTTTACCACTCCTTGGTTACTTGTTCATGCAATACTTCACATTAATTCTAGTCTTGTTATAATTTCATGGCTAATATATAACTGGATGTTTTCAACTAGTGGGCTGATGTTAATTTTGTCTTCCCTGTCTTTGAAATGCCTTATTTGCTTTCGTAGTTCAAAGCGTAGAAACTAGATTTGGTTCTGTGTCTTTACCCCCATTTAGAGATAATGCTTACAAAAGAATAGCTTTGAGTAATCTTAAGTGAGCTACTTTAATGGTGATTGAAAGAAAGAAAATTATAGTATTATTCACTCAAGCCATTCTTTGTACTTTGTCTGAATGAATAAGCATACTTGTCTCATAATTATAACTAAACAGGAAGTTAATTTCTTGTCAGTGATGTAATGAGACATGGTATGCAGCACTTACCTCTTAATCCTTAAAGTAAAAGAAACTTTTCAGAATTTCTCAGAAGTTACAAATCCCAAGCTAAATTGACTTTTAAAAGGGCTACTCCTTCCATATATGAAATTGTTCGGACCTGAAAATCTTTTTGCCAAACTCCCTTCTTTTGAAATCACTTCCAGTAGCCATGCATTTCTGAAATATTTGTTTTTCTTCCTTACTGTTTGTTTCTATGTACAGTATTTAAATTTCACAACATTGAAGTTTAAAAATTTTTTGTTTACTTCATAGCAGACTTGATGTTTATAAGAATTAGAGCAATTATTGTCTTACTAGTTGGGCAATTAATACTTCATGTTGACCTTTATCATTGGTCTGAGGATATACCTTTATATTTGCTAGATTGTAAAGCCTCTTTGAGGGTGATTCTTATCTCAAAATTTCTTAAGGCACTTATTCTCTTTGCTTCCTACATCATGCCCTCATCTTATCCATCTCCTAGGGTAATATTTTATGTTGGTCAGTATAGGTTTAAGAGGCAAGATCTGTCTTTATCGTGTGGATTTCCATGGTCATACAAATCTTCAAGTGAAAGTGTTGAAAGAAATTGGCTCTTAAATAAAATACAAGAAATAGCTTATACTAAGGGAATGAACTTTGTTTTCCCCAAATTGATGATACAAAATGTGTCTGTGCTACTTTAGTCATTATGACTTTGATGCAAAATGGATGGCAGAGATTGGAATAACATGATTGTGGAATGTGGTGGTAATTATTATACTCAGTATCATAATTATTGTACTTGACCTTACCACAGTAGTCATCTGAGTTAAGTTTTGCCAAGTCCTTGAGAGAATGATGGAACTAGACAAACTAGAAAAGGTTATTTAGAAAGTTACACCTCAACAGCAGAATTGATTAAATAGGAACTTTGTTTTTGCAAATGTTGGCTTTGGTTATGTTGCTCTAATGAGTAAGTAGTGGTGGTCATTAAAAGAATGTTTAGTGGAATGCATAAATAATAGTTACTGGAGGTTTTGAATCTTACTAGTAACTCATCCACCCATATGTTTGGTCTATAATTTTGTTGTTCATAATCTTATTTTTTCAATTTATAAGCTAGAGAAACAAAAGCAAATATTTAGCATTATGTTTAGACTTCTGCTCTTAGCCAGTATCTCTCATCCTTCTCATGTTTTACCTCTAATAGTCAATTGTCAAAAATACTGTGTCCCATGATGATAGAAGCAAAGATCTTCCTCAAAATAAACTGTAGGCTTTTGAGTCCCACATAAACAATGGTCAGACTCATTACTGTTTAATCATGTACCTCCAGATGAAAACACTCACTGGCTTAAGCTATACCTGTTGGTTGGCTGTTAGAGAAAATTCATTGACTTATTTTTCTATGGGTCTATTTAGGCTTTTAAGGGAAAGGAGAAACATATTTCCCAGTGGGAGAAGGCCTGGATTCTCACACTGCCAGGTGTTCAGGAGGTCTCAGGAGAAGTAATTCAAAGGGAAGTGATCCTCAAAGGAGATTTCCCCACAAGAGCACATCATGGTGAAAAAGTGTCTTTTTTTTTTTTTTAAATGGACAATACAGTTTTCAGCATTGTGCCCTAGTTATATTAGGGGCTTCCCAGGTGGCATAGTGGTAAAGAATCTGCCTGCCGATGCACGAGATGCGAGTTCGATTCCTGGGTTGGGAAGATCCCCTGGAGTAGGAGATGGCAACCCACTCCAGTTTTCTTGCCTGGAAAATTCCACAGACAGGAGCCTGACAGGCTGCGGTCTATGGGGTCGAGAAGAGTCAGAAGCAGCTGAGTACACACACGTAAGCATACGTAGTTAATATGTTGTTGATCCATCTTAGTGCCCTTTGAAGGTGAGTGAAGCCTTTAGCTAATGTGTGCCAAACTCCCTGCCCCCTATTTTCTATTTCAGTGATCTTGATAGTTGGTAAAGAACCCACCTAAGTAATGCTTTTCTCTATGGGCTGGAGGTATGGTCAAAGTACGAAGACTTCGTTGGTTATATATATGAGCTGTTCTTCCTGATTCTTGCCACTGTTCCTCTTAAACTACTAAGAAGCAAAAAGCTGACAATTGAAGTTTTTCGTATAATTTTATAAGTTGTTTTTGTCTCTAAAGCCTTTGAAACCTTTAGGTTCTAAAGTCATTTTATAAGGTGAACAGCAAAGACAAAATAGCTTTTGAAAATTCTTTGAATAGATGCTACATTGGAAACTGATCTCAAATCTAATAAATGCAGTTCTTGCAGTGCCACAAATAATTGTTTTCTTACTTGACTTTAAAGTCCACGTAACTTGAAAAATGGGTAACCTAGGCTCAACCTGAGTATAGTGAGATACAAACCAACGGTGAATAAGGAGAAACAAGAAAACACCAATTTTCTGTGTCTTGTTTAATTTGTGGCATTTATTCCTTGAGTAAAATGAAGAGTTGGGTTGGTGGGATTGAAATTTTTGTCTCCAGTTTGCAAAATACTGTGTCAAAGTAGTCATTAACTTTAAATACATCTTTGGAGCAAGGACACTTGAGAAGGTAGCCTTAAATGTATCTCTAGACCTATCTTTTAGGTTGTCTAGTAGATAACACTGCTTTGCTCTCCAACCAGTCCTGAAGCTCAGCGTGTCTTACATTTGGTTTGATTCAGTCTTTGCTTTCCCCTCTTAAGGGGGCACTAATGTAAAATGGATAGAAGACCTATTTCCATAAGATTGTAAGGGTAAAGTGATCAGTGTGTTAAGATAATTTTCATCCTTGGTGACTTAAGTTTATGTTCCTAATGTAGTTATCTATTCATCTATCCTTTGTAGCAGGAGTTCCTACAATATGTGGGTGAGGATGGTCTTTGATATCCCGTAAGTTAAGGAAAAGTTATTGTGTGGGCATCTGTATTAGTGATAGAGGGTCAGCAGTTCATCAGATGATTAGAATTCCTAGTCTTTGTCACAAATAATGCCATGTACATGGCTAGGAGTGTATGAAAATGTGAAGAAACTACAGAAACCAAATTTAGGATGGTCAAAAAAATTTAGGATAGTCTTGTTAACTTGTCAGGGAAAGGGATGGGTATGTGGGGAGTACATGAAACATCTGCAACACTTAGAATCTGAAAGAGGTATGGTAAAAGGATCTAGAAAGTCAGTCATTTCTAGTATACTATTGCTGCTGCTGCTGCTAAGTCACTTCAGTCGTGTCGGACTCTGTGCGACCCCATAGACGGCAGCCCACCAGGCTCCCCTGTCCCTGGGATTCTCCAGGCAAGAACACTGGAGTGGGTTGCCATTTCCTTCTCTAGTGCAGGAGAGTAGAAAGTGAAAGTGAAGTCGCTCAGTTGTGTCTGACTCTTAGCGACCCCATGGACTGCAGCCCACGAGACTCCTCGGTCCATGGGATTTTCCAGGCAAGGGTACTGGTGTGGGGTGCCATTGCCTTCTCCAATACTATTGCTGGTACATCAAAAAATTCAACCATTTGTCTTGCTCAGAAAGCGATCAATGGCTTCGCATTGCCTGTGGAATAGTCTTTGCCATAGTATTCAAGACTCGAAAGATCCAGCCCTGATTAACCTTTCTAGCCATATCTGCTACTCTCTTAACCTGTACCCCACTGTGTGTCTGGTATACCAAACTACAAGCGAGTTTTTTAACATCCTGTTTTCTTTCACTCCCCTGGATTTTAATTTCTCTATCTTGAATGCTTATCCCTCTATCAAGACCGAGCTCAAATATCACTGGTTTAAACTCAGGCAAGGTTAATGATAACCGTTTCAAAATTCACAAAGCAGTTGAATGCCTTTTAAGTATTCAGGTTGTTTGAAACGTAATTTTTTAATTTTTTTATATTATGTCTGCTTTCTATTAGTCTATTGGGGAAGGCATTCATGGTCTATCTTGTTATTTTCAGATGTAATATGCTTGACACCAAAAAGGCAATCTCCATATAAATGAATAAATGCTTTGGTGAAATGTGCTAATATTACGCTTTTTATTTAAAAATAGATTTTACTTAAGCTTCTGTCACTGAAAGTTTAGCTCTTTACCAGGTAAGACACATGATTTCTTTCTGGTTCTCTAGTTTGATTTTTCAACTTGGCTTCATTTATGTTTCTTACACATGTTACAGCCAGATTAAAGCAGTACATTGTATTTTCATGGGATAAATGTGTATAATAGTAATAGAACCCAGGTAACACTCTGCTTAAGATGGTTATCTCTATTTTTTTGTCCCCCTACTTATTGGATTTGTTAGGAGAAAACTGGAATAGTTAACAATCAAAGCAGTAACTGTAGGAATTAGAGCAGGCTACAGCCTTAGGAACTGAAATTGCGTATCTGTATGCCAAGTGTGTCTTTTTTAATCTCTGCTGCCCAATGTGGCCTCTTTTTCTTTGGATTCATCATGTAATTTCAGGGCTTGTGCCTGCCAATAGCTCTGGGTCACATCCCTGCAGCTCCTGATTAGAGAAGGAAGGAAATGACCTTTCCAGTTTTTAGCTTCAATTTGAAAAATCTCCGGTAGGGATAGAGGGACAGACTGATACAATCAGGTTCTAGCTTGTGTTATTTCCAGCTCTGAGCTAACCACTGAAGCTGAAGGTATGAAATTCTATGATTATCCTTTCTGAATAGTTGGTTAATGGTAACTAACAATCACCCAACACTACAGTCATACGTTGAGAGTAAGAGAAAAACATTTCCAGAAAGGGAAGGTGGTTTGAGCACACTTCAAAATGCTGCATAGAAGAGCACCTGAGATGACTTCTTAAGCTTTTCTCATGTTTTTTCACTGCTCAGATATTTTTATGTTTTGGTGTCATGAGAATTATTTGGTATCTTTGAAGTAAGTCCTTGTATTTATGTAAAAGGTATTTTGATCCTCAAAGTTCGGATGTTAAAGTGGATTTTGGTACATAAGTTAATTGGCCAAATAATAGATCTTTGAGTATTAAGAGATGTCTTAGTTATGGAGAACTTGGAACATAAAGCATTTACAAATTATCTGAGGGGAAGAAGATCCTGAAATTATGGGAGTGAAGAGCTGAAATTCAGTGCTAACTTTTCCTGAAATTGTTCATTAACTCTAAAGGAGTGAATACTAACACATAAAGGCTTGGTGATTCAAAGATGTCCCTGTGCAGGAAAACTGTTTCAAAATATCTTCTTAGGCTTTTTTCATAAAATGTGCAACTTTTAACAGGATATAGATATATTCCAGGTCAACTGTAGATTCCTGAATTTTATTATGAAGGGGTTTCAGCATCACTTCTGTAATGTGTTTAAGTACATAAAAGTACATGATTTGGGGTAGATCTGTGTAAGAAACTAATGTTAGTAATATTTGAATGCAAATGCTTACTAGACATTTTTAGATAGAACTGCATGAAACTGCAGTTTCTGTAGTTCAGAAAAGGTCAAGTATTAACAATATTGTGTGATTCAACCTGGGCTTCCAGGTGGCACTAGTAGTAAAGAATCTGCCTGCCAGTGTAAGAGGCATAAGAAACTGGGGGTTCGATCCTCTGGGTTGAGAAGATCCCCTGGAGAAGGAAATGGCAGCTCACTCCAGTATTCTTTCCTGGAGAATCCCCATGGACAGTGGAGCCTGGCAGGCTACAGTTCATGGGGTCACAAAGAATCAGACACGACTGAAGTGACTTAGCACACACGCACGCAGTCTGGTAAAATGGTTTCTTTAAAACCACATCCACAAATAGTCCCTGAATTGCTGACCTGTTATTACTAATGTATATTGTAGCATGAGCCAGACAGTTGCTAGATGATTATGTTATAGACAACTAAGCATAATCACACAGGCAAAAGATTTAAATGAGCTAAGGCTACAATAATGTAGCCTATTTATAAAGCAGATTGATTTTGTTTAATAAATGAGCCACCTATCCAAGAAATCTTGCCTTCCAGATGGGTAGTCTGCTTGCTAAGTACCTAATACATTAAATACCAGATAGTGTGCTAGCATACTTTTACCTCATTCATCCCTTCAAAACTTCTGTAAAATAGGCATTTCTATTTTAGAGTGAGGAAACAACGCTAGGACATAGTGGGTCTAAATTGGATTAAAAGTGAGACTCCACTATGATCATGTTGAGGGAGGAACATATTCATCGTCCTTATTTCATGTTGCTGTGTTTGAGCATTTGAGTTGTATGCACAAGTTTGTATTTGGTTTTAGTAGCATTTTTGTGTTAATTTATTGTCGTATAGGAAAGCAGTGAGGGTGGTTCAGAATAGGTACATTTTTAACCTTAAAATAGACTTTTTTAGACCCTTATGATCTTTAAGAGGAAATCAGACTGCCTAGGTTTCTGATTTATCTTTTTTTCATTGAACCAGTTAAACAAAAGAACTTGTTAAAGAAGTTTGAGACATGGAAAAAAATTATCTTTGTATCAGTTAGACTGTACTGGATTCTTAACTACAGTGCTTTATGGGAGTTAATCTGGCCTATGACAGAGTCATCTGGATAGTTGATTAGTTCAAGTTGCCAGCATTATTTAATTTTCTCAAAAAAAAACAAAACTATGGTTCAGTTCTAAGCTAAAGGGGTGTGTGTGTGCGTGTACTCGGTTGTGTCTGACTCTTCAACCAGTTGACTGTATAGCCCACTAGGCTCCTCTTTCTGTGCTTAGTTTCACTTGTGGGGTTTTTTGTTTTGTCTTGCTTTAGCTATTTGCTTAACTCTGGGATAAGGGCTTCTGTGGTTCCTACCCTTCAGAATCAAAGTGTTTAGAATTAATTTTCTCAAATACGTTGAACATATGAAATAAATTTACATAGGCAACTGTAAAGGTCTGATCTGAACTTCTCATCCATCTTCTTAAAGTTGGCTCCTGGCATTCCCTGGGTGTCTTGATAAACTTAAAAGTAGTTGTAGTTTAAGTTTCAGAAGCACATTGGCAAAGTGTCTATCAAGGCACTTTTCTGTATAACTTAATACATGTACAGCACAATAATTCTGCATGTATAGTGCAAAATGATTACTCTTAAGGACAATTCTTTATTGACACTTTTTTTTAAACTGGAATGAATCTAAACTCACATTTCTAAACAGTTGACTGTTTTCTGAAGTGCATTATTTTGACCGCGTAGTAAAGGCACATACTTCTCGTTATCTTCCTAAAGTGTATTCCCTGCCTTTTCTTTGAAGTCCATTATTGTCCATGTGTGCTCAGTCACTAAGTCGTGTCCCACTCTTTGTGACTCCATGGACTGTAGCTTGCCAGGCTTCTCTGTCCATGGAATTTTTCAGGCAGGAATACTGGAGTGAGTTGCCATTTCCTCCTCCAGGGGATCTTAACAGGGTCTATAAATTCCTATGCTGTAGAAATTTACATACTGGTATTTAGAGATAAGGCTGTATCATAAATTTTTTAAAAACTTGTAAAAAAGCAGCTTTGTTTTCTTACAAGATTATCCCTATGGGTTATACACAAGTCATGGAAGGGTTAGATACACTTTGGGAATTAAGGTCAAATGGAATTGTGGAAGCTCTGTATTTTGCTATGTGCAAACCACTTTTCTACCTAGAAAGATGGATTATTCCAGAGTTATACTCAATGTTGAGTGAAAGACAAGGTGTTGAGTATAGGGATAAGGAGATCAAACCAAAAAGGATACTTACCTAGCCCCATGAGAGATTTTTTAAGGAGAAAATGAGGTCACTGGGTAGTGTGCTTCAGAAAGAACAGTATTTAAGAAAGTAAGGGCCTGTGAGATGGTCTGAAAGTTCAGCAATAATATGAATGTTGAAAACTGCCCTAAGTTCTTAACCTAGGGAAGTATCAGATTACAGCATTTTCATTTTGTAGGACAGCTTTTGTTCATGTACAGGCACACCTTGAAGATAATGAGGGTTTGGTTCCAGATGACTAAAATAAAGCGAATATCACAATAAAGCAAGTCACACGTATTTTTTATTTTTGGTTTCCCATTGCACATAAAAGTTATGTTTACTATAGTCTGTTAGGTGTATAGTAGCATTATGTCTTTAAAAATGTACATACGTTCATTTAAAAATACTGTATTACTAAAAAACACTAATCATCTGAACCTTGAGCAGGTTGTAATCTTTTTTCTTTAACTGACATAGGGTTTGAAATAGTGCAAGAAATTATCAAAATATGGTATAAAGACAGAAAATGAGCAAGTGCTTTTAGAAAGAGGGCCCTGATAGCCACAAACCTTCAATTTGTTTAAAAACAAAACACCCTCCCAACCCCCACACAGTATCCATGAAGCATACAACAAAACAAGGTATGCCTGTGATGGAAATTCATATCAGTGTGTGTGTAGGCTTTCATGACCCTTAGCCAAGATGATTGTTCTGCTATGCGTCTATAAAATAACTATGCCTAGTGTGTCCCAGGAACTGGACTAGGGTTGGTTATGTTTTCATTTCTTATGAAATGTATTGTTGATGTAAATTGTGATTATATGTCCCTTAAAGAATGGTGTGAAAATAACAAAGCAGATGACTCTTTCTGTTACGGTCTTATGACCCAGCATTTTCTATCTTGGTGTAGGAACTTAGTGATTTGGCCCGTGACCCTCCAGCACAATGTTCTGCAGGTCCAGTTGGGGATGATAGTAAGTAATTTTCAAGTTTGATTTTTTACCATTAGTTTCAAAAAAGCTTGTATATTTTTAGACAATAACAAGAGTATTTTCTTTTTCTAGTGTTTCATTGGCAAGCCACAATTATGGGACCTGTAAGTACTGATAATGAAAAGCAAAGATTTAATTAAAAACGCAGCATTAATCTAGTTTGTAGTTTTTAACTAACTCTTTATAGCTTTATTTCATTACATTGTAATTCTATTTGGGATATGCCATAATTGTATTGCTTTTGAAAGAAACTAGTCATTTGTTAAATACAGTATTCCCTGGGTTCTATGTTTAGCATTTCTGTGACCTGTCAAATATCTCTTCTAATTTTCCCTCATAGCAGTGTAAAGTATTGTCACAGAACTTGCTGATTTACAGAGCCAATTAGTTTTCTGACCATATCATGGTGTTACTCAGAGACTCTGAATGTGTAACTGCCTAAAATCTAGCTTAATTGTATTATTTTGATATTTTGAGTTTTTCTAGAACTTTAGTTTCATATAAAATTTGAATATTTTTAGGTAGAAAGTGATATTTTGAATACAGCAAAATTCCTTTCTATCCTGGGTAGATAAGAAACTGTATTGCTGGATAATTGAATATTCAGAATTATGGATACCATCTAAGAATTTCACAGAATTAGAGCGCAGTAAAACATCTTGGGGTAAGACTGTATCTTGCACAATACTTAACATTTTTTTTTAACTTGGAAGGCACGTGAGGATTTCTGTTCTGAGTTGTGTGTTTGTTACTGAATTTTCTGCTTTCTTACCCCTTTTGTATTTTAATTTCAATATAAATGGCAATAATGTACTAGGTGAGATAATAAGTAGTTCATAATTATAAAAGAGGAAATACCCTTGAAAAGTTAGCCAGAGGGTGGGTTGGATTAGCACATGTTTATTTAACAGTTCTGATTATAAATAAGATGGAAGGGGATATTTTTAATAGTTCAAAGTATGTCTGGATTATCCTAATGAAAACTACAGAGTCAGGATTGTTTCCAGTTACCTCCAGGTATATTTTTACTGTTTTAAGTGCTTGCTTTTGTCTAATTGGTAACAAAACTGTGATCTGCCACTGCTCTATGCTTCCCACCCCCTTTAAATATACATATTTATGTGACTCATGGCTGACCCAGTTTGGCAGTGTTTTATTTTTTATCTGCACTGCATGACTTGGGGGATTTTATGATTTCCCCAGCTAGGGATTGAACCCGTGCCTCACTGCAGTGGAAGTACTGTGTCTTACCACTGAACCACCAGAGAATTCCTGACCCACACAGTGTTTTAAAAGTTGACAGTCTTCGCATAAAAACCTCCTGACTAGGCTTAGGATGGAATAGCAAGTGCTTCCTTTTTTTCAGATGAGATGTGTGTATCTGCCACAGTCTACCAAGTCCACTTAGGCACTTAAATTTGCAACTTGTAGAATTTTCCCATTATAGATCACCAGTTTTCAAAGCACAGAATTCAGTACAATGCCTTGCCATATCTGAACCAAATAAAACTCATCTTTGATTCGGAGGTGCTTTAAGATACTCTCATGAAAATGAGTTGTCAGTACTAATAAAGCATGAAAGAGTTGGTAGTCAAGACTTGTGATTGGATGGTGTGTGTAATAAACCAGTTATTTTAAAACAGTGTTATGTTTTTCTGCTTGATTTTTGAAACTGCTTTATTTATTCCCTTCCAAAAGTTCACCTTTAGTAAATCAAAGTGAAGCATAATTGAGGAGCTCATTAGTAGTCTTCCATAGAATAGGAAATTGCTTATCTGAAAAAATTTTGGGGTGTTTGATTTGCTTTTATTTTCAGGAAACATTTTTCATTTATTTCATATATATATTTCAGATTATGGTTATTTTTTGCTAATTTTTTTTCCAGCAACCTGTTAATATAAAGGATAGCAATTTTCTTCTTTCAAAAACAAATATTTTATTTTCAGAACTCTACCCCTGATTAACAAGAGCAAAAATTATGTTTATACCATAATAACATAGTTCTGCTTTAGTAACATTAGCCTCTGAAATTTACTGGTTTTCTACGGAAGTTAATTCTCATTTTTTGACAATATCAGGAATGAGTCAAAAGTTATAAAAACTCACCCAAAATGCAGATCTTAATCGCGTTTCATAAGTAAGCACCTAAGTTTCGATGTCAGCTTGTACATGGTTAACAGTTACCCTTACTATTAAGTATATCAATGAAACAAACCATGTTACTTTGACTTTTGACTGCATCTTTGTGACAAAACATCACAGTTTGATTAGATAATTTTATTTTGTTAGTAGAGTTACTGTTGGATTTTGGTGGAGTATAGTAAGGAAGTGCTCTTGATGATTGAGCAAAAACACATGATTCTTAAAACCTGTGTGCTACCTTATTCTTTCTGAAGACAAGATACTTTGGATCACACATGCTGATAAAGCTTTGAAAGAATTGGCAGACCATTGCTAGTTACGTGGTGTTTAAATTTTGTTGGTTATTTTGTACTAAGGGAAATTTCTGTAACAAATTGATGCAGTGAGAAGAAGCTTAATTTCCTTACCTGTTTCTGATATTTCTGTGCTTACTTTTTAAAATTGGAAATGGAGCTGTTAGAAGGAATTTTGAAATTATTTTGAGAACCACAATAACTTCATTCCACCTAATCTAAGATAAATAGTCATTCACATACTGTGTATGTGAATAATGTAATTGTTGGCAGCCTGAGCAGAATCAGCTACAAAAACTATCTGAAGTAAAATATTTGGTCCATATGAAATGTTTTATTGTTACACAGGGGTGAATTTTTCAGTTTATGTTGACTATTACGTTTTCCCTGCAAAGGCTAATAATACATGAAAACTCATCTTTAGTACCTTACTCTTTAAGGAGCTGTATAGTGTAAGAGGAAAATTAAATGTTAAATTTTTGTTGAATAATAGTAATTATACAGAGCAAGATATTTTAAAAGGGCAGCCAGCAGTTTGGACTCAGGGAGGACTGTGTTATTTACCTTTTAAAAAACATTTAAGCATCAGATGGACCCTACAATATAGGTAGAATCCTGTGGGTAAGGAAGAATATTCCAAGTGTAGGGGAAAGAAATATGAGAAAAAGGAAATGTGAAGCATTATTTACTGTGAAGTAAGAAACGTATTCTGGAGAGGAGGTGAAAGATGAGACTAGATTGTTGGAAACCAGATCATTAAAGCACAGGAATTTGAACTTCAGTCTTGGCAAGCTGTGCTTGATTTCAAGCTGGAGTTAACTTTTATCTTGAAAAGACCACTTCAGCATTAGGGTGAGGCATAAATTGGAGGGGAAAACCAGAGTGAAGGCAGGAATACCAGTAGTAAACCATTGCCATAATGTAGACAAAAGTTAGTAAGATTTTGAGCTAAAGCAGTGGATACAAAGGAGAGGACTCCAGTTCAGAAGACTATTACGGATTTTTGAGATTTGGTATCTACTATGAGAAGATGGGAAAGAATCAATGATGAGATCCTAGTTTGTGGCTTGACTATTGTGGTTTCAGTTTGAGACATCCGAGTAGAACATACTCAATAGGCATTTGAATATATGTCCTAGAAGGAATAACTATACTAAAGATAGATCCTAGAATTACCAAAATAAGTGTGGGACAGGAGATAGAAGCAGAATATCAGTATATCATTGTTGCCTTAGGGGAAGAATACAGACAGACACTGAGGGAGGAGCAGTTTGGACTAATTGTAGCAAAACCAGGGTAGAAGGTTTCTTAAGAAGAGATCCGTTATGTATTCTTCATTTCTAAGATTGGCTCAGTTTGTTTATCAAAGTATTCCTTTTTGTTTTTCTTGGTATATTTGTTTGATTTATGGTAAATTCAAATGTAGAGCCTTAGTTTTTAGGTGACATGTTTTGGTTATCTTTAGATCGTGTATTTTTACCAGTTTCTCCTCTTTGCTGGAGTTTTGGTGTTAATTTATAACATTGAAATATTTTCATTCTATAAGTTTTTTTTTTTTTCTTGAACAAGTGAGATGAAATTTGATTTTGACTAAATCTATTGTTAGACTACCTTTAAGAAGCAGTCAGATATAATGCTTGATTGTATGAAACTTGGAATGAAAGCTTAAACAGAATTTTTGAAATTAAGCTTAACGAAAACATGTTTTCATTAAAACAGTTTACCCTTAAATTGTTAACTGTACTCAGTAAAAATGTATCTTCCATATGAGCCTATTTTATAAAAGTGTTTGCTATTTGAAGCATCTATTTCCAATGAATAGTCATTATTCAACAATGATATGTTAATCTAATACATTTGGATCACATTCTTGTGTCTTTGATTTTTCTGTACTTCTCAGATGCTATTTTGCAGTCTTAATTTTCTTGAATTAGAGTTTTGTAGGCATTATGAAGCAGAGGGACATGGAAGTAGGAAAGACATTCAAATAGTAGCTCTCCCATTAAGTAGTATGTATCTTTTAACTTGATGGTCAGTAAACTGACCATGCTCCTTTAAACGCCAGGTATATACCCTTGTTCATTTCTTCATAATAGCTTATAAAATTTCACTATATGTCTCTACCAGACTGTAGACTTACCAAGATGAGAAATTATTCTGTGTCCCTTTCACTTACCTAGTAAGTAGAATGGAGTTAGTAATTCAACTAATGTTTATTAATTTTACAGAGGGGTGGGATTAAATGAGCTGTACTACAGTGTCAGCCCTGCCAAGGTTATTTGCCTCGCATAAGGAGTGGGCATAATACAATAAAAGGTTCATGATAGCACTGTATACATCCTCACTCAAATGGAGAGGAATGGGTATTGAGATTTTCAGACACATTTGCAGGTTGACTCTGCATATCCAGAGGCAATTATGTAATTCCATTAAAAAAAAAAAAAAAAACTCTTTGACCTTAAAATCCTTGACCATATCACTTTCTTTTTATTCTTTGATATGTTGGTTTTCAGAATACCTGGGTTTGAATCCTGGTTTTATCTTGAACAAATTGTATAGTTCACTAAGTTACTTTAAGTCCTATTTTATTTACTCATGAAATGGCAACAGTGATATCTTTTTCTTGGTATTGGTTAAATTAAATGTGGAATACTAGTAAGTTTCTCCCAAATGTTACTTCATACTAATGTTATATGATGTTTATTTACTGAGGAGTTTTTCATACTCAAATTACAATGAGCAAAACATTTAAGGAGAAAAAGTACTGCTGTAGCTTGAAATTTTATATTTTCGGTTTCAAGTGTGCAAAGCAAACATCCCAAGTCTTCCAAATCTAGTAATTTTATGTATTGACTTACTATAAAGAATTTAGTGGTGTGATTTTGAAGAAAAGACTATCATGGTTTTATTAAATGAGAATTTTGAGGGGCCAATTGGGAACGAAACTTCTTAGAAACTTCCTTTGTTTCTATTCTACTTCCCTTACTGAGGGGAGTTTTTCTGGTTTGGCAGTGACCAGAATAGCCTGTTAAGGTACAAAGTTGTTTGTGTATATGTGACTGTCATTAGAAGAAATCTCAACAAATACATGTAAACTGTATTTTCAGATTATAATTTGATACATTACTATGTAGACTTCATTGTTAACTGTACTTTATGAGAACTAGGATCTAGAACCTTGTGTTTCTGAATAGTTTTTCTAAAATTCTTAGACTTCATGTAAAACAGGATCTAAATTACAATTCCTTATTCTATAGTAAATATTGTGATTTTTCACTAATAAGAACTTTATCATGGAATAATTTAGACTATTTTCGTGTAAATAGGTAATTTTGCTTCATATTAGAGAAATGCTTAGAAAATAAATGTTAACATGAATTATTTAGCATCGTTTTAAATAGCAGAGTTAAGCATATTTTTCTTTTCACAGAATGACAGCCCATATCAAGGCGGTGTATTCTTTTTGACAATTCATTTTCCTACAGACTACCCCTTCAAACCACCTAAGGCAAGTATTCCCCCCCACTCCGAAGTCTGTAAGTAAAGATTTGTATTTTATTCCAGAGGAATAGAACATTCCTAGACATTAGGGTTCTGATTAAGTTAAGGCTAAACTAGTGTGAGTGTATAATGAATAAGAATAATTGGGGCTTGAATGCATATACTGAATTAAATCACTGATGTTGAATGCTGTTAGCCTTAGTTAAAAGAAGAGCTAAACCTGGATTTGAACTTTGTAACTGAAGTTAAGAATTGCCTTATCCTTTATGTTGCAAGGCTCAAATACACCATGTGGAAGCATTTTTCCCACTTTATTGTGCTTACACAGATTTGGATCAGTAACTCTAGTGTCTTAAATACTAGCCTTCCAAATACTCACCTTCATTGTGCGTTTTCACATGTTGCTAAAAAGTATACCATATTTGTGTTGGGATTTAAGACTACAATATATTTTGGGCTTTGAGTTTGCACACATAAACTATCTTCACAATTCTGTTACAGGTACAATATGACAGTTACTTTAAATGAAGATACTTTTGTGATATTCAAATGTGTGTTTTATGTACAGTTGGAAATGGAGGTTCTAATACATGCCTTTGTACCTTGATGCCTTAAATGAGCTAGTCTGTATGCTTTGGTCTACATCGGAAAGTTTCTAATTTGTTAGTGAATCCTGAATTCCCTTCAAGTTGCTCCTTTGATACTCATGCTATGGTAGGGCCAAAGTTAACCTTCGAAAAAACCCACCATACCACTGATAATAAAATTTTTGCCACATGGTTATATTTTCCATTTTAATTAAAAAGAAGCCCCTGAAGGATCTTGGTCAGAATATAGGTGCTTTTATGTGTATAACTTTTAGCTATTATATTTTTAAAATTTTTAACTATTTTAAGTGTAGCTACAGTTTTTTGTCAAAGTTTACAATGCTTGTTTTTATTTGGGAAAAATAAAGTTGTTTTTTTATTTTAGGTTGCATTTACAACAAGAATTTATCATCCAAATATTAACAGTAATGGCAGCATTTGTCTCGATATTCTAAGATCACAGTGGTCTCCTGCTTTAACTATTTCTAAAGGTAAAATACTAGCGGCTTTGATTTTTCTAATAGTTAAAGGAGTTTCATTTTTGAGCTGACTTACCTAAGTATTTTTATAATGCCAGCTTTTTTATAAAGATGGAGAAAGGAACAAGAAGTACATGCTTTTTGCTTTTAGCAGTATTGATTAAAGATTTTGTGGGAAGAAGTTAACATTCAGATGGAGGGGGCCATTATTTGCAAATAACAATAGCAGCATTTAATAGCTTTCTTAGTATATTTTTCAATCCCAAGCCACTTGTACATCTCACTCACTTGTTGCCATTTAGCAAAAGTGGTATACCTAAAGTTAACAGAGCTTTTGAACTTGAGGTTTCTTATGGGAAAATTCTGATTTCATTTTCCTGTGTTTCTTATTTTTTAGATAAAAAACCTTTTTAAGAAACCTTTAGTTAAGTTTTCATGTATCATGGTAGGTTGTTTCCTACCTAATAATAGTCTAAAATGCATAGTCTTGGGAAAGGTCTCTAGATATCTGCTCTTCTACTATAATAGGGATCTGTTGTGTGGCATATTTAATAGGTTGTCTGGTTTCCACATTGGTGTTCCAGATGGAGATGGAATATCTCTCCATCTCTTTCAAACAACTCTGGTGGCTTTTATGTCACTTTTACCCCACAAATAAAAATCACCTACCACAAAGCTACTTAATGAGAAGGAAGTCTGCCTTTTAGTGATTTTCAGTTTTTGATGCTGGCTTATTAGGATTCCTTAGTACACAAAATGAGTTTTTAATGTTGCTAATTATGACTGTATTTCAGAAATTTGAGGATAGCAGCTAACTCTAAGCATTCTTATTTTTTGGCTGAATACTTAATGTAGCATTCCCCAGATTATTTCTTGAAATAGTTAATACTGTTTTACAAAAAGTTTTATTTTTAGAAGTATGGTAAATGCCAAGTGAAACAGGTTTTGTTTGTTTATTCATTTGTTAAGTCAGGACATCAAGCCTTTTGTGTCCTTGTACAGTGCATTTGAATCTCTTTGAAGGGACTGTCTAGCATTCCCAAAATATTGTTTGATTAATCAGAAACACTTTTGTGTGAGGAGTGGGGACAATTTGGGTAAATGCTGCTGTCGTTCTTTGAGGTGCAGCATTATTTTAGGCCCATTTTTCACCCCCCTGGATACATTCAAGTTTCTTTTCAGGTCTTTTCTTTTCTCTTAACACCAGGCACCTGGTATGAAGAAGACTTTAATACTATTTTCCAGGTTTGTTTGGTTTTACCATCATTGGGAATGCACTGTAATACTGAACACTGTTTCTGTAAGTGCAGATTTAGTTTTATTTCTGATCCTGCACTTGAGTTTAAAGTTCTATTTTCTGTAATTATTTTTTTTCATGGTATTGCTATTATCTTCAAGGATTGTCGTAACCACATTAAGCTTTTATATCATAAACTTTTTATAAAACTTTGCACAGTGGCACATAATTTGTATTCACAATGAATTAGATACATATTCCTAATGATGCTTTACATCTTTTAAGTTAATGTTTTGAATAGGTCAGAGTGAGAGCTGTAGCTGAAGAGCTACTCAGTAGTAGATCTTGGTGTTTTTTTGGTTTGTTTTTTAACTTAACCAAAATTCTTGGATATGGTCTCTACCTTATAAATTCTGGGAGATAAAACCTGTAGTCATTGGGGCAGTTGGGTGTTTTTGTGAAACTCCTCCGAGAGTAGGACAGAAAATGGATTATTTTATCAAGCTAAACAGCTAAGCATATATTGCATAGCTGTACTCTAATTCAGAGTCCCCACCACCACCCCCCACCTCCCTCCAGCCATTACCAAGAAACTCCACTTCACTATTTGAGAAGGTTCATATAGAGAAGTCCCTGGTGGTCCAGTGGTTAGGACTCTACACTTCCACTGTAGAGGATACAGGTTCCGTCCCTGGTCAGGGAACTAAGATCCCGCATTCAACGTGGCGTAGCAAAAGAAAAGGTAATATAAATTAATACGGCATCATTTCACTATCTCGGAACTTCTGAATTTGGCAGATTTTTGTATCTAGTCAGTAAACTAGCTAACAAATATCTATTTTTAGGATCTCTCAACTACCAGGAACTTGTCTTGTATGAATCAAAATCTCTATAAAGCTTTGTCTTATGGAAATTAAGATAGAAACTAATCCTCTTTTGAGGATTGAGGTTTATATTATAATACTTGTTTTTAAATACTTTTATTCAACCAAATTCCCAGTGGTGGGTAACAGACATTTGTTTTCTTCCAGTTCTTTTATCCATTTGTTCACTGCTATGTGATCCAAACCCAGATGACCCCCTAGTGCCAGAGATTGCACGGATCTATAAAACAGACAGAGATAAGTAAGTATGTAGTAATTTGAGAAAACAATATAAAAAGTGGCTTTTCTTAATGAGTTAGTATTATATACTTTGCTGTAAGTTGTGGCATGATGCCAAGGAGACTTGACGCTTATTTCTGGTAAGATGGTAGTTGAAATGTGCAGAAGCTAGTTATTGAAATGTAATTGGTTTTTTGTTGGTTTTTTTTTTTTTTTTAATTTCCTAGGTTATGTTTTCTTTTTCTAACATGTTCAGCAGTTTATCACGTTTAAGTTTGAGGAAGAAAGGTGTTTTTTCTTCACCCCAATCACATTTAAAATGAGAAAAATATTGGTACTATTGTAAAAATTTAGTCTAAATATTTTATATATTGAATTCTTTATGTACAACTTTACCATTATAATTTCCGTATGTTATAATTAATGCTCAGTATACTTGTTCAATTAGGTACAATAGGTTAGCAAGAGAGTGGACAGAGAAATACGCTATGTTGTAGGGTAAGAGGATCTGCACAATATGGTGCGCTTATTCATGGTACTGCCAGCACATGAGTGCTGCATGCGTTAAGGCACTATATTAACTAACCAAAGGTAACTGATGTGGCAGTTTCTGAAAACTGTACACTTAACTGCTTGTTTAGCGTGAAAGTATACCCAGCAGTCATTATTGCTTGAGAGTATTTTTGCATGGCAAAGCAGAGTTTATATAGCACCAGTAAGAAATGAAAATTTTAGTATCTTTTTCAAACTACTATAGTATTTAAATTTTAACTTTTAAAGTTGGTATATTTTAAACTTCAATACTATATGGAATGTGGTAACTTAGTTAAAATTTTGCCAAGAGATAATAATGTAAGGGATAAACACTTTTTAAAGCCTCACTATCTATACTAAATGTTCATTACTGACAAGCATGCATTAGTGATAGCTATACTTTGTGGCTACCTGTATGCTAAGTGAAACCTTTGCTTTAAAGTGCTGGCTTTACGAGAGGTATCCTTAAGTGAGGTAACCACGAATTGGTAGAGAAAGAACTTAAAGTTAGAAAAATGGTTGAACTATGTCTAGTTCTCGGTTTGAAACGAAGTTAGTACTTTTATAGAGGTCAAACTGTAAATATAAATCAGTTCTATGTCCTTTTAGATATTCCTTTCTTAAGGTTATCACTATAATTTTTGTTCTGTGGCATGGTAGTAATAGGGAGAAATTGATAGCATTTTATTAATATTTGTGATCTTCCTCAGCAGGAAATATCCTTGCTTGTGTATGAATTACCGTTGATCATGTTAAACAAAGATGCCCCTACTTGTACTCCTCCTAGTTTCATCCATCAGGTCTCAGGTGGGGTTTGTTCATTGCCAGCCGCCACCCTTTAAAAGTAACAGATGATTTTGATTAGCACATATAACTCACAGCCCACCTCCTCTTAAACATTACTGCTTTTTTATCATCTTCCCTAGTGTCTTAATCTTCTACCTATGCTGAAGTCTCAAAGGCATTTTCTCTTTTAGGTAATATCCAGGGTGAAGTAAATTATCATGAAGTCCAGGATTCAGATAAAAATGTTTATTAGTTCATTGCCCAGTCTGGCTTTCATGGGAGTTTCTATAGATCTACAGATAAGTGCACTATTCTGATAATAGGTCCATGGCAAATTGTGAGAAAAGGTTAACATTTGTTGGAATGTATACTAATTGTAAAATTTCTAATAGACCAGTAGCTCAGTAGTAGGAGAGAAAAAAGGTCTTTGATTTTTGCTAGCCTATCTGTATGTTTATTATAATATTACTTTGAGTGATTAGGACACTCACCATATTGAAGCATAAGGGTCTTGTTTCCTACAGTGCTTTGAGTACCAGTGTTTTTTCTTCCTTCTTGGCTTTATCCTAATCGTAGCCATTAAAGATGACTCCATGATAAGTCTAGAAATAAAATACTCTTTCCTTACCTTTTAAGTGTTAAGAATTATTTTAAATTTTTAAATAACATCTTTTTTATTTACAGGTACAACAGAATATCTCGGGAATGGACTCAGAAGTATGCCATGTGATGCTACCTTAAAGTCAGAATAACCTGCATTATAGCTGGAATAAACTTTAAATTACTGTTCCTTTTTTGATTTTCTTATCCGGCTGCTCCCCTATCAGACCTCATCTTTTTTAATTTTATTTTTTGTTTACCTCCCTCCATTCATTCACATGCTCATCTGAGAAGACTTAAGTTCTTCCAGCTTTGGACAATAACTGCTTTTAGAAACTGTAAAGTAGTTACAAGAGAACAGTTGCCCAAGATTCAGAATTTTTAAAAAAAAATGGAGCATGTGTATTATGTGGCCAATGTCTTCACTCTAACTTGGTTATGAGACTAAAACCATTCCTCACTGCTCTAACATGCTGAAGAATCATCTGAGAGGGAGGGAGATGGATGCTGAGTTGTCACATCAAAGGAAGCAGCATTATTCTAGCAGCATCCATTCTTGTTTAAGCCTTCCACTGTTAGAGATTTGAGGTTACATGATATACTTTATGCTCATAACTGATATGGCTGGAGAATTGGTATTGAATTTATAGCATCAGCAGAACAGAAAATGTGATGTATTTTATGCATGTCAATAAAGGAATGACCTGTTCTTGTTCTACAGAGAATGGAAATTGGAAGTCAAACACCCTTTGTATTCCAAAATAGGGTCTCAAAACATTTTGTAATTTTCATTTAAATTGTTAGGAGGCTTGGAGCTATTAGTTAATCTATCTTCCAATACACTGTTTAATATAGCACTGAATAAATGATGCAAGTTGTCAATGGATGAGTGATCAACTAATAGCTCTGCTAGTAATTGATTTATTTTTCTTCAATAAAGTTGCATAAACCAATGAGTTAGCTGCCTGGATTAATCAGTATGGGAAACAATCTTTTGTAAACGCAAAGCTGTTTTTTGTATATACTATTGGGATTTGCCTCATTGTTTGACATCAAAGATGATGTAAAGTTCAAGAGAGTGAATATTTTGCCATGTTCAGTTAAAAATGCGCAGTCTGTTACAGGTTGACACATTGGTTGACCTGATTTATGCAGAATTAATAAGCTATTCAGATAGTGTAGCTTTAGTATGCTGCACATGATACTGGCAGCCTGGGAGTTCATAGATGGACTTGGGACCCAGCAGATTTGAAACATGTATATGGAGTTTAAGAAATTTATTTTCCAGGTGCAACCCCCATCTAACTAAATTTTTTCTTCACCTTGTACGCTTGACAGCTGAAAAGACCATAACATGGGAGTAATAATGGGTCAAAATTTACAAAATAAAGTACTGTTTTGGTGTGGGAGTTGTCATGAGGCTATGTTGAAGTGACTTTAACCATGTGGGATATTGAGTTTTTTTAATGGATTGAATATCCAGTAAAATGGATTTGTTCAGCCATTTACATTAATGAGCATTTAAATGCAACAGATACCATTTCAGGTGACTTAACGTGAATGAATAAAAGTCAATGCTATTGGATTATTTTTTGTTTGACAAGTGCAATCTGTGCCACTTAATGTAACTTCTGTAGTAACAAGGGCATTATCATTCTTCACCCTTTCTAATTCTGACCCTATAGTTTTATTACTTTTTCCTAGTTTCTTTGATTTGTCCATTGCTTTCTTATGGTCCTGTATTCAATTTCTAGCACATCTGTGATTTTTCTCCACTTACACATATTTGCACTGCTTACACTTATGTGCAATCTTACTCCTTGTCTGCACACAGATGTGGAAAGCTAGATATAAAATAAATGTTAAAGCTTGATTTTTATAAACATTTTAATATGTAGTTTGGACATGATTTATTGAATTAAGGTTCTTTAAACTGAAAGTGAAATGCATGCCTTCCGAAAATGTTTTGGCTTTGTTAATTCTGTAATAAGCATTTCATTGAGAAATATCAATCCAGTTATACCATTTTCCAATGAGTGAATTTTTCATTCTATCTTTGCTTTAAAAATAACTCAAGGGTACATATTATACTGTTAAAACTGTGTTGGATTCAAAGTACAAATAAGTAAGATACCTCCACAAGGTAAGAAACTTTTGGGCTCTATTTTTAGGATAATTACGAGATTCCCTCAAAATAATAGCTTTTATAGTAGGCATATCATTTCTTGAAAACCAGCAATGAATAAAATATTTGTCAGAGCTGGATTCTACTTGGCTTTCAAATTGACCTTTTTAGCTATAGATAACCCTTAAGTTTTTATAGAGATGACTTCCTGAAGCTATTGTCATAATGATTAATAGATGCGTCCAGTTCTCTGTATCTTTGACTTGATGCTTTCTATTTTTCCTATGTCACTTCTAAGGGAACAAGCCATAAAGGCTTCTCCAGGTTTAACAGAACAGTAAAAGTACCTGGAAAACCAACATTTTTGAATGTATGAACACTGGACTTGAGATCATCTGCAGTGAAACCTTCTAAAGAATCCAAGAATTTGTCCTTTCCCCCATATATACTAATAGTGCCATGTATAGCACTGAAATGATGATTAACATTAAAAATTGATTTTGGTTCTTCCTGTTTCTTACATCTTTTAATGCATAATTAAGTTTTAAATTATGTTGTTTATCTTAACCTGTGAGGATTATAGTCCAGTTGACGTAATGGTAAATTACATTTTAAGTGACTCATTCCTGGGCAAGTTTGCAATGTGATAATCAGATTTAAAAGAAACTACTTGGCTTTCTTGTGTGGGTGTACTCACAATTTTTTAAAAGTATGAACCACAGTTAACTGGTGGTCTCAGGGGTAGTGAAACACTCACTTTTTTTTTTTTAATGGTTTAGTTGACATACTTCAGATATTGACCATCCTGTGTTAGTGATTTTTGAAGTGACTCAGATTAGCCATGGTTTGTGTTGGCGTAACAAAACTGTTAAATGATTGTTGATTATAGTTTTAAGTGAATTTGTCTCTCTTTTATGAGGAACCCAGTGCAAGTCACTAAATATTGTCTAATAGTGACATCGGCATAACACTTGTAATAGCTAAGGTTAACTGAGCTTAAAGAATTGTTACCATTAAAGTCTGTGTTTAAAGACACTCTGGTCTTACTTGGTAATTCCAGCTAACATGAAATTCACACTTAATGTCCTGTGTGAGTTCTGTTTTGAACTTAAAGTTGTAACAAAAACTGGTCTATAAAGAATTTAGGATTCTGAAAGTGTGACCCCAAGACCAGCAATATCACTATCATTTGAGAAGTTCTTTAAAATGGAAATGATCAAATCCCAACTCCAGGCCTACTGATTCAGAAACTATGGAATGACACAGTGGCCTGTTTGAAGAAGCCATTAAAGTGGTCTTGGAAGTCTGTTCTTCGCTCTGCCTTGTATAGACTACAGCAGTAGTACTTTGACCCTCTGATTATTTTACTCTTCTTTCATGGCTGTAGGAACACATATGCTCAAGTGTTAAATTTCTAACATACTTCATACTACTATGAATTACGCCATAGGTTGATTGACATGTTTACTTAATGTATTATTAACATCCCACAATGAACTAATTTAAGTAGCAGTCTTAACAGATAGAACTTTATTCTGGGAAATGTGATTCAACTAATAGCCAAGTAGTGTTTAAAAAGAGTAACCAGGTGCTAGAGTTTTCTGCTAAGGATTGGCTAGATAGCTAGCTGAACATGGATTTGAGCCCTGGTCATACTCTCTGGCTGAAGCAACTTTTGGGAGAATGAGAGGGTTGAAAGGTAAGATTTCATGGTAAGGGTGTTTGGAGTCTGAATTGAACAGATTCTAAACATACCATAAGGTAACTTAAAACTTTTTGTACTCCCCTGGTGTAATGGAAAAATAAAAGGTAGAGATATTTGGACCAGAATTTTGAAAGGTGACAGCCTCTCCCACTCCTGAAGTGTTCTATGTTAAAAGATGAAAAAGTTCACAAAAGGCTAGGAAGCTTGCAGTTGGCTGTCCCCACCCCCTGCCTCCAGGTTCCCAGTAAACCACTATTTCACATGCTTTCCTGCTACCCTGCTAACTACTCATTCCTTTCTTGGCCTCATTTTGAAAAAAAAAAAATTCTGATACAGTGTTCCTCATAGTTGCTTTTTTACATGGAATATGTTATTTAACATTCCATTGTTAATTCTCTCTTGCCAGGTTGTGCACGTTCTGGATGAAATAATGTGTTTTTTAAGAGTCCTCTTAATTTTTTTCTGTATTGTAGAAAATGGTTTTATGAAATAACTACTATTCATTCTTATATACTAGTGTCTGAGCCTCTGTGTAAACTTGGTTTCTTGTTTACCCTGTCAAATTTGAAAATTATCAAGTAAGGCCAAACAGTGAAATACTTTGATATCCCTAGTTGCTTAAGAACAGTTGAACACTACCGTATGATTACCAGCCATCACTCCTGGACACTTGTGTAGCTTCCTATTCATCCACCTCACTTTCTAAAGAATGATCGGCTTGACTGCTATACACAGACACATATTTCTACCTCTTGGCCTCCGTAAGTGTAAACATTTCAGTTGCGCTTGCCCCAAACCTAGGCATCGTTTCTCAAACTTACAAATTAAACGTCTCTGTCAGTTCTACCTAAAACTTTTTTCAGAATCTACCTGTTTACCACATTTCACTGCTGCCATGATGGTCTGTCTATGTGGTCTAAATCTATATTGTTTCTTCGGTTATTGTAAAAGCCTAAGTGGTCTCCCTTCTTTTCATTTCATAGCAATTTATCATCCATGCAACACCAGGCATATTCCTTTTAAACCATATTGGATCATGTCATCACTTTGCTCCAAACCTAATGGTTTCTCATCTCATTCAGAATAAAGGCCAAATCCTAAAAGCAGTTTACAGGCTGGAAGTGACTTCCCACCACTTGATCCCTAATAACTTCCCCACCAGCTTCCTCAGCTCAGTCACACAGGCCTCTGCTGAGGCTTGAACACAGTGGGCTTTTTCTTACCTCAAGATGTTTGCCATCATTCTTTACCTGGGATTATCAAAGATAAAATACGGCTCGCTCTTTCTTAATTGTTAGGTTTCAAATGTCAATCTATCAGTGATTTTTCTCAACTATTCTACATAAAATACCAACAGCACTGCCACAGTAGAGTGCACCATGGTATGTTAAGTAATAACCACCTTAACATGGGGGCTCCCCCAATGTTAAGGGGCTTCATCTGGCTCAGCAGATGAAGAATCCACCTTGCAATGCAGAAGACGTGGGTTCGATCCCTGGGTTGAGAGGATCCCCTGGATAAGGAAACTAGCCCAACTAATATTGCCTGAAAAATTTCATGGACGGAGGAGCCTGACAGGCTACAATTGATGGATGCTTCTTGACTCAAGGATCTCAGTGAGTGGATGGACGTTTCCGTTTCTGTCAGTATAGATGATTACACTGACCAACTCTTAGGTGAAAAAGCAACGAAACGCTGGGGGGAAAGCACTTTTTTTAAAAAAACATAAATGTTACTAATCTCTCAAGCCCAAACCAAATTGAAACCAGGAATCCAAAAGAAGCAGGCTATAATCAGAAACTAGCATCTTAAGAAGACCTGAAGAATCAAATGAAGACTCGTATATTTTCATTTTCATGACCCTGGCAAAGCCCAGAATACATCCAAAGAGTGGTGTCAATTAGGATAAACCCATCCCAAATACAGACAGATGAGTTTGCGTGTCTTGAATCTTTATTCTTCGTGGCAGGAGAATGTTCTCTCAGAATATGTAATAATGGTTTGACTTTGTGAAAATTTGCAGCTCTAAATCTTACTACGTGGATAGTCTGAAAACCCAAGCAGAACATTTTAAAAAGTTGTTCCAAATCAGCAACCTGGTACTGGTGGAAGTAAACAAATACTCTGTAGGGACGCAATAACAGCTCACAGTTAAAAACCAGAAAATAAAGAACAACAGAACTTAGTACTGTACCATGAGTAGGAACTGATGTGCAAAAGTTTCAGACATTAAAAACATCAGGTCATACAAACTAAAATTTTCTTCCTTTCCAGATGACAGAAAAATCAATATAAATTATTGGAGCTAATAATTGAATTTAGCAAAATTACAGGATACAAAATCACAAATTAGTTGTACTTTTTTTTTTTTTTTTTTGGCTGAGCTGTGCAGCTTGCATGATCTCAGTTCCCCAACCAAGGGCTGAACCTGGGCCTTGGCAGCGAAAACCTGAAATCCTAACCATTAAGCTGACAGGGAACCCAGTTGTATTTCTACTATAAGTAGCAATGAAGAATTACAAAATGAAATTAATAAAATAATTCCATTTATAACAACATCAAAAATAATAAAATACTTCGGAATAAATTTGATCAAGGAAGCAGCAAAACTTGTATACTGAAAACTACAAAATATTTCTAAAAAAATTAAAGTCCTAGATAAATGGAAAGACATCCAGTGTTCATGTATACAGGTCAAGAAGCAACAATTAGAACCAGACATGGAACAACTTACTGATTCAAACTTGGGAAAGGAGTACGTAGGACAAGGCTGTATATTCTCACCCTGCTTATTTAACTTATATGCAGAGCACATCATGCGAAATGCTGAGCTAGATGAAGCACAAGCTGGAATCAAGATCACCGAGAGAAATACCAACAACCTTCACAGGTATGATAGGTATGCAGATGATAACACTAATGACAGAAAGTGAAGATGAACTAAAGAGCCTCTTGAGGGTGTAAGAAGAGAGTGAAAAGCTGTTTAAAACTCAGCTGTTTAAAACGAAGATCATAGTATCTGGTCCCATCACTTCATCGCAAATGGAAGGGGGGAAAGTGGAAGCAGTGACAAATTTTATTTTCTTGGGCTCCAAAACCACTGCAGATAGTTGACTGCAGCCATGAAATTAAAAGACACTTGCTCCTTGGAAGAAAAGCTATGACCAACCTAGAGAGCATATTAAAAAGCAGAGACATTACTTTGCCGACAAAGGTCAGTCTAGTCAAAGCTATGGTTTTTCCAGTACTCATGTATGGATGTAAGAGTTGGAGCATAAAGAAGGCTTAGTGCAGAAGAATTGATACTTTTGAATTGTGCTGGAGAAGACTCTTGAGAGTCTCTTGGGCATCAAGATCAAACCAGTAAATCCTATAGGAAATCAACCCTGAATATTCACTGGAAGGACTGATGTTGAAGCTCCAAAACTTTGGTCACCTGATGAGAAGAACAGACACATTGGAAAAGACACTGATGCTGTGAAAGATTAAAGTCAAAAGGAGAAGGCAGAGGATGAAATGGTTTGATAGCGTCACCAACTCAATGGACATGAATTTGAGCAAACCCTGGGAGACAGTGAAAGACAGGGAAGCCTGGCATGCTGCAATCCAGCGGGTCGCAAAGAGTCAGACATGATTTAGCAACTAAACAACAACAACAACATCTGTGTTCATGGATTAGATTTGTTATTGTTAAGATGGCAATGATCCCCAAAGCAATCTACAGATTCAACACAATCCCTATCAAAATCCCAGTGATTGTTTTTACAGAAATGGAGGATACAAAAAAATTCATACAGAATTACAAAGGAGTACAAAAAAACAAACGTGAAAAAAAAGGGGACTCCCTAATTTCAAAATTTATTACAAAGCTACAGAAATCAAAGCAGTATGATACTGGCATGAAGATAAACTTATAGGACAATGGAATATAACTGAGAATTCAGAAATAAACTCATATACATCTTGTGGTCAACAGGATGCCAGGACCACTCATGGTGAATAGTCTCATGAGAAATGAATAGTCTCTTCAACAAATGGTGCTGAGACAACTGAATATTAACATGCAAAAAAACAAATTTGGGCCCCTACCTTACATTATATCCAAAAATTAACAAAATAGATCAAACTCCTTAGTGAAAGACCTAAAACTATATAAAACTCTTGGAACAAAAAAGGAATACACTTTTGTTAGTTTGGATTCAGCAATAAATTCTTAGAAATGATACCAAAAGCACAAGAAATGAAAAAAATAGATAAATTGGACTTGCTCAAATTTTTAAACTTCTGTGTATCAAAGTATACTATGAAAAAGACAACTTAAAGGATAGGAGAAAGTATTTGCAAATGACATATCTGGTTAGTGTCTAATATCCAGAATACATAAAGAATCCTTAAAACTCAAACAAAAGGTAAGTAATCCAATTTAAAAATGGGCAAAAGATTTGAATAGAAGAGTTCTCCAAACAAAAGTGGCCAGCAAATGTGTAAAAGATGCTCAACATCATTGGTTATTAGAGAAATGCAAATCAAAATCATAATCAGGTACCACTTCACACTGGGATAGCTATAACTTCTTAAAAATGGAAAATTAGTGTTGAGGATTTGGAGACTCTGGAGCCATTTGTACATTGCTGGTGGGAATGTAAGAAGATAGAGCTTTTATGGAAAGTAGTTTGCTAATTTCTAAAAAAACAGAATAACCATATGACCTAGCAATTCTACTCCAAAATATATCCCCAAAAGAATTAAAAACAGATATTCAAATAAATATTTATACATGAATGTTCACAGCATTATTCATAATAGTCAAAGATGGAAACAATGGGTGAATGAATAAACAAATTGTGATATACCCATACAATGACATTTGGTTCAGTTCAGTTCAGTTGCTCAGTCGTGTCTGACTCTTTGCAACCCCATGAATCGCAGCACGCCAGGCCTCCCTGTCCATCACCAACTCCCGGAGTTCACTCAGACTCAACGTCCATTGAGTCGGTGATGCCATCCAGCCATCTCATCCTCTGTCATCCCCTTCTCCTCCTGCCCCCAATCCCTCCCAGCATCAGAGTCTTTTCCAATGAGTCAACTCTTCACATGAGGTGGCCAAAGTACTGGACTTTCAGCTTTAGCATCAGTCCATCCAATGAACACCCAGGACTGATCTCCTTTAGAATAGACTGGTTGGGTCTCCTTGCAGTCCAAGGGATTCTCAAGAGTCTTCTCCAACACAGTTCAAAAGCATCAATTCTTCGGCACTCAGCCTTTTTCACAGTCCAAATCTCACATCCATACATGACCACTGGAAAAACCATAGCCTTGACTAGACGGACCTTTGTTGGCAAAGTAATGTCTCTGCTTTTGAATATGCTATCTAGGTTGGTCATAACTTTCCTTCCAAGGAGTAAGCGTCTTTTAATTTCATGGCTGCAATCACTATCTATTCAGCCATAAAAAGGAATGTTGGGCTGATACATGTTACAACATAGGTGAATCTTGGAAACATGACACTAAATGAAAGGAGCCAGACATAAAAGGAAATATATTGTATGATTATATTGGTATGAATATCTAGAATACTTAAGTTTATTAATAAAGCAGATTAATAAATCTGACAAAAGTCAGATTTATGTGTGCCACGGATGGGGGTGGGTGTCATGGAAAGGAATGAGGATTGACTGCTTAATGGGTATGAGGTCTCCCTTGTGAATGATAAAAGTACCTTGGAACTTAGAGGTGATGATTGTACAACATTGTGAACACACTAAATGCCACTGAATTGTACATTTTTAAATAGTTAATCTCATGCTATATGAATTTCCTGTCAAAATAATCAGCCACAAAAAGCAGAAGCCAACACTCATGTAATACTTTTTCGGTGCCAAGAATTGTTCTAAATTCTTAACTCCTAATTCTCATTACAAGCGTATACTTATTACTTACACGTTTATTATCAACAAACGTATATACTCATTAACAAACATATTCTTACATGATTATCTCTGCTTTACAGATGAGGAAACTGAGGAACAAAGAGGATAAATGACTTACCCAAGGTTAATGGCAGAAGTTAGGATTTAAATCCAGGTAATGAAATTCCAGTCTTTCCTCTTAACCATTATGCCAGAAATAAAAGTTTCAAACATGAATAAAGAGCAAGAGACTATAAAAAATGACAAATCATATTTGAAAAATAACCAAAATCAGTACTTCCAGAAATTTTTAAAAATAAAATACCTTAAATTTCATCTGTGACCTTGCAGCCTTGGCCAGGTGATAAATTTTTGCAGTCCCCTTGACATGGAAATCAAAGCTCCTACATGATTTGCTTTTTGTGGCCTGGAGGGTTACACACCTGAACAGCTTGGAGGGCTGTGTATAGCCCACCTACAGTCCAGGGGTCCACACAGAGCTGCCATTTCCTCTGCAAATAAAGTGTGTGTGTGCACATGCGCGCACACACACACACACACACACACACACATCAACAGGTAGATTGACTGAAGAGCAAAAATGGAAGATTTGTCAACAACGGAAACAGAAGATAGTGTAATATTAACTTCAATATGCTGAGAAGAAATACTTATCACCCTAGAATTCTATACCAAGGGAAATATCCTGCAAGAATAAGGGTGAGTAACATGGGTAAGTCTGAAAAACAGTGTTGAACAAAAGGAATTTTTAAAAAAGAAAAACGTAGTATGTGAGTCTATCTGCATGACATCCAAAAAGACACAAAATTAAATGATGGCTCTAGAAGTGGAGCAGCCATCACCTGGAACGGGAGGAATTTGGAGAGAAGCACAAGAGAACTTTCTAGAACGAAATGTTCTGTACCTAATCAGGGTGTGATTACACACGTATGTATGTTTGCCAAAACTCACTGAACTGTGCACTGTGATGGTTAGTTTTATGTGGAACTTGACTGGGCCATAGGATGCCCAGGTAACTGGTTAGACATTATATCTGGGTGATTTGATGAGGGTCTTTGCAAAAGCAACCAGCATTTGAATCTGTAGACTCAGTAAATCAGACTGTCCTCCCTGAACTGAACTGACATCATCCAATTCATTGAGGGCCTAAGCAGAACAAAAAGATAGAAAAAGAAATAATTTGCTCTCTGACTAACTACACAAGTTAGAACATGGGTGTTCTTCCAGAGCTGTTTGGTATACAAACATCCTTTATGAAAAGATTGTCTGGGACAAAAAAATCCAGTGCCTCTACTCACAAGATGTTCAGAAATATCAGAGAATTATCATCCAATATTCCAAAACAAATTTGGTATGTGAATTTTTTCACTGCAAAATTTGTGAAATTGAATATAGATCAAAGCTGAGATGGGTGAGGAACTTCCCTGATGGTCCAGTGGCTAAGACGCCATACTCCCAATGCAGGGGGCTCAGATTCAGTCCCTGGCTGGGGAACCAGATCTTGTGTGCTGCACGCTACTAAGGCCTGGCACAGTCAAAGAAATAAACAAAATAAATATTTTTTACAAAGTGAGATATGCTGTAAGTATAAAATTTACGATAGATTTTGAAGTCTGAGTGTGAAAAAAGAATGCAAAATACTCAATAATCACAGCATATTGAATACATGTTAAAATATTATTTTAATATATTAGTTTAAATAAGATAATTAAAATGTCACCTGTTTCCTCTTTACTTTTTAAAAATATTTATTTACATTTATTTTTGACTGCACTGGGTCTTTGTTGCTGTGCATGGGCTTTAGCTGTGGCGAGCAGGGGCCACTCTCTAGTTGCAGTGCGTGGGCTTCTCCTTGCAGTGGCTTCTTTCGTTGCAAAGCACAGGCTTTAGGCACATGAGCTTTGGTAGCTGTGGCTCTTGCACTCCAGAATCCAGGCTCAGTAGTTGTGGCACAGGAGCTTAGTTGCCTCGTGGCATGTAGGATCTTCCCGGACCAGGGATCAAACCAGTGTCCCCTGCGTTGCAAGGCAGATTCTTAACCACTAGACCACCAGGAAAACTCTCGTTTTACTTTTTAAAATGTGACTACTAGATATTTTTTAGTTACTTTGGATTATTACACAATATTTATATCAGACTGCTCTGGATGTCTAACTTTTATTGGATGTCTAACTTTTATTATTTATTAATGATTGAGTAGCCTGCTGCTGCCGCTGCTAAGTCGCTTCAGTCATGTCTGACTCTGTGCAACCCCATAGACGGCAGCCCACCAGGCTCCCCCGTCCCTGGGATTCTCCAGGCAAGAACACTGGAGTGGGTTGCCATTTCTTTCTCCAGTGCATAAAAGTGAGAAGTGAAAGTGAAGTCGCTCAGTCGTGTCTGACTCTTAGCAACCCCATGGACTGCAGCCTACCAGGCTCCTCCGTCCATGGGATTTTCCAGGCAAGAGTACTGGAGTAGGGTGCCATTGCCTTCTCCTGAGTAGCCTAATGAATATAAATTGAGAGAGAATACTGTTTTTGCCTGAGTACCCTAGCAATCAGTGACTGAGGCATACCTTAATTACGCATCTTTTAAAATGTATATATTTATTTTCCTGAGGTACAGTCCCAGAATAGAGTGTAGGCAAAAGGAATTAAGACAGAGGAAGAAGGAAAAACCCCTTTGGGTAATTGCTGGGGAAGCCTGATCCCATGTTCTGTGGCTTCGTGCCCCACTGGAGATTACAAATGATGACAGAAGCCAGGATCCCCAAGGGACTGACTGGTTTAGGCCTTGGATCCTAGGGCAACTGAGGATCTTGTCATGGTGGGCTGTCTTTGTTGGGTCATGGTACCTGTAATTTCCCATTGAGAGTTAACAGTGGGCATGGAAGTAGTAAGAGATGTTCCAGTGACTGTCCTAGGTCCTGTTCTCACTGGATTGTAGCAACTCTAGCTTCATCTGATAATCAGTTCATTACCCCAGTCAGTACATTAGCTCATTCCTTACCTGCTTGTCCACTAGAACAAGAAACCCCAAATGACTCCACAGTATTAGTCACAACTTCCAAATGGGTGGAACCCTGCACCCTTCTCCAACCCTGCATTGAAGACTTCTGACCTAACAGAGTCAACAGTTTCAGGAACAGGAAAAATTCCATTAGTGAGTCACTGACAGTGATGATGAGAGTGCCTACGTCTGCTTTTCCATCCTGGTTTTTATACCTGTGGATTCTAGTTCTGGGGACACATAGCACCATATATTGACCATTTTGTCGGCCATTTTGTCGTTGTTCAGTCGCTAAGTCATGTCCGACTCTTTTGCGACCCCATGGACTGTAGCCCACCAGGCTCCTCTGTCCATGGGATTCTCCAGGCAAGAATGCTGGAGTGGGTTGCCATTTCCTTCTCCAGGGGATCTTTCCAATGCAGGGGTCGAATCCGTGTCTCCTGCATCGGCAGGCGGGTTCTTTACCACTGAGCCAGCAGGGAAGCATACTGACCATAGTTCCGTGCATATACCACATCCTGAAGGAAAGTGCTACAACCTCATGAGGTCTGTCCTCAGGCTGAAACTGCCACAGGCCATTCCACTGTTTTTTGTTTGTTTTTGAGAGGAAGTCGTCTGCTCCTGTGATAGGGTACTTGGGAAAATAAGTGATTCTCAAGGTCATGAGTTCACCTGCCCATCTTCACATCTCCTTTTACTCAGGTGTGTCTGTTTTCTAAGGCAATGTGGCGGGGATATCATTTTAAGAGGTAAAGAATTCTGTAAAGTCTCAGGTGGTATTAGTGGAAATACTGCAGTCAGTTAAGGCAGAAAATATACAGAATCCGTGTTAATTCCAGTTGATGCCCCAATCAAGGAGGTCCAATGTAATTAATGTACCAACAGGTGGCTGCCTAGTCCTCCTAAGTAATGGTACCCTTATCTAGGGCTCAGAATTAGTCTCTGCTGCTGGGTGGTTGGGCAATCAGAAGAGGCAGTAAGATATCCTTGGTGAGAGAAAGCCCGTATTGTTAGGTTCATGCATAGCCTTCATCTCTGGCCAGTCTCTTCATGAGCCCAGTATCAAGTACTGAAACAGTGAATAGAGAGGCCAGCTAAAATTCACAGGACTGTCTTTCTGTGTACCTAGCTGTCAGGAGCCCCCTCTGCACATGTTCTCTGGCGAATGTCAGTGTCCATGCACATATTATCTACCCAGACCTCCACATCCTCTGTATTCTAGTTTTATTTTTTCAAGGCCGTGATGAACCAGACAAGACTTTTGGCTATGCCCAAATGTCAGTATATAACTATGCCTCAAGCCACCTCTCCTTCCACATGAAGTGAAAAATAAACATAGAGTTCACAAGTCTGTGCACTGGGCAGATTCTCCTTCACCAATGTCATTCAGAGCCACTCCTAAGTAGGACTGTGAGTGGCAGCAGTCCTTTTATGGCCAGCTCTAACACATATTGCATCAGCCCAGGTAGGTATCAGGCCTATCCGTCAGGCATAAGGAACCACCCATGAGGTCATTAGTGTCATCATCAGTGCAAGTCATGTAATTTCTGTTTTGAGTCTGGATGTATCACTTCTACACACAGTGGAACACTGCAGCCCTACCCAGCTTTATGGCTTGGTTGATTTATTTACTATGCCAAAGCCTTTGACAGTGTGGATCACAATAAACTGTGGAAAATTCTGAAAGAGATAAGAATACCAGACCACCTGACCTGCCTCTTGAGAAACCTGTATGCAGGTCAGGAAGCAACAGTTAGAACTGGACATGGAACAAGAGACTGGTTCCAAATAGGAAAAGGAGTACATCAAGGCTGTATATTGTCACCCTGCTGATTTAACTCATATGCAGAGTACATCATGAGAAACACTGGGCTGGAGGAAGCACAAGCTGGAATCAAGATTGCCGGGAGAAATATCAATAACCTCAGATATGCAGATGACACCACCCTTATGGCAGAAAGTGAAGAACTAAAGAGCCTCTTGATGAAAGTGAAAGAGGAAAGTGAACAAGTTGGCTTAAAGCTCAACATTCAGAAAACTAAGATCATGGCATCCAGTCCCATCACTTCAAGGCAAATAGATGGGGAAACAGTGGAAACAGTGTCAGACTTTATTTTTATGGGTTCCAAAATCACTGCAAATGGTGAGTGCAGCCATGAAATTAAAAGACACTCCTTGGAAGGAAAGTTATGACCAATTTAGACAGCATATTAAAAACTAGAGACATTACTTTGCCAACAAAGGTCCATCTAGTCAAGGCTATGGTTTTTCCAGTGGTCATGTATGGATGTGAGAGTTGGACTGTAAAGAAAGCTGAATGCCGAAGAAGTGATGCTTTTGAACTGTGGTGTTGGAGAAGACTCTTGAGAGTCCCTTGGACTGCAAGGAAATCCAACCAGTCCATCTTAAAGGAGATCAGTCCTGGGTGTTCATTGGAAGGACTGATGTTGAAGCTGAAACTCCAATACTTTGGCCACCTGATGCGAAGAGCTGACTCATTTGAAAAGACCCTGATGCTGGGAAAGATTGAGGTCAGGAGGAGAAGGGGATGACATGGCATCACCAACTCAATGGACATGGGTTTGGGTGGACTCCGGGAGATGGTGATGGACAGGGAAGCCTGGCGTGCTGCAGTTCATGGGGTCACAAAGAGTCGGACACAACTGAGCGACTGAACTGAACTGATCTGCAAATCCTCAGTTCAGGCTGCAGAGTCACTTGGTGTACTATGGTCAGATATTTGGTCTCTATTAAGACCCAGCAGTACAGTTGGACCTATTTTTTCCAACCAGCTCAGTTCTTTATGGTGAAGTACACAGCCTTGCTCCAGAATATAAGTGTCTACACTGTGACTCTTCTACTAGAGCTTGTCCCAAACTCAATATATCCTCCATGGATATCTCTACCACACTCAGACCTAATGGACCACAAGATAAACGTATGATTTTCAGGCTTGCCCACAGGCAATTACAAAGACTTTACTTGATGGATTTCATGAGGGAAAGGTGTCCTCCCCAACTAGACTTGGTATACAGTCACAGTGAGGACCTATTATTGCCCCTCTGACTGTTTATGCTTCTCATATTTACAGTCCTAGTTTCAGTGACTTCCTTCCTAGTTCTCTTTATCTGAGGCCTTAACCAGAGATCTTGTGCAGGTGAATGTGCTAATATCTCCTTACTGGGGAGGAGAAGTGGGAAACCTTGAAGGTATTTATTCCTACTCGAACTCAGTACCCAACAACTTTCCACTCTTAGCCCTTCACCCTCACTCTCCTCCCCTATTTAGGGCCTGTAAAACATCCAGTGCCTTTTGTTCAGGGCTCCCTCTATGTGAGACAACCACCACATCTGTGCTGATCCACCTGACCCTCGACTGGTATGCCATGTTATGGGGGAATGAGGCAGGAGGGAGTTGGCATCTTCTCCAGTTTTAGCCCCTTGCATACACTACCACTCTCAGTGATTAACAGCTTCACTGTTACTTTCAGTCAGGCCCCTTGCTTTAATTAGCTGTTGTGATGCCTAAAGTCTCAGTTCTCTCTTCTAGTTCAGCTGAGTCCCTCATAGGGTAGCGGTAATCCTCCAACTTTGTTCTTCTTCAATACAGTGTGGGTTATTCTGGGTCTTTCGCCTCTCTTATAAACTTTAGAATCAGTCTGTCAAAATCATAAAGATAACTGGCTGGGATTTTGATTGGGATCACATTGACTATAGATCACGTTGGGAAGAACTGACATCTTGACAATATTGAGTCTTCCTATTCATGAACATGGAGCATCTCTCCATTTATTTAGTTCCTCTTTGATTACTTTCACCAGAGTTTTGTAGTTTTCCTCATATAGATTTTACACATTTTTGTTATATTTATACTTAAGTGTTTCTTAATTTTTGAGGAATTTGTTTTTTTATAATATTTATTTTTATTTGTTTGGTTGCACTGGGTCATAGTTGCAGCATATGGGATTTGTAGTTGTGGCAAAGAAACTCTTCAGCGAGTTCATGCACACTCTTAGTTGCAACATGTGGGATCTAGTTCCCTGACCAGGGATTGAACCAAGACCTCCTGCTTTGGAGCAAGGAGTCTTCACCACTGGACCCCCAGGGAGGTCCCATACTTAAGTATTTTATTTTGAGGGGTGCTAATGTAAATAGTGTTACATTTTTTATTTCAAATTCCAATTGTTGCTTGTTGGTACCTAGGAAAATGATAGACTTTTGCATATTGTATCCTGTAACCTTGATATTGTATCCAATATCCTTGTATATTGTATCCTATAAACTTGCTATACATTGCTTATTTATTATTTCCAGTTTTCTTTGTTATTGTTATTGATTTTCTACATAGGCAATCATGTCATCCACCAAGACAGTTTTATATCTTCCTAAACTGTATACTATTTATTTCCTTTTCTTTTCTGATTACATTAGTTATGACTTCCAATATGAAGTTGGAAAGGAGTGACAAGAAGAGTCATTCTTGCCTCATTCCTAGTCTAAGCAGAAAAACTTCTAGCTTCTCATGATTTAATATAATGATAGTTCTTTGTGAATGTTATTTATCAAGGTGAATAAGTTCCCTTTATTCCTAATGTGTGTAGAGTTTTTATCATGAATGGTATTGGATTTTGTCAAGTTATTTTTTTTTCATCTATTGATAAGATTCTGTGATTTTTATTTTTTAACCTATTGCTGTAATGAATTATATTAACTGATTGAACGTTGACCCAGCCATGCATACCCAGAGTAAATCCTGCTTGTTTATGGTGTATATATATATATATATATATATACACACACACTTTAAAAATATATTGTTAGGTTCAGTTTGCTAATGTTTTGTTAGGGATTTTTTCATTTATGTTCATCAGAGATATTGGTCTGTAGTTCTCTTTTACTGTAAGGTCTTTGTCTGGTGTTGGTATTAGGCCAATGCTGGCCTAATATTTTAAATTCTTGTCCTGATAACTGAACATCCCTACTATACATGAGTCTGGTTCAAGGGCTTGCTCTGTTTTTGCCTTGTAATTTTTTGTTGAAAGCCATACATGATGTATGGGGTGAAAGGAACAGTGGCAAAGAGGCCTTCAGTGATTTAGTGGGAGGGCATGAGGAGAGAGGAAACTTATAGTCATAGAGGAAGCTTTTTATAGTCCTGTGATTAGGCCTTAGTCTTTTGGTGAACTTGAACACTGTGAATTTCCTAAGTGTCTCTCGTGTTTTTTACAGCCCCTTAGCTAGGGCAAGAAGGCTAGGGGGTATTTCCCTTCTTCTACATTAGGCTCTGATAAAACTCCATCAGGTAAGGCTCTGATAAAATAATTTCTCTTGAGGTAGCCCTTCAGAATGCTTCAAGTATTTCAGAACAGTTCCTTTCCCCTGTCCCCCTGCTGGAAGTTTGAGGGAAATAACCTGAGAATCTTCAATATGACAGATAGATATGGAAACAAAACACAAAATCCTAGGAGACCCACAAAGGCTGAGTTCCTGTGAAGTTTTTAAACTCTCAGATTTGTCCACACTGAGCCTCCAGCAACTCAGCAATTAGAGTTTAGATTTTCTTTCCCTAGTACTGGTTTTCACAGAGTTTTCTACTCATGGGTTTCTGCTTTGGTAAGTTGTGATTCTCTGTATATACACCTGTCTTTTTCTCCAATTTCGGGGGCAGCAGTTTGCCCTTTCGCCTGAATTCTCTGACAGATCTAACAAAAGCTGGTGATTTTCAGTCTGTTCAGCTTTTTACTTGTTTTTAAGGATACAGTGATGACTTTTAAGCTCCTGACATGATAAAACAGTAATTGAAAGTCTTTTATGTCTTTGATCCATGGATATATATGTATGTGTGTGTGTATATATATATATATATGGAGCAATTTTATATTAACATCAAAACTGAATAGAAAATACAGACATTCCATACATGCCCTGCCCCCACACATGCACAGTCTACCCCATTATCAACAGCCCCCACTAGAATGGTACATTTGTTATCATCCATGAACCGAGCTTGACTCATTATTATCACCCACAGTCTAAAGCTTACATTACAGTTTTACAGTTCACTCATGGTGGTGTACATTATATGAATTTGGATCAATGTGTTTTCAAAGTGAAGTAATCCTAATGATGTCATATTTGTGTCTTGGGCTGAAAGGAGGAATGCTAAGTCTCTATTCTTGTTTTTTTAAATAGATGCCCTAAAATGTTTGTAATAGAATAACAGAATATATCCAAACATATTCACAGGGATGAGATGAATTTTCCTTTGACTTGGCTTAATGGGCTCTCTGGGATTTACAAACAGAAACAAACACCCCTTTGCCACCCTTGCTGCTGTAAGTCTTGTTATCAGTTCTGAACAGACGGGCTAGCCGTTTAATGCCATGAGTCAGGGAATATAATTTGAGTTTAGAGCTCTGTTCCTATTAGAAGTAAAAATGCTTCTGGAGTGAAGAAGCCTTTGAACCAGCCAGAGCCTTTCCCCCTTAACATCAATGGGCCCCACGAGAGCCAGGAAAGGCATCCTTTCTGATTGTCTTACAGGTGGTCACCTGACTTCTTTGGACCTTGTTCCCTCAGCTGTAAAGCCAGAGCCTTGGGCTGGATAATCCAAATGTCCCTAAAAGCCAAGATGCTAGGCTTTTGAAAACGCTGACTGTAAAAAAATAAAATACCATTCTGTGTCTACAGAATCAGGCAACTCCAAGGCCATCATAAGGCAAAACAAAGGTTGGATTTGATGAGGGGAGAACTTCTTTTCAAAGACTTCTGCTTAAATATAGGAATAAGGCAGATAACATCAACACAGTCATATGTCAGTCTATTTTATGCAATGTGAAATTCCTTCTTAACTTCCCAGATCACAGTTACATCCAATTGCAAAATTGGGACTCAGGTAAACTGTGCTGCCATGAGACTTGACATAAACCTGTGGTGTTTTGGGGGTACCTTGGCATTCCTAGGACAGCCAAATATGTTAACTCATTGTGTGCTGATCACAACCCGGAAAAAAGAGTACTGTCTCCATTTTCGAGTTCAAGGAACAGGGGTATTAGAAATTTCGTGGCTTGCCTAAGTCCCACAGCTACTGAGCGACAGAGGATTTTAAATTTGCCTGTGCATTTTAGTTCAGGTTTCCCGAACGTCAGGAACCTCCTCTGCGTGACTTTACAAAACAGAAGGTTGTAGTCCACGAACATCAGGCCAACGTGCTTTGTTTTCTCTGGCTGGGCCCTATGTTGCACGCTGTACACGAATTTTCTCAGCTCTCACAACAACCCTACGAATAGGTACTTTAGTATTTATACTTGTCTACTGCGCAGACTGTTCTTGAGACCAACCTGTAGAGCAGCAAAAGATGCGCGTTACCCGTGCCGGGGAGACGCCTGCAGCACGGACGAGGGTCTGGGGAAACTGGGGGAAACTGAAGTGATGGGGTGTCTTGGTTTTCTGTTCTTTGGAGCGTCTCTGGCTGTATTCTCCTCACACTACTGTCTGTCCCTGAGCTCCCCGAGGCTGTGCGCCACTTTGCGCCCAGAGATTTGTGTGTCCCAATTACCGTGCATGGCTCTCGCCTTCCGTTCACACGCCGAAGCAGTTGGAATAAGCCCAGAGGAGGACGCAGACCGCGGCAGTCCGAGCCCAGAGCGATCCGAGCCCGGAGCGAAGCACAGGTGCAGCGGCTCCAGCACTCACGACCGCAGGCTTCCGCCAAACCGAGCGATCTCTGCGCTGCCAGCCCGCCCGCGGAGCTGGGGAATCCGTCCAGGTGCCTTTAGCTCAGCTGACCTGGGGGCGTGGCCGCGAATCGGGGGCGTGGGCGGGACCGGGGGCGGGCCCCGGGGCGGGGACAGCCAGAGCTCAGGCCGAGCGTGGCTTCCGCTGCACACCGCATCCCTCGGGTTCTTGCCCTGTGCGGGTACCGGGCAACACCATGCTCCTCCGCCTGCTCCTGCTGCTTGCGCCGTGCGGTGCGGGCTTCGCTACCAAGGTGGTCAGCATCAGTTTGCGGGGAAACTGGAAGATCCACAGCGGGAACGGTTCGCTGCAGCTGCCCGCGGCGGTTCCCGGTTGCGTGCACAGCGCCTTGTTCAACAAGAGGATCATCAAGGTATTGTGTGCGGCCGCCCCGCCAGGAATCTGCGCCCAGGTCCCTCGCACGGTGAGAAGGGCCCAGGAACAGCCTGGCCGCCCCCGAGCCCGGCGGTGTTCTCCTGGGTTTGGCACTAACTTCCGCTTTGCTTCTTGTGGTCTCCAGGGCGTTGGACGTGGCGGGGAGGGTGGCGAGGCAATGTATCTGCTCTTGGCTAAGAGCACCGCTGGGGTCCGGGCTAGATGGAGACTGAGCCACCGTCACACTGGGGCCGCAGTAACTCAGGAAAGCGGAGCTTCAGGCAGTTATACTGGCAGTGTTATTGCCATGGTTCTCCGCTGAAGCGTGGATTAGAAAGGACATGTCACTGACAGAGCCTAAGGCGGGGGATGAGTGTTTCAACTACCCGAACACTGCAGGGGACGATAGTGTTTTCCCAAGTAAATGTTAACTATATTCAATAATGCCTTAGTTTTTCATTTTCGCTTTTAGGGTCAGATTTGGAATTGATACAGCAGCACATAGGCTGAGGAGAAGAGACGCGCAGGTGTAAGGTTAGGATTGTCAGTGCTAGTGTGAAGGCTAAATAATCGTTAAGGCTGGGATATGAAGAAAGATGCTGTTTCCTTGCACTGCATGTGATGTGGTGTGTGTGTCCCAATAGAGGCTTCAGTTTATAGACTTGTTATGGAGGACGTTTTCCTATTTGGCTGCCTGTGGGTAGAGGTTTGCAAACAGACTGCCACTTCCCACTGTTTTTTCCTTCCATCTGCTGCATATCTTTAATGGCTTTGCTTGGGACAAGATGTACTTGATAAGTGATTGGCACACATTGTTCGGATCCTCCTAAAAACTCCAGGGTAAGTGTCACACAGTATAGGAGGCTGTGAAGTCAGGCTAGGCTGGTTTAGAATTCCGTTTCTGCCACTCTAAAGAATAAGTCTTCTTATATGCATTTTATTGATGATACGAATTATGGAGCCCAGAGAAGTTAGAGAATGTACCCAAGATCACACAGCAATTTAGAGTGACAGAAATGGAATTCTAAATCAGCCTGGCCTGACTTCATGGCCTTCTGTATTGTATGACACTTCCCCTGGTGGTTTGAAAAATCATGTATTTTTAAAGCACTGGAGTTAACTGTCAGGAATATAGTTCAAAGTTTACTTAAATGACAGGACAATTGACAGGTTATGTAGATTTCTGATCTGGTATCATTAGCTCTTTTTCAAAGAAACAAATGTAAATGACACTGACCATGGTCCTGTTTATTTTTTTTTAAGTAAGTCATTCTCAAACTTAAGTATTTAAACTATTTTTAGTTAACACACTGCTTATGACATGGACCCTAAGGCTTCACTAACCCATACTGTGAGGATGCTTTTGTTTATATTGCAGTGTCTCTCCTGCCTCATTTTCCTGATTAAGGCAATGGGAAATCACTAGTGGCTGTAGTAAATCAGAATACTGTTCCATGTTACAGGGCTGCATACCAAGAAACATTTTGTTACTCGTTAAAGTGAATGATGTGCTCATCGACTGAAACAACTGACTTTTCCTCATGGGAACAATTTACAATGTCTGTTAGATCTGTTAATAAATTCTTAGGAAAACTTTAAGTTTCAATAAGGTAGATGTGGGCTTCCCTGAAGGCTCAGTGGTAAAGAATCCATCCACAGTGCAGGAGACATTGGGTTGGAAAGGTCCCCTGGAGAAGGAAGTGGCTACCCACTGCAGTTTTCTTCCCTGGAGGATCCCATGGACAGAGGAGCCTGGTGAGCAGCAATCCTTGGGGTGGCAAAGGAGTCAGACACAACTTAGTGACTAAACAGCAACAAGGTAAATGTAGGTATTAAATGATAGATAAGAGATGGGGAGCTTTTGGCGACTGGGGAACTCCAGGACTATTGATAATAACCTACATCAAGTATCATGTTGAGTAATATGATGTTGTTATTCCACCTGCTTTATTATAACATCCATTCTTGGTGTTGACCTCAGGAAATATTCTATAGCTTAGAGCAGATGCTGGTCTAAATATGGTGTTTACATGAGAACTTGAAACATATCTTCTTGAAGTCATTCATCTAATTATCTCATAAATATTTATTTGGTACCTCCAAGCATTATTCTAGGTGCTTGGAATTGATAGCTTATGGTGAACCATGGATTCATGATCTCCGAAGAAGATTTAGCTTCGGAACCAGGGACCAGGCTTGATCACTCAAGAGCTTTTGTGTAGCAGAGTTTTATTAACGTGAAAAAGGGACAGAGAAAACCTCTGACATAAACATCAGAAGGGGACTGAGAGTGCCCCACTGGCTAGTCTTAGGGAGGTAAAAAAATATACTTTTTTCACTTGGTCATTACAGTAAATCAAAAGAATGTCTTAAGGTTGTAGACCCACTCCTACAATATACATTTTAAGATAACAGATTAGAACTAACAATAGAAAGATCTTACCAGACCCACTCCCATAATACACATTTTTAAGATGACAGGATTAGTCAGAAAGTTCTCAAGAAGGAGAAACAGTCCTCAAGCAGGATACATTGTTGTCATATAATCATTGGTACAGAGTTTAAGGGAAAACATATCCTTGAGCAAGATGAATTGTTTTGTTGTTCAGTCATCAGCTCTGGGCTTAAAGAAAAAAAATGTCCTTTTCTCCTTCTTGAGAACCAGACCCCTATCTTCTAGAGAGCCTCAGACCACCCACTCCCACAATATATATCTTAAATTAACAAGATTAGAACTAACAATAGAAAGGTCTTACCAGACCCACTCCCACAAAGTCTTGAGATAACAAGGTTAGTCAGAAAACCTTGTTAAGGAGAAGCATGTCCTTGAGCATGTTACACTGACTAAAACAAAGCAATGTAGAAAATAAGTTTGTCTTTTTCTCCTTGAGAGCCCCAGGCCCTTTTCTCCTTCTCCAGGACTCTGGACCCCTTTCTCCCCCTGGAGCACCCTGGACTTCTTATCAACCTAACCAGGAGTTGGCTCTCAGAATCAAGTGGTGAAGAAGACAGTTTTTGTCCCAATAGACATTCTAGTGGAGGAGATAAATAATAAACAGATATTAATAGATAATATAGTGACAGCTGGTATACTGAAAAAAAAAAAATAAAGCAGGTTAAAAGAAGAGAGAATGAAGGCTGATTGGAAAAGATTCTATTTTTTAAAAAGTGGTTAAAGATAGCCATTTTGATAAAGATCTTCTGAGGAGATCAGTTTTAAGCCAAAATGCATTTCCAGCAAAAAAAGGAAGAAAAGATGGCAGTGGGGAGAGGAGAAGCCTTGAGGCAGGAACATGCTTGGTGAGCTCCAGAAATAGCCAAAAGGCAAGTGTGGCTGTAACCCTATGACCGAGAGGGCAGGTGGATAAGTTAAAAGTAGGCCTCTAGGGTAGATCATGCAGGAAGGCCATTGAGAAAAACTTTGGATTTTATTCTGCAATGATGGGGAAATTTTTTAGCTAAATTTTAGTTAGTATACATTCTTATTTTCTTAGACAAATTTTTAGAAGTGTAATTGCTGATTCAAAAGAATATACATTTTTTTCTTTTACTATATACATCTAAATTGTTCTCCATAAAAATTGTACCAGTTTTACACTCCTGTCGTGACTTTATTAGAGTGCTTATTTTAAGTGCTAGATTTGAATATTATTAAAAAAATCAAAAATAGAAACAATTTACTTTTTAGTGAGGTTAACCATTTTTATATGTTTATGTTATTTGTGATTCGGGATTACTTATTCCTATTTTTAATCTATTTTTGACTATTTTTAATCTATTTTGACTATTTTTAATCTATTATTGACTGTCTTTTAAAATTTTATATGTTTATGTTATTTGTGATTCGGGATTACTTATTCCTATTTTTAATCTATTTTTGACTATTTTTAATCTATTGTTGACTGTCTTTTAAAATATAGATTTGTTAGATCTCTTTTTATATATTTTCAAAATTTTCCATGTGTTAATGATATAGTTTATTATATAGATGTTTTAAAGTTTTATTTGTTGAAATCTTATAAACTTTTTTCTTTTATGATTGTTTCTGTCTTGGTATTATGCTTTGTAAGTAATTTTCTCTCTCCTAATTAAATATTTACCTGTAGTTTCTCCTTCTAGTATTTTTATGTTTCCTCTTTTGTATGTTTGTATTTAAAATTTTGATCCATTTGAGTTTTTTCAAATAATTAAGCAATTTTTTGTATCCCATGATTTGACAGTTTCTCTTTTGTCCAATAATAAAACATTACTTTTATCATGCACAGAGTTGATGATTGATACAATTGATATATTGATACAATTTTCTTATTCTCTACTTTAAAATTCTTTTTAAAAGAATAATAAATGTTCAGTACTTATTGTACAAAAATGATTCAGAGAAATATAAAATATGAAGTCAATCCCTGAGATGGTTTTGTAAGCTACTTCATTTAAAATATATGATGAACATCTGTTTGTATCTATTCAGTTCAGTTCAGTTCAGTCGCTCAGTTGTGTCCGACTCTTTGCGACCCCATGAATCACAGCACGCCAGGCCTCCCTGTCCATCACCAACTCCCGGAGTTCACTCAGACTCACGTCCATCGAGTCAATGATGCCATCCAGCCATCTCATCCTCTGTCATCCCCTTCTCCTCCTGCCCCCAATCCCTCCCAGCATCAGAGTCTTTTCCAATGAGTCAACTCTTCGCATGAGATGGCCAAAGTACTGGAGTTTCAGCTTTCGCATCATTCCTTCCAAAGAAATCCCAGGGCTGATCTCCTTCAGAATGGACTGGTTGGATCTCCTTGCAGTCCAAGGGACTCTCAAGAGTCTTCTCCAACACCACAGTTCAAAAGCATCAATTCTTCGGCCTTCAGCCTTCTTCACAGTCCAACTCTCACATCCATACATGACCACAGGAAAAACCATAGCCTTGACTAGACGGACCTTTGTTGGCAAAGTAATGTCTCTGCTTTTGAATATGCTGTCTAGGTTGGTCATAACTATAAATATAGATCTTCAAAAATTTTTAATTACTGCATGGACTCCATTATAAAGATTTTCCTACTCAAATCTACACTTAAAAATATAAGAAACTATATTGATTGTGAAGAGTTGTACACGACCGAGCAACTGAACACAAGCACATATTGAAGATATATTGTAAATACACATACACTACCAAAAACAGTAGGCACCAGATACAATGACTGGTACCAGATGGTATAAAAGTGTAGGTAAATGGGAATGAAGCCTGTAGTTCAGTTGAAAAAATGCAGACTTTGGTGTTGGCCTAAGTTTATTTCATCCCTGGATGTACTTCTGCTTTGTCATGGGACCTCAGGAAAGATACTTCACCCTTTGGAGCTTTAGTTTTTTCCACTATAAAATGGTATTTACTGCACATCTTTGTTATAAGGATTAGAGTAAATGAGTGACTATCTTGGAGGCTAATATAAAGTAAATGGTCAACAAGTGATACTCTTACTGTCTTTAGGGTTCATGGCTTTGTTTTAACAACTCATTACTTATGTGGGTCCTTACTCATCAGAGGTAATGCTGAGCTGCTGTTTGCTTCAAACAAGACTCACAATTTTAATATGAGCAGAGGAGATCAGACCACTCCGGAACAAAATTAAGTTGGTTGCTTAGCATATGCAGTATCTATTATAAATGTAATGTGAGCCTCCACAACTTTTATTTTAGAGAGAGTAAGGTATTTGCCTTTAGAGTAGTTTTTTAATAGGTTTTATTTATTTTTTTGGCAGGGGGAGCAATTTTAGGTTCTCTGCAAAATTAAATGGAAAATACAGACAGTTCCCATATGTCCCCCACACATGAACAGCTGCCCTACTACCAACACCTCCTGTCAGAGTGGTACATTTGTACCATCAATGGACCTTACTGTGACACATTTTTATTCCTGGAAGTCTGTAGTTTATATTATTATTCATTCTATGGATTTTGACAAATATATAATGATGTGTGCCCACCATCATAGTATCATTCAGAATAGTTTCACTGCCCTAGAGATCCTCTGTTCTCTACCTGTTCATCCTTCTCTCCTCCTTTATCTCTAGTAGCCACTGATGCTTTTAGTGTCTCCATAGCGTTGCCTTTCCAGAACATCATATAACTGTCATCATATAGTCTGTAGCCAGAGTGCCTGATGAACTATGGAGAGATGTTCATGACATTGTACAGGAGACAGGAATCAAGACTATCCCCAAGAAAAAGAAATGCAAAAAAGCAAAATGGCTGTCTGAGGAGGCCTTACAAATAGCTGTGAAAAGAAGGGAAGTGAAAAGCAAAGGAGAAAAAAAAAAGATATACCCATTTCAATGCAGAGTTCCAAAGAATGGCAAGGAGAGATAAGAAAGCCTTCCTCAGCGATCAATGCAAAGAAATAGAGGAAAACAATAGAATGGGAAAGACTAGAGAACTCTTTAAGAAAATCGGAGATACCAAGGGAACATTTCATGCAAAGATGGGCACAATAAAGGACAGAAGTGGTAGGGACCTAACAGAAGCAGAAGATATTAAGAAGAGGTGGCAAGAATACACAGAAGAACTGTACAAAAAAGATCGTCATGACCAAGATAATCTCTATGGTGTGATCACTCACCTAGAGCCAGACATTCTGGAATGTGAAGTCAAGTGGGCCTTAGGAAGCATCACTACGAGCAAAGCTAGTGGACGTGATGGAATTGCAGTTGAGCTATTTCAAATCCTGAAAGATGATGCTATGAAAGTGCCGCACTGAATATGCCACCAATTTTGGAAACCTCATCAGTGGCCACAGGACTGGAAAAGGTCAATTTTCATTCTAATCCCAAAGAAAGACAATGCCAAAGAATGCTCAAACTACCTCACAATTGCACTCATCTCACACGTTAATAAAATAATGCTCAAAATTCTCCAAGCCAGGCTTCAGCAATATGTGAACCGTGAACTTCCAGATGTTCAAGCTGGTTTTAGAAAAGGCAGAGGAAACAGAGATCAAATTGCCAACATCTGCTGGATCATTGAAAAAGCAAGAGAGTTCCAGAAAAACATCTATTTCTGCTTTATATGACAAAGCCTTTGACTGTATGGATCACAATAAACTGTGGGAAATTCTGAAAGAGATGGGAATACCAGACCACCTGACCTGCCTCTTGAGAAACCTATATGCAGGTCATGAAGCAACAGTTAGAACTGGACATGGAAAAACAAACTGGTTCCAAATAGGAAAAGGAGTACGTTAAGGCTATATATATTGTCACCCTGCTTATTTAACTTATATGCAGAGTACAACATCAGAAATGCTGGGCTGGAGGAAGCACAAGCTGGAATCAAGATTGCTGGGAGAAATATCAATAACCTCAGATATGCAGATGACACCACCCTTATGGCAGAAAGTGAAGAGGAACTAAAGAGCCTCTTGATGAAAGTGAAAGTGGAGAGTGAAAAAGTTGGCTTAAAGCTCAACATTCAGAAAACGAAGATCATGGCATCCGGTCCCTTCACTTCATGGGAAATAGATGGGGAAACAGTGTCAGACTTTATTTTTCTGGATTCCAAAATCACTGCAGATGGTGATTGCAAAGCCATGAAATTAAAAGACACTTACTCCTTGGAAGGAAAGTTATGACCAACCTAGATAGCATATTCAAAAGCAGAGACATTACTTTGCCAACAAAGGTTCGTGTAGTCAAGGCTGTGGTTTTTCCAGTGGTCATGTATGGATGTGAGAGTTGGACTGTAAAGAAAGCTGAGCACTGAAGAAGTGATGCTTTTGAACTGTGGTGTTGGAGAAGACTCTTGAGAATCCCTTGGACTGCAAGGAGATCCAACCAGTCCATCCTAAAGGAGACCAGTCCTGGGTGTTCATTGGAAGGACTGATGTTGAAGCTGAGACTCCAATACTTTGGCCACCTGATGGGAAGAGCTGACTCATTTGAAAAGACCCTGATGCTGGGAAGGATTGCGGGCAGGAGGAGAAGGGGACGACAGAGGATGACATGGCTGGATGGCATCACCGACTCAATGGACATGGGTTTGGGTGGACTCCGGGAGATGGTGATGGACAGGGAGGCCTGGGGTGCTGCGGTTCATGGGGTCACAAAGAGTCGGACACACCTGAGCAACTGAACTGAACTGAACTGAGTCTGTAGCCTTTCCAGATTTGCTTCTTTCAAGAAATAGGAAATATTTAACATCTGAATTCTCCTTTTCTAGAAAAAATGTATCTTAGATGATTACCCCCTGGAGCTCAACATGCTGATTCTTTCAAGGATCTGGGAGATAGGAAGCAGTCTTGTGCCTCGTCAGCCATCCCTGAGGTTGTTAGCGGGTTGAACTTTAGCAGGTTGAAGTGTTGCAACTACATTAGCCTTCACACCTTCTTTCTCCTGATATTTTTAACTATATTGGATTGAGTCCATAGTGTAGAGTTATAAATAGGGCAGGGTGGAGACACATGGGTAGGCTTATATTTAGGTGCCTCTTCAAACCTGTATCCTTAACTATTTACTTCACATTAGTTCAGTGGAAAGTGCTGGGCGCCTTGTGTGGGGGAAGAGAAGAAAACGAAGCAAGTGGGCTGGGCCTGACGCCCCCCATTTAGCAGAATAAAAAGCTCACAGGTTAACCAGACCTTAAAAGTCAGTTTGGTGATTATTGGTTGTTGTTAAATCTGGTTAACTGCTGATCGCCCCTGTGATATCAAAATGTTTCTTCCAGTCAGGAGTAGTTTCTGGTTGACATGTTTTCTTTCCATCTTGATACACACCCAGTGATGTTATAGTCCCTCTTACATTTTGTGCCCTGGGCAGGTGCCCAGCTGGCTGTTGTCAGTGGGCAGCCCTTGTCTCCGCGGAACGTAGATAAAGCTGGCTTTTCCCTCTCAACTTGGAGTTCCTGAGGAAATCACCCTTGGCCCTGGCCCAGTCAGAGGCGAGAAGCCCTCTGAGCCTGCCCGGTGTCCCCCTGTGTAGCTGTGGTGTTGTTCACAGACAGATGAACTAAAAAGCTTCTTGTACCATTCTGCCTCCTGCCTGGGAGCCCTCATCAGGAAGGTAAAGGGTAGAAAATGAGAAGGGGAAGAAAGACGTAAGTATTATGGACGAGGAATTGGGGCTGGACCCTCAGATAGAATAGCATCTGTGAACAGCCAGCAGGCCAGTCATCTAAGGCAGAGGCTCATGAAGGGCGAGATATTATTAATACTGTTTTAGGCATCATGGGTCATTTGGTCTCTGTCATGTCTACTCAGCTCTGCTGTTATAGCGTGAAAACTGCTGTATATAATTTACAAAGGAATGGACCTGTCTGTGCTCCTGTAAAACTTTACTGATACATGTCCATTCTTAGTTCACTGGCCACCCAAAAACAGATAGCAAGCTGCATTAGGCCTGTGGGTTGTAGTTTGCAGACCTGGTCTAGGCTAGTACAGGAAACATGAAGTCTGTAAGTTTGACAGTATCTATGCTCTGTTCTCTGGAGAAATACTTTTTGTGCTCACTTAGGAGAAAGAAATGGCAACCCACTCCAGTGTTCTTGCCTGGAGAATCCCAGGGACAGGGGAGCCTGGTGGGCTGTTGTCTTTGGGGTTGCACAGAGTTGGACACGACTGAAGCGACTTAGCAGCAGCAGCAGCAGTAAAGCTGAGGGCTTCCCTGATGGCTTGGATGGTAAAGAATCCATCTGCAATGCAGGAGACCCTAATTTGATTCCTGGGTCGGGAAGTTCCCCTGGAGAAGGGATACGTGACCCACTCCAGTGTTCTTGGGCTTTCCTGGTGGCTCAGATGGTAAAGAATCCACCTGCAGTGTGGAAGACCTGGGTTTGACCCCTGGGTTGGGAAGATCTCCTGGAGGAGGGCATGGCCACCCACACCAGTATTCTTGCCTGGGGAATCCCCATAGACAGAGGAGCCTGATGGGCTACAGTCCATAGGGTCACAAAAAGTCGGATATGACTGACCGACTAAGCATAGCGTAGTAAAGCTGAGGGCTCCCCAGATGGTGCTAGTGGTGAAGAACCCACCTGCCAATGCAGAAGACATAAGAGGTAAGAGACAAGGGTTCGATCTCTGGGTCAGGAAGATCCCCTGGAGGAGGGCATGACAGCTCACTCCAGTATTCTTGCCTGGAGAATCCCATGGACAGAGGAGCCTAGTGGGGTACAGTGCATAGGGTTGCAAAGACTTGGATATGGCTGAAGCGACCTGGCATGCACACACTTACAGTAAAGCTGAGTGAAAAATAACTTTGTAAATGCAGAGTAAATACAAGGAGCTGGGAGTTTGGCTGATCTTTGGGCAACAGAGAGGAAGCATCCCCCCAGGGAAGCCAGCTGGGATAGTAGCAGCAAAATGCAAAGTGAGAACCAGAGAGCAGTGAGTGCCTGATGGCGTCACACCATTGCAAGTTCATTCTCTGCTGTGATCTTGCAGGGTCTGTGTTTGGTTTTAATAGGGGAACCCAATCTTCATTTCCACATCTCCACGTATTTCTTTGATAATGAAACTATGTGTGTCCTAGTCGCTTAGTCATGTCCGACTCTTTGCAACCCCATGGACTGTAGCCCACCAGGCTCCTCTGTCCGTGGGATTCTCCAGGTAAGAATACTGGAGTGGGTTGCCATGCGCTCCTCCAAGGGATCTTCCTGACCCAGGGATTGAATTCAGGTCTCTGGCACTGCAGGCAGATTCTTTGCCATCTGAGCCAACAGGGAAGCCCTAATGAAACTGTAATAGTTATAGCTCATCGTGCTTTCATTTCAGGTATTTTGTTAGACTTTTACATTTAAAAATATTTTTAGTATTTTTAGGATGCTAATGCCATGGCAACTTTGTTTGAAAGGTAATGGTCTCTTAAATAGATGGAGCTTTAGCCTTGAGGATGGGATGGGCCAGCGTATGAAATGCTTGCAATCCTAGGCCAAGAGTTAATTGATTTTTAGATAATAAATAAATATCATTACTAGTTTATTTCATGTTTATTTAATTAATTATTTTTGCATATTTAATCACCTACTGTATTTTTTATCACCAGGATCCTTACTACAGATTTAATAACCTTGACTATAGATGGATAGCCTTGGATAACTGGACCTATATCAAGAAATTTAAACTCCACTCTGATATGAGGTACACATGTGTATATATCTATATTTATATCTATGTCTGTTTATTCATTTATTATTATTATTATTTGAACTTTTCTTCTTTTTCTGTTTGCAGTAATCTTTTGTTTGTTTAGGTTACATTGTCATACTAAAGCCTGAACTATAAAAGTGAAAATATGATTTATGTTTTGATTTGTGTATGAGGATTGTGCTGCTGATCATCAGTCACAGAATTATCTCTTATTCAGTCATTTTTTTCCAGTGGTTATAATGGCATCACCTAGACTTAGTTCTTTTATCCGCCTTTTCTTTTCCCTGCTCTCCCAGTAATCCAAACGTGTATATATTTACAATATTGTCACATAGTCTTAGATATACATCATTTGTTTGATATAGTGTTAACCAGCCACAGAAACTATGGTATTGGCCTTATATTATATCATGAGGACACGAGGAAAGATATGGTATAGTTTTCAGTAATGTCCTATGTAGCAGAATGTAACCCAATTATATGTGCATGTGCTGAGTTGCTCAGTCATGTCCGACTCTTTGCAATACCATGGACTGTAGCCTGCCAGGCTCCTCTGTCCATGGAATTTTCCAGGCGAGAATACTGGAGTGAGTTGCTATTTCCTACTCCAGGGGATCTCCCTGACCTATAGACTGAACCTGCGTCTCCTGCACTGGCAGACAGATTCTTTACCACTGGGCCACCTTGGAAGCTTCAACCGAATTATATTAATATCTATCGCCATTATTGTTAAATTAAAAAAAAAAAACCCTCTGTCCTTTTAATATGACCTTTTTTGGGGGGTGGGGCGTAATTAATCACTAGCTTCTTAAAAGAGAAATAAAGCCAGAAAATAGTGCTCAATATCATGGAGTTACAGTGTTCCAGACTCTTATTTCCAGCTAATACTTAAAATATCTCCAATAGGGGGTGCTCTTTCATCCTGGACTCAACATTTAGTTAACCAATTGACTGTCCGACTTAAAGCTTGCATCAGATTCCAGCCATCTCATTGTTTCTCTGAGTATAATATCTTCCCAATCTCCCATGCCCAAGGAGTTTTGGGCTTATCATATCTTTTCTTCATCTTCCTGTATTTGGCCTGTTTCTGAGTCCTGTTAATTTTTGCCTGTCATTTCTCTTGATTCAGCCCCTGCCTCCTCATTTCTAAGTTTCCATCTTTGCCTAGGCCTTTATACCTGGCCTTTATACCTTTGCCTAGGCCTTAATACCTGGCATTAGGCCTGTGCTACCTACTAAGATTTCTTGCTTTGTCTTTGTATTCTCTAGTCTTCTTTATGTAGAAACATTAGATTCATCCCTTCCAAATTCTTATTTATTTTATTTTTTGGCTGCTTTGGGTCTCTATTGCTGTGCTCAGGCTTTCGTTATTGCTGTGGGAGTTACTCTCTAGTTGCGATGTGCAGGCTTCTCATTGCCATGGCTTCTTTTGTTGCATATCATGGGCTCTGGGCTTCAGCAGTTGTGGTACATGGGCTTAGTCGCCCCGAGGCATGTGGGATCTTCCTGGACCAGGGATTGAACCAGTTAGGTGAATTCTTAACCACTCAACCTCCAGGAAAGCCCCCAAATGTTTATTTTACCATGATATTCTCGCTTAAGAATGAGAGTGTCTTCCTTTTAATTGGCAGATCAAGTTGAACCTTCTCTGCTTGTCTGTGAAAATGCTGCTTACTGTTGCAAATCCCATACCACTTCCTGCATCCTCATCCCCCTAGTCCTCTCCCAGCCCTAGGCAACTGCTAATTTATTTTTTATCTCTATGCATTTTTCTCTTCTGGAAATCTGAAAGAAATGGATTTGTACAGTATATACCTCCTTTATGACTGGCTAATTTCACTTAGCATAATGATGTTTTCAAGTTCAAGTTCTGTGTTGTCATGTCCACCAGTACTTCATTTGTTTTTATTGCTGAATACTATTTTATTGTATGGATATACCACATTTTATTTATTTTGTTCTTTAAACTCTTGTTTCCTTCTGAAGTCCTTCCTTATAATAAACTCTGATATCACTTGTAGTCTGTTCATCAAGACTATATCACAAAGTAGAAGAGATTGAAAACTTTCTCTTTGTTTCCTGTGTTTTAGGCTTGAATGCTAAACAGATTTCAGATTCCTTAAATTCAGAGACTGTTTTAGTTCTCTGTAAGGCTTAGCAGAGTACTGGGCACATAATATTTACTCATAGATACTTGCTAGTTGGTTAATATGTTCTCTTACTGTCAGTAAATGTAATAGTTTGTGAAAATGTTTTGTGTCTGTTATCAATATTGAACTTGATTCAAATAAGAACTTTGTGAAGCTCTAGGGGAAAAGTCAATGCATGGAAATTAGAAGTCATGGTCATGATTTGATAATGATTGAAATATTATCAAGAAAGTTAAACTGGATGACTCAACATAAAAATGTATTAAAGCAGTATTTCTGAAAATTTTATTGAAAATTGCCTTCCAAGAATGTATATTTTCTCTGAAATACTTATTCCTTTCATTCTTAATAAAAAAAGACTAGTTATCTAAGTTAATGTTTTATTCATCTTGTTTTAAAAATCTCTTTTTTTAGCACATGGAGTAAAGTAAATTTGGTTTTTGAGGGTATCGATACAGTTGCAGTAGTCCTGCTCAACAGTGTTCCCATTGGCAAAACAGACAACATGTTCAGAAGATACGTAAGTACATAATGACATCAGGTTAAAAAGAACCACTGTTTGTATTTGTGTGCATTGTTATCACGAGCAGCGAGAACAAGTCCTTTGATGCAATGGGTAAGTTACCTTATCTCTCAGTTGCCGTATTTGTTGAATGATGAAGACACTCAAGCCCTATAAAATTATTGTGAGGATTTAATGAGTTAATTGTATGAAATGATTGGTTTAGTTTTTGGCACATAGGAAATGTTGGAAAATGCTGTTCCCTTCTCTGTTGTTTGGAATCCAGAGTTTCAAGGGAAATGACAGCTGACAAGCCATTTTTAAAAGGAAGTATTTCTTCCTTTCTGAAAGTGTTACCTGAAGAGATTGTATCCTGATCTCCCTTCCCTGTTAAGGGTAGACTTTTCAAAACAAAAATAACTTATGACTTAGAAACTACATGCTATGCATACCAGAGGGTCAGGTTACTATGAGGTATCTAGGAAATACTTGGCAATTCAAAGCCATATGTAAATAGCAAGAGCAGACTTTCCAGGACTAAACACAGTCTCTGTTTGCACTGTTGGCCTAGGACCATCATCTCTCAGTAAAAATAGCAGGAGAAAACCTAGAAATCTATGTTTGGGTAGGAGAATGTGATCAGTTATAACTAAAAGTTGGCAACTAAGTTATACAAGCTGGATTTAGAAAAGGCAGAGGAACCAGCAGTCAAATTGCCGACCTCAGCTGGATCATAGAAAAAGCAAGAGAGTTCCAGAGAAACATCTACTTCTGCTTTATTGACTACATCAAAGCCTTTGACTGTGTGGATCACAATAAACTGTGGAAAATTCTTCAAGAGATGGGAATACCAGACCACCTTACCTGCCTCCTGAAAGATCTGTGTGCAGGTCAAGAAGCAACAGTTAGAACTAGACATGGAACAACAGACTGGTTCCAAATTGGCAAAGGAGTATGTCAAGGCTGTATATTGTCACCCTGCTGATTTAGCTTATATGCAGATTACATCATGTGAAATGCCAGGCTGGATGCAGCACAAGGTGGAATCAAGATTGCTGGGAGAAATATCAGTAACCTCAGGTATGCAGATGACACCACCCTTATGGCAGAAAGTGGAGAGGAACTAAAGAGCCTCTTGATGAAAGTGAAAGTGGAGAGTGAAAAAGTTGGCTTAAAGCTCAACATTCAGAAAACGAAGATCATAGCATCCGGTCCCATCACTTCATGGCAAATAGATGGGGAAACAGTGGAAACAGTGTCAGACTTTATTTTCTTGGGCTCGAAAATCACTGCAGATGGTGATTGTAGCCATGAAATTAAAAGACACTTGCTCCTTGGCAGAAAAGCTATGACCAACATAGACAGTATATTAAAAAGCAGAGACATTACTTTGCCAACAAAGGTCCATCTAGTCAAGGCTATGGTTTTTCCAGTGGTCATGTATGGATATGAGAGTTGGACTGTGAAGAAAGCTGAGCGCCGAAGAATTGATGCTTTTGAACTGTGGTGTTGGAGAAGACTCTTGAGAGTTCCTTGGACTGCAAGGAGATCCAACCAGTCCATTCTAAAGGATGGGTGTTCATTGGAAGGACTGATGCTGAAGCTGAAACTCCAGTACTTTGGCCACCTCATGCGAAGAGTTGACTCATTTGAAAAGACCCTGATGCTGGGAGGGATTGGGGGCAGGAGGAGAAGGGGACGACAGAGGATGAGATGGTTGGATGGCATCACCGACTTGACGGACATGAGTTTGAGTAAGCTCCGGGAGTTGGTGATGGACAGGGAGGCCTGGCATGCTGCAGTCCATGGGGTCACAAAGAGTCAGACATGACTGAGCAACTGAACTGAACGAAGTTATACTATCTTGGAGAAGTTCTTTCTTCAGCAAAAAGGCTAGACCTAAAGATTTCAATTACTTTATGCATCTTTCATACATTCTGCCTGTGTCTAAAATTTTATACATGAGGATGCTTTCATATTTGTTCTTTGTGTTTAATTTAGAGCTTTCATATTACACATACGGTCAAAGCAGTGAACATCATTGAGGTGCGTTTCCAGTCACCAGTGGTATATGCGAACCAGAGGAGCGAACGTCACACTGCCTACTGGGTGCCCCCCAACTGCCCTCCACCTGTGCAGGATGGCGAATGTCATGTCAACTTTATTCGTAAGGTAAGGCTCTCACAGTGGAGGGGCGTTAGCCTTAAGGATGGGATGATGGTATATGAAATGCTTGTTTGAAGACTCCAGTTGTATTTCAGAAGATGGGCATCTCTCTCCTGCCCTTAGTGGGATTTATAGTGAAAATTAGAAATAAGAACCAAACGTTATATGAATTTTTGAGGAGAACTTTTCTTTCTAGGTTCCCTTCTTTAGGAGTACCTAAGAACTTAGATAACATTGGACAAAGAAGAAAGATAGGTGACTGATAATGCACCTTTACAGTTTTTATTTTGGCTCTGCCACGAGGCTTGCAGGATCTTTGTGTCCTGACCAGCGATCAAACCCATGCCCCCTGCAGTGGAAGGCCAGAATCCTAACTACTGGACTGCCAGGGAATTCCTCTTTTCAATTTTTTTTAAAAGCACTTAAGCTTATCAAGCTTTACCTCAGACTGTAGGGTTCATATTTATGAGCAATAGTTGTTACTAGCCTTCTGCACCTGTTAATGCATTTGTTGATGTGCAATATTTTCCTGCGAGGTTCTCATAACATCTAACAAAAGATAACAAAGCCACAGGTGATTATTTCCTTTGAGTCTGTTCTCAATCTAGATGACTAATACAGGGATGAATTAGTATATTATGTCACACTTAGTTTTTAATTTTATTTTAAAAAAGTTTAATTGTGGTAAAATACACATAACACAAAATTTACCATCTTAATTCTTTTAGGTGTACATGCAGTAATATTAATTATATTCAGATTGTGTGAAATCAGTCTCCAGAACTGTTTCATCTTGCAAAACAAACTCTGTACTCATTAAAAAAACAACTCCCCACTTTCCCCCAACTCTCAGCCCCTGGCAACCACCATCTTTCAAATTCTAGGAGTTTTAATCCTCTAGATACCTCATACCAGTAGAATCATACAATATTTGTCTATTTGTGACTGACTTAGTTCACTTAAACAATCTTTTATAACCTAATTTTGGACGTGCTCTCATCACTGCTCTATTCTGTGAGTTAAAAGTGATTCATTGGGTCATATCATACTCAGATATCAATATAATGTCTTCAAGTTTCATCTATGTTGTAGCGCATCCTAGAATTTCCTTCCTTTTTTAAGGCTGACTAATATTCCATTGTATATAGATCCACGGGAGCCTAAAGCTCATTGTGTCCAACACTGCACCTGGGATCTGAACCCTGCTCCCAGGCCTCTCTGTCTCACTGAATGGAGTACCATTTGCAGCAGTTGCTCAAGCCAGAAACCTCAGAGTTATTTTTGATACCTCCCTGTCTCTTTTTAAAAAGAGATTCAGAAGTCCTTTTGATGATGCGGATGTTACCTTTTTAGTAGTTACTGAGTCTGCTCATGCTTCATCTCTACTCCCACACTTGGGTTCCATCTGTTACCATTTCTTGCATCAAGTATTGCTCTGGTTGCACAACTGGTACCCAATGACCTCGTTTGCCTCACTCCAATTAATTTGCCCAAGGAACAACCAGAGTGTTCCTTTTAGATAAAAATCATTGCGGCACCACCCGCCCCCCCCCCAAGCCCCCTTGAAACTCTTCAACAGTTTATCATTGCTTTTAGGCTAAAGTCCAAAGTTCTTAGCTAAGTTTGGCCCATGCGCCCACTGTTCTGGTCTTCTGCTCGTCTCTTCCCACTGTTTTCATTTCCTGGAACGCACCATGTTCTCTAGCATCTTGAGGCCTTCATCCATGCTGTTCCTTCTGAAAGCATGCCTTCACTCCCTCTCCCCTAAACACCCTGGGCAAGTGGTACTCACCTTTCAAGTCTCTATTTAAAAGTCACTATTATTCGGGGGAACTTGTCTTGACACCATTATATGTTCCCTGGCTATTTCCTTTATGACTATTTGTTCAATTTGTTTCCTTTATTTTCCTTTGTGACTATTTGTTCAGTGCCTGAATCTCTTGCTATATACTGTGAGTGCTGCAAGCAGAAGGACGGTTTCTGTCTGGTATGTTAATATACTCCCAGGGCGAAACAGAGAGAGCACTGCACACATATTTTTGAATAAGTGAAAACTTTTATTTGGAGAGATTATATAAATTAGAGTGATTTGTAACCCTTGCTGGGGAAAATAATCTGCCTTATAAGATGTTAAATATTTTTGCCCTCCTCCTTCTCTCTATCCCTAATAAAATAATTACATATCTGAACTTAAAAACCCTGCAGTAACTATCCCCAAGATGGTCTTCATTCTGAACATGAGATCGTTAAGTCCTGATTTTATGCGGATACAGATGCTGTGAAGTGGTTTTAGTTCTTTGTTTTTCTCTGTAATGGAAACTGAATTTTCTCTGTTACAGATAAGTACAGAACTTAGGAAATAATATCAAATGCTTAAATGAGAACAATGTGGCCAGATCCTTAGGCTCTGTTCTGCAAGTGCACCCTTCAAGAAGATCTCAGTACTTCCTCTGGTGCTTGTTCTCTTTTAAAAGCTTAACTCAGCCTCACACATTTTAATTGACTGTGTTTTGGAAATTTTTTTCTTTTCTTTTATGAAATGGAAGTTAGAAAAATTCTCCTCTGGTTACCTGTGTCAGGGTCCGAAGTCTTTTTTTTTTTTTTTTAATGAAGTGATGAGACTGAATGCCATGATTTTAGTTTTTGAATGTTGAGGGCTTTTTTTTTTTTTTTTTTTCATTTTTCTTGCTATTTTGTTTTTTTCTACTTTCAAAGATTTATTTATTTTTAATTGAAGGGTAATTGCAATAGGTGTGTAAATTCTGAACTTATTATTTCTGGGATATAAGTTCATAACCTAGGACTTCTGAATTCATCCTGGAGGAAATAGGGGTTTGCAAGTCTAGCCAGAGTTTCTTGTCTGTTTATGTATATTTTTATCTTTCAGTATGTTTCCTCATTTTTTATAGTTAGAAGGAAAGTTATGACTAACCTAGACAGCATATCAAAAAGCAGAGACATTACTTTGCCAACAAAGGTCTGTCTAGTCAAGGCTATGGTTTTTCCAGTGGTCATGTATGGATGTGAAAGTTGGACTGTGAAGAAGGCTGAGTGCCGAAGAATTGATGCTTTTGAACTGTGGTGTTGGAGAAGACTCTTGAGAGTCCCTTGGACTGCAAGGAGATTCAACCAGTCCATTCTGAAGGAGATCAGTCCTGGGTGTTCATTGGAAGGACTGATGTTGAAGCTGAGACTCCAATACTTTGGCCACCTGATGCAAAGAGCTGACTCATTTGAAAAGACCCTGATGCTGGGAGGGATTGGGGGCAGGAGGAGAAGGGGACGACAGAGGATGAGATGGTTGGATGGCATCACCGACTTGACGGACATGAGTTTGAGTAAGCTCCGGGAGTCGGTGATGGACAGGGAGACCTGGCATGCTGCAGTCCATGGGATCACAAAGAGTCAGACATGACTGAGTGACTGAACTGAACTGAACTGAATAGTAGGTTCAGAGATATTTTGAAGAAATTTGAAGAGTATCTATTGTGTTACTTCAGTGTAATATGCTTTTGAAGGATAAATGTAAATAATTAGATTTTATAGTCTTGGAAGTTTTCTACCAAATTTAACTATGTTGCCTAGGTTGATCGATTAGTTATTGTATTAAGTTATCTATTGCTATGTAACAATTATTCCAAAATTTATCAGCTTAAAACAAGATTTGTTATCACAGTTTCTGTCAGGAATGCAGGTGTGTCTTAGCTGGGTACTTCTGGCTCAAGGTCACTCATGAGGTTACTGACGAACTCTGGACCAGGGCTGCAGTCACTTTAAGCCTGGGTGAGGCCTGCCTAAGCTCCACCATGTGCTTACTGGTGGGCCTGAGATCGGCCTCCAGGCTCACTCATGTGGGCCTTTTCCAGAACTGCCTCGCAGCATGGCAGCCAATTTCCCTCTTGGCCAAGAGAGAGCTGAGTGAGCACCTCAGACAGAAGGTACAGTCTTTTATAACCTACTTTTGGACATGCTCTCATTGCTGCTGTATTCTGCTGGTTAAAAGTGATTCATTAGGTCATGTCATACTCAAGGGAAGGGGTTACACTAGGGTGTGAATACCAGGAGCTGTGCATTGTGGGTCATTTTAGATGCCATGAATGGGATACACACACTATCATGGACTTAATTCTGTGCCCCTACCCCCCAAATTTATATATTGAAATGCTGACCCTCAATAAGTTCAAAATGTCTCCCTGTTTGGAAGTGAGAACTTTAAAGAGGTGATTAAGTTAAATGAGACCATTAGGATTAGTCCTAATCCAGTATCATTCCCTGAAGCTCAAACAGTAGAGAATCTGCCTGCCATGCAGGAGACCAGGGTTTGATCCCTGGGTTGGGAAGTTCCTCTAGAGAAGGGAATGGCAATCCACTCCAGAATTCTTGCCATGGACAGAGAAGCCTGGTGGGCTACAATCCGTGGGGTTGCAAAGAGTCGGACACAACTGAGCAACTAACACACACCATATCATTGATGTGCTTATCAGAAGAGGAAATTTGGACATTAAGGGTGTATGTGTGTGGTCACAGAGGAGGCTGCTAAGGGCACTGTGAGAAGGCAGCCGTCTGCAAGCCCAGGAAGCCAAACCTACCAGCACCTTGATCTTGTACTTCCTCACCCCTAGAAATGTGCAAAACTTAATTTCTGTTGTTTAAGGCACCCAGTTTGTGGTATTTTGTTACGGCAGCCCTGGCAAACCAATATACACATACGTACTATTTTAAAGGAAAAGGTTTTTCATAATGTTTAAGTCTCATGGTAATTAGAGTCTATCTTCTTTTTTTCCCTTGAAATTACAGATGCAGTGTTCCTTTGGTTGGGACTGGGGACCTTCTTTTCCTACCCAGGGCATCTGGAAAGATGTTAGAATTGAAGCCTATAATGTTTGTCATCTGAACTACTTCATGTTTACCCCCATCTACGGTAAGCTAAGAGCTGTGATTTTTTGTTTTTCTTTTCTGAGCCTCCTCTGTATTATAAACATTGGCTTTATAATTTGAATATATGCAAATATACAGTTGACCTTGAACAACATGGGTTTGAACTGTGCAGGTCCACTCATATGTTTTAATGAGTTTGTTTTAATGAATATTACAGTCCTGCATGATCTAAGGTCTGTTGAATCCATGATTCAGAACTGCAGATACGGAGGGCTGACTTTGAGCATCAGTGGATTTTGGTACCTCCAGCAGGTCCTGGAACCAATCTGTTGTGGTTAATGAGGGACAAGAGTACTTTTCAGAGACTTACTTTTAAAAAATTTTTACGGTGCATTAAGTTTAGAAAAGTGAAAAATATGTCCAAACTGATCTGTCATGAAAATTTATTTTCCATGGAAAAACCCAAATGAACTTTTGTGGCCAACCCAATATAAAGCAGGTAAGTAGGTGGGTGGGTAGCTACCTTTTAATATATTCTGAAAAATAAAAAAAAAATGAGAGGAAGAAAGAAAGGAAGGAGAGAGGGAGGTGAGGAGGGAAGGAAAGAATGAAGGAAGGAACTCTGTTTTCCTAGCTATGTATTCTTTCTTAAAAGAGTGGGTCTGCTGGCTTGCACTCCTTTTTGCTGCCCCTGTAGTCACTTTCAGAACTCCATGGTGCTGAGTTCTTGGTTTGCTTAAATCACTGGGCTGACTTTCTATCACTGCACATTTTGTCCTCTGAAGGCCATGACATACCAGCCTCGTTAAGAGTTGAAAGTAAACTGGAAAGCAAACAAGGCATTAAAGAAACTCAGGTACAGTAAAGAACACTGCTTTTTGTTTTGGAAACAGCATTGAAAAAACCCTCAGAAATCTCACAGGTGTCAACAAATTGGTTGAGTGCTGGTCAAATATTTGTTGAGCTCTTTGTTCAGCGCTGTGTATGTTTGGCTTAGAAAAGAACTGCAAGTTGGTTGTGGTGTGGAGGGGAGAGATAAGCAATTATCAAACCAAATTAGATTGTGTTGCAGTCTTCGGGATGGCAACCCCAGTAATTTGGAAATTCAGAGATCAGAAGATTTGAGAAGTTAGAGAAGTCAGGGTGAAGGTGGCGGCAAATGGGATTTTAAATGGTAGCTCATGATGCTCAGTCCAGTTCACTGCAGGCCTAACTAGACGTCGTTTATATGCAAGGATGTGATGCGTCCATACAAGAATTCTGGTGTCTTTAGGGCCCGTTGACCCTAGATTGCTCCACATGGAGCCAAATCTGTGTTTTCTGAAGGCAGAAGATGAAAGCACATCAGAGATGGTTGATAATTGAGGAGGCTATTAGGTGCTGCTGGCATTTTTAAATGTTAAAAAGGCATTAAAGGCCCTGATGTAAATTGCACATATAAATGTGGCTATTTAGAGCTTTCTAGTTTAGTGTTTCTCAAACTGTTCTTCAGAGACTCAACCCAAACTGAGCCTTGCTATAAAATCAAATACATAATGGTTCATTCTCCCCGACCCCCATCCATAATTTTTCTCAGGTATATATAATAAAACCTACTGTAAGAGAGGGGCCTGATTTCCCCAAAAGTTATTTATTCAATAGTTTAAAGTTTAATCAGCGTTTGGGTGGTTAGAAAAAGTGCTCTGAGTTCTGGTATTCTGATATCTGAAAAAATTTGAGTAGCACTGCTCTGCTGCTGCTGCCAAGTCACTTCAGTCGTGTCCGACTCTGTGCGACCCCGTAGACGGCAGCCCACCAGGCTCCCCCATCCCTGGGATTCTCCAGGCAAGAATTCTGGAGTGGGTTGCCATTTTCTCCTCCAATGCATGAAAGTGAAAAGTGAAAGTGAAGTCACTCAGTCGTGTCCAACTTGTAGTGACCCCATGGACTGTAGCCCACCAGGCTCCTCCGTCCGTGGGATTTTCCAGGCAAGAGTACTGGAGTGGGGTGCCATTGCCTTCTCCGAGCACTGCTCTAGTTTAATTTAAAAGCTTGAATATGAACCTAAATATTTCTTTCTGATTGTGAGTCATTAAGGTTCAGTTTATTAGCCATTAGTGACTAGGATGAATTTTACTTGAATTAAATCAATTTAAGTGATGCTTAAAATTTAATTTAGACTCACTGTAATTAATTAATTATCCACATCAAGTACATTTTTGATGTCTTATGACCACAATATATTTTGTACTTAAAAAAGAGAAAAATATGTTTCTAGTTCAGAAGATGTGTCCTATGCATATTAATCAGTAATTCTTATATTTTTGATAAATTTAATAGATTTCAATTTGGTTGCTTGATGTAATAGAGAAAATGGAAGCATAAACTTACAAAGCATTAGGAGAGAAACTTCCTTTAGGAGTTTTCCCAGAATTTTTTTTTTCAGTTTGTATTTGGAAGATAGCAATCATCACTGAAATAGGGTGGGAAGATTTGGGAGAATGGCAGAAAAAAAAAAAAAGAAAATGAGAATAAACTAATATATTTTGGATACTTTTTCATTTATTTTGTACACACTTTAAAGCAGGGTTGTGAGAGTTACCAAACATTTTTTAACAGGAGTAATTCAGAATCTAAAGTAGATACACATTATTTTTATTTAAATCAAATACCATATTCATTTTTAAAATTGAAGTGTGAAATGAGGTTAATCAAAATTAATGCAAGCAGTGGCTAATCTCTGTATACTAATACTACAGTTAGTTTGCATTTAATTCTTATAAATGTATATATTGAGCTTATAATGATTGTCTCTATAATAAAGGAAGAAAGCAAATAAACTAATCTAATATCTAGTAATTTCAGTCAATTTATTATGAAAGGCTAAACTACTTTGACTTTGTGGCACTTTCTGCTTTCTGCCTGTTGCGGTTAGAAGAAAATAACTTTTTGCTTTTCCAAATATTCAATTTATTTCTTTATTTAAAATTAGTGTGCTTACCCCTAAAGATCAAATGACCAACCATAGTTCTCCAATTTAATTATATAAAGTATGACAGAAAAAAGCTATTAGACTTTAAAAATTAACTTGAAATTTTTATTAATTAATTTTCTTTACATATATATATATATACACATATATATATTTGTCTCCTTCTACATTCTTAACTTTTTATCATAGTGCACTTTTCAATATCCTTTAGTCATTTGTTTGATTTCCCTCGGCTTCCTAAATGATTTTCAAGTATTCTTAATGTTTAAGGTAATAAAAACAAATTTGTATTTGAAAAAAACACTGAGGTCAAAGGGAAACAAGAGTTGCTCTCATTGTCTCTTAGACTCTTATTTAGGTTTTAAGAGATACTGATGTATTGATATGATTTTCTTTAAAAGTTTATTAGAAAATATTTATTTGAATGCATATATGTGTGTGTGAGAGAGACAGAGACATATATTCATATATTGATCATCTCATATTTGTAATCTGATGTAAATTGTTCATATTAGGCCCTAAAATTTATTAGGGAGGGATGGTTGTTTACTTTTATGAACTTTGCATAAGGTTACATAGACATTTTAAGTCCAAATATATAATGTTCTCATGAAACACTTCATTGTTTAATCTTTTGTTACCACAGTTAGAAAAAAATAGTGCAGAGATGTTTTTTGCCACATGTAAATCTTCCTCTTGAGCTAAGGTGAGCTCTGGGTCTTTGACCTCTGCTTGGGCACTTCCATTCCTCAGAGACACTGTCTTCCTGACCCTATCCACATTTACTTGTTGCCTCAGCCTAACGCACCCCATCTCTTCATTCTTGCAGACCTAGCCTTTGCATTGGAGGAGTGGGCCCAGCTCCTAGCTAGGCTCTAGTCTGCCTAACAGAGGCCTGTATTGAAGGTCATTGCTGCCCTTTGCTTACAGCTTTCTACAGAGCATATAATATTACAGTGTAGCAAAGATTTGTCCATCTTGCTCTGCTGTCCTTTAGTCCATAAGTTGTGTCCCACTCTTTGCCACCCCATGGGCTATATAGCCTGCCAAGCTCCCCTGTCCATGGGATTTCTCAGGCAATAATACTGGCGTGGGTTGCCATTTCCTTTTCCAGTGAATCTTTCTGACCCAGGGATCAAACCCACATCTCCTGAATTGGCAAGTGAATTCTTTACCACTGAGCAACCTGAGAAACCCGTCAGTCTTGCTTAGTGCCTTGTTTATTGCATACATTTTTGAATGCAAGCATGCGTTTTCTTGCGTTCATTTTGAATCACTTTTCATTACCCATAAAATGACAGTATTCAGCCTTGAAAATATATTTATGGGTAGGTAGGTTGTTGAATAACCTCCTCTGATTATTGTTGTGTAAGTCAGCTTTTTTTCTTCTCTAGAACTTACCAGTTTATCCTGGTTTGGTGTTGGGGTGGGGGAAGATGTTGCTTTGTGCCTGTTTTGTCTTGATTTCATCTTTGAGGATTTTGTCCTGCTGAGTAGGCAAGGAGATCTTGCTGCTTGGCAAAGAAGGGGAAAACAACTATTGTAACTACGCAAGCCTGCTTTTTGGGTAATACAAGCTATACAGCTCTTTGAAAAGCAGCTACTGAAGTCTGTCCTGTAATTCCAGCAGAAGGATGGGAAAATATCCTATGTCTGAATTTAAACATTCTGAGGCTTGTTGTCATTGCTGTTCCTTCAGGTGCACAAGACTACCTGTTCCCTGCAGCTCTGCATCACCTGTGAAAGACGCAAGCTGCAGCTCACAGGTAGAGAGAGGAGCTGGGAGGAGCCAGCAGGGCTAATGAATGCAGCCATCTTTGAAGAGCTTCCCCCTCAGTGAGATTAAGCGTGTTTTTCATTTTACATAAGCAATCTACCAACGTTGGCAGATCCATCCCATGCTAACCTGAGTGTGCTTCCATGTCCCTACTGGTTCTTAACCCTCCCAGATGCCATCCTGTATTCTTAACCCTGACCTTTTGGGTATATTTTGTTTCTTTGGGTAGACCCAACATTTTTGCTCTTTGTGTTTGTCGTATAATGTATAGTGCCTGTCAAGATTCACAGACAGTAATTATTCAAGAAGTATATTTCCACTGTTCGGCAGAAATGCCCACATAACCAGTGTCATGCCTTTGTCATGTAGTTTAGATTACAAAGATGGTATTCTGACAAATAGAGGATCTGGGCACCATGTAATTATGCATTTGGTGGAGGGTCAGACACATTCTTTATGTTTGTAGATTTCAGTGTTTTTTCTTTTTCTTTTTTTTACAAAGACTCTCACATTAAGAGGCTAACATTCTATTGTACACCCTTGAAGTGCTTTTTTTCACATGTCGCATATTTACTATTAGGACTTAGGACACAGAAGGGCAAAAAGCACATTTGCTTTTGTTCCTCCTCATTGTTCAGTTCCATTCCGTGTGTGCGTGCTAGCGTGCTTCTCTTTAATAGGCACCTCTGTGGGAGAGGCATGCAAGATGGAGAGCACTGGGGTCAGGAACCCTGGGCCCTCGTCCTGTCCACTGGCTGAGGGACTTGGAGCTAATTCTGCAGTCAAGGCCTCAGCTACCACGTCTACAAAGTGACTAGTAGATCACCACGTTTCCTCTGCCTCTAACATTTCACAGGTTTTTCCCCATGTTTGTAAATTACAGCACTCATTATAACCTAGTGAGGGCATATGTGTGGAAGAACTCAGGTTTTTTGAAGCTAGATGCATGATTAAATGAAGATATTGATACTTGAGGCTTAATTACAATCAGTTAAAGCAAGGCTTAAGGTGTAGTTCTGAGAGTGTCTTTCTGGTAGTTATAGACGCATTTGTGTGTGTGTTCAGTTGCTCAGTCATGTCTGACTCTTTGCGACCCATGGACTGTCACTAGATTCCTCTGTCTGTTTGAATTAAGGTAATTCAGCCATCTTCCTATTTTTCTACTTCCATGACTTGTTTTCTTTTTATTTTCTCTTAGACAACGCAATAAAGCTTTTTTCCCCTGACCACATCTTGACAAAAAAGTGTACTACATGGGAGTGTAAAAGGAGCTGGCGCATTTTAGACTTTTAAGTGTATATATATATATAGTTATATTTATTTGGCTGTATCGGGTCTTAGTTGCGACATGGGGGGTCTTTGTTGTGGACTCTCAAGTTGTGGCGCGTGGGCTCTGGAGCGCAGAGGTTCCGTAGTTGCAGTTCACAGGCTTAGTTGCTCTGTGGCATATGATATTTTATTTCCCTAACCAGGGATTGAACCCACATTCTCTGCATTGCAAGTTGGATTTTTAACCACTGGACCATCAAGGAAATCCCATAAACAGTTTCAAAGGCTAGTGTATTGGCCACAACTGCATGCATTGGAGTTGTCCTGAAGATTGCTCGTATGAAGCAATGGCACACATTAATCTGGGCTGTGTGGCTGGTTACCCTTTCTGCAAAATCCTGTTCAAGTCAGACTTATGCTGATTTGGTTGATTCATTGTTTTTAGAAACCTCATACAGAATCAGCCTTTGAAGAACTTGAGAATGATTCAATGGCCAGAACCGTGTTCTCTGCCGTGTCCTGGGTCACCTGCCTGGTTGAGTTCGTGTGGAGCAAACTGTAAACTGCAGTGTCTTCTGCGGGGAACAGAACATCTGCTAGGACACTGCTGGGGCTGCGGGCCAGGGAATGCCTTGGTTGTAGAGAGCGGGCATGTTGGCTCCATCCTGCTCTGACGATGAGTTCCTGTCCTCTTTGGGCCTAGGGTTGATTAGTCAGGGTGAGGAAGATTGCAAAACTTGATGTAACTGAGAAGGAGACCTGGGAGGGGATTTTGAATCATGTACTAACTTTTCTTCTTTATTCCATCTAGTACTTTATCCGGTTTTGAAATGATCTTGCATTCAGATTCAGGAGAGCGGGGGGTGATAGGTATCCTTTAGGGAAGGATAATTTGTTAGTTACAAGAGTTATGCTAGGAAGCTGTGTTCTAGAAATGGGTCTTGATTTATAAGAGGGAGCATTCCTTAACTACATGTAAGATTACACATTATAAAATTAGCCAGTGAAAAGAAGAGACTGGGTAGTAACAGAAAATTATTGTTTAAGTGTGCTTTATGAACCTAAACTACTGAGATTTTCCATGACTTCTGGTGGGAAGGGTGGTACTCCATTTGGAAGATGAGAGGGCAAAATGCATTGGTATAGGATTTGGTAATGACAATAGGCTCGTAACTCCTCATGTTGGGTCTTTAATTTCTCAGCCTTAGTTTTTTCATTTCGTGGCATTCAAGGAAAATAATGGGATGAGCTCCAGAAGTGTGATGGTTTATTTTAGAACTTTCTGTGTTAGAAGCAGTGGACACTGGGCAATTTTACCAGTAACCTTTGGGAGTTACTGTTACAGATGGAGGCAGTTAAAAGCAGCAGATTCTCTGTTGAAGAAGTGATAGAAAACAGCTGAAGAGCCTGCTTGACCTTAGTGGTTATTGGTTGGTAGGAGAGGCCTAGAGGGCAGAACTGAAACCTGTAGGTTGAAGGAAAAGTGGATTTGAGATCAGTGTAGAGAATGACTCCTCTAGTCAGTCGGTCAGTTCATTCGCTCAGTCGTGTCTGACTCTTTGTGACCCCATGGACTGCAGCACACCAGGCTTCCCTGTCCATCATCAACTCCCAGAGCTTACTCAACTCATGTCCATTGAGTCGGTGATGCCATCCAACCATCTCATCCTCTGTCGTCCCCTTCTCCTCCTGCCTTCAGTCTTTCCCAGCATCAGGGTCTTTTCCAGTGGGTCAGTTTTTCGTATGGGGTGGCCAAAGTATTGGAGTTTCAGCTTCAACATCAGTCCTTCCAGTGAACATTCAGGACTGATCTCCTTTAGGATGGACTAGTTGGATCTCCTTGCAGTCCAAGGGACTCTCAAGAGTCTTCTCCAACACCACAGTTCAAAAGCATCAGTTCTTCAGTATTCAGCCTTCTTTGTAGTCCAACTCTCGCATCCATATGTGACCACTGGAAAAACCATAGCTTTGACTCAGTGGACGTTTGTTGGCGAAGTAATGTCTCTGCTTTTTAATATGCTGTCTACATTGGTCATAGCTTTTCTTCCAAGGAGCAAGCAATCTTTTAATTTCATCGCTGCAGTCACCATCTGCAGTAATTTTGGAGCCCAAAAAAGTAATGTCTTTCACTGTTTCCGTTGTTTCCCTATCTATTTGCCATGAAGTGATGGGATTAGATGCCATGATCTTAGTTTTTTAAATGTTGAGTTTCAAGCCAGCTTTTTCACTCTCTTTCACTTTCATCAAGAGACCCTTTGCTTCCTCTTTGCTTTCTGCCATAAGGGTGGTGTCATCTGCATATCTGAGGTTATTGATATTTCTCCTGGCAATCTTGATTCCAAGATTCTTGTGCTTACAGCTTGTGCTTCACTATGAGTCAAGGTCTGAAAAAAGGGAGGCAGGAGTTTTTGTCATTACACATGTTAAAGAAAGATTAGCACGGCATTTTGGGGGATATATTTTAGGATAGAGAGCAGCAAGCTTTTCTGTAAAGGGTCAGGTAGGGAATATTTTAGTGTTTAGGTTCACGTGGGCTTTGTTGCATTTACTCAACTCTGCCTTTGTGGCACGAAGGTAACTGAGAGCAGTTTGTGAGCAGTGAGCATGGGTGCTGTCTGGGCTGCTGGAACAAAATACTGAAGACTGGGCAGCTTCGGCCACAGAAATTGATTTCTCATGGTTCTGGAAGCTGGAAAGTCCAAGATGAAGGTACTGGCCAATTTGGTTTGTGGTGAGAGCCTGCTCCCTGGCTTGTAGATGGTAAACTTCCTAGTTATGTTCTCATGTGGTGGTGGTGGGGGAGAGAAGTGGGGAGATGGAAGGAGAGACGGGGAGGAGAGGGAGATGGGGGGGGGGGAGGCAGAGACATGGAGGGGGAGGGAGATGGAGAGAGTGGAGACAAAGAGGCATGGAGGGGGAGAGGGAGACACGGAGGGAAGGACATGGAGGGGGAGAGGGACATGGGAGAGAGAGACAGAAATAGGGAAGGGGTGAGAGACATGAAGCGGGGGAGGCAGGGAAGGGGGGGGAGGGAGGGAGAGGGAGAGAGAAATTGCTCTTTTTCTCCTCTTGTAAGGCTACCATCCTATCAGAATAGAACCCCTACCCTTATGAACTCATTTAACATAATTACCTCCTGAAAGACCCTGTCTCCAGATAGAATCACATTAGGGGTTAGAGCTTCAACACATGGAGTTTGGGTGGGAGAAGTGATACAATTCAACCCATAGCAGCTGTGTTCCAATGGAATTTTATCTGTAGAAACAGGAGGTGGTACAGGTTTGGCCCACAGACCGTAGTTTGGCAGCCTGTGGTCTAGAGAAACCAAACACATCAGAAAGTAGGCTAGGTGATCTGTCAGCACACTGCAACAGTTTTGCAGATATGTGCTGTTTTGGTCAAAGACTCAGCCAGAGGACATATTTGATGTCTGGCATAGCTTGCCATCATGTTCTCCTGTATAATAAAACCCTCTCCCCACCGTAAAAATCCTGAACACCACTAAGATATGGTTTGGGTGAAATTATTTGGGTGAGAGTGGCCGCATTTAAAGGTTAAGTGTACAGTCTCTAGTTTTAGACTGTCTTGGTTCACATCCAAGTTGTGCTGCTTACTAGCTGTGGGACCTTGGGTAAGTTATTTAACTTCTCTGAATTGGGTTTCTCATTTATAACATGATAATAGTGGAATTTACCTTATAGTAATGGTGCGATGCGTAAATAAGTTAATGCATGTTGGGGGCATAGTGCAATGCCTAGGTCATAGTATGTTCTTGGTAAATGTTGTCATTTCTTGAAATAAGAGATAGTAAAGGCTTCCCAGGTGGCACTAGTGGTAAAGAACATGCCTGCCACTGAAGGAGATGTAAGAGATGTGGGTTCAATCCCTGGGTTGGGAAGATCCCCTGGAGAAGGGCATGACAACCCACTCCACTATTCTTGTCTAGAGAATCCCATGGACAGAGGAGCCTGGCGGGCTACAGTCCATAGGGTTGCACAGAGTCAGACATGACTGATGTGACTTAGTACGCACACAAGGGAAGCCAGAGGCAATATGATTAGGAGCTAAAGGTGAGGCAGGTGTCAAAGATTTAGGGATATTTTAGAAGATAAATAGCTTTGGATCAGATTGGAGTGTGTGCTTCCATTTAAAAATGATTAAAATGCGGTAAAGGGAATATGAATACTTTTCTGAATAACCTTTTAGTTCCCCTGTTCTGGTATCATCACACTTTTGTCCTTATCCATAGCCCATTATTCTCTTAGCTCATAGGTGCAGGGGCCGTGTTTGTTTACCCTGGTCGCTACTTAAGTCCTATCACTCAGCAAAGTACATGGCATATAGATGGTTCTATTTTTTGGATTAATAATCTACATTTAAAACACATCTTTATTTTTTGCACATCTGATTAATTCTAATACAACTAAGTTTATAGTTTATTATATGGCTTAAAAACCCTTAGTATTTTTACTTTATAAAAAGGAACAAGCAAGAGTTTATCAATCTTGAAAGACATATACTATCTATTCACTTATAATTTTCTATTTATGCCCTGTTTATAAAGTTTTTGTGATTTACAATTGTAATAGTTTTGAGTAGAAGTATATACAAAAAATATAACTTTGGTTATTCTTCTTTAGAATGAAGGATTAAACATTAAAACAGTTTTCACTGAACTCTTGATCATGATTGCATTTGTGGAGCACTTACAGTTTAAAAGCTGCTGTGGTCTTTTTTCAATGAATTCTACATAATATATATATTTTTCTTTTTATACCGTAGATAACTATATGAAGACATGGAATCTTAAAATAGAGTCGTCTTTTGATGTTGTCAGTTCAAAGCTGGTTTCTGGTGAAGCGATTGTAGCCATCCCTGAACTAAACATACAGCAGACAAACAACATTGAACTTCAACCTGGGGAAAGGACTGTTGAGCTCTTTGTGAAAATCGACAAGGTGAATGCCAGCACTTTCTGAGAGGCTACAAGATGGAAAGCCATATTGTTCAAAAGAAAGGCTTAGAAAAAAGGAACTGAATATTAAGGAAAATGTGCCTTTTCCATTTTCTCCTTTACTTTTAACCTGTTATATATTTTTTGGGTGTGCTAGCTAAGGAATGATTTCTTCCAATTTTAAGATTAATAAAATGGAGGTTATGTGATTAATTTGGCATCCTCTCCTCTCAAGAAGTCAGGTGTGTTATACTTTAATTTTTCTGCTGTATTTGCAGTATCCTAAATCCAAAATGCATCCTAAGCATCATATTTGAATGCTGTGATTATTTTTGATACTGGTAAACTATTTTAAATATTGGTGCTTATTCTGAATACAGAATTCTAATTCTCAACTTATAATCTTTCATGAGTAGAAGTGGACGGGATTTTACTTTCTCTTTTTCCTTTTCTTTTCTTGCAATTGACAATTGTGAGCTGAAAAGGATGGAGCAAATCAGCATTCAGTAACTGTTCAGATAAAGTAAGAACTCAAAACACTTTTCTAGTTCTGGGCTTGAAAGAAGAGTTCACCTCAAAGTTCAATTCTAAATGTTAAGAATGTAGAATGAATGTCAACTGAGTGTTGGAATGAGGATGAGATGGTTGGATGGCATCACTGACTCAATGGACATGAGTTTGGGTGAACTCCGGGAGTTGGTGATGGACAAGGAGGCCTAGCGTGCTGCAGTTCATGGGGTCGCAAAGAGTCAGACATGACTGAGCAACTGAACTGAACTGAGTGTTGGAATGGGAAGACTTGTTTTTCTGAATGTCCACATTATTTTGTTCTTTTTGTTCTTTCTCTTCCCTTTTGATATAAATTAATCCATGCTAAACTCCCAGCATGTCATGTTTTTTTAATATTATCTATGGATTGGTATAATTTGACATGAAACAGGGAGGGGGATTGATATTGCTCTGTGCTTGACTATGAAAAGTTGCTGTGATGCTTTGAATTATTGTATTATTTTGCTGAAAATTTGCCACAGATTACTTAGACGAAGTTAATATTTTTTAAAAGGCTATTATTGTAGAAACTTGGTGGCCTCATGGACATGGAAACCAGACTGGGTACAACATGAGCGTTATTTTTGAGCTGGATGGAGGCTTACGTTTTGAAAAATCAGCTAAGGTAAGCAAATACTTCAAGATATTTTGTGAAAAAAGTATATTTTTTGTTAAAATAGCAATACAGATCTTTATAGAAATAGAAGAAAACAACAAAACTTCTGTAACCCCACCACTTGGAGATAGTTGCTAGTAATAGTCATATGCATTTAAAAGCTTCTAATATGTGTGTATTTATCTTTTTAATGGGCCAGACATTGCACATTATTTTATTTATATTCTACTATGCTTTAAATTGTGCTTTATGCCAACATAATAGATATATGTAATTTTGTTGTTGTTATTTAGTCAGTGCAACCCCGTGGACTGTAGCCCACCAGGCTCCTCTGTCCATGATATTCTCCAGGCAAGAATACTGGAGTGGGTTGCCATTTCTTTTTCCAGGGGATCTTCCTGACCCAGGGATCGAACCCATGTCTCCTGCATTGGCAGGTGGGTTCTTTATTGCTGAGTCACAGGGAAGGCATATATAATTTTACAGCTCAAATATTACTACAAGTTTCATATGAAAAAACAGAATCCCTTGTCCATCCAACCCTTTCTATTTCTGTTTTCTACTCCTCAGAATCAGTAATTTTTAACTTTTACTTGTATATTCTGCTGATTACTTTTATTTCCTCAAATAACCTGCTTCTACCAGTATTTCCTAATTTTTCAGGTTTGTATGTTATCTATGGACTTCAGACCTAGAGGATGAGGAACCTACATGATTCTCTCTGATGACCCCCCCTTGGCCCCCAATATATCCATCTTGCCTCTCTCTCCCTCCCAGTGTAGTCATATGGCCATTAGTTAGCTCAGTTTTCAGTGTTTATACTATTATGTTATGAAAATGCTCTTCAAACTTGAACCACATGGTGTCCTAAAATTTTATTTTCTTTCTTGTGCAATTTTCTGTTTTCCTTACAGTTAATAATTGCCTCATGTTTCCAGTTTTTTTTTTTTTTCATTTTTTACTCCCTTTAAATCATATACAAACTCTCGAATATACCTTTTAAATTTAGTCACACTCACCTGGTAATCTATTTGTTGCTTATTATTGCATTTTTTAAAAAAAAATTTTGTTATATTTTGAAACTCTGTCTCCTAGGGCCATTTTCTCGTCTCCCTGATCTTACTTGTTTACTGTCTAGACCTTCTATTTAACTGCAACTTCCTTTTATTATCATTCTAGAAATTCCCTTAATCTGTCTTCTAGGAGTTCTGAGTATTTCCTTCATCTTTCTCTTGGATTGAAAATAGAATCCTGATTCTTTGGACCCATGTTTCTTTCTCTCTTTTTTTTTTTTTGACTCTCCACTTTTGTTAAAACACTTTCTTCAGTAGAGTCCTGAGAGTGTGTTGTAGCTAAAGTGTAATTACATTCTAATTTCTGTTTTCTTATATAGATCTGTTTGTGTTTACTTCTGGAAGCTTTTAGGATTTTGTTATCTTTCATCATCTAATATTTGAAAATTCGAAAATGAGAGGATTTTTGGTTTTGTTGTGCTGGTTGTCTTGTGGGCTCTTCTGATCCTGAAACTCAGTTTGGTTTTGTTTTATTTTTCTGGTACAGCTATTAATCAGAATGGACCTCCTAGAGTGAGAAATATTCTTAGATAACCCCTTCTTTATCCCATCTTGTCTTAGTCTGTGTTCTGGGAAATTTACTTGATTTTATCTTAATTTTTTAAAACTTCTCATTTTATGTCGGAGTATAGCTGATTACCAGTGTTGTGATAATTTTAGGTAGACCGCAGACGGACTCAACCATACATATACATGTATTCACTCTCCCCCCAACTCCCCTTCCATCCATGCTGCCACATAATGTTGAGCAGAGTTCCCTGTGCTATGCAGTAGGATTATCTTAAATTTTAAAATTACATATATTTTGTTATCACTTTAAAAATTTCTACAAAGTTTTGATATTTAAAAAATGCACCATATTTATATTTCATGGTTATAGTATCTTCTTATTTCTCTGAGAATTTTAATTACTAGTTTTGAAGTTCTCTTTGCATTTTTGTTTTCCACATTCATTTATTTCTTTACTTGTTTTAGACTCTTTTATATTAGAGACTTTTCTGGAGTGTCAGTTATTCTTGACATGGATTCATTCTGAAGATTAAATCACAAAAATGCAGACGAGAAGACCCGTATGAGCCTCAGTGTTCAGTATTCAGGTGGAAATCAGCTTTATCATATGGTGATGCCCACGCGTGTATAGCTATAGATCTTCCGTGTGTGTGTGTGTGTGTCTGTATCTGTGTGTTTAGCTTTGCCAGTGAGGACATTCTCCAGTCTTGTGTCTGGGGAATATAAAACTGGTTGTTATCATTCAAAGAGTCTAGTGGCAGGAGGAGATTAAACTTCTGACCGTCAAATGTAGTTTCATCAGTCCACCCCCCTCTCACGGTGTGCTTTGTATCCTCAGGCCTCTCTGAGCTTTTCAGTTGCTCAGTCATGTCTGACTGTTGGCAACCCCATGCCAGGATTCCCTGTCCTTCACCCTTTCCCAGACCTTGCTCAGACTCATGTCCATTGAGTCAGTGATGCCATCCAACCATCTCATCCTCTGTCATCCCCTTCTCCTCCTGCCTTCAATATTTCTCAGCATCGTGGTCTTTTCCAATGAGTCAGATCTTCACATCGGGTAGCCAGTGTATTGGAGCTTTAGCTTCAACATCAGTCCTTCCAATGAATGTTCAGAACTGATTTCCTTTAGGATTGACTGGGTTTGATCTCTTTGCAATCCAAGGGACTCTCAAGAGTCTTCTGCAACACCACAGTTCAAAAGCATCAATTCTTCGGTGTTCAGACTTCTTTATAGTCCAACTCTCACATCCATGCATGACCACTGGAAAAGCATAGTGTTGACCATATGGACCTTTGTCAGCGAAGTAAGGTCTCTGCCTTTTAATATGCTGTATAGATTTGTTATAGCTTTTCTTCCAAGAAGCAAGAGGCTTACAATTTCATGGCTGCAGTCACCATCTGCAGTGATTTTGGAGCCCAAAAAAGTAAAGTCTCTCACTGTTTCCATTGTTTCCCCATCTATTTGCCACGAAGTGATGGGACTGGATGCCATGATCTTAGTCTTTTGAATGTTGAGTTTTAAGCCAACTTTTTCACTCTCCTCTTTTATCCTCATCAAGAGGCTCTTTAGTTCCTCTATACTTTCTGCCATTAGGGTGGTGACATCTGCATATCTGAGGTTATTGATATTTCTCTCTGCAATCTTGATTCCAGCTTGTGCTTCATCCAGTCCAGCATTTCACATGACGTACTCTGCATATAAGTTAAATAAGCAGGGTGACAGTATAAAGCCTTGACCTCCTCCTCTCCCAATTTGGAACCAGTCTGTTGTTCCATGTCTGGTTCTAAGTGTTGCTTCTTGACCTGCATACAGGTTTCTCAGGAGTCAGGTAAGGTGGTCTGGTATTGCATCTCTCTAAGAGTTTTCCACAGTTTGTTGTGATCCACACAGTCAAAGGCTTTAGTGTAGTCAATGAAGCAGAGTAGATTTTTTTCTGGAATTCTCTTGCTTTTTTGATGATCCAGTGGATGTTGGCAATTTGATCTCTAGTTCCTCTGCCTTTTCTAAACCCACCTTGAACATTTGGAAGTTCATGGTTCACCTACGGTTGAAGCCTCACTTGGAGAATTTTGAGCATTATTTTGCTAGCATGTGAAATGAGTGCAATTGTGTAGTAATTTGAACATTCTTTGGCATTGCTTTTCTTTGCAATTGAAATGAAAACTGACCTTTTCCAGTCTTGTGGCCACTGTTGAGTTTTCCAAATTTGCTGGCATATTGAGTGCAGAACTTTCACAGCATCATCTTTTAGGATTTGAAAGAGCTCAACTGGAATTCCATCACCTCCACTAGCTTTGTTCATAGTGATGCTTCCTAAGGCAAATTTGATTTCACAGTCCAGGATGTCTGGCTCATGGTGAGTGATCACACCATTGTGGTTATCTGGGTCATTAATATCTGTTTTGTTTAGTTCTTCTTTGAATTCTTGCCACCTCTTCTTAATATCTTCTGCTTCCTGTAGGTCCTTACCATATCTGTCCTTTATTGTACCCATCTTTACATAAAATGTTCCCTTGGTAGCTCTAATTTTCTTGAAGAGGTCTCTAGTCTTTCGCCTTCTATTGTTTTCCCCTGTTTCTTTGCATTGATCACTGAAGAAGGCTTTCTTATCTCTCCTTGCTATTCTTTGGAACTCTGCATTCAAGTGGGTATATCTTTCCTTTTTACCTGGAATCAAGAAAGAAAGCTTCTCTTCTTTTCTCAGCTATTTTTAACGCTTACTCAGACAGCCATTTGCCTCTTTGCATTTCTTTTTCTTGGGGATGGTTTTGATCACTTCCTCTGGTACAATGTCACAAACCTCCATCCAGAGTTCTTCAGGCACTTTATCAATCAGATCTAATGCCTTGAATCTGTTTGTCACTTCCACTGTATAATCATAAGGGACTTGACCTAGGTCATACCTTAATGGCCTATTGGTTTTCCCTACTTTTTTCAATATAAGTTTGAATTTTGCAGTAAGGAGTTCATGATCTGAGCCACAGTCAACTCCTGGTCTTGTTTTTGCTGACTGTATAAAGCTTCTCCATCTTCGATTGCAAAGGAAAGCTCTCTGATGCTGACTGGCAAAGTGATAGGTGAACTTCAGGATCCCTCCTCCAAAACAACATGTTTCAGTTCTGCTTTGGGATTAAAACTTCTTAGTCATTAGGCATAAAACTGCGTATTTTTTCATGTTACTTTAAACATTCAAAAGTTGAGTCAAGATTGGGAGTGGAGCTGTCTAGAGAAGACAGTGGGGAAAAACAGCCCTTGCACTTTAAAGTAATGCTGTCGAAGTACCTCTCGAGAAGGACCAATCCTCCCCTGTTCCATATATACCTGGGATGGGAATTTAAAGCAAAATGCACCTATGGCTAATTCATACTGACATATGGCAGAGATCGAACCAATATTGTAAAGTAATTATCCTTCAATTAAAAATAAATAAATAAAAAATGCAATAAAAGTGTTTTCCTCTGAAGGTCTAACCATGTATTTTGCCTCTAAATCTTTAAATAAGTCATATAGTAACCTCAGATAGAGGATACTGAAGGATACAATTTGACTTTAGTCTAAAGAAATGACTAGGTCCTGCCAGGACTCAGGATTGCTTGGTATTTACTAGCTTCAGACTCCTTATTGTCCTTCAAATACCATTTCCATGCATGTATGCTGGGGACAGTAAAGATGAGGTAACTTCAGTGTGGCTTGGGATAGCGTGTAGTAAGTAGTGTTAATTACTTCCATAGATTTCCCCTTTCCCCTGACGTCAGCCTTTGGCGTTTGCACCTGGCACCGGCTGTGGTTGTCCTCTGGTGTCACCTCCCATTTGGTTTTACCTCTTCTGTGGGCCAGACACCAAGCTCAGTTCGGAGCTCTACCCTTGAGGAGCTCCTTTTCTGTTTTTGATTGTTTAGTTGTGCTCTGTGTTTTCTAAGGCACTGTATGCGTGTGTGTGTCCATAATATCTACAGGGAGCATGTCCTAGAGTTACCTAAAGAGCCAAGACTTTCCCCCTCATTCTGTCTTGACAGAAGACATGTGTACTCTCCCATGTTGAGTTTCTTGTGAGTTATCTTTATGAAAGGGTAGAAAAGAATGAGTCATTCCACCTTACCAAAGAAAAAGAAAAGGAACTTCTGACTTGTTGCGTGTGTTGGATATAAGTCTATTTCAATTCAGGCTAATATGGTTGCATTATTGTTTATTAATATAAAGATGTCGCTCTTTCAATTGATGAGCTACAGGAGTAAAGGAATACGTATTGCCTCACTCCTCTTGTTAATGCGTGTTTGTGCAATGTGCCTGTTCACGGGGGCTGCTGTAGAGTATTTTTGAAGCTCATTCATTTACTCAATACTTAGGTATCATCTACTGTGTTCCTGCCACTTTGATAGACTCTGATGATAGAGCAGTGAATAAGACACCCTGTCCATTTCTTTCTGAGATTTTAGTAAAACTAATAATTCAGCTGGGAAATTAAATATTTAGACAAGCAATTGCAATAAAGTATGATAAGCACTCTAGAGAAATAGAGAGCACTCTGTGAGCACAGGGCAGGGCCACCCTGGGCAGATTTGCAAAGCAGGTGATCTGTGCCCTGAGGGATCAATAGAATTCAACCCTGCAGTACAGCAAAGAGGCAGAGGGCAAGAGTGTGTCAAAGCCAGGGTCTTGGAGGAATATTGTGTGTTTGCGGAGGTGAAAGGAATTTCCGTGTGGCTGTGTTTGAGTGTGAGGTAGAATAGGATGATATTATAAAGATAGGCTCGGGCAAGAGTCCATGGAGCCTAGTAAGCCATGTGAAGGAATTGAACTGTCCTGAGGACATTGGAGATTTTTGAAGGGTTTTAAGTGGTCTTTTGACACACTGTTTTTATAATTTGCATCATTGGCTAATTAGTTGATATTTAAAATTCTTTGACGATTTCTCTGTGGTTTCCTGCTTGATTTCTTGCCGAGTATTTGTAAAAGAACAGTTCTGTATGTTTTCCTTGCTGTTGGAGTTCTCTGACGGTGTGTCTGCTTTCATCATTGGTTTTGATTTCCTGTCTCATCCTGCTGTCTGCTTAGTCGTCATCAATCCAGACCCCAGCCTCCTACCCCCAATGCTGTAGTTTACCCATCCATCTCCCCTCCCCTGTCCCCCCACTTGCTCTGGTCACAGCACTGCTGTGGTCCACAGCGTGTGTCTCCTTAGTCAGGTTTGTGCTTTGTCTTCATGTCTCATTAAATGGTGTTTTTCCCCCATAGCAGTAAGTTTGAATTAGTGTATCACTATGCAGTTACAGGAGAAGGCAATGGCAACCCACTCCAGTACTCTTGCCTGGAAAATCCCATGGACGGAGGAACCTGGTAGGCTGCAGTCCATGGGGTCGCACAGAGTCGGACACAACTGAAGCGACTTAGCAGTAGCAGCAGCAAGGGGAGAGCAGTGATCATACTTGTTTTATGTAGATTATGTAGATAAGATTGGAAGAATGACAGGATTAGGATTAGTCATTTATTAGGATTAGTCAGAAGATTATGGCGGTAACTCAGGCACAAGATGACAACTGCTGAGGAGTTAGATTTGAGAGAGATTTAGGAGGTAAAATTTGAGAGAAATTTAGGAGGCTTAAAGATGTATAGAGATAGGAGAGGATGATTTATGAATGATTCTTAATTTGCTGGTTTGTGCCACTGAATGTCAGGTGGCAATTCTGTGTCAAAGACTCAGAACGAAGAACACATTTGGAAGATGAGAAGGAATGAAAATTATTTCTGTGTTACAGGTGTTTTGTGTGGAGTGATCGAGAGATACTCCCAAAATAATATTTGATGAGCACTTCATTATGTGGGTCTAGAGTTTAAGAATTAGATCTAGGTTAAAGATACTGATGTGTAAGTCAACAGAATATAGATCATTGTAGCCATCGGCAAGGGATGAACTACTTAAGTTACTTAAGTAATGGGGGCCAAGCTAGATATTTGAGGAAAGTGAAGACTTGAGAAAAGGCTGGAGAGGGCTAAGGGACTGTGATAGGATTGTGAGGCAGCACTGGGGTTGAAAACTGTGCGTCTCTTTTCTGAGAGTCACAGTATCTTCACTTTGAAAGAATTATTGATTTCTTTTTTTAATTTTAGTTTTTTAACACCAAAAACATTTCATACTGAGATATAGCTGATTAACAATGTTGTGGTATTTTCAGGTGAACAGCAGAGGGACTCAGCCATACGTATACATGTTTCCATCCCCCCCAAAACCCCTGCCCATCCAGGCTGGCACATAACAATGAGCAGAGTTCCATGTGCTGTACCATAGGTCTTTATTGGTTATCTGTTTTGAATATAGCAGTGTGTACATGACCTTCCCAAAGTCCCGAACTATCCCTTCCCCTGGCAACCCTAAGTTCATTTTCTAAGTCTGGGAGTCTTTTTCTGTTTCGTAAGCAAGTTCATTTGTATCATTTCTTTCTAGATCCCACATATAAGGGATGCTGTATGGTATTTCTCCTTCTCCATCTGACTTACTTCACTCATTGTGACACTCTCTAGGTCCATCCATGTTGCTGGAAATGGCATTATTTCATTCTTTTTTAATGGCTGAGTAATTCCATTGTTTATATGTACTGTATCTTTTTTTTTCTCTTGTAGAGAGAAATTTTGTTTTGCAATGTTTTCAGTATATTCACTTCACATGTCTTTCAGTTAGCTGGAGCCTCGTACACAGTTTGGTAGCTTGGAGTCAGCTCCAGTGACAATATATTCCCCTCTGCACCACACATCCCATATACTTCTTAACTTCGGGAAGAATGAAGTGGCCCTAATGTTCATACAGCTGAAAACAAAGCCCTAATTGGCATTCTGACAACACAACCATTTGTTGATCCATACGCCATTTGTAATTTTTGCCCTTTCCACTCAGTGTATCCTGAAACCCAGTGACTTGCCAGGGTACCCTGATGTCAGCTCCCGTCATTCCTCTACTCTCAGAACACTCAGCACGGTGAACACTTGTAACTACTGATTTACTGAATTACTCTGTTCTTCTCAGCAGAGTGTGAGCTCCACGAGCAGGATTCCTCTTTCACTACCGGTCTCCTCAGCACCAGGCATATTATGGTTGCCCAATAAATTATGTTGAATTGAAGAAAATGAAAGTTTACCTTAAAAAAAAAAATCTGTCATTGATAGCACCCAGGTTAATTGTTACGTTTGGGGAAGTGAGATGGGTAGTGACAGGGCAGGGGCATGAAAAGGTTGCTCGCGTGTTCTGTTCCTTCACCTGCTTACCCGGGCACGTTCACCCCTTGATCATTTATGCAGCTGAACTTGTGATTGGTGCATTTCCTGAATGTGCTGTTGTTTAGTCACTTGGTTGTGTCTGACCCTTGTGACCCCGTGGACTGTAGCTTGCCAGGCTCCTCTGTCTGTGGAATTTCCCAGGCAAGAATACTGGAGTGGGTTGCCATTTCCTTCTCCATATATGTACAGTATCTTCTTTGTCCATTCCTCTGTTGGTAGACATTTAGATTGCTTCTATGTCTTGGCTATTGTAAACAGTGCTGCAATGAACATTGGGGTGCATATATCTCTTTGGGCCATGTTTTTCTCCAGATAATGCCTGAGAGTGGGATTGCAGAGTCATATGGTAGCTCTATTTTTAGTTTTTTAAGGAACCTCTATATTGTTCACCATAGTGGCTGTATCAATTTGCATTCCCACCAACAACAGTGCAGAAGGGTTCCTTCTCTCCACACCCTCTCCAGCTTGTTGTTTGTGGATTTTTTGATGATAGCCATCTGACCCATGTGAGGTGATATCTCATTTTGCATTTGCATTTAGCATTTAGTTTTGATTTGCATTTAGCACTGTTGAACATCTTCTCATGTGTCTATTGACTATCTGTATGTCCTCTTTCAAAGAAGGCAATGGCACCCCACTCCAGTACTCTTGCCTGGAAAATCCCATGGACGGAGGAGCCTGGTAGGCTACAGTCTATGGGCTCGCTAAGAGTCGGACACGACTGAGCGACTTCACTTTCACTTTTCAGTTTTATGCATTGGAGAAGGAAATGGCAACCCACTCCAGTGTTCTTGCCTGGAGAATCCCAGGGACGGCGGAGCCTGGTGGGCTGCCGTCTATAGGGTCGCACAGAGTCGGACACGACTGAGCGACTTCACTTTTCACTTTTCACTTTCATGCATTGGAGAAGGAAATGGCAACCCACTCCAGTGTTCTTGCCTGGAGAATCCCAGGGACGGCGGAGCCTGGTGGGCTGCCGTCTATAGGGTCGCACAGAGTCGGACACGACTGAAGCGACTTAGCAGCAGCAGCAGTATGTCCTCTTTGGAGAAAAGTCTATTCAGGTATTCTGCCCATTCTTTTTTTGAGTGGGTTGTTTGTTTTGATGCTATTAAGCATCATAAGCTGTTTGTAAATTTTGGAGACTAATCCCTTATTGGTCACAACATTTGCAAATATTTTCTCCCAATCAGGGTTGTCTTTTTATTTTGATTATTGTTTCCTATCATGTGCAAGAGCCTTTGAGTTTAAGTAGGTCTCATTTGTTTATTTTTGCCTTTATTTCCATTATTCTGGGAGATGGATCAAAAAAGATGTTGCAGTGATTTATGTCAGTGTTCTACCTATGTTTTCCTCTTGGAGTTTTATTGTGTCTGGTCTCACATTTAGGTTTTTAATCCATTTTGAGCTTATTTTTGTGTATGGAGTTAAGGAATGATCTAATTTCACTTTTTTACATGTGGCTGTTAAGTTTTCCCAGCACCGTTTGTTAAAGAGACTGTCTTTCCAATATCGTTTAGTCTTTTTTCCTTTGTCATAGAATAATTGACCATAGGGTGCATGGGTGTATCTCTGGGTTTTCTATCCTAGAACCACCGATTTCTGATGGTGACATTTTAGGCTGGTTTGGTGGTGTTTTGCAAGCCATTATAGGTATGTGGTAGGTTTAAAATTGTTTTCTGAACCCTCTGCCTATCCTGATTTTATACATGCTAATTATATTTATCATATTTGAGCAATACTTTAAAGTTTAGGTGAGGCTTGAATTCAAAACTCAGTATGTTTCTCTTCTGTGGTTTTTGAAGTTATCTTCTTATTCTAAAATGTTAGGGGAATGATAATTCTGTATCACGTAGAAGTCAAGGTACTATTTTTTTTAGCTCATTAAAATCGTAACAATAACACTTTAATCAGTTTTGTAATTTTGCTCCTTAGGAGATTCAGAAGAGAGCTGTGAAGGTGATGAGAGGAAGAAAGGATAAAGGAAAGAGATAATGTAACTGGAAGGCGAGCTGGTTCTTTAATTTGTTATTTATGGTATTTTTAGGTCATACCTGAATGGTCCAGTGGTTTTCCCTACTTTCTTCAATTTAAGTCTGAATTTGGCAATAAGGAGCTCATGATCTGAGCCACAGTCTGTCCCCGGTCTTGAGAAATAGATTTAAGGGACTAGATCTGATAGATAGAGTGCCTGATGAACTATGGACTGAGATTCATGCATTGTACAAGAGACAGGGATCAAGACGATGCCCACAGAAAAGAAATGCAAAAAAGCAAAATGGCTGTCTGGGGAGGCCTTACAAATAGCTGTGAAAAGAAGAGAAGCGAAAAGCAAAGGAGAAAAGGAAAGATATAAGCATCTGAATGCAGAGTTCCAAAGATTAGCAAGAAGAGATAAGAAAGCCTTCCTCAGCGATTAGTGCAAAGAAATAGAGGAAAAACAACAGAATGGGAAAGACTAGAGATCTCTTCAAGAAAATTAGAGATACCAAGGGGACATTTCATGCAAAGATGGGCTTGATAAAGGACAGAAATGGTATGGACCTAACAGAAGCAGAAGATATTAAGAAGAGGTGGCAAGAATACACAGAAGAACTGTACAAAAAGATCTTCATGACCAAGATAATCACAATGGTACGATTACTCACCTAGAGCCAGACATCCTAGAATGTGAAGTCAAGTGGGCCTTAGAAAGCATCACTAAGAACAAAGCTAGTGGAGGTGATGGAATTCCAGTTGAGCTCTTTCAAATCCTGAAAGATGATGCTGTGAAAGTGCTGCACTCAATATGCCAGCAAATTTGGAAAACTCAGCAATTGCCATAGGACTGGAAAAGGTCAGTTTTCATTCCAATCCCAAAGAAGACAATGCCAAAGAATGCTCAAACTACCGCACAGTTGCACTCATCTCACACGCTATTAAATACTCAAAATTCTCCAAGCCAAGCTTCAGCAATATGTGAACCGTGAACTTCCAGATGTTCAAGCTGGATTTAGAAAAGGCAGAGGAACCAGAGATCAAATTGCCAACATCCACTGGATCATGGAAAACGCAAGAGAGTTCCAGAAAAACATCTATTTCTGCTTTATTGACTATGCCAAAGCCTTTGACTGTGTGGGTCACAATAAACTGTGGGAAATTCTGAAAGAGATGGGAATACCAGACCACCTGATCTGCCTCTTGAGAAACCTATATGCAGGTCAGAAAGCAACAGTTAGAGCTAGACATGGAACAACAGACTGGTTCCAAATAGGAAAAGGAGTACATCAAGGCTGTATATTGTCACCCTGCTATTTAAATTATATGCAGAGTACATCATGAGAAACGCTGGGCTGGAAGAAACACAAGCTGGAATCAAGATTGCCGGGAGAAATATCAATAACCTCAGATATGCAGATGACACCACCATTATGGCAGAAAGTGAAGAACTAAAGAGCCTCTTTGATGAGAGTGAAAGAGGAGAGTGAAAAAGTTGGCTTAAAGCTCAACATTCAGAAAACAAAGATCATGGCATCTGGTCCCATCACTTCATGGGAAATAGATGGGGAAACAGTGGAAACAGTGTCAGACTTTATTTTTGGGGGCTCCGAAGTCACTGCAGATGGTGACTGCAGCCATGAAATTAAAAGATGCTTACTCCTTGGAAGGAAAGTTATGACCAACCTACATAGCATATTCAAAAGCAGAGACATTACTTTGCCAACAAAGGTCCATCTAGTCAAGGCTATAGTTTTTCCAGTGGTCATGTATGGATGTGAGATTTGGACTGTGAAGAAGGCTGAGCGCCGAAGAATTGATGCTTTTGAACTGTGGTGTTGGAGAAGACTCTTGAGAGTCCCTTGGACTGCAAGGAGATCCAACCAGTCCATTCTGAAGGAGATCAGTCCTGGGTGTTCTTTGAAAGGACTGATGCTAAAGCTGAAAGTCCAGTACTTTGGCCACCTCATGTGAAGAGTTGACTCATTGGAAAAGACTTTGATGCTGGAAGGGATTGGGGGCAGGAGGAGAAGGGGACGACAGAGGATGAGATGGCTGGATGGCATCACTGGCTCGATGGACGTGAGTCTGAGTGAACTCTGGGAGTTTGTGATGGACAGAGAGGCCTGGCGTGCTGCGATTCATGGGGTCACAAAGAGTCGGACATGACTGAGTGACTGAACTGAACTGAACTGATGGTATTTTTTCATTCAGCTGTAGTAGGACCAACGAGAGGGAAGACGAGAGCTTGAAGTGGAGTGTTTGAGGTTGAGGTTACTCCCAGGAGAGGCTGTACCAGAGTCAAGGTGTTTATGCTAGAATGGGTAACTGAAGAGCAACTCCAAACTCATTTGCAGGGAACTTTAAAGAGTTTTTATGTCCATTTGACTGGTAGAGGTTGAATTGAATGATCTCTTATGCCTTCCTACACTTACATGATTGCTCACAAGAGGAAATCAGAATGATGTAAAAATTTGAGCTGTTTTGCAAATTTCAGAAATCAGTATTGGCATCTGAAATGTAGATTAAAAGTATAAATTATTTCCAAATTTGTTTAAGAGAGCTGATACCTAATTCACCTTTGTTTCCATCTGGAGTAGTTCTTCCAGGAAATTCAGTTTCTTGCCCATCCCAAATTTCTTAATGTTTTCGAACTTGCCATTATTTAGCAAGTGAAGAGATGTGACTGCTACTTGCCATCATAATCTGTTTCCTGGCAGGAGTCTCTTAGTCTGAGTTCTTTCCAGCCTTTATTTGGTGGGAATGTGTCAGACTGGGATTTGTGTTTACTTATTGCAGAGTATAACACACAAGAGAAAAGAAATGGAACATAAGTAAAATGTTTAATGAATGATCAGAAGTTGAACACTCATGTAGCTGTCATCCTGACTGAGTAACAAGAGAATTACTAGCACCTCAGAGGTTCCCGGCTCTTGCCAGCTTCCCTAATTACTACCCGCTTTCCTCTCTGCAGATCCACAACTGGCTTCTAACACTATAATTTATTTTTGCCTGGTTTTCAGTTTTGTTTCCATGGAACTACATCATTTGTCTAACTGGCTATCTTGGCTCAACATTATATTTGTGACATTTAGATACATTGTGGTGTGTAACCCTAGTTTGTTTACTTACACTGTTTTGTAATATTTCATTGTGTTACACTTTCTGCTGTTGAGATTTGGTAGTTTCCATTTTTGGCTTTTCTGAATAATGTTGCTATGAACATTACTGTATGACCCTCGGTGCACGTATTCCCCCACCAGAATTTCTGCTGGCGGTGAGATTGCTGAATGCTAGGGTATGCATGGGTACAGCTTTTACAGAGAGTGCTAAACTGTTTTCCAAAGTGTTTGTATTTCGCCTTTACTCATGCTCACATGCTTGTTAACACTCAGTACTGTGTCAAAGAGGAATTTTTTCCCTCATCTCCGGCTCTTCGGCCCTCTCTTATCGGCTCTCTATTGTTCATGTTTCCTGATGGTTTCATTGTTATCCTGGGCTTGCTTTAGGCAAAAATATTTTCATATTTTTAAAGTATCTCATTGAAATCCATATTGTTAGGCTTATGTCTTTCTTGCTTGTCTTCCATCGACATTAGACATATGCATTTTAATTTTTATGTTTACTGGACAGGTTGCAAGCCAGCAACACAGTCTCAGACAGAATGCCTTGGGGAAGTTACAGATTTTCGTTGTAGCCCATGCAGCAGAGATGTACTGGGTCTTAAAAAGAATGCAGGCACTGTGGGGAAGGGAAAGTGCTGACTGTATTTCTTTTGGACAGGAAAGAATATCTTGTCTGAAATTTGTTTTTGTTAAAAGGAGTAACTTTGGAGAAATAGTTTTAGTATGACGGGAGATAACATGAGGCAAAATTAATGAGTACTTTAAGTAAATTACAAAAATGAAAGTAAGTGGTGGGGTATTATAAAGTCTGTCAAGCAAGTTATTTCAAGAGGAACCTTAGAATGTGAGTCATATTACTAAGTGAAAGAAGCTAATCTGAAATGATTCCAATTATGTGATATTCTGGAAAAGACAAAACTATGGAGATAGTTAAAAGATCAGTGGTATTGCTACAGGTTGGGAGGTGGAGGGAGAGATGAATAGGTAGAGCACAGAGGCTTTTTAGTACAGTGAAACCACTCTAACACCAGAATAGTGATGGATACATGCATTATGCATTTGTCCAAACTCATAGAATGTACAACATTGTGAGTGAGCCCTAATGTAAACTATAGACTTTGGGTGATTATGAGGTATCAGTATGGGTTGATCAGTTGTAACAAATGTGCCACTGTGGATGTTGATAATGGGGGTAGATATTGATGTATGGGATCATGGGATAAGCTTTGCAGCTTATTTGCTGTGAGTCTTAAACTGTTCTGAAAAACTTAAGTCTTTTCTTAAAAAAACTTGAAATAGAGAAAAGTGTGAAATGTGATGTGTAATATATAATATTTTGCTTGGTAAGTGCATATTTGGGTTCATATATAAAATGTTGGCTTCCCAGGTGACTCGTTGGATAAAGAATCTGCCTGCAATGCAGGAGACAGAAGAGATGTGGGTTTGATCCCTGGGTCAGAAAGATCCCTTGGAGAAGGAATTGGCAACCCACTCCAGTTTTCTTGCCTTAAGAATCCCATGGACAGAGGAACAGGGTGGACTATAGTCCATAGGGTCCCAAAGGGTCGGACATGACTGAAGTGACTGAGTACATATGAGATGTTTTGCTAATTTTAGTATCTTTAGAATTGAAATTAATTTTTTTTACTAGATAATTGTTTTAAAACTAAGGAATCAAAGTAAAATGTGACATCAGTGGTGGCAGTTATTAAAAAAACCCCAGAGTACCTTGGAATTCTTTTTGGTAGCACTCCAGATGCTCCATACAGCGATCAAATGTGTGAGTTAATCAGATATTAGATTAGAGTCCATAGAGAAGGTGATAGAGTTGAAATAAAGAAGTAGTCTTCTATTTCTGGAAAGACTGCTGCTGTACTTACAGGTATCTTAAAACACCTGGATCCTTTTTTATAAACCTCTGTTGTGGTTAGCTCCATAAGAGTACTGCATATGTGGCCAGTATCAACCGTGGAGTTCATACAAAAATCAAGGCGATTAATCCCAAATTTTGCTTTGCTTCCTGAAAATCATTCTTTGAAACTTGCCGAATTTGCTCTTTTGGAAACATCTCTTTTTTTAAAAAAATATTAATTTTTGTCTGTGCTGGGTCTTCATTGCCGCATGGGCTTTTCTCAAGTTCTCGCAAACAGGGGCTGCTCTCTAGTCGCAGTGCGCGGGCTTCTTACTGTGGTGGCTTCTCTTGCTGGGGAGCACGGGCTCTAGGGCACGCAGGCTTCCGTAGTTGTGGCTTGCGGGCTCTAGAGCACAGGTTCAGTACTTGTGGCTCACAGGCTTGGTTGCTTTGAGGCATGTGGGATCTTCCTGAACCAAAACCCATGTCTCCTGCATTGGCAGGTGGATTCTTTACCACTGAGCTATCAGCAAAGCCCAGAAATATCTCTTCATCTGTGAAGTTTTCTGGAAATTTGGAAAAATTTTATTCATTCTTTTTAATCTCAATTCATCATTGAAAAAAGCTGCAGAAAGTCTTTCCTAGACAAAAAGAATGCTTGTTATGAAGCTAGGGCACCAGAAGGCTGAATTCTAAAAAGATAATCTTGGCTTTAAAGTCCTGTGTGAGTCAAAGAAAATGTGGACATGTATGAATCAGCTCATTTGTGTCCTCTGCTAGTGTGGCTTTTTCCTTCTGAATTTTTCTGTCCTTAGTGTAGAATTTTAGATGAGGTTAATCAGATACAAATATATATGCTTTAAACAATGTACAGTGAAATTCCAAGCTTTTAAAACTCTTAAAAAAATTTGAAGGCTATTTATTTTGCAAAAACGAACTGTGAAGAAATGAACATTTACATAGGAAAAAACTCCCAAACTTGAAGAGGAGTGCCAGGAGAAGCAACAAGAAATGCTGATCTTACATTACCTGAAGAAACCAAGGTTTCTTGGTTGACTGTCCCAACCATTTTCACCAAGAACTGAAGGCTTGTTTGAGCTGCATGAAGTACTGAGCAACATGGATATACACGGAGATTAGCATACTAAGTGAAGTCAGTCAGAAAGACAAATACCATACGATATCACTTGTATGTGGAATCTTAAATGTGATGCAAATGAACTTACCTATGAAACAGACCCACTGCATCAGTGAGCAGCTTTTTTCATCCAGTAGTATTCCGTATTGTATATATACGGCATCCACTGTATCCATTTCTCTGTTGGACATTTAGGTTGTTTCTGTATCTTGGCTATTGTGAATAGTGCTGTTAGGAACACAAGAGTTGCATGTATCATTTTGAATTATAGTTTCATTTGGATGTATCACTAGGAATGGGATTGCTAGATCATATGGCAACTCTATACTGTTTTCCAAAGTGACTGCACCAACTTACTCTCCCACCAACAGTGTAGGAGAGTTCCCTTTCCCCATACCCTCTCCAGCATGTGTTATTTTTAGACTTTTTAATGATGACCATTCTGACTGGCATGAGGTGATATCTCACTGTAGTTATGATTTGCACTTCTCTAATAATTAGCAATGTTGAGCATCTTTTCCTGTGCCTGTTGGCCATCTGTATCTGTTCTTTGGAGAAATGCCTGTTTAGGTATTCTGGCTATCTTTTGATTGAGTTACTTGGTTTTTTTATATTGACCTGCATGAAGTACTAAGTGAAGTTGCTCAGTCCTGTCCGACTCTTTGCGACCCCATGGACTGTAGCCTACCAGGCTCCTCTGTCCATGGGATTTTCCAGGCAAGAGTACTGGAGTGGGGTGCCACTGCCTTCTCTAGGGGATATTCCCAACCTAGGGATCAAACCCAGGTCTCCCACATTGCAGGCTGACATTTTACTGTCTGAGCCACCAGGGAAGCCCTGGAAGCATGAGCTGTTTGTAAATTTTGGAGATTAATCCCTTGTCAGTCACATGATTTGCAAACATTTTTTTTCCCCCCCAGTCCATAGGTTCTTTTTGTCTTGTTTATGGTTATGGTTTCCTTTGCTGTGCAAAAAGTTGTAAATTCGATTAGATCCCATTTGTTTATTTTAGCTTTTATTTCTATTACCTTGGGAGACCAGCCTAAGAGATTTGTGTCAAAGGATGCTTTGCCTGTGTTCTCTGCTAGGAGTTTTATGGTGTTACGTCTTCTGTTTAGGTCTTTAAGCCATTTTGAGTGTATTTTTGTCTACTGTGTGAGGGTGTGTTCTAACTTCACTGGTTTATGTGCACTGATTTACAGCTTTCCCAGCACCACTTGCTGAAGAGACTTTTTCCCATTGTATATTCTTGCCTTCTTTGTCGAAAAGTAATTGACCATGGGTGCGTGAGTTTATTTCTGGGCTCGCGTTGTGATGGGTCTTTTATGCATGTATGATATTGTAATATAATGCATGGGTTATTTGAAAAATGTTGATTTCTGGAGATTTTTAAATGTTTCCAGATGTTAAACCATTTCAGTATATAAAAATCACATTCACATTTGTTAATATCACAGTCAATAACTTCTGAAATGTTTTTAAGTATTGGGAAGTTCTCAAGCTCTTGGTAGGGTGTACAAGTTTTTCTAAATTCTAATTTTTAACTGTTATTTGCCTTGAAATGAAAAGGCTCAGTTAGTCATTTTCAAGAAAATGTCTAGCAAGTCACCAATCTGAATAAACGTAGTTTGTCCAGTGGTTCTTTCAAGTTAAAATAAAGCTTTGTGAACCAGATGGCTAATTCAGCTTACAACTCAAACTGCGGCCCAGATGCTTTTCCTCAACACATCCATCCTGCATGATGCTTTATTCACAGTTCCCACTTCATCATTTCATCACACAGACTTCTACAATGACGTGTATTCAAGATTGGGATTTAATAGATTTAATGATTTTTTGTTGCTTTATCAAGGACGTCCTTAAGTGAAACTGGCTCCTCCCACCAATAAATGCATGAAGGTGAGGAATATAATGACTCCAGCACAAATTGGAGACACTGCCTTGATTTCTGCCAAGGCAGCAGCAATGTTACCCTCTGTAACACTCTCTTAGCTAGCACGTGTGCTTCTCTAGTAAATGCAGTGTGATAACCAACCCTGTGCTAGTGGGTTTTTTCATTTCTAGTTCAAAAAATATTATAATATGACATAAACAATGTACTACAGTGTAGTAAAGAATGTATTAGCCTTTAGAAGAGCTTATCACATCTAAGTTTAAAATATTCAACTTCTTTTTCTTTATACTTAGAATGATTGGTCTCAAAGTGATACTACAATGTAACTGGCACCATAAATATTATTATTATTTAAATGTTCCATTGCATAATGTGTGCGTGCTAAGTCACTTAAGTTGTGTCCAGCTCTTTGCAGCTCCATGGAATGTAGCCCACCAGGCTCTTCTGTCCATGGGATTCTCCAGGCAAGAGTACTGGAGTGGGTTGCCATTTCCTTCTCCAATTGCATAATGCACTGTAAGATAAATTATTACCATCTATAAAGTTGAAGGGAATATGGCTTTCATCACAATCTCGTTTCTTATTTATTATTTTCCCCAGTTTCTTTGGAGTAGATTCCTCCCTTCCTTGAGTCAGAAGACTCTCTGATAAATCAGTTTTATTTTTTCCAGCACTTTTAAATGTAGACAGTGTGGTGGTAGGTGAGAATGTTAATCTTCTAGTCCCATTTTAAGACAATAATTTAAGATAAAAATTAGGAAAAACATTATAAATACGTTTACTTTTAGAATGAGATGAAATATCATTAAATGAGTCTCAAAAATAAAAATTTATTTTTATTTGACAACTTAAAAATTATTACTTGAACAAGTTCACCAAAGGTACCTCATCCTTTTGTGTTTCTGTATAAGTTGCAGGGAAAACTTTGGCTTTAAAAATAAGAATTTATTGAACAGTAATGAGGCTACAGAGATGATAGCAGGAATAACCACCAACAGCTGGTAAGAGCAGAGTAGTAATGAGAACACATTGAGCTAATCTCTGAAAACCCACCTCTTTATACACTCAACCTCTGTTATAGAACACACAAGAATATACAAACACGCATTCCATTAGCTGTCAGAATGATGTCATCACACATCTTGTAGCTTCTGGAAAATTCCACTGTCCCCTCAAAAGAGTAAGAGTGAAAAAGGCACATAATGTTTTAGCTTTACTGTGAAGATAGTTTTGAACTCAGAGATCGCCTTGAAAAGTCCCCAGGGATCCCGTATGCTGCTGCTGCTGCTGCTGCTGCTAAGTCACTTCAGTCATATCCGACTCTGCGTGACCCCAGAGATGGCAGCCCACCAGGCTCCCCTGTCCCTGGGATTCTCCAGGCAAGAACACTGGAGTGGGTCGCCAGTTCCTTAGTCACACTTAAATAACTGTTGTTCTAGATGTTTGAAACTACCATCAAGATGTTTTAAAGTTACCTCTGAAAATAACCATTTTTTAAAAGAACATCTTTGCATCCTAAAGCAGATGTGGTAATTCTCTGTCAAGATCATCCTCATCAAGGCCTTGTTCTGTGTCTCTTACAATTAACTCTGGTGTCTTTTGTTATGTCATATTAATTAGGGTAAGCGTCAGAAAGTGGAAGAACAGTGGGCACTTCTACTACATGAAATACGTTGATCTATTAATTAGAGAAGAAATGCATAATCTTGTTTTCAAGATGAGGCTTTATTGGTATGCAACTATCTCCCTCATTCCTTGATCCAGTTTGTGGCTGGAAAGAATGAAGATTTGGATAAGAATACAATCTTTTCTAGTTTGCTGCTCATGCTTAACTGTGGAGAAACCTGGCTGGACTGTCTCTGGGACAAAGATCTTAGCTTCTCATGCAGCAGTGATAACACTGGACTTTGTGCTTCCGTCCCTTCTTCCAGTGGAAACATCACTCGCATTTCCAGTCTCTCTACTTGTGCTCTCTCAGACATTGAGTTTGATGGATAATTAGTTAGGATTAAATTGCCCACTAAACAAAATGGTTTTTGTAATATTGAGGTCCTAAGATGGAAAATTGTTAAATAATGAAATACCTTGTGCTGTCTTTCTTTGATTCTAAGGTGCACATTTTGGCAGATTTTAGCAGCACTGAAATGAGAATGTGTTTTTTAAAGGTGTATCTGCTTAACTGGTGAATTTTCTCCCCCACTTTTGTGAAGTAGTATCAATTTTTCTTTTAATTTTGAAATGTTATCTCAAATATATATTTTTTGTCATTATTGCAAATGCTACTTCATGGGAAAGACTACAATATATTTTCACTCTTTAATGGTTTCTGTGTTTTTCTTTTCAAAGAGAAATAACAGAATCTGGCAATAATTTACATATATATCTTCTTAAAAATGCTCTTTCTCATTAAGTGCTTCAAGTGGATAAAAAATTAACACTAAATTATCTTCATATAAACTGCTCAGAAGTTTGCTTTTTAAAAAATAAAAACTCTTATTTTTTTAAGGCTATAGTAAATAATATAGTTTGGTTTTGGCATATGCTTATGTTTTAAATTTTATATTCATTATTTAATTCTGTTAACAATAGGTTTATTTTAGGACAGTGGAACTTGTAGAAGAGCCCATACAAAATTCTCCTGGTCTGAGTTTCTACTTCAAAATTAATGGACTTCCCATATTTCTGAAAGGCTCGAATTGGATCCCTGCAGATTCATTCCAGGATAGAGTAACCTCTGCCATGTAAGTTATCATCTTTTATTTCTTGTTCCTCTTATTATTATCAATCCCACAGAGCTTAAGAGCTACTCATTTTAAGTTTTTTTGTTGTTGTTGTTCTGGTGGAAGGAACCAAGAGGTAACATATAAATCTAGGATGATGAAAACTCTAGAATGGAAAAAATTTTTAAGTCGTTTCATTCTCATGAGCTATAGGCCATCTGACAGCTAAACTATTTGAGGCCGCTGAAACTATCTAATTTTTATAAATTGTGTCTAGAGGAACAAGAAAATGGCTAACGTGCATCTTGGATAGTTAGCCCCTGTAAAAAAAGATGATTAAATCTGACTTTAAAATTCTTTTTTGAAGAATATTGGGGGTTTTTTTTGTTTGTTTGTTTGGTATGCTTTACCAAAAAAATGGTAAATGATAAATTTGGTAATGTAATGCTTTATCAAAACTATTTACTTCTTCATGCTAAGAATTTACACGTTCTTCATGTTTATTATACTTTAATAAAAAGAACTAAAGAAATCTTCAGAGCGTCTTTCTGAAGCTCTGAAAATAGAAGTTAACAAGAAAATATTTCCTGATTATATTTATAAACTGCTATCTTTGTAACAGTAAAAATAAGCTTTGTGAGGTGAAAATAAACACATTTCAGTTCACTTCAGTTTAGCTGCTCAGTCGTGTCCGACTCTGCGACCCCTGGACTGTAGCACGCCAGGCCTCCCTGTCCATCACCAACTCCCGGAGTCCACCCAAACTCATGTCCATTGAGTTGGTGAAGCCATTCAACCATCTCATCCTCCGACATTCCCTTCTCTGCCTGCCCTCAATCTTTCCCAGCATCAGGGTCTTTTCTAATGAATCAGCTCTTCACATGAGGTGGCCAAAGTATTGGAGTTTCAGCTTCAACATCAGTCCTTCCAATGCACACCCAGGAATGATTTCCTTTAGGATGGACTGGTTGGATCTCCTTGCAGTCCAAGGGACTCTCAAGAGTCTTCTCCAACACCACAGTTCAAAAGCATCAATTCTTTGGTGCTCAGCTTTCTTCACAGTCCAACTCTCACATCCGTACATGACTACTAGAAAAACCATAGCCCTGACTAGCTGGACCTTTGTTGGCAAAGTAATGTCTCTGCTTTTTAATATGCTGTCTAGGTTGGTCATAACTTTCCTTCCAAGGAGTAAGTGTCTTTTAATTTCATGGCTGCAATCACCAACTGCAGTGATATTAGAGCCCCCCAAAATAAAGTATTCCACTGTTTCCCCATCTATTTGCCATGAAGTGATGGACTTACTTACATTATACAAATATGCGTTGAGGTATATTATGTTTAGAATGTAGATGTGGTTGGTATATGTAAACTCTAATTTTGCCTAAAGTTGTATCTATAGTAATATCCTTTTACTTTAAAATGTGTAATATTTTTGAATTTCATATGAAAATAAAATCATTCTCCAGACAGACCACAGAAAATTTGCTGTCTCCTCTTCACCCTAGTGGCTCAGATGCATTTACCTGCAATGCAAGAGGCCCAGGTTTGATCCCTGGGTTGGGAAGACCCCCTGGAGTGCATGCATGCTAAGTCGCTTCAGTCATGTCCGACTCTTTGTGACCCCATGGACTGTAACGCACCAGGCTCCTCTATCCATGGAATCCTCCAGACAAGAATACTGGAATGGATTGCAATGCCCTTCTCCAGAGGATCTTTCTAACACAGGGATTGAACCCAGGGATTGTCTCTTTTGTCTCCTGCATTGGTAGAGGGTTCTTTACCACTAGCACAGCCTGGGAAGCCCTCCTGCAGTAGGAAATGGCAACCCACTTCAATATTCTTGCCTGGGAATCCCATGGAGAGAGGAGCCTGGTGGGCTACAGTCCATGGGGTTGCAAAGAGTCAAACACGACTGAACGACTAACACTTTCACTCTGCTCCCGGTAGGTTTTGGTGGCGACTGTACTGAGCAACTGGGTCAGTTAGTAAACCTGCCCATAGGCATCTTTACTAGGAGCACAGCGCTCTGGGTCCATGGTCTTCCTGTTATTGGACTTTTTCCTTCCCTTCTGGGTGCTGTTCTGGAAATGGAAGGTTCATGCTGTCAAAGTGGATGCAAATTTCTAAACTTCCCTGAAGGTGATGTAAATAGGAATTAGAGCAAGAAGGAAATTTACTAGATAAGGGGGTCCTGGACTGGGGGAATTGTTTAAAAAAAAAAAAAAAAGAATGAGAGTGAGCTAGAAACTAATATTCAAACTCTGATTTTTGCTTTACAGTTTGAAATGGTTGTATAAAATGAACACATAGTTTCTAAGGTTTACAACAGGAATAACTTTAAGACAAAAATTTAATTTTAAAAATAGTGTAATAGCGTGACTGAAAATTTAGAAAGCAGAGAAAAGATATCACTCATAATTTTTCTACATTTATTTTTATGTGGTTACAGTTAGAAAGTGAAGTGAAAGTGTTATTCGATCAGTCGTGTCCAACTCTTTGCGACCCCATGGACTGTAGCCTGCAGGCTCCTCTGTCCATGGAATTCTCCAGAGAAGAATGCTGGAGTGGGTTGCCATTCCCTTCTCCAAGGGATCTTCCCAACCCAGGGATTAAACCTGGATGTCTTGTATTGTAAATGGATTCTCTACCGTCTGAGCTATGAGGGAAGTCAATTACAATTACAGTTAATGTGTATATATATACTTTTGTCTCATTTTCTTCACTGTGCATTGTATCCAAACCATCATAATTAAAATGTGTTCTTCTAACAGTTATTTGAAATGTGTTTATCAACCACAGCATATTTCTTAAAATTTTGTTCATTTTTTATTGTTCCCAAGATTTTAAATTAGCATTTGTTTTAAAACTTTCTTCTGTAGGTTGCGGCTCCTCTTGCAGTCTGTTGTGGATGCTAACATGAATGCTCTGCGGGTCTGGGGAGGAGGAGTTTATGAGCAGGATGAATTCTACGAACTCTGTGATGAACTAGGCATAATGGTGCGTAGTTGACAGCTCACCATTTTGTAGATATGTCACCATATCCTCAGTTTGACCTCCAGTGTTCTGAGTGGGTGACATTGCCCATTCCTTTTTTTTTTTGTTGATGTGGTGTAGCTTATTTACAATATTGTGCTAGTTTCAGGTATACAACAAAGTGATGCAGTTATACATATGTATGTATATTCTTTTCCATTGTGGTGTATTACAGGATATTGGATAAAGTTCCCTAGGCTATGCAATAGGTCCTTGTTGTTTATCTATTTGATATCTAATAGTTTGTATTTGCCAATCCTAAAGTCCTAATTTATCCCTCCCCACCTCCTTCCCCTTTGATAACCATAAGTTTGTTTTCTGTGTCTGTTCCTCTTTCATAAATTCATTTGGGTCATATTTTAGATCCCACATATAAGTGGCATCATAGCCCATTCCTTCTTTTCTCAGAGCCAAGAATGATGTTCCACTTTTTTTTTTTGGGGGGGCAGAGAAATAAATGGCATCTAGCAAACCCAGAGCCATAATTGATAGTAAATATCATAATTATTTGTTTATTTTAAAATACTAGACATTCTGCATATTGGTTATATCTAAGCATATATCTATATTTTCTTTGTAACTCTCTTTGTGATAGGTTAAGCATAAAAAGGAAAGTAAAATATTAAAAACATTTTAATTTTAAGGAGATCTAACAAGACCTAGAGAGAAGAAAAATGATTACATTTTAAAAGATGTGCTTAATACTGTCATTAAGTACCTCTGAACATAGTTTGCATTGGTGAGGGTTAAGCAAAGGAAATATATTCTTTTAATTCTAGTCTTACAGTTCTAAAATATAAAGCACTTCATAGAAGAGTAGTAATTTTAATAATATTGATAATGCTGATGGTCATGATGTGTCAATATTCTGGAATATTCTGGACATTGTTCTCAGTGCTCTGCATTTATTATTTTATTTCATCTTCATGCCCAGCATATGAGGGAGTTACTGTTGTTCTCTATCCCCGTTTTACTGGCATGTGGAGAGGTTAACTAACTTTCCCAAACTCACAGAGTGGGTATATGGTGGAACTGCAGTTCTGATTCAGGCCGACAGATACGGCGCTGTGCTCTAAACCACGCTCCTTGTGGTCTCCCTGAAGGGTGCATCCTGAGTCGTGTCTGGCACTTTGCAACCTGTGGACTATAGTCCACCAAGCTCCTCCGTCCATGGGATTCTCCAGGCAAGAATACTGGAGTATGTTGCAATTTCCTACTCCAGGGGATCCTCTCAACCCAGGGATCAAACCCATTTCTCTTAGCGTCTCCTGCATGAGCAGGTGAATTCTTTACCACTAGCGCCACCTGGGAAGCCCAGTTGCACTTACGTGGTTTCCTCTAAAATGTCCATAAAGGGATCCTTTTGGCCATGAAAAGTTAATTCTTCGATTTTTAAAAAAGTGCATTTCTTAACAGTCTGGACCATTTCTCAAAACCAAATTCCTGGTGAAAATTAGAATGAATTAGAAATGAGGAGAGGTTGGGAGAAATGTTTACTGAATTTCACATTCTCCACAATACAAGCACTATTTCCTTATTTGCATTCCTCTTTTTTTTTTTTCTTTTCTGCCCACCTAACATTTTCTCTTCTCAGGTTTCCCTATGGCTCTGGTGAGTTTGTAAAGTGCCTTTCCTAGTGCCCCATGCCTTGTGCTGCTAAAATGGTCACATACATCGGGCTGAGTTGATTTTCGTTTGCGTGAAAGATAATGCCCAAGGTTTAGGACAAAGACTTTCCTTCTGTGCAATGAAACCTATGGAAGTACTGTGTTGCCTCTTATTTGATTTGCCAGATATGGCAGGATTTCATGTTTGCCTGTGCGCTTTACCCAACTGATAAGGATTTCATGGATTCCGTGAGAGAAGAAGTCACTCACCAGGTATGTCATTACGTAACATTCCAAGAAGGAGTAAAGGCTTAAGTTTTAGTTTTGCATTTTGTTAAACCTGTCCTTGTTTTTCTTGTTTTAAATTCCATTGAAGTACAGCTGATTTACAATGCTGTGTTTAATTTCTTCTCTTTCTTTTTGTTCTCTTTATTAAATCCCATGGGGAAAAAAAAAATCAGCCAGGTGATTGACTCCTTGAGTGAGTCCATCCAGTCTCATGGTTCTCATTCCACTTATTGGTGGATGACTGTCAGATTTATTCCTGGCCCTGACTTCTCTGCTGAATTCCTGGTTCTTATTATCCAGCTCCCTGCTTGGTAGCCCTACCTGGAGGTGTAATAGGAATCTCAAATGTAACATGTCTAAACCAAACTTATATTACCTTCCCCAGACTTGCTTTTCTTGCTGTGTTCCCCACCTCAATAAATGGCAATACCGGTCTTCGAATTTCTCAGGCCAAAAATTTTGATTCTTAACTCCTTGATTTCTGTTGCATTCCACATATAAATACCTTGTATTTATAGATCTATAAATGCAAAGAAGTGATTATATCCTAGCTCTGTTCACTGAAAAGTCTTAAAAAGAGTAAACAGCCTAGTCAAATTGAGCATCCTTGTATTGAAATAGTCTTTCCCACTAAGAGAAGAGTTCTTAGAGAAATGGCTGGTTCCAGGTCTGGAACAGAAGATGATGCTGGAATATTTTGGCATACAAATAACAAGGAGGCTACCAAAGATATGTTAAAAGAATATTGATGAGATTGACCGACCAAAAGTGGGACAATTTGAAATTCAGTAAGGATAAGAATGTCAGTGGATTGAAATCCACTGAGTATGTTAAAATCTATAAGTATGTTAAAATCTATAAGTGGGACAATTTGAAATTCAGTAAGGATAAGAATGTCAGTGGATCGAAATCCACCGAGTATGTTAAAATCTGTAAGTTAAAATTGGTGTCTGTGAATGTGTATTTGTGGGGAAAACCAAAAGAAATGAAAAAAATATTATGACACTCAAGATAGTGGTTACTTTTGGAAGGAAGGAAGGACTGTGATTAGGAAGGGGTACATGAGGGCTCCTGGGGTCTTGGTGAAGTTTTCTTAGTCTGGATGGTGTTGCAAGTGTGATTGCCTTATAATAATAATTCACTGGGTCACAGTTTGTTTTCTGTGTCCGTTTTTTCCTAAGTTTAGAAAGTGAGCATTGAATCATCCCTTACTCAGAGCCCTCTAGATACAGTTAAAGATCCTCCATGCACTATCTTGTCTCTGCCTGTCTCCCCAGCCTCGTTAGATACCATATTCCCCGTACTTTCCCTGACCTGGAATGCCTTGCCCTATTACCCTCCTCTGTGGGTGATCTCAGTCGTTCTTTTTCTGACTCGTCTTACCTTGGGCATGACTCTCTGGGAAGAAACTTTCTATGTCTGCAAGTCTAGATTAGGTCATTTTCCCTTTGTGACATACATCACACTTGAAATTACTTGTTCAATGTTTTGTCACTCCATCAAGGTTGTAATCTCCCTGAGGCTTAGGGCAAGTTCCCCCATGACCCGGCTGTATTAGTCATCTGATGTATAAGTGGATGGATGAATGAATAACTTTTAAAATATTAATTGTAGTTATGTAGGTTGTAAACATTTCAGTCTTATTTTAAATTTTCCTTCACACAATTAAAATATATCTATGCGTTTTCAGTTCTTTTATGTATTATTAAAGAGAACTTTTTGTGCAGGGTTTATTAAAATTTTAAAGTAAAGCTCATCATAAAATTCTAGGTCAGTTTGAAGGGTGTGTGAGCATAGAGTCACTGAAGTTTTTTGTCTCTTCGGTATTTGTATTTTCGTCAGTACCAGAAGCATGCCTGTCACAGTTGGTCATAGCCCTCTTTTACCTGTATATGAAAAGTGAAAGTGAAAATTGCTCAGTTGTGTCTGACTCTTTGTGACCCCATGGATTGAATAGTCCATGGCCAGAATTCTCCAGGCCAGAATACTGAAGTGGGTAGCCTTTCCCTTCTCCAGGGGATCTTCTCAACCCAGGGATCAAACACAGGTCTCCTGCATTTCATGTGGATTCTCTACCAGCTGAGCCACCAGGGAAGCCGAAGAATACTGGAGTGGGTAGCCCATCCCTTCTCCAGCAATCTTTCTGATCCAGGAATCGAACCAGGGTCTCCTGCATTGCAGACAGATTCTTTACTAACTGAGCTATCAGGGAAGCTACCTTAGAAACGGTATTTCCAGGGGCAAATAAGGAAATACTGTTTATAAGACTAGTTTAGAAAAAGCACAAACTTTAATTTTTTAAATGACATACATCTCTTTAAGGTATTCTTGCTGCTGCTGCTAAGTCGCTTCAGTTGTGTCCGACTCTGTGTGACCCCATAGACGGCAGCCCACCAGGCTCCGCCATCCCTGGGATTCTCCAGGCAAGAACACTGGAGTGGGTTGCCATTTCCTTCTCCAATGCGTGAAAGTGAAAAGTGAAGTCGCTCAGTTGTGTCCGACTAGTAGCGACCCCATGGACTGAAGCCTACCAAGGTCCTCCGTCCATGAGATTTTCTAGGCAAGAGTACTGGAGTGGCTTGCCATTGCCTTCTCCGAAGTTGATTCTTAATACATCTCTATTTCACATGTGAATTACTTAGCATATTGAATGGAGACCACAGTGAGAACACCAGCTGAAACCCATCATGTAATCATCCATTCCAGTGCAAGAGAAGCTATGAATACCAATGAGGTTATATTGCTAAAACATGTTCCAAAAGAATTTCTCTTGACCATTGACTCACTCTGTTCTCAAAGAGATTTAATTGCCTTCTTCTGCTGGGTTATCTTCCAGTGTGTCAGAAGAACTGAATCCTTTCCCCTCTGTGAAGGGCTGGCCTACAGTGAGCCCAGATCATGCAGGGTTTTCAGATTCCTCAATTTCTTTTTCTGTATTTAGATATATTCAGTGACTTAACCTTAGTTGATTTCTTAAGACATTGCTGTTCATTCGCTAAGTCATGTCCAACACTTTGCAACCCCATGGACTGCAGCATGCTAGACTTCCTTGAGTTTGCTCAAACTCATGTACGTTGAGTCAACGATACCATCCAACCATCTCATCCTCTATCGTCCCCTTCTCCTCCTGCCCCCAATCCCTTCCAGCATCAGGGTCTTTTCCGATGAGTCAGCTCTCCCCATCAAGTGGCCAAAGTCTTAAGATATGACATAGTTATTTCAGAGGACAGACTCTTGATGTCTTAATCTTTTTTCCTTTAGAATGCTTCATGTCTTTGTAAATTCCAGAATCTCTTGTGGTACTCACTCGCTTTGTAAAGCCCTCTCTACCTGTCCTGGTGGTTTTCGGATCTTGCTGGAGACTGTGTGGGACTTCAGTCCCTCTCTCACAGTAGTGTTTATTTTGTCTTATTTGTTTCTTCCTCAAAAACTCCAACTGGCTTTTGAGAAACTAACCTCTGTAATGTAATGTCTCCTGCCCTTTGTATTTCTTAGAACCTTTTTGTGGTGGGCCAGATAGTGATGAGTTGATTTATTTTTCCCTTTTAGTAAAAGGGATTATATTTTCATCAGTTTTTATAAAACAGAAGAGGAACCGTATTTTATCAATGTTTATAAGATGTAGATAAAAAGAATGTCAGAGGTTTCTTAAAATGTCTTCCCACATGTAACATTACTGCTCATTTTCTGATGAGTTTTCTGACATGTAAAAATACACATGCAGAAAGGCAATGGTTATAATTTTATGAATAATTGCAACTCTGAGCCTTTTTATGTTGAGCATTTGAAAATTGTCTTATGTTTTCTTCAATTTTAGGTCCGGAGACTGAAATCTCATCCCTCCATCATCACATGGAGTGGGAATAATGAAAATGAAGCTGCACTAATGATGGGTTGGTATGATACAAAGCCCGGCTACTTGCAAACCTACATCAAAGACTATGTGACACTGTACGTGAAAAACATCCGAACGATTGTCTTAGAAGTAAGTTCGTGGACTCCCCTGGTGGTCCAATCATTAAGATTCCATGCTTCCAGTGCAGGGGCTGTATGCTGGATCCCTAGCCGGGGAACTGAGATTCTATGTGCCTCTCAGTGTGACCAAAAAATTTTTTTAAAAAGCAGTGGAGTCCCTAAACTCAGCGTGCCTCAGTGTAACACAGCTTAGTACATGCGTAGCACTCAATGAATCCGTCTGTGTCATCCCAGTAGGAACTGGGATGTGGGGGAGAAAGAACCAGTACAATGCTGTGCTCATGCTTGCCGTGCCAGAAGTAATAAAATGATCTTAGCTAGATCTTCTAGATAACTTGCTGCAGCTTCTACATTGAGCACTTGTTGCCTCACTTTGCACTCTTATGTTATGGAAATGGCTCCTTTCCTGAAGTCTCATGAACCAACCTCTGCTGGCTTCAGGCTCTTCTTCTGTAGCTTCCTTACCTCTCTCACTCAGCCTTCATAGAATTGAAGAGAATTAGGGCCCAGCTCTGGAATAGGCTTTGGCTTAAGAGTGTATGTGGCTGTTTTGATCTATCCAGAACTTCTCCATATCAGCAATAAGACTGTTTCATTTTCTTATCACTCATGTTTTCACTGAAGTAGCACTTTTAATTTTCTTCAAGAAGTTTTCCTTTGCATTCACAACTTGGCTGGTGAATAGAAGTGAATAGACCTCAGGTGAAAGAGGCCTATCTTCTGGCCTATCTTGGATTTTGACATGCCTTCCTCACAAATTGAATCATTTCTAGCTTTTGATTTCAAGGAGAGGCATATTTTCTTGCTTTCACTTGAACACTTACTTGGCCTAATTTCAATACTGTTGTGTCTCAGGGAACAGGAAGGCCTGAAGAGAATGGCTGGTCTCTTCAGTCCCTCATGGGGGAATGGCTTGCCAGTGGAGCAGTCAGAACACCCACGACACTTAAGGATTAAGTTTGCCATCTTATGTGGGTGGGGTTCGTGGTGTCCCAAAACAATTACAGTAATAACCTCAAAGATCACTGATAACAGATCACTATAACAAGCATAGTAATAGTTTAAAAGTTGGAGTTATTGTATAAATTACCAAAATGTGACACAGATACAAAATGAGCAGATGCTGTAGGAAAATGGCACTGATAGACTCGCTGGAGGCACAGTTGCCCCAAACCTTCAATTGTAGTAAAAATGCTGGGCCTGTCCTGCCTTTTTAAAAAATGTATACACTTAAATATCCCATTAGATTTGCTTTGCCATCAAATGACTACCACAACAATTAATAGATTGCTGCTGCTAAGTCGCTTCAGTCGTGTCCGACTCTGTGCGACCCCATAGACGGCAGCCCACCAGGCTTCTCCGTCCATGGGATTCTCCAGGCAAGAACACTGGAGTGGGTTGCCATTTCCTTCTCCAATGCATGAAAGTGAAAAGTGAAAGTGAAGTTGCTCAGTCATGTCTGACTCTTAGCGACCCCATGGACTGCAGCCCACCAGGCTCCTCCATCCATGGGATTTTCCAGGCAACAGTACTAGAGTGGGGTGCCATTGCCTTCTCCAATTAATAAGAGAATCCCAATATTTGGTGGGAATGACAATTATAACACTGGCAGGGATATTTCAAGACATTAAAAATCTGAAACATGGTTTTGGTTTTCTAAGATATAATTTCTGTAACCCTAAGGTCCTTGACTACTTACATATAGTCTAAGAGGAAATCTTCCTGTGAGCTTTAAAAGGAAAAAAGTAAGACATAGAATGATCACATGTAACCTCATACAATTCACAAAACATCCATAATAATAATTAGGAAAATCTGAATGAAAGATGTGATAATAGAACTTTTTAATGGATAGGGTTTTTGAAAATAGAAGAAATGATGCATTTGAAAATCACTTTATGATAAAGTGATTTGGCAGATACATATACAATATATCTTCTATCACCCTGTGTAATTTTAAAATTGGATCATTGTTTAATTCACTTTAAATGTGATGTACTAATGCTTATACACTAGTATTAAAGGCATTATAATTCTTTGAGTGATTTTTAATTTTCAAAATAGCAAAAGAAATTTTTTGACATATAAGAATGCAATTATCCAGCATTTAATCTTCCCTTTTTTGTTGTCTAAAATGATGACAAAGTAAAATCATAGAAAATAAAACTAAATGTTTATATTTCAGTATCTACTGTGTATTTTCAGGTTTTAAGGCCCTCACTGAGTTTCATGACACTTTCAAATAGTAATATTCGGTCACATATAGAGATTCATATCCAATCAAGTTCGCTTTGATACAGAGGCCTATAACCTGATGAATGTAGGATGATGGAATTTTGTCTAGAGATTCTGAGGGCATGGGTTTTCTGACTTAACTTGTAGGTAGATAGAGGAAATGTCTGTTTATTGGCTACGTTATTAAAATAGGCTAATGTATTCTGTGATAACACAACAAACCCCAAATTTCCATGGCTCAGAACAATGAAACTCATTTCTTCCGTATGCTCCATGTCACTGGCAGGAAAGTTTTGCTTTCTATCGCGTGACATGAACTCCACTGTAGTTTTTAGTATATTTTCAGTATTTGCAACTATCATCGCTATCTAAAATATACTGCATCTGTTAACACTGATTCCCGATTTGTGTTCCGCCTTCTCCCAGGCAAATGTTAATCTGCTTTCTTTCTCTATGGAGGTGCCTATTCTGGACATTTCATATAAGTAAAGTCACACAATAGGTAGTCTTTTGTGATTGGCTTCTTTCACTTAGCAAAATATTTTAGTTTCATCCATGTTGTAGCATGTATCAGTACTTCATTCCTTTTTATTGTCAAATAGTATTTTATTATACGGGTATCCCACATTTGTCTATCCATTAGTTGATGGGCATTTGTATTATTTCCACTTTTTGGATATTTTAAAAAGTTTTGTTGAAGTATAGTTGGTTTACAATGTTGTGTTGATTTCTTCCATGTAGCAAGATAACTCAGTTATATCTATAATATATATGATTTTTCATATTCTCTTGCATATGGATTGTCATAGGGTCTTGAATACAGTTGCCTGTGTTATACAGTAGGACATTATTGTTTATCCATCCTGTATATAATTGTTTGCCTCTGCTAATCTCAAACTCCTGTTCCTTTCCTCTCCTACCTCCCCTCCCGCTTGGCAACCACAAGTCTACTCTCTATATCTGTGAGTCTGTTTTCTGTTTCATAGTAAAATACATCAGTTTGTATTTTAGATTCCACATATTAGTGGTATAATGATATTTGTCTCTCTCTCTCTGACTTAACTCCATTTAGTATGATAACCTCTAGGTTCCTAGGAAAAATGGTGTGCCTGTCATGCTTTTTTTTTTAAAAAAAAAATTGTTTACTTACTATTGGCTGTGCTGGGTCTTTGCTGTGCGGGCTTTCTCTAGTTGTGGAAGAGGGGGCTACCCTTCCTTGGGGCGCACAGGTTTCTCAATGTGGCGGCCTCTTTTGCTGCTGCGCACACGATGTAGGGCGTGTCGCTCAGTAGCTGCAGCACACGGGCTCAGTATTTGCGACTCTCAGGCTCTAGACCACAGGCTTAGTAATCGTGGTGCACGGGCTTAGTTGCTCCGAGGTAGGTAAGATCTTCCCAGATCAGGGATCAAACCCATGTCCCTCACACTGGCAGACAAGTGCTCCACCACTTAGCCATCAGGGAAGCCCTGCCATGCTTTTTAATGAAGTAGAATTTTAAGAATCTGTTTTGAAAATGCAACAGTTTGAATATTGATGTATATTTTTCTGTACTTTTTTTTTAGTGCAGTCCAGTAATGCAACATATGAAAGGATTCATGAATTGACTTCTTTGAGAATTAACCTGTCTGTGAAACTTAGCACATGTACACCAATATTGCACTTTGAATCACAGGTTGTCATGAACTCTTTGGAGGCTATCCATGGATCCCCAAAGGCTGAGAATGTCTGCATTAGATGCTTTATTGATACCCTGCTTCTTTCCCTCCCCTGCCTTTTAGTTCTTTAAGATACTAATACAGTGACTGTGCATGTGCTAAGTTGCTCAGTCGTGTCCAGCTCTTTGGGACCCTGTGGACTGTAGCCCGCCAAGCTCCTCTGTCCATGGGATTCTCTAGGCAAGAGTACTGGAGTGGATTGCCATGCCTTTCTCCAGGGGATCTTCCTGACCCAGGGATCAAAGCTGCATCTCTTATGTCTCCTGCATTAGCAGGCAGTTTCTTTACCAATAGTGCCACCTGGGAAGCCCCAGTATAGTGACCACTGTGAATTAATTTTCTAATGATAAGCTAGTCATAATTCAAGCTCTATTTAGTCATAATGCCCTGTTCTTTTGCCCTGCTGGATTTGATTTGCTAAGATTTTGGTAGGATTTTAAAATTTATATTCACAAGTAAAATTGGTCCCTAATAGCTCAGTAAGTAAAGAATCCTCCTTCAATGCAGGAGACACAAGAAATGCAGGTTCAATCCCTGGGTTGGAAAGATGCACTGGAGAAGGAAATGGCAACCTACTCCAGTATTCTTGCCTGGAAAACCTCATGGTCAGAGGAGCATGGAAGTTTACAGTCCAAGGGGTCTCGAAGAGTCAGACACAACTGAGCAATTAAACCACCACCTGTTGCCCAGGAGTAGAATTGGGTGGCTGGTGACAGAGGTGATAAGAATTGTAAACTCATTCCTAGAGGAGCCAAATTTGTTTTTAAAAATTGAATCTAGTAGATGAGACTCACAAAGAAAGACGAGGGGACTCTAGAAATAGGAGAATGGATGTTGGGTCTCATAACATTTATATTCAGTATTAAAAATGTTACCTAAACATAATTATTCAGTTCGGTTCAGTCATTTAGTCATATCCGACTCTTTGCGACCCTATGAGCTGCAGCATGCCAAGCCTCCCTGTCTAGCACCAACTCCCGGAGTCCACCCAAACTCATGTCCATTGAGTTGGTGATGCCATCCAACCATCTCATCCTCTGTCGTCCCCTTCTTCTCCTGCCCTCAGTCTTTCCCAGCATCAGGGTCTTTTCCAATGAGTCAGCTCTTCACATCAGGTGGCCAGACTGGAGTTTCAGCTTCAGCATTAGTCCTTCCAACACCCAGCACTGATCTCCTTTAGGATGGACTGGTTGCATCTCCTTGCAAGAAATATTTGGGCCATGGGACCCAGCTTGTAGTGTTTGGGGTGCATGTGCTAATACTCACCTCACAGAATGAGTTAGGGGCCTTTTCCATTTTAATGTCTAGGAACAATATAAATAAAATAGAGATTATTGGCTTTGCTGAGACAAATTCACCCATGTAACAGTCTGGACATGCCAGACTGGACATGTAACAATGACTTGGGGGGTGGGCAGAGGTTTTATTTTAGTTTGTTTTTTATTGAAGTACAGCTGATTTACAATGTTGCATTAATTACTGCTGTACAGCAAAGTGATTCAGGTATATATACACACATATATATATACACACATACCCTTTTTAAAATATTCTTTTCCACTGTGGTTTATTATAAGATACTGAATATAGTTCCCTGTGCTATACAGTAGGACTTTGTTATTTATCCATTGTATGAATATATATATAAAAGCTTACATCTGTTAACCACAACCTCTCACTCTATCCCTCCCCCAACTCTCACTCCATTGGCAACCACCTGTCTGTTCATTATGTCCGTGATTCTGTTTCATAGGTTCATTTGAATTATATTTCATATTCCACATATAAACGATATCATATATTTATCTTTCTCACTTCACTTAGTATGATCATCTCTGGTTGCATCCATGTTGCTGCAAATAGCATTATTTCACTCTTTTTTATGACTGAGCAGTATTCCATTGTATATATGCATTAAACCTTCTTTATCCATTCATCTGCTGATAGACATTTAGGTTGTTTCCATGTCATGGCTATAGAGTTGCATGTATCTTTTTGAATTATAGTTTTGTCTGAATATGTGCCTGGGAGTGGCTTTGCTGAATCGTATGGTAATTCTGTTTTTAGTTTTCTGAGGAGCTTTCATACTGTTTTCCACAGGGACTGCGCCAATCTGCATCCTAGGGTGCATATTTTTTTTTTAACCCTCATGTATTTAATTTTTCCTGTAGTTAGTGTCCAATTTGGGTTTATAACTTCTAAAGCTATAGATACTTAGGTTTTCTAGAAACATAGTATTGCATCTAGAATTTAGAAGTATCCATGTAAGTCGACATTCTTTATTTTAGAATATGTAAGCTGGAAGCATCTGTTCAGACTGAGAGATCTTTATGTGAAGAAACTTCAGTGAGGATTCATGAAAAACATAGGTTCAAAGTTTTTGCTTATCTGTTATGCTAAGTAGTCATGTGTCATGAAGAGTTTTTTAATTCACAAAATGTGATGGTATAAGCTTTAACATTATGTAGAACACTTTTCTGTTTACTCACAGTATTGGTATCATGTTTTTCGTACCTGACAGTTTTACACAATGGATGTTAATGTCAGAATTTTCATTTCGTAGCTTAGTGCTTAAGAGCACGTGACTCCAAGTCCTGGCTGGGCCACATACTGTCCATAGTAAACTTGGATAAATTACTTAATCTCCATTTTCCCATCTAAGAGTCAGCAACTCTTAAAAGATGTTGTGTAGATTAAGTGAGGTAGTGGATGGAAGGTGATTACACAGATTCTGGCACACAGCGGACTTTGACTTAATGCTTATCATCAGTATCATCTTCGTTGGTTTCCCTCAGCAATCTCTGGTTTTAACACTACACTGTTGAACTTAAAAAAAATTAGTCTGTGTGTACCACTTCTTATCCATCTTTTAAATGGAAGCTTGATGCTTTTCTCACAAGGGATCTTTGTTTTTATTTATTTAACTTTTTTACAAGCTGTTATTTTTTTAGAAACATAGTTATATTGCCATCTTGAACAGGAACCACTTCTTTCCTCCTTTCTTTCTTCCCACTCTCCCTCCCTCCCTTCCTTCTACAAACAGCTTGTGACATCTTAGTTTCCCAACCAGGGGCCTGGCCCATGGCAGGGAAAACACCAAGTCTTAACCACTGGATTACCAGGGAATTTCTCAAGGGAATCTGTGTTTTTGTTTTTGTTTTTTTTTTTTCTTTAATGATTTTGTGAGCAGTAAGTGATGTTTGCTAATTTATTTCAAGATGGACAGGATTAAGTGCTATATAGTCATAACTGTTGTCATTTGTATCAAAGTATAAAGTATTTAGGAGTCACGTACATTTGGGCTCCCCAGGTGGTGCAGTGGTAAAGAATCCGCCTACCAATGCAGGAGCCTCAGGAGACGTGGGTTCAATCCCTGCGTCTGGAAGATCCCCTGGAGTAAGAAAGGGGAACCTGCTCCAGCATTCTTGCCCAGAAAATTCCACGGACAGAGGAGGCTGGCAGGCTACAGTCGATGGAGTCGCAAGAGAGTTGGACACAACTGAGCACACAGACCCAGCACACAAAGCATTTAAGGAAAAGGACCGTAAATTGGTTCATCCACACACTTACAAAATGATCAGTCTTCTTTTGCAATTCATGCTTTTTAAAGAACAGTCATTCTCTAAACATTCTCTGTTCAAATGGTTATTTGAACCAAGGTATCTCTTGGTTCAAAGAACCATTTAAGGTCATGATCTAGAAAGAAATCATCTGTGAGATCTGAGACTAAAAATCAAACAAAAAGCAGCAATTATACAAAAATGGAAATAAATCGTAGTGCATTATCACAGGTGGATATTTTTAGGCAGAGACTCTTTAGTAATTTTACTGACTGGCTTAACTTATCAAATTATTCAAGAATCTGGAATAATGGAGGGAAACCAATCAAGCTTGATTGTTAAGATCAGTTGATCAGCCTTTTCCAATTTTACTTTAAAGCCATTATAATAGAATATTGTTTAAAATTTTATTCCCTATAATCTTACCATGCTTTTTAATATTTTAAAATTCAACCAGAATTTGCTGGATATATATTTCTAGGAGCAAAGCCTCGTTCTCAATGCTGTGGGGAACCTGTTATCCTCGTGGAGCTTATAGCTCTTGGGAGACATGAAAAGAAATACCAGCTCCACATGGCCGAGTGAAAGAAGTGCTATGAAAAATGTAGTCCAAAATGTTAGCAATTGTATGGAAGAACCAGTCGTTTTAACTGGAAGGATCTAGAAAGGCTTTCAATTATAAGGTGACATTCAAACCAAGCCTTAAAGGTAGGGTAGAATTTGAGGCAAAGTGGTTGTTCTTTAGGTATTTTAGGCCATGTCAAGAAAGGTGAAAAGATGTGAAAACAGGGATGGATAGGAAGCAGCAAGCACTGCCCAGTGCTTGAAGCAAAGGACTTGTGGATTGGTGTGGAGAGTCAAAGACAGAAAAGGCAGTTTGGAAACAAATCTTCAAAGGACTTTGAATCACGTTAGGGAGTTGGGCTTCATTCAGTAGATAGTGGGAAGCTAGTAGACATTTGTGGGGAGGGGAGGAATTTTATATGATCCATGTCCTAGATGGTACTATTGTTGTTGTTCAGTCAGCCCATCATGTCTGACTTTTTGTGACCCCATGGACTGCAGCTCACCAGGCCTCTCTGTCCCTCACCATCTCCCGAAGTTTGCCCAAGTTCATGTCCATTGCATTGGTGATGCCATCCAGCCATCTCATCCTCTGATGCCCTCTTCTCCTACTGCCCTCAATCTTTCCCAGCATCAGGGACTTTTCCAATGAGTCAGCTGTTTGCATCAGATGACCAAAATACTGGAGTTTCAGCATCAGTCCTTCCAATGAGTATTCAGGGTTGATTTCCCTTGATCTCCTTGCTGTCCAAGGGACTCTCAGGAGTCTTCTCTAGCACCACAGTTCAAAGGCATCAGGTCTTCAGTGCTCCACCTTCTTCATGGTCCAGCTCTCACAGCCTTGACTCTACGGGCTTTTGTTGGCAGAGTACTGTCTCTGCTTTTTAACACACTGTTTAGGTTTGTTGTGGCTTTCCTGCGAAAAAGCAAACATCTTCTGATTTCATGGCTGCAGTCACCATCTCCAGTGAATTTAAAGCCCAAAAAGAGGAAATCTGTCCCTAGTTGCACCTTTTTTCCCTTTTATTTTCCATGAAGTAATGTGGCCGGATGCCACGATCATAGTTTTTTTTAATATCCAGTTTTAAACTGGCTCTTTCAGTCTCCATCTTCCCCCTCATCAAGATGCTCTTTGGTTCCTCTTCACTTGCACTTGCAGAGGAACTTGCAGTTCCTCTTCACCACTTCACATGCAGTGGTATCATCTGCATGTCTGAGGTTGTTGATGTTTCTCCTGCCTGTCTTGATTCCAGCTTGTAACTCATGAAGCCTGGCATTTCTTATGATGTGTTCAGCATATAGATTAAACAAACAGGGTGACAGCAGACAGCCCTGTCATACTCCTTTCTCAATCTTGAATCAGTCCGTTGTTCCATACAGGGTTCTAACTGTTGCTTCTTAACCTGCATACAGGTTTCTCAGGAAACAGGTCAGATGGTCTGGTATTCCCATCTCTTTAAGAACTTTCCACAGTTTATTATGATCCACACAGTCAAAGGCTTGAGCATGGTCTATAAACAGAGGTAGATATATTTCTGGAATTCCCTAGCTTTCTCTATGATCCAGCGAATGTTGGCAATTTGATCTCTGGTTCCTCTTCCTTTTCTAAACGCAGCTTGGACACCTGGAAGTTCTTGGTTCACATAATGCTAAAGCCTAGCATGCAAGATTTTAAGCATGACCTTACTACCATGGGAGAGGAGTGCAATTGTCCAATGGTTAGCACATTCTTTAGTACGACCCTTCTTGGGAATTGGGATGAGGATTGACCTTTTCCAGTCCTGTGGCCACTACTCAGTCTTCCAGATTTGCTGACATATTGGATGCAACACCTTGATGGCATCATTCTTTAGGGTTTTGAATAGCTCTACTGGAATTCCGTCACATCCACCAACTTTATTAACAGCAGTGCTTCCCTAAGGCACACTTGACTTTACACTCCAGAATGGCTGGCTCTGGCTGACCACACCATTGTAGTAATCCAGTTCATTAAGATCTTTTTTTACATACTTCTCCCTTGTCCTGTGCATTCTTCCCATCTATTCTTGATCTCTTCAGTGTCTACTACGTCTTTACCATTTCTAATCTTTATTGTGCCCATCTTTGGGCAAAATGTTCCCTTGATATCTCCAATTTTCCTGAAGAAATCTCTAGTCTTTCCCCTTCTGTTGTTTTCTTCTAATTTTATACTCTGTTCATTGAAGAAGGCCTTCTTGTCTCTCTGTACTGTCTTTTGGAAATCTGCATTTAGTTGGGTATATCTTTCCCTTTCTGGTACTATTACTAACAAAGAACTAGTGAGGTGAGAGATTCTAGGTGAGAAAACGAGTTATAATAATTGAAAATTCCAAGTTATTGGGAATATTATATGCCAGGCATTGATAGATTATGCTTATTATATTAACATAGTAATGATAAAGGTGCTTTGTAGGATTTATTTAAGGACCCTGGAATGTAAGTAATGTAATCTTGATTTTAGAGATGAAGACACTGGAGGGTTAGATGAATTGTTCAAGGTCATATAAGTCATAGGTAGTGGGGCTGGAAATGAGGTGATGGGAAAAAAAAAAAAAAATTGATCCCGAGCAAGTGAGTGTGAGATGTGAGAGAGAGGAATAAATGGAAGATGATTCCTACTTAAGCACTTTTTATGAAGGTAGGAGGCATAGGCAAGTAGGTTTGGGATAAGTAAATAAGGTGTTCTGCTTTGAAAGATTAGATTTGAGATGTCGGCAGGACAAGCCAGGTGGAATCTGGAGCCAGGTTATTGGAAACTGAAATATGAGGGTGAAGTGATCTGGGAGCAATCAGAACATTGGTAAGAGGGCAGCCTTGGGAAAAGGTATAGAGCAGGAGAGGCTGAAGAGAGTGACGTCCATCCAAGAATGGAGAGGGGAGCTGGAGAAGGAATGATCGGAAAGGTTTGGGGAAACCGGAATGTGAAAGAGTAGTGAACAAGCAGTCAGGAGTGGGGAGAATGCCAGAAAGTAGTAAGTAGGTCATTTATTGCATACCAGAGGGGGAAGAGTGTGGGGACTCTTGCTTCATTTGGGAAATAGAAGTTCATGGGTAGTTTATGAAAAATCCAAAAACAATTTCAGTGGATTGGAATGCTCAGGAATTGAGTGACAGGGGTTGAGAAAGGAATGGGTGGTAAAGAAATCTGATGGGCTGCAAGAGATTGGGGGATTTGTTTTTTTTAATTAGGATATGGAAAGTCCTTAAGCTGATGGAAAGGACAGTGGAGAGATTTTTTAAAAGAGCAGACGATAATTTACTGGTGTTAATTCCAAAATGAAATCAAAAGACGACCAGAGGACTATGGAGAAGCTGGCAAAGAGAAAGAATAAGGGTTTTCACCCAGTGACAAAAGAGAAATGAGAAAAGAAAAAAATGGGTGAATATACCAAGAAGAAGTAAGAATTCTAATGGAGAAAAGTTGAGAAAATTATTTTCTGAAAACCTATTTCTCAGGGAGGCCTTATTGGCTTTCTGCAATATGTTTTATATTTTGAAAGAGCCCTGCACTTCTCCTTTAAAACATTCATCACACTTTTATACTTGCTCAGCATTTGGTTTCGCCACTAGATTTCAGTCTACTCTTTTTTATTTGTTTTAATTGGAGGCTAATTACAATATTTTGGTTTTTGCCATACATACACATGAATCAGCCATGGGTGTACATGTCTCCCCCATCCTGAACCCCCTCCCACCTCCCTCCCCATCCCATCCCTCAGGGTTATCCCAGTGCACCAGCCCTGAACACCCTGTCTCATGCATCAAACCTGGACTAGCGATCTATTTCACATATGATAATATACATATTTCAATGCCATTCTTTCAAATCATCCCACCCTTGCATTCTCCCACAGAGTCCTAAAAGTCTGTTCTTTATATCTGTGTCTCTTTTGCTTTCTCGCATATAGGGTCATGGTTACCATCTTTCTAAATTCTATGTATATGCGTTAATATATTGTATTGGTGTTTTTCTTTCTGACTTACTTCACTCTGTATAATAGGCTCCAGTTTCATCCACCTCATTAGAACTGATTCAAATGCATTCTTTTTAATTCTGAGTAATATTCTATTGTGTATATGTACCACAGCTTTCTTATCCATTCGTCTGCTGATGGACATCTAGGTTGCTTCCATGTCCTGGCTATTATAAACAGTGCTGTGATGAACATTGGGGTACATGTGTCTCTTTCAGTTCTGGTTTCCTCGATGTGTATGCCCAGCAGTGGGATTGCTTGGTCATATGGCAGTTCTATTTCCATTTTTTTGAGGAATCTCCATACTGTTCTCCATAGTGGCTGTACTAGATTGCATTCCCACCAACAGTGTAAGAGAGTTCCTTTTTCTTCACATCCTCTCCACCATTTATTGCTTGTAGACTTTTGGAAAGCAGCCATTCTGACCTGTGTGTGATGGTACTTCATGGTGGTTTTGATTTGCATTTCTCTGATAATGAGTGATGTTGAGCATCTTTCCATGTGTTTGTTAGCCATCTGTATGTCTTCTTTGGAGAAATGTCTGTTTAGTTCTTTGGCCCATTTTTTGATTGGATCACTTATTTTTCTGGAATGGAGCTGCAGGAGTTGCTTGTATATTTTTGAGATGAGTCCTTCATCAGTTGCTTCATTTGCTATTATTTTCTCCCATTCTGAAGGCTGTCTTTTCACCTTGCTTATAGTTTCCTTCATTGTGCAAAGGCTTTTAAATTTAATTAGGTCCCATTTGTTTGTTTTTGCTTTTATTTCCAATATTCTGGGAGGTGGGTCATAGAGGATCCTGCTGTAATTTATGTCAGAGAGTGTTTTGCCTATGTTCTCCTCTAGGAGTTTTATAGTTTCTGGTTTAACTTTAGATCTTTAATCCATTTTGAGTTTATTTTTGTGTATGGTGTTAGAAAGTGTTCTGTTTTCATTCTTTTACAAGTGGTTGACCAGTTTTTGCAGCACCACTTGTTAAAGAGATTGTCTTTTCTCCATTGTATATTCTTGCCTCCTTTGTCAAAGATAAGGTGTCCATAGGTGCATGGATTTATCTCTGGGCTTTCTATTTTGTTGCATTGATCTATATTTCTGTCTTTGTGCCAGTACCATACTGTCTTGATGACTGTAGCTTTGTAGTATAGTCTGAAGTCAGGCAGATTGATTCCTCAAGTTCCATTCTTCTTTCTCAATATTGCTTTGGCTATTTGAGGTTTTTTGTATTTCCATACAAATTGTGAAATTATTTGTTCTAGTTCTCTGAAAAATATCATTGGTAGCTTGATAGGGATTGAACTGAATCTATAGATTGCTTTGGGTAGTATACTCATTTTGACTATATTGATTCTTTCGATCCATGAACATATTTCTCCATCTACTTGGGTCCTCTTTGATTTCTTTCACGAGTGTTTTATAGTTTTCTATATACGGGTCTTTTGTTTCTTTAGGTAGCTTTATTCCTAAGTATTTTATTCTTTTCATTGCAATGGTGAATGGAATTGTTTCCTTAATTTCTCTGTTTTCTCATTGTTAGTGTATATGAATACACGGGATTTCTCTGTGTTAATTTTATATCCTGCAACTTTACTGTATTCATTGATTAGCTCTAGTAATTTTCTGGTGGAGTCTTTAGGGTTTTCTATGTAGAGGATCATGTCATCTGCAAACAGTGAGAGTTTTCTTCTTTTCCAATCTGGATTCCTTTTATTTCTTTCTCTTCTCTGATTGCTGTGGCTAAAACTTCCAAATCTATGTTGAATAGTAGTGGTGAGAGTGGGCATCCTTCTCTTGTTCCTGACTTTAGGGGAAATGCTTTCAATTTTTCACCATTGAGGATAATGTTTGCTGTGGGTTTATCATATATAGCTTTTATTATGTTGAGGTATGTTCCTTCTATGCCTGCTTCCTGGAGGGTTTTTATCATAAATGGATCTTGAATTTTGTCAAAGGCTTTCTCTGCATCTATTGAGATAGTCATATGGTTTTTATCTTTCAGTTTGTTAATGTGGTGTATCACATTGATTGATTTGCAAATATTGAAGAATCCTTGCATCCCTGGGACAAAGCCCACTTGGTCATGATGTATGATCTTTTTAATATGTTGTTGGATTCTGTTTGCTCAAATTTTGTTAAGGACTTTTTCATCTATGTTCATCAGTGATAATGGCCTATAGTTTTCTTTTTTTATGGCATCTTTGTCCGGTTATGGTATTAGGGTGATGGTGGCCTCATAGAATGAGTTTGGAAGTTTACCTTCCTCTGCAACTTTCTGAAAGATTTTGAGTAGGATGGGTGTTAGCTCTTCTCTAAATTTTTGGTTGAATTCAGCTGTGAAGCCATCTGGTTCTGGGCTTTTGTTTGTTGGAAGATTTCTGATTACAGTTTCAATTTCCGTACTTGTGATGTGTCTGTTAAGATTTTCCATTTCTTCCTGGTTCAGTTTTGGAAAGTTATACTTTTCTAAGAATTTGTCAATTTCTTCCAAGTTGTCCATTTTATTGGCATATAGTTACTAATAGCAGTCTCTTAGGATCCTTTGTATTTCTGTGTTGTCTGTTGTGATTTCTCCATTTTCCTTTCTAATTTTGTTGATTTGATTCTTCTCCCTTTTTTTCTTGATGAGTCTGCCTAATGGTTTATCTATTTTATTTATCTTCTCAAAAAACAAGCTTTTAGCTTTTGATTTTTGCTGTGGTCTCCTTTGTTTCTTTTGTACTTATTTCTGCGGTAATTTTTATGATTTCTTTTCCTTCTACTAACCCTGGGGTTCTTCATTTCTTCTTTTTCTAGTTGCTTTAGGTGTAGAGTTAGGTTATTTATTTTATTTTTCTCCTGTTTCTTGAGGTAGGCTTGTACTGCTATGAACCTTCCCCTTAGCACTGCTTTTACTGAATCCCATAGGTTTTGGATTGTTGTATTTGCATTTTCATTTGTTTCTATGCATATTTTGATTTCTTCTGTGATTTGTTGGTTATTCAGAAGTGTGTTGTTTAGCCTCCATATGTTTGTATTTTTAGTGGTTTTTTTCCTTTCAGTTCAGTTCAGTTGCTCAGTCGTGTCCAACTTTTTGCAACCCCATGAACTGCAGCACTCCAGGCCTTCCTGTCCATCACCAACTGCTGGAGTCTACCCAAACCCATGTCCATTGAGTCGGTGATGCCAGTAGTTGACATCTAATCTTACTGCATTGTAATCAGAAAAGATGCTTGAGATGATTTCAAATTTTTGAATTTACCAAGGCTAGATTTACGGCCCAGGATGTGATCTATCCTGGAGAAGGTTCCATGTCCACTTGAGAAAAAGGTGAAATTAATTGTTTTGGGGTGAAATGTCCTATAGATATCATTAGGTCTAACTGGTCCATTGTATCATTTAAAGTTTGTGTTTCCTTGCTAATTTTCTGTTTAGTTGATCTATCCATAGTTGTGAGTGGGGTATTAACGTCTCCCACAATTATTGTGTTACTGTTAATTTCCCCATTCATACTTGTTAGCATTTGCCTTACATATTGCAGTGCTCCTATGTTGGGTGCATATATATTTATAATTGTTACATCTTCTTCTTGGATTGATCCTTTGATCATTATGTAGTGTCCTTCTTTGTCTCTTTTCATGGCCTTTATTTCAAAGTCTATTTTATCTGATATGAGTATTGTTACTCCTGCTTTCTTTTGGTCTCCATTTGCATGAAATCTCTTTTTCCAGCCCTTCACTTTCAGTCTGTATTGTGTCACTTGTTTCGAGGTGAGTCTCTTGTAGACAGCATATATAGGGGTCTTGTTTTTGTATCCATTCAGCCAGTCTTTGTCTTTTGGTTGGGGCATTCAACTTATTACCAATAATTTAAGGTAATTATTGATTTAAGGTAATTATTGATAAGTATGATTCTGTTGCCATTTACTTTGTTGTTTTGGGTTCGAGTTTATAAACCTTTTCTGTGTGTCCTCTCTAGAGAAGATCCTTTAGCGTTTTTGAAGAGCTGATTTGGTGGTGCTGAATTCTCTCAGCTTTTGCTTGTCTGTAAAGTTTTTGATTTCTCCTTCATATTTGAATGAGATCCTTGCTGGGTACAGTAATCTGGGTTGTCGTATTTTAAGTATGTCCTGCCATTCCCTCCTGGCCTGAAGAGTTCCTATTGAAAGTTCAGCTGTTATCCTTACGGAAATCCCCTTGTGTGTTATTTGTTGTTTTTCCCTTGCTGCTTTTAATATTTGTTCTTTGTGTTTGATCTTTGTGAATTTGATTATTATGTATCTTAGGGTGTTTTGCCTTGGGTTTATCCTGTTTGGGACTCTCTGGGTTTCTTGGACTTGGGTGATTATTTCCTTCCCCATTTTAGGGAAGTTTTCAACTATTACCTCCTGAAGTATTTTCTCATTGTCTTTCTTTTTGTCTTCTTCTTCTGGGACTCCTATGATTCGAATGTTGGGGTGTTTAACATTGTCCCAGAGGTCTCTGAGGTAGTCCTCATTTCTTTTAATTCTTTTCTTCTTCTCTGCTTCATTTATTTCCACCATTCTATCTTCCACCTCACTTTTCCTATCTTCTGCCTCAGTTATTCTACAATTGGTTCCCTCCAGAGTGCTTTTGGTCTAGTTATTCCATTATTCATTATTGATTGAGTCTTTTTTATTTCTTCTAGGTCCTTGTTAAACTTTTCTTACATCTTCTCAATCCTTGTCTCCAGACTATTTATCTGTAACTCCATTTGCTTTCAAGACTTTGGGTCATTTTTACCATCATTATTCTGAATTCTTTTTCAGGTAGACGCCCTATCTCCTCTTCTTTGGTTTGGTGGGCTTTTATCATGTTCCTTTACCTGCTGAATATTTCTCCGCCTTTTCATCTTGTTTTGATTGCTGTGTTTGGGGTGGCCTTTCTGTATGCTGGAAGTTTGTAGTTCCTTTTTATTGTGGAGTTTCCTCTCTGTGGATGGGGTTGGATGAGTGGCTTGTCAAGATTTCCTGGTTAGGGAAGCTTGTGTCGGTGTTCTGGTGGGTGGAGCTGGATCTGTTCTCTCTGGAGTGCAGTGAAGTGTCCAGTAGTGAGTTTTGAGGTGTCTGTGGGTTTGGTGTGACTTGTGGCCGCCTGTATTTTAGTGCTCAGGTTTGTGTTCCTGGGTTGTTGGAGAATTAGCTTGGTATGTCTTGCTCTGCAACTTGTTGGCTCTTGGGTGGAGCTTGTTTCAGTGTAGGTATGGAGGCTTTTGGATGAGCTCTTGTCGATTAGTGTTCCTTGGAGTCAGGAGTTTTCTAGTGTTCTCAAGTTTTGGATTTAAGCCTCCTGTCTCTGGCTTTCAGTCTTATTCTTACAGTAGCCTCAAGACTTCTCCATCAGCACCAATGATAAAACATCTAGGTTAATGGTGAAAAGATTCTCCACAGTGAGGGACACCCAGAGAGGTTCACAGAGTTACATGGAGAAGAGAAGAGGGAGGAGGGAGATAGAGGTGACCAGGAGGAGAAGAGGGGGATTCAAAAGGGGAGAGAGCAATCTAGTCAGTAATCAATTCCCTATTTGCTCTCCACAGTCTGGAACACTCAGAGAGGTTCACAGAGTTACATAGAGAAGAAGAGAGAGGAAGGAGATAGAGGTGACCAGGAGGAGAGGAGAAGGAGTCACAAGGATAGAGACCAGTCTAGCCAGTAATCAGTTTCCTAGGTGTTCTCCACATTCTGGAACACCCAAAGAGATTCAGAGTTAAGTAGAGAAGAGAATAGGGAGGGAGGAGATAGAGGTGACCTGGGGGAGAAAGAGGAGAGTCAAAAGGGGAGAGAGCAATCAAGCCAATAATCATGCTCCTAAGTAAAAATAGGTACTGAAGATTGGATTCTTAAAGGTTCAAAATTGACAACAAATACCAAAAAGCAAAAATTAAAAATCTAGAGTAGAGGTTAGACTCTAAAAAATACAATATTAAAAAAACAAAACAAAATTGCAAAAATTATAAAATATATATATGAAATTTGCTTTAAAAATAAGGTCTTTTTTTTTGTACAAGGTAATAGGTTTTAAAAATGAAAATTAAAGGAGTGATAAAGAACTTAAAAATTAAAAAAATGATAATAGTAAGATATATCTAGAATTTACTCTGGAGCCGTTGAGGGGTCAGTTCAGTTTCAGATAGTTCCGTGTTCCAGCTTATACTTCTTCTGAAGGTGTATAGGCCCCTTCCAATATAGTCAATTCTAACTACAGGGTTTTAATCTCTTGCACCTGTCACTTCCAAAGCAGTTCCCTCTTCTTTGTTTATTTTGGCTTCCTCTGTTTGCAAGTCTCTTCAGTGTCTAATTTCTGCCCTAACACAAGGATGCGAAGGTGGTCATTTATTTAGGCTCATTTGTTCAGTTGTGCTGCAGGGAGGGAGGAACACTGCAAACAAATATCACTGGCATGTGTGGGGAGTGCTTGCAGTGTCTGGGCCACACTGGGTTTGCCCCCACTCACGGCGTGTGTGCTTTCCTGGTTTACGCTGCTCAGGCTCCAGGTTGCTCTGCAGGGGAACGTTCTAAAGTGGGCCCTGGGTTGCGTGCACTTCCCAGGTCTAAGCCGCTCAGGTTCAGGTTCTCGTGTACTCCACAAAGGCACAGACTCCGTTGGGTCTGCATTTTTTGCCCTTCCCAGGTCTGAGCAGCTCAGGAGATCAGGTGCTTGGTGAGCGCACAGTCCCCAGGTGGGCAGTGCATCTTATCACCTGCCTTGTCCCGGCCATTTGGGTTTCCTGGGTGCACAGCGGGAGCACCATTTCAGTTGTGCTGTGTGTCTCCTCTGGGGAGCTGATCTATGGTTGCAACCCTTCTGGCAAATGTCAACCGTCCAGGATCCCAGGAAGACTTGGTTAGCAACTGGGAGCCTGCTCACAATAGAGGATGCTGTCTCTGGGCCCGAGTTTGCCCCTTGCCTTCCGCTTCTGGCTGTCGCCCGGCTGCCTCCTTGCCTCTGGTGGGGGATGGGCTGGTCCTCAGCTGGCTAGCTCTCCTCTGGTATTCGCTCAGTCCTTTGTTCTGTGAGCGGGCCAGCAGTGCCTTGCTGCTGCTGTTGCTGCTGCTAAGTCATTTCAGTCGTGTCCGATTCTGTGTGATCCCAGAGACGGCAGCCTACCAGGCTCCCCTGTCCCTGGGATTCTCCAGGCAAGAACACTGGAGTGGGCTGCCATTTCCTTCTCCAATGCATGAAAGTGAAAAGTGAAAGGGAAGTCGCTCAGTCGTGTCCTACTCTTCGCGACCCCATGGACTGCAGCCTACCAGGCTCCTCCGTCCATGGGACTTTCCAGGCAAGAGTACTGGAGTGGGATGCCATTGCCTTCTCTGGGCAGTGCCTTAGGTTAGAGCTTTTTACGGGAAAGTTCTCTCTCTCTCTTTGTCTTTTTTCTCTCTTTCTCTCTGGCTATCCCACAGTTTGGGTTGCTGTCTCATGTTAGCTCCCTCAGATTGTCCTCAGGGCATTCAGGCCCAGTCCTTAGGCTAAGCAATGCAGCCCGTGCCTCCCTGTTCAGCCCTCACTTGCTGGTGGCGGATGCGAGCGTCTGGGCTTCTCCACTGGGAGTTGTGGTTAGGTGCGGAATCTGTGGGTTTTATTTATTTGTTTTTTTCCTCCCGGTTATGTTGCCCTCTGAGGTTCTAAAACTCCCCACAAACCTACCGGTGAGAGGGTTTCCTGGTGTTTAGAAACTTTGTCCTATCTCCTTTTGAAGACAATGGGCTGCCTTTCTGGGTGCCTGGTGTCCTCCACCAGCATTCAGAAGTTGTTTTGTGGAATTTTCTCAGCATTCAAATGATCTTTCAAAGAATTTGTGGGGGAGAAAGTGGTCTCCCCGTCCTATTCCCCCACCGTCTTAGGACCGCCCCCCTCAGTCTACACTTTTAAGAGGGCAGTCAGCATGTCTGCCTTGTTCCTTGCTGAACCTCCAGTATATAGCAAAAACTGCATACCTGGTGCATGGTAAATGCTCAGCAGAGATTTGATGCATTAATACTTGACATTGCCATAGATTCTCTCTCTCGTTCTTGCTGAAAAATGCCTGACTCGCAGTAAACACTTGAGAGAGACTTGCTAAATGAATGATTCTTCTCAATGAAATAGAAAGTCAGTTCATTAAGTGAGATAATAATTAAAACATTTTGAGCGCTAGGTACTGGATTAAATAATTATATCCTGGCTGCTGTAACAAACTGCAGCGTTTTAGTGGTTTATGTAGTAAAAGTTTCTTTTTTACTGAGTAACACTACAGAATGGCTGTTTCTAATGGGCAGGCAGCTCTCCTGTTTTTCGAGACCCAGACTCCTTCCATCTCCACCATCTCCTAGGCCTTTGCCTGTGAACTGGGGAAGACAACGAGAATGTAGTCTCACAGACTTCTAATAGGTTAAGAAGCCACATCCTACAGGCAGCTCCAAATTACAGAAATGGAAATATGAATTTCAGTGGACCCTGAGCCATCTCTTCCACACATTTCCTTTTTTTTTTTTTACCATTCCACAATAGCCCGATGACAGAAGTACTATTTATTATCCCCATTTTACAGATAAGACAACTGAGGCTTAGACCTGTCCCAAAACAATATGATTCTAATTTGAGATTTAAACTCATGTTCCTCTGATTCCATATCCCATTCTACACTTAATTATAGCCAAAAGGCCAAGAAACGATCCATAGCCCATTCTAAACCATTAGACCTTTGTTTCTCAAGTGGAAGTGATTTTGTTCCCAAGATACAGGAGAACATTTGGCAATGTCTGTAGAATTTTTTGAGGGGAGTGGGGGTTACGTATTACTGGTGTCTAGTAGGTAGAGGTCAGGTATGCTGCTCAACATCATAGAGTGTATTGATATAAAACCTCCCCCACTCACAGCATACATACACAAAACAAAAACTTATTAGGCTCAAAATGTCACTAGGCCAGAATTCTGTACCAGACTGTATACTACCCATGATGGGGGAAGGTCAAGTGTAGGTAAGACATGATTGGAAAAGATTAGGAACAGCAGCTGTGAGGTATAAGCTATGATTCATTATGAAACGGAGAAGGCAATGTCAACCCACTCCAGTACTCTTGCCTGGAAACTCCCATGGACGGAGGAGCCTGGTGGGCTGCAGTCCATGGGCTCGCTAATAGTCAGACATGACTGAGCGACTTCACTTTCACTTTTCACTTTCCTGCATTGGAGAAGGAAATGGCAACCCACTCCAGTGTTCTTGCCTGGAAACTCCCATGGACGGAGGAGCCTGGTGGGCTGCAGTCCATGGGGTCGCACAGAGTCAGACACGACTGAGCGACTTCACTTTCACTTTTCACTTTCCTGCATTGGAGAAGGAAATGGCAACCCACTCCAGTGTTCTTGCCTGGAAACTCCCATGGACGGAGGAGCCTGGTGGGCTGCAGTCCCTGGGGTCGCACAGAGTCAGACACGACTGAAGCAAGCGACTTAGCAGCAGCAGCAGCATTATGAAAAGATGTGAAGAGCGACTTCCTTGGTGGTCCAGTGGTTAAGACGCTGAGCTTGAGGGAGGCCTGGATTCAATGCCTGATCAGAGAATTAGAGCCTGAATACCACAACTAAGACTCTGTGCAGCTAAATTAAAGTAAAAAAGAAATATGAAGGATTGGCAAACAGCAGAAATGTGCTGGTGGCTGTCAAATGTGAAGAATGTAGGTGGCTCTATCATTTTTCTATTAGCTACTTGACTAAATGACAACTTGGCATTTCTGGGACCTGATGATACTTTTAAAGAAGTAAGTGATCTGTACTTTACTGGGTGAAAATATTATCTCTTTAACCATTTTATTTCTGAATTCAGGGAGACCAGACTCGTCCTTTTATCACATCCAGTCCTACAAATGGGGCCAAAACCATTGCAGAAGGTTGGCTCTCTCCAAACCCCTATGACCTGAATTATGGGGACGTACATTTTTATGATTATGTGACTGACTGCTGGAATTGGAGAACTTTCCCCAAAGCTCGATTTGTATCTGAGTATGGATATCAGTCCTGGCCTTCCTTCAGTACATTAGAAAAGGTAAGCCATCTTTGATTTCCCAGGGATTCAGAATTGTAGACTATGGGCATATGTCACTTCCTCACCGTGGTTCCAAAAGTCAAATGAAATCTATTTCTTGTTTAAACAGAAGTTTAGGAAGAAGATAATAGGGAAGAACTTTTTATCCTTAACTTTTGGGGCACTAAACTGTTATAGTCATCATTTTGTGGATTATAACTTTTCCATATTGCTTTTATTTACATTCTTTCAAGAGCATTTAAAAATTCAGTGGGAAGCCAGTGATTACTTAAGCCTGATTTGTTATGTGAAATACATGAAAATTACTTTCACTTACTACTTTCTATATGTCCTACAACTGTTTTTATTATTTATGGATACTCAGAACTGGATAGTTTGCTACAGTAAGAGAAATGAGTAAATAAACCTTTGTCTGATGTTATTATGTTGTAGCATTCCTTTTTATTTTCCCAGCGACAGAATTTTTTTTATATTTAAAAACAAAAGCAATTGCCCCCCAAAGAACCCCCCAACAAACAAAAAATCAGATTAAATAAAAAAGTTACAGTGAATACACCCAGCAAACATCTGTATGTGCAACTCACTACTGTGTCTGTTACTGCGGCACAAACCTCAAACAATATACAGTGTTCTGGGGGTGTGGATGGAGGCCCGAGTTTAAACTCTGTGGGGTTTGGGGAGACAAGATGGGGTGAGAGGGGAAATCAATTTTTCTTAATTCTGTCCATATAAATATATTTATAAAGACCAAAAAAGAAAAGGGAGCTTGGAATGATAAGGGAAATAGGAGAATGGGGGAGTATGGGACCCTCCCAATTCTACCTGACCATAAAATATGAATTAATTTCATGGTGAGAGAGGAGATAAAAAATGATAGAAGAGGATAGGAAAGAGAGGGAAGCAGACATGGGCCAACCAGGGAAAAGGAGGGACCCTTGGCAGGGGAGTGAGAAAGAGTCCAGTGCCGGTGTGAGTGTCTGTTTCCATCTTCATCCCCACCGTCTTAGGCTCCAGTTCAGTGTCTGTCTGTGGACCTTATCTTACTTGCTGCCTCTGTCTGTGGTCTGACAGGGCCCCTCGATCCCCTCCACCTTGCCCCGACCCCTGCCATGCTGGTCCCTTCTCTTTTCCATTTATTGGGATCTGGCTTGCTCCAGGATCCTCAGGTCATAGTTCTTTTTGGCCACTCTAAGTTTGTTGAAGTGAAGGGAGGCATTCTGAGATGCCAGGGGGCTGGGGAACACAGCCACGATGCCTTACAAGGCAGTGAAGTCCGAGTGACAGCTGTTCTCAGCAGTCCCACCATTGTCCCCCCTCCCCCACCCCATGGTAATGTAAGTTTCCATGTTTTAAATAGTTGGAATTCCATCACCTCCACTAGCTTTGTTTGTAGTGATGCTTCCTAAGGCCCATTTGACTTCTCACTCCAAGATGTCTGTCTCTATCTAGGTGAGTCATCACACCATTGTGGTTATCTGGGTCATTAAGATCTTTTTTATATACTTCTTATGTGTATTCTTGCCATCTCTTCTTAATATCGTCTGCTTCTGTTAGGTCCATACCATTTCTGTCCTTTATTGTGCCCATCTTTGCATGAAAAAATTTGATTCTGTGAAAGTGCTGTACTCAATATGTCAGCAAATTTGAAAAACTCAGTAGTGGCCACAGGACTGGAAAAGGTCAGTTTTCATTACAATCTCAAAGAAGGGCAATGCCAAACAATGTTCAAACTACCACCCAATTGCACTCATCTCACACGCTAGCAAAGTAATGCTCAAAATTCTCCAAGCCAGGCTTCCACAGTATGTGAACCATGAATTTCCAGATGTTCAAGCTGGATTTAGAAAAGGCAGAGGAACCAGAGATCAAACTGCCAACATCCACTGAATCATCAAAAAAGCAAGAGTTCCAGAAAAACGTCTACTTCTGCTTTATTGACTACACCAAAGCCTCTGTGTAGATCACAATGGACTGTGAAAAATTCTGAAAGAGACGGGAATACCAGGCCACCTTATCTGCCTCCTGAAAAACCTGTACGCAGGTCAAGAAGTAACAGTTAAAACTGGACATGAAACAACAGACTGGTTCCAAATTGGGAAAGGAGTACGTCAAGGCTGTATATTGTCATCCTGCTTATTTAGCTTATATGCAGAGTACATCATGTGAAGTGCCAGGCTGGATGAAGCACAAGATGGAATCAAGATTGCTGGGAGAAATGTCAATAACTTCAGATACGCAGATGACACCACCCTTATGGCAGAAAGTGAAGAAGAACTAAAGAGCCTCTTGATGAAAGTGAAAGAGGAGAGTGAAAAAGTTGGCTTAAAACTCAACATTCAGAAAACTAAGATCATGGCATCAAGTCTCATCAATTCATGGCAAATAGATGGGGAAACAGTAGAAACAATGAGAGACCTTATTTTGGGGGGCTCCAAAATCACTGCAGATGGTGATTGCAGCCATGAAATTAAAAGATGCTTGCTCCTTGGAAGAAAAGCTATGACCAACCTAGACAGCCTATTACAAAGCAGAGACATTACTCTGCCAACAAAGGTCCATCTAGTCAAAGCTATGGTTTTTCCAGTAGTCATGTATGCGTGTGAGAGTTGGACTATAAAGGAAGCTGAGCGCTGAAGAATTGATGCTTTTGAACTGTCGTGTTGGAGAAGACTCTTGAGAATCCCTTGGACTGGAAGGAGATCAGATCAGTTCAGTCACTCAGTCGTGTCCAGTCTTTGCGACCCCATGGCCTGCAGCACACTGGGCTTCCCTGTCCATTACCAATTCCTGGAGCTTACTCAAACTCATGTCCATCGAGTTGATGATGCCATCCAACCATCTCATCCTCTGTCCTCAAATCAGTCCATCCTAAAGGAAATCAGTCCTGAATATTCATTGGAAGGACTGATGCTGAAGCTCCAATACTTTGGCCACCTGATGCGAAGAACTGACTCATTGGGAAAGACCCTGATGCTGGGAAAGATTGAATGCAGAAGGAGAAGGGGATGACAGAGGATGAGATGGTTGGATGGCATCACTGACTCGATGGGCATGAGTCTGAGCAAGCTCCGGGAGTTGGTGATGGACAGGGAGGCCTGCTGTGCTGCAGTCCATGGGTTTGCAAAGAGTTGGCCATGACTGAGCGACTGAACTGAACTTGCATGAAATGTTCCCTTGGTATCTCTAATTTTCTTGAAGAGATCTCTAGTCTTTTCTAGTCTATTTTTTCCTCTGTTTACATTGATCACTTAGGAAGGCTATCTTATTTCTCCTCACTGTTCTTTGGAACTCTACATTCAGATGGAAGTATCTTTCCTTTTCGCCTTTGCCTTTCACTTCTCTTCTTTTCTCAGCTATTTGTAAGGCCTCCTCAGACAGCCATTTTACCTTTTTGCATTTCTTTTTCTTGGGAATGGTTTTCATCATGGCCTCCTATACAGTGTTACAGACCTCCATCCATAGTTCTTCAGGCACTCTATCAGATCTAATACTGGGTTTTGTAATAAACTGATCAGCATTTGTATATTAGAACTTCTATACACTCCAGTGTTCTTGCTTGGAGAATCCCAGGGACGGGGAAGCCTGGTGGGCTGCCATCTGTGGGGTCGCACAGAGTTGGACATGACTGAAGCGACTTAGCAGCAGCAGCAGCAACACTAGCTATATTGCCTTGAACAGATCATTCATTCTTTTTGAATTTCAATGTTCTCATCTGTAAATTGGGGTTAATAGTAGTAGATACTTCAAGGAGCATTTGTTTTTTTGTGTGTGTTCACATTCAGATATGCATGTGTGCCATATGATTGTGTATAAACACTAAATTAATACATTGAAACACAGCACAGTTCTTGATACATAGTGATGAGCTCTTAAAATGTTAGCTATTGTTACTATTCATATAGTCAACGCTGTGTCGTGTCCGACTCTGTGCGACCCCATAAGACGCCAGCCCACCAGGCTCCCCTGTCCCTGAGATTCTCCAAGCAGGAACACTGGAGTGGGTTGCCATTTCCTTCTCCTGTGCATGAAAGTGAAAAGCAAAAGTGAAGTCGCTCAGTCGTATCCGACTCTTAGCGACCCCATGGACTGCAGCCCACCAGGTCCTCTGTCCATGGGATTCTCCAGGCGAGAGTACTGGAGTGGGGTGCCATCGCCTTCTCCAAAGTCAACACTAGCTATATGGTTTAAAAGAAAGTTGGAGCTAGACTACACTAACTAGCTTTGGATTCTGGGCGAGTAACTTAATCTTTCTGTGCCTGGTTTTCTCATTCTGTAAAACAGGGTGATAATAGTACTTAGTCATAGGGTTGTTATGATGATTAAGTGAGTTAATATTTTGAAAGCAATCAGAGCCTTATCTGACACTTTTGCCCTAGATGTAGAACCTGAATATACAGTAGAATCACTCTCAGATGTTTTTCTTGCCTGGACTGTACCCCCCCCAAACTTGGATTCACTTGTTCTAAGGTGTCGTGTGAGCTTTTCTTTCCTTATTTTAACTCTCCTAGGGTTCTGATGTGCATCTAGGATTGAGAACCGCTACTCTGGATATTCACTGAATAAGTAACTACTTATCTACCATGTGCTCAGAACTTTAGAATATCAGTCAGATAGATCAATCAGTCCTTCAGGCAGTATTCCCCACCTCCATCCCAGTGGAGCCTCGAGATGAAGGCAGCCTCTGGGAGAGGCAGAAGCACCGTGCTAAGCTGAGCCCGGATTCCTGACCCACAGAAACTGAGACAATAAAGGCTTGTTTTCTGGTTGTAGCATCATTACAGCTGAAATTTATAAGAATTTCAAAGCATAGCCACCAGAAGGTAGAAAGCTTCCCACATAACAGATCAGATTTATGATTATGGAATATATTCAGATTATTAGCAGTCAGAGGGCTGAAAGGCCTGGAGAAATTTCTGACTTTGAAAAGAAGGAAATATAGATAGAAGGAAAAGCTATTGCTGGTAAAGGCTTGTGCATCTCAAATGTGTACAGGATGACTGTAAATACTAATACCTCTGTCTCAAATAAGTAATAGTAATTAGTATTCTGTCTGGTGGTAACATTTTCCAAAAATTAATTCAATTTGGAAAGACACCCTTCTTAAGTATGGCCAGTGTATATTGCATGTATTTTGGTATAAATAAATTCCTAAGGAATACCTTTTTCCTTTTTAAGTGGATTGGTCTATGCATTGCATGATCACTGGGAATTATAAGTCATTTTATAAACAGGGATTATTAAGTTTTCTAATTTTCAGGGTTTTTTCAGGGTGGAGCAGAACATGTTTTTTCAGTCTCTGTGTAGCTTGGATTAAAATTAAACTCTGATATTTTCAGATGTAGCCAGCAGTTGTCTTACATCTTTGTCACATGCTAACAGTTCATTGAATCACAGGCCTGGAAGCCAGAACTATTGCTTTTTTTTCTGTAAAAGGTACACTGGTGATATTTTATTATTGTTAAAGAATTGACAGTTTTAAAAGAATGTTATTTTCAGTTTATTATTCAGTTTTGACAGTTTCTATGCTTTGATGATGACATTTTAAAATGTGCATAATGAATATTCTAAAAAAGCAAACATGTTTTGATGAGAGAAGCCTTTTGATAGAAATACCAAATAGAATAAGGCTGCTGCTGCTGCTGCTAAGTCGCTTCAGTCGTGTCCAACTCTGTGCGACCCCATAGACGGCAGCCCACCAGGCTCAGCCGTCCCTGGGGTTCTCCAGGCAAGAACACTGGAGTGGGTTGCCGCTTTCCTTCTCCAATGCATGAAAGTGAAAAGTGAAAGTGAGGTCGCTCAGTCGTGTCCAACTCTTAGCGATCCCATGGACTACAGCCCACCAGGCTCCTCCGTCCATGGGATTTTCCAGGCAAGAGTACTGGAGTGGGGTGCCATTGCCTTCTCCGAGAATAAGGCTAGTCTTGCACTAATAACAAATATGATGCCTAAAATGTGAGGTTGGTCCCAGAGCTCTTTTCCAGTGTGTATCATTTTCCAAGTTTGCCAGGAATTCAGAAAAGGGTAGTTTCACTCCTCTAACTTCCCAGTTTGAATCTCTTATTCTTTACTCAAAAGGTTTCCTCTGAAGAGGACTGGTCTTATAGAAGCAGCTTTGCACTTCATCGGCAACATTTGATTAACGGTAACAATGAAATGCTTCACCAGATTGAACTTCACTTCAAGCTCCCAAACAGTACAGATCAACTACGCAGGTTCAAAGACACTCTTTATCTTACTCAGGTAAGCCGTTTTCATTCTGGGCTTCAACAGCTATCTGCAGTTAACGTAAGATATCCTGTAGAGTTTGTAAGCCTTTTGTGGTGAAAAATATTCAGGGTTTCATCTTGCTGATTAAAAAAAAATTATCTTCTTCAAAATAGAGATATGATGACAGGTAAAACCTGAAATAGTAAAATTTTTGGCATTTGTCTTTCTTAAAAGAAAAGCTCACAGAATTCTATAACAAATTGTGTATTCAAATATTCCCTAGTTCAAGATTACTATCAAGGTTCCATAATTAAGTCTAAAGTAGCATTTGCCAAGGATAAAATGGGAAAATGGAACACAGGAGAGACCAAAAACAGACTCATGTACGATACAGTCATCGACTAATGGTGCAATATGCCATTGCAATCTGTGGGAAAAGATAGTCTTATCAATAAACAGTACTGTATCAAGTGGGTATCTTTATGGGAAATAAATGAGCTATGATCCCCATATACAAAAATTAATTAATGATCACTCAACTGGGAAAGGTAGTACAATAAAGCTTCTAGGAGAGACCGTAGGAGATTATCTTCATGACCTTGGCATAGGCAAACAGTTTCTTAAACAGAACATAAAAAACACTATGAAGGAAAATAATGATAAATTGGACTTCATTAAAATTATACACCTCTGTGTATCAAAGCCACCATCAGGAGAGAGAAAATGCAAGCCACAGATTGGGGAACAATGTTTGCAGTACATATATCTGATAAAGGATTTGTATTTAGAATAAAGCACTTCTGTAAAGCAATAAGAAAAAGATAACCTGTTAAAAAATGGACACAGTTCTTTTTTTTTATTTTAGACAAAGAATTTAATATCCTTCTATTTTTTCATGTTTTATTCCAGCTTCATATTTCCCAACTTTTGAAAGCATAATTTGAGTAATTAACACTAAATTATTTTATTCAACTATTGCTATAATTATTATTCTTTGTATTTTATACCTCATCTTTTTTTTTTTAAGTTTTTTTTTTCTAGTGGCATTAAGAAGTAATTCTTGATCAGGCACTTCATCAGAGAAGGTAACCAGATGGTCAGAAAGTATATGCAAATGCGCTCAGTTTCATTCTTAATTAAGGAGATGCAAATTAGAGCCATGCCAGGATACTCCTACACACTGTACACAATGTAATTTTAGCACAATGGCTAAAGTTAGAAAGATTGACAATACCAACTGTTGGTGAGGAGGTGGGACAGCTGGAACTTCTAGACATTGTTGGTAGGGCTGGACATTTGTCTAAACAGTTTCGGAAATTTTAAGGCAGTTTGTACCCAAGCTAAACATTTGCTTCCTCCTTGAATCAGCATTTCTACTCTTAGTTGTGTACCCACAAAAACAAGTGCATATGTCTGTCACAGACATCTAAAATAATGTTCATTACATGTTTATTCATAATACCCCCAAACTGGAAACAACCAAAATGTTCTTTAACAGAAGAACTTAGAAATTGTGGAATATTTATACAGTGGAATGAAAGTGAAAGTCACTCAGTTGTGTTTGACTCTTTGTGACCCCATGGACTACACAGTCCATGGAATTCTTCAGGTCAGAATACTGGAGTGGGTAGCCTTTCCCTTCTCCAGGGGATCTTCCCAACCCAGGAATCGAATCAGGGTCTCCTGCATTGCAGGCGGATTCTTTACTAACTGAGGTATCAGGGAAGCCCAAGAGGGCTCCACAGCAATAAAAAAAAGAATGAACTACTGATATCAGCTTCAACTCAGATAAATCTCACAGATGTTATGTTGAGCAAAAGAAACATTGAAATTTCACTGTGGACAAAATGAGTCAAGGTGATATACAGCAAATTAGTGGTAACCACTCTTGTGGAGGAAGTTGATGCCTTATGATTAGAAAAGGGTACAAGGAAACTTTCTGGAATGCTAAAAAAGTTTTGTGTCTTTCTCTGGGTGCTGGTTACATGGGTGTATACATATGTTAAAATTCACTGAGTTATACACTGAAGATCTGTTCATATTATGCACCTCACTAGATTTTTTTTAATGGCTCTGTTGAGATATAAATTGACATACCATAAAGTTCACTTGTTTTAAGTGTACAGTTAAGTGATTTTTAGTATATTTGTTCAGTCGTGTGACCATCACCATAATCCAATTTTAGAACATTTCTGACACTCCAGAAAAATCTATCTTACCCATTTGTGATCACTCTCCTTTCTCACTTCCAGTCTTCAGCAAACATTACTTTGCTTTCTGTCTTTGTAGATTTTATTTTCTCAACATTTCTTATAGCTGGAATCGTATAATACCCCTCTTTGGTATGTGGCTTCTTTCACCGAGCATAATGTTTTTGAAGTTCTTCCACGTTATAGCATGTATCTGTACTTCATTTCTCTTTCTTGCTGAATAATAGCCTGTTGTATGGAGATCATGTTTTATTTGTCCATTCATCAGTTGATATACATTTGGGTTATTTTACATTTTTAACTATTATGAATAATACTAATATGAATATTTGCATACACATCTTTCTACCTATATTTTCATGTATCTTGAGTAGAAATATATGAGTAAACTTGCTGAGTTATGTGATAAACTTATGTTTGACTTTTTTTGGAGTATAATTGGTTTACACTGTTAGTCTCTGCTGCACAATGAAGTGAATCAGCTGTATGTATACATATATCCCCTCCCACGTGGACCTCCCTCCCCCTTCATCCTACCCCTCTAGGTCATCACAAAGCACCGAGCTGAGCTCCCTGTGCTATACAGCAGGTTCCCACTAGCTAGCTGTTTTACACGTGGTAGTGTATAAATGTCAAACCTAATCTCCTGGTTCATCCCACCATTCCCTTCTTCCCACCCATGTCCACATGTCTGCTCTCTACATCCATGTTACGTTTAACTCCTAAAGAAAAGAACAACCTGGATTTTAGACAATATTTTCTCTTTTTATTAATATAAATTTATTTATTTTAATTGGAGGCTAATTACTTTACAAGGCTGTATTGGTTTTGCTATACATTGACATGAATCCACCACGGGTGTACATAGACAATATTTTCGTCTTAATATTTACATTTGCCTATTTTATTTCATGAACCTGTGAATGCACCATGTAAGACTATTTGAAAGCAACTGTTTATTTATCTTTTATTTCTGCTAAATTTGTTTCAAGTTCTCAGAGAGAAGGGCAGAACCTAATCTCAGTCCTATGAGTTGATCTGAAGTAACATATTGCTGCTGCTGCTGCTGCTAAGTCGATTCAGTTGTGTCCGACTGTGCGACCCCATAGAGGGCAGCCTACCAGGCTCCTCTGTCCATGGGATTTTCCAGGCAAGAGTACTGGAGTGGGCTGCCATTTTTCATGGCCAATATTCTATAAAAGCATCTCAGTTTTGATATATGAAATAGGATAGTCCCTATTCCTGTGCATATGTGTTATGTGTGAACCTTTTCAGCTGTTGTGTTTTCATGCTGGCTTCCCCCCTCCCAGCTGTTCATTTTATTGTGGTTACTTTATTCTGTTTCCTCAAAACACATTCAAAGAACTAACAGAAATAATTGTTATTTTCAAACTCATGAACATTGGAGATACACAGTTAGGAGCTGGGGTGTGAGTGTGTTTTCAGTCATTCAGTTGTGTCCGACTCTTTGTGGCCCCATGGATAGCCTGCCAGGCTCGTTTGTGCATGGAATTTGCCAGGCAAGAATACTTGAGTGTGTAGCCATTCCCTTCTTCAGAGGATCTTCTTGACGCAGGGATCAAACCCACGTCTCCTGTGTCTCCTGAATTGGCAGGTGGACCACTGAGCCACCTGGGAAACCCAGGGACTGGTGTACAGTGGAATTATGTATTGGTGGTTTTTCTTGGTGATGACTTTTGTCTGATCCTGTAAGTATGAGCTTCCTATCAGGCATTGGCTGGGAACTGGACTTGTTGGTTCTACCTTGAGACTTTCTGATGCTTGATGGATCTGAGATGAAAGAAATCAGAATTATGATTTTTTGCTTGTTTATCCTTAGTGTTGGACTTTCTTGACTGAGTATAGACAGGAAATGTTAACAAGTTTTTCTTTCCTTATTAGTTTCATATTAGAACAGTCATCTTTAGTGTACATACAAGAAGTAAATCATTGGTCCATTTTCTCTGTTCCCACTCCCACCTCTTGATCTTATTCTCATAATCCGTTATACTGTTCTGAAGAACCAGGGTACTTGCCTGTGTGCCAATTTTTAAGACATTCTATTAAGGAATTTAAATTAAATTCTAAATTTAAACCTCTGTGGTGGCTCAGAGGTTAAAACGTCTGCCTCCAATGTGGGAAACCCGGGTTCTATCCCGTAGTTGGGAAGATCCCCTGGAGAAGGAAATGGTAACCCACTCCAGTATTCTTGCCTGGAGAATCCCATGGATGGAGAAGTCTGGTAGGCTACAGTCCATGGGGTTGCAAAGAGTTGGACACGACTGAGCAACTTCACTTACTTGCTTACTTACTTATTAAGGAATCTATTTTTGTATGCAACTTTCAGAAAACTCTTGGCTGAGAAAGCTGTGCAATAAGTTTCTTTACATTTAGATCCTTCCCTGGCTTCTCTTTATCTTGCAAACACAAAGGCATCCCTTAGGCTCTTACCTCTTTAATTCTTCTAATGTTCCAAAATAATCTTGCCCTACTTTTCATTGTCCTACTTTAACCTGTTGTATTCCAAATAACCTACATGCCTAGGCACACTCTCTTCAGCTATGTCACACAGACCTTGCTTCTTAGTTTGGGGACTGTCTACACTAACGAATCTGTTAGGTGACTTACTTGACCACCATGGTTTCTTGCTAGCCAGCTAGAGAGGAAGCTGGCCTGTGGACTGTCTTCACTAACCCATTAGCTTATAGCCCCCTCTAGTGCTTTCATTTATTCTTCGTGTATTTATTGAGCATGTAATGAGCGCTAGAAGTTTGGTGATGTACTTTGCTGGTGCTGCTGCTAAGTCACTTCAGTCATGTCTGACTCTGTGAGACCCCATAGAAGGCAGCCCACCAGGCTCCCCTGTCCCTGGGATTCTCCAGGCAAGAACACTGGAGTGGGTTGCCATTTCCTTCTCCAATGCATGAAAGTGAAAAGTCAAAGTGAAGTCGCTCAGTCGTGTCTGACTCGCAGCGATCCCGTGGACTGCAGCCTACCAGGCTCCTCCATCCATGGGATTTTCCAGGTGGGATCCATTTAATCTAGTACATTGCAAGTGACTTGATCATAAGCAGCAAGGTGGGGGCAGGGGGTGGTGAAAAACAGACTATGCGGTAGGCCCAGGTGTTGATGATACCTGCTACTCTGAAACAGTTTCCTTTTTGGTAAGCAAATGTGGTGGGGATCCAGAACATGCTGAACTTTTAAATTTAGGGGTAGGGTGGGTAAAGAAAGGGAATGAAGGTATGCTTACTAACATCACATATTACACACTAGTATGTTGTATTCATATACATCATGTAATTTAACAATCAAGCAGAGATCAGCATTCTTTGCATGTCTACTGAAATACTTGGCCCTGAGGCATGAGGTGCTTCGTATACATTCTCATGTAATTTGAACAACATCTTCTGACATCTCTGTTACTGTTTTCCTTTTACACACGAGGAAACAGAGGCTCAGAACAGTTAAGTATTTTTCCCAAGTTCTCAGGGCAATGAATGAAGTAGGTTTCTGCTTTAAAATACACTATTAAATCTCTCTACAGCTGAGATAAGGGAAATTCTGTAACTACTGAGGTGTTTAGTTAAATTATAACATCAAATTTTCAGCAGTTAAGTAAAGCAGACATTAGAAATTTAGCACATTAAAAAAGTCCTTATTGGAACAATAGAGAAAATGAACAAAATCAAAAGTTAATTATTTGAAAAGATCAACAAAATTGAAAAACATTTAGCTAGCTTGGCCAAAAAGATGAGAGAGGAGACTCAATTTCTAAATCAGGAATGAAAGAGGGAACATTACTATTGACCTTACTGGATAAAAAAAAAAGAGTCATTATGGAATATTATAAACAGCTGTAGGGCAACAAGTCGTATATCCTAAATGAAATGGACAAATCCATAGAAACACACAAACTATGAAAACTTACTCAAGAAAAAACTGTGAGCAGACCTTTAACAACTAAAGAAGTTGAGTTAGTACTTAAAGGGCTTCCCTTAAAGATGGCTTCACAAGTGAATTCTAAAAAACACATAAGGAAAGATTAACACAACCCTTCACAAAATATTCCACCAAAATAGAAGAGGCAAAGTCACTTCCTAAACTCTTTCTATGAAGACATTGTTCTCCTGATACCAAAACTGGACAAAGACATACCAAGAAAAGTGACTGCATGCCAGTGAGTACCCTTATGGGCTTCTCTGGTGGCTCAGATGGTGAAGAATCTGCTGGCAATGCAGGGATCGATCCCTGGGTCGGGAAGATCCCCTGGAGAAGGAAATGGCCACCCACTCCAGTATTCTTGCCTGGAGAATTCCATGGACGGAGGAGCCTGGCAGGCTACATAGAGTCCATGAGATTGCAAAGAGTTGTGACTGAGCGACTACACTAGACTAGAGATGAGTATAGACAGAAAAAAAAAAATCAACAAAATAGCGGCAATTCAAATCCAGCAACACAGAAAAAGGTTTATATATCAAAAGTAGGATTTATCTCAGGAATAGAAGACTTGTTCAACATATGAAAGTCAACCAATATAATATACTATGTTAATAGAATGAAGGAAAAGCAACTATATAATAATAATCTCAATAGATGAAGAAAAAGCACTAGACAAAATGTAACACCCTTTCATGATAAAAAATTCAACAAACTAGGAAGATAAAGGAGCTCCCTCGACCTGAAAGAGAGCCATCTATGAAGAACCCGTAGCCAATATCAAATTTAATAGTGGAGGAAAGAATGCTTTCTCCCTAAAATGAGGAAGAAGACAAAGAAGCCTTCCCTTGTCCCTTCTGTTCAACATTGTACTGGAGATTCTGGTCAGCACAATTAAGCCAGAAAATGAAATAAAGGCATTCAAATTGGAAAGAAAGAAGTAAAAACTGTATTTGCAGATGCATGATCTTATATATATAGAAAACCATAAAAACTACCTAAAATCTATTAGAACCAGTAAATTAATTTAGCCACTTTGCAGGATATAGGATCAATATACAAATATCAATTGTATTTTAAGCAATAAGCAGTTTGAAAGTGAAATTTACTAAACAGAACCATCTACAATAGTAGCAAAAAGAATAAAATACTTTGGAATATATTTAACTGAAGAGATATAAGACTTGCACACTGAAAACTACAAAACATTAGTGATGGAAATTAAGGAAATGGGAAGACATTTTGTGTTAATGGATTGGAAGACTTACTACTGTTAAGAACTCCACAAACTGATTTACAGATTCAGCATAACTCCTATCAAAATTATACTACCATCTTTGGAAAAATGGGCAGAGTGATCCTAAGATTTATATAGAAATGCAAGGCACTCAGAACAGTCGAAACCATCTTGAAAAAGAACAAATTTGGAAGACACACTTCCTGCTTTTAAAACTTACTACAAAACCGTAGTAATCAAGGCACTGTGGTACTGACATAGGACAGACAGGGATTGATTGAATAGACTTGAGAGTCCAAAAATCAGCCCATCTATGGCCAACTGATTTTCTCCAAGGATGCTAAGATGACGAAATGGAGAAAGAATAGTGCTTTGAACAAATGGTGCTTGAATAACTGAATAACCACATGTCAAAGAATGAATTTAGACTTCCACCTCACACTATATACAAAAATGAACTTAAAATGGATTAAAGATCCAAATATATGAAACTCTTAGAAGAAAATATAGGTGTGGATCTTTGTGAATTTTGATTATGTAACAGTGTCTTAGATATGACATCAAAGCAGAAGCAACTGAAGAAAAAATTAAATTGGACTTCATCAAAATTAAAAACTTGTGTGTCAGAGGACACTATCACAGAAGTGAAAAGATAATCCATGAATTGGGAGAAAAAATTTACAAGTCATGTATCTAATAAGGGTCTAATGTCCAGAACATATTAAGAACTCTTACAACACAGTAATGAAGAAGACAACCTAATATACAAATGAGTGAAATATTTGAATAGACATTTGTCCAGTGAACTTGACCAGTAGGTACATGAGAAGATGCACAGTATGCCACTAGGAAAGTGCAAATCAAAACCACATGAGATACCACTCATATCCACTAGGATATCTGGAATTTAAAAAAAGAAAAAAGAGACAAATATTGGTTAAGTATATTGGTCAGTGTTTTCTAGAGAAATAGACCAAATATGATACATAGAGATAGATAGACAGAGGCTTCCCAGGTGGCCCTAGTGGTAAAGAACCCACCTGCCAATGCAGGAGACATAAGAGACTTGAGTTTGATCCCTGGGTCAGGAGGATCCCCGGGAGGAGGGCATGGCAACCCACTACAGTATTCTTGCCTGGAGAATCCCATGGGCAGAGGAGCCTGGTGGGCTACAGTCCATATGGTCGCAAAGAGTTGGGCAGAACTGAAGCGACTTAGCACATAGATATATAAAACAGGAAATTTATTATAGGAATTGTCTTAAATGATTACGGAGGCCAAGAAGTCTTACAGTCTGCCGTCTGCATGAAGGAAAACCAGGGAAGACTATGGTATAATTCAGCTCGAGGTCTGAGAACTGAGGCGCCATTGCTGTAAGATCTGGAGTCCCAGGGTCCAGTGACCAGGAACTCCAGTGTTGGGAGTTAGAGAAGCTGTGCCTCAGCTCAAGAGAGAGAATGCACCCTTCCTCTACTCTTTTGCTCTATCCAGGCCATTCAGCCACCTGTGATGACACTCACCCTCATTCATGAGGACCGACCTTCTTCGTCTATGGAATCACCAATAACATCTTCACAGACACACCTAGAAATAGTGTTTACCAGCCATGTGTGTGTGTGTGTGAGCTCAGTCCGACCCCTTGTGACCTGAGGAGGCATCCCCTAACCCAGTCAGATTCACACATAAAGTTATACCATCACGATAAGGATGTGGAGAAATTAGAACCTCAAATGGTTTGCTAGTGGGAATGTATTAATAAAATAGTACAGCTACTATGAAAAAGTTTGTCAGTGTCCCAAAAGTTAAAACAATTACCATAGGACACAGAAATTCTACTCTTAGGGATGTATCCAAGAAAATGGAAAACATATTCACCCAAAAAGCTCTGCCCCAAAGTTCATAATAGCTGAAAAGTTAAAACAATCTAAATGTGTATCAACCAATAAGTGGATACACAAAATGTGGCATATCCATGCAATGAAATAGTATCCAGCAGAATAAAAAGGTTTGAAGTACTGGTACATAGTCCAACATGGGTGAGCCTTGGAAACTTCAGGCTAACTGAAGGAAGTCAGTCACAAATTGTATTGTACGTATTGTGTTATACCACTTACATGAAACGTCCAGAATAGACAAATGTATGGAGACAGAAAGTGGATGAGTGGTTTCCAGAAGCAGAGGAGAGGGAAGAATGAGCAGTATAATACAGGAATAACACTGTATTAACCAGCACAGAATTTTGTGGGGGAGGATAATGAAAATATTCTGAAATTATGTAGTGGTAAGATTTGCACAACATGTGACTATACTAAAAACCAATGACTTGTAAACTGTAAAAGAGTAAGTTGTGTGGCATTAGTTATATCCAGTTTAAAAGTGGCTTTATAGGAAGACTGTTATTGTCAAGATAATTTTAAGTAAATATATCAGGAGAACTTATCACATGGCTACTCCTAGTTCCAAAGGCAGAGGTGTGGTTCTGAGCGTATAACCTAGGTATAACCCTACCAATCTGGAGGAAGGGGAGATAGGGGTTTTATACACAGCAACCTGTATCACAGTGGCATAGCTGGAATTGGAACCTAGGTCTTGCTGTCCTGGTCCCATTTCTTTTTCCCATGCCGTGTTTCTCTGAGGAGACTGATTTCCTAAGTGTAATCAAGTGAGCTGCTGAAAATAGGCATATTTCTAAAACTAAAATAAGATTTGTCTGCTAACAGTGGGACTGAGTAACCTAGAAAATGACTAAGCATTTATCCTTCTTATGTATAAAGACTGTTTTCTTTAGGAGAAAAATGCATGAATGTATAAATATGGGTACAATTTTTGAAGGTAAAGAGACAGTTGCAGAGATTTTTTTCCAGGCAAGTAGGATTATACAGTTTCCCTTTAAGATGGACAGTGGGCAATGGTCTTCTGCATTTTTATGAACAAAGGTGTCATTCATTAGCCCTAACTGGCACCCGCTGGTATGGATAAACCCAGATGCGTGTTCCAGGCATGGCACCAGCTGTCTGTGGAGGGTGCTCCAGGGTGCACATGACAGAACCCGGGGCCCTGAAGAGCCTTGGTGGTCACTTTCACATCAAGTTCTGGTGTGATCGGCTATGAGGTAGGGCTTACCTAGTGCTCTTTTCTTTTCATTCCTAGCAAGGCTTAGGAGTCCTGCTTGCCTTAAAATTTTTTTCTAAGTATAAAAGAATCGCTAATGCTTACTTATTAAGCCAGACAAGGTAAATGACAGCTCAGAAATGGTTAGATATATAGAAGTAAATATATTTTGCAAGTGATTCTGAGAGTTGGAGTAGTTTAGGGACTGAAAACTCAATGTTTGTAGGAGCCCAGCAGGTAATTTAAATGGATGAGAGTGTAAATATTGGGGATTGTGGCAAAATGGAGTATACACGCCTTGACTTAAGACACTAAACTATAATACCAACAACAATGAGAGACAAGAAGCACCTGCTTTGTGAGCCAATTAAAACCTGTGTGGGCTAAGCCCTGACTACAGGCTACTAGCTTATGGCAATCTCTCAAGTGGAACATAATAGAGCAGCATGCAACCAGGACTTTAAAATGTGTCATATATTGACACATTATATTGAAATTGTATTATCGCATTATTTTGTCATATATTGACATGTTATACGACATTATATTGTGATATATTGACAAGAGAGACAACACAAGAAGCAAAGAGATTAATTTGAACATAAAATGTTCTTAATTCTTGTATTTAAAGAAAAAGCTGCAAACCATTCAAATGCCTAATAATCACTGGAGAATGATTCCTCAAGCTATAACTATATAACCCTTTAAAGCACAGAGATATATAGAAAATGCCAGTGCGTCTCATGGAAGTGGTCATAGGTGAAAATTAACTGAGTAGAATACAAAACTGTAAATGCATGAGTTACAATCAGTTCAGTTCAGTTGCTTAGTTGTGTCTGACTCTTTGCGACCCCATGAATTGCAGCACGCCAGGCCTCCCTGTCCATCACCAACTCCTGGAGTTCACTCAAACTCACATCCATCGAGTCAGTGATGCCATCCAGCCATCTCATCCTCTGTCATCCCCTTCTCCTCCTGCCCCCAATCCCTCCTAGCATCAGAGTCTTTTCCAATGAGTCAATTCTTCACATGAGGTGGCCAAAGTACTGGACTTTCAGCTTGAGCATCATTCCTTCCAAAGAAATCCCAGGGCTGATCTCCTTCAGAATGGACTGGTTGGATCTCCTTGCAGTCCAAGGGACTCTCAAGAGTCTTCTCCAACACCACAGTTCAAAAGCATCAATTCTTCGGCGCTCAGCTTTCTTCACAGTCCAACTCTCACATCCATACATGACCACTGGAAAAACCATAGCCTTCACTAGACGGACCTTTGTTGGCAAAGTAATGTCTCTGCTTTTGAATATGCTATCTAGGTTGGTCATAACTTTCCTTCCAAGGAGTAAGCATCTTTTAATTTCATGGCTGCAGTCACCATTTGCAGTGATTTTGGAGCCCAAAAAAATAAAGTCTGACACTGTTTCCACTGTTTCCCCATCTATTTCCCATGAAGCTTAGTCATGTCAGATTCTTTGAGACCCCATGGACTGCAGCATGCCAGGCTTCCCTGTCCATCACTAACTCCCAGAGCTTACTCAGACTTATGTCCTTTGAGTCAGTGATGCCATCCAACCATCTCATCCTCTATCGTCCCCTTCTCTTCCCACCTTCAATCTTCCCCAGCATCAGGGTCTTTTCCAATGAGTCAGTTCTTCACATCAGGTGGCCAAAGTATTACAATATATGTTACAATATAATAAGTTATAATACATGTTAACAAAGATCTGAAAGAATTTGGATTGTTAAAAAAAAAAAAGTGTTGCTCTTTGTATTCCCCCTCCCCTGCCAAAAAGAAGCTTAAATTCACCTTGAAGAAAATGCAGGTCACCTCTACCAAAGCCATCAGTAAATCATCTAATCGTCCTTTGGATCAGATCTAACTAAGCATGAGCGTGACTGTTTCAATGAGTATGGCTTTGTCTTCAAAGCTTGTATTTTTGCCTGAAAGAGATGACCTAATTTCCTACTCTAGTGCACACTGATGTTTTGTTTCCCACCTCGAAATTCTGTTTTTCACTTCTCTCCTGTTCACCCTGTTTTCTAAACCTGGATGCAAGGAAAGAGATTCTAGTCCCAAACTTCTTGAATGACACCCCTCCTTCTCTTCTGCTTATGAGTCCGTGCGGAATGAAGTCCCGTAGCAGAATATTGCAGGTTCTTTGGCTCCCTTGGTGTATCAGGAATGGCTCAAACTTTGAAGACACTTCAGGTCCTGGGAGTTCCAGAATTGTAGGCCAGCACCCAAAGCAAAGTGTCCGTGGTTGCCATTTGATGCTTGTGCTCAGCCTGTCGGGGCTAGGCCAGAACTTTGGACTGTCTGGTGAACGGACTGCCTCTCTCTATATGTTACTCTTTGGTGTGATGAAGCCTTCCTTATCTTTTCCCATGACCCCTTCACACACAGTGCATAAAGCCTCTGATGATTGCTCAGGAATCTCAGGAGGAGAACAAGAAACTTCTCTTTCAGAGCCTCAGGTGTGCATGCTACCGGGCAGGGACTGCCTTGATTTTGTGCCCAGGGGGACACTTTTCACTTGGTTGGTGGGGACATTATTTGGGGGTCCAGGTAAGATATTATCAAATTTTAAAAACAAATACCAAGATTGCTTTCCATACTGACATGATGATGTGAGGTCTGTAGTGGGCATGGATTGTAATTGGTGTTGCCCTGCTTCTACTGAGATTTCATTTGCCTGCTTTATTTTCACTGAACTTTCTAAAAATTTTTCTGCAACAATGATTTTGATAACTCAACAAACATTTGAACATTTAATGAAAGAACTTGATTTCTCTGTGCATAGCTTTCCAGGCCTAGATGTAGATAACTCTCTGTCTTCTTTAGTTTAGCTCAGATAAGATCCTTATGTTTTATAAGGAACTTGTATAGACATCCCGAGTCCAGCTGTTACTCACCTGGGTATGGACTCTTTCATCACTAGAAATTGATGAGGTCGGATGAGAATTCAGGCAAGGCTTTGCTGGGATTTGTGCTGCAGCATGAGGGAGGGAAAACAAGTAACAGATGCCCTTGATTGCCTGGCTCCGAAAACGTGGGTGAGGATGGAGGCCGATTGGTGAGTTGGGCAGGAGGCATCGTTTAGGTGGTCTGCCCAGCCCCGTGGTGGTGCTGTGTGCAGAGATCATGTGTGGTACCCTGCTTTTCCTCCCAGCATCTCAGAAATGATAGTTGGTTGGTGGCCTTTTTGTATCTTATTGTTCATAATTTGCCCCAACTGTGCATGTGTGAGTAGGTTTTAGTCTCTTATTGTTTCTTTGTATTCTGTTGCTTGAGAAGACATTTGTTCAGAAGCCAGTACTGCAGTAAAGGGTCCCAGGTCTCAGCCTAGCTCATAATTGCAGATTAATTTGACTGTCATAGATCATAGCCCTTCAGCCTATTTTTCTATTTCACTCCTTGACTTAGTGATAGACTGATATATTCAGGTAGTATCCTGTGGTCCTTTTGAGCTGGCACCCTCCCCCTTCTCTTTGTGAGATTCTTACTTTCTTTGGAGTGTTCTTTGCCTGTTATCATTGCTGTGGTCCCAATGGTCTGCTTCCTAAATGGGAAAGGCATTTCTTTATCTGCTCACAGCTAGTATCATCTCTTGCCTAGAAGCTGGTAATAGATTTCTAAATGGTCTCCCTAAATCCACTCTAGTCTCTTGACTGCTTTTAGTGATCAGAGTCACCTGCTGGAAATGCGGGTCTGATCACTTCACCCTTTAGCTTAAAAGCTTTCTGTGACTTCCAGTTGCCTTTAGGATGCATTCCAAACCTTCCCTTGCTCCCAGCTTTCTGGGCTCAGGCTGCTTTGCCTTCTTGCAGTTCTCTGCTGTGCATCCTCCTTTCATCATGCGTGTCCCCTCTGGCTGCAGAATTCTGCCCCTTTTCTTTTCTTTCTCCTTTGAGGCCAATTCCACTGCTCAGCTAGACCCATCTCCCCTCCTGTTCAGGCTCCTAACATCGTGTACCTCTCTTTCTTAGCCTTCATGACTGTTCAAAGTTTCCATATAGTTGTGTGATTCTTCGGGTAAGGCCTGTCTTCTATACTAGTCAGTAAGCTCCAGAAGGATGGGCTGTTTCTTTTTTGCTGGGTGAGTGGCTTACCCTTAACAGCATGTAATATGTAATGTAGGTACTTATTAAATATGTATTGAATGGCCATTGGGTTTCCCTTTGCTTTACCCTTCTGGAGTGTTACAGCTCTGCCTCATGTAAGTTCTGACTTCATCTGTGACTTCCTCCCCAGCCACCCCTCCTCTGTCTAAAGGTGTTACCCTCACTGGAGCTTTTCTCAGTTTTTAGGAAGGTCTCTGAGCTTAGTCTTCCAGTGGCCATATGTGCGTCCCTCTTTTTCCTCTTCTGTGAAATCCCAGGCCCTACTCTAAGATTGTCCTTTTCCTTGAAGCTCTGTCTCTCCAGGCTCTCCTTGGTGACCTCTCCTCTGAGCCTGCTGACCTTCTCTTTGTGAGCCTTGCCGAACTACAGCTCCAAGCTAAGAGATGTGATACTTGCAATGTCAGTAACAGCAGCAGTAAAGGAGACTGGGTTTTCAGTGATGATGACAGTAATTAAGGGTTCTATAGGAAGTTCTTTTGTGCCTCTTAAACAAGAACTAAATTTACTCGTCTCTTTGTTGCAGTGTTACCATCTGTTCTGCTATGACGAAGGAACTGCACTCATAAGTTTTACGTTATCAAAGTCATGCTATAAAAACAATTGCTTGACTAGAAAAAAAGGGGTTAGGAATTTGACAATATCAGTCATAATAAAGTTTTTTTTTTCCTACAGATTTTTTTTAATAAAGTATTTTCTTTATAGTCACAAAGTGAAAGTGAAAGTCGCTCAGTTGTGTCCGACTCTGTGACTCCATGGACTATACAGTCCATGGAATTCTCCAGGCCAGAGTACTGGAGTGGCTAGCCTTTCCCAGTAGCCACAAACGTGTTAGTAAAACTGCTCACTGCCTGAAACTTAGTATCTGACTCCATAAAGCATTGGCTCTGTTTCTGTTTTCTGGAGTCTTTGTTTTCTGTCATTGCCCCCACCATCAGTGGCAGAGAACTTTTACACCATCCTATTTCCATGATTACCCATTGTTATGATAAACCAAACACCATGCTTCCCCCCAAACCTAGCCATTATAAATAAGAGCTCATAGGGTTGGTCCCAGATCTAGTATAATAATGGTATATAGAATGCTAATTAAATTCCCCTATTTCTTCAAGCCTCTTATTTTTCTCGGATCTAGACAGCGTACCTCAAACAAAAACACCTGTGTAGGTTTTGTTTTTGTCTGGCAATGGATTAAGCTTCTCTTTTTTTGAAAAATCGAGTTCTAGTTGATTTACAATGTTGTGGGTATCTGGTGTATAGCAAAGTCATCCAGTTATACATGTACATGTTCTTTTTCATCGTTTCTGTTACGTTTACCACAGGATATTGAATATAGTTCCCTGTGCTATTGTTGTTGTTGTGTTCGTTGCTCAGTTGTGCCCGACTCTTTGTGACCCTGTGGACTGTAGCCTGCCGGGCTCCTCTGTCCATGGAATTCTCCAGGCAAGAATACTGGAGTGGGTAGCTGTTCCCTTCTCTAGCAGATCTTCATGACCCAGGGATTGAACTTGGGTCCCCTGCATCACAAGCAGGTTCTTTACTGTCTGTGCAACCAGGGAAGCCCCCCTGTGCTATACAGAAGGACTTTTTTGTTTTTAAATCCATTCTAAATGTAATAGTGTGCATCTACTAATGCCAAACTCCCAATTCAACCCCACCCCCGCCCCTTGGCAGCCACAGGCCGGTTCTCTGTATCTGTGAGTCTGCTTCTGTTTCATAGATAAGTTCGTTTGGAAACACCTGTGTTTTACCGTTTTCCCCTGAATCAGGTGATGCAGGCCCAGTGTGTCAAAACAGAAACTGAATTCTACCGTCGCAGTCGCAGCGAGATAGTGAATGGAAAAGGGCACACCATGGGGGCGCTTTATTGGCAGCTCAATGACATCTGGCAGGCTCCTTCCTGGTCTTCTCTAGGTGAGTGTTTTAGCATTCTTTGTGTGTGAGAGAAAAAGCCAAACCTGTGGGGAGAGGCGCTGAGGCAGCATAGAGCTGGAGGCGGCCAGTGAACCCAAACAGGACTCCAGGGAGGGGAGGCTGTTCAGCTGCCAGTCTCTGACCTCCGGCCACCTCTCCCACCTTCACAACCTTTGGGGAGCCCGAGAGGCAGACTCACTGTGAGTTCTGTTCTGTGCGGTCACAAAAGCAGGCAAATGAGGGGATAGATTCGTGTGTGAATATCTCAGCCACGTGTGTGCGTGCTCAGCTGCTTCAGTCGTGTCTGACTCTGTATGGCGCTATAGATTGTAGCCCGCCAGGTTCCTCTGTCCATGGGATTCTCCAGACAAGAATCCTGGAGTGGGTTGCCATGCCCTCCTCCAGGGTATCTTCCCTACCCAGGGATCGAACCCATGTCTCATACATCTCCTGCATGGACAGGTGGGTTCTTTACCATTAGGGCCACCTGGGAAGCCCCGCTCTCAGCTTCTTCTCATTGTTGCTTAGAATTTTGAATTTATTTAAGAGGACTTCCCAGGACAAAAGGAGATTTACATAAGCACCTCTTCTGTTCAGGAGAATTCAACTGTGGGAAAGTCTAACCCAGCTAAGCGTTAAAAATGTCCCTTTACTACTGATTCCCCTCTAAGCTCACCCGATCATCTTTATTTTGCCCTGTTTGTCTCTTGAGGGGAAAGGGAGTCAAGTCAGAAGTACAAGTAGGAAGGGTTGTCAGTTGGACCTGTTCAGTTGAGCAACAGGTGAGATGGCTGACATGGTACTTGCAGTTTGAATTATTTTGTTTATTTTGGTGCATTAAAAAAATTAAGGTGTAGTAATGAATCACTAGAGGTGATTTGAAGCCAAGTTCAGTTAATGATATGAACAAAAGTTTTGGGTCAAAAATGAGGCAAAGTCATAAAATAAAAGGGTGGTTTTGCTGGGTGAGGCTCTTGAGCCGTGAATGCAGATCATGGGGTTTTTTCCCCACATGTTTCGATGAATGCTCATCTCCTGTGGGGAACTGCAATCTTGGACAGGTTTCCCTGATCAGCCTCTTTATCAATATCAACCAGAGAAAGGGTATTGAATGAGAATCGGGGTAGATCGGAGAAGGCAATGGCACTCCACTCCAGTACTCTCGCTTGGAAAATCCCACGACAGAGGAGCCTGGTAGGCTGCAGTCCATGAGGTCTCGAAGAGTCAGACACAACTAAGCGACTTCACTTTCACTTTTCACTTTCATGCCTTGGAGAAGGAAATGGCAACCCACTCCAGTGTTCTTGCCTGGAGAATCCCAGGGACGGGGGAGCCTGGTGGGCTGCCGTCTATGGGGTCGCACAGAGTCGGACACGACTGAAGCGACTTAGCAGCAACAGCAGCATCAGCAGCAGCAGGGGTAGATGCTAGCAAAATAGCCTCTCTGGGATGCTTAAACTGGACAGAGAGATATTGTTCAGAGACACTAGGAGCCCGACCCTGCTTCCTGTCTATGAATGAGGTGGTGTCTTCTGGAGTTCAGTTCAGTTTAGGAAATGGGAGAGCTCAGGCTTATAACTCTTCCCTTAAATGACTCTGTGTTTTTCAGAAAGGATATAAGAGTATGATGTTAGAGTAAGAATTTTCCTGCTTTCTAAACTTTGGCAGGTCAGTGCTTTCGAGGAGAGGGTCACCATCTCTCGGAGGTGTCACTGTTTAGTAACGGAAGTGTGTATCACTGACTTTTTGCTTCAATTGCTGTTCTGATTGTCGTTTGTTTTTGGCCTCCATGGCTGGAATCTCATGTTTGAATTCTTTTCCGTGTAATGGATGTCCTAATGAGAGCGTGTAAGTTATCTCAGGTTTGAGTCTTTTCCATTTATGGGAAAACGTTCTAGAGCTTTCTATGTTCTAGTTCATTTCATAGTTCTAATTTGATAGGCCTCCGTCCCTTTCCCCCTTGTTATTTTTAAGGGGAAATACTAAGAGTTGGAATTGAAGTACTGGAGAGTCAAAATTTTGCAAAACCTAAAGAAATTAGTTCTAGCTGAACCTCAAGACTGTGTTCCTCCGTTTCAACAGCTTGCACTGGTGAATTCTGAAAGTGACACCCATTCTCTCCCCCTCTCCCCATCGCCTCCCTGTCTCTCACTGTATACCTCTCTCTGAAGTTGTTCGATGCAGCGTTTCATGAATAAGAAGAGGCGTGTTGAAAGAGTTTAGTTTGTGGGTTTAGCGTACTGCACATGCCAACAAGGCACAAGATTCTGAAGGTTCTTGATGGCTTCTAACTGTACTTTAGGAACTGCCATTAATTGTCATGAGTTTGGGTGTTCCCCCGTCAGTCTGACCCTACCAGACGTATTTGTGATTGCTGTTGTTTTGTTTCACTCAGAGGATTTGTGCCTATGGAAAAAAGAGACTTTGAGTTTTAAGTAACTTTATTTTTTTTAATTAACTTTATTATTTATCTATTAATAAAAATAGGTAAAAAGAGGTATAGTTGGTCTACAATTAATTTCAGGTATACAATATAGTGATTCTAAATTTTATAGATTATACTCCCTTGAAAGTTCTAAGGTACTGTCTGTATTCCCTGTGCTCTACAGTATAGCCTTGTAGCTGATTTATTTTATACATAGTCGTTTGTACTTCTTAAACTCCTATGCCAATCTTGCATTTGCCTCCTTCCCTCTCCCCACCTATAACCAATAGTTCGTTCTCTATATCTGTGAGTCTGTTTCTCTTCTGTTATATTCATCCATTTGTTTTATTTTCTAGACTACACGTATAAGTGATAACATGGATTATTTGTCTTTCTCTTTGTGATGTATTTCATTAAGCATAATACCCCTCCCCCCCCCCCAGGCCCATTCATGTTGTTGCAAATGGCAAAATTTCATACTTTTTAATGGGCATCTAATACTCCATTGCATATGTATGTATATCTACATCTGTCTATACATATACCACGTCTTTTTAAAAAATTTATTTTTAACTGAAGGATAATTCCTTTACAATATTGCATTGGTTTCTGCCATACATCAATATGATTTAGTCATAGCTGTACATATGTCCCCTCCCTCTGAAACTCTCCCACCCCTCTAGGTTATTACAGAGCCTTGGTTTGAATTCCCTGAGTCGCACAGAAAATCCCCATTGGCTGTCTATTTTACATATGGTAGTATATACGCTTCCACACTACTCCATTCGTCCCACCCTCTCCTCCTTCCCCCTGCACACACGTCCATTCGTCTGTTCTCTGTGTCTGCATCTCCATTTCTGCCCTGAAAGCAGGTTCGTCAGTACCGTCTTTCTAGACTCCATATGTATGCATTAATAGACGATATTGGGCTTCCCCGGTGGCTCAGATAGTAAAGAATCTGCCTGCAATGCAGAGATACAGATTCAATCCCTGGGTTGAGAAAATTCCTGGAGAATGGAATGGTAACCCGCTCCAGTATTCTTGCCTTGAGAGTTCCATGGACAGAGGAGCCCGGTGGGCTACAGGAGCTGCAGAGTCGGACACGACTGAGCGACTAACACTTTCACTTTCTTTTCAGACAATACATTTCTCTTTCTGACTTACTTCAGCCTGTATGATAGGTTCTAGGTTCGCCCATTTCATTAGAACTGACTCAAATGAGTTCCTTTTTATGGCTTGGTAATATTCCATTGTGTTTATGTACCACAGTTTCTTTATCGAGTCACCTGTCAATGGACATCTAGATTGCTTCCATGCCCTAGCTATTGTAAATAGTGCTTGGGGATACATGTGTCTTTTTCAGTTTTGGTTTCCGCAGGGTATAGGCCTTTTAGTGGGATTGCTGGGTTGATGGTAGTTTTAGCCCTTGTTTTTTTTAAGGGGTCTCCATACCATCTTCCATAGTGGCTGTATCAATTTACATTCCCATCAGCAGGGCAAGAGGGTTCCTTTTTGTCCATACCCTCTCCAGCACCTGTTATTTGTGGATTTTTTGATGATGGCCATTCTGACCATCATATCTCATTGTAAGGTGATTTCTCATTGTAGTTTTAATTTGCATTTCTCTGATAATGAGTGATGTTGAACATCTTTTCATGTGTTTATTAGTCATCTATATCTTTAGAGAAAAATCTGTTTAGGTCTGCCCACTTTTTGGCTGGGTTGTTTTGTTTTTCTGGTATTGGGTTGTATGAGCTGCATCTATATTTTGGAAATTAATCCTTTGTCAGTTGTTTCACTTGATGTATTTTTCTCCCATTCTGAGGGTTGTCTTTTCATCTTGTTTATAGTTTCCTCTGCTGTTCAGAAGCCACCACATCTTCTTTATTCACTCATCTATTGATTGATACTTGGATTACTTACACACCTTTGTTGCTATAAACAATGCTGCAGTGAACAATGGGGTACGTGTATCTTTTGAATTAGTGTTTTTGTTTTCTTTGAATATATACCTAGAAGTGGAATTGACAGATTTTATGATAGTTCTATTTTTAGTTTTTCTGAGTCACTTCCAAGTTGATTTTCATAATGGACACATCAATTTACATTCCCACCAACAGTGTAGGAGGGTTCCCTTTTGCTCCACATTCTTGCCACTGTTTACTTGTGATTGTTTTGATGATAGCCATTCTGACAGGTGTGAGGTGATACTTTCATTGTGGTATTGATTGGCATCCCTTATGATCAATGATGTTGAGCATCTTTTCATATGCATGTTGGCCATCCGTATTTCTTCTTTTGAAAAAACTCTATTCAGGTCTCCTCCCAATTTTTTTGATTGAGTTATTTGTTTTGTTTTGTTTTTTTTCTATATTGAGCTGTATGGGCTGTTTATATATTTTGTATGCTGCTGCTGCTGCTGCTGCTGCTAAGTCGCTTCAGTCGTGTCCGACTCTGTGCGACCCCATAGATGGCAGCCCACCAGGCTCCGCTGTCCCTGGGATTCCCAAGCAAGAAAACTGGAGTGGGTTGCCATTTCCTTCTCCAATGCATGAAAGTGAAAAGTGAAAGTGAAGTCACTCAATTGTGTCCGACTCTTAGCGACCCCATGGACTGCAGCCCACCAGGCTCCTCCATCCATGGGATTTTCCAGGCAAGAGTACTGGAGTGAGGTGCCATCGCCTTCTCCAATAGTTTGTATATTAACCCCTTAATGGTCGCATCATTTGCAAATATTTTCTCCCAATCAATACACTGTCTTTTCATTTGGTTTATGGTTTCCCTTGCTGTGTGAATGTTTTTAAGTTTAATTAGGTCTGTTTGCTTATTTTGGCTTGTGTTTCTTTTGCCTTAGGAGGCAGTTCCAAAAATATATTGCTACGATTTGTGTTGGAGTATTCTGCCTGTGTTTTCCTCTAGGAGTTCTATGGTTTCTGATCTTACATTTAGGCTCTTAATCCAGTTTGAATTTATTTTTGTAAATGATGTGAGAAAATGTTCTAATTTCATTTTTAATTTCTTCTTTCTCAAGATTGTTTTCACTACTTGGGGTCTTTTGTGTTTCCATACAAATTTTAGGAATATTTGTTGTAGTTTTGTGAAATATGCCAGTAGTATTTTGATACAGATTGCATTGAATCTGTGATTGCCTTGAGTAGTATGGTCATTCTAACAATATGAGACCTATCCATGAGCAAAGTATCTCTGCATTGGTTTGTGTTGTCTGCAGTTGGTTTCATCAGTGTCTTATGTTTTCTGGGTACAGGTCTTTTCCCTCCTTAGATTTATTCCTGGGTCCTTTATTCTTTTTGATGTGGCTTCCCTGATAGCTCAGATGGTAAAGAATCTGCCTGCAATGCAGGACACCCAGGTTCAATCCCTGGGTCGGGAAGATTCCCTGGAAAAGGGAATGGCAACGCACTCCAGTATTCTTTTCTGGAGAATTCCATGCCCAGACTATGGGGTCACAAAGAGTCAGACACGACTGGGCGACTAACACTTTCACTTTCGTTTTATTCTTTTTGATGTGAAGGTAGATGGGATTGCATCCTTAATTTCTCTCTTATAGTTTGTTGTTAGTATATAGAAATTCAACAAATTTCTGTAGGTTAATTTTGTATTCTGCATCTTTACCAAGGTCATTGATGAGCTCTACTAGATTTTGATGCTGTCTTTAGGATTTTCTTAGTATCATGTCATGTGCAAACGGTCACAGTTTTCCTTCCTTTCCAGTTTGAATTCTTTTTCTTTTTGTCTGCTGTGGCTAGAGCTTTCAGTACTGTGTTGAATAAAACTGGGCATCCTTGTCTTGTTGATCTTAGAGGAAGTACTTTCAGTTTTTCACTGTTGAGTATGGTGTTAGCTGTCTGCTTATATATAGCCTTTGTTATGTTGAAGCATGTTCCCTCTACATCCACTTTGTGAAGTTTTGTTTTTTTTTTATTTTATCATAAGTGGATGTTGAACTATTTCAGAAACTTTTCTGGATACATGGAGATGATCATAAGGTTTTCCCCCTGGTTTTGGAATCACGTTGATGCTGGCCCCATGGATGAGTTCAGAGCATTCCTTCCTCTTCCATTTTCTGGAAGAGTTTGAGAAGGATTGGTATTAATTTTTCTTTGATGTTTGGTAGAATTCACCAGTGAAGTCATGTGGTCCTGGACTTTTATTTTTTGGAGGCTTTTGGTTACTGATTCAGTCTCCTTAGAAGTAATTGATCTGTTAAGATTTTTTTTAAAAAATCTTTTCGTGATTCAGTCTTGGAAGTTTATATGTTTCCAGGAATTTATCCATTTCTTCTAGCTTGTCCAATTTGTTGGTGTATAGTTGTTCATACTAATCTCTTATGCTTTGTACTTCTTTAGTTTTAGTTGTAGTGTCTCTTTCATTTCTGACTTTATTGATTAGACCTCTTTTTTTGATGATAAGTCTGGCTATAATTTTATCAATTTTGTTTATCTTTTCAAAGAACCAGATCTTGGTTTCATTGATTGTTTCTATTTTTTAAAGTCTCTATTTTGCTTATTTCTGCTCTGATCTTTATTATATTTTTCCTTCTACTAAGTTTGGGTTTTGTTTGCTTCTCTTTTTCTAAGTTCCTTTAGGTGTAGGGTCAGGTTGTTTATTTGTAATTTTCCTTGTTTTCTGAGCTAAGTTTGTATCACTAAAATTTCCCTCTTAGAACTGCTTTTGCTGCATCCAATAGATTTTGGGTCATTGTGTTTTTGTTCTCATTTGTTTCCATGTATTTTGATGATCCTTTGAGTTTCTTTGGTGACCCATTGGTTGTTTAGTAACATGTTGCTTAGCTTCCATGTTAGTGTTTTTTGCAGTGTTTTTTTTTCTTTCCTTGTGGTTGAGTTCTGAGTCTCATAGGCTTGTGGTTGAAAAACATGCTTGATATGGTTTCAGTTTTCTTAAATTTATTGAATATTGTTTTGTGGTACATCATGTGGTTCATCCTAGAAAATATTCCTTGTACATTTGGATCAAATGTGTATTCTGCTGATTTGGATGGAATATTCTGTATCCGTCCATTTTATCTAATGTGTTTCCTGAGTGATTTTCTATCTGGATGATCTGTCCACTGATATGAGTGGGGTGTTAAATTCCCCTACTCTTATTATGTTACTGTCAATTTCTCCCTTTATGTCTATTAATATTTGCTTTATGTATATAGCATTCTTTTATATATAGGTGCATATCCATTTACAGTTATTACATATTCTTAGATTGATCCCTTGATCATTATATCACATCCTTCTTTGTCACTTATCACATCTTTGTTTTAATGTCTATTCTGTCTGATATATTAATAAATATTGGCATCTGGCTTTTTCTGATTTATATTTGCATGGAATACTTTTTTCAATCCCCTCACTTTCAGTTCTGTGTATGTGTTTTGATCTGAAGTGTGTCTCCTATAGGTAGCATATATATGGGTTTTGTTTTTGTGTCCATTCAGCCACTCTGCATCTTTTGATTGGAGCATTTAGTCCATTAGTATTTAATTACTGATAGGTATGTACTTCTATTTTGTTCATTGTTTGGGGGTTATTTTTGTAGTTCTTTTTAGTTCCTGTCCTTTTCCCTTCCCTGTTGATTTGATGACTATCTTTAGTTATGTTTGGATTCCCTTATTTTTGATGTTTATCAATTGTAGATTTCTGGTTTGTGATTACCATGCAGCTTATATATAGCAATCTATATATAGTGTAATGCAATTTATGGGATTATTTTAAGCTGATGATCTCTTAATTTCAAACATTTTTAACAACCCTGCATTTTTACTCCCCCACCCTTGTCATGATTATTGTTTTTAGTTTCATATTTTACATCTGTTTGTGTATCTCTTAACTAATTATTATGGATATAGATGATTTTTACTGCTTTTCTCTTTTAACTTTCCTGATAGGTTTGAAAATGGTTGATTTACTACCTAATATTTGCCTTTATTAATGAGCTTTTTCCTTTCATAATTTTCATGTTTCTACTTGTAGCCTTTTCTTTTTCACTTAGAGAAATCCCTTTACCATTTGTTATGAAGCTGGTTTGCTGGTGCTCAGCACCTTTATAGCTTTTGCTTCTCTGCAAACCTGGGGGCTTCTTTATCAAATCTGAATGAAAGCCTTGCTGAGTAGAGTGTTCTTGTTTGTAGGTTTTCCCCTTTCATCACTTAAAATTTATTGTGCGCTCCCATCTGGCCTGCAGAGCTGCTGGAAGGCAGTTGATGGCCTCACTGGAGTTCCTTTGTATATAACTTATTGCTTTTCCCTTGTTTTTTAATATTGCTTCTTTAACTTTAATTTTTGCCATTTTAATTACAGTGTATCTTGGTGTGGACCTCTATGAGTTGATCCTATCTATGTTCCAGGACCTAGATGTCTATATCTCTTCCCAAGTTAAGGAAATTTTCAACTATTGGGTCTTCAAATATGTTCTCTGTCCCTTTCTCTCTTCTTCTGGGACCATATAATGTGAATATTAGTTCCCTTGATGTTGTACCAGAGATCTCTTAAACTCTATTTTCTTTTTACTCTTTTTTTTTTCTGTTCGGCTTCAGCAATTTCCTCTGCTCTGTCTTCCTTCTCCCTGATCCATTCCTCTGTATCATTTAATCTACTGTTGATTTCTTCTAGTGTATTTTTCATTTCACTTGTATTTTTTGTCTCTGCTTAGTTCTTCATATCTTCTAACTCTATGTTAAACTTCTCACCGTGTTCATCCATTCTTCTCCCGTGTTCTTTGATCATTGTTGTGATCATTACCCTGAACTCTTTCTCAGGTAGTTTGCCTATCTGCGCTTCAGTTGGTTCTTCTTCTGGGGTTTTATCTCCTTCCTTTGTTTGAAACATGTTCCTCTGTCACCTCATTTTGCCTAATTGGTTCTTTTTATTTCTCTGCGTTTGGTAGGTTGGTTACATTTCCTGACCTTGGAGAGGTGGCCTTTTGTAGGAGATATGCTGTGTGTCCCAGCAGCTCACTCCTCTCTGGTCACCCCTGTGTGGGGTGTATGGGTCCTTTTGTGTGGTGGACCAACTACTGTCATGGTCTGATAGACATGGCTGGCTCTTGGCCCAGTTGGTTGCCAGGCCCTGCCTTGTGCAGAGCCTGCTGGGTAACTTGTTGGTGGGGCCAGGTCATGAGGCTGCTGGCTGCAGAACCCTGGAGGATCCTGCACTACTGCTTGCTCACGAATGGTCAGAGCTGGGTTCTTAGGTGAGTGGTTACAGGGCTGGGGCTCATGGATCTAGTCTTCGCCTACTGATAGCTGGAGCCAGTTCCTAATATGGCTGGCACAGGTTCTAGGGTATCCCAAATGGGCCAGCACCAGCTGACCCACTGGCTAACTGGGCTGGATCCCAGGGCAGCTGGCTGAGGACTCTAAGGTTTCTCAGAGCTGGTTTTGGTCTGCTCTTGGGTTGGTGCCAATCTGCTGTGTTGATTATGTCCTAACAAGGTAGGCTTCAGGGCTGTAGTGGTCCTGGGGCTGGTGTCTACCCCTTGCTGGGTGTAGTTGGGACCAGTAGGTGAAGCCAAGGCCCAGAATATTTTGAGGCTGGTTCTGGCTGGCTTGTGGCTGGAACGTGGGTCTCCAGATTTCTGGCTGCATGTCCCTGGGGGGCTAGTGCTTGTACACTGCTGTGTACAAGCTTGTACACTGCTCTGGTGAACAGGAGTATGACCTTAGGAGCCTTGGGCCCAGGAGGTCTAAGGCAGCCTGTCTGCTACAGGGTGAGGCTGTGTCCTTGTCTAGCCAGTTCCTTGGCCTGAGGTTTCCCAGCACTGGTGCAGACAGGTGGTGGATGGGGCTGGATCCTGGTGCTAATTCTCTAGAAGAAGGATTCCAAAATGGCACCTGCCAGTGCCTTTGCTTCCAAGGTGAGCTCCAGTTGCTTCTTGCCTCTTCAGGAGACCCTCCAAGGTCAGCAAATGAGTCTGACCTGGGCTCTTTTCAAATGACTGCTTCTGCCCTGGGTCCCAGAGGATGTGAAATTTTGTGTGTGCCCTTTAAGAGTGGTGTCTCTGTTTCCCCCAACTCTCTGTGACTCCTGAAATTAATCCCTGCAGGCCTTCAAAGCCAAGGTTTCCAGGTACTTGTCTTCCCAGGGCAGAATCCATGGGCTAGGGAGCCGTATGTGGGACTCAGACTCCTTGAGTAGCAATTGTCGTTATTCTTATATTTGTGGTTCACCCACCCCTGAGGTGTGGGTCTTGACTACGTAACTTATGCCCCTCCTGCCCATCTTATGGTTCCTTCTTAATGTCTTTAGCTGTCGATGCTCTTTTCTGCTAGATTTTGTCTTTCTCATAAAGAGTTGCTCTCTAAATAGCTGTGATTGTAGTGTGCTCGCAGGAGGAGGTGAGCACAGAGTCTTCCTACTCCACCGTCTTGTCCAGCCTCTCCAATAGTACTTCCTCTAAGTAATTCTTATAAGAGAAGAGTTGTAACAGATGTTCACTGCCAATGCTCCTGATTCCCTTTTTCATGTGTAAGTAAGGAAAAAGGAACATTGGCTCAGTGATCTCCTGGAAGCAGAACTGCAAATGAGCAAGTGCCAGCCAGGAATCATGTCCAGGCTCAAAATACTTCATGTAGCATGTGTGACTTAACTGCTTGCGCTTCCATTTCCTCATTTGAAGGGTGGGATGGTAATGGCTGCCTCCTCCAGGTTTGAGGCTGACATGAGGTGATGTCCAAAATGCTCCCTGCGTTCCACAAAACGGGTTCTCTCCACTGTCAGCTCTCTTCCACGCTCAGTGCCCAGAATGTGCCAGGTCACACGCCTGGGCCATGTGGACAGTGACTCTCACTGCTTGACCCTGCCCGTCTCCTAACCCACCTGATTCTTTTTAGAGTATGGAGGAAAGTGGAAAATGCTTCATTACTTTGCTCGGCATTTCTTCGCCCCCCTGTTACCGGTGGGTTTTGAGGATAAAGATATGCTTTTCATCTATGGTGCGTCAGACCTTCACTCAGACCAGCAGATGATGCTCACTGTAAGTTGCTCGGACATTTTTTTCTTTCTGTGGTAGAGGGAGAATTTTAGATTTTTTTCATTATTTGCTTCTGTTATTTTTGGAAAAAAGAAAAGAGAAATTTGTATCGAAGTGTTTCTAGTGTCTGTAGCAGAAAATGGGCTATTCTTAAAATCTGAAAATCTATATTCAGGACAAAATCCTGCTGTTTATTCCATGACCTTAATGTCTTGGTTCAGTTTTCTCATCTGTAAAATGACACCAAGGTGCCTTTTTAGAGGATTTCTGTGGATAGTGAATACAATAATTAGATGAGTGTGAATTGTAAACTGTAAAATGACACTTAAAGATTATTTATAATCATGAGAAGCTGGAAAAAGCCTAAACTTTATAAAAAGAAATCATTTTAAACAGTATATTAAAGTGGAAATCAGTAAAATTATACAAACTGTATATGTGGGAAAGTGAAGTTGTATTTAAAACAAAGTTAGGTTAAAAAAAAAAGAGGATAGAAACTTGAAGTCTTAGGTGGTTGCCATTGGGAGGACATTGAGAATAGGTCAGGTTGTGGAATAATTACAATGCCTGAGATCCTATGCCTTCCACAGATTATTTAATTCTCACAACCGCCTATGAAGTTACTGCTTTTTATTATTTGTTGTTCTCATTTTATGTATAAAGAAATGGATACTGTGAGAAGTTGAATTCACATCTTAGTTACATAACTAGTACTTGGCGGAGCTGAGGTTAAACTCAGGTTTCACAGTCTCTTAATCAGTTCTGCTATTGTGACTTCCATCTATTATTACTATTCTTATTCTCTAAAAAAAATTAGGAACTAAGAATGTTTGGTTTCCTTCTGTCTTGTTTCTCCCCAGGTGAGAGTCCACACTTGGAGTTCCCTGGAGCTCGTATGCTCTGAGTCAACTAACCCTTTCGTGATAAAAGCTGGGGAGTCTGTTCTCCTCTATACTAAGCCAGTGCCTGAGTTGTTAAAAGGATGTCCCGGATGTACACGACAAAGCTGTGTGGTTTCCTTTTACCTGTCAACTGACGGGGAACTCTTGAGCCCAATCAACTATCACTTCCTGTCCTCACTGAAGAATGCCAAGGGGCTCCACAAGGCAAATATCACTGTAAGCACCAGTGGTCTGGAGTTGCTGGGGCTTTGAGGGCTGTTCTGCTGTTTTGCAAAATTTCCCCTTGGTACTGAGTTTATTTGGGACCTGGGGAAGATTGATTCCCCTTCCCACTGGAAGCAAAGAGCAAATAATTTTTTTTCTGATTCAGCATTTGTCAAAGTTTACGATGCCTGCTATGCCGGTGGTCCCATCACCTCTCTTTGTCAGGCTGGCGCAGCGGAGGGCGAGGCAGCAGGGTCCTCCCCGCTGACTGCTTCTCTGCTGGGTTCCAGGCTCTGACCTGGGGGCTTTACTGCACCAGCCCTGAAGTATTACCACCTGCACTTGTAAGTGAGAAAGTTTGTTTGGGGGCTTCTCAAGTGCCTCAGTGGTAAAGAATCTGCCTGCCGAGGCAGGAGATACAAGAGACGTGAGTTTGACGCCTGAGTTAGGAATATCCCCTGGAGAAGGAAATGGCAACCCACCCCAGTATTCTTGCCTGAAGAATCCCATGAACAGAGGAGCCTGGTAGGCTACACTCTGTGGGGTCACAGAGAGTTGAACATGACTCAGCACACACGCACCAGCCTGTTTGGTGGGGCGAGTAACTGTTCAGTCTGTAGCCAGGAAGTGTCAGAGCCCAGAAAAAGCACTCTTTTGTTTTTAATTTAACAAATGATTTCTTCTCTCTTTTTTTTTAACTTTCTATTTTATATTGGAGTATAGTTGATTAACAATGTTGTGATAGCTTTGACATTTAATAATTTTTTAATTTTAGCTGTTTATTTATTCATTGTTTGGCTGTGCTGGGTCTTTGTTTCTGCATGGGCTTTTCTGTAGTTGTAGCAAGTGGGGTTTGGTCACTGCAGTGAGATGCTCTCGAATCGCAACTAGAGAGCAGCCCCTGCTCATAATTTACATTAGGGTACACTCATTCTGTTGTGTGTTCCATGGGTTTTGACAAATGTACAGTGACACGTGGGCTTCCCTGGTGCCTCAGTGGTAAAGAATCCATCTGCCAAGCTGGAGACATGGGTTTGATCCCTGGGTCAGGAGGATTCCCTGGAGAGAGAAATGGCAACCCACTCTTCCTCACAACTGAGTGGCTAAGTGACAGTGACATGTAACATCTGTTACAGTATCATACAGTGTACTTTCACTGCTCTACAATCCATTGCTTTCTGCCTCCTTTATCTTTGCTTGTGCCCGGTCACTCAGTCGTGTCTGACTCTTTGCAACCCCACCAGGCCTCCTCTGTCCATGGGATTCTCCAGGCAAGAATACTGAAGTGTGTTGCCATTCCCTTCTTCAGGGGATCTTCCCAACCCAGGGATCCAACCCATGTCTCCTGCATTGGCATGCAGGTTCTTCACTGCTGAGCCACCTGGAAAGCCCTCCTTTATCTTTCCCTCCCCTCAATCCCTAGGAAATGCTGATCTTTTGGCAATTTACATATTTTTATTTTTTCCAGAATGTAGTTCTTTCAGATTGGCTGTTTTTTACTTAACAACATGCATTTAAATCTTCTCCGTGTCTTTTTTTGAAACTTTTGAGTTTTGTATTGGAGTATACCCGATTAACAATGTTGTGGTGGTTTCAGGTGGACAGCAAAGGGACTCAGCCATACTATAAAAGCACCCTTAATTTTGCATTTTTAAGGAGAGTCTATTAATGTAAAAAACTTTCACTCTCCACTATGATTTATTACTTTCAAGTTGCTTAATCACCAGATCTCTTTGTCATTATCAAGAAAAAAATGGGATGATCAGGATAGGCTGTGTTGTAAAAATCGTGTAGCTGGAAAATATGGAATCTATCTAGTTGATTGAAAACCTTTCCTTCCTTCCCCCACCTCCACATGGTGATTGAAAGTATGTTTCTAGAAAGTTTCATTCTCTATTTTTAACCAATTATAAGTTTATTTTAGACTTCATTGAAAAGACTTGAGAGGATTTTTTTACATTTGGTTTAGAAATATCAAAACTCAGTCCTTGAAATGAAAACATAGCTTCCTTCCTAGTTAATAGTAAAATGTTCCCTTAAGGAAATCTAACTTATTTGTAACATCCGATGTAGAGCAGATATGAAGGAAATGACATACATTTACATGGCTTCTTTCCAGAAAAAAGTACAAAACTATTACTGGACAAATTTGTAGTCTGTACACAAGATTTTGAAATCTTTCTTCTTTTCTCATCTAGGTCTCTATTACCTTGAGACAGCTGGGAGTGGGAAAGGAGCAGGCCTTCTTTCTCTGTCCTATCTCAGTTGTATTTCAGTGATACTTCCCATCCTAAAGGGATCCTTATTACATCCTAAAGAGATGTAATAACAGTAGCAACAATAATAGTAATGATAGTTAACATTGTCAGGCTTAACATAGCCAGGCATTAATTCTATCCCCTGGGGCATCCCCAGGGGCCTTGAGCCAGAGTACAAGCTTGAGCTCCCTGCTCTGCTGTCAGATAATGCAGAAGTGAGATTTCCAATTAGAAGAAGGCACCAACAAGAGTGAGTGGGCGCCAGTGTCCCTTCTGGCCTTGGCCTTGGAACAGAGTAGCTGTTCCTGCAGAGTAGGAGAGTAGCTGCCTTCCTGCAGCCTTGGTAGTGTCCAGGGCCAGCCACGTGAACTGTGTGCCTGTGACTGCTTTAGGGTCTTCACTGGAATGAGTGGGCAGCATGATTTGGGAATTTGACACCATCACAACTTTGGTAGAAGCAAGAAAAGAAATTTAAAGTGTATTGGGTAGCTCTCTTTAAATTTCTATTCTTGTTTCTACCAAAGTAGTGATGGTGGTGGTGGTAGAGTCATTAAGTCACATCTGACTGTTTGCCACCCCATGGACTATAGCCTTCCAGGCTCCTCTGTCCATGGGGATTCTCCAGGCAAGAATACTGGAGTCAGTTGCCATTTTCTTCTCCAGGGGATCTTCCCGACCCAGGGATGGAACCCAGGTCTCCTGCATTGCAGACAGATTCTTTACCAGCTAAGCCACTAGGGAAGCCCTACCAATGTGGGATTTCTTGTTGACAATGCAGAACCCTGCATGATGTAGCAGGCTAAGTTATATATAGTAAAATTTGCCCTTGGATATTCTTTATGTCACACATAGCCTATAATGTCAAACCTATGGCATGGCATGTATGCATGTTGAAGGATTCTGTTTTGTGACAAATGCATGGCTTGATTACCAGGTCCCACTCAGCTGTGTACTCACAGTGAGAGAGGCTCACAAACCCCACCTTCCAGGGAGCAGCTGTCCTCACTCTCAGCCTGTGCCAAGAGGCTGACAGGTGACAAGACTTACACCATACTCTCTTTTGCTATATTGTGTGGGATTCACACACGTTTGAGGTGCTCATAAAGTGACTTTACCCACGATGCATTAAGAGCACCAGCTGTAGTGGGATAGCTTCTGGAGATGTCTGGCTGGCTGCTGTCTGGACCGCAGGGTCTCCTCATAAGACCAAAAGGTGGGTGCCATGGCTGTGCTCCACAGTCAGCTCTGGACAGATCCTGAGCAAGTCATTAAAATCACCAGCCTTGGTGCAGAAATGTGCCTCTCTTGATGAGACCCTGAGGAAAAGATACACAGCTACAAAGCTCTGAGCTTCCTGTGAAATATTCTCCTGAATCTTTGGAGACCACATGTTTCTACCCCTGATTTGAGATTACAATTTGGTAATTCTCCACAGCCTTCAGTAAATTTCCATGTATTTTTTTTTTTTAGCATCTGACACAGTGCATGGAATATATGACTTTAGCAGTAATAGAACCAAGGTTGTAGGCAGTGCATTCTGTGCTAGCTATGTAGAACAGAGAGTTCTGCTCTCCACCTTCACTTCATTTATCTTTTTCTTTCAGGCCACCATCTCGCAGCAAGGGGACACATTTGTTTTTGATCTGAAAACCTCAGCTGTCGCTCCCTTTGTTTGGTTGGATGTAGGAAGCATCCCAGGGAGATTCAGTGACAATGGTTTCCTCATGACTGAGAAGACACGGACTGTATTCTTTTACCCTTGGAAACCCACCAGCAAGAGTGAATTGGAGCAATCTTTTCATGTGACTTCACTGGCTGATACTTACTGAGGGAATCCAGGTTGTATTTTCGAGAGCTGAAGGCAACTAGAAACAAGTTGAAGAAGCCAGGAAATGCATCTGCTTGCTGTCAGGTGTCTGGTTAGCCACTTGGTTCTCCCAGGGAAGGCTGTGTATATTCAGGTGATGTTCTCAACAAAGCGGTGCCTGGGTGCTGTTCTGTCTGCACCAGGGCTGTGTCTTTAGCTCTTCCTTTCGCACCTTTTGCACCATGTGAATCAGTTCTAACCCAACTGTCTCTCCTACCCCCAAAGGAGGTCCTGTCCACACACAGTCCTTTAAGGGAATCACAGGAACATGACCAAGTAGCCCTTTAAGAGAATTACAGGCACACTCCCAGGTAGCCCTTAAGGGAATCACAGTAATGACCATTGTGGTATCTGTGGAATCAAATGTGGAAGATTGTGAGGGCATGTAGGCCCTTCAGGATAGCTTTGAGAAGTACCAAATGATTGAAAAGAAACTGCTTTGTCATTATTTCCAGAGGAAATAGAGATTCAGATGTTGCAACAGAAAGAGATGTCTGGGTGGTAGCCATGTTGGTTGTTGATGCTGGAAAGTTTGGTGGGATTGATTGTTGCCATTCGATTACTTTTTGAGTAGTAGTCTTTTTTCATTTGTGAGGCTTTTTTTTAAATAAAATATTTGTTTTAACAATAATAATTTATTTTTTCAAAGGCAATTAGTGATTCTTCTTTGGGAAAAAAAAAACTCACATTGGAATGGACATCACCTTGATCATGTTGGAAACTTTTGGGTGTCCTGACATAAGTGGTCACCTGTATTAAGTATGGGCTTCAGATTTGGTTAAGTCCAGTGAACTTTCCAGTTCAAGGCTATGGTTTGATTTGCATGTGATGAGCCTGGCAGCAAAGTGGTATTGCCTTTAACTTGAGATTGAACCATTTTAAAAAACACTGATTAATTATAATTGCTATGAAATCATTTTGTTCTCATCATCCTGTTTATAAAATTACATTGATAGTGAAGCAAGGGGCAAAATGTTAATAAGTAGTCAATTTGAGTAAAGGTGTATAGGAATATTTTTGTTCTGCTTTTGCAACTTTTCTGTAAGTTTGAAATATATAAAAATTTAAGATTATATAAATTGCATTGACAATTTGGTGTTCCGTCTGTGACTTATTTCCCCATTCCATGAACACTCATTTGTGCCCAGTATCATGCAAAGCATTAATTTCCATTTAGCTCTGGCCAGGTTTTTAGTCCACTTGATAAACTGGGAGAGTTTGAAGAATCTAGACCAGGATATTTGAAGGGTCTTCTAGAAGAAGAATCAAGTAATTGGTTATGGAATTTACTGGAGGTGAGAGTTTGGCTTTAGAATCAAGACTAAATAGGTAATATTTTGGTTTTAAAGCTAAGAAACTTTTGGCCATGGTTCAGAGACTAAGAAGAAAATAAATGCAGACAACCCACTCCTCTCCTTCAGTATCTAAGAGTTCCCTCATTTTATGTGTTATTTCAAAATATATATTTATATACAGCTTTTCATATATATATATGAAGTATATATTTCATACAGCTTTTAAGCTGTATGAAAGACTGGGACTTAGGACTGTAACCCAGAAGATTCTTACTTGATAAATATTATATCACTTTCTTGTCACTGTTGCTGGGTGGGCAGGGGGCACCCTCCTCTCCGTTAACTAGAGCATTTTTCTATTCCAGGTGCCCTCTGAGTTGGGCTTTGAGGTTGATGGGCAGAATTTACATTGCAATTCTGCCCGTTCTAGCTCTGTAGCCTTAATCAAGTAATTTAACCTCTATGTTCAGTCTTCTTCTGGTGAAATGGGAATAATTACCCCCACCTTGTGTGTTTTGAAGAATAAATTAAAAATGTGGCTCAAGGGCTTGGCCCAGTACTGACACTTAGTGACCACTCTGTGAATGGAGGCACCGTCTTGGGTGCGACCCTGTTGTCTAAAGAGAGCAGGGCTTCCAGCCACACTGACTTGAGTTGGAATCCAGGTTCTGAGGCTTATTGGCTCTGTGACCTTGGGTAGCCACTTGGCCTTCTAGATTTTAGTTTTCTCATCTGTTAAGTGGAGATGATTATCTCTGACCTTCAAAGGTAGTTGTAAAGATTAAACAGATAGGGTCTGGAACAAAATAAATGCTAAGTGGTGGTTGTACTTTTCAAACATCGTTATCACCCAATTAGTACATGAAGCAAGGGTAAAAATGAAGCAAATAAAGGCAGATTCTTTTTTTCTTTTTTTACTCTGACGTATAGTTAATACAATATTGCATTAGTTTTAGGGGTACTGCAAAGTGATTCACACACACATATATATACTCAATTATTTTCTGCTATAGATTATTATAAGATATTGAATATAATTCCTTGTGCTATACAGTAAATCCTTGTTGCTTGTCTGTTTTATATATAACAGTGTGTATCTGTTAATCCCACATCCTGTTTTGTCCTTCCCTCTCCTTCTCCCCTTTGCTAACCATAAGTTTGTTTTCTATGTCTGTGAGTCTGTTCCTGTTTTGTACATAGATTCGATTGCATTTTTTTTTAAGATGCCAGAAGAAGTTATAGGATATAATATTTGTCTTTCTCTGGCTTGCTTCACTAAGTGTGATAATCTCTGGGTCCATTCATGTTGCTTCAAATGGCATTATTTCATTCTTTTTTATGATCAAGTAATATTTAATTGTATCTGATTAGCCAAGAAGTTCATTTGGGTTTTTCTGTAAGATGTTGTAGGAAAACCTGAATGAACATTGGCCAACCCAGTATAAACATTACCACATCTTTGTCTGTGCACCTGTCAATAGGCATTTAGGTTGCTTCCATGTCTTAGCTATTGTAAATAGTAAATTTACACTATGTAATAGGATTTAATAGTAAATAGCACTATTGTAAATCCCATGGACGGAAGAGCCTGGTGGGCTGCAGTCCATGGGGTCTCTAGAGTCGGACACGACTGAGCGACTTCACTTTCACTTTTCACTTTCATGCATTGGAGAAGGCAATGGCAACCCGCTCCAGTATTCTTGCCTGGAGAATCCCAGGGACGGGGGAGCCTGGTGGGCTGCTGTCTATGGGGTCTCACAGAATCGGACACGACTGAAGCGACTTAGCAGTAGCAGCGCTATTTACAACTGGGGTGAGTGCATCTTTTCAGTTAAGAGTTTTTGCCAGATATATGCCCAGAAGTAGAATTTGTTGGATCGTATGGCAACTCTATTTTTAGTTTTTAAAATAAATCTCCATATTGTTTTTCATAGTGTTTGGGCCAATTTACGTTTCCACCAAAAATGTAAGAGGGTTCCCTCTTCTCCACATCCTCTCCAGCATTTATTATTTGTAGACTTTTTAATGATGGCCATTCTGACCTGTGTGAAATGATAATCTCATTGTAGTTTTGATTTGCCTTTCTCTAATAATTAGTGATGTGGAGCATTGTGTGTGTGTGTGGTTTTTGGCATCTGTATGTCTTCTTTGGAGAAATGTCTGTTTAGGTCTTGATTTTGGTTGGACTGTTATTTGATATTGAGTTGTGTAGGCTGTTTATACATTTTGTATATTAGCCAGTTATTGGTCATATTACTTGCAAATATTTTCTCCCGTGAAGTGGGTTATCTTTTCATTTTGTTCATTTCCTTTGCTGTGCAAAGTCTTTTAAGTTTCACTAGGTTCCATTTGTTCATTTTTGCTTTTATTTCTTTTGCCTTGCTTAGGGGACCAATCTTAGTTCTTTTCTACGCGTTTTATGGTGTCATGTCTTATATTTAGATCTTTAAATGATTTTATTTTTGTATATTGTGTGAGGGTGTGTTCTAATTTTAATTGATTTATATGTAGCTTTCCAGCGCCACTTTTTGAAGACATTCTTTCCTCCATTTTATATTATTACTCCTTTTGTGTTAATAGATTAGTTGACTATAGGTGCATAGATTTATTTCTGGGCTGTCTATTCTACTCCATTGATCTGTATGTCTGTTGGGTAAATCCATGCTGTTTTGTAGCTTTGTAATATAGTATGAGGTGTGGAAGGGTTATGCCTTCAGCTTTTTTTCCCTTCAGGTTTGCTTTGACAATTTAGGATCTTTTGTGGCTCCGTATAAATTTTAGGATTTCTTATTCTACTACTGTGAAAAATATCATGGGTATTTTGATAGAGATTGCATTAAATTTGCAGATTGCTTTGGGTAGTATTGCCATTTTAACAGTATTAATCCCTCCAATCCAAGATCATGGATTATCTTTCCATTTATTTGAATCACCATTGGTTTTCATTATCAATATTTTATAATTGTCAGTGTATAGGTTTTTTACATCCTCAATTAAGTTTATTCCTAGGTATTTTGATATTTTTTATATTATGACAGGATATTAAATGGTTTTTTTTTTTACTTTCTCTTTCTAATATTTCGTTATTAGTGTGAAGAAATGCCACAGAGTTCTGTATGTTAATCTTGTATCCTGCTACCTTGCTGAATTCATTTAATAGTCTTTGTGAGAAGAATTTAGGGTTCTCTACATAAGAGTATGGTATCACTGACTCAATGGACATGAGTTTGAGCAAGCTCTGGGAGATGGTGAAGGGCAGGGAAACCTGGGGTCCTGCAGTCCATGGGGTTGCAGGGAGTTGGGCACGACTGAGCAGCTGAACAACAACGTAGAGTATTATGTGACCTACAAATAGTGACAGTTTTACCTCTTCCCTTCCAGTTTTGATGCCTCTTTTTTTTTTCCTTGTCTGATTGCTGTAGCTTACATTACTATGCTAAATAGTACTGATGAGAGTAGGCATCCTTGTCTTGTCCCTGAACTTAGTGGGAAGGCTCTCAGGTTTTCACCGTTAAATATTATGTTGGCTCTGGGATTGTTGTAAATGGCCTTTATTATGCTGAAATTTCTCCTCTCCTACTTTGGTGAAAGTTTTTTTTATCAGGGATGGATGTTGAATTTTGTCAAATCCAACTTGATCGTGGTTTATGATCCTTTGTATGTATTGTTGGATTTGGTTTGCTAATATTTTGTGGAGGATTTTTGTGTCTGTATTCCTCAAAGATATTGGCTGTAGTTTTCTTTTTTTTTTTTATGTCTTTGGTTTTGGTGTCATGGTGATGGTAGCTTCATAGAATGAATTTGGGAGTGTTCTAAACAGTGACACTTTATTTTCTTGGGCTCCAAAATCACTGCGGATGGTGACTGCAGCCATAAAATTAAAAGACACTTGCTCCTTGGAAGAAAAGCTGTGACAAGCCTAGACAGCATTTTAAAAAGCAGATACATCACTTTGCCAACAAAAGTCTGTATAGTCAAAGCTGTGGTTTTTCCAGTAGTCATGTATGGTTGTAAGAGTTGGACCATAAAGAAGGTTGAGCACTGAAGAATGGATGTTTTTGAACTGTGGTGCTAGAGAAGACTCTTGAGAGTCCCTTGGACTGCAAGGAGATCCAACCAGTCAATCCTAAAGGAAATCAGTCCTGAATATTCTTTGGAAAGACTGATGCTGAAGCTGAAGCTCCTATACTTTGGTCACCTGATGCAAAGAACTGACTCATTGGAAAAGACCCTGATGCTGGGAAAGATAGAAGGCAGGAGGAGAAGGGGATGAGATGATGAGATGGTTGGACAGCATCAGTGATTCAATGGACATGAGTTTGAGGAACCTCTAGGAGATAGTAAAGGACAGGGAAGCCTGGCATAGTGGAGTCCATGGGGTTGCAAAGGGTTGGACACGGCTGAGCAATTGAACAAGAACCCTCCTCTTCAGATTTTTGGAACAGTTTGAGTAGGATAGGTATAAGTTTTTCTTTGTTTATTTGGTAGAATACCTCAGTAAAGCTGTCCAGTGCTGGACTTTTGTTTGGAGGGATGGTTTTTTTTTTTTAATTACAAATTGTTTCACTTCTAGTTATCAGTGTGTTCAAATTATTTCTTTTTGACTCAGTTTTGGTAGGATGTAAGTTTCTAGAAATGTGTCCATTTCTTCTAGGTTGTTCAGTTTATTGGCATATAATGATTGTTGGAATCAAAGCCCTGAGGGCTGGTTCCCTGTGTGTGCCCTGCCCTAAAGATGCTGCTGAAGCGAGGCCTGTGTGCTCACAGGGGACCCACGTGCCACCTGTGTAGGCATCCACGATTCTGCTTAAAAGCAACCCAAGGTCACATCTCCTTCTCTGTTGTGTTTGTCCCAGGTCTAGCGCTAGGCTGTGGTGAGGAGTAGACTGGGGCTGGGAGTTGGGGGGTTCCATCTACAGGAATGGAATTGAGGTGACTGTGTTTTACCTGAGGGCTGCCCCGTGTGGCAGACTTCTCCCTGGACCTAGTGCTAAGCCACGGTGTGAAGTGGGTGGAACCAGGGTGCTCTCTCTGGGAAATGACTCCTGCGTGCTCCTCGGGCTCCTTAGCTCCTTGGGAGCTAAGCTCCCAAGATTTGGAGCTTAGCTGCTGCTCTGTCGTGGCTGCACCCGTCACCCCAGAGTGCAGGCTGACGGTGGTCTCGGTGATTCTACCTGGCTCACACTGCAGGCTCCCTAGCCTGTCTCTGTGTATCTAGACTCAATCTTTGCCTAGATCGAACGCCAGGCTGTGGTATGGAGTGGGCAGGTCGTCTGACCCTTCATACTGGGATGTGTGGTGAGGTGGCAGCCTCCAGGCCAAGGCTCTCTCTGCCCTGATTGTAAGCAGGTCTTCCCGTGTGTACATTCCTCACAAGTAAAGTCTAGGCTGCTCCAGCCCTTCTCTCTGTCTCAGCACATTTCCCGATGGGCGAGAGAGCTTGTCTCCTCCGTTCAAGAGCCCAGGACTTGGATGCCCAGGTAATGACCCAACCCGCTCACTCCTCGGGGCAATGGTCCAGCCACGTGCGCCTTCTCCTCCTGACAGATCTCTCCCAGGACCACACGTCCTGGCTGATGCTCTTTTCTGTCCTGCCCAGTTACATGGAGATTTTTCTAGCAGCTTTGGTTGTAAAGGATTTCTTCGGCCCGTTCCCAGTTTTCTGTGAGTTCCACGTGAAGATGTATTTTTGATGTGTTCGTTGGAGGAGGTAAGCTCCAGGTCCCCCCACTTCACCATCTTAATCCCCTTCCTCAAGGCAAATGTCTTAAAAAAAATTTTTTTTTAAAGATAGGGGGAAGATATCAGAAATGAATGAATTTATAAAGGAAGAATAAATGAATGAATAGACATAAATATTTGCTGACAGTGGTTTATAAGAGGAGAGAACTGTGCTGGAAAGTGTATACACACCGTTTCTGTAAGGGAATAGCCACGTCCAAAATGTTCTTGCACAGTTCATGTGAGCACTGAGGTTAGTCGTTTCTACCATTTTAGTAGATTTGTTTTGCCACATTTGCTGAAATAGAATTGGAGGTACTTACTCTGGGCTTTGGATCTCTGAGAAGCCTCTTCTGTTGGTGGTTTTGCAACTGTTAATGGAATGGGAAGACCAGGCTCAGATCCTTCTGCTGTGTGGTTACAGACCACATTCCAGGGAGCAAGATGGAGAAAGGTCAGCTCATGGGGTTCCATCTTCCCATTTTAAAGTGAAGAAAACAATAAAAATGATAATTTTCCTAATCACACTCGCTGTAACTCTTCTCGGTTTTTTTTTTCCTCTCTTACTTGGCTTTGGAAAAGAAATAGGAAGAGTTTGTTCTCTATTGGAATGAAAGTGTACTAGACTTCAGGAGAAATAGATATATTTCCCAAGCATTCCTAAAGTGACACTGACTTGAGACAGAACATTCTCTGAGACTATCTCTGGTTCTCAGATTTGAAACTTATCCTCCAACTTGGTAAGATTTAGGGAGAGAAACAAGGCAGCATTGTTTGTGTGGGAAATTCAGTGCATTTCAAAATATTCCCGAGTCTGCCTTGACTGTTCACACAGTCTTATCAGTTCAGTAAGAGCATAAATTTAAAAGTGTTAGGCAGAAACGGCATTTTGTAACATTTTCAAGTGAAGAGAAGATGGCCTGTTTTCTAATTGACTTATTGGAAGGTACCAGAGTGATGTGGTACAAAACTGTTAAAGTCACAGACCAGACCACTGTTAAGACACATTTATATTCTGACTGTAAAGACTGTTTAACTTAAGAATGTATCCACCCACCAGGCTCCTCTGTCCTTGGGGATTCTCCAGGCAAGAATACTGGAGTGGGTTGCCGTGCCCTCCTTCAGTTGATTCATTTACCAAGCCCTTATTAAGAAACACTGAGCAGGCATTGACCTCGTCCTCAGGGATATTGCAATGAAAAAAGCAGGAAAGTCTGTGCTGTCATGGACTGCCCTTGTAGGGGGAGACAGACAAGAAGCAAGTAAACAGATAAGGTCATTTCAGCTGGTGACACTTCATTTAAGGCTAACATGACCCTGATGAGGGAGCATGTTGGATAAGGCCATCTTGTTCAACACTAAAGGAAAGTTTTTTGAAAGTTTGTGATAATAGCATTGAAACTTATATATTACCGTATATAAAACAGATAGCCTGTGGGATTTTGATGTATGACGTAGGGCACCCAAAGCCCATGATCTGTGACAACCTGAAAGGGTGGGGTGGGGAGAGAGGAAGGGGGTTCAGGAGGGAGGGGACACGTCTGCCTATGGCCGATTCATATTGACGTGTGGCACAAACCATCAGAATATTATAAAATAATTATCCTCCAATTAAATAAATAAAAATTTCTTAAAAAGAAAATTTTAAAGTGAAAAAAACAAAAAAAGAATAATATTAAACTGAAGTTGTTTCTGAAGTTAAAAATAAACTGTCAGTTCTCCAAAGTAGTGGTTATGGGTCTTGAGAGGGAAGAGGGGAGGGGCAATATAGGGGGAGGGAATTAAGAGGTAAAAAACTATTGGATGTAAAATAAGCTACAAGGATATTTTGTACAATGTGGGAACCATAACAAATATCTTACTCCTTGGAAGGAAAGTTATGACCAACCTAGATAGCATATTCAAAAGCAGAGACACTACTTTGCCAACAAAGGGCCGTCTAGTCAAGGCTATGGTTTTTCCTGTGGTCATGTATGGATGTGAGAGTTGGACTGTGAAGAAGACTGAGTGCCGAAGAATTGATGCTTTTGAACTGTGGTGTTGGAGAAGACTCTTGAGAGTCCCTTGGACTGCAAGGAGATCCAACCAGTCCATTCTGAAGGAGATCAGCCCTGGGATTTCTTTGGAAGGAATGATGCTCAAGCTGAAAGTCCAGTACTTTGGCCACCTCATGCGAAGAGTTGACTCATTGGAAAAGACTGATGCTGGGAGGGATTGGGGGCAGGAGGAGAAGGGGACGACAGAGGATGAGATGGCTGGATGGCATCACCGACTCAATGGACGTGAGTCTGAGTGAACTCCAGGAGTTGGTGATGGACAGGGAGGCCTGGCGTGCTGTGATTCATGGGGTCGCAAAGAGTCGGACACGACTGAGTGACTGAACTGAACTGAACTGAACTGATGGGAGTTTGGCTCTAATGTGTACTGAACTTGGACAGACCACTTAACTTCTAAACCTCGGTTTCCTTACCTTTAAGACGAGGTTAGCAGTAATTACTGTTTTATAGAGTTGTGATGATTACAAAAAATAAAGCATGTACAATGCCTAGGATGGGTAAGTGACTCATAAATGCTGGCTTAAAACAGTTATTCCTCAAAGAACAGGGTTGGCTGTGGCTGGAATGATCAGGCCTAGGGGACGAAAGAAAAAGAACAGCTCAAGTCTTTTCTACCAAGGGAAAGTAATCATCAGACTTCTGTTTCCCGAGCTGGAGGAGAAATACTCAGGCAGTAAGCTGAAGAAGTTTCTAAATTTCCTTCTTTTGGTAAGCCTTTTTCCAGTTTTATTGACGCAAAAAAAGTTGAGCAGCAGGAGGCGTACCAGCTGTTGGGTGATCATGCAAAGTTATTTTTCTTCCAGCAGAGGCCTCTTGTGCACAGGAAATCAGGCTGGTGGCGGCTGGAGGGGGACCATGGGTCAGGACACTGGTTTCCTGGAGGCTTCCCCAGAGGAAGGCAGGGAGGGGAGACTAAGGAAGGGCTTGTGGCCCTCTGCCCTCACCCCGACCCCTGTCCAGCCTTCACAGAACTGGCTACCAGTGCCCTGGAGTGCTGGAGGCTTTGCTGAGAGAGAGAGAGAGAGAGGAGGGAGGGAGAGAGACGGAAAGAAGAATGGAGAGAGAAAGTAGGGAGGAAGGGGGCGGGGGGGTTGTGGAAGAAAGAACAGAGCAGCTTTGTTGAAGCTCCTCTGGCTCCAGGGCTCAGAGGTAGGGGGTCCAAGAGGCTGATCTCCAGGGTCAGACCTGCAGGGTGACCCTTTCTGCTGTTTTTCAATCCATTTCATTTCCCTTCATTGTTGCTACCTTGGCAAACGGGTGGCATCTCAATGATTTTTCGTCGTAATTGAATTGCTATGGATCTATGGAAACTTGGCACAAAGCCGCCAGAGTAGCTGATTGCCGGGGGCAAAGTCAGACAAGCTCTTAAACGGCACAGTAGCAGAGTGATGAGGACCGAAACTGTACGTCACAGCATGACTTGAAGAAAGGGGCAACCTTCTGGTGGTGGAGGCAGCAAGGGCGGGTCTTCCCTGGTGCAGCACAGCTGCTTCTGTTGAAGGGGGGTGGACGTGTGGGTGCGTGTGACTTACTGCCCACGCTTCCTTTCTTTGTTAATTTTTATTGGAGTATAGTTGATTTACAGTGTTGTTGTATTAGTTTCAGATGTACCACGCGTTCTTCCTTGAAAGTTTAAACCTGGAGTCTCTTTGCCTTTCGTAACCACAGTGGCCGCCAGCGCATTTGCTATGTGCCTGTGTGGATCATCATTCAAGATGTGCTTTTGGCAAGGCAGGAAAGCAGTCAGGGCCAAGTGGTGGCTCTGACCTTCCCAGAGCAAAACTGGGAAGGAGAAGACAGCCAAGGGCCGCGCTGGCATTGTGCTGACTTGCTCAGGGGTCCATAAGCATATGAGTGTGTACATCCCCGCCAGTGGGATGTACCCAGTGGGAACGGTAACCTGCCTGCTGGTGCTAGGGCCCAGGTGGTGATGGGGGGGATGCAGGGGCTGGGGCTTAGGAAGCAGATGGGGATGTTTCTTTTGGGTTAAGGTGAGCCCTTCCTCAGTATCTCCCCCAACCCCTGTGCTAACGGGTGAACCTAGAAAACCAATGATTGGGAACGTGTAGCCTTGGGAATTGGTGTTGGAATGCGGCAGCAGCCATATTGAGGATTATAGGAAGGAGGTGCTATCACATCGCAGGGATTTTAAAAAGATGGCAATTTGGATAATTTACTTAGGTGATCTTCAAGATATTGTCTAGCCTTGAGAAAATGAAAGAATTTTAATTACATCTTCTTTTGACTCCATGCCTCCCTAAATCCATTACCTGGGGAAGCACAGTTTAGAAAGAAAGTTCCCCAAAAACTCACAAAATGAGGGGAAAGATATGCAACCCAGGGACCTCCCATCAATGAATAATTCATATTTAAGCAGTTTAGTCTATTATTATGGGGAGAATCAAATCATGTGAACATTTAATCAACATCTCTTTTTAGGGGTACTCTGGGTTCATTTTGCATGTTGGCTTGGGTATGACATGATTCCATTGTTTTTATACATATTTGTAAGTATTTTTTCCTTTCTTTTTTAAATATAGAACTTCAAAGGACTTCGGACTCAGACATGGCTAAAGAATAACCTGTGGAATCAGATATACCTGGATTTGAATTTGGGGTGAGTAGTTACTATTCAGATTATCCGTTTCTTCATTGTAAAATTGGGGTTAAATATGAACCCATAGGGATGTCTTGAGAATTATGACTAGAATTCATTACAGCAAAGGGGTTGACGCGTCACAGATGCTCAAATCTGCCTGTCTCCTTTGCCTCTTTATTCCGGCTAAGATGCAGAGGGTGGGTTTGTGGGGGCTGTGCTCCATGGTGGTGCCAAGAATAGCTTCACCACATCCAACTACCACAGGGGACTCGGGCGGGTGAACGGGCAGCAGCCTGGCTTCCTGCTGCCAAAAGACAAAGACTGCAGATCCTGAAAAAATCTGGGTTGTACTTGCAGAGTGCAGAAGGCTGAGAAGATGACGCAGCCTCTAAGGAAGCTATTTTTGAATGGCTTCCTGCTGAGAGACGGGCTTTGGGAAGCTTTATTTCAGGCCCATTGTAGTCCCCACCTGTCTGCTGCATTCCTTCTGCTGTCTCCCCCCATCTGCCGGGCCAGAATGGAAGACGCTCCTTCCTCAGAGGCACAGGCGGCACTGGCGGCCTTTTGTCCGAGCACGCACACTCAGGATACCACTGTGATTTGGGAGGAGAGAAGGGAACCGAAGAGAAATAGGGCTTCTTGTTAAAGAAGGGAAGTGCTGTTTTCACTTCCAGCATGTGTTTCTTCGTGGTTCCTCCTGGAGTCAGCTTCTCTTTAACGTGACCTCCTGGTATGGGAATTGTTGGGACAGTAACGAGCACCTCACACCTAAGGCTTGAAACATCAGCTTGTTGCTTCATTTACTCGTAAATCTGCCACTGAGGCTGGACTCTTCCAGAGCAGCATCGCCTGAGGCAGCGTGAAGGCTCCATAGGTGTGACTCTGGCTGCTGCTGCTCAGTCCTTGAGTCAACAAAGTTTGACTCTTTGTGACCCCATGGACTGCAGCATGCCAGGCCTCCCTGTCCATCACCAACTCTCGGAGTTTACTCAAACTCATGTCCATTGAGTCGGTGATGCCATCCAACCGTCTCATCCTCTGTCACCCTCTTCTCCTCCTGCCCTCAATCTTTCCCAGCGTCAGGGTCTTTTCCAATGAGTTGTCAGCTCTTCGCATTAGGTGGCCCAAGTATTGGAACTTCAGCTTCAGCCCTTCCAGTGAATATTCAGGGTTGATTGATGGCTGGGATGCTCTCAAAGCTTCACTCCTCCACGTCTGCCCTTTCTGTTGGCGGTTCCTCCGCATGGCCACTTGGCTCCCTCAGAGCATGTATGCTAACTGGCTTCCAACAGGACAAGACCAGACCCGAGGGACTGGGCAGAAGTTGTATTGCATTTTCTCACCTAATCTCAGGAGTCACTTACCATCACTTCTGCTCTTGTCACAGGCCTGGCTAGACATGCAGGGAAACAACGTTGGCCTCAGAACATAGGCCTCGCCTCTCAGGAGTGTCAGCATGATACGGCAAAACTTGTGATCTTGTCATGGCCACCTGGAAAAGAACTATTTGTCACAGGGGCATGGAACTGGGGGAGGAATGGAGGCATATGCTTGGTGTTGGAGAGTTAAGGAGACTCAGAGCTATTTTTATTTTAGAAAAATAACTTTCAAAAAGTGGGATATAGGCATACCTCATTTGATTATACTTTTCTTTATTGTGCTTTGCTTATATTGCATTTCTTTTCTATTTTTACAAACTGAAGGTTTGTGGCAGCCCTGTGTTGAGCAAGTCTATCAAGAGCCATTTTTACAACAGTATTTGTTCACTTCATGTCTCTGTCACAATTTGGTAATTCTTGAAATATTGTGAACTTTTCCATTATAATAATATTTGGTATGGTAATCAGTGATCTTTGATGTTACTATTGTAATTGTCTTGAAGTGTCACAAACCACATCCTTACAAGTCGGTGGTAGTGCTGCTGGTTAGTCGCTCAGTCGTGTCTGACTCCGATCCCATGCACTATAGCCAATGGGAAGAATACTGGAGTGGGTTGCCATTCCCTTCTCCAGGGGATCTTCCCTACCCAGGGATCGAACCTGGGTCTCCTGCTTTGCATGCGATCCATACAAGTTGGTAAACTTTGATAAATGGTGTGTGTGCGCTGACTGCTCCGCTGAACAGCCGTTCCCCATCGCTCTCCCTCTTCTAGGGCTTCTCTATTCCCTGGGACACAACAATATTGAAATCAGGCCAATTAAGAACCCTTTAGTGGCCTGTAGGTATTTAAGTGAAAAGTTACGCCTGTTCCCTCCAAGTCAAAAGGTAGAAATGATCAAACTTAGGAAGGCACATCAAAAGCCAAGGTAGACTGAAAGCTAGGCCTTTTGCACCAGCTAGCCAAATTGTGAATGCAAAGGGAAGGGTCTTGAAGGAAATGAAAAATGCTGCTCCAGCGAACACCCAAATGATAAGAGTGAAAAGAACGTTATTAAGGATGTGGAGAAAGTTGTAGTGGTCTGGATAGACGAACAAACCAGCCACAATATTTCCTTAAGCCAGAGTCTGTTCCAGAGCGAGGCCCTAACTCTCTTCAATTCTATAAAGATGAGAGAGGTGAGGCAAGCTGCAGAAAAGAAGTCTGAAGCCAGCAGAGGTTGGTTCACGAAGTTGAAGAAAAGAAGCATTTCCATGGCATAAAAGTGCACGGTGAGACAGCAAGGGCTAGAGAAGCTGCAGCTGGTTGTCCAGTAGATCTGAGATCCAGAAGATATAAGGTAAATTCGTGCTGGAAGGCTTCCTGTCGCAGAACCTCTGTTGTGCTAATGTCTCAGTACTTCATCACAAGAGGCATGGGGAACACACAGAGGCCTGAAGAATGGTGCTTGACGTGGAGGAAGATGAGGTGATATGGCCTACATAAAACTAGCCTAGCAAGGATTTGACAAACCGAAAGCTTTCATCTCCAGTTGAAACACTTTTGATAATTTTTGTTGTTATTCATTTCTGGATCAAAAACTTGATTCTAGAGCGAGCTGTGAATCTGAGAACCAGGCTGTGGAGTGATCCTGTGATTATAAAGAATAATCTTAGAAAAGTATTTATAGAGATCAAACAAGATGAGGTCATTAATTTGCTTTTCCTTTTATTATAAAAGTAAAATAAAAAATAGCATTTATAAATCCAACATTTTCTCCTTTAAAAGTATTTGATCTAAAAAACATATTTACAATAGCAAAATGCAGAAAAGGGAGGAAATACCATTTTCAGCATTGATTGTAATCATGTTTAAATATTGACATGTACATGTTCCTTTTTCAAATCACAGAGATAAACACAATTAGAAAAAGCAGTGAGCTTTTTTTTTTTTTTTTTTTCCTTTTTCTTGCCACCTGGCTTGCAGGATCTTATCAATAGTTCCCCAAGAAGGGATCGAACCCGTGCCCCCTGCAGTGGAAGTGCCGGGTCCTAACCACTGGGCCCCCAGGGAAGTCGCAGTGAGTCTTTTAAAATCATACCAAGTCAGTCTCATTTTAAAACATCCCTTTCCGTAATCCTTGATGTGAGTGCACACCTGTGCTGTGGACAGCCAGAAGGCAGGCCAGGTGGGGGTGTGACAACTTGTAATGAGAGTGGGCAAGCAGCAGAGGGACAGCAGCAGTGACAACAGAAAGCAGCTGGTAAAGCTCGACAAGCTACCGCACTCCCAGCGGGGCAGCAGCCCAGCCACAGGCCGTGACTGTGGTTACTCTCTCTCAACTCAGCTAAAATTCATTTCAGAACCAAAGAAGAAATCCACGTTTAAAAGGCCTGGAACTACACCCAGAGTGATCCAGGCCGGCCTGTGTTCCTCGAAGCACCCTTGAGTGTGCCTTCTTCCTCTGGGCGACACGGTGGAGTTTCCGAGCTTTGGTTTCCTCGGTATTGGAAGCTGCCAGCAGGCTAAATTTTGCCTTCTATAGGTCCTTCCTGCCCGTAGTCGTGGGGCACTTTGTTAAGAGTTAGCAAGGAGGTGCCGCTGGTCAGAGACTCAGTGAAGCTGAGTTTGCGGAAGGAGGTCTCTACACCGCTGTCACAGATGCTGTCGTCCCGGAGCTCGTCTGCGGAGAGAAAGCACGGGTCATGGGGCTGCACCCGACGTGGCCAGGCCGGGCTGCAGGGCGCCTCCACCCCAGCGGGGCTCCCTGTGCGTCAGGCAGGCTCGTGGGCTGCGTCGGTGGCCTCCGCTCATCCCCGCAGCCCACACAGTGGGGTGGGGCAGAAAACACCGAGCAATACAAAGGCTGTGAAAACATCAGAATCAGCCAAGTGTTTTCGCCTCTCTTTCTTACAATCTAGCCTTGTGTTTGTCAGAATCCTTTCTGAATTTTCTTGACTCAAAGTGTACTTTTTTCTTAGAAATTAGGCATATTTTTCCACCTACTACCTATTGTATAGCAGAGGAAATTGCTGAATGTAAGCAAAATAAATTGGTGACAGAAGTAGGAGCTAAAAATGAGCTCTCTGGGCTGCACATGCTATCTGACACCATACACTGCCTCAAGAACATTTTGGTAGCAAAAAAAAAAAATCCCCAAAAAGTGACAATGTGTTTCTACTGGGCAGTTAGGTCTGATTTTCCTTTGAGAAGTGTCTCTAGGGAGCTGAAGAGTGTGAATGATTTCCCGTAGGCAGAGAGTGACCAAGGAAAACAGAAGTCTACCATACCCGAGTCAGAGAGCTCTTTCTTGTATGTTAAATTCCAACGCTGCTACAGTAAGACCTTCATGGCAGTGACATGGTTACTGATGGATGTATTCAACCTATCAGTCTTTATGGGTTTCTGTTATGTGCTAGGAACTGTGAGGTGTTTTAAAAATAACTATAAAATGAGGGCTTGATGCTTTTTAAAATAGTAGTATTTACCTACTTCTTAGTGTGGAAGGAGCATCAGGTCATGAGACAGGAGATGAGGGTGGTTTTCTGGGGGTACCCTGCTCTCTTCTAAAGTGTGTGTAACACCTGTCCCCACTCCCTTAGGATAGCCACCCCGATAAGGATACACTGGTGTTGAGATGGATGGCAAGAAGGAGCCACCAGGTAAGGACCTGTGCAGGGAAGGGGAAGAGAAGGCTCACAGGCCCTGGGCCTAGAGCAGTGCAGCCAGCTGGGGCAGCGGAAGGAGCACAGGGCAGGGCTTGGGAGGGGGCGGGTGAACGCCACGTAGGAAAGAGAGAATAGAAAAGCCCCTGCCGCCACCACCTGCAACAAAGCTGGGCAGGCAGGATGCGCTCAGCAGAGACTGGCTGAGTGGATGCATGAACAGGAGTGCACACAACCAGAGCAACGCCATTTTTAAAGAGACTTGTGCTCCCTGTGTGTACAGAATGGACTGTAGGTGGTGACAGAGTGACAGCCTGGAAACTGGGAGACCAACTGGGAGCTGCCACAGGAATGGAGCTAAGAAATGGGGGTGGGGGTCGAGGGTGGTGGTCACAGAGAGGAGGAGGCTGCAGGGAATGCTGGGAGGTGCTGGGACCAGGGGGTGTTCATGGCGGCGTGACCTCCTGGAGCACTGCCTTGCCCACGAGCACTGTGGCAGTGCTGAGTCTGGGCGTGAGGGGGTCCGAGCCCGTGCCGTGAGGAGGGGGCTCTGGAAGCTGAGACAAGGTGGGGGTGGGCATGGCGTGGAGAAGTCCAAGGGGAGGTGGCCTGAAGCAGGAGGCAGTGGTCACCTGTGCCCCGGGGGCAGCTGAGGAGGGTGGTGAGCAGATCTGAGCAGACGCGGGTCCTCGTGGTGAGAGGAGCCCTGGCGCAGGGGCAGGCGGAGCTGACCAGAGGGTCAAGGAAGGACGTCATGAGGCGTAAAGAATAGCTACAGACTTCGAGGAAGCTTGGCTGAATCAGAGAAATTGGGCTGCAGCTAAAGGGGGTGGGGGATCAAGGGAATGTTTGTTTTCTGTTTATTTTGAAAAGATGGGAACCACACCTGCTTGCCAGGGGATCCATCGGGAGGGAGAAAAGGCTGACACGTGAGAGAGGCGAGAATCAGAGGAGTGTCTGGACAGGTGAGAGGTGGGCTGGGGGGTTTGCTGGCACAAAACGAGAGATCCAGCTGTTTCTGTGTTCTCAGAGCAATGAGGCGAGGACACGGGGTGAGTGAGGAGCAGGAAGAAGTGCTGGCAGTTTGGAAGGAGAAGCTGAGAAGGAGGTTTTGGGAGATGGAGGACGCTTGTGCGTATGTGTTTAGGCGGGGTGACAGGTCAGTGTTGTGGAGGTTGGCGAGGAGAGGCAGCTGAGGGAGCAGGAATGAGGGGACCCCTGGAGGGAGGAGGCTGAGCAGCTGATGGAAACGTCGGGGCATCAGCCCATAGTCTGGGGCGCTTAGTCCTGGTTCCACAGACATTGGTCTGCTCATCCCTCTCATAAATTTAAGAAGTGAGAGAAACTGGGCTTGCCTTCACCACCCATATCGTGTTGTTTTTGTCATCTGTTGCTGACCTCAGTAACTCGTGTGTCAAGGTGACTGTGCTGGTGACAGCCCCTCCCTGAGCAGTAGCAGCAGGAGCAGGGGATGAAGCACCTGGGGTCCGAGAGGGACACAGACGCGGGGACCGTGTGTTCAGGAGTGATGGTGGGGAGGACAGGCCATACCCCCGGAGACCGGAGGCATGTCTCAACTGCTTTGTGTCTGTTTTTCATTACCTATTTGTGGCCTTGTGGAGGCGGGGGCGAATGGCAGCGAGTGGGCTTGGGAGGTGGTCTTGGCCGGGCTGGTGTCTGCGGTGCAGAAGGCTGCCTGGATCACGTCAATGGCCTCAGTGTAGCCCATCTGTCTCAGGGCCTCCACCAGCTCCTTTATGGTGCCCCCGGAGACCTGAGAAATGAAGGAAGAGTGTGCTTCTGTGTTCCAGCCTGTGCAGGAAGTAAGCAGGCAGGCTGTAAACTCAACACCACACCCCGTCCCCCTGCCAGGCTGCCTCCTCCACTGAGACGGCCAGGGGGCATGGAAGGTCTGGTGGGGAGCCTCAGCATCGTCTTTGAATCAAGTTTCCTGTTTCAGCTCAGAGACCACTCAGGAAATCACAGAGAAGCACTTCATAGTGAGCAGAGAGACTGCCAAGGCAGTAAAGCTCTAGAGTGAAACCTGCACGGTCTCCCTGAAGCTCTGAAGACCACTGAGAGATGAGCAATGATGGAATTTTCAAACGTAACTTCACCCCATGGTTTTTCGGCATTTATTTTAGAAATTAAAAGCATCGCCAGGTAATGGCTCTGCTAGGAGTGACCTCACAGAGAGCTGCTTCCGGGATGTGCTCACACGAGACCAAGGCCTGTGCTGGGGTAGAGGAGGGCACGAATGTGGACAGGAGACCGGCATTCTATGACCATCCTGACCCTCCAAGTAGCATTTCTGCAGCACACCTCAAAGTATCTGAATACAACCAAGGTGGGTTTCCTCCTGGCCTGGGTCACCCTCCCAAGACATGGGGAGTGACTAAGATTTTGTTGCTCAGAGTTAAGGGAGAGGGGAACGGACTGTGCTCTGGCCGGTAACGTTAACACAGTCAGATAAACATAGCCAAGGGGGCTGCAAAGAGTTGGACATGACTGAATACAATGACAACGTAAGGTGAGGCGTTACCTCGTAGTTGTCCATGAGGGTTTTGGAAGGAGCGGGACTCAGCCGGAAGGCGTTGTTCAGTATCCCCAGACCTAATTTCTGTGCCAGAGTAGCCCAGTTTTTGTCTGGATCAGGAATTTCTAGCAACTTGTAGAGCTGCAGCTTTGCATCTTCAGTCAGCTGTTTCATGTCTCCTAAAGGAGATAAAGAAGAAACATGACCATCCTAACTGATCAGAGACTCTCCACAGGGACCGGTCACTGCCACACAGCTCCCCCTCCCACCCCGGGGGAGCAGTTGCGCTCTTGCACCGGAGAGTCAGCAGCCACCCAGGTGAGTAAGAACAGCCCACGCTGTGGTAGATCACAGCTGGACCTTCTCCGTGGCAGGACCCCCCGCTTCTGAGAGAAGCCCCTGCCTTTCACAGCACAGTCTGGGTAACGCTGGCTTTCCCTCAGCCCCTTTCAGGGTCAGGATGGAGGTGACACTGGCTCAGGGCACCTGGTTCTCCCACAGCTCACCTTGTGCCAGCAAATCATCAGACGTAAACTCTGGCTCATAGGGTTTCCCATTTAATATGTCAAATACCTGTTGAGAAGAAAAACACGGGGATGTTACAGGGACAACAGGGAAATCAGCTGCTTTGTGGTAAGGAACTCAGCCCATCTTCCTCAGGAGGCACTCGTAACCCCATAGACGGAGTGGGAAGAGGAGTCAGTACCCTGGCCTACAGACATGTTTGCCCTCTGGGGCTCTGGGCCCAGGAGGCTGTGCCCCACAAGCGCTGTCTGAGCCACATAGGAAGACCCCACCCAGCCTCACAGAGAGCCAGGCCACAGCCCTTTTGAGGGACAAAGGTGGTCCAGGCCACCCAAGCAGCCACGTGCTGGTCAGAGTCGATGGTAAATGACGTTTCCCTGAGAGTTAGGGCAAGAACTGAACCCACATCGTGCTGTGAAGCTATGCTGCCTGGCTGCCCCTCTTCCCTGGTAAAAAGGCTCATGAGAATGAGTTTTTTAAGCTTGCTCAGATTGAGGTGTACAAATGCTCACAAGGCTTGAGGACAGCCTCTTGGCACCATTCACCTTTTAACTGAGGGGCCAAAAAAGTCTTAGGATAAAAGAAAAGAGAACAGATAACTAATAGGAACCTACTGTACAGCACAGGGAAATCTACTCGATACTTTGTAACGACCCACATGGGAAAACAATCTATAAGAGTGGACGTGTGTGTAACATATTCAGTTTGCTGAAACTAACATAACAGTGTGTATCAACTCTACCCCCGGTAAAAGTTAACGTATAAAGGAAAAAGAAACTTCCATAGCTATGGAGGCTTTTCTGCATTCCCTGCAGTCACTTGGCTGCTGACTGGCCGGGGTGAGGACCGCGCAGGGTCACGGAGTGGCTTATCTTTGTGTTCTGTGGTGAGGCTTCTGGGAAGACCAGGCGCTCAATGTAGAGTGTCATGTGGGCTCTCTGCAGGGTTACTCAGCTCATGCCACATGGGCCCTGGGGAGGCGGTTTTTGCCAGGGAGCAGCGCCTGCCCCTCAGGAGTTCAGTTAGTTGGGCTGGAGATGTGTGCTGCCCACCTCCTCCTGTGGCTCCCTCCCTGGGCCCAGGGACCTGGTAACCGCTTTCCCCTTCAGATCTTGGGTCCGCAGAGTTCTGAGGAAGGCTTTAAGTCTGTTCTGTTTACACTGATGAAAACCCTCAGAAGAATCCCCATTTCGTCTCATGTTCAGCAGTTACTTACTGAAGTTCATGCAAACCATGGCATGTATCCTGGCTTCAGAAACTCAGATGGGAAGGGTTCTGGTGTGAGTTCAGAATGGGCAACACGCTTTGTGAATTCTGAGTTTCTCTCATCTATCAACTCTGATCTGATTAGGCATATGCTTTTATGTTCAGAGAACTCTGCTGACCTAGATCTTTAGCGGATAGGCTTTTCAAGATAAATACAGCTCGTGACAAGCAGCCTGTCTTTTAAAAATACCAGGTGCTGGCTTCGGGGAGCAAAGACTGAGGAAGACCACTTGCCGCCTAAGCAGCAGCCAGCACACAGACAGAGCAGGGCTCACCTGCCAGCTGCTGGCCATGTCCAGAGGAGTGGTTCCCGGTACGACCCCTTCATCCTCTCCATCCTCATCCCAGGAGTCATCCAGGTCGTACAGAGGCTCGAAGTTCTCCACCAGGGGATCTGCTCCTGCAGAACCAAGTCACACAGCATTAGGTAAAACCCACATCTTCTTGGCTCCTAACTGCCTGCAGGGGTCAGATTCTATAAATATATAAAACACATTTCCACTGAAATATCCAGAAACCTGCTTTTAAATTCTAATATATCTTGACTGTAAAGGTGACCAATGACACCTCTGTATAGCCAAGGATACTTTCAAAAACAGATTTGGACTGACGCTCACATTTGACTCCATAGGACAGTTGTGAGCGATGCACCTTTAACCTGAGGACTGAGGGCGGTGGTTTACAGGGGCTACCTGGTGGGCTCAGGAGATGAGGTGCCATCCCTGGGTCAGAAAGGTCCCCTGGAGAAGGAAATGGCAGCCCACTCCAGTGTTCTTGCCTGGGAAATCCCACAGACAGAGGAGCCTGGTGGGCTACAGTCCATGGGGTCACGAGAGTTGAACACGACTGAGTGACTCAACAACAGCAAGGGCGCACCCTTAGGCTTAAGGCCCCATGTGTTCAGCTTGATGCCTGGCACCTCGTATTTCTCAGCGTCTTCACCTGCTTGCTCAAAAGAGCAAAGCTGCTTTCTGTCTAGTGCCAACCTGTTCTGTTTTATTCCCGGGTTATGGCACTGATCCTTAAATGCAAAACACCAAGAAAACCTTCTGGTAGGATGTGTAGTTATTGAAAGGTTATAGCTTCTAGTCTGAAGGCATTTCATAATCATAACCAGTGACTCCCCAAACTAATCATAAACACTGCAATCACCATCTCTTGTTCATGGGAATGTTCAACTTGACAAAGGAGAAAAGAGAAGGCTGCTGCTTATTTGGGATATGATGTCAGAAAAATGTGGTGCCAAAGAAAAGGTTCTTATATTTTTCTGGTCTTTTTTTTTTTTTTTAAAGAAGGTATTTAATCTGCTATTTTCTTGAATTTGTGAGGCATTTATTTTCTAAAAATAATAACCTTATAAGTAAATCAAATATGCCAGGACAGGCTTGAGATACCAATTACATTAAACATTTTTGAGGTTCTAAATGTATGAGGCAGTGGAGATTCAAGGATGAGCAGGAATAATTTTCCTATATTTCACAGGATAAAAGGGTTGAATTGGAATAACACTCTACATCCTTGAGCAAAGCAGGGAAGAGAAACAGAGAGAGAAGAGTCTGGAAGTTCAAGATGACAAGATGTGACTCAAGCTCTGCCCCTTACTGGAGCCAGGGAACTGGGATGCAAACGTCTCACCAGTCTGTTTCCTTGGCTATAAAATGGGAATAGTAATGGGATTTGTCTCAAGGGTTACTGCAGATCAAGTAAGATTAAATGAGACAGTGTGAAGTTCCTAGCCCAACAGAAGCTAGCAATTTTTAGGGTTTGGTACATGACAGTACTCGACACATGGCCCATGGGTTTGTTCCTCTCATTTTGGCTTCTCAGAGACCTTTCTTAGAAAAGGAAGTCTTCAAATGCTTTATTATGCCAATAAACTCTTCCTTCTGAGGACCTGTGATGGGACCTTAAGGCTGATACTGCTCCGAATTCTACAAGGAATTCAGTTCAACCTTAGGATCCCCTGTCATGGGACTCAACTTAATCCAAATCCAAAACAGGTGAGTAAAACCTAACATGACCATCAGCATGGCACCCAGGATTACCAATACAAACAGAGCCTTCATGGCTGCTAAGCGGGCTATGCAGCACACTTTCATTTATTTGTGCCTTCCGCAGCACGCCTGTAGGTTCAGGAGGTGGCCCGGCTGCTCTAGTGAGTCTGGCTTTGCCTTCCTGATGACATTTCCTATGGCTGACTGCCACGCTGCCTTACCTGCTGCTTTGAGAAGAGCTGCCAGCCTGGTGGACCCTCTGCCGGCCGCTATGTGCAGGGGTGTAGTCCCGTCATAAGTGGTGCTGTCCACGTGGGCATCACCCTAAAATCCGCCCACACAGAAAAGGGTTAGTTCAAGGTCCTCTCGCCCTTTTGTCCCACCTCCCCTGTCTGCATGGCTCTCCAGGTCATGTTACCAGCCCAGTTGTATTCTAGGCAGGCTCTGCCAGTGCAGAGATCCTCAGAGATGCCAGGCAGGGGAATACTGGAGGGCCTGAGTGGCTATTCTGGAGCCTCCAGTAGATACTACACAGGTAGAGCCAACGATAGGGAGATGAGCTGTTAGCGAAGTTGTTCTTTGAAAAGATTTTCCCAAATACCCTTTGGGAATTGAATGAGAAGGCAGGTAAGTGCATCCCTCACCTCCAGGAGCAGGCAGCCAGCCAAGGAGACGTTGTCGTGCTCCACGGCCAGGTGCAGCGCCGTGCGCCCCGACTTCCGCTCCTGGGCGTTAACGTCAGCCCCCGCGGCCATCAGCAACAGCAGACACGGCAAGCTGTTGCTCATCATGGCTACATGGATGGCATTCAGACCTACGGCCCAAGCACAGGGATGGTCACGGGGAAGGAAGGCTGTTGGGGGTCAGCATGGGTCTCCAGTCTTTACAGGCGCTGTAAGTCAGCTGTCCTGCATGTAAACCCCAGACTCCTTTTGTGTTCTAGAGACAATGAGAGCACATAAACATTCTCTGAATAAAGGATGCTTTCTACATATTAAGGGGGCTTCCCTGCTGGCTCAGATGGTAAAGAATCTGCCTGCAATGCAGGAGACCCAGGTTTGATCCCTGGGTCAGGAGAAAGGAATGATAACCCACTCCAGTATCTTGCCTAGAGAATGTGTAGCCTGGCGGACTACAGTCCATGGGATGGCAGATAGTCAGACATGACTGAGCAGCTACTACTTTTTCTACATATCAAGAATGGTGTTTGCTCAGGCCTCTGCTTTTCCCTCCTACTGACTATTCCAGATCATCTTTAAAGGAATTAGCTGCAGCCAGCAATGGAAATTTCCATAAGAGATGATGAATTCCAAGTGGTTAAGGAAAGCACTTTGGGGTGAAGATTAAATACACACATTTATCTGGTAGCTACTTATTGTTTAGAAAGCAGACAGAGGTACACCACAATGCGTGATTGTCTCTTACCTTCCCCGTTGGGGTGGTCAATAAGTTGTGCTGCCTTTTTGTGCTTGAGTAAAATACCGAGAATTTTATCATGTCCTTCTTTGGCAGCGAGGTGCAAAACAGAGTTACCCAAGCGGTCCAGGAGGCTCAGGTCAGCGCCAGCCCTCAGCAAGTCCTCCACCACAGCTTCCTGTCTGGTGATCACTGCCAAGTGCAGGGGTGTCTAGGGAGTGGAGGAGAGGCAGGGGGTGACACTGGTCAGTGGCACAGACACTTGTAATCCACTGGCTTAGCTGTGACTACAATAGGTGGAATCATACTAAGGGGCCATATTTCATTTCCAGATTAAGTTCTCACCTGTGCAAATGAGTTACTCTCCATTCCATATCATATGCTAATGATATATATATACTGGACTGACATTTAGTCAGTTATCAAAACTACTTTTTACATTTACAATTCTTTTTATTTTAAAAAATTTTTATTTATTTTTTACAATTCTCAATAGCTTTGTTTCTGGCTACAGTCAATTGATTTTTGACAGTTAACTCCTATTAGTAAATTTAGTTTTCTTGAATTTCTAGTAGGAGTCTTACCTTCAGCTTAGAAATCAGATGTTAATGAACCAAATCAACTTATGGTTTTACTGAAAAAGTTTAAACAAACTACCCAGCAGAAACCAATTGACAAAGGTACTGTCATTCTATAATGACATGCAAAAAAATTTGGTAAATTAAAAAATATTGTTCCATGTACAAGCTCCACGAGGCCAATCAACAGGATTCTGCCACCAAGCTTTATAAAAGGATTCTCAAAGGCATAATAGAACAAGAGAGCCCCCTCACAGAGGAGGCTCAGATGGACAAACAAGCCAGGCTGCTGACATGTAACAGGTGCATAAGTAGTCCATTTGATTATCCTGCCACAAAACGGCACCTCAGTGAATGCAGATGAGATGTTTTGAAAACTGCATTTTCGAGATGAGTAAGACAAACACACTCAAGAAAGTATCTTTCAAAGAACTTAGGTCACTGCCAGAACAGCAGTATATTTTTATACAGATCAGCCTATTTCACAGCAGCCTGTGAAATCCAGTCTCTCTCAGGACAATCTGCCTAGACTTCCCTTCTCAGTAAACAGTTACTGGCTGTAGCACTGACAGCAGGTGGGCCACCAACATCCTTGCTGGGCACGCCAGGTGAGAGTGGGGTGACAGATACTGTGCTGTGTCATTACAGTGATGATTTAATACAACAAACAAAACAGGATTTTCCCCCCAAATTTATACGCTCTTTTTTTTCTACCCCACCCCCCTTTTTTTCATCCTTTAGAACTATAGCCTGGCTTGAAATGAATCATATCCTTGGAACTTTAGACATTATAGCCATGAGCCTTCCTCTCAAAATAAAAAAATAAACTGTGTTTAGTAATCAGATATGTCATTTGGGGAGATGAGGAAAGGAAAGAGAATGAAATTGGAAAAAAGACCTGAAATTACATTATACCATTCAGAGATTTAACATCTGTAGTTTTAATATAATTTTCATATCATACAAAATCTCTTACCATTAGTGAAAAAAAAATTTATTAAGTTTTTTTTTTCTCTCTATGGTCCCATGGAAGGTTTTCTATGATATTTTAGGCTTTAGATCCTAAACCCCAGGATTATATCTTAAGTAATTGTACAATGTAGGAATCTAGGAACTTTTAATACCATGCTTGCTGGCATGTGGACTTAGGCAGACATTTTGCAGAGCCAAGTAAACAAATACCCCAGCAACCCAAGTCCTGCCTGAGGGACACAAATCCACAAGGCACGTGAGTGAGGCTCTGCACTGAAGTACTGTCTGTGGCGGTAGGAAGTGAGAAGCTAGCTAAGGGTCAACTGTTGGGAAACAGGTACATAACAGATCGAAGATGTACACAACAGGATCCTCTTCAGGGGTAGAAACAATGAACTAGTTGTATACACAGGTGCATGGATAAATTCCACAAACAGTGAAGGCAGAGATATCGTGACACGTAGGACAAAGCCACCTATGCAACTTACACATACATGCACGAAGAACTGTACGGACACATGCGAGTGCATGTACAACTGGCAAAACGCAAATTAGATCTGTGGATTGTATCAGTTGCCTGGCTTTGATACTGGACTGGAGTTACACAAGATGTTATCACTGGGGAAACCAGGGAAAGGGTACATGCAACCTCCTAGCACACTTTTTGCAACCACCTATGAATCTGAAATTAGAAATTTAAAGTTTTATGCAAAGCAGAAGCAGTATGTATAATATACCATGGACTGCATGTAAGAATAAACTTTCCTAACACTATACCCAAAACTAAACTCAAATATAAGGCCAGAAACAATAAAACTCTTAGAGGAAAACACAGGCCAAACACTCTTTGACATAAATCACAGCAAGATCCTCTTTGACCCACCTCCAAGAATACTGGAAATAAAAACAAAAATAAACAAGTGGGACCTAATTAAACTTAAAAGCTTTTGCACAGCAAAGGAAACTATAAATAAGATGAAAAGACAAGCCTCAGAATGGGAGAAACTAACTGCAAATGAAACAACTAACAAAGGATTAGTCTTCAAGATACATAAGCAGCTCATACATCTCAATACCAGAAAAACAACCCAATCAAAAAATGGGCCAAAGACCTAAACAGACATTTCTCCAAAGAAGACAGACACATGGGCAACAAACACATGAAAAGATGCTCAACATCACTATTCAGAATGCAAATCAAAACTACAATGAGGTACTGCCTGACACTGGTCAGAATGGCCATCACCAAAAAATCTACCAACAATAAGTGCTAGAGAGGGTGTGGAGAAAAGGGAACGTTCCTGCACTGTTGGGGGAATGTAACTGATACAGCCACTGTGGAGACACATGTACTTCAATGTTCACTGCAGCACTATTTACAATAGCTAGGACACGGAAACAGCCTAGATGTCCAGCAACAGATGAATGGATAAAGAAGCTGTGGTACGTATATACAATGGACTATTACTCAGCCATAAAAAGGAACACAGGCGAGTCAGTTCTAGTGAGATGGATGAACCTAGAGCATGTTGCACAGAGTGAAGTCGGAAAGAGAAAAACAAATATTGTATATTAGTGCATACATGTGCAATCCAGAACGATGGTACTGATGAACCTCCTTGCAGGGCAGGAATAGAGACCCAAGCAGAGAACAGAGTTGTGGACATGGCAGGGAAAGGAGAGGGAAGGAATAGAGACCCAAGCAGAGAACAGAGTTGTGGACATGGCAGGGGAAGGAGAGGTGGGACGAACAGAGCGGCACTGAAATGTGTATACTACCATATGTAAACCAGAGGGCTACTGGAAAGCTGCAGGATAACGCGTGGTCTGTGACGATGTAGAAGGCTGGCAGGGAGGGGCCACACGTATACTTACGGATGACTCATGCTGTTATACATCAGAAACCAACACAACATTGTAAAGCAATTATCCTCCAATTAAAAATAAATTTTGAAAATGTATATTAAAATATCTGTCTAAAGTATATATGTTAAGGTAGCAAATACCTAGGGAAATACTTATAATCGTTATATTTGGGAGTGAGGCTGAGAACTTGTATGCTGCTAGGGAGGGTAACTTTGATTCTCTAAGGCATATCTTTATGTACTATTTTAAAAACTGCAAACATACATATGATAATTAAAAACAAAAAATACATACACAAACCCCCCACTCATGTTTTATAGGAACATATGCAAATAAAATTGATATCAAACTAGAGTGGTTGTTTATGTTGCAGGGAGAGGAATGGGAGAAGAGAAAATAGTTTAAAAGGAATAGATTTCAGAAATATTTTCAGAAAAAGCTTAACCCTATGTACTTATATTATTTTGAGTGTGGCTTTCTCTAGAGGGTGGGTGGAAGAGAGATTTGATCACGACAGATGGCCACAGAAATGTACTAAGATTAGTGAAAGGTATTTTGGGAGCATGTTTCAGACAATTGCCAAATAATCCAAATTATTTAGGGAACTGTATAATTTCCCATCAAGAATAGCTAACAGAACCTTTACAACAGAAAAAATGGAAGTTTAAATATTAGTGGGTTTCTAGTTCCCAAATAAAAGTCACCATTGGGTGTGTGTTTGACACCTTAAAGGCCAGCCAGGGGGTCCCAAATCCTTGCCCATCAATGAAAACAATGGTAAAGGGGTGTGAGAAGTGGATCTGCATGCCCCCAAGAGTCCCCACATCAGAAGGCATGGAAGCGTCAAAGGGAGTGGTTTCAGAGTTTTGTCCGAGCACAGTGGAGAGTCTCGATAGGTGTACCCGAATGATACAGTGCGGAGTTTGGCACATAATAAATCACAACTACTAAGCCTGTTGTGCAGTGTCCTTTGCAGGTCCTATTTATAAACAGAAAAACAATTCCTTGAATCTGACATACAGGCACTAAACTTAAGCACTCTTTGAAAGGGGGACTGAGAAGTGCAAGGTCCCATTTCCAGTTTTATCTGCACACTTGTGATGGTGAAAGGAATAGTCGGTCCTGAAGCCTGAGAGACTCAAGCTTTATGGGCAAGTGACTTTCCAAATACCAGCAACACCCAAACTGGTATGAAAATGTGAAGAAGCTATCCTTTAAATACATACCTAAAATTAGACCTCATTCCTAGTTATGAGTCAGTGAAGAATTCCCCAACTTCATTTTCCCTTTGATCTTAAGCATGATGGCCAAAGACATGTCCTAATGGCTTAATACCCAATGGGAAACTGTTACTTTCCAGTATCAGGAGACACAGATCAACTTGATCTATCTATTCACAGATAAAAATCTATTGGGAGCTACATGTAAACATTTCAGTGCTATTGCGTTTAGAAAATGACTCACATCACTGCTTTAAAAACTGAGAACTGGAACAAGCACCTTTACTGTATAAATAACTGTACATGGTGGTGTCTGTATTTTTAGAGGGAGGGATAGGCTTGAGTCAGGCATCCGTGCATGCCGTGGAGGCCAGGGAGGACTGGGAAGTCATTTCGAGTCTTGAAGGGAAGGAGAAAACAGAAAAACTGAGAAGGGCACAAGACCAGGAGGCTGTAGAGAAGGCTGGTGGGGCCGGTAAAAGGCAGCAGGAAGGGAGAATACCAGGGGGAGAGGGAGGAAGCAGACCCTACTCACCTCCTCCCAGCATGGCCCCTTGGCCTGGGGGGCTGGCCGGGGTCTGCGGCTCCTTGCACCAGCATCCCAGCTTTGCTTCTGACACCCTCAGTCTCCTTTCCTCACCTGAAATCTGCGTGTGCCCACCAGGCAGCCTCACTGAGTCTCCAGTCAGCTCTGCTCTCTGAGATACTTGACCTCTGTAACAAGAGTTCCTCAGCCTGCTTTTAAGTCTACCCGATTTCTGTGTGAATCTGATTTGGGCAAATCTCTTTAGTGTTCCCTGTTTTCTTCACCTTGAACATTATTATTATTTTGTGTTTTGAATTTTCTGTTTTTTGAAGGACACTTTTTCCTTCTCAAGCAACCTTTTTAGTTTTCTTTATTCTTGACTCAGCACCCTTCATTTGACAACCATTTAATCTAGATGCTGTCAACATGTTCAGCACACTTCAAAATTCTTGTAAATCACTGGCTTTTCTAACTGAAAAGTTTTTTCAATTCTATTTTTTCTCGACAGGGGTGATGTATTTATCCTGCAGTAGACTGTCTGCTTTGGCAAGTTTCTGAAGCTTCAAGTTTGCAGTCTCTCGGCAGGATGCTGAATTTCATTGTGGAGTGACTGCTATTATACCCATAGATCAAAGGATCCTCATTCATAAAAGAACATTCCTATGTAATGGGCTTTTTTGATATTACCTACAGAGACATGTTGTTTTATTTTTGCTGTTAACATTATATGCTACTGTTAATACACACACAACCACACGTACACACCATGGGTTTTTCTTCAATTGTCTCCTTGATATTTCTGCTTACCTGGTAGAGATCATTTCTCATGTTGATAATTTCATCAGAAATCAAGCCAGATGTGACTTCCAGCAGATCTCTCACAAGCTGATTATGAAGGTGGATGATTGCCAAGTGTAAGACACTGGAATAAAAATATAGTGGCAATAATCAGCTAAAGTGTTAATGGAAAAAAAAAAGAAAACAGGTTCCCACGATAGGATTAGATTTGTAAACTGAATTTGGCTCTCACACCTAGTTTCCTTTGGCGCGCAAATGTCTGGAATCTATGAAACATCCTGAATCTGAGGTGGGTGTGCTCTACTGCCTGCTCACTTACAGAGCCTGCCTGGTTTCTCGGGGCTCAGTTCAGACTCCTTGACGTGTAAAGGAGCCTGGACTTTGAGGCAGAGAAGTCTCCAAGTTCAAATCCTAGTCCTGCCTCTGTGCTATGGTTTCAGGGCATTTTCTTCTCTAACTTTTCCCTGCCTTACTTGGACTCACAGATGATATGATGATGAGATGATATGCCTGAACTAGGATTTGTTCAGAAAAATATAGTTATCTCACCTAGCCCTGCCCCCTCTTCCAAAATACAAGGAGGTGGCTCTTGAAGAACTTCCTAGATCCCAAGAGGGGAGAGTAGAGTTAGGCTCTTAACTACAGGAAGAAGCCTTGATGCAAACCTCTGGAGGAACAATGTGATTGTATTTCTCCCCTGAATTCTCTCCGCTGCCTGGAATGGTTTTGCTCCTCTTGTCTGCCTCAACAGTGCCTCTTTATCCTTCATGCTCCAGTCCAAAACTTACATCCTTGGAGAAGACTTTCTCAGTTTCCAAGGCAGAGCAAGCTGTGCCCCGCTCAAGTTTCCTGCTTGGTTGAGCAACTACAGTTTTCTGTACATCCTCTCTGTCTTCTGAGCCTCTTGGAGGCTGGTTCTCTCTGGGTCAGCCTTACAGCCCTGGTACACAATTTAGACACTAAAATAAGGATGACTGAACAAACTGAGGGCTTACAGTAATGAGGCTGAAAATATTGGCAGGTGCCAAGCATCAGTCCTAGGAACAAAATTTTTTTAATTACTAAAAAAATTTACTATTAAAATTAATTGGAAATGACACAAGAATAAAAAATGGCTACTATTTGTTTAGAGCTTTTAGTACCAGACTACACTAAGCATTTGACATACATTATCATATTAATCATAGTCTTACAAGGTAGGTAATATTATCCTTAATTTTTGGTGATGAAACTGAGACTTATGGGTATAAGAGAACTCAATCCAGGTCATATATTAAGTCCATGACTGTCTTGCTCCAAAGCCATCCCTTAATTCCTTAAGGTCTCCTGCTTCAGGGGCACGTGTGCGCTGCTCTGTGGGGTGGTGGTGAACATCCAGGGTGAGGAACCCTCCGAGGTATGGAGAGATCACGGTGCAGCGCACACCTGGAGGAGCCCGTGGTGGCAGCACGTATGAGGTTTGAGCACAGGCTGCGTTTTCTCTAAGCATGGCAGGTGTCATTTTACTCAGGCCACGTTCTTGGCAATAGCAAGTGTGTATTACGTGGGATTAACACTGACATAAGAGAGCCTGAAAAACTAAACTGTGGCATCATTATTTGAGAGGGATTTTTAAATGAATTATCTCAGGGTTTCAGTACTATCTTTTGAAACCTAGGACTGAAAGAAGATGGATGAAAAGGTCCTGAAGTCTGATGCAGACGTGATGTATGTATACCAAGAAAAAGGTCGTACTTCAAAAACTGCCTAAAAATTTCCATGTGTAGCTCAGCATTTCATAGCAGAAGTACATTCCCCCTCCCCCATAAATTTTCACACCCTCATGGGAATTTCCCCAGTACCAGAAGTTTTTATTTTTTTTTTCATTGTATTTTCTGTGATGACTAATGGCCACAGGATTCAGATTAATAGCCGAATACAATAAGCTCAGTGAAAACAAGGACCTGAGCTGTGAAGGCTCAACGCTATTCCTGTCTGCATTCTTATGAGGACTCTTCCTTGGTCTCCCCAGTCTCACCTGTCTGGCTTCCCACTGCGGGGAGTCCAGAGGGAGGGTGTGCTTGCGTGAGAGTATTTGGGGGCCTGGGAGGGGATTCTAAGGATTCACTTCCTGCCTGGGCAGGAAAGGCTCCATCCCCAGCCTCTCCATGTATTTCCAGGTCCTCACACACGTTCGTACCTTTGCCTCAATGCCCCCACTTAAATGCGTGTGCCTGTATCCCTTTTCACAGTCCTCCCTTCAGACACCCGCGGTCCCTTTCTAACTTAACATGCACTCACCTTTCTTAGGCTCATCAGCTGGTCCCTAAGAATGTCATCTGCAATACTGCTGTCCTGTCCTGGTTAACTGCTTTCTCTTGTGGTTATATGCTACTGAACGCTAACTGGATTATTTAACCCTGTAAAACACGTTCTGCTGTGGATGACATTACACAACGACGGCTGTGCTGGTTCCTCCCGTACTGTATAACAAGGCCAGTGGTTACACCACATCCTTGGTTACACTGCAAGGAATGAGAACAAAGGTCTCTCTTTGAAACCCCGAGGTTGGCACTTTCCTAAAGCATTTGGTTCAGTGTTTAAACTAGGTTTAAGACACAGCACCCAAGAGCTCTTCCAGAGAGAAGGATTTCTCACTGTTGATGCTATTTTAGGGAAGGTTTTGAGCAAACCACTTGACTTGGACTTGAGAGCTGCTGTTGCTTGCTATTTTTATCAGCTTTTGAGATTATTTTAGAAGTCTCAGTGAGAGGATGAGGAGAACTGTTTTAGAAAGAAGCCAGGTGTCCCTGCACTTATGAGCCCTGTAATAGCAGAGGTGGGAAGCATGGTGGTGGAAGGGCAGATTCCCACACCACGTGGGTGAGAGCAGTCAGAAGAGTCTGGTCCAGTCACAGACTGGTGACCGTGAACACAGGCAGTAGAGAAGGAACTGTCAACCGGGAGAGAATGACGACGGCCTCTTAATCATTTTGTCATTGTTGCTCTTGTGCTGTTCTCTGTTGGGTTTTTCCTTGAGATTACTGTTACCACAGGTATGCAGTTGGGATAATAAGCACTTTAGACATTTGGTAAGACCAAACTTTATTACATTATTCCAATAAACAAAAATATTCCAATAAACAAAATGTTTATTAGATATTATTCTAAATCTTATTCCAACAAATGAAGCAGGGCTTTTCAAAAAGTACCATTCCCCACACACATCTTAGTTTTCTAACCCAGACTGTTGTACTCTTAGATGAGTAACCAGCTATTTTAGAACTCAACAGGTGGGAACCATGGGATAGAGAGGCAGATCACACTACTCAGCCTTACTGCATTCTTTTTCTTGAGGGAATGCTTCAGTAGCAGGATCCAGTGACTTCAATCAATTCATCTCATCTCTAGCCAGCATGCACACAATTCTTTTCTCTCTTTGTCCCTTTAAAACACCTTGTTTACAAAAGTCCTGACTTACCTGTCCCCGTTCTCATCCTGCACGGCAGTGAGATGGCGCTGGACGGCCAGCAGCATCTTCACGTCTCCTGTCACTGCGTAGTCAAAGAGGGCGTTGGCGTGCTGCTTGGCCAGCTGCATAGCCTTCTCCAGAAAGAGGTTATCTGCAAGGCAATGATCACAGTCACAGTTGAGTTTCCTACACTTGCTCTACAGGAATGGCATGCTTGGGGCCAACACCGTCAGCATCAGCACTCTGAGACCCTGCGACACATTGATTTAGTGGAAAATGCTCCTTTCAGGGCCCTCCCTGGTAGCGCAAATGGCAGAATCCAGCTGCCAACCCAGCAGACACAAGTTCGATCCCTTGGCTGGGAAGATTCCCTGGAAATGGAGTCTTTTCCTGGAGAATCCCATGGGCAGAGGAGCCTGGCAGGCTACAGTCCACAGGGTCGCAAAGACTCGGATGCGACTGAGCGAGCACGCGCACACACACACACCTTTCAGTGCTTTTGGACTGTGTTCACTGCAAAAACCACAAGTGGATGTTGGCTCACTGATAAATATAGAGGTTGATCTCAAAAAACCTGTCTACAATTTTTTTGGGGAAAAGAAATTCAGAAATGTCTGTTATTTTAAGGGGAATAATCAATCTCCGAATAATGTTCACTGGATTTTGCCACAGTTGTAAATAATCAATCTCTTGGGGAAATAATCCTTCACTGGAATCTTAAATGACTCTCTTGCTGGGCAGGAAGTGTCAAAAACCAGTCTCTGCCACAGACAGACAGACTCTCTCTGAGCCACTGGTGTTTGTTAGGTCTTTATTTTTATCGTCTGTGACTTTGTTTTATTAATTTTTACTGGGGTATAGTTGCTTTACAGCCATTGGTGTTCTTGTAAACTTTGCTTCCTGAAGGTCAGTGGGAGGAAACTTGTGGCTTGCAGGCCAAATCCTGTGTGTGGCCTGTTTTTTATGGCCCCCTAGCTAAGCATGGTGTGTACATTTATTTAAGAAAAGAAAAAAAGAACATGCAGCAGAAACCCTATGTAGCCCCCAGTTCTACTTATTTACTGTCTTTCTCTTACAGAAGAGGTCTTCCAAGCATAATCTGGGATGACCCAGACTCGTGACACATACCCTAATGGGTACTGGTTCCAGATTTTCGCTGTCTCTCTTAATCCTAATTCTCCAAAGAAGGCAGTAGCATAAAGGGAAAAGTTCCATTTTCAGGCGAAGTTCCACCTCAGTGTGACAAGTCAAGCTACAGTCAGAGAAGGGAGACTCAAAACTATGCAAACTGCTCTCTATTGTCTGTGGTGGAAATGATTTAGATTATCTTTCCTGATACCCTAAAACTGCATGACATGACTGGAGAAGCATATGTAAATGTCTGTACTTTATTGTCAGAGATAACACTGGGCAAATGGAAACCCCAGTGTGAATAAAATGACCCGGCACAGGCTTTTCGAAAGGCATACCGGGCTCCGAAGAGCACACGGAACCCGATGTGGATGTGTCATCTTCAGTCTTCAGATCAACAGGAGATAAACCTGTCTTCTGAAACAGGTTCTCCACCCAGACCTGACTCAGCCCTCCCCAGCCAGTGCCACGCGACCCTCCATCCTGCACGAGCTCGCTCACCCTGGAAGCTGCGGTTCTCCTCCTTTACTCCTACGGAGCACGTCAGGTTAGCTGCAGTGCCCCCCTTGCAGGATCCTCCATCTTGTTCTGTGGTTTCTGTTACTTGCTCAGAGAGATTTACAACCTCTCTGTCATCACTCTTGCCACAACTTTCAGGGTCATTTTTAGATGGGGTGTCTATGGTTCCTAAGATAAAAGCCAAAAAAAAAAAAAAAATCAGCCTTTTCTCAGTAAAATCTATTCAGTTATAATTCACTGTTTCAGCAAAGGTCAGCCAAAGGTAGAGGCAGGTTTACTGCAAAGGGAAAAGAAAAACAGTTAATTTAAAATTCCTTTTAAAATGATCTGTTTTCCAGGATATGTTAACACCTACAATGTCACTAACTGTTGATGTTATTTTCTCTTGAAATTGTGGGACTTAGGCAGCTATTTGTTACTTTTGTTTATTTTCATTCTTATTTTCCTGAAGAAAGAAACTTTGTACAGCTTTCAGTGCAAAGACTTCAGAGCCATTCTTTGTATTATACTTGGTTGCCTCTTGGCTATATAACTTATGAGTGCAAATCACTGAACTCTTTAACAACAGTATCACAGAGAATAAATCATAATAGGTAAAAATTGTTTAAAAAATGGTCATAAGTAACCCAGTTTGAAGCTATTTTAAAGTCACTTCCAGAAAACTTTTTTTAAATTGAGGTATAATTGACATATAACATTGTAATAATTTTACATATACAGTATGACGACTCAATATTTGTGTAAGTTGCAAAATGATCATTACAATAAATCCAGTTTAACATCTATCAGTGTATAGAGTTACAAATTCTTTTCTTGTGATGAGAACTTTAAGAGCTTAAAAAACATATTTTTACATTTCTAAAAATGTACATCTTATCCTGTTTATTTGGAAAGGAGGAAAATGAAGTAAAGCTCTTCTAGGAATTACAAGGAAGTGGCATTTTTAAAATTCTTGAAAGCAGAGCAGCTATTTTCCCCATCCAGTGCTCAAGCAAATTGTGAAGATGTGGTCTAAATTCATATTCTTCACTGTGGGAGTTAACCTGTGCAGTTTCTGATCATCCTCATTCAGGTCTCACTACACTATATGACAGCTACTATGAGAGCACTGAGGTTTTACAGGCAGACCTGGTTCAAATTCTGGTCCTGCCACTAACAAATAGGTATCTTCAGTGAGTAAATGGTCATCTGTGAACCTTGATGTGCTCTCTCTATAAAATGGAGAAACTAATGTTTTCTTTACAGTGAGTGGAATCAAGAAGATGATTAAAACATGTAAAAGCATCTGACATCTTCAACATCTGTTGAACACACGAGAAGACCTTTTTGTATTCTTTTTTCAATAGGTACACTGGAATTGTACATCGAAGAATTGATGCCTTTGATCTGTGATGCTGGAGAAGACTCCTGAGAATCCGTTGGACTACAAGGAGATCAACCAGTCAATCTTAAGGGAAATCAACCCTGAAAACTTGTTGGAAGGACTGATGCTGAAGTTGAAACTCCAGTATTTTGGTCATCTGATGCAAACAGCCAACTCATTGGAAAAGGCCCTGACGCTGGGAAAGACTGAGGGCAGAAGAGGGTGTCAGAGGATGCGATGGCTGGATGGCATCACCAATGCAATGGACATGAACTTGGGCAAATTTTGGGAGATGATGAGGGATAGGGAGGCCTGGTGTGCTGCAGTTCATGGGGTTGCAAAGAGTCTGACAAGACTGGGCGAATGAACAGCAACAACACTGGAATGGACATGTAATATGAAGCATGAACACATGAACAACTGCTAATTAGAGGGTACATTTGATGAGAAAAGACCATCCCTATAAAATTCTAAATGTCTTCAAAAGTGTAGTATTTGATTAAAAAAAAAGAGAGAGAGAGAATAGGTAAGTTTGGTGATGTTACGTTTGAATAGGTAAGTCTCTTTATGCTTTTTCCTAATGTTCTTATCTTTCCCCTGTTCATGCCACGTACAAAGTAAATATATAAATATAAACAGAGCATCAGGAATAGAATGTCTACTCTCCACAGGAAATGATAGTTTTGGGGAAAGAAGTTATTGTCTTAATTTATTTGCGTTTATTAGTTTTCAAGATAATGTTGTGTTAGTAATGACTGGGGAAAAAAAAAAAAAGCGCTACTTACCATGCTTCATCCCAGCATTAGATTTAGTGGTTCCAGTATGGAAGGTAATTCCGCCATACGTGGGGAATCCATAGTGGGGGAAGCCATACCCTGAAATGGCAGGTGTAACAATTGAAACCTCATGACAATTGAAAAAAAAGAGCCTCCCCCCCATCAGGTGAGCACAGGCTTCGGTGTGTCTGACACGTCGCTTCTGTTGTGAGTTAGTAAGACGCATCACGGGGTCGTGGGATCCTGAACATTCCATTCTGGCCTGGCTGACAGTCTGGCCACTTGGGCAGAAGCCAGACTCTGGGGAGTGTGCAGAAGTTCATATCTGAGGCCTCCCACTCCCTCACGGTGGGGAGAGTCTAACGGCGAGGGGCTACCACCCAGACTCGGACTGGCGGACACAGAAGACAGTGAACTAACCTCTGGAGAGAAAAAACTGAACCAAACCAAACACATCTACTGACTCCTCAATAGAAACACGCCCCCACTGGTCACTCGCATGCCTTTTTTGGTGGAGGCGTAAGCTGGTAAAACTCTTTGGGGTAGCAGTGGGTATCAGTCATACTCTGTGACTTAGTAATTTTACTTCAAAGAATTTAATTTACAGAAGTAAACTGGAATAAAAGAAAAGCAATGTGGATAGCGGAGTTCAGTGCATTTTATATAAAAAAAATTAGGAAACAATGTTCAAGTCACTTGATGAAATATTATTAATCATTAAAATGGTACGTAACAATTATGCTTATGTAAAATTTATATAACCATGGAGAATGCTTATGTTAAACTGTTAGGAAAAAACAGCTTACATAACTCTATAGACAATCATGTGAGAATAATGAATAGGTCATATGACTAAATGGATTAAAATAATATATACAATGAGGAACACAGCTATGCTTGTATATGTATAAATGTATATGTATATGTATAAATATATATTATATATATATATATACACACAAAAATTAAATAGCTAATCTGTAATGTCAGGATTTTATATATTTTCAACTTTTCTATAATATAGCATAAATATAAAATGAAACCTTTTCAACGTTTCCAAAGAATACCAAGACAACTGTATCCGCCTCCTCTGCCCTTCAAAAAAACATGAGGTGGTAATATACCAAAATGTTAAGAAGTATTCTTTGGATAACTGATTTCATGACTTTTTTTTCTTCTTACAGTTTTCGGTATTATCTATCTACATATTCGCAAAGAGTCGGACACGACTCAGCGACTAAACTGAACCAATCTACATATTATAAATTCAACATGTGTTTCTTTGAAAAAAGTTTACTGGGAAATTTTTCTTTTTTGGCCATGCTGCACTGCATGCAGGATTTTACTCCGACCAGGGGTTAAACCCATGCCTCCTGCAGGGGAAGCATGGTCTCAACCACTGGACTGCCAGGGAAGTCCTGGGAAATTTTAATGAATGTTAATACATCATGTTCAATGGAGTTCCCTGGTGGTTCAGCAGTAAAGAAATCTGCCTGCCAACGCAGGAGACATGGGTTCAATCCCTGGGTCGGGAAGATCCCCTGGAGAAGGAAATGGCAACCCACTCCGGTATTCTTGCCTGGAGAATCCCATGGACAGAGGAGCCTTGTGGGCTACAGTCCATAGGATCATAAAAGAGTCAGACATGAATTAGACCCTAAACAATAACAGTCATGTTCAGTAATGTCACAACTACTCAAGGCATAGACAAGGAAATCTAGGAGAAGGCAATCCACCCTCTCTGACGCGAAAGAACAGCCTTGGTTCATACCTGGGCCGGTACTTCCAGCACCCCCACCTCCACCACCGCTGCCAAACATGCCCCCGCCTCCGGCTCCAGCACCGCTGCCACCGCCGAAACTGTCCGAGAAATTGGGCATGAGCTTCTGTCGTTTCCTTTGCACTTCCTCTTTATCTGTGTTTAAAGGAAGAGAAACCAAAGGAGAAGAGATTGATTCAGTTCCACTACTGGCCACAGAAAGAATATTGATTCTGATGGTATTTTTAAACATCTTAAAGGGAAACAGAAAACACCCAAGGAGGAAGAGATGCCAAATTTCAAGAAGCATTATATTTATTCCAATGAATACGAAGACCAAGAACTAGCCTCAGAGAGACCACAGAACAGTACACACCCAATTCTTTCTGGAATAGATTAAGTCCCCCATGTCATTCAAGTTAGTGAGACATTAGACTGCCCATCAGAGATGGAGATACTGAAAAAACTGAATGAGAAAAACACTACTGAGCATTTTCACATGGTCATACAAAACAACTGTTACTAATCAGCTAACATTTACTATGCATCTACAGTGAGCTAAGTGCTGTGGATAAAGAGAAGTATGACATCATGCCCTTGCTGTCAAGAACCCTCCAATATAATTTTAAGGTTTAGGGGAAAGACAGAGAGGACACGATAATACTATGTATGTTAAAAAAATTCATGGTGCCAACTAGGGTTCCAGGAGTTTAAGGGAAGACTTCGAGGGAGTACCCATGAGCTAGAAATTCAGGAAAGACTTCCAGAATCAACCTTCCATTAGCAGGGGGCAAAGGGAAGATGCTCTGGGGAGGGGATGCAGAGAGAAAGAAACAAAGGGACCAATGTACGCTGCACGCTTATGAGAACAGCAGGGCATCAGTTTAGCTGAAGTGGAAATTTTCTACAAGGAATTGGTGAGAATCAGGGCTGAATGGGACCACACTGTCAAGCACCTGGACTGTGAACCTAAGGGATTTAATTTACAGGCAGGAGAGCCATGCACTGTTTCTGAACTGGGGACGCTGTGGACAGGGTGGTGTTTTAGGAAGATCAGTCTGGCACCAGTGCATGGGTAAGAAGCAGAGACAGGACAGAAAGTGACAGAAGCTGCTCCTTGGTGGTCACCATGAGAATAAAAATGGGTGGATCCCAGAAAGACAAGAGAGGGATCTGTAGTCATTGGTGACTCATGAAATGCGTGAGGCTAAAAAGTTTAAGACCACTACTTGACTAAAATGCAGTGATGCCCGCTGATATTTTTGACTGTCCAGGTTTGATACTGTTTAGACCTTTCTCCCTCAGTCCTCATGTGATTGCTCTATTTTTCTCTCGCTTCTCACCAGCCCCATGGCCCCTCTGAGTTCTGCCAGCGCCTTTGTGGTCTATCGTTGCATTCTTGTTTCTTCTTTCTGTTTCCCTTTCTTTACCTTCTCTGATTTTCCCACCATATATTTTTTTCTCCCTTCTCTCTTTTGAAACAAAGGAGTGAAAGAAGCTTTTTGGGTTTTGTTTAATAGGGTATTCTTTTTTTTTCAATCAGCAGCGCAATACTTAACAATTGTCCTATTTCTGGTTCTTCAGGTCAGTTCTGGTAATTGTTTATGTTCAGAAAGATCTTCAAAATTTCTAATTCTGTGGTTGTTTCAGCCGTCTCAGGGCTAGGAAGAATGCTGTTGTTTACTGATTATCTCATGAACATCTAAGGGCAGTTGAAAGATGAAGCAGGGGAAAGTAGGGTAGCAAAGTATACTTTAAAAATCATCTTTTAAAAACAAATCCTATCCAGACTCAGGAAAACAAAAGCCAGCATGCGTCAACTTCGACGAAAACATGCTCCCACTAGAAAAGGGTGACTTCAAAGTGGAAAAACTTGAACAATTTCCTTATCAAAAGGTTTTGGACAGATTTACAAAATTTCTCCATAGAGAAATTTGTATCATGACTAACAGAATTATTACTCATCCTATAAACTGTTGATCTTACATGAGATATTTGTTCATCAGTAATATGAAATACAAGAGCAAACCAGACAACACATTCATCTTCAGAAATAAATACCCACTGACATGCTTTCTAGCAAAGAGATCATTTGGTATTCCTTTTGACTTATAAAAAGGGACAGTCACTGGTTACATCATTGTAAAATGGGAATTTTTAAGAGTCAATTTAAAAAATATTAACTATCCTACAGTCATTAAGATGTCAGTGACAAGAAACAGATATAGTAAACTCCACAACAAGCTTTTTTAAAATAAAAGAACCTGCAGTCTGAATTCCTACGGACTTGAACATGGGGACTTTCACGCTGGGTTCACTCAACCTTGTGGTGTGTTTCTGACAGTGGACTGTGGGATGTACTATGAAACATCAACCTATTCTAAAAGGGCTCAGTACAAGCTCTTCTTTACAGAAGAGGAAACCAAAGCTGGGATGTTAAGGGACTTGTAGAGGTCAGGGCAGAGTGAAGATCAGATGCAAGGTCTACTGAGCAGTCCATTATGTCATCGCTTTTTGGGAAACACTCTAACACATCTTCACTTCCTTTAACAAAGGATGACTTAAGAGAACAGCTTAGTTCACAAAATGTCGGTACAACTCTAGCCTCTACCACCTTTTGCTGTGCATGTGCCTTAAAAGGACCTCATTCTTGCTCTCTGGGTCCTAGTTTGCTAGTAAAGAAAGATGTCTGCATTTATCCTGACCATCCCTTTCGTAATTGAAAGATTACAATCCTATTTCTTCCTAATCCCTATCTTTTCAGACTGAGAAGTCATTTTGGTCTTTCTTTGCTTTTGTACAAAGGCTCCTCAACTATCTTCTTCCCTTGCCAACCATCCCTCTCTTGATTATTTTGATTGTTTCCTTGGACCCAACAATCTCCATGACATTTTAACGAGACACAATGGCAGTGGCCATAAAGGGTGCAGAGTTCAGGGCTGGATGATTCTCTGCAACAAGAGGAGTATTACATATTGCTTTGTCTATTGTCCTGCTCGGTGGCACCCAACAAGTTACTAGTGTTTGGGATAAGGACGGCAAATCAGTGGGTCAATCAGTAACTCAGGTCTCAGATATTTAATAAACACCTTCTGTGTGACATATATTGTTTGAAATGTAGCAATAAACATGAAAGACCAAATCTGTGATCTCAAGAACATTCTTTCTACTAGAAGTACAAATAACAGGCACATAAATTAATCGGTAAGATAATTTTACATATTGATAAAAATAAGTGAAGAATATAAAATGAGGTAATGAGATAGACAGTGACTCCAGGAGCTGGGGGCAGTGGAAGGTATGTTCAATGACTTCTGAGAAATGAAGACAGTGATTCTTTGGGTTGTATAGTTTGGATTCATTTCCATACAGTTACTCTGATGCTAAATGGCCTGCTACTTTTCCGGCCAGTCACAGGTCTGGTGTGATTATTTCCCCTTGTGATTATTTCAACCTGGGATTTTATAATCCAGAAGTTTTTATAGACTAAGGTAATTTGTTATCTTCAATAAAACACTTCTAATCTCACAACAGGGCTTCCCAGGTGGCGCTAGTGGTAAAGAACCCACCTGCCAATTCAGGAGACGCAAGAGATGTGGGTTCAATCCCTGGGTTGGGAAGATCCCCTGGAGGAGGGCATGGCAACCCACTCCAGTATTGCCTGCAGAATTCCATGGACAGAAGAGCCTGGTGGGCTACAGTCCACAGGGTCTTAAAGAGTCGAAAACGACTCAAGTGACTTAGACCACGCACACCATTTCGCAACTCAATCCCAGTACGTACTGGCCATTCTTTCTGTGGAGCTCAACTATTAACTCTTATTTTTCCAGGTGGTTCTTTTCATACTATTTGTATAGATGGGATTTTTAGTCAGTGATAGCCTGGAAGGTAAGTGCTTCTCGCATAGAAGTGAAGTTTTGAACTTTCAGGAGACCCCAACCCAAGACAGCTCCTACTATAATAGAGTAGCAATAACAGTAATAGTCTGATCTACCTTGCTGTATCCATGCACAGATACCACTGGGAAAGAGACTCAGGCAGCCTAGAAACCAAGTTCAGCTTTGAATATTTCTAGGCTCATACATGCGCAGGTAGTCTGAGTTGCCTTTATTTAACCAATTCTCTGTTATTGGAAAAATTGACATTAACTGGAGCATGTTGTGAGGGAAGAAATCTATTTTTTTTCCCTCATAAAGTCCAAAAAATTTGCCCTGTTTCTGTTTTGTGTCTACTTTTTTAGAAGGATGTTAATCCAAAGTGGGCAAGTGAGGAGAGGTGACCACTCCTGGGGAAGCCAAGTGGGCAGGGCTTGCCACCTCATTTTGCACAGAGCTGCTCAGCTTTATACACTGGAATTTCACATGAAATTTTATGTAGAGATAAAAAAGGAGATAAAAAAAGTCTTCTCTGCTGACAGTGTTTTCAAACCATCAACAAAATGCTCTATGAACCTGACCCATCTGTGGCGACGTCACAAGCTCAGAAAAGAAGAATGCACGGAACCATTTTCTAAATGCTCCCACCACAACATGAATTCTAGGAAAAGCAAGCCCTCTTAGAAGATCAGCCATCACATGCTGCCATCACAGGATCAGCGGGCGTGTGCGCTGCTGCTGCAGCACCTTTGCGGCTTCCAACCTCAGCCAGGACCTGGGTGCCTCGTCCCTCCCCACTCTCACTTCCCCCTAGTCCAGGGCCTTCTAATTTTGTTTGTGCCACAGCTTCTTTTGCAGCCTGGATCTCTTCTTAGGATCATAGTTTTCAGTATGTAAAATAGAAAACAGAATTACAAAGAAACCCAGTTGTTTTAAAGTACATTTCTATCCATGGACCTGCAGAGGAGTCAGTGGACTCCAGGTTAACAAATACTCTTGGGGCCTGTTACACTCTTTTTGAGAGGATTCTCATGGCTGAATTTCCCATTCTGCCCACTTGGATTCCAGTCCTGTCTTTTGAATGGCCTATTTGGAATCTGCCACAGGAACCTAAAATGCAACGTGATTTAAACTGACCTCTGCCTTTGCCCACCCAAATCTACTTCTGCTCCACTGATCCTTCATCAATTCATCCACATCACAATCTTCCCAGGTGAGAATTCCTAGAATCATCTATGACTCCTGATTTTCTCCTTCACTTCTTACCCCAACTAACAGCTGGGTCCTCCTGACATCATCACTGCGCTAAGACCTTCACTAACCTCTCCCTTTCTTACTTGGATTCTTGCATTATTCTTCTGACTCACTGCTGCCCAGACAGTGTCTTCAGGGTCTATGTAGAGAAGGCAGAGGCATCATTCTGAATCTAAACTGGCTTGGTCCTTCCCCTTTCCCATTTCAAAGCACAATTCTGTAGGCTCCAATCACAGCACCCCAGAGCCTGGCCCTACCTTCCTTCAGGAGTCCATCTGGGTGCGCCTTAGCCTCACTTTTCTCTGAACATACACTAACTGTTCCTAAGCCAGGGAAACCCTTTCCTTCTCTGTGGCACACTCAACTACTGAAAGACATGCCCAACTTTCATGACTTTGAAGAAGCTTTCTTCTTGTGGCTTCTTCAGAATCTAGGGTTCTCTCTCCTTGGCATTATCCTATGTTTTTATGGCTGTTTTACTTTCAGAACTACCAAAATAATAATTTGCATTATAGCAATTTAAGGAGACTATTTTCTCTCCTTCTTGAGGCATCCTTCGTGGGGAATAGAGTGCTGCCTTACCATTGTTATAGCTCTGCACTGCATGGTGGCTGAGTCTTCTGTGACTCAGTGAGGCCAGTGGCTGATTCTCCTATTCAGCAAGCCTTACATTTTCATCTCAACTGCCTGACCCCTGAGTTATTCAATATATGATAGATTCTCAAATTCAAAGAGAAATTTTAAATGCTCAACCCCATATAAAACTTGGTGGAAATAACATTATTTTAAAAGGCTAGACTTAATTCTATGACCCTAAAATCATATATTACTTCTTTCTTCTCTAAAAAGAAGTACCATGGACCCATGGACCAGTTACTAGGAGGCTGGTCAAAGGAGGTGACTGCCTGACCTCTTCTCAACAGCCTGTCCTCTTGTTGGAACAAGTGCAAGTGTTTAAATAACCGAGTTACCTTTGATTTCAGGATAGTAGAGGAAAGGTTTTGGTTCGCTAGTTTCCAAATCAGATTTCCTCCGAAGCTGGACGAACACGGAGGCTGGTTTTGTAATGTTGACATCTTTATACTTTGGAGTTTTGAAGACAATGGCAAACTGCAGGATACAAAGATCCAAATGTTGGAGTAGGACTACATTTCTTTTACAGCAGTGGTACTCATTAAACACATTCTTTATGCCCAATGCTTACACACAATGTCTTAAAAAAAAATACAACCCTAGAGAAAGTTCGGACAAGGCAATGGCACCCCACTCCAGTACTCTTGCCTGGAAAATCCCATGGATGGAGGAGCCTGGAAGGCTGCAGTCCATGAGGTCGCTGAGGGTCAGACACAACTGAGTGACTTCACTTTCATTTTTCACTTTCATGCATTGGAGAAGGAAATGGCAACCCACTCCAGTGTTCTTGCCTGGAGAATCCCAGGGACGGGGGAGCCTGGTGGGCTGCCGTCTATGGGGTCGCACAGAGTCAGACACGACTGAAGTGACTTAGCAGCAGAGAAAGTTACAACCTTGGAATTCTATACCCATATATTTTTATTAAATTGCCAATGTGAAACTGAAATATAAGATTATGCCAATGTACTGCAAATCCTCATTAGTTCACTTGTCTAAAGTTTCAAATGTCTTTCAGTATAAATAAACATATGAATAAAATACATTGCATACATCCTCTTTTCCAAATTAGCCTTAAAAGCCTCCAAGATTATTTATAGCAACATCATAAAGACATAATGGAAAGAGAGAGAGGAGCATGGCTGGTACCACTACTGGCCTCCTGGCCAGCCAACAACCACAGCAAAAAACGAAATCCTTAAGGGAGACACTGTGACAGGGTCAGCATATGTGAGGTGAGGATGGCCAAGGCTCTAGACACACGCAGGGCATCTAACACCTCTAAGACAGCCTCCTTGACATCTGCTAGTATAAGAATAGTCAGGTTTAGTTTTTTTTTTTTTATTTCATCCACAAAATTAATGTTTAATCTAACAGTTATGCACAGAACCTTTCAGAGTTTCTTTATGCTATGTAAACATGAACACAGAATCTTTTTTATATACACTTTGTTTCATATCTATCTTTTAAAAAATTTCAGTGTTGTATCTTTGAGACCTTTCCATGTTAGTCTGTATTCATTCTTTCTTAATAACTGTAAAATATCCCCTCACATTTACTTAACTGGCCACTAGCTGATGGACATTTGGATTGTTTCCATTTTGTGTGTGTGTGAAAATTATATTCCTCAATCACTCAGAGTAATTGTTAAGATGTGGACTGACCATTTTCATCTCTTTGTCACATACTCAGTTGTTTCTGGGAGATCTTGATTTATCATGATGATATCAGCCTCAACTAGAAGACTCCTCCTGTCAACACTCTTCATTAGAATACCCTTTTAACAGGTCTCCTCATGTTACTCTGGGAGAATACCGTTAAAGACTAACTGTGTTTCCCCCAAAGTCATATGATGAAGCCCCAGTAGTGTGGCTCTATTTGGAGATAGGGCCTTTATGGAAATAAGTAAGGTTAAATGATGTCATAAGGGTAAGGCCCTGATTGGATAGGATTAGTGGTCTTAAAAGAAGAGGCACCAAAAAAGAGAAAAATAAAAAGGAGAGATACCAGAGAGCTGCTTCTCTCTCTGCCACATTAGGACATAACAAGAAGATGGCTGTCTGCCAACGAGGAAGGGAGCCCTCATCAGGAACCAACCCTGTCAGACCTTAATCTGGGACTTACAGGCTCCAGAACCATAAGCAAAAAACTGCTTTTGTTTTATTCACTCAGTCTATGACATATGTTATTAGTCTGAACAGACTGGTGAAATACGTAACACATGTCTACTTAAGGATTTGAGGGTCACAGCCTTGCATCTAGGTGATCGGATACCTGACAGAGCTCTACCCATTATTCTAGGTAACTTTTCTGGAACACCTCCAAGACACAGTGCACTTTGATGAAAGTTAAACTTATCATTTTTCCTTTTTTATACTTGGAATCTAAGTACTGAATTTCAACAAGGCAGAAAACGTAGTACCATCTTCCTTACCATCATCATCCACTTACTTGTCTATGAACATCTGTGGGGGAAAAATCTCCAAATCCTTCCCAAATTCCACCGTTTTCCTCCTCTTCATAAAATCGAATCTGGATGTCATCTGTAAACAGTCACGTTCCGGTGTATAATTTCATACAGTATAATAACATTCATAAATGTGATGAAAAACAAAGCTGGTTCAAGAGTCTACCTACTATGTACTCAACCTTTTTTGAAAGTAATTCATATAAAATAGACTTCTAAATTATTTAAAATTTTGAGTAAAATTTTTTTGTTACCATAGTAATGGGCCCCACGTTTCATTTACAAGGACAGAATTCTAGATTTACCTATTCAATCTGAGTTTTCTCTTAATCAATCTTTGACCTTCCCACTTCTCGAACCCTAAACCAATTCACTCCCCAGGAACATGAAAGATAGTGAAGAATATCAGAATCCCAAAAGGTGGTTCACCTTGATACAGATTTATATAATAATATTTAACTTATATAAAGTTTACTATTTGGCAGACACTTTTCTAAGTGATTTTATATGCATATATTAACTGATTTCATCTTCAACTCTGTGATGCAAGTATACTATTGATATCCTCATTCTGCAGAAAAGAAAAAGAAACTGGAGTTCAAAGAGGTTAAGTAACTTATCTAAGGTTGAACAGTTAGTAAGGGGAGAGACCAGGATTTGAACACGGACACTGAAGGTTCAGACTCCAGGCTCTTAAACATCCTACTATGCTACCTCTCTACAATATTCTAATAGTCCCTATTGAGAAACTGCTAAATTACGTGTTGGTCTAGTCCCTTCGGGTTAAATTAGAATGTCTTAATTTCACACTTTAGTCATGGATTCTACTCCTGCAGAAATATTACAATATAACGCAAGTGAAGCATCTCCCTGGCTTCACTTCCTAATTCACAGGGAGGAGTACACTATGGACTTGCAAAAACTAAATGTATATTTCTATTTAAATAGAATTTTAGAAATATTAGGGTTGAGTAAGACATTCATAGGACTACCCTGGACCTAGTTATTCAGATTCTTTAAGCTGGGTATAAAACTTCTCTTAATTAGCTATTTCAATGTAATGATGATGACTAAGAGTCACATTTACAAATAAAGGTACTTAGATTGTGTTTACTCATAGTATGCACACCCAGGAATCTGGAAATGCACATTACTTGGAGAGAATTGGCTAAAAGAAAGCTGATACCAGAATCTGCAGAGAAAGTGTAAACATTTTGGGGACAAAGACATACACCTTTATCTTAAAATCTGATCTCATTTTTTCTGACTTTTTATCACAGCGGATTTAGCCTCAAAGGACAATTTTCTTTTTATAAAGCCATAGTTCTTTAAATAGGAGCTAAGTTTCCAGTTATACAGCTGCTTACTCTGAAAATGCTCATTAGAGTAAGCAGCTGGGTAACTGCTTGTAGTGAGTGTATCTTTATTATGGTATACCTTTCATGGTTTTAAAAATGAGTAAAGCTTGAGAAAATAACAATCTCTTTCTGCTTTTCCTAACTTATAAATCTTGTGCTATATCTACTGCTACTACTGCTACTGCTAAGTCACTTCAGTCATGTCCGACTCTGTGTGACCCCATAGACGGCAGCCCACTAGGCTCCTCCGTCCCTGAGATTCTCCAGGCAAGAACACTGGAGTGGGTTGCCATTTCCTTCTCCAATGCATGAAAGTGAAAAGTGAAAGTGAAGTCGCTCAGTCGTGCCCGACTCTCAGCGACCACATGGACTGGAGCCCACCAGGCTCCTCCATCCATGGGGTTTTCCAGGCAAGAGTACTGGAGTGGGGTGCCATTGCCTTCTCCGGTGCTATATCTAGTGAGAGATAAATGCCAAGACCTTTGCTGAAAGCGAAAATTATGAAAGAAATATGCTCTGAGACTTTTCTTATAATGCTTATTCTTTCTTTTTTCTTAAATGACATCATAGTGTCATGTGAAGATATCCAGAGAAACTCTCAGTGTTGCAACAAAGCACTGTTAAGAGAAAAAAATTAACAATTTTACACTATGTAAAACACTTATCATGCACATGTGTGTGTAAGTGGGCTATTACTCATTTATTTAAAGTTCACATATCGAAGTTTAAAAAAGCACTGAAATATCACTGATTACAATGATCACTATTTTCTTATTTCTCTTTATAATAAGGGAGACCTGGGTTCGATCCCTGGGTTGGGAAGATTCCCTGGAGAAGGGAAAGGCTACCCACTCCAGTATTCTGGCCTAGAGAATTCCATGGACTGTATAGTTCATGGGATTGCAAAGAGTCGGACATGACTAAGTGACTTTGACTTTGACTTCACTTCTGTTGAAAATTTTAAATGAATTAGTTGGGTTAAAAAATAACATGGACAACTTAATTTTGGAAGAGATGAAATGTATAAATTTTTAAAAGGATAGGTTCTATGCCAGAGGACAGATGTTACTTGGCTCACTGCCAAAAAGTGACTCACAAACACACTCAGAATTACACTTCACATCTTGAGATCAGAGCATGTATTTACCTTTCTGAACCTTGTCACAGAGAAGATAAATCTCTTCCCCTCCAGTTACACATCCAGCTGTCCTGTCCATTCTTACTATTTTCAAGTTAGATGCATTGGGGGCTTCTGTTCACAGGAGAAAAACAACAAACATCATGATTTATCCTCAGCTTCACATGCTAACCTCCTGTGAGGGACCTTAACCAAAGCATACTTAACCAAAAGAAAGTTCAAATAGATGCTTTCACTCATACTGCTATAACAAAAATATGGATAAAAAGTGCCTTCTGAAATCCTCAGAGCACTGCTTGGGCATGGCTCATTCATTATCCCCCAAATAGATAAGGCAGAAAGGAGCAGTATTCATTTCTCCCACGAACACAGTAAGAGACATTAATAGAGAAAGAGAAAGAACTTTTCTGATGTTTCAGGAAGTTGCAAGCTAAAGGATGTGTGGAATTTCAATTAGGTCAAGACTTTAACCCCAAACTTACATCCATGGTACTGATACACCATTTACAAGAGTCCTAGACATTTAGGGAAAGCACAGTATTCTAAAACTACTAATTTTCATTCTATAGAAAATAAAAATGAAGATATTATATTTCCTTTTCCCAAACTAAATTAGAATTCTGTGTGGTTAAGACATAAAAGTTTTGTGTGGTAATAGTATAAAAGCTTCCTTTTTTTTTTTTTCGCTCTAACAGCTGCATTTTAAAGTGATCTTTGGTATAGGAGCCTACAACATTTTATAAAGCTTTCACTTCCCTTTAAACCTGTTTAAATTAGAGAAATCAGTTAGTTGCTGTACTTGGGGCATGGAGTTTTCTACTTAGACTAAACTCTATGACCTTTTAATGAGCCTAAATACTGCCCTTACAGACAGTTTGAAATATCTGTTTAATAAATCCCATGCATACCAAATAAGAAATCTGCATGGTAAATGCCAAAGACCACTGTAAAACTCTTCAAAAACTCCAGGAACTACAGATGGAAATAGAATTTTGAAGCCACAAAACATCAAAATATCTGTACTGCTCATTTAGCTAACCTGAAGTTCCCAAATGGATAAAGCTGTAACATGCAAGAATGAAAATGGGTAAGTATAAGAGTTATCTTTTATTAACTTCTCTTCAGAGCCCCAGCTATTTTTCCCATCTAAGAGCACCAGCAATATATCCTCATAGCAAAGAATTCATAAATAATAAGAAATTTGGCATTGCATGTAAAAGACTATAACAAACATGAGGAAGGAGATTTACTGAGCGCCTCACCATATTTCACTTTTAATCTTGACATCAACTTTTTAAGCTAGACTTCAGTATTCTTATTTTGCAGATGATAAACGTGAGGCTCCAAGGGATTAAGTTACTTGCCCCAGGAACCAGACCTAGTCAGTAACTGCCAGGGTGGGGATGGAAGTCTGTTCCTGACTTTGCAGCAAGCTGCCTCAGGTCAGGAGTCGCGTACTCACTGCTGTCATAGATGGCGTCCGACACCACAGGTTCCAGACGCCTCGTGAAGCTGCCGGTGCTATCTGGAAGGAAAGCTGTAAACATGAGCCGTACCACGCTGAGGTCCATCTCCTTCGTCTGCTGAAGAGCTGCCTGGCGGATGATTTCTTTTTCCCGATCTAGGACCAGACAACACAGAGTGTTCATGTCCAGGGAAAGGTGTAAGTATGAACATTTTAGATTGAGTGCTTTTATAATGCCCCAATTAAGAATGTCAACTTAAAGTAAAAGTCATTTTTCTCTTTTGAAATTCTTCATATTGCTAATAAAATTTTAAGAATTATCTATGTCATCCAAACATAAAGGCATCAGAAGAAGGCCTGCATTGTCTCTGGATCACAGTGAAAACTGTCCTGTATGTGACAAATGGCCTCGTTCCTTTCCTGTTATCCCCTGACCTCTCCCAAGACACAAAGGGTGTGATGGAAATGGAAAGGAGTAAGCTGATTATGCCTCAGTTGTGTTGAGGAACGTGAAATTAGATATTTCAGCACTGATAAATATATATACACTATCATGTGTAAAACAGATAGTGGGAAGTTGCTAAATAACACAGGGAGCCCATCTGGTGCTCTGTGACAATCTACAGGGGTGAGGGTAGAGGGAGGGGAGACAGGCTCAGGAGGGAGGGGATTATGTATATAATCATGATTGATTGTACTGGTGTACGGCAGAAACCAACACAAAACTGTAAAGCAATTTTCCACCAATTAAAAAATAAATAAAAAATTTAAAAAGCACTGATAAATATATATACACTATCATGTGTAAAACAGATAGTGGGAAGTTGCTAAATAACACAGGGAGCCCAGTCTGGTGCTCTGTGACAATCTAGAGGGGTGAGGGTAGAGGGAGGGGAGACAGGCTCAGGAGGGAGGGGATTATGTATATAATCATGACTGATTGCACTGGTGTACGGCAGAAACCAACACAAAACTGTAAAGCAATTTTCCACCAATTAAAAAATAAATAAAAAATTTAAAAAGGAAATTAAATATCCCCAAAGCTGTATTCATCCCATAGCACCCAGCACAGTAGCAAGTAGGACTCAAAACGTGCAGTTAAGGAGCTGAATAACTCAACTGCATTTGTCTCCTTTCCCTCTGATGGAGCTTTCTTGTTGATGGACGTGACTGTACTTAACTTATAATATCATAAAAGGTGATAATTCAAGTGAAGAGTACTACAAAAGAGCTACAGTTGAAGTGATACAAAACCTCAAAAGAGGGGAGAATCCAGAGGCTTTCGAGCAGAAGAGACATTGCCCTGAATCTGGAAAGGATGGTAGAACTTGAACTCAGGAAGAGAATGAATAAAGACATCCCAGGAAGAGAAAGAATGTGCCAAGGAGAGGAAGAGAGTAATCATGGTGCTTGTATGGAGCGGTTCAGTTTGACAAGAAGGGGTGTTGTGGGAGACAGTTGGAAATGCAGACTGGGGCCAGCTCTCGAGATGCCTAAAATGCCAGGGTCCGGAATTTGGATTTTGTAGGCAACACGGAGACCCTGAATAGTGGTGACTGACGTGCAGGCTGTAGTAAGATCCGTCTGGTCAGAGGACATGAACCAGATTAGAAGTAGCGAGGAACACAGACAGCAACAAAAAATTGGCATGAGGAATGGAACCCCACAGAGCACAGAGGAGCTGGAGCACACACAGGATGGAGAGGCAGCAGGGGTGAGGACGGAGCCTCAAAGACGGTGTGAAGGTTTCGAGGATGAGTATCAGAAGACAGAACGCATTGATGGGAAGAGGATGCCTGCTTTTGGAGCACCCGAGTATGAACTGGTGGCAGGATGGCTCGATGAAAGGACAACACAGAAAAGCAAAAATGGCACATGTCGTGGGACAAAGACTGGGGTTAAAAGAAAAGACACAAGTAAGGCAGGAAAATATAAAATCATAGCATTGTTTTATGATAAAGAGGATAGCTTATAATGTGCCTGAGAGCGCAAAGAAAGAAAGATTCCTTATGATAAGGTGAGCTGGAGGAGTTATAACAAAGGAGGTGTTCTGTGAATCCAAATTCTGAACTGGTTTTGACAGGCTGAAGAGGGAAAGGTGGTATTTTAGGTAGAGGTGGGAGCGCATCAGTGTTTGAGGGGACGATGGGAAGAGGTGGGTACCAGGCAGAACCTGAGATAAAGCTGGAAAGGGGGCTGGAGTCAGGCTTGGTATGCTCGGCTATGGCAGTACAAGGTTATTCTAGAAGTAGCAAGATGCCATCAGAGGTTTCTGAGCAGTGACAGGGTGGGAGCAGCCTGGGGCACAGACTGAGGGTGAGATGAGCTCCAGGTCTGCACACAGGGGAAGGAGAACCAGAGCTCTCACAGGACCAAGGCTGGGAGGGACACTCACCTGTGAGCTGCCGGTCTCCTCCGCCTTCTGCCTGCAAATAGGCAAGATCAGGATGCACCAAAAGTCCGGGATTATAGCCCCGTATACAGGCATCTGTCATTCGTGCTTCCAGTGTTTCGAATACTTTTTTCTTTGTCACATGAAGAATACCCAGGTTTGCAAAGCTGGAGGAAACGGCAACAACAACCAAAAGTTAGGTGGACAGAAACTAGAGTCCTGTTTTACTTTAACAAAGTGGATTGAGAAAACAGGCACAGACCCTCAGTCACACTATCACCAGCTGCATGCCAGAGCAGGCTGGGTTTTGCCACCAAATCAGGCTGTGGTAAACTTAGAAAAACCTTCTGGTTTTCAAAGCTTATTAGACTTGCAAATTATGATTCAGGGAGTGGGGTATACATACCTTAATAGGAAAGTTTCATATAGACTCATTTTAAAGTATTTTCTAGAAGAGTTGTATAAAAGGCAATTTTAATTCCAGATATACTAACTTTACAAACTTTAAAAATATGTAAAACTATATTTGGAAGATTATTTTTTCCTTGTGGATCATCCTTGGGCCTTGATGGGATTTAAAGTCTACCTAGAACCCCATCTCCTCCTGGGCTATCTCTAAGGTTGGAATTATTTATGATCACTAGAATGTCTACCCTCCACATGCACTCAGTCTTGAGGTTCACCTGTAATCAGGATAGATTTTCATATGGCAAAGGTTACATATCTATAGAACAAAATATGCTCATTAAAGCAATTCAAGGGATTTCTAAGACAATATATGAATTGCTCCAGCAATTAATTCACTTTTTAAAATAAAGTACATGAAACAAAGAAGTGTGTTCAATAAATCTAATATAACAAATAAGCAAAAAAACAAAACAAAACAAAACTGTACCAAGGAGACTCATTCAAATTCAACAAATATTTATTTTGCTCCCTAGTGCCAGGCAGTGTCCTGGGTGCTTCTGTCAACAGTAAAGGAATCTCTAACTTCATAGAGTTCATATGCTGCTATAACAACACAGAGAAAACAGGGCAACAACAGAGAGAAAACAAATAGGTAAGTTTTATAATTTAAAAGGTAAAAAGTGTTACCAAGAAAAATGAAGAAGGAATGGGAAACAGGAAGGGAAGAAGTAGAAGGCATAACACTTAAAATTTTAGAGACAGGACATCCCTGGTGGTCTGGTGGCTAGGACTCTCTGAGTTCCCAGTGCAGGGGCTCAGGTTCTATCCCTAGTCAGAGAACTAGGTCCCACATGCCTAACTAAGAGTTCACATGCTGCAACTAAGACTGGACACAGCAAAATCAATATTTCTAAAACTAAAATAAATATTTCGGAAAATTAAAAAAAATTTTTTTTAAATAGGGAGAGGCCAGAAAGGGCCTCACTGAAAAGATGTCAACTGAGCCAAGACTTCAAGGAAATGAGGGTTGGGACATGGATATGTAGAAAAAGCATGTCTAAGATGGAAGGAACAGTAAGTGCAGAGACCCTGAAGTAGGACCATGGCTGGTGTCCACAAGACAACAATGGCAAGGAGGCCCCTGTGGCTAGAGTGAGACAAGCAGCAGTCATCAGCACATGGAGCTGTATGTGAGAAGTTCAAAGAAATAAGCGGGGCACAGATCTTTTAAAGCCTCGTAAGCTTCTGTAAGGACTCTTCTTTTTCTCTGGCTTTTACTTGGAAGGAAAGAAAATATTAGTAAAAGAAAGACAGAAATATTATGACAACTGGATCAAATGAAATAAAGAATAAGACAATGTTGGAAGGCCAGATAAACTACACAAAGAAAATACATGAGGTAAAGGCAGAATGAGATGAGCACTCAGACAGAGTCTCAGAGATGAAATGAGACAGGGGTCCACACAGTGATGAAAAAATGTAGGACAGCTGAGACATACAGAGAGAAGAATATACAAAATATAACCTCCTGGAGAGCAGAGGTATCTGGTGCCAAGAACGGTGCTTGACACCAGGTGTTTAATAAATGTCTGTTGGATGAGTAAATGCAGGAATTAATCCAGCACAGAAAAATATGCACTATGACAAACTGCTAAGTGAGGAGAAACAGATTCTCAGAAAGAGCACCTCCATGTTCTGGCCCGTTAGTCCTTACTACTATACAGGACGTCTGTAACGACAGCAAAACAAGGCCAACGCCAAGGCAATGGCAATGACAAACACGGTGCAGCACTTTACACTTCGCCGTCTATAAAGGGCTTTTCATGTAATTATCTAATTTGATCCCCGTGGAAAAGACATCATTGTTATTACATGAAGTGTTAGTCGCTCAGTCGTGTCTGACTATTTGCGACCCCATGGACTGTAGCCAGCCAGGCTCCTCTGTCCATGGAATCTTCTAGGCAAAAATACTGGAGTGGGTTGCCATTTCCTTCTCCAGGATTATTACATGAATAATAGATTTACTCTGGTAACAAATGAAATAATACAGAAGTCAGTCTTCTGCTTTAGGTAATAGTAGAGCAACGAAGACCATTAAAGCTTCTCACTCTAAACAACAAAAAATAGTTTTCATACCCTGGACAATAGACGGCTTAGGACAGCGAACCTAGAGGAAAGGAAGACAGATAAGGTGAGTCTTAAAATTATGCTGCACTAATATCTCAAGAGAGCTTCCAGGCTGCAGCATAGGGAGGGGCAGCTTAAACAGAGCCTGCTGATCTCCCTGAGTTGAGGAGACAAAGGAGACCAACAAGGCTAGAATTCATGGGCAGACACCAGTGAGGAAAGAATCCCACACAGAGAGAGACACTTAGAGCATGAGTGCGGGGAAATGACCCAAGGCCGGGAAAGGAACCATGGGAAGCACCGATGCAACTGCTCCTGGAGCACACACAGGGCTAGAATGGTTCAAGAAACCTTGTGAAACATGAAGGATTAGAGTGGACAGTTAGAAAGACATTGCCTTAGTAATGGTTTCAAGTTAACCCTAAAGTCTGCTCTGGTCTCCCTAAAAACGCTTAAAAGTCAGTCTAGAAAGGGCCAAACTAGTCTCAAATTTAACTGTATCCCAATGCTCAAAAATATTTGCAAGATTCCCCCAAAAGCCTGTAGAGATGAAAATTACAATGTTTGGGAAGAAAAATACACTAGATGAAATTAAGAACAAATCAGACACTATAGACAAAATGTTTAGTGAACTTGAGGACACAGTAATAGAACTATCTGAAATGAAACAGAAAAAAAGTGAAAAGAAAAAGAACAGATCATTCATGAGCTGTGGCACAATTTTAAATGGCCAAATACATGAGATTGATGTTCTAGAAGAGGAGGGAAAAAACAGGAGTGTATGGAAAAAGTATTGGAAAAATAATGGCTGAAAAGTTTTAAATGAATTTTACTGAATGTAAAAATGGAAACCCAGAGATTCAAGAATCTCAATAAATCACAAAGAACAAGAAACATGAAGAATATGACACTAAAGCTTAACATAATCAAGTTGCTGAAAACTAGCAATGAAGAGGAAAAGTAAAAAGCTGATAGAGAAAAAACCTGACACATGACATACGGAGGAATAAAGATATAAGAATGACAGGAGACTTTTTGGAAACAAGGAAAGCCAGAAGACAGTGGAGCAGTGTATTTTAAGGACATGCAAGAAAACCCTATAATTCTACACTCCTCAAAAATATCTTTGAAAAACAAAGACAAAATAAAGACTGTAACATGTACAAATTGAAAGAATTTAGCAGCACACCAGTAGTTAAAAAAAAAAAAATTGAAAAAACGTCAATACATGGCTAAGTATAAAATATTTTTTCCTTATTTAAAAGTTTCCTTAAAAGGTAATTGATAATTTAAAGCAAAAATAAAAAAACAATATATGGTGGGATTTATGTTAATAACATATGCAGATATAAAATATATGACATAATAACAAGAAGGCCAAAAGAGGGAAAATGAAAGTATACTGTTAACATGCTATAAGTAAACAGGTATAGTGCTATTTGAAGGTAGACTAGGACAAGTTAAAGATGTATAGTATAAACATAAAAAGATTGCTAAAAAATACAAAGAGGTATAAACCTAAAAGGAGATAAATGAAATAACAAATAATCAAATAATCTAAGAGGCAGGAAAAGAGGAAAAGAGGTACAAAGAAAAGATGTGATAAGCAGAAAACAAACAGCAAGATGGTAGATTTAAACACAGCCATATCAGTAATCATATTAAACAAAAATCACTTAACACCCACTAAAAGACAGAGAGTGTCAGACTGAATAGAAAGACCCAACTATATGTGGTGCAAATTTATTTTTAATATAAAACACTAAGCAGATGGAAAAAATGTTTCAAGCTAACATTATTCAAAAGAAAGCTGAAGTAACTATGTTAGTCTCAGTCGAGGTAGATTTCAGAGCAAAGAGTATTACCAGGAATAAAAAAGGTACTTTCATAATGATAAAGGGATTGATTCTTAAGAGGACATAAGAATCCTAAATGTTAATGCATCGAATAAAAGAGCTTCACAACATAAGAACCACAATCTTATAGAACTGAAAAGAGAAATAGATGCATCTATGACTATAGTCAGAGATTTCAATACTCTTAATAATTGATAGAGCAGTAGAGAGAAAATTAGTAAAGAGACGAAAGCCTTGAACAAACAACCTCATCGATATTTACAGAACATGCATTCAATCTGATCATGCTAAACACTCTTTGTAAGTGCACAAGGAACATATACCAAGACACCATATTCCATCCAGAAAACAAGCTTCAGCACATTTAAAAGGAGTCGACTCATACCAAATACTTCCTTACCACAGTGGAACTCAACCAGATATCAGTAACCAAGTTACCTAGGTAAGAATGTATTTAAATCAAGACTGGCCACGTAATAATTAATTGTTGAAGGTGAGTGATGGGTACAGTGAAGGCTCATCATGCTAGTCTTTCTACTTTTGTACATGTTTGGAAATTTCTATAATAAAATGCAAAACAAAAATGAGAGCAGACATTATTATTATTAGCTCATGAAACAGAAAAAACTGAGAGGATCATAGATGTTAACAAACGAGAACACAAAAGGGCACAGTCACTTTGGAAAGCAATTTAGCGGTTTCTTATCAAGATAAATGAACTCTTAGCACAGGTCCCTACAATTCCATTCCTCAGTATTTACCCAAGCCAAGAAAAATTACAACTTCTGTTCACACAAAAAAGTGGCTTTATTCTGAAAAACTAGACACAAACCAAATATTCTTCAACAGGTAGATAAACAAACTGATATACCAACACAGCGCAACAATGTAACACTACCTAATAATTAAAAAGAATAAACTACCGATGTACACAGCAACCTAGAGGAATCTGAAATACATTATGCTACGTGAAATAAGCCAGATTCAAAAAGGCTACACACTGTATTATCGCATTTGTGTGTCATCATGAAAAAGGCAAAATTATAGGGGTAGAAAACAGACCAGAGGTTGCCAGGGCCTAGAGTTGGAGGAGAATTGGACTCTAAAAGGTCACAGAGGGATTTTCAGGAGGTGATGAAACTATTCTCTACCTTGACTGTGATTATACTAGTATTTATCAAAATTAGAACTGTACACTTTAAAAAGTGAACGTTACAATATTTAATTTCAAAAATTTAACGAAGAAAGGTTATCACTGCTAACTGGACTGGAACTACAATCCTGCCTCTTAGTCAAAATGCCATACATAAATGGCTTTCAAAGTGTACTCTCTAGGCCAGCAGCATTACCTGAGAATTTATTAAAATGCTTATTCTTAGGCTTTATCCCAAGCTTACTGAATCAGAAACTCTGGGGGGTGAGGCTCAGCCATCTATGTTTCAGCAAACCCTCCAGGTGATTCTGATGGCCCCTAAAGTTTGTGAATCACTGCAGCAGCAGTAGCTCTACACAATGACCAGGCAATGAGATCAGAATCTCTGGACACAGGGCTTGGCATCAGTATTTTTACAAAGTGATCAAAGATGACTTTATTTAGCAGGCAAGTTTGAAATCTGCACTATGCCAGACGTTTCCATCATTATAATCATCTGGGAACTGCCTCTGCCCTCTGGCTAAGATCAAATTCCCAAGTCCTTGCACTGGGATTCTAAAGTAGCTCCTCCATCTGGCCTTTCTTCCTCTAAAATATTGATGTCACAGCAGGCCAGAGACTTAAAAGCAGCCCAACTCAACTGACAATACACACCCAAGTCTGGAAACTGGATATTACCAATCTCAGTCCAGATCTTGTCCATTTTCTCCAAATAGCTCCTTTTCTGTGTATTAGGTTGAAACAGTCAAGTCAACTGTTTTGGATCTACAAAAACAGCAGTTTAATGTGGTCTGCCTTCCTTCGCCTCATTTCTCTTCTGCATTTTATATCTATATATCTACTTTGAGAGCTTGCCATTGGTATATGCTGGAAATATTAGTTAAAAAAAAAAAAAGAAAAAACTTCACATCTCTCTAAATCAGGGCTGCCAGGAAGCAAGCAGAGGGTGTGGTGATTATTGGTGAGGAAGGTGGCTTAAAGCAAAGTCAAGTAACAGTTTCCATTGAATGCATATTTCAGAGAACGAAAATGTTGTTGAAACGAACTGCTGATATTTAAGATTGAAAATAAAACACCAAACTAAGATTATTTTTATGAGGATAAGCACTAAGGGCAGACTAAAGGAGTACAAAATATTGACAAAAAGTCAAAATTAAAATTAGTTTAAAAAGTTACAAGGACTCACTCCTCCACATTAAACCTATCGAACTTAAAATCATGACTTAGTTATCTAAAACATGAATATTTTAATATAGGTAACAAAATACCTTGAGAACTCAGGCTGAGAGTTAAGAGAAACACTCCAAGGAAAGGTCATTCTTTTGGCTTTGATAATTTGGTTTTGGTAAATAATAAAGGTTATTTATCTTCTCGGGGTCATTCTCCATGTCTTTTTTGATTATGTTGGATTGATGCCCTGCTTATGAATCTATCCTCTCAACCTAAACTGTTCCACTGGAAACAGCTTATCAGGGTTCCATTTCTAGTATTGACAAGCCTGAGGAGTAACTCTGGCTGTCTTCCTAAATTTCTCTATGTGCTTTTCTTAACTACAAGTTAGAACTAAATAAGAATAATCGATGACATCCTTTAAATACACATGTGCAAGTCAGCTCATGTTATTTCATAAGACTACCTAATGTTAGTTCAGTATAGAATTTGGATGTTAAGGGCCTGGAGGTAGATTCTGTGGCCTAACTCTCAGACTGCATAAGAGAAGAAATTAATGTCCCCAAGAGGTCATGCATATTACCCCTAGTCCTGCAGCCGAAAGTGACAGAACTGCACACAGAACTCTGGTTTCCAGACCACTAGCACGAGACTCTTTCTACTAAAATGTGACAGGTTCTCATATTAGAAACTTAACAAAAAATAAGCGAGACAAATGAATCATGAAGGAAATACTGTGTTTTGGGAAACACTCTAGGCAAAAGTTGCTCTGTTAAAAGTCAGATTATGAAAGGAGTACCAAGGTTTCACAGCACTCTGAACAGGAAAGGCTACTGAATCTACATGGAACATGGAACAACGGACTGTTTCAAAACTGGGAAAGGAGTTTTCAAAATTGGGAAAGGAGTATGTCAAGGCTGTATATTGTCACCTTATATTGTCAACTTATATGTGGAGTACATCATGCTGGGCTGGATGAAGCACAAGCTGGAATCAAGATTGCCAGAAGAAATGTCAATAACCTCAGATATGCAGATGACACCACCCTTAAGGCAGAAAGTGAAGAAGAAATTAAAGAGCCTCTTGGTGAAGGTGAAAGAGGAGACTGAAAAAGCTGGCTTAAAACTCAACATTCAAAAAACTAAGATCATGGCATCCAGTCCCATCACTTCATGACAAAGAAATGGGGAAACAATGAAAACAGTGACAGACTTTATTTTCTTGGGCTCCAAAATCACTGCAGATGGCAACTGCAGCCACGAAATCAAAAGACGCTTGCTCCTTGGAAGAAAAGCTATGACAAACCTGGACAGTGTATTGAAAAGCAGAGACGTTACCTTGCCTACAAAGGTCTGTATAGTCAAAGCTATGGCTTTTCCAGTAGCCATGTATGGATGTAAGAGTCGGGCCATAAAGAAGGCTGAGAGCCAAAGAATTGATGGTTTTGAATTACGGTGTTGGAGAAAGACTCTTGAGAGTCTGTTGGACTGCAAGGAGATCAAATCAGTCAATCCTAAAGGAAATCAACTTTGAGTAGTCATTGGAAGGACTGATGTTGAAGCTGAAGCTCCAATACTTTGGCCACCTGATGTGAAGAGCTGACTCACTTAAAAGGACCTTGATGCTGGGAAAGACTGAAGGCAGGAGAAGGGGATGACAGAGGATGAGATGGTTGGATAGCATCACCGACTCAGTGGACATGAGTTTGAGTAAACTCCAGGAGTTGATGATGGGCAGGGAGGCCTGGCATGTTGTACTCCACGGGGTTGCAAAGGGTCAGACACAACTGAGCGACACCACCACCACCCAAATCTAACGTAACTCTCATGGCATCCTCTTGATTACATTTTTTAAAATTTACTTATTTTTCAATTGAAGGATAACTGGTTTACAGAATTTTGTTGTTTCTGTCAAACATCAACAAGTATCAGCCATAGGTATACATATGTCCCCTCCCTTTTGAACCTCCCTCCCATCTCCCTCCCTACCCCACCCCTCCAGATGGTTACAGAGCCCCTGTTTGAGTCAGAAAGAGAAAGATAAATACCGTATACTAATGTATATATACGGAATCTAGAAAGATGATACTGATGGATTTATTTTCAGGGCAGCCATGGAGAAACAGACATGGAGAACAGACTTATGGACACAGGGGGCGGGGAGAAGGGAGAGGGTGAACTATATGGAGAGAGCAACATGGAAACTTATAATACCACATGTAAAACAGACAGCCAATGGGAATTTATTCTTGATTACATTTTTAGTAAAACTGCACAGTATTTAAAAAATCCTGCAGAGCTATGACCAGACATCTTTATGACCATATTTATAAGTTCAGATGCTCAAACTGTTTGTTGAATGAATTCTTCCAACTACAGAACCTGCTATGCCAGCACTAAAACAGAGTAAGTAACGCATTTCCTCACTTTCCTTGGAGACAGGGAATTTACTTTGACTCCTGCCGTAGACCCCAAGTTAAATAAGTATTAGTTCCTTCTAAAATCCTCAAAGACTACTAAGGCAAACCATAGAAACACCAAATTACAGACAACATACTGGAATATTTATAATAACAAACATTATTAGTAGGGAACTTCATCTATAATTTCCTCTGAAGCATATGATTATCATACAGATTAAACAGGACCGAAGAGAATAAACACTTCAGACTGACAGTAGCCTATTGGAGAAAATTTGCAGAGATACTAAGTGACCGATTTGTCTGAAATTCTGACATTTACCCTGCATTTCAAAGCTCTCCAGAGGTCAGTCAGCAACTGTAAGGGTATTCCAAAACAGACCATGAACCAACTGTGACACACGACAGGAAACAGACCAGTCTTTTAAGAGGATGTTGAAATGAGTTCATTTAAAGCACAGTTGAATTTTTCAAATCAATTTAGGCTTCTTCCTCCAATCTAGAGTCTTTTTTTCCCCTGACATCAAAAGAATCAGATTTTAGTGACTTAAAAGAAAGCTCTCTCTCTAGGTTTTTCACACTTGAAAATTTTAACAGTCAAACAAAGAAATACCCAGGAACATGAAAGCTCAACCTCCCCAATACCAACCAACTTGAAACCTGATCGGAATTCAAAGCCTGAAATGTTACCATGAGCTTAATTACAGTTCATTTAAACAATTCTTTTCTTTTGAGTGAATAGTCGAGATTAAATGGGATTTTATCATAAACTACTTAAACCAGTATTAGGAAGCCCTGAAAGATATTCCTGAAAATTATACAAATTGAATTGAACATTTCTTTTAAAATTGAATTTATTTCTATAATACGTCATTCATTAAAAATGGCTTGTTTGAGGGCTTCCCTAAGTGGCTCAGTGGTAAATAATCTGCATGCCTATGCAGGAGACACAGGTTGAATATATGGTCTGGAAAGATCCCACCAGAAGACTTTTTAAAAAAAGAAAAAAAAGGCTTGTTTTATCTGTCTGACCAACCTTAAGTGAATATGTCACTTTATGTTTACATTTCAAGTCTACTGAAAGCCAAAACAAATGTGTAATTCTTGGTTGTGCACACTTTTCCAAAAAATTGAAGTATGGTTGCAATATTATGTGTTATAGGTCTACAATATAGTGATTAAAATTTTTTTTAGGGTGTGTGTGTGTTGCGTGTTAGTTGCTCAGTCATGTCTGATTCTGTGTGACTCCATGGACTGCAGCCCACCAGGCTCCTCTGTCTGTGGGATTCTCCAGGCAAGAACACTGGAGTGGATTGCCATGCCCTCCTCCAAGGGATCTTCCCAACCCAGGGACTGAACCCAGGTCTCCCACATTGCAGGTGGACTTTTTACCATCTGAGCCTTAAGGGAAGCCTCCCTTACAGTTATTATAAAATACTGGCTATGTTCCCCATGTTTTACAATGTGCCCTTGTAGCTTATTTTATGCCTAGTAGTTTGTACCCTACCCCTACCCTGTCCCTCCCTCTTGTCTTCCCTCTCCCACTGATAACCACTAGTTTGTTCTCTATAACTGTGAATCTGTTTTTTTTGTTGTTGTTGTACTTACTGCTGCTGCTGCTGCTAAGTCGCTTCAGTCGTGTCCGACTCTGTGCGACCCCACAGATGGCAGCCCACCAGGCTCCCCTGTCCCTGGGATTCTCCAGGCAAGAACACTGGAGTGGGTTGCCATTTCCTTCTCCAATGCATGAAAATGAAAAGGGAAAGTGAAGTCCCTCAGTCATGTCCGACTTTTAGACTCCATGGACTGCAGCCCACCAGGCTCCTCTGTCCATGGGATTTTCCAGGCAAGAGTACTGGAGTGGGGTGCCATCGCCTTCTCCGTCGTACTTACTAGTTTATTTTATTTTTTAGATTCCACATATGAGTGATATCATACAGTATTTGTCTTTCTTTGTCTGACTTACTTCACTTAGCGTAACACCTTCCAGGTCTACCCATGTTGATGCAAATGGTAAAAGTTCATCCTTTTTTATGGCTGGGTAGCATTCCATTGTGTGTGCATGCGTGTGTACACAGCACATCTTCATAGTCCACTCATCTGCTGATGGACAATTAGGTTGTTTCCATATCTTGGCAATTATAAATAATGCTGCCATGAACCCTGGGATACATGTTTCTTTTTGAATTAGTGTTTTTGTTTTTATATAACCCAGGAGTGGAATTGCTAGGTCATATGGCAGTTCTAGTTTTAGTTTTTTGATAAACTTCCATACTGTTTTCCACAGTGACTGTACCAACTTACATTCTCACCCTTTTTCCCACATCCTCACCAGCATTTGTTTTTTGTATTCTTTTTGATGATAGCCACTCTGTAGGTATAAGTAGTACTTCACTGTGGTTCTGATTTGCATTCCCCTGGTAATTAGCCAGATCAAGCATCTTTTCATACACTTGTTGGCCATCTGCATGTCTTCTTTGGAGAACTATCAGGTCTTCTGCCCATCTTTTCAATCAGGTTGTATGCTTTTTTGGACGTTGAGTTGAATGAATTGTTTGTATATTTTGGAAATTAAGTTCTTATGTGTCATATCATTTCTGTGCATACTTTTTAAGCAGCACACAACTGAAATAAAACCCACTGTCTGCACAAAATGTTCACGATGCAAATCTATAGTCAAAGTTCATTAAATGAATCATCAAGGGTATGAAATCATCCATAAAGTATTGATTTCTGCTATAGCTAGTTTTCTCAAATTTTCATATTCTAAGACTCTCTGAGGGTCTTGCAAAGACCCCTGATGAAAAGGGCCTGTCCAGTCCCAGCCCGCAGGGGCCGTGTTCGATCTGCGCCTCCCTTCTGCAGCGACACGCATGCTCACTTACCCGACCACCATGTCCTTGGGCCCGGCTGTCACAGTGCAGACGCCATCCTCACAGTGTTTTCCCACCAGGCTGTGTGCATGCAGGTGGATGTTTTTTCCATTTGTGACCAACTGAACAATAACCTTTGCAGGTCCCACATAGTTGCAGATCTATATAAGAAGCACATTTCCAAGTTAGCATATCTGACCATATCACAACATGGGAAAATGCTAAGACAAGCTAGTAAGTAGAAAAAGTATGATATCAAATTAGGCCTTTCTAAAAATATGTGATGAACAAATGATGGGATGGAAATAAAACACGAGTGGTACTTGTTTCGGGTGTGAAAGATACTCTTCAAGAAGTAGACCATTTAAAATGCATACGTCTTGTTAAAGTTGGAAGGAAGAGCACATCTCGGAGTGTGCTGTGTAGCCATTAAGCACCCTCTTCTATTAACCAAGAACACGTTTTCATCTGCACTCATACTGCATTTTATGTCATAAATGCTGAGTGCAAGATCAGTGAAAACGGGACTGGGACTGACTGACTGATGGAAATCAAGAGAAGAAAAGAGGTGAATGGAAAGAGTCCTTCCTAATCTGCCATGAGATTAGGCAGGAGAGAGTCTTGCCCAGGGACGAGGCCACAAGGGTTGGCCATGGACACCCAAGCCCATGGCCTGCAGTGATCTGTTTCTTTAATTTAAAAACAGTATACTCCCTAAGTACAAATCCTTAGATCTGACACCTGTTTAAGCTCTTCTTTTATAAAATCAGATTTCTCCATTTAAAGTAATTTGTATTTTTATTGTTATACCTTTAAAATGATGACAAGAGTAATAGAAAGGAAATCCCATGGAGATGATGACATTTTAAGTAACAAGAGCTTGGGCACCATTTCTCCTCTAGCTGGTCCTCCAGCCTCCTACAGTAGATCACAGATTCTTTCCTTGAGAAAACCACAACACTAAAATCATACTAACAGAAAACATCAATGACCTTATTTTTACCTTCTTGAATATTATAAGTCAGAATCCTCGGATAAATTCACCAAAACTGTTGGAAATGCACTCTGTTTCCTCAAATGGTGAACAGCCATCCTGGTTTGCCTGGGACTAAGGACATTTCCTGGGGTGCAAGACTTTCAGTCTAACATTGAGAAGAGCTGGTTACTCCATCTCTTTAACTCATATTATCTCTTCTTGAGGAAGCATATGACTGAAATCGAGGAGCTCCCAACTATGCAATCATTGGACATATTTTAATCTGCACAAGCAGCCCTTAGCTCAGATGAAAAACTAAGTATACACAAATCTCATGTGGCCATAGATCCTTGATGGATGTCTTTCTGATATAAACTTGAGGAAGAATCTATACTTGCCAGTAAAATTTCTTGGAAAAGGACAGAATCCCTTTCAACTCATCTATTTCCTACTATAAATACCATCTCATAGATTTACATTCCACTGAGGCATGATTTTGTTAGCATTTTTTTCAGTATAGATTTTTTTCCCAATCCAATCTCCCATTGCAAGGTTGAGAAAAAGTTGATTAAAGCTGGGATTATGCCCCAGATGCTTCTGGGAGAAAGAAGTTCCCTTTCTAAGCAAAGGACAGACTCCCTGTGGATCTGTAGTGTAGCTCCCCACTGGAAATACAGGGCCTCTCTGCCTGAACCCTAGCTCAGAAGGGTTGCAAATCTTGCTTTCCAACCCTTTCCAAGGAGCAAGGCGACCTGCGAGAATGGCCTTCAGTCCTTGCAGAGCAAGCTAATCACAAAGCATGTTTAGGATTAATTAGGTTTTGACCCCCTTGAGGCACAAATAAATAATTTCTTAAACAGGTAAGCACTTAAATAAGCCCCCTGGGCATAAAACCAATTATGAACTCAGTGCTTTCCCTTTTATAACAGGCAGAAAGCCTTTTCCCTGGGGGCAGTACAGGGAAAGAAGAGTTCTGGGTTTGCTCCAAAGGTGGCTGCTGTTCCTGCATACTCCCTGGGTTGCTGATGCCAGTTCTGTGTCTTGGTATCGACATCTGAAATCAGCCTTTGTTATGATGGCATATTCCACAGGGACGTCTTAAGCAGTAAATGAACAGTGAAAGAGCATTAAATAGACCATGTAATTTCACTTTTAAGTGCACTGAGCACAGGAATGCAACAGTGTAAGGCATGACGAAATGCTTCACTTGGGTGAAATCAGGTAGGCTTGCCACTTAAGCAGGACACAGAAGGAATCTAGCAATTAAAGCCCAATTACAACTTAGTTCAAATACAATGACACATTCTAATTTATATTCACTCAAAACTTCAAAAAACTTTCATGTATTTTAGCATCTAGTATTACTGCTAAAAGTCTGGAAAGTTTATCTTACTGATCTTAAAAAAATTTGAATGAGGCTAAAACTTCTAATCCAATTCTGAGAATATAAAGAAATACTATGTTATAAAAAAACACATGAAATTAACATGTGATACAGTATTATTAACTTTTGTTGTTGTTCAGTCTCTAAGTCATGTCTACAACTCTTTGCAACCCCGTGGACTGCAGCATGCCAGGCTTTCCTGTCCTTTGCTCTCTTCTGGAGTTTGCTCAACCCCATGTCCATTGAGTCAGTGATGCCATCCAACCATCTCCTCCTCTATTGCCTCTTCTCCTCCTGCCCTCAATCTAAAGTACAGATTTTGTTCAAATTTCACAAAATTTTATGCTAGTGTCCCATTATTTTTTTCATACCTTATTCAAGACTCCACATTGTATTTAACTGCACTGAGCAGCTTCAGCTGCATGCAACAAATCCTGGTAAATTCTCTTTTCATTTTTATTCTATTACAAATATTTTCTATTTCCTTGTTTTGGCTTCTTAGATACATCCATCATTTAAAAGTGGACATTTCATTTCTGAATACATGGGATTTTAAACATATCTTTGATATAAATTTCTCATTTTGATATTAATTTCTCATTTAAATGCTTTCATCTCTGCAATCACCCTCTGTGTTTTTTCAATCTTCTAACTTTATTGAGGCTTTCAATAGCTAAGTCAAAGATCTCTCTTGGTAAAAGTCAAATTGCACTAGAAAATATGTGGATTATTTCCAAATATCTTTTGATATTCATTTCTAATATAATCCCACAGTGATAAAAGAACAGACTCTGTATGATTTCAATACCATTAGGCCATCAACTGTTTGCACCTGGTCTTATCTCTCTGGATGTGTTCCTAGGTCTCCTAGTTTATAGCCTATGGGAACTTGAATAGAATTTGTATCCTACTGTTGTGTGAAAAGCTGTATAAATCTTAATTATGTTGAATTCATAGTGCTTTTCAGGCCTACTATAACCTTCTACTTCTCTGTGTATTCATTCTATTAATTTTTGAGAGTTTGATATTAAAACTCCAACTAAAAAATCTTAATTTACTTAAAAAATAATTGCAATATATAGTGGAACTACATGTAACTTTGCTGTGTATTTTCCAAGTCTCCTGTAAACGTGTTATCATACTCTCATAATTAAAAAAAAAAAAAATTTAAAAGCCCAATCACTTTGGATGTCCAGACCCTTCAATATAACCATGATGAAGGAATCAGTCATGGGCACTGAAGGAAAGAGGTGGGAGGTGTCCTCAAAAAGTACTCACATCTTTTTCTTGCTATTACTTCATGATTGAAGGGTGGCAAGAATGAGGAACTGGGTAGTCTCTGAGGTAAAGGGCCTGAAAAATTTGCCAATGACTAATGCGCTGTTTGATCCATTTGAAAGGGTTCAAGCCAGCATGGCATCATCTGGTTTTTTACACAGACCACAAGGCAGTGACAGGGAGGGCCCTGGGTTTTGTGGACTTTCCAAAATGCCGACTGAAAGAAGAAAGCTGAAGTGTGGGGACACACAAAAAGTACTATTTTCAGGCTCTCTGGCACATGAAGACAATGGAATTCTACCTTAGGGGAGGGAATACTCCATAAAATGCCACAGTGACTGACAGCTATTTGCAACTGACTCAGAAATTCATTTCTCCACAGAATTCTCCAATTCTGTGGAGAATCTGATTATTTTTATTCAGTCTGTTATTTCTTTGCACAGTAGTTCCCTTGAAAATTAACTTTATAGAAAGCACCTGTATCTGCCAGAAAGGGTGGGTTATTTTTGAAAGAGTCTGAGTATAGCAGGCTTTTAATAAACACTAATGGCTTGCGTACAAGTTAAGATTTCAATTAGAGGAAAGGAGACAAAGATGACATTCAGCTTCCAAGGGGCACTGTAAGAGCATGTACTTGATGAACAGACTAGCTGGGTTTGAAGACAGCACCACCATCTGCAAGCCCTGCGACCTGGGGCAGCATCCAGCTCCTCATCTGTAAAATGAGGATAATAATTGGACCTCATAGGTTTGCTACGAGGATTAAATACATTGACACACATAAAAATCTTTAAGACCTCTGCCTAGTATGTAATAGCAGTACCCAAGTGTTAACAACTATCTTATTGTGATGTATTCCTCTACCCAGAGATCTTTAAATAGTACAACTTCTGTGAGGTGATTTTTTAAAAATTCTGTTTAAAGGCAGGTGGCTTGAATAAATGACCAATTCAGGCTACTTCTATTTCTAGGCTGTCTTTTTTCCCAGAGTGACACATTTTATTGGGCTTTTTAAAAGTAATAACTATGTTATTGTAGTAACAGCTATCGTTCTTGGAGGTACTCAGGAGTCCTCGGTTTCCCTGATGAAAACAAGCCTTTCTTCCAGAAGCTTTATGACTCAATACATACTGATGGCCACAGGCTAGATCTGCTTTTTGAGTAAGAAACAGAAACCAAGGGTCTCAGATAATACCAAACTTAGTCAAATCACCTCCTTTTATTTAAAGCAACTAACTCTGTCATGCTCTGGAAAAGTACATACTGGTTCTTTAACAGTAAGTAAGGTAAGTGGTCTAGAAGTTTCTAAGAATCAGATTTTAAAAGGTCCAGTTTAGGTACTGAGTTAATTTGGACATAGCACTTTGGCAGAATGTAGAGTCAACATGAATGTGAGACGTGACACATGATGTAGTTCTTTTCTGCTGAGTTTTTCTCATGAAGTGATGACAATGATGATACTTGAGGGAGAGAAGGAAGAGGGAAAAGTCCACACATTTTAAAGAGAAATCTACCCTGACTTGTCTCGTGTATCTAACTTTGGCCTCTACTGCTAAAGCAGCAGAGCAATGCGGTTAAATCCAAGAGCTCTGAAGCAAGGCTGCTGTGCTCAAAATCGCTCTGCTGTCACTTACTAGCTGGACCAGTGGGAAAGGATGGTTAAGGTCTCTGGACATCAGCTTCTCCATCTTTAAAAGGAAAGTAACAATACATCTGATTTCATAGGATTGCTTTTTAAGGATTAAACGAGTTAAGAGCTTGGCACCTCTCAAATATAAGCCCTATCTGCTATCCAGGCTATTACCTCACCAATAGCCAAAATGTATACATTGTTTCAGTGAGCACTTATTAAGCCCCTTCTGTGTTCCATGTACTGCAGTAGGTCAGGGAGTGGAAGATACACAGTTGAGTAAAAAACAGACACAACCCTTGTTCTTATGGAAATTACAGAGTAGGACCCATATGAATTAAAACCTCTCACAAATAAATATAAATGCATAACTATGAAACACTTCCAAAGGAATAGAGATTTGACCTGGTGAAGACAGAGAAAGCTTCCTGAGGGCGTACTGAGGGCCAAACTCTGAAAGAAGCGTAAGAATATAACGAGGGATGGGGTGGGCAGAGGCTGAGAAGAGTACTCCTGGCAGGAAGAACAGCACATAGGAAAGCTCTGTGATGAGCCTGACCCCTCATCTCCTCAGTCATAATTCCTACCAGTCCTCAGGGCTTGGTGGTTCCTATCACACGGGATGTCCCTTCCTTCTCTTCTCTCTCTAGAACCACTCATCCTTCAAAGGTCCAGCCGAAATCTGAATCTTCCACGACACTCCACCACTTTAGCCCACAAGACTCCACTACTGTCCCTTTCTTGGGGAATGTGATGGATTGGGGCAGGAAAACATCGCTTATTGCAATAAGAAGCTGGTAAAATCTATTGGCAACTGAAGAATTACTGTTTTACCTCTCTCGTTTGTTCCCAGAGCACACACACCTATATTTCCTCACTTTCTGTTTTTATGGAAGCGAAGGGGGCTTGTTAACTTGTCCAATCTTCACTTCAGCCCCATGGGGTCAGCAGTGCTACCACATTCCACAGCCGCGGGAACTGAGGCCCATTAAGGCGACATAAACTGCCGCCATTCCTGTAACTGGGGTGATTGGGCAGCCCTTTGAACTTGGGTCTGTCCACTTCCAAAGCCCATTCATATTTTCCATTACACTGGTTTCCACTCAGCTTAATCACTTTTTCTTCTGTGTATGTCCAGTGGGCCCAGTGTTTTCTCTCTCTCCTTTGTGTGGCACAGTGTTGCTACACAACAGTTATCCCTGAAAACCCTGTTTTGGTTTTGTTGGTGTGTATTGTGGGAAAGAAGGTCTCAGAGACAGCTGTGAGATGGCAGAAGTGCACTTGTCCCCTTGTAAGCCTTATTCATAAACAAAATCATGCCACAGACATTACTAAACCACATACTGATTCTCCTCTGTTCGAGTGCAAGTCATATTATAAACAAGAAAAAGGAGAAGGCGGGCAATGGAAGGGGAGGAGGAGAAGAAGAACAGGAGGAAGAAAGAGAAGAATATTGTTTTCATAACATACCTCCTCTTAGTACTGCAAAACAGTCAGATTTTATTGTTCCTTCTTACTCCTTATATGTTGATGACACAGAAGTACAGAATAAACTTCATCAAACAAGATCGTACAGAACCGTATCTAATAGTTTCTGGCATAGAGTAGGAAGATGCTTAGTAAAGTTAGTTCCTTCTTTTTAAGCCAGGGGGTTTCACATTGATCCAATCTGGGACCAAATCCCAGCTCTTTCTTCTTCCAGCTCTGTGGGCTTCGAGTTAAATAACCTCTCTGAGCTGAAAGCTCCACACCTACAAATGGGCCAATAAGGGGACCTCCCTCAGAGGGCTCTTGTGAGAACCACACAGTGTCTGCCATATGGCAGGCCCCATGGAAGCACCAATTTCTCTCTCTCTCTTTTTTTTTAATAAAAAGGGGCTGCTTCTCTCCTGGGTTTCCCAAAGACCTCGTGAAGTAGACAGACTTGGCACTATCACTCCCATTTTGCAGATAAGAAAACAGAAATTTAGACAGATTAACGAGTGGCATAACCTAAGGTCAGAGAGTCAAGACCCAGAGGACCTTGGAATTCATCCTGATTCTTCCAAATGTAGGTGTGGTGTTCTTACAAGATTGAATGACATGAAAATACCCTCTCTGCCCCACTCACTGTTGACATGGTTGTTTTTTGAGTAGTGCTCCTGGACTTGCATTGATTCATTCACATTCATTCACCTTTTTTATTTGCCCTACTTGTTTGACCAGCATACATCCCTTAGATGTTTGCCTGAGATCAGAAGGGCAAACTGGGCCATTAAACACAACAAAACAGGCAAAGAGGGCTTCGTCAACTACAGAGGGAAGTAGAATAAAATCACTATTCAAGACTCAGAAAGTTTGAGGGGTTTTTTTTTGGGTCATACTTTGACCTCTGGTTTCTTGTTTGCTTTATTTGAATTTTCAGTTTCATTACATCACATATAGTTGTTTATAAATCCTACTTCTTTCAGGAAATCAAGACACTTGCTAACTCCAGAAATTGTTGGGGATTTGTACCTCAATAGGTGTCACTGCCTCATTAATAAATTACAAATAAATGCTTACCCTTTTCGTGGCCCAATTATCCATGGTTACAAAATAATATGGGAAGAATAGAAAGTTTGTAATTTATGGATGAACTGTGTCTCAAATGTGTTTTCATTTATAGGCCAGTTTTTGGGGGAACCTGGCTTGGCTTATAAATTTGGTTTATTCTTAAACAGGAAATAAAATTTAAAATAGTCTTTTGGTATCATTTCTTTTCTACATCTCCTTACCCTTGTTGCTGCACTACGTACATTGTCAAAATCTTTTTTTGAACAAAGCATAAAATACATGGTATCTAGTCAGATCTTTAAAAGATATCCCCAAACTAACCACTACCTACTGTCTCCGTTACTGTTCCCTGGTTTCATGGAGTACGAGCCCACTATGATTAGTTTCCTAAGTTTTTGCTCCTATGTTTCTTGTGCCTCCCCCACTTCCCCATGGCCTGTTCTTGTGGGTGATCCTGTTCATGTCAGGTCATGCCAAGTCCTGACACACCTCTGCTCAAAGTTCTCCAAAAGTGAAAACCATTGAAGCTGAATGAGTCGTCAACGGGACTCATTACAGTATTTTGTGTATATATGATTAAATTTCTCCATGGCAAGAAGTTTAAAAAAAAAAAAAGACCCAGACCCTCTAAAGGCTTTCCATCTGAAAAGCCCAAGTCTTTACAACAGCGCACAGTCCTTGGGCCATGTGAAGCCACTTTCTCTTTGCTCTTGTTTGTTACTACTTCTAGGCAGTCACATAACCTGCTGCCAGCTCAGTTTCCACCTGAGAGCTTCTGCACTCGCTGTCTCCTCTGCCTAGAACACTCCTTCCCTGTATACTTGCACGGTCTCTTACTTTTCAGGATTTGCAGAAATGCCATTCTCTGGCGAGCTTCCATGGCTCACCCTACCCTTATCTAAACTTCTCTCACTCCCATCCCTAAATTCCTTGCTGCTTCCCCTGCTTTACATTTCTGCCTGTACTAATTACCATTTAATATACTACACATGTTATGTGACTACTGCCTAACTTCCCCATTAGAACAGAGGCCGTGTAAGGGTGGGGACAATGGTTTCTTCCGTGCCACATCCCCAGTGCCTGCAGTAATGTTTATTATATTGTGGGCATTCAATAAATAATTCTTTAGTGAATGCATGATTAAATAAGAGGCCTACAATGTTATCTATGGAAGGCAAGATATTAAAACAACAGTTGTGTTAGGTGACAGATGGAAATTGGGAAACTATATTCTATCTCTTCCCCAAAATTGGCTAGATCCTGCTGCACCATCTCATTAGGCTATTTAAATGAGAATGTGACTATGTACATCAGGACAGAACATCAGCCTAAGTAGATAGAAGGGTGTTGCGGCATGGGCTGGGGCCTGCAGTGTGGTCAAAGGACTCTGATTGCTGAGGGGCAGGGAGGGGCAGCTGTGGGAAAGAGAAGGGAAGGTAACCCTTTGATCCTCTTGTTGGAAAATCGAGGTAGCAGCACTCCTCTTACAGTCCAACACACCCTCCTGGACACCCCTCCTCCCACCCTAACTGCTGGCGCCTATAAGGCATTCTCCTGGTGTACCAAGGAGTCTAAACTCAAGCACTATTCCGCGCGGTACTAGGGCACTCAGGGATCCAGAATTCACATTTCTGGTTCACCCCAGTTTCACAGTCAGGCACTTGCCAAATAAGAAGGGCCTTTCTTTGATATTCACTGTGGTGACTGACAGGAATAACCAGCCTACAGAACCTTATCGTAAAGCTGTGCAGGTCTGCATCTACGAGACAGCAAACCAGCGGGCTCCCTTTCAATGAAGAGCACAGGCTCGAGTCTGAAGGACAGGGCTCTGAATCCTGGCTTCTCCCTCTCCTAGCTATGCCATCCTGGGTACGTTACTTGACCTTTGGCATGTTTTCTCATCTGTAAAACATGAATACAAATCCCTAATGCCTGACTTTTCACAAGGATTAAAGGAAGCAGTTTACAGCATCTAGTGCAGCACCTGATTCACAGCAGATGCAGAGCATACGATACTGACTCTGATTTTGTCCCTTCATGCCATAAGCAGACATCTGCAGTGGAGACTTCCTCTGAATTTAACGAGAAAGTGGAGAGCATTGCATGGCAGGCTCTCCAATCTCTCTTCTCCTCACTGTCACCCAGGAGCAAAATGTCCCTATTACTTTCCATATGTGCTCCCAATTCAGAGAAATGTAGGTCTGTTCCCTTTTCTAGGTTTTAACCACTCTGCTTTTGCACTTAACACCATACTTACTCAATATCTCCTTAAATCATGCTTCTTCTTCCCTCTCCAAATAACCCTTACTCTTAGTCCACAAACCATATACCTTCTTCTCCCTTAATTCTGAACAATGCATTTCCTGATAATGATAATGTCAACTGTACAGGCTAGCATTTATTGAAATCTATGGGCCAGGCCCTACAGCAAGAAATACAGAACCATTCTTTTATTTGATCTTCTCCATAATTCAACAAGAAATGTTCTTAAAAAGTACTTTTCCCTGCTTGAGTGCCATTCTTTTTTCTTATCAAGTATGCAAGAAGAAAAAAAAAAAGTATGCAAGAAAAGCTCTAATCACCAATGCTGAAACTCTAACTTAATCTGCAGTACCTTTGAAAAGTGAAAGTGAAGTCGCTCAGTTGTGTCCGACTCTTTGTGACCCCATGTAGCCTACCAGGCTCCTCTGTCCATGGCATTTTCCAGGCAAGAGTACTAGAGTGGGTTGCCGTTTCCTTCTCCAGAGGATCTTCCCAACCCAGGGACTGAACCCAGGTCTTCCGCATATAGTATTACCTTTGCAATTTAATTAATCCTTCTATGCCTCAAATAAATAAGTACCTAAAGGTTATGATTTACTCCATGTTTCCAAACTCATCAGCCATTTCTTGTTCTTCATCCCACTTGACTTCTCTGAAGGGTTACCTTCCCTCCTCAAAATGTTCCCTTCTCACTGCATTAGACACTTCTGCTCAAGCATTCTTCCTCCTCAAAAGGAGATTTGTTATCTGCCCTTGGTCCATCTCTAGTCTTTACCATAATCACTCTCTTCACATGGTTATGTTAGTCTCCTAGATTTAGTTATCTACTCCATGCAGATGACTCCTCAATTTAAATCTCATGTGCCCTTCCTTTTTCAACACCTATAACATTTCCAGCTGCTTGCAGGGCATCTTCCTGTCCATAACTTATAATCAATTTGACCGCAACTGAAGACCCATGAATGGCCTTCCTTCTGAAACCTACTCCACCTCCTATTAAGTGAAACCACCACCTTCTAAGCAACCACACCAAAATTCTCCTATCATCTGTTGTCTTCTAGATTTAATAAGTTACTGAATTAACTGATTCAGCCAGGTGGCTCCCTCAAAAATCTCTGGTTTCTGCCCCTTCCTTCTATCCTCATTGCTCTTGTTTATCTGTCTCAGCCTGAATCAGAGTTTAACTCATGAGGAATCACTGCAGTTCTTCCCACATGGTGTCACTGTGCCTTTCCCTTGCAACCCCTGAGCAGACTTCTACTAGATTTATATTCCTAAAGCACAATGTTCATTATAGTAAATCATTTCTATATTAAAACTTACACAATTTCCCCATTTTCTACAAAATGTGGTTTAAATTCCCAAGCCTCGCACAGTTTGGTCCAATCTTACCTCTAGCCTCATTCTCCTCTTTCTCTTTTGTGTACTCTTCATTCCAGCAGAATTATTCACCATTCCCTTCCAACTTCAGAGATGGCTCTTTTTGAGCCTTTGCCACTCCTTTTTCTGCCTCTGCTGTTTTCTCTAGTTAGATTCATGTTTTCAAATTTCTACCTTTCCCTCAGGATCCTGCCCCAAATGTAATCTCTGCCTTGAAGTCTTCTCTGCCCACTCCAACTAGCCGGCTCTTCAACCTTAAGGCTACGAGATCATTCACTCTTTCATCTGAAAAATACTGCTTTATTCAGCAATTCCTACATGGCAGCTATAGGTGCTGGTTCTATAATAGTGAATAAGACAATATTATCATATTTCAGATATTTAAGGCCATATCTTAGGTCCTCCATTAAACTGACTGGTTTTTTAGGATCAAGGCATTGTCAAGTTCTTCTATTTCCCCAACCCCCAGGATGAAACTAATTAGTATTTGCTCAAAGAATTCATGACTGAACACATCACTGGCTCCAGGCTACTCTGAAGAAGAGGGAATGCCAAGTGGTTGACACCTCCCAGGCCATACTAGATAAGGATGCTGACAGCAGAGCCCACCAGGCCATACCGCCTTAAGATCTGTTGAAGGGTTATAGTCACACGACACAGTTCATCTCTCTACTACAACTGTGAGGAATTACCCTGAGAAGTTTCTAAAAATCCCTAGCAAAAAGTGAGTGCATGGAGTCAATTAACTTGGAAATTCTTCTGACTTCTTGGCTTGAAACCACAATTAGGAAGACCTAACCCTGGAACTATTTTCATTTCTAAGAGGATTATTTTTTGAAGTACTTGTACTCCACTGAGAAAACTAACTTCCACATACAGACTATATGCTCTCTCTCTATATATACACATACATGCATGCTATGGGCCATAGGCTGCCAGGCTCCTCTGTCCATGGGACCATGGGACTTCTCATGGACAGCCAAGAATACCGAAGTGGGTAGCCATTCCCTTTTCCAAGGGATGTTCCTGACTCAGGTATCAAACCCACGTCTTTTGTGTCTCCTGCACTGGCAGGCAGATTCTTTACTACTGCCCTACACAGGAAGCCCAAAAACATCTTTAATTTTTATACATTCAATTCTCAGTGAGGATTTAACCCTGCCATACAATTCAACAATGGTGCTGGGGTTTGGCCAAGGCGGCAGGATGGGCAGAAGACAACCATCAGGGACTGGTTCCAGGTAAATCAGACGTAAGGCCGGGAGGAGGGGAAGTGCTGTCTTGGCCATAGGTCCCAGTAATCTGGAGAGCTGATCTCATATTCATCATCTCAGCTCGACTGCCAGGGCAGCTGCACGAGGGGAACTTTCCCCATCAGCAATCCTTCCACTTGAAAACGGGCCTAACTTGGCAGCATCAGTTTATGCTTCTAAGTCACTGAAAAACACCCCAGAAGTGTAAAATCCAGACGCTTTAACCTACCCCAAGTTGTAATTTATTTTCAAGTGTGATTCCAGGTTTGGAGAAAACAACAGGCATGACAGTATTGTTTATAGAATTTAATAGTAAATTGTGCTTAATATAAACACCTCAACATTCTTAAATTTGTAAAAGAATACCTCAAATTCTTAAATTTGTAGAAGAATATTCTCCAGAAGTCTGAATATTTTCAGATTAAAAACATGTGAGTTAATTTTTAGTGCTCCAGTAAGTGGCCAGGGTTCCAGCTGCCAGTTCCTGCTGTGACCTTGTGTTAGTCCCCTAGCTTCTTTGGGCTTCTGAACTCTTCACGTGTAGAATCACAAGATAACATTGAATACATCTTCCAGCTCTAAAATTCTATGATTCCTACTCATATATATATATAGGAGAGGACACACAGGACAACAAGCAAAGATCACATTTTCTAACTGAAGCTTAAAACCACAGAATTTCTGAGTTGGAAGGACCCTAACGGTAAGCTTAATTTGTAAAACTGTGAACATTTTAGATACATTTAACACAATTACAAACTGAGAAAACATACAATCAACACTCAAATTACCTGTTGTAATGGGGCCTCTGATAGCATGGAAAATCAAAATTTAGAGACAAAGAAAAACCTTTATGTTAGGCAAAGATTTCAACTTTTCTCATTAAAACTGAAATTGAGTAATCAAAGCATTTAGTTTCAGTAAATCCAAGGAGGGCACTGCCCTGGGTAGTTAAATCCTGATAATAAAGGACTGACTTTCCTGAGGATAGGTCAAAAATGCTTTGATTACACAAGTAGGGGGTGGGAGAGAAATATACAAGCCAAACAAAGACAGAATGAAAAATTTTAATCTACAAAAGTTTTTTCTTTTTTTTAATTCTTACAAACTACGTAAAAGTAACTAGGAGGATTAGATAGCATGTATGGTATGGCTTAAGTATGTGCAAAATAAAAATTTTAATTGGGGGATTTATTCTTTGAAGACAAAAATTATTAATACAAGTTTTAAATAGTCTTTTAAAATAGCCTAAAGTCTCTCATGCAAAGAGTTGACTCATTGGAAAAAACTCTGATGCTGGGAGGGACTGGGGCAGGAGGAGAAGGGGACGACAGAGGATGAGATGGCTGCATGGCATCACTGACTTGATGGACGTGAGTCTGGGTGAACTCCGGGAGTTGGTGACGGACAGGGAGGCCTGGTGTGCTTCGATTCATGGGGTCGCAAAGAGTCGGACACGACTGAGCGACTGAACTGACTGAACTGAAAGTCTCTCAGCACATTGTCTTTGATACAAACCTAATTTGAGATAATGGAGTATCCTCTGACTCTGTGATATTCAAATTTACTTGGAATTATATTTCACTGATTTCTTTCTGTTTAAAGGCATATAAATATTCTCATGTTATATTTTTCTTGCTTAGAAAACCCATCATATCGCCTTCACTGAAATCCACTGGGTAGAGAAGTAACTAAATAATTTGGCTCTTAATGATTGAAAGTACTTAGAGACATCATTTAGCAAAGAATTTAATTTGTACTATAGTAAACACAGCTGTCTGGTACGAGAATTTAGACCACTCTGCGAAGAAGACAATTAACTGCTCCTTCAGAAGAAAAGTACATAAGATAAAGCATTTCAGCTATTCTTCTGTGATTTCCTGTGGAAAACCCCTACAAAATTAGGAGAATTACAAGTGAGTAGAAATGGGAAATTTTCTCTGTCTGATTTCTTGTTGTCACTTTATTGGTTAATTTACATCCCAGACACTGATGGGGCAAAAGAGAAAACACAATATAAGTGTCAGACTGAGGTTAACCAACATATTGTACCATCTACATACTATGATGTAAGCAAAAGGAGGAAGGGAGAAACACCAAAATTTCTAACATGGTTGAGGATAACATCAGCCAGCAATCTGGAAAAATGGTAGTACTTTAAACCTGCTAAAAACCCTCCCACGTGATAACTTCATATCGTTCAGCCTTTGCAGACTAAAACACAAAGTATATGAAATAAATCATGTACTTTTATACTTAGATAAAATGTTCTCCAAGCAATTAATTTCTATTACTTTTAGAGATTTGCCAGAAAATTATACCTTCCCTATAATCAAATCTTGATTTTTCCCTTATTATGAAGTACAATTTATTAAGTAAAAACTCTTTTGAACGGTATAAAAAAGGGATCTACTTCTCATTAAGCATCTTAACATAAAGTACTTCCTTGCCGTGTAGTATTTTAGCTTATTTTTGAACCAGTCCAATGATAATGAACTTCATCCTGAGGCTATACATTCCATCCTTAGGCAGCTCTGACTCTCAGTAACAACTGAACCCTCTCTCTCCCAGGGCTCCACCCAGTGCTTTTTAATCACATCTTCTTGGGACAGACAGGACATATCTCATCCTTCTCTCCTATGCTGCTGCTGCTACTGCTAAGTCGCTTCAGTCGTGTCCGACTCTGTGCGACCCCATAGACGGCAGCCCACCAGGCCCCACCGTCCCTGGGATTCTCCAGGCAAGAACACTGGAGTGGGTTGCCATTTCCTCCTCCAATGCATGAAAGTGAAAAGTGAAAGTGAAGGCGCTCAGTCGTGTCCGACTCTTAGCAACCCCATGGACTGCAGCCTACCAGGCTCCTCCATCCATGGGATTTTCCAGGCAAGAGTACTAGAGTGGGGTGCCATTGCCTTCTCCTCTCTCCTATGACAGCCGTCCAAAAGAAATCTAGAAGTTTTAGTTAATAATGGACTCAACATGAACCAACAGTGTGATGTGACAGCCAAACAAGTTTGCACATCGGGCTCCCTTAATAGAAGGGTAGTATTTAAGACCAGACAGTGGTCTCACTCTTACACTAGGAATACTGTGTACCCTGCTTCGCACCACCATTGTAGAGAAATAAAAACCAACTTGAATGTGTTCAGAGCAGAATGGTGACCGAACCTAAACCTTCCTCAAAGTGAGGTAGTCACTGCCTGGCAAATTTGGTTGTCTTCTCTCCTATGACAGCCGTCCAAATATTTGAAGACAACCAAATTTGCCAGGCTGTGACTACCTCACTTTGAGGAAGGTTTAGGTTCGGTCACCATTCTGCTCTGAACACATTCAAGTTGGTTTTTATTTCTCTACAATGGTGGTGCGAAGCAGGGTACACAATTCTCCTGGTGCAAGAGTGAGACCACTGTCTGGTCTTAAATACTACCCTTCTATTAAGGGAGCCCGATGTGCAGACTTGTTTGGCTGTCACATCACACTGTTGGTTCATGTTGAGTCCATTATTAACTAAAACTTCTAGATTTCTTTGCATGCATATCCCTCCCACCCTGTACTTGTAGTAATTTGTTTTCTGGAGGCATTCAGCTTTTTAAAATAGCATTGCCTAAGAAGTTAGCCATAGGAGAGGGTGGGATGAATGGAGAGAGTAACATGGAAACATATAAACCTCATGTAAAACAGATAGCCAGTGGGAATTTGCTGTATGACTCAGGGAGCTCAAACTGGTGCTCTGTGACAACCTGGAGGGGTGGGATGGGGTGGGTGGGCCAAGAGGGAGGGGACATATGTATTCCTATTGATGTTCATGTTGATGCATGGCAGAAACCAACACAATATTGTAAAGCAATTACCCTTCAATTAAAAATGATTTTTTTAAAAAAGAGACACAACAAAAAGAAAGTTAGGCCTTTGTTTTGATGGAGATATGGATGCTGAAATATATTTCTGAATTTTAGAACTCAAAAGTAATAAATTTTATATTAAAAAAGAATGTAGCTCTCTGCCTCAGCTTTTCAAATTGAATTTGAACTTAAATTATTTGTTATCTATCACTCTATGTCACCGCAAACTTGGTAAAAACATCCACTGAAGACAATGATAAAATACACTGAAGTAGCTGCAGAAAGATCCCTGAGGCTAGAAATATCCCTCCAGGTTGACATCACCAACATGAGAAATACTGTTAACCCCTAAGTACCAAACCAGAGATCTCCAACATCTCAGTATTACACCATCCCAGAAACCCTGCCAAAGAAAACAGTGAGATATATCTGGTGTGATTTGTTCTTACTAAGGTGCCTGAAATGGATACCTAGCTCTCTGGTCTCCAGTTTGAAAATGCATCTTTCAAATGCCATGAGCATTCCGTCAAAAAACAGAAGTTGAGACTACCTAGCCAGGAGGTGATTTCAAAGTAAAGGTGCACTTCCCCCTAGCCCTACACACTACCTACCCCCCCACACACACACACAGACACACACAAACACAGATACAGACACACACACACACACTGCAGAACATCCTTTGAGGAGGCCCCCTAGCCCTACACACCTACCTACACACACACACACACACACACACACACACACACTGTGGAACATCCTTTGAGGAGGCCCCCTAGCCCTACAAACACACATGCACACACACACTGCGGAACATCCTTTGAGGAGGCGCTCCTCCAGCGAATCCTGAGTAACACTTGTGTCATCGTCTTGTGTGCCTGTATGAACCGTTCCTGCCTGTTCACATAGGTCTGGGGGCAGAGATGACCACATTCGAGCATGTGGCCACAGAGCTCAGCACCGTGCCTGGCACAGGACATGTGCTCCATGAATATGAGGGAAGGTCAAGGCAGCTGTAAAACCTACAGATGGAATGTCCTAGGCTTAGATGCATTCAGGTTTCTGAACTAACAATCCAGAGTACAATTTAAATCAAGGCTCTGACCGATCCCTTTTCTTTGTTACTATTTTAAAAAGCAATAAAACAATGACGTTATAATGACTTCTAAAGGGTCTGGTTAATCTCATATGAGACTGATAAATATTGACATTGAAAAAATAAAATTAAATCAGTAAGATGGGAAATCTCTGAAACTGAACAAAAACAAAAAATTTGACTATATTTCTAATGGCACTGTAGCTACATAGAAGGAAAAAATTATCCTAATAATTTCTGAACATATTACTCTGACTACCCTCTCTTGAATATATTTAAAGGTCAGAAGAACTGTAAAAAACAACAACAACAACTGTATATTTAGTAAGTTCACAGCTAGTGCTGATATTGGTACAGCGATTCTGAAACTATTCTGTATGTACCAAAGGACTGAGCAAACTGCGTGGGTATACTGGTATCACTGGCAACTAAGGTTTTCATTATTGGAGAAACGCAATACAAATATGGAACAGAGGAAGAAGGGACGTCAGACTGGAATTAAAAGGTATCAGTATGAATTCAAGATTAAAAACAAACAAAAACACAGTTTTCAAGCTCTGCCTAATGAAACAGACTGGAAGAAATTTCTCCAATAAAAGGAACCAGGGCTTCTTGGAGAGATGGCTGATTACAGGACTGGGGTAGGAAAAGTATAGGATGAACTGAGTATCATATTACTTCATAAATAAGGAAATATTCAAAATCGAGCAGGGACATGTCAAAAGGATATAGAAGCTAGCATGAGAGACTCCTACTGGCTAAGAGTCAGACAATTTTAACATCAAAATAAATAATGACTGGAGTGGCTTATAATATACTGAAAAACAAACAAAAAATCCATGAGTACCTAGAGAAACTAAGTAAAGTTTTTAAAGGAATGTGAAGAACAGAGATTGTTTTTGTTTTTTTAAACAGAATTTCTTTTTAAACAGAGAATTTCAGCTGACAAAATTTCTATAACAAAAATGAAAAAAAAAGTGATATAAATACACAAATTTGTAATCATCAACTACTGATAACAATTGATTCACCACAGAATCATCCATGGAAGCCAAAACCACTGGAAAAAGACGTTAAGGATGGTAGCTCGTACAGGTTGGCTACAGTGGTGACAAGTGATTAGATTCTAGATAAGTTTTGAAGGCACAGCCAATAGGATGAACTGATGGGTTAGAGTAGTTCAGGATAACTCCAAGGTTTCTGACCTGAGCAACTGGAAGGATAGAGCTGCCATTTCCTGAGAAAGGAGAGAGATTAGGAGGACTAGATTGGTAGGGAAGATTCAGAATTCAGTTAACTACCAGATATCCAAATGATGTCAATCAAGCACCTAAGCCTGGAGCCTAGATTTCAGAGTAGAAGTCTAGGCTAGATAAAAGAATTTGGAGTCATCAGCATATCTACACTACATAAAGCGATAAGATGGAGGAAATGGAGAAAGAAACCCTTCTTGGTCAAGTTTTAACTAAACAAGCTTACTTTCTATTTAAGTTTCTATTTCTAGTTAAGTTTCTAATTAGTGAGCAACAATTGACTACCCAAAGAATGAAAGAGAACTCAGTTTAGTTCAGTAAATATTTGTTGTACATCTCCCAATAGAAGAATATCATGAAGAAATAAGACGTGGTGCCTGTCCTCAAGAAATAAGGTCTAATAAAAAGAGAAAAAAAAAAAGAAAAGAAATAAGGTCTAGAGGTGGGGAGACAGGCATGTAAGCAAGTAACTAAATGAATATGATGAACAGTGGTGGATGCATTCAAAGATTTCACGGGCTGATTAAGGAGGAACACTCAGAGGTCAACTCAGGCAGATTTCTGAAAGAGTGATTGCTGATAAATGTGTCAGAAAACTACATAAGAAATAAATTACATGACAAGGAACTGAAATGATATTCCAAAGAGATAAAATTAAATTCAGGACAAAAGATCCCACAATTCATAAAGAACATTCATAGAAAAAACTTCATGGCTATTAAAAGTCAAGTTAATAACAAAATACATTTAAAAAATATAAAGACCCTGGAGTCAGGGAAAAATCAGGATCAAGTAGGATTATCAGGGCAGGTAGGCTTTTTGAGCTTGTCTTTACCAGGAGAAAGGAAAGCAGACAGATTCAGAGACTACAAAAGACGGTACATGTACAAAAGCAGCGTGAGAAGCAGTGTATGATGAATGAAATGCCTTACCAAGAATAAGGTAGGTTCCCAAAGCTGACATTCCCAGAGCACTTACCACGCATTGGGCACTGCTCTTTACATGTACTAACTCATTTTAATCTTTCCAACAACCCTGGGAGGTCAGGACTCTTAACCTTCCCTTTTTACAGATGTAGAGAGGTTAACCAAGTTGTCCAAGATTAAACAACTAATAAGGGGCAGAGTTGGATTTGAACCCAAGGTATCATGCTCTAGAGTCTGCTACTAATCATTTTACTATATCACTTCCCTAGATATCTATAAGCTGCTGAGGAATATCCTACCAAGCTCATTAAGTGAGAAAAGCAAGAGGCAGAGTATTTTATAGATTAACAGAAGATAAGCGTGTGTATAGATGAATATGCTGTATAGTTTACATGTACTTGGATACACATGGTGCTTACGCACATAAACATATGTACACATAGACTTGTGTATGCATGGAATATTTTTGGAAGCTTACCCAAAGCAATTCAAAGCAGTGCTTCTCTCTGGGGGGGAGAGGGATCATAGAAAGAAGGGAAGCTTACATTTCACTGTATGTATCTTTGTATTATTTGATTTTCTATTAATTTCTATGTGACACTTTTAAATAAATAAATAAACTTCTTACTTAAAAAATAAAACAGGAATGGCACACAGACTAGACATTGTCTAGTGAGGGAGTACACTCGATCACACAATTTCTGGAATAAAGGGGGTTTAGATGTCTTAGTTTGCTCACGGCGGGGAGAAATGATTGCTATTTGTTATTTTGGTTCCCCCTTTGGCGTTTACCAGTCCTCATACGTTGTGCTTGGGGATCCACCTCCCACCTTCGTCTACATGTCCGAGGTGCAGCTAACCCCGCTGCCAGATCCAGAGTGTGGAGGCTGCGAATGGTTATTAACACAATCACCTTGCCTCACACACTCTGTCCCAGGTGTGACCTCCAGGGATGGGCTATGAAACAAGGCAGACCATGAGGGCCTAGAAACCTTTGATCTGGGAACCCTTAAACCTGTTTCAGCTTCCAGGAAAGCAGACTCTGCTGCAGGACCCAGTGCCCTAATAAGGTGAGCCTGAGACTGCTGCTGTGGCCACCTTGCAGAGCTGAAGACGGAAATCTGAAAAACAGAAGTCAGAGCTGAGCAGCAAAGAGAAGCTAATTGACAGTGTCAGCTCTGAATCCAGTGGGCTTTGAAGCTAGCTAGCTTTTCCTTTGGACTTTCCAACTTTTTAAACAAATAAGTTACCATTTGCTGCTTAGTTTAGTTGATTTTTCTCTCACGGCCATAGAAATATTCCAATAGAGAAACTGAGGCAGACAAAGCCCCATTTCAACCTCGAAGTCTGGTGTCATGCCCAGGGTCTAAGTTATAGTGTTCCAACTCACTGACTGGGACACGGGACACGGGATTCCAAAGTCAGGTGAATGGGGGAGGAAAAGGAAAAGGAGGCTGGTGAGACAGGAAGAACAAGATGGAACAGCAGGTGGAGGTGAGCTGTGAAGGCTGGTTGAAGACTGTATTTCCAATAACAACCTATGACTATTATGTCTATATAATAGTTATATAGACTATTTGTCTCTTCTTTAGCGAAATTATGATAGTAATAGTGATAGTCTGGGAAAGAGAATTCTAGCATCTCCTGCACATTGACGATTCATGTCCTATACAGATAATTACTGGCTACCTACTATATACTACATATTATTCCAGGTGCTGAACATACAGCAGTAAACACAACAGGAAAAAAAAAATCTCCTCCCTTCATGGTGCTAACGATCATATTTAGTCTTAAAAACATAAAATGTCCCAAATGAACATTTAATGCTATAGATGTGCCATGACTGTGCTAGATGCTATTATGACAATTACTTAACCCTAATACAATTCATATTTCTGCAAAGTAGGTATTTTTTATTTTCATTTTATAAATGAGGAAAATAAAGTCTGACGAGATTATGTGACTTGTTGGAGGTCACGCTATCTGTAAATCATATAATCTCAAGTAAAATCTAGCTTTTGCTTTCAAGTATGTTATTTTGCTCACTAAACCACAGCTGTATTTAACTACCATATGACAGATGTCATATAGCAACTCAATGGGTTTACTCAGATTCTGCAAAGTCCCTAGGTATTATGTAACTAACACATGAATAAAGAACTTTACATGAAGCGATTTATTATCTTCTCTCGATATGACTACTGCTCATTAGGTTAATATCCAGGATGTGATCTCATATCTGCTTTGCTTATGAAATCTTGCAGTGGTATGCTAGAATTGGCTTGACCAACTCACAGGAACTGTTAAATTTTCAGAAAATTTGCAAACCAGTTGACTTTATGTTGATAGCTTGAAAGTGATCGTAGTGTAAGTATTTACATCAAGAAAATTAACAAATACTACAAATCAGGGTTTTGTTTCAATTTCCTTTTTTTTCCCTGGACAGTCAATTGTTAAGCATTTACTAGGGCACAACTGTATTTAAGGTCCACCATTTACTCAATGGAGAGAGATCACAGGAATTATTCTGTTAGAAAATATTCAAAATACTGGAAAACTTTCCAACTTGAAAGATTTTTAATAATAATGATCCCAGGTGGTACTAGTTGTAAATGTGGGAGATGTAAGAGATGTAGGTTTGATCCCCGGGTTGGGAAGATCCCCTGGAGAAGGGGATGGCAACCCACTCCAGCCTTCTTGCCTGGAGAATCCCATGGACAGAGGAACCTGATATGCTACATAGTCCATAGGGTTGCAAAGAGGCAGACACAACTGAAGCCATGCACGTAAGAGATACCATGGATACATGTAAGTATCTTTCCCAGTGCATATTGGGCCTAAAATGGTCATTATCCCAGACTTTCAGAACCATTGCTTTATAAGCTTAATGCCATAAGATACTTGTAATGGGTTGAATATTATCCTCCCTAAATTCAAGTCTACCCAGAACCTCAGAATGTGGTCTTATTTGGAAATGGGGTCTTCGCAGACATAATTAAGATGAGATCAGACTGGATTACGGTGGGCCCTAAACACAATGACTATTGTCTTTATGGGAGAAAAGGAGATTCAGACACAGAAAGACAAAGGGGAAGTCTGGGGAAGACAGAGGCAGAAACTGGAGTGATACAGCCACAAGCCAAAGAATGTCAAGGATTGCCAGCAACCACCAGAAGCTACAAAGAGGCAAGGAAGGCTTCTTCCATAGAGCCTTCAGAGGGAGCATGGCCTTGCTGACAACTTGATTTTCAACTTGTAGCTTCCAAAACTGTGAGAGAGTAAATGTCTATTGCTTTAAACCACCTAATTTGTTGTAATTTGTTATGGCAGCTCTAGGAAGCTAAAACAATACTTGTGCAAATTATCAGATGCATAATGCCTAAGAGGACACAGTTAAAGAACCTAAAAAGAATTTGATAAATTCCTTTCCGGCCTCTTGCTACCGATCAATATTTTCATAAGAAATCATGTGTAACATCTAAAAGTAAGCTTTTGACATAGCATCTGTTTTCAATCTCCCACCTTCGTAACTTTAGAAAGAAGGACATGGCATAAATAGAGTGGAAGCAACATTAATTAGTGAAGTTGTGCTGAAAATAAATTAGTGACTGGTGAAGCTTTTGTGTAGCTCCATGGTTCCATAAACCAGTCAACAAAACTGTCGTTCAATACTCAAATTAATGTATTTTAGAATACAAAAAATAGATGCAAATGATCACTTTTAAGTGTTTACTCTGGGCCATACACTGAACAACTCAATTTATACATATATCCTATGAAGCAGGTATTACTTATCTCAACTTTACAAAGGAAGAAACTGAGGCTTGGCCAAATTAAATACCAATAACATTGTCAGTAGATGGCAAAACTAGGAATCAACATCTTTTCAGCTATGAACAGACTGACTTCAGGGCCAATACTTGAAAAACACCTAAAATTATGGTCCATAGGCCACCTGAACTTTACCCTAGACGAGAACCTCTAGGTATAGAACCAGAAACGTGCAACTTTATTATCTCCTTTCAGGACTTCAATTAGACAGCTTTAATCTTTCTTTTGTAATCTGTATCTCACTCTTTCTTTCAAGTTTTCCTTCTCTCTGTGCTACAGTTCAGGAAATTACTTCAGTTCTATTTTTAAATTTGGTAATTCTTTCTCCCATCTCTAATCTTAACTCATTCACTGAGTTAAATCACTTCAGTGATATTTTTAATTTAGAATTCTGATTTTTTTCCTTAACAGTAGGTCTCAAGTATTTCCCATGTTGTGTAATCCTCATAATTTTTTAAACAGTATTCTATTCCATGGTTACACCATGCTTATCTATTCATCTACCTGTTGTTATACCTTGTCATTATATGACATGAGTCCTTAGAAATTATCACAGAATTACCATACTAATGGACCCACAGTGATTTAGCATGAGTGGAGTGGGCCCCTGACATCTCTGCAGTTAAAATATTCTTGGGTGATTCTGATGCACATCCATGGTCGAGAACCATAGATTTAAAGAACCCCTATAATTAATAGTATTCCCATGATGGTGAAGAGTCTGGACTATTAAATCACACTACCTGAACGGAAATCTTGGGCTCCATGCCTCAGACCAGGGTAAGCTTTTTAACTTCTGTGGACTTTGGTTTCCTCATTTATCAAATAAGGATCACAGAACCTACTGCAGTGGGCTGTGATGACTAAATGAGATCATGTAAATAAGCACAGCAAGCCATCCTTACAATTGTTCTTCTGGGTGGATGGGGACCTAAGGGTGAGAGGCATTATCTGTGAAAGTCTGCAGTCCACCCTCATGAGAGCTCAGCGAGAGATGGAGACTAGAGGACTCTGGTCTGAAATCCACCTGGCGGGTGGGGAGAGAAGGTTGTGACTGCAGGGTAGTTCGCAGCCTCAGCTCCAGATCTGCTGACAAGTTGAAAATCGGCTTGTCTGTGAGGAGGAGGTGTTACACCTCTGGGGGCTATAGTACTGTATGTTCTTACCTTATCAGGAAGAATTACCAGTACGTGACCTGGTGAGACCTGAATTCTTAAATGTAACGAGAAAAGGCTATCTAATCTTCAACCCCTGGTGTTGGAAGAAGCCATCCGAGATTTGCTTCTGATTAAATAATGGTCCCAGGAACAATAATGTATTTAAGGAAAAGTGGATGAGAGAAAAATAGGAATAGTCAACTAAGGAAGGTAACCAAGGGGTGATGGACCAACACAAAGCTTAAGGTTCACACTGTCTGTAAATTCAATAAGCCTATTAGGTTAATAGTTACATTTTTACTGTACTCCTAATAGTTACATTTCACAGCTATCATTTGTTCTAGAAGTTTCTTCTCATGAGTAGCTTTCTCTAGTTCATAATGTATACTGTGACTACATACCATAAGTTTAGAGGGCTGTTTTTAAAAACATTCTACAAGGTAATATTTTGTTCTGGAGGCCCAATGAAAAACTTTTGAAAGAAAAATATCTAGAAGTCTAGGTTATGGTTACACATGGAAGGAGTTTTGTCTGCTTGCCAAGACAGGACCTGACACAGAGTGCTCAATAAATATTTGTTAAATGAACTGTTTTCTCTCTTTTGGCTTCAGTCACTAATGGTTAACTTCATGCTTAATCAGCATCCCTGTGGAAGAGCAAGAAAGGAAAAGCAGTGAAGCCTACTCCCTTTTAGGGCTATTGCTGCTATGTTTCCTCACTTCTCCACCTAATACCCAAAGAGAAGGAAGGCTTTCCTGGGCCTTGTGTTGAGCAGCCTTAATTGTTTCCACTCACTAAGAACAGGTAAAAATACAAAAATGTACTTTTTAAAAAGTACAAAAAAAAAAAAAATTTAAAAAGGCAGTCTATATATCTTTTTTGTTAGCAATTTTTAAAATCAGCTGCTGTCAGAAAGCTAAAGTGATACATACTCTGCAGCACTGGTTCTTAACTGTGTTTGAATCCTTCCATTTGAAAATCTGACGGAAAGTTATATTTATCTCCCCAGAAATATGTGTGTGTATATATATTATATATATATATATATAATATATATACACACACATATATATATATATATATAATATATATACACACACACATATTGGGTTGGCCAAAAAGGTTCACTTGGGGTTTAAAAACCCAAGTGAACCTTTTTGGCCAACCCAATAAATTTCTGCATATAAATTAAGAAGTTCCAAATCCCTCTGAAACCAGTAAAAGGGATCCAGGTTACAAAGTGCTTTTCTTCAATATACAGAGCACAGGCTCTTGGTCTAGGGGATGCGGTTATTTTTCTGCAAGTAGTGAACAGCTTAGGGATACTGATGGAAATTTTAATAAATGCTATGAAGGAGGTTTTATGTGCAAACCTAATTGACTATTGGTGATCCTCGTCCCTGTTGTTTTTAGTGACTGAGTCAGATTAAATTATTCAAAACCAGCACTATAAAGAGATACTTACAATGGCAAACCTCCTAAACCAGACAAGTCCATACAAAGGCAAGGGAGATTACACAAGGATATGTGATATCCCTAAATGCCACAAGAGATCAGCCAGTCTTCATCTGACCTTGACAGAAACTTAACATTTAGGATTTTAAAATGAGAGGCACCAAGAGTGGAGACTTAAGAAGAAAAAAAAAAAAATCGTGGGGTCAGGGAGACAATAAACATTGTCTGTTGTTGATCTAAACATTTCATTACTTGCCTTCTGTTTAATCTGAAACACTCCGGAAAGAAAACATATGTGAGAACCAGCTTTCAGAAAACATTTGATTAAAAATAGTTACACTTACATCAGCTGCGTTTCAAGTTGTAGTCCACTGCATTTGATATTTATAACTAAAGAGAAAATAAGAATACCGACTGGTCAGCTACTCGTATTTTAGAACCAAGGTCGCTGACAGCTTTCTGGTTGGAGTGGGCCAAGCTGGAGGATGTCACATCGGCTGAGGATGGGGGCTTTCTGGCCACTCTGGAAGAGAATCAGTGAGGGTTTCTGAAGCCCCGTGGGGCTGTTCCTCTTGGCAACTTTCCACCTCTGTGAAGAGGAAGGTAGTTTGGTTAATAAAAAAAAAATCTCATGAATAACTTTCGGGAAAGAGGGAAATGAGCCTTCTCTGGCACTCCTTGCTGAGTCAAAAACAGGCAGTGACAGGCTCGGCCTCAAGGAAGGCACTTGTGCTTTTCTGCCAACCTCTCCCATTTGGAGCTCCATGATGAAATCAGAACTGAGGAAACTTTAGAGGAGAACTTGGTAGGACTGTAAAATAGATGATTAAATGTTTAACAACAGGAAAGCTTTCCTTTAAAGGGGGCAAGATACATATTTCTGTATCTTTATTTTTGCATATTTATGCAAGTTAGTCTGCATATTTTCCCTAGATTTTCTCTGAATATTATTATTATTTTCTTCCTGTAGGAGTCAGAATAAATTCCACATTGTCAATGGATAAATTTTATCTGAATAATAAAGAAGAAATCAATAGAATCAAAGTGAAAGTGTTAGTCACTCAGTCGTGTCCAACCCTTTGCAACCCCAAGAACTGTAGCCCACCAGGCTCCTCTGTCCATGGAATTCTTCAGGCAAGAATACTGGAGTAGGTTGCCGTTACCTTCTCTAGCGGATCTTCCCCCCCAGGGATGGAACCCGAGTCTACCAAATTGCAGGCAGATTCTTAACCATCTAAACCACCAGCGAAGCCTCTAATAGAATTAAAGTGAACATTAATCTTCAATGGATCCCAGTCTTAACACTTATTTGTCCTGAAAAAAAAAAAAAAAAAAAGCCACCAGGTATAATAGAAAATTTGAGTTAAAACCAGAAAAAAAATTCTATCAGAGATGGAAAGTTCAGAGCAGTGATTTACCTACGAAGAATAGGGAAAAATGATCAATGGGTGGGGCTTCAGCAATAACTATGTTTTATTTTAGAAAGAGATCAGAAGCAAATATGGTAAAACATTAATATAGTTGGCCCTCAGTATCCTCAGGTTCCACATTCGTTATTCAACCAACTGCAGATGGAAAAAATATGTTTTAAATTCCAGAAAGTTCCAAAAAGTAAAATAAATTTGTTGCACACTGCTAACTATTTATATAGTATTTACATTGTATGAGGCATTAAAATAATCTGGAGATGGTTTAGAGCATACAGAAGGATGTGCATAGATTATATGCAAATACTGCTGCATTTTATAAAAGGGACTTGAGCATCCACGAATTATGGCATCTGTGGGGATCCTAGAAACAATCCTCCGGGATACTGAGGGATGACTGTTGCTATTAAATCAGGTAGTGGTATATGGTGTCCTTTACATCGATTTTTTAATGTTCTATACACATGGAATTTTTTATAATTAAAACAATGTTTTAAAAAGAATGTGAAGGGTTATATAGCAAAACTCTTGAAAGTTAAATGGCATCCTCTGACATGAAAGAAACATGTAGAACACCAGATGGCTCAATAGCCCTAATCCTAGAAATAATCTCAACATAGTAAGAGTGTGTCTAAGCCTAGCCTACACCCAGCTTATTGGAATTGGGGTTTTAAGCATGGGACAAAATTCCAGTAGCAAACAGAGAACTGGAGTAGACTCTTAGAGTTGGTTTTAAAATGGTTTAACTTTAGGTATCATGTTTGGACAATCAGCAAGAGACAAACCCAAGCAGGTTATATGTTTACAAGTTCTATAAACCACAGCTAGGGGTCTGCAGCCCCCAAACCACAGCCAGTCCCCACAGCTTTCGGGCTGGCCGTCAGCACTTCACTGCTCCTGTGTGAGACTGAGTGCATGCTGAACCAGGATGCTTGTGTTCCAGGGGCCTCTCCAGGATGTGGTATGCTCTCCCAGAGGCATGATGAGAAGAAAAAGAATGAGGCTGGAGGAGAGAGAGGAAGGTAAGAAGCTGTAGAGGAGGAAAAGGCAGAGCCTAGAACATTCCACTCTTAAGCCTGAACAAATATACTTTAATAAACATGTATCATATGTAAATTTCAGAAATATCATTTCCTTCCTGCAAATGTAAATGCTCTCCCTCTGAAGTTTCTGCAGAAATGGGATTGGGGGAAGAGTGTGGGGACACTGTTCATTACACCTCCCTCTATGGGAAGGGAGGCTGTGGACACTGCACAGATGTTCTCATTGCTCTCGCACAGCGGCTGCACAGGTTTACAACCTTGACTGAAACCATCTCCACTTTCACTTTCTCTTCTGTAACAGTTTATAACGGAGACCAACAGAACTCCTATGTTAACTGTTGGGTATGCAGTTATCACAGGATACAGAATGTTTAGGATATGTTTTTTCTTCTCTTTTCTATCTTTCTCCTTAATATCCAGGCACACTAACTCAGACATTCTAGAAGAAATTATAGAGTCACCATGATCATCATCTTGAAAATAAACATCTAATAATCAGGAAAAGTATATATATTTGCAGAATAATAGACTTAAGCAATTCTATATAACCTATGAGTTACTGTCTTATATAGCAGAAAAGTATGCAAAGAAGAAGGGTTAAGGTTGATTAGACTTTGCATCTAGATCAGTGATGCTCAAGCAGGGTGATTCTGCCCCCCCAGGACATATGGCAACGTCTGGAGACATTGTTTGGTTGTCACAACCATAGCGCTGCTATTGGCATCTAGTGGGTATAAGTCAGGGATGCTGCTGAATACCCTCCAATGAACTGGAAAATCTTCCAAAGCATGAAGTCTTCTCACCCAAAACATTAGTAGTGATGAGTGTGAGAAACCCTGATCGAGCTCTATCTGTCACACAACTCTTGCAGCCTCACATGGAGCGGGTGCTTAGTGAACTGCTGCAGACATGGATGATTGTGACGATCTTCCTGATAAAGACACACACGGAGAGCAATTCCTTCCTTTGCCTACATTTTGCATGTAAGAGGGATTTATATCCCTTTGTAAACCAAAAGTTCACCCTTAACTATCCTTTAGTAAAAAAGATTATTAAAAGTGATATTGGAAGAAGAGCTCTGGAAAAACTACCTCGTGATTGACTCTCTCTTCTCCCCATATCAGCTCTTCTGATTAAGAGCTTTTATGATAAATAAAATTACTTCCTTTAACTATTACAAACTTTCAGTGAATGATGACAGGCTAAGAGAACAATGATAGTTTGTAACAGACTCTCTGAACTGCTCTATATTTTCTTACAATTGGATTAAATGCTTAATAAATATATGTTGAATTAGTGAATAAAAAACAATTGGGTGAAATAGTGAAGCTGCAGCTGAAGGTCAATAATGACTAATCATACACATTTATATTTTGACTTCCTTAGTATTAGCTGTTTACATATCTAGATTTCTCAGTAAGTATTAAACTCCTTGATACATAAACTATGATTTGAGAAGAACATCGAATATCCACCAGGTTGTTTTATTTCTAGACTATTTTGTAAATGTGAGGCATCAACCACTACATGAAAGGGATGTATGAAGACTGAGCATAATAGTATATATAAAGTTTTTCCATTGGGTAACAAATCTATAACAAGGTTACTACTATGTATCTTTTAGTATCAAGAACTGTTACTTAGTTACAAAAGACTAGAGCAATACAAGTCAACACTTGACAATATTATAATTTATATTTGTTTGTACAGAGACAGTCCAGAAAAAAACTCCCAGTTTTACTCTTAATGCTAATTCTTCAGTAATTACAATCATAATCAGTGTCAATGCCCATAATATGTACCACACATATGAACACATACGGTATTTATATACAGGACACACAGACACGTGTTAAAAACATGTACTGGATTTGACTCCCTGATGTCTGAGCACCCATTATTCCTGAGCTCCTCTCTCTTGTTGCCCAGAGTTATAATTCTGAGTCTTACTACCATCCTCCCATGCCCTGTCCCCTAGGTCCCTGCCCCCAGTCTCCCAAATGCACATGTTCCACATGACAGTTCAACGAGCAAGAGTCTGCTGTAGGATGACAAGCCACCAGTCCTGTGAGGACCGCAAGGCTCCCTTTTAAGAGCCTCGGATTCCTCACAGGTATTAAGACTTTTTACCTACGAGGGCTGTTATGAGGATAGAAAAGATAATGTATGTAAGTTTCAGTTCAGTTCAGTTGCTCAGTCGTGTCCGGTTCTTTGTGACCCCATGAACTGCAGCACTCTAGGCCTCCCTGTCCATCACCAACTCCCGGAGTTCACCCAAACTCATGTCCATTGAGTCGGTGATGTCATCCAACCATCTCACCCTCTGTCGTCCCCTTCTCCTCCTGCCCTCAATCTTTCCCAGCATCAGGGTCTTTTCAAATGAGTCAGCTCTTCGCATCAGGTGGCCAAAGTACTGGAGTTTCAGCCTCAGCATCAGTCCTTCCAAAGAACACCCAGGACTGATCTCCTTTAGGATGGACTGGTCGGATCTCCTTGCAGTCCAAGGAACTCTCAAGAGTCTTCTCCAACACCACAGTTCAAAAGCATCAATTCTTCTGCGCTCAGCTTTCTTTATAGTCCAACTCTCACATCCATACATGACCACTGGAAAAACTATAGCCTTGACTAGACAGACCTTTGTTGACAAAGTAATGTCTACTTTTTAATATGCTGTCTAGTTTGGTCATAACTTTCCTTCCAAGGAGGAAATGTATGTACAGCACTTGGCAAATCTTTGGTGCTTAATAAATGGTAATCCCTTTGTTTTATTGCTGTTGTTATTTCCTCATTCAGATTCTAAAGGACCAGAGACCATAAATTTGTGGCTAAACCCATATTTATCCTGACTAATAATCCTGAACAGGAAACACATCTTTCATTCCACACAAGAGCTCAGATAGGAGACTTAAAATGCAAACACAATGGATAGGACTAATACTACAATATTACTCAAGAGGTAAAGAATCAAGGGTTTTGTTTTGGACCAGAGGTAAGAAATTAGACAGGCCTGGGCCTAAAAGCGGGCTATGAGGAGACAGAGGAAACAAAATGTAAGGCTGGCAAAACCAAAGACCCATTTCTTTGATATCACAATTTTACTAAGGGTCTGTCTTGTACAAATGAAAATGTTTATAAAAGATGAAACTGCAATATTTGACTGGTTTACCTACAAAACTGTTAGCAGTCAGTCTATGAAACATGACATCCCATTACAAAAATAAAAAATTCAAGCTACCTCAATGGAAGATATTCTCAATTAAATACAAAGAAAGAAAAAGAACCTGAAGAAGTAGAAAAAGCTCAGCTAAGCCCACCACAGCATGTCATGAAGCAGTATGTTCCAAGGACCATCACGTGCAGACAAATAGTTGCTCAAGCAGAGGCCCTTTTGGATCACTGAGATACATTTTCTCATTCAATCTTTAGACAGCTACAAAGCACAGACCCTTAACAAGTCTGCATTTTGCACATCCAGGGACTGAGGTTTAGAAGTGTTGGATCTCAGTCAAAGGCACACAGATGGTAGCAGAGTCTGGATCAGAATTCATGATCTGAGGTATTCTACTATATAATCCACACACTCAGTCATCTGAGTCTTGTTTTTTTGCTAGATCCCTAGAAAGAGCTGAAATTGAGTGCTCTCAAGTCTTAGGAAGTATACAACTAAACAAATTTTTAAGATAATTTTTAAGAAATAATAAAAGTTTTGTTAATGTTGAGATAATTTGTACTAAATGGAAATATTAACAGTTTTAGAATCTGTCACTTCTATTGCTACGAGACACATTTCTACATAAATATTATAAATAATCATGTGAACACTTCAGCTTATAAGCAGAGACAAATGGTAGTTATTTAAAGCATTCCTCTCTTTTGCTCCGAGGACACCAAATCTTCTAGAATTCACATGGAAAGACATCACAAACTTACTTTGACCTGAGGGTAGGACTTCTTGTTCTTTTCACTAGACGCACCGGGGAGCCCTCCATGGGAGGGGCCTTCACACACGTAACGGAAACGAAATCCTCTCTGCAAAGGTGAACACAAGGTGAACAAGTTTGAGGAATACTTACTAAAAACTTATAGGGACAAAATTATACCCAAATTTTATATTCTTGTGTATTAGAGGAGACACAAACTGTGAAAGAGGACTGTATATGAGAACTACTTCTCCCCATAACCTTATCATGAATGTTGATGTTAACTGATATTTGGGCCCTGAGCTGTGGCTTAAAAGGCAGGTCCTTGGCCCTGCAGAAGCTCTCCTCCTGTGCTATGTGGAGAGTAAACTGCTGCAGATTTTAGGCCTAAGGACTCGACATGCTACAGCTTGCCTGTATCAGAGTTTCCTCATCTCACATTGCTTCTGCCAAGCTCTGAAATTGGCCATATGACTCAAAGTTAAGCTTCTCTGATTCTTATTTAAAGGCATTCCTTTACCTACTCTGATGACAGTTGGTTCAGGAGGGAATACAGAAATGTCTTGTTAAATATACCCCATCAGGGTTACAGAACACAGCCTATGCAAGTCCGCACAATCAATAACTCTCAACAGTTCAGAAGGTAAGAAGTTTCGATTTAAGATTGTTAATACTATCAAGTTCAAGCTGGATATATTAACTGACCTGAATGATTCCAAACCCAGAGAGTCCCTTTATATATTAACTCAAGAATTTTTATAGACACAGTAATATGAACTAGGAATTAGCAAGAAGCCTTTACTATGCAGGCTGATTAAACACATGAGTTCCATGTATTTTTTTTTATACAACTAAGAAGATTAGACCAGACCATATTCAAGGTCTATTCCAGTTTTAACATTTTATGACTTAAAAAGCTAACAGTTGTAATTGTGCATATTTGCATACCAAGAATAAAACAAGGACATTTATGAGAATGACTCTCATCATCATATGAAGGGAGATTTCAACATATACAGTCTCTTGACCAAATGGTCTTCCGTTTTTCAAATACACCCTTTAATGAAAAGAATATGTTAATACACTTTAAGGAACATTCTCACCTTCTGCTTACTTTATCGTGGGACTGACTTCATATAAACAGTGATAGATCCTTAGGCCTCAGAAGCTCCGCACACCACTACTTGTTAGTGGGGCTTTCTACCTTGCAAGCTGGATAGTGGAGCTCAGTGAATATACAGGTTTTGACGGCTTTGAGCTAATGGATCAATGTAAAGTTTCTGCCCTCCTTAGACTGTACTTCATTTCACTATGCCCCATAGGGTCTTGAAAAGCAGCCTGAGAGGTTCAGGGAGAGCACCTGGAATTGTTTCTAAATTCTGTGAGACTTTTCTAATTTCTAAAGAGGACCAGTCTAAAGCATCCTTTACAGGACCAGTGAGACCTGACCTAAATTCCCTAGGGGAGGAAGCTACCTTATGTCACACATGGGTCTGGGGTATATGATCAACATATTAAAGTGGGACCTAAAACAACTCTTGAAAAGGGCTCCTTAGGTGATCCCAAACATCAACACCTGGAAAGCCTTCTGAGGTAAGATGAGTGATTTGAAGGTGATTCTTCCTGTTTTGCTTCTCAAAAATTCAAACTAAAAAATAAGTTACAAATTCAGCCCTATACCTTTTATAGTCAAAGGCTGTTAGCGTATTTTCAATAATTAAATGAAATTTCTAAAAGTACGAAAAAGCAACAGTCAGCCTCCAGAACTGGCTAACCATAAAATAGGGATTTACTTGACTGCTAATCGGTTTAAACACAACTTCAGCTTTTAAACAATATTAGATAATTAGCACTTAATAATATGCAACAGAACTAGCTATCCTAAAGATTAGTAGTGGTCTATGCTATGACTCATCTCTGTCAAAGCTGGGGAAAATTGTGGCAGAGCCTCCAGAGAAAAAAAGAAAAGTTTTCTAGATTTTATTTTTAAAACAATAAAGTAATTCATTATCTTTAATCATAAAGTTACTTTAGGACAGTTGGAGAAATATATACTTATACTATTATATCTTATTGGGAGTGGTGTTTAGTAAAATATGAGTAAAGAGACCTGTCTTAATACCTTGCTCATCGTTTGAAAAACAACATATATCATTCATAGTTGGATAAAAGTATCTAAACTTCTATACAAAGGAATTTATAACCTGAAGATAGAAATAAAATATCTTTTTTTTGAAAGGAAACTAGGATGTCTTCAAATGCATAGTCTGGATGCATTTCAGATTCTAAATTTTTGAGATTAAAGGTTTACCAATCCACAGCCATTCATCTCAGTAACTCCACTTGCTTAAAATGAGTCATCAACCTCAAGGCAAGGCTCCATCCATCCGGTCAGAAAGTCTGACTTCAATACAACCTTCTTACTTTCACTGGAGTCAGACATCACAATATTACAGTTTGGTAAGCAAGCACATTGATTTACTCAGATAAGCTTTAACACATCCACCAACAGTGAATTAAATTTTGAAACTACATAACTCACCCTTCAGATAAATCATAAACGTCAATTTTTCCTTATGACTATTGACCCATAATAAGAAACTTCATTTTAAAAACCTTATGGTAGTGCTATGCTTATGAAAATGAATATTTGAAAAACACATTTTGCCTAGTATGCAGACAAATAAATTTTAGTTGATTTCTTGGTTTCACGGTTTATCCGGAAATTTCCCAGGAGGCCAGGTAACACTGCACAGAATGTTAGAGGATAAACTTCCACTGGGAGGGTCGTTTGAGAAAACTGGTGGCCTCCTGTGAGAACTCACTGATAGGGAATTGGGAATGGAGATAAAGCAAAGTCATGTCGGCAGGCTGTGGAATCAGGGTGTGTCACCTGCGAGCCATGAAAACAATGTCCCGAAATCGCATATGGTATTCCAGTCCCCACACCAAAAACTTTTATCAAAGTTCAACCTCATAAGTGTAGTCTATTTGGTCATAGATAAAGATACTCATATCCTTTATATTCTGACCAAAACCCAAATACATATGTAATACCATGATTACAGTAACCACATGCATACTTTAAGATTTTGACCTAGTTAGTATTTGTTAAGTGTTACACAATACAAAAGTGTTACTTGCCTGAGCTACTAAAAACATTTAGGAAAAGTACTGGGTGATACAGCTGCAAGAAAGCAGACACATGCATCTTCAGTCTCACACATGTGTGATAATATGCATATCCAGCCAGAGATCTACTAACTTTGTCCTCATTCTGCAGAGGACTATACCATTACTTCATCGCTTAATGACTATGGGAAGATATTAAAGATTCTCTTCCTTCCTCTTTCATAGCACTGGTCCCATCCAATTTCCAATAAATATTTATTTACCCATAGGGACATGGTAAGGAAGCCATTTCAATTCCCAGGTATCCTCTATAAATAATAGTAGTAAGAGGAAAGGGAAAGTGAAATCCCTGCGACCACGCAGACTGTAGCCTACCAGGCTCCTCTGTCCATGGAATTCTCCAGGCAAGAATACTGGAGTGGATTGCCATGCCCTCCTCTAGGGGATCTTTCTGACCCAGGGATCAAACCCCAGTCTCCCACATTACAGGCACATTCTTTACTGTCTGAGCCGCCAGGGAAGAGCCTGGTAAAATAAAATGCTCCTCTCCTGACTCCAAAGAGGCTAGATCTGAAGCTAATACCCAAGAGAACTTGACTGTCTATTCTAGAACTTTATCTACAGCCCACTGGTCCTTTTAGTATCTTAGGTTACATGTTCCAAATAGCAAAGGCGTAGCTCCTCAGGATGGAGAAAGGCTCAGAAGTTCTGATATGCAGGGACATGGTGGAAGCGCCTGACTCAGTGTATGTGAACTGTGTGTATGTGTATTTTCTTACACATGAAAATGAGTGGAGATAACCTACATCTCTTCAAGGAATGGCTGGTAAGTCAAAGTGTTGGAGATCATGGGATACCATGGATTGATACTTAAGTTTTATAGAACTATGTACTGAGGTTCAGGACTGTCTGAACAATGACTAAGAGAAAAGGAAAGTGGATGATAAAGTTGTTACACAATTTGGCAGGTTGTCGATCTTCTAGATAAGCTACTTCCTTTGTAAAATTCATTTACTATTTTATTCAGTGCTTGAGGTATTATTAGACTTATGGATCTAGCAATTAAAGAGAAAGTCCCACCCCTTTAATCTTCTTACCTGTTTAGGTTGCTCTAATATTTGAAGGTATGGGCCATCTGCTAAAAACAAAACAACAAACAGAAACCAAAAGAAACTGTGAGGCTTCTCAAATTTGGTAAAAAAAAATATATTTATATGTATGTATATATATACAAAGCAAGTAAAAAAACTGAAATTATGTTTTTAAACAGAGGCTTCAAATAAATGTTTTAGCTAAAATTCCACAAGGCATATCTTCTTCTTTTGAATATTAAATTTATCCTTATTTAATAACAGTTTTACACCATTAGAGAGAACCATACCATCTAGATGTCTGTTCAGTGGTGATGGCACCTTGCACAACCCAACAAAAGGCATGACGTCTGGCAAGAATTAAGACGTCAACAACCTTCACAATCATGTCTACTAACAAAGCATTTTTAATAATGACACAAATACGAATTAAAAGCAGCAACCACTTCCTGGTCACTGTGAAGTTTTCTTTTGCCATCACATCATCAGACTCTGACTTCCACTCTTCACAAGAGAATGTGCCTAATATGAAATTACAAGAGACTGAGCCAGCAACCTACATGTGTGAAACACACAGATAATGATCTCAGGCTCTCTGCTTTTCATTACACCAAGTTTTGGGTTCCCTTGTCAATACCTGAACCCACAAGTGCTGCCCTCATTCCCTAACTGGCTAGCTTGTTCCTCCTCTCTCCCATATTTAATTTGGTCCATCAGACATGGTAGATTCTTCTTATTAACTCATAGCTTTTGATGTCCGTGTACAATTTTTGAATATTGTACTTTCATATAAACTCTGTTCCAAAATAAGCGTTTTATAAAATTCTGAAAGTAAGTTAGATGAATGTATACCAACTAATAAGAACAAAGATTACTAGAAGCTTAATGATAGCCTGACTATACCTAAGTTTAGAAACTCAAAGGAAAATCAAAACCTCTGACAGTATAAACACAAATTTATTCAATAGGATAAAGTCCCTAAGCTTCCCAGCTGGTTTGTATGTCATGTCAAAAGTATAATAACCCATAGCTCCGTGATACACAAAGGCTCATGGTGTTTCTCACTTGTTTGAATGTAAATTTAAATGGTACTTAAAAAATTCTAGGAGGATGCTTCTGTGTCCATTTCAATCTTCACTGTCTCTAGGCCAGAAGTTCAAGACTTATTATTTTAGATAAATAAATTTATGAAGAAAAGCTAAACTTTCAGGTTGAAATTAAAAATAAACCATAACTTGAGAGAGGATTTTTATTTTTAGCACTATGATGAATCAGGATAAGACAGAGAACTGTAGGAAACTAAGGTATAATTATTTCCTGTTATTATTCAAGAAGTTTACAAGGGAGTCAGTTGAAAAATAACTGAATTTGAACTGAAACATACACAAGAAAAGAAAAAAGGTTAGGGACTGACCAATGCTATATAATTTAGGTAAATTATCTTCTCTTTTCTGTCTGAAATTAGTTCCTGGATATATTCAACTATTTTTTTTTAAAAAAGAAACTGTTAGAATTTTAAAATTCCAAAAAATGACTAGAATTTAATTTCTAAGGAGATAAAACTGATTAGAAACATAAATATTTTCACACTGCTAAATAAGGTCTATACAACATTTCAACAAATCTACTCATACACATTCTCTCTAGAAAACTAAATGAACATATGAAGAAGAGAAGTCTTTAAGAAAGCAACATTTGACAGCAAGGTCCTACTATGTAGCACAGGGAACTACACTCAATATCCTGTGATAAACCAAAATGGAAAAGAATGTGAAAAATGTGGACATATGTGTAACTGAGTCACTTTGCTGTACAGCAGAAATTAACACAACATTGTAAATCAACTATACTTCAGCAAAAAAAAAAAATGAAGCAACATTTGGATATCATGGAAAATACAGAGGAATTGGAGCACACTTATATCAGACTTCAAGTCTCTCACTTCTTAGTAACTCTTCGAAAAATATTTGAAATTTTGTTATTATTTTTGCTGTATGGTTTAATTTCTTCTAAATACATGAAATACTAAGGCTTGGTAATTCTATTTACCAAGGGACCATTTTTCTCTTTCAGGGAATACACTCAAACATTAAATCAACTAGAAAACGAGATTTGCTATGCATATATTTGTTTTAATGCCAATTTTCTTTGGCTGCATTTCCATGCCACGAATTAACATCCTACTGTGTAGAGTAATTTAAATTACAGCATGATGTTATAGACCTAGCAGTTGTGCCATATCCTGTAGAGTTTTCAACAAGTAGCATGATTTTAGATTTCAAGAAATACAGAAGATAAAACAGTCCATATGAAAATTACATTGGTTTATATAACCTCTCTATTCCTTTAAAATGTGAATAAAACATCCATAAATCTTGGTTTATAAAAAACTGAACTATGGCATTGCAATGCAGAGGGAACGTGTATGTGACAATAAAAAACGATGAGGTAATAACTGGAAAATACAATTTTGAGGTATAATTGTAAAAGTTTTTCTAATGTTGCCTGCATGCCAAGTTGCTTCAGTCGTGTCTGATTCTTTGAAATTCTATGGACTGTAGCCCGCCAGGCTCCTCTATTCATGGGATTAACCAGGCAAGAATACTGCAGTGGGTTGCCATGCCTTCGTCCAGGGGATCTCCCTGACCCAGGGCTCGAACCTGCACTGGCAGGCAAGTTCTTTACCACGAGTGCCACCTGGGAAGCCTTTTTCTAATGTTATGGCTAAATAATTCCTACAACATGAAACTTTGACTTCAGAATATTTACCAAGCTGGTTCTTTCAATAACCTTATTCTATCTCCATAAATTTGATGAAATAAAATATTAGGAAATCCTTTGCATCAGGATAGTGTTTGGCATCTATAAGCCATCAAATGGAAAAGTATATGTTTCCTGAGGGCAGTAACTTTTATGTTTTCAATAAAGCATCAAAACCAAGAAAAAGACTTTGATCCCCAGTCACAGAAAACACAGAAGCTACCAAGACATTTAGTTGTTCACAGGAAGCTGATCTAGAGCTTATTTTGGACAACACTTGAGGACATCTCAGCTATGATCTGTGGGGTAAAGAAAGGCCTCAGCAACACTCTTAGTGAAGCTAATGAAGCTGAATTTAGCAGATTTATTTTTTCCCCTTGCATGAACTTCTAGAAATAATAGATATAAAAATGCAAATAAACACCTGATATAAAAAATGAAAAGTAAGTACAAAGTAACAACAGCAATTTTAAATGACAATGATACAAATTGCACAAAGTCTCCCATTGAGGATAAGCAAGTCCATGGTAAATAGAATAGCTGATGTACTTCAGTAATTACAAAACTCTCTTTTATATACAACTTCCAAAATTTACTCACACAGCTTTTGAACATCTGTTAAGTCCCTCTGGCGATGTGAGGAATACATAAAAAGAGCTATCACAGCAAGCTTACATAAAAGCAATAAGGGAGGTGGGAGGGGGGTTCAGGATTGGGAACATGTGTACACCCGTGGCGGATTCATGTTGATGTATGGCAAAACCAATACAATATTGTAAAGTAATTAGCCTCTAATTAAAATAAATAAATTTAATAATAAACAAAACAGAGACTGATTTTTAAAAAATCATTCATATAAGATTAAATAACTTATTGATGGGGATAATTAAGTCATGTTAGGAGGATGGATGATTATCACGAGTTTATCCAACTGGTCAGAACATAGGGCTAGAAGTTTTTTAAAAAGATAATTTTTCTACCAAGATGACTTTTATGACTTTTGTACACTATGTTCCCGGTGTGTGGTATACTAGTTGGCACACAACAGGAACTCAAGTAAGTGTTTTGGGAATAGATCTGAGAGTTGAGACTGCCTCATGTGCCTGGGGCAAAGGAAACAGGAGTTACAAAGACCCCAGAGATAACAAGATAGGGTGAAAGGAAAAAAATCCCACACAGTAAAGAAGTTCCTTTTGAGCTGTGCTAGCAAATATCAGCAACAATTATCAGTCATACAATGGGTTGCTGCTGCTGCTTCTGCTGCTAAGTCGCTTAGTCGTGTCCAACTCCATGCGACCCCATAGACAGCAGCCCACCAGGCTTCCCCATCCCTGGGATTCTCCAGGCAAGAACACTGGAGTGGGTTGCCATTTCCTTCTCCAATGCATGCAAGTGAAAAGTCAAAGTGAAGTTGCTCAGTCGTGTCCGATTCTTAGCGACCCCATGGACCACAGCCTACAAGGCTCCTCCGTCCATGGGATTTTCCAGCCAAGAGTATTGCAGTGGGGTGCCATTGCCTCCTCCAATACAATGGGTAACTGGGATCAAACATGTTTATGCAAATGTAGTCCAAAAAAGTATACTGAAAACTGACTTTTAAAACACAAATCACCATTTCCTTTCTAGGTAACTCACTGACTTCATAAAAGAGTGTATAAAAAAATCAAATTTTTAAAAAAGCAAAAGCAAAATGATAGGCAAGAGATGAAGAATTTTCTTACCTGTTGGTAGTGGCATCTCCGGTTGAAATAATTCTGGACTAAACATTGTATGATTCAGAGGATCCAGATGAAACATCTACAAAAAGGAAAATTTTAATATTTCAATCATTACTTTTCCAACACTGTATTAAAAACTTGAAAAACCTAAAACTTAATTATAGGAACAAAAACTAAAAACAAAAACCTGAAAACATTTTAAAGCAGAATTTTAAAAATATGCTCAGGAAATCTAACTAAGTTCTCGTATATATAGAACTTTACATGGGGTTGGGCTATGGTTGTGTGAAAACCAAAGGGATTTCAGAAGAACAATCCACGTGTACAGTCCACGGAGATAAGGACTTAGTGTAGTTTGCTTACTGGCATATCTGCAGGGTCCAGTGTATATAATCAGAGTAGGTACTTAAATATTTGTTGAATAAATGATTTAAAGCTTACACTCTCTTAGAAATATAAACATGAGAATCTAATCCTAGAAATCTGTATTTCTTTTATAATGGTAAATAAACTCCTCTAGCATCCAATTGCAAATCCCGAAAGATTCAGACAGTGAGAGCCCTGGAACAATTTATAGAAAAACTCAAACTATAACTTAGTCCAAAAAGCAGATTAACTGAGCACTGAGCTCCCTCATCTTTTTTTTTTTTTTTTTTAATCTTTATTTACCTAGCATAATGAAAATACCTGGAATTTAGTGGGTTTGATATGCTGAATAACAGCTCCCCCAAAGACACCCACATCCCAACCCCTAGAACCTGGAATGCTGTCTCCTATAGCAAAAAGGAATTTACAAATGAACACAGAGATGGGGAGATTAGTCTGAATTATCCAGGCCAGGCCTGATAGAGGGATGCAGGAGATCAAAGTGAATAGTAGGAGACATACCAATGGAAATAGGAGGCTAAAGTGATGGAAGGGGTTGGGTCACAGGCCAAAAAAGGCAAGCAGCCTCTAGATGTTCAAAAACATAAGGAAAACTTTCAGAAAGAATACAGCTCTGCCAAACCTTGATTATGGACTTCCGACCTCCAGACTGTAAGATAATTAATTTGTGTTTTTTAAGTTGCTAAATTTGTGGCAATTGGTTATAGGAGCACCAGAAAACCAATACAGTGGGTAAACAACATATTGTGATTGAATTATAATCTATCTTGAAACGTTACTAAAAATGATGTATCCCAAGAGTAACATTTCCTTCCTACTTAGTTCATTCAGGATTTAAAATTTGTATTTCTGAGTTTCGTATTTATTTCAGTCTAAATAAGTCATCTATGAAATGTCTGTGGACAGCACAAAAATCAAACACACTTCAGTTTTTATAATACACTAGTTAGTAAATGTGCTGGATCAGGCATTAAAAATAAACATCGATATTTTACTCCTTTTCTTTACTAGTATATTATTGGACATTCATGTATACCTAAGAATCTATCAATAGTATGTCTAGTTAAAATCAAGACTAAGAAACACAGTGTTTAAACAAAGAACGCTTCAGATCCAGTTGTGAGGTATGCAAATTTTCAATTGAGGAACAATAAATGTGTCTCACATCAACGCTCAGGAGTAAAGTTCATCCACACTATTCACTCTTTGCTGAAAGGGAAATAAAGGAATGAAAAAAACGTGTTGTTACAAAAATGGGCCTCATCTTATAGAGAGAATTTACCAGTCTCAGGGCAGAAAAGATGATCTAGCAGAACAAAAAACTTTCCTGTGGTCCTGCAGACTGGTTAAAGGGCAAAAACTCTGATCGCAGGAGAGACTCAGCCCCACTTCAGACAAGAAGAGCAAAGCAGGGGCATGTGCTGCAGCTTACGTGTGCATTAGGTCAGGGGTGGAGTAAACCCCAGAACACATTAAAATACTGAGGATCTCACTGAAGACATGTGAACTTCAAGAAATATAAATTATTAATCTTGAGACAAGGGGGAAAAAACTCAAACTTCAAGGACCTCTCTCTTTAAAAATGGAAATATCAGAATATGTCCCCACTGCTGGTGCTGACAAAAATGCCCACAAAGAAAAACTTTCGAAACTACGATTTTCAGCAGGTTTTACTCTTGTATGGCATAAAGGACCATCTCTTGCTGATAGGATTTCCTGTGCAGAGACAGGAAAGCATGGTTTAAAACCAAGCCAACCAACCCTAATGCTGGTGAGTGTCTGCCTTTGTTAGAGACAGTATATTAAAAGTGAAAGGTAAAGCACAGGTTTTTGATAATATGAGTAGCCAAATGTTTGTCATGCTGTAATCAGAGAAAATGCTGCTAGATTTATCTGTATCATTTGTACAATAAAATTCAAAAGCAGCATCTTAATATGAAAAGCAATGCATACTCATTCTTTCTAAATCAATGAGAACATTATGAAGAGTAATGAATGTGACATAAGTATTTTATTTAAAGAAGTAATACTAGATCCCTCAAAAAACATTTCACTTTTGGCTTTCTGATTCTTTGCATGCATAATTTTGGGAAATACATTTTTTTTAATGTGGCTAAAGTGTGAAATGATTATGAAATTTGGACCAGATGTCCTGGTACCCACTGCTCCCTCTCTTTGCATAGCCTAGCAAACTACACATTTCAAATATCAGCTGACACAGACTGCCTTTGGAACGTCTGCATAACCACACCCTTCTTCCCTCTTGACATCTGTGTCCCATTGCACACAGACTACTACTACAGTGTTCAACACCACAGGGAAACTACTCATGTCTCTGTCCCTCCTACTAGAAAAATGGCAGCTTCCTGAAATGTGTCACATTTTTGTATCCTTCCTTAGCCAATGTTCTGGTACATAGTGATGTCTCAATAAATAGATCATGAGTGAATAAATATCACTATTTTAAATACTCTTAATATTGCCATTGCAATTACCCTAGAGTCTGAAAATTGCTTCCAAATGGTTCATTACATATATATATACACATACACACTATACATAAATTTCTTTCTCTGTGTGTGTACACACACACATATATGTATAGAGCAAAATATTAACAACCAACAAAGATTTGCTGGACTATTCAACATTTCTATAGGCTTGAAATTAACATTTTTCAAGTATGACATTAGGAGGAAAAAAAAAGGACACTAGTATCCCTTTATAATCGCTAATATAATTATAATGAACAGTTCCATGTCCCCAAAGCACATTCATTGCCCATTTAAGTCTTTCAAACACCTCTGTATGTGAGCATGAGGTGGGGTGGGGGTGGGGGTGCTAAGTGATTCCTCAAGTTTTAATAGCAGTCAGCACTTAGTTAAGATCTTTGAATTCTAACTCCTTTTCACTATACCAATCTGCCTCCTCATTAGATGAGTTTTTAAATAAATACTTTGGCCTCCCCCCAAAATGATATGTTCAAGTCCTAACTCCTAAAATACCTGTGAATGTGACCTTACTTAAAAAACAGGGTCTTTGCAGATGTGATCAAGTTGAGATGAGGTCATCCTGAAGAATGGGCCTTCAATCCACTGCCTGGTACTTTTATAAGAGAAAAGAGCAGGGAGGGGAGATTTGGCTATGGAGATACAGAGGAGACAAAGAGAAGAAGGAATGTGCTGGAGAGGAGCAGCTACAAGCCAAGGAATGCCAAGGACTTCCAATAACCACCAGAAGCTAGAAGAGGAGCACAGGTCCTCCTTCAGAACTCCCAGAAGTAACCAGTCCTGTTGTCATCTTGCTTTTGAATTGCTTGCCTCCGGAACTGAGAGGGAATACATATCTGTTGTTTTAAGTCACCCAGCTTGTGGTAATTTGTTACAGCAGCCCCAACAAACTAACATAGTAGCTATCATTTGACCAGCAGCATGTATAACTTTTATACTACAAGAGTGTGGCAGCAGGGATACTGTTGTTTTACATGGCATGTCCTCTAAGACCTTACGTAAATGCTCTAAGACCTTATGTAAATGGACAAGAAAAACAATTTAAAAGAAATTTTTACCTCTTTTAAGAGTTTTCCTGATAGTTACTGTTGTTTATACTGTTGTTGTAAAAATTATTAGCACGATTATTATACTACTTACTTGTTCATGCCCTCCCAAATACGGGTCGTCTTCTGCCATTCTGGAGCTGTGCATCAAAAGAATACAAAACCGAACTGTTACAACTGGAATAAACCTTAAAAATTACACTATGAAAGAGTAAACTGCATTATTTCAGTAAGACCAAATATAACCTCTCCCTTTTTTTTTAAAGACCTTAGGAGGAAATACTGTGTAGTTCCTCTTGGGAATCTAAGTCTAAAAGTAGAAAGATTGCATAATCAAGGAATTACCACTTACGCATAATGCACAACCCCTATGTCAACGTCATAACAGTGTCCTGGAGTTTGGTACAGCTAGCCTTCATCCTCGGTACAGAAATCATGCCATTAGATTTCTTAGAGGCCATTTCTTTTTGTTACCATCCAGACTTCAAAGATGCACTGAGCTCTTTGTGCAGGTTATTTTCCAACCCTTCATGAATTCTGTCATGGTCCTGGAACTATATCTCCCCACTTTCTACATGCCACTTGAGTTGAGAAACTCAGAGGGAGTCGTTTGGCTGTGGGGGGGCCGGTCAGTGCTTTGTGCAGCATGAGGGGAGGACAGCCGCAGTGTGCAGTGCTCCGTCCTCTAGAGCTGTCTGCTGTGTCAGGCCACTTCCTCTCACTGTCAGAGCAGCACAGAAACATTGATACTAAATGTGCAATCAAAAGGCATGAACATAAGAGCCTTTATTATCAAGGCTAGAGTCTCAGATTTACTCAACCCAGCCAGATGTCAATACATCAAAGGCCCTAGCAGTCTTCTATTACCCAAAGGCCCTCACAAAAATGAAGAGCCACCTGACCAGATAAAAAGTGTTTAAAATCACACATCATTTTGGATTTCCGTAAGAAGTACTCATCATTATTTTAAATATGTATAGGTTAACTTTAGTTAACTGTAGTTAAATTTACTTAGATCAAATTTTAGACATATTCCCTGAAAATATTAGAAGATTTAAAAACACACAGTTGAAAGTATGTATTAATTTGAGGCTAATTTTTCTCTTTTTCTTCATGAAGTCTATAAAGATTCAAGGGCACTTGAGATGGGGGCTGCCCTAAAGCTGTCTGCAGCCCACCAGAATCTGTCCTCTCCTTTCCCACAGTAATAGACTTGTAGCTGGAAACAACTCGGTCAGAGTACACCCCATATGCCTGTGGAGTTAGGGACGGTCATCTGAAGAAACGCTTGCCGGTGGCATGTCAGAACTATTTACTGCGTGTCATTTCTGGGTCTGGGCTTAAAGCTCTTGACATCCTTCCTCCGTGTTTTTGTTTCTTCTCTTTCCCACTGGATAGAAGCTAGATATGGAGACGATCTGGCTTCTACCACCTACATAATGATGAATGGCAGCTGAATGATGGTGATGTGAGAAAAGAAATCAGCTCCCCTGTTGCTTAACCCAGTGTACTGTCGGGTCTCTTTGTTAAAATGGTTTAGCCCTCACTCTAATGAATATATCATTCAACGATCCAAAATCCCCCAAAGAGGACTCCAATTTCCAATGAGATCCTCTCCTACTACAGCACTCTGTGACTGGGCAGGGGTCGGGGAGACATTGGAGGGTTCCTTGTGGGATGCAGAACACGCCCAACTTCAACAAAGGGGAAAGAGCAGCTCTGAGTTCTACACAGCAAGAACTCCTACAGATTTGCAGAAAAAATATTCGTTGAAAACAAGAAACTAACAAATTACAAACAGCTGTAGTTGATTAAGGCCAGCTAAAAGGAGGAAAATTGACCTGATACAGTGAAGAATTAAGTCATTTGAAATTCAAGAGTTTTGCCACTGCTGGGTGTGTGACTTTGGATATGTAACTACAGTGTCCTGTGTTTGCTTATCTGCAATATGAGAGATTTTGATGGGGGATGGACCTTCGAAAGAAATAGAATTCTGCTCAGAATATGTTAGCTAACAAATGCTTATTCAAAGAACAAATCACCTACATCAGAACTCTTCTCGTAAGTGCAGATTTTTAATATGGACTTCCATATATATCCAAATTACAGATTCGTTAGCATGATTTTCAGTTACATAAAGAATACTAGGGACTTTCCTGGTGGTCCAGCAGTTAAGATTTCATGCTCCAGTGTAGGGGCCCAAGTTCAATCCCTCATCAGGGAACTAAATCCCACATACCACAACTAAAAGATCCCTCATGTCACAACTAAAGATGCTGCAGCCAAGACCCAGAGCAACCAAGTGTGTGAAAGTCGCTCAGTCGTGTCCGAGTCTTTGCAACCCCATGGACCACACAGTCCATGGAATTCTCCAGGCCAGAATACTGGAGTGGGTATACATTCCCTTCTCCAGGGGATCTTCCCAACCCAGGGATCACACCCAGGTCTCTCTCGTTGCAGGCAGATTCTTTACCAGCTGAGCCACAAGGGAAGCCCAGCACAACCAAGAGTTTCAATAAATAAATGTTAAAAAGAAATAAATAAATATTAAAAAGAAGAGAATGATAGCAAATAGTCTTACACTGAAACACAGGGCTAACACTGGTTACAACATTCCATGTGAAAAATTCTTATTCTCAGAACACCACAGAAGCCTTAGCTTCCAAGAAAAATATTAAGACCTTTTTTTTTTTTTTTGCCTTTAATGTGGTCTCATCACCTGAATCCTCTAATCTTAGCCCACAGTCTTCAAAAGCAAAAGGACGCTGCTGGTTTGTTAAACTGACAAAACCTGTTCAGAATCTCAATTACACTGATTTTATATATATATTTAAACCTGTGGATGGTTTCCTGACCTTTGATTTAATGTAAGGTGGGCCTGACCCTAATTCTAAAAATGCAACTAAATCTACTTGATTAGAAATGATGCAGGGTTATTATCATGATCACCACCGTAGTGAAAATCTCAAAGATCTCTAAATCAAATCACTGGAAAAAACACCCCATTATATAGAGTCCTCCCTCCAATATCCTCCCTGTGATTTATGTACGGACCTGTACCAAAAGATCATAGTTTTAAAAGCCCAAAAGCAGCCCAAGAGATATGGATGATGGTTAAAATCTGAACTTGGCCTTTGTAAGACAGTTCCCTGTAAAGAGCTGAGGTAACAGTACCCTGGGAGTGATGTCAATGTTAATTCAAGATTTAAAAATAAAATGTCAAATGAAACCAAGAATTATTTGGAAAGGATGAATCACTGAGTAATATCTGCATTAATTGTAAGAACAGGTTTTATTTCAAAATTCTGAAATACCTACTAAGCCTTTGGAACTGAAGGATTAGGAAAGACCAGGGAAAGTCCCCACTTCCTTCCTGCTCCCCCAGCCCTTTCTCTCACTTTCCCTTTGCACACAGTTCTGTGCTTTTGAGGATGGACTCTGAAACAGAAAGGGAGACACTGAACTGACTGTGAGAAGATGGGGCTAAACTCTGCATCTCTCTCCCTCAACAGCGAGCTTTCAGGAACATTTTCACACCATGGAAAGGGAAATAGAAAATGTAGCTAGTTAGCAATAAATAAAATATCTCCCCCAGTGAACTGCTTGTATTTCTCACATGAGAGGCTAATGTTATAACTGGCTAAGTTCTGAATATGTGGTGAGTTCTGTATGAAAGGCCTAATGGATTATTTTCTGCACATCTCTGACAATTCCACCACGGATATCAGAGGCTAGCACAAGGAGTTCTTAGTGAGGGCTACAAAACCAGGGTTACAGGGTTGGATCATTAAGGGTAGAGTTAGTGGCACTCCCTTCCTTGTAACCAGGGGGATTTTCCAGCATCAGATATATTCACACTCCTTGACCAGAGCCCACTGTAAGAAAATACATTCTATTTGATTAATTAAAAATTAATGACAATTTTTCACATCCATTAAAATGACTTCACAATCTGCAGTTTGAAAAACAGAATCTTAGATGCCATTCAGAAGATGTGGATGGGAATCAGAGATAGAAAGTGACTCCACTTTCAAATTTATTTTCAGTCATAATAGACACCATTGAGATGTAATTTTAATACCTCATCTTGGATGAAATTACAAGAAAAGGAGTGACTTTTCATCATCTCTCTGTTGAATGATTAATAAAAAGAAAGAATACACTGGAGCTTCTTTTCATGGAGGGATTTTTTGGAGGAAACATGCTGCAAGATATATATACTACATATGTGAAATATTATATATGTACTACATATAATGTGAAATATTCAAATAAGAGTGTCTATTCATGCCACAAACCTGTATGCAGGTCAAGAAGCAACAATTAGAACCTTACATGGGTACAGCCACTATGGAGAACAGTGTGGAGATTCCTTAAAAAACTGGAAATAGAACTGCCTTATGATCCAGCATCCCACTGCTGGGCATACACACTGAGGAAACCAGAAGGGAAAGAGACATGTGTACCCCAATGTTCATTGCAGCACTGTTTATAATAGCCAGGACATGGAAGCAACCTAGATGCCCATCAGCAGATGAATGGATAAGAAAGCTGTGGTACATATACACAATGGAGTATTACTCAGCCATTAAAAAGAATACATTTGAGTCAGTTCTGATGAGGTGGATGAAACTGGAGCCTATTATACAGAGTGAAGTAAGCCAGAAGGAAAAACACCAATACAGTATACTAACACATATATATGGAATTTAGAAAGATGGTAACAATAACCCTGTGTACAAGACAGCAAAAGAGACAGTGATGTATAGAACAATCTTATGGACTCTGTGGGAGAGGGAGAGGGTGGGAAGATTTGAGAGAATGGCATTGAAACATGTAAAATATCATGTATGAAACGAGATGCCAGTCCAGGTTCGATGCACGATACTGGATGCTTGGGGCTAGTGCACTGGGACGACCCAGAGGGATGGTATGGGGAGGGAGGAGGGTTTAGGATGGGGAACACATGTATACCTGTGGTGGATTCATTTTGATATTTGGCAAAACTAATACAATTATGTAAAGTTTAAAAATTAAATAAAATTTAAAAAAAAAAAAAAGAACCTTACATGGAACAGCTGTCTGGTTCAAAATTGGGAAAGGAGTATGAAAAGGCTGTATACTGTCACCCTGTTTATTTAACTTATATGCAGCGTACACTATGCTAAATACCAGGCTGGATGAAGCACAAGCTGTAATTAAGATTGCAAGAAGAAATACCAACAACCTCAGATATGCAGATAATACCACTCTAATGGCAGAAAGTGAGCAACTAAAGAGCCTCTTAATAAGGGTGAAACAGGACAATGAAAAAGCTGGCTTCAAACTCAACATTATAAAAACTAAGATCATGGCATCCGGTCCCATCACTTCATCGCAAATAGAAGGGGAAAAAGTAGAAGCAGTGACAGATTTTCTTTTCTTGGGCTCAAAAATCACTGTGGAATGTGACTGCAGCCATGGAGTTAGAAGACGCTTGCTTCTTGGAAGAAAAGCTATGACAAACCTAGACAGTGGATGAAAAAACAAAGATATCACTTTGTCAACAAAGGTCCATATGGTCAAAGCTATGGTTTTTCCAGTAGTCATGTACAGATGCTGAGTGCTGGACCATAAAAAAGGCTGAGCGCCGAAGAATTAATTGATGCTTTTGAATTGTGGTGCTGGAGAAGACTCTTGAGAGTTCTTTGGACTGCAAGGAGATCAAACTAGTCCATCCTAAAGGAAATCAGGGCTTCCCTGAATATTCATTGGAAGGACCGATGCTGAAGCTCCAATTATTTGGCCAGCTGATACAAAGAGCCAACTCTAAAAAAGACCCTGATGCAGGGAAAAACTGAAGGCAAAGGAGAAGAGGGCAGCAGAGAATGAGGTGCTTAGACAGCATCACCCACTGGGGGCTGCAGTCCAGAGTCCGACACGACTTAGCAACTGAACAACAACATTCACTCTCCAATTCCACTTCCAGAAATGTGTACTAAAGAATTATATGGGCAAGTGTGAAAAAAAAATTACAAGACTATGAAGTGAAGTGAAAGTGAAAGTCACTCAGCCATGTCTGACTGTTTGTGATCCCATGGACTGTACAGCCCATGGAATTCTCCAGGCCAGAATACTGGAGGGGGTTGCCATTCCCCTCTCCAGGGGATCTTCCCAACTCAGGGATTGAACCCAGGTCTCCCACATTGCAGGCAGGTTTTTTACCATCTGAACTGCAGCAAAAAACTCTAAACAATTTAAATGTCCTTTGATAGGAGATCACTAATTATAATTATGCTACATTCATCCAGTTACACGTTACATAATTGCTAAAATGATAATTCAGACCCATACGTAGCAATATAGAGACTTTTACTCCTTAAGTATAAATTTCTGTTTTAATTTTCTAACTTAATTATGTAATTGGAAATACATATTTTAATAGCAAAAAAAGGAAAATAAAACCCTGTCCTGAATTTAAAGTTTAACTCTGACATCTTTAACAATTAATGATTACACTGAATAAAACATAAAACATGAATGAATCAAAAACTTCTAAGTACTACTGGACTCTTCTTCATAATAAATAGAAAAAAATTAACTTTAAAGGAGCTTTTTATTTATATCTTCTGACCATATATTGATAGCGAAGATGAAAGTTAGTGGTGAGTTTACTTTTCTCAGAATAGCTGATTTTTTGAGTTTTTGAAAAATAATGTATATTTGTGTCCTACCACATTTAGATTTGTATAAACTCATTTTCTGTTTTTCCACTCCTCCATTTCATTTTCAGCTCCCTACTGTTTGAATTAGGTGCAATGGGACGAATTAACATGTAGAATAGCTACCTAGTAAGTACAACTTCCTGCTGCTGCTGCTGCTAAGTCGCTTCAGTCGTGTCCAACTCTGTGCGACCCCATGGACTGCAGCCCACCAGGCTCCCCCGTCCCTGGGATTCTCCAGGCAAGAACACTGGAGTGGGTTGCCATTTCCTTCTCCAATGCATGAAAGTGAAAAGTGAAAGAGAGGTTGCTCAGTCGTGTCTGACTTAGCGACCCCATGGACTGCAGCCTACCAGGCTCCCACGTCCATGGGGTTTTCCAGGCAAGAGTACTGGAGTGGGGTGCCATTGCCTTCTCCAGCAACTTCCTAGTAAGTACTGCTGCTGCTGCTGCTGCTAAGTTGCTTCAGTCGTGTCCGACTCTGTGCAACCCCAGAGACGGCAGCCCACCAGGCTCCCCCATCCCTGGGATTCTCCAGGCAAGAACACTGGAGTGGGTTGCCATTTCCTTCTCCAATGCTTGAAAGTGAAAAGTGAAAAGTGAAAGTGAAGTCACTCAGTCGTGTCCGACTCTAGCGACCCCATGGACTGCAGCCTACCAGGCTCCTCTGTCCACAGGATTTTCCAGGCAAAAGTACTGGAGTGGGGTGCCATTGCCTTCTCCACCTAGTAAGTACAAATGAAATTAAAAGACGCTTGCTCCTTGGGAGAAAAGCTATGACAAAATTAGACAGCATATTAAAAAGCAGAGACACTACTTTGCCAACAAAGGTCCACCTAGTCAAAGCTATGGTTTTTCCAGTGGTCATGTATGGATGTGAGGGTTGGACCATAAAGAAAGCTGAGTGCTGAAGAACTGATGCTTCTGAACTGTGGTGTTGGAGAATCTGGACTGCAAGGAGATCCAACCAGTCAATCCTAAAGGAAATCAGTCCTGAATATTCATTGGAAGGACTGATGCTGAAGCTGAGGCTCCAATACTTTGGCTACCTGATGTGAAGAACTGACTCATTTGGAAAGACCCTAATGCTGGGAAAGATTGAAGGCAGGAGAAGAAGGGGATGACAGAGGATAAAATGGTTGGATGGCATCACCGACTCAATGGGCATGAGTTTGAGTAAGCTCTGGGAGTTGGTGATGGACAGGGAAGCCTGGCGTGCTGCAGTCCATGGGGTTGCAGAGTCAGACATGACTGAGTGACTGAACTGAACTGACATTTTCAGAAAATATAAACTCATTTTCTATGTTTTTCCACTCCTCCATTTCATTTTCAGCTCCCTACTATTTGAGGCAGACGCAATGTGACCAATTAATATGCAGAATAGCTACCTAGTAAGTACAAATGCATTATGCTTGGAGCTGGTATAAGATAAGGTCCTTGTTCACAACAGAATGCCAATCTGACACAACATTCAACTATTACTGCATGTAAAGCTCACTAGTGCAGTTAGTGACACACAGAAATGCTAGCCATTTTATGTAGCACAGTAAACAATATGTTTATAAAAAATGATGGGAGTAACAGGCAGTAAAAGTTTTAGGCACTCTGAGAAGAAACAAGTGTTTTCATTTTTTTCCCATCCTACATTTACGGATATACTGCCACATCCCTCCCGATCCGTATCACTGCTGAAAAAAATGTTTGCATTTTGCCTGCAGGGACATTTGGCAATAGCTGTAGACATTTTCATCTGTCACAACTGGCAGGTGGTCCTACTGGTATCTAGTGAGTAGATATTAGAAATGCTGCTGAACATCTTCTAATGCACAGGACAGCCCCTCACAATAAAGAAATATCCAACCCCAAACGTCAACAGTGCCAAGGATGAGAAACCCAGGTGCATGGCATCATGTCACGACAGTGCACTGCTTCACATGAAGAAAGAACTAAACTTTACTGAGTACCTGCCATGAGTAAGGTAAGAGCTAGCGCTTCACATATATCACGTAACTCTCAAAATAATTCTGAGAAATACTATCCCAGATGAGAATACTGAGGTTTGTAGAGAGGACGGCATCCCCTTAGATGGACAGAGTAATGTCAGCTAATCTGACTCCACTATGATTCAATCACTTTCTAAGCCACAGAAGTGATTTTCCTCCTGGGCTCACAACTTTAATACAGCATCTTAGCTCCAGATCTCCTGAATGTTCAGGTTGGAGGCAGTCTACCCTTAGTATAGCCTGAAAACTGGAACAGGATTGTGACAATACACAGTACTTAAGAGAGTTCTTCCGAGACAATTAAAAGTAAAGGTAAAAATACCAGACGTTAATGCAAATGGTATTTGTCTTTTGCTTTGTTTTGCTTTAAACATCTCCTTTGATCAAGTTCAAAGGCTAGAAGGAGAATAAAGAGATTCTCTCTGAAACATGCCCATAGAAAACACCATTCTCACTAATGGTATGATGAAAGTATAAAATTAAGGTATATTGAAATGCTCCTTCAATGCTTCCTCCCTACATTAATTTAGTCATTCATTAAAAAAACATTTAGGCCTACTATGTGTCAGTTGCCAAAAACACCAAAGTGCCTAAGAACGATGCGGTGCTTGTACTCACAGAGCTGACAGTTGTAGCAGATTGAAAGCAACGACCAAAAATTCTTTGCAACTCCACTTGACGAAAGGAAAAATCTATTTCTCCATCCTTTGAATCTTGGTAGGCCTCTTACTTACTCTGACACAGTAGACAGAAGTGTGAGCTGTAAATGCAGACTTCAAGGCCTGGCAATGACCATTCTGCTCTCTTTAAACACAGCTGCCCTGTGAGTAAGCCTGGGCCCTCCCACTGGGGGACAAGAGACCACACAGGGAGCAGTGAGGGGACATACAGGCTGAGGACCCCTAGACCATACAGCACCAGCGAAGCAGCCAGAAGTTTTCAGAGATCCGAAGATGACCTGGACAGCCTCACTAATTGAAACAAATAAGAAATGCTTGTATCTTAGCTTTGCGGTAATTTTTTGTTTTTATGCAGCAAAGGCTAACTAATGCAACAGTTTAGTAAGTCGGAAGGCAGGCAAAAGCAATGCAACATAAGTGTCACAGGAAATGGAGGGCATGTGGGGCATAGGTTAGGTAGATTATCTTGGTAATTTGGTAGTTACACTTTGTTAGGGTCTTAGACCACCCCCTTTGTACTCATTTTACTTGTTGGCCTATTCAGTTTCCAAGTGAACAAAAGGAACAAGGACAATAGGCAAAACCAGCAGAGTATAAACAGAAATAAAATTAGTACTGTTGAAACCTTCAAAATATAAATATTAATAAACTGCTGCTAGCTTTAAGCAGATACAATTATGTGCCAAGTCACGTCAGTTGTGTCTGACTCTTTGCGACCCCATGGCGTGTAGCCCACCAGGCTCCTCTGTTCATGGGATTCTCCAGGCAAGAATACTGGAGTAGGTTGCCATGCCCTCCTCCAGGGGATCTTCCCGAAATAGGGACTGAACCCATTATAAAACAAATTAATAATGTTTTTAATCCTTTTAACTCTCTACTTCTTGTTATTTAGTTGCTAAGTCATGTCTGACTCTATTGCAAACCCATGGACTGTAGCCCACCAGGCTCCTCTGTGCATGGGATTTTCAGGCAAGAATGAATACTGGAGTGGGTTCCCATTTCCTTCTCCAGGGGATTTTTCCGACCCAGGGATCAAATCCACGTCCTCTGCATTGGCAAGTGGATTTGTTATTGCTCAGCCGCTGCTGCTGCTGCTAAGTCGCTTCAGTCGTGTCCGACTCTGTGCGACCCCAGAGACGGCAGCCCACCAGGCTCTCCCGTCCCTGGGATTCTCCAGGCAAGAACACTGGAGTGGGTTGCCATTTCCTTCTCCAATGCATGAAAGTGAAAAGTGAAAGTAAAGTCGCTCAGTCGTGTTCGATTCTTAGTGACCCCATAGACTGCAGCCTACCAGGCTCCTCTGTCCATGGGATTTTCCAGGCAAGAGTACTGGAGTGGGGTGCCATTGCCTTCTCCAAACTCTCTACTACCTAACACCAAATTTGTCATTCCTAGGGTAATGAGCCTCATTGCTTGACTTTCCAGTTTTTGCCAATATATCATTCTCTCATGCACTCAGGGCCAAAAATCAGTCAACTTTTTCTCCTTTTCCCTTTGCCTATCTCACACATATCCAGTCAATAATCAATTTCTGTTGATTTTTTTTCTATATTATTTCCTGTATCTGCCCCTCCTTTCCACATTCCTTTCACTGTTACACTCCAGTTAAACTTTCACCACCTCACCTCTGAGTGACAATGATAGCCTCCATTATTCTCCTTTATTGTGGTGTTTTTTTCTTCCTTAAGCATCTTTCACATTATTGCCTTATTTCTTAAAAGACAAAGTCGAAAGTACTCAGCCATTCACCATATCACACTAAAAGCATCATCTTAACAGATTCTTTTTTTTTTTTTTTTTAAGAGGTAATGCTTATCATATAATATGCTGAGTGGCTGAGGGTTTTCACTACATCCCTACCAAAACCTTCTATGAGAGGCAGACTGATCATTCAAAAATGCCTTGCTGGATTTGTACACCTATAGTTAATTCATGTTGATGTATGACAGAAATCAAAGCAATATTGTAAAGCAACCATCAATCAATTAAAAATAAGTAAATATATTTTTTTAATGCCTTGTTGGGTGTCCCTGATGGCTCAGTGGTAAAGAATCACCTTCCAATGCTGGTGATATGGGTTCGATACCTGGTCAGGAAGATCCCACAAGCCTTGGAGTAACCAAGCCCGTGCGCCACTATTGAGCCCATGCTCTAGAGCCTAGGAGCCACAACTCAACTACTGAAGTCCATGCGCCCTAGAGCCCTTGCTCCACAAGAGAGGCCACTGCAACGAGAAGCCCATGCACAGCATTGAAGAGTCACCCCCAGCTCTTCAACTAGAGAAAATCCCACATAGCAACAAAGACCTAGCACAGCCAAAAAATTACAAAAAAATTTTTAAACGCCTTGCTCATTTTTATCTTGTGTTATTCGTTCACAGTACGCCCTGCATCCTACTTTAGGAAAACCTCCTTTCCTACTTAAATATTACCCACTTCTCAAGCTTCTACTCAAATACAACCTTTGCCAAGAAACCCTGTATGTCCCCTGTAACCTATAGCTCTACAGGGCACGTTCAAGGGCTATAATACTTCTGTGTATTGATTACTTCACACTTGACAACATACTATTCTACTCTTTATCTTTTTTTTTTTTTTTTATAGATAACTAAAAATAGATATGGGCTTCCCTGGTGACTCAGTGGTAAAAGAATCCACCTGTCAATGCAGGAGATGCAGGTTTGATCCCTGGGTTGAAAAGATCCCCTGGAGAAGGAAATGGCAACCCACTCCAGCATTTTTGCCTGGGAAATCCCATGGATAGAGGAGCCTGGCGAGCTATAGTCCAAGGGGTTGCAAGAGTCGAATATGCCTTAGTGACTAAACAACAACAACAAAAATAGATAAGAGTTCTGCTTCTTTGTATTGCCAAATTAGTAAATAAATATTTTTAAAAATAAATTTTGCATTAATGGAAATAAACAGTGCAATTTCAGATTTGTCCAAATGTGAACTTTTGGTTCCAGTCATGACAGAGAAACAATTACTAAACTTTCCCCCGTTGCCATAATCAAATGTAAAAGCTACACAAAATACCCAAAGCAATAATTTAAGTCACTGGACAAGAAACAGTATAAGACAATATACTGTTAGAGAATGGAAACACTTGAGGTGTGCTCCAAATTCATGTTTTGACTGAGGGTGTGTTCCAAACTATGACATAAGGAAATAGAGCCCCAACAGAGAGCAGCAATCTCACTGGGAAGAGTTTCAGAGAGGAGAGAGATACACAGAGAAAGAGGCTCATAAATCTGCATAGGAGTCACTTCCGGCCATTGGCCAAATACTAAACTGTGCTAGTGAAGCACAAGATTCTGCAAAGTCTACTAGAAAACAGCTGCTGGAGATCCACATCCAGACAAGGGGGAACAAGAATAAGCTGAACTGAGATTCCAGAGGTTCCTGGGACTTCTGAGAGACTCCGAAGCTCCAATCATCTAGGGTGAAGAGATATCATTTAACAATCTTAACACTCAGCTGTGACCTCATAAGACCATGCAATGAGAGTAAGGGACATATCTTAGAATAAGGGTTACTCTAAACCCATCTTAATAAAACCCAGTGATCCATGAGCAAATTTATTGCCTGTTACAACAAAATTCAACAACCTTTAAATGAAAACAAAGATCCATACTCTCTACAATGTGGTGTTCGCAATGTACAACAAAAAATGACAAAATATGCAAAGAAGTAGGAAAATATGACCCAGAAGAAAAAATGACACAAATGATGAAATTAGCAGCCAATGCCTTTAAAACTGCCAATAGCAGTATGTTCAAGAATGTAAAGGGAAACATGGATACAGTGGATAAACAGGAGACCTTGGCATAGAAATTAAAACTATTAAAACAGAAAATCAATAAAATCCTAAACTGAAATGAAATTTCACTAAGTGGAATTAGAATACTGAGCAATGTAGAAGGAAGAATCAATAAACTTGAATAATGGTCAATAAAAAACTAGTCAAAGTGAAGCACAGAGGGAAAAAGCAGAAAAAAACACTTTCAGTGACTTATGAGACAACATATATGTGTAATATATGTGTAATTTAGAGTTCCAAAATGAGAAAAAAGAGAGAAAATATATTTGAATAATGGTGGAGAGCTTTACAAACTTGATTTAAAAAAAATGAATCCACAATTCAAGAATCTCAAAAAAACCCATGTTGGATAAAAACAAAACCATGGTCAGTCATATTACAGCCAAACTGTTAACAACTAATGATACAAAAAATCCTAAAAGTATATAGGGATAAGAAGGAACAATGGTAAGTATGACAGCTGACTTCTCGTCAGAAACAATGATGAAAGTGCTGAAAGGAAAAAACCAAATCAGTGAAAAACTCTATATTCAGCAAAAATATCCTTTAAAAATAAAAAGTGAAATTGACGTTTTTCAAATAAACAAGAGCTGAGAAAATCTGTCGTCAGCAGGTCTGCTAAAAGATATGTTAAAGAAAGTTCTTCGTGCTGAAGGGAAATGGTACCAGATGGAAATCTGGACCTACATGAAAGAATAAAAAACACCAGAGGTGCATAATAGGTGGGTAAGGATAAGAATTCTTTCTTGTTTGTTATTCAAAAGAAACACTACATCTTGGGGTTTATAACCTTTGCAGAAGTAAACAGCGTAACAACACAGAAGGGAAGAGGACAAATGGAAGTAAACAAGTATCAAATTCTTACGTTACATGTGACACGTTATAGTATTAATTCATGGTGGACTCAGGAATGCATACTATAATCCCGAAAGCAACCACTTGAAAAATAACCAATGAAGGAGATAAAAATGGAACTTTAAAAGTAACCCTGATTTATTCAAAAGATGGTAGGAAAGGAGGAAAAAGAGAATAAAGAACAGATGGCACAAATGGATAACAATTAAGCGAGACAATAGGCTTAAGCCCAACCATATCAAAAATTACATTAAATAGAAATAGACTAGAGTCAACCGCACAAAAACAGAGATTGACTGTTGGACACAAAAGCAAGACTCAGGTATAAGTTTGCATAAGAATTACAGCAGCACGATTTACAACAGCTAGGACACGGAAGCAACTTAGATGTCCACCAGCAGATGAATAAAGAAGTTGTAGTACATATATACAAGAATGGAATATTACTCAGCCATAAAAAGGAATGCATGCGAGTCAGTTCTAGTGAGGTGGACGAACCTAGAGCCTGTTGTACACAGTGAAGAAAGTCAGAAAGAGAAAAACAAATTTCGTATACTGACACATATATATGGAATCTAGAAAAATGGTGCTGATGAACCTAGATGCAGGACAGAAGTAGAGATGCAGATGTAGAGAACAGCCTTTGGACACAGTGGGGGAAGGGGGTGGTGGGACGACTTGAGAGCAGCACTGACATATATACACCACTATGTGTGAAACAGACAGCTAACGGGAAGCTGTTGTACAGGCACGGGGAGCTCAACCTGGCGCTCTGTGACAACCTAGAGGGATGCGCTGGAGTGAGGGCGGGGGCGGTTCAGGACGGAGGAGACATATATGTACTTCTGGCTGATTCACGTTGTTGTATGGCAAAAGCCAACACAATATTGTAAAGCAATTATCCTCCAATTTAAAAAAATTAAAAAGAATTACACTTCAATATTAAAGACTGAGTTTAAAAGTACAAAGATGGAAAGTTATGCCAGTTACACCATGGAAATACTAAATGCAAAAAAGCAGGTTGTTTTAAAATATCATATACAGTAGACTTCAAGAGAAGAATGACTACCAGGGACAGAGAGGAACATTTCATAAAATGAAGAGGCAGATCATCATGGAGAAATAATATTGTAAGGTATATGTACATATTCACAGAGCTTCAAGATACATGAAGTAAAAAGTGGCAGAACTAAAAGAAGTGGAAATGTCTACAATTATAGTTAAGATTTTTAACACTCTTCTCTTCATAATTAATAAAAGCAAATCAAGAGGACATCAGTAATTTTCGTAGAAAATGTAGGAACACCACCTTGAGCTGCATTAACCTAAAGGCACATACAGTAGAGAACATTCAATGAACGACTGCAGAATACACGTTCGAGTACACATGGAACAGTCACCAAGAGAGACTATCTGTCGGATCATAAAACAAGTCTCGATAAATTTCAAAGAAGGAAAAGCACACAAAATATATTATTCAGACACAATGAAATTAAGTTAAAAACTAAGAACAGAAAGATATCTAGAAAATCCTCAAACATATATAATTAACTCAAGATGTTAAATTGGAGGTGTGCCTTAGAATCAATAAGCATAGTAAATACAACCTCATTCCCCTGTATGAAAGCAGCATCTAAATTCTCACTGTATCTTGTCCACTGCAATCATGGGGGAGAAGGATTTTCTGAGAGAAGTGATTAGAATGAATTCCAACGCTTTCTGTAAGAAACAAATCTTTGCCTCTGGTGTTTTCTTAATCATAAATGACTGAAATGTATAGGATCAAAAATGTTTTGGACATTTCTGAATATTATACTTAAATGCCAGGTATATCAAATGGCTGGAGGAGGGCATGGCAACCCACTTCAGTATTCTTGCCTGGAGAATCCCCATGGACAGAGGAGCCTGGTGGGCTACAGTCCATGGGGTCGCAAAAGTGTCAGACACGACTGAGTGACTAAGCACATATAAAATGGCAGATCCATTCCAAGTAACATTTCTTATTGTTTGCACTACAGCAGGATAAAATCTGGTGAAAATAAATTTGGGTAGCTAGAGAAGTTCTCTAAAAATTATCATAAATTATCTAAAACCTTTCATGTTATAACTGAAGTCACTCATGAAGTCAGCCATTTCCACATTAAAACCAACTGAATATACTTAGTCCAAGTTTAAGGTCTTTCACACAAGTGGCATAAATAAGGGATTTGACTTACTGGACTTTGTTCTGCAACTTTTTGCTTCCACATTTCTATTTCTACAGATTTCTTCCTCCCTGAAACTAGAGTATGATGGGGGTGGAGGATGCATGTCTGTACAGAGCACAGAGGCTTCTTAGGACAGTGAAATATATCCTCCTGTATGATCCCATGATGATGGACACTTGTAATTATACACCTGTCCAAACCCACAGAATGCACACAGCGAGAATGAACCATAATGTACACTTCGGACTTTGGGTGATTATGATATGTTAATGTTGGTTCATCAATGGCAACAAATACACTGCTGTGGTAGGAAACGCTGATTATGGGGGAAGCTATGCATGTGTGGGACAGGCAGTACATGGTAAATCCCTGGTTTTCCCCTCAATTTTGCTGTAAACCTTAAACTGCTCTAAAAAACTAAAATTATAATAAAAATAGAGTACGACCAAATTTTAATTTCATGTATGGCCTTTGTCTTGAGTACTATTATGGAGTATTTATATTTGCAAATGGAGGAGGAGGAGACTTCACAGATTACGAATTACAGATTAATGTTGTTTTTTTAAATTTTTTTGGCCATGCTGTGTGGCATGTGGGATCTTAGTTCCACAACTAGGGAGACAAGGGATCAAACCTGTGCCCCCCTGCAGTAGAAGCACGGAGCCCTAACCACTGGACCACCAGGGAATTCCTAAGACATTAAAAATATTCTTTTGATCAAATTTAGAGAAACTGATCACATTTTCTTAAACCTGATAACTTTAGTTTGGATTTTCATTTTTTACTAATTCTCCAATATCAATAAAAATATGTCCTATGTTTTAAGAGAAAAGGATTCATCATGTGAACCAGCAATACTTGCTTCTTTGCATATGGTGACAACTGTCCTAAGAGGGAGAAAATGGTTTCCTCAAAGAAAAAAATCATAACCACCTTCCAAATGCATACATATAATGACTTGCAGGCACCAAAATCAGGCCTTATACGGGGACTGTTCACTTCTAGAGTCTTGATAAGAAGGTCTTTTCACAATGACCACTCCTGTAGATAAACCCTTCAATATATGCAGATGTCAGTATACAAAGTGAGCAGAGGGGACAGGTTAACCACCCTCTTCCATGTCTGAAAAGATCAGATGCAAATATTTCTTTCTCTCACGTCTCTTTGTCAGTGATCTTGAATACATGGCAATAAACAAAATATTTACTCAAACTCATAAATGACAAATTAGTGTGAAAATGTGATGTGCTTTATGTTTTTATTTATATATTTTGTTTAGTGAGGACAATCTGAAATGAACTGCCTTTAGGGCTTTTAACCATAGGAGAACTCAACTTTTGTGAATCTCACTGTTAGCACCTGGAATTAATGAAATCATTCAGTCAACTCTCAATTGTATGTGGATGAATGAGTCATGGAATCAACATATATGTAATCCAACAGTCATTAGTGAAACCTTTTAAGAATCTTGACTAAGAAGGAGCAGAAAGGGGGCTTTTGGTATGCTGGTAATCTTCTATTTAACATTAAATGGGTTCACTTTGAGATAATTCATTAAATCCATACCTTTGTGATTTGGGCAGTGTCTTAGTTATGTGATTTTCCCATTTTTAAAAAGCTATTATAAAAAAATTTTTTTTAATGAAAACATTGTATGATCTAATAAGCTCCATGAAGTCATGTATTTGTCTTGTTCAACATTACATTCCCAGTGTACCTGGCACATAGGAAGGACTCAACATATATTCAAAAGAATTAAAGGTTAAAAAGAAATTCTACAACACACAAGTGAAAGAGCTGAGTTAAAAAGCAAAGGTTCTTTTTCAGAGTGATTAACTTTCCAACGCTCTTAACTTCCTCTTTTTGGTTTTCCTGGGTGTTCTTTTCATATCTCCAAAACCATGCTTATATCTTTTTTCTTAGTTGATCAAGTTCAGACCTTGTGTTCTTGCTATGAAAGATGAGGACTCAGCTCTTACCACTACCATTTTCCTATCTTCTTCCTCCAGATATAGCTATAATTATTGAGAGCTTGAACCAATTCAGAATCAAAATACTGAAGTTTACATTCAACTTCTGTGTCATGTTTGCCTTCAATTCCTTTGGTGATAGGAGCATTGAGTAAAGAATAATTAACAACAAAAAGATGCAACTCCAGAACACCTGAATGTCAGGAAGAAGCTGGACTGGGACCATAAATGTTAACTCAGAATACAAAAATAGAGAGCTCCTCATATTATCCTCATATGACAATCAAGAATTGTCTTCGTACCTTCTCACATGCATCTTCCTTAAGTTGACCTATCTCAATAAAGCAAGAAAATTGGAAATCTTTCAACAGTACTATTACAAAGGAAAAAATAATTTGAGGGAGATGCTTAGTCTAACCTTTTTTTTTTTCTTTTGGAGAGAGAAAATGAAGCCCAGAGAAATTAATTTGCCCCAAGTCACACAGCTTGTCAATAGCAGTCTACCAATATTTGGCTAGTTATTTACTTATTCAATCAGCAAACTTACCGGGTGGTGTGCAAATAAAAAGCAAGATGAAACCCCTGCTGTCAAGATATCTTCTGTCTAGAAAGTATAGGAAGTCAAGAGTCCATGGACTGGGAGCACAAAAGTCTTTATGGGGAGGTCAGGGAGAATGGATACAGAAGGGACAGAGAAATGGTGATGTGTACATGATGCCTGAAGCCTGCGTAGTGAGTACAATGGCCAGGGAGGAAAGGGTACTCCTCACCCAGCGAGTGCATATCCAGAGGCATCCAAAATGAGAAAACATGGTGGACAGGAACTGAAAAGTGATCTGGATGACTTGAGAAACAGGATGGATGAGGAGTAGGGTTTTGAGGTGAGGGGTGCAGGAATCAGCTTGTGAAGACAATGGAGATTCATTTCAGAAATACAAAGATTGTGATATGATGAGATTCGCCCTTTAGAAAGCTGACTTTTATGCTGAAATGAAGGATGGACTAGAAGCAGGAGATTATGCATCAGGAGACAACGCAAAAATGAAAGCTAGAGATTCAGTGAGGAAGGGATGGATTCTGGAGATGAGAGGAGGCTGAATTGATAGAATTTGGTGATGTACTGGTAGAAATGAGTGAGTGTTCATGAAGAATGGGTTCCTAGATTTCTGGCATGGGAAATCTACTGAGTGGGCCATAGTGGGCCAACAACCGTATTCCCTACCGTGCTGGGAAAAGCAATTTGGTGGGTGGAAATGATGATAAATTTGATATTGGCATATTGATGGGGACATCCATGTAATGATACTTAAGTCCCTCAGCAATAAAATTATTTTCTGTGGCCTGCCTTGAATGAACGGACTCCTTCAGTTTAACACATACTTGGTAAGTATAGCACAACTGCCACCTGCCCCCCCACCACCCCCATTATGAATCTATTTCAACTTGGACTAATTCCTATTGGACCATTATGGTAGACTTTGTAAGAGAAATTGGAAACTTTCCCTGCCCACCATAAAAAAGAACTTCAAGGTAAATGACTGATAAGGCAATGTTTCAAAACAGTCAGGAAATACTAAAATTTTCCAAGCTGTGCTTATTCAGTTCAGTTCAGTCGTTCAGTCGTGTCCGACTCCTTGCGACCCCATGAATCGCAGCATGCCAGGCCTCCCTGTCCATCACCAACTCCCAGAGTTCACTCAAACTCATGTCTATCAAGTTGGTGATGCCATCAGCCATCTCATCCTCTGTCGTCCCTTTCTCCTCCTGCCCCCAATCCCTTCCAGCATCAGAGTCTTTTCCAATGAGTCAACTCTTCGCATGAGGTGGCCAAAGTATTGGAGTTTCAGCTTTAGCATCAGTCCTTCCAAAAAACACCCAGGACTGATCTCCTTTAGAATGGACTGGTTGGATCTTCTTGCAGTCCAAGGGACTCTCAAGAGTCTTCTCCAACACCACAGTTCAAAAGCATCAACTCTTCGGCGCTCAGCTTTCTTCACAGTCCAACCGTCACATCCATACATGACCACTGTGCTTGTTACATTTAGTTAAATGTCTAACATGGGAAACTGGGTAAACACATGGAGAAATCATAAAGGTGTTATATCAAATGACTGGTATGATATAGCACAGGAGCAAGGAAATACAATTAACTGTTGTCAAAAACCATGCTTTTGATTTTAATCTCCCACATGTACTGAGGTCTGCTGAACACAACTGACTTCAGAATGTGGAAGAAATGACCATTGATTTCAATTAATCAAAAGGAGGATAAGCCATAGTGAAATATCTACAAAAAAGTTCTATTCAAGGACAACCTTTCCCTCCTTCCTTTCATTCTGACCTTCTTTTTCTCATCCATAATATATAGAATTTATCCTTTTCTCTGGAATTCTGATTCACTTTCTAGATTATTTTTATTTTTCACATTTAAGTAAAAAATAAAGTTCAAGATCTAATTTCATAGAGGATCCTCTCCTAAACTTTATCTATGCTTTCATTATCCTTTGTTTTGGCCAAATTTTTCAACATTAAATTTAACATCTATTAACTTCATGTTTTCTCCTCTCTACTTTAAATGTGCTCTATATAAACAGGCAATTATCTGCCTTCCATCCTTCCATATTGTCTTTAACTTTATAAGTCACACAGGGGCTTATATTATATCAAGAGCATCACACCAGATGCTGTACATTTTTAGGGATTCTTTTCTTCTGACCTCAGGACCACACCTAGCCATTTAAAAGAAAAATACATTCTTTGTAAGTCTTAATGATCAAACACCAATAAATGGTTAACTTAGAAAATAAACCTACACCTAAGATAAGAACTAGTAGACAAAGTTCTTAAAACATCAATAAAACATGAGTCAAGGATTCAGGTTAAAACACTAAAAAAAAAAAGTCATTTTCTCCATTCCTAAAATTCTTGTCTTGGAAGACATATTTTCCAAGACAATTAAGCAATTTATTTTCACTGTTCAAATGAACTGCAGGCTTGAACCCAGAACCAATGAATAGATTAGGGAATCTGCCATCACTTTTAATTTTTATTCAAGCTTAATATCATTAGAATTGATTTCTGGAGATAAAAATGAAGGATACATTTGCCCTGACACTGAAATATAGTTTGATGTGTTTAGTAAAACTACACAATAAATAGTAATAATAAAAATGATAATTTTGTAAAATAATTATTTTGACAAAGTTCATTTTAGCAATCAATTAGTTCCTTGATGTTAATTAAACTCTTACTATAGATGTATGCTTAACTTTATATAGGTTTTGTGTTTTTTTAGTTCAAGTTAGCAAAAAAAGAAAAATCTCATGTACAAGCACTAATGTAATGAATCTCATGTATCAAAAGGCTTAAATCTAAGAAAAACCCAACGTTTTATTTTCCAGTAGGAAATGTTTGAACTGTCCATATAATTTTTGACTCCTACAGTGAAGACTGTGACAACATTATAGCTCTGTGTTTTGTTTATGCCCAGAAGTTATGAAAAAAAAAAAAAAACCAATTCTGACTGATAGAGCTTTTGTAAAATTCTTTATGTCATATTCTTTAAAAAGGAGAGGAAGATAACTACCTGAGAAAATAAAAATTCCATAGTTTCAACTAAAAAGAAATTATATCCAATCTATACTGGCGAATATCTAACACTTTGTACTTATTGGTACACAGAAAGCACTCAACAACTGTTTGTTGAATGAAAGAATCCCATAAGTTTTGCTGTTTTGTTTGCTTTTTTTAAAAAAAGGCAGCTGTTTTCTGCAAAGAACAAAAAGTATACTACTTTATCTTGCTTTCTGGGAAGAAGTAAAAAACTAGTTCTTTATACCTAAATACCATATTCATATTCAAAGAGCATCTGAAATTCACTAGAACAATAATTTATTAAAAAGTACCCCGTATGGGTCAGAATAAAAACTGGTTGTAAGATTTTGGGCCTAATGATGAGATGTAAATGAAAAGTAAAAAGCCAATTTGTAATGGGGAATTAAACCATCTGTTTCATTATTCTAATATCAAATAGGCAAGAAATTAATGCAGCTGAAACTTATACTACTGATAACTAAATCAATCAGTTACTATAAAAAAATACAAGAGAATAATAAAAAACTAATTTATTTTAAAATTTAAAATACGTTAAAATTTTTAAATACAATGATGTTTTTTAAGATTAATATTCTAAATGTAACAAATATTTTCACCCATAATCTACAATCTTGAAGAGTCTATACTCTTTAACAAATCATACTGTGTATCACTATTGTGTAAAACTGCTTAGGTTTAATTTTAGTCAAGCAATAAGATTTCACTTCACAACTTATTTTCTAAGCTGTTAGTTGATGTTCAAGAGTAGGTCTACCAACTTCTCCTGAAAATATGAAAGCATATTAATTTTCATTCAGGAGCCCTCTCTTAAAACAACAGACACTAAAGGTATGAAACAATGTCGTCATTGTGAAAAGAATGTTACTTTTTTTTAATCTAACAGAGAGGCACTGGATACTAATTAATGAAATATTGCCAAGATAAGTGTCTTGGTACTATTATCTTAACTACTAACTCCACTAGATTATCTGGTTGAGAATATTAATCTTTTTTGATTGAAAAGGAAAAAACAAAAATCATGCTCGAGGAACTAAACTGACTTGCTAAACTATGTCCCAAGTCCCAACTTTCCTCTCTGAACATGAATGAATGCCTCTATCTTAAAAACTCTCAGTCTCCTAAGCAGTGACAGGGTCAACTAGGTATGTTTCTGATGACTTATTTGCTCACCTCTAAGAACACTCTAGGGGAATTTAGTATTTATGGGAGATACAAGACAGCAAATGAGAAGTCATTCCCAGAACGCAGGGTAAACGGCTTCAATGTGGTTTTCTGGTCACCAAGAAACAGCCGTCAATTAACTCTGATCAGACACAAATATAGATACAGCGGCAGCACGTTTAAAATCGTCCCCCAGCCTGAAAATTCTGTTCTTTCCCTTCCTCCTTCTCTTCTTAAAACATAAATCATGCCACCTTTATATGATTTATAGTATAAACAGAAAACCAATCAGCCAAACAAAACAACCCCCCTACTTAAAGGGAAATAAAAACTTTGCATAGCCATTGATTCTTAAGCACCCACTCCTGTTAATGTGGTTCCTAGTTAATAGTAGACTAGAAGAGTATAACCTGAATATTCCCTCTTACTGGTTAAACTACTCTGCATTTCCACATACATTTTCTACAGCAGTCATTTCTATGCTCAGAACAGCACTTCTACTAATAAGTTCTGAAAAAGATATTTTGACTACTTTATAAAAAATCTATACAGAAACTCAGACATCATTTTTTAAATGTATTGTTTCAAAATATCAACTACTGTTCTTACTTCTCCCAAGTTCAAACTAATTGAAGGTTATGAAGTAACCACTTCCCCCAGAAGCCAGAACTTTCACCTCTTCTGAACAGGGGAATACCTCTCATAAATTAGGTAAAAATAAGGGCTTGCTGATTGAATGATAGTCCAAGATTCCTGTAGCTGCCAATTCCTTATCGAGGCCTTCCATCTACCACAATGAGCAATCCCTGAAAGTTAAGTTAAGGTAGTAACTTTCTTCATCAGTTATCTGGAAGTCTGAAAGTAGTAGTAAAAACAAGCTCCATAGATACCAGTTTCTCAACTAGCGTCAATTTGTTCCAAGGAACATAACAAGAGAAATATGAGGACCGTGATCACTAAATCTGAAGTTCTGCCTATTTCGGACCAACTGAGCTTTCATTAAGGGCAACTCAGTCATTACAGATGATCTTGTTTAAGAGGTAGAAGAAGGAAGTGCAAAGATCAAAGGAGTGCTTACAAAGGGGAACAACTATTTTTGTACCTATACTCCAGTATTTACTAACGAATTTGAAAAACAGGGGCATTTATTCAGCCCGTGTAAATGCCAGCTGCAGGACATAAGATAAAATTGAAAGTTTAAAACAAAGATAACAGATTTTCAAATGCCACCAACCCCTAATTGGATTAGGGCATTTTCCTGAAAAAGTCTTTCAAAGTTAGAAGTGGTTTTCTGTTCACAGCAAGCAGTATTTCACTGCCAGCATTAAATCTACACATAATGAGTCTTTCTTTGTGTTCACATTTGCCCAGTAGGCCCTGGCTTAGGAAGACATTTTATCTAAATAAGCTCCAGAGGGCTTTGAGGAGTTGCAGGTATGTCAATATGGATAAGTAAATTCAGGAGATCTCTGTTTGCTTTATATGTTCTTCTCACTTTAGCAATTTAATTACATTATAAATCAATCTCTCTTTATTTCCTATCTTCTGAAGTTCATAAGCTCAAAAAATGCTTTGCTTTAAGTTATTTATATGATTTCTTTAGCACATCAAACAGTAAAAGGATTCATCTCTAGAAAGCACAATGTTAAAATCAGGAAAACAACATGCTTCAGCTGAGGGCTTTATTTTAATCAGATCCCCTTTTAAAAGTTCTAGCAAACACAAATGCAATTTAAACTACTCAGGAATATTCAATTGAAGTATTTTGCCAGAAAAATAAGCACTGAATACCTCAATCCTAAGCTTCAGTGTTTACCAAAGATCACTAGTTTGTAGAGGAGCCATTTCTATGCCAGAGTTATTAAATGTTTTAGTAATACCATAGTCATTCTCCCAGATTACGGGCTTTATAACAAAATCCTTAAGTTAAATATAGTTTAGTTAGCTGCAATGCTGAAAAACCCTACTTAACAAAGTCCACGAAAAGATCTTAAATCTTGATAATCAACAAGGTCAACCAACCAACCAATCATCCTACAAACAACTCTCCTAATTTACTACCGTAAATTAATGAGAAATTTTACCTAGCATTGATTCTCATACAACACTCCCGGTAATTTCATTACTGTTCAACCTATAGACTAAAAGAACACAATCTGAACATTTACTCTATTGGTTAAAATACTCTGCATTTCCAGATACACGGTCTACCGCAGTCATCTGTATGCTCAGAACAGCACGTCTACCGACAAGTTCTGAAGATGAGAAAGATAATGTTTTGACTTCTTTATCAAAAATGCATACGAAAACGCAGCTATTTTTAAAATGTATTATTTTAAAATGTCACAATAGCTTTGTTTATATCATTTTTGTTTTAGAAGTCATGCACAACACATGGTCCAAGTGTTTTACATAATCAGACTGTCTCAAAAGTGTCCTAAGTGGGTATTTCGCTTTCAAATGCCAGTCCCTGTAGGATCAGTACCAGGCCCTCCTTATTTTTTGAAAGGTACACACAGGTCCTGGTTGGGGGTGGGGTGGGGTGTGAGAGAGTGTGAGTGAACTGGGGGCTTCTTTCGGAAGTAGGAGTTCAGGAATAAGGCTGTCCGATCAATCTGGGGGAGCCGGGGAGGGCTTTCCCAGCTGAAAGGACTGACATGCACTTCTGCTTTCATTTCATGAAACGCCCTTAGGTGAAATCTGGTTCGGCACTGCACCAACCACCTTCCCCCTCTCTCCTCCGCGCCCAAGCGCACCCCAATCCTCAAGCCACCCACCGGCAGGGAGTGAGGGTGGGTATAAAAAAAAGTTTCCCCGAGTTCCCCTCCGCTTCCCGTTCCCACCGGCGGAGGGACAGAGGAGAAGGAACTGCCCGGGCGAGCAGCCGCGGCCCTCCGGCCGACCGGCCCGTGCTTGGTCCGGATGTGCCTGGCCCCCGGCCCGCCGAGCCCATGCGCCTCTCCACCACTGTCAACCTTCCCCTACGATCTAGCCGGACGGTTAGCGCAGGAATGAGGAAGTCCGAGCGGGGCTGGAGGGTGCGGGGCGGGCGGGTGGCGGGAGCCGGGCCGGCGCGGCCCCCACTTGCCCGAGTTTGGCTTACCCTGCTGGCAGGTCCGCGCTCGGCCTCCCTGCGCCTGTGGCTCCCGCTCCGGGGCGGCGCGGGCCTGGGGGCCGGGGAAGGGAGAGGCAGCGGTCGGCCGGAGCCGGAGCGGGTCCGGGTGCGGAGTGGGCCGGCTTGGGTCCGGGCCGGCAGGCAGGCGCGCGCGGTCTCGCCGGGCCAGTCAGCGCCGCGCCATGTCCGCAGCGCGGGAGGAGGGAACGCCGGGCGCGGGGTTGCGGGGCCGCGGCGTCGCCGCCTTCCCGGCCGCGGCTGCTCCGGCCTGGGCTGCGCTGGGCTCTTGGGGTCGGGCCGGCGACTGGGCGCAGGCCGAGGGCGGCGGCGGCGGCGGCGAGGCCCGACCGACGGGAAGGGCAGGGGAAGCTGTCAGCGCGTCGCCGGGCCGCTCCGGTGGCGAAACCTCCTCTTCCTGCCCCGGCTCGCTGGTGCACTTCTCTCTCTTTCTCTCTCGCTCACTCTCTCACTTCCTGGCTGGAAATTCCCACTGACGTCGAGAGAAGACAGACGGACACACGCGCGCAAGGCGCGGGGGCGGGAGGTGGGGTCGCCGCCGGGGGTGGGGAAAGCCCGCACTCCTGTGGGGCCGCGCGACCCCGGCCCGGCCCCGCCTGCCGGCTCGGCGAGCGCCCCCTGAGCCGCTGTGGGGCGCAGGCGAGGGGCGCGCGCTCGGCGGGCAGGATGCCGGGGTCCCTCGCCGGCGCTCCCGGAGCCCTGAGGGCAGAAGCGGACGGGGACGCCTCCTGCGAGCGCCTGCGGGGCCGAGTCTTCCTGAGAAGCGGGAGGCGCGGAGGCGGCGGCCGTGCGGCTGTCCAGAGTTGAGCGGTCCAGAGTCCTTAAGGACAGGCCCGAGCATCTGGAGGGATGATGGGTCGGCATGGGGCCAAGCATGCTGTGTATAAAAATAAATCTCATCGGTATATTCCATTTAAGTGCTCTCAGTTACTCCCAAATCTCTTCACAGATTAAACTGGAATGTCTATAACATAACTAACTGATTTCTGTCCACGAAAGTCTGAACACCTACTGGTTTTGGGTGAGGTCTCAAATCTCCTGGTTTTGACAGTTATTCAGAACTTCCAATTACAGGGCATAGTCAGGCCTTTATGATAATTACTGTGGGTGGAATTATAGTGATGATGGTAGAAATGGTTTTGGTTCACAGCTCATAAAGAAATACTGATCCAGCAAATGGGAAATTTGTCTCTTTTTTTTCTGGAGAGACCGATGATAGAAGTCACAGAGGGGCCTCCCAGTGATCACCATTCACTAGCTTTTGAGCTTTACGTGCCAGGCACTGTGCTAGGGGCCGGCAGGGAATCCCTTGGGGTAGATGAGTTCCCCTCAACTGACAAACAAGAAACTGAGCTGAAATAGTTTAGAGCTAATTATCTCATTACTGAATTCAGTGATAACCGTGTAAATTGAACTTTAAAACATCAGGAATCAGGGAACCACCAGGCCAAGTGTCGCTATGGCGTTAAATTGCCCCAGCAATATTCCCTTGGAGCCCACTCCTTGCCTTCCCTCCTGCCCTCTCAGGTTATAAGAATATTCTTGGGACTTTCCTGGTGGTCCAGTGGCTAAGACTCCGCCCTCCCAAAGGGGCGGGGAAGAGGGGGAGGAGGGTGGTAAGGGGTAGGGTTCCATTCCTGATCAGGGCACTAGGTCCCACATACCACAACTAAAGATTGAAGCTCCCATGTGCCTCGACTAAGACTCAGCACAACCAAATTTTTAAAAACTCAACATTGAAAAAACGAAAAGAGTCTTCTTGATGGAATGTTTGGCAGAGGAGTAGAGATCCATTTGTTTGGGTCTGGAGTGAATCTCTGAGGTGACCTTGGGACCAACCACAGCAACCTTCCTTCAGGTCTAACATCACCTTTCTAAAGCACATTCACAGCGCATAAAATCTGTTCCATAAATAGTACATGTCTTTCTTTTCTTTAAAATGTTATACACATTGTTTCACCAAAGAATTGGTCATAAGAGTATATCCCAGACGTGGAGAGACCTGAAAAGGAGAAAAGGTGGGAGAGTCAGGATTTGGACCCAAGGCAGCTTGACCTCTGCTTTTAGGAGGCTAAGATACAGGTGGTGGGAGAGAAGTTACGAATTGTGGAAGGTAGGCTGCAAAAGTCCTGGCATCATAGATCCTTTTCTTTGAGGCAGTAAAGAAGGAATGGGGTATCACTGTTTACCTCGTTATGGGGAACACAATAGTCTTTTGCTGCTTCTGTACATAATCATTTGGAATTTACCAAAAAGGTAACTGGGCAAAACAAAGACTTTCATGGCACAATATATCTTAAATAAATAAACTACTCAGGCTAGAAAAAGTTGATATTTTATGAGACCCTCTCATAATCTAAGGGAAAGATTATTTGGACTCAACCTCATATCGAAGGAGTAGAACAAGTACTTATTATTTCTGGCATTGTTTCCAGCATATTTATGTGATGTTTGGGATGAATAAGACTATCAGATGTTTTTTTAAAAAACCAAAATCTCAGGGATTCAGCACAGTAAAACTTTAAATGTCACTTCTCTCTCACTCACAATCTACTGCGGAAGCTCCTGGGTGGTGGCACACGGGGGCAGCTCTCCTCCAGACAGGACTCAACCCTTCAGAATCCTCCCATCATCTAACTGCTCCATCATCATGTGTTGCTTCCAATTTTGCCTCAGAAAAAGAAGAGAAGGAGCACAGGAAATATACGTCTTCTTTCAGCACCCTTTGAATGAAAGTGACACAACACTTCTGCTCACATTCCATGGCCCCGCTTTAATGCAAGGGATCCAGGAAATAGTTTTGCTGGGTATTTAGGAAGAGGAAATAGGTTGGGTGAGCACCCAATTAATCCTTGCTACACATGTATTAGGGAGGGCTTCCCAGGTAGCTCAGTGGGTAAAGAATCCACCTGCAATTTAGGAGACACAGGAGACTTGGGTTCGATCCCAGAGTCAGGAAGATCCCCTGAAGGAGGCCATGGCAACCCACTCCAATATTCTTGCCTGGAGAATCTTATGAACAGAGGAGCCTGGCAGGAGTCCGTAGGGTCGCAAAGAGTTGAACATAACTCAAATGACTTAGCACACACACATATTAACTTATTTAACTCAAACAATCATATGAAATAGGTCCCTTTTAGCCCTATTTTTACAGTCTAAACATCAAATAATTTTCCTAAGGTTTCATACCTAGTTAGTAGTAGGGGAATCAGGATTCAAATTCAGTTGATTTGCCACTGATATCCATGCTCTTAATCACTACACTAAACTATTTATCCAATGTAATGAAAAGGAGAAGGATTTAAGAGATTTTAGAAGATAGGGTCAATAGGATGTGCTTACAGATAATACATGCAGGTCAAGAGGGATAAAAACTGAGATAGCTCTGAGTTTTCTAGTCTGAGTAATTAGAATGGTAACATCATAACTGAGAAAGAATCTGTGGAAACATGAGTTTGGTTTTCGTCATGTTAATCATAATAGGCTCTATGAGACCATGTGGCAGTGACTAATATTCAATTGGAAATTCAAGCCCGATGCTCTAAGAGACATAGGATTGGTGATCTAAATCAAGAGATAACTACAAAGATGTGGTTGGTGGTGGTTGTCATGAGTGTGTTTCTAAAACATTAGTGACCAAAGAGAGTTGGAAGAGAAGAGAACCAAAAACAGAAATTTGATGAGCAACTATTTCTGGAGTTGATGTGTGTGGGTGTGTGTGTGTATAGCAAGATAGAGGAGAGAAAGACAGAGACACTTAAAGACTCCTCAGGTGCCGCTGAAGGTAAGAAGAAGGCTTGGAAAACCAGATTAGAGAGAGTTTCAAGGGTCAGAGAGTATTCAACAGTGTGAGATACTGCAGACAGTTCCTAAAAGGTCAGAATAAGAAGAAACTGTTTACTGGGAAATTATGAAATTCCAAGCATGGTTTCAGGTAATGCTTATGCAGCTAAGGAAAGAAACCACCTTGCACTCTGTTTGGAAGAAGAGGAGACCTCATTATAATATTTTCAAAATGGCACTGATACCAGTGGCTGCAGTCTAGGTTACTTTAAAATTTCAATATACTCATGAGAGCCAGGAACCAGGTTATAGGGGGCTGACAAGGGAGTGGGAAATGGAGACAAGAAAACAATAAATGCAAAAGCATTTGGAGTGAGAAGAAAGAAAGGAGGAAAGAGAAGCTAGTGTCATTTTTCATGTATGTGACTAATATTTATGGAGTACCGGGGTTAAAGGAAGTTTGGAAGGGTTGAGAAATAGTTTAATGAGTTATAGAGTTAATTAAAAAAAAAGAGGAGTATGAAGGAACAAGGTGCTAGAAGAAAAGGGAAGTGGGAAGTGTGGAGGTCATAGTCTGCTGCTGCTGCTGCTGCTAAGTCGCTTCAGTCGTGTCCAACTCTGTGCGACCCCAGAGATGGCAGCCCACCAGGCTCCTCTGTCCCTGGGATTCTCCAGGCAAGAATACTGAGTGGGTTGCCATTTCCTTCTCCAAGGCATGAAAGTGAAAAGTCAAAGTGAAGTCGCTCAGTCGTGTCCGACTCTTAGTGACCCCATGGACTGCAGCCCACCAGGCTCCTCCGTCCATGGGATTTTCTAGGCAAGAGTACTGGAGTGGGGTGCCATTGCCTTCTCCGGTCATAGTCTAGGTGAAGGAATTTCAGGGGAGAGGTCTTCCTGTGTGAACAGTGAGGAAGAAGCCTGAGGAGAAGAGAAACTCAGGAAGAGAAGATTAGGCTCTAACTGTCAGTCGAAATGCACAGTCAAAAATAACTATTAGAGACTGTGTTTTCAGTTAGGGCTGCCATATAATATAGAAACAATAGAAATTCGTTTTTCTCCTGATTCTAGAGGCTACAAATCCAAGAATGAGGTACCAGGTGGGTTGATTCTTTCTAAAGCCTCTCTCCTTGGCTTATAGAGAACTTTCTTTTCCCTGTGTCTTCACACGGGTCCCTCAGTATGTCTGTGTTCTAATCTCTCCTTATTGTAAGGACACCAGTCATATTGGATCAGGGCCCACTCCAGCTACCTCATTTAAACTTAGTTGGCTTTTTAAAGCCTTTCCCAAATACAGTCACATTCTGAGCTACTGGAGGTTAAGAAATCAACATACAAATTATGTGGGTGGGCAGGAGACACAATTCAACCCAAAACAGAAATATCTTCTACTGACCTTCATGAGGACACAGAACTACAGGAAACAAATCATCCCAGTTTGCCCAGTACCATTTTGGTTTTAGCACAGAAAGCACTTTGTTCAGGAACCCCTCAGTCTCCAGTCGACCAGGGTGATTGGTCAGGCCACCTGGAAGCCAACAAAATTGGTTTGAATAAAATCAGATTGGCTGATTTGAGACTGCTGCCAATTACTTGTTTATATGGAAGGGGTTTCTGTCTTCTGGAAGGTTTTATATCTGGCTGTCAAAGCTACTCATAAGTAATGATCTGATGCTTATATATATATACACATACATATATATCTTTAATAGGATAAATATGCCTTTGAATACATATATCTCCTGACAAGTTTTTATAGCAATCTGAAAGATATTGACATAATAATACCCATTATAATAGATCAGCATTCATCACATTGGCAGCAAGACTTTAAAAACAACAACGGTGTCAGGACTTGTTGAATTACAGATTCAAACAATGCTGCTTCTCTGTTGACAATTTCACTGTATCAACAATTATTTTTAAGTTTTAGATTCAGTCTGCTTTAGAATTACATTCTTTTCATTAAAGAAATTGTTAGAGCAGCACTTCCATAATCTTAACATCTAAATTTTTCTGACTGTGTGTGCCCACACGGTCATAGGTAGATGTCATTAGAACTGCTAAAGTAGGGGAACCTTGAAGAGAGGTTGGAGTGAGACTATGAGCAGCTAACCCTGGTGGTCCTGAAGTTATAGGGCAGTGAGACCCCCAGTCCTTGAGTAGAAAGGGGCAACCCTAGGCTATGTGGTGGCCAAGTTCTACTCACTTTCTCAGTGGAGTCTTTTCTGAACCCCAAAGTTGCCTAAGATACTCCTCTTATTTGCTTCTCTAGTTCCTGGGTCATTGCATTTAGTTCATTGCATTGAATTTATGATATCAAGTAAATGGTTTTTGAGTCAATGTTTAATTTTACATTTTAAAAAATGTGAAAATTTCAAAATTTGTCATAAAATGCAAAGTATATAAAAGAAAAATCAATGTTAATAAATATAACTAGTTGAACTTATTCTATATAGCAATTTGTATGCCAGAAAACAGATGGCACCATCAACAAGTCATTAACAAGACTTTGCTGAAGGAATTACTTTCAGGGGTGGGAGCAGAGTAAAGGGAAACCAACAAAGAATGGCATCCCAGGGCTAACAAGAACAGGGAGTCTTTACCACTCCCAGGCCTGAAGGGGCATGGAGGGAGAGCAGTGCCTGGAACCAAAGAAGAGCCTGTAGCTACAGGAGAAGTTTTAGAAAACAGCAGGGCACTTCACTAGAGAAATTAGCTAGACAGGTCCCCCCATGGCCAGGAGAATACATTACCCCACTTCTCTCCACCATTTACGCCTCCAGTGTTTCCCATTAAGAGGAGCCCACTGGAAGCCAGAATCACAAAGTAGAATGGAAAGAAGTAGAGAGTGGAACTGGAGAGCAAGTGCAGAGTGGCAAAATGCAAATCCAAAACAACTACCATTTTAAAAGAATTTAGGGACTTCCCTCGTGGTCCAATGGTTGAGACTCCACGCCTCTAGTACAGGGGGCCCAGATTTGAGCCCTGGTCAGAGAACTGGATCCCACATACCACAACTGGGAGTTCCCAGGCTGCACCTAGGAGTTCACCTGCTGCAAACGAAAGATCTCACGTGCAGCAAAGGCCCCGAGTACTGCAACTGGGACCCGGTACAGCCAAATAAGCAAATAAATACATATTTTTTAAATAAAAAAATTTAACTGGTCAGTTTCTAGAGGTGCATCCAGGCTCCTTCTGTAGCTAATCCATCCTGACAGGGACAAAGAGAGGCTGTGGGGTATAGCATGATGCATTGCCTGTTTATAGGATGGAAATACTATAAAGAACACATTACCATCCTTGTCATAGGGTGTGACCTTAAGCACTCAGCAATCTAATTCTTTTTTAAAGCTTGTTAGAAGGAAATTATAAACAGGGAAGAGCATCTACTCTGTAGGACATGGGTGCTATTTACTCCATTTTAAATTCTATTCTTACATCAAACTGGATCAGCAGAAGGCCTCCTGAATACCAGATTACATTAGTCCATAGAAGAACAATTTTTGGTGATTTGTTTGGGCTCCAAAATCACTGCAGATGGTGATTGCAGCCATGAAATTAAAAGACGCTTACTCTTTGGAAGGAAAGTTATGACCAACCTAGACAGCATATTCAAAAGCAGAGACATTACTTTGCCAACAAAGGTTCGTCTAGTCAAGGCTATGGTTTTTCCTGTGGTCATGTATAGATGTGAGAGTTGGACTGTGAAGAAGGCTGAGTGCCGAAGAATTGATGCTTTTGAACTGTGGTGTTGGAGAAGACTCCTGAGAGTCCCTTGGACTGCAAGGAGATCCAACCAGTCCATTCTGAAGGAGATCAGCCCTGGGATTTCTTTGGAAGGACTGATGCTAAAGCTGAAACTCCAATACTTTGGCCACCTCACGCAAAGAGTTGACTCACTGGAAAAGACTCTGATGCTGGGAGGGATTGGGGGCAAGAGGAGAAGGGGACGACAGAGGATGAGATGGCTGGATGGCATCACTGACTTGATGGACGTGAGTCTGAGTGAACTCTGGGAGTTGGTGATGGACAGGAAGGCCTGGCGTGCTGCGATTCATGGGGTCACAAAGAGTCAGACACGACTGAGCGACTGATCTGATCTGATCTGATCCTGGATCTCAGGATTTAATATCTGAGTAAATATTTAATATCTTTCAATAATTCTAGAAAATTCTGACTCCATTATCTTTTACAACATTGTCTCTCCTCCATTTTCTCTAGTCTCTTCTTTTGGAAAATTTAATTAAGCATGTGTTAGATTTTATTATTCTAACTTCTGTAACTCAGTATCTCTTTATCTTTGAATTGAATTCTGGGTAATTTCTTTAAATTTATTTTCAAGTTCACAAATTCTCTGTTCATTTATATTGCGTATGATATTAAATACATCAGCTGAGTTTTAAATAATAAATTATATTTCTTGAAACTTTATTTTTATAAATTCTTTGAAGGCTGAATTGAAGCTGAGTACTCCAAAGAGTTATTTGTTTCTATTAACTTGGCAACACTTAAAATTCCCTACTCAAGTATTCTTGACCACCAACCACCTACAGTGTGAGTGGTTATGAATTCTCAGGAGAGAATTCTTCTCTTTTTATACAGTGACAAAGACTCGAAAGGCAATTCTTCAGCTGTTCCCTCCTGCTTTCAGTTAAATTCCTGACTTTCACAAAACTTCAGCAATGCACTGATTTTTAAAATAGGTTAGCCAGTATATCATTGTTATTTCCACCACTTACTTCATTTTGGTTACTTCAATCAGGAATAGCAACATGTAGCTATTACACATTTTAAAGTGATTTTCTGCTCTAGTTATGGCATCTATCATGTATTAAATTGTTAATCTTTTAACCTTTAATTATATCTTCAATAATTTATTACTTAAAAAAATTTCACCTGACTCTTTCAACAGTTCTATTTCAGCAAAACATCTGTTTGAAGCATTATCTTGGTTTTTCTTCTCTGGCTTGCTGGTACTACTAGGGCAAGATCTTATTTTCCATTTCCTGCTCAGTCCTCAGGCTCTGCATGAACTGACCTATTTGACAGGTCAAATGATTAGGGTCTTTTGTACAGTGGCAGGTTGACAAAGGGGAAAGCTACCGCTCTCATGGGCTGGTGGTGAACCCACTGGCCATCTGTTAACATCTAGCTGAAGGTTTGAAAAGAAGTCTCTCTTCTCCCAGATCTCCCTGGGCAAAAGCCAGGACTCTTTCCTAGCCTCAGGGGCTAGGAGCAATTCATCTCATGGGTGTAGCTCTCCTCCACATAATTTGTCATCAGCTGGGTTAATTTTACCTTCACAAAAGCAAACAAACATATAAGTACGTGTATCTGTTTCCTAGAGGGACTCATTGGTTCACCCTACAGTCTTTCATTGGAAACCATGAAACTGGGAACTTGTCTTTATGCATGCCCTAAAGAGGAGCCTGGTGGGCTACAGTCCATAGGGTTGAAAAAGAGGTGGACACGACTTGGTGATTAAACAAAGCAACAGCAAGAACAAACAGGTGAGAGTGTCTTTGCTTTCAGAGACCCTGGAGCCTATGACCTCAAGGACCCATCCAGGTGCTCCCACTTACCTGCTCCAATTTTTTCTTTGGAGAAGTAGTTGAGAGAGGTGGTTGAGAGGTGAAATTTGGGGACTTGGGTTCAGCTGCCAGTCTTTCTCACAATGCATTTGAATCACATGTCTCCTGTTAGTGACAAGGAGGACTTATCTTATCTGAAAGATGTGAACTAAGAGCACCAGAGAAGTGGTTTGCTAAGGGAAAATAGGAGTGCTATTGTCAAAAGGAGGAAAAAGTTATGATGGGAGGGTATAAACACCTGATATCTCCTATATTGTAGGGCCTATAAGCCTTACTCACAGTAGATACACATATATTGAGGGTTATTAAAATAGATAGGTAATTTAATTAAATACCAAGAATAGAATTCCATCTGATTGCATTGTTATTAATTGCTGATATGGTTCTCAAATGAGAATATGCTTATCCTGGTTAGGATGTTTTTCACTGCAAGATATAGAATCCTGACTAAGACTAATTTACCAATTATGGAATATTGTTAGGTCATATAGTTGAAAATCCTTAGATAAGGAGGACTTCAGATTTAATGCAATCATGACTTTGCCTCCGTTCCTCTCAGAAGCATTTGTTTCTGCTTTTTTGTCTCTGTGTTAGCAATTTCCTCACGCTGACTTTCTTCTTGGTCAAATGATGGCTTCCAGCTATAACATGGACAACATACTTTCTTTTTCACATTGAGCTGTTGAGGTGGGGGTGGGGAGCTGGAGAGAGAAAGAGAAACATCTTATAGCTCCTTAAGATCAAATAATTTTCTCAGAAGCTTTCAGCAAATTTTTCTTTAATTCTCATTGTCCAGAATTAGGTAATGCAAATGTTTCTTTTTTAATGGCTTTACTGAGTTATAATTGATATACAATAAAATCACACATGGGCTTTCCTGAAGAATCTGCCTGCAATGCAGGAGACACAGGAGATGCAGGCTCTGTCCCTGGGTCAGGAAGATCCCCTGGAGAAGGAAATGGCAACCTGCTCCAGTGTTCTTGCCTGGAAAATCCCATAGACAGAGGAGCCTGGCGGGCTACAGTCCAAAGGGGCACAAAGTGTCAGACACAACTAACTACACAGGCACTTAAGCCACATATATTTAAAGTATAAAATTTGATAAATTTTGACTGAAGTTGAACGGTTCTATGAAGACCTACAAGACCTTTTAGAACTAACACCTGAAAAAGATGTCCTTTTCATTATAGGGGATGGAATGCAAAAGTAGGAAGTCAAGAAACACCTGGAGTAACAGGCAAATTTGGCCTTGGAATACAGAATGAAGCAGGGCAAAGACTAATAGAGTTTTGCCAAGAAAATGCACTGGTCATAACAAACACCCTCTTCCAACAACACAAGAGAAGACTCTATACATGGACATCACCAGATGGTCAACACCAAAATCAGATTGATTATATTCTTTGCAGCCAAAGATGGAGAAGCTCTATACAGTCAGCAAAAACAAGACCAGGAGCTGACTGTGGCTCAGACCATGAACTCCTTATTGCCAAATTCAGACTTAAATTGAAGAAAGTAGGGAAAACCACTAGACCATTCAGGTATGACCTAAATCAAATCCCTTATGATTATACAGTGGAAGTGAGAAATAGATTTAAGGGCCTAGATATGATAGATAGAGTGCCTGATGAACTATGGAATGAAGTTCGTGACAATGTACAGGAGACAGGGATCAAGACCATTCCCATGGAAAAGAAATGCAAAAAAGCAAAATGGCTGTCTGGGGAGGCCTTACAAATAGCTGTGAAAAGAAGAGAAGTGAAAAGCCAAGGAGAAAAGGAAAGATATAAACATCTGAATGCAGAGTTCCAAAGAATAGCAAGAAGAGATAAGAAAGCCTTCTTCAGCCATCAATGCAAAGAAAGAGGAAAACAACAGAATGGGAAAGACTAGAGATCTCTTCAAGAAAATCAGAGATACCAAAGGAATATTTCATGCAAAGATGGGCTCGATAAAGGACAGAAATGGTATGGACCTAACAGAAGCAGAAGATATTAAGAAGAGATGGCAAGAATATACAGAAGAACTGTACAAAAAAGATCTTCACAACCCAGATAATCACGATGGTGTGATCACTGACCTAGAGCCAGACATCCTGGAATGTGAAGTCAAGTAGGCCTTAGAAAGCATCACTACGAACAAAGCTAGTGGAGGTGATAGAATTCCAGTTGAGCTCTTCCAAATCCTGAAAGATGATGCTGTGAAAGTGCTGCACTCAATATGCCAGCAAATTTGGAAAACTCAGCAGTGGCCACAGGACTGGAAAAGGTCAGTTTTCATGCCAATCCCAAAGAACAGCAATGCCAAAGAATGCTCAAACTACCACACAATTGCACTCATCTCACACGCTAGTAAAGTAATGCTCAAAATTCTCCAAGCCAGTCTTCAGCAATATGTGAACCATGAACTTCCTGATGTTCAAGCTGGTTTTAGAAAAGGCAGAGGAACCAGAGATCAAATTGCCAACATCTGCTGGATCATGGAAAAAAGCAAGACAGTTCCAGAAAAACATCTGTTTCTGCTTTATTGACTATGCCAAAGCCTTTGACTGTGTGGATCACAATAAACTGTGGAAAATTCTGAAAGAGATGGGAATACCAGACCGCCTGATCTGCCTCTTGAGAAATCTGTATGCAGGTCAGGAAGCAACAGTTAGAACTGGCCATGGAACAACAGACTTGTTCCAAATAGGAAAAGGAGTATGTCAAGGCTGTATATTGTCACCCTGCTTATTTAACTTCTATGCAGAGGACATCATGAGAAACGCTGGACTGGGAGAAACACAAGTTGGAATCAAGATTGCCGGGAGAAATATCAATAACCTCAGATATGCAGATGATACCACCCTTATGGCAGAAAGTGAAGAGGAACTCAAAAGCCTCTTGATGAAAGTGAAAGTGGAGAGTGAAAAAGTTAGCTTAAAGCTCAACATTCGGAAAATGAAGATCATGGCATCGGGTCCCATCACTTCATGGGAAATAGATGGGGAAACAGTGGAAACAGTGTCAGGCTTTATTTTTGGGGGCTCCAAAATCACTGCAGATGGTGACTGCAGCCATGAAATTAAAAGATGCTTACTCCTTGGAAGGAAAGTTATGACCAACCTAGATAGCATATTCAAAAGCAGAGACATTACTTTGCCAACAAAGGTTCGTCTAGTCAAGGCTATGGTTTTTCCTGTGGTCATGTATGGATGTGAGAGTTGGACTGTGAAGAAGGCTGAGTGCCGAAGAATTGATGCTTTTGAACTGTGGTGTTGGAGAAGACTCTTGAGAGTCCCTTGGACTGCAAGGAGATCCAACCAGTCCATTCTGAAGGAGATCAGCCCTGGGATTTCTTTGGAAGGAATGATGCTAAAGCTGAAACTCCAGTACTTTGGCCACCTCATGCGAAGAGTTGACTCATTGGAAAAGATTCTGATGCTGGGAGGGATTGGGGGCAAGAGGAGAAGGGGACAACAGAGGATGAGATGGCTGGATGGCATCACTGACTTGATGGATGTGAGTCTGAGTGAACTCTGGGAGTTGGTGATGGACAGGAAGGCCTGGCGTGCTGCGATTCATGGTATCGAAAGGAGTCGGACACGATGGAGCGACTGATCTGATCTGATCTAATACACTATTTAATCATCACCACAATCAAGTGGTGATGATTTATCCATGATTTATCCATGTTTCAGATTTATCCATGTTGTTGTGTTTATTAGTAGTTAATTTCTCTTTATAGTTGAGTAGGATTCTGTTGCAGAGAAGGCAATGGCACCCCACTTCAGTACTCTTGCCTGAAAAATCCCATGGACGGAGGAGCCTGGTAGGCTGCAATCCATGGGGTCGCTAAGAGTTGGACACGACTGAGTGACTTCACTTTGACTTTTCACTTTCATGCATTGGAGAAGGAAATGGCAACCCACTCAGTATTCTTGCCTGGAGAATCCCAGGGACAGAGGAGCCTGGTGGGCTGCCATCTCTGGGGTCGCACAGAGTCAGACACAACTGAAGCGACTTAGCAGCAGTAGCAGCAGCAGTATTCTGTTGTATGGATATACCATAACTTATTTATTCACTCCTCTGTTGATAGATATTTAGGTTGCTTCCAGTTTGGGGCTATACAAATGAAGTTGCTAAAACATTGTGTATAACTATGTGTATAGATATATACACATAGTTTTTGTTTTCATGTGTAAATACCCAGGAATGAAATGGCTAGAGCCTATGTTTGGCATACGTATAAAGTTTTAAGAAGCTGCAAACTGTTCTCCTAAAAGTTACATTATTTTAAATTCCCATCAGCTTCTTATGAGAATTCTAGGTCAATAATACTCCTGTAACATTTGGTATAAACTTGGTCTTTTTAGTTTTAACCACTCTAAATGTTATGTGTGGTGCTATCTCATTATAATTTACTTTGCATTACTCTAATGTCTAATTATAAAGTGTATCTTATCATATGCTTATTTTTCATTTGATGTAATGTATGTTCAAATAGTCTGTCCATTTTACAGTGTTGCTTTTATTATTGAATTATGAATTTGTTTTATATTCCAGATAAAAGTCTCTTATCAGATGCAAGCTTTATTTCTTTCTAGACTTGGAAGCTCATCTTTTCATCTTCTGTTGAACAGCAGAAGTTTCTAATTGTGCTGAAGTCTTATTTATTTATTCATTCACTATATTGTGGTTTTAGTATTGTGACAAAGAACTCTTTGCTTAATTCAGACTTAGACTTCCATTTGTTTTCTTCCAGAACTTTAGTAGTGTGAGGCCTTAATTTTAGACCTGTTATTTAATTTTCACATAAAGTCCTTTTAAAAAATATATGGATACCCAATTTTTCCAGGGTCATTCATTGAAAAGACTACTTCCTCTGCTGTACTGCCTTTACAACTTCTCATGTTTGCTATAGGTTTTCCAAACGTCCTCTAATACATCTTAAGAAAGTTCCTTTCTATTCCAACTTTGCTGAGCATATTTTTATAGCATGAATAATATTGGGTTTTATCAAATGCTTTTCTAAATCAATGGAGATGGTGATTTTTTTCTTTTTTAGTTTAGTAATATATTGAAATACATTGATTTTTGAATGTTAAATGAACTTACATTCGAATTTCACTTATTTTATATCATCTTATTTACATATACTGAATTCAATTTGCTAAAATTTTATATAGAATATTTGCATCTATGCTCATTAGTGATATTGGTATATAGTTTTTTCTTTTTCTTGTAGCGTCTTCTTGTCTGGTTCTGGCTCAGGACAATTATACCAATCTGGAATGAGTTGAAAAACATTCCCTTCTCTCTTTTTGTGTGTCTGTATAGAATTGGTACTTCTTTTAATGCTTAATAAACTTTATCAGTCAAGACTTCTGGACCTAGAATTCTCATTTAGGAAGACTTTTAAACTACATATCCAATTTCTTTAATTGATGGAGAATTCTTCAGGTTATTTATTACACTTTGATACTTAGTGTCTTGCAAAGAATTTGCCATTTCACCTAAGTTGTTAAATTTGTAATCATAAAGTTGTTCATAATACTTCCTTATTATATTTCTTTAAAAAATTTGACTTCCTATTTTGAGAATACTGAAGATTCACATGGAGTTGTAAAAAGGAATATATGGAGATCTTATGTACTTTTTAAATAAGCTTCTCCCAATGGTAATGTTTTGCAAAACTATAGTACAATATTACAAAATTATAGTATTTATACAGTCAAGATATAGAACATTTCCATCATATGGATCCCTCATATTCCTCTTTAGTAACCACATCCACTTCTCCTTCCTCCATATCTTCTTAACCCCTGCTGCTGCTGCTAAGTTGCTGCAGTCGTGTCCAACTCTGTGCGACCCCATAGATGGCAGCCCAGCAGGCTCCGCCGTCCCTGGGAACTACTAATTTGTTCTCCATTTCTATAATGTCCTTACATCAAGGACATTATATAAATGAAATCGTACAGTATGTAACCTTTTAGAATTACTTTTTTCCACTCAGCCTAATTGCTGGAGAACTCTACAGGTGGTTGTGTGTATCAGCAGTTCATTTCTTTATTTTGCTGAGTAGTATTCTACGGTGTGGATGTTCCAGTTTCTTTACGCATTGCTTCTACTTTTTGGTTGTTGCAAATAAAGCTTCTATAAACATTCTTGTATTTGTGTGAGAGTAAATTTTCATTTCTCTGGGATAAATGCCCACAAATGTAATTACTGGGTCATCTGGTAGTTGCATGTTTAACTTTTTAAGAAACTGCTGAACTGCTTTCCAGAGTGACTGTACATTTTACATTCCACCCAGTAATACCCGAGTGATCCAATTTCTTCACACCCACACCAGCATTTGATGTTGTCACAATTTTTTATTTTAGCCATTTTCATAGGTGTGTTGCAATATTTCATTGTGGTTTCAGTTTATACATATTTTTAAGGGCTAATGAAGTTGAATGTATTTTCAATATATACCTACCTGCCATCTGTCTACCCTCTTTGGTTGAGTTCCTGTTCACGTTTTTGTCTATTTTCTAACTGGATTGTTTGTTTACTTAGAGATTTGAGCGTTCTTTGCATATTCTCGTCAGTCGTCTTTTGTTGCCTGTGTGTTCTGCAAATGTATTTTTCCAGTCAGTCTTAACTGAGTCTTTTACAGAACAAAAGTGTTTCATTTTAGTGAAGTCTAATGTATTATTTTTTCCTTTCATAGATTGTGCTTTTGGTGTCAAGTCTAAGACCTCAAGGCTTATTCCTGGATCCCAAAAGATTTTCACCTATGTTTAAAAAAAGTTTATAGTTTACATTTTACATTTAAGTCCGTGATCCACATTGAGTTAATTTTAACTTAAGACAAGGTTCATTTTGTGCCTATAGATGTCACATTGTTCCAGCACCATTGATTGAAAAGACTGTCTATCCTCTATGGAATTGCTTGCGCACCTTTGTCAAAACTCAGCTGGACATATTTCTGTGAATTTATTTCTGGGTTCTCCGTTCCATTGATTAGTGTGCTTACACTACTGCCAATAATTCATCATCTTAGTTACTTAAGCTATAAAATACCTTGAAATTATACAGACTGGTTCTTCCCACTTTATTCTTCTTTTTCAAAATTACTTTCACTATTCTAATTCTTTTGTCCTTCCACATATATTTTTTTACTTTTATTTTGTTATTTTTAAAAGGACAATATTTTGTCCTTTTATTTTTGCTATATCAGTTCCTTGTCTTTTCATTATATTTTAGGATAATTTTTGCTTACATTTTGACAGGAATTACTTTAAACCTGTATATTAATTTGGGCTTAATTGACATACAATTGAATTCCAATCCATGAACATGATATATCTTTCTACTTATAGCTCTTTGATTTGTTTCACCAGCATTTTAGTTTCAGGAATACATGCCCTGTATGTCTTTTATTAGATTAACACTTAAGTGTTTCACTTTTTTGAGTGCTTTAGAAGGTATTATATTTTTAATTTCAATGTCCATGTGTTCATTGCTAGTATTTATAAATACAGTTGGCTTTTAAAAGTATGTCTTGTATCCTGCAGCTTTACCAATTCTATTTGTTAGTGCTAGGAGTTTTTGGTAGATTCATTTGAATTCTCTATGTAAACAATCCTGTCACCCGCGAACGCGGACAATTTTATTTCTTCCTTTTGGCCTGCGTTTTGTTTTCGAACTATTGCACCAGCTAGCTCTTGAAGCACTGTGTTGAATAAAAGTGCTGAGGGTGGGATCTTTGCCTTGCTTCTGATCTTAGGAGGAAGGCATTTAATCTTTCATCAAATATCAAGGTAGTTGCAGGTTTCCTATTGACACTCTTGATCACTAACTGATTAACACTCACAGATGAACACTAACTGATCACACTCCTGATTGACACTGTGAGGAACTTCTCTGCATTCCTGTTTTTTCAGAGAGTTTTTTAAAGACTGCTAATGGGTGTTGGATTTTTCCAAATGCTTTTTAAAATTTTATGTATTTATTTATTTTACTTTTGGCAGTGCTGGGTCTTCATTGCTACACAGGCTTTCCTCTAGTTGCTGTGAGCAGACTCCACTCTCCTGGCAAGGCACTGCCTTCTCATTGCGGTGGCTTCCCCTGTTGCAGAGCATGGGTTCAAGGCAGCAGTGTGCGGTTTTCAGTACTTGCAACATGTGAGCTCAGTAGTGGCTTGAAGGCTCTAGAGCACTGGCTCTGTTGTTGGAGCTCATAGGCTTAGTTGCTATATAGCATGTGGGATCTTCCTGGATCAGGGATCAAATCCGTGTCTCCTGCACTGGCAGGCGGGTTCTTCACCACTGAGCCACCAGGGAAGCCCCTCCAAATGCTTTTGCTGCACTAGTTGATATTCACGTGATTTTTCTTCTTTAGTTTTATATTGTAGATTACATTGATTGATTTTTAAATATTGAAGAAGACTTGGACCCCAGGGATAAATCCCATTTTGTGATGGTACATAACTCTCTTTAGATACTGCTGAATCTTTTTGGTAAAATTTTCTTCTCTATATTCATGAAAAAAAGTTTTCCCTTTTTGTACTGTTTTTGTCTGTTTTTTTTTTTTTTTTTTGTACCAGGGTAATACTAGATTCTTAAAATAGATTACAAAGTATTCCTCTTCTATTTTCTGGGGGGAAAATTGTGTAGAATTGATGTTAGTTCTTCTTTCAACTTTTGGTAGAAGTCTCCAGAGAAATTCATTGGGATTTCTTTTTTGAAAGTTTTTCATTAATAATTATACAGATATTCAAACTATCTATTTTCATGGGAGGTGAATTGTGGTAATTTGCATTTTTCAAGGAGTTGATCTATTTCATCAAGTTGTCAAATTTATGTCTGTGGAGTTGTTTCCTTATCCCCTTTTGATGTCTTCAGAGTCTGTAATGATATCCCAGTTTTATTTTTGATACTTTTATTTGACTCCTTTGGATTACAGTTTGCCGTGGGTAAAATAAGAGGTTTTAACTAGTTAAGATTGCTTAATCTCTGAAGATCTACTACACTATAAGCAACTGTGACTCAGAACAACATATGTTTGTACTCATTTTAAGTGGAATATTTATTTCCAATCCCTCCGCCCCGGCCTTACTAATGGCATATTTGAAGATGGAATTAAAAGTTTTACAACAATACTTTAGAGGTTCTTTAGAGTTAAGATTTTAAAAACTAATAATAAAGAAGTAGTAAGGAGGCAATGGCACCCCACTCCAGTACTCTTGCCTGGAAAACCCCATGAACGGAGGAGCCTGGTGGGCTGCAGTCCACGGGGTCGCTAAGAGTCGGACACGACTGAGGGACTTCACTTTCACTTTTCACGTTCATGCATTGGAGAAGGAAATGGCAACCCACTCCAGTGTTCTCGCCTGGAGAATCCCAGGGATGGGGGAGCCAGGTGGGCTGCTGTCTTTGGGGTCACACAGAGTCGGACACGACTGAAGTGACTTAGCAGCAGTAGCAGCAAGGAGTTTAAAAGCTGCTTTTTAAAAAATCAGCTATTTTAAAGAATACTCTATTTTATAGTTTTGCTGAGATGACTCAATAACTTATTCCCAAGAACTCTAAGTCTGGGCTTTAATTGAATGTATGTGAATAGTAAGCTGTACTCTCTCAAACAATTAGCATCTTTTTATCAACCAGCTTAAATCCTGCTGAAGGAAGGAAGTGAATACAGGAAATAACTCATTTAATGACGTGATATGTTGAAAAAGTACTATCTCTACCATCAGAACCAGCATCACAGACTTAAGTCAAACATTTCTCTATGCAGCCATTACTGCCAGATCAAAAATTTTGTGTTGGTTTACCTTACCTGGTTGTACCATCAATTGGTTTCTCATTTTTTTCCCCATATATATCTTACTAGTGAGCTTTGTGCGCAATTTGTGTGGGCCATCTGTAAAATTTTATCCCTATATATACTAAAATTTACATTCAGGAAAAAGTCCAGTTTTTGTAGTGGTGGCTGTGTTCGTATAACCATAGGATCCTCTGCTAGATGAGGCTGCTGCTGCTAAGTCACTTCAATCGTGTCCGACTCTGTGCGACCCCATAGATGGCAGCCCACCTGGCTCCCCCGTCCCTGGGATTCTCTAGGCAAGAACACTGGGGTGGGTTGCCGTTTCCTTTTCCAATGCATGAAAGTGAAAAGTGAAAGTGAAGTCGCTCAGTCGTGTCCGACCCTCAGCGACCCCATGGACTGCAGCCCACCAGGCTCCTCCGTCCATGGGATTTTCCAGGCAAGAGTACTGGAGTGGGGTGCCATTGCCTTTTCTGGCATCGTGACTTAAAGAAAGAGGATGGAGCTTGGAGTCAAAGCCACCTGACTACGAAACTGTGTGTTACAAGATGTTAACAGTAAGATTTAGGCCAGTTACTTATACTCACTGAACTTCAATTTCTTTATGAAAAGTGAGATTAGCGGTAATTATGGTGTCATGAGAACTAGATATCTAAAGTGCCCACCATTGTGCCTGCCTGATAATAACACTTAATAAGTAGTAGCTATTACTATTGCTCTTCAACAAAAACAACAATAATAAGGAGAAGAAGAAATACAGTAAATTAATTTTTCAGGAATGCCTTAAATATTAAACTAGAGTTTTAAATTTAAATGACATCTGACTAGCAGGTCCTGTTTCAGTAATTCTCTCAATTCCTCACAGAAACATTTAAGAAGAGATAGAAAAAAGAATGAAAACTCATAATAATGAAAACTAAAACTGACAGCTTTTTAAAGGTTTCTCAAAGAGACAATCATGACTTAGTCATGCTCAGAATTCATGGTCAAGTGGGTGATTTTGTTTTGTCTCTTTTTTTATTCTTTTTCTTTCTTGAGATGGAATAAACCTACTATTTTGAAAGTACCATCTGCTCTACTCTCAAAAGAAAAAAAAATTAGGTTCTGTATCAGTGGAAAAGACTGTTCCTCTATAACCCAGGTGGTGTTTTTGAGGCATTCAGAGCATTGTTCCTACCGTGATCCCAACCTCCTTTCTGTCCCATTGGTACCTGTCTTTATACATCCAGTTTGAAACTACAACCTTTACATGTCCATTTAGAAACAATGAGACAGGATATGTGGAGTTCTGGTGATTGTTATAGGCAGAGGAGCAGTGCGAATAATACTGGTTTATTGTACACAGAGAAATGTAGTCCTGAAAGTAAATGAGTGTAGTTAGGGTAGATATCGGGAGAGCAGTGAGCTGTGGATTATGTGTGTTCTGTGGGATCAGAGGGTCAATGAAATTGGTACTTTGAAGGACCTGACTTAGACCCATAAAATAAGAAAATAAAAACAGTACATTTGCATATCAAGCAGCTTCCCAGAAAGAGCCCAAGAAGGGAATTTATTAACCCCAAAGGAGAAACTGAGGTAGGATTATCAACGAGTAGGACTCTGACAATTGGCATTTATAATGACTAGTGGAGAAGGCAATGGCACCCCACTCCAGTACTCTTGCCTGGAAAATCCCAAGGATGGAGGAGCCTGGTAGGCTGTGGTCCATGGGGCCGCTAAGAGTCGGACACGACTGAGCGACTTCACTTTCCCTTTTCACTTTCATGCATTGGAGAAGGAAATGGCAACCCACTCCAGTGTTCTTGCCTGGAGAATCCCAGGGACAGGGGAGCCTGGTGGGCTGCCATCTGTGGGGTCGCACAGAGTCGGACACGACTGAAGCAACTTAGCAGCAGCAGCAGCAGCAGCAAAAATTACATTTCCTCCTTCAATGGAATTAGAGAGGGAAAAGGAAAAAATAATGTGTGTTTAAAAAAAAAGGATTTATTTGTCCATCTTATGTTTGGTGGCGCTGGGTCTTTGTTGCCGGCCTGTGGGCTTTTTCTAGCTGCATCGAGCAAGGGCTACTCTTCCTTGAGGAGCACAGGCTCACAAGCTGTGGTGCAAAGGGCTCAGCTGCTCTGCAGCATGTGGTATCTTCCCAGGCCAGGGATAAAACCTATGTATGTCCCCTGCATTGGCAGGCAGATTCTTAACCACTAGACCACTAGCAAGGCCCCTAATATGTGCTTTTAAGAAAATAAAGACAAGAAGAAGCCATTTGTTTTTCTCCTGAAGATACAGAAGGGTTGAATATTTTCAAAGTGATTTACTACCAGAACCAGGAGAAAGTTTGGAAAAATTTTTTATAGAGTCATTAAAATGCCAGGAAAGTTAGTTTCTATGAAATAGCAACATAAAACTGAAAAAGAGAATGCAAATTAGCCTAAAGAGATAGGGGGACCAAATGTGTTAGAGAAACATGCTGGGGTGGGTGGAAGCCAATAATGTATATTGTATTCCCCATGGTATACAATGTAGCTGTATATCATGGGGAATTGGTTCATGCGATTATGAAGGCCGAGAAGTCCCAAGACTTGCAGTCAGAGCTGGACACCTAGGAAAGCCAATGGCATGGTTCCTGTCTGAGTGTGAAGGCCTGAGAGGCACGAGTGCTGATGGTGTAAGTCACAGTCCATCTCTGAGTCCTAAGACAGGAGAAGACTGATGTCCCAGTTTGAAGACAGTCAGGTAGAGAGCGAATTTTCCCTTAACTGTTTTGCTCTGCTCAGGTCTTTAGTGCATTGGTTGAGGCTTATCTGCATTGGTGACGATACCCTGCTTTACTCAATCTACTGATTCAGATATTAATTTTATCCAAAGCACCTGCACAGACCCGCCTAGAACAATTTAACCAAATATGTGGGCACCCTGTTATCCAGTCAAGTTGACACATAAACTAAACCATCACACTAAGTTTAAATAATTGTTATATGATTGGTCATTAAAAAAAGGAACGCAAATATAAGAAGCTTTTCTTTAAAGAAAATTAATGTAAAAATTATATAAAAATAATATAAAAATAAATCACAATAATGTGAGAGTAAGTGTCTAGATAATACAAATAAAAACTTCAGTTAGAAGAATGTGAACTTGGAGAGAGTTAAGAAATAGTCAATTTTTTAAAAATTTAAGTGAAAAGAAGTAAAGAATAGAAAAGGACTTTTAGATAGCGAATATCAATAGAATTTACAACATGACTGAAACCTTCCAAATCCGTAGAAGATAAAATCAACCCAAACAACAAATGACAGAAAAGAGAGGAAGTGGTACAAAAGCCTAAAAAATACATACAACTCAAGATAGTTTGAAATGATATGTGAAATATATCAATTCTGATAACAAACTTAAATGAGTTATGCTCCCCAATTAAAATAAAGTTTTGCCAAATAAGGAGGTTAAAACAGTATCTCTGTGCTGTTCCCAAGGAGTATTTCTAAGGCAAAAACACAAATCTTAGTAATGAAGATTCATAAGGCGAGTTGAAAAAAAGAGATGTAATTAATTTCAGATGATGTAGCCATCAATGGTCAAAATATTAAAAGGTTAAAAAGAAGGTCATTTTTTTTATCATGTGCACTACACTGCACAACCAAGTTATAAAAATCTTAATCCTCTGTGGACTAAAATAGGATTAACATTTAAGTCAAAAGTTATTAGGAGAAAAAGAAATATACAGCACTACTATAGTTGCAGGGAAATTGAGTGCTATCTCAGGCTTTGTGAGATAGCATGGTCACTTATTGTGTCTGCCCCACATCACTTCTTTTGGGAACTGCCCACACTGGTCAGATTGTTTTGGTGGTGTTGGTCAAGAGGCTGTATCTTGGTTATCACAGGACTGGGCACATTTAGCAAATGCTTGATGCCCCACTCAGGTTCTTTTGGCTCCCCTGCCTTTTTTTTTTAAAACTAGTTCTGTGAGCCCTTCCCCAGCTTTTATGAGCTTAGTGGCTAAAGCTTTTCCCTTCAGAGAAGGGCTTGTGGGCACTGGAGTTGCCTCGTCCACGTGGAGAGCTGAAAGTGCCTGAACACTCCATGGCATCTCTAGACTTTGGCTCCTTCGTTGGAGGAGGAAAAATTTTGAGGTGTTATTTATCTTGAGCTTGCTTATCAAGCTTTGGGTATCGTTGGCTTCTTCCTCTTCCCATATGGCTTTCCCCACTGTTACTGTTTTCTCTGAAGCATGTCCTTAATAAATTACTCTCAAAGCAATTACTGAGTCAGATTTGCCTCTGTGAAATCCCAGCTGAGATGATGTGTGACCTAAACTGATTGATCAGAGTGGTTTATCTGTGTGACTCAAGGATTGGGCCCAAGTGGGCAACTTACCTAAACTGAATCAGAGTCCTTTATCTTGTCTTGACGGTGCTGGGAGAAGGAAGAGAGTCCCTGTTCCTGTGATTACAGCGTGCAGGGAATAAGCCTCCCAGGAGCTATCTTGTTGCCACGTGGATAGAGCTGGCCTGACAAATGAAAACAGGCAAGCAAAGCCAAGGGATGAAGAAATACAGTACCAATTCCATCACTGCAAGCCCTAGACCCAGCCTTTGCTAAAGAAGTTTATATTTTAGAAATCCCAGTTATATTAGTCCACCGGTTCTCTTAATGCATTATGCTAGTTTGAATTGGGTTTCTGTTTTTTGTATTGAAAAGATTCTTAACAACATAGTTCAGGCATTTAAAGAATAAGAGAATTTGAATAATATAATTAATAATAGATTATAGTGCATAATCTTTGGAAATGAGATGGATTGTACATGTTTAAAAATAGATAATTTACTAGTTATACAACAACCTCACTTTAGTTCTTGAAACATAACTTTTAAAGAACGCATCCTCTAAAATGTAGCTATCCTAGAAATTAACTTTAAAAGATTAAGGATATACAAAGTCCCACATGGAAATTAGAAATCTTTCACCAGTGATAAAGGGATAAAAAAGAATCTAAAGTTAACAAAAAATGAAAATGTTAGTACTAAGGGGATATGATTTTAGAGACAATTTCTCCATCTGACCCATACTTTCTGTCATTCTCTTTCTTTGGTTAACCTTTCAAAGGTCTAGGCTACTTTGGATTACTTGACTCAGGGTAAAAAGAAGCAATTTATTTCTTACAGTTCTGTAACTTATCTTTGAAAAGCTTAGAGTCTTTAGAGAAATATTAAGATATAGAGAAAATGTTTGCACGCTGACGGTATTTCTCCAACTCCATAGAGGACAGAAAAATATTTCTAAAGTTGGAAAGAGAGGGAGCACACGTGGAGGAGCCATCATCGCTGGAGCTCTGTACAGGGCCCTTGGATACTGCCTTATAAGCAGAGTTCTGGGAACTGGCAACGGCCGAGAGAAGGAAAGACTGATCAATGAGTCCAGAATGACAGGGATCATAGAGAGTGAGCAGAGCACCCTTGCCGTAGAGTGGTGTGACATCTCAGAGTCATCTGTTTGGACTGATGATAATCAAGCCCTAAGGACCAGGTTGGATGATAGATGTCTCAGCTGGTTACTCATGTGGATGGTTGACACTGAAGAGCAGATACCCTGCCTCTTACCTTGGTGCTACAACAAACAACCTGGCTCCTGGTGGAATGGGAACTTGAGATAAATATTAAGTTGATTTGTGTAAAAATAAAACAGGTTGGATTTCTGATACCTTTGAGTTTGTGACTAAAATTTAAACTCACTTCCTTTCTTTTTTTTTTTTTAATTTGAGCTCTCTCCACAGCCACTTTTCAGCTAAAGTTTCTCCCTTTCAAGCTGTGGGAGACAGAATGCTCCTGGGAGGGCGAAGGGATGGCAAGCGCACTTTCCGATGGAGATGCAGCCTTAAACTCACTTTCTATCCCACTTGTGGGACGTGGTGAAAGGAGCTTGGGAAAGCAGAACTTCTCTTCTTCAACTCCAGTCGCCAACCCCAAATTCAGTCTTCGTTCATGTAACTGGAGCTCACAGAGCTAGTTTAACATTTATATTTATTTTTAGAAATACACCCAATGTTGATTTCCAGGGTTCTTTGTGTTTTTACATTCAATTTACTAGCCATAGAACGATATTTATAAATATAATCTTGCTCCTTTTACCTTTTTCTCTCCTCCTTTTCCTCCAGGTTCAGAACTTTGCATTTTTAGATGTAAAATCTTATGATATAACTGACTTACAAACCTGTTTATTGTCTTACCACAAAATTCTATGTTGGGTTGAAACTGTTATTACTCCAAGTTTTTTTTTTTTTTGTAACCCAGCAAATAGTTACTAGGGAATACTAAGGTGAAAGTCCTGTATCTCTAAAGAGAAAAGGCAAACTAATAATGTGAAAATGCTAATTGCCCCTTTACAGACATTATATCTTAAAACATACAAATACATTTTATCTTAAATATGTGTATTTTTGTATTCCACTTTGGGGTCCACTCTCTCACTGTGGTCTAGCCTGTGCAGGAGGGTGTCAGACAACTCTGCATTGATGGATATGAGGAATGGGCACATGTTCTGCTACTATATTTTGAAGAGAGGTGGATTTAGCTCGAGTATGAAGCAGAAGTACACCCCCATCCCCTTCAGGAATGTTTGGTTTTGGTTCAGAGGGTGAGTTTGCTATCCAGCGCAACCCATCTCCCTTCACTATCTTTAGGGAAAAATTGCACCCCTCGTTTGGGGGAAATAAGATCATCTGCATTTACAGAACTCCTTTGAGTTTATAAACAAAATCAACTATATTCATGGGCATGTTAATGGAAAGTTGGGAAGAAGCATATTAGGCAAATTGAAATTGCCTCCTAAAGTCCAGAAAAATTCTCTCTTCGACTTCCTTCTGGTGACCCACAAAATACACAAGTACTTTTTTTCCCTCTAATTTCTTTTTTCCTTCTAGTTTTATTGAGATATAATTGACAGCACTGGGTAAGTTTAAGGTGTACAGCATAATGATTTGTCTTATATACATCACAAAATGATTACCATGATACATTTAGTGAACATCTATCCGCTTTCATGGATACAAAATAAAAGAAAAAAATTTTCTTGTGATGAGAACTCTTAGGCTTTACTCTAACAACATTCATGTGTAACATACAGCAGTGCTAATTATATTTACCATGTTATGCATTACATCCCTGGTGGTTTAGTCGCTAAGTCATGTCTGACTCTTTGCGACCCCATGGACTGTAGCTCACCAGACTCCTCTGTCCATGGGATTTCCCAGGCAAGAATATTGTAGTTGTTGCCATTTCCTCCTCCAGGGGATCTTCCTGACCCAGGGACTGAACCTGGGTCTCCTGCACTGCAGGTGGTTTCCTGCATTTCAGGCAGATTCTTTCCCAACTAAGACACCAGGAAAACCCATTACATCCCTAGTGCTTATTCACCTTATAACTGGAAGTTTGTGCCTTTTGATTGCCTTCATCCCATTCTTCATCCCTCCTCCCAGTCCTCTGATAATCATAAATCTGATCTCTTTTTTTCTGAGTCTGTTTGTTGGCTGGTTTGTTTTTGAAAAATAATTGATCTGAAACACTATGTTAGCTCCTGTTATATAACATAGTGATTTGTTACTTCTATACATCACAAAATGATCACCACAATAAGTCTAGTTATCATATGTCACTGTAAAATGATATTATATTATTATCAGTTATATTCCCCACACTGTAAATTTTATACCCCTGATTCATTTATTTTGTAACTGGAAGTTTGTACCTCTTAATCTCCTCCACCTATATCGCTCATCCTCCCACCCCTCTCCCCTAAGGCAATCATGTTTGTTCTCTGTATCAGTGACTGTTTTATTGTTGTTATATTTATTCATTTGTTTTAATTTTTAGATTACACATAGAAGTGAAATCATACGGTATTTGTCTCTTTTTGTCTGACAGTTCACTTTGCATAATACCCTCTAGGTCCATCCATGTTGTCGCATGGAAAGATTGCATTCTCTTTTATAGCTAAGTAATATTTTACTCTACGGAATTCTCTAGGCAAGAATACTGGATGAGTTGCCATGCCATCCTCCAGGGCATCTTCCTAACCCAGGGATCGAACCTGCGTCTCCTGCATTCCAGGCAGATTCTCTACTGTCTGAGCCACCAAGGAAGCCCAAGAATACTGGAGTGGGTAGCCATTACCTTCTCTAGGGGAACTTCCTAACCCAGAAATCAAACCAGGGTCTCCAGCATTGCAGGCAGATTTTTTATCAGCTGAGTTACCAGGGAAGCCCTTGCCTGAGGATCCAGATCCAAAAAAATATTGCGAATACTGATGTCAAACAGCATACTGCTAATGTTTTCTTATAGGTTTTCTTATATGGTTTCAAGGCTTTCATTTAAGTTTTTAATCCATTTTAGTTTATTTTTGTAAATAGTGTATATAGTCTCGCTTGATTTTCTTGTGTGTGGCTGTCCAATTTCCCTAATACCATTAATTGAAGAGGCTGTCTTTTCCCCATGGTACACTCTTGCCTCCTTTGTCATAGATCAGTTGTCCATGTAAGTGTGGGTTCTTTTCTGGGCTCTGTATTCTGTTCCTCTGACCCATGTGTCTGGTTTTGTGTCAGTATCATACTGATGTAGTATAGTTTGAAATCAGGGAGCATGGTACCTCCAACTTTGTTCTTCTTTCTTAAGATTGTTTTGGCTATCTGTGGTCTTTTGTGCTTTCATACTAATTTTAGAATTATTTGTTCTGATTCTGTGAAAAATGCCATCCCTATGTCTAATATTGAATATCTAACAACCAGTCCATTCTGAAGGAGATCAGCCCTGGGGTTTCTCTGGAAGGAATGATGCTGACTCCAGTACTTTGGGCACCTCATGTGAAGAGTTGACTCATTGGAAAAGACTCTGATGCTGGGAGGGATTGGGGGCAGGAGGAGAAGGGGACGACAGAGGATGAGATGGCTGGATGGCATCACTGACTCGATGGACGTGAGTCTGAGTGAACTCCGGGAGTTGGTGATGGACAGGGAGGCCTGGCGTGCTGCGATTCATGGGGTCGCAAAGAGTCGGACATGACTGAGCGACTGAACTGAACTGACTGAATATCTAGAATCAGTATTCTAATTTCTAAAAAGTGACATAGGAGGGTTCTACTTGCACTTCTGTTGCCACAAACATGTATTATTCCATTTCCATTTTTTTCTCCTTGCTTTTCCAAATACTTGTGCCACTCTAAGCATTTTATTCTCTTTTCAAACTACATAGGTACATTGATGTTAGTATTATCTCTTTTTAAGCTTGTTATTGTTAAATGTATGCCACGTTGAGCCAGATAGAATCTCATGAAACAACTGTTTCATGTAATGAAACTCATAGCTACTTGGAATTAATAGTTTACATGGTTAGCAACAAAGGCCTTTTTTCCTAAAAGAAAGAATGCTTCAAAACGAATTACTTTAATTTCATATATATATATATATATATATATATATATATATATATAAGTCATGACTACTCCAAAATTAAATTCTTCAAATTTAAAAATATAAATATTCTCAATTACACTTCTTAAAATGTCTCATCTTCCATGTAAAAATGTTGGATTGCATTATCTCTACATTTCCCCTCTAGCTCAAAAGTTCCCTTTTGAAACCTTAGTGTCAGTAGAATTTGGTGGAGTTTTATAAAGCCATTTGGGTCACAAACTTGCACATTTTGGTTCTGGGAAGTAATATATAATAATTAACCTGTATATTCTTCAGAATTCTGAGTCATTCCAAACCATGAATGATTCACTTGTTTGTTCATTTTTAGTTCACTCTAGATGAGGGATTCATAAGTTGCAAAAAAGGGAGACATTAACCCAGAATAAATTTTAGTCTTTATAGTTTTGATGTTTGTTTTATTAGAATAAAAATATTACACATGATGGTAAGGTAGATGATAAGGAGAAGAATAGTGGGGCCTTAATCTACATGTCCGCAAGTCTTAATTGTGTATCTCAACAAGATAAACACAGGTCACTTCTTTAAGTTAAGAAAGAATTTCTTTTTTCTAACTTACTCTGTTCAGAAATTAAAGCAAGGATACATATGGTGAATATCTTTCAGTATAGAAGCATAGATTAAGAGGCCAATTAATGATAAGAGAAGTCTTTAAAATTGAACATTGATCTGGGGCTGTGGCAACTAGAATAATTACATTTATGATTATTATAAATGTGATTGTTCTGTAGAGTTATTGTTGGCTTGAAACCATGCTCAGAAAGAAGCACTTCGTTACTGACTGTCTTCCAGGTTTGTCTGCTACTGTTTCCCAGACGTTCATGGTTATTATATTTGTAATCATTTTCCTATGGGAAAAGTATGAGAAGCAAAAATAGGGCTCCTAAAGGTTGGTGAAGGAATGGTGTTCTGGAGTAAATCTCCTGTGGTAGTGAGACTGAATTAGGAAAAGGAAATTAATATTTACTTAGGTTTTTCACTTTGTGCTTGGCACCATGGCAAACCTCCACAAATATAATGCATGAAGCAAATTGTTCATGGAGACAGTTCTGGAACTACACTTTAGTCATATGTCTTTCAATTGAAATCTATTCTCTACCTGGGTCCCTCTTCCTTTCCTTTGAAAATTGCAACAACTTCTGTTTATTCCCACTAGCCAAGATATTTGCTAAAAGAATACCCTATGAAAGATAAGTATCATATATAATTTATATGTGGAATCTAAAAAAAGACACAAATGAACTTACAAAACAGAAATAGACTCACAGATATAGAAAACAAACTTTTGGCTACCAAAGGGACAGTAGGGGGTAGGGATGAATTGGGCATCTGGGGTTAACATATACACACTGCTGCTGCTGCTGCTAAGTCGCTTCAGTCATGTCCAACTCTATGCGACCCCATAGACGGTAGCCCACCAGGCACCCACGTCCCTGGGATTCTCCAGGCAAGAACACTGGAGTGGGTTGCCATTTCCTTCTCCAATGCATGAAACTGAAAAGTGAAAGTAAAGTCACTCAGTCGTATCCGACTCTTAGTGACATCATGGACTGCAGCCCACCAGGCTCCTTTGTCCATGGATTTTCCAGGCAAGAGTACTGGAGTGAGTTGCCATTGCCTTCTCTGAACATATACACACTGCTGCTGCTGCTGCTGCTAAGTCGCTTCAGTTGTGTCTGACTCTGTGTGACCCCATAGACGGCAGCCCACCTGGTTCTCCCGTCCCTGGGATTCTCCAGGCAAGAACACTGCAGTGGGTTGCCATTTCCTTCTCCAATGCATGAAAGTGAAAAGTCAAAGTGAAGTTGCTCAGTCATTCCCGACACTTAGCGACCCCATGGACTGCAGCCCACGAGACTTCTCCGTCCATGGGATTTTCCAGGCAAGAGTACTGGAGTGGGTTGCCATTGCCTTCTCTGCATATACACACTACTATATATAAATAGGCTTTCTCTGGTGGCTCAGATGGTAAAGAATCCACCTGCCATGCAGGAGACCCAGGTTCGGTCCCTGGGTGGGGAAGATCCCCTGGAGAAGGAAATGGCAATGACTACAGTATTCTTGCCTGGGAAATTGCATGGGCAGAGGAGCCTGGCAGGCTACAGTCCATGGGGTTGCAAAGAGTCAGACACAACTAAGTGATTTATCACACACACATATATGAACTAGATATATAAGGACCAACTCTATAACACAAGGAACTATATTGACTATCTTGTAATAACCTATAATGGAAAATAATCTGACATATATATATATATATACGTATAAATTAATCAGTTTGCTATACACCTGCAGCATTGTAAATCAACTATACTTCAGTTAAAAAAAAAAGAGAGAGCTTCCTTGGTGGCTCAGCAGTAAAGAATGCACCTGCCAATACAGGAGACATGCGTTCAATCCCTGGTCGGGAAGATCCCACATCCCACAGAGCAACTAAACCCTTGCTGCTGCTGCTGCTAAGTCACTTCAGTCGTGTCCGACTCTGTGTGATCCCATAGACAGCTGCCCACCAGGCTCCCCCGTCCCTGGGATTCTCTAGGCAAGAACGCTGGAGTGGGTTGCCATTTCCTTCTCCAATGCATGAAAGTGAAAAGTGAAAGTGAAGTCGCTCAGTCGTGTCCGACTTTTAGCGGCCGCATGGACTGCAGCCCAAGAGGCTTCTCGGTCCATGGGATTTTCCAGGCAAGAGTACTGGAGTGGGGTGCTATTGCCTTCTCCGAACTAAACCCATGGGCTGGCCACAACTACTGAGCCTGGGTGCCTAGAGCCAGTGAACTGCACCTACTGAGCCCTTGTGTTGCAACTGCTAAAGCTCTGGCGCCTAGAGCCTTGTTGCTCCTCAACAAGAGAGGCTGCTGAAACAAGAAGCACATATACCACAACAAAGAGTAGTCCTCACTCCCTGCAACTCAAGAAAGCTTACATGAAGCAATGAAGACCCAGAGCAGCTGAAAATAAATGAATTAACTAATTAAAAAAAGAAATCCATGACACCACGTTTGTTTCACTTTTGAGTACAAAATTACATTATCGTATTGTCCCAAAGCCTGTTCAGTCTAAACAGACTGCTGCCACTTTATCCTTATTACGACCCTGCCCCTCTACATCTAATGCAGCAGCATAGGTTCCCTTTGAGAAACCGCTTTAATGCGTACAATCCAACCAGCTGTGACAAATGCTGCCACCTGCTGGCAGCTTTTGAAGAGGTGAATCCTCGTGAGCAAAGACTTGCCCTTGGTTCCCATGCTATTTGCCTCTACACTCCTCAGACATGGCCCTTTATGCGTCCATTCTCTTCTTGCTTAGAGTCATCCAGTTTTGGCTGCTTGTGATAGAACAGAAGGAGTTTGGGTAGGTCATCTGTTCTAATATATTCAACCTGATGGAATTTGATGGAATTTGAAAACCTACTTGGTGGTTCTATTTTGCCATTTAACGTGCAGCAGCCATAGTACCTGATGCTTATGAAAGAACAGCGAAGCCTTTGATGAGTACAAGCCTTCCTATTGTTTATACTGTACAGAGAAATTCGAGGCAGAAGCCAGGACTTTAATCTGGAGCACTTGTACATGTTAATCCAAACTAAGGTAAAAAATTTTCTTGCCGTATAACTATACTTATTTGCTTTAATTTTAATGGATATGATCTATCAAACTTGCCATAATGTAGTTGCTAGTAAACTGTGCCATGCATACAAACACCTTGCAGTCTATGTTACTAGTTCATACAAAACAGACCAATGCTAGTTCACAGCATTAAACTGCCAATTACTTTCAACATCTGACATCTAAACAATCTGGCAGGGTTCCTAAAAATATTATGTCAACAAAAAGTTAACACAAGGACCAGGACAGATTCATTTTAATTTGTGAGTGATGAAAGATCATTTATTGATTGATCGATGAAAAGTCTTTTAATCCACATTCCTTTTGTTCTTTCTGGGGAACAGTCAAAAGTAGTTTATCAAAGACACTTAAAAATTTAAGAACATATTTATTTGTTTAAAAAATGAACCTATTACACAATAACATAAATAACATTTATGTAAAATAAGTATATTTTCCAAACAAAGCAACATTTGGTAAGAAAAGTGGCATTATTTTACAGTTTTGCTGTTTCTTTAATGTCTGGCTTAATGAGGATGACTGGATGCTTATATCTGCTTTTGCATTCAATCTCCTGAAATATGTCTAAAGGCACTTGATTTAGTTACTGTTGAATTCCCAGGACCTGCCCTAAGGGCCGGGGCTTCCCAGGTGGCTCCGTGGTAAAGAATCTGCCTTCAGTGCATGAGATGTGGGTTTGATTCTTGGGTCGGGAAGATTCCCTGGAGTAGGAAATGGCAACCCACCCCAGTATTCTTGTCTGAAAAATCCTATGGACAGAGGGGCCTGGTGGGCTATAGTCCCTGGGGTCGCAAAAGAGTTGGATATGATTTAGTGACTGAACAACAACAACCACAAGACCTGGGATGTAGAAAACTCAATAATGGTGACTGAATAAATGGTTCATTCCTAACTTTTTATCTGTACAAGTACCTGAACTCTTAGCTTCCGAGGTGGCGCAGTGATAAAGAATCTACTTGCCAATTCAGGAGATGCAAGAGATGAGGGTTCGATTCCAGGGTTGGCAAGATCCCCTGGAGTAAATGGCATCTCACTCCAGTATTCTTGCCTGGATAATCCCATGGACAGAAGGCCCGGCAGGGCTATAGTCCATAGCGTCGCAAAGAGTCATGCACAATTGAGCACACACACACTGAACTTTTCAGATTAACTTATAAGATTCTGTTTAAACTTAACAGAGGATATGGCCTTTACAATAAGCAAGTTCTGTACATGTTGCAGGTCGAAGTGTGCTTGGGTGATCAGGATGGATGGCATCACCTGAGGAGCTTAAGAGAGGCGCTGAATCTCAGACTCCACCCCAGACCTTGCATTTTAACAGAATTTGCATATTAACAAGATTCCTTAGGTACTTCAGATGTATGTATATTAGAGTCCAGGAAGCAATGCTTTTAAAGCACTTTAGTTCCCACTATTATTTCCGTGTAGCTATAGAATCCATTTTCTTCCATTGGTCTCTGTTTTCCTAAATAAAATCATTCTATGACTAGACTTTACCTTGCTTTCTAGTTGAGTTTTATGCAAAATAAGTTTTCATATCTTAATTTCCCTCTTTCTTGTCTAAGAGTTGCTCAAGTTTAGAAACTGTGAAGTCCTTCTCCTGAATTGTGAATCAGGGGGCTTTCTTTTAGGGAAACTCCCTTTTAGGGCCATCTGATTGAAAACTTTACATTAATGAACTCATGGTTGTCTATTAAGATAGAGCAACTTAAACAGCTTTCTTCTTTTAAAATAATGTTTGTTCAGTGTGCTGCAGACTGGCACAAATTTAAGGGAAGACTTCCTGCAACAAAATATTTGTAACAACTCCTGTAAGAGAAAATAATTATCACAAGTCAGGTCTTCAAATTTTTTTTCCTGAAGTTGCCGTGTACAAATTTTAGAGGGGGTTGAATCAAATTGCCAACATCGGCTGGATCATGGAAAAAAGCATGAGAGTTCCAGAAAAGCATCTATTTCTGCTTTATTGACTATGCCAAAGCCTTTGACTGTGTGGATCACAATAAACTGTGGAAAATTCTGAAAGAGATGGGAATACAAGACCACCTGATCTGCCTTTTGAGAAATTTGTATGCAGGTCAGGAAGCAACAGTTAGAACTGGACATGGAGCAACAGACTGGTTCCAAATAGGAAAAGGAGTTCGTCAGGGCTGTATATTGTTACCCTGTTTATTTAACTTCTATGCAGAGTACATCATGAGAAACGCTGGACTGGAAGAAGCACAAGCTGGAATCAAGATTGCCGGAAGAAATATCAATAACCTCAGATATGCAGATGACACAACCCTTTTGGCAGAAAGTGAAGAGGAACTCAAAAGCCTCTTGATGAAAGTGAAAGTGGAGAGTGAAAAAGTTGGCTTAAAGCTCAACATTCAGAAAACGAAGATCATGGCATCGGGTCCCATCACTTCATGGGAAATAGATGGGGAAACAGTGGAAACAGTGTCAGACTTTATTTTTCTGGGCTCCAAAATGACTGCAGATGGTGACTGCAACCATGAAATTAAAAGAGGCTTACTCCTTGGAAGGAAAGTTATGACCAACCTAGATAGCATATTCAAAAGCAGAGACATTACTTTGCCAACAAAGGTTCATCTAGTCAAGGCTATGGTTTTTCCAGTGGTCATGTATGGATGTGAGAGTTGGACTGTGAAGAAGGCTGAGCACCAAAAAATTGATGCTTCTGAACTGTGGTGTTGGAGAAGACTCTTGAGAGTCCCTTGGACTGCAAGGAGATCCAACCAGTCCATTCTGAAGGAGATCAGCCCTGGGATTTCTTTGGAAGGAATGATGTCGAAACTGAAACTCCAGTACTTTGGCCATCTCATGCAAAGAGTTGACTCACTGGAAAAGACTCTGATGCTGGGAGGGATTGGGGGCAAGAGGAGAAGGGGACGACAGAGGATGAGATGGCTGGATGGCATCACTGACTCGATGGACGTGAGTCTGAGTGAACTCCGGGAGTTGGTGATGGACAGGGAGGCCTGGCGTGCTGTGATTCATGGGGTCGCAGAGTTGGACACAACTGAGCGACTTATCTGATCTGATCTGGATTCTTTACTTGTTAATTTAATTGTTATTTGCTTTTCACTTCATTAACTCAACAGCTTAGTTTCTATTAGAAGACAACTTTGCTGTTTTTAGTTTGCCTAGAGTTATTAAGATTTTTAGCATAGGGAAGCAGTCACAATAGTTATTTTACTTTTCAATTTAATGAGATGCTTATCTTAAACGTGTAGTTTCAAAGTTAGCTTTAGCATACGTAGCAGCTTGGGTCAGTGCCAGCTGCAGATACGCTTGGGTGAGGCAATCCTTTGCCTGAGCAAAGACGTTCTCCATACGAACGTCTGGGGTCTGTGATCAGAGAAAGAGAATGCATTTGGCAACATTAAATTGCCAACACATGCACAGGTCTTGTCCTGGTATGAGTCACTTTTTGGAGAAATTATCTGTTTGTCAGCAGTTTTTAATAGGATCCTGGAAAGAGCCTGGGACTTTGGAAGCAGACAGATCCAAGTCTTGTGACATCACAGGTCTCCTCAGACCTGCGATCACTTTTTAAGTGCAAAGGTTTGAGCTCTGTTTTAATGAAAATAAAGTGCTCTTTGTTATCCTAGATTGAGAGCTCCCTGAGGACAGCAACTGGTCTTTAAGGTGTATACTTCCCTGGCATAGAGGAGGGCCAGCACAATGGTAGGTTTCCAATAAATGCTCGTTTTCATTTTATTGTGTATTGTTTCATTTTCTCATGGAACATGATTAGTGAGGACAGTGACTTGTTGATTTTTTTTTGCTGGTCTGCATGCTTTGGCCTCCTATGATACCTTGCATGTGGTAAGTGCTCAATGCAGGCGAGGACAGGAATGAAATAGTGTCTAGGTGCTTGCTAACAGTTCAGGCATTACTCATTCCTACTTAATCCTTAAAATATTCTGTGATCAACAGTAACTAGCATGTATTGGCCTAGATGATGTTCTAGGATCAAAGTTGTTTACATATATTCTCACATCTGATGTTTGTGACAACCATTTTATGCTTGAAAGTAGGTATGACTGTTATCATTTTCATTTCCATATGAGAAAATGAAGACACAGAAGGGTGGAGTAAGTTGCCCAAGGTCATGCTCACAAGGAACCAGTCTAGGTTTTAACCAGGTGGTTTGGCACTAATATATGTGCTCTTAATCACCATAATAAAGTTGCTCCTCAATTGTCCCATTTCATGAGAAAGGAAGTTGAGATTATAATACAGCTCACCCTTGAACAGGACTTTCCAGGTGGCGAAGTGGTAAAGAATCCACCTGCCAATGTAGGAGACACAAAAGACATGGGTTCAATCCCTGGGTCACAAAGATCTCCTGGAGAAGGAAATGGAAACCCACTCCAGTATTCTTGCCTGGAAAATTCCACGGACAGAGGAGCCTGGCGGGCTGCAGTCCATGCAGTCGCAAAGAGTCTGACATGACTGAGTGACTAAGCACACATGTAAGATCCTAATTAAATGGGCGGATTGACAAAATCACTGTGGATGATGACTGCAGCCGTGCAATTAAAAGAAGTTTGCTCCTTCGAAGAAAAGCTATGACAAACCTAGACAGTGTTTTAAAAAGCAGAGACATCACTTCGCCAACAAAGGTCTGTCTAGTCAAAGCTATGGTTTTTCTAGTAGGCATGTACAGATGTGAGAGTTGGACCATAAAGAAGGTTGAGCACTGAAGAATTGATGCTTTCAAACTGTGGTGCTGGAGAAGACTCTTGAGAGTTCCTTGGATAGCAAGATCAAACCAGTCAATCTAAAGGAAATCAACCTTGAATATTCTTTGGAAGGACTGATGCTAATGCCGAAGCTCCAATACTTTGGCCACTTGATGCGAAGAACCAATGCTTGGATCCTGGGAAAGACTGAGGGCATGAAGAGAAGGGGATAATAGAGGATGAGATGGTTGGATGGCATCATCGACTCAATGGGCATGAAGTTGAACAAACTCCAGGATATAGTGAAGGACAGGGAAGCCTCGTGTGCTGCAGTCCATGGGGTCACAAAGAGTCAGATATGACTGAGTGACTGAACAACCACCACCCTTGAACAACATGGGTTAGAACTGTGTGGGTGCACTTATACAGATTTTTTTTCCCCATAGTAGATACACAGCAGTATACAACCTGAGGGTGGCGAATCTGCTTATGTAGAACCACAGAGACAACTGAACAGAGGATAGGGAGGGCAGGGTGGCTATTAATTATTCGTCAATTTCTGACTGCATGGGGGGTTGGCACCCCACCCAATCCACTGCACTGTTCTAGGGTCAACTGTACCTAGTTCCCCCAATTACACTTCTATGCTATGCTAAGTCACTTCAGTCGTGTCTGACTCTGTGCGACCCCATAGATGGCAGCCCACCAGGCTCCCCTGTCCCTGGGATTCTCCAGGCAAGAACACTGGAGTGGGTTGCCATTTCCTTCTCCAATGCATGAAAGTGAAAAGTGAAAGGGAAGTCGCTCAGTCGTGTCCGACTCCTAGCGACCCCACGGACTGCAGCCTACCAGGCTCCTCCATCCATGGGATTTTCCAGGCAAGAGTACTGGAGTGCGGGGCCATTGCCTTCTCCGAATTACACTTCTACAAATGATCAAAGCAGGAAGTTGAACGTGAGCTGCCTACCTAGAGGCTAGAGTTCTTTCTGCTATACCACAATTCTACGTTTCATTATGACCTTGGAGACAGGGATTTCCAAGAAGAGCTAAAATGCATCCCCATTGCCAAGAAGGTCAAGAAGATTCATCATCAGAGACACAGAAAAAACAAAATAAAGCTCCCCTTCATTTTAACAAATCCCTTTAAGGTATAAATCTATAATACTTTTTGTGGCTCTAGTAAATGCATCTTAAGAAAAATATATAAAGATATTGGGGAACGCCCAAGAATTACATGAAAAAGGAAGGGCAGAGCTGCTATGTCAGGGCATCATAGCAAATGAGAGTGCTTCAATCTAGGAACAACTGACTGGATTTTCCTGACATGTAAGAATTACAAAATGCATGGCTGAATTTGAAAACAAATCCTAAGATACCTTTGAAGCTTAAAGAATTAAAGCGTTTAGAGTTTCTCAAATAAAAAATTTTAGACATTGGATTCTAAACTAGTGGAAGTACCTTAACCAATTGGGATGAATACATGAATTTGTTTTTAAAGGTCTAAATAAAGTCAATGGACATATATATTAGTCTCACTGAAGAAAATTTGGACTTGTTTATCTGTTGAGTTGGACATCCAAGAGCTTGATGTCTGGAATCAGGCCTGGCTTGAATCTCAATTTTGCCTCTGGTTATGTGACTGTGGGCAATATTTTGAATCTCTTGGCTCCTCAGTTTCCATAATTATACAGTGGGATACTAATGACCCTCACTTCATAGGTTTAGAGGTCATTAACTGATTTAATTTTGAACTGAAGTCATTGAATTTAAGCACATGAAAAGGACTTAAAACAGAGAACAGTATATTGACAGAGTTCAATAAATGTTACCTACTGTCATTAGCTTTTTCGATGAGTCACCTGTCCTTTGTCCCAGTCAGTAGTTCTCAGTTGTGAGGAGATAATGCAGCCATATTTCAGTAAAAGAACAGGGTAGTAGTAAAAGAACAGGTGTTCTTCCATCCTGCAGAACTTCACAGTGGAACCCTCTAATGGTATGCTGGTTTTGTCTGTCTAGGTAGAGTGCATGGTCATTATTGCGCCCAACTGTTTGTATTTTCTAACAGAGAAGATACAAAGATTCAAAGATTCAAAGATTGACTCAGAGAGAAAAAAGTCATGCAAATATTGATACTAATAGGCTAATTCTTTGTGCGAAGAAGTGATCTAGGTTTTAATGGATTAAGTGGTTGGAAAGTAGAAATCATCTCATCTGAAATAAATTCCAGTGTGTACTTCAGAAAACAAGAAAGCATGATTGCTGTCGTAGAGATGCCAGCCACAATTCCAAAAGGCAGGTTTAACATGGAAAAACATCAAATTTTAGTAATAAAATACAAAATGAGATGATTGTCTATAGATTTTTTTTTCAGGATGATTGAAGAATTTTAGATATTTGCATATATTAAGAATTGATCAAAAGAAAATGCTGTTAAAAATTTTGAGAAACAAGCAGGTAGTTGTAAGTGTAATTCTTTCAAAGAGCCATTGATAATGTGTAACAAGAATCATAAAAATTCATGTATTTTGACTGAAGTCCATTATTGGGAATTTGTTTTAATAAAAAAATTCTCTCTACCCTGTCTCCTAAATTATCTCTTTTTTGATCAAGCTTCAGTCAGGTTCCCCTGAACCCTGTTCTCAACCAGGCTTTGACCTTGGCCTTCCATGGCCAAGGACATGGAAGGTCAACTTCCTGTCCAGCCTTGTTTGGCAAGAATTGCCTCACCCTTGGTATCTAATCATCTGTGATATCTGATCAGATTCTGCACCCCCTAACTTTGATGTATAAGTCCTTGACCTGCCTTTAGGGAAAAATCTGTTAGATGAGTTTAACAAGAATGCCCCTACCCTTGAAGTCTCCTCTTAGCAATTTTTCCATCCATCAACCCCTCACCCTGCTTCTCGGCCATAAATCCCCATTTGTCCTTACTGTATTCAGAATTGAGCACAAGGTCTTCCCTATTGCAAGTGTCTTGATAATTTTTATTGATAATAAAAGTTCTTGATAATAAAAACTGCTCTAACAAGTGTCAGATAATTTTTCTTTAATTCTGTCTATCCATATTTGCTAGAGTGGAGAGCTGAAAAGAGCCTAAATATTTATTAGTGGGAGGTGACTAAATAAATTTTAAAACATAACCTTTGAAGCAGCAGGCTGGCATTAATACGTAAGTAGTGGCCAACATTAACAAGATATTGTTATCTGTGTCACACTAGGAGGTTTATCTGCCAGATCTCCCAAAGGAACTGAGTCAGCAAGAGCCTAAAGTTTCAGTGTTCTCCATCCTAGGCTCCATCTTCTTGTCAGCAGTGGCTTCCTCTGTCCCTCAGACCTCACCGCAGAAACCACGGCTGCTCACCTTCTTATTGTGGAACAGACCCCTCTCTCCTTTCCTCTTCAGAAGGGAGCAATACTGGAGGAAACAGTTTTATCCTTTGTTTTATTCCTGTGGCATGTTCCTCCTTACAGGAGGAAGACTGGTTTATCTTACTGGCAACATCGACCAATGACACATACACACTGAGCTTTGTTAACCAGTGCTGAGGTCACAGCTTCAGAATGTGGGCTGCATCGTCGCCTGTCTTTCTTGTTGCTTGTTAATTTGTGGACCTGTGTCACCACCTGCCCTGTGTCTCCTGGTAATAACCGGGCCAGGCCAAGGGTTGTCTCTGTAGGCCAGTTTAGTTCTAAGCCTGCTAATGGGTGAGAATATCAAGTGGAGCTGCTCTGTGGGACCAGGGGTCTTCATTTTAGGAGAGCACTCAGCTGAAAATTGTGTTTCCCAACACAAGTTACCAACATTCTTTTTTTGGGGATTACTTGCTTTTGCCTGACCTCTGATGCTTGGTCTGTATTTCTTCGCCTCTAACTGGATCCTTATGAATATTTCTCAGATATTAGAAAACATAAGGAAGGAAGCAGTAGTGTGCTGGTAAACTGGCTCTGTGGGAGAATAAAGGCCAGATTATGAAACTGCTGACTTTTATAATGAAATGCGCTCACCATGGCATATTTCCAGGCCTCAACAGGCTGCTGGGCAAAATTAACTATCAGCTCTTGCAAGTGTGCTCCAGCACACCACAGGAAGGAAGAAAACCACCAAGCTTCATTAGATACAATTTGCCACATCGAGGGAACAACTTTCTCTCAATCCATTTTCAAACTCCTGGGGAAAATTCTTAGTGGCCCAACCTGGCTGTTAGGCTTTTGTCCTTAGGTTTATCTGTAACCAAGGGACAATGACTATGAAGTAGAAGGAATCATAGTCGTTGGAAGTCTACTGTAAAGGGTCAGAGGCAGTTAGGGTCAATGTGTGCTGGGCTAATAGCCTGAGTCTCTTCAAACCAGAGCCTAAGATGAAGGCTTATGTACATGAAGTTTACTCAGAAATATGACCCCAGGAAGCAGGAGTACAGGACCAATAGGGAAGGAGAGAAAGACAAAATACAGATACATTATTAAATTCACAAATCTTACTCTTTCATTAATACTGGGTAATAAAAGCCAATTTACCTAAAGACTTCATAGTAAAACATGAACTGGGAATTACCAGGAGCCATCACTAGAGCTTGAGAACAAATGCAGGGTGGAAGAATGCAGGGTGGAAGAGCGTTAAGTGGAGAAGGCCTGACCTCTGATGCTTGGTCTGTATTTCTTTGCCTCTAATTGGATCCTTATGAATATTTCTCAGATACTAGAAAACATAAGGAAGGAAGCAGTAGTGTGCTGGTATTGTGCTGGTATTAAGGATTTAATAATTGACAGTATTAAATAATATTAAGGAGAAAAAATATAAAATGGTGTTTTTAAAACAAAGCAATAGACTGTAAAGGCAGAATGCTTATATGCACATTAGTAGCACACAGTGGGGTGTCAATGGCACCCCACTCCAGTACTCTTGCCTGGAAAATCCCATGGATGGAGGGGCCTGGTAGGCTGCAGTCCATGGGGTCGCGAAAAGTCGAACACGACTGAGCAACTTCACTTTCACTTTTCACTTTCATACATTGGAGAAGGAAATGGCAACCCACTCCAGTGTTCTTGCCTGGAGAATCCCAGGGATGGCAGAGCCTGGTGGGCTGCCACCTATGGGGTCGCACAGAGTCAGACACGACTGAAGTGACTTAGCAGCAGCAGCAGCAGAGGGTTAAGAGAGGAGCACATGCCAGTCCTGGTGACGTCACTTCACCTTTAATTGGAATGTGCTACGTGTCAGCTCTATGGACCACTCCATCTCTTTGAATTTTGGTTATGTGAAACAATTAAGCTCCCTGACTTCCTTGGTGGCTCAGATGGTAAAGCGTCTGTCTACAATGCGGGAGAGCCGGGTTCGATCTCTGGGTCGGGAAGAACCCCTGGAGAAGGAAATGACAATCCACTCCAGTACTATTGCCTGGAAAATCCCATGGAGAGAGGAGCCTGGTAGGCTACAGTCCATGGGGTCGCAAAGAGTCGGACACGACTGAGCGATTTCACTCACTTTATCGCTTAAGCCAGTTTGAATTATGTTTTCAATCACTTGCAATGAAAGAGTTCCAACTGCTGTACTTTCACAATCACAGAGATCACACTGTATTCTGATTGCTTGTGTCTTCTCCAGTAAATTGTCACATCCTGTGCGTGTGTGCTGTTGCGTCAGTCGTGTTCGAGTCAGTGCAACCCCATGGACTGTAGCCTACCAGGCTCCTCCGTCCATGGAATTCTCCAGGCAAGAATACTGGTGTGGGTTGCCATTCCTTTCTTCAGGGGATCTTCCTGAACTCAGAGATCGAACCCATGTCTTCCACATCTTCTGCATTGGCAGGCGGGGTCTTTACAACTAGCATCATCTGGGAAGCCCTCACCTCCTGAGGTCAGAGCATCTTATTCCTCTTGCACCTCCAGCAGCTAAGAGAGCATGTGACATATAGTAGGGAGTTCAGGAAATGCTGGATTAAAGGACTAAATTTGTAATATTAACTTTGCTTCTGTAATACTGATCTTTTCTAGTTTTATCAATGTTTTTTAAAAATATTAAACCATTTTTTATTATTTAAAATAATTTATCTACTAATGTGCATATAAGCATTCTGCCATTACAGTCTATTGCTTTGTTTTAAAAACACCATTTTATATTTTTTCTCCTTAATATTATTTAATATTGTCAATAATTTTATTTTCTATCCATCAAGATGGGCCATTGAGCTGTGATTTCAAATAGGCTTTTAGTATTAAATTTCTTCTTTTTCTTTTTGACTTTCTTCACCCATTTCTCCTACCCCTCATTAATACTTTTTAAATGGCAACCCACTCCAGTGTTCTTGCCTGGAGAATCCCAGGGACGGGGGAGCCTGATGGGCTGCTGTCTATGGGGTCGCACAGAGTCGGACACGACTGAAGCGACTTAGCAGCAGCAGTGGCAGCAGCAACCTCTCTGGTGCAGACAAGAAACACATGAAAATTTACAAGAAAATTTGATGAAACACACTCAGAAATAAGAGGATGGTTAGATGGAGGAATTCACATTATTTAAAACTATTCAATCAAAAGTATATCTTCATAGACATTTTTTCTTTTTAACTATAACAGGGCTAAAATGATAATAAAGGGGACTTCCCTAGTGGTCCAGTGGTTAAAACTCCATGCTCCAGGGAGCATGGGTTTGATCCCTGGTCAGAGAACTAACATCCTGCACAATGCACAGCCAAAAAAAGAAAAAGCTTAATAAAAGTCTAGTTATAATTGATTGATTTACTGAACAACATGCTGCTGACTAACCAACAAATCGTAGAAGAAATAAAAAAAGAAATCAAAATATGCATAGAAATGAATGAAAATGAAAACACAACAACCCAAAACCTGTGGGACACTATAAAAGCAGCGCTAAGGGGAAGGTTCATAGCAATACAGGCATACCTCAAGAAACAAGAAAAAAGTCAAATAAATAACCTAACTCTACACCTAAAGCAACTAGAAAAGGAAGAAATGAAGAACTCCAGGGTTAGTAGAAGGAAAGAAATCGTAAAAATTAGGGCAGAAATAAATGCAAAGAAACAAAAGAAAGCACAGCAAAAATCAACAAAGCCAAAAGCTGGTTCTTTGAGAACTTGAATAAAATTCACAAACCATTAGCCAGACTCATCAAGAAACAAAGGGAGAAAAATCAAATCAATAAAATTAGAAATGAAATTGGAGAGATCACAACAGACAACACAGAAATACAAAGGATCATAAGAGACTACTATCAGCAACTATATATCAATAAAATGGACCACTTGGAAGAAATGGACAAATTCTTAGAAAAGTACAACTTTCCAAAACTGAACCAGGAAAAATGGAAAATCTTAACAGACCCATCTAAAGTACGGAAATTGAAACTGTAATCAGAAATCTTCCAGCAAACAAAAGCTCAGGTCCAGACGGCTTCACAGCTGAATTCAACCAAAAATTTAGAGAAAAGCTAACACCTATCCTACTCAAACTCTTCCAGAAAATTGCAGAGGGAGGTAAACTTCCAAACTCATTCTATGAGGCCATCATCACCCTAATACCAAAACCTGACAAAGATGCCACACAAAAAAGAAAACTACAGGCCAATATCACTGATGAACATAGATGCAAAAATCCTTAACAAAATTCTAGCAATCAGAATCCAACAACACATTAAAAAGATCATACACCAAGTGGGCTTTATCCCAGGGATGCAAGGATTCTTCAATATCCACAAATCAATCAATTTAATACACCACATTAACAAATTGAAAAATAAAAGCCATATGATCATCTCAATAGATGCAGAGAAAGCCTTTGACAAAATTCAACATCCAGAAAGCAGGAATAGAAGGAACATACCTAGATAGCATATTCAAAAGCAGAGACATTACTTTGCCAACAAAGGTCTGTCTAGTCAAGGCTATGGTTTTTCCAGTGGTCATGTATGGATGTGAAAGATGGACTATGAAGAAGGCTGAGCACTGAAGAATTTATGCTTTTGTACTGTGGTGTTGGAAAAGACTCTTGAGAGTCCCTTGGACTGCAAGGAGATCCAACCAGTCCATTCTGAAGGAGATCAGCCCTGGGATTTCTTTGGAAGGAATGATGCTCAAGCTGAAACTCCAGTACTTTGGCCACCTCATGTGAAGAGTTGACTCATTGGAAAAGACTCTGATGCTGGGAGGGATTGAGGGCAGGAGGAGAAGGGGACAACGGAGGATGAGATGGCTGGATGGCATCACTGACTCGATGGACGTGAGTCTGAGTGAATTCTGGGAGTTGGTGATGGACAGGGAGGTCTGGCGTGCTATGATTCATGGGGTCACAAAGAGTGGGACACGACTGAGTGACTGAACTGAACTGAACTGACCTCAACATAATAAAAGCTATATATGAAAAACCCACAGCAAACATTATCCTCAATGGTGAAAAATTGAAAGCATTTCCCCTAAAGTCAGGAACAAGACAAGGGTGCCCACTCTCACCACTACTATTCAACATAGTTTTGGAAGTTTTGGCCACAGCAATCAGAGCAGAAAAAGAAACAAAAGGAATCCAGATTGGAAAAGAAGAAGTAAAACTCTCACTGTTTGCAGATGACATGATCCTCTACATAGAAAACCCTAAAGACTCCACCAGAAAATTACTAGAGCTAATTGATAAATATAGTAAAGTTGCAGGATATAAAATAAACACACAGAAATCCATTGCATTCCTATACACTAATAATGAGAAAACAGAAAGAGAAATTAAGGAAACAATTCCATTCACCATTGCAACGAAAAGAATAAAATACTTAGGAATATATCCATCTGAAGAAACTAAAGACCTAAAGACCTATATATAGAAAACTATAAAACACTGGTGAAAGAAATCAAAGAGGACACTAATATATGGAGAAATATACCATGTTCATGGATCAGAAGAATCAATATAGTTAAAATCAGTATACTACCCAAAGCAATCTATAGATTCAATGCAATCCCTATCAAGCTACCAACAGTATTTTTCACAGAACTAGAACAAATAATTTCACAATTTGTATGGAAATACAAAAAACCTCGAGTAGCCAAAGCAATCTTGAGAAAGAAGAATGGAACCGGAGGAATCAACCTGCCTGACTTCAGACTATACTACAAAGCTATAGTCCTCAAGACAGTATGGTACTGGCACAAAGACAGAAATATAGATCAATGGAACAAAATAGAAAGCCCGGAGATAAATCCATGCACCTATGGACAACTTATCTTTGACAAAGGAGGCAAGAATATACAACGGAGAAAAGATGATCTCTTTAATAAGTGGTGCTGGGAAAGCTGGTCAACCACTTGTAAAAAAATGAAACTAGAGCACTTTCTAACACCATACACAAAAATAAACTCAAAATGGATTAAAGATCTAAATGTAAGACCAGAAACTATAAAACTCCTAGAGAACATAGGCAAAACACTCTCTGACATAAATCACAGCAGGATCCTCTATGACCCACCTCCCAGAATATTGGAAATAAAAGCAAAAATAAACAAATGGGACCTAATTAAAATTAAAAGCTTCTGCATAACAAAGGAAACTATTAGCAAGGTGAAAAGACAGCCTTCAGAATGGGAGAAAATAATAGCAAATGAAGCAACTGACAAACAACTAATCTCAAAAATATATAAGCAACTCCTACAGCTCAATTCCAGAAAAATAAACGACCCAATCAAAAAATGGTCCAAAGAACTAAACAGACATTTCTCCAAAGAAGACAGACAGATGGCTAACAAACCCATGAAAAGATGCTCAACATCATTAATTATTAGAAAAATGCAAATCAAAATCACAATGAGGTACCATTTCACGCCAGTCAGAATGGCTGCTATCCAAAATTATACAAGCAATAAATGCTGGAGAGGGTGTGGAGAAAAGGGAACCCTCTTACACTGTTGGTGGGAATGCAAACTAGTACAGCCACTATGGAGAACAGTGTGGAGATTCCTTAAAAAACTGGAAATAGAACTGCCTTATGATCCAGCAATCCCACTGCTGGGCGTACACACCAAGGAAACCAGAATTGAAAGAGACACGTGTACCCCAATGTTCATCACAGCACTGTTTATAATAGCCAGGACATGGAAGCAACCTAGATGTCCATCAGCAGATGAATGGATAAGAAAGCTGTGGTACATATAGGGTGGATGAAACTGGAGCCTATTATACAAAGTGAAGTAAGCCAGAAAGAAAAACACCAATACAGTATACTAACACATATACATGGGATTTAAAAAGATGGTAACCATAACCCTGTATGTGAGACAGCAAAAGAGACACAGATGTATAGAACAGTCTTTTGGACTCTGGGAGAGGGAGAGAGTAGGATGATTTGGGAGAATGGCATTGAAACCTGTATAATATATATGAAATTAATTGCCAGTCCAAGTTCGATGCAGGATACAGGATGCTTGGGGCTGGTGCACTAGGATGACCCAGAAGGATGGTATGTGGAGGGAAGTGGGAAGGGGGTTCAGGATGGGGAACACATGTACACCCGTGGCAGATTCATGTTGATGTATGGCAAAACCAATACAATATTATAAAGTAATTAGCCTCCAATTAAAATAAATAAATTTATATTAAAATAATTATAATAAAATAAAACAAAGCTGATTTTACAAAAAAAATTGATTTAAACTGCAGTTAATGTAATGGAAATAATTTTTTCCATGTAAAATGAAAATATCTTACATAGAAAAAAATGTAAAACATGGCTTCCCAGGTGGCACAGAGGTAAAGAATCCACTTGCCAATGTAGGGGATGCAAGAGATACAGGTTCCATCCCTGGGTCAGGAAGATTCCCTGAAGGAGGAAATGGTAACCCATTCGAGTATTCTTGCCTGGAAAATTCCATGGAAAGAGGAGCCTGGTGGGCCACAGTCCAAGGGATTACAAAGAGTCAGACACAACTGAGCACACACACAGACACAGACAATGAAAATATGGCAGAGAAAATGCCATGGTGTCAATAATATTTTATTTTACTTAGTCCTAAAGGAGAGTTCCCATGAGCAATTATGGTCATATTGATGAGAAACTCACAAAAGAAAAGCTTATTTTATAACCTACTAAATCCCTTTATATGGATAGTAATACCTCTTCCCTGTCCATTTAAAAGCTTTCTCAAAGAGAACCTATAAAGTGGGAAATTCAGGTAACCCACAATTTTATCTAACTATTCAACATCCTCTCTGAATTTCTTATACATGGTTTGTTGAATGAGAATTTAAAACAATCTTTAAGTGAAATCTTAAAAATTATATATGATCTTTCAAATCAAACTGTGTAGCCAATATATGGGTTATTCACTATATAATTGTACTGTTGATAAGAGACTATCAAGTTCTATTCAAATACAGTTCTCTACAAGCCAACATCCAGAAAAACATTGCAGATAAACAAAAAGGAGGATATATCTTAATAATGATATTATGGGGACTACAATACATTTTGAAAAAAGCTATAAATTCTTTCCCTTCAGAACCTCAAATCCCAATATTTTCATTAAACCAAATCATTACCAGCTAATACATTTTAACCTCAAAATAAACCTTCCTTCTTAGACGACTGGCAAGAATAAAACAAAAATCTCTTTTTCAGTAAAAGTTCCAGACTGAATCAAAAGTGAAGGAAAAACAATTTATCCTCCTTGCCTTTTAGTAAGATTCAAAAATCAGGAGCAAATTAAGTCTGAAAGAAAGAAAACTTTACAATTCCTTCTTCCCAAATAAGGGATCAACATGTCAGCACTGGCTTCCTCCAAACTTGATAATGCCCAGCATTTTCTGAGTGTGTGAGTGACCATGTTGGTGTATGTGTACAGTCTGAAGGCTAAATGAATGATTCACAGATGTGTGCTACACATCTGCAAAACTGGAATGGAGTACATCATGACTCTTCATTTCCATAATGCTTGTCTTTATTTGCAAATGTTCAGTCTGTATTTTCCCTTCCATGAACCTTCTGAATATAGCTTGATTTTGATTAATCTTCCTTAAAGTCATTTATGTTAACCATAGAAATTATTAAAGTCTGAAAAAAAATGCAATGCTATGATTCTTCAATATGAATTTGAGGTTAGAACATTTTAAATTAATGAATCTCTCTGGTAAAAATGAAATGTTTCACCTCTCAGACGATTTGTTCTATATGTAATTATTTTCATGATTTCATGTTATGCTTCCTGAGGTTTTTAAGCTTTACACATTTTTGTTTAAATATAAATAGCAAAATGTTGTATTTTGAATTTAAAATAAATTACATAAAGCAAATGAACAAACAAAACAAAAGCAGAATCACAAATATGAAGAACAAACGTGGTTAACAGCGGTGGGGGAGGGATGGGGAATGGCAAATATGTGATTAAGAGTCAAAACTACTATGTATAAAATAAATAAGATACAAGGATATAATGCATAGCACAGAGAATATAGTTAATATTTTATAATATCTTTAAATGGAGTATAATCTGTAAAGATATTAAATCATTATATTGCACATCTGAAACTAACATAATATTGTAAATCAACTACACATCAATAAAAAAGTAAACTAAATGATATACTCTTCATAGATTTTCAAGCTGTTAATAAAATTTATTTGTACTAAAATGTCCTTTCTGTAATTAACAAAGTTTTTATTATAGAATTATGTAGGTATACAGTCAGAATGTGAAAGGCAACTTTAAACCTAAAATTTTCTCTTGATTATTAAGAAATCCTCCTGCTTCCTTTCTTCCTTGTTTCCATCAATCTTTCATCCCCGTTTCCTCTGTCTGTCTCTCTCTTTTTTTAAAGATGATCTCAGTCTGGAATAAACATTCTTGCGAAACTGGCCAGGATTTTTGCCAAGCATAGTGTGTACACGTCAGCTGTTTTCTGGAAAATAATTGCACTGTGTGACAATGTCTATTATTTTAATTAGTACTGAGGAATGCCTCCAAGATATTTCATCAGGTCATCTGACAAAGGCCATGGCTTTTCATTTCCTGAAATGCTGATTAAGCAGATAGATGACATTTGACATTTTGTATAGGTGAACAAAATAATTGTTATAATTAAGCCAGAACTCACAGAAGTAATAAAACCACTCCCCAAGTACACAAAAGGCTTTAGGACCTGAATCCTGTGAACAGGGCATCTTTTAGAGTGCAGTGTTCAAATTACCCAAAGGAAATAGTAACTGACCTCTATTTGTGGGAAGGCCACTCTCTGGGAAGATCCTGGCATGCCTGGGGAGATCAAAGTTGTTTTGTCAGAAGCTTCCAAGGCTTAGTCCGTCAATGGGAGCTGTTATATTTCCAGGATACTTGCCTGTATTTCTGTGTTAAATTCAAGAAGCATTGATTCCAAGATCTGAAAAAAGAGCCCTTTGGGAAACTGTGTTGAGAGCACACCTCCAGAAACTGACAAACTTGAAAACACAGTTTTTAATAGTGCTGGAGAGGGGAACGGAAGCTTTATTTTCTCTTTCCACAACTGTTCCCCACAACCACTGTCAGATAAACTAAAGATCAGGACAAGAAGTGTTCCTCTGAAAAGGAAGACATTTTGTAATCATCATGCTGTGTCGCATAATATCAATATGATTTTGTAATATAAAAAAGCACACATTTATATACTGGTTTTGTATGTCTTCTGTGTGAATAAAGGTGGTTAGTCAGTTTTATTGTGGGGCTTTGTGGAGGTTGGCAGGCCACACCCTGTGGGTGGACTCCAGCTCCTGTCAAAGACATGGTAATATGACAGTCAGTCCCTCTGGGCAGAGGAGGTTTTCAGACTGGAACTGGACTGATACTGGTTGGAGGAAAGGATTCTCCTCCTCTTCTGGGTCTTCATCTCTTAGTCTGAATAAATGAGGAGACACTGGCCTGTGCCTGTGGGTGGAGGGTTCTGAGACACTGCACAAGCACTTAGACGCTGGCTTGTCGGTCAAGCTGGGTTTCAGAAGTGCACATCATGGTTTGCAAGCGTTGTCATCTGTGTGAAGGACTGACTCTGCTCTGCCTCCACTCAGCATTTTAAAATGCTGTATTTTCCCATTTTCTATCTGTTTCATCTCTCCATTTCTGAGTGATGACAAGACGTTCAACATTAATAAATTGTCATCTCTGCATTGCATAGGAACCCTGGGCCTTATTCAATCCAGGGGATTCAGGGAAGCCTATAATGTGGGTCCGTACAGTTGCCACTATCCCTTTTCATTGCCTGCTCCTACAGTGCTGCAAAGGGGGGAGGATCTGCCTGGAGTGTCCTCTCTTGTGCTAAACTTAGTGACAGGGAACCCTGCTGAGGCCTCCAAGGCCCAGCAACAGTGCCCAGACTCTCGCAACATGTGCTGTATTTGAGGCTCTGCCACGTACGGGAGGCTGTGTCTGTGTGGGGGCCTGGTCCTCCCTCTTGCTTTTGGGGGAATCACCTACCAGGGTTGAATTAGAATAAGGGTGGGGAAGGGATAATTTAGGTTTAATTAACTTCATTCAATAATTTAATTCTTTTCTTTCTACCCAAAATGGCAGCACAGATTTCTCATGTTTTTTTCTGCCTCTAAATCCTACTTAGTAACTATATATTAAGTTTCTTGTATTCTAAACATAAGAAGAAGCAAAAAGAAAATTGGTGAGATTCTGTTGACTATGTCAGACATATTAACATAGGAAACAACCAGTTATTTCAATATTTTGCCTTTTTTTGAGAATGAAGTGATGATTAAAGGTATAATAAAGTATATAGAAATTAACTAAAGAGTTTAAAGCAGATATTATACATATGTCCAAAGAACCAAGAAAACTGTATCTAAAGAATAAATGGAAAGTACGAGAACATCTCACAAATAAAAAATATCAGTAAAAAAGATAAATATTATTTTTAAAAATTCTGGAGCTGAAAACTACCATAAATTAAATTATTTGCGCTGCCCAGGGGATAGGGCATTGTGATAGCCAGTCTGGGGAAAAGAAGGAAAAAAGCGTAAGAAGCATTATGGAGGAAGCGGAGAAAGCAGAAACTTCAAAAAATTTTAATCAGATTGTAAAATGATGCAGCCACCATGGAAAAGTTTGGCAGTTCCTCAAAATGTTAAACACAGCTTTACTACATGACCCAGCACTTCTACCCCCAGGTATAAACCCAAGAGAAATTAGGCATATGCTCATACAATTTTTACATGGATGTTCTTAGCACTATTCATAATGGCACAAAAGAAGTGAAGTGAAGTGAAAGTCACATCCGACTCTTTGTGACCCCATGGACTATAGGGTCCATGGTATTCTCCAGTCCAGAATACTGGAGTGGGTAGCCTTTCCCTTCTGCAGGGGATCTTCCCAACCCAGGGATCAAAAACCCAGGTCTCCTGCATTGCAGGCAGATTCTTTATCGGCTGAGCCACAAGGAAAGTCCAAGAACACTGGAGTGGGTAGCCTATTCCTTCTCCAGGGGATCTTCCCAACCCAGGAATTGAACTGGGGTCTCCTTCATTGCAGGCAGATTCTTTACCAACTGAGCTATCTGGAAAGCCACTTAGCTCTCAAAGCCTCTTTAAAAGGAAATTCACTGCCACCTAGTGTCTAACTCTTAGAATAACTACGCTTAGAAATTTTTTTTTAAACTGATAGAACCGCTTGGTGGCACTATGGACAAGTACATTAAAGTCACAAATTTCAATTTATGGACTAGTTTTATCTCTATTAATAAGCGTTTGTTAAATGTGACAAATACATTGCCTTTTTCAGATTATCAGTGTTATATTTTCTAAGAAAATCGGGCATATTTTTGGAACTAAACTCTCATAAGTGATGAGAAACCTAAACTTCAGATTTAATTTCTGGTTTTTGAAGATTTAAAGCTTTAAATAGTTCACACTAGATTTCTTTTCCTCTCTATTCTCCCTTTTAGCCATATAAATGTAATCCAAACCAATTTCAACAAAGGGAGAGAGGTTTAAAACATTAGTAAAAGACAATATGCAACACATTTCCCACATCATCCAAAAGAAGAAAGAAAAACAAGTCCAATGAAACTATCTGATAACAAGGGCTCTTTGTATTTAGAAAGAATTGTGGTAGGCGTGACGGTAACTTCGTCTTGAAGCATTAATCTAGTGGGAAAAGCCTACCTCCTAATAAAAACATCTGCCTGATATGATGGTTCATTATATAGTGACACACAGTTTGGGTCCAAAAAAAATCAAGAATGCTACTATGAAAATTTTTGTAATTTATTATATGAGCATACTTCCGGTCCTTTTTTTTTTTTTTTGATGCCATCAAATTTTGTACTAGTAGCAATGGGAAATGAAATTCATTCTATTTCCTATAATAGGCAGATTCTTGAAGAAATTGGTCTAATAAGCTGACTTTCTTTATGGTTACACAAGGAAGAGAAGGATGAAACAAATCAATGTTTAAAAACATAGCCCCAGCTATTGTACCCGGAGCACATGAAAGCATCAGATAAAATTTTGGTACTTAGTATCATGTAATATCTATGTATTTATGTATCTATCTAACCATCATATGGATATACATCCATAATGTCTACTATAGCTTTTGCAATTTTATAAGTCTAATATATTACTGGGTAAAGAGATAATTATAATGATCCTATCAAAATACTATTGCTAGTGAAACAGGAAGACTAATTGCCAACATATTTTTTGGTATGTCATGGTAATAATGATTAAGATTTTAAAGATTTACAAGAAATAAGTTCTTCCAGTTTATCACGGAGCAAAAGTCTTTTACTTGTTTGATTTAGATTTCTTTACCATCACTTTTGGTCTCTATTCCTAAGTACCATTCTACCACCATTCTCCTTAACATTTACCTCACAGTGTTCTCCAAGCCTTACTTAGCTGAGAAAGCTGTGATCATCTGTAACTGTCAGAGATCATCTGTCAACTGATAGCTGTACTCATACTTGCTAATATATAAGTATTTCCCTCCTTCCTTTCCTCATACTCCAAGAACAATGTACTCCTTTGTCAGGGAACATTTAACAGCAGGATTCCTGCATGCTGTTTTCTATTTCTCAAGGATTCTCTGTTCCTTATCAGTTCCTATTCCGAGAATGAATGAATATGAATATGAATTAAATGATGAAACTTTACAAAAGGCCCAATTGGAACAACATAAAATATTTCAGAACTTTCCTACTAATCCTACCCCAGCTGCTCCAAATGCTCCTCCTCTGCCAGTGGGCACAAATCCAAAAGTCTCTCCTTTGCTAGACTTGCTCGGTCTCCTTGGAATTCTCCTATTTTTGTTATAAAAGAGAAATCTAACAAATGGCATCTCTTCAGTTCAGTTCAGTTCAGTCGCTCAGTCGTGTTCAACTCTTTGCAACCGCATGAATCACAGCATGCCAGGCCTCCCTGTCCATCACCAACTCCCGAAGTTCACCCAAACTCATGTGCATCGAGTTGGTGATGCCATCCAGCCATCTCATCCTCTGTCGTCCCCTTCTCCTCCTGCCTCCAATCCCTTCCAGCATCAGGGTTTTTTCCAATGAGTCAACTCTTCGCATGAGGTGGCCAAAGTACTGGAGTTTCAGCGTCAGCATCAGTCCTTCCAATGAACACCTAGGACTAATCTCCTTTAGGATGGACTGGTTGGATCTCCTTGCAGTCCAAGGGATTTTCAAGAGTCTTCTCCAACATCACAATTTAAAAGCATCAATTCTTTGGTGCTCAGCTTTCTTCATAGTCCATCTCTCACATCCATACATGACCACTGGAAAAACCATAGCCTTGACTAGATGGACCTTTGTTGGCAAAGTAATGTCTCTGCTTTAGAATATGCTATCTAGGTTGGTCATAACTTTCCTTCCAAGGAGTAAGCATCTTTTAATTTCCTGTCTGCAATCACCATCTGCAGTGATTTTGGAGCCCAATAAAATAAAGTCTGACACTGTTTCCACTGTTTCCCCATCTATTTCCCATGAAATAATGGGACCAGATGCCATGGTGTCTCTTAACAGACCTTAAAAAAGTTAATGAAAGGAGATCCTAATTTAAATAGCCCTCATTCACTTTCTCAAGAGACACAAGAGGAACTCTATTTAGTGCAAAATAAATTACAAAAACAGTTTCTTACTCACATCAGACTAGATTTACCTCTAAGATTATTTATACTCCCCTCTCTTCATTCTCCGACAGGACTTCCTGACCCAACAGCTCCAACCTTGATATAACAAAAACATGCCTAGGCAAAAGCCTGTAATTAACTCTTATCACGTTATTGAAATAGACAACCCACTTTGCCTGCGATGTCAGCCTTAGACAGATTTGTATAACTTCAAGCCAAAAAAAAAAGGGGGGGGGGCGGGGACAAACAGACCTTTTAAATCTTAAAGCAGAAAACTATGAGATCTCTGTCTATCTGGATATATATGTATGTCTCAATGTATGTCTTTGTCTCTGGATAATATTGCTGAGGTTATTTTATAAATGAGCTAAACAACAGTTCATGGTTTCTGAAAGAAATAAGATGCATGTTTTTAGTAAAAAAGGTATAAGAAATGGAATTACATTTTATTAAGAGAAAAAGGAATTATGGCTTATAGATGGCTATTCTATGAATGGACAAATAAAATGATGAATACAGAAAGTGTAAAAAAAGGTTTGTGGAAAGTGAAACCCAAGAAGAAAGTTCTATGTTGTGGTACATTTTATTAAGAGAAAAATAAGTGTGGCTTATAGATGGCTGTTCTATGAATGGACAAATAAAGTGAAGAATACAGAAATTGTAAAAAAGGTTTGTGGCAAGTAGAAAAGAGTTTTATGCATGATACAAGTTTCTTAAGACTTATGACTTTACTAATAACTGCTAGCTATAGCTATATTATTTTCTATGTCACTTGTTTCAGAAGAATTTCTTACATTAACAAATATGTGAGTGAGCCTATGATATAATGCTGATATGCAGTTCCATATGAGATCAATGATTGTAATAATGTAACTGTAGATATGGGAAGAAGCAACAAGAGTGAATATTTTCCTGGACCAAGAGGCTAGTAAGACAGTGGTCCAGAGACTTTTGCTACTTGCAAGACCTGGTCCAATAACAGCACACTGAATGGCCTATCATGGAATCTTCCCTAGACCTGGGAATGATCCTTCCCAGCACCATGGGACACAATGGCCATGAAATGCCCCCTAAACATGGTCAGATATGTGGCTATGAAGGGACCCTGCTGACTGGAAGTTGGTACTTGCCAGCTGCCTCTACAAAGATTACATCATGACCACTGCAAGCTGCTGACCTTCCACATCCCCTGAAAGGAGTTCAGGGTGGAGATCAGAAATAAGGCACTCTGTTCTCTGCGAAAAACCCAGAGGAACTGGCCTTCAGACAGTCAGATGTTTTCAGGTAAAGATTTTAAGAGCTCAAATTCTTGCATCTTCTCACACCTAGAGAAACACTAACATCATGAACCAATGTCTGGTCCTGGCTCTCCTGGTAGCCCCTGAGCAGCTTTTCTACTTCTATTAATCTTTGGGCCATGTACCTTTAACTTTCTTGTGAAGTTTGTTTCTTCCAGAATACAACAAATCTCCAAATGGTAGTATGACAAGAATATTCCCTGACCAACACCGAGACAATGCTGAAACAAGTCACCTATCATTCCATGGACTCTCATCTCCCTCTGTTAATGCACCCTGACAGAGAGCAGGCAAAGGAAACCCAAAACCCCGTGATGCCCCTGTACAGCCTGAAGAAGCCAGAGCGGTCATCACCCCTTTTCCCCTGAGACTGGGTTCCCAAATGCCTAAGAAGGGAAATAGGTAGACAGTTAGACATGAGCAGGGTATCAAAAGGGACCAAAATCCAAAATCAGGATTTCCAAAACCAGGAAAATTAATGTTTATGGCTAATCATACAATTGTCAATTGGGGACCCCACGGTATATGGTTATCTAACTTCTCAGATGATATTAACAGTACTATGTATGACTATGCTACTCAAGTAGTGTGAAAAGTTACTAATACTATGATGGAACATTATCATGACAAAAGACTTCTTGGCTTACTTGATGGTGGAATGACACCCCCTCGTCCTCGAATCGTCCTTGATAAATAGATTGGACCTAAACAATGAGACATCTAGAAACTTGCTGCGAACACCGAAGAACCTAGAACTTGGACTGGACATTTCACAGAGACCAATCGTAGTCATAGTAACTATTTCTTTCATTATAATGAATCATATTTCATACAAGCTTTTGTTCCCCTTCCTTTTGTTACAATTATATTTGTTGTCTACCATTGCCTTTATGCAAAAAATTGTTAAAACTAAACAAACTCAGTTAGTCAAGACCCTTTTTACAAATATAATAAATAAGGGGGAATTGTGAGGGAACATTTAACAGGAGGATTCCTGCATGCTGTTTTCTATTTCTCAAGGATTCTCTATTCCTTAGTTTCTATTCCTATAGTTCCTATAATCAGTTCCTATTCTGAGAATGAGTAGAGCTGCATGCAGTTCTCAGGACTGAGGTCATAGGATGAGACATGCAGTGACTCTTTTCAGCGTCAGCGACCTTGTATGTATTAGTCTATCCAAACTGTGGCTGTTGATAAAATTTCATCCTGTGTAATAGCTGAGTAATCATCTTACTCAAGATGTATAAGCCTGCATTTCTGCTAATAAAATACCCTTGCTCCATCAGAGCTTGGGTCCCCATGTCTTTCTTTCTTGCTTTCTCTCTCTCTCTCTCTCTCTTTCACTTTCTTATCGTTGACTCTGGACCACCAGGTTCCGGTCCATTAAAGGACCTCAACACTCCTCTTCCTGCTCAAAGCCAAACCCTCTCCTGGAGTCCTTGGACTCTTCTTCCTTCCCAATCTCCACTGAATGAACATTGCTTCTTCAATCATTCCTACACACCCCATCTTTCACCTTAATTTTTCTATTGGCTCTCATCCTGGGCCCACAAACCTAAAGTCCTTCTGATCCTTCAAAAACAAAGAGACAAAATACCACAATGATCATTTCAACTCTTATTGGACCTATTTGACAAATTTGAGAGAATTTATTGCAGCCTCCTTCTTGAAACAATCCCATGTTCTCTTTGTAGCTTTCTTGTAATCCCTTCTGTTCTTCTCTTAATCGGCTCATTTCTTAAATGTTGATTTTTTCTTTGTTTGATTCTCAATTTTTTTCTCTTCTAACTCTGCATCAAGAACTTTTAAGCCTGGGGTTCTTCAGGGGTCCACAAAACTTCTGAAATGGTGTGCAGAATTTTGGGTATTTGGTTATGTGTAACTGTTTCGTGAGGATGCCTTCTTAAAGGCATTCATGTCTTTCCATAAGGTTAATAACCACCATTCTACATGGTCTTCGAAGGTAATCTTAGTAATTGATTTAGTTTAAGCTAGTAACATCGGAGAAGGCAATGGCACCCCACTCCAGTACTCTTGCCTGGAAAAGCCCATGGACTGAGGAGCCTGGTGGGCTGCAGTCCATGGGGTTGCTAAGAGTCAGACACGACTGAGCGACTTCACTTTCACTTTTCACTTTCATGCATTGGAGAAGGAAATGGCAACCCACTCCAGTGTTCTTGCCTGGAGAATCCCAGGGACAGGGAAGCCTGGTGGGCTGCCATCTCTGGGCTCGCACAGAGTCAGACACGACTGAAGCGACTTAGCAGCAGCAGCAGCAGTAACATACATCAAGTCCTAATTAAATGCAAGTATAATAATTTTCTTAAGTAACTTTCAAAACGACTGTATAAAGTAAGTATGATAACCACTTTACAGACTAGAAAACTGAGGCATTGAGAGATTAAGGTACTTGGCTAAGGAGACATAGTTACTGAAGTTGGCAGAGTTTTAACTCCCATTTATTCACTGATGATTCTCAAACTCACACCTCCAGCCTATATCTCCTAAGCTTCAAATGCGGCTCCTTAAGTCATTTCCATGGATGCTCCATGGGCTGTCAAATTCAACATTTCTGCATGCTGAATTATTATCTTCTTTCCCTAATCCACTTCTCCAGTATTCTCCATTCATGGGCCATATTACGAGAGTCATCTTTACATTTTCTTTGCTCTCCTAAATTGGACCAATCTTCCGTCCTGCCAAATATAAATGCAAATTATTGCTGCTTCAGTTCATGTCCTGATCCTCCAGCTTTATGTATCAGTGTCCTGTCTGTCTAAAATGCTTTGATGACATAGCATTGTGTAGTGATAGGATAAATGGGATACAAGGCCTTCCATGTCCAGAACCTACCTATCTCTCTACAACCATCTCCAGCCTCTCTCTTCCCATACCCCTTCGGTTTCACTGAATTACTCGGTGTTCCTACTAGATGTCCTGTTATTTCTCACTTCTATGCCTGGGCTCTGATGCTGGGAGGGATTGGGGGCAAGAGGAGAAGGGGACGACAGAGGATGAGATGGCTGGATGGGATCACTGACTCAATGGACATGAGTCTGAGTGAACTCCGGATACGTATACGCATCCTCACCAGGTGGCTCAGTGGTAAAGAACCCACCTGCCAAGCAGGAAATGCAGGTTTGATCTCTGAGTTGGGAAGATCCCCTGGAGAAGGAAATGGCAGTCCACTCCAGTATCCTTGCCTGGGAAATCCCATGGACAGAGGAGTCTGGTCAGCTACAGTCCATGGGGTTGCAAAAAGATGGACAAAAGTTAGTGACCAAATAGCAAACAGTGCTCATCAAATGATGAGATCATGGTGCTCCTGGGCTTTGTTTCAGTCATCTTTTCCTTTTAAGCTTTGTTTAGTAAATGCTTGTTGAATAAAATGAATGAGTGACTGGATGGATGAGCTAAAATGGGTGATATTAAATAGGGGTCATCAAGTAAAACATCTACAGGATTCAAGCAATAAATAATGCAAGTTAATGAAACATAAGTAACATAACATGGTTATGGAAAATCGAGAAGAACATGCTTTCGCAAAAGGAGAAACCTGGACTTAACTCCACTTGGTTGTCGTAGTTGTTCTTTATTATTAAGTTGTGCTCAACTCTTGTGACCCCTATGGACTGCATGCTGCCCACCAGGCTCCTCTGTTCATGGGCTTTCCCAGGCAAGAATATTGAAGTGGGTTGCTATTCCCTTCTCCAGGGGATCTTCCCAACCCAAGGATTGAACCTGTGTCTCCTGCATTGGCAGGCAGGAGAGCCACCCCTGAGCCACCAGAGAAGCCACATTTGATTTTTACCATGTACAATCAAGGGTGGCCAATTTTTCTAATTTCAGGAGGTGATGGAAATATCTGGCTTTTTTAAGGTAAAACTTCTGTGAGCCAAGACTCTGCAGGTCAGATGAAATTTGTCCTGAATCTGTTCATTATCCTGCACAGTCATGATCTCTGATCAAGTAGTTTAATATTATTTCATAGAAGAAGAAAAGCAGGTTTTTCTATTATCTATTATTAGATAGAGAGATAAATTTCTCAGGCAGCAAATTACTTTCACCTTTTGGTTAAGATTTTAGGCTGACTTTTAGCATCAACAGAAAAGTAGAAAAACTGTAGCCGTGACATTTGCTCACTAAATACTGTTATATGTATTCTGCTTTAAAAGCTATGGTTTTTCCAGTAGTCATGTATGCATGTGAGAGTTGAAGAAGCTGGAAGTGCCGAAGCTGAGTGCCGAAGAAGTGATGCTTTTGAACTGTGGTGTTGGAGAAGACTCCTGAGAGTCCCTTGGACTACAAGGAGATCCAATCGGTCCATCCTAAAGGAGATCAGTCCTGGGTGTTCATTGGAAGGGCTGAAACCCCAATACTTTGGCTACCTGATGTGAAGAATAGACTCATTGGAAAAGACCCTGATGCTGGGAAACATTGAAGGCAGGAGGAGAAGGGGATGACAGAGGATGAGATGGTTGGATGGCATCACTGATGCGATGGACATGAGTTTGAGCAAGCTCCAGGAGTTGGTATGGACAGGGAAGCCTGGCATGCTGCAGTCCACGGGGTCTCAAAGAGTCTGACACAACTGAGTGACTGAACTGAACTGATACATAACACTGGAGAAGGAAATGGCAGCCCACTCCGGTATTCTTGCCTGGAGAATTCCATGGACAGAGGAGCCTGGTGGGCTGCAGTCCATGGGGTCATAGAGTCAGACTTGACTGAGTGACTAACACACTTGATTGCTTAAATAATTCCTTTAATTTTGGACCTCAGAGATTTAATTATCGCATATATCAGTTTTCCCATTTTAAAAATGGGAATAATAATCTGTACCTTAATTATCTAATAGGGTTATTATGGGAATCAAATAAAATAATTTATGTTTAAGTGATATGAAAGGCTTCAATAGAATGTAGCTGTGATGTGCTATTGTCACACCACTTCAGAGGTTAATCCAGCATAAATATCTGCCTAAGCTCAATGATCTCAGACAGTTTGATATCTTTCTCCATGCATGCAATTGTTTTCCCCTCTAATTTTAAATTCTTACTAAACTTTGGAAGTGAAAAATTATAGAATACTGTAATATGGGCTTCTCAGGTGGCGCTAGTGGTAAAGAATCCACCTGCCAATGCAGGAGATGCCAGAGACGTGGGTTCAATCCATAGGTCAGGAAGATCCCCTGGAGTAGGAAATGGCATCCCACTCTAGTATTCTTGCCTGGAAAATTCCATGGCGGAGGAGCCTGGTGTGCTTTCAGTCCATGGGGTCACCAAGAATTGGACACGACTAAGCACACATGCGAAATATGGAGTGTCTTGTTAATGGAAATTTTAAAATATTTCTTTCACTGAGTATTAGCACAAACTGATACTCAGAGCATTAAAATTTCATTATGTCTAGTTTAAGGAGATGTGACCCAAGATAAATTTCTTAGAGCTTTACTAGTTAAGTGTTATTTATTTTCTGAGGCTGATTTCATCCTTAAAATTTTCAGGAAACTAGTCATAAGTACTTTGAACTGTGGTGTTGGAGAAGACTCTTGAGAGTCCCTTGGACTGCAAGGAGATCCAACCAGTCCATTCTGAAGGAGATCAGTCCTGGATGTTCTTTGGAAGGACTGATGCTAAAGCTGAAACTCCAGTACTTTGGCCACCTCATGCGAAGAGTTGACTCATTGGAAAAGACTCTGATGCTGGGAGGGACTGGGGGCACGAGGAGAAGGGGAAGACTGAGGATGAGATGGATGGATGGCATCACTGACTTGATGGATATGAGTCTGAGTGAACTCCGGGAGTTGGTGATGGACAGGGAGGCCTGGCGTGCTGTGATTCATGGGGTTGCAAAGAGTCGGACACGACTGAGTGACTGAATTAAACTGAACTTTCAATTCTACATGATTGTGTTTTTCTGAAGTTCCAGTTCATACATTGTTTCCTTCTGTGGCATTTTTTTTTATTAACAAAAAGCTAAATGGTTTTTTTAAAGTCAACATAGTTCAAAAAAACATATGATTATGTTTGCCATCTCAGTATTAACTTTGTATTGTAAAAAGTTGGTAATGTATTTTTCTTATTATATCACAAGTAGTATATGTTGTCTTTTATTTTCCTTTCCGTTGTTTTCTTCTAAAATTTCAGTAAAGATTGCTTGAACATCACTTTTACACAATTCAAATCAGGTACAGATATGACAAGTTTGGTGGATTTTGGTAAAGATTTTATTTTTATGATGGTCTCCAAGGCAGAAAAAACACTTTTTCCTCCTAGTTTCTGGATTTATTAGTATAACTGACTTACATTATTATGTTACTTTCATTTATATTAGTTTCACTAGAATGTAGTGATTCAATATTTTTATACATTACAAGTAATCACCATGATAAGTCTAGTTACCATCCAGCACCATATGAAATTATTATAGTATTATTGACTATATTCCCCTTGTTATACATTTCACCCTTGTGATTCATCTGTTTTGTAACTGGTAGTTGATACCTCATAAACCCCTCATCTATTTTACTCATTCCCTTCCCTCCCCAACAACACCTATTTGTTCTCTGTACTATGAGTCTGTTTTATTTACTATGTTTGTTCATGTTTTATTTTTTAGATTCCACATATAAGTGAAATCAAATAGTATTTATTTTCATTTGTCTGACATTTCTCTAAGCATAATACCCTCTGTGTCCATCCATGTAGCTGCAAGTGCTTTTATTCTTTTCACATATATATCTCACATCTTCTTTATCCATTCATCTATAGATAGATACTGTGGTTGCTTCCATAACCTTGGTTATTGTAAATAATGCTGCAATGAACATAGAGCTGCATATATCTTTCTGAGCTACTGTTTTTGTTTTCTTTGGAAAAATACCCAGGGATGGTATTTTGGATAACATGCTAATTCTATTTTTAATTTTTTGAGGAGCCTCCATAATGTTTTCCATAGTGACTGCACCAATTTACATTCCCACCAACAATGCATGAGGATTTCTTTTTCTCCACATCCTCACCAACACTCATTATCTCTTGTCTCTTTTGATAAGAGCCATTCTGACAGGTGTGAGGTGACATTTCACTGTAGTTCTAATTTGCATTTCTCTGATAATTAGTGATAAGCATCTTTTCATGTGTCAGTTGGTCACCCGCATGTCTTCTTTGGAACAATGCCTGTTTAGGCCCTCTGCCCATTTAAAAAATCTCATTGTTTATTTTTTGTTGTTATTGTATGAGTTCTTTGTAATTTTGGGTATTAGCCCCTTACCAAAAATAAGATTTGCAAATATCTTCTCTCATTCAGTTGGTTGCCCTTTCATTTCGTTGATTGTCTCCTCTGTCTGTGCAAATATTTTGAAGTTTGATGAGGTAACATTTGATTATTTTTGCTTTTGTTTCTCTTATCTAAGGAGACAGATTAAAAAAAAATTGGTGCAATTTATGTCAAAGAGTATTTTGCTTATGTTTTCTTCTGGAAGTTTTATGACTTCAGGTCTTACATTTAGGTCTTTAAAACATTTTGAATTAATTTTTATATACGGTTTGAGAAAGTAATCTAGTTTTATTCTTTTGCATGCAGCTGTCCAGTTTTCCCAACTGGATTTACTGAAGAGGCTGCTTTTCCCCATTGTATATCCTTACCTCTTTTGTTGTAGACTAATTGACCATGTAAAGTGGGTTCATTTCTGGACTGTCAATTCCATTCCATTGATCTATGTGTCTGTTTTTATGGCAGTACCATATTGTTTTGGTAACTGTAATTTTGCAGTATAGTTTAGAATCAGGGAGTGTAATACTTTCAGCTTTGTTCTTCTTTCTTAAGATCGTTTTCACTATTTGAGACCTTCTGTGTTATAATACGATTTTTAGGGCTGCAAGTCCTAGTTCTATAAAAAAAAGCCCCTGGTGTTTTGATAGGAATTGGACTGAATTTGTAGATTGCCTTGGGTAGTATGGTCATTTTAATAATATTCATATTTCCAATCTATGAGCACAGAATACCTTTCCATTTGTTTGGATCATATTCAGTGGCCCTGGGCAACAAGACCATTTTAAATTGATGCAAAATAACAGATACATACAGTGTGAATGAAATTTGCAACTTGACTATAAATCTCTGCTTCTACTTTCTACAGTTTAGAAACACATTTAGGATTAATGTTTCTTTGTCACATTTCTGCTAATGAAACTTAACAATTCTGAGCAAGCCAATACTAGGGTTTTCAGAATATTTTATAATTATTATTCAGAAAAAGATGTTTCAACAGAAACATTTTTCTAAAGTTGTAAATTGGCTTCTTTTTAAGATTAAGATCCTACATTATTATTTTTATATAAACCAGATTATGGATGTCAGCAATTTTTCATTTCTTTAAAAACATGTGATACCTTCAGGAATTTCTATTATAAACAACCCAGCAGTGTCTTTACCAGCATTCTCTATCCTGCCTCTTACCAAATCCTACCACCCATAGACTCTTTAGAAAGTTTTCTAGTCACAGGATTATGGTCACCTATTAAATTATAATCTGCGCTGTGCTTAGTCACTCAGTCATGTCCAACTCTTTGCAACCCCATGGACTGTAGCCTACCAGGCTCTTCTGTCCATGGGGATTCTCCAGGCAAGAATAATGGAGTGGGTTGCCATGCTCTCCTCCACAGGATCTTCCCAGCCCAGGGATTGAACCCAGGTTTTCCGCATTGCAGGCCAATTCTTTATTACCAGGGAAGTCCAAGAATACTGGAGTGAGTAGCCTATCCCTTCTCCAGGGAAATGTCCCAACCCAGGCATCAAACTGGGGTTCCTTGCATTGCAGGTGGATTCTTTACCAGATAAGCTACCAGGGAAGAATTATAACCTGGTTTCTTTCAAAAATATTTGAGATAGCTTACTGGATTGCACAAGTATAATAACATGAAGATTAAAGACATATTTACAAGCAAAATAAATTTAAAATGATGAGATATAACTAAAGAAAAAAGTTAATACACAGAAATATGTGCCACAAGTTCCCACAAAACTCTTCAAAGACAACTACATATTTATACTTAGTTCCAAACTTCTGGTTAGCCAAAACTAAAAGGACAATATTATCACATAGAGAAATACTGTCCTAATGATAATAGTAATAAAAAATAATAAATGTGGATAAAACTTAATAAACTAATGTTTTTATGGCTATGAAATTTGAGAAAATTTTCTACTCCAATTTAGTATTTTGAACACTTAAGAATAGAACATGGAATTCTTAGGAATGCTTCAAGGAATCATGGAAAGGAAAATATTATCAACAATAGTCTTAAAATCAAAATAACTAGTTTTGTTTCTATAGTGCCCTTCAATGTAAATTGAGAGCATAAGGCCAAAGTACAATGTAGCAAATGCAACTCTCTGTAAGTGGGCAGTACAAAAAAATCAAAACAATGAAATAAGCTCTCTTAATGTCTAGATTGGTCCGGGGATAAATACTGTTACTATTTATTGGACTGGGTGAACTTCATGCCCTTTAATCTGTCCTTCATGGATATTATTTCTTGTACTTTGACTTTTTTTTAAATCGAAGCATAGTTGATCTAAAATGTTGTGTTAATTTCTGCTGTACAGCAAACTGACCTATGTATATACACACACATTCTTTTTAATATTCTTTTCCATTATGGTTTATCCCAGGACACTGAATATAGTTCTCTATGCTGTGAAGTAGGACCCTGTTGACCATCCATTCTACATGTAATAGTTTGCAACTACTAACTCCAAACTCCAAGCCCTTATCCCCACTCCTTCCTTGCTCCCTTGGATGCCACAGGTCTATTCTCTACATCTGTGAGTCTATTTCTGCTTCATAGATTGGTTCATTGGTGTCATATTTTAGATTTCACAAATAAGCGATATCATGTATTTGTCTTTCTCTTTTTGATTTACTTCACTTATTGTGGACTTTGATTTTTGATAAAAGTTGGCCAGTGGTGGTTATCTGATTATTTGACAAATGTTTTGGAGTAATTATTTAGTGTTACTAGTTGAAATACATATATTTTTAAAACTCATATACTTCAAAATGTATATATTTTAAAAATCAACTGAGTAAAGAGACATAAGAGAATGTCCCCTTATGAAAATTAAGGTGCCTAACTTAGACTTTGTATTGAGTTGGCATTGGCCTGCCTTGGTAGAGAGGCGGTCTGCGAGCACTGTGGAAAGTGTAAAGATTTTTCTCAGAAAACAATTCTGAGTCTGCTCCAGGATAAGGGCAAATCAATAAGCAAAGTTCCAAAGTTCTACACTCTAGACCATGACTTTGACAATTTTAACCTGGAAAATTTTCAAAGTAGAATTACCCATAGGAAAATTCCATAAATCCATTTGTGAAATGTCTGAATTTAACAGCTTTCTAGTGACCCTTTTGGGGAAAATGACTTGTGAAATGCACTGCATACTAATAAAAATGACTGACATGCTGTTTAGAGTTGTTGGATATAAACCAATTAAACCTTTGGAGGACATCTGCCAGAAATACAAATTTGTGTTTAGAGACAACTGACCTTAAATGAACTCTTTCTGATTATTACATGGAAGGAATATTGTGTATTGAGGCCAGAACTATCACAGAGTATTTATCTTTTCAGGTTATTCTTTTTTTTTTTTTCCAGCAAGGGGAATTATACTTTGGTTATATTGTTGAGCTTAGTCTCTTTCAACTACTAATAGTCTTAATGAGACTGCTGTTAACTAGGTGTTTGTCTAACAGTTAACAAACTGTAAATATCAGATTTTTCCACATAACCGCCAAGAAACATGGATAATTAAAATAAATACTCAGAAGCCTTCTAAATTTCCACTTACTAGCTATGCACCAAAACTCTGCCTTCTAGAGGTTCTCTGTGACTGAACCTGTGTATAATGAATCATACTCAGTCACTTAAAATGGCTCCTTTCCTCTGCCAATGACCTCACACTCTCCTTATTAGCACTTCTAATTTAACTCATGTGCTGCAGCGTATAGAATTCTAGAAGTATATCAACAGACATCTCCGTGGGAGGCTGGGGGGATGAAGGAAAAAGAAAGTTGGCGTGTTCTGAGGCTTTTTTAAAAAAACCCAATATTTTCCCTTTAATTTCTCTTCAAAAATTGCAAAAGCAATATGTGTTTAGTGAAAGTGAAATAGTATAAAGAAAAAAAAAGAGCGTTTAATATTTTTTGTCACCTCCTCTCCCTGCCACCTGGGTCCTCCTCATCTCCTGGATCCTCACAAGCAACAAATGTTAACAACCTGATGCATATCCTTTCACACATTTCTACATGCTCCTTCATTCACAAACCAACTAGCACATATGAAATTCCATGGGTCTTGAATTCAGGTGCTCTATTCTCTCTACAGACCTAGACTTGGACTCGCTTTTCCTTCTGGACACTAAGTAGTTGCATCAGCTCGGGTTTTGAAATGAGGTGAGGTAAGAAACCTCAACACGTGTATACCTGTGGTGGATTCATGTTGATATATGGCAAAACCAATACAATATTGTAAAGTTAAAAAATAAAAAAAAAATTTTTTTTAAAGCACAAAAGATGCCTCTGGGATCTCAGCTAGGATGACTCAAATGGCTGTGGATGACTTGAATGATTGTGGCTGCAAATGTAACTTTACAACAGCCTCTCCACACATCTCTCTGAAGTGGAGACCTGAAGAACCGACCAAGTTGGGATTGTCGGTGGCGTGTCTGGGCCACTGCACCATGGCAGTCTTAGGGTAGTCAGACTTCATCTGTGGTGGCTCAGGTGGTTTCAAGGAAGAGCATGGATGAAGCTACATCCTCTTTATGACCTCAACTTAGAAACCATGTGGCGAGCTATGCTCGCTCTTCAGCCAGGTGCTCACCTCCCTGAGGGAGCGGCCCACATCCGGCCACTATGGCCACTGGGTCTCCTGGAAGCGGTCCCAGAACAGTGACACCAAGAGCTGTTCATCGTCCACCTCTCCAAGAGCAGCAGTGGGGGCCGTCGCTGTGGCTGACAGAGTGGTTGAGGATAGTACAGTTGCCGTCGCCGCCATCTTCTCAGAAGCTGCGGTCACTTTCCCTCTTGCTCAGCAAGGGCGCTGGCTTAGAATCTAGGACCAGGAGCAACTGGAGCTCGCTTCTGGTCGCTATGGTTTCTCACTAGGCCGGCTTTCTTTCCTTGATGATCCTCCAGGCTATGGGGCACTAGCGCGGGGGAAAAATTGGAAACGGGCTAAAGAGGCAAGGTTTGAGGTTAAGACAGCGGCTGGCTGCTGACCTGTTTCCAGCAAATGAGGCAAGATCATCCGATGTTCGAACCCAGCAGGAAAAGGAGACTACTGACTGAAGAGTAGACCCATTTAGTGTTTGAGAAGATAGTAGACTACATCGGGGAGACTTCAGCTATGGTCGATAGGCTTTATGGCACCTCATTTCAAGCTACACAAGGACTGAGTGTACTACGTGAATGAGATGATCTTGAAGTTGCCTGCCAGTATCTCCAATGACACAGCTGGTGTCTTTGGGGACATGCAAGACCTACAAGTTTTAACAGAATAATTCTGGATTCCCTAGCACCCTATGCCAAATATAAAGTGTGGATAAAGCCTGGAGCAGAGCATTCCTTATTGTATGGGAAACTTGTGGTGAAATCTGGACTTGTTGGAATCACTGAAAAGACTTCTCAGTACCAGGAAGTCCTGGTGTACTCCATGGCAGACATCCCTTTGGGTTTTGAGGTGGCAGTGAAGTCTACACAAGACTGCAGGAAAGTAGACCCCATGGCAGTTGTGGTATTTCACCTAGCAGACATTGGGGAATATGTGTGGCATGAAGAGACATTGAGTTTAAATGAAATCATCCTGAGGATGTATTGCTGTGTGGAAGGGCCTGGCTTTGTTTCCTTTGTCTGTGTGGGCTCCACCATCATGTTGAATTTTGTTGACACTCTGACCTCTTCAGGGACTTCTTAGTTTAATATTCTCTCTGTTAAGGACAAATGCAGACTAGATTTTTATTATGCAGAAATGGCTCAAAAATGGAGTTTTGGATCTTTGTAATTGTGGCAAAATAGAATTTGTTGCTGTTCAGTCGCTCAGTTGTGCCCAGCTCTTTGCGACCCAATGGTCTGCAGCACACCAGGCTTCCCTGTCCTTCACCGTCTCCTGGAGCTTGCTCAAACTCATATCCGTTGAATTAGTGATGCCATCCACCCATCTTGAAGAATGTCTAAATAGAATGCTGTGTTTTATATTTTAATCCAAGGGCTTCTTGTTTTGAGTAACAGGTTCTAAATTGTTGGAACTGAGGACAAGAATAGCCTATTATTTGTGATAACACTGTTTTCCAAACACAGGGTAAGAATGTGATGGATTTTCTTAATTAATTATTAATACTATGAAAGATAGATATTGCCATATCAGAATAATAGACTGTACAGGGACTTTACAAATGAAATTTGGATAAAATAATAAGAGAAGTTTATTCAGCTGATTTTCTTTATGGTAGGTGCTGTGTGGTATGGTAGAAAAACTTGCATTCAAACACCAGTTCTAACGTCTACTAGCTGTATGGCCTTAGATGAGTCATTAAACTTTAATAAGCTTCATTTCCTTTTTCTGTTTCAAAAAACAACTTGATTTTCTTCCTAAGAATAGTTTTTAGAATTAGAAATCATGACATTAAAGCATGATTGCCTGGCAAATGATAGGTGTTGAATAAATGGTAAGGATTATTTTTATAATGTTTATACTAAGTATTTCCTTACTATGAGTAGGATCTTATGAATATAATTTTATTATCTTGATTTTTATAAGCACTTTTTAAAATCTTTCTTTTTCTTGAATGGTACAATCCCAGGCTTTATCACCTTGATTTTCTAAAATGTAACTTCTCTTATAAATCTTTTATTATTTTACTTAAAATTTTTTATTGAATTATAGTTGATTTACAATGTTGTCTTAGTTTCAGGTGTCATATAGCAAAGTGATTCAATTGTACATATATATATGTTCTTATAAATCTTACCTTACCTCTGAACTGAACAAAAAAACAGTAATCAGAGACCCTGAAATAGTAATTCAGCTCCTCCATCCTTCCCCCATGCCTTCAAAAATTATTAAAATATTTTTAATGAAAAACATAGCACAGACAAAAAAATTTTAAACTACCTGAATTGTTAACCAACTTCTTTAGTGAATATTTTGCTTAGTTTAAATGCCAAAGGTGATATCTCTAAAAATAAAGCATTTTTCAGTTAAAAAAAGAAGAAATGATATGGTATTATGTGCTCTCTACCCTCTTGGTGGACAGACTCACAAGCCCAATAAAATCAGGGGATGGGCACATGCTCTCACCTCTCTATGGGAAGATGGATACAGAATTTGTGGTCACTCCCTGAGTTATACTGTGAAATGTTTATTGAGAAATGTATATTGTGAAATGTTTACTGAGAAATTCATACTTGCATTTTATCAAAGTAGCATATGGAAAAGCTAATAGGCTGATAATTTGTTTTGCTCCTTTAAAAGTTGCTCTGTTAAAAATAGAGCTGACTGTATTCTGAGTCTAACCAGACAAGACCGATAGAGTGCCAGTAGAGATTATAAGTGTCAAAGTCACCCATCAGGGAAGACCTTGAAAAATCATGGCAAGAATTCTTTATTAGGTACTTTATTTAGCTTAAGCTGTTAATCAGTTCCTCTAGAGGTGAAAACTTTCCTGGAACTGAGGAAGAAATAGGCCTGGGTCACAAAGTTTATGGTTATTGCCCTAAAAATAAAGCTAAGAAAAGCAACCTTCTCAGGTGTCATGACTTCCATGATCTCACCCAGCACAATACTACTATTGGATTCTCCATCCCTGAGTCTACTTTCACTAGTGTTTACAACAGTAAAATTCAGGCCCTGCACAATCATTTATTATACCTAAGATTTTATAAAGCAGCAAAAATTATAGTAAAACCATGAGGAAGTGGTGGCCATGGCACTCAGGTGCTCAGATATAACAGTGAATAAGGTAGCGTGGCTGCCTTCAAAGAACACACTGTCTGGTGGGTGTTTCAGGTATGTGAACAGATAAATTGCAACACAAGGCACTGCTTGTAAATGAACCATGTACCATCAGGGGGAGAAGACCAACCTGTCTGGGTGTTCACACTGGATGAGCACCTATAACCACTCCCTCTGTCCACACCTGAACCTTTAAACCTTATCTCTTATTTGGTCTTCTAGGAGGTCTTCCTGAAAGACTTCAAGCCCAGTTTTTCCCTCTGCCTAGATTTTTGGCTTTCATGATTTTTTTGGTCTCATTTCCTAATATTCTCCCTCCCTGCAATACTTTTGTTTCAACACTATTTATTTATTTATTTGTTTCTGTCTTCTAAAGCCTGAAGGTACGAGATTTACTTACTAAAATATATGTTGAACAGTGACTCTCTACTGGGCAAAGTATTAGACGCTGGTGAGCCAGTTAGATAGGGTTCCTACCTGTTGCAGGGAGTTTCCTTCTAGTCAATGCCTCCTAGATTCTTGAAATTATGTGTCTGGCCTAGTCAGATGTGGGGTGGGTTGTTGTTGTTCAGTTGCTAAGTCGTGTCTGACTCTTTGTGACCCCATGGACTGCATCACACCAGGCTTCCCTGTCCTTCACTATCTCCCTGCATTTCCTCAAACTTATGTCCATTGAGATGGTGATGCCATTAAACTGTCTCATCCTCTGTCGTCCCTTTCATCTCCTGTCTTCAGTCTTTCCCAGCAATAGGGTATTTTCCAGTAAGTCAGCTCTTCACATCAGATGGCCGAAATATTGGAGCTTCAACTTCAGCTTCAGTCCTTCCAATGAATATTCAGGATTGATTTCCTTCAGGGTTAACTGGTTGATCTCTTCACTGTCCAAGGGACTCTCAAGAGTCTTCTCCAACACCTCAATTTGAAAGCATTAATTCTTTGATGCTCAGCCTTTTTATGGTCCAACTCTCTCATCCATGCATGACTACTGGAAAAACAATAGCTTTGACTAGATAGACCTTGATTGGCAAAGTGATGTCTGTGCTTTTCCATATGCTGTCTAGATTTGTCATATTTTTCCTTCCCAAGAACAAACATCTTTTAATTTAATGACAGAAGTCACTGTATGCTGTGATTTTGGAGCCCAAGAAAATAAAATCTGTCACTGTTTCCACTTTTCCCCTCCTGTTTTCCATGAAGTGATGGGACCAGATGCCATGATCTTAGTTTTAGGCTTTGAAAAACTCAGGGAAGCCTTTCTAGCCAGGTGACATTTGATCTATTATTATTATTTTCTATTGAGAAAATAGAAGTTTTTCTCCAGGTTGGGGTAGAGGTAGAGTGGGGGAGGGCCAGACATTTCATGCAGAGGGCATAACACATGCAAAAAGTAGGAAGAGCATGGTCAATTTGGGAGATAAAGAGAGATTCATTTGAGAATGTAGAGAGGCATACCAGAGTGAAGCTAGAGAAGTAGGTTGGGGTCATAATTGGAAGGGCTTTGTATGCCCTTTCTGGTTTTGGGACTTAATCCCACAGGAAAGAAAAAGTCAGCAAACATTCAGAAGTAGAATCATGACAAAATCAGATCTATTGTACTTTAAGAAGATAAAGCCAGCAGGATGATTGCAAGAGTGGTGGAAAGACAAGCAGCAGGGAGACCAGTTAGGAGATGGTTATATTAGCCTAGGTGAGAATGTGTGAGCACCAAGTGACTAGATCAAAAGAGGGGACAGAGGTTAATTCTGCAATAGGGGTTTAAGGTGGAATCAAGATCACTCAGCTACTCATTAGCACAGAACGCTTGATGGACAGCAAGATCATGAGTCTGAGATGGAAGAAGAGGAATGACGAGCATATTTGGTGAGTAAGATAACACCAAATTTTGTTTCGGATACTTGGCTATTCAAGTGAAGATATTCAGGAGGCAGCTGGAGGCTTTGATCTGAGTCTAAAGAGGGAGAGAAGATGGGCTAGAGACTCATTTTTTGAGAAGCCATAGAGGAGGTAAATGGAAAGAAATTTAAATATTTGAGAAAGGAGAAAAAAATCAACAAAGATTGTGAAATCAGTGAATAAGGAGGAGAAGCAGCAAAGATTAGACTCCTGGAAAGGGAGGAAAGGTCAAGCAGATGAGTAGTGTTGCTTTGCTATTGACCAAAGTTCTGTGTTTGCCTGGGTCAAGTGTTGGCACATGTGATGATGAAGGTATAAAAAGGGCAGGTGTCAGCTCTGCTGCTTAGGATGTTGCACGGGCGCTTGCATCCGAAGTGCTCCTGTGTGGTTCCAGGCCTTCACTCTTGGTTCTTGCATGTCAGGAGTCAGAATGGACTTAGAACACTTCCCAGGCTGGTCTCACTCCCAAGAAAAAGAGGACCTTAGAAACTTAGTACCCCACTCTCCAAAAGTTGAGAAACATGGGAGATATAATCTGCCTCTTAGGAGATAATAACATTCTAACTCTAAACCAGCTTTTCCATTTCTGTGCCTGAATTTTACCTGCCTGATACATTTGGTTGAATATCACTTTTGTTTTCTATTGTACTAGAGATATTTTTGAGTTAACTGTTATGCAATTTTATGCTTAAAAATGTTTCAAATTGTTCTGAAAATGTCCTCCCCAAGAAAGTGGTAAGAATTTTCTCTTTCATCAAACATAAATACACAAGCTGACTGGATAGGAAGACTTTTGCCTAAATATCATTTGCTTCCATAGTTTATTTGTTCATTTAATTTCCATTGGGAAATATATAGATTATAAATGCTCCAATTGTTTAAGATGAGTCATTTAATTTGCACAGTCCCTTGTGAGTAGTGTTTGGCATCAAAGGATCTGGAGTCAGTTTTGATGCTAAGTGACACTTAATTGGGTGTGGTAGAGTTAGTTCAGAATGATGCTGGCTGAGGGCCTTAGAAGGATTAATATCCTGATACTAGATTATCTAGCTGGATGAAAGCACTGTTTGTAGATTAAAAGAGAGTATGGTAGTCAGGTGACCTGGGAATAATCATAACCGGGGAGGAAAGTCATCCTAAAACCAAACCAAATTAAATCAAACCAAACATTTAGTCTGCCTAGGGAAGCTGATATGGGGACAAGGCTTAAGGGAGCCTTGAAATTCACTTCCAAGATTTAGTCTTTGCTTGACCTCATTGTTATTTTCTTTTTTATTTCTTTTAAATGATACAATCTGTGAAATGACTCCCTTCTTTTCAAAAATTAGATGTTAATCAGCAGCATAACTGAAGCCTTTCTTGTTTGGCTCTTAAATGAAAGTGCTCCATTATATGCATTTAACAGGGCTTTCTTTCAGATCAGAATCTCTGTTGTGAAATACAGTGGCAATCATGCCACATCTACTGGCTTGTAATTTACACAACTATCTGTGTAAAAGTTATATTTTTCTTACTTGATAATAAGTAACTTCAGGTCAGGAAACACTAGCTTTTGATGTGTTTGTCCATCTATCCATCTGTCGATTTATAGAAAGTTTGAGTGTGTGTTAGGAGCGGTGATGAGGACATGCTTTTCTTCCCTCAAGGAGCTCAGTCCTGTTAGGGCCCTGGTTCCCTACCAGGGCTGAACAAAGAATCACTTGGGTTGCTGGGCTGCATTTACAGGAAGTCTGTTTTCATTGTGTGACCTGGGTGTTGGTGCATATATTTTAAAGTTTTCTTTCTTTTACTTTTTAATTTGAAATTTTCATTTTAGTAGGTGATTCCCTGGAGCAAACAGATTGAAAGCCATCAAGTTAGGCTGATAGGCCTACATTCTGTTATGAAAAAGAAAAAACAGCATTTTCTTGGTACAGAGAAGAAAATATAGTCACATACTTTTAAAAAATCTTTTACTCTTCATAGCACCTACCATAGGAGACGGGTCAGGATGAGGAAATGACAGCCCACTCCAGTATTTTTGCCTGAGAAATTCCATGGACAGAGGAACCTGGCAGGCTACAGTCCAAAGGGTCACAGAGTCAGACCCGACTAAGAGGCTAACCACAATACAACACAGCAGCAGCTACAGAGGACATGGGGTCTTGAGTAGACTAGATTAAACATTTCTTTAATTAAATGATATTACCATTAGGCTCAATTACCTACTTCACTATCATTAGATGATATTCTGTATTGCAATTAAATTAGGACAATTCTTTCATTTATTAATTGATTTTCTGTCACAACTTAAAGACTTTTGGGGCATTTTTCTTTGAGAAATAATGAATGTAGTTCTTGCTATATTTAGCTTTATAGATTCTTGACTTTATAGCTTTTGGATTCTTGACTTTATTTGATGAAATCTGACACATCTTTTTATGGGCAAAGTCGTTTTTTCAGTTTGAAAAACCTGATTTTTAGAAATCAGCATTTCTTAGTTGAGACAGGTTTTATAAATTAATTATGGTACAAGTAAATTATCTATCTTAATGTACTTCATCTGTTTAAAATTATAATTTCAAGTCCCGTAAATTGGATACAAAACCATAGCACGATAAACTCTTGACCTTAGAAGAACATTTGAAAGGATCACTTAGCCCAAAAGGCATTGTGTTTCTCTTCAGTGGGGAGTCCATTTCTCTTCAGACACCCAGTCTGGAACTTACTCTTCTCACTCAAGTTCAAATGAGATAAAACCCTCCTCTCCTTACAGTAAGCGTGAGATTGGAGATCACACAGGGGCAGGCTGCTGAGTGTACAGATCAGAGACAAGCTCTAGTCATGTTGAAAGAAACCAGTTTTGGGGGAACCAGCGTTAGTGGCAGACATTTTGTGGTGTATTGAAGATAACCAACCTCCTCAAAAATACTGATGATTAACGTCGTCCTTATAGTGAACTTTGAGCAGTTTCAGATCAAAAGTATAATATTTTTCAAGGAAGACTTCGGCACAGGAAAATGGTTTCTCAATACAAATCACATTTTCTGGGTTCCCTTGCAGCTTGGTATGTATGTTCACATGACTAATTTCTGGTTAAGAAGATATGATTAGAAGGCATGTGTGTAACTTTGAATTTCCATTCTTTATTTTACTTTTTTACTTTTTGGCTGCACCCCATGGCATGTGGAATCTTAGTCTTCCAACCAGGGATGGAATCTGAACCCCGTGCTCTGAAAGGCAGAGTCTTCACCACTGAACCACCAGGGAAGTCCATCAAGTTTCTGTTCTTCAAAGGAATGAGGATTCCCTCCTCTTCCCTCTGTCTTTCCACTGATTGGAATGTGGATGTTGCAGATGAAGACAAAGATAAGAATAACTAGATACCTTGATGATTCTACAGAGTAGAGTTACCATACTGCTCAGACTTTTATGTGAGAGAGGAATAAACTATCAGCTTTAAGTCACTGTTACTTTGTGTCTCACACAAAGTGACAGAGTTGCTTCAGTCACGTCCAACTCTCTGCGACCCTATGGGCTGTAGCCTGCCAGGCTCCTTTCTCCATGGGAATTTCCAGGTAAGAATACTAGAGTGGGTTGCTGTGCCCGCCTCCAAGGGATCTTCCTGACCCAGGGATTGAAACTGTGTCTCTTACATCTCCTGCATTGGCAGGTGGGTTCTTTACCACTAGCATCACCTGGGAAGCCTATCACATGCTGCTGCTGCTGCTAAGTCTCTTCCGTCGTGTCCGACTCTGTGTGATCCCATAGACCACAGCCCACCAGGCTTCGCCGTCCCTGGGATTCTCCAGGCAAGAACACTGGAGTGGGTTGCCATTTCCTTCTCCAAGACATGAAAGGGAAAAGTGAAAGTGAAGTCGCTCAGTAAGTGTCTGACTCTTCGTGACCCCATGGACTGCAGCCTACCAGGCTCCTCCATCCATGGGATTTTCCAGGCAAGAGTATTGGAGTGGGGTGCCATTGCCTTCTCCGCCTATCACATGCAGTTAGTATCATATCCTAATTCACTATCCCCTCAACCTCTAGGTTAGCTGGGTTAAATTAAATACAGTTCCCTGAACTTTCAATTGTGGTTTTAAAATTTCTTCTTACCTTTACCTGGACCTGAACTGCATTTACAAATACATTTGCCCTGTGAGCCAAGTAAGCGCCTTCTCATTTTTCAAGATTCTTTTTAAATATTGCTCTCTCTCTAGCAAGTCTTCTTGATATATCTATGTAAAGGTGATAATCCTTTTATGATTGCCTTCAATAGACTTTGTACATAATTAAAATAATAATATGTACTTTATTGAGTATCTACTATGTGTCACGTACTTTAAATGGGCTCTACATAAAATAGCTCATTTATTCTCTCAGTAGTGTTATGCAGTGTGTATATCAAATTCATTTTATAGATGAGAAAATCTAGTCTTAGACAGAGAGGCTAGGTAATTTAATATGTCCAATTCATAATGTTAGAGTAAACAGTAGAGCTGGAATTCAAAACCAGATGATTCTGGTCATAATTCCATGTTCTATCCACTCTGCCTTCATCTCATTTGTTTGTTTACCTGTACATCTCATCCAAATATACCCTAGATTCCTCATATCTAACTCATTGTGGGAGCTCAATAGATACAAGTTAAATAACCGAGCTACCACCAACTTTATTCACCAGTTCTCTTCCAAAGTTTTGCTATAAACTCTAGTAATAGGATCACACCCCAGGGTCGGGCCCAAGGAGAGTCACTGTTGCCTACTTTGGTTTTTCCTTGGATCATGCATCTGCAATTGATCTGATGCTCCATGTCCTAGGCTAGCTTTGTCAGGATTTTAGTCTTCTAGGACTACCATTGGAGAAGGAAATGGCAACCCACTCCAGTATTCTTGCCTGGAGAATCCTGTGGACAGAGGACCTGGTGGGCTGTTGTCCATGGGGTTGCAGAGTCAGACACGACTGAAGCAACTTAGCATGCATGCATGCATTGGAGAAGGAAATGGCAACCCACTGCAGTATTCTTGCTTGGAGAATCCCAGGGACAGAGGAGCTGGTAGGCTGCCGTCTATGGGGTTGCACAGAGTCAGACACGACTGAAGTGACTTAGCAGCAGCAGCAGCAGGACTACCATAACAAAATACCACAGACTGGATGGATTAAACAACAGAAATGTATTTACTATCAGTTATAGAGGCTGAGTGCCCAAGATTGAGGAGTTGTCAGGGTTGTTTTCTGATGAGACCTCTCTTCCTGGCTGTAAATGGCTGCTTCCTTGTTGTGTCTTTATGTGCCTTTTCTCTGTGCTTTGTAACTCTGGTGTCTGTCTCTCTCTTCTTATGAGGATACCAGTCCCACCAAATTGAGGCATTCACCCATATGACCTTATCATTGAAATACATTTTTAGGCTTAAGATAGAACTACTCCCAGCTGGGGTGCCTAGTCAGCACATCACAGCTTAGAAAACTTTTTGTCCCTGTAAATGCTCCACTTGAGCAGAAGCATAGTATATGCAGTTAGCCAATCCCCAAATGCCAAGCCAACTCTGGATTCTATAGGTTATTTATTTCATCTTTTCTTATTCATTTCCTATTTTTCTCTTCCTTGTTTCTTGTTTTATAGCCTATAAAAGTTTCTTGTCTTTTCCATTTTGCAGTTCTCTGGACCCTTGGGAATGGGGACTGCCTGCTTCATGAAATATTAAAATTTGTTTTATTGCCTATATGATCTTTGATCATTTTTAACACTACAAAAAGAGTTTTTCCTCTCCAATGTGTTCCACATACACTGAGTGTGTCATGAGGATGTGAAGTGTGCTAACTCATCCAGCCTAATCCTCAGTTTCCTAATCTTTAAAATGGGGATAATAATAACAATCTCATGTATCTCACAATGAGATTTTTTTCTCTTCCTTTTCTTAGTATTAAATGCAATAACATTCAGAAAGTGCTTTATCAACTGAAAGTGTTATGTCTGTAATGTCTTTCTCCCAATTGCCTCATAAATATAGACTCTTTTTTTTTTTAAGACTCAGACTAAATATCACCTCCACTGTGGGCTAATATTTTTCTTTATCATAACTATTGACTGATGGATGATGGATGAGTGAGGTTTTTACACCCCAGGGTCCAAGACCAATGCAGAGAGAATATAAAAAGAGTATTGGAAATTTGCTGGTGTTTTGTAAGTGACCAGCACTTGCTTCTCTAACTTGGAACAATATGGTCCTATGTGTGTCCAGACACAGAACAGACTTCCTGTCCCTTCCTTCCTTCCTTCTTTCTCCCCTTTTTATCAATGTGCTATGGAAAGAGCAAAAGATTTGATCAGGGTTTAAACCTTGATTCTCTAACTACCTCCATAGTTGACCTTGGACAGCTCATTTCATGTCTATGAGCCTCAGTGTTCTAAGAGTTGATTTGATACTGCAGATCTGGTTGCTGCATCTGTGTGGGCATGAAGTGAAGGAGCTGTGGGTGCAAGGGAGGGAAGAGAGGGTGGTGGAGAGGGAAAAGGAAGAATATTGAGAATTGTGAGGAAAAGTGACATTTGTGCCAATCCTTGTGTTTTAATTGCCACATATGTTTCCAAATTGGGATTTAGCTCTAAAAATCAATGTTTTTTATGTTAATTTCCCACTAGGTAAAGTCAGGCTTGTGTTATCTTTTACAAGTGATGCTTTTTTTTTAAAATTAATTAATTTATTTGTCTGTGTTGTGTCTTAGTTGCGGCATGTGGAAGTCCCTTTCATTGGGAACACAGAGTTTTAGCCACTGGGCACCAGGGAAGTCCTACAAGTGGTGCTTTTTCTGTTTTGAGCAGACAGACATCACAGTTGATGCAGAGACTTCTGGGAACTAGAAGGGGAAGCAGGAGGCCTGTCTGGTAAAGCACATTGTTAGATTGTGGGTGTCTGTCAAGCATGTGTGTGTTGGGTGTTGATTATTGTGTTGACCTGGTCTAAAGTGAATTTTCCAAGAAGGAAAAAATTTTATTTGGGGAACTTGGGACTGAATAAAATAAATTAACCATCTCTGATTGGCTTCAGATTTGCAGATCTCTGAAGAATTTGAAAAGGGTGTGGCAATTAAGCAATAGTGGAACTCCACATACTGAATAAACCAAGAATTTTGAGGCTTGCACAAGTTTTGAATATGGTCCAGACCTTTTTAGTAAACATCTATTACATTTCTCAAAACTGAAATGGTTTAAGAAGAAAAAAAAAAAGGAAACACATAATGAGAAGAACGAACCAGTTTATGAAAGGATCAGTTCAGTTCAGTCACTTAGTCGTGTCCACCTCCTTGCAACCCCATGGACCACAGCATGCCAGGCCTCCCTGTCCATCACCAGATCCTGGAGTTTACTCAAACTCATGTCCATTGTGTCGGTGATGAAAGGATAGAAAAGGTTTTTATTCTAAGACTTTTAATAAATGTTCTTTTATTCAAGGATAATCTGTAATGCTCAGTAGTGACTTCAGTTCAGTTCAGTCACTCAGTCATGTCTGACTCTTTGCAACCCCATGGACTGGTGCATGCCAGGCTTCCCTGTCCATCACCAACTTAGAGGCTTATTACCCCTACCTTGCTGTGGAATATAGATTCATTCTTTTTGTTAGAGTGATATTTTGTTCAATGGACAATGCTTGTCCATATCCATATCCAGTGATAGGTTTAAAATGTAGGTAATGAAGAAGTGGTTTGAGAGACTCCAGGGCCATGAATTGACAGGAAGCTAAGGGCAAAGTGCTGCAGTCATGACTGGGTTACAAATTGTATCTAGAAAGGGTGTAAAGATTCAAAACAGACTTACTGGACTTGACAGCTTGTTCTTGTCCCATAGCCTGGCCTTGGTAATGCTGCTCCGTCTCCTAGTGCTGTCACGAGGATTCAAGAATTGCACGCCATTTGTAATGCTGGTACACTATAGGTATTTTTTCACATGTCAGGCCCTTTGTCCTTAACTTCAAGTGCCAACACCTCGCCTTTGTCAAGATTATTTCCATCTTTAAGATATATGCATGTGTCTGTGTGTGTGTACACACATTTGTGAGACAGGAGTGTTTGTAATAAAATGCACATGTTGGTGCAGTAGTCCATTGATCAATCAATCTTGAACAAGATGTTCAGTTCTGGATCATTTAGTTTCCATTTATTTATGGGACAATCAGTTTCTATTTTTTTAATAGTACTTTGGGCATAGATGTAACAGGAAACCTAAAAATTGAGGATTAGGGAAAGAAACATACATAAAATGGAATCTGTGGTATCATGTTCAACATATAGAGGGGTAGGCTGAGGGCCTTTTCATGGGGTTCAAAGAGAAGCAGAAAGTGGCTGATGTGAAAAGCCTCTTCATTGGAGAATTCAGAATAAGCTGAGTGTTGCAGGACATGACTTCAACAGGCTGCTGGGAGATGAAAGTTTCATCATAAAGACCATAAACTTGGAGGCCAGAGTCTTACTGAGGTGGCAAGGTTTTTGATTTGAAGGACAAATTTTCTAGGGAAATGGTAATAAGGCAAGCTTCCTCTGGATCAGTGGGGTCTCCTAGCAAATAATAATGATGATGTGTATCTAATCTCTGAAAGGCTTTTGACCATATCTGCCCAATAGTCTAGACCTGATCACTTTGAGGTGATGTGTTGACTGATATTCTCTTTGAGGAGAACTTTGAACTATAGTCAAACTAGAAAGAAAATTAATTAATAATTAAAGAAAAGCAAGGCATGTAATGAAATCTGGTTTAGGTGTTGAGTAGTTAAATGTACTGAATATATATGCCAGAAATCTATACTGGAGAGTGAACTACAAACTGAACCTTTCCAGAGAAGCTTTCAATAAAGACTCTTGCTTTTTTCTTTGCTTCTTTCTTTGCTTCTTGTAGGCGACTATGTCAGTTCCCGTTTACCGAATGGAAAACATAGTGCATGAGCAGACAGAATGACAGCTGAGTTTTATAAAACACAAAATATCACACACATTTCCCTGGTGTTTGCCAGCACACTAATGTAGACTCCAGCTCAGAGTTCTGTCAGAGGTCTGTCAGTCCTGCTAAATCAAGGAAAGAGGGGGGGCGGTCCTAAGATGGCAGAGGAATAGGATGGGGAGACCACTTTCTCCCCCACAAATTCATCAAAAGAACATTTGAACGCTGAGCAAATTCCACAAAACAACTTCTGAATGGTGGCAGAGGACATCTGGCACCCAGAAAGGCAGCCCATTGTCTTCAAAAGGAGGTAGGAAAAAATATAAAAGATAAAAAGGGAGACAAAAGAGGTAGGAATGGAGATCCGTCCAGGGAAGGGAGTCTTAAAAAAGAGAGAAGTTTCCAAACACCAAGAAACACTCTCACCGGCAAGTCTGTGGTGAGCTTTGGAACCTCAGAGGGCAATATAACCGGTAGGAAAAATAAATAAATAATTGAAACCCACAATTACTTGCCTAAAGGGAACTCCCAGCCAAGAAGCAGTGCAGACACTTGCATCCGCCCCTAGCAAGCGGGGACTGGACAGGGAGGCATGGGCTGCATTGCTTAGGGCCTGCATTGCTTAAAGTAAGGACCGGGCCTGAATGCCCTGAGAGCAATCTGAGGGAATTAACTAGAGTTGGCAATCCAGACTGTGGGATAGCTATCCCATGAAAAGCCCTAACCTAAAACACACCTATGATATCACCAGATGGTCAACACCGAAATCAGATTGACTATATTCTTTGCAGCCAAAGAGGAGAAGCTCTATACAGTCAGCAAAAACAAGACCTGGAGCTGACTGTGGCTCAGATCATGAACTCCTTATTGCCAAATTCAGACTTAAATTGAAGAAAGTAGGGAAAACCATGAGACCATTCAGGTATGACCTAAATCAAATCCCTTATGATTATACAGTGGAAGTGAGAAATAGATTTAAGGGCCTAGATCTGATAGATAGAGTGCCTGATGAACTATGGACTGAGGTTTGTGACACTGTACAGGAGACAGGGATCAAGACCATCCCCATGGAAAAGAAATGCAAAAAAGCAAAATGGCTGTCTGGGGAGGCCTTACAAATAGCTGTGAAAAGAAGAGAAGCGAAAAGCAAAGGAGAGAAGGAAAGATATAAGCATCTGAATGCAGAGTTCCAAAGAATAGCAAGAAGAGATAAGAAAGCCTTCCTCAGTGATCAATGCAAAGAAATAGAGGAAAACAACAGAATGGGAAAGACTACAGATTTCTTCAAGAAAACTAGAGATACCAAGGGAACATTTCATACAAAAATGGGCTCAATAAAGGACAGAAATGGTATGGACCTAACAGAAGCCGAAGATATTAAGAAGAGATGGCAAGAATACACAGAAGAACTGTACAAAAAAGATCTTCACGACCCAGATAATCACTATGGTGTGATCACTGACCTAGAGCCAGACATCCTGGAATGTGAAGTCAAGTGGGCCTTAGAAAGCATCACTACGAACAAAGCTAGTGGAGATGATGGCATTCCAATTGAGCTATTCCAAATCCTGACAGATGATGCTGTGAAAGTGCTGCACTCAATATGCCAGCAAATTTGGAAAACTTAGCAGTGGCCACAGGACTGGAAAAGGTCAGTTTTCATTCCAATCCCAAAGAAAGGCAATGCCAAAGAATGCTCAAACTACCGCACAATTGCACTCATCTCACATGCTAGTAAAGTAATGCTCAAAATTCTCCAAGCCAGGCTTCAGCAGTACGTGAACCATGAACTTTCAGACGTTCAAGCTGGTTTTAGAAAAGGCAGAGGAACCAGAGATGAAATTGCCAACATCTGCTGGATCATGGAAAAAAGCAAGACAGTTCCAGAAAAACATCTGTTTCTGCTTTATTGACTATGCCAAAGCCTTTGACTGTGCGGATCACAATAAACTGTGGAAAATTCTGAAAGAGATGGGAATACCAGACCACTTGACCTGCCTCTTGAGAAACCTATATGCAGGTCAGGAAGCAACAGTTAGAACTGGACATGCAACAACAGACTGGTTCCAAATAGGAAAAGGAGTTCGTCAAGGCTGTATATTGTCACCCTGCTTATTTAACTTATATGCAGAGTACATCATGAGAAACGCTGGGCTGGAAGAAGCACAAGCTGGAATCAAGATTGCCAGGAGAAATATCAATAACCTCAGATATGCAGATGACACCACCCTTATGGCAGAAAGTGAAGAGGAAGCCTCTTGATGAGAGTGAAAGAAGAGAGTGAAAAAGTTGGCTTAAAGCTCAACATTCAGAAAACAAAGATCATGGTATCTGGTCCCATCATTTCATGAGAAATAGATGGGGAAACACTGGAAACAGTGTCAGGCTTTATTTTTTGGGGCTCCAAAATCACTGCAGATGGTGATTGCAGCCATGAAATTAAAAGACAATTACTCCTTGGAAGAAAAGTTATGACCAACCTAGATAGCATATTCAAAAGCAGAGACATTACTTTGCCAACAAAGGTCCATCTAGTCAAGGCTATGATTTTTCCAGTGGTCATGTATGGATGTGAGAGTTGAACTGTGAAGAAAGCTGAGAGCCAAAGAATTGATGCTTTTGAACTGTGGTGTTGGAAAAGACTCTTGAGAGTCCCTTGGACTGCAAGGAGATCCAACCAGTCCATTCTGAAGGAGATCAGCCCTGGGATTTCTTTGGAAGGAATGATGCTCAAGCTGAAACTCCAGTACTTTGGCCACCTCATGCGAAGAGTTGACTCATTGGAAAAGACTCTGATGCCAGGAGGGATTCAGGGCAGGAGGAGAAGGGGCCGACAGGATGAGATGGCTGGATGGCATCACTGACTCGATGGACGTGAGTCTGAGTGAACTCTGGGAGCTGGTGATGGGCAGGGAGGCCTGGCGTGCTGTGATTCATGGGGTCGCAGAGGTGGACATGACTGAGCAACTGAACTGAACTTAAGACACCGCCAGGCCTGTTCACAGAACAAAGCACTGAGCAGAGCTAGCCAGCTGCAGACTGGCCCATCCCCCGCTGGAGACAGGCAGGCGAGGGCAGCCAGAGCCAGAAGGCAGCAATCGTGGCCCCAGAGAGGCATCATTTACCAAACTGCAAGCAGGCTTCGTTGCTAACCAAGACTGCTTGGGATTCTGGATGGTCAACATCTGCTGAGAGGGTCACAACCAGAGATCAGCTCTCCAAGAGAGACACATGGCACACCTGAGAAGGCGTGCCAGTTGTACACCCAGAAAACCATGAGACAGGGATGGGGGAGGTGATAAATTGCAGCGACTGCGCTCGCCAAACACCTGGTCACCTGAGCTGCTCAGACCAGGGAAGGGCACAAAACGCAGGCCCATTCAAGTCTGCACCTTTGTGGAGTTCCCAAGAACCTGAACCTGAATGGCTTAAACCTGGGAAGTACACTCAACCCAGGGCCCGCGTCACAGTTCCGGGCAGAGCAACCTAGAGCCTGAGCAGTATAGACTGGGAAAGCACACATGCCATGAGTAGGAGCAAACCCGATGTGGCCGACACACTGGGAGCACTCCGCACAGATATATATATATATAGCAGAGAACTCTCGACTCCAGGGAACATTAATCGATAGGAGCTCATCAAATGCCTCCATACCTACACTGAAACCAAGCACCACCCAAAAACCAACAAGTTCCAGAGAAAGACATATGCAAATTCTCAAACAACACAGGAACATAGCCCTGAGCATCAATATACAGGCTGCCCAAAGTCATACCAAATCCATTGACATCTCAAAACTCATTACTGGACACTTCAATGCACTCCAGAGAGAAGAGATCCAGCTCCACCCACCAGAACACCGACACAAGCTTCTCTAACCAGGAAACCTCGACAAGCCACCCATCCAACTCCACCCACAGCGAGGAACCTCCACAATAAAGAAGAACCACAAACTTCCATAATATGGAAAGGCCACCCCAAACACAGCAATATAAACAAGATCAAAAGGCAGAGAAATACCTAGCAGGTAAAAGAACAGGATAAATGCCCACTAAACCAAAAAAAAAAAAAAGAAGAAGAAGAAAAGATAGGGAATCTACCTGATAAGGAATTCCGAATAATGATAGTGAAAATGATCCAAAATCTTGAAAACAAAATGGAGTTATAGATAAATAGCCTGGAGACAAGGGTCAAGAAGATGTAAGAAATATTTAACAAGGACCTAGAAGAAATAAAAAAGAGTCAATATTTAATGAATAATGCAATAAATGAGATCAAAAACACTCTGGAGGGGAAAAAATAGTAGAATAACAGAGGCAGAAGATAGGATTAGTGAGGTAGAAGATAGAATGGTAGAAATAAATGAAACAGAGAGGAAAAAAGAAAAAAGAATTAAAAGAAATGAGGACAACCTCAGAGACCTCTGGGACAATGTTAAACGCCCCAACATTCAAACCATAGGAGTCCCAGAAGAAGACGACAAAAAGAAAGGCCATGAGAAAATACTTAAGGAGATAATAGTTGAAAATTTCCCTAAAATGAGGAAGGAAATAGTCACCCAAGTCCAAGAAACCCAGAGAGTCCCAAACAGGATAAACCCAAGGCAAAACACCCCAAGACACATATTAATCAAATTAACAAAGATCAAACACAAAGAACAAATATTAAAAGCAGCAAGGGAAAAACAACAAGTAACACACAAGGGGATTCCCATAAGGATAACAGCTGATCTTTCAATAGAAACTCTTCAGGCCAGAGGGAATGGCAGGACATACTTAAAGTGATGAAAGAAAATAACCTACAGTCCAGATTACTGTACCCAGCAAGGATCTCATTCAAATATGAGGGAGAAATCAAAAGCTTTACAGACAAGCAAAAGCTGAGAAAATTCAGCACCACCAAACCAGCTCGCCAACAAATGCTAAAGGATATTCTCTAGACAGGAAACACAGAAAGAGTGTATAAACTCGAACCCAAAACAATCAAGTAAATGGCAACAGGATCATACTTACCAATAATTACCTTAAATGTAAATGGCTTGAATGTCCCAACCAAAAGACAAAGACTGGCTGAATGGATACAAAAACAAGACCCCTATATATGTTGTCTACGAGAGACCAACCTTGAAACACGGGACACATACAGACTGAAAGTGAAGGGCTGGAAAAAGATATTCCACACAAATAGAGACCAAAAGAAAGCAGGAGTAGCAATACTCATATCAGATAAAATAGACTTTAAAACAAAGGCTGTGAAAAGAGAAAAGAAGGACACTACATAATGATCAAAGGATCAATCCAAGAAGAAGATATAACAATTATAAATATATATCCACCCAACACAGGAGCACCACAATATGTAAGACAAATGCTAACAAGCATGAAAGGGGAAATTAACAGTAACACAATCATAGAGGGAGATTTTAATACCCCACTCACATCTATGGATAGATCAACTAAACAGAAAATTAACAAGGAAACACAAACTTTAAATGATACAATAGACGAGTTAGACCTAATTGATATCTATAGGACATTTCACCCCAAAAGAATGAATTTCACCTTTTTCTCAAGTGTACATGGAACCCTCTCCAGAATAGATCACATCCTGGGCCATAAATCTAGCCTTGGTAAATTCAAAAAAATTGAAATCATTCCAAGCATCTTTTCTGACCACAATGCAGTAAGATTAGATCTCAATTACAGGAGAAAAACTTTTAAAAATTCCAACATATGGAGGCTGAACAACACGCTGCTGAATAACTAACAAATCACAGAAGAAATAAAAAAAGAAATCAAAATATGCATAGAAATGAATGAAAATGAAAACACAACAACCCCAAACCTATGGGACACTGTAAAAGCAGTGCTAAGGGGAAGGTTCATAGCAATACAGGCTTACCTCAAGAAACAAGAAAAAATTCAAATAAATAACCTAACTCTACACCTAAAGCAACTAGAAAAGGAAGAAATTAAGAACCCCAGGGTTAGTAGAAGGAAAGAAATCATAAAAATTAGGGCAGAAATAAATGCAAAAGAAACAAAAGAGACCATAGCAAAAATCAACAAAGTCAAAAGCTTGTTCTTTGAGAAGTTGAATAAAATTGACAAACCATTAGCCAGACTCATCAAGAAACAAAGGGATAAAAATCAAATCAACAAAATTAGAAATGAAAATGGAGAGATCACAACAGACAACACAGAAATACAAAGGATCATAAGAGACTACTATCAGCAACTATATGCCAATAAAATGGAGAACTTGGAAGAAATGGACAAATTCTTAGAAAAGTACAACTTTCCAAAACTGAACCAATAACAAATTCATTAACAAATTGAAAAATAAAAACCATATAATTATCTCAATAGATGCAGAGAAAGCCTTTGACAAAATTCAACATCCATTTATGATAAAAGCCCTCCAGAAAGCAGGAATAGAAGGAATATACCTCAACATAATAAAAGCTATATATGACAAACCTACAGCAAACATTATCCTCAATGGTGAAAAATTGAAAGCATTTCCCCTAAAGTCAGGAACAAGACAAGGGTGCCCACTCTCACCACTACTATTCAACATAGTTTTGGAAGTTTTGGCCACAGCAATCAGAGCAGAAAAAGAAATAAAAGGAATCCAGATTGGAAAAGAAGAAGTAAAACAATGTTTGCAGATGACATGATCCTCTACATAGAAAACCCTAAAGACGCCACCAGAAAATTACTAGAGCTAATCAATGAATATAGTAAAGTTGCAGGATATAAAATCAACACACAGAAATCCTTTGCATTCCTATACACTAACAATGAGAAAACAGAAAGAGAAATTAAGGAAACAATTCCATTCACCATTGCAACGAAAAGAATAAAATACTTAGGAATATATCTACCTAAAGAAACAAAAGACATATATATAGAAAACTATAAAAAACTGGTGAAAGAAATCAAAGAGGACACAAATAGATGGAGAAATATACCGTGTTCATGGATTGGAGGAATCAATATAGTGAAAATGAGTATACTACCCAAAGCAATCTATAGATTCAATGCAATCCCTATCAAGCTACCAGCAGTATTTTTCACAGAGCTAGAACAAATAATTTCACAATTTGTATGGAAATACAAAAAACCTCGAATAGCCAAAGCAATCTTGAGAAAGAAGAATGGAACTGGAGGAATCAACCTGCTTGACTTCAGACTATACTACAAAGCTACAGTCATCAAGACAGTATGGTACTGGCACAAAGACAGAAATATAGATCAATGGAACAAAATAGAAAGCCCAGAGATAAATCTATGCACCTATGGACACCTTATCTTTGACAAAGGAGGCAAGAATATACAATGGAGAAAAGACAATCTTTTTAACAAGTGGTGCTGGGAAAACTGGTCAATGACTTGAAAAAAAATGAAACTAGAACACTTTCTAACACCATACACAAAAATGAACTCAAAATGGATTAAAGATCTAAACGTAAGACCAGAAACTATAAAACTCCTAGAGGAGAACATAGGCAAAACACTCTTTGACATAAATCACAGCAGGATCTTCTATGACCTACCTCCCAGAATATTGGAAATAAAAGCAAAAATAAACAAATGGGACTTAATTAAACTTAAAAGCTTTTGCACAACAAAGGAAACTATAAGCAAGGTGAAAAGACAGCCTTCAGAATGGGAGAAAATAGTAGCAAACAAAGCAACTGACAAAGAATTAATCTCAAAAATATACAAGCAGCTCATGCAACTCAATTCCAGAAAAATAAATGACCCAATCAAAAAATGGGCCAAAGAACTAAACAGACATTTCTCCAACAAAGACATACAGAAGGGTAACAAACACATGAAAAGATGCTCAACATCACTCATTATCAGAGAAATGCAAATCAAAACCACAAGGAGTCAGAATGGCTCCTATCCAAAAGTTTACAAGCAATAAATGCTGGAGAGGGTGTGGAGAAAAGGGAACCCTCTTACACTGTTGGTGGGAATGCAAACTAGTACAGCCCCTATGAAGAACAGTGTGGAGATTCCTTAAAAAACTGGAAATAGAACTCCCGTAAGACCCAGCAATCCCACTGCCGGGCATACATACTGAGGAAACCAGAATTGAAAGAGACACGTGTACCCCAATGTTCATCACAGCACTGTTTATAATAGCCAGGACATGGAAGCAATCTAGACGTCCATCGGCAGATGAATGGATAAGAAAGCTGAGGTACATATACACAATGGAATATTACTCGGCCATTAAAAAGAATACACTTGAATCAGTTCTAATGAGGTGGATGAAACTGGAGCCTATTATACAGAGTGAAGTAAGCCAGAAAGAAAAACACCAATGCAGTATAATAATGCATATATATGGAATTTAGAAAGATGGTAACAATAACCATGTATGCAAGACAGCAAAAGAGACACAGATATATAGAACAGTCTTTTGGACTCTGTGGGAGAGGGCGAGGGTGGGATGATTTGGGAGAATGGCATTGAAACATCTATATTAATGTGAAACAGATCGCTAGTGAAGGTTTGATGCATGTTACAGGGTTCTCGGGGCTGGTGCACTGGGATGACCCAGAGGGATGGTATGGGGAGGGAGGTGGGAGCGGGGTTCAGGATGGGGAACACATGTACACCCGTGGTGGATTCTTGTCAATGTATGACAAAACCAATACAATACTGTATAGTAATTAGCCTCCAAAAAAATAAATAAAGTGAAAAAAAATCAAGGAAAGAGGGTTTGCTTACTTTTATTCTCCTTCCCCATGTTGCACAGTACAAAAACAAAACCAAATAAAACACAACAAACTAAGCAAAATCCTATATCAGAAGGTATATAGTTTACCTCCATGAAGACTGAACATTACAGAAGCAAACTCATGAAATAGTGAGCGTCTGAGTAGCTGTCACTGTGAGGTAGTTATCATTTTTTAGTCTGGCTCAGACAGGTTGTTCAACTGGGGAAGTTTACTCAACCCAGGGATTTGGTTTTGAGGACATAATTATGGGTCATGATTACCTGAGGGCCTACAATATGCCTGAGGATATAGAAAGCTATTTAAGTCAGGGCTCTGAACAGCGACCTTTGCTACTGGACTCACTATGACCTTTGTCTGAGAAGCTCTTCCCAAAGGAAACTTCCTCATGTTTCTCCCTACTTCAACTCTTTTTGAACCAGGAAGAAGGCCAAGTGTGTATGTAATTCTTGAATATTTCCTTTGAAATTTCATTTTGGTGGTTTGTCTCATAACTCAATTTTATATCTGATATATTTTGTACCTTGGGTCTTTTATTTGCAACTTCTAATTTAAGGTCCTGCAGTGTGGGAATTGAGAGAGATTTGGTGATTCTTCTTTTCTTCTTTATGCTTATTTGTATTTTCTTAATTTTCTATGATAACCACATACTATTTTTTAAATGGCTTCCCTGGTGGCTCAGATGGTCAAGAATCTACCTGAAATGCAGGAGACATGGGTTCAATTCCTGGGTTGGGAAGATCTCCTGGGGGAAGGCAAGGCAACCCACTCCAGTGTACTTGTCTGGAGAATCCCGTGGACAGAGGAGGCTGGTGGGCTGCAGTCCATGGGTTAGCAAGAGTCAGACATGACTGAGCGACTAAGCACACACAGCCCACATTTTTAAAAATGAGAAAAATTCATATGAAAGTGTCACTTAATTTCCTTATCTTTTTACCTCTAAAATGCTCAATGATACTTGGACAAATGTGTAATTGACACTATTCATGTACAGAAATATTTTATACATAAACAAGGCAAAACAGTAGTTCTATGGCAAGTAATTGTCCTTGTACCCTATTGACACACTGTGGCTAATTGTCCCATTTCTGGTGGAGTTAACATTGATCACTTTTCATGATGGATCTGCCTGGTTTTTCTATTATAGTATTGCTTTTTTCATTTTAATTAATAAATATTTGTGGGGCAACACCTTGAGATCGGGTAAAACCTGATCCCACCTTCCCATTCCTTATCCCACCTTCACCCATCAATTTTAGCATCTATTGATAACATATATTATTACCATGATGACCACCAAATTGTGATTTTTCTAATTTCATCATTCATTCTACGCTTATTAGTCAGCATTCTTTGTAAGGAAGAACTTTCTTTTCTCCTGTTTATTTATTCATATATTTACTTACAGCCATGGTCTCTTGAATCCTTATTTTATCAAATGGATTATAACTTGTTACATTTATTACTTAAGAGCCCCTTCAAGCTGGTTACTGACCTTGTTTGACATGTCCCTGTCATTTTTTTAGACATGTTCTAGGCTCATCTTGTTATTTCCCTACTTAAGTCCTGGAATTAGGCATTTTTTCCAAGTACCTTGGTTCCATTTAGTGTAGAGTGATATTTAGAAGCCAAAGATCTGGGTGATAAGTATGCCTATTGCTGCTGAGATAGTAATGTGCCACACCCTTTTAGTGAACAGAATTATAAAAAATATATACGTATCGCTCATTTATATCCATATTTATTTCTATGTCTATCTACATATATGGAAAACATGAATTCACAGTCATGTCTCCTATTCCCTTTTGGCACCACAAGATACATTCCAGCTTCTCTCCTGGCTGTGCTGTACCTTTTTTTGTTCGGGCATTGAGAAATATTGCTGTAAATAAACATAATATCCTCATTATGTTTATTTATTCAATCCAAATATCAGTAATCTCTTGACCTTTCTAAGTTTCTACACCATTTGGGCCCCCTCCTTGCATGGGTCCTGACTCATTCAGACACGCTCCTTACTTGGATTCTGACATAGGCTGGGGTGCTTTCTTGTCTTCTGGGACCTTCATGTTAAGTCATTGCCACCACTGGGCAGTCACTAAGGAAGCAAATAAAGAAATGAGAAAAGAAAGAAGGAAGAAAGAAATGAATCTGAAGAAATACTTTCAGTGCTAATGATATTTTTAAAAAAAAGCGATTTATATAGTCAATGTCTTTTTGAAAACTCAAGCTATAGATCACATTGTTTTATAGACACGACTATAGAATCATTGCATGGAGGCCTGAAGGAAAATTTAAAAAGTTTCTAATCACATTCTCTCATTTATTTAACATATATGCAACAGATATCCAGAGAGCCTAAGTTAGTTGGAAAGGCCCTGTAACTGATTAGAAGTTGTAGTCTGAACAAGAGTCAAAATATCTGAGACGCTGGAAGGTTCTGTCTCCACTGGATCTTCTGGTGCATTAGAAAATGATTTGTTTTTTAAAGGATCAAGTTTAATATCCATATTAAAGTGGGGATTTGTTATTTTTGCTTCTGCAATGTACTGTTTCTCCCTTTTGGGAGACATCCCATTGTCACTATTAGTTAACTCTCAGCCATCATCAGGTGTGGGGTCAGCTCTGCTGTCTAGCTCCAGGGGTGGTCATGGACTTAGGCCTGGCTAATGGGGCATTTGTGGAGCCATCAGGAAGGAGATTCTCTCTGCTGGGACTATAAATAGGAGGTAAGCTGGCACTGCTCTGTGTAAAGACAGCCCAAAGATGGGCTTGGTTGCCATTTAGGAAAAGCCTGCCTATTAATGTGGCCAAGACATGAAGAGTTGCCTGATGACATTCTTAAGCCCTGGATCAATTTGTGCTTAAAATCATGTTGCATCCTTCTTCTTCACTGTTGTGTGGTCTAGTAAATTCTTTTGTTTGCCTAAGGCAATTTGAATTGGGCTTCTGTTACTTGAAACCAAAAGAGTAAAATGTTCCCCTCAAAATCTTAACCTCTAAATCTTTGAAACAGTAAAAGCATAGCTAAATTTATTGTCTGTTAAATTGATGTCAGGTGTTTCTTCCTTACTACTTTGATATAGGGGAAAGGAATGAGAAGTATTTGTTGAGTGGTCTATCAGGGAGAAAAACCAAACTCCTTTACTTAATTAAATAACCCTAATTTTACCTATGTAAAGTTCCAAAATAGTGAAGATTATTACTTAACAGCATAGATCTCTGTTGTAAATCACATCATTTTTCAACAGAGTTATATCTTTGCTTTTAATAGTTAACCTTTCTAGACAGATGATCCTATTGTGAAACAATGGTGGTTCTTTGACCTCAGTTTGAACAGGAAACATTCTTAAGAGGAATGGTTGATGGATTGCTCAATTTTCAGAATGTTCATCCTCCTTAAAGTTATTCCAAACTAGGTAGATCCGAACAGGGTAGGATATGAATGGTGGAGTGACACATATAAAACCAGTTATACTTAATAAGGTTGCTTATTAATAGAAAGTGCTAGTTACTCGTTCGTGTCCGACTCTTTGTGACTCATGGACTATAGCCTGCCAGGTTTCTCTGTCCATGGAATTCTCCAGGCAAGAATACTGGAGTGGGTTGCCATTCCCTTCTCTAGGGGATCAAGCCCAGGTCTCCTGCATTGCAGGCAGATTCTTTACTGTCTGAGCCACCGGGGAAGCCCTATTCTTTGAAGCTTGGGGCCTAAAAGAAAACAGGCAGCCAACTTATGAGATAGTTTTATATACTATAATATTTCTTCTAGTAAAAGAGCTTAAAGAATGCATGCTCATTTGTTAACATGATTTGAGGGGAAAACAGACAAAAAATTTATTATAACTATTGCTTAGTAACTCAATTATAAAATATAGATGAAGAAATTTTGATATACTTTAAAGTCATGATGATAATACATATTCAGCACTCAATGATATGTTAAACACTATTAATTAACTCATTTAATGCTCACAATAATCTCACTAAGGAGAGCAAATTTTATTCCTATTGTTAGAGGTTAAGAAATCAAAAACCTGTTATCTAAGATCACACAATTTTAGGAGGTGGATTTCCACTGAAGCTTAACACTCAAGGTAAGTTCCTTTGATCCTCCAAACAGTATTAAATTTCATTACATTTCATGTGGTAACAGTGATGATTAATTGTATGTGTCAAGTTTGTTAGGGCACTATACCCAGATATTTGGTCAAACATTTTTCTAAATATTTCTATGAAGGTGTCGTTTAGATGATACTAACACGTAAATCAGTAGACTTTGAATAAAGAGTTGCAATTATTTGATAATTAAAGATACATGTATTAAAGGAGATTAATACTTTTGCTTGTTCAAGTAGAATCATGATTCAACATTCTGCCAAGTGGATCAATTAGTCTTAATAACACTCACTAAAGGAACTTGGGATAAGCATGTAGGGAGTTCTTGCTTGCTCTCCAAGTTTTCATTAAGGGGGTCCCCCAAGTATAGTTACAAATTTGCATAGAGGAGCAAAAGTCCTCATAACATGAAAATGTTTACTAATGAACTTCTACTTACACTGATCTCCACTTACACATTACTTCCTTTAACAGATTTTGAAACCTGCAGATTGCCTTCTCTATCATCCTCTGATTTTTGGATGTCGGGATAAAAGGCAAGTCAATTGCAAAGTTAAATTCCAAATCTTGCAAAAAGGTAGGATTACATACAGTATTGAAAACATTGTTGAAGAACGTCTCAACCTTTTACTGCAAAAGGACATTAGGCACAGTTATATCAGTTAGCTGCTGCTGCTGCTGCTAAGTCGCTTCAGTCGTGTCCAACTCTGGGCGACCCCAGAGACGGCAGCCCACCAGGCTCCCCCGTCCCTGGGATTCTCCAGGCAAGAACACTGGAATGGGTTGCCATTTCCTTCTCCAATGCATGAAAGTGAAAAGTGAAAGTGAAGTCGCTCAGTCGTGTCCGACTCCTAGCGACCCCATGGACTGCAGCCTACCAGGCTCCTCCATCCATGGGATTTTCCAGGCAAGAGTACTGGAGTGGGGTGCCATCGCCTTCTCTGATATCAGTTAGCAGTAGAAGACAAAGGAAATAGACCCAGATGACAGAATTTGGTTCCTTTTATTTTGATGAAAAATTTACATATAATGAAATGCATACATTGCTGACATCAACAAATTCTTTCATCTGTGTACCTCAAATCCCTATTGAAATATAGGCTTCTACCATCACACTAGAACCTTGTGATTTTTTCCAGTTAATATTCATACCCACTGTCCCAGAGAAAACTACTATATTCAATTTTTCCACTATAGAGTAGTATAGCCTGTGTAGAAGTTTTCATATATTATATATATATATTCATACAGTATGTGCTCTTTTGTGTAAAGTGTCTTTCATTGAAGATATTATTTGAAATTCATCCATGTTGTTACATGTATCAGTAACTTATTCCTTTTTATTTTGGAGTTGTATTCTATTACGTAAACATCCCACAATTTACGATAGGTTGTCTGGAATGTTCGACAATTATGAATAAAGTTGCGAAGAGAGTTTATGTACAGATGTTTTTGTAATCATATATAGCTATCCCCTTGTATCTCTGGACATTGGGTCTAGGAGCCCTGTGGATTCCAAAATCCATGGATTCTCAAGACCCTTAGGTACAATGGTGTACAACAACAGTCAACCCTCTGAACCTGTGGGTCCCGCACCCATGGGCACAGGGGGCTGACTGTACTTTCATTTCTCTTGAGCAAATCCCTGGGAATGAAATTGATGGGTCATAGGCGAGGTGTGTTTTACTTTACAAGAAACACATGGCTTTTTCCTTAAGTGCTCCTAACATTCTCATTTAGTTTTTAAAAATAAGCATACTTATTGCAATGTGGAGAGGATTGTAAGAGGTCAGGAACACAAGCTGGGAAGCCATTGTATTATCATAGCCTATAGCCAGAAACTAGGTGCAGGTTTTACCTAGAATTTCTGTAAAATATTTGTGTGATTTTTAATTGCCCGTAAGGCTAATATTTGACTCTTGATGTGATAGCTAACCACAGGGCTAGTTTCAGCTGTGTACTTTGGAAATATGTGAGGAATTTAAAACTCAAGCACTACTTACGGGAAAGAGTCCTTCATTTTAGAGAAGGTAATACTTGTAAATCATGCAAGGAAGATATTTCTGTGAGCTTCTGTGCTATTTTCCAGGTGAGTGATGAGGTGTCAAACAGATCTGTTCTTTTTTCCCATCACAAGGTTTATATATTTTTCCTTTCTTATTGTAAAATAAAATACAGATCCAGAAAAACCACACAAAAGAATTGTATAGCTCTGAATTATTATAAGCCAAATACAGTTTTAACTACTGCCTGTGCCAAAATATAAAGTTATGCCAACCACTCCAGAAACTCCTCCAGGTAACCCGTCCCACACACCTGCCCCTCTCTCCAAAGGTAATCACTTCCCTCTTTTTGATTTTGTCATTAAATATGCATTATCATACTGTAGTTGATTTTGCCTATTAAAAACTGATGTCTTTTGTCTCTTTTAATCTACAGGTTTATCCTCCATTCTTGTCTCTGCCATACAGTTTGTTGAAGAACCTAGGCTATTTCACCGAAGTGTCTTGGAGGCTGGACTTCTTTGATTGCATCCTCATGGTGAAGTTCAACATGTTTATCCTCCATATTTCCTGAACATTGGCAGCTGCATCCAGGAGCTTGGTCAGACTCAGATTTAGTTCAATGGACCCATTATATCTGACTGCGTTTCTGACTTTTAGCAGACCTTGACACTAACTGCCTCAAATCATTTGTTGTGGTTCACAAAAAGGCTGATGCTCTATCATTTGGCTATAGTATTTTTATTAGCTAAAGTATTTTTATTGAGATGCTTCTTTTCACCTATTGGATTACCTAGCACCATGATTCAGAGAGGAACGACAGGATAAAGTTTTGATTTGTGCTATTTACTCACCTGTTCTTAAGTAAAATATTGGGATTGGTTCCATAACATCCTCTGAAGGTGAGTGATTAGTTTTATAAATGTGTAGTGGGAGGGAATTTGCAAAAGATTTTGGAAAATTCTCTTACCTGGAATGCTAGCAATTGTGCTAGTATTCAAAAGGAATGGCTGTTTTGTCAAGTTTTATATTGTGTGATTTAATTGTGTGTTTGTGTGAATGTGTGTGCATGTGTGATGGGAGAAACAAACTGGCACAATAAAAATGTTGGTGAATAGTTGTATTTTGGCTAATACAACTAGCACTTCTCATTTTCTACACAGTACATTTTCTGTAAAGCAAGACAAATTACCACTGTATGTCTGTACTATGACATGATTACACATTAATTCACCATCTTTATGGAAATTTCTGTCTTTATATAAAAAATTTTGAGTAGCCATTTTACTTCACACATTCTTTCTTACAGAGTATTATATTGTAGGATAAAAGAAGGTTGAAATCATAGCATTACCTGATTAAGAGTTAATATGTGAGGCTCTAACATTGATCTGACTCACATAATCTTACTTTATTTCTTTTATGCAAGAAGTAGAATAACTTGACCTTGAAAAATAAAATAAAAAGTACCATGCTTCCATGACAAGGCTGTCCTTTGGTGGCCAGACATTCTAGGATATGGGGTCATGGCCCTAATCTGGGCACTGTGGCTGTAGCTCCCATCCAGACTGGGTGACTCATTTACAGCCAGCATGTCTCTGTTCCATGTCTTTAAAGAGGGACAACCATAAGGCATCTTTGTTTACACTCCACTGGCAAAAAGGGAATTAATCAGCATACAGTTTTTTTCAAGCCTCAGCTACAACTGGGGACACACGTAAGTCTGGAAAATCCTTTCCCCAGGGCATTTTCAACTGATGTCCTCTCTTTAGGCTAGCTGATAGTTTTGTTGAGATTTAAAATCAGTATTCTATATGTGCTATGCAAGAATTAAAAGGTTTAATGGAATCTCCAGTGGTGCCCTAGCCCAGTTTTAGACTTTACGTCTCAGATATCTCTCAATCTCTTCCTTATAAAGACTTCTGGTAGCAACTTACATACTTATCTACATTTCAAGGAAGGGAACCTTAAAAAATATTTTTCAAATTCCCCTCCACCTTAAAAAATAGGGCTAGTCTTAGCAACACCACTAACTACTTTCTGTAAATTATCTATGAATCGTGTATCAAAGTTCAACACTGAAGTTCTTGGTCATGTTAGAGCTAAAATGGTTCTATCTCTAATTTTGGCTTTGTTTTGATCATATGTTATTTACTTTGTAAGTGATGTCATTCTAATTCATGAAGGTAAGTTGTAAACTGCTGATATGGAAAAAAAAAAAGCATATTTGCCATTTAACGTAGAAGAATAATTAACATCGCCATTATGAACCATGGCTGCCATAGACTATTGATTAGGATGAGCTGATCTTAGCCAGTTTCTATTGCCTAAGTTCTGAATGCAAAAAAATAGTCTTTTCACTGGTTGAATGAGTTAGTTACTGCTGAAGCTGCCGTCTGTTAATAGGTTAATTGACTCAACTTAACCAGCAATCAATCTGTGCTAACTGTGCCCACTCTGTGCTACCCGAGGAGGTGCACAGGTGACCAAAACATGCTCCCTGCCTGAGGAATGTGTATCCTAAAGCAGTGTTCTCCAAAGTGTAGGCTGGAGGCCAGTGCCAGCCCTCAAACTGTTTCTTAACCAGCCTATTACGAAATAAACACAGCAATTGAGAAAAGATGGTTAAGATAGGAAGATAGGAATGTAACAGCATAATTTTATGTGTGTTAATATCATTCTGCTAGTTATTTCTTTTTATTGTATTTTTTTAAAGTGTTGGTCTGAGACTGGAAATTGAAAAATGTTGGTTTTATGCAACTGATAGTTTCAGAAGCACCTGTTAAAGGTGTAAGCCAGACACGTTAGTTCCACTTTTTGCTGATGAACACCATAAAAATGCCTTTATACTTTTTATATACAATTATATACACATACATGTTATACATACATATGTGTAACAGGAATGAAAATTCTAAGAAACATTATTTACCTTTACTGTAAGTGATTCTGACCTTGATATTTTTATTTACTTCTCTTTTATCTCATTAAAAAAAACTGATATTAACTCATGAAGTAGGATGTTCTGCCCAATATGAATACTATGTCCTAAAGGGTATGATTTAAAGGTATCTTTCCCCAAGACCTCTTACAGATGTTGTATTTCTAGAGCTGGAAATTGAGATTTTGGTTCTCTGTTAAAGCGAACATCTTTGGAGAGGGGATAAGTTTTGCCAATCCTATATCATAGAGTGAATGATTTATTTTCTGGAAAGTTAATTATATTAGAGGGAAGAATAGAGAAAACATGGAAGTCTGAAGTGTGTGCCTAGGACCAAAGTTGAGAGAGGTTCTGAGAAAGAAAACTTACCTTTACCATTTTACCTAGAGGTTACTACAATAAGTACAAAGTAAAATTAATGTTTACTGCTACGATAAGACCTGAGCAGCACATTCTCTGAAAGAAGAAGAAAGAATTTGGAAAGGAGGCTAACCTGGGATTGGCAAACAAGACAGTAATACATCATTCTTGCCAATGTAGATAAGATATTAACCAGTATATCTGGAAGACAGAAGACCAGAAAGGGGGCGGTTTGGGATCACCAGAATAGGAAAGGTGGGAGAGTATGGGGTTTGCCTTTTTTAAAAGCAAGATGTGTCAATGCTATAATAAAAGTGACTCTGGTTCTCAGGTTTAGGCAAGATGCCTAGTCTGGGTCCTCTGTCTTTTGTTGCCAAAACTCAGTCCCACTAGAATTATCTGTTGGAACAAATCAATGCAGAAGGCATTAAGAAAGCCGGCTCAAAGATCATCAGTGATTTTGTTAGGAGTACAGAGGAGTCAAGCAGCTGGTGTTTTCCTGGTGTTCTGAAGACTGAAAAAAAAATAATCATATCAGGGAAGTGACTTAGGGCATAAGCCTACATTAGTGGGTGTGGAGAAGGAAGGACTTGTTCTAGTTTGCTGTGAGAGTCCCAGATTGCCAGCTGGAATTTTGCTGCGTTGGTATGTTCTGTACTTCTGTGAGCTGTCTGGGCTGAGGCTCATTTATTAACACTGCAGGATTATTATGTACCAGGTCACTTTGTCAGTATGTAGAATATGGCCATTTTACCCTCAAATCTGAGATGTTAACTAAGCACAGACAGTAGTCAGTGAGTGAAGTCAAATAATTTAAATAGAACACAATGGGTACGTTAGACTATATCATAGCCCATCTGATCTCTTTTATCAGTTACATGAGGCTCCCTGTCTTTGAAAGGATGTCTAAGCAAAGATCAATTTTATCTTGCTTCATAGAGGCATTAAGTATTACCTGCAACTTGATCATCACAATTTGTAACTGAACGTTCTCTTTAATTTGGAGTAAATTCTGTGGAACTGGAATGACCAGATGAGGTCATCCATTTTCTTTTTGTCAATCTACAGAGAAGGAGTCAGATGAATGGATACGGCCACACTGCTTTCTTCCCAGAACAACAATCCAGTGCTGAGGAGAAGCCCAACTCCGTCACTGTTGTGAGTGTGAGAGAAAGAAAGTGGATTTGTCCTCACTGCCTTGAGATTGAAGAAGAGGGGAAGGCTATGTGTGAATCTGCCATTAAAGCCTCGCATAATTCCAGAAGTCCACACTTACCTTGGGCTTCCCGGGTGGCACCAGTGGTAAAGAATCTGCCTGCCAATGCAGGAAACTCAAGAGATGCAGGTTCAATCCCTAGGTTGGGCTGATCCTCTGGAGTAGGACACGGCAACCCACTCCAGTATTCTTGCTTGGAAAGTATCATGGACAGAGGAGCCTGGCAGGCTGTAGTCCATGGAGTCGCCAAAGAGTCGGACACAACTGAGCACATGTGCATGCTCACCACTTGCCTGACACTAGTAGCAAAAGAATTTAGCTGGATGGTGGGATCAGAAATATCCCTGCATGTTGTACCCTGAAGAAAACTTTGCCATTTCCTATAATTGTGTAAAATGACTCATAACTAACAGGTGGATGTGACCCCTGCCCCTCAATGCAGATGCTCCTCACTCGCTACTCCCTCTCTGAGATACAGGTAAATTCTAGCTAAATCACACCTTGTGATGCGCTGGCCTGGGACAGAGGTGAGAGCTTGCAGAAGAAGTAGTGGACCATGGAACTGGATCTCAAAGTTCTGAGCCGCTTCTTGTCTAGGAGCAGTGAGTACCTACTTGAGGTCGCTGGTGAGTCAAAACACCTGCCTCCTCTGGCACTATGTGATCATCACTTCATTGATTCTGCAGTGAACCATAGTCTAAAGGCTTTATCAGAAGATTTCTTCTGTGAAGATGGACTTTTTGTTCTGTTTCACAGGCATAGATGTGAGAACTTTAAGGACATGAACAAATCAAATGACCATTAATTCACTGTCTGCAAGACATTAGCATTTGAACATTTTGCATGATTTCACAATCATGATAAATGACAAAGAACAGTGGAGAACATGCAACCAGCCAACTGCTCAATAATAACTGACTTTAGGAGATGGATTCCCCATCCTGAGGAAGTCCAGACTGAAGAGTCTTGATTTTTGTACCATATTCTTCTCCAGTCCTGGATTGTAGTTGGATAAAACACTGGGTCATATACCAGGGATTCCCAACCCATGTGGGTCAGGTGTTCACAAGGGCTCAGTGATATTAGAGAAGTCACAAAATGGATTGGGTTTTTCCTAAGGCCAAATTTATTGCATTTAATGGAATTTTTCTTAGTTTAAGAAAAATTGCATTCTGAGTGATAAAACATCCTTCCCTTGTAAGGGATATTATGGAAAGAGTGAGTGTGTGTGTATTTCATATACACATGTAGATTTAATGTGTTTATTTGGTGAAGGAAAGTGGAAAACTCTTTGTCTCTTCCTGACTCTTTTTTGGGAAATTTTACTGGTCTCTGAGTTCCAAGATCTGGGAACCATTATTTTATATAGGGTTTTGTACACTGGAAGGTCAAAATGCAGTTCATTATAGATTATATTTTTTAAAAATAGCTTACAGAAAAATGAATGGAAATTACAGGGATTTCCATAATTCCCCTCCCATTCCCTCAGTTTTCTCTATCCTTAATGTGGGGTGCATTTGTTACAATGATATTCATCATTATTAAAGTCCATAGTTTGCATAAGGGTTAACTCTTGTGTTGCAAATTCTTTGGGTTTTGACAACATGTAATGACATGTTTGGGCTTCCCTGGTGGCTCAGACAGTAAAGCAGTAAAGCGTCTGTCTGCAGTGAGGGAGACCCGGGTTTGATCCCTGGGTTGGGGAGATCCTCTGGAGAAGGAAGGGACCCACTCCAGTACTCTTGCCTGGAAAACTCCATGGATGGAGGAGACTGGTAGGCTACAGTCCATGGGGTCAAAGAGTCAGACATGACTGAGCAACTTCACTTTCACTTTTCAGTGACATGTATCCACTGTTAGAGGTATCATACAATACAATTTCATTGCCCTAAAAATCCTCTGTGCTCTGCGTATTCATCTTTCCTTCTACCTGAGTCACTGGTAACCACTGATCTTTTTACTGTCTCCAGATTATTTTACCCTTTCCAGAATATCATATAGTTGGAATCATAAAATATGTAGCCTTTTCAGATAAGGGCCTCTTTCATATATCAGTATATATTTAAGTTTCATCTATGACTTCTGTTGCTTGATAGATCATTCCTTTTTATTATTGAATAGTATCCCATAGTATAGATGGACCGCAGTTTGTTTATCCACTCATATATTGAAGGGCATCTTGGTTGCCTTCAACTTTTAACAATTATGAATAAAGTTTCATCTTGATATATATTTTTGCATTTAAAAATATTTATTATATTCATTTGCTACTATTAAAAGTGTTCATTTGCTACTATTAAAAGTATTCATTATGAGATTTTAGAAAATATCAGAAATATAAAAAATAAATTTATTGGTAATTTCATGCCAAAGATAACACTAGTAACTGTTAGTGTATGTTTATACTTTTTAAAAACCTAATGTGTATCTAGCTACATCTAGAAGCTATATCTATGTCTACATATGCCTGTAATAATTATTTAAAAACTTTGGTATTATATATAGTGTATATAGTTTTGTATCTTAGTTTTTTCCCCACTTACCATTATGTGTATATATTTTCAAATCTTTAAATTTTATTTTTGGGGAAGATGATATTTAATAACTACACAGCGACTCATTAATGAGTGTTTTTAAAAATGAATTCTATGTGTTATTTCATTCTTCTTCTAGTAAAATATGAACTCTGAGAAAGTAAGGATTTTGGTCTTTTTTTTTTACAGTCAATCCTTCACTACATAGAAAAGTGCCTGGCAGGCACAAAAAAGGCAGTCCTAAAAATTTTTTGTTCAATAAATGGAAGAATTGTATTTTTGAAATTTGTATGATTTCATTAACTACCCCTTAGAATCAACCCTACGCTTAGTTTTGGTGACTAAGTTATTGCCTGCTAAATTGAGGATCAAAATAATTGAGCAGTCTCAAATACAGTGTTTTTAAGAAATGGATTACTATAGCAGTTTTTTCAAATAGTTAGTGATGGCAGTATATGTACAACTGAGGGTTTTTCAGTGGTGCCCTGTCTCTCTCTTGAGAGAAACTAAGTATTATTGTTAAGAGGCTGATGAGAAATAAAGCTTTGTCTCCAGCAGAGAACTTTACCTGGATTATGTGGCTGCAGTGATGCCCTGATAATAGGGTACCTGCTAGGAAGGGCTTTTTGATGCTTCTGGATGGGAACCACTTACCAAGAGTGACTGGTAGTTGCCAAGAAAACTGCCTCTCCATTTTAGCTGACTGGAAATTCCTACTCATGTTTTCAAGGGCTGGCATTTTTTTCCCCAACAAGGCCAAGAGATGGGGAGTGGCGGTGATTATATGATGTTTAGAAGGTTGATAGCTGGAAAGGGCAGTTCACCAGGACATCCTGCCAAGATTCTTACATTCACCAAGGGGCAGAGTAGTGAACAGACACAGAAGGCTGCTGATTTTAGAGCAAGGACTTGAGGTGGAAGCGGCAAGAGAATAAATCCTGGAGTCCAAGGCCTGAAACAGATTTTACTTCCTTCTCAGCTTTACTGAAAGGCTAGTCCTGTTCAGCACCTTATTGTTTCATTGGGTGAGGTCATAAATTAAAGCCATGTCATTTAAAGTTATTTAAAAATTCACTAATTTTGGGGATTGATTTAAATTTCCATTTGAAAATGCCTGCTTTGTATTACAAACTTTTCAAATTGCTTTCTAAGTAATAGATTAAAAGAATCTGAGTAGGCATGTATCCACAGTTACAGCAATAATGGTGTCAAAGATTTCTGAAGATAGAACTTTTGTCCTAGATTTTTCCAATTTATTAATCTTTCTTCTGGTTTGCTTCAACCCTTTCTATATGATCTGAAAACTTATTTGCCAGTTTTTTGTTATTAAAAATGTTTTATAACATTATTTAACAATGTTACTTGTATTTATTAATTAATTAATTTTACCAGTATTTATTGAATACCTAAAATATGTGATGTACTTCATACCCAGGGGGAAAAAGCCCTCAAAAAGTGTAATTGAGTGTATGACCTGAATATATAAACAGGCAGTGAAAATATAGCATAATATATTTTAAAAACACATAGGCGAGGCAACTCACCAAAAAATAAACATCAGATGTTTTCAAGAGTAAATACTGACTAAACTAGGAAGAGTAAATATGAGTGGTAGTGGTATGAGGAGTGGAGAAGGACATTTCAAGAGGCAGGAGCAGGGTACGCAAAGGCCCTGAGGTGACAGATTGCACGGCTAGTTAGAGATCTAAAAATAACTTAATCGGACTAGCTTTTAAGTGAGAGATGAGACTAGGGATGAAAACTAAATCTAAAAGATTTTGCAAATCATGTTAAGTACATTATGTTAGAGATTATGGGAAATGTTTGAAGGTTTTTATAGTAAGTAGGATCAGATAGTCCATTTAGAAATCACACACTGACTTTCCCCTGGAGAACCAATTGGTGAGGGGTGATTCACAAGGCAAGGAGGTTAGTTAGAGGACTGTAGCATTGTCCAGGTCATAGCTGATGATGGTCCGAACCCAGAATAAAGGCAATGGGCTTTTATTCTGAGAGTGTATGTTGACCTGAAAGCCATGGTAGAATCACCAGAATTTAATAATTGGTGGCCAGATAAAATGGATAAAGGAGAGATCTAAGAGAATGACATTGACAGTCTTAGTGTGAGTTCCCCTACACACAAGTCTGAGACAAGGACTGGGGTTCAGGAAGTTTAATTTAGAGGAGATCCTAGAAAGTAAGAGTGAGGAAATGGAGAGACTGAGTCAGGAAAGGAGAAAAGCCGATTCTAGGAAGGAGGAAAATCAATCAAGTGTGCACCACTGAGCTCTTCATTGCTGCAGAAACTGGAGCACAGTCTTGTGGGGGATCCTCTGAGGAACCATACTGAAATCCCGCAGCAGGATCTCTCTGGAAAACTGGAGACTGGGCCTTTAGTCCCTGATTCTCCAATCTCTTTAGTTTGTTGACTCCAGGGACATTAACTCATAGCTGCTGAACAAGTTCTTAGAACTTTGGCTAAAACCCTGAGGCAGAAAATCTGAGGGAACTACTTGAGGTGAAACTGGAGTTAGAGGTGGGATCAGCAGATTTGACTTGGAGCTCAAGCAGAGTCTACTACAGTGAAGGTGTTTCATGTTCAGGCAACTAGATGCAACAGCATATAGTTCTTGAAATAATTTTGAGACATCTATGTGGCAAGACCCAGTAGGTAGTAGGATATAATTCCCATACCACAGTAATGGGAATCTTCCTGTGCCAGGGATCAAAGCCGGGTCTCCTGCATTGCAGGCAGATTCTTTACCATCTGAGTCAACAGGGAAGCCCAGTGAATTTAGGAGCTGTAGGCCAATTCACAGGTCTTGTATTAGTTTGTTAAGCTGCCAAAGCCAGGTTCCACAGACTGAGGGGCTGAAAGAACAGAACTCTGATAGCTCTGGAAGTTAGAAGTCCAAGACCACAGCGTCAACAGAGATGATTTCTTGTGTGGCTTCTCTCTTTGACCATCCTCTCCCTGCATCTTCACATGGTCTTTCCTTTGTGTCTATCTGTGCCCGAGTCTCCTCTTCTTATAAGAACATGAGTTATGTTGGATTCAGTCCACCCCTGTGATCTCATTTGAATTACCTTTTTTGTGTGTGTGTAAATTAATTTCTTTTATTGGAGGCTAATTACTTTAAAATGTTGTGTGGTTTTTGCCATACATTGACATGAATCAGCCATGGGTATACATGTGTCCCCCATCCTGAACTCCCCTCCCACCTCCCTCCCCATCCCATCCCTCAGGGTTATCCCAGTGCACCAGCCCTGAGTGCACTGTCTCATACATTGAACCTGGACTGGTGATCTGCTTCACATATGATAATATACATGATTCAATGCTCTTCTCTCAAATCATCCCACCCTCGCCTTCTCCCACAGAGTCCAAAAGTCTATTTTTTACATCTGTGTCTCTTTGCTGTCTTGCATATAAGGTCATCGTTACCATCTTTCTAAATTCCATATATGTGCGTTATTATACTGTATTGGTGTTTATCTTTCTGACTTACTTCACTCTGTATAATAGGCTCCAGTTTCACCCACTTCATTAGAACTGATTCAAATGCATTCTTTTTAATAGCTGAGTAATATTCCATTGTGTATATGTATCACAACTTTCTTATCCATTCATCTGCCGATGGACATCTAGGTTGCTTCCATGTCCTGGCTATTGTAAACAGTGCTGCGATGAATATTGGGGTACACGTGTCTCTTTCAATTCTGGTTTCCTTGGTGTGTATGCCCAGCAGTGGGATTGCTGGATCATAAGGCAGTTCTATTTCCAGTTTTTTAAGGACTCTCCACACTGTTCTCCATAGTGGCTGTACTAGTTTGCATTCCCACCAACAGTGTAAGTTCCCTTTTTTCCACACCCTCTCCGGCATTTATTGCTTGTAGACTTTTTGATAGCAGCCATTCTGACTGGTGTGAGTTGGTACCTTATTGTGGTTTTGATTTGCATTTCTCTGATAATGAGTGATGTTGAGCATCTTTTCATGTGTTTGTTGGCCATCTGTATGTCTTCTTTGGAGAAATGTCTGTTTAGTTCTTTGGCCCATTTTTTGATTGGGTCGTTTATTTTTCTAGAATTGAGTTGCATGAGCTGCTTGTATGTTTTTGAGATTAATTCTTTGTCATTTGCTTCATTTGCTATTATTTTCTCCCATTCTGAAGGCTGTCTATTCACCTTGCTTATGGTTTCCTTCATTGTGCAAAAGCTTTTAAGTTTAATTAAGTCCCATTTGTTTATTTTTGCTTTTATTTCCAATATTCTGGGAGGTGGGTCATAGAGGATCCTGCTGTGATTTATGTCAGGGAGTGTTTTGCCTATGTTTTCCTCTAGGAGTTTTATAGTTTCTGGTCTTACAATTAGATCTTTAATCCATTTTGAGTTCATTTTTGTGTATGGTGTTAGAAAGTGTTTGAATTTCATTCTTTTACAAATGGTTGACCAGTTTTCTCAGCACCACTTGTTAAAGAGATTGTCTTTTCTCCATTGTATATTCTTGCCTCCTTTGTCAAAGATAAGGTGTCCATAGGTGCGTGGACTTATCTCTGGGCTTTCTATTTTGTTCCATTGATCTATAATTCTGTCTTTGTGCCAGTACCATACTGTCTTGATGACTGTAGCTTTGTAGTATTGTCTGAAGTCAGGCAGGTTGATTCCTCCAGTTCCATTCTTCTTTCTCAAGATTGCTTTGGCTATTCGAGGTTTTTTTGTATTTCCACACAAATTGTGAAATTATTTGTTCTAGTTCTCTGAAAAATACCATTGGTAGCTTGATAGGGATTGCATTGAATCTATAGATTCCTTTGGGTAGTATACTCATTTTCATTATATTGATTCTTCCGATCCATGAACATGGTATATTTCTCCATCTATTTGTGTCATCTTTGATTTCTTTTATCAGTGTTTTAGAGTTTTTCTATGTATAGGTTTTTTTGTTTCTTTAGGTAGATTTATTCCTAAGTATTTTATTCTTTTCACTGCAATGGTGAATGGAATTGCATCCTTAATTTCTCTTTCTGTTTCCTGAATTACCTTTTTAAAGATGCTATGTATTCGCCACATGTAGTCTTATTCTGAGGTACTGCAGTTAATACTTCAGCGTATGAATTTTGACAGGACACAATTTAGCCCATACAATAGGTAGTAATAGACAGGAGGGGAACAGATAAGCTTGTTTAAGAAGCAGGAATAAGAAGGAAAGGTTCTTAAACAGGATTTGAAGGGATACTATCATTTAACAGGATTAACACAAGCACAAACAGGACTAATCTTTAATACTAACAAAACAAACTGATAAGGAGTTTAGAAAAGTGGGAGGAGACCAGGAGAGTGTGGCTTCATGAAAGAAGGGGGTTGGATTGTTTCCAGAAAAGGGTAAGCAGCCAATGCTAAAGGCTGCTCAGAGACACAGCAGAAGAGAGAAGCTATGAAGTTGCTGAGCCCATGAGTTGATCATTGAAAAGAAGCTGCAAAACTATGGCTGAGAGAAGAGTGAAATACTGCAGTAGCTCCAGTGGAGCATGGCGTAAATGGATGGGTTTCAGTGCTACTGGGAAGAACCAACAAGGAAGATGAGCTGGGGGTAGATGGGAGAGAGGAGGTGATAGGTGAGCAATGACTGAGGTGGAGGAAGAGGAAAGGATTCATAGTTCATGTATAGGACTGGCCTTAGATAAGTACAGAGACAGCGCTTCCATTTGTCCAGGGTGCGAAGGAGAAGTGGTGGGAAAAATGATTGGAAAGTAAGGAGGAGTGTTGGGAAAGCAGAGTTTGGGGGGAGAGAAGATAGTTTGAGTTAAACAAAGGGTTGAAATACGATTCCATAAAACAGCAGGCAGATGTAACTTTATAAATATTTTTATGTTCAATCTAGTATCATTTTTGGTCTTGAAATTTCTGGAATCCATTTTCTTCTTGAAATCAGAGCACTGACATATTTTATCAAAGAGTTTAGTTCAAAGATGAAACACAGTTTTCATACAATTTTTGTTACTGTGTCTATACATGGATGATTAAATGATATTGTTATATTACTCTATTCCTAAAAATAGCTTGAATAAAATACATAGTGCTCTTCTTCTATGGAGGACTTGACAAGAAGTGAAACAATGCAGTTAGCAAAGTTTCAATGTGTTTAGTATGCTGCCTTATCTGGCTGTTGAGCTACTGCTTACTACTGATAAGGAGAGCAATGGAAAAATGGAAAGACAAGTTTATGTGGATATAGACCGTTTATTACTGTGTACTGTCACATCATGGACCAATGTGATCATAGTTCTTGTTCACGTTTAGATAATGCATTCTATAAGCACATTTAATAGTGCTGCCTAATTCATTGTGTAAAACTTCTGCTGCTCCTCAGAGCCTTGAACTAAGCAAGGAATCTTCATTCATTGTATTATTTGCATAATACCTCTGATTTAATATTCCTCATCTGTAAATTGCCTTTATATCCAGCAGGAAGTTATTTTTTTCATTTAAAATATTAAGATAATAATCTTAAAAGTCAATAAAATTATAAGATAGAGTTGGTGATAGGAGAATTAAACATATGTGATAGTGAAAAGCTTTTAACAAAGTTTGCATTTTATATTTATCCACTTAGATATCGCAGGAAGGACTTTTGGTTTTCAAGTCATTTAGTTTATAAATGTACAAGATAAAAGTTAAAAAAAAAAACCCTTTCCTTAATACACAGGCTGAATATGAAGATTAATATCTTCTGATAGCTTTGGAAAGTATAGAATAAAATCAAGACATAACAGTTTACCTTGGGATAAATATTAGGATAAAACATTAAAAATTATGTTTTGTATGCTTTCAAAACATAAAAACCTTTTTTATTGGTAACCTTTAAATATTTGAAAAGTTATAACAAAATACTTGTAAAATTTATAGCATCCATAAATAGAGTGCTTATATCCAAATGGAAATTTAATGTATCACATGTAATTAATAATCTAAAAGCAAGTGAATTGCATGGTTCCACAGAATTTCATTAAGAACCTACCAAGTGCCAGGACCTGCACTGTAGTGAAAAATACACTGAAGTGAAAAAGCACGTTAGTGAAAAACTATGTCAATTCCTTGTCTTTTTGGAACTTAGATTTCAGTGAGGAAGATGGACAGTAGCAAAATTGAGAAATAAACATAATTTGTTTAGAAGAAAAATAAGGTACAATAAGTTACTTTGACAAAAGTGGTTTTGGGGACTAGTGGAAGGGGTGAGGGTCCTGACCAGAATATGACCATTAGAGAAAGGAGGGGCGGGGTAAGTGATGACAACAATTAAAAGCAAGTCTTAAACGATATTTGCTATTAAAAGGGAGCAAAGGAATAGAGTGCTAGCTTTAGGGTCAAGGGAATTGTTAAGTGATAAGAGATAATATTTTCTGCTCACTAGGAATAACTTAGTGCAATGTGGAAATGATGTATTAGTTTTAGGGCTGCCATAATGAAGGACCACAAATTGGGTGGCTGAGAACAACAAACGTTTATTGTCCCACATGCAGTTCTGGAAGCTAGAAGTCTGAAAACAAGTTGTTGGTGGGGCTACACTCCCTCTGAAACCTTGAGGGGGAACTGTCCTTTCATCTTACCAGCTTCTGGTGGTTTGCTGATAAGCTTTGACATTCCTCGGCTTGCTGCTGCGTATCTCCACCATCAGCCTTCATTGTCCCATGGTGTTCTTCCCTGTGTCTTCACATGCCCATCTTCAAGGAAGGATGCCAATCATATCAGATTGGGACGCACCCATCCCCAGCTAATTACATCTGCAATGACCTTATTTTCAAACAAGGTCACATTCTGAGTTACTGAGAATTAGGAGGACTTCAACATACCTTTTTCTGAGGAACATGATACAACCTATACAAAATATACTGATTTCCTGAGAAAAATAAAGTAGGAAAGGATCTTTTTAGACACTAGAAATAATGTTTCCTATTCTTGGGAATGCTGTAGCACAGAGAGAAAAACTGATGGCATTGTAGGAGAGAGAAGGTATAACTGTGGGAACAAAGACCTTGAGTAAGCAAGAGAGGATGGGAACCACTGTACCAGTGGAGGCTAGTCTTGGAAAAAAAGGATGAAAAGTTCATTTGCTCTAATAGGAGAGAAGAGTTTAGGAATTCAGCTAAGGCTGGACTACAGATTTGATGGCAGGAAAAGAAATTTCTTTTGAGTATTTGTATTTTCTCAGTGAAAAAGAAACAAATGTTTCTGACTTGAACTTTGAATCAATATAATAATCACAATTAGTGTTGTTTTAGGGAATTGTAGTCCATGTGAGAAGGCAATGGCAACCCACTCCATACTCTTGCCTGGAAAATCCCATGGACGGAGGAGCCTGGTAGGCTGCAGTCCATGGGGTCGCTAGGAGTCGGACACGACTGAGCAACTTCACTTTCACTTTTCACTTTCATGCACTGGAGAAGGAAATGGCAACCCACTCCAGTGTTCTTGCCTGGAGAATCCCAGGGATGGGGGAGCCTGGTGGGCTGCCATCTATGGGGTCGCACAGAGTCGGACACGACTGAAGCGACTTAGCAGCAGCAGTCCATGTGAAAGTAATGTGGTGCTTGAAACACACACATGCACCCACACATATTCCTATGTCTTTATGCTAGGTGCTTTACATGTATCATTTACTCTAATCCTCATAACATTTGACAAAGAAATTTTCTGGCAAAAGAATTTCTCTTTCTACATACCATAAAGTTTTCAAGTATTAAATATCCTCTCATAGTAGTCTGCTGCTGTTAAGTCGCTTCAGTCGTGTCCGACTCTGTGCGACCCCATGGACGGCAGCCATAGTAGTCTAGAGGTTAGCTAATAGCACATTGTCAATAGGTCCTTTGAATGCTGCAATGCAATCAGTACAAAGCTGAGAAGAATAGTTTAAAATTTTTAATAGATTAAAATATAGATTTTTGAATAGATTAAAATATGGAGTATAGATTAAAGATCAATTAGTGAATATTTACCTAAACTAAGGGATTTAATTAATACCACTGTTTATCAATAATCAGTTTTGTGTTAGCAATAACAGGACAAAGAGACCTAAGACCAAACCAAACAAAATCTCTTTATTGTCATTTAAAACTTTCAGGGCACTCCATACTGCTTCTTTGTCATATATATATATTTAATAACAGTTAGCTATTAAGAAGAATCTAGGATGATAAAGGAGAAGGCAATGGCACCCCACTCCAGCACTTTTGCCTAGAAAATCCCATGGACGGAGGAGTCTGGTAGGCTGCAGTCCATGGGGTGACTAGAGTCGGACACGACTGAGCGACTTCACTTTCACTTTTCACTTTCATGCATTGGAGAAGGAAATGGCAACCCACTCCAGTGTTCTTGCCTGGAGAATCCCAGGGACGGAGGAACCTGGTGGGCTGCCGTCTATGGGGTCGCGCAGAGTCGGACACGACTGAAGCGATTTAGCAGCAGCATCAGGATGATAAAAGGAATGTCAACCCTCCCAAATAGGTAACAAATAAAACAAATACATCAAACCCATGTTAACAGCTATAAGAGTTGTAAGTAGAAATGCGCTGTGAACAAGCATACTTGGGTTCCTCATAACTGACTTTAAGTGCTGATCAAACACTGCAGCTTCTTGACCAGAAGCCCAGTCCAGGAGGCATTGTCTTTATGTTTTAGTTTCTCAAATATAAATCAATTTGGTAATAGGTAGTAGTCTTTACCATCCTTATAAATATTTATATCAAAAGAAGATTATAAATTTAAAATGTATAATATTTTTTATTTTAATGTTACTTTTGCTAAAAATGAGTCAATATTTTAAAAACTGGTTTACTTTTCTGTATTTAACCTACCTTTGATTTGTCTTCACTTCTATAATATTTAAGAATATAAACTGTATGTAAAACGTTCTTGTCTGATTAAGGCAATAAGTTAATGTTCCAAATGTTCACCCACTAGAATTAAAATGTCAGATAGTAAAGGTTATATGAAGAAAATAATATCTGTAAGAAAATGATGGCATTTAGACAACTACATATTAATCTAGATGATAAAGCAAGAATGCTGTTATCTTTGTTGTAGGCTTTCCCCAGACCTACCCCATAGACCAAACTGTCCCCAGAGAGATCATGTTTTTATAGTCAGTGTGGAATGGAGAGAGTATTGCAGATATTATTTTTGTTGATGGCACTGGACCTTCAGTTATAAATATTGAATCCTATAGTGTCAGCAGAGTGTTAGATTAAAAAAAATGACAGTAATATAAATGTTCTCTAATTTAACTTATATGAAGAGTACATCATGAGAAACGCTGGGCTGGAAGAAGCACAAGCTGGAATCAAGATTGCCAGGAGAAATATCAATAACCTCAGATACGCAGATGACACCACCCTTATGGCAGAAAGTGAAGAGGAACTAAAGAGCCTCTTGATGAAAGTGAGAGTGGAGAGTGAAAAAGTTGGCTTAAAGCTCAACATTCAGAAAACTAAGATCATGGCATCCGGTCCCATCACTGCTTGGCAAATAGATGGGGAAACAGTGGAAACAGTGGCTGACTTTATTTTTCTGGGCTTCAAAATCACTGCAGATGGTGATTGCAGCCAGGAAATTAAAAGACGCTTGCTCCTTGGAGGAAAGTTATGATCAACCTAGACAACATATTAAAAAGCAAAGACATTACTTTGCCAACAAAGGTCCATCTAGTCAAGGCTATGGTTTTTCCAGTAGTCATGTATGGATGTGGAAGTTGGGCTATAAAGAAAGCTGAGCAGAGCAGAATTAATGCTTTTGAACTGTGGTGTTGGAGAAGACTCTTGAGAGTCCCTTGGACTGCAAGGATATCCAACCAGTCCATCCTAAAGGAGATCAGTCCTGGGTGTTCATTGGAGGGACTGATGTTGAAGCTGAAACTCCAATACTTTGGCCACCTGATGCAGAGAGCTGACTCATTTGAAAAGACCCTGATGCTGGGAAAGACTGAGGGCAGGAGGAGAAGGGGATGACAGAGGATGAGATGGTTGGATGGCATCACCAACTCAATGGACATGGGTTTGGGTGGACTCCGGGAGTTGGTGATGGACAGGGAGGCCTGATGTACTGCGGTTCATGAGGTCGAAAAGAGTCAGACATGACTGAGCGACTGAACTGAACTGAACTGAATAATCTTGAAAGCCAGGCATCTTTGAACCTACTCTAGAAGCAGTTTTGATTCGATCTGATCTTTGATGACCCCCTACCCCATTCTTTAATTCTTAAATCTATGGCACAGCCAGGTGCAGGACATGAAGATGGTAATGCTACACACACATCTTCTTTTCTAATCCCAGTCATTTTGCTAATCCTGCTCTCCAGTGTTGGCCAGTACAGAGCACTAAGAACCTCTCTCAAGATAAAGGAGTAGAAAGGACATTAGAGTTTTTATGAGTTACAACTTTCTGTCTGAATTCTCTGGGTGATAAATTTATCTTGGCTCCAAGTTTGTCCTAAGAGTTTTCCAAGCCTTCTTTAAAAATTCACTTAAAGAAGAATCAAAAAATGTTGATGAATGAAATAGGCAGGAACCTAATAGAAATAATTCTGAATTGAAAGATTGAAAAATTACACATAATATTGACCAAAATTTGCGTTGTATTAACTTTCAATGGATTAACTAGGGAGAAACAACTGAGAGAAGTTACTTGTTCCTATTTTGGGTATCTTAGATAATTTTCTTTTAGCTTAAATTTTTAGTTTTATTTAGGTGCTTTAGTATTTATTTAGTAATATTTTAGATTTAGTTCAGTTCAGTTCAGTTGCTCAGTCGTGTCCGACTCTTTTCGACCCCATGAATTGCAGCACGCCAGGCCTCTCTGTCCATCACCAACTCCCGGAGTTCACTTAGACTCACGTCCATCGAGTCAGTGATGCCATCCAGCCATCTCATCCCCTTCTCATCCTGCCCCCAATCCCTCCCAGCATCAGGGTCTTTTCCAATGAGTCAACTCTTCTCATGAGGTGGCCAAAGTATTGGAGTTTCAGCTTCAGCATCAGCACCTTCAGCACCTTCCAATGAACACCCAGGACTGATCTCCTTCAGAATGGACTGGTTGGATCTCCTTGCAGTCCAAGGGACTCTCAAGAGTCTTCTCCAACACCACAGTTCAAAAGCATCAATTCTTCTGCAATCAGCTTTCTTCACAGTCCAACTCTCACATCCATACATGACCATTGGAAAAACCATAGCCTTGACTAGACAAACCTTTGTTGGCAAGGTAATGTGTCTACTTTTTAATATGCTATCTAGGTTGGTCATAACTTTCCTTCCAAGGAGTAATTGTCTTTTAATTTCATGGCTGCAATCACCATCTGCAGTGATTTTGGAGCCTAGAAAAATAAAGTCTGCCACTGTTTCCATTGTTTCCCCTTCTATTTGCCATGCAGTGATGGGCCCAGATGCCATGATCTTCATTTTCTGAATGTTGAGCTTTAAGCCAACTTTTTCACTCTCTTCTTTCACTTTCATCAAGAGGCTCTTTAGTTCTTCTTCACTTTCTGCCATAAGGGTGGTATCATCTGCATATCTGAAGGTATTGATATTTCTCCTGGCAATTTTGATTCCAGCTTGTGCTTCTTCCAGCCCAGCGTTTCTCATGATGTACTCTGCATATAAGTTAAATAAGCAGGGTGACAATATACAGCCTTGACGTACTCCTTTTCCTATTTGGAACCAGTCTGTTGTTCCATGTCCAATTCTAACTGTTGCTTCCTGACCTGCATACAGGTTTCTCAAGAGGCAGGTCAGGTCGTTTGGAATTCCTATCTCTTTCAGAATCTTCCACAGTTTATTGTGATCCACACAGTCAAAGGCTTTGGCATAGTCAATAAAGCAGAAATAGATGATTTTCTGGAACTCTCTTGCTTTTTCGATGATCCAGCAGATGTTTGGAAATTACAGTTTGAGGGTTTATTTGGAAATTACAAATTTGGAGTTAGTTTGGAAATTACAGTTTGGAAGTTGCAATTTCATTTTTAAAAATAAAACTAATGGGAAATGTCAAAGAAAATATGAACTTAATCCAGTATGTTGTTGTTGCTCAGTCAAGTCTGACTCTTTGTGACCCCATAGCCTGCCAACTCCTGTGTCCATGGAATTTTCCAGGCAAGAATCCTGGAGTGGGTTGCCATGTCCTCCTCCAGGGGATCTTCCTGACCCAGGGATTGAACTTGTGTCTCCTGCCTTGAGGGCAGATTCTTTATCACTGAGCCACTGCTGCTGCTAAGTCACTTCAGTCGTGTCCGACTCTGTGCGACCCTATAGAAGGCAGCCCACCAGGCTCCCCCATCTCTGGGATTCTCCAGGCAAGAACACTGGAGTGGGTTCCCATTTCCTTCTCCAATGTGTGAAAGTGAAAAGTGAAAGTGAAGTCGCTCAGTCGTGTCCGACTTGTAGCGACCCCATGGATTGCAGCCTACCAGGCTCCTCCATCCACGGGACCCTCCAGGCAGGAGTACTGGAGTGGGGTGCCATTGCCTTCTCCGAATGCTGAGCCACTAGGAAGCCTAATTCAGTATGTGACACATCAAATTCATACCATTATAGAACATTTCCTTCTATCCTTCTTCTTTCTTTTTACTTCTCTCAAGTTCGGAAATGACAGATAATAAAAAAAAAAAAAATTAAAGAAAATTCATCTGAATGCTGTATTTTCCTGGAATTAACTCTATTATAGCAATTCTTTCTCTTTTTTTTAGATGAGAGAAACCTAGGCAATGGTCCTGGGACTTTGGAATAAAGCATCTACTTATTCCTGCTTGTATCAACTGTAGAAAGACTCATAGTGTTTTTGCCTGGGTAAATATTTAAGCTTCTTTTAATGTGAATTTTTTTCATATCTAATTTAGTTCCCAAACTGTAGTGGAAAGTACATTTTTCACTTGTAAGAAAGTACCAACATGTTTTGGGTAACTTGGATTAAGAAGTAGGCTTGGTTCCTAGAAGACACACCAGGACTATTAGTTGTCCATAGACTTTAAGAAATACACGGGTACCAGATGAGGCATTTCTAGAGCTTGTGCATGGAACATAAAAAAACATGGACATTAGTAAATCCATCATTTTCTCAGTGGCATCAGACTTCATGTCTGAGGAATATTTCTTCTTTCACAAATATTGATGTTATGGCAGATGTTACAGAAAAACTCAAACATTTTGGCCAACCCAATTCAAGTTGAACAGTTCTCTACAATTCCAAAGGTATTAGAATATGTTGTTTTCAAATCAGTATCTTTACTTGTAACATCTATCCTGCTTTTACTTTATATTTGTGTACATTTTTATTCCAAGTACTTTTATGTACTTTAAGACTTTCCCATAAGAATGGATCATATTAAGTATAAAGCCACAGATACCAAAGCTTGATTTTTCATTGAGTGCCAAGAGTAATTTTCCTCCTTCTGCAATATACCAAAAAAGGCATCTGAATAAGAAATCAAACTGAAAAAATTAAAGTTTCAATGATTAAATGACAAATTCCTTCCAAGTTAAAAAAAAAAAAAAGTGTTTTTGAAAATGGGCTCTCTGGACCATGTCCTACAGACAAGTAATTTTCCGGTCTATAGAAGATGAGCTACCTGGCCTGTTTGATACTGTTACGTGTCAGATAAACAAGTGGTTGTCACAGTGCTATCAACTGTGCTCAAAATGACGTTTCAGTCTGATCTGGCTGGTTTGAAATTTTAGTTTTCCTTGGCTTTGTTGATTATAAAGTGCTTTAATGTTTATCTCAGTGAACTATCAAAACACCCCAGTGAAGTACCAGAAGAACTAAGGGACTTCAGCTACCCAGATGACAATGTTGTTCGCACGGTTTCAATTAAAATCAGAACTCAAGTTTTCTGATTCTTATTTCATTGTTCATCCCTCAGTACTGAGCTGCCAAGAGACCTTGAGCTGTCAAGAGATCTTGGGTGAGTTAGCTTATGGTGCACCCCTAAGAGACCATACAACTCTGATAGAGACAGAGTAAAGAGACAAAGTAGGTGACTAAACAGTTAATTCCACTGGTCGGGGAGGGGGGCTTCCCAGGTGGCACTAGTGGTGAAGAATCTGCCTGCCAATGCAGGAGGTATAAGAGAGGCAGTTTTGATCCCTGAGTCAGGAAGATCCCCTGGAGGAGGGCATGACACCCCATTCCAATATTCTTGCCTGGAAAATCCCATGGACAGAGGAGCCTGGTGGGCTATGGTTCATAGGGTCTCAAAAGTCAGATACAACTGAATCGACTTAGCATACCAACTAGGGGATTGTAAGTAGGAAACACACGGGAGACCCCTGTAAGTTAATGATTACTTAAGAGAGCAGGTTTGTTTAACCAGAAAACCAAGCAGGTTGCTGAGCAACAAAAACTTGCGACAGAAGCATGAGACATGCCCCTAAACCATAAAACAATGGTGACAGGAGACCCACATACTGCCCAGTGAGCTCAGTAAGTTAATGATCCCAGACATGCTTCTGCACACATAAAAACAAAAACCAATGATTTGTAGATCTAGCTTGACCTTATAAGGATAAGAACACCCCCCTTCTCAACTTGGAGGAGGAACTGATAACGGAGACATGATATCCACTCAAGAAAGACAAAGAAAGTCTTCTTCCCCTTTCCACTTTTCCTTTGATTATTGGCAAACCACTCCAGTATTCTTGCCTGAGAATCCCCATGGACAGAGGAGCCTGGTGGGCTCCTCATAGATGAATGCTTCCTATAGTGAGAGTATTTCTGCAGCAAGAATGTGGTCTGAATGAGCCTTGGGGAAAAGACTAGAAGTGAAACTGGTCAACAGGATTCTTAGGTAGATTTAAGCTCCTCGTAGTGCACACACTGGGCTTCCAGGTGGTGCTAGTGGGAAAGAACCTGCCTGCCACTGTAGGAGACAAAAAGACATGGGTTCAGTCCCTGGGTCGGAAAGATCCTCTGGAGAAGGGAATGGCAACCCACTCCAGTATTCTTGCCTGGAGAATCCCATGGACAGACGAGCCTGGCAGGCTGCAGTCCATAGGACTGCAGAGTTGGACATGATTGAAGCGGCTTAGCACAGTGCCCACATGCACTGAAGAGAGAACACTTGCTCTGCTTCCTTTTTCACTTCCAATAGTTTCGTCTGAAACTCTTCTTAAGTTAAAAATGCTTTGTGAACCAGGTAAGCCAGTGATACCACTGGCATACAAAATTTTGCAAATAATGGCTGGGTCAGCTATCACTTTTTAATTCTCAATCTTTGATATTTTAATTTGAACAGAGATATTTAATGTGAGTGGAAAACAGAATATCTGAAGGAAGGGAGGGCAAGGGAAGAGGATGGGAGTCCAGTTATTAAGAGATTGGGAACTCAGAGGAGAAAAGAATTCCTTTTCAAAGTTTCATTCCAAAAATTTGCCTGAGGCTAGATCTTATCTTTGTACTAAGATCTTATCTTGAAAACAAAATTCATAACTGTTTTCACATGATCCTACTTCCTAAAGCTCCAGTTCACTCCAGCATTGGGCCCCTGACCCTCAAGTGTTGGGAGAATTGAGGTATGGGAAGCCCTGGTTCCAAGGAGAATTATTCATACCTGATGTTCAGCTGACTCCATTACCCTTCAGAGACCCAGATGGAGGCCTTTCAGGGCTATTGTTATAAACCCATGCTATTTTTGTTAGCTTTCTGAGATGATGAAGCATGCCAACCCCACAGCAGGGCATCTGCACATCTGCCACTCAGGACTCTCCTCCCTGGGCTCACAGAGGCATATTGGTTCTAACTCCCCGAGTCCCTACATTAGAGGCTGCCTAAAGTTCTACCACCATCTACATGTTGACAATTTTTATTCTTTTAATTATAAGAGTGAAGCACAACTTTTGAAAAATTCAAACTCTATAGAAGTGTACAGAGAAAAAGATAAACACTGTATGTTAACACATGCATATGGAATCTAGAAAAATGGTACAGATGAATCTATCTACAGGGCAAGAATAGAGACGCAGATATAGAAAATGGATGGGTGGACATGGGCAGGGGCAGGGGCAGGCATGAACTGGGAGACTGGGACTGACCTATGTACACTGGCGTGTGTGAAACAGATAGCTAGTAGGGAGCTGATGTATAGTGCAGGGAGCTCAGCTTGGTGCTCTGCGGTGACCTGAATGGGCAGGGGGTGGGGGATAAGGGGAGGAAGGTCCAAAAAGGAAGGTATATATGTATACATGGAGCAGATTCATTTTGTTGTACAGCAGAAACCAACACAACACTGTAAGGCAATTTTAATTCAATAAAAAAGAAATAAAAACTAAAGCAAACCCAATAATACTGCAAAAAAGAAAAGAAAAAAGAGACGTTTCTCTCATTCTCCCCTCCAGAGAAAGGCATTATTCTTCCTTCAGAATCACCTGCTTCTCAAACCTACTCTTGAAGAGGAAGACGTTGTAAACAGCTCGGTGCATAAACCCGCAGATGTTTGATGTAAGTGCAACTCAGACACCTGGACACAGAAACACACACGCTGCTGTTCATATTGTTTTACAGCGCATTCTGCTCTTAACTTTTTTCATTAATTTACCCAGCATCTTTCTGTGAGTGTGCATACACATTTTCCAAAAAGTCTAGGAATATCTTCAAAAAATTGTATGGAATTAATTATAAAGCACACAAACCATGGTGAGCTCATGGTAAATACACCGAGCCGAATGGGAGCAAAAGGCCCAGGGATATTGGTCCATTAGAAGGAAGCAGAGCTAGGAAGAACATAGGCTGATATAATTTCCAGTTTCATTTGCTTACTCAAATTAAAGTCATAAGGGTAACGCTCTCCAAACATTGCCTGGTGTTTGCTTTTGGTGGTAAAATGAAAAGAGACAGGCTTAGGCTGATTGTTATAATACTTAGCCATGTCCCTCAACTCTCCTGAGGTTTTCTTTCTCCACTCGAAAATGACTAGATTAGAGTCAACGATACCTATGATTCTTTCCATTTCTGATTAGCATTTTACTTTCCTTGGGGGGAAAAAAAAGCCTTAAGAATTTAGTTAGGTATAATGTAGTCTTTGTTTCAAGGCTCACAGTTGTTTTTGTCCATTTCCCAAAAGCAGTTCACTAGGCTGGTTACACAGGTCAGATTACCTTACCATTTGAAAAAGCTTATAATAATACCAACATTCTGTTTTAAGTATAAAGGGTTTTCACACACCTTACCATATCTGATTTTCACATTCAGTGACATAGATTGAGCAGATATTAATTCCCATTTTATAGACTAAGAGTTAAGTTCAGAGAAAACTTGCAGAAATCTGACACTTACCTACATTTCCTGTGGCATTGATGGTTGAATAGTCACGTACAATCTGGACAGATTTTATCCAGATTTAATATTTTATCATTATCTTACTCCCATTTGAGAATTTTATGTGTGGCATGTTTGTAATAATAAGGAAGGAATAATATTTGATACTCATAATACAGGAAATAGAAGGTTTAAATTCACTGAGGAGAACTCTTACCACAGATGACCATAAGGAATCTTTTGGAGCATCACTAAAGACGTCTTTGACCCCCTGGAACTTTGAGTTCCTACTCTAGACTCTTCAGGTCCAAAGGCCCTCTTTCAGTTCTCCTTGCTCTTCAGGTTTCTTGGAGCTTTTTACTTTGCATTTCTTCGTCCTGGAATGTGCTTCCACTCCCTGTCTGTCAAACCTCTACTGATCTTTCAAGCTCAAATGTTCCCTGCTCTGTGAATTATTTGCTCAGTATCAGTCCTCCAATCTCTCTTCTCTGCAACCTTTAACATCTCCATAACACTAACCATCTCCCTGCTGTCTAACCTTAACTACAGGCTTCTTCTTCGTCTTCTTTTTTTTTTTTTTTTTTAAGCACAGCATAGCACAGAAAAGTGAAAGTGAAGTCGCTTAGTTATGTCAGAGTCTTTGCAAGCCCATGGACTGTAGCCTACCAGACTCTGTCCATGGACTTTTCCAGGCAAGAGTACTGGAATGGGCCGCCATTTCCTTCTCCAGGGGATTTTCCCAACCCAGGGATCAAACCTGGGTCTCCTGCATTGCAGACAGACGCTTTACCATCTGAGCCACCAGGGAAGCCTCAGGCTTCTTCAAGGTAAAACAAAATGCATATTTTCACTTTTCTTTTCCCAGATATTAGGGACTGTGATGCAGAGACTAAAAATAAATATGCATTGAGTGAATTTGTTAATTTTATGGGGTATTACCAAGTTGGGATTTTATCAAATTTTACTATTAATTTCTGTGCAATTTGTTGCAGGAATGTTCTCCTTTCCTTATTCATACTTACTATTTTATTATTTTTTTTTTTAACAATTTGATACAATTACAAGCTTAAAGAAAAGTTGCAAGAACAGTACAGAGATTCCTTTCCTCCACCCATCCATCTGAGTGTGTGTTGCTGCTCCCATGTTCCATTCTTTTGGAATACTTTGCATGCATTTCCTACATTTTTGGACCATTTTCTTGTTTTCAGGCATAGCAAAAGATTCTAGGTTTATCTTGGTCTTGGCCTGCTCAGTCCTGGAACCAACTCCTTTTCCTAGGGAGCTCTGATTCCTACTGGTGGGCATAGTTTTTAGAAGCCAAGCTCAGGGCTTTGGGTATGCTTATTGTTATTAGGGCATCACCATTTCCAGCCCCTCCTGATGGACAGAGCTAGGGATTATTTACAACAATATCTGTTTTGATTTGTTTATATACTGAAAACCACAAAGTAACGCTGACATCTCCAACACCTCATCATGAGCTCATCCTAGTTTTCTCCATCTTGATGTTTGCAAGTTCCTTCTCTGATAGTGAGAAAACTGGTTGCTATTATCTTTAATATATTTATTTAATGGATTTCCTTATACATAACTAATCTATTTCTGATGCCATCTCTTTCCCCTCTGATTCCCTCCTTCTCGGATTCTCCTTCCACAATTCTGAAATTCCAAATTTCAAAATGGGAGGTGGGTTTCCACATGTACCCAGTTCATTCTCAGATACCACTGTGTCCTCCAATTCAACTCCATGCTAACGCTATCTACCTAGAGAGAGTGTCAAAACCCAGTTTAAGGCTCAGTCTTACAGGACAGTCACCCCACCCATGTCAGTCACAAAGTTCAGGTTGCTACCTGTACTTCTGATCAACTGGTTGTAGATCAGAGGTTCCAATGATTCACAGAACTCAAGAGAACATTTTGCCTACTCTATCCCCAGTTTCTGGAGAAGGAAATGGTAACCCACTCCAGTATTCTTGCCTGGAAAATTCCATGGACAGAGGAGGCTGGCAGGCTACAGTCCATGGGGTTGCAAAAGGTTGGCCAACAACTGACACTTAACACATCCCCCGTTTATTACAAAAAGTAACTCAGGAACAGCCTGATGGAAGAGATGCATGGGATAAGGTCTGTGGAAAATGGGTGGAGCTTCTTCCCTCTCTGAATGCACCACTCTAGGTGAATCTCCTTGTGTTTAACAAGCTGCAGTCTCTCCCAATCCAATCCTTTGGATTTTTACAAAGGCTTCATTCTGTGTTGTTGGGTGTTGTCATTATAGGCATGCCTGAACTGGCTAAGTCTGTTCCTGCCCCTAAAAGGGCTCTAAAAAAGCTGTGACCAAGGCCCAGAAGAAGGACGGCAAGAAGCGCAAGCGCAGCCACAAGGAGAGCTACTCCGTCTACGTGTACAAGGTGCTGAAGCAAGTCCACCCGGACACTGGCATCTTGTCCAAGGCCATGGGAATCATGAACTCCTTCGTCAAAGACATTTTCGAGCGCATTGCTGGCGAGGCATCGCGCCTGGCGCATTACAACAAGCGCTCGACTATCACATCCAGGGAGATCCAGATCGCTGTGCGCTTGCTGCTACCTGGGGAGCTGGCCAAGCACGCCGTGTCCGAGGGCACTAAGGCTGTCACCAAGTATACCAGTTCCAAGTAAATATAATATGCCTAGCCGCTGTTAACGGAGAAGGCAATGGCACCCCACTCCAGTACTCTTGCCTGGAAAATCCCATGGACGGAGGGCCTGGTGCGCTGTAGTCCATGGGATCGCTAAGAGTCGGACACGACTGAGTGACTTCACTTTCACTTTCATTACATAGGCATGATTGATTTAACCACTTACTATTAGTGAATGAGTCAACCTCCAGCTGCTCTCCTCTCCCAAGAAGTTAAGTGGGTTAAATTGAAAGTTCAAACCCTCTCATCACATGGCTGGTTTTCTTCATCCTTAGGTGGGGTCCAAAAGTCACCTTTTTAACACTTGCATCACCTAGGAAATTCCAAGGCTTTTAGGAGCTTGGTGCCAGAAACAGAAATGAAGACAAATATGTTTTTCTTATTATACATCATGTCAAGGCTGTATATTGTCACCCTGCTTATTTACTTATATGCAGAGTACATCATGCGAAATGCCAGGCTGGAAGAAGCACAAGCTGGAATCTAGATTGCAGGGAGAAATATTAATAACCTCAGATAGATATGCAGATGACACCACCCTTATGGCAGAAATCAAAGAGGAACTAAAGAGCCTCTTAATGAAAGTGAAAGAGGAGAGTGAAAAAGCTGGCTTAAAACTCAACATTCAAAAATCTAAGGTCATGGCATCCAGTCCCATCACTTCATGGCAAATAGATGGGAAAACAATGGAAACAGTGATAGACTTTCTTTTCTTGGGCTCCAAAATCACTGCAGATGGTGACTGCAGCCATGAAATTAAAAGACGCTTGCTCCTTGGAAGAAAAGCTATAACCAACCCAGACAGCATAGACATTACTTTACCAACAAAAGTCTGTCTAGTCAAAGCTATGGCTTTTCCAGTAGTCATATATTAATGTGAGAGTTGGACCATAAAGAAAGTTGAGTGCCAAAGAATTGATGTTTTTGAACTGTGGTGCTGGAGAAGACTCTTGTGAGTCCCTTGGACTGCAAGGAGATCAAACTAGTCAATTATAAAGGAAATCAGTCCTGAGTATTCAATGAAAGGTCCAATGATGAAGCTGAAGCTCCAACACTTTGGCCACCTGATGTGAAGAACTGACTCATTGGAAAAGACCAATGAGGAAAGATAGAAGGCAGGAGGAGAGGGGGACAACAGAGGATAAGATGGTTGGATGGCATCACCAACTCGATGGACATGAGTTTGGGCAAGCTCCGAGAGTTGGTGATGGACAGGGAAGCCTGGTGTGCTGCAGTCCATGGTGTCTTAAAGAGTCACACACAACTGAGTGACTGAACTGATTATAAATCACACTATCACATCTCCCACATCAGGCTGCCCTCTTCACTGTACAGACCCTGGTACCCTGGTGTGGCTGCTTGGCAGGGTCTCCCTCCTCACCCTTGTCCACCTCAGACATTCTGTGCAGGAATGCCCTCCTCACCCACCCAGCCTCTGACTCGACACTCGACAGCTTCTCTTTCTCTCAGACTCTGACCAAGGGTGCTGTATAACCCTTGCTCTGATCTTGATACCTCACACCATGCCACTGCCTTTTGTTGAAGCCCTCCTTTCCAGCCTGGGCTCTGATGAATCATACTGGAAAGGATGCTTCACTCATCATACTTGGGTGCTGACATACTGTGTGGGGGTACTTGAATATGCTCTTGCCACCTTAGGAAGGCATCCTCTGATTTCTAGTTTCCTCCCCCAACTTTGATACCTTGTCACCCTGCTTGGGCTCTAACTACACATGCTAAATTTCCCTCCCACTTGGATACCCTTCTTCCCTCGTTGGAGTTCCAACACTCTTCTTTGGGCTACTGTGACTGCCCTCCATACAGATATTATTTATTATGCTATGCTCCTGAGGATGACTTCTTTAGGACTGAAAGAGAAGAAGAGGAAGAGAAAGTGAAAGTGAAGTCACTCAGTCGTGTCTGACTCTTTGCGACCCTGTGGACTGTAGCCTACTATGCCCCTCTGTCCATGGGATTTCCAAGGCAAAGGTACTTGAGTGGGTTGCCATTTCCTTCTCCAGAAGAAGAGAAAGGAGGGGGAAAAAAGGAAAAGGACATACCATTTCCCACGTTTGCTCATTAGTCCTTCTATAGGGAAATAAATTCGTGGAAAAGTTTAAAAGTGGTCAATATGCTTCTTCTGCAATAGTAACAAAAAATTTGGACTAAGAAAAATTTAATAAGATTTGAAGTTAAATGCCCTTTTCATTGGAGAATTGAACTTTTATTTCTCTTCTAGGTGTTTCATGCCCCCCCACGCCCCACCCCGATAGATGACATCTAAATTAGACATTTAGAAATGAAAAAGCTGGAGTGAATATTTGTGCTTCTAGCCCAATTTTATTGTTTCATAGATGAGGGAACTTAGACCTGGTGAGGTCGAATGAGGCTTCCCTGGTGGCTCAGATGGTAAAGAATCTGCCTACAATGCCAGAGACTTGGGTTTGATCCCTGGGTCAGGAAGATCTTCTGGAGTAGGAAATGGCAATGGACTCCTGCATTCTCGCCTAGAGAATTCCATGGACAGAGGAGCGTCAAATGACTCTCCCAGTTTTCCCAGGTGAACACAAGAGAAAGAACAATTTTCTACATCTTGGCCAGTGTTCTTGGCACTCTTCTCTTCATTATTATCATTTAAAATTATTTGACCTTTACAGCACATTTCTGAGAAAAATTAGTTTTTACATTATATTTTAAATTGGAAGTTTTTTTCTTCAATAATGATATTGTTGATATAATGCTATATTTTAGGCCCTAAAACATTAAGTAAGTAGTATTTTGGTGACTGTATTTCATTAGATCTAGAAATTAGCCTCACCAGTTTGGTTGTTAGTAACATTTTTTGAATACTCTCTTTTATAGCATGCTTACATTATGTTAACTGTTTTTGATAAAGATGCCGAGCAGGTTGATAATTTATTTTACTATTTATCATCACGTAAGATTGATGGTTTGGCAAAATGTATATCAGTTCAGTTCAGTTCAGTCGCTCAGTCGTGTCCGATTCTTTGCGACCCCATGGACCACAGCATGCCAGACCTCCCTGTCCATCACTAACTCCTGGAGTTTAATCAAACTCGTGTCTATTGAATTGGTGATGCCATCCAACCATCTCATCCTCTGTTGTCCCCTTCTCCTCCCACCTTCAATCTTTCCCAGCATCAGTCTTTTCCAATGAGTCAGTTCTTTGCATCAGATGGCCAGAGTATTGGAGTTTCAGCTTCAACGTCAGTTCTTCCAATGTATATTCAGGACTGATTTCTTTTAGGATGGACTGGTTGGATCTCCTTGCAGTTCAAGGGACTCTCAAGAGTCTTCTCCAACACCACAGTTCAAAAGCATCAATTCTTTGGTGCTCAGCTTTCTTTATAGTCCAACTCTCACATCCATACATGACCACTGGAAAAACCATAGCCTTGACTAGACAGACCTTTGTTGGCAAAGTTAATGTCTCTGCTTTTTAATATGCTGTCTAGTTTGGTCATAACTTTTCTTCCAAGGAGCAAGCGTCTTTTAATTTCATGGCTGCAGTCACCATCTGCAGTGATTTTGGAGCCCCCAAAAATAAAGTCTGCCACCGTTTCCATTGTTTCCCCATCTATTTGCCATGAAATGATGGGACTGGATGCCATGATCTTCGTTTTCTGAATATTGAGCTTTAAGTCAAATTTTTCACTCTTGTCTTTCACTTCCATCAAGAAGCTCTTTAGTTCTTCTTTGCTTTCGGCCATAAGGGTGGTGTCTTCTGCATATTTGAGGTTATTGATATTTCTCCTGGCAATCTTGATTCTAGTTTGTGCTTCATCCAGCCCATCCAAGCAAAATGTGAGAGATAGCCAAATAGCTGATGAATAAAATTTTATTTTAAAAAATCCACAATATAAAATTTGTATTACTTGAAACCCATTCACATTTGTGGAAAGTTCAACATCTTATCAATGTTGCAGTTCCAGTAGGAATGAACAACTTGCTGGGTTTAGGTGAATCATTTAGAACATTCATTGATTTCCAAGAATCACCTTGAGTTATTGGGGTCAAAAGGAAAAATGGGCAACAAACTATACGTAAGGATCCAACAAAAATCTTGAAGTGTCCCCATCGGTTGTGTAATTTAAGAACGTAAGTGTGATGTGAACGTATTTCAGGCTCTTGGTGAAATATTTGCCCTTTGGCACCAATGTAATTCTGTAAATTAGTAACAACAAACACACAGATTTCATAATTGGAAGGGACACACCATAAAGATCATTTTGTTGATATTCCTCCAAGGCAGGAAACCTACTACATACCCATGAGTTTAAATCACTTTCAATCATGGGGAAATCACTACCTCCCAAAGCAGCTGTGCCTTATTTTCTGCAGAAATCTTCCTCTTGGTAACTTTTTCCTCTTATTGCTGCCTTCCAAGCTCTCTGGTTAGAACACAGGCAAACCTTCTTCGTGGGCTTCCCTGGTGGCTCAGTGGTAAAGCATGCTTGCAAAGCAGGAGATGCAGTTCTGATCCCTGGGGAAGATCCCCTGGAACAGGCAATGGCAACCTATTCCAGGACTCTTGCCTGGGAAGCCCAGGGATAGAGGAGCCTGGTGGGCTACAGTTCATGGAGTCACAAAAGAGTTGGACACAACTTTAGTGACTAAACAACAACAAAATTTTCTCCATAGGGACAGTCCTGCAGATATGTCCCCCTAGATCATCCTTCTGGAATTTTCTCTCCGTGTCTCTTTCTTCCATCAACTAAGTTCCTCGTGGAAAATGAGATTGCCTGCCCCTTGTCTGGAGCTAAATGCCTCTTTTAAAACAGTTGTAGGAAGCCGTACACTCTCCCCCGTGAAATACAAGAACAGCGCTCTGGATTCCTCTTACCGTCTTTCTGTCACAGTGAATCGTGGTTTCAGTTTATTTCTGGACAGTGGTAGCTACCAGACACAACCTTTGCCCTCAAACACCGCGTACACTTTGCACAAACTTGTTGACCTTACACCTAAGTCGGCTTTTCTTGAACTCTCATCTGAACAAACAAACAATTCACTCTGAACTGCGGATATCCCGTGCGGCGTCAGGAAGGGCCGGGTAGAGCAGTGCCGGCTCTGAGCTCGCCACCGCCGTTGCAGATTGGGTTTCCTTTTTCTCTCGACTTTAAGAAGTAAGACAAAAAAGCAATTCCGGCTAATCTCTTAGACAATGCTGAGGGTTCCAGGCTCCATTTCAGGAAGCTGGTTTCAACAAGGTAACAAAGAGACCACCAAGGTCAGAAAGGAGGCGTGGGAGATCGCCCGGGAGGTGGCATTCAGGTAACTCCCCGAGGGTGAGGGTGGGGAGCCGGCGCCGTTGGGGGTAGGAGGGCGCCCCGCCCGCCAAGAGCGGATGACAGCGGCTGTGCGCCCCGGCGTGGACGCGCGCGGGAGTCCAGGCCGGCAAGCGTGTCACCACGTGCTGCGGGGAGGCGGGGACAGGGCCCTCCGCCTCTGGTTATTTGTAAAGAGCGCGGGGCCGGAGCTCAGAGTTTTTACCGCGGACTCGCCAGGGATAGTGTTGAGAGAAGGGGAGGGAGGGAGTGGAGGGAAGAAAGAAGGAGAGAGAGAGGGACTGATTGACGTGGACAAAAACAGACGCAGAAATACACAGGCGAGGTGAGAGGTTAGCAGGTCAGCTCACCTACTTCTCTACTTGCCAAGGAAGATCTGGGAGATCTGGGAGAGGGAGGGTCCCGTTTAGACGGTCAAACCCCAGGACTCCGAAGGGGCCATTTCCTGCAGCTGGCTGGGGACTGCACGCCTCACCCCTTCTAAGTTTGCAGATGGAATTAATCAGAAAGAAAGGAAGGGGAGGTGGGGTTCTGTAGCCAGTGTAGTTTTCTTCCTAAAAAGTGACGTGATTTGGGGCTTTAGATCCGGAAGGAGCATGTGTCTTCACACTGCAAGCTAATCCTGGAATGTCTGCAAACTCCGCTCCGGGGCAATTGGCCCCAAGCCCGGCGGGGCGTCTGAGGGGTCCGGTCTCGCAATGCTCCCGAGGCCGACCGGCGGGTAGCCGGGTGGCCTTTATCTCTGTCCCCCTTTGTCCTTTTTATCTCAGGTTCTCCAGGAGGCCCGGGGGCCCGCTCTGTCTATCGCTCCCACCCCGCCCTCCCCGCCCGGCTGCACCGCCACTTCAATGCCCGGCAGGTCGCGGGCTGCTGCTATTTCGAAGGCGCCGGAGGACCAGGTGCGCCCCGCGCCACCGCTGACCCGGACCGGCGCCGACGCCTGACCGGAGCCCTTGGGCACCGACGCGGCTGCGCCCGTCCCGTCCCTGTGCGCTCCAGTCCGTTTTGGGCCCGTGAGGGGCAACCGCGGCCACGATGGCTCCGGGTCGAGCGGTGGCTGGGCTGCTGCTGTTGGCGGCCGCTGGCCTCGGAGGGGAGGCGGAGGTGCCCTGGCTCTCCTTCAGCGAGGATGTGCTGAGCGTGTTCGGCGCCAACCGGAGCCTGTCGGCGGCGCAGCTCGGGCGCCTGTTGGAGCGTCTGGGAGCCGCCCCCGTGGAGGGCGCCCCCGAGCCCGGACAGCTGCACTTCAACCAGGTACGGCCGGGCCGGGCCGCCCTTCCCCAAACGCCGGGGTGTCAGGGGACGTCCATTTGTACTTGAACGTTGATTAAAGGGGACAAGCGCAGGAGAAAGAACTTGGTTTTGTCTCTCAAGTGTGAGGCGGGTCCTGTTTTTTTTTTTTTTTTTTTTTACTGGATCTGACCTTCTAGCCGAGGTTAAAGGGCTGGCGGTGACGAGGGAACCAGAAACTGCAGTTTTATGCCCGATGAATTGAGCCGTCGGACGCTTGTGGTTATAAGATTTTATGCAAAAGTTTATGAAGTAGTTGAGTGCGGGAAGCACCTTGAGAGATGCGTTTGAGATACGAATGGCGTACTGAAGTCTTCCTGGCAGAGACAGTGGCTCACAGGCACCCCTGTTAACAGCTGCTTGGTGGGTAACAGCTGCTAGCAAGGTATAATGTAGTTCTGTCTTTCCCTTGTAAGTTACAGGAGGCACTTAGGGCTGAAGGGCTTATTGTATAGAGACCAAGGAGGCCGAGGGGGCCCTGAGACCAAGATCACACGTCAACTGGTGATGGAACTGTGTTTAGAGCCATAGTTTTTATTCATCTATCAGGTCAAAAGTTTGGTTCTAATATTCATTCATTCAAACAAAAAGAAAAAAACCTATCTTAGTACAGATACACAGCATTATTTAAGCGTTTGGTAATTCCTAAGATTTAACGATCATCCTAAGTTACCTAGGCGCAGTTAAGACCATACATGTCAGTAAACTTCAAAATGGGTATTAGAGATTCTTCATTATTTTCATAATAAATAGCCTATGATTATTTCTTAAAATTGTGAAATAAGCAAAGTGTGCTTTTAGCATCCTCCCCCCAAATCCCCTCTCCTTTTTAAAACTCTGTTAACTCAGTGCTTTGATTGTTTTTTTTACCCCCTTCTGCTGTGGTTCCAGTGATAACTGATGATGAATGGCAGTATTCAGTACTTTCCGTATTGTTTGTCACTTCTGGGTGATGTTAGTTTGTGCTACAAAAAGTTTTGTGGTCCAGAATGTTTGGGAATGTTAAAAAATGTTTGGGAATGTTATACTGTTACTCTACTCCTGGAAATCTAGAGTTTCCCAACGTATCTGGCCTTCGATTACAATTAGGGAAATTTTAATCAGATAGTGAAGTGAAAGTCACTCAGTCGTGTCTTTGTGATCCTATGGACTATACAGTTCATGGAATTCTCCAGGCCAGAATACTGGAGTGGGTAGTGGTGGTGGTTTAATTGCTAAGTCGTGTCCGACTCTTGTGACCCTATGGACTGTAGCCCGCCAGGCTTCTCTGTCCATGGGATTCTCCAGGCAAGAATAAATACTGGAGTGGGTAGCCCTTCCCTTTTCCAGGGGATCTTCACAACCCAGGGATCGAACCCAGGTCTCCCACATTGCAGGCAGATTCTTTACCAGCTGAGCCACCAGGGAGGCCCCTTTAATCAGATAAATTCTTTGTTGATAACTTTATAGTTTGGCATTCATTTTGTTAGAAATATTTTACCTCAATTAAAACATGCAGTACGTAAGAAGTATAAGATTCTGATGCCATGAGGTATCAGAGTGCGTGTCCTTTGATCTAGAAGGATTTTATGGTCTTAGGCAAGTTCTTTAGTAAACTGTCTATCTGATTCTTGCATGGCATTACATACCAGAATGTAATGGCTAAGAAATAATACATTGGAAAAGCTGAAATGACTTCATATTATATTGATGTTTTAGAAAATAAGGCAAACAACTAACTTCGTAAGTATTTTCCATCTAGTTGCAGACTCTTCAATCAAGGAACAGCTGAGCTGACTAAAGCATTTTTAGATAGGAGCAGGAGTGGTCAGTCATATGCTTGGAAAGATGCCTGGGGACTTGACTTGCAGCTGCATATCTGTAGCCTACACATTGTTTTGACTTAAATTATCTCCTTATCTTGCAATGTTTGAAGGTGCTGATGAACTATAAAGGGACAAAAGACCCCTGAGCCACACCTTGACAAAGACAGTGGAAAATATACCTAAATAATTTAGGAAAGTTGCTTAAGTTTGTTAGCAGTATGATTCCCAGCTTATGAGTAGGTAGGTACCTCAGTAGGTAAATTATATGTATGTTGACACCTTGTTTTTCATTCTTCTGTTTGCATATTTAACTACCCTCATTATGGCCTCTGTGGACATCAAAAAGAGATGGGGAAAAGCCCCTAATTACTTTGGAAACAAAGGGAAGCCAAGGAAAATTTATCACTTGATCAGACCTAGCAAACATCTGTTTGATGTTCTAAAAAGTTCTACTGATAACAACCATCATCAGTTAAATCATGTCCAATGAAATGCCATTCCAGAAGAATCTGTTAATTTGCTGGCATTTACATCTGCTCCAGCAGGAGACTATCCAATTTGGAACAAAATTTAGGGCTGTTAATATCTCCATACCTTAAAGAAGGTAACTTCAGTTTCCTCACCTGCAACAAAGTAGAATAATAATATATGTGAAAAACATGATTTTCTGACTTGGAGGACAGTTGAAAAGATAGAATTTATTTCTTTGGGCCAGGGATTTATTGAATCTTATATGAGATCTATTTACAAACTACGTTGTTTCTTAGCAGCGACTTAGCAGCAGCAGCAGCAGCACATCTGGGAGTTCTCGGTTTATATGCTGCTGAAGCCTATCTTGAAGGATTTTGAGCATTACCTTGCTAGCATGTGCTGCTGCTGCTGCTGCTAAGTCGCTTCAGTCGTGTCCGACTCTGTGCGACCCCATAGACGACAGCCCACCAGGTTCCTCTGTCCCTGGGATTCTCCAGGCAAGAATACTGGAGTGGGTTGCGAATTCTTTCTCCAATGCATGAAAGTGAAAAGTGAAAATGAAGTTGCTCAGTCTTGCCCGACTCTTAGTGACCCCATGGACTGGAGCCTACCAGGCTCCTCCATCCATGGGATTTTCCAGGCAAGAGTACTGGAGTGGGGTGCCATTGCCTTCAGCAAGTACTATTAAATTAGCTTGTTGCTTTGGGAGATCAAAGGGACCTGAGTTCAAACTGGAGACAATAGAATGATTGAGTTTACTGTTTTGCTTATGGTTTCTGAGGGTACAAAGAGCAGGTAGAAGAAGTAGGCCAAACAAGTGAGAGGAAGGAGCTCTTTTATCTAAATGGGTCTCTGGGGCCTAAGACAAAGTGTAGGTCTGCTCTATCTGAGGGAGTTTCTAGAATACAAAGGGATCGCTTCTTGGCCTTTTGGCTAAGATCAAGTGTAGAATACAAAGGGAAGCCCCAGCTGAGTGAGTACCCTGGGTGATTAACTGAGGGGATTTAAGAATGGGCTCAGTGCCACCGTCTGTTTGTTCTGATAGTCCTAGCTCATTCTCCAAGTGGTCTTTTCTCTTCATTTCTCCTTCAAAACCCCGAATTTCTAAATTATCACACTCAGCTGCAGGAAATGTTTCTATTTAAATCAGTCTCCTGGGGAGGGTTAGTGGGGGTGATGGGGGTGTGGGTGTGGCAGGTTGGCGTGTTAGGCAACCGTTGTTTCCCGCCTTCACTCAGCCTTTGACTTCTGCTTCTCTCTCCAAACTGCATTTTTTCATTGGATACAAATCTTCCAGCATAGCTCCTGCATCTTTTTTTTTCATTCATAGGTTGTTTTAAAACATCTTTCAATTCATAGTCAATCTTCATAAAGCACTACTTGGAGTATGCCTCTCTCCTTTCGGTTCTCCTCCATGAATTCTCTTGGCTGGTGAAGTCTAAATCTGGAGTCTGGCATTTGAGGCTCTGCACAGCAAGGTTAACCCTGAGATATCAACCAAACCTGCCCAGACCTAGCACTCACTACATTAAACTAGTTACTCTTCTACGACTTCACCGTCTACTTTTATTCAAGCACTTTTTACCTCATTTTCTTCCTTGCACCCTTTCCTGTTCCCAGCTGGGTTATCCTTCATTTCCTTGAATTACCCTCTCAAAATCTTACACTTTTAAAAACCCAGATACACTTTTTCCATAAAATATTTCTAGGACTTCACAGCCACCGCTGATTTGCCAATTTCTCTTTTTTTGAATTCTTGAAATTTTTTCATTATGCTGATGAGACTTAGCTATTCATGTGTTCTAGAAATATTTTGAATAACTACTATACTCTAATTAGAGTGGTCTTTTAAAAGTACAAACCTAACCATACTGCTCATTTTTTAAGAACAGTTAAATACCTTTAAGACAAACTTCGAACACTTAAAAGTGGCTTAAGTCTTTTTATGTCCTGGTTCCTGTATATTTCCCAAGTCTTATCCTTTGCTACTACTCCAGTCTTCATAGACTGCTGGTAGTTCCTGGTTCTGCATACACATCTGCTTATGCTTTAGTTATCAGTTTAGACATTACTTCTTCTAAGAAGCCTTTCTTAGCCTGTTCAGGGGTTTAGTAGAAGCCCCTATATTAATTGGTGCCTCTGCAATCATAACATATATTGAAATTGTAGTATAATATGTAAATAATTTATATATATTTTAATTTTCTGTTCACATGGTTGAATGTCCTCCCCTCCTCTGATATGATTTTGAATAAATTGAAGGGAATGATCTGACTCATCTCTTTAGGGGCTAGTGTAATGCCTGGTACACAACACATATTCATTATATGTGTATATGTATAATATATATATGTATATTATATATATACACTTTTTTTTTAGCCAAGCCAGGTGGGGTCTTAGTTCTCTGACCAGGGATTGAACCTGGGCCCTCAGCAGTGAAAGCTCCATGTCCTAAACACTGGAACGCCGTGGAATTTCCCATTATATATATTTTTGAATGAATGAGTGAAGATTGCTTAATATGAGTAAGGCAGTTTGAGCCCTCACATGACTTTAGTTTCTAGATAGATGTATGACATAATGCACGTATGACTACAATGTATAATAGAATGAGATATTTGATTAAAGAATTTTAAACAAAAGTGGAATGGGATCGGACTTGTGTTTTTAGAAAATTCTTCTGCATGAAAGTGTGGAATGTGTCAGAGTGGGTCGAGACAGGAGCTGAGGCAACTGCAGTGGTTTGTAGGAGCTGTAATGATCGCTTGAACCTGGAGAGCCCATCAGGAGGCCTAGGAGAGCAGCCATGACTGAGGAGTAGGGAAAAAGTCCCAAAGACAGGTATTTTCTACTGCAGCCTTTTATCTGTAGTGGTCATGTAACTATTATTAGACCTTTCCTTTCATTAATTTATGGCCCGAGGATGCCAGAGGAAGAGGCAGGGAGGTAACTTGGCTTATTTCAGAGGGTCAGGCTGGTGGTCTGTAGCAAACACAGGAGCGTGTGTGTGTGGTTATTGCATGCATGTTGTATGCATAGCTTGTCGTTTATTGTACTTTTTCCTGGTATGCGAGCGAGTAGATGAAGGACATGCTGGGAAGCACTGATTGAAGATGGATGAGAGAAAGCATCTGTTGTTGCCCTCTTTTTTTTTTTTTTTTCTTTCTTTTATGTTCTGAAAAATGATGGGATCAATGTCCCAGGAATGCCTTTCAGGTGAAAAACTGTCTGGGATGGCAGGATGGAAGGGCGTGGTTGTACTTACGAGACAATGGACTTACTCTGATTTATTATATCATTCTATTTAACTTGACTGTGTACAGTGTGATCATTGTTTCCAAAAGGTTTTGAGAAAATGAGAGACACTCATAGCTCACTTGACCATGATATCAAGAGCTTAGTTTGCTCCCTTGCCAGGGATGATGGTAATCTATATGAGGAAATACCCTTCATTCTTTCCATAAATAACTCCCAAATTTGCATCTTCACCCACTACCCTAGGAGTCACATAGGCCTTTGTGTACATAAAATAAATAATTATAGCTAAGGATTTATTGTTTTCTTTTTCTTTTTCGGTATGACATACTCAACCAATTTATTTGTATTAACACATTTCAAAATCACAACAATCGTATGATAAGGATACCATTATTAACTTTACACAAGAGAAATATGTGGTTCTGAGAGATTATGTAACTCAGCAAAAATCAAACAGTAAGTGGTAGAACCTCAGACAATCTTAAATCCTGTCGACTAAAAAAGATGCATAACTTGAGAGCTGTGAGTTAAGTTTTATTTGGGGCAAAATGAGGACGGCAAATGAGGAGATAGCACCTCAGTTCTGGGAGACTGCTCCAAAGAGGCAGTGTGGGAAGGTCAATAGATAATATTTTGGTGAAGGGGGAGTTCAGTGCAATTAAGCACTCGTTTTACAAAAGGTTTTCTGCTAGTTATTAGGAGCTTCGTAATGTCATCATGAAGGGATTTAGTACTTTTCTAGATATGAGGAAATGCAAAGATTGGCTTATGAAATCAGTTCCTGAAAATATCTGACTATCCAAAGACCTGTTCCATCAGAGTGCCTGGAGCACAGAGTGCCTCATTCCACTCTGAGCTTCCTCAGGAGGTGTTGAAGGTCAGCAGCTGCAGCAGCGCAGGGTTCAGTCTCTGCAGATGCAGGTGGCAAATGTCCTTGATGTTCAGCCGCTGGCAATGCTCTTGGCAAGTGCCAGTTTGTAGTTGACATACTAATAGTGGATTTTTTGAATTTTACTTTAAAAAATCATACTGTCTCTAGCCAGGGCAACTGTTACCTCAGATTTTGGGCTAACCATCAATTACTTGGGCTTCCCTGGTGGCTCAGATGGTAAAGCGTCTGCCTGCAATGCGGGAGACCTGGGTTCAATTCCTGGGTCGGGAAGATCTCCTGGAGAAGAAATGGCAATCCACTCCAGTACTCTTGCCTGGAAAATCCCATGAACAGAGGAGCCTGATAGGCTACAGTCCATGGGGTCATAAAGAGTCCGACACCACTGAGCGACTTCACTTTCACTTTCAATTACTTATCTAGCTACATTGCTTGATCACTTTAAGGGCAAAAAAACTATAATGATGATGATGGGTCCTTGTCCTCAGAGAACTTTTAATCTAAGAAATAGGTGGGAATTTGTGGGAAATATGTAAGGCAAAACTGCAATAGTTAAATAATCACTGAGAGAAATATTACCAGACATATCACAAGACTGTGTGTGATTAATTGCCAAATGAACACTTTTGGTAGCATGCTCTAATTGTTGAAAAGAGTGAGGGAGCCTTTTGGGAAACACGTCGTGAAGGAGTTACTAGTCAGTCAGTTCTCTTTTTTTTTTTGGAGAATTTTGCTTGTTTGGTTTGGCTTTTAAAATACTTACTTGATGAACATCTGCTAGTACCAAATGTCTGTGCTATTAATCACAAGATGGATTTTCCAGTGGGTTCCATGAATTCTCTAATAGAAGGAAAATTTATTTTATTTCTTTCTTATATGTTGAATTTTTCTTGGAGAAAATATTTTGGCAACGATAGTTCTCCTAATTCTGAGTTACAAAGTTTTCCTGGAGAATGGCATATTAATCAACTTCTTTCTTCTGTGGATAGATTGTGGGTGTGGGAGAAATACGCATGCCTAGTGTTAAATTTTTCAGTCTTGTTCTCACTTTTACTCCAGAAGAATTCTACCAATGAATTTACTCTCTCTTCTGGCAGTTTAGAGTATACATCCTTCTTTTTTAAAAAAATTGTACTATATTCTCTCTGGCAGATAATTCTTTTTTATACATATTAATTAATCATCTTTTTTCTTTTTTTATTGATGTACAATATGTTACTGGTGTACAATATAGTGATTCACAGCTTTTAAAAATTATACTTCATTTATAATTATAAAATACTGGTTATGTTCCGTACACTGCACAGTATATCCTTATAACTTATATTATACACTGTAGTTTTCTCCTCTTAATCCTGCAAGTCCTCCTTTTTCATTCCTGTGAAGCAGCTGCATTGCTGACTGCATGATACTGGAGAAAGAGGATTGTGCTTCGGTGCTAGGGAATGAGTTGACGTAATGAGGAAAGAGCAGAGTATTTTAACAGAATTCCTAACTCTTGGACTCTCATTGCCACTAAGGTGAGAGTTTGAACTCTAACACAGTTATGAAGAGAGGGCGTAGTAAACTTTCCCCCTTAATTGAGGTAGATCTTCATTTCTCTTTAGAGATGTTCAAAGTGGAGTAGCTGGGTGGGAGATTTTGAGTTTTTGTGCTTTCCATGGTTCACACCATATTTCTGTTTCTTAAGGATGCCCACCTTGGGAGATGTTGAGAGGCAAAGTCTTCATTTTCCCATCATAAAAACCCATTGCTTTTCAACTATGACTGGAGCTTAAGAGTGTTTTCTTTACATTCAGTATACATTTGAATCCTTGAGGTTCTATTTCTTTTGCTGATAGTAGGGGCTTGGGGAAGACTCTTGAAAGAGTCCCTTGGACAGCAAGGAGATCAAACCAATCAATATTAAAGGAAATCAACCCTGAATATTCATTGGAAGGACTGTTGCTGAAGCTGAAACTCCAATACTTTGGCCACCTGATGCGAAGAGCAGACTCACTGGAAAAGACTCTGCTGCCGGAAAAGATTGAGGGTAGGAGAAGCGGAGACAGAAGATGAGATGGTTGGATGGCTTCACTGACTCAATGGATATGAATTTGAGCAAACTCCAGGAGATTGTGAAGAACAGAAAAGGCTGGCATGCTGCAATCCATGGGGTCACAAAGAGTCAGACATGAGTAAGCAACTGAATGACAACAACCAACAGGGTTGGGGGAGAAAATAGGAATATAAATAGGCATGGGAAATAGGCCTGAAGTTGAGAAGGATTGACATTTCTCAGGGAAAAGCAAAGCAACCTGCAGTGAGGGTTAGTCTAATGCGGTTGGTAATAAGAGTTTGCCAGTTACTTGGATTCAGAGTGGCATTTCCTCAAGGGACTGTCCATATTACTAAGTGCACACAGTTAATATTAGGATCATTTACAATGCAATTTGTTAAAAAAAAAGATTGTTACTAAACTCTATAAAACCTAAGAAACTTGTAGGTTTCAGAGAGTGTTCCCATTTCCAGTTCCAGGTGATGGTAGATTCTTATTTGTAATTGAATATTGAAACTAATTTATTCTCCAACTGTTCCCAGTGTCTGTCTCAGGAGCCAAATGGGTTTGCTGAGTCTTGAGATTTATTTTATAAAGAAATGAAACTATCACTGAATTACCTTTGTAATGATGGAATTTCGGAGCATAGAAAATCTTCAGAATGGAGCCTTGTTTAATTTGGTTTCCATATCCTTCCAAAGATCCTCTGTTGTTTTTCTTGGCCTGAAGTTTAAAGAGAACAAAAACAAAAATCTGTGAATTCTAGATCAAAGGTGTTAACCTGAAAAGTAGTATTATGCCTTCCAAGTCCAAATATTTAGTACCTTACTTTATTTATACTTAACTGAATAGAGTAAAAAACTCAGGCAAGCCTTGATAAGGCCTCTAAGGCTTTATTTCTGTGAACCTAGTTCAAAAATAATACACTTGTCATCGATACATTCAGTGGGTTTCTTAGGTCTCTAACTATAGAAGAGAGTACAACAAAATGGTTAACAATTTAGTCTTAATAGTTAAACCAGGCCTGGGCTGAAATTCTAATTCTGTCACTTATTAGCTGGGTAATCACAGCCAAGTGACTTAACCTCCTTAATCCTCAGTTTTCACATCTGTGAACTGAAAGAATCAAACTTATCATAGGGTAGTTGTGAACTAAGATATATGAACAATAATAATAATTACTGAGCATTCATTATATTTTAGACACTTCTATATTTAGTGTATTATGTGTAGTAAGTCAAACAAAGAAGCTGTATTTTTTTCCTGTATTACTTCAAATAGCAAGTAAAAAGACAGTGCATGTAAAATACTTAGCCTGGCTCAAATTATGTGCTTAATGTATAGTTATTTTCATTATAATACTGTGTTAGTTGATGCAGCTTTACAATAGCTTAGTGATGATGCTGTGAAAGTGCTGCACTCAATATGCCAGCAAATTTGGAAAACTCAGCAGTGGCCACAGGACTGGAAAAGGTCAGTTTTCATTCCAATCCCAAAGAAAGGCAATGCCAAAGAATGCTCAAACTACCACACAATTGCACTTATCTCACACACTAGTAAAGTAATGCTCAAAATTCTCCAAGCCAGGCTTCAGCAATACGTAAACCGTGAACTTTCAGATGTTCAAGCTGGTTTTAGAAAAGGCAGAGGAACCAGAGATCAAATTGCCAACATCCGCTGGATCATTGAAAAAGCAAGAGAGTTCCAGAAAAACATCTATTTCTGCTTTATTGACTATGTCAAAGCCTTTGGCTGTGTCGATCACAATAAACTGTGGAAAATTCTGAAAGAGATGGGAATACCAGACCACCTGACCTGCCTCTTGAGAAACCTATATGTAGGTCAGGAAGCAACAGTTAGAACTGGACATGGAACAACAGACTGGTTCCAAATAGGAAAAGGAGTACGTCAAGGCTGCATATTGTCACCCTGCTTATTTAACTTCTATGCAGAGTACATCATGAGAACCACTGGGCTGGAAGAAGCACAAGCTGGAATCAAGATTGCCAGAGAAATATCAATCACCTCAGATATGCAGATAACACCACCCTTATGGCAGAAAGTGAAGAGGAACTACAAAGCCTCTTGATGAAAGTGAAAGAGGAGAGTGAAAAAGTTGGCTTAAAGCTCAACATTCAGAAAATGAAGATCATGGCATCTGGTCCCATCACTTTTTGGCAGATAGATGGGGAAACAATGGAAACAGTGTCAGACTTTATTTTTGGGGGCTCCAAAATCACTGCAGATGGTGACTGCAGCCATGAAATTAAAAGATGCTTACTCCTTGGAAGGAAAGTTATGACCAACCTAGATAGCATATTTAAAAGCAGAGACATTACTTTGCCAACAAAGGTCTGTCTAGTCAAGACTATGGTTTTTCCAGTGGTCATGTATGGATGTGAGAGTTGGACTGTGAAGAAAGCTGAGCGCCGAAGAATTGATGCTTTTGAACTGTAGTGTTGGAGAAGACTCTTGAGCGTCCTTTGGACTGCAAGGAGATCCAACCAGTCCATTCTAAAGGAGATTGGTCCTGGGTGTTCATTGGCAGGAATGATGCTAAAGCTGAAACTCCAGTACTTTGGCCACCTCATGTGAAGAGTTGACTCATTGGAAAAGACCATGATGCTGGGAGGAATTGGGGGCAGAACGAGAAGGGGATGACAGAGGATGAGATGGCTGGATGGCATCACTGACTCGATGGACATGAGTCTGAGTGAACTCCGGGAGTTGGTGATGGACAGGGAGACCTGGCGTGTTGCAGTTCATGGGGTTGCAAAGAGTCGGACATGACTGAACAACTGATCTGAACTGTACTGAACTATCTTTAACAAAATTGTCTTTCACTGGAGGCCGGGGCACCTTAGGATCAGTCAACTTAGAAGAAAGCACTGCTATAAAAAGAGGGCAGGGATTAATGAAATAAAAAGTTCAGTGAGAACTACATCAGTCCAGTGAATTTGGTGTTAGTTTCCATGGTGATTCTCCTCTTGAGAAAGACTTTACTATTTGCCTCTTCCTTTTCATCAAACAGTAGTATTAAACTCCTGAAAATGTAAACATTAGAGACTAATGAAATAATTTGAGTATTTCAATAGACATTGAAATTGTAAACATTCCCTCTTTTCCAGAGGGCTTCAGAGGCTTTATTTAGGGGTTTTATAATTTTTTTATGTTTGTAATTTTTGTTTTATAATTTTTGTCCAAAGTTTACATCAGTACTGAAATGTGAATGATTGGAAGTCCACATTATACTTTTAGAAAAGGATGTAATTGTGGTTTTAAGTTCAAGACCTCCGTATGGGTTTTGCAAGCCAGAAGAATCCAAGGTTCTCCAGATTCAGTTGACTTTTTCAGTTGGAAAGTAGGTAAGAGAACAGGAGCCACTGTGGTCTCACAGTGATAAGTGAGGGACATTTCTCTTCAGGGACAGGGAAAGAGAAGTTAGGCCAAACTTCAAAGGAGAGGTAAAATTAGGAGGTCAATTCTGATTTGGGTCACACACCCTGCTGTAAATGACTATTGAACATATATCCACATGGACCCTTCTATTAAGGGAGGCATCCTATTGATGATATCAGGTACTTGAGTTTGAGTAGCAAATCATGATGCTCTGCAGTTTTCTTTAGGAACAGGGATCTCAGAATTCAGGTATATCTTTTAGTTACTTTTCTTACACATTTTAATGAGAAAGTCTAGACACTGGATTAGAAAGTCTCTAATCTTGGGATGAATGCCATTTAAGTAAATGTTCAGGTAGGACCTTCACTCTAGCAGAGGAAGCAAGTGCTGGTAGTAGCGGTAGTTAACACTTATGGAGTACTCATCATGTGCCAGGCATTATACCTTCTTATGTACTGTCCCAATAAGCCTCTTAATCTCACCGAGTAAGTACTCTAGGTATTCCATAAAGAAACCCAGTCTCGCTGAGACCTCCCTCAGCCTCATAGCTCAGAAATGGCAGAGTGAGGATTTCACTCCAGAATGACTTGACTTCAAAACCCTTGCTCTCTCCACTGTTGCTTCTCATATGGAAGAATATAATCCTGGTTTGTTTTCCAAAAATCTTAGTGCCTCATATATTATCCAAGTGCCTAGATGTCAAGGTAGAACTGATGCCGGTTTCTTGAAGCCCCTGGAAACAGTGCATTTTTTTTTTTTTCCAGTAAAGCAAGAAAAAAATTATTATTATTGTTTTCACCTGCTGAACTGCTTGCAGTAGTCAGGTCTAGTGCTAAAATATGATTGTTAATTCCTTCACAAGCTATTTTTCAACCTGACAATATTATTTCGTGATCATTGACATTTGATATTCCAAGCAGTATTGTCAGAGAATTAGAACATAGCAGTTTCCCCAGAAACTGAGGCACAAATAAGTCATCTGGCAGAAATCACCACGTGCCCAGATTTGTCTGGGAGAATAGAGGTACCAATTTTGAATCCTCAGTTCTTCTCCATTGTTCTGGTTTTAGGCAGGTGTTGCTTTAGTGTGGCTCTTGTGCTATAAATCCCCTGAATATCCCATGGTCCTCGTGCCTTAGTTTCTATATATAACTTGGGCAGTGGTACTATATGAAGCCTATTCCATTTTCTTACCTTCCAGACACTCCTCAGCACATTGTAGTCTGGCTGTTTCCCCAACACTCTAAAGGATGCTCTAAATTGCTCTAAAGGATGTCACCCAGAATGTCTTACTGCTAAATACAATGGGAGAGTCTCAGGCTTTACCTCCGTTAATTTTGATGATGTTGAACACTTCCTCCTTGAAATCCACACTCTCCTTGCCCGCAGCTGTGCCTTCCTTGGTTTGAATTTTTTACCTCTTTGGCTGTTTCTTTTCAATTTATGTCGTTTGCTCATCCTTTAAATCTTGATGTTCCTCAGGGCTCTGTCTCAAGCCCTCTTCCTTTTGGTTTTGCACACTCTCTCTGGGCAACCTCAGTCACTCCTCTGGCTGCAGTTATCACGTCTCTGTGGATGCTTTTTGCATAGGTTGGCTTGGTCCACATTTCTCTCTTGATGTTCAGCTTGCACATCCTGTTGCCAATTGATGTCTAACTCTCTCCCCTCCCCAACTTAGCAGGTCTAAACCTGTCCCAAATGGAACTCATCAACTCCATCCTTTCTCCACCCACACCTTCTGGTAATCAGTCTCAGTGATCAGCATCACTGTCCACTCCATTGACTAAGATGAAAAACTGGATGTTATTCTTGATGCCTCTCTCTCCCTACTTCTCATGTCAAATGCACATAAGTCCTGTCACAGTAACTTAAACGTTGCTTATTTAATATATCTAAATTCCAGTGTTCTCTTTTGTGTAAGGAGAAGAGTTTTGCCTGCTTTATGGGATTGTTGTGAGATAAATTAGATACTGTATCTTGAATTGTGTTTGTGCCCGGCAGGCTGCTGCTCACTGCATTCCGTGCTGCCCCTTGTCCTATCTTTCACATTGCTGCCAGATTTATATCTCAAGTATGCAAATCAGATCATTTCACCATCCTCTGATGCTTATAATTACTGTAAGAATAAATCTAAACTCCTTGCCTGATATTTAAGGCCCTATAGTACCTACACTTACCTCTTGTATGTCTCCAACCTTATTTCTTCATATCTCATCTTAGGTGTTATTTTCTCCAGGAAGACTTGGACAGTCCTGTTACTTTAGGGGAGGTTAGTTATTCTGTCTCCTTCTCATAAATGGATCTACCCTAACACTTATCAGGCCATACTGTAATAATTTATTATTATTTTTTAAAATCTGAACCTGTAGTAGTAGTCTCTGAGATCTATTGTGAGACTGGGGACTGGATTTATCTCAGTCAGTTTCTTTTTTTAAAAGTTTTTTTTGTTTTGATGTGGACCAATTTTAAAGTCTTTATTGAATTCGTTGCAACATTGCTTCTTTTTTATGTCATTTTTTTTTTTTTTGCTGCAAGGCATGTGGGGTCTTAGTTCCTCCCATCAACTGACCCTGTACCCCCTGCATTGGAAGGTGAAGTCTTAACCATTTGACTCCCAGGGAAGTCCTTCAGTCACTTTCTGTATTCCTGTAATTAGCATCAGTTCAGTTCAGTTCCATCACTCAGTCATGTCCAGCTCTTTGTGACCCCCTGGACTGTAACACACCAGGGTTCCCTGTCCATCACCAATTCCCAGAGCTTGCTCAAATTCATGTCCATCGAGTCGGTAATGCCATCCAACCATCTCATCTTCTGTCGTCCCCTTCTCCTGGGACCCTTCAATCTTTCCCAGCATCGGGGTTTTTTTCCCAATGAGTCAGTTCTTTGCATCAGGTGGCCAAAGCATTGGAGCTTCAGCTTCAGCATCAGTCCTTCCAATGAATATTCAGGACTGATTTCATTTAGGATGGACTGGTTTGATCTTCTTGCAGCCCAAGGGACTCTCAAGAGTCTTCTCCAATACCACAATTCAAAAGCATCACTTCTTCAGCACTCAGCTTTCTTTATAGTCCAACTCTCACATCTATACATGACTACTGGAAAAACCATAGCCTTGACTAGACAGACCTTTGTTGGAAAGTAATGTCTCTGCTTTTTAATATGCTGTCTAGTTTGGTCATAACTTTTCTTCCAAGGAGCAAGCATCTTTTAATTTCATGGCTACAGTCACAATCTGCAGTGATTTTGGAGCCCAGAAAATATGGTCTATCACTTGTTTCCATTATTTCCCCATCTATTTGCCAAGAAGTGATGGGACCAGATGCCATGATTTTAGTTTTTGAAGGTTGAGTTTTAAGCCAGCTTTTTCACTGTCTTTCACTTTCATCAAGAGGCTCTTCAGTTCCTCTTCACTTTCTGCCATACGGGTAGTGTCATCTGTGTATATGAGGTTATTGATATTTAACCTAGTTACTAGCATAACCTAGTAACTAGCATAGTGTCTAGCATATAGTTGGTATTCAGGTAATATTTATTAAATGAATGAATAACTTCAGCTTTTTACAATAAATTTTCTGCCAATATAGTTTTAAAAATTATTTCAGTCAACCTAGATGTCTCATTTAGTTAAACATAAACCAGCAATCCATTTATTTGATGCAGACATATTAATAAAAAATAGTAGAAAAGAAACTATGTTAAGATTCACCCACATGTCATATCAATAGAAGGAAATAATAAAGTCTTTATTCCTTCCAATTTTTGAAATTTCTAGAGTTTTTTGGTCATAATTTAGACTCAGATTTTCTCCATAGCCCATAGCTGTAATTTTTAGGACAACTTGTAAACACTGGTGTCAATATTAGTTTATTTGTGGTTATCAAGTCCCTACTGAGATGATGCTGGGAAAGTTTCAAAGAATGAGCAAAGCAGTTTATGTCTAGAAAAACCTGAGTCTTCAGAATTCCTGGTAAATGGCTCAGGTTATCACTTGTATTTCTCAGAATTAATATTCAGACACTATGTATTAGTTTCTGATCCTTCATTTACTTCCCTTTCCTCAATCTATCATGCCAGTGATTGTTACAAGTTGAGTGTCTTCTGTGTCTGAAGCTTTGCTGGAAGTTGAGGCAGATAAGAAATAAGACATCCTTCCTCTCTAGATGTTCATGAAGAGATACTCATTTTCATGAACAGATGGTAATACAAGGAAGCACACAATAAGTACTGAACGTGTAAATTCGATGAGTGGGGGAGTCTGGACTGCATAGAAATATTAAGCAGAGGCAGTGGGGGCCGAATGTAGGACAGGTAGAAGCTGGATACTTTGAGAGGAGTATCTCAGAATTCTAAGTAGGGATCTTAGGGCAGGCAAAGTCACAGTGAAAGTAAAACATGTGACATTAGAACTGCTTGGTTAAAACAGAGAGTTTAAGTCTGCTTTTGGAGGAGGGCAAAGGGAGGAAGGAAGGTTGGAGACAGATAAGTCTTCAGTCTTAGGTCTTTAGACTCTTGGCAAAAGGAAAAGTGTGTGTTTGGTTTTGGTGTGTATGAAGGGGCTTAGTTTGAGCAGAAGAGTGATGATGCCAACATTTCAGTAGAGATAGTCTTGTGTGTGGGAGAGGGGTAAAAATAAACAGGATAAGAGATTGATGGAATAAGATTGGTTAGAAATTCCCAACTTGTCAGTTAAGTGGCATGTCAAGGCCTGTCTGTTGTTCTTATGCCCAAGACCAAAACGTTTGGTCTCAGGATCCTTTATGATCTTAAAAATTCATGAAGACACCAATATACTAAAGTATGTGTGGTTTATAGCTATTGATATTTGCCATCATAGAAATTAATGTTAAGAAAAATTAAATATTTAATATATCAAGATTAATATAATATTTATTTAATATATCAATATATTAAATATTTATTTAATATATCAAGATTGATGGGAGAAATATCAATAATCTCATATATGCAGATGATACCACCCTTATGGCAGAAAGTGAAGGAGAACTAAAGAGCCTCTTGATGAAAGTCAAAGAGAGTGAACATGTTGGCTTAAAGCTCAACATTCAGAAAACTAAGATCATGGCATCTGGCAAATAGATGGGGAAACAGTGGAAACAGTGGCAGACTATTTTTTGGGGCTCCAAAATCACTGGAGATGGTGACTGCAACCATGAAATTAAAAGACGCTTGCTCTTTGGAAGAAAAGTTATGACCAACCTAGATAGCATATTAAAAAGCAGAGACATTACTTTGCCAACAAAGCTCCATCTAGTCAAAGCTATGGTATTTCCAGTAGTCATGTATGGATGTGAGAGTTGAGTGCAGAATTGATGCTTTTGAACTGTAGTGTTGGAGAAGACTCTTTGAGAGTCCCTTGGGCTACAAGAAGATTAAACCAGTCCGTCCTAAAGGAAATCAGTCCTGAATATTCATTGGAAGGACTGATGGTGAAGCTGAAACTCCAATACTTTGGCCACCTCATGCAAAGAACTGACTCACTGGAAAAGACCCTGATGCGGGGAAAGATTGAAGGCGGGAGGAGAAGAGGACAACAGAGGATGAGATGGTTGGATGGCATCACTGACTCAGTGGACATGAGTTTGAGTAAACTCTGGGAGTTGGTGATGGACAGGGAGGCCTGGCATGCGGTAGTCCACGGGGTCTCAAAGAGTTGGACACGACTGAGCGACTGAACTGAACTGAACTGAAAAGACCTTTTGTTCCTAACAACAAACAGGAGGAGGCCTAGGGAACTACCTCCTTACCCCTGGAGGCAGGTCAGGATCAGGAAGTCAAGAATCCAGGTTATTTGTGCTCTGACACTACACTGGGCTTTTAGGTGAGAGAACCTTGAGAAACTGCATGGAGAGTGGGGCATGGCTGAGAAACTTGTTGGTAGCCGTGGTCAAGTCATAACATATTGTAAACCTCTTTTAAAGAGTGTATCAAAGCTTTTAAAACTTCTTTTTCTTTAGTAAAAATTAAAAGAAAAAAAAATCAGCATGTCTTAACTGTATTTGGAGGAACCTGGAAAAAGATTAAAAAACCCCAATGATTTGACTTTATTTTCCTCATTGAAACTGGAATACGTGCATGTTGTCTAAAATATTGGCAAACATAGAGAAGCAGAAAGGAAAAAACAAAAAAAATCGCCCATAATTTCAGCACCCAGAGATAAAAAATGTTAACATTTTGAGGTATGTATCTCTGGATTTTATTTAACTTGGTTTATAGCAGTGGTATTACTATTATTATTATTTTTTTTGCAGTGGTATCATTTTACACACATTGTTTTGTAGTAATCTGTTTTTTCCCCTTAAAGTGAAAAGTGAAAGTGTTAGTCACTCAATCATGTCCGACTTTTGCTACCCCATGGACTGTAACCCACCAGGCTGCTCTGTCCATGGGGTTCCCCAGGCAAGAGTACTGGAATGGATTGCCATTTCCTTCTCCAAGGGATCTTCCCCAGGGATTGAACCTGCATTGAACCTTCCCCAGGGTATCCTGCATTGAAGGCAGATTCTTTACTATCTCTTTCTCCTTTAAATAATATATCCAGGAAAGGGTCTTTTTGTCTTAAGGAAGAGCTTTGAGAGTGCTGCTGAACATGCACACACGTGTGTGTGTATGTACATGTGTGTACATCATGGGAGGGGAGTGCTCCAGTACCATCAAGGCTTCAGTAAGAAAACCTATGGGGAAAATAGAAGAACAAATCTTGGGGAAACAGAGTTGGGATCACTTGATTAGCCACTTCTTACACCTTAGAAGATCATCCTTCTAGAATGTTCTCTTCTCAAACTTTAGACAACTCATGACTCAACTCTAAAGAGGAAATGAAGAGGGGGAAAAGTTCAAGAGAAGATTGGTAGAGGGTGACTGAACACATACACACGTTGTGAAATATCAAGGCGTCTTGGAAGTGGTATGGAGTTCCTTGTAACTGAGGATGGGCAGATCCATTGTTGCGTCATAAACAAACCTGGAAGTGATGCCTGCAGTTGCTCCCACTTTAAGGCTTCCACTACCAGCATGGAGCATTTGAATCACCAGTTCCCGGCTCTTGTGCGGTCACCCTTGAAGTGGAAAGTTAATTGAACAGTTCACTGTTTTCAAGGTCAGAAATGGCCTCCCAATTGTTAAACTCAAATCACCTTTTTGAACTTTAAATATTTAAATTGTCCTCTTGGGGTCTTTGGCCCGTTGCCATAATATTCGAAACATTCTTGTGTGTACTTCATCTTCTATATTTCTTTTCCTTTTTTTATAATTTTGTTTAAGTAACTACTATGAAAAACCAGTTTGGCAACTGGTTTTAAAAACTTCTGTGAAGACAGTTGAGGGGTTAATTCATTCATTTACTACATTTATTCAACAAGTATTTGCTGATCCTTGCTGTGTGGAGAAGGCAATGGCACCCCACTCCAGTACTCAGGCTTGGAAAATCCTATGGACGGCGGAGCCTGGTAGGCTGCAGTCCATGGGGTTGCTGAGAGTCGGACATGACTGAGCGACTTCACTTTCACGTTTCACTTTCATGCATTGGAGAAGGAAATGGCAACCCACTCTGGTGTTCTTGCCTGGAGAATCCCAGGGATGGCGGAGCCTGTTGGGCTGCCATCTATGGGGTCGCACAGAGTCGGACATGACTGAAGCAACTTAGCAGCAGCAGCAGCAGCAGCAGCAGCAGCTGTGTGTCAGTCACACGGTATTAATATTGTTAGTAATAGCAATAGTTAATACAATACTGAGATATGTGCTCAAGGATTCCAGAGGTTTCTTTCCCATTAAATATTTATTTTAGATCTTCATCTTTTCTTCTTCCTGATACATTCCTAACAATCTGAGACCAGTGTTCCTGGTCTGGCCGTCTTATGTTCATACGGTGGTAGCTTAGGTGGGTGAATCAATAAGCTGACTTCTCTGCTTGAACTGTAAGAATACTGGGTTTAAAGCAGTGATTGGGAAGCAAAGCAAAGAACATCCACTTCTGGATATTCTAGGTTTGGTGATCGTGTTGCAGGGGTGTGTCATGGTCGCATCAGCAGCCGTTGACATGTGGTGGAGGGTGTTGTGCCTGGTCAGGGCTGTCTGCCTCTTCACTGTGGCTGTTGCACCTGCCCAGCCACACTGGGTGTTTGGGGTGATGAGCCTCTTGGAGGCTGATGGACAATAAGGAAGGCTTATTGCAAGGGCAAAAGTCATGACCTGCTGCCATTGCCCTCTTAATTCTCATCATGGTAAGAAAACTTGACTGATGTTTGAATTTGGCTGATGTTTATTTTTGAGGTCTCTCTTTGGATAGGATGCTAAATATGGTCTAAGAGTAATTTAGCTTGATGATTCAAGTCACTATAAGTCACATTTACACACTATTTATAAGTGTATAAATACATTCCTTGATGGGTCTAAATAGTTCTTTCTTTCATTGTGTTCTTCTTCTCAGTGTTCAGCCCACCTAAACATAGGAGACACAGGAAAGTGTTGGTTTGAATTTTAAGTTGTTTAATCTTGGACAATTTACCTTTCTAAGACATGATTTCTGTATCCCAGATTTCTCTTAAAATCTACTCTAGTATGATAGTTGATGTGGAGATTAAAATAGATTATACATTTATCTTAAGCATATACAAGCACTAGTCTCCTGGGATAGTTTTTTAGTCTCCCATATAGTTTTTATGTACTGGCCAGAATTCCTATAATAACTATTCTTTATAAAATTCATTTGTCAAGTAATCACATAGTTACTTACATTACTGAGTTCTGCTTTAGGTGAGTTTTTTTGACCCAGTCTTATCTTCCAGCCATCAGAAGCATTGAACTAACATTTCAGATACAGCACATATATCTCCTCCTCCAACAAGCCTTCCCTGACCTCTTCCCTCACAAAACTTTCCATGTGTCTTTATTATTATATCAATTTAGAGCAGTTAATTGTTATAGTTATCTGTGAAAGTGAAAGTGTTAGTCACACAGTCGTCTCTGACTCTGTGATCCCATGGACTGTAGCCTGTCAGGCTCCTCTGTCCATGGAATTCTCCAGGCAAGAATACTGGAGTGGGTTGCCATTCCCTTCTCCAAGGGATCTTCCCAACCTAGGGATCGAAAACAGCTCTCCTACACTGCAGGCATATTCTTTACTGTCTGAGCCACCAGGGAAGCCCATCATTATCCATATCTATGTTTTGTTTACTGAATGGTGAGCTTATTGAAGATGGAACCATGTCTTATTCTCAGCACCTACCAGAATGCTTGGCCCGGAGGAGTTTGATCAACCTGTGACTGATTAATGAATAAATGAAAGTGAGGGAGAAGTGGAAGTGGCTTTTATGAGAGCAGAATAGATTCAGAGTTTGCATGGATTCTTATTCAGCCTCTTACCTGTGGCATCTCTTCAGAGAACAAGAGACCTGTCATTCATCTGGGGAACGGGGAGATAGATTACACGACTTTCCTCTTAGCTGTATACGTGGCAAATTCCAGAAGACTAGATGTAGTTCTTACGAAAAACAACAGCTGTCACAGAACAGGGCAGGATGCTAAGAGAAAAGAAGGTGGATAGGGCTCTTTCAGACTTGAATTCTAACTCCAGTTCTACCTCTGGCTCCCTTTGGGACTTTGTAACGAAATTTAAAGTTTGTGTGGCCCAGTTACTTGACAGCCTGGAAAAACGGACTAAACTTGATGTTGCATTCTAGTTTTGATCATCACTGAGTCTAAATGTGTTAGGAGGCCCTTACTTTCCTTGATTTGAGAGCTCAGTTGCTCCTATAGCAGGGTCCTTGTTCAGAATGTGAGCTGCTCAGCTTCCACAGAATCACAGTCTGTGCAAAACAGAATCTGAAACCACCTCTGGGGTGACTCCTGAATGGGATGATGTTTCATTTTTGGTGTAGTGTGAAAGCCTAGGCTTAATGTATGCAGGATCAGATGGTCCTATTGCTTTGTATTATTTAGTGGATGCCATTTGACTAAACAGCCACGTAGATAAGAGAACCCATGTGTTGGGAAAAGGAAGAAGGATGGAGAATCTTTTTTTTTTTTTTTTGCTTTCAGTCAGATTCTGATGTACCAGGAGCTTTCCTTTGCTAGCTTTAAAAGTATCTTTTGTTTTTGATTTTTTTTGTTCATCATGGATTTTTTTTTTTTTTTTTTGCATTGATTTTTATCTCTTTTTTTGGCCACATCCTTAAGTACATGGGATCTTAGTTCCCCAACCAGGGATCAAACCCGTGCCCCCTGCAGTGGAAGTTCAGAGTCTTAACAGCTGGACCACCAGGGAAGTCCCCAAAGTGTCTTTTAAATAATTACTTTGAGTATCAATTAGGAGTCTTTCATTTGTAAGTAAAAGAAACTTAAGTGAAATTAGCTTAAGTCAAAAAAGAAATTCATTGACTTAGGTAACCAAGGAGTCAAGGGGGGGCAGAACCAGCTTTAGGAGCAGATGTATCCAGGAGACTAGTGCTTGTATTGGATACCTGCCTTTCTCTGCTTATTAGTTCACCTTCATTCATGTGATGGGAAAGTGGCCAAAGGGACCCATAGCAGTCTGTGGGTCCCTTTGGCCACTTTGCCACCATAGCAATCCTAGTGGAAGGAAATTTCTGCAGTGGCTCCACCAGAGAGTGGACAAGTCTGGGTCCTATTTTCCCTGGTCAGTCACAGCTACATCACGTGGAGGGAGGCTCCCATCCCAGGCAGGTGAGCTGTTCCTGGATAATGGAGAAGGGATCTCAGACAGGCAAAAGCAATTCACTGGCCTTAATTATTTCTTGTGTTTTGGGCTTTTCTTGCTCTGTCTTCCACTTCCACTGTTTCCACTGTGGAAACAGTGGAAAAACAGTAACAGGCTTTACTTTTTTGGGCTCCAAAATCACTGTAAATGGTGACTGCAGCCATGAAATTAAAAGACGCTTGCTCCTTGGGAGGAAAGTTATGACCAACCTAGACAGCATATTAAAAAGCAGAGACATTACTTTGCCAACAAAGGTCTAGCTAGTCAAAGCTATGGTTTTTCCAGTAGTCATGTATGGATGTGAGAATTGGACTATAAAGAAGGCTGAGCACCGAAGAAGTGATGCTTTTGAACTGTGGTGTTGGAGAAGACTCTTGAGAGTCCCTTGGACTGCAAGGAGATCCAACCAGTCCATCGTAAAGAAATCAGTCCTGAATAATCATTAGAAGGACTGATGCTGAAGCTGAAACTCCAATACTTTGGCCACCTGATGTGAAGAACTGACTCATTTGAAAAGACCCTGATGCTGGGAGGGATTGGGGGCAGGAGGAGAAGGGGACTACAGAGGATGAGATGGTTGGATGGCGTCACCTACTCAGTGGACATGAGTTTGAGTAAACTCCGGGAGTTGGCGATGGACAGGGAGGCCTGGTGTGCTGCAGTCCGTGGGGTTGCAAAGAGTTGGACACGACTGACTGAACTGAACTGAACTGCTCTGTCTTATTCACGGACTTCCTTTCCTGCTTTTGCACAAATCATATATATATTCTCAAAGTTTTTCTCTCCTTTCTGTACTCTCTCTGTGATGATCTCCTCTAGTCCCATTTAGCTGTTACCTCTTTACAGAAGACAGTCACATCTTGATCTCTGGCCTCTACCTTTCCCAGAGAAAACTCATTCATCATTTCCTTCTGGTGTCCCACAAACAGGCATTGCAACTTTAAATGTCTAAAATGAAACTTGGCACCACCCTTCTGATTCTTTTCTTTTCCTAGGTTCTCTAATCCCACAAGTCACAACATTCTATTTCTACTTTCTTGGAGTTCTGACCTCAGAGTTGTTTTTGACTATTTCCTCTGCATATTATTTCTGCTTTGTGTGAACTCTAATAGTTCTTTATCATTAATCATTTTCTCTCTGGTTTTAGAGGTACTGGTGTATCTGATTTATTGCTGCTGAAATTATTTAAATTTCCTGATGGAAAGTATGATGACTTATTTTTCTTTGTACCATTTTTTTCTTGTCACCCTCCAGCATCCCTCCACCTTCAGCTTTTCCCATCACTGTAATACCCTGAATTTATGAAGCAGTAAATGTTGAGTGAAGGAAAGAATTTCTGTGATGTGTAGTACAGTTATTATACATAGTTTGGTATTGTTAAAAAAAAAGTCTGATAGTAAGGTAATAAAAACATTTTATTCAAGAACTATTGCAATAGGCGAAAAGTACCTCAGTATAGAACAGTATTCTTCTCAGTTCTGAATACATCATAGATGAGTGGGGATTTATAGCCAAGGAGCAGCATGGGGATCAGTGGATGGGAAACTTCTGAGAGGAAACATCAGAGGCAGAGAGGGATTTTGACTAAACAGACCCAACAGGATTTCTGCTGAAGCCAGGTTAATCAGATATCAGGGTGAGGAAGGAGGAATTTCACCAGATATTGAGGATATTTGGATAATGTCACATGGTAAGGACAGGGGATTCTCTGTAAACATATTTAGCAGCATACTTGCTAAAACTGGGTAGCACCAGCCATACAAGGACAGATGCAAAGCTGCAGCCTAGAGGACTTAGACTGGATGGATCGTGTGAGTCACTCAGTGGAGTCCGACTCTTTTCCAACCTATGGACTGTAGCCCGCCAGGCTTCTCTGTCCATGGAATTCTCTAGGCAAGAATACTGGAGTAGATTGCCATTCCCTTCTCCAGAGGAACTTCCCAACGCTGGTCTCCTGCCTCGCAGGCAGATTCTTTACCGTTTGAGCTACAGGGAAGTCCAGAGGACTTAGAACCTGACTGAAGTTTAGTCAAGGAGGAATCTGTTTATTTATCTGAGCTGTGTAATCTTAAGTCTTGCCTAATTCCTTGGCACTTAGTATAAGCAGATTTCCACTGTATGAAATGTTGAGGGAGGAACTTGCCCTAATCATTCAACCTTCCCTTGTCCTCTCTTTGGACCAGAACCCAGAATCCCTACAAAGATATGTCTGGAAGAGAAACAACTTCTCACTAGTCAGCACTGGTGGAAGGTGGAGTGGAGGAAGCAGAGGAAGAAATGTATGGGACTATCTGCTAAAATGATTTTGAATATAATTTGGGGTCTCATTAAGAAGATGCAGCTAAATCCCCTGACCTCTACCACTTATTTGGTACTTTGTGTGTATAAGACCCCTTTGAAATCGTCTTAATGCAGGTAAGAGTTTAACTCAACATGTAGAAAATGCCTTTAGGGAAAAGTCCCCAGCCCACTGTGCCTTAGCACGGCTGCTGGTTGCAGTCTGCAGCTTTTTTTGCACAAAGCTCAAAGGGCCACAGCAGACCTCAGAGTGGCAGTCTTGAGAATAGCAGTGTTGTAAGAGCAAATAGGTGGAAAGAACAGCCAGTACGGAAACGTGAAGGAGCCCGTGAAAGCACACGGAAGCAGATACTCTTCAGGTTAATCACCCTGAGCTGTTTTCTGAGGAGCCCCTGTTGGTCACACCAGTTTTATAGTTCATTCATTGTTTATTTTGGAGGAGGAGGGGTGTGTTTGAGAGGACGTTTGAACTTCCTCAATGGTTCTGCCGGTTCTGTTGTCACTCTGTTCTGTCCAGGCCCTGGGCGCTCATCCTGTTTATCTCTGCTCTGGAAAGCACTGCCCTTTCTTAGACAACTGCTTTCTTTGTGTCAGGTTCAACTTTGTTATTTCAAAGCACAATAAAAATTAGTGTTATTTAAAACCGAATAAGGTGCAGTATACAGCTGTTTGCATTCCACTTGCTGGTAGCTATTAGGTTGGTGCAAACGTAATTGCGGTTTTGGACTGTGAATTTTAAATCACTATAACTAGGCTCAAACAAATCTTTATTAATCAAAATAAGAATCATTCAACCAACACATTTTTTGCCAACGAGGAATAAGTTTGTTTATTCCTGTAGCATAAAAATCCATGCTCTGGGATTTGACCAACTCTTGGAAAACATATTCTGCCTCCTGCTGTTTGTGGAAGCGTCTTCTCTGCAAAAAGTTGTAGAGATCCTGGAAGAAGTGGTAGTCGGTTGGCCAGAGGTCAGGTGAATATGGCAGATGAGGCAAAACTTCGTAGCCCAATTCGTTCAACTTTTGAAGCATTGGGTGTACAATGTACGGTCAGATGTTGTCTTGGAGAAGAATCGGGCCCTTTCTGTTGATCAATGCTGGCTGCATGTGTTGCAGTTTTTGGTGCATCTCATTTATTTGCTGAGCATACTTCTCAGATGTAATGGTTTCACCAGGATTCAGAAAGCTGTAGTGGGTCAGATGAGTAGCAGACCACCAAACAGTGACCATGACCTTCTTTTGGTGCAAGTTTGGCTTTGGGAAGTGCTTCTTCATCCAACCATAAGCTGGTTGTCACTGGTTATCAGACACAATCCACTTCTCATTGCATGTCGGAGTCTGATCGAGAAATGGTTCGCTGTTGTTGCATAGAATATGAGAAGATGACACTTCAAAATGATGATTTTTTTGATTTTCAGACAGCTCACGAGGCATCCACTTATCGAGCTTTTTCACCTTTCCAGTTAGCTTCAAATGTCAAACGACTATAGAATGGTCAACATTGAGTTTTTTGGCAGCTTCTTGTATAGTTGTAAGAGGATCAGCTTTAATGATTGCTTTCAGTTGGTGGTTGTCAACTTCTGATGGCCGGCTGCTGTGCTCCTCATCTTCCAGGCTCTCATCTCGTTTACAAAACTTCTTGAACCACCACTGCACTGTCTGTTCATTAGCAGTTCCTGGGCCAAATGCTTTGGTAATGTTGCGAGTTGTCTCTGCTGCTTTATTACTCATTTTTGAACTCGAATAACAAAATGACTTGAATTTGTTTTTTGTCTAACATTATTTCCATAGTCTAAAATAAATACAAAATAAACAGCAAGCCATGTCATTGGCAAAAAAAACATAAACTGAGAAATGTGCATTAAAATGTTATGTAACATAACCACATTTATTTAAGAATGTATCCAGTATCAAATGTCAAATTTCAACAGTGCAAAAACTGCAATTACTTTTTGCACCAACCTAATATTTAATTAAACTAAGTCAATTAATTTTCACTCATAACTCCTTTATTTTTATTTTTTAAAATGAAAATATAGTTGACATACAATATTATGCTAGTTTTAGGTGGTTAGATTATGTTAGATTATATTAGATTATGTTAGTTTTGGTGATTAGAAATTTGCAGGCATTATGAAGTGATAAGTAGTAACCATCTATCCCCACATAAAATTATGACAATATTATTGACCATGTTCCTTATGCTGTATATTACAACCCTATGGCTTATTTATTTTATAACTGGAGGTTTGTATCTCTTAATCTCCTACACCTACTTCATCCCCTTTTCTGGCAGTCACTGTTTGTTTTCTGAAATAGATAGCCACTTTAAATGAAGCAGGGCTGCCATTAATTCAGTTTTGTCACACTGTTAGTAATCCTCATTCTAAAATCATAAAGCAAATCTTGAGTTTTGTTGTTTCACTACCTTTTTGTTCTTTCAGCACAGATCATCAAGACTCTCAGCTATCTTACAATATTGATTTATATTCTTGACTGCATTTTTTTAGTGTCTTTAATGATTTATAATGGACAGTCTGGCATCCATAAGGATAGTGACTTTAAAACTCTTTACTGCCATTTACAGTAAGAAATGAACTTTATATTGCAGTTCAGTATCCATGTGTCTGGTATGTATAAAGTGTAACCGAAGCAAAAGTTTGACTAAGCAATACTTATTCTTGTTTTATGTGATATGCTCTACAGTTTCTATGATATTGTTTTTTACTTACTTACAAAATGCTGACTCTGATGTTGTAAGTGGATTTCCTGACCCATGAATGCGTCACATTAGAATCTAAAAGGAACTGTTTAGCAGTCATCAAGTTTTACGAAGTCTTAGATTGTGAGTTCTGAGAAGACTTTGCACATTATCTATGCACAGCTTCCCCTTTTCCTCCTATTTTGGAGGCATTTCCTTGCAGGGAAACAGTGCAGCTTTGTGTTTCTACTTCTAGACCTATTTATTTCTGGAATCATGCAATGAGGCAATTGAGCCACATGGACTCTGTAGTTTTTTTTTTGCTTTTGGCCGGGCCTTGTAGCTTGCCAAAACTTAGTTCCCTAAAGAGGGATTGAAACCAGGCCCTAGGCAATTGCAAGTGTGGAATCCTAACCACAGGACTGCCAGGGAGTTCCCTGGACTCTGTAATGTTTGAGCCTTGCAATTATACTGCTAGGTGTCCTCATGGTAATGAGTACACTATACCCACTTTCTCTCCCCTGGTTGGCCTTCAAGCTATTTTTTCCCTCCATTAGTTCATTATCCCCTATTCTTGACCTTAGGAAAGACTGTTACCAGAGCATCGAGTATATTGTCACCTCTTCTAGGGATGGCACACAGTTCTCACTGTCATAAACCCAAAGGAGAGTTTGGCTTGAATAAAGAATAACTTTAGGTACATTTTTCAACATTAACAGTTGTCTGAATGTGCATTTTCTTTAAGGCAATTGAAGTCTTAGCCTTTGGCAACTTCATACATTTTGTAGAGGGTTAGGACTTCAGTAGGGCTTCCCCAGTGGCTCAGTGGTAATGAATTCACCTGCAGTGCAGGAGACCCTGAGAGACTGGTTCGATCCTTGGGTTGGGAAGATCCTCTGGAGTAGGAAATGGCACCCCACTCCAGTACTCTTGCCTGGAAAATCCCATGGACAGAGGAGCCTGGTGGGTTGCAGTCCATAGGGCTGCAAAGAGTCGGACACAACTGAGGGACTAAACAACAACAAAGGGCTTCCACATATATATTTGGGGAGGACACAATCCAGTCCAGAGAGCAAAGCTGAAGTCTTAGTGGGGCTTAAATATTGGCTGAAGTATGTGAAGAAATGTTCTTTGCATTTATTAGAGATATAATTTTTTTATTTGAGTGACTGGGTATTTTTAATGCTCTGTAATTCTTACAACATTTATTAGCAGTAATAATTTCTGCTAATTTAATTTAATTAAACACATTTAATTTCTTTTATATTCATCTTAATAATCCAAGTATATAGAAGAAAGTTTACAGTTAAAATATACCTGAGTAAACTGACACTTTAAAAAAGTTATTTCTGAAGAGAATTTTTTTCTAATGCAGGCTCTATTCCTTATTAATAGTTAAATGAATTTCTAAACAGCCTCGCACCATTTTCAAAACTTTCTATGATACAGAAAAGCTACCCACCATCACTGAGAATAATAGATATTTTAGCAAACAATGACTTGTTCTAAAGACCTGTTTTCAAACAACTTTTACATATTAAGATTCTTATTATTTTAGTCTAGGATGGATGAATTTCTTAATCATGAAATTATAAGGGAACCAGGTGTGTTTGTCTATAAGAAATGCTATTCTGAGCCACTTCAGTAGCCTCCATGAAATACCTATTTGAACCAAAGAAAAACAGAGATGGAAGACTGAGGATATAAAGTTGTTTTAGACCTCTTTGTGTGAATTGGTTCACTGTTAATATTTTTAGAATCCTGGAAATCCCCAAACTTACATTTTGGCTGCTATAGATAGGCTGTTGATCAAGAAAAAATTTTTTGGCCATTTTTCTAGTTTCTAGCATTAAAGAGGTGTGATTTGCTTCACAATTATAGAGGTCTATACATTTTTACAGTAGGCTTGTTTTGAACTGTGGTGCTGGAGAAGACTCTTGAGAGTCCCTTGGACTGCAAGGAGATCCAACCAGTCCATTCTGAAGGAGATGAGCCCTGGGAGTTCTTTGGAAGGAATGATGCTAAAGCTGAAGCTCCAGTACTTTGGCCACCTCATGGGAAGAGTTGACTCATTGGAAAAGACTCTGATGCTGGGAGGGATTGGGGGCAGGAGGAGAAGGGGACGACAGAGAATGAGATGGCTGGATGGCATCACTGACTCAATGGACGTGAATCTGAGTGAACTCCGGGAGTTGGTGATGGACAGGGAGGCCTGGCATGCTGCGACTCGTGGGGTTGCAAAGAGTCGGAGGCGACTGAGGGACTGAACTGAACTGAACTGTGTATAAACAGTAATGTTGAGTGTCTAGAGAAAATACTTTGTATCTCTTTATGGTATCTTTGCTGCAGACTTTTGCTGTGTTGACACATATATGTTTACTTTGTTTCTTCTGTTTCAGTGTTTATCAGCTGCAGAGATCTTTTCCCTTCATGGCTTTTCAAATGTTACACAGATCACCAGCTCAAACTTCTCTGTCATCTGTCCAGCAGTCTTACAGCAACTGAACTTTCACCCTTGCAAGGAAAGGCTCAAACACAAAACAAAACCCAGTCTTTCAGAGGGTATGTTGGAAGTTTTTTTCTCATTTGTTGGAAAAATCTGGGGGCTAGTCTGAAATGAAATCAAGATACTTCTGCTTTATTGCTCTGAATCAATCTGCACAGAATCCCTTGGTTAAAAAAAAAAAACAAAACAAAAACCAACTTATATTCTGGAAATCTTTCAGAGTAAGTATGACTGGAACTCATTTATGCCTCAAAAGTTATGCTCTTCTATTTATGGAGTCAAAGTTTTACTTGGTACCAATTGAAAATTTTATAAATTTTGGTCTAGTTTTAAACAATATATATTTTATGCTGTGTACATTGGATGGCACATTACACTTTTTGCATTCACTATTTGGGTCATAACTGATCCTTTTCCATTACCTTGTGCTTATCATATTATTTTAAAACCTGTCAATTTATCTGTCACTGTCAGTAAAGGGAAAAGGGAGCTAGTATGATTCTAAATTAAATCTTAAGGTACTGAGTTATTACTGCTTTGATTTTCAAAAATGAAAGAAAATGCCACTGACTATTTTAAGTGCCTATAGTAGTGTTGCCATAGATTATTGCATTAAAAAACAATTGTAAAGAAAATTTAAAATATAAGTGAGTATATTCTTAATATATAGTTCACATACTTAAATGTGTGGAAGAATTCTTTCATGAGTGAGATAAACCAACTGTTGAGGCGCTGTTTGCTAACTTTACAATTTCATGGTATTCTCCGATTGTTACCTGCCCCACGTGAGTATTTTAATTCTCTTTTGTTTTGTTCCTTTATTTTCTGTTTATTAAGGATTACTGAGGGAAGGGAGAGGGCCATGGCTAGATCTTCTCTGGGGGACAGAATTCTTGGTCCAGGGAATACCAGCATAAGCTTGGGGATGATCTTGGCATGTGCTTATGCATCAGTGAGAAAGCATGCAGGTCTGGGCACAGTGAGCAGGAAGCAGAGTAGAAGGAGATGGTAGCCAGGGGCCAGATAGGGAGGGCCTGTAGGGCGTGGTAAACTGAATTTTGTTCTGAATGTGGTATGAAGACACTGTAGGGTTCTAAACAAGAGGGTGATATGATTTTATTTGGATTTGTAAAAGATTATTCTACTTGCAGTTTGAAGAGTAAGTTGTTATGGGGCAAGAGTAGAAGCAGGGAAATGGATCAGGGGTAGGGGGCTTAGCCTGATGAGGGCTTGATCTAAGGTGGGAGAGGAGAAGTGAGGAGATACGGTCAGATTCAGGATGGATTTCTGTGAGGCTTCCCCAATGACTCGATGGCTCGGCAGTAAAGAACTGGCCTGCAACGCAGGGACCCAGGAGACGTGGGTTCGATCCCTAGGTTGTCAAGCTCCCCGGAGGAGGAAGTGTCAGCCCACTCCAGTATTCTCACCAGGAAAACATCCCAATCCATGAGGTCACAGGGTCGGATGACTGATCGTCAAAGCATGTGGGCACTCAGGGTGGACTTTGGAGATGGTGCTAAGGTGGTTTGCCCTCTGCACTGGATGTGTGAGAGGGAAAGATGAATGAAATTTGAGCCAGAGAAACTGTATAAATGGTTGCACCTGTATCCTGGGGTGGACAAGACTGGGGAGGAGCACTTTGTTGTGGAGGAAGCGAGTGGTGAGTGTATTTTTGATGTGATTGGTGTAAGCTGTTGATGTAGACCCACAAGGGGCAATGTCCAGTAGACAGTGGATACACACATCCAGAGACTAGGTTGAGGCTGGAGATTTGTCATTCTAGTGGTCTTTGGAGCCACTGGTCTGAGTGAGCACATCTAATGCGGATATAGATAGAGAACATAAAGAGATAGAGAACATAGAGTAAAAATGGAGAAGAAAAGGGAAGCCTCAACAAAGCAAGTGCCTTTTTTTTTTTTACCAACTTTTGGATTCCTTTGTGTATATATGAGTAACAGGGATAACAATGAAGGCAAAAATAATGATCATAGCCAACTTTTATGTAGTGCTTACTGTAACAGCCACTTTTCCAAATTCTTTTATATGTTAACTCAATTCATCTTTGGACAACTAAATGATGAAGGAACAGTTATTCCCATTCTACAGCCTAAGAAACTGAGACACAGTTCAAAATCATTTGCTCAAGATTACACAGCCTGTCTCTGTGCTTCATTTGTAAAATGGAGATAGTAATAGTACTTTCCTTGTAGAATTGTTGGAAATAGTAAATGAGTTAACATATGCAAGTACCTAGAACAGTGCCTGGCAGAAAATAGGAAGAATGTGCCTTTGCTCTTCTTACACACGTGCTCAGAGGTTGACTCCATTCCTTGGCCCCCATGTAAGACTATTCTTTTCTAACACAGAAATGATTTTTTAAATAATGAAATGCCCTGGATTCTTTATATAACAGTTTACTTAATACAGAGACAATTTTGAGCTCATTCAAGGGAATGAAAAACCAAAATAAAAGCAAGCCAAAGAGTCATGACTCATTTGTAAAGACCCTGATGCTGGGAAAGATTGAAGGTGGGAGGAGAAGGGGACGGCAGAGGGTGAGATGGTTGGATGGCATCACTGACTCTATGGACATGAGTTTGAGTGAACTCTGGGAGTTGGTGATGGACAGGGAGGCCTGATGTGCTGCAGTTCATGGGTTCTCAGAGAGTTGGACACGACTGAGTGACTGAACTGAACTGAACTGAAAGAGTCATGATACCAGGATTTTATGAGTACATTTACTCTGATATTTCAGTGAGCAGATAAGAGTTTCACATAATCTGAGACTTCATATTTTGTGATTTTGCAGTTGCCTTTCATGTGCTTTACAAACTCATATTGATGAGTGCAATAAACTGATGGTAAATCAAATTTTCTAGGAGATTAATTATATTTTAGCAGTAAGTTAATGGTCTAAAGTTGCCTCATTTTTTTTTTTTTTTTAGTTACAGAATGCCTTTCAATTCAAATAACAGATAAGAATAATAGTATCTTACCCTTAATAGTATCCCTGAAAATCACATTGTCCAACTCTGTAATACAACCGATGACATAAGTCTGTGCTCCAGTGGGGTTAAATGGCTTCCTTCAGGTACAATACCTAAAGTGGGATGAGAGCCCAGGGCTCCTGACTCCTGTTTTGTTGTATAACAGTGAGCCAGATGAACTAAAATTTATATCATGTCTACTTACTAAATTAAAAAAAACAACAACTACATTTATTTAAGACATTAGGGAATGGGTTAAATGGTTTAATTTATCCTTTTAAAAACTGTGAAATAAAAGAATTAAATGAGTTTGAAAAGATGATGTTCTTAGAATAGTCTTATCACATCATGGGCATTCAGTACACGTTAGCTGTTGTTACTAATATTCCTTGAAAATCTGTTAATAATCCTTCAGAGCTCACTGAGAAGCAGAGAGAAAGGATTTTCTCTGAAACAGATCATTAAAGGGAGTCCCATGTGTAGATGGAGAGGTTCAAGGAATATTTTGATATTAATTCGTTCTTTGGTGCTCAAGTTGAGTGGATGAATGGATCTTTTTTCCCCTTGAGTAATGCCCTAACAACATGAAGGGAAAGCTATGCTGTGAGCCTGGAGTGTAATGGTACACACTCCCACCATTCCCCAGGTGGTTCCAATAAATGTGCACAGTGATAGTAAGGAAGGTTAGAAACATTGGACTAGCAAATGAACTGGTATTTTTTTGACAGAGTTCTAGGCTGTGCCTTGAAAATATGGCATTCATTAATTCATCAAGGTATGTGTGCTATTTGCTGGGCAACATTCTGGGCTCTGAGGATGAATAAAACATAGCCCCTGTCCTTGAAAATCTTATAATTGGTAGACAAATATGCATACATGTGTGCTAAGTCGCTTCAGTCATGTCCGACTCGTTGTGACCCCATGGGCTGTAGCCCTCCACACTCCTCTGTCCATGGGATTCTCCAGGCAAGGATACTGGAATGGGTTGCCATGCCCTCCTGCAGGGGATCTTCCTGACCCAGGGATTGATCCTGTGTCTCCGGCATTGGCAGGTGGGTTCTTTACCACTAGTGCCACCTAGGAAGCAGACAAATATATAAGTGATAAAATGATAGTGGCACGCAAGAAATGGCAAATGCCCCAGATATCTTCAAAGAGCTGTGGGGAACTTGATGAGGAAGAGATCTCCTCCCAGAGGAGCCAGAAAGGCTTCATGGAGGAGAGGAGGTCTTATCATTGGTGTGGAGAGCCGTGTGTGAGTTTGTCAGGCAATGAGGACAGAAAGGTGTTTCTAGGTAAAGAATCACAGTGCAAAGATATTCTGTATATGGAAAACATTGTGTCTCCATGAAAGCCATGTTGATAAGGGGGTAAATAAACAGTACTGTCAAGGTTGTGTGGCAGTTTATATGAAGGGCAGTTGCAAATAGGAACACAAGGTGATCAGAATCCTGTTTTCAGATAATGAGTTTGGTGGCTGTGTCAAGTAGGGAGAGGAAGACCAGACAGAAGGCTGTCATAAGGCAGCCGATGAAGACTGGGAGATGACAAGAGCCTGAACTCAAGGCACAGGTGATGGGATGGAGAAATGAGTGAAATATCTCAAGCAGAATTGATTGAGTTTGGTTGCTAATTGTGTTTGGAATTGACTGTGGGGAGTGAGAAATTGGAATTGATCCTGATGCTTCTGCTGTTTATAGAGACAGTGGACCAGGGTAGTGGAATAGGATATCTCAGGGGGAAACTGATGAGCTTAATACCTGTAGTGGCTTTGCCTCTGTTTGATACTCAAAAAATTCTTTGCACTTTGATTTTTTGATTTTAGTTTCGATGTGTATATATCTTATCTACCTGATTAGATTATAAATATTTATTGAAAGAATGAACACATGTAGGCGAGTGATGGATAGAAGGATGTTTGTGCTAAGGGCTACCCACACAGATTATACTCTGGAGGAAGAGGTGGGGTTGAGAACTTTCTCTAAGTGGAAGTGCTGAGGGGTGTGGGTAGTATTGCATTAGGCGATAAGGTAACAAATGGGAACAAGGTGGATCTTCGGAGTCTGGTGAGATAACTCTAGGGATGGTCAGGAGTCTGGGACTGATAGGAAAGTATCTGTGGAAGATAAAGGCATGGTGGGTGCTGTGATGATCTTTGTGGTAACATTGTAACATTTATTATCTGTCCTCTTCATATGGTGCTCAGCCCAAGCTACCTTGTTTTGCTTTGTGTATATGTGTTCCTGCTAGCCTCCCCAAGCCAATGGTTCAAACACCTTGTTGGCAGAAACCACCGTTTGGTCTACATTCTAGGCTCCGTTTGCTAGGACTGTTTATTTGTAGTTAGAGTCATTAGAGTAATGGTCAGCAATCCTGTATGCAGGAAGCACAATATAAAATGTTCACTGTTTTGTTGAGTCTCGGGCTTTTTAAAAATTAGATCACCTCTAAGGAATATAAAGCATATTGCTAAGGAATGTGGGTCCTGGGACTGGACTGGGTTTAAATCTCTTATTCTATTCGCATGACTTGGGCAACTTAAATAAATTCAAATGAACTCCACGTGCCTTGGTTTTTTCAACTGCATTAAGGAGGTAATAGTACTAGCCTCACAGGGATTTGCGAGGATAAAATGATTTAATACAGGTTAGTCAGTTAGCACGGAGAAGGCGATGGTACCCCACTCCAGTACTCTTGCCTGGAAAATCCCATGGACAGAGGAGCCTGGTGGGCTGCAGTCCATGGGATCGCTAAGAGCCGGACACGACTGAGCGACTTCACTTTCACTTTTCACTTTCATGCATTGGAGAAGGAAATGGCAACCCACTCCAGTGTTCTTGCCTGGAGAATCCCAGGGATGGGGGAGCCTGGTGGGCTGCCGTCTATGGGGTCGCACAGAGTTGGACATGACTGAAGTGACTTAGCAGCAGTCAGTTAGCATGGCACATGGCAAGCACTCGCCAACATGTACCCCAATGATAGTGTCAACAAAAAAAACACCCCAACATTTAAAAATGCTTTCTGGACATTTTAAAGAAGTGACAATTCAGAGGCAGCTTTCTAATTTTTCACACTGTCCTTTGCATGCCGTGAGTGAGGCCATGGGCAAAGCTAGTGTCAGACAGTTCCAGGGGCTAACTTGTGTCTCAGCTTGTCCTACCCTGGCACCTGCACAGTTCGCACAGGCTGTTCCTCACATTCCCATTTTGTCTTCCATCTCCTCTAGGATAACTGAGGAGATATTGAGGCCCAAAGGTCATGCATACCATTGGCTAAAGACCTTAGGATGCCATCTAATCATTTCATTCTAAGTAATATTTATTAAGCATCACTAGGGTGCCTTGCCCTCGGATGGAGATATGAAGAATGCACCCCCATCTATGTGTGTAGCATATTTTCACCTTTGAGCCCAGTAGGGTGAGTTGTGCAAGGTATGCACTCTCCCCCGCTGCCATATGCTCCCTTCCTGAGTGCTCACTACACTGGGGCTCCCTGGAGGCCCAGGTGGGGGGCTGAGCTGCTCCTCTCCCGAGGAGGTGCTGTCCACAGGCGCCTGCAAACGAGTGATTATGACCAGCTCAGTGTCAGCAACTATGGTCATCTTGAAGCTAACCACTCCCACCCATCTCGACCCCTATCTTGCACTCACCCCCCCATATCTTCTCCTTGAAAAGCCTTTAAAGAAGAAACACATTTCAGGCTTAATGTACAGTAAGATGTCGTTTGCTCCTTTGCACTAATTAATTTCCACTCTTTCCCTCTCACCCACAGTTTGGGGATATGGATTCCTGTCAGTGACAATTATTAATCTGGCATCTCTCCTCGGATTGGTTTTGACTCCATTGATAAAGAAATCTTATTTCCCTAAGATTCTGACCTATTTTGTGGGGCTGGCCATTGGGACTCTATTTTCAAATGCAATTTTCCAACTTATACCAGAGGTAAGGAGGTTGGGCTGTTTATTTCTGTGAATAATTGTTGCTTTTAAATGTTTCACCACTTTGTACATTTTAAGCCTCCATAATTCTTGCAGCACTTTATGGTCTGGTTTATAGTGTTTTGGATAAGAAAAAGCTGAATCACAGCAAATGGAAAAGCTTGTCCCAAACTCTGGGGAAGTCAGTGTCAGGGAGAAAATTCATCTTCTGGGTGGCTAGACACCAGGACGTGCTCAGACAGCCCTGGGACACCTTGGAGGGCCTTAACAACTCCATTCTGTCACACATTCAGCAAATTTGATTTTCTGTACTTATTATTTATTTATTTCTGGAGAGCACACAGTATCTAATTTACTAAACATATACAACAAAATTCCTTCATATATTTACAACCGCTGTGGAAGATCAGAGGACATATTAGAAAAAGGCTGACAAACCTTTTCATTTCTTTTTTTTTTGACTGTGGAAAAAAAATCAATTGAGGGCCGATAAATAAATAGCAGCTTACTTTTTCCTTTAATGTTATGTGTTACCAATGCCATTGCCCAGAGTTAATCAGCACATGATATATACGTTTTACTTCAAATGTATAATGTGGTCATATAGGGAATAGAGGCAGAGGGAGGAGAATGACTAGAGGCAAAGAGATGGGAAGGAGAGAAAGACATTAATAGGAAGGAGCCACAAAGGAGACCTAGAGAAATCCATGCACACGTGGATGACATTACTCCAGCCCGTGTACATACAAAGGCGGAGCTCCAAACAGAGAGAAAGTAGTACCACCTTCAGCTCATAAGTTTTAGGAAATTATAACTGTATGAAAGTGGGGATGTAACTTCTTAAAGTCATAGTATTATATCTAGAAGGGACCTAGGAGAACATGTACTTCAAACCCTCAATTGCAAAAATTAAAATCCAAAATTGCAAAAATTAAAATCCAAGGAGATTAAATCACTTATACTCAGTAACAAAGCCAGGATTATAGTTCAGATTTTCTGAATAAAAACATTACATGTAATATTATACATGGACCATATTTAATATAACATATATATTAACTCATCTGATTTGTGGGTCAAATTAAATTAAACTGATATTGTATGTGAACTGAGGATTGTACCTTTATGATTTTGAAGTTTTCTCTTTTATTGAAAATGTAATAATACATAAAAATGTCTACTAGGAAAATAAGACACTTCTTCAGTAGCACTTAAAGATATTTTTTTTGCCTTTCTGTATTAATTAGGGAATTATGGATGGATGTGCTCAGAGAATTATGTAAACACTAAAGAATCTATCTGTTTAATAATAACCCCAATTTGCATAATTATTCCTTTTGTGGCAAAATTACTTCCCCTTTGTTATTTTAGTTTCATACCCTCTGTGTTAGGTACATGGAGCAGGTATTTTATGTCATTTTGCACTGTATAAATAGGTCCAGAGAAGCTACTGAAATGAAGATGAGACATGACGTCTCCCCTGCAGAGACAAATGTAGAACAAGAACCCAGGTGTCTTCTAAGTTTGTAATTCTTATCTGCTTAGAACTTCTTGGCTCTATAATTTCAAACTCTTGCTCTTGCCCTATGTTCTTTAAATGATGCATTATTTCATTATCATTGTGTGTGTGTATGTGTGTCTGTGTGTGCGTGTGTGTCTGTGTGTGCGTGTGTGTGTCTGTGTGTGCGTGTGTGTCTGTGTGCCTGGTATCTTAAATTTTTTCTTCTTTATTCTGGAGCTCAGTTCTTAATTTATCTCTGTAGGACTTACTAGGATCCTCTACATTCAAGAAGATCTCTTGTGAAAACAGTAATCCAAGTGAGCTGCCATATTTGCTTTAAAAATTTGACTCTGGATATGAGGGGAAAATATATTACTTTTAGGAAAAGTGGGTAATCAATGTCTCATTTGTCTTTATGACCTATATCTACTGTTATCTTATAAATAGAGGAATCAGTACTGCTTTTTTACTATGAAAAGTTTACTTTTTTAGGCCAATATTGCTGAAGATTTTATAGCTAGGAAACTATAAGTTACTCTGGGGGCTTTATTTAATAGAGCTTTCTCTGGTTATAAGACTTCGATGCCATCTCTTATAGTTTGATTATTCAAATTTCAGGTTTTTGGCAGGTAAATTTTCCAGTATTACTTGGATGTGAAGGATGGACTTAGAACTGTGGTGAAAATTATATATACTGAATTAAATTAAATTATTTGATCTTAACCGTAAGCCTTTTTTTCTGCCTTAGGCATTTGGATTCAATCCTAAAGTTAACAACTATGTTGAGAAGGCAGTTGCTGTGTTTGGCGGATTTTACATCCTTTTCTTTTTTGAAAGAACACTAAAGATGTTATTGAAGACGTATGGTCAGGTAAATGGACTTTATTTTAAATGTTTGATGTTTTACCCTCTAAAGTTACTTTATATAGGCATGTAAAGGCAGGAATTTTATTCTTACAGTTATGTGAACAGTTCAGTTATTAGACTTGTGAATATGAGCAGAAAGAAAAGAATCAATATATTGATAAGTATAAGAGGAACAGTTGATTCTTATTGTAGAATTTGGAGTAAATACTAACAATTTAATGTCCAATAACAGATGCACATAATTTGTTTCCTCTCATATTCATTAACATAAGAAGGTATATGTACTCTAAAACATGAAAAAAAAACAACCCACAACAGAATCTAATAAATGAGGATACATTTAAAGGGAGAGAATTTTTTTTAATCTAAAAAGATTATACTACATTTTTCTCTTATAGATAAAAACCATTAAATTCTCTTGCCTGCATGAGCAATCTTTGTTTCTTCTTGTAACATTTTCCTGTCTTGTTTTTCCCTGTAGAATGATCACACCCACTTTGGAAATAATGACTTTGGTCCTCCTCAAGAAAAAACTCATCAACCTAAAGCATTACCTGCCATCAATGGTGTGACATGTTATGCAAATCCAGCTGTCACAGAGCCTAATGGACACATCCCTTTTGATAATGTCAGTGTGGTATCTCTCCAGGTATTGTCATTCTCTCTACCGCATCGCTTACCCTCTGTGAAGCCTGCGGTGCATGCAGCTACATTAGTATTTTGCCCATTTAAATGTGTCAGGCTTTTTCCTGTAGGTGTGGGAAAAGTAGAATGCAAGTCTGTTACTTTTCCCACTTTCCCTCCATGTATTTACTACAAACACATGAATTAAGCATGAAATTGTGAGTTTCTGGGTCAGAGGCTTTACTATTCTCTGTGAACTCCGGGAGTTGGTGATGGACAGGGAGGCCTGGCGTGCTGCGATTCATGGGGTCGCAAAGAGTCGGACACGACTGAGCGACTGAACTGAACTGAACTGAAGCCTGTTTAACTATGTAAGAACTACTTAGATTTACACAATAATGTGTAGCAAAATTAATTCAGAGCATTTCTCTTATTTTGCAATTCTTTCAAGATCCCAAACCAAAGAATACTTTTGAGTGATTTTGAAATTGAAAGGAGACTTGTAAGCTAAGAAAATTGTGTTTAGGGACTTCCTTTGTGGTCCAGTGGTTAAGACTCTGCCCTTCCAATGCAGGGGACACGGGTTCAATCCCTGGTCAGAGATCTCAGGTCTCACATGCCACACGGTGTGGCCATAAAATTAAAAAAAAAATTTTAATTGTGTTTGTTAATTATTTATATTTCAATTTTCTAAATAATGTTAATAAGTTTCATTTCTTGAGCAAGAATTATATGCCGAGTAATAGGCCAGGTGGAGCTAGTAGTAAAGATTTCTCCTGCCAGTGCAGGAGACACAAGAGATGTAGGTTCAATCCCTGGGTTGGGAAGATCCCCTGGAGTAGGAAATGGTAGCCCTTTCCAGTATTCTTGGCTGGAAAATCGCATGGACGGAATCTTGGTAGGCTACAGTCCATAGGGTCTCAAAGAGTCATGCTTTACCGAGGACACACACATACACAGTACACCAGGCACTTACTTTATCTCATTCATTTTCCTTAATAACTATTAAAAGTAGAATTCTTTTCTATATGTTAGGACTGCATGTTATAACTATTAGAACTAAAAGGAGAGTTTATTTTCTCTGTGTTAGAACTATTTGGACCTCATACCCAAATGATGTGTGCAAAAAGGAGAATTTATTGGGAAGATAGTGGGCTGTCTAAAGGGACAGCCAAGCCACAGCCCCGGAACCATTAGAATCATTAGGACTCCCTCCTTCTCCTCTCTCTTTAGAGTCATTCTTCTCTTTCATGGTGGACCGGCTCCTTCATAAATTGGAAACATAGCCACTAGCAACTCCCGAGATTTATGTTTTATAATTTCAGCTACTAGATGGAATTGACCTGCCTCTTTCAGTCCTAAATACGCAATTTCTGGCAGGTGTCTCCTTGGTCCATCTTGAATTAATGTTCACTTTTAGACTCATCTCAGTGCTTAGAGGATTGGGCCCTTTGTATGACCCCAAGGGAGTATGGATGCAGCAGATGAGAGGTTATTATAAAAGGAGACTGGGATGCTAGTGTCATCGGTGTCCATTTCATTTGACAAATTAAGAAAGTAGAGCATTAGATGCTAAATAACCTCTCCAGGGTCTCTCAGTTCATAAATGGCAGATCCATAAGCTACAAAGTTAAATACAATATTAAAAAAGACAATTAAAAATAAAATCAAAAGGAAGTCAGCTGAGAAAAATAAGCAGGAAAAAAGATATTTGGAAGAGGTTTTATTAGTGCAGATGACCTTAATTTCCTTCTGGAAAGAGAGCATGATTGGCCTTATACTTCTTCCCACCTGATTAAGGAAAATCTCAAGTGTATTTCAAGAGGCAGTTTTGTGTGAACACTAAGCTAAGAGAGGAAATTATTTCATGCAACTTAATGAATGATGCTTTCAGGCAAGACTTTGCAAAGAATATGTAAATGTTCAAATAGATAATTTCCTATAATAATTTCAGCTAACATTTATTAAATATTCAAGGACTACTCTTAGAACATTAGATAAATGATCTTATTTGATCCTCATAACAGCCCAGGAGACAAGCACTCTTATAATTAGGAGACTGTGGCTTAGAGAGGTTAAATAAACCCAAGGACACAAAGCTCCTAATGATGAAGCTTCTATCAGAACTGAGGCCATCTGATGCTGAAGCTTGCACTCTTATATGCCTTGCTGGATTACCTTCATCTTGTCACTGCTCTACTAGAATCAAGATGGTAACATTAACTCTTAATAAATATTGATTTTTGTAGGGGGAACAAGGTAATTTGGCCCAAGGTCACTGCTTTCTGAGGGCAAATAAAATTGAACTGTTCAAAAGTTTTACTTTAGTTTTAAAGTCCGAGGGCTCCTAATTTATAACTCATAATAGTCAGAAGACACGTTTGCGGTCAGTACAAGCGTTCTGACAGATGTGGTCCTAGACATGATCCTGTTTTACATAACTTAGAAATACCAATCAAAAGTCCATACTTTCTCTACTTCTGGTGCTAGTGCTAATATATAGGCTTTCATTCACTTATCTAATAAATACTGATTGAGTACCTGCTCACTATCCTAGGCACTGGGGATTTAGAAGCAGACAAATTCTTGTGACTTACATTCAGCAGAAACAGACAATATAGAAAAGAATAAACAAGAAAATATCAGGAGGACTTCTCTGGTGGTGCAGTGGTTAAGAATCCGCCTGCCAGTGCAGGAGACATACATTTGATCCCTGGTAGAGAAGATCCCACATGCTGGGGAGCAACTAAGCCCCTGAGCCACAACTACCCAGCCCATGCTCTAAAAGCTCACGAGCCTCAACTACTGAAGCTCACACACTTAGAGCCAATGCTCTGCAACAGGAGACGCCACCTCAGTGAAAAGCCCGAGCACAGCAACCAAGAGTAGCCGCTGCTTGCTGCAACTAGAGAAAGCCCAAGCACAGCAACAAAAATCCAGCACTGCCATAAATAAATAAAAAATAAATAAAAGAAAATATCAGGAAGCATGAACTATTTTGATAAAAATAAAATAGTTTTCATCAAATTTTCATAGATTTGATGAAAATCGTGGGTGATGTGGGGGTGGCACGTGGAGGCTTCTTTGATCACGAATAGTCCCTTAAGAGGTCAGCAGAGAATTGGATAATGAGGAAGAAGAAACAGCCATGCAAATATTTGGGAAAAGAATGTTCCAAAAGCTTTGATAAGAGCCAAATTGGTCCCATACAAGGGAGCTGGAAGCTGAATGGCACTGAGTTTCCCAACATCAGTTCTGGAGACCAGTGGCACAGTTCTTTGAATATTCTGAACAGAAACATCTGTGGAATTGTCAACCTGGGTAAGCTACCAGTCTCATGAGAGAACAGAATAAATTTGGGTGTCTGGAAATCTACTTCTAGAAATGAAAAGCACACATCAAGCAGAGAAGGTACATGCCAGGATGACTGCCATGAACCAGGCCTTGAGATGAGCCACATAAAATGTCCTGATGCTCATTTCCCCTGGGGACTATCTTCTGGCTGTTTTGGTTGTAGGTATAAACTCTAGTGGAGAGAGATGCAAACAAATTGAGCTGCATACTGTTATTTTCAATTTTCTCTTCACATTGCATTAAAAAAAATGGAAAGAAGCAAAATTTAAAAATGCTATCAAGGACCAGATATTGCTTTCAGAGACAATGGATAAAGATATATGAGTCAATACTTGTTTTAATAATAAAGTTAGGCTATTTTCTAATCTTTTATATGATAAGAATATATTTAATGTAGGTGACCCCACCTCAATGATTGAACATGGAGTGTAAAATTCATCGTTCATTTTGATGTCCAAGTATTGTCCCAATAATTTTGTTGATGATTCCTGCTTTTACTATTTTGATAGAGTGAAGTTTTTCCAAATTGAAGATAATAAGCACGAGTTAAGAAAAGTAGTTTAATTTGGCATTATTATCCAAAGAACACAAATTACGTAACGATCTGGATTATAACGACATGATTCATGTTTTTTATGGAATATAGGAAGAGCAAACGAAATGTTATAGAATAATTAAAATGCATGACTTAGGGATTTCTTTATCAATACTCACTGGACAATTTTGATTAATCACAGAATATTCAGAAATACTATCATGTTTAAGTTTGGTTGCCTTTGGTATTTTTTCTATCTTCACTCATGAAAACTATAGCTTTACATGTATTTAAAAAATTTTTTGTTGCCATGGAGACTATTTATCACAGTTGGAGTGTAGAAGATATTTAACAGTTTGTTAGCTTGATAATAACTTTTAAATATTTAGACAAATGGTGTGAAACTTCCTTGGTACCCTTGCTTCAGTCTCAGTAAACGTTAGCACTGCAGCATGTGTGGGGTGTGTGTGCGCTGCTGTGGGTGTGTAGGAGCATTTGTGTTCTGGGGGAATTATAGAGACATAATAAGGAGGCAGTTATGAGGGAAGAAGAGGAGCACAGGATGCCATTTCTCACTGTTCAGTTACTGTCCCTAAGTACCATTTCCCATCTCACTCTCTGACACTTGCTCTGTTCCTCTCTCTGACTACTGCACAGACGTGGGGAGAAGTCACTGCTGTATCTTTGCAGCCAGGTGGGTCTTTTCCCCCTGAATCTACAGCTTTGGAAGGACTGTGTTTACCAGATTCCTCAAGCATATCAGGTACTTTGGGGAGTGTTAGCTCTTCCAGCCACTAGGGGGCCCACCTAGTTCATTCCTACAGTAGTCTGTAATCACTCTTCTAAGTGAAACCTCCTGTGCTTTCATTTAAGAAGAGACGCTATTAAATAGGAGGTGCTATTAAATATAAATGCTAGAAGCCATTTATTCTTCCTACAGAAGAAAAATTAATGTCAGCCATTAAAAAAAGTTGACTATTGTGAATTTTATGTTGAAAATTGAAGTGCAATGAAGTAGACTTTAGCTGCAAAGTGTGGTGATGTTAGGGACTTTGTCAGTGATGGATAGTATGTGATACTCTACAAATACAACATTTTTGAGGTGCTTGGGTCTCCATGAAAATCCAACAGATTTTAAATATAGTTCATTCATTCAAGTGTTTATTAATATATACTTGGCCTTATTCTGAGTACCGAGATACATCAATGGGACAGAATAGACAAACTTTCTGCCCTTCCATAACATAACTGAAATATTCTGTAGTATACAGAAATATTTTACACAAAAGTGGAAAGCATCCTTTTTTAAGTACAAAAATCAGAAGCTCTGTATGTATGTGTGGGGCTTGCTTATTGCTCTTTTTCTTCGAGTGTGAGGGGTGTTTCTCTGTTCTTACCTGGAGGTGGAAGGATGGTGTCTATTCCTGGCTGACCAGGAATATTGGGAAGGAGGGTGGGTGACGAAAGGGGGCTGGGACACTGTGAGTATCTGAACTGAAACCCTTGATTCAGTCCCATAGTTCACTCCAGCCTTCAGTTTGCTTTGTGTCCTAGAACTGAGGGCTTTTCTGGTTCAGTTTTCCCAGAGGGTAAATCTCTAGTCTTCATTTGAAGTGGTTTCATTGCTGAATTGACTTGGGAGCAGTCATCTGATGTTTTAATTGCTCCCTAAATAAACAACAACAAATTCCTTTTTTTAAAATTAATTTTTATTGGAGTATAGTTGCTTTACAATGTTGTGTTTATGCTGTGCAGCAAAGTGAATCTATACATTTACTTATATACCCTGTTTTTTTTTTTTTTTTTGATTTCCCTCCCGTTTAGGTCACTACAGAGCTTTGAGTAGAGTTCCTTGTGCTATAAAGTCAGTTCTTATTAGTTATCTATTTTATGCATAGTAGCAATGGTGTCTATATGTCAATCCCAGTCTCCCAATGCACCCCATCTTTCCCCCGGTTTTCAGTTCCATCCTTCCTCTGCCGCCTTCAGAGGTGCTTGCTTGGTGCTTCTGTTCCCCAATGCTTCTGAGGTTTGGGGCCCTGCCTCACTTTATTTCTTTCAACTTTTTTCCTCTGTAGAGTCAGAACTTGTCCTCCTCTTTTCATCCTCCAAAATAAATATCTCTGTGCTCTCATCTTCCATTCTTTTATTTCTTGTGACTTTATGTCTTTTTTTAGTCTTTAATTTTAGGAAATTTTAAGAGGGACTAGAGAAAATATGTGTGTCTAGTCTGCCATACTGCACCAAAGACCTGTTTATTATATTATATATTTTTGAGCATCATAAGATTTGAAAACAGAAATCAGTTATTTTCTTTTATGGGGTCATACTGGCAGTTAGTTAAAATTGAAAATGATACATAAATTATGTAAGAAGTGGTTCTTGTTGGTCTTGATTGACAGATTCTTATAAAAGAGTTGGTTGAATTAGAGGCAAACGATGTCCTTACACCACCGTGAGGAGGAATTCTGAGCACACCTTGGTTGTTCGTGGCTTTAGTTTCCTCACTGGATCCATCTCCATGCTTCCTTGCTCCTTACAGACTTTTATCAGGCGCTAGACGGTGTCTTTGCAAAATCATGAAAATTTGTACCTGAATCCACTCTGAATGTAGCCCATGCTTGACTAATACTAACTTGCTTTCGTTCATCTTTAGGGAATGCTCATTTTCAGGAATAACTGTTGCAAAAAGTTTTCATTACTTCACAGAATTCTCAACCCAACCTTTTCTTCCTTTAATGATCAGACTGTGAAGATTATTTGGGAACTCTGTGAACTTTGCTGTCTCACTTCATCTGTTACTTCCCGGCTCTGTGTCCTCACATATCCTTATACGCGCTCCATCTTCCTTTTTGTGTCAGAACTTGTATCCTTTCTCTTTTTTAAGGCTGTGTGCATGCTAAGTTTCTCAGTCATGTCTGACTCTTTGCGACTCCATGGACTGTAGCCCGCCAGGCTCTTCTGTCCATGGAATTCTCCAGGCAAGAATACTGCAGTGAGTTGCCATTCCCTTCTCCAAGGGATCTTCCCAACCCAGGGATTGAACTTGCATCTCCTGCTTGGCAGGTGGATTCTTTACTGCTGAGCTACCGGGGAAGCCCCCTCAAGTATTTGTGTACAATTTAAAAATTTACTCCATAATCTCTGAAATTTCTCTCTGGAATGATACAAGTGATTTTTCTAGGCAGCAGACTATATTCTTCACATTCATTCATATCCTTTCTGAAGCATTTCTGTAGTTCAGCATGCATTTGAATACCCTTTATTGGCTAAATGTTAGGAATATAAAGGCAGATTTTTCACAGGAACTTATTAATATTTCCTTCCTCTTGGAATTACTCATTAAATGGTTTCTGTGACATGATACTTTTCTCCTTGTCCCATAGCTACTACTTTCTTGATGTTTTCTCAGAATCTCCTTTTCTCTGCAGGACAACTTGGGGCAGGAAGCAAGGGCTTTGTAGTTACACGAGGCCAGTCTTGTGTGATTTGGGGAAAGTTAGTTAACATCTCTGAGTCTGTGTTAACTCATCTGTAAAATGAGGAGCAAAATTCTTCATAAGTTTATTTGAAAATTATTTATTATGGGCCAACTATGTAACAATGTGTCTGATGTTACACACACGCAATCAGTATATATTTCCCTCTCTCTTTCATTCACCACGTTTTTTTTATTTTCTTTCCTTACTTTTTAATCATAATGATCTTATTAAATCTTTTCACTTAAATTTACATTCCTTTGGGATTAACTTTTGAATCTGTGTGCATAATTATTAATATTTACAGATCATTGTTTAGAAGAGGGCTTCTTATACTAAGCTATGAAGGCTTTTGAATCTGTCTGTAGTTTTTTTAGTGGGGTAGAGAAGGTAAAAACATAAAACTCCATGCTTTGTCATCTTGATTATTTACTGCTGAAAAAATTTGAGTGACTTTCCTGGAAATTAAAGTTTGACTTTTAAAACTTGAAGGCTTTTTGGTAAGAATGACAGCTTTCTGAATATATGCTGTTGAGTCCTGTCTAATAGACTAAGAGAACTTGAAACATTAAAGTTTATTTATTCATTCGCTGGAATAAAACTTTAAAGTCCAACATAACGTGCCACTTGAATCATATTATCGGTTTTTGCACTGTATATTCTTTCAGAGTTGTTCAGCTACACACTCATTTGTCCAGTTGTATCTGTCATACTCTGACACATTCAGTTCATTTGAAAGGACATTAAAATGACACCTTAATTATGTAGGGAAGACACTTGGTTGTCATGTTATTGAAATAGTTGGGGTGCATAAAATCTTTAAAGATTGAATTGAGTTGAAGTTAAGTGCTGTAACTTTTTAAATCTGATACAGACATTTTATACAGATAAATTCTAAAGATGAAAAATTTAGTGATATAAAATGTAAAGATAGTCATTCAAAAGATGAGATAGAGTGCCAGTGAATAAAGTCACAAGACTAGAGGTAGTACATAGAATCTGGAGAAGGCAGTGGCACCCCACTCCAGTACTCTTGCCTGGAAAATCCCATGGATGGAGGAGCCTGGTAGGCTGCAGTCCATGGGGTCACTGAGGGTTGGACGAAACTGAGTGACTTCACTTCCACTTTTCACTTTCATACATTGGAGAAGGAAATGGCAACCCACTCCAGTGTTCTTGCCTGGATAATCCCAGGGACGGGGGAGCCTGGTGGGCAGCTGTCTATGGGGTCACACAGAGTTGGACACGACTGAAGTGACTTAGCACATAGAATCTAAGCTAAATCAGAACTAAAACGGAGAGGTTTGAAATGTCAACTGAAGCGACTTTCCAGAAAGGCAAACTATCCATGAAGGACCATTCTTGCTCTTCAGATAAAACAGTGTCTCAGATACATAAATTTGGCAGAAGCATTTTAGTTGATATCCAGTGTGGGAAGGGCCTTAGGGTTATCTATTGTTCCTTAAATTAGCCAGTCATTTGGCCAGCTAAGACATCCCTGTTTTTACACAGGGAGAGATGGCATCACCATTGACACAGACAATTCATAAAGAAAGAGTTGGTACTACCAACTCCGAGGCCAGCTGGGAAAATCAAATAATAATGTATATGAAAGTGTCTTGAAATGTACCCAGAGTGAAAGTATTAGTCGCTCAGTTGTATCTGACTCTTTGCGACCCCATGAACTATAGCCTGCCTGGCTCCTCTGTCCCTGGGATTCTCCAGGCAGGAATACTGGAGTGGGTGCTATTCCCTTCTCCATGGAATCTTCCTGACCCAGGGATAGAACCTGGATCTCCCACATTGCAGGCAGATTCTTTACTATCTGAGCCACCAGGGAAGCCCCAATGTACCCAGATCCACACTGTGTAATCTGTTTGAAGGACAAGCAGTTGCTTAAGGGTCTCAGTCAGGGACTGCTATTATAGTCAAGTGAAAGGGGAATGTTTTAGTTAATCATCTGATAAACATTTATATATTAATGGTTAATATTTTTGTAGAGTTTTTAATTTGAATCCATTTGTATGCCCTTTCAGGTCCATGCAGACATAATTAAAATGTTTTGATTTCTGGGTATAACTTACAGACTTTTAGGCTTTCTTTTTCCTCTGTAAATAGACACACACAATTTAATTTCTGTTGAATGATTCATATTATAAAATAATAAAATTTTTTTAATCTAAAACAGAAAAGAAAGAAAAGACATTAAAAAATAAGACATTCCCAGAGAAGACTTCTCAACTGCCCTAGAAATTGCCAGAGAAATCCTGACTAATTTCTATCCCATATACTTTCTGCCAAAGAATCTTTAAAAATTCACTGAAATGAGTGAGTACTCCTCCTTGAGGACAGAAATCTTTTGTGAGTTATCAGGATAAGATGCCAAAAATTGCTTGGTTTCCAGTTCGATTTATAAAGTGCAAAGCAAAAGGGAAAACAGAAGATCTGTTTGATGTTGGTGGGAAAGAAGGAAAGACGTTTGATAAGGGTTCTGGTTAGCGTTGGTCTGTCTTCGCAAGAGTTGGTCCCCTGGGGTTGAAAGATCCAGAGTGAGTGCATAAGCCTGTGCTTCAGGAAAAAATTATAGTGTGATTAACAGAGATGAAACAGTCAGAAGGAACGTTGGAGGAAGGAGGGGAGGAGGAAAGATGATTCAATTTTCTCTAAATGAAAGCATTTTTATTGAGGCAAAACATATATATATATATATATATATATATGGAAAAGTATACAGCAAACAAAATAATTTACTATATACTATGGATGCCTTAAGGTACTAGGGCTTGTCTCATAGAACTTCTGTGAGAAAGGTTGGGGTACATGGCTGGACTTGTAAGAAATGGGTCATCGGGTATGTCCATGTGCGATTTTACGAGTAACAACAAATCACTCTCCAAACCATTATACTTATTTATGCTCTCATCAGCAGCAGAGGAGAGTTCACATTTTATCCACAATTGGAGAATTGCTTTCTTTAGTGATTGTTGGACATTTCAGACTTAAAAAAAATACCTATTGCTTATTTAATGACTTTGTAACGGTGTCTTTCTGTGATTAGCCTTTGTTTATTTCTGATCACTAGCGAAGTTGAGCATCTCTTTATATGCTTATTTGTCATAAGTTTCCTTTTGTGTTTCTTGTTCATCTGTCTCACACATTTTTAGTTGAGTTGCTTATCATCTTTTCTTATTGATTTGTATTGCAGAAAGATTATTCTTAGACTTGTAAAAATGGCAAGGAATGCTTTATTTAAGATTATAGAAGTAGGGGTCAACGCTATTGCTATAGAGTAGAGAGGTGGGGCTCAACTTGGAATATAACAGAGACAGCTGAGGATTTATGTCTAACAAGCAGAGTGAGGCAGTCAGTGTATAGAGAATTACTAAGTGAAGACATTAAGAGTAGGAGGGATCCTTTTTTCTTTTTTTTGGCTGCACTGAGCTGCAGGAAGAACTTCCCTGACCAGGGATGGAACCCATGTGCCCTATAGTAGAAGCACAGAGTTTTAACCATTGGACCACTGGAGAGTTCCAGGAAGGATCCTTGTTAAACCAATTTGACAGAATCTTGCTAAAGGCAGACCACAACGATCAGATATCAAGAATACAGGGATTCTTACTAAACTGACTTAGCATGATCCCTGCTACAACTGGACTCTGTACACAGGGGCAAAGAAGCCCGAGAGTGAGGTCTAGTTGAGAACTGGGCTCAGAGGATCCTGGCTAAAGTCTACTCAAGGATAGTCTTTGTCATTTGGAGGAGTTTTGTATATATTCTGGATGCTAATCTTCATTGATTAAATGAATTACAAATATATTCTCAAAGTCTGTGACTTCTCTTTTCATGTCATTTAAATTGATTTTTTTCAAGTTTTAACTTTAAAGTAGTAAAATATATCAATACTTTCATTCAAGATTTTTACTTTCTGTATTTTGTTTAAAATAGGTTCCCTTTGCCAAAGTAAAGAAGATATTCTTCTGTATTTTTTTTCCAAAAAGGTTAAAGTTTAATATTCCACGTGGAATTTATTTCTGTGTATAAGGACCCAGTTTTTTTCTTTCTGTATAGATAAGCAGTTAATCTTGCTTCTGTTATTGAATAGTACGTCTTATTGCTGCCATATGTCAAGTTTCTATATATCAATGTGCTTATATTCTAGACTTTGAATTATCTTTCATTTGTCTATTAACAAATTTCAACCTTATTATCTCAGTGCATTAATTATTATAATTTTAGCGAACATTGAGTGTCCTAAGACAAGGCTCTTTACCTTGTTGTTTTCAGTGAAAATCATTTTTGTTCTTTCATGTCAATATCATTGTGGGGATTTTTATTGACATTGCATTGGACTTAGAGATCAGTTGAGGGACAGCTAACATTTTTGTGAGATTTCAGATTTTCATTGTAATTTTCTGTAGAAATGTCTTTAAAATGTTCTGTTAGATTTATTCTTAATTACTTTGTAGCTCTGTAAGCATTATAAATGGTATCGTTTCCTACTCTATTTTCTAATTATTATGTAGAAGTAAATTGAATTCAGTATATTGATTTTAATCCTGCAGTATTGCTGAAGCCTTCTATAATTCTTTGTGTTTTATTTGTTTGCTCTTTTGGATTTCCTATGTAGGTGTCAGTGAGTAAATTAGCAAGTTTTTTCCTTTATAATTGTTACAACCCTTTTTCTTGTTACATTGGCAAGGATTCACAGAGTAGAAGTAGTGATAGCTGGTGTTTTGTCTTGTTTCTGAGTCTGATGGGCATACTTTTAAGTTTGGAAGGTGGCTGGCTCTGGTTTTTTTCTTTTAATAGATACCATTAATTAGATCATGAAAGTTCTTTCATATTCAGAATTTACTAAGTATTTTTCTCAATGTTGAATTTTATTGGGATTTTTTTCTTTTTCTGTACTATAAACAAGTATGGATAATCTATACTTAGTTATTTTTTTTTCTTCTAAAATTGAGGAGTCTTAAAGTGGAAAGACTAAATGAATAGATAAAATTTTCTGGCAAAAATTTTGTCATTTATGAACTCTAGAGTATTATTCACTAGGTATCACTGATTAGTACTAACATGAAAATTAGAGCAACTTTGCTTTGTCAAAAGAACTTGAGCCAAAATAATGCCATGTGCAGCAGCATGGATGAACCTAGAGATTATCATACTAAGTGAAGTAAGTCAGACAGAGAAAGACAAATAGCATTTGATATCACTTATATGTGAAATCTAAAAAAATGATGTAAATGAACTTATTTACAAAACAGAAATAGAGACGTAGAAAACAAATTTATGGTTGCCAAAGGAGAGGGATAAATTGGGAGTTTGGGGTTAACAGGTATACACTACTATATATAAAATAGATAAACAGCAAGGACCTACTGTATAGCATGGAGGACCATATTCAGTATCTTATAATAACCTATAGTGGAAAAGATTCTGAAAAAGAATATCTATATCTATCTCTCTATATATAATATATAGCTGAATTACTTTGCTATATACGTAAATCAACTAAATCAACTAAATATACGTAAATCAACTAAATACGTAAATCACTGTAAATCAACTATATTTCCATAAAAACTTTTTTAAAAAAAGAACTTAAAAAAAAAAAAAAAAAGAACTTGAGCCAGATAGATCTGAGTTGAAATTTTGACTCACAACTAGTCGGGTTACTGTACTTTCCTAAAACTGATTTTCTTTTCATCTTTAAACTGGCCAACGTCTCTCCCAATAAGGATTATTATGAGAATTAAATCAAATATTTAAAAAGTAATGAATAAGCGTAGCTGTGAAGTAACATTTTATTACTACCGCTACCATACTATCAAACATCACCATCTTGCTGAGAAGGTGTGGGGATGAAGTGAGAGCAACAGCAGCCAACTTTGTGTGTGGCCTCAGAGCCACAAAGTTCTCTTTTTCAATCACAGAATAATTGGGTAACTTGCGATTTCGAGTAGGAGAGTTGGTATAACGTTGTGGGCTCTCGTCGGGTTTATAAGCACAAATCAACTGAAAGGAGGAAAGCATTTTATGCCGTGGGTTTTCTGTGAAGTTATGGTGGGGTACATTTTGAAGATTCAGAATTGATGGATTGCTTTAGTATAGGAACAATTTATAGTCGAGTTATGTTTATGAAGTTATCCAAAATAGTTGAGAGCAAGGTTTTCATGGATGTTTGCAGAAAACAAAACCAAATAGCAAGTTTGAATAAAGGGTATGAAGACAGTTGGACTCCGAGGTTATTTGTTTCCCCTTTAGACCAAACTTCTCAGTGTCCAGGTACATTAGAAGAGACTTTGGTGCACAAAGTCCCACTTAGTAGGCAATTCTGTCCTCAGCGACACTGGAGAGGAATATAGAAGGACACAGCCAGGGGCTGGGGTGAGATGGAGTGGTGCTAGGTTTCCAGGTGTAAATAGAAGACATCTCATAGGTCTTCAGGGTATCGTACTCTCCTTGATAATGTCTTTGTTTGCATTGCCCTAGCACAGAGTAATGATTGAGAATACTTGATAAAGAAAATAAATGCCCAGGAGTGAAAGTAGAGAGTGCTGTAGTAGGTACCTTAACAGTGACTATGTTTAATCCCTACAATGAAAAGTGAAAGTGAAAGAAATCCCTACAATAGTCCTGTGAAATAGGTGTTAAGTCTGTTCACAGATTTAATTAAGACTCAGTTAAATAACTCACACAGAGAATAAATGGCAAAGTTATGATGAGATCCCCTCCTGGGGTCTTGATTTGTAACCTCCTGTTCCTCTGTATACATGCATGACCTGACCTTCCTAATGGGAACATTGCTCTAGTCCTGATTTCTAACAGTGAACTTACAAGTGAACTTCTGCAGTACAACTTGAGGATTGCTGGCAGAGTGAAACTTCATTCATTTCGATTTTACTTATATATCATAATTAATAACTTATAATCTGTTGTATTTTCCTTTTAGACTGGGTTGTAGGGTATTTGAAGGTGAAAGTGAAAGTCACTCAGTTGTGTCCGACTCTTTGCGACCCCATGGACTGACTATACAGTCCATGGAATTCTCCAGGCCAGAATACCAGAGTGGGTAGTCATTCCCTTCTCCACAGAGTACTTTGGGTATCCTCTATCAAAATAGCTTTTGAAATAATTTGTTAGGAAGATGCACCTAAAGTTTTCAAGTTCTCTAAAGAAACACCAAGTTGTTATAATGGAATTGAGATGCCACATTAATCTTACCCAACAACATGGTGTGTTTTCTGAAGGCCTTCTGCCACACCTCATGCTGGCTGTGGATTTTGTTTGTTAGTGTGAATTATTGGAAGCGATAGAAGTGTACTTATCTAAACATGTTCTATACTAAATTGCTTTCACTAATCAAGCAGGACTTATCCTTATTTAGAAGAATTAGTGAGGTTTTACTCAATTAGGCTTGATGTCAAGTTAATTTTTCCCCCATTAGGATAATGAAGAATTGCTGTGTTGCTTTTTGATTAAAAAAATTGAGAATGAATGCCAATACATTTTTCTTTTGAAAAATGAGAAAAAAATAAGAGATTCAAGTAAATTATTCTGGGCATCAGAAAGAGTTGCTTAGTTTTATTGTGTCCTTGCTTAATTTTATTATGCACGGCAACATAAGCAAGGGAGAAAATGTAAATATATATTCTATTGCCGGTATGTCTTTAATGTCAGCTTTTTCAAAATTTTTTAAGGTTGAGTTATAAAAGATGTCCATATCATAAACATTGAACTTGCCAAAATAGGCCTCTTTATATCTTCTGTTTGCTCATTTAAAAATATTTATGTGGTGCTATATTCTTTACATGCTACATCTTGCAGTTTGGGAATACTGGATCAAGACCTGGTGAGTAAATTTTACTCAGTGGATTGCATGATGGAAAATTTGCCAAAGCATGAGATGTTTTAGTGTGACAAGTAAAAGTCATGTCCTGAGTAGAAGGTCTTGGGGAGGTAAAATTTATTCTATATTCTATTATTCCGTGTTATATTTATTCTGTATATTTCAAAAACAAGAATCCTAAATTAAAAAGATCACAAGGCTGAAGTATCTTGCAAATGAACTGTGGTCTTGCCAAGATGTTTTTTGAGTTTGATACTGCTACAGTCCATAGCAGAACATCAGCAGATTGTTACACACATGCACAAACATGCACACACACACGCAAACATGCGCGCACACACACACACACACACACACACACACACATCCCTTTAGGTATTTATCTGCTTATCTTTTCCTATCCAGTTTTATGTCTGAGGCAAATGTCCTGAGCACACATGGCACTTTTATAACTATCAATACTTCACTGATTATCTTAGTGAATAAAAATAATTGAAGGTGTTTAAGACCAAATTAAGTATTTGCTGTTAATAAATGTACCATCAGGTTACAGTCAGATCATTGATGGGAGGTGAAATTTGATTTTGCTGTGTACTTGCTTCTTAGAGGATTTTAGTCCCTTTTTGAGGATTTCAGTGCAATTAGGTTAATAACTCATTTCTGTTAGTTAAGTTGTGACTTTCTCCTATCTAACTTTGCTTGCTATGTTGATCAGTGGCCCAATATATCCAGATCTGTTATAAGTTTGAGTTTTTATTAATCAAAAGGAGAGACCTTAATGTGTAAGCTTCCATTTCTTTCTTTTTTTAATATTAAAACTTGATTATTCAGTTGGTATTTTTTTTCAAACCTTAAACTTTTTGTTTTGTATTGGGGTATCGCTGATTAACAATGTTGTGGTCAGGTGAACAGTGAAGAGACTCAGCCATACATATACATGTATCCATTCTCCCCCAAACCTCACTCCCATCCAGACTGCCACACAACACTGAGTAGAGTTTCATGTGCTGTACTCTAGGTCCTTTTTGCTTCTCCATTTTAATATAGCAGAGTGTACATGACCCCATTTCTTTTTAAAATTATTCTTTTTGCTTTTTATTTCTGACATCAAGTATCAGAGCACTAAAAGTAAAAAAAAAAAACAAAAACAAACTTTATTGAAACTTCTACTTAAGATTATCAAATTGCTTAATGAGCGTGACTTTATTAAACCTTTACAGCAAACTCCGTGAAGGCAGATTAAAGAAAAAAAAAATTCAATAGCTCAGAAGGCACCAATAAAGATTACTTTTGAAATGTTAGTAAACCATGCATCTGGCTTGATGCTTTCTAGTTCATCTACTTTTATTATTAGATTATAAAATACATATCAGAAAAACTGAAGTGAGGGGTCATTGGTAGTTTTCTAGGTTGTAAAACAAGCAAATCTAGAGATTGTTTTACATTTGGAAAGTAAAATTGCAAAAATTCTTTACTGGGAAGGTGTTATTTTTGCAGAAAATTTCTCTGGATTCTTTGTAGTTTTTGTGACTTTGACCAAAATTTCAGTCAGTGAACTTATATCTTAAAATAATAAAGGCAGTCTTAAAATGAGCCTCTTTTGGGGTAATGTTTCATGTTCTGAATGATATCCTGGTCTATAGGCCAAATCAGTGAGGCTGTGTTAATGGGCAGGAGGATGGTATTTAGTTTCTAATTCTGTCATTCACTCATGTATCCTGTGATCACATGCCCAGTGCCAGTCTTTGTTCCATACCCTGGAGATATTGTGGCAAATTAGAAAATGTTTCTGATCTCTGGCACTCTGTGGGCACACAGCCTAACATTATAGGATTACAGATGCTGTGCAGGGAATTGAAATGTGGTGATGTGATGATGTCTGCATATCCAGTTTGGGTGGTCAGGGACATATTTAAGCTAAAATACAGACTATGGGAAGCAGCTATGCATGCAAAGATCAGGGAGAAGAAGGTCAGGGCTGTGGGAACAGAAAGTGCAAAATCTCCAGGGTGGGAAAGAGTTTGGTTGGTTTTAGGAATTGAAAGAAGGTCAGAGTAGCTAAGGCACAATAGATGCTGGTATGACATGACATTGAAGAAAATTTTAGATCGAACTTTTTCTTCAAAGTAAGTGTTACTGTGTTCTATTTAAATAAGTATTGATCATCTCAAATAAGCACCTAGATCTAAAATTACTTTTTACTAAATGTAACAAATTCGAAGGGACAGTCAGAAAACTCTATCTTTCTCCCATTCTGTACTTCAGTCTGTAAACAACAGATTATATGGAGTAGATTTGAAAGCTGGAGGATGGTGTTTTATCCCCTCAATGATTGGAGGTATTATTTTAAGTGTGTCTGAAGTGTTAGCAAACCTCAGCACATCAGCTTAGTGTATTCTCTCAGAACCAGAGGTACTTGAATCTGGTACCTTTCAGGATGGAAACTGGCAATAGCAATAAAATAACCCATTATTGCAGCAATAAATTACTGAACTCAAAATTTCTTATCTGGAAAAACTCAGTGCTTCTGAGCAGCCTTTTCTGCCTTCTATTGCATGGGCTTAAGAGTCAAATCATCTTGGTTCAGTGGCTTTTCCATCTCCAGTGAGGTGGATTTTGGTCCTGGCCTTGCCTCTACCACCCACATTTCTTCATCTGTGATTGGATGTTAGAGGGACTCAGCTCAAGGCATTTAGAAGAGTACCTTTCAGATGGTAAGCACTCAGTGGTGTTAGTTGCTTTTGTTGCTACTGTGATTTTCAGGCTCCTTTCCTCCAATAGTCTTCTTAAAACCGTGTAGCTATCCTTGAATTAGATGCAAAATGGCTGCCAATTAAAGCCTTCAGTCCTTCGGTGGTCACTGGGATGGCTATAGAGGTGCTGACATCTGCTGACTAAAGTGCGATTTTGGCATTCTGTCAGTCCATTCAGTTGAGCAAAACAAGTCCCTCTCCCCCTGATTTATTTTTTAAAATTTATTGAACACCTCCATATATATATTGAGTTAATTTTTGGATGCACAGTGCAACAGGCATGTGGGATCTTATCTTAGTTCCTTGACCAGGGATCGAATCCAGGCCCTTTACAGTGGAAGTGCAGAGTCCTAACCATTGGACCACCAGGGAATTCTCAGCTGTGTTAAATTTGGGGCTGAAATGAAGACAAAATCTTTTGATTTTGGAGCTTTTGATCTGGCTCCACAACGTTAAAGAATTGGTAAGAAAACAAAGAACAACAAAAACACTCCTGCACTTTCTGAGTTTTTTTTTTTTTAATGTAGATGAACCAGTTCGGAATTGATTAAGGAACATTTTTCTATGCAAACCCTTCCCACATTGTATAAATGCCCATTATGTTTGCTCTTTGGAGAGATTGGAATAGATGCTGCATGTGACAATGGTTTGTGAATTTGTCATGAGAAAAAATGTACTTTTACTATTATCACCTTCATCTATTCAGACACCAAGTGTTCAGAATGCTTGTAGTGCTACATACTGGATGAACAGGACCAAATAAAAGGAAATAAAACCCCACCTTTCCTGGAGATCATAGGCATAGCTTGTTTGGCTTAGAAGTTTAAATACTGTCTCTACTCTTTTCTGGAGGTATGACTCTGAGCATTACTTAATCTCTTTATACTTCACTTTCGTCATCTATAAAATGGGACCAATAACCTCTTAAGGTTATTGTGATGATTAAATGACTTGTACTACTACTATTGGGCTTCTCTGATAGTTCAGTTGGTAAAGAATCTGCCTGCAGTGCCGGAGACCCCAGTTTGATACCCAGGTCAGGAAGATCTGCTGGAGAAGAGATAGGGTACCCACTCCAATGTTCTTGGGCTTCCCTGGTGGCTCATCTGGTAAAGAATCCACCTACAGTGCAGGAGGCCTGGGTTCGATCCCTGGGTTAGGAAGATCCCCTGGAGAAGGAAAAGGCTACCCACTCCAGTATTCTGGCCTGGAGAATCCCATGGACTGTATAGTCAATGGGGTCACAAAGACTTGCACATGACTGAGTGACTTTCACTTTCACTACTAATATTATCATTATTACTCTTCTGTGCTCCCTGAGTATACCCCATGTCTTTCATGCTCAATTCCTCAGTAGGAAATTTCTTTTCCTGAATATAAAGAAATATTGTATGTGGGACTGCCCTAGTGGTCCAGTGGTTAAGATTCTGAGCTTTTAATGGAGTGGGTGTGGGTTTGATCCCACATGCCAAGTGGCACAGCCAGAAAATAAAAAATAAAAACAACGAAACCCAACAACAAAAAGCAAACAAACAAAAAGTGGAAACAAAGCCAATAAAATTACATCTTTGTTTTAAAAAAAGAATATATATGTATGTATGACAGAGTCCCTTTCCATACAGCGGAAATTAACACAACATTGTAAATCAACTGTACGTCAATGAAATTCTTCTTTTCTTTAACTGGTGAGCGAATCCTCAGAGAATCATATTTATATCTTTAAGAGGAAAGGAGGTCCTGGTACCCTATCCCCTGTGTACTGTGTAATCCTCACCCCTCCCTCTCCACGTACTAAGTGAAGATGCTCCGTTTTACTAAATTATTGAGATATATAGAGACCAGGGACTGGCTGCCATCTCAGAGAACAGGGTTAACCCTTCGTCGCTCACTTTCTTCACTGCTGGCAGACTGCCTGCTTCTTAACACCTCCACTGTGGTCATCATCGCTTCTTCTGTTGCAGTGACTGCGGCTGGCACTTGCGCTTGTCCTTCTTGTCATCTGTCATCCCTGGTCTCTCATCACTTTCCTGAGCTTCTTGCCCTAAGAAACCTGTGCTTCTCGTTCTCTGCAAATCAGACAGCCCACCCGCATCTTTTGCAGGCCTGGGTAGTCAATTGTAGTGCACGGGGTGGGATCTTCTGTATTTCAGTTCATTTCACATAATTCATGTCAGATGGTAATTACACCACAGGCAGCTGCTGCATGGGGGCGGTTCCCCTACCACATCCCACCCTCCCCATGTCTCCTCATCTGAACTATTCTGTAGGACTTAATACTGAGCAACGTAGGTATCCCTGCCTTTGGGGAACCTCATTTTTCAAGAGCGCAGCAACAAATTTCTCCAACTTACATGAAAACTTAACCAATTTCCTAGTGCCTTCTGAGTCCCTTTAAGACTTCTCAGTAATAATGAGGGTTGCGTGGGATGGGGAGTACATTATGCAGGCTTTTTATAAGAAACGGTGTTCTGTTTCCCGAATGTATCAGAGCATTAATGCCCTCCTGGTCTGTAGAAACAGTAGGCTTCCTTTCAGAGTGGCATAAGTGGTCCATTAGGACAACTGTAAATACTTAATTACTAGATACTTTAAGTTTCATTGGCAAAATAGGAGCATAATTTCTTGAAAACCCCTCAGATTTCTCTTAAATTATTTTTTTGGGATAGTAAAGTGATATGGTCCCCAACTGAAAATGAGAGACTATTATTTCAACTCCTAAGGAGCTAAACAACTTCAGTCTCATTTCACAGAAGAGGCAGAGGGAAAGGAAACCATTTTCAAGGTTTCTGGAAATTGTTATTTTCTTGTTAATGGTTATTTTCATTGCAAGAAGAGTTTTGAAAATGGTTATGAAGTTTTTTCCTGAAACCAAATGACTAGAGACTAAGTACATTTGAATTGTATTTGGTTATAGGCATTAAAGAATAAAAATAATTTCTCCTTTCTCATGTGAAGTTTGATTTTGGTTTTAGTGAGCTGAGACTGACTTTTTACGGCTAGAGGAAGGATAAAGGAACCATCAGCTATAAAGTCCATTGAAATCACTTGAAAATATAGTTATAAAAACAAAATCTATTGAAATTTTATATTGTATATTGCTTTTAGGGCTTCACTGGTGCTCAGTGGTAAAGAATCTGCCTGCAATGCAGGGGACCCAGGTTCAATCCCTGGGCTGGGAAGATCCCCTGGAGGAAGGCATGGTAACCCTCTCCAGTATTCTTGCCTGGAGAATTCCATGAACAGAGGAGCCTGGTGGGCTACAGTCCATAGGGTCACATGGCTGAAATGACTAAGCAGCACAGCAGAATAGTGCCTTTAACTCTTTATATATTTGTGTCCATTTAATCGTTTTTGCAAGTTTTTCTGTTGAAATATACTTAATAGTATATACAGAGTCAGGGATTGCTGTATGGGGAATGAGCAGATGAGTTTGAATCGATCATCCTTTCCAGAAGAGATGATGGCATTTTCAAGGAAAGATACAAAATAGAAAGTGGGCAATTTACAAAACTCAGGGCAAGGTGTGGGTTAACCACAGAGGAAAGTGCAGTAAACCTGGAACTTGAAATGGTGGAACTGTTAGCAATCTTATGTCCAAAGGGAAGGGGGAGGAAGAAGTTTACTAGAACTTGGAGGGAACTAGTTTTGTACAGAAAGCCACTGTTCAGTGGAGCAGTGATCTTTCATTAGGGTCATAGCCAGCCTAAGTTACCCCCGCAAGGAGGGAGCCCAGGGAATAAACACCCTGGTCCTCCTCTCCTCTTTCTCTCCAAGTTTGTGTTAGAGCACTTTGGAATCCCCCATGAATAGTCTCCATCCCCACTAATCTGACTTCTTTGTGTACGGGCCATTAAGCAGACACTGGGATGGCTGATGAAAGATGCCAAATGATATTTACAGTCTTCTTGTGCACTTATTATTGAGACCATCCTCGGTGGTAGCCTCTTATGAGATACAACAGAATAGAATGGTCTTCACATTCTGCGCCTTTTACAAGTGGTCCGTCTCTCTCTCTCTATATATATATATATATATTTTTTTTTTCCCCAGATCTCTGCCACCAGTGTCCAATTTTGTATTTTGAAAGTCTCTGCTCACCTGGCCCGCTCTTTGAGCTCTCCCTCATGAGTTACTGTAGACCTATATCTCAGGCCATTACTTCTACATGTAAGTCAACATCACACATAAAAGTTCTGCCCACTTGGAGGATTTATCTTTATTACTGTATTTTAAGTTCATTGTGAGTAAGACTGGAGAAGGCAATGGCACCCCACTCCAGTACTCTTGCCTGGAAAATCCCATGGACGGAGGAGCCTGGTAGGCTGCAGTCCATGGGGTCGCTACAAGTCAGACACGACTGAGCGACTTCACTTTCACTTTTCACTTTCATGCACTGGAGAAGGAAATGGCAACCCACTCCAGTGTTCTTGCCTGGAGAATCCCAGGGACAGGGGAGCCTGGTGGGCTGCTGTCTCTGGGGTCGCACAGAGTCGGACACGATTGAAGCAACTTAGCAGCAGCAGCAGCAGTGAGTAAGATTGTATAGCTGGTTGGTGCTGGAACACTATTCACAGTTAACTGGCCATAGGAAACACCCCATGTAGCCTTACCATTGTTGAGGAAAAATAGATGCAATATTAGACTTAGGTTATGAGGGTCTGAATTAACTGCCATTGTAATTTGCTTGTATCTTCAAGGCTGGTATGGGCTTGCTTTTGTCTATAAATTTGATAATGGAATGCTGGTGTGGGCAACTGAATTTATGGCTTGTTGGATCAGATAACTTCCAGTTCATGTTGGGCATGATCCCTCACCCACTTGATGTCCCATGGGCACAAGGTAAGTCTCTCCAAGGATGTAGGAGCAAGCAAGTCACAGCTTTTGAGATAAAAATTGTGTGTGTGCATGCTCAGTTGCTTCAGTTGTGTCCGACTCTTTGTGACTCTGTGAACTGTAGCCCACCAGGCTCCTCTGTCCATGAGGATTCTCCAGACAAGAATACTGAAATGGGTTGCCATGCGCTCCTCCAGGGGATCTTCCCAACCCAAGGATAGAACCTGCATCTCTTATGTCTCCTGCATTGACAGGTGGTTTCTTTACCACTAGTGCCACCTGGGAAGCCCTGAGATATAGAATGAAAAGAAAGTGAAAGTGAAGTCGCTCAGTTGTGTCCAACTCTTTGCGACCCCGTGGACTGTAGCCTACCAGGCTTCTCCGTCCATGGGATTTTCCAGGCAAGGGTACTGGAGTGGTTTGCCATTTCCTTCTCCAGGGGATCTTCCCAACCCAGGGATCGAACCCAGGTCTTGCATTGTAGGCAGACGCTTTACCATCTGAGCCACCAGGGAAAGATAAAGAATAGTTAATGGCAAAAGAGGGCATGGCTTTACCCTAACATCTTAGGGATCTGTGCTGTGAATTCTCTGACCAGGGCTTGCCAGAAGGCTCCTTTCAGCATCTCTATCTGCCACAGACTTTTCTAATAACAGTCTGCTGGGTCGTAAGAACCAAATGGCAGAAAAACTTACAGCACAGCCTAGATCTTGAAGAGCCCTTTCATGTCCTGGGTTTCGCTGAAAAATGCAGCCTACCTGTGGGTAACCACTGTTCCATTTCCCCATACTTTGAATATATGAAAAACCCAATTATATTCCATTTTGAGGTCTGTTTTTTATGGCCATTTCCAGCACCAGTGGTTCTATCAGGATCCAAGAGGAAACAGACCACTCAAAGTAGAATAATTTCAGGAAGATTGATTTATAAGGTGAGAGTTGGGTAGAAGGGTAGTGCCTGAACCAGGGACCAGTAATGGCAGAATTATTACCACCCCTGCACCCAAGGATGGAGAGGAAGGAGCTTCTGGGAACAGAGTTGTCTTGAGAAGAGCTGTGTTCTCCATTTGAGCATCATGGACGGCTTGAGTCGACCGCACAAGGGGGTATCAGAAGAATAAAGATCTTGATTTCTCCTTTCTTTCTCCCCCTGAATTCCCTCTAAGGCTTCCTAGTTGTCCATCTTAAATGGAAACCAGAGGACAGGAAGCCTGTAGCAATGGCCCATTCAGGAAAAACAGCTTCAGGACAGAGAGCAGGGTGAGAGAGTGGGAAGTCATTCTCAAAGGGCTAATGGGAATTAATCATCTCAGCCCTGAAGTTTGAATCTTGGATGTTCCTTTGGGGACTATGAATTCCAACAACATGCAGATTCTTTTTATGCTTCAGTCCTCGGTTCTTTGCAGAGTTCCTGCCTGCTGTAAAATAGGTGTTTGGTAAATAATTAAGGAGCTTAATCCCAGCACCTTCTGTGTGATGTTGAGCAAGTAATTTATATTCTTGGATTGTCATTCTCCTTGTCTCTAAAATTAGGATAGTATATTTGTTCTGTTTTACTCATGAGGATGTTGTAAAGGTCAAAAGAAATCAAGGACACTAATATATGAAAGTGCTTTGTAAACTGAACTGCTAACTATGCAAGATACTACTTTACATCTTAGAGATTCCTTTCTTCCTATGGCAGTCAGTTGTCTGATTCAGATAAACTTACTAACTCAGACTGCATACTTTTTACAGTGGATTTTACCTTCTGGCTAATTAACCTCCTGACTCCTTAGTACACCTTGAACTCTAGTAGTTGAAAATTCAGTAGTGTATATTTATGTCCAAGCTCACGCTCCCTTGTTAACAATTTTTCTTTTTTTCTTTTTTTAAACTATTTATATGTTTGTCTGTGTTGGGTCTTAGTTGCCATAAGCGGGATCTTTTGTGCACAGGCTCAGTAGCTCCGAGGCGTGTGAGATCTTAGTTCCCTGACCAGAGATTGAACCTGAGTCCCCTGCATTGCAAGGCAGACTCAACCACTGGAGCCCTACGGGAGTTGCTCCTTGTTTTTTTTTAATATGTCACTGTACCCTCTCACTTTTCCAAAGCTCCTTTTTTGCATAGATTTACTTTTTCTCCCATTTTCTCCAATCATCTTGATCAGTATGCAGGAGAATTTATTTAAGGATCATATACGAGCATTTTTTGTCATGCACACTTTTCTATTAGGCAGTTTTTGTTTTTCTTCCTTTTAGTAATGTTTTATTCCTCTCTACTTTGTTAGATAAAATGCTCTGTGTGACAATAATAACCATTTGTGGCATAGTTTACAGACATGTCATTTAATCATCACAATAATCCTATGGAGTGGGTAGTATTATTTTCTCTATTCTACAGATAAGGAATCTAAAATCAGATTCCAAGTAATTTTTTTTTTTTTTAAAGAGCAGTTTTAGGTTCATAGCAAAATTGAGAGGAAAGTGCAGAGAATTCCCATATATTCCCTGTCTCCACACTTGTGTAACCTCACCCATTATCAATATCCCCCACCAGATCAGTACATTTGTTACAACTGGTGAACATCCATCGACACATCGTAATCACAAAAAGTCGATCGTTTCCATTTCAATCTTGGTATTCTACATTCCATGGGTTTGAACAAATGTGTAATGCATCCATCACTGTAGTGTCATATAGAGTATGTTCACTGCCCTGAAATTCTCCCTGCTTCACATATCCATCTCTCTTTTCCCCCAACTGGCAACCACTAATCTTTTTGTCTCCATATATAGTTTTGCCTTTTTCAGAATGTCATATAGTTACAATCATATACTACGTAGCCTTTTCAAATTTGGCTTCTTGTATTTAGTATGTGCATTTAAGAGTCATCCATGTCTTTTCATGGCTTGATAGCTCATTTGGGGGCTGGGGGACTTTAATAAGATTCTGTTGTCTGGATGTCTCATAGTTCATTTATCCATTCACCTAATTAAGGATATCTTAGTTGCTTCCAAGTTTTGGCAATTAGGAAAAAAATACTGTAAACATCTGTGTACAGGTCTTTATGTGGACATAAGTTTCCAGCTTCTTTGGGTAAATATCAAGGAGCATCATTGCTGAATTGTACGGGAAGAATATGTTTAGTTTTGTAAGAAATTGCCAAACTGTCTTCCAAAGTGTCTGTACCATTTTACATTCCCACTGGCAATGAATGAGTGTTCCTGCTGCTCCGAATCCTTTCCTGTGTTTGGTGGTGTTAGTGTTACTGAGCTTGGCCATTCTAATAGGTGTGTAGTGTTATCTTGTTTCAATTTGCTTTTCCCTGATGACATATGATATGGAGCTTTTCCTATCCTTATTTGACATCTGTAAGTCTTCTTTAATGAAGTGTCTGTTAAGGTCTTTGGCTCATTTTTTAATTGATTGTTTTCTTATTGTATATTTTGCTTAAGTCTTTATCAGATATCAGATATTTGTCTTTTGCAAATATTTTCTCACATTCTGTGGCTTGTCTTTTCATTCCATTGGCATTGTTTTTGGAAGGAGAAGGTTTAAATTTTAATAAAGTCCAGGCTATCAATTATGTCTTTCATGGATTATGCTTTTGGTGTTGTATCTAAAAAGCCATGGCCGTACTCAGGGTCATCTAGGTTTTCTCCTATCTTATCATCTAGGAGTTTTAGAGTGTGGCATTTATAGTTAGGTCTATGATCCATTTTGAATTCATTTTTGTTTGTGAAGGGTATAAAGTCTGTGTCTACACTTTTGGTTTTTGTTTTTTTTTAATATGGATGTTCACTTATTTCAGCACCATTTAAACCTTCTCCTTGCAAAAGACAATGCCAACAGAATAAGACAAGCCACAGAATGCGAGAAAAGACTTTCTGCATTGTATTGCTTTTGCTTCTTGGTCCAAGATAAGTAGACCATGTTTATATGTGTCTACTTTTAGGCTCTCTATTTGTTCCATTGATCTATTTGTCTATTATTTCATCATAATGCACCATCTTGATTACTGTAGCTTCATAGTAGTCTTGAAGTCCGACAGTGTCAGTTATCCAACTTCTTTCTTTCCTTCAATGTTGTGTTAGCTATTCTAGGAATTTTTCATTTTCATATAGATTTAGAATAAAAAAAATATCGACAAAATAACATTCTGAGATTTTGATTGGGATTGCACTGAGTCTGTTGATCAACTTGGGAAGGACTAACATTTTGACAACTATTCATTGTCTTCTAATGCATGAATGGAATAGTTCTTCTTTGATTTCTTTCATCATAGTTTTGTGCCTTTCCTCATATAGGTCCTCCACATATTTTGTTAGATTTATACCTGAGTGGTTAATTTTAGGGCGTACTAATATACATGCTATTATGATTTTAATTTCAAATTCTACTTGTTCATTGCTGGCATATTGGAAAGCAACTGATTTTTATGTTAACCTGCATCCTGAAACCTTGCCAGACTTGCTTATTATGTTTTAGGAGCTTTTTTGTTGATCCTGTAGCATTTTCTACATAGACGGTCATGTCCGTTTGCCAACAAAGACAGTTTTATTTATTTCTTCCCAATATGTATATACCTTTAATTTCCTTTTCTTGTCTGACTGCATTAGCTAAGATCCAAGTAACTTTCCAAAGGACATGGAGCTATTAATATTAAGTAGCAGAGCCATTACTTAAACTCACACCCATTTGGTGCCAAAGCCCATATCCTTAAATCGTTAAGCTAGCTTGCATTCAATGCCTCTTTCTTTAACTCTCATCTCTTTATTTGTGGCATCTTAAAATAATATTTTATAGCTTTTATGTTACATGAGTTTCTCTTTTATGGGCATAGATTTTATGTTTAGCTTTGCATATAATTTTCAGCTTTTGTTTATTTATACTTCCTTTTGCCATCTTAATTATGTTTTTTGGAGGGTTTCTACTTTCCTTTTTGACTTGGTGCTTCTTTTTTTTAATAACCAGAATTCTTGCTCTGTAAAATTCTTTCAGCATGGTATATGGAATTTGAAATTTAACTTTTACTGCAGTGGTTGCCTGCTTTTACCTTCTTATCAGTAAAATAGAAGATAACAAACCATAAAAAACATTTTTATTAATCATGGCTCACATTGCCTCCCCCGATGCAGAGTGAATTCTGATAGTGTTCATGCTGATTTTTGCAGCCATTAATTTAACAAAAAAGGATTTCACTTAGTGGGGCCATACGCCCTCTTAAATGCAGACTAAATCTGGCAGGTAGCCTGCTTCTCCAGCTTCTCCACCTTGTTTGCTGGTGATAACTCCTGAGTCATTACAGGTTCACTTTTGCTTCTTGCTGGTTCTCATCCCATGGCTTTAATGTTTTGTTTTGTGAGTATTGTAATAACATAATTAAAAAAATCCAGAACACCCATAAAAGATAAAAGAATAAACCCAAGGATTACCCATGTTACTGTCCCCAAGGGAGAACCATGATTAGCATTTTTATATGTATCTTTTCAAGTTGCACTCAGACCATCGTAGGATTATAATATTAATTTTTACAAAAGGTGCCCAGTAGGCATGTTGTTACGTATAAATATAAATATATTTTACCTCAATGCTATGTTTTGGAAAAATACAGATATTCATCATCTCTGCTACTCTGCATAGTATTTCACTGCAGGTGTAAGCCATATTTATATGATCCATGTCCTATGCAGGATAGCCAAGTTCTTTCTTTTTTTTCCTAATCTTCCCCCACCTCTTTGCCCTCCTTCTTGTTCTTCTCCACCCTCTCCTTTTTCTTCTCTTTTTCCTTATCCTACTTATCTTCCTCTTTTGATAGCTCTTCCTGCTCCTCCCAACACATGCCACTTCTCCTTCTTCCTATCTTCCTCTTCCGCCTCCTCTCACACCTGCCTCTTTGTCTCTTTTTTTGGTCTTCTTTAATTTTCTTTAACTGCCTTATTTAACTTTAAACTGTTCTACAATAAGCCCACTTGCTTTCTTCATTATGATTTCTTAGTGCTTTTTTGTTTTACTTTTTCTTCTTCCCCTCCATACTTAAGTTGGGATTCTATTCAGTCTCCCTTCCACTCTCATAACTTTGTTCATGCTATTATTTCTCCCCCGCTTCTGATTAGTCTGTGCTTTGCTTTGACCTCATTTTCATTAATAATTTAGGTGAACAATTTTATGCACCTTGCTGATGATTACACTGTAATTCTTGTCAGAGCCAAGCAAGACCTTGGTTTGCCTGGATTTCAGACCAGTGGTCTTTTCACTAGATTGCATTGCCTTATCATGACTGAGGTTAGAAATAGCCTCATATTTAGTGTACAGGTTAAACAAAGAAGAAAGCAAACAAGCAACGAGACCAAAGAAAAATAAAAAAATAATGGGAAAGAGAGTAGTCCTAATTTAACAAAGACTTGACTCTAGTGTTCTGTCTGCTCAGTGACTTTGTTCTAGGTGAATTAAAAAAGAACTGTTCATGAATGTTTGCCTGCTTTCATTCCTTCTAAGACTTTTAAAAATGTGTAACAGTTAATCTAGCCAACAGTGTTATTTCAGACCTAAGATTATAAGATTAAAGGAAGTATAATAAACATAGTAATATCTGTACTCAGAGGTAAAAGAACCATGCCTGATATATTAATTTGTTCTTCAGAATTAAAGGAATTTGTATACAGGCTCTGTACAAAATTTCAGGTAGTTAAGACTTGGTCTAGCAATCTTTTCCCTAAGTCATCACAAGTAAATAAGGAAATTATAAATATGTGACTAGGCAAATCAAGTTGGTAAAGGAAAGCAACTGGTCTTTTGAAGTGTATCTTGGCAGTAAGTTTTTGCAAAGCCAAGGTCACTTTCTCTATGGTGTTTCTCATGACTGCCTTTGTTTCTCTTTGACAGTAATTGTTTCCTAATCTGGGACTTTTCACCCAAGCCACCCATTTGACATGTACTAAGTCATTGTCAGAACTCTCCACCATGACCTGTCCATCTTGGGTGGCCCTACATGGCATGGCTCATAGCTTCATTGAGTTAGACAAGGGTGTGGTCCATGTGATTGGTTAGTTTTCTGTGATTGTGGTTTTCATTCTGTGTGCTCTCCGATGGAGAAGGATAAGAGGCTATGGAAGCTTCCTGATGGGAGAGACTGACTGAGGGGGAAACTGGGTCTTGTGCTGATGGGCAAGGCTATCCTTAGTTCAGTTCAGTTCAGTTCAGTTGCTCAGTTGTGTCCGACTCTTTGCGACCCCATGAACTGCAGCATACCAGGCCTCTCTGTCCATCACCAACTCCCGGAGTTCACACAAACTCATGTCCATCGAGGCGGTGATGCCATCCAACCGTCTCATCCTCTGTCGTCCTCTTCTCCTCCTGCCTTCATTAGGGTCTTTTCAAATGAGTCAGTTCTTCACATCAGGTGGCCAAAGTACTGGAGATTCAGCTTCAACATCAGTCCTTCCAGTAAATCTTCAGGACTAATTTCCTTTAGGATGGACTGGGTTGGATCTCCTTGCAGTCTGAGGGACTCTCAAGAGTCTTCTCCAACACCACAGTTCAAAAGCATCAATTCTTCTGCACTCAGCTTTCTTTATAGTCCAACTCTTACATCCGTACATGACTACTGGAAAAACCATAGACTTGACTGGATGGACCTTTGTTGGCAAAGTAATGTCTCTGCTTTTTAATATTTTGTCTAGGTTGTCATAACTTTTCTTCCAAGGAGTAAGCGTCTTTTAATTTCATGGCTGCACTCACCATCTGCAGTGATTTTGGAGCCCCCAAAAATAAAGTTTGATCTGTTTCCACTGTTGCCCCATCTATTTCCCATGAAGTGATGGGCCTGGATGCCATGATCTTCATTTTCTGAATGTTGAGCTTTAAGCCAACTTTTTCACTCTCCTCTTTCACTTTCTTCAGGAGGCTCTTTAGTTCTTCTTCACTTTCTGCCATAAGGGTGGTATCATCTGCATCTCTGAGGTTATTGATGTTCCTCCCTGCTATCTTGATTCCAGCTTGTGCTTCATCCAGCCCATCATTTCTCATATAAGCTAAATAACCAAGGTGACAATATACAGCCTTGACACACTCCTTTCTCTATTGTATTCAATGTAATACAATAAAATGGGGCCATGCTCAGTAAATCTTTAATCCAATTTTCTGTTGATGGGTGGAGCTGTGTTCCCTCCCTGCTATTTACCTGGGGCCAAACTATGTTGAAGGTAATGAAGATAATGGAGTTCTCCTTCAAAAGATTCCATGCATGTACTGCTGCACTCAGTGCCCCCAACCTTGCAGCAGGCCACCACTGACCCATGCCTCTACTGGAGACTCCTGGACACTCCCGGGCAAGTCTGGGTCAGTCTCTTCTGGGGTCACTGCTGCTTTCTCCTGGGTGCTAGTGCACACAAGATTCTCTTTGTGCCCTCCAAGACTCTATTTTCCAGTCCTGTGTAAGTTCTGGCAGCTCTGTGGTGGGGTTAATGGCGACCTCCTCCAAGAGGGCTTATGCTATACCCAGGTCTTCTGCACCCAGAGCCCCTGCCCACGTGGCAGTCCACTGCTGACCTGTACCTCCACAGGAGATGCTCAAACACAGTTCTGTCTTACTCTCTGTGGGGTCCCTGGGTCCTGGTGTGCACAAGATTGTTTGAGCCCTCTGAGTATCTCTGGCAGGAATGGGGTTTGATTCTAAACATGAATTCGCCCCTCCTACCATCCTTCTGGAGAAGGCAATGGCACCCCACTCCAGTACTCTTGCCTGGAAAATCCCATGGACCGAGGAGCCTGGAAGGCTGCAGTCCATGGGGTCACTGAGGGTCGGACACGACTGAGCGACTTAGCTTTCACTTTTCACGTTCATGCATTGGAGAAGGAAATGGCAATCCACTCCAGTGTTCTTGCCTGAAGAATCCCAGGGATGGTGGAGCCTGGTGGGTTGCTATCTATGGGGTCGCACAGAGTCGGACACGACTGAAGCAACTTAGCAGCAGCAACCATCCTTCTAGAGCTTCTCCTTTGCCCTTGGATGTTGGGTATGTCCTCAAAGTCACTCCAGCACCTACTGTCTTGCTGGGGCTTCTCCTTTGCCCTTGGATGTGGGGCATCTCCTCAGCTGCTCCAGTGCTGTGCAGCCGCCAATCCCAAAGAAAGGCAATGCCAAAGAATGCTCAAACTACCACACAATTGCACTCATGGAGAAGGCAATGGCAACCCACTCCAGTACTCTTGCCTGGAGAATCCCATGGACGGAGAAGCCTGGTAGGCTGCTGTCTATGGGGTCGCATAGAGTCGGACACAACTGAGCGACTTCACTTTCACTTTTCACTTTTCATGCATTGGAGAAGGAAATGGCAACCCACTCCAGTGTTCTTGCCTGGAGAATCCCAGGGACGGGGGAGCCTGGTGGGCTGCCGTCTATGGGGTCACACAGAGTTGGACACGACTGAAGTGACTTAGCAGCAGCAGCACACGCTAGTAAAGTAATGCTCAAATTTCTCCAAGCCAGGCTTCAGCAATACGTGAACCGTGAACTTCCAGATGTTCAAGCTGGTTTTAGAAAAGGCAGGGGAACCAGAGATGAAATTGCCAACATCTGCTGGATCATCAAAAAAGCAAGAGAGTTCCAGAAAAACATCTATTTCTGCTTTATTGACTATGCCAAAGCCTTTGACTGTGTGGATCACAACAAACTGTGGAAAATTCTTCAAGAGATGGGAATACCAGACCACCTGACCTGCCTCCTGAGAAATCTGTATGCAGGTCAGGAAGCAACAGTTAGAACTGGACATGGAACAACAGACTGGTTCCAAATAGGGAAAGGAGTACATCAAAGCTATATATTGTCACCCTGCTTATTTAACTTACATGCAGAGTACATCATGAGAAATGCTGGGCTGGATGAAGCATAGCTGGAATCAAGATTGCTGGGAGAAATATCAATAACCTCAGATATGCAGATGACACCACCCCTATGGCAGAAAGTAAAGAAGAACTAAAGAGCCTCTTAAAGAAAGTGAAAGAGGAGAGTGAAAAAGTTGGCTTAAAGCTCAACATTCAGAAAACGAAGATCATGGCATCCAGGCCCATCATTTCATGGCAAATAGATGGGGCAACAGTGGAAACAGGTCAAACTTTATTTTGGGGGGCTCCAAAATCACTGCAGATGGTGAGTGCAGCCATGAAATTAAAAGACGCTTACTCCTTGGAAGGAAAGCTATGACCAACCTAGACAGAATATTAAAAAGCAGAGACATTACTTTGCCAACAAAGGTCCATCTAGTCAAGTCTATGGTTTTTCCAGTAGTCATGTACAGATGTGAGAGTTGGACTATAAAGAAAGCTGAGTGCTGAAGGATTGATGCTTTTGAACTGTGGTGTTGGAGAAGACTCTTGAGAGTCCCTCAGACTGAAAGGAGATCCCAACCAGTCCATCCTAAAGGAAATCAGTCCTGAAGATTCACTGGAAGGACTGATGTTGAAGCTGAAACTCTGTATTTGTGAAGAACTGACTCAATTGAAGAGAAGGTGATGCTGGGAAAGACTGACGGCAGGAGGAGAAGGGGACAGCAGAGGATGAGATGGTTGAATGGCATCACCGCCTCGATGGACATGAGTTTGAGTGAACTCCAGGAGTTGGTGATGGACAGGGAGGCCTGGTGTGCTGTGGTTCATGGGGTCGCAAAGAGTCAGACATGACTGAATGACTGGACTGAACTGAACTCAACTGAAGTTGTTGTTGTTTATTACATTGTGGCAGTTAAGATATATCAACTATTGAATTAATTAAATAAGGACAGAGGCTGAGGTAGTTCAAATGTCATATGTAAGCAATCCAAAATCTAAGCCTGTAAATGCCTCAAGGCTACAAAATCAAAACCTAAAGACAGTCAGTTCCTAACTTCCAAGTAGACATTGAATGGTATTCAATCAATAATTTCCTTGCTTTGCTTCCATGTTTTCTCTGTAAAAGTCTCCGTAGGCTTCCTGTCCCTGGAATGTTCCTAACTACTCCTGGTTTGACACTGCCAGCTTGGAATCCATTCTTGCTTGAATAAACTCTTAAATTATTTAATTTGTCTCAGATTATGTTTTAACACTGTACAGTGAAAAGACCACATTTTAAAGCCAGAAGGAATTCTTTTTATGCTGATAAGAACTGCCTTCTAAAGTAAAAGGAGATTAATGTTGCTTCCTGTGTTTTTGAGAGAAGGGGATGTTCCCCTTGCAAATTGCTGGTAGCTCAGTGGTAAAGAATCCACCTGCAATGCAGGAGCCACAGGAGACATGGGTTAGATCCCTGGGCCTGGAAAATCCCCTGGAGGAGGGCATGGCAACCCACTCCAGTATTCTTTCCTGGAGAATCCCATGGACAGAGGAGCCTGGTGGGCTACAGTCCATAGGGTCACAAGGAGTCGAACATGACTGAAGCAACTGAGCGTGCATGCGTGCACAAACAAAATCTCCCTCAAAGGTGAAGATTTGCCACTAATGAAACAGTGAAAAGGTGTGTGGCAAGATTGGAAGTCAGCTTTGAAAGAATGGTCCCCAAAGTGTTTTGAGCATTTAAGTGACGTCAGAGAAAAAGCACCGCCTCTCAGATGATTGCTCTGAAGGAAGCCCTTTTCGGCTGATATATGTTGCACAATTTTTAGAGTCAGTTGTATACTTTACATCTTGTTTCTCCAAGGTAAATAGGCTTCTTGGAGATAGAACCTGTGTTTCCCACTTCTGTGTACTTCCTGTAGCATTCAACAGACTGTTGTATAAATTGCAGATGTTCAATAAATATGTTGATTAGCTGCTGAGGTAGAGTTGAGGGGAGGAGAATTAGGAATAAAATGTTCTCCAGTTAATTACAAATTGCTTCCCTACTTAAAAATGAATTTGCATTTTATTATCTTTTCCCACAGTTTCTGGAATATGCTTCAGTTGGCATCTGTCATTTGATTTTATACAATTTTGTAAATTTTATGGAAATTTAAATTCTTTTTGAAAAAATTTCTTATGGAAATTAAAATTCTTACAAAGATTCTGCTGTAGGATTTTCTGTTGTTTCATGGTGGAAAGAAGTGTGGTGTAAAGGCAACCCTATTTTAATCATACTTCATATAATTTGTTAAGAGAATCATTGAAATTTAGAGCTTGTAGGATATCCTAAACACCCAGAACTCTACCTGGAACACAGTGGAAACTTACTAAGTCATTGAAAAATAAATGAATAATTTAGAGCATTCTCTTCACTTCATGATCAAAGACGCTAAAGCTCAGATTACTTGCTCACAGTTACAAGGTTGGCACAGGATAGATTAGAATACATACTCCTTGATGTTATCATGCTTTAAATGTGGATTTCACATTCAAATTATAACATGGAAAAGAATTTAAATTCAGTCTTTGAAAAACTTCTTTTACTTTAAAGTGTATGAATAAATCAAATTCTTAGGTTAATATCTATTAATATTACATTTTAGGAAGGGAGTAGTAAGAATTTGTTCATACAAGTCAAAAGGATTGTTTGAAGAGAAACCAGAGTAAAATGTCTTTTAAGTGGTTTGTTCAAGGCCTGTCAGTCTCTTCCTTTCTCCAAGTTTTTTTCCTCCATTTTTTATGATTAGTGGTTCCTATCCACTATGAAAGACTTTCTGTTGGAAACATTTGTCTCTCTCAACACATAATACATCTACTTCTCTGTATCACTTGGACTTTCAAGAAATGTTGGTTATCCGGTGGATTGATTTTCTGTTATTTTACAGGATGGAAAAAAAGAGTCAAGCTCGTGTACTTGTTTGAAGGGGCCAAAGCTCTCAGAAATAGGGACGATCGCCTGGATGATAACGCTCAGTGATGCCCTCCACAATTTCATCGATGGCCTGGCCATCGGGGCCTCCTGCACCTTGTCTCTTCTGCAGGGACTCAGCACCTCCATAGCCATCCTATGCGAGGAGTTCCCTCATGAATTAGGTAAGGAGTTCTTCTCATGTCGTCTAAGTCCGTTAACTTCTTGGTTTAAGGGGAGGGAGACATTTCAGATGACATACTCTTAAAACTCCTGCTGATGTCTCGAAATGAAGCAGCCTTTTTAGACATTGGTTATTATCATTTATTTCATCCAAAAAGAGAAAAAAGTATTTAAGTAGAGAACAAATCTACTAAACTATTTAAATAGAGAACAAATGTATGAACACCAGTGATGGGGGAAGAGGTGGGGTGGAATGAATTGGGAGATTGGGACTGATTGTTGTTGTTCAATAGCTAAGTTATGACTAACTCTTTGCAACCCCATGGACTGCAGCACGCCAGGCTTCCCTGTCCTTCCCTTGGTCAAATTGTCTCCTGAAGTTTGCCCAAGTTCATGTCTGTTGAGTTCAGTTCAGTTCAGTCGCTCAGTCATGTCCGACTCTTTGCCACCCCATGGACTGCAGCACGCCAGGCCTCCCTGTCCATCACCAACTCCCAGAGTTCACTCAAACTCATGTCCATTGAATCGGTGATGCCATCTAACCACCTCATCCTCTGTGGTCCCCTTCTCCTCCCACCTTCAATCTTTCCCAGCATCAGGGTATTTTCCAATGAGTCAGCTCTGGTGATGCCATCCAACCATCTCATCTTCTGCCACCCTCTTCACCTTTTGCTTTCACTATTGACAGTGTGTATAAAATAGATAACTAGTGAGAACCTGCTGTGTAGCTCAGGGAACTCTGCTTGGTGCTCTGTGGTGACCAAAATGGGAAGGAAATCGAAAAGAGAGAATACCTGTTTGCTGCACAGTAGAAGCTAACACAACATTGTAAAGCAACTATACTCCTGTAAAAAGTAATTAAAAAAAAAAGAAAAACTATTGACTTAATGTATTCTTCTTCTTCTAGGGGACTTTGTGATCCTACTCAATGCAGGAATGAGCACTCGACAAGCCTTGTTATTCAATTTCCTTTCTGCATGTTCCTGCTATGTTGGGCTAGCTTTTGGCATCTTGGTGGGCAATAATTTTGCTCCAAATATTATCTTTGCCCTTGCTGGAGGCATGTTCCTCTATATTTCTCTGGCAGACATGGTAAGAAACTTTAAGATTTTGTTGTATTTTAAATTTGGAAATAAACATCTGGGTTATGAATTGACTGCTGCTGCTGCTAAGTCACTTCAGTCGTGTCTGATTCTGTGCAACCCCATAGATGGCAGCCCACCAGGCTCCCCCGTCCCTGGGGTTCTCCAGGCAAGAACACCGGAGTGGGTTGCCATTTCCTTCTCTAAGGGTGACCTTTTGCTTTTCTCAGTGTGGATGGCCTTTCTGTTGTCATTTAAAGTATTTCAGGTCCGCTCTTTTTGAGTGGTTTGTACTAATAGTGATTTGACAGTGATTCTCATCAATTCTTTGATCTAGGTAGGATCTCATTGCTAGAGGACAAAATGACTTATTTTTGTTGAAGTAGAGATATTTTCCCAGGTGTTTTTCCTTGTGGGTAAAGCTTGTATCCTGCTATAGTATGGCTCCAAAGGACTTTTCACCCTTTTTTCAAGAAGAGGTCATATTTGGAAGGAAATGACTTGCTGAATAAAGTAAATAGCATTCTGTTACTTCAAAGTTCTAAACAGTAAGAGACTTTTGAGGTAGAGTAAATTTGATAAGTTAAAGGTGAACGATATTTACTTGGGTCAGTATATATTTATATCTATGTTTATGTTTATGCTGTTTCTGTGTATGTCTGTGTGTGTGTCTGTAAGGGAGAGAGTATCAGTGGTTCCGTGCATTTTCAAATAAATCATGGATGGCTTTCTAGAAAACGAAAATGTGCTAAATGGATGCAAATCAAGGAATGTTTCCTTTGCATTTGGAACTGAATGTCTTTTTACATGTATAACTTACTAATTTAATTTCCTCCATCTGCATTAACTCTGTTCATTGTTCTGTGCAGACCCTTATAAGCACAAGGATTTCATCTCTTAGAACCATCACTGCATTTATGTTTTTCTTCACAGAATTTAGTGCCTCATAATGTATTTACGTTAGGTCATCACTTCTTTTCTTTTGAAATATAAGAACAGAATCTATTAGAGTTATTCGGTTTAAAGAAATAATACAAATAAATGATGCTATATATACTTACGGCAGCTTTGCTTTTTTCAGAATGGCTTCACAAATTTCATCCATTGTATCCTTGTAATTTACGTTTTCTCAAATCAGGCAAATGGAGTGACTGCAGAGTCTGGAGGTCTCCTGAATGCTTTGGCACATTGCACCACTGTGTACATAGCAAATCACTTGGAAATGTGTTTTGAAAAGATGACATTTACAGATCTCTTCATGAGCCTTTTCAGTAAAAGTTTTGTGCTGAGAAAGAGTGGATTTTAAGTATAGAACTTGGGGTTTTAATTGCTTTCACCACCATGAGATTGTTATAGTCTTCGATTCAAAAACAGCACTGTTTATTTAAAAAACCTTATGATTTTATGAGGGATAGAACAAGCCAAAGGAAACAAATTGAAGAGAATAAGAATTAACTATATAGTGACTTCTGAAAGCATATTTCATCAGCTATTATCAATTGATATTTTTGTATCAGGCTTGAAAATTGGTAAGGCATTGTAGATGGTGGAGGGAGCAGAAAGGCACGGTTTTTTGTCTACAAAGAGGGGAACCTGTAATTCAACAAACAAAACCACACACATGATTACATAAATACAAGTAAAAACTGAAATGAATGGAAAAACAGTATATGTGATACAAGATGATAATAGGGATGTCTAAGTTGTTTGGGGAGGCCTTACAAATAGCTGTGAAAAGAAGAGAAGCGAAAAGCAAAGGAGAAAAGGAAAGATATAAACATCTGAATGCAGAGTTCCAAAGAATAGCAAGAAGAGATAAGAAAGCCTTCTTCAGCGATCAATGCAAAGAAATAGAGGAAAACAACAGAATGGGAAAGACTAGAGATCTCTTCAAGAAAATTAGAGATACCAAGGGAACATTTCATGCAAAGATGGGCTTGATAAAGGACAGAAATGGTATGGACCTAACAGAAGCAGAAGATATTAAGAAGAGATGGCAAGAATACACAGAAGAACTGTACAAAAAAGATCTTCACGACCCAGATAATCACGATGGTGTGATCACTGACCTAGAGCCAGACATCCTGGAATGTGAAGTCAAGTGGGCCTTAGAAAGCGTCACTACAAACAAATCTAGTGGAGGTGATAGAATTCCAGTTGAGCTATTCCAAATCCCGAAAGATGATGCTGTGAAAGTGCTGCACTCAATATGCCAGCAAATTTGGAAAACTCAGCAGTGGCCACAGGACTGGAAAAGGTCAGTTTTCATTCCAATCCCAAAGAAAGGCAATGCCAAAGAATGCTCAAACTACCACACAATTGCACTCATCTCACACGCTAAAGCCTTCAGCAGTACGTGAACCATGAACTTTCAGACGTTCAAGCTGGTTTTAGAAAAGGCAGAGGAACCAGAGATGAAATTGCCAACATCCGCTGGATCATGGAAAAAGCAAGAGAGCTCCAGAAAAACATCTATTTCTGCTTTATTGACTATGCCAAAGCCTTTGACTGTGTGGATCACAATAACCTGTGGAAAATTCTAAAAGAGATGGGAATACCAGACCACCTGATCTGCCTCTTGAGAAATTTGTATGCAGGTCAGGAAGCAACAGTTAGAACTGGACATGGAACAACAGACTGGTTCCAAATAGGAAAAGGAGTACGTCAAGGCTGTATATTGTCACCCTGTTTATTTAACTTCTATGCAGAGTACATCATGAGAAATGCTGGGCTGGAAGAAGCACAAGCTGGAATCAAGATTGCCGGGAGAAATATCAATAACCTCAGATATGCAGATGACACCACCCTTATGGCAGAAAGTGAAGAGGAACTCAAAAGCCTCTTGATGAAAGTGAAAGTGGAGAGTGAAAAAGTTTGCGTAAAGCTTAACATTCAGAAAACAAAGATCATGGCATCTGGTCCCATCATTTCATGGCAAATAGATGGGGAAACAGTGGAAACAGTGTCAGACTTTATTTTTTTGGGCTCCAAAATCACCGCAGATGGTGACTGCAGCCATGAAATTAAAAGAGGCTTACTCCTTGGAAGGAAAGTTATGACCAACCTAGATAACATGTTCAAAAGCAGAGACTTTACTTTGCCAACAAAGTTTCATCTAGTCAAGGCTATGGTTTTTCCAGTGGTCATGTATGGATGTGAGAGTTGGACTGTGAAGAAGGCTGAGCGCCAAAGAATTGATGCTTTTGAACTGTGGTGTTGGAGAAGACTCTCGAGAGTCCTTCAGACTGCAAGGAGATCCAGCCAGTCCATTCTGAAGATCATCCTTGGGATTTCTTGGAAGGAATGATGCTAAAGCTGAAACTCCAGTACTTTGGCCACCTCATGCAAAGAGTTGACTCATTGGAAAAGACTCTGCTGCTGGGAGGGGTTGGGGGCAGGAGGAGAAGGGGACGACAGAGGATGAGATGGCTGGATGGCATCACTGACTCGATGGACGTGAGTCTGGGTGAACTCCGGGAGTTGATGATGGACAGGGAGGCTTGGCGTGCTGTGATTCATGGGGTCGCAGAGTCAGACACGACTGAGCGACTGAACTGAACTGAAAGTTAGGAAGGCCTAGGAGAAGCCTTCCTATGAAAGTTAGAAAGCAGAAACCTCAAAGATTTAGCTCGTTGAAAGACTTGAGGGAAAAGAGGTTTTGATGGGTGTGAAGATTTTGAGGATGGAAAGAGGCTGGATACATTTGAGGTCCGAATGATGTGGATGGAGCAGAGAGAGCAAGGAAGGGAGGGAGAGGAGGCATAAAATGAGATTAATCTCCAGCCACTGATTGACTAACCTGGGGCACAGTCTTCCTACTCTTCTTCTTGTTGATGTCTGATTACACTGGCTTTTGCTGTTATGCTCTCTGTACTAGAACATTTAAACCAGGGACAGAAACGCTCACCCCCTGCCACCCCCACAGGAATCTGTAATAACTTTTATGTTTGACCACAAGATGGCAACAATTATCTAACAATGTATCTTTCCTCTAGTTTCCAGAGATGAACGATATGCTGAGAGAAAAGGTAACTGGAAGAAAAACCGATTTCACCTTCTTCATGATTCAGAACGCAGGGATGCTAACTGGATTCACAGCCATCCTTCTCATCACTTTGTATGCGGGAGAAATTGAATTGGAGTAATAAGAAGTGAAAGATGGTGGTGTTAATGAAGGCATTTAATAAATAAAAACAGCTCCAAAGGGATTTTTAAGCTGATCCTATTTAGTTTAAAGATAATTTTGTTTTTAGCTGTATGTCAAGAAAACTGATTATTGGTTTCAGGATCTGTGAAACAGACCATCATTTGTTGTTAAAAATGCTTTAAAAAGCTTTTGGTTCCAGTCTGAAAAGCCTGATACATGAGATCTTTGGTAAATGCTGACTTTTTTTTAATGTTTCACGCATATTAAAAAACCATCACAAAGAAAGAAACATGCATTCTGTAATCATTTCGACACCAAAACCCAGAGGAAAATACAAACTAGGCTGTATAAGCCTTTAAATCTCTATGGTTGGATCAAATGTTCAAGTAGTTTCAGAGTGGTTTCTTTCAATTAATTTGTTCTAGTGCTTTCACAAACAAGTACATAAAAATGTGGAAGAGAATCAAAATGTACAAAACACAGATATAAATGATTCCAAGGCCTTAATGAATCCAGGAGAGAAAGATTGCTCATAGCTTTGGTTTTGTTTTTATATTACAGATAGGGACTTTTTGGATGGCTTTGAAAACCATCTTGAAATAATATGAAATCAGTAAAATTTTGTTAACTCTACTAATTTCAGACTCAGATTTTTTTTTTTCCCTCTAAGTGTAATGTAACGCTGATGACAGCTCATCGGTGGTATCCAATGTATTTCCTTTGTCAAGGTGAAGAAATGTTGGTTTACAGAAAGAAATTGAATGTAATTTTAAGCAATTTACTTTTAAAGATGAACACAACTATTTAGCAGAGGATATTTTAAGTAAATGCAAAATAACAGCTGAATGGCTGTATATCAAAGACTAAGATATATGTTTTTTATGGGTGTCCAAGAAACAGAAAATACTTCTTTTGTATTCAGCCTATGTTTTTCCTATATGGTATATTTTGCAAAAAAAATCACACACAGCATGATTATTTTTCTACCTTTTATAAAAGATAGAGACTGTTTATTCATTTAGTAGATACAGAAATTTGGTCTATAATTGAACATCCTAGCCCCAATCTCACTCCCAAATCACTTAAGGGAAGATGATTGAACTGAGAAAAATATTTGATAGATGCCAACAATGACCTCGGCAATTATACTGTCCCACAGGCTGTAAAATTGTATCACGTAGCAATAATGCAGAAGTGATGAATGTTTAGCATGTATGTTAATGTACATTTCCCTCTGACAATTGAAAAATATTGTTTGACCAAATAGTAAACACCTTTGAAACCTTGTATTGTGTCATTCATTATTCATTTTAATGGATAGTTTTTGAGTGACTTTCATGTACCTGGTATTACGAGGAAGAGAAATAGGTATGTTTATGTTAAAGCTATTCAGCAAATAAATACTGTAAAGATTAATCATTGTTCATTGAAATCAGTATACATAGAATCTATTTTTATCATTTCACCTGTTCACATTCAATCTTAGGAAATTATCTTTACCTTTTCAAAGCACAGATTATATGTCTGGGTTGAGAAGCTATTTAAGAAGCTACAGCACGGAGTATATATGTATCCTCTATGTCTTTGTGTCTATTCCTGCCCTGCAAATAGGTTTATCAGTACTAGTTTTCTAGATTTCCATATACATGTATTAATATGCAATATTTGTTTTTCTCTTTCTGACTGACTTCACTCTGTATGACAGACTCTAAGTTCATCCACATCACCAAAATGACCCAGTTTCATTCCTTTTTATGGCTGAGTAATATTCCACTGTGTGTACGTACCACATCTTCTTTATCCATTCATCTGTCAGTGGACATCTAGGTTGCTTCCATGTCTTGGCTATTGTAAATAGTGCTGCAATGAACCTTGGGGTACATGTGTCTTTTTGAAGCATGGTTTTCTCAGGGTGTAAGCCCACCTGTGAGATTGCTGGGTCATTGACTTCCCAGGTGTCTCCATGGTAAAGAATCCACCTGCCAAGCAGGAGACATGGGTCAGGAAGATTTCTTGGAGAAGGAATGGCAACCTGCCCCAGTATTCTTGCTTTGGAAATCCTACAGACAGAGGAGCCTGGTGGGCTACAGTCCATGAGGTCACAAAGAATTGGACACAACTCAGCAACTAAACAACAAATAACAAAATGGTATATATACACTGCGTGCATGCATACTCGGTTGCTTTAGTTGTGTCCAGCCCTTTGTGACCCCATGGACTGTAGCCCATCAGGTTCCTCTGTCCATGGGACTCTCCAGGCAAGAATACTGGAGTGAGTTGCCATATCCTGTTCCAGGGGATCTTCCTGACCCAGGAATTGGGTCATGCCAGAACAGTGGGTTCTTTACGACTAGCACTCCCTGGGAAGCCCATATATACACGACCATGTGCAAAGTAGATAGCCAGTGGGAAGGCGCTGTATACGTATAGCACAGGGAGCTCACCTCAGTGCTCGGTGACAATGTAGAGGGGTGGGGTGGTGACGGGGGAGGGAGATTTTAGAGGAGGGGTTTTATGTATACTTACGGCTGGTTCACGTTGTTGTAGAGCAGAAACTAACAACATTGTAAAGCAATTATACTCCAATTAAAAATTTTTTAAAAAGCTGCAACATGATATTAAAACAAGATAGTTTAACAAACTCATCTGGTGTTGATCAAAATGTATGTGGACTGTCTGGGTGCTCTGTGTTAGTCTCTCTATGTATTGGTCTTTTGGCCATTTTTCTCAAGTATTAGAGACGATAGGGTATGACGACCTCAAAAATAGAAAATTGCTACTTATTAGAGGCTATGGTTCCAGGTAGAAGGTAGGATAGGGGAAACCGTGATTAAATTTAAATTATCCTAGATAACAAAATGTAAACCTGTCAGTCAACATACCTTATACTGAGACATTCATTATGCAAATTGAATATAATTTCAGGCTTTAAAGATGCTACTATGACAAACCAAAAGTGATTTCAATCCATTGTATGGGGGTGTACACTTTTATATTATTGAACTTTATAACAATTGATTACTAGTTTGGCATTTTCTGAGTCCTGAATCAGCCCGTCTGAGTCTGTTTAGACTGCTATAGCAAATACCACAGACTGAATAGGTTATAAACAACCAAAATCTATTTCTTACAGTTCTGGAGGCTGGAAGTCCATGATCAATGCACAGGCACATGTGGTGTCTGCTTTATAGATGGCACCTGCTTGTTGTGTCCACAGATGGGCCAAAGAATCTCTCTGGAGCCTCCTTTATGAGTGTGCTATTCCCATCCATGGGGGCTCCCCTGACCTTATGATCTAAGTATGTTCTTAAACCCTTACTTTCCATATCATCATCATTGGGGATTAGAATTTCAACATATGAGTTTTGGGGGGAACATTAACATTCAGACCATAAGAGACCTCTATTACTTACACTCGTAAGGGAAGGAAAATAACATTCTCATAGAAAGTAGAAATGAACCTAGCCCTGCCAGGTTCATAGCTACAGCATTGCTCAGCAGAGCCAACGGGAGACCCCAGTCTCTAGGTAGCATTTCATAAAGTCCTCTAGATGCTTAATGTTTCCAGGCTACCAACCCAACATCTAAAGGGTTTTCTTTACCTAAGAGCTTAAGGTTTTAAAAAGTGAATAAATTGGGAAGACTCAAAACAGCTCTATGAGTTTACCAGAAAATTAGTGTAGGTGTATTAACAGAACTAATTGTTGATGGTCTGTGCCAGTGGAATGTTAATTGCAAATCTGTCCTCCAGGCTCTGATTGGCATCGTCTTCCTTTGGGGCTTATGTTGGTTTTTAGCAATAGGTTGGTTTTTACCATGATTTCCAGATTCCTTTGTATTTATTTAAGGCCCATCACCCAGAGGAACATGGTGGGCTACATAGTCCAGGGGGTCACAAGAGTCGGACATGACTTAGCAACTAAACCACCACCACCATGCACAGTACAAGAAATTCTAACTGATAAATTCCTTAATACTGATGTTGCTACAGCTGCTTTCTCACTGACACTCTGCCTTCCCCCAGTTGTGGGCTGCCATACTCATGTAGATTGCATTGCCCTTAGCTTGTTTTCTGTGCGGAGTGTGCACAAAGCGTTCTCTCATGGTCACTCTGTGTACCAAAGGCTCCCAACTTCCGTGTCTCATAATCAGCATCTTTACTAGTAAAATTTCAGGCAAGCTAAGGCAGCTGGGCTTCCCAGGTGGTGCTAGAGGTAAAGAAGCCGCCTGTCAATGCAGGAGACATAAGAGACACGGGTTTGATCCCTGGGTTGGGAAGATCCCCTGGAGGAGGAAGTGGTAACCCACTTCAGCATTCTTGCCTGGAGAATCCCATGGACAGAGAAGCCTGGCAGGCTACAGTCCACGGGGTTGCAAAGAGTCAGACACGACAGAAGCAACTAAGTATGCAAGGCAGTTGGATAAACTGAAAATTCCTAATACCTATTTCATTAATTCTAAGACAGGCATTGCTTCCCGCCCCCCCCCCCCCACCTCCCCTGCCCCCACCCCCAACTCCCGCCTCATCCGAACGCTTCTGAAGGGTGTGCTGAAATCACTAGCCACCAGGTGCATTGTTGAGGAACTTACAGTTGTGTGAAAAGGAAACATGGGAATCTGTATAGCACTGGGAACTCAGCTTGGTGCCCTGTGGTGACCTAGATGGGTGGGATGGCTGGGGGGAGGGAGACCCCAGAGGGAGGGGATATTTGTATGCAAATAGCTGGTTCACTTCCTAGTACAGCAGAGACTAACAGCATTGTAAAGCAACTATACCCCAGTAGATTAAAAAAATAATAATAAAACAAGGGGAAAAAGAGGAAAATCATCAGTTGGACTCTGGGGTAAGGCCAAGAAAATGCCACCACGGTTGTGTTTAAGATTTGATGCTATCGAATAATGGGTGTGTTAACATGTTAGCTTGATTTTTTTTTTTTTTCTATAAAAAGAAGTGTGGAGGAAGTGGTGCAGGGCTGGCAGGGCTGGTCCATGGTCTTTGGGAACCTGGGCTCCTTCGATTTGTAATCTTTGGCTTCTGACTTTAAGATTACTTCATGTTTTAAAGTGTTGGCAAGAGAGATCCCACTTTAAAGTCTAAATTCCACATAGCAGAAAGGAGGGAAGGGTAGAAGGCAAAATATTCACACCCAGCTCTTTATCTTCCTTAAAGGGGCTTGCTCAGAAGTAATATACAGTCATCCCCACTTACATTCATGTACCAGATTTAGTTGCAGGCTGCACCAACTTGCCAGGGCAGCTGGGAAAGTGTGCTTTTAGCTGGGTATACCAACACAGGGTTCTGTTTCTCAGAAGAAGCAAAGAATGAATACTGGGTAGACCAGTGGTTGTGTCAGGTAAAGACAGGCTTGCATCTGGCTCACTGGGGGAACTTACTCAAGACGGTTCTGACACAGCCAGTTCAGGGAACTGCTTCTTTTAAAAATTCTCATGACTTCTTTCAGGTTAATTCCTTGACACTTTAACCATTTTAATTATACTAGGCCACCTGACCAATCTTATATATTCTTTTTTCATATTCTTTTCCATTATGGTTTATTATAGGATATTGAATGTAGGTCCTTGTGCTATACAAACATTCTAATACAGCAGTTAAGCATTGATATATTCATTTTAAGTATGATTTCTACCTCTTAAATTTAGCATAGTTGACAAGTACTTTTTGGACAGCCCTCCCACCTCTGCCACCTCCCTTGTCAAGATTTGGAGACAACTTCCTATTTGGGATGTGCTCAGTCGTGTCCAATTCTGAGACCCCATGGACTGTAGCCCACCAGGCTCCTCTATCTATGGAATTTTCCAGGCAAGAATAATGGAATGGGGTGTCATTTCCTGTTCCAGGGGATCTTACTGACCCAGTAAGGGGCCAGTAAGTCGCGGGTCAAACCTGCGACTCTTACATCTCCTGCATTGGCAGGTGGATTCTTTTCCACTGCATCACCCGGGAAGCCCTCCTGTTTGGGGTAGAGTATAGCAAAATCTCCCTATGTTCCACTAGTAGTGAACCAAAGTCCTGTAAAACTTGCAGATAAACTCCAATTCATTGTTTCACTTTGGAATACAAAAACATTGTAGATATTTAATTTTTGTGTTTAGCACTGATAGTACACCAGAAGCGATGGTTGGTCCTCAGTGGTGACTTGAGGGTCACATCTGATGCTACTGAAATGCTTTGGAGCTGAAGAGGGCCTCAGTCTGTAACCTAACAACCTGGGGTCTGGAACAGATCATGGTACTGAAATAATATTCTATGTATAGAACCATGATTTTTAATAGCAGGAGCAGGAGAGCAGAAAGAGTAACTTATATGCCTTGACAAGCTATGCAAAATCAGACTTTTTAGATAACTCCAAGGAAGATGTTTTATGTAGGATATGAATCTAGGCCATACTTCATACACCATGTGTTCACAGAACAATACAGTTTCTTAGCAACCATTACCTGGTTGTCAAGTTATTACTTGATTTTTATAGACACCTGGCTTTTTTAGGCACATGCATCACTAATACTTAAGCATAATATCCAGGTTAGTGCTGGAATAATTACATTTCACTTTTTTTCCAAATAAAACTTTAAAAATTAAGCATTCAAACTATAACTCTTTAAAAAAATAAGGCAGACCACTGCAGGGAATGAGAAAAATTCTGAGCTTCTTCTTGTGTGAATGAATGAATTCATTTATTTGCTTAGTATAACATACATGTGAAGCCCAGAGGTTACAAAGATGAATCAACTCATGTCTGCTCTCAGAAGGATCATAAGGGAATAGTCATGTAAAGACCAATGATACCACACTTGTAGGTTTATGGAAGAGGACACAGACAGACAAATATGCAGACAAATAGTAATTGGGCACAAGTGGGAGAATTCTCTTTAGGTTGGAGTGGGAATCGGTCAGACAAATCTTCACAGAGGAGATTGTGTTTGACTATTTGACTTTGGTTTTAGTGAATAAGTCTAATTCCTTTCTGCTTTTAGTGAATAAGTCTAATCCCTTTCTGACTTAACCTTTTCTCCCTTCCCATCACTTGAATCAAGATCTTCCCTCTGTGAGTTGAGATGAATCAGTTTTGCAATTAATGTTACTAAGTGATGCTTTGGGGATCACCAGGATGATACTTTTGGTATCAATGCACTGCTATCATTTACACTGTATCTACTTAATGGATTTCCCTTGACCCAAGTAAATATGTTTTGGTATCATTTATACCACAGTGGGCTTCACAGGTGGCTCAGTGGTAAAGAATCTACCTGTCAATGCAGGAGACATGGGAGATGCAGGTTCGATCCCTGGGTGAGACAATCCCCTGGAGAAGGAAATGGCCACCCACTCCAGTGTTCTTGCCTGGGAAATCCCTTGGAGAGGGGACCCTGGCAGGGTCCATGGGGTTGCAAAGTGTCAGACATGACTTAGCAACTGAGAAGGCATGCAGTACACCCCTGTATAGTGTGAGTATATTGGGGGTGGAAAGTTTTTAGATAACACGATAGTTACTAATATAGAGAAAGACCTGCAAACAAGTAAATTAATACTAACTGAAAAAATCAGGCTACTCAGCAGTATTCCCTCTGTACTCCCAATTTTTCTTTATGAATGTGTGTATAGCATACACACACATATAATATATACACACATGTTGTATATATATATATACAGGCTTCCCAGCTGGCACTGGTGATAAAGAGCTTGCTTGCCAAGGCAGGAGATGCAAGAGATGAAACTTTGATCCGTGGGTAAAGAAGATCCCCTGGAGTAGGGAAAAAGCAATCCACTCCAGTATTCTTGCCTGGAAAATTCCATGGACAGAGGAGCCTGGCGGGCTACAGTCTGCAAAGAGTCAGACACAACTGAGTGACTGAACACATAGTATATACAGATGGGAAATATATTTTTCAATGCATTAGTAGCGGGTAACTCTGTGGGATTATGAGCTGTTTTAAATTGGTTCTTGGTAAAATATTAACATTTTCTCAATTTTCTTTGATAAACATGCATATATATACTAGTGTTTTAGAAGAAGAAATCTCAGCTGGTGGGATATGAATTATTCAAGACTTATTTTTTTTAATACTTTCTCAGTTTTCTTCAGTGAATATTTATTTTAAAAAAACCTAATAAATGCGAGTAGAAAAAAAGGAGAAAAGCTCACAATTTAGAGGACAGAAAATTTTAGGAGAGCACAGTAACTGAGATGCTTGAGATCTTGTGATGTTTCTTCCCTTGTCTATCAGTCAAGGTAGTGGTTGTATTCTCTGAAGCATTTTGCTTCCAAACCCCCATAATTCCACGCCCTTCACCAGTGATTGGTCAGGCGTATGACACGGTTTCTGATACCTGAGTTAGGACAGCATGTGCTGGGAAGTCATAGAAAGAAGAGATACCCTTTACTTCCCTGAGACATTACAGGTAGATGTGATGTCTGCAGCAGCCATTTCGGCTAGTTACAAGTCAAATTGTGTCCACCCTCTCCTCCAGCAAAAAAGACACATTGGAGTCCTAATCCCCAGTACCTCAGAATGTGATCTTATTTTAAAACAGGGTCAGTGCAAATGAAATTAGTTAAAATGAGGTCATACTGGAGAAGAGTGGGTTCCTGATTTAGTATGACTAGTATTCTTATGAAAAGGGGGAATATGGGCACAGATGTACACCCAGGAAGAATGCCATAAAAAGATGAATGCAGAGATGGTGGTAAAGCTTCCACAAGACAAGGAATGCTAAAGATTGTCATCAAACCACCAGAAGCTAGGAAAGAGACATGAAAAAGATTTTCCCAACTGCCCTTAGAAAGGGCTATGCACACCTAGATATTGCACTTGTAGCCTTGGGAACTGGGAGACCACACATTTTTATTGTTTCGGCCCCCTAGTGGGTGGTACTTTGTTATGACAGCCCCAGCCAAGTGAAAACAGTTACCTTGAGAGGAAATAACATGAAGACAAAGGTGATGTGTTGAGGATACAAGGTAGAATGTGGAACCATTATATAGGATAACATTCTCAGCAGCTGAACTAGCAAACCTCCTCCTTAGAGTCCCACTTCCTTGGACTTCCTGATATGCGTAGTAATCACTTTTTCTAGTCATGCAAACTCTTCGAGTTGCTTTCGATACAACTCTCCCTGTGTTCCCTTCTGTAATCCAAATACCAGTGTCCAACTCTGCCTGAGGGCCACCCTCCTTCACAGTCTCCTGGACGTCACTCTGTATGCCTAAACTCAAGAGAAATCATGTAGCATTTGTTGTCTCTGACAGGATTATTTCACTTAGCAGTGTCCTTCAGAGGTTCATCTAAGCTATCACAGATTGCAGAGTTTCCTTAATTTTTTAATGCTGAATAATATTTCATTGTAAAAATACGGTGCATTTTCTTTATCCATTCACTCATTGATGGATGTTTAGGTTGCTTTCATATCTTGGCTATTATAAACAATGTTACTATGAACAAGATCCTAATTTCAGTTCTTTTAGATAAATATCTAGACATGGGATTGCTAGATCATAGTAGTTCTATTTTTAATTCTTTTGAAGAAATTTCATATTGTTTTCCTTACCTTTCCTTCCTTACCTGCACCATTGCATTCCCAACAACAGTGTACCAAAGCCCAAATTTCTCCAAGTGCTTACTGTTTTCTATTTCTGCATGATTTAATTTATCTAAAAGCTTTCCAGGTGGCACAATGGTAAAGAAACCACCTGCCAGTGCAGGAGATGCAAGAAATGCAGTTTCAGTCCCTGGGTCAGGAAGATCCCCCGGAGAAGGAAATGTTGCAAACGGAAACACTCCAGTATTCCTGCCTGGAAAATCCCATGGACAGAGGAGCCTGGTGGGCTACAGTCCATAGTATTGCAGGGTCAGACATGACTGAGCAACTGAGTGCCCACACACACACACACGCATTTAATCTAGAAGCATGTAAAACAGAGTCAAAATTGTAGAATCAGAGTGGAGTGGTGGTTGTCAGGGCCCAGGGGGAGAGAAGATATGTAGCTCATCAGAGGGCATAAAGTTTCAGTTAAGCAAGAGGAATAAGCTTTAGAAATCTGCCATGCAACTTTGTATCTACTGTTAACAATATTGTGTCGTACACTTTAAAGTTTGTTGAGAGGATGGAGCTCATGATATTCATGGTTCTCACCACGCATAACACACACAAAGGTTCAAGAGAAAAAGAAGGTTAAATCATTTTTTTCTCCCAAGATTTCCTGCTTCTGTGAAAACCAGAAGGAAGGGCGTCATCCAACTCTTGTCCCCAGTGAGAACCCAGCCCAGACATGACTCTCATCATGGCATTTAAAAAGCTAAATTTTATGAGAAAAGCCATACAGATCGGTTGATTAGTTTTTCATTGTTTTACGATTTAGAGGTATGGTGCTTCAGAGGGTGCCTGATTGTTGCAGGGCAGAAGGAGAAGAAGGTGTTTCCGATTGATGCTCTGGACTTGACTTTTGGGGACTGGAATCTCTAAAACCGAGGAAATGTTGCCGTTTGCAGCCTCTGCTTTGGTGGGGAGAAGCTACCATGAGGTTGAGAAGGCAGGAGTAGTTTCCAAGAGGAAGAGAGGAAAGGAAGATGCTTAATGCCAGTGGGCCTGGAAATGGAAGAGGGCGTGGTTTCCTGGACTTGGAGGTGGGCCGTGGTGGGTGGTGGGTGGGAAAGCTGGCCCTCCGGAACTGCTTGTCCTTGGCCAGCCCTGTTTCCCAAGCCAGCTGTTTCTGCATTGGCCCTGGGTCCCCCTGTCTTCTGCAGATTGGGTTAAGATTCCTGGAACTGCCCCTCCAACTTCGCAACCCCCGATCCCCACCCGTGCTGCATCTTCATGGGGCTTCCCTGTATCTTTAAGCTGCTCAACTGACACCTCTACTGGGGAATGGGACATGGACTTGGGGAAGGAGGATAATTCTTTACACTCACAGAAGCTATCCAGTCCTTGATTTCCAGGTGGAAATCCAAATTGGCTGCCCTGCTTCCATTTGCACTGTGGGTCATGGGCTTGTATGAGCTCCTGACAGCACTTGGGAGTTTCTACTTCAGGGTGCTGGCATGGAATCTCATTTACTCATTCATCCAAGAAATGATGGTGGGTGGATGTTCAGGGAAAGGTATTTTTGAAGGAGGTATTTCTCTGCTGATGAATAGAGAATGCGAAGTGTCTTCCTTGAATGAGTTATTTATCGAACTGAAATGATCTGTGAGTTATCCTCACAGAACTAGTGAAGGTAAAAAACTTTCTTAAAAAGGACTCAGAGGGGGGCAAAAAAACTAGATCATTCTTCAACCTGGTTTTAAAATATAGAACTTGCCATTGCTATTTCAAGATCAGTATAAAAATAGGTAATGTTGAGCAAAGGGTGTTTTATTAAATATAACAGGTATTTTTTCAGTGCTGTTCCATTGTCAGTCAATCAATAAATATTAGCCATTAAGTGCTTCTGCTATTTTAAATTATAGGTTATATTATTTATTTTACTTACACCGCCACTTACAAAGTGATACCTCTGTTAAAATGATTTTTCCTTTTGAAGGAAATTTTCCTGTGGGTATGGGTATAATAATTAAAAAAAACATTCTGGGATAACTACAGAAATATTTTGTGATGAAAATTGCTATGAGCTTCTTTCCTACTTAAACTTTTAGATTTGATCTTATATCACTAAAAACATTTCTCTATAGTTTTTTTTTTAGTTTATCAATTTTTAATTATTTAGTTTTTTTAAATTGTAGAAATAGATGTGTTGAAGGGGAAAGGATTTTGGAATCAGAGAGACCAGACTTTTAATCCTTACTCTAATATCTATTTGCTATGAGAGCTTGGTTATACCTCTCTGAACCTCAGTTTCCTTATCTATAAAACAGGTATAATAATTTCTAGCTCACAGGGTTAAAAGTAGCCTGCATGAAATATGTCAGGTAAGTAGTAGACATTCAACTTGTATTCCTTTATTACCTCTTTCATTCTCTGAATCTCTCCTAGGGATAAGGAATAGTTTCTATTTCATGGTAACAAGACCATAGAGCTATTATTTTAATAAATAATAATTATTATAAATAAAAATTTTTTTAAATTAATTGAGGGTATTTCTTAGGTTTCTCTGTTACACTAGATTTGCTTATTTTGAAAATACATGTATAGCAGGAATACTACTAATATTATTTTAGAAGATAAATATTTAAGTAATATTTTCAATTAAAATGTTGGTGTTTTGTAATAGGTACTTAAGATCAGTGGAATTCCTGCCTGGATTCAGATGGATTCATGAAATGACTTAATTGTCATCTTGACCTTGCCTGACAGAGAACTTTGCTTTGATTTTAATTCTTCTTTGATTATTTCCCATTTCTTTGTAATTTGTGCTGGTTTTCAGACACGCATTACTCAAAATGCTACAGATTGTTTCCTTTCCTATACTGTCTCTGATAGAGGAAATATGACTCAGTGTTAGAATAATAATAATACAGCACTTTTGCTCATCAAAGTTTGAAACAAAGTGTCTTCTCACTTTATTTAACTTTCGCCGTCTCCATGAGATTATGTGAAACAGTTACCTATCCCCGTCTTAAAGGTGTGTCCTTGTGTGGGAACATCCCTGTGCAGTCTGTGTGTGCCAGTGGCTGTGATGGGAGGGCTGGGTGTGAGGGGAGCGTGTGGCAGCTACTGCTTTGGTGGAAGGCATGGCTAGAATTGGAGGGGCTGAGGCCAGAGCCAGGTGGAAGCCAGAGCTTCTCCTCTGCTCAGCGATTGTCTCAGCCCGAAGTGGGGCCTAAGGGAGGGAAGCAGGAGCTCCGAGGGAGTGGGGTTTCCCCTGGGTGTGATGGCAATCTCTGTCTTGGTTTGGGGTATCCCCAGGGCCTGAGGTTTGGGGGCTGCACTTCTGTGCCGATTTCAGTTTTCCCCTCAGTTAGAGGCTGGGTTGGAGTCAGGAGGGTTGGCTTCACTCCCTCCCATTTGGGAGGCACTCACTTGCGATGATAGTCTCCTCCCTGGAGCTGATTTTATTCCTCTCGACTGTGCACAGGGAGGGGCACGCCAGCAATGGATTCCTTTTCGGTGATCAGAGGCAGAGCTGGGCGTCCCGGCTAGTTCTGCTCTCTCCAAGCACGCAGTCTCGTTGGCAGTGGCAGTCTCTGCCTCCGTGGAGCTGGCGGAGTCCTGTGTGGGCTGGGGGAGGCACCCTGTGGCAGGCCTGGCAAGCTGTCCAGAGCTCCAGGTAGTTCTCACTCTTCTGCCTCTGTGTTGTGACTGGGAGTAGTTAGCAAGTCTGCGTGTGCACGCTTCTAAGAGCAGAGTCTTGATTTCTTACAACTCTCCTGTGAGCTCCACTGGCTTTCAAGCCAGCTAAGTGGACTCATCTTCCCAGTGTCAGACCCCAGGACTGGGGTGACTAATAAGTGGCTTGAATCCCTTGCTTTGGGAGAGTGCCTGAGCCTGTGGTCTCCCCCTTCTCTCCTGGATTCCTTGGTGGGATGTGGGTCTTGACCAGATTGCTTCTCCTCCATTCCTTTGGATCTTTCTTTACAGACTTGGTTCCAGAAGAGCTATTCTGCTGGTCCCCGGTTGTTTTCAGTGACAGTTGTGATCTATGCAAATTGTAGTTTTCCCTGTGTTCGTGAGAGAAGGTGAGCCCGTGTCTTCCTATTGTGCTATCTTGATCTCCACCCTCCTGGGATTCAGTGTTGATATCACCTTTGTATTTGGAAAGATTCTTCTTATTGTGCAAAGTACAGTTGGTTCTTAACTGTTTTTAGATCCTGGAATTCTTTGAATCTCTGATAAATGTGAGGGTGCCTCTCTCCATAGATAGCAGAAATAATACACACACATTGTCTACAGTTACCCTCCCCTTCCCACCTCAGCTAGTTAAAGAAACTGCAGTTTTAATAATCCTGCGTATGGAACACATTGTAGCACATCTGATAAGGCAGCCTGGTTTTGCTGACTTATCACACTGTTTCACATGTAAGTGTGTGTGGGTTTGAATACCTGGGACACAGTGCACAAGTCCTCCCCCCAGCAATGCACTCTGATAATTTCACCGCAGAGAAAGAATAAAGGCTGATTAATTCATTCAAACTGTGTTCTACGGGAAAAAAAGGTAATCTACAAAATGTTAACATCTTTTTCTAAGAAGAAAGAATGCTGTGTTCAAAAGGTTTAAGAAATGCTGCGTACAGTAGTCATCCCATGGAGATTCACTTGTGTATATCAAAGACTCTAGCAGTCCTGCAGTAGAGAAGCCAGCGTAACTCTTTTTGCCCCCGTTTCTCCTCATATTATCAAACCACATAGTATTTTTTCATATTTGATAATTCTTATTTGGATCACTTAGAAACACTTTTGGAAATGGTGACTACTTTCATTCATTTTTTTGTGATTCTTACATCCGTCCCTTATCCCAGTCCCTACTGACAATGCTGTGGCTGTGTTAGCATTTGGGAGGAACTCTTATGTCCCTCTCTATTGTCCTTTCTCATGGTCATCACTTCCACCTAGGCCAGATCTGAGGATTGCTGCCCTCTTTCTCTACTGGTCTCTACTGGCCGGAGATTGATATGGAGCTCAGTTTTCTGGGCTTTTTTCTAAAGGTGTTTGAAGATAACAGACAGAGTTCAAATGCACCCTTTGTAGTAGTAACCACCTATTTTTTTTGTGTGTGTGTGTGTGTGTTCAGCAATTTCTATTTTTTAAAAGCTGTTTTGTTCAGTATGTCCATATAGTCAAAGCTAAGGTTTTTCCAGTAATTCTGTACAGATGTGAGAGTTGAACCATAAAGAAGACTGAGAGCTGAAGAATCGATGCTTTCAAACTGTGGTGCTGGAGAAAACTCTTTAGAGTCTTTTGGACTGCAAGGAGATCAGCCAGTCAATCTTAAAGGAAATCAACTCTGAATATTCATCGGAAGGACTGATGCTGAAGCTGAAGCTCTAATACTTTGGCCACCTAATGTGAAAAGCCGATTCATTGGAAAAGACCCTGATGCTAGGAAAGATTGAAGGCAGGAGGAGAAGGGGGTGGTAGAGGATAAGATGGTTAAACAGAATAATCGACTCAATGGACATGAATTTAAGCAAACTTCAGGAGATAGTGGAGGACAGAGGAAGCTGGTGTGCTGGAGTCCTTAGGGTGGCAAAGAGTTGGACATGACTTAGCGACTGAACAACAACATCATTCAATATTTTAGTGACAGTTAGGACTAGAGCTTGTCTAACTATAATCTCACCTTCCACCATCAGGCAGGTTTGGGAGATAGAAGAATGTCATGGACGAGCACCATCATGGATGGCTCTGGGATTAAGAAGCCCAGGCTCAAATCCAGGTCCACTGTGACTAGTTCCAAGGGCATGTCAATCTACTAAACTGCACCTATAAAATGGTGAAAATAATGGCCTTACCTCATTGGTGCCATTACCTTGAAGTAGTTAATACAATGGAGTTACAACAAGGCATCTGTTTCTTGTGACCTGTTCATGGCCTGCTACATAGTAAGTACCAAACACTAGTTATTATTGCCATTATCATGGTTACTCTTTTGGTAATTTTACTGATTATATTCTCTTTTTCTAGACTTACCTGATTCCAGAATGAAGATAACTTTGATATAAACTGATTATATACCTTTAAATTCTAGTGGCCAGAGTTCCTGTTATGGAATTGATAACGTTATTTTGTTGTTGATTTTCAATAGCATGAACCTGGTAAAGAACATACTATTTTCTTTCTTGCTTATTTGAAAGCATTTCTCTGTCCAACTGAACCCAAGGGTAGGAGAGCTATGCGTGTGGGAATGTGTCAGGACGTATCTAACTGAGCTTCAGGAAGGGTGAAGAGGCAATTATGTTAAACCTTCTGGAAATGCCCAATCATCAAGGAAGTCACAGTTAATGCAAAAACAACCTGGTTTTTATTCCTGTGTTTAGTTTTTCACTCTTAACCATTTCATCACATTTTGCCACAGACAGAAGAAACAGCTTCAATGTAAGCTTATTCTCGCAACCCAATAATGGCTCAGAAAATGGAAAGAAAGTCAGGATTATACTTTCTGTTTTATGTGTATTTGCTCCTTGTATATTCTTTCTTGCTTCCCTTGCTGTGGGAGTAGTTGCTTAACAGTTTGTTCCCTAGTATTATTTAACTATGTGTTTTAATTTTAGGTATTACCAGATCCACAGATTAAAAACTGAAGCTCTCCTAGCTCTCACTTCCTTATTTTTGTAAACAAGACTTAAAATAAGTATTTCTATCTCTTCTGCAACTAGTTTCACACATTTTCTTATAGAAATTCTAGGTTTAAGTGGAATCACTGCTAATCACTACTGGATCAAGTTTTCTGCCATTCCTAAGTTCTCTACAAGGATGCAGTACATAATTTGTTGTTATTTTATCAATTCTATTTCAATATACAGTTTACAATTACAATATACCAGTGATGTATTGCATAACTTCTTTCATACGTGAGAAGGCCTGCCTGTCACTTCAATATATAAAGGAATACTTGATTAGATACTGGAATGGGAAAGTCTGTGTGGCAGCTTAACACTCTTATCTCAACCGGGAATTCCCACTTGAACACTTCCAATGTGGTTTTTTTTCCCATTTCACTACAAGTTTAACAAGGCTTGAACTATTCATAATTCAGTATGTGGGTCCTTAATCCCTGGTTGCTTAACAGTTTTAAGTACAAAATAGTTTCCACGATTCAAGATTAGTTTCCTCCTGAAAGGAGAAAACGTTACCAATACTAATTTAGATTGATTTCCATTGATCATTAGTTATTTTCATGAGCCAGAAATACACCCTTTTAAAAAACGGAGCAGTTTGATTTGAAAGCAGGTGGCCTGGGGCCTATGGGGAACTGTCTCCTGTCAACAGGCCCCAGAAGAAAGTACGGAGAAGCTGCCTGTGGCTTAAGTGAAGCCCTGCTCCATACTCAGAAGCAATTTTCAGACATTTTTGTAAAACACTAAGGTTAATTTTTACATGAAATATTATTTGGGACCCAGATGTGGAAACAAAGGCAATAGAAATCATTGAAGTGTGGGGGCTTGGCCTCTCTTGCCTTCCCTTTCCTCCCAAAATCACCTCTGGGAAACCTGAGAACTGTAAGTTTGCAAAGCACTGACAGGGAGTAAATGGGCTTTCCCGGTGGTTCAGTGGTTAATAAGCCGCCTGAAATGCAGGAGCCTCAGGAGACATGGGCTGCAGATGCGAGTTCGATCCATGGGTCGGGAAGATCCCCTGGAGGGCATGGCAAACCACTCCAGTACTCTTGCCTGGAGAATTCCATGGACAGAGGAGCCTAGCGGGCTACAGAGTCTGATGCGACTTAGTGTGCATTTACTTGTACTTTTAGTGAACGGTTTGGATGTGTATGTGTGCATAGTCAGTTGCATCTGACTCTTTGTGATTTCATGAACTGTTAGCCCGCCAGGCTCTTCTTGGGATATCTGAAGTAACTGGAGTGGGCTGCCATTTCCTTCTCCAGTAAATCTTCCTGACCCAAAAAGGGATCAAATGCACGTTTACTGCGTCGGCAGGCAGGTTCTTTACCACTGAGCCACCTCAGAAGACCCTGAACAGATGAGAAGTTGACAAATTTTTCTGTAAACAGCCAGATAGTATTTTGCACTTTGTGGCTCGAGGTGCAACACTGAGAATATTACATGCTTAGATAACATGAGAGAAAACAAATATTCAAGAATTTTTTTTATTTTTACAAAATTCAAAATACAATACTAAAGGTTATTGAGTACATATAACTTTTTGTAATACAAGTTGGCTAATGAGAAAAATTGATTTTTTTCAATAACATTTTGCTTAATTGGAGTTCAAGGTAGTATTTCTTATCATCAAATTAATTGCAAATATTCATCTGTGAAAACCAGTCATAGCTTGTGGGATGTACAGAAATAGATGGTGGGTTAGATTTATTGTGTGGGTCATATTTGTTGATTCCTTATCTAGAATAAGCTTAATTAAAATAGTAATTAAGAGATTTTAATTAACCTTCAAAGTGTTTTTATTTTATCGTCACAGCAATGAACCACTTTCTCATTCATATTGGCAATGCCTTTTTTCTGTGAAAATAAAATGACAATATCTAGTGTTGTAGATAGTTTCATAAAGAGTGAATCTTATGTATCCTTGGTGAGAGGATTTTCTGAGACAGAATTTGTCAAAATGTGTCAAAATATCTAAAAAAGGGCATTTACATTTTCACCCAGTGATTTCGCTTCTAGGAATTTAACCCAAGGAGGATTATATTGAAGTATTTATGTGTAACAATAACGGCATTGTTTATCATGGTAAAAATTTGTGCCCATCCTAAATGCTTAGCAATAAAGGGATCAGAGAAATAAATGATTGTAGAGATACAGAAGAGAATATTGGGAAGTACTGGAAATTGTGTTGCGAAACTTTGTTGACGTGGAAAGATTGTCTTAAGAAAGTAAGCTGCAGGCATTATGCATAATATGATCTCATTATTGAATAAAAATATGGGAAGTACACACATAGAAAATTAAGCTAAAGATCACATGCTAAAGCATTGATAGTACTTATTTGTGAGATGGGAATATAGATGATTATTAGTAGCAGCTTAATAATAAGTACTAGTTCTTGAGTACTTAGCAACTTCGGGCACTAAGAATGTTTAATATATATAATCTCATGTAATCTTTAAATTAATACTGTGAAATGGGAATGCTTATCTCCTCTGATGCTTATCTTAGGGAGCACTGAGAGTTGGAGAAGCTAAGTAGCTTCCCTGTTCAGTTCAGTTCAGTTGCTCAGTCGTGTCCGACTCTTTGTGACCCCATGAATCGCAGCACGCCAGGCCTCCCTGTCCATCACCAACTCCCGGAGTTCACTCAGACTCACATCCATTGAGTCGGTGATGCCATCCAGCCATCTCATCATCTGTCGTCCCCTCCTCCTGCCCCCAATCCCTCCCAGCATCAGAGTCTTTTCCAATGAGTCAACTCTTTGCATGAGGTGGCCAAAGTATTGGAGTTTCAGCTTTAGCATCATTCCTTCCAAAGAACACCCAGTACTGATTCCTGTAGACACAACAAAAATGGGGAACCTGGGTTTTATGCTCAGATGGGTTTCATTCCTGAATTTGCCCTGCTGTCTCACTTGCAATACCAGTTCTCTTATTTTCTTCCTGCTAATTTATATTGCTAACCTTGCTCTAAAGTATTAGCAGGTATCTTTAAGAAAGTTGAAAATGAGATTATTAGGTAAATTACATTAAAAACACTGAATTGCCATGTAGAAGACTTAACCATTTCTTGTTCCATTACTGCTGATTCTGGGGACACCCCCTTTGCCTGGCTTTTCTTCTGGTCCAATGGGCTTCCAGGAAGATTTATATTTTTTATTTTTTTAAATTTTGTTTATTTATTTTTACATGTGTTTTTATTGTATTGAAAGTCATTTAATGTATAACATATTATTTTAATCATATTTAACTGCACAGTTCAGTAGCACTAAGAACATTCACATTGTGCAGCTCTCACCATCATTCATCTCCTGAATTTTTCACCTTCCTAAACTAAATCCCTGTCCCCATTAAACACCAACTCCTCTTCCCCCTCACCAGCCCCCTCCCCCCACCGCCGCCCAGCCCTTGACATCTACCAATGTACTCTCCGATTCTATGAATTTGACTATTCTAGACACTTTATATAAATGGAACCAAACAGTATTTGCCTGCATCTATTATATATTGGAATGCAATCTTAAGGTTAATATATGACCTACAAAGAGATTGTGCCTTCTTCCTCCCCACCCCCCCATGCTATACAGTAGGTTCTCATTAGTTATCTATTTTTACTTGGTAGTATAGATATGTTAATCCAAATCTCCCAATTTACCATACCCTTACTCTCCACCCTTGGTGTCCATATAGTTTTTTTTTTCTCTATGTCTGTGTCTCTCTTTCTGCTTTACAAATAAGTTCATCTGTACTATTTTCTAGATTACACATATATCCATGAAGATTTAGAAGGGCAGCAGTCATTACACTATTTCAAAGAATGGACATTCCAGTTGCCTCTAAGTCTATAACCAAGCCAAGAAATATATATTTCTCCCTAAGATGAAGAGTTGTTGTTGTTCAGTTGCTAAGTCATGCCTAACTCTGCAACCCCATGAACTGCAGCACGCAGGGCTCCTCTGTCCTCCACCGTCACCTGGAGTTTGCTCAAGGCGGAAATGACAACCCACTCCAGTATTCTTTCCTGGACAAGACAAGAACAGTATGAAAAGATGAAGAATAATCTTCCATACTTTAATGGTAAATTCCTTTACTCCAAGAGACAATCGGGCTCTAAAGCCTTTTTATAATCAGTTCAAAAAGTGGGAGTAGTTATCAGTTGGTGACCGAGAGCCTTCCCCTCCCTTCCCCACTATTCCCTGCCACAACTCCGTACCACATTCCTTTAAAAGTGAACAGGGATAGTATTGGTCCAGGAGGGAAGTGTTAATTTATTCAAATTGAAATTAAGAGCTTATTTAATAATGTGTCCACCAGAAATAAATTATCACCTGGATTTAAGCTTCATATTTTTTTTCTCTGTATGCTAGGCTACAGATGCTATAAAAATGATGGCTATTAAACTCCAACATTTTCCATTCACTGAACAAGATGAACTGTTCTTTCTTGCTAAATTGCTCTTTAAGATAATCAGTCTTGTCACCAAAGGTCTGTGATCATCTTACCACTTTGGTTTGTGTGATTACTGGGTTACAGAGCACAGTCAATATGATCAATTCTTTTTCTGACCTGTTTTGTCACATCTTTTGTTCCCAGCTCCTTGAAAACAGAATGATGGGTAAATTCATCTTTCTTAGGAGTTGTAAAGAACCATCATTTTATTTATTGAATGTAGTTAAAATGGCCTATGGTGAAATGATGCCAGATCACATATAGACAGGTAGGGTCATATAAAGTTGTTACACGAGACCCAAGAAAGTTCTTGAAACACTGGTAAATTTAAAGTGGTTATAAATCTAGGTACTGAATTGAGAATTTAATGGTCATTATTGACAGAATCATTTTGGAGCGGGCAAAAAATCAAGTACAGTGAATGTTAATAAATAGTTAAGTACAGTAATTGGGTATGATGTGAGGCATAGAGGGAACTCATATTTAATGGTAGCTCTGATATCTTTTTAGTTCACATTCATTCATCCATTAATTCAGCAGAATATTTATTGAGCGCTCCAGGCAATGAGGACACAGAGCTAAGCAGGACAGGCCCAATCCTATTCCCATGGAGCCTAGGATTTCCCAAATGGATGCAAAGCATCTTGTAGTGCATGTGACTTGGGATCTTCCACATGTCATGAGGATGTATAACTGTCCCACCCCTCACTTACATAGACATAATCATGGTGAATTTGAAAATAAAAGATAGAGGACAGTAGAAAGAGTTGACTTTTCCAGCTGTATAAAATTTAGATTATCCTATTTTAAAAAAGACTCCAATGTGACTGATTAAGACTAAAGGGGAATTTCTAGTCTATATTTTCACAATATTTTTAAACTGGAGTTCTAATTCTCAAGCGAAATGGCTCAAAATGATGGCAAGGCATGGTTGTCAACAGTAAGGTCATCCTGTCTCTGCTGGTTTTGCAAGACAGCATAGTGACTTATTGTTTGAGTTAAGCATGTAATTTTTTCAGTTCAGTATGTTTATCTTATTATAAAAATAACATTCAATAGAAGGATAATTTTCAAAGATAATGCTTTTAAAAGGAATGAAGAAAAATTTCTTACCTTTCTCACTAACATGAACATTTCCTTTATCAATTCGTCAAGAATCCTGGCCTGGAATTATAACATTTTCCCAAGTGATTTGATCTTGACCCTCTTGCAGCTGAGTGTCAAAGTGATCCAGGTTGTCTTTTATTGTTCTATTCAATTAATTTCTGCATGAAGAACAATTAACCTCTGATTTCAGAAGCTTTGTCCTCTTGTTTTATGCACAGTCTCAGAGGACAAAAAATAAGGAACTTATTCTGGGTCTGGAGAGTTCAGATTCCTCTGTGGCCATGGCTTCTTGAAGAAGGATAGATCCAGTTTAGTTTTTATCGGAGCACAGGAGAGTGAATGACTGTTGAGCAGGCAAGCTATGGTACATGCCAAAGTTGGTTTTGGCAAGTTGAAGTTATCAATTCTGGTAAAAAATTTTTTTCCTCTTACATCTGTTGAAAATTCTTCTCACTTCATGGTATTCTGATTCTTTGGTTAATTGGTGGATGGATCCTGAAGAGATTTTTAAAAGGCAAATATGGAATAATATTAATTATGAAACTAGTATATGCTTGGAAATATTTAGTTACCATTATAGCTCATATAGATCATATAGATCAATGCAAAGAAATAGAGGAAAACAACAGAATGGGAAAGACTAGGGATCTCTTCAAGAAAATCAGAGATACCAAAGGAACATTTCATGCAAAGACGGGCTTGATAAAGGACAGAAATGGTATGGACCTAACAGAAGCAGAAGATATTAAGAAGAGATGGCAAGAATACACAGAAGAACTGTACAAAAGAGATCTTCACGACCCAGATAATCATGATGGTGTGATCACTGACATAGAGCCAGACATCCTGGAATGTGAAGTCAAGTGGGCCTTAGAAAGCGTCACTACGAACAAAGCTAGTGGAGGTGATGGAATTCCAGTTGAGCTATTTCAAATCCTGGAAGATGATGCTGTGAAAGTGCTGCACTCAATATGCCAGCAAATTTGGAAAACTCAGCAGTGGCCACAGGACTGGAAAAGGTCAGTTTTCATTCCAAACCCAAAGAAAGGCAATGCCGAAGAATGCTCAAACTACCGCACAATTGCACTCATCTCACACGCTAGTAAAGTAATGCTCAAAATTCTCCAAGCCAGGCTTCAGCAATATGTGAACCATGAACTTCCTGATGTTCAAACTGGTTTTAGAAAAGGCAGAGGAACCAGAGATCAAATTGCCAACGTCCACTGGATCATGGAAAAAGCAAGAGAGTTCCAGAAAAACATCTATTTCTGCTTTATTGACTATGCCAAAAAGCCTATGACTGTGTGGATCACAATAAACTGTGGAAAATTCTGAAAGACAGGGGAATACCACACCACCTGACCTGCCTCTTGAGAAATTTGTATGCAGGTCAGGAAGCAACAGTTAGAACTGGACATGGAACAACAGACTGGTTCCAAATAGGAAAAGGAGTACGTCAAGGCTGTATATTGTCACCCTGCTTATTTAACTTCTATGCAGAGTACATCATGAGAAATGCTGGGCTGGAAGAAGCACAAGCTGGAATCAAGATTGCCGGGAGAAATATCAATAACCTCAGATATGCAGATGACACCACCCTTGTGGCAGAAAGTGAAGAGGAACTCAAAAGCCTCTTGATGAAAGTGAAAGTGGAGAGTGAAAAAGTTGGCTTAAAGCTCAACATTCAGAAAACGAAGATCATGGCATCCGGTCCCACCACTTCATGGCAAATAGATGGGGAAACAGTGGAAACAGTGTCAGACTTTATTTTTCTGGGCTCCAAAATCACTACAGACGGTGAGTGCAGCCATGAAATTAAAAGACACTTACTCCTTGGAAGGAAAGTTATGACCAACCTAGATAGCATATTGAAAAGCAGAGACATTACTTTGCCAACAAAGGCCCATCTAGTCAAGGCTATGGTTTTTCCAGTGGTCATGTATGGATGTGAGAGTTGGACTGTGAAGAAGGCTGAGCACTGAAGAATTGATGCTTTTGAACTGTGGTGTTGGAGAAGATCCTTGAGAGTCCCTTGGACTGCAAGGACATCCAACCAGTCAATTCTGAAGGAGATCAGCCCTGGGATTTCTTTGGAAGGAATGATGCTAAAGCTGAAACTCCAGTACTTTGGCCACCTCATGCGAAGAGTTGACTCATTGGAAAAGACTGATGCTGGGAGAGATTGGGGGCAGGAGGAGAAGGGGATGACAGAGGATGAGATGGCTGGATGGCATCACTGACTCGATGGACGTGAGTCTGAGTGAACTCTGGGAGTTGGTGATGGACAGGGAGGCCTGGCATGCTGCGATTCACGGGGTCACAAAGAGTCAGACATGACTGAGCGACTGATCTGATCTGATCTGATCTGATAGCTCATATACCAAGTCTTTTAATCAATTAGTCAGTTGATCAAAGAATCAACAAAAGAGACACAGACAGTCCCTGAAATGGCATCATATTAATGGAGTGGCAAAGTGTTTCCATGGAGACATGCTATAATTAGGGGAACTATAAATACCTATTATCAAATGACTTACACATGTGACTAAAATAGGTCATAAACAAGCCTATTCTCTTGAATATAAACTTGTAAGATATCTTAAAATGTAAAAACAATATTCTTAAGTCTTATAAAATGGGCATTGATATTAACTTTTCTTACCAATTTTATATTTCAAAAAAGATGTAAGAGATACCTGATGTATCATTATGGATAAGATGAAGAATTGGTTGCGTCTGTGATGGCAGGTGGTGTATACGAAATCAGTGTGGCTACGAGTCTTGATTTTTTCTAAATGCCGGCCTATACCTCTCTCAGCTTCCTTGAGTCACTGCCCAGAAACCAATGGATGAATGGGAAATACAGCAAGATATGAAGCAGAGTGTTAACAGAAGCCATGAATGAAAACGCATGATTTATGAAGAAGCAGGACTGACTATAGGCATTCCTATAATTTATATAATTATATGATTCATATAAAATATCCTGACTGAGCTGTTAAATTCTTTCTTGGTTAATTTGGGTTTGCTTTCTTTTGCCATTAGTAAATTATATGAAATATGCCATATGGTTTTGAACTAAAATTAATTCAGCTTTGAGAAATTTTGTTATCATCCTTTGGTATAAATATCAAAGACTTCAAAAGCTTGAGATAGAGAATGATTTATTTTGATTTGCATTTAGCATAGTTTTGGTAGGAATAAACTTAGAAAGAAAGGAAAGGAAAGGAAAGTGAAGTTGCCCAGTTGTGTCTGACTCTTTGCAACCTCATGGACTGTGGCATACCAGGCTCCTCCGTCCATGGGATTTTCCAGGCAAGGGTACTGGAGTGGGTTGCCATTTCCTTCTCCAAAGGATCTTCCCAACCCAGCGATCGAACCCGGGTCTCTCACATTGCAGGCAGATGCTTTACCATCTGTGCCACCAAGATGATAGCCTAAATCACACCATAAATATTTTTATATCATAGAATAAAATATGGAGGCTGGAATGAGTGAGGTATTTTAAAAATATACCTCACTGTCTTATAAAGTGAAAGACCGATAGATTCAGCAACAAACCCTTCAAAATTCACATCTAGCAGGCAGGGGTAATAGTCATGACTCAGCTTTGCCAAGAAAAAATGAGAAATACTCAAACTGACTTTTGTCAAGATTGTAAGAGAAATTTCTAAAGTGAATTGGAAATCTTTTTATGATGGCTAGTTCAGATTTTTTTTTTACTGGACTCTTATACTTTCTCTCAGTATTTAGGCCACAGTGGCTGACTAGCCCCCTTGCTTTCATCAAGGTGACCCTTATGCCACTGGCAGTCATCATATTTCCCAAGTCCATTTCTTTCTAGGTTCCAGGACCTCAGCAAGTTCTCATCCTTCTCCTCCTCAAACTTCCAAACCTGTTCACCTCCCCCACTTCTTATAGAAGAGCTTATTTCCTGTTTCATTGAGAAAAAAAGCAGACAGCAAGGACTTCCATAAGCTGTCACCACCACTTCCACACAGCTATGTGCATCTGCTTTCTCTCCTAATGTTATATATGAATAATTTGCTACGAAAGAAAAAAAAACTTCTAATACCTCCATTACTTTCCTACAAGATCTCACCCCATGTCCTCTATTCAAGGACACTGCTCAGCAACTCTTCCCTCCTGTCCTTTGCCATCAAATTGACCCTTTCTACGCAAATCTTTTCTTAGACTGCAAATATGTCTTTAAAGTTTCATATTTTAAAAAAGAAAGGAAGAATGAGTAGGAAAAAGTCACTTTTCAAGATCTTCCATTAGGTAAAGACTTGAATCTTTTATATTGATCCTCTCCAATTCCTCTTTTCCTGTTCTCTCCTGAATTCAATAAAATCAGGGTTTTAATATCACAAGTACATCTAACTGCTCTAGGGCATATCATCATTCATATCAACTCCCAATCCTCATGGTACTGATCTCTGAGCATTTGACATTGCTGATTATTCCCACCTCTTTGAAATGTCTTCATCACTTGGCTTCAAGGATAGTCCTACTACCTCATCAGTCACTCCTTCTCAATCCCTTTGATGGCTCCTATTCAGTTCTGATATTTAAATGTTAAAGCGCGCCCATATTTAGACACCGAATTTCCTTTTTCTATTTACATTCATTCCTTGGGGAATATCATCTAGCTTGGTGATTCACACATTTATACCTCCAGCTCAGGTATCTCTTTTGCATTTCAGATTGTTTGATACAACTGTCTACTTGGCATTGCCACCTGGATGTCTCAACTCCTGCTACTCTCAGTCTTCCACATCTAGTAAGAGACAGCTCTATCTTTTCAATTTCCCAGATAAAGAACCATGATTCTTCTCTTTCTTGAGTCCACATCTGATTCTTCCACAAATCTTTTTGGTTCTGCCTTGAAAATTTTTCCAGAATCTTACTCTTTCTTTTGCCATCACAACTGTCATTCTAGTCGTATTCAGTATCATTTCACTCCTTAAATATGGAATGCCTTCTACCTGGTTTCCTCTTTTTCTGATTGTCTTTTGTACAGTCTGTTCTCAGTCAGATGCCAGAATGATCCTTTTAAATCTAAATCAGCTCATGTAACTTTTCTGTGCAAAATATTCTGGTAGGATCTTCCCATCTTATTTGGAATAAAAGTCAAAGATCATGATATGTCCCCCCTCTGCTCGAATGATTATGTCTCATCTCATCTTCTGCTACTCTCTCCATCTTCCACTCCGTTCCAGACACAAGGGTCTTGGGGACATTCTTCTGACAGGTCAAGTATGCTTCTGCCTCAGGGCACTTGCTCTTGAAATTTCTTCTGCCTTGACTATTTCCCATCAATATGTGTAAGATTTGCTCCCTCATCGTGTTCAGATTTTTACTCAATTGTCAACATCTTTTTAAAGGTCTTCTTATAAATCAGTTATTAAAACCTGCAACCACGTCATTCCTGGCTTTATATTTTTTGGTAACACTCTTGTCACTATCTGACATGGCAGCTATTTGACTTAACTTTTATTGTCTGTCTTTCTTTCTAGAATGTAAACTCTACGATGGCAGGGATTTTTGACTTCCTTGACTCCAGCACATTGAGCACCACCTTGTACTTAAAAGGTGCTTGGTAAACATTTGAATTTCTGAATGTATGATACAACTGGATGGACATCCAAATGTAATTTGTATAGCTTTTCAGAAAGTCTGAAATAAATCAGTGATTTAAGGCATTAGGTTTCTGTCTTTTAACATAAGAATTCTATCTTATAAAACGTGAACAATATTCTTTATGCTAATTAGATGGGCATTACTATAAGCGGTGAGGTGATATAGGGAATGAAATAAAATTAGTGAAACCAAAGGTTACACTTTTTGTGAATTTATAGCCATTTTTTTCCAAAATAGATAACTGTTCCCTTTCAATTCCCTATGTTTCTTTTTCTTTTTTTTTTTTGGTTTCAAAACTGGATTATCTCTGTAGGTCATCTGTAGAAAAGTAGAATCTGTCACATTTATAAATGATCTTTTGAATGCCAACATAAACAGCTGAGTGAAGGAAAGTTAGCTCGTTAGATTTTTTAGTAAATCCGAAGATCTGAGTGGTTTCCAAGTGTAGGGTGCAGAAGGGTGCCCTGAGGCTGCTCATTCAAGACAGCTTCCTTGGCTCCAGTCCAGTCTGGCTCTGCTAGAGGGAATCTGTGCTGTGACATTGCCCCCAGGGATTCCGAGGCAGGGTTCCAAGTGCTTGGCTTTGAGATGCTGCTCTGGTCACTCAAAAGATGTTCAGTATCTTTCCTAGAAATCAAGCAAAGCCTTATGGTAAAAAAAAAAGTATCATGAATTTCACTCCTAAGGAGACCAATTAATTATCCTGCTATGAACTGTGGCTTGTCTGTCAACTGTCCCTTATCCCCAGGGTGCCATAAGGGCTGTGGCGTCCTAGGTGGGGGGAATGAGTAATTTAAATTAACCTGTGCTTGATCAATATTAACCTATCACGTCATTAAAAAAATAATTCTAAGGAAATGTCACATAACTACAGGTGGTTAGAATCACTTCCTGGCCATGTTTGCTGACTTATCATCCACTCCACAGATGGTGACTTTTTTTTCTTTTTTTTTTGTCTTAGCACTTTTGTCTCCTTGCTCTTTTCTTTATCCCAAGGGAATCAGGTGATTACAAGGGTCAGAGTATGAAATGCTGTTACCATGGAGACCAGAAGCTACTTAGCTCCTGTTCAGGCTGCTTTTCCCCCCTCTCTAACCAGCTGTTATTGCACCAAAGAATTTTTACCAAGTGGAAATATGAACCTTTGAAATCTTTCCCTTTAGCTTTAGTTTGTGTGTGAGAGGAATGCCACCAAATGTTTTTCATTAGTTTGAGACAAAGTGCTAAGAAAACGTTGGGTTTGGAGTGGTGAAAATTCCTTTCACCATGATGTTTGGTTTTTGGATTTGTAGTTATTTTGTGTTGAGCTTTTGGTTAGCATATTATAATTATGAATGGGAAGACATGGAATGCTTTTAATGTACTCACCTCCTCCTATGAGAGGAGATGGAAATGTTGGCAATTGCAAATTGTTTATAAAATTCTATCCACCCTTTTGAGTACCTGCTTTATCCAGGCACTCTTCCAAGTGCTTTACATATATTATTTTATGTAACATTATATTAAACAATGAGATGGATTTTGTTATGTCCATTTTACAGGTGAGAAAATTGAAGCACACTGAGCTTAAGTGACTTATGCATGCAGACTTTCTAGTGACGAAACTAGGACTGGATCCTGGCTCACAGAGCCCATACTTGGACCATGATCGCTGCTCCAGAGAAGCTACTGCTGAATCAACTGTGTGTGTGTTGTGACAGTGCTGCTCTGTAACTATAATTAAGGTCTGTTCATGTTAGACGTGAGGGTGTAAGTCACAAGGTAACCCAATAGTTATTTCAGCAAGTTGTAAAATCTCCTAGATTAAGGGAGCAGCTGACACCTCTGGTGCGGCACCGCTGTCTCTAGGTGCTCTGATTTCAGCGGCAGCTGTGGTGGGCAGGTCTCTGGAAGTTCAGTCTCGACTCAATGCAGCCAACCTCCACCTGGAGGCCAGTTTTGGATCTTTCTGTCGTTTACCTCCAGGGTCTTCTCTGACACTCTAGGAGCTTCTTACGTTGTGTGCAAAAGCACTCAGAAATCGTAGGAGAGTTAAATGGCCAGAGGCAACTCTCAGCCAATGAGAGTGGGGGAGGGAGAGTAGAGCATAAATGCTCCAGCCTCGCATTGTCAGTTGGATGATTCTAGAAGGCATTCTGTATTCTTCTAAGAGGCCCTGGTAGAATCAAGAATCCTTCTTGGAGGAATCCATGTCTAACTCTTTCCACTTCTGCTCCTGTTTCCTGGGCTCAGCTCCTAAATAAACTACCTTCTCCCAAGTCTTTGTTTTCAGGTTCTGATTTCTGGGGGAACTCAAACTAAGAAATGTTTATTAGCCTTCAAAATTGTGATGATGCAATACTGAGAGCAGAGGCACCAAGGATGTGATCGAATCTGTGTGGTCAAGACACACTTGTGTGTGTTTGGATCCAGGCTCTGTCACTTACATACCTTACAACACTGTCAGTTAACTGAATATTCTGAGCCTCAGTAATGTCAAATGCAAAAATGGGAAAAACAGTGCTACCTCATTGGACTGCTGTGAGCTTGCCCAGAACCCCGACCTACCAGTCTCGGTGTGGCTCTGATTCTTCCCCCACCTTTAGGTTCCCCACCCCTTGAGACCAGGTGTTGGTTGATGCTAAATTGTGTAGAGGGAAGAGTGTGACATGGTCGTGAAGATGCGTGTGTGGCAAATGAGAACTTAGAACATCCATTTCTCTTCTGAGAGAACAAGGTGAACTAAATGTGGACTAGAGATGTCTGTTCATAAAATATGGCAAAGGATGTATGGGGGCAATGTTTTCTCAGAATTCTTAAAAGGAATTTTACCAAAAGTGTCTGCTTTCCTCCATTCACCTTTAGAGGAAAGAACTGTGAGTTTACTGTAACATATAAAAAACTCTGGAGACACACACAAAAAAGCCAAAAACTTCTATTTAAATTATGCCTTCATTAATTAAAATGCTTCTACTTCATTAAACTTTCTGTCTCTTGCTGTTAATGAGATGTTACAGTGAATGGGAACAGGAGGTGGATGAGTGTGGAATGGCTCTAGAGTTGTCACGGAAACAGGTGGTCCAGCCAATCAGTGAAGAGAGTTGTGTTCATCCAGGAAGTCTTCAAATTGTCCCTGGGACTGTGTAAGTGAACTGCATAAGCGTAGCTGGTAAGGTGGCGCTCTGTGTCCACTCTGCAACCTCAAATCTACCTTGGTCAAAGAAAGCTTGTATCACACCCACAATCTTTACAGCTTCAAAGCTAGTAGCAGGTATGTATTATCTATCAAAAGCAGCTCCCTCCTCTGCTTTTGCAAAAAGCAAGAGAGACAGTGGGGATGGCAATCATGACTGACATGCGTATTACTCTTCCCAGATTTCTAAGGAGTTTTATGTTCACTGACCCATTTGATCCTGTATGACAGGCAGCCTTGGCTTTACTACATCCGTATCACAAAGGAGAACACTGAGGCACAGGAGGATTTGTTCAAGGTCATACAAATGACAAATACTTAAAATGAAACTAGATTCGTGAGTCTTCTATGTAACTTTTTCCTATCTGCTGAGGCCTGGCCCAGAGATAGACTCGAAGAGGATAAAAGACCTCACCGACCTCACTGTCAGTTGCTCTGGAACTTGGAAGAAGTCCTGCTGGTCCTTTAGGAGGTCAGGTTGAAGTGCTATTTGTGGGTCCCACTCTTCTCCATCCTTACTTCCATTTATGCCTTTATCAAAACCAAATTCTTTTTTTGCAGCACAGATTTTTCTCCATTAAACCATTCTGAAGTTAATTTATACTCACATATTAACATATGTGTGTGTGTACTATATCGCTTTAGTCATGTCCAACTCTTTGTGACTCTGGACGGTAGCCCGCCAGGCTCCTCTCCATGAGATTCTCCAGGCAAGAATACTGGAGTGGTTTGCTGTGCTCTCCTCCAGGAGATCTTCCTGACCCAGCGATTGAACCTGTGCCTCTTAAATCTGCATTGGCAGGTGGGTTCTTTATCACTAGCTCCACCTAGGAAGCCCATATTAATATATATCTCTCTTCAATGCCCACATTACTGATTCTCAGAGTTAATGAATAAGGTACCATGATGTGATTTCTAAGAAATAATGTAGTTGGTCATTGAGGTGACCAACATGTATTTATGATATATATTTGGCCATGGCATTAGGAAGCAATAAACTGGAAAGTAAATAGCAGATACAATCAGTATATGAACACAAACAGATAACTCAGTAAACATTGTAATAAAACATGTGTTTGGGGAGTGGAACAAATTTTAATTATAAAGTAGGCATGAGAAGATTGCATGTATTGTTGCTTTTATATTTACAACAAGACTATGAAGCAGGTATTATCCTACTTTTTTTAATAGACTGGAAAATTGGGACATAAAATGTCTTTAGTCATCTTTCCAAAATCAAATAGCTGGTGTTATAGAAAGGATTTGAACTCAGTTTTAATTCCAAATCCTATTGGCTTAAACAATGCACCAAATTACTTCATCCTTAGGAGTTATAATATAAAATACTTTCCGTTTGCTCTTATCTACTGCTTTAAAGTATAAAGTATGAAGTGGGGTTCTTTGATCAAAATGAACAAAATGATCATTATCTAAGTAATTTTTTCAGTTCTTATCTGTCTATTGTATTGGCCTACCTGTTAGGAAAAAATTACCTCCTCTAGAATCTTCTGCTGGAAAACACCAACATGTTCTAATCTTAATATTTTCTGTGACCCACGTATGCTAGATTTGTGTTTTAATTGAATGTCAGCTTCACATTTGGTTGATGAAATATGGCTTATCTTTTAAGTTTCACTTTGACTACTACCACTTTTAAGAAACTTTTATTTCTCCCTTTGTATACTCATAATATTTTGTCAACTTTTTATGTATGAAGTGGAATTTTTATACATGACTCTATTCCCCTCAGACAAGGGTTTATAGAAGACAGTGTCATATTCAGTACATATTTTTACCCTTTATGATGCCTTGCCTGGAGTCTTAGGCATGATAAGTGTACAACAGACAATTATTGAAATGAGAGCAAATACTTTCTCTTAGTTTAAAACCCTTTTTTAGCTTTGCCTTAAACGGAGAAAATTCTATTCTGAATTTAAGTTTTGCTTTGGCCTTTCTCTAAGGAATTGCAGAAAAGAAACACTCTAAAAGAGAGATGTAGGGGAAAAAAAACAAACCTAGATTGATTAGATGATTTAAGCCTCCCACACTTTTCCAGAGTTTGTGTAATCATCTCTTTTGTGGCTTTAATAGTAATTTGGGCCAGATACTTATTAAAGTTTTAACTTCTGGTGCCTAGGTTTTACTCCTGTAGGAGATGCACCCTGCTGGGCTGGCACCACACCCAGTGTTACTAAAGGCTGTTTGTTATCACCTTGTGAAAGTTGAATTGTATTTTATGAAAAATGGATAGAATATCAGGCCCAAAATAGCTTGTGTTAACTTACTGGGTTCATTTATTTGCATCTTTAAAACCATTTTGGAGAGAAGATAATCTAACCCAAAGTGCTTGAGAATGACAGATTTTACATATTGTAAATAATGACAAAAATACCAATTTACATAATACTAGTGTGCTAAGAATTAATAAAAAATTTCTTTCCCTTTCACTAAAATTAGAATGAATATTTCTTTGTTTACTTATTCATTAAATTTTTTTCTTTATTTATTCCCTGCCCTTTCTCTTCAAGGGAGCTTTGAATTTCTTCGGTTGCTTCTCTTTCATATTGGTTAGAATCAGTCTAACCAATATGATCAACTCAATGCTTTAAAAGCCAGTTGGCCTCAGATCTTTTGGTTGGTCATTTCCCTGAAGTCTTTCCTTTGAAGAGGGAGTTAAAATGGCATTCCTTCTGCTCAGAGAAATACTCACTGGTGTGCAGTTACTCTGGTGAGTAACTGCAATAATTTCATAAGTTGAATGACTGTAAATTTGGACAATTATTATAATAATATAATACTGTTTTATTTTGTAGTTAAAATTGATAGTATTGTGGTATGTTTTCTTAAAGGCTTGTGCACATCTTTTAGGATACCTGAGTCCTCTATGTTTCCACCTCTCTTGGTGCTCCTTTTTTTTTTTTTTTTCAATTTTATTTATTTACTTATGGCAGTGCTAGGTCTTTGTTGTTGTGTGGGATTTTCTCTAGTTGCAGCAAGCAGATACTACTCTCTAGCAGCAGTGCACAGGCTTCTCACTGTGGCAGCTTCTCCGGAAGCTGAGCATAGGCTCTAGAGCACAGGCTCAATAGCTGTGGTGCTGGGGCTTAGTTGCTCCACAGCACGTGGGATCTTCCCGAATCAGGGATCCAACTCCTGTCTCCTGTATTGGCAGGCAGACTTTTTACCACTGAGTCACCAGGGAAATCCTCCAGGTGCTTCTTGAATCTCAAATACAAGGCTCGATTTTGTTGACCCATCAATTGACGATCCTTATCACTGGGTGTGCTGTAGAGCCACAGGCATTCTGCTCTGTGAAAAACCATGCATTGTGTGGTGTTTTCTAGTAAGCTCCAAGGAAGGAGGAAGATAAAGTAGAGCTAAGTAAATTTGAGAGAAACCTCTAGCGGGGCCAATGGAGATGAGAGAGTAAAACAATTTGTAGGTAAGTATGCACGACTTCAGTGGTTCATTGAAAATTAAATACTATACCTAAGTTCTTATGAGAGAATTTGTAGACTGGTTTCTAACAGTAGGTCAAAGGGAGAAAGAAAAAATTTGGGGGGTTCCTGAGACCACTAAATAGACAGAAAGAAGAAATCAGTTAATTATCATTTAATCCATGCAAATGTTGAAACCTGAGAACAGCATTCTTTTTAAAACAAAATGTGTCCACATTTACCATCTAGAAGTTTGAAAACATGAATAATTGCATTTGTAGAGAATTCACTGATCGACTTCCTGTCGCTCCCCTCCCTTCCCTTCCCTTTGCTCAGAGTGATGGGAAGGCTGGGAAGAGAGAGCAAGTCCAGCAGTGAGCTTCGAGATTGTTCCCTGTTCAGTCTGATGCTGGGCTTCCTGAGCATCTTGGAGTTCCTTCCAAGGAAACTGGATTAGACCCGATGTTATGTTGAGGATGGGGACTGATGTACTTATCAGCCACACTGATTCTGATGAGTCAGTGAGAGAAGCCAGAGGGCCAAAAAGCTCCCTTCCTAGATGACAGCTTGAATTGTCACATGTAAGCAGAATGACTGCATAAATGGCCCATAGAATTTATTGTCCAAACTGGGACATATATAAGAGTGATAAGAGGAGCTATTAATGATTAAGTCAAGACTACAATTTTAAACCATTCCTAGTAAACCAGGATACATGATCACCTTACATACAAATCACATTCTTTTTTTGTTGTTCTTTTGTTATTCTATGCCTGGGGCATAAATCTCTTCACTGCCTCTCCATATTTTTCACTAAATAAGAGCTCACTAGGAAATTGGACATATGAAGCAGAAAACATTCATGTATACAATTCAACTGGAAATACCTAGTATGAAGAGTACGACAGTTTAAATAAAGCATTCAACAGAAGGATTGAGTAGCTAAATGGATACAAAGGAAAATAAATGAGAGAGCTGGAAGAGGAGGTCCAGGATCTTACTCAAAAGGCATCAGGAAAAATGGGAATTTGCTGTGTGACTCAGGGAACTCAAAGAAGGAGTCTGTAACAATATAGAGGGGTGGGAGATGGGAGGGAGGTTCAAGAGGGAGGGGACGTATGGATCAGTCAGTCAGTTTAGTTGCTCAGTCATGTCTGACATTTGAGATCCCATGGACTGCAGCATGCCAGGCTTCCCTGTCCGTTACCAGCTCTTGGAGCCTATTCAAACTTATGTCCATTGCATCGGTGATGCCATCCAACTATCTCATCCTCTGTCATCCCTTTCTCCTCCCGCCTTCAATCTTTGCCAGCATTAGAGTCTTTCCAATGAGTTGGTTCTTTGCATCAGGTGGCCAAAGTATTGGAGTTTCAGTTTCCGCATCAGTCCTTCCAATGAATCTTCAGGACTGATTTCCTTTAGGATGGACTGGTTGGATCTCCTTGCAGTCTGAGGGACTCTCAAGAGTCTTCTCCAACACCACAGTTAAAAAGCATCAATTCTCTGGCACTCGGCTTTCTTTATAGTCCAACTCTCACATCCATACGTGACCACTGGAAAAACCATAGCTTTGATGAGATGGATCTTTGTTGGTAAAGTAATATCTCTGCTTTTTAATATGCTATCTAGGTTGGTCATAACTTTTCTTCCAAGGAGCAAGCATCTTTTAATTTCATGGCTGCAGTCACCATCTGCAGTGATTTTGGAGCCCCCCAAAATAAAGTCTGTCATTGTTTCCACGGTTGCCCCATCTATTTCCCATGAAGTGATAGGACGGGATGCCATGATCTTAGTTTTCTGAATGTTGAGTTTTAAGCCAACCTTTTCACTCTTCTCTTTCACTTTCATCAAGAGGCTCTTTAGTTCTCCACTTTCTGCTACAAGGGTGGTGTCATCTGCATATCTGAGGATATTGATATTTCTCCATGCAATCTTGATTCCAGCTTGTGCTTCATCCAGCCCAGCATTTCTCATGATAAACTCTGCATATAAGTTAAATAAGCAGGGTGACAATATACAGCCTTGACACATTCCTTTACCAATTGGGAACCAGTCCTTTGTTCCATGTCCAGTTCTACCTGTTGCTTCCTGACTTGCATACAAATTTCTCAAGAGGCAGATCAGGTGGTCTGGTATGCCCATCTCTTTCAGAATTTTCCACAGTTTATTGTGATCCACACAGTCAAGGGCTTTGGCATAGCCAATAAAGCAGAAATAGATGTTTTTCTGGAACTCTCTTGCTTTTTCATGATCCAGCGGATGTTGGCAATTTGATCTCTGGTTCCTCTGCCTTTTCTAAAACCAGCTTGAACATCAGGAAGTTCACAGTTCACGTATTGTTGAAGCCTGGCTTGGAGAATTTTGAGCATTACTTTACTAGCGTGTGAGATGAGTGCAATTATGCAGTAGTTTGAGCATTCTTTGGCATTGCCTTTCTTTGGGATTGGAGTGAAAACTGACCCTTTTTATTCCTGTGGCCACTGCTGAGTTTTCCAAATTTGCTGGCATATTGAGTGCAGTACTTTCACAGCATCATCTTCCAGGATTTGAAATAGCTCAACTGGAATTCCATCACCTCCACTAGCTTTGTTCGTAGTGATGCTTCCTAAGGCCCACTTGACTTCACATTCCAGAATGTCTGGCTCTAGGTAAGTGATCACATCATGGTGATTATCTGGGTCATGAAGATCTTTTTTGTACAGTTCTTCTGTGTATTCTTGCCATCTCTTCTTAATATCTTCTGCTTCTGTTAGGTCCATACCATTTCTGTCCTTTATTGAGCCCATCTTTGCCTGAAATATTCCCTTGGTATCTCTAATTTTCTTGAAGAGATCTCTAGTGTTTCCCATTCTGTTGTTTTCCTCTATTTCTTTGCATTGATCACCGAGGAAGGCTTTCTTATCTCTTTTACTATTCTTTGGAACTCTGCATTCAAACTCTGCATTTCCTTTTCTCCTTTGCTTTTCACTTCTCTTGTTTTCACAGCTATTTGTAAGGTCTCCTCAGACAGCCATTTTGCCCTTTTGTATTTCTTTTTCTTGGGGATGGTCTTGATCTTTGTTTCCTGTACAATGTCATGAACCTCTGTCCACAGTTCATCCGGCACACTGTCTATCAGATAAAGGTGGCGTCATCTGCATATCTGAGGTTATCGATATTTCTCCTGGCAATCTTGATTCCAGCTTGTGCTTCATCCAGCTCAATGTTTTTCATGATGTACTCTGTATAGAAGTTAAATAAGCAGGGTGACAATATACATCCTTGACATACTCCTTTCCCTATTTGGAACCAGTGTGTTATACCATGTCCAGTTCTAACTGTTGCTTCCTAACCTGCATACAGATTTCTCAAGTTGCAAGTCAAGTGGTCTGGTATTCCCACAAGAGGCAGGTCAGGTGGTCTGCTATTTTCCACAGTTTGTTGTGATCTACACAGTCAAAGGCTTTGGTGTAATCTATAAAGCAGAATTAGATGTTTTTCTGGAACTCTCTTGCTTTTTCCATGATCCAACAGATGTTGGCATTTTGATCTCTGGTTCCTCTGCCTTTTCTAAAACCAGCTTGAACATCTGGAAGTTCACAGTTCACGTATTGCTGAAGCCTGGCTTGGAGAATTTTGAGCATTACTTTACTAGCCTGTGAGATGAGTGCAATTGTGTGGTAGTTTGAGCATTCTTTGAGCTGCCTTTCTTTAGGATTAAAATGAAAACTGACCTTTTCCAGTCCTGTGGCCACTGCTGAGTTTTCCAAATTTGCTGAAATATTGAGTACAGCACTTTTACAACATCATCTTTCAGGATTTGAAAGAGCTCAACTGGAATTTTATCACCACCACTAGCTTTGTAGTGATGATTCCTAAGGCCCCCTCGACTTCACATTCCAGGATGTGTGGCTCTAGGTTAGTGATCATACCATCATGGATATCTGGGTCATGAAGATCTTTTTTGTCTATTTGTCCTGTGCATTCTTGCCTCCTCTTCTTAAAATCTTCTGCTTCTGTTAGGTCCATGCCATTTATGTCCTTTATTGTGTTCATCTTTGCATGAAATGTTTCCTTGGTATGTCTAATTTTCTTGAAGAGATCTCTACTCTTTCTCATTTTACTTTTGTCTCTATTTCTTTGCATTGATCGCTGAGGAAGGCTTTCTTATATCTTTTGCTATTCTTTGGAACTCTGCATTCAAATGGCTATATCTTTCCTTTTCTCCTTTGGTGGAGAGTTCTGACAAAATGTGGTCCACTGGAGAAGGGAATGGCAAACCACTTCATTATTCTTGCCTTGAGAACCCCATGAAAAGACAAAAAGATATGACACTGAAAGATGAATGCCCTAGGTTGATAGGTGCCCAATATGCTACTGGGTAAGAATGGAGAAATAACTCCAGAAAGAATGAAGAGATGGACCCAAAGCAAAAACAACACCCAGTTGTAGATGTGGCAGGTGATGGAAGTAAAGTCCAATGCTGTAAAGAGCAATATTGCCTAGGAACCTGGAATGTTAGGTCCATGAATCAAGGCAAATTGGAAGTAGTCAAACAAGAGATGGCAAGAGTGAATATCGACATTTTAGGAAATAGTGACTGGAATGGGTAAATTTAACTCAGATGACCATTATATCTACTACTGTGGGCACAGATCCCTTAGAAGAAATGGACTAGCCATAATAGTCAACAAAAGAGTCTGAAATGCAGTACTTGGATGCAATCTCCAAAATGACAGAATGATCTCTGTTCATTTCCAAGGCAAATCATTCAATATCACAGTAATCCAAGTCTATGCCCCGACCAGTAATGCTGAAGAAGCTGAAGTTGAATGGTTCTATGAAGACCTACAAGACCTTCTAGAAAAATCACCCAAAAAGATGTCCTTTTCATTATAGGGGACTGGAATGCAAAAGTAGGTAATCAAGAACTACATACAGTAACAGGCAAATTTGGCCTTGGAGTATAAAATGAAGCAGGTCAAAGGCTAACAGAGTTTTGCCAAGTGAATGCACTGGTCATAGCAAACACCCTCATCCAATAACACAAGAGAAGACTCTACACATGGACATCACCAGATGGTCAACACCGAAATCAGATTGATTATATTCTTTGCAGCCAAAGATGGAGAAGCTCTATACAGTCAACAAAAACAAGACCGGGAACTGACTGTGGCTCAGATCGTGAACTCCTTATTGCCAAATTCAGGCTTAAGTTGAAGAAAATAGGGAAAACCACTAGACCATTCATGTATGACCTAAATCAAATCCCTTATGATTATACAGTGGAAGTGAGAAATAGATCCAAGGGATTAGATCTGATAGACAGAGTGCCTGAAAAACTATGGATAGAGGTTCGTGACATTGTATAGGAGGCAGTGATCAAGATCATCTCCAAGGAAAAGAAATGCAAAAAGGCAAAATGGTTGTCTGACGAGGGCTTACAAACAGCTGAGAAAAGAAGAGAAGCTAATGGCAAAAGAGAAAAGGAAAGATGTATGTATACCTATGGCTGATTCATGTTGATATTTGGCAGAAACCAGTAAAATTCTGTAAAGCAATTATCTTTCCACTAAAAAATAAATAACATTTTTAAAAAGGCATCAGATAGAAATAAAGAGAAGGACCTTATAACAAAAAATTAAGAATTAAGGAAAATAGAAGTGACATCAAAATTTGAATAAGAGGTGTTCAGATGGCAAGGCAATCAGTAGAGAGAAGGAAATGATTCAAAAATAATGATTACGATTTCCTTAAACTAAGGAAAGATATTCATGCCTTGAATTGACAGATTTCATGCAGTTTGAAACAGAATAGAAAAATGAAATTTATACCCATGCATATGATGGCAAAATGTAAGAAAAACTAAATCTAGGAAAATATTCTAGTAGCTTCTAGAGATTAAAAGTGGAGAAGGCAATAGCAGCCCACTCCATTACTCTTGCCTGGAAAATCCCATGGATGGAGGAGCCTGGTAGGCTGCAGTCCATGGGGTTGCTAAGAGTCGGACACGACTGAGTGACTTCACTTTCACTTTTCACTTTCAAGCATTGGAGAAGGAAATGGCAACCCACTCCAGCGTTCTTGCCTGGAGAATCCCAGGGACCGGGGAGCCTGTTGGGCTGCCGTCTATGGGGTCGCACAGAGTCGGACAGGACTGAAGCGACTTAGCAGCAGCAGCAGCAGCAACAGCAGAGATTAAAAGAAGATCCTCTCCATCTCACAAGGATTTTGTTGTTATCGAGTTGTGCAATGTCAATGTTGAAAAATAGAAAACTATTTTTAGAGTATTGAATAAAAAGATATTTGAATATAGAATTTTTCCAGCCAGATTATTTAAATGCACAGAAAAAAAAATCATGACATGTATAATGCTTCAGCAGATTTAACACACAATGAGCCTTTTTGAAAATACTCTAGGAAAAGAATCAGAAAACTCTGGGCCTTGGGTCAAAACTGATTGTAAACTGTATACCACATGTTTTTGTAAATAACATTTCACTGGATTCAATGCCATACATTCACTATGCATCATCTATGGCTTTTTTCCTGCTGTGATGGCAGAGCTGAGCAATTACAATAGATGGCATGGACTACAAACAAGCCTAAGACATTTGCTATCTGATCCTTTATAGAGAAGTTTGCTAACTCTTGCTGTAGGACAGAGAATTCAAGCAAGAAGAGAATAAATCTAGAATAGTTTGAGGTAAGGGAAGCTAACAGAATAACTATCTTGGTAAACTTCACTGTTTAAACAATGAAAGATGAAAACAAGCTGAAATATATCCCAAACAATCCAGATCTAGAGCATCTTATATGATGACTGCATTGCTGTGGAGGGGCCAGAGGTGGTAAGTGTATGCCAAAGCTTTCACATTTTTCGTGCTATGTGAGTGCAGAGTCGCTTCAGACATGTCCAGCTCTTTGCAACTCTATGGACTGTAGCCAGCCAGGTTCCTCTGTCCATAGGATTCTCTAGGCAAGAATACTCGAGTGGGTTGCCATGCCCTCCTTCAGGGGACCTTTCTGACCCAGGGATAGAACCTGTGTCTCTTGTGTCTCCTGCATTGGCAGGTTGGTTCTTTACCACTAGCGCCACCTGTCTTGTTCTGGCAATACCATGGCAAGGAGAGTCAGGAGTCTGTGCAGCTTAATGGCATCACACAGGAGAGGCATCGTTTACATTACAGAAACATCTCAGAGAGATAATTAGAGCCTGAATTCTGGTCCTCACATAACTGTTTGACTAGCTAATGGCTGGGATGGAAGTGAGATCTAAGCTGAGTGGGCCCCCTGAGCTGCCCAGAGGAGGAGAGGAGCACTAGTGTGTATCCAGGGAGGTAGGGCTGCTGCCTGCCAGGGCTCTGGAAACACCCCCAGGCTAATTTAATTTCTTTTTCTCAGGGCGGGTTGCCTTTCTCTAATTCACACAAATTTGCACTGTGAGCTACTTCCTGACATTATAAGAGGGAACAATCTAGCTATGGATAGGCTTAAAAACTATAGGAAAAAGTAAACAGATATGTGTCATCAATAAATTAGTGGCAACTACCAGAAGTACAGAAATAAATCAGCAAAAGAATAGTTTGTTCATCCAACAGCAAATAGGCAAGGAGAGGGTGGGAAGGAAGGAAACATGGTAACTAAGGGTGTAAAATAGTCTGTCAGTAATAAATCCAAATGTAACAGTAATTAAAATAAATGTAAATGCATAAAATCGATTGATCCAAAGACATAGATGCTCAGATTAGATTTTAAAATGATGATTGCTAGGCAAGAGAATCAAATAACTGTATCTCCATGGAAACATAGACTCAACATGGTAGTTGTCAAGTGATAGTTATAACTGTGCTTTTTTTTTGGTATTGAATTAATTATTCAGAATCAAAGCAATTTCAAATATCCTGGAACCAGAGGTAGACATCTCAAGGTTTTACCTTCCAATTAATGATTTGTTTCAGCAGTGACTCTGCTTAGCAGTCTTAATATGACTTGCTGATAGAAAAGAAAACTCACAAGATAATTTTCAAGAGAATGTTTCACATGGAAAAATTTCTGCAAAACTTAATGAAACAATACAAAATATCATAATTCTGGAAGTGGAATTTTTATTAACTTGCTCAGAACCAGATCTGTCAGAAAAGAGCTGTCAGCTGTGACACAGGATGATGAAACTGTGTGTGAATCACAGAGAAATTGTCTCACCTGTTTTGCTGAAAAGTTGACTCATTCCTTACGAAGGACAGAGAAACTATAATTCAATGAGTCCTTTATTACATGACTGCTTGTTCAAAATAGTGGTAGATTTTTCCTATAAATTCGATTTTGTTCTGCTTAGCTTTTTGTTTTTAGGTTGCAAACTACTGAATATAATGTACCTTTGTTCCAGACAGCAGGGACAGAAAACTTCCCCTGTTTTATGATTAAAAACCACATAAAAAGGAATGAGAACACACAATGGGCAATATATGTTTGGAGAATAATTATGAATTTCCAGCAGCAATGAGCACTTATTTCAAAAGTATATCTTAGTGCTAAAATGTGAAGTCATAGATGGCACATTCTGTTTTTTGGAGCTGGCGGAACCAAAGCTATTCTAAACAGTACTTACTGAGATTGATCACCACTTTGGTCCTTCACAATGTTGTCTAATATCTAAGAATGTTTACACTGCATAATTGCAAAATTTCCTCTGCTTTGCTGCATCTGTACTGGTCATGGGAGAGAAAGATGACCTTCAGGGACTAGTCATTATTTCAGTATCCTGTTCATCTGAAAATGTTGTCTACAATAAAATGATTAAACTTCCAAGTATCTCAATGCCATGAACATTTATGGCTAGAGAAATGGAAAAAACAAAACAAAACGAAAAACCACCTAGCTTTTTACTTTACAAAGGATACTTAATGAGAAGCCAGATCAAGCTATTCCTATTGGTTAACACAATGAAGATGGTAAAAGACAAGACATTTTATCTGTGACAACAGAAGAGTTTGGAAGCCAAATCTGTTAGACTCAGAGGTACACTCAGCATCTTGTGTCCAAACATGAGTTAGATTAAGCCTAGAAACATGGTGGAAGCTGAAAGAGGAACTATTGAAAGACTGGCTGGTGAGGACAGAGCATCTCGTGAGTTAAACCCTCAGCAGAATTGGGAAGATGGGAGAAATTCTGAAGTTCTCTTAGTGATATGACTAGCATTTTAGCCCTATTTACTGGGGAGACAGCAAGAAATCTCATGATTATTGTTTAATATTGCTGAGGCCCATTTGAAAAATGTAAGTTCTGTGCACTTGACATTCTTCTGGAGATAATTAACTACAAAATTTCTAACAGTGTTGGCTTGTTAGGCTAAATTTTGGTTGCTTCATTCTAGCAAACAATATCAACATTTAATCAGAGATGGAAACAGAGTGAATTCTGTACTTTTTTTCTTTCCAAATGTATGTTATATATTTTTTACTTCTCATTTGAAAAATATTTATCAAAAATGAACTATATGTCAGGAATTTTTCTTGGTGCAATAATTAACTTTAATTAGAATGAAGTCCGTCTATTCAAGGAATTGACATTTTAGTGTGGAGATAGGAAAATGAAAAAGCAATTACAATATGATATATAGTTTTGGATGTTTGGTGAGTCCATAGGAGGGTCATTCAACTTGATATCTAAGATCTGGGAAGGCTGCCTGGAAAAAACGCTATTGTTCACTGAGATCTGAAGCATGGATGTGATTAGCCGGGTGAAGGCCATTGAGGGAAGTTAGAATGTAAAGAAGTGTATTCCAAGCAGAGAAAACTATGCAAGGATTAGTGGCTAGAAAAATTATGGTGGATCCCAGCAACCATATGGAATTCATTATAATTCAGGAAAAGGGCAGTAGGTTGGAGGAAGAAGAGAAAAAAGAGGACGTTAATAGAACTACTTGATAATCTACGGTAAGAGTTTGACGGTTGTTTTGAGGTGCTAACCTTCCATCTTTTGGCCTGACAGCTCCCCAATTAAACTCTCTTCCTTGCCTCGACACCTCGTCTCTTGGATTCATTGGCTTATCATGCAGTGAGCAGAGAGAGCTTGGACTTGGTAACAGTTTGGCTGAGCCGGCCAGGAGCCTTGCTACTCGTGGCTAGCCGGCCCCTGTCAGGGAATATTGGGGCAAGACCCTAGCAGCTGCCAGGAACATTTGTTGTCCTGAGGTTCTTTCCTTCAAGATTCCCCAGCCCCAACTGCCCCCAGCGCTTGGCAGTTGAGACAAGGAACTGACAAACTTCTACAGCTGACGGGCTCAGATTTTGTATGTTGGAGAGGGTAAAGCTACTGGAGCGGCGAGTGATGGCTGCATGGTGATGGACTGGCGAGTGGCCGAGAAGAGATACCCCACGTCCAAGGTAAGGAGCAGTGGCTGTGCTTTGCTGCAGCAGCCATGAAGAGATACCACATGTCCAAGGTAAGAGAAACCCCACTAAGATGGTAGGCGCTGAGAGAGGGCATCAGAGGAGGACAGACTGAAGCCACAATCACAGAAAACTAACCAATATAATCATACGGACCACAGCCTTGTCTAACTCAATGAAACTAAGCCATGCTGTATACGGCCACACAAGACGGATGGGTCATGGTGGAGAGGTCTGACAGAATGTGGTCCACTGGAGAAGGGAATAGCAAACCACTTCAGTATTCTTGCCTTGAGAACCCCATGAACAGTATGAAAAAGCAAAAGATAGGACACTGAAAGATGAACTCCCCAGGTTGTTAGGTGCCCAATATGCTACGTGAGATCAGTGGAGAAATAACTCCAGAAAGAATGAAGAGACAGAGCCAAAGCAAAAACAATACCCAGCTGTGGATGTGACTGGTGATGGAAGCAAAGGTCTGATGCTATAAAGAGCAATATTGCATAGGAACCTGGAATGTTAGGTCCATGAATCAAGGCAAACTGAAAGTGGTCAAACAGGAGATGGCAAGAGTGAACATAGACATTTTAGGAATCAGAGAACTAAAATGGACTGAAACGGGTGAATTTAACTCAGATGACCATCATATCTACTACTGTGGGCACAAATCCCTTGGAAGAAATCGAGTAGCCATCATAATCAACAAAAGAGTCCAAAATGCAGTACTTGGATGCAATCTCAAAAACGACAGAATGATCTCTGTTCATTTGCAAGGCAAATCATTCAATATCACAGTAATCCAAGTCTATGCCCCAACCAGTAATGCTGAAGAAGCTGAAGTTGAATGGTTCTATGAAGACCTACAAGACCTTTTAGAATCAACACCCCCCAAAGATGTCCTTTTCATTACAGGGGACTGCAAAAGTAGGATTCAAGAAACACGTGGAGTAAAAGGCAAATTTGGCCTTGGAGTACGGAATGAAGTAGGTCAAAGGATAACAGAGTTTTGCCAAGAGAATGCACTGGTCATAGCAAACAGCCTCTTCCAACAACACAAGAGAAGACTCTACACATGGACATCACCAGATGGCCAATACTGAAATCAGATTGATTGTATTCTTTGCAGCCAGAGATGGAGAAGCTCTATACAGTCAGCAAAAACAAGACCAGGAGCTGACTGTGGCTCAGATCATGAACTCCTTATTGCCAAATCAGACTTAAATTGAATAAAGTAGGGAAAACCACTGGACCATTCAGGTATGACCTAAATCAAATCCCTTATGATTATACAGTAGAAGTGAGAAATAGATCCAAGGGATTAGATCTGATAGACAGAGTGCCTGATGAACTATGGATGGAGATTCATGACATGATACAGGAAACAGGGATCAAAACCATCCCCAAGAAAAAAATGCAAAAAAGCAAAATGGCTGTCTGAGGAGGCCTTACAAATAGGTGTGAAAGTAAGAGAAGCAAAAAGCAAAGGAGAAAAGGAAAGATATACACATTTGAATGCAGAGTTCCAAAGAATAGCAAGGAGAGATAAGAAAGCCTTCCTCAGTGATGAGGGCAAAGAAATAGAGGAAAACAATAGAATGGCAAGACTAGAGTTCTCTTCAAGAAAATAAGAGATACCAAGGGAAAATTTCATGCAAAGATGGGCACAATAAAGGACAGAAATAGTATGGACCTATAGAAGCAGAAGATATTAAGAAGATGTGGCAAGAATACACAGAACAAATATATAAAAAAGATCTTCATGACCCAGATACCCACGATGGTATGATCACTCACCTAGAGCCAGACATCCTGGAATGTGAAGTCGAGGGGGCCTTAGGAAGCATCACTACAAACAAAGCTAGTGGAGGTGATGGAATTCGAGTTGAGCTATTTCAAATCCTGGAAGATGATGCTGTGAAAGTGCTGTACTCAATATGCCAGCAAATTTGCAAAACTCAGCAGTGACCACAGGACTGGAAAAGGTCAGTTTTCATTCCAATCCCAAAGAAAGGCAATGCCAAAGAATGCTCAAACTACCACACAATTGCACTCATCTCACACGCTAGTAAAGTAATGCTCAAAATTCTCCAAGCCAGGCTTCAGCAATATATGAACCGTGAACTTCCAAATGTTCAAGCTGGTTTTAGAAAAGGGAGAGGAACCAGAGCTCAAATTGCCAACATCCGCTGGATCATCAAAAAGCAAGAGAGTTCCAGAAAAACATCTATTTCTGCTTTATTGACTATGCCAACGCCTTTAATTGTGTGGATCAAAAAAAAAAACTGCGAAAAATTCTAAAACAGATGGGAATACCAGACCACCTGACCTGTCTCTTGAGAAACCTGTATGCAGGTCAGGAAGCAACGGATAGAACTGGACATGGAACAACAGACTGGTTCTAAATAGAAAAAGGAGTACATCAAGGCTGTATATTGTCACCCTGCTTATTTAACTTCTATGCACAGTACATCATGAGAAACGCTGGGCTGGAAGAAGCACAAGCTTCTTCAAGATTCCCAGGAGAACTATCAATAACCTCAGATATGCAGATGACATCATCCTTATGGCAGAAAGCAAAGAAGAACTAAAAAGCCTCTTGATGAAAATGAAAGAGGAGAGTGAAAAGGTTGGGTTAGAGCTCAACATTCAGAAAACTAAAATTATGGTATCCGGTCCCATCACTTCATGGGAAATAGATGGGGAAACACTGGAAACAGTGGCTGACTTTATTTTTTGGGGCTCCAGAATCACTACAGATGGTGATTGCAGCCATGAAACTAAAAGACGCTTACTCCTTGGAAGGAAAGTTATGACCAACCTAGATAGCGTATTGAAAAGCAGAGACATTACTTTGCCAACAAAGATCTGTCTTGTCAAGGGTATGGTTTTTCCTGTGGTCATGTATGGATGTGAGAGTTGGACTGTGAAGAAAGCTGAATGCTGAAGAATTGATGCTTTTGAACTGTGGTGTTGGAGAAGACTCTTGAGAGTCCCTTGGACTGCAAGGAGATCCAACCAGTCCACCCTAAAGGAGATCAGTTCATTGGAAGGACTGATGTTGAAGCTGAAACTCCAATATTTTGGACACTTGATGCAAAGAGCTGACTCATCTGAAAAGCCCCGATGCTGGGAAAAATTGAGGGCAGGAGGAGAAGGGGACACCATAGGATGAGATGGTTGGATGGCATCACTGATTCAATGGACATGAGTTTGAATAAACTCCGGGAGTTGGTGATGGACAGGGAGGCCTGGCGTGCTGCGGTTCATGGGGTCTCAAAGATTCAGACATGACTGAGTAATTGAAGTGAACTGAACTGAACTGAGCTGAACTAATGGAGTTTGAATTGCATGATAAAGGCCTGGAAGCCCCTGGAGGATTTAACCAGGGAATATGTGGTTCTATCTGTGTTTTAAGAAGGTCATTTTGGAAGAAGTTTGAAGAGTGACCTGGAAAGGAGAAGACTAGGGGCCAGGACAGAAGCCAGGAAGCTTTGTAGTAAACCAGGTAAGAGATGGAGATGGTCTAATCCGGATGAATACCTGAGACATTGGGGAGAGATGAGGGACTTAGGGTGACAGGAGGTGATGTTTGATCAGATACTCTAAGAGGAGAAGGTGAAGCTGATGCCAGAGTTGATGATTTGGGTGACTGGCGGGTGATAATCTGATTCTCTGATACAGGGGAAACTGTATTCTCTGTATTTTCTATATTCTCTGATACAGAAAAAGGAGACTGAACTCTCCTGAGAAGACTTACATAGAATTTGATGCTTGCCTTATGCCTGCATTGCCTTCTGTTTCAAGGATTCTCTGTTGCTCCTTCACCTTGTACAGTTTGGCTATTTCAAGGCTTCTGCCATTATTTGCACATTTTCCCTTTCTTGCATTGCAACGTGTTTTGCTTTTACTCCAGTGAGATATATCGCTGTGACAGCCATGAGACTTTAAAGCCTGAGTCTCAGTGGCTTAACACAGCCCAAGTTTATTATTTTACAGTTCTGCAGCTCAGAAGTCTGACAAGAGCCTTGATTGGGCTAAAATCAAGCTGTTGGCAGGGCTGTCATCTTTTTTTAAGGGCTCTAAGAGAGAATCCATTTGTTTTTGCCTTTTCCAGCTTCTGGAAGTCATTGACATTTCTTGACTCATGGCCCTCTTCCTCAAAGCTATCAATGGTGGGTAGAGTCCATTGCATCACTCTGACCTCCTCTTCTGCCTCCCTGCCCCACTTTTGAGAACCCTTGTGTTTCCATTGGGCCCATTGAATAGTCCATGATAGCCACCTTATTCTTTAAGTAAGCTAATTTGTACATTTAATTCTGTTTGCAACTTTAATTCCCATTTGCCATGGGAATTAAACATATTGATAGATTCCAGGGATTAGTGATTGCCTTACATGTTGGATTCCTGATCTCAGAAGAAGATTTAGCTTTGGCATCAGAGACAGGCTTGACCATTCAGGGTTCTTATGTGGCAGAAGTTTTGTTACAGTGAAAAGGGGCAGAGAAAGCTTCTGATATAGACATCAGAAGGGGTCGGAGAGGGACCCACTTGCTGGTCTTAGCAAGGGAGCTATATACTTTTTAAATTAGTTACTACAATAAATTAAAAGAGTGTCTCAAGATTGTAAAGGTCTTACCAGACCCACTCCCACAATTTACATTTTAAGATAACTTTACAATAGAAAGATCTTACCAAACCCACCCCCATAAGTTACATTTTAAGATAACAAGATTAGTCAGAAGGTTTTCAGGAAGGAGAAACTGTGCTTAAGCAGGATACATTGTTGTTTTATAATCATTGCTGCTGCTGCTGCTGCTAAGTCGCTTCAGTCGTGTCCAACTCTGTGCGACCCCATAGACGGCAGCCTACCAGGCTCCCCCATCCCTGGGATTCTCCAGGCAAGAACACTGGAGTGGGTTGCCATTTCCTTCTCCAACGCATGAAAATGAAAAGTGAAAGTTAAGTCGCTCAGTTGTGTCTGACTCTTAGCGACCCCATGGACTGCAGCCTACCAGGCTCCTCCGTCCATGGGAGTTTCCAAGCAAGAGTGCTGGAGTGGGGTGCCATTGCCTTCTCCATTATAATCATTAGTACAGAGTTTAAACTGAATTGTTTTGTTGTGTAATCATCAGTTCCTGGCATAAAGAAAAAAGACATTTTATGTGACTGAGACTAAGGAATGTAGAGGAAAAAAAAAAAAGACAATTGTCCTTTCCTTCTCCTTGAGAATTCTGGACCCCTGTCTCCACCTCAAGGGCCCCAGACCCCTTTCTCCTCCTTAGGGACCCTGGACTTCTTATCAACCTACCTAGGAATTGACTCTCTCATTAGGACAGGACATCTTTGGGGGCGGGGGGATCACTATTCTGCCTATTGCTTTTATGAAATCCAACAGAGTTTAATTGTTAAGGTTTTTCTTCTGTTTTTCAAATTGATTTCATCAAGGTCATTGGTAATTTCCACATTGCAAAGTACGATGGAGAATTCCCAGTTCTTAACTTGACCTAAGAGCAACTTTGATTCATGGACGGTTTACTTCTCCTTTATGACCAAGTTTTCACCTGGCTTCTAGGACTTTACATTCTCATGATTTCCCTCTGTTTCATGGGCTACTTCTTCTCAATTCCCAGTTCTTAACTTGACCTAAGAGCAACTTTGATTCATGGATGGTTTACTTCTCCTTTATGACCAAGTTTTCACCTGGCTTCTAGGACTTTACATTCTCATGATTACCCTCTGTTTCATGGGCTACTTCTTCTCGATTTCCCTTCTTCTCAATATTCCCATTTATCCTGAACAAGCAATATTAGAATGTCCCTGAAAGTTCTTTGACCTTTTCTCTTTGGCATCTATACTCACTTCTTGACAACGTCATTGACTCTTAAGGTTTTAAGTATCACTCATGCGCTGACAATTTTCATACTTTTATCTCCAGGCCTCAGTTCAGATCAGTTCAGTCGCTCAGTTGTGTCCGACTCTTTGCAAACCCATGAATCACACCACGCCAGGCCTCCCTGTCCATCACCAACTCCCGGAGTTCACTGAGACTCACGTCCATTGAGTCGGTGATGCCATCCAGCCATCTCATCCTCTGTTGTCCCCTTCTCCTCCTGCCCTCAATCCCTCCCAGCATCAGAGTCTTTTCCAATGAGTCAACTCTTCACATGAGGTAACCAAAGTACTGGAGTTTCAGTTTTAGCATCATTCCTTCCAAAGAAATCCCAGGGCTGATCTCCTTCAGAATGGACTGGTTGGATCTCCTTGCAGGCCAAGGGACTCTCAAGAGTTATCTCCAACACCACAGTTCAAAAGCATCAATTCTTCGGTGCTCAGCTTTCTTTACAGTCCAACTCTCACATCCATACATGACTACTGGAAAAACCATAGCCTTGACTAGATGGACCTTTGTTGGCAAAGTAATATCTCTGCTTTTCAATATGCTATCTAGGTTGGTCATAACTTTCCTTCCAAGGAGTAAGCATCTTTTAATTTCATGGCTGCACTCACCAACTGCAGTGATTCTGGAGCCCCCAAAAATAAAGTCTGACACTGTTTCCAGTGTTTCCCCATCTATTTCCCATGAAGTGATGGGACCAGATGCCATGATCTTCGTTTTCTGAATGTTGAGCTTTATGCCAACTTTTTCACTCTCCTCTTTCACTTTAACCAAGAGGCTTTTTAGTTCCTCTTCACTTTCTGCCATAAGGGTGGTGTCATCTGCATATCTGAGGTTATTGATATTTCTCCCGGCAATCTTGATTCCAGCTTGTGCTTCTTCCAGTCCAGCGTTTCTCATGATGTACTCTGCATAGAAGTTAAATAAGCAGGGTGACAATATACAGCCTTGACACACTCCTTTCCCAATTTGGAACCAGAACCAGTCTGTTGTTCCATGTCCAGTTCTAACTATTTCTTCCTGACCTGCATACAGGTTTCTCAAGAGGCAGGTCAGGTGGTGTGGTATTCCCCTCTCTTTCAGAATTTTCCACAGTTTATTGTGATCCACACAGTCATAGGCTTTGGCATAGTCAATAAAGCAGAAATAGATGTTTTTCTGGAACTTTCTTGCTTTTTGATGATCCAGCAGATGTTGGCAATTTGATCTCTGGTTCCTCTGCCATTTCTAAAATCAGCTTGAACATCTGGAAGTTCATGGTTCACGTATTGCTAAAGCCTGGCTTGGAGAATTTTGAGCATTATTTTACTAGCATGTGAGATGAGTGCAATTGTGTAGTTTGAGCATTCTTTGGCATTGCCTTTCTTTGGGACTGGAATGAAAACTGATCTTTTCCAGTCCTGTGGCCACTGCTGAGTTTTCCAAATTTGCTGGCATATTGAGTGCAGTACTTTCACAGCATCATCTTTCAGGATTTGAAATAGCTAATTGGAATTCTATCACCTCCACTAGCTTTGTTCGTAGTGATGCTTTCTAAGGCCCACTTGACTTCACATTCCAGAATGTCTGGCTCTAGGTCAGTGATCACACCATCGTGATTATCTGGGTCGTGAAGATCTTTTTTGTACAGTTCTTCTGTGTATACCTGCCACCTCTTCTTAATATCTTCTGCTTCTGTTACGTCCATACAATTTCTGTCCTTTATCGAGCCCATCTTTGCATGAAATGTCCCCTTGTTATCTCTAATATTCTTGAAGAGATCTCTAGTCTTTCCCATTCTGTTGTTTTCCTCTATTTCTTGGCATTGATCACTGAGGAAGGCTTTCTTATCTCTTTTGCTATTCTTTTGAACTCTGCATTCAGATGCTTATCTTTCCTTTTCTCCTTTGCTTTTCACTTCTATTCTTTTCACAGCTATTTGTAAGGCCTCCTCAGACAGCCATTTTGCTTTTTTGCATTTCTTTTCCATGGGGATGGTCTTGATCCCTGTCTCCTGTACAATGTCACAAACCTCTGTCCATAGTTCATCAGGCACTCTATCTATCAGATCTAGTCTCTTAAATCTATTTCTCGGGAGGAGCTAAGATGGCAGAGGAGTAGGACGGGGAGAACACTTTCTCCCCCACAAATTCATCAAAAGAACATTTAAACCCCGAGTAAATTCCACAAAACAACTTCTGAATGCTGGCAGAGGACATCAGGCACCCAGAAAAGAAACCCAAATCTTTGAAAGGAGGTAGGAAAATATATAAAAGACAAAAAAAGAGACAAAAGAGGGAGGGATGGAGTTCCGTCCCGGGAAGGGAGTCTTAAAAAGAGAGGTTTCCAAATACCAGGAAACCTTCTCACTGCCGAATCTGTGCCGAGCCTTGGAAGCACAGAGGGCAACATAACAGGGAGGAAAAATAAATAAACAATTAAAACCTGCAGATTGCAAGCCCTACGGTAACTCTCCGGTAACTCCGCCAGCGGAGAAGCAGCGCAGACGCCTGCACAGGCCACTAGCAAGTGGGGGCTGGGCAGGGAGGAGCGGCGTGGGCTGCATCGCTTAGAGTAAGGATCTGGCCTGAATACCCCCAGCGCTATCTGAGTGAAATAATTTGGGCTAGCAAACCAGACTGTGGGATATCTACCACGCTAAAAGCCAGCCCTAACCTAAGACACCGCCAGGCCCATGCACGGAACAAAGGACTGAACAGAGATAGCCGGCTGCAGACCATCCCCCTGTGGTGACAGGCAGCCAGAGCCGGAAGGGGGCAATTGCAGCCCCAGAGAGACATTATCTATAAAACTGTAAGCAGGCTTTTTTGCTAACTAAAACTTCTTGGGGGTCTGGACAGTCAACATCCGCCTGAGAAGGTGCGCCGGTTGTACACCCAGATAACCGAGCGGCGGGGAGGTGATAAGACGCAGCAATCGCGCTTGCCAAACACTTCATCACCTGAGCTGCTCAGACCTCGGAAGGGCACAAAACGCAGGTCCAACCTAGTCCGCGCCTCTGAGGACTACCTGAGTGCCTGAACCTGAGCGGCTTGGACCCGGGAGGTGCAAGCAGCCCAGGGTCGGCCACGGATGATTCCCAGCGGAGCAACCTAGAGCCTGAGCAGTGTGGGCAGGGAGGCTACATGCGCCGTGAGCGGGGGCAGGCCCAGTGTGGCTGAGGCACTGCGAGCACACGCCAGTGTTATTTGTTTGCAGCGTCCCTCCCTCCCCACAGTGTGACTGAACAAGTGCGCCTAAAAAAAAACAAAAAAAAGTGTCCACCACCGTCCCCTTTGTGTCAGGGCGGAAACCAGACACTGAAGAGACCAGCAAACAGAAGAAGCTATAACAGAGGGAACCACCTTGGAAGCTATAGGCAATAGATTAAACCCTGTGGTTAGTACCGACTACATAGGAAGGGGCCTATAGATCTTGAGAAATATAAGTCGGACCAAGGGGAACTAGCTGAAAATGAACTGACCCCACAATACTCACAACAAAACCAGAGAAAGTCCTAGATATATTTTTACTATCTTTACAATCATTCTTTCTTTCTTTTTTTTTTTAATTAAAAAAAAATTTAAGTCCTCTATTATTCCTTTAATTTTCACTTTTATAACCTATTACTTTGCAAAAAAAAAGACCCTATTTTTTTATTTTTTTTAAAGCAAACTTCATATATATATATTTTATAATTTTTGTGACCTTGTTTTTTTTTTTATTCTTTTAACATTGTATTTTTGAAATTCCAATCTCTACTCTAGATTTTTAATTTTAGCTTTTTGGTATTTGCTATCAATTTTGTACCTGTATTTCTTTTTTATAATTTTTGTGACTTTTTTTTTTGTCCACTCTCTTTTTTTCTCTTCTTCTTTTATATAACACTGTATACCTGGAATTCCAAACTCTACTCTAGATTTTTCATTTATGCTTTTTGGTATTTGTTATCAATTTTGTACCTATATTTTCTTTATAATTTTTGCAACTTTGTTTTTTTTTTTTTCTCTCTCTCTCTTTCTTTTTCTTCTGCTTTTTTTTAACATTGTATTTTTGAAATTCCAAACTCTACTCTAGATGTTTAACTTTTGCTTTTCGGTATTTGTTATCAATTTTGTACCTATATTTTCTTTATAATTTTTGTGACTTTGTTTGTTTTTTTTTTCTCTGTTTATTTTCCTTCTTCTTTTCTTTAACATTGTATTTTTGAAATTCCAAACTCTACTCTAGATTTTTAATTTTTGCTTTTATGTATTTGTTACCAATCTTGTACCTTTAAGAACCCAATCTTCAGTACCCATTTTTCACTAGGGAGTGAGATTACTGGCTTGACTGCTCTCTCTCTCTTTGGACTCTCCTTTTTCTCCACCAGGTCGCCTGTGTCTCCTCCCTAACCCCTCTCTACTCTACCCAACTCTGTGAATTTCTGTGTGTTCCAGATGGTGGAGAACACTTAGGGAACTGATTACTGGCTGGATCTGTCTCCCTCCTTTTCATTTCCCCCTTTTATCCTCCTGGCCACCTCTGTCTCCTTCCTCCTTCTTCTCTTCTCTGTATAACTCCATGAACATCTCTGAGCATTCCAGTTGTGGAGTACACATAAGGAAGTGATTACTGGCTAGCCTGCTCTCTCCTCTATTGATTCCACCCCATCTCATTCGGGTCACCTCTAACTCCCTCCTCCCTCTTCTCTTCTCCATGTAACGCTGTGAACCTCTCTGGGTGACCCTCACAGTGGAGAAACTTTTCATCTTTAACGTAGATGTTTTATCAATGGTGCTGTATAGAAGGAGAAGTTTTGAAACTACTGTAAAAATATGACTGATAACTGGAAGCAGGAGGCTTAAGTCCAAACCCTGACTCCAGGGAACTCCTGAATCCAGGGATCATTAATTGACAGGAGCTCATCAAATGCCTCCATACATACACTGAAACCAAGCACCACACAAGGGCCAACAAGTTCCAGGGCAAGACATACCAAGCAAATTCTCCGGCAACACAGGAACACAGCCCTGAGCTCCAAGATACAGGCTGCCCCAAGTCACCCCAAAACCACAGACATCTCATAACTCATTACTGGACACTTCATTGCACTCCAGAGAGAAGAAATCCACTTCCACCCACCAGAACACCAACACAAGCTTCCCTAACCAAGAAACCTTGACAAGCCACCTGTACAAACCCACACACAGTGAGGAAATGCCACAATAAAGAGAACTCCACAAACTTCCAGAATACAGAAAGGACACCCCAAACTCAGCAATTTAAACAAGATGAAGAGACAGAGGAATACCCAGAAGATAAAGGAACAGGATAAATGCCCACCAAACCAAACAAAAAAGGAAGAAATAGGGAATCTACCTGATAAAGAATTCTGAATAACGATAGTGAAATTGATCCAAAATCTTGAAATCAAAATGGAATCACAGATAAATAGCCTGGAGACAAGGATTGAGAAGATGCAAGAAAGGTTTAACAAGGACCTAGAAGAAATAAAAAGGAGTCAATATATAATGAATAATGCAATAAATGAAATAAAAAACACTCTGGAGGCAACAAATAGTAGAATAACAGAGGCAGAAGATAGGATTAGTGAATTAGAAGATAGAATGGTAGAAATAAATGAATCAGAGAGGAAAAAAGAAAAACGAATTAAAAGAAATGAGGACAATCTCAGAGACCTCCAGGACAATATTAAACACTCCAACATTCGAATCATAGGGGTCCCAGAAGAAGAAGACAAAAAGAAAGACCATGAGACAATACTTGAGGAGATAATAGTTGAAAACTTCCCTAAAATGGGGAAGGAAATAATCACTCAAGTCCAAGAAACCCAGAGAGTCCCAAACAGGATAAACCCAAGGCGAAACACCCCAAGACACATATTAATCAAATTAACAAAGATCAAACACAAAGAACAAATATTAAAAGCAGCAAGGGAAAAACAACAAATAACACACAAGGGAATTCCCATAAGGATAACAGCTGATCTTTCAATAATAACTCTTCAAGCCAGGAGGGAATGGCAAGACATACTTAAAGTGATGAAAGAAAATAACCTACACCCCAGATTATTGTACCCAGCAAGGATCTCATTCAAATATGAAGGAGAAATCAAAAGCTTTACAGACAAGCAAAAGCTGAGAGAATTCAGCTCTCCAACAAATGCTAAAGGATATTCTCTAGACAGGAAACACAAAAACGGTGTATAAATTCGAACCCAAAACAATAAAGTAAATGGCAAAGGGATCATACTTATCAATAATTACCTTAAACGTAAATGGGTTGAATGCCCCAACTAAAAGACAAAGACTGGCTGAATGGATACAAAAACAAGACCCCTACATATGCTGTCTACAGGAGACCCACCTCAAAACAGGGGACACATACAGACTGAAAGTGAAGGGCTGGAAAAAGATTTTCCATGCAAATAGGGACCAAAAGAAAGCAGGAGTAGCAATACTCATATCAGATAAAATAGAATTTAAAACAAAGGCTGTGGAAAGAGACAAAGACGGTCACTACATAATGATCAAAGGATCAATCCAAGAAGAAGATATAACAATTATAAATATATATGCACCCAACACGGGAGCACCGCAATATGTAAGACAAATGCTAACAAGTATGAAAGGAGAAATTAACAATAACACAATAATAGTGGGAGACTTTAATACCCCCACTCACACCTATGGATAGATCAACTAAACAGAAAGTTAACAAGGAAACACAAACTTTAAACGATACAATAGACCAGTTAGACCTAATCGATATCTATAGGACATTTGATCCCAAAACAATGAATTTCACCTTTTTCTCAAGCGCACATGGAACCTTCTCCAGGATAGATCACATCCTGGGCCATAAATCTAGCCTTGGTAAATTCAAAAAAATTGAAATCATTCCAAGCATCTTTTCTGACCACAATGCAGTAAGATTAGATCTCAATTACAGGAGAAAAACTATTAAAAATTCCAACATATGGAGGCTGAACAACACACTACTAAATAACCAACAAATCACAGGAGAAATCAAAAAAGAAATCAAAATTTGCATAGAAATGAATGAAAATGAAAACACAACAACCCAAAACCTGTGGGACACAGTAAAAGCAGTCCTAAGGGGAAAGTTCATAGCAATACAGGCATACATCAAGAAACAAGAAAAAAGGCAAATAAATAACCTAACTCTACACCTAAAGCAACTAGAAAAGGAAGAAATGAAGAACCCCAGGGTTAGTAGAAGGAGAGAAATCTTAAAAATAAGGGCAGGAATAAATGCAAAAGAAACAAAAGAGACCATAGCAAAAATTAACAAAGCCAAAAGCTGGTTCTTTGAAAGGATAAATAAAATTGACAAACCATTAGCCAGACTCATCAAGAAACAAAGGGAGAAAAATCAAATCAATAAAATTAGAAATGAAAATGGAGAGATCACAACAGACAACACAGAAATACAAAGGATCATTAGAGACTACTATCAACAATTATATGCCAATAAAATGGACAACGTGGAAGAAATGGACAAATTCTTAGAAAAGTACAACTTTCCAAAACTGGACCAGGAAGAAATAGAAAATCTTAACAGACCCATCACAAGCACGGAAATTGAAACTGTAATCAGAAATCTTCCAGCAAACAAAAGCCCAGGTCCAGACGGCTTCACAGCTGAATTCTACCAAAAATTTAGAGAAGAGCTAACACCTATCCTACTCAAACTCTTCCAGAAAATTGCAGAGGAAGGGAAACTTCCAAACTTATTCTATGAGGCCACCATCACCCTAATACCAAAACCTGACAAAGATCCCACAAAAAAAGAAAACTACAGGCCAATATCACTGAAGAACATAGATGCAAAAATCCTTAACAAAGTTTTAGCAATCAGAATCCAACAACACATTAAAAAGATCATACACCATGACCAAGTGGGCTTTATCCCAGGGATGCAAGGATTCTTCAATATCCGCAAATCAATCAATGTAATACACCACATTAACAAATTGAAAAACAAAAACCATATGATTATCTCAATAGATGCAGAGAAAGCCTTTGACAAAATTCAACATCCATTTATGATAAGAACTCTCCAGAAAGCAGGAATAGAAGGAACATACCTCAACATAATAAAAGCTATATATGACAAACCCACAGCAAACATTATCCTCAATGGTGAAAAACTGAAAGCATTTCCTCTAAAGTCAGGAACAAGACAAGGGTGCCCACTTTCACCATTACTATTCAACATAGTTTTGGAAGTTTTGGCCACAGCAATCAGAGCAGAAAAAGAAATAAAAGGAATCCAAATTGGAAAAGAAGAATTAAAACTCTCACTGTTTGCAGATGACATGATCCTCTACATAGAAAACCCTAAAGACTCCACCAGAAAATTACTAGAACTAATCAATGATTATAGTAAAGTTGCAGGATATAAAATCAACACACAGAAATTCCTTGCATTCCTATACACTAATAATGAGAAAACAGAAAGAGAAATTAAGGAAACAATTCCATTCACCATTGCAATGGAAAGAATAAAATACTTAGGAATATATCTACCAAAAGAAACTAAAGACCTATATATAGAAAACTATAAAACACTGGTGAAAGAAATCAAAGAGGACAATAATAGATGGAGAAATATACCATGTTCATGGATTGGAAGAATCAATATAGTGAAAATGAGTATACTACCCAAAGCAATTTATAGATTCAATGCAATCCCTATCAAGCTACCAACGGTATTCTTCACAGAGCTAGAACAAATAATTTCACAATTTGTATGGAAATACAAAAAACCTCGAATAGCCAAAGCGATCTTGAGAAAGAAGAATGGAACTGGAGGAATCAACCTGCCTGACTTCAGGCTCTACTACAAAGCCACAGTCATCAAGACAGTATGGTACTGGCACAAAGACAGATATATAGATCAATGGAACAAAATAGAAAGCCCAAAGATAAATCCACGCACATATGGACACCTTATCTTTGACAAAGGAGGCAAGAATATACAATGGATTAAAGACAATCTCTTTAACAAGTGGTTCTGGGAAAACTGGTCAACCACTTGTAAAAGAATGAAACTAGAGCACTTTCTAACGCCATACACAAAAATAAACTCAAAATGGATTAAAGATATAAACGTAAGACTAGAAACTATAAAACTCCTAGAGGAGAACATAAGCAAAACAGTCTCCGACATACATCACAGCAGGTTCCTCTATGATCCACCTCCCAGAATATTGGAAATAAAAGCAAAAATAAACAAATGGGCCCTAATTAAACTTAAAAGCTTCTGCACAACAAAGGAAACTATAAGCAAGGTGAAAAGACAGCCTTCAGAATGGGAAAAAATAATAGCAAATGAAGCAACTGACAAACAACTAATCTCAAAAATATACAAGCAACTCCTACAGCTCAATTCCAGAAAAATAAATGACCCAATCAAAAAATGGGCCAAAGAACTAAATAGACATTTCTCCAAAGAAGACATACAGATGGCTAACAAACACATGAAAAGATGCTCAACATCACTCATTATCAGAGAAATGCAAATCAAAACCACTATGAGGTACCATTTCACACCAGTCAGAATGGCTGTGATCCAAAATCTACAAGCAATAAATGCTGGAGACGGTGTGGAGAAAAGGGAACCCTCTTATTAAACTGTTAGTGGGAATGCAAACTAGTACAGCCAGTATGGAGAACAGTGTGGCGATTCCTTAAAAAACTGGAAATAGAACTGCCTTATGATCCAGCAACCCCACTGCTGGGCATACATACTGAGGAAACCAGAATTGAAAGAGACACGTGTACCCCAATGTTCATTGCAGCACTGTTTATAATAGCCAGGACATGGAAGCAACCTAGATGTCCATCAACAGATGAATGGATAAGAAAGCAGTGGTACATATACACAATGGAGTATTACCCAGCCATTAAAAAGAATACATTTGAATCAGTTCTAATGAGGTGAATGAAACTGGAGCCTATTTTACAGAGTGAAGTAAGCCAGAAAGAAAAACACCAATACAGTATACTAACACATATATATGGAATTTAGAAAGATGGTAACAATAACCCTGTATACGAGACAGCAAAAGAGACACTGATGTATAGAACAGTCTTTTGGAGTCTGTGGGGAGGGAGAGGGTGGGATGATTTGGGAGAATGGCATTGAAATACGTATAATATATGGAACGAGTCGCCATCCAGGTTCGATGCACGATACTGGATGCTTGGGGCTGGTGCACTGGGACGACCCAGAGGGATGGTATGGGGAGGGAGGAGGAAGGAGGGTTCAGGATGGGGAACACATGTATACCTGTGGCGAATTCATTTTGATATTTGGCAAAACCAATACAATATTGTAAAGTTTAAAAATAAAATAAAATTTTAAAAAATCTATTTCTCACTTCCACTGTATAATCATAAGGGATTTGCTTTAGATCATACCTGAATGGTTTAATGGTTTTCCCTACTTTCTTCAATTTAAGTCTGAATTTGGCAATAAGGAGTTCATGATCTGAGGCACAGTCAGTTCCCGGTCTTGTTTTTGCTGACTGCATAGAGCTTTTCCATTTTTGGCTGCAAAGAATATAATCAACCTGATTTCGGTGTCCATGTGTAGAGTCTTCTCCTGTATGGTTGGAGGAGGGTGTTTGCTATGACCAGTGCATTTTCTTGGCAAAACTCTATTAGTCTTTGCCCTGATTCATTCTGTATTCCAAGGCCAAATTTGCCTGTTACTCCAGGTGTTTCTTGACTTCCTACTTTTACATTCCAGTCCCCTATAATGAAAAGGACATCTTTTTTGGGTATTAGTTCTAAAGGTCTTGTAGGTCTTCATAGAAACGTTCAACTTCAGCTTCTTCAGCATTACTGGTTGGGGCATAGCTTGGATTACTGTGATATTGAGTGGTTTGCCTTGGAAACAAACAGAGATCATTCTGTCGTTTTTGAGATTGCATCCAAGTACTGCATTTCCAACTCTTTTGTTGACCACTATGGCTATTCCATTTCTTCTAAGGGATTCCTGCCCACAGTAGTAGATATCATGGTCATCTGAGTTAAATTCATCCATTCCAGTCCATTTTACTTCGCTGATTCCTAGAATGTTGACGTTCACTCTTGCCATCTCCTGTTTGACCACTTCCAATTTGTCTTGATTCATGGACCTGACATTCCAGGTTCCTATTCAATATTGCTCTTTACAGCATCGGGCCTTGCTTCTATCATCAGTCACATCCCCAACTGGGTATTGTTTTTGCTTTGGCCCCATCACTTCATTCTTTCTGGAGTTATTTCTCCACTGATCTCCAGTAGCATATTGGGCCCCTACTGACCTGGGGAGTTCCTCTTTCAGTATCCTATCATTTTGTCTTTTCATAGTGTTCATGGGGTTCTCAAGGCAAGAATACTGAAGTGGTTTGCCATTCCCTATATATACTATCTAGGTTGGTCATAACTTTCCTTCCAAGGAGTAAGTGTCTTTTAATTTCATGGCTGCAGTCACTGTCTACAGTGATTTTGGAGCCCCCCAAAACAAAGTCAGCCACTGTTTACACTGTTTCCCCATCTATTTGCCATGAAGTGATGGGACTAGATGCCATGATCTTAGTTTTCTGAATGTTGAGCTTTAAGCCAACTTTTTCACTCTCCTCTTTCACTTTCATCAAGAGGCTTTTTAGTTCCTCTTCACTTTCTGCCATAAGGGTGGTGTCATCTGCATATCTGAGGTTATTGACATTTCTCCCGGCAATCTTGATTCCAGCTTGTGCTTCTTCTAGGCCAGCGTTTCTCATCTCCAGGCCTAGACCCCTCATATTTCAGACTTGTATATTCAGCTGCCTCCACTACATCTTTACGTGAAAGTTTAACAAGCATTTCAACATCAACATATTAAAAACGAAACTCCTGCTCTTCCCACTGAAACCTGTTCTATTTGTGGTTTTTCTTATCTTCATTAAGTTCAGTTCAGTCGCTCACTCGTGTCCAACTCTTTGTGACTCCATGAATCGCAGCACGCCAGGCCTCCCTGTCCATCATCAACTGCTGGAGTCTACCCAAACCCATGTTCATTGAGTCCGTGATGCCATCCAGCCATCTCATCCTCTGTCGTCCCCTTCTCCTCCTGCCCCCAATCCTTCCCAGAATTAGGGTCTTTTCCAATGAGTCAACTCTTCGCATGAGGTGGCCAAAGTACTGGAGTTTCAGCTTCAGCATCAGTGCTTCCAAAGAACACCCAGGACTGATCTCCTTTAGAATGGACTGGTTGGATCTCCTTGCAGTCCAAGGGACTCTCAAGAGTCTTCTCCAATACCACAGTTCAAAAACATCAATTCTTCAGCACTCAGCTTTCTTCACAGTTCAACTCTCACATCCATACATGACCACTGGAAAAACCATAGCCTTGACTAGACGGACCTTTGTTGGCAAAGTAATGTCTCTGCTTTTGAATATGCTATCTAGATTGGTCATAGATTTCCTTCCAAGGAGTAAGCGTCTTTTAATTTCATGGCTGCACTCACCATCTGCAGTGATTCTGGAGCCCCCCAAAATAAAGTCTGACACTGTTTCCACTGTTTCCCCATCTATTTCCCATGAAGTGATGGGACCAGATGCCATGATCTTCGTTTTCTGAACGTTGAGCTTTAAGCCAAGTTTTTCACTCTCCTCCTTCACTTTCATCAAGAGGCTTTTTAGTTCCTCTTCACTTTCTGCCATAAGGATGGTGTCATCTGCATATCTGAGGTTATTGATATTTCTCCCGGCAATCTTGATTCCAGCTTGTGCTTCTTCCAGTCCAGCATTTCTCATGATGTACTCTGCATATAAGTTCAATAAGCAGGGTGACAATATACAGTCTTGATGTACTCCCTTTCCTATTTGGAACCAGTCTGTTGTTCCATGTTTCTTATCTTGGCTGATGTCAACTCCACAATTTCAGGTTGTTATGACAAAAAGTCTTGGAGTTGCCCTTGAATTCTTTTTTCATCTTTACATCTCACAGTCCCTCTGTCACAGGAACTCCTGTGACTCTGCTTTAAAATATATCCAGTATTCATCATGTCTCAATACCTTAACGGCTATCACCTTGTTTTAGAAACTGTTTTCAGGACCTCATGATGTAGATGGTAATGGTTAAAGTTGTTTTGCAACAAGTAACATCATACTCAGAAGCATGATGTACAAAAATTGAGGAACTTGCTATTCTTTGTTTTTAATTTTTATTGAAGTATAGTTGATTTATGGTGTTGTGTTAATTTCTGCTATAAACTGATTCAGTAATCCATTATGATTTATTACAGGATATTGAATATTGTTCCTGTGCTATACAGTAGGATCTTGTTGTTTACCCATCCTATATATAATCATTTGCATCTGCTAACCCCAAACTCCTACTCCATCCCTTCTGCACCCCTCCTCCTCCTTCTTGGCAACCACAAGTCTGAAAAGCTTGCTGATCTTCATGTAGGCAAATCTCAATACATTTATCATAGCCTTTATACACCTTACAGATTCCTGGATAAATGCACTTGAATGTAAAAAGCTTTCTTCAGTTACATTTTCTAAGGTGTTTCATTTCTTAAGAAGAAAAGAAAGTCACCTGACTTTGAAATTTATAGCAGAATTTTATTGCTTTCCATGGCTGGCTAAATCCAGAAAAAAGTCTTAGATGTGTTTCTGGTCAAGGTGGATGCTGATCTGTGTCGATTTAGGTTGCATTTACTTCAGCCTTTATCAGACTATATCAATACTTATCTCTAGTGGTTTGAATAAGAAGCTTAAGTGCTAGATTCTGATTCTATAAGCAGTTAAATGCCAATCTACAATACTTATTCAGTCCTTTATATACCTCCCAAATATCTAGATAATTCCAGACCACAGTAATATCATTAGGTTAAATTTGATACTCTGAAATAATTTTTAATCACAGAGAAGACTGCTTTTGATTCCGTTATCAACTTGATTTCCCATGAATATGGAGAAAGTGAAATGTGCAGCCCAGGTAGAGATTGTGGCAAAGTTCCTGCTTCCATTGATATGATGAACTGTATCTCCAGGGTTTCTTTTCTGCTACAAACTTTTGTATTTCTAGTTGCTGGTTCTGATTAAGTTTTTCCTTCCTATGGCATCCTCCTGGGGATTTCTATTTAAGATAGTCTAGGAAAAAATTTCTTTACTATTCTTTAGCCATCTTTCACAAAGCTTTCTTCAGGGTGTTTTTTTTTTTTTTTTTAACAGAAGTATTTAAAATTAATCACTATGGCTTGCACACTGGACTTCCCACACCAACCCTAATGTTCTCAGAATATTGATGAGAAGGCACAGCTTGTCCTCAGTGATGGTGCTAACTGTTTTATGGCTCTTTTCCAGAAAGATCCATCAAAAGAGACGAGGAAAATCCCTTGAGCTTTCTGAAACAAAACACCACTAAAAATTTCTTTTATGAATAGAAACAGCAACAAATAAAAAGTAAATAAAACTGAAGTACAGAAGGTCTTACTATTCAGAATGATACGTTTGAAAGAGCAGTTAGAAGGGAGAGAGAAAAATTATTCTTTTAAGGCACATCTATAGCAAGAAGAGAATAGCAAGAAGAGATAAGAAAGCCTTCTTCAGCGATCAATGCAAAGAAATAGAGGAAAACAACAGAACGGGAAAGACTAAAGATCTCTTCAAGAAAATCAGAGATACCAAAGGAACATTTCATGCAAAGATGGGCTCGATAAAGGACAGAAATCGTATGGACCTAACAGAAGCAGAAGATATTAAGAAGAGATGGCAAGAATACACAGAAGAACTATACAAAAAAGATCTTCATGATCAAGATAATCACGATGGTGTGATCACTGACCTAGAGCCAGACATCATGGAATGTGAAGTCAAGTGGGCCTTAGAAAGCATCACTACGAACAAAGCTAGTGGAGGTGATAGAATTCCAGTTGAGCTATTCCAAATTCTGAAAGATGATGCTGTGAAAGTACTACACTCAATCTGCCAGCAAATTTGGAAAACTCAGCAGTGGCCACAGGACTGGAAAAAATCAGTTTTCATTCCAATCCCAAAGAAAGGCAATGCCGAGAATGCTCAAACCACCACACAATTGCACTCATCTCACACGCTAGTAAAGTAATGCTCAAAATTCTCCAAGCCAGGCTTCAGCAATATGTGAACCGTGAACTTCCAGATGTTCAAGCTGGTTTTAGAAGAGGCAGAGGAACCAGAGATGAAATTGCCAACATCTGCTGGATCATCAAAAAAGCAAGAGAGTTCCAGAAAAACATCTATTTCTGCTTTATTGACCATGCCAAAGCCTTTGACTGTGTGGATCATAATAAACTGTGGAAAATTCTGAAAGAGATGGGAATACCAGACCACCTGACCTGCCTCTTGAGAAACCTGTATGCAGGTCAGGAAGCAACAGTTAGAACTGGACGTGGAACAACAGACTGGTTCCAAATAGGAAAAGGAGTTCGTCAAGGCTGTATACTGTCACCCTGTTTATTTAACCTATATGCAGAGGACATCATGAGAAATGCTGGACGGGAAGAAACACAAGCTGGAATCAAGATTGCTGGGAGAAATATCAATAACCTCAGATATGCAGATGACACCACCCTTATGGCAGAAAGTGAAGAGGAACTAAAAAGCCTCTTGATGAAAGTGAAAGTGGAGAGTGAAAAAGTTGGCTTAAAGCACAACATTTGGAAAACGAAGATCATGGCATCTGGTCCCATCACTTCATGGGAAATAGATGGGGAAACAGTGGAAACAGTGTCAGACTTTATTTTTCTGGGCTCCAAAATCACTGCAGATGGTGATTGCAGCCATGAAATTAAAAGACACTTACTCCTTGGAAGGAAAGTTATGACCAACCTAGATAGCATATTCAAGAGCAGAGACATTATTTTGCCAGCAAAGGTCTGTCTAGTCAAGGCTATGGTTTTTCCAGTGGTCATGTATGGATGTGAGAGTTGGACTGTGAAGAAGGCTGAGCGCCGAAGAATTGATGCTTTTGAACTGTGGTGTTGGAGAAGACTCTTGAGAGTCCCTTGGCCTGCAAGGAGATCCAACCAGTCCATTCTGAAGGAGGTCAGCCCTGGGATTTCTTTGGAAGGAATGATGCTGAAGCTGAAACTCCGGTACTTTGGCCACCTCATGCGAAGAGTTGACTCATTGGAAAAGACTCTGATGCTGGGAGGGATTGGGGGCAGGAGGAGAAGGGGACGACAGAGGATGAGATCGCTGCATTGCATCACTGACTCGATGGACGTGAGTCTCAGTGAACTCCAGGAGTTGGTGATGGACAGGGAGGCCAGGCGTGCTGGCATTCATGGGGTCGCAAAGAGTCGGACACGACTGAACGACTGCTCTGATCTCATCTCATTGCTCTTCCTTCAGTTTCGGATTTTCTCTGCATTTTTAAGCAAGATATGTGTGATGAACCCACAGCAAAGGCGGGCATTATGATCTTGGCTCTTGTGTTTATGCATTCCTGTGGCTTTCCTGTTTATTCAGCACAGGCTGCAATATCTTTCCTTTTCATTTGGTTCTGACTCTCCAACCAAAGTCATCTTTGGAGTCATACTTGAATCGGAGAAAGCAACTGCTCAGCCAGATTTAGCATCTCCATAATAGAGATGACTATATTTTATAGATACTCGAGTAAAATAGCAGGTAGCATTTCTAAAAGAGGCTTTCCACAGCTACTGTCATCCTATATTTTTAAATATCAAAGGTGCAGGTACCAACTGGCCTCTGGTACACATCCACAGTGGCTCAGACGGTAAAGAATCTGCTTGCAATGTGGGGGACCTGGGATTGATCCCTGGGTCGGAAAGATCCCCTGGAAAAGGGAATGGCAACCCTCTCCAGTATTCTTGCCTGGAAAATTCCATGGACAGAGAAGCCTGGTGGGCTACAGTCCATGGGTTTGCAAAGAGTCGGACACGACTGAGCAACTAACACCTCATTATCACTTCACATGTTACAGTGGTGCCCCCTTATTCATAGAGGATATATTCCAAGACCTGCAGTGGATGCCTGACATCACGGGTAGTACTGAACCCCATGTAAATTATGTTTTTTCCTAAACATTCATACTAACAATTTAAGAAATTGACAACTATAGTCAATAATAAAATAGAACAATGATAACAATATGCTGTAATAAAAGTTATGTGAATGGGATCTTTCTCTCACATATCTCACGGCACAAATGTAGTGTCTTTTCCATCTTAACTAAGCACTCATCACACTGCGGCTTTAACGTTTGCAGTTTGAGGTGTGACAGCAAGACTAGCATGAATTTCTTTTTGCTTTGTCACAATTGCATGGACTAAAGATTTATTCTTACTGTAGAGCTTAGCAATCTCAGCATACATTTCCCCCCCTTTCCTTATTAAGTTGAAAACTTAAGCCTTTTTAGGTAAAAAAACAGCAACACTTGTGGTTTCTTCAGCAAATCCAAATTGCCCATATCACTACCTTGGGTCTTTGGGGCCATTATTAGGTAAAACAAAGGTGGTTTGACCAAAAGCACTGTGATACCACAACAGATAATCTGATAACCAAGATGGCTGCTACGTGACTAACCTGCGGGATATTGGTCAGAGGGGTGTTCCATGATCTGACCAAGACAGAGCCAGATGATGCAAGATTTTATCACACTACTTAGCCTGGCATGCAATTTAAAGCTTATGAATGGTTTATTTCTGGAATTTTCCATTTAACATTTTTGGACTGGGGTTGATAGCAGATAACTGAAACTGCAAAAAGTAAAAAATGGACAAGGGATGACACAGTTGTATTCTTACAGTTGATTCTGGACTGGACATAGATACACTGCAGATTATAGATACACATTATAGATACAAAGATACATTAAATGTATCTTTGGAGCTATCTGGGTTCATCTGCAGGTTCACTATTTACTGGTTGTTTAAACTTGGACACATTGAGATAACTTCTCTTTTTAAATTTCCTTACATATAATATGGGGAGAATTATAGTAATAGTATCTACTTTATACGATTGTTGAGAGGATGAATTTAACATTCTCAAATAAATGTTGGATAATATCATTGGGATAAGTAGTTCATATTTTAGCAATGAAAATTTTAAATAAAGGTTAAAGTCAGATTATTGTCTTTAAAATAAGAATGAGGCATTTTGAGGGAAGTAGCCTATTTTAACTTCCAAAATTCTAGAGAATATTAGCTTGAATAATTTTACCAATATTGAAATAAATCAAATAGTCAGAAGGGATACTGATGATCAGAAATAGATGCTGAGACTTTTGTAGGGAAATCACAGTATTTTTACCTGGAAGAGTAAGTTCTGAAGCTCCAAACTAACATCAAAGTTAGTTTTGCATAAATCTATTGTGTAATGATGTTTAAGAGCTTGAAAATTTTAATTGCCAGTAACAAAAAAAATAAGATAATGTCTTGAACTTGCGTTCCTGTTAGTAACAGGTGAATGGGATAGGCTTGTGTGTTTGTTCCAATATATAATATTGACGGCCACAAAATCAACAAACACACAATTACCTATTTTTTTGATAGTTCATGACAGTTAAAAACTCTAAGCCTTTGGTTGGATTCCCATGAGTGTCCCTAGAAACTGTTTCTAGATTGCTCTCACCTCACTGCCCAAGAGGTACATTCGCAAGGAAAAGAAACTGTAGTTCAGTTTATCCAAAAGATTATTAAACATCTACCATGTGAAAAGTTAGTGCCAAAGACCAAGTATAAATACTGAGAAACAGAAATATAGAGGCAAATACATTCATTAACAAATACTCATTTAGAGCTGGCTATACTCAAGAAACTTAGAATGAATCTGAGATATTCTATTAAGTTTTAATTTATTTATTTTATATTTAAAAAAACTTTTAAATTTTAATTATTTTAAAATTACTATTTATTGGAGTACAATTACTTTACAAAGTTGTGTTAGTTTCTGCTATACAGCAAAGTGAATCAGCCATTGATTACATATATCCCCTCTTTTTTGGATTTCCTTCACATTTAGGTCACCACAGAGTACTGAGTCCCCTGTTCTATACTGTAGGTTCTTATTGGTTATCTATTTTTTACATTGTATCAATAGTATACATACATCAGTCCCCATCTCCCAATTCATTCCCCTCCCTTGAAATCAATATGTTCATTTCTCTGTATGTCTCAAGTTGCTTTTTAAGTGCTACCATATGGAGACTAATTTTCTGTCCCTGATTCTTTCCTCAAACTTAAACTGACTGTTTCCTCCTCTGAAATCCCGAAGAAATTTTTTTCTCACTTACACTCATTAAGACCTCTAATTTTTATAGTTATTTAATTTACAAGATAGAAATAGTTGTTCTTAGGTCAGTGACTGAAGTCAGAATTAGGTAAAATTCTCAGCTAAAACACGTACTGTGAAGCCTTGAGCAAATAATCTCATCATTTTGTGTGCCAGTTTCCTTGTATTTAAAATAGAAGGTAGTAACAGCACTCATCTCACAGAGTTCTGAGAACTGAAGGTTCTAATAACTTGTAAATATACTTAGGAAAGTGCTTTCAAAAGTGATTTTATTATCTTTTTTGAATTAGCAAAAACTAAAAATAATCACACATTTAACTCACATGAACTTACAATAAAACACATTATCGAATAGTACAAGCAATACAATATTGAAAAACTGGAAATGAAAGGATATTGGAGGAGATTACAAGGAAGATTCTAATAACATGCAATCATACACATATGATCATTTATTTTATTTTCAATTTTATTTTCATGTGTGACTTGAAAACCTGCCTCCAACAAACAATTACAAATTGTGATTCAGATTATAGCAAACATTTTTTTGAACGCATAGCTGACTATATAGGAAATTTAGTGACAACCACATGGCCAAAACAAAGATTGAACTATCATAAAACTAATATTGTGGTGCCAAAGTGACTAGAAGACTTGAATTTAATGGCCATATGAGGTGGGAAATTAGAACTTGGATTTTAACAACACAAAGTAGGAACTGAGAGCTCTTCCAAAGCTGCATCCCTGGTAGAAGTACGTATAAGAAAAAAAAAAATCTACCTGTGATGATGGGAGATAATAAGAAAGCTTATATATTTCTATTTAGTTCTTTTGTGGAAAAAAATCTCTTTATAATTTGTAATCAAGTTTCGGCCACATGTGTGTGAAGCTTGAATTTACACTAACTGCATAGTATAAGAGTCACCAAGCTGAAAAGTATAACATAAATAAGATGCTCAGCTAGTCCAAGAGTGGTTGGCAGAAGCAAATGCAAACTCTTTTGAATGGGTCCACCCTAAACTTAGGTTGCGCAAGCTTGTCTCCGATAGAGCCCCTCACAATCTAAATTATACACAGGAAATCTGCTTATGGTTAGTGTTAACAGACACATGAACAGGAGGATTAGATACCTAAGGACTTGTTAAGAATACTGACTGGAACATGAGAGCTAATCAATAAATATTTAAGTCAATGAATGTGGTATATACATCCTTGTTTATTTCTACTATAGAGGCTGAGTTTTCCTGTACTTGACTGCCCTGTTTTCTTCTTAAACTCCCTCAACATTCTGTCTAGACTTATCTTGAGGATTATTATGGTTTTGATGCTGTATTATCAATGTAATATATGTAGGCAAAACAGGGTGTAAGAGGACTTTGTGATAAAAGTTTGTGGAAGTTCTTTTTCTGATGACTTCTAATTTATTAATAAAAGGAGAGGCAAAGTCATTACTTAAGAGTGAAGAAAATGGAAATGGTATTAGAAATTTGAAGAGAGTAGAAGTCATCTGGAAAGTCATCATAAAAGTGATCTGGAATACAGAAAAGTGAGTTGGAAAGGGAAATATAATTAGATTACTAGGAAGGTCTAAGGACTCATTTGTGGTTGATAGTCAAGGATTTGAAGTGAGACCAGTCATCAGAGTTTTGTTTTGTCTAGCACACCAGATACAGGGTAATATGGGAGACTGGATTTATCCAGTACTAGGGCTTTTTCAGGGTATGAACAAACAAAGGACTAAAGAGTCATGGCTTATGCAGAAGAATGATTATAATAATGAACCATGAAACTCAAGATGGGAAAGAAGGGGAGTGAGGATATGAGGAAGTGAGGTTTAGTGGAGTGAAGGCGAAAATGGGCTCGGAGAACATTTGAAAAAGAAAATAGTAGAAACAGTAGTATGCTTAAAATTGACATTATGGAGGACTGAAGATACTGATAAGATCTGTGTAGCCATTAGAGTCCAGTGGCTAAAGTGAGGTGGAGGAGGTCATATCAGGGGGAGGGAAAATTAGGAATGGAAAGTCCAGGATAGAGGGGACTGTCTACCTTAGCAATTCTCAACTCTGAGTGCATATTAAAATCACCTGGAGAGCTTCAGAAAATATGAGCATCTAGGCTATATCTCAGACAAATTAATCCAGAATTTCTGAAAGTGGGACTTAAGTACTAGTGTTTTTAAAATGTTCCTCATGAAATCTAGTTCACAGTCAAGTTGAGAACCACTGAGAGATATGTGTAGAAAATAATAACAAAGAGAAAATGAGCCAAGAGGTAAAAACTTTCAAAACTGGGGTATGGGAGTTTTTTTTTTTTTTTTTAACCAGGATGTCCGTTGATAAAACTACAAACATTTATGAAATAGTGGTAGTACATAGATGTAAAAAAACTATATTCAGTCAACAAAATCCTTAAGGAGTTTGGATTCCCATACCCCTTGAGAAAAGCCCAGTTTTTGAGATGAAGAAATAACCCCATTCTCTTGGTTCTGTTTTAGAGGATCTTTCTGGTACTTTGGTACTTCTTTAGCAGCTGTGTTGTTGTTCTGTCGCTCAGCTGTGTCCGACTCTTTGCAACTCCATGGACTGCAGCATGCCGGGCTTCCCTGTCCTTTACCTTCTGCTGGAGCTTGCTCAAACTCATGTCCCTTGAGTTGGTGATGTCATCCAACCATCTTGTCCACTGTCGTCCCCTTCTCCTCCTGCCTTCAATCTTTCCCAGCATCGAGGGAAAGATTTTTTTGTATGTAAAAAATCTTTTTTGTACATACATTCTTTGTATGTAAAGATTTTACATACAACTTTTGTAATGAGTTGGCTCTTTGCATCAGGTTGCCAAAGTATTGGAACTTCAGCTTCATCATCAGTCCTTCCAATGAATATTCAGGATTGATTTCCTTTAGGATTAACTGATTTGATCTCCTTGCAGTCCAAAGGGTCTCTCAACTGTGAAAGTGAAAGTGAAGTAGTTCAGTCGTGTCCGACTCTTTGCAACCCCGTGGACTGTAGCCCACCAGGCTTCTCCGTCCATGGGATTTTCCAGGCAAGAAGAGTGGGTTGCCATTTCCTTCTCCAGGGGAATCTTCCCGACCCAGGGATTGAACCCAGGTTTCCCGCATTGCAGGCAGACACTTTAACCTCTGAGCCACCAGGGAAGAGTTGTATTTAATTGTATCAACTGTAGTTGTATTTAATTAAGTTGTATCAACTGTAGTGGTATTTAATTCTGCATCAGTGGTAAATAGAGTAAAACTGGCTTTTAACATAAAAATTTTCTATAAAATACATAATGAAAGAAAGAGCAGTGAAAAATGAATTAAGTACATACTTCTAATGCAGGATATAAAAGTTCTGGAAGGTTCCTGCTTCCAAAACAAACTAGATTCATTCATGTTAAAATGCAAGTCTAGTAGGCAATGTTCACCTTAACACCCCACTTTAATTATTCAGGAAGCTTTGCTGGTTGCTATAGTCGGCTGAGGAAAATTCTCCCACAAGTTTTGTGTTAAAAGATGTCAGATCAGTCCTTCCTGACTTGAAATCTAAATTTTCTTTTGCCCTTGCCATCTCTCTTGATTCAGTTTTGTAATTCTCAGCAAAAGCTAATGTAGCTGCCAGGCTTTTTCACAAATTTTCATCATGGGTACTTTTCCCAGGCTTGGTCTTCCAGTCTATGTTGAAAAGGTAGAGTATAAATCTATCTCCACTGTTTTGATGGTGTGTACATTTTTAAGGATGTTGATCTAAATTCTGCATCCTTAAAAAAGGTCATGGGACTAGACTTTTTGATTTGTAAAGGTAAAATTGTAGCTGGCAGAGATTATTACATTTGAGAGACTAGATGAGAAGGTAATTGTCCTCTTTTCCCATCTCTCTTTGTGGAAATTGGGCATTGGACATGGTGTTTTGTTCTACTATTCCTCTAGGTACAATTGGAAGAGTCAGCTTTATGAGTAGATGAGAAAGGCAGAGCTCTATGCCAGTATTTTAAGAGCTCTGCAATGTTTTTGTCACATTGCCGGAGTGCTACATTTGGAGGCCTAATAATATTGAGTGTTGGATTTTATTACTCTTTAAAGAGTTCGCACTTCAAATGTCAATAGCAGTAGGAATCTACATCATATGATTTTGGAGGGCTAGGTATTTCATTTAGCTAAGCACAGAGAGGTACAGAAAGAAGACAGAGCATCTTTCTGGTAGGAAGTCAGAATGGGTGGGAGAGGTGGGTGAAGATGGGGGAAAATCAAGGAGCACAGAACAGGAGTGGTGTGAGCTCTACGTTAGAGTTTTGCCTTTTGCCAGACTTGCCCATAGGCCCAGAGGGAGTGTACTGAGAGTGGATGGCCAAGGAGACTATTTTTATTCATTAATTGTTTGCATGTGTTTGGGTGTGTATGGTGATATGTATGGGGCCATAAGTTAATATAATAAACAAATCCCTACAAAGGAATGTTTGATCTGAGGGCTCAGTGAATCATCAAGAAATTAAATTGGCTACTTTTTAATAAAATATCAAATGCATGTGAAATTACCAAAGATGGAGAGTTATAAGCACAGGAAACCTTTTTCGAGATCAATCTTTAGTAAACTAGAATCTAGATAATGAATACATATTTCACGTTAGAAGCTATTCAACAAGGGGACATCAAGTAAGGTTGATAATAAAATTTTACTGGCAATCATCTTCTTGGAATTCTACTTTATATAATTAAACTATAGTGAGAAAGAGAGAGAAAAGTAAAGGAGTTTAATGTGGGCTCTTTTGACCTCCATTCTAATTTAATTGATTCATACTGGCAGAAATGCATCCTAGTGTTTACGTGATTGTAATGGAACCACCAGTTATTATGTTTATTCAAGACTCCGGTGTGCCTTTATTCATCTGTTCAAAGGATGTATTTTATTGTAAAATATCAACATGATACTGCAAAATAAAAATATGGGCCTGATTTTATACATCCATACATGTACTCATACATGCTCGCTTTGCATTTCCTGATTCCTGACAGTTTTTTGAATGACTCCAACCTCTGGCATCTACCATCACATCTCCTACTTCTGAAGTCAAATCTCCTTCCTCCCTGTTATAAACACATTTGTGATGATGTCTAAGGCTTACTTGGATAATGCAGGAAATACCATTCAAGATTCTCAATTTAATCACATCTGCAAAGTTTCCTTTGCCTTTTAAGGTTCTAGGGTTAGAATTTGGACACTATGGGAGCCATTAGTCAGACTATGGCACAATGCTTTTGACTTTAAGACAGAACGACAGATTCTGCAATAGCTAGACAGGTGACATAGGATGTTGACTAGGATTTTTTTGGTGTCTTAGAATTTCAACTGAGGTCATAAACCGGAGAAAGGTAGGTACATTCACATGTTAAGGAGAGATGCTTTACCACATCTGTAACTAAATTACTGAGAGATAGCAGAACCTCTCCAGGGACTAAGAATGGGAACTTTGAAGAGTGATTGGAGAGAAAATAGTTAAAACAGATGTGTCACTGGGTTAAGAGAATGATGGCATTTTCTCTCCCCTCCCAAGGAAGTGGGAAGTGGGGATTCTGGCACTTATCTCAAGCCAGATGAGTAAGTCTTAGAGACTAGAGATCCCAGAAGTAGGAGAGACTAGAATCTTACTTCCTAGGTGAATGCTTGCGTAACTGTACAAACCTTTAAGCTTTCTTAACGTTTCCACCAGCCTGAAATCTGGCAGGAAGATTCTTTAGAGACCTTAACAAGTCTTCTAGAGCAGAGACATACGTAAACAAAGAAAATGGTGTTTTCTTTCTGCCAGTTTCCAGCCTGGAACAACTTGTAATAACAGAACAAACAGAGAAAAGAAAAGGAAGGCCAAACAAATGGTATCCTATGATTTGATGGGTTAAAAATGCAGATTTCCCATGGTCCATGCACCTGACGTGGAAGGACTCCTGCTGTCTCACTGAACCCTTAGCCAAGAAAGAAGTGTTCCAGGGAGACAGAATCCCAGGCTAAGAAGCCAAGAGGTCCAGCTGAGAGGGCGTGAACTGAGGGCAGTTGCAACAAGTTAACTGGACATGTGTCACTCATATGGTGAAAATTTATGTGCTGGGGGTCCTTTGGTCACAAATGTGCCTCATGAGGGCATTTATTGTGGCAAATTATTTACACCTGTTACATAAGACATACTAAAAGCTTCATAATCTCTGCTAGAGAGAACCTTCAGTGAGAGACAGTATAGATGGAGGGAGGAAGGAAGGGGAGAAACAGATAAAGATGACTTTGTGATTGCAGTTATCTTATCCAACGATCAGATTTTTACTATGGGAAAGGATGAAGTTTTGGAATGAAAGTCAGCTTGAAGTTCTAATTTAGACTGGATGGAATTTTTTATTCCTTGAAAGTGAATCACTATTACTCAAGTGAAAATGCTTTTGAAGCTGAAAGAGGTCAGATAGGTATGGGATATGCCTCAGTTATTATCTTGGAGCAGTGAAGGGAGCTTGCAGCAGAGAGTACTGGTTAGCAATGGCTGGAGAAAAGAAAAAAGAAATTTACTCCTTTCGATAGTCTACTCTACAAGTAAGAATGTGGCAAACTTTAGAGCAAGCAGCCAAATATGGCTCGTTGCATGTTTTTGTATTGCCCAAGAATATTTTTTATATTTTTTAATTGCTGAGAAATATTTGTTAAAAAAGAGTGATACTCATGACATGTGAGAACTATATGAAATTCAAATTTCAGTGTCCAAAAATAAAAGTTTTATTGGAAGTTAAAAAAAAAAAAAAGAACAGAGGAGAATAAAAGTGTGGCTATGTCATGGACATGTATTAGTACATCCACTACTAAGTATGTTTTAAAGTTAAGAGAAGGACTTTCCTGGCAGTCCAATTTGCGCTTCCACTGCAAGGGGTGTGGGTTTGATCCCTGGTTGGGGAACTAAAACACCATATTCTGCTCAGTCAAAAAAAAAAAAAAGTTAAGAAAATGCCCATTAGAATAAATCTCTAGGTCTCCCGAAAAACAAAGGGAAGCAAGAAACCAAACCAAATTACAACTATTGTGACCAAATACCATTTTTCATTGAAAATAAAACAGTTATTTACTGACAATTTACAGCTCCAAGCTTTACTGAAATTGTGTTAGCAATTTAAAAAAATTTTGATTCATTTGCAATTAGTCATTAAGTGTAGGATGATATTTCTGATTTAGGTGAAAAAATTATACCCCACACTTTTTTTTTTCTTACCCAATACGTGACTCAAATGAAGAGGCAGCATTCATAGAAAGAAGAGCAAAAATATGGAAAGAATACCCAGTGTGGTATTTTTCTGTTCATTTAATCTAATAGAAACGTTAAAATAAGTCTTTCATGTGACAGATTAGGTAACAGCAAGCTGGAAGACCTTTCTTCACAGCTTGCTTTTAGCGTGCCATTTCCTTTCGTTCCCTATAAATGTTTGGCCCACAGACCTCCCATTAGTTTAAAAGGGATTCAGCATCTAAATATACACTAGAACATGAAAATGTGTCCTAGTAAGAAAAACCCTCTACTACCTTATGCAATAATGCTTCAGGGGAATCCTGAAAGATTAGCCATTAATTTCACTTCCTGTCCCTGTCAATGATTAGACAAAGGAAATAATATGGCTTTAAAATGAATCAGTTACACAGAGGACATTCATTAAACTGCCAACTCTAGAAAATAATAAAACATTTTTTTTCTTCTTAAATTTAAATGAAAAGAATCAAAATGCAGGAGACTTTATTGAAATGCCAAAGTAAAACAGAGTTGGTCTTTTAAATGAGGGCTGTGTATCTGTTAAAAATATGAATGTGCACTTTATTTCATTCAACTAATGCCTTTGGGGCCTCAACTATTGCTAAGCACTGTTGTAGATTATAGAAATATGAACAAGATATACAAAAACTTCGGTATTCACATGGTTTACATTCCAGAGTACAAAGATGGGGAATATATATAATAAATTTTATGTGTATGTATTATATATTCACAAGTACACATACACACATGAGCTTATAGTGACATGTTCTGGGGAGTACATATAATTAAGGAAGTGGAGGGAAGGATAAAGAAAGTTATTTTAAATAGGGTAGTTCCAAAATTCCTCTTCAGTTAGGTAACTGAGTAAATACCTGAAGGAAGTGAAGGCTAAACATAGCAGTAAATGGTAGAAGTTTCTAGGCAGGGGGAGAAGCAAGTGCATGTTTTGCTTAGTAGACACTAAAGAAGATAGTATGATTAGAGGAGAGAAAGATTATAGATGACAGAGAGGAAGCAGGGAGGTAGATGAAGTAGATCACATAGGACATTGTAAGGAATGAAGTTTTTACTCTGAGGGGAAAGAAGGCCATGGGAAGGTTTTGAGTAGTTGCATAATCTTGCTGGGACCAGATACCTTCACTTCATGGCAAATAGAAGGGGAAAAAGTGGAAGAAGTGACACTTTTTATCTTCTTGGTCTCCATAATCACTGAGGACAGTGACTGCAGCTGCGAAGTTAAAAGACTCTTGCTCCTTGGAAGGAAAGCTATGACAAACCCAGACAGCATATTAAAAAGTGGAGGCATCACTTTGCCGACGAAGGATGACTCCAAGGTTTTTTGTCTGAGGAACTGGAAGGATGAAAAGTGCTCTTTACTGAAATGCAGCAGTCAGTGGGAGGGGCAGGTTAAAAGGAAATTGGGCCTCAGACTTTTATTAGATGTTAGACATTTCCATGGATCTATCTAGTAAGAAGTTGATATATGAATATGGAATCCAGAGAGAGATCTGGGCTATTTATATAGGTTTGGGAAATAGAAATATCAATGAATATGGATAAATAAATAGATATAGATAGATATACAATCTAGGAACTGAACATGGATAAAGATTAAGTCCTAAAGGACTCCAAAGTATAGATTTGGGGAGTATGCATGAAACAAAAAAGGTAGTGAAGCTGAAGGAAAATCATAAGTAGGTTATTCTAGAAAGCAAAGGATGGATGTTTTCCAAGGGAGCATGGTTGACTGGTTAAGGATCTGGCCAGTGATTTTGTCAAAGAGGAGTTCATTGTATCTTTGATGAGAGCAGTTTTGAGTGGAAAAGTGATAGAAGGTTAAAGGCTTGTTATATTACAGTAGGTTCAAGACAAAAATGGGAATAAATTGGAGATTGCAGATACAGGAAAACTTTAAAGAAGCTTTGTAATAAGATGGGCTTCCCAGGTGGCACTAGTGGTAAAGAATCTGTCTGCCAATGCAGGTGACCCAAGAGATGCGGGTTTGATCCCTGAGTTGGGAAGATGCCCTGGAGTAGGAAATGGCAACCTGCTCCAATATTCTTGCCTGGAAAATTCCATGGGCAAAGGAGCTTGGTGGGCGACAGTCCATGGGGCTGCTATAGGAGCAGTTAAATGAGAGATAACTGGAAGGGGATGTGAGGTCAAGGAGAGATATTTTTCCATGACTTTTAGATGGTAGAAGTTATAGCAGTTTTTGTTTGTACACTGGTGGGAGTGTCACGGTGGCAAGTAGAAAATTGATGATGGAAGAAAGAGAGGAGAAATTGCCAAACTGATGAGACTGTGTAGGCGAAAGGCAATGGGTCTAGTGCACAAGAGGGATTGCCTTTAGACTGGAGCAGGGCAATCTATCTGAGGCAGTGGGTGGGAAGGCAGACTACGTGGGTACAAATGATGGTAGAGGAATAATTGTGGAGTGGGCACCTCTGGAAATTCTTTTCTGATTAATTTTTTCAGTGAAATAGGAAGCACATTCTTCAGCTGAGAGTGAGGATGGAGGAGGCCCTGGGGAGTGGAGTTTTGAGAGAGAAGAGAATGTGGGATGTAGTTTTCTTAGGAGGCTGGAAGCATGAATTAGGTGTAGAAATAAAGGAGGATAACTGGTCCACACTAAGGGCTTGCTGTTGCCTAACCTGTCTTATGGAAGACCTGTTTTCTGTTAGACAATTTAAAACAAAGCAAGTCAGCCTTGTTTTATATAATTCATCAATTTACTTGAAGTTCATGGGGACAGGCATCGTCTGGGTGGAAATACGGCTGTTTTCATGTTTGGGTTTTGCCAGATGAGTATAATACAGTGAGAAAGGAGTGAGAGAGAAGTAGACATAAGCAAAGGAGGGCTCTGATGATGAATTATAGAATTTAAGAAAGGCAAGCATGGAAGTGAGACACATGGAGAGGATCTTGATTCATAACTGAGAACTTGGTGAAGCCAGGAAGTGTCGGAGGTTGGTGTGATGGTCCGAGAGTGTGATGATTATCCTGACTCAGGCAAGGTCTAGACTCCAAGTGGGAAAGAATGGCTGGACTAGGAAGATGTAGTCTTTGGAGGAGAGGGGGTTGGAAGAACCAAGGGGCAAGGTACGGTGTTGGTAGGGGCGTATGCACTGATACTGGAATCTCCAAAAATTATGCCAAGTTGTGCTGGAGAGAACAGTAAGTGAAAGCTAAAAATCTCATGGACTCAGTAAGAGTAATAGAATGATTCACTAAAAAAATGATATGAATATATATCCAAGAACATTCTGTGAAATTTTGTCTGGAGGAGTGAAAAAAATTTGAATGAATTTAAGTGAAGTGAAGTGAAAGTCATTCAGTTGTGTCCAGCTCTTTGTGACCCCATGGACTATACAGTCCATGGAATTCTCTAGGCCAGAATACTGGAGTGGGTAGCCTTTCCCTTCTCCAGGGAATCTTCCCACCCCAGGGATCGAACCCAAGTCTCCTGCATTGCAGGCAGATTTTTTTACCAGCTGAGCCACCAGGGAAGCCCAAGAATACTGGAGTGGGTAGTCTATACCTTCTCCAGCAGATCTTCCTGACCCAGGAATCTAAATACCCTTCAATAAAGTGAAAGTGAAGTCGTTCAGTTGTGTCCAACTCTTTGAGATTCCATGAACTGTAGCCTACCAGGCTCCTCTGTCCACGGAATTTTCCAAGCAAGAGTACTGGAGTGGGGTGCTGTTTCCCTTTTCCAGGGGATCTTCCCAACCCAGGGATTGAACCCGGGTATCCCACATTGCAGGCAGATGCTTTACCATCTGAGCCACCAGGATAAGTGAAAGATTGAATAAACTATGGGCATATCCATACAACGGAATGATATGCAGCCTTTAAAACTGAGGTGAATAAACATATACTGACAAGGGAATATGTAAACAACATATGAAGTGAAGAGACAATGTTCACATATTAATATGAAAAGCAAAATGCAAAAAAGCAAAATTTAGAAAATTTTAAAAGTTAAAAAGGTGTGATTATACCCAGAGATATGCATATGGCATATGCTTTAGGAAAGAACTACCCAAAAGATGTTCCCAGGAGTTGAAACTGGCAAGACTGTTATGGAAGGAGAAACTTTCACTTCTTTAGGTAAGGAGAAATTTTCTTTTCCAAGACATATAATTTTCTTTAAATGTTTTCTTGTGCAAACTACTTGTACTAGAAAATAAATAAATCACAAGAGTGTAGTATACCGTACAGGGTATATAGTCAATACAATAATTATTTTGTATGATGCGTAATCTAGGAAAATACTGAATCACTATGTCATACATCTGAAACTAATACGATATTGTAAGCCGACTATACTTCAACTAACGGTTTCTTATAAAACATAACGTAGATAAATAAAGGTGAACAAAACCTTGAAGTAGAGGTGGATTTACTCTCAAATCAACATTCATGACACAACTACTTGGATCAGAACATACAAGATTGCCAATCTCCGTAATCCCCTCTGTGCTCCCTATTCCTTACTGCTCCTCCTCTCTGTTCCAAAGTTAGAAACTATCATGACTTTATGGCCATCACATCTGTGCTTTTCTTTACACTGTACTACCTACACATGCATTTTCATGCATTGTAGTCTTGTCCTGCCTGTTTGTAAACTTCATACAAATAGAATAATCCAATATGAATTCTCTTGTGCTGACTTCTTTTCTTCAATGTAAAATTCATCCGTATTGCAGGATACGGAAATTTTTTTAAATTTGCCTTTTTTTTTTTTTTTGGTGAGAACATTTAAGTTCTATTCTCTTAGCAAATTTCAATTGTATAATACAGTATTATCAACTACAGTAACTATATGCTAGATTCTCAGACTGTTATTGAACCAGACTTGAGTCCGCTCACCTGATGAGCAGCAAAGCCAATCCACTGCACTGGGTTGTGTGAAGGAAAGTACAGTGTTGGCACAGGGCAAAGCGAGGAGAATGGGAAGCTCATGTTGTAAAGACCTGAATTCCCTCATGGTTTTCAGGGAGCGGTTTTTAAAGGCAAAATGAGGGAGAGGGGCACAGGGTGTCTGATCAGCTTGTGGACATTCTTCTGTTTGGTTGGTGGAGAGGTTACTGGATGGCATTTGGGGAATCAACATCATCAACTCTGGCTTCAACTGGTCTGAGGTCTCTGTGCTTGTGGTCAGCATGCAGTTAACTCCTGCAACATGGTGAGGGTTTTAGTATATCTGCAAAACAACTCAAGAATAGAGCTCAGGATATTATCTATAGCCCTTCAGGAGGAACTAGAATTCTTTGACTTTGTTTTATGATTAAACTATTACTATTTTTTCTTGCTTGACTGCTTTCCTTTGCTTCTATATTTTTTCACTTCTCTGGTTAAATTTGCTCTTTGAAACCTGCAGAAGGCCTAGGAGGCTAAAGTTTTTCTACAAATAAGAGGTGGGGGATATGGGAAGAGGTAGGGGTAGGTCTATCCCTGGGAAGGCTTGCAGGGTCCTGCTTAGAGTCAAGATCTTATTTATCTTATAACCTAAAGATAGCTGTTTTTATATAGTATTCTATGACTGTAGCCTACCAGGCTCTTCCATCCATGGGATTTTCCAGGCAAGAGTACTGGAGTGGGTTGCCATTTCCTTCTCCAAAGGATCTTCCCCACCCAGGGATCGAACCCAGGTCTCCCGCATTGTAGGCAGACGCTTTACTGTCTGACCCACCTGGGAAGTCTCTATATATACATAAAACTCATTTGTCCATTTACTATTAACGGACATATGGTTTATATCTAATTGTGGATTGAAACAAATGTTACTGTTATGAACATTCTTGTACATAGTTCTTGGTATCTCGTGCATGCATTTCTGTTGCATACGTTTCTACTAGTAGAATTGCTGAGTAATAGGATTTCTGTAGTTTAAAAGTTGATGATAAACTGTTTTACTCCAAGTAGTAGAGTCTCTGTAGCTTCATAGGCTTTCCAACACTTGGTATTGTCATTAGATTTTTTTCCCCTAGTATCTAATAATGGGAGCATAAGGATATCACTTTGTGGTTTTAATTTGTATTGATATTCTTATCAGTGGGTTGTATACTAGCTATTTGAACAAGCTCTGACAAATTGCTTGTTCAATCTCAAGAGTGTTTTTTCCTAGTGAATAGTTTGAGTTTCTCTTTTGGTTTTCAGAAGATTTTTAAAAGATATCAATTCAAGATATGAGTCCTCTTTTGACTCTGTGTTGCAAATACAGGGGTCTATGGTTTGCATTTTGCTCCGTTAGTGGTGACATTTGACAAAGAACTTTGATACAGTCAGATTGATCAGTACTTTCTGTGGTTCGGGATTTGTGTGTCCTCTTTAAGAAGTCTTTCCCAAAGTTAAGAGTGTAAAGATATTCTTATTAATTTTTAGAAATTAGTCTTTGTCTTTCACACTTAACTACATAATCCAACTGTAATTGATTTTTGTGTCTGGCGTGAGGTAAAAGTCTAGTTACATTTTAGTTCCATAGCCACTTACATGGCTTTCTAATTGTTTCAGAACCATTTTCTGGGAAAACGTGTTCTTTCTCCACTATTGTGAAGTGCTTTGTTGTTTAGTTGCTAAGTCATGTCTGACTCTTTGTGATCCCACTGACTGTAGCATGCCAGGATCCTCTATCCATGAAATTTCCCAGGCAAGCATACTGGAGTGGCTTGCCATTTCCTTCTCTAGAGGATCTTCCCAACCCAGGGATTGAACTTGTGTCTTCTGCCTTGGCAAATGAATTCTTTACCACTGAGCCACCAGGGAAGACTTGTGAAGTGCTAGATTTGCAGAAATCACGAGGCCATTTGTGAAGAATTACTTTCTAGGGTTTCTATTCTTTTGAGCTATTGCTTTTATTCTTATGCCAATACCTTACTGTTTTAATTACTGTATCTAATATTCAATGGAGCAAATCCTCCCATCCATTTCTTCTTCTTTAGAACAGTCTTATGGACTCTGTGGGAGAGGGAGAGGGTGGGAAGATTTGGGAGAATGGCATTGAAACATGTAAAATATCATGTATGAAGCGAGATGCCAGTCCAGGTTCGATGCACGATACTGGATGCTTGGGGCTAGTGCACTGGGACGACCCAGAGGGATGGTATGGGGAGGGAGGAGGGAGGAGGGTTCAGGATGGGGAACACACGTATACCTGTGGTGGATTCATTTTGATATTTGGCAAAACTAATACAATTTTGTAAAGTTTAAAAATAAAATAAAATTGTAGTTGGAAAAAAAATAAATGTGATGATGCCAAAAAAAAAAAAAAATGTCTTGGCTAAATTTGGGCTTCCCTGGTGGCTCAGGTAGTAAAGAATCTGCCTGCAATTCAGGAGACTTGGGTTTGATCCTTGGCTCAGGAAGATCTCTTGGAGAAGGGAATGGCTACCCATGCCAGTACTCTGCCTGGAAAATTCCATGGACAGAGGAGCCTGGTGGGCTACAGTCCTTGGGGTTGCAAAGAGCTTAGCCCTTCACCTTTTTACATTTCTGTGTAAGTTTTACTACTGGTTTGTAACATTCCACATACACAGTATTAAAAATTTTACAGGATTATATTAAATCTATATATCAAATTGGAGTGATTTAATATCTTTCTGACATTTGAGTCTTTGATTCATATCCATGGTATATTTTCTCATTAGTTGAGACCCTTCTTTCAGTAATATTTTATAATTTTCTGGGTTGAGAGTTTCCATGTGTTTTATTAGGTTTATGATATTCATACACGTATCATCTGCAGTTGGTACCATGGCATACCACTCAGCTTTTCCCTCTGGGACTAGAGCACTTGTTCCTTGGCTGCTGGGGGTGTTAGAGATTGACAGCACTCAGCTGCGTCTCCCTGAAATCTGCTTTCCCAAGACATTTATGAATTTTTATGTTCTTTTCCAAGAATCATTTATTGGCTATGCTTATCTTTATTTTCTCTTTTTATTTTATTGTTTAATTTGTGCTCTTTCCAGTGTTTAAAAGTCATCTATCTATATTTTTACCCTTTTCCTTTTCAAGTTTCCTTAAGTCTCCAAAAAGCATCACATAACTGAGATTTTTGCAAAAATTTAGGTTTAAATCTACAACTAAATCTAATTTATTTCTAGCTCTCATATTTATACTTGTTTTATTTTGGTATGAGATTTAAAAAAAATCAGGCTTATAGAGACATATATATGGCCAAACTGTACAATTTAAAATTTGAGTTTGGTGCATTTTGACAAGTGAATATTAATTATACCACCATATAATTCAGTATATTAATCTTACCACAATTAAGATATAGCACATTTCCATCATACCTAGAAGATGCCTATTGCCCCACTGCTATACATCCCTTCTTCAGTCTCCCAGAATGTGATAACTAATTATCTGATTTCTGTCCCTAAGACTTTGTGTTTTGCATTTTTTTGAATGTCATATACCTGGAATCATATAGCACGTGACTTTTTGTCTCTGGCTTCCTTTGCTTACCTTGCTTTCAAGATTCGTCGATGTTGTTGCATATATCACTAGTTAGTTCTTTCTTGAGGGATAGTATTGCACCGTATGGACACATCGCAATGTTTTTATCCTTTTTCCAATTCATGGGCATTTGAGTACTTTTCAGTTCTAGGCCATTATGAATAAAACTGTTATATACATTAGCAGACAGGTCATTTTTGTTGATCTATATAGTTTAAGTAAACAGATGAATCTGTATAAGAGGAATTTGTGTATCATACAATAAGAGTAAGTTTAATTTATTATGAAAATTCCAAAATTCCAAATTATTAACAAAATTCAAAAACATAGCATTTTATTTCCAGCACCAGTTTATCAGCATTTCGGTTGCTTTGCATTCTCTTGGTATTGTCAGTTTTGGAAAAAAATTTACCCATCAAGTAGGTGTAAGATGGTGTCTTATTGTGGTTTTAATTTCCATTTCTCTAGTGACTAAGAGCCCTGTCCAGCTAATTCCTTGGAAGAGGGATCAGCACTCAGCCAGTGCTACCACTCTTTGTTGCTTCACCACCCAGCTGTCCCATGGCACAGGGCACCCCCAGGATGATCAAATAGGACCTCATATATCTAGCATATGAGAGATGCTCCCTAACCTGGGGTAATAGGAGCAGGGACGTTACACAGACATTATTTTATTTATCTTCCAATAACACAGGTATTTCTATTTTACAGATGAGGAAGTTGAGGGTCATCAACTTTATGTAATTTTCCCAAACCTATAAAGCTGGTAAGCAGAAATGCCAGAATTTAAGTTTGGGTTTTTGTGGTTCCAAAGCTAATGCTTGAATTTACTCTGAAATTTATAGCTGATATATATCCTCTCAGGGTCCTTTTCTCTAGACTTCACAACACCTCTTTTTAAATCCTTATTTTCCAAAATTTTCATCAAATTCAAGGTTTTGTTGAATCATTCCCCACACCCCACCCCCCCCAAATTCTATATGTCGCTCCTTGTTTCAACACTATAGTGCTGAATGAATAAATCCAAATTTACTTCTTGGTGACAATTACTGTCACCGTTATGTCAAGCTATTCTGGTTGAACCTATTGACTCTGAGTAAATGGAACCTAGGACTGTTGGCAGGGGTTGGCATAGCCTATTATGATGCAGTTTAATGCACCCTGGGGGTTCATGGATGGATAAGCTACACCTCAGTAGGCCAGCTACACTTCATGGGCTGTCTTTCCTAAAAGAGATGCTGAACGTACTGTATTTCAGTAATGTACGTTCTGTAATAATTTAACACTTAGCCCTCACATACTGCTGTTCAATCATCAGTATTCTAGACAAACATAATTCAGTTTAGAGGGTTGTTGCTGCCTATGGTCAAGCCATACCACTGTAAATTAATAGTGGTGGTCGGTGCATGGTTTTATTCACTGCACATTATAATTTACTCATGAGTTTTATTAAGGATATGAAGTTTTTTTTTTATGTTTCCTTTCTACTTAATATCATAGTTAGCTATATTACTTTTAGCAAGAGTTAAATAGTCATATTATGTGGTATCTGTTGAGCTCTTTTGCTGTTCTTTGATAATTTGTCCATAATAGGTTACCTTTAATGAAACTTATTTAATCATACAGAGAATACCCTGAGGGGAAAAAAGTAAGAGATAGTTTATAACATATGTATATTTTGGCACGTACTATTGGCAACAGATGAGGTTGCATTTATTGAATTTAAAACTGAAGGGCATGCTGTACCAATGCTAAACTTGGTAGATCAGAGAACTTTGAACATAATTCTCATTACTTGTTCAGCTTTTAAGATACAGACAGTAAGGCTGGACTATAAATGAAAGAGACTAACATTAAAAATTTTGAATGCACTGTTCTCCTTTTCCTTCTTGAGACCTCTGACCTAACTTGCTTTAGCATCGAATTACCTGGAAGATGGGAGTGGGTAGGTGGGCAGAGATTATAACTTGTTAGGAAGGAACACTGAGGAGAGACCAAGAGAATGTTGAGCCTCCATTATGCCATCGTAAGATCATCCAGCAGGATTGTAGTTCTAGCCTTCTGCCTTGAGAGAGAACTCTCCCAGTTTCCTCGATCTCCTCTTCAGCATTGCCACAACCAAGCTTGGAGGATTCAGTCTCTCGAGCTCTCCTGTGGCGCAGAGAAAATGTAACATTTGCCATTAGGATTGACTGGAGTCTGGAAGAGGATATTAATGAAGAAGGAAATAAAAACCTTCCTCTTTTTTTTATCCCCAAAGATTTGTAAGAAGGAAAGTGTTAACTTACTAAATAGCATTTATGTTTTGGGTCTATGTCCCTCTATGTATGAGCTTCCCAGGTGGTTCTAGGGATAAAGAATCTGCCGCCAATGCAGGAGACACAAGAGTTGGGGGTTCCATCCCTGGGTCGGGAAGATCCCTTGGAGGAGAAAATGGAAACCCACTTCAGTATTCTTTCTTGGAGAATTCCACGGACAGAGGAGCCTGGTGGGCTACAGTCCATGAGGTTTCGAAGAGTCAGACATGACTGAGTGACTGAGCACACACGACTTCTGTGTATATGAATATATCATTTTGTTTAATCCTCACAATGACTCTGTGACGTAGTGAAGTCAGTTACTATTTTATTCCCATTTTATTGTAGAGGAAACTGGTACACAGAGCCAGTCGGTAACTTACCATGTTCATTAGATCATGCATCTAATGAACGTCACAGTGGCATTGGCTTGTCTACCCCATCAGCTCCTAAGGAGTCGGGTTATTGAGGGTAATGCTGAAGGCAAAGAGGGCTGGCAGCAGTTTTTCTCCCTGCTCCCTATCCAGGGATAGGAAATTACCTCTGAGCTTTGTATTGCACCAAACTTGGGCCTGGCTGAAGCTACATAGCCTGATTGTCAGAAGAGGGAGATCTTTCAGTATGACAGTCCTGAACTGCCTCCAGGGACCTGCAGTGAGAAACTAACCCAAGAGCCAGCCAGAGGCCCACCAAGTGATTCTTCAGGTGGTGTGAGGCTGGGACCACCTGGACCATGGACTGAAAGGAGGCTTTAAGGCGTCTTGCAGAAAACTGTGGCCAATGGGAATGATGTTGATACAGGGTTAATTAACCAGGATAGAGTGCTGGGCATTGTCAAAGCTGGGGGAGACTGAATCAGAGTCCTGCTGACACAGAGTGAAGCTATGCAGCATAGCAGCAGGGCAAACAGCACCCAGGAGCCAGGGGTGTTGCCATGGAGACCTGGGGAAGCAGAGAACATTGTACTGAAGACTCTGATTATTTTTCCAGGAGGACTCAAAAGCTTTATTCCCACCCCCAACACCCACCATCACACTCCACATGTCATCACAGAAGGAAGTCCAGGGAGCTGGGCTAGCTTAGAGACTAAATGATATTTTTTGAAACACTGCATATTTTAAAGGGGAAGCCAACACTATTAGATGAGATTAAGTTTTAACCGAATTTAGTTAATTTGTTTCTGGTTATGGAGTGGGGAGGGAACCAAAAACAGAGGACCAGATTCAGAGAACCCTAAAGAACTTTCATTTTCTCTTCATATCTCAGTTATACAGGGGGTTAAGTTTCATAAACCTGCTACAAAATTCAGCTAATAAAAAAAAGAAAGAGAAAAAAAAATACATTGTCAACTGTGTAGGCAATGGAAAGAGCACACATAAAATAATCAGAAAAATTAAAGGGAGAAGTTGGAATTACAGAAAGAGGACAGCAGGGTAATAATAACCTTCCTGATAGTAGCCAGCTATAGTAAAACCTTCTTTGACAAAGAAAAATTTGCAAGGCATTTAATTTCAATGCTACCTTACTGTGACAGAAATGTACATGGCTGTAGAAAACAAAAACAAATATCTAAATACTGTGAGTAGGATGGAAAAAAATGTAAATTATAGGGAAAGAACCACAATTTCAGTCTCTCAATAGGTTGTTCCCGGGCCACCCACACCTTTATTTGTCAGACTGCGTGGTTTTTCCTCCCTGTTGCACTTCTTGGACTGGTCCAGAGGCCGGTAGGTGGAGGGAGGAGCATCTCTTTACACCCTTCTCCATGCTCTCCCTCCTCTCACTGCACTCTGCCTGTCTGCGCCCACTGCCTCACTTTGTCCAGGCCCTCAGTTGCTCTCACTTGGGCCACTGTGAAGTCTTCCTAATTGATTTTGCTTCCTACAACCTTTCCCTCCTCAATTTAGCCTGTAAAACTTTTCCAGTGTCATCTTACAGAAGCTGATTTTCATGGCATCTCAAAATCTATAAAAATCCCTGCAAAGAGCTCTCATTTGGGAAGCCTGGTGTGCTGCAGTCCAAGGGGTTGCAAAGAGCTGGACATGGCTAAGCAACTGAACAGAACTGAGATGATCAAATAAATAGGTGGGGAAAGAAAAAAAAATGAAGAATATAACCATGTGATCAGGTGAGGTGGAAGCAAGAGGAACCTAGAAGAACCATGCTATTATTAGATAGAAGGTCTTCTGAGGTTTCTGGAAGGGATCCAAACAAGAAATCTAGCTCATTTGGAAGGCCATGGAAACACACACAAGGGCTAGTGAAATAGAGGGTATTCTACTCATTCTTCACTTTTTGTAAGACAAATGGGAATATTGTGTTGTGAGTAGAAAGCTGTAAACTCATACCACCCACACCTCTGTTACACTTGACCACCATTTTTGGGGGCCATTTCAGAGATCAACTGACTATCTATCTATCTATCTGTATCTATCTGTTCTTTATCGTATATCTGTTTTTCAGGTAATTTATTTGCCAGTCTGTGGCAATTTATTTATGTTTGTGGGACCCACTTGGCTGAATTAATATGTATGTAGACTCCAAATACTTCTAGTTTCCATGGTTTGGAGCAACAGTCAGATAAATCATTTAATGAAGAGATGAGGATTGAATAGTCAGGGTCTTTCACAAAAGGACTCCCAAAGCCTATCTCCTTTTATTTGCATATTTTCTCTTTTCTCTTTCAGCTGACCAGACATTTGGTTTTGTGGCCACAGTTATTGTCTCTCAAACATAAGCTATTTTTCCTATTTGCTCTTTATGTCAGTTACCAAAGGCTGTATTGTTAGAATCAATATGTTTGTTTAGACATCAGAGAGCCTTAGACTTTTAGAGCTGAAAAGCATGTTAGCTATCACCTGGTTCAAAGATTTATTGAACTTTTAATTGTTTTCCTTCTTTTACTGTCTGTCACAACCAAAGACTCTTCCATCTCTGTGATAACCGGCCAGTTTGGCACAAGTGAATTACATGAAAAAAACCTTCAAGTTGTCAATTATAATTCATACGTAGTAAACAGCAAGCAGAAAAAGAGCTCTTTGAAAGTGAAATCTTCATTCAGTAGACACTTTATCAACATGTTCATCTAAAGTTGGTGACGAGTTAAGTACAGACCGATAATTGGGGAGGTGATTGAATTCTTGGTTTGTACTTAATTATAGAGGGAACATTAATCTCCATCAAAAAAAATATTTAAGCCTCTTAAAAATGCAGAGAAAGAAACTCTATCCCAACAGCCCATGACTGCTACCTTAAATATGAATGCCTACCTTCTTGATTCAGGCAGGTTCTTACTCTTTATAAAATGTAAGGAATATAATCAAAAGATTAGAACTGTATAACAGAGATACAAATAATTTTTCAGCATTTATATGTGCAGAGAGAAGTATGATCATGTTCAATTCATTCTTTCAAAGTATGCTCCTAAGGATATTGAATTTACTCTCTTGGTAGGGGAAAGACTTGCTGAAAGATAGTGTTTTATAAATATTTATAGCAACAGTTTAATTCTACAGTTGAGGTTTCAAAGGGATGGCATGACTTTCTAGGTCATCCAAATAAATGTACAGAAGAAGCTGTTTTTTTCTTGAACTATAGATCCTGAAACAAATAACTTTCATATGATTCTAGATTTTTATATTTGAACAAGATGACAGAAATCATGTCGTACAGATATATTATCCTGCAGTTGGAGACCCAAACACTAATTTGCTGCACAGTCAGATATGTCTTGGTGAGATATTTTAAATAGAGACCTCCAGGTTTTAGTCCCAGTTATTCTAACTTAGTATGTTTGGAATGGGGCCAGTAGTATCAAATTAAAAAAAAAAAAAGGATTCTCAGGTGATTCTGATGGACAGAACTGTAAAGTACTGAATTAGTGTAACCACTCACCCAGTGTCTCCACTCATCAAAATATCTGTATAGGGAAAAATGCATCATCTCTAGGATTACCAACTTTATTATTGAATGGCTATAATACTCAAAAAATCATAGTTACATTAAATACAATTTTAATATTCTTTAACCTGCTATGCTTATAACCAAATTTGGTTCTAGTTCTGCTTTCTATATAGTAAGGCAAAACAAATCCATAACAAATCCATATATTCTTCCTCATGGCAATTTTTGGCAGTTTTTCCTACATTTTTTTCTGAAGGTTACCTATCCATAATTTGGTCAAATGTTCTCTTAAAATGTGATTTACAGATCTTTTACATCCATGTCATATTCTAATTTGTCCAAGTTCTCTTTTTTTAATATCCAGAATTCAAAATCTAAATTCATTGTCCATTCAAGTTTAGAAATGTGGCTATTGGACATTTCTCAGTGCAACTTGAGATTGTATTGGCTTTTTTAAAAAAGAACCTATTGAACAGATCATACAAAAATTTAATCAGCTACCTTTCCTAAATCTTTCGTATGTATGTGCATATGTGTGTGTATGTACATACAAAAGATCTAGGAAAGATAGCTGATTAAATTTTTGTACGATCTGTGTAATAGGTTCTTTTTATATGTATATAGAGTTAAAAAATTGGAGCATAGGAGGTAACCCTAAGATAGGAATCATAATTTCATATATGGACATGGGACTGGCAGGTGAAAAATAAATGAGATAATTAGACCAGTTGTAAATAATTGGGAGCGGTAGTGTCTATAGCAAGCTGGAGAGAGCATTTTCCACCTAAGGGCTTTAACATTTTAAAAAAACTAAAAAAAAAAAAAAAAAAAGTCTTTCCAAAAATTGGAAACAAATTCTACCAAATCAGAATCTTATCAGTGGGCCAAATGTAGTAAAAAATGACATCATTTTCAGCTCCTATTGCTGGGTCAAAAAGCTGAGAGTCTTGGAACATGTTTCCATAGGTTCTTAGGTTTTTGTTGATATTTTTAAAGAGATGTAGGAATAAGAGAGTGCCCTTTAACCATATGTCCTTTGAGAGCTCCAGTTTTTGAAGATAAGCTAATAAGTTTAGTTTGTCATACATAAGGAGAATAAGTTATACAAGCACATCACTCTGACACTCACTTTCTCTTCAATTATGCAAATCTTGCCATATAGAACAAAGAATAAGAAAGACAGAAAGAGTAAGAAGGAAAGAATTTCTCCTGTGTGATTTCTCTAGTAGTCATCAACCTAGAGAGTAATTGAACATATGTTTCCATGTTTCCAGTACTTATATTCCTACATTCATTTTTATATTTATTCTTCCCTTATTTCCCACCTCATAAACTGAAATTTCTCTTAGGCAAGTAACTTTTAAAAAATTATTCTATAGTCTTTCCATAATGAATCCCATGGTGTTGTATCACAGGCTGTTAATGTTTTCTGCTTGCGTGTGTGCCGAGTTGCATAAGCTGTGTCTGACTCTTTGCAACCAGGCTCCTGTCCATGGGATTCTCCAGGCAAGAATACTGGAGTGGGTTGCTGTGCCCTCCTCCAGGAATGCTGTCTGCTTACTGAATTCTAAATTGATTCATGAATCCTATGATAATGGTCTTTATACCCTTACCTTTACATTAGAGTGCAGGTATTGCATGGACGGAGGAGCCTGGTGGGCTGCAGTCCATGGGGTCGCTAAGAGTCAGACATGACTGAGCGACTTCCCTTTCACTTTTCACTTTCATGCATTGGAGAAGGAAATGGCAACCCACTCCAGTGTTCTTGCCTGGAGAATCCCAGGGAGGGGGGAGCCTGGTGGGCTGCCGTCTGTGGGGTCGCCCAGAGTCAGACACGACTGAAGCGACTTAGCAGCAGCATTGCAGCTCTAGAATTTTGCTTCAACCTTATATTTTCTATGATCTGCTCTTTCCTCTACAGTTTGTACAAGCCCTTCTTGGGATGGATTACAGAGCATTGAAATACTTCTTCCAGACTGCTTGTTTATGCTTTCCTAAGTGAACCCATATTCTTGTTTGATAACATTTTTTTCTCACTTAACTGGCTGTTATTTTCAGTATTGAATTTAGTCTCAAAAACATTTCTGAGTAAATTGTTATTAAGGCCTTCACTATTATTAACTTTTAAACTCTTCTGATCTTAACTTTTACCTTTAGGGTGTAACAGTAATTTTCGAGCTTATTAAACTATGAGGCCCTTTATTAGAAAAATAAGTCTTGTTAAGTTGATGTTATAGCAACTAGAGCTTCTTAAGCTGTTCTTTCTTTTACAAAGCCATTGTCTCTGGCCAAAGCTGCTTCTGAAGGATTCTTATGTGTATTTCTGACTTATTAATTATAATTGTATATTCCTGCCTAAAATTTCCTTGACTGTTCCTATTTGATTTGGGCTTTCTGTCAACGAAGTCTGCACTATTATGTATATGGCAACTATAGTAACTCCAAATCTGTTGCAGAGAAATCTGAAACAGCCTTAATTCGGGAGAAATTAGGCAGGGGTGCTGGCAATCGGAGGAAGCACAAAGCTTATGTTAACAGAACTGTGGATGCACTTTCTTCTCTCGATTGTGGCAGTAATTACAGCAAGGCAGCCTTTGATTTAAGGCAAAGCCCTAATTCAAACCTTTCTCTTCTTTAGCTGTGGGGATCTACAGGAGTTTATATATTTATTTTGGTACCCGCTGTAAAGGATTTGAGACTACATACAGCTTGCCAAATCTGGTTTCAAAGCCTTAAAAAAACAAGGTGAAAGGAACCTGATGATTTTGTGTATGAGAATCCAGAGGGTGGCTCCATGCTGGCCTTTTTTGTTCCAGTAATCAGTGTAGTAATGGGAGCATGACAAGTAGCTTTCAAAACTCTTCACTTCCTGACCCCTCTTTGCACACTTAAGAAAGGGCACAGTTGCCTCAATTACTTGTTTTTGTTGCAGTCAAGAAAAGTAATGGTAACAATTTAAATCTTTTAGGGAGCACTTTCCGTCCTGGAATATTAGATTATGGAGTGAGTGAAAACCAAAGAGAGGCATGAGTATAGTTGTCTCAGTTCAGTTCAGTTCAGTTGCTCAGTTGTGTCAGACTCTTTGCGACAGCATGGACTGCAGCATGCCAGGCCTGCCTGTCCATCACCAACTCCTGGAGTTTACTCAGACTCATGCCCATTGAGTTGGTGTTGCGATCCAACCATCTCATCCTCTGTCGTTCCCTTCTCCTCCCACCTTCAATCTTTCCCAGCATCAGGGTCTTTTCAAATGAGTTGTGTTTTCAAAATAGTTGTCTACAAGGCACTTATAATTTATTTTGGAAAAAACTGGAAAAAATGGCAATTTTTTTATGCCATTTAATCTATATGAACATCTGTGATTAATATCTCTTGAGGACAGCTGTAAAGATTTCTAATGTAAATGAGTTTCAAGGATGGGAATTTATCTATTAACTTTAGCATAAGCTGTTTGACTTAGCCTACTTTGGTTGAAAGTGTTAGTCGCTCAGTTTGACTCTGTGTGACTCCATGGACTGTAGTCTATCAGGCTCCTCTGTCCATGGGATTATCCAGGCAAGAATACTGGAGTAGGTAGCCATTCCCTTCTCCAGGGGATCTTCCTGAACCAGGGTTTGAACCCGGGTCTCCTGCATTAGCAGGCAGATTCTTTACCAAAGAACCACATGGGAAGCCCTAATTTGCTTAAGTGTAGCATAAAGGACTGGTCTGATTTGGAGGCAGTAGAGAGATGGGAAGAAGGCAATGGCAACCTGCTCCAGTACTCTTGCCTGGAAAATCCCATGGATAGAGGAGCCTGGTAGGCTGCAGCCCATGGGGTCGCGAAAATAGGACTAAGCGACTTCACTTTCACTTTTCACTTTCATGCATTGGAGAAGGAAATGGCAACCCACTCCAGTGTTCTTGCCTGGAGAATCCCAGGGACGGGGGAGCCTGGTGGGCTGCCGTCTGTGGGGTCACACAGAGTCAGACACGACTGAAGCGACTTAGCAGCAGCAGCAGCAGTGAGATGAGGAAGTGACTAGTTGCAATCTAGTCCCAATTTTATCACTGTCCAGCTGTGCAATCTTGGGCAAATCAATCCAATCTTCGCATCTCAGAATTTGTTGTTTGGTCTCTGAGTTATGACTGACTCCATGGGCTGTAGCCCGCCAGGTTTCTCTATCCATGGGATCTCCCAGGCAAAAATACTGGAGTGGGTTGCCTTTTCCTCTCCAGGGGATCTTCCCCACCCAAGGATGGAACTTGCATCTTCTTCATTAGCAGGCAGATTCTTTATCAGATAGTGAGCCACCTGGGAAGCCCATCTCAGAATTTAGAATTATCAAGTAATGAGTGGAGAGTTAGATCATACCTGATTTCATTTCCTTTCCCAGCTCTTTGATTTTACAGACTTGGGAGAAGATGGTTGAAGCCTTGGGTGACTATACTCAGCACTTCTGTGATGGCTTGGAAAATCCTGAGGGGGGCTCCATGGCCCCTGTTTTTGGCAGTTCTCTTTAGAAAATGTGGTACGCAGCACCTTATTTTCAGTTCTAGGACTTAGCTGCAATTCAAGGACAAAAGGGAAAGTTCTAGCCATCAATTTACTACAAGTCTTGTATTTAAGGAATCTGGCTACATTTAGAGGGAATTTCTTCAGTTTTTTGCAGTCCGTATAGAGAGAGATTCAGATCGCAATTTTAGCTATCAAAGGAGAGGAGAGTTTAGAACTTAACGGTGAAATTCTTTGAGCAGATAAACTTAGCCAAAAGCTTGAAAGCTCTTTAAAAGGTTAGGCTTAGTTGTTCATCCCTTGCAAACTGACATTTTATGTTGCTTCAACAGACTGTCTTCTAGTAGAATCCAGGGATTAACTGGGTAAAAAAAAAAGTTTTTGGTTTCATAATTCTTTAGCAATATGGAACATGCAACTTTCTGCTTATAAACTTTATCAACTTGAACTATTTTCCACCTTTGATCTCTGTGGTATTTCAAAATTTCCCACAGCATATGCCATGAAGAAAGAAAGAATAAATGGCCAGTTTGTTAGAGGATTTATTTTTGTAAATATTATGCTATAAATTTCTATAATTAAGGAATGCTTAGAAGAAAGCACACTCCTATTTAAAATCACTCCCCCTCCCCCAGTACTCATATCCCTTTCCCTCTTATATTTTTTTTCTTGGAAATTAGTCTATCATACTATATCATTTGCTTATTTATCTTGCTACCCTCTGTTCCCATTAGAACGTGTTTCATGAGGCCAAGGAATATGCTTTGTCCATTGTGTAACCGTACACCTTAGAAAGTATTAATAAATATCAATGAATGAAAACACTGAATGAATAAATGAGTAACACATTTTTAATAACTCACATGTCTGAATATCTAGAAAACATATACTTACTATTAAGTCCAAGAAGCATGCAATAACATTTTAACCATATTATCACAGTCTGCACTGGATTACCTTTAATATGGGATATCTTGGTATGAGAAAAAACCTTCTAATGTAGGAATTTTCTATGGTTTCCCTATGATCATAATCTAGGTCTTTAACTTCTCCCTGAGTTTCATGGAAGCTAAGGCAGGAATAGAAAGTCTTGTTTTTCAGTTCTTAATGATGTCAGTGGTAAAGAAAGAAAGGATGAAACTATCCTAGAAAAAAGAGGCTATATCTTTGGCTTCTCCAGAGGCAGGACATAGACCCAGCCCCTATAGGGTTGGAGATGGAGGTATTGAATCCATTATTTTCTATCACTCAGGAATCTGAGCTAAGAGATATGGACAGAGGCTCCAAGATCATGGGGGTTTGCTTTAGTTGAAAGCACAGTGTGCCCATGATAAAGCCCGCATGTTGAAATGATCCAGGAGTCAACAGGTAAGTGAGCTGAGAAAGCTGACTGCCAACAGGAGACCAGGGCAGAAGGGAAAGCTGAGAATTTTTCCCCAACAGCTTATTTAGATGAGAGTCAATGTCTCAGACCTCATGACATGTTCATTTTAAAATGCATGGGGAGAATGATTAGTTACATTCAGTGATTTTGATTGAGAGGTATTCTTATTTTTAAAATAATTGTTTGGTCACGGTCACTTCTGAATCCTGATAGACAGTGAAAACGCTGGGAGACATTACACACATTTCTTTCCTGGACAGTGCTGGCGTTTCTGCTTTCGTGAATAGTTCTTGAGTCTTGAAACATGACAGGCTCCACTTAGAAAGCTGGACTACTGAAATACTCAATCTTGATTTCTACACTCGCAACATATGATTAACAAAATCTAGCATTGCAATAGCCAGCAATTCAGAGTCGACTACTGGTAGTTATGTTGTTGTTTGTTTATTGATTGTTTATGAAGATAAAAATTTGGAAGAATTACAGATTGATTACACAGTAAAGAAATGATAGCTTAGGAATGTGAAGATGTCATTGCGTTGGGATTCTTGAGAATCTAGACACAATGAGAAAGGATTTAACTTGATAGAAACTTGGCCTCACTCAGTAAGAGAATAATATGCTTTCGTTTATATTTTGGCTACTGTAAAAACACTTCTGAATAAGAAAATTATACATCAGGATGCTATTATGTGAATCGGAACATATTCAGTTTACCTAAATAATCCTTTGTCCAATTCTGCCCATTTTGCTTGCTTATTTCTAGTTTGTTTTGTTGCCTCCGTGTATTTTCAGATTCTAGTTGGTATTTCTTTGTGTTTGAAAGACTGAGTGGGAAATGTTCTCAGTCATTTCCATCCCCTCTATGGAAGGTGAATGAGTAGAGCCACCAAGGGCTTCACTGCGCCTCTTTCACTGTTCCTTCATCCTCTACTGGGCATCCCCTTCTGTTTAGGAAAACAATTGTATTTATTTTTCTTGAAACTGTTTTTTTTTTTTCCTTCTTAGACATTTTATTGTCTGAAGCACACTTAATTGACTCAGGTAATAGAGAAATCCACTCAGGGCTTGGCTTCTAGCCGGTAAAAGCCTATTGTCTAGTGAACTAGAAGGGAATTTCCTCACTTGTTTTATATCTGATTAGTTGCAGAATTAAGCTTAATAAGAAAAAAAATTAACAGAAGAGATTGATGTTTGCACCTTCTTTAAGCATCTTGTAATTTAAATACTCAAACAAATTGTATTTCTGTGCTTAGCAGCGTGGAGTGGTCCATTGAATGTGGAGGCTGGAGTTAGGCAGATCTGAGTTTTAATTCTTAGCCTTCTCACTAGCTCTCCAAGTTCCTTCACTGTTCTAAGCCTCAGTATCTTCACTGGAAAAACAAATTCTGTAGCTGCTTAAGAGTGTGGGCTCTGGCCTCGGATTATTGTTGCTGTTGAGTTGCCCCGTCATGTCTGGCTCTTTGTGACCCTATGGACTGCATCACGCTAGGCCTCCCTGTCAGTCACCATCTCCCAAAGTTTGCCCAAGTTCATTTCCATTGCATCGGTGATGCCATTCAGCCATCTCATCCTCTGACACACTCTTCTCCTTCTGCCCTCAATCTCTCCCAGCATCAGGGCTTTTTCCAATGAGTCAGCTATTTGCATCGGATGACCAAAATACTGGAGTTTCAGCTTCAGCATCGGTCCTTCCAATGAGTATTTGGGGTTGATTTCCCTCAAGACTGACCGATTCGATCTCCTTGCTGTCCAAGGGACTCTCAGGAGTCTTCTCCAGCACCACAGTTCAAAGGATTGCCTGCATTCATATCCCAGCTTCACCACTTAGTTGAACAATCTTGGGCAAATCATTTAGATTTTTTGTGACTCAGTTTTGTCAGCTATAAAATGGGATAGTAATAGAACTATAGTGTAGAGTTGTGAAAACCAAGTGACAGTTAAATGACTTAATAACAATAAAGGGCTTGAAACAGCTACATGGTATATAGTAAGTTTTCAGCAATGATTGTTATTATTACTCAGAGGTCTGATGCAAGGGCTAAATAAGACAGAGCACTTGAAAATGCTGAGGGTATTTAGCAACTATCAATTTCTTTTATCTTTACCAAATTACTTCCAAATTATTTAATTGTCTTTTTAGTGCAGGTTCTTGTTAACATCATTTCCATATCATAAGCTATTGTCATGTACATTGCAGTCTGTACCGTACTTGCAATAGGTTACAGCGAGTAATACACTTACCATGATACTCTGGAGTTGGAAGGTTGACCTTTGGTAGAAGGCAAAATTTTCTTTTAATGGCCACTCCCTGGGTCAAGAAAATCCCCTGGAGAAGCAAATGGCAACCTACTTCAGTATTCTTGCGTGGGAAATCCCATGACAGAGGAGCCTAGCAGGTTACAGTCTATGCGATTGCAAAAGACTTGGACACAACGTAGTGAATAAACAACAACAAAACGGCCTGCACTGTATCAAGCTCTGAAATGTCTTCAGCTTCTGTATCCTCCAGAGATTTTGCTTCATTTGGGGACTTACCCGAAATTGAACAGTGCTGACTTAGCATTTGATGAGCAGACAAATTCAGAAAGAAAACCGAAGAATGAGTTAACTGACAGACAGGTGGGCACAGGGAAATGTCAGCTCAGGATGGCCTAGCTTAGGGCCAGCTTAGGGATGACAAATATATGCCTGTGGCCCTTCGCCCAGCCCATGACAATCATTGCTGGGCCCACATACAGCTTTATAATTCTTTTCAATATAATTCTCCACTAATCTACAATGATCATTTTGGCATTCCAAGTTGTCAGGCAGGTTTAGTTGGATATAAAACCGTGTGGTCAGATTTTCTTGTCAAGATTGGATGATGTCACCTTTAGGAGCAATAATTAGCTCAGTTCTTTCTGAACATGGAAGCAGCCTTATTTTCTTTCAAATTCCAAAGATTGTCTTTTTGAACTTCAAATTTATTTTCCTTGGGAAAATTTTAAAGGTTTTGTACATGTACAAAGAATGAGTTAGGCAATTTAACTCATTATACCTTTATGTTCTCTGATGTAAAAAACTAAAACTATCCTATTTTTCTGAGAAATAAAATAAAAAATCCCTCATTTATGCTGATGCTAGTTTTTAACTAGTTATATTAGGTTGATCTGTATCTTTTTATTCAGTGTGGTCTTAACAAATATCACATATGGTGGAGCCCATAGAATCTGGTACAAATCATTTAGAAATAAGTTATTTTGCTATCATGTTAATAATTTTATGTTTTTGAAATCTAGATCAAATAGCTCTAGAGGCCTCTGTGAAGTAATTCATTTCTGCTTTATAATGCATTTCACTATTTTTACCCAATCTTGGTGAAACAAAGGTCATATACAACAACTAAACTGTATTTAAATTTTAAAAATTTTATTCTTACCACTTTTCTAGGATATAGTTCTAAGTCTAATATCACTGCTGTGTCAATGGCCCATAGACAACTTGAATAAAAAGGACAGATTGTTCCTACCATCAAACAAACAGAGATCATTCATACTCCTGGAAGTCCCTCGACTTGGATGGCCTTGATGCTTGGATGGATCACTTGCTTTCATTTTCGACAACGATTTAGGTGGTGTTAACCAGAGGATGAACACAAATATAACGGGAGGCCCAATCCAAATGCAGGAGCAGACACAGGTAGAAGCCGAGATACAAGGAATGTCACAGGAGAGACATATTTTATGCAAGTTTCAAAGGATTAAGCATCTTATTCCCAGCACAAGACCTGTCTTGTCCTCCAGAACTCAGGGGCATTTCTGATAGCCCTGCACTTGCTAACAGCCACCACAGACACACTAGTATTTAGAAACTTGACTTTCAGAAAAACCTAGTTTGATTATTCTTCAGGTCTGACCTACTCCTATCAATCATTCACTGCCTCACCCCAACTCCCACCACAACCACTCCCAGAATTTCAGGAAATATTTTTTCTTCGTGAGAAACATGGGAGGCATGACAGAAAATATAGGGCTACACTAGCCTTTGCACACGACACTCACCACCTTCTGTTCTCGGGTGTAGCTGCTCTCTCCTGCCTTTGCATGGTCCATATCTCTACAATTCTTTTCCCTTAGTTTGTTAGCTAACTTCTGCTCATCTTTCAAGACTCAGCTCATGGCACTTTCTTTACAAAGCCTCTCCTGTCCTTCCTTTCACATCCTGGGAGAAATAAAATTCTACAGTTTTGGTTCCTATAGCACCCTGCCCATAATGCTGCAATCTTGTGGTCAAAGAAGAAGAGTCTATGTCCATCACTAGGATGCAAAGTCATCCTTGTAACCCTGGCACTAAGTGATGTTCTGTACATAGTTCTTAGTAAAGTTCATGGATGGAAATTATGTACTTCATTCTCAACTCTGCGTGAAAATGCAAGTGCTTGTCTAGAGACACGAGTGAAGTGGCATTGTGAGGGTTATTTTAGAGCTGGATTCTGTAATTGCTCATCAACTTGCCTTGGAAAACATCAGCCATTCTGCATCATTCCAGTCATGTTTTCTCTATAATCTATTCTTATTTTCCTAGCATAGAACTCCTGGCAACACCATTGGCATAAGGCAGATACCCTAGCTGCAGGCAGGTGTGGTTGGTAATGGATGGGATTGGATTTGGAGCTATCTCAAAGATTTATTTTGGATCCTCTCCGATGTTTCCAAGTCTTGGTTTTGGCCAGTCTGTCATTTGCCAGTTGTCAAATAAGTTGAGTCATTAGTCTGGCCTTGTCATTTAACAGCCTCCAAATGATTGATTGGGCTCTGCTGTACTTCCCAATGGGAGATTTAAGTGTCCATTCAGCTCCATCTACCTGGTTTTATAAAAGCAAAATAAAAACAGTCATGCCATTCCTTTCCTACCTGTAAAAGCAGTAAGCTTGGGAAATGCATTTGAACAAGCCATTTATTCTCTAATACTCAGTCTCTAAAGGACAAATTTCCTGTTGGCTAAATCAAACTGTGCAATTTTTTTCCAGGCTAACAAAATAATCTCCATTTGTCTATTTTGCATAGTGATTTTGTACACATTTTTCTTTTTTCTTCACAACAACACTAAAAAGGACAAGCATTATTATCCTCATGTAACAAATAAATATCCCAAAACTCAGAAATCTTTTAAAGGTCATATTCAGTTCCTCTATTATATTAATCTCCTGCCATACCATGCTATCAAGCATCCTAAACTACAAAAGGTATGTCTGAATATTGCATCAGTGGCTTCTGTGTTATTCTCTCATCCAAAGTCTGTTTCTAAAGTATATAGTTTTTGACACACTTGTTTTCCAATATACTGGATCCCTTAGGGGAATCTGTTGGGAAGACCCCCAAAGTAACCAGGACTGGGTCATCTCATCCCAGAACAGAGAACTTGTTTCCATGCCAGGGCAACCAACAGCCTAAATTGCAGAGTAGGATGGAAGGTGATAATTCAATCCCAGAATTGATAAGAAATTTGTGAGACATTCCCCACTGGCCTACACAAATGGTTCCTTTCAAAGGTAAGGTGCTTATTGTCTCCAATATAATGTGGCTCTTGGATGCTGTCCAGTCAGCAAAGTAGAAACTCATATTTGGCAAGGCGAACCCAGCCATGGTTTCCTGGTGTGTTGAATCAATAGGAAATGACTTTGGAAAAATACAGCTATGAAAGCAACAAATGGCTTTGAACTTTTCCAGCCAAACATAAAGTGAACTGCCAAGAATTTCCCCTGTGATATCCCTTTTCAGATGATAACATATGACTACGAACTTTCGCCCCGTATATACTATATGGCCTTCCTTCTCCAGAGTTGATTAAACCAAAATTCTTTCTAGAATTGAAAGTTCGCTCCTCTAAGGACCTTGAGTTTCCTTCATTCTTGTCCAATCAGGTCCTGAATCTCAGTGATATTGTCAGCAACTTGGCTGCCATTTCCACCATTATCTTTTCTCTGTGCTTCTGGTTTTTTTTTTTTTTTTTCCCTTTTTTCTTTCTTGAATATCAAGATAAATCTCAAAAGATAGTTACCATGTAATTCCTCACTCATATGGGTAGGCAGGCTGACAGTGAAAAGGAGTGGGTAGGGATGGAGGCAGGAGGAAAGGTTGATTGAACAGACTTGGGAGAAGCAGGATTTGGGGGTGGTGGGGTGGGTCCTGGAGAATTGGCAGAGAAGAGCTGTGGGGTCAAGAGATTCATTCTGTGGAAATAGATGGTGGGGTACGAAGGGGTTAGTTTATTGTTGCTGGTGGTTTCCTTTTCCATTTGCTTTACCATTTCAGTTTTGAGGTGGTAATGTTTTGATTTTGTGAGTATTTTATAATGGAAAAACACTTTGTGTATGAAAAAATGCGTAATGTGCTGGGATTAGCTCTCGTGTACATGTCAACTAGTATGTCTAAGAGTGAGCTTTGTTCTTGCTGCGTGGACATTTCTGGACAATCCTGGAGAAGGCTTCTAGGACAGGCAAACTGGTAAACTCTCTTCCACTTTTGGCTTATAAAGGTTAAGTTTCCAAACAAAACTAAGTAGCATAAACCTAGTTCTAGACACTCACACTTTCTTCTTGCCTCCTTTTTCTACAAGATCAATGAATGTGAGTATTTTTAAACAGTCTAGATTCAGCTAAAAACAAGTAACATCAAAGTGTCTTGCCAACCAAAAGCTACTCACATTTCCCCAATCTTGATGATGATGATGGAGAACATTTTGCACTTACTATCTGACAGGCACAGAGACACTTATTATGTACATGTATTACATATATTATTTCATCCACTGCTCACAACAATCTGGGGTAACAATCACTCTCAATTTAAAGGTGGGAAACTTGCGGTTTAGAAAGATTAACTTGCCTAATGTGTGTGTGCGTGCTAAATCACTTTGGTCGTGTCTGACTTTTTGCTACCCTATGGACTGTAACCTTCCAGGGTTCTCTGTCAATGGGATTCTCCAGGCAAGAATACTGGAGTGGGTTGCCATGCCCTCCTCCAGGGGATCTTCCCAACCCAGTGATAGAACCCGTGTGTCTTACATCTCCTGTGTTGGTGGGTGGGTTCTTTGCTGCTCGCAGCACTTGGGAAGCCCTCACTTGTCTAATAGTACCCCATAATGGAGCTAGGAGTGGAGCAGTGGTCTGTGTTCATAAAGATTCATAATCTCATTCTATTAATATTATGCATGAGGTGTTTTTTATTGTAGTTTTTCTTTTTCCTAACAGGTATTACCACAAAAAGCAGACTTTATCAATGGTATTAGGCAGCTTTATCAAAACTGTGAGATGACTGCTGAAAATGTGTTAAGGAGGACTTAGGACTGTGGTTAGAGTCCATTTCTATTCAAGCCTCAGAAAGCTCCTCCAGCCATCAAATACAACAGAGGTTGACTATTGCACTTCTTATTTTATTCCAGGATTATCCATTTCAGCTTATTGAGGTGGTTATAATTGCATGTCTCTAACTGTCAATACATTTCATTTGCCTATTGTGATGACTTGAAAATAAGCTCCAAAATGTTCCCTGATCAATTCTCGATAACTGGAAGAGTGAAAATGAAAATAGCATCAATTATTGAATCCCTGTGATACCAGACATTGCACTAACGGCTTTATGTGCCACCTTAATTTTCACTAAGATGATATAGAATAGATGGTCTTATTTTAACTTTGCCCATAAAGAAACCGAAGGTCAGAGGAGTTGAATAACTTGGACAAGAACTTTTAGCAAGATTTAGAGCCAACTCAACAGAACCCATTTGATCAATTCCATTAATGTTCATTGAGCATAAACACTGTGCTAGGCACAGAGTAGTGAGTGGGGATTCCACAGGGCAGAAGACACACTTGGTCTTGCAGATCTAATGAGCCAGGATGGTTTGGTTCCCCTGAGTGCTGAGTGCCTCTAATCATGATGACAAATCTTTTTTTTTTTTTTAATTGAAGGATAATTGCTTTACAGAATTTTTTGTTTTCTGTCAAACCTCAGTCTTAGTCAGCCATAGGTATACATATATACCCTCCCTTTTGAACTTCCCTCCCATCTGCCTTCCCATCCCACCCCTCCAGGTTGATACAGAGCCCCCGTTTGAATTTCTTAACCATGCAGCAAATTCCCATTTGCTGTCTTTTTTACATATGGTAATGTAAGTTTCCATGTTACTCTTCCTATACTTCTCACCCACTCCCCGTGTCCATAAGTCTATTCTCTAAGTCTATTTCTCCACTGCTGCCCTGTAAGTAAATTCTTCAGGATCATTTTTTTATATTCTGTATATATGCATTAGAATATGATGTTTATTTTTCTCTTTCTGACTTACTTCACTCTGTATAATAGGTTCTAGGTTCATCCACCTCATTAGAACTGACTCAGAGGCATTCCCTTTTATGGCTGAGTAATAGGTATATTCCATTGTGTATATGTACCACAACTTCTTTAGCCATTTATCTGTTGATGGACATCTAGGTTGCTTCCATGTTCTAGCTATTGTAAATAGTGCTGCAATGAACAATGGGATACGTGTGCTTTTTCAATTTTGGTTTCCTTAAGATGTATCCTAGGAGTAGGATTGCTGGGTCATATGGTGGTTTTTTTCCTAGTTTTTTAAGGAATCACCATACTGTCTTTCATAGTGGCTGTATCAATTTACATTCCCAGCAACAGTGCAAGAGTGTTTCCTTTTCTCCATACCCTCTCCAGCATTTATTGTTTGTAGACTTTTTGATGATGGCCATTCTGACCTGCGTGAGGTGATATCTCGTTGTAGTTTTGATTTGCATTTCTCTAATAATGAGCGATGTTGGGCATCTTTTAATATGTTTGTTAGCTATCCATATGTCTTCTTTGGAGAAATGTCTGTTTAGGTCGTTTCCCCACTTTTTGATTGGGTTGTTTGTTTTTCTGGTATTGAGTTGTATGAGCAGCAGCTTGTATATTCTGGAATTTAATACTTTGTCAGTTGTTTCATTTGCTATTGTTTTCTCCATTTTGAGGGTTGTCTTTCCCTTTTGCCTATAGTTTCCTTTGCTGTGCAAAGATTTTAAGTTTAATCAGGTCCCACTTGTTTACTTTTGTTTTTATTTCCATTACTCTAGGAGGTGGGTCATAGAGGATTTTGCTTTGATTTATGTCATTGAGTGTTCTGCCTATGTTTTCCTCTGTTTTATAGTTTCTGGTCTTACATTTAGGTCTTTAATCCATTTTGAGTTTACCTTTGTGTATGGTGTTAGGAAGTGTTCTAATTTCATTCTTTTACATGTAGCTGTCCAGTTTTCCCAGCACCATTTGTTGAAGAGGCTGTCTTTGCCCCATTGTATATTCTTGCCTCCTTTGTCAAAAATAAGGTGCCCATAGGTGCATGAGTTTATTTCTGAGCTTTCTATCTTTTTCCATTGGTTTATATGTCTGTTTTTGTGCCAGTACCATACTGTCTTGATGACTGTAGCTTTGCAGTATAATCTGAAGTCAGGAAGGTTGATTCCTCCAGCTCCATTCTTCTTTCTCAAGACTGCTTTGGCTGCGGGGTCTTTTGGGTTTCCATACGATCCAACCAGCCCATTCTAAAGGAAATCAGTCCTCGGTGTTCACTGGAAGGACTGATGCTAAAGCTGAAACTCCAATACTTTGGCCACCTCTTGTGAAGAGTTGATTCATTGGAAAAAACTCTGATGCTGGGAGGGGTTGGGGGCAGGAGGAGAAGGGGATGACAGAGGATGAGATGGCTGGATGGCATCACTGACTCGATGGACATGAGTTTGAGTGAACTCCGGGAGTTGGTGATGAACAGGGAGGCCTGGCGTGCTGCGATTCATGGGGTCACAAAGAGTCGGACACAACTGAAAGGCTGAACTGAACTGATGAATTGTGAAATTTTTTGTTCTAGTTCTGTGAAAAATGTCATTGGTAATTTGATAGGGATCATACTGAATCTGTAGATTGCATCTGGTCCAAGTATCAGATACTCCTATTGGGTAATAGTGTCCCATGGTCCCTGCAGCAGCCGCATCTTATAGCACTCATGAACTCCTTCCCAGATGTCCTTCAGAGCTAAAGGTCTTCCATCTAAAAAGCTTGCCCTAAAGCAAAGCACAGGCACTTGGCAGCTGCAGGAATATATGACATGATATTCATATTTAATCACTTTGGCTGCTGTGGTGGTCTCGGTTACATCAAAATCATCCGGGGGCAGAGCGGGGTGGTGGGGGGGTGGCGGGGTGGGAATCTAAAGCCTCCTCCACAGGAAGAAATGTCTGTACATGGACAGATGTTCCTTGATGTGACATTGCAGTTCCATTTTTAACTTGAAAATGTGTTTTGCATATGTAGCCATTAGAACAGTCCTTTGAAGCTCTCCATTCCCAATCATCACCTATCTTTTGTGAAGGTTTAATGAATTCTGCACCATAATGCTGAAATGTTTTTTCTCCAAAGAACTCATCTTCTTCCATACTAAATGAGAACCTGCCACCCAGCTCAGTTGATGGCAAATCTTATAAATGCTTATAGACTATATTTCTGTTCTTTGGCCTATCATTTATAATTGTTGTAATGGAAAAATCATACCTGTTAAGTAATAATTTGTTCATATAACAGCCACTGAGGTCCACATAGTATTCTCGATATAATTGCAGACTTTCTTGGTTCTTTTAAAGAATATTTGTTTATTTACTTGGCATGCCAGGCCTTAGTGACAGCGTGCTGGGTCCTTCAGCTGTGGAATATGGGATCTAGTTCCCTGACCAGGGGTTGAACCCAGGGCCCTTACAGTGGAAACAGGGAGTCTTAGCTACTGGACCAACAGGAAGTCTCCCAGACTTTCTGATAGAACATAAGTTGTCAAGACAGGTTAGGGGCAGCTTTTCCTAAAACAAAGCACCAATAGTTATTATAAAAATGGCAATAACAAAAGCCCGGGTGAATTTAAGCAAAAATCTCCTCAATTGTCTTCAACTGCAAATCCCAACATAAAACTTTGAAACAAACTGGCCAGGAAACTTGTCCTTGGAAAGTGTATTTCCCCTCCTTGAATACTGGTAGAAAAAAGAGCTCTTAAGTTAGGTGGTAGTTGTTCTAACTTGGGTAGAATATGCCATGAGAATTCCACTTTGACCTTCCTTGAGGCTGTCATTTTAAATTGCTGTCTTTGTTACACACCTCTTCCCATTTCTAAATTTAAGCTTAAATTCTGTGCTAAGAAACTGCCACTTTTATCACATGATAAAAAATTTGTCTTTAAATCTTAAAAAAGGAGTTTGAAGACACTGAGTACTGTGAACATGGACATGCACTTCAAAGTCTAGATTTCTTTGGGTTTCTCTCCCCATGGAGGATCCAGTTCCTCTGTCTACCCTTACCCTTTGGCCCTATTTTGTATGTTTTTGCTTTAAACAAGACTCATTGTAGCTTGTTGTTGATTGAAACCAGAGAAGAGATTATTGTTATGAAATTAAAAAGCCTAAACCTGCTGAATAAACACCCTTAAGGAAAACTTAAAGCAGGTCCATGCATTTTTGGTAACCATTATATTTTATGACTTCAATGAACACTGCCTGTAGAGAAATATGCTTAAATTCAACTTTAGCCATCTCTAATAATATTACTATCAAAAAAGCTCCCATGTACTATGCCATGCAGAGTTTCCCAGGTGGCTCAAAGGTAAAGAATACACCTGCCAATGCAGGAGATTCAGGGTCAATCCTTGGGTCAGGAACATACCCTAGAGTAGAAATGGCAACCTGTTCCAGTATTCATGCCTGGAAAATTTCATGGGCAGAGGTTCCTGGTGGGCTACAGACCATGGGGTCACAAAGAGTCAGACACAACTGAGCTCTCACGCATGCACTATGCCATGTATCAGCAAACTATGTGTCAACTAAATTTTTTCCATGGATTACCTTCTACTAATGCTCACCATAAACTGTGCAACAACTCTGCGTTTCTTTTTACAGGAAAGAAGACTATCTTGATTGGGGACACACAGCTTTTGCATGTCCTAGGGAGCATTCAAAGACCATTGATCCAGTTCCAGAATTTGAACATGCCCTCTTGTCTTACTGACATTGAATATTCATCAGTTTATTTGTTTACTTAATTTTAAGTGGGAAACATTTACCTTTTTGAAATAACAACAACAAAATGTATACATATCCTGAATAGCTAACTTCTTTCTAGATTTTCTTCTGATTCAAATTATCTTCTCTCTGTCTCTCTCAGGCATGCAGCCCTACTCTCTATCTCCCTCTTTTTTTTTTTCTTGAGCTTCTGCTGGTACCCCCAAACAAGCTCAGCAGTTATTTATTGAGCATTTATATGTGTGAGATACAATTAATACTTTGGGAAGAGCAGCTTGACCATTTAAGCTCTTAGATCATGCAGATCATCTGGGGGAAACCACATGCACAGGTAATAAAGAGTGAGGAATACGTGGTGTGTAAGTAACACGTGGCGTTATGGAAGTAGATAGAAAGGCTCTGTTCATGAGGGATGAGCAGCGGGCATGGCAGCAGCCTGGAAGCTAGTGTTTAGTAGAGAGAAAGCAAGTAGAGGCTGGCCAGAGATGGAAGGGTTGGGGCAATTCTAAGTAAGAGCAGGCACAGAGACCCAGACCCTAGAAAGAGCCTGTTCATAGAAAAAGAGGTTGCTCCTTAGGGCCTGGGCTGTCATTTAGGCTGTGGTTTGCGCTGGAGCTGGAAAGGTTTAGAAAAACTATACAAAGTTGGGAAGATCCCCCTGAGAAGGAAATAGCAACCCACTCCAGTATTCTTGCCTGAAGAATTCCATGGACAGAGGAACGTGGTAGGCTACAGTACATTGGTCACAGAGAGTCTCACTGGATTTAGTGACTAAAAAACAACAACCACCACCTTAGGGCCAGGCCTAGTGTTCAGGCTGGAGCTGGAGAAGATCAGAGAAATTGTACAAGTTCTGCTAAGGAGCCAAGAACTATGGACAGAGGCTCATGACATTGTACGGGAGGCAGTAATCAAGACCATTTCTAAGAAAAAGAAATGCAAAAAGGCAAAATGGTTGTCTGGGGAGGCCTTACAAATAGCTGAGAAAAGAAGAGAAGCTAAAGGCAAGAAGAAAAAGAAAGATATACAGATCTGAATGCAGAGTTCCAAAGATCTCAGTTTCAGTGATCAATGCAAAGAAATAGAGGAAAACAATAAAATGGGAAAGACTAGAGATCTCTTCAAGAAAATTAGAGATACCAAGGGAATATTTCAGGCAAAGATGGGCTCAATAAAGGACAGAAATGGTATGAACCTAATAGAAACAGAAGATACTAAGAAGAAGTGGCAAGAATACACAGAAGAACTATACGATAAAGATCTTCATGACCCAGATAACCATGATGGTGTGATCACTTACCGAGAGCTAGACATCCTGGAGTCTGAAGTCAGGTGGGCCTTAGGAAGCATCACTACAAACAAAGCTAGTGGAGGTGATAGAATTCCAGCAGAGCTCTTTTAAGTTCTAAAAGATGACGCTGTGAAAGTGCTGCACCTAATATGCCAGCAAATTTGGAAAACTCAGCAGTGGCCACAGGAATGGAAAAGTCAGTTTTCATTCCAACCTCAAAGAAAGGCAATGGCAAAGGATGTTCAAACTACTGCACAATTGTACTCATTTCACACGCTAGCAAAGTAACGCTCAAAATTCTCCAAGCAAGGCTTCAACAGTATGTGAACCCAGAACTTCCAGATGTTCAAGCTGGATTTAGAAAAGGCAGAGGAAACTCAAAATGGATTAAAGATCTAAATGTAAGACCAGAAACTATAAAACTCCTAGAGAAGAATATAGGCAAAACACTCTCTGACATACATCACAGCAGGATCCTCTATGACCACCTCCCAGAATATTGGAAATAAAAGCAAAAATAAACAAATGGGACCTAATTAAACTTAAAAGCTTCTGCACATCAAAGGAAACTATTAGAAAGGTGAAAAGGCAGCCTTCAGAATGGGAGAAAATAATAGCAAATGAAGCAACTGACAAACAACTAATCTCAAAAATATACAAGCAACTCCTACAGCTCAACTCCAGAAAAATAAATGACCCAATCAAAAAATGGGCCAAAGAACTAAATAGACATTTCTCCAAAGAAGACATACAGAGGGCTAACAAACACATGAAAAGATGCTCAACATCACTCATTATCAGAGAAATGCAAATCAAGACCACTATGAGGTACCATTTCACACCAGTCAGAAGGGCTGCGATCCAAAAGTCTACAAGCAATAAATGCTGGAGAGGGTGTGGAGAAAAGGGAACCCTCTTACACTGTTGGTGGGAATGCAAACTAGTACAGCCACTATGGAGAACAGTGTGGAGATTCCTCAAAAAACTGAAAATAGAACTGCCTTATGATCCAGCAATCCCACTGCTGGGCATACACACTGAGGAAACCAGAAGGGAAAGAGACACATGTACCCCAATGTTCATCGCAGCACTGTTTATAATAGCCAGGACATGGAAGCAACCTAGATGTCCATCAGCAGATGAATGGATAAGAAAGCAGTGGTACATATACACAATGGAGTATTACTCAGCCATTAAAAAGAATACATTTGAATCAGTTCTAATGAGGTGGATGAAACTGGAGCCTATTATACAGAGTGAAGTAAGCCAGAAAGAAAAGCACCAATACAGTATACTAACACATATATATGGAATTTAGAAAGATGCTAACAATAACCCTGTATACGAGACAGCAAAAGAGACACTGATGTATAGAACAGTCTTTTGGACTCTGTTGCAGAGGGAGAGGGTGGGAAGATTTGGGAGAATGGCATTGAAACATGTATAATATCATGTATGAAACGAGTTGCGAGTCCAGGTTCGATGCACGATACTGGATGCTTGGGACTAGTCCACTGGGACGACCCAGAGGGATGGTATGGGGAGGGAGGAGGGAGGAGGGTTCAGGATGGGGAACACATGTATACCTGTGGCGGATTCATTTTGATATTTGGCAAAACTAATACAATTTGTAAAGTTTAAAATAAAATAAAATTAAAAAAAAATAAAGATAAAGTCACACACACACACACAAAACAAAAAAACAAAACAACAACAAAAAAAAAAAAAAAAGAAAAGGCAGAGGAACCAGAGATCAAATTGCCAACATCCATTGGATCATGGAAAAAGCAAGAGAGTTCCAGAAAACCATCTACTTCTGCTCTACTGACTATGCCAAAGCCTTTGACTATGTGGATCACAATAAACTGTGGAGAATTCTTATAGATATGGGAATACCAGACCACCTTACCTGCCTCCTGAGAAATCCATATGCAGGTCAAAAAGCAATAGTTAGAACCAGATGGAAAAACAGACTGGTTCCAAATAGGAAAAGGAGTACGTCAAGGCTCTATATTGTCACTCTGCTTATTTAACTTGTATGGAGAGTACATCATGAGAAATGCTGGGCTGGAAGAAGCACAAGCTGGAATCAAGATTGCTGGGAGAAACATCAGTAACCTCAGATATGCAGATGACACCACCCTTATGGCAGAAAGTGAAGAGGAACTGAAAAGCCTCTTGATTAAAGTGAAAGAAGAGAGTGAAAAAGCTGGTGTAAAACTCAGCTTTCAAAAAGCTAAGATCATGGTATCTGGTCCCATCACTTCACGGCAAGTAGATGGGAAACGATGGAAACAGTGTCAGACTTTATTTTTGGGGCTCCAAAATCACTGCAGATGGTGACTGCAGCCATGAAATCAAAAGATGCTTGCTCCTTGGAAGAAAAGTTATGACCAACCTAGACAGCATATTAAAAAGCAGAGACATGACTTTGCCAACAAAGATTCGTCTAGTCAGAGCTATGGTTTTTCCAGTGGTCATGTATGGATGTGAGAGTTGGACCATAAAGGAAGCTGAGCGCTGAAGAATTGCTGCTTTTGAACTGTGGTGTTGGAGAAGACTTTTAAGAGTCCTTTGGACTGCAAGGAGATACAATCAGTCAATTCTAAAGGAAATCAGTTCTGAATATTCATTGGAAGGACGCATGCTGAAGCTGAAGTTCCAATACTTTGGCCACCTAGTGGAAAGAACTGACCTCTTGGAAAAGACCCTGATGTTGGGAAAGATTGAAGGCAGGAGGAGGAGGGGACGACAGAGGATGAGATGGTTGGATGGCATCACTGACTCCATGGACATGAGTTTGAGCAAGCTCCAGGAGTTGGTAATGGACAGGGAAGCCTGGTGTGCTACAGTCCATGGGGTTGCGAAGATTTGCACATGACTGAGTGAACGAACTGAACTGAACTGAACTGAAGGAGCCAAGACCACCTTGATCTCTAAGAAGGCTTCTCTTGCTATTAGACAGTCCTTGTGGCTGCAATTCATAAACTCATTTACATCCCTGGATTTCCTCACCCTCCTCAAGATTAGAATTGTCCAGGCTAATGCACCATCCTCCACCAAAAGCCTTTAATTCTGCTTCTCGCTTGCTCTACTCTACAGTTAAATGCTCTACCGCCTTTGCTTGCTCCACTCTGGACCTGTGCTTCCCTTGGTTATCACCTTAATCACAGGAGTACAAATGGGAACACCTGGCCCTGAGAACCCTGAATGCCATCAGTAGCGGTTCTTCAGTGCCACTGCCAGTGTTCAGGTTGTGAAATCTTGGCACTGCCCTGCACATGTTCAGTGCCTGATCCTACACCCTAGGTCATCACTCCAAATATACATTTTATAAACTCTGAAAACAGCATGAAATGCAGGCTGTCAAAGAAATCACTGAAAAGATCAAGCTGGATTATGTTGCTTAATTTTCAGGATGCCTGGTGGTTATTCAAATGAGTACAGTTTCTTTTTTCTTTTTTCCGTGATATTTATTTTTTAGCAGATGGGATCCACTTGTTTCAATATGATTTCTATTTTTCAAGGGCATACTGTTTTCTCCTGGATCGATCTGTACGTAGGAAAAAATTATCATTCAAGACATAAGCAGTTTTTGCCAATGGGTAGGAATGAGTCAGTTGACCAATGAGGGGAGAATAAAAATCTGTGCTATTTTGATGTTAATTGCTGGTGGTGCTCCTTCTTTGAAACACTGATGATAATTTTTCAATATGCAATCCATTTGACCCCAGAGCGCCCTGGGAATTCTGCCAGACTTTTGTTCCACCACCACTTATCTCTGTTTTAAAGTAAGCATTTGTACAGCACGGTCATCTTCATTAATCTCTTTAGGAGTTTGTGCTGGGAAGCAAGAACTTTTTGTTATTCCCATTTTACAGATAAAGAAAGTGAGAGACAAAAGGGAAACGACTTGTTATGAATATTTTAGTAAGTTATTAGGCCTTAAAATTTCCAATTTGTTATTAAGCTTATTGAGTTTTCCTATTGACTGAGTTGTGCTGTCTCTTTCTAAATCAGTATACCAGATTCTAAGAGGGGCAGTCTAGTTAGAGTTTGGGTTCAATATTTCTGCCATACATCACGCAGTCCCAGTAAAGTCTCTACTTGCATGCTTTGTTTTCTTAGGTTTTTGTCTTTTTGAGATTATATTCTAAAGGCTAGAAAAGAAGAGAATGTCCCTGACTTTCATTTTCTTACCTTAAGTAAAGAAGAAGCAGTCTTCTTTTTCTCCTTTTGTAAATTAAAAAAAGAGGCTCCATATGTAAGGGCTATTTACTCCAGAAGAAAAAAATACATAGCTCCCAATGCTCATAGCTAAACAATTCTGGTGTTGCAAGGAAGGTAAGAAACAAAAATAACTATGTATCAATATAATATTAACAGTGGCTTAAATTTATTGAATGCTTACTACATTTCAGGAACTTTATCTACATTATTTCATTTAATCCTTACATTAGTCCACTGAGAAAGGCTGTATGATTACACTCATCATATATATGAGAAAACCAAGGCTTAGGAAGCTGAGCAATTTGCTTGGAGACATAACCAAAAAGAGACACCAGGTCTCAAAATTCTATGGTCTGTCACTAATGAGTCCTTCTTCTCTGTGCTTCCTTTACAAAATTGTTTACCTGTTCATGGGCCTTTGTTCTTCCCAGTAACTTTTAGACTCAATTTGTCAAATTTTACAAATAGCCTGCTGGAATTTTATTTTGAATGCAACATCTTTAAAGATTAATTGAGGGAAATAAGATATCTTAATAACAACTTGTTTCAACCAAGACCAATGGAATGTTTCTCCATTTACTCAGATGCTCTTTTATATTGCTTCATAAAGATATTTGCTTTTTCTTCATCAAAGCTGTCTACCTTTATTAGGTTAATTTCTTCTTATTTTATAATCTCTGTCTCTATTTAAATGTTTTGTTATTTCTGGTGTAAAGAGAATTATTTTCTAAGCTGATCTTGTACCAAAACCTTTTTTGTCAGCCTTAACTATGTCTAGTAGTTTCTGGACTTTTGTTTGCTTGTCTTTACAAATGATCATATCATTGGCAACTAATTCCAGCTTTATCTCTTCTTTTCCAATTCTAATACTTCTTTTTACTTATTCTCCAGACCAGTGTTGAACAGTGGAGGGGACAGTGAGCATTCTTTTTTCCTCCTCTGAGAGGAAATAAATCTCAAGGAGATATTTGCATAATGTTTGGGGACAGGAATAATCAAGGATGAAATCTTAGCTTTATGTTTTTGTTTTCTTTTTAGATCATAGAAAAATTCTGACCAATTAAGTTATATGTGATTTTTCTCCTTTTGGAGATGTAATGACTCCACTGAGTGTATGCTGCTGCTGCTGCTAAGTTGCTTCAGTCATGTCCGACTCTGTGCGACCCCATAGACGGCAGCCCACCAGGCTCCCCCATCCCTGGGATTCTCCAGGCAAGAACACTGGAGCGGGTTGCCATTTCCTTCTCCAATGCATAGAAGTGAAAAGTGAAAGAGAAGTCGCTCAGTCGTGTCCGACTCTCAGCGACCCCATGGACTGCAGCCTACCAGGCTCCTCCATCCATGGGATTTTCCAGGCATAGATATGGATAAATATACTTATATGTAATATACAGTAATATTATAAATTATGTGTGCATGGTCAGTCACTTCAGTCATGTCCAACTCTGCAACTCCATGGACTGTAGCCCACCAGACTCCTCTGTCCAAGGGATTTTTCAGGAAAGAATACTGGAGTGGGGTGCCACGACCTCCTCCAGGGGATTTTCCTGACCCGACCCAGGGATCAAACCTGCATCTCTGTCTCCTGTATCGGCAAGTGACTTCTTTATCACTAGTGCCACCTGGGAAGCCACAATATATGTTATATATTATACTATATAGTTTACAAGGTATTATTAATATATATAAGTATCTAATATATAGAACATAGGATTATATTTGGATTTACTCTTCCTTCCTCAGGTGTATAATGGTCCTTCTGGTGCTGTCTGTCTTCTGTATTGCTTCCATGGTTCAGATTTGTCTGAAATATCACTTCTTTACTTTAAACCTTTTAATATTCTTTTCCTTTAACATTTTGTATTACAGATAACATGTTACTGTTTCTTATTTTATAATCTGTGTTTCTAATTTAATTTGCAAGTTTAACTTGTGTATTTATCATTTTTTATCCCTACACTTCATTGAACAGGTGAATTTTTCTTGGTTGAAGTTGAAAGTTACATATTCTGTTTATTCTTTGAGTGGGTTTTCCTAAGATTAAAGGTCAATGCACTATTCATTTTTTCCCTTGTTCTGTTTCCATGCTCAGCTTTTTCTTAGTTTTTTTTTTATGTTGGTATCATTTAGACGTTTTTTTTTTGGCTATGCTGCGCTGCTTGTGGGATCTTATCTCCCTGACCAGGGATCTAACTCAGGCCCCTAGCAGTGAAGGCACCAAGGCTTAACCATTGTACCACCACGGAGTTCTCCATTTAGACATTGATTTTCTGGTTCTTATAAATATTTCTTCTTTTTGGCTGTGGTTTGGTATTTCTTTCAACTTATGTGTAATTGGTCTTCTGCCTCTTGTTTGGTAATTGCTTATTTATATTATACCTCAAAAAGGTCTTAATTTCCTTATTCACACTTGTTTCTCATTTCTTATGAAAGTATTTTTACATTGCTTTCTCTTTTTTACATGAGTACTTTCTTCGAGAACATTTTAAAAGTGTGTTTTTTTTGTGTGTAGTAAATCTTCTGAATTCTATGTCTGAACATATCTTTACTTCACTCTCATTTTGAAATTAATATTTTAGCAGAATATATCCTAAGTTCAAATATTAAGTTTTTTACAGTGTAAAAATGTTACTTCATTGTCTCCTTTCTTCCAATGTCCTGGACATGTGACAGCAATTTTTATTGTTCTCTTTATGGTTATCTGTTCTTTCTCTCTAGGGTATAGTTTATATAATTTTCCCTTTGTTTCTGATGTTCTTATAAATTATGATAATGTATTTAGATGTGGATTTTTAAAAATCATTGATTCTGTTTTGACACTATTTTATATGTTGAACAATAATAGAAGATGTGACTGGCTGCATAAACATAATGCCAAACATATTAACCTGCATGAATGATTTTTCATTATTTGCTTAAAACCACCTGAGAAACAATGATTATATATATTGAACAATGATACCTATCCATTTGTTGATCCTTATTATGTTAGACTCTGTACAAAGAGTTTTATGGTTTTTTTTTTCTTAATTTTTTATTTTGAAGTATAGTTCATTTACAATGTGGTGTCAATTTCTGCAGTACAGCAAAGTATTCAGTTGCATATTCTTTTTCATATTCTGTTCTATCATGGTTTATCACAGGGTATTGAATAAAGTTCCCTGTACTATATGGGAGGATCTTGTTAACATATTCTATACATAATAGTTACATACATGGTTTTATAACCATGACAACAACTTCATGAAATAGCTGCTAATGTAATTTCCTTCTTTATAAAATGAGGAATTTGAAGTTTAGAACACTTGTATAACTTGTCCAAGATAACTTAGCTAAGAAATAGTGAATCTAAGGCAGGATTTAGTTCCAGGTTGTTTAACTCAAGAGCTTTCTTAAAACACTGTGTTACTCTGTACTTTTATCTATACAGACATTATGAGAAAATTTCCTACTTAACTGATTAGTACTCTCAATATATAGCCTTCCTTTCAGTTCAATTCAGTTCAGTTCAGTCGTTCAGTCGTGTCTGACTCCTTGTGACCCCATGAATCACAGCATGCCAGGCCTCCCTGTCCTTCACCAACTCCTGGAGTTCACTCAAACTCATGTCCATCGAGTCAGTGGTGCCATCCAGCCATCTCATCCTCTGTCGTCCCCTTCTCCTCCTGCCCCCAATCCCTCCCAGCATCAGGGTCTTTTCCAATGAGTCAACTCTTCGCATGAGATGGCCAAAGTACTGGAGTTTCAGCTTTAGCATCAGTCCTTCCAATGAACACCCAGGACTGATCTCCTTTAGGATGGACTGGTAGGATCTCCTTGCAGTCTGAGGGACTCTCAATAATCTTCTCCAACACCAGTTTCAAAAGCATCAATTCTTTGGCACTCAGTTTTCTTCACAGTCCAACTCTCACATCCATACCTGACCACTGGAAAAACCATACTCTTGACTAGACAGTCAAGTGGGCCTTAGAAAGCATCACTATGAACAAAGCTAGTGGAGGTGATGGAATTCCAGTTGAGCTATTTCAAATCCTGAAAGATAATGCTGTGAAAGTGCTTCACTCAATATGCCAGCAAATCTGGAAAACTCAGCAGTGGCCACAGGACTGGAAAAGGTCAGTTTTCATTCCAATCCCAAACAAAGGCAATGCCAAAGAATGCTCAAACTACCGCACAATTGCACTCATCTCACATGCTAGTAAAGTAATACTCAACATTCTCCAAGCCAGGCTTCAGCAATACATGAACCGTGAACTTCCAGATGTTCAAGCTGGTTTTAGAAAAGGGAGAGGAACCAGAGATCAAATTGCCAACATCCGCTGGATCATGGAAAAAGCAAGAGAGTTCCAGAAAAACATCTATTTCTGCTTTATTGACTATGCCAAAGCCTTTGACTGTGTGGATCACAATAAACTGTGGAAAATTCTGAAAGACATGGAAATACCAGACCACCTGACCTGCCTCTTGAGAAACCTATATGCAGGTCAGGAAGCAACAGTTAGAGCTGGACATGGAACAACAGACCGATTTCAAATAGGAAAAGGAGTATGTCAAGGCTGTATATTGTCACCCTGCTTATTTAACTTCTATGCACAGTACATCATGAGAAATGCTGGGCTGGAAGAAGCACAAGCTGCAATCAAGATTGCCAGGAGAAATATCAATAACCTCAGATATGCAGATGACACCACCCTTATGCCAGAAAGTGAAGAGGAACTAAAGAGTCTCTTGATGAAAGTGAAAGAGAAGAGTGAGAAAGTTGGCTTAAAGCTCAACATTCAGAAAACGAAGATCATGGCATCTGGTCCCATCACTTCATGGGAAATAGATGGGGAAACAGTGGAAACAGTGTCAGACTTTATTTTTGGGGGGCTCCAAAATCACTGCAGATGGTGACTGCAGCCATGAAATTAAAAGACACTTACTCCTTGGAAGGAAAGTTATGACCAACCTAGATAGCATATTGAAAACCAGAGATATTACTTTGCCAACAAAGGTCCGTCTAGTCAAGGCTATGGTTTTTCCAGTGGTCAGGTATGGATGTGAGAGTTGGACTGTGAAGAAAGCTGAGCGCCGAAGAATTGATGCTTTTGAACTGTGGTGTTCGAGAAAACTCTTGAGAGTCCCTTGGACTGCAAGGAGATCCAACCACTCCATCCTAAAGGAGATCAGTCCTAGGTGTTCATTGGAAGGACTGATGCTGAAGCTGAAACTCCAATACTTTGGCCCCCTCATGTGAAGAGTTCCATAGGAACCTGGAATGTCAGGGCCATGAATCAAGGCAAATTGGACGTGGTCAAACAGGAGATGGCAAGAGTGAACGTCGACATTCTAGGAATCAGCGAACTAAAATGGACTGGAATGGGTGAATTTAACTCAGATGACCTTTATTTCTATTATTGTGGATAGGAATCCCTTAGAAGAAACGGAGTAGCCATCATGGTCAACAAAAGAGTCCAAAATGCAGTACTTGGATGGAATCTCAAAAATGACAGAATGATCTCTGTTTGTTTCCAAGGCAAACCATTCAGTATCATGGTAATCCAAGCCTATGCCCCAACCAGTAACGCTGAAGAAGCTGAAGTTGAACGGTTATATGAAGACCTACAAGACATTTTAGAACTAACACCCAAAAAAGACGTCCTTTTCATTATAGGGGACTGGAATGTAAAAGTAGGAAGTCAAGAAACAGCTGGAGTAACAGGCAAATTTGGCCTTGGAATATGGAATGAAGCAGGGCAAAGACTAATAGAGTTTTACCAAGAGAACATACTGGTCATTGTAAACACCTTCTTCCAACAACACAAGAGAAGACTCTACACATGGACATCACCAGATGGTCAACACCGAAATCAGATTGATTATATTCTTTGCAGCCAAAGATGGAGAAGCTCTATACAGTCAGCAAAAACAAGACCGGGAGCTGACTGTGGCTCAGATCATGAACTCCTTTTGCCAAATTCAGACTTAAATTGAAGAAAGTAGGGAAAACCACTAGACCATTAAGGTATAACCTAAATCAAATCCCTTATGATTATACAGTGGAAGTGAGAAATAGATAAAGGGACTAGATCTGATAGACAGAATGCCTGATGAACTATGGACGGAGGTTCATGACATTGTACAGGAGTCAGGGATCAAGACCATCCCCATGGAAAAGAAATGCAAAAAAGCAAAATGGCTGTCTGAGGAGGCCTTACAAATATAGCCTTTAGTTTCAAATTTTTTTTTTTTTAATAAAGAATTTTATTTACCTGCGACTTTCAAAAACTTGCCTAATTACTTGTATTTATATGTGTGTAAGTAGAGAGAAGGCAAGGGGAGAGAGAGGAAGAGCTTAAATACAAATTGCTTTGAGATTAATTTAATAATTTGGCACAACAGTGATGTTAATTGCTGTGTGTTAGAGTCAGAATGGCTGTACAAAGGACATGGTTTAGAGGCAATATTTGCTCATTATTTCCCCCCTGCAAATTGCCATCTCGTAGTTACTACTGAAATAATCTCACTATTAGTACAATAAGTGTAAGAGCCACATTTGAAAGAAGAAAGATTGCTAACAGAGCTGTGGGCAGGGTTCTAAGCCTCTCTGTCTTTGTCAATAGAAGTTTGCACTTATCATCCATTTGTCCTGTTAGCTGCTTTTGTAATATCGCTCCTCAATGTCTGATAACAGGCTAGAAAGGCAGCCTATAGTAGCAGAATCAAATGGGTAAGATGCTGGGGCAGAAGTGGGAAGAGTTCAAATGCTGATTCTAGAACAACTCGCTTCCTAGATAATTTTTTCTGAGGTTAAATTATACTCTCCAAATATTAATAATACATATGATTTGAGTTTCAAGTAAAAAAGTACTGTTTCAGTTCTTTGATTAGCCATTCACTTTTTGCCATTTCTCTCTTGAATATCTTACACATTCTGCATTGAACCTGAGAGAGTATTACTGCAGGGAAAAGGAATTTTGACCATAACAGGTAAAACTTATGGATGAGAGATCTGTTTCTTTGGTATCCTTTTAACTGTACATGTGTGAATCTCCCGTTGGTTTGGGACAGAACTCCATTTTATTTATAGTTGTTCACTTATAAAAAAAGAGGCTCTTGTGTCCTAAACTTAATACTGGCTTGATGGCATTCAATTGGTACTTGCTGTTGTGACTGTAACTCTTACAGTTATGTACCTGTCATAATAATAACTGCCGGTTCTTGAGATGCATCAGGAATTTGGAGCACATTATTTATGGTTCTTTCAACAATCTGTGAGGCAGATATTATTACCCTCACTTTACAGATGAGCACACTGAAGGAAATATCCCAAGGGCACCCAGCTATAAACATCAGAGCTAGGATTCATATTGAGACCTACCTTAAACGCCTCTCCTTACCTCCCCCACAGTCTAATGCAACATCACCTGTCTTTCCTGTGCTGATTCATTGCCTTTATAGTCTTTATTCCTTGGTACCCTGTCGGTCAGCACCTTGGCTATGAGGAGTTTAAACACTGAAATCCAGTGCCAAAATCTGTGTTTTTATTTGCAGAGCACATTTAACAGTTCTCTAAATCAAACATTTCCTTGCTCAATATTTTTGAGTGAATTCAGACTTGCATCAGTTGACCATTGGGCTGGAGGTGGAAGGGCAGGAATCATGTGCAAACATAACGCAAGACTATTCATTTACTTTTTGTATTTTCTAGATTCTCTTTCTTTAACATTTCTAATCGAATAAAATAATTATGTCTTTGACCCTATACAACCACCACATCTATAGATTTGATCCCGCGAGGAAGCTACCTTCGATCTGACTGAACCATTTGATGCATTTCCCCCATTACTACACAGTGCTTGTAATGAATAGTTCCCTGGGATCTCTATAGCTCAAAGACTAATTTATAGCTAAATCAGATAATATGGTTTGTATTTAGCACCATGGATCTCTGTCTATTCATACACTGTCGAACATGGTAGTCACTTGCCATAGCAGGCTGTTTTAAATCAGTTAAAATGAAATAAAATTAAAAACCAATTTCTCTGTCACACTAATTACATTTCAAGTGCTTTATAGTCCCATGTGGCTAGTGGCTACTGTACTGGACAATGAAGCTATAGAACAATTCCATCATTGCAGACATCTCTATTGGACAGTGCTAAATTTAAAAGAAGACAGAAATGAAGCCAAGTATAATTACTTCACAGAGCGTGCTGATCAGCATCACTGAGTTATAGAATATAATGGGTCATGATGCATTGCAATTCCCTCTGCTTTATTTGTCTTCCTAGATAGCTGTTGGGAAGAAGGAATTTGGTCTTGTGTGTATGGTATCCCTGTTAGGTAAGAGCAACTGACTCCCAGGGGTTCAGTAAATATATGTTCAATGCTCTGTGAATGAGATCTCATGAAAATAACTTGAATACAGGAGAATTCTTGGAGATCATAGAATAGAGTGACTATTTGGGGAGTATAAATAAAATAGTTATTTTTTCTACCTGAAATATGTCAGCCTTCAAAATGGAATAGTTGATCAAGGAGTGTTTCAATGTAGAAGAGATAACAATTGTCCAGATTTCAAAGCCTAATGCCACATGTCATCAGAAAAGAAAAAGGCCAGAGTTTAATATATCATCAAGCCCAGTTGACTGATATGGATGGTGGCTGTAAAGTGATGGAAGAACATTTTGCTTCCTCCAGTTGAAGGAGACTCAAAAAGGAAAACAACTTGTTTTATTCAAAGTATTTTAATTTATTTCCTCTTCTAGAACTAAGTCAGGAATAAGTTTGGAGAAGCGATTGGAATGTCATTTACAGAAGCTTTTGTCATTTAGGTTATGTGAAAGCCATGATAAGGAATCTTTAAGCCTTTAAAAAATAGAGCAGTGTTTTAGACTACAGCAAAGTATGGTGCTGTTGTGTCTTTATTTTCATATATTGCATATTTAGTAAGTGTGTTACATGTAAATAAAGAGAATGAGTTATAATTGTGGTTGCAATAGCAGAACAAATGAGTTTCTTGTTGTTGTTGGTTCAACTAGTGAGGTCTGGGGTATGGAGTCAGAAGATTCCATTTGGTGCCATAGAAGAGAGTTGAACCTGGGATTCAGCTGACATTTCTCTTGCCTCTGATTCACCAAGTGTCCTATGGCAGGCAATGTTTCATATAATCACTTAGAAAAACAATCACTTCACACTGTAAGTGATACTTGTGTTCTATGGATTGTATTATTCTCAGTGGCTAAGTCATTTCAAGGTGTCTCAGCATACTTTTCTCTTTGCCAGGGGCTGGACCTGCTGATCTCTGTCTGTGGACATGCCCTGGGGTTGTTTTTCCGCTGACAATGGAGGATTTAATGCAACCACTCACATCTTTTCACCTGATCCTCATTTTACCTGGACAAGTATTTTTGATTTAGTGACCTATAGCTATAGTACAGCTATAGTACAGAATGGGGACATCTGATCTCAATATGGGTTAGATTTGACTCCTTATTTTGATTTCCTTAACTGGATGCTGTCAACAACTGAGAAGAATAGGTAATCAAAGTCATGTTCTTTAGGCTTTGATTTTATAACTTTTCCTGTGAGTGTGGTCAAGGTGGGTATCCTGAGATGAGAACAAAGCAATATTATTTTGCTATGGTCCTGAAGTTAGATGTAGAGACTGAGACTGCATTGGCTCCAGGTTGCCTGAAATTCTGTTCCCTCAAAAGTAGTGCTAAAGAAGAAAGAGAGATGGAAAACTCAAGGAAATTAATCTGCCAATTCTTCTTTTAGAAATAGTTTCTGGTTATAGTTTTTTTTTTTTTTTTTTAAATCTAAATATCTAAGTACCTCATCTTTTCCTCTAAATACTCTATAAAGTGAAATCACTCAGTCGTGTCCGACTCTTTGTGACCCCGTGGACTGTAGCCCACCACGCTCCTTTGGGATTTTCCAGGCAAGAGTACTGGAGTGGGTTGCCATTTCCTTCTCTAGAGGATCTTCCCAACCCAGGGATAGAATCCAGGTCTCCCACATTGTAAGCAAGACGCTTTACTGTCTGAGCCACCAGGGAAGTCCAAATATTTCTTTGAGCCCTTTTTGGGGGAGGGCAAGAATACTGGAGTGGGTTACCATTCCCTTCTCCAGGAGATCTTCCCTACCCAGGAGTTGAACCTGGGTCTCCCGCATTGTAGGCAGATGCTTTACCGTCTGAGCCACCAGGGAAGTCAAATACTCTATAGTTTTGAGAAATTTCAGGGAAAAGTAAATCTTTTCATACCATTGGCACTGTTTACTGTCAAACTGATTGGAAGGAAGTACAGTGAGTCTCCTACATAAGAACCTTCAACTCTGAAAGATGCAAAGGTGTGTTCTATCAACATCAGGCATGAGTGAAATTGCAGCTTGTCCTCCAACTTCTGTTGCTGAAGATCCTTCAGCCCTGGGCTTGCCAGTTGGCACTAGTGGTGAAGAATCTGCCTGCCAGTGCAGGAGGAAAAAAGAGACATGGGTTCGATCCCTGGGTCAGGAAGATCCCCCTGGAGTAGGAAATGGCACCCACCCCAGTATTCTTGTCTAGAGAATCCCATGGACAGAGGAGCCTGGTGGGCTACAGTCCATGGGGTTGCAAAGAGTCGGACACAACTTCAGCTCTGCCATCTCTCAATTTCTCTCCCTCTTTCAGTAAGTAACTCTTCTTGCCTGTTCACTCAATGCCAGCCCCTGTGTGCCAAATGTTGTACTGCACTTTTCAAGGCTCTTACTGTAAGACTGAAATTTTTTTCTTCATTTTCTGTGTTTGTTTTTTATTTATAATTTGTGTGAAAAGTATTATAAGCCTATTACAGTAGTACATAGCCCGCTGTGTTAGTCGAGGCCCTGGTGGTGGTTGAGCCACTCAGTCGTGTCCAACTCTTGCAGCCCCATAGACTGCAGCCCGCCAGGCTCCTCTGTCCATGGGGTTCTCCAGGAAAGAATACTGGAATGGGGTGCCATTCCTTCTCCAGGGGCTCTTCCTGACCCAGGGATCCAACCCAGATCTCCTGCATTGCAGGCAGATTCTTTACCGACAGAGCTATGAGGGAAGCCCATTGAGTACCTGAGCTAACTTTATTGGAGTTAGGAACAAATTGGATTTATGAACCTGCTCATGGGACAGAACTCATTCATATGTAGGCACTTCATGTATACTTGACTACCCACATGATTAGATACATTAGAATAATGATAAAGTGCTTATTGTACAATTTTGCACTTATTCCTTTACATACGTTTTCTGTTTCTTTTCTATAACAAATAAGGTTTCTCCTTGCAACCTTACCTCACTTGCCAGTCATATTAAAAAAAGAGACTGCAAACCAATTTCAGCTTCTTGGAAGTCAGGAATAATAAAGAACTGGAACACAGCTTGTCCTGCCATCCCACACATAGTAGGAAATATTCAAAGTTAGCACTGTTGGGAACTTGTAAAATCAAAAGATATGTTTCCCTTTGTTTTAATAGAAAACAGATATTAAGCTAGGAGTTGGGGAAAATACATCAAGCTTCTGAGCTATAAAAAAATCTGAAGAATAACACTAGGTTATTGGACTCACTTTAAGCAAGCGCTGGCTGCTTTCCTGACTAGGTATGTCAGAGATGGGCAAGAGAACAGTTTCTCTCCTTCACTTCCTGGCAGCATATGATACACTCTGTCCTTATGGAGACTACATCATTAAGAGATCCAAGTGTGTCCTGAGGGTGTTAGCTGAGATGGACTCTGGCAGGCAGCTCCAGAAAACTTAGCCAGGAAGTTCTGATTCAGAAGGGACAGTAATGTGTTTGTGACATGGTTGGAATACATCAGACTCCATCACAGCCACGGAGACCTGGGGAGAGGGATTGTATAAGACTTTATAGTCACACTCAGATAAGTGCCTTTTTAGAGCAGGTAATTCGCTTGTCCTGACAGGTGTGAAGGGATACTTGGCACTCTCCAAAAAGCACTAATAACCCCATTTTAAACCAGAGGGCCACTGATGGACCACTTTTAATTTAGTTTTGTGATGAGTTTCCTCTAATATCTAAACCTATATGTTCTGACAGCAGGAGTGTTCAAGGTGTATGTGAAAAGAAGCCTGAGTATGACAGGTCAATGACAGCAGCCTTGAGGTATCAAATCAGCTGTGGCAGAGAGCACAGGCCTCTAAACCTCTAAGATTTATCCTATAGTCAACCTTGAGAGCTGCTGTAAGCCTCTGGGGGTGAAAGCAAATCACTTCTTCAATCACTAAAATGTTATCCAGGCATCTTGCTTAATTTGGTGTTCTCCATAGGGTGGTAAAACTGTTTTGAAAAAAAAAAAAGCAAATAGACAAAACCAAAAGTGGTGCATCCCTTTGAAGGAATACTTGCAGAGCTGTGTCAACAGCTGAAAGGTTTCCTCCCTCAGTGCAGTTATGAGCGGTATGTGTGTCTGGGCATCCATGCACTCTGAACCCGTCTCTTTGGTCTTGACAATTGTCTATATATGCAGAAGAATGTTAAAATTTGTGGTACCTTTGGGTCTCATTTCCAATTGGTTCTAGAACCAGCCATATAAGTGAACCACTTTCCCTAATCCAGCCTTGAAAGAAGCTGCATTTCTCAACTCTGAAGCATCTACATTATGTTCAGACTCCAAGTGATTGGCTGCTGAGATGACCCTTCACCCTGATGATCTGGCTACCCAGTTATTCTCATCTGGGGGTGATTTTATCCTCCAAGGGGACATTGGGTAATGTTGAGAAGCAATTTTTGGTTATTAGAATTGGGGTGCTATGGGCATCTAGCCAGTAGAGGCCAGTCAGATCCTGCTGAATATCCTGACATGCACAGGACAGCCCTCATCACGTCACCTGGCTTAAAATGTCAATAGTACTGAAGAGGAGAAACCTGTGTTCCACTGTGAGATGATGGCAGACCATGTGGTCAGTTCCCCTTCCCAGATGACACATTTACGTGAAAACAAGAGTGTAAAGGCACCAGGGGGCTGCAGAGATTCAGCTGGCAGAAGTGAGCACTCAGAAAACCAGCTCCCCGGGAAGACTTTCTCCCTGAGCCTTGCCTCCTTGTCTGGAACGTTTCAACTCTGGGGGATGTGCTCAAAAAGAACCATACTCTCTCAGCAGGACTGATGGGCAATAGTGAGGGGCCATCCAGTATGCCTCCTTTCACTTCAAGACTCATTTATGCTGTTCTTTCTACTTGTATTAGCTACAAATCACTGCTTCTTTAATTTGTGTCAAACGTGTGGTAAGTGCTTTGCAGAGGTTAATTTATTTCACTCTTACAGAATGAATTGATGTTGTCATGAGCTCCATTTGCGTATATGTTTGAAAGTTGGTTTCAAACACAGGTCACATTGTTTGTAAATATTGAGCTACGACATGAAGTTGAGTCTAGTTTGACATCAAAACACATGCTTATAAGCAGACTCCCAAATTAGTGAGTCCCCTGCTAGGTATTATGGAGAATATTAAGGAAGACAAACACATCTGCTTAATGATATTCTGTCATCCTTGAATTGTTGATATTTAGGCATAAACACCATGGAAATAAGAATCAGGCTTTTATGTAGTCATCTGGACAAAATGTCAAGAAGAGAACCACTGTGCAAGAATTCCAGAACATAAGCTCTGTGAAAGTGGTTGATTGTTCTGTCTGGTTTTCCTCTGTATCATGAACACATGGAACAGTGCCTGGCACACAGGAGGTGCTAGGTTTACACCATTGAATCAATGAGTGATATTACCAAACATGTCCATAGTTTTCACAGGGTGACATTGTCCATCAAATCTTTGTGGCTTCAAACCACGGCAATTCATCTCAGAATTAAACAAATTAAAGCCAGAATCCTATAGTAGCTTGTGAAATTCAAGGAAATATTGAAGCATAAGGCCACAGGAAGAATTCAGGGTAGTTCTAGGAGGCTCTTGGACTTTCATTCTAGTGCTGGAATCACATTCCAACTTTGTGTCTCTGTTCAAAAGTCTGAAGACATCCTAATGGCCTTCTGTTGAGTCAATAAGTTGTCTCTCTTATTATGACAAGGTGGTAATTTGGTCCAATAAATTGTAGCCAGGGATGGGGCAGGGTTATGCAGTGCAAACTCCATCTGTGGGAGAACAACATTTAGAGGAAATGTGGAAAGGTATGGCCAGAGTGGAAATGCGTGGCACCCCCTGAGATGTGTGGAAAGCTGACTTTGTTGCTCGGAGAGGGTGCCTCGGGCTCATTCAGTCTGAAATTAATATCTCCAAACTTAGCTTGTCCTCAGGACTGTAGCTTCATTAGATCTCGCAACTGACTGTCCATTTGGAATTTGGTTGAGAGAGAGCATTGTCCAAAGAAAGCACATTGTTACGTTGATTAGATAGTTATACTTGATAACTGGCAAACACCTTATTACTGGCAGATGAAGTTTGGTTTCAACTGATGTGCTCTCTTTCCAAATCAGATGCTCAAACTATTGGTTTCAGGCTTCTCTCTCAATTTAAATGTATCAGTTCAATTCAGTTTAGTCACTCAGTCGTGTGACCCAATTCACTCTTTGCGACCCCGTGAATTGCAGCACACCAGGTCTCCCTGTCCATCACCAACTCCCGGAGTTCACTCAAACTCACGTCCATCAAGTTGGTGATGCCATCCAGCCATCTCATCCTCTGTCGTCCCCTTCTCCTCCTGCCCCCAATCCCTCCCAGCATCAGAGTCTTTTCCAATGAGTCAACTCTTCGCATGAGTGGCCAAAGTATTGGAGTTTCAGTTTTAGCATCGTTCCTTCCAAAGAACACCCAGGACCGATCTCCTTTAGAATGGACTGGTTGGATCTCCTTGCAGTCCAAGGGACTCTCAAGAGTCTTCTCCAACACCACAGTTAAAAAGCATCAATTCTTCAGCGCTCAGCTTTCTTCACAGTCCAACTCTCACATCTATACATGACCACTGGAAAAACCATAGCCTTGACTAGACGGACCTTTGTTGGCAAAGTAATGTCTCTGCTCTTGAATATGCTATCTAGATTGGTCATAACTTTCCTTCCAAGGAGTAAGCGTCTTTTAATTTCATGGCTGCAGTCACCATCTGCAGTGATTTTGGAGCCCAAAAAAATAAAGTCTGACACTGTTTCCACTGTTTCCCCATCTATTCCCATGAAGTGATCAATGTATAAATTGGATCATATATGAGACAGATTCTTATTTTCCATAAGCAAAAGCCTATATCTTAAGTAGTCTGTAAGCAAGATTTCTCAGTACTGGTAAAGAGTTTGGTGCATGTACATTTAATATTGTTACTGAAGCTCTCCACAATAGATTCATGAGGAAAAATTATTGGACCATCCAAATTGGATTAAGAAGCAGGGGTCACTTACAGAAGTGACCAGAACCTGAAAAATATTGTAGAATAGGAAAACACATTTTCTTCTTTTTTGTTCATCATCTTAATTCATCATCTAAGAATGAGGTTTCAATTCACTTTCTGCTTTAACCAATGTTATAATCCTGGCATCATTAAGACAAGATTGCCTATAATGTATAGATGTTATGTGTACAACCGGACACAACTGATGTTCTTAATCTATACTGACTAGATTGTAAAACTCTATTTCTTAGTAGAAAAAGTCCCTAGAACCTGAACTCAGTAAGACCAGATTCTAGCATGTGGAGAAAATCTGTCATACGGACACCTTTCCTAATAATGAGGTGGGTTACTCTGCACAACGGTAAGGAAAGTGTATTCTACCATGTGTGTGCTAGTTGCCCAGTCCCGTCTGACTCTTTGCGAATCCATGGACTCTAGCCCGCCAGGCTCCTCTGTCCGTGGATTCTCTAGGCAAGAATACTGGAGTAGGTAGCCGTTCCCTTCTCCATGGGATCTTCCCAATCCAGGGATCAAACCCAGGTCTCCCACATTGCAGGCGGATTCTTTACCATCTGAGCCACCAGGGAAGCCTATATTCTACCACGAATCCAAACATTTTCCCCCTTCCTAACTTTTCCATTCTACTCCCCTCTCTTTCTGCTATAGCTCATTGCAATGTTAAGAGCCAAATGTCAACTTTTAAAGTGCAAAGACCATTGATCACTGCAGCAGCTAAAAGTCCTCATCGAAATTTGCTCTATATGTCTTCTAAAACATATACACCTTAATTACTATTGTATTCCTTATATCAGAGAAGCAAATGGCAACCCACTCCAGTGTTCTTGCCTGGAGAATCCCAGGCACGGGGGAGCTTGGTAGGCTGTCATCTCTGGGGTCGCACAGAGTCGGACACGACTGAAGCGACTTAGCAGCAGCAGCAGCAGCATTCCGTATATCATGACTTTTTTTTTCCTTTTCTTTCGCCATACTCCACAGCATATGGAATCTTAGTCCCCTGACCAGGGATCAAACCCACGCACCCTGCAGTACAAGTGCAAATTTTTCATCATTGGACTGCCAGGGGAAGTCCCTGTCATGACTTTTCAGGCTCTCGGTGATTTGCCCTTCAAATATTTCTTTGACATTTCTATAATCTCCCCCTCACACATTCTACTTTAAGCACACCTGATTTTCATTAAACATTTAAGCATATTCCCAAATTTACAGCTTTGGACATGCAATTTCCTGGGTCTGGAAGGTTCTTTATCTGTATCAGTAGAGGGCTTGGCCCTTCATGCTATTCTGTCTTTAATCATCTTTCCTCCCTTGACCACAATATAGAAAATGGCAATTTGTCATTTCAGTTTCCTTCCTCTGATTTGTGCTTCTTCATAGTTCTTATCTCCACTTAGCTTAAAGTTATTATATATTATTTTTTAAAATTGTCTGTCTCCCAGGAAGAGAATGTAAGCATCTCTAAGGGTGAAGAATTTGTTGGTTTGGTCCTTTACTGTATACCCAGTCCTGGAACAAAGTAAGTTCTCAATAAATGCATGTTGAGTAAATAAACAGGCCAAATAAAATTATAAACAGATTTTACAATTACATCAGGAGATGCATTAAATTTGTACTAGGTAGTATAAGATATCACCTGAGTAACACATTTTATTCACAGATGTAGAATATTAGACTAGGAGTGAATTTCAGTTGCATTACTTGATGAGTTGAGTAGAATAATTTAATGACTTTCTAATGTTAGGTTTCTATTTAACGAATTTGTCAATATTATTTTTTTTGGTCATCTGTCACTTTGTGTTATAGCAAGATCTGAACATAATATATCAACTTGTCCTATGAACGTGTTACCATTTCTATTTTGATTTTGGGTCACCAATTATGAAAACATAGGAGGAGGAAACAGTACACTCTGTTCTCACATGCAATTCAATCCATTTAAAGTCAAGGATAAAGACTTTTTACTTTTCAACCTAGAGTCTCTTTAAAACAAAAGACAAAGAATGCAAAGTGGTTCTATATCAGCCCATCTCAGGAAAATATACTTGAAGCACTTGACCTTAAAACTGGCGATGAGCACAGAAGATTAGCAATAACGAGACTTAGGTGGACATGTGAAATGGATGTGACTTGTCTTTAAAATCCTCCCTATGTTGATGTTAACTGTGGAAAATTCTGAAAGAGATGGGAATACCACACCACCTGATCTGCCTCTTGAGAAATTTGTATGCAGGTCAGGAAGCAACAATTAGAACTGGACATGGAACAACAGACTGGTTCCAAATAGGAAAAGGAGTTCGTCAAGGCTGTATATTGTCACCCTGTTTATTTAACTTATATGCAGAGTACATAATGAGAAATGCTGGACTGGAAGAAACACAAGCTGGAATCAAGATTGCTGGGAGAAATATCAATAACCTCAGATATGCAGATGACACCACCCTTATGGCAGAAAGTGAAGAGGAACTCAAAAGCCTCTTGATGAAAGTGAAAGTGGAGAGTGAAAAAGTTGGCTTAAAGCTCAACATTCAGAAAACGAAGATCATGGCATCCGGTCCCACCACTTCATGGGAAATAGACGGGGAAACAGTGGAAACAGTGACAGACTTTATTTTTTGGGGCTCCAAAATCACTACAGATGGTGACTGCAGCCATGAAATTAAAAGATGCTTACTCCTTGGAAGGAAAGTTATGACCAACCTAGATAGCATATTCAAAAGCAGAGACATTACTTTGCCAACAAAGGTCCGTCTAGTCAAGGCTATGGTTTTTCCTGTGGTCATGTATGGATGTGAGAGTTGGACTGTGAAGAAGGCTGAGCACTGAAGAATTGATGCTTTTTAACTGTGGTATTGGAGAAGACTCTTGAGAGTCCCTTGGACTGCAAGGAGATCCAACCAGTCCATTCTGAAGGAGATCAGCCCTGGCATTTCTTTGGAAGGAATGATGCTAAAGCTGAAACTCCAGTACTTTGGCCACCTCATGCGAAGAGTTGACTCATTGGAAAAGACTCTAATGCTGGGAAGGATTGGGGGCAGGAGGAGAAGGGGATGACAGAGGATGAGATGGCTGGATGGCATCACTGACTCGATGGACGTGAGTCTCAGTGAACTCCGGGAGTTGGTGAGGGACAGGGTTCTCCCAGGCTTCTGATTATCTATTTTTACTCAAAATTATTTATGGAATGCTTTATAGTGACCCTTGTGGTACTAGCAATGCAGATCTTATTAAGGATGTAATCATAAACTTATATGGAGAATTGGCCAGGCTGTAGGTGATAAGAAGAGTTTGGACTTATGAAGCAGGTAGGAAGAAACCGTATGAGAGACTGAACTATCGCTCTGATTCCCCCAAATAGAAAATGATTGTTCACCATCTTACCAAGTATGATTTTTCAGAAAGCAATTCACTATCATCTAGCATAGATTCAAATTTAGTGAAGAGGGTAGTTTTCAGTTCTGATATGTTAACAATTTAGAAAAGAAAAGAACAACTGAATACTGGCAATGATAATTTCTATAAAGCTTTCAGCTTTGCATCAGTATTCATCTCTGTACTGCCTTAGGTTCCAGAGATCTTAGCTGGGGACCAACTGTCTTCACTGCTGATGGCCAGACAGAGGCAGTAAATAGGAGGAGCAGCCACCAGCAGTCAATTTGCATGAGAGACTGAGGCCACACACAGGGCGAAATTGCTCTATTAACCAAGTAGCTCATGATTGTCACTAATGTTTGGTTTTCTATTCAGTTATCGTATGACTATATCTGAATCCAAAAAGAGGTTCTGAGCTCTAATTGCAGATCTGCTGTTGATACTGAATAAGGAGTTGAACACAGACTTTATTTCTGGACCATTCCCCTCCACCCCCAAAAAACGTAAGATAATATTTTTCTGGTATGTATTTTAGCAATCTTCTGAAGAAATAAACACTAGACAATATAATGATTAAAACAAGAATAGCCTAAACTTTGAAGTCACAGATAAATCTACTAACATTCATTAGAATGTTGGAATCATTTTATAAGTAAGATGGTTATAAGTAAAAGTGTTTTGTTTTTTTTTTAAGCATGGTCTAAATGTATTTTTTCCTGATGCTGGGAAAGATTGAAAGCAGGAGGAGAAGAGGATGACAGAGGATGAGATGGTTGGAAGGCATCACCAATTCGATGTACATGAGTTTGAGTAGGCTTGGGGAGTTGATGATGGACAAGCCTGGTGCGCTGCACTCTATGAGGTCACAAAGAGTTGATCATGACGAAGCGACTGAACTGAAACATGTTTTTACGCTTCCTTGGTGGTTCAGTGGTAAAGAATCCTGCAATGCAGAGGACTTGCAGGAGATGCAGTTTTGATCCCTGGGTAAGGAAGATACTCTGGAGTAGGAAATGGCAACCCACTTCATCATTCTTGCCTAGGAAATCCAATGGACAGAAGAGCCTGATTGCTATAGTCCATGGGGTCGAAAAGAATTGGACACGACTGAGGGACTCAACAACAAACAAAAAATTGTGTTTTTATGTCACTTTAGGAGTAGGAGAAAGCAAGCATGGATTTAACTTACATTCACTCATTTCCCATTCCTATTTTTTTTTTTTCTTTCGTTTTTGTCCATCCACCACCACCCACCTCCACCCACCTCCACCCCGGCCCCATTCCTGATGCTCACACAGTTCTCCAATCAATTTCCTTCAGGCTTTTCACTTGTCTGTCACGGACATCCTTCCTGTTTTAGAGTCAGGAAAGGTGGGATTTCTCACTCAGATCAACTCCAGAGACCACCTTGTTTCTCTGCGTTTCTCAAAGGATAGAAAAGGTGACTTGCTTCCTCATATATAATTCAAGATGTTGAGCTGCAAAGAAACTCTAAAGCAGCAATTTCTATTTCTTCTGAGTTTCAGAGGTTGGTTGCATATCTATTTTTGTTAGTTTGTAAAGGGAGGTAAGTCTCTGAACAGATTGGGAATTAGAGATTCTGTAGGCTTTAAAAAAGAAAAACTCATTTTTGCCAGAGGAGTTAGCTGATTTTAAAACTTAAAATGAGCCTCATATTTTGGCTCCTTGGGGGCTTACTCAGCATCTTCTGATGACCAATATGTGCAGTTCCCATGTTTTGCTCAGCTTTAGCGTCTCTTCCTCACATAGCTGTCAGTGGTGCAGTGTGTGGGCTTCTTTGTGGGCAGGAGAGCTCCCTGGGTGGGCACTTTTTGTGCCCCTGAATGCAGATGGCACTCAGGGGATGGAGCAGGCGCTTGTTCGCTATTCTCCCACTCAAATGTCTAATAAATATTCATCCTCCATGTTTACAGCATCATGGGGGGTCTGATTAGCCCATGGGTTCCATTCTGTTTACAAAGAAAACAAGAGTTTATACGGAAGTGATGCAAATGGATAATCTAGAGTCATGAACCATGTGGGAAAGGGAGGTTGATGGTGTAGACAAACCTGGAATGAATGGAAGCTTGAAAAATAATTGCTAAAGAAATATTGAACTGCCTCCAAATGTCCTTTCCAAAAGCAAATTTACAGTCCTGAATGAATCTTAATGCAGACTTTATTCGATGGTTGTGATCAGATGACTTAGCTTTGGGGCATTAACCACCACTGAAGCCAAGGTTATTTGCTAATTTCAGACTTTATGCTCCTATATTGAGGTTAAATTCACTTCTACATATATACTTACCTCTTTCTCCTGGTACTGAAAAGCACAAAACACGAAAGCATGGCAGTTTAGAATCTAATGTGTATCTAGTGTGAAGTTATTCTTAAGTATTAATTGCTTAAGTCTATTAGAAAAAGTCTATTTGCTCCTCATCCATATAACTTCTACATCAATATCAACAGAATGTATTTTACTCTGAACTAGACAGAGAGATGCAGTAATGGGTACAGTAGGAAGGAAAAGAAAAGGGAAGGTTCTATTTGAAATGGTTAAGGGGAAGCAACCGCTTAAAAAAGAAACAAGACTTTGGAAATGGTATATGCTTGAGTAAAGGGGAGAGCTGTTGGTATTTGTTCTCCATGGTTACAATTCAATAAAAATTTTCAGCTATTGTTCTGTCTCTCAGCAAGATAAGCCAGAACAAACATTAATTTATGTATTTATTGGCATCAGTTCAGATCCTCCAGTAAGTGGACACAGTGATGGAATCAGAAATGCAAGCGATTTACAGTGGGGTGTGGGGGGTGGGGGCGGTGGGTGGGGAGGGGAAGGGATTGCCTGTGAAAAATAAAGGGGAGAAGTGAGGTGAGGAGAGGATGGAGACTGCACTGCATGTCCAAAGCCTGTGAAAAAACAAGGAGGATCATTAGGCTGAGAGAGAGGAAGGCTGCTGTGCCACTCCCAGAAAGTCTCGGTGAGGATGCTGGGCCGTCCAAAGCCAAAGTTGTTTGTTAAAGTATTCCTGCGCTGGTTACACATGGTGGCTTGCAGTTCCCCACCTGTCAGCTCAGAGCAGCCTGGAATGGTGGTGGGGGCAGAGGGTGGGAGCGGTCCAGGCAGCATGGCCTCGGTGTGAATGCCCTAGCTGGGAGTCTGAGCTCTCAGCACCCCATACTCTTTGCAGCAGGTTCTCTCTTGAAGGAGGACCTCAGCATTAGCCCCTCCCCCCAACCCATGGCTAACACATTGTAATTATAGGCTTGACTCCTTATTAAAACCTAGCAATTTTATATCTTTTCTCATGCATTTTTGCTAGTTTCAGACTTTCCATTCCTATGTTGAGGCCTGAGAGTTTTAGCAAATGTTTCAGTAAGCCTCCTCCATTTATTATTCTGCAATTGGCTTATGTACCCAAATGGCTCTGCTCATTTGGGCTGTTTTGCTTCCATGAAGTGTATGACTTAAAGAAAATTTGCCAGAGAGTCGTAACTACTCTGCATGCCTTAACTGAAGTGGTGTAAAATATATGCTGTTTCTGATATATTTTTTTGCTAGCACACAGTCACATTGTCGTTGTTGTTGACATGCTGAGTTGTGTCCAACTCTCTTCAATCTTATGGACTATAGCCTGCCAGGCCCTTCTTTCCATGGAATTCTCCAGGCAAGAATACTGGAGTGGGTTGCCATTTCCTCCTCCAGAGGATCGTCCTGACGCAGGGATCGAACGTGCGTCTTCTGTGGCTCCTGCATTGCAGATGGATTTTTTACCCGCAGAGCCATGGGGAAGCCTCAATTGTGTAGACCCAGGATTTCTTCCAAATAACTTGGCCACTCTCCTATGAAGAGTTAAAGATACTTTCTAAAGATGAAAATTCTTGGTTTAAAATAAAGTATTGTGAGCCATAAGATGCTCAGTGTCCTCACAATTGGTATCAAAAAAGTACAGTTAATTTTTTAAAATGTTTTTGAGACTTGATTTTGAAAAGCAATTGGTTGTTCTGTTATGAGATACAGAATCAGAAAATTTATTGATACTACTACTAGCTTTTATCCATATCATTTCTAAATTAAGCTACCACTAAGTCAATTAGGCGAGAAGCATATATATCTGTTCTCTTCACTGCATGAGTGAAACTGCTTGTCAAAGGATTGTGTCAAGTTGGTGCTCAGGGCGAATGTTCACTGTTGTAATAATTCTGTCAAAGCAATCTTGGGGATTGACAGCATGTTCCCTGAAATATTGCTGGTGGACATCAGCTCAATAAAGGGCTCTAATGCGGGTCTACTGCTAAGGTTTACTCAGATACGCAGCTAATAGGAAGGAACCCAAATTAGTGTTATTTCCATAAGGGACAGCATTTCCGAGTCGTTGTTCCAATTATGACCTCAGGCAGCCACTTAGCATGCTTCTTAGTTGCCCATCTGGCCTGAAAAGTATACAATTTCTATTATAAAACAAGGAAGATCCTGCAGTGGAAAAGTTTGAGTATATCTGGAATGCAATAGATTTATTACCAGAAGTATTAGCATTGTGTTAATTGTTTAGTAGTTTTAGGTGAACCTAAGCTTTTCATTTGAAATTGTATTCCCTAATGGAGTTAATGAAATTACAGTGCTAGAGAAATTAAGTTGATTCTTTATGATAGCACATATAAAAATAGGTCTTCATTTTCCTTCCTTACCAAAATCTCTAAATTGAGGCCATCTTTTACTCTATTTAGTTTGCTGTTCTTTCGGCACTTGGTGGAATAGTACATATTTAAAGACTGGTATTTTGGAACTCTGCAAACCACATAAGTGTTTTTGCTGAGAGAAGTTATTTCTGTTAGTTGACTTCTTTACTTACAAGTTGACTGTAAAACATCATGAAGTTTATGCCCTATATAAATTGCTTTAATTATGTGGGGTTTATGTAACTTCTTCTTGTTTGTATAGGCTAAATGTGTGCATGAAATTTTTGCTCAAAACTTGAGAAGCTTGTTGAATGTCACAGTAAAAAATCCAACCACCTTTAAATCAAAGTATTATTTTCTTTTTGGCTTTCCTTAAGTCTTGATCATGAAGATCATTGTCTTTGCAGGATGATACTTCATTCTGGTAATTAAGTGGGAAGAACAGGCCAGTATCTTTGTCAAAGCAATCCCATATGGCAAGTGTAATTCTTAGACTTTCAGTTTACCAACATAAGAATCCTTTCTACCCTCTCCTCTGTCCTACAGAAACAAACATGGCCCAGATGCCGTGATAAATGTGTGGGATTCATCCTATATTTTTGCAGGAACATTTGTCATGGCCAACTCTAATTTAAGACCAAGAAATACTTTCAGCTGCTTCTATGCAGTTGCTAAATGAAATGACAGAATCAGAAAGAAATTCGAGGAATTTTGAAATGACTGAGAAGCTAATGTATAATGAAAATCTCAGCAGAAAATAAAAAAGCCAGTGTAATACCTATAACACATATTTGTGTTTGCCCAGTAAACTGCAGGCAAATTGAACTTTGTCAAATATAATAAAACTTTAAGAAAATTTAAAAATCTTACCATTGCTCACTTTAATTACCCTGACTGTTGTCTATCCAACTGGTAACACAGTCAGTGTTTAAGACCTTCTGGACATACTCAGTGAATATCTCCATGTCCATTCTGTTTTAATGTCCTTCCATCTTACTTATCTTAATCATTTTATAGGATATTGACCATGAATATAACTGAAGACATGTCATACCTAGTTTTCCTATTCATATATATTTCAGGGTTGGTGATGCTTTGGTTATGATGAAATGATATGATGCTTTGGTTTGGTGAAAACCCAGATCTCCTAGAACTCTTGTGCTACTACATGGTACCTGATTCTTGGTCTGTCAAACACTCAATTTATTTTGGTAAATATTTATATGGTATTCAACAAGTTTGATAGCATCACCAACTCAATGGACATGAATTTGAGCAAACTTCAGAAGACAGTGAAGGACAGGGAAGCCTGGAGTGCTGCAGTCCATGGGGTTGCAAAGAGCTAGACACAACTTAGTGAGTGAACATATTCAGAAAGTCACCTGACTGATGATCGGAGGGACATTTTACTCATTAGTGATAACAAGGTAAGTAAAATATTGGGGAGAAGAGGATAATGTAGAAAATCCTTAGTTTCTTAGGGTCATCTCACTCTGTCTCGTGGTTCCTGTTCATTTGTGTGGTCCTATCTACTAATTGGGTTCTCATTTATATGTTTAGTATATGCAAAAGTTTGGGTTTGGTGGATGAAAAACATCATACAAGCAGTTATCTAGGAAAAGATTTATGTTACAGATATATAATGAGCTTCTTACATGATAAGTGGTTCACAATTTTTTTTAATTTGTTCATTTTTAATTGAAGGATAATTGCTTTACAGTATTGCATTGGTTTCTACCAAACATCATCATGAATCTGTCATAGGTTGACCCATGTCCTCTCCCACTTGAACTTCTCTCCCACCTCTCTCCCCACCCCACCCCTCTAGGTTGTTCCCCAACCCTGGTTTGCGTTTCCTGAGTCATACAGAAAATTCCCATTGGCTGTCTGTTTTCCATATGGTAATGTATGTTTCCATGATAAGTGGTTCATAATTATCATTGGTAATAAGTTAAATCACATATTTCCCAGCGATGCTGTAACACAGTACTACAGACTGGGGACTTAACAAAAGCATTGTCTCAGAATTCTGAAGGTCAGAAGCTTGAGACGAAGATGTTGCTGGGGCCATGTTCCCTTGGAAACCTCTCAGAGATGCTTCCTTGGCTCCTCCTGTCTTTGTGGTTTGGCAGTGATCCTCAGAAGCTCTGGGCTTGGAGCTGCAGCATGATATGCTCTTCCCTTGATTGCATGTGTCTTCACAGAGTGTTCTCTCCCTGTGGCAGAGGAGTGTCTCTCCTCTTTCTAAAAGGACATCAATCTTATTGGATTAAGGGCCTACCCTATGTCAGTAGGACCTCATCTTATCTTTATAGCTTCTGCAAAGACTCTTTCCACATCAGGTCCCACTCACAGGCCCTGGAGATAGAACACTGTATCTTTTAGGGGGATATATCCAACTGAAATCTCTGTATTTCAATTTCTCCAGACTAGAGTGTTGGTTATGAGCACAAAAACAACCCCGGCCATCTGAGCAAATGGATATTTATTGTGGGTATTTATCTCCGTCTCAGAGGTTGGGAAATGACATAATAAATGGGACCCTAGAGGACTGAACTAGGAGAAAGGACAGGAAGTAGGGGTCCTCTGAGGGATGAGCAGGCAGAATTGCAGCCAAGGTCATGCCATAAGAACAGTTTGACCTCTATCGTGTATGAGGATTACTTTGACCTCAGCTGTTGAATCTGCAGCCCAGGAATGAGTGATGGAGAGAATGTAGGAACTGTGCCAAGGGAAAATTGAGGAAGAGTCTACCACAGTTAGCTTATGAAGTGGGAGGCTGCAGTGGGAGTGAGAAAACTGGAATTTTCTTGTGAAAAATATAGTCAATTGGGAAATTTTCTAAAAAGAATGATGGCAGTCCTAATAGGAAGAGGGGTGGGAAATTCAGATATTGGAGAGCCCAACAGAACAAATGTTTGCTCACAGGAGGAAAGATCTATGGCACTAAATTAAAATGCTCCATTTCTTAGGGATTCGAAAGATCCTGAAGTTCATAAATAAGAAAGATTAGGCTTTTTATGGGGGGGGGGGCAATATACTAATTGTAAATTCTACCTTAGGTTTGCTTTAATTGATGTCTTTGATCACAAATGAAGATAAACATTAGTTCTGTGTATTTCTTCCCTACTTGCATTACTTATACAACCTCTGTGTTTGCTGTCCTTTGGGAACTTACCATTGGAATTTTGGTGCTTTCCTATAGATTTGAATGTGTTTAACATTAGAGATACAAGTATCAGTGTTTCTCCCAATGTGTCCTTATCATTTTAGTTTGGGTTTTGCTGCTTTAATAATATAACTTTTCTTTTTGGTTTTGTGTAGATTTTCATGAGATAAACTGATGTTAAGAAGTATCTCTGGTAGACTTAATGTATTAAGAAGCCTGATTTTTTTCACCCCTCCATATATCCACCTCTTTTCAAAAATTATATTTGATTTACAATATTAGTTTCAAGTATGTAACATAGTGACTTGATAGTTTTATAGATTATTCTCCATTTAAGGTTATTATAAAATATTAGCTATATTTGCTGAGCTATACAATGTATTCTGGTAGTTAATTTGTTTTTAAACATAATAGTTTGTACCTCTTAATGTCCTACACCTATCTTGTCCCTCTCCCATTCCCTCTGCTCACCGGGAACCATTAGTTTGTTCTCCTTATCTATGACTATGTTTCTGTTTTATTTTATTCATTTGTTTTATTTTTTAGATTCCATGTGTAAGTGATAGACTATAGTATTTGTCTATCTCTGTGTGACTCACTTCACTAAGCATATCATCATCTAGGTCCATCCACATTATTGCAAATGGCAAAATTTCATTTTTGATGGCTAATATTCCATTGTATATATGTACCACATCTTCTTCATCCATTTCTCTGTCAATGGACATTTGGTTTGCTTCTGCATCTTGGCTATTGTAAATAATGCTGCATTGAACATTGGGGTGCGTGTATCCTTTTAAATTAGTGTTTTCATCTTCTTTCTTTGTCCTTTACCATACAATTTTTTATTCTCTCCTGTATTGACTTTGGGTCCGCCATGTGACTTACTCTGGGTAGTCGCATGCTGTAAAAGTGGCAACAACAGAAGCTTGAAACAACAGGAAAAGTACTCATGCAATTGTCATCTCTCTCCTGCCGCCGGCAGTTGCTCTAAGACTGTGCTGGGGCTATGCTGCAGGTAGACAGCACTCAGGGAGGAGCCACGTTGTGAAGTGCTAGCCCAGGCCATCCCAGATTAGAGCAGGCAGCTGACCCCCAGATACGTGAGCAAACCCTGTAGAGATCAGCAGAGCCACCTACATACTTTTGAGTTAAGTAAGGTTCACAGTGCATGATAAGGGGGCTTGATGATTGTTTTCTATGCAGTCTTTTTTTTAATGGAGAATAGGCAATTGATAAAGTGCCATTTAAAAAGTACCAACTATGAGTGTGTTATCTGTGCCTTGTGTTGGTGGCTGATACTAGTGGAAGGAAACTGTTTTCAAAAATATGTTAAAAATCTAATGCTAATATTGGTCAAATATTAATATTCCATTGTACCAGCATGCCTAGCATGCACGGGGTGGGTAAATTTGTATGGGTACAGTTGGAACAATACAAAAAAACCCTTCCATAATGGACAGATTTAGTGAAGATCAAAGGATTCTGCATGTAGTAAATCTGTGTGAGAGAGGGGATTTACTGGTTAAAGAAGAATACAGACAGCTTAAAGACAAAAGTTAAGTGCATTTTCAGTAAGAGACGATGAACACAGTGCCCAGTCTGGCACTATCCCCTCTCTGTGGAGAACAGAGATGTAAAATGTTGTGCCAAAAGATCAGAGTTGTATTTTTCTGGTAACACTGATAAGGTCATGCCCTTTCCTCCAAGGTCATCAAACCATGGTGCTCAGGGACTGTTGGGCGACTGTCAGCGTTTCAAGAAGAGCTTATTCCCAGCTTTCTATTGTTTCTTTATCAAATCTATAATGGCCCTTGATCTCAAGAAAATCCTGGTATTTAGTTCCAAGGTAAATAAAATGGATCAAAAGGCTATCCTGAGTTTCCTCTGTGGACCACTGCATTTGATGGACAGGGCTCTCCTTTAAGTGCTGGTGTCAGGATCACTTTACTCTGCTCAGTCTCACAGCCTGGGAAGGAAATAGATCTGAGCAGATGATATTGAGACTCGCACTAATCTGGGTCACCCATTAGTATTTAAATCATTGACTTTTAAAAAACTTTTATTTTTACCTTTGTATATCCACTATTTTTTAAATCAGATCCAGCCACAGATCTAATAAATGTTTCATTTGGTGCCAGGCTTTCTAAAGTTTGTTTTTCTGCAATCTGGACCTTCAAAGTATGGTTAAAGTCAGATTATAAGGTTATGAATAATGAGGGGTTGAACATATTTAAAGAGGAAATAATCATATTCAACACAATCTAAAATTTTTATGTAAAGAGAACTAACAAAACAAGAACTAACCAGTGAATCATTTAATGCTGATGCCTTGATTATAGATGTAAGTGAAATTCTTCCTGAATTTGTAACTTGGTATTTTTAGATTTTGATGAAAAATGAGTTTAATAAAGGTCATTTGATTTAACTAAATATTCTTAAGAAATAAAGAGAAATATAAATTCCATGACTAGGTAGTCAATGAATAAAGATTTGGTTGCACCGGTAGTAATACTGGCAATTAAATTTACTAAAATTATGCTGTAAGGTATTATAGATATGCTTAGATTATATAAAGTTCAAAGGATTTTATATTGATTATAAATTTCTGAGTAATTTGATAATATTATATTAGATTGATTTGACAGTTGGAGGAGGAATAAGTTATTATTTTATGAATCAGATAACCCAGATGATGACCTCATAACATTTATTTAATGAACACCAAATAAGAGCCTAAAATGTGGATTGAGTGACTGAAATGAAAATTAGGCAACAGGGTCAATAAATTGGAAACTGTAGTCATGAAAAATGTTATCAGATAAAAACTAGTGAAAAACAGAGTTAAATTTGACTCAATGTGACTCAATGTTCCAGTCAGAGTTCCATTTAGGGAACAGAAACCATTCTAGATATTTAAATCAAAAAGGAATTTAAGACAAGGAATGAATATATTATAACGTCTTTCAAAGAGCTAAAGTTGGCTTAGGTTCACACTACTGTCACTAGGATCCGGAAGTCAGGAAGCAGCTGTGCTTGTTACCATCACTGACGCCATACTAGCCTCAGTCTCGGAGCTGGTGACCAGACCCTCGAAAACAGATCCCATTGGCCACCAACACCGACACCAGGGGTCCGACTTCTTGGCCAGCCTCCACAGCTGGAGAGGGAGAGGCTGTCTCTTCTGCATCTTCCATATCTCCCTTGAGATTGTCTCACTGGTGGAACATACATCACATGGAGCTTCTTCCTGTTGGAGAGCCTTACAAATGTATGCGACAGCCTCCCGGGACCTTAAATACAGCGTCTTCTTAGAAAGGGATGAAAATGGACGCTGAATCCCTATTCTACACCCTTAGTCTATTTTGAAGACTCGGAATAGCATTCAGTAGGTTTTTTTTCTTTTTTTTTTTTTTTTAACGAGATGAACGAAAAGATCAGGAACCTTTCCTCAAACTATTCTAAATTCACAGGTAACTTAATAAGTGTCAAAAGCTTAACTGTCAAAATGTGATACAGATCCCTATGGATTAAAGGACTTTAGACACATAATCCAAAAATTATTTTAAAATAAAATTTTAACTTCCATATTTGTCACAAAGAGAACTATTATCACCTCAACTGTAATGTCCCTAATGATACTGAATTCAGCTTTACTTATTTACTGTATTTCAAGATAAGTACTGACTAAAGATGATGATAATTCAAGGCTTGTTGAGCATTTACCAAGTTTCAGTGTTTCACAAGTATTACTTATTTAATCTTCAAAACTACCCAATGAGATGCTACTTCTGTTGGTTCCATTTCACAAGGAAACTGAGAATTGGATTTTTCTTTTTTGACCATGCCTTGTGGCCTGTGGGATCAAATGTCCCCGACTAGGGAGCAAACCCTTGCCCTCTGCATGGGAAGCATGCAGTCTTAACTACTGGACTGCCAAGGAAGTCTCCAGAATTAGATGAATTGACTTAACCAATGTCATATAATCCACCAAACCTTCCCCTCATCTGCCTTCTCCAACATCCCCAAACTTCAAGTAAAAAATTTCTACGCTTACTCATATTCTCTTTTTCTTACTTCCATATCAAACCCAATAGCAAACACTGTTGAAACTACTACCAAAATATGTATAAAAATAAACCTTTTTATCTCCTGAATTATCACCCTAATCCAAGCCACCATTACTTTGTGAATACCATACTAGCCCCATGACTCTCTGCTCTTGCCTCTCTATAATCCGTTCTTTGTTCTGCAGTCACAATGAACTTTTCTGCTTAAAATATTCCAATGGCTTTCCACTGCTACTCTAAAAAATTGTACTGAGCACTTTAAATAGGGTTTAAAGTGCTACTTTGATTATCAGGAAAGTAATGAGTGATTTAAAAATTAGAAGATGAAATTTTAGTTTTCTGAAATTTTTGGTTGTTTTGAGTATCATTGTGAACAGTGTTGGATACCATGTTGGGTCTGTATAATTCAGAGGAATCCCACATAGGCAAATATATTGGAAACTTACAGAGTTCAAGAAAGTCATACTGATAGAATATTATTCACACCACTCTTTTGGGTCCGCTGTCTTGGTTTTCGATGCCGAACGTATAGCTATACTAAGGGACTGTGATGTTGGGGAAAAACACTTAGCTAACACAAATGTAAAAGCAGATGCAGTTGGCAAAAGAACCAGAAAATACTAAGGGAGATATTACAATTTCCTGAAACATATCAAAGGAACACAGGGCAGTCATTTCTTGGTGGATGATATAAAAAATGGAATAAATCTGTAGTATGGAGAAGCATCGGGCTTCCCTGGTGGCTCAGATGGTAATCTGCCTGCAATGCAGGAGACCTGGGTTTGATCCCCGGGTTGGGCAGATCCGCTGTAGAAGGGAATGAATATCCACTCAAGTATTCTTCCCTGGAGAATTCCATGGCCAGGGAGCCTGGCAGGCTGCAGTCCACAGGGTTACAAAGAGTTGGACACAAATGAGCAACTAACACACATTTATGGAGAAGCATTATGGATATCTCAAGGAAAGGAGTCTTCTCTCAGTATTGTTCCTATTAACATGCAAAGATCAGGTCTGTGTGGGAAGGTCCCACTGGTACCTGGAACTAGCTTTCAATAGTTTGTTATATTAAATATAAGCATTTGGTGGTGAACGTTAATTCTAAGGCAGCACTGTGATTCCTGCCCCCTGGTGGCCACACTTGGTGTTAACTATTTTCCCCAATGTGTGTAGGTAGGAATTTTGACATGGCAGAATACGGGAATGTGAAAGGTTCTTCAGATGTAATTAAAGGTCCCAACTCAGTTCAACTTCAGATAATAAAAATACATATCTGGGGTGAGTCTGTCTCTCTCAGGTAAAAGCTGTAAATGAGGGGCTGTGCCCTCCTGAAATGAGAGGCTCTTGTGGGCTTGATGGAGTAAGCAGTCACATTGATGACATCCATGCAGCAAGAAGACTCTTGAGAGTCCCTTGGACTGCAAGAAAATCAAACCAGTCAATCCTAAAGGAAATCAACCCTGAATATTCATTGGAAGGACTGATGCTGAAGCTGAAGCTCCAGTACTTTGGCCTCCTGATGCAAACTACTGACTCACTGGAAAACTTCCTGATTCTGGGAAAGATTGGACACAGGAGAAGAAGCCGGTGACAGAGGATGTGTTAGTCGGATGGCATCGCTGACTGAATGGACATAAGTTTGAGCAAACTCCAGGAGATAGTGAAGGACAGGGAAGCCTGGCGTGCTGCAGTCCAGGGTCACAAAGAGCTGGACAGGACTGAGCGACTGAAAAACAACAGCATGTGGCAAGCACTTGCATGAGGTCTCTAGGACATGAGGGTGGCCTCCAGCCAGAATAATCAGGTGCCATCGGTCAATCAGCCACAAGGAAATGTGCTCTGTTAACAACCTGACAGCAGATTATTTCCCATCTGAGCCTCCAGATGAAAATTCAGCCTGATTTACCTTTGTATCCCTGTGAGGTCCTAAACAGAGGGCCCCACTAAGCTATGGCCAGGTTCACGACCCATCAAAACTGTAACATCACAAATGTTTTCTTTTAAGCTACTAAGTTTTTGGCAATTCATTGTATAGCATAGAACACGTGTAGCTTCAACACTAGCAACAAATAGGAGGCTTTGTTCTTGAACAATTCACTTCTATCTGGTTTGTTATATTCTCTCCAGTTTGTTGTCCCTAGTGTGGCTGAAGTGTTCATTTCAAAATGCAAATGTCTCATCTTCTTTGCTGAACACTCACTAATGATTTCCATTGTTTTCTGGAAAAAACAGAATCCTTCCTATTGCCCTGCACGGTCTATTCTTACCATAGTCTGTGTTCCCTTTGCTGTCTGTGCTCTGGGCATCCTGAGGGTTTTAGCTTCTCAGATGCTCTTTGTTCCCTCATGCCACAGGGCTTTTAGACTTTCTCTTCTCTCTGGTCTTAAACTATTGCTTCTCTATTGCGGTTTTAAAAGATGTTTTCAGGAAATATTTTTCTGCCACATTCCAAAGAATTCTGCTGTTTCATTTCCATTTCAGAGGCTGAAACATAAGCACAACCTTAATGAACATTTTCTTGCTGAAGAACTAGCTTATTCTACAGGAAAGCATAATGCTTGCTTCTCTATTATGCTTTTCAAGAGGGTGATGAAGCAAATAGTTCTTATGGATATAGATGAGTTGTTTTGTTAAACCCTGAAAGATAACCTGAGACCAAAATCCAGCTGCAAAGGGGTATAAACATTTCACTAAAAATGAGCTCTAGAGATCTTCTGTACAACATTGTACCTAGTTAATAATGATATATTATACACTTAAGAATTTGTTAAAAGGGTAGATCTTATATAAGTGTTCTTACAAAATAAAATATAGTCACAGTACTATAACATATGGAAGTCAAGGTGAAGAAAACATATGGTGATCATAAGTAAGGTTCTTATGCCCTTCAGTGTCAATCTTAGTAACAAGTCTTCTGCTGGGATTCTGCATGTCTGCTAATGCAGAATATCTGGGAGGTACTTGGCAGGACTTGCCATGTCTGAGTTACAAAACATCTCATTTTGCAACATTACAACAAATGTCAGTGTCCTGCAAGGATGCTTAAGGCTCCTTCATGACTGCAGATGTTTTCACTAAGTACCAGGCATGAACACAGCCTCAGCTTACACTTTCCCACATCCCTTGTTTTACTTTTTCTCAAGTGAAGAAAAGAGAAAGTACTAGAGGCAAAACTGAAGCATTTTTAATCATAGTTGACATAACTCCATTCCTACCTTGAGAAATACAGAAATAATCCATTGGACATTGTTGGTTAATTTGCTAAGGATAATTTCTCTCTCCAAGGATTACCTATTGCAACAGAAAGCAAATTGAGCAAAATTATCCCACTCCTTTCCATGGACTCAGAAATTGCTTTACTGTTTGATACACTTCACTGCATAACATCTCTGAGTGGTCTTACCTTAGTTCTGACTAGAACAAAATTTAATGTTGATTTGAAGATATACCAAGAATCATACAACAGGAACTACTGTGCTGTATTCAAAAATCTGTTCACTAATTCATTTGTTTGAAGACAAGTGATCTTTATTCTGACTGAAACCAACTTTTATCTTTTGCAAAATTCAGGACTTAATCTTTCGCTGTATGCTAGTGCTGTGAAAGCTTTAGGCACTCAGTTGCGTCTGACTCTTTGCAACCCCATGGACTGTAGCCCGCCAGGCTCCTTTCCATGGAATTCTCCAAGCAAGAATACTCCAGGAGTGGGCAGCCACTCCTTCTCCAGGGGATCTTCCTAACCCAGGTCTCCTGCATTGCAGGCAGATTCTTTACCACCTGAGCCACCAAGGAAGTAGCTTTTTGCTAACCAAGTGCAAATAGTGTGTGCCAAATAAGTCTCATGCATATATCACAACCCTTACCATCCCCCACCATTCTCCATGACAAACATCGCTGATTGATCTTGATAATCACTGATCTTCAGTTTCCCATTGAACCCTGGTTTCAGACTCCATCTCAACATATTACAGCAAGCGTCTTTCAGCCAGTTTTCCTTCTTCCATTAAGTGGAAAATGAGACTGGCTTATGTATACATAAAATGTAAGCCAGTGTTTTTCAAACTGTATCATTTCTTTATTGCAGGATTAGTCTTCAATACTTGGATGTCTAATATGCTCTTCTAAAAGAGACTAAAATACAGAGCCCTTTCCCACCTCACTGGATCCCAGAAACCCTTTTTAATTGAATATTCATGAGTTCCTTATAACACAGTTTGGAAAATATGGTACTGTACCACTGGTAGATTTTCTACCTGAGGCTGCTGATGGTTATGGGTGATCCAGATGGTCAGTCAACATTTCTTTAATCATTGGTTTTCTAAATAATGATATGGATTTGAATCATATGCTATATCCCTGTGTCCAAGAGCCAGTCAGACAAGTTAGCCTAGTGTATCACACTGTATTCACATTTCAAAGAGGATTATCTTTTGCCAACTGTCTTCACTGAGCATTCATTTGGAACCAAAAATGTACTAAGCATCTACATCTCATTTAAGAAGAGTGATGATATATCTCAGCTTATGCTGAAGGTAGTCCAAATTTATGTCTGCTTTTTTAAAAATCATAATCATTAGCAATACTTCATTTTACCATTAAAAGTATCTTCTTTGGATGATAAATTTTTATTTTTTTACTTTTAATTCTCAAACCACCTGTGCTGAGGTTGGTATCGATAACCCCACTTTACTAATGATTAAATAGGGCCCTGGGAAACTGAAAAACTGGCATCGTTTAGATAGCTGGGATATAGCTGAGGCTATATTCAAACTAGATCAGTCCTAAAGCTCACACTTTTGAATGCATGTAGTACAGGAAGTCATTTAATACCTGTGAAATTATGTAAGAATCTACATTTTGAAGATGAGAATATTGAGGAAATCATATGCTGTAATTTATAAATTCGAGGCCTGTTTATTTATTGGCCCTACTGCTCAGCTTGTGAGATCTCCAGGATCTCCCTGACCAGGGATTGAACCCGTGCTCTGAGCAGTCGAAGTGGGGAGTCCTAACAATTGGACCACTGAAGTTCCAAGTCTATTGTATTTAGAATCTTGCTTGTGCTGTCTTTTGTGTGGCGGTCCTTGCCTTAAACGTCAGCCCCACAAAACAAGGCAGGCCAAGTATGGTTGGCAGGTGCGGTTACAGAAAGACGGCAAGCGGGGTCTCATACCAGCCCTGTGTTAACTGGCTGAGAAGTACTAGGTCACGTTCAGGAACAGACCACTTTCCTAAATATTTACCAATTTAGAAAAGCAATATGTTTTTCTATGCATAAAAATTCAGGGAAGTCCAAGTTATTAAAATCAGACCTCCTGCGCATTATAAGAAGGAACTCAGGTAAGCAAATACTTAAGAGCATGAATAGGATATAATCGTGACTCCAGTTACAAGGTCATTTTCATTAGAACAGTACTGAGAACAGTCTTATTTTCTAAAAACTGGAGTCTCCACTGGTAGAATAATCAGATTTATGAAAATGTATTAGGGTCATCCATTTTTTTGTTTTTAATGGTCCATTTAAATTATGCCATATGTACTTAAAAATAGAAACATTGATTTATACTATCATGGGGGTTACACTTCCAGAAAGTTCCATATAAAATCAACTGTTTTTACTTTTAACAACATTCTTTTTAAGTGTTGATCCCATTTTACTTTATAGTGTAGATCAGAGTTTCCCAATCTCGCACTGTTGATATTCTGGATGAGATAATTCTTTGTCTTGTGGATTATAGCATATTTATTAGGGTTCATTGTCTCAACACCCTAGATGCCAAGAGCACCTTCTCCACAGTCACAGCAATGAAAATGTCTCCAGATATTGCCAAATGCCCCAGGTGAGAAGACCTTGTCTAGATGATGCTTTTTTAAACTAGAAAACTAAGTAGAAAAAAGTGAATATTAAATGTAAAATTCTTATGATAACATTCAATTCCAATCCAAATTTCTCTAGAAGTTGGAGTCGAATAAATTTAAAAACTTGAGGAAGGGGCTAGTTCTTGTGTATGTTAAGAGCAACGGCTTAGGAACGAATCCACACTGAGGAAGGGATGATGGGAAAGCTAGGGTATATTACCTACTGGTTGCTCAGGGTCCCAGAAACGGCACAAAATCATGATTTCCCATGCAGGTCTTCCCTTCCTGGTAGTGACTGGGGCTCTTAAACAAATGCCTGAAATCGCCAAGGAAAGTTCATACCTTCCTAGTCTACTAGTCCAGATCTCTTCTACCACTAAAAAAAGCTTCTGTAATGTGGCTCAGATTTGATGGAGAGTATTCTGTATGTTAGGGATAAAGCCCAGAAATTAAAAATATAGCCCCTGGAACTTCCCTGGTGATTCAGTGGTTAAGAATCCACCTTCCAAAGCAGGGGATGTGGGCTGGATTCCTGGGTAAGGAACTAAGATCACATATGCTTCAGGGCTACTAAGGCCGCAGGTCACAACTAGGAAAACCGTGTGCCAATGAAGAGCCTGTGCAGCCAAAGAGAAAAAAAGAGCCTCCTTCTGGACACATTCAGTTGGGATCATTCCTAAATTTGGATTACCCTTCCTCTGCTTTGGCATTTTTCCACTTTTCATCTCTTCCTTCCATACAACAGGCATGTTGTGAACTCCTTTCTGATCCCCTGATTCTAAACTCTCTTCTGCCCTCTGTGCTCAGTTGCTCAGCTGTGTGCAACTTTTGCGATCCCATGGACTGCAGCCCACCAGGCTCCTCTGTCCATAGAATTTTCCAGGCAGGAATACTGGAGTTGTTGCCACTTCCTCCTCCAGGGGATCTTCCCAACCTAGGGATCAAAGCCGAGTCTCTTGTGTCTTCTGCATTGGTAGGTGGATTCTTTACCACGAATGCCACTCGGGAAGCCCCAGTAGGTCAAGCAGGGGAGGAGCCATGGCTTAGGAGGCATAGTGGGGACCTCAGTTATTTTTAGGTTTCTTTTTCTCCCTTTCTTTGTGATGACAAAGTCAAAAAACGTCAAGGGCCAGAACTCTAGGGAAGAGATGATTAAAGGTATTTTTCCTATTGTTTTATTCTAAATTAGCCCAGTTCAGAAGGTAGACTTACAGGTCCTGACTTTAGATTTCTTTCTATGTTAAAGGACTGAATAACATTCATGCTTTAACTCCCACTTCCACCCTTAACAGAGTCTCAGGTAAGAAATGATCTAATCCGTCTGTAATTAGAAGAGCTGCCATTTTACCTGTTACTGGATTTCACATCTTCAATAAGAATAAAGTCGACAGTAGAACTGTACACAGTAGTCACAGGCCTGTATGGAAATTCTCACTTTAGAGTTACATAGCATGTTAGAACTCAGTTGTGTCCAACTTGTTGTGACCCCATGGACTGTACCCCACCAGGCTCCTCTGTCCATGGAATTTCCCAGGCAAGAATATTGGAGTGGGTTGCCATTTCCTCCTCCAGGGGATCTCTCCAATCCAGGGATTGAGCCCGTGTCTCCAGCATTGCAGGAGGATTTTTCACCTGCTGAGCTATTGGAGAAGCCCAATAGAGATAATAGACACACTTAAATTTTACAGATTTAGAAAATTACAGAAAAGTAGTCAATTTTCCTATTGCTTTTCCTGAGTCTTTGGGTGGGACAGTCCACAGAAATGAAAATGAAAGTCGCTCAGTTGTGTCCAACTCACTGTGAACCCATGGACTGCAGCCTGCCAGGCTCCTCTGTCCATGGAATTCTCCAGGCCAGAATACTGGAGTGGATAGCCGTTCCCTTCTCCAGGGGATCTTCCCAACCTACGGATAGAACCCAGGTCTCCTGCATTGCAGGCAGATTCTTTACCACCTGAGGCACCAAATGGGAGCATTCCATTTCTTGAAAACTTAAATGTGAAACCATGGACCGAATTTCCAAATGTCATAATCAGAAATCACTTTCTATTAGGGACTGATCAAACAACTATATTATTTTTTAAAACTTGAGTTTGAGTGTTAATGGTCACGAGAAACTTACGGGTAGTGTTTTGCAGAATCGCTTTATTACTATTTTTTTTAAATCCTAAATTGTTTATTGAATTGCATTTTTTCCCCTTATAAATCACATTAGGAATGGTGGTTACATGTATTTAAAATTTCCATTATTGTATGTATTAAGTATATATAGTATGTGTGTATTTTTAAAATTTATTTATTTCAATTGGAGGCTAATTACTTTACAATATTGGATATTCCTATCACTCACTGTTTAGAAGCTAGGAAAAATAATTTGTGTGTTTTTTATGAACCCTACACAGTGAAATTATTAAAAAAAACTTGGTGGACTTCTCTCTGTAAACTAGTAAGCAAAAGACTTCAGAGGTTAATTTCATACATTTGTTTTGAAAAGTCAGACAACAGCTTTAAACATTCATTTTATTTGTAGCAACCGTGGGCAGAAATCATAGAATGGTAAAACTGCATTCTATTTTAAGCTTATAAATTGCTTCTAAGAATTTGGTTGATGAAATTGTAGGCCTTTTAATAGAGAATATAGGTTGTGAAAATGTATATTAATCTGAGATATAGAAAGTTAAAAAAATAATATTCTCAAGGTTATATGCAAACAGGCTCTGAAAAATGGAAGGTTGCTGTAAGCATGATCTGATAATAACAATTAGAGTTTTAAACATGAGAAATTCAGAAAATAGATTATCCACTGGAAAAGCCAATATGTATAAAACAAATTTGTATTTTTTTATGTTTATTCCCAGTGTAGGAGGAGTAAACTATAAGGTTAGCCCCTTAAATAGGCCCAATAACTTTGCTACAGAGCATTTAACTTCTGTGCTCTTGTTTTTAATTTAAAAAATGGGAAATACCTGCTTCACAGGCAAAGTTCCTGGTAAAATGCAAGAATTTTCAAAGAATGCAACTGCTCTATAGCATTCAAACTTAATCTTGATATACTCATTTGAAGCAGGCACAATGCCAATAAACTGTGGCAATAACATTCTGAAATTCAAAACTTGCTTCTGTTTTCATAGCATAGATTTGTCCTAAGACAGCAGGCAATCCAAATGCAAGCTTGCTTCACCCAGAAAGTGTCTGCAGATTCTTGAGTTTCATTATAATAACCTGAAAATAAGATCGCAGGAAATGTATTAGTGAATAATGGATCATCAACTGAAATTGATTAGCTAGCATAAAATCACCCCTACACATAAATCTTTCTAAGGAACAATCACCTTTAGCTTGAAAAATACATGTTTATCCTTTCAGGAGAAGACAATGAAATATTTAAGGTATTCCATTTGTTAGACAAATGATCTTTCAAGTTCCTATTAAGCCTGCTTTAGGTTTTCTAAAAAATATGGTTGATATATAGCTGATATTTTACCATCTTTAGTGATCTTTCCTGCAACAGAAACCAAAATCTTTTTCCACCTGGGGTCGAGCAGGAAGCTAAGGAAAAAATACACAGAGTTAGCATTTCTCCATTTTAAGGCTGAACAAAGAAACACGACAAAGTCATAGCCGCCTTTCGCAGTCACAGGAGAACAGCTTTGTAGAGGCAACTGGCAAGACAGTCCCCCATCTTAAAAGGAAAGAATCACGGTCAAGTTCAACCACGTCAATGTCCTCGAGTTCAAATTTTATTTCCTTTTTGAGGGAGAATAAGTGTTGGGAATGTATATTATTTTCCTCTTACCCAAAAGCTTGCTCTTAAAATAGTCCTTCAGATTGTGTAGAAGGAACCTTGCTTGACAAAGACATTTTCCTAAAGCTAGATGGTACCTCACAATTCTGTGACAGTCAAATGGGTCTCATGAGTCTATGCGCTACAGACCCATTAGGTCTACAGCTCACCACAGAATGATCCAGAAATGCAAATACTTCAAACAGTTCTTAAGAGTGAATGACTTTTATGTTTATGTATTTAACATAACATAACTTTTATGTTATGATGTACTGAAGGATGGGAGAACTTAAGGGTTATCAAAATTTGGTAAACAAAAACTAGTTTGTTATGGGCCCTAATTCAGGATTTTAGCAAGAAATCCAGCTGCCACACGTTCTTGGGTAATAGTGCAAATTTCCTACATCACATATGTAGACAGTTGGAATAGTACAATTTTTTATGAAGAAAAGCGTGTGGTCAGGACATCAAGGATATTGTCTTGAATTGGTCTTGGCTTTTCCATTTGCACCCTCTTTCTTTACAGTTATTTTTAGCTTCTCATCAGCAATTTACTTTCAGTTAACACTACAATGTGAAGCAATACATATTTATATGAACAATATTTTCACATTATATTTTTTCCTAAAACTAGATTTCAAGGATTGTATAAACTGTGGTTCAAATAGACTCATCATATTCCTTTTGCTAAAGAAGATGTGTTTATAACTCCTCTACAATTTATTTGGTCTGTACATGTTTGTGCACATGTTAGCTTCAGTGCCTTTCTCTTTAAGTTCTTTCTTTGCTTTTTTCCAAATAGTTATGTTTTTAAAATTACTGCTTGTGTATTTTGCACACAAATGCTTATGTAACCTTTTTAGTTCATATCTGTTGGAATGTTTCAAAGCATAGTCAGAATAGAAGGCTTTCATGTTCTTTCTCAACAAATAAGTTCTTTGTTTCTATTTTATAAAAATTAAGATAAACACAACCCACCTTACTGCCAAAGGGTACGTTATGTAACATACTTTCACTGTGAGCACTTTCGTTACCTAGAAATACAAACTCTGTTACTAACTCTTTACTCATTCACAAATTTAATAATTCCTTTATTCAGCATTTAAAAAATATATATGCAAAGAGTAGGAGATAGGTAAAGATAAAAAACACTAAAGAGATAAAATGTGCATGTTGAAAAGGCATCCTTGGCAATTATGTATTAATTTGTATTAATATGTATGCATTAATTTATCATACCTACATACTGAGGAGTTGATGAGCTCAGAAACTATCTAACACCATGAATAACAACCTCCACTTGATTTTGCCTTCTTCTCTTGCCCATTTACCAGGATCAGGTAACTGCAAAGCACACTTTTTTATAAGTTTGCTCCTAACACTGCACCGTGGCCCATGCCACTTCCTGCTTCTATCACGAGTTTCTGACTTTCCGTCCAGCCACACACTTCTGTTCTCCTGTTTCTGCAATTCCCACAGTCAGTGCCGTGCTTCAGGCTGGAGGCAGAGCTCACAGCCTTTAGACAACCCCCCAGCTGGCCTGCAGCTCCTCTCTGCCCTCCCCACTTTCTGCACACATTTCTCTCTCATTCCACTAACGTGAACCCTTCCAACTGTTAAGTTTTATTCGAAGTTCATTTGCTTTATCAACGTTTCCCACTTACCAAGTTAGCGCCATTTACATCAGTCATCATCAGTCATTATAGCAATTCCCCATGATAGAATTCTTATCTATATTTTATGTATGAGGGAACTGAGGTGTAAAGAGTTTAAGTGACTTGTCAAAGGTCACAGCTAGTTAAGTTTGAAGAGCCAAGTCAGAGTTCAAAGTGCATGCTTCTTTTACCATATCACAATGCCTCTGGCACTGCTATTCTAGAATCAACTCACATTTATTTTGGATATCAAATTGTTTTACATATAAATATAAAATCTCTGTGAATTTTTACACTGATCAGCCTAATCACATTAGGTTTACATTAATATAAAAGCTGGTTTGTTCTGGGCTTTGTTTAGTTTTAAATTCTTCAATAAACACCACTTACCATTTGGATGGTGCACAATGGTGAGCTTATCTACAAGACAAAAAAAAAAAAGCACATTCTACTGAGTTTTGCTCCATATTTATCTTAGGGTCATATCTTCTTATCATTTGACTACTTCTTGTCTTGAGATGACTATGAAGTTTCACAGTCAGATTTAAAAAAATACCCCTGGCCACTAAGTGTGTAACTATGTCTTTTATTACTTTTATCACTAAGTGTGAAACTATTTCTTTTTTTCCTTCTGATGTTTGTCCCACATTATCACGATTTTAGATATATTTGATGCTTAATAATAGCTTCCTGCTCAGACTTGATATTCTTTTAGCCTGAGCTATTCAAGTATTTTTAAAAAATAACCTTATTCAGAAATAATTACATACAGTACAGTTCATACACCTTGTATGGCATTCTTTAGCATTTCTTACATTGCAATTTTCCTGTCTATGAATTCTCTGATTTCAATTATCTGAAAATGTCTCAATTTCAACAAATTTTTGAAGGTTATTTTTCCTGGATATACAATTCTAAGTGGTCATTTGTTTTTACTTTAGCACTTTCAAAGATATTATTGCACCGTCTTTAGTCCTCCATGTTTCTGACAAGAAATTAGTGAATATGGAATACATTTATGCTTTTCTCTTGATGTATGTCTTTTTCTCTGGCTGCTATCAAGAATTTACCTTGACTTGAAGTAGCTTGACTACTAGTGCTCAAATATAGTTCGGCTTAACAGGCTAACTGGTTTTTTTTTTTAAGTTCTTGAAACAGTATGGAGGTAGTTTATATTGAATTTGGAAAATATCTGACCATTATTTACTTTAAAATGTTTTGCCTAAACTCACTAGTTTTTCCTCTGGGACTCTGACTATGTGCATGCTGGACTGTGTTATGTCCTACGTGTCTCTGAGGCTCCATTCATTTCTAAGTTTTTTTATCTCCTTTTTCATCATATTGGATAATTTCTATTGATCTGTCTTTAAGTTGATTAACTCTAACTTTTGCTATATTCAATCTGCTGATAAGTTCTTCTGATAAATTTTTCATTTCTTTTATTGTAATTTTAATTTTTATAAATTTCCATCTGGTTCTTCTATATAGTTTCAATTATCCTGTTGAAATTTCATATTTATTCACTCTTTAAAACCATATTTTTCATTAATTTTGTTAAGGTCAACAATAGGATTATCTCAGGTTCAGTTTTTATTGATGCTTTCTTTTTTCTTTTCTGAGAATTGCACTTTCTTTTTATTTGTACCTCATTTAAAAAAAAAAAATCCCTGAATACTGGATTTTAAAGATAATCTGTAGCATATTCTGGATTCTATATTCATATTCATATTCTATATTCCTTTGATGAATATAGGTTCTTGTTTTACCAGGCAGTTTGATTACTGTCATGAACCTGTGGTAGGCTTGGTTTCCTGCTTTTTTTCAGTGTCAACCTATACAAAGCTCAAGATGTTTGCTAAGACTCTTAGTAGAACTTCCCTGATGACTCAGCAGTAAAAAAATCTGCCTGCAATGCAGGAGATGTGGATTCAATTCCTAGGTTGGGAAGATCGCCTAGGGAAGGAAATGGCAACTCACTCCAGTATTCTTGCCAACAACAGCAGGACTAAGCCTATGAATTCCATTTTCCACCAGGCTCTTGTAGGGGTTTGGTTCTAGGCTTTGCTGGGGCAAGTCTAGAGTAGGTCTTACTCTGAGTCATGGTCCTTACTCTTTACATCTCTTGGGTGTCACAGCAGGATGCCAGGCATTTTAACAAAGTGTTAGGAGACCTTTCTCCTCTGGCAGGGCAGAACTCAAAGAAACATCCCCAGTTTGGCTTTTCCCTGGCTTTGCCCAACCTTCAGTGTCTCTGTTCTGCCTTCACAGCACTAAAAGCTGCTATCTTACATGCTTTGACTGGTCTTGTCTGCACATGTCCAGCTCATCTTTCAGCCAGACTTGTGGAATCCCTCCCTCCCTCTGAGGCTACCTCTCTTGGTGGCTACCTCCTCTTCAGTGACTCACCACACACATTCCAGCAGCTCTGGCTGCCCTGAACTCTTATCTTTGCCACCTCAGTTTGACTGCTTTGCGCAGACTGTAGTCAGAAAACCATCTTATGGGTAATGGTGAGAGACATCTCATATATTTTGTTTTTCTCTGGGATTACAGTCTTAGTCTGCCTATCATTTACTCCCTGAAATCAGTTGCTTCATATTTTTTTGCCTATTATTTGTATCCTTACAGTGGGAGGGTTTGTCTGGTACTGCTTATTCCATTTTAGCTGAAAGAAGAACTAATTGATTCCTAATTAAGACACCAACGATTAAGAGTGTTAACTTTGGATTCCAATATGTGTTTAGAGGCTTCTTAGTTTCTCAGATTCTCAGTTTCCTTATTATAAATTGGGACTAATGCCTATCTCAAAGGGTTATTAATGGGATGATTTTGTGTATAGTAGATAAGACAATAAATATTAGCTACTACTACTATTTAATGTTCCTTAGTGAAATTATTTATATATTTTATAATTGTATACATTTAAAAAATTTTACTCTTATTCCACATTAGAATGTAGGTTTGTAGAACTCAGTTATTTGTAAATTAGTTTTGTGTTTGGGACCTTAAATATTTTAGAAAGCATATTTATGTTTTAGAAAACATTTCTAAGAGAGCTTAAAGAATTCTCTATGAAGAGATGGATAACAATCCAATAATATAAAAAGAAAATGAATTTTAGCATAGTGCATTTCAGCATGAAGTTCTATCTAAAAGTTATGCAGTATTATTGAGAATAGAAGAGAGGCTTTCAAACCTTACTGGTAGTTGTCAGTTTTTAATTATCTGTGCAGGGGAAGGGACTCGGGGATAGGGTGGTCAGAGAATGACAACATAATTTATTTTTAATTTTGGAATGTGTTGTTTATCTTTGGAGAAGATTTACCATCTTAATAATGTTTGGTTTGTGTTAACATTAAAATGAGTGCTTTTTCCCCCTGGGAGCAACTGCTAATTATTAGCAAGGGGAATCTGTGTTGAGAAGAAGCATGCTAGCTTCAGGGGAAGGCAACATGAGATTTACAATTTAAAATGATCCACATGTGGACAACTGTGAGAATTGACTATATTGAGAATATTCTACCTTATTAAAAAAAAGTGTGACTCTTTAACAATTTAATACCCTGTATTGAGACTTATACACACACACACAAAACTAAAGCAGAATTATCTTATTTGCAACTTATATGGAAATCAAAGGAAAGGAAGTAACTACCATTTACATTATGGGCCAGATAAGGTGAAAAGTATTTTATGTGTTAACTTGTACAACCACTCCCAGGTATATGTCTGATTATTCTTGTTTTGCAGACAAGGACCCTGAGTACCAAGGAGTAAGACATTCTCCAATTTAAGCAGCTGGGAAGTGACTGGATATAAATTTGAACTCAGGCCTGTTTTATTTCACCATTCTTGTTGTTTCCACTTCATTATTATTTTTGAAGAGCAGGCAAATTTTACTTACTGTAGACATTTTCTTCTTCTGGCCTTTTCCCAACAATGCAATCTCGTAGTTGGCGTAGTTTTTCCTTAATGAGGAGACAACCAGGAAGGAGAAGTCAAGGTTCACGAATTTGTCATGAATTGAGATGGAAACTTTAACTTCTACGGCCAGTAAGACCACTACAACTTAGTGCTAACGTGGCGCGTGCAGTATTCCAGCCACCATTCTTGCTACTTTGCACGTACTGTTTTACTTAATCCTCACAACTTCACGAGGTGGATAAAAAACATCATCATCTCCTTTTACCGATATGGAAACTGAGTTACAGAAGATTAAGTAACTTTCCTAAATCACACAGAGGTTGTAGAGTCAGGGTGGGAACCCAGAGCCCAATTCTTCTGGGAGCTTCTTTCCCAAACAAACACCTGGGGCATCTACACTGGCTATCGGTGCCTCAAAGCAGGAGGCCAGCATAACAATGGTTAGCTGCTGCCTGAGCCCATCTCCAGCCTCTGCAGGGTACATGCTTTCCTAACAGTTCCTTCTAAGAACCAGGGACTCAGGAACAAATGATACATAACTGGATTTCCATTTTTAACTCATTTGTGATCTTTCTTTGCTTTCCAAATGTTCTATACTGAACATCTATTACCTTTTTAACTGGAAGGTAAAACAAGCTAACGCTCAATACATCTGCTTTTATTTATTTTTTAAAAATATGGAATGCTTCATGAATTTGCATGTCATCTTGCACAGGGGCCGTGCTAATCTTCTCTGTATTGTTCTAATTTTAGTGTATGTCCTGCCAAAGGGAGCACCAATAAATGTACTTTTAGAAGAGAATTTAAGAGTAGCACTTTTCTTAAGGGCTGCCCTGCAAACCTAGAAACAACTTTTCCTAAAATAGAGTTGTGTTCATTGCCTTAAATATCCTCTCCTATGAGTGGAGCAAACATTCTTCTTTAGGGACTCAGTGATTGTGAGCGGGGAGCTAAAGGCAAGGTTTTTTTCAATCATCTCACCTTCAACTCCAGGGATTCTATTGGGGTCTTCATTATTCTAGAAACTCTTCTACTACCAACTCTATGTTTGTGCCATTTTCCTTCTTATTTTCCTGGGATAATACCTCTCTGTCAATAAGAATATAATTTCACAGCCGCCTCACAGATTCATCTTCGGGATTAAAATTAATATTTTTTGTAAACTACAAGAGTAAGATTGAAAAGTGTACGGGCAGTGTGTATTGGGAAAATAGGGAGAACATTCATTTTTTGATGTTTTGACTTTTGTCCCCAATGGCTCAGTGGGCAAAGACTCTGCCTGCAATTCAGGAGATGGAGGTTCGATCCTGGATCTGGAAGATCCCCTGGAGGAAGAAATGGCAACCCACTCCAGTATTCTTGCCTGGAGAATTCCACAGACAGAGGAGCCTGGTGGACTACAGTCCATAGGGTTGCAAAGAGTCAGACATGACTGAGTGACTAAGCAGACACGACTTTTGTTCAGGTCCTTAAGTTAAGGACTGATTGAAAAAACACAGGGAGAAATCTCTCTCACATTCATCTTGGCAATGATACTTGGATATGACTGAAAAAGCACAAGCAACAAAAGCAAAAATAAACAATTGGGACTGCATCAGACTAAAAAGCTTTTGCATAACAAAAGGGACAACCAACAAAATGAAAAGTCACCCTGTGGACTGAGGGAAAATATTTGCAAATCATATATATGATAAGGAGTTGATATTTGAAATAGATAAAGAATTCACAGAACTTAATGGCAAAAATGTCCCAAATAATCTGATTAAAAAATGGTCAGAAGAACTGAACAGACATTTCTCAAAGAAGACATAAAAATGGCCAACAGATAAATGAAAAAGTTCTCAACATCACTAATCTTCAGGGAAATGCAAATCAAACCCACAATAGGATCTTACCTCAGAACTGTTAGAATGATTATCATCAAAGGACAACAGGTAAGAGATGAGGTTATGGAGAAAAAAGAAGCCTTGAGCAGAGTTGGTGGAAATGTGAATCGGTGCAGCCATTATGGAAATCAGTATGGAGCTTCCTCAAAACATTAAAAATAGTACCAGCACATGATTCAGCATTCCTACTTCTGGGTATTTATCCAAAGGAAATAAAATCATGATCTCAACGAAACAGCTGCACTTCCACGTTCGTTGCATTAGCTGAGATATGGAAACCACCTAAGTGTCTAGGAGTGGATAAAGATCATATTATATATATGTCTGTATACATATATACACATGATGTAATACTATTCACCCATGAGAAAGAAGGAAATCCTACCATTTTTGGCAAAATGGATAGACTCTGAGGGCATTATGCCAAGTGAAATAAGTCAGATAGGCAAAGACAAATACTGTGTGATCATACTTATATGTGAACTCTTAAAAAAGCCAATTTATAGAAACAGAATTGAATGGTGGTTATCGGGGACTGAGGAGTGGAAGAAATTCAGAGATGCTGATGTTGGTCAAAGGGCAAGATGAAAAAGTTCTGGGAATCCAATGTACAGCAAGATGACTATTTAACAGTACTGTATTACATATATATTATATATAGCAATGTGAAAGTTGCTAAAAGAGTTAATATTGTATGTCCTTGTCACACAAAAATGTTAATTTTGTGACATGATGGAGGTGTTAGCTAATGCTATGGTGGTCATCATTTTACGGTATGTAAAATCAATCCACTGTAAACTTTACATTTAGACAATGTTCTAAGTCAATTATATCAGGAAGGTTGGGAAGGAAAGGGAAAAGAATAAATCCTCATACTCAGTCAGAGTCACAAACTTTGGGCTTTTATGGAAAGTAGTTTTAGGGTTTGTCCTTTCATCTACAGGTTACTTTTTGGTTTTGTTTTGCATAAGTGCTTACTGTATTCATGATTCCATTGTTCCTATGTATTAGATAAGCCACATCAGTCTTGAAGTAATTGAGTATTGTTGTGTTTAGTCCCTAAGTCATGTCTAACTCTTTGCAACTCCCTGGACTGTAGCACATTACGCTCTTCTATCCATGCGATTTCCCAGGCAAGAATACTTTCCCAGGCAAGGAGTGGGTTGCCATTTCCTTCTCCAGGGGATCCTTCTGACCCAGGGATTGAACTCAGTTCTCTTGCATTGGCAGGAGGATTCTTTACCACTGAGTCACATGGAAAGCCCCTTAGACCACCGTTAATTCTTTCTAAAACTATACTGAAAATAAATATACAAAAAATATCTTAATGATTCAGATAACCATGATGGTGTGATCACTTACCTAGAGCCAGACATCCTGGAATGTGAAGTCAAATGGGCCTTAGAAAACATCACTATGAACAAAGCTAGTGGAGGTGATAGTATTCCAGCTGAGCTATTTCAAATCCTAAAAGATGACACTGTTAAAGTGCTACACTCAATATGCCAGCAAATCTGGAAAACTCAGCAGTGGCCACAGGACTGGAAAAGGTCAGTGTTCATTCCAATCCCAAAGAAGGGCAATGCCAAAGAATGTTCAGCCTACTGCACAATTACACTCATTTCACATGCTAGTAAGGTCATGCTCAAAATCCTCCAAGCTATGCTTCAACAGTACATGAACCAGGAACTTCCAGATGTACAGGCTGGATTTAGAAAGGGCAGAGGAACCAGAGATCAAATTGCCAACATCCACTGGATCATAGAAAAATTAAGAGAGTTCCAGGAAAACATCTACTTCTGTTTTACAGACTAGGCTAAAGCCTTTAACTGTGTGAATCACAAAAAACTGTGGAAAATTCTTAAAGAGATGGGAATATCAGACCACCTTACCTACCTCCTGAGAAATCTGTATGCAGGTCAAGAAGTGACAGTTAAAACCAAACATGAAACAACAGATTGGTTCAAAATTGGGAAAGGAGTACATCAAGGCTGTATACTGTCACCCTGTTTATTTAACTTATATGCAGAGTACATCATGTGAAATACCAGGCTGGATGAAGCCCAAGCTGGAATCAAGACTGCCGGGAGAAATATCAGTAACCTCAGATATGCAGATGACACCACCCTTATGGCAGAAAGCGAAGAGGAACTAAAAAGCCTCTTGATGAAGGTGAAAGAGGGGAGTGAAAAAGCTGGTTTAAGACTGAACACTCAAAAAACTAAGATCATGGCATCTGGTCCCATCACTTCATGGCATATAGATAGGGAAACGATGGAAACAGTGAAAGCTTTATTTTCTTTGGCTCCAAAATCACTGAGGATGGTGATGGCTGCCATGAAATTAAAAAACACTTGATCCTTGGACGAAAAGCTGTGACAAACCTAGATAGTGTGTTAATAAGTAGAACATTACTTTGCAGACAAAGGCCCAAATAGTCAAAGCCATGATTTTTCCAGTAGTCTTGTATGGATGTGAGAGCTGGGCCTTAAAAAAGGCTGAGCACCAAAGAATTGATGCTTTTGGACTGTGGTATTGGAGAAGACTCTTGAGAGTCCCTTGGACTGCAAGGAAGTCAAACCAGTCAATCCTAAAGGAAATCAACCCTAAATATTAATTGGAAGGACAGATGCTGAAGCTTAAGCTCTAAATCTTTGGCCACCTGATGTAAAGAGTCCACTCATTGGAAAAGACCCTGATGCTGGGAAAGAAGGAGGAGAAGGGGACGACAGAGGATGAGATGGTTGGATGGCATCACCAACTCAATGGACATGAGTTTGAGCAAGCTCTTGGAGATGGTGAAGGACAAGGAAGCCGGGCATGCTGCAGTCCATGAGGTCGCAAAGAGTTGGACATGACTGAGTGACAGAGCAACAATAACTGAATATAAATACACAAATAAAATAGAAACAACTGAGGGTTTCATTAGGCAACTAGTGAAATCACTAACAAGAAGGTATTTAGATTGGATCATTTTAAATTGTAAACTTTATTACAGAAAGGTCTAAGGAGGATAAAGTACAATTGACTTATCTCAACCAAACTTATATAAACTTATTTTCTAGCATTGCCAGGAGAGTGATCTGCAGTTCGGTGCTTGGGCACACTTTACCCACTTCAGGATGAGGGATGCTTGATGGTGATGGCAACAGTGTGGACTGGGAAGCAATGCTGTAGTTCTGACCATGAACGACCATCATTACAGAACTCCACAATTAGCATTCTTAACATTTGTTTGGCAAAACAACTGCCCTTGCTTCACACTGCAAAAGCTTGACCAGGTCCAGCCACCAAACTGCAACAAGAGCTCATCCTGCAAGATGGGTGACTTCTAACAAGGTGTGTGACCACACATGTATTGGGGAAGTCCCCTTACCTAAACAATCTCCTATCTATATGCCATATCACTTGAATCACTATTCTGATTCATTTCTCTGTTGTTTAAAAAATGTCTTCTTAAGCACTGTTTTAAAGGAAAAATGATCCCTTGGGAAAGGTAGCATATTGCTGCTAAGTCACTTCAGTCGTGTCCGACTCTGTGCGACCCCATAGACGGCAGCCCACCAGGCTCCTCCAAGCCTGGGATTCTCCAGGCAAGAACACTGGAGTGGGTTGCCATTTCCTTCTCCAGTGCATGAAAGTGAAAAGTGAAAGTGAAAGTGAAGTCGCTCAGTTGTGGCCGACTCTTAGCGACCCCATGGACTGCAGCCTACTAGGCTCCTTCATCCATGGGATTTTCCAGGCAAGAGTACTGGAGTGGGGTGCCATTGCCTTCTCCAGGTAGCATATTAGGCTATTAATAATTATTGATATTTGGGCCTAACGTAGCTAATGAAATGGCTGCCTGAGAACTGGCTGCTGAGGTACTGGGGCTTTATATGAGGAGAAGAAAAAAAGTGGTGAAATACTTTGTGAGTGGTACAGCCTGTTGGATAGATAGAATACAGTCTTGAATCCCCTCACTGAGGACTGTCACAGGCTGTATATTATATTACATGTATAGTATATATTTTTTTCATTCTCCTCTTGGAACCACCTACTCCAATCCCCTTTCAGGATGTAAATTATTTTTATAGAAGACAGGCTTATCTGAATTTAATACTCTTGGCATAATTTCCCTGTAAATCTTGACTGATCTATATGCAAATCATGATATATATTTATATATGTATATATTTATACATATGCAAATTCTGATACATATCTATTTATTTTTCCAAAGGTAAAGGGGAATATAAAACATTAAATTTATTCAGGATTATTGTCTGATATGATTGTAATCATTTTCGTGTTCCCTTTAAGTCTGGTCTAAATAATACATTCTTCAGAATTCTAAGCACGTTAGTGTAAAGACGCTTCACCTTAATTTCAGCAATGAGATTCATAAAACATTCACTCTACTAAGGACAGCCTTATACGTTGATTAGATATTAGCTATGATACACTCAGTCTTAGCACTAATCTCATTAGTTGTTTGTAAACATGAAACCTGGATATTGCTAAACTTTTAATCGGTAATTTAAAGCCTCTTTTTGTGGTTAGTTAAAAATGAAAGAAAGAACAATTGCCTGTATTTTTTGTTAAGACTAAATATTTACAAAGAGGCTAGGACTCTGCACAGGAGGGAACGATCCACAGTAGAATGGGGTCTGTATTACCTGCTGAATTATCTCCAGGCCAGTCTTTCCCATCTGCCAGTGTTTAAACTTCTCCAGGGCTTCGTCCATAGAGAGTTTCCCATTCTTGACTTTCTCCTGCAGCAGGATGAGTTCCTCCTGCCCTGCAGCGAGGGAGTCCCTTATGGAGGAGAAGGTCTGACTCTCCATCCGACCTCTGTCTACAATATGAGAGAAGGGTGTTTTCATGAGAAGTGTTTTAATGACAACTAGAAAAAGAAAAAAAAAAAACACTTTAAAAAAATAAGCAGTTTGAGTTTCGCGTTCCAGCTAGTCTACAGGCAGTTACAGAACAAATCAGAACAAATTTTTTAATGCATTTCTAAAAATTGTCATGCCTCAGACCTAGAGTTACAGGTGAAAAGAACATGTCTCATCACTGAAAACATAAAAGGATGAAGAGAGAAAGAGCAACAACAAAAGTTTTGCACTGCACTGGTTGTGGGCAGTGCCAATTTCATGTTCCTTTGGGGGAATTACTTTTAATTATGCTTCCATGGTAGCTCAGCTGGTACAGAGTCTGCCGTCAGTGCAGGAGACCCTGGTTTGATTCCTGGACCAGGAAGATCCCCTGGAGAAGGGAATGGCAACCTACTCCAGTATTCTTGCCTAGAGAATTCCATGAGCAGAGGGTCCTGGTGGGCTACAGTCCATGGAGTCGCAAAGAGCTGGACACGACTGGGTGACTAAGCACAGCACAGCACAGCACACAGCACACATGTGCACAAAATACTTAGCATTGGCCTTGCCACATAGAAAGCTAAATAAAAGGTAATATTATTATTACTAATAAATATTTATGGAATAAACATAATCTCTCCAGCTTTGAGAAAAGAGATCTCAACCAACATCCAAATGTCACAAGAGGTTTAGGATCATTTGAAAATTTATTCCTGAAAGATTTTAAATAATTAATTTCTGGTTGTTTTGTAGTAGTGAACTGCTTCCTTTTCAAAAGTGTTTATTTTGAAGCATGCCATCTACCAGTTAAAGGAAATCAAACCTGAATATTCATTGTAAGGACTGGTGCTGAGGCTGAAGTTCTAATACTTCGAAGAGCCAACTCATTGGAAAAGCTCCTGATGCTGGGAAAGATTGAGGGCAGAAGGGGACGACAAAGGATGAGATGGTTGGATGGCATCACTGACTCGATGGACATGAGCAAACTCCAGGAAATAGTGGAGGACAGGGGAGCTGTCCAACAAGTTGTAAATAGTTAGACAAGGCTAAGCGACTGAACCCAATGACAATAACAAATGTATTAGTTGTCTGGCACAATGAGAACAGTAGGTGGCCTGATGTTTCACATGTGGCTACAAATACCACAGAGGACACTGGCCTGAGGCACACTGAGAGCAAGCTGCAGACCACACGTGAAGTCAGCATTCTATTTATTCCACACAGTGCTTCAAGCCATAAGTGAAGTGCATGCTTATAGGGACTCTCTACTCTCCTCATCTCTGTTACTCCCTCTAAGTCTTTGGATGACATCACCCTTGTATTCCCTGCCTGGCTGCAGAACTCATTTGAGTTTTGTACTTTCTCATTTACATATTTCTATTGTGTCCATACTTACTGCATAAGACACGGCAGCACACATCTTATGTGCTATCAAATCCAAATATGCCCAGAGTCTAGAAGGAGAGAAGAGGTAGTCCCACCAAGCTACAGGCAGGTTGGTGGTGAGTACGGTGGGTATGTCCCTGGAGAAACTGCTCATTACTGGGAACTCGTTTTCAAGAAAGAAGTAGATCACTATACTATAAATAAAATAAATTAAAAAAATTATGAACTATTTACAGTAAAATAGATATTCTTTGAGATTATCACTCTAAGGAAGTAACAGTAATTCTGCTGAAACTGATTAGGGCTGGTGAGAATAACTTCCTGCTGCTGATTAAGGACTGGAACCTGTAACTTGGTGCTCTCTCTGTGTACACAGCTCTCCCCTGCTAATGTACCTTGGTCTTACATAAAAGAGAGTGGCAAATTAAAAAAAAAAAAAATAAGTAGTTCATTTAGATTGTATCCAGACCAGATTGATGAATATTTGGGAAACAGGGAGGGCATTATTTCAAATTCTATAGTATTAAAGATTCATTGATAGGGTGGGTTAGTCTAGAAATGAGAAGTTCAAGTACTTGATAGCAGTTTTAAGTATTTGATGGGAACTTGAGCCGCGAGGCAGTCTTGGAATGGCCTCTCTTGTCTCTGTCAGTTTTGAGATCGCATCAGTGACTCTCGGAAAGGGGGCCACAGAGAGGGTTCCTTTCTGTAAAGATTCACAAGCACATAAAACTGCTCCATGGCCAATCATTCTGATTCCCATGGGAGCTTTCTTGGCTTATCTTCTGTCTTCAGAAGTCCTATTTCCCCAGGACTAACGAGGTACCAACAGATTCCATACTGTAAAGTTTTTCCTTCAGGGATGGTGGAGCCTGCAATCTCAGGGGAACTGGAGAAGCAAAAGTCAGCTAGCAGCCAAAAGCACACATAAGAATTGAGCTCTTGCTTCTTATACCACTTGCTTTTTATAGGCCTCCACGCTCCAATTCAATTCGTGAGATGCCCTCTGCAGCAGAATTCTATGTGCCGTTCCTGCCAGAGTGCGGAGGTTTAGCTTCGTCATTTAACAGTTATACCATTTAACTAGCACCTCACTTCTGTCATCCCTTTGCCTAAGTGTGAATCCATTTTTATCTCAAAAACCCGTGCAGCTGGATTTTCTGCTTTTATAGAAGTTATCTCAAGCCAAGTCTTCCCAGAAAATGGTCCCAGCTTCAGTTTCGCTACACGTGCGGGTTTAACTGAATCCAAAATATTGAATTCTTTTATTAACATTCATTTCAATTATCCTTTCATATTTCAAATGTTAGCTGCTAAAATATAAGCAAGATGACTTTTTTTTGAGGAGGCAGGGTTCAGTTTTGCATGGTTGTGCAGACAGAACAAAAGAACACAATTTTGGAGTGACAAAATTCTAGACAGATCGAGTCCTGAAAGTGAGCTGTACAACTAGACTAATTTTACATACATCTGCTTCTTCCTCTTTTTTTTCCACACTAAAAATATTAAAAACAACTGTCATGATAAATTACTATTAGGTATGACGAAGTTGCAAAGAAAAATGATTAGGCATTTTACCACCTTTCTTCCTAAGGGCAAACTAATCAAACCAAAACATGCAACCTATAATTTTTGATAGACTGCTTTACTGCATTTAGTTTATTGTTTTATGGGGATGTAAAGGTTTTTCCTTCCTCCTCAAGTTTATATTTATTATTAGTTTATTTTCATAAGAGTTAGTATGAGATAATAACATAATAGTATGAGTGTAACATAATTTTCATTGAAAAGCATTTGTCAGACTATTTGTACATATAGACAGACTCCTATTCTCTTATTGTTAAAGCTTCAAGACAAACTACAGTTTCTAAAGTTTTGTTCCTTTCAGATCAATTTTTCTTTACAAGATTTTCCATCTGATCAAGTTTTGGTCAAATAAACATCAAGGAATTCATCTGATGGACATATAAACCTAGAGATTAGGTAAGAAAACAAATTAAACTTTTCATAAAAATTCTTTCTATTACCAAGGGACTGGCTAGAAGAACATTTTTTCCTGAAAAATTGAAAGCAAACAACTTGACTGGTCAATGCCAAAGAATTTAAAATGTGAAGTATTTACTTAATAAGTATTACGTAGTCATTAAAATAATATCAATACTTTAAAAGATCACGTGCAACAAAGAGTGTGCTTATTATATAAGGACAAGTACAAAAGCAGGATGCAAAATTGTATATATGGTAAATGTATATCAATGTTGTACATATGTCAGTAAAAAAAAAGAACAAAAACTTCTAGCAATTAATCTAAACCATTCTTTCACAGTTAGGGGATTCACGCCAATGTAACACTAGATACTATAGCTTTGCATTGCATAAGTAGTAGACAACACACATGGGAAATGGTGATGCCCAAATCTCTTTTTTTTCTAAATGGTTACCTCATTTCAGCTCTTATTTATTTATCAGCTTTATAAATTTAAATGCATTGTTCAATGCATGATACTGGATGCTTGGGGCTAGTGCACTGGGATGGCCCAGAGGGATGGTAGGGGGAGGGAGGAGGGAGGAGGGTTCAGGATGGGGAACACATGTATACCTGTGGTGGATTCATTTTGATATTTGGCAAAACTAATACAATTTTGTAAAGTTTAAAAAAAAATGCATTATTCCAAACTGTTGTGTCTCTCCGCAAAGGAAAAAAAGTCCTTTCAAAATGACTGGGATTTCCTTAAATTTATAAATTATTTTAGGAACAATTTAGTCTATTTAATCTACACATGTGAGAAAATGGTATCCTGGCCCTATTTAGCGGGAACTTTTTGTTTTATAGTGAATATTTTTTTTTCTTTTATGATGTCTGCAAAGTAATATTGTTGCTATCGTTCAGTTGCTAAGTTGTGTCTAACTCTTCGTGACCCCATGGACTGCAGCAGGCCAGGCTCCCTGTCCTTCACTATCTCATAGAGTTTGCGCAAACTCATGTCCACCAAGTCAGTGATGATGGGATGATTCTTAAAATATGAAAATTCTGTTTTACTTGAGTTTGAAATAATGCAGTGACAAAACTTGTCCTGGGTAATCTTTTGAGTTAAAATTCATACAAACATTCCTTAGCTATTAGTTGTGTAGTATTTAAAAAATTCCATTCATCACTTTACATAATTTTTTTTATTAAGTTGACTTTGTTCTAGTAATATACTCTATTATTTAGAGTAATTTTAGGTTCACAGTCAAATTGAGTAGAAGGATCAGAGATCGACACCTACCTCCAGTCTCACGTATGTGTAGCCTCTGCCATTATCAACATCACCCACCAGAGTGGGATATTTGTTGCCACTGATAAACCTATACTGACACATCATTATCATCTGACATAATTCTGTTAATTAGCATTTCTCTTTGAAAAGTCATATATTTTTAGATACAAGAAAATAAAATAAACATTTCCTCTGATTCTATATACTGACATTTTCTCATGACTGGTTTTCTTATTGGTGTTTTCTCTTGGCTAGATTTGCCAGAGGATTTGCTAATTTACTCCTTTTAAAAATAAACTTTTAGATTTAGTCAACATTTCATATCTGTGAATTCCTCAAGCTCTATTAATTTTCAACTTTTACTAGATTTATTTCATTGGTTTTATTCCAGTTTTTCTTTTTCTTAGTGTCTGCTTCCTTTGCTTTCCTTTAATTGTTACTCACTAAAGATTTAGGGTATGACGTTGCCTCTGCTTAACATATTGAGATCAGAGAGTGGGTTGAATAGGTCATATTTTTAATGAATTTTAAAAAACTCATACAGCATATTATCAATTAAGGACCCTGAAAAGCATATATTTTATTAAGCACCAACTGACATTATCTTAATTTTTTCTTTTTTTTTTTTTTTTGCATTTTTACTATTTTATCAAAGATTCAAAGTATTTCTAACATGTCACTACTATTGAGGGTTTTGTCAGGTTCTTTTATTTTACCACATTTTATTTAAATACTATAATGTTTTAATATTTGCCTCATGAAAGATTGCTTTTATTTGGATGACATGCTTTTATTTGGATTTCAGAATTTAAATAAATGAAGTCATTTTCTTTGTCTAATACTTTTGCCTTGAATTATATTTTTTCTAAAGTTAAGACTGAAAATAATACCTTTGTTTCTGTTTCTGTAAGCAGTCATTACTGACCATAAATTTTCAACTTTTGTTTTCTTTAGTATATTTATGCAGTATATATTTTAAAAACAAGATGTAGTTTGATTTTGTCTTTTATCCAAATTTGAACCAACATCTGTTATAAAAGAAAATACATAGCATGGCATTTAGAACCAAGCAAGCACAGGTACAAATCTCAGCTCTGTCTTACCCCACCCCTGTAAACTTCAGTTTGTCTAATACCGTTACTTACAGGGTTGTTGCAAAGGTTAATAATTATTTACACTTAATTCCATGTTTTACTGAATTCATTATTCACCACAAATTCTTTAACACTATAACTTTTATTCAAGCTTTTAATTTTACTGTCATTCCTTTACTTAGAAGATATTTTGGGGAATACTTTGATGATGACATAGAAACGCTATCTTTTTTAAAAATCTTGGATATCCAAAAAATATATTTATTTTCTTCTTATATGAACAAACTAAACAACTAACAATCTAATTAGCAAACTAAAAATCTAATCAGCAAGCTAACAAACTAATTAGCAAACTAAATATAAACTTCTTAGGTTGTGATCTTTTCCCAATAAATCATGTAGTCCATTATGTCAAATTCTTGTTACACCATTCTCTAAGTTTTAAAACTGACTTTTATTTTTAAAACAGAAAATCTAAGTTAAGATATTTCACCATTATTTTGGGATTGTTTCTTCATCTGTACAGTCAGAGCTATGGTTTTCCCAGCGACAGTTGGACCACAAAGAAGGCTGAGTACCTGACCGCTGAAGAATTTATGCTTTTTAATTGTGGTATTGGAGAAGACTCTAGAGAGTCCCTTGGACTTCAAGGAGATCAAACCAGTCAATTCTAAAGGAAATCAACCCTGAGTATTCACTGGAAGGACTGATGATGAAGCTAAAATTCTTTGGCCGCCTGATGGGAAGAGCCAACTCATTGGAAAAGACCCTGATTCTGGACAGGAGGAGAAGAGAGCGGCAGATGATAAGATGGGTGGATGGCATCACTGATTCAATGGACATGAGTTTGAGCAAATTCTGTGACATAGTGAAGGACAGGAAAGCCTGGTGTGCTGCAGTTCATGGGATTGTAACAAGTCGGACACGTCTTAGTGACTGAACAACAACAATCTAGCACTGATCCTGAAAGCTGAATAGTTTAGCTTAATTTAATAAATGAAAATTCAAAATAACTCATACTTCTTTTCAGTTATCTTCTAAAAAATTAAAATATTTGTAAAATGTTTCAGACTTAGACAGTTACCAGTCATTAGTTGAGGTGATCTCATTTTGTGTGTGGGGGGCATGCATGAATATTTCACATTGTTTTTCTTCTGATAGCTTGATGGTTCTTGGGAAGATACAACCTCATTCATTAAATAAATCATTTATCAAAGTATAATTAAACTGAGTCTTCATGATGAATTCTTTCTTTCCTTTGACATGGGTTTTGAAGTTGTTATTTACATATCCTCTTCTTCATAAAATCTTGTTCAACAAGAGACTTGGTGGTTGTTTATCCTTTGTTTCCATTCCTTGTGTTCAGATCAAATTTTGTTTTCTGCTTCAGGACTACACAGGACTTTGGCAGGTGCAATTCACAACTCAAAATCCCAGGGCTTAGTGGTTTTGTCTAGTGTAACTTTGTTACGTACCGGGGAGCGTGATTCTTTGGCACTATGTTCTCATAGGTCTACAAGCAACTGACTTCCTGAACAAACAGTGGTTCTTGCCCATCCCATCCTTCCATCACACAGCTTTCTTTATTGCAGGATCTCAGCCTGCTTTCTACTTAAGAGAACTACTTTTTCCGTATGTGTATGGAAAGACCAGAGCTGGAGAGGGGAGAACTTTCAAAAACTAGCACTTGTGATACCGGGAAAGATTGAAGGCAAAAGGGAAAGGGGGTGACAGAGGATGAGATGGTTAGATAGTATCACTGACTCAGTGGACATGAATTTGAGCAAATTTCAGATTGTGAAGGACAGGTGAGCCTGACATGCTGCAGTCCATGGGCTGCATATGGACTCACAGAGAGACACGACTTAGTGAATGAACAACAACAACAAATCGGGTGATAACTGGGGGTCAGCAGGTGAACTACTCATTTTATTTGTTTCAATCTCCTTTGTTCAACCTTAAAATTAACTGGAATTAGTATCTTTTTTTTTTTTTTACTATTAGCATTTTTTTTGTCACTATTAGCTTTTTTTAAGTCTTTGTTTCTATTGTTATTAAGAATTCCATCATTTTGATGCCTTTCCTTCAGAAGCATTTCTGAAAGGCCACTGTGGGCTGTTGACACATCACCATTTAGATAAGACCCCAGCTATTACACAAGTTTTTCCAGGTATGACTTTAACCAAAACAAATCTTCCATAAACAACACGACAAATAGAAATGTACATTATACTGAAAAAGAGAATTGAAGCCATTATTCTTCTGTAGAGTACACATGACCACATTTTGATAATTTTTCCCCTTTTCTTTTTAATATATCAAGTATTGGCAAAAGCAACCTGATGAAAATACCTCAGGGACCAGTATTCTCTTTTTCCCACATACGGGTAATACCATCTGCATTTCCCTAGGTCTCCTACTTACAGAAAATTCTATTATTTAAGATTCATCAAACTGGTATGGCACTGGGAACTTAGAGAGCTCATATAAGGTGCATTCCCCGACTATATCTTTCCCAAGAGCATGCACACTCCTTGAAAAGACCAGCCAATAACGATTTTTCAGTCTGCGTTGAAGAATTAGTGGGTAGAGATTATATTACAAGTTGCAAACTCCAAAGCTTACAGGTGCCAGATAGAATTATTGAGCAGAGAAGATTTAGTGCCTGCTTGTTAAACACATCAGAATAGTCTTCATTATCAATATTTTTTCTTTTAGGTTTTTGTTGATAGCATGATTCTCATGATATATCTTTATTTTCCCAGTTCTGTCAGAATTATGAGTTTAGAGAAATGTGTCTCAAGTATAAGAAAACAATATGGAAAGCATGATGATAAATGAGAATATCAAAAGTCATTTGTGGCAAACGATATAGTAATACAATAGGGAGTGGTTGGAGATTTGAATTTTTACATGAGACAGATTAAAACATGGTTTAAACATGGCAAAAATTGAAAGGTTTAAACATTAAAAAATGTTGAAATTACATTGTGCACATTATTTTTTAAATATAATACATTTAGAGGCCAGGTTTGACCACAATATGGCCTGAGAAATAGTTCCTTTTGGTTAGATTTTGGTTTTTTTGTGTGTTGGTGTGAGGTGATTATTATTATAGCACATGGCTGTTCTCATGTGTTCCACTTGCTGTCCATGTCTAAAGTAGGACATAGGCAATCAAATTCTAGAAGCCCTACAAATAATTCGTATGCTCACCTAGGACTGAGAGTTACTTGGATAGGCAGCTGGTTAGGGTGGATGTGATCCTCCTCCCTCCTCCCTACTACCCCAATCCCTCAAAAATACGGTTTGCCTTCCAAGCATGACAGCAACAACACACGCTTGAGGGATTATTATTATTTCACTGTGTGACTGGACATATCTGTGGCCATGACCAGAGGGGCAGTTAAGGATGCTAAGAACGCTAAACCTCCTCAATTGCCAGGCATCATCTTTGAGGTCCGACTATGCTAATAAAATGGGATGATTCTGGTGAAGATAGAAAAAGGCCCCTTGGTACAGCCCATGAAAAAAGATATAATGGGGAAAAAAGTTGTAATAGGTCTGGGAGACATGAACAATCTTTACCCCAGACTATTATATTATTTTGTGAGGCAGGAAAAATAAACCAGATATTTCCATGTCCCTGAAGCTCTTATGTTCCTCCAGCACCCTCTGACTTGATCAAGTTCACCTGCTAGTCTTCTAATCACTAATTACGTTTTATAGAAACTTCATTATTTGGCAAGTGTCTAATGAATGCAAGCATTCTTGTCACTTGGAAGGAGTCATCCCATATTATAGATTTAATAGATTGGAGTTGAGGGTTAGAAGTCAGTCCTCCATGAGCTTAGTTAATAAGACTCAGACATCAAAACTGTGATTGATTCCAAACTCACTGCCAAAATTCAGTTCTCTGGTTAGCCACGTTGAGGAACAAACTCTTGACCACTCTATGGTGCTCAATTTTGGGAAGTGGGTGGTAGCAGCATATTCTGGGGACAACGCTCTGGTATTGATTTAAAATTTTTCTAATTTTAAAAGTAATTTGGAAAAACTGACTTTAAAACTGAATTTTGATGGAAACTTCTAACCTGTGATCCAAAGTCCTCAGCATTTTTCTTATTTTTTTTTTTTCAAAATGTGAAAACTGAGTTGAAGAAATCTGTTTAGTTTCCATGGAAATGGTGCCAATTAATTTTTTTCCTTTTCCTCAGGAAAATTCCTTGACTTAGCAACAATGAAACTTCCTGGCAATCCCTTGGCAGTCTTCAACACAGGGGCATCTGAAATGTCTGTACTTACAATGGAAAAATAGTTGGCTCTCATAATTCCTTTCCTTTCAGTAAAAAAATAATATATACTGAAATAATTGAATAATTTCCTTAACCTTTAGAGAACCTGTCTAGTCCCTTTAAAAAATCTTGACTCTGACAAACACTTCACACAAGGGTCTTTTTGTTTTTGTTGTTCTCTACCGAATAGTTTATCATTGGTGAAGTATGTATTACTTTTCCTATTATACCATGAAATCCCAGGATATTTGAAGAGTATTCATTAATTTAGGCATAAGCTGTTTTGATTGCTAAGTATGACCTATGGTCTGGATGGTCATAAATATCTGAAAAGGTTTAGAGAAGAATGGTTGGACAGAGTAAGCCCATTAGGTATTTGATTTTTAAAAAATTTTCTTTCCAATTGTTCTTTTTTAAAAAAATCTTTATTTAATGTGTTACGATAGTGTGCCTGTTTTATGTTTTTGTTTCTTGGTGGAGAGGCATGTGCAATCCTAGCTTCCCCACCAGGGATCAAACTTGCACCCCCTACATTGAAAGGTGAAGTCTCAACCACTGGACGGCCAGGGAAATCCCCCTTCCCAATTATTCTTGTTTTTTTCTCTAGATTCTGATTTCAGATTGCAGTCATCAGGAAGGCTTTGCTTTTTTCTTTACATTTTGTAAGATTTAATGTTCCTCTATCCTTGAAAACAGAACAATATTCTTTTCCATTCTGCTGAATTACGGATGTCCACAGTTAAAGGAACCAAGAAATGAACTCCTTTAAGTTGACTAATCAAAAATATCATCAATAATTGGATTGAAATATCTAGACAGAAAAGTTCACACAAAAATTCAATTAAAATTTTCAGTATCCTAATCCCCAAGAATTAAAAAATAAATCAAGTTTTCATTGATCTTGAGGAAGCAAATTAAGTAACAAGACATGGACAGATGTTAACCCAATAAAATATATTATAATTTAGGTTCTTGTTTACTTTCATCATTCCCTCTGCCCCCTTTCTTCTGAGTAAACAAGGGATTACTCTTCTATACTTATGGTAGAATAATAATAGATTTCATACAGGCTTCCAAAACATCAGCAGCCTTTCCTTATATTGCTCTCTGTGGGACAGCCAGAGGATAATACATCAGGCATTCTGAGATCCCTTCCTTACACTTGCCACTTGTTACCTTCTTCCATCTCCTGTGGCCTTCTTCACATCATCCCCTTAATTCTAACATGATTTAATTAAAGTATGATAATTGAATAATTTGCTAAAAATGCTTCATGGGAACTTTCTCCCAAAGAGCTCAAAGCATCCCCTCTCTTTATTCTTTCCAGAGTTCTATGAGATGTGTGGAGGAGTCCAGATAGGAATAATCTTCTCTATTTTAATTCTTCAATAACTGTTTGATCCAAGCTGTACAATGGTCTCACATGGAGTTCTGCAACTATTTCTTAAGAGAGCTAAAGGCACAGTGGGAGGATAACAGTAGACTTAAAAAGATATTTCTTTCCCTTCAAAATAAGAAATCATTAGATATAAAAAACTGCCCAGTAAGGAGTTTTTTGCATATGAATTTATAAGCAGTATATCCAAGTGATTTGTGGGAGACTGGAAGTTCAGGCTCATCATGTGCTGCATTCAAATACCATGTATTTGTTGCAAGAACGATATAAGCACAATGTTGCTGTCATGAGAAAAGCCACTTGACGTGATGGGTGAAGATTATTCATTTAAGGACACACCTTTCTTTGGAGGATGATCCAGGGCATCCCAGGACCAAGTCCATTGAGGTTATGTATTCAACAGGTCGACAAGTTGGTGCAACCAGTACCTCGCCATTTACATAATGGAACAAAAAGAGACTATGGAAGTGGTTAGTGGCTGCTGGTAAAATAACTTCCAGCTTTAAGGTCTCTTTCAGTGATTTACAGGTAACAATTTTAAGGTAACATTACTTGGAGGCCTTACAAATAGCTGAGAAAAGAGAAGCTAAAGGCAAAAGAGAAAAGGAAAGATATACCCATTTGAATGCAGAGTTCCAAAGAATAGCAAGGAGAGATAAGAAAGCCTTCCTCAGTGATCAATGCAAAGAAATAGAGGAAAACAATAGAAAGGGAAAGACGAGAGATCTCTTCAAGAAAATCAGAGATACCAAGGGAACATTTCGTGCAAAGATGGGCTCAGTAAGGGACAGAAATGGTATGGACCTAACAGAAGCAGAAGATATTAAGAAGAGATGGCAAGGATACATAGAAGAACTGAACAGAAAAGATCTTCATGACCCAGATAACCACAACTGTGTGATCACTCACCTAGAGCCAGACATCCTGGAATGTGAAGTCAAGTGGGCCTTAGGAAGCATCACTACAAACAAAGCTAGTGGAGGTGATGGAATTCCATTTGAGCTATTTCAAATCCTGAAAGATGATGCTGTGAAAGTGCTGCACTCAATATGCCAACAAATTTGGAAAACTCAGCAGTGGCCACAGGAATGGAAAAGGTCAGTTTGCATTCCAATCCCAAAGAACGGCAATACCAAAGAATGTTCAAACTATTACACAATTGCACTCATCTCACACGCTAGTAAAGTAATGCTCAAAATCCACCAAGCCAGGCTTCAGCAATATGTGAACTGTGAACTTCCAGATGTTCAAGCTGGATTTAGACAAGGCAGAGGAACCAGAGATCAAATTGCCAACATACGTTGGATCATCAAAAAAGCAAGAGAGTTCCAGAAAAACACCTATTTCTGCTTTATTAACTATGCCAAAGCCTTTGACTGTGTGGATCCCAACAGACTGTGGGAAATTCTGAAAGAGATGGGAATACCAGACCACCTGACCTGCCTCCTGAGAAATCTGTACTCAGGTCAAGAAGCAACAGTAAGAACTGGACATGGAACAACAGACTGGTTCCAAATTGGGAAAGGAGTGCATCAAGTCTGTATATTGTCACCCTGCTTATTTAACATATATGCAGAGTACATCATGAGAAATGCGAGGGTGGAAGAAGGACAAGCCGGAATCAAGATTGCCAGGAGAAATATCAATAACCTCAGATATGCAGATGACACCACCCTTATGGCAGAAAGCAAAGAGGAACTGAAGAGCCTCTTGATGAAAGTGAAAGAGGAGAGTGAAAAAGTTGGCTTAAAGCTCAACATTCAGAAAAGTAAGATCATGGCATCTGGTCCCATCACTTCATGGCAAATAGATGGGGAAACCATGGAAACAGTGACAGACTTTATTTTCTTGGGCTCCAGAATCACTGCAGATAGTGACTGCAGCCATGAAATTAAAAGATGTTTGCTCCTTGGAAGAAAAGCTATGACCAACCTAGACAGCATATTAAAAAGGAGAGACATTATTTTACTAACAAAGGTCCATCTAGTGAAAGCTATGGTTTTTCCAGTAGTCATGTATGGATGTGAGAGTTGGACTATAAAGAAAGCTGATGCTTTTGAGCTGTGGTGTTGGAGAAGACTCTTGAGAGTCCCTTGGACTGCAAAGAAATCCAACCATTCAATCCTAAAGGAATCCTAAAGGAAATCAGAAATTCATTGGAAGGACTGTTGCTGAAGCTGAAGCTCCAATACTTAGGCCACCTGACGCCAAGAACTGACTCACTGGAAAAGAACCTGATGCTGGGAAAGACTGAGGGCAAGAGGAGAAGGGGATGAGGGAGGATGAGATGGTTGGATGGCGTCACCTACTCAATGGACAAGTTTGAATAAGCTCTGGGAGTTGGTGATGGACAGGGAAGCCTGGTGTGCTGTGTTCCATGGGGTCACAAAGAGACATGACTGAGTGACTGAACTGAATGACTTTGGAGGGACGTTATTTCAGAAGTGGGTTGAGGTTAAAAGCATCAGTACGTGTTCTTTGATTATCAAGCCATCCAGCACTACCTCCATTTCTGCCACCTTTTATATTCTGCATTTCTGAATCTTAACCAATGCCTTATTATCAGAAAAATATTATTATAAATCACCTGCTAGAGTCTCTCTTTTCAATAGGAACCAAGTGTATCAGAAAAGACTGGAAGCAGCCATCTCCTATGGAACCAGAGAAAAACATTACTCCTGTGTGAGATGCCTCAGTAGCTACAATGTTTATTTCTTCTCTGCATTAGAAATAAGTATTTAGGAGGGAGGAGGGTTCAGGATGGGGAACACATGTATACCTGTGGCGGATTCATTTTGATATTTGGCAAAACTAATACAATTATGTAAAGTTTAAAAATAAAATAAAATTAAACAAAACAAAACAAAACAACAAAAAAGAAGAACATAAAGAACAAAAAACGTGGGATTCAGTGCCTAAGGCAAGAGAACTGTGAGAAAAGGGTACAATCTTTGCCTGGAGTTCAACGCAGAGCACAGAAAACCCATGCTGGTCTCCTCTGGGGAATCAGTCATCTGCCCCTCCTACCAAGTTAAGTTCTAGAGACTTCTCTCTCAAGGTCTGTGAGAATTTGTCTTACTTGACCCTCCTAGAGCTGTGATAACAAACAACATCATCAACATCACCACAAATATCCTCATAAGGCCTTTGTTAATTTCTTTCCTTTTGTTAATTAAAATAATTTGCTTTTATTAACTAAAAGAATTATCTTGCAATCATCTTTTTATGGAAAAGTTACTTTGGGTAAGACAGTGACTTAAGAGTAAAATTAATCAAGTACACAGCTATTTACTTCTATCTCAGGAGACTTTAGTCAGTATTCATAAAACTTCTTTAACTCTTAAAGATTATTTTAAAAGCTGAAGTTCATATCAATACCTTGTTTCTTAGGACCGTGCAACTTGTCACCATCAGATTGTCTTCTGGCAGCTTTTTGTTGAAACACTGTAAAAAACAGAACACATATTTATTGAACAGAAACATTAAAAAGAACATCCTGTAGAAGACTCTAGGAAACTAGAATGCAATACTTCATTTTCCTTAGTAACAATTCCTGAATTGTATTATTTTTTTAGTAGGAGGATTATTAGATTTACAATCTTCTCATTTGTGCAGCTTATCAGTCATTTCAAAAAGCCTCTTCTTTGCTCAGAGTAGTATAATACTGATGGAACGCCTCATTAAACTGTTTAAATCAAGATATGATTCCATTTTGATATCAGGTAAAGATAAAAGCTGCATTTTGTTAAAAGTGATTAATGGTAAAATCACATGAAAAATTCCATTTGTATAGAAATTACTCATGCTGACTTTTTGGTGATAAGCAAGGATAATAGACTGTTTCTTCTTAAACAGATGAAAAGACTGCTGTATTTCACAGATGTAATAATAAAAAAGACACTTTATTCTTGCATCATCTAGCTAGACCTCAGACCTATTAAAGCAGCTTATTCGAATTACTTCATTATCTGAAAAGTGCTTTGTTCTCATTTATTATTTCTCACACAGAATTCTGTGAGACAAGTCAGCATTACTCACCCCATTTTGCAGATGAAAGATAAGATTGATTGTTTAATATTTATTGAGTACCCACAAAGTTCTGTATACCTTCTGGCATTTGTTAATGGAAAAGTCTATAGCCTTTAGAGCTTGATTCTAGAAACTGAACATCCCAGAGTTCCATTTATTTTTAATGCGTAGGCTAAACTACAGAGTTTGGGAACTGCAAGAGGCCTTGGAGGACTGATCCAATGTCATATGTTTACAGATGAGGAAGATGGAAATAACTAACATTTAAAAGGGCTACATAATATCGAAATGATCCCAGAACTGTTGCTGGTGGAGATGTGAGTTGGACTCTCAAGGCTTGCACTTCAGTCTATTGCGTGGTTCTTCACAGCACTGCTGCCTCTCATCTTCCATAATCCATAACTGAGGACATACTGTTCAGGGAATATAACTGATATTTTATTACCTATCAATGGGGTCTAATCTTTAAAAACTGTGAATCACTATATCGTACATCTGTAACTTACAGAACACTGCAGGTCAATTATTCTCCAATAAAGAAAAAGAATTAGAAATCACACAAGGAAACAAACCACAGTGAGACAAAGTCAGCAAAACAGCATATCAAGAACTAAATGTAATGAAACACTCTGAAAGAAACTGTAAAATAAGTATGTTCTGTCAAAAGAAAAACAGCAAAGAAGGAGCCCTAGAGAGAGGATTAAAAAGAACCTTAGGGTTGGACTCGGAGAAGGCAATGGCACCCCACTCCAGTACTCTTGCCTGGAAAGTCCCACGGACAGAGGAGCCTGGTGGGCTGCAGCCCATGGGGTCGCTAAGAGTAGGACACGACTGAGCAACTTCACTTTCACTTTTCACTTTCATGCATTGGAGAAGGAAATGGCAACCCACTCCAGCGTTATTGCCTGGAGAATCCCAGGGACGGGGGAGCCTGGTGGGGTGCCGTCTATGGGGTCACACAGAGTCGGGCACGACTGAAGCGACTTAGCAGCAGCAGCGGCAGGGTTGGACTTTCCTGCGGTCCAGTGGTTAAGACTTCACTTAACCACTTCAGTCCCTAGTCTGGGAACTAAGATCCCACATGCCATGTGGTGTGGCCAAAAAAAGAAAGAACCTTAGGGCATTTCCCACATGCTTGTCTCTGCTCCCCTGAACAGCTGCATGGGAGTCCCTGGGGTAACCCGACGGAGGCACACAGGAGTGGGAGTGTTCCAACTGGATGGATGGTGCTTGACCACTCTGCCTGGGAGATGCATCCCAGCAGTATTTTGGCTTCTTTGATTTTATTCTTTAAACTGATCTAATATCAAGGTCATATCTGTGATGAATTCAGATAGCACTTTATGAAATTTAAGGAAGTTCCCTTTGTGTGTGCATGCTAAGTCACTTCAGTCGTGTCTGATTCTTTGCGACCCTATGGACCGTAGCCCACCAGACTGCTCTGTCCATGAGGATTCTCCAGGCAAGAATGCCTGAGTCCTCCAGGGGATCTTCCTGACCCGGGGACTGAACCCACATTTCCTATGTCTCATACATTGGCAGGTGGGTTCTTTACCACTAGTGCCACCTGGGAAGCCCCAAGAACATTCCCTAAACCATATCAAATCAACTGTTATTTATTATGCATTTATACTTTGCAAGCTGTTGTCAATAGAAAGGGTACCCTGCTCTACTGCTGCTGCTGCTAAGTCGCTTCAGTCCTGTCCAACTCTGTGCAACCCCATAGACGACAGCCCACCAGGCTCCCCTGTCCCTGGGATTCTCCAGGCAAGAACACTGGAGTGGGTTGCCATTTCCTTCTCTAATGCATGAAAGTGAAAAGTGAAAATGAAGTCACTCAGTTGTGTCCAACTCCTAGCAACCCCATGGACTGCAGCCCACCAGGCTCCTCCGTCCATGGTATTTTCCAGGCAAGAGTACTGGAGTGGGGTGCTATTGCCTTCTCCGACCCTGCTGTACTGTCTTCCTTCAAATAGGAGAAGCAAATATACTTTAAGTGTATGATGTGTTTAAGAGAAATTACACACATGAAATAACATTTTTGGTTGAAAATCAATTTTCTGCTTCAAGTCAGTATTTGGAAAACATGCTAAATATAACATACTGGCAAGTTCTGGGATTGTGGCTTACATTTTTTTCTCAAATAAAATATACTGGTGGATATATGGTATATGAATATATTTTAGGATAATAAAAGTATTTTTATGAGCGGTACTTGATTTTTTTCATTGGCCAGTTCTAAAAGTCTTGAAAACATAAAACACTTTTGAAATTTTAATAACATGCAGACACTCTGGGTTTTTTCACCAATATTGTTAAGACAGAAACTGAGACTGTCTCAGACAAAAAAACGGTGTAATATGGAATCATTAAAATGAATAAACATCTGAATCCAAAGATAAAGTCAGAAAACAAATTTGTCCAATAAAATGCACATTTACTGATAAGCTTTAAGAACTCTGATAAATTGTGAAGCTATGATAGAGTACTGGTAAATAGAATTACTTTTTCCAGCTTTTGGCATTAATTTGTTAAAAATCACCTTATATTTTGTTGAAATACATTTTGCTGACAATAAATATCCAGACTTTGTGAAATATAGGAAATGTTAAACAGGTAAACAGTCTCAGTTTCTAGATTGAGAAGTTACAGCAGTGTATTTAATGTTGATATTTAAGCAGCTATTGTAGCCATAACATCGTGAAATGGGATGTAGGATTGGGGTGGGGGATAGGATGTTCTGAGTAGGATGATGATGAAAGTGCTGATCACAGAACTCTTTAAGAGAAGGATAGGCACTAAATCATGCTCCATAGTATTGTTGTTGATTAGTTGCTAAGTTGTGTTTGACTGTCTGTGACCCAATGGACTGTAGCCTGCTAGGCTCCTCTGTCCATGGGATTTTCCAGGCAAGACTACTGGAACGTGTAGCCGTTCCCTTCTCCAGGAGATCTTCCCGATTCAGGGATCGAATGAATCCACATCTATGTTGGCAGGCGGATTCTTTACCACTGAGCCGCTGCGAAGCCCCTCTATCTGTCTAATCTGCCTTAAAATTCCCTCCTAACTCATTTCTGGCTCCATCCACTACAACTGTTTCCCTCCTTCCACCTAGAGACAAACCTCATTTCCTTACAAAGCTCAATTAGCAATTAACATATTTCCAAACACACCATTTCTCATTGCTATGAAAGTTAGGAGGTGTTTTTGAATATGAGTTTATCTTGGGAAGATACTTATATTAACTTGTTTCCTGAAGAAAGAGCCAACCCACCCAAAGGATGCCCAGTACAAACATGCATACCAAGGACACATGCTCTATTAGCCTTGAAAGAAAGTGAAGTGGCTCAGTCGTGTCCGACTCTTTGCGACCCCATGGACTATAGCCTACCAGGCTCCTCAGTCCATGGAATTTTCCAGGCAAGAGTACTGGAGTGGGTTGCCGTTTCCTTCTCCAGGAGATCTTCCCAACCCAGGGATCGAACCCAGGTCTCCCGCACTGCAGGCAGACGCTTTACCATCTGAGCCACCAGGGAAGCCCATCTATTAGCCTTAAGAAAAGATATAAATTCCGAATTTGTTAATGTTTCTTTTTACAGTAAACATTAGCTGAAACATTTAAATTGTGTCTGCCAGCAAAATCTTGGTCCTAGAAAGCTTTATGCATTTAATCATAAAATGCATAACGTTTATAGGAGACAACTAGAAAACCCATGCTATAGGGAGAACCAAACATTGAGTATGGATCACTCAGGTTTAGATTTGAAAGTATTATTTTTGTACAATAGGATTTGTGGTAAGATGAGAGTCTGTTCTAAACATATAGTAACTGAAAAAAATCTAAATACCAGAATGGTAATCAACTTGGGACAGTGGAAAGAGTGTAGTTTTATCTTAATATTAACAACATGCATGACATGGGAAAATGACTTTTTCCCTCAGGCCTTTATTTCCTTTGCCAATGAAGTTAAGGCTAAGATGAGATGATCTCTAGGGTCTTACTTAGTTCTGACATGCTAAAATGCTACCAATTCTTTTTTCCCAAGCCCGCCCAGGCCAAACAGCTCCTGGATAAATTCTTAAGTGCACATGAATTTAAATAAAATGCATGGTTTTGAGGAAGCAATTCTTTTTTAGTGGAGGTTTAGACGAACAGAAACAATAGAAAGTTAAGTCACAGACTAATGTTAGTTTTTTGTAATATATGGGGGTGGTCCTGTTCCCATGTGTTTGAGATCTTGGAGAATATTATTCTTGACAGTATTTTATTGCATCAACGTTCAAATGATGCTGTCAAGGCAATTATGACATAACGTCAATTTTGATGATTCTCTGACCGAGTGAAACCTTGTTTTTCTCTTCCTACCTAAAATTGGAATTTAAGAAGAAAGAATAATGAATGCATTATTAGTACCTTTCACTACCTTTAAACATTAAAAAAGTCCATAAAGGAAGAAAAACAATTTTTGAGGCTCAAAATAATCTCAAACAATGCAAATGCCCCAAATACCAACCCATTTATTTTAAATGTTGGTAGAATGACTTCTATAAAATTTTCTCTAGAATAGAAATGATACTGAATGGGAAAAATTTGCATAGTATTAAATATTCAAAATGTTAAGCAAAGCAGAACTATCAGAAGAGCAGAGGAGGAGGAGAAAGTGAAATATAACGAATTCACTTGCACTGTTTGTCTTTGCAGGTTGCTTCTGCAGGAACATTCTTCATGTCAACCTCATTAGTGGCCTATTTCAAGCAAACAGATTCTTCCAGGGCTGCCCTTCTTTGAAAATCTGATAAAGCTTATTTGGAATTATTTTATAAGTGGCTAAGGTAATGGAAAGTCTGTGCAATAGCCAAGTGCATTCATAAAGAAATGAATTATAAACCACAAATCCCTTGATGTTTCATGCCCATTAGAAGTGTGACATGAAATGTTGTTTGGAGCTGTATACCTATCACTGTTGATAGTTCCTGAAACCAGGGATTTGATATAAAATGAAATATACAGATCGGTATTTTGCTTCAGGTCCATAGTATAGTAGCATTTATTAATCGCTCAGCCAACTTCATTAGATTGGTAACCATGTAGCTAAGTGCTGTGCTAGGTCCTAAGGATGCAAAGGTAAACAAGACATGGTCAGCTTTCATTCTGTCCTCCATTTTTGGTGTCTTATTTTAAGCAAGAGTCAAATGTGTCATTAGTGCCTACTGACGAGAGGACAGAGATGAGAAACAGGCAGGAAGGGCAGGGGCCATAGTGCAACCTCCACAGCCCTACTCTGCCTGCCTTGTTCCCCAGTCTGTACCCTCAGCATGCTAATGACAAAAAGGCAGAGTGAGGTAAAGTCAAGCAATGTAAACAGCTCCTGTCTAGCCAGCAAAGGCAGGGAACAGAACGTTCTAACCCTGTAAGTAGTCATGCTCACTAATCAAATTGAAGCTCAGGGAAGAGATGCAGCCTCTTTGCAAATGGATCAAGATAGACTGAGCACTCCAGTCAGCTTAAAAGCACCATTTCATTCTGTTAGCAATAGTCGTGGGTTGCCAATTTCAACAAATTTATCGAACGCAGGTCACCACATTTGAATAGGTTGTGAGGGGTGGCATGGTCACAAACAGAAATAGTCACATCAGCCACGTGATATGAAGGCCTTTCATCTGAAAGCAGTTTACTGACTGGCAGACATAGAGCCAGGAGTTGTGGGATTCTGGGGGGAGAGGAGGATGGTGAGGATCTACAAATGGTCAGCCAGCACATGTGAAGTCACAGAGGTGGTTACAGCATACTTGGGAGACTGGTGGTGATGGGAAGTTGGAAAGTACATATCTGCATAAAGGAAAATAGTACAGAAATTCTAATTCAGTGGAAATATCAATGAATGCTTTGGTTTCTTAAGGAGAAAACATTAATTTTCTTTCCAGTTTGTAATGGAAACTTTTAAGTCTGATAGATGTGTTCCCACAAAAATCTTCTCCCAAACCAGGAAATCTCACTATAAATTACCTTTTCTACTTCTAAGGAACTTAATTTTTATTTAAGTAGAATACAAACTGCTTTGATTTGCATATTTATCCTTTTTGATGCAAATAAGAATATTTCTGTTCTTGAAATGTTTCTTATTAAGGAAGTTGGGACATTCAGAGAATGACAGCAGTTGGTTTATGGAATTCTGTGTCATTAGAGCTTGAGTCCATTATAATGAGTGTTTAGCGAAGTCTCACTCCACTACTGGGCAGGCAGGTCTGTCTTCCTTTTGAACCAGGCAGACAACATTTATTGAATACCTACTGCTTACAGAGCACTGAACTAGGGGCTAATTTCTTCCCATAGGATTTCATGTGGACTCACTGTTTGACTTTACTTTTTGAACATCTGTAGTCAATAAAAAAGGATATTAGTGTAGACATTAGTGATGTCCCTAGTAATTTTTCCTTTGTTTCAAAGGGAAGTGGTTTGGGGACTTCTCTCATGGTCCAGCGGTTAGGGACATTGATTCTATCCCTGGTTGAGGAACTAAGATCCCACAAGTTGCAAGGCCAAAAGAAAAAAATGAAAAGCAAAGAGAAGTGGTTTGGGTTGTTAGGAAGTCACTGCTATCCTCTAGAAGCTGTGATGAGTTTACCTTTCAGTTCTCTGGCTTCTTTTTTGTTTTTGTTTTTTTTTTTTTTTTTACTTTCTATCAGGAAATATTGCTGTCCTAATAAGTAACTGGGGCTTCCCTGGTAGCTCAGATGGTAAAGCGTCTGCCTACAAAGCGAGAGACCTGGATTCGATCCCTGGGTCGAGAAGATCCCCTGGAGAAGGAAATGGCAATCCACTCCAGTATTCATGCCTGGAAAATCCCATGGGCCAAGGAGCCTGGTGGGCTACAGTCCATGGGGTCTCAAAGAGTCGGACACGCCTGAGCGACTTCACTACACTAATAAGTAACCAGTAAGACTGGGTCACTCTCACTCTGAATAAACATTAAATACTAGTTCTGCCAATAAGATTCAAACCACAAAAATGTAGATTGAAAATTTCAAAAGGACAGGGTTATTTGAGATTTTCTTGTTTCTTATGGTGGATCTGTATTGCTATAAACTTCCCTCTTAGAACTGCATTTGCTGCGTCCCATAGATTTTGGAAAGTTGTGTATTTATTTTCATTGCATTTTATTTTCTGACTTCCTCTTTGATTTCTTCATTAACCCGTTGTTTTTTTAGTAGCATGTTGCTCAGTCTCCATATGTTTGTGTTTTTCCCATTTCTCCCCTGTAATTGACTTCTATTTTCATACCATTGTGGTTGGAAAAAATGCTTGATATAATTTCTATCCTCTTAAATTTGTTGAGACACATTTTGTGGCCTGGCATATATGATAGTAACATCTATGTCTTAGCCATGACAATCAAAAATGTCTCTAAATATTGCCAAATGTCTCCAAATGTCTCCTGGAAGTCAAATCACCACCAGTTAAGAACTACTACTCTAGGTCAATCAGGCTTCTTATTAAAATACAAATTTAGCAGAGATTCTAGTGTAAAGAGACACAGATTTGATCCCTGGGTTGGGAAGATGCCCTGGGGGAGGGCATGGCAACCCACTCCAGTATTCTTGCCTGGAGAATCCCATGGACAGAGGAGCCTGTCAGGCTATAGTCCATAGGGGCGCAAAGAGTCGGACATGACTAAAGTGATTCATCAGGCACACAGAGTATTGTACTTTAAGGGGTAAAGACCAGAATTCCCAGTGTAAGCACAACTTGAACTGTTCCTTTGCAGAGCTGCACCAGTACCCTAATCCATATCTTACAAACAGATGATACATATGTCCTTCTATCTTGAGAACACCTGTGATATACTAAGTCCTGAAGATAATGCTTTGGACAAAGTCACTGGGCTAGAGAATAGAATGCAAGGCACTTGATCTAAGGCTTACTTTAATAGATGTGCCCATATGTCTTCACTAATGAGGATAGATAATAATGCTAAAGCTGAAGCTCCTGATTTGTATCAAAGTATCAAAGCTCCTGATACTTTGGCCACCTGATTCAAAGAACCAACTCACTGGAAAAGACTCTTATGCCAGGAAAAATTGAGGGCAGGAGGAGAGGAGGGTGGCAGGGGATGAGATGGTTGGATGGCATCATGGACTCAATGGACAGGAGTTTGAGCAAGCTCCGAGTTGGTGAAGGATAGGAAAGCCTGGTGTGCTGCAGTCCATGGGGTTCAAACAGCAGGACATAACTTAGTGACTGAATAACAACAATGAGATAGAAGCCATTCCATTCTGTCACATTTACAATGATACAGATTAATTTTCCTAAGTGATTCTACAAGGCTTTTTTTTTCTTCTTCTTCTTCTCTGCTTGCATTTCAATTGCATTGGACGTGATCAATTTCAAGTACAAGTGAATTGCAAGTGGAAAATTTCTGAGCAACTGAGTTGTACTTGACATTTTAGGGTCCCAGTAGCTGAGTAGCTCTCAAAAAGGTCATATACAACTTTGTTGCACTGTAAAATGCCAAGGGTAACTCAGTAGCAATTGAGAATTGAAAGGGAAATTATATTCTACCCCAAATCAGCAACATAGACTCTGAAGAATGATCTTGGTTTTATTAATTGTGTGAGGGGAAAATGGGAAATTTTTCATTGACGTTGAAAAATTTTCCACAATAGGCAGCTATCTCTATGCATGATTTATGGATATAGTTTTATTATCAATCTATCTATACTATGAAAAGTTCTCACTTTGTTTCCTTGATTAGCCTTAAATCAAGAATTCTTTCACTCAGGATTGTAAATCCTTGTCAATTCCTCTCTATTCTTTAAGCTTGATGAATCTGATTCTTTTCAATGTTATAGGGAGCAAAAGATGGAGAGAATATGGTATTTAGAAGCAGGCAGACTTCAAAAACTTTTCATTAAGAAAAATGAGTTATTCTTTTTTGGTTGTTAACATAAAATTAGGTTTAGTATAATAAGAATAGAATTTTAAAAACCCAGGAACATATCTCTTGATAAAACAAACCATGGATTCAATTTTGTATTAATAAGCTACATTTCTGTGGACAGGGGACAGTGGTGATGGTAGAAATAGATTTTCTGTCTGATATGTCATGCTGCATGAAAGAAATTAGAATGCTTAGCTGTAAGTGAATATTCTAGAAGTTTGTCCAATTATGTATGGGCTCCCCTCTTGAAACTAGGAGTACTTAGAATACTTAGTTTAAAATGGGAAATTTAGAAATTAGTAAATTGACATATTCTTCTGATCATCCTCTGTAGTGCTAGTGAAGTCTCCTGTTCTACCCACATTGATGTGGTTCTTGTCCCTTTTGTCATTTATTTGTACTTGCTTGTGTGCTCCGTCACTTAAGTTATTTCTGACTCTTTGTGACCCAGGTCTGTCAGGCTCCTCTGTCCATGGGATTCTCCAGGCAAAATTACTAGAGTAGGTTTCCAAGCCCTCCTCCAGGGGATCTTCCTGATCCACAGATCGAGCCCATGTCTCTTACATCTCTGCATTGGCAGGTGGCTTCTTTACCACTTGAGACAGCTGGGAAGTCCAAACAATCCTTAAGGTACATAGTGTTTCTGTTCCCAACTTACAATGAGGAATTTTAATCTCAAGTATATGAAGTTTTTTGCTTAGGTAATATCAGCTGAATCTGAATCCTACCTTCAAAGCAGTATTGGGAAAACCCAACTTTCCTCCTGGGCTTTTCTTTTCTGTGTGTCTCCTCCATCTCACACCACTCTCACCCTTCATTTCAGACACTTCGGGTCACCAAATGTGTGGGCTTTTCCCCCCACCAAGTCCTACAGCACTGTATGAATATACCACAATTTCCATCATTCTAATTCAATTCTGAGAGTATCTATCTGGACATTGTGTCAGATCAACGGATTAAGAGCTCAGTCCCATAAACCTGCTTCCATTCTACTGCAGGTGCCAGTCCCAAGGTTTCCTACAACTTCTGTCTGATTTGATTACAGATTGGAGGTTCTTACAACCTCCCTTGGGTTCTATTAAAATGCCGGAGTAGCTCACAGAACTCAAGGAAACACTTATTTCCCAGTTTATTGAAGAATATGATAAAGGATAAAGATGAACAGCCAGATAAAGAGATATATAGGGCAAAGTCTGGGAGTCTCTGGCACAAAAGAATCTGTCCCCATAGCATCTGGGGGCACGCCTCCCTTTCTATGTGTTTGTCAACCTGGAAGCTCCTGAAAACCCATAATATAAGCACTTTATGGAGGCTTCCCCACACAGTCATGATTGATCTTTAATCCACTTTCAGTCCTTCTCCCTTCTCTAGAGAGTAAAAATTTCAAGCTTCTAATCACTTGGATGGGGCTTCCCCAGTGGCTTGGTGGTAAAGAATCTGCCTGCAATGCAGGAGATGCAGGGGATGTGAGTTCAATTCCTTGGCAAAGAGTCAGACATGACTAGGCAACTAAACACACACACACACACACACACACACACATTCTATTATCCCACAAAAGCCAACATGATTTTCCTGTATCTCTCTGGTTTATTTGCCTAGTCACTTTGCTATTACTTTCTTGGGTTTTTGAAACAGTAAGTTGGGCATCTGCATTCTTCTTCCATCCCCCACTCCACACCCTTCTCTTTTGGCTACGTTAACATACCCCGGATGTGCCAACATTCTGCTATTGCTTCTGTGCTCTGGCAAGAACTAGAGCAAACTAATATTCTTCAAATTGAATGGATGGCTTTCTGGGAAATGGTGGATATTCTATTTAATAGAGTTGCCTGAGCTAGGAAAGAAAAAAGGAAGCCATGAGGAAAGACATTTATCCCATGAAATGCAAAGAACATCAAAAAAGAACTGGCTGATGAGGTAATGTTTTCCTAATGTGAGAACAATATGATCAACAATCAATAGCATAAAAGGAAGAGGCCAGCAAGGATATCCCAGTAAAAGAGAAAAGGAAGAAATAATGGAAAGAGACTTTGATGACCTCATTTATAGTTCAGTTTTTGCTATTGGTTTGAAATATAGGGAAAATAATCATGCTGCTGCTAAGTCACGTCAGTCGTGTCCGACTCTGTGCGACCCCATAGACAGCGGCCCACCAGGCTCCCGTCCCTGGGATTCTCCAGGCAAGCATACTGGAGTGGGTTGCCATTTCCTTCTCCAGTGCAGGAAAGTGAAAAGTGAAAGTGAAGTTGCTCAGTTGTGTCCGACTCTTAGCGACCCCATGGACTGCAGCCTACCAGGCTCCTCCATCCATGGGATTTCCCAGGCAAGAGTACTGGAGTGGGGTGCCATTACTTAAGCACAAAACAAAAACAAAATAAATCACCTAACAGTGATCCCTGTCTGCATATAACACAAATGCTGTGAGAACAAATTTCATTGTGTAATTGAATGAAAGATTTCCTGTAAATATTGACAGGAGTTGGACTTGGGATGAGTAGGTGAGATAAATAGCCTTTAAATTTCTTAGAAACTCAAGATTTCTAAGATTCTTTAAAGTTCCTGTGTGTCTGTATAAAAGACAAATTGTACCATGGTTATGTAGGGGATTTGAATTATTAATACACAGAAAGAATTTATCATGTGGTTCTTAATAAAACTTTATGTAATTAATAAACCTATGAAGGAGAAGGAGAACCATCCCAACGCTCTTACAGAACATGGAGCTTGGTTGGCAGTCTAAAGCAGGCATTGCTTCTAATTCATTCTTCAGTGAAATAAGGCAATCATCTATGATGTACAGTTTGTTCTTGGAGAAAGTGAATAGAAGGACCATGGCACACAAGGCACAGTGGGCGAAAGGAGTTTCAGGCACTGGACTGAACACGGCGAGAACAAGGTAAATAGTGCATTCCGAGTGGTGAAACTTCCCAGTCTTCTTCCCAGACTCTGATCTCAGAGTGCTGGCAACTGGGTATATAAATTAGGTTACAATTAGTTGGAATTTATTCTAGATATATTGAAAAATGGAAGAATAGATCTATCAAAACTAACACTTTGGGATAATTCAATGAAACGGCTGATTACGTCACTGCCCTACAGTGCAGTCCCCAAGTGAGCAGGGCAAGTTTCCATTTAGGTTTTGGTGCTTCATTCTTCAACATGAAAGCATAGTGAAGAAGAGCCACCTATCTGATGGGGGTATCAAGAGTTCCAGACCAAACAGACAGGCAACGAGGAAAGATAATACAGATGATATGAGAACTAAAGAGAAATAAATATCACAGAAATTTATAAATTAGAATCAAAGCAAAATGAGACAAAAGCCATGACAAAGAAATTAAACTCCATTGCCCCCGCTACCAGTAAACAAAGAGAAATGAATGATACAGAAAAAATAGAACACAAGAATGAATTCATGGAAAACAAGAATATGACAGTTGACAGAAGGGTGAGAAGATAAAGAGCAAAAAGTAGAGAAACCCTATGGTCTTTGTGGTCCTGAGAACTCCCTAAAGATTGAGATGCCGAAGATGATGTACCTGTTGAAAAATTTCTAGAATATAACCAAATTCTTTCATTAAATTATATGTCTATCTTCTCTCTTTAAAAAAATATTTATTGGGATTTAACAACTTTGTCAAAGAGCTAGTACAGTTGTCCCTCGGGTTCTGCAGGGAATTAGTTCCATGACCTCCTTTCTCCATACCAAAATCTGCAGATGCTCAAGTCTCTTTTGGGCTTCCCTAGTGGCTCAGATGGTAAAGAGTCTTCCTACAATGCAGAAGACTGGGGTTTGATCCCTGGCTTGGGAAGGTCCCCTGGAAAAGGGAATGGCTACCCTCTCTAGTATCCTTGCTTGGAGAATTCCAGGGACAGAGGAGCCTGTTGCAACAGTCCATGGGGTTGCAAAGAGTTGGACATGATTGAGAGACTAACACTTTCACTTTTTAAGTCTTTTTTATAAAGTGGTACAATATTTGTCTATAACCTATGTACATTCTCTTGTCTACTGCAAATCAACTCTAGATTACTTATAATACCTAATACAATGTAAATGCTATATAATTAACTGAACATACAATCTAAATGCTATGTAAGCAGTTGCCCTGGAGGCAAACTCAAGTTTTGCTTTGTGGTACTTTCTGGAATTTTCTCTTACTGAATATTTTTGAGGTGCAGTTGGTTGAATCCTTAGATGTGGAATCTGCTGATATGAAGGCCTGTATGTAATATCCTAGAGCCACTATGTTAGACAATGTGAAAAATTCTAATTACAACTTATCCCTTGCCTTAATAATCTAATAACTGTTCCAGCTGACATTTTATTTTAGGTGAAATCTTTATTAATTTGTTATTGGTTTCTATTTTTTTAATAGTGTCTTGAACATTATCAGCATATCACTGTTAAGTAGGTGTAAAACTATAGTGGACAAACTTGCTCAATTTTCTTATACAAATCTCTCAATACATACTGTTTACACAATAGAATGGCTTTTTTTGCACATACTGATCACAGATGAATAACTGTGTTCTTTTTGAGTGAATCTGTGGTATATATTTAAATGTTCTGCTTGTGTACTTCGTTTAGATTATTTGAATGTATAATAGATTGCCTCTCATCTTTAGTTGTCACCCAAACATTTTGATTAATCCCAAATATTTTATTCAAAAATCTCTACTAAAAGGTCAAATTGTACTATATATTTATTTGGATAGCTGTTGCTTAGAACACCTCAAAGATGGAAACAATGGTTTACTTCACATTTTCAGTCCCTAGGGTGGTATCTCGGAGAAGGCAATGGCAACCCACTCCAGTACTCTTGCCTGGAAAATCCCATGGACGGAGGAGCCTGGTAGGCTGCAGTCCATGGGGTCGCAAAGAGTTGGACACGACTGAGCGACTTCACTTTCACTTTTCACTTTCATGCATTGGAGAAGGCAATGGCAATCCACTCCAGTACTCTTGCCTGGAAAATCCCATGGGTGGAGGAGTCTGGTAGGCTATAGTCCATGGGGTCACAAAGAGTCAGACAAGACTGAGTGACTTCACTTTCACTTTTCACTTTCATGCATTGGAGAAGGAAATGGCAACCCACTCCAGTGTTCTTGCCTGGAGAATCCCAGGGATGGCGGGCCCTGGTGGGTTGCCATCTCTGGGGTCGCACAGAGTCGGACATGATTGAAGCAACTTAGCAGCAGCAGCAGCAGCAGCAGGGTGGTATCTAACCCCAAAAGTGGGGTTAAGTGCGTGTGTCTGTGATACACTGATGAATAAAAGTCATGTCTTAGACACCAGTGACTCATGGAATGCACCAAAGCAGAGTACACAAGAATGTTAGAAATAATAGCAAAGTCAACACATCCTACTGGGGTTATAGATATAAGAAAGCTTTAAGGATTTTTTTATGTTTTTTATATTTATATTTAACTGAGAATGACAAAGAATTGAAATCTAAAATGAAGCAAAAATTCTATCATGGATGAAGTGAATCTTAATCATTGGGGGTGAAGTACAATTATCAAAGAAACTGGCGTTGCATATCTAAGATTCTAGTATTCAAAACTGTTTAGATTGTTTAAGTTATTGTGAATGGAAGACGGGCAAAAATTAAGGTACCTATGTTTTTCTTGTGTTGCATGTTATTCATGGGAATTGAGCTTGCTCTTATAGAATTATGGAAGAAGCACCAAAGAGTATTTCTTTGCACATACTGTGGTTTCATAGTCAAAACTATCCTTCTTAGTGAACAATTACAAACCAGAACCCCACACATTGTCCTTATTTTCTTTATCCATTGTGTGTTTAAATTAAAAAATGGGCCAACACAACTTAACTATGACTCTAAAACATACTTTTAATCTTTGAGGCTTTAGATCCTACCAAAAGACAGGACATCCTCCAAAAACACACACACACACACAAACAGTAACATCAATAACAAAACAAATTACCTTGCTCTATGTAAGGTGTAGTTTCCTCTTTTGGAGGGATATTTGTGGGTCGTGGTGTGGGGGCAGGAGGTCTGTTCATAATGAATGAACGACTTCCAATTTTTTTCTTTATACTCCTATTGGCCAGTATTGTGTCATATTCACTGTCATCAATCTCAGCAAAAGTGTATGGGTCTTCCTCCTCTTCCTGATCCTTTTCATCTTCTTTCTTTTCTTCTTCGGAATCACTTCCTGTTTCATATCTTGCACTGAAATCACACCAACTTTGACTTCTCTCCATTTGGCCTTCCAACAATTTCCCTGCTTATAAAATATTTGAATGGTAATTATTTATATTTTATACAATATTATTGGTGTCCATTTGTCAGTTGCTTGAATTTCCACCCCCCCAAATAATTTGCATATTACTCTATAAATTCCAAAAAGAGAAAAGTGAATCATGTAATTTACTAACATACTCTCCTTCAGGCTGTAATTGTTAACTTCTTAGAATAAGTTCGTTAAAGACATGGCATTCTTTGAAAACATACAAATAGGCATATAACTACTTTCCACATAGAATATGAATGATTTAACATCAGGAAATCAAATCATAAAACTAAGCCTCAAGTATCAAATACTTTGAAAGCTTGTGTTTTTCAAGCCTAGTGTTCTCAATTTTTTTTTTTTACATTTGAAGTCATTTTACCTTTTATAGGGATTGAATCAAGTATTTTGTCTAAAATTGATTTCTCTGAAAATGACAGAGGAGAATAGCCAAAAGTACCATTGTTTAGCTTCTTATACTAAGTCTCAATCTGGCTCTCTTGATTTCTATAGCCCAACATGAACTTCATTCATTGATAAAGGATATTGAAAGTAGGGTTCATGAAATAAAAGATGGCATAGAAAATCAATGGCTTGAAGATTAATTTTCCAAGAATTAATCTTTTATGGTTAATAAATAGTCTTTATTCAGTAATCTTTTATGGTTTTCATATTCAGCAAAATATTTACATATTTTTATAAGATCATATTAAAATATTCTAGCAGCAGTTAATTTGGAAGACAAAGATACTATATACTGTGATCAATTAATAAGTTGAAGAGAATCTCGATGGCTCTCTCTGCCAGACGATGAGAAAAATCTTTTAAATGTGTCCTTTTGACAAGTGTTAAAGTATTAACAAACACAATAAAAATGGAAATTATTTCAGTTATTGACTGAAAAATTGTTAATTCTCTGTGTTGTTCTGAGATTCACGCTCATGAACTAAGGAAGAATTAGTCTCCTTTCTGTTTAGTAAGAATCTGATCAAAAATTTTTAGTTTACTTAATGGATATTTTAGTGGGAAAACTTAGGAGGTAGGGAGAAAGACAAACAGTTAAAAGCAGAATAAAAAGGTATTATTATAAGAAGATTCAGCAACTGTTTCAGGTAGACTCATGAGGAGAGACCAAAGGAGAGCCCAAGACCACCTCCCTGCCGAATCTTAGCTTATTTCAGTTAGTTTAACCCAAGAAGTATGGATGCCAACATGCCTGGCATTAACTTTAAAATGTCCAAGACTCTCCTTTTCCCTTGTGAATAATATGGTTTGAGATTCTGACTTCATGGTTTCTGTTTCACTGACAGCATCCTAGGTGAAACCAGATTAAGTGTGTGGGAAACACCTGTACAGTGTTTCATTTTTAGTGGAATGTGTCAACTATCTTACTTTTATGAACTGATTTCCGGAGCTGTTAATTCTCTTCGTTTCTCCTCCTACCTCCTTTCTCAACTCTTTCTAAAGTTGGGCTTGCACTGGAAAGAAAACATTTCACTTTGCATTTCCCAGCGTATTAGATTATACTTTTCATGTTGGAGTTGGATCTGAGTTTTCTCAACTCAGATTGTACACTAGTAAATAATGATTAAAATATATCACTCCTATAATCCAATTTTTGAAATAATTGGGAAAGAATGTAAAACAAAGATAAGAATCCTAAAAGCCCAGGAAACCTGTCCATGGAAGAATTTGACACATTCTAACTACAAGCTCTAGGGTCTTGGATCTAAATCAAAGTGATCACTCAGTTGTGTCCAACTCTTTGCAACCCTATGGACTATACAGTGCATGGAAATCTCCAGGATAGAATACTGGAGCGGGTAGATATTTCCTTCTTTGGGGGATCTTCCTAACCCAGGGATTGAAACCAGGTCTCCTGCATTGCAGTTAGATTCTTTACCAGCTGAGCCAGCAGGGAAGCCCAAGAATACTGGAGTGGATAGACTATCCCTCCTCTAGCAGATCTTCCCGACCCAGGAATCAAACCAGGGTCTCCTGCATTGCAGGTGGATTCTTTACCAGCTGAGCTACCAGGGAAGCCCAAATCAAAGGGGGATCATAATGACGGTTGCCTTGAAAGTTTGTTGTGAAGATCCAAAGAGACAGGATGTCAGTTATAAACAGAAAAGTGTTCTATGAGACTGTTTTCTCCAATGAATATGTTCATGAATCGATCATAAGAAATTTGATGCTTAGAGCATTCATGAGGTGGCATCTCTTTTATCAGTGACTTGAAGGCAGGAAAAAACTTGTACAGAACAATTCCTGAAGCTATCACTAGCTGAAGTCTCCAGCGAAAAATAAGTGGGAGCTTCTAGTCTTACTTTCAAAGACCTCAATCAAAAAATTTTAAGAAAAAATACTGGCATTTTACTTTTAATTCACTTCCAGTATTAGCCCCATGAAAAAATATGATATTAAAATTGTGCTCAGTCACTCTGTTGTGTCCGACTCTGCAAACCCATGGACTGTATGTAGCCTGCCAGGCTCCTCTTTCCATGGGATTTCCCAGGCATGAATACTGGAAAGGGTACCCATTTCCTACTGTAATTAAAAGTAACACTGCATTGAAAATGTAATAATATGGTTTTTAAATAACAGGAGTGAGGTTTTGTATGATGTTGCTTTTTATATTTAGTACTCTTCAGAAGATATATAGGCCAACATTATACTTGTGGTCCTAGATATCTGGTGAAAATTCCTCTCTGTGGAATAATTTTTAACCTCCTAACCAACATACCATATATGGAAATTCACATTAGAAAAAACAGGATTTAAAATTTTATTTAAACTATTTAGCTCCCTTTAAAAAGTAGCTAAAAATTAACTCCTTTAATAGCTTTAACCTGATATAAGACATCCTTGTTTTCTTAATAACTGATTTTAATAACTACATAAAACTATTCACATCTATAAAAGTGGGAAAAATACACCAAAACTTTGTTGTCAGGGCTATATTCAGTGGGCTTGCAAAGAGTCAGACATGACTGAGTGACTGAGCATGCACGAAAGCAAGCAGATACTAATTTACATCTCTCCCCCACTCCCAATATTGATATACCTACATCCTTGATCTATCTCAGCAGTCTATAAGAGCTCAGCACATAGTAGGTAATCAATACGTGTTTGTTGAATGAATGAATGAATCGAGAAAGTACCCACTAGGTTTCCCGCACTTTTCATTAAGAAGTACTTTCCATCTCTTATAAAGTGCATAATCTTAGTAAGGGTTTATGTTGATTAACTTGAACCTTTATAGGGATAATGCCTTCAAGAACACAAAGGCTGAATTTCATGGTTTCAAAATTCACTTTTTAAAAATAGTCTTTAAAGACTTTACAGCCTTCTAGGACTTGACAACTCAAGTACAGTGACAAATGGGGCTTTAATAATAGATGCTTCTTTCATCCTTATTCAATTTTCTCTGTAAGAATATTTTATGAATTTGGAAAATAAACATGAAAGAATGATCAGTAAAGTGGGTGGTAATTAGTGACTGTAGGAGTGAGCGGAAAAGTCTGCCAGGCTGTGGAACGTTCCAGGAAGATAAGCCTACCGTGGAAGCTCCCGGGGATGCTTCCTGCCCCTCAGCCCCACTCCCACTCCCACCTCTGCTGCTACACAGCTTCGTTCCTGCATCTGGGAACACTGCTATCACAGTCATTTAACTTCTTCCACTTTAGCGAGACAGAGTGCTTTTAGACTTTGGTCTCGATGCACAGTGTGATAAACCCTTTACCACTTGCTTCCCCTGCAGCTCCTGACTGAGGGACTGTGCCCAAGCTCATTTTCAAATCTGTAACATATTAGCCTTTCTCTTTTGCCAGAAAACTAAGAGTGTTTTTAAAACCCAAAGTTGTCATTTACTTTTCCACATGGTGCTTGAGGTTCGTTTTATGTGAAGAGTGACAGACTCCTTCCACATTTTCTTTCTTTACTTACAGAAAGCTTTGTAATGAGACTTCTTTCCTGGAAGGAAAAAGCAAGAAAAAGAGAGAGGGAGAGAGAAGAGGAGTGAGGGGTAAGGAAAGGTAGAGAGAGAAGGACTAAAGGAGGAAAGAAGGAAGGGAGGGAGGGAGGAAGGGAGTTAGTGTCAGGTACCTCTTAGCTGATTTCTCAGGTTTTAGATCCGGAGAAGGCAATGGCACCCCACTCCAGTACTCTTGCCTGGAAAATCCCATGGACGGAGGAGCCTGGTAGGCTGCAGTCCATGGGGTTGCTAGGAGTCGGACACGACTGAGAGACTTCACTTTCACTTCTGACTTTCATGCATTGGAGAAGGAAATGGCAACCCACTCCAGTATTCTTGCCTGGAGAATCCCAGGCTTGGAGGAGCCTGGTGGGCTGCCGTCTATGGGGTTGCACAGAGTCGGGCACAACTGAAGCGACTTAGCAGCAGCAGCAGGTTTTAGATATTAAAGACCAGGAGGAAAGTTTCTTTTGGTTTTAAATGGTGATCTTTGTATAGCTTCACCACTGCTATACTGTATGCTGTGTAAGCGTGTCAAAGTTTCAAAGTTGTTTTAAACTTAAACTTACCTTGTACTGGGAAGTGAGGTTTTTCCAGTTGGAAGGCAGTGGTTACAGGTCGTGGTGGGGGGAGAGGTGGTCTGGGGCACACAAGGGGCTCTTGGGAATTATTTTCAGGGTTGTCTCCGGGAATGAACACATACAAGTCATCGTACTGGTTCTCACTCTCACTGTCCACCTCTGGAGGGCCGTGCTCTGCCTCCATGCCTGATTCATGCTCTTCTTCTTCCTCTGCCGTTTCATTCACTTTGGCTTCTTCTGACCTCTGCCTGTAAGACCAGCTTTTATGGTGGAGATCTGGGCTCTGTACGGCTGTTTATGATAAAGATTGTAGGATTTCATTTAAACACTCCATCTGGAGGCAGTTAATGTTTTGTAACTTGGTACAGAAGTGGTGGTAATGTTAATTAAACTTTTATCAACTGATACAGGAGAAAGCTAACAAACGCGTAGTTTTGGTGAATAGCCATTGTTGAGCTTTTAAAATATTTACCGAGAGAGCTCCATTACATCCTGCTACTTCAGTTTATGACACTCTCATACACAATAATAATATGTAATATTCTGATATTACATATATAATAATATTGCAATTCTCTAAAGTTATTGTTTGAGCAGATTCAGTATATGACTGCATTACCATATTTTTAGTAGACAACAATATAACCAACCTAACAAGTAATAAGTAAGTGATGGAAAAGGTAAAGACAAGGAACAAAAATCTTATCTTGCTTATAAATACTGTGATCAAATGAGTCTGTGATTCTTAATTATTTAACATTTATCACCAGATGACATCTTAATTCTTAAAAATACTATTTGATAAAGTGTTGATATTTTTCCATTGGGAATGCATCTAAATTACCAACAATAGGTAAATATTTTTTCTACTTTTAAAAAAATTTCTACTTTTAAAATTTTTTTCAAAAATTTTAATTAGAGGATAATGCTTTACAATGTTGTGCTGGTTTCTGCTGTACATTCTGCTGGTTTCTGAATAAGCTATAAATATACACATATCCCCTCACTCTTGAGCCTCCCTCCCACCCGCTTATCCCATCCTTCTAGGTCATCACAGAGCACTGAGCTGAGTAGGTAAATATTGCTCAGGCTCAGTTCTCTCACCAAAAAAATCTATTCTATCTTGAAATTTAACCAAATGATTCAGGCAAATTTCCTCTACTCTAAGAATCATGATTCCATTATTTGTGTTTACACTGTACACGATAAATGCCCTCTAGCCACTTAGGAAGAAAATAGAATAATATATAATGCAATAACTTTAAATCTTAAAACTTGTGGTTTATATTTTCTTTATAGAAATTCTGCTCTAAATAAAGTATTCACAAAAGTTTGAAATGAACTTTGGAATCTATACTGGAGGGAAAAGGCGAATTGCTGTCATGAGTGCAATAGAAAAGCAAATAACTGTTGTTTCAAAGTTTTGTTAAACTAAAACACAGCTAAAGAAGACAAATGGCAGAGTACAGACAAAGAGGAATTTTTTTTATATGAAGAGTTACACTGTAGAGATTTTTTAGCAACAGGAGAAAAAAATCAATCATGTGGGAAAATCATGTCCATGATGGTACTACATATTTCTACATGAATTTTATTTTTAATTTCTCTCATTTTTCTTGTGGGAAAGAAGAAAGGTCTAGCTGCCAGTATTAGAACTGCAACCAAGATTCTTTAACTATCAGCTGGGGCAGAGCAGACGGTGTTTCGTTCTTGCACAGATCTCTGCACAGACCTCATTCATCTTTCTGCCTCTAACCCCAAACACAGCCTGAAATAAAGGAGTTTCTAGATATGCTGATGGAGTAAATGATGGAGTGGCTGGAAAGAAATCATTGCTCAGGCTAGCAAAAGGACTTCACTGTTCCTGTCTGGGCAAATTGATCATCAACTTAGAATTACATTCATGCTATAGGCAATTCCTTACAGCTACCTTTATGTCAACACGCTCAGTTTATGTAGTCTATTTTATGTAACACTGTCTAAGCAACAGTGTCTCCTTAGTCCTTGTCAAATATGCCCAAACCTGGAATACAGCCCTAGAGTCATACATGGTGGGTCAGTGGGTTTTAGGAAACTTCACAGAAATGATACCAATGGAAATTTGCTGACTTAGGGTGTTCTATGTTTCACCTCTTCTCTAAGGAAAGAGTCAGAGGCCTGAGTCCAATCGCACAGAATTTCATATCGGTGACAGTTTCAGGTCCCAACAGTCTGTAGAATTGAGGTTGTTCTGTACCAATAGCTGAAATAATGTCTTCTTATTATAGGTAGTACTTCTGAGAATAAATGTCATAATAAATATATGGTCATTATCAATGATGGCCTTTACATCACTTTCATTACCACTAAAATGATAATAAATCATTAAAATGATATTAAATGTATAACTTTAAAATTTAGTGCATCAATTGATTACATTATCATTTAGCATGATTTTGTGTTCTGCCCTAGTGTTTGAAGAGTTTACTGATTTTGCCAAAGTATGCTAGTTAAGGAATTGCATTTAATATTATTTGATTTGCAAGTCATCCCATCAGTTGAAAAACTGGTAGGCAGTTTTGTGGAGCATCAGCTGTGACCTGTTCAAAGTGCAAATGACTTGAGGTAAGAACAGGAGAATTTGGAGCAGAAGTGTGAATAGTTCCTTCATGAAGTACAGAATATTAGGGGCAAATGGGAAGGCAGCTGTTTCAAGGTTTCTTAACAGAGTACTACTGGCATTTTTGAGAAGATAATCCTGTGTTTCCTGGGGCATGTCCTGTGTATTGCAGGATATTTAGCAGAATTTTTAGCAAAACTCCCTTCTCAACTCATGACCACAACAAAAATCTCCATTCACTGACATGCATTCTCTGTTGAGAACAGAAAATAGTGCTCCATTAAGAGCCACTGTGTTATTGCGACAATCCAGGGGAGAGCTGATGCCAGAGTGGACGGTGTGATAGGGTAAGGAAATACTGGCTGTATTGTGAAGGAAGAGTTCACGGTACTATCTGACACATTGGAAGTGGGATAGGAGAGAAAGTAAAAAAGGGTGACTCCAAGTTTTGGGACTGAATTGAACAAGGAAGAAATCTTCATTTTCTGACATGGCAATATCAGCAGGTAGAGTGGATTTGGGCATGATTGGGGGCTTTCAGATTTAGAAATGTTGAGTGGGAGATGCCCATCAGACTAGCCCAGTGAGCAAGCTGTTGTGAACCTATGGAGTCAGGCATGATGGGTAGAATTATGTACATGGAGGAAGATTCTGGTTGTCTTCAGTCGTTATATATAGAATTACATTCTATTACAGCTAGCGGGGACCTTAGAGAGAACTAGTGCAAACTCATTTCTTATCTGAGAAAACTAAGGTCTGAAAATAATGTGACTTTGTTTAAAAAAATCAAAAAAATATAGTTATCACAGAACATTTATATCAGACTGACTAGTGTACTTTCTTTGGGTAGGAAAAACTGCTGGTTTGATTATTAAACACTGAACTTGTTAGAACTATTTAAATTAGCGAGATAATGTAGTAATATTTCTACCAGATGATATGCTCAAAGTCATACCATTAATTAGATGTCGTCCAACGCTCTTTGTGTTTTTCCACACTCTCTTCAGTTTGACTTTACCAGTTACAAATACCTTAATTTAAGTGTTATGTATATATGTAACATAGAGGAGCACTTACTAGGAGAACATGTAGAAAATGAGGTAATACCCTCTTCATAGCGATTTTCTTGCTCATTATCTCTGCTAACTTCTTGGATCTGAAATAAAGGAGTGTAACTTTCAATAACATGCATTAATATTAATAAACCTGTATTTTTTAATATACCAAATGGAGAACTGATACATGCAAAAATAAGAATTAGTTTTTAAATTCTAATTTAAATACTTTGATTATATATCTTAGCTATTATATTTGGGCCATCTATAATTTTTTCAATGAAACATAGTATTAAAAAAGTGTAACTAGAACAATATAACATTCATAATAAACAATAAATATATTTTAAATGGAACTTCTTGCAATACTTTTAAGATCCACAACAATAACTATGAAATTTTTACAATAGATAACTCCTGAATAAAACTGAATCGAACTATTTCACTTAGAAACCATAAACATTGCTTCCTTTGAACATTTCTGTATCTTTTACCAGTTCAAAAAACAATTAATTACATCAAGGATTAAAACACAGTGAAAGGCAGTGAAATTTTAAAGAAGTTTCTTTAAAAAGAAAAAGGAAACTGAGTAAAGGAATTTATGCTCCTCTTTCGTAAATCAGTTCCACTACAATTAGAAGTGGGAATTGCTGAGAAAGCATAGGAACCTGCTTTATTTTCTCTGGAATTGCTGTGCTCAGTTGTTCAGTTGTGTCCAAATCTTTGTAGCCCTATGGACTGTAGCCCACCAGGGTCCTCTATCCGTGGGATTTTCTAGGCAAGAATACTGCAGTGAGTTGCCATATCTTTCTCCAGGGGATCCTCCTGCCCCAGAGATCGAACCCATGTCTCCTGCATCTCCTGCGTTAGCAGGCAGATTCTTTTACCACTGAGCCACCTGGGAAGCTGGAATTGCTAGCCTTTGCTTATAATCTCTGAAGGAGGCACGAAATCTAAATTACTGGAACACATTGGTGGTTGTAGAGAAAACTAAGTAATTCCAGTGACAGTTTTATTTGGACAAAAGCATGTTGAGAAAGAGATGGAGCTTGGTTGCATTAGCATAGATCACATTTTGTTACCAAGAACTCCAAGTGATTATTCAAACAATTTATGCTTTTTTACTTAATAAAACTGATGGAAATGATTAGGCCATTGCTCTACACTTGGTATGTCCCTTTAAAATTTAGAAGTGTTCACATTAAAGCATTATTAAATTTATAACAGACTTGGTGTGCAAGGGTATTTGACTTGCATCATGACTTCATCAATTTGATTTGTTACCCACTTTGGCCAATGAGAGCTCAATGGAATTTATTTTATCTGTTGTTGTTGTTGTTTAGTCAGTCGCGTCCAACTCTTGCCAACCCCATGGACTGTAGCCTGCCAGGTTCCTCTGTACATGGGATTTCCCAGGCAAAAATACTAGAGTGGGCTGCCATTTCCTACTCCAGGGATCTTCCCAACTCAGGGATGGAACCAGCAGCTCTGCAAGTCTCCTGTATTGCAGGCAGATTCTTTACCACTGAGCCACTGGGGAAGCCAGAAGCAGCACAGTCTTTGACTTCCATTGAAATCTTGAAACTAAAAAATCTCTTTAATGTTTTTATAGTGAGCTTGATGCAGAAGCTCATTTTCTTTTTTTTATTGAAGTATTAGTTGATTTGCAATGTTGAGTTAGTTCCTGGTGTATAAAAAAGTGACTCTGTTTTTCATATACATATAACATGTGTTTCACATTCTTTTCTATTTAAATCATATTTTCTCCTTTATGGACTCAATTAAATGCTAATGTGAAAAGTCATGTAACTTTACTACAGAGATCGACAAGTTGGTTGATGTCTGTATACTCAGTATTAAAAGCATTGTTGATATGGCCATTTTTTGTTTTCAGTTAGCCTGACCTCTATATTTCACAAAGTAGATCAAGAATATATTTTTAAAAATCTATAATATTAAAATCACACCAACGGAGTTTTTACTAGTTGAGTAACAGGAATGCTTTTCAAAGATTTCAGGAATTATGTGAAAATTTCCTTTATCCTATTCACAAACCTAGACACCACAAGCTCAAAATCAGTCTCTTAATAAAGAGACTGTGGGCAACTGTGCAGGGGTTTATGTGTGTGTGTGTGTGTGTGTACTGAGGTTGAAACCTAATGGAATAATTTTTACATTATAACTTAAGCTTTATGGCATTTATATAAACAAACACAAAAGCCTAAAAATGTCTTGAAGGAAATGGCTTCCAAATACAAAAAATAGCCAAATTGATTGAGCACTTTCATAATTATTATGTAAAACTGGTATTTTGTATAATCAGGCTATATAGAAAGCAATTGTTTTCTCAGGAATGAAAGGATCTCTAGACTTATTTACACTGAAAAAAATTGTGTCTTTCTAGAATTCTTTACACTTACAATCATATTTACTATGGAAAAATGTGTTATATCTAATGACATATTAATAACTGGTAAAATCAAGGATGGCTCAAAAGTATGATGGCATTCTGATGTCTAAGCACTTTGATACTCTGTTATGTGGTGCAGAGGACAGAGTGGATTTTGAAGTCTTTCCTCAAACCTTAAGGCCACCTCCAGCCAGTCTCCCTAAGGGGTGACACACAGGGCTGGCAGCTTCTGGTCTCAGATCCATCAGTTCTAACTACAGTTGTAAATTTCAAGCTTGCGCACCTGACCCTTTTAACTACATTCCAGCCCTATATGATAATACTTGTTTCTAATCCATCACAGTTGTGATTGCATTTGTGAGGTACCAGCACCCTTACTGAACCAGGGCTTCCTTGGTTTCTAGAAGGTAAGGAATCCACCTTCCATGCAGGAAACCTGGATTTGATCCCTGGGTTGCAAAGATCTCCTAGAGAAGGGAATGGCTACCCACTCCAGTATTCTTGCCTGGAGAACTCTATGGACAGAGGAGCCTGGGGAGCTACAGTCCATGGGGTCACAGAGTCAGACACAACTGAGCTACTAACACTTTGACTTTCGCTTCACGCATGGTTTGAATTCAGCCATCTTTCACTAAAATGTGAATGATATAACTAAAATCCATTCCTTGCTTAAGGTTGTAGCTGTAAAAGTAAAAATGTTATTGTCATTTACAATTATGGAATCCAAAGTCTGAAAGGAACCTGAACAACTAGTTTATTCTCTTGTTCATACACTGATATAATGCTGAAACTATGTGTCATAATAAAACTGTAATAATTTGGATATTTATCCAACAAGTTTGTTTTTAAATGTGGTCTATGCATAGAGAACAGACTTGTGGTTGCTAAGGGGGAGGAGGGTGGCTGAGAAAAGGACTGGGAGTATGGGGTTAGCAGATTCAAGCTACTATATATAGATGGATAAACAAGGTCCTACTGTATAGCACAGGGAACCATATTCAATATCCTGTGATAAACCATAATGGGAAAGAATATTAAAAAATGTATATTTATGCATAACTGAGTCACTTTACAGCAGAGATTGGCACAGCATTGTAAATCAGCTATACTTCAATAAAAAATATTAAATATAATCTATGGTCTGCACTGTCCAGCCCTCTTTATAAACTGGCTTTTCCTGGTTTCCACACTTGTCCCTCTTTTATTCTTACAGAATGTATCCTGTCTGGGAGATCTTATCCACTGCAATGTCTTTAATTTATATCTCTATCATGATGATTCCTAGACATGTAATTTGCTCCAAATTTTTCTGGGGTCTATATTCTAGCATTCAGCAAAGGATACTAGAATAACTATTCACAGAAGCAAAGGGAAAAACCTGAAGGGAGGAACAAAAATCAGGAGAGACTATACTTTAGGTTAAATATTTATGTCCCTTCAAAATTCATATGTCAAAATCCTAACCCTCAAAGTGATTGTATTGGGGGTGGAGGTTTTTGGAAAGTAATAAGATCATGAGGGTGGGGCTCTGATGAATGGGATTAGTGCCCTGATAAAAGAGACCTCACAAAGATTCCTTATCCCTTCCATCATATGAGGACACAGTGAGAAGATAGCTATCCATGAACCAGGAGGAGGGCCCTCGCCAGATACAAGATCTGATGGCACCATGATTTTGGACTTCCCAGCCTCTTGAACTGTGAGAAATATGTGTTTGTTGTTTATAAGCCACCCAGCTTATGATATTTTTGTTAGAGCAGCTTGAATGGCCAAAGACAGAGAATTTCAAGTAATCCTTGCTTCACCAAGGGTAACAAAGGAAAGTTCTGAAAACAGTTTCTAAACATTTTAAATCAAGATCATTGGTGACCCTGAGTAGAGGAACTACAATGGAACTGTGTGATTTCATCCTGGATTGAATCTTGGGGAGTAATATGGGAGTGAAGAATGGAGGGCATTATATATACAGAGTTTCCCTTTAGGATCTATGATGTGAGTAAGGGTTACAGGACAACACGCCTTAAGACTTGTTTTTAAAACAATGAGTTAAAGATGTTACTGAAAGAGTGCATTACTGCAGGTCTTTTTTCTATTCCTATAATAAGAACAAAAGCATATACCAGACATAAATGTAAAGCTTTGCTACTGACAATTATAAACCCTTGAAATCAGTTTTAGTTTCAAAATCCTAAGTTTAAAAAATGTAAACTTCTGTAAAGGAAACACAAAATACCAGTATGTCAGAAATATAAATCATTATGGTGTTTTGAGTACTCCAATTATATCAAATGTTTTAAAAACATGCTTTAATTTGGAGTAAAACTAAATAGAAGCTAAATAATGGATACATTTACATGTTTCCAAGTTGACAGATTGGAGTCAGTGAAGAGGTAGCCAGGTTTACATTTATGTTGACTATTGCTAACAGCCGTCTTTTTTTTTTTTTTTCTTTTTTTTTCTGAGCTTTTGATAATTTGAGTGAGGGTCAAAGAGAACCAAATGGAAAAATCCAAGCTGAGTAATAAAAGGTTAGCATTGTCATCATCACAGTGTTGCACATGTCATTTATCTAAAAACAGAAAACCAAGTGGTTTCTGAAATCGAAGCCAGAAGCAAACATAAAACACCACTTAGAGACCCAGCAATTTCCCCCAAAGATTATACTCTTCAGTTGTTAGATAATAAGCATTATTTGACAAACAAGACAAAAGACCTCTAAGTTTATATTATCAGAAAATAAGTGTTCTTTGAACAAATTAAATAGAAAGGTTCTTAAAACTTATACTGTTGCTAATCTGTCCCCAGGAGGTGTTTATAAGGCTGGAATAATTTCTAGCTTTGACATATAGAATTAGAAGAGTCAATTCTATTGATCAGAGAATTTAAAATATGAAGGATCAACAGTCAGAAAAGATGAATCATAAATTAATGAAGACACGGTAGAAGAGCAAATAAAATTTCTAGCCTCAAACCTTCAGTTTGAAGGCAGGTAAAATTCAGAAGAGGCTCTTCTTTTGGGGAAAAGTCACTAGAGACAAAGCTGTTTTTACTAATTATAAATATATAGATTTATATTTTTTTGATGTGGCAACACACCATAATACTCTTAAGTATTCCCATTTTAAGTTTTACGTTTAAATTGTGGAATGCAACTAGCAACCCCATCAATATCATTTAGTAGCAGAGCAGTATCTCTTAATCACAGAAACCTGTGAGACACATATGTATCCTCAATAAATAATTTTGCTTATTAAAAGTCATTTTCACCCCATCTCAATTTACTAGCTTCCATTCAAATAAGTTACCAGACCTTTACCATTCCCACTTAGTTTTGATGAGTAAGTACATTGACAGGATAGATACTTAGATCTTACCTAAATATAGATCTATTTAAGAAACAGAAGAATATATATTTTTATGTACCAAAAACAACCAAAAGTTTTACTAGATTTGACAATTTAATAATAGAACAAACCTATTGAAAGTAATATGCAGTGCATTTAAGGTAAAAACAAAATGGAAAACTTTTGTGGTAGGAAAAACAACATTGGTATATGTTAAAGAAACATATTTCCCCTACTCTGGCATGTAAAATCAAAATAGAAGAGAATCAATAAAACTAGTAAGTTCACTTTGGGAAAAAAACATCATATTCTTTAGTCCAGAAATCTGAAAGCTTTTAACTTGTAATAGTGAAATAAATTTTATTTTGTGGGGGCCCCAACCAAAACACTAAAGCTGCTACTGTTTCTATTCTAAAATTACTGTAAAAAGAGCTTCATCCCACTTCATTCTGCCACTGAGAAGTGCAAACATCTTGTGAGGCAGTAGCTTAGCATTTTCACGCTTCAAGTGATTTGTTTGGCAGATTTCAGTTGCTTGTGAAAATAATTCCTAATCTTCGTATTCATAGCCTAAAGGAAACCAGGGCTAGTCTAATGGAAATCAGGGTGTGTCTGATATCCATTTTCATCTAGAAGTACCTTCATGAGTGTGTAATCTTACATGAAGTTTAGATAAATTAGTTTAATGAAATTTATCTTCAGCTTTACATATCTTCTGAGAAAGATTTTTCTGGTTCTTAATTTAGACAGTTATTCATTTCCAAATAGCAGGCCATGGCATTTGCCTGAAGAGGGGTTTCACAATAGAACATATAAAGTTTAAAATAGCTCCTTAAATTAAAAAGAAATTCCTCTATACATATGGTCAATTTATCTTTGACAGAACAACAGAGGCAATACAATGGAACCAAGAGAGTCTCTTCAACCAATGGTGTTGAAACAAGTGGACATCCACATGTGAAACATCAGTCTAGACACAGACTTTATATCCTTCACAAAGTTAACCCAAAATAGATCATAGACCTAAAAGCAAAATTACAAAACTCACAGATAGTAATGGGAAAAACAGACGATTTTGGTTATGGTGATGTCTTTTTAGATACAACACCAAAGCAAGTTCCATGAAAGAAATAGTTGATAACCTGAACATTATCAAAAATAAAAACTGCTTTGTAAAAGACAAACTCAAGACAAACAGGAGACAAGCCACAGCCTAAGACAGAATATCTGCAAAAGATACTTCTGATAAAGGTCTGTTAACAAAGTATATGAAGAACCTTTAAAATTCAACAAGAAAATAAACTGATTAAGAAATGGGCCAAAGATCTTATCAGACACCAGAGCAAAGAAGATACACATGTGGCAAACAGGCATATGAAAAAATGATCCCCATCTTTCCCATATGGTATTATGGAAATGCAAATTAAAACAACAATGAGATAGTTAGATTCCCTGAGGATTCCCAATCCCTTTGCTGGATCCCCAGACTGATAAGCCTGACATGGGGCCCAGAACCTTCACAGCAGTGGGAAAACTTTGACATTATTGCTCTCCAGGTTGCTGGTTGCTCATCCGGCAGGTATGGGATTTGATTTTATCATGTTTGCGTCCCTCCTACCATCTCATTGTGGCTTCTTTGTCTTTGGACATAGGGAATCTTTTTAAAGTGGGTTCCACTGTTCTCCAGTTGATGGTTGCTTAACAACTAGCTGTGATTTTGGTGCTCTTGCAGGAGGAGATAAGTATACATCCTTCTACTTCACCATTTTGAACTGGACGCTCAGAACACAGATTTTTAGGGCAGTGAATAATACTTGGCAATGAAAATCTTGGATATAGGTTATTATACTTTTGCCTAAACGCACAGAATGTATGACCCCAAGAGTGAATAATAAGGTGAACTATGGACTCTGGGTGGTTACAATGTTATGAAATTAGATTCATCCTTGGTTGAAAAAAAAAAAAGACAAATCTGGTGAGTGATGTTGATAATGGGGGTGAGTATGTCTGTGTAGGAGCAGGGATATACGAGAAATTTCTGTATCTTGCTCTCAGTTTTGCTGTAAATCTAAAACTTGTCTACAAAATCAAGTCTGTTAAAAATTTAAAAGAAATTCATATGCAAATAGATAGTGGATTTAATGTTATTAATTTTGTCTGCAAGAGCTCCTGAAACTGTTCAGGATAAAACTCTATAGAAACCAATAATGGGTTAGCACATACAAATATTAACATAATGGTTGAATCCCTAGGTCAACTAGCTTTCTAACTATAAATATTATGTTTAGATATTTGAATCACTTTACATTGTTATGGATCATGTAATTAAAATAGTAAGATAAGGATTGAGGTACTTTAACTGAGATTTGCATTTATGAACAGCTGAACTAAGCGAATGAATAAAAAATTAACAGCTGAGCTAAGTGAATGAATAAAAAATTACATATTATACCCTGTATTTGAGGACATTTGGAAGTTTTATAAAGATATATTCCTCACTAAACCACTGAATAGCTTAGAAATTCATCAAACTAAAGTAATGTCAATTTAGTTTAGGCAAAATGCTATCCCTACAGAATTGCAGCAATGGCAATGGGGCTGTATTTTTTTATTTACTTATTTAAAAACATTTATTCAGAACTTACTAAATATTAGAAACTAGGCTAGTCTGGGAGCATAATGAAGGATAAGTTAAGTTTAAAAAAAAACACAGAAAATATCCACATACATATTCATAATACATATGATAGGTACAATGGCATTATTATTAAAAATAATAACTTATATAATATTTACAATGTATTAGCACTGGTCTGGTGGGCTACAGTCCAAAAGGATCACAAAGAGTCAGACATGACTGAGTGACTGAGCACATACATACACACACACAGACACTCGTCTAAGTTCTGTATTATGTTAATTTATTTTAGCCTCAAAACAATTTTATGAGATAGGTTTACTGTTGTAATCCTCACTTAATGACTCAAAAAAAACTTACAGTGGGGTTAAGTAACAGCTAATGTCTCTTGTTAGAGGGCTCAAACAATAGGAAAATAAATAAAAAGTGTCTACAAGAAAGAATATGTCGTCACCTAAGATGGCAATGAATCAAGAATCATAGAGATTCACAGAACAGATGCATGCATGCTCAGTTGTTAAGTCGTGTCCAACTCTTTTGTGATCTCATGGACTGTAAATCAGGCTCCTCTGTCCATGGGATTTTCCAGGCAAGAATACTGGAGTTGCCATTTCCTACTCCGGGCGCTCTTCCTGATCCAGCGGTTGGACTTGTGTCCTCTGCATTGCAGATGGATTCTTTACCATTGAGCCAATAGGGAAGCCCCATCATAGGACAGATAGCTGACAAAATTTTGGAAGAAATGCACAAATTTCAGGGCTGTGGCTGGCACTGGAGACACCTTTGAAAGATGATTAAAATATTTAAAACTGGGGGCTGGGCGTCATGAGCAAAGTAACATAATTAAACGTGGGCTTGGGAAAGCACAGGTTGTGTTTGGGAAACACTGGATCATCCTGCTTGACTAGCAGGTAAGAGCAACAGATGTCTGTTTACCGGGTGCACAGAATCCCTAGTTGCCCAGTTCTGTCTCCTCAGTATTTCTGGCCCTCAGGCCAGGTAGTGGGGAGCCAGGCTGTCTGTCCAGTTGGCCTGTAAAGCATATGCTGAGTACTGTCTTGGCTATTGTCTGAATTACAAGAAAACAGAAGGCCCGCTCTCAGTCCCCACGGAAGAGATGGTCAAAACAGCAATAATGGCCTTTGAAAGCACACACAAATATCATTAAACCATATCACGGCTGTATAGATGCCAATACGTGTGTGTATGCTGAGTTGTGTCCAACTCTATGAGACCCCGCTGACTGTAGCCTGCCAGGCTCCTCTGTCCATGGAATTTTCCAGGCAAGAATATTGGAACAGGTTGCCATTTCCTACTCCAAAAGATCTTTCTAACCCCAGAATCAATTTGCATCTCTTGCGTCTCCTGCATTGGCAGGCGGATTCTTTTACCACTGCACCGCCCGGGAAGCCCATAGATGCTGCTAGGAAAGTGCTAATGGGGACAGTGAGGTCAGGGATAGAGGTGGGGAGAAAACACATGCAACCCAGCAAAGATACTCCAGGCTTCCCTTTTCATTTCCTCTCCTGCCGTTGAGAAGCAGGAGACAGCTATGTTTTCACATTTGGCTTGGATACAAATGCAGTGAAAATATCTAATAAACATTTCTTGTGTTCTGAGAAATGAAAAATGAGATGAATGGAGATATGTTCTAATCAGAGAATCTTGTTTTAGGCCCAATCTTTCAGAAGAAAAAAAAAACTGTTGTAAGATGAAAATGTTAGAAGTAAGAACATATGGGTTGCACAGTGATATCGTTTGATAACTTAATGGTGTATGTCTCCTTGGTAGCACAGAACAAAAGTGTGTGTGGCTCTTATTCCTTCTAAATCCACCTCAGGGAATGTATACAATTATCACAAATGGGATAAGAGAGGCAGAGAAGTTTTTAAATGGTTGTTCAAGGGCACTAAATGAAGCCAGTTTCTTCTAATCAGGGTTTTATCCACAACTCTTGAGATACACAAGATACATGACTAGAAGCGCTTCTCTCTATCTTGCTGCCAAAGAATGAGATGCAGATGTCATGATTTAGGAAGGTTTTGATTACAGTGTCTACATTTATAAAGTAATTAATGATTTTCAAAGCAGTTTCACATATATCACCATCTTCATATCAACACTGCAAGTCAGGCACAAGGAGACTTAAGTGAAGACAGATGAAGAGATGGTGGCTTGTCCACAGCTTACAGTGTATAAAGCAGAGATTCAAATCCAGGATAACCCAGGAACTGGGGGGTTTATATCCTGTGGATCCTTGTCAAGTGTTCTTTATATTATGAATATGTTGCTTTTTATTAAAACTATTTGTACCAGGTAAATATGACATTAAAAGAGATGGAGTGAAAATAATATATTTTTGGAAACGAAACTCTTTACTCAATGAAGAAATCATGTCTGACTGCAGATCAAAGTTCTATAAATGATAGTGGAGTTTAAAAATTTATGTTGGTGGTAAAAATGAAGCTAAAATTCAGAGGCTCTATCTTTGACTAATAGACTATTTTCTAGAGAATGTGAATAGGAGAAAATTATGGAGTTAATCCAAAAAAACCTAGTAATCAATTAAATTCTATTATACAGTTTAGGATGAAAGATGACCTCTATGACTTCAAAATTATTAAAACATAACTCTATTTCTAAAGATAGAAAAGTCTGTATTTTACTGTTTATTTACCAGCAATTGAATTTTCAAGAAAGTGTAACTCTTTCCAGTGGAGAAACATTTTTATCAGGTAGACTTAACCTGCTTTTTGATAGATGTAATAAAAAGATAAATGAAAGTAAAATTCCACACATTATAGTTATATTTGTTTTATGATAGTACATTTTGTGATAGGAAGACTATAATTTACTTAAAATTGTGGTTTCATATTACCTTGCTTCCCTGGCCTCCATTACCACAGCAGATTTTATATCCATACTTTCTTTCTTACTTCCTGAGTCTTTAGCCACATTTCACAGATAAGCCAAAGCACTTAGCCACTGGACACTGGTTTATCTCTGCAACACAGTACCAACTTCTGTTTGACTGCCTCTGTAAGCGTTATTATTAACCCTTCCAGTGCAAAGCCTATACAGACAGGTCATTTGCTAAAACAGAGATGTTGGATTTGTGCTTGTTTCTTTTAATCACTTTTATCCGGTCACATAAACAGCCCAGATATGCATTTCCACCTCATCAAATAGTTAACACATGATAAACAGATGTCAGGCTTTATATTTTAGGGGTTGTATTTCTTCATTCTTATTCTTTTCAGACTTGCCTATTAGCTCAATGTTTTCTTTCTTTTCCTTTGACTTTTAAAAAGAAATAAATGAAACCACAGAATGACAGGCTTTTTCATATAATGAGTTAACAAATCTCTACTGTTATCTAAACTCTAGTTTGGTGAGACACTTTCTTTAACCAAATGTAAAGCAGCATGATTTCAGGTGACCCCTATATTATCCTTTTGTGAATCAGAGGATGTGTGGGCCAGGTGTACTAAAGATAAAAATACAGTTCAGAAGGCAATTTAAATAGCTCATATGTTCTGGGAAGATTACTTGTCAGGAAAATCAGGAAAAAAATGAATTTAAAATTATGACATCCTACTCAGATACCTTGTTATATGTGGCTGGGTAAAGAACTCCACTTCACATCTAATGTCCATGTCTTATACAGTAAAACCTATATAAGAAAGCACTGGATATTTTCAACCACGGAAGTGTTCTTTTCATACCTTACCCCATCCTGGAAAGGATAACCTAGATTATTGCATTTTAGGAGGCTGAGACGAAAGATAACTAAGAAGAGGAACAGTATCAAATAGAGTAGTGATCTTGGCTCTCGATGCACATTAAATTCCCAGCGGGAGCTTTCATAAACTCCCTATTTCTTGGCCCCATCCAAGACCAACTAATTAGAATAATCAGAAATGGGACCTAGGCTGAAGTATTCATGAAAGGCTCTGCTGAGGATTCTACTCTGCTTCTAGCATGGAGACCCATGAGGACAGTGAATACAAGCACAGATTTAGAATGAGATAGCCTAAATTCATAGTGGCTCCTGACTATTGACTATGAACAAGTTATTGAATCTTTCTCAGAACTAGTTTTTATCTATAAATCAAGTACCTACTACTTTGGGTTGTTTCAAGGGTTAGATGAGCTATTTCCTGTCATAGATTAAATACTATTTCTACTATGCACATGCCAAGTCTCAAATTGCAGTTCAGTTCCTGTACCCCAATCCCTGATGGCATTCCAAACTTTCATTATAAGATCACCTGCTGAATTAGAACTTTATATTTTCTTTAGAGGCAGTGCTGTGATTTCTTGAAGCAGCAGAGCAACGTGATTAAGAGCATGGACACAGGAAACAACAGCTAGGTTGAAATCTTGACTACATCTTCTTGTAGCCCTGTGACACTGGTCAAACACTTAATTTTTCTCTCCCTCAATCTGCTCATTTGTAAAATGGGTTACTAACATTATCTGCCTCAGAGGATTATTGTTGGTGAGTAAATGTATTAATATACACAAGATAGATGGGGCTTCCCCAGTGGCTCAGACTGTAAAGAATCTGCCTGTAATATAGGAGACATGGTTGGCTACAGTCCATAGGGCTGCAAAGAGCTGGACACGACTGAGCACCTAACAAACATGCACATCATGCTGATGATAATGTTGCTGATGTTAGTAGTGAAATCCTTTACTGATGTTTCAACCAAAGGTGTTAATTTTCCAAATCTAACACTGCCCACTGGATCTTTCCATCATTCTTAGCGGTTCTCCCACACCATGTCCACTAGAACTACATTGGAGAATAATGTTTACAAAGATAATTTGAAAGGATATTCTCTGATTTCTTTACCAGTTCACAGATTTTTTTGGAAGTGATAATTCAAATCCATAACCACTTCTTGAAAATGGTCTGAAAGATCATGTTCTAATACTGGTTAACAAGTAGTATCTTCTTTCCATATGCATTTATTTTATTAATGTCTAGGTTGTATATCATATGGTTATATAACACTGATGTTGATACTAACAGAAAAGAATAAGAGAATTCATAAATTACTGCTCTGCTACAGTGCTAAACAAAAAAAAACAATCTTAATGACATCTGTAGAGATCTTGAGTAAAGAGGCATTTGACATTCTCTGATAGTGTTGACTATCCTATTTTTAGCATTTTGTGTTTTTTGGCACTTTAAATCAAAATTTAAGATTTAGAAAAATGCTGTACCAGAGAAACATAATGTAATTCATGAATTTAATCTCTGTTCCCTAACTCTAACTATTAGTGTTTCATCACAACCACAATGCCTATTGAGGAAGCACCTCAGAGTGTCAAGGGTCCAGCTGGAGATCACAATTAGCAGCCGATGTAAGTGTTTACAACCAAAGCTGGGAGATACTTGTCACAAGGAATTCATCATAACGTATCTCATACCTGACAAAAGGCACATTAATAATCTTTTATTGCTTTCTATGCTTTGAGGGCTTTAATTTTTCAAAAGTCAAAGAAGGTCTTTTCACGTTATTTTTACTTGACCCTTAATGTGCCAAAAGATATACTTTCGGAAATAAATACTATTATGAGCTACTGAAAACACCTCCAGGCAAACACAGGCAACTTATTAACCATGACTTTATGAGACTTCACACATTGCATCTTGTGGAAGGCAAATAAAACCCTTATATCTGTCACTGCCTTTTTCTTAATACTTCACAGCTGCCATCCAAAAAATCCCTCTGCTGAAGCTTCTGGCAATGGCTGGTCTATGAAAGAGAAACGAAATGCAGAGAAAAAGTGATTACAGAGTTATATTTTCCATGGGGTTGCAAATGCAGGTGTCAGGAGCTTCAGTAATGTTCTTTCTTTGTCCTTTGCCAAGTGTGTTATCTCTGGAAGAGACCAACACCAACCTTTCTTTAAACAGATGTGCCTCAGTGGCCAGCCTGAGAATCACTATCTGTGCTGGCGAACTTATGGCCCTGCACACTGGAGGCAGGATCCATTCATGTGTTCATCCATTCAACAAACTGAGTGCCTGCTATGTGCCAGGCCAGGCAGTGTTGAGAATAGTAAGGATATAGCAGTAGATAAAATATTATGAAGTTCCTGCCTCTGTGGAACTTCATTCTAGTGGAGGACAGACAAATGTTGTTTATAAGAACCTGCACCGTGTTTTACGTATAAATTAGTGTAGACTGGGGTAGTTGGGGAGGAGGGTTTGTTCCGAGGTGTTAGTTTGCTTGTGTGTGTTTGTTCAGTCTCTCAGTTGTGTCTAACTCTTTGTGCCCCATGGACTACAGCCCACCAGGCTCCTCTGTCCATGGGATTTTCCAGGCAAGAATATGGGAGTGGGTTGCCATTTCTTACTCCAGGGGATCTTTCCAACCCAGGGATCGAATCCACATGTCTTGCATCTCATGCACTGGCAGACAGATTCTTTATTACTAGAGCAATTTGGGAAGCTCTATAAATTAGTAAACATATAATTATTTTTAAAAAGGTCTTCCTGTAGCTCAAACAGTAAAGAATCTGCTTGCAATGCAGGAGATCTGGGTTCAATCCCTGGGTCAGGAAGATCCCCTGGAGAAGAAAATGGCAAGCCACTCCAGTATTCTTGCCTGGAAAATCCCATGGACAGAGGAGCCTGGCAGGCTATAGTCCATGGGGTCACAAAGAGTCAGACACGACTGAGCAACTATTTTTAAAAAAGGACATACTGTCAGAGTGAGATTGTTTATTTTACATAGCTCAAATAGGTCACACATATTTGTACACATATAGCTATGAAATATATACTTATTTGAGTATGAAGCATAGACATTAATGTGCGTATATATTTCCCACTTCACATGCATGCCCTTGCTGGACCTGTCACTCCATCACCATAAGTACACGTGTTCTCTATTCTTAAAAGGGGGTGGACCTCTGTGATCTCCTTGAGTAAGGAGTAGCCAGAAGAGCCTCTGTATGACTTCTGAAGTCAGCCATGAGAATGACACAGCTCTTGCCTGACTTTCTCTCAGGATGTGCACTCTTGAACTCAGTGAAGCAGTCTGTGAAACATGGGCATCCTTACCCATATGGAGAGGAACAGAGCTCAGTGCCCAGCCCAGTGGAGCTCTCAGTTCAGAACACCAATTGCCAGGCATGGGACTGAGCCATTTTTCAACATGTATTCTCCAGTCCTCTTTTGAGCTATTCCAACGGAAATTATTGGAGCAAAGATGAGCGAACTTTTTGGAGCAAAGTTTTCCTACTGAGCCTTGCCCAAATTTCAGATTTATGAGCAAAATCAATCTTTATTATGATCCTAATCCACTAGGTTTTGGGGTAGATTGTTACACAATAATGTATAGCCAGGACAACACATACACATGTGCATAAGTGGTCAACTGAGTGTGCTCTTTTCAACTTTAAGGATTAGATAGCAAATACGAGGAGTAACTAGAAAGGGTCCAGTGATCTGTCCACCATAGAGAGTAAAAGCAAGAGCACGGCCCTTGTCAGCAGTGTTACACCCTCAGGTTCAATCTGAGAGAAGGTCTGAATATTTTCCCTGAAATGTCTTTGAATGCTGTATTCAGGTTTGCCCAGAAAGGCACTGAACCTGAGGTCAAAATCATGTACTGAAGCTCTACAAGTTAGTGATGTATAACCTTGAACCAGTCACTTAACCTTTAAAAGTCGCTTTATGTGTATGCATATAAACATATACATAATAAAACACGTATTTGTATTAATATTGTCATTCACACAAGATTGCAAAGGTAACAGCAGTAATAACAAATGCTAACATTTTGGGGTCTATATTATGTGGTAGGCACTGTATTATGTGCTTTTCATATGTCATCGTGTGTTCTTAAAACTGTTCAATTTATTATGTACGGTACTAGTATTATCTCCTTTTTCATTGAGGAATAAACCAAGTTACTGAGAGATTAAGTTACTAGCCCAAGATCAAATATTATTAGAGTGGGATTTAAAAACTTTGTCATTCATGCACACTGATTTTGTCTACGTGCTGTTGTTAAAAAACAAAACCAAAAAAACAAAACAGCAAAACAATAAGTCTTTCAGCTAGCAGAATCAGGGATGTCTTTAACTACTATGAGGCATATCAGTTCAGTTCAGTTGAGTTCAGTCGCTCAATCGTGTCCGACTTTTTGTGACCCCATGGACTGCAGCGCACCAGGCTTGAGGCATATTAAGTGATATATTCATGAAAGGTGTAAAGTTCTGAAAATGAATAAGTGAAAATAGATGAGGATAGGATTATACACACAGAAAAAGCAGAAGTACTACAGGAAATTAATTGAGGAAGAATTTTGGAAAGATTTGATGCTGCTAGCACTGCTCATACCTTCCTAACGTGTGAAACTAAAGAAGAAAGAAAGAAAAAAACAAACAGAAGACTTGTGAGATAGGCAGCCCAAATGCCATATTTTTGCTCTGAAGAGTAGGGCTTCTGAGAGATGGATTGGAAAGCAAACATAAAGGAATGAAGCAAGGGGCGTCTCTCTTGGTTTTGGTGTTCTGATGCCATTACTTAGATAAAATCATTGAGCTTCCACATTTTGTTTCCAGGGCTTTGTGACAGACTTAGCTAGTGATACCCTATCATCCAGTTGGATTTCATGAAGAATGCAGCCCAGTGTTCATCCCTGTTGGTTCCTATTTTATCCTCCCAGGTCTTGGTTCAAACCACTCTGGTCATAGATCTTCTGTTTATGATTTTTATACTCTTTATAGCCTGTACCCTCCTCCCTGGAGACTGACAGTGATCATCTGTGGTTGACTGCCATCCTCATTCTGACTTTTAATTCTTTCTTGTTGTTATGGTTTCTTAACACTTCTCTTATCTTTCACCTCTGTATTATCTGGTGCCTTTAAGGAAGGAAGAGGCAACAAAAGAAAAACCTTGAGTTTTTTAAAGGGACTTCACTACACATTGTTCAAGCTCTCACTCAGATTATGTGACCTCTCCATTGTCTGAGTCTCGGGAATGGACATGTTGCTTTATTCACACAGACTTCAGGGTTGCTCCTTCGATATTTTAGAAATCAGCCATTCCGTGGCTCATGTGTGCCTTTGTTGGGTATTCTACAGGAGTTGGGCTTTCTACCTACTGACTCCGGTATTTCTGTCCCAGCATCAAATGTAGCCATTCACTGGGACGGCTCAGAAGATCATTTAGGGCTTGGTCTAACTTTGGAGGGCTTTGTAGATGGTGCTAGTCATAAGTAATCCACCTGCCAGTGCAGGAGATGCAAGAAATGAGAGTTCGATCCCTGGGTCAGGAAGATCCCCTGGAGGAGGGCATAGCAACCCACTCCAGTATTCTTGCCTGGAGAATTCCATGGACAGAAGACCCTGGTGGACTATAGTCCACGGAGTTGCAAAGAATCGGACGTGTCTGAGCAAATGAACACACACAGACACACACACACACACACTTTGGAACAACACCTCCTCCCCAACTACCCCAATCCACAATAATTTGTACACAAAATACAGTGCAGGTTCTTATAAACATTTTCCACGGCTGCTCCCTGTGTGTTAGAACCTATAGTCCAATCAGTTTGCACAGGCAGAAACATGAACATGGTGCTTGTGTTTGCAACTTCCTTTTTCACTACTAAGTCCTTCAAATGCTCAATCCAAAACTTTTGTTAATTTTACTTCCTAAATATTTAAAAAATTTACCAACTGTTTACCACCTTCATGATTGCATGCAGAGGAAATCTCCTCGCTTACCTGAAGCAAAGCCACACGTATCTGTTTCTTCTCTATTTCTCTTCCTTTTGCACACTTCTACTTTCTTCACCCACAGGTGATCCATACTACAGGGCTTTTCTGGTGGCTCAGGTGGTAAAGAATCTGCCTTCAATGTGGGAGACCTGGAGTCAGTCTCTGGGTCGGGAGGATCCCCTGGAGAAGGGAATGGTTACCCACTCCAGTATTCTTGCCTAGAGCATTCCATGGACAGAGGAGCCTGGTGGGCTGCCATGGGGTTGCAAAGAGACGGACACGACTAAGTAACTAACACACACAGAAGAATAATTTTTGTCAAATGAAAATCTATGTCACCTCCCTACCCTCTTACTTAAGACCCTTCAATGATTCTTCAATAGCCTCAGGATAAGAGGATTATACATCAATTACAAGGAAAGCCACATGTCTTGGCTTGACTGGAATAGTCCTAATTTGTTGCAATTTTCAATTTATTTATTTATAGCATAATTATTAGTATCATCTTTTTCACTTTTGAAAGCATAGTAGTTTAGATAATACATTCTATGATTTACCCAGTTTATAAAGTCCTTTGTTGATTTGCCTGTTCAGGATTATTTCCACTTGTTTAAGCCTCCGATTATCTGAGTAATTTTTCTAGAAATACTATTTCTTTCATTTCTGAGTCTTTGCACATTCTAGTCCCACTATATAAAGGGCTTTTCCTGCTTCTTGTCTGGCTCACTATTCCTCATTGTTTAGGTACCCTGAGAAAATGAAAAAATTTTTTCTTCTTCCCCAAGACTAAGATATTGAATCTCTTTTGCATTCCCATAGCTTCCCATATCCAGTTCTATAGTAGCACTGGTTCTACATTATAGTTGTTTATGTATCTGTTTGTTTTACCCACTAAATCGTAAACAGCTTAACATCCAGAAACTGCATTGTCATGCTTGCTGTTGCATCCCAGAGTGTACACCACCCAAGATGCAAGTAGATTCTAGAAAGATATTTCCTAAATGAATGAACAGTAAATAAAAGAACAAATCTAAACTCTACTAGAGTTATCTTGGAAGAGTAGCTATATATCCAGGCAATTTAAAAACTGTTTGCTAAAGCATCAATGCTTTATTGATTTCCAGCTTCTCTGAAGGAGGGGGAACTCTTTTGAATTAGATAAGCTTCTGTTCCTTTCTAAACGTGGAATACACTATATTCACAGTCTTTTGTGTAACTTTGTTAGGAAACTTCAGCCTTGGCAGGCCAAGGCTGTGAATATTTTAAATGGGAACCAAAACACTCCAAGATTCTTTCACAATACACTTTTTTAAGTTGGTAAATGGAGTAAAGGTATTATTAGAAGTTGTTATTTTCTATTTGTCAGTGGTAGACATAGTTAACAATCCATTTTGAGCCTCACTTTAACTAAAGAGAACATTTAGTGAGTGATTCATAGATTCTTGGAAGACTGTGATTTAAAACAAAATTATATAAACCTCAAGATATATGTGTAAGTAAGATAACAAAAGTTGAGATAGACTGTAGTAAGAACTTCTTGCTATTGGATGAATTTACTCATCAAAATATAAACAACTGGATTCTATATCTCAAATGAATCTAATCTTAAAAGAAATACTTTTGCTTAGCAAATTAGGAATAAACATAATGGTCATAAACTGACAAAATATATCAATACTAATAAAAACCCTATAGAAAACATCACAAAAGTTTGAAATACAATGGCACAAAACATGTCTTCTTGCTATCACTACTTCATTCAAGACTGACTGTTGATCTCAGCAAAACAAAGCAAAGAAAAATTAAAACATTGAGATTAATAAAAATGCTTATAAAATTATTGCATGCAAAATTGATAAAATGATCAATTGCATTTATATATGCCACTGATAAAGAAAAAATGAAACAAATACATAAACAACTATAATATAGAACCAGTGCTACTATAGAACTGGATATGGGAAACTATGGGAATGCAAAAGAGATTCAATATCTTAGTCTTGGGGAAGAAGAAAAATTTTTTTCATTTTCTCAGAGTACCTAAACAATGAGGAATAGTGAGCCAGACAAGAAGCAGGAAAAGCCCTTTATATAATGGGACTAGATACCATTAGGTACTATTTAAATGGGATTAGATACCATTAGATACCATTTAAATACCATCAAAATATTGAGCATTTAGGAATACATCTAAAAAAACATGTGCAAGGACTTCATGGTAAAAATTATGTCTTTAATTAAATATGTCATAAAAGATCTAAATAAATGTAGACATGATTATATGCCATTGATTAATTACACAAGTGGGCCCAACTCTTTATATCGATGCCTTTGCCATTTTATTCTGCAGTTCCTCTCAATACAGAGGTAATGTCTATTTCACTGTTGATACTAAGTTCAGAAATGGAATCAGTTGTGGCCAATGCTGTGCATAGTAGGTTGATCATTGATTTTCCAGTGCCCTCCATGTCCTAATCCCTAGAACCTATGACTATTGTCACCTTTTATGGCAAAAGGACTTTACAGATTTGATTAAATTAAATATCTGGAACTTGGGAGGTTTTCCTGGATTATCTGGGTAGGCATGATAAAATAAAGGGGGAAGGTGATATGAAAGTGGAATTATAGAAAGGTTTAAAGAGGCTACACTGCTGGCTTTAAGATGGAGAAAGGGAGCATGAGCCAAGAAAAGCAAGGGTGGAGGCGACCTCTAGAAAGTGCAAAAGACAAGGAAACAGCTTATCCGCTGGATCCCAAAGGAAAAAACAAAAAACAGCCCTGCCAAAATCTTGACTTTAGCCCAGTGAAACTTATTTCAGACTTCTGACCTCCAGAACAATAAGCAGATAAATCTGTGTTGTTTGAAACCACCAAGTTTGCACTAATTCGTTATAGCATACACAGGAAATAAATTTAGTGAGTAAGCAGACTGACACACGCAGAGGCTTGAAAAAGTACATGTCTGCCATTGTTACGAGATACAGTTCTGGTTAGTCAGTTAGAGAACTTTACAAAAACGAATTCAGCAAAATAGCTGAAAGTCAAGAGTTTGGGTACTGACAGTGTTCCATGGAGAGTCCAGTAAAAGTGATGGATAAACTGTGGCATTTCACAACGAAATTTGGGACAACAGTGGAAACTAGAAGATAATGTTGCAGCTTTTTAAAATTTCTAGGAGAAAATAATTTGCAAACTAGTTTTTTATATCTAGCTATCTTATTAAGGGTGAGCTTGAAATATATCAATAGATACTTCCAGCTCTGTGATTGTCAAAATACTGTACATTCCATGCACCTTTTCTCAAAGAACGTGCTTTTTAAAATATGGAAACAAGAATATATGAGATCAAGGAAAAAGAGAATTCGAACATGAGAGCTAATGAGAACCCAAGGATAGCAAGGCTGGGAGAATGTGAATGGATTTGGAGGGTTCTCAGAGCATATTAAAACAGAACGGCTCAGTAACAGATCAAATTGATAGATTATCTGATGATTTTGAATATACTGAGTTGAGACTTACATTTGTGTCAGAGGGTTTGGACATGAATCAGTGATAGGGATGCAGGCTAGTAAGTGAGCAAACAACAGCAATGAAAACTAGGTCATACTAACTCCAGGGAGGAAATTTTGAATAGATATGAAATGTAGTAATTGCTCTCTGGATGGTTCAGCTGCAAATATTATTTAAATAATTACAAAATGTAAGAGCTAACGTGTTAGAAGCTTCAGTTCAGTTCAGTTTAGTTCAGTTCAGTCACTCAGTTGTGTCTGACTCTTTGCGACCCCATGAAACGCAGCACGCCAGGCCTCCCTGTCCATCACCAACTCCCGGAGTTCACTCAGACTCACGTCCATCGAGTCGGTGATGCCATCCAGCCATCTCATCCTCTGTCGTCCCCTTCTCCTCTTGCCCCCAATCCCTCCTAGCATCAGAGTCTTTTCCAATGAGTCAACTCTTCACATGAGGTGGCCAAAGTACTGGAGTTTCAGCTTTAGCATTACTCCTTCCAAAGAAATCCCAGGGATGATCTCCTTCAGAATGGACTGGTTGGATCTCCTTGCAGTCCAAGGGACTCTCAAGAGTCTTCTCCAACACCACAGTTCAAAAGCATCAATTCTTCGGCGCTCAGCTTTCTTCACAGTCCAACTCTCACATCCATACATGACCACTAGAAAAACCATAGCCTTGAATAGATGGACCTTTGTTGGCAAAGTAATGTCTCTGCTTTTCAATATGCTATCTAGGTTGGTCATAAGTATCCAACTCTGCAACCACGTGGACTGTAGCCTGCCAGGCTCCTCTGCCCATGGAATTCTCCAGGCAAGTACACTGGAGTGAGCAGACTATAGCCTAACCACAATGAGTACTATAACTATACTGAGAATATTGGGAGGGGTTGAGAGGGAAGAAAGGTAAGTTTGGATGGAGACCTGCATGAAATTGAGTTAAATTCTCATATTCTATAGTACAAGTCCAGAGAGGATGTGTAATAATCAAGGGCTAATAGTGTAAATATTTATTTAGAAACGAAAATGCAAACACACAAAAAAACTAGCTCAAAGAAATGAATATGGTGCTTCTAGGGCATCACAGTTGCCAGTGGAAAGAGCAGAATGCACAACAAAAGAACTATTCTGGCTTTTTAACTGTGTCCACATAAAACTTTCATATAACAAAATACTTTGAGAACTTTGTTTCTTCTAGTTTAACTATCATTATGAAATCAAAAGAATTAAAAATATCAGAAGACACAGACACCTGAGAATGAGACAGAATTCACGGGTGACATATGAAAACACAAAGGGAGGTACAGGCTCTGTGTTTTGCCAATGACGAGCTGGGCATTTTCCTGATCTACAAAATGAAGGAGTGGGGCGAACTGCTGTCTAAGGCTTCTCTCAGCGGTAATGTGCCATTTCTTTGATTCTATTGTCATGAACAGTGTGCAACAGTATGTAGCACACATCCTCTTGCTTTTTAAAAAAAAAATGGATACAAAATCCACTTTTTAAAAATCCATTTTTAAAAACATCATAGATTCTACCAATTCGTTAAGAAAACAAATAACTGCAAGCAGGCAGAGGGTAAAATTGTCACAAAGGACAAAGCACAGCAAGTGGCATAATGGACAACCCGATCCAAAAGTCAAAGGTCCTGTTGTGAGTGAATCCCAGCTTTTACAGAAATCCCCCAGAGAGTCCATCAGGAATAGTACATGAACAGCAGTAAGCATTTCTGCATCATCTCTCACAACACTCCCTAGGCTTTACAGCAAACTCAAATAAAATAACTCAATCTTTAATTGGAATTTAACAAAATTAAAAAATATCTCTTTAATATTTTTGAAAGACATTTTCTTTCATACATATTTATCCACAACTTTTCATTGAAACATGAGCCATAAAATATTAAAGCTGGAAGAAACCTTAGTCCAACCTTTCCATCTCACAGATAAAGAAATTGGGTGTCTGGGATGATTATGTGCTGTGACCAAGGTCACGGACAATGATTAGCAGCATCTGACTCCATAGTACCATGTTGGTAAAGACAAAACTATCTAATACCTAGCTATCTAACAAACCAGTATGAGTTTGTTATTTAAGTACAATAAATTGAGAGAAAACCAAGTACATATAAAAATGGTTGGAAAAAACTCAAGCTTAAGCTGCAAGTTCTTGGTGGATCTGTTAGAATCCAGAAGGCATTTAACCAAAAGCTTTACATCATCTCCTGGGTTGTGCCAGCTTTTTAATTTGGCAGAAATAAAGAATATTGCTTGTAATCAAACACCCTGCCTAGGATTCTGGTCTATAATAAATTAATGAAGTGAGTTTCTCCTCTCTATTAGATTATCACTGGCCACCATTTTCCAAGACAGAGATAATAAAACACCATACCATAAAATGCTCTATCAGCAAGTGTTTCTGTAGTGCCAAGTAATTATTAATGCTGGGAACGAAATATGCTGGATCAGCTTTGGCAATGCATTTAAAAACCTCAGGCCTTGAAAGCTCTACAGCCCCATGTCCCAGTCTGCCACATTTACTCTCTCAGCTGTAGTTCTCTCTTCCTATTGCTTTCTGTTATAGAGAATTCTAGAATCAGAAAACTGGAAGGGTTTATAGGATTCAGTAGGTTAGTAATTTAAGAGAGAATAAAGTAAATTGCTTGAAAGAAAACATGATTGCTACTGCTGGTGAAAGACAAATAAAAAAGTATTAGAAGACATGCAAAACTTTCCCCAATTGTTTTAGGGTCCGTTCTGTTTCAGTTACTTCTATATTTTTCATGCCCAGAGTATTCAGAAGGGCATACTACATAAAGGGGCAGGTCCTTTGCAGAATCAATGACTAGATTCTCAGATAACAGATTCCATAAACATTGCAATCTAGAAGGATAGAAAATAATCTACAAGACTCCATAAAAACTAGGCCTTTGCAAGTGGCTCATATTAGCCACTTGGAGGAATGAATGGCGCTTTCTGAGGGTGGATTTACACCACCATACAGGTTTGGGCTGACTATAGGCTGAGAAACCTGAGCCTGTCCAGTTTTCAGCACAGAAAGTCCTGAACCCCAGGGCACACCTCATTTCTAGGCAAACGGGGGGCACCTGCTTCTCAACTGTATGAAGTGTTGTTATTTCCCTAAATACCATTTATTGGGGATTCAAGTACTTGGGGAAAATCATAGGATCATACTTTCTCATTCAATAAGAAACATGCTTGAATCTTAAATTATAGATTTATTTCCATAACCTTTTGATGTCTAGCAGGTCATTCTGCATATGTTATGGACTTTTTAAAGTGTACCATCTTGCTCTTTATTTGCAATTTAAATGTTTCACTAGAAGCCAGGTGGGGAAGAGTAATGTGCAGAATGAGTCATCTTCAAAAGAGATATGCAAAAAGAAAAACAAATCCTGAATAATGCTGCTACGCTCTGTCCTAATACAGTTTCTATGAATTGCTATGGCCATCATGCATATGACTTTAAAGTCTTTTAAGTTCTACAAAAAGACTAATAAGATAATGGTAACAAATTTGAATTTAAAATCATGAAATCTAAGATATTCTTGGTTGAACAAAAGAAATACATGTGTCTTCATTTCCCATGTCATTTTAAATTTTGGTGGAAGGGAGCTATTTATTGACAAATAGCTTCATTATATTGTAACCCTCCTTCTTCAGTTATAATTTGTTTGAGAGTCCATTGCAGTTGGTCACCCATATATGATTCCCAAACCTTTCCTGTTGCCTTGTATCTATATGAGCCAAGAGGCACTGGAAAAGGGTCTTGTTCAGTTGCTCTCAGACTTTAGACAAAATTTTGCACACTCTTAAGTGTTGGTGAGGATTTTGTGGCAAACTATTCTCTGTATAGCCTTCAAAACTTGTTTTATTGAATAGAAAGATGACCCAACCAGACACATACATGCACATGTACATAACAAATGCATCTTCACTGATCTCTGAAAAGTCCTACTCGGCAGGTATTTTTTCTTTCCCCTTTTCTAGCTATACATGGAACTGGTTTGTATAAAGCACTTGTGGAATGTTTGGAAAGTCTCAAGAGGCCTAAGAGCCTGGTAGAAGCCTGCATGAGTTAAGAATTCCACATGGTCACTTGTCCATAGGCCAATAAAACCATTTCCCATGGCTCATTTTTAATAACAGTGTCAAGGACATGATACTCCTGTGGGATATAGCAGAAGACATTTTCATCTTTTCTCTCTGTCTCTCTTTAAACCTTAGACATGAGATCTAAAAATGTACAAGGTAAAAGACAATCAAAGCAAAACAAAACCAAGAAACAATTTACCCGACTAGGAAAAATAAAGAGCTTGTTTGGGACACTGTGCGTGAGCATGCCTGCTGGCAATTTTTAAAGTCATTCACAGTTTAAACTGTAAGCAATCACAGTTGCAAAAAGTGTTGTAATCACTCACTCTAGATTTATTTTCTTTCAAATGAGGAGGTTCTCACAGGCACAAGCTTAGGGAAGGTGGGAGAACAAAGGGACTCAGAAGATGGGTTTTGGAGCCTAGCAAGCAGATTCACATCCCACTGGCTGGAAGGCTTTGGCAAGTTACAAGACCATCCTAACCCTTTATGTTCTCATATACAAAATGAGGATATTATTTACATAATGGTTGCAATAAAGATTAACAGCCTAATATAGGAAAACTCCTGGCATGACACCTTGTATCAAATGTTCAGTATACAAAAGCTTTCGAACTGTGGTGCTGGAGAAGAGAGTCCTCTGGATGGTAAGAAGATCAAACCAGTCATTCCTAAAGGAAATCAACACTGAAGATTCATTGGAAGGACTGATGCTGAAACTGAAGCTCCAACACTTTGGCCACCTGATGTGAAGAGCTGACGATTCATTCATTGGAAAAAACACTGATGCTTTGAAAGATTGAGAGTAAGAAGAGAAGTGGGTGGCAGAAGATGAAATCATTAGATGGCATCAATGACTCAGTGGACATGAGTTGCAGCAAACTCAGGGAAATAGTGAAGGATAGGGAAGCCGGGCATGCTGGAGTCCACGGGGTTGCAAAGAGTCGGACATAACTTAGTGACTAAACAACAAATGTGAGGAAAATTTATAAACATAGTCTTTCATGTTCATTTGCTGCCAGAACCAAAGAATACCACTTTTGTGTGTTCCTTTGCTTTTGTTTTTTATGAGTTGAACAAGAAAAGCAATTGAATTTCTCCTGTAAATCACAGCAGTGCCTAGGCCACTTTCTGATTATATGCTGATATTCTCTAAAGTCATAGTCAAACATTTGCTTTTTCACTAATGCAGTTATTAATTATTATAGTCTGCGGCTGAAAAGTGTATGGATCTGATTCTGGAAGCTTTCCCAAGGATATGTAATGGGAAAATCATACCGTTAGAACCGACATAAAGTGAAATGTAGAGGTGCCATGCTTTTGGATGCTCTGCTGCTTTTGCCTTTTAAAGCAATCACTCTGTGCACTGCAAAAGGTTAGAAGTGGCAGGATGGGGGTGGGCCATTCAATCCATCACCACATTATACTAAGATTATGATAATTTGGTTAACCATGTCTCCTCTGGCCATCTCTGCCTATCTTCTTCATCCTTATCCTTCATCTCAAACTCTGAAATCCCATTTTCAAGCCATGTTCTCTCATTGTCTTTTAACTCTCTCTCTCTCTCTCTTTTTAAAAATAAACACTGGGAGGACCCAGAGGGAGGGTAGGGGAGGGAGGAGGGAGGAGGGTTCAGAATGGGGAACGTGGGTATACCTGTGGTGGATTCATTTCGATATTTGGCAAAACTAATACAATATTGTAAAGTTTAAAAATAAAATAAAATTAAAAAAAAAAAGAAAAAAATTAAAAAAAAAAAACTTCATTTTTTAGGGCAGTTTTAGGTTCCCAGAAATACTGAGCAAAAGGCACAAGACTGCCCATATATCCCCTCCCTTCACATACACTTATCTTGCCCCATTATCAACACCCTTCACCAGAGTGGCACATTCATTAGAGCTGATGAACCTATATTGACACATTATTATCAACCCAAGTCTGTAGTTTACATTAAGGCTCACTCTTACATTGTACCTTCTACAGATCTGAACAAATGTGTGATGACATGTATCCATCATTATAGTATCCTTCAGAGTAATTTTGCCACCCTGAAAATCCACTTATTCCTCCCTCCCTCCTTCCTAACTCCTGGCATCCTATTCTTTTACTATCTCCATAATTTTGAACACTTTGTTTCTGTCTTGCCTGTACTTTAATCTCACTTAAAAATTGAATTCTTCAATTTCTCTTTTTTCTCCATTTTGCTGGTCTTGCTTGTATGCTAACTTGTGTCTGACTCTTTGGAACCCCATGAACTATAGCCCGCCACTCTCCGCTGTCCATGGGATTTCCCAGGCAAGAACACTGGAGTGGATTGACATTTCCTCCTCCAGAGGCTCTTCCCGATCCAGGGATTGAACCCACATCTCCTGCGTTGACAAGCAGATTCTTTACCACTGAGCCACCAGGGAAGCCTTTTTGTTGGTCCTATGATGACTTCAATTGCAATTGTCAAACAATCCAGACCCCATGGTCAACCACTTCTATTTATTTGCCTTTCTCAGAACCCTCAAATCCAGATACCCTTGTCTTTTCTCATGCCTACTCAACCACTAAGCAATTTAATGCCCATCTGATCACTGCTTTTCTTTGCCAGCTTTAGACTGCTGTGCCTTTATTATTCTCAGAGATGGACCTTCAGGTGTGAGTCTAGAGATGAGCTCTTTCCAAACAAGTTATGCTCTGGTGATGTCATCTGGATGGGCTGCCTCATTTTCCAAAGTTGGCCTGTCAACACCAAACTTGTTGGTTTGTCTTGCTCTGCTTCTAATGTTTGTACATATTAGATTTGACACTCATTCTGGCTTCCCCTGGGGAGGGGAAAGGCTACCTACTCCAGTATTCTGGTCTGGAGAATTCCACAGACTGTGTAGTCCATGGGGTCACAAAGAATCAGACACGACTGAGCGACTTTCACTTTCACTTTTTCTGGCTTATTCTAGTGTCTTACAACCACATCACACATACTCAACCTTTTTAAAATAGATTTTTAGGTTAAATTTTACATCCTACCCATGGACTCACAGAAGATACTATTAATCTACTTATAGTTTTGACTTCTCTCTTATCTTGGTTTACAGCTTAAAGTCATCTTGCCCCATTAAATTAAAATGGGATTGTCTTGCACAGATTGGTTGGCATTAAAGGGAAAAAAAGGCATAATTGTGTATCTACATATGTGAAATGACTTCAGACAGACCTGAAATATGAGTTGGCTAAATGATAGTCATACTGAGGAAGCTGACCTTTGGTATATCCAGTCTCATGATAAGAACACAGAAATGTTATGGGTTGTTTTACTGTATCAAGTTCTTAGGCAGGAATGCATTCAGAACTGGGCAAGAGGTAATTTAAATCCCATGCTGCTGCTGCTAAGTCACTTCAGTCATGTCCGACTCTGTGCGACCCCAGAGACGGCAGCCCACCAGGCTCCGCCATCCCTGGGATTCTCCAGGCAAGAACACTGGAGTGGGTTGCCATTTCCTTCTCTAGTGCATGAAAGTGAAAAGTGAAAGTGAAGTCACTCAGTCGTGTCCGACTCTAGAGACCCCATGGGCTGCAGCCCACCAGGCTCCTCTGTCCACGGGATTTTCCAGGCAAAAGTACTGGAGTGGGGTGCCATTGCCTTCTCCAACAAATAGAAAAGATAAACTTTAACTGGTAGATAATATCAGTAGTATTTTGCCCTTTGAGGATATGGGGAATTGGTTACCGTCTCATTATCTATTGGGACTTCCCTGATAGCTCAGTTGGTAAAGAATCTGCCTGCAATGCAGGAGACCCTGGTTCAATTCGTGGGTTGGAAAGAGCCACTGGAGAGGGGAAAGGCTACCCACCTCAGTATTCTGGCCTGGAGAATTCCATGGACTAGATAATGAATGGGATCACAAAGAATCAGACACGAAAGAATGACTTTCACTTCATTATCTATTGTTGAAGTAAATTTTGTATATATATATGTATATACGATATATATATATATGATCAATTGTTATGAATTTCAAATATTTTCTGTCAATGACAATATTATTAAAATTATAGATGCTTAAAGATTAAAAAAAAGTTCACTTTTGAATTGTACAGACAATTCAATTTCTTGACAAAGAAGTTAGCCAAATTTTGGTATCCACAGGCTTATAGTTTCTCATGTGAATGAAATTGCTAATTTTCTTTTCTTTTTATGGGATGAGATATCTTGAATCAGTATTTAAGCTTTTAAAATAAACCCCAAATGTATGTCATCAAAATTTACTAGAACTCAGCATTTCTAACCTCCTTTAGTTAAATAAAAATACCTTCATAGCTAAAATATGTGAGCAAAATCATGGTAAGTTTTATTTTTCCTGGTACCAATATTTTTATGTCATCTGATGGAAGCCATTTATATTTTCTCCAAGACGCTCCTCATCTTTAAAAGGAAGGAGGGGGCAAGTATACTTAACTCACATAGGTGCTGGGAGGATTAAGCAAAACATTAAGCATGAAAGCACTGCTAAAATATATGCATGGAGAGAACATAATTCATTATTGTTTTGAAATATTTAAATCAAAACTCTTAAATTTTACAACATTTTTACTCCCAAATAAGGTACTAAGACATAAATGGAATGATTTTTAGGAAGATGGCAGGCAACCTTTAGTCTTTGGTCTAAAAATCTGTTGACCATTTTTTCCCCTTGTTAATTAAGCAGAGCGAGCTCCAGGCTCAGCATCTCATATGCTGACTGGCTGACACATCTGTGGCTCCCTTATTCCTCTCCTGCTCCTTGCCTGTGATGCTGACTACAAGACAGAGGTCCAGCCCATTCTGTTCCCCATAGGCATTCTTCCACAACATGCTTCATAGCTGCAAAGCATGTGGCTTTTCCTCTTGTCAGGCTGTATTCTGGTTGCAGCCAGCCTAAGCGCCATTAACTGCTCATTTTCTGACAGTGTGAAATCACTGCTCTGGCCTCTGTGAACCTTGGATCAGGCTCAGTCATACTCAAGTTGTCCAAGTAAAAAGCCTGAATCCTTCATCTGTACTGCCAAATGTATATTAGATTCTAAGTGATTCTGCTTTCCAGGTACTGTCTTTAAATTATTCAAGAAATGTAGAATGGGTGGAGACTAAGCATGTGCTGCTCAGTCTGCTGCTCAAGAAAACCACGGAAAAGGGTTATTTAAGTAAATACAAGGAATTTATAATAAATTTCTAGGCCATATATGCAATTTTCTTTTAGACTTTTTTTTTGTAATAAAATAGCCAGAAAGAAATATAATTTCAATTTTATTCTGAAAGCTTTAAGTTTCAGAATGGAGCAGAACAAAATTTTCTTTTAATTTTTTTTTTTTTCTTTTTCTTTCACACTGGCTGCTGCTGGGTATGGGTTTCATTTAGGACCAAAATTTTAAGAAGGTGCTAATGTGCCTTCAAATGTGCTCAGAATTGTCCAAGCCAGGCTTCAGCAATACGTGAACTATGAACTTCCAGAGGTTCAAGCTGGTTTTAGAAAAGGCAGAGGAACCAGAGATCAAATTGCCAACATCTGCTGGATCATTGAAAAAACAAGAGAGTTCCAGAAAAAGATCTATTTCTGCTTTATTGACTATGCCAAAGCCTTTGATTGTGTGGATTACAATAAACTCTGGAAAATTCTGAAAGAGATGAGAATATCAGACCACCTGACCAGCCTCTTGAGAAATCTGTAAGAAGGTCAGGAAGCAACAGTTAGACTGGACATGGAACAAAAGACTAGTTTCAAATAGGAAAAGGAGTATGTCAAGGCTGTATATTGTCACCGTGTTTATTTAACCTATATTCAGAGTACATCATGAGAAACGCTGGGCTGGATAAAGCACAAGCTGGAATCAAGATTGCTGGGAGAAATATCAATAACCTCAGATATGCAGATGACACCACCCTTATGGCAGAAAGTGAAGAAGAACTAAAGAGCCTTTTGATGAAAGTGAAAGAGGGAGTGAAAAGTTGGCTTAAAGCTCAACATTCAGAAAACGAAGATCATGGCATCTGGTTCCATCACTTCATGGGAAATAGATGGGGAAACAGTGGAAAAAGTGGCAGACTTTATTTTTTGGGCTCCAAAATCACTGCAGATGGTGATTGCAGCCATGAAATTAAAAGACGCTCACTTCTTGGAAGGAAAGTTATGACCAACTAGACATGTCTAGTTATGACCATCTAGCTGCCTGCTGCCAAGTCATTTCAGTCGTGTCCGACTCTGTGTGACCCCATGGACTGCAGCCTACCAGGCTTCTCCGTCCATGGGATTCTCCAGGCAAGAACACTGGAGTGGGTTGCCATTTCCTTCTCCAATGCATGAAAGTGGAAAGTGAAAGTGAAGTCACTCAGTCATGTCTGACTCTTAGCGACCCCATGGACTGCAGCCTACCAGGCTCCTCCATCCATGGGATTTTCCGGGCAACAGTACTGGAGTGGGGTGCCATTACCTTCTCCCATGACCATCTAGAGAGCATATTAAAAAGCAGAGACATTACTTTGCCAACAAAGGTCCATCTAGTTAAGGCTATGGTTTTTCCAGTAGCCATGTATGGATGTGAGAGTTGGACTATAAAGAAAGCTGAGTCCTAAAAACTTGATGCTTTTGAACTATGGTGTTGGAGAAGACTCTTGAGAGTCCCTTGGACTGCAAGGAGAGCCAACCAGTCCATCCTAAAGGAGATCAGTCCTGAATATTCATTGGAAGGACTGATGATGAAGGTGAAACTTCAATACCTTGGCCACCTGATGCGAGGAGCTGACTCATTTGAAAAGACCTTGATGCTGGGAAAGATTGAAGGTGGGAGGATAAGGAGACGACAGCAGAGGATGAGATGGTTGGATGTCATCACTAACTCAATGGGCATGAGTTAGAGTAAACTCTGGGACTTGCTGATGGACAGGGAGGCCTGGCATGTTGCAGTCCACCAGGTCGCTAAGAGTCAGACATGGCTGATGACTGAACTGAACTGAACTGAATGTGCGCTTAGGCTAAACTACCCAGGACAATTTGTAAAAGACCATACTCATAAAGACTTTCCTATAAAGATGAGTCTTTTATTCAGAAAAATTCACTATTCTAAAAGATAAAGAATAGGCAGGAAAAATAATGAAGGGAATTCCCCGCTTATTAGCAGCTCTCAAATTTTTCCACTATCACCATTTCACATCAGATTTGGGAAGAGGAGAAAACCGAAAGGAGGGAGAGAAAGACTTTTTCATCATTTAAAATTTACTTTGTTGGAAAAAGTAACACTTTTAGAGTGGAGAACTGCAGCAGATCCCACCTTGTTCAACTGAGCAAAGTTAGCATCAACAGTAATGAGAATAAACAACATCCGGTCTCTTGTACAAGGCACTGAAGGAGGCATAAAGTCACTGCCCTGCATTCTTACCAAAAATAAATAATCTAAATTTAATCACAAGGAGGAAAATCAGACCGCCCCAAACAAAGAGATTTTATACAAAACAACTGTACTCTTCAAAAGTGTCAGTCATGAAAGGAAAAGGAAAATTGTCCCAGATTAAGGAGAGTCACATAACAACTAAATGTATTCTGTGATTCCAGGTTGGATCCTGGCTCAAAAAAAGGAATATATTAGTAGCAATTGACAAAAATGGAATACATTCTTTAGGTTAATTACTAATACTGTATCAATATTACTTTCCTGATTTTGAATATTTTAACGTTATGTTGTTATTTTAATGACATTAACACGTTGGAAAGTTAGGAGAATGTATATGGGAATTTTTAAAATAAAAAATGTAAATTTGAAACCACAGGTCACTGTCCTAACATTATACAGTGGTAAGTTGTGGCCCATTCAGAGTTCCATCCTGAAGTCCAAAGTCACGCTGCTGAGAACACAGGAAAAGTGCCTGCAGTGTGTTTCGCCCTTAAGTTTTTATATTATAGTGCTGCATTTGAAGTTCATGTTTATCATTTTATAGAAAGGACATCATTAGTCAGTAGGAGATGGATACAAACCATTGATTTGAAATGAGCCCTAAATTTGGCCCTGTCATTTTATGTGTAGGGATATGGCCTGAATTTCCATACTAAATTTCCAAAAACAAACAAAAAAATACTTATTACATTTTTTTCCTTCTAAATCTATATCATTTCTCTGCATTATAGAGTTAGTTAGTAGGAAACACACTCCCAGTGAGGCACAATCCCTTGGATATTTTTCTGTGAATGTCTTAAAGATTGCAAACCCCAACCCTTGATGTCACCCAGAACTGTATCAATACACATGTTAGAAATAACAAGATAAGGTAACTTATCTTGCTGGATTTTGTTATTGAGCAAACAATATTTTGCTTGGTATGAAAATCAATAAGACTAAAAACTATTAAATAGATTATAAAAACTCTTATTTTTATTTAGAAGATATCATTGATTTGTTGTTATAGATAGCTAAGCATTAATTACTCAATTTATGATGATAAACTATTGTTTCCATGAATCTTATCATGTGAAAAATAATTCAGCTGAACTGGGCCTTAAAGTTCACAAATTTCAAAAGAGATAAATTGGACCAAATCAGAACTGTGATGTCCATCATAAACTACAGAATTTCAAACTCTTAACACCAGTTCATCCAAATGTTTATATCACAAAATGAGACTATCGACAAACTGATCTAAAGAAACTCACTCCAAAGATGAGTTCCAAAGATAAGACCACTGACGCTTCCAGCAACTCCCCAGTTTGCAAATTCTGACCAACATTGTCAGAATTCTGCCAAGACTGAACCCTGGAATTATCATTTTCCTATATTATCTCTTTCAAGATGCCTTCTTCACTGTTACCCACGAGGGGCAGTCTCTCTCTTGCGGCGGCAAGTAATAAACCTAACTGTGTGGTCTGTAGATGTGTTTCTTGAATTCTTTACCTGATCAGATCAGATCAGATCAGTCGCTCAGTCGTGTCCGACTCTTTGTGACCCATGAATCGCAGCACGCCAGGCCTCCCTGTCCATCACCAACTCCCGGAGTTCACTGAGACTCACGTCCATTGAGTCAGTGATGCCATCCAGCGGCATTGGTAAATGTTGTTTTAGAAAGTCCTTTAAATCATCAGAATTTTATTTTGTAACTTTAGGATCATTAAACAGTGATTTTTTCCCAAACTGTTCAATGCCTTAGAAAACAATTAAGCATGAAGGCAAGAGGAAATGAGTCCCTATATTACACAAGAAATAATAAAATCTCCCTTGTTGGAAACAGTGAGGATGCAAAAACACATCCAAAACACACTATGAATGTGAGAAATGGAATGCAATTCTGTCCTAGAGATGGCTCTGAGCAATAGCTCTCAACCTTAGCTGCACGTGAGAATTATTTAAGGGAATTTTTAAAATACTGATTTCCCAGGGACCATTTTGGACCAGTTTAACTAGAACCTGTGTAAATGAGGCCAGGAATCTATATTTTTAAAGCATCTTACATGATTAAGCTGTGCAGAATCACTTTAGAATCCTACAGTGATTCTAAAGAAACACCACTTTAGGGTGTTCATGTAATATTCTACTCTAATACTTTTTATTATGTTCATTAAATGCTAATGCTTTCAACTACCCATTAGCTTAAAAACACTGTGTGATGCGGTAGAAAGCACCATAGTTTAAAAGAGAGAAAGAGAGTTATCATTTAAGATTTGGAAGGTTCTCCTTTCAATACTTTTGTTTTTTTTTCTAATTTTATTTTATTTTTAATCTTTACATAATTGTATTAGTTTTGCCAAATATCAAAATGAATCCGCCACAGGTATACATGTGTTCCCCATCCCGAACCCTCCTCCCTCCTCCCTCCTCATACCAACCCTCTGGGTCGTCCCAGTGCACCAGCCCCAAGCATCCAGCATCGTGCATCAAACCTGGACTGGCAACTCGTTTCCTACATGATATTTTACATGTTTCAATGCCACTCTCCCAAATCTTCCCACCCTCTCCCTCTCCCACAGAGTCCATAAGACTGTTCTATACATCAGTGTCTCTTTTGCTGTCTCGTATACAGAGTTATTGTTACCATCTTTCTAAATTCCATATATATGCGTTAGTATACTGTATTTATGTTTTTCCTTGTGGCTTACTTCACTCTGTATAATAGGCTCCAGTTTCATCCACCTCATTAGAACTGATTCAAATGTATTCTTTTTAATGGCTGAGTAATACTCCATTGTGTATATGTACCACAGCTTTCTTATCCATTCATCTGCTGATGGACATCTAGGTTGCTTCCATGTCCTGGCTATTATAAACAGTGCTGCGATGAACATTGGGGTACATGTGTCTCTTTCCCTTCTGGTTTCCTCAGTGTGTATGCCCAGCAGTGGGATTGCTGGATCATAGGGCAGTTCTATTTCCAGTTTTTTAAGGAATCTCCACACTGTTCTCCATAGTGGCTGTACTAGGTTGCATTCCCACCAACAGTGTAAGAGGGTTCCCTTTTCTCCACACCCTCTCCAGCATTTATTATTTGTAGACTTTTGGATCGCAGCCATTCTGACTGGTGTGAAATGGTACCTCATAGTGGTTTTGATTTGCATTTCTCTGATAATGAGTGATGTTGAGCATCTTTTCATGTGTTTGTTAGCCATCTGTATGTCTTCTTTGGAGAAATGTCTATTTAGTTCTTTGGCCTTTCAATACTTTTATTTGGCCTACATCAAGTTTACTGTGGGTTTACTGCATTTACAAATTTCAAAAGAAAACAAATGCAAATAATAAGCAATCAAAACAAAAAAAAAAGAAATTACCTGACAGGATATATTTGACAGAAACATAATAAAATCTGAATTTAGAATGGCTTCTTTCTAACAGATAGGATGCTTATGACATCCGGAAAGGCTGGTCTTTCCAGAAGCTGCATCTTCTGGATAGATGCATACAGAGCACAGATGGAGAAATCCCACTCAATGCTCATTTAATATATGTCCAGGGAAGGTCAGGAGCTACAGAACTGGGCAGATAAAGAGGCTGCTTTCACAAAATGTTATATAATGATCTCCAGAGCCAAATATTAATGCCTTTTGGATCAGTTCTGATTTTGAATTTATGGATAGTGCTGTTTCCTTCCATGAGTTTGAATAATAAAGGGTTTGACCATTTATAAAAATGAAGTTCCAGAAGGATCCAAGCTGGGATGAGTCAGCAACTGATGCAGTCCCTGAAAGAGTCCTCCAAAGACTTGTCAAAATATGGTTCTTGGAGGATGTGCTGAAAATATTTTTTGTACCATATCTATAGTCAACAGCTAGTATAATAAAGTGAAGTGAAACTGAAGTCGCTCAGTTGTGTCTGACTCTTTGCGACCCCATGGACACCAGGCTCCTCTGTCCATGGGATTTTCTAGGCAAGAGTACTGGAGTGGGTTGCCATTTCCTTCTCCAGGGAAGCTAGTATAATAGTGGGAAACAAATGTAAGTTGAAAATATCAGCAAGTTGTATTAAAACACTCTGAAAAGTGCTTCACTGGAGCACCCTATGTTTAGCCATCTGAAAATAAGTGAGAGGGGTGAACAAAACATTCAGAGCAACTCAAAAAGAACAATAACAGAAATCCAACATTAATGGCACTATCATATATGCAATTATGCATAACTTTGTATCTCAGGGAACATCTCTGGAAGTGAAAGTATAGGCTATTTCAGTCCTAATTAGGCCTTTGAAAGCTGTCTTAACTCCTAGGAAGTGTTTTCACGCTTCACATTTATAGAAAACATATGTTGGGAAAACTTACCAAGCATAAAAGTTGAGTCAAACGATGTCATGTAATTTGCTAACTATTCTAAAACTGTTTTAGATAAATACATAAACTATATAAAGTATTTCTAATGGTAACTAAACCTTGGAATAGTCAGGATAAACTTGTAGTAATCACAAAGATCTCAGGAGCTTAACTCAAGAAATGTTTATTTTTTGGTCACCCTATGGGTTCACTATGAGTTGCCAGGTGATCTCTGCTCTACACAATCATTTTGGGACTCAGGCTTATCTCAGTGTCTGCTTCCATGATCAACTCCACAGTGGGGAGGGATTATGGCGAATCTTGCACTGGCTCTTCAGGCTTTCTCCCAGAGACAACACACATCACTGCTACTCACACTTCATTGATCAACCAAACTTGGCATCTATCAGCTCAGTTCAGTTCAGTTCAGTCACTCAGTCGTGTCTGACTCTTTGTGACCCCATGAATCGCAGCACGCCAGGCCTCCCTGTCCATCACCAACTCCCAGAGTTCACTCAGACTCACGTCCATCTAGTCAGTGATGCCATCCAGCCATCTCATCCTCTGTCGTCCCCTTCTCCTCCTGCCCCCAATCCCTCCCAGCATCTGAGTCTTTCCCAATGAGTCAACTCTTTGAACGAGGTGGCCAAAGTACTGGAGTTTCAGCTTTAGCATCAGTCCTTCCAATGAACACCCAGGACTGATCTCCTTTAGAATGGACTGGTTGGATCTCCTTGCAGTCCAAGGGACTCTCAAGAGTCTTCTTCAGGCATCTATACCTGACTTCAAAGAATTGGGTAAAAATACTACTACTATCTGTCCAGAAGAAAGACTATAAAATTTTGGAAAAGAGGTCTAACGACTCCCATAAACCTATATCAGATTCAAATTAAAGTAAGAGCAACAGGGGTAGAATATGGTTTCTGTTCTAGTTTTAATATGCGCAGTGATCAGAAAGGCTTAGGAAGTGCTAAGAATTACTTGGAAAAATAACAGGGACTGACTGTACAAAGACCCCAAGGTCACTGACAGAGAATAATTCACAAGACATAAGCTTTATTGATATGAAATATTTTAGCATTTGTACACTTTTAAGTCAGTATGTAAGTTCATGGGAAAACCAATAGTCAGTAGACTCAGTGTAGAGACCATGAAGCCTGGGTTTGAACCCTGGCTCTGCCGCTCACTAGCAGCATGACCTTAAGGGAGTAATTTATCCTCTCTCTGACTCAGTTTCCTCATTTATAAGTGGGGACATAATTTTAGTACCCTCTTCATAGTTTTATGAGGATTATGTATACGTATGTGTATATATATATATATATAAATATAATACGTACATCACTTTGTAAATATTAGTAAATGCTGTGTTTGCTACAGTTAATTGTTGAACTGATTACCCATTTAACTAATTCCTTATAAGGGCTGGATAAGTGAGAGCTGAAGATAAATTTGGTCTCTGAAGATACATAGCCATACTTCCAAAGAGGCAGTGTTATTTAGACCAAGCATCAGGAAGCCTGACTCTAGCCCCACTTCTGCCCCTAATAGGTTGTGCGACCTTTACTAGATCACTGGACATTTTCTTGGTATCGTTTTCCTCTCTCTTAACTTCATTATCTCTAGGCTAGAAGAGCTCAGTTCAACTGAAAACATATTTATTAGGGATCTTACAGTGTATAAAATGTGAAAGCCTTACTATGCTGCAGCGGAGTAATCACATGAGAAGAATGAGTAAATGAGAAGGAAATTTGACATGAAATGTAGACCTTCAGAATCAGAAAGAATGCCATCAGGGGGAGGGTGACAAGGTATTCCAGGGCAGAATGCAGCATGACACCATCCAATTATATCAGCATCTACCATTTTATTGAATGCTGAAAAAATGACAAGTACACTTACTTTCATTATTTCTTGTCCTCAAAAATATTCAGAAAGGTGAATTTATTATCCACATTTAAAAATAAGGAAACCAGTGCTTAGCAAGATCCATGTAACTTGAATCTCCATTTATTTCTTTCATTTATGTCACTCCATGAATAAGAGAGAAAGTAAGGGGTAAGATTAGGAAATAGGGAACAATTAGGATTGCGTAGGTCCATTTGCTTTATTTAGGGAATTAGAAGGAATTCAATTAGAAAGGTCTATTCCATGTATTAAAATCATTTGTTTCTATTGTCTAATTCTTAAATCTAATTGCAAGAATATGTGCATTTAAGATATTGGAATATGGTTGACTTACAGCGTTGTATTAAAGTGTATAGCATAGTGATTCAGTTATACATATACATATATTAATCCTTTCTCAGCTTCTCTTCCCATATAGGTTATTACAGAATACCAATAAGCGTTCCCTATATTACAGTAGGTCCTTATTGATAATCAATTCTATATATACTAGTGTGTTTATATTAATCTCAAGATCCTAATTTTATCCCCCACCCCCACATTTCCCCTTTGGTAACTAAAAGTTTGTTTTCAAAATCTGTGAGTCTGTTTTTGTCTTATAAATAAGTTCATTTATATCATTTAAAAACTAGATTCCACACATAAGTGATATTATATTATAATATAAAACATATTATATTTGTTTTTCTCTGCCTGACTTAGTTCATTTAGTATTATTATCTCCAGGTACATTCATATTGGTGCAAATGGAACTATCTTATTCTTTTTTAAATCTGAGTGGTATTCCATTGTATATAATAACAGCATCTTCTTTATCCACTCTTCTGTCAATGGACACAGGTTGCTTCCATGTCTTGGCTTTTGTAAATAGTACTGCAATGAATATTAGGGTGTATGCATCTTTTTGAATTATGGTTTTCTCCAGATACATGCCCAAGAATGAGATTGCTGGATCATATGGTAGTTCTATCTTTAATTTTTTAAGGAACCTCCATACTGTTGTCCATAATCGTTGAACCAATTTCCATTCCTACCAACAGTACAGTAAGATTCCTTTTTCTCCACACCCTCTCCAGTATTGATTGTAGATTTTTTGATGATGGACATTCTGACTGGTGTGAAGTGAAACCTCATTGTAGTTTTGATGCATTTGTCTGATAATTAGTGATGTTCAGCATCTTTTCATGTGTTTTGGGGCCATTTGTATGTCTTCTTTGGAGAAATATCTATTTAGATCCTCTGCCAATTTTTTGATTGGGTTGTTTGCTTTTTGACATAGAGCTACATTAGCTGTTTGTACATTTTGGAGATTAATCCTTTATTGGTCGCTTTATTTGCAAATATTTTCTTCCATTCTGTGGGTTGTCTTTTAATTGTCTTTATGATTACCTTTGCTGTGCAAAAGCTTTTAAGTTTAATTAGGTCCCATTTGTTTGTGTTAATCACTCAGACATGTCCGACTCTTTGTGATCCTATGGACTGTAGCCTGCCAGGCTCCTCTGTCCATGGGATTCTCTAGGCAAGAATACTGGAGTGGGTTGCCATCTCTTTCTCCGGGGATTTTCCTGACCCAGTGATTGAACCTGTGTTTCTCATGTCTCCTGCATTGCAGGCGGATTCTTTACCACTGAGCCACCAAGGTAGTCTGATTATTTTAGTTTTTATTTTCATTACTTTAGGAGGCGGACCAAAAAAGATACTACTGTAATTTATGTCAAAGAGTGTTCTGACTACCTTTTCCTCTTAAGAGTTTTTAGTGTCCAGTTTTATATTTAGGTCTTTAATCCATTTTGATCTTATTTTTGTGTATACTGTTAGGGAGTGTTCTAATTTCATTTTTTTTTACATGTAGTTGTCCAATTTTCCCAGCATCATTTATTAAAGAGACTATCTTTCCTCCATTGTATATTTTTTACCTCCTTTATCATAGATTAGTTGACTATTGGTGTGTGGGTTTATTTCCGGGCTTTCTATCCTTTTGCATTGATCTCTGTTTTTGTTTCTGTGCCAGTATCATACTGTTTTGATTACTATAGCTTTGTAGTATAGTATGAAGTCAGGGAGCCTGATTCTTCCAACTCTGTTTTTCTTTCTCAGGATTGTTTTAGCTATTCAGAGAACACGTGCATCTTGAATGTCTTAAACATCTGCTTCAGGGGTCCCGTAGCCCTTTATACATACATTTATTTGAGACCTTCTCATATACCTCACCTCTTATGCATTCATTTATTGGAGCATCTTAAATTGTTTATGGGTCTGTAGTACAAAGAGTTTCAAGTTTCTTGAAGGGAAGGAGAATACTTTATTCACCTTTGTACCCCTAACTTCCAATCATAGTGATTGGTAGATATTAAACAAATTTTCATTGAATGAGTGAGTAAATGAAGAGGTAAATGAATTCATTCTTTTAGATATACTCTTTGATGCTTGAACATTTTCTTGACTTTTAGCAAGCTGTCTTAAATGTTTCATAATCTGAGAAGATATATGCCTTTAAGAAATGAATAAAATATACCAATATTTACTGTGCAAGTAAATGTTATTATAATTAATGTTAGACCATGGAATCTACTGTTTGTTGAACACAATTATTTAACAATTTACTTCATCTAATTTTTATATTGGAAGATATTTTGTACTGATAATAAACATTAATGGGAACACATGATTTCACATGCCAATATTCTGACATGCAACAGTTTAAAAACACTTTTGCAGTACATGGCTAAGTCAGCTAATAAAGCAGTTATGACAACAGTAACACCAGTGAGCAACACTCACTGTTAAAATGAGTTTCAAGCTCACAAGTTAAAATTTAACTCCTTTTCTCCAACACCATGCATTTCTGCTGTGCCAATTCAGTAATAATAATTGTTAACAAATTTCAAAAAACAAAAAACAAAGAAAATGTTGGTTTGTGCATGTGGGCAAATCTTCCTCAAAAGATCAATGATGTTATAGATTGTCATCTGCCCTAGTAGCTATCATTTTCAAGCCACATTCATGATCATATGATTTCATAACTATTAAGATGTTCAAAGTATCTTGTTCACACTTCCACTCTCCCATTTATTATGTAGAGAGAAATTTAAAATAACTCAGGAGGATAGTTTCTTTGTGTTTTTAAAGGTCTCTGAGAATGAAATGGCAGTTAGTCCTTACTCTAGAGTCTCCTTTTCACATTTAGCACAGTGATAATTAGCAAGTTTGTTCTTAGATCTGTTTGAAATTGTCTTTAAAGATTGGTTTCTTAAGAATTATTGTTATTCTATAGAACTACCAATCAAAGTAATAATAATATCCCATAGTTATCCAAGGCATGTGTTCTCAGTTGCTTCAGTCATGTCCAACTCTTTGCAACCCTATGGATTGTAGCCTGCAAGCTTCTCTGCCCATGGGATTCTCCAGGCAAGAATACTGAAGTGGGTAGCCATTCCCTCCTCCAAGGGATCTTCCAACCCAGGGATCAAACCCACATCTCCAGCATTGCAGGCGGGTTTTTATCCTTGTGTACAATAATTCTGAGAGGTCAGTGATAAACTAAAAATGTTCCCTGCTTTTTGGATAAGGAAATTCCATCACAGAATCTTTCCTGATAAGCTAGTGGCCCTCAAGCTGGGATTAGCTATCTTATATACGAGAGAACAATTAATTGCTTATTGTCATTTTCATAAAATTCCACCATATTTTTAAAAGACATGGCTCTTGACTTCAACTTTGTAGGCTAGCTATCATAATCCTTAACTTTCATCTTTAGGACCTCTTTTCTAAAGTTTTTCAATTTTTTAAATTCTTATTTTTTCAACTATTCTCAGATCTTTTCTGTTCTTTTGGGATTTGACTCTCTAAGTGAGACACAACATTTCAGTAAAATTATGACATGAATATCTAGGGTTTTTGTAACATAAATGAAATTCTCTGCTTAGTGAGACTGGATGTGCTTCATATCTGATGTCAGGATGGCTTGCTATCACTATACATTCCCCTTTCCTACCTTTTGTAAATGTAACCATGATTTAATACACTGGAAACATACACATGACTAGCTGTGTAATTTTAATTCTCAAGTACTTTGAGCTTTTATACTATCCTTTGAGTACTTCTTTTCTCTCTTATGCCTATGCCAAAACAATAATTATGTCCAATATGATATTTGGATTACTTGTTGGCAAATGAATTAAAATAATATTGGAAGTGAATAAGATAATGTGGGGAAGCTCTGAAGCACTGACAAATCTAATGCTTCAAGCTAAATAATTTCCTTTTGTGTTACATATTTAGAGCTTTTTTCTCTCCTTCTTCTAAAAATTCCTTTTGTTGGAAGTATTTAATTGGATCTATCTATTTCCTTTAATCTCATGGATAGCTTTTAAATATTTGTGAAGATTAGGCTATGCTTCAGATAAATCAGGTATTCATAATTTGGACTTGTTATAACAGGAAGCCTCCAATTATCTAGAGGCAGTGTCCTGAAATTGTAGTAGCCACTACTCTGTGTCAGGCACTGTTGCAAGTATTTTAACTCATTTTACAATTCTTTGAATTTGTTTTTAATAAATTGTGGAAAGTACCATTTTATGTATAAGGAAATTAGATTTAATAATTTACAAAATCACAACAGTTACTAAGTGATAGAGACAATATTTAAATCCAGGCTTTTTGAACATTATACTAAATTACTAATGACCTGTAAAAGATTTTCACACATTTTATGTAGTTTATCCTAACATATAAAATGGTTAAATGTAAATACCATATTTGAAAATAGGTGGTAAATGTGTATTTACAAAAAAAAAAAGTTCTAACTTCAGATTACCTATAACTTGGTTTTGCACTTGATGTGCAGAAATTTTTAAGATAGTTCAGTGACGTTACTGTTACTAGTTAGGAACAAGAAGAAAAATACATCCTAAAGTGTGGAGCCAAATCACAATTTGTTGCAGAATATTTACAGTGTGTCTTGGAAGAGAAAACAGTCAAAGTAAAATAAAATCTTTAGAAATCACTCAGAGAAATATCCAGTTACAAGTTTTCATTATTTAAGAAGATTAATTTGGGGGGAAAGCCTCTACATAATTCTGATGAAGTTCCATGCTTACAAATACAAATAATGCTAGAATAAATTTACTGACTGTATAAAATCTATTTAATTTGTTGCATTGCTTGGGAGGTATTCTTAAATTATACTTCTTGATTATATCCACTGAATATATTTGTCAACATAATACAATATAATAAAACTGCTTCTCTCTTTACATAGTAATGATATATTCTTGAAACATTAGAAATAAATCAGGTACAATAAAACATAATCCAAATGTGGGATACAAACTCCGTATTTTATGAATATGTAGTAAGTACTTTGTTGAGTAAAGAATTGCTTTATAAAGTTATTGATCACTCACAACTTCTGTTAAAGGGAATTGAGCATCTAAATATATCATATTTGTTAAGGACAAATAAAGGTGTACCAATTTGGCTGAAGTATTCCTTAGGTGTGATATATAGCACAATCGATAGAAAAGCAATTCTTATTAGACTTCACAAATTGTAGCAATTTCAAGTGCCTAAGTGGTCTAACAATTTTTACTTCTAAAAGAAAACTGCCAATGTCATAGACCATCAATGTCACATGAGTTGATAAAATCTTATCTTTAAAAAATATACTTTGGTTTTCTGCTTCATGGCTGTGTAGCTCATCAGTTTCCCTGTTTTCCTGGAAATTGTCCAAAAATAACAAGAAAAAAGATTAAATAACTCTATTGTTAATTAAACTAGAAGAAAGACACCATAAATATAAAAGGTAGCTAAAGGTACTGAGTTCATATAGATGCCACCAAAAAGCAGGTGAAGGAGTTGGAGGACCATTTGGAGAGACTCCAGCTGCAGCAGATCTCAGGGAATAACCATACAAATATGCTTCCTCAAGGGGGGAGGCCCATCCTGAAGGTCAAATGCCTTTTCTGTAATAGGAGGTACACTGAAGAACTGAGAAGTAGCAGAACCACACTCCTCATCATCCCTGACAATACCTAGTCTAAAAAAGCAGAACGGGGGTGGACTGGAGTACACTCAGACATGTACAGACTAGCCATGCTTTCAGTCTTAGTTGGTGACAGCTGAAACTTGCTTAGTCTGTAGAACAACTGTGATCTCTTTGCAATTAGATGAAGATTTTATTGGAAAACTGGACTCATGTCAAGTTTTAACAAAAGAAGTAATATGATAGTTAAGAAAGTACATCAAAAGAAATGATCATAAGGAAAACAGAGCCTTTTAACATATGAAGATGCTTTCACCAAAAACTCTCTGCCATATATCAGAATAAATATTTAAAAATACAAATCTAGTGTTGATAAAATATGCCAGAGCATATGAAAAAGGGAAATATTTCCAAATTCTATTTAAATGATGAATACCCAAATTAAAAAATGACTACACAAATATATACTGTGCAACATTTATACTCATGAATTTCAATATTCAGTTCAGTTCAGTCACTCAGTCATGTCCGACTCTTTGCAATCCTATGAACCACAGCACACCAGGCCACCCTGTCCATCACCAACTCCTGGAGTTCACCCAAACTCATGTCCATTGAGTCAGTGATGCCATCCAATCATCTCATCCTCTGCTGTCCCCTCTCCTACCACCTCCAATCTTTCCCAACATCAGGGTATTTTCAAATGAGTCAGCTCTTAGCATCAGGTGGCCAAAATCTTGGAGTTTCAGCTTCAGCATCAGTCCTTCCAATGAACACGCAGGACTGATTTCCTTTAGGATGGACTGGTTGGATCTCCTTTCAGTCCAAGGGACTCTCAAGAGTCTTCTCCAACACCACAGTTCAAAAGCATCAATTCTTCTGCGTTCAATTTTCTTTATAGTCCAACTCTCACATCCATATATGACTACTGGAAAAACCACAGCCTTGACTAGACGGACCTTTGTTGGTAAAGTAATGTCTCTGCTTTTTAATATGCTATCTAGGTTGGTCATAACTCTCCTTCCAAGGAGTAAGCGTCTTTTAATTTCATGGCTGCAGTCACCATCTGCAGTTGATATTAAAATAATACAATTTCTCAACTAGACTCCAGTAGCACTTTATAAGACTATATCACGACCAAGAGAGATTTAATCCAGGAACACAAAAGAAGTTCAATGATATTAAATCCATTCGTTTATTAGACTAACTAAAGAGAAAAATAACATGCTTCTGTCCATTGATACTAAAAAGGTATTTGATAAAATTGAATATGCATTCTTGATAAAACACCACAAGATATAACCTGATAAACATAATTATTTCAGCCCAAAGACAGTATAAAATTCAATGGGGAAAATAATAAAGGTATTTTCACTAAAGTTGGAAATAAGGCAGGGATATCCAGGATCATGACTGTTAACATTGCATTGAGTTAATAATTACAATTAATGAGAATAAAATTGAATATACAGAAATTGGAAAGAAGGGTGGAAACTATTACCATTTAAGAATGATATATTTTACATCTGAAAAATTCATGAGAATCAAGTACAATATAACACAAACAAAAATAATTTAGGAAAGTCCTTTTAATGTATTATTGAATTTAGTTTTCTAATATTTTGTTGAGAGTATTTGTATCAGTGCTCATCAGGGACATTAACTATAATTTTCTTTTCTTATAGTATCCTTGTCTTCCTTTGGTGTCACGGTAATGTGGGTCTCATAAAATGAGTTTGGAAGTGATTTTTCCTTGTCTGTGTTTTGGAAGAATTGACACTAATTTTTAAAAAATGTTTGGTACAATTTTCACTTGTTTTTTGTTTACTGATTCAACCTCCTTACTAGTAATTGTTCTGTTGGATTTTCTGTTTCTTCATGATTCACTATTGGTAGGCTGTATATTTTTAGAAATGTATCCATTTCTTCTAGGTTATCTAAATTTTTGGTGTATAATTATTCAAAGTAGTTTCCTTACTGTCTCTAGTATTTCTATGATGTCAGTTGTAATATCTCCTCTTTTATTTCTGATTTCATTTACTTGAGTCTTTTTTTATTAATCTAGTAAAAAATTGTCAATTTATCTTTAAAAAAGCTTAATTTTGTTGATCTTTTCTATTATCTTTCTACTTTCTATTTCAATTATTTCTACCTGATCTATATTAATTCTTTCTTTCCATTAACTTTAAGCTTAATTTGTTGTTTTTTTCTAGTTCTTTGAGATGTAAAGTTACATTGTTTACTTGAGATCTTTCTTTTTTATTAATGTAGGTACTTATCACTATAAATTTCCCTCTTAGAATTGCTTTAGGTGTATGCCATAAGTTTTGGCATGTTCTGTTTCCATTTTCACTTGTCTGAATATATTTTTTGATTTCCCTTTTGATTTCTTCTTTGATCCCTTGGTTGTTTGGGAGTGTGGTATATAACCTCCTGCTGCTGCTGCTAAGTCGCTTCAGTCATGTTGGACTCTGTGCGACCCCATAGACAGCAGCCCACCAGGCTCCTCTGTTCCTGGGATTCTCCAGGCAAGAACACTGGAGTGGGTTGCCATTTCCTTCTCCAATGCATGAAAGTGAAAAGTGAAAGTGAAGTCGCTCAGTCATGTCCGATTCTTAGCGACCCCATGGACTGCAGCCTACCAGGCTCCTCCTCCGTCCATGGGATTTTCCAGGCAAGAGTACTGGAGTGGGGTGCCATTGCCTTCTCCATATAACCTCCAGACATTTGTAAGTTTTCCACTTCTTCTCTTGTCATTGATTACTTATTTCACACCACTGTGGTCAGAGAAGATGCTCAGTATGATTTCAATATTCCTAAATTTGCTAAGGCTTGTTTTGTGATCTAATTTATCTTGGAGGTTGTTTCATGTGAAGTTGAGAAGAAAATGTAGTTTGCTCTTGTTTTTTACAATGTTCTGTTAAGTGCAACTGATATAATATGTAGTCTAAATCCAATGTTTCTTTATGGGTTTTCAAGTGGAATTTATTCCTGGGATATGAGGATGGTCAATACCCACAAATCAATAAAGATGATATACTACAACAACAAATGAAGACTAGAAACTGACGATCCCAATAAACACAAAAAAAGAATTAAATGACAAAGGAGAACCTGGGAAAAACTTTTACAATTTATATTAGAGACAAAGTACTAATTTCCCCAAATCTAGATGACTACTCAAAATGGAGAAGAGAAAGACTAACAAGCCAGGAATCACAACAGCCAAAAGGGCAAATAGTATTGACAGTGTTTACAGAAAAAGTCATGCAAATTATTCTATAACATATGAAAATGTTTAATCGCATTTATAACAAAAGAAGTGAAATATTCCTCTACTTCTATGAAAATGGCAAAATTCTAAAAGTTTGATAAGTCCTAGCTACATTTCTATACTGATCTATAATGGAGTAAACTACTTCACTAAGCATAGAGAGCAGTCTGGTAATCTCTATCAAAATTCATCTATTTCTTTACATATTTATATAATTTATATTTACATCTACATGTAAATATATAAACTAGAAGCCCCTAAGAAGGTGGCAAAATCATAGACAGTTGATATTTTGTTTTAATGACCTAACTGAAATAAATTTCATATTATTTATTAAGACTTTATGATATTCTCTCGGTTTATAGCTCTTTCTGAAAGCAATTTATTCTTTAAAAATGCTGATAATTGACTCTATGAAAAGTGAACATTTAATAGCAGTGTGAGTCATTTGGAGCATTTCAATATAAGGCCAGGTAGTTTTCCTACACAGAACAATAAAGGGTTGTTTACTGTTCTTTCTCTTTCTGGATTATATCCATAGTTTTATTGGTTTCTTTTGAAATCATTTATACAAATTAATTATATATGGCCCAAAACCAATGCTATACAATTTTGAATGCTTCCAGAGGCAGTCATTTTTTTCCCTTAAAAAAGGCTTTGCTGCAGTAATATAACAACGCTGCCATTATTTTCAAAGAATAAGATTTTACGCTGGTTGTTATTTTGCAAACAATGGATTTCTTCCTGTCTTATATTTCACAGGTATGTTGAGTTTCCATTTTACAAAACTGATTGTGCTCAACAATTTCATTACTGATTATTTCTTTATGTCCTATACGCTTTGACAACTCACCAGAAAGATAACTAGATGCAAAAGACGTGTTATTCCAAACGTAATTATCCAACAGCCTTTTTCCCAAAGGATATCTACCAAGTTTGCATTAAGGAAGAAAGCTAAACCTTAAAGGAACAATGATTCATCACACTGATTAAAAACAAATACCATAGTATCTCAACTTTTGAGATCTGGTGATGTCAGTTAGATGTAACATAAATTTTAGTGTTTCCAAGGAATATATTCCATTGAAGTCTCTATTTCAATAGAAAAGATATTTTGAGGAGAAATGTTCTGGGCCATTAAACAAGAAAATTAATGAAACATAATGGATGTGAGAGTTGGACTGTGAAGAAGGCTGAGCGCTGAAGAACTGATGCTTTTGAACTGTGATGTTGGAGAAGACTCTTGAGGGTCCCTTGGACTGCAAGGAGATCCAACCAGTCCATTCTGAAGGAGATCAGCCCTAGGATTTCTTTGGAAGGAATGATGCTAAAGCTGAAACTCCAGTACTTTGGCCACCTCATGCAAAGAGTTGACTCACTGGAAAAGACTCTGATACTGGGAGGGATTGGGGGCAGGAGGAGAAGGGGATGACAGAGGATGAGATGGCTGGATGGCATCACTGACTCAATGGACGTGAGTCTGGGTGAACTCCGGGAGTTGGTGATGGATAGGGAGGCCTGGCATGCTGCGATTCATGGGGTCGCAAAGAGTCAGACACGACTGAGTGACTGATCTGATCTGATCTGATTCTATTTCCAATTTTTTTAAAAAAGTATAATGGCTTAAACTGTGACAAATAATGCTCACTAATATCTAAGTTCTTTCAGTATATTTTACAAATATAACCAAAAGAATATTCTAACTGCCCTGAAAGTTCTACAGATCTGGAAGTACCTTATCACAGGCTAAATGTTTATATGTCAAGTGTGTTGCTTTCGTTGTTTAGTCGCTAAGTCATAGTAGACTGTTTTGAGACCCCATGGACCATGGACTGTAGCTGGCAAGGCTCCTCTGTCCATGGGACTTCCCAGGCAAGAATGCCTGAGTGGGTTGTCATTTCCTTCTCCAGGGGATCTTCCCAACCAAAGGATCAGTCCTATGTCTCTTACTTTGGCAAGTGGATTTTTTATCAGTGAGCCACCTGGGAATCCCATATGTCAGGTATACTTGGGAACAAAAATAATGGGAGAAAAGTCAGAAAAGAGGACTGTCTAAAAGGACTAACAATAATATTGAGTACTTATTACATTCCAGGCACGTCATATATGTTTTTGTATGTATTAACAGTTGTAGGGTTCTTAGTTTGATGTCTTTATCCCTTAGAACTTAGTTGTCAGGAAGGCAGGATTGGTCTATCTTGTTCAGCAGACTATTTCTTGGGTCTTAGTTTTCTCATTTGTAAAATGACTGGGCTGAGTTATGGCCTTAGAGAGATTCTCTGTTTTAAAACGTGATCCAGAAAACTAAGTCTACCATTTTTTTTTTTTTTTTTGACATTGAATTACAAAACTGGATAAATGGAGTCACTAGAGTTTTGTTGTTTTATTTTCATTCAAAAGTACCTATTTTAATTTTTTCTAACTTTCAAAACTGTACTAGAAATATTTCTGTAAAACTAAATTTTAATACTTTGTATTTTTCATTGGGATTCATTAGAATTCAAGAAAGAAATATTTGGTTTTATGGGAAGTGCCTATTCATCTTTACGCACTTTAAACAGAGTCATTAATTTTTAAAAGAGCAAATCTTATAATAGTTCTATCACTTTTCTTTAAGAACAATAGAGAAATAATAGAAGTGACTAATTTTTACCAAGGATAAGATTTTTGGCTGAAATGACCAAGGATCTGACTCAGTATGGCAATTCATGTGATCTTATTGATATGAGGTCAGAAAATACATGGAAAAAAGAAATGAGAGGAACTACTCCATTATGTTCTTAAGAAACGAGTCGCCAGTCCAGGTTCGATGCACGATACTGGATGCTTGGGGCTGGTGCACTGGGACCCAGAGGGAGGGTATGGGGAGGGAGGAGGGAGGAGGGTTCAGGATGGGGAACACAGGTATACCTGTGGCAGATTCATTTCGATATTTGGCAAAACTAATACAATATTGTAAAGTTTAAAAATAAAATAAAATTAAAAACAAACAAACAAACAAAAAAGAATTGTGATCCTACTCTTCAAATTAATTTACAGTGGAAACAGTGTCAGACTTTATTTTTTGGGCTCCAAAATCACTGCAGATGGTGATTCCAGCCATGAAATTAAAAGACGCTTACTCCTTGGAAGAAAAGTTATGACCAACCTAGATAGCATATTCAAAAGCAGAGGTATTACTTTGCCAAAAAAGGTCTGTCTAGTCAATGCTATGGTTTTTCCAGTGGTCATGTATGGATGTGAGAGTTGGACTGTGAAGAAAGCTGAGCGCCGAAGAATGGATGCTTTTGAACTGTGGTGTTGGAGAAGACTCTTGAGAGTCCCTTGGACTGCAAGGAGATCCAACCAGTCCATGCTAAAGGAGACCAGTCCTGGGCGTTCATTGGAAGGACTGATGCTGAGGCTGAAACTCCAATACTTTAGCTACCTGATGCAAAGAGTTGACTCATTGGAAAGGACCCTGATGCTGGGAGGGATTGGGGGCAGGAGGAGAAGAGGACGACAGAGGATGAGATGGCTGGATGGCATCACGGACTCTATGCACATGAGTTTGGATGAACTCCAGGAGTTGGTGATAGGGAGGCCTGGTGTGCTGTGATTCATGGGGTCGCAAAGAGTCGGACACGACTGAGTGACTGAACTGAACTGAACTGAATGTAGAAGAATGAGCCATAGCACAGAAATATATCCATTTTATAAGTAAGAATAAAGTATATATCAAAAGATGCAAATGATAGCACTTAAGAAACCAGTGACAAGAACAATTCTAGGGCTAATTTTTATCATAAGGGCTGTTCAAAATATGTTGATGCTTCTTCTTTTGGGCACATCATAAAGCAGGACTATGCTTCTTTTTCCTCCTCCAATTAGGCTTGGCTATGTGGTTGCTTTGTCAGGAAGTGTTAAGAGCCAGTGAGTGATTCACCACATTCCTTTCCTCCAGGGGCAGCAAATATGGAGATATGAGTTGTGATGGAGTCTGCCAGCCTGCATTCCTTAGTGACTTTGCTGAGCAGAGGCCCCTGGCAGCCTAAACTGCACTCAACTTACAGTGTAAATTAGTCTGGTTTTAAGCTATAGAGAGTTTGGCATTGTCTCATATTAGAGACAAGGTTTTAGAGCACTTAGAATTCACACTCTCTCCATCTTTGACTAGATGGACCAATCCTGATTAAGTACACAAAGTCCTAATGATTTTCACAACATTAAAATAATCTGACTTTCTGATTCATAATATTTCCTGACTAATAGTTTTATTATTACAATAGAAACAAGTTAAATATTGCATCCTATAAAATAATCCTACCCTGAATATTCCAGTATGTAAGATTCAAGTTGCATATAAAAATTCTGATACTACTAGATCTTTAAAAAAGCTGCACCCATGAAAAAAGCCTGTTTTTACCAAGCTTATAGACAGTGTATTTTATTAACATTACTGTTGAAGAATAAGCTTCTCAAAAGCATTAGTTATAAAACTGAATAAACCTCAGAGACAAAATTTTTATATTCATACAAAATGTCTGGCAGTCTAGTGAGGATCAAATGAAATTTGTAGTTGACAATTAATATGTGATGTTTATTGGCACATGAAGGGAATAAAACTGGATTATTTCTTACCCGAATTTTCCATTTTAGAAATATTAACACTTAAAGGAGAAAACTGCCAAATCAACACTTTACTTTGGCTGGAAAATTAAAGAAAATATCAGGATGCCAAATCTACATGTACTCACTAAATTATATATTTCATTAACATGACTAAAATAAAATACCTTCAACCATCTTTTTATATATTATTTTTGTATATTCTTTGCCAGCCTTAATCTAAACCCTAGATAATTCAGTATTTTCCCAGTTTGCAGGAAGGAATCAGACTTAGAAGATTAGTTTAGAAAATGGAGAAACCTAACCCCCATTCTCAGCATCTTGTGTTATTACTATTGATTTTCCCCATGGCACTGAAGTATAGATCCAGAGACAGCCATGCTGTACTTAGAATACTGAAAAGAGACAGTGAAGAGCAATATCTCTAATTCACCATTTATGACCACAGATACTTGAGACCTTTGGACACTCTGAGTACCTGAGTTTCTTTAAACGCCCTCCAGTGCTAGCTTATATACATACCAGGTGCTGAAAAATTATTTACTGAATAAATTAATGTCTACCCTGATTCTTTACCTTGTTTGGGGAAGACATTTCATGTAAAAATGTCTTTAAGAAAAGACTTTCTGGAGAAAGGCCTACAAAAAAGAATAGCATCTCTTAACAATGAAATTGGCAAAGAGAAAGAATAGAAGTTATCAAACACCATTAGTGGTTATAATCAGTCATCGGTTCCACTCTCATTATAGCAAGGCCTGCACATTCCTTTATAAATTTAATAAAAATAGTGATTAATCATTTGCCACATCTAGACCTCTGCTGATTTTGAAGATAGAGGCAAAAAGAAAAATGGTCTTCATGGAGCTTAGAGCCTATCAGAAAAGTCAGCAAATAAAAGAAATGATAACAATTATATGTAACATTGAGTGTTATTGCCAGCCACTAGTAAAAGTACTTTTAATGTATGAACTTACTTGTGTGTGTTTGTGCTTAGTCACTCAGTCATGTCTGACTCTTTGTGACTCCATAGACTGTAGCCTGCCAGGCTCCTCTGTCCATGGGGATTCTCCAGGCGAGAATCCTGGAGTGGGCTGCCATGCCCTCCTCCAGGGGATCTTCCCAACCTACAGATCGAACCCAGGTTTCTCGCATTGTAGGCGGATTCTTCACCATCTGAGCCACTAGGGAAGCCCATTTAACTTACTTAGTCCTCACAATAATTTTAAGAGGGAGGCTCTATTATTAACATTGCCATTTTATAGATGACAAAATGAGACACAGAACTGCCTCTGGACAATAAGCAGTAAGAGGCAAAGTCAAGTTCTGAAGAACAGCAGTCTGCCTGCATGTCTCATGCTCTAATGCTCTCTAATCAACTAGTGACTGCAATACCAGAGCAAATGTAAGGGTCAGTAGGCCCTTAAGGCAAACAGGACTTAGTCTAGACTTTCAAGAAGAACTTATCTTTAATCTGGGATCTGATGGACTTAGTCAGATGAATATTTTGTTACCACTTTTTCCCAATTTGAATGAAAGGGAAAATAGCTAAACTTGTTTAATGACAATCTCAATGTTATCTCAAAACCCATCTGTATACTATATTTAAATAATCTTTGATGGACACTGCCATTATTACAAAAGAAACTGTGAGGTTAGCATTTCCTTATATGTATTTCAAAGAATTTTTCATTAATATCCATGAAAGTGGGTTTAGAATAAAACAGATTTCCCCACCCCCCAACTCCACCCCAGTTGTCTTTCTGAACGTTTCAGTTTTTAGAAAGCTATGTTCTCAAGGTAAAGCTCTCATAAATGAAAAAGTCGGCACTACCACGGGTGGTCTAGAATCTTATAAGATGTAACATTAGATACACAGGTTAAAGTGCATAAATGGAGTTAAAGTATATAAATGGAGTGTCACATAACATTCCTAGCAAAACCCATTATTGTACACAAACTATTTGAGATCACACAATCATTTGTTGCAGTGGAAGTTTGCTATTATCTGTCCATTGTTGACAAACCTCTTTTTCATGCTCAAAATTCAGTGGTGAAATGAGATAAACCTTCATTGTCTATAGTGACTAAGCTGATGAAAAAGCTGGAGGTATTATGAACACTATAACTCATCCCCCTGCTTCTTACCCAGTATGTTAGAAATTTGTTTTGGACTGAGCAGGATGCTTAGAAATATATTTATACTTTCACAGGGGAATATTTAAAGTAGAGAAGAATGAAAGGAGCTAACAGCTAATTCTGCCCCAAGATAGAGCAATAGAAAGTGAAAGTTGCCCAGTCATATCTAACTCTTTGTGACCTCATGGACTATATAGTTCATGGAATTCTCCAGGCCAGAATACTGGCATGAGTAGCCCTTCCCTTCTCCAAGGGATCTTCCCAACCCAGGGATCGAACCCAGGTCTCCCCGCTTTGCAGGTAGGTTCTTTACCAACTGAGCCACCAGGAAAGCCCTTAGAGAAATAGAAGAGGAAACAAATAGCTTGTTTAGTTTGTTTCAATTAAATTCTCCCTAGTCAGATCTTTCAGCATAAACCATGGTTATTACATGGAAAGGAAGCAAAGTATTTAAACATTTATAAATAGGAATATTTATTAAAAATTCATTTAACATATGCATTCTTACTCTCATTAAGACAAAAGAGAACCTACCCTCCACCAGGAATTGAGTTCAATTAGCAAAGCCATTCTAAAGGAGATCAGTCCTGGGTGTTCATTGGAAGGACTGATGCTAAAGCTGAAACTCCAGTACTTTGGCCACCTCATGTGAAGAGTTGACTCATTGGAAAAGACTCTGATGCTGGGAGGGGTTGGGGGCAGTAGGAGAAGGGGACGACAGAGGGTGAGATGGCTGGATGGCATCACTGACTCGATGGACATGAGTTTGAGTGAACTCTGGGAGTTGGTGATGGACAGGGAGGCCTGGCATGCTGTGATTCATGGGGTCGCAAAGAGTCGGACATGACCGAGCGACTGAACTGAACTGAACTGAACTGAAAGTGAACAAGATTATAATGTAACCCTGGGGATTTTTGCGTAATACAAAAAAAAGTGAATGAACCCAACTTTTAATGAAAATAATGCATAATGAGTACATTCCATCATTACAGGAGAATTTAGCACTCCTTAGAATTTCCAAAGCATGAAATAGTCTGTGTACTGATCATCTACTCCCTTGATAAATATCTCAGGCAGAAGAGTTTAACAGCTAAGGCAGTAGATTTTAGTGATTAAGCAAGCTCTGGACTTAGTCATGTTTAAATTTCAACTATGTAAATTATTAACCATAAAGCTTTGAGCAAGTCAATATAAACTGGTTTCCAATTCTGTGAAATGAAGATCATAATGAAATTTTCTCTGTAAAATTTTTGAAGACTAAGTATTTCTATAAATAAAAATCTTAGAGAGTTTTAGATAAGAAGACACCAGCCAAGTTGCTCTTACTGTTTATAAACCTGAGTTTTGGCTTCTTAGTTTTACATGTCTTTGATGCCACATTAGAATTTTTACAAAATAGATAAGTTATTTTAACTTTTTTTTCTGTTTTTGACACATTTTGCTTAATAGAATATTTGGAGGAACACTTGCATTGTGTGTGTGTGTGTGTGTGTGTGTGTGTGAAAGATACAATATATCTCTCAGTGACCCATTCCATTTAATTTACTTTATTGTCTTTCACCGTTATTTATTGTACAGAGAGAGTAGCCCTCTGAATACTAAGTTCGAGGTTTCTGAGTGACACTGTTAAGTTATATTTCTTGCCACTTCCTTCTTATACTGTACAGCACAGTCTATACCACATGGCCTGAACGGTTCACCTCAACTTTCCACCTGATCACCCATCATCTGGCAGCTTCACTGCACACTTGTGAGCTGGGGCACACGTTGGGGGGGCGGCTATGAGCCAGTTACTGGGGGCTGATGTGCAGAATAATATGATGCAGAAAATTTTTAACTAATCATAGACAAAACAAAGGCTTAAGAAAATCCTATTTCCTTCCTATCAATCACTCTAGGTTGAACCGGAGGAAGGGACAACCAGATTTGACTGATTTTCCCTTAGGAGCAGTTTGCTTCTAAGCCAACCTTATCTGTCTGGGGATTAAGGTGGGGTCATGAGAGATTTCCCAAGTGAGGGCTGTGGAGACTGGCTGAAGGCTGTGCAAACATGTGAGGTGGAAATTCAATACAATGAATGTGCTGACCTCTTCCCTTCCTTTTCCATTGTCTAATTAATTAAAATGTCAAGCTGCACAGGCCAAGATGACTTTAGCAAAGTCAATATTCATCTAATATGAGGTGAACAAGCTTTCATTTCCAGGTTTGTTTGTCTGGTTGTCGCTGCTGTCCCTTGCCTCAGAGTTTGTCGTAGCAATGGGACCAAGGTATGAGAAAATATAAGGCTGGGGACAGCTCGTTTCTGAAAGTTTTCCACACTCCCTTTTTATTTCCCCACTTCTGATTCTTATGGTAATTCCTAAATAGTCTAGCCGTATTTCACTATAAGGTTGCCAAATTTTCTTTCCTCAACTCTTCTAAAACTGTCTCCATAACTCTAAAACTCCATAATCTAAAAATCCATAATCTTAAAACTCTGTTAATTTATTACTTTACTTAACTTCTCTATTCCTCTACTAGGACAGTGTCAAGAGTAACAGCAGCTGTCTATTGACTTCCTAGTACATGCCAGTTCCTCCAGTCCTCACAAAAGTGCCTGACTGCAGCATGAATCCCGAGGACAGCCAGTGAGGGGAAGGGCAGGAACTAAGTAGAGAAATGGAGACTGAGAAGGATGGATTCATTTACCCAAGGTCACATAACTAGTAAATCCTTTAAAACTCAAGATTCTCTGACTTCAAAGACAGGGCTCAATATATTCCTGTACAATCTTTCTTAAAACCACCCTTCTCTATTTCTATTCCAGACCTAGAGTACTACTAAGGCAAAGAACTCATCTTATTGAAACTATTTTAGCATCTAAAAACTCTTCTATACAAATAACTGGCCCTAAATATACACTCTTTTCATGATGGCTTAGTCAAGAGAAATGATGCATTTTGCTGACCTCTGATTATATTTATCTGAAGATTGGCATGATAGAGGAAATTTGAAATGGTCTCTACCTAGAGTCTGCTGATGTGGAAAGGGGATATATCACCACTCTCTCCCTGCTTAATCTACCCACTAAGGAAGATTTTTTTCCAGTCCATCCATGGTATCAGTGGTTAGTCTATTTCATTCAAAATATAATTCTCTAGACTCTATCCACTCTTAGCTCAAAGAAATTTGAGCACCAAATTTAGCGAGAGGAATTTTTTTCCTATTCAACTGGCTATCTGCCTTAGTGAAATGTTAGTAAGAGAAAAACTTTCAGGAATTTGGACGTATTTTACAGTATCTGGCATGGAAAGCAGTGTGTTGCTACGAAATTGCTAACTTTCAATAACCTAACTAGAATTTTCTTAGCTCACAGAACATTTATCGTGATACATTTAGCTACTTATATTAATCAAGTAACATGTGAAACTTCATTTTCATCAATATGCTTTTCATTCTGTCAACTTTTAAATTAATTCATAACTAGTTGTCTAAGTACTTTCATTAGCCAACGATACAATTTCCTTCCAATTTCATTTATAATAGCAAATATAAAATACAAACTCCATATATATTTCAGATGACTTAACTTTCTAGTTTGATTTTTTTTCCAGATTTTTGGCTTTCCATTTCTCAAGGTCAAGTAGAGAGAAGGGTATAGTTTAGGACCCTGGTCTGACCCTGTTCTTTGTATTTGGACTCCATTTCCAGAGCAGGTGGGTAACTAATCTTTATCAAATACAAGATAAAGATAAAACTGAAGTCAATCCTAAGCACACTGAGAACAGTCTGTGGGAGCAGTGACTCTCCTGATGAACTCTAATCTCAGACATTATCTCAGAACAAGTTTTTTGTTTTCAGAAACCATCACCAGTCACACGCATCTGGGCAAGGGGGCATGTTTATTGCTGCCATCACCTTTGGGTGTTTCCGTTCTCAATCACATTTTAGCATCACATCCTTTTCAAAAGATTCTTTCGTTATTTTGCAGTCAGTTTTTTCTCTTTCTTTCTCATAGGTAAGAGTTTTATCTGTTTAGATCTTCCTCCTTCTATCTCCTACATACGAAATTTTCTAGCATTTTCAAGCTATGTGAGGGAAGAATCCTTATGGATTTTTCTTTCTTTCCTCTGTAATCTTCTGCAATTTAAAAACTTTCCAATTCATATTCAAATTGGCCTAATTTTCTTCTTCAGCAATGTCCTGTACATTTTGTTCTTCAGAAGCATAAATACCCCTCACCCCCACCTCCTCCTCAACCTGCTACTTTTCTGTTTACTTTTCACTGGGGCATCCCGTCACACTGGTCTCTGCAAAGTTGCAGAGCACTGGACTGAATACTTTCTACATGCTGGTACACTCTGCAGTCTACTTTTGATGATACATTTTGTCCACTTAGGAAAAAAAAAAAAGCAACTTTTCTGTACAATTCCACTCACACCTGAATTTTTCTACACAAATCCAAATCCATTCAAACCTTCTTTGGGAGAGTCTGTAATATTACATTGCCATTTCTGCAGACACAGAGCAATGTTCTTTATGTCTCATGCCTAAATTGAATCATCCGGTACATGTTTCTCTGCAAATGACTCCCAGAAATTTTTTAGCTTCCCAGTATGCTTATTTTAACATTTGTCATGTACCATTTCATCCCCAAAGGTTAAAGCAAATTGCTTCATGCCAGTAATTTGAATTGCAGTAAATATCTGTTAGGGGAAGCAGACTGATTGAAACTGCCCACCCTGGCCAGGCACCATAGTAACCATCTGCATGAGTTGCTTTACAACAGGAGGTCCTGGTAAGGAACACTGAACTAATAAGCCTCCACCAACCAGAAGAGTTCAGGAAAGGTCAAAAGGAAACACTACATGTCCGACCACCTCCAGAATCCTTCTCTCTGGCATCCATCTTGGCCGAACAAGGCGTGCACCATCAGGAAGGACTCTGAGTCAGAATGACTGGCTAAAGACAACCCGGAGACTAATCCCGTCCCCATAAAACCCGAGACCGCAAGCCACGTGACAGAGCTGTTCTCCTGGGTTCCCTTACCCTACTGCTTTCCACCCGGGTGCCCTTTCCCAAGAAAATCTCTTGCTTTGTCAGCAGATGTGTCTCCTCGGACAATTCATTTCCGATGTTAGACAAGAGCCCAGTTTCGAGCCCTGGAAGGGGTCCCTCTTCCTCAACAAAGAGCCCAGTTTCAGGCCCTGGAAGGGGTCCCCCTTCCTGCAACATATCTTTTCACATAATTCCCAATGAATTACTGATGTCACCACCTGCTCCCCTACAGAGTCTTGTGTGGGGATTTCTCCTTAATATCTGTATATCTTACATTGACATGAAGTTGTTGTTTCAAAGGTTGTATGAGTTTCTTTTCTCCTTCAGAGACTAACATGCTTTCCTGGCTTTCCAGTGCCCTTCTTCCTTCCAGGCCAGGCCACCACCAACTTCCTCCCATCTCCTGATTTCTCAAATGCTATGTGTCTGCAATCGGTTGCTTGAAAACAGCTAAGTTTTATGCTTTTGTATTTTATTCTGAATCATCCTAAAAGCTCTTTGTTTCTAAAAGAAAAGAAACAAATGACTGCTTAATTTTAAGTTCACTTCTCCCAACATGCTCTCCCCTTTATCTCCCCAGTGACTTTTCATGCTTACTACCTCAGCTTGGTTCTTTCCTCATGAGTAATAATTAAGTTAAGGTTTAAACCAGAAGACATGAGACTGGAATTCAGACAACCTGAGATCTGAAGCTTAGTTCTTTTATATGTGAGCTATGTGACTGTAAAGTTTTCAGAGTAATAACAACTTGTTCAGTAAAAACACAAAATAAGGGTAACTATAAAGACCTTGTGGATTTACTGTTTTTAATGTTATTTTCTCTGAATTCTCACTCTATACTCCAGCCTCAGTTTGAGTAAATCTATCATTCCCCCTTCTATGCAGCTCTGTGTGAGTGTGAGTGTAAAAGTCGCTCAGTTGTGTCCAACTCTTTGCGACCCCATGGACCATACAGTTCATGGAATTCTGCAGGCCAGAATACTGGAGTGAGTAGCCATTCCCTTCTCCAGGGGATCTTTCCAACCCAGGAATCGAACCAGGGTCTTCTGCATTGCAGGCGGATTCTTTACCAACTGAGCTATCAGGGAAGCCCCATGCAGATCTGTGCCTCTTAAGTTTTCTAGACCATATTAACAGACACCATTGAGCTGTAACTACTTTTCTAGAGACAGTGAAGTGATTGTGAATGTGAATTCTCAAGCCATAATCTTGGACATGAATCCTGGTTCTAAATTTCTGAATACCCTTCGCAACTTCCTTAGACTCTCTGTGTCTTGGTTTTCTTGTTTATAAAATGAGAAATGTAATAGCATCTACTTCATATGACTTGTAAGAATAAATTATGTTTTAATGTATGTAAAGTACTTAACATAGTATGTGCCCTACAGTAACTGCTTCATTAAAATTACGAATCTCATTTCAACTGTAATCTCTTTGATGGCAACATTTCAATCCCACCCACTTAGTTCTTCCTAGCAGCAAGCATATTGTCTAGAATACTGTATGTGCTCAATTAATGTTTAATGAATTGGACTAAATTGAGTAACAGCATCTAGATTGTTCTTTGGTTCATGTCTGGGACTTGGCAAATGTTTTGTTTTCCTTGTCACAAGTTCTGTGATTCTGATTTGGAGGAAGTTTGTCCTAGAAAAGTTGTGTGTATTCGGTAGCACATTAATTGGAATATAATGGGCTTCCCAGATGGTGCTAGTGGTAAAGAAACCCCTGCCAATGCGGTAGACATAAGAGATGTGGGTTCAATCCTCGGGTCTGGAATATCCCCTGAAGGAGGGCATGGCAACCCACCCCAGTATTCTTGCCTGGACAATTCTATGGACAGAGGAGCCTGGTGGGCTATAGTCCATAGGGTCACAAAGAGTCAGACACGACTGAAGCCACTTAGCACACAAGTGTACTGAAGCCCAGGTGTTCTCAACGTCAAGCTAAGCTATACTGTTTCGGGAGGTGAACTTGGGCCTTTGGCCCCCATCTTTCAAGTCCCGCATCTTGGCTAATAGTGAGTACTTCTTATCTTTAAAGATGTTTTCATGTAATATTCTGGCTTTGGGAGCCAAGGCACATGGTGAGGTGTGGTTGACAATGTTAAGTATGTCTGAGGTCACCTGAGGTTCCAATCTATTTTCAAATCAAAGACCTAATGAAATATCATTGAATAAAAATAACTAAACCCTTGATATTCAAGTGAAAAACTGCTTGTTTTTCCTCCTATCCACCTTATAGAAGCTTTAAAAAGCCGAAGAATTGCATTAACCACTATATTAGCCACTTTCCATGACGTCTTATCAGAGCCGTCTGGAATAATCTATCATTACTATTGTTATTATTTGAATTACATACTTGTGGTCCAATTATTACTCTCCTAAGTAACAAGCTATTGCCTTGATTCCCCAAGTTAAAAGGAAAACTAATAAACATTTCCTAAAATCAAACTCAAGCACATCTTTAAAAAAATTTCCCTATATCATGACCACTGTTCCGTTAAAAAGAAAAGTAACACAAAAAGATTGTTAGAAAAAAGGAAAGTAGAGTAAATTATTCAGTGAATGGTTACAGGTACTATGTTGAACAGCCTCCTTGAAGTGGTTTGACTAAAAATAAAATTGCTTCTTGATTGGCATCTCATAATTTTCAGGAAGTATGAATTTTAATCATTGCCATTTTAATAGAAGAAGGAAAAAGAAAAATAAACTCATGTTAGGAAGAGAAAAACTCTTGCGTTTACCATTTCATTTGGGTTTGATTAAACAGCACACCACAAAACGAACAGACACTAACCTTTGCAGCAAGAAGTCCACCAAACCTTCCTGAATATCATTAGGCTACGAATTAGTTCCAAGTGCATTATTCCAGCATGTCTTACACTATTGCTTTAAGATAAAATGAAAAATCTTGAAGAAAGGGTATATCAGTTCCATATAATAGCTGGAAATCATTGGAACTTATATGACAACACTGGGAGATAATCAGAAAGCCTAGGGGGTGCCCAACTATCTAGGTCTATCTCCATGAGTGTCCAACCAAAATGAGGAGCTGTGGTTTTGCAGAGAAGATCCACAACACCATGATGTGATAGGAATCACTTGCTAGGAATCAAGGTTCATAACCATAAAGATTGTTGCTTTATGGGCGTAATATTTGACTTCACAGGGAAATGTACCTGGTGTTCCAGTGTCTTAGCTAGGGGAAGGTTTTGAATGAGGAATAGGCTGGCATATAAAACTAGCCTGAAACTCTTGAAAATCTTAAGAAAATCTTATTCTTGTGGTATTGTGCCATTTCACTGAGAGGAAACAGCTTGGTCATCATCTGGGGATATAGCACTACCTGTCACATTTGCCTGAATCCAGACCTAGCTGTTTGTATAATTTGTGGCTGGTTGTATACTTTGTGGTTCTGCTTTTTGTTTAGATGGTTATGCATTGCAGAAACACTGCAATGCATAGCGGCAAAGGCTATTAGTGCCTTCTGGATTTCAAAGAGCCTGCTGTTTTAGATCGAAAATGCTTTGTTGTGTCTTGAGTAAAAAAAGCAGATTAAAAGGCAGATGGGTGTTCAAACACTATAAACAGAAATAGGTCAGTATTTTGTCTATCTATTTCTTCATTAGAATGCTTCTCTTATATTTATTTTAACTTAATATCATCTCTAATAGGAAAAATAGTTGAGCTTCTTCATCCCTAAGGAAGAAGGGAAAAAAAAAACCCAAAAACTGTTTCAGTAAGGAAGTCATTTAATGCAGAGTCTTTGTGAAAAATGATACCCTGTTATAGCTTTTAATATAAATGGATTTTGTAAGTTTCATAATTGAACTCCAAGGTACATACTAGTTAAAATTGCAATATAAAATAACATTATGTACCTATAAAATATAAAATTAAATTGTAAAAATAAAATGAACATTTTTCCCCAAAGCAGAACATTTTAACAGCCAGAAAAGAAAGCAATTACAACCCTAGTTCTATAGATCAGTTAAGATTTTTTGAGAATGTTTTGTTTCTATGAGGCTGTAATGGTGTATTTTTAAGGTAAGGTGGAAAGACTATTCATCAGGAATAAATCAAATAGCATTTTTTATGAGCATATAAGAAGCCTGTGTTCTGTTGACCTCATCATCTAATTACCCCATCAGTGATGGATGGCCCACCAAACTTTGGTCCATCCATGATTTATGGTACAGCAATGGGATGAATAGATAATGGAGCCCTCCAGGCTAAGATTCTAGGTTCCACACACTTGCTGTATTAAGACTGAATAAAAACATGTCTATTGAGCTAACAACATATGAGAAAGCAGCACTAGATGCTGCAGAAGATGCGGAGATGACAAAAGATAGCCCCACCTCTAACTCCTACACAGCTACAGAGGCTGTCAATGTAGGATGAGGTTTCCGAGGAGGAAAAACTGGTGTGATGTTAAGAACATGAGGAAAGAATTATGGGAGAGAAGGAACTTGAAAGATGGACACACTTTTGGCAGACTGAAATGGAGAAGTGGGGACAAGAACAATACAGGTGGATGGAAGAATGTGGGGGAGTCAATTCAGTAAAGGATATGAGAACAGGCTCCAGATAACTGGTTTCATTGAAGATTTGCTTCTTCCAAGATGAAAATCATCAGTGTCACCATTGTGTTTATGGTTTGAGAAGTAATAGATCTCATAGTAAAATGAATTAAAATACACAGAATCTTTTGATGAAAAATACAGAAGCCCAAGAGAATTAATGAATAAACAAGGTAGGTTTTATGGCAAAACCTTGATTAAACTAATGGCATCAGAAACCACCCTTTAGTTAGAAAATATAATAAAACCTGTACTATGTAAACAACAGTATTGCTAGATGTGAGTCTAATAATAAGAATCCATGGCCTAAATGGAGTAAATTATAAAATTTTAATGAAAGGTGATAAGAAAAATCAAATAACTGGAAAAATAAATGTCCTACTTCTGAGTGGAAAGATTAAAAAATGTGGATATCCAAAAATGTGTAAATTTAATGTAGGTAAGTCAAAATATTAATTGATAGCTGTAAGTACAGGAGGCCTTATAATTCTTAGAAAACAGCTATGGGGATTTTGAAAAGAAAGAGCAACATGGGATTACATGCCTAAGCAGATAAGAAAATTCTATAAAGCTATAATTAGTAGGATTGTTTGGCACTATCAAAAGTCTCAATAAAGATCAATGGGTGTATAAAAGACTAACATGTACACTGGAAAGTAAAATTATATTTCAGATCACTAGAGACAGTTTGGATAACAAAGCCATTGTTGGAACAGGGCACATTTGTATGTTTTGAGGGTAAATTTTACAATTTTTTCATAATTTAAATGTTCATACTTTTAGATATGGCAGCAGTTCCACATAAATATATCATTATCACTTAATTGTAGCATTACTTATAAAAAAAGATGGAAAATGATATAACCAACAGGAGGTTAAAGAAATTAACATATACTGGTGCTCTGGTATACTACATATTCATCAAACAAGAAAATATTGACCAGATATTCAAGCTGAAAAAGGAACATCACAGAATGTTGTTTACACCACAGTTTTAATTGGTCAAAGCTGGTGTAAAGAAAAGAATCAAAGACAGTCCAAAGGTATCCACTTAACTTCAGAAAACTGAGAAAATGGTGGAGTTGTTAAAAGAAAGAGGGAAATAAGAGTGGGAAATTGGTTTGGTAAAGATGGTGAACTAATTTTTTAAATGTAAACAGCTCATATTGATGAATTCATTACACAGGCAATTGAAAGAGAAGGTCACTGGAGAGTTTGAAAGAGACAAGTATTTGGGGTCAGCTACCTAAAGATGAGCATTGAATCATAGTGGACAGTATTCCTGTGGTGGTGGAGAAAGCAGAAAAGAAATATTGTCCAAAGACAAAACAGTGGCAATATGTGTGTACTTAGGTAAGAAGAGGGGGCAGGAAAGAACACAGAGTAAGAGAACCAGAGACAAAGGAGGAAAACTTGCCACTGGTTGACAAGCAAGTCTAGGGAGGGTGGACAACGCATATACTAGGAAGCTGCTTGACACGGACCTGAAAGGTGACAGACACTGGAATTACTGATAACCTTTGAGGGGACAGTCTAGGGGACTGAGTAATAAGAGGAGAAAGACTACAAGAGAGTGGGTGATAGCCCCCACTTATATATTTGACTTATTTCTCCACTTGTTCCATAACCATCTAATTATTTCATCAGTGAGGCATCAGCAGTGAATTGAATTAAAAGTAAATGAAACAGCAAGGACAGTAAAATGATTCCTGGTGACTGAACTTACATAAACAGGCACCTGTAGGCCTGCCTATACAATTTTCCAATTTGTTCAACAGACACTTCAGCCTACCACTTAGCAGGGTAAATGGCTTCACATTCTTAAGGGACCCAGTTGGATGGAGCTGAGAGATGGAGGAGAAGGCAGGGGATGACAATATTATAAATTGCACCGCAGGGGCTGTATTTACTTTCTCTCTCTAGTGAAGATTATAAATGAAACGAGATGCATTTTTCTAATCCATCTGAAGCCTTTGGTTTCTGTTTTCTCCTAAAGCAAACTGACTTAAAAAGTCATTTATTTGCTTTAGATTTTCTTCAAAATAACCTATTTTAGAAAAAGAGTTCAGACAGTGAAATTAATGTGGTCATAAAAAAAGCAGGGAAACGGTGACTATGAAAGGGATTAAGGAGATCTGAGAGGAGGAGAAATTTTCTTAGATGAATAAAAGGAGTGACTAAGACACATATGATTTAAGTCACCAGGAAAATGAGTCTGTCTGTCCTCTCAGAGTTGGGACTTCATGCCTGATGTGTGGGAGACTTCCCCTGAGCAGTAACAAGTAGGAAAGAAGACCCTCATCATAACAAGGTGACCTGACAATGTAAGAGTCTGGACGCGGCTATGTTAACTTTGTGTTCTCACAAAAGCCATGTCATTGTCACCATTTTATTAAACAGGCACATCCACCTAACCAAAGTTCATTAAGTATTGTATCCTGAATACAGAATGCTCAAGATACTGCTGTTAATAATGAAAGATATTAACTCCATTATGGATATCCTCCACTCAATACTTCTATTTACATTTTTACATTTACTGGCAAATAGCTTTTTCCATATGATCCTAAACAGGTGATCAAAAACTAGGGAAAGGATATAGGAAGGAGCATCATGATTTACCCTTCACATCTTTCAGCATTTGATCAACATACCTCCTCTTCTCTTCCCTGTCTAGTCAGAAAGACTGAGATAAGAGAGTAAAAACATCTTTAGTGATCATCCAGTTAAATCGCTCCATCTCGCAGGTGATGAAACTAAGTCTCTGAGAGGTGACTTGCCTGGGGTCAAAGGGCTTGTTAACACAAGAGGCAGAACTCAACTTCTGTCTCTTTACTTCAAGTCTTTGTCGAACTTTTTATGTATGTAAGGAGCAGAGCCATTCCTTTTAACCTTAAGGGGGTGCTTGCAGATAATATGGGCAAATATACTGGAGAAATGCCTTGAGATGACCTTTTGATGGGTATTGCCATTACTCCTTAAACTTTTAGCCTTGCCTTGGCATTGTGGCCATTTTCATGCTATAGTTGATTTTTCAAATTCTCAAAAGATGCCCTATCTCTATTTTGCTTGTCTGTATAAATCAGAACATCAGAAGTCTTCTCTCTAGGAAGCAGCATAGTAATAGCTCTTAGTATTGAAAGTAAATATCTGTAGCTGGACATAAGGTTTATCTTCCGTACAGCATGTGCCTTCAATTTTCTGTGCCCTAATCATGAATCTAGAGGGGAATGATGATTTTACAAGACAACCCATGAGTTTTTATACATCAAAATTATCAACACAGTGCATAGTCCTCTCACAGACTCTTTGATCGTATATATCCTCAGCTAGCTAAGGTTTAAGAATTTCTCAAAATACCTGCATTGCCACTCAGTCTACCACCAGAGTTCTGGAATGCAGCCACTGTGCTAGCGGTGAGGCAGTGCTTGCCGCCTCAGAACTCTGCTGAGCTGAGCGGATGTAGAGGATGGATATCGATGGCCATTACCCACACAATTTCTTGGGTTCCTGCTGACATCCTCATGCCCACATGCTCAGCTCATAAGAATGTGCTTTGCAGCAAGATGACCATGGTAGAGGGACCATTGCAAGGGGAGCATAAGAACTGTTTTAAGGGAATGTTAAAGTATGTCTTTGAATAGAAAGGCAGTGCTGTGAAATTCTGGGAAAACAGCACCAGATGGGCCAAGCTGGCATACAACTATCAGAAACAGTGAGAAATATTTTAAGCAAAAATGTATTGGGGACAGTCTGTAAAGCAAAAAGAAGAAGACAGTGTTTTAAGCATCACTTAGTAAAAAGGGTCTTAGTTTTAATCTTGTTTTTAAATCTAAGTTATTTAACTTGCAAGCCCATTTTAGGAAACTACTTAGCAACTCTGAGTTTTAATTTTAAAAAATCTATAAAAAATGAGGATGGTAGTGGGGTTTTTTGTAGTGGGTTTTATTGTGAGGATTCAGTAAGTCAAATAGCCTAGTGTGCAGCACCTATCAGATAAAAGGTAAATGGTAAGTATCAACAAACATTGATGCCTATATAGCAAAATCTAAGGATAGCTTCCATGTGCACAAAGTGGAGAAAGAAGTTTTGGTTTCAAAATCTGTGTTTCCAATTAAGCTTATAGCACCAAGATCTTCAAACACAAAGATTAATACATTAAGTAAAATGAGAAGAGAAAAAAAAGATTCTCACTTTAAGTGGAAAGTTGGAATACTTTCAGAATTTCCACGTAATCTCAAAAGGTTGAGAAAATCAAAGGACAACATTCCAAGAACCTCCCTTCTAAGTTCCAAGGGTGAGTTCTGCAACATTCTTTTTGATGTGTAAGCTGCCCCTCAGTCAGTGAGTCATGTGAAACTCACAAACCACAACTTAAGGGAGAAAGGGCTGTGCATTGCCCAATTGGTTGCATCCTTGGAGAAGAGACATCCAGTTGGTGTCCATTAGTCTCTGAATAATCACACATGTTATTTATTATTATTATAACCACTTATAATATAATCACTTCTTATTATGTATTAGAAGAATAAATCTGCTTTAATGGTAGGTAGCAGGACTCTGGGACTGTAGGAATACAGCTAATTTCAACGTGGTAATCCTTCCAATCAATAGAACTCTGAAAGAGTGGTTATGACACTGAAGGAGGAAGAGGATGAACATGATAGACCAAGGTAGTTATGCTGCTTAATAAAAAAAGGTAAAATGCAGAGATACAGCTTAAATAGTTCAGTTCATCAAAGACATTTCTTACTCTGAATATAACAATAAAGAGTTAAAGAAGAGTCTGTATTTATCTTCTCATTAGTAGATATGGTTTTTGGTGAAATTAAGCTCATAACTGATGGGCGGGAACAAACTTACTAGCCATGTCATCATAGGGAAAAAAGTGGCCATGGGACATCTGAAGGAGATGATGGGAAATGTTCTTTCTTACTGAGCAGCAATAGGGTCTGGAAAGATAGAGATATCAGGAGAACTGGGTTTTGCAAAGCATCTGCTGTTAAATGCAGCAACTCACAGGCATCCCCTATAACTGTCAAATTTACAATTGTACTGTGAGGACTGAGGTTTCTCTTTTCCACAAAACTCTTCTCGCAAGACGAAAACAATATTGGCCAATTTCCCGATAAATTTCAAGTGGGCAGATTTCATCACTCTCTTTGCTCTACATTTGGAGTAAGACAGAGCAAGGCAGAGATTGAGCAGGAGTGATGAATGCTGGAATGGTTTTTGGTTTCCTCTCTGAATAAGCTGAGTACTTCAGCTTCTATGTTGGCCTGGCACTTCTCCAAGGCTGGCCTTGGTCTTTAAAAAGCACTACATTCCAGGCTGTGACCAACTTATGGTTCAGTAGCTTAGTGATGTCCAACCTTTTGTGATCCCATTGACTGCATCACAACAGGCTTCCCTGTTCTTCACCATCTCCTGGAATTTGCGCAAACTCATTTCCATTGAGTTGGTGATGCCATCCAACCATCTTATCCTCTACTGGCTCCTTCTCCTCCTGCCCTCAGTCTTTCTCAGCATCATGGTCTTTTCCAATGAGTCAGCTCTTTGCATCAGGTGGCCAAAGTACTGGAGCTTCAGCCTCAGTCCTTCCAAAGAATAGTCAGGGTTAATTTCCTTTAGGACTGACTGGTTTGATCTCCCTGCTGTCCAAGGGACTCTCAAGAGTCTTCTCCGGTACCATAGTTTGAAAGCATCAATTCTTCGGTGCTCAGCCTTCTTTATGGTCCAATTCTCACATCCATTGGAGAAGGAAATGGCAAGCCACTCCAGTACTCTTGCCCGGAAAATCCCATGGATGGAGGAGGGTCGCAAAGAGTTGGACATGACTGAGTAATTTCACTTTCTTTCTTTCTCACATCCGTATATGACTATTGGAAAAACCACAGCTTTAACTATAAAGACTTTTGTTGGCAAAGTGATGTCTCTGCTTTTTAATACACTGTCTAGGTTTGTCATAGCTCTCCTTTCAAGGAGCAAGTATCTTTTAATTTCATGGTGGCAGTCACCATCAGCAGTGATTTTGGAGTGATAAATGATGTGCTTTTTTTTCTTAATTTTTAATTTTCTATTGGGGTATAGTTTATTAACAATGTGATAGTTTCAGATGTACAGCAAAGTGGTTCAGTTATACATATAAATGTATCTATTCTTTTTCAAATTCTTTTCCCATTTAGGTTGTTATATGATACTGAGCAGAGTCTGATGCACTTTTAGTGGTGGGAGTGTTACTAAGGGGTTTGTCCAAACTGCCCAAGTGAGATGATGTCTAGGATGTCCTAGCTGTGAGTGAGGACCATTTGGTTCAATCCTCTGCTCTGGGTTTTCAAATTGTACTTAAAAAGAAAGACAAAAACAAAGTGAAAATAAGGTGGTATAAAACTTGCCTGAATACTTAGGATGTTCTGAAGGCAAAGATGATTAAGAATCAAGATAATAGGTCTGGTTTCCTTGGAATCCAGGCAGCGGCAGGAGGGGAAGCAGAGGTCACTCAGTTCTGCCTTCCATCTACAAGGGCGTCCTGAGCAGGCCCTTCCACTTTTGCATAAACATTCCAGACACAAGGAACATGTTCCTTGCAAAGAAAATAATTTCCAGTTGTATCAGTTTGCATATTAGAAAAGTGTTACTTATTTTGAGTCCCCAGGTTATATTTGTTGGACTTTGCATTCCCAAATTATCACATAGAAAATTATATCTTAAAATACTCAATGTTATTTTCAATGAAATGGAGAGTATTTTAAAAGCCCCACAGAAATTATTTTGGAAATATTCTAGTTTTCTTCTGAGATTAACAGTTATAGAACACTCACTCTTCAGACTCTGTGATCAACAATTTACATCAATGATCTCATTTAATTCATACAATGAGATATGAAATAGGCACTATTATGTCCATTTGACAGATAAAGTTACTTTGCACTTTGTCTCAGGAAACCTCTTCTGTTAATTTATGGAACTGGGACATAAACACCGACTATTAATCATAAAGCTATTATTCAATCATTTTCTAGCTCATTTTGCCTTAAATATAGCTTCTTATATGTCATTTCTAAGAGGAGAAGTTTTAGAACTCAAAAATGTCAATGATCTTACATAACTTTAACTAAGGAAAGGACCTGGAAAGAGACAATTTTCTCTCAATAAAAAACCCAGTATCAAATTCCTGTTACATAACCATGCTGCATCACCCTTCAGGAGGTTGATGGTAGAACAACATACTGGGCACCATTTTTCTTGTTTTGTATAATAGAATAACAACTGAAGTGGCAAAACAAAACAACAACAACAACTAAAACATGCTATGAAAGGAAAAGAAACCATGGCTCTAGTTACATGCTGGAATTACTGATAGAGAGGAGGGCATCTGTACTGCACTAGGAAATGAAAATCCAGTTTATGTCAGTAACACCGAGGAACAGGAAGAGACCTAGTCCTAGACCTGATAGAAATTTTTTCTTATCTACATCTAGAATCAATCCTTTCAACAATCTGTTTGAAAGTACGGTCTATCAGTAAATTCAATGGTTGTGTCAGAAAGATATGTGTTCCTCCTGTGTTAACCATGGAGTCTCTGTCAGTGCTGACGTTGTTGCCGTTTCCAGCTGCCCTTTCTGTCTAAGGCACCCGTATGTGCAGGAGCTCGCCTGTCATCTTCCTGGAGCATCGTCACTGTAGCACTTATGAGCTACAAATGAGGACCGACCCCACTGCTTTTACTCATGGAGTACCCATGGAGCCAATGTATTAACGTGAGCACTTGTTAAGAAAGGCTTATTTTTTTTTTTCACTAATTAATTCAACTCATACCCATCACAGAGCTTTACAGTTAGAATGTTTGACTCTCAAAACCCCACGTGGCTCTCCACGTGGAAAACAAACACAAATTTAGAATTTGGGGGAAAGGGGTGCTCAAAACTGCTGTAGCATCTAGCAGTGGGAGATTCCTTTTTGATGAAACACAAGATTGTGATTTTAATGTGTGTGGCCTCCCTTTGTGATTTTAATGTGCGTGGCCTTAAATAAAATGCTTCTAGTACATTTCAAATAATTGCCTGTGGTTTTTAAACATTCTTCTCAGAAAACTGATGGCATGTTTGGTGGATTGTGGTGACAATCAACTCAGAAATATTCACAAAACTCAGTGGATTTACACTCACCAGTATCTGTTTCTCCCCTCTACTATCTTGGTATTTCTTTTGTCAACACATCAGCCCTCCAAACCCTTACTCAGTTTCTTCCCACTCTCAATCCTTCTTAGTTTGATCCCTTGATAAACAAGTTCTGTAACCTTGGAGTTTGCACGCTCATGCTCAGTTGCTCAGTCATGTCCAACTCTTTGTGACCCCATGGACTGTAGCTCATCAGGCTCCTCTGTCCACAGAATTTTCCAGGCAAGAATATTGGACTGGCTTGCCATTTTCTCCAGGGGATCTTCCTAACCCAGGGATCAAATCCTCGTCTCTTGGGTCTCCTGCACTGGCAGGCAGATTCTTTACCACTGAGCCACCTGGGTAGCCCAACCTTGGAGTTTACCACCACCTTTTCCAGGCATAGTGATGTTTACCAAGGGCTTCATTTGAACTTGACAGTCTCACTGTGGGTAGAAGTATGGAGAAGAGCAAGACCACATAAATGAGCCCTAACTTTGTCAGAAGGTAAAAATCATCTTCATTATTTCCTTAAAGTAAGGTTTCATGGGGAGGGTCTGTCAGTTGAATTGTTTCCCCACCAAAAGATGTTTCAGTCCTAACTGCTGGTACCTGTGAACATGACCATGTTTGGAAATGGGGTATTTGCAGAGGTAATCGAGTTAAGATGAGTTCATGCTGGATTAGGAAGGATGCACCCTAGATTCAATGACTGACATTCTTTTAAAAGGGCCATGTGATGACAAAGAGCATAGAGATACACACAAGGAGAACTTCATGGGACCCTGAGGAACACCAAGAATGCCCATACCCACCAGAAGCTCAGAGAGAGGCATGGAAGAGATTATCCCTTATAGCCTGGAGAAGGAATCAACCTTGCTGGCACTCTGATTCATACATCTAGCTTCTGGGACTGTGAGAGAATAAATTTATGTTGTTTTAAGCTACGCAGTTTATGATAATTTGTTATAACAGCTGTAGGACATAAATAAGGAGGCAAGAGGTACAAGAAAGCAGAGAGATATGAGGCTCAACAAACGTACAATCGTGTTATTCAAAATAACACAAGGCAATCTCTCTATTTTTTAAAAAGTCACAACTTACAGATTCATATGAAAGTGAACTATCAGATATTGAGTGTCTGCATCAAGATGGGAGGGAGGAAGGTGTGTTAGGAGAAGGGTAGCTGCTGGCATACTTAATCTGCTCTAGCTCAGAACACTAGGCTTTTTTTTTTTGTAAAAGGGTTCACAAAGCAAGGAATAATGCAGGCTAGTAAGTCTGCAGCAAAACCTCAAAGTGCTATGATCATTTGTTCTATAAATCTCTTCTAATCAGTCTATTCTCTCCATGCAATCCTGCCATATTGTGATCTTGATATTCACTGAGCAAGAACAGAGATGCTGTAATTGTGGGCAGGTTTCTCATTGTTCACTCTTTCAAGATTAAGTGTTCTGCACAAGGCATTTTCTATAAATATGACAAGAGATGGCAAAAAACAGATGGGAACATTTCAATCCCTATTCACCTATTATTTTATGCTGCCTTTGTTCTCATCTTAATAACATCAACTTTATGGATGAAAGAACACTATTGTATTACCCCCAGGGTTCTTACACATAGTAAAACTTCAGGTAACAAAATTTGTTTCATTTTATTTCTGTCATCTAAGCTGTGGTGTAGTAACTAACCTTGACCAACCCTAACTCACTTCCAACCTCTCCATCTCACCTGATTAAATAAATGTTATGTGTCCTCTGTTGGTGTGCATATAGGCAAAAGGTCTTCCCTAGCCACTCACTGATCATTAACCATTAGTGTAAGGATTTTTGTTTTTTCCTCTGTTGTCAGTTCATTAAGAAATAAGATAAAAAGCTAGAAAAATGGTTTATTTATTTAAAGTATTTAAAAATATCACCTGGCATGAATGAGACATGGCAATGCAAGAATGTGAGAGGGATACAGGACTGACATCATCAAGCTATGGATTTGGAAATCTGCCTTAACTGTGATAAGGTTTATAAACAGATCTTATGCCACTTACAAACTTCCCAAGTGACTCAGCAATAAAGAATCTGCCTGCCAAGGCAGGAGATATAGGAAACTTGGGTTTGATCCCTGGGTGGGGAAGATCCCGGAGGAGGGAATGACAACCAACTCCAGTAATTCTTGCCTGGAAAATCCCATGGACAGAGGAGCCTGGTGGGCTACAGTCCATGGGGTCACAAAGAGTCAGACATGACTTAGCAACTGAGCATACACACATGCATTCCGCTTATGCTAACACGTCCAGCACAAAATACCTGCCTCATTAATTTGTTGTAACCAAGGCCTGAGATTAATTTATCTGGCAAATATTTACTGACAAATATTTATGTGCTAATGTTTTAGATGCTGGAGACAGAACTGTAACCCAAACAGACAAATTTCTGTCTTCAGACCTATAATATTATGGTGATGATGGTGGTTTAGTCTTTAACCCATGTCTGCCTCTTTGTACCCTATGGACTATAGCCTGCTAGGCTTCTCTGTCCATGAAATTTGCCAGGCAAGAATACTGGAGTGTGTTGCCATTTCCTCCTTCATGGTATCTTCCTGACTCAGGAACTGAACCAGCGTCTCCTGTATTGGCAGGAGGATTCTTTATCACTGAACCACCTGGGAAAACCTCATTATGGATGTTTTACCAAATTATAGGCATATACTAAGCACTCAGTAAATGATAGTTATTTGTATTATCATTACTGTTTTCATTATAATTACTGTAGAATTACTAAATATAAGTGTCCTTTTTGCTCAAGTCTTATTTTTCACTAAGAGCAGTTGAAATATACTATATACATGAGATGGCTCTTATTCTCAGGAAACTGCACTCTGAAGATAAATACCGATAATCACAGTGAGTAGCATTACTGTTACCCTACCAGCACGCATACAACGGCATGCATACCCAGATGAAGTGTACAGTAGAACTTTGGACCATTTATTTTTTCTGTAATAGATTAAAGTCATGAATCGATGGCTAAGAAACTATACAGTTATTAAAAAGCATCCATCAGGTACTCACTTTGTTCTAGAGGGAAATATACTAAAAGATCACAGGGCCATCCACTTGCTGTGACTGAGCTCAGAAGCGCTAACACAAGTTTCATGTTCTTCTGTTGATGAGCATACATTTATGATTCTTTTGTCTTATAAGTGTTAAAGTTCTCAGAATAAAAACTAAAAACAAACAAAAAATCATTTGCTTTAATAGTTATTTCATTTTGGCTAGATTGCCAAAGGAAAATCCCAGCAAATATTTTAAGTTTTCTTTTCTACTGCTTTGTATGCAATTTAATAATTATCCTTAGTCTCCAAATCGAAAGAGTGGAAGAACTCCAGGTATCTTCTTGTACTTGAGATTATCACAGCAAAAACAATATGGGAAGTGTTAAGCCATCATTTTTGTTTCATTTCTCCCCATAGTCTATGTCCCATTTAAATAAGTGAGTAAATCTAAGGATTTGTGTTTCTTACAAAGGGATATTCAAAGTTAAGGTCTTTTAAATCTCAAACAGTAAAATAAAAGTCCTTCAGATTTTGGTCAACGAACTGTAGAATAATAATGCAAATATTAAGAAAAAAGTTATAAAATACTCTAACTTGAGGTGTTAACTGTTAAAGCAACTGCTTCTAATTATCTCTAACTTCTCCTTGTAAATTGGTGTTTGGGTTGAAGTTTAGGAAAACAGTCCTTGGTAAGTACAATAAAAATACTAAAAATTACTTGCATTTTTCTAAAAAGTCATTCTTTTATATTTTGTTAAAAAACCCTCTGAGTTCTTAAGCAAACTGTGAGTTAGAATCAGTCTTTTAAAATAATCTTTTTATTTTTAAGCAGTTTTAGATTTAAAGAAAAAGTGGGAAAACGGTACAGTTAGTATGTACTCAACACACAGTTTCTCATGATTAAGATCTGACTTAGTATGGTACATTTGTCTTGGCTACTTCTGTCTTGGATATTCCTTTGGAAAAGGTGTATGGATTCATTACATATTCTAATGTGTTTTCTATGGATTATAAGATAAAGTCAAGCATGTATGTGCTGATACTTTTTAAGTTGACCTGTCTTTATACTTAGAAATGTCTCTTATTAATAGGCTTACTTGGTGACTCAGATGGTAAGGACTCTGCCTGCAATGGAGGAGACTTGTGTTTGATCCCTAGGTTGGGAAGATCCCAGGGAGAAGAAAATGGCAACCCACTCCAGTATTCTTGTCTGGAGAATTCCATGGACAGAGAAGCCTGCAGGCTACAGCCCATGGGGTCCCAAAGAATCAGACATGAATGAGCGACTCTCACTCACTCACTCACTCAGTGAACCAATACTGATATGTTACTATTAACTAAAGTCTACATTGTATCCAGATTTCCTTAGGTATTGCCTAACGTCCTTTTTCTGTTCCAAGACCCTATCCAGGATACTACATTGCATTTAGTTGTCATGGCTCCTAAAGCTCTTTCCAGCTGTAACCATTTCTCAAACTTTCCCAGTTTTTGATGACTCCTCAGTGATAAGAATTACTGGTCAGGTGGTTTTCTCAATGACGGCAAGAGGGACTTGTCTGATGCTTATTATATGATTAGACAGAGGTTATAGGTTGGAGGGAAGAAGAGCACAGAGGTGTGGGGTCAATCTCAACACATCACATCACATCAATGGTACAGGCCTTCAGCAGGACTCACCAAAGTTAATGTTATCCTTAATCACCTAGCTGGATGTTGGTCAGATTTCTCCACTGTAAAGCGACTCTAAACCCCTACTTCACGTTGAAGTTTTTAGAAGGAAGTCACTAAAATCTGTGCAGCCCACATTGGGGGTGTAGATATAGTATTTTTTAACTTTAAATTTGACTTGAGTTTTTCCCAATATGATGCTGTAACTAAATACATTTGAAATACCTGGTTTTCAAAGACAGGCTTATGAATAGGACAGAGGTGTCCTCCTTAACTGAAGCACGGCTAGGGGTGACCTTCCAGATGATAAGAGGATTCACTGGACAATTTCCAGTCTCAATGATTTTATCTGTTTGTTTAGGTTTCAGTTTCTCTTTAAATTTGCAGAGACTCGAGAATTAAATTAAAAAACATAGTTTTTAATATGCATCCATTACCTCTTACTCTGCTCTTCAAACTTTATTTACCCACAGTGCACATTATAAACATCATCTTCCTTAAATTTAATACTCATTGCCTCTTTTGTGTGGTTTACATATTTTAGAGTTATTAGTAAAAGAAACTAGAAACAGAATAATGAAAAATGTTTACCAGTGGGTCCAACCAGTGACATCTTTCATCACCTTCCTCTGTCAGTAAGCTTATCCAGAGGCAAGACACCCAGCAATCCCAGTAACACTGGGGAAAATATTCCTTAGGGTCACACCCATGCAGGCACACACACACTTTGCTTCCTTAAACTAAATTAAGTTTATTAGGTGTTCCTGCCCATGTGTGCTGCGTGCTTAGTCACTTCAGTTGTGTCCGACTCTGCGACCCCAACGACTGCAGCCTGCCAGGCTCTCCTGTCCATGTAATTCTCCAGACAAGAATACTGGAATGGATTGCCATTTCCTCCTCTAGGGGATCTTCCTAATCCAGGGACTGAACCCATGTCTCTAGTGTCTCCTGCATTGTCAGGCAGGTTCTTTATCACTAGTGCCACCTGGGAAGTCCATGGTTAAATTAACAAGATTCTCTAGAGACAATTCAATTCCACGTAACTCATGTGGCATATTACCGCTCCTTATTTTCACCCACATCACTGTAGTAAGCCATGTGTACTTCTTGATAAAGAAATTCAGGCTCAATTTCAAATAGCAATGAGTGCTTGGGTGTGGAACACAATGTTAAACATATTCATATATGCTATATTTTAAATTCTACATACTGGTCTTGTGTATTTATTGCTTCTGTTAATTAGACAAGAAAACGGAAAATGTGTTCTTTGCCCCCATTGGTTCGTGTGCGTGCCTGCAGGGCTCCTTTGTCCATGGGATTCTCCAGGCAAGAATATTGGAGTGGGTTGCCATGCCCTCCTCTGGGGGATCTTCCCCACCCAGGGATAGAACCCGAGTCTCTTCTGTCTCCTGCATTGGCATGTGGGTGTTTTATCACTAGCGCCAACTGGGAAGCCCTGGGATAATTCTATTCTCTGTTGTTCAAAATGTTAATTCAGAGTGTAACACATTGTCAAAGGCATAATAAAATAATAGCTATTCTTTAAAGCTTACTATGTGCCAAGAAATATACTAAGAGCTTTACATGAAATGTCTCATTCAGTGCCCCCAACAATTTTATGTAGTACGCTCCACTGGTAAAGAATATATTTGAGGAAATCAAAGTTTAGAGAGTGTGTTAGATTGATTACATTATGGTTTTAATGAATGGCCTCTCTGTATGCATGTCTTTTGCCTTGTAACTTATAACCCAGTAGTTCCCTCCCACACTACTTCTGCCCTTGTGACTTGGTTTGGCCAGGGGTCAGCGGCCGACTTGATGCAAACAGAGACTTAAAAAAGAGCTTGTGTGTTTCCGTGTTATACATCACTTCTCTGTGTTCATCAAGAGATTAAGCCCAGGTTAGCCTAAGAATATGATCCATCTAGTCTACTGGAGAGATAAAAGAAACATATGAGATGAAATGAGGATGGCCAAGCCATCCACATCCTGAACAAGGCAGCTCCCCACTGACCTGTCAGCTGACCAATCATAAGCACAATCAGGGCCAGGACCAGGGGGAGGAGAGTGAGGCACTTGCCTTGAGTGCAAAATATAAGGAGGCACCAAAAAACCCAGAAATAAAAATAAATAATATTTTAATTCCATAGTTCAAGAATGAAAAATAATTTTAAAAATCTATGATAGACAAAATATCAAAATTTTAAATAAAAACAGGATCAATATTACTGACTGAATTTTTATCAGTCCCAGGGTATTTTCAATGGCTATCAGAAAGGAAGGAATAATATTCTAAAAAATAGTTCATATCATTGATTCTTCTGTTGTCATGAAGGAAAATGACAAGGAAACATGAGAAAACTTGAAATTCTGATAGTAATATCATGTTATTTGGCAAGGGTAAAAGAGAAAGCTTTGTGAGACCAAAGTTCAGTGGAATTATTCAGAAGAATAGATGTTAAGCAAAATCATATGTCTTTTCTTGTGTCTGCATGGATTTAATTTATAATTTACATTTTCAGGATTTTAGAGTTGAATAAGTGAATCATAAGGAACAAATTTGCAAACACTAAATCTATATAAAATGTACATGGACAGACAGTGCAAACTAATAACACCGGAGCTTTCATGAATCAGACTTCAAGCATCTGTGTTTCTTTTTGAACCTGACAGACATCTTTAAAAAATTCAATTAAATGTACTCTTCAGTTAAGTTTCCTACTTCCAGACTCTCATGGGCACCCAAGGGTTCACACACTAATTAATCTCTTACGAGATGGAGGGTTATCACTCTTGATTCGTTTGAAGAATACGTGGTACATATATACCTCATCTTCAACCATGAACCTCCCTTTCACTGCTCCTATTGCTTTTTGCTTTTTTTGCATCAGAATACCTCTACTTTGAATGAATAGTAAAACCATAACTAACATTCAGAGGTTACTGAGATCCTGAGGTTAGGATACATTTCAGCAAAAACAAATGCCTGTCAAATTGACAACAAATTGGATGAATTTGATCCTTGGCCGGAGGATGGTATTTTTCACATCTGTAAAGAGCTTTTCCTTCTCTTCCCTGGAAAACCATTTGGAGTGGAGAAGGTTTAAAAGCCCCTGCCCTTCTTTTAAAAAAATTTTTGAGCATAAGAAAATAAATTCCCCCACATAGAACATATGTGACATTAAACCTATAATACATTAAGAAGTCAACTTCTTTGGGCAAATTGCCTCCAAAACAGCATTTCTATTAAATATTAATCTTTTTTTTCCTTAGGTGTATGCCAGTTGAGAAACCAGCATTCAGGAATTTGGGTATCTACTGAAGTCAGTGAAGAAAGGAAGGTTGGCTAGGACAGAGCTAAGTAACAAGATGTCTAACAACCCACCAGAAGATCTCCAAGCCATTATCAATCCATTCACCCACACTTGAGAATGCTATTTGACTAGTGAAGAATCTACCTATTTTCACTTTTCAGAGCTTGCTTCTCTGTCTTGTACAAGATGTAGCCATGGAATGAAATGCCCAATGTAAAGAATTTTGTGAAACTATTAAGTTTATCAATAAAAGAATGTTCATTACTTTGCATCCCTGATATTACAGAGAATAATGACTTTAGTAGTAAATGTCTTTTCTCTCTTAAATATTCATAAATCACATGGCCCTCTAAAATATCACTGGGGATTCATACTGTATTTGTTATTCCAAAGATGTGAGGTTACTTTTGGAAAATCAAGATAATTGCCAAACTTGGGATTGCTCCAATTTCTGTTTTCTCAAACATTACCAAGAGCGATCTCTTTGTCTTAATGATCTAGCATGTCATACATATGCCTGAACCTGCAGACTTGGATTCATTTAAAAGAGTGAGGTAGTTTTTAATCCCTTCTATGTCTTCAAATCATTTATGTTGCTTTGAATTTCCTAGTTTGAATAAGCTTCATGTCAGAGGAGATGGAAACAAAAGTCTCTGTATTTTGTTGTCTATTAATATCAGAGCAACAATTCCAAGCAGAGTGCCTAACCCTTCTTTCTTTGTCTATGTTGAAACACAGATAAAGAAACTCCTCTGCTTGATTTGAATGTTTTCCTCAAACATAGGCTTAATTAATGCAACTTAACAAATCTTTCTGGAGAAGGAAATGGCAACACACTCCAGTGTTCTTGCCTGGAGAATCCCATGGACAGAGAAGCCTGGTAGGCTGCAGTCCATGGGGTCGCACAGAGTCAGACACGACTGAAGTGACTTGGCAGCAGGCAGCAACAAATCTTTCAGAGCATCTGCATGCATGCTCACTCGCTCAACTGTGTCCAACTCTTTGCAATCCTATGGACTGTAGCCCACCAGGCTCCTCTGTCCATGAAATTTCCCAGGCATTAATACTGGAGTGGGTTGCCATTTCCTTCTCCAGGGCATATTCCTGACCCAGGGATTGAACCCACGTCCCCTTCATTGGCAGGTAGATTCTTTACCACTGAGCCATCAAGGAAACCCTCCATTTGTGCATACGATCTAGTAAGATGAAAATCTTTTTCATTGTTTTCACCTGATGTGGTAGAAGTTTACACATATCTTTGACTTTACATTATTAAAGCATCTGTTTTATGCATTCTATTAATGCATTCTAAGTCTCTATAGAGCTAACATCCTATTAACTCTATAAAGAGTCCATCAGACTCTCTCTTGAAAATCACTGGACATCTCTTCTACCACTGATGTTTACCATGAGAAATAAACACCACATCTAAGGTCCTCAGGACTTCCCCAGTGGCTCAGACGATAAAGCATCTGCCTACAATGTGGGAGACCTGGGTTCAATCCCTGGGTTGGGAAGATCTTCTGGAGATGGAAACGGCAACCCACTCCAGTACTCTTGCCTGGAAAATCCCATGGACAGAGGAGCCTGGTAGACTATAGTCCATGGGGTCGCAAAGAGTTGGACACGACTGAGCGACTAAACTAAACCTAAAAACTAAGGTCCTCAGTGTCACTCCTGAATGGCAGAGCTTGACAGGTAATGGGAGGTAGCCAAATACAAAGGTATCAACTAATGGGAGGATGCCACGAGTACAGGAAAGATGAAGGAGACAAAATACGGGGACGTGGTCACTTACTTGACTAGACTGCTGTATTCTTGCTCAGAATATTCTTATACTGAAATATCCAAAATGCACTGGCCTTTAACATATCAGATGTTCAGTTTTGTGTTTTATGTTCCTTTTTTTTCCTTCCCCCACAAATATCAGATTACAGGAGTTTTGAGTTGACGCTAGATGTACCTGCTTTAAATGTTTTTTTCTTAGTCTTCATGAGATAATTCCTCTCTCCTCAGCAGATGGGCATTATGTTATCATGCAGCAGGCCAAGAAAACTAAAGTCTGTTCTTTAAAGGCTTTAGTATATTTTCCTGTGCTCTTTTCATACATGCCTTATTTCTTTTCCAAAGTCACAAACTTCAGCTAGGTGGGGGAGACAGAAATAACACACAAGCTCCCAAATGCGCCTGTTTCCTAGTTAGAATAAAGAATGAGATGCATATAATAAAATGCTGTCCTGCTCATGTCTGAATGATGACCTATCAAATAAGTTTACAAAAGTATGAGGTGCTTTACGTCTGTCCTCTTATTGCTGCTACTTGATATTCCTCACAAGACCTAGAACAAGGCCAGACATAGAAAGTACAAGGGGTCCTCAAAAACTGCAAAAGTGTTGACACAAAGTGTTCTTTTAGTAAGGATATTTAGCCCATATACTGCTAAGTCATTTCAGTCGTGTCCGACTCTATGCAACCCCATAGATGGAAGCCCACCAGGCTCCCCCGACCCTTGGATTCTCCAGGCAAGAGTACTGGAGTGGGTTGCCATTTCCTTCTCCAATAAATGAAAGTGAAAAGTGAAAGGGAAGTCGCTCACTCGTGTCCAACTCTTAGCGACCCCATGGACTGCAGCCTACCAGGCTCTGCCATCCATGGGATTTTCCAGGCAAGAGTACTGGAGTGGGGTGCCATTGCCTTCTCCTAGCCCATATAACTCACTCTAATTATAGAAATATAATTTCTAACTATAGAAATATAGTTATTTCTAGCTGTCTTTTTGTTGTTGTAGATCCACGAATTCTTTTGATTCATGGTTCACTAAATCATTTTGACTTGAAAGAATTCATCTTTTTAGTATAAATGCTATCATCATTTAAGTAACGATGTGAGTTTTGTCTGTAAAATTGAGATAATAATACCTCTTCAGGTTGTTTTGAATGGTGAATATAATGGCATATCAATACTTTGTGGATGACACAGCACCTGTGACATAGTAGGGATGCAATAAATATGTGTCCCTCCCACAATGATAGAAAAAAATTATTACCAGTGACAGATGTGAACTTCCAAATTCAATTCAAGTTAAACCTATGTGGCCATAAAAAAATAATTTTAAATTATGGATGAAGCAAGTTTAGTCATGATCCATCATAGTATTATATTTATTAAATTTTCCAAAACTATTTTTGATTTAATCAAAATGTGAAAGGCTCTTAGTACATGTATCAACAGCATAGCCCTTAGAGGAGAGGTGTAATAAATCAGCCTTCTTAGAACTCTTATAAAATTCTTTCCATCTACAAGTTTGCCATATCATTTGGAAAACTGAGTATCTTTTAAGAAAATATCTGGGAACTGATTTGAAATTTCAAATTTTTTTGTCCACACTAGCTTCTTCCTGGTCCCTCTCATTCACACTGAATTCTTTGCTTTCTCTAGAGTTCTTGAATCTCCATGAATAACTAAAGAGGTCTGAGGCGAATACAAGACTCTGGGAAACACAACAGGGAATTTAAGTCTAGAGTCAGAGAAAGTGATGTTTAAACTGAGATATGGATGGTGGAAGTTGGTCAAGTATATGGGGTTGTCAAATATCTTAGGAACCAGTTGCCAAGGTTCTAAGCCCCTACCTAGGGAAAGGGAGACCACGGCACTAGTGAAGCGAGGACAGTCTGATGCGGCTAAAGCTGAGGGTGAGAAGGAAGACTGGGGTAAAGGTATCATTATCCACTATTCTTTTATTCTTTTGCAACCCTTGTAAATAGTGAATTTCCTGGCAAGTATCATCTCTTATGCTTCTTATGTGGTTTTTAATCAATATTCCACACACTAAAATGTGTTAATTGACACATTGACCATATAAGGGAATCCAGCATATTGAGAAGTTTCAGACAAGTTAGGGTCTATGCACACACATGCTCACATACACATTTATTGGTTATCAACAAATACCAGGCACAATTTAAGGCAAATATTAATTTACTTAATCCTCTTTACTATTATCCTTATTTTACAGAGGACACTAAAGCTCAAAGAAATTAATTAACTTTCTCAAATATAAAATCTACCAAATAGTATTTAATACCTAGAAAACCAGGTAGTAAAGCTTCGGGGCTTGAGCATTTAATCACTATGCTAGAAAATATTTTATGTTTTTTCTATTAATTGTTTTAAAATGTACTTTGTAAAGGTCACCTTTCTATTCCCACTAAATTCTTCACTTCCTCCACTATACAAAGACTTGCAGTCCAGACCTTTCACCTGAATCTAGATCTAGATCTCAGCATCAAATTTCCCACTAAGAGGATCTAAATTTGAATATAAAACAGGCACTTAAACTCATTCTGTCCATGTCTCAAACTGAACCCATACTTCCCTCTCAGAACGTCTCTTTTTCCTTTATTAAACACACCCCACTATTTATCTAGGTACTTAGGACAGGAACTTTTTGCCCCCTCCATCTCCATATCAATGTAGGAACCATGACCCCTCACCCTCCCACCTTAAGGTTTTGCTAATTGGACCACTTCCCATCTTTCCCTCTGTTATTATCTCTATTCAGGCTCCTCCTCATTCATCTAATTGGTCCCTTTGCATCTGATTTCCCTTACAGCACATTCTCACAGTGTGGCCAGAATTTTCTTTCTAAATCCTGATGACTATCACTCTCCTGCCCAAGTAGCTTTAACAGCCTTCACTGTCACAAGGACTAGGTATTAATCTATTAGGAAGACTGACTTGAAGTTCCTTCTCTAGCCTTTTTTGCTTGCAAATTCTATCACATGCCACATACTTACTTTGTTTTTAAAAATACTTTCAGTTTTTCAAAGAAATCTCTCACTTGTAGCCTCTGCTCATCCTGCTCTTTATGCCTAGAATGTCCATTCTTTACTTCTCTTGGCTAACTCCTACTGGTTCATGGGAAAACAACTCATAGGCTGGATGATACTTGAGAGTGTCTGGATGACATCCCAACTACCAATCCTGACCCCACATACTATAAACATGTGAGATGGTCACATCACTCAAGACAGAGTACATTTCATTTATATTTGCATCTTTAAGGTATGCCACTGTATCTAGTACCACAATGGGTAAAATGTTTGTTGAAAGAAGCAATTTCTTTTTAATACAATCTCAAGTGCTTAAAAATGACACATTTCCATTTTGTCTGCCTTTTCCCTTTTTTACCTCTCTGCATTTTATCTCCCAGGTCTGTGTACATAATTAGCTATAAAGCCTGACTTTATATGAACACTTACCCTAAATTATGGAATTATAAGAATGAGAATTATAAATTGTTTAGGACCCATATTTTTAAAGAAAGAGCTCAACTTTTTTGCATGCAGTGACTTAGCTTTGGAATGTAAAACAATTTCAGAATTCCTTTCAGCTGGCACATTTATTTTCCATAAGAGAGCAATGTTGAGATGTGTGCATGGTTGTTTCATTTCTTTATGTTATTTTCTAAATTCCAGCTTTCCAACTCAATCCTTAGCGTATACTAGCCTACAGAGAATGCTGGGACTCTTGAGTTCTCTGAGGAAGGACAGGCTCAAGATGCTCACCACAGGCTACTAATGCATCCTCTTGCATGATTTATTAGAGGTATTTCCCACTATGATGATAGGTTTGCCTGGTGGCAGAGAACTTCCTGTGTGCATTTATACAGGCTCTGAGGCTATGTAGGGAGAGAAATTTTATGGAATGACTTTGGGTGATGCAGCTGCAGAATCAATTAGACTGAATAGAGCCCTTGGTTGCCAATTTTAGTAATACCAGAAAAATGAAAATGCTGAAGCTGGTAGTCACCCAGATGTTTCAGCCCTGCTGACTGGCACATCAGTGTTCATTCTTTCTGTTCTGTCTTTGGTTCTCGGGCATGCCTCATGATAAAAATAAGTCCTGCTCTTACTCTCACATGAAGTCCAATTACTGGAGAGGCTCAAAATAGTACAGTAAGAACCATATCCATTGTTCCATTTTCATGGCGCAGAGTCTCAGCCACCCAACAAGTGAATCATCAGGAGGGTCCATATAAAAACAAAAAAATAAGGAAGAAAAACAATTTAAAGAAATACTGGGGAACTAATAGCAGTATTAACTCAACTGTCAAAATGAAAAATTTGAAATAAAATTTGAAGCTTATTTTTATTAGAAAGCAAACTTTCTACTATCATCTTTATCAAATATATGTAAATCAAATATATTCTTGAGATATATATCTTTATCACCTTTATCAAATGTGTATCAGATCAGATCAGTCGCTTAGTTGTGTCCGACTCTTCATGACCCCATGAATCACAGCATCCCAGGTCAAATGTGTATACTGATATGTATATATAGCATACATACATAGTAATCTATGCATATATATTACTACATATATATGTGTGTGTGTATAAATATATATATATATATATATATAGTTATCATACTTTTCACCCTTTGAATGCTGGCTTTATATATATAGTTCCAAAGTCCCACTTTATATTTTTGATGAATGGCAGATACAGTCTTCTAGGACAAGACTTTCACATTTATTTTTCAGAACTGGCAGTTCTTCTTTATCCTCTTGTTTCTACAAATATCAAAGTAATTCAGATAAGAAGGAAAAGTCTTTTATTCTAGACACAAACTGTTGTGAATGCCTGTAAACCTGAGAATGACCTGAGTCAAAACTAGATGAACATATCTTTCTTGGCTTTGTCAGCTGAGAGGGCTAGAAGGAATGCTAATCCAGTAGGACGGGTTGCCCAGATACCAATTTCTAGGACCATTCTCCAATAAAAGAAGCCAGAGTGCGTTGAGAAACAACTGACATTAGGCCAAGAGCAGAAAACACACAGATAATATAAAACATAATGCCAGAAAGCAGTGTTAAAAAAACAAAACAAAACCTGATGTGTGTATCAAAAGGACAAAGAAACCAACTGAAATAGCTCCCGACAACCAGTTAGAACAATTTGGAAAAAAAAAAAAAAACAACATTGGATTATAGCCCAAAGTATAAAATAAACAGCCATGAGTCCATACTGATACAAATGACTGTATCAAGTAATGAAATGGGGGAGAACAGAAGTCCTCCTGTGCAGAAGGATTCTGATGCTTCACGTGAATACTTAACCCTCAAGGAGGTAAAGTGTAGACAACTGGCATTCCCCTGGGTGATCTACCACAGCACCAGGACCCTAACTGGGGTGGGAGGCCTCGGTGAGGACTGGAGCATCAGTCTCTACCCCTTAAGTGGGGGTTGTGCATGGTGACTTCTTTCCACAGAGGACTGTATGATGTGGGAGTTGGGGTGTGTGTGTGGGGGTCCTTGACAGCAGAGAGTCTTGGCAAACACTGCCCCAGCCAGGTGATCAAGGGTAACAGCTCTGGCAAAGTCCTGTTGGCAGTCTGTACCACTGATGTTGAGAGGGTAACAGGCAGGAAGGCTAGGCGCCCCCAAATGGAAGAAATAGGCTGCACGTGTCAGACATTTTTTCCCTCTTAAGAAGCAGGAGGAAACAAACTCCAAGTGTCAGATTTTTTTCCTTTCTCTATACAAGATTAAAAGGAGGTTTCTTTTAAAATTCTGTGTTGCCTGGGCAATACCTGGTTCCACCTGAACTTCACTTTTCTCCAACTTTGAGCTAACCAATGCGTTTTTCTTATGGAAATGTTTTTCTTAAGCTTTGTTAATGAACTGTGTATTTACCCTAGACTCCTTCAAATCTGGTTCCGCCTAAGACTCAGAACTGATAACGACTCAACAAACCAGTATGTTTTACTTTTACAATTGTTCTCCTAATCTATGTTCATGAGACTATGTATTTGCTTGGAAACCTGCCTTTCTTCAAGATTCATGTCAATCCTTTCATGGTCCGGTATGACTCACTTTGTGCCAGTGTTATTTCAAAATGCATGTTGTGGGTGAGGGTCCTAGTGCCAGTCTCTGAGTTTTGAGACATTTCCTCTCTCTAATTAGCAGCCTGCTAGTAGATATATAACTTCCTGCTAAAGACTAGCAGGGGGGCACTCTTTCTGTCCCCTTCTGATGTCTAGGTCAGAAGCCTTCTCTATCTCTTTTATACTTTAATAAAACTTTATTACACAAAAGCTCTGAGCGATCAAGCCTCATCACTGGCCCCAGATTGAATTCCTCTTGTCTGGAGGCCAAGAATCCTGGAGTCTTTCATGGCTCAGCAACAACCTTTCAGTGTGATCTGCTGTGAGGAGACTGGCACTGCATCTCTGTAGTCTTTCTTGCCTAAACCCATATCCTCTGCCTAATCCTGAGAGAAACATTGGACAAGTCCCTCCTGAGGGAGAGTCTACAGAACACCTGACCAGGAATCCATAACACTGAGAAGTCATCAAAAACAAGCAAACAGAAACTGCCACGGCCAAGAGGAGCCCAAGGAGACATGACAACTACGCACGATGTAATACCCTGGATGAGATCTTGGAACAGAAAAAGGACATTAGGTAGAAACGAAGGGAATCTGAAAGTCTCAATGAAGGATATCTTTTTGTGGATGGTAACATATCCATATTGATTTACTAATTGGGACAAATGTACCATACAATGTAGAATGCTAATAACAGGGAAGACTGGCTGGGGAGTATATGGAAACTCTGTGCCATCTTCATAACTTTTTTTAAAAATCTGAAGGTACTCTAAAATATAAAGGTTATTTTTTAATTAATACAATGACATTACAAATAATGTTTTTTTCTATTTGCAAAAGTGAAGGGAAAAGTCCCTTCCATTGTAATGTTTAATGTACAAAACATTAATCATTGTAATTACATTCATTTATCTAGAGAAATAAGTAAATGCCTCATAATAATGTGCAGGGGAGGAAAAATTGAAAGAATTTATCTCTTAGGGGCAATAATCGAAAAAATAAATTAGAGTGAGTTGACAACAGATAAATGAGCTCTGTGTATTAACAGTTTGGTTTATGGGCCCATCTGATGGTCAATAGGGAAGCTAGGAGCTGAATTTGTTCCTGCTCACTTAATTGTGTCATTTAGAGAATATCTGAGTAGCACCAGAGAAACTTGTCTGAGGAGATCAGTTTCAGTAGTTTTAGTGTTATTTTTGAAAGTTTCTTTTATATTTATGCAATTTATTTTGTCTTTGATTATGCTGTCACAATTCCTACACAGATTAAAAATGCATTTTTATTAAAATTATGTTAAGTTTGAAGCTTGCTTTATCCTAAGTGCCAATAGTTGATGGGCAAAACATCTGTGGCAGAGACAGGTCTCACCAAATATTCCATGCGTTCAACTTCATTTCTCAGAATCCCTTGCAATTGGGCTGGGGCCACGAGACAGGTTTTAGTCAATGATTGTTAAGATGAAGTGATGTCAGGCACTTCTGGGCAGAGAGTTAAGAGTCCAGGTCTCTAACCCTCCATCTCTCTATTCCCCTGCCGTTGTAACATCAGAAGCCATGTTTCCAGGGCTGTTGGTATAAGATGGTATAGCATCCATTACCTGCATGGCAACCCACTCCAGTATTCTTGCCTGGAGAATCCCCATAGACAGGCGGGCCTGGCAGGCTACAGTCCATGGGTTGCACAGAGTCAGATACGACAGAAGCACAGCTTCCATTAGCCTAGGTTCTGAGTTATTGTGTAGAGCAGATCCTCCTCTTCAAATCCTGCCAGCCTATGTTGAACAAGTGATATATTTCACATGCTGTATTAGGCCATAAGACATTGGAGTCTGTCTGCTGCTATAGTTGTTACTAATTACCCTAGTACAGCTAGTAAGGAAAACTGCATGCATTTTAAGAAATCATTATTACATTTTCGGCTATTTTGTTTATAGGTAGTCAGAAGCTAGTTTTGAGATTAATATAAGATTTACTTGACACAATCTCAAATCACAATGCCTTATGACAAAAAGCAATATTTCAAAACAGAAAAGATAGCAGGAATAGAGATTTTGAGTAGGGACAGAGAATTTTGTAGAACCCATTCGGGAAGGAAAGTTGCTCCTGTCAAGGCACAAAAAAATACAACCATTCAAAATATTGAAAGAAGGGAGATTTCAGCAAAAGATTAAGGTTTCATTCCATAGTATTTCAGGGAAGAATATATCTCAGGTGGAGGGGAAGGTAAGTGGCACCTACTGTTTGAACTCATTTTCAGGAACAGAGGATAAAGGAAACTTAGCCATGTTACTGCTGGAAGTAGGAGAGATGGGTGTTGTATTTTGGGGACTATAAAATGCTGTATGTAATTTTCATAAACCATGGCAGTATGAAGAAAGAGCATATTCAGACTCTGTATGCAAAAATTTCACAGACTAGCTTTGGAATATAGTGTCATTAGTCAACACAGGGAATGGGTCTCATGGACATAGGTTCCCCAAGAGTTACCTACCATTCACTAATCATGACTGATAAATGTGTTGTCATTTTTTTTTTTCTGGTAATTAAACTTAGTATGATTGAAGTGAGAGGGTTTGTTGCACATTTCATTTATGCCCTAAGGCCATGCATAAACAAATTACTTGAGGGAATTATGACAGGTTCTATCAATTGTTACATATATATGAAATTTTCAACAATATTTGATGATAAGTTGAATGATAAATGTGTCGAATTCAAGAAAGAACCTTTTTCTCTCAACTCTCCCTCTTTTATTTTGATTTTGTTGTTCAGTTGCTAAGTCACGTTTGACTCTTTGTGACACCATAGACTGCAGCACAACATGCTTCCCTGTCCCTCATCATCTCCCGGAGTTTGCTTAAACTCATGTCCACTGAGTCAATGATGTCACCCAACCATCTCATCCTCCGTCTTCCCTTCTCCTCCTGCCCTCAATCTTTCCCAGCATCAAAGTCTTTTCCAATGAGGCATCTCTTCACATCAGGTGGCCAAACTATTGGAGCTTCAGCCTCAGTCCTTCCAACTAAAATTCGGGGTTAATTTCCTTTAGGATTGACCGGTTTGATTTCCTTGGTGCCCAAGGGACACTCAAGAGTCTTCTCCAGCACCACAGTTTGAAAGCATCAGTTCTTTGGTGCTCAGCTTTCTTTATGGTCCAACTCTCACATCTGTACATGAGTACTAGAAAAAACATAGCTTTGACTACACAGATCTTTGTCAGCAAAGTGATGTCTCTGTTTTCAAATATGCTGAGTAGGGTTTGTCATAGCTTTTCCTCCAAGGAGCAAGAGTCTTTCAATTTCATGGCTGCAGTCACCGTCCACAGTGATTTTGGAGCCCAAGAAAATTAAGTCTGTCACTGTTTCCAGTTTTTCTTCATCTATTTGCCATGAAGTGATTAAAAATTCAAATAGATACCTTCTCAAAAATTAGACTGTGGGCCTTGGGTTAGGGCACTGATGGTATATTTCTTTCCACTCAGCTAATGGGTAGTCCCACTGCCCCACTAATGAGCCAAATGTATTTTGCAGAAAATTAAGAGCTCACAGAAGATTTACATTTCAATTTACATCCACAAGGCAATTTTCTGACACAGCTATTTTCCTGACTGAGTCCTTAAAAACTTTTCTTATAAGGTTTTCATTGCTTTGCTTTTAGAATTTCAGCGTGGGTGTCCAATTTTAATATGCTAATTTAGATAATATGCTTTTTTTCAACTTTAGGAAGTTTTTTTTTTCCCTTTTTTAAAAATGCAATAAAAGAAAACAAAGATCCCTGTCCTCATAGTACTTATATTCTTAGTGGGGGAAGGAGAATAATGGAGGCAGGAAATAAATACTGCTATGCAGAACTTCAGAAAATGATAAGTGCTATAGAAGAGGGGCAAACTGAGCAGAATAAAGGGGAATTGGAGTACCAGGTGAAGGAAGAGTGTGGTTGGCAATTTTAAGTAGAGTAATCCGAGCAGCCTTCATTGAGATGACATTTTATTAATTCCAAGTTCCCAAAGAAGGTGAGGGAGTTAGCCATGGTCCTGATTATGAAAAGGGTAGGTGAACATGCCCATAAAATAAGTGGTCAATGAAGAATTGTGGTATTGATAAATATGTATGAAATTTGGAAGAGGTTCCCCCAGAAAAGTTGTTTTAAAATGATCTTATAACATCAGTGCAATGACAGTAGTCCCTTTTACAATGCTGCATAAAGAATCTTCAACGTATCAGTGAATCATTCTAAAGTTTGTAGGTGAGTTAGTGGTTTTGTTTTGTTTGGTCACTTGAAACTATGGCCGTAAGGCCACTGATCACATCAATCAGGAAGCCTTCTTAATCTTTGATTGTCTTGTTTTGACAGAAATGACATTTAAAAATCTCTTCATAAACCTAAAACAAAGGGGTAGCTCTGGTTTCTAGGCTTCATTTAGAATGCAGCCTAATTGGAGGATTAGGATTAGGATTAGCCTAAATGGAGGCTCTCACTGCTCAGAACTGTCTTTCATTTCCATCAAAGAGATCAAGAGTTTCTCCTTCAAAGAGTATAGCCAACACGTTATCTCCCCTTTACTCCGCCCAGCTGTCGGTTTCCTATTATAAGCATATCAAATAAATACACAGCTCAGTTTACTCATCTAGTTACTACGGAGGAGCCTGGTAGGCTACAATCCATGGGGTTGCTAAGAGTCGGACATGACTGAGTGACTTCACTTTCACTTTTCACTTTCATGCACTGGAGAAGGAAATGGCAACCCACTCCAGTGTTCTTGCCTGGAGAATCCCAGGGACGGGGGAGCCTGGTGGGCTACCGTTTATGGGATTGCACAGAGTCGGACATGACTGAAGTGACTTAGCAGAAGCAGCAGCAGCAGAGACATATTCAGAGACCCATTTTAAACAAGTAAGTTGCAGGCAATAGTCTCCTTTGTTGACTCTAAAGCCATTTCAGCAGATTTTTGAAGGTTTTTATAATTCATTCTGGAAGCTCCACCATAGTTAATATTAACGTATGCTTGGCCTTCTTTCTAGCAAAAAGAGATCCCGTCTCTGTGCCCATGACTTTGCCTTTGCCTTTGGTTTCATATTTACACTGGGCAGCTTGCTGTAGCATCCAGGCCCTAAGGCATAATTCACAATATTTATGTGGTTTCACTGAAACACATTTTCAGACACCAGCTTTTTTGGCAGCAAACTGGAATGGATAAAAAGGCCCAAATCACTCTAAACAAGCCAGCAATAATTATAGGAGAATCCTGACTGCAGAATGACGGTATCTCATGGAGTTTATAAAAGTGTTCACAGTCATGGTACTATTCATCTGGGGACCTTTCAGCACTGTCATAAGTAAAACTGTTTCCTTCCCTAACCAACTCCCCGCTGAGCTGATAGGAAAGAATTGTCACTCTGTCAATAAATGTCTGAACTTCTATTGGTACACGCTGGATGCTACTTCTTTACTCTTGCTTTCGCAGTCAGCTATTTTTGTCTCTATATTACATTGCACTACGTGGATCAGTATTCTCTATGACAGTCATCACTATAACATTTATATCTCTGGTGGCTCAGATGGTAAAGAATCTGCCTACAATGAGGGGCACCTGAGTTTGATTCCTGGGTAGGGAAGATCTCCTGGAGAAGGAAATGGCAACCCACTCCAGTACTCTCGCCTGAAAAATCCCATGGACAGAGGAGCCTGGTAGGTTACAGTCCATGGGATCGCAAAGAGCACGACTGAGCAACTTCACTATAACATCACATATGCTAAGCTATTTTTTAAAAATACACGTGGCTCAAAATTTGATGATATACTTGTGAAGAGATTGCAACACAGCAGTGAGAACTGCTGCCTTGGGAAATAAGTACCTTTCTTATTAAAGTATAGATTTAACAACATTTTGTATTAGGCCAAAGATGCTACATGATTCTAAAGCCACATATCACCTTGCACTTTTTAAATATGTTTTTCTTCCACTGACTTGTTTTCTCTGAAAAAATAATACTCCTGGTGGGTACCCTCATGCTTAACTCTTTTTTTTTTTTCTTATCTGACTCTCCTCTGATCATTGAATATGCTATCTGTTACTTCAACATAAAAAAAACTTTAAATCTTGTTTCCATTAGTTTCTCCAAATGATCTCCCTTTCTATAGCCCTGAGTCCACTATGAGCCATTGTTTTTGATACATTTCACAGCACTCCACTTGCCAATTATTCATGGTACCAGCGTGTCTAGAACTCACACTTGCATTTGAAGGGAGCAGGGTTTACAGTATAATTAATTCACAGCATAAATTGTAGAGGCAAGAATATTTTTCAATGTATATTCTCCAGATTATATCATTTAAGTCATTATATATTATAAGTTATTTCAAAATCACAGGAAAAAGACAATAATATCAGACAGCTCTATAGAAATACCTTTATCAGATCTATTTCAATGATTATCCTTATCACACAGCTTCAGAGTCTTAATCTGTAAATTTTGCCCATCCACTAAGTCTATTATCTACATTTAAGGAGTGGGCTTAACTCTTGAAAAGAAACACTTTTATATTCTATCTCCTCTAGTACATGCATATATTTCCTGGAAGAATGGGTGGTCTCACCATATTTCTTCTTTCTGGGAGACAGCTCATTAAAGTAGGAAATGGCCATTTAGTGGATGACAGTATTACAACATCAGCTGTAATTTCACTTTCAGTTTTACATTCAGAGGCTACTGAAGCTGTGCTTTTATAGCAATGATGGTGGTGGTGGGTGTATCTTTCAAAATGACAGCCCTCCACTTTCTGACATACTGCAATTTATTAAACATTTCCTATATAAATATTTAAGGAAATGGAATTACAAAAGTACAACTAATCTGAAACTGTAAAAAAAGTTCCTATATAAAAGTCCAAATTCTGACTTCATTGTCAGACGACCTGAGAGAAATTTTATGAACACAGATATATATACAGTTTACTTAATTAGACAAAGAGGCCATTACACAGAGGTGGCTCCAATACCATGGTGGCCTACTTCTGGTAAACCAAACCCTAAGCCTGTAGATGCCTCAAGGATACCCAATCAAAGCCCAAGGACAACCAATCACAACCAGCCAACTGGTTGTTAAGCTATAATCAGTTAGTAATTTCCTTGCCTTTTCTATGTAAAAGTGTTTCCTCCAGCTCCTGTCAGAGGAGTGTTCCTAAGCACCCCCGCTTTGGTGTTACCTGACTGAAATCTACTTTTGACCAAATAAACTCATAAAATTTTTTAAGATTCTCCCATGTATCCTTTACCAAGAGACATACACAGACATATACACTCACTTGTAAAAACATCATGTGATATGACCATCATTTCAATTCAATTTAATATAGCTCCTTATCAATTCAATTTAAAATGATGGCCATATCACATGATGTTTTTATAAGTGAGTGAATACATCAAAGGGTTAAGGAAATCAGAGAGAATATGGAAAACAGCTGAATTCGATGTCTACTGAGGTTAGAGTGTGATTAGCCAAAAATCTTTTGCTAGTACTTCTTAAAACTTCCACTGGTACTGTGGACAGGCTCGTTCTTCATCCATCAACTCACAGTCAGTAAAACTCTCTGGGCATTAAAATAGGATCCCCTACTTTCCCAAACATCTCCTAGGAGGTACCTGAAAACCTCCAAAGATCTTAAACAAACTGCATTTTCTTTTAAGAGAAAGTTCTGACCATTTTCCATGATATTTTCCTAGAACAATTTTAGTTAGCTACTTTAGAATTGTTACGGATCTTTATTGCTTTGCCTGTGGCCCACCTGTCTGCTTCTCTCTTTCTGCCTTCTGGGTTCTGTACATCTATCACTTCGTGTCTAGTACTGTAGCCCTCTCTTGCTTTGTGAAGGGCTCAGTACCTGGTTATAGCCCAACAGCAAATGATAAAATGACATGATTAACCTAGCACTTAGATTATTTCTTCATCTTGATTTGTACCACTGAGGGATTCATAAAAAAAAAAAATATATATATATATATATATAAAGAGTTAAAATTAACACAGTTGGATTCCAAAGACCTGAAAACCAGGAGAGCCAATGGTGTGGTTCCAGTTTGAAGGCCAGCAGGCTTGTGGCCCAAATAGAACTGATGTTTCAATCTGAGTCCACAGGCAGGAAAAAGCTGGTGTCTCAGTTAAAAGGCAAATCAGTCTTTCTGCTCTACTCAGGCCTTCAACTGATTGGACAAGGCCCCTCACAGCAGGAAGAGCAACCTACTCAGTCTATTGATTCAAATGTTAATCTCACCCAAAAACACCCTCTCAGAAACACCAATTTGCTGTTTGATCAAATATCTAGGCAACCCAATGTCTGATCTAGTTAACCATCACACAACTTGTGAGAGTTGATAATACCATAGTGATAAAATAGGTCAAGAAAAGATCAAAGGATAGTGGTAGAAAGTAAAGCAAGAATGAATTTGATGACTATTATTTCCTGTATGTACTTCAGAAGCTATATCTTAACTGGGAAGGAAAAAAATCATCATACAGAATATTCATGTGCCACATACATATTTTTTTTAGTTAGAAAAGACTGTTAAAATAATTTCCTCACAAAGTCATTAAACTATTAAAATGTGTTCATGCAGAAATTTTAAAATGATAATAACATAGTAATACAGAAAACATTGCTAAAGCTTTACAAGTTCCAAAGACCTTGCATACATATTTTTTGAACCTTACAACATTATGATAGTTGATAAAGTAGATTTCATATAGAAACAAAAGTACAAAGTATATAATAATAATGTAGTGATGAGGTTGACATTCTGTTTAGGAGCATGATCTGGACATGAGGTTGTAATGTCAAGGAAAGAATGTCTAAGAAGGTGGGAGGTGAGAACCTGGCTTACTCTCTGAGTATTATTAAATTTGGGTCATCCTGGCTCCCTTCGTGCTGATCCACACTTAAATCTATGAAGAAATTGAAAAGAATCATTTTAATCATAACAGAATTCATTTAGTGGGATCCTTTAGTAGGTTTCTTAGTGATTTTATGGCTAGACATCTTTTTCGGAGGCCACTGGATGAAAATTTTGGCCTCTCAGTTCACTAACTTTCCAACTTGTGAGTCTCAGTTTCCCAAAATGTAAAATAATGTAGCAGGTCCTCAGAGACAGGTAGGGAAAATGGGAATGTGCACAGAGCTTCCAGGCCATCCTATTATATAATAGGTCCTCAACAAATAATCAACCCCAAGCCCTCCATCCCCACTGCTGTTGTAATTGAGCAGTAGGCTTGTTCAGCAAAGCAGTCCAATGCTGCAGTAATGAACCAGATTGCTTGGATAATTGGCATTCTCCCCACCAAATGCAAGATTGATAGATTCAATATAAATTTATGCCGTTACTCATTCTTGTAATAGAGAGTTCTCATTAAGGGAATGGATTAATTGGCTTACTGATGTTTTAGTGAGAGCCAGATTTGAATAAGTGGACTCGGCAGTCCTGAGAAAAGCAAATTAAACACTAATAAAGGGAGAAACGCACTTGCTTAGGCTGAAGTCTCAGTCATGGGCTCAAATCAAGGATCTGATTATAGGATTTGTCAATGTGAGTGAATATTAATGTCTGACACATGAAAATGCTCTGAGTTTTTCCCATGACCATTTACTTGCCGTTCAAGACACTCATACCCCTCAGAGCTACATTGTCTCCCCTCCCCCAAAAGATTTTCATCAAGGATTCCTAACCACTTGTCAGGAAATCTGTGTCTGATATAGAAGCAGGCTTCACTCTTGTTTCCACAAACAGTTAATAAGACATATTTGGAACAAACTAAATGAGAGTGAAACATTCATCAGAGTTTTTCCCAAAGTATCACAGGGATTTGCTTTACTAGAAATTTTTTATCTTAATCTCTCTCTCTCCTCCCAAGAAATCACTGTTCAATCTTTTTAGTATTTAACGGATGTTTTATTATGATTAATTTTGAAGAAGAACTATATAAATATACATATACAAATATATATTCACACCTATTCATATTGCATCTCTCTTGTCCTGTTTAACACATACAAGGGTGTTTGGCCTGTGCTTTCTCTTTTTCAGTACCGTTAATTTTTCTCTTTCCTTTTTTTTTTTTTTTTTACAAACATGCAGTTTTTTTTTTTTTTTTACTTTAATAGAAAATTATTTAATTAGTATACATGTGTTCCCCATCCTGAACCCTCCTCCCTCCTCCCTCCCCACACCATCCCTCTGGGTCGTCCCAGTACACCAGCCCCAAGCATCCAGCATCGTGCATTGAACCTGGACTTATAAACATGTAAATTTTTACCATCTTTAAAATAATGAACAACAAAGACCTCTATTGACCCCATGTTCTATACTAGCTACAGTACCTTTTCTCTCTTGGTCTTTATGGCCCTAAGGATTGCTGCATACTCACTCCCCAACTGCACTTCTCCTTTCCTCTAAGATTCATGCCAAGGCTTTCTCACCTCTCCCACACCTCTGATGCCCTTTCCCTCAATGCACTTCACACAAATGACAGGTACACCTCTAAATCCAAAGGCTGATTCTCTGTCCTTATCTTAGTTGACTTGTAAGTAGCCCTTGTAGTAGTGCTGGGTTAATCATGTCATTTTATCATTTGCTGTTAGGCTGTAACCAGGTACTGAGTCCTTCACAAAGCAAGAGAGGGCTGGAGTGCTAGACACGATTTTGACAACTAATCACTGTCAAATTATTCTTTCATTTGACTTTCAGGACAATAGATTTCTGATGTCTTTTCGTACCTCAAAGGCTGTTCATTCTTGGCCTTTTCTGCTTGTATCAGCTATCACCTTAACTTTTAAACTTTGGAATAACTAATAGGCATTTTAAATTTATTGTGCTCTAAAACAAACTCCTAATCTTCTCCAGCAAACCAGTTCATCACAAAGTCTTCTTCATCTCAATACAACAACAATTCATTCCTTCCTTTATTTCTATCACAATCCTTGGAGATATCAGTAGTTACTCAATTTATTTTACATCCTACAACCAAAGAAACAGCAGATCTGTTGCCTCTTCTATAAAATACTATGCTATGGTAAGATATAAGCATAAGTGGCATACTTATTTCATCTCTTAGAAGAAATGGAGTAGCCCTCATAGTCAACAAGGGAGTCCAAAATGCAGTACTTGGATGCAATCTCCAAAATGACAGAATGATCTCTGTTCATTTCCAAGACAAACCATTCAATATCACAGTAATCCAAGTCTATGCCCTGACCAGTAATGCTGAAGAAGCTGAAGTTGAACGATTCTATGAAGACCTACAAGACCTTCTAGAACTAACATCAAAAAAAGATGTCCTTTTCATCATAGGGGAGTGGAATGCAAAAGTAAAAAATTAAGAGATACCTGGAGTAACAGGCAAATCTGGTCTTGGAGTACAAAATGAAGTAGGGCAAGGGCTAACAGAGTTTTGCAAGAGAATGCACTTGTCATAGCAAACAACCTCTTCCAATAACACAAGAAAGGACTCTATACATGGACATCACCAGATCGTCAATACCAAAATCAGATTGATTATATTCTTTGTAGCCGAAGATGGAGAAGCTCTATACAGTAAGCAAAAGCAAGACTAGGAGCTGACTCTGGCTCAGATCATGAACTTCTTATTGGCAAATTCAGACTTAAATTGAAGAAAGTAGGGAAAACCACTGGACCCTTCAGGTATGACCTAAATCAAATCCCTTATGATTATACTGTGGAAGTGACAAATAGATTCAAGGGACTAGATCTGATAGACAGAGTGCTTGAAGAACTATGGACAGAGGTTTGTGACACTGTACAGGAGGTGGCGATCAAGACTATTACCAAGAAAAAGAAATGCAAAAAGGCAACATGATATTCTGAGGGGGCCTTAAAAATAGCTGAGAAAAGAAGAGAAGCTAAAGGCAAGGAGAAAAGGAAAGATATACCTATCTGAATGTAGAGTTCCAAAGAATAGCAAGGAGAGATAAAAAAGCCTTCCTCAGTGGGATCAATGCAAAGAAATAGAGGACAAAAATAGAATGGGAAAGACTAGAGATCTCTTCAAGAAAATTAGAGATACCAAAGGAACATTTCATGCAGAGATGGGCACAATAAAGGACAGAAATGGTATGGACCTAACAGAAGCAGAAGATATTAAGAAGAAGTGGCAAGAATACACAGAAGAATTATACAAAAAAGATCTTCATGACCCAGATAACCACGATGATGTGATCACTCACCTAGAGCCAGACATCTTGGAGATTGAAGTCAAGTGGGCCTTAGGAAGCATCACTATGAACAAAGTTACTGGATGGAATTCCAGTTGCACTATTTCAAATCCTAAAAGATGATGCTGTGAAAGTGCTGCATTCAATATGCCAGCAAATTTGGAAAACTCAGCAGTGGCCACAGGACTGGAAATGGTCAGTATTCATTCCAATCCCAAAGAAAGGCAATGCCAAAGAATGCTTAAACTACCACAAAATTGCACTTATCTCACACGCTAGCAAAGTAATGCTCAAAATTCTCCCAGCCAGGCTTCAATAGTACCTGAACCATGAACTTCCAGTTGTTCAAGCTAGATTTAGAAAAGGCAGAGGAACCAGATATCAAATTGCCAACATCTGTTGGAACACTGAAAAAGCAAGAGAGTTCCAGAAAAACATCTATTATATTGACGACGCCAAAAGCCTTTGTTGTGGATCACAACAAACTGAAAAATTCTTAAACAGATGGGAATACCTGACAACCTGACCTGCCTCCTGGGAAATCTGTATGCATGTCAAGAAGCAACAGTTAGAATTGGACATGGAACAATGGACTGGTTCCAAATTGGGAACAAAGTATGTCAAGGCTGTATATTGTCGCTCTGCTTATTAACTTACATGCAGAGTATATCATGTGAAATGCCAGGCTGGATGAAGCACAAGCTGGAACCAAGATTTCCAGGAGAATTATCAATAACCTCAGATATGCAGATGACATCTCTCTTATGGCAGGAAGCAAAGAGGAACTAAAGAGCCTATTGATGAAAATGAAAGAGGACAATGAAAAAGCTGGTTTAAAGTTCAACATTCAAAAAAGGAAGATCATGACATTCAGTCCCATCATTTCATGGCAAATAGATGGGAAACAATGGAAACAGTGACAGACTTTATTTTTGGGGGGCTCCAAAATCACTGCAGATGGTGACTGCAGCCATGAAATTACAGATGCTTGCCTCTTGGAAGACAAGCTATGACAAATCTAGACAGCATATTCAAAAGCAGAGACATTACTTTGTCAACAAAGGTCAGTCTAGTCAAAGCTATGGTTTTTCCAGTAGTCATGAATGCATGTGAGGCTTGGACCATAAAGAAAGCTGAGTGCCAAAGAACTAATGTTTTTGAAATGTGGTGTTAGAGAAAACTCTTGAAAGTCCCTTGGACTGCAAGGAGATCCAGCCAGTCAATCCTAAAGGAAATCAGTCCTGAATATTCATTGGAAGGACTGATGCTGAAGCTGAAACTCCAATATTTTGGTCACCTGATGTGAAGAGTGACTCTTTGGAAAGGACCTTGATGCTGGGAAAGCTGAAGGCAGGAGGAGAAGGGGATGACAGATGAGATGGTTGAATGGGCATACCAACTCAATGGACATGAGTTTGAAAAAACTCTGGGAGTTGTTGAAGGACCGGGAAGCCTGTTGTGTTGCAGTCCATGGGGTCACAAAGAGTCGGACATGACTTAGAGCCGAATAACAATAACTGCTTTTCTGGCTCAAGTAAGAGGTGATTAACTTACTTAAAAAAACAAGTCCAAAAATTTAGCTTTCAACTGGTACCGTGTATTATATTTTTGGAAACAAAATAAGTCAGACATAATCTTTAATTTCTCACATCCATATATATCACAAGGAAGAGGTTGCTATATAAGGAGAGAAGAAGAAGAAATCATATTGCTTGGCTCAGAGCTTTGATACTTGATGAATATTCCTTAAAAATATTTATATATTTAGTTCTGCATTTTTCTGATATGTAATCTGACCTTGGACAGACCTTCATATAAATTTAAAGTAGAAACCATGCCACCATGGTTATACCCTGTAAATACTCAGTTTACACTGAGTTATATTAAACACCCTTTTCTATCCTCAAGCATCAAGAATGACTGAAATTCAAACCAATTAATAGAAAAGAATTTCCAAGAGTATATTTTTCCAATGAAATTTTAATCAATTTGCCTTTGAATGCTTTTATTCTGAAAGCATAATGCCATTGTGTTTATTTCATGAGGTCCACTCTCTAAAGCTACGATGTCAGTACTGATTGCTCTAATTAACATTTGTGATTAATTTTGTACTCACTGAAATTGCATTTCCTTTTGACCAGCAGGCATGCAAGTGACAGCTCTAGACTATTCTGTTCTACACAAGCTAATTGGTTTGAAAGAAGCCAGAGGAAAACAAAGAACTTAAGTTCAGAAGGTTTCTGAGAAATCAGAAGTCTGAGGATTATAAAAAGCTAGGGCTCTATGGGACTGTAAAGACCACTGAGCCACCACATGCAGCAGTATGAACTTTGTCAGGATCTTGAAGACTACCAGTGTCTAAAGCAAGTATGTTAAATATGATGAATTATCTGTTTAGAATGAGGTATTGTTTCAACCTTGAAAAAATTTTAATGACATTAATTGTCTCTATTCAAGAAGAACTGTAACACATATATACCATTCCCCTCTAGTTCATGAATTGCCTTGGGTACTGAATTGAAAATACCTGTGGGTACTCAATTAATTTTAACTTAATAAGCATTAAAATCACTCTGTACGGAACCAACAGGTAATCAAAATAATATGTTTGCTCTCACAGACCATGACTGCATTCTAAGCAGCTGTGGTATTTGTAACAATGAAGATGAGAGCAGAGATATTATTCTAAAGAAGTATTTCAAAATATTCATTTGTTGTGGCTGAATTTGCCATCCCAGCTGTTTTCCATAAAGTATGAAATTAGGAAAGTGGGAAAAGGGCTTATACTGTAGACTGAGGGGCTTGTAGTGGATGTAAAGAATACTTTCCAAAAATTGAGGCTACATAAATATTCAAACAGGAGAAGGCAATGGCGTTTGAATATTTATGTAGCCTCAATTTTTGGAAAGTATTCTTTATATCCACTAGAAGCCCCTCAGTCTACAATATAAGCCCTTTTCCCACTTTCCTAATCTAGTGGATATAAAGAATACTTTCCAAAAATTGAGGCTACATAAATATTCAAACGGGAGAAGGCAATGGCACCCCACTCCAGTACTCTTGCCTGGAAAATCCCATGGACAGAGGAGCCTGGTAGGCTGCAATCCATGGGGTCGCTAATAGTTGGACACGACTGAGCGACTTCACTTTCACTTTTCACTTTCATGAGAAGGAAATGGCAACCCACTCCAGTGTTCTTGCCTGGAGAATCCCAGGGACGAGGGAGCCTGGTGGGCCGCCGTCTATGGGGTCGCACAGAGTCGGACACGACTGAAGCGACTTAGCAGCAGCAGCAGTAGCAAATGTTCAAACAAATATTGCAAAATCAGTATCATTCAGGAATGATATTATGGCATCTCAAAAGGGTAAGACTTTCCTCTGCCTGGGGTGATACGGCATGACTTCTCAGGGTTCAGCTATTGCTAGGACAAAGTGCCCTTCAAGGTTTATCCAAAGAATCATTAATTCTTAAAGTAATGTTTAAACAACAAAGCATTTAAAAAATACTGATTATACAACCAGTGTAAAAGATTACTTCATAATTATGAAACAGAGAAGACAAAACAGACCTTGGAATAAGGAGGATGAATATTTTTATATTATGAGAAACTTATGTATCACTTCCTTATGAAAATATAGCATATTTGATGTGGAAAACCTGACTCATGGAAATACTATGTTGTATCTTTTCAAAAAGTTGGAAACATAAAACATGCACTGTATTTGTATTATAAAATCTTTGCTTTCTTGGAGTTTTAATAAGAGCTCATTTCATTTGGGGTAATACTACTGATAATGTAATTACCTGTTTTTTGAGTTGGAAAAAAAAACAACACTCAAAGTCTATTCACATACTTTACTCACCTTGCTTTTCCCAGAGTGTTTGCTCCAATTTCTGCCTCTCCCTTCTCCCTCCCACTCCCCCCTCCCCAAAGCATATGGCCATGGAGAACATCTGGGTACAGCCCTGATCCTTGTGACCTCTGTCTCCTTCTGTATGGAACCAGAATAAGGGATAAAAACTCGGGGAATCTTTTTTTTTAGGGTTATAGCCTATGTGTATATGAAGAAAAAGTATACAGATCCTGTTAGCTCTTCTAGGAACTTTATGAAAATATGAATCATTCATCATTCATTATGTAGCAACACAGTGAAAAAAAATACAGCAGCTGTGACATCTGTGAATAGTTCTTACTGAGAATTACAAATGGGGTTTTTGCTTGACTCTGTTAAGCCAAACTAACACCATTTCAGGGAAAGACTATTTTAAGCAGTGACATACATTGGGCTTACTAACCAGGAGAAATGTCTTTCCTGAAAAACGTGTAAGGAAACACTTAATTAAAAATCAAGTATTTTTTCAGAGTAACAGAGTAGGTAAAAACACAGACAGTTGCCTTACCCATTTCTTCTATTCTACAAACGTCTGTTTCTTTCTCTCACCTGCCTCTCTATTCTTCCTCTTTACTTTTTTCTTCTGATTTTGGAGCTTAATGGGAATGTTTGTGGTAACTGCTAAAATCAAAACAGTGAAAATTTTTGTTCTTGTGTATTTTCAATCTCTGAAACCCAAGGCATTTACACACAATTTTAATGAAAAACTAGTAAAATTTGGTATTGTGTGTATCAAGCAACTCATTGATTGACAATTTTTCACTTTTGAATCAATTTTCACATTGAATCGGCATCAAGTAAGTATTGATATAAGGTGAAATCTCTCCTTGTGGTGGGTGCATGCTAAGTCACTTCAGTCATGTCTGACTTTGTGATCCTATGGACTGCAGCCCACCAGGCTCCTCTGTCCATGGGATGCTTGTCTAGGCTCAAAGCAGTACACTGCGTGATTAAATAAATAGGACTGCTAAGTGCTCTTAAATTGCACAACTCTTTCCTTTTTGCCCATCAGTCAGGGAGAACTCCTTTGAAGTAAAGCATCAGCCTTTTAAGAAGGATATTAAATCCAAAGTAGGGCAGAAATTTTCATGAAGGAAAACTCCTACTCTCCTAAAGTCAGAAGTCTAGAAGGTCCAAAGCAGAGCTGCTGGATTCAGATGTGGTGATTATTCTGTTCTCAAGGAGGGGCATTCAGCCACTTCCTGCTCCATAAGCCACTTCCAGGTCTTATAGCTAATCTTGGGGCTGCTCTTGGCGCTGTAGGCCTGATATACTAAAATCTGTTCTCTTACACCTGATGAGCAAATATTTGGGGTTTCTAACTTGTTCAAAACCTCTTACAGTTTTCGGGTAAGGCCATGTCTACTTTTTGGCACAGTTGTTGCAGTTTACATTGATTCCTCTCTGACAAACATTTTAAGCAAGTGAAGGCAAACAATTCAAGTAGCAACTTCTTGAGTTTATCTCCAAAGGATTCATCTCATATTATATTTCTACTAAAAAAACAGGCTACCGGGTTTTCAAGGAGTATGCAATAATAAGAAGCATTGAATAAAATCTGAAATTAAAACAGCAGAACATAAAATGTTTCTGCAATACAACAAATATGAAAGAATAAAATATAGAAAAATATATATCTGAATCAGATCAGATCAGTCGCTCAGTCATGTCTGACTCTTTGCGACCCCATGAATCGCAGCATGCCAGGCCTCCCTGTCCATCATCAACTCCCGGAGTTCACTGAGACTCACGTCCATCGAGTCAGTGAGCCGTCCAGCCATTTCATCCTCTGTCGACCCCTTCTCCTCCTGCCCCCAATCCCTACCAGCATCAGAGTCTTTTCCAATGAGTCAACTCTTTGCATGAGGTGGCCAAAGTACTGGAGTTTCAGCTTTAGCATCATTCCTTGCAAAGAAATCCCAGGGTTGATCTCCTTTAGAATGGACTGGTTGGATCTCCTTGCAGTCCAAGGGACTCTCAAGAGTCTTCTCCAACACCACAGTTCAAAAGCAGCAATTCTTCAGTGCTCAGCCTTCTTCACAGTCCAACTCTCACATCCATACATGACCACAGGAAAAACTATAGCCTTTACTAGATGAACCTTTGTTGGAAAAGTAATGTCTCTGCTTTTGAACATGCTATCTAGGTTGGTCATAACTTTCCTTCCAAGGAGTAAGCGTCTTTTAATTTCATGGCTGCAGTCACCATCTGTAGTGATTTTGGAGCCCAGAAAAATAAAGTCTGACACTGTTTCCACTGTTTCCCCATCTATTTCCCATGAAGTGATGGGACCAGATGCCATGATCTTTGTTTTCTGAATGTTGAGCTTTAAGCCAACTTTTTCACTCTCCACTTTCACTTTCATCAAGAGGCTTTTGAGTTCCTCTTCACTTTCTGCCATAAGGGTGGTGTCATCTGCATATCTGAGGTTATTGATATTTCTCCTGGCAATCTTGATTCCAGCTTATGTTTCTTCCAGTCCAGCATTTCTCATGATGTACTCTGCATATAAGTTAAATAAACAGGGTGACAATATACAGCCTTGACAAACTCCTTTTCCTATTTGGAACCAGTCTGTTGTTCCATGTCCAGTTCTAACTGTTGCTTCCTGACCTGCATACAAATTTCTCAAGAGGCAGATCAGGTGGTGTGGTATTCCCATCTCTTTCAGAATTTTCCACAGTTTATTATGATCCACACAGTTAAAGGCTTTGGCATAGTCAATAAAGCAGAAATAGATGTTTTTCTGGAACTCTCTTGCTTTTTCGATGATCCAGTGGGTGTTGGCAATTTGATCTCTGGTTCCTCTGCTTGAACATTAGGAAGTTCACGGTTCACATATTGCTGAAGCCTGGCTTGGAGAATTTTGAGCATTACTTTACTAGCATGTGAGATGAGTGCAATTGTGTGGTAGTTGGAGCATTCTTTGGCATTGCCTTTCTTTGGGATTGGAATGAAAACTGACCTTTTCCAGTCCTATGGCCACTGCTGAGTTTTCCAAATTTGCTGGCATATTGAGTGCAGCACTTTCGCAGCATCATCTTTCAGGATTTGGAATTGCTCAACTGGAATTCCATCACCTCCACTAGCTTTGTTTGTAGTGATGCTTTCTAAGGCCCACTTGACTTCACATTCCAGGATGTCTGGCTCTAGGTCAGTGATCACACCATCGTGATTATCTGAGTCATGAAGATCTTTTTTGTACAGTTCCTCTGTGTATTCCTGCCACCGCTTCTTAATATCTTCTGCTTCTGTTAGGTCCATACCATTTCTGTCCTTTATTGAGCTCAATAGCTGACACCAAATTTCTTCTTGAGGATAAAGAAGGCTTTCTGATAAATTGTTTAAGAAAAAAATTGATTGTTTAAAGACATAAATAGAAAAGAATGAAAGAAGATGACCAAACTCCTGAGAGTATGCAAGAGCAGAGAAGTAAGGTCTGTGTGGGGCAGTATTTGGAGGAAAAAATGCTGATTATTATGGATGAAGATTAGCACCAGGGTCATTGCTATAGTGAAACTCCTTCTCTGCCCCTAAACCTGTCGTGAGAATTGGTATTGACACAGAGGTCTCTGTGAATGATGTTTGCGTGAGAATCTAGGGGAAAAGTCAACACTATCTGGGAACTAGGAAAGCTGGAGGAGGATGCTACATCCTGGAAGCATTAAAAAAGAAGCCAGAGCATGGAGTTATGTATGCACCATTAGGAAAGATGTAAGAAATCTCTTACTTTAAAAGTTCTAGGAATAATTAGAATATGAGCGCTGTTTAGCTAAATAATGGGTTTTGAATTACTTAAGGAAACACATGTGTAAAGTGGTTATTTCTAGAAAGTAGAGTTATAAATCGGAGAAGGCAACAGCACTCCACTCCAGCACTCTTGCCTGGAAAATCCCATGGACGGAGGAGCCTGGTAGTCTGTAGTCCATGAGGTCGCTAAGAATTGGACATGACTGAGCGACTTCACTTTCTCTTTTCACTTTCATGCATTGGAGAAGGAAATGGCAACCCACTCCAGTGTTCTTGCCTGGAGAATCCCAGGGACGGGGAAGCCTGGTGGGCTGCCATCTATGAGGTTGCACAGAGTTGGACATGACTAAAGTGACTTAGCAGCAGCAGAAGCAGCAGAGTTATAAATAACCTCTATATTTCTCTGTGTTTTCCAAATATTCTAAAATAACTATGCATTATTTTTAAATGAAAATGAAAATAAACAGATGCATTTTCTCCTTGGAAGCTACGAAACATAAAATTTATTTACTTCTGTATTACTGTTGGTTTATGAATATTATGTAAAAGAAAGGTATTCAGTTTTAAATTCGCATGGAATTTTGCCTTATGTATTCTTTATTCAAATTGCATGCCTAGACACAGATTTATAAAAAGGTGAACAGGATCTAAGTATAATGAAACTGAAGTTTATAAAGGGAAAAATCTCAGCTTGGCGTAGATAAGCAATCCACTAAAAAGAAATTCCTGATCTAGTGAGAGCTTAAAAATGTGGATGTTGATTTTAAGTGATATTCATATCCTAATCATTTTACAAAAGAAAAACAGTCTGCTATTTCTCAGAAATTAAAATGGACACATAGTTACATATTTTTTCCTAGAATAACAACTTGTTTGTATAATATGTTGAAGCTGAACATAAAAATAAAGAATAAAGACTAAGAACTGAATAAATTCCTAGAAACATACCTATATCATATGGGAGGAGAAACAAAATAGATCTTTAGCATATTTTCAGTTACCATGGTTACTACTAGATACTAGTTATAAAATTCAACAAATATATTTTCAAAAATTTTACTTTTATTATTACCAATACAAATTTAGACTATAATAATAATTCCTTGTTTGTTTGTTTGTTTTTTCCTGGCTGCATCACATGGCTTGCAGGCTCTTGGTTCCCCTGACAAGGGACTGAACCTAGGCCCTGAGAAATGAAAGCTCCAAGTCCTACCCACTGGACCACCAGGGAATTCCTTTAATAATTCTTTTAAATGGCAACTGATGTTTCTCTCTCTCAGTAGGGGTGTGTGTCTATATGTCTCACAAGGTGCTTTGTGATAATCTGCATAAAATCAAAGATACTACTAAATTGCAATCATTTTTCCTTCCTACTCTGTTATTCTTTCTCTCCCTTGAAGTGATAAATAATGACAAACATTCAGAAAAGAAAGTCATTCCACAAAAAGAGCAGATAAAAGAATGAAAAATATTTTGATTTATTTCATTACATTTTTCACTCTTATTTTTAGTAAAACATATCCTATTGCTTGGATTTTTAAATATCTACTGTGAATGTGTGTATAAGCTCTAAAAACAGCATTTCTTACTATATATTTTATTAAAGTTTCATACTAAATATTAAATTAAAAAAAAAAAGTCTATGGTCTTACCTCAGTCATTTCTGCACACAAGTCAAAGGATAATATGTATTCCATGAAAAAAACGCATAAAATGACTCTGTTTTCTGGTCCAAGAACTCAGAGGTTACATGTGCTCTGCCTTCTCCCCACAAATGTACATTCCATTCCTTTCACCCAGGTGCATCCTTCATGTTTCTCCATTAAATATTTAGTATTTAAAATTCTGTTCATGATTTATCTTCTTTGGAAAAATTTCCTGTGATTTCAACTTTTCCAATTATGATCTTGCCTTCCATTTCAGGGTCTTTCAATATTTATGAAGATGTTTTGGACATTTTTATGTTCATCTATTTCATCATGTTCTGGGACACTAGCTATCACTTTATTTGTCATGAGCAGTTTCAGCACCAGTGAAACTTTGTTTTGCCGGAGGTACTTTGCTCATTGAGTATACTGCCGCCATAGGGCTTCAGTGTTAAGCATTCATGATTTAGGGAGTGAGATCCTTGCACAACTTTTCCCTTTACAAAGCAAATACCCCTTCTCTGTTATATAAAAATGTAATTTTAACCAGGAGTTGAATTCGTGTATTTCCTTACAAATCCCATAACTGTTTTCTTCTAGACAAGTCTTCTAACTCCAACCAGAAATGACTACATGCTGCTCCATGAGACCATTGTTTCACTTAAATACAATATGCTATAATTCAGGATAAATATAAGGAAGAAAAGGGGACGACAGAGGATGAGATGGCTGGATGGCATCACTGACTTGATGGACGTGAGTCTCAGTGAACTCCGGGTGTTGGTGATGGACAGGGAGGCCTGGCGTGCTGCGATTCATGGGGTCGCAAAGAGTCGGACATGACTGAGCGACTGAACTGAACTGACTGACTGATGTATTTACTTCTTACATAATTGCTTTGAGAAAAAAGGCTTCATATATGTTACCAAAGACTACTTTCAAAAGTTAAAATAGTTAAACAAAAACATTTAAAATCACTTGAGTTTAACTCTGTTCAGATAGGGACAGCTTTCTCTCCTCTTTGGTTCCTAGGCTCCAATGCTCACTATCATTTTTTAAAATACAAAGCTCAGCAGAGTTATCAATATACTTTTGTACTATCAGAATATAAATACAAAGGATGAAAATTAAAAGATAACGCATTGGTAGTATTCGATTTTAAGGAAGAAGGAGATATGCAGTACTTAAAATCATTAAATGGAGCTTCGTTGGGCTTAGGTGAGAAATACAGCTCTATCAGATTAGTGCACTATCTCCAACAAATGACAATCTAATTTCCTGATCTGTAAAATGAGAGTAAAAATGTCAAACTCATACAGATTAGTACACTGATCTAATATGTTATCACCAAGCATAATGCTTGATACAGAAGCATTCAATAAAGGAGAGCTTGTTTTATTTTCTTTCCTTTCCTTTCTTGAGTCAGATCTATATGGAACAAAAAGAATGAGCTTGAGCTGAGTCACGTTTCAGGATACATTATAGGAACAAGGCCACTAATCTCAAGCAACTTACTTAAATCAGTACACTTCATATGAACAGCCAATTTACAATTTCATGGCAAGTATTCCCAATCAAGAAAAGTAAAAATTACCTCCATTCTGATCTTGCACATTAACAATTATGCTACTGGTCAAAAATTGCAATTTTTTCTGAAAATAATATTATTCTGTTATCTATTGTTAATGGTATCCTCATGCTTAGTAATTGTTCATTAACTACATACTTATTGAATACATAATAATAAACATAAAATGGAACTGTTTAGTTCTCTGATACTCACAAGAGAAGTACATTATCTCTCTCCTTGTCTTGTCATTTGCAAAAAAATAAGAGGCATATAATTTATCATGATAAATTTACTGCATAATTTATCATAGTCCTTGCCATGTAAATGCCTACTATTTCTAGGACAGATATTTTACAAATTAGAAAACTGGCATATCTCTTTCTAAGAAAATACATTTTAGTATGAACAGTATAAAAATAAAATCACAAAATATCTCTAGATGTTTAGATAAATAATGATAAATATGGTGGATAAAGTTTTAATGTATTGTGTTGGCCTGAATCTAGTTCTTAAAGGATAAAAATTGTTTGTGGAGGATTTGAAGAGAGACTCAAGAAGATTAAGTGTGGGTACTGACACTAAAACACTGGAATATTTGCCAAGGTTAAAACCACTTGGCACTGTAATAATGCTGCTGCTGCTGCTGCTGCTAAGTTTCGTCAATCGTGTCCGACTCTGTGCGACCCCATAGACGGCAGCCCACCAGGCTCCCCCATCCCTGGGATTCTCCAGGCAAGACTACTGGAGTGGGTTGCCATTTCCTTCTCCACTGAAATAATGAACAGCTTTAAATGTATCTTTTACTAATGGTAAGTTTCTGGAGGCTACAAGAATTTTTTTCTGGTTTAATGTTTTTTGTATCCAAATTTTACTTCCCCATAGTCTCTTCTCTTAAAGAACTATAAGAAAATATTTATTTCTCATCTTGGACAAACATCCAAATAACACTTACAATTTTTTTCTTTAGGATGAGAGTCATTACTATTGTTATTAATCAATAAACATTTATTATCTACAACATGGAAGACATTAGGTTAGATGCTATGGGGAATATGGAATAAACAGAGCATGACACTTGCCTCCAGGAACTGAAAAGTTAATGTAATCAACACTAACTGATTAATTCATTCAATGCTTATACAGTGAACACATAGTGTTTGCCAAAAACTGTGTTAGTTAGATATTAAAGAACTGTGGTGAAGAGGTAAAACTATCTTGCACTCATGGAATTCATAATGTATTGGAGAGACAGACATAAAAAACCAACAAGAAAATACAAATAAATAGCTATTCACCAGCACTTACTTCAAACTATAAAAAGTCCCATGGAGGAGTGGGTTATCAGAAACTGAATAGTGGACAAATATTTTATTTAGGAGGAATGAATGTTTAGGTAAAGGGAATAACTTTTAATAATTACATGAAGGAAGGACAAATACATAATTACAGATAACTTTTATTGAGTGCTTATTACGTATCAGGTATTCTAGTGCATGTTTCATATGTACTTATGTTTATCATAACAATGGTACCAAAACAGGTGTTTATCTCCATTTTAGAAATGAGGAAACCTAAGCAAGGAGAGATGAAGTGATTTACTTAGGGCATGTGCCGTGTGTGTATGACTCATGCGACTTGTGTCTGACCCGCTGCAAACCCATGGACTGTCGCCCACCAGGCTCCTCGGTCCAGGAGATTTCCCAGGCAACAATACTGGATTGGGCTGCATTTCCTACTCCAAGGGATCTTCCAGACCCAGGGATCCAACCCGTGTCTCCTCCCTTGGCAGGTGGATTCTTTATCATTGAACACCTGGGAAACCCTTAGTCAGGGCACATGGCTGGAAAGCAGCAGAGCCAGTATTTAGGTGGCTCTTGAGTATAGGTGCTCAGCCTCTAGCACATAATGTTCCTAAATTAGGCTAAAGTTTATGATGGAAATTGAATGTATAATAGTGGAGGTATATACCTACAGCCATTTTCTATGAAAGTTTCCGGGAATAGGTGGTTTGAATTGAGATTTTGGCATGGTTAGGAGATCAGGATATTTTATGTAGGAGGAGGAATGTTTAGGTAAAGGGAATAACTTTTAATAATTACATGAAGGAAGGACAAATGGACTTTGGTGGCTGAGGTGTATGCACAAAAGATACGTCTACAATAGTTAGCTGGGCTAAGCCATGGTGGGTCCTCAGTGTGCAGCCTGACATGGGATGATTGGAGGCCACCAAAACTGAGAAGGAAGACCTCCCTGGGGGCCTTTTCAGCACAGTTGATCAAAAGGGAGATAAGGTATAAACCAAGAGAGCCACAGAGAGAATGAAAAGGAGGGAACAGATGTGATAGATGACATGTAAGTGCAACTGTTAAGATAACCAAATTGATAGTTGAATCAGGGTAGTGTGAGGAAGACGGAGGCTATGAATGGGTTCACGGTTACATCAGACATATTTTTTAGCAGGGTGACTTTGGGACAATGTACTTCATCTCTACAAATCTATTTCCTCATCTGAAAAATGGAAAATAGTATACGCATTTGTGACTATCTAATTAGGAGTTGAAAATGACTTTCAAATTTTCACCAAGTCAATATTGCAGATAATTATGCCATTAGAAAGGATGAAAGAAAAGGAACATTTGGGTGTGTTGAGATCTAGAGGCCTGTAACATATCTATGTGTACACATTCAGTTTGCTAACTAAAATTGGAACCTTAATTCAGGAGGAAGGTCCAGGCTAAAGACAATGACTATCAATCATGAGAGAAGACTGTGTAGAAAGAACCACAGCTGATGGGGTAAGAGAAGGAAGTTAGAAAGGATCAGTGGACATTTAGAAAAAAGACAGGGTCGGGGAATCCAGTGCCAAGGTTTGAGAGCAATCCAGTGGATCTGATCTAAATTACTCATGGCCTTTGACAGAGCAGCTTTAGTACTGGGCTGAATGCAAAGCTTGGGTTGTTAGGAGGAAAGAAATAAGTGAAATGAAAAGTCATTCTTTCAGTTAGTTCTGGACCTAAAAAAAGGGATCAAAGAGAAAGCAGGGCTGATGGGAATGTGTGTGTATTCAAACATGTTTGTTTAAGAAAGAGTCAACATAATGGGAGAGATTAACGATGAAGAAGAGAGAGGCTATGATTGATGCTGAGGTCTCAAGTTGATATGAATAACAATAAATCAAAAGAAAATAAAGTGAATGCAATATCATTTATTGTGGATCTATTACACCTTTTATGTGTTCACATTAATGTCATCAAGTCCTAAAACACCCTGTAAGGAATTATTTTTCCTATTTGCAGATAAAGAAACTGAAGCTGAGAGAAAACAAAGAGGTTGTTCAAGGATGGAAATGTGGTATTTGATGAAGTTAGGATTCAAATTGAACTTGGCTGAATCCCAAGACCAAATGACTAGAAGAAAGATAAGAATTTGACAAAGAAGACAGAGTTGAGGGAGTTTAATAGGATGTTTAGAACTGCACAGTTAGGGCATCAAAACTGAGTTTGAGGACTTAGGGAAAAATAAAAATCTGTAATACACCACTGTGGTGCATTTAATGCGATTTTAGAAGGAGATTGCTAAGTAGCTCCAAAAGCATAACTGAGACATGAATTTGTAATGCATGCAGTCAAGTGCAGTTATGTGACTTGTTCCACTTTCTTCAGTTCTAACAAAACATCAATATTGAACAAAGGCCAGAATTCTAAAATTCACTGTAGGCTGGCCTATTAAAAATAAATGCTGAAGATAGCAGCTATGTTATTTGTCAATGAATACTCTAAACCTAAACTTGAAAAAATTCTGAATGTAGAAACAACATGAGCAACATATTTTTAAAAGCATGGGATCCAGTTAAGGATATTACTGGTTCAGTGAGATCAAGCAAGTCCTTAAATTTGATACTTGCCTTTTTTTCCCATCAATGAATAAATATGTGCTGAGCATTTCCCCTGCAGCTGATGTTGGGAGGAGAGAGGAGTCCATTCCCCTCATCAACTTCTAGACTTATAAGGAAGAAAAATTATATAAGTAGAGCAGGGTATGCTGCCATTTAGAGGGAATTAGTATACACTGCTGCTGCTAAGTCGCTTTAGTCATGTCCCACTCTGTGCGACCCCAGAGACGGCAGCCCACCAGGCTCCCCCGTCCCTGGGATTCTCCAGGCAAGAACACTGGAGTGGGTTGCCATTTCCTTCTCCAATGCATGAAAGTGAAAAGTGAAAGTGAAGTCGCTCAATCGTGTCCGACTCTTAGCGACCCCGTGGACTGCAGCCTACCAGGCTCCTCCGTCCATGGGATTCTCCAGGCAAGAGTACTGGAGTGGGATGCCATTGCCTTCTCCTAGTATATACTAGTGTGTTCTAAATTATATGTAATAATCCACTAGGGAACAAAACAGAATATAAGATATCAAATAAGCAAAGCCAATATTGAGAGAAATAATGGGCCAAAAGGAATGAATGTTCCCTGGGCTAAGCATAAAGCCTACCTTCCTACAGCAGTCAGTCAATCATTGTGCTGTACGAGGGATGGATACTTCAGGTACTTCAAAATCTGCCTCTTCTGTACTTTCATTCCAAACCCTTGACCATTTGAAAAGGATCAGAGTCACTGTCTACCAGGCAGACACTAGAGGGCAACAGAATCAATCTTCATCTCTCTCATTCTGGCGCACGTGCACACACACACAGACACACTAGCCCACACTAGTCCACTGTCCACAGGTGTAAATAGCAGTGTCAGGCTATGTCAGTGAGAGCAGGATGTCACAAGAATCCCATCATGGATGTAAGCAAGATAAACATTCAGTTAGGAGTCTTCTTGAAAAGTCTACTGGAGAAACTACAAGAAAAACTGATTTTCTATTTCTGAAATTTTCATGAACATGAGGTATCACTAAGATCTTATTTATATATGCACCAAACTACGTGATTGAACACTGTGGTGGAGAAAAAAAGATGCTATCTGAACACTGTACGGATGTGAGAGTTGAACCATAAAGAAGGCTGAGCGCTGAAGAATTGATGCTTTCAGATTGTGGTGCTGGAGAAGACTCTTGAGAGTTCTTTGGACAGCAAGGAGATCAAACCAGCCAATCCTAAAAGAAATCAACCCTGAATATTCATTGGAAGGACTGATGCTGAAGTTGAAGTTCCAAAACTTTGGCTACCTGATGCGAAGAGCCATTAGAAAAGAACTTGGTGCTGGGAAAGATTGAGGGCAGGGGGAGAAGAGGGTGACAGAGATGAGATGGTTGGATGGCATCATCGACTCAATGGACATGAGTTTGAGCAAACTCTGGGAGATAGTGAAGGACAGGTAAGCCTGGGGTGCTGCAGTCCACGGGGTCACAAAGAGTTGGACATGACTTAGCAACTGAACAACAAATATCTGTTGGCTCTCCAATTCCACAGCAAACCCACAGAGGAGGATGTATTTCTCTATTTATACACGATGTAATCATTTTGTGAAATGTTTAAACTGATGGGGATAAATAGGGTAACATACTGAGGATAACACAAAGAAATATCACTTATTTTGCTTAAAACACATTCTAATTTTTGCTGTGGGCTTTCTCTGAAATCACAACGTATCTCACAGTCTGTAGCCAAGTTTCAGTTTAGTTTCAAATTTTCAGTTATTTTTGACTTAAAAGATAAGTTTTTAGAGGATGAAATTAGTTGTCAAGATTGCTACTTGATATCTGAAATAGTTAGATTCTCTCAAGAGTCCTTTGAAACAAACTGTGGTTCACACTCAATTGTGGATTTAAATACCAATCCTTTACCTCTGTCCATCCACTTTTCACATTAATTTTCTCAGAAGGCATTGTTAGAAACTGAAAATTGAGTAGTTTATTTAAAAGACTTTATGGATTATAGACACATATGGTATTTTTATCTATAATAGTACTGAAAGCATAAAACAAGTGTAGGTGTTAATTAGATAACCAGCAAAGCATGTTCCAAGTCTCACATAGCTGTTCTTTAGTTGCTAAGTCGTGTCTGACTCTTTTTGTGATCCCCATGCACCGTCGCCTGCCAGGCTCCTCTGTCCATGGGGTTTCCTAGGCAAAAATACTGGAGAGGGTTGCTCTTGCTGTCTCCAGGGGATCTTCCCAACCCAGGGATCAAACCTGCATCTCCTGCATTGGCAGGAGGATTCTTTAAGCTACCTATTAATAATGAAAGGCTCTGCTCATAGATTGTGTATAAATTATTAACCTTTCAAAGTAAAAAGTGACATGAAGAAATGTCAGGAAAGTGATTTGAGGCCCCTTCTTCTCTGCTTCCTCTTTCCTTCTTCTTCATCTAGTTAACACTAAGATACGGATGGCACTTCTTTGTTTATGAATGTTTGCTAACGAGTCTCTTTTTTTTTTTCTTGATTTAAAAAAATCATGATTGGCTTTTTCTTCTACCAATTTTATTCAGTCATGACCAAAATCACTGTGTTGTAATACCCTCTGAGATTCTAAAATGAACAGTGTTTCACTGATGGAGGACTAGGAACAATTGAAGAAATCAGTAAATCAGTTGGGGGTATGTTTGAATTTAAAAATATACATTTCTGCAGGGCAGAAGTATGGTCAATTGGTGGATTATAAACCTCAAACTGAAAGAATAGCTATTTCTTTAAACAATTCCGAAAATAGCTCATGGAACATTTGAATGCATATGTGACAACTCTGAGATCTATCAGAATGTGATTATAATATTGAAGCTGTATAAATATTATGAAAGAAACAATAAAGCATTTTAGCAATGCAAATAGATTGCACATTTTCTCTATTAAGTTTAGATATACTCTTAAAAAGACATAACTATTATAACATAGTATAAAATTTCATCATGTGTTTATCTGACATACTTTCAACAAGCAGATAAGATTATTGGATTTATTTTAAATAAAACTGGTCATCAGAAGAATATTAGAAGAATAAATCAATAGGAAACACCCTTTACCATGCATGTCGCAAGCTAATTCATACATTCCTATTTCCTTAACACACATTTACAAAAGAACCTTTGGTAGCTTGCAAAATTACTGTACCTAAAACTATTCATAGCCATAAAATGTGCTTATAAAAATGCTGTCCCTTACAATAACTACAGGCACTTCCTTCAGCTATAGTGACAGCAAAACATACATTTGCAAAATAATTGCTCCATCCTAGCTATAATGGCAATGTCTACTATAGACATACTGGCAAAATGCAAACTACTAACAAAAAGACAGAATACAAAAAAGAGTTTGTCAAATTTAATAGAGTAATTATCAAGTATAACCTTGCAAAATTAGAATGTAGCCACAGTGAAAGAGGAAATACTAAGTCACCTAAAGACAATGATATCAATCAAATATCAAAGCTATTATTGCAGAAGCAAAGGTATAAATACCCAGAGGATGTGAGAGAGAAAAATTTATTTTCCACATCCACTGAATCCTACCCTCATACTAGCTTGCAAACCTACTGTTATTATTATTTAGTACCATATTATTTATGAAGTATGTGTAGTGTGCATGGGGCTGCATCTGTTAAAGTTGAGTCCTCACTGGAGAACCAGAAGTGCATGCATAACCCTTTGAAAGTCAATTTATCTTAGAAAGTAACCCTGGATGTTGAAAACTTTCAAGAGGAATTTTAAGTCCAACAGTGGTTAAAATTTTGAGAATAAAGTTGTGTAGAATTGAGTCCCCAGGATGTAATGAACAATAGTACTGTGTGTCAATGTACAAGGTTGAATTGAATTGACTCATTGACTTACCTGGCATGTTGCATTCATCAATGACTATACATGATGGATAATGACTAAAATGACAATACTCCCCACATATATGACAATCACTATATAAAACCTTTCCAGGAGGGAAAATTATGCTTATTCCTCATTTGAAGGACATATAAGATTAAAAAGTAGTTTATTAGTTTCTGTATATATTTTTGTATTAATTTCTGTATTCTTTTACAAGCAAAAGATATCCTATTATAATTCCAGATAGTGGATGATACCAATACTCTCCAATGACCATTTGCTATTCTTAAAAGTGGGGAAAAAGTTGGATTGGTTATCATTTTGTCCTCTGGAAATAAGAAATACTAATGATTTTCATTAGTCCACCATTATAGTGACTTAATCTAATAATCAGAATATATGCTAAAATGACCAGAAGCATTTCAATGTTCTCTATTAACTGTTTACTGGCAATAACATTATTTATCTTTTGAGAAACCAAAGACAAATTTTGACATATTCACCAACACGGTAATTGACTACTATATTTTCCTAAGAGCCATCAGAAGTATTATAATTCACTTTCTCAAGCAAAATGTGTACACCTTTGTTACAAACAGAAAATAATTGCTTTTCTAAATTTGACTATGGAAACACAAAGTGTGTTTTATGTACTAAGGTATTATCCTCTCCTTCAAAATTGTCCCTTGTAAACGAAAAAGTAGCATAGACATGTATACACCATCAAGTATAAAACAGATAGCTGGTGGGAAGCTGCTGTATAACACAGGGAGCCCAGCCTGGAGCTCTGTGATGATCCAGAGGGGTAGGCTGGGGTTGGGGAGGGAGGCTCAAGAGGGAGGTGATATATGTAAAACTGTGGTGATTCGCATTGCTGCATGGCATAAGGCAACACAACACCTTGTAAAGCAATTTTCCTCCCATTAAAAAATAAAAATAAAAACTGCAAAAAGAATTGTCCCTTGGTGTCATTCTTACAAAGCTAATATCCTTCAAAGGGTGTTCTAAAATTTGGGGCTTCAAGCTCAAGTTATACAAAAAGCAACTGGGACTTAACAGAGAGAGAAAAGGAGTCACATCCCAGAAAGAAACTTAAGCAACATGAGTTAGTTTTTATTGGATAGACTTTTTGAATGGTTATCAAAATGTATTACTTTAACATAATGAATATTTATCTCATTTCATGGGCCTAATAATGTCTTACTTAAGACTTTTGAACAAAAGACTAAAGGTAACGGGTCTTCATTTCCTTTGTATCAACTACTTTCCAATACTGAACAGGTATTGTTAACAGGTTAACAACAGCTAACAGGTTATTTGGAAGCCAGAAAGGCCAGATAAGTTTCAAAAAGGGTTATTTAGGGGTGGGAGTATGTAATCAGAGCTGGTTCATGGCAATATTAAAACAAGTGGACTAATCTTGCAAAACGCTTAAGACAACCAATGACTCAGAACCAGCAGACACTACAGACTAGCCGTATAGTAGCATCACTGTCAAAAGAGCAATGCCCATGTACAAACACACTAATTTTAACAGTTTTCAAGATAAAATGGAAAAAAACAACTTACTGAAAAGTCTTCAAAGATTTTCTTGAGTTCTTTGTGACCATGCCTTTCAGCAATATGTGCTGGATCTGAACCTTCCAAATTTTTTATCTTAGATGCCCTGGTTGCTCCTGAACATTGAAGCAAATGAACAGCCAAGTTCTTTAACCCAAATTTTGCCGCACAGTGGAGAAGAGTTGGAAGTTCTTTGAAATAAGAATCTGAAATAAGCAAAACAGAATAATTTTTTTTATCACATTTGGAACCATATAAGAAAAAGTCAAACACAATCTATTGGGAACATGTGTACACCTGTGGCAGATTCATGTTGATGTATGGCAAAACCAATACAATATTGTAAAGTAAAAAAAAAAAAAAAAAGATCACACCCCCCCCCCCAAAAAAAAATAATACCCACAAAGCTTTGCTGACTTGTAGAGTCAGCAAATAAGAAACCATCAATGGTTTAGCAGTGTAGACTCTCCCCTTTCTATTCCTGATCTCAAATCAAGCATACATCAATATTCTCATTAGCATTAGTGCCTCTCCCTTACTTGTAGGGTAAGTTTAATATAGAAAGCCATATCAGTCTCAAATGTAAAACAAAACAAAAACATTACATTGTAAAAACTCCTTTTCAATGTATTTCAGTATTAACCAAATACTTAAATAACAAATGAATTCCTCTATAAGATCTTTTTTGTGTTTTCTACTTCCATGTCTACTTTGTTTCCTTTTGAAGTTGAAATGAACATGAAATTCCAGGAAGGGTTATGTTAGATTACTGTATGAGTTTTTTTCTTTCAAAAAGCAACTGCAGATTCTTGGGTAATGTGCTATGAGAGCATCCTGTGAACCGATGTAGACGGAGTTGTAAATTTTCCAATACACATCTCTGACTTTCTGGGCTGGGTGAAACAAACCCTGTAAACAATACTGTAGCATTCTACATGGTCCAATCGCAACTCTCAGACCCTCCAGGGCCCCCATAACTGCCTGAATTACATGGGGAGATGTCTCGAACACATTGGGCCATACATAGTTAAGAACACCTATATTCATTATGAACTTGACTATATCTTGTAACTTTATTGTTTATTTTGTGTTTAATGCACAGCTGTTTCACACCTTAAACTTGCTTTGATTTGGTGATGTAAACTTTTAAACATTGCAGATCAGCGTAGAACTGGTCATAGGTAAAGAGCTAGAAATCCAGTAGCATGATTTTTAAATAACCTTTGTTTTTGATGTTAAGCAGTAAACGCCAGTAGTGACCAAGAACACAGTGATTACACACACTATACTGGAGGGCTTTCATTTTTAATTCATGTTTATGAAGATTTAGAATTCATTCCTTGTGTTTAAAGAGAATGTTTAATTGAGAAATAAACATTTGTGTACAAAAAAAAAAAAAAAAGTAACTGCAATAGCAAATACAGGTAGGCACTTTTATAAAAATCTTCAGTATGGAATTTTCCATTAGGATTTTGTAGGTTTCATGTCAATGTTTTGGAGTTTGAATTTCCTAATTACATATTAGTTAGAAGACATGTATTAATTATGCATAACTATAAGATGATGAATGCAAACTGCTATCCCAATGATGACACACACACATACACAAACTGCTGAGTGGTGTATTGTTATTCTATACTTTCACACCTTGCTAGAAAAACTGTGTTATAGAAATTACACATCACCTTACTTTAATAGCTGTGGCATTATTAGAAGCAAGCAATGTGAAGATTTATAGTAACAGAAACAAAACCATCAAAGCAGAAGTCAATTATCTTTCAGCAAAATTCTGAAGCAGTGAAAACAGCCACCTCATAATGTTTTGGAAAATTGTGAATCTGGCCTCATTTATCTCTTTGCCATTTTGTAGACCAAAAAAAAAAAAAAAAAAGGAAAAGACAGGGGATTTAAACTTGGTGCTTTCAGTTCACTTGAGTGTGTGGGTGTTTGAGGGCTAAATAAATCATTTCGTTTTTTGGTTTGTATGTTTAACCAGGAAACACAACAAAACAAAAACCTTTAGGACATGTTAAAGACTTCTGGTAAGGAAATATTTTATCCTTCAAAATGTGTTAGAACTAAATGGCTATAGGTAGATCTATGATTGAATTTCAATGACAAAAGCACTGGTCCCTTCTTGTATGGTGTGCAGTGAGCAAAAAATTATCAAGTATTTTATAAAGATGAGCTTATAATAGCTGAAACTCTTCAAGGTAGGTAGCAATTTTCAAACTAAAAATAATGTATTTTCTTAAAAAGGAGTTAAGATGCAATTTTCTATTTATTTTCATTTAAATAAACTATAAAATAATTTTCTGCTATAATTAAACCAAACTAAAGTTAGTAAAGAAAAATATTTGCATTATGTCAGATTTTTACATGCCCTTGGTCATGTTTTTCTGTTATACCATCATTACTTGCCAGTCAATGCCTTATGCATTGTTCCTGCACATTGCTATTCTGGTATACTTTTAAATCACAGTTATTGCAGCACAAAATATTATTTTCATTAAATAAGTGTTTAATCAGTGTACAAATACATTCACCTTTTAACCTGTTTGTAAATTTCTCAAGTTTAAGGTGATATAATATTAGAAACAACTATGATAAACTTTATTAAGAATCTCTCTTTTTATATACCAGGAAGAATAAAAAAGACAGTGACCAAGTGTACATGGTTTTTCAGGGCTCATTTCTTGACAGTTTTGATATTCTATGTTTTCTGGCACATAAAAGGAAGAAGTTCTGCTGATTTAAGATTATGCTGCGTATACTAAATGGGACTACAGGCTTGTAGGCTGGTTCCTTTATTTTCCATTTCTTTATTTCATTTTTAGTTGTAGCTGAAAACCCACTAACCTACTAGAAGGCTTTGCGAGCTTATAAACATGAAAAAGCTTTGGAAGTCATCTTTCCAGTTTCCTACCCAGTAAGAGAATTGCCTTCCTGCAGTCTATAAGAGATGATCTTCCACGTACTGCCTGCATAGCCCTAATGATCGAGTGTTTTCTACTTTCTAAGGCACCTGTTTCTTGATTAGACAACACTGATCATTAGACATTTTTACTTCTGTTGAGGTGAAATGTATTTCCTCTAAATTACCTGCTCTTCATATCCCTTGGGCTATACAGAATATGATCCTTATGAAAGTGCGGGCTTAGAATCAGCTGGCTTTGCCATATGTTCACTGTGTGAAGTTTCAGCAAGCCAGTCAGTATTCGAGCCTAGCTGTATTTCAGCATCTCAGTATTTTAGCATCCAAGTTTGTAGGGCTATTGACATAATTAAATGACAACATATTCTAAAAAGTGCCCACAACAGTCTTAGTTTCCTTTTCTTTCTCTCTTTTGCATCAAATGGTTTAAAGCTGCCTTGTCCTAACTCACCTTTGTCCCAATCTTATGATCACAAATTCTTTTCACTATTCCAACTAGTTATCATCCTAAGAGACTGACTCCACTTTTTAAATGGTGGATCTTTTTGAAACCTGCCCCAATGTGATCATTACAGCCATCCCTTTCATGGTCCTGGATGAGGTTATTTCTGCTGCTTAGTTTCATTACGTAAGAAATGCTCAGCTTGCTAAGGTACATGACCAATAATTAGAAATTTTCTAATTTAAGTTTTTTTTTTAATTAATATATGGTAGAGTTAACATTTCAAAGGATTAAAATGTTTTGTAGGAGTAATATTAGTTGTTTTAATACTAATTAGATCATGACCTCTAGCATTATTTTTCAGGACATTAAGTTAAATATACTTAATGTATGTGTATATATTATTATATCAGTATACATATTATATTTATATATGAATAAAGGTATTCATGTCAATAAAGGCATGATTATGCTAAGAAATAGTTTGGGTTTTCTGGTATCATGCTTTTTATAAAATCATACTTTTTATATTTTACCTTGATTTGATTACTAGAAGAATTTGAGATAAGAATGAATTGCTCTGTGTACCATACAAGCACATTTGTAACAGTGTAAGATAAGAAAGTTCTTTATCTTAAAAAAGCAAACAAATCTTGTTGGGCGAGCCTATCTTCTCTCCTGGGCATTCACTCAGTGTAGAGAATGCACACATGCATGGTCAGTCGCTAAGTTATGTCTGACTCTTTGTGGCCCCATAGACTGTAGCCCACCAGGCTCCTCTGTCCATGGGGTTCTCCAGGCAAGACTACTGGAGTGGGTTGCCATTTCCTACTCCAGGGGATTTTCCCAACCCAGGGATCGAACCTGTGTCTCTTAAGTCACCTGCATTGGTAGGTGGATTCTTTATTACTGAGCCACCTGAGATGCCGTCAGAGAATGAGTGCTGATCAAAGAATGTATCAGTGACTCAGGAGATGATTGCAATCTATCCCTTGCTCTTCTTCAGTGCTTAACTTTATTCTAGACCACATGATTACTAATGTTTTTGCTTACAGATATTTATGTTTTGATTGCTTTTGAAAAATTATAGAAGTGTAATTTCACTGATCACGAGTTTCAGGAGTTTTGACAGTTATACATATCTATATAACCATCATCCAAAACAAGCTGAAGAAACTAATCACCATCGCAAGTTCCCTTCTTTTTCATTCAGGTCAATTCTCCACTTCTGAGGCAACTACTGTCTAATTTTTATCAAAACAGATGAGTCTTATTTCATTTGATATTTTACACAACTGGAATCATACAGTATATACTCTTGCATTCCATTCTCTTCTCTAGTTCTGATGAGAGTGAAATCGCTCAGTCGTGTCTGACTCTTTGGGACCCCATGGACTGTAGCCCACCAGGCTCCTCCAACCATGGGATTCTCCAGGCAAGAATACTGGAGTGGGTTGCCATTTCCTTCTCCAGGGGATCTTCCGGACCCAGGGATCGAACCCAGGGATTGAACCCGGGTCTCCCGCATTGGAGGCAGATGCTTTAACCTCTGAGCCAGAAGTCAGGTGTAATTCTTATTGTTTTCCAGTATGGCATGTGCTTTCCTCAATACACACATCCCCACCTCAACTCCTACCCCAGCTACTTTTAAGATTTTCTCTTTATCTTTGATTTTTATCAGTTTAACTCTGGGGTGAGTAGGTATAAAATTTTTGTATATATTCTGCTAGGGGGTTACAGGTATTATTGAATCTATGGTTTAATGCCATTCATCAATTTTGGATCATTCCCCAGCCTTTAGTTCTTCAAATATTTTCCTGTTCATTCTCTCTCTTTACTCTGAGAATTCAATTACACATATGCTTGATATGTAGTATTATCCCATAGACCTCGAGTCAAAACTGAGTAGATGAACTGAGTTTGTTCTTCTTTTAAGGCTTTACTTAGACTCTGGATTTTTCACCTTTTTCAGTTTGAATAATTTATTATGACTGTCTTCAAGTAAACTGATTCTTTTCTTTTTTCCTACAATTATGCCCATCTAATATCCAAAAATTTTCTGATATTATATGTTTCTAGAATTTCCTTTTTTTAAATTATAATTTCCATTGCTTTGATTAAATTTCCATCTCTTCATGCATTTGTACCATTTTACAATAGATTCTGTAACATACATATCGTAATTATGTTAACGTTCCTATTTGATCATTTCAACATCTGGAGCATTTCTACGTTTGCCTCTAATGACTATCTTCTCTTGACCACAGGTCATCTTTAATTCCTTCTTTGTATTTCTTGTAATTTAATATCTGGTGCTGAACAATATACCTAAAGGATCAAAGTAAATAATATCTACCCCAAGAAAAGGCACACCCTTTCTTCAGTCAGACAACTGGACTTGAAAGCAGACTCAAACTAATCTGTAGATGAGCTGAACTTGGGCATTTTTTTTGGTGACTTCACTTAGATTTAGTTAATCACTGGCTTCAAATACTTTGAGGGCAGAACCCTAACTTTCTTGCACAGCTTGGGATCTAAGCTTCAGTGAGACTCAAGAAATCTCTGTTGCTTTACAGACTGGCTGTCAGCCCTTGGGTAACTGGATGGTTCTTTTTCCTCTCAAGTTCTGCCTCCAGAAGTTTTCACATCAGAATATCTCACTCAGATTTTGTGCAGCCTCTGTATACACCCAGTTAAGGTAGATTCCTTACTATCCCAAATAGGGGATATTATTTCACTTTTACAACTCTCCATATTTAGAATCTGTTTGCTGCTGCTTTCCATACAATAAAAGCTTTGATGGAATTTGTTTCAGCAACTCTGTCCCACTCCTGCTCTTTAGCAGCCACTAGTGGCCCAATGGCACCCCACTCCAGTCCTCTTGCCTAGAAAACCCCATGGAAGGAGGAGCCTGGTGGGCTGAGGTCCATGGGGTCGCGGAGAGTCGGATACGACTGAGCGACTTCCCTTTCACTTTTCACTTTCATGCATTGGAGAAGGAAATGGCAACCCACTCCAGTGTTCTTGCCTCGAGAATCCCAGGGACGGGAGAGCCTGGGGGGCTGCCGTCTATGGGGTCGGGTCGCACAGAGTTGGACACGACTGAAGAGACTTAGCAGCAGCAGCAGTGGTCCAAGAACTGAGAACTTCCAGATGTACAAGAAGGACTTAGAAAAGGCAGAGAAACCAGAGATCAAACTGCCAACATTCGCTGGATCACAGAGAAAACAAGGGAATTCCAGAAAAACACTGACTTCTGCTTCATTGACTACGCTAAAGCCTTTGATTGTGTGAATCACAACAAACTGTAGAAAATTCTTAGAGATGGGAATACCAGACCACCACCTTACCTGTCTCCCGAGAAACCTGTATGCAAGTAAAAAAGCAACAGTTAGAGTCAGACATGGAAAAGCTGACTGGTTCCAAATTGGAAAAGAAGTATGTCAGTGCTGTATATTGTCACCCCGTTTATTTAGCATATACGTAGAGTATATCATGTGAAATGCCAGACTGGATGAATCACAAGTTAAAATCAAGATTGCCAGGAGAAATATCAACAACCTCAGATATCCAGATGATAACACTGTAATGACAGAAAGTAAAGAAGAACTGAAGAGTCTCTTGATGAGGGTGAAAGAAGGGAGTGAAAAAGCTGGCTTAACATGCAACATTCAGAAAACTAAGGTCATAGCATCCAGTCCCATCACTTCATGGCAAATAGAAGGGGAAAAAGTGGAAACAGTGACAGACTTTATATTCTTGGATTCCAAAATCAGCACGGATGGCAACTGCAGCCATGAAATTAAAAGGCACTTGCACCTTGGAAGGAAAGTTATGACAAACCTAGACAGCATATTAAAAAACAGGGACATCACTTTACTGACAAAGGCCCATCTAGTCAAAGTTATGGTTTTTCTAGTAGTCATGTAGAGATGTGAGAGTTGGACCATAAAGAAGGCTGAGCACCAAAGAATTGATGCTTTTGAACTGCAGTGCTAGAGAATACTCTTGAGAGTCCTGCAAGGAGTCTGCAAGGAGATCAAACCAATCAATGAATCCTAAAGGAAATCAACCCTGAATACTCATTGGAAGGACTGATGCTGAAGCTCAAGCTCTGATACTCTGGCCACCAGATGCAAAGAGCCAATTCATTGGAAAAGATCCAATTGGAAAGATCCATTAGAAAAGATGCTGGGAAAAAGTGCAAGCAAAAAAAGAAGGGTGTGGCAGAGAATGAGATGGTTAGACAGCTTCTCTGACTTAATGGACATGAATTTGAGTGAACTGTGGGAAATAGGGAAGGACAGGGGACCCTGGAGTGCTGCAGTCCATGGGCTCTCAAAGAGTCAGACACAACTGAGAGACCGAACAAGTGGTCCTTGGGTATTTTAAGGGTCTTTCTTGACCTACTGCCCGCCTCCAGAATTGATATACTAGCTTTGTGCACGTAAGACAACCTACAAAAGAGTTAGTGGGTGATGCAGACCCACTCTGTAACTGGGGCTCTTTGGGATTTTCATTCATCACACTAGCTTAAGTACAGCCATTATATATTTGCTAAATATTCAGCTGGTTTTTCTTTACTCGTCATCTATAGTGAGTTATTATCTTTTTGCTCTGTAAGGGATGAAGGAAGTTACGAGTTGCTTCTCTATCGTGAAGGACTTGTTCTTTCCTGGAACTTAGTTCGTTCAGATTTCTTTTGTCATTCATTTTCTGCTGTATTTAAAAGGGCTACTATGATTTTGAAGATCATCTTGCTTATTCTTCCTATCACAGTAAGAATAGTAGACTCTTATGTTGTTGTACATCTTAATCAGAAGCCAAAGTCCTATGAGACCTAAAGACCTTAAGCTTATCATTTCTTAAATTCACAGCATTTGTTTTATAAATAGTTTGTTTATCTCACCTATTAGATTAAAATAACAGATTCCTTAATAAGATATTTTTAAAAAACTTTTAGAGTGTACTTAATCTGTAATATACATCTATTTCATTTCGTGGCAATTTTCATTTAATCGAGATTCTTTGTTTGTTCTCTTGTTGTCGTTCATTTGCTAAGTCGTGTCCAACTCTGTGACCCCACAGACAGCAGCAGGCCAGGCTTCTCTGTCCTTCACTATCTTCCAGAGTTCACTCAAATTCATGTCCATTCAGGTGATACTGTGTAACCATTTCATCCTCTGCCACTCCTTTCTCCTTTTTGCCTTCAATCTTTCCCAGCATTAGTGTCTTTTCCAGTAAGTCGGCTCTTCACATCAGGAGGCCAGAGTATTGGAGCTTGAGCTTCAGCATCAGTCCTTCCAATGAATAATCAGGGTTGATTTCCTTTAGGCATGACTGGTTTAATCTCCTTGCAGTCTAAGGGACTCTCAAGAGTCTTCTCCAGCATCACAGCTCAAAAGCATCAATTCTTCAGTGCTCAGTCTTCTTTATAGTCCATCTCACATACATATGGGCTTCCCTGGGAGCTCAGTTGGTAAAGAATCCACGTACAATGCAAGAGACCCTGGTTCAATTCCTGGGTTGGGAAGATCCGCTGGAGAATGATAGGCTACCCACTCTAGTATTCTTGGGCTTCTCTGGTGGCTCAGCTGGTAAAGAATCCACCTGCAATGGGAGAGACCTGGGTTTGATACCTGGGTTGGAAAGATCCCCTGGAGAAGGGAATGGCTACCCACTCCAGTATTCTGGCCTGGAGAATTCCATGGACTGTATAGTCCATGGGGTCGCAAAGAATTGGACACGACTGAGCAACTTTCACTTCACATCCATACATGACTACCAGAAAAACCATAGCTTTGACTAAATGGACCTTTTTTGGCAAAGTGATGACTTTGCTTTCTAATAAGCAATCTAGGTTTGCCATAGCCTTCCTTCCATGGAGCAAGAGTCTTTTAATTTCATGGCCACAGGCACTGTCAATAGTGATTTTGGAGACCAAGAAAATAAAATCTGTTACTGCTTCCACTTTTTTTCCTTCAAGGTATAAGTTAAAAAAGCCATAACTCACACTAGGGTGTGGCCAAATTGCTTTTAACTTTTTTCCTGACAAATTTTCAGTTTTCAGTTGTTTCAACCAATGTCTTTCAAATGGTAATTTTAGAGGAACAGAATTAAATGTCTGGTAGAGGAATTTTCCAACAAAAATTCAATTTCATTAGCTTTGGAAATAAAAATAAAGAGATGACCTGGAACCTAGTAAAGAAATCAAGTCACATATTTATTTAGGCTGAGCCATTTCTAGCAGTTCAAGATAATCCCTATAAAAGATGGCCAATAATTAGATTGAAGTTCTCAAACCAAAGCTTTCAAAAGATTAACCTAGCTTCCCAGAATAATAAAATGGGAATATGCCCAGGGTTTGCTTTAAAATTTTTAAGTAAGATGCATATGCAAACTGGAAGTGCATGCATGCAATCCTCTGTTCTCTTAAATCATTATCTGGAATAGTAAATCTTTATTCCCTCAATGTGTGATGGACAAAACAATGAAGCACACACCAGAGAAGATAAAAAGTCAGGGGATCTGCCTTCTAATTTCAGCTCAGCCACTAAATCTGTGGTACTTATGAAAGTTCTGTCACTTCCCTGGACCTCTATTTCTCATTTATAAAATTATAAGTTTGGGGTCAGAATTGCAGGACTTAGGATACTCTTCTGGGCTGGAGGCCATGCCACAGATAGTTTTAGGGTAATTTTCCCTGGATGCTAATCAGATACCAACTAAGGTGGTAAGGATGATATTTGCAAAGTTGAATAAAGGTAATGATTTCCATTCTTATTCCTTTCATCATAGGGTTTGGAGTCAGATGAAATGTTACTATTTCTGTGGATCTATAAGACAGCACATGACTGGGTTTAAGAATCTGATCGCTTTGGAGGAGCACATATGCAACATATGAGGCATCACTCTTCCTATCCTGTTGAAAGAGTAGACATAACCTATTTAGAATTGCAGACAAAAAATAATACCACCGAGATTACTGTATTTCTAGAATCTTGATACCGTAAATTAAGTGAACAAGGGTAATAATGGAATATTAAACTTCTTTGGTGCAGTTTGTTATTTCTCTAGAAACTTTATGTATATGCATGTGCAATTGTATTTTGTTCCTATGTTCATTTAAAAAATACCTTTTGAAAATTACAAGTATGTTTGCTTCTGATTCTGAACAGCAAAGGGACCAAGAACCTAGAAATAAGCCAAGAGAGTCTAGAAAGATCCAGGAAACTTGGAACACTAAGAGTATGGAAACAAGATGGGCTGGGTTGGGATCAAATGTCTAGTTACTCTACCTCCAGGACATGGCTTCCAGGTAGAAAGTTACCCACTGTCCTTTGTATGGGTTTCACACAGAAAGCCAAAGAATGTGTGCTCAGTTCAGTTCAGTTCAGTCGCTCAGTCGTGTCCGACTCTTTGCGACCCCATGAATTGCAGCACGTCAGGCCTCCCTGTCCATCACCAACTCCCAGAGTTCACTCAAACTCATGTCCATCAAGTCAGTGATGCCATCCAGCCATCTCATCCTCTGTCGTCCCCTTCTCCTCCTGCCCCCAATCCCTCCCAGCATCAGAGTCTTTTCCAATGAGTCAACTCTTCGCATGAGGTGGCCAAAGTATTGGAGTTTCAGCTTTAGCATCGTTCCTTCCAAAGAACACCCAGGACTGATCTCCTTTAGAATGGACTGGTTGGATCTCCTTGCAGTCCAAGGGACTCTCAAGAGTCTTCTCCAACACCACAGTTCAAAAGCATCAATTCTTCGGCGCTCAGCTTTCTTGACAGTCCAACTCTCACATCCATACGTGACTATTCGAGAAACTATAGCCTTGACTAGATGGACCTTTGTTGGCAAAGTAATATCTCTGCTTTTGAATATGGTATCTAGGTTGGTCATAACTTTCCTTCCAAGGAGTAAGTGTCTTTTAATTTCATGGCTGCAATCACCATCTGCAGTGATTTTGGAGCCCCAAAAAATAAAGTCTGACACTGTTTCCACTGTTTCCCCATCTATTTCCCATGAAGTGATGGGACCGGATGCCATGATCTTCGTTTTCTGAATGTTGAGCTTTAAGCCAACTTTTTCACTCTCCTCGTCCACTTTCATCAAGAGGCTTTTTAGTTCCTCTTCACTTTCTGCCATAAGGGTGCTGTCATCTGCATATCTGAGGTTATTGATATTTTTCCTGGAAATCTGATTCCAGCTTACGTTTCTTCCAGTCCAGCGTTTCTCATGATACACTCTGCATATAAGTTAAATAAGCAGGGTGACAATATACAGCCTTGATGTACTCTTTTTCCTATTTGGAACCAGTCTGTTGTTCCATGTCCAGTTCTAACTGTTGCTTCCTGACCTGCATACAAATTTCTCAAGAAGCAGATCAGGTGGTCTGGTATTCCCATCTCTTTCAGAATTTTCCACAGTTTATTGTGATCCACACAGTCAAAGGCTTTGGCATAGTCGATAAAGCAGAAATAGACATTTTTCTGGAACTCTCTTGCTTTTTCCATGATCCAGCAGATGTCGACAATTTGATCTCTGGTTCCTCTGCCTTTTCTAAAACCAGCTTGAACATCTGGAAGTTCACGGTTCATGTACCGCTGAAGCCTGGCTTGGAGAATTTTGAGCATTACTTTACTAGAATGTGTGCTACCAAGTAGTAAATCAACATATCTGACAAATGTGTGAGATTTTGTTAGGAGCATTTGGTATTTTTTGAGGACTTCTTATAGTATTGAGAACTTGATTTATTGTTGAAAAAATATTAAATAATTTTGATAATAAAAGTGAATTAAGGCAGGAAAGTAATCTTGGAAATTTCGGCAATAAAAGGGCTGGTTAGAGCTTTGGGAGTATCGTCATATGTAGTGGATGGGCAGAATATAAATTAAATATGAGAATGATTAGGGAAGCATCTACATGTAGGATGGCTGGAAAGAAAGGTAAAATATTTTAGAGAAACCTGCTAGGAAGCTTTTTCAGAAGGAAGGAGGAATAACTGATGGCCTGAATGAATTAGAGAGGTGGCAGTAAAAATACACAAGGACTGAGATATTAGACACTCAAAAGAAAAGGCTGTTCAGGCTCCTAAGGAAAGAGTTGGATTTAAGATAATATTCAGCTTTATGGCTACAAACTCATGAGGTAGAAGAGAAGGGGTATTCATTAAAGAAGGTAACATTTCATTGTCATGGAGAAGTCCAAGCAGGAGTGTTGATGGGGTAGCTGCTGGCAATACAATTATATGGCATTAAAGTATATAAGAAGAGAGGGCAATGGCACCCCACTCCAGTACTCTTGCCTAGAAAATCCCATGGATGGAGGAGCCTGGTAGACTGCAGTCCATGGGGTTGCTAGGAGTCGGACACAACTGAGCGACTTCACTTTCACTTTTCACTTTCATGCATTGGAGAAGGAAATGGCAACCCACTCCAGTGTTCTTGCCTGGAGAATCCCAGGGACCGGGGGGCCTGGTGGGCTGCCATCTCTGGGGTCACACAGAGTCGGACACGACTGAAGCGACTTAGCAGCAGCAGCAAAGTATATAAGATAAATGTGTCTTTGAATGGAGCATATTGGTTATAAACTTAGCTCCTGTATCACTAAACATTAATAATCACCACAGAACAGTTTTTTTGTGTGTGTGGAAGAGGAAGTATTCTGAAATAGGGTCCCAGAGTTTCTTTTATCATTTAAGGTAACACATTCACAGATCTAGGGACTAGGATGTGAATATCTTTGTTATTGCTGTTGCTGTTTAGTTGCTAAGTCATGTCCAACTCTTTGGTGACCCCATGAACTGTAGCCCACCAGGCTCCTCTGTCCATGGGATTTCCCAGGGAAGAATAAAAGAGTGGGTTGCTATTTCCTTCTCCAGTGAATACCATTAGGAGGCAATTATTTCACTTACTATAGTAAACAAATGTTGTTAAACCAAAAGGCACTCTCATGAAACAAGAAAGTGGTAATAACTCCACAATTCAGCATGTCTTAACACTCTTAGCAACATCTATTTTTCCTTGACCAAGAGTTAATATTATGTATATGACCCAAATGATAGCTGTTACCAAACTACCAGCATATCCTTATTGTCTAAACTAGGATAAGATATTATGAGAAATTTTTCTATCAACTGGATACTGCTGCTTTGCAAATCTATTGACCAAGATTTTTCAAACAGATTATTGGGGGATCCCTAAATGTGTGTGGGTAAACTACAGTCTTTTAGAGCTGCTGACCTCTGAACAGTAGAAGGATGGTGAGTGTGATGGTTAATTTTATGAGTCAACTGTCTTGGTTATTGTGGGCAGTTGGTTGGTCAAACACCAGTCTTGAGGTTACTGTGAAAGTATTTTTTAGGTGTGATTAATATTTACATAAGGGACTTTAAAGCAGATTACCCTCTATATTGTGGGGAAATCTCATCCAATCAGTTGAAGGCCCTAGGAGAAAAGACTGAGGTTTACCAAAGAGGAAGGAATTCAGTTTATAGACTGCCTTCAGACTCAAGGCTGTAACATCAACTTCTGCTGGAAGTTTCAACTTGTTGGCCTGCCCTGCCGATTTCAGAATTGCTAGTCTCACAATCACATGAGTCAGTTCCCTAAAGTAAACCTTTTACTGTGTCTCTCTTGGTACATACCCTTGATCCCATTTCTCTGGAGAATCCTAACTCAATGAGGGAAATGGCTGCAGTGGTTCTAATAAACTATAACAAGACATAAAAAACACAAGTTCTAAATGCAGTGAATATTCAAACCTGCAGTAACACTAAAAAGATATTCTGTAATCATTTGGTAAAGGCAAAACCCAGAGAGCAAAGGAGTCCCTTCATGAATATTGTTTCCAGATAGGTTAGTAGTTGAGCGGTCTGGGGGATTTCTGGACCTGTCAAGCGTTTCAGAGGATAGAAACTCTAGGTTTGAAAATTATAATTGTACAACAGCTACAAAAGTAACAGGGGGTTCCTTAAGGATTAACTTATTCAATCTATAATTAAAAAAAGAAAAAAAATCCCCTTTCTGCTGTGTGTGTGTGTGTGTGTGTGTGTGTGTGTGTGTGTGTGTGTGTGTAATCAAGGCTAACCCATGAGTTCATTTTTCTTAATAAAAATAGTGAATGTTACAGAGACGATTTCTTGTTACCAGTTCCTAATGGAGAGTATCTATGCTTTTCCCTAACCCTGTGATAAACTTACAGATTTAAATGTATTATGTTTGACCCTGAAAAACCTACATTTTTTGTGTGTCAGCTCAGAGAAGATGAACATATGTGTCTCAATCATTTGAGCACAGATAGTTCAGGAGATGAGAATGGCAATCCACTCCAGTATTCTTGCCTTGTAAATCCCCTCGGCAGAGGAGCCTGGAGGGCTACAGTCCACGGGGTCGCAAAGAGTCGGGCATGACTGAGCATGAGCCACCGTATAGTTCCGTGCAGCACATTCAGAAGGCTCATTTGCCAGTTTTTCATTCTGGTAATGGCAGATGCCATAGATAAGAGGTAGAAGATGATAGAAAACAAAGGAAAAGAAAAGAAAGTGATATTCTAAATAGCTGCCTTGTTTGCAGGCTAAGTTGCTTTAGTCGTGTCCAACTCTGTGTGACCCTATGGACTGCAGCTTGCCAAGCTCCTCTGTCCATGGGATTCTCCAGGTAAGAATACTGGAGTGGGTTGCTATGCCCTCCTCCAGGGGATCTCCCAAACCCAGGGACTGAACCCACATCTCTTATGTCTCCCTACACTGGCAGGCGGTTTCTTTACCACTAACACCACCTGGGAAGCCAGATAAGCTGCCCTATATTCCTATAAACAAGAATAATACTAGTCTGATACCTAATGGTTGCTGCTGCTGCTAAGTCGCTTCAGTCGTGTCTGACTCTGTGCGACCTCATAGACGGAAGCCCACCAGGCTCCCCATCCCTGGGATTCTCCAGGCAAGAACACTGGAGTGGGTTGCCATTTCTTTCTCCAATGCATGAAAGTGAAAAGTGAAAGTGAAGTTGCTCAGTGGTGTCCGACTCTTTACGACCCTATGGACTGTAGCCTACTAGGCTCCTCCGTCCATGGGATTTTCCAGGCAAGAGTACCTAATGCTTACCAGGTTTTTATTGATTTTAATCTATGGTTAGCTTCATTGCCATCAACAAATTAATACAGTAAATATTTACCGAGTACTAGAGACTCTCTTAGGCATTAGGAATAAATTCATGAACAAAATGGACAGGGCTCCTTCCTAAAGGACAGCATTTGCCCTTAGAGGCAAAAGTGGTGATTTGAAGAAACAATGTGCTATGAAACAAAAATCACTATGTTTTGGGGATTGCAAAAAATACCATAAAGAGTGTCTGAGATAATTTCAAACTTGCCTTTATAAATTATTAATTAAAGCCATAAATTTAAATAATTCAGCACAAATAATTCATAACCTTTCCTCTTCAGTAAGGTCACCTACCCGAGAAGCTAACTCCAACTGTCCCTCTTTCTCTGGGGCTCCTGAGCCTCAGAGAGCCACAGCTCATCACAGCGGATAGGGAGGCAGTGGCCGAGGAGTGGTTAATAACCTCTGCTGGCTGACTGGATTCACTCCAGCCTTGCCACCATTTGAGCAAATGATAGAAACTCTCAATGCCTCATCTGTATATCAGGTTTGAAAATAGTACCTACCATGGGTTTTTTGAGAGGAATTAAATGATATAAAATAAGAGAGGTTCTTAGAATTATTCTTAACGCAGAGTACATAACATGTAAGCATTAGCTCTTATTAGTAGAGAAAAACACACTATATTAGTGATACTAATTTTTGTGATTTTATTTTCTCTTCTTGGGTGCACTCTGAGTGTATGGGTTTTATTTATTTATCTCACATTCCTCTACCTCCCTCAGCATCTAGAAGAGTACCTAGTATAACGCAGAGTATGTTAAACTGCTAAGAATTCATGAGGGTTTATTTTTGTTTTTAGTAATGATACACAAAAAATAGTCATGCATGGATGTGAGAGCTGGACTATAAAGAAGGCTGAGTGCCTAACAATTGATGCTTTTGAACTGTGGTGCTGGAGAAGACTCTTGAGAGTCCCTTGGACAGCAAGGAGATCAAAGCAGTCAATCCTAAAGGAAATAAATCAACCCTGAACCCTCATTGGAAGGACTGATGCTGAAGCTGAAGTTCCAATACTTGGACCACCTCATGCCAACTGTCCACTCACTGGAAAACACCCTGATGCTGGGAAAGACTGAGGGAAGGAGGAGAAGTGGGCAACAGAGGATGAGATAGTTGGATGGTGTCATCAACTCAATAGACATGAGTCTGAGCAAACTCTGGGAAATAGTGAACAACAGGGAAACCTCGTGTCCTGCAGTCCACGGCGTTGCAAAGAGGTTGGACATGACTGAGTGAACAACAACAAAAAAACTATCAGCTCATGAAATTTACTTGAGAATATGCAAAAGATATTCTTGGGAGGATATAAGAAAAAACCTATACTTGGAGGCTGTGTTATCAAAAAAATGAACTGGAAGAATCTATAACATTACAGGCAATTTATATGCCAAAACTCCAGTTTACTCAATCACTACAAGTTTTGATAATGTGTTATGTGTAAATTTGTTCCTAATTTCCTGTTTTTATTTTAGCAGTGATGCATTTGTAACTACTTTGAAGAGTTTACATGACTACAATTATTTTTTTTATCACCTTTACTTCTCATGTCAGAATGAGGAATAACCTCCCCAATTTCTTTCCTTTTGCATTGATTTCTTCATTGCCCCTATATTCTATTCAGGTGATTTAAAATGAAAACTAAATAGGTAGAAATTAAAAGATGCTTACTCCTTGGAAGGGAAGTTATGACCAACCTAGATAGCATATTAAAAAACAGAGACAGTACCTTGTCAACAAAGGTCCGTACAGTCAAGGCTATGGTTTTTCCAGTGGTCATGTGTGGATGTGAGAGTTGGACTGTGAAGAAAGCTGAGTGCCAAAGAATTGATGCTTTTGAACGATGGTGTTGGAGAAGACTCTTGAGAGTCCCTTGGACTGCAAGGAGATCCAACCAGTCCATTCTAAAGGAGATCAGTCCTGGGTGTTCATTGGAAGGACTGATGTTGAAGCTGAAACTCCAATACTTTGGCCACCTGATGTGAAGAGACGACTCATTTGAGAAGATCCTGATGCTGGGAAAGATTGAGGGCAGGAGGAGAAGGGGACGACAGAGGATGAGATGGTTGGATGGCATCACCGAGTCAATGGACATGGGTTTGGGTGAACTCTGGCAGTTGGTGATGAATAGGGAGGCCTGCCGTGCTGCGGTTAGTGGGGTCACAAAGAGTCGGACACGACTGAGCGACTGAACTGAACTGAAAGAGGTACACAGAACTTCAGGCATTGTGAAATTCATATTTGGGGAAAACATTTAAAAATATTTTTTGCAAAATACCTTTGATATTGCTTCTTTCTGTTCCTAATTTTCTTTTCAGGGAGTAAGATTCAGTTCAGTTCAGTTCAGTCGCTCAGTCTTGTCCGACTCTTTGCGACCCCATGAATCGCAGCATGCCAGGCCTCCCTGTCCATCACCAACTCCTGGAGTTCACTCAGACTCACGTCCATTGAGTCACTGATGCCATCCAGCTATCTCATCCTCTGTCGTCCCCTTCTCCTCCTGCCCCCAATCCTTCCCAGAATCAGGGTCTTTTCCAATGAGTCAACTCTTCGCATGAGGTGGCCAAAGTATTGGAGTTTCAGCTTTAGCATCATTCCTTCCAAAGAAATCCCAGGGCTGATCTCCTTCAGAATGGACTGATTGGATCTCCTTGCAGTCCAGGGGACACTCAAGAGTCTTCTCCAACACCACAGTTCAAAAGCATCAATTCCTCGGCACTCAGCTTTCTTCACAGTCCAACTCACATCCATACATGACCACTGGAAAAACCATAGCCTTGACTAGATGGACCTTTGTTGGCAAAGTAATGTCTCTGCTTTTCAATATGCTATTCAGGTTGGTCATAGCTTTCCTTCCAAGGAGTAAGTGTCTTTTAATTTCATGGCTGCAGTCACCATCTGTAGTGATTTTGGAGCCCAGAAAAATAAAGTCTGACACTGTTTCCACTGTTTTCCCATCTATTTCCCATGAAGTGATGGGACCAGATGCCATGATCTTCGTTTTCTGAATGTTGAGCTTTAAGCCAACTTTTTCACTCTCCTCTTTCATTTTCATCAAGAGGCTTTTTAGTTCCTCCTCACTTTCTGCCATAAGGGTGGTGTCATCTGCATATCTGAGGTTATTGATATTTCTCCCAGCAATCTTGATTCCAGCTTGTGCTTCTTCCAGCCCAGCATTTCTTATGATGTACTAAGATTAGTAATTTCTAATTTGTGAAAACATTTTTCTTTCTATGTAGAACTAGGCTACATATATCTCTAGTAGTGTTTCTATAGAAGTTCTTCAACAAAATATCATTAATTCTATTCCATGTATAAAAGCCTTCTCAAATCTTATCATCCTTTCATCCTGAACATTATGAAAATGTAGGTTCAAGGTCTTAATGATCAGATATTTTGAAGCTGATACTGAGTCAAGATTATAGGGTCAATGAGGCAAGCAAAACATTAATTCAGCCATATTCGTGTCTATGTTGCATATTTTATTATGCAATTTGTATTATGTTATTTTGTACTTCCACTAGGGATTAGGGCCTAATGTTATGTTTGCTTCTGCCACCTAGCCATAACCAATGATATGGTTTTTGAATCAATTACCTAGATTATATTGAACTATCCTAGACTATATTTAACTTCTTTTCAAAAGTGCAATTGTTTCATAAAAATATTTTTCCAAATACAAAATAATCATTACAGTCTAATAATGGCTCAAAGTTTTCATATATGTTATTAACTTTCTAATTAATAAAGTAGAAAGTTTAATAAAGAGTAATATTTTCTCGGTGTCAAAGATCAATATGAAGATGAATTATTTGGCAGGTCTGCAATACTGATACAGTGAAACAATTGAGACTGATGAACTTGGCTGCCCACTGGAATTACCTGGAAAACTTGAAAAAGTGCTGATAGCTGGAGTCCACTCAAAGATTCTTTATTAATTTGGGGGTGTGGCTTGGGCATAGGATGTTCTGAAGGCTTTGTAGCTAACTACAATATGCACCAAGTTGCAGAACCACTGCTCTAAACCCTTGATACTCAAGGTCTGAGAACCAGCAACATCAGTTTTACCTGGAAGTTTGATTAAAAAGCAGAAGCTTAACTATTCCCCGTACCCATTGAATCAGATCCACATTATCAGGCCTTCAATTTAAACTATAAAGAATCTTTTTCCTAAAAAAAAAAAAAAAAAAAAGGACCAAGTCTATTCCATCCTTTCCAACTCTAAAATTCAGATCCTTCAACATGAATGAGACAATAAGAAGCACTTTCAAACTTACCCAGAATTCTTTATCTCTAAATGAGAGACCAAAGACATCCTATCCTCTCCAACTCCACAATTCTCATTGCACAAACTTAAATATAATGCTGAGGGAATTTGTAAAAATTGTGTCATCATTTCATCTTCATACGTTTACATACACTTTCTATTCCTTAGAATTCCTGTTTCCTTTCTCTTTTCTCATTGAGACACATCATTTAAATTCTAGGTAAAATCCTATTTCCTTTAGGAAACACATCTTGAAAACTAATATAGCTTTTCCCTAAAATTCTATTGTCAGTGTAATCAGTTTCATGGAGTGTGGTACATTTTTTAGGCGATGGCACCCCACTCCAGTACTCTTGCCTGGAAAATCCCATGGATGGAGGAGCCTGGTGGGCTGCAGTCCATGGGGTCCCTAGAAGTCGGACATGACTGAGCGACTTCACTTTCACTTTTCACTTTCATGCATTGGAGAAGGAAATGGCAACCCACTCCAGTGTTCTTGCCTGGAGAATCCCAGGGACGGGGGAGCCTGGTGGGTGGCCGTCTATGGGGTCACACAGAGTTGGACACGACTGAAGCGACTTAGCAGCAGCAGTATGATTACATACATAATATCTTGTTTCTCCAGTTAAACGATGAGTATCTTAAGTAAGGGATCATGTCATGTTCCTTTTCTATCCCAACTTAATGTCTAACTTTTGTAAGTGAACTGTGTATTGTTAAAATATATGTGGGAAATAAAATAAATGTGGATTATTCTCACAAGATTACTTATTCAAAAGCAGCCTACCATTGCCCTGTCCCCACAATGTGGCCTTACCACACATAATGCACGTTCTAGCACATCTGGGTGAATCATAATCAGTTGTGCCTTAAGGCTCCTATTCTTTTCTTCCTGCTTCCCTCAGGCCTGACAGCCTGATGATAAAACTATTTCAAATAGCACAGAAACTCTATAGAAGAAAACCTCTGCTCATCAGCCCTACAGTATACCTATAGGAGACCTCTCATGTCCTGTAGCCATGCCTGTCTTACTCACCATTACATCTCCATCATTGTGTTTGCATACTAAGCATAAAACTGTATTAGAAACAGTGTGTCAACAAAAAACACAGGAATAAGCAATAAACAATGCATGCTACTGAGCTTGTGATGCCATTTAGAAGTATGGTTTTTTATTATAGTAGCTCCTATACATATTTTCCTTTATATATATGTATATGTATATATCTTTGATAAAAATAATATGCAGTCACTGTAGAAAACAAAGATTTAGCAAAATGAAAAAATGTAATCCCTGAAAGAGCAGAACCCATGCATAACTGTTAGCAGATGCATATCTGTTCAGACTATTGATTTATATATGTATATGTACACATATATATGTGTGTGTGCATTTATATATATACACTCAAACATATGCTATTAAACATTTGTACCTCTTAAAACAGGCTCACACTCTATCTCCTGCTATATATCCTACTTTTATGCAATTAAGTATAAATCAAAGCATCACTCCAGTCAGCAAATCAGTTTATAATAAAATTTATGATGGTTGCATTAACATACGTACCAAAATTTATTTGATCAATTACCTATCTTTAAAGGACTGAGTTATTTCCATTTTTGGTAATTATAAATAATGCTATGATGAACAATTTTCCTCATTCATTATCCAAATATTTCCTTAGAATAAAAACCAGCTCTTTCACCAGGGGATGGGAGTTTTTGAAAACATTTCATCAGCAATTCTATATTCTTTGCTATAATATTTATTAAGCAGTTATATAGAGTGAAATGTGACAAAAAGAATAATTGATGCAGTTGGAAAATACTCACATTCTTTTTGAGGGCAGATTTCAGTTTGGAGTGATTGGAATTCATAGTATGGTATCTCATGTTTGAATGTTGATGTGAGAATATCATCAAGTTCATCAATGTCACTCTGTTTTCAAATGAAAAGGAAATGTTTTGTTAGTTTAATTATTTACAAAGAAACATCTTAGTGTAATATAATAAAAATTATTGACTGGGATAAATCCTGGGTAACCTTTAATAATCCTTACAACTTTTTAAAAATAATAATATAAAATATTAGGGACTTGGAAAAAAGCCAGTTATTAGAATAATAGAAAAATGAATGCAAGAAATAAGTCTTTGCTTTTGGTTGGGCTTCCCTTGTGACTCAGCTGGTAAAGAATCTGCCTGCAATGTGGGAGACCTGGGTTTGACTCCTGGGATGGGAAGATCCCCTGAAGAAGGGAAAAGCTACCCATTCCAGTATTCTGGCCTGGACAATTCCATGGGCTGAGCAATTTTCACTTACTCTCTTTGGATGAGCTAATTGACTTGAAAATTGACTAATTTTAGAAGAGTTTTATATGAAGTCAATGATAACACTGTAATTTGTTTCAATAATAAATTCTGTTAAAATATATGCCTCATTTTAATAAATGAGATAAAATGATGAATCTGATTCTTCAATTTAAGGGTCAGAAATGAGATTATTTTACTTCTGTGTCAAAGTGAGGGTGAATATTCATCTTGACCTATTTTTTCCCCTGTAGATATAAAATAATTATATATCAACTTTATTTCCCTAATCTGAACATTTTGGGAGGAGCTACTGGTCTTGTACTACCAAAGACATAACGGACTGCAAAAGCTACCATTTCTTTTAAATTGTGTTTTGTGAAGCAATGGCTGGGATTAAACTGACTTGTGACCTAGATGACTAAAGCTGAGAAAGTAGGCCAATGAACAAAAGCCATGGGGTGGAGAGAGGATTATGGAACAAAAATATCTACTAAAGACTTTTGAAATGATTTCCAAGTAAATTAGATAGACTGCCAATATGAAGTCACAGAAATTAAATGATTGGGTTGAAAAAAATGATGTTACTCTATTTCTTCGTTTTTCAATAATCTGCATACCTCAAATAATAAAGTGGTTCAAGCCTTTCTGGATTTTCTAAAAGTCCTGTTTAGAAGTGAAGAGAAAGGATGAAAGCTATAGCCATGTAACACAAAGCAGAATGAAAGTGTTAGTGGCTCAGTATTGTCCGACTCTTTGCAACCCCATGGATTGTAGCCCGCCAGGCTCCTCTGTCTGTGAGATTTCCCAGGCAAGAATACTGGAGTGGATTGCCATTTCTTCCTCCAGGGTATCTTCCTGTCCCAGGGATCAAACCTGCATCTCCTGCATTGGTAGGCAGTTTTTTTTTTTTTTTTTTTTTTTTACCATTTAGCCACTTGCAAGCCCATATCTAACTAGAAAGATGGTTAAAAATATAAAAATCTAGTCTTCCCACCTTTAATAGCTGACAAGAGGCAAGGAAAAAGGTTTTAAAATAATGATGTTGAATGAATAAACCTCTAAGGTTGACTACAGAATACTAAGTTATTTTTTTAAATCTGGTAGAGAAATGTAGTAGTAGTAAAGAATCTTAACAAGAGAAATGATTTCAGTGAAATAATCATAGGAAGGCTGTGAAATGTTCAAAATAGGAAACAAAATATATCATTTGCAGCATTTTACTTTCAGGCATCTAAAAAGAAAAGCAATGGTTGAACTAAAAACATCTTGTTTTTCTTATAACAAATTTCTATGTTTCCTTAAGTTTCCCTAGTAAAAGAAAATAAGATTCACTTCGTTTATTCCATTGTTCATAATGTGTGCTATGAAAGCCAGCCACAGTAGACATTTAAAGGAAAATTTGATACATAGTTTACATATCTTAGACAAAATTTCCTCCTACAGCTTGTAAAGAGAATGACAGAGAACAGAACAAACATTTTCTGGTTACAAAAAGCCTTTTGCTTTTCACTTTATAAGTATTCAATTTTAAGCACTTAATGTAAAAGAATAAACAAGTAAATTGGGCTAAGATGAAAGAGATATTTTCCTTTGTCAAATTAATTTTTTTAAGTTTTAAGTGAGTCAGTTCTGAGTCATTTCAAACATGTCATGACCACATATGCAAAAATAAATGTTAAGAGTATAAAACAATGCAATTTAACACCTCCTTCAAATATTTTGTATTTATATTGATTAGGTATTCATGTACTGTAGAATATCTTTAAATAACTTGAAAACAATGATACCAGGAAGAAAATATATTTTGAGATCTGAGAAACCTCTGTTGAAATGCCTGCTTCAGGACTCATTAGTTGTGGACCTTAATAATACTTACCCAACAGAATTACTTAAGAGTTTAAATAAATACTTTGATGTGAGCCCTCAGATATAACACATGAAATACAATCACTGTGATTGAGAAAAGTGCATATCTATTCATGAGGAGAGTTCACTCCCCAAACTAGCATTTGCACTGACTGAAGAAATTAAGTGCAAAGGCTAGTTTGGGGAAAGAAGTCTGAACAAATAATTTAGTTTCTCTTTTTAAATTGAGTAACACTTATCTTTAAAATTGACATGATCCTTTTCCTATTTGGAACAAGTCTGTTGTTCCATGTCCAGTTCTATCTGTTGCTTCCTGACCTGCATATTGGTTTCTCAATAGGCAGGTCAGATGGTCTGGTATTCCCATCGCTTTCAGAATTTTCCACAGTTTATTGTGATCCACACAGTCAAAGGCTTTGGCATAGTTAATAAAGCAGAAATTGTTTTTCTGGAACTCTCTTGCTTTTTCCATGATCCAGCAGATGTTGGCAATTTGATCTCTGGTTCCTCTGCTTTTTCTAAAACCAGCTTGAACATCTGGAAGTTCATGGTTCATGTATTGCTGAAGCCTGGCTTGGAGAATTTTGAGCATTACTTTACTAGCGTGTGAGATGAGTGCAATTGTGTGGTAGTTGGAGCATTCTTTGGCATTGCCTTTCTTTGGGATTGGAATGAAAATGGAGCTTTTCCAGTCCTGTGGCCCCTGCTGAGTTTTCCAAATTTGCTGGCATACTGAGTGTAGCACTTTCACAGCATCATCTTTCAGGATTTGAAATAGCTCAAGTGGAATTCCATCACCTCCACTAGTTTTGTTCATAGTGATGCTTTCTAAGGCCCACTTGACTTCACATTCCAGGATGTCTGGCTCTAGGTCAGTGATCACACCATCGTGATTATCTGGGTCGTGAAGATCTTTTTCGAACAATTCTGTGTATTCCTGCCACCTCTTCTTAATATCTTCTGCTTCTGTTAGGTCCATATCATTTCTGTCCTTTATCGAGTCGTCTTTGCATGAAATGTTCCCTTGGTATCTCTAATTTTCTTGAAGAGTTCTCTAGTCTTTCTCACTCTGTTGTTTTCCTCTATTTCTTTGCATTGATCACTGAGGAAGGCTTTCTTATCTCTTCTTGCTATTCTTTGGAACTCTGCCTTCAGATGCTTATATCTTTCCTTTTCTCCTTTGCTTTTCACTTCTCTTATTTTCACAGCTATTTGTAAGGCTTCCTCAGACAGCCATTTTGCTTTTTTGCATTTCTTTTCCATGGGGATGGTCTTGATCCCTGTCTCCTGTACAATATCATGAACCTCCGTCCATAGTTCATCAGGCACTCTATCTATGAGATCTAGGCCCTTAAATCTATTTCTCACTTCCACTGTATAATCATAAGGGATTTGATTTAGGTCATACCTGAATGGTCTAGTGATTTTCCCCACTTTTTTCAATTTAAGTCTGAATTTGGCAATAAGGAGTTCATGATCTGAGCCATAGTCAGCTCCTGGTCTTGTTTTTGTTGACTGCATAGAGCTTCTCCATCTTTGGCTGCAAAGAATATAATCAATCTGATTTTGGTGTTGACCATCTGGTGATGTCCATGTGTAGAGTCTTCTCTTGTGTTGTTGGAAGAGGGTGTTTGCTATGACCAGTGCATTTTCTTGGCAAAACTCTATTAGTCTTTGCCCTGCTTCATTCCATATTCCAAGGCCAAATTTGCCTGTTACTCCAGGTGTTTCTTGACTTCCTACTTTTGCATTCCAGTCCCCTATAATGAAAAGGACATCTTTTTTGGGTGTTAGTTCTAAAAGGTCTTGTAGGTCTTCATAGAACCGTTCAACTTCAGCTTCTTCAGCATCACTGGTTGGGGCATAGACTTGGATTACTGTGATATTGAATGGTTTGCCTTGGAAACGAACAGAGACCATTCTGTTGTTTTTGAGATTGCATCCAAGACTGCATTTCGGACTCTTTTGTTGACCATGCTTATTTTGTCACCCTGCTTATTTAACTTATATGTAGAGTACATCATGAGAAACGCTGAGCTGGAAGAAGCACAAGCTGGAATCAAGATTGTCGGGAGAAATATCAATAACCTCAGATATGCAGATGACACTACCCTTATGGCAGAAAGTGAAGAGGAACTAAAAAGCCTCTTGATGAAAGTGAAAGTGGAGAGTGAAAAAGTTGGCTTAAAGCGCAACATTCAGAAAACTAAGAACATGGCATCTGGTCCCATCACTTCATGGGAAATAGATGGGGAAACAGTGGAAACAGTGTCAGACTTTATTTTTTGGGGCTCTAAAATCACTGCAGACGGTGACTGCAGCCATGAAATTAAAAGATACTTACTCCTTGGGAGAAAAGTTATGACCAACCTAGATAGCATGTTCAAAAGCAGAGACATACTTTGCCAACAAAGGTCCATTTAGTCAAGGCTATGGTTTTTCCAGTGGTCATGTATGGATGTGAGAGTTGGACTGTGAAGAAAGCTGAGCACCAAAGAATTGATGCTTTTGAACTGTGGTGTTGGAGAAGACTCTTGAGAGTCCCTTGGACTGCAAGGAGATCCAACCAGTCCATTCTAAAGGAGATCAGTCCTGGGTGTTCTTTGCAAGGAATGATGCTAAAGCTGAAACTCCAATACTTTGGCCACCTCATGCGAAGAGTTGACTCATTGGAAAACACTCTGATGCTGGGAGGGATTGGGGGCAGGAGGAGAAGGGGACGACAGAGGATGAGATGGCTGGATGGCATTACTGACTCTATGGACGTGAGTCTGAGTGAACTCCGGGAGTTGGTGATGGACAGGGAGGCCTGGCATGCTGCGATTCATGGGGTCACAAAGTCAGACACCACTGAGCAACTGAACTGAACTGAACTGAACAAACATGAAAAGATGGTCAACATCACTATTAGAGAAACGTAAATCAAAACTATAATGAGGTATCACCTCACACCAGTCAGAATGGCCATCATCAAAAATTCTACAACAATACATGCTGGAGAGGGTGTGGAGAAAGTGAAATCCTCCTGCACTGTTGGTGGGGAATGTATTTATACAGCCAATGTGGAAGACAATATGGAGATTACTTTAAAAACTAGGATAAAACTATATATGCCCCAGCCACCTCACTACTGGGCATATACCCTGAGTAAACCATAATTGAAAAAGACACATATACTCTGATGTTCATTGCAGCACTATTTACAATAGCCAGGACATGAAGCAACCTAGATTTCATCGACAGATGAATGGATAAAAAAGTTGTGGTACATATATACACAATGGAATATTATTCAGACATAAAAAGAAACACATTTGATTCAGTTCTAATGAGGTGGATGAACCTAGAGCCTATTATACAGAGTGAAGTAAGTCAGAAAGAGAAAGACAAATATCTCATATTAACACATATATAGGGAAGGCAATGGCAACCCACTCCAGTACTCTTGCCTGGAAAATTCCATGGATGGAGGAGCCTGGTGGGCTGCAGTCCATGGGGTCGCTAAGAGTCGGACATGACTGAGCGACTTCACTTTCACTTTTCACTTTCATGCATTGGAGAAGGAAATGGCAACCCACTCCAGTGTTCTTGCCTGGAGAATCCCAGGGACAGGGGAGCCTGGTGGGCTGCCGTCTATGGAGTCGCACAGAGTCGGACACGACTGAAGCAACTTAGCAGCAGCAGCAGGGAATTTAGAAAGATGGTCCTGATAAACCTATCTGCAGGGCATCAGTGGAGACGCAGACATAGACAACAGACTTGTGGACACAGAGAGGGAAGGAGAGGGTGGGAGAAATTGAGACACTGCAGCATATATATTACCATATGTAAAACTAGACAGCTAGTAGAAATTTACTATATGACGCAGGGAGCTCAAATCTGGTGCTCTGTGACAACTTAGAGGAGTAGGGGGTTCAAGGGGGAGGGGACATACATATGCCTATGGCTGATTAATGTTGATATATGGCAGAAACCAGCACAATATTGTAAATCAATTATCCTCCAACTAAAAATAAATTACTTTATTAAAAAGATTAACTTGGAAGGTGAGAGGGGACAGTGACATCAAGGCCATATTTTTCATGCTAATGATTTTTTTTAATCCATTTAACAACTGGAATCTATTGAATTATTTGAGCAAGAGAATTATATGCTGACATCATTCTTTTTAAAATAACCTCACAGACCAGGGACTTGATAAGTAGGGTGTGTGCAAAACCTACAGTTGGGAACCAGTTAGGAGATTAGTCTAGCAGTGTAGGCAAGAAGAAAAGGTTCACTAAAGTGTCAGAACTAGAGAGATGTGTAGAGAAGTGAGCAATATTTAGTAAGTAAAACTGCTATGGTTTAATAATGGATTGAATTTGTAGGCTGAGTGTTTCTGGCTTTTAAACTAGATTGACCATGATGTAATTTCATGAGTTAGAGAACAGTGAGAGATAGGCTTAAAGGAAATCCACAGTTGGTGTATAACTCACAAGCCAATGCGATTAACTGCAGAGGAAATATCCATCAAAAATATAGGTGTCTAAGAATCAAAACTGGATAGGTTTAAGATTTTATTTTATAGATCTACAATGAAGAGATTGCAAAGGATATTGAGAATGAAAGGCAAAGGATGTAGGAAGAAAACCAGGAACACATGTCTTCCTGGAAGTTAAGGGAAAAAATTAAATCAAGACAGTAAGTTTGTTCCATGGTGTTAATTGCTGCTGAAAATTCAAGTTACATTAAATTTAAAAATGTTCATCAGATTTATTGAGAGGGACTTGTGCATAACTGATGTATATTTGTTTGTGTGTTGATACTTAATAAGGTTGATGAAACTAAATGGCTGATCTCTGAAAAATAAGTTCTTAGAAGTTTAATTTTCCTTATTAAAGATTTATGTTACTTAATTTCCTATGTCTTGATATGGTTTAATGTAGAAGCATATTTCATGAATGCTAAACACAATTTAAATTTCCCAAATTATATTCTACTTTATTTCTTTATCTTATTATCAATACTACTTAATAAAGAGAACCATAAGAATGTATAACGACTTTTAGTAAATGTAAACAAACACATTTTTTCCACAAGGTTTTTTAGTCTTCTAATTTCTGAAGAGGTATGGAATATTTGGGGTTTGTTCCTACTTTGTTGTTTATATGAATAAAGCTACGAAGGAACCTTGTTAACGGTGTTTGACTTGTGCTTTGTTTTTTAGGGTTGTTTACAAATGCTCGTTATGATTGAAGATCTGAATGCTCTAAAGAACTAGACAGTAAAAGCAGAAGGCTGTACTTGGATGGGGTTGTTACAGACACCATTCACACCAGCACACAGACATCCTCTGCAGAGGGCAGTCACAGCCAGCCCCAGCTTGACAAGAAGAAAGGGGATGTAAGCTGCAAGAGAGACACTTTAGTTTGGGAGACATAAAACACTGAGGAAGCATTTATTTTCATCAAGTGAGCAGAGACTATAAATTAAGAAGTCATTAACAAAATATATTCTAAATAGTAGCTAAACATAAACTAAAACATATGGGACCAATAACTATGAAAATGGACTAAGATGACATATAAGGTCAAGAATTGTAGAAAAACAACAGTATAGTTATGTCACTGGCTATTTCTGTGCTCAGAAATGCTTTTTTTCTTATAACAGCTGCTGTATCTACCATTAAAGCCAACTGATTTACTTGTTTTTCTCTAAAGAAATGGATGAGTGCACTAGCTGTGTGTTCTTGTTTGAGTCAATGATTTGTAACTGAGGTGAGTATAATCATCAAGTCTGAACTATCCTAATCAGGCATCATTAACCGTTGCTTGACCATTTCCGCAAGTAGAGACATAGCACACAGGAAATGTCGCATCTAAACTTCAAAGGAATTGTTTTACTCTTATTGGTTCATTCCAATTAGGGGAACAAACAATATGAAAAATGAATCCAGAAATACATCTTCAAATTGCATTTTGGCTATTCTTTGTCTGATTAAAAATCTCTAATGGTTTTCTTCCTGATAGCTCAGTGGGTAAAGAATCTTTCAAAAGCCTGCAAAGCAGGAGACACAGGAGGCACAGGTTCTATCCCTGGGTTGGGAAGAACCCCTGAAGAAGGAGATGGCAACCCACTCCAGGATTTTTGCCTGGAGAATCCCATGGACAGTGGAGCCTGGTGGGCTACAGTCCAAATCTCTGCTCAGAAATACAAGACAAGTAATAAAACCGATCAAAGGTACATGAAACTTGAATCACTTCCTTCTCTGGGGGTAGAATTAAGAATCAGTACAAATAAAATGGAAATAAAGGCTATATGGAAAGCCCATATATTTGCAAGTCAATCTTCTTTAACAGAGAATGGTCATAGCTCTCAATCTAAATAAGCATTTTTTTTCTTGACTTACAATTATGGAGTATTTGAGCTGGAAATGACCTTGGAGATCATATACTTAAATTTCTTCACTGTTCACAGGAGGGAATTCCTTTAGCACTAGGGAAAATGAGCTCTCATGAAGTGATTACTTAATAAAAGAATCCAACTCCTGCTCCTGCCCTATCTAGAACTATTTCTCTTATACCACACTGCCACAGTCCAGTAGGAAAAAGGAAAGATAATAAGCAGCCTTTTGAGAGAGGTAAGACCTTAGGCATTTTTGAGTAATGAACCTCTCCTTAACGTTCATAAGAAAGGCAAGATTGGAATCAAAAAATTTACAGCCATTAAAAGTCAGTAATGAAGTATATTTGGGAAGCTTGATGTACTGCAGCTCACGGGGTTGCAAAGTGTCGGACACGGCTTAGTGACTGAACAACAATGAAGTATATGTACATGGAGTTCATGACTGAGGTAGGATGTGAAGGAAGGTTTGTAGTACAAATGTGCCTAGCATTGTGAACCTCTGAGAGTTCCTTACTTTCATAAACACCAGATTCATTTATTCAGTTTTATAAATAAATAGCAGTATAATTTTTAAAAGGGAAGATTTCATTTCTCTCTTATTTGTATACTTATACTATAGGTTTTTACTTATTTTTTTAAATAGCACTAGGAAAAAAGGTATCACTCTTTTCTCATTTTTTTAAACCCTAAGTATCAGTTGTGTCACATGCATCAGGAACTATAACTATGTGAAGAAAGTGAGTATGCAAAGATGAAAAACACAAAGCCATCCCTTAATGATGAGGCAGTGGAGGGTAGATGGCTTGCTGCTGCTGCTGCTGCTAAGTCACTTTGGTCGTGTCCGACTCTGTGCGACCCCATAGACGGCAGCCCATCAGGCTCCCCCGTCCCTGGGATTCTCCAGGCAAGAACACTGGAGTGGGTTGCCATTTCCTTCTCCAATGCATGAAAGTGAAAAGTGAAAAGGAAGTCGCTCAGTCGTGTCCGACTCCTAGCGACCCCACGGACTGCAGCCTACCAGGCTCCTCTGTCCATGGGATTTTCCAGGCGAGAGTACTGGAGTGGGGTGCCAGAGCCTTCTCCGGGTAGATGGCTTACTGTGTGTTTAAAGAAGGCACCATCCTGGGTGGCTGGAACACAGGAATAATGGAGGAAATTAAGGAGACAAGGAGGCATGCTGTGGAGGAGTCAGTGTTGGAAAATATGTAGGACCCTGAAGCCCTGTGTGTTTATCAACCTTTTGAGAGAGGCAAGGACTTTCAAAAAAAAAAAAAGAAAAGTTAAGAGGCCTGGAAGTTCCCAGTTTCTTTCAGTAGGAAGAATCTTCTGAAGACCTCTTTAAGGGAGATAGCCACTAATGCTTAAGCTTTAACCTAATGAAGAAACCAATCTATAAAGGAACTAAAAAAAAAAAAAAAAAAACTGGGAAATTCCTCATGACCTGAGAGTTCTCTTAGTCCATATCCTCCACTTCAACCCTATCTGGTTTCACAGTGTATTAAATATTTGTAGGCAGTAAACCAAAGATTGGATAATACATACAATTTAATAAAAAGTGGCAATGAAGCACACCTAACACGAAGATGAAAATAAGATTTCAATAGGTAAAAGTAAAACATGCAAGATGATAAACATATTCATCGCAATATACCTTTTAATCAATAAGAACTACAACTAATAAAAATTATTTGGTACTATTCCAAAACCTCTCTTGATAAACAAGAGCCTAACGCTTTGATCAATAATTGCTATTATAGTTCAGCATTCTGACCTAGTTTGGTTTTTATATTATATCTAGTTGTTCCTATATAAAGTTAAATTTATTGTTGCCCCTAGATAATTTTGTAAATAAGATGGAAGCCTCAAAGGTTTTAATTATCTCAGTTAAACAGGAGTTACTAGTTTTTCTAACACTAAAACTTGAATTCTAATTATCTTCCCAAATAGGGCTTTGGATTTTTTCATCTGAATTCACTGTTCTAGGTGATGGTCTGGAAATTTCCCTTTATGAGGCTATGTGCTGGGGTTTAGTATTTACGCAAAACAATACAAAATGATTTAGGAAGCAATTAGGTAAGCTGGTTTAGCTAAAGTCTTCCGAAACCTAATAGACATCTTCACAATAAACTAAGAAAATAAAATTTCTCATTATCATTTCTTTCCTCAAATTCACAGAACGATCATTTTGCTTTGTGCCCTACAGTTTTTAAATGATAATAGAAAGTCTCTTACCACAAATTTGAGGATTACTGAAAACTAAAATCCATAGATTTCTCATTACTGTTCCTTTACTCAAATTTCCAGACTGTTAAGCTTTGAAATGATTATAGGAAGTATCTAATTACTGATTTTAAGGATTACTTAAATCACATCTGCCATTAACATTTACAAGAAAACTCAGGATAGCTCTTTCAGTATACCATTTCAGCTAAGGAAAGATATAAACATCTGAATGCAGAGTTCCAAAGAATAGCAAGAAGAGATAAGAAAGCCTTCCTCAGCGATCAGTGCAAAGAAATAGAGGAAAACAACAGAATGGGAAAGACTAGGGATCTCTTCAAGAAAATCAGAGATACTAAAGGAACATTTCATGCAAAGATGACTCGATAAAGGACAAAAATGGTATGGACCTAACAGAAGCAGAAGATATTAAGAAGAGGTGGCAGGAATACACAGAGGAACTGTACAAAAAAGATCTTCATGACCCAGATAATCACGATGGTGTGATCATTGACCTAGAGCCAGACATCCTGGAATGTGAAGTCAAGTGGGCCTTAGAAAGCATCACTACGAACAAAGCTAGTGGAGGTGATGGAATTCCACTTGAGCTATTTCAAATCCTGAAAGATGATGCTGTGAAAGTGCTGCACTCAATATGCCAGCAAATTTGGAAAACTCAGCAGGGGCCACAGGACTGGAAAAGCTCCGTTTTCATTCCAATCCCAAAGAAAGGAAATGCCAAAGAATGTTCCAACTACCGCACAATTGCACTCATCTCACACTCTAGTAAAGTAATGCTCAAAATTCTCCAAGCCAGGCTTCAGCAATATGTGAACTGTGAACTTCCAGATGTTCAAGCTGGTTTTAGAAAAGGCAGAGGAACCAGAGATCAAATTGCCAACATCCACAGGATCATCGAAAAAGCAGGAGAGTTCCAGAAAAACATCTATTTCTGCTTTATTGACTATGCCAAAGCCTTTGACTGTGTGGATCACAATAAACTGTGGAAAATTCTTCAAGAGATGGGAATACCAGACCACCTGACCTGCCTCTTGAGAAATTTGTATGCAGGTCAGGAAGCAACAGTTAGAACTGGACATGGAACAACAGACTGGTTCCAAATAGGAAAAGGAGTATGTCAAGGCTGTATACTGTCACCCTGTTTATTTAACTTATATGCAGAGTACATCATGAGAAACGCTGGACTGGAAGAAACACAAGCTGGAATCAAGACTGCTGGGAGAAATATCAATAACCTCAGATATGCAGATAACACCACCCTTATGGCAGAAGGTGAGGAGGAACTAAAAAGCCTCTTGATGAAAGTGAAAGTGGAGAGTGAAAAAGTTGGCTTAGAGCTCAACATTTAGAAAACGAAGATCATGGCATCCGGTCCCATCACTTCAGGGGAAATAGATGGGGAAACAGTGGAAACAGTGTCAGACTTTATTTTCTGGGGCTCTAAAATCACTGCAGATGGTGATTGCAGCCATGAAATTAAAAGACACTTACTCCTTGGAAGGAAAGTTATGACCAACCTAGATACCATATTCAAAAGCAGAGACATTACTTTGTCAACAAAGGTTCGTCTAGTCAAGGCTATGGTTTTTCCTGTGGTCATGTATGGATGTGAGCGTTGGACTGTGAAGAAGGCTGAGCACTGAAGAATTGATGCTTTTGAACTGTGGTGTTGGAGAAGACTCTTGAGAGTCCCTTGGACTGCAAGGAGATCCAGCCAGTCCATTCTAAAGATCAGGCCTGGGATTTCTTTGGAAGGAATGATGCTAAAGCTGAAACTCCAGTACTTTGGCCACCTCATGTGAAGAGTTGACTCATTGGAAAAGACTCTGATGCTGGGAGGGATTGGGGGCAAGAGGAGAAGGGGATGACAGAGGATGAGATGGCTGGATGGCATCACTGACTCGATGGACGTGAGTCTGAGTGAACTCTGGGAGTTGGTGATGGACAGGAGGCCTGGTGTGCTGCGATTCATGGGGTTGCAAAGAGTCGGACACGACTAAGCGACTCATCTGATCTGATCAGCTAAGTGAGTAGAATATTAAAAAACACGAACAACCCTTAAATCTACTGGTATATGTCCTCACAGATATACAATAAGTATGGTGAATAAAATTCCAATGTATGTTGTTCTTTGAGTAGAGATGGTCAGTGGACTGTCCGCGACATACACAAATTTCCCAGTTTAAGTAGTTGAGAAGCACATGAAGGAAATAGTAGTGTTGTATGCTGGAGAGAAAAAGCACAACTTTTTGCAACTTTCAGAATATAACCTACATAAGAGCAAAGCAAAATGTCAAAAGGAGCCAACAAAAGCCCATAAGGAGAAGCACAGTGTGGGTTGGGACACGTCCTCTGAGGCCAAGTAACCCTAAAACACACCAAGGTTCCTTTGTGACCCTGCAGTTCCTTCCTTTTAATCAAGAGTGGAGTCTGATTTTTACCATCTCAGCAAATTCATGGTAGGGACACCTCACATGGTCTGGATGCCAATGGATGAGATGAAACCCATTGGTCCAAGATGTAAAGGAAACTGAATGACACGCAGCTTTCCCTTCCATCAGGATTGTGATGGTGTCGCTTGGTCTGGTCTGAAATCTGAGTCTCAGAATTTGTTTACTTTAAATCCACAACATGTATAGGTCTTCTTATGACAGCAGCGCAAACTCTAAAATATCTTAAGTTGTACATATTAATCCAAATCTCTTAATGTTTCTTGCCAAGCTGCAGTCTACTGTCACCAACTTAGAATAATTCTACCTCTCAGGACTCAGACCTCAGGTTTAAAGTGTCTCCCAGGAGTGAAAACCTGAATCAAGCTGTGACTGCCTGCAATCCCCCTTTCACTAGGCACCAGGGCTCAGTGGACAGAACCCTTCCTCACCTCTCATTTCTGACACTGAGGGTAACAATGAAACAGATAATTTTTCTAGTTATCAAAAAACTACTCAAAAAAAGTTTGTGTTCATTCAAAGCTACAGACGAAATCATGACTTGGATATTTGAAACATTCTGAAAAACTGTTTGGGTCATAAATTACATTTCATTTTCACTATACATAAAATATTTTTTTTTTTGCTCCCCAAAGGCAAAATCAACAGAAAAATGTGTTTGGGGGACTACTTTACTTCTATGCTGACTGAATACCTTATAATGCAATATAACGCTTCATTAGTCCTTTTGTAATGAATAAAGTTTTTAAAGTAGAATAAGGTAGACATCACAGGAAAATGAACAAAATCTGTATTTCAAGCTGTTACTTTTATTTTTGCTTTGCAATTACAATATAGACATTTCATCAAATGTCCTCAGGCTCCTCAGTTTGACAAATGGTATTTTACTCTCTATTCTCTAGGATATTTTTATCTTTTCCATTGTTCTAAAATATATCATTCATAAAGGAGAATTCTAATAGAAAAAAAACGTGTCACACAAAACAAATAACAAAGCCACCAATTCCAAACTAGTTTAAACAGTAAGGCTTCCTGACAACCTGTCAACATCATTATCGTTGATGGTTTTGTTACAAACCTAAGGCAGTGTTTTGTGGTAAATCTAAAGATGACATGCGCAGTTCAACTACCTCTTTCTTCACCTTTCCTCTGGTCTACCTCCTCCTTCCCCCAGAAAAACCAAGGTAATTAAGCAAGGTTGTAATTCTAATTATCAAATAGCTGTTAAATGAAATGACAGTTTTTTCAGTGAAGATTTGATGTAATAAGCATATAAAGAAGTTCCACATTAAACAAGCTTTCTACTAAAAGTGGATCATGTAACAACAACAACAACAAAAATGCAGAAATTAAACGAATGGCTTACAATGAATCAAAACTAATACAATTATGTAAAGTTTAAAAATAAAATAAAATTAAAAAAAAAAAAAAAAGAAAATGTGCTATGATCCCAATACAGTACTATGATCTCAAGCCCATTTTATGTAATCAAAGAAAAAAATAAACCATCAATGAAAAAAACAAACAAACAAACAAAATGCGCATTTTACCTTCTCAGTCCATCAGGGCAGGGCACTCACAGTATCTACCATTCACTGGAAAATGTCCAGACTGAGGGCCCTGGACAGGACTGTAAACTCCACAGCAAGTCCTCACTGCCAAATACCGCTACGTCACACCAGTGAAAAAACCCTGAAAACTCCTCTTTGTAGAGTTTCCAAGAAAAGTTTAGCTTTTCTGGAATTTCAAACAAATGTTATTAATTTAAAGAAATAACTTTCACTGTCAGAAGAGAGTGATAAATGAAACTAAGGAAAAAAATACACCAAGCTTGGAAATGTCCTCATGAAAATAATAATTTCCAGGTTAACACCACACACTTCTGTTTTGGTGGTATTCTTGACTTGTCTGAATCCTCAACTTTAAAAGTTTATTTTGTATTACCTACATTTGGCTAAAGAGAAAATTCATTGTTTAAGAGTTCTCTTTAATCCTTTTGTCTTTATTTGGTCTGTAACAGCTTTAAAATGAGCCCATCAGAGTAGCCTTAATACTTTGTAATGGATAACCTGTTGTGACATCATCTGAAATGACTTGACGTATACTAACTAATTTATCTACATTTTTGCATCACAGAGGTCAATTTCTTCCTTTCCTATTGATCACTAATTCATTTTATTCAACCAGAATTCAGACTTTACACTAAAGTATGCATTCATTTATTCTACGTTAGCTCTTAGGCTTATTACAGACTTCATGGAAAGATCAACTTACCTGGTACACATCATCTCGGGGACCTGCAGCTCCCAACAGGCATTTCATAGCCTTCGGGGTTGTATAGTATTTAATCTCTGCTGTGGCTTTAATGATTCCATCACAGTAGACATCAACATTGACAGAGCCAGCAGGAAAATCTGATAAAACACAAATAAGAGGAGCTGAGTATATAAATGCATGTACCATATTATTACATCTCTTAGACTATATGAAGTGAGGTTTTAAGAATTCATAACAATTTTACTAACTTTTAACATGTAATTGTTTTCTTTTTTATCTTCAGCAGTTAGAAATCACAAAACAAAATGCATACTTTTGCATGTAATTGTTTAAAAAAACTTAACAGATAAAGACATACATTAAAATTATAATAAAAGCAAAGCAATAAATCTTTTCTCCTTACCCTCTAACCTCCATTTTTTTTGGTAATCTATAATCATTACTATGTAATATTTCAGAATTTAGAACAGTAGCGTTATTCATTAAAGTTAGGGATTTGTTACTAATCTGAGAAAGAAAGTTCCCAATAATTTTTGGAAAGTTTTAAAAAATTGTCTGGTAAAAGAAAGAGAAGAGTTGATTGAAATTATAAAAACTTTTATTCAACTGATTACAATGAAAAACCCTCAGGAAAGGAAGTTTTAGTACCCTGTTACTTGAGTGCCATTTATACCAACCAATGGTATACCAACCATTATACCAACCATTCAGCCTTTTTGTGAACAAGCTGTTCAAAGTGACTGACAGATACACTGCATTGTAAATTCTGCTGTAACACATCAACAAATATACAGTTACCTAAGACTGCTGTGCCCTCCATGAAAGGATAACACCAAATAATCACTTCAATGGAAAGTTGTGTTTTATTGTAACAAAAGTAAACAAAATTCAGCTCTTTAAACTCATTCACAGAGCACGCTTCAAAAACTCTCACTCTTTGTCACAGAGATATTTCCTAGATTCTCCTGAAAAATTGTCACCCAAATTTCTGTGGTTTGGAATAAGCCATTAAGTACAAGCCATCTGATGAAACCACTGATGAAACGTTATATTTTAAAGTTCTAAAGGTTTAAGCATTCAGTTCAGTTCAGTTCAGTTGCTCAGTCGTGTCTGACTCTTTGCGACCCCATGAATCGCAGCACGCCAGGCCTCCCTGTCCATCACCAACCCCCGGAGTTCACTCAAACTCATGTCCATCAAGTCGGTGATGCCATCCATCCACCTCATCCTCTTCTCCTCCTGCCCCCCAATCCCTCTGAGCATCAGGGTCTTTTCCAATTAATCAACTCTTTGGATGAGGTGGTCAAAGTACTGGAGTTTCAGCTTCAGCATCAGTCCTTCCAATGAACACCCAGGACTGATCTCCTTTAGAATGGACTGGTTGGATCTCCTTGCAGTCCAAGGGACTCTCAAGAGTCTTCTCCAACACCACCGTTCAAAAGCATCAATTCTTTGGCACTCAGCTTTCTTCACAGTCCAACTCTCACATCCATACATGACCACTGGAAAAACCATAGCCTTGACTAGACAGACCTTTGTTGGCAAAGTAATGTCTCTGCTTTTGAATACGCTATCTAGGTTGGTCTTAACTTTTCTTCCAAGGAGTAAGTGTCTTTTAATTTCATGGCTGTAATCACCATCTGAAGTGATTTTGGAGCCCAAAAAAGATAAAGTCTGACACTGTTTCCACTGTTTCCCTATCTATTTGCCGTGAAGTGATGGGACCAGATGCCATGATCTTTGTTTTCTGAATGTTGAGCTTTAAGCCAACTTTTTCACTCTCCTCTTTCACTTTCATCAAGAGCCTTTTTAGTTCCTCCCCACTTTCTGCCATAAGGGTGGTGTCATCTGCATACCTGAGGTGATTGATATTTCTCCCGGCAATCTTGATTCCAGCTTGTGTTTCTTCCAGCCCAGCGTTTCTCATGATGTACTCTGCATATAAGTTAAATAAGCAGGGTGACAATATACAGCCTTGACGTACTCCTTTTCCTATTTGGAACCAGTCTGTTGTTCTATGTCCAGTTCTAACTGTTGCTTCCTGACCTGCATACAAATTTCTCAAGAGGCAGGTCAGGTGGTCAGGTATTCCCATCTCTTTTAGTATTTTCCACAATTTATTGTGATCCACACAGTCAAAGGCTTTGGCTGGCATAGTCAATAAAGCAGAAATAGATGTTTTTCTGGAATTGTCTTGCTTTTTCAATGATCCAGCAGATATTTAAGCATGAGTTTGACTTTATCTCCTGAAGAGGCTACAGGACCTCTCACAATATTGCTTAGGGAAATTTGAAGCCAAAATAGCAATCTTAGATTTAACTAGATCAAGAAGCTGAAGTTCCTCTTCTCATATTGCTTGACCAGACATTTAAACTACATTATTAAAAAAAAATGTAGAAAAGTTCTCCCTTACAAAAATAAGTATTCATCCAAAAGAGAATCTAACAGAAATCTCAAAAACTGGAAGCAGTAAAGTATACCTTATCAGATACAGTTGTGTGTGTATATAGTTAAGTGGTTCTAGAGTTATTGGAGTGAAATGAAATCAATTTCAGTAGATTTCACAAAGACGATTTTGAAAGCAAATATTGGTTTTGTTTATCAGTAAACAAATCAGGAGTTTTACAATGGGATGTTAACCTTCTGAAAAGTCAGATGATAAATCATGAAGGATACATGGTAAGAATATTGCTTAGTATAGGATATTTAAAATACTCTAATTTCTTTAGAATTTAACATGAGAATAAACTGATATATTCCTGATGTCTTGAGTCATTAGTTGACTCAAAATTTTACCATTAGATCAATTGATCATGATGTTGATTTTAGAGAAATCCTCCAAAGTGATGCCATTTGAAGTGCTGCTTTTGCTGTATAGACTTTCATATCTATTGAATGTCAATCAATATTGAATTTTCAATAAATTTTATTGAATTTATTAAATCAAGACCTAATTACTGTTTCCACTGATAAATCAGAAAGAACTTTTATGGCTTCCTCTGGTACAAAGACCCTCCTTAGTAACATATTAATTGAATTGGCTTTTTCCTGACCAGTACTCTGTGGTCACTATGATGTCTACATTGTATAACTATTCAGTAAAAATAAAAACCAATTAATTTAAAGACTCAACAGAAGAGAGGGAAAGTGAGTTCTGTTGTTTACTATCTAGACAAAGTAGGCAAGTGACATTTAACACCAGAATTACACACAAATGCAGGTCAAGATCACCAAACTAAGGAAGCATATGAGGGTCAGTTATGCAGATGAAAAAGGATGTATCATGGAAGGAAAAGATGGAACTCCCTACCTCCATCAGACATAGATACATAATAAAATATACTTACAGAGGAGCAATGGTTAAAAACGAACTGTATTTAAATTTTAAATATCAAGTTCTAGGCCATTCAAGAATCTCTGACAACCATCTCTGTCTCCACTATTTAAGTGGTCTACCCTTCCAGATGGGGCTTCCCTAGTGGCTCAGATGGTAAAGATTCTGCCTGCAATGCGGGAGACCCAAGTTTGATCCCTGGGTCAGGAAGATCCCCTGGAGAAGGGAAAGGCTACCCACTCCAGTATTCTGGCCTGGAGAATTCCATGGATGGAGGAGCCTGGTGGGCTACTGTCCAAGGAGTCACAAGAAGTCAGACACTACTAACTCACACACACACACACACACACACACACATATCTTTCCAGGGGAGGAACGAACTAATTTATGGGAAATATAATCCAAAGGTATTTCTGAATATCAGAACTATATTCACTATTTCCATAAAATATATATATTTCACAAATCCATTAACTTAATTGCTTTTTGCTTTCTGTTTTCCTTTGTCTGAGAAGTTGTGTTCCTTTATTAACCAAATTTAGCACTTTACAACATAGTAAACTTTGAATCAACCCACATAAAGCTTCTATAGGAACAGAAATAAACATAACACTGTTGACTGGAAATTATTATTAAATAAATATTGGTGGCTTCAAAATCTTAGTCACACCTAAAAATTACTACCAATTTAATACATGTTTAAAACCTGAATTATGATATTTAGAATAATTTCTTAACAGTTGTTACTTTTCTAAGTATGTTCAGCATACTTAGCACATCCTAAAGTATTTCCTTGTTTTTTAAATGAAATATGAAATTATCATTTACATTATCCAGAACACAGCTTCTTAATTAATCAAGAAATTCTGTCTCTTTGTGGATACATTTTACATTCCTTTCAACTTTTAATTGATTGTCCCCCTGCTGTGTAAAATAATTTTCTGCCTGAGATGCAGGTACCAGAGGAATACTTTCTTCTTTCTGAGTTAAAATTATTTTATTTTTCATTAAAGCCTTCACATGTATTTTTATAAGTTTTGGCAAAAGAGGACTATAGAAGCTTCGAATTCCTATAACACAAAACAGTACCTGTCAGAGATGAATCTGTGGACATCATTAGGAAGGTGTGCGTTTTAGAAAGTGAAGTCACATGAGCACTTTTTCTAGGTGGAAAGAGACCAACAGAGAGAGGCCATCTCCTGAATTTGAAACATCAGTATTCTTCAAAAGAACCCTGAGAGTAGAGAAGCATCCCTGGTATGTTTCCACTTCAAGGTTAGAGCCTCCATTTTAATTTGGTATTCAAAGAAGCAGAACAAAAAAAATTTTAAACTTTAAATATGTTTAGACTAGTATTAGATGGTATGAGGTACCAATGAGATCGTTTCCTGCCCTGGAAGTCATCAGTAGGTACAGGAATTATACGTGAGATATTCAGAACCGGGAGTGCTCCTGAGCATGGTTGCCCAAGAGTGAACAGGGACAAATTTTATATCAAGGGATGTGAACACAGGAGGAGGGAGTGGGCAATATGAGGAGTACAGTATTTGTAGAGAAAGATGCTTCAATTCTCTCCCAAAAGGAAGAGAAGGAAGTTTTAAAGCCACTCAAGTTTATGAGATTTGCTAGAGGGAGAGACTGATACGTTGTTCCTCAGCTGGATGTCTCAGTGGTGTCTCATATATTATCTCCCTTATCTCCAAACATTCTGTACATGAGTACTTAAAATACAAGTACAGAAGTTATTTTATCCGTAAGAAAACTAAGCGCAGAAAGATCAAGAGACTTATCTAAAGTTGCCCAGTAAATGGCTCAATACAGAATAAAAACAGCTCTTTTGGCCACCAGTTAAGTATTTCCTTAACTTCACTGCAGATTCTGCACAGATAGCTAGCCTGCAAGAGCACACTGGGTACCCCCTCTTACTCTGCAGCTGGTGTAGAGAAAAGGGAACTCTAGTGTATAGTCAGTGCTGTCCAATCAAACTTCCTGAGATGATGGATATGTTCCAATGAAGCACCTGAAATATGCTTAGTGCAACTGAATTCTAAACTTTATTTAATTATAATAAAGTTTAAATAACCAGATGTGGCCGATGGCTACCATATTGGCTGGTGCAGCTGCAAAACAGTTTCTCCAACTATGGTTTGTGACCCACTAGTTCATCATGGATGGAGTGGCCTGGTGGGCTACAGTCCATTGGGTCGCTAGGAGTCGGACACGACTGAGCGACTTCACTTTATTTTTTCACTTTCATGCATTGGAGAAGGAAATGGCAACCCACTCCAGTGTTCTTGCCTGGAGAATCCCAGGGACGGAGGAGCCTGGTGGGCTGCTGTCTATGGGGTCGCACAGAGTCAGACACGACTGAAGTGACTTAGCAGCAGCAGCAGCAGTTCGTCATGACATGAATTTAGGAGGTTCTGAATAACAGTGAAAAAAATGAAAAGAAAAAATATGTTTCTCTCTACTTACAGTACCCATATGTTCTTGCATGTTGTCTACTTTTCCATTACAACCCATAACATATTAATCATAGTTGTATAAAATTTCCTGTCTGATAATTCCAACATTTGTGTCACACTTGTCTGGTCTGATGTGCATTTTATCACTCTGGACTATTTTGTCCTTGCTTTCTGGCATGTCTTGTAATTTCTTGTCTAAAAGCAGTATGTTGTTTGGGGTGAAAAGTGAAAGTGAAGTCTCTCAGTCGTGTCCAACTCCTTGTGACCCTATGGACTGTAGCCTACCAGGCTTCTCTGACCATGGGATTCCTCAGGCAAGAATACTGCAGTGGGTTGACATTTCCTTCTCTAGGGGATCTTCCCAACCCAGGGATTGAATCTGGGTCTACCATACTGCAGGCAGATTTTTTACTGACTGAGCCACCAGGGTTATTTGTTTGGGGTATAAGAAGTAAAATAGGTAAGGGTGTAGTGAGAGTAATCTATCTAGGAGTTAGACTGTATCTACTGTTCACTGTAGCTGTCAGTACCAAAATTTTCGACTTCCTCTCTTGTCCTTGTCTTCTCTCTTGATCTGGTGCTTCCCTAAGTACTGTTCCTCAGAAAGACACTGCATCTTGCATTCTTTCAAGATGTAACTCACGGTCATTACACCGCTATGGTAATCGTCAGGTTGGGCGGAGGGGAGCACTTTAATCTTATGATTCTCAGTCTTTAGTGGGCCTGTGTCTTTTGCTGTGACCTCCACTAGCATTTTTGCCATGCCATAGCTTTCTTTCTCCCCCACTTAAATGAGGAGACAGGCTAGAGGGGGCTCCCTTCCTCAGGTAGGATGAGACTCTGGTAAAGTGTTTCCCCCTGAAAAGTAGACCTTCGTTACGGAGAACACATGGAGAGTATTTCCCCTTGATTATGCTTCCTCTGACCCAGCAGAATCTTCCAGAACTTTCTCAGATCTTCACTGTGTGAATCTGATGGGATTCCTGGAGATAAATTCCACAAAATTATAGGTGCCTCATAAGACAACTCAGTGGTAAAGAATCCATTCACCTGTCAATGCAGGAGACTCAGGTTTGATCCCTGGGTTGGGAAGATCCCCTGGAGATGGGAATGGAAGCCCACTCCAGTATTTTTGCCTTGAAAATCCCATGGACAGAGAAGCCTGGTGGGCTACGGTCCCCGGGGTCACAAAGAGTCGGACACGACTGAGCACACAGCACACATAAGATGGCAGCCTCCAGGGGTTTCTTACTTTCAAGCTAGTTCACACTTAGTCTTCAGCAATTCACGAGAATTACCGTTTAGGTGTTCTTACCAGTTTATGGCTCCAGAGACTTCCGTTCCAGGGAAGCAGATCTTAGATGTCACTCTCGATTTACCTTTCTCTCCACATGTAATGGTTGTTTGCCCTCCAACTTCAGTTCTCGGAGTTCAAGAAAAGTCACTGATTTTCAGTTTGTTCAGTTTTTTCTTGTTGTAAGAATGGGAGTGGCAACTTTCAAGGTCTTTAGGTGTAATGGCTGAAACCATTAGTCTAAGTATTGCTTTTAAAACCTTTGTTTTCATTATGTATTCATGCATACATATTGCATCATAACGTAAAATGTAGTTCTTGCTAGGGTTCAAATTTTTTAAGAAACAGTACCACGAGGCAGAGAAAGTAAGACTCTGAGGCCATTTCTGCTGAACCATGTCCCATCCATAGTCCCATACTTATTCATGGAACTATCCTATATATTGTTACATAACAGGCAACATTTTGTAAGAAAATCTATCATTAATGTACAGAATACACTCGTTGAAAAAAAAGAGTTGGAGAGGTTTAATTAGCATACCTGGTAAATAATAGTTTATTTATTTTTACTATAAATTAGTTGTTCAATCACATAGATAATATTATAGTCTCATATATCTTGGAAATTATGGAATAACAGTTTTCTATTTTTCTGAAAAACATCTGAAATTTGACATTTTATTCTTTTCACTGCTCTTAGCTACTAGGTAAACTGAACATAAAATCTTAATGTGAATAATTTTATTTGACATTTTGATTTGGTATTTGGGAAGTATTACCTCAGTACTTCTTAATTTGCAATACTGATATTTCTGTAGTGATTTTAGTCTAACTAGATTTAGTTTAACTTCTAAACTAATTCTAAATTACTGTTCATTAAATCATTTAAAAAATGTGACATAAGGAAGTAAGAGGCTTTGGAAGAAAAGCAAAAGAAACAGAATTCTTTCTCATTTCACTTCTGCATGTCCTTGTCCATGACAGGAAGCAGTGTCTAAGATGTTTATAAATGCTTCGCATAGAGTCTTTCCTTTCTATAATCCAACTCTGATCTAAGCTGTGTGAGGATATCCACAGAAGGGACACATACCTTACACAACACAACAGAAAAGATTTGTAAATGCTCTGTAAATGGATTTCACTAGAATTATATTCTAAAAAGAAAACAAAAAAGCTCTGGATGCGTTTGACGTACTCTTTAATTTTTTACTACATTTCTGAATTCATAATAAGATTGAATATCTTTGTACTTTAAAATACTTAAATTAACATTTATAAAGTTTTATTCTCTGATTGTAAAAGGACACCATAAATTAAAAAACCAGCAAGTCCTACATTTATATCAAAACATTCAGAAATTAATATATTAGATTTTGATTTTAGTACAATTATCAAGACAAGTCTGTATATTTCACCTGCAATTTTAAATCTGATACGATTTATCATGTTGAAGCAAACTTGGATAATAAATGGTTAGGTTCATAATTTTTAAAAGGAAAAGAGGGAAGATTGTATATAGATATGGTACCAAGATGATAAAATAGGGAAAAAGGACTATGCTTTACAAACAAGCAAAAACATACTCAGGGGCATGGCAGAAACAAAAAACAAAAAAAGAAGAAAATTACAAATGAAAATCCAAATGTTTGCTCATTCTGTTACAATAAAGCGAATGATTTTAGTTCCCTAATTTAATAGCTAACATTTAAAGTGCTCTTTGCTGACACAGTTGAAAGAACATGATATTACTGCCTGTCATTTCACCACATGGTACATAGGCTAATATCTCATAATTTACACATTCGTGCTTTGGCAAACTCAGATTAATAATAACAGCCTTGGATGTGTGAAAGCTAAACACAGGAAACACCTGCAGAACAGTATTAGTTTCTGTAGAGAAGTGAAACCATTTACCAGAAATTTATTGAAAGAAACTCAGAATGATGTTTTATATTTATTAAAGCATAAAAAAATTTCTTACCTAAAGCTTTCATACTCCAGACACTTTTATTCCAGAGGGCTGGCTGTGTTCTAATGCATTTACTATTTGATGTAAATTCAACCTCCACAGCATCACTGGTTACTTCATCTCTCAAAATAATAAATATTTCACCAGGATTCTATACAATGAAAAATATAACTCAATTAGACATTTGAAAAGTTTTCATTAACCAACCAAATACACTTATTAGTGATAAAGGTCCAACATGGTAATTAGTGTAAAGAACTCGTCTGCCAAGCAGGATACCTGGGTTCCATCTCTTGGTGGGACAGATCCCTTGAAGGAGGAAATGGCAATCCACCTCAGTATTCTTGCCTGGGAAATCCCATAGACAGAGGAGCATGATGGGCTACTGTCCATGGGGTTGCAAATGTAGGAGACAACTTAAAGCCACCACCACCATCGTGTCCACAGTTTCAGCCATATTCATAAATGAAATATGTAAAGGTGAGTCTCACAAGATTTTAAGTTTATCAACTTATGTCTATTGAATATTTATTTTCCCCCAGCACCATATTTTGCAAATGAATCGACTGAGTTCATAGCTGCTCCCTTTTCCTTTCACCTCATCCCTGTGTGAGAGGTTCTTTGTGAAGGTGATGAGCATCACTTCACAGACCTGCAGGGAATGTAATTCAATTGCTAAAAAAATTCTTTTTTTTCCCCAAATCCCTTTCCTTCACCTTTCTAGGACTTGGTGTATTTATCTATAAATAAGAGGATCGAACATGTTTAGCTTTAAGATCTCTTATACTTTAAATATGATTAATTGGTTTAGATGTCTAATACAGTTGACCCTTGAACAACATAACTTTTAGGAGCATCTACTGGCCCTCTGCACTGTGGACAATCCATATAAGATTGATAGTACACCCTCTGCAACAGCAGTATCCTGATTCAACCAACTGCAGATCATGTTGTACTGGGGTATTTACTACTGAGAAAAATTCATGTATAAGTGGACCCATGCAATTCGAAACCCCTATTGTTCAAGTGTCAAGTGTATTGTTAATCTTACCAATAAGAGATTCTTTTGTTACTCTTTATGATGAATACCAGTGAAGGCTGTTCGGTTGACTAGAGGTTATAAATCTAAAAGTTTCAAGATTTTATTAAGGTGGAAAAGCTAGGGAAGCCCAAATCTATGTATATAAGATTCAAATTGCCAACATCTGTTGGATAATAGAAAAAGCAATAGAATTCTAGAAAAAATATATATATTTCTGCTTCATTGTCTGTATTAAAAACATTGACTGTGTGGATCACAACAAACTATGGGGAATTCTTAAAGTGATGGGAATATCAGACTACCTTGCCCGCTTCCAGAGAAACCTGTATGCAGGTCAAGAAGAAACAGTTAGAACCAGACATGGAATGACTGGTTCAAAATTGGGAAAGGAGTATGTCAAGGCTGTATATCGTTACCCTGCTGAGATAACTTCTTAGCAGAATACATCATATGCAATGCTGGACTGGATGAAACAGAAGCTGGAATGAAGATTTCCATGAGAAATATCAACAATCTCAGATATGCAGATGCTACCACCCTAATGGCAGAAAGCTGAAAATAAAAGAAGAGAGTGAAATATCTGGCTTAAAATTCAACATTCAGAAAACTAAGATCATAGCATCCAGTCCCATCACTTCATGGCAGATAGATGGGGAAGAAATGGAAACTGACAGATTTTATTTTCTCGGGCTCCAAAATCACTGCAGAGAGTGACCGCAGCCATGAAATTAAAAGACGCTTGCTACTTGGGAGAAAAGCTATGACAAACCTAGCCAGCGTATTAAAAAGCAGAGCCATCACTTTGCTGACAAAGGTCCATATATTGTCAAAGCTATGATTTTTCCAATAGTCATGAATGGATGTGAGAGTTGGACCATAAAGAAAGCTGAGTGCTGAAGAATTGATGTTTATGAACTGTGGTGCTGGATAAGACTCTTGAGACTCCCTTGGATAGCAAGGAGATCAAACCAGTCAATCCTAAAGGAAACCAACCCTGAATATTCATTGGAAGGATTGATGCTGAAGTTGAAGTGCCAATACTTTGGCCACCTGATGGGAAGAGCTGACTCATTGGAAAAGACCCTGATGAGGGAAAGATTTAGGACAGGAAGAGAAGGGGATGACAGAGGATGAGATTGTTGGATGGCATCACAGACTCAATGGATATGAGTTTGAACAAACTTCATGAGACAGTGAAGGACAGAGAAGCCTGGTGTGATGCAGTCCAGGGGGTTGCAAAGAGTTGGATGTGACTTAGCGACTGAACAACAACTACAAAGATATAAGGGGTTATTGAAAACCCTATTTGAAAAAAAAACCCTGAGAGAAAACTAAGGATAAGAAGATTGGATTTAATACAGAGAAAAGGAAGGGATAAACATCTTTTGAGCATCTGTTTTATACTGGGTTTTCCAGGTGGAACAGTGGTAAAGAATCCACCTGCCAATTCAGGAGATGTAAGAGATATGGGTTCAATCCCTGGATCAGGAAGATTCCCTGGAGGAGAAAACGACACCCCACTCCAGTATTCTTGCCTGGCAAATTCCAGGGACAGAGGAGCCTAGTGGGCTACAGTCCATGAAATCACAAAGAGTTAGACAGGACTGACTGAGGGCTAATCACTTTTTATATAAAGCCATTTCCTTTAATCCTAACCAAAACACACACACACACATACCTCAAAAACCAATATGGAAGGCTATTATATTTCTATTTTAAGACTAGAGTAATGAATACAAAGATTTACATTCTGAAAATCAATCAGAATTATTTAAATTAAACTCTATACTACTGTTTACATGATGCTGTTTTAACCTTCAAAATAACTAAAATTAAATATATTTTATGATTATCTCAGATATCACCTTTCAAAGGCTTTCTTCAAAGTCAAACTGAATTTCAGTCTTTCACAAAATAAACAGGAATCCAATTTATATGCTCTTATAAAACTGTGTTTACCCAAAAGTCATTAATTTCAAAGTTCTCTTATTTAAATATTATTTCCCTAAGCATAAATCACCCACCAATAAAATTTACATTTTTAAGGCTCTGTACTACGGGGTTTTTTACAAATATGTTGATGTTAAAAAAAATCATTTCAGCTGACACACATCCACCTCTGGCATTTTTCCAGCAGAGTCTAGTGCTCCCAAGTATTTGTCTACAGGATATTCTGAACTAAATTTCTCTATATCAGTTAAATTGCACTTTGAGAAAAGATCCCATGAGTCCACCTACTGCTCTGGCTTCACACATCCGGCCTCAGGGAAATGCTTCTGTTTCTCTGCCTATGCCTCCTCATGCACTACTTCATCTGAGTCTGAGGTCAGTAACTGGAGCTCCTTCCAGTCCTCACGCCTGCCACTTCCTCTTCAGAGACCACACTTCCAAGGCAGTTCCTTAGTCCCTCACTTGCTCATGTCTGTCTCCTTATTTTGCAGCTTTAATGACTTCCCATTTTCACTCTAGCTCAAATCCAGCTTCAAAGTTCTTTGGTGTTTTCTTCTATTTGTTCATCCCTTCATGTAAAACTCTGACCTCTCGCCTTCCAAATTTAGTAAACCCGAGCATCCTCTCCTGGTGTATATTCAGCCAGCAACTCATCCTCATTCATTGGTGCTCACATGCCGTGATGCGCTAAGTTGCTGTTGTCATATCCGACTCTTTGCGATCCTATGGACTGTAGCCTGCCAGGCTCCTCTGTCCATGGGGTTCTCCAGCAAGAATACTGCAGTGGGCTGCCATTTCCTCCTCCATGGGATCTTCCGACCCAGGGATCGAACCCATATGTCTTAAGTCTCCTGCGTTGGCAGGCGGGTTCTTTACCACTGGCGCCACCTGGGAAGCCGGGTGCTTCCATGGGCTGCTTCTTATGCACCAGATTCTCTCCCACCTTTCAACCATCTCCAGAGAAGAGGCCTAAACAAAAGATAAGCACACTGACCACCCCCAAGGAGGGACTGACATCTCATTTGTAACCGGGACAAGCTCCAAGGGCATGTAATCTCTGAAGGTGCACAGAACCTGCACTTGTTTTAATATTCTGCTATCACACCTTGAAATGCTTAATAATTAGAACTGGGGTCTCTACCTTTTCATTTTACACTGGGCCCTGCTAATTAGGAAGCCACTCCTATTTGCACATAATGTTGGCCTGCTCTTGAGTTCCTACCCTCCCTCCATCTCATACTTATCCTCTTCACCAAGGTCCAACTCAGGTTTCACGTACAACTTCCAAAGGGATCATAAAACATTTCACACGTGTACTCCTCATTTGAACCTTTCTCAGTCATGCCCTTTTAATAAGTTTTTAATGTCTGTGTTGAGGCTTCCCAGACAGATTTTAAACACCCTGAAGGTATTTTTATTTTTTATATCATTTTGTCATCTTATAAGAATTAAGTACATAAGAGGTGCTCTGAGGAACTCCCTGGTGGTTCCAGGTTAAGACTTCACCTTCCAATGCAGGGGGTGTGAGTTGGGGACTTAGGATCCCACGTGACTCGCAGCCAAAAAATAAAAATACAAGCAATACTGTAACAAATTTAATAAAGACTTTAAAAATGGTCCAAATCAAAAAGAATCTTTAAAAAAAATTGAAAAGAGGCAATCTATATGTATTTTTACATTGAGATGGAATAAGCCTATAAAAATATGACTTTTTTTTTTTTTTTTTTTACATTGAGCAAGCATTATTCCTTATTCCCCTCAGGACTCACAGCTTCATCTGCTTCTTGCATCTCCATGCTCAAAGAGGGCTGCTGAGGAGGGAAGGCCTGCACCCGTCCAGCCCTGTTCTTAATTATTATGAAAGTGAAAAGAGTGGAAGTGTTAGTTGCCTCAGTCGTGTCTAACTTTTTGCAGCCCCAGGGACTGTAGCTCACCAGGCTCCTCTGTCCATGGAATTCTCCAGGCAAGAATACTAGAGCAGGTTGCCATTCCCTTCTCCAGGGGATCTTTCAGACCCAGGGACTGAACCTGAGGCTTCTGCATTGCAGGCAGATTCTTAATTGTCTGAGTCATTGGGGAAGCCTTAATTATTATGGGCATCTTAATTAAAGCTACAATTACATGGACATATTTAATTCAATGGAGGAAATATTAGGACACTCAAATGGTCATAAATTCAGTTTTATCAGAAGATGCTATTTTGCTCTCAATCTAACTTCTTTGTTTACCTCTTATCTGGCTCAGCATTCAAATTGAGAAAGAGTTATAATAATAATCACTACCAAACTCTCTAGATTTGCTGCATTGTAAACAAACCGTGAGACCTCACCAAAAGGGCTGGAACTTTGTCTGCAGTACAACATATTGGTAGTGGAGTTTCTAGATTGTCAGGGTGGGTGCCCTTCTAGACTTTAATGAATCATTAAGCACAGGTAACAAAGGATTTTGATCCTCATGGATCATATCAGCTTACTTTGACTTGTGCAACCAGATTAATGGTTCTTTTCATATATTCATAATAGGAACTAGCTCTGCAAGCACAGTTGCACAGGCATGGGCCTTATTAAGCCAGCACTGTGCAAGTCCCTAAAGCTGACCCTGACCTGACCTGTGACGACAGAGCAAGGATTAGGTCATGGCAATGGTTCCAAATTTGGCTGCTAATTCTCACCTTGGAGAATCACCTGGGAAGCTTTTAAAACTCCCAATATCCAGGCCAAAACTCAGACTATTTACATCTGAATCTCTAACAGTAGGATTCAGGCGTTTTTACTTTGTAAAACCTCCCCTAATCATCCCTATATGCTGCCTAATTTGAGAAACACTTGGTTAAAGGGAAAAAAACACATTTTTGTCATTGTAAAACCTTAGCACTGAAGGGGTAATGTTCACAACATAGACATTTTAGGCAGTGACACACACAATAATCTTTTGCTGCTTTTACTATTATGTTTCAATTAAATCATAGGACCTGACTTTAAGTTAAGGTTGGTTATCAAGATCTAATGTGTGACTTGATGTCAGAAATAAGTGTGCAGTGCTGTTAAGTTTCTGTGAATTGTTTTAAACTGTGTTCAGTGCCAAGGAGTGAACAGGAAGCTGCTAATCTCAGAGGTTTTTGTAGCTTCCCCATGGGCCCTGCTAAGAGTCACACTCCTTCATATATTCTCTGAGTTTCTCTAGATTCACTGGTTATATAATCTGTGATCTGAACAGATTTGAGTTTGGAGACTCATATTATGGTTACAGACACAGACATATACATCAGTGAAGGTCAAATAAAATGAAGGTCTTTACCAGCGGATGTGCCATGTTCTAGGACTCAGAAAAACAAGTCAATGAAATTAATATAGCTATAATTGCTGATAAAGCCCATTAAAAGGTTTTTTTGTCATGATACTATAAGTTTAAGAACTAAATTTGCTCAAAAATCAACAAGTAACCAGTCTCATCTGAACAATAGCTATGGAAGAATAACATAAACATAAAGAAATATATATAACTATATGAAAGGAAGTAAGAGGTTAGGGGTGGAGGAAAGCTGAGATTGTAGCAGATTCTACCAAAAGGAAGGGAATGCCATATTGAAGTCCTGCCTACACAGATAAGATAAGATAAAAATAAGCTCCTCTTAGCTGCTCTTTAAGATGGAAGAAGCAATAGAGAGGCCATTACTGACCCATGATTGGGGCTCCAGGAGAGGCAGGAGGCATTTAGAGCAAACCACAGTATTTCTGAACGGGCCATTGAGGAAAACACTCAAAGGATCCCTCTTAAAGCTTCAGGTCAAATCCATTAAAAAATTATCCAGTGACTGGATTACTGCTTAGAGATGATGTTTCTCTAACAAGTAGGGCTTCCCAGGTAGCATGAGTGGTAAAGAACCCTCCTGCCAATGCAGGAGATGTAAGAGAAGTGGGTTTAATCCGTGGGCTGGGAAGATCCCCTTCCCACTCCAGTGTTCTTGTGGCAACCCACTCCAATATTCTTGCCTGGAGAATTCCATGGACAGAGGGGCCTGGCGGGCTACAGTCCATGGGGTGGCAAAGAGTCGGACACAACTGAAGCAACTTAGCACAGCATAGCACAGCTCTAACAAGTGATCACAGAACTGCCCAGACTGCAGACAAGGCTCTGAAGAAGAGCACTGCCTCCTTGAATGCCATTCCTAGGGGGATTTGAAGGTGACCTATTACTGAGAGGCATGAATGTATTTTCTGTCCTCTGGCGCAGGATTTAACCTTGACACTACTGACATTTTGGGACCAGAGAAGTCACTGCTGTGGGGAACACCCTGTGCACTATGGGGTTTTTAGTAGCATCCCTGGCTTCTACTCAGCAGTTGCCAGGAGCAACCCCAGTTATGACAAACTTGTCTGCAGACTTTGCCAGATATCTCCTTGGGAGAGACAGCCAAATCACTCCCAGATGAGAACCATTGTTCTGAGGGAATTTTCCTGAGAAATTAATGAAATTAGGACTTTGGGGTAAATACACAGCAAAGGGAAAAGAAGCTAGCAAATAACAGACCAGGTTCAGTTCTGGTTTAGATATTATTTCAATGGGAGAATGCCTCCCAAGTGGATAATTCATCAGGAACAAAACTGGGTAAGATTACTTTGAACAATGGACTTGTTTGGAAGACTTAGAACTCACTGATTTCATATCTCTCATGATATATTACCCCATACAAGACAAAATCAAGAGGAATATGCTAGAAAAGCAAAGTATCTTGGCCCATAAAAAACAACAAAAAGCTTAACAAACACTAAAACAGAACAAAGATTGCTAATCCTAGAAAAGGGAAAAGAAGAGGCCACATTAAGCAGATTTAAACTGTTAAGACCCATTTAGGTGTTTCTTAAAAAGACAGAGAATAACTTACATAAATAGAACACTGGAGGCACATCTTCACTATTGCACAAAAAAAAAAAAAAAAAAAAAACACCTGTCAAAAGAAAAAAAATGTTTTTCTGCTGTTTTTAAAGTGGCACAAATTTCAAGGTCCAGGGAAGGAACAATGCTGGGAAAGATGACTAGGCAGAAGGAATCAAAAGGGCCAGGCTCCTGGGGTAAAAGCCGCAGCAGGCTCACCTGCAGCCTCAGTTACGCCAATAAACGCCACTTCTCCAGAGCAGAGGAGGGCTCAGGGAGAGCACTTGGCTAGCGGCGGATCTACAGACTCAAGCCATTCTGCAGCAGGAGACAGCAGGAGAGAATTAAACTAATTCCCTGTTCATGAGACAGAATGAAGATGACACCAATAGACTGAATCAGTCAACTCAACAAGGGCATGCCAGAAACTTTAAAGTGTAAAGGGGAAATTCATAGAATTTGAAGATACTGGGAGCAGAAGGGGCACATCGCAAATATGACCTGGTGACTGGCAATGACAGTCTCGTAAATTTCTAGATTTTGTACAATGGCAGAGAAGTCTCAAATATCATTTCTGGAGAGAGAAAGCTATACATTTAAGTGGATTCCATTTACCCAGTAACTTGAAGACTTCTCAGAAACGAGTAAGCACAAAGGTGGAGCTTTCAGACAACTGGTATAGACTGAATGCTATCCTGGGCTTCCCAGGTGCTGCTGGTGGTAAAAGCACCCACCTCCCAGTGCAGAAGACATAAGAGATGCAGGTTCCTGGTAAATCTGAAACGTGATTTTCACTTATCTTTCTTGTGGTGCATGAAAACTGGGACATGAATTTAGACTATACTAAGATCTAGGTTCTAAGAATACAAGATTTTGACTTGGATGACTATTTTTGGTCCATGGATAAGTCTGTTTCAAATTTTTAGTGTGTTCATGCTAAGTCGTTTCAGTTATGTCCAACTTTTTGCAACCCTATGGACTGTAGCACTCCAGGCTTCTCTATCCACAGGATTCTCCAGGCAAAAATACTGGACTGGCTTGTCATACACTCCTCCAGGGGATCTTTCTGACCCAGGGGTTGAACCCGTGTCTCTTATATTTCCTGAATTGCCACTTGGGAAGCTGGCTGGTGCTAAAATAGTCTTATATGAGCTTTCAACTTTTAGGATTGTTTAAAAAGTGGGGCTCCCAAGAAAGATTTGGAATTGAAATAATTTAATTCAGACTCTTCAAAGATTCTGATAGAATTATATCCATGTCAATAAATCAAAGTCCACAATTCTGCTATGGAAAGAACTCTGGTTTTCCCCAGCCACCTGAGTGTGTGATTTCTGCCTGGAGGACAGTGGGATTTAATTTTTGGATTTTGATGTCTCTGCAATTTAATCATGGAAAGGCTTTATATTGTTCAAATTTTACTGTTGCAGATATTTTTAAAAGCAGCTAGTTAGACTCATTGCATAATTCTTGGTGAGCAATTTTTAGTTCCAGAGAGTTTTTTTTTTTTTTTTTTACTTTGACTTTACCTACTTGAGAATAGTCCTCATTTCCCTTTTATAGTCTCTTCTACTAATTTCTGTCTCTTCCATTATTTCTCACTCAATAGGAGCCTCTGGTTCTGATTGTTTGGCCTGGTCTTCCTTCCTCAAGTAGGCTGTAATATTTCTTTGCCTGATTCCTCTGTCTTGGTTCCCTCCAACCTGTACAGTTCCAGTTCCTGGGGTCTCTAAGGGAGTGCCAAAGAAGTTTTTGTTCCTCTGGCACTGATAACATAGTAATTTAAATTGGCAATTCTCCTGCTTGTGCATGGGGTCTGGAGATGAGGGAAATAAGCTTTTCAAAATTGTACAGAACATTCTGCTTCTGCCAGGGCTGCTGGAACCATCAGGATCAGAGGATTCTCTCCCCAAATATGCCTTCCAGTAAGCAGACAAGTGAGCTTCCCTGGTAGCTCAGCTGGAAAAGAATCTGTCTGCAGTGCAGGAGACCCTGGTTTGATTCCTGGGTTGGGAAGGTCCCTTGAAGAAGGGATAGGCTACCCACTCCAGTATTCTTGGGCTTCTCTGGTGGCTCAGATGGTAAAGAATCTGCCTCCTGCAATGCAGAAGACCTGGGTTTGATCCCTGGGTTGGGAAGATCCCCTGCAGAAGGGCATGGCAACCCACTCCAGTATTCTTGCCTGGAGAATCCCCATGGGCAAAGGAGCCTGGTGGGCTATAGTCCATGGAGTTACAAAGAATTGGACATGACTGAGTGACTAAGCACGGTACAGCAAGCAGACAAGTGCAGCTCCTGCCACCTAAATACTGGCTTCTACCTGAAGGACCTCTCATGCAACTCGCAAGCTTCTCCTGTATCTCTGGCTCTTTCTGCTCAAGTACACTGCAGATGTTGAGGGCCAGCATCTTTTTAGTTTCTGGAGATTACATAGCGCAAATTTTGGTCACGCTCTAGCATGGCTTATTTTAGTGGTTCAGTCCAGTGACGACTTAGGAAGAAGAAATGTCAGCAACATGTATCCATATAACACCTCCTGAGAAATCTACTTGCTCTAACATTATATTTTTATTCTCAAACCAGTTCTTCTACCTCTTATGATATTTCCACTTCATAATGTAGGCCTTTGACACATGTTTTATAATTGAAGATAGGTGGTCCTAAAGTATTTTCAAATTCTATTCAAGAACATATTTCCTTTCATGAAAATAAAATCCTTGATCTGGTTAATATGAATCCAACTTTGCTTTGAACAGTTTGATACACACAGGCACACACACACATACATATATATATAGCAATTGTAAATCTCTTTGCAACATATCAAGCAACATCTAATCACATGGTGCTTTCATGTATGTTTCAATATTCTATTACTCAACAAATACATATCAAATGCCTACTAACTGCCAGACATTGTTCTGCCATTCTGAGGACACAGCCAAGAACAGAGTAAACAAAAACACCTCTATACTGGAGCTTCTCGTGTTAGCCACATTCTAGTGAAATGCAGTATCCATTACAACAATAACGAGGTGTTTTTACTGACCTCACATGGAATCTCAGCAGGAAGCACCACTGCCTGTGATATGGCGCTTCCTGAAGCTTCTGATAATTCTTCAACTTCCTTTCCCTCACTGATTTGCCCAGAATGTTCCTTTCTTAGGTCTGGTGGAATAATGATCTCCAGGTAGTCCGCAGAACCTAAAGGAAAGTTCATTAATATGGATTATAATACAGCTAAGGCCACATTAACTTCCTCCATTGTTATGAAAACTAATTGCGGAACAGTTGATTTAATTAATATATGGGACAACCAAACTGAGCTTAAGATAGTCAAAATAATTGAACCAATGTTAATAATTAAAATGATGCCTCATAATTTAACTAGTATTATAACCTTAGCTATTAAACTAAATCAAATACATATTTTCATCTACTAGGTAAATATTTTCCCCCCAAAAAATCCAAATACCACTTTATATTAAAACAGTAAATCTGAAAAACATGAAACTATCTCCTTTCAATGACTGTAAATAAGAAAATTTATTCATTTAAAATCAGAACAATTTAACTCAGAACAATTATTTACCCTTTATGTATATTTCTAATTTTTAAAAATGATAGGCATAACTAGGAGACAATCACTAAACAAACTAATTTTTCTATGAAACGTTAGTTTAATAGTGAAATATTAGTGTTCATCAAAATCCTAATGTGTCCTGTGAAAAAAGTGTCTTCAATTAAATGATATGGGTTTCTTTATGGTAGTATTATTAAGAACACTAAAATATGCTAATGTGAATTTTGAATATAAGAAGGAGAAAAGTATTCGATTGTTTAAAAATGTAACAGTAATTCAGTATTTGGTCCCAATCATTAAAAAAACTTTATTGAAGAAGAGTTGTGCGAAGAGAGATGGACAATATTTATATTGTCCAAAGTCCAAAGCATTTCCTTAGGGCACAGAACCAATATGACTGAAACCAAGGCTCTCACAACGGACACTCACAACTGTCGTCTGTCTTTGGGCAACCACAAAAGCACCCCTCAAATCCCTGAAGAAGGGTACTGGAGAAAAGGAAAACAGCTCCTGACAGCTAGAAATTGTTCTGATACCTTCTGAAGGCCTTGGTGTTGCTAGGCAGTGGCCTCCTGTCCTGTTGAACACCAACAATCTCACAGAAAATCACCACCACTAGACCACGCTGCCACCATGATGGATCCAGTCAGAGATCAGGCTACTTTGCGTTCATGTCTGAATCCAGGCAAAAACATGAACATTATCCAAACCACAAAAGGAACCAAATATCCTGGATCCTGGCTCCTGTGAGTGACTTTGCTTCTTTACCAAGTCTAGCCTCAGCCTCCTTTCATTTTACCTTCCAGGTAGGGTAACCAACTCCTCCCAGTTTGCTTGGGATTTGGGTGAGGTTGAGTGCTGGAAATGCTGTGCCCCAGAAACCCCTCAGTTGCTGGGAGAGCTGGTTACCCAGCTTCTCAGTAAGAGTCATTAATTACGCAAACCATAAAATTACACCCGCTTTTTGACAGCAAGCAAACAATAGCAAAGCCCTGCTTCCATGAACCCTTCCTCAAATCACAATACAACCCTAAATCCGACAGTAAGTTTTTTCTTAATACAATGTTACTGAGATGCCCCATGGTTCGCCATGGTAGCCTTCAGTTCATTGCTACTAGACAAAAAAAAAGTAAATAATAGTTCAAGTACAGGTGTGTTCCAAGTTCCTCTGGCAAAAGGAAATTGACAGGATGACAAGGAAGAAGAGTCAAAGGCAATATAGATGAAGATTTTGGTGTCATTGCATCTCAAAAGTGAAGTCACTATTCCTATCAGAGAAGCAGAGTAAAAAAAAGTGATGTCCTCTGGAAAGGAGCTGTCCCCATGCTACACTTAAGAAGGAGTGTTGGTTTGGTTTTTTTTTTTTTTCTGTCTTTTGAAATTTACAGAATAAAAGTACAAAAGCACCTGGGATTTCCAGATTCTCCCAGTACCAGTCTTGCTTGAAATGGCATGAAAAACAGCCTTTATTTTTCTAACAATTTAAGGCACTTCCACAAGCAGTCTCATTCTCTCTTTCTCTGTCACGCTCTTTCATACAGACCCCAAAACAGTGAAAGGTTGTATAGAACTGGTTCGATCATTTTGTGAATTGATAAAAGAACAAGAGAACTGATTTTATTTAATGTATCTTAAGAGGTATATGCTGTTCCACCGTAGCAGTATCTAGGATGTTTTCTGCTAATTCATCTGTGGAATTAGGTTAGGAAGAGCTATTTTCTTTACTTTGAGGACATAATCATAGATGTTCAAAATATTTATCTCTATGAATTCTCACAGAAGATCTGTTTATAATGCAGAAAATTAGGAGCAGTCTAAGCAATAACAGACCAGACAAAAATATCTAATGTGATAAAAGGTATTGTCACTAATTAAAATTCTATCAAAGAACATTTAGCAGTAAAGAACAAGTTTATGATGTAAGTGAAAAAATTCAAGTTACAAAATTGTCAATTTTGTAGGTTCCCATTTTAGTAAAATAAGAAGTATAGGACTTCCTGTTTCGGGTTCCATATTTAAGGAGCTTTGGACATCACCACTCCATCCTAACAAACAAAAAGCTGAACAGACTAAAAATTTGAAAACTCTTCTTTGATTAATTTTTTGTTTGTTTGTTTGGCTGTGCTGGGTATTCACTGCAGCGCCGGCTTTTCTCCAGTTGTGCAAGTGGGGGCTACTCTCTAGCTGTGGTGCACGGGCTCCTCGTGGTCGTGGCTTTTGAAGTGCAATTGACAAATTGCTGGACACTCAACAGAGGACAAGTATGAGAGTTAAAATCTCCAGGAGGGTTCAGCTAAAAGGTTGGAGGGGACACATTATTTTGAGATTTACCTCTAGGAGCTTGACCAGATTCCCACAGCAAATATTGGGGAACAGTATTTCTAAGGAAATGGAAACAACCTTAGATACTCCAGAGCACTCTAGTCTTCTTAACAAGGCCTGCCCTCAGGAAAAATTAGTTAATCAGAGCCTAATCTATTAAGGTATTTTCAGAGACGAACTGACCACAGGAAGGGAAATAACTAACTGTAGCCCACTATAACAATCCTCTCTCACCTAAAGGGAATAAACTCTTGTGAGGTTCACAGTTGAAAGGCGTAGGCTTACTAAAGGACTGAGACCTAAATCACAGGTCTCTAGAAAGCCTCCTCCCCACACTTCACCACTGCATTACCAAAGGTCTATCTGCAACAGTTCTTTTTACAGAGTATATTATGTTGTGCTCTGTGTGCTATGTCCCTTCAGTTGTATCCGACTCTTCCCAACTCTATGGCTGTAGCCTGCCCTCTGCCCACGGGATTCTCCAGGCAAGAATACTGGAGTGGGCTGCCATGCCCTCCTACAGGGTATCTTCTCAACTCAGGGGTTGAACCCGTGTCTCTTATGTCTCCTGCACCAGCAGATGGGTTCTTTACCACTAGTGCCACCGGGAACCCCACATTATGTCTACTTATCAAGAAAAATTACAAGGCATACATACCAAAAGGAAGGGAGTGCAATTTGAAGAGGCCAGGGAAAAAGCATTTGTTTTCTGTTTTTGTTACCCTGTTCTTTGTTCCTGTTTTCTCTTCTGTTTTTCTGCCATTGTGTTTTATTGAACATTTTATATGATTCCATTTTTCTTCTTTTTTATTTAGCATATCAATCATACTCAAAAACATTTTTAGTGGTGTTATCCTAGAGTTTGCAATATGCATTTACAACTAATCCAAGTCCACTTTCAAATAACATTGTACCACTTTATAGATAGTTTTAGTACCTTATAATAATAAAATGATTCCTCCTCCCTCCTATACTTTATATTACTGCTTTCATTTATGTCATTATATATAAACATACACAAGCATATATATGTAAAATTTACATCATATATTATATAAGCATACATTATTAAATACATTGTTGGTATTATTTTGAATAAACTATTATCTTCTAGATCAATCACAAATAGGAAATATATATACATATTTTTAAATTTTATCTTCAGTTATTCCTTCTTTGATGCTACAGATCTGAATTTCTGATCTATATTACTTTTCTTCTCACTAAAAAACGTCTTTTAACTTTTCTTTCAGGCAGGTCCATTGATAATAAATTTTTCAATATTTTTTCCTGAGGAAAATGTCTTATTAACAATAAGCAAGTGTAATTGGAAGTTAAAAATGGAACACCACTTACAATAGTCCTTCTAGCTTTTTCTTTGTCCCTCCTCAAAGTTAAATACTTAGGTATAAATCTAAAAAAATATGTACAATATCAATATGATGAAAACCACAAAACTCTGATAACCAAAATCAAATAAGAACTAAGTAAATGGAAAGATTTTGAACTGTGGTGTTGGAGAAGACTCTTGAGAGTCCCTTGGACTGCAAGGAGATCCAACCAGTCCATTCTGAAGGAGATCAGCCCTGGGATTTCTTTGGAAGGAATGATGCTAAAGCTGAAACTCCAGAACTTTGGCCACCTCATGCGAAGAGTTGACTCATTGGAAAAGACTCTGATGCTGGGAGGGATTGGGGGAAGGAGAAGAAGGGGAAAATAGAGGATGAGATGGCTGGATGGCATCACCGACTTGATGGATGTGAGTCTGAGTGAACTCTGGGAGTTGGTGATGGACAGGGAGGCCTGGCGTGCTGCGATTCATGGGGTCACAAAGAGTTGGACGTGACTGAGTAACTGAACTGAACTGAACTGAACTGAAATGGAAAGATATTCTGTGTTCATGGATAGAAAAACTCAATAGTGTCAAGATGTCTGTTCATCCCAATTTGCTCTATAGATTCAATTCAATCACAATATCAGAAAATTACAGATATGGACAAACTGATTCTAAAGTTTATATGGAGAGGCAAGAGATCCAGAGTAGGCAGCTTATTATTGAAGGTGAAGAACGATGTTGGAAGACTGACACTACACTACTTCAATACTTACGATAAAGCTACAGTGATCAAGACAGTGTGGTCTTGGTAAAAGAATAATCAAACAGTTCAATGGAACACAATAAAGAGCCAAGAAGTAGAATCACATAGTTAACTGATCTTTAAGCAAGGAGAAAAAATAATACAATGAGGCAAAAAAAGTCACTTCAACAAATGGAGATGGAATGACTAAATAATCACATCCAAAAAAAAAAAACCATCAAGATACAAACCTTACAACAATCACAAAAATTAACTAAAGATGGATCCTAGACATAAATATATATGAAATTATAAAACTGGATGTCATTAATAACAGAAGAGAAAACCTAGATGACTTTGGGTATGATGATGCATTTTTAGATACAACACTGAAGTTGTGATCCATGAAAGAAATAATTCATAAGCTGGACTTCATTAAAATGAAAAACATGTCCGCAAAAGACAATGTCTAGAGAATTAGAAGATAAGCCATAGATTCAGAGAAGATATTTGCAAAAGACACATTTAGAAAAGGACTGTTTTCCAAAATTTATAAAGAACTCAAATTCAACACTTAAGAAAACAACCAAATCAATTTTTTTTAAATCAAAGTTTTTAAATACCTCACCAAAGAAGATATATAGGTAGAAAATAGGCATATGAAAAGATGCTCCACTTGTATGTCATCAGGGAAATGCAAATTAAAATAACAATGAAATAGCTCTATACACCTGTTAGAATGGCCAAAATTTGGAACACTGACAATAGCAAATGCTACCAAGAATTTGGAACAAGAACTGTCATCAATCGCTGGTGGAAATGCAAATGATACAACTATTTTAGAAGACATTTTGGTGGTTTCTGACAAAACTAAACATATTCTTATCATTCAGTCTAACAAATGCATTCCCTGGTATGTATTCAAATGAACTGGAAAACCTATGTCCACACAAGAATCTACATATAGATATTTATAGCAGCTTTGTTCATAATTGCCCAAACTTGGGAGCAATCAAGATATTCTTTAGCAGGTAAATGAAGAAGCTCTGGTTCATCCACACAAGAAAATATTATTCAGCACTAATAAGTGAAGTAAGCTATTATACAATGAAAAAACACGGGGAAAAAACCTTAAATGCTTAGTGCTAAGTGAAAGAAGCCACTCTGAAAAGGCCATATATAGCATGATTCCCACTATATGACATTCTGGAAAAGGCAAAACTCTAGAGACAGTAAAAAGATCTGGGATTGCCAGGGGTCTGGAATAGAAGGGAGAGGAGTGAATAGGCAGAGCTCAGATTTGGGGTGCAGTAAAAATGCTCTTTATGATACCATTAATGATGGATGCATATCATTATACATTTGTCCAAACCCTTAGATTGTACAATACCAAGAGTATACCCTAAGGTAAACTATGGACTTTGAGGGATTATGGTATGTTAATGTAGGCTCATTCTTAAATGGTAAAAAAGATGTACCATTGTGGTGAGTGATGATAATTGGGGTGGCTACCTACTCCAGTGTTCTTGCCTGGGGAATCCCAGGGACGGGGGAGCCTGGTAGGCTGCCATCTATGAGGTCACACAGAGTCGGACACAACTGAAGTTACTTAGCATAGGATAGCATATATGTCATTGGGGGTGACAGGGTGGAGACTATATGGGAAATCTCTGTATCTCCCTCTCAGTTGCTGTAAACCTAAAACTGCTCTAAAAAATAAAGCCTTTTAATATGTATACATATTCAGAACTATGTGGTAGAAACTCAAGACAAATTTTTGAAAGCATACAAATAGACTAGCTATATAAATCCAAGATACCTAGAGGTTATTTCTGATTGACGGAGTCATGAGCAATTTTATTTCATACATAACTAATAATATCAGTTATTTTTAATATCTAATATACTAATAACTATTCTGATTTTCTATACTGAAAATATATTTGTTTTATAGATTGAACTATATACATTTCTCAAATACAGAAATAAAATGATCAAGATTACAGATTGAGCAAATGTCTTTACCCCTCTTCTACAACATGCAAATGAAATTACAGAAAAGATTATTATCTTTATGTATGATGATGGAAAAATGGGGAGGAAACGCTGCTATTCAGATAATATATGAAATAAACCAGCTTACCACAAATCACCTCATGCTCAGGTGATCTAAGCAATCGCCGAAACTATTAACTGAAATTAACTTGTCTTTACTCTTTTAAAATAAATATAATCCTAGAGGAAAATTACAGATATCCTAAGGCAAGATAATTCTGTATAATTTTTAGCGCCCAATATTACACTGTAAACTTAGCAAAACAATAAAATAGTTAAGCATCAGAAAATAAACTTCCTTATGAATTAAGTTGGAAAAAATTATTATATATTTAATTTTTAAAACATACCAAATGCTTTTCAAAATAGAAACTTTTTAATACTATTTTTTCAAAAAACTAACTTTTAGTGTAGTATTTTTATCTTTTGTTTTTATTTGCCAATTGATTAAATCCTCATTTGGAATAAGGATAGGTTTTCTGATAATTAGCAAAACTCAGTGGAGACTGAAAAAAGATAGAATCCTTTATTGCTATCATACTTGAACTGCTTTCATTATAGTGATCTGATGAAAAAAGAAGTTATTCCTCAATACCCAATGACCCTTCAAATCTATCAATATGTCAAAAACAAAGCAAGGTTTCAGTTTATAATTTGGGAACAGAGAGAGAGAGAGGCAAGCAATAATATAGAAGACATATGTCTGCTGCTAAAAAAAAACTTCCTGTCTTCTCATGCAACCTTGGAAGACAAGCTTCAATTTCCTCAATTGTTTAATGGAGTAAATGACTTCCTTGTTGGATTGTTTGGATTACATTTAATAAAATGTGTGTCAGGCCTAGGATAAGCACTCAATATTAGTCTCATTCTTTTTCTAATTTCTGATATCAAATTGAATAAAAGCAATTTTTTATTTTCAAAAGATCATAAATCTATCTTTCTAAGTTTGTACGGCTAACTATGATTCAGAAAGCACTGCAACATATTCCTGGAATTTCAACACAACGTCATTTTTTGGACAGATTTATAACTTAGTAAAAGATTCTTTAATCATAATGTAGCTAATAACATTAAGTATGCTTAAGGCATTACAGATTCTACATGCTCTTCTGGAGTTTTAATGTCATACCAAAGACTATAACATTCCCTATCACTCAGGGAAGTAAACAGGTATTTTTCCAAGAGGTAAAGGAAACAAATAAACTGCACAAAAAGATGTAATTTTACCAACCTTTCAGTCTAGTCCTCAGGTATCTTAATCTTTTTGTCTGTGGGGCATTATAAAAGACACAAAATAAGGAATACTTCATTCAAGGCTATGTCCAAAGAAAAATAATAATGATCATAGTAAAATTTCTTACCTAATAAATATATATACAAACAGACATACTCAATATAACCAAGTAAATGTGGGTTTCCAATAATAAAAAGATAAATCTACATTATTTAAATATGCACATTTATCTTGGCACTGAAACTGCACAAACTCTACCAGTTCTTGCAAACGGAGACATCAGTATATATTTAATTTTACTCTTAGTACTTTAGTTTTTTTTATTTTATTCCATAACAAGCAGGAATAGTTCTAAGACAGAGAATATGTAAGGAGATGCTGTTTTTGGTATCCTGTGTGTTCCATTTTTATCTGCATTTCTGTTCTATTCTGTTTATTATATTTTCTCCTTTTTCCTATCCTTTCCCCTTCTCATAGTCCATCACCCATTACCCACTCTTCCTTTAAGATACATTTTATTACCCACCTCTTAGTCAAACTAACTACACAAAAATGATACTATATCTTGCAACTCAAGACTGTTGTCTTCAGACCAGCAGTTTATTAGACATGCATACTTCTAGCCACCACCCTAGAGCTACTGAATCATAAACTGCATTTTAAAAGGATCCCAAATGATTTGAATGCACACTGAAGTTTGAGAAATGATGTAGATTAACAATTTGTACCTTGGTGTGATACTGTTCCATAACATTAACAAAGCATGAGCCACGAACTGAAATCATATCATGTATTTTTTTTTCCTTGTTTCTTGTCCATCCATCTAGAATGCAACTGTTTGAGGTCAAGTAATTAGTCCTTTTTACCACTTTCTATCTCTGGTACATATAATAGGGCCCCCTCAGTCGTATCCGGCTCTTTGTGATCCCATGGACTATACAGTCCATGGAATTCTCCAGGCCAGAATACTGGAGTGGGTAGCCTTTCCCTTCTCCAGGGGATCTTCCCAACCCAGGGATCAAGTCCAGGTCTCCCACATTGCAGGTGGATTCTTTACCAGCTGAGCCACACTGGAAGCCCCCTTTAACACAGCAGATGCTCAATATTTATATGAGTAACCATAGTGATAAGATGTTGCGTATTCATATACATAGCAGATGTAAATATTTGTTGCTTGACTTATGATTAAATAAATCCATGCCTGGTTTTTTATCTGGAGGGTGAGTGAAGTTGTAGCTTGTATCTGAAGGACAGTATTTTGTTCTATCTACCACACTCTTTGCCTGGCTGTTTTAAGGAAATACATCTGTATTTCAATCAGTATAACCCTAAAGGTGGGAACTGAACAAAGTTAGAGAAAATCATCAAAGCTTAGAAAGCACTAAGCTTGCCTCTGCTCTCCTACACATTTTCATTGTTTATAATTTTTCTGAGAGTTGCTAAGGTAATATTAGCATTACCTATTCTATCGACGGGCTCCCCAGGTGGCTCAGTGGTAAAGAATCTGCCTGCCAAATAGGAGACCAAGGTTCAATTCCCGGGTCAGGAAGATCCCCGGGAGAAGGAAATGACAACCCACTGCTGTTGTCTTGCCTGGGACATCCAAAGGACAGAGAAGCCTAGGGGGCTACACAGTCCATCGGGTCACAAAAGAGTTGGACATAACTTTGTGACTAAACAACAACGACAATGCTATCAACTGTTATGCCCTGCAACTGGATAAATGAAACACTTGGATGAAAGAATTGGAATGCCAGTTAATGAAATAAACCCTAATTACATTCTCTCTGAAGAAGTTTAACACATATCAGTGATAATCCCTTTCAGCAGAATATCCAGAATGAAATAAAATCCATATTTATTGAATAAGATTGCAAACAAAAACTGACCATCAGACTTTGGATTATTGCCTTTAATGAATGACACTGTAAAATATTAACTCTATTCTGGTTGCTGTATTTTTAAAGTCTAGGTTACAAGAAAACTTTGTGTATAAATTGATCATTGCAGGTCTAGATGCTAAATAATACAAAGGATTTACAATTCATGAGTAGGGAAATGACTTTTTGTGGTCTTAGAAAATATTACACTGAAATACCTAGTACATGATAATGCACACTTAACTCAGATAAATGCAGCAATTTACCAGTTTCTTTCTGTTAGTCTTTTCTTAGAATTATGTAAAAAAAAAAAAACCAGATTAATCTGAATAGCAATTCATGAAAAGTATGGTTTGAGAAGCATTCCAAATGAATGAGGTAATTTTTGTTACGATGTTCACTGAATATAAAAGCATATATATGTACATGTGTGTAGATGTATGCACATATTTATATATAATCAGTTCAGTTCAGTTCAGTCGCTCAGTCGTGTCTGACTCTTTGTGACCCCATGAACTGCAGCACGCCAGGCCTTCCTGTCCATCACCAACTCCTGGAGTCCACCCAAACCCATGTTCATTGAGTCGATGATGCCATCCAACCATCTCATCCTCTGTCGTCCCCTTCTCCTCCTGTCCACAATCTTTCCCAGCATCAGGGTCTTTTCAAATGAGCCAGCTCTTCGCATGAGGTGGCCAAAGTATTGGAGTTTCAGCTTCAACATCAGTCCTTCCAATGAACACCCAGGACTGATCTCCTTTAGGATGGACTGGTTGGATTTCCTTGCAGTCCAAGGGACTCTCAAGAGTCTTCTCCAACACCACAGTTCAAAGGCAGCAGTTCTTTGGCGCTCAGCTGTCTTTATAATCCAACTCTCACATCCGTACATGACCACTGGAAAAACTATAGCCTTGACTAGACGGACCTTTGTTGGCAAAGTAATGTCTCTGCTTTTTAATATGCTGTCTAGGTTGGTCATAACTTTCCTTCCAAGGAGTAAGCGTCTTTTAATTTCATGGCTGCAATAACCATCTGCAGTGATTTTGGAGCCCAGAAAAAAGTCAGCCACTGTTTCCCCATCTATTTGCCATGAAGTGATGGGACCAGGTGCCATGATCTTAGTTTTCTGAATGTTGAGCTTTAAGCCAACTTTTTCACTCTCCTCTTTCACTTTCATCAAGAGGCTCTTTAGTTCTTCTTCACTTTCTGCCATAAGGGTGGTGTCATTTGCATATCTGAGGTTATTGATATTTCTCCCAGCAATCTTGATTCCAGCTTGTGCTTCCTCCAGCCCAGGTTTCTCATGATGTACTCTGCATATAAGTTAAATAAACAGGGTGACAATATACAGCCTTGACATACACCTTTACATATACATAAATGATACAGATCTATAAGTATACTGCCATATATGTGTATGTACATATATATATTAGAGCAAGAAAAAAATTACTGTTATTTTAACAGCGATTATTTTTGAGAGATAGGAGTAAAAGTTATTTTCAAAATTTTCTTCTTCATCCTTTATAATATGGGCTTCCCAGGTGGCTCAGTGGTAAAGAATCCGCCTGCCAATGCAGGAGACATAAGAGATGCGTGTTTGATTCCCGGGTCAGGAAGATTCCCTGGAGTAGGAAATAGCAGTCCAATCCAATATTCTTGTCTGGAAAATTCCATGGACAGAGAAGCTTGGTGGGCTACAGTCCATGGGACAGCAGGGTCAGACACGACTGCATGACTGAGAACACATTCTGAACAACACAAATATTACTTTTCCAAAAATCAGACAAAAAGGAATATCAACAAAAATTATTCATCATTTTCACTAGGTGAGAGGACAGCAGCAATTCTATTTTTCATAATCACATTTATGTATTTTTACATAAGTAATAAATATTCATTGTGTATAATTTTGGGCCTTTTATACAGTTCATGAGGTTCTCATGGCAGGTATACTGGAGTGGTTTGCCATTCCCCCCTTCAGTGGATCGGGCTTTTGTCAGAACTCTCTGCTTTGACCTGGCAGTCTTGGGTGGCCCTGCATAGCATGGCTCATAGCTTCATTGAGTTTTGCAAGCCCCTTCGCCATGACAAGGGAGTGGTCCTAAAGCCTTTGACTGTGTGGATCATGACAAGCTGTAGAAAGCTCTTACACAGGTGGAAACACCAGACCATCTTACCTGTCTCCTGAGAAACTTATATGCAGGTCAAGAAGCAACAGTTAGAACCCTGTATGGAACAACTGATTGGTTCAAGACAGAGAAAGGAGTAGGACAGGGCTGTCTGCTGTCACCCTGTTTGTTTAACCTATATACTCGGCACATCATGAGAAATGTCAGGCTGCATGAGTTACAAGCTGGAATCAAGATAGGCGGGAGAAACATCAACAACCTCAGATATGTGGATGATACCACTCTAATGGCCGAAAATGAAGAGGAACTTGATGAGGGTGAAGGAGAGTGAAAAAGCCAGCTTATGACTTTAATCATAAATAAATATTAAAAAATATTAAAAAATCTAAGATCATGGCATCCAGCACCAGTTCAGTTCACTTCAGTTCAGTCGCTCAGTCGTGTCCAACTTTGCAACCCCATGAATCACAGCACACCAGGCCTCCCTGTCCATCACCAACTCCTGGAGTTCACTCAAACTCATGTCCATTGAGTCGGTGATGCCATCCAGCCATCTCATCCTCTGTTGTCCCTTCTCCTCCTGCCCCCAATCCAAAAAGTCTAAGATCATGGCATCCAGCACCAGTACTGCATGGCAAATAGAAGTGGAAGAGGTAGAAATAGTGACAGATTTCCTCTTCTTGGGCTCCAAAATCACTGTGGACAGTGACTGCAGCCACGAAATCAGACTGCTTATTGGCAGGAAAGCAATGACAAACCTAGACAGTGTGCTGAAAACCAGAGACATTACTCTGCAGACACAAGTCCGTATAGTCAAGGCTATGGTCTTCCTAGTGGTCACGTACGGTTGTGAGAGCTGGACTGTAAAGAAGGCAGAATGCCAAAGAATTGATGCCTTCAAACTGTGGTGCTGGAGAAGAGTCCTGAAAGTCCCTTGGACAGCAAAGAGATTAAACTAGTCAATCTTAAGGGAGATCAACCCTGAATATTCACTGAAAAGACTGATGCTAAAGCTGAAGCTCCAGTGTTTTGGTCACCTGATGCAAACAGCTGACTCATTGGAAAAGTCCCTGATGCTGGGAAAGACTGAGGGCAGAAGGAGAAGAAGGCATCAGAGGACAAGATGGCTAGAAAGCATCACCAATGCAACAGAACATGAACTTGGGCAAACTCTGGGAGATGGTGAGGGACAGGGAGGCTTGGCATGCTGCAGTCCATCAGGTTGCAGAGTCAGACACCACTGGGTGACTGAACAACAACAATGAATAATTTAGAACACACAAAGAAGAAAATAAAATCACCTATAATATTATTTCCTAGAGATAACCCTCCCTAACTTTTGAGATATATACCTTACAGTCTTTTGTTTTTTTAAGAATATAAATGCATATTTTTGAAAAACTAAAATGGGACTGTTTTATATGTATGTATACTATTAGGTGAAATAATAACCCTTTAAATGCTAACAGCTCTTTGCGATCAAAATTTTCACATACACTGCATTTTATTTTGAATACACGCTTAAAATTATAATCCCTTTTCAATGCTGGATTACTGAATTTCTGTCAACCATTTAAAACTATTTGTATATATTTTTAAAATTCTGTGAGCCAGAAACTATTTTTCTACCGTAAGTTGTTCAGCCAAACAGAATATTTTATTCCTCTTCTAATGTTTCAAAGCTGTGAAGAAAATTGTTTAGTTGCTAAATTGTGTTTGACATTACCACAGTACGGACCATAGCCTGCCAGGCTCCTCTGTCCTTGGGATTTCCCAAGCAAAAATATTGAAGTGGATATTGCCATTTCCTTCTCCAGGGTATCTTCTCGACCCAGGGATAGAACCAATGACTCCTGCATTGGCAGGCAGGTTCTTTACCACTGAGCCGTATTACTTCTTATCGAACAGGGTTAAAAAAATTAAATGTAGATACAGTTAACCCAGGAATAATGTAATAAAGCCCTAAGTAGTAAATTTAATCGGAGAGGGCGATGGCACCCCACTCCAGTACTCTTGCCTGGAGAATCCCATGGATGGAAGAGCCTGGTGGGCTGCAGTCCATGGGGTCGCTGAGAGTCGGACATGACTGAGAGACTTCACTTTCACTTTTCACTTTCCTGCACTGGAGAAGGAAATGGCAACACACTCCAGTGTTCTTGCCTGGAGAATCCCAGGGACGAGGAGCCTGGTGGGCTGCCGTCTATGGGGCTGCACGGAGTCGGATATGACTGAAGGGACTTAGCAGCAGCAGCAGCAGCAGTAAATTTAATAGCAAAATCTTAAATTTTGCAAAATAAATGTTAAGACTCTTCTGGTCCTTGAAATTTCAATATTGTTTAGAAAATTATTAGAATTCGTTTTCCTCCTAAGAAGCTTTAATAATTTAATCAGGGGGATATTACTTTGTTTCTATAGCTTCTTTACCTAGCTAGGAACACTGACGCCAACACCACATGCTAGTTGTTAGATAAAGACCACTGAGGACCAGGCACTCAGGTTGGCCTTCTCAGAAGAAGGCTTTAAATGTAAAATGATGAAGAGGAGAAAGAGAGAATATTCTAGTCACTGGAAACAATGCTCAATCAGTCTTTCTTCAATCTCTATGAGATTGAAGAATTGATTATCTTGTTTGTTGTTGAACACATGATAGGTGCTCAAAAATTATTTTTACAATGAATGAATTAATATATTTTAATTGGAAATTCTTGAAGGAAATGAGATTAGAGGAAGTGGACCAAGAGTGGAAAAGTGACAACCTCTCTTTGTGAGGAATCTATTATGGTCTTCCCTTTGAGACTAAGGGAACGATCCATATTAATGTTAATCTTAATGTTTCTATTTTTGGTGTTGTACAGGTGGGCTTCCCTGGTGGCTCAGACAGTAAAGAATCTACCTGCAGTGTGGGAGACTTAGGTTCGATCCCTGGGTTGAGAAGAACCCTTGGAGAAGGGAATGGCTGCCCACTCCAGTACTCTTGCCTGGAGAATCCCACAGACTAAGGAGTCTGGCAGGCTACAGTCCACAGGGTTGCAAAGAGTCAGACACGACTGAGCAACTAACACTTTCACTTTTTTTCACTTATTACAGGTTATTTACACATAGCAAAAATCCTAGTGTTTCAGGAGAATACAGAGTGATAGATATAGAGAAGCAAGAACAAGGCACATATGGCTAATCTGATCTTCTCAATGGCTCAGCAGCCAACAGAGTCACTAGACTTGGTAAATGACTCAATGGCTAAAAGGAAAGAAGGGAAGATACTGGTAGGCCAAGGACAGGATCCTTCTGGAATGCCTAATGCAAGATCACTGCCCTTGGAAAGAATAAGAAAAAGAGACTGCACATATGAATTACCTAAATCTAAATAACAATAGAATAGCTTTTTTGAGCTCTCATGAATGAATAATTTAAGTAAATAATAAAAGCATTAGAAATTAATATAAGATTATTAATATTATCTTTCACTTCAAATCCCATGCCCTTGGCCCTGGACTTGAGTTTCTGTTCAATCTTCAGTGAGTGACTACATTATTCTAGCAAGTGGATAGAGTCCTCATCTTTCCCCTCCCAGTGTAGCAAAGTCAACCACAAGTTACCCTCAGGAAGCTGGGAAGTTTTTAGTGATGATGTCTTGTAGTTTAGCAAATGAAAAGGGATGCTACAATGCTACGAGTTCATTGACTAAAGGAAAAGAATTTCAAATAGAGATCTGTTCTAGAATGACTACCTATGATTTTATTAACAAACTTCTTCAAGAGTATTAATAACAGCTAAAATCTACTGAACATTTACTATGTACTAAGTACTGTTAGTGTTTTGCATACATTAACATACAATGTATTGAAATGTCTACAACTCGATGAAGTAGGTATTAATATTAACCTCATTTTATAGATTAATCCACTGATTCTTTGAATAACTATTCAGTAAGCACCAGTTATGTATCAGGTGATCTACAAAGAGCTGAGGTGAATCTTTCTTCCCAGGACTTGCAAGCTAAAGAGGTGGAGGCAAAAAAAAAAAAAAAAAACAGGTGCAAAATATGGAGTGTAGCAGATGCTAGGAAGAAAATTAAAGCCAGGAGGGCTGATGGGGAGTTCTGGGAGACAGGGAGGGAGGTGATGTTTCAAATGAGGAAAATAGGCTATGAGCAAGAAATAGCCTTTTTTTTTTTTCCCACTACAAAATAATTTATTAAAACACAGCTTCAGCTTCCTATATACAAGCACACATATTCCTGACTACCCTAACTAGGGGACCCTTTTCTTCTCCCTTGCCTTGCGAACCTCTTCTATCAGATCTTTAAGATACTGGATCTCCTTGGCCAAGGAATCTGCCTTCTCTTTCAGAGCCTCATTCTTCTTTCCTAGCTCTTTACATCCACCAGTGAGGGCCTCCTGTTCTGCCCTCTTCTTCTGGAGGTACCTACGGGCTGCTGGCTTGTTCTGCTCCATTTTCTTCAGCTTCTTGTCTAGCTTCTCACCCTTTACTTTTGCTGCTACCATCTTCTCTCCAGGAGTGTCGTAGGGTTTGGGGCAGGAAGAGACACTGAGGGTACCTGGAGATAGCAGGCTCTTATTTGGAGAGCCCTTGGAGGTGGAGGGGCTATGCTGGGGAGAGCCCAGAGAGGAATCAGGGCTCATACAGACACCACTATCATTATCTGAGGGGGCATCCTCCTCCTTTATGCACTGAGGGATCACAGTAATGTAAGCGGTGGAGTCTGGCTTGCTATCTCTTTCAGAGAGAACACTTCCAAGGCCACAGAGCTAGTTACTGCTGAAGACAGGGCTTCCCAGGTGGCTCAGAGGTAAAGACTCTGCCTGCCAATGCAGGAGATACAGGAAATGCAGGTTCAATCCCTGGGTCCAGAAGATCCCCTGGAGGAAGAAATGGCAACCCACTCCAATATTCTTGCCCGGGAAATCCCATGGACAGAGGAAGGAGTCTGGTGGGTTACAGTTCAAGGGCTCAAAATGAGCTGGACATGGATGAACACACAGAGAGCAAAGAGGAGTAGCTAGTCAGACTTCAGGGATCCATAATCTCTATGCAGTATCCCACCCAAAGTTAAATCCCTGCATATGATAGTCCATTAATCATGAGAATAATCTTACAGAATCAAAGACACAAAATTTTCAAAGTTGTTAAAAACATATGGCCCAAAACTCCAGTGAAAATGTCTAAGGCATTAATTCCTATGACAGCATAAGATTACACTCCATTTGACATTAAATTGATGTTCTAGTTAGAATCCTTAATTTACAAAGAAAGGGCAATTTACGTGTGAGGGTATATGTTTACCAGTCTTGCTGCTCACTGAATTATCTCACAAGAATGTTTTATATTAGAAAGAATTCCCCGGGGTGGTTTGTATGTTGTTGGACTGACTCTCACTGCCAGAGAAAATGACTCTTTTTATAGTGCCAAACATGTGGAATCATTATCAGTAGGTAATGATGGTTCTCTCAGTCCAAATTAGATTTGAAGGAGCAGATACAGTCTGACATTTTTCCTTCAAGTATCTGCAAATTCTTTATAATCATCTAGAGTAGAACATGAACTTGGACAGCAGACTGTCCTTGGTATTTTTTTTAATGTCCACCAGTATTTTATGCATTTTAAATAGTAATCAACATTTGAAACTGATACCCAAGACTATTTCCACAAAATACCAGGAACTCTGTACCTGAGGATTTTATTTTAATTTCCAAATTAAATAAAGTGTAAATAATTTTAGCATTTGTTATAGGTTTTGGTTTTCTATTTTCATGTGACTAGACAAAATGACTTTGAAATTGCTTGCTTTCACATAAAAGCAACCTTTAAAAGATACTTTCATTCTCTCAGAAATAGTGTATATAAGCATCATCTTTTTTAACTTGAATAAAAATAGTAGAATCTGAGTCTATACACCTCTGTACACTTTTAGGGAAGCAATAAGTTTTGGTTTTCTTTTTTCCCTTTTATTCAGTGAGATATACTAATAAGAAAGATGACTGCATTTAAGCCTAGGAAAGTTTCTCCTGGAGCTCACTTTATTGAAAGACAAGATCCTAAAAGAAGCTTTTCAGATTGGGATAAAACAAGAGGTAACGTGTATTGAGTTCTGATTACGTCTCAAATACCCTAGGTAGAAATTTCTGCATTGTGGGAGACATTGATTTGATCCCTGGGTCACAAAGATCCCCTGAAGGAGGAAATGGCAACCCACTCCAGTATTTTTGCCTGGAGAACTCCATGGACATCCTGGTGGGCTAGAGTCCATAGGATCACAAAGAGTTGGACACGACTGAGCAACTAACACTTTTCACTTTTTTTTTAACCCTAGGTAGAGATTTTTACACATAATCGCATTTAATACTCACAATTGTCCTAAAATACATAGTATTATTTTCTCACTTCACTGATAAAGAAATGGAGTTTTAAAAAAGTTGAACTGCCCTAGTTCACAGAGCCGAACTTCAATCCAGGAGTATCCAACTCCAAACCTTTTGCCTATGGCCGCAGAGGTATAGTCTGGCTTGTCCACATACATCATGCCGGTCCCCAGTTTCACACACAAAATGCTCTAGCATTTGGCCTCATTGGTAGGCCTGCTTCTGTTAAGAGTGAAGAAGAACCTAATGAGTACTTCGTTTGATTCATTTGTGAGGATGCTGTACTCCCATTGTAGCCATTCCAGTCTCCCAGTCCCTGAACATAACCATCATCTTTCTAATGCATTCATGTATGCTCTTTTCCTTTGCCTGCTGTGCCTAATCTCATTTATCCTCCTAATTAATTTTCAACACTCCTATCATTGGTTGCTCCTGGTAGAAGACTTTTTCCAAATTATCCATGATCATGGCTCTGTACTATATACTAGATTAGAAAGTGTCAAATACAGGAATTCCCTGGGAGTCCAGTGATTAGGACTCATATGTTTTCACTGTTGAGAGTTCAAGTTCAATCCCTGGTCAGGCAACTAAGGACCCACAAGCTGTGTGGTGTGGTCAGAAAAAAAGAAAAGAGAAAAGTGTCACATGGATCACATTATTTACATATTATTTGTTTTCCTTTCTCTTTCATTAGTGAGCTCTTGATAGCAGAAGATGGGTGGTCTTTGTTTCTACGTCAACTCTAAGTATCCACTAAAAGCCTGCCACACAGTAGAAGTTCAATAAATGTCAGTTGGCTAAAACCATTATTTAGTGGAAACTGAGCCAAGCCAAAGGAAAAAAAAAATGCATTCCAAATAAGGCAATTGTGCCTTATAGCCAATACACATAATTCAAAGAAGATTCTCCAAAGTTGAATAATGAGGAAAAATAAATTACACAGATAGGGCACTGACTTGCCTGGGAACTGGGGAAACAGACAAAGAGTATATTAATTTAGGGGGCTATGGAAAAAGCACTCCTAATATCTAAATGTTTCAGGATTGTAGAGAAAAAAAACATTATTAGTATCTAAATGTTAACAATAAAGGGGAAAATGGTAAAACGCTTGATTCTAATGTTTTAATTAACAGCATGAAAATATATCCTTGAGATCAAAAGGCTAATATGAAAAATGTGTCTACATTGATGAAGATCAGCATAATCTGTTTATGACTAAAATACTGTTGAAGAAGAACACTCTGGGGTATCATTTTATGTTAATCAAAATTAATATCATAGAGTATTTATCATGAAAATTACAAAATAGGGAAGTAATATTGACAAGGAAACATGAAAACAAAACTCATAATAATGAAATGAGGCCAATAAAAATGATACGCATTGGAAAGATGATACACAGGAAAAGTAGATAATTTTCTTGGTTGCAATTTTGAAATATGATGCCTAAAATGAAAATGTTTCAAGTGGAATATTCAGAAACTTATCTACTTTAAAAGTTTTTAAGTACTGCTATACTATTCCAGATGGGAAAACTTTCTGAAGTTCATTTAGCATAAGAAAGTTACTGAATTCATAAGACTATATAATATTGTCTTCAAATAAAATATATTGCAAGTTTGTTCATGTAAATTAAGTCACAGGGCCTAAGATGTAAAATACGTTCAAATGTGACCCTTCTGTCAAATATAGAATGTGGAATTGTTTTATGAAAGCTGAAAATCTTCCCACAATTGAAACTACAGGTGATAGAGAAGAGGATTTTACCTGAGACAGTATTTCCTCAGCAAAGCTCACGCCAATTATTGCCACCTCAGGTTTTAACAACACTCTGATTAGACTTAAGAGTATCTGTACATCTAAGAAGGTGAAAATGAGCTGGTACTCCCAAAGAACCCTAAAAATCATTTTTACACATCTAACAAAAATCTGTTTGGTAGTTGTTTACTTTAAATTGGGTGCTAGATGTATCTGATCCACATTCCAGCCCTGTCATTTCCTAGTTGCCCACCCTCCCATGCTTGTATTTTTACTTAAAAACCACAATGTCACTAGTGTCCAGACTTTTTGTGTGAATTAAATAAAAATGTGCGTAACGTTCTTATAACAGCGTTTGACACATAGAAATTTGTGACTCACAGAAATTCATTAAATATTAGACAATAAGCATTTTTAAAATGTAAGGCATGAAAGAATGGATCAGTCAAGAACACATAATGGAAGTGAAGCTATATGCTTCCTCATGCACGCACAAGCACCAAGGGAGAACTGGAATTCAAAGGGGAGGAGCCAGCATCTGGACTCCATGTGGATTTTTCCCGGACTCCTGCCCACATGGATACTATGGGTCCTGCATAAACAAGTTAATGTCTCAAGGTCTCATCTGTCAAATGACAATGTTGGACAAGATATTATTTGAGACCACTTTTAACTCTAGAACTCTAGAACGAGTCTATGATTTCTTTAGAAAAAGAGGGTTTTAAAAATAATCCTTTATAGGAAATACAATCCTCATCATATATTTATATCCCCATCATATATTTATATCTCTGTCATATATTTATATCTTCTTTCATTTTCTAATAGCTCATCTGTTTATGGCTTATTTTTGCTTCCCCCTACATCAATATTTATGCAACTGTAAGTGAGATTATCATTACCGTTTAAATCTATGCTTCCATACATTAATATTTTGTTTGTTTTGAGGTATTTGTTCCATACTAGAATCTTTCATCACAGTAAGACATCGATTTTGGTGAGATTTTCATTTTTCCTTCATTCCAGACCTAAAGGCAAAAATTTGACATTGTGGTCTTTTTCTCTAACAAAAACTATGATTTTGTTTTAAAGTGATTCTACATACATGTTTGGAAGTACTCTCTCAACAATTAAACAGCTTGTATTCTACATTATAAGAATTTATCTTTGGAATGAAACTGTCAAAATGTTCACAGTCATTACCTCAAGGTATTGTCATTCTGAGTGATCTTTATTTCTGGCTTCTTTAATATTTTCTGTACAGTTCAGAATTTTAACAATAAGCATATCTTATTTTCATAATTAGAGAAAAATTTAGATTTTTTAAAATATATTTCTTTGGATTTTAAAATTCATATCCATACTTCAAAGCTGGTTTCATATATTTAAGAACACATAAACTATAAAATTAAATATCTGAAATTATATAGTATCTTTCCTAATAAAGAAAGTAGGAAAAAAACACCAATTCTAAGCTCTTTCTAAATTCTAAACATCTTTGAAAGACTGACAATTAATGATTAGATATAAATCATATTTTCTCATATTTTAAACAAATTTCAATGAGTTGTAAAGAACTTGGCCAGTTGAATAAGAAAATTATTTGTGTATGGTTCTAATCATTGTGACTAATGGAATAATGATTGAGAAAATCCCCCATGCTTAAGAAGCTTCAGACTAGAGACAGGAATGATACAGCATTTATTAGAGTGTTGGGAGGCATTTTAGTAGAGTTGAAAATTCATGTTCTCAATTACCAAATTACCATAATGTTAGTCAAAGAGAATTCCTGTTGAGGTACTTGAATAAAAGGAAAAGTTGAATAAAAGCTAAGCTTCTTCATATGAGAAACTATTAGAGAGATTAATGAGCATTATTTATATCCATTTTCTAGCACTATAATACTATTAAGATTAAAAACAAAATGCAGATACAGGATGAACTTAAGAGTAAGAACTGTGTCGATTTCCACTTGTCCCCAATATTCCTATTACAATTCAAAAGAAACTCATAATTGCCTAGTAAGTAGTACAACCATAAAAATTTAATAGATAAATATAGTTCTTGGGAACAAATGTAATTCCAACTCTGCTATTATGCAATTTGTAAATGGGAATTGAAAAAAAATAAACTGTTCCAATATACAGGAATATTAAGACATTAGTAAAAAGTAATTTGAAATGTCTCATGCAAAGTTAAAAAGAAAATTATAAGTCCTTAAATATATGAGTGTAAGTGAACTCCTATTCGGTGGTAACATAAAATGTCTGACTTTTAAAATCTTTACTTATTTCTCAATATAATATAAACTGTCTACTGTGTTTCTCAGTGAAGAATTAAAAATTAAAATATAAGGGCCTCTTATCCTATTTCCTATGTGAAATATAAACATATGGTAAATCAGTGTTAAAGGCACACCTTTGTATCAAGCTGTTTGTTGATTTGATATGATCTTATGTTTTATTATCTTCCAGAATAAACCTCAGTGTGAATGAGAAAATGTCACTGATTTTAAGAAAATAAAGTTTAAAATCTCTGTCTAGAAAAATAATTATTGCAACAAGTAAATGGTTGGTTACCAGCTAGAGGAAGGGGTGTTTAAGTCAAACACAACTCATATGTAATATTTCCTTTCAAATTTGATGAGGGTGTCTCCATCATCACTTGAGAATGGAGTTCTATGGATCTTAACAAAGCTAGTAGAGGTTATGGAATTCCAGTTGAGCTATTTCAAATCCTGAAAGATGATGCTATGAAAGTGCTACACTCAATAGGCCAGCAAATTTGGAAAACTCAGCAGTGGCCACAGGACGGGAAAAAGTCTGTTTTCATTCCAATCCGAAAGAAAGGCAATCCCAAAGAATGCTCAAACTACCGCACATTTGCACTCATCTCACACACTAGTAAAGTAATGCTCAAAATTCTCCAAGCCAGGCTTCAGCAATACATGAACCGTGAACTTCCAGATGTTCAAGCTGGTTTTATTTTATTTTATTTTTTTAAATTTTATTTTATTTTTAAACTTTACATAATTGTATTAGTTTTGCCAAATATCAAAATGAATCCACCACAGGTACAGCCACTATGGAGAACAGTGTGGAGATTCCTTAAAAAACTGGAAATAGAACTACCTTATGACCCAGCAATCCCACTGCTGGGCATACACACTGAGCAAACCAGAAGGGAAAGAGACACGTGTACCCCAATGTTCATCGCAGCACTGTTTATAATAGCCAGGACATGGAAGCAACCTAGATGTCCATCAGCAGATGAATGGATAAGAAAGCTATGTTACATATACACAATGGAGTATTACTCAGCCATTAAAAAGAATACATTTGAATCAGTCCTAATAAGGTGGATGAAACTGGAGCCTATTATAGAGAGTGAAGTAAGCCAGAAGGAAAAACACCAATACAGTATACTAACGCATATTCAAGCTGGTTTTAGAAAAGGGAGAGGAACCAGAGATCAAATTGCCAACACCCACTGGATCATCGAAAAAGCAAGAGAGTTCCAGAAAAACATCTATTACTGCTTTATTGACTATGCCAAAGCCTTTGACTGTGTGGATCACAATAAACTGTGGAAAATTCTGAAAATTTATTCACACAATAAACTGTGTGAAAATTCTGAGATAGGCATACCAGACCACCTGACCTGCCTCTTGAGAAACCTGTATGCAGGTCAGAAAGCAACAGTTAGAACTGGACATGGAACAACAGACTGGTTCCAAATAGGAAAAGGAGTACGTCAAGACTGTATATTGTCACCCTGCTTATTTAACTTATATGCAGAGCACATCATGAGATATGCTGGACTGGAAGAAGCACAAGCTGGAATCAAGATTGCCGGGAGAAATATTAATAACCTCAGATATGCAGATGACACCACCTTTATGGCAGAAAGTGAAGAGGAACTAAAAAGGCTCTTGTGAAAGTGAAAGAGGAGAGTGAAAAAGTTGGCTTAAAGCTCAACATTCAGAAATCAAAGACCATGACATCTGGTCCATCATTTCATGGGAAATAGGTGGGGAAACAGTGGAAACAGCGGCTGACTTTATTTCTGGGGGTTCCAAAATCAATGCAGATGGCGATTGCAGCAATGAAATAAAAAGACGCTTACTCCTTGGAAGGAAAGTTATGACCAACCTAGATAGCATATTCAAAAGCAGAGACATTACTTTGCCAACAAAGGTTCGTCTAGTCAAGGCTATGGTTTTTCCAGTAGTCATGTATAGATGTGAGAGTTGGACTATAAAGAAAGCTGAGCACGGAAGAATTGATGGTTTTGAACTGTGATACTGGAGAAGACTCTTGAGAGTCCCTTGGACTGCAAGGAGATCCAACCAGTTCATTCTGAAGGAGATCAGTCCTGAGTGTTCTTTGGAAGGACTGATGTTGAGGCTGAAACTCCAATACTTTGGCCGTGTCATGCAAAGAGCTGACTCATTGGAAAAGACCCTTATGCTGGGAAATATTGAGGGCAGGAGGAGAAGGGGATGACAGAGGATGAGATGGTTGGATGGCATCATCAACAACCACATGGGTTTGTGTGGACTCTGGGAGTTGGTGATGGACAGGGAGGCCTGGCGTGCTGTGGTTCATGGGTTCCCAAAGAGTCGGACCTGACTGAGCGACTGAACTGAACTGAACTGAACAGTTTGGTGTTCGAGTTTCATTCTTTGATATATATAAGAATGACAAAAAATGATATTTAGAAAACAACGTAAAATATAATAAAAAATGAAAAATAGAATTCAAAAGATAAATTGATTAAAATAAAAGAGATTAATTTCTTCAAAGAGAAGTCCAATATGGACCATAAGTTGAGGAAAACACCTTGAAACCTTAGTCTTTGCAGCCTCAAAAAATAGTTTCAGCAACTTTATTAAATCATGCAAGTCACAGAAGCTCTTTGGGACAAAATAAAACCCTTGTGTATGTAGAGCATCACATACCTGAACTCACATTTATAATTCAGACTTTTTGAGTACTGTTCTTTTTAAACAATCCATCATTTTAATTGGAATTCTGAAGTTATAATGAACTATTAGCTTCTTGGAGAAAGCATAAAAGCAGATATCCAATCTCTGAATCTAAAGGTTGGCAGCTAATAAGTTTTCAAACTTTAATACATTCTAGAACTACGAAAACAGTTCTATTGGCCTTTGTCCTAAATGTACTGCTATCATGATACATTTACTGTTAGAATTAATTATTGTCTAAGTTAGAGGACAAGCACTGTAGGTGTTTCAAACCATGCTACTAATTTTTAAAAAGTTACCTAGTATATGATTTTGAGCAGCCTTGTCAGCTACTCTAAGGCATTCTGACTTTATTCTGTAGGTAACGTAGAGCCCCATAATCAAGTGCGAATTCTAGAGAGATTGAGGAGACAGGCTGCCAGCAGCAGATGTAAAAGAGAAGATGATGATCCAGGCTGATGGGAATGGGCAGTGAGAAAGCAGAGAGACTTCTAAGGCAGAGAAGTTCACTGAATGTGGGAGAAAGAGAGGGCTTTTGATAGCCCTGAGGTGCTATGGGTAGTAGTTATGCTTTTAAATAAGATCTGAAGGTGTAACATATATAAACAATGTGAAGTCTAGGGGGAAAGTGCAGACTAGAACAGTGATTCAAAGGGTCCATGAGGTCAAAACAATTTTCATAATAATACTAAAATGTAGTTTGTCTAAGTTGGGGCAAAAGTAATGGATAGTAAGACAAATGCTGTCTAAGCATGAATAATGAAGGCAGTGGCACCAAACTGTGTGATTAACCATCATGCACTTGTGCTTAAAATAAACGTTAATTTCATATAAGGAAAAAACACACAATAAGATACCACTACACAACCATCGGAATGGCTGAAATTGAAAGACTGACCAAGTGTTGGTAAGGGTGATGAGCAATTGGAACCCTCAGCACTGCTTGTGAGAATGTAAAATGGTATAACCACTTTGGAAAATAGTAGTGTGGTTTGTGCCACAATGATTAATGACTTTGAGCATCTTTTTATGTGTTTGCTTGCAATCCAGATATCTCTTTTGGTCAAGTATCTACTTAAATCTTTTGCCCAGTTTTTTTCATTGGATTGTTTTCTTATTATTGTGTTTTGCGAGTTCTCCATATATTCCAGATACAAGTCTTTTATGATTGATTTCTCTACTGATTACATGTAAAGTTCCCTGCTTTCTGGAAAGCTAGAGAATTTTTGTTTGCTGTTGGACATTACAGTCTTTATCATGGGTGCTATATCCCTACAAATATACTTGAACTTTGTTCTAGGATGCAATTACATTACTTGATAACAATATAATATTTCAAGGTCTGCTTTTAAATTTTGTTATGCATGACCAAAACTGTTTTTCATTTAGGGCTGATTTTGCCCTCACTGGCCAGGCGATACTTGGCTAAGTATCCTCCCAGACGTTTCTTGACCTATAAGGTTTTTTCCACTCTTGGAAGTGGATGGATACACAAACTATTCCCATGTCTGAGTGAACTCCTGAGAGGTTCCTCTGGTCCCTCAGGATGGTTCTTTGGTTTTGAGTAGTTTCCTTGCTGGCATGTTTTGTTTGGTATTCAGCTGAAGATGAACAATACTTTGCAGTTCTCCATGGCTCCTCTCTGAGCAGCTCTCTCTGCTTCAGCACTGTGCCTGGCGAACTCATGATGCCTCAGCCTCTGGTACTCCCATCTCCATCTCCTGAACTCTGAGTAACCAATGACTCCACCTGGGTCACCCTTTCCCCTCTGGTGTCATGGAAACTCTCTCCAGGTATTAAACTGGGAAAATTATAGGACTAACTTTACTGTCTCCCCTCTCAGTGCTGATATTCCTGAATGGCCTCATGTCCAGTATCTGAAAATGGTTGCTTCATATATACTGTCTATTTTGTTTAGCTGTACTGGATCATAATTACTCCACTTGGCCAGAAAGAGAAAGCCCAACACCTGTCTTTTTAAAATTCTACATGGCAAAATGCGTATACTGCACTTCTGCTACATACTCAAGTTTAGTAATCATCTCAGGGACAAGTGTCCATGTAATTCTTTGATTTGCTGCTGAAAATAGGCAATAGGCTCCCCCTACTTCCCAATGAAACAACAGTTGTACTTGAAAGAAAAACTAACAGATAAACTATGGTTATTCAGACTTGGTCACCTGCAGACATTTTCTTGAAAGTGAATGAACTTGTCATTTCAAGGAAAACTCGTTGACAGTGTTTGTTGACAATTAGAAATTTGTACATTGAGCAAAAAAAAATTGTACTTCGAGCAAAAAATAGAACATTGAAAAACTTATATCCAAACCATGAGCTTGAGACCTTCCCAATACATAATACTTTTCTAATTAGATCAATGGTGATATTAATGAATGTGATTGGGGGATGCTCTATAATGAAATACATCAATACTTAGAAGATCTGTATCTAAGTAAATCAATATTTTCTACATGACCAATGTATGATGTTATAAAATCATGCATGGATAGAAGAGACATTAAAAGTGCAAGACAGGCCAAAGAACTGAGTATATTTAGCAGAGTACAAAAAGTCTACTGATATATTTTTAGATGCCACATTGCAGCTAAGCTTTAAGAAACTATCACTTGTCAAGTTTGAGGGTAGTATTAACAGTAACTCCTCTCTTTTCTAACTACAAATCAGAGACAGAACTTTTTTCACATACAGTATGTTGCCAAAGCCAACATGATAATCCAACTGACTTCTATTACATTAGACATTAGAGTTTTGCAAGAATGTCAAGCAATACCACTTCTCTCACTGATTTTTTGTTTTTAAAAATACATCTCTTTTACATAGAAATGTTATTTATGTTTACCAGGAATGAATTTACTATTTTAAAATGAATCAGATTCTTAATTCTACATTTTAATTTCTGACATAATAAAAGTCAATAAATTTAACTAACATAAAAGCTCTTTGGGATTATCAAATGTTTTTAAGAATATAAAGTTTCTTGAGAACAAAATGTTTAATAATCATATTATACATAAGAGAAAATGTTTTAAGCCACATTTGGGAAGAGTCACAAGTTCCAAAGACAGAAATCTGAGCGACACCCTCACCTTCCTACTGTCGCTGAAATGTCCATACATCCAATTTGTCCTTAAGATGTATTATTTCATCCTTTAAGTAGCTTGCTAATTTGTCCTCTTGGATCCATCTCTCCATTAATTCCTTAATTCAGCCCTTTATCATTTCTCTCCTGTACCACTGCAGTATCCTCTTGACCAGTCATGCAGCCGTTACTTGTACACCACACTGCCAGAATAACCCTTCTAACACCCTAGCCTGATTATATGTTAACCACAATTGAAAGGAATTTGAAAATAGTCCCAAGCAGTAAGATTCGAACTCCACGAGAGAAAGCCATTCAGAGTGCATCTAGTTCAGTCTGTGTTTCTAGCCTCCTTACACAAAAACAACGATGAGTGAATTATTGTCATTCAAAGCTACATGGTGTGTTCTCAGGGAAACAGATATGCCCTAGCCTCAGAGTCCATACTCCCTAAATGGGAGAGTGTAAATAAATGAAAACAAATAATTGAGCCTTTCTCAAGTCATCTTTGTGACACTACATTTATGAATAACAGACATTGTTAAAAATATGTGGCTAGACAAGAGTTACTCAAAGTCTTTCTTTCTAAGCTAGTAAGCAACTATGCAATAATACAGCTGTTCAGAAATGATCTGGATGGAATGTTTAAATGGCTGAACAACAATCACCCTACAAAAACCCTATAAAATGTTTACATTTGCTAACCACTGCAATTAACCACTGAAAAGTTGTAGTAGACTGAGGTAATGAACTGCACTGTTACTAATTATGTAACCTATTTGTAAAATAAGAGTTTATGGATTTGTCTACAACATTCTTTTATAGCTGTACATTTATTCCATAATATGGCTTCTTCTGTCTGAACCACTTTATGACTCACTACACTGAAGGAGAAGGCATTAGAAGAAAGAAAACCAGTAAAGCCAAAAGTAGATTTTGAGCCACATTTCCCTTAACCACATCTGACCAAAGGCCAGCATATAGAAGCATAGTTTATATGGACATGCTTTCCAGGGGGGTTATTACTGGGAATACAGAACACCATAGCTTCTAACAAAAGAAGTGCCCACAAAAGGTTTCCCCAGGGTAGGAATTTGCAAAGGAACCATAATTCAAATGTTTCAATTTAATTAATTGCCACAACAAATTTATTTCTAATGTGCTATTGTTATTAACAAAAACCAGCAAGTTTTCTTACATCTTTAAGTCCATGATAAAAATTAGTTTTTTCTTTGATATGACTCTGAATTCAACTACCTAATATAGATCATACATGCCAGCAAAACATGAAAATTAATTAAATGACATCTTTTCTATAATAACATGTGCCTACTTATTATCTTTGTTAACTGACATATGATGGGAAAGGTAGAACACAGTCATTTTTTTTTCTTTTCAGTTAAAGAAACCTGTATGGTTTATTTTGAAAACTGATTAAATCTCAACTGTTTCTAAGTCATCCCTATCTCACATATTTAAGTACAACTTTCCTGTTTTACTGGAATTGTTTGAAAGAATTTTTATTTGCAGCATTTTAGAATCACTAAAAACATTTTTTCCTCTTAAATTTAATGTCTAAAATTTTCTCACTATCAATTCACTGAAACTTTACAGATTTTTTATTTAATGGGTGGATTTGGACAATGAAAATGAAACATGTAAGCATAAACCAAAGGAAAAAGTAATTTTAGGTATTTGATTCAAAGGTTCCTGGAGGACACGTCTCAAGATGCATGCTAGAGATCTTAATTAGTTGAAATTTGTAATTGTTCATACTCCTTGTTATACTTGTAACTAATTTTTTTTTCAATTTTAAATAGTGTTTCAAGTAATCTATTTAGAGAGCTATAACAGATTAAAGATTCAATCTCTATCAATCTCTGTATAGTAAATCTAAAATACTACAAATAATAATAATATTTCATACATGAATGGCTGAATGTAACATAGAAAATTTCTCAGAAGCCAGAGCAATATATAAGCACAGATTTATAGTGTTAAGGGAATACATTGGAACCCATATTTCCTCTGAGTTTTTCTGCCCATCCTTGGTGGTCCTAGGTTCTAAGGAACACCATACTCATTGCAAAGGTGATAAAATCAAGGCATGAGCAAAGAAAGGGAATCTTCTCATAAGTTGAGATGCTCAATCTTCTTTTTCAGCCTTGTTCTGGGTGAAACAGAGAAGTAGAAATATTATTTCTTGAGATTTCCTAAACTAAGAGTATTCTCTTGGTTGTTGGACCTACACAGGGCCGACCTTAAAAATGGCCAAAAAACCTCAAGCCAAAAATTTAGTTTAAAGTAATCCCAGGTGCAAATTCAACTTCCTGGCAGAAGCAGACTTAAATCTTTTTTCTTTTTTTTTAAGCAAAGTACATTAAAATCAAGCCTCAGTGGAGTTATATAGAGTTCCATGTTACATCAGTTACAGTGAAAAAAATATTGAAAGGACAAAAGTCTTAAGGAATAAGGCCAGAAATCCACATATTACTATTTTCAGAAAAAATATAAATAAGTGTCAATATAATTAAAGACATTTTAAAAAGAAAATGAAATTGTAAAGAAATCAAAGACTATTAAGATGGGCCTGGCTGTGGTCAAACACCCAAACGGAACTCTAAGAAATGAAAAATATAATTGCATCTGATAACTGAAATTAAAAACTCAATGAAGATTCAAAGGCAGCTGAGAAAAGCTGAAGAATCTGTTATCCAAAAGATAAATCTGAAGAAATTAAGTAGAAAGAAGCAAGAGGAACAAAGTGAGGGCAGGTTTGAAAGAGACACACAGAGAATGAGAAGGTCATGCATGTGCTTAATCAGGCTGCAGGAGACAACTGGAGGAACAGAGAAGAGAGAAGACCCTCAAGGTATCAATGCTTTATCAGATTATGAAAAGACAGGAAATCGCAGATCTAAGAAGCTCGAATAATTACACACAGGAGAAATAAAAAAGGTAACATCTAGACACATCAGTATAAAACTGAAGAAATTCATACAAGAAGATCTTAACAGTTGGTTATTGAGAAAAATAGACTGAAAACAGACAAATGGCTGTTAAGTAGCCAACTTCTCAACAGCAAAATGGGTGTGAAATGACAGTAGAATAATATTTTCAAGGACTGACAAGAAATAACTGAACTTCTCTATCCAGTGACTATCTTCAACAATGATGCAAATCTGACATTTTTGCACAAATTGAAACTGAGATGGTTTATTACCAACAGAGCTCACTAAAGAGAATCTTTAAAGATATATATACTTCATGGGAGGAAAAAATGATAGGGAGAGAGTTTAAGATGCAACAAAGAATGGCATACAAAGAAAATTATAAATCAATGGTTTAAGTTAAACAAACATTGATTCTATAAACATCAAAAATGTGGAAAAACTAAGAAAGAATAATCATCCTGAAAAGTTGGAAAGGAGATGATTACAGTTAAAACATTAGAAAATGGTGCTTTTATTTTTCAGTGCAAAGATAATAAATATAATTGTTAGTAGCTAAAAGTAATTATTAATAATTTACTTGTTAAGTATATATCTATAAATTTCTAGAATATTATGAAAGAATAAAGTAGCATGCAAATAAAGTGAGAGGGACTCAAGCCAAAAACAGGCAAAAAAAGATGAAAGAAAAGAGAAACATGAAAAAAATGGAACAAAATGAAAGCAATAAATAAGATGGTAAAGTTGAATCCAAATGCATCAGATATCAAAATCAATATAAATTTATTATTATATATTAAAAGACTATGATTCTAACACTGAGCTTTTAAAATCCAGCTAACAATGGCACCCCACTCCAGTACTCTTGCCTGGAAAATCCCATGGACAGAGGACCCTGGAAGGCTGCAGTCCATGGGGTCACTGAGGGTCAGACACAACTGAGTGACTTCACTTTCACTTTTCACTTTCACGCATCGGAGAAGGAAATGGCAACCCACTCCAGTGTTCTTGCCTGGAGAATCCCAGGGACGGGGGAGCCTGATGGGCTGCCGTCTATGGGGTCGCACAGAATCGGACACGATTGAAGTGACTTAGCAGCAGGCACCATTTATGAAATATACACTGAGTATATATAGAGCACATATATAAAGATAGCTCAAAATAAAAGAATGTAAAAAGTTATACCATACAGATAACAAGTTTGGTCTAATGGCCATAAATTACATGGCATACCAAATGTAGAGATAAGCTTTCCTTTCGAGCACACATGGATTTTTCTAAAAAATTAGTCAAATACAAGACCCTAAATAGAACTCAATAAATTTAAAACTACCTGAATAATAGAGACCACATTCTCTGATGACTCAATTTAGAAGTGAATGACAGAAGATAAATTAAACTTGTGGACGCAGAAGGGGAAGGATAAGGGGGGACATGAATTGAGAGAATAGCACCGAAATATATACATTACCATATGTAAAATAAAGAGCTAGTAGAAAGTTGCTGTATAACACAGGGAGCTCAACTCTGTGCTCTGTGAACAACCTAGAGGGGTGGGATGGAGTAGGGGGAGTGGGAGGGAGGTTCCAGCAGGACAGGACATATGTGTGCTTATGACTGGTTGACGTTGAACGGCAGAAACCAACACGTTGTAATGCAACTATCCTCTAACAGAAAGTACTAATAAATTAAAGCTCATATTTCTGTTTTTGGCTTCCCTGGTGGCTCAGATGGTAAAGTGCCTACCTGCAATGTGGGAGACCTCGGTTCAGTCTCTGGGTTGGGAAGATAATCTGGAGAAGGAAATGGTAATGTACTCCAGTACCCTTGCCTGGAAAATGCCATGGACAGAGGAGCCTGGTAGGCTACAGTCCATGGGGTCACAAAGAGTCACACACAACTGAGCAACTTCACTTTCACTTCTGTTAATAATACTTTTAAATAAATCAAAATAAGATTAGAAAACATATGGGACTTTTCATAAAAATGAAAAGCATTATGAGAACCTGTTGGGTATAAATAAATAAGTACTTGAAGAGAAATTATAGCCTTAAATGTCTTCGTTGAAAGGAAAAATATAAAGATTACATATTCATGAGCTAAGTATTTTTAAAACAGAATGAAACAGAAAAAAGAAATATTATGTATAATATAAAAATTAAAATAGAAAAATACAGAATAGAAAATAATTTTTAAACTTAAAAGATTTTTCCTTTCCTTTGAAAGGAAAATGAAATTGACAAATTTTGGGAAGATTAATTCATATAAAACAAAAGGAGACAAACATCGAAAAAATGATCTTAGCAATAAAGAGATCACACAATTTTATATAGAGCAGACACTAAAAAATAAAGGATTTTTATGAACAATTTTGTAATGGTAAACTTTGAAAACAGTGAAATCAGCAAATTCTCAGAAAAATAAAACAACAAAAATGACTCAAATAGAAAACCTGAATGACTGCAGAACCCTTAAATATATTCAACTGAAACATTCAGAGAACAGATAATTAATTCATAATGGAAAAAATAATCTGGCGTCCAACCTCACATTGCACACAGAATTAATTCCAGATGGAGATGGATGTCAGATTTAATGAGAAAGTCAAAAGTTTCCAGTTTTCAGAAGATATCTGTATGACCTAAGAGGTAAAGATTTCTTAGGATATAATAAAGAAAGGTAATGCCAAAGAATGCTCAAATTACTGCACAGTTGTACTCATCTCACACGCTAGTAAAGTAATGCTCAAAATTCTCAAAAAAAAAAAAAAATTTTTTTTCTCCAAGCCAGGCTTTAGCAATGCGTGAACCATGAACTTCCAGATGTTCCAGCTCGTTTTAGAAAAGGCAGAGGAACCAGAGATCAAATTGCCAACATCCGCTGGATCATCGAAAAAGCAAGAGAGTTCCAGAAAAATATCTATTTCTGCTTTATTGACCATGCCAAATCCTTTGACTGTGTGGATCACAATAAACTGTGGAAAATTCTGAAAGAGACGGGAATAACAGACCACCTAACCTGCCTCTTGAGAAACCTGTATGCAGGTCAGGAAGCAACAGTTAGAACTGGACATGGAACAACAGACTGGTTCCAAATAGGAAAAGGAGTACGTCAAGGCTGTATATTGTCACCCTGCTTATTTAACTTCTATGCAGAGTACATCATGAGAAACGCCGGGCTGGAAGAAGCACAAGCTGGAATCAAGATTGTCGGGAGAAATATCAATAACCTCAGATATGCAGATGACACCACTCTTATGGCAGAAAGTGAAGAGGAACTAAAAAGCCTCTTGATGAAAGTGAAAGAGGAGAGTAAAAAAGTTGGCTTAAAGCTCAACATTCAGAAAACAAAGATCATGTCATCTGGTCCCATCACTTCATGGGAAATAGATGGGGAAACAGTGGAAACAGTGTCAGACTTTATTTTTTTGGGGGCTCCAAAATCACTGCAGATGTTGATTGCAGCCATGAAATTAAAAGATGCTTACTCCTTGGAAGGAAAGTTATGACCAACCTAGATAACATATTCAAAAGCAGAGACATTACTTTGCCAATAAAGTTCCGTCTAGTCAAGGCTATGGTTTTTCCAGTGGTCAAGTATGGATGTGAGAGTTGGACTGTGAAGAAAGCTGAGCACCGAAGAATTGATGCTTTTGAACTGTGGTGTTGGAGAAGACTCTTGAGAGTCCCTTGGACTGCAAGGAGATCCAGCCAGTCCATTCTAAAGGAGATCAGTCCTGGGATTTCTTTGGAAGGAATGATGCTAAAGCTGAAACTCCAATACTTTGGCCACCTCATGGGAAGAGTTGACTCACTGGAAAAGACTCTGATGCTGGGAGGGATTGAGGGCAGGAGAAGGGGATGACAGAGGATGAGATGGCTGGATGGCATCACCGACTTGATGGACATGAGTTTGAGTAAATTCCAGGAGTTGGTGATGGACAGGGAGGCCTGGCGTGCTGCAATTCATGGGGTCGCAAAGAGTCGGACATGACTGAGCGAATGAACTGAACTGAATAAAAAGTAAGCTAAAAGAAAAATACTAATACACTTAACTACAGTAAAAATTTGTTTATCAAAACTATCAAAAAGAAAGTTAAAAACTTAAAAATCCCGAACTCAAACTCCAAGGAGATATTTGTAAACTATATAACCAAATATTCCTAAAGTATCCAATAAACCAAAAGACAAAATGAGTAAAAGACATGAAGAAGCATTTCATAGAACAAAATTAGAGATTGAAATCTATGAATATATGCATGTGCAAATATATGAGAAAATGCTAATTAGTAACCAGGATATCCAAGTTAAATCTATGATGAAATACAGTTTCACATTCATTAAATTGAAAATTAAAAACTCTGAGTATACCAAGTATTGAAGAGGATGGGGAACCACTGAGAACTTACATTTCTATCAGGTAAGTTGGTACAACTGCCCTGGGGAGACAATTTGCATTACCTTTTATATGCATAAATCCTATGAGCACAACTTTCTTCCAGGACATATGGCCCCAAACTAAAAGTTGTGGACCAGCAGACTTGTACAAAATAATATTCATAGAACAACATTTGCAACTGCATTAATTAAACAAAACCAAAACCCCAAACCTCTGCAGTCACTATTTATTAATATGTGGACAATACAATTGATAGATAAATTGAGGTGCATTCCAACTATTTCAAACAACATAGGCGAGATACTGATTTAAATTTCACAAAGCCACTATTTCTAATTCTTTGAGTGATGCTTAATTATCCATTAATAAAGATTATATTCAGTAGACAATTAGTTCCGATCAGTGGTTCTTAAGCTTAAGAGTGGACTAGCCACAGGGGAACTCATTTAATGTTTATTTCCATGGCCACTGCCACTTGTTCTTTCATGACTTACTTTCAGAGATTTTACTCATTGGAACTAGAAGGAGCCAGGTATCTCTCATTCTGGCTTGCCCCCTCTGCACTACTCTGAACAGTCTGATAGAGATGGAGAGAGCACCACAGAGAATAATGATGTGCATTTATTCCTCTTGCTAATACACAAAGTTGGATCAATGTAGGAAGGCTCCCTTCACTTAATGAAAGAATTTGAAAAGATTCCCTTTAACTTCATAAAATCAGTATATTTAATTTAGCATTTGTAACTTCTTACAAAAAAGATCTTCACAACCAAGATAATCACGACGGTGTGATCATTGACCTAGAGCCAGACATCCTGGAATGTGAAGTCAAGTGGGCCTTAGGAAGCATCACTACGAACTAAGCTAGTGGAGGTAATGGAATTCCAGTTGAGCTATTTCAAATCCTGAAAGATGATGCTGTGTGAAAGTGCTACACTCAATAGGCCAGCAAATTTGGAAAACTCAGCAGTGGCCACAGGACTGGAAAAGGTTAGTTTTCATTCCAATCCCAAAGAAAGGCAATGCCAAAGAATGCCCCAACTACCGCACAATTGCACTTATCTCACACGCTAGTAAAGTAATGCTCAAAATTCTCTAAGCCAGGCTTCAGCAATATGTGAACCGTGAACTTCCAGATGTTCAAGCTGGTTTTAGAAAAGGCAGAGGAACCAGAGATCAAATTGCCAACATCCACTGGATCCTCGAAAAAGCAAGAGAGTTCCAGAAAAACATCTATTTCTGCTTTATTGACTAGTCCAAAGCCTTTGACTGTGTGGATCACAATAAACTGTGGAAAATTCTGAAAGACATGGGAATACCAGACCACCTGACCTGCCTCTTGAGAAACCTATAGGCAAGTCAGGAAGCAACAGTTAGAACTGGACATGGAACAACAGACTGGTTCCAAATAGGAAAAGGAGTACGTCAAGGCTGTATATTGTCACCCTGCTTATTTAACTTCTATACAGAGTACATCATGAGAAACGTTGGGCTGGAAGAAGCACAAGCTGGAATCAAGATTGCCGGGACAAATATCAATAACCTCAGATATGCAGATGACACCACCCTTATGCCAGAAAGTGAAGAGGAACTAAAAAGCCTCTTGATGAAAGTGAAAGTGGAGAATGAAAAAGTTGGCTTAAAGCTCAACATTCAGAAAACGAAGATCACGGCATCTGGTCCCATCACTTCATGGGAAATAGATGGGGAAACAGTGGAAACAGTGTCAGACTTTATTTTTTTGGGCTCCAAAATCACTGCAGATGGTGACTGCAGCCATGAAATAAAAAGATGCTTACACCTTGGAAGAAAATTTATGACCAACCTAGATAGCATATTTAAAAGCAGAGACATTACTTTACCAACAAAGGTCCATCTAGTCAAGGCTATGGTTTTTCCAGTGGTCAAGTATGGATGTGAGAGTTGGACTGTGAAGAAAGCTGAGAGCTGAAGAATTGATGCTTTTGAACTGTGGTGTTGGAGAAGACTCTTGAGAGTCCCTTGGACTGCAAGGAGCCCTGGGATTTCTTTGGAAGGACTGATGCTAAAGCTGAAACTCCAGTACGTTGGCCACCTCATGGGAAGAGTTGACTGATTAGAAAAGACTCTGATGCTGAGAGGGATTGGGGGCAGGAGGAGAAGGGGATGACAGAGCATGAGATGGCTGGATGGCATCACCGACTCGATGGACATGAGTCTGAGTGAACTCCGGGAGTTGGTGATGGACAGGGAGGCCTGGCGTACTGTGCTTCATGGGGTCGCAAAGAGTCAGACACGACTGAGCGACTGAACTGAACTGAACTTCTTAACAAATATAAATAAATAAACTTTGAAAACTACAAACACTTAAGAAATCAGGATTGTGCTTCTAATTCATTCATCATATTAGAGAAAGCCGAAACACAATAAATTGTGAAAACGAACAACTAGAACCACGAGAAAACAGAATTCCTGCTTGCTTTTAGAGTACTTATCCTTTGTGCAAATAACCACATGTATCCAGGGAGAAAATCACGCTGTTGTTTGACAAGCTACAGAAACAGAAACTCTCGGAGCTCCTCCTTTCTATTCCCTGAAGGTATTTTTTTCTGAGTTAGTCCAAAGCCTTCAGGCCCTCACCTGCTGATTGGCTTGGGGCCACCCAAGGAGTAGGCGTAAATTCCAAAATAAATGAAGCTATTTTTTGTTATCAGCCTTAGTGACATAAATCAATTCTTCTTTTCCTGTTTTTTCCTACTTCAATTCCCACCTGTTTTCTTGTTTCCTGAACTCTGACCTCTCATAGATGTTTTACTGTTTACCTGATATTTGACTCCCTTCTTTCCTTGACACTCTTTCAGCCTTGAACTTTTCATTCACATCTCTGATCTCTCTTTCTAGCCCAATCATAACACCATGGCCTCTATTTGAAGGCAGCAGAGCCCCTGCCTCTCTCCCCAACTCTCAGATGTGGGCTCCCCTCTCCTCCTCCCTTATTTCCCCTCTCTACTTTTGTCTTTTTCCCTCTCTCTGTTTCTCCTTCCCTCCCTTCCTTTCTTTCTTCCTCTCATTTAATCAATACACAGAAAAGTAATAAAACTAGCTTATGTTTACTGAGCATAGATTCTTTGCCAGGAGCTCTTGTAAGCACTGTAAATGTATTAAATAATTGAATCATCACAATAATATCAGGTGGACAGTATTAAGTCAGCTCTTCCCTATGCCTACTATCCTGGGCTCAGAGACAGGTAATAGGGTTTCTGTGGGAAATACATTTATTTAATATCAGCTCCAGTACTCTTGCCTGGAAAATCCCATGGACGGAGGAGCCTGGTAGGCTGTAGTCCATGGGGTCGCTAAGAGTCGGACACGACTGAGCAACTTCACTTTCACTTTCACTTTTCACTTTCATGCATGGGAGAAGGAAATGGCAACCCACTCCAGTGTTCTTGCCTGGAGAATCCTAGAGACGGGGGAGCCTAGTGGGCTGCCGTCTATGGGGTCGCACAGAGTCAGACATGACTGAAGTGACTTAGCAGCAGCAGCAGCAGCAGCAGCAATATCAGCTTAATTGACAACAGTAAGTTTCCCCTTTAAACATTTACCTTACACAGAAAATCTGGGGGAGAAACTCAACATGAGTTTATTATACCTAAACATCATTTTATGGTTTTGAAGTACTCAATTTTTCTAAGAGACACAGCATACAACAAACCAGAGTATAAGACATATGACATGGTATTTGACATAAAGGGCTAAAACATTATGTAGAAGAAAAAAGTCAGTAAACAATACAGAGGAAACACAACTCTTCATGCCCGATGACTTCCCCAACCCCATCCCACAGTAAGAGTGGCAGTAAAATGCTATATTGTTACATACAAAATAGACATGTGGAAGCTCCAAGAATGCTGCCTACAGGGTAATTAGGTCTAGCTTCACAGTGCATGCACTGAACTATGTCCTTCAAAAGCCACCACCTCTCAAAGATGCACAACTATCAGTTTACTTTGCTTTCTATTCATCTCTTAGACTGTGCTTACTTTTGTTCATCTCTTAGAATGTGCTTACTTTGCTTTTGTTCATCTCTTAGAACCACAGATATGTATAGGAGATAACTAAGGATATTTAGCCAATAATCATACACACACACACACACACAGATCTTTGTAAATAGATGTATCTCTCTATGTGTATGTCTGTGTTGTGCATATGCATGCCAGTTGACATCACACCCCATTACTCCTAAATATTTCCTAACAGGGATGTTCTCTTGCTTATCATCTCACAATTTAAAGTTCTGAGAACTGAACATTGTGCAATGCTGCTATCTACTACCTGTGTGCTCCGTCACTAGGCTGTGTCTGACTCTTTGTGACACCATGTGACACCACGGACTGTATCTAGGCTTCTCTGTCCATTGGATTTTACCAGGCAAAAATACTGGAGTGGGTTGCCAGTTCCTACTCCAGAGGATCTTCCCAACTCAGGGATCAAACCCGTGTCTCCTACATTGGCAGGTGTATTCTTCACCACAGAACCACCTATCCTTTCTCCATTGTATGCTCTTTGCTCCTTATCAAAAATTAACTGTCCATATACATGTAGGTTTATTTCTGAGGTCTCAGTTCTGTTTAATTGATCTGTGCCTATTTTGAGCCAGAACCACACTGACTTTATTATTAGAGCTTTGTAATATAGTTTGATGTCAGCCAGTGTAATATGTCTAGCTTTGTTTTTCTTTCTCAATATTGTTTGAACTCTCTGCAATGTTTAGCAGTGCCATTCAAATTTTAGAATTATGTGAAATATATCATTTGGTATTTTGATAGGGATGGTAATGCATCTGTAGATTGCTTTGGGTAGTACAGACATTTTTACAAAATTAATTATTTCAATCCGTAAGTAAAGAACATAGTTTCATATATTTGTGTCTCCTTAATTTCCTTCATTAGTGTCTTACAGTTTTCAGTGTACAGGTCTTTCACCTCCTTGGTTAAATTTAAAATATTGAGTATTTTATTCTTATGATGAAATTGTAAATGGGATGGTTTTATTAATTTTTCTTTCTGATATTTCTTTATTAGTGTATAGAAACACCACAGATATATGTATGTTGATTTCATATCTTGAAAATTTACCAAATTAATTAATTAGTTCTAGCAGTTTTTTGGTGGACTTATTAGGGTTTTCTACATACAGCATTATGTGATCAGCAAATGGTGACAGTTTTACTTCTCCCTTTCTTATTTGAACAACTTTTCTTTTTCTTGCCTAAATCTGAGGCTATGCTAAGTCACTTTAGTCATGTTCGACTCTGTGCAACCCCATAGACGGCAGCCCACCAGGCTCCCCCGTCCCTGGGATTCTCCAGGCAAGAACACTGGAGTGGGTTGCCATTTCCTTCTCCAATGCATGAAAGTGAAAAGTGAAAGTGAAGTCGCTCAGTCGTGTCCGACTCTTAGTGACCCCATGGACTGCAGCCCACCAGGCTCCTCCATCCATGGGATTTTCCAGGCAAGAGTACTGGAGTGGGGTGCCATTGCCTTCTCCTAAATCTGAGGCTAGAATTTCCAAAACTGTGTTGAATAAAAGTGGCAAGAGAGGCATATTTAGCTTGCTCTTCACTGTTGAGTGTGATGCTACTGAACGTTTATCATGTATGACCTTTATTATATTGAGGTATGCTTTCTCTCAACCCACTTGGTTTAGAATTTTTATCATAAATATATTTTGAACTTTGTCAAATGGTTTTTATGCACCTATTGAAATGATCATATAAATTTTATCCTTCATTTTGTTAATATTATGTGTCATGTTGGATAATTTAGATGTTGGACCAGACAGATATTGGACCATCTTTGCATTTCTGGAATAAATCCCTCTCGATCATGATGTATCATCCTTTTAGTGTATTGCTGGATTAATTTTGCTAATGTTTTGTTGATGATTTTTGCATCCATATTCATTACGGATGTTGGCCTGTAATTTTCTCTTTTTTTGTGGTGTCATTGTCTGGTTTTGGTGTCAGGGTAATGCTGGCTTTGTTAATTGTCTTTTGAATGTTTCCTGTCCCTAAAAATTTTTAGAAGAGTTCAAAATGGATAGGTGCTAAATCTTCTTTGAAGGTTTTACACAATTCATCAGTATTGGTGACTTTGGTGAAACATATTGGTCCTGGGTTTTTTTATATAGTTTCAACTTCCTTACTAATAATCAGTCTACTTAGATTTTCTATTTCCTTCTGATTTAGTCTTGAAAGATTGCATGTTTCTAGTACTTTATCCATTTCTTTTGTGTTGTTCAATTTGTTGGCATATAACTGTGGTAGCCTCATGATCTTTGTGGATCCTTTGTGGATCTTCTAACTTCTCTTTCATTTCTGACTTTATTTATATGAGTTCTTTCTCTCTTTCCTGGTTAGTCTATCTAATATTTGTTGATTTTGCTTATTATTTCAAAGAACTAATTCTTAGTTTCATTGATATTTTCTATTGTTTTTTGTCTCTAATACATTTCTCTGATATTATTTTCTTCCTTCTACTAATTTTGGGTTTTATTTGCTATTTTTTCTTATTCCTTTTGTAAAGTTAGATTGTTTATTGGGGATACTTCTTGCTTCCTGATGTAGGCCTATATTGCTGTGGACTTCCTTCTTAGAAGCATTTTTGCTGCACCCCATGGATTTTGATATATTCTATTTATGTTTTTATTTATCTCTAGGAGACATGCCATAATCTCCTCTGATATCTTTGATGACCTATTAATTGTTCAATAGCATGTTGTTTATGGTCTACGTTTTTGTGTTTTTTTTTTAATTTTTTCTTATGATTGATTTCTAGTTTCCTACCATTATGATTGGAGAAGATGCTTAATATGATTCCATTCTACTTTAACATAGAAACTTTATGACCTAACATGTAATCTATTCTTGAGACTGTTTATGTGCTCTTGAAAAAAATGTCAATTCTGATGCTTTTGAACGGAATGTTCAATATATATATATATCTACTAAGTCTTGCTGTGGCACAGCCCAACTGCCATAGCACACTGGTGGGCAGAGATAGCTCTGGCCTGGCTTCAAGGTTCAGCTGAGGCACAGGAGTAGGTGTGGCTCTCAGTAGGGTATGCCCGCTGTGGTGACAGATTGGAGGGAGGATTAAAACATGACAAGTACCAGTGACAGCATTAGGAAAGTAGCCTGAGACCACCCCCACACAAAAACATCTCCCGCCAGTGTCTTAGTCTCTGGGGAGCATCTCAACTGGTTCCTGCCTCCCTGGCAGATGCTTCAGATGCTTTAAGATTAGTAAGTGGGTCCCCTCTCCTGTGGACCATATGCTTTTCAATCTGGTATTTCTGCACCGGTTTTCATATCAAGTGTGTTGTGTGGGAGCCCTTTATGAGCAGGTTTCTATTTCCTACAGTTCTATAGTTTTCTTGGACATATTCCCTGTTGAGCCAACCGTACGGTTCTTTTACCGTTTGTTGTTCATCCAGTTTTCAGGTCCCTTTCTTAGGGAACTATTCCAAATATAGTTGTATTAATAGATGTGCTTAATCCATGGGAAAAGGTAAATGTGGGATTCTCCTACACTGCCATCTTTACTCTTTCAAATTTCAATTTTGTAATCTTGACAGAAATACCACAATAAACCCTTTCATCATTAACAAAGTGAAACTCGACTGTACCAGTAAACATTTATAAACTTAGAAACACAATTTGTATTCTTCTACTATTTTTTTCGATATTCAAAATGCTGAAATATTTTAGAAAGAAAGCAGCATTACATTTTTGAAACAGAAAATAATGAGAAGAAATTGTCAAAACAATTACAAAGAATATAATGAGAGAGTTATAAATAAGCAATAATAAAAATTTAATAGAATTAGAAACGAGTATATTTTCAAGTAGAAAAGATCTGAGATGAATTCATTAATAAAGCAGCTTTTCAATGAATCTTGAAGGATGGCTAGGATTTCAATCAAAAATACAGGGAAAGTTACTCCACATAAAGAAGGCAGCATAGGAGCAATGGTTTTAAGACAGAAATGGGAGACTGTGTTCAATGGAAGGTGATGCAATTATCCTAGTGTACAGCACATACTTATACTAATGGTAATGACAGAAATGGCCTGAACATCTATGTTGCTGCTGCTGCTGCTGCTAAGTCGCTTCAGTCGTGTCCGACTCTGTGTGACCCCATAAGATGGCAGCCCAGCAGGCTCCTCCGTCCCTGGGATTCTCCAGGCAAGAACACTGGAGTGGGTTGCCATTTCCTTCTCCAATGCATGAAAGTGAAAAGTGAAAGTGAAGTTGCTCAGTCGTGTCCGACTGTTAGCGACCCCATGAACTGCAGCCCACCAGGCTCCTCCATGGGATTTTCCAGACAAGAGTACTGGAGTGGTGTGCCATTGCCTTCTCTGGAAAATCTGTGTTGGTGCCATGCTTTTGAGGAGCTGGAAGGCCATGTAAAATGGATGGACTTCATCTGAAGGCCATGAGACCTCACTGACCAACAAATTAGAGCTTTTACAGCAATACACAGCTCAGATGACAGGAAAGAAAACATGCTTCTGTATGATTTATTTCAATGCACTGTGGCATTGTTATTTTTCCTATTTTGTTTCTCCAACAACTCTACTGTTACACTGCTGTTCATAATTTAATGATTCCTATTTTACATCATCAAAGTTAAATATTTGAAATCCTTGGTTTGGTAATATGAAGACAAATCAAAATGTTAAAGTTGTTCATGAAAGTATTAGCAGCTCTCCCAGTACTATTACATCTACAATTCAACAATGAAGAAAGTACGATAAATATGAAATAAATATGAACATCATATTTTCATATAAATATAAAATATGATAAAGGTTAGAGAGAGCTGACTCAACTGTTGATAACAGGCCAGAATGCTTAAAAGATATAAGAAGAAAGAGAAAGAGAGGAAGGTGACCCAGTGGATGAGCTGGGATCACAGGAACTGGTACACACTCTTTTAAGGGAAGGATTCATAAGCAGCAAAATACATAATAATAATACTCAGAAATGTTAGTTGATTTTATACAGATTTGAGATCAGATAATTCATATTACATATAAACTATGCTGTATGAAACCTATACATGTGAAAAGATTAGAAGGAGAAAACAAGGTAAAGATCCAAAAATAAACAAACTCAGACGGTAAAGTGTCTGTCTACAATGTGGGAGACCCGGGTTCGATCCCTGGTTTGGGAAGATCCCCTGGAGAAGGAAATGGCAATCCACTCCAGGATTATTGCTTGGAAAATCCCATGGACAGAGGAGCCTGGTAGGCTACAGTCCATGGGGTCGCAAAGAGTCAGACACGACTGAGTGACTTCACTCACTAAGAAGACAGAAAAGGGAAAACATATGGTCAAATTGGTTATACCACATACAGAAAGGTGGAAAACATACACAGGTTTGTATTATTCCCAGTTGGTGAATTAAAGAGACAGGTAATTGTCTCTTTAATTATATTGTCTCTTCAATTTAACAAATGAAGAAATATTAATGATATTTCTTCATTTGTTAAATAGAAATAAAACACTCATATTGAACATGAATTACTGTATATTTTTTCATAATTTTAACAAGAAAAGTTTTCCAGAGTCTTGATTAACTATAAAATATCTTTCTCATTCATTAAGTTTTATAAAATTTCCTCTGATTTGTCTTTCTTTTGTGAATATATTAGAACATGTAATTATTTCCAAGACTTTTCTGGCTTTTTTATTATTCTCTTTATCATATAATGTCCCTGAATAATAAGTTTCCTCTCTTCCTGTATAATTCTCTGTGGCATAGAAGGGAAATAGAAAAAGGACACTAAAATTGAATTCCACATCTTTCATACTAATTACCCATTTTAAAAAAAAACAGACTTTATGTATTCAACACAAATGGCAACAGATAACAAAAATAATTTAGCACAACATTCAAGTGGTTTACTAAAACAAATTATTATTGCATAGACCATAGCAATGAATACCAATTTTTTCAAGTGACTCAACCAACACATAAAGTTATTTTAGGCATGGTTAGCCAATTGCTTATCGATCTGTATTTTGATTGCATGCTTACAGTTTCAGACAAATTTATCTTTGAATTTTTTTTTCACACAATATTATTATATTTACTATTTTTTAGGTACATCTAAGCTATTATAGAATGTGACATGGAACAACAGACTGGTTTCAAATAGGAAAAGGAGTACGTCAAGGCTGTATATTGTCACCCTGCTTATTTAACTTCTATGCAGAGTACATCATGAGAAATGCTGGGCTGGAAGAAGCACAAGCTGGAATCAAGATTGCTGGGAGAAATATCAGTAACCTCAGATATGCAGATGACACCACCCTTATGGCAGAAAGTGAAGAGGAACTAAAAAGGCTCTTGATGAAAGTGAAAGAGGAGAGTGAAAAAGTTGGCTTAAAGCTCAACATTCAGACAATGAAGATCATGGCATCTGGCCCCATCACTTCATGGGAAATAGATGGGGAAACAGTGGAAACAGTGGCTGACTTTATTTCTTTTGGGCTCCAAAATCACTGCAGATGGTTATTGCAGCCATGAAATTAAAAGACACTTACTCCTTGGAAGGAAAGTTATGACCAACCTAGACAGCATATTAAAAAGCAGAGACATTACTTTGTTAACAAAGGTCCATCTAGTCAAGGCTATGGTTTTTCCAGTAGTCATGTATGGATGTGAGAGTTGGACCATAAAGAAAGCTGAGCACCAAAGAATTGATGCTTTTGAACTGTGGTGTTGAGAAGACTCTTGAGAGTCCCTTGGACTGCAAGGAGAGCCAACCAGTCCATCCTGGAGATCAGTCCTAGGTGTTCATTGGAAGGACTGATGTTGAAGCTGAAACTCCAATACTTTGGCCACCTGATGCAAAGAGCTGACTCATTTGAAAAGACCCTGATGCTGGGAAAGATTGAGGGCAGGAGGAGAAGGGGACGACAGAGGATGAGATGGTTGGATGGCATCACCAACTCAATGGACATGAGTTTGAGTGAACTCCGGGAGTTGGTGATGGACAGGGAGGCCTGGCATTCTGCAGTTCATGGGGTTGCAAAGAGTCGGACACAACTGAGCAACTGAACTCAACTGAAGCTATTATAAGAAATCAGTGTAAAAACTGAATATGGGAAGATGAGAGCTAACAATGTCTTCAAAAATAGTCCTATGTTGTCCATAGCTATAAGAATTTTTTCCTATCAAATATCAATGGGAATACAATTTGAAAATATAGTTGACATAGCCACTCAACGGTACTCATCATAAAACAAAACAATCAAAACAACAATAAGATATGCCCAGATATTTTTACACAATAGTGATATCATAGTTAAGTGGCCAATACAATTTGAATTCTTCAAGGAAGTAAAAATAATGGATGTGGAAAACCACTCAAAATTTTGCCACAAATTTTTAGTGTTCCTCTGTATCAGAGGAGACAATGAGCATAAACTTACTTGCATCTTATGTTCTTATGTGTATTTTACTGTAATAAATGTTTTATCATTTCCAATTGCAACATTTTTCCTTTTCAACTAAAAATACAAAAGGTACTTGGGGAATACTAAACAAAAATTAAAAGTAACAGATTATTAGATATTAGAGGACTGCCAGTTTGAAAATCATAGCATAGGGTCAACATTTTCCCTTTTTTATTACTGCAAATCATCCCGAAACATAGAGAATGAGAAACAATTATGCAAATGTCCTATTCTCTGAAAAGAGCAAACAGTGACCTCTTAGACCTCCAGGTCAATAGAATGGTTCCAAAATCAGATTTCAAAAAGAGCTAACAAGCATAGCTTTCTCTAAGTCTAGAGGTCATGCCTTTCTATATTGTAGGCACGATGCAACAGTTTCAGGTGGAAGTGCTTTGGTTCCAAAAAGCAGAAAAGGTGAGGCTAAATGAAGAACTCATACAGAAAAGACAAATCTGTGGAAAGCAGTCTCTGCCTTGTGAAAACAAAGTAAAGTCTTTCATTGTGGGGGTGGGGAAGAACAAACAACAAAACCCACATTCTCTGTCTCCCTTGGCTAGACCAAGGAAAAACTCACTGTATTCAGTGACACAAAAGAAAAACTGGTCCAGCACAGGATCCACATGAAGGTAACCAGGAGAGAAAGAGCAAACCAACTGCACATAAAGAATCACATACTAAAATCTCATTGCCATAAAAGTATAAAATTGTGACCAAGCATTTTTCCATGAATTTTTAAAATGTAATAAATTATGATCACCCTATTATACAATGGAGAAATCAAGCTGTTCAGAAGAAGAACAAGAAATTCATTGCAAACTTCCTGTGTTCAACCAAAGGTTAAAATGAAAGAAGTAAAGCAATATAAAAATGAAGACAAAATTTGAAATAATATAGGGGAAGAGAGAGTACAGAAAATATAAGAATGTAGCAAGGACTGAAATGATGAATACAAGCTAAGTATTAATAAACTGATATTAATAAAGAATCAAAAGGAATTAGAAACTGTATATTAAGATAAAATAAATCAAACACATATAAAAGGAATTTCTGAAAAAGAAAATCATATTAATAAGATAGAGCAAACATTTAAAGACAGAAGCCAAGACATTATGCCTGAAATAAGAATAATATTGAATCTATGTCTTGCGGAAAAAAGCCCCCCTCCCAAAAATAAGAAAAAGGAAAACTAAAACAAAAACTAACATATAACCTAGCATATTGTTCTACAAAGTATGATCTCCGGCAAGCTGCCCTAAGGAATATGTTTATAAACCATTTTTTGAACCACTGATAAACATTGTCTGAAATAAAGCTAAAATTAAGAATCTTCATGAATTTTGAGGAAAGTATAATATACTGTTAAATAAAGTTGGATTTCCTTTTTCTTTTCTTCAGTTCCACTGTCAAATATTCACTGGTTCAAAAAAAACTTTCAAAGTTTTAATTAAAAAAATAAACAAACAAAAACAAACAAATAAGATTTGGCAATGCTACCTCCGAATATGATACTCTCAATTACAGAGATGTATTCTTCAGGCTCCTGCTCAGTTGAGATCTCCCATCTGCTTCTAGAGATATTCAATAATTTGTAGAGTTGATCTGAACTCTTCATCCCACACAGCAGAGTGACCACACTTTCTGGTGAATGAAGTATGTTTTTCAGAAATTGACCTTTCTTTGGAGATAGGTTTTCAAGCAGGCTATTTGATAATATCAAAAGTTTACACTTGTAGGAGCTTAAATCCAGCAATTCCAAATCCCGAAGAGAGCAATTCTCCAAGCAATATAAAAGGGTTGCTTCCGTTTTCACAACATGTGAGAAAACTTCGCTCAAGTACAGAGCCCATTCCTCAGCATCTCCTTCATATATCATGATGATGTCTTTTGCATTTTCTGGAAAAGAGAAAATAATGTATTACTTTTCTTATATCGACAGGCTAAAAGCAGATGATATTATCAGTTCTTGAAGAATTAAACGTACTTCTTATGGAATATGTTAATTTGCTCATGTGTGTGCATGCAAAGTCGCTTCAGTCGCATCCAACTCTTTGCGACCCTATGGACCACAGCCCACCAGGCTTCTCTGTCCATGGGATTCTCCAGGCAAGAACACTAGAGTGAGTTGCCATGCCCTCCTCCAGGGGCTCTTCCCAACCCTGGGTTTCAACCTGCATCTCTTAATTTCCTGCATTGTCAGGCAGGTTCTTTACCACTAGTGCCACCTGGGAACCCCTTAATTTGTTTATACTAGAGAGCAATAATATGATTTGTAGTATCCCCAAAGTAACCCTATGGGATTAAAATAATTCTTCAGATGCAACACAGAGTTCATGCTTTGTGCAAGTGTACACTGTCCTCACTGCACAAGCGTGAACCTAGGAAGCTCAACTGAAGTAAATGAGAGGCCTTGAGATAGAATGAAAAGACTGTTCTGGGGGATTAGGGACGCTGGGCTACCAAGCATGGCTCTACCGGTAACCATGTAATTTTAACTAGATTTACCTACTTAATTCCTTTCAGTCATTGTTTCTTCATCAACTAAATGAAGGTTGTTTTTTTTTTTTTTTTAATAAGCCCTACCTCATGAATCAGATTATTCTGAAAAGAAATAAGAGAATATATGTTGGAGGACTTGAAAATACTTCTTCCAGGTAAAGATGGGTACATCAAGGCAGAGTATAGAATTTGCATGCCCAGAAAACTAATAAAATAAAAAAATTAAAGAAAAAAATTCAATAATAAAAAACAAAGGGAATATTATGTCAGAAACTAAAACATTAATGTTGATGAAATAAATAGGAGGTTCTAGTGAGGCAATGCTAGTCCTATCTATCTCCTACCCTAAAACCAGAACTGATGGAAAAACTTATAAACCACCAAACTGTCAGGGTGGTCATGAATCTCTCCCCTAATTGGAAACTGGTCAGGGACATCCGCAGAAGCAAGAAAGGCTGAATCCTGAAGAAGTCGGGACTCAAGGTGAGGCAGTGAAGCCAGTCAAAGTGCACAGGAAATCAAGAGCATCCCTGAGCACTGGGAGGGGTCTTGCAGAAAAGGTCTCATTAGAGACTATAATCCACTACCTCCAATGTGACTCTCACATTGGACAGATCTTCCTTCTCCTCTTTTCTCTCACGCCGTAACAACTGACTGGAATATAGATATTCTCTCTCAAACTATAGCTTGCATGGAAAAATAAAAAGTAGCCAGTAGGGAAGAGAGCTTAAGGATAATTTACCCAGACAGTATTAAGCAAATAGAAAGTCTAAACTGAGCTAAGAGAATCATGAGCAAGATAAAAGGATTAGCAATACAAACTCGTAGTTATTGAAAGAGATGATGGCAACCATATGAACAATAATAATATGGTCATCATAATAATGAAAGCAGCACATGAAAAAACTAGGAGAAATGATAAGCAGGGAAGAAAAACACAAGAAAAGTTCTTCAGAGTATTAAAAATTAATTAAATAAAACCTAAGGTCAAAAACAAGTTGATTTGATATTTTTAAAAGAATCATTTGAAAGGGTATAATAAATAGATAAAAAGATCAAAAGCCAAAGCAGTACCATTGCTCAGAAAATAAATCAGAAAAAGCGCTGACTAGATTAGACATAGATAATATTTTATCTCTGGCCTCAAAGTAAAGCTTTATATTTTCATAGTAAACACAAAAATAGAGAACAAAATTAAAGAATTGATGAAAAATCCGATATATATGGATAAGAGCCAAAAAAGGAAAACATTGAATGAACATAAAGATACTCCAAAAACCTGAAATAGAAGAGAACAAAGGACATATTAAAAAATTTAAATATAGTTTAAAAATCTTTAAAATATAGAAGAAAAAGAAATTTCATGGAAAAATTGTTAGAGAAAACATATCTTGATTAAATTTCTCTTGGTTTAACTATTATTATAAAACCTCTTCATATATCCAGGAAAGAAAAGCAAGTCATCCAGGAGGAGAAAAATATTGGGTTGATATATTTTTTACAGAGTAGTTTCAAGGCCACATTATGATAAATTATAAGACAGCTCTTACAAAAATATTTTATAGTATCTTCATACTATAGAATATTGTACAGCAATAAAAATGAATCACTGCTAATGCAAATGGATGAATCCAAAGACGTAATGTTGAGTGAAAGAAAAAACAAGTATATACTGAATGACAGTGTTTATCTGAAGTTAAAAAACAGAAAAAAAAAACAAACCCACCGTGATACAGATCAAAACATTTGAGATAGGATTAATGAATGGAAGCGGATAAGAAGGAACATGCTGGGGTTCTGAAAATGTTCTATATCTTGATCTGAGTGGTTGTTACACAAAGTACACTTACATAAAAATCTATTCATCTATATATCTTAGACTGGAAATGTAAGTTATATTACAATAAAAATGTAAATTAAAATACCAAGAGAAAAAGAAATAGTTTCAGGATGGCAGCTGTTTGAGAGGCATAGGGACTTATAATAGAAGAATGGAGCATTTCAGGAGGGAGATCCAAAGAAAATAAAACAATTGTAAGATTGTATCATATATTTGAAAATTTGAGGAAAAATGCTGATGGTTTGAAAATTCTGATTGGACATTTTGAAAAAAATTAAAGATAGATATATTACAATCTTTTACATGCAAACTACAAAAGAAGTAAAATAAATAGCAGAAAAACACAGCAAAACAAAACAAAAAAGAAACCAGGGTCATTATGTACTATTTGGATTAATAGTATAAATGTACATATAATCATTGTTATGAACTGAATATTTATGTCCTCCCCTACAGTCATATATTAAAACGATAGCCCTCAGTGTGATGGAATTAGAAGGTGGACCAATAGGAGGTGATGAGGTCATGAGAATGCAGCCCTCATGAATGAAATTAGAGCACTTATAAAGGAGGCTCCAGGGAGCCTTGTCCCTTGTGCCATGTGAGATCACAGAAAGACATCAGCAATCTGTAACTCAGCAGAGGGACCTCACCAGGATTTGACCTGCTGGTGCCCTGACTTTGGACTTCTAGCTTCCAGAACTATGAGAAATAAATGTTCGTTGTTCAGGCCACCATATCTATGGTATTGTATTAAAGCAGCCTCAAATGGACTAAACAATCATAATAATGTAAAATATGTCTAATGGTTTAGCTTCAAGTTGTGATTTAAATACACTGGGGAATAAGGAAAGACTCTCAAAGGCTAATAGATTGAAATCCTTATCTAGCATATAATAGGAAAAAATAGGTAATAGAATTAGTAAACTAAGAAATAATAGAGGAAACACAAAATAGAGTAACAGTAGAATTTGGAAAACTAACAGTTCTTGAGGTTCCTAGGAGGGTATGAGATCCCAAGGATTATATCTGATATACAGAGTGCCTGAAGAACTATGTATGGAGGTTTGTGACATTGTACAGGAAGCAGTGAGCAAGACCATCCCCAAGAAAAAAAAATGCAAAAAGGCAAAATGGTAGTCTGAGGAGGCCTTACAAATAGCTGAGAAAAGAAGAGAAGCTAAAGGCAAAGGAGAAAAGGAAAGATATACCCATTTGAATGCAGAGTCCCAAAGAATAGCAAGGAGAGGCAAGAAAGCCTTCCTCAGTGATCAATGCAAAGAAATAGAGGAAAACAATAGAATGGGAAAGACTAGAGAACTCCTCAAGAAAATTAGAGATACCAAGGGAACATTTCATGCAAAGATGGGATCGATAAAGGACAGAAATAGTATGGACCTGACAGAAACACAGATATTAAGAAGAGGTGGCAAGAATACACAGAAGAACTGTACAAAAAAGATCTTCATAATCCAGATAAAGATGGTGGTGTGATCACTCACCTAGAGCCAGACATCCTGGAATGTGAAGTCAAGTGGGCCTTAGGAAGCATCACTACAAACAAAGCTAGTGGAGGTAATGGAATTCCAGTTGAGCTATTTCAAACCCTAAATGATGATGCTGTGAAAGTACTGTACTCAATATGCCAGAAAATCCGAAAAATTCAGCAGTGGCCACAGGACTGGAAAAGGTCAGTTTTCATTCCAATCCCAAAGAAAGGCAATGCCAAGAATGTTCAAATTATTGCACAATTGCACTTATCTCACATGCTAGCAAAGTAATGCTCAAAATTTTCCAAACCAGGCTTCAACAGTACGAGAACCATGAACTTGCAGATACTCAAGCTGGATTTAGAAAAGGCAGAGGAACCAGAGATCAAATTGCCAACATCCATTGGATCATAGAAAAAGCAAGAGAGTTTCCGAAAAACAGGGACTTCTGCTTTATTGACTACGCCAAATCCTCTGACTGTGTGGCTCACAATGAACTGTGGAAAATTCTTAAAAAGATGGGAATACCAGACCACCTTACCTGCCTCCTGAGAAATCTCTATGCATGACAAGAAGCAACTGGAAAAACTGGACGTGGAACAACAGACTGGTTCCAAATAGGCAAAGGAGTATGTCAAGGATATATGTTGTCACCCTTCCTATTTAACTTATACGCAAAGTACATCATGGGAAATACTGGGCTGGATGAAGCACAAGCTGGAATCAAAATTGCCGGGTGAAAAATCAATAACTTCAGATATGCAGATGACACCACCCTTATGGCAGAAAGCAAAGAGGAACAAAAGAGCCTCTTGATGAAAGTGAATGAGGAAAGAGAAGAAGTTGGCCTAAAACTCAACATTCAAAAAATGAAGATTATGGCATCCGGCCCCATCGCTTCATGGCAAAAAGATGGGGAAACAGTGGAAACACTGACAGACTTTATTTTGGGGGGCTCCAAAATCACTGCAGATGCTGACTGTAGCCATGAGCAACCTAGGCAGCATATTAAAAAGCAGAGACATTACTGACAAAGGTTCATCTAATCAAAGCTATGGTTTTTCCAGTAGTTATGTATAGATGTGAGTGTTGGACCATAAAGAAAGCTGAGCACTGAAGAATTGATGCTTTTGAACTGTGGTGCTGGAGAAGACTCTTGAAAGTCCCCTGGACTGCAAGAAGATCCAATCAGTCAATCCTAAAGGAAATCAGTCCTGAATATTCATGGGAAGAACTGATGCTAGAGCTGAAACTCCAATACTTTGGCAGCCTGATGTGAAGACTTGACTCACTGGAAAAGACCCTGATGCTGGGAAGATTGAAGGCAGGAGGAGAAGGGGATGACAGAGGAAGAGATGGTTGGATGGCATCACCAACTCGATGGACATGAGTTTGAGCAAGCTCTGGGAGTTGGTAATGGACAGGGAAGCCTGGCATGCTGCAGTCCATGGGGTTGCAAAGAGTCGGACATGACTGAGTGACTGAACTGTACTGAATGAGGAAGGGATGAAATTGTTTCTGGCAAGGGGAAGAACAAAGAATTACTGATTTTTATTAGAGATGTTTTATCATTGTTCAATATTCAAGTATAACTATAATCAAAATTTAAATAAAGAAGAAAACCCAGCCAGCAAATAGAAGAACAAAAGTAGGCAAAATGGAAATGTAAAAACTTTAGAAAAAGAACACATGGTAACTTGAATACATGTACATATAGGTCAAAGACTAAGTATCATAAGGATTAGGATAGCACTGCAAAATGTAAATGTTAAAAATCTTGATGAAATAGAAGTGACCATAGAATGGAAAAACTGAGCATTTGAGGAGAAGAAAGTATAAAGTATTAACATCATCTTTCATAGAATTCAGTCATTTAATACTGAATTTGAATATAAAGTGACTCAATTCTTTCACTATTTTTTGTAACTTTAGTTTTCTTAATAGTAAATGACCTATTATTTTATTTAAAAATAGCGTATAGATTATGTTCTCACTTTTAAATAATCCTGCCCATCTAACTCAAACTACAGCATAATTCTATTGGCTGTGAGCAACCAACAGTTGTACATGAGAGGTAAATTTTAAGAGATGTATGACTTCTTTTATGTTACTCTTCCATATCACTAATATTTTTGTAGTAAAATTGTATTACTTTATAAAACAATGCAATGATTCTTAAAAATTAATTTGTTAAGGTATTAAGCACAAAGAACAAAACACCAAAACTGCTGTATTCCATAAACATCTTTCTCCCTCTGGATATAATATGCATTTTTCTACACCATTGAAGTTGCAATTACTAACACAATGACTTTGAGAATTTTTGTATCTTTATTGATTTATCTATGTCTTTCCTCATGATATACATAGCATCTCCAAGGAAGATGCTGCCTCTTTCAATTCACAGATTCCTACACGATGCATAGCATAATTTCTTGAATGGATATTCAACAAATGTATATAAATATATTTTAAAATACATTTGTATCACAGAATGAGAAAAAACATCTGGCAGAAAACATATGGGAATCATACACAAGTTCTATATGAATCATCAGCATAATTCTGCTTTTCTCCATGTAGTGTTTCACCCAGCCTCAATGCTAAATAAATATTTATTAAACAAACACAAACAGTGTTATAATTCAGCATTTCTATATTTGAGGAACAGTAGGGGAAGAATTTTCCCATCTTACACATAGCCAGAGTAAGTTGCCATTTAGTTCTGGAATAATTAGAGTAAAAATAAAACTAATAACAAATTATCAAGCACTTAATATATACTAGGACTCTTGCTGTTTTATATATGTTATTTCACTTAATCTTCTAAATTTACCCTATTAACTTACCCTATTTACTCTAATATTATTCTTATCTTATTTTACAGATGAGAAAACTAAATTCAATTTTGGAATTAAGATTCCAGCACAGGTGGTCTGACTCTACAGTCTGCACTTTTAACCTCCAATAGCAGAGGACACAATAACATTATTTAAAAGGTTAAAATAGATTCTCTGTAGTGCTATGAGCTAGATTAGTCTCTATTAAGCAGATTATGAGTTAAAATCAAATATGGAAAGTATGTGAAATTCACTGGGAGCCTGGTTTCCTATCAAGGAAAAAAGAGGAAATAAACCAACTCTATAGGAGTATGGATGTCTGTGAAGAATGTACATTACTTCCTTCTTGACTAGAACTTAAATCACTGAAATTATAGATAAAGTTATAAGGATGTATTAAAGCACAGAATGAATACTGCCCCATTATATGGTTGGATATCACAGTACCATAGGGAGATAACCATAGAAAATCAATTCTAGAGACAATCATAACCTATCTTTCAAAATTTCCCAAGGAAATTAGACAGGAAGTTTCTCTCAACACTTAGAGCCCATTTTTTTCTTAAACTAAAATTGTGCCTTCCTTTAAAATTTATATTTGACTTGTACTTAGTAACCTCTGTTTGCCAATTTTCAGAAACTAAGAATAGCATTAAATCCCTCTCTTTCCTATGGATTTCATTATTTCAGGCTTTTTAATTTTATCAAATATTATTTATTGAGATGTTTCATGAACCAGTTATGTTTCTAAGCATTTAACATGCATTACTTCATTTACTATCCATAAAACTGTATGGAGTTGGCCTTGTTATTTTTGTTTTACTGATGATCACATTGATTAACTTGTCATGGCTGGAAGATAGTAAATGGTCTTTGAGTTACCTTCCAATCTTTTTGTATAAAATTGTGTTGACCCAAAATACAAAAGTTAATTAAAAGGCCTTTCACAGCCATGACTTTCTTTTTCCTTATTCTAGAAAAAAGCCTATCCTTGAGTAACAACTGAATTGCAGACTCAACAACAGTTCTCTATGATTTCTTAAGAGGAGCCTACTAGCCTTGAAATGAACTTCGTTTTATGCACTTGAATTATATCAAACCTAAATCATTATTCTGCCCATTTAAAGAGGGTTATTGTTATTAATGTTGGCCAAATTTTATAGGCTGTGAAATGAAATCATAAAGGATGAACCTGAAATATAGAAACACAGAATGTTCATTCCTGTAAAGTGTCATCAAGATAAAGGGAAATTGCTAATTAAGAAGCAATTATGGTCTGCAAATAAATTATTTAAAATGTAAATCTCAGGTCTAGCAACATAAAGTAAATGCCAGCTTATACTACAACAGTAGGAACAAAATAGACTTAAATTTATTATAAAGTGTCCCTTAAGATTCCATAATGATGCCTTTTTAATTTCTCTTACAAAATATTGAACATATCTTCAAGTCTGAAGAAAATTTGTACTAATAACTGATATTAATAATTGCTTTTGCTATGAGATTAAATTAGACTACATATTGCCAAAAGAAAGAGACTGATCATGAATCTAAATATTTCCTATTATATATGCACAGCTTCAAATGGAAGATTTTCCTCTTTTTGAGTAAGATCTCATCTCTTACCCATGTTTGTGTATAATGGAGAAAGACTGAATGATGCATCTTTTCAATATTACAGTTTTCTAACTGGTAACCAAAGTGCAGAAGAAAACAAAAATACACAAAGAAATAACTTAGAGCCATCACACACTTATTAGAAATGACATGAACATTAATCTTGATCTAATCATCAGATCAGATCAGTCGCTCAGTCATATCTGACTCTTTGCGACCCCATGAATCTCAGCACGCCAGGCCTTCCTGTCCATCACCAACTCCCGGAGTTCACTCAGACTCACGTCCATCGAGTCAGTGATGCCATCCAGCCATCTCATCCTCCGTCATCCCCTTCTCCTCCTGCCCCCAATCCCTCCCAGCATCAGAGTCTTTTCCAATGAGTCAACTCTTCGCATGAGGTGGCCAAAGTACTGGAGTTTCAGCTTTAGCATCATTCCTTCCAAAGAAATCCCAGGGCTGATCTCCTTCAGAATGGACTGGTTGGATCTCATTGCAGCCCAAGGGACTCTCAAGAGTCTTCTCCAACACCACAGTTCAAAAGCATCAATTCTTCGGCTCTCAGCCTTCTTCACAGTCCAACTCTCACATCCATACATGACCACGGGAAAAACCATAGCCTTGACCAGATGAACCTTTGTTGGCAAAGTAATGTCTCTGCTTTTGAATGATCTAATCATACACAAATGTATATCATTATTCAAATTATATAGGTAACTGAATTGGTCTTATACTCTAATTTGTACTCTAGTAGAACAGGGGAACAAAACTAAGGATTTTCCAAAGGCAATAAGGTAGCAAAATACACCATCACTCATATTTCTCCTCCACAAAAGTTGGTTAATTTCACTTATTAATAGTGGCCCAAAGCTTCCCTAGTGGCTCAGACAGTAAAGCGTCTGTCTGCAATGCAGGAGACCTGGGTTTGATCCCTGGGTTGGGAAGATCCCCTGGAGAAGGAAATGGCAGCCCACTCTAGTATTCTTGCCTGGAAAATCCCATGGACCGCAGAGTCTGGTAGGTTACTGTCCATGGGGTCGCAAAGAGTCAGACACGACTGAGCGACTTCACTTTTACTTTCAAAAGTACCAGGCATCTTCTGTGTATTTCTGTGTAGCATCCCACACCTTCCTGGCCCAGGAGGTTCAGCTTCATGTTCAGTTGTTAACCACACTGACCACTTCCAACCTCTACTGTGCCTCTGAAGACTTCCTCTGCATCTGAGAGAGCTTCTGTGTGCCTACCCAGCAGCTTGGAAGTGCTGGGGAGTTAGACCATGAAGGGCTGGGGGCAACCCTCAGTCAATGAGGGATGTAAGTCAGTTTGTAAATAGGTCAGCTTCCCCATCCTTCAGTGCAACAGTTCTTAGGTTTGTTCTACACAGTAATGAGAAGGTTCCCAGTGGTACTGAATTAGGCTTGCCCATCACATTATTCTGCTTATTAATATACACAGTATTCGCTTTTCTCCCTTTCTTGTCTCACATTCCCAATTCTCTTACTAGTGCTTCATGGGCTAATCTTTAAACTACTTGCTCTCATGCCCATTTCTTAGCGTCTTCTTCAGGAGAAATCTCTATAAACATAGTTGTTAATTTAGTTCTTCTTTTCAAATACAGCAAGGTACCAACATATCACTTTAAGATAATACTTTTCAGCATGGGGAGGAACAGCTACCAGCAAAAAATGCAGAACCGTCCCCTTTCTTTTTCCTTTTAAGATGCAAATAAATGCTTTTATGCTTCACAGAACAACCTTGAAAGAGAAATTTTTCTGTAAAGAAAGCATGGTGTTAATTGTTACAGGATTATTTTGCAAAGACCTCCTATCCCCTCATATATAAACTGCAAATCTCATTCAACTCCCATCTCTATCACTCTTTATTGCTAATGCAAATTTATAATAGTTCATTTAAAATTATAAACATAAAAGGTACTAGATCTGTGAGGGTTTTTTTTTTTTTTTTGATCTGTAAGGTTTTAAAATGTTTCAAACTTACTTAGTAAAAATTGATGGAATTCTATTTCTGCAATGTCCATATCCCTTCCCTCCTTTTATTGCCATTACTCTATAGATTACTGAATTGGACAACATTGACCACGAGACAGCCCATTATTTGATATTCCTTTAAGAAAAGGATACTGTGATCAAATAAAATATGATATACTGCAAATTTTAAGATGAATTCTGATTCCAGAGAATTTGACTACCTAAAACAAAACACATTATCAGAATCAATTAAATATGGTAGTAGTATCAGCTCATACAATATCTTCGGTGTTTCTCATTTCTCCAACTCACACTTAAAAATGAGTCCTTCCCTATAGATTTCATCACCCAGGCTCCCAAGCCCACTCCAATGGAAAGCACCATCAGAACACCAGAAGGGGAAAGAAAGGAACAGTAGGGTTATTTATTGGTCCTGTCACTCACTCCCCCATTCTAATTTTGGCAGAGCTGTTTTTTCGTCTATGATTCTTCTGTGGTTTCAATTTTCATGCATCTCTGGCAACCATCTTTTCTCCACTTCCCTCACTGGCTGAGTAAAAGATTTGTTCTTAGTCTTCAAATGGTTCACTAACCCTCTTTGGGTTCTTCCCTGCACATCATAATAAATTTTTTCAGTTGAATTATTTGACAGTGGCATCTGTTTCTTGCTGGGATCCTAATAAATATAGATATCAGGGGTGGTCCAAGAAATAGACTCTATAAAATGGATTTTAGAATTGGGTTGATCTCAATAATTGTGGAGAACATAAGCAACATCTCATCAAGGGAAAACAGTACACTGGCAATGTAGGGCGCATGGGAGCACCATAATGGCATAGTAGTATAATGGGATAGATTGTCAGTGGAGGAGAAAGTTTTGGGAGATCAAGTGTCTATGGTGGCAACAGGGATTACAGAGATGGAGCAGGTTGGTATTATGACTTCTCTGTTCTAGAGAGCAAGCATTCACACAAAGACAGAGCTACAATTCCAGTAGTAGGCAAAATCCTCCAAGAATCATAAACTAATATAAAAGCACTATTTAGAAAGTTGTGGAATCCTAAGACTTGAGACCTAGAAAGACAGAGATGAGGGCAGAGATGAGGCTAAAAATTTTAGCTCCCAAATATCCCTGTATCTTTTTTAACCAAGGGAATCTGTGCTCCTTGTAAGAACAAGTAAATAAAAATTAAATTGAATCAAATTAAAAGTTTTCAAGAGCTTTTGAGGCAACTGCCCCATCAGTGATGTCAACTTTTCTCAGTATCCATGCCAACATCCCTCACTGACTGCCTCTAATACCAATAACTAAAGTTAGATCCCATAAGTGAAAGGAATATTCTAGAGAAACTATTTCAAACATAGCAATTATTATAGGACCTTACCAATATATATCAGCATGAGCCTGGAAAGTATTATGGAATGGATTTTAAAAGTTATTAGAAAAAAAAAAAGTTATTAGACCAAGGAGGGAAAAATAGAGGATTAAATCCAACCGAATTCATCAAAATAGTTACACTCATATAGGAGGCAGAATGTGATGTGTTATCTCAAGTACCTAAGTGGCATTTGCAGCCAATTATGATGTATAATCAAAGCTTGGACTCCATGGTGGCTTCCAATAAATGTGACTACAGTGCTAGAATTTGCCTACTATGATGGAGAGAAGAGGTCAGCATGCAAGGTTTTTTTTTTTTTTTGTAAAGGGCTAGATAATACTCTAGGCTGTGTGGACCACACACAATATATTCATTATTTTTCTTTGTTCCTTTTTTTTTCTTTTCTTCCTCTTTTACCTTTTTCTTCCTCTTTCTTTCTTCCTCCCTCCCTCCCTTCCTTCTTTTACTCCTCCTGCTTTACTTTTTTCTTTCTTATAGCCCTTTAAAATGTAAAAACTATTCTTAGCTTACAGGCTGTACACAGACAGCCCATCAGCTGGATTCCGCTTGTTGGCTATAGTGTGCTGACCCTTGCTCTAGAGTATTCTGACATCTCCTCCAGTGAGCATTAAAACATTCACTCACGAAAAGCTCTGTGATGTCTGTCCTCTGTAGCCCAGAGACAATGATGACAACGGGACTGCTGACCTGAAATTTTTGATGTCAGTGGGGGAATGATGAAGTCTGGACTGGTAGAGAATAAACGGCAACACTTTATCATTACTGGCAATTTAAGTAATCAAAGTGTTTTCCACTGCAGGATCTGTTATGGTAACTAATTGATCTGAAGGTCCTTAGGAATGAAATATATGCACAGCCTATGAAGCTTCAGTTTCACCTTTTTAAACAAAACCACTCTAGGTTTGGTGCAGAAACTGACCTAAGCTGCAATAGTGGAGATTCACAGCCTCCTATCTGGTTTACAGTCTCAGACCCTTTTGACTTAGGGAAGCCCAGATTTCTTTGAGAAAGATTCTTCTATGCTTTCAACACAAGACATCTTTTCCAAAGCATTCCCCCAGAGACTTGCAGCCATATGTACCATCATTTTTTTTTCCTGTGAAGTTTTTTTTCTTTTTATATATATATAAATTTATTTATTTTAATTGGAGGTTAATTACTTTACAATATTTTTATGGAGCCCAAATGCCACAATAGCACACTGGTAAAAGGGAACTTAAGGAAGTTAGATGTAATAATAAATAACATCTTGCTTGGGGATATATCTAATCACAGTTTCAGTGGACTTACAGAGCTATCCTGTGGGATTTTTATTTTAAGCCAGGGATGTATGTGGGCAATACATATATGCAGCAAATGGCCAAAAGATATTATTGTAGGAAGTGAAAAATATAAGTCTCTGGAACTGTTCAACCCCATCCCCATCACCACTACCCATATAGTAAGTAAGATAAAACAAATTACTACATGACTTGTGTCTGAAAATATACTGGCACTAGTTCAAGGTAAGTGATCGCTGCATTTCAGCCCACTCATTGTTGTTCCCAGAGGGAATAGGGAAAGGAAATTCTCCCAGTTGGTAGAACTTTGGGCAGTATCTAATTGTCCACTTTACTTTGAAGAAAAGGCTTAAACTATGGATCTATTTCAAGTAAAAGAAGAGAAAGAAAAGAATATGCTCATTTCACTAACCTAGACTAGGTTACTAATTAAGGAAATATATCTTGGGAACAGGTGCTTATAAGTTACTTTCTTCCATGCAAATGCCCTTGTATTCTTTGTGGCTTATCTAAAAGCAAGTTAGACAGACACTACATTAGCCAATGCCAACTTTATGAATACTAAAGACAATATCTGATTTTCCCTCCACTTTATTCTTTTCTCCTATATCTCAACTGCTTAACAACTTATGCATGGATGAAGGATATTTACTGTTCCATCCCCACCTCCATCCTCAATACAAGTCCCTGAGGTTTTTACTGAAAAGTGGCTTTGTCACTAATGCTATGTAGCTCAGGCCCCAGAGGCAGAAACCATCTTTAGCCATATAGGCTAGAGGTGTTTTACCAATGGATGCCACAAAGATCAGTGACAAAACCAGACTGAACTGGCTAGATTCAAGATAGTGGGCAAATTAGGCTCAAATCACTGCTTTCCCAGCCTTGATTTATCTCTGTGTTTCCATACCAACTCCTGAGAGCTGAAGGACACTTCCCCTGATTTACCTCTGTGTTTGTTTCAAAACTACCTGGTGTCTGGCAGAGATGCTCTGCAGCTGCATTTTGAGAGATCTATGCTCTGAGACATAGACAGCAGTCAACCACCCCAAACCAACTCTGATGAACACAGGACATGCCTGTGCACGTGAAAGCTCAAGATGCCCTAAAGTTATCTTTGCTTCATTGCCATGCTATGATCTCTGCCCAAAGCAGGTTTTGTGCTCTCCTGAGCACAATGTCTGCCTGTGCAAAGGAACCTGGAAGCCTATGCACGCCCAGCTGCCCCCAGCTACCCCAGGAAATGTCCACCCTTTTCCTAAAGCCCTGATGACCTGTCTGCCTTCTACCCCTTAAAATACCCCTCTTCCCCTCCCTTAGGGGAGAAGGTACCTTTACAGCATGAGTCCTCCTTCTCCATTCCCATTTAAACAACTGAATAAAAGCTCATCTTGCTTGAATCTGAGCAGGAAAGAATTCATTGACCAAGCCAGGGCATCTTCGATTCAGTTACAGTGGAGCCTTGTGTCTAATTAGGTAACAACCTAACACTTGATCGTAAATGTGGAACATTTCAAAGTAACGTACACTGGAATTCCAGTCAATCATAATAATATAAGAAATGCATTCATATGAATATTATGAGGGTTTTTTTTTCCTATCCACAGGGTTACAGTTTTAAGAAAAATATTTTAATTCAATTTTAGTCAAAAACAAAATTTTAAGCTTGAGGAGACACAAGTTAGAAAGTTTGAGAGAATAGTCCAAGGTCACATCAATATTAAGTCCTGAGATGGGGTTAAGTTCACATCATCTACTGCCAATTCTGGCTTGGGTATCAAAGCACCCTGCAGGTGCTCTCTATTACTGAGAAAATGGAATAAAATTGCAGTCCCCTTCTTGGGCTTTCCAGTGAACAGAAAGCACATGATCAGTTGACCAGATTAAAAAGACAATTAACTTCAGTTTCATTGCCAAATCTAATTCAACTGTTCTAGCTCTGAGCAGGAGAAAACCATGTTGGCATTCCCTTATTTCTTTGTCTCCCTCTTTTCTCAAAAAACAACATGGTGGGAATGGTAGAAAAAAAGGAGAGCATGGCTAACCATGGATGGATTGAGAACAATGACCAAATAGTTTATATTTTTCTTCCTAAATTCCTTTCATGAAAATGAATGCTATTACTAAAGTATGTAAACCAAAGACACAATAAATATACTCCATGTCCTCAGTTTTTAGTGGAATCACACAATTTAATTATATCAGCAAGAGTTTGATTATCACTTAGACACTAACATCTTTCAATGGTTTTGTTATGTGCAGAATTACATATGAGGTCACAATACATGAATATAACTGAGAAGGCACCTTTAGAAGATTCACATTCTTCTGTAGGCATTGTAAAATATCTTATAAATGGCAGTATACTAGAAGATATATGTACATACTAAAACAAAGAAGAGAATGAATTTCTGCCCATTTGTTGAAAGCAATACCAGCAAGTATGTAGCCCTCCCCTCTTTCCTGATGTTTTGTAGCTATTCTTGACCAGAAGGGAAATAGCAGACCTAGCAAAGTGTTTCTCCTTCCACTTGTAGCAGCAACCTGAGGCCTCTTGGGCCTGTGCTCACAGTACACATGAGTTCTGTATAGAGATCACACAACAGCAAATGATTAAAACACCAGGTGCCTCTATAAACTTCTCAATTCCATTAACACTTGAGGACAGGTTCATGGCCCCACTGTGACTTTGCTCTTTTCTTATCATGTAGTCAAGGACCTACGGGCCTCAGAATCACTTAGGGAGCTTGAAAAAATTAGGATTTCCTAGAATCAGTGCCTAGGAAAGAATCACCCATCAGGTAACTAAACACTGGGGTACTTCTTCACTTCACTCAAGTTTGAAAACTTGAGAAAAAGAAATGAATTGCAAAAAGGTGAAATGGTTGTCTAAGGAGGCCTTACAAATAGCTGAAAAAGAAGAGAAGCTAAAGGTAAAGGAGAAAAGGAAATATATACCCATCTGAATGCAGAGTTCCAAAGAAAAGCAAGGAGAGATAAGAAAGCCATCCTTAATGATCAATGCAAAAAAATAGAGGAAAACAATAGAATGGGAAAGATGAGATCTCTTCAAGAAAATCAGAGACACCAAGGGAATATTTCATGCAAAGATAGGCACAAAAAAGGACAGAAATGGTATGGGCATAACAGAAGGAGAAAATATTAAGAAGAGGTGAAAAGAAGAAGACCTATACAAAAAAGATCTTCATGACCCAGATAACCATGATGGTGTGATCACTTACCTAGAGCCAGACATCCTGGAATGTGAAGTCAAGTGGGTCTCAGGAAGCATCACTACAAGAAAAGCTAGTGGAAGTAATGAAACTCCAGTTGAGTTATTTCAAGTCCTAAAAGGTGATGCTGTAAAAGTGCTGCACTCAATAGGCCAGCAAATTTGGAAAACTCAGCAGTGGCCACAGGACTGGAAAAGGTCAATTTTCATTCCAATCCCAAAGAAAGGAAATGCCAAAGAATGCTCCAACTACTGCACAATTGCACTCATCTCACACGCTAGCAAAGTAATGCCCAAAATTCTCCAAGCCAAGCTTCAGCAGTACGTGAACCATGAACTTCCAGATGTTCAAGGTGGATTTAGAAAAGGCAGAGGAACCAGAGATCAAATTGCCAACATCCATTGGATCATAGAAAAAGCAAGAGAGTTCCAAAAAAACATCTAATTCTGTTTTATTGACTACGGCAAAGCCTTTGATTGTGTGGATCACAACAAACTGTAGAAAATTCTTAAAAAGATGGGAATACCAGACCACCTTACCTGCCTCCTGAGAAATCTCTATGCAGGACAAGAAGCAACAGTTAGAATTGGACATGGAACAATGGACTGGTTTCAGATTGGGAAAGGAGTACGTCAAGGCTGTATGTTGTCACCCTGCTGATTTAACTTATATGCAGAGCACATCATGAGAAATGCTGGGCTGGATGAGGCACAAGCTGGGATCAAGATTGCCAGGAGAAATATCAATAACCTCAGATATGCAGATGACACCACTCTTATGGCAGAAAGCAAAGAGGAATTAAAGAGCCTCTTGATGAGGGTGAAAGAGGAGAGTGAAATAGCAGGCTTAAAATTCAACATTCCAAAAACAAAGATCATGGCATCCGGTCCCATCACTTCATGGATAGATGGGGAAACAATGGAAACAGTGGCAGACTTTATTTTCTTGGACTGCAAAATCACTGTAGATGGTGACTGCAGCCATGAAATTAAAAGATGCTTGCTCCTTGGAAGAAATGCTATGACAAACATAAGCAGTGTATTAAAAAGCAGGGACATTACATTACTGACAAAGGTCCACCTAGTCAAAGTTATAGTTTTTCCAGTAGTCATGTATGGATGGGAGAGTCGGACCATAAATAAAGCTGAGTGCCAAAGAATTGATGCTTTTGAACTGTGGTGTTGGAGAATACTCTTGAGAGTCCCTTGGACTGCAAGGAGATCCAACCAGTTAATCCTAAAGTAAATCAGTCCTGAATAGTCATTTGAAGGACTGATGCTGAAGCTGAAGCTCCAATACTTTGGCCATCTGATGAGAAGAACTGACTCCTTGGAAAAGACCCTGATGCTGGGAAAGATTGAAGGCAGGAGAAGGGGACAGCAGAGGATGAAATGGTTGGATGGCATCACCGACTGATGAGTTTTAGCAAGCTCTGGGAGTTGGTGATGGACAGGGAAGCCTGGCATGCTGCAGTCCATGGGGTCACAAAGAGTCGGACGTGACTAAGCAATTGAACTGACTGAATATTTTGTACAAGACTAAATTCTAAACTGTCTTCTAAACTAAAATAATAAAGCAATGGGGAATCCTGACCGGGCTACGTTAATATCTGACATCTGGAAATTTATAAAATCTATGTACAAATTCTTATAAAAATGTGAACATCTAGACAAAGAAGATGACTTCAGAATGTGAAGAACCAGAAAGAATTATTACAATTGTTTCTGTATTTCTTCTTTCTTATTAAAGTGTGCAGGATACTGTCCATTAAAAACTGAAGCTCTATATCATATAAAAGTGTTAAAGACAGAGCTGTTATCAAGAATGTATGAAAATAAATGTTTTATATTTAATCTTAAACAATTTTAGTAATCTATTTTATTTTTTATTCTAATTGCTCAATTACTTACACTTAAGTATGTTGGAAAGGGATAGCTATCCAAATACTGAATTTTCCCTTATATTTTTTTCTCTAAGCATGTACAAGTAACATACTATTAGTATTTAAAATTTTTACTACTTGAACTTGAGGCATTCCTACATCTTGATGTAGCTTAACATTGTTAGCAAAGTTGAAAATCATCAACAGATACTTGAAAATATAGACAGAGATGGACCATATCTTCATTTACTAGAAATTCTCAATACTTCTGGACAGTCATATTTAAGAGGCCATTGCCCTTACCTTTGTATCATCCTGATCCTCACTACTCTAACATTTCCTAGTTCTCACTCATCACTTCAATTTTCAGATTGGATGTTTTGAAATTCAACATGATAATTTATCATAACTGTCCATAATTATCATAATGTCGATTAAAAATACCTCAATATCAATTCCCTAATCATCTATATTTTTCATATGTTTACTTGAAAATCATTTAATGGTTATCATAAAAAACAATTATTCAGACTTTAGAAAATATAAGGATCATGGAGCACAATTATTACCCTTAAAGGGACTTAAATACTAGAAAAAAGGAATGCATTTTTACAAATTATCTTAACACAAGGTAGTTTATTTTAGTATCTCATTAAGACCTGTGGTTTAATAGTCTAGTTTATCCTAGGGTTAATTACAAATACAATCTTGGGAATAAAATGTCAATAAATCTACAAATATAACAAAATGCAGAACTGAACTTACACATCTAAAATACATAAATTTTATAAAATCCCTGTTTCACATTAAAAAATCTAAAAATGTATCATGAATTAATAGGCAAACCGCAGTGAACATATAAAACCATGTATTAAAATGTGAACTGCTTTACGAATGTACACACAAACTCACAATTCCAGACAAATATTATCAATACTTTTTAGTGAAGGGTTATGATACACTATGATTTTCTTCTTACACTATCCTATATTTTTTAAATGTTCTACATTTTATAAGAAAACACCCCTAAAAACAATCCTATATCATTCTTTTCATGGCAAACTAACCTGATGTCAACCCAATTTTTACCAGTAGGAGAAAATGGCCTCAAAATAATTCCCTTCCAGGGTTAAAAAATAGTTCATGTTCTCAGATATTAAAACAAAGTGGGAGCATAAAATAATATTAATGACCTTTTCCAGGGAGTGCACATCTTAATCAGTTGTCTTTCAGAATATCTTTGTCCCTTGAATGGTTAGGACAGAATCAAGCTTTATGTAATGAAAGCAGAAGGCACCTAGCACCAGGCTTAGCAGAACTTTAGACAAATATTTCAGGAACAGTCCTCACTCCATCTTTTTGAGGTTCTTCAACCTGGTTAGGTTGTATCTTGGTGATTTCTGTTTCTTTACCTGAAAGTGTGCAGAAACTGAACCCGAATTCCTAGGGATAAAATACTAAGCCTGTGTGCTGGGTTCAGGCCTGGCTTCCAGCACTCATTGATGTGTATGGCAGTGATGATGACAATGACGATAATAATTATAATTAAGGCTACAAAGGTGTAGCGAGTGCCTAATACGTGCCAACTATTCTGGAGTTTGACAAGCACTAATTCCTTTTAACCTCATAGCACCCCTGTGAACAAATGTTCTTATCCTATTTTGCAGTTGTGGTGATGAGGCAGTAAGAAAGTAAACAGCTTGCAAAAGTTCACACATCTGTACTATTAAAAATTATAATTGCAGCAGCAGCAGGTAGCGTTAATGACAAGGAGTACTAAGCTGGTAAAATCAACAAATATGGTCAAACAATAATGGGACTTTCTTTTTTGTATTGCTATTAAAACAACGAATTCCAGAGAGATGTTCCAATAATGAATAAGTATATATATTACCAATGATGTCTACTTAAGGATAACCATGATATCATGCTTTACAATGGTTGTTTTCTTCCTGTGGTTACATCCAGTGTTTTAACTAGGCTGATGGTGTATGAATTTTTGAAGGATGGGGTCTTATTTGCCACATTCATGCTATTCTTTGCTCCTGTTGAGTCCACACGTGTTTAGAAGTCTGTACTGCTTTTCTATTGTTGCTGTAAAAAATTACTGCAAACAGTGACTTAAAAGCCACAGAAATTTATTGTCTTACAGTACTGGAAGTTATAAGTGTGAAAGGAGTCCCACTAGGCTACAGTCAAGACATAAACAGGACCATGCTCCTTCTGGAAGCCTTAAGGAAGAATTCATTGCTTGCATTTTTCCAGCTTCTTGAAGCCCTCTACAGTTCTTGGCTCATGCCCCATTCCCCCATCTTCAAGCCAGCAACATAGGGCTGAGTTCTTCTCATGCAACCATGTCTCCAGCAGCATGAGAATGCTGCCTCCCTCTTTCACATATATTGGATCTACCTGGATAATCCATCATACTCTCCCCATCTCAAGGTAAACTGATGTAGAAGGAGGAGGAGGAGAAAGGGAAGACAGATGGCATCACTGACTCGATGGACATGAGTTTTAACAAGTTCTGGGAGTTGGTGATGGACCAGTAAGCCTGGCATGCTGCAGTTCATGGGGTCGCAAAGAGTCAGACATGACTAACCTACTGAACTGAACTGAACATATTCTCAGGTGCAGAGATTAGGATGTAGACATCTTTGGGGAGCTCAGTGGTAAAGAATCTGCCTTTCAATGCAGGAGACGTGGGTTCAATCCCTGTGTTGGGAAGACTGTCCGGAGAAGGATATGGCTACTCTCACCTGGAAAATCCCATGGACAGAGGGATTCCTGGTGAGCTACAGTCCACTGGGTCTCAAAAGAGTTGAACATGACTGAGCAACTAAAAAACAACAATCTTAGGGAACCATTACTGTGTCCACCACAACATATGAACTCTGCTTTCAGCTCTGGTTCCTTCTCTCCTTTTCCTACAGCCTTCTGACATAAAACAGATACATACACAAGCAAGAACACTTTCTGCTTCTCCTCACTCAGTATTTGCAGGATAACCTTGATTAAATAGCTTAAATGATCATTGTTTACATTTCTCATTGAGTCAAAGGAAATGATATGTTAGAAGAATTTTCTAAGAGTCAAGTAGTAGGGGTTTGAAAATTCCTTTGAGAATGCAAAGTATTAGGCAGATGCAAATTATTAGCCTTGCATTCTTAAACTACTCTATTGCAGGCATTTTACAGTATATTTTAATCACATCTGTATTACAGCTTTGATAATTTTAAATGCCCTAATGGCCTTTATGAAAGACATTTTTTCTAGCATTTCATTGTAGATATTTCACTTCCTATTACTTCATTCATCTCTAAGGACCTCGAAAGTAGCAAAACTCTCTAAAATTTTATGATTATCAGTTGGAAACTGTGGTTTTCTATTCTATTACTTATTAAGAATATTTCTAAGTGGATCTACTTATAAGTAATGGTATCTTATATGTTGTACATTATTCTATTAAAATGACTTTCTGTATATATGGCTATTTTATTGAATAAAAAAGGAAATGTTCACGTGGGAGGGATACCTGCTTGACCTGGATGTATATGTGAGTTTGTGTGAGAAAGAAGTGAGTTCACTACAGAGACACATACAGTGGCCAAGAGGCCAAGCTTTGGAGTCAGGCTGTCATGGAGTCCAATTGGGCAAATAATTAACATTTCTGAAACTAGATTACCTATTTGTAACATTCGGATAATAGAACTTATGAAATTGGTTGTTGTGAAAATTAAATAAGATAAAGTATGTTGAGCATTTATCACAGTGCCTGACACCTGTCAGCTCTAAATAAAACTTCTTTTCAAACTTCTGGAACGTGATCTGCCTTTCAAGAGGGCATTTGTCAGAGGTAGGAGGCCAATTCCTGGGACACAGTGACTGGAAGTCATAGAGAGAATGTCACTCCCTTTAGAACACTTCTCTAATCCTGACTCCTTCAAGGCCTATATTCCAGTTTGGAGCTCCTACGACTTCATGAACTCCACCACTATCAAAGACAGAGTGACCCACGTGCCCAGAGCTTGTCCTTAGCTACTTTTTTCAAAATTATTTGATTTTCAATCTGTGTATTTGTATGGTCACCATCTACTAATGGCAAGAGGTAATGATTTTATATTTATGGTAGTGATAGAATCTTTTTAAATGTATCATATTTAAGCTAAAAAAATTTAGCAAAAAGAAAACATTTTCTTAAACAAGATTATGGGTAGTATAGTCAAAAACTGGGGAAGGTCTTCAGTTCAGTTTAGTTTAGTCACTCAGTCAAGTCCGACTCGTTGTGAGCCCATGAACCACAGCACGCCAGGCCTCCCTGTCCATCACCAACTCCTGGAGTTCACTCAAACTCACATCCACTGAGTTGGTGATGCCATCTAGCCATCTCATCCTCTGTTGTCCCCTTCTCCTCCTGCCCCCAATCCCTCCCAGCATCAGAGTCTTTTCCAATGAGTCAACTCTTCGCATGAGGTGGCCAAAGTACTGGAGTTTCAGCTTTAGCATCACTCCTTCCAAAGAACACCCAAGGTTTGGTCTCCTTTAGAATGGACTGGTTGGATTTCCTTGCAGTTCAAGGGACTCTCAAGAGTCTTCTCCAACACGACAGTTCAAAAGCATCAATTCTTTGGCGCTCAGCTTTCTTCACAGTCCAACTCTCACATCCATACATGACCACTGGAAAAACCATAGCCTTGACTAGATGGACCTGTGTTGGCAAAGTCATGTCTCTGCTTTTCAATATGCTATCTAGGTTGGTCATAACTTTCCTTCCAAGGAGTAAGTGTCTTTTAATTTCATGGCTTCAGTCACCATCTGCAGTGATTTTAGAGCCCCAAAAAATAAAGTCTGACACTGTTTCCACTGTTTCCCCATCTATTTGCCATGAAGTGATGGGACCAGATGCCATGATCTTTGTTTTCTGAATGTTGAGCTTTAAGCCAACTTTTTCACTCTCCACTTTCACTTTCATCAAGAGGCTTTTTAGTTCCTCTTCACTTTCTGCCATAAGGGTGATGTCTTCTGCATATCTGAGGTTATTGACATTTCTCCCAGCAATCTTGATTACAGCTTGTGCAGTTCTTCCAGCCCAGCATTTCTCATGATGTACTCTGCATATAAGTTCAATAAGCAGGGTGACAATATACAGCCTTGACGAACTCCTTTTCCTATTTGGAACCAGTCTGTTGTTCCATGTCCAGTTTTAACTGTTGCTTCCTGACCTGCATATAGGTTTCTCAAGAGGCATGTCAGGTGGTCTGGTATTCCCATCTCTTGAAGAATTTTCCACAGTTTATTGTGATCCACACAGTCAAAGGCTTTGGCATAGTCAAGAAAGCAGAAATAGATGTTTTTCTGGAACTCTCTTGCTTTTTCAATGATCCAGCGAATGCTGGCAATTTGATCTCTGGTTCCTCTACCTTTTCTAAAACCAGCTTGAACATCTGGAATTTCACAGTTCACGTACTGCTGAAGCCTGGCTTGGAGAATTTTGAGCATTACTTTACTAGTGTGTGAGATGAGTGCAATTGTGCGGTAGTTTGAGCAATTTTTGGCATTACCTTTCTTTGGGATTGAAAATGAAATGAAATTCATTTCATTTCAAATGAATGAAAATTGAAAATGAAAACTGACCTTTTCCAGTCCTGTGGCCACTGCTGAGTTTTCCAAATTGGCTGGCATATTGAGTGCAGCACTTTCACAGCATCATCTTTCAGGATTTGAAAGAGCTCAACTGGAATTCCATCACCTCCACTAGCTTTGTTCGTAGTGATGCTTTCTAAGGCCCACTTGACTTCGCATTCCAGGATGTCTGGCTCTAGGTGAGTGATCACACCATCATGATTATCTTGGTTGTGAAGATCTTTTTTGTACAGTTCTTCTGTGTATTCTCGCCACCTCTTCTTAATATCTCTGCTTCTATTAGGTCCATACCATTTCTGTCCTTTATCGAGCCCATCTTTGCATGAAATCTTTCTAATTTTGGTATCTCTAATTTTCTTGAAGAGATCTCTAGTCTTTTCCATTCTATTGTTTTCCTCTATTTGCTTTGGAAGGTCTTAGGAGAATAAAATTTGCAAAACTCTGTCCCAAGAGACTACTCATGACTGCATTCTAAAATGAGTGGTGACTTTCTGGAATGGCAATTACGCATCAGTAGTCACCCCCAGTCATCAGAGAAAACATTTTTAGCTGCTGCTCGGCCTGCTAACTAGTTCTCATGACTGAATTATTCAGATCTTGGCAGGCCGAGGGGTTTTTAGTCACCTGATGTTGAATTAGAGTGAAAATAAAAGGAAATAGAGCTACTCAGCTTGTCCCATCCTATTTCACTTAAATACAGTCCCTGAGAGCTACAGCCAACTTTACGTATATCCCTGGAGCCTACCACAGGAGATGCAGGATAAATGAAGGAAGGATAATTACTCCTACACAGGAATGTAGAGAGTATCATTAGTCCACCCTTTTCTTGACAAATATTCTCAATTCCAAGTGCCTAGAGAAAGCAATTTTAATTTCTGTAGTTTTTTTTTTTTTTTAAGATAAGAGGTACTAATTGAATTACTAGTATGAGCTTATCATTCTCTTGAATAATTGATGTTATCATCAATATACATAATGCCTCCTGGGCATTGAAGAAGTTGCATGGCTTGTAAAAGATGAAGGTCCCTTAATGACAAAGCCAGGATTGGATCCTGTTCTGTCAGATGACTTCAAATTAATTGGTACAAAAATGTTTTCTTATGTTCCTAAAAACTTATTGTTTTCTTTCTTTATTATTTTAGGCCCATCAGTTAGGTCCAATTTTGCCTTTAAAAATGTTATATACATACTTATAGGTAAAAAAAAAATGTACACAACACCAACATGTAAACAAGATGAAGTTTGGGCAGTACAATGAAATGGAACTTTATGTTTCTTCCTTATATTTCCCAAATTTTCTACAATGAAAACCATCCAGAATAAGGCTTAGAAGAGTTAATAAAGCTAACTCTTTATTGTTGCAGGGCCAATGAGCATCTTGTAAATGTTAATTTACATCATCAATCTTTAAAAAACAATATGGCAGACAACACTGGGGACTTGCTTGGCTATAGAACCCTTTCCAAATACTAAAACTGTGCTCTTCCCACTGTATCATGATACATTCAAGGGATCGAAGTGACATAAGCATTGGAAAATGTTGAAAACAATGGCAACATAACTTATGAAATATTAAGAAAAATATTTGGGAAAGAGACTCATGCTTTATTTAAATGAAAGTTAAATTATAATTCTCATTTATAATTATAATTTAAATGAGAGTTGAAACTTAGGCAATGTACAGCATGGTGACCACATGTCACCATGTAGTCACTGAAGGTAACATGGTGACTACAGGAACAACACTGAATTGTATACTTAAAACTGGCTAAGACAGTATACATATATTATTTTTAATTGAAATATAATTGACCTACAACACTGTGTTAATTTCAGGTGCACAACATAATGATGTGACACTTTTGTAAATTACAAATAATCATCCTCATAAGTCTAGTTACCATCTGTTAAAATACAAATTTATTACAATATTGACTATATTCCCCTTGTTGTACATTTCACCCTGCCCACACCCCACCCCTGCACCGTGACTCATTTATTTTGTCTGAAAGCTTGCACTTCTTAGTCTCTCTCACCACTCACTCATCCCCTCTCCCTCCTTCTCTATGGCAACCAGTGTTTGTTCTTTGTATCTATGACTTTGTTTTGGCTTTGTTACATTGGATAATTTGTTTTGTCTTCTATATAAGTTAAATCATACTGAATTTGTCTTTCTTTAAGTTAATAAAAATAATTCATTTTAATTACTTAACTAAAATAATTATTTAAATTAATAAAAATAATCTTGTTTGGAGGATGATCTGTTCTTCTATCCAATAAATCACTGTGGATTTCCTTCTTTTTGTTTCCTTTTGTTTTAAAACATTGTGCAATATATTTAAATGAGGCAAGAGCACAGCAGAAATATTTACAAATGCTACATCACCAAATAGCCATACAAATGTAATTTTAAATTGTATATCCAAATAGTAAATATATTGAAGCAAGAATGCCAAACAAGTAAAAGTATTAGAAGTAAACATAGACAAACAAAAATTAGAAGTACATATATCTCTTTTTTCTACTTTTTTAAGCCTGTTACATATTTTCAACTATGGGTATGTATTATTTTAGAAAAAAAGAATAATAAAGAAAATGATTTAATCTTCTAGACATAAATGCAGGATATTAAATTTCATAAACTCTTAGACAATAATAATACTTTTTCTATTTACCCCCAAAAGATATTTTAATTAACTAAATAAGTTATATTAAAAGGTTATAGAAATCTTAGTAAAAATAACTAAAGTATTTGTTATCAGATTTAAACATTAACATAATACTGAGAACTGCCTTAAAATTATCTTTGTGTAAAAGGTTCTGTGAGTTTTAAACTTTTTTCATAATCAAAGGCAGTTCATGTGCAAACCAAACAATTAAGAAAGAACTTGGAAACCCCAGGCTGGTTATCTAAGGGTAGATATAGAACTCCAGGGATATTCATAAACAGGGCATTCAGAAATGGCTTCACTTTTACTTATTCTCTTTCATAAACTTAATCAGCAACTCTAATGTCACACTTTGTACTAGCTCATCAGGAAGCACCTATTAATGTGCTTCTCTCTGCTGAACGGATGCCGGAGGTTACCCATTCCTTTAAATAGCATCCAATCTATTTGAGTAATAGCAGTCATTTTCATATTAACTTTGTTTTCTATGTGACCTACTAAGTTAGTCCATCTCCAAGACATAAAACTCATTCTCTAAGTTATTTGCATTTATATCAGTTTCTGTTGTTTTAGGTAGAAAAATATTTCAGCAATAATTTATTTGAGTGACTCTTATTAGCCCATATATTTGCCTCAAATGTGCTTCATTGACAAACATTTCTAACATGAAAGACATTTGTTTATGGCCATGTCAAGTTGTTCTTAATTTTAGAATCTTCTAATGAATGAAATCCCAATAATTAAACAATGTGAGGCCATTTACATAGCATATATGATTATTGAGACAGTGGCAGATTTATACATTTAACATGTGAAAATATCTTTTAAGTTATTTGCTCAGTTAAGATACACACATGCTATCTGAATATCAACATCATAAACACAACACTCCAAAATACTCTTATCTTAGAATTCCCTAGGTTCTTTCCCAGTTCCATTTCATCCCCACATTTCCTCCTGTTTTCTCTGGCACATCCCATAATAAAAGTCCCACCAGGAAAGTCAGAAATAATCATAAGAGAATTAAAAAAATCAGCAAGTTGTCTGTGCCCTACTTAGCCTGCCAACACCATTTCCCTATCTATAGCCCCCTCCACTTTTATTTCTATGATAAGCCTCCTTCCCTTCCGCTCATTTCAAGTGTGGTCAACAGCAAAGTGAGAACTTTATTTACCCAATGGGATGAACAGAACTGAAGAAAAAAACTAAAAAGAGTGCCATCAGTCTCTGGTTGAAAGAACTCAGGAATCTCAAGAACTCTTTGCCATTTAACAGGGATGATAATTTTTGTGCAAAAGAACTTACTTCTCTTCCAGTGTTGTGATAACAAAGCATACCATGGTTAAAAACATTTATGAGACAATGGCTTCAAGGAAATTGAACAGACACTGTTAGTTGCAGAATTTCTCAGGCTATTTTAATGACCTAATATATATATATATATAATATATATATCATATTTATACCTATACATATATATTATATATATGTGTGTATATATAATATATGTATAATATGATATCATATTTATACCTATACATATATATTATATATGATATATATATCAAAACTTATTTCACCACAGAACATCTTTTTTTCCCAAGGAATATATATGGTACAGTAACAGGGGAAACACAGCATTAAAGGAACGAAGCTCGGAAGTATGAACTCTTTAGATTTTTGAGGCATTGACCATCAGGTAAGAGAGGTATGAGTCGCCCTTCATAATGTCCCATGTGGCTGCTGGCCTACCTGCCTTGCAGCAACCATGACAGTCATCAATCACAGAGTACCTGCCTGCTTCAAGTACTACTACACGCTCTTTCCTCATTTCATTGTGAGGTACAGAGAGGTCTTGTAACAGAGTAACTTAAGGTCCTATGACTAACTACTAGGTGATTCTGCTGGGCTTTGAATTCATATTGAGGAGTTCAGAGTCTAGATTTTTATATGCACCAGACCAGAGAATTATTCTAAGAGGTCATACAATAAAATACTACATGTGAACATACTTTCTAATGATTCCTCTATGTTTTCACAAGGAGAGCAGAAATGAAATGGGTTTTAACTGCTAGCTTCTCAGAAGGCTGGCCCTCATAAAAGTAATAGAAAAGCTGTCCCTTTCTTTCCATAATTACAGGAACTGTGGGTTACTCAGAACTAGAAATTTGCTTTGGGGATCCTTTCTGTTATTCTGCTCACCCTTAGATGTCTAGGTGAAACACTGTATAGATTTATACCCTATAAGGAATACACTGCTCAGACATAATTTAAACAATTTCAAATATATCGCTAAAACATTACCTGCACAACTATATCAACTATTATTTAATTACATGATGATATAAGAAATGCCTTCATTGCAAAAGTTCAGAGGCTGAGTCAACTACACTATGGTCCAGTTTTTCTGTATGTTCCTCTGTCTTCATAGGGCTGGGAGGGCAGGAAGTATAATATATGGTATAGCTATGAACAAAGTCTCCTTCAAGAATAAAGAAATGAAAGTTTACTACATTTTTATTTTTAAAAATATGATGCTTAAACAGAATTAAATTCTCAAAATGAGAAAAATGTTCTTAACCCATTAACTATTTTCCCTGAAGACTACATAGTATTCATATATAGAACCATAGCATTTATTTTCATAACAGATCACAGGTTTCTTCAAGTTCAGTTTGGAGTGAAAACCCAGAGAAACATGTGTTTGAGATATTATACTGTTTAATGTAGTGTTGAGAAAAATTAAACAGGAGAACTGAAAGAACATTTATATGAGGCTCTCAATCCTGAGATTCATATGTATGCGACACCAGAAGTGTGAGAATGAGCCATGTAAACACATTCCTTCTAATAAAAGTGTAAGTTGAATGTAGCTTATGCTGAATATAATATCGGCCATTTGCTAAGCACCTGTTATGAATGCTCTAGGTACTCTACACACAGAATTATATTTATCATCATGAGGCTATAAAATAGGTGTGTTACCCACTCCAGATATAAAAGAATTGGATCCCAGATACGTAATCAGCTCAAAGTCACACAAGTGACAGATCCTATATCTGAGTTGACACAGATTGAGCGCCAAAGAATTGATGCTTTTGAACTGTGTGTTGGAGAAGACTCTTGAGAGTCCCTTGGACTGCAAGGAGATCCAACCAGTCCATTCTAAAGGAGATCAGTCCTGGGTGTTCTTTGGAAGGAATGATGCTAAAGCTGAAACTCCAGTACTTTGGCCACCTCATGCGAAGAGTTGACTCATTGGAAAAGACTCTGATGCTGGGAGGGATTGGGGGCAGGAGGAGAAGGGGATAACAGAGGATGAGATGGCTGGATGGCATCACCAACTCGATGGACATGAGTTTGAGTGAACTCCGGGAGTTGGTGACGGACAGGGAGGCCTGGCGTGCTGCGATTCATGGGGTCGCAAAGAGTCGGACACAACTGAGAGACTGAACTGAACTGACTGAACTGACAGATAATCAACCCACAAAGGTGAACACAACTTGCAGCCTAAGTTATCTTGTCAAATAACATGATAAATTTTAACAATGTAAAACTGGAAAAATGTATGGGAAACAGGTAAGAGATTAGGAGATTAGTTTGGTCTATAATACAAACAAAGTTTTTGATAAATTTTAAACTGAAACTCTATACGTATGTCCAAAGATCTATCAAGTTCTTTTTAAAAAGGAATTATGTGTCTTTTTTTTTCATTTTAACATCTTATTCAGTTTAATACTAATAAAATATTAGATATTTTCCATCTCATAATTTCAGTGCAAAAGTCACATTTTTCCAATTAATGATTCAACTGAATTAATGAACTACTTTTGTGATAAAATATTATCTGGAAAGACATCTCAAATATAGAAAGTAATATCTTGTTACATTTTTTCACAGAAGCACATCAGGAAAGTTCAATCTTCATGTAACTGCAGTACGACTGAGTTGAAAGTTTCCAACTTTGTCAACTGAATTAAATAACCCAAGTTACTATATACTTATTCTGAAACCTTGGACCTTTTGGACACAGAATTTTCTATCCATATTAATCCAACAGAATAGTTAATAACATTTAATGTTGATTGGCGCTAATGGTAAAAAAATCTGTCTGCAATACAGGAGACACAAGGGACTCGAGTTCAATCCCTGAGTCAGGAAGATCCCCTAGAGGAGGGCATGGCAACTCATTCCAGTATTCTTGCCTGGAGAATCCCATGTACAGAGAAGCCTGGCAGGTTACAGTCCATGGGGTCACCAAGAGTCTGACATGACTGAGCAACTATACTTACACTTAATTCCCTAACTTAAAGTTCTTTCTGATTAAAACTGCTAGATGGCTTTCTATTAAATGCTTCTAAAGTATGTGTTACACAACATCCCAATTATTTCATGGGAAGGAGAAGTGGACAAAATCATCTTTAAATGCAAGTGGAAAAAGAGAATAATAAATATCTGCTGCTGCTGCTGCTAAGTCGCTTCAGTCATGTCTGACTCTGTGTGATCCCACAGACGGCCTCCTACCAGGCTCCTCTGTCCCTGGGATTCTCCAGGCAAGAACACTGGAGTGGGTTGCCATTTCCTTCTCCAATAATAAATATCTATTAATAGCCAAAAGAAAATTATGGAAAAGGCGATTTCTTGGGAGAACTTTCCTTAGCAGAAATTGGCTTGGGAATAAACAAAAACATGAGTGGAACAGAGAATTCAGAATGCAAATTCCCAGATACATGAAACTTTGCTGTATGCCAATGGTGGTATTTCGATTCACTTACAAGAGTGGGGTTCATTTAATAAATGCTTTTCTCAATTAGCTGCCCATATTAAAAAAGAAAAACTTAAGTTGGATTTTAGCCTCATGCTATACACAAAAATAAATCCCAAGCATACTACATGCAACTATAAAAATTAAAATCTTAGAAAAAAATACAGAAAATTACAATGGTCACTGAGAGATTTTTAAGACTCCCCTAGCCAAGACAGGGAACAGAACTGTGAAAGAAAATATAAGTGTATTTGAAAAAATGAGCATTAAAATATATTCAGTGGCAACAAACACCATAATCAAAATCATTTAGAAAGATTACAATAGACTAAGAAAAATATCTGTGATGATAAGATAAAGTTTAAATCTTCAATATGTAATGTGACCTCACAAATTATTAAGGTAAAAGATATAATAGAAATATGAGTAAATTATATGAAAAATGGTAAGTAAATTTTAGCATTTATACTATTTTAGTATTACACTATGATTTAAACATTCAAATAATACTATAATGTCATTATTAAAATACCTCTGTGGGCAATCATGAATGGGGAGAGGGTCTCTTTAAACTATTGGAGGAAGTGTAAATTATGTTAGCATTGTTCATGTCAGATATTGGTAATATTTCTATAACAATATTTCATAAGAAAGAAACCAAACCTTCAACAGATTTCATTGGGATTTTTTGAAAACTTAGAGCAGTGCTATCCAACAAAAAATACAATATAAATCACAAGTGCAAATCCCATATGTCATTTTAATTTTTTAACAGCTATATAACAACAAATAAAAAGAAACAAGTGAAATTATAGCAGTATATTTTATTCAATCCAGTAAAACATGTAAATCAATATTAAAGTTACTGAAAGATTTTACATTCTATTTTAAATCTTTGAAAACTAGTGAGTGTTTTTACATTCACAGCACATCTCAATTTGAACCAGCTGTATTTCAAGTGCCCAAGAGCCACATGTCTAGTTGATACAGTGTCAGGCAGCACAGTATAGTGTTTTTTGCCCATCAACAGACAGAAAGTATGTAAGAGTTCACTGATCTGACATCATAGAACAAATCTGCATTCAGAGAATACAATTTTTTCAACTCACTGTCATTTATTATCAAAATCTTCTATGACACAAGTAGTATGTAACAGGAACTGCCCAAATGTATAACTATTCCAACTTGCTCGAATGTGTTTTCACTTGGCAACATTCAGTTACTTGATTCAAACAGGAAGAATACAGTTGGATAGACTTATTCAGGGCTGGAGTTTAATCAAGCAGCTCTGATGGAAAAAAAGGGGGTACAAGTTGAAGCATATGCAAAGATATGACTGTAATAGTGATGCACTGATTCAGATTTGGATAAAAAGGAAGGGATGATCAATAAAAGCAAAACTATGGAATAATCCAGCATGGAAATAAAGGTTCAATACAAAGAAATATTCATTATTTTCCATTAACATTCATGCCTAGAGAGAGAAGGAGATGGGGAGGGGGAAAGGGAATGAAGGAGGAGAAAGAAGGGGAGGAGAGGAAGAAGAGAGGCACTCCAGAATCATGGAAGAAGAGAAGGAAAGAAGGAAGGGAAAGGATGAAACAGAATATTTAAACACATAAGAAAATATCTACATTAAAATGTGTTCATAATGAAATTTATGGAACTTGTCTCTGAACCTTTTCATAGGAAAAAATTTCCTTTGGTGTAGTGCTATCAGCTTTTGAGTACAAATAAACCATTACACTAGCACAGATCTTAAAACAAAAAACAAATACACAAAACCCTTTCTTTAACCCACATCTCCTGCAGTGGCTACTTTCTTTCTGCATACTGGAGCCAAGCTTTCAAAAGTTGTCTACATGGCATCCACATCCTCATCTACCTTCACCCTTCAACTCTCATCCCCTCTCCTAAAGCTACTTAACCTCTCTCCCTACAGTCATCAGTAAGTTTCATGTCAAATCCATCAGCTAAATTTCAGTCTTCAATTTACCTGAACTATTCAAAGAATTTCAATCCGTTCACCACTCCTGCCTCCCCAAAACATCTCATTCTTGAATTCTTGCCATTATACTATTTTCCTCCTTTTCTTTTTAGCCTCTCCTCAATCATATAGGGTAACTCCTCTGTCTCTATCAATATATAAATTTTACTTTATGTGGTTCTTTATCCTGGGTCATCTTTTCTTTCTACTCTAGACACTTCTTTTCTGCTATCTTATTTACTGATGAAATTTTAAAGACTGTGCATACCTGTGCTCTCAGTCGTGTCCAACTCTTTGTGACCCCATGGACTGTATAGCCCACTAGGCTCCTCTGTCCATGGGATTTCCCAGGCAAGAATACTGGAGTGGGTTGCCATTTCCTTCTCCAGGGCATCTTCCCAACCCAGGGATCAATATATATCTCCTGCATTGGCAGGGAGACTCTTTACTAGCTGAGCCAAGTACTTTTCCCAATTTTATATCTCTAGCCTGAACTCCCTTTCTGAGCTCCATATCATAACATCAAATGCTTATCTGACATCGCTACCTGAGTATTTCTCATCTAGCCCAAATGTAACATATGCAAAATTGAAATTGAATGTGTTCATGCCCTTGCCATTTCTTCCTGCTCCTTCAGTCTTTTCCATTAGAGTAAATGACAACTTATGACCTTCCCAGTTTTCCATGCCACAAACCTACCATTGACTCTCCACATCTCTTTCCCCCTCAGACTCTGTATCTACTACAACAGCACAAAAAGCATATAAGTAATAGTTCTCAATAAACACGTCCACTTCTCCCTTTATTTTACTTTTGAATAAATTCCTAATTGTTCAAAAACTTCCATTGTTGACTTCTTCCAATTAACTGTACCAAAAGCACCTCACAAGATCTTTTATTTTTTTCAGATCATAAGCTCTTTTTATTTTCACCTTCATTGATTCAGAAGGTGATTTAGAAGAAGAATAACCTTTCACATGATCTTCTAAAAACAAAAATCTAGTCATGTTATGCTTCTGTTTTAAAATGCTTCAGTATCTACTCATACTTAGGGGACTTTTCATACAGGCTTATGTAATTGAGTTTCAGTTTACTTTTCCAGCTTCTTCTTCTGCATCTCTCCCCTTGCTCATTAGAAGACTGACTGTAACCTTGTTAAAATCTGAAAAATTGTCTGTCACTCAGAGTCTCCTTCCTTCACCTACATCATTACACTTAATTGATCACACCTGAACTTCATTAATTTGTGTCTATCTCTCCAATTTGGTAAGAGCACACTGAATTCTAACCTTGTTTTCCAAGGCGATCATTAACACTATTAATAACGTATCATCTGTCACCTAATGAGGATACTAAACTTCCTACTCGATTACTACAAAAGATCTCAATCAAGGACCGATCTCTGAAGTAAAATGCTGATTACACTGCTTCAGGTTGATATTAGCCCACTGATAGTGTGGATAAAGGCTTCACAATGGCCTGTCAGTGATGCTATTTTTTATCATCTGCCAGGAGGATTGAGATAATAGCTTGTAAATTATGCTGGAGGAATTTTATAATTCCTCTTTCTTTTTTACTAAGATAAGTGTCATAAGGATCCTCTTTGTGTGCCTCAATTTAAACACATTTTAAAAGTTTGTCAGAAACAGCATGCTACAAACTTTTCATATAAGTAAAAGCATTGTATTAACAAAGCATAAAAATTCTATTGCTAAATTTTATAATTAATATAATTTTATAACTACACAGTTCAAAACTCTAGACTTCATAGTGCTTAACTCATAATACTAACCTTTGAATGAATTATTTCCTCACCAACTATAGAGACTTCAAGTTTTCAAACATGCACCATAAAGCTAGAACACTCCAAATATTTTTATCTAGAGGACTCACCAGACTCACCTCACAAGGCACTCTATTTTTAGCACATAAAAGGAATAGATCTAATTCTGATGATTTTTAACTTTCAATAGAAGATTCTTAAAGATTGCTTTAACAATAACAGCAATTTTCTAAAAGAGGAAAAGCTTACAGGAACAGGAATGGCAGTGTTTGAGAAATAAAGGTATTCTAACCCAAACTCTTTTTTTCCTCCAAAAAAAAAAGAAACTCATTCAAACTAGTTCATATAAAGAAAAAGTCATTGCAGGATGTCACAGGCATTTCATGAACAGACAATATCAGAACAACAAGAGCAGCGGGGTCCTACACGACCTGCAAATGGAAAGTCAGAAACCAAGACTCTTCCCTCTGTCTTTCTCCTTAATTCTCTCTTCTAGTCTTTTGTCTAATTATCCATCTTCCACACGAGTCAACTAGTTGTCATTCTCTATTGTATGTCACCGAACATTGACCTTTGACTGCTAACAGTCTCATTATCTATTGTTTGGAAGGAAAGAAGGGCTTTGTTGAATCCAACAAATCTTTAAATGCCAGACAACACACATCACTGGCCATTAAGCAGTCAAAGGACTGGCTCCAACAGGGACCCAATAGTTCACGAATTACATTAAAACTGTAGTTGTCTCCTGAGATTTCTTAATTACACTGGTCTTCTAAATCTAAATAAAATGTGATTGGCCAATGTAGAAAATGTGTACATCTTAAGGATTCTTCATACAGTCACAAGAAATACTCTACAATTTGTCATTCCAGTGCCATGATTTTATAGAATCCTACCACTTTGATGTGATAAGTTTCTACATGTTGATGTTTCTCCACCCTGCACCCCATCCCCTAAAAAAAGACTTTAACAGTTTAGAAAACTGTTAGGAAATGAAAGGCCACAATGAATTATTAAATGTTTTCGTATGATTATATGAAACAACATAACTTCTTGTCCAAATTAGGTGCTAGTCTTCTGACATGCTCACCTATCAAAGTAATGTGATATCTCAATCACATAAATTCAAAGTAGAAACATAATAAATGGTAGCTACTAAAAGGCAAAAATTTCAAGTAGTCTGAAACTATATTGTTTTTCTGAAAGTTAGACATGATCCTACAGATAAATATGAACAAAAAGGGAATGAGACCATTGATCTTGACTGAAGGATGAGGTTGACACCTCAACCTAGACCATGACCAAACAAAATTAGGCAAATGAAATTCCATGTTAAGAATGTCTCGTGCTTTTCAGTATGTCTTCCTTATTAAATGGAACACATAAAAATGAAGCAATGAGAATTACTAATACGAAGCTTAAAAGAAAAGGAAATATGACACATAATTCATATGATAAAGCAAAACTTGAACTGGATACAAAGAAAATCTTATAAAAAACCACAAGGCAATAATGAATTACTTCTCATGATTACAAAGAGAAGTAATCTTTCTGGATTATCTCAATCAGAAGCATTTGGAAGCAGCAAAGAAATCTATGCCTAATGGTAAAGGTCTAAAAGGTTCATTATATTTCTGAGTGAAAAATAAATACAAGAGTGAAAAATAAATAAATCCATACAATATCTGTTATCTTCATCACCTGAACTATTTCAGTATCTGCAGTAAAACATAGATACCATTCTTTATATTTAAAATAGGAAAGAATTACAAGACCATATAACAACTCATTTTTAAATAATAACTTCTAGAATATTTGTCCTTCCTATTCTTATTTCATATACATCTCCAAAATTATTGTAAGATATTCTATAATATATATACATAGAAAGTAATAAAATAGCAACTGTACCTTAGATGATCAGGTAGTGAGTGAAAGTTGCTTGGTGACCCCATGGACTGTAGCCCACCAGTCTCCTCTGTCCATGGAATTCTCCAGGCAAGAATACTGGAGTGGATTGCCATTCCCTTCTCCAGGGGATCTTCCCAACCCAAGGATCACAGCCAGGCCTCTTGTATTGGCAGGCAGCTTCTTTACCATCTGAGCCACCAGGAGAGCCCTGATGATCAGGTAGCAGCCATTTAATTTCTTAAAACATGTGATTTATATTTGGCAGGAACGATATTCTTTACATTAGTTTGTTTTTAGCCCAGCAGTAAATATTTTGGTAAAACAGATCTTCTATCTTCTTATAATTTGATGAAATGTCCCACAATTTTACATTTGATGCTTACTTTTTAAACATACATTTTTTTTTCCTTAATTGGGTCATAATTGATTCTCTGTGATATGGAGAAATAATTCCATAATGATATAGCTCTCATTTTGTCCTATTAAATTCCCATTTTATTCTTTCTTGTAACTGCCCTAGTCTAATCAATCTTTCTTTTTTTTCTCATTGTGGATTCTTTTTTCCCTCCTCCTGGAACTATTAACTACACTATTTCCCCAAGATTATGACAATATCTTTCTATAGGAAGCCACACTCCCCAGTTTTATTTTTTTTGATGTGGGAGTTTGATGACTTCATCCTTTTAAGTTTTTCCCCAAGTCAACACGAGGCAGTTTCTCCAGAAGAATTCTACTTGTTACATGTAAATATGACACTATCAATCAATGACCAAAGGAGTAAAACAATAGCCAACATGTATTAGGCAATTACTATTTGCTATGGCACCTTGAAAAGCACTTCACATGCATTTTCCCCTTTAATACTCAAAAACATTCTTTCAAATAAATGCTATTGTTCAATCCACATTTACTTTGTAACTGGGCAAATTGATATAATGATAGATTTATTTATTTATTCAAGATCACAAAGCAGATAAGCAATGAAGCTAGACTGGATTTAAAGCAGTCTGAGCTGCTGCTGCTGCTAAGTCACTTCAGTCATGTCGGACTCTGTGCGACCCCATAGATGGCAGCCCACCAAGCTCCCCCATCCCTGGGATTTTCCAGGCAAGAACACTGGAGTGGGTTGCCATTTTCTTTTCCAATGCATGAAAGTGAAAAGGGAAAGTGAAGTCACTTAGTCATGCCAACTCTTTGGGACCCCATGGACTGCAGCCTACCAGGCCCCTCCGGCCATGGGATTTTCCAGGCAAGAGTACTGGAGTGGGTTGCCATTGCCTCTCCAGTCTGAGCTGAGGCCATCATAAGTAGGGCATGATCATGATCGCCTATAGCACGTGTTCAGAAAGACATGGCAAAAAAAGGTTCCTATGCCCAATATGCTGCTGTATGCCTGAAATCCTAAGCAATTAAATATTATACAATTATTCCATAAAAGAAGGCCCTGAGAGAGCATCTCTCTTTAAAATCTCAGCATAAATAAGCCTATCAGACAGAACCCAGAGAGAACCTTTCCAGCTTGTCTGAAGAAAGTTTTATCAGTCAGCAGAGTTAAATAAAGGAATCTCCCATAGTAGAAATCTAGATCACTGACTATGCTGGAAGATTGTAGTTGGAGGGAAAGTTTCAAATCCTCAAGAACTTTAGACACAATACTTAGACAAACTATCTTCCTCACAAACTATGTACAAGCATCTAGCACATGGTGAGACAGGACAGATATGCTCTGCTTTTAACCTAACAATTCATCTCTGTCTTCATCAGAGGCCTCAAGTAATATTAATAAGAAATACAGAAACTATGGAGTAGGGAATATTCTATGCTTTAGTAAACAGTCTTTATTGAAGGTAGCAGTCAAAATTAGATTTAAACAATCATCAGTTTTGGAATAAAACAAAGAAGGAACTTCTCTTTTGGACATTAGTAGACAGTATCTAGTTACTTATAAACCAGAAAAAAGAGTCTAAATGGAATTTTTATCCACTGTGCATCATTTTCACACTGTCTTAGTTCTGGGTACCATATTTTTCCTGCTTCCACTAAAGGACAAGTTGAACACTCTGATGGAAGTTTATACAGTATTGTCATTACAAATACAAAATACACCAACTGCTGGAAATATATCTTCATAGGCATGAAACTGTTATTTACCACTTTAGATTGTGTTTGCCCATTTTACACTCATATTACTACACAACTCTTGGGGATGGGTAGGTAGAAGATTGTTGGTGAAATGATGAATGAGATCTTCAGATATTTATTGGTTATGGAACTGTGGGCAACTCACTCATTGAGTCTTACTTTTCTCATGTCTAAAGTGAGGCAGTTGGAGTAACTAACCCCTAATGTGTCACATTTAGCTCAAGTCTATGATGCTACAGAGACACCTGCCCAAAGCAGAGAGAGAGGTCACACAAAAAGGTGTTCGTTAAAAAAAAAAGAGAGAGAGAGAGATTAATCAGAACTAGTTCTTTTAAAAGACTATTCACATCAAGGAATGGCATGGGTTAATAACAAAAGAGAGCTCGTTAGAAGTGTCATTAGCTGAGCCAAATAAGGAGGTAAATGAATCAAGTGAAATAATATTGTATTGGAAGGACCAAAAGAGATGAGGGGAAATGCACAGGAGGAACAAGAATACTCAGAATGAGACAAAAGGTGGTTTACATCACTGCAGCATTATTCATACTACCAAACACTTCAAAGCATTACTTGAGCATTAAGTGAAATAATAGTTATGTTTTGTCTAAACTGCTCAATCTAGAAGTTTGAAACAAACTGTAGCTGATTCTATTTAACAAAATTGTTCAACCAAAATTACAAAAGAGCTAACCTGCTCAAGGTTCAAAAGATATGGCTGGTTTATTTACTGAAGCAAGCCAAGATGCAGTCCATCAGACCACAGCTTTCAGAATGTCAGTGTTCACTACACAGAAAGTTAACATATTAAGATATCAGTTCTTTTCTTGTCATTTCCACTGCCACAAGTACACTTCCCATTTTAACTAAAAAGCAGTATTTTGAAACTCGTATATGAAAAAACACATTTCCCATAGCTAAAACCATAATTTAATTTTTTTAAATGCTAGTAAGCTATGAGAAACTCCATTCAGCAAATCAATAGAATTTCATTCAGATTTTTTATCGCTTATGTCAGTGTGTACATCTTCAGTACTCTTAATATGCAAGTGAAGCCTTTTTCTTTTTAATTTTCAAAACTGAACACTTTTTATATTCATTATACAATTCACAAATGCATTTGACATATTTCAAAAAGAAGTGAAAACAAGTGCCTTCACTTCCATTTGACCCGTAAATGCATTTATTTTTCAGACGAATTGACTGCTCTTCCTTTTGCGTTAGGAAAAGCTGTTTCGAGGACTTTCTGCAGAAAGTAATCTCTCTGACTAGCAGGTCACAGGCCATTTACCGGGTTGGAATCCGGGAGCCCCGGCAGGTAAACGGGCAGTTCTGCTGTAACATGTTGACAGAATTTTTAGGCTGATGTGTAACTGTAACACATTCCAAGGTGATTTTGGATACTAGAGGAGGGTGTCCCAGGTGCTCTGGAAAGTGCCAGCTACTTAGAAGTTGCAGCACTGGCGGTGGCGCGCTGCCCAGATTTCAAGAGTGCTTCCACCTGCTCGGGTCCGGGTTCCCCGGCCAAGAAGCCCGCGGGAGGCGCCGGCAGAGCGGCAGCCTGATCCCCCACCGCGAGGAGCACGGTCTCCGCGGGACCCCGGGGCCGGCCGGTCTCCCTCCCGCCTCCCGACCGCGCGCGCACCCACCTGGGGGCGCTGGGCCGCCGGCAGGCTGCTCGCAGCTCCCGCGCGCCCAGCCTGGCGCTGCTGGCAGCATCGCGGCCGCTGAAGCCCAGGCGCCTGGACGCGTGCCCGCCGAGCCCTGACTCTCCTGATCTGAGGTTCTCCTCGACCTGGTCTCCGGGCCTCGCTGTCCTCAGCCCGCTTCCCACCGCGGCTGCTGCTGCCGAGGTCCCGGAAACGCAGCCCCTGGGCGCGGGCCGCAGGGCGAGGGCTCACCGCTCTGGGCTCCCTGCGGAAGTGAAACTGCTCAGGGGCTCGCGCTGGTCTCCTTTTTAGGCCACTTTGGTTTCTTCTAACACTCCTCGGCGGAGAAGGCAATGGCACCCCACTCCAGTACTCTTGCCTGGCAAATCCCATAGGAGGAGCCTGGTAGGCTGCAGTCCATGGGGTCGCTAGGAGTCGGACACAACTGAGCGACTTCACTTTCACTCTTCACTTTCATGCAATGGAGAAGGAACACTGGAGAACTCCAGTGTTCTTGCCTGGAGAATCCCAGGGACGGGGGAGCCTGGTGGGCTGCCATCTATAGGGTCGCACAGAGTCGGACACGACTGAAGCGACTTAGCAGGAGCAGCAACACTATTTGGGCCTGTTCCCTCCTCACCTTTTCACTCAGGACGTTTTTAGAGCGAGATTACCTGTTCCTGTCGACTTTCTTGTCCCATTCAAGGGCTTCTGCGATGCCCCTTCTTCCTGGAAGAAATAGGGTTATCAGAACCAGACACGTACTGGAAAAGAGAGATAGTTGTTCAGTAGCTCAGTCGTATCTGACTCTTTGCGATCCCATGGACTGCGTGCAGCAAGCCAGGACTCCCTATCCCTCTTTATCTCCTGGTGTCTACCTAAGTTCATCTCCTTTGAATCGCTGATGCCATCCAGCAGACCTACAGATATGGATGAGTCATTAAAGGTATAGGTAGTAATGTAGATAGAGATACATAGTTGGAATTTTTTGGTTTGTTTTGGGTTTGGGGGGCTTGTTTGTTTGCTTTGATATTGCATTTTGCCCAAACATTTTAGGTTAGATCCATAAATTATGTATTATATATTTCCTACTCCTGCTCAAAACTGGGCCTAGTTAAAAAACAAAATAGACATGGATCTAAATGGTTCTTTGTTTGTTTGCCCTAAAGACTGGAATACTCAAGAGTTTCCCCAGAGCCTTAAAATAAACATCCCTTCTTCTCTCAGGATTTCTAAATTAGTAATTTACATTCTGAAGTTAAAAATATTTTTGAAGATCAATTTGAAGAGTTGGTAATTGTTCATGCCTAAATGTCCCCCTCTCTCTTTTTATATAAGTAACCTAGAAAGGAGGCTTATACCAACTATTTATATTTGTAGAACAACTATTTGATATTGATCTCATAAAGTCTGTTTTAGGAATGGCATACAAATCAAGTATCAAAACTTTGTTTTTCACATAGCTGAACTTGTTTTACATTTTGTATCATGATGAAGTAAACTGGGAGAAATATGTCAGCAAATTTGAAAGCTATTATAGATATATTTATATATATACATTCAATATATATTCCAATTGTTCCCTTAGCCTCATTGTTAACTTTAAGTTGATTTCCTGTATTTGAAATAATGGAGCAGAAGATTTTATTTAATTTATGAAATAATATCATATTGACAAATTTATTGTCTTCTACAAGTGTCTGTTTACCAAGAGACCACAGTACAATAAGGTAAAAACAGAGAGTTTGGATTAAAGAGTATATAAACTCTTGGTCAATATTTTCAGAAATTCAGTTCTCAGGAAAGCATAAATGTTCTTAAACCAGTCCATTGGGGAGACAGTGTTCTCACTGATGCATCTTCACAAAAGATGCTTTGACCAAGATTCTGAGGGGAAAGTAATAAACACCTTCTAACTCCTGCTCGCCAGTTAAGTGTCCATCTCTTCAAAAGCATCCCAGTTTTCTCTGTGCAAATACACAATGCTCATTCCCTCCTTGCACACAAAGACTTGTTCACAAGGATAATCTTCAGATAGCAAATTGTATCTGTCCCATATCGAGTAGCCTTCTTGTATGGAGAGACCTGGACTGGAAGTCAGAAGGCTGTGGCTGCCAGCTTGACTTTCCTCCTCGCTATCTGGGCAGCTGGGGGAATTCTGTTATTTCTGAGCCTTGCATAATCCCAGCTAAATGAGGAAATTGAAATAATTATACTCAGGACTCTGCCAGCTCTACAGTTTTATGACACTGTCTCCTCTAATAACCATATTTATAATACATAGGATAATTAAGTATTTTCAGATACTTCCACAACTTTATCAGTATGATCCTGGTAAATGGAAAAATGAAAACAAAAATGTGTCTAAAATTCAGAGCTGTTTATATTAAGTTACTTTATTGAATAAGACTTTGTGTTAGAAAAGCTTAAAAATCTATAAAGTTCAAAAATTATTCTAGCTTTGTTTTTGTTTCAGGTACTGAATGAGAACACAACTCTTGTTCAAAGATTTTGATGTAACAGTTTAGCCTCTTATTTGTTCACTCTTGTTTAATTCATATTGCTATTAACAGCTACTCTGTTTTAAGTATTATGTGTGCCAAGCACCACGTGATTCCCAATGTTCATGTGATTTGGTTCTCAGACCAATGTGGCTTTAGCCACATTTTACAGTTGAAGGATCTGGATTTTAAAAGTTTTAAGTAGACAGAACTGAAATTCAATCCCAAATCTGACCCCATAGGCTTCCCTCTTAGTATAAGCCTTCTCTCCCTTTTAAGGTCGCATAGTTATTGCTAAAGATTGCATGGACGTCATAGGCAAGGTTATACAGATACATACATACATATATATATATATATATATATATAGCTTCCTCTTCTTTCCACAGAGCAAAAATCTCATAGAAATGAACATCTATCTCCTTTAAAACAGGTTTGAATTGAACTCATAATTCATTATAATATACTGGCACTATTCGGTTGAGAATATGTAGACATTGCTTTCCCAAAGAAAAGAAAATGTGTGGAGATCACACACAGAGAGATCGTGAACAAAGTCTTACATGTATTCTACCTTTGCCTATGCATATCAAAAGATATTTTAGAAATGTTTTCACTCATTTTGGTCTTCTCAGTGCCAGATAATCTTTAGTCACAGTTGACTTTATTTTCCCTCAACCTTCTCCCCTAAGGAAATGATACTGTCTAAAATGCTGGGTTAATCTCTTGGTTCACATTTGTTCTCAGACAAGAGGCACTTAGTAATCCTCACACTGAGATGCTTTTTCAGGCAGAATGCGACCAGCAGCGTGTAATCACAGGTTCCTGATTTTTCCCCTGTTACAGAATGACAAAAAATGCTATCCGCAGTTGGTTTCTAGTTTCTCAATATATCAAACTCTTGGATCCATTGACTTCTTCCCTTGTATTCTTTTTAACAGCATATTGACAGCTTCAGTCTGATTACCCCACTCAGTAGAGATTATGAGCCTCATGCTGACTCTATGTTCCAATAACTGGATGGCTGAGGCCCTGTTGCCCTGTTGAAGCTGCATGGCTGATTCCTTGTGCCTTTGCAGACTGGATGCTTTTGCTAATTCTGCTGGTTTCATTTCTACTTTTAGATTCTGGATCGCTTAAAAAAAAAAACAAACGTTCTTTCCTAAAGCAGCAAGATATCATAAAAGTTAAAGATTACATTGTTTCTTCATAGCTATTTATTATCAGAGAATTTTCCTCTTGAAGAAAATGTCCAGATCTTTAGGCATATATTATATTATATTATTCTCATGAAAGAAAATGAAAGTGAAAGTTGCTCAGTCCTAAGTCCATGGAATTCTCCAGGTCAGAATACTGAAGTGGGCAGCCTTTCCCTTCTTCAGGGGATCTTCCCAACCCAGGGATCGAACCCAAGTCCCCTGCATTCAGGCGGATTCTTTACCAGCTGAGCCACAAAGGAAGCCCATAATATTTTCATAGAGTGTCTTATTTTCTAGCTCAAAACTAGACCAAATACTACAAAGGTTTGAAGGTATTTCCTAGAAATGGTACTTTCCCTGCTATTGTTACTGAGAGACTTTCTTCATTTTCTTTTCCTTCCTCACATTTAACTGAATTCTTTCATACTAACCTAACTGTGTGATGGGCCCCCTAAAGATGTCCTAAAGATCTAAAGATGTTAGATATTTATTACCTAACATTACATGGAATGTGGGATTAAGTTAAAGATACTGAGGTGGGAAGAGTCGTGTGGATTATCCAAGTAAATCAGTGTAATAACAGGGTATTTATAAGATGGAGGCAGGAAAGTCAGAGAAGAGATGTGATGAGGAAGCAGAGATTGGAGTAATGTGCTTTGAATAAGGTTGGGGGCGGGTGGTGCCCACAAGCCAAAGAATGTAGGCCTCCTCTAGAAACAGGCAAAGACAAGGAAACACATTCCCCTCCAAAGCCTCCAGAAGAAACCAGCCCTACTGAAACCTGACATTTAGCCCAGTGGGACTAATTTTGAATTTCTGACCTGTAGAATAATAAATGTGTTTTGACCTACTAAGTTTATGGTAGTTTGTTAGAGTAGCAATAGAAAACTAATATCAACCTAAGGTGATAAATTGAGTGTTTGGAAATAATTCATTAATAGGGAAAAAATTATCTTCTTCTAAATAAACATATATTAAAGAATACTCAACTCCTTTTCACATTAATTTGCTAAGTCCCTATGGAGTAACATTTCACTGTTAATTGGTCATTGTGGTAGCTCTTTGATATTCCTTCCTGCAGGGCTATTTGCATTATGTACTTGCCTCTATTCTCTAGTGGCTGAGCAGATGTGCTAAATCTGCACTTTTCTATTCGGTTGAGAATCACTTATGGGACTCACCAAGTTTTCTGCTTATACAGTAGCTGACAATCCCCTCCTCCCCAGCCACCCCTGCCTATGTTAACAAGTGAAAGTAAGTTTGCTAGAATGGAGCTTGATTATTATATCTGAGTTCTAACAAACAATACTATAAAAATTTTAAGTGTCAAGAAATATAAAATTCTCTATTTCTCATTTTGGCTGTTTTGACTTTTTTTTTTAAACTCTGATAATTTGGTTCTGTGTTTAGCCAAAATTATTGATTAGATAAGGTTTTCAGTGCTACCCTGTACCCTACTTATAATGTTTTCCTTAGCACTTAACTCACCAGAGGTCTCTCAATAGCTAAACCTGTTAGCTTCAATCTACAGGATTGATAAAAGCAGACATTGCTCTTCACATTTTCATTATTCATTTATCTATTAGTTCATTCAAAGAGATTTTAGTAAGTGCTTGCTGCTGCTGCTGCTGCTAAGTCACTTCAGTCGTGTCTGACTCTGTGCGACTCCATAGACGGCAGCCCACCAGGCTCCCCTGTCCCTAGGATTCTCCAGGTAAGAACACTGGAGTGGGTTGCCATTTCCTTCTCCAATGCTAACCCCAAAATGCAGTGCTAGGCACTGGACATGTAGTGATGAAAAGATGCAGCCCTTGCTGCCATAAAGTCTGCCTTCAAGACATTCTGCTTCAGTTTTTGTGGAGTATTAAGGGCTGCCCTGGTGGCTCAGAGGTTAAAGCGTCTGCCTGCAATGTGGGAGACCTGGGTTCGATCCCTGGGTCGGGAAGATCCCCTGGAGAAAGAAATGGCAACCCAGTCCAGTATTCTTGCCTGGAGAATCCCGTGGACGGAGGAGCCTGGTGGGCTACAGTCCACGGGGTCGCAAAGAGTCAGTCGGACACGACTGAGCAAGCGACTTAACTATATAGGATAAAGTAATACTAAACAGTTCTGTAATAATTGAAAATATCTCTGGTCCATTGGATACGTCAAGGATATTCTTTCTTGTAAGTAATGTGATTGTTAGAGCAGCTTCCATGATAAATAAACCATAGTAAAGAAACATTGAAATTGGGAGTTTGGAACAAGATGACAACAACAGGAAGTGGTTGGAGGCAAATTTCAACAGGAAGAGAAGCAAAGATAATGTTTGAGACAGTGGTGTAACTAGCTATTAGGGTGCTTCGGGCAGTTTCTAAGAACTGTGCCCCTGAAACTATCCAAAAATTGGAAGAACATACAGAAGGTATTTTCCACATCTGCCATATAATTTCAAAGGGCAGTGAATAGCCTGTTAACAGTTCAGAAGAGAAGAGAATGCAGACATTTTTTGAGAAAACCCATTCAGAGAAGAAAAAGCAGTTAGTATAACAGACTCTACAAAGAGCTAAAAATGGGTAGCAGAACAGAAAATGGCATCTTATGGTGAGAATTCTCACCAAAAATTGACTTATCATTTTCCAAAAACAAAGCCTCCTCTAGAAGCTGGCAAAGACAAGGAAACACATTCCCCTCCAGAGCCTCTAGGAGAAACCAGCCCTGTTGATACCTGACTTTTTAGCCCAGTGAGAATGACTAAATTTCTGACCTCCTGAACTGTAGAATAATAAATATGTTATGAACTACTAACAGTAACAGAAATGTTGGTGATGTGAAACTAATATCAAGAGAGTATTAGCTCATATAGGGCTTCTGAGAGTTCATTTGCTCCTTTCCTATGACCAGTGCATTTCCACTTTCTGAGAGACCAGTTGTGTGGTCACAATTCATCTTTTGAAGAGAACATCCTAGACTTCTGCCCTCATGAGTTATCTGAGATTTCAGGACAGAGGGGCCTCAATGTCACAGGCTCTCCATTCTCTTGCTAGACCTCATATAGAATTCATGGATCCTGAGCCTCCAAGATTAGATGGAGGAAATCTCAGGCCATTCTTATTGGGATGAATGAAAAATATTTCTTCATTAAGCTTTGCTGGAATAAAAAACATCATGTATGCTTTTGAAGGAAAGAGAAGACAATATTTATTATGAAGGGGTGATTTTCTTTTGTGAATCTAGGTCAAATATACATAAGAGAGGGATGTTGAAAACTATATTGTAAAAAAGATGAATTTAACTCACTGGTATAGCTACCTCCCTAGAGGCTTCTTAGATAGCCACAGAAACAGAGGAAGTTAGGGGTGTGAGAAATTTGTCTAATGGCTAGAGATGTGAGTGGGAGAGCACTCTGAAAAATTTTGATGAGGGAATCTAAGAAATATATTTAGTCCTGTGACACTGCAAATATTTTGCATAAGTTTTCTTACGTTTGTTTCCTACTGAAAAAAAAATCTGCCTTTTATTTTGAAAATTACTGAAAGTAATATTGAAAGTAACTGAAGTAGAAGAAAATCAATTAAAAAATTTAAGATTAAAAGTGAAAGCTATTTTTACTCTAAATACATACTGAGCATTTTCTATGTGTATAATATTCTAATCAGGATACATAAAAGATGGACATTTTTTATGTTAAAGTATATAATTCATAAAATGATCTTAATAGTCTAATAATGAACAGTTAACAAAAATTCAACTTAAAAATAAAAGAATCTTGTTTTATAGGCACAATGAATACTTGCCATGAACTAGCACTGAGGAATTTGAAAATAAAGTGAATATTCAAAGCAATCATAATGGATTATTATCTAGTCAGTCAGCAGCTGTATATTAAATATCTACTATGTGTCATAGTTTCTATTCTTAGAGTGTTTTCCATAAGACAAATAATAGAAATTGTAATAAAGTATAGAGTATTCCAACATTATAATACAGAAGGTATAATATTATTATAGAATAGGCCCTGGGTTATTTGGGATATTAAACAGATTAGGACAGGGCATAGGAAGGCTAGCTTAGCGTGATAGTGAGGAAAACTCTCCCAGGGATTAATTATCCATATGCCTGACGAATTTTAAATAATTAAAATACAATCTCTAAAGTAAAATCTCAGTTTAGGAAAAGGCAAGGGCTCCTTAATACACTGAAACTATTTTCACAAGTGAATTCCAATCTACACTAAAACAAGCAAAAAATGATAATGATCAGTAAAGCTATTGTACCATAGAGCTAAATATGTCACTTTTTCCTAAATCTTTACTGAAACGTATTCATTATTATAATACCATTAACAAGTGGTAATTATTTTTTAGTTTTCTCTTGAAATTCTGAATGAAGTGGACAGTTACCAACTGTATTGATAGTTTCCCCTTATATACCTTTCATATTTGGTTAAAAGGGATCTGATTTCAGTGACTAACTGGGTAGAATGCAATTTATCTTGCCACCAACTTCTTTTTCATCAAAAATACTGCCTTAAAGAAGAAAGGGAGAAGCTACATGTGAAGTAAGCCTTTTCTTTTTTGGCCCTTTGAAGAAGTACGTGTTACACAAGGGTGCGGTGGGTCCTTCCCAGACAAGCATAACCAGTAAGAATGGTCTAGTAGGACTTTCTTAGGATGCTTCCTATTCCCTGGAAGAGGTCTAGCTCCCTAATTCCTATTCAGACACAAAGGGAGAAGATCTGCTGTCTGATATGTGTCCCAGTGAACTAGAAATCACAATATAAATCAGTTGACCACTTGTGGCCACACCGTGACTCTGACGTAGGCTCATTAGTGAACTCAACTGCAGTGCAGATTAATCCTCATTTACCCATTACATCTGTTTGTCAGAAGCTAAAGGGAATTCCCTCCTTGGGCTTAAGAGGGGATTCACCTATAAATCTGATTCTATGATCTGAGCAGAATTGACTACACATTCTTGTGACTTCCTGTGCCCTGTGCTTTTTCTTATTTTTATCATAACAACACTCATACAGTTTATTCTTACTGATTTTAATATAGCCTTCCTGTAATAAAATGTAAGCCCCTCAAAGGATCTTATTCATTTTTCTATCCCCGGGACTATCATAGTTTTAAGAATAGAATAGGTGACTCATACATAAAAATTAGTGTTTGTTGAATTAATCACTGTGAGAACTATTAGAAACACAAAGTTGAACAAAAAGAGTCCCAGGTCTCAAAAATCTTAATGCCTAATGAAGAAGGCAGATATGTAAACCAATTGTAATTTAATTCACATAAATATAACCCCAGATAGGCTTCCCAGGTGTCTCAGTGGTAAAGAATCTGTCTCCAGTGCAGGAGATGCAAGAGACACAGGTTCAATCCCTGGCTAGGGAAGATCCCCTGGAGGAGGGCATGGCAACCCACTCCAGAATTCTTGCCTAGAGAACCCCATGGACAGAGGAGCCTGGTGGGCTTCAGTCCATGGGATTGCAAAGAGTCAGACATGACTGAGCACAGAAGCCACAAACCCTAAATAAAGGTGCAGAACAAACTGTTTAAGCCGGAAATGGAAGAGGTGATTAAATACTGGGGAGCCTTCTGAGCAAAGTAAGTTTTGGAGTTTGGATCTTTAAAATTGGGCATTATTTCCACAGAGGTTATTTCCACAAAGAGATGAAGGAGGTACAATGAAGAAGCAGCTGTGAGTTATGCCTAAACTTTGGACTTTTATTATTTAAACAGCTTCACTGCTGGTAGCATTCTTCAGAGTGTTATCAGAGGTCGTGCATTAGGCTGAACTCTTTTGTATGTACATGATAGATTCCCAGCCCAAACCAAGTTATGTAAAGTGGGACATTTTAACAGATCCTGTGATCAAAGTGTGGGAAGAAGAGTCGTGTATCTAGGCTTTGTGGAAAACTGAAATAAAGGACTGTTCTCTCCCGCTCCACTTCCTTTCTGTTATTCTAGAATGCAGTGCTGTGCATGCTAACTCACTTCAGTCATGTCCAACTCTTTGTGACCCTATGGACTGTAGCCTGCCAATCTCCTCTGTCCATGGAATTCTCCGGGCAAGAATACTGAAGTGGGTTGCTGTGCCCTCCTCCAGGGGATCTTCCCAACCCGGGGATCCAGCCCATATCTCTTACGTCTCTGCTTTGGCAGGTGGGTTCTTTACCAGTAGTACCACCTGTTGTTGTTCAGTCCCTCAGTCGTGTACAACCATCTGTGACCCCATGGACTGCAGCACACTGTGCTCCCTTGTCCTTCCCATCTCCTGGAGCTTGCTCAAACTCATGTCCATTGAGTCAGTGATGCCATCCAACCATTTCATCCTCTGTCTTCCCCTTTTCCTGCCTTCAATCTTTCCCAGCATCAGGGCCTTTTCTAATGAATTGGCTCTTCACATCAGGTGGCCCAAAGTATTGGAGCTTCAGCTTCAGCATCAGTCCTTCTAATGGATATTCAAGATTGATTTCCTTTAGGATTGACTGGATTGATCCTTTTGCAGTCCAAGGGACTCTCAGGAGTCTTCTCCACAGTTCAAAAGCATCAATTATTTGGCATTCAACCTTCTTTATGGTCCAGCTCTCACATCTGTACATGACTACTGGAAAAACCATAGCCTTGACTAGACGGACCTTTGTTGGCAAAGTAATGTTTCTGCTTTTCAGTACGCTATCTAGGTTTGTCATAGCTTTTGTTCCATGGAGCAAGTCTCTTTTAATTTCATGGCTGCAGTCACCATCTGCAGTGATTTTTAGAGCCCAAGAAAATAAAGTCTTTCACTGTTTCCATTGTTTCCCCATCTATTTGCCATGAAGGGATGGGACCAAATACCATGATTTTTGTTTTTTGAATGTTGAGTTTTAAGTCAACTTTTTCACTGTCCTCTTTCACCTTCATCAGGGGCTCTTTAGTTCTTCTTTGCTTTCTGCCATAAGGGTGGTGTTATCTGCATGTCTGAGATTATTGATATTTCTCCTGGCAATCTTGATTCCAGCTTGTACTTCATCTAGCCCAGCATTTCACATGATGTACTCTGTATATAAGTTAAATAAGCAGGGTGAAAACATACAGCCCTGACATACTCTTTTCCCAATTTTGAACCAGTCCATCGTTCCATGTCCAGTTCTAACTGTTGCTTCTTGACCTGCATACAGGTTTCTCAGAGGCAGGTAAGGGGGTCTAGTATTCCCATTTCTTTAAGAATTTTCCACAGTTGTATTCCACTCAGTCATAGGCTTTAGTTTAGTCATTGAAACAGAATTAGATATTTTTCTGGAATTCTTTTGTTTTTTTTCTATGATCCAATGTATGTTAGCAATTTGACCTCTGGTTCCTCTGCTTTTTCTAAATTCAACTTGAACATTTGGAAGTTCTCGGCTCATGTACTGTTGAAGCCTCACTTGGAGAATTTTGAGCATTAGCTTGCTAGTGTGTGAAATGAGTGCAATTTTGCTGCAGTTTGAACATTCTTTGGCATTGCCTTTCTTTGGTATTGGAATGAAAACTGACCTTTTCTAGTCCTGTGGCACCACCTGGGAAGCCCCTATTCTAGAACAGCTGCCTGGAAATGTTGAAAATAGGCCAAGCTGAGGCAAAATGAGTAGGGTAGTGAGTTACTCTCTGCGGTATCAAGTTTAGAAAATCATGAGGTATGAATCTTCACAGCAGCGTAATCTATAAGAGTTAAAACATGGAAACAACCCAGATGACCATTAACTGTTGAATGGGTTAAAAAACATGCAGTATAACATACAATGGGATATTATCATGCAATATAAAGAATGAGTTCTGCTATATACTACAACATGGAAACATAGGTCAAGTTAAAGAAGCCACTCACCAAAGACCACATACTGTATCATTCTATTTATATGAAACGTCCAGAGTAGGCAATCAGGGACAAAAAGTAGACTTGTGAAGAGGTTGAGGTTAGCAGCAGATGAAGAGTGAATGCTCAGTCCAGGATTTCTTTTTTAGGGTAATTAAAATATTCTAAAATTAGAAAGTAAAATTAGAGAGTAAAATTAGCAAAATCAGAAAGTAAAAATTAGAACGTAAAATTAGAAAATGAAAGTGAAAGTCACTCAGTTGTGTCCAACTCTTTGCAAGTACATGGACTATACAGTCCATGGAATTCTCCAGGCCAGAGTACTGGAGTGGGTACCTTTTCCCTTTTCCAGGGGATCTTCCCAACCTAGGGATCAAACCCAGATCTCCCACATTGCAGGCAGACTCTTTACCAGCTCAGCCACAAGGGAACCTAAAACTAGACAGTGGAGGTAATTGTAGGACTCTGAATATACTATGCTATGCTAAGTCACTTCAGTCATGTCCAACTCTGTGCGACCCCATAGGCGGCAGCCCAACAGGCTCCCCCATCCCTGGGATTCTCCAGGCAAGAACACTGGAGTGGGTTGCCATTTCCTTCTCCAATGCATGAAAGTGAAAAGTGAAAGTGAAATTGCTCAGTCGTGTCCAACTCTTTGCAACCCCATGGACTGCAGCCCTCCAGGCTCCTCCATCCATGTGATTTTCCAGGCAAGAGTACTGGAGGGGGGTGCCATTGCCTTCTCCGCTGAATATACTAGCAATGACTGAATTATGTGTTTCAAAAGGGTGAATTTTATGGTATATAAATTACATCTCAATAAAACTATTATTAAAAATTAATAAAGTGCTTTACTTGATCTAAATTAATTCAAGAGATAATGTTTGCAGTTAAGGAAGGATGCATGGAGTATGTTGATTCATCTCGCTCATCAGATGTTCATCTTTGAGACTACAAACAACAGCTATAGGAGGAGTTAGATATTTCAGAAGATGGTGCACATGGTTGGACTTGAGAAAACCACTTCCCCTGGAAAAGTTAGATATTATTCTCAGAAAGAGTTAAGAAGGGATGTGGGTGTTCCAGGTAGTTCAATAGTAAAGAATCCGCCTGCCAGTGCAGAAGATGCCATAGGTGCGGTTTCCATGCCTGGGTTTGGGATGAGCCCTGGGGAAGGAAATGGCAACCCACTCCACTACAGTCCATGGGGTCACAAAGAGTCAGACATGACTGAGGCACACAAGCATAAAAGGTCAGCTTGAAGAGCCTAGTGACTCTAGCAGTTGGCTTAGTTACTGTGTGCGGTGGCATGTACTTCTTAGTTCTATGACAGTCATCTCTCAATTCCTGGAGGCATTAGCTAAGGGCAGCTCACAACTGTGTTCTCTCGTTTTGTCTGTCCTTCACAAAAAGAAGCTGCCTTGATCAAGGTTACTCACCTTCCCTACAAGACAACCTGTATCCAGGAGTATAGCAGCTCCAGTGGAAGTTCAGTGTGGAAGGGCAAGGGCTGGACTGCTTACCCAAGTTGAATCATTTTGAAGGGTTGTTCGGCACAAGGGCTTCCCTGGTGGCTCAGACAGTAAGGAGTCTGCCTGTAATGCAGGAGGCCTGGGTTCGACCCCTAGGTCGGGAAGATCCCCGGGTCGGGAAGATCCCCTGAAGGGAATGGCAGCCCACTCCAGTATGCTTGTCTAGAGAATCCCATGGACAGAAGAACTTCGTGGGCTACACTCCACTGGGATGCAAAGAGTCAGACATAACTGAGCAACGAACACACTACACTACGTAGATTCAGCATAAGAACTCACCGAAGTATAATATGCCCTGAGGTCTCTGTTGCAACTGCTTCGCTGCTCAGCATCTTCCTTTGTCAAGTCCTACTTCCTTTATCTCGTGCATGTGTTGTTCCTGAAACAATTTCTCAACAAAGATTCTGCATGCAAATATCAGAATGTATTCCCCAGAGAACTTGTGACAGTTGGTACCACGAATGACCCTAAGAAGCTAACTGAAAAGTGATACTTGGAGCTTGATCTCAATCTAGGTCTGAGAACATCATCACAGGCACTGAGAGCTTCTAGTGTGTGGTTTCAATATAGTTCCTAAGTTTATTTCAGTTGTGAACTGGAAAGGTAGGCCAATGGGAAGGATGGGTGCTCAGGCACATGAAAGGTTTGGGGAAACTAGTAATGATGAGGACTACGGAATTGAATAACTATAGAAAGAGCCATTTGGTGCATTGAAAGAAGAAAGCAAAGGCTGAGGGTGATGAATGACGAATATAAATCAAACTGTGAAAGACAAAGTCTCCTAGGCAGCATATAAAGAACAGAGTCTCATCTGCTGTACCTGAAGGTCAGGGAAGGCTAAGGATCAGGGCCAAGACTTAATTTTATGAGTAGCAGAACTCCAGAGAAGTTTAAATTCTCAATCCCAGTGAGTCTGCTATGCCAAGATCAGGACTGTAATTGTGAAGGAATGGACTCTGAAATTCTAAATGGACAAGCTCAGTAGCAGTTGTCCTCTGAAGGCCAGGGCTTTTACATAAGGAGGATCCCAGGTAGGAAATGGGATGATAAAATCCCCAAATAGTCAATTCAGTATTATAATCACCAGAAATATAATGGACACAATAAATGGAATTAGCAGCAAGATTGTCATGACAAACAGGGGAGCCTGATCCTCACGGACCTATGGAGATGACTAATAGAACACAAAGCACATGGAACAAAATAACTAAGCAGACAACAAAGATATTGTTCAATCTATACATTGTTTAAACTATATTGAAGAAAAATAGCTTTCAGGCTTGAGCCATTTCCTACATTTGAAACCCACTGAATGAAAGAGATCCCCAGATCTCTGCAGCATCATATCAAGTTTTCATGGTAATGATTCTCCTGGGCTGTGCTTAGTCATTCAGTCATATCTGACACTTTTTGACCCCGTGGACTGTAGTCCACCAGGCTCTTTTGTCCATGGGAATTCTCCAGGAAAGAACACAGGAGTGGGTTACCATGCCCTCCTCCAGGGGATCTTCCCAACCCAAGGATTGAACACAGGTCTCCTGCATTTTGGGCAGATTCTTTATTGTCTGAGTCTCAGGGAAGCCCACTCAATGATTCCGCTCAGTTCAGTTGCTCAGTCTTGTCCAACTCTTTGCAAGCCTGTGGACTGCAGCACACCAGGCTTCCCTGTCCATCACCAACTCCTGGAGCTTACTCAGATTCATGTCCATGGAGTCAGTGATGCCATCCAATCATCTCATCCTCTGTCATCCCCTTCTACTCTTGCCTTCAATCTTTCCCAGCATTGGGGTCTTTTCTAATGGGTCAGTTCTTTGCATCAAGTGGCCAAAGTATTAGAGCTTCAGCTTCAGCCTCAGTCCTTTCAAAGAATATTCAGGACTGATTTCTTTTAGGATTGACTGGTTTGATCCCTTTGCAGTACAAGGGACTCTCAAGAGTCTTGACACACTGATTTAAACATTACATGTTTTCATCAGAAGCTTGGTATTTGTTCCTTGGATATGAAAGAAATGTGTTCTGTTAGTTGCTCAGTTGTGTCTGACTCTGTAACCCCATGGACTGCAACCCACCAGGCTACTCTGTCATGGAATTCGCCAGGCAAGAAAACTGGAGTGGGTAGCATTTCTTTTTCCAGGGGATTCTCCTAACCAAGGGATCAAACTTGCTTGTCCTACATTGCAGGTGGACTTTTTACTGTCTGAGATACCAATCTCAGAGGAGAGGGAACTGAAAATATTTACCCAGGTGGGTTCCAGAATTGCTATGAAGCAGTGACTACTACCGGAGAAGGCAATGACACCCCACTCCAGTACTCTTGCCTGGAAAATCCCATGGATGGAGGAGCCTGGTGGGCTGCAGTCCATGGGGTCGCTAAGAGTCAGACACGACTGAGCGACTTCACTTTCACTTTTCACTTTCATGCATTGGAGAAGGAAATGGCAACCCACTCCAGTGTTCTTGCCTGGAGAATCCCAGGGACAGGGGAGCCTGGTGGGCTGCTGTCTATGGGGTCGCACAGAGTTGGACACGACTGAAGCGACTTAACAGCAGCAGCAGCAGTGACTACTATGTTATACACATACCACCACGGCTCTTGAAGAGAATTATTAATTTAAATTATCCTGCTCCTATCTCATCATTGTATGTTGGGGTTGGAGTTGGGGATGGGTAGAAGGAGCAGATAACTTAATTTTTAGTTTATAATATTCTGTATTCAGTATGGCTGATTTGCACTGTTGTATGGCAGAAACCAACACAACATTGTAAAGCGATTTTCTTCTAATTAAAAAATAAATTTAAAAAAAAGGACAAGTTGCTTAAAAAGTTGCACCTGAGGAATTTCACACCAGGGGCCTCAGCCACACTTGGACTCAGTTTAGATGATGAAATTATGAATATTAAGCCTAAGTTTCAAGCCTATGTCTGAGGTTATAATAGAATGACATTGTGATTCTTAGAAAGGGCTGAATATATTTTTGATGTTAGGGGAAATGAATCATCAGAGGCCAGAGAGAAACATGTGGTAGCTGTTATACTGGTGGTTTAGTCACTAAGTCACATCCGACTCTTGCAACCCCATGGACTGTAGCCTGCCAGGCTTCTCTGTCCATGGGATTTCCCAGGCAAGAATACTGGAGTGGGTTGCCATTTCCTTCTCCAGGGGATCTTTCTGACCCAGGGATCAAACCTGGGTCTCCTGCATTGCAGGCAGATTCTTTACTGACTGAGCCCCAGAGAAGCCCACAGCTATTATATCGTTATGACCCACTAATGCACCAGCCAGCTTGGTATACATGTGTTCACCTAGTTCCTTCCACAATGACTCAGAGACAGACCACTTGACTATCCTTGACCAGTAGAACACTGACAAGCAAAATACAAACAGAGGCGTAATAGGGACTTGCTCATTGGGCATTGGGGTTTGTATTGTAATGCTCTCCCTTGGAACTCAGAACTATTACTTAAAGAGATCCAACTACCCTGATTGACAGAACATGTGGATAAAGAGAAATATCCAGCCAATCCCTCATTATTCCATCCATCACAGTGGATGTGAGACACATGAGTAAAGAAATCATTCTGGATAGTCAAGCAAGAGCAGTCACCTCTTGGAACAGAAGAACCACCCACCAAAGTCCAGCTCAGACTGCAGAATAGTGAGAAATAACAAATTTTAAGACACTAAGATCTGGGTAGGTTTGTTTATATAGCAATAAATAAATCAAACACCTTCAGAAAGATCTTCACATAGTGCAGGCACAAAAAAACAACATAACTGGTTATTGACAAAGTGGAGTCATTTAAGCCTGGTACTTAATTCACAGTCTAATCTAAAATATGGCATAGGCTTCCAGGAGACTGATCTAGAAAATGAGAAAGTTTCCATGTATAAGAAGATCACAGTCATCATTTATTCGATGTTCCGAGTTAAAATTCCATTCAAAAGATGATAAAGTTTGTACTGGCCGAAGAAACGGGAAAAAAGAGGAGAAGTTAAGCTGAATAAATAGGGTAAATATGATTATAGATAACTAGAAAATGGAATCACTGAACAAGAAATAATTCATTTTCATATTCCAATTAACCCACATAAGCGTATACAATCATTAAAAAGTTAAAACATCTGATTTCAGGTAGAAATATTATAAGACATTAAGGTTTATACTATAAAGCAGTTGATGTTTTAAGACACTGAGGGCAGTTGACTCTGGTTGTCTTTTCATTTCTCTGACTTTAGCGCCTGCTGTAGTACCCGAAATAAAGTAGATACTCAGTAAATATTTGTTGAATTAATGAGTGCACACTGAGAAAGAAGCCCTGTTCAGCTTTTTAAGGTGTGCTTGGGCAAGGAACTAGCCTCATACCCAAAAGCGATCCCACTACCACCTCACTATCACGTCAGTCAGTAAAAGAGAGCTGAGAGGGAACATCGCTGCGTCTCCTCCCCTTACTTTTTCCCATGGGCTGCATCTCCCACCAGAAATTAAGTGAAAACCCTGATTCTTTTCACCCTCTAGTAGGTCAAAGTAAATGTCTATCTCATCTCTGAAGTTTGGCTCACCATCCCACCTACTCCGGGAGATAGTGAAGGACGGAATTCTGGCAGGCTGCAGTCCATGGATTGCAAAGAGTTGGACACGACTGAGCGACTGAACAACAACAATTCAACCTACAGAGCGATGCATACTGCTCAGCTCTGAAGTAGAGAAAAAAAGGGATCAGAATTACAGAGTGGAGTAGGGGCGGCAAGGAAGCCTCCTGAACACTGTTTTTCATACAAGCATATCTAAAATTTCGCAGAAGTTGGGTAGTCAACATGAATCTGAGTAACACTGAACCATCTTTCCAATCATTCTCAGGAGAGATTCCCATGAAACAGTAGACCCCAGAATAAAAGGCTATGGGGGACCACCTGCAGCAGGAGCTAAGGGTGGGGGTTTGTGGAAGAGTTCAAGCCAGAGCCAAATTTCCCTCATCGGAGAACCATTTCCTTCAGCCTCTAGAGAAATTTTCAGGTGAAAAACTTACTTTAAAGTCATAAATACAACCACTAACCTGAAAAATGTATAATAAAAATAATTCAATGCTTCCCCTATGTTTTCAGATATTTTGAAACTGGTGAATATTTCAGTTTTATTTGAAATAAACTGGTGAATATTTCAGATATTTTGAAACTGGTGAATACAAATTTCCAGTTTGTATCTGCACTGTTCACATCCACTGCTATACCATGAAGACCAGCCTGGATTACTACAAAAGCCTCGTAACTGATCTTCCTGCTTCCATCCTGTCCTTTATAATTAATCCTCGATGCAGCAGCTAAACATAAACCAACCTGTTACTCTTTCACTAAACAAGCAAACAAAAAACCACCAATTGCGTCCTATAACAGTGAGAGTAAAATCCCTAGTCCTTCCAGGCCTTCAAGGTCTCTATGATTTGATTCCTGCCCGTCACCAAAATTTAATCTTTCAGCACGCTATCCTCCTTTCTATGCCTCAAACATGTCAAGCCTGTTATTCCCACGCTCTACACTGAAGTCTTTGCAAGCCTTCATTTTCTCATCAATTACATTTCAACTCAAATGTCACTACAGAAGGTTCTTTTTTTCTATAATACTGTTGTTCCCACCCCTGTCACTCTCTGTGGTACTTCATGGAAGTCTAATTGAACTGGTAGCTTAATCAGATCTGATGGCACAGAAATACATTATGAAATAAAATTTAAATTATATAGCCATGGGACAAGATGAAGTTCATGTTATGCTAATAAGGTAGACATTTAAGTGTTAAAATACCAGCTACTTCCAACCTGCAATGGTATACAGGTGAGCCTGCAGTTCTATAATCCTTAGACCTATTCCCTTAAAACCCCTAGAGTTCTTCAAACATGGGCATAGCTCTAAGTAACATGAGGCTTCCCTGGTGGCTTAGTGGTGAAGAATCCACCTGCCAATGCAGGAGACATTGATCCCTGGGTCGGGAAGATCCCCTGGAGAAGGAAATGGCAACCCACTCCAGTATTCTTGCTTGGAAAATCCTGTGGACAGAGAAGCTGGCAGGCTACAGTCCATGGGGTCACAAAAGAGTCAGAAAGGACTTAGCGACTAAACAAGAACTAAGTAACAGAAGGGACATGAAGAAGCCACATTCACTCAGCACTTCATCTTTCATGGCAAAAATCAGTTATCTGGCTCTCAATCTATTTACCTATAAATATGATTATTGTCTATCTCCCGTATCAAAGTATTAGCACTATGAAGGCTGAGACTTTGTCTTTTTTGTTTTTTCCCAGTCACTCTCTAACCCATGTACAGAACTGCATGTAGCACAAATGTAGACTGATGAAATACTAAATTAAAATTTGGGTTTAGAAACAAAAATGAGGTTTTATTTCAAAGCACACAGTAGCCCACAAGTCCAGAATAAATCTATGTGTATATCAAGCTAAGTGTCAGAAAATAATTAAGTGCCCTTGATTTTGCTTTCCTCACGTAACTCCTGAAAAAGAATGAGAGCACAGACGGTACAGAATCAAGCATTCTAGGTGCACTGACCACCACAGCATTCAATAGTAATATAACTCCACCATCATCTACAAAACTTACAGCATCACACCATTAATCCCTAAAACTACCTTAGTATTTTAAATACTGGACCTACATCAAAATATCTTTTTTTTTCCTATTCTAGTGGAAATGTTAGAAGAAAGTTGTTCCTTGCTTACTGAGAAAATTCATCCATAGTTCCAATTTTTGCAAATATTTTCCTAACCTGCTAAGAAGTTACTTACTTTGAGATATGTTTCACTAGAAGTTTTGAAATTGAATAGTTTGTGCAGCTTAAATGGCATTAGATTGACAATTAAGAGATATGGGATGGGTTTTTATTTCACTGTTTATAATAGGTTTGGTATTGCCTTCGGAGTCATTTTACTGTAGCCTGAATTTCACCTTCTGCTTGAAATAGGAGTTTTCTATACTTCCTTTATGTTCTTAATATCAAAGATTGAAATGCAGCTCAGCCATCCAATTTGAAATTGATGATGAAAAGTTAAATTTCCCCTTCTCCAATTACATAAAAACCAATGCATCAAGGAAAGTAAGAAACAGGCAAAGCCCAGTTTTAAATAAATTAAGTGTCAGTAAAACCCAAAACCACAAATAAGCTATGGACAAAAAGGTAGAAATGGGGTATTTACTGCAGTTGGTTGCCAGAAAACCATAAGATATTATTTTTAAGGTAAAAAGAGTACAGTGAATGCAGACTACTCTTGTTTGCAACTGTAGGACATAGAAGCAAAATTTGGCAACAAAAATTTCCCTGACATGAATATGTCATATATTTGAAAAGCAGAGAACATAGGGTCAAACAGAGAATTAGCTAGAAAGTCCCATTGAGAAGGAACAGTCTGTCCACATGGTAAATATGAGAAGGAGCAAATAGGACTTTTGTACTATAAAAAGTTCTGCCAAAATATCTCCTATGTATTGGATTGGGAGAAATAAAGATTATTTTATATCTTATGTAAAGTGACCATTAACCTGCATCAACCTCAGGTCCTTTCCCAGGTGAAATTCCTCAGATATATGAATGAGAAAAATCACCTCATATAAGGATGCATACATACAAAAATAATTAGTGAAACAGGAGGAAAGGAACAGAAAACAAGACAGATAATGAAAACGCATCAGAAAAATATTGCCAAGAAACAATGAAAATTGAAACAAAATATCTTGGAATTACTATTCCAGAATCTCAATGTAGTGATTCTCTTATTAATTAGGAATCTAAAATATGGACACAAGACCTCAGAAAAGATACTAACAAATAAGTAAAAAATAAAACATAGATTATCAAAGCTAAGGAAAGAAGTAAAAGGAAAAAACTAAATCATAATTGAAATAAAAGTAAAATTAGAAGCACTATAAAAATTAAAACTGCTGAATATATGTAAGAGACACAGAGAATAGAAATAAGTAAAAAAGAAGCTGAAAAGAATGGAAATGAAAGGTTAAAATACAGAAGGAAACATTTAGCTAGGAAAGCCAGAAGAAAAATATTCAGAGTTCCAAAGTTCCAAATAAACAAAGAAATAGATTCCACTGAAGAAAAATTTCCAATATCAAAGAAGTATTGAAGCTAATGTTGAAATGGCATACCATATGTAAGAATAATTAAAGCTAGATATATTGTAGTTGTATTCATCCATGTTGCTGTAACTGGCATTAATTTGTTAATTTAATGGTTAAGTTATATTCCATCACACACACACACACACACACACACACACACACACACACAGAGGCAAGACATGGAAACAACCTAAATGTCCATCAACAGATGAATGGCTAAAGAAAATGTGGTATATATGAATAGTGAATGTGAATCATGTTGCTATGTGAATATTGTTGCAACATGATTCACATTAGTGAATGTGAATGATTCACTAATGTGAATCATGTTGCAATGAACAACACACATACATGCATTGGGGTACATGTATCCTTTTCATGTTTTTTCTCCATATATATGCCTGGGAATAGGACTCCTGGATCATATGGTAGCTCTACTTTTAGTTTCTTAAGGAACCTCCATGCTGGTTTCCATAGTGGTTGTACCAATTTACATCCCCATCAACAGTGTAGGAGGGTTCCCTTTTCACCACACCCTCTCTAGCATTTATTGTTTGTAACTTCTTAATGGTAGCCTTTCTGACTGGTATGAGGTGATATTTCATTATAGCTTTGATTTGCATTTCTCTAATAATTAGTGATGTCAAGCATCTTTTTATGTCCCTGTTGGTCATTTACATTTCTTCTTTGGAGAAATGTCTATTTCTTCTGCCCAGTTTTCAGTTGGGTTGTTTGTTTTGTTGTTAAGTTTCGTGAGCCATTCACATATTTTGTAAATTATGCCCTTGTTGGTCACATCATTTGCAAGTATTTTCTCCCATTCTGCAGGCTGTCTTTTCTCTTTTTTTGTGCTTTCTTTTGCTGTGCAAAAGCTTGTAAGTTTCATTACACCCCATTTGTTTATCATCACAGTGTGTGAAGTAAGTCAGAAAGAGAAGGACAAATATCATATGATATCACTTATATGTGGAATCTAAAATATGACACAGATGAACCTATCTACAGAACAGAAACAGACTCACAGACATAGAGAAGAGATTTGTGGTTGCCAAGCAGGGGGAGGAGTGTTGGAGGAGGGATGAAGTGGGAGGCTAAGCTATTATATATGGGATGGATAAACACCAGGGTCCACTGTATAGCGCAGATAACTATATTCAGTATCCTATGATAAACCATGATGGAAAAGTATAAAAATAATGTGTATGTGCTGCTGCTGCTGCTAACTCGCTTCAGTCGTGTCCGACTCTGTGCGACCCCATAGACGGCAGCCCACCAGGCCCTGCTGTCCCTGGGATTCTCCAGGCAAGAACAATGGAGTGGGTTGCCATTTCCTCCTCCAATGCATGAAAGTGAAAAGTGAAAGTGAAGTCACTCAGTCGTGTCCAACTCTTCGCGACCCCATGGACTGCAGCCTACCAGGCTCCTCCATCCATGGGATTTTCCAGGCAAGAGTACTGGAGTGGGGTGCCATTGCCTTATACATATATATATATAAAACAGAATCATTTTGCTGTACAGTAGAAATGTATACAACACTGTAAATCAACTATACTTCAATTAAAAAAACCATTAGATACATTGCAATAAAGTTTCTAAACTTTGAAGATAGAAGTACTCCTTTAAAGTTTAATACATGTAAAAAAAGAGGTGGAAATATTACGCTGCCTTTACATTTTTCCTTAGCAATATTAAACACAAGAATACAAAGGTGTTATATATTTAATTTTGACCCAAGAATGCTATACACAGAAAAACTGTCCTTGAATATAAATGCAATAAACAAATAATTTTCAAAATAAAAGCACTCACTTCTGGCAGCCAGAGTTTGCCAAGAAATCAGAAAAAGTCCAGAGGCAAGGAGTAACATGTGTTTGTTCTTAGCATGTATGTACATGAAACTATATCCTAATTTACAGTACCTGGAAGTCAATACTATCATTTACTGTTGATTTTAAAAGCATAAATATGTAGCACAAAGGTAGATAAAACCAAAAATAATATAGTAAAGTCAATTTGTTAGATTGTGAGAGAATCAAGAAGAGAGGACATGGAAATGTTACCATTGTTAATAATACAGCAGTAATGCAGTCTTAATATGTAGTGTATATTAGTAATATACAAACTTATAGATAAAATACAAAGTCCTTTTCAGAGGAAACAATGCAAATCACTGCAGAGTGAAAGAGTTTTAAAAACCAAAGTTATATAAGCAGAAGGCATAGCATAAAATAATATGCCAAATTAAACTCAAATTTCTCTAAAATATCAATGATAGTAAGTGGCCTAACTTATTTAAAGTAAAATAATACAACGAAAAACAAAATTGTGAGCTACTTATGAGAGGCAATGAAAAAAATCTGATTTGGAAAGATTAAAAATAAAATATTGGGCAAAGTACAAGGACAAACAAAATGAAACTAAGGATCATAACAGTGTTGAACTCAGGCCAGAAACCAGTCAATGAGACAGACAGAGAAATACAGAGAGACAGAGAGATGGGCCAGGAGGTGGGGAAGAGTAATCTGAAAACAGAATGTACTTTCTTTTCAAGTGTCATGAAAAAATTCATTAAAATTCATATCTTAGGCTAAAAAAGAACCTCAACAAATTCCAAAATGTAAATAATATATTTATTACCTGGGATTGAAAATTATTAACAAAGCCAGAAATAAAAATTCTCTAGCATCTAGAAATTTTGAAACAATACAACTTTTCCTACAAAATCTTACTTTAAATAAGAAACCTAAAGGGAAATTCCAAAACACTCAGGAAGGTGGTTTAGGGGCAGGTAGAAGTGGGTGATACAAACTGGAAACCACAACCTGTGGAATATAGCTAAAGTGAAGCTCAGAAGAAATGCACAGCCTTGAAAAATATACAAGAAAGAATGCAAATTGATGAAGAGAACTTTCAAGGTAATGAGTAAGAAAAAGAGCAAGAAAACGGACCTCCAAAAAGCAGAAGTGATGAAGTTTTAAAGTAAAAGTTACTGAAATAGGAATACCACCTCTGGCCATGTCACAGTACCTAAATAAAACTAACTCCCCCCTCCCCACCCCCCGACTAATTACAACTGCAAATTTAATTAAGTATTTTAAAAGCTGAGATTTTTTTTTTTTCTTTCTTTTCCCGTTCCTCAAGACATCAAAGAATAACACTACATGGACAGGGGAAACCAAATCCTTAGGAGAGTGGAAAAGCATGAGAGCAATAAGCTCTATATTAGGTGCCAAGATGCACACTCTCTTGGGGAGTGGCTTATTTTCACCCTACACTATAGGTGGAGAACAGCAGGAAGTAGGTTAGGGCTTACAGCTCAGTCTCACTGGGCTTGGGGAAAGAGAATTCAAAATTCAAGGTTATCAAGGTCACTAAGATTGCTGGCTAAAAGTTCAGAAAAATCAAGTCACAGAAAAACAAATCCAACAGACAGATCACAATTTTTCCTAGATACATTTGCAAATTCCTAAACTGTGAATTCATAGAACTTTATGTTTGGAAATCAAGCAGAAAGTGGCTCAGTTCAGTTACTTAGTCGTGTCTGACTCTTTGCGACCCCATGGACTGCAGCATGCTAGGCCTCCCTGTCCATCACCAACTTCCAGAGCCTACCCAAACTCATGTCCATTGAGTTGGTGATGCCATCCAACTATCTCATCCTCTGTTGTCCCCTTCTCCTGCCTTCAATCTTTCCCAGTATCAGGGTCTTTGCAAATGGGTCAGTGCTTCACATCAGGTGGCCAAAGTATTGGAGTTTCAGCTTAAACGTCAGTCCTTCCAATGAACACCCAGGACTGATCTTTCGGATGGGCTGGTTGGATCTCCTTGCAGTCCAAGGGACTCTCAAGAGTCTTCTCCAGCACCACAGTTCAAAAGCATCAATTCTTTGGCACTCAACTCTCTGTATAGTCCAACTCTCACATCCATACGTGACTACTGGAAAAACCATAGCCTTTACCTTTGTTGACAAAGTAATGTCTCTGTTTTTTAATATGCTGTCTAGGTTGGTCATAACTCTCCTTCCAGGGAGTGTCTTTTGATTTCATGGCTGCAGTCACCATTTGAAGTGATTTTGGAGCCCCCCAAAATAAGTCAGCCACTGTTTCCACTGTTTCCCCATCTATTTGCCATTAAGTGATGGGACTGGATGCCATGATCTTAGTTGTCTGAACGTGGCTGTTTGGCTACTAAGTGGCAAAACTTTAAGCAGTAGTTCTTATGGTCTCCAAGTGCTGAGGAGTCAAAAATTAGAGTTCAGGCTCTGAAGAAGAAAAGAATCTCAAGGTAAGCTGACTTTACTCAGTTTGACCATTAAAAAAAATACTAAATTCCATCCATTGGAAGATAGTGTCAAGCAGAATTTCTACAATTTTTCATAAACAATGCCATGTATTTAATAAAGTTTGACAATCTCATCAAGAAATAGGAATGAATGTCCAAAACCAAGAGAAAACATACATAGACAATACACATGAGGCAATATGATTGCATGCATGCATGCATGATTAATCTCGTTTTTGAATTATAGAGTTGGATCTTAAATACCTGTAATTAATATGTTTTAAAAATTAATAAATAAAATTTTTCCTCAGAATAGCCAAATGTCTATAAAATAAATCTCTAAAAATGTTAAAAAAAAGTTAAAGCTGAAAAATATTAAATCCTAAAATTCAAAATTATCTAAAATTAATAAATAGATTTAACTATTAAGATTAAGGTTTCAGCAAAAAGGAAGAAGAAAGGTTATTAGGAAATTGAAATATAAGCAGAATAAAGGAACAGAAGTGACATAGAGACAATAATACTTCCTAAAAGTCATTGGAGTCCCAGGAAATGACAAAAGAGAGGAAAGAAGAAACAATATTTGAGGAGATAATGATGGTTGAGAATTTCCGAAAACAAATGAAAAATATCAAACCACAAATTCAAGAACTTCTATAAATCAATCATGAAAAACAAAGAAAAAATTACTCAGAGCCACATCATGGGAAAAACTGCTTGAAACAAAATACAAAAGCACCTGAGGGGGAAAAAAGACACAACACTTTCAAAACAACAACTGTATTTCAACAGCTGATTATATAACAGAAAATATGGAAGCTTCATGCTAATGAAATATTATTTTTTTAATGCTAATAGAACATTTTTGTCAGTCCAGAACAATATAATCAACAAAAATATCATTCAAAATAAAGGCAAATAAATACATTTTCAGGTAAAAAAGAAAAAAAAAACCCTAGTTTTCTCACCAGTAAATCCACAATAAATATATGTACAAAGAGAGTTCTTTAGGGAGAAATATAATTATCCTAGATAAAACTACAGCAATGAAAGAAGGTAAATAAAGATGATCAGAGAGTATAATAATTTATGTAAATCTAAATGAATATGTAAAATAGCAATTGTAATATCTTTTGAAGTTTCAAATATGTATGGAAATAAAACATATAAATACAAGAAACAAGAGAAGATAAGTAGGATTAAAATGTTCTGATAACCTTGCCTTGTCCATGGAGTGATAATACTAATTTATGATGGACTATAGGCAGAGTACATCATGAGAAACACTGGACTGGAAGAAACACTGGACTGAAAGAAACACAAGCTGGAATCAAGATTGCCAGGAGAAATATCAATAACCTCAGATATGCAGATGACACCACCCTTATGGCAGAAAGTGAAGAGCAGCTAAAAAGCTTCTTGATGAAAGTGAAAGTGGAGAGTGAAAAAGTTGGCTTAAAGCTCAACATTCAGAAAACGAAGATCATGGCATCCAGTCCCATCACATCATGGGAAATAGATGGGGAAACAGTGGAAACAGTGTCAGACTTTATTTTTTTGGGCTCCAAAATCACTGCAGATGGTGACTGCAGCCATGAAATTAAAAGACGCTTACTCCTTGGAAGGAAAGTTATGACCAACCTAGATAGCATATTCAAAAGCAGAGACATTACTTTGCCAACAAAGGTCCATCTAGCCAAGGCTAGGGTTTTTCCAGTGGTCATGTATGGATGTGAGAGTTGGATTGTGAAGAAAGCTGAGCATCGTAGAATCGATGCTTTTGAACTGTGGTATTGGAGAAGACTCTTGAGAGTCCCTTGGACTACAAGGAGATCCAACCAGTCCATTCTAAAGGAGATCAGTCTTGGGTGTTCTTTGGAAGGAATGATGCAAAAGCTGAAACTCCAGTACTTTGGCCACCTCATGTGAAGAGTTGACTCATTGGAAAAGACTCTGATGCTGGGAGGGATTGGGGGCAGGAGGAGAAGGGGACGACAGAGGATGAGATGGCTGGATGGCATCACTGACTCGATGGACGTCTCAGTGAACTCCGGGAGTTGGTGATGGACAGGGAGGCCTGGTGTGCTGCGATTCATGGGGTTGCAAATAATCGGACACAACTGAGCAACTGAACTGAACTGAACTGATGACGAATATGGACTTCACGTAGACTTCAGCCACGTGCCATAGTTTGATTACCCCAGATTGCACTAATAAAATAGCAAAAACTGTGTAGCATACTTAGCTGTAAACCAAATAAGGGGAGGAAATAGAATATTTTTAAAATTAATTTTAAAAACAGATGCAAAAAATAAGTAATAAAAATTTAGATTTAAACACAAATGAATGTGCTTTAAATTGTAGCTAAATGTAAATTGTATAATAGCCCAATGAAATAAATGAACTGTTAGACTGCTTCCTGGGTGACTCAGATGCTAAAGAATCTGCCTGCATTGTGGAAGACCTGGTTTGATCCCTGGGTTGTCAAGATCCCCTGGAGAAGGGACTGACGACCCATTCCAGTATTCATGCCTGGGAAATCCCATGGAGAGAGGAGCCTGGCCGGCGACAGCCATGGGGTGGCAAAGAGTTGGACACGACTGAATGACTAACACAGAAGGATCTCAAAATAACAACATTTTGCTAATTACAACAAATTCACCTTATGTTTGAGGACACAGGCAGATTGACAATAAAAAGATGGAAATATAAATACCATGCAAGCACTAACAAAAGGAAAGTATTTAATCTATAGTACCAATTTCTACTAGGCTTCCCTGGTGGCTCACTGGTAAATAATCCTCCTGCAATGAAGGAGATGCAGGAGATGCTGGTTCGATCTCTGGGTTGGGTAGATTCCCTGGAGGAGGGCATGGCAACCCAGTCCAGTATTCTTGCCTAGAGAATCCCATAGACAGGGGAGCCTGGCAGGCTATCATCATGGGGTCACAAAGCGTTGGACACGACTGAGTGACTGAGCCTGGATGCACTATCTAGCAAAGTTGCCTTTAAAGGAAGAAGCACTATACAAGATCAAGAAAGGTATTTCATAATGATAATAGGATCAGTTGAACAGGAAGATATAACAATCTTTAATTTGTTTGTGTGGAGTTTTCTAGCTTCAGAGAAAAAAATATAAAGCAAAATAGGCAGGAGACATTGTCAAATCCACAAACACAAGAAATTTGAGCACAATCTCTTGTTACTGATGGCACAAGCAAATCAAAAATTACTAAGAATATAAAATTTTTGAAAAATGCAATTAACAGAAACACAATTTTGACCTAATTTACATAAATCCAATATAAATCAAGGAGCTTCAGAACACGCTGTCTTTTCAAACCCACGTGATCATTTTCCAAAATGGAGCATGTGCTGGCCATAAAACAAATTTTAAAAATTATCCCTGGATTTACATAATTCAGAGGCTTTTCTCTGACAACAGTGGAGTTGAGCTATAAAATGAATGAGAGACAGTAAGTAGAATAAACTCCCCAAATTTGGGAGAAATTTAGCAACACACATGTAAGTAACACATAGGTCAGCAAAGAACCACAAAAGTAATTAGAAAATATTTTAAATGGAAAGAAAATGATAATATGATATATCAAAACTTATAGGATGCAGCTAAAACTTTAATTACTAAATATTGGAAATAAACAAAAACTGAAATTTAGTAATTCAAACATCTATTTCAAGAAACAAAACAGTAAATTAAATTCAAAGAATATTTAAAACAGAAAATAACAATGATAAGAACAGAAATCAATCAAAGCAAAATACAAAATTATGAAAGGAAAGCTTTCCAAACCAAACATTAGTTTACTCAAAAAACTAGTATAATAGATTATTTATCTATTTGATAAATAATTAGCATAAGTGATAAAAAAATTAGAGAACATAAATTACCAATTTCAGAAATTTAAATGGAAAATAAGAAATTGAATCAATATTTAATAACAGTAAAAACATTATGAGAAAAACATTTTGCCAAGAAATGCAACCAGGTAGATAAAGAAACAAATTCCTTGATAAATGCTGACACATGGACTCAGATATGATATCATGGTGATGGGATTTAGAACATATGGAAAAATCACTCACAGTGAAAACTCTTCTCAGCAAGCAGGAAAATTGATAGACAAATAAATAAATAACTTTGCAGATGAGGAAGTGAAGTTGAGGGAGTTTTCCTAATGGCTTCTTTTTCCTCTGAGAGAGGGAAAGCACAATAATGTTAAATGAAGTGAGTAGAAAAAAACTTGACCTAAGTTTTGAAGGAATAGAAAGATATTGGAGAGTTGTAGTCCTGGGGGGATGGAGAGGCGGGTGAAGCAATGGGTGATTTTCTGGAGAATAAAATGGGAACATACACATGGACACACACACACACGAAACCTTTACCACTGAGCAAACCACTCATCTGCAACCTCTCAATTTTAGCCATTTACCCTTAGAAAATAAACAGAAGTATCTACAACATTTTTACACATTTCAATGCATTTTTATACTTCTGGAAAAATCTAAATGCCACAAACAGATGAATATTTATTGACATAGGAAGATTTGTTATTGCTAAGGAAAAAGGAAGAAAGTAAATTAGAGTTTGAAGCTATATGTGCTATATGATATAATAAGAAATTATATATGTTATATGACAAAAAACGATAGGAAAGAAACACCAAAACTCTGAGCCTTCAGAGTTTTCTTTTCTCTGCTTTTCAGCATTTTCTAAATTTTCTGATTTGAACATATATTACTTCAGTAATTAAGGGTAAATGTTATTTTGATTGAATAATTTAGATACAGATTAAGACCTGCTCAAAGAATGAAACAGCACAAATCTTAAATATAAAGTTTTTTTTTTAAAGAGACTTTTTTTTTCCCTATGAAACATCAGAAGGCTGACTCACTCTCTGATCATACGGAAAAATAAATAAATGAAAGCAGAAATATATTTGTGAAAAAAATCTTTATTTTTTTTAATGTCATATAGGGCTTCTTCACAGAGAAGGCAATGGCACCCCACTCCAGTACTTTTGCCTAGAAAATCCCATGGACAGAGGAGCCTGGTAGGCTGCAGTCCATAGGGTCGCTAGAGTCGGACACGACTGAGCAACTTCACTTTCACTTTTCACTTTCATGCATTGGAGAAGGAAATGGCAACCCACTCCATTGTTCTTGCCTGGAGAATCCCAGGGACGGGAAGCCTGGTAGGCTGCCATCTATGGGGCCACACAGAGTCAGACACGACTGAAGAGACTTAGAGCAGCAGCAGCAGCAGGGCTTCTTCAACAACCCAAATAGTAATTGCCCAACTGCTCCATTCTAGCTTAAAATAATGAAGGAAACTATTTCTCTTGTATCTAGTTTGAGTCTAAGAAATGTCTCAACTGATTGAATACTTCAATTTTTGATTTGATATTTGGTATTGTAGACACAGTGTTAAAAGAAGAGCTTACTTACTGGAAATGTCAACCAAAATAAGCCTTCCTCATTTTGTAGGGGAAATTCAAGATATTTAATATATAGCACTTTCTGAAAAGCCTCCATTCAATAACCTTTTGAAAAGTGATTACAATTAATACAAAAGACACTCAACATTGTCCTACTACTTATATTAGAACTAAAGATTTCCCAATTTTCTTTTGGTTTTTATTGTTATTAAAAGTTTCAGTTATATGGAAATAGAATGAAAGCTCTGAGACAGGTAGATGTTGTTTTGTTAAAGGATGTATTCTGAGTGCCTAGAATAATAATTTGCCCATGGTTAGGGCTACATAGGAGAAGGCGATGGCACCCCACTCCAGTACTCTTGCCTGGAAAATCCCATGGACGAGGAGCCTGGTAGGCTGCAGTCCATGGGGTCGCTAAGAGTCGGTCACGACTGAACGACTTCACTTTCACTCTTCATTTTCATGCATTGGAGAAGGAAATGGCAACCCACTCCAGTGTCCTTGCCTGGAGAATCCCAGGGACAGGGGAGCCTGGTGGGCTGCTGTCTATGGGGTCGCACAGAGTCGGACATGACTGAAGTGACTTGGCAGTAGCGGCAGCAGCAGGGCTACATAAGTGTTGACTGAATGATGTAGTTTCAGGAGCATGAAGATTAGTACTTGCTAAGTTCCTCTCTCTCTCTCAGCATACTTTCCCCACTGTTTTACTCCAGTTTTCAGTTTTACGTTTGTTCCCAATTTAATTTAATTTATATTGTTACTGAGGAGACTTGATAAGAAGAGAAGTTAATAATAATGCTACATGATTGTTTAAAAGAAGGTTATAAGTTATTGAAGAGCCTGGCAGATGCTTTCTTTGTGTATTGACAAAATTGGGTGAAGTAGTTCACATTTTAAGTGCTAGAAAACATAATTTGAATTGAACTTTTATAGAATATCTTGTTACAACATTTTTTACAAGTGCACAGAGTTTGGGTAATCATATTAGCTTTGGCTGGAAAAGTACACAAGTAACTTATGGAAATAAGCTTTTTGAAAAACCTATCTTTATTTCTTCCTTAATTTTTGTTTCTAGCTCTAAATTAACACATGAAACAGCCTCTTATCTTTAAATACAATCTTTAACACTAAGAAAAACTCAATCTAGGCCACTTAACTGCCATTAACTATCAGTATGCATGGTTAAAAAATTAGTATGCAGAGCATGCATATATCTGGGATAGTTGCGAATTTTAGCATACCTATTTTCCATTGCAGGTTATACAATAAGATCTTAGTATATTTTCTATTGAAAACTAACTTCAGATAAAATAAAAGGAATTTTCTGTCTGAATATATAATGCATGAATCACTTTTTGAAAGAGACACATAAATAATAGATCAGCTCTCCAGCATTGCTACCATGTATTATTAATTAAAAAATAAAGATCAGATCTACATTGAAAAATACATCATGGTATCTAGGCTATAATGTGTCTTAACAGTGGGGATTACATTTTATAGGCAATGAAGTGACCTTTTATCACATTCATGATGGCTTTGGGCCTTTGAATATTCCCTTCCTTTCAGGAATACATATACCTCTTTAAAAACTGGCCTCAGAATTCATTCTTTCGGGTAACATTCCTCCAGTAAGTCTCACTCGAATGTGTCCACTGCATGCTAAGAGCATAACCTAATTTAATTCTATTTCTGAACACGGGTAGTTTCTTACTGTGACAGTCACTGCCCCCTGTCACCCTGAGTCTCAAGGTAAGTGATGTTCTCTAAACATCTCCAGTCTAAGTGTGAATAAACTCTTATATTCCTCACCTCTGAAAAATTCTGGAGTATTCTGAGTAGCTCTATAAACTCCAAGGGATTACCAAAGGGAAAATACAGTCAGTAAGAGTCAGACTTACAAACAATGGTTGTGATACTAACAAAATTTAATTTGCCTCCAAGACTCACAAGCCTTTTCTTTATCTGTATGAACTCCAAAAAGCTCTCTACTCCCATCCTATTGGCAAAACTTCACAAGACCAAATCTGTCTTGCCCACTGTTGTATCCTTGCTTGTTATTGTCTGTTTCTTTTTCACATCTCATGAGGCTGAGTTCTGTTTAATTTCTGGAAACAGACTTACTATTTACTGCTACACATTTTAATTGACTGCAGTTTCCTGTTTGATATGTAATACGAAAACTATTCTTGAAAGAAACCTGACAATAGAGTCTTATGTCTTATTTACTTACCTACTGCTAAGTCACTTCAGTCGTGTCTGACTCTGTGTGACCCCATAGACGGCAGCCCACCAGGCTCCCCCGTCCCTGGGATTCTCCAGGTAAGAACACTGGAGTGGGTTGCCATTTCCTTCTCCAATGCATGAAAGTGAAAAGTGAAAGTGAAGTCGCTCAGTCATGTCCAATTCTTAGCGACCCCATGGACTGCAGCCTACCAGACTCCTCCGTCCATGGGATTTTACAGCCAAGAACACTGGTGTGGGTTGCCATTTCCTTCTCCAGTGCATGAAAGTGAAAAGTGAAAGTGAAGTCGCTCAGTCGTCTCTGACTCTTAGAGACCCCATGGACTGCAGCCCATCAGGCTCCTCTGTCCGTGGGATTCTCCAGGCAAGAGTACTGGAGTGGGGTGCCTTTGCCTTCTCCATTTACTTACCTAACTAATGAGGAAAAGAAATACCATGTCTGACCACAGATTAAGATTAATATTTGAGCTCACACAAAGCATTGGATTGCTAAATCAGACGTAATAAATCTGAGATCTTACCCAGTATTGATACATATATATTAGGTTGTTTTCTTTCTTCTCTTGTCCCTTATCATATAATGCAAGATGTATTAATCATAGCATTAAGTTACAAGATACTGAGAAGAAGAAACCCCACCCAAGGACTTTATATCATTTTGTAGAGAAAAAGTGGTTTTTTCTGGGCTATATTTAGGATAGTTTTTTCATGTTTGCCACCTGATGTGAAGAGCTGACTCATTTGAAAAGACCCTGATGCTGGGAAAGATTGAAGGCGGGAAGAGAAGGGGACGACAGAGGATGAGATGGTTGAATGGCATCACCGACTCAATGGGCATGAGTTTGAGTAAACTCCAGGAGTTGGGGATGGACAGGGAGGCGTGGCATCCTGCAGTCCATGGGGTCACAAAGAGTTGGACACAACTGAGTGACTGAACTGAACTTTTTCATGTTAGGCAGGTGTATGACTGTGTTACGCTAATTGGAGATTGTATTGGTTTAAGGATATGTGTATGGGTGCAAATTTGATGAAAGGTGAACTGTGATGGTTTAATGTGTTAACTTAGGTAGGCTACCAATTATCTAATTGAACACTCATATAGGTGCTGGTGAAGGTATTCCATATATGCTGTTGACATCTACATTAACTGAATTTAAGAAAAGGAAATTATCCTCAATGATGTGGGTGGATCTCACCCAATTAGTTGGCAAACTTTACAGGCAAACACTGAGGTTTCCCAGAGAAGAAGAAATTCTGTCTCAAGACTCTAGCAGAACTGAAGCTGGAGAGCTTCTACCTTGTGGGCCTGCCCTACAGATTCCAGACTTGCCAGCTTTTGTTAACTGTGTGAGCTGATTCCTTTCAATCAGTCAATCTCTCCCTGTGTCTGTCTCTCTCGCTCCCTCTGTACTTATATGTACACATATGTGAAACTGACTGAAAATCATAGTGGTCAGAGCACACTTTGTCATTAGAAATGAAGCCTAGTACCTGCAACAAGATCCAGAGAAGTGTCACCTTGACCTGATACTAACTACAGGGTCACATAATAGCCTAATCGGTTGCACCCATGAACAGGGCCACAGACTGGCCATAAATGGGTCTCCTTTGCCAAAAGTTCCAGGGAGTCTCTCATAGCACAAACTCAGGCTTTTATATTTTTATAGGGCTTCCCTGATAGCTCAGTTGGTAAAGAAACCACCTGCAATGCAGGAGACCCCTGGTTTGCTTTCTGGGTCGGGAAGATCCGCTGGAGAAGGAATAGGCTAGCCACTCCAGTATTCTTGGGCTTCCCTTGTTGCTCAGCTGCTTAAGAATCCTCCTGCAATGCAGGAGAACTGGGTTCCATCCCTGGATTGGGAAGATCCCCTGGAGAAGGGAAAGGCTATCCACTCCAGTATTCTGGCCTGGAAGTCGCAAAGAGTCAGGGGCTACTGAGCGACTTTCACTTTCACTTTTAAAGCCACTTGCTCCAATTTTCAGCTCAGTTGCAAACTCTGCCCTTCATTGTTCTTAATCCTTTGCTTGTTTTTCTTAGACATAAATTTTTGCTTTATGTCTTTCTTGGACATGAATTTTTTGCTTTACTTCACATTGTGCAAGTGTAAATTAACCCAATTACTTCTCAATCCAGCCACACAAAACAAAGTCAGTGTTCTACCAGTCTCCTCTGGAGGCTTCTCTTTAAAATATCCAGAGAATATCCCCTCCCCCACATCAGTGTCTCTATTCCTGTGCTCTTTAGAAAACATCCAAAACACGATTATTTTAGGACAATAAATAAGTCTCTAAATTTTATTCATACATTAAATTATACATGGCTTAATTTTTGAGGATTTTGGACCAGTCATAAAAGTATATACTTGAAATCATTAGTAAAAGATGGCACCTCACTAGCAGACCTAAAAATTGTCCACAATTTCCTTTGTAGAATAAGATTAGAAGTTTATTGCATGAATTACATTGCCTCTTAATGGTGGAAATACATGTTGCTTACACATAGTGATTTTAGGGCACAGTGAAGACCCCACTTCTGTATGAAAGGTGGTACATCAGCTAGATCTGGAAAGATGATCAGGACTTTTCTAGGCAGTGATAGTGGTAAGGACATTCCAGACAGACAGAATGGCACCTTCAAAGACAGAAGAGATGTGAGTGTATAGTTAGCACAGGGCTGGTCAGAGCATGATACTGCATGTGTGATAGGACATTGAGTTGAGGATAGGACTGTGGGGAAACTCAGTCACTGAAAAATTGATAGACCTTATCCTGCAGTTAATATGAAGTCATGGAAAGGTTCAAACCAGAGAGGAGATGTAACAATACAGGAAGATAATAGAAAGCTACAAGAGGCCAAAACTAATTAGGAAGTCATTGCAACAGTCCATATGAAAAATGGTGAGCCACCCACTTCCCCAAACCAGAAACCGAGTCATCCTCAACTTCTCCCTCTGCCCCACTGAAACCGTCACTAAGTTCTGTCAGATGACCCTCTTAAATAAAAGTTGAATTTGTCCTCTTCTCTCATCGCCATTACCACATCACTGAAATATGATGAAAGCCAGCCTCAGCTCCTATCTGAGGATCCAGCACATGTTGGAAATCTGAGAGGGTGACTCATTTTTCATCCTGTCTTCCCTCTGGGTGGAGCCTGTGTTCCTTCACAGACACAGGCTATATTTAGGGTGACCTGAAGACACTGGGCGGTGCTTAAGCATTCGCTGGGAAAAAACTTGCATCAGGGTAAGAGATAACAATGAGGAAGGAAGGTCGTGGAGTCTTGGTAGAGAAGATGTGTGAATGTCTCAGCCGTCATGGAGGCAGTGGGAAACGGGACACATGACAGCAGAGAGAAGCCCCAGGGAGAGTCTAGAGAAAGCAAGATAAATCACATTTTGAAAATAACAGTCTACAAGTAGGTTATTACAGTCCAGAATCATGCAGAAGGGTAATAAGGTAGGAAGTTAATCCATCTACTGAGAATTTTATTTGAGGGTATGATCACAAAATGAAGGTAAGGATTGTATTGTTGAATTGGAAGATAAATTAATTGTAAGAAACAGTAAAACTGGCTTAAAGACTGAATCATTGGACTATTGATAATGGCAATTTATGATGATCAGGGCTGGCACAAGCACTGAATATCTAGATAAAAGATATAGGAAAAAATAATAGAATCTTTCAATGTAAGATGAAAACAACATAAAAATAGAATTTTATGAGGAGCCTATGTAGACTTCAGGAGAATAAATTCTTGGATTTTCTAGAAGGTAAGAGAAGATGAGTGGAAAGTAATTTTGCAGTTTTTGTCATCTTATATGCATAAAATGTCACCAACATTATTTAGTTTAGCAAGTTATCTTTTAATGAATATAAATATTTTAATATTCTGAAAGTTTTCATATATGATGTCTGATCCCTTACTGTTGATTTTCCTCAGAAGTTCTTGTATTTCCCAGCTGTGTGTTTTGCTACCATGGGACATGATCAGGAGTCTGGGGCTTCCAGGTGGGGTGAAAATGAGTATAATTTCAACTGGCATCATTGTCTTCCAAAGCCACAAAGTTTCACTTTTCAAAATCAGACAGTTCTTTTATCTGTGATAATTCTTACTTTCAACCTTCCTTTTATCCCATTAAATATTTTGCTAGGATCTCTCAAAAAATGTAATTTCTAAGAGTAAAGAGACAGCGAGTAATGGCAAAGGGAGCATCCAAGAAAGGAAACCAGCAAGAAAGAGTCAGAAGCTCAGTGGTTGAAACAGAAGCAAAGGTTCAGAATTTGGGCAAACACAGAGACTATGTGCAGAGGAACAGAAAAAGTCATAAGCATGCAGTCAATTACTATAAGCATCCAACAGAAGAGGGGAAGAAGGGGGAAAGTCAAGCTGTAGACAGAAGTACAGGATGCAGGAGTCGAAAAGAAGAGTAAATCCAGGCTGAGGCCACCAGATATAAGAATGAAGGCATGAAATCAGGGCAGACAAAAAATCCATGGTGATGAAAACTCAGTGAAGATAATGTACTTTCTTTCAGAAATTAGCTACCCAGGGTTTACAGATAAAAGCAGGTAACATGGCTGGAAAAGACAATGAACTGGTAAGAAAAAGAGAATCCTGAAAAAAATGGATGGATTTGGGTTTCACCTCATATATCTGCTCCTGGACAGAGGGCAGCAAATAAGGGAGAGGAAGTTAAGGCCAGGGCTCTTAAGAATCCAGAAATACAACAGTTTCCAAATACTTAAAATTATACAGGTTACATTTGCTTAGGTTTTCTGACACCTTGATTATATCAGTATTTCATGCTTATTATTTGATATCTAAGCTACCTGAAGGTGTTATCTGACTGAACCTTAAAAGATGACTCTTAGTGAAGGTGTGAAGCTTTCCAGGTGGCAGAGTGGTAAAGAATCTGCCTGCTAATGCAAGAGGCACAAGAGATGCAGGTGCAGTCTCTGGGTTGGGAAGATCCCCTGGTGGAGGAAATGGCAACCTGCTCCAGTATCCTTGCTGGAAAATTCCATGGACAGAGGAGCCTGGCAGGCTACAGTTCATGGGCTCTCAAAGAGCTGGACACAACAGACCGATTGAGCAAGCAAATGAAGGCAGGAGAAGTGGAAAATTTCATTTTCAGCATAATTAGAAACAATGAAAGTTAAGGGAAAAGTAATTTTTTTGGAAGATATATAGCATTTTTTTTAAATTAAAGGATTTTTAAAATGAGTTATTTCATTACCTCTGAACTGAAAATTTTGTTGAAATTATTACTTTTTCTAATTAGAAAACAGATAAAATATTCTTTACAAAGTAAATAATATGCAAGTTTGTCCAATAATCCTTCTTGGCAATCAAGATTTTGATGGATCTAATAAAACCTAATTATTTGCTAAGCACTGCAAAAAAATAATTTTAAAATTCAACTACTTGCACAGAAAGTTGCCAAGTCTCTTATTTATTAGGACTTTATTCACAGTAGTTATTATTCTACTTTTTATTATCAGTCTGGAGAAAACCAAGTAAATACATTCAATCTTGATTAGTGGCAAACCAGTTACTACCAACTTTGGGACACTTTGTGTTATAAATTATCATGATATACCATAAAATTCGGAGAAGGCAATGGCACCCCACTCCATTACTCTTGCCTGGAAAAATCCCATGGATGGAGGAGCCTGGTAGGCTGTAGTCCATGGGGTCGCTAGGAGTCGGACACGATGGAGCGACTTCCCTTTCACTTTTCACTTTCATTCATTGGAGAAGGAAATGGCAACCCACTCCAGTGTTCTTGCCTGGAGAATCCCAGGAATGGGGGAGCCTGGTGGGCTTCCATCTCTGGGGTCGCACAGAGTTGGACACGACTGAAGCGACTTAGCAGCAGCAACCATAAAATTATAGGTGATGGAAATTTACAAAGCCAGAACAATCAAAGATAATTGAAATAGACCTTAAACACAATGTGTTTGATTGTATATGTGTCAATACTAAATTTTATTTTAGTAATCTGATACAGCTAACTAGTTTTATACCTTTGGATCTAGAGTGTCATCTAGAAGTACCAGTTAACACTTTTTTTTTGGTATTTATATGCCATTTATTGTGTTATATTTGGAAAAATCAGCAAGATATCTGTGGAAAAATGTTAAGTGATTAGGGTAGTAAGCTGAGGAGATGCCTAAACATGCACACTTATATCATGGGCAGATAAATGAGCTAGTAAAGGAAAACCAGAAGTAGATCTAAGTCATCATGGATTTTATGAAAAAGATAACTTCCCAATCAGGAAATTAGGGTTGTTTCATACATGAAATTTTGGTGCTGAATAAACTAATTGAATATTTGGGGAAATAAAACTGTTGCATCTGTGTCTCCATAACTTTCTTCAATATTAATTTCAGAGAAGTTAAATGTTTGCACATTCAAAGACTGGGATAGAAAATGTCATCAAATTCTTAGAAAATGTTACGGAAGACTTTTAAAAAAAATTTCAGAGTAGAGAAGACCTTTTTAAAGATGAAACCGGATTGATAATTTTGACTGCATAAAAATTAAAATGCTACTGCATGGCAAAATGCACCACATGCACCTTTTTGAGGACATCACTCAAATGTTATTTCATTGATATCTTTGGTCATTCTGTTTAAATTATAACATGTCTACCACTCCACCTGCCCTCTGCATCGTCGATTTCATTTCCCTGACTTCTCTCCTAGTGTGCTTTATGTTTACCAAGCTTTCTTGTTTATTTGTTTTCTAACACTATCAGACCTAATCTAGATGGGAAAGAAAATTTAATCGTTTAAGAAATATTCTCCATTGAGAAAGTATTTCACCTATCTATCTATCTTTCTATCTAGTCTATCTCTTATCCTCTCTCCACCTAGCCCCACACATACTCTTTTTGATCCAGATTCCACAATGTTCTTTGCTTACTTCACTGTAGCATTTATAACAAAACAATGCCCTTCCCAATTTGTAGTCAATGGAATATACCAAGGCATTCAGACAAAACAAAATAAAAATATTAGTGGTTCTGGACAGGAAATGAATTTATATTTCCCCCAGAACAACTAAAACTAGACAAAATATAGGAGAGACTGATATTCAGACATTGACCTTCAGCCCATGGTGGCCAGTGTGACACATTTGTAGAGTGGAATACTGAAGCGGAGAGAGTGGCACAGAAAAACAGTTCCAGGATTCTGTAACAAGTCCCCAGGTCTTCACTACATATTGTTCACTGTGTGCATGTGAGAAAGCTGCCCAATCAATCAGTTAACACTTTTTAACCAATGACGCTTTAGAGGAAATCCTGGCTTAAAAACTAGGATTAAAAAGGAAAACCAAAAGTAATCCTGAACACAATTTCCCAAAACAATTAATGTGTGTTTGTTGTGTTCCTATTAAATTACCAATCTCATTTTTCACAGAATTAGAACAAACAAAGTTTAAAATTTGCGTGGCAAAACAAAAGACCCTGAATAGTCAATGCAATCTTGAGAAAGAAAAACAGAGCTGGAGGAATCAGGCTCCCAGACTTAAAAGCCACAACCACACTACGAAGCTGCTGTCATCAAGACAGTATGGTACTGACACAAAAACAGAAATATAGATCAAGGGAATATGACAGAAAACCCAGAAATAAACCTGTGTACCGACGGTCAATTAATCTACTACAAAAGAGGCCAGACTATACAATGGAGAAAAGACAGTCTCTTCAATAAATGATCCTGGAAACACTGGACAGCAACATGTAAAAAAATGACTTGAGAACATTTTTTTTTACAACACAAGAATAAACTCAAAATGAATTAAAGAGAGACCTCACTAAATGCGAGACCAGATCCTATAAACTCTGAGAGGAAAATATAGGCAGAAATACTCTTCGACATAAACTGAAGTAACATATTTTTCAATCCATCTCCTAGAGTGTATTGTAAATAAAAACAAAAATAAATTGGGCCTAATTAAACTAGAAAATTTTTGCATAGCAAAGGAAACCATAAACAAAATGGGAAGGCAAACCACACAATGGTAGGAATATTTGCAAGTGAAGCAACTGATGAGGGATAGTCTCCAAAAAATACACACAGCTCATGTGGCTCAATATTTAAAAAAACAAAAAACCTAATCAAAAATTGACAGAAGATTTAAATAGGCATTTCTCCAAAGAAGACATACAGATGGCCAAGCGGCACATGAAATATACTCAACATCACAAATTATTAAAGAAATGCAAATCAAAATTACAATGAGCTATAACCTCACACCAGTCAGAATGGCCATCCTCAAAAAACCTACCTAAATACTGGTGGTGTGCAGGAAAGGTTACCCTCCTACACTGTTGGTGGAAATGTAAACTGGTATAGCCACTATGATGAATAGTATGCAGGTTCCTTAAGAAACTGAAAATAGAGCTACCATATGATCCCACAATAATACTCCTGGGCATATATTTGGAGAAAAACACTTTTCTAAAAGATACATGCTCCCAAATGTTCATTGCAGTGCTGTTTACAATAGCCAAGACATGGAAGCAAACTAAATGTACATGAATGAAAGATGTACATGTACATGAAAGATGAATTGGTAAAGAAGATGTAGTACATATACACAATAGAATATTACTGAGCCATTAAAAGAATGAAGTAATACCATTTCCAGCAACATGGATGGACCTGGAGATTATCTTAATAAGTGAAGTAAGGTCAGAGACGACAAATATCACATGATACTGCTTATCTGCAGAATCTTAAAAAATGATACAGATAAACTTATTTACAAACAGAAACAGACTCTCAAACTTAGCGGACAAATTTATTGTTACCAGTGGGGAAGAGCAGGGGAAGGGATACATTGGGATTTAGACGTGTACAGACTGATACACTTAAAATAGATAACCAACAAGGACTACTGTATAGCACAGAGAACTCTATTCAATACTCTGTAATAACCTAAACGGGAAAAGAACTTGAAAAAGAATTGCTGTTGTTGCTAAGTTGATTCAGTCGTGTCCGACTCTGTGCCATCCCATAGACAGCAGCCCACCAGGCTCCTCCGTCCCTGGGATTCTCCAGGCAAGAACACTGGAATAGGTTGCCATTTCCTTCTCCAATACATGAAAGTGAAAAGTGAAAGAATCAGATCAGATCAGATCAGTCGCTCAGTCATGTCTGACTCTTTGTGACCCCATGAATCACAGCACACCAAGCCTCCCTGTCCATCACCAACTCCGGGAGTTCACTCAGACTCACGTCCATCCAGTCAGTGATGCCATCCAGCCATCTCATCCTCTGTCATCCCCTTCTCCTCCTGCCCCCAATCCCTCCCAGCATCAGAGTCTTTTCCAATGAGTCAACTCTTCGCATGAGGTGGCCAAAGTACTGGAGTTTCAGCTTTTAGCATCATTCCTTCCAAAGAAATCCCAGGGCTGATCTCCTTCAGAATGGACTGGTTGGATCTCCTTGCAGTCCAAGGGACTCTCAAGAGTCTTCTACAACACCATAATACAAAAGCATCAATTCTTCGGTGCTCAGCCTTCTTCACAGTCCAACTCTCACATCCATACATGACCACAGGAAGAACCATAGCCTTGACTAGATGGATCTTTGTTGGCAAAGTAATGTCTCTGCTTTTGAATATGCTATCTAGGTTGGTCATAACTTTCCTTCCAAGGAGTAAGCGTTGTTTAATTTCATGGCTGCAGTCAGCATCTGCAGTGATTTTGGAGCCCAGAAAAATAAAGTCTGACACTGTTTCCACTGTTTCCCCATCTATTTCCCATGAAATGATGGGACCAGATGCCATGATCTTCATTTTCTGAATGTTGAGCTTTAAGCCAACTTTTTCACTCTCCACTTTCACTTTCATCAAGAGGCTTTTGAGTTCCTCTTCACTTTCTGCCATAAGGGTAGTGTCATCTGCATATCTGAGGTTATTAATATTTCTCCCGGCAATCTTGATTCCAGCTTGTGTTTCTTCCAGTCCAGCGTTTCTCATGATGTACTCTGCATATAAGTTAAATAAACAGGGTGACAATATACAGCCTTGACATTCTCCTTTTCCTATTTGGAACCAGTCTATTGTTCCATGTCCAGTTCTAACCGTTGCTTTCTGACCTGCATACAAATTTCTCAAGAGGCAGATCAGGTGGTCTGGTATTCCCATCTCTTTCAGAATTTTCCACAATTGATTGTGATCCACACAGTCAAAGGCTTTGGCATAGTCAATAAAGCAGAAACAGATGTTTTTCTGGAACTCTCATGCTTTTTCCATGATCCAGTGGATGTTGGCAATTTGATCTCTGGTTCCTCTGCCTTTTCTAAAACCAGCTTTAACATCAGGAAGTTCACGGTTCACATATTGCTGAAGCCTGGCTTGGAGAATTTTGAGCATTACTTTACTAGCCTGTGAGATGAGTGCAATTGTGCAGTAGTTTGAGCATTCTTTGGCATTGCCTTTCTTTGGGATTGGAATGAAAACTGACTTTTTCCAGTCCTGTGGCCACTGCTGAGTTTTCCAAATTTGCTGGCATGTTGAGTGCAGCACTTTCACAGCATCATCTTTCAGGATTTGGAATAGCTCAACTGGAATTCTATCACCTCCACTAGCTTTTTTTGTAGTGATGCTTTCTAAGGCCCACTTGAATTCATGCAAATGTATAACTGCCAGGTGTTCAAGCTGGATTTAGAAAAGGCAGAGGAACCACAGATCAAATTGCCAACATCCTTTGGATCATAGAAAAAGCAAGAGATCCAGAAAAACGTACTTCTGCTTTACTGACTACACCAAAGCCTTTGACTGTGTGGATCCCAACAAACTGAGGAAAATTCTTCAGGAAATGAGAATACCAGACCACCTGACCTGCCTCCTGAGAAATCTGTATGCAGGTCAAGAAGCAACAGTTAGAACTGCACGTGAAACAACAGACTGGTTCCAAATTGTCAAAGGAGTACGTCAAGGCTGTATATTGTTACCATGCTTATTTAACTTCTATGCAGTGTACATCATGCCAAACGCCGGGCTGGATGAAGCACAAGCTGGAATCAAGATTGCTGGGAGAAATATCAATAACCTCAGATATGCAGATGACACCACTCATATGGCAGAAAGTGAAGAGGAACTGAAGAGCCTCTTGATGCAAATGAGAGAAGAGAGTGAAAAAGCTGGTGTAAAACTCAACATTCAAAAAATGAATATCATGACATCTGGTCCCATCACTTCATGGCAAATAGATGGGGAAACAGTGGAAACAGTGTCAGACTTTATTTTTGGGGGCTCCAAAATCACTGCAGATGGTGACTGCAGCCATGAAATTAAAAGACACTTTCTCCTTGGAAGAAAAGCTATGACCAACCTAGACAGTATATTAAAAAGCAGAGACAGTACTTTGCCAACAAAGGACCGTATAGTAAAAGCTACGATTTTCCTGTGGTCATGTATGGATGTGAGAGTTGGACTGTAAAGAAAGCTGACCGCGGAAGCACTGATGCTTTTGAACTGTGATGTCGGAGAAGACTCTTGAGAGTCCCTTGGACTGCAAGGAGATGAAACCAGTCAATCCTAATGGAAATCAGTTCTGAATATTCATTGGAAGGACTGATGCTGAAGCTGAAACTCCAATACTTTGGCCACCTGATGTGAAGAACTGACTCCTTGGAAAAGACCCTGATGCTGGGAAAGATTGAATGCAGGAGGAGAAGGGGACGACAGAGGATGAGATGGTTGGATGGCATCACTGACTCAGTGGACATGAGTTTTAGCAAGCTCCAGGAGTTGGTGATGGTCAGGGAGGTCTGGCGTGCTGCAGTCCATGGGTCGCAAAGAGTCAGACAGGACTGAGTAACTGAACTGAACTGAAATGTGTAACTGAATTGTTTTGTTGTACACCTGAAATTAACACAACATTGTACATCAACTGTATTCTAGTATAAAATAGAAATTAAAAAATAAACTCTCTATTTCAACCAATTAGTGTCTCAAGTGAGCAAGCCTGATCATTTAAGATAAGAAATGGTAGCAATGCACTGTCATTTAGAGACAGTGGGTTCAGGCTCAGCCATCCTAGTCTTGAAAGACAGTTCTACTACTTTTATCAATGTGTTTCTTAGACACATTATAGAACATCTTTAAAGCTCCACTTCTTTTTTTAAATTGAAGCATAGATGATTTACAGTATCAAGGTAGTTTTAGGTGTACAACACAGTCATTCAGATTCTTTTCCATTATAGTTTATTATAAAATACTGAGTATAGTTCCCCATACTGTACAGTAGGTCTTGTTGGTTACCTATTTTATATACACTAGTGTGTATATGTTAATTCAAACCTTCTATTCTAATTCAAAATAAAGTTCCATTTCTCATCCACAAAATAGGTGCAATAATATAGTGGGTATTTTATAAAATTGTAGGAATAAAATTGGTTAAGGCAAGCATGCATTTAAATCATTAGAATAGTACCTGTTTCAAGTAATTATACAGGTTCAGTTCAGTTCAGTTCAGTCACTCAGTCGTGTCCGACTCTGTGACCCCATGAATTGCAGCATGCCAGGCCTCCCTGTCCTCACCAACTCCTGGAGTTCACTCAAACTCATATCCATTGAGTCGGTGATGCCATCCAGTCATCTCATCCTCTGTCATCCCCTTCTCCTCCTGCCCCCAATCCCTCCCAGCATCAGAGTCTTTTCCAATGAGTCAACTCTTGCCATGAGGTGGCCAAAGTACTGGAGTTTCAGCTTTAGCATCATTCCTTCCAAAGAACACCCAGGACTGATCTCCTTCAGAATAGACTGGTTGGATCTCCTTGCAGTCCAAGGGACTCTTAAGAGTCTTCCCCAACACCAAACTTCAAAAGCATCAATTCTTTGGCACTCAGCTTTCTTCACAGTCCAACTCTCACATCCATACATGACCACAGGAAAAACCATAGCCTTGACTAGACGGACCTTTGTTGGCAAAGTAATGTCTCTGCTTTTGAATATGCTATCTAGGTTGGTCATAACTTTTCTTCCAAGGAGCAAGCGCCTTTTAATTTCATGGCTGTAGTCACCATCTGCAGTGATTTTGGAGCCCCCAAAAATAAAGTCTGACACTGTTTCCACTGTTTCCCCATCTATTTCCCATGAAGTGATGGGACCAGATGCCATGATCTTACTTTTCTGAATGTTGAGCTTTAAGCCAACTTTTTCACTCTCCTCTTTCATGTTCATCAAGAGACTTTTTAGTTCCTTTTCACTTTCCGCCATAAGGGTGGTGTCATCTGCATATCTGAGGTTATTGATATTTCTCCTGGCAATCTTGATTCCAGCTTGTGCTTCTTCCAGCCCAGCGTTTTTCATGATGTACTCTGCATATGAGTTAAATAAGCAGGGTGACAATATACAGCCTTGACATACTCCTTTTCCTCTTTATGATTTACTGTTTATGATTTATATTGTTGCATTTGCTACTATTATTTATAAAAAGCCAGAACTCAGTTTAATCAAAAGGGTGATGGAGTACTGGAGAGTTTTTTCCTAAGTTTGACTATATCTATATAAATCATCACACTTTCTAGTAGCTAGAGTGCCTTTGCTTTCCAGACTTGAAGGTTAAAGCTCCATGTGCTGGGGTTTGTTTTTTCATCCAGCCATTACTTTTAAGTCTGAGACTACTCCTCAGTTTTTCTTATATTCCTATCAGATTAAAAAATCTTTACAGATTGCTTTTCATTTTCTTTATAGAATCTTTCAAAGAATCAGTTCAGTTCAGTTCAGTCGCTCAGTCGTGTCCAACTCTTTGCAATCCCATGAATCGCAGCACACCAGGCCTCCCTGTCCATCACCAACTCCCGGAGTTTACTCAGACTCATGTCCATTGAGTCAGTGGTGCCATCCAGTCATCTCATCCTCTGTCATCCCCTTCTCCTCCTGCCCCCAATCCCTCCCAGCATCAGAGTCTTTTCCAATGAGTCAACTCTTCACATGAGGTGGCCAAAGTACTGGAGTTTCAGCTTTTGCATCATTCCTTCCAAAGAAATCCCAGGGCTGATCTCCTTCAGAATGGACTGATTGGATCTCCTTGCAGTCCAAGGGACTCTTCAGAGTCTTCTCCAACACCACAGTTCAAAAGCATCAATTTTTCGGTGCTCAGCTTTCTTCACAGTCCAACTCTCACATCCATACATGACCACTGGAAAAACCATAGCCTTGACCACATGCACCTTTGTTGGCAAAGTAATGTCTCTGCTTTTGAATATGTTATCTAGGTTGGTCATAACTTTCCTTCCAAGGAGTAAGCGTCAATAGAAGTTTCTTATTTTGTGTTTTTTTTTATTATATTTTGAAAAGTATAGATCACCAAAAATTTTTATCATAGAAAAATCTAACAGGTAAATGATTTTCAAAGAGTTTGGGTCTATAATCAAATTGAACATAGAAATCAAATTCTAGTGAGTTTATGGAAAAGTACTATTAAAATTTAAATGGAGTCATTATCCTTATCTTTTCCATTCTAGTGCAGTGAACCTATAAATTTCATTTCCATGTAGTTTTGAAATGTATTTAAAGTAAAAGCATATTGTATGGAGAATTCTCATATATGCCCCCCCAAATATACAGCTTTCCTTAATATTAACAGTTTGCATTAGTGGTACATTAATTACAACTAATAAAGCAATATTAATATGCTATCACTCCCAAAGTCCATAATTTACATAAAGAGCCAAAGTAAAGGGCCACTTCTGTGTTATACAGTTTTATGAGTTTTAACAAGTGCATAATGTTTTGTATCTGCCATTATAGTGTCACACAGAAGAGTTTCCCCATCCTATGCTTAGTTACCTATTCATCCTTAGTCTACCCTCCCCTACTCATAAGTGAAGTGAAGTCGCTCAGTCATGTCCGACTCTTTGTGCCCCCATAGACTGTAGCCTACCAGGCTCCTCCATCCATGGGCTTTTCCAGGCAAGAATACTGGAGTGGGTTGCTATTTCCTTCTCCAGAGGATCTTCCTGACCCAGGGATCAAACCTGGGTCTCCCGCATTGTAGATAGACGCATTACCATCTGAGCCACAAGGGAAGCTCACCCTACTCATAAAACACCTAGCAAACACTGATCATTTCACTGTCTTTATAGTTCTGCCTTTTTCAGAATATCATGTAGTTGCAATAATTCAGTACGTAGCCTTTAAGATTGGCTTTTTTCACTTAACAATATGCATTTAAGTTTCTTCCGTGGCTTGATAAATTATTTCTTTTTGTCTAAATAAATAGCTATAAATAGCATTCCACTGGATGTATCACAGTTTGGTTATCCATTCATCTATTAAAGAGCATCTTGGTTTCTTCCAGGCTTAGGTGCTTATGAATAAAGCTGCTGTAAGTACTGGTGAGCAGGTTTTTATGTTGATACAAATGTTTGACTCAATTGGGTTGAGTCAAACATTTATATCTAGCATCATGATTGATGGATCATATGGTAAAACTATTAAACTTTGTAAGAAACTGTAGGAATAGAATTATGATTTGACAGTTTCCTTCAGGGCTTGAATGATATTATGTTTCTGGCTTGCATGGTTTCTGATGTGAAGTCTGTGGTCATTATTTCCTTTATGCTTCTACATGTAATATACCATTTTTTTCTGGATGTTTTAAATTTTTTCTTTTTATCACTAAAAGATACTCTTCTTGATGTTTGGTGAGTTTCTTGGATCTGTGGGTTTATGGATTTCATAAAATTTAGAAATTTAGTTCTAGCTTTTCATTATTTATACAGATACATTTTTCTGACTTTCTTTCTCCCACTTCTTCTCCTGGGACTCAAACTGCATATATGCAGACAACTTGATACTGTCTTCCAGGTCACTGAGCTCTTAATTTTTGGCTGTATTTCTCTTTGTACTTGACTTTCCAGAGTTTCTCTTGCAAAGTTTTCAGAAGTTTTTGCAACACTACTAACTAACTACTACTAACACTAACACTAACTACTAACAAACTCTTGTTAGTACCCAGGATAAGACAAATGCTATGTTTTGAAATTTGGCTCTTTTCCATTCTTTATTTTGTTTAGTCTCTAAGTCATGTCTGACTCTTTTGTGACCTGGTGGACTGTAGCCTGCCAGGCTCCTCTGTTCATGGGATTTCCCAGGCAAGAATACTGGAGTGGGTTGCCATATTTTCTCCAGGGGATATTCCCCACCCAGGGATGAAACCTGGGTCTCCTGCATTGCAGGAGGATTCTTTACCGCTGAGACACAAAGGAAGACCCCTTTCCATTCTTATCTACCTTTTTAATTCATGAAAAGGGATTCAAGGTGAGATGCAAGAAAGACAAATAAAATATGAGGAAAAGATAATTTTAATACTGCAGCTTTTGATTCTGAATGAGAAAGGAAAATTTACCTACAGATAAACAGTCTCTGCACTGTTTTGAATGATTGCATTATGATTTATTACTTTTTTATATTTCTTTGTACTGTTTGTTGGTAATAGTTCAAGAAAAAGACATGTTATATTCTATTTCTACTTCTGAAACTCTTTATCAGAATTATAGAGAAAACCTTGTCATTTGCTTCAGTAATTGAGTTTTTTCATTTTATATCATGAGAGGAATGCATTTTGTTGTCTTCAAATAAAAGAATCATAAGAAATTTCTAACTTCTTTTTGAAGGAAAGCTTCATAATATTATCTTGTTTCATAAATATCAGCACAGTCTTCACAAATTTGAGGCGTTGAGGCGATTGTCAATTAAATTAGTCTGAACCATAAAATGGAATTTCCTGAGGAAAAATATTTCAGAGGCAAGAAAAGATAGCCTGCCATATTTTTATATTTGAAAATACAATTGTAGAAATATATCTTTAGCTCTAGATCCTGTTGTCGCTCTTTAATCACACCGTATTAGGGAAAGAAATCCAAAATAATTCTCCTCTAGTAAAGAAGAAGATAATCTGAAGAATCAGGCTTCTGAAGCTTAACAAAACATTGAATATGGAATATTTGATTATACTAGTTCAGTTTAAATGAAAGATTATCAGTTTAGTTCAGCCACTCAATCATGTCTGACTCTTTGTGACCCCATGCACTACAGCATGCCAGGCTTCCCTGTCCATCAACAACTCTCAGGGCTTGCTAAAATTCATGTCCATCGAGTCAGTGATACCATCCAACCATCTCATCCTCTGTCATCCCCTTCTCCTCCTGCCTTCAATCTTTCCTAGCATCCCAGGGTCTTTTCTAACGAGTCAGCTCTTCACATCAGGTGGCCAAAGTATTGGAGTTTCAGCTTCTGCATCAGTCCTTCCAATGAATATTCAGGACTGATTTCCTTTAGGATTGACTGGTTTAATCTCCTTGCAGTCCAAGGGACTCTCAAGAGTCTTCTCTAGCACCACAGTTCAAAAGCATAAATTCTTCAGTGTTCAGCTTTCTTTATGGTCCAACTCTCACATCCATACATGACTACTGGAAAAACCATAGCTTTGACTAGATGGACCTTTACTAGCAAAGTAATGTCTCTGCTTTTTAATATGCTGTCTAGGTTGGTCATAGCTTTTCTTCCAGGGATAGCTTTTCCCTTAAAATCATCTTTATTCTACCATTAAATTAGTCAACCAGTGACTTTAGAAACTCAGTAAACTTGCTAAAAGTAGCATTATTGAAATTTCTCTTTTGATTGACAGCATGAAGCATACGTAATTGATAAAATAGATAAGAGTTGTCCAAATTTTCCTGGAAAAGTGATAAAAATAAGAAGAGATCTTATTAGTTAGATATCAGTTGCTATCAGGTGCCAAAGGAGGAAGGCTACCAGCTCCTTGTGAAGTTAGAATAATTGGGAAATGTGAACATAGGCCTCCAAGGGCCATCTTGTCACACTCTCATGGCAGGATATACATGACATTTCAATGCAAACAAGCTTCTGTGAATTGCCAGTGGTTAAATATTCTGCATAGTGTACGCAAATCAAGAACATTCATCTTAGAAAAAAATAGAGGGAAGAAATAAACTGAGAGACTAGTATACGAGTAAATAGGATCTGTCTGTAAGTTTAGGACCTGAGGTTCTAAGAGCCCATCACGATCTATGTCCAGCCTGGCCCTCCACTCTCCTGTCGTCTAGACCCCGAGGGAGTGATCCAGAACAGAGGGTGTTCTGGTGTCACCTGTCTGGTGTCTCTGCTCCCTCCTGTCCAGGTTAGTCATCCAAGTTCTGAAACTGGCCTCTTTCTTTAGTGGTTGATAATAAAACCCTCAATTTTCTTCAGAGGTCCTCACCCTCCACCAGAAGGTAGCTCATTATGCCACTGAGTCAAAGGGACAACCACATCTGAACCCAATACAACATGCCTAATACCTACTAGAGAAGGAAACAGGAACATATAATGTCAATTAGCAGAGGGTGGAGTGTGCCATGGCTCTTACAAGAATAAAATTTGAAAGTTCACACAGCTCTTGAATATCAAAGATATTTGTTTTTAGTCTAACTTTTTGCTTCTCTCACTCAATATTTCTGGGATGGCAATCCACTCCAGTATTCTTGTCTGGAGAATTTCATGGACAGCCCAGGGGGTTGCAAAGAGTCGGACATGACTGAGTGACTAACACTCAAACATTCCCAATCTTTGCTGATGAAAATCTTCCTCTTGAGCATCCACTAGCTTATACATGGCACCTCAGGAGGATGGCGCCTTCCTCCCAGAGCTCACATTCTAAACAGGTTGAACAAACTAAGATCGAATTGTTCCTAGGCATTCTCTATCATAATGAACAGTAAGCTGTCTAAAATCTTGTCAGGAATGAGAAATATAAACAAATAAATAGCATAATTTGTTGTATCCATTTGTACCTTAATTGCATGCTGTGTTCAGCAAGCAGTGGGTCAGAGTCAGAAGGCTTTGTAATTCTCCTTTTCCTAGAGATGAAGGAGAAAAATGAATTAATACATTAATAATGTTTGTTTTGGTGACCACAGAAATGCACTGATGTTTTAGAAATAAATGTACCAGTTTTAAAGTTGCATTTTTCAAAAAAAAGAATATATCTCAATCACCCACTTAGAAAGTCAGGTTATGATTTTTAAGAACAGGCAATGCAATATCATGTAATCTTTATTGAAATCCATCTCTTCAGCATTAGCATAGCTTTCATTAAACAACATTTCAGTATTTTATGTTATTATTTAATGCTTTCTACGTTCTTGGGAAGGCTTTTTTATCTCTTCTTGCTATTCTTTGGAACTCTGCATTCAGATGCTTATATCTTTCCTTTTCTCCTTTGCTTTTCACTTCTCTTCTTTTCACAGCTATTTGTAAGTCCTCTTCAGACAGCCATTTTGCTTTTTTGCATTTCTTTTCCATGGGGATGGTCTTGATCCCTGTCTCCTGTACAATATCATGAACCTCCGACAATAGTTCATCAGGCACTCTATCTAGTCCCTTAAATCTATTTCTCACTTCCACTGTATAATCATAAGGGATTTGACTTAGGTCATACCTGAATGGTCTAGTGGTTTTCCCTACTTTCTTCAGTTTCAGTCTGAATTTGGCAATAAGGAGTTCATGATCTGAGCCACAGTAAGCTCCTGGTCTTGGTTTTGTTGACTGTATAGAGCTTCTCCATCTTTGGCTGCAAAGAATATAATCAATCTGATTTCAGTGTTGACCATCTGGTGATGTCCATGTGTAGAGTCTTTTCTTGTGTTGTTGGAAGAGGCTGTTTGCTATGACCAGTGCATTTTCTTGGGAAAACTCTATTACTCTTTGGCTGCTTCATTCTGTATTCCAAGGCAAGATTGCCAGGAGAAATATCAATAACCTCAGATATGCAGATGACACTACCCTTATGGCAGAAAGTGAAGAGGAACTAAAAAGCCTCTTGATGAAAGTGAAAGTGGAGAGTGAAAAAGTTGGCTTAAAGCTCAACATTCAGAAAACGAAGATCATGGCATCTGGTCCCATCACTTCATGGGAAATAGATGGGGAAACAGTGGAAACAGTGTCAGACTTTATGTTTTGGGGCTCCGAAATCACTGCAAATGGTGACTACAGCCATGAAATTAAAAGACGCTTACTCCTTGGAAGGAAAGTTGTGACCAACCTAGATAGCATATTGAAAAGCAGAGACATTACTTTGCCAACAAAGGTCCGTCTAGTCAAGGCTATGGTTTTTCCAGTGGTCATGTATGAATGTGAGAGTTGGACTGTGAAGAAAGCTGGGCACCGAAGAATTGATGCTTTTGAACTGTGGTGTTGGAGAAGAGTCTTGAGAGTCCCTTGGACTGCAAGGAGATCCAACCAGTCCATTCTGAAGGAGATCAGTCCTGGGTGTTCTTTGGAAGGAATGATGCTAAAGCTGAAACTCCAGTACTTTGGCCACCTCATGCGAAGAGTTGACTCATTGGAAAAGACTCTGATGCTGGGAGGGATTGGGGGCAGGAGGAGAAGGGGACAACAGAGGATGAGATGGCTGGATGGCATCACTGACTCGATGGACGTGAGTCTGGGTGAACTCCGGGAGTTGGTGATGGACAGGGAGGCCTGGCGTGCTACAATTCATGGGGTCGCAAAAAGTCAGACACAACTGAGTGACTGAACTGAACTGAACGTTCTTGGGGACATCAAAGTCACAGACTATTTATATTTTTGAAGAATTTAAACTCTTAGTATATACTTTATGTCTCTAAATTGTTCTGTGCAAGACAGAAGTCTCATGGTAAAAGTCTGTTGCAGACTGTTCAAAGTTCTGCTAAGAAGAGACCAATATAAGATAATGAACTATTAATAGTTTTTTAAAAGATATAAACCTTGACATAAAGCAGCAGGTTACCTTTCAAATGGGTGATTTTTAACACAATTTATTTGAGGAACAGGTGAAAGAATCAGTGTCTCTAGAGCATTTTTTAAGAGCTAAGCCATTTGAATATATTGTTGTTTAGTCCTCCTAATAACCTAGGATATAGACGTTGTTATTGATATCAAGGGCTTCCCTGGTGGTTCAGTGGTAAAGAAGCTGCCTGCCAATGCAGGAGACACTGATTCAATCCCTGGGTCAGGAAGATTCTCTGGAGAAGGAAATGGCAACCCTCTCCAGTATTCTTGCCTGGGAAATCCCATGGACAGAGGAGCCTAGTGTGCTACAGTCCATGGGTGGGAAAAGAGTCAGACACGACTTAGCGACTAAACAACAAATTGATGTCAATAGGTAAAAATGTTCAGGTTCACAGAAGGGATCTTATTCAGATAGAAAGTAGTACAGCTAGATCTTAAGTTCAGCTGTATCTGACTCTAAAGACTCTGTGCTTTTTATTACTTCATTACTTTTCTCTAAAGAAAAACGTCACATTGTAAGACAGTGTGCTCTTAGCTAATATATTTGCAGAAGGGGATTTGAGAGTCATTGTCAATTATTTCTAACTTTCACTTAGGTACCATATTGACTCTGTGCTCATTTCCATGATAACATTCATCCCATATTGGATCATTTTGTCTATCTTTCATCTGTCACCTCCGCAAGACTGGGAGTTCTTTGAATGCGGAGACTGTGTCTTTTATCACTCAAACCACAGGATACAGCATACTAATTCATCCATTCACAAATATTTATAGGATGTCTACCATGTGTCAGGAATTATATCAGGCACATGGTCTTCAGGAGAATGCAAGAAATATTAGTTTCCCATAGGGCAGCATATAATTATTCTAGTAATCACTCTAAAAATATCTCAGGAGGAATTCATCCTCAAAATGCAATTATTCTTGCAACTATTGTATTTCTAATTGCTTCATTTAAGAAAGGCAATGAAACTGGAGCCTATTATACAGAGTGAAGTAAGCCAGAAGGAAAAACATAAATACAGTATACTAACGCATATATATGGAATTTAGAAAGATGGTAACAATAACCCGGTGTACGAGACAGCAAAAGAGACACTGATGTATAGAACAGTCTTATGGACTCTGTGGGAGAGGGAGAGGGTGGGAAGATTTGGGAGAATGACATTGAAACATGTAAAATATCATGTAAGAAATGAGTTGCCAGTCCAGGTTCGATACAGGATACTGGATGCTTGGGGCTAGTGCACTGGGACGACCCAGAGGGATGGTATGGGGAGGGAGGAGGGAGGAGGGTTCAGGATGGGGAACACATGTATACCTGTGGCGGATTCATTTAGATATTTGGCAAAACTAATACAATTATGTAAAGTTTAAAAATAAAATAAAATTAAAAAAAAAAAGAAAGGCAATGACAAAGGTGAATTAAAAAAAAAAAAAAACAGCATCAGATCTAGCATTTAGTCAAGATTTTGACACTTGTACCTTGGATACCTAAGTTAACCCTCTCGAACCTTACTTGTTTTCTATAAGACAAAGATGCTATTAACAACATATAATAAGAAAGATTTTACTATCCCTAAGATATAAAGGGGCTTCCCTGGTAGCTCAGCTGGTAAAGAATCCACCTGCAATGCCGGAGACCTCAGTTCAATTCCTGGGTCAGGAAGATTCCCCTAGAGAAGGCATAGGCTATCCACTCCAGTATTCTTGGGTTTCTCAGGTGGCTCAGACAATAAAAATCTGCCTGCAATGCAGGAGACATGGGTTCGATCCCTGGGTTGCGAAGATCCTCTGGAGGAGGGAATGGAAACCCACCCTAGTATTCTTGCTTGGAGAATCCCCATGGACAGAAGAACCTGGAGGGCTGCAGTCCATGGGGTCACAAAGAGTTGGACATGACTGAGCAACTAAGAATAGCACAGCAAGATACAAAGAACTCCTGTAAACCAGTCAAGAAAACAAATCAAATTAATGGGAAAGAAAAATCTGAAGAAATTTGGGAATGATTAGGAAGTTAATTTCAAAAAGTGTAAGTGTAGACTGCCTATAAAAAAAGAAGTGTTGTTCAACATTATTAAGGAAAAGAAAAGTAATAGGAAATATCAATTGGCCAATATTTACATGATTAATAATTTCTAGTATTATAAAGGGAATAAAGAAATGAATCAAAAACAGCTAAGACTCTTGATTAAGGCTTTTCTCAGTGCAATTTGGTAACATGGTCTTAATTTTAAACATAAGAAACTGAAGAAACAAGACAAATATATAAAAATGTATGCATAAAGTATTGGTTCATAATTACCTTTCTTTAAATGAAAGACAAGCTGTACTAAAAATCAACTGTTTTTCATTAAGGGATTGGCTAAATCAATATAAGTAAGTCCCTACAATAGGATATTAAACATCTATTCAATAAATTGAATAGAAAATTAATATTGACATAGGAAAGAGACTGTATATTATTAAGTAAAGATATGCTACAATTAATTGTATTCATTTGACTTCACTTTTGCTAAAAATACAAAGTATTGCATATGTGAAAAAGTGAAAAATTTAGTTGCTGGAAGCCACTGGAGAAGGGAATGGAAGGAAGCCTCTGGAGAGGGGAATGGAAACACACTCCAGTATTACTGTCTAGAGAAGTCCATGGACAAAGGAGCCTGTGTGTATGTGTGTGGTAGTTGCTCAGTCATGTCCGACTCTTTGCGACCACATGGACTGTAGCCCACCAGGCTCCCCTGTCCATGGGATTCTCCAGGCAAGAATGCTGCAGCGTGTTGCCATTCCCTTCTCCAAGGGACCATCCCGAGCCAGGGATTGAACCTGGGTCTTCCGCATTGCAGGCAGATTCTTTACTGTCTGAGCCACCAGGAAAGCCCAGGGAAGCCTGGTGAGTTACAATTCACTGTGTCTCAAAGAGTCAGACACGACTAAGCAACTAACACACTGTCACACACATTGCAGATGTAACCAGTAGCTAATGTGATATCTCTGACTGGTGTTATGTTTTACTCTTGTATTTCTGAGTTCTTTAAATATGCTTATAAGGAAAACATATGAAAATACAGATGGTAATTCATACCTATTTCCAAGGATTATGATAGAAATTAAATAAAATAGAACTTAAGAAATATAAACACATTATACAAATGTAAGGCTATGATATTGTAAACCAGTATATAAGTCAAACAGCCTTGATACCCGAGTTCCACTAAATAAAACCCATAGAAAACTTGGTAACAAGCTTGTGTTTGCTAGGAAAGTTCAGTTCAGTCTCTCAGTTGTGTCTGACTCTTTGTGACCCCGTGCACTGCAGCATGCCAGGCTTCCCTGTCCATCACCAACTCCCAGGGCTTGCTAAAACTCATGTCCATTGATTCAGTGATGCTATCCAACCATCTCATCCTCTGCCATCCCCTTCTGTTCCTGCCTTCAATCTTTCCCAGCATCAGGATCTTTTCCAAGCGGTCAGTTCTTTGCATCAGGTGGCCAAAGTATTGGAGTTTCAGCATCAGTCCTTCCAATGAACATTCAGGACTGATTTTCCTTAGGATGACTGGTTGGATCTCCTTGTAGTTCAGGGGACTCTCAAGAGTCTTCTCTGACACAACAGTTCAAAAGCATCAAATCTTTGGCACTCAGCTTTCTTTATGGTCCAACTCTCATATCCATACAACACTACTGGAAAAACCATAGCTTTGACTAGATGGACCTTTGTTGGCAAGGTAATGTCCCTGCTTTTTAATATGCTGTCTAGGTTGGTCATAGCTTTTCTTCCAAGGAGCAAGTGTCTTTTACTTTCATGGCTGCAGTCTCCATCTGCAGTGATTTTACAGCGCCCAAAATATAAAGTCTGTAACTGTTTGCATTGTTTCCCCATCTATTTGCCATGAAGTGATAGGACTGAATGCCATGATCTTAGTTGTCTGAATGTTGAGTTGTAAGCCAACTTTTTTACTCTCCTCTTTCACTTTAATCAAGAGGCTCTTTAGTTCTTCTTCACTTTCTGTTATAAGGGTGGTGTCGTCTGCATATCTGAGGTTATTGATATTTCTCCCAGCAATCCTGAATCCAGCTTGTGCTTCATCCAGCCTGACATTTCACATGATGTACTTTGCATACAATTAAATAAGCAGGGCAACAATACACAGCCTCGATGTACTCCTTTTCCTATTTGGAACCAGTTTTTTGTCCATGTCCAGTTCTAATTGTTGCTTCTTGACCTGCATACGGATTTCTCAGGAGGCAGGTAAGGTGGTTTGGTATTCCCATCTCTTTAAGAATTTTTCACATTTCTTGTGATCCACACAGTCAAAGGCTTTGGCATAGTCAATAAAGCAGAAATAGATGTTTTTTTGGGAACTCTCTTGCTTTCTTTATGATCCAAAGGATGTTGGAAATTTGATCTCTGGCTCCTCTGCCTTTTCTAAATCCAACTTGAACATCTGGAAGTTCATGCTTCACATACTGTTGAAGCCTGGCTTGGAGAATTTTGAGCATTACTTTACTAGCAGGCAAGATGAGTGCAACTGTGCAGTAGTTTGAGCATTCTTTGGCATTGCCTTTCTTTGGGATTGGAATGAAAACTGACCTTTTTCCAGTCCAGTCCTGTGGCCACTGCTGAGTTTTCCAAATTTGCTGGCATGTTGAGTGCAGCACTTTCACAGCATCATCTTTTAGGATTTAGCTCAACTGGAATCCCACCACCTCCACTAGCTTTGTTCACAGTGATGCTTCCTAAGGCCTACTTGTCTTTGGACTCTAGGGTGTCTGGCTCTAGGTGAGTGATCACACCATGATGGTTATTTGGGTCATGAAGATCTTTTTTGTACAGTTCTTCTGTGTATTCTTGCCACCTCTTCTTAATCTCTTCTGCTTCTCTTAGGTCCATAGCATTTCTGTCCTTTATTGTGCCCATCATTGCATGATGCTGGGAAAGACTGAAGGCAGGAGGAGAAGGGCACGACAGAGGAAGAGATGGTTGGATGCATCACTGACTAGATGGACATGAGTTTGAGTAAGCTCCAGGAGTTGGTGATGGATAGGGAAGCCTGGTGTGCTGAAGTCCATGGGATTGAAGAGTCAGATATGACTAAGTGACTGAACTGAACTTGCATGAAATGATCCCTTGGTATCAATTTTCCCAAAGAGCTCTCTAGTCTTTCCCATTCTATTATTTTCCTCTATTTCTTTGCATTGATCACTGAGGAAGGCTTTCTTATCTCTCCTTGCTGTTCTTTGGTATTCTGCATTCAAATTGGCATATCTTTCCTTTTCTCCTTTGCCTTTGGCTTCTCTTCTTTTCTCAGCTATTTGTAAGGCCTTCTCAGACAACCATTTTGCCTTTTTGCATTTCTTTTTCTTCGGAATGGTCTTGATCACTGCCTCTTGTACAATGTCGTGAACCTCCATCCATAGTTCTTCAGGCACTCTCAGACCTAATCCTTTGAATCTATTTGTCACTTCCACTGTATAATCATAAGGATTTGATTTAGGTCATACTTGAATGGTCTAGTGGTTTCCACTACTTTCTTGAAATTAAATCTGAATTTGGAAATAAGGAGTTCGTGATCTGACCCAAAGTCAGCTCCCAGTCTTGTTTTTGCTGACTGTATAGAGTATCTCCATCTTTGGCTGCAAAGAATAAAATCAATCTGATTTGGTATTGACATCTGGTGATGTCCATGTGTAGAGTCTTCTCTTGTGTGTTGAAGAGAAGAGAAGAGAAAATGTATTGGAATGGGTGAATTTAACTCAGATGAACATTATATCTACTACTGTGGGTAAGAATCCCTTAGAAGAAATGAGTAGCCATCATAGTCAACAAAAGAGTCAGAAATGCAGTACTTGGATGTAATCTCAAAAATGACAGAATAATCTCTGTTCATTTCCAAGGCAATCCATTCAATATCACAGTAATCCAAGTCTATGCCCCAACCAGCAATACTGAAGATGCTGAAGTTGAATGTTTCTATGAAGACCTACAAGACCTTCTAGAACTAACACTCCAAAAAAATATGTCCTTTTCATTATAGGGGACTGGAATGCAAAAGTAGGATGTCAAGAGATATCGGGAGTAACAGGCAAATTTGGCCTTTGAGTACAAAATGAAGCAGGGCAAAGGCTAGCAGAGTTTTGCCAAGAAAATGCACTGGTTATAAACACCCTCTTTCAACACACAAGAGAAGTGAAAGTTAGCAGCTTTCATCAGAAGAATTCATAATTTGGTACCTAAAAGGATTTTTAAAAAAACCCCAAATCTGTATATTTCTTTTTCATATCATAGTTCTGGGTCAGAGGCAGAAATCCCCAGACCATGATAGCTCTGCTCCACACTAGAGACTCTTCTAATTTCAAGAAATGATATTCAGAAACACTCTGGGATTTGGCTCTGAGTTAATCAGAAAGGTTTATCTGCAGTCTGGATAAGAAAAAGTAGCATGAAATAGATTACATGAGTGAAATATTCTAGGTTAAATGTTAGTAAGGTGCTCATGATCATTCTGAGTTTTGTTTTTAATTTTCAATCCCAGTGAAAAAAATGTGACCTTTGCCTATGAAAAAACAGAATTCTGGCTTAAATCACATGAAACATGTAGATGGATTCAGTATTTGTAACTAATTTGATAGTTTCAGTATTAGAGTTGCAAATAACTTTGGGAGCAAATGGAAAGGGCACACAATTTTTTAAATTATATCTAATGAGACAAATTATTGAATATATTGGGAATTAACCATTTTAGAATATGGAAAAATGCAAGTCAGAAAGGCAAATTTGAAATGCACATCCAAGCACAGTGCTATAAATAACAGAGCACGTGGACCCAGGAACCCCTCAAGAATGACCCAATGGGGCGCGATTTCCATTGTGGAGTTGGATACAGCTCCCACTGCTTTATACTAGGGTTTCTCCGCTCCAGAACTACTGACATTTTAGACTGGGTAATTCTTTTTTGTTGGCAGATATCCTGTGCTTTGCAGGGTGTTTAACACCGTTCCAGGACTCTTCCTACTAGATTCCAGTAGTAGCTCATCTTCCAGTCATGACAACACAAAATGCCTGCAGTTCAGTTCAGTTCAGTTGCTCAGTCGTGTGCGACTCTTTGCGACCCCATGAATCGCAGCACGCCAGGCCTCCCTGTCCATCACCAACTCCCAGAGTTCACTCAGACTCATGTTCATTGAGTCAGTGATGCCATCCAGCCATCTCATCCTCTGTTGTCCCCTTCTCCTCCTGCCCCCAATCCCTCCCAGCATCAGAGTCTTTTCCAATGAGTCAACTCTTTGCATGAGGTGGCCAAAGCACTGGAGTTTCAGCTTTAGCATCATTCCTTCCAAAGAAATCCCAGGGCTGATCTCCTTCAGAATGGACTGGTTGGATCTCCTTGCAGTCCAAGGGACCCTCAAGAGTCTTCTCCAACACCACAGTTCAAAAGCATCAATTCTTCAGCGCTCAGCTTTCTTCACAGTCCAACTCTCACATCCATACATGACCACTGGAAAAACCATAGCCTTGACTAGACGAACCTTTGTTGACAAAGTAATGTCTCTGCTTTTCAATATGCTATCTAGGTTGGTCATAACTTTCCTTCCAAGGAGTAAGCGTCTTTTAATTTCATGGCTGCAATCACCATCAGCAATGATTTTGGAGCCCAGAAAAATAAAGTCTGACACTGTTTCCACTGTTTCCCCATCTATTTCCCATGAAGTGATGGGACCAGATGCCATGGTCTTCGTTTTCTGAATGTTGAGCTTTAAGCTAACTTTTTCACTCTCCTCTTTCACTTTCATCAAGAGGCTTTTTAGTTCCTCTTCACTTTCTGCCATAAGGGTGGTGTCATCTGCATATCTGAGGTTATTGATATTTCTCCCAGCAATCTTGATTCCAGCTTGTGCTTCTTACAGCCCAGCATTTCTTATGATGTACTCTGCAAATAAGTTAAATAAGCAGGGTGACAATATACAGCCTTGACGTACTCCTTTTCCTATTTGGAACCAGTCTGTTGTTCCACGTCCAGCTCTAACTATTGCTTCCTGACCTGCATATAGGTTTCTCAAGAAAATGCCTGCAGATGTTGGCAAATGCCCCCCTTCCTGGGATAGACTAGGGTTGGTTTGCTCCTTATCCCAACCACGAAAAAATGTAAATCAGGTATCTAACTATATGTTCTGCTTTTGTGCTTACTGAACCATTACTAAGGCACTATTGAAGAGTGGGTAAAACCAGATTACCTGGGTTCACAACCCAACTATACCATTTACTAGCTATATGGTCATGATCAAGTTTCTTGACTCCCTTATTTCTGGAATGGGAACAATGATAGTATCTACTTTATAACATTGTTGAGAAGCTTAGATGACATGTTTTTTAAAGTATATCAATCAGTGCCTGGCACATAATGTTCTATTAATTTTTAAATTTTATTATTAATGTTATTAATTTCAGCTATATCATACTCTTTACAACATCGATGATTCTTCTCAGTCTACTTGACAGTTATGTTTCTCTTTATTAATTAATACACTGACACTCAGCTTTCCCCTTGAGTCTTCTGTAAGCCCTGAGTTTAGTTAACTGTTTGATACTTGCAGCAATGAGATTCTGCAAGCTAAGGACAGTCTGTATTGCCATAATAATTTAAAAAATATATCAGGTATGAGAGAGGTCTCTGGATAGCTATTCTATCAATGTTCCCTAGTAATAACTCTTACTACCTGCCATTTTTCAATTTCAACTAATTGTTTAATTACATATGATTTCATAATAAACATAACCTATTGCCCTCCCCTCTCATGTAATTACATGATCACATGCAGACAAGGTCTGTAATCTGTAAAATGAGACTGTGAAGATAAAGAGGCTCTAAGTTCCCTTCCAATGCTTACATAACCATGAATATAAATCTTTATTAATAATTTTCTAAACGACTGTACTGAAGAGTCTGTGAAAAACCATAGTGGGAAAGAATACGAAAAACAAAATGTATGTATAACTGAATCACTTTGCTGATAGCAGAAGTTAACACAACATTGCAAATCAGCTATAATTCAATAAAAAAAAAAAAGAGGGGTTAGGAGAAAGGGAGGGAGGACCATGAATGTTTGTTTTAGTCCCTTTAGGGCCATGAACAATTCACATTGGACCCCAAACACACACAAGTCTTACGGTTAAGATACCAAAAATGACAGGCTCAAAATACTTTTTTGCAAATATACGTGATATTTAACTCATGAGAATTAAAATGATAATGATGGTGCTAAACTAACATAATTTTTAAATGAGATGTGATTGATTTACAATGCTGTGTCATTTTTGGATATAGAGCAGGGTGATCCAGTTATATATATACTTTTTCAGATTATTTTTCATTATGGGTTATTGTAAGATATTGAGTATAGTTCACTGAACTCTACAGTAAATGTTATTTACTTGTTTTATGTGTAGCAGTTTGTTAATCTCATACTTCTAATTTATCCCTCCCCTATTGCTTGTCCCCTTTAGTAACCCTGTTAGGTTTCTATAAGTCTGTTTCTGTTTTGTATACAGATTCATTCGTATTATTTTTTAGATTTTACATGTAAGTGATATCATATAATATTTGTCTTTCTCTGTCTGACTTACTTAAACTTAGTATGATATTCTCTAGGTTCATCCATGTTGCTGCAAATGGCAATATTTCATTCTTTGCTATGGCTGAGTGATATTCTATAATATACATATGTATATTATATATATCACTTCTTCTTAAGCTAGTCGTCTGTTGATGGGCACTTGGATTATTTCTATGTCTTTGTTATTATAAATAGTGCTGCCATGGGAAAAAAAATTTTTTTCCAAACAGGTTAATTAGCCTTATGTAGAGAACGGGGAAGGGAGAAGGGCTCCAGGAATTGGGAAATTATCAAGGTCAGTTTTGACAGGGTGGGAAATAAGCCTGAGTTGGGCTTTGCCAGGGAGAACACTGGAACACAGTGTTAGGAGCTTGAGGAAACTGTTCTGAAGATGAGCTTCTAATTCACAGCTCTGCACAGAGCTGCCTTGTTCACAGACCTCCCTGCACGTCTGTCTCGTAACCACACAGGCAGAGAAAGGGCTGAGTTTGCATTCCTGACATCACTCCTGACTGACAGAATTTGAAGAAACCATTCTTACTGAATGACAGGTGCGAGTTGAGCTCTCATTTTGTAAAGGAGCTTACAGTATCTGAGTCAGCTCCAGAGGAGACAGCTTGGTTTTCCTGACAACACGGCCCTGGTGCTCCTTCTTCAGACTGGTGAACAGTGCCTTGACTTTGGCAGCCCCACTGTGGCTCTCGAAGGGTGTCAGAAAAAGGGGAATGGGAGGAGGTGTCCTGCCTGTTCCAGTGTTGATCTGCCATTGCTCACAACCTCCCACCCCATGTGCTCTGAGGTCTGCAACCCAGATTGTGTCAGTACACCTAGGCTCCTGTTACATGGCTGCTATGTCCCCTTACACCAAGCTACCGCACAACTCTTTCCAGAACAAGGGAGCATGTAAATGAGCAGTGCTGTTGTGAGGAGAAATCTTTTCCTGTGCAACAGTAGACGCATTCTTGCAGTAAAGTAAGACGAGTTATGCTGGGTAACTCTAGCCCTGGGGGATAAAGAGTATTAAAAACGTGGAAAAGAAATACAGAAATTGTTGGAAATGCTGATTCAATCTGGGCATGGTACAATTAGCTCTAAGAAGAACATTTATGTTCTACACATTCCCTCATCCTTCAGCGAAGTATGGAAATAATCACGACACTGCTCTGATGTGTTTAAATGAAATCGATTATAGTTCTTGGACCAGCCATCCTCGTTTGATCTGGGATTAAAGTGGCACTCAAAGGATTTGGTCTTTTCAATTTTTGACTACTGATATCTCTTAGATTTGTTCCTACAATCTGCTTTAAAATAAAACTGGGTTTCAAGTTTCAAAAATTCAGTGTTAAACTCATTTGTTGTGAATAATCACAGTATATTTTGTTTTTATATCTAAAAGTAAGTAGAAGGCACACATTTCCTCAAATGTCTACATTTTACAAGTTTAAGGTTTCCATCATTACTGTTAGTCAGTATTTATGGAAAGGTTTTTGTCTCTAGATCATGAAGGGGCTATAAGGTAGGAACTGCAATGTTAGGGAGAACTTACTCTGAAACACCTTCAACATTTAGTTGGATGTCTGCTTCACAAATAGTTTACCTTGGTGCTCACTCTAGAACATAGTAATGTTCAAATCAAATTATAGGAATGCTTTATAGAAATTTTATTTTTTCCTGAGGTAAGTACATTATAGTACTGCCATATCATATTATCAAGCTAAAAGTAGTTTAGAAACTTTTATTTTCAGAATATTCTGGTCATTATAAAACTTCTGCCAATATAAAAATGAGTAGTTAAAAATGTATTTCTGAATAGGCAAAGAATAAATAAATAAATAAATATTTTCAGAGGCCACAAACAAAGTGAGAATTTCTGCTTCAAATAAGATAGAGATGTTGTATTAGACGGAACCTCTCACAGTAACAATTATCCACTCTGGACTATATACTATATATACATTAAAAAAAATCCTTTTCTCATGAGAGTGTGGCATGGGGTAGCTAGAATACAAGAGCAGAGAACCACAGCTTTACTGTCTCAAAGAGTCAGAGGATGGAATTCAGAGTTGTTAGATAAAAAGGTTCAAAATGAATAAACCACAGAAGGGGAAGACCCAAACTCTTTAAATACACTTTTGCAAAATCCTTGGCTGACACCTGGAATGCACTTGAGGGAGACAGAGAGAATCCAGAGATCACAGGGAAAAGTGTCATCTAGAAGGCTGAAAGAATAGTAGAAATTTCTTCTGTTGCCCTCTACAGAAGAGATTCAGTTTGGAATTCGAGTCCAGTAAAGATACCTGATAGAACAAAAATAAACACCTCTTAGAGGAAGATAACAAAATCCAGTGTCTGTATAGAAGATCCTCAATTTCTAGAATGTAAATTAAATTTTTTTTCAGAGAAATGTGAATAAAAGAGGAAAACAAGGCATGTAATTAAAAACAGTCACTATAAAACAACCTAGAGATTATGCAGGTGTTGGAATTAGCAGGCATTATATGTTCAAGAAAAAATTTTAAAAAAAAAGAGTGAGAAATATTAGCAGAAAATGAAAACTACAAAGAACTAAGTGAAAATTAAAGAACTAAAATGTACAACATTGAAATAAAAAAATATAATGGATGACTTACTGGCAGATTAAAGATGACATAGTAAATCATCAGAGGACTGATCAAGAAAATATTCAACCTAAAGAACTCAGAGAAAAATATTCAAACCAAAAATAACAGATCCTAATATTAGTAATATCAAGCACACGAATTTATGTATAATTAGAATCTCAGAGAAAAAGAAGAGAGAGAAAATAGGATAGAAATAATATCAAATAAAAAATGATCTAAATTATTCATATTTAGTCCAAGAAATATAATCTTAAATACCCAAGAAACAAAGTAAACTCCAAGAATAAGTAAAAAAACTAATCATACATGAGTAGAACACAACAGAACTACTAAAAACCAGACAAAAAGATAATTATGATAATAGCAGCAAATAATGACACATTACATGAGTGAGAACAGGGCTAATAATGGAATAATTTTATATGTTAAAAGAAAAAAACCTGTTATGCCAGGATTATATATCTAGCAAAATATATTTCAAAAATAGTCCAGGTTCAATGCACGATACTGGATGCTTGGGGCTAGTGCACTGGGACGACCTAGAGGGATGGTATGCGGAGGGAGGAGGGAGGAGGGTTCAGGATGGGGAACACATGTATACCTGTGGTGGATTCATTTTGATATTTGGCAAAACTAATACAATTATGTAAAGTTTAAAAATAAAATAAAAAAAATATTGGCAAAATAAAGGTAATTTTAGATAAAAATTGAGGGAATTATTGCCAGCATATATTCTCTAAAATTACAAGGAAAATTCTTCAGGCTGAAAGAAAATGAAGCAAGACCACAAGTCACATTTATAGGAAGGAATAAAGAGCACATGAGATGGTACCTGAGGAAATATAGAGAACTGAACTATTTTTTAATTTCCTTATTCATTACAGGATACATGCTTTTTAAAAATAAAATTATCACTGAATTGTGGGGCTTAAACATAATGATGTAATATATATGACAACAGTTCAGTTCAGTTCAGTCATTCAGTCGTGTCTGACTCTTTGTGACCCCATGGACAGCAAAATGCCAGGCTTCCCTGTCCATCACCAACTCCCAGAGCTTGCTAAAACTCTTTTCCATCGAGTCGGTGATGCCATACAACCATCTCATCCTCTGTCATCCCCTTCTCCTGCCTTCAGTCTTTCTCAGCATCGGGGTCTTTTCCAAGGAGTCAGTTCTTTGCATCAGGTGGCCAAAATTATTGGAGTTTCAGCTTCTGTATCAGTCCTTCCAAGTAATACTCAGGACTGATTCCTTTAGGATTGACTGGTTGTATCTCCTTGCAGTTCAAGGGACTGTTGAGAGTCTTCTCCAACACCACAGTTCAAAAGCATCAATTCTTCGGTGCTCAGCTTTCTTTTGGTCCAACTCTCACATCCACACGACTCCTGGAAAAACCATAGCTTTGACTAGACAGACTTTTGCTGGCAAAGTAATTAATGTCTGTGCTTTTCTTCCAAGGGGCAAGTGTCTTTAAATTTCATCACTGCAGTCACCATCTGCAGTGATTTTGGAGCCCCTAAAAATAAAATCTGCCACTATTTCCATTGTTTCCCCATCTATTTGCCACAAAGTGATGGGACCGAATACCATGATCTTAGTCTTCTGAATGTTGAGCTTTAAGCCAACCTTTTTCACTCTCTCTTTCACTTTCATCAAGAGGCTCTTTAGTTCTTCTTCACTTTCAGCCATAAGGGTGGTGTCATCTGCATATCTGAGGTTATTGATATTTCTCCCAGAAATCCGGATTCCAGCTTGTGCTTAATACAGCCTGGCATTTTGCATGATGTACTCTGCATATAATTAAATAAGCAAGGTGACAATATACAGCCTTGATGTAATCCTTTCCCTATTTGGAACCAGTCTGTTGTCCATGTCCAGTTCTAACTGTTGCTTCTTGACCTGTACAGATTTCTCAGGAGGCAGGTAAGGTGGTCTGGTATTCTCATATCCTGAAGAATTTTCCACAATTTTTTGTGATCCACACAGTCAAAGCCTTTGGTGTAGTCAATAAAGCAGAAATAGATGTTTTTTTCTGGAACTCTCTTGCTTTTTCTATGATCCAACAGATGTTGGCAGTTTGATCTCTGGTTCCTCTGCCTTTTCTAAATCCAACTTGAACATGTGGAAGTTCACGGTTCACATACTGTTGAAGTTTGACATTACTTTATTTGTAATTTGTCATTACAAATAAAGACAAGAATTTGTCTTTACAAATAAGTGACAAGAATTTGTCATTACTTTATTAGTATGTGAGATGAGTGCAACTGTGTGGTAGTTTGAACATTCTTTGACATTGCCTTTCTTTGGGATTGGAATGAAAACTGACTTTTTCCTGTCCTGTGGCCACTGCTGAGTTTTCCAAATTTGCTGGCATGTTGAGTGCAGCACTTTCACAGCATCATCTTTTAGGATTTGAAATAGCTCAACTGGAATTCCATCTCCACTAGCTTTGTTTGTAGTGATGCTTCCTAAGGCCCACCTGACTTCTGACTCCAGGATGTCTGGCTCTAAGTGAGTGATCACACCATGATGGTGAGTGATCACACCATCATGGTTATCTGGGTCATGAAGATTTTTTTTGTATAGTTCTTCTATATATTGTTGCCACCTCTTCTTAGTCTCTTCTGCTTCTGTTAGGTCCACACCATTTCTGTCCTTTATTGTGCCCATCTTTGCATGAAATTTTCTCTTGGTATCTCTAATTTTCTTGAGGAGTTCTCTAGTCTTTCCCATTCTATTGTTTTCCTCTATTTGTTTGCTTTGATCACTGAGGAAGGCTTTCTTATCTCTCTTTGCTCTTCTTTGGAACTCTGCATTCAAGTGGGTATATATTTTCTTTTCTCCTTGCCTTTAGCTTCTCTTCTTTTCTCAGCTATTTGTAAGGCCTCCTCAAACTACCATTTTGCCTTTTTTGCGTTTCTTTTTCTTGGGGGTGGTTTTGATCAATGCCTCCTGTACAATGTCATGATTCTTTCCATAGTTCTTCAGGCACTCTATCAGATCTAATCCCTTGAATCTATCTCTCACCTCCACTGTATAATCATAAGGGATTTGATTTAGGTCATATACCTGAATGGTCTAGTGGTTTCCCTACTTTCTTGAATTTGGCAATAAGGAGTTCATGATCTGAGCTACAGTCTGCTCCCGGTCTTGTTTTTGCTGGCTGTATAGGGCTTCTCCATCTTTGGCTGCAAAGAAAATAATCAATCTTGTTTTGGTATTGACTGCCTGGTGATGTCCATGTGTGTAGTGTTGTCTTGTGTTGTTGGAAGAGGGTGTTTGCTATGACCAGTGTGTTCTCTTGGCAAAACTCTGTTAGCCTTTGCCCTGCTTCATTTTGTACTCCAAGGCCAAATTTGCCTGTTACTCCAGGTATCTCTTAACTTCCTGCTTTTGCATTCCAGTTCCCTATAATGAAAAGGATGCCTTTTTTGGAGTGTTAGTTCTAGAAATTCTTGTAGATCTTCTTAGAACCATTCAACTTCAGTATCCTCAGCATTACTGGTTGGATTACTGTGGTATTGAATGGATTGCCTTGGAAATAAATGGAGATCATTCTGTCATTTTTGAAATTGCACCCAAGATGTGACTGGTGATGGAAGTCAAGTCTGAGGCTGTAAATAACAGTATTGCATAGGTACCTGGAATTTAGGTCCATGAATCAAGGTAAATTGGAAGTGGTTAAATAGAAGATGGCAAGAGTGAACAACATTTTAGGAATCAGTGAACTAAAATGGACTGGAATGGGTGAATCTAACTCAGATAAGCATTATATCTACTACTGTGGGCAAGAATCCCTTAGAAGAAATGATAACAGGACAAAAGAAAGAGGTAAATGGAATTTTATTGTTGAAAGAGCCTTACATGTTATGTGAAATGGCTTCTGACTCTAGGTAAAATGCTGCTTAGTATATATTTATAATAATCAAAACTGCATAATGATATTGGCATGAGAACAGAAAATTTGATCAATGAAACAGAAAAGAGACTCCAGAAATAGACCCTCACGTATATGTTCAGTTGATGTTTGACAGAAACCAAAGCAATGGAAACAGAGGTCTCAATAAATGTTGCTGATACAACTGGGTATCTGTTTGGAAAAAAAAGTGAACTTCAACGTCTACCTTACATTATACGAAAAATTATTCGAAATGGATTATGGACCTAGACCTAAAAATAACTAAACATAAAGGCCAAACTGTAAACCTACTAGAAGACAGGAATCAGAGAATATCTTCATGACCTGAGCATAGGCAAATTCTTAAAGGGAACATAGAAAGCACCAATCCTAAAGGAATAAAATGATAAATAATTTCATCCAAATTAAAAATTCAGCCAGTCAATAGAAACCATTAAAAAAATTCTCACCATTCAATAATAAAAAAGAAACAATCAACAAAACTAAAAGAGGGCAAGACATTCAAACAAACATCCCAAAAGAGATATTAAAAAATCAGTAAACTTCCTTGACATTCTAAGAATAAAGACTATATGCTGGCAATAAATTCCCTCAACTTTTATCTAAAAATACCACGGAATCCAATGGACAGAGGAGCCTGGCAGGCTACAGTCCACAGGTTGCAAAGAGTCAGATACAACTGAAGTGACTGAGCACAGCACAGCAGAAGCACATGAAAGTATATCTACGTTGTAAGTCATCAGATAAATGCAAATTAAAAACAAAGAAACACCAATACATATCCAGTAGAGTGGCTAAAATTAAAGTTGATGGTTCTAAATATTGGTGAGGATATATGGCAGTTGAAACTTATACATTGATAGGAGTGTAAAATGGTATGATCTCTTTGGGAAAAGTATCAACAATTTGTTTTTTAATGTAAAACATAAACCCACCCTTATTGTTATTTACTCACTAAGTCATGTCTGACTCTTCTGTGAGCCCATGGACTATAGCCCGTCAGGCTCCTCTGTCCATGTGATTTCCCAGGCAAGAATATTGGAGTGGGTTGCCATTTCCTTCTTCAGGGGATCTTCTGATCCAAGGATTGAACCCATGTCTCCTGCATTGGCAGGAGGGAAGCCCACACCTCCTCTAGAACTCATCAACTGTATTACTAGGTTTGGCATAGAGAAATGAAAACCTATATCCATTAACAGAATTGCATGAGAATGTTCATAGAAATTTTACTCATATTCAGATTCAGATCAGTCGCTCAGTCATGTCCGACTCTTTGTGACCCCATGAATCGCAGTCCATCACCAACTCCCGGAGTTCACTGAGACTCACGTCCATCGAGTCAGTGATGCCATCCAGCCATCTCATCCTCTGTCGTCCCCTTCTCCTCTTGCCCCCAATCCCTCCCAGCATCAGAGTCTTTTCCAATGAGTCAACTCTTCGCATGAGGTGGCCAAAGTACTGGAGTTTCAGCTTCAGCATCAGTCCTTCCAAAGAAATCCCAGGGCTGATCTCCTTCAGAATGGACTGGTTGGATCTCCTTGCAGTCCAAGGGACTCTCAAGAGTCTTCTCCAACACCACAGTTCAAAAGCATCAATTCTTTGGCGCTCAGCCTTCTTCACAGTCCAACTCTCACATCCACACATGACCACTGGAAAAACCATAGCCTTGACTAGACGGACCTTTGTTGGCAAAGTAATGTCTCTGTTTTTCAATATGCTATCTAGGTTGGTCATAACTTTCCTTCCAAAGAGTAAGCGTCTTTTAATTTCATGGCTGCAGTCACCATCTGTAGTGATTTTGGAGCCCAGAAAAATAAAGTCTGACACTGTTTCCACTGTTTCCCCATCTATTTCCCATGAAGTGATGGGACCAGATGCCATGATCTTCGTTTTCTGAATGTTGAGCTTTAAGCTAACTTTTTCACTCTCCTCTTTCACTTTCATCAAGAGGCTTTTTAGTTCCTCTTCACTTTCTGCCATAAGGGTAGTGTCATCTGCATATCTGAGGTTATTGATATTTCTCCCGGCAATCTAGATTCCAGCTTGTGTTTCTTCCAGCCCAGCGTTTCTCCCAGCCCAGCGTTTCTCATGATGTACTCTGCATATAAGTTAAATAAACAGGGTGACAATATACAGCCTTGACAAACTCCTTTTCCTATTTGGAGACAGTCTGTTGTTCCATGTCCAGTTCTAACTGTTGCTTCCTGACCTGCATACAAATTTCTCAAGAGTTTTAGATGCTAAAACCTACTCGAATGCCTATCAAGCAAGAGAATGAATTATAAAGCAAACAATTTTTAGCATATTCTTATGCTACAAGATATATAGATATATGAAAGATATATGAATCTCACATTGTACCAAATGAAAAAAGCCAGGTGTATACATTCTTTTAAATGGAAAATAAGACACATCAACCATCTTTAAAGTGATATTTACATATTTACTGACAGTAAAGCTGTACAACTTGCCCCTAGAATTTTGTACTGAACAAAATGGTCTCATTCTTTAAAATTCTTTAAAACTCTAAAGACATTTTTAGACAAATGGTTTCAACCCTATGTATTTGTGGAGGATTAAAGTCTAGTCAAGGCTATGGTTTTTCCAGTGGTCATGTATGGATGTGAGAGTTGGACTGTGAAGAAAGCTGAGCGCTGAAGAATTGATGCTTTTGAACTGTGGTGTTGGAGAAGACTCTTGAGAGTCCCTTGGACTGCAAGGAGATCCAACCAGTCCATTCTGAAGGAGATCAGCCCTGGGATTTCTTTGGAAGGAATGATGCTAAAGCTGAAACTCCAGTACTTTGGCCACTTCATGTGAAGAATTGACTCATTGGAAAAGATTCTGATGCTGGGAGGGATTGGGGGCAAGAGGAGAAGGGGACGACAGAGGATGAGATGGCAGATGGCATCACTGACTCAATGGACGTGAGTCTCAGTGAACTCTGGGAGTTGGTGATGGACAGGGAGGCCTGGCGTGCTGTGATTTACGGGGTCGCAAAGAGTCGGACATGACTGAGCAACTGAACTTTACTGAAAGACCCTGATGCTGGGAAAGATTGAAAGCAGGAGTAGAAGGGGATGACAGAGGATAAGATATTTGGATGGCATCACCGACTCGATGGACATGAGCTTGAGCAAGCTCTGGGAGTTGATGATGGACAGGGAAGCCTGGAGTGCTGCACTCCATGGGGTTGAAAAGAGTCAGACATGACTGAGCAAATGAACTGAACTGAAAATGAACTTTTAATGATAAAGTGCTCAATATTGTGTCTGGTACATGCTAGCCACCAAGCTACCATTATTGACTTCAATGTAATTATGGTAACTATTATTATTAACATTATTATTACTATCTTAAGAATCTTTATCTCCCTTAGTAACTTCTATTCCTTAAAAAGTTCTATTAGTTTACTTGTTTTATTCCTTCTCAAAATATGTAGCAAGACTCTAAGTTCAATAAGAAAAAATTGGAAGTATGACTACGATAGAGCTTAATTTATCCAAATATCCTTTAACCAATACATCCAACTATCTATCTGTGTGAAGCCCATCTAACGAAAAAACACAGAATTTTATTTTGAATAGTTAAAATTGATGCAATTGAATCTATGCACTAAACACATGCAGCCCTCATAAGGGAGCCTCTTCCATACTCTCTCAGATCTTCTTAACACATTTTGTATGGTTTTTAAAAGGCTGGACTGACTTCCCAACTAATAGGGGCTATAATTAGACTCATACAGTAGGAGTAAAAAATAAGACAACAGACTTAAGGTGGACCAAGTATACAAAATTTCATCATTTTTGCACAACATAGATGAGGAGAAAACATCAACTCACCTCAGTGGTCTTGGCAGATATTGCTGAAACAAGTCATTAGACATTTTCACATGTTTAATGTTGTCCACATAGCACATCTATTCCATTTTATAAATGTTTACATCTAAGGGAATTCATTTTCATTATAAATTAAAGGGATAAGCTTCACTTCCTAGAAAGCCACTTCTTAAAATATTTCATGTTTAATTGACCTGAAAGAAACTATCTGTGTAGAATGGTGGGGTGAATTTTGATAATACTGCAAAAGAAAGAAACAGTAGCCATCTCTCTTCTTTGTACCAAACACAACAACTTTCCACTGATGCACATATTCTGTTAAACTGTTTTGTGCTCAATCACTCAGTTGTGTTCGACTCTTTGCGATCCTATGGACTGTAGCCCTCCAGGCTCCTCTGTCCATGGGATTTCCCAGGCAAGAATACTCAAGTGGGTTGCCATTTCCTTCTACAAGGGATCTTTCCTACCCAGGGATCAAACCTGTGTCTCCTGCGACCCCTGCACTGGCAAGCAGTTCTTTACCACTGAGCCACCTGGGAAGCCAGTCATACTATTTACAGGTTCTTATAAGAATGTTAATACAGTACAGACTGATAATTTCATACATTTATGGAACTCAATTGCCATTGCCTCTTTATCTGTATTAAATTTGATGATGACAGATACCAGCACTTGATATTTCTACCCAGAAATCTATGTGTTGGGGGAGATATGTAGATCTAGAAATAGGCACAGGCATAAATGCAGATGTAGAGTCAGATGTAGACATATACATATACATACACATTAACATAGTTTTCAGAACTACAATACTAAAGCGTGTATCCCCAGTACAATATGTGGCTCTTAAGTGAAGTCGCTCAGTCGTGTCCGACTCTTTGTGACTCCATGGACTGTAGTCTACCAGGCTTCTCCATCCATGGGATTCTCCAGGCAAGAGTACTGGAGTGGGTTACCATTTCCTTCTTCAGGGGATCTTCCTGACCCAGGGATCGAACCTGGGTCTCCCGCATTGGAGGCAGACGCTTTAACCTCTGAGCCACCAGGGAAGCCCCTTAATATGGCTCTTAATCAGTGCTCAAACATTTGTGAAATGAGAAGAACGAGTAACAAAAAATAGCTTCTGTTGCATTTTCCAAGGATTACAATTTAAGCTGACTTCTCTTTTCACCTGTTTAAAATTTCTTTGTGAGAAAAACAGTGTTCAAGATAACTGACGTGAAGGGCACAGGCCCTTCCTGCTTTCAGATATCCTAAAACATATCCCCGTGTTAAGCCAGTTACCTAGAATGCAATTGCTTCGTTTGCCCCTATATTTCTCAGCACCCTTCAGAAAATAAGCAAGACTTAATAGCCTTGCCCTCGGCTTGTCCTCCACAGAAGTATGTTTACTGAGTTACTCCTTGGAGTAATGAAAGGGACCCACCTAGAAATTGTTCTATAAAGTTGTTGTCACTGCATCTATTTTAAGGATACCATTGAGGAGGCTGTTTATTACTTCCAACATTGTCCTCTTTATGAACAACCTCAAGAGTAATCTTTGCCAGCTCTTAATATCAAGAGCGGGTGATCATTACTGTTACTGAGCAAAGATCTGTGTACCGAATGATATCTACTTTTGTATGTGAGTTCCAGAAAGAGCTAAATTTGAGGTCTCCAGTAGGCCCTTGTAGTTATCACTGTCGTCTTATCTTGACTCCTCTTTTTTCTACCTCGTTGTTTAAAGTTTCTATCATCTCTGACCCACTGTATTCTCTTTTGTCATATTTTATGCATCACTGTAAAGTACACTCTTGTTTTGGAAGAAAATTGGTAATAAATAAATATTTCCTTATTTTAAATAATGTTGCGATTTAAACCAAGTATTTGCTAGGCACCCAGTTTGTTCTAGGAAGAAAGACTTTTACTAAATTTTACTAGATCCACTAAAATAACACCATAATTTAGGTATCACATATTTTACAGGGAAGAAATTCAGTGTCAGGGATGTTAAGTAACTTGCCTATGGGGAACAGTACTGTATCCTTGGTAAACAGAATCTCAAAGTCCAGTATTCTTGTCACTCAATTCATAGCTTCCTTTGGAATTAATTCAGATTCACATTATATTTGCATAATAATTCAGGTTTATTTCAGAAATAATTTACTTAGATTTAGAAGACATTTTTTAGGTTATGGAGAATTGAGTTCAGTTCAGTTGCTCAGTTGTGTCCGACTCTTTGTGACCCCATGAATCGCAGCACACCAGGCCTCCCTGTCTATCACCAACTCCCGGAGTTCACTCAGACTCACGTCCATCAAGTCAGTGATGCCATCCAGCCATCTCATCCTCTGTCGTCCCCTTCTCCTCCTGCCCCCAATCCCTCCCAGCACCAGAGTCTTTTCCAATGAGTCAACTCTTCGCATGAGGGGGCCAAAGTACTGGAGTTTCAGCTTCAGCATCATTCCCTCCAAAGCAATCCCAGGGCTGATCTCCTTCAGAATGGACTGGTTGGATCTCCTTGCAGTCCAAGGGACTCTCAAGAGTCTTCTCCAACACCACAGTTCAAAAGCACCAATTCTTAGGCACTCAGCTTTCTTCACAATCCAACTCTCACATCCATACATGACCACTGGAAAAACCATAGCCTTGACTAGATGGACCTTTGTTAAGCATTCATTATTCTGACATCTTAGTTACAACTGGTGCTGGACTATGTAATATAGTAAAATAATATTTAATCTACTTTTTAATTTCCAGTATGTTTTTATGCCTATTCTTTTACATTTTCTTCTGTAAAGTCAAGCAGGTATTGTCCCACTAGGTAGTCCTTATGTCAAAAGGACAGTAACTATAAATAGCTGTGTTTAATCTATACTGACTGTCCCTGTACCACTAGGATGCAAAGTGACAACTTATAATGAATTCCCTAAGGCAGTGAATTTGGAACTTTGCCATTCCTTTAATCACCAAACCTGTCATGTCTTTATTCATTTATGCTTATTCTGCATATTGTGGAAAATGGGGAACTATCTCTCGTTTCGTAAATGATGGCATTACTGAACACGATCCTTATTTAACACAAACAGCAGGTGGCCACCGTCTGTTATTGTTGGAAATCAAATTATTTCACTTTGTATCATTGCTGATTTGCCCTTGTTATGTGTACTTTGTGCAGAACATGAAATCTCTGTAAATAATGTTAAACACAAAAATTAACTTTATCTTTAAACAATCTCTTAGAAATCTGGCCATTTAAATTGGACTTTTACTGTTTTTTGTTCATGCTGTAAGACCATCAAATCTGAAGGGAGAATTTATGTCAAAACAAAATGCCATTTCCTTCTCCAGGGGATCTTCCAGACCCAGGGACTGAACCCGGGTCTCCCATGTTGTAGGCAGACACTCTACCATCTGAGCCACCAGGGAAGCCCAAATCATAATTTGGAGTTTCATAAGTTTCATAAGATGATTTAACTCTTCAAGAATCTGTAGAAAATATGAAGTTGCATGATACCAATAACACAGTCTGGGAATATATAAAGGGAAAATAAACAGAAAACATGAACAAATCTATAGTCAGAGCATAATAATTTAATCTTGTCTAAAAGAAAATTAATAATAGAGAAGTAGCTGACTATTTTGGGCATAATCGAGGGACGGTCAATTATGTAAAGACTACACTTATGCTCAAATAGGTGAAAACCATTATTTGTTGTTCAGTTGATAAGTTGTGTCCAATTCTTTGTGATCCCATGGACTGCAGCACACCAGGCTTCCCCGTCCCTCACTCTCTCCTAGAGTTTGCTCAGATTCATGTCCATTGAGTCAGTGATATGATCTAACCATCTCATCCTCTGTCCACTGTTTTAAAACCGTTATAAACTATATAAAACTGCTCAGAGGACAATCTGAGTGTTGTGGGTTAGCTTCTCCAGGAGCACATTCTGAGTTGCTATGATTTGTGTTCAGGAAACTTTCTGCAGACTGCTACGAGGAAGCAAGGAAAGTGGAATTTGGGCAGAGGGAGAAGCTGGACTGAGGTGCAGTTGCAACAGCCACCCAATTTCAGTCAATGTCAAAAAAACCCTGGAAGCTGAGATGTTTCTTCAGAGATGTCTCAATTTAAAGTCCCCAAACTTTATTGCTAAGGTATCTCATTCAGAAAGAGGATATAAACTTTGGATTTGGGTAGGAAAATATCAAATTAAATATTTATACTGTAAAAGTTAGAGGTAACCAGTAAAAGAATGAAAATATTTTGTAAAATTAACCCAACTGTAAGAGGAGAAAGAGTTTCCCAGGTGGTACTTGTAGTAAAGAATCTGCCTGCCTATGCAGGAGACATAAGAGACGCAGGTTCGATCCCTGGGTTGGGAAGATCCCCTGGAGGAGGGCATGGCAACCTACTCCAGTATTCTTGCCTGGAGAATCCATAGACAGTGAAGCCTGGAGGGCTATATAGTCCATAGTGTCACAAAGAGTCAGACATGACTGAAGTGACTTAGCATGCTTGCAAGAAACAAAGGGAACAAAGGAGAAACAAAGGGAATAAAGAAAAGATACAAAAGAAAAATACATCAAATATAAAGCACAATATAAAACTGCAGATAACAATCTAATAGATATATAGATTAAAAAATCCCCATGGGCCAAAACCTCCAATTAAAAGATGGCAACTCTATAGCTAACTAAAAAGTGTAAAGGTCAGCTATGGCTATTTTTAAAACAAATATAAAACAATAAATTATACTATATTGAGTCATCCCTCAATATCCTTGGGGAACTGGTTGCAGGATCCCTCACATATATCAAAATCTGTGGATGGTCAAGTCCTTTATATAAAATGGTATAGTATTTGCATATAACTTATATACATCCTTCCATATACTTTATTTTTTCTGTTTTATTAAACAAACACTAATTTTAGGATAGTTTTACATTGACAAAAAACTTGTAAAGATAATACAGAAAGCTCCCATATATTCCTTTCCCAAGTTGCCCCTATTATCTAGGCAGTATTTTTAAGACAACAATCTCTACCTTGTTCATTCCATATATTTTAAGTTATATCTAGACCACTGATAACACCTAATACAATATAAATGGTACATAAATAGTTGCTGGCACTCAGTAAATTCAAGTTTTGCTTTTTGGAACTTTCTGGAGAATTTTTTTCCAAATATTTTTGGTTGGCATTTGTTTGAATCCATGGTTGTTGGCATACAATGATAATTAATATGCACAAAGCAAGTTAAGCCTTTAAAGGGAGAGAGAGGGATATTTCACACCAAAAAAGGAGATAATCCATCCATATTTTTTAAAGCCTTATTGAGATATAATTGACATATAACACTGTGTAAGTTTCATAAAATGACTTAACTCTTCAAGAATTTGTAGAAAATATGAAGTTGCATGATACCAATAACACAGTCTGGGAATATATAAAGGGAAAATAAACCGAAAACATAAACAAATCTATAGTCATAGCATAATAATTTAATCTTGTCCAAAAAAATTAATAATAGAGAAGTAGTTGACTATTTTGAAAAGTCATTTCATTTATTCATTCTAAAACTCTAAATCTATCCCACTAAAAATGTTTACAATGTGTCAAAACCTCTAAAGGAAGTTTCAGAAGAAAATTTCTCAAAATGGTTTGAGGAAATAGCATCCCACAAATAAACTGGTAATTTTCCCAGACTTCACCTTTGATGGAATAGCAGTCATTGGACTATACCAGTTCTGTATATGTGTTGAGTCATACTACTTTATTTTTGTGCACTAATTTTCTGAACCTTGCTAGACAGTAAGATGTTTTATAGCAAAGATTGTTATTGTGCACTTTATTCTCTGTGTCTGACACATAGTACTCATTCATCTAATGCCTGCATGCTGAGTAAATGAATGAATGTCCCAGGTTCTCCTTTCATAGCATACTTGTTTTTATTAAGACTTTTTAAAAAAAAACACAAAAAGTTGCATTAGATTCACAGCAAAATTAAGAGGAAAGTACAGAAATTTCCCATATACCTCCTGTTTCCATATAAGCATAGCCTCTTGCATTATCAACATTCCCCTCAAGGCTGATACATTTGTTACTATTGATGAACCTACATTCACACATCATAATCACCCAAAGGCCACAGTTTACATGAAAGTTCATTTTTGGTGCAATACATTCCATGAATTTGAACAGTCTAAAATAACATGAGTCTTCATTATGGTATCATACAGAGTATTTTCACTGCCTTAAAAATCCTTTGTGATACATCTGTTTATTCCTCCTCTAACCTCTGACAGCCACGGACATTTTTCCTGTCTCTATAGTTTTGCATTTTCCAGAATGTCACATAGTTGATATCACACAGTATGTGGTCTTTTCAGACTGGCTTCTTTCACTTAGCAATATGCATTTAAGATTCATCCATGTTTTTTCATTACCTAATAGCTCATTTCTTGTTACCACTGAACAATATTCCCTTGTCTGGAATTTGTCCATTTACCTACTGAAGGACATCTTTGTTGCTTCCAAGTTTTGGTAATTATGACTAAAGCTGCTATAAACATTCATGGTAGGTTTTGTGTGGGCATAGAGTTTTTGACTCCTTCGGACACATACCAAGGCATGAGATTGCTGGATCATTTGGTTAATGTTTAGTTTTGTTAAGAATCTGCTAAACTGGTCTCCGGTCATATCAGCCTGAAGGTGCCAGATCTCGTCTGATCTCAGAAGCTAAGAATCTGCTAAACTGTACTTAAAAAACTGGAAATAGAACTGCCTTATGATCCAGCAATCCCACTACTGGGCATACACACTGAGGAAACCAGAAGGGAAAGAGACACATGTACCCCAATGTTCATCGCAGCACTGTTTATAATAGCCAGGACATGGAAGCAACCTAGATGCCCATCAGCAGATGAATGGATAAGAAAGCTGTGGTACATATACACAATGGAGTATTACTCAGCCATTAAAAAGTACATTTGAATCAGTTCTAATGAGGTGGATGAAACTGGAGCCTATTATACAGAGTGAAGTAAGCCAGAAAGAAAAACACCAATACAGTATAGTGACGCATATATATGGAATTTAGAAAGATGGTAACAATAACCCTGTGTACAAGACAGCAAAAGAGACACTGATGTATAGAACAGTCTTATGGACTCTGTGGGAGAGGGAGAGGGTGGGAAGATTTGGGAGAATGGCATTGAAACATCATGTATGAGATAAACATAAAATATCATGTATGAAATGAGTTGCCAGTCCAGGTTCGATGCACGATACTGGATGCTTGGGGCTGGTGCACTGAGACGACCCAGAGGGAAGGTATGGGGAGGGAGGAGGGAGGAGGGTTCAGGATGGGTAACACAGGTATACCTGTGGCGGATTCATTTCGATACTTGGCTAAACTAATACAATATTGTAAAGTTTAAAAATAAAATAAAATAAAATAAAAAAAAGAATCTGCTAAACTGTCTCCCAAAATGGCTGTATCATTTTGCATTCCCACCAGGAATGAGGGTTTCTATTGTTCCACATCCTTGCCAGAATTTGGTATTTTAAGTGTTTTCAATTTTGACCATTCTAATATGTGTGTAGTGGTATCTCATTGTTGCTTTAATTTTCACTTTCCTGATGACATAGAATGTAAAGTATCTTTTTCATATGCTTATTGGCCATCCCTGTATCTTCTTTGGTAAAGTGACTGACTGTTCGTATCATTTTTTCCTGTATTTTGATTGGGCTGTTTTATGTTGAGTTTTAACAGCTCTTAGTATATTTTTGATAGCAGTTCTTTATTAGATATACCTTTTGCAGATATGGTCTCCTAGTGTGTGACTTATCTTCCCATGCTCTTGACATTGTCTTTCACAGATCAAAAGTTTTTAATTGTAATAAAGTTCAGCTTATCCATATTTATTTCATGGGTTCTATCTGATGGCATATCTAAGAAGTCATTCAGTTCAGTCAGTTCAGTCACTCAGTCATGTCCAATTCTTTGCGATCCCATGGACTGCAGCACGCCAGGCCTCCCTGTCCATAACCAACTCCCGGAGTTTACTCAAATTCCTGTCTATTGAGTTGGTGATGCCATCCAACCAGCTCATCCTCTGTTGTCTCCTTCTCCTCCCGCCTTCAATCTTTCCCAGCATTGGGGTCTTTTGAAATGAGTCAGTTCTTCACTTCAGGTGGCCAAAGTATTGGAGTTTCAGCTTCAGCATCAGTCCTTCCAATGAATATTCAGGACTGATTTCCTTTAGGATGGACTGGTTGGATCTCCTTGCAGTCCACAGAACTCTCAAGTCTTCTCCAACACCACAGTTCAAAAGCATCAATTCTATGGCACTCAGCTTTCTTTATGGTCCAGCTCTCACATCCATATATGACTATTGGAAAACCATAGCTTTGACTATATGGACCCTTGTAGGCAAAGTAATGTCTCTGCTTTTTAATATGCTGTCTAGGTTAGTAAGAAGTCATTACCACACTCAAAGTCATCTAGATTTTCTCCAGTGGTATATTCTAGGAGTTTTATAGTTTTGTGTTTTACATTTATGTCTATGACTCATTTTGAGTTAATTTTTGTGAAGGGTGTAAGGTCTGTGTCTAGATTAGTTCACCTGTGGAAGTTCAATTGTTTAACAGTGGCTCAGTGGTAAAGAATCTTCCTGCAATGCAGGAGACGCAGATGTAGGTTCAGTCTCTGAGTTAGGAAGATCTCCTGGAGGAGGGCATGGCAACCCACTCCAATATTCCTCCCTGGAGAATCCCACGGACAGAGGAGCCAGGTGGGCTACAGTCCATAGGGTCACAAAGAGTCAGATACAACTGAAATGACTGAGCAGGCACATTTGCTGCTTTAAAAACTAAATCATCATACTATTTGAAAAATTCAAAGTCAAGAGAAATTAAAAATATAAATTAAAAAAAATTAAAAGTACTTGAAAAATATTGGAGAAAAACTACATGTATGTTTGAACAGAAATGGAATTTCTAAATAAAACAGGATACCTATATACCATAAACAGCGGAAAATAGAGAGGTTTGACTGTGTTAGTCACAAGAAAGTATCCATGATGAACATAAAAATGTTAAGAGGTCATAGAAAATCTACAGGAATTTCATTTCATAAATGATAGATAAGAGTTGACATTTGTACTTTACAATATGTTCTTAAAAATTAATAAGAAAAAGAAGTGAAAAAGGAAGTCCCTGAAAAAGAAACCAGAAATTCAAGAAAAATGAGGAAGAGGAAGAAGATAGGAGCAGAAAAAATATATATATATTTATATTTATATATGGTCTACCAGAGCACTAATCATGAAAATGCAAATATAAATAAGGATGAGGCATATTCCACTTATCAGATTGGCAAGAGATAAAAAGTTTTATAACATCAAGCTCTGGCAAAGTGGCAGGCTCTTTAATTTACTGTTTGTGAGCATATAAATAGATATAATCTTTTGAAATTCATTTTAAAATTAGCATTTAATTAACATTTAAAATTTAAGTATCTCTGACTAAGCAGGTTTACATTTATAAATCTATCCTCATCAGTAAAAAATATATGTTTAAGGTTGTTTAGGCAGTTTATTTTGTTTATCCATGGGGAAACAATGAAGTAAATTATGCCACAAATGCAGTATTGGAATACTGAGCTGTCTTGAAAAAGAACTGAGTGGATCTGTTGGTAGTAAGCTAAAAAGATGATCACACTGCTGCTGCTGCTGCTGCTGTTTAATTGTTCAGTCATGGCTGACTCTTTGTGGCCCCGTGGACTGTAGCCTGCCAGGCTCCTCTGTCAATGGAATTTTCCAGGCAAGAATACTTTGCCATTTCCTCCTCCAGGGGATCTTCCCGACCCAGGGATGAAACCTGCGTCTCCTGCATTGGCATGTGGATTCTTTACCATCTGAGCCACCTGGGAAGCCCCAAGATGATTATAATAGAATGTCAAAATCAAAAAAAGGTATTTTCAAAGTTATGATTTCACTTTCATAAATATATGGATATTTTAGAGCATACGTAATGCATGGGCACATATTATTTGTGCAAATACAAAGCAAATGCCAAACCCCAAATCTTTATAGTCATTATTCTGGTGAATAGCACTGGATAGAGGGGCCAGCGGTTTTCATTTTTATTTCTTACTTTGTGAGAACAGTGTAGAATTACAGTTTAAGTTTGTGGGGGGAGGGAAGGCTATTAATTTTCAAATAAATTTTTCTGAAAAAAAAGTACAAAGAGTTTTTGAAAAGGACTTTTGGACAAAAATGTAACATGTTAATGGAGAAGAGAAAGCAGTCACAGCTTTAGAAATACTAGTAATTTATAGTAAAACGTGTACAGGTCCTAAATCTATCATCTAAAACCCTCTAGGCCAGATGGCTTTTAGAACTCAGATGTTTTTCCAGATTTTATAAAGTTAATAGAGTGTGTTTATCTATACTGGGGAGGAGAAGGGAGAAATGAACAAGTGAAGAAAAAGACAGTGAAGTAAAAGGAGGAGGAATGGTGGGGGTTGACACAAGAAGAGCCTTGTGTCTGATGCCATCAACATTCTTCACAAGTAAACTGTGGCCCTGAATTGTGAAACAGTTCTCATAAACGGTGACTAATCTGGCAGAACCTTGCAATCTGAGTGAGAAATACTGGAAACTGCAGTTAGGCACAACTGTGAGAACGTCTACAGCAATGGACACATGAACACCTACAGTGGTGGACACATGAACGTCTACAGTGGTGGGTACATGAAATTATCTGAAACTAAGGTGGCAGCATTGGAAGTTGGGAGAAAATTGTGAATTTACAGACTTTCATCATATGCTTCAAGGCATTACTGTATTATAGAGGTATTGCTATGTTTCATAACAATTCTGATTTGTGATGAAGCTGACAATATTTTCTGGTCTTACAATGGCTCTATCTCAATGTCGCATGGAAGTTTCTCATCTTTATTTAGTCTCTGAGCTGAAGACAGCTCGGCAGGATTTGCCCAGGAGGCCTGTGTACAACCCACTCACACCTACACACCCCAGCGGATGCCACTCACAGATGGCCAGTTTTTCCACAAGTGTGATTACATCAATCATCAGTGAATCAAGCCCAGAGATTTTTCTTATGAAACCTTTGTCCTTGCTCAGGAACATACAGTTAGTGAAAGATCTGTTACCTGAAATTATCACTTTTGGCTTGGCAGAGTTCCTCCAGCAAACAAGGACAATGCTTTTGTCCTAGCTGAGAATGTGAACAAAGGGGAAAGTTCTCTAACATAACTAACTCCCTGAGTTCTGCAGGTATTCTACATGGGGTTTATCCTCTATTTTAATATTTTACTTTCAGTTCAGTTCAGTTCAGTTCAATCTCTCAGTCGTGTCTGACTCTTTGCAACCCCATGAACTGCAGCACGCCAGGCTTCCCTGTCCATCACCAACTCCCGGAGTCCACCCAAAACTTTAGCTTGGCATGAAGTCACTAGGATTACTGCATGTGGGGTGAGGTATCACTGTGCATTACAGAAACTGAGCATGAAACAGGAGCCACATATATAAGTCCTGTTCAAGCCAAGACAAGAAAGAAGGGAAAGAGAACTGACATTTCACTAAAAAGGGTCCAAACTGAGCCCTTGGCTCAGTGCTGCATTAAGAGGTGACTGGGTGTTTAATGGTATCCCGGAATAAGATTAGAGGCTGATTAAACAACTTATATGGAGGAAGTGCAATGCAGACAACACTTCATTTATTACTCATTCTTTTATAGTCTAGGTATTTCCAGATTCCTAGAATATGCTGTGATTTTTTTCTTTTGCACTGCAGCAAAACAGAAAAAAGCTCTACAAAAGCATTGTTACAAATAGCACTCAACCATAATAATATTATTTTATTAGTTTCAGCCCATATTTTAAGAGTCTAGGGTTATAGCTTGCTATTTTCCTTTTGTTTCAGGTTTTTGAGTAAACAATTGCATTGCCATGAATAAGAGATGACTAGACAGATGCCATTGTGCTTTAGATGTGCTTTAAGACAACTCTCACCATTCAAACTCCTGCCTCTTTGGTTCCACAGAGGGTGTTATAAACGTATCCCTACATGACATGCTTTCTTTAAAAATCTTATAAAGATTGAAGGAGTGAAATAAAAGCCACTTTGCCAAAAATTTAAATCATTCTGTAATTTGGACTGAAGGCTTAAGGCCTTCTTTGCTTCTCTTCAAGTTTCCTTACATCTTTATTACAAAACATCACCATAATGTGTTATATTCATAGTCACAGTAACAAGGGTACTTTGAAGGTCTTCAAAAAGAGATAATTAGTAAGAACTCTGGCTGCAAGTTGCAAAACCAACTTGAGCTTGTTTTAGTTAAAAAGGAAGTGGAAATTTACAACAAAATAGAAGGGGGTTGTGAAAGCTTATTATAGAATGCCTGGAAATGTGAACAGAGTATCCATCAGACATTCTATTTTTGTTTCGGTGGTTCTCTAAACATCTTTGTCCTTTCTTCTCTGCAAATCTTTTTTTTCTGGCTTCGCATTTTGTGTGACAGATGAGATCAAGTCACAGTTCCCAAGATTATAGCATCTCTCCAAGCAATACTGAACTAGAGTCTGTTAGTCCAAAGTCAAAAATTATGGAGTAGAATTTAACTGTCTTGAGTCAGACGTCTACCTTCTATCCCATCAGCTGTGGTCAGAGAGGTATTATGATCAGAAACCCACCATTGTGAAGGAAAGTGAAAGATGGGAGTTCCCACTTAAGAACATCACTTAATATCCACTCTGGGATGTGTCTACTAAAGCGTACTCCTCAGGTCCTCCACAGACAAACATGCCCTTCTTCAACATACAATTCCAGATGCTTTCACATAATGTCGGCAGACTTCTAAGATGGTCCCCAGTGATTTTCACCTCTTAATAGTCATGTCCTTGTATAATCCTCCCCCTTGAATGTAAGGACTCTCTTCTAACCAAGAGAATATGGCAAAGGTGACTGTATGTCATTTCTATGATTCTATTACTGAAGATTGAAACTTCAGGATTGTCAGTAGATTCTTTCTATTGTCTTCTTGATTTGCACACTTCAATAAAGCAAGGTGCTATACCTTACAGGCCCACTTGAGGGAGGACCTCTGGCCAATAACCAGCAAAGTATTAATTAAGGTTATCAGCCCAGTGACCCATGAGAAAGTGAATCCTGCCAACAGTCATATAATCTTGAGAGCACATTCCTCCCCAGTCAAGCTTTGAGATGACTATGGTCAGGCAAGGGCTTCCTATGTGGTGCTAGTAGTAAAGACCCTGCCTGCCAATGCAGGAGACATGAGACACAGGTTCAGTCCCTGGATTGGGAAGATGCCCTGGAGGAGGGCACGGCAACACACTCCTGTATTCTTGCCTGGAGAATCCCATGGATAAAGGAGTCTGGTGGGGGACTGCAGTCCATAGGGTCACAAAGAGTCAGACCCAACTGAAGAGACATTGTCTGACTTAGCAGCAACAGCAACATGGTCAGACAATATCTTTTTTTTTAGTATAAATTTATTTATTTTAATTGGACAGGCAATACCTTGACTGCAGCGTGTGAGAGATCCCAAAACAAAGGCCCAGCTAAGCTGTGCTCACATTCCTAACTCACAGAAGTTATGAAACAATAAATGTGTGTTATTTTAAGTTGTTAAGTTTGGAAGCAACTTGGTACACAGTAATAACTAATGCGTATAACATGCTCTACTTATCCTGTCTACAACGGCAAATATGCTCCTCCCCAGTCTTATAAGGTGGCCATCCGAAGTCATGAACTGATTCTTCATCCAGAGGTAATACATGTATTTGAGCCACTTTGTTCTCAGTTTATAATCCCTGGATGACTTCCAGTATACCTCTGATTAATCTTTACTTAGTCCAGGGTGATCTCTCTCTAAATGACAAATTTAACAATTGATTTTACAAACACTTATTGAGAACCTATAACTTGCCAAGCACTGTTCTAAGCACCTGGAGTCTTTCAGTAAAGAGAACATATAAAAATCTTTGCTCCTATAATCTTGTATCCCAGCATAGGGAGATGGAAAAAAATGTGAGTCATAATAATAATACGCATTTTGTTAAGTCTGAGATAGAAATTTTTTCACATTTTTTAATGACTGTAATATCTGGGTACATATAACAGTTGATGGCATATCATGATTTGATTGGCAGCTTTTTTTCCTACTTAAAATACTGGTATATTTTAAAGTTGCTGGTTCTTTGATTTGCTGATTACATGAATTACCTAGTATATTAGAAGATACAGTTTAGGGATTAAAAAGTTGAGTCAGGTAAGGGGGATTCAGGTTGGCATAGGTGGGAGGGAGCAGATGGCAATATTAAATAGGATGGTCTGGGTAAACCTTGTCCTAACTTATTAAAAAAAAAAAAAAGTGATATTTGAGCAATGCCTTGGAGGTGTGAGGGAGGTAGCTAAGCAGATACTAAAAAGAAGAGCATTGCAGCCAGAAGGAACAGCTGGGGAGAGGTCCAGAGGAAGAAACGTGCCTGGCATTTTCCACAGTAGCCCACCAGCCTGTAGCTAGAGCACGCTTAGCAAGGAGAGATAGAAAGGAAGGTAGCGGATTGATTGGTGTCTGTTCAGGTGAGGCTTTACAGGTGGATGCAAAGACTTGGGCTTTTACTCTGGATAAAGCCAGAAGAGCCACTAAAGGATTTAAGATGAGTGAGAAGATCTTACTTAAGCTTTAAATGCATCACTCCTGGCTACCGTGTTGAGATTAGGCTACACTCAGGCAGAGGTTGTGTAACTGTTTTATCATTTGCATTTCACACTAAAAATATTGTATGTTAGGTTCCTCTTTCTTTTGGTTCATCTCACTCCAGTGTTGGTGGAAAATTTTTTAAAAGTCATATTTCCTTTTCATGGTTGCTGTAACTAGACCTAAGTTTTTACTTTGATTATATATATTTTGTTGTAAATAAATTAAAGATATTGAGGTTTGGTCTTTTATGCATTCATTGAAGTTTTATTTGATATGAGGAGAAAAACAACATATGATTTCTTTCCTTAGCATATTTTTGTGAATAAAGAAGTATTAGCATAATTATGTAGCATGAACTGCATACTTGTAACAAACATCTCTTTGTGCACTGTCTATAGAACTATATGTCAACAAATCTTTAAGAAAGTATAATATCTAATGATGTCTTTCTTGCTAGACTCCAACATTCATTCCTCTTCCCTAATTTCTCATGATGCAATTAAATTTATGGTCTTACCCACTGTCTATATTCTGAGAACTTCCCAAGAAACCTCTAAATCCAGATTTACATTTTAATTGGCCACCAAATATCTCCATCAGTAAATTTCATAGAAGCCACAAACACAAATGTACTGTATTTAGAACTAAATTTAGTACTCTTCATTCGTAAACCTACTCCCTTATCCTCAATTAAGTTCAACTCCTTTCTCTTTACATCACCAGCAGCAGATCTTTTAATAGGTCCTTGTAATGATCCTGTAAGCCGTTATTTTATGTATACATATATATATGTATTCATTTATATATATATGTATGTGTACATATACATGTTTATATATTTATATGTATATACACATATTTTATGTACATGTATATGTCTATTCTTTTATATATGTGTGTACACAAACATGTATATATATGTGTGTATATATACATACATATTATATACACACACACATACACACTTCATCCACTATTATGACTTCATTTAGGTCATGAATTTTCTTTAGGTAGACAAATTTAAGCATTCTTTCAAAGATATGTAGATTTGATTCCAGCTCTTCCTCTTTCTCGTTTTTAAAAACAAAACAAAGAAATCTTCAGCCTGGCACCTCAATTGCAAAACAAACATAAAATATCAACTTCATAGAGATTTTCTGAAAATTGCTTCCATTGTACTTTGTACCTAGCATGAGCTCAATAATAATTGCCATGTAATTATATATACTTATATATAATTACTGCTCTAATAATGTAATTAACTATATTTTAAATAAAAGTAGATTTGAAATGGGTGCCTTTAGATTGTAGAAATAGGAATGGCTTGCTTTAACTTTATCAAATGAACTATCACTTTTTTAACCAAAAATAAAGTTTTGAAAGTTTCAAACAAATCAGGACTTGCCTCCACTTTTATTAATAAGTTCTTAATCACAAAGAATAAGCTACTAGTTAAAATTTTGCTTCCTTAAATAATAATTACATTAAATTTTCTCTCTTTAATGTTTACCATAGTAGTTTTAACTTCTGAAAATATAGCTATTAACGTAATTTATGGCCAGAATGGTCAGTTACTTCATGAAATATTAATGAGTGTCTACCTCACAGTCGGTGTTAGCCTACATGGATTTTATTGGATACGCTGGTACATTTCCTGTCCTTGAAGATTTCTCTGGAATTGCACTGGCCACTGGAGCTGGCTCAAGGAACAGTAGTTCCTCAGGTTGCTTGTGACAGGTAAGCTAAGGACGCATCAAATGCCACAGAGAGGACCAGTGCTGTGTACTGGGTAAGAGTTCAGACTTCTGAGTCTCACGCTCCAGATTCAAAATCACAGCTTTACTATCACCAACTGGGTGACTAAAAGCAAAACAACCCACCCTGCTCCTGCTATGTAAAATGGGGTAACAGTACATGATCATAGGGCCATTGTGAAGGTTGCATAAAATGTTAATAAATCTGGAAAGTTGTTATCACATGTGAAAGAAACAGAGAACATCAACGCATCAAAGACTGTGAACTTCATGTGCAGTAAAAAGAATGTATTCACAACCATTCAACCCAGTGTTTCCCTAAATTGCTTCATCACCCCTTTTCAATAATACCTTTAAATATGTCAAGTATGAGTATTCCCTAGATTAAAATGTAAAAGTTGCTGTGTAAAAAGAATGAGCTTTGGGGTCTGGAAAGACTGGATATCTAATCCAAGCATGACTGTTTATACTTGTACCTCTCAGCAGACTGAACTTTTCTTATATGTTAATTTTTACTGACTGCAACAGGGACTCACAGAACTTATTCAAGTTTTAAATGCTAGAATACATACATCATTCACACAAGGCCTGCTATATAATACCCGGAAATGTCCTTTCTCTTTCATCTTTCCCATCTTCATTCACTCTTCAAGAAGTATTTAAGGAGAAACTGTAAACACCTTGCAAGAATGCAGTAAAAGGGATCTAAGTATTTTGTTAGCTAGACTACCTTTCTACCTTTTCACGTCTCTTCCAGTTCTGACATGCTATGAACCAGAAGTATGGAGGTGGGGAAGTCTGGTGCATAGGCCCCAACATGAGATGCTGAGTCAATGCTAGTTCTTATGCAAACCTAACCAGGTCACAGAAATTTTGATAACCACTAATTCCTAAATCCTCATCTTATACTCCAATAGTCTTGAAGGGACAGAGACAAGGATTTGCTTTGCTTCTTGCCCTGAGGGTGGTCACAGTTAGGAACTGAGGGTACTTTGTTGACAAAGGTATAAGCAAACCTGGATATAAGCAAACCTGGAAGAGGATAAATGTGTCTTTCTGGTCTTTGAATGCTCTTCCTTCCAGAAGGGTAGAGTGCCGGTATGTTACAAGAAAGTAATATTTAAGATAAGTCCTAGCATCTCTGTCCCAGCTCCTTTGCATTTCTTCAGGCTTCCTCTTGCTGCTGATTTCATCTTTCTAGGCCAGCTTCATCACAGTTACAATGTGAAGAGTCAAGATTCAGAAGAAGCTTAAGTGAGACACAAAGTTCCTTTGAAGAAATTTGGTTTTAAGTAAAAGGCATCTATGTCAAAGCAACAAGATGTTTCCACATGGTTCAGCCTAGCTTTCTGGGAAACTAAATTGGGGTTTGGAGTAATGTTCCCTCTAGCAATGGAGTGTTAAATGTTAATCCCATCTTACTTGTGTACATAGCTTTTGCCTTTGGGAATGCACACAGTGGTCTGTGCTTAGTCAAGGATAGGGATCTGGTACTCAGGTACTCTGTTTTTCAGGATCTGTGTTCCTTTTTCACAGGTTTCCAGTACACTTTTATTGAGAAAACGGCCTTGAAAGAAGGTAACATTTTCCATTAATGACAACTGTGTGGCTTTACTGCTGTTGTTCTTCCTCAAAGTCAGGAAATTGACATAAAAAATACAAAAATGGGGAAAAATGATTATCAAATTTCATAATTCTTTGATTCAATTTCACTGCTAGATTTTCATTTTCCTGCCAGTTCTGCAGCAAAATATCTGTCTAACACAAGGCTTTAGAGAACAGATGCAAAAGAGATTAGACTGTGCCTTAAAACAACTTGCCATTTGCATTTGGGGATTGAAAAGGGGGAGGATTCACTTATGGTATTGGCCCATTTAATACCCATTTGGCTTCTCTTGAGATTGATTTTCATTTGCTCTGCTCTAGTGCAACCCTTACTATTTCAATAAGTGATTAATCTTATTCTCTATTAGGGTGAGTCCTGTTTGAAGCACAGTGTGGTCCATCTGCCAATAATAATGCTTAAATAATGCAAATGCTGGCTCTTATCATTATAAAGCCCTACAATGGACTGATTAATTTCAGAACTGCATTTTATGGATTCTCTCTCTACACTTTACTTGTACAGATTCAATTTGATAACCCATAGCCCACATCTCACTACCTTATTTCAGCTATCCAAATTTACACCCACAGCACTGGAATAAGCACAACCCAAAACAAAAGAGCCTCTCTACTTGATGATTATTTTATAACAACTTCAGTTGGAGAAAACGAGTTATTGAGGGTGAAGAAGTACCTATGCCCCATGAATACTCCACCTTGAAAATAATTTTTTGTGTAGAATTTATAACTGTATTAAAATTATACTGAAACTAACTACTAATAAGCATTTCTCATGGTGAAAAGAAAAGCCTGGCATAGAGAAATACCTCTTGCTCCCACCAATTGCCCACTGGCTCCCATCAGCTCACCCCTGGGCCTTTGCATCTACTGTTCCCTCTGCACAGGTCATTTCTGACCAAGTCCCCAGGTTTTCTGGCTAGTTCTAATTCACTTTCCATGAATTAGGCAGCTTTTATAATCCTCTGAACTTAGCCCTATTGTTGTACAACCCATTGCAAATACCTATTTATGTCCCTCTCTCCAATTATACTGTTAGTTTCATTAAGCCTGGGACCAAATTTTCTTTTCTGTCATCATGCCAATGCTCAACAGTGCCTGAGGCACAACCGTAGTAAATGCTGCTAGATGTCTCCACAGAGGATGGAAAGAAGGGGAGCTGGTGTACATTAAGGAACAAGGAGGTTAAGAGGTAACAGAAAGGCAGAGTCAGGTAAAGCCCTTAAAGACTAGATGCTGAGACACATCCCTATGTATCTATCAGCTCTGGGAAATGCACAACCATATCTGGGGTTTATCACTCCCTGGGAATGGTTGGGGATCAGGAGTGGGAAGGCACTCAGAGAACATTACACACCCCTGTGCAACTTCAAAGAAAACTAAAGCAAAAGTAATTAGAAGCTGGCTTTTCCCACAAACCACCCAAACATAATAGATTCTCAAATTTTAGAGTAGGGGTGGGAAGAGAAGGGGAAAACTGTTTGTGTGGGTGCGTACATATGCTAGCCTCTAAAAAAGATTTCAGAACAGTGATTTTTTTAAAAATGTAGATAAACCATTTTCCACAATCTCACTGATATGTTAGTGTATATGAAAGGCTCATATAGGACCAAGTTCAAAGTAGCAAGTGACATGAAATTTTTCTGGAATTGAAAAATAAAAATTTAAATGAAGGCAAATGCGCTATTGTAATTGTATTGCAGGATAGTTGACTGTATGACAAGTAAAGTGTGTGGGTCCCTGTTTTGTGGGTGGTGGGAGAGAGGTTGGCAGTAGACAGTGTAAAGACGGTGGGCAGGTGTGTCACAGATGAATTAAAGAAGGGTTAGAATGGACCAATATCAACTCCTTCGCAGTTTTAATGGGCTTTCCAGGTGGCTCAGCAGCCAAGAATCTGCCTGCAATGTAGGAGACACAGGAGACTCGGTTTGATCCCTGGGTCAGGAAGATCCCCTGGAGAAGGAAATGGCAATCCACTCTAGTATTCGTTCTGGGAAAATCCCGTTGACAGAGGAATCTGGCAGGCTACAGTCCATGGGGTCACAAAAAGTCAGACATTACTGAGCGGCTGAGCATGCAGTTTTAACAAGGACCTGCCAGTTTATCTAAATATTCATCTGTGCAAAAATAGATAGATGCAGTGAGCAGAAATACCCACTACCCCTGCCTGCTGAGCATACAAACCGATGAAGGGGAATAATAGAGGGTGGGATGTGCAATGAAGATGGTGGGATGTGCAATGAAGATGCCAGAAGGAACTTCCACACCGCAAGTAGCCACCTGTCCGTGGGGAACACTCACACACGCTTAGGGATAACTGAAGAAGGCTTATTTCATTTGTCTTTAATCTTGTCTGCCTCTGGCTCTTTGAAGCAGATATATAAAAATCTGGGCAGCTAAAGGCTGAAAGTAGTGATTTGTTTCATAAGAAGTCACTGTAATAAACAAACACCTATTTTTTTTTTTCAATGTTAGATACATGGTCTTAGATTTCTGTGGTTTTCTCTGAAAGAATTTGACAGGAAAAGGAACCAAACCAGCATCTGGGCAGTTAACTGAAGTAAATGGAAACCATGCAAGGTAAATTTTAAATGAATGTGTGTAGCATGTTAATATAAATATACAAATATATAATTGTATAGCATTTTCATAATTGTGTAACATTTCCTAAAGTATAGTAACATAAACATATTTATGGGGAAGAATATTCTGCTATCATGGCAAAGAATGGATACGGTTATAAAGAATAATTTGGTGAGACAGGCCACCACCATTTTTTAAGTTGAAAAATAAAGCTTAAATAATATTCATAAAGGTTAGCTCCTTTAGGCTCATGTAAAAATTCAGTGAGAAATATATGAGTTCCCCAGCTCTTATTCCAAATATTTCTCTAGCAAGTGTCTCCACTTACCTCTGGGTGTTTCATAAGCTCTGCATATTCAGAGTTGATGCTCAGGGAAGTTACTGTTTTCCTTAACTTCTTCTTGAGATGGATGTCCAGCTTTCTAAAAGAAAAAGATAAGGAGACAAGAAATCTAACAGTGATTCTTCAAAATCTAGCTCATAAAGGACTCTATGTGCTAAATAAAACAAGGATACAGTGAAGTGGTTGCCTTAGCAACAATAGCCATAAAAGTAATTTTCAAACTTGGAGACTCTTTGTGCCTTTTTCACTATAGATATTACAGTGGCACAAGTAACAAAATTAAGAGTAAAATGATGAGGAAAATAAAGGAAGATTCAAACTCCTAAAGGTGGGCAGTTTGGTTAAAGCAGAGCAAATTGGGAGTAGAATAACAGGTTATGTGTTATAAAAAGCTGAAATGGGGATGAAATGAAGTGTTTAGCTTGGTTCAAGGAAATAGAGGTAGATATGAAATTCAGAAAAGAAAATCTAGTCTGTGACGAGAAATATCCCAGAGAGAGAAAAAATGAGTTAGTAGTTCAGTTACAATATTCCAGAATAGTCGCTGAAAAGAAGGCAAAACTTTGTCTTTCAGGACAAAGGAAAAGTGAATCATTGCAAGATACTAAAGGCAATATGAGAGCAGCCATACCATTCCAAAAGGAGTGTGAAGATTTTCTCTTTTCCAGCCTCTGTTTGGACTATTTGGTTCACATGATCTATAATTACTTTTTAATTGAAAAGACAAAATATGTAACCATAAGATCTCCTTAAAGAGAAAGCAATAATGAATTGCTTTTGATTCTTAAAAACAAAAAGAGCAGGCTTCTGAAAATTCTCAAAACAGAGAACATTTTCTGAGTTTGTGAAAGTGGTAAAGAGCCTAATTACTATAATGGGAGAACTGGAGAACCTTCTGTGGAAACATGAAAGGGATACCTATGGCTTAAGGCTGACCATTGCAGGTTAAGCATCTCAGCAAATACTTAAGCACCTCTGAGAATGTATCGGGAGTCTACAGGCCACTTGCTCCACTTACACAAATGCCTGGCTCAACCACAGACACAAGGTGTCTGTCCCAAGGCAGGTCTCCACATGCTTTCAGGGAAAAAGAGAGAATCTGTTCTTACACACCTTTGATTTGTCTCTCACTTTCCACTCAAAAAAAATATGATTTCTGATAACAGAAGAACTATCATCTACAGATTAAAGTAGAGGAACAGCTTACAGGTTCTGAGTGCCATACAGTGAATTATCCTCAACCTTTTCAACTTCCCAACAGTGCTATTTGTCCAGGTTTCTCAATCAAAAAACTGACTGCAGCTCAAGAAACTCACCACCACTGCCTTTCTCTACTTCTCTGTCTCTCTCTTTTTCAGAAAGGGGTAGGAGGTGTTTGGTCTAAGTTTAAATAGTTCAAAGCCTAAACCAGGATTCAAACACTCTATACAAATCTCTAGTGTTCACTTTATTTTTGCTACTCTTCTAAAGCTTATTCCCTGGTACTCAGTCAAATCCCAACATACAGTTTCACTGTTTTTTTTCTTATCACTTTCTATTATATGTCCTACATGAGACTAAATGAACCTCTTACTATTTTAAGTAAAAATATCTTTGCACATAAAAATCATCACCAGCCTGTTTTCTTATGTCAAATACTAATTGTTCTTTAAGATTTCATGCAAATATTTCTCCTCCATATTATTCTTCCTAATCCCCTATCAACAGATATCTTTTCCTTTGCTGCCCTTTCATAGCATAATATTTCTCCTTGTTTAAATAACATTTGCCACTCTTAAATAGGTTTGAGCCATTTGTAACTCTTGTCTGTCATTAGCCTCTATCTAGTGGTGATACTGTGCTGTGCTGTGGTTCGTTACTCAGTCATTAGTCTTTGTGACCCATGGACTGTAGCCTTCTAGGCACCTCTGTCCATCAGGATTCTCCCAGGCAGGAATACTGGAGTGAGTTCCCATGTCCTCCTCCAGGGGATCTTCCCAACCAAGGGATAGAACCCAGGTCTCCCCCATTGCAGGTGGATTCTTTACCATCTGTGCCACCAGGGAAGCCCAGCTAGTGGTGATATCCACCTTCAACTTAATTTAGTTTTCTATTAAGTATTTTAAACATGGCCACTGATGAAAGTGGCTTTTGTTGAATGGTTTAATGAATCGGAGAAGGCAAGGGCAACACACTCCAGTACTCTTGCCTGGAAAATCCCATGGACGGAGGAGCCTGGTGGGCTGCAGTCCATGGGGTCGCTGAGTCAGACATGACTGAGCGACTTCACTTTCACTTTTCACTTTCATGCACTGGAGAAGGAAATGGCAACCCACTCCAGTGTTCTTGCCTGGAGAACCCCAGGGATGGGGAAGCCTGGTTGGCTGCCGTCTATGGGGTCATGCAGAGTCGGACACGACTGAAGTGACTCAGCAGCAGCAGCAACTACTGAATAAAATCCAAAATGTTCCATTTAGAAGTCATTCTCAGATCATTATCATCAGCTTCATCTCAGAAGTGGTAAGTGTAACATGAACTCCTTGAGTAATACATGAAAAAATATTTTTTAAAATGATTGTATATGGCTTTTGGGAAATTTTATTGAAAATCCCATAGTATTAAAACATTTCCTCTCCTTGAAACTTCACACACCTTTCCTTTGAAACAGCATGTCATCTTAAGATGGTCAAGAAGTTGGAAACTGTCAGAAACAGTGACATCTGGTGGTCCAGTGAGGGGGTTGCTCTGTGAAGGCAGATGGAAGGGGATCACAGATGGTAGAAGACCCTCTCATCTTGAAAATCCCCTTAACTGAAAGTTAAGTAAACAAGAAAATAATTTAGATAATGGTAAGTCAATAATATGGCTTCCCTGGTGGCTCAGACAGTAAAGAATCCACCTGCAATGCGGGAGACCTGGGTTTGATCCCTTGGTTGGGAAGATCCCCTGGAGGAGGGCATGGCAACTCACTCCAGTGTTCTTGCCTGGAGAATCCCCAGTGACAGAGGAACCTGGTGGGCTGCAGTCCATGGGGTTGCAGAGTCAGACACAACTGAGTGACTAAGCACAGCACAGTACAGCATGGTGGGTAACTGGAGGAGAAGTGATTTGTGTCCGGGCAATATGACTCCAAGTCCATGGAGTCCAAGTCATGGACTTGGAGTCAATATTGACTCCAAGTAAATATCACTCTAGCTTTATGTTGTGGGTTACATTTGTTGTAACTTTTAGGCAATGACACAAAACTTATAATATTGGCTCAGCATTAAAACACTAATAGAAGGCACTGGCAACCCACTCCAGTACTCTTGCCTGGAAACTCCCATGGATGGAGGAGCCTGGTAGGCTGGAGTCCGTGGGGTCGCTAAGAGTCGGACACGACTGAGCGACTTCACTTTCACTTTTCACTTTCATGCATTGGAGAAGGAAGTGGCAGCCCACTCCAGTGTTCTTGCCTGGAGAATCCCAGGGACAGAGGAGCCTGGTGGGCTGCCATCTGTGGGGTTGCACAGAGTCAGACACGACTGAAGTGACTTAGCAGCAGCAGCAGTATGAAATCAGGATTCAAAAATGTACATGGTCCTGGTTTTTTAGAATGGTCTAGACTTCTGAATGTTCCTTATTGATCTTTGACTTGAAGGTAGCCTTGAAAAACTGGAATTAGACTGTTGTTGTACATTTAGCATGTAGGAAGATAGCATTTGTTGACTCAGCCAAGAGGCAACCATCCTTCTGGATTGTTGTTTAACCTGTTCCTTTGATGGTATTATTGGTAGTTTCTCATTGAAGAGTCGTTAGAAAATGGCACAGTGTAAGAACTGCAAAGAGTAGATAGATACTCATCTAACCCCCTTGTTTTAAATATTGGGCAACTGAGAAACAGTGTCATGTTAACTATATACTTTAATTAGGATGTGCTTCCATTATGGGGGTACAATTATTAGAAAATATATTTAAGTGTTAAATGAGTTTTTATTGCTCATTCTTATTCTTTTGACACATATTTCTTAAAACTTATTTTATGCTCGATGCTGCACTGGTTTCTAGAGACATAAAAATAAAATACCATTTCTGTATTGTAGGATTAATTTGAAAAATGGGCTAAAGAGCTGAATGGACACCTCATAAAAGAAAACATACAGATGGTAAATAAGCATATGAAAAGATGCTTCACATCCTATGTCATCAGGAAAATAGAAATTAAAACACAATAAGGGGAGAGAACAAGATGGCAGAGGAGTAGGTGGATGTGGAGTACATCTCTCTCCATGAATACATCAGGAATACACCTTCAGACACAGAAGGTGCATGCAAAACACCAGCTGAGAGTGGACAGGAGTACCTGACCAGTGGAAAAGAATATACAGAACCATGCAAAATTCCATAGGACAAAGGAACTAGGGGGGGAAACAGGAGTGTTAGTAGGACTGGACTTGCCCTCAGCAGGTGGGGGAACTGAAGCAAGGATCCAATCCACATATGCCAGGCTTCTCTATGTGCCTGATGTGCCAAACAATAGAAAAGGACCCCACGCAAGGGAGCCCTCTAAGTACCTGAATGGGTGGAGCTACAGAGAAAGGCTGGCCAAAGAGGCCTTCTGATCACCAGCTACAAGAGGCTTGTAAAAAGACTCTGATGGGGCCATAACTCCTATGGTGGAAGCAGTCCATGTCCCTGCACACTTGGCACTGCCAGAGTCCCTGCAAGCCAAGCAGCTGTGCCACCTTCACGCTCAACTCTCACTGGGGCAGAGCTGCCACAGGCAAAAAAAAGTCTTGCGTCTGTGCGTGCAGGGTCACTTCTGTCATGTCCAACTCTTTGCAACCCTGTAGATTGTGCCCTACCAGGCTTCTCTGTCAGGAGGGGGTCTCCAGGCAAGAGTACTGAAGCGTATTGGCCAATACTGGTTGCCATACCCTTCTAGAGCTCTATATTTCCTGCTGTCCTAGCCGCCAACTCCCCTGAGTACCTGGTTCTGCCAGAACCCCTGTGACCCAAGCAGCTGCACCACCTCCACACCTGGTCCTCACAGGGGTAAACCCAAGTCCTCCAGGGAAGCTCAGGAGCAAACCCCAGTGGACAAACCACCTGCAGAGGTGGAAATAAAACCACAACTGAAACCCAGGGGCAGTGTGGCTAAGGAAGAAGACCCCAAACCTTCCCACCAGCTCTACAAGCTGCAGATTAAATCCACATGATCAACTAGGCAGACTCTGTATCTATGGAATATATAAAAGGACATTGAGAGCACCCACAATAGAAAACACACTAGTTCTGATAGCTGTAGACAGTGGAGGCAAGAACACACAGAGTATGACCAGGTTAGAATCTGAGCTGCTTCCACAGCAGGTCCAGAGATCAGCACAGTGTTTGAGGGCATCCTAGGGAGGTGAGCTGGACTGTGACTCCCAGCGAGGGAAAGGAATCAGACAGCAGTGACTCAAGAAAAACATTTATTATTCTTATGTTTTGACTTGTTCTGTAGATTCTTTTGGATTCTTTTTTCCTTTGCTTTTCCCCCTCTGTTGTAGTTGTCGATTTTATGGGCACAATGAAATCTAATAAAGCTTTTGAGCTTTGTTTTTTTTCTCAGTCACATTTTTTTATTGTTGTTATAAACCTCTGCCTCTACATTGGGCTTTTGCAGTTCTATGGAGTTTTCCTTTCTTTTTTCTCTCTCTTTTTTTAATATTAATGTTTAATTTTTTAAACCTATTATTATTTTTTCTACATTTATTCCTTTGTTTGCTTTTCCTACTGTTCTTTCCCCCTTGCAGTTAATCTTTAATGTATATAAATCTTCTTTATCTACCTCTACTTAACTTTGCATATCCTTTCTTTCTTTTCTTTCTTTCCTTTCCTCTCAATATATTTGTTAATTTTGTTTTCATTGCTTTATTCCCCACTTGTCACCTTGCTCTAGTTTTGTTTTCCAGTTTGTCCTTTCATTAGTTTTGTTCTTAACTGGTACATATAACTTTTGGTTTCCTCTGTTCACCAGGTCAATCTATTGAACTTTATTTTTGTTTGGACTCTTTTGATTTTACTTATGGGTGTATATGTATATTTGTATATTCAGTCACACTTTTTATTGTTGTTATAAACCTGTGACTCTACATTGGGCTTTTGCAGCTCTATAAAGTTTTCCTTTTTTTTCTTTTTTATAATTAAAAATTTTTAAGCCTACTATATTTTTTCTAAATTTATTCCTTTTTTGCTTTTCTTACTGTTATTTTTCCCTGGAGGTTAATCTTTAGTGGATATGAATCTTTTTATCTACCTCTATTTAATTTTGCATATCTATACTTTCTTTTTTTTTCTTCCCTTTCTTACCAACATATTTGTCAGTTTTGTTTTCATTGCTTTATTCCCTACTTGACACCTTGCTTTAATTTTGTTTTTCACTTTGTGCTTAAGTTTTGTTCTTAACTGGTAAATATAATTTTTGATTTCCTTTGTTCTCTGGGTCAATCTACTCTATTTTTGTTGGACTATTTTGATTTTGTTTATGGGTGTATATGTATATGTGTATATTCCATTATTTTGATTATTTGCCTAATTTTGTAACTGACATTTGTCTGGGGTTCATCTCTGGTTTCTCATTTTGGGGTATTTGTTTTAATCTCACTTAATGCCATAACAAACGACTTGTGAATCTTTGTTCCTGACCAGAGATCAAGCCCTGAGCCTTTGGAGTGGGAGCACTGACTCCAAGATCATAGACTACCAGAGACCTAGCTCCAGGGAGTATCAAATAGTGAGAACTCAATAAAAGGAAGCCATAAGATACAAGATCCAGCATCACCCAACCACCAGTAGCACCCTGTGCAGGACTAAACAAAAAATGAAACAAAAATACAAACCCAATTATTAGCAGACAGGATTGCCACCTCACTCAGCCTTGCCCATCAGAGGAAAAACAAACAGACAAACAAAATACTCAGCACAAATCTCACCCTATACAAAGCTTACACAAACCACTGGACCAACCTTAGGAGGGCAAAAACCAAAAGGAAGAGAGAATTTAACCTTGAAGGCTGGTAAAAGGAGACCTCAAAAACAATGTTTAAAAAACTACTAATGAAAAGGCAGAGAAATACTGCACAAGTGAAGGAACAAACTAGAAACACCAAAGTCCAAATAAATGAAAAGGAAATAGGCAACTACCTGAAAAAGAACTCAATAATAATGATAGTAGATAGTAGATAGAATAATGATAGTAAAGATGATCAAAAGCCCTGAGAACAAAATGGAGAAAATGTAAGAATCAATTAACAAAGATCTAGAAGAATTAAAGAATAAACAGAGACAAACAACACAATTACTGAGATTAAAAATACTCTGCTACTGCTACTGCTAAGTCACTTCAGTCGTGTCTGACTCTGTGCAACCCCATAGACAGCAGCCCACCAGGCTCCCCCGTCCCTGGGATTCTCCAGGCAAGAACACTGGAGTGGGTTGCCATTTCCTTCTCCAATGCATGAAAGTGAAAAGTGAAAGTGAAGTCGCTCAGTCGTGTCTGACTCCTAGCGACCCCATGGACTGCAGCCTACCAGGCTCCTCCATCCATGGGATTTGCCAGGCAAGAGTACTGGAGTGGGGTGCCATTGTCTTCTCCAAAAATACCCTAGAAGGAATCAGTAGCAGAATATCTGAAGCAGAAGAATGAATCAGTGAGCTGGAAGATAAAATAACTTCTGAAGAGCAGAATAAGATAAAAGGAATGAAAGGAACTGAGGACAGTCTCAGAGACCACTGAGAGTATATCAAATATGCCAACATCCACATTATAGGGGTCCCAGAAGAAGAAGAGAAAAAGAAACGGTATGAGGAATTTTTTGAAGAGATTGTAGTTGAAAATTTCCCCAATATGGAAAAAGAAATAGTCAATCAAGTCCAGAGGCACAAGGAGTCCCATACAGGATAAACCCAAGGAGAAACACCTCAAGACACATACTAATCAAACTAACTAAGACTAAACACAAAGAAAGAATATTAAAACCAGCAAGGGAAAAGCAAGAAGTAATATACAAGGGAAACCCCATATGCTTAACAGCTGATCTTTCAGCAGAAACTCTGCATGCCAGAAGGGAATGAAATGGCAGGATATATTTAAAGTACTGAAAGGGAAAAATCTGCAACCAAGATTACTGTACCTGACAAGGATCTCATTCAAAATTGATGAAGAAATAACAAGCTTTTCAGACAAGCAAAAGTTAAGAGAATTCAGTGCCACCAAACCAGCTTTACAACAAATGTTAAAGGGACTTATATAGTCAAGAAATACAAGAGAAGAAAAAAAAATTTACAAAATCAACCCCAAATAATTAAGAAAATGGCAACAAGAACACATATATCAGTAATTACTTTAAATGTAAATGGATTAAATGCTCCAGCAAAAAGACACAGACTGGCTGAATGGATACAAAAACAAGACCCATATATATATGTCTACAAGAAACCCACTTCAGACCTAAAGACACATGCAGACTTAAAGTGAGAGGATGGAAAAATATATTCTATGCAAATGGGAAGCAAAAGAAAGCTGGAGTATCAATCTTCATATCAGACAAAATAGACCTTAAAATAAAAAAGATTACAAGAGATAAGGAAGAACACTACATAATGATCAAGGGCTCAATCCAAAAGGAAGACATAACAACTGTAAATATCTATGCACTCAACATAGGAGCACCTCAATACATAAGACAAACACTAACAGACATAAAACGAGAAATTGACAGTAACACAATAATAGTAGGAGACTTCAACACCCCACTCACACCAATGGACAGATCATAAAAACAGAAAATTAATAAGGAAGCACAAGTCTTAAATGATACATTAGATGAGATATATCTCACTGATATCTTCAGGACATTGCATCCAAATGCAGAAGAATACACCTTCTTCTCAGGTGCATGTGGAACATTCTCCAGGATAGGCCACATTTTGGGTCACAAATCATACCTCAGTAAATTTAAGAAAATTGAAATCGTATCAAGCATCTTCTCTTAGCACAACACTATGAGACTAGATATCAATTACAAGCAAAAAGAACTGTAAGAAACACAAATACATGGAGATTAAACAACACATTTCTAAATAACCAACAGGTTACTGAAGAAATCAAAGGTAAAATTTAAAAAAAATTTCTAGAAAGAAATGACAATGAAAACATAACTCAAAACCTATGGGATGCAGCAAAAGCAGTTCTAAAGAGGGAAGTTTTTAGGAATACAATCCTACTTCAAGAAATAAGAAAAACATCTAATAGACAACCTAAGTTTACACCTAAAACAACTGGAAAAAGAAGAAAAAATGGAAACCCCAAGATTAGTAAAAGAAGGAAAGAAACCATAAAGATCTGAGCAGAAATAAATGTAAAAGAAATTAAAGAACCAGTAGTAAAGATTAATAAAACTAAAAGCTGGTTCATTGAGAAGATATACAAAATTGACAAACCTTTAGCCAGACTCATCAAGAAAAAAAGACAGAATAATCAAATCAACAAAATTATAAATGAAAAAGGAGAGTTTACAACAGACAATGCAGAACTACTAAGGATTATAAGAGACTATTATGAATGACTATATGGCAATAAAATGGATAACCTGGAAGAAATGGACAGATTCCCAGAAAAGTTCAATCTTCCAAGACTGAACCATGAAGAAATAGAAATTATGAACAACCCAGTTACAAGCACTGAAATTGAAGCTGTGATCAAAAATCTCCCCAAAAATAAAAGCCTAGGACCAGATGGCTTCACAGGTGAATTCTATCAAACATTTAGAAAAGAGCTAATGCCTATCCTTCTAAAATTCTTTCAAAAAATTGCAGAGGAAGGAACACTTCCAAACTCATTCTACGAGGTCACCATCACCCTGATACTGAAACCAGACAAAGACAACACACAAAAAAGAAAACTACAGGGCAATATCACTGATGAACATAGAAGCAAAAATCCTCAACAGAATTTTAGCAAACAGAATTCAGCAACACATCAAAAAGCTCATACACCAAGATCAAATTGGGCTTATTCCAGGTAGACAAGGATTTTTCAATATACATGTATCAATCAATGTGACACAGTGTATTAACAAATTGAAAAACAAAAACCAAAAGATAATCTCAACAGATGCAGAAAATGCCTTTGACAAAATTCAGCACTCATTTATGATTAAAACTCTTCAAAAAATGGGCATAGAAAGAACTTACCTCAACATAGTAATGGCCAAATATGATAAGCCTATAGCAAACATTATGCTCAATTGTTAAAAAATGACAGCATTCCCCCTAAGACCAGGAACAAGACAAGGGTGTCCACTTTCCCCACTATTATTCAACATAGTTCTGGAAGTCCTAGCTACAGCAATCAGAGAAGGAAAAGAAATAAAAGGAATCCAGATTGGAAAAGAATAAGTAAAGCTCTCACTGTTTGCAGATGACATGATACTGTGCATAGAAAACCCTAAAGATAGTATTAGAAAATTACTAGAGCTAACCCGTGAATTTAGCAAAGCTGCAGGATACAAAAATCAATACACAGAAATCATCTTCATTTCTATATACTAACAATGAAAAATGGGAAAGATAAATTAAGGAATCAATCCCATTCACCACTGCAACAAAAAGAAATAAGTATCTAGGAATAAACTTACCTACAGAGCAAAAGAACTGTACACAGAAAATTATAAGGCACTAATGAAAGAAATAAAAAATGACATAAAAAGATGGAGAGATATTCCATGTTCCTGGATAGGAAGAATCAATATTGTGAAAATGATTATACTACCAAACATAATCTACAGATTCAATGTGATCCCTATCAAATTACCAATGACATTTTTCACAGAACTAGAACAAAAAAATTCACAATTCATATGGAAATACAAAAGACCCCACAGCCAAAGCAGTCTTGAGAAAGAAGAATGGAGCTGGAGGAATCAACTTTCCTGACTTCAGATTATACTACAAAGCTACAGTCATCAAGACAGTACGTTACTGGCACAAAAACAGAAATATAGACCAATTGTACAAGATAGAAAGCCCATAAATAAATCCATGCACCTATGAGTACCTTATTTTTGACAGAGGAGACAAGAATATATAATGCAACAAAGACGGCCTCTTCAATAAATGGTGCTGGGAAAACTGGACAGCTACATGTAAAAGAATGAAATTAGAACACTTCCTAACACCATACACCATACCATACACAAAGACAAACTCAAAATGGATTAAAGACCTAAATGTAAGACTAGAAACTATAAAACTCTTGGAGGAAAACATAGGCAGAACTCTGGATGACAATCAAAGCAAGATCCTCTATGACCCACCTCTTAGAGTAACCGAAATAAAAACAAAATAAACAAGTGGGACCTGATTAAACTTAAAAGCTTTCACACAGCAAAAGAAACTATAAGCAAGGTGAAAAGATAACCATCAGAATGGGAGAAAATAATGGCAAATGAGACAGCTGACAAAAGATTAATTTCCAAAATATATAAGCAGCTCATATGACTAATACCAGAAAAACAAACAACCCAGTCAAAAAATGGGTAAAAGACCTAGATAGACATTTCTCCAAAGAAGACATGCAGATGGCCAAGAAACACATGAAAAGATGCTCAACATCATTCATTATTAGAGAAATGCAAATCAAAACTACCATGAGACATCACCTCACACTGGTCAGAATGGCTATCATCAAAAAGTCTATAAACAATAAATGCTGGAAGGGTGTGGAGAAAAGGGAATGCTCTTGCACTGTTGGTGGGAATGTAAATTGATAACAGCCACTATGGAAGACAGTATGGAGATTCCTTAAAAAACTAGGAATAAAACCACCACATGACCTAGCAATCCCACTCCTAGGCATATACCCTGAGGAAGCCAAATTTGAAAATGACACATGTATCCCATTGTTCATTGCAGCACTATTTACAATAGCTAGAATATGGAAGCAACCTAGATGTCCATTGACGGATGAATGGATAAAGCAGTTGTGGTACGTATACACAATGGAATATTATTCAGCCATAAAAATGAACACATTTGAGTCAGTTCTAATGAGGTGGATCATCCTAGAACCTATTATACAGAGTGAAGTAAGTCAGAAAGAGAAAGACAAATATCATATTCTAATGCATATATACGAAATCTAGAAAAATGATGCCGACGAATTTATTTCGAGGGCAGCAATGGAGAAGCAAACAGAGAATAGACTTATGGACATGGGGAGAGGGAAGGAGAGGGTGACATATATGGAAAGAGTAATATGGAAACTTAAATTACCATATGTTAAATAGATAGCCAATGAGAATTGCTGTATGGCTCAGGAAACTCAAACAGGGGCGTTGTATCAATCTAGAAGGGTGGGATGGGGAGAGAGATGGGGGGCAGGTTCAAAAGGGAGGGGATATAGTATACCTATGATGATTCATGTTGAGGTTTGACAGAAAACAACAAAATTCTGTAAAGCAATTATCCTTCAATAAAAAGTAAATTAATTAGAAAAAAATACAATAAAATAACAGCACACATTATAAGAATGGTCAAAATTCAAAACACTGAGAATATCAAATGCTGGTGAGTGTGTAGAGCAACAAGACCTTCCATTCATTGCTGGTAGGAATGCAAAATAGTGAGGCACTTTGGAAGATAGTTTGGTCAGTTCAGTCAGTTCAGTCACTCAGTCGTGTCCAACTCTTTTCGACCCCATGAATCGCAGCACGCCAGGCCTCCCTGTCCACCACCAACTTCCGGAGTTCACTCAGACTCACGTCCATTGAGTCAGTGATGCCATCCAGCCATCTCATCCTCTGTTGTCCCCTTCTCCTCCTGCCCCCAATCCCTCCCAGGATCAGGGTCTTTTCCAATGAGTCAACTCTTCACATGAGGTGGCCAAAGTACTGGAGTTTCAGCTTTAGCATCATTCCTTCCAAAGAAATCCCAGGGCTGATCTCCTTCAGAATGGACTGGTTGGATCTCCTTGCAGTCCAAGGGACCCTCAAGAGTCTTCTCCAACACCACAGTTCAAAAGCATCAATTCTTCAGCGCTCAGCTTTCTTCACAGTCCAACTCTCACATCCATACACGACCACAGGAAAAACCATAGCCTTGACTACATGCACCTTTGTTGGCAAAGTAATGTCTCTGTTTTTGAATATGCTATCTAGGTTGGTCATCACTTTTCTTCCAAGGAGTAAGCGTCTTTTAATTTCATGGCTGCAGTCACCATCTGCAGTGATTTTGGAGCCCAGAAAAATAAATTTTGACACTGTTTCCCCTGTTTCCCCATCTATTTCCCATGAAGTGATGGGACCGGATGCCATGATCTTCGTTTTCTGAATGTTGAGCTTTAAGCCAACTTTTTCACTCTCCACTTTCACCTTCATCAAGAGGCTTTTGAGTTCCTCTTCACTTTCTGCCATAAGGGTGGTGTCATCTGCATATCTGAGGTTATTGATATTTCTCCCGGCAATCTTGATTCCAGCTTGTGTTTCTTCCAGTCCAGCGTTTCTCATGATGTACTCTGCATAGAAGTTAAATAAACAGGGTGACAATATACAGCCTTGACGTACTCCTTTTCCTATTTGGAACCAGTCTGTTGTTCCATGTCCAGTTCTAACTGTTGCTTCCTGACCTGCATACAGATTTCTCAGGAGGCAGGTAAAGTGGTCTGGTATACCCATCTCTTTCAGAATTTTCCAGTTGATTGTGATCCACACAGTCAAAGGCTTTGGCATAGTCAAGAAAGCAGAAATAGATGTTTTTCTGGAACTCTCTTGCTTTTTCCATGATCCAGAGGATGTTGGCAATTTGATCTCTGGTTCCTCTGCCTTTTCTAAAACCAGCTTGAACATCTGGAAGTTCACGGTTCACGTATTGCTGAAGCCTGGCTTGGAGAATTTTGAGCATTACTTTACTAGCATGTGCGATGAGTGCAATTGTGCAGTAGTAGTTGGAGCATTCTTTGGCATTGCCTTTCATTGGAATTGGAATGCAAACTGACCTTTTCCAGTCCTGTAGCCACTGCTGAGTTTTCCAAATTTGCTGGCATATTGAGTGCAGCACTTTCACAGCATCATCTTTCAGGATTTGAAATAGCTCAACTGGAATTCCATCACCTTCACTAGTTTTGTTCATAGTGATGCTTTTTCTAAGGCCCACTTGACTTCACATTCCAGGATGTCTGGTTCTAGGTGAGTGATCACACCATCATGATTATCTGGGTCGTGAAGATCTTTTTTGTACAGTTCTTCTGTGTATTCTTGCCATCTCTTCTTAATATCTTCTGCTTCTGTTAGGTCCATACCATTTCTGCCCTTTATGGGGCCCATCTTTGCATGAAATGTTCCCTTGGTATCTTTAATTTTCTTGAAGAGATCTCTAGTCTTTCCCATTCTGTTATTTTCCTCTATTTCTTTGCATTGATCGCCAAGGAAGGCTTCTTATCTCTTCCTGCTATTCTTTGGAACTCTGCATTCAGATGCTTATATCTTTCCTTTTCTCCTTTGTTTTTTGCTTCTCTTCTTTTCACAGATATTTGTAAGGCCTCCCCAGACAGCCATTTTGCTTTTTTGCATTTCTTTTCCATGGGGATGGTCTTGATCCCTGTCTCCCGTATAACGTCACGAACCTTAGTCCATAGTTCATCAGGCACTCTATGTATCAAATCTAGTCCCTTAAATCTATTTCTCACTTCCACTGTATAATCATAAGGGATTTGATTTAGGTCATACCTGAATGGTCTAGTGGTTTTCCCTACTTTCTTCAATTTAAGTCTGAATTTGGTAATCAGTAGTTCATGAATGAGCCACAGTCAGCTCTTGGTCTTGTTTTTGTTGACTGTATAGAGCTTCTCCATCTTTGGCTGCAAAGAATATAATCAATCTGATTTCTGTGTTGACCATCTGGTGATGTCCATGTGTAGAGTCTTCTCTTGTGTTGTTGGAAGAGGGTGTTTGCTATGACCAGTGCATTTTCTTGGCAAAACTCTATTAGTCTTTGCTCTGCTTCATTCTGTATTCCAAGGCCAAATTTTCCTGTTACTCCAGGTGTTTCCTGACTTCCTACTTTTGCATTCCATTCCCCTATAACAAATAGGACATCTTTTTTGGGTGTTAGTTCTAAAAGGTCTTGTAGGTCTTCATAGAACCGTTCAACTTCAGCTTCTTCAGTGTTACTGGTTGGGGTGTAGACTTGGATTACTGTGATATTGAATGATTTGCCTTGGAAACGAACAGAGATCATTCTGTCGTTTTTGAGATTGCATCCAAGTACTGCATTTCGGACTCTTTTGTTGACCATGATGGCTACTCCATTTCTTCTGAGGGATTCCTGCCCGCAGTAGTAGATATAATGGTCATCTGAGTTAAATTCACCCATTCCAGTCCATTTCAGTTTGCTGATTCCTAGAATGTCGACGTTCACTCTTGCCATCTCGTTTGACCACTTCCAATTTGCCTTGATTCATGGACCTGACATTCCAGGTTCCTATGCAATATTGCTCTTTACAGCATCGGGCCTTGCTTCTATCACCAGTCACATCCACAGCTGGGTATTGTTTTTGCTTTGGCTCCATCCCTTCATTCTTTTTGGAGTTATTTCTCCACTGATCTCCAGTAGCATATTGCGCACCTACTGACCTGGGGAGTTCCTCTTTCAATATCCTATCATTTTGCCTTTTCATACTGTTCATGGGGTTCTCAAGGCAAGAATGCTGAAGTGGTTTGCCATTCCCTTCTCCAGTGGACCACATTCTTTCAGATCTCTCCACCATGACCCACCCATCTTGGGTTGCCCCAGGGGCATGGCTTAGTTTCATTGAGTTAGACAAGGTTGTGGTCCTAGTGTGATTAGATTGACTAGTTTTCTGTGAGTATGGTTTCAGTGTGTCTGCCCTCTGACGCCCTCTTGCAAAACCTACAATCTTACTTGGTTTTCTCTTACCTTGGGTGTGGGGTATCTCTTCACGTCTGCTCCAGCAAAGCGCAGCCACTGCTCCTTGCCTTGGACAAGGGGTATCTCCTCACTGCCGCCCTTCCTGACCTTCAATGTGGGATAGCTCCTCTAGGCCCTCCTGTGCCCTAGCAGCCACCGCTCCTTGGACGTCGGGTTGGTCCTCCCGGCCGCCGCCCCTGGCCTCGGGCATGGGGGCGTGGGGTAGCTCCTCTCGGCCGCTGCCCCTGACCTCGGACGCAGGGTAACTCCTCTCGGCTGCCACCCCTGACCTCAGATGTGGGGTAACTCCTCTTGGCCGCCGCCCTTAGGGCATGGGGTCCTCCCAGCTTCTGCCCCTGACCTCGGTCATGGGGTAGCTCCTCTCGGCCACGCTTAGTGCGCCAGTCGCAGCCTCCCGTGCCTAGTGCGCCGGTCACAGCTGCACACGGAAAATAGTGAGGCACTCTGGAAGACAGTTTGGTAGTTTCTGATAAAACTAAGCATATGATCCAGCAATGACACTCCTTGGTATTTACCCAAATGAACTGAAAATTGTTGCTGCTGTTCAGTTGCTAAGTTGTGTCAGACTCCTTGCAACTCCATGGACTCAGCATGCCAGGCTTCCCTGTCCTTCACTGTCTTCCTGAGTTTGCTCAAACTCAGGTCCATTAAGTCAGTGATGCCATCCAGCTATCTCATCCTCTGTCGTCCCCTTCTTCTCTTGCCCTCAATCTTTCCCAGTATCAGGGTCTTTTCCAATCAGGTGGCCAAAGTATGGGAACTTCAGTATGAATCCTTCCAATATATATTCAGAGTTTATTTCCTTTAGGACTGACTGGTTTTATATTCTTGCTTATGAAGGGACTCTCAAGAGTTCTCCGGCATCACAATTTGGAAGTATCAGTTTTCTGAGGTTCAGCCTTCTTTATGGTCCAACTCCATATCCATAACTACTATAAAAATCATAACTTTGACTACATGGACTTTTGTCGGCAAAGTGATTTCTCTGCTTTTTAATATACTGTCTAGGTTTGTCATAGGTTTTCTTCCAAGGAGCAAGTGTCTTTTAATTTCATAGCTGCAGTCACTCTCCACAGTGATTTTGGAGACCAAGAAAATAAAATTTGCCACTGTTTCTACTTTTCCCCTATCTATTTGCCATGAAATGATGGGATTGGATGCCATGATATTTGCTTTTTGAATGTTGAATTTTAAGCCAGCTTTTCGACTGTTCTCTTTCACACTCATCAAGAGGCTCTTTAGTTCCTCTTCGCTTTCTGCCATAAGGGTGGTGTCATCTGAATATCTGAGGTTATTGATATTTCTCCCAGCAATCTTGATTCCAGCTTGTGCTTCATCCAGCCTGGCATTTCTCTTGATCTACTCTGCAAAGATGTTAAATAAACAGTGTGACAATATACAGCCTTGATGTACTCCTTTCCCAATTTTGAACCAGTCCATTGTTCTATTTCCAATTCTGTTACTTCTTGACCTGCATACAGGTTTCTCAGGAGGCAGATAAGATGGTCTGTTATTCCTTTATAAATTAAGTTTGAGCATCATAATTTCTATAATCCATAAAAATATTTGAGATACTGTGTAACTTTTAAGCAAATAGAAAGAAAATATTAATAATGGGAAAATATCATTAATGTAAAATGAGTTTTGTAAGAAAAAAATAAAACATGCAACAAAAAGTCTAAGTTTAAGTCTAAGATTAAATAATAGAAATACGTCCAAACACATAAAGGATCACAATTAAATGTGAATGGCCTGAATATTTCAGGTGAGGAATTAAGATTTTCAGACTTTCACATGAACTATAAACATCAGTTAAATGATGTTATAGCAGACATATGTAAAAACAATTCTAGGGGAAATTAATGAGAGAGCAAACAAATATAAAATACATAAAAAATATAAAAATTACAAAATCAAATAAGTCAAAAGCCATTCTAGAGGAAACATTACAGGTATGAAAACCAAAAAAATCTGTACAACAAATTGAGGATATAATTGAGTTTTTTAAAAATGCTTTAAGGTAGCTGATTTTAAAACTAGCATGATACGGACAGATGCTCAGAAAATTACAATTTATTAAAAGAACAAAATAGAAAGTATGAGTAATACAGTAACATTTGAAGACAGTCAGTATTTTAAAATATTTTCATAAAAACAACATGTCCAAATGACTCTTAAAAATGTATTTTGCCACTCACTCAAGGAACAAATAATCCTGATTTTTTACAAATTCTTCTTGGAATATGAAAGAGGAAAAACACCCTACTTATTTGGTTAGGCTAACATTAAAAATTTGTGATTAAAAATGCTAGAGGACAGTATAAGGAAAAAAATGTATAAACCAGTAGTGCAAACAAGATAAAATAAACTTGGCCATGTATCTGGAAGCATGTGCATGTACACACACACACACACACACACACACACATCATGCACTATGTCATGACCAACCTGCGTTTATCCCAGGAATGAAAGTTTGGATTAACATTAGGAAAAAATCTATTAATGTACTTCACCACATTAATGAATAGAAAGAGAAAAACTATATCGTCATCTCAATAGATGCAGAAAAAGCATTTAACAAAATTCATTAACCATGTAGGGAGACTTCTTTAATCTGATAGAAATAGAAAAACAAAACCCTAAGCATACATCATAGTTAAGTGGCAAAAGATTAAAACCATTTCATTTAAATTAATGAATAAAGAATAAACCCACTCTCACTGTTGTTCAACATTGTACTAGAGGACCCTTTGAGGGCAACAACAGAGAAAAATAAAAAGAAAGAAATGTGTGTATTGTAAACGAATTTTAAAAAGTCCAATCATTATCCCATACAATATTGGCAGGCGGGTTCTTTACCACTAGCACCACCTGGCAAGTGCGTAATTTTCTAACTAGAAAACTCAAAATATTATTCAGATAAATTGTTAGATTCAATCGTGGATTTTAATCTGGTTGGTGAGAAAAAATATCCTTTATATAATACACAACTCATTTGCATTTCTATACAATATCTACAAACACTCAGAAAATGTCATTAAAAAAAAAATACCTGCAAAATAGTGACAACATTAAAAGTAACCAAGAATAATTCTTTTTAAAAAGATGCAAGACCATGATGAATTAACTTTATACGAGGCATTAAATAAAACATAGACAAAAAATGATTATTTTGGATAATGAAGCAATGTTGGAAAGCCCTCCAACATTTCCAAATTTATCTATAGATCCAGTAGTAATCTGGGTTTTCAAGAATTTTGCAAGCTAATTATAATATGCATATGATAAACAAAGGACGAAATATAACTAAAAACTTCCTGTAATAGGAAGAAGGTAAGACTTGCCTTACCCAATGCCAAGACATACTGAAGAGCTCCAGGAATTAAGACAGTGTGACATTGGTATAGGTATAAAAACTCCGTGTGGAAACAAGCCAGCATTGTATATCAGCAGAGAACAGATACATGGTGCTGAAGTGACTGCAGTACTCAGGTGAGAAAACAAGCGAAATTGAACCCTATTTCACACACAACACAAAATCAATTCCTAGTTACAAATGCACATGTAGTAGATTATCTTGATAACTTTGGGACAGGAGATACGTTTCTGAACAACATGCAAAGAACATGTTTATGATTTTGGAAGAAATGAAATTTAAACAAGACAAAATATGCAAACTCTAGAGGAAAAGAATGATCAATCATGTTAAATTAAGGACCTTGCCCATTAGTTCTGACTCAGCTGTTGTAATAATGAGGTGTAATAAATCACGTCAAATCAAATGTCTTGTAACTATAAGCACTCTTTTTCTTGTGCTTGGGTCTGCAGATATAAGCTTCATGTCAGTTGGGCTTGGTTCCAGACTCGGGATTGGGTTGCAGTTGCTCCAGCTATCTTCTTTGGACCAGAAGCTAAACCAGGGCACACTATTCTTATTGAGTATGGCAGGAACACAAGATGGCCAGAAACTGGACCTGTACTTGCAGAGTTAATGCCTCTACTTGCATCTAATCTGCTCATATCTCATTGGGTGTCATACTCCCACTAGAATGAGGAACCCATGTCCTTTGACAGGGACAAAGGCTGTGAACCTATCACTGTATTATAGCAGAGTGAAAAATTGGCACCAATATACCTATCAACCATAGATATCTTAAGCCATAACAAAAGCAAGTAAAAATTTGGGTGAAGATATCCACCACACATATAACTGGCAATGCATTAGCCTCCCAAATGTAAAAACATATCATGTAAACCAATAAGACTAACAATGTGATTTAAGATGGAGGAAATATAGAAAGAGGCATTTTACAGGGGAAGAAAAGGAAGAAAGTGCAATTTAAAAGAAATGCTCAAATTTACTGCAGAGAAACCCCAAATAAGATTGCATGTCATACCTCATATTTATAAAATTTAAAAAGTCTCACAATATCAAGCGTTGGCAAAAATATAGAGTAAGTGAAACTTTTATATACTACTGGTGGGAGTATAAATTAGCATATTCACTTTGGAAAACAACTGACATTATCTTGTAACCACAAGACTACTTTGACCCAGTAATTCTCCTCCAAAGATTTTTGCCCATATGCTCCAAAAGACATATGCATTGCAGCATCCTTAGGAAAGAAAACAGCTAGAAACAACTGAAACGTCCATTAAATGGTAAATAAATAGGAAATGGTAAGTTAAACAAATATTTATGGCAAAGATAATAAGTGAACTACATCTCTATATGCCCACCTGGATGAATATCAAAAACATAATGCTTATAATGCTGATTTTTAATAAAAAGCAAGAAGTTTCAGAAAAATATAGAGGGCATCTAGATACTATTATATGAAGTTCAAATAAAAGTACAACCAAACAATTGTGTTGCTTAGGGATTATTAATGTATTGTATATTTCCATGGGATTTTCCCAGCAAGAATACTGGAGCAGGTTACCATTTCCTCCTCCAGGGGATTTTCCTAACCCAGGGATTGAACACATGTCTCCTGTGTCTTGTGCATTGGCAGGTGGATTCTTTACCATTAAGCCACCTGGGAATCCCAAAGAAAAGCAACAGAATGATAGAGGTAATAAGAAAGGTAATAAGATGCACAGAGGGATCTTGAACAGTAGTGCATGTTTTATTTTTCAAAAAAGGTATTGTGAGTGCACGGATGCCTGTTTTACTAGGTTTTATGAATATATATACAGTCATATATATTCCATCATTATATAAGTTTGTATATATGAACTCTTCCATAATTGAGCAAAGTCAAAGTTCCAATTATCAAAATAATTAGCAGTATTTTGTTTTCTCTTCTTGAGCTTCTGTGATCTCTTCACAAACTGGTATTTAGTCATCTGATTATCCCAAAGTGTAATCTTTGTGGATCCTGCAACTTTTCAGTGTTCACCATCTAGACATTTTCACTACAATATTGCTCTCCACTGCTTTGAATTAGACTGAGAAGCACTAAGGATGTGTCCAGTTAGTGCGGAAAATGCTGACAACTTTACAGGGTTCAATTTAGTGGTTACATTTAGAAAACTGGATAGAGGGAAATCAAGAAAAAAAAATTTGTAATAGCAACAACAGTTGTTAAATTGTCTCTCTATGCCAGCCAACATGATGAATAATTTACTCTGATATAACTCAGAAAATGCCCACAGCTGCCCAGTGGACTAGGTTCTATTAGCAGCCTCACTTAGCAGGATTTGAGGCACAGGGTTGTTATGTAATTTAATCATTTCTCAATGTCACACAGCTGTCAAGTGATGATGAGACTGCTTCACACTCCTACTCCTATCCACTATGCCATACGGAATTGAATGTTAAGATCCAGAGCAATCAACTCAACTGTCAATGCACAAAACATGTAGTGGGTTATCATTTATAAAATATAAATACCAACATTTAAAAAAATCTGTGAATTAACTGAATAAATTATGCACAGGATGGTACCACTGATATTTTGCTATGTATCTCTCTATCCATATGTCTTCCCTGCTTCCTCCTGACTATTCATTTTTTTTGGTGCCTCACTTCCTTTTCTCCATTTATTTCCCCTCCAGGGATATCTTTGCTTATTTCTATCCCCCAGCTGTCTCTCTTTCAAATTTGCCATCATCTTGTAAAGTTTAAATTGCTTTCTTCTCCTGAAATGAGAGAGAAAATATAATGAAGAGAGAGAGGATCCTAAGATCCTTACTTTAGTAAAGTCAGAATTACTTTAGTTTGAAGTAACACTCTTTAAATAACTGGAAATTTTAGCTATTCAATTTATCTAATACAGAGACTATTTTCACCTTCAGATCAAGAAATGTGAACTTTTAAACTCTACCAATTCCAGTTAGTGGCTCTCAAACCAAGGGCTCTAGGTTGTGCCCTGATTTCTGAGGACCATTCTTCAAGGTCCTTAGCCCTTCCACAGCATTGAAACCATTTACTAGGAGAATTCATCAAGTACTAGGACATCTGTAAGATAAGCAGGCCAAATGAAATTCCATCAAAACAGCTCACTTCACATTCCCACGCAAAGTATGGTTTTCTCACCAAAATAGTGATTTCAGCCTCTGCTTTTTCCCCACTAAACCCTGAATCAGCACCTTCCCTGACTTTGATCACTACCAGGAGGATTTCCACACACAGGAGGGCTTGTAGGTCATCTGATGGAGTCAAAGAAAGCTGCAAATCTGTGACCAGCAAGGCCCTTACATTTTGTAGAAGCCTTCGGGAGGAGACATAAGGCATACTTGGCCTCAAATCACTCAAGCAAAACTAGCCCAGCATATAATTAAGTTCACAGACCCATGGTCAAGCCTAAAATAATCCTCTATAGTCTACTGATTAGAAATTTCCCTCTCTCATGCCTACCCACTACATCAGTGCATCTCAGTGGGAGGTAATTTTTTGTCACTTTTAAAAATTGAAACATAGTTCATTTACAGTGTTTTGGGTATACAGCAAAGTGATTCTGTTATGTGTGTGTATATCTTTTTCATATTCTTTTTCATGATAGGTTATTACAAGATATTGAATATAGTTCCTGGTGCTATACAGTAGGTCCTTGTTGTTTATTTTATATATGTTAGTTTGTAGCTGTTAATCCCAGCTTAATTTACTCCTCCCCCCTTTCCCCTTTAATAACAGTTTGTTTTCTATGTTTGTGAGTCTACTTCTATTTCATAAGGAAGTTCATTTGTATCATTTTTTTAGATTCCACAAATAAGTGATATCAAATGATATTTGTCTTTCTCTGTCTGACTTACTGCACTTAGCATGACAATCTCTGGTTGCATCCATGTCACTGAAAATGGCATTATTTCATTCTTTTTATGGCTTAGTAATATTCCATTGTATATATACAGTACATCTTCTCCAAGAGACATTTAGGTTGCTTCCATGTCTTGGCTATTGTAAGTAATGCTGCTATGATCACTGAGGTACACATAGGTTTTCACACTAGAGTTTTAATCTCTTCCAGATATATGCCCAGGAGTAGGATTGCCAATCACATCAGATCAGATCAGATCAGATCAGTCGCTCAGCATGCCAGCCTCCCTGTCCATCACCAAATCCCGGAGTTCACTCAGACTCATGTCCATCGAGTCAGTGATGTCATCCAGACATCTCATCCTCTGTCGTCCCCTTCTCCTCCTGCCCCCAATCCATCCCAGCATCAGAGTCTTTTCCAATGAGTCAACTCTTCACATGAGGTGGCCAAAATACTGGAGTTTCAGCTTTAGCATCATTCCTTCCAAAGAAATCCCAGGGCTGATCTCCATCGGAATGGACTGGTTGGATCTCCTTGCAGTCCAAGGGACTCTCAAGAGTCTTCTCCAACACCACAGTTCAAAAGCATCAATTCTTCAGCGCTCAGGCTTCTTCACAGTCCAACTCTCACATCCATACATGACCACAGGAAAAACCATAGCCTTGACTAGACAGACCTTTGTTGGCAAAGTAATGTCTCTGCTTTTGAATATGCTGTCTAGGTTGGTCATCACTTTTCTTCCAAGGAGTAAGCGTCTTTCACATAGTAGCTCTATTTTTAGTTTTTAGAAGACTCTCCATGCTGTTCTCCATAGTGGCTGCACAATTTACATTCTCAGTGGGAGGTGATTTTTGAACCCATTCCCCTCACCTATATGAGGATACAACTTGGTTTCATAAGCTGGGGGTTGCTATCAGCATTAATTGAATAGAATCCAGGGGTACTGACTGCTAAATATCTTACAATGCACAGGACAGCTCTCAGAATAATGACCTGACCTAATTCTCAATATGTGCCAGTGCCTTCACTGTATTCTTGTTAAGCTGAGTATATTTCTGCCAAAACAATCTTCACTTTCTAAAGGATGAAGTCAATATCGGACTCTGGGCCCCTTGGTTAATCTAAGCCAGTTATACCTATTTTTTTTTCTCTAGCTCTAGTTTAAGTCTAGAAGAAAAGGGCAATTCTGTCAAATGGTGTATGTCAATATAGATGCTGGGAGGCTTCTGGGGAAACCTCCCTTGCACTTTGAAAAACAAAACAGGATACACTATCTTTTCTTCTGGCCTTTAAATATTGTGCAGGATGTCATCCTTGAGCTGATGCAGCTGCTTTGCAACCATGAAGGAAGACGGTAACATGCTAAAAATGACAGAGAAAAGAAAAATTAGGGGGGAAACCCTGGATCTTGATACTGTCATTACATGCTAGCTTAGAAGAAAAAAAGAAAAGTTGCTTCAGTCGTGTCTGACTCTGTGCGACCCCGTAGACGGCAGCCCACCAGGCTCCTGCGTCCATGGGATTCTCCAGGCAAGAGTACTGGAGTGGGTTGCCATTGCCTTCTCCAATGCATTAAAGTGAAAAGTGAAAGTGAAGTCGCTCAGTTGTGTCTGACTCTTAGCGACCCCTCGGACTGCACCCTACCAGGCTCCTGCATCCATGGGATTCTCCAGGCAAGAGTACTGGAGTGGGTTGTCATTGCCTTCTCCAGCCAAACAACATTAAAAAGGCCATATCCTAAACCTTCCATATTATAGTAGATTTTCCTTATAGTTTCCTTATCATTACATATATTTTCTATTACTTGCTGTTGAAAACATCCTAAAACATATCTATAGCCCATCCTGTCTTTTGAGGAAACAAAGTTGGAATACCAAATATTATTCATTTTCTTAGTATTGTGAATTCAAATGGAATATCCGGTTGAGAGACAGCTATGGGTTGAAGGTCAACTGGGATCCTGAGTCACCACAGTGCGTTCCACTAGGCAAATCTAGGAAACTTTGTACTTTCTTAGACTGAATGAGATGCCTTCACAAGATATGGAGTTGGCCAATCTCTTTAAGAGCCTTAATTCAATGAATGACATGAGGACCACATAAATGAAACCCTTGAGCAAATGATAAAATTTCACGGAAATAGCTCCAGGATTTTCCTTGAGTCTTTTGTTTCACCCTCCCATCTCTGTCATCACATTGCTAAACTTCACTCATGCTGTGCATCAACTCATGCCTAGGGATGATGGTGAAACTATGATAGAGATGTTTGTCCAGTTGGATTTGCCATTCAATTACCTAATGATCATACCTTCTGCTTGGCCATTCAGCACAATCGTAAGACCTCAAAAATCTCTGCAGTATTCTCACTCCAGGGTCATATCAAATCACAGACAGATGTCTTACTATATTATGAAGTAACAGAAATCCTATTGGATGCAAGTCTTCAATTAAAAACAAATTTTTAAGTCAATTACATTTTAATTTATTAAGCAAATGGTTTTATATAAAGTAAATACAGGCAGTACTATTAAAATCAACTACAACTGTTTGCTAGAGAAAGAATCATTCCTTTGGTTTTAGAGGAAAAGTCTGTCCAAAAGAAAAGTCTAAGACAGTGAGATTCCTAGGTTCCCAAAGAAGAGGAATTTGGTTACCACTGCCATCTTTTCTAATGCTCTGCTCTACTGTTTCAGATATAGTTTTATTTAATTTGTAACCTATGAATTATAGAATAGATTCCTGGCATCATTATCTGCATGACCCAATAAATACCAATATTTCCACTTTTCAGCTCTTCAGAGAAAACCATAACAGAGTTATCACTGAGTCTGGCTGTCTGGGCCCATCTTCTTAATCTCAGTTTACTGATATATCTAGGATCTGATTAAAGGTTCCAATGGGAAAAACACAAGTTGAGAATCTATAATAACAGCAGTGGATTAATTCCTCAAGATATTGAAGGTGATAACTCCTTCTTTAATTAATTAATAGCATCAGAATTTTCCTTCTGTTTCTAAGGGTGCATTTCCTGGAAATATTCCACAATAATCTGACCCTGCTTTAAAGAGACATTATTAACCAAGCAAGCATTTCCACTTTGCTGAACAATTAAATCTGTCACATTGTAACTGACATTCTCAAACATGCTGAAGACGCTGCTCAGTAGAATTTCATTCAGTGCACTCTTGGCACACATTTCCTGAGCCTGTCCTTTGAAAAGCAGAATATAAATACCTGTGGTGCTAAAGGGTCTATTGCAGCAGTCATTTCAGGAAAAGAGCGGAGCAGCATCACATTACTTGAAATGGTTTTCAGCTACAGTTTCACTAGGGATGTGTAAGAATAAATAAGAAGGTATCATTACTGCAAACTCAAACTGTGTAAGTATCTATGCTAGTCATTTGCCCACATGTGTAACGATACCATGTGTAGTATCGTTAGAGCATGTGGTAATTGATACTCCTATTTTTACCATGTTGAACTCCCATTCTCAAAATATCATATACAGATAGAATTGAACCACAATATCTGGAAGTAAACATTCAGATTAATAAATTTTTACCAAAGATCATTAAATCTGTACCAAAAAGTTTTAGCCCCAAACACTTGAATGCCTAAGCACAGGTAAATTTTATTCCTAATAGATGTTCAGAGAGAAAGTCAACCTTTAAGAATACTGGGACATTGTTTATCACTGATGCTGGGATCCACAGGGAAAGGCAGCAGGTTGCTTGACTGTTTAATTTTATTATGTTATGTCTCCAAAGACACAGTAACTTGAAAGAACAGACGTTGAAGGCAGAGTTGGGGCTTTTATTTCTTCACTCGAACACAAATAGTAGCTCAATAAACACTCTGATCTGTAAGTGAAGACTGATTCAGTAGCAAATGTTTCATGAAATTTGGAGACAAACTAGAAAATCCCTTACAGTACTTTTATGATAAAAATGTCAAAAGATGTCTTATAGAGAAAATAGTTCATATAATTTGGATGCCTCTTTGCATTTTAAGAATGATATAATTTTCCATCCTAGACGGGAATGCTATCTTTTCAACATGAATGTTCACACTAAGAACCTATAGCCTTACAATTAGACATTCAGACATGAGAGTAAATGTTAAAGTAAGGACTACTTATCAGAAGTTTTCTGTCAAGAAACATGGCAGGATGTATTGAAAGCAGGCTTACTTTGGAGAGTTCGGAGTAAAGAAAAGCCAGCCAGTCTTTGGAAAATTACAGCGGAGGGGAAAACAGCTGCTCAGGCCCAAAGCGAGATGGAGAGGACAGGTGAGCCCCATTCCTAAGGAAAGTCAAGAAGGCCTGCGCAGCTGGAACAAAACAGGCAGAGGGGAGCTGTAGCGGGGCTCCCTGATGACAGCATACACTTTATTCTGAGTGGAACGAAGAGTCATCAGAGGATTCTGAAGAGAAAAGTGAGGCAATCCGACCTACAATATAAAAAGTATACCAAACACTCAAAACAATCAGCAATTATTAGCTACTGGAGTAAAAGGATTATAAGCTTTCCTTTCACTTGAGTCACTTACACAATAAAAATCAAATTTTGATGGTTAGAAAATTATCTAAACTTGAATAAGAGAGAATCTTCAGTGACACAAAACTTACTCTGTAGCAACATGGCCATGAAAGCCTGGCCCTAGGGCCCCCTCGTTTGGGGTTTCTCTGGTTTGGTGAACTCTTGATACATGGGGAGTCCCCCATGATGCTTTTGAAAGCTTTAAGATATAAATAAATTTGTCTTTTGCTATTTTATGCTTATCTGCACAGATACCTTGCATGAGAAGGTATCTTTCTCTCTTTCACATTAATACAATACAGGCAAAGTGAAGATTAGGAATAAGCAATACCACCAAAAAGATTCAAGTAAGGACCACAGAGTGAAGCCGACATTGCTGTCTTGGAGAAAAACTGTATTCTCTGGATGCAACTTCTCTTTTACTTCAAGAGAAAAACTATACAGATATTGTAAAAGCAAGGGTAGAATATAGCAGCAAGTCTTGCTTTTATCTTAGTCTTACTTCTCCCTCTGTATGGTATTAGGCAGTTTCTGTTTCATATTCCCTTCTGGAAAAGAGGATAGTTCTCATTTGTTTCAACTGAGGTGCTTATGGAAATAAATTAATTCATATGGGTGAAGTATTTTGAAAAGGAAATATATGAATAAATGCTATATATTAGCAGGTGACTGCATATTTAAAAGAATTACTTAAACAAATAATAAAAACCTGTTCTATGACATTTTCCTGCAAGTCACCTTCTTTTGTAAGACTTACACTATATTTAAAGTAACAATACATGATTATTCAAAATAGGAATAAGTAGTTAGGTACTTGCAATTACATGAGTTGACAACTGTTAGAAAGGCTTATTCTTATCAAATAGACCAGGTACAATGTGTAAAGTGTTATGCCTGAATGAACTTGAGTACTTTAAATACATTATTATCAATAAAATAAAATAATAGCATTTAAGTACTGGTGTCAGACATAATGGAGCAATTTTATTTATTTTAATATTTTATGTTTTTATATTCCATTTGAGAATGAAGAAAATTTGATCTGTAATACAAATGTAGATTGTATTGGATTTCAGCCTACTAGGGAATGCTGTTCATATGAGAAAAAAACGGCCTTTTGTTTAGAAAAACAACTTGGTGGCTGCTTTGGGTATAAAAGAAGTCTTCCTTGCATTGTCTTGAAGGAGAATATAGAACAGAAGAAAAATGTGGCGTGTTCGGGGGAGAGGGGTGAATGTCAAGAAGAACATAAAAAAATAACAATAGGTAAGGCAGAAGTGGGAATCGTGCCACTGTTGGTAAGAAAATAGGCCCAGCAACATGATAGGGTGCTGTGGTCAGAGGATTCCTAGTAGTACAAATCCCTGTGGAATCTTTTATGAGAAATGTTACATCTTAAATTGTTTTCTCAGCTGTGCGATGGATGGTATCAAACCTCTCCAGGAGCAGCTCTTTACCTGCCCCCACTAAATAACATCCCCAAAACCACTTGTTGCATATTGCTTATCCTATATGCTGCGGGGGAGTCACAGAAAACAACTTGTAGTTCATGTCTGTGCTAATCTTGGATGCAGAGATCATATCGCAGAAGGACATGCTAATCAGATTGAGGTGGGAACTAGGAATTTCATTGGGATGCAGGAAAAGTGAAAGTGAAAATCGCTCAGTCATGTCCAACTCTTTATGACCCCGTGGACTATACAGTCCATGGAATTCTCCAGGCTAGAATACTGGAGTGGGTAGCCTTTCCCTTCTCCAGGGGATCTTCCCAACCCAAAGATTAAACCCAAGTCTCCCGCATTGCAGGCGGATTCTTTATCTGCAATGCAGGAGACCTTGAAAATTTCCAAAAACCATAGAAAGGATATCTGCCTTCCAATGAGATATGGAATAGGACCCTGAACAGTATTTTTACAAATATTCAAGGAAAATTTGACTTCATATGGTGACTCATTTTGATCAAAGAGTTCTAGGCTACAAATATGTGGTAGAAATAATTATGACACCATTATTTCTTACGGGAACTATATTCAAAAATATATATTATTACACAAGTGGATCCTAATCTTTCAAAAATTCACTGGAAATAACTTATTGGTTACTTATAATTGAACAGACATTTGTTTGAGGTGAAGTCAACTTGTGAGCCGGAGAAGGCAATGGCACCCCACTCCAGTACTCTTGCCTGGGGAATCCCATGGACGGAGGAGCCTGGTAGGCTCCAGTCCATGGGGTCTCTAAGGGTCGGACACAACTGAGCGACTTCACCTTCACTTTTCACTTTCATGCATTGGAGAAGGAAATGGCAACCCACTCCAGTATTCTTGCCTGGAGAATCCCAGGGACGGAGGAGCCTGGTGGGCTGCCGTCTATGGGGTCACACAGAGTCGGACATGACTGAAGTGACTTAGCAGCTTGACAGCAACTTGTGAGCAGCCTTATGAAAACAGCAAGGAAATAAAGCCCCTGGCAATGACCACTTGAATGAGTTTAAAAGCAGATCCTCTAGCTCTCATCAAAGTTCTTGGAGACATAAGCCAACACCTGTAGCCTAAGAGACCTGAACCATACCTACCTAGGTAGCTAAGGTACTCCAGATTCCTAACGCCCAGAAACTGGTGTCATAATAAATATTTGTTGTTTCAAGCAGCAAGGAGATCAAACTAGTCTATCCTAAATGAAATCAACCCCGAATGTTCACTGGAAGGACAGATGCTGAAGCTGAATCTCCAATACTCTGGCCACCTGATAGGAAGAGCTGAATTGAAAAAGACCCTGATACTGGGAAAAATTGAAAGCAGGAAGAGAAGGGGATGACAAAGGATGAGATAGTTAGATAGCATCACTGACTCAATGGACATGAGTTTGAGCAAACTCTGGGAGATAGTGAAGGACAGGGAAGCCTGGTGTGCTGCAGTCCATGGGGTCACAGAGAGTCAGACACAACTTAGTGACTGAACAACAAAGCCCTGGGGTATTTTGTTACATAACAACAACAACACAACTAACAAATATATTTTCTTATCTGCTTTATTTGGCAAACACATGCTAGGACAAAATGAAGCTTCGGTTAGTGTGCATAAGTTATAGTCCTGAAGGCATGGCATTGTTAACCTGTGGTGCCTAGAAGTGGTTTCAAGGAACAGTATCTTGAAGAAATTATAGATGAGAACAAAGCAGAAAATTTGAAATCAAGACACTAAAACCAAACAGGCATAACAAAATGACAGGATGAAGGACAAATTTCAAAACAAATCGGAAGATGAGGCCTGGAATCTCTCTTCTGAAACTTTAGGATTGCTTTATCTGGTTTCTGTGCATCTTTAAATGGGCTAGTTAAAAGCTGCTCTGAGAAGATATGAACCTGATAGTCAAAGATCACCACAGTGGGGAATAATCTTACTGTTTCTCTTCACCACGAATCCCATACCTGAGCTTCAAATAAATATAATACTTTGTGACCTCTATGTTTTTATGGAAGCCATTACATCCAACAAAAATTTCTTGTCTCCTCACACATCCCCTTGGATTGGACCTATCTTTTCATGCCAGTCTGATCTCTCTTTTCTCTTTGTAGTCTCCCCTGAACAATACTGTTCTCAGAGATTGCGTTCTTATTAAGAAATCAGTATCTGAGACACTAGAGTAGTTCACATTTTGTGTCTATTTCCTCAGTAAATAATTTCTAAAGGGCAGGAGCCTCTCTAATATATGACTGTATCTTTTACAACAATCCGCATACAAAAGCACTTACTCAATGGCAGTGTGATAAACATTGGTTAGATTGACTTCATTTTCTTACTGCAAATGGGGGCCTGTTTTTTTGTGAACTGTTTTAAAAAGTCAGTCAAAAAGAAGAAAAAATCAATACACCACTCAGCAGTAACCGCTTAGTATAATGTTTTTGTGGTATAGTCTTTTTCTCAGATGTGTATAGGTTTGTATGCTATGTGTTGTATATGTGAAATGGAATCAAACTGATTAGGTACTTGCTTCTTTGATAATAAATAGCAAAATTTATTCACCAAACATCCCATTTTGGACCTTGAACAAAGTCTGGGGATATAGTTTTTTAGTGTAGCTCTACATTAACACAAGGTGCTCTTTTGCCTATGAAAGCAATGTCACTAATTTCAGACCCTTTCTGGTCTATTTCTATTAAAAAATCATGAATATAAACAACATTCTCAGTTGGTACAGATTTCAATGTCATCTCACAATAATACCATCTACTACACAGGAAATAAATATCAAACTATTTTCAGTGACATTCAAATAAAATAAAGAAGTCAACTTGCAATTCAAAGTTCTTGTATAGCTCACCTGTAGGTGTCCAGTCATCTCCAACTCTTTGCCACCCCATGGGCTGTAGTCTGCCAGGTTCCACTGTCCGTGGAATTTTCCAGGCAGGAATACTGTAATGGGCTGCCATTTTCTACTCCAGGGATCCTCCTGACCCAGGGATTAAATCCACACCTCTTGCTTCTCCTGCATTGGCAGGTGGATTCTTCACCACTAAGTGTCACCTGAAAAGCCTATTGCTCACCTAATTTTGCAATATTGGCCATGGGAAGGGTTACTGCTCCCAGAAAATCTGCTTTCATTTTGTCATGCTTAAACATCACTCTGGAAAGGATAAAAAAAATGACATAATTGCTGCTTCCTTTCCCTTCTAATTTCCCCTATTTTAATAAGTCTCTGCTTTTCTATAGTTAAAAAGAAACACTCGTAATTTAACTATTCAGTTTCATAAGCTATGAAACAGGAAAAATAATGGTACTTACCTAACAATGTCTGGCACATGGTAAACACTTAAAAATGTTACTACATATTATATCTATGTTGTTTTCTCTCCCTGGTAGCCACACTTAGGCATGCATGTGTGTGTGCATGCTCTCTCTCTTACACAAACACACTCACTCACTTTCTCTTAACAAGGAACGCAACTATTAAGGCTCATCGGTATGTGAGCTCTGCCTGAGTCTCATTTTTTATTACTTCAAGAAAGAGTCAGTTACAAAATTAACTAACCAGGTAAGCACAAACTTCTTCCAAGTAAATAAAACATATTGCTTCTGTTTAATAGTAAAATGTTCATCATTTAGAAGAAAGTACAGATTGACTATCACCAGAAGAAAACCATTTGGACTGTTTGAGACTGGGTAGTAATGCATTGTCAAAGCCTTGTAATTAATACCTAAGCTATTTCTTCTGTTTTTGAGAATGAAGGGCTGAGATTTGTAGATTCATAATCTATAGCAGAAAACAGTATTAAAAGACCTAATCTTTTGATCTTAATATTTGATCAAACACTTGATCTTAAGATCAACAAAATATTAAGATCAACATTTGATCTTAATATTCTCCTACTATAGTATTCTTTTGCCTGGAAAATCCCATGGACGGAGGAACCTGGCAGGCTTCAGTCCATGGGGTCGCTAAGAGTCGGACATGACTGAGCGACTTCACTTTCACTTTTCACTTTTGTGCATTGGAAAAGGAAATGGCAACCCCACTCCAGTGTTCTTGCCTGGAGAATCCTAGGGATGGGGGAGCCTGGTGGGCTGCCGTCTATTGGGTCGCACAGAGCCGGACACAACTGAAGTGACTTAGCTGCAACAGCAGCAGTATTCTCTTAACCTCTGTCGCTGAGGATGAGATGGTTGGATGGCATCACCAACTCAATGGACACGAGTTTGAGTAGACTTCGGGAGTTTGTGATGGACAGGGAGGCATGGCATGTTGCAGTCCATGGGGTCGCAAAGAGTCAGACACAACTGAGCAACTGAACTGAAACTGAACTGAAGTATTCTCTTAACCACTGTGCTGTGATCCTGGCTTCATATTACAACTGCAAATGCCATCTGAAATGTGAAGTCCTAATCCCTCAATAGACTCATGACTGGCTCAGGAATCCCAGAGACTATGAGGCAGCTTGGACATGGCAGTCTTCACCCCTGATCACACCTGTATCCATACCTTAAATCCCCGACCACATTCTCACCAAATGAGCACGGTGGGAGCACCTTTCCAGGTCCCAACTGCAACCCTGACAGAAAACTCACTCTTGGAAGCAGAGTGAACTCCAGGGAGAACGTGGGAAGTATTAATAACACTTATTCTTCTCTCCTCTCCCCTCCTTGTCACTTTCTCCTAAACACGTCCTCTCCTAAACCCACTTCCACCCCAGGAATCCTCAAGCGCTCTTTCTACTGTACCCAAATCACTTATACTAACATTCAAATGACGAAAAATTCTTTAAGCATTATTTTTTCAGATATTTACATTCATGTGGGTCTACTCCTTAAATAATGGAACACATCTATACAACTTAAGCCTTAATATTAAATTACAGGTATTTGGGGGACCAAAATCCTTTTGAAACACATCACATTAATCCCTTAACTAGGCCATTCTACTGGCCAACATTGAGTTTGAGAATGCAGTAACATATATGTAGTATTTTGTCCATCGGCTGAACAACTTTCACATTTCCAGTGCTTGGATCTGCTTTTATGCTGCTAAAAAGGATAAAAACAGGATAAAAAGGATAAAAAACAGCTTTGGTGGAGAAAAGGGTGATGTTATAAAACATATAGACGGTTTTGATAATCATGTCATCCAACCAATTGATTTTAAATTTATTTATAAATATAATAATCAAAGAAAAATTGAACAATAATATCAACAATCTTAACATTTCAATCATTGTTCCTTTTTTAAATATAAATAAGATGTGGTACATATAAACAAAGGAATATTACTCAGAGATTAAAAAGAATGAAATAATCCCATAGCAATGTCATGGATGGACCTAGAGAATGTCATACGAGTGAAATAAGTCAGACAGAGAAGGAGAAATATCACATAACTTTCCTTATGTGTGGAATCTAAAAATAAATTATACGAATGAACTTGCTAACAAAACAAAAATGGACTCACAGACTTAGTGAACGAACTTATGGTTGTCAGGAGGAAGGTTGGAAGGAAGAGGCAGTTAGGGACTTTTGAATGGACATGTACACACTGCTATATTTAAAGTGAATAACCATCCTTCTGGACAGCACAGGGAACTCTGCTTAATGTTATGCGGCAGCCTGGATGGGAGGGGAGTTTGGGGAAGAATGTAGTTTTAGTTGCTAAGTCATGGCCGACTCTTTTGCAACCTCATGGCTCCTTTGTCTGTGGGATTCTCTGGGCAAGAATACTGGACAGGGTTTCCATTTCCTCCTCCAGGGGATATTCCTCACCCAGGAATATCTCTGTCTCCTGCACTGGCAGGCAGACTCTTTACCACTGAGCCACCAGGGAAGTCCTTGGGGGAGAATGGATACATGTATATGTATGGCTGAGTCCCTTCGCTGTTCACCTGAAACTATCACAACATTGTTAATAGTCAATCAGTCAGTTCAGTTCAGTCGCTCAGTCGTGTCCAGCTCTTTGCGACCCTATGAATCGGAGCACACCGGGCTTCCCTGTCCATCACCAACTCCCGGAGTTCACTCAGATTCACGTCCATCGAGTCAGTGATGCCATCCAGCCATCTCATCCTCTGTCGTCCCCTTCTCCTCCTGCCCCCAATCCCTCCCAGCATCACAGTCTTTTCCAGTGAGTCAACTCTTCACATGAGGTGGCCAAAGTACTGGAGTTTCAGCTTTAGCATCATTCCGTCTGAAGAAATCCCAGGGCTGATCTCCTTCAGAATGGACTGGTTGGATCTCCTTGCAGTCCAAGGGACTCTCAAGAGTCTTCCCCAACACCACAGTTCAAAGCATCAGTTCTTCGGCACTCAGCTTTCTTCACAGTCCAACTCTCACATCCATACATGACCACTGGAAAAACCATAGCCTTGACTAGATGAACCTTTGTTGGCAAAGTAATGTCTCTGCTCTTGAATATGCTGTCTAGGTTGGTCATAACTTTCCTTCCAAGGAGTAAGCGTCTTTTAATTTCATGGCTACAGTCACCATCTGCAGTGATTTTGGAGCCCCCCAAAAATAAAGTCAACCACTGTTTCCACTGTTTCCCCATCTACTTCCCATGAAGTGATGGGACCAGATGCCATGATCTTCATTTTCTGAATGTTGAGTTTTAAGCCAAGTTTTTCACTCTCCTCTTTAACCTTCATCAAGAGGCTTTTTAGTTCCTCTTCACTTTCTGCCATAAGGGTGGTGTCATCTGCATATCTGTGATTATTGATATTTCTCCCAGCAATCTTAATTCCAGCATATCCCAATACAAAATGAAAAGTTTAAAAAGAAATCAACCTTTGAGGCCAACTTCCTACCTGACTACAGTAAATATGATTCAAAGAGGAAGGTCACAAAATGGTATTAAATCTCTCTGCCTTCATCTTTAAAACCATGAGTAAATATAAGCCAAATTCTCCTAAATCAAGCCCTGGAAACAAAAGCTATGCACTGGGCAAGGAGAGGAAGGAAAGCAGTCCAAACTACAGGCTGTTGTTACCTGTTAATATGCTACTATGACAGAATCTTAGTTGCTGTTAAATTAGCTTGGCTAGAAATGAAAGAAGAGAAAGGCAAGAGTGTATGGATCCTATGTGTATGCATGTATGGAGTGAAGGCATCAACAGAAGAGTGGTTGAGGATAAAAATATTTCTGTTTTTTCGACAGAGAGGTTTTGCTGTGAAAAAAATATGTCAATAATAAACTGTTTTTCTCATTATTTACCTAGCATTGATCTGAGCATCCACCCACCTTTCTCACCCCACAGCTCTGTCTAAAGCATTTACCTTCCTGTCTACAGGAAGGGTGGCCAGCATGTGGTATGTCCTAGTGGTCACAGAGTGGTACCCAGACCACTAAGTATACGACACCCAATTCCTATTCCTCCCCTTCATCTCTACACCTTCTACATAAGAACTAGCCTCAGTGAGAGGGCCCAAAAATCTGTTAAAAACTGCTAATAATAATTATTTATTGAGAACCAAATAGGTGTTAATCTCAGGTCCATCCAAGTGCAAATGCCCTGGTAAGTATGCTGCACATATCTCCACAAACCATGCAGGCCTTTCCTCTCAGGGTTCTTGTCCTCTCCTTGAGTCTACCTGGGAAAAAGACACAAGTACCTCCCACTATCGTATCCCCCCATGTTGGGGGCCAGTGTGAGGTACTCCGCCCATGGCAAAGGTCATGTGGAAGGAGGCTTGACATACGCAAAGGCGGGATCAAGCCTCAGGAGTCCCCCTGGAAATCCTCGAGCATCTACCCCCATAACCAGAGCCTGCCTACTTTACTACTTTGTGCTGTCACCTACACCTCTGACTTTACGGGGGGCTGTCTCCCACCACCTCTTTCGGAGAAGGAGTTAACTTAGAGCTCCAGTTAATAATAATTCCTGGGCGTGACAGGAGTGTTTCAACCTACAAACTCCTCTGAAGGTTCTCTAGCCTGCCTGACAGGCTTGTCTGGCCACATGTGATTGCTCACAGCCTCCCAACCGTGAGAGGCACGAGATGCTTTAAACCTTCTAAAAACAGGTTCCTTAGAAAAGTTGGAAAACTATTAGTGTAAGTATAATGGGCTGATTAGAAATTGTATTGGTGAAGGGTTTTTCATTTGTTGAGCCAATGTTTGTTGCTAAGTCTCCACATCCCCTGCCCTTACACACATTAATGAATATATAGAAGAAATAAGTATTAACCTTTGATATTAATCACATTAGACCTTAGGCTAAGTAAATTCTTTCCTTAACTAAAACCCACTACACCCTCACCCTATAGGAATGTAACTTTATTTGTGTGGCATCTGTTTTAAGAATAATCACCCTTGGAGAAAAAAGTGTTCTGGTTGACTGACCACTGTCACAAGGAGAGGGTCATAAATTGTCAGCAGGCCCCCCTGGCCAGAAGATGATGTAACACCCCTAAGACCTCTGTATACATTTGTATGAAGCACCTGACTTTAATAAAAGTCAGGACTGCTGACCCCACGTGACTTTAGTATAACATCTCAGTGTATAAAAACAGACTCTGGAAAATAAAGAATTGGGATCAGTTCCTCGAAAGACTGGTCTCCCCATGTTGCTCTCGTTCACTCTGGCTGAGTCTCCATCTGGAGCGAGGAACCCGCCATGCTTACTAATTACGCCTGGGCTTCTAAGATCCGACCGGAGAGGCCTCAGTGTCTCCTCTCCTTCGGGAGAACAGAAGGACCCCTGTGGCCTACGTAAGTGGTGCAAACTTCTTGTCTTGAAGTTTTATTGGTCTCCCGCGTAAACCAAGCTACTCAGCCTCTTTTCTCCACTGAATTTGCCTACTGAGCTATCCTTATTCTATTACTCTTTATATCTTTAATTAATATCTAATTGAAGTTATTGTATCCTGATCCTCGCCGACGCCGTCCCCGCTTCGAATACCCTGGATCAGCCGGGGCTGGACCCTGGCACCCCGAGACTTCTCCAGGGTTTGCTCCTCACTGCTGCATCTTAGCTTGCTCAAGCAGGGCAGAGGTCTCCCCTCTCCCAGACACTCACAGTGACTGCCCTTCTTGCTGTGTCTTTGCCTCTTCGCCTCATCCTCCCCCAAACCCGAAGGCCCAGGGAGCTGGAAGACTTGTTTTGATGCATCAGACACTCTCCGTACCCTGAGTTCTCTTGGGGGAGAGAACATTTGAAATTTTACTGAGCTTCTGCTGCAACATTCCTTCCCTGAGGCAACTGATGCTGCAAAGCCTAGATGCCTAAATCACTGGTTAATATTACAAAAGCTCATCCTGCCACAGAGTCTGTTCCCATAACTCTAAAATGCTCCATGCTGATGCATGCAAATGTGAGGCTACCCTGGTACTGAGGCCACCCAGGGCGCCCTCCTAGTCATGCTTTCCTGCAGCGGTCACCCCCACCTTCCTGTTGGTGGGGGTGTGTACCAGCCAGTGCTTCTGTGCGCCGCAGCTACCGCTGCTTTGCTCCCCAGTGCCAACCGAACAGTGGCTGTTTAGTGCTGGACACACTGCTACATTGCTGTTCAGGGTGGCCCACTAGACTCCAAACAGGACGACTGCCGGGCTTCCTGCCGGTCACCACTCCCTAGCTCCAGCAGAACAGGCTTCCTGTTGACCTTGAAGGGCCTGATCTATAGAATACTGATGGACAAGATAGCCTGGCCACTGTAGTGGATGATTTCCTCAACAGAACTTCCTAAGAGAGCTCCTTACTATTGCTCTTAACCTCCTTGTGTACCCTCCTCCTCCCCCTAAAGTCTAATGTTACCCAGTAGTTAGCTCAAGGATTAACAAGAAATGAAATCAAACCATGATGCTCATCTGATCAACCCGCCATAGGCTTCTCACACTAGCGGGAGTAAACACCAATTTCTTACGAAGGCCTTCACACTCCCGTGTGACCAGGTTTCCTATCCGTCCCAATTCTCTTCTGTTTGCTGATTCTGCTCTAGCCTGTTCATCTTCAACCCCGCTCCTCAAACACCACTAACATGCTCCCACTTAGAGTCTTCACACCAGGCCTGCCTCCCTTCCCTCCAAACCTCTTCACTTTGATTTTCTGCCTTGCTCATTCCTGTATTTCCTCCAAATATTTGCTTGCAGGAGACATCCTCACTGAAGCTTACCCTGGCCATTCCGTTGAAAGCTGCAATCAATAGCACTTCTTATCCCCTTCTTAGATTTATTCTCCTCACTGGCACTTCTCATATTCTTACATGCCTCATGGCTTCCCTGATAGCTCAGTTGGTAAGGAATCCGTCTGCAATGCGGGAGACCCCGATTCAATTCCTGGGTTGGGAAGATCCTCTGGAGAAGGGAAAGGCTACCCACTCCTGTATTCTTGGGCTTCCCTGGTGGCTCAGCTGGTAAAGAATCCGCCTGCAATGTGGGAGACCTAGGTTCGATCCCTGGGTTGGGAAGATTCCCTAGAGTAGGGAAAAGCTACCTACTCCAGTATTCTGGCCTGGAGAATTCCATAGACTGTTTAGTCCATGGGGTCACAAAGAGTCAGATACGACTCAGTAACTTTCAGTAAGCACTAACTACATGCCTCAAACTTTATTTAGAGACCACATTTATTGTCTTTTTCCCTCTACAACAATGTAAGTTCCATGAGAATAGCGATTTTTATCAATTACTTTTCACTGCTTTATTTTTAGCATTCAAAACCAAGCCCAGTACCCACTGTGTGTGTGTGTGTGTGTGTGTGTGTGTGCACTAGCGCACATGCATGCTCAGTACCTCAGTTGTGTACTGAGTCAACTCTTTACGACTCCAAGGGCTGAACTCACCAGTTTTCTCTGTCCATGGGATTTCTCAGGTAAGAATACTGGAGTGGGTTACCATTTCCTACTCCAGGGAATCTTCCAGGCCCAAGAGAGTCAAACCTGCATCTCTTTCATCTCCTGGGTTGGCAGTCAGATTCTATACCATTGCACCACCTAGGAAACCCAGTACGTAGTACTCATACAGTAAATATGTATTTGCAAAATGAATGCTTGACACATAATTCCCTAGAATGTGGCTGAGCAGCAAAGGATGAGCTTTTCCATTTGGCATCAGCAGAGCCTCTTCACTGAATCTTCCCAAGGGAAACACAGTGCTTTGTGTCTTCTCTGACTCAATACAGGTCTCCCTATTCAGTGATTCATTCTCCAAAAGAGTTTAGGAAACCTTCATCCTCATTTCTTCTTGTAAGGGATTTGGGCTGCTGCCAGGGTCCTTTCTGCCCCTCAGATCTTTCATGATCTCAGTAAGCCTGAAGACTTCCAAGTGAATCAAAATCATCATGCTTTTTTTTTTCTAAATTCCAAGTGTTTTTAGATGAACATGGTCGTCCTAAGAACATTAGAGTAATAACAGGAATAAACAGTTTTCATAGGGCATCTTTTCTGCCATTTACTACACTGAGAACTTTATATATGTACAGTTTAATCCTCAGAACCACCATTTAATGTTAAGTGTTATCTCCACTTTCCACATAGACACGAGGCTCAGAAAGGGAACATAATATCCCATAGTTTACAAAGCTAGAAATCCCATAGTTCAAAGATATCTCAGAGACTTTGTGAGCCCCTGCAAACCCCACAAAGACATCTGAGACATAAAAGCCTTTTGTCCCCCTACTTTTCTATACTCTAGTAAGTTCTCAAGGACTACCGACACCTAGGTGGTATCTTAAGCATCTGGAAAATACCTGCATGTATTTACCTCTGTATAAATATTTACTTAGTTCAATGAAATCAAACTTCTTCCTATGCAGGAAAATTATATTTTGACTGAAAGCAATCCACAAAGTAATTCACTGGATGCCTTTATATGTCTTGGAATGATAAGTAATTATGGGAAATTTAGACACTTCAGTACCCAAGAAAGTCCTAAAAAAAGATTAAGTAAACTACTGCAATTTGTACACTCTGATGTATTTAAAATGGATAACCAACAAGGACCTACTGTGTAACGCAGGGAACTTTGTTCAATGTTATATGGCAGCCTGGAGAGGAAGGGGGGTCTCGGGGAGAATGGATACATGTGTATGCTGAGTCTTTCACTTTTCACCTGAAACTATCACAACATTGTTATTTGACTATATCCCAATACTAAATAAAAAGTTTAAAAACATACAACAAGAAAACCTATTGCAATTTGAGATGCACCACTATGTCATACTGATTTTCAGCAAATAGCAAGAACCACAAAATTCCATATATTTTAATCAGCCCTGGAGCAACGGTCCATAGAAATAGACTAAGAAGAAATATCCCCATGGAAATGGTCAATATTTCTATCTTTTGTTACTTTGTTACAAATAGTTTCTGAAAGAATGAATCTACCCCAGCAGGCATGAATGAAAAAAATTATTATGCTGCCATATAATCCACTTGAATTACGGGTGACCAAGTGTTGATGTGGCTGACATCTTCCATACTGTGCCACTTGACAATGAATGCCATGTATAAAATTACTTTTGTCATAGTGTAGTTATATCAGGTCTATTTACTAAATCTCTGAATCATATTCAGGCATATTAGAGGTCCTTAAACATTCTGAATTCCCAGAATACAACAAAATCCTGGTAAACTCCCAGCTATCAATTTAAGTATAACCTCTATCATGAGTTGAGTGATTTTCATTTTGACCATCTGGAACTAAGACTAGGCTTAAATGATTTTAAGTGAAAAACACCACACTAAAATACTATTTTGGGGACCCATTTTCCGTTCGCTAGAAAACGAACCTATTCAGCCTAAAAGGAAAGAGATTAGTTGAGCTTTCATTTAATCCCTAAAGATTTAATTGTATTAGTTACTCTTTTTCAGTTCTCTGGGGAATTGTTTCTGCTGGTTTGGAACTCAGGAAGCCAGAATTCTTTGCTCAGCTACCCCCAGCATTGTCTGAGGAACACAATGTTTGCTCTGGTCTCTTATTTTGTATGCTAATCCTCTTTATTTCTTTTGGAAAGATTGCATCGTACTCTGAAAGTGAATCCCATCACTCATGTAGATGAAAATTTCAAATATCTCAATGACAACAGATTGATTTCTTACTAGCAAGCTCAGCTGGGGCAATAATAATATACATTATTAGAGAAACAAAAAATGAATTACCATAGTCATAAACATTCCAAGTAGTGAGGCCAAGTACCTCATCTATCAACTCCAAAGGACCAGAACATAGACTGTGTTACTCCCTATCAAACCAGCATTAGAAACAAAATGATTGAACAAAACATCTAAGCAAGACAACCCTACGTTATACAGTTAAATGTGATATCCCCAGAGATTATTTTATTTTCCAACATGTTTTTTAAATCAACTGCTTTTAGAATTAATTTCAAAAGTCTCAATTTGCAGACCAAAAATAACCGAGAGAAGAGGTAGTTACTATCTTGACCCAAAGCTTCTTGGAAAGTTTGAAGCCAAGAGAGTGAATTCAAAACATAATAAATTCTCTTAAAGATGCAAAAAGAGCATTATATCTGCTTATTTGTACTTGTCTATTTTACATGAGCCAGAGTCAACAGGGACAAATTACTGATCAAGTCTGACAGTGACAGTGATGCAAGCGCCCTCAGATCTCATCCCAGTGACACACTCCCAGGAAGGACACGGGCCCTCCCTAAGAGAAGCACACTTTCTTAAAGTTTAGAATATGAATGCAGTCCTTTCTACTACTAGGTTTGGGGAACTAGAGCATGTCACAAAACATTTTGGCATTCTAACCAAGAAGCCAGCTTTCAAACAGCGTTTCTTTCTTACAGGTGTTGAAAGGCCCTACTCCCCAGGCAGTAAACAGCAGTGATTCATTAGCATAATGGCATAGAAAAACAGATGACTGTGAACCCTGTGAATGGATTATTCTATTGCTGGGAGTTGTGGCAATGAATCATCATTTCCACTCAATACTCCCCACTCCTTTTCATTTTGAGTAGCTTCCCTTCTTAAAGGAAGACATTATGAGGAAGAGACTTTATAAACCAGAACTAGCAAATGATGCCCTTCAGCTTTGACTCAGAGTGTTGCTGAGGAAATTCAACTAACTGTCCCAGTATTTCAAAGTTGAGTTCCATATTTTCATTAACTTGGAGTAATGTGCTTTTGCCAATTCATTTCTTCATAGACTGTAAAGAACTAACATTTCCAAAATAAAAATGATTAAGGCTAGGATGACCAGAGGTCCTTTTCATAAAATACTTTTCCTTTAAAAATACATTTGGATCCAAAGACCCTAGTTGTATTATTTGAACATTAAACTTTCCTTTCTTTTCAAACATATGCACACAAACTTCTCTTAATTAATTAAACTGGGCTGAGAGAATTTCTAATGATTAAGGATTTAAAAGATTGCTATAACAAAGGAAAAGAATGGATGAAAACCAATATTCTAAAGGATCTTATCAAAAACAGAGAAGAACCTAAATCTATGCAACAACTTTCTCAGAGCCATAGCACACACTTATACTAGCATCCCTAAAATTCCTAACTTATAGATTTTTGGAAAAGGAGCTAGTTGCTCTACTTTCAAGACCTACATCTCCACTCACATTCTCATCCAGGAAACAATGGTCTAAAGAAAGAGGGGATGGGAGGAAAAATACTCTTTGTGAAAAAGATAAAGTTTTGGTTTTGGCTTGTTTCATTTTAACATAAAAATTAGTACCTAGGGCAAATCTGGAAGCAGAATGACAGCTGTCTTCCAGGTAATTAGTGGGCTTCCCAGGTGGCTCAGGGGTAAAGAGCCCGCCTGCACTGGCAAGAGATGTGGGTTCAGTTCTTGGGTCAGGGAAGATCCCCTAGAGGAGGAAATGGCAACCCACTCCAGTATTCTTACCTGGAAAATTCCACAGACAGAAGAGCCCAGAGGGCTATGATCTGCAGGATTGCAAAGAGTCGGACACAACTGGGAAAATGAGCAAGCGTGCATGCACGAACACTAGATGGAGACTCAGGAGGGCTATGCCCCAACCTCAGCTCTGCCCCAGTTGACTGTGTGAACCTGGCAAAGCCTTTCAGAGCCCCAGTGTTAAACTCAGATCCAGACATTGAGGGCAGTACAAATGAGTGGGTTCCAGTGAGTTTCTCCATTGCAAATTTCAAGCTAAAGATGACAAAGCTAAGGTGGGAAAACAGCACTGTCTCTCACTCATCTGTCAACAAGCAAAGGAGCCAAGAACCCTGTGCTAGAGAAAATGGTCTTAGAATTGTGTCTTTTTAGTAGCATCACCATATTCCACCATAAGGTCTATTATACATTTGGGAAAGAAAAAAGCAGAAAGCTGTGATTTTGATTCAAATGAAATTACTTCCTTCTGTTAGGTAGAAACACCCAAATACCAGGTATATTTGTGGTTAATAAAAGTAAATTCTATTGTAATAGAATGAAATTAGAACATTCTCTAACACCATACACAAAAATTAACTCAAAATGAATTAAAGATCTAAATGTAAGGCTGGATACTATAAAACTCAGAGGAAAACTCGGGCACCATATACTCTTTGACATAAATCACAGCAATATATTTTTGGATCCATCTCCTAGAGTAATGGAAATAAAGACAAAAATAAACAAGTGGACCCTAATTAAACTTAAAAGCATTTGCATAGCAAAGGAAACCATAAACAAAATGAAAACACAACCCTCAAATTGGGAGAAAATATTTGCAAATGATGCAGCTGACAAGGGATTAATCTCCAAAATATACAAATAGCTCATAAACTCAATAAAAAAAACTCAATCAAAAAATGGGCAGAAGATCTAAATAGACATCTCTCCAAAGACATACTGGAGAAGGCAATGGCACCCTACTCCAGTACTCTTGCCTGGAAAATCCCATGGGCGGAGGAGCCTGGTAGGCTGCAGTCCATGGGGTTGCTAAGAGTCGGATATGACTGAGAGACTTCACTTTCACTTTTCACTTTCATGCATTGGAGAAGGAAATGGCAACCCCCTCCAGTGTTCTTGCCTGGAGAATCCCAGGGATGGGGGAGCCTGGTGGGCTGCCGTCTATGGGGTCACGCAGAGTTGGATACGACTGAAGTGACTTAGCAGCCAAAGACATACAGATCACCAAAAAGCACGTGAAAAGATGTTAAATATTGCTAATTATTAGAGAAATATAAATCAAAACTACAATCAGGTATCACCTCACACTGGCCAGAATGGCCATCATCAAAAAGTCTATAAACAATAAAGCTAGAGAGGGAGTGGAGAAAAGGGAAGCATCCTACGCTATTAGTGAGAATGTAAATTAGCACACAGTGTTCTCTCACTATGGAGAGCAGTAAGGCTTCCCTGTGGCTCAGCTGGTAAAGAATCTGCCTGCAATGTGGGACACCTGGGTTTGATCCCTGGGTTGAGAAGATCCCCTGGAGAAGGGAAAGGCTACCCACTCCAGTATTCTGGCCTGGAGAATTCCATGGATTATATAGTTGATGGGGATCACAGAGTCAGGCACGACGGAGTGACTTTCACTTCACTTCATGCTGTGCTTAGTTGCTCTGTCATGTCCGACTCTTTGTGACCCTATGCACTGTAGCCCTCCAGGCTCCTCTGTCCGTGGGGATTCTCCAGGCAAGAATACTGAAGCCATGCCCTCCTCCAGGGGATCTTCCCAACCCAGGAATCAAACCAGGGTCTCCTGCATTGCAGGTGGATTCTTTACCAGCTGAGCTACCAGGGAAGCCCAGAGAACAGTATGGAAGTTTCTTAAAAAGCTAAAAATAGAGCTACCATATGATCTATCAATCCTACTTCTGGGCTTAAATCCACAGAAAACTATAATTGGAAAAGATACATGTACCCTGATGTTCACTGCAGCACTGTTTAAAATAGCCAAGACATGGAAGCAACCTAAATGTCCATCCATGGATGAATGGATAAAAAAGATGTAGTACATGTATACAAGGGAATATTACTCATAAAAAGCATGAAACAATGTGTTTCCAGTAGTATGGATGGACCTAGAGATTATCCTACTAAGTGAAGTAAGTTAGAGAAAGACAGACACCATCTGAGGTCACTTATGTGTGGAATCTAAAAAGAAAAGGTACAAACAAACTTATTTACTAAACTGAAATAGACTCACAGATTTAGGAAACAAACTAGTGGCTACCAAAGTGGGGTGTGAGAAGGAATAAATTAGGAGGTTGGGAGTAACATATATACACTACTATATATGAGATATATAACAAGGACCTACTGTGTAGCACAGGGAACTATATGCAATATTTTGTAATGTCCTGTAAGGGAAAAGAATCCAAAAAAGAATATATATACACACACGTATGTATATCTATCTGTATATATACACACACACGTATGTATATCTATCTGTATATACACACACACGTATGTATATCTATCTATATATACACACACACGTATGTATATCTATCTATATATACACACACACGTATGTATATCTATCTGTATATATACACACACACGTATGTATATCTATCTATATATACACACACACGTATGTATATCTATCTATATATACACACACACGTATGTATATCTATCTATATATACACACACGTATGTATATCTATCTATATATACACACACGTATGTATATCTATATATATACACACATGTATGTATATCTATCTATATATATACACACGTATGTATATCTATCTATATATATACACACACACACATGTACATCTATCTATATATATATACACACATATGTATATCTATCTATAAATATATACACACACATATGTATAATTGAATCACTGTGCTGGACATCTGAAACTAACACAATATTGTAAATTAACTACATATCAATAAAAAATAGAATTTAAGAAAGTAGATTCTAACCAAGGATTTTGCATAAGAATGGCAATCATGATAAATTGGTAAATGTTTATAATTACTTTGAGTGATACTCAGTTTTTTCTGGTTTTCTTTAAAAGCTTGATAAATTATAACATAGTTTCAACTGTAATGTTGAACAATGTAGACAACACCCACTATCATATCCAACATGCTCTGAATCATTACCATGTGGTCTGAGGTCTTAAAAACTGTTTGAATTATCATTGATAATAATTACGTATGTAGATATTTCAAATAGGTAATGTCATTGTTTTCATTTTACTGGTGAGGAATTTGAGGTTGGACAGTCATTAATGAGGGGCTAGCACCTGAACTAAGCCATGGCCTGTCCACTCAGAAACGATGCTCCACTGCCTTTCTGTGTGCTTAGTCATGTCAGATTCTTTGCAACTCTGTGGACTGTAGCGTTCCAGGCTCCTCTGTCCACGGGGATTCTCCAGGCAAGAATACTGGAGTGGGTTGCCATGCCCTCCTCCAGGGGATCTTCCCAACCCAGGGATCTTTCCAACCCAGGGATCGAACTCAGATCTCCCACATTGCAAGTGGATTCTTTACCATCTGAACCACCAGGGAAGTCCAAGAATACTGGAGCGGATAACCTATCCCTTCTCCAGGGGATCTTCCTGACCCAGGAATCAAACTGGGGTCTCCTGCATTGCAGGCGGATTCTTTACCTGCACCTCAGGTACACCTTAGTTATCAGGTGTTCAATTCATCTCGCTGAAGATGCAGTTCTATTTTTCAAGAAAAGGAAACAATCATGCCCTTGCAATGAAAAATCATTCCTATGCTATAAGCCTGTTTCATAAGTTATTTAAGACTACCTCCTCCAGACAAAGCTATCCAAATTAAACAGTAAAAGTTAATGCTATTTGCAAGGGAATAACTAATTTTATAAGAGCAAGGATGATCAACCTATCAGATTTCTTCTTGGCAAATTTTTCAAAATATTTCACCAAAGCTAGAGAGTTACGTTTCATTCATTTTCTATAAGATGGCAGAAATAGAGTAAAAATGATAGTGTTCTGAAAGGCTAAAGAAAATGGTTAAATGTCATTTTTATTTTTTTATTTCTCAGGTGCAGTTTACATTTAGCTCTCAGAACAATGTTGTGTGCACTGTACACTCCTTTCAAGAAACTAACCCCATGCAGACCCATATTCACTCCAAATTTTATTTGTGGGACATTAGTTCATAAACTTCTCTTGATAATTCTCTTAGAAAATAATTCCTCTCTCTTGCACACATGTCACACCTTATTAAGGACCAACTGTATCTGTTAAAACAGTCCTCTGCACTTAGTCATGCTGCTAACTACATGAATGACACTAGCAGGTTAAAATAAAATAAGCTTTTCCAAGATATAGGATTGAAAGTTCTTTCAGTCCTCAGACTTGGTGTGCTCAGCAGAGTGGTCTATGCAGTGCAGAGTTAATAGTTGAGGAAAGGAAGATATTTAAGCATCCTGTGTTTCCATTCTTTGAGGTTAAAATTAGAAATGGAACTGCAATAACTCTGTAGGTGCTATCAGATTAAAGTAAACAGATGTCACTAACATGCAAACCAATTCAATATTTTAAGGAAAATAATAAAAGTAGAATAGGACTTGAATTCACAATATATTAGTCTTAAAGAGAAGGTATGATACAATAGAAAGAACATGAACTTTGAATACAAGTTTGGTCTGAGTTGAAAAAAATCCTAATTTTAAAACCTACTAATCTGTTAAAGTTATTTAACCTTTCAAAGTCTTAACTTTCACATATGAAAAATGGGATCCATAGTATTTAATCTGCAGGATTTTTACAGAAATTGGAGATGCTGCATGTATAACAATAGCTAATTAACTCACTTAACATGATTTTCCTTACTTGTGCCTCTTCAAAACAAATATGGTTAACTGTCCAAAGACATAACCTGTTATGGACCTACTTTGCAGATTCTAAAATGCTGTCAATCATCAGTGTTAATATTGCCCTTGGCTGGAGCTGGAGCTGCTATTACATGAGACATACGATTAGGTATAAAGTGCTTTCCCTCAAGAGAAACATGGATGGCTGGGATACTTTCATAATCCTAGGCTTCTCTCTCCCTGGTAGCTTTTACAAAATTTCCTAATTTCCAAAATATATGAATCTTTGATAACTAACCACCTTATTTCCAAGAGGAAATTAAAATATCTATGAGCAAGAAAAAGTGAAAAATGTGGTTTAAATATATTAACAAGTGAGTTACATACAGAACAGGATAGACCTGTTCACTCAGGCCTCCAGCTCTGATCCTGACTGACGTCCTCACTTGCAGGGCTCCCTGCAGAGCGTACATACAGCATGGATGAGGAGATGGAAATGCATGATCCTCGCTGCCAGCTTACATCCCAGTGAACACAAATGGGAGAGATATGCATACCAAACTCACCCATCAAATTAACTCACCAAATCATCCTCTATAAAGAAAGAGAGTGGAGAGAAGCCAGAATTCCACTGTCGAAGATCTCTCCACATGAAAGGAGACCATCAAGGGTGGGAAAGAGGGACTCTCTCATCCAACACTGACCAATGCACTAACCCCTGATTGGGACATGTTTTTTAGTTAATGAACATAGACAAAAATTACCTATTCAACCCCCAAATTTGCAAGCTGTCTGAAACAGAAATTTACCCAGTATGGTAGATGACCGACATGGTTAGAATTAACCATAACAATAATCGCCATCATGACAATCACACTTCCATACATTGAGTCAGACACTGACCTATATCCTTTATCTGTATTACTAAAATATCTCAGAGCAGGTGTTATTCTTCTTATGTAGTCTCTCATGGAATTTAAATAATTCAAAAAACATCACACAGCCTTTCAGTTTATACTAGAGCCAGAACCTAAGTATAATCTGTCAAAATAAAGCTTGTGTTCTAAACATTAGGCATACATAACAGACTTTTTGTTGTAGCAGCACAAACTCTTGTATAGCTATTCCATTTCTCCAAGATGAGATAAGAAAGCAAGTCACAAGTGTTCTGATGTTCCATTTATAGAAACTCAGCTTCATATGTCCAAACTGGCAAGAGGAACAATCTTTTGCTGAGTTCCTATCCAAGGATTCATAAAAACATCCCCCCAAATTAACCATATGAACATATTCTTCTAGGGCTTATTACCCATTTTACTAAATCAGATGTACACATTGCGACCCATCCCTGTCAGACCTGACATTTGAGCAGTGCCCCCTGCTGGCCTACCTCAGTTACTCACAATGGAGCTCTAATCCTTGCGAAGAGCAGGGCTGGTATCGCTGCTAAGTTTAGGACAGTCCAGCAGTTTGGTGCAAAGCCCTTTCAGTGCAATCGCTAGTCTTGCAGTGTTCTCTCAGGTGCTAAGAAGGATACACTTGTCTTCAATCTTATGCTCAATAGCAAGTGTCCCATAGATCTAGCCCAGTGTCATAGGTCTTTGTAACTTGGATTTTTACTTCCTCATTTGCATGGTTCCTTCTTAGGACACAAGGTGGCCAGCAGGACAGCTGGATAAAAGCAGGTTCCAGTGTAACCACCTAAGAGACCGTCAGTCTTCCAACTTTCAGTTTAGGCACCAGCCCACTGTTCCTCTTTCTGTCTTGTACTTTTGTCACCATACAACCTTGTTAAAAGATTCCTGAACTATTCAAACCTTTTTGATAACTTTTCACTTTACACCAAAGTATTCTCCAAGCCAGGCTTCAGCAATATGTGAACCATGAACTTCCTGATGTTCAAGCTGGTTTTAGAAAAGGCAGAGGAACCAGAGATCAAATTGCCAACATCTGCTGGATCATCGAAAAAGCAAGAGAGTTCCAGAAAAACATCTATTTCTGCTTTCTTGACTATGCCAAAGCCTCTGACTGTGTGGATCACAATAAATTGTGGAAAATTCTGAAAGAGATGGGAGTCCCAGACCACCTGATCTGCCTCTTGAGAAATTTGTATGCAGGTTAGGAAGTAACAGTTAGAACTAGACATGGAACAACAGACTGGTTCCAAATAGGAAAAGGAGTACATCAAGGCTGTATATTGTCACCCTGTTTATTTAACTTATATGCAGAGTACATCATGAGAAACGCTGGACTGGAAGAAACTCAAGCTGGAATCAAGATTGCTGGGAGAAATGTCAATCACCTCAGATATGCAGATGACACCACCCTTATGGCAGAAAGTGAAGAGGAACTCAAAAGCCTCTTGATGAAAGTGAAAGTGGAGAGTGAAAAAGTTGGCTTAAAGCTCAACATTCAGAAAACGAAGATCATGGCATCTGGTCCCATCACTTCATTGGAAATAGATGGGGAAACAGTGGAAACAGTGTCAGACTTTATTTTTTGGGGCTCCAAAATCACTGCAGATGGTGGGAGACGCTTACCTCTTGGAAGGAAAGTTATGACCAACCTAGATAGCATATTCAAAAGCAGAGACATTACTTTGCCAACAAAGGTTCATGTAATCAAGGCTATGGTTTTTCCTGTGGTCATGTATGGATGTGAGAGTTGGATTGTGAAGAAGGCTGAGCACCGAAGAATTGATGCTTTTGAACTGTGGTGTTGGAGAAGACTCATGAGAGTCCCTTGGACTGCAAGGAGATCCAACCAGTCCATTCTAAAGGAGATCAGCCCTGGGATTTCTTTGGAAGGAATGATGCTAAAGCTGAAACTCCAGTACTTTGGCCACCTCATGCAAAGAGTTGACTCATTGGAAAAGACTCTGATGTTGGGAGGGATTGGGGGCAGGAGGAGAAGGGGACGACAGAGGATGAGATGGCTGGATGGCATCACTGACTCGATGGACGTGAGTCTGAGTGAACTCCGGGAGTTGGTGATGGACCAGGAGGCCTGGTGTGCTGCGATTCATGGGGTCGCAAAGAGTCGGACACGACTGAGCGACTGATCTGATCTGATCTGATCAGTACTCCAGGTCTTGACTCCTTGCTGTCCCAAAGACGTTTATGCTCAAAAAACAAAGCTTTGTAGCTTTTCACCAAGAACTGCCAGCTCCCTATAGCAATGTGCAGGAAGAAAGGGCATCAGGTCAACTCTCTACACTGATTTGCTAAATATATTTACTAAATATATTCAAATATATGTTAAAAAAAAAAACCCTCTTTTCTTCCATACCTCCTTTTATCCCCCAAATATTGCATCACTGTGAAGTACATATCCTGTCTTACCTAAGTGCAATCTACATAATTTTTTCTCAGATATCATACAAATAGTATATCATCAACATATAAATATGTATTCATCCTCTTACCTTCAATAAAGGACAGAAATGGTATGGACGTAACAGAAGCAGGAGATATTAAGAAGAGGTGGCAAGAATACACAGAACAACTGTACAAAAAAGATCTTCACAACCAAGATAATCACGATGGTGTGATCACTCACCTAGAGCCAGACATCCTGGAATGTGAAGTCAAGTGGGCCTTAGGAAGCATCACTACGAACAAAGCTAGTGAAGGTGATGGAATTCCAGTTGACCTATTTCAAATCCTGAAAGATGATGCTGTGAAAGTGCTGCACTCAATATGCCAGCAAATTTGAAAAACTCAGCAGTGGCCACAGGACTGGAAAAGGTCACTTTTCATTCCAATGCCAAAGAAAGGCAATGCCAAGAATGCTCAAACTACCACACAATTGCACTCATCTCACACGCTAGTAAAGTAATGCTCAAAATTCTCCAAGCCAGGCTTCAGCAATACGTGAACCATGAACTTCCAGATGTTCAAGTTGGTGTTAGAAAATGCAAAGGAACCAGAGATCAAATTGCCAACATCTGCTGGATCATCGAAAAAGCAAAAGAGTTCCAGAAAAACATCTATTTCTGCTTTATTGACTATGCCAAAGCCTTTGACTGTGTGGATCACAATAAACTGTGGAAAATTCTGAAGGAGATGGGAATACCAGACCACCTGACCTGCCTCCTGAGAAACCTGTATGCAGGTCAGGAAACAACAGTTAGAACTGGACATGGAACAACAGACTGGTTCCAAATAGGAAAGAAGTACATCAAGGCTGTAGTATATTGTGACCCTGCTTATTTAACTTCTATGCAGAGTACATCATGAGAAATGCTGGGCTGGACTAAGCACAAGCTGGAATCAAGATTGCCAGGAGAAATGTCAATCACCTCCGATATGCAGATGACCACCCTTATGGCAGAAAGTGAAGAGGAACTAAAAAGCCTCTTGATGAAAGTGAAAGTGGAGAGTGAAAAAGTTGGCTTAAAACTCAACATTCAGAAAACTAAGATCATGGCATCCAGGCCCCTCACTTCATGGCAAATAGATAGGGAAACAGTGGAAACAGTGGTTGACTTTATTTTTCTGGACTCCAAAATCACTGCAGATGGTGATTGCAGCCATGAAATTAAAAGACGCTTACTCCTTAGAAGGAAAGTTATGACCAACCTAGACAGCATGTTAAAGAGCAGAGACTACTTTGTCAACAAAGGTCCATGCAGTCAAGGCTATGGTTTTTCCAATGGTCATGTATGGAATGAGAGTTGGACTATAAAGAAAGCTGAGTGCAGAAGAATTGATGGTTTTGAGCTGTGGTATTGGAGAAGACTCTTGAGAGTCCCTTGGACTACAAGGAGATCCAACCAGTCCATTCTAAAGGAGATCAGCCCTGGGATTTCTTTGGAAGGAATGATGCTAAAGCTGAAACTCCAGTACTTTGGCCACCTCATGCAAAGAGTTGACTCATTGGAAAAGACTCTGATGTTGGGAGGGATTGGGGGCAGGAGGAGAAGGGGACGACAGAGGATGAGATGGCTGGATGGCATCACTGACTCGATGGACGTGAGTCTGAGTGAACTCCGGGAGTTGGTGATGGACCAGGAGGCCTGGTGTGCTGCGATTCATGGGGTCGCAAAGAGTCGGACACGACTGAGCGACTGATCTGATCTGATCTGATCAGTACTCCAGGTCTTGACTCCTTGCTGTCCCAAAGACGTTTATGCTCAAAAAACAAAGCTTTGTAGCTTTTCACCAAGAACTGCCAGCTCCCTATAGCAATGTGCAGGAAGAAAGGGCATCAGGTCAACTCTCTACACTGATTTGCTAAATATATTTACTAAATATATTCAAATATATGTTAAAAAAAAAAACCCTCTTTTCTTCCATACCTCCTTTTATCCCCCAAATATTGCATCACTGTGAAGTACATATCCTGTCTTACCTAAGTGCAATCTACATAATTTTTTCTCAGATATCATACAAATAGTATATCATCAACATATAAATATGTATTCATCCTCTTACCTTCAATAAAGGACAGAAATGGTATGGACGTAACAGAAGCAGGAGATATTAAGAAGAGGTGGCAAGAATACACAGAACAACTGTACAAAAAAGATCTTCACAACCAAGATAATCACGATGGTGTGATCACTCACCTAGAGCCAGACATCCTGGAATGTGAAGTCAAGTGGGCCTTAGGAAGCATCACTACGAACAAAGCTAGTGAAGGTGATGGAATTCCAGTTGACCTATTTCAAATCCTGAAAGATGATGCTGTGAAAGTGCTGCACTCAATATGCCAGCAAATTTGAAAAACTCAGCAGTGGCCACAGGACTGGAAAAGGTCACTTTTCATTCCAATGCCAAAGAAAGGCAATGCCAAGAATGCTCAAACTACCACACAATTGCACTCATCTCACACGCTAGTAAAGTAATGCTCAAAATTCTCCAAGCCAGGCTTCAGCAATACGTGAACCATGAACTTCCAGATGTTCAAGTTGGTGTTAGAAAATGCAAAGGAACCAGAGATCAAATTGCCAACATCTGCTGGATCATCGAAAAAGCAAAAGAGTTCCAGAAAAACATCTATTTCTGCTTTATTGACTATGCCAAAGCCTTTGACTGTGTGGATCACAATAAACTGTGGAAAATTCTGAAGGAGATGGGAATACCAGACCACCTGACCTGCCTCCTGAGAAACCTGTATGCAGGTCAGGAAACAACAGTTAGAACTGGACATGGAACAACAGACTGGTTCCAAATAGGAAAGAAGTACATCAAGGCTGTAGTATATTGTGACCCTGCTTATTTAACTTCTATGCAGAGTACATCATGAGAAATGCTGGGCTGGACTAAGCACAAGCTGGAATCAAGATTGCCAGGAGAAATGTCAATCACCTCCGATATGCAGATGACCACCCTTATGGCAGAAAGTGAAGAGGAACTAAAAAGCCTCTTGATGAAAGTGAAAGTGGAGAGTGAAAAAGTTGGCTTAAAACTCAACATTCAGAAAACTAAGATCATGGCATCCAGGCCCCTCACTTCATGGCAAATAGATAGGGAAACAGTGGAAACAGTGGTTGACTTTATTTTTCTGGACTCCAAAATCACTGCAGATGGTGATTGCAGCCATGAAATTAAAAGACGCTTACTCCTTAGAAGGAAAGTTATGACCAACCTAGACAGCATGTTAAAGAGCAGAGACTACTTTGTCAACAAAGGTCCATGCAGTCAAGGCTATGGTTTTTCCAATGGTCATGTATGGAATGAGAGTTGGACTATAAAGAAAGCTGAGTGCAGAAGAATTGATGGTTTTGAGCTGTGGTATTGGAGAAGACTCTTGAGAGTCCCTTGGACTACAAGGAGATCCAACCAGTCCATTCTAAAGGAGACCAGACCTGAGTGTTCATTGGAAGGACTGATGTTGAAGCTGAAACTCCAATACTTTGGCCACCTCATGCGAAGAGCTGACTCATTTGAAAAGACCCTGATGCTGGGAAAGATTGAGGGCAGGAGGAGAAGAGGATGACAGAGGATGAGATGGTTGGATGGCATCACCAACTCAATGGACATGAGTTTGGGTAAACCCTGGGAATTGGTGATGGACAGGGAGGCCTGGCATGCTGCAGTTCATGGGGTTGCAAAGAGTCAGACATGACTGAGCAACTGAACTGAACTGAACTCTTACCTTTCCAATAGTTTGAGAAATAATACTTTGTATATCAAATTAACTCTACTATCCAGGTCCTCAGATCAGATCAGATCAGATCAGTCGCTCAATCGTGTCTGACTCTTTGCGACCCCATGAATTGCAGCACGCCAGGCCTCCTTGTCCATCACCAACTCCCGGAGTTCACTCAGACTCACGTCCATCGAGTCAGTGATGCTATCCAGCCATCTCATCCTCTGTCGTCCCCTTCTCCTCCTGCCCCCAATCCCTCCCAGCATCAGAGTCTTTTCCAATGAGTCAACTCTTCGCGTGAGGTGGCCAAAGTATTGGAGTTTCAGCTTTAGCATCATTCCTTCCAAAGAAATCCCAGGGCTGATCTCCTTCAGAATGGACTGGTTGGATCTCCTTGCAGTCCAAGGGACTCTCAAGAGTCTTCTCCAACACCACAGTTCAAAAGCATCAATTCTTCAGTGCTCAGGCTTCTTCACAGTCCAACTCTCACATCCATACATGACCACAGGAAAAACCATAGCCTTGACTAGACGAACTTTATTAGCAAAGTAATGTCTCTGCTTTTGAATATGCTATCTAGGTTGGTCATAACTTTCCTTCCAAGGAGTAAGCGTCTCCTAATTTCATGGCTGCAGTCACCATCTGCAGTGATTTTGGAGCCCCAAAAAATAAAGTCTGACACTGTTTCCCCATCTATTTCCAATGAAGTGATGGGACCGGATGCCATGATCTTCGTTTTCTGAATGTTGAGCTTTAAGCCAACTTTTTCACTCTCCTCTTTCACCTTCATCAAGAGGCTTTTGAGTTCCTCTTCACTTTCTGCCATAAGGGTGGTGTCATCTGCATATCTGAGGTGATTGACATTTCTCCCAGCAATCTTGATTCCAGCTTGAGTTTCTTCCAGTCCAGCGTTTCTCATGATGTACTCTGCATATAAGTTAAATAAACAGGGTGACAATATACAGCCTTGACGTACTCCTTTTCCTATTTGGAACCAGTCTGTTGTTCCATGTCCAGTTCTAACTGTTGCTTCCTGACCTGCATACAAATTTCTCAAGAGGCAGATCAGGTGGTCTGGGATTCCCATCTCTTTCAGAATTTTCCACAATTTATTGTGATCCACACAGTCAAAGGCTTTGGCATGGTCAATAAAGCAGAAATAGATGCTTTTCTGGAACTCTCTTGCTTTTTTGATAATCCAGCAGATGTAGGCAATTTGATCTCTGGTTCCTCTGCCTTTTCTAAAACCAGCTTGAACATCAGGAAGTTCACGGTTCACATATTGCTGAAGCCTGGCTTGGAGAATTTTGAGCATTACTTTACTAGCGTGTGAGATGAGTGCAATTGTGCAGTAGTTTGAGCGTTCTTTGGCATTGCCTTTCTTTGGGACTGGAATGAAAACTGACCTTTTCCAGTCCTGTGGCCATTGCTGAGTTTTCCAAACTCTTTCCTTATTGCTGAGGGAACTCACTCTTTCTCTAATTTAATGCACTCCTTCAACCATCTTTTCCTTGTTTGCAGTTTCTTTCCTTGTTAGCATCTTTTCCTAGGCTTGCATTTAGCATCATCTCCCACATGCATATCCATGCTCTAGCATGATTTCTGTCAGATTTCTTGAATGCATTGTTTCTATCTATACATAGTGCTGTTTTCTCTCACCTTTCCATTTCTTATTAACTCATTTGCAAACTACTTTCCCTAAGTGAAACTTCTAAGGCCAAGAAAGTCTTTGTTCTTGCAAAATCTAATATTCTTTCCTCAGTGCTTTTTCTCCTGTTCTTCCTTATAATAAACTAATATCCATTCTTGTTCCTCCATCTCTTGTGGCCTCAAACTTTACCATTTGCTCTTATTTTTCTGTGCTATCCATGAGAAACATCATGCACATCCACAGGTGAATGATGCCTGATTCTCAAATCTCTTAAGCTCTGATTTCTTTGTCAAATTTGAGCCTTCTCTCTCTCCACCTCAGCATCCGTCTCACAATTTGAATGCTCCAAAGCACGAAACCACTATGTCTAAACTAGATCTACAGTTCTGTCTTCATTCCACAGTCCAAACTGCTCATTTCAGAGATGAACATTAAAAGTCCTAGATTTATCTTTGATTCTTATATACTTTTCATTTTTTATATCCAGTCATCAAATTCTATAAACATATCCATCAAACTGTCTAAGATGCATCCTTTCATTTTAATCCAAACTCTCATAGCTTCTTGTCTGAGTTATTACAGTGACTTTTCAACTGGTCAGTTTAAATTCAGGCTCTTTTTCTTCTGTGTCCTGAACACTGTGTTCAGTTGAGTTTTCTAATATATAACAGTCCTATTTTCAGTACTCATAAAATCAATTCAAATTTCTCATTTTGGCTTTTTCATTCATGAAAAAGAGGTTTCACTTATTTCTCCAAACTTTCATTGGTTTGAAGCTATATATGACAAACCCACAGCAAACATTATCCTCAATGGTGAAAAACTGAAAGCATTTCCTCTAAAGTCAGGAACAAGACAAGGGTGCCCACTTTCACCATTACTATTCAACATAGTTTTGGAAGTTTTGGCCACAGCAATCAGAGCAGAAAAAGAAATAAAAGGAATCCAAATTGGAAAAGAAGAATTAAAACTCTCACTGTTTGCAGATGACATGATCCTCTACATAGAAAACCCTAAAGACTCCACCAGAAAATTACTAGAACTAATCAAGGATTATAGTAAAGTTGCAGGATATAAAATCAACACACAGAAATCCCTTGCATTCCTATACACTAATAATGAGAAAATAGAAAGAGAAATTAAGGAAACAATTCCATTCACCATTGCAACGGAAAGAATAAAATACTTAGGAATATATCTACCTAAAGAAACTAAAGACCTATATATAGAAAACTATAAAACACTGGTGAAAGAAATCAAAGAGGACACTAATAGATGGAGAAATATACCATGTTCATGGATTGGAAGAATCAATATAGTGAAAATGAGTATACTACCCAAAGCAATTTATAGATTCAATGCAATCCCTATCAAGCTACCAACAGTATTCTTCACAGAACTAGAACAAATAATTTCACAATTTGTATGGAAATACAAAAAACCTCGAATAGCCAAAGCGATCTTGAGAAAGAAGAATGAAACTGGAGGAATCAACCTACCTGACTTCAGGCTCTACTACAAAGCCACAGTCATCATGACAGTATGGTACTGGCACAAAGACAGAAATATAGATCAATGGAACAAAATAGAAAGCCCAGAGATAAATCCACGCACATATGGACACCTTATCTTTGACAAAGGAGGCAAGAATATACAATGGATTAAAGACAATCTCTTTAACAAGTGGTGCTGGGAAATCTGGTCAACCACTTGTAAAAGAATGAAACTAGAACACTTTCTAACACCATACACAAAAATAAACTCAAAATGGATTAAAGATCCCAACATAAGACCAGAAACTATAAAACTCCTAGAGGAGAACATAGGCAAAACACTCTCTGACATACATCACAGCAGGATCCTCTATGACCCACCTCCCAGAATATTGGAAATAAAAGCAAAAATAAACAAATGGGACCTAATTAACCTTAAAAGCTTCTGCACATCAAAGGAAACTATTAGCAAGGTGAAAAGACAGCCTTCAGAATGGGAGAAAATAATAGCAAATGAAGCAACTGACAAACAACTAATCTCAAAAATATACAGGCAACTCCTACAGCTCAACTCCAGAAAAATAAATGACCCAATCAAAAAATGGGCCAAAGAACTAAATAGACATTTCTCCAAAGAAGACATACAGATGGCTAACAAACACATGAAAAGATGCTCAACATCACTCATTATCAGAGAAATGCAAATCAAAACCACTATGAGGTACCACTTCACACCAGTCAGAATGGCTGCGATCCAAAAGTCTACAAATAATAAATGCTGGAGAGGGTGTGGAGAAAAGGCAACCCTCTTACACTGTTGGTGGGAATGCAAAGTAGTACAGCCACTATGGAGAACAGTGTGGAGATTCCTTAAAAAACTGGAAATAGAACTGCCTTATGATCCAGCAATCCCACTGCTGGGCGTATACACTGAGGAAACCAGAAGGGAAAGAGACATGTGTACCCCAATGTTCATCGCAGCACTGTTTATAATAGCCAGGACATGGAAGCAACGTAGATGTCCATCAGCAGATGAATGGATAAGAAAGCAGTGGTACATATACACAATGGAGTATTACTCAGCCATTAAAAAGAATACATTTGAATCAGTTCTAATGAGGTGGATGAAACTGGAGCCTATTATACAGAGTGAAGTAAGCCAGAAAGAAAAACATCAGTACAGAATACTAACGCATATATATGGAATTTAGAAAGATGGTAACAATAACCCTGTATACGAGACAGCAAAAGAGACACTGATGTATAGAACAGTCTTATGGACTCTGTGGGAGAGGGAGAGGGTAGGAAGATTTGGGAGAATGACATTGAAACATGTAAAATATCATGTAAGAAACAAGTTGCCAGTCCAGGTTCGATGCATGATACTGGATGCTTGGGGCTAGTGCACTGGGATGACCCAGAGGGATGGTATGGGGAGGGAGGAGGGAGGAGGGTTCAGGATGGGGAACGCATGTATACCTGTGGTGGATTCATTTTGATATTTGGCAAAACTAATACAATTATGTAAAGTTTAAAAATAAAATAAAATTAAAAAAAAAAAAGAAGAAACATAAAATTCTCTCCAGGTATGTTTTCTCACCACTTTCTCCAATTTTTGCCCAATATTCCCCTCCTACCACCATCATATGCAGACATCCCATGCTCAATGTCATTCTCAAGTTTTTATATTCGTTTTCTTCAGACGGACCAGGAGGCCTGGTGTGCTGCGATTCATGGGGTTGCAAAGAGTCGGACACGACTGAGCGACTGATCTGATCTGATCCGATCCCTTAAATTATAGTCATCCTTATTTAAAATTATATTTTAGTTATTCAGATAAAATTATGAAGATTACCTCATTTAGGCACCAATAGCACTCATTCATCTCTCTTTAACTTGCTGAACTAAAGCTTTCTGATTAACTAGAATGGCAGTCACTAGGAAGAGGAAAAGCAAAGCATGAAATGAGGTAGTATATAGTAAATATCTTGGAGAAGGAAATGGCAACCCCCTCCAGTATTTTTGCCTTGAGAATCCCGTGGACAGAGGAGCCTGGTGGGCTGCTGTCCATAGGGATGCACAGAGTCGGACACGGCTGAAGCAACTTAGCATGCATGCATGCATTGGAGAAGGAAATGGCCACCATTTCCAGTGTTCTTGCCTGGAGAACACCAGGGACAGAGGAGCCTGGTGGCTGCCGTCTCTGGGGTCACACAGAGTTGGACCCGACTGAAGTGACTTGGCAGCAGCAGTAGCATAGTAAATACCTTGAGTCAAACCTCAGACTTAACAGGGCCACATTTAAATACATAGGAACACAGACTTTTAGAGGCTGAATGGAAGGCAATCCAGCAGGAATTTTTTAAGCGTGTACTGTGCAACTGAACTGAACTGATGCACAGTAGTCTAAAGCTTTTAATGAGACAGAGCACCAGGCTTTGTAGCATGGATAGTTAAATGAGAGGATTTATTTCTTTTCCAATGACATATCATCAGTATTTTAGAAATTGTCTAAAACTTGAAATAAATCAAGTAGATGGCATACCCTTTTAATATTCTACTGGAACACTTGTTAAAAAGGCCCAACAAGGACTATTAGGTTATCTGGGCTAAGGTGTCTTTGTTTAAATTTCTATTTATATATGGATTAAAAAATCAGTTATTGTGACGTGTAAAACAAAGAATGCTGCTGATATCCAGTTCTACAAAGATTAAGTCATTAGCCACTGCAGTCGCTGACCTACAGTACATGTGAAAGGAATTCAGGGTGGAGATCAAAATGACACACTCTGTGCTTTGGTAAACAGGTAAAACAGGGCCTCAGATAGTTCAGTTCAGTTCAGTTCAGTTCAGTTGCTCAGTTGTGTCTGACTCTTTGAGACCCCGTGGACTGCAGCACACTAGGCTTTCTTGTCCATCACCAACTCCTGGAGCTTGTTATATCTCAGAAAAAAATTTCTTTTTGAATCCAGATTATTGCATCTTCCTATTAGAAAAAAAATCATTGAGTGAACTCATTAACTGAGATATCTGCTGCGTTAACTATCAGTAACCTTCTGCTACAGAGTATGCCAGATGGCACATCCCCTTTAGCCAAAATCACGAATATACTGGCCACCCCTCACCTTTTCAGAGCAGTTTCTCAAAGCTAACTGAAAGGCTGTCTCACAACTACAGTCCTCAGTAAGACAATTTACAGCTCTTATATTGTGTACTTTTCTTTCAGTTGACAGAATTTACATGATTTCTGTTCAGTAGAAGGCAGTCTCAAAGTTACAGTATTATTGTCACATAGGATATAGCTAAGCTAGCTATTTTATTTTAATTCAACCTTTTTTAAATGCTCTTGTGATGAGTTGTTTCAATGAACAAATACATGTGCATTCTCTATCTGTATCAATGAGACCTAAAACTAACATAATTTTCAGTCCTTTCTTAAACACAAGGATAAGAATACTTTTCTGTCCCTATATGAATACTTTTCTGTCACTATATGAACACTGGGGCCAAGTTAAAAATAGTTACCTGCCTGCTCAATGAAATGTATTTGCTCTTAAAAGATATGACTATATGCTAATGAAAAAAGCATATGCATTAAGACTAGTAGTTTGTGTCTCAAGATTTGCTTCAAAACCTTGCTGTGCTATTCTCACCAAAATAAAGCTGTGTATGTATGTGTGTGTGCTCAGTTGCTGAGTCATATCCAATTATTTTGTGACCCCCTGGACTGTAGCCTGCCAGGCTCCTTTGTTCCTGGGATTTCCCAGGCAAGAATACTAGAGTGAGTGGCCATTTCCTTCTTCCCAGGATCTTCCTGACCCAGGGATCAAACCTGCAGCTCCTGTATTGGCAGGCAGATTATTTAACACTACACCACCTAGGAAGCCTAATATAAGATTATTACTATGTAAACTGCCCAACCCCTAAAATCGCCCTACTCAGGATCTAAAAATTCTCAAAATAGTCTTAATTTCCCATATTTTGAGGTCCTACTGTTGAATTCTTCAAAATATCACCAAGCAAAGAATTAATAAAGCTAAAGATATTAGAGGGCTTCCCTGGGGGCTCAGAGGTAGAGAATCTGTCTGGTAATGCACGAGGTGTGGGTTCAATACCTGGGTCCGGAAGGTCCTGTGGAGAAGAAATGGCAACTGACTCCAATACTCTTGCCTGGGAAATCCCATGGACAGAGAAGCCTGGTGGGCTACAGTCCTTGGGGTCGCAAAAGAATCAGATACAACTCAGTGACTAGAAAACAACAACAACAAAGTTAGTAGAACTCACTATAGAAAAGCAGAATACCATGTTAGCTGTGTCTCAGAAGAGAGGAGCTAGAAGGAAAGACTCATAGAGTTTTGTTTTCTGAGCTCAAGTGATTTTAAGGTGGGTCTTTCAAGGTTTTCCAGGGAGAGGAATAAAATGGGAATGGGCAAAGTTTGTAATAGTTTGGGGTTGGTGGGTGCAATGAATGAAGTTCTTTAAGTAAGCCTTTATAAGTAAATTGCCATTTAATAAATGAGTTATTTACCCAGATAAGCAGATTGTTATCTCAGAAAAAAATAAATAAATAAAATTTCCTAAAGCAAACAGTAAAAAAATATTTACTGATTTGCAATCTTATCTTTTCAGAGCAAATATTTATTGGAATGAAGTCAGGTTGGCACACATCATCTCAGTTCTTAGAGCTAATAGCTATGTTTTGTTGCTGTAGAAGGTCCCATTTTTCACTAAGGCTCAAATTGGTATTCTCCCTAACAGCAACAGGTCTTTTGCTAGCTTAATACATTATTCTTTTGGTCTTGGAGTAATTAATAATCATCATGAGTTACACTATTAATTTATAGGGAAACGTACTTTGACACCTAAGTCAAGTTTAAGTGATCAAAATTTAAATAAGTGACCAACAATTGTTAAAATAAAAGGCATCTTATGACATAAAATAAAACAAAAATACCATATTAAAAATGAGGGAGCTATATATTTTTAAAGTTCATTACCTAAAAATGTCATCATTGAAATACTTCTACCATTTTAATGGCAAAGTTTAGCTCCTTCATACAGTTGATCCCCAAACAACCCAGGTTTGAACTGTGCAAGTCTAGTTACACATAAATTTTTTTTTGCATACTATACTACTATACATTCCACAATTGAATTCACCATTGTGAATTCACCACTGTGGAACTGAAGATATGGAAAGCTGACTATAAATTTATACTCAGACTTTCAACTGTGTGAGGGTTGTTGTCCCTAATCTTTCCATTGTTCAAGGATCAAGTGTATACATATATTGTATATGCCAGCAACCTATAAAGAACATCCAGGGAATCCCATGAATACATCATGAGAAGAGAGTTCTAAGGTTGTGATGTTTATGTGTCAGCTTGACTGGGCTGAGAAACATCAGATAGCTGGTAAAATATATTTTTTTCTGGGTATGTCTATAAGGGTGTTTGGAGAAGAGATCAGCAATTGAATCCACAATCTGAGTAAAGAAGACCTCCAATCACCAATGCAGGTGAGCATCATCCAACCCAAGGAGAGGCCGAATAGAACAAAATGAAACAGGAAGGGCAAATTCACTCTCTACTTGAGCTGAACCCCCAATTTCTCTTGCCCTCAGACACTGGCACTTCTGGTTCTCAGGCCTTCCGATTTAGACCAATATTTATACCCCCTGGTTCATGGGCCCTGGGATACTCCACAATTATTATTATTTTTTTAAATTTTATTTTATTTTTAAACTTTACAATATTGTATTAGTTTTGCCAAATATCGAAATGAATCCACCACGGGTATACCTGCGTTCCACAATTATTTTTAATGATTTCCACTCTTGGCTCCCCTGGTTCTCAGGTCTTTGGATTTGGACCAGAACTACATCATCAGTTTTCCTGCACCTTCAACTTGCAGGCAGTAGCTGGAGGGACTTCTCAGTCTTCATACTTGTGTGAACCAATCTTTCAAAATAATCTGATAGAATCTCCTTTCGGTTCTGTTCCTCTGGAGACCCCTGACTAATAAAATTGTCAAGTGAATTTGATAAATGATCATTCTGTTGTAGATCCAGAGTTCACATTAACCCATCAATAGAACCGAGAACCTTTAAAGGACAAGTTAAAATTTTACGCAGCGTTTCCAAAATGTGTTTCACCACAGAACTCTTTATTTTTATAAGCTTTAACATTTTATAGGACTGGGTTAAATATAATATTGGGGGGAAAATAAATGATCATCTTGAATTTGTTCTTATTTCTGTTACAATGAGAGCTCAGAGGCACAGATACAAAGTTTCTATTACGGGTCATACACATACATCACACACACATACAGGTAATACCTGCTTAAACACTTCACAACAATTATAATTGTTTTAATAAACAGTTGACTCAGAGCTAAGGATATTCTCTAAAATATGGAATAATGCAATAAAGCCAAATATCTTATTTTTCATGATTTTCATCAATATTGATTTACTTTTGATCACTTTTTAAAAATATGAAGTTCTATCTGCATTTTATATTTGTAAGATTCAAGGAAGAACATTTTAGGCCCAATTATTTTTTGAAAGTAAATAATTTGTTTGAAACAGTTATTAAAGTGGCCTGTTTGTATTACTTGCTATTGAATTATATCTTCTAACACTTCAGAATTGAAAAGCATGCATTGAAAAATAAAACTCACGGCCTTTTATTAGAAACTGTTGTAATGAAAGTAATCAAGATGTTTTCATAGTTTTTGGTACTCAACATCACACAAGTATTTCCAATAATTTTAAAATAAAATTGGAATTGTAGCTCTAATTGGCTATTCCTTAGAACACCAAACCAATAAGAATATTTCAACCTTTTTTTGGAAATTATTTCAGATTTTAGGGATGCTAAAGCATTAGCATCTTTGCTTCACAATATGCCCAAACATGGTTTTTAAAAATACCAAAAATGAAGTACTTTGAATTATATATAGGAAAGCACAATGAATTTTATTTATTGAAGTAAGTTTTTTACAGAGAATGACAAGCAGTCTTTCCTGACATTTTAAATTTGAGAACTATTTTTAATAGGATCAGGTCTGTATTTTTAGAGAAGGTTAATATTATAACGCTCTATAAGTACTATAGGCTTCCCTGATAGCTCAGTTGGTAAAGAATCCATCTGCAATGCAGGAGACCCCAGTTCAATTTCTGGTTTGGCAAGATTCACTGGAGAAGGAATAGGCTACCTACTCCAGTATTCTTGGGCTTCCCTTGTGGCTCAGCTGGTAAAGAATCTTTCTGCGATGCAGGAGACCTGGATTTGATCCTTGGGTTGGGAAGATCCCCTCGAGAAGGAAAAGGCTACCCACTCCAGTATTCTGGCCTGGGGAATTCCAGGGACTGTATAGCGCATGGGGTCGGAAAGAGAGGGACAGGATTGAGTGATGTTCACTTTCACTATATGTACTGTGAATTGTATTCTAAAAGAAAAAGGTGAAAATAATAAACAGAAGGATCTAAAATCTTAGCAAAAGCTGCAGCAATTCCATAGGTCTTGATAGCACTGCTTTTGGCACCAAAGTCAGATTTTCAGCTGAGGTTGCCAGTATCCTTGCAGAAGCCTCTGTGTAAATGCTAATCAGGTGGCTACCCATTTCTCAAAAGGATCTGTACTTTCTAAGAAAGTATTTGTGACAACACAAACAGCAAAGGAAGCTAGTTTACTTCCAGAGTCCTTCAAGAAACTACATGGGAAAAGAAAACACACACACAGAATTTCCTAATATTAATTGTGCCTTATGAACTTAGAATACAAGTTGAATTTTCAACAAAAAAAGGCTCAAAATATTTTAATTGTTCTAGTTTTCCTCTGTGTATCATGCACAAGGATCAGTTCAGTTCAGCTCAGTCGCTCAGTTGTGTCCGACTCTTTGCAACCCCATGGATTGCAGCAGGCCAGGCCTCCCTGTCCATCACCAACTCCCGGAGTTTACCCAAACTCATGTCCATGGAATCGGCGATGCCATTCAACCATCTCATCCTCTGTTGTCCCCTTCTTTTCCTGCTTTCAATCTTTCCCAGCATCAGGGTCTTTGTGTTGCACAAGGATAGCAGGGTGTGGATCTATTTCCAGTTTATCTCAAAGCCTCAGGGCACTCCCTAAATTTTTTTCTAGATGGTTTGCTTTTGCCTTTTCCCACTTGAAAAATCTGGGCAGTGACTAATAAAGGAGGAGATTTCATTGAAATTTGGATGAGGTTTTTCAAAAAGGCACTTATATACTTTAGAGTTTATAAAAGCTAAAGCAGTGGCTATTTCCCTCCAGGCATAACAGTAACTCATAATTAGTCAACTGTTAATCAAGAAAGATGCTTCATTCTCAGTCTCCTAAATGAGCTTTGTGCTTTAGGCTCTATTTTCTTGCCTGTAAAGAAATGTAGAACACAAGGCCCAGAGAGGCAGCAAAGAATTTAGCATTTTCTTATTGGGACGTGAGTTACTTTCGTGTGTCCTTTAAAACAATGCATTTGAAGCATTGTAAGAGCACTGTATCAAATTAGAGCAGAGACCAACAGTATTAAATTGAGTAGAAAAATGACAGGGAGATGCAAAAATATGAAGTTGCTAAAAGCAAGGTGGCTTACAAGGAATACAGGATGTCTATAAACATCAGTGGGCTTCCCTGGTGGCTCAGACTAAAGAATCTGCCTGCAATGCAGGAAACCTGGGTTCAGTCCCTGGGTTGGGAAGGTCCCCTGGAAGAGGAAATGACAGCCCAATCCAGTATTCTTGCTTGGAGAATCCTCATGGACAGAGGAACCTGGAGGGCTGCAGTCTATGAGGTCTCAAAGAGTCGGACACGACTGAGTGACTAAGCACACACACACACAAACACCGGAAATGATATAGCAAAATTTCTGCTTCTCACTGGCCTTACCCTGCACTCTCCATTTGAAATGGACTTTTAGAACAGAAAGAGATAAATGCCATTGGCCACTCGAATGAAACTGCAGCATCTCCAAATCCAGTGTTGACTGGGGGGAAAAAAAAAAAAACGACAATCTAAAAGTGCTAGTTATGTTTTCATTGGGGACCTTTCTGAGGACTTCCCAACCCAGGTCGGGAAGATCCCCTGGAGAAGGCAGTGGCACCCCACTCCAGTACTCTTGCCTGGAGAATCCCATGGACGGAGGAGCCTGGTGGGCTACAGTCCATGGGGTCGCTAAGAGTTGGACACGACTGAGAGACTTCACTTTCACTTTACTGAAGACTATAGCCTGAGAGACATTCAGATAGCTCGAAGAAACTGTTTCAAAGAGGTAAGGAAGGAGCCAGAATATATAGAAGTTTTTGAAAGAAAAAAAAGTAATCAGATATCAACAGATTACTGCTTAGCACACACACACACACAAAACCTTACATCTCACGTTAATAATTTGAGTGCTTTTCTCTGTATGGGAAGATGCAAGAGTCTGGGCTCACCGAATGTATTCCTTTGATATGTGTCTTAACTTTAAAACCAGGGCCAGAATCTTGCTTTTCTCAATCCTGAATTCCCTCTAGGGGCAGCTGCTGTGGCTGATGGCTTGATGGCAGACAACAATCTTTATTTACTGGATGACAGATAATATTTTTTGTCCTCACAAGGATCTAACAAGCACAGAATTTTCCTAAAATAAGCTCTAAAAAGAGACCTGCCCTTTGTGTGCTAGCAAAATCAAATCTGAATTTATGGTATCTAAAAGTCATTTAATCTGGAAGAATGATAGGCTACGAAAGAACAGTTTTTGAGTTTGTTTCAATAATTAATTATTATATAATAAAAAAGTCACTTATCGTGCACAAAGATAACATTTTTCTCAAAAATAAAATTTCACAAATAGTCTTGAGTCAAGCTTTTTATTTTTCTTCACAATTTTAGAGGGAAATATTGCTAAAATTATTAAGCATTTCCTGTCTTACTAAACAAAGATAATAATATCTCTGGTACTTAAAAGTCATTGTTAAAAGCTGCAGTTATAATATGACCACTGAAAAAAATACTACTACCCTTGAAGTATGCAAGATCATTACCCCTCAACTAAATGGGTCAAGATTGACTTCTTTTTCTTTTTTTTTTTTGACTTCTTTTTCTTTATTGTGACGATTTTAATTGTTTTTCTCTTGCTTTTGTCAGTCTATTGCTCTCACTTACTACTCTCCCTCTAGTAAGCTCCTTTCCTTTTCTTCCCCCTGAGCTTTTCCCTGCTAATCTGTAGCTAAAACAAAGCTGTCATAATGTTCTCTGTATTTAAGGAAACATCATTTGCAGTAACAGGAATGGACCTAGACGTTGTAGTGCTAAGTCCAGTCAGAGAAAGACGAACATCATATGATATCACTTATACATGGAATCTAAAAATGTGATACATATTAACTTACTTGCAAAACAGAAATAGACTCATAGATACAGAAAACAAATTTGTGGTTACCAAAGGGGAAACGAGGGGAGGCATAAATTAGGAATTAGATGAACAGATATACACTATTACAAGTAAAATAGATGAAAGAAAATAAGGATCTACTGTATAGCACAGGAAATTATATCCAATATCTTATAATAACCTATAATGGAAAAGAATCTGAAGAGGACATATATATTTGTGTGTGTGTGTATCTACAAAACTGAGTCATTTTGCTGTGCCCCTGAAACATAAATCAATTATACTTCAATTTAAAAATAATAAAATTAATAGCAATGAAAACAAATAAAATCATATGATATGAATGAAGAGCTGAGAAGTGTATATATATATATATATACATATATATATATGTGGGTGTGTGTATTTGACTTGTTTTTTAGAGGAAATAGATATCTCTTACTAGAAAAAACTGGTTTACCTGGCATATGGTAAGTTCCCATAAATATCATGAATATTTATTGAATAAATACATGATATGATAATACTTATATATATATTGCTTGTCATAAGTAGACAGTTTTAACTAGAAAATAATCATAGAAGCTCCTTATTATTTTTATTATAGCATTCATGTTAAGTATAATACATAACCAGCATTTTCTCTATTCAATTCTTTGTCAAAGATTGGAGATATTTTTTCTGCCTTATTTTTTCTGAATTCTCTTCTACTTCTTTCTAAGCTATCTTTTCATCTGAACTTTCCATTCCTAGTGTCCCTTCACCAAATGTTCTTTGCAATTAAAAGCAAAAATAAAAACCTTAAAATGGGATTACTGTTTTAATACAGGCCACAAACGTTCCATGTGGTAAGCAACAATTCCTTCCTTGTGCCCAAGTGCCCTGATCTACAAATACCCAGGAGGCTGACTGTAATAACACCTCAGTGTAGGTGGCGGTGTTTATTAAGACATCTCATGGAAAACAGATGGTTACAGCCTAATCTCCCGTGACTGCTCCACATGGCCTTGTCATCACCAACGACACGGTGTCATTAATCTTACTTTGTGAACCAACTGCAGAGCATCCCATTTCTGGTACATTTACTTATTCACTGAATTTTTCAGTTCCTTAGAAGAAAATCACAAATATATTCACAATAAACAACATATACTTGAAAAAACTTGAGGCTTAGAGATTTCTGTGTTATATCAAAGTCAAGAGTTGAGAAAGATTGTCCTATCTTTATACTTTAATCAGGAAGGCATCAATTGGACACATTTTAAAAAGTCCAGTCAGAGATGCTTCTCAAAATTAGAGAGAAGGAACAATGCACAACCCCGATAATTGGAGACAGATTAATCTCACTTATTTTTCCTTATCTTTTATTAGAGAAAACTGGTTTACCTGGCATGTAGAAAGTACTCACAAATACTTATTGAGTGAATGAGTTATTTGCTGATATTTTTTGAAAATTTTCAGAAGCTGTGTTTTCACCGGGGGAGTGTCAGAGATTTGCTAACAATCAAGGACTGAGACCTCAACACTCTTAGCTACAACGCCAAGATCCGGGGCCTTGATACTGCCGTGCTAGGGCTTAGTTCCCTTATGAAATAAACAAACAATCACCGGCATCATTGACAGAGCAAGTCCATTTACCTTAACTGGCTTTGTTCTGTCAATTCTTTCAATCTCCCTCTAAAGCAGTTTTTAATTTATTCTTTCTAAATCCTGGTGGGGTTAGGATGCAGCGACCAGAGGACACTCTCCAGAAAGCAAGACTCTCATGCTTCCTGACGTTGACTCAGCTGCTGTTCCAAGGAGTGAAAATAAGTGGAGCTCAGGGGGCTGGGAGCACACAGGGGAATGCTGAGCAGGGTCTCTTCTTCCAAAATGTATGTGAGTCATTCATCAAGGTACAGATTACAAAAAGGTAACTGATCGCATTTTGGTCATTACTTACTAACCCTTAAATATTTGTTGAATGTTTCACCAGCTTTTTTCTTAATCTAGATCTCCTAGATCAAGCCTGTTTCTCCTAGCACATACTCCTTTCATCTTTTAAAATGGCAATTTACTGCTGTGACTTGCTCCTTGATTTTTGGCTTCCTACATATTAGGCAAGAGGAAGGAAAGAGGAAAACTGAATCCAACTCCTTTCCTTCTAACCTACGCATTCTTTTCTTCCTTAGAATCCTGCTTCAAAAGGTCTCTTGACTCTTAAGTCTTCTTTTTCTTCTAAAAAAGAAATAGATATCTCATGCTTCTTTTGTTACAGGACTAGATCAGATGATACATAATATGCAAAGACCAACCATCATTCAGATAGGAAAAAATTTAATTTTTGCATACACAAATTTAAAATTAATGCATTTAGCTAATAAAGAGGAATGCTTTGCATTTCAAGTATATAATTAAGATGCATACTTTTTTCTCTAAAACAATCTGAGACAACCCCCTTTGCCTCTTCTAGGTTAGATTATCCTCTGATGGAAAAGAAGAGTCATAGGAACACTTAAAATGATAATTGATAGTAAAATAACTTTAATCCAGATGAGAAATGTCTTCCCTCTTCACTCAGTTCTGAAGGAGAAAAACGTCAAGGTTTCTTTAGTTATAGATACAAAACTCTTACTTTCAGCTACATTTATTTTTCCCATCCCAGAAACAAGGAGTGGGGCCTATAAGAAAAGGTAAAGGGCCTTTTGGTAAAGAGCTATATACAGTGATCAATAATCAGTGATTTTTACTTAAGTAAACATCTCAGCCATCAACTTATATGCAACACCCCATTTTCTGCTCATCCAGCCACTATTCTGTATTCTCTGTTTCCAACAGTCATTTTAATCACTTGGTGTAATGATGCTAAGGGCTCTTTTAAGACCTCTAGAAACCCTAAATACTATAAAGAGAACATTACCCCATATGCATTTAAACCAAGACTAGTACTAAACTATAAAATAAATCTTAGAGATTACAAGAAGTTTCTGATTTTTCCCAAAGTTACTTTGATTTTTTTTTAAATATCACATATACAATTATTTTGAGAACAGATTTGGTATTTTTGTTTGCTGAGCCCTACACACAATCCTGACTCGTCTGTTGGGGGTTTCAGAGAGACAACATCTCAAACATTAACTCTAATAGCACCAGACTCCAGCAGTTAATCTCTGTTTCCTCTCTCCCCATCTTCTTGAGTACTTTAATTAGCAATGATTTTAATAGAAACATTCAAATTATCTAAATATAATCATATCTTGCTATTCACATGGAAAGGAATTGTGTGCCACTGAATAATGATGGTCCCAAACACACCATGCAAACTGTATCCCTTAGGCCTTTCTGTCACTCCACTGCTGCTCTGGAAACCAGTACAATGGAGACAGAGTGAGCCTTGGGTTGCGCTAGTCACAATAGAATAGCAGAGCTTCCACATATATCAGCAGTTCCCCTGCTGCTGGCAGCACAGGCAATGGTGATACTCCCCACATGTGTGTGACCCTGAAATTTCTCGGAGACAAATGGTGGGGAAGGCACTGTCCACCTCACTACACAAAATCTCCTTCCTGCTGTATTTATTTAGTATGAAGAATCACAGAACATTTTTGAAAGGTAGGATCTGAAATTTCATCTGGTCCAACCCATACATTTATTAATGCATAAAATGTATTCATTATTCAAATAACATATTTATAATATTACTAGGGTTAGAAACATCATCAAGCAAAACGAGGAAACGTAAGGTTGCCCTGGATTTCACCTCCTGGATATATTTCCTTTTAACATTTTGACAATCTGGAGAACACCCCTTGGTAATAGTGACTATATGACCCTCTGTCCTAGCAACTACCTGAACAGCCGTATTCAACAGTAACAGCTCACTGAGAGAATGACCAAAGGAGCGAATTGTTCAAATGGAGAACAAGCTTGAAAACCCCTGAGAAGGCAAAACTAGCTAAGCCACAGAAACAAAATTTAATCTTGCTTAGTCCATGAGTGTAAGTAAAATTTAACTTAGGTTATTCCTTATCAATGCCCCTAATAGTCATAAATAAAACCTAAGTTGTCTTCCTAACATGATGTAAAATAATCTCTTTTAACCAATTCCCTGCTATCTTGAAACCTCCATTGAAATAATAAATCATTGTAAAAGGGAAACAACTTCATCATTCTCTTTATCTGTTCAGTCATTTAGTCATGTCTGACTCTTCATGACCGCATGGACTGCAACATGCCAGGCTTCCCTGTCCCTCACCAACTCCCAGAGCTTACTCAAACTCACATCCATTGAGTCAGTGATGCCATCCAATCATCTTGTCCTCTGTCCTCCCCTTCTCCTCCTGCCTTCAATCTTTCCCAGCATCAGGGTCTTTTCTAATGAGTTGGCTGTTTGCATCAGGTCTCTTGTGAGAACTCCTAAACCACAACTAGTTGCTGAACAGCCACAGACAGGAGAATGTTGGATCCCACTAAAAACAGATACCCCACGTCCAAGGGCAAAGAAAAGAAGAAGCACCAAGAAGATGGTAGGAGGGACAAAATTACATTTAGAGTCAAACCCCATACTCATCAGAGACCCTTGGAGGGCTCAAACAAAACCTTGTGTGCACCAGGACCCAGGGACCCCACAAAAGACTGAGCCAGACATGCCTTTGAGTGTTTCAGTGTCTCCTGAGGAGGCATGGGTCAGCAGTGGCCTGCCGCAGGGGATAGGAGCTCTGGCTGTAGCAGACCTGGGAGGAGCTGCGTGTGGCATAAATCCTCTTGGAGGAGGTCACCATTAGCCCCACCACAGAGCCACTGAGCAGACGACCCACAAACTGGAGAACAATTATACCAAAGAAATTTTTGCACTGTTGCAAAAGTTCTAGGGCCCACAACAGATTTCCCAACCTGAGGATCCAGCAAAGGAACTGAGAAGCCCCAGGGAACTTGAAGGTCAGTGAGATTTGATTACAGAACTTCCCACAGGACTGGGGAAGCAGACTGCTGAAGGGCACAAACAAAGCCTTGTGTGCACCAGGACCCAGGAGAAAGGAGCAGTGACCCCACAAAAGACTGAGCCAGACTTGCCTGTGAGTGTCCAGGGGTCTCCAGCAGAGTCACGGGTCGACAGCGGCCTGCCGAGGAGTCATAGGCACTGAATGCCACGGTCCTGGGAGCCATGGCACGCTAGCATAAGTCCTTTTGACGGAGGTCGCCATTACTGCCTTTACCCCTACCATAGTTTGGCCTCAGACAAAACTACAGGGAGAGAACGCAGCCCTACCCATTGGCAGAAAATTGAATTAAAGATTTACTGAGCATGGCCCTGCCCATTAGAGCAACATCTAGATTCCCCCACAGCCAATTCCTCCCATCAGGAAGCTTTCACAAGCCTCTTATCCTCATCCATCAGAGGACAGACAGAATGAAAACCACAATCATGAAAAACTAACCAAACTGATCACAAGGATCACAGACTTGTCTAATTCAGTGAAACTATGAATCATGCCGTGTAGACAGAGCCACCCAAGATGGATGGGTAAAGGTGGTGAGTTCTGGCAAAACATGGTCCACTGGAGAAGGGAATGGAAAACCACTTCAGTATTCTTGTTTTGAGAACCCCATTAACAGTATGAAAAAGCAAAAAGATAGGACACTGAAAGATGAACTCCCCAGGTCAGTAGATGGCCAATATGCTACTGGAGAAGAGTGGAGAAATAGCTCCAGAAAGAATGAAGAGGCTGAGTCAAAGCAAAAACAACACCCAGTTGTGGATGTGACTGGTGATGGAAGTAGAGTCTGATGCTGTAAAGAACAATATTGCATGGGAACTTGGAATGTTAGGTCCATGAATCAAGGTAAATAGGAAGTGGGTCAAACAGGAGATGGCAAGAGTGAACATCAACATTTTAGGAATCAGTGAACTAAAATGGACAAGAATGGGTGAATTTAATTCAGATGACCAATATATCTACTACCGTGGGCAAGAATCCCTTAGAAGAAGTAGCCCTCATAGTCAACAAAAGAGTCTGAAATGCAGTACTTGGGTGCAACCTCAAGGAACACAGAAGGATCTCTGTTTCCAAGGCCTGTTCCAATGATCTCTGTTCGCTATTCTCTTTATAAGCCATCCTATAATATCATGACCTCTAAGCTTCATACCACTTTCAGGTTTAAAGTCCCCTTGTTCACCAGGAATATGTTTCTCACTCAATAAAATATTTATATCAAGTGAAGCTCTCTACATTTTCTTCTGGACACTGTGTGCATGTGTGTGTGTATTTGTGTGTATACATACAACAGTTTAGATATGTAAAATGCAACTATATATATGTATGTTTCTTTTCCCCAAAATGGGATCATATTATATATTCTACTTTTTAAACCACTTAATCCCAGCTCTGCCACTTACTAGCTATGTGCTAAATTACCTAATTTCTCTACATTTTAATTTCTTCATCTATAAAATAGGCATTAAAAATAATCCTTATCTCATAGGGTTGTTATGAAAATTAAATAAATTAGTGTGTGTGAATTGCTTATAATAGTAACCAATAAATATTAATGATTATCACCCTACAATCATATTGGTGATATAAGCTATATCCAGTAAATCCTTTCATATGCCAGATGAGAATTCTAAACCCAAAGAGGTTAATTGCCTTGACAATTTGGACAGCATCTGGCAGAACCAGGATGCCGGGACATGTCTCAGTACTGGTTTCTTCCCGTAACTAACAGAACAGCTTTGCAACAAGAACTAACATGCAAAGCGTTTCCTAGAAGCAATGGCCTGTGCCGGGAACTTTAAAACCATTACTTCATGCAATCCTGGCAAATAACCTCACAAAGGTAGTTGCTGTTATGATTCTAATTTTATCCATGAAGAAACCAGGACACAAGCAAAGTACAAATTACCAAATTTTCCCGAGGTGTCACAACTGAGTGATAAATCCACATGTGAGTCCAGGTTTTCTAGCTCCAAAGCCCTTGCCTTGAAACACTAACCTATGCCATATCACACGAGAATTTCAACAGAACAAATGTGCATTCTGAGTCACTCAGTCTTGTCTGACTCTTTGCAATTCCATGGACTAGCCTGCTGGGCTCCTCTGTTCACAGAATTTTCCAGGCAAGAGTACTGGAATGGGTTGCCATTTCTTACTCCAGAAGATCTTTCCAACCCAGGGATAGAACCTGTGTCTCCTGATTCTCCTGCATTAACAGGCAATTTCTTTACCACTGAGCACTTGAGAAGAACAAAGGTGAGGCACCCATAAATCTCCAAAGGTCAATAAGATTATAAAGATCATTAAGAGAGCGTATTCCCCTAATCACCTAACTTATTCATTATAAAAGGTTTTAAGCACACAAAGAATACGATGGCTTGACATTCTAAAATATAACTCAATTCACCACAGGTACTTATATTCCTACTCTCTGCCTCACAGTTTCTCAGGCATATTTAGAGCATGAAAACCCACTTCTGTGCCCATAGCTCACTAAGTTCAACTTCTATTTTTCTTGTAAAAAAAAAAATCCAGTTGTTTTCAGATGGGTTTTGAAAACTACTTCAGTAACAAGAGTAGAACTTTGGGATCTCAGGTTCTTCTCAAATGGATGGGGAGGGATTAGGGTATTTGTCAGGCTTAAGCTTGCTGTGTTCTCTGGAGTCTGTGGGATATATTTTCAACAATGTAGGAAAGAGCAGGGGTGCTGAAAAATGTTGAATAGATTTGTTTATGAGCCAGGACAGAAGGTCATATTTCACCTTTTGAACAGGAAAAATCCCAGGCAATCTTTTGTGTTGAAATATGAAATTATTCCCTCCTTTCCATCCTCTGCTGCTTTCATATATTGCTCACTTGTATTTCATAGTGAGTCATGCCTGCAGCAATCAAAGGCTTGTCTTGCTTCATTGTAACCACCTGCCTTCTCATCAGCTCACTTGGTGAAAACTTCAAGTCAAACTACAATATATGTTTTTTAGTGACTTTTGTGTCCAGACAAAAGCCTTCAAATGAATGTTGGAAAACTACAGCCACATGTTTCACCCACAAAAAAAAAGAAACTCAAAATCTGAACACTCAATGGGAAAACTGGCCTTTTATGTATAGAATTCTACATGTTCATTTCACAGGCCAGTTGCAAAAAGCTTACATAATATGTTATCTTCATATGAATGCTTCTCTTCTTTCTTTGATTGTAAGTTTTTGTCCAAGGAAGCTTCCAATAGAAGATGTCAATATTCTTTAGAACACTGTGGGTAAATAATGATAAATCGAAGGAAGCAAAGTGAATAATAAGGATTTGCAAAATAAATAAAATTAACAATCTACTGTTTCATACATTGATTTACTCAATTAACTACAGAATCCACTAGCAATAACTCTGAGGCTTAAGAGGTTAAGAACTTGCTGGAGCAGATCACAAAGGTAAGTCAGACAGATCAGAGGCAGGTAATATTAAAAGTATTCTTTCCAACTGTGAAGACTAAATAAATGCAACCAGATATTTAAATGTCTGGTACAATGATGGACATAAAAGGTACCATATGAAAATTAATTGACTTTTCCTTTACATTTACCTTCAGGGAATTCATAGAATTCTTTGTAAAGCCAGCGAACAATGTGAATGTTTTTCCTGATAGATACTTAGAACCATTTGCATCTCAGAACTTCACTGTGGAAGGGTAGGAGACACCAGCTTCCCAAATTCATCCAGAGATAAGAACAAACTCTCTTTAGGAAGCCTTCCCCCAACTAATACTATGCTTTCCATATCCCTGTTATGAAAATTAACATTCTCATATCAAGCTGAAAGGAGTCTCCATAATCTGTAAAACACTCAGAAACACTGAAGTGTGCTAACAATGTTGGTACATTAAGTTATAGACTGTCCTGACACTCAATTAAATCCAATAATTACCAAGTTGCAAATCACTAATTAAGTTGTACTGATGTTATTATCAAAATTATTTTTAGTACTGAGTCCAAGATTCTGAGAGTACTTTGTTTATATTTTGTCTTTATTTTTATATATACTTACAAATGTGTCTTTCTGGTCTTAGATATTTTATATCTTTTAAATAATTCATTTAAACATTAAGATGGTCAATGATCAGATCAACTTCATCGCTCTCTTTTATCATTAGATTCAATAAATCATGTGAGTTTAAAAAACAAGGAGATCGAAGAGACATTTAGGGAACATTTAGGAACATCTGAGTCTGTATGTGTACACAAGTACTGATAAAAAATTCACTTGGAGCTCTTCAGCTCTCAAAAGACTTAAAATTGCCAATGAAACAAACAAACAAAAAACTCAACAGCTTGTTTACAATTTTCCATAACTAATAGCTTGAATATAGATTTTGGACCCAAATATATTTAAAGCTTTGGTTCGGATCCTACAGTCGAGTCCACACAACTGTAGGGGTACCTTGCAAATCTGAATGATTAGAACATTGTTTTCGCCAAGTAGTTAGGGCTTTCCAGGTGGAACAGTGGATTGGCACACCTACCAATCAGGAGATGCAAGACATGTGGGTTTGATCCCTAAATCAGGAAGACGCCCTGGAATAAGAAACGGCAACCCACTCCAGTATTCTTGCCTGGAAAAGGGGCCTGGGGTCCACAGTTCATGGGGTCACCCAGTGTCAGACATTACTGAGCACACACGCACCAAAGAGAGTCATAAGGATGATTCTAGCTCCAACCTTGAAACCAACTGTGTGATGCTGAGTAAATTGACTAACCTTTCTAAACATCCATTCTCTCACCTGTAAAGCAAGAAAGTTTTAAAGAAGGTCTTAATTCCCTTTTCTGTCAAAATTATGGTTATTATGTGTAGGAAGCTCTATAAGATGTAGGTTGGAGGAAATAAGCTGAAGGTGACTATCACAGTGTATTGTATGCCTTTTAGCTGATTTTATCAGTAATGGTCTGATAAATTGAGTGGTAAAGGGATGAGGAAAGTTCTGATTTACAGCATTCACTGATTTCCATGGTGTAACTATTCCCACCTTTGCCAAAGTTCAAGCTGTCTATGCAATGTCACTAGATACAAAGTTGGGAAGACCGGAGCATATCTAGCCCTCAGGAACTGGTACAAGCAGGTTCCAGCACATGTATGACTACATTCTCCTGATCCAAAGCTACTCTCAAGATTTAGATGACAAATATCCATGATCACTTTAAAATGATGCCTTAATAACAAAGCAAACCAAAACTTTCTTGAGGAAAATTTTCCTATTTGGATGAGAAGATACACAGTATGCATTTGTTCTGGCCTTGGGGAAATAAAAGTACAAATTAATATTCTTCAATGAAATGCACAAAACACATCTCAGTTTTGCTTAAAGCTAAAGTAGGTTGCAAGTTTGCAAATTCTCATTTAACACAGCTCAAGTGAGACCTTTTATTCATATAGGCTGGAAATCTTTCTCCTTTTTCAGTTTAAAATTGTCTTTTTTTTTAAAACTTTCTATTTTGTGTTTGGGTATAGAAAATTACAAACAATGCTGTGACAGTTTCAGGTGAACAGCTAAGAGACAGTCACATATACACATGTATCATTTCTCCCCCAAACTCCCCCTCCAGTCCAGGTCATCACACAACATTGAGCAGAGTTTCCTGTGCTACACAGTAGGTCCTTGTTGGCTATCCATTTTAAACATAGCAGTGTGTACATGTTCATCCTAAACTCTCCAACTATCTCTTCCTCCCATCCTCCCCTATAGCAACAAGTTCATTCTCTAAGTCTGAGAATCTCTTTCTGCTTTGTAAGTTGATTTCTATCATTTCTTTTTAGATTTCACATATAAGGGATGTCATATTTCTCCTCTGTCTGGCTTACTTCACTCATTGTGACACTATCTAGGTCCATTCATGTTGCTACAAATGGCATTATTTCACTTTTTATTGACTGCATAATATTCCATTATATAGGTGTAACACATCTTCTTTATCCATTCTTCTGTTAATGGACATTTAGGTTGCTTCCATGTCTTGGCTATTGTAAACAGTGCTACAATAAAGATTGGGGTGGATGTATCTGTTAGAACCATACTTTTCTCCAGATACCTGCCCAGGAGTGGGATTTCAGGGTCATATGATAGCTCTATGTTTAGTTCTTAAAGGAACCTCCATACTGTTCTCCATAGGGACCATACCAATTTACACTCCCATCAACAGTATTGGTGGGTTCCCTTCTCTCCACACCTTCTCCAGCATTTATTGTTTGTTAATTTTTTGATAATAGCCATTCTGGTAGATGTGAGGTGGTATATCACTGTAGTTTTGATTTGTATTTCTCTAATAATTAGCAATGTTGAACATCTTTCCATGTGCCTCTTGGCCATCTGTATGTCTTCTTTGGAGAAATGTTTATTTAGCTCTTCTGACCATTTTTTGAGTGGGTTGTTTTGATGCTGTTAAGCATCATGAACTGTTTGTAAATTTTGGAGACTAAACCCTTGTCAGTCACATCAATTACAAGTATTTTCTCCCAATCTATGAGTTGTCTTTTCATTTTGTTTACTATTTCTTTTGCTGTGAGAAAGCTTTTGAATTTAAGTAGGTTCCATTTGTTTTTGTTTCCATTATTCTGGGAGACAGTTCAAAAAACTATTGCTGCAATTTATGTCAGAGGGTGTTCTGCCTGTGTTGTCCTCTAGGAGTTTTTATAGTGTCTGGACTCACATTCAGGTCATTTTGAGTTTATTTTTGTGTATGGTCTTGAGGAATGATCTAATTTCATTTTTTTACATGTAGCTGTTCAGTTTTCCCAGCACCATGTATTAAAGAGACTGTCTTTCCAATGTTGTATAGTCGTGCCTCCTCTGCCACAAATTAATTGGCCATCAGTGCATGGGTTTATTTCTGAGTTTTCTATCCTGTTTCAAAGATCTGTATTTCTATTTTTGTGCCAGTAACATACTATTTTGATGACTGTAGCTTTGTAGTATAGTTTAAAGCCAGGAACCCTGATTCCTCCAGGTCCAATTTTCTTTCTCAAGATTGCTTTTGGCTATTCAAGGTCTTTTGTGTCTTAGGCTAGAAATAGCTCTTAATGTGCTACATTTACACAAAATAAAGGTGAGGAACAACTTAAAGTTGGATAAGTCTCATTCAAATAATTCAACTGAACACATTCACAAACCTACAGAAGAGAATTCTTCCTTTCTTAAATGCATCACTCAAAAATATCTTCTGTATTAAAATACCTTACCAGACTAATATTTAAAATTTCATTTAAAATTTCTGTGGGAGAGGGAGGGGGGAATGATTTGGGAGAATGGCATTAAAACATGTATAATATCATATAAAAATAAAATAAAATAAAATTTCATTTAAAATAAAGCCAGAAAGCCTTGAAGAGAGATCTCTCACATATGTACCATCCATTGCAGCTCACTTTACATATTTCAGCAAGAAGAAGATTTTTTTTCCTTGCCCAACAAAAGCCCAGTCAATAATAAGTTGACAGAACTCAGTCAATAAGTAACCACAACCCCAAACTCTTGCTCTCCTCCAAAGAACTTTCATTCAGAACAGTCCCTCTTGACTTCCTCCTTTTCTCTATAAAATAATGTGTCCTCCCTTTGTTCTGTGGACTTGCTTATGCTTTGCCATAGTTTGCATGTCCCAATTTGTAATTTCTCTGTTCTTTCTGAATAAACTCAACTTTTCTAATTAAATCACTTACCTTTTTGTTTGAAAGATTAACATTACTTTAATGTTTTGAGTCTGAAGTAAGACCCAAAGGAGACAAATTCCCTAAGGAATAAACAATCCCTAGTACCATTGGGGTACCCACCTGAGAAATTGAAGAAGATACACAAAAATGGAAAGATATTCCATGCTTATGGATTGAAAGAATTGATATTGTTTAAAATATCCATACTGGGGCTTCCCTAGTGGCTCAGCAGTAAATACTCCACCTGCCGATGCCGGAGACACACGTTCAATCCCTGGGTCAGGAAGATGCCACATGCTGCATGGCAACTAAGCCCATGCACCACAACTATTGAGTCTGTGCTCCAGAGCCTCTGCTTTGCAACTGCTGAGGCCACATGCTCTAACTATGAAGCCTGCACATCTTAGAGCCCATGCTCCACAACAAGAGAAGCCACTGCGGTAAGTCCACATACTGCAACTAGAGAGGAACTCCCATTTGCTGAAACTAGAGAAAAGCCCATGCAACAATGAATACCTAGCACAGCTATAAATAAATAAACTATTTTTTAAATGAATCTTACTTTAAAAAAAAAAGTCCATACTACCCAAAGCAATGTACAGACCTGATGCAGTATCTATCCCTACTGATGCTGAAGGCATATTTCACAGAACTAAAATAAATGATTCCAAAATTTCTATGGAATCACCAAAACCCCTAAATAGCCAAAACAATCTTGAGAAAGAAGGACAAAGCTGCAGGTATCACATTCCCCAATTCCAAAGTATACTAACAGTTACAATAATTAAAACCTTATGGTTCTGGTACAAAATGGGACACATAGACCAATGGAACAGAACTGAGAGCCCAGAAATAAACCCACACGTATATGGCCAATTATTCAACAACAAAGGAGCAAAGAACATATGAAGCGAAATGGACAGTCTCTCCAACAAATAGGTATTGGGGAAACTGGACAGCCAAATGCAGAATGATGAGACTAGACCACTATCTTACAACATGCACAAAAATGAAATAAAAATAGATTAAAGATTTAAATGAAAGATCCAAAACAATTAAACTTATAGAAGAAACCATAGGAAGTAACCTATTATTTCAATTTTAGCAATGTTTTGTAGCTCTGACTCCAAAGGCAAGGGAAACAAAAGCAAAAATAAAGTAGGACTACACCAAACTTAAAAGTTTTGCACAGTGAAGGAAACTGTCATCAAAACAAAAAAGCCACCTACTGAATTTGTGAAGATGTTTGCAAACTATATATTCAATAATTTTTGGCTAATATCCAAAATGCTTTCTTTAAACTCATAAAATTAAACAAAAAGTCAACTTGATTAAAAAAATGGCAGAGAATCTGAGTAGATATTTTTCTAAAGAAGATATACAGATGGCCAACAGGCACATGAAAAGGTATTCAGTATCACTAACATTCAGTTTAGTTCAGATCAGTCGCTCAGTCGTGTCCGACTCTTTGCAACCCCATGAACTGCAGCACGCCAGGCCTCCCTGTCCGTCACCAGCTCTCGGAGTTCACTCAAACTCACATCCATTGAGTTGGTGATGCCATCCAGCCATCTCATTCTCTGTCGTCCCCTCCTCCTCCTGCCCCCAATCCCTCTCAGCATCAGACTCTTTTCCAATGAGTCAACTCTTCACATGAGGTAGTCAAAGTACTGGAGTTTCAGCATCAGCATCATTCCTTCCAAAGAAATCCCAGGGCTGATCTCCTTCAGAATGGACTGGTTGGATCTCCTTGCAGTCCAAGAGACTCTCATGAGTCTTCTCCAACACCACAGTTCAAAAGCATCAATTCTTCAGCACTCAGCTTTCTTTATAATCCAACTCTCACACCCATACATGACCACTGGAAAAACCATAGCCTTGACTAGACGGACCTTTGTTGGCAAAGTAATGTCTCTGTTTTTCAATATGCTATCTAGGTTGTTCATAACTTTCCTTCCAAGGAGAAAGCGTCTTTTAATTTCATGGCTGCAGTCACCATCTGCAGTGATTTTGGAGCCCAGAAAAATAAAGTCTGACACTGTTTCCACTGTTTCCCCATCTATTTCCCATGAAGTGATGGGACCAGATGTCATGATCTTAGTTTTCTAAATGTTGAGCTTTAAGCCAACTTTTTCAGTCTCCTCTTTCACCTTCATCAAGAGGCTTTTTAGTTCCTCTTCACTTTCTGCCATAAGGGTGGTGTCATCTGCATATCTGAGATTATTTATATTTCTCCTGACAATCTTGATTCCAGCTTGTGCTTCTTCCAGCCCAGCGTTTCTCATGATGTACTAGGGAAATGTAAATCAAAGCCATTATGAATATAAACTCACACTTGTTAGAATGGTTTTTATTGAAAAGACAACAAATAATAAATACTGAGGAGGATGTGGTTAAAGGGAGCCCTCATAGACTGTTGGTGGGGTTATAAATTGGGGGAGCCACTACGGAAGACAGTATGGAGGGTCCTCAAAAAAATTATTAGTAGGAAAGAATGACCATATGACCTATCTATTCCACTTTGAGGTATTTATATGAAGAATACAAAAACATTAATTCAAAAAGATATATGGACCCCTATGTTCATCATGGCATTATTTACAACAGCCAAAATAGGGGGAAAAGCCCAAGTTAACCATTAACAGATGAACAGATAAAGATGATGCGGTATATATACAATGGAATACTTGTTGTTCAGTTGTTAAGTCGTGTCTGACTCCTTGTGACTCCATGAACTGCAGCACATCAGGCTTCTCTGTTCATCATTATCTCTGTTTCCTCAAACTCATGTCCATTGAGTCAGTAATGCCATCCAACCACTTCATCCTTCTGTTGTCCCGAGCTCCTCTTGCCCTCAATTTTTCTAAGCATCAGGGTCTTTTCCAATGAGTCAGTTCTTTGCATCAGGTGGCCAAAGTACTAGAGCTTCAGCTTCAGCATCAGCCCTTCCAATGAATATTCAGGAGTGATTTTCTTTAGGATTATCTGGGTTGATCTCCTTGCTGTCCAAGGGACTCTTAAGAGTCTTCTCCAGCACCACAGTTGAAAAGCATAAATTCTTTGGTGTTCAGTCTTCTTTATGGTCCAACTCTCACATGACTACTGGAAAAATCATAGCTTTGACTATAATGGAACTTTGTCAGCAAAGTGACGTCTCTGCTTTTTAAAACACTGCCTAGGTTTTACATAGCTATTCTTCGGAGAAGCAAGTGTCTTTTAATTTTGTGGTGGTAGTCACTGTCTGCATTGATTTTAGAGCCCAAGAAAATGAAATCTGACACTGTTGCACATTTTCCTTATCTATTTGCCATGAAGTGATAGGACCAGATGCCATGATCTTAATTTTGAATGTTGAATTTTAAACCAACTTTTTCACTCTCCTCTTTCTCTTTCATCAAGAGGCTCTTTAGTTCCTCCTCATTTTCTGCCATTAAAGTGGTATCATCTGGTTATCTGAGGTTGTTGATATTTCTCCTGGCAATCTTGACTCCAGTTTGTGATTCCTCTTGCCTAGCATTTCACATGTACTCTTACTCACATGTAAGTTAAATAAGCAGAGTGACAATATACAGCCTTGATGTACTCCTTCCCAATTTTGAATCAGTCCATTGTTTTATGTCCAGTTCTAACTGTTACTTCTTGATCTGCATACTGGTTTCTCAGGAGGCAGGCAAGGTGGTCTGGTATCCCCATCTCTTTAAGAATATTACACAGTTTGTTGTGATCCACATAGTCTTGGACTTTAGCATAGTCAATGAACCAGAAATAGATGGGTTTGGGGTGGTTTTTTTTTTTTTGAAACTCCCTTGCTTTTTGTATGTTGACAATCTGATCTCTGGTTCCCTGCCTTTTCCAGATTGTACATCTGGAAGTTCTTGGTTCACATACTGCTGAAGCCTACTTTGAAGGATTTCAACAAACCTGCTGGCATGGTAAATGAGTACAATTGTATGTTAATTTAAACATTCTTTGTCCTTGGTTTTCTTTGGGGTTGGAATGAAAACTTATCTTTTCCAGTCATGAGTTTTCCAAATTTGCTGGCGTATCGAGTGCAGCATTTTAACAGCATCATCTTTTAAGACTTGAAATAGCTCAACTGGAATTCCATCACCTCCACCAGCTGTGTTCGTAGTAATGCTTGCTAAGGCCCATTTCACTTCACATTTCAGGATGTCTGGCTCTAGTGAGTGACCACATTATTGTGGTTAACAAGGCAATGGCACCCCACTCCAGTACTCTTGCCTGGAAAATCCCATGGACGGAGGAGCCTGGTGGGCTACAGTCCATGGGGTCGCTAAGAGTCGGACACTGAAATGACTTAGCAGCAGCAGCAGGTCATTAAGAGCTTTATTGTACACTTCTGTGTATTTTTGCCACCTATTCTTAATCTCTTCTGGTTCTGTTAAGTCCTTGCCATTTTTGACCTTTATTGTGCCTATCTTTGCATGAAATGTTCCCTTGGTAAACCCAATTTTCTCAAAGAGATCTGTAGTCTTTCCCATTCTATTGTCTTCCTCTATTTCTCTGCATTGGTCACTTAAGAAGGCTTTCTTATCCTTTTCATCCTTTTAATGGCTTACTGCAGCTAAGTCACTTCAGTCGTGTCTGACTCTGTGCAACCCCATAGATGGCAGCCCACCAGGCTCCCCCGTCCCTGGGATTCTCCAGGCAGGAACACTGGAGTGGGTTGCCATTTCCTTCTCCAATGCATGAAAGTGAAAAGTGAAAGGGAAGTCACTCAGTCGTGTCTGACTCTTAGCGACCCCCTGGACTGCAGCCTACCAGGCTCCTCTGTCCATGGGATTTTCCAGGCAAGAGTACTGGAGTGGGGTGCCGTCGCCTGGTTAGCCATTAAAAGGATGGAATCTTGCCATTTGCAGCAATATAGATGCTAAGAGAAATAAGTCAGACAAAGAAAGACAAAAACTGTTCACTTTCACTTACATGGAAATAAAAAGCAAAGAAACAAACAAAATAAATGAACAAATCAAATGAAACCATGAGAAACACCTAGATATAGAGAACAAAGTAGTGGTACCAGATGGAGAGAGGTGGGGGCCAGGTAATTGGGTCAACTGAATGGTAACAAATGGAAACTAAATTTTTATGATGAGCACACCACAGAGTACACAGAAGTAGAAATATAATGTTTTAAACATGAGGCTTTTTATCATAATAAATAAATAATAATATATTTTAATGTTTTAAGCCCAAGTTAAACCTTAAGCTCAATTCACTGAATATCTAAATAATTTCCAATAGGATGAACCCAGGTTCATCCTGTTCAGTTCAATATTGAACACAGGTTTATCCACTTTTTGCTACTTTTACAGAGAAATAAGAGATATTTGATTGTGTTAGTAAAGGTTTTATGCCATCCCAAGAAATTTTTCTATGAAAAAGCACTGGTGAATGAGTGACTGTTATTAATATACATTTTCTATAAACTGTATAAAAATTCTTAAAATTCTGATAAGTCCTGGTGTCATGTTATCAGTCATAATTCTAGTTACTATCTTAAATATGTATCACAGAAATAACCAACTTCCCTTGCCATTTGCAATATAAAGAGCTTTCATCAGATCTTTAACCATTGCCATTTTTAGTCTTTTGTCATTTATAGACAGGTATTGTTTTATTCTGGTGCTTTTACAAAAATATTCCAGCGAAAGTACTTCACTGTCGAGGAAATTTAAGGAAAGGACTTTTGACAAGAGTAGGCTTTTGATAACTTTCAGGCCATAAAACTAAATTAAGAACTTCCAGAACTAACGGAAAACTGAATTCAAGCAGAACAAGTGTTAATTACATGGGACTGTGAAAGTGCTGCACTCAACATACCAGCAAATTTGGAAAACTCAGCAGTGGCCACAGGACTGGAAAAGGTCAGTTTGCATTCCAATCCAAAAGAAAGGCAATGCCAAGAATGCTCAAACTACCACACAATTGCACTCATCTCACACGCTAGTAAAGCAATGCTCAAAATTCTCCAAGCCAGGCTTCAGCAATACGTGAACCGTGAACTTCCAGATGTTCAAGCTGGTTTTAGAAAAGGCAGAGGAACCAGAGACCAAATTACCAACATCCGATGTATCATCAAAAAAGCAAGAGAGTTCCAGAAAAACATCTATTTCTGCTTTATTGACTATGCCAAAGCCTTTGTGTGGATCACAATAAACTGTGGAAAATTCTGAAAGAGATGGGAATACCAGACCACCTGACCTGCCTCTTGAGAAACCTGTATGCAGGTCAGGAAGCAACAGTTAGAACTAGACATGGAACAACAGACTGGTTCCAAACAGGAAAAGGAGTACGTCAAGGCTGTATATTGTCACCCTGCTTATTTAACTTATATGCAGAATACATCATGAGAAATGCTGGGCTGGAAGAAGCACAAGCTGAAATCAAGATTGCTGGGAGAAATATCAATCACCTCAGATATGCAGATGACACTACCCTTATGACAGAAATTGAAGAGGAACTAAAAAGCCTCTTGATGAAGGTGAAAGAGGAGAGTGAAAAAGTTGGCTTAAAGCTCAGCATTCAGAAAACGAAGATCATGGCATATGGTCCCATCACTTCATGATAAATAGATGGGGTAACAGTGGAAACAATGTCAGACTTTATTTTTCTGGGCTCCAAAATCACTGCAGATGGTGACTGCAGCCATGAAATTAAAAGACGCTTACTCCTTGGAAGGAAAGTTATGACCAACCTAGGTAGCATATTGAAAAGCAGAGACATTACTTTGCCAACAAAGGTCCATCTAGTCAAGGCTATGGTTTTTCCTGTGGTCATGTATGGATGTGAGAGTTGGACTGTGAAGAAAGCTGAGCATCGAAGAATTGATGCTTTTGAACTGTGGAGAAGTTTGAAACTGTTGGAGAAGACTCTTGAGAGTCCCTTGGACTGCAAGGAGATCCAACCAGTCCATTCTGAAGGAGATCAGCCCTGGGATTTCTTTGGAAGGAATGATGCTAAAGCTGAAACTCCAGTACTTTGGCCACCTCATGCGAAGAGTTGACTCATTGGAAAAGACTCTGATGCTGGGAGGGATTGGGGGCAGGAGGAGAAGGGGATGACAGAGGATGAAATGGCTGGATGGCATCACTGACTCGATGGACGTGAGTCTGAGTGAACTCTAGGAGTTGGTGATGAATAGGGAGGCCTGGCGTGCTGTGATTCATGGGGTTGCAAAGAGTCACGACTGAGTGACTGAACTGAACTGAAATTAACTGAGGAGGATGATTATAATTTTTATGACATTTTGTTTGAAGCCATGCTGGTTCCTTAATGTTTTATTTTTTGTATTTAATATTTAAGGAATACTTTTCTTTTACACTATGACTTACAGCAATTTGGTAAAATATACATTATGTAGACAAAGATAAAGAGCTTCTCTTGTGGCTCAGTTGATAACAAATCTGCCTGCAATACAGGAGACCCAGGTTCAATCCATGGATTGGGAAAAGTTCCGGGAGAAGGGAAAAGCAATCCACTCCAGTATTCATGCTTGGAGAAGTCCACGGACAAAGGAGCCTTGTGGGTTACTGTCCATGGCATCACAAAGAGTTCAACAGGACTGAGAGACTTTCAATATTTGTTTTTATTCCTCTACCTGATCCCTCCAAAACTTGAAAATTTTGAGCATTTTTTTCACAGCAATATAGTTATTTATTTACATGAATTCAATAAAAATCTGTTCTTATATCAGGGCAGTTAGAAATATTGCCTATGTTAACAATGCTTTGACTGGAATATCACATATGACAGAGACATGCATAGACTCAGATATGATCAGGAAGCTTTAAGAAACTACTTGGACTTGGCTTCCTGGTCTTGAGAGGTTGTTAAGAGCTCAATTTGAGATTCCTCATGAAAAGTCCTTAAAGCAGTCTTAAAAGAGCTTATATGGCCTATGACTCTTCTTGCTGCATTTATACAAATACATTTAATGCAAATAAATTAATTTGGCTGTCATTATCTTTGATAAAAAAAATGGGGGCAGTTTTGAAAAGAGAAATTATAATCACACCTTTCTCCATATTAGATTCTAACCCTGTTAATTGTGCTTGAGGGTCTATTGTCTACCTGAATTATTCTAGTTTCCTCAAATACCTAGCTACAAATCTCTAAACATTTCAATCACTAAGAACAAAGATTGCTCTTGAGTCTCCTTAGAGGGGACTATATTGGGTCCTCCTCACTACTCAGATAGTGACCAAGCTTTAGGGACTTGGACCTTAGATACACATCTCACAGCTGAAAAAGGCTCCATCTGACATTGGGTGTTGTAAAAAGATAGAGCTCTCCAGACAAAGTTGAGTAGGAATAGATCATTTGACACTGAGGTAGACTACTTCCTTCCAAGATCCTGGATCAAGACTTCATACTTTGGCTAAACATAAAACTCTTTATTCTTCCCTTTCTTTCCTTTACTCTGGCATTGACCTGGAAAGATGGCATCACCTGTGTCTCTCAGGTCTTTGCTAAGCAAGGTGGGTGGTGGGGCAGTGAGGGATTGGGCGGTAGAGAATAATCTTTCAGACTGTTGGATGCAATGTTAAAAACTGATTTGTTCATGATGTTAGAGACTCTCTGGTTCATTTATCTGTCTGGTTAACATTCAGCCTTGAGGAATTCTACCTCCAGCTTAGAGTAAAGAAAGGGACACAAGGGAAATTAACCAGGATAACACTGCTTGTGTGATCTGCGTGTATGTGTGCATGCTAAGTCGCTTCAGTCATGTATGACTCTGTGACCCCATGGACTGTAGCCTGCCAAGTTCCTCTGTCCATGGGATTCTTCAGACAAGAACACTGGAGTGGGTTACCATGACCTTCTTCAGGGGATCTTCCGGACTCAGGGATCAAGTCCATGCCTCTTTTGTCTCCTGTATTGGCAGGCGGGTTCTTTACCACTGGCACCACCTGGGAAGCCCTGTGTGATCTACAGACCCTTAAAATTTTACTGGCCTCCATGGCTGTTACCTTTCCAATCCTGAGCCACAAAATCAGACAAAAACAACCCAGAGACATATTTGACTCTGGGTTTGACTCCACTGACAGAGCCTTTCTCCCTTGGGTAAGAGTAAGTGCCAAGAACATGTAATTGGAAATCTTTCCCTAAAGTTAAGAAGGCTAGCTGATGCCACAGCCAAAACAACAGCAATTCAACAACAATCCTTGACTCACTGGCTACAATACATGCGTGTGTATATTAACTCAGTCACTTCAGTTATGTATGATTTTTTCCAACTCCGTGGACTGTAGCCCACTAGGCTTTTCTGTCCATGGGATTCTCCAGGCAAGAATACTGGAGTAGGTTGCTGTGCCATCCTCCAGGGGGTCTTCCTGAGCAGAAAATTGAACCTGCACCATCTCATCTCAAACAGATTCTTTACCCACTGAGCCACCTGGGAAGCCCCACTGGCTAAAATGGTTTTGGACAATTGCATAGCCCTTGATTACTTGCTGAAAAAGGAGCCATTTATGCAATAGCAAATATCACCTGTTGTACATGGATAATGCCTCTGAAGAGGCATGGGGTCAGGAAGATCTCCTGGAAGAGGGCATGGCAACCCACTTCACTATTCTTGCCTGGGAAATCCCAGGTACAGAGAACTCTGGCTGGCTACAGTCCATAGGTTTGCAAAGAGCCAGACACCACTGAAGCAACTGAGCATCACAGAATAGTACTAAAACTGTTCTACTTGAAGTGGGGGGAGGCGGTTAATTTATCAGAGTTAAAAATTAAAGTCCCCAAGGGGCTTTTTATCATGGTTAATATATGAAATTTTTAATTTCATGGCTGCAGTCACCATCTGCAGTGATTTTGGAGCACAAAAAAATAAAGTCTGACACTGTTTCCACTGTTTCCCCATCTATTTCCCATGAAGTGATGGGACCAGATGCCATGATCTTCGTTTTCTGAATGTTGAGCTTTAAGCCAACTTTTTCACTCTCCTCTTTCACTTTCATCAACAGGCTTTTGAGTTCCTCTTCACTTTCTGCCGTAAGGGTGGTGCCATCTGCATATCTGAGGTGATTGATATTTCTCCCAGCAATCTTGATTCCAGCTTGTGCTTCTTCTAGCCCAGCGTTTCTCATGATGTACTCTGCATATAAGTTTTTCCAGTGGTCATGTATGGATGTGAGAGCTGAACTGTGAAGAAAGCTGAGCGCCAAAGAATTGATGCTTTTGAACTGTGGTGTTGGAGAAGACTCTTGAGAAATATATATGATAGAATCCAGGACTTTGGTGATACTCAAGATGGCCTATCCATGGCACCTTGAGACAGCTGAGCCGGCTCCTCCCACACAGTGGTCTCCCTCACCTCTACAGGAATGTTCTCGAAACTTACTGCCATCCATCCAGATGTCAGCCTTCATCATAAACGTCCTACTCACTGCTGGGATTACACCCTTCACTTTATTCATAAGCTTTCAGAATTCATGAAAACCCCAAAATCACTGTCAAGAGATGCAAGAAAATCTATCCTGTTGTTTGTTCACAGTAGAGAGACTGGTTTTCTTATAATAAATAATTTTAAGAACTTACATTTTAATATGTATTTCTAAGAAGAAATAAGTTAATAACCTTGTCCACATCTCTATGAGGTGGATAAATATTATAATTCTATTACCAAGAGGACTAGAATAGTAAATATAAGAGTGCAAGTATTTTACTAAAGTAAAATGGTCTTCCCCTCTTGTTGACTATCCCATGCAGGCTTATGCCTAGGCATTTGGGGGACAGGTAAATCACTTTATAAGCATTTAATCAAGGTGAGCTCAGTTTTAAACTAGCACAATGAAATCTTAAAGAAGAAAAAATAATTGCATTAAAGCCAAAATGCAATATCTTCTTATTCCCTAAATATTTCTTCTTTAGGTTATTTTATTCGGGAGTTCTCAATGTTATCTTTTAAGGACTCTTTACTTTGTTTTGATAATATCACTCAAAATTGTGATTTCTCTAATAAGAAAATAATAAAAATACTTACTGAGTACCTCCTATGAGCCAGGCAATGAGCTGGGTACGTGGCACATGTAAACTCCTTTTGATGATGAAGAAACTGAAACCACGCAAGTTTAAGCCCTTGTTCAAGGTTACCAGGTAGCAAGGAACAAGGGTGGGCTGAAGGTAGTTAGGAGACAGCAGATTCTTAAGCTCTATTCAGCCTAGCTTCATAAAGTCTTCTGTAGATAATAGGGTTAGCCAAAATGTTCTTTACCAATCCCTTCCTACATGACATAGCAGGGGAAAGTAGGCATTACTCTGCAAAAAAAGAGATGGAGAAAGGTAAAATAATGCTGTTCACAAACTGGCCCTCGAACACAGAGGACAAGTAATGAGGGAAGAAAGAGGCAGTCACTCCAGGTTGGGAGGCAGTGGTTCTAATAAGCAAAGGAAACTTAGTTACCAGGCTTGTCTCTGCCACAAGACAAGTAGACCTCCACATCCATCTGCCAGAATCTCAAAAGTTTATACAGCAGCCTTAACTTCAGTCATATATTCCTCCAGATGGTCTCAGCACTCGTTGCTCTCTCAAGGCTGAGTCCGTAACACCCACTCCCATTCTGGGAATCATGGGCAGAACATCCATTCCAGGCATGGGGAGGGGGCGGGAGCCCCTCATTACCTGAGTGCAGGTCACAGGTCAACCTGCGGTCACATCCTCTCTCAGTTCAGTTCAGTCGCTCAGTCGTGTCCGACCCTTTGCAACCCCATGAATCACCGCATGCCAGGCCTCCCTGTCCATCACCAACTCCCGGAGTTCACTCAGACTCACATCCATCGAGTCAGTGATGCCATCCAGCCATCTCATCCTCTGTTGTCCCCTTCTTCTCCTGCCCTCAATCCTTCCCAGCATAAGGGTCTTTTCCAGTGAGTCAACTCTTCTCATGAGGTGGCCAAAGTATTGGAGTCGCAGCTTCAGCTTCAGTCCTTTCAATGAACACCCAGGACTGATCTCCTTTAGGATGGACTGGTTGGATCTCCTTGCAGTCCAAGGGACTCTCAAGAGTCTTCTCCAGTGCACCAGCCCCAAGCATCCAGTATCATGCATCGAACCTGGACTGGCAACTCGTTTCATACATGATACTATACATGGGACGACCCAGAGGGATGGTATGGTGAGGGAGGAGGGAGGAGGATTCAGGATGGGGAACACATGTATACCTGTGGTGGATTCATTTTGATATTTGGCAAAACTAATACAATTTGTAAAGTTTAAAAATAAAATAAAATTAAAAAAAAAAAAAGAGTCTTCTCCAACACCACAGTTCAAAAGCATCAATTCTTCAGCACTCAGCTTTCTTTATAATCCAACTCTCACACCCATACATGACCACTGGAAAAACCATAGCCTTGACTAGACGGACCTTTGTTGGCAAAGTAATGTCTCTGTTTTTCAATATGCTATCTAGGTTGTTCATAACTTTCCTTCCAAGGAGAAAGCGTCTTTTAATTTCATGGCTGCAGTCACCATCTGCAGTGATTTTGGAGCCCAGAAAAATAAAGTCTGACACTGTTTCCACTGTTTCCCCATCTATTTCCCATGAAGTGGTGGGACCGGATGCCATGATCTTTGTTTTCTGAATGTTGAGCTTTAAGCCCACTTTTTCACTCTTCACTTTCACTTTCATCAAGAGGCTTTTTAGTTCTTCTTCACTTTCTGCCATAAGGGTGGTGTCATCTGCATATCTGAGGTGATTGATATTTCTCCCAGCATTCTTGATTCCAGCTTGTGCTTCTTCCAGCCCAGCGTTTCTCATGATGTACTCTGCATAGAAGTTAAATAAGCAGGGTGACAATATACAGCCTTGATGTACTCCTTTTCCTATTTGGAACCAGTCTGTTGTTCCATGTCCAGTTCCAACTGTTGTTTCCTGACTTGCATATAGGTTTCTCAAGAGGTAGGTCAGGTGGTCTGGTATTCCCATCTCTTTCAGAATTTTCTACAGTTTATTGTGATCCACAGAGTCAAAGGCTTTGGCATAGTAAATAAAGCAGAAATAGATGTTTTCCTGGAACTCTCTTGCTTTTTCGATGATCCAGCAGATGTTGGCAATTTGATCTCTGGTTCCTCTGCCTTTTCTAAAACCAGCTTGAAGGTCTGAAAGTTCACAGTTCACGTACTGCTGAAGCCTGACTTGGAGAATTTGAGCATTACTTTACTAGCATGCAGGATGAGTGCAATTGTGTGGTAGTTTGAGCATTTTCTCTATAACCTCACATCCTCTCTATAACCTCCTTATTCAGGTTGGATTTGCACCCAGGTTTAAAGTCATGACGTTTTATATGCCCCACTTTATTAATTTGTCAAAATTAGTTGTTGTTCATTAGTCCTTCATACTTCTGATTGACAGATAGGGATGATCCTGAGAAATAGTCCCTTTAGTTTAAAGATTTCTTTTTTCTTGCTTCAAAGCAAAGAGATAAAGGGCTATCAAAGTGTCTTCTATCAAATGCAGAGATATTTCCTTCACCACAGACACCGATGCATAACATCAGTCTAGCTTTAGGTCTGAAACTCATCATAAAATGTCTAAAGTTGCAAATCCAAGTGTGATCTCTCTTTTCATCCAAGCTCAGAGTATTTCCATGGGTCCTCTTATCAGATACCAGGTTATATAGAGTAGAGGGAAGCAGTGGGTGTCAAAGAAACAGATAAGGTAAGGTAGAACATTCTCTACAGGATCCTAAGTTGCAAGGAAATTGAGGAGTGTTGTTGGTTTGTTTATTCTAAAATAAAAGTAAATCATTTTTAATATGTTTATTTTTATTTCAACTTCAGTCTTCTGAATGGCAGATTGAAAAAAGCCATAGAGAAATATTTGATTAAATAGATATACATTCCAAAGTAATCACTGAGGACGTCGTTTTTTTATTTAGAAGATGACATCATAAGATTACACTTGAGCGTTTCCCCTTACTCTAAACAACTATCATAGATGGATACAAAGCAAAATCTAAACATTAAAATGTGGCAAAACTAAAACAAAACAAAGAGATACATAACATATATAACTGTCAAGGTCCCAGCGGGAAACAGATGTTACCCTCCAAGGATTTAAATTGTAAAGAGTTAAATGAGGGGACCATATGTGGAGGTGTAGTCAGGATTAAATCAGTAGGGATGATAAGTCACCCAGAGGCAGGCGGCGGGAGGAAGAATGATAAAGGGAGTGAACGATGACAGCAGTTGTGTGTGGCAACCAAAACTTTCCTTAAAATAAACTCATAACACTGGCCAACTTTGTCAAAACTAAAGCTCATTGTTCGCTTTTTAAATCACTCTTGCAGATACTAAAGATAAATCAGGTGACTTTACCTCAGATATGTTCTCAATTTCACTGTAGAACCTCATTTTCTCTATTGTCTTTCATATTTTGTCTAACCATTTTATTTACTTACCGTTTTTTCCCTTCATGGACAGAGGTCAAACCCATTATCTTCTGTACACACATATTTCTTCTTAACTTTTGAATTTATTAGAGCCTTCAACCACCAATATTAGTTTCAATTGTTATCGACAATTACTAACTTTTGCCATATGCCAAAAAGTACCAGGGAATAAATTGAATACTGTCCATTACATACAAGCATGCTAGAGTAGCAGTGTTCCAGAAATCGCTGTACTCCAGTATACACATCTGCATCAAGTAGACTACATTACTGTTTCCAATTATTCACTGACTTGTTGTGATTGTTTCCACACATTTGCCATGGCCTCGTGGTAAGCAAAGTGTATTTCTTTGCGCTTTGATTGGGAATGGCCACATCCCTGGCTTTGACTGTTGGGATGTCAGAGTACAGGAGGCGAGCGTCCGTGTGTGCTAATTTGCTTCAGTCGTGTCCGCCTCTGTGCAGCCCCACAGACTGTAACCCGCCAGGCTTCTCTGTTCATGGGATTCTCCAGGCAAGAATACTGCAGTGGGTTTCCTTCTCCAGAGGGTCTTCCTAACCCAGAGATCAAACCTGCATCTTTTTTCTCCTGCATTAGCAGCTGTGTTCTTTACCACTAGCGCCACCTGGGAAACCCTATGGGGCGGAGCTTTGGCTGGAAATGTCCTTTCATGATGGGACATGCATTCTCACACTCCAGAGATCACGCATCAGAGAATCATGTCTCACGTAGCTAACACTCAACACGCTATACCTTAGAACAAATACAGGTGTTTCAGGAAGCCTGAATCACAGAACTTCGGGTCCAGCCTAACCTAACTAATCTACAGACTACCTGCAGACATATGAGCAATGAAATAAATATTCCTTTAATCCACCAGGTCTGGAGATACTTAGATAAGCAGCATTATTATGGCAACACCTGACTGAATCATGAAACAGCTATTATTGCTGATGCTTTTACTTTGTGAAGGTGACTAGTAAACATGTACACTAAGATATGGTATTTTATATCTTTTTCAGCTTACTAACTGATGCGTGCTCAGTTGCATCCTACTCTTTGCAACCCCATGGAGTGTAGCCCACTAGGCTCCCCTATTCATAGGATTGTCCAGGCAAGAATACTGGAGTGTGTTGCCATTTCCTACTCCAGGGGATCTTCCCAACCCAGGGATCGAACTTGTATCTCTTCTGTTCTCCTGCCTTAGCTCACAGATTCTTTACCACTGAATCACCTGGGAAACCCTAGCCAGTTTTTATTGTACAAAACTTTTTTTATCCAGATAATGTATTTGGAATAATTAGTCTTACTGATTTGTAGTATGATAAACAGTTTAAATAATATTTTTGGATAATACTATTATAATAGTTTTAGTTTACTCATATATTCAAATTTTACCTAACCATTCTGTAGAAACAATATTAAGTTATTTACCCTGAAAATCTGTTTAGGGAGTTAAAAATTCCAGAATTAAGTTTTTTTATGAAGAATTTTTATGTCATTTATAAACCAAAACACTGCAAAATAAAATAAAGCATATAAATATCATTTTTCTCATATTATGATAAAATCAGATAGCATATATTGTTTTAAATCAAAATTATTAAAACCAGTATAAATTGTCCAAAGATTCATCTGAATCAGAAATAGTCTTAACTGTTTTCAAGATTTAGTATGTTTAAATAAAAAAAATTTTAACATTTTTGCTTTGCTTTTCCTAATACAATTTTTTTCTTTTAGTACTTTATTTTGATAATTTTTAAACATACAGAAAAGTTTAAAAAACTGGCCAATAAACATCCATATACACCTGTTACCTAGATTTATCAATTACTAATATTTTGCCATATTTCCTTTATCTATTTTTAAATACATAATTTTAAATGAACGTAATTTTGGAATAGTTACAGAAAAGGTGCAACGAGTATTGTTCCGAGTTCCTGTACTGACATCTTTCCTTCATTTTCCCCTAAAGTAACAACTTATACAGCCTTGGTTAAATTATCAATATTAAGTAGTTAATGTTGATGAGTTATATTAATTGTAAACTTTATTCAGATTTCACCTTTAAAGTACATTTAGAAGTAAAAAAGTTCTTAGGGTTTTTTTTTTTTTTTCTAGCTAGTTTTCTGATATCAATGACCTTACTGTGCTTCTTATCTTTTAACCTAGAAATCAAGGTCATTATATTTTAAAGTTTTCTTTTTCCTTCCTTGAGTTATAGTCCAACAAGTATTTAAAGTTGTTTTGTTTTTTTCTGCTTCTGGAAATTTATAAACTCTTGCATTTTAAATTTATATAGGCCTTTCTGGTGTCCATAACCGAAGAAACAAGAGCTCTATTCCATTTAAGTGAATTTATAATCTAACTCATCAATTTGTATTTGGAGATAAGCAGTTATATGGCATTCTGTTTGTTTACAAAATATTTCAAATCACATCCTGGGGTTTTGTTATCAAGCTCTTGGCAGGCTAGTTTGGACCTATAAGTTCCAACTTCTGTTGGACCTATATAATGGTTTGGACCTATTAATTTGACCTAATAGTTTGGACCTATGTTGGAATTTATAATTTTCTCAACATACATTAAGTATTGTTCTGGGCAGTATTTGTTTGGTCAGATGAGGGAGTCACAATTTAAAGTTTATTAACACCTTTTGTTCGGAGAAGGCAATGGCAACCCACTCCAGTACTCTTGCCTGGAAAATTCCATGGATGGAGGAGCCTGGTGGGCTGCAGTCCATGGGGTCGCTAGGAGTCGGACACGACTGAGCGACTTCACTTTCATGCATTGGAGAAGGAAATGGCAACCCACTCCAGTGTTCTTGCCTGGAGAATCCCAGGGACGGGGGAGCCTGGTGGGCTGCGGTCTATGGGGTTGCACAGAGTCGGACATGACTGAAGTGACTTAGCAGCAGCGGCAACACCTTTTGTTCACATGTGAAGTTTTCCTCACATTTTGACCTGAATCATGTATATATTTCCATGAGATTTCCTCATTTTTAAGAGAGGAGAAAGAATGTTCATATACTCAGAAATCTGATGATAGCTAAGAAAGTAATGAAGACAAAGTAGAAGCCATCTTTTTAATTCAAAAACACTCAGGATTAATTTTTTTTAAATTTCCATTAAATGTAAGCAAAATTATCTTTCAGAAATTCTTTTGAAAATCATTCAAGCACTTGAAAAGCTGTTCAACTTATTGTTTATCAGGGAAACACAAATTAAAACTCCAATGGGATACCGCTTCACACACACTGGAATGACTGAAATTCAGAAGACTGGCAACAAGCAAAATTCCATTGCAAGTAGGGTAACCGAAATGCTCATAAATTACTAATGTGAATGTAAAATGGTACAAGTGCTTTGGAAACCTGTTTAAACGCTTCTTGCAAAGAAGATACACATACCCATCTGTACAGTAATTAGACTTCAAAATTTACACCAGTAAGGTTAAAATATGTCCATAAAAAGCTGTGTATAAGGATGTTCATATCATTTTTAGTCATAAAAATCCCAAACTGAGAATAGTCTGGGATTCCATCAACAGGATAATGGATGAACAAATAGTGATGTATTTATACACTGGGATACTGCTTAGCAAGAAAAAGGAATGAACTGCTACGATACCATGCATGAATCTCAGAAGAAACATACACACACATAAATACATGCTATCAAAGTCCATCGATATAAAGGTCAAGAGCAGTCAAAACTAACCTGTAGTAATAGAAATCAGAAAACAAGAGGTTGTCCTGGTGGAAGGAGAGTATTTGATACACTTGGTATAATTATTTGGCACAATGGAATGATACTTTATCCTTTTTACATATATATAATTACTTGTTAAAATGTCTGTGCATTTTATTAAATGCCTCAATTTTTAAAAACTCTATTATAAAAACTACAAAATTCAGGGTATTAATTACCTCTGGGAGAGGCAGCAGGACAGGATATAGAAGGAGCACTCAGTGGCAACAGTACTGGAACATTTAAAGGTTTGAGATCCAAAGATATGTTCAAAAATGTTTAATAATATGTAAATTATATACACTGTTTTGCATTTATCAACTATTATAATATTTTACAAAATTCCTTCTTTTTCACTTTTGAGTGTTTAATGTTAGAATTTTTTTTGAAAGTTTAGTAGAACTCTCCATTAAAACTAAACTTGTTCTTGAATTTGCTATGGGTGAAGATTTTTAACCAATGATTTAACTTCTTTAAAGTTTATAAACAACTCAGACAGAGGAAATAAGTATTAGTATAAGATCTTACATTTATTATTCCTCTTTTCTATTACTTGTAAACTCCTTAGGTAAGATGCTTACCTAATTCATTTCAAACTTTCTTTTTTTGTAATAAGTATAATAAGGCTTTATACTCTAAGTATTACTTTGGTTGTATAACAAATACTTGTGTATATATAGCTTTTGCATTATTATTGTAAATATTTTCTAACTTACATTATTATTTTTACTCATAAGATACAGTTTTTCTTAATTTAAAGATAATTGGTTTTTTTCTGGTTACATTGTGTTGTTATTTTTTAACTAATTTCAATGTGGTCACGTAATGTGGCTTGAATGCTCCCAATCATTTGAAATTAATGAGATAGTTTTGCAGAAGTTCCATATATTCTGCAGATTTAAGTTTCTATATATTTTCATTAGACAAAGCTGGATATTTTTGTTGTTCATATTCTAATACACTTGAGTTAAATGCACAAAAATCTTTATTCATTCAATTAATTACTATTTGCTTGTGAGCTGGTACTCCAGAAAATATTCAGTTATTTCCCACTATATGATTCAAACCATGCTCAATGATTAGACCCATAAGATATTTTACTCCACAAATATTTAGTAACACTTTTGCTTGATATTTTAATGGAAGAGGCAAATAACATAAACATATATATACAACATTTGATAAATTATATAAATGCACATTGATTCAGTGAGATCACAAAAGTGGGATTAAGAACTTTGGAGGATCCAGGAGGTCTTCCTAAAAGATTGTGCTCTTTTAAACTCTCTGTGAGGCTCTTTAGTGGTGTAAGAAGCACAGTCATGAAATAAGGGAAACTGGCACTTTATCAGTCTTGATTACAAGAGACCTATTTTACTGGTTCATTCTTTTATTCAGATGTTTCTGTTATTTATTCTATTTAATTTATTTACTAAGATGCTATTATGTAACAGATACTATTTTAGTACTTTAAAAAATGCTTTATTTTATGCTTATCATTGCCCTGGGCTATAGGTCTTACTCTTAAGGAATAAACAAAAAGGGGAGGTAATATAATCAGGGTTCACACTGCTAGAAGGTGAGGTTTAGTTTAAACCTAGTTCTATTGATCACAGTTCCCAAAAATGTGTAGCACACATGTTGAAGTAAAAATAAAATTCAGATGACATTACAGCAATTCTATTTACTTTTCAACAGACCTTATACCACACCTAACTTCAGGTTTCCCAAGAAATTCCTATTGCAATATAATCTCTAGTTTCATTAAAATGTTTTTACCTAACTCAACCTGACCAATAATACCGATAAATGCATCTTCAGTACTCCTCTCAGTATGGAATAATTGCTAGGTAGTTCTGGGCACAGAGAATGCTATTGTTTGCACTTAGTATTTTGATTGCCAAGAGCCAAAAAGCTCAGAGCAGCAATTTAATATCTGAAAATCAACTAATGATTAAAGAATTTAAAGTTCCTTTTTATAACAGTATCTCCAGATCACATTTATAAAGAAAGCTATCTGGGTTCAGTTTCTGATGTGCCAATAACTACAGTTGTTAAATAACACCTGTGAAGGAGAATTATCTTTTGATATCAACTACAAATTTTAATGCAATTATATTTGCTAACTCACTTAACAAACTCTTCTCTCTACTTTGCATTGAATGCGTTGTAAAATATAAACAAAGATTCTAAAATTCAGTTATACAGACATTTATTAAATGCAAACAAAAGGATATATTGGGTGAGTTATTTTGGTTTTCTCAAGTCTGAAACTCTATTCCCTGTTAAATCATTAACAATCTTTGAATTTTCAGAAGAAACAGCGATGCATGTTTTCCTTCTCTCCCTCTATACCTCCAATCTCTCTCTCTTTCTCACCCCTCCCACACACATATATACAATTATTATTTGAAGAAGTTTCTTTGTGCATTACGTAAACTCCATAATCATCTGAAGTACACCTTACCTCTTTTCTAGGTATACAACCTGAGTTACCTGCCTGAAAGTATTGCCAAAAAATTAAACTATAATGTGATATAAAATGAACTCATGATATTTTATGAGAAAAGATTTATGTTGAAAGTAAAAGATTGACTTTTTATTTTCTTTAAATTTTTCTCCTTGAATTTGATATAACAGAGTTACCAGAAAGGTATTTAAGACAAATTACATTGAGGTAACACCATCTATTCTGTTTAATTTTACTGAAGTCATGAGTGCTAAAACAAATGCCATTGGCTGCCCAATTAGTCTTCTTAAAACATTATTATACTGTATTCTTTTCCTTCTTCCAAATGTGTTTCCCCAATTCATGCAACACCTATATCAAATACAAGCTTCTTTTTAAAATCTGATTGTCATCTACAGACCATATTTTTCAATGATTCCCAATGTTCAACCCAGTCATCTTCTCCATTTCTATCCCTATATCTCTCTATAAGTTTTAGTGAAAAAAGCAGGGAAAGTATTTGCAATGGAAAATAATAAAAAGATAAGCAACATTCCAAAATCTTTTAATTTCCTACCTCTCACCTACTATGGCCACAGACACCCTCTCTATACACTTGTCTTGTCAGTACACAGAGACTACAGGCAAACTATAGAGTCAATGCAATCCTTATCAAAAAATCAATGGCATTTTTCACAAACTAGAACAAATAATTTTAAAATTTGTATGGAAACATAATAGTAGAAAGTAGAACAAGAAATCTCAAGAAAGTAGAACAAAGCTGGAGATATCATGCTACCTAATTTAAACTATACTACAAAACTAAAATTATCAAAACAGTAAGACACTGGCACAAAAGCAAATACATCAATCAGTGGAACTGAACAGAGAGCTTAGAAATAAACTTTCATGGGCCTTTAATCTACAACAAAGGAGACAAGAATGTATAATGGGGAAAAGTCAGCCTCTTCAGTAAATGGTCTTGGGAATACTGGCCAGCTACATGCAAAAGAATCAAACTAGACTTCATCATAACATATACCAAAAAAAAAAAAAAACTCTCTATATATTGAAGACTTAAATGTAATACCCCCAAATTTAAAACTTCTAGAAGAAAACACAGTATTATTCTCTTTGATGCTGGTCTTAGAAATATTTTTCTTTTGGCTATTTCCCTTCCTCAGGCAAGAGGATCAAATGCAAAAATAAATAAATGGGACTACATCAAACTAAAAAGCCTTTCCACAGTTAAGGGAACTAACAACAATTTGAAAAGGAAGCCTACTGAGTGAGAGAACATATTTGCAAATGATATACCTGATAAGAGGCTAATATACAAAATATACAAAGAACTCATACAATTCAACATTGAAAAAACAAAACAAAATAAGCAATCCAAATGAAAATTGTCAGAGTAACTGAGTAGACAGTTTTCCAAAGCAGATATACATAAGGCCAACAGGCACATGAAAAGATGCTAAACATTATTCATAGTCAGGGAAATGCAAGTCAAAAGCACAATGAGATATCACCTTGCTAAGTCACTTCAGACGTGTCTGACTCTGTGCGACCCCATAGATGGCAGTCCACCAGGCTCCCCCGTCCCTGGGATTCTCCAGGCAAAAACACTGGAGTGGGTTGCCATTTCCTTCTCCAATGCATGAAAGTGAGAAGTGAAAGGGAAGTCGCTCAGTCGTGTCTGACCCTCAGCGACCCCATGAACTGCAGCCTTCCAGGCTCCTCCATCCATGGGATTTTCCAGGCAGGAGTACTGGAGTGGGGTGCCATTGCCTTCTCCGAGATATCACCTTACACCTGTCAGAATAGCTGTTCTCAAAAGGTAACAAACAGCAAGTGTTGCCAAGGATGTGGAGAAAAGAGAACCTCATGCACTGTTGCTGGGAATGTAAACTGGTGCTGTCACTATGTAAAACAGTATGGAGATGCCTCAAAAAATTAGAAATAGAACTACTACATCCAGCAATTCTACTCCTGAGTATTTATCTGAAGAGAGCAAAATCACTAATTCAAAAAGGTACATGAACTGTTGCATTCATTGCAGCATTATTTACAATAGCCAATGTACAGAAGAAACCTTGGTGCTCATCAACATATGAATGTATGAAGAAGATACATGTATACAAAGGACTATCACTCATCCACAAAAAGAATGAAATCTTGCCATTTGTGTCTTCATAGATAGATCTAGAGGGTATTATGCTAACTGAAGTAAGTCATACAGAGAAGGACAAGAACTGTATGTTTTCAGTTATTTGTGGAATCTGAAAAAACAAAAAAAATGAATAAATATATCTACACAGTAACAGAGTCATAGTAAACAGAACAAACACGTTATTGCCAGGGAGGAGGAAATATGTGAGGGAGATTAAAAGATACAAACTTACAGTTAAAAAGATAAATGAGTCACAAATATTAAGTGTAGAATGTGAAGAATATAGTCAGTATTAATAATTATGTAATATCTATGGTGACAGATCATGGCCAATAGATGGGGAAACAATGGAAACAGTGAAAGACCTTATTTTGCGGGGCTCCAAAATCACTGCAGATGGTGACTGCAGCCATGAAATTAAAAGATTCTTGCTCCTTGGAAGAAAAGCTATAACCAATCTAGATAGCATATTAAAAAGCAGAGACATTACTTTGCCAACAAATGTCCATCTAGTCAAAGCTATGGTTTTTCCGTAGTCATGTATGGATGTGAGAGTTGGACCAAAAGAAAGCTGAGCACCTAAGAATTGATGCTTTTGAATCATGGTGTTGGAGAAGACTCTTGAGAGTCCCTTGGACTGCAAGGAGATCCAACCAGTCCATCCTCAAGGAAATCAGTCCTGAATATTCATTAGAAGAACTGATGTTGAAGCTGAAACTCCAATACTTTGGCCACCTGATGCGAAGAACTGACTCATTGGAAAAGACCCTAATGCTGGGAAAGAATGAAGACAGGAGGAGGAGAGGACAACAGAAGATGAGATGGTTGGATGGCATCCCCGAATCAATAGACATGAATTTGAGCAAGCTCCAGGAGTTGGTGATGGACGGGGAAGCCTAGAGTGCTGCATTCCGTGGGGTCTCAGAGTCAGACACTACTGAGTGACTGGACTGAATTGAAGGTAACAGATGGTAACTGTACTTATTGTGGTGATCACTTTGAAATGTATAGAAATTCTAATCAGTATCTTATGTACCAAGAACTAAAATAGCTTTATAGATTATTTATACTACAAAAACAAAGAGACTTATAGAAATAGATGTCAGATTTGTGGTTTCCAGAGGCAGGGGTAGGGAGAGAAGGGATTGGAGTAAGGTAGTCAAAGGTGCAAACTTAGTTATAAGATAAATAAGTACTGGGAATACAGTGTACAATATGACAGATATAATTAACACTGCTGTGCATTACATATGATAGTTGTTAAGAGAGTAAATCCTGACTTCTCATCACAAGGAAAAATTTTTTTCTTTTTCTTTAATTTTCTATCCACATGATATGGTGGACATGAACATTCACTAAACTTATTGTGGTAATCATTTCATGATGTACATAAATCAAATCACTATGCTGTACACCTTAAAATTATTCAATGCTGTATATCAATTATACCTCCATAAAAATGGAAAAAGAAAGAGAGTGGGACGTACTAAGGAGAAAGGTTTAGGAGTATAAACAGAGTTACAGGATTTACAAGTGTAAATAGGTTTGAATCAAGGCTGACTCCAAACAGAACAAAAACACGAAGGCAGTGAAGGTAAAAGCCACGTGGGTATCTAAATAATGAGAATCTAAGGTGAATGAAGCAGCCAACACAAAATCCCTAACAGAGAACATACCTGATGTTTTTTGTGAAACAACAAGAAAGCCCATGTGGCTGGAATGAGTGAATGAGGGGGAGAATATTACGAGAGGACAAAGACAAAATAAGTTTGGGGCAGATGTCAACATTAAATTTCACTGCCTTCTATTATCCTTCTTTCACCAGCCACAGGAATGAGATTTAGTATGTGTAGATTGAGTCTCATTGCTAATAAACAGCAAACTCTGAGATACAAACTCAAATCAGCCAGACTACAAAAATCAATGTTCTTTCCACTAATTAGGGCTTATGGGTATTTAATATTTCAAGTCTGTTCAAAGAAAAACTGAAATAAATAAGTAAACAAAAAGACAGATTTTTTATTTCATTTTTTTTACTGATCCCTTATTTACTGATCTGAGAATTGAAGTCTATCTTCAGTCACCCACTTGATTTATATCAGCTCTAATTTTGTCACTTTTTAATTTAGTTGCCTTCTGTATCTCTCCAGTGGTTGGGTCTTTGGAAAATATAATCTATCACAGATCTATTTTAATACCAATCTGAGCATACATATTTATGAAGGTTAAATAAAAATTAAATGAAATAGTTCAGTGCCTGAGAATGTTTAGCTGCTAAGAAAGCAATAATATATGGCAAACTCTGTGATGCAAGGACAAACATGGGACCATATATTAACAATTCAAAAATCTTTAAAGGAAAATCAAACTTTTTCCCCAAAAGTAAGATTATTCAGGTCAGAACCATCTGAGTTAGATGCTCATGGAAAATGGGAGTGGTGGGGCAGTCTGGGGGCTTTCTTGGTAGCTCAGCTGGTAAAGAATATGCCTGCAAGGCAGGAGGCCCCGGTTCCATTCCTGGATCTCCAGGAAGATCCCCTGGAGAAGGGGTAGCCTATCCAGTATTCATGGACTTCCCTGGTGGCTCAGACAGTAAAGAATCCGCCTGCAGTGTGGGAGACCTGGGTTCGATCTGTGGGTCGGCAAGATCCTCTGGAGGAGGGCATGGTAACCCACGCCAGTATTCTTGCCTGGAGAATCCCCATGGACAGAGGAGCCTGGCAGGCTATAGTCCATGGGGTTGAAAAGAGTCAGACATGACTGAGAGACTAAGCACAGCCTAGCACAGGGCAGTCTGGAGGTGATGTATCCATGGGGAAAACTGGAAGACCAGCACTAGGGCAAACAGAAGAAATACTCAAACACACTTGCATTTCACACTGACTGCCAGTCAGAGAACAGCAGTGATGGCATCCTCAGTACTGACTTGTTGGTGTCCTTCCCAGACCGTAATGAAGGGAGCTTCATTGTCTTCATTTTACAGGGGCAAGGTGTAAGGCATAGATCTCAGTTACAAATCTCTGACTAAGACCAATTGTGTTGACTGTCAGGGTTTTCTATAAGATCACATAGCCTCCTTGTGGTATGTGTCAGTTGCTCAGTCGTGTCCAACTCTTTGCGGTCTCATGGACTGTATCCCGCCAGGTTCCTCTGTCCATGGAATTCTCCAGGCAAGAATACTGGAGTGGATTGCCATTCCCTTCTCCAGGGGATCTTCCCGACCCAGGGATTGAACCTGGGTCTCCTGCATTGCAGGCAGATTCTTTACCGTTTGAGCCACCAGGGAATCCTCCTTCCCAAGCCAGGGATGGAACCCAGGTCTCCCGCATTGCAGGTGTTTTTTTTACCAGCTGAGCCACCAGGAAGCTATAATAAGGGTTAATGGTTTCAATTATGAAAAGCTAACTGGAGTATTATACTGGCAAAAGAAATGCTTCTCCATATTCTGATCTATAAGGAAATGGGAAAACTTCCTCATCCGTATCCTACCCCTTAGGACTCTACATGCCATTTCAGTAGTTCTGAGTTAGCCAAAAATAACCTTTTATTGATTTTATCAGTTGAAATCCATTGATAGCACTGTACCTTCTAATAGTTTTTCTTCACCAAAAGTTTTCTTCACCAAATAGCTTTCCTCCACTAGGTGGAGGCTATAGTTGTACTGCTCTGTCAAAATGAATATGAACTTAAGGGCAGCTACTGAAGCTCATGGGTAAACATAATAGGGTGCTACTCAAATTTAATAAGAATCATATGACCCCAAAAGCAAAAGCCCCTTATTCTTCAGTTAGGTCATCTTATGAAAATACAAAAAGAATATCTCTTAAAGGAATATTAATGTGAGCTTGGTGTCTATACTTACGTATATGGCTTTATATAATGTGGCTCCATCAGTTAGATCTCGTATTTATAAGAATCTGTATATTCAGTGGGAAAAGTACTTATCTTTTTTAAAATTAGAAGAAATTCTATCCCATTGTCAATTCTTTTCAGCAGTGTTGCTGAAATGTTTCTTTCCCTAAAAATAGAAAAATGAATTACTTAGGATCAAAGAGGAATTTGGATTTCTGCAAACTCTCATGTTTGACTTAATTGGGTGGAGGATGTTTTTTCATATAATTAAAGCAATAAAACATCATTAAGTGGGACAAAATGAAACAGGGAGGAAGATACATTTCAACACAATAAAAATCTATAGTGATATAGGTAAAGTACTAGGAAATTTGACTCCATTGAAAAATTTATTATGTTTTTTTCAGAGCTGCCATGTTGTTGAACATGACAGCATGCATAAGCACATGGCTTGTTTGGGTGTTGACTTCCGGGTGTCAGCCCACAGGAGTTTACTTCAGAAGAAATTAGAGACCCCTTGTTCCTGTGCCATTTGAACATTTTCTAGTGCTGCTGCTTATGACACAAGAAACGAGGGTCTCCTGTGTATGCTGTCAGGTTCAACAATTTGTGACCCTTTGGACTGTAGCTCACCAGGTTCCTCCTCTGTCCTTGGGATTTTTTTCAGGCAAAAATAGTGAAGTGGGTTGCCATTTCCTCCTCCCAGGGATCTTCCAAACCCAGGGATCAAACCCAAGTCTCCTGTATCTCCTTGCATTGCAGGTAGATTCTTTACCCTCTGAGCCATCAGGGGAGCCCTAAAACAAGCTATAGATAGGGCTAAGAGCCTCTGCTCCAGGATCAGAATTTAGTCTGCTGCTTCAAGACCCTCTAGGAGCTCTTTGAAATTCAGGACTCTGTATTCTTTCTGTCATCTGAAGCCACCCTTGACTTGTCAGAACATCTCTTTCCCACCAAAACCAAGAGTCCTTATAGCTGGATCACACTGAGGCTTTTAGCTCCCCTTTTTTCTCAACATTTTCCCTTAGGGGTACGAGCTGGATCTTTTCATTATATAAATATATTTTATTTATTTACTACTAAGGTGTTTTTCCTCAAACATTTTTCCTGAGCACTAAATTTTGCCAGTAGTCTTCATGTAAAAGTTACAACCTGCAGGCAACTTTCAAAGGGCATGTTTCTGATCCTGATACAAAGTGCTCACATGCTGTTATTCAAGTCCTTAAAGAAGGGGGCGGTGGCCAGGAGCAACCCCACATCCAAGGAGAGTGGCTGCGCAGGCGCAGGAGGGCCAAGAAGAGCTACTCCATGTTCAAGGTCAGGAGAGTCAGCGGTGAGGAGATAACCCTTGTCCAAGGTAAGGAGCAGCAGCTGCGCTTTGCTGGAGCAGCCAGGAAGAGATACCCCATGTCCAAGGTATGAGAAACCCAAGTAAGACAGTGGGTGTTGCGAGAGGGCATCAGAGGGCAGACACACTGAAACCATAATCACAGAAAACTAGTCAATCTAATCACATGGACCACAGTCTTGTCTAACTCAATGAAACTAAGCCATGCCATGTGGGGCCACCCAGGACAGGTGGGTCATGGTGGAGATATCTGACAGATTGTGGTCCACTGGGTAAGGTAATGGCAAACCACTTCAGTATTCTTGCCTTGAGAACCCCATGAACAGTATGAAAAAGGCAAAATGATAGGATACTGAAAGAGGAACTCCCCAGGTCGGTAGGTGCCCAATATGCTACTGGAGATCAGTGGAGAAATAACTCCAGAAAGAATGAAGGGATGGAGCCAAAGCAAAAACAATACCCAGTTGTGGATGTGACTGGTGATAGAAGCAAGGTCCAATGCTATAAAGAGCAATATTGCATAGGAATCTGGAATATTAGGTTCATGAATCAAGGCAAATTGGCAGTGGTCAAACAAGAGATGGCAAGAGTGAATGTCGACACTCTAGGAATCAGCGAACTGAAATGGACTGGAATGGGTGAATTTAACTCAGATGACCATTATATCCACTACTGCAGGCAGGAATCCCTCAGAAGAAATGGAGTAGTCATCATGGTCAACAAAAGAGTTCGAAATGCAGTACTTGGATGCAGTCTCAAAAATGACAGAGTGATCTCTGTTCGTTTCCAAGACAAACCATTCAATATCACAGTAATCCAAGTCTATGCCCCAACCAGGAATGCTGTAGAAGCTGAAGTTGAACTGTTCTGTGAAGACCTACAAGACCTTTTAGAACTAATGCCCCCAAAAGATATCCTTTTCATTATAGGGGACTGGAATGCAAAAGTAGGAAGTCAAGAAACACCTGGAGTAACAGGCGAATTTGGCCTTGGAATACAGAATGAAGCAGGGCAAAGGCTAACAGAATTTTGCCAAGAGAACACACTGGTCATAGCAAACACCCTCTTCCAATAACATAAGAGAAGACTCTATACATGGACATCACAGATGGTCAACATCAAAACCAGATTGATTATATTCTTTGCAGCCAAAGATGGAGAAGCTGTATACAGTCAGCAAAAACAAGACCGGGAGCTGAGACTGTGGCTCAGATCATGAACACCTTATCACCAAATTCAGACTTAAATTGAAGAAAGTGGGGAAAATCACTAGACCATTCAGATATGACCTAAATCAAATCCTTATGATTATACAGTGGAAGTGAGAAATAGATTTAAGGGCCTAGATCTGATAGATAGAGTGCCTCATGAACTATGGAATGAGGTTTGTGACATTGCACAGGAGACAGGGATCAAGAACATCTCCATGGAAAAGAAATGCAAAAAAGCAAAATGTCTGTCTGGGGAGGCCTTGCAAATAGCTGTGAAAAGAAGAGAAGCGAAAAGCAAAGGGAAAAAGGAAAGATAATAGCATCTGAATGCAGAGTTCCAAAGAATAGCAAGAAGAGATAAGAAAGCCTTCCTCAGCAATCAATGCAAAGAAATAGAGGAAAACAACAGAATGGGGAAAACTAGAAATCTCTTCAAGAAAATTAGAGATACCAAGGCAACATTTCATGCAAAGATGGGCTCGATAAAGGACAGAAATGGTATGGACCTAACAGAAGCAGAAGATATTAAGAAGAGGTGGCAAGAATACACAGAAGAACTGTACAAAAAAGATCTTCACAACCCAGATAATCACGATGGTGTGATCACTCACCTAGAGTCAGACATCCTAGAATGTGAAGTCAAGTGGGCCTTAGAAAGAACCACTACGAACAAAGCTAGTGGAGGTGATAGAATTCCAGTTGAGCTATTTCAAATCCTGAAATATGATGCTGTGAAAATGCTGCACTCAATATGGAGCAAATTTGGAAAACTCAGCAGTGGCCACAGGACTGGAAAAGGTCAGTTTGCATTCCAATCCCAAAGAAAGGCGATGCCATAGAATGCTCTAACTACCGCACAATCGCACTCATCTCACACGCTAGTAAAGCAATGCTCAAAATTCTCCAAGCCAGGCTTCAGCAATACGTGAACCGTGAACTTCCAGATGTTCAAGCTGGTTTTAGAAAAGGCAGAGGAACCAGAGATCAAATTGCCAACATCTGCTGGATCATCGAAAACGCAAGAGAGTTCCAGGAAAACATCTATTTCTGCTTTATTGACTATGCCAAAGCCTTTGACTGTGTGGATCACAATAAACTGTGGAAAATTCTGGAAGAGATGGGAATACCAGGCCACCTGATCTACCTCTTGAGAAACCTGTATTCAGGTCAGGAAGCAACAGTTAGAACTGGACATGGAACAGCAGACTGGTTCCAAATAGGAAAGAGTACGTCAAGGCTGTATACTGTCACCTTGCTTATTTAACTTCTATGCAGAGTACATTATGAGAAACACTGGGCTGGAAGAAGCACATGCTGAAATCAAAATTTCTGGGAGAAATATCAGTCACCTCAGATATGCAGATGACACCACCCTTATGGCAGAAAGTGAAGAGGAACTAAAAAGCCTCTTGAGGAAAGTGCAAGAGGAGAGTGAAAAAGTTGGCTTAAAACTCAACATTCAGAAAACAAAGATCATGGCATCTGGTCCCATCACTTCATGGGAACTAGATGGGGAAACAGTGGAAACAGTATCAGACTTCAGTTTTTTGGGCTCCAGAATCACTGCAGATGGTGATTGCAGCCATGATATTAAAAGATGCTTACTCCTTGGAAGGAAAGTTATGACCAACCTAGATAGCATATTCAAAAGCAGATCCATTACTTTGCCAACAAAGGTCCATCTAGTCAAGGCTATGGTTTTTCTTGTGGTCATGTATGGATGTGAGAGTTGGACTGTGAAGAAGGCTGAGTGCTGAAGAATTGATGCTTTTGAACGGTGGTGTTGGAGAAGACTCTTGAGAGTCCCCTGGACTGCAAAGAGATCGAACCAGTCCATTCTAAAGGAGATGGGTCCTGGGTGTTCTTTGGAAGGAATGATGCTGAAGCTGAAACTCCAGTACTTTGGCCACCTCATGCGAGGAGTTGAGTCATTGGAAAAGACTCTGATGCTGGGAGGGACTGAGGGCAGGGGGAGAAGGGGATGACAGAGGATGAGATGGCTGGATGGCATCAGCGACTCGATGGACATGAGTTTGGGTGAACTCCGGGAGTTAGTGATGGACAGGGAGGCCTGGTGTGCTGCGATTCATGGGGTTACAAACAGTCGGTCACGACTGAGCGACTGAAATGAACTGAAAGAAGGGAAGAGAAAACAAAAGGGGTAATAATCGTTATTAACCTGGATTCTTGAATTATGCTAACAGACACGACGGGTAGGCACAACTCAGTCTGATGTGTTTGGAGAACTGCAGGCTATTTGGGAGAAGTAAAGAGCAGACTTGATGGGGAAATAGGATTGGGCAAGCGGGGAAAGCTCAGAGGACAGAGGACCACATATGCCGTAACAAGAATTTGAACTTTTTCCAGGAAACAGGTCTTTTCAAATCTGGATGCACACTACAAAGTTCAGAGTTTTCTTAACAGAATTTTCTAAGTCTTATTCCAGACCTATAAAATCAGAATAATTACAGACAAAGCTGGTATGCTTTTTCTTAACCTGAGCCTGAGCTCCCATTGCTTTCTAAATCTCACCAGAAGAAAAGATGATGTCAAAATAAGAGAAGAAAATAGTTTAATAATTTTGAAAGTTCTATTATGAAATTTCATGCTGAACATGAATTATATGGAAGCATATAACTCTGTGTAAGGAAGAAACCTAGTTGATCAATAATTATGTGTGTGACTGAGGTTCTTTCAGCATAGATATTGGAATATAATTATTCCATATTTATTCATACTCTGATTATTTTCAAGTGTGCTCAAGTCTTTGTTATGAGTTTATGTCATATTCTTACAAACATACATATTTACATATATACACAAGAAGATGTGTTCTGCTTCATGATCAAGGAGATTGGTAAAAGGCAGAGAATGAAGAAAGGAGACTGGTACAGAGAAAGAGTGATATAAAATATAGAATGTAATCAGGTATTATAGTACTGCTTTCTCACAGTCCATGACAGTGAGATGTAAAACCGGTATAATCCCTATGACCTGCTGCTGGAGCAATCCTTAAGAGAAAGATGGTACAGTCCAAAGAGGGCTGTGGGATCTAGGGTTCCAAAGTACCTCCAAAAAGTAGTGCTGATCCTAAATGATTGACCTTATAGGGATTGGAATTTCCAGTATATTCCAAAGCTTAGAAATAACCCCAAACTTGGGTTCATCATTTGCTCTCCATACAGTCCATCAGTCATGAGTCCTGATAATATCTCAGAAATACCTTTGTCAGGATCACCTACAATCCACACCCACTGCAGTTAACCTAGTTCAAGTTCTCGTCTTCTCTTACAAGACTCAAAAAAGTCCACTGTGCTTGTAGCCTTCAGCATCTTCCTTCTGTACATTCAAATGGTGTCTGGAAAACATGTCAACACTGGGGTGATTTCTAAAATGTAAGGAATTGTACTGTTTTTATATTTAAAACTGCTGATTACTCCAAATTATTTTTTAGATCGAGTCCAAATTTCTTGACTTGGCATAGAAGGCTGTGTTAGGCCCTGGCCAGTCTTTAACTCTGACAACTCAGTAATAAATGGAAACTCAGTAATAAATGAAGAATGTAATCAGTTTTCAGTAAGGATTGCTTTACACGGGAGTCAATAAACACTTGAGTGGGGACGTGTCCCCTCCAGCCCAACATGATAAAAGCTAGCAGCCTCCGTCGTTTCTTGGCTACTCTCAAGTTTTACTCCACAGCCCACAGACCTATCAGTTTTGCATAGGTCTTGGACCAGAGGCTAGTTCCTCACCTGTTTCCTCTTCAAGAGCATTTTACATGAATCATTTGCTGATACTGGTAGTGAACTGAAGCATAAAGCTAATTTGAACATGATCTGAGTGGTGATTCTCATCAATCATCAAACCCAGGCTGGTCCTTCCTAGTCTGATCGAAGATCTCTGATGACCTGGAACCTGCTTACATTTATAGCATCTTTTCCTTCCAAGTCTGCCACACACCATACTTTAGTCCAGACACTCAAAACTACTTATAGTTCCCTCCAAACACAATACCCACGCAAGCCTCCCTGCTTTGTTCTTACAACTCCTTCTTTTTCTAAGTATAACTCATCTTTGAGGACTCAACTCATGCATAATTCTCCTAAGAAGACTTCACAGATGCTTCCCTTCCCCTCCAGACTGGGACAGGCCCACTTCCAATCTGCTCATGTAGCATCCCGTGATGGCTCTGTCAGAGCCCTGGTCACCGGCTACTGAATGCCCTTACTTGCTGCACTCCCCATCGACACTCTAAAATCTTTGAGAGTGGGATGTATTTTATGTTCATATGCCCATGCCTAACAGCCTAACACTGAGTATACCTAACACATTCTCATGCTCAGTGATTATTTATTGAAGTGAATTGTAGGGTTTTTTTTTTTTAATTTGGAGTGAATGCAGTTGTAATGTCCAGTACTAGTGTTCTCTTTTAAGATACCAAAATTGTCACAAGTTTCCCTGGTGAACTACTACTGAAAAAAAAGGAGGAAAAAAGTCTATTTTTATTCCCATTCAACTCTAGCCATTAACAAATCTCTTTGGAAAGTTCCAGTGATGATGATGATGACGATGATAATGGCAATGGTGAAAACAATTAATATTGACAGGATTTCTTACCTCCAGACTAAGTCTTCTTTTTTCAGTATCTTTTTTCAGTCTCATAACAATACAAGCCAGTATTGTTGTAATCCCCATTGTACATGTGGAGCATAGAGAGATTAAGTATCTGCCCCAACCACAGCCATCAAGTCCATACAGCGTGCTCTAGATAGTCATCAGAGCATTGTCTAAGAAAGCGACCCTGTGGCGATCACAAAGCTGAATACAGAGGGGTTCTTTAAATCACATTTGGACTTTAGTGGGAAAATATCACTTTACATATTGGCTAGACCATCGCAAAAGCCTTTTACAGCTTACCCAGTAGCATTTTACTTGGGAGGACACGGGGCACTCTCTGAAGGCGGGAAGAATACATGGACCTATGTATTCCCCATTGGACCTACCGTGAGCACACAGACACTCGAGATATATTTGCTGGGTAACTGCTTATTTAAAGACTTTTAATGAATGTCTCAACTACTTTATACAAGATCTCCTTATGGAAGCATATGTATTTCCTTTGTTCACAGAAGAGTGCAGTATGAGCATATTTTTCTCTTCCAATTTTTACTTGTTCTTCAGTCTTCACATCTCCCTTGGCATAGAGAACAGGAGTCATCATTTGATGTTCCATCTACCACTTGCATTCTGGCTTACACAATACCATTTTTCTCAGAGAAGAGTGGAATTTCCCAATTAATCTCTGGACAAATTAGCAATATATTTTTACATAAGCCACTTAAACGGTATTATGCTTAGCTGCATTAGGCCATTTTTTAGCTGTGGATGAATTTCATAATGCTGCAGAATACTGCCTCTTCCTTCTAATTTTATAACCAAGTAGTCCCCATCCTGTAGAATTTATACCTAAGCATTACAAATCCTTGAAACAGTGTTAACTTATCTAGGTCTCAGAAATCTCTGGAGACTAGAAAAAACTGAAAAAGTAATTTTTTAACCTGTTTCCTTAATGAAGCAGTTTCTAATTTTATTCCCAGCTGTGTAGTATCTGAAAAGCCCTCCTATCTAGCCTCATTCACCCAGTGGCTAACATTATATCTAAATGCTGGTGCTAAAGAATATTCAAATCCTTGTGGATCCTGCTATGGTCCTAAGTAAATTATGTCAGTTTAATTTGTGTTGCAGTAGAGTTCTATGGTCTCCTTTTCTTGTTTTTGCTGTTGTTGTTGTCAGAAAGAAAATGCCTTTTGCACATTGGATGTTGCTTCCATTTTGAGAAAAAACATAATGAGTTGCATTTGCACTAATTTTCAGAAGTAGTAAGACAAAACTGTACTTGTCCCGCGATTCTACAACTGTACTTGTAGAATTAGATGAAGTAGAAGATAGCATAATCTAGTCCTTCCTATGATTGCATTTATCTATCACGATTCACCTAAACGATGCAGAACAAAATCTTTATATTTTACACAGGGCTTAGAGAAAAGTTAAGTTTAACTTTTGCTTGCTTCTTACATCTCTGAGACATGTCACTGCTGATTAATCTGATAAATTGTAAACCTCACTAAATAACTGGTATATAACACTATAATTGTGTTTATAGTGTGATATTGGGCAGGTGAGCTAACCTCTCTGTGCTTTGGTTTTCTCATCTGTAAAATTAAATATTGAGTGAGTGAAAGTTGCTCAGTCATGTCCAACTCTTTGCGACCCCATTGACTAAACAGTCCATGGAATTCTCTAGGCCAGAATACTGGAAAGGGTAGCCTTTCCCTTCTCCAGGGGATCTTCCCAACCCAGGGATCAAACCCAGGTCTCCCACATTGCATTCTTTACCAGCTGCGCCACAAGGGATGCCCCAAAATTAGATATTGAATTAGTCTACAAAAGTAACATTCTAGTGATTCCAATTAGAGCTCAAAAGCAAACAGATATTTGTGATGGGAAAAGAAAACCTTCAAACAACAAAGTTTTCTTTGGCCAGCCAGTGTTGTATAGTGGAAAGAACACTGATTTTGTCACTTAACAATATGAATTCAGTTTCCAAAATTGAGATTTACTAGCTATTTGATCTTGACCTCAGTTGCAAGATGAATAAACACTTATCCTGCATAGTGTCATAAGCTTTAAAAATAGATTGTGGAAACTGCTAGCATACAAAAGATGTTCAAGAATTGTAGCTATCTGGAGTATAACACAGTACTCTTCCCCGTTACCCCCTTCATTTTTTCATATCTTCATCTGCAGTAGCAAAATGTATTTTCACATAAGAATTCCTAGAGGCTGTGGGGTGAGAAGTGATAGATATTAGTAAAAGCATGGTATATTACCGCTCTATTAGTCACTCCTGAGAATTCCAAACAAGCAAAGCAAACTCACTAAACATGAATAATCATAACAACAAGAGGCTATACGTGAAGTCAGGACACTAGTGTTCTGATTGGTATCTCCTAGGTTCAGCTTCGACCCATTGACTTTGACTACTTGAATGGGAACCAAAAAGCAGAGAAATAAAATGGAAAAAACAGAAGAACAACAAAAGTAAAGGGCCTCTTGAAGGTACTTCTGACCTCATCTGAGGTCATCTCTGTTGGATTAGCATGTGAGAGGCTAGTAATTATTAAAATATTATACCATCATCATGAATTCAAGTATCTATGCAATTTTCTAATAACAAGATTCTGTTTCTTAATGAATGAGTCTACAGACCTTCCTAAGGATGTACAGTGACCAGTCATTGAGAGGAGGAAAAATAGATGTTATTTGTAAACTTGTTAGCTTATGCACTGAAACTGCCTGTCTCAAGAAGAGCCAGCCCCCTTTCAGGCAGAGAAAAATGTCAAAAGGACCTATAATTCATAAGTTTGCTCTTCACTTCAATTTGCTTTTATTTATTCATCGACTGTTAGGCCTTTAATCCTAAATAGCAAACTTGGCAAAATCACTTGGAGGCTTAGAAGGCAACTGAGATTCATCTTGGCCAAAAGTGAACTATTGATTTTCTGTCTCCACCAAACCTGTCCTGCTATAAGTCCCCCTCACTTCATTGAACAAGGGGGGAAAAATCCCTAATTATATCTTCTTGCTCTCTTTCTCTCACAACATACACTCAGTCCAACAGAGGCCACAGCCACTCAATTTATAGAATGTGTCCTAAATTTGTACATCTCTCCATCTATTCTATTTCCAAAATAATTCCAGCCACCACACATTCTAGCTCATACTCGACATGAGGCTGATATTTAAAAAATGTAAATCAGCTGATGCTGCTCCCATTAAAATTAGAATAAACATCAAACTTCTGACCACGGCCTTCAAAGCCCTAAGTCATTTGCTCATTCCTTCCTTCCTCACTGACCTCATCTCTGTCTTCTCCCCAACCCCCAACCAAGCTTCAGTGATCTTTCTCATTCAAAAAGCATCAAGTTTATCTCTGCTTTACTGCCCCTACAGCTAATTCTTAGTCTGCCTGGAGGGTCACATCATGGGTATACGGCCCCTGTAGTCACACAGAGTCCTAAAAGCAGAAGGGCCCCACATTTGGTTTAATGCTCTGCTGTTGCCATCTCAAATTGTTTTTAATAATTTCAATTTTTAACTTGTGTTTTATCAGTGAAATCCAATGGGACAATGGAGCATTTGGGTGAGCAAAGAAAATACGCGTAACGTTTCCATCATTTATCGCCACTTCATTTGCATGTGGCCCTTGCAATGCTCCATGAGCAAAGAATCCGGTGGACTTACAATGTGTAGGAGTTCCTCATGACTCAGAGTGAGTACCAAGTGAGCCTACTAAGTGCAGAACTGAGGAAGCAGATGCATCAACAGCTCTGAGAGGCCACACCTTCTATTGAGAACCAGAACTTGCTTCTATGTTGCTTCAAACATAGAAAGGAAGCAGTGCTGTTCTAAGAAACATAAATGATCAAAGTGCCTTGACATAACCCTTCTTGCTCATGTAACTTCCCAGTATCAGCTAACCACCAACACCGAAAATGACGATACAGAAAGAAAGAGAATGATAAGGGAAACCAGGGTTCATTTTCACACTTTCACTTAGTTTTTCCTTACTCATAAGTAAGCTCAAGGTAGAGTGTTGATAGAATGTGTGCCTATGGAGAAGTGAGATTTTTAAAGTTGAGTCAATTTTGTACAATGCTTCTGGTTAGAATGAAATATATACGTATGGACAAGCTATGCAATTAAAAACTGTGTAATTCTGGTGATGCCACCTATGAGTGAAATGTGCTTATTTTTGGATTTAAAACTAGTACCATGCAATGCAAAGATGAATGTAACATTTGTGCAAATAGTTTGACATTTTAATTCTCCCAGTTTAAAATAACATAAATAACATTAATAATATTAGCGTAGCAGATAGAAAATACCAAGGTAAGTGAAGAGAAATACTACAGGACAATGAGAAAGCTTTGTATTTCAGTACTTTTAAAGGTACTTTTTCTGCTTTTAGAATGAGGGACCATATATTTTCTTTTTGCATCAGATCCTGCAAATCTGTAGTCAGCTCTATTGACATGGAATGTTGTTCCCCTGACCCTAACTTCACAATGCTGACTCTTCCATGTAATTCATGTCTTTGATAAAATATAAGCTTCTTTGAGAAGCCACCCCTTACCCATCCATCTAAATTAGTCACCAGGTACTCTCTAGCAAACTATCCAATCTCAGTACTCTGCATATAGTGATATAAGAATGTTTGTACATTCCTAGCTGTTTTTCTGCACCTTCCCTCTGTAGGAGCTGAACTTTGGCTTTCCTGTTACCCACTTACCTTTAGAGCTAAGGATAATGACTGACACTTAATAGGCATTTAATACATATTTGGGGAATGAGTGGATAAATGAATCTAGTGACTACTACCTTGTCCAATTTAAAATAAACCTGTATAAAGTTGCAGTATAATTTTAAAAAACACTTTCACTATTTTAAATGTTTTAACTATTTAAAAAATTTAGAAGGGAAAAAAAATAACGTTTGAACCACAGAGAACCACATAAAGTTGGCAACATTCAATTTTCAGCATGTTTTATACAATATGGCTATAAAAATAATGGTGTTGAAATAATACTTTTATGCTGTCAGTCTATTATATACTTTAAAAGAAGCTTTCATTTCTAAATAATCTCTTGTGTTCAGTGGTGGGTTTCAGTAAACTAATAAAAAGTAAAAGTATCTCAGTCATGTCTTACTCTATACGACCCCATGACTATACAGTCTGTGGACTTCTCCAGGCCAGAATGCTAGAGTGGGTAGCCTTTGCCTTCTTCGGGGATCTTCTCAACCCAGGGATTGAACCCAGGTCTCCCACATTGCAGGCGGATTCTTTACCAGCTGAGCCACAAGGGAAGCCCAAACTAATAAATAGATCATGCATTTTTAAAGTATTATTTTAAAGTAATTTTTTCATAAAACATCAAGAATAAGGAAGGGTCGTGGGCTTCATCTTGTAAGTAATGATGCAGCATAGGAAATAGTTGCCTGAAAGATTATATTAAAAAGAATAACAATACTTTGTCTTACTCTCTGGAATGGACTCAGTAAAGAATCTGCCTGTAATGCAGGAGATGTGGGTTTGATCCCTGGGTAGGGAAGATCCCCTGGAGAAGGAAATGGCCACCCACTCCAGTATTCTTGCCTGGGATTCCTAAGGACAGAGGAGCCTGGCAGACTACGGTCCATGGGGTGACAAGAGTTGGATACGACTTAGCAACTAAATCATCACCACTATCACTGGAGTGAACTGCCCTGGTGGCTTAACGATGTCCTGATGGGTATAGAAATGTGGAGTGGGAGCATGAGTGCTCTGTATCTGCTATCCTAATCCTGAGGTACTCTGAAATAAGCATGGTATAAAACTAAAAGGATTTCAGCTTTTCTGGCCTAGAATAAGAGTGTATATTTTTTTGTGCTACCAAGGCAACAATTTTGCCTTAGGCAACACTGAAAATAACCATAAATGATAATAAGAAATCAAAATTCTGCAGAACATGAAACTATGTCACTCTGTGATTTGTTATGAAATAGAATTTCTATAGAGCTGAAAAATACAGCTACATCTAATCATTGTTAATACAAAAATATTTTCATCTTTAATAAGATAGGATGTAAGTTTTTGGAGGGAAATATTAGGTTCATCTATTTGATATATTTGGAATACAAAGGTAAGAAGTAAAGGTAAATGTTTTATATATCATAAAAAGAATTTTATTTCCTTTTGTATAAAGGATTGTAATGCAATCTAATAAAAGTCTTTGCAAGATATTTCTGGCTGTCAGGACTTATAACAAATGATTTGCTGTATCTAATCATACTGTCTACACGAAAGATAGAACAAAGTATTTTTTGTTTTCCTATTCATCACTTGTCTCCATGACAAAGGCTTGGAAATGATCTTATAGTTATGCATATTTCAGGTACTCCAAGGAGATATTTATGATGCAATAATATATTCATAGTAAGTATATAAAATGTCATAGGTAACTCTGTAAAATGAGGATGCAAGGGATTAACACCTACATACATGTAGATTACCACTCTACATACATAAATTAAATAATCTAATTGAAATGGATCAAGTCCTCAAAAAGTAAAACTGGTTCAATACTCAAAAATAATTTAATATATTGTAATGGTTTAGTCCTTAAGTCATGTCCAACTCTTGCAACCCCATGGGACTATAGCCTGCCAGGCTCCTCTGTTCATGGGGTTCTCCAGGCAAAAATATTGAAGAGGGTTGTCATTTCTTTCTTCAGGGGATCTTCCCAACCCAGGAATGGAACCCTGGTCTCCTGCATTGCAGGCAGAGTCGTTACTGGCTGAGCTACAAGGGAAGCCCATTAATATATTACATCATATTAAGAGCTTACAAAGAAAAACCACATGACCATGTCAACTGGTGTAGAAATATCCTTTTACAAGATTCATCACCTATTTATGATAAATGTCTCCAAAAACGGAATGGAGGAGAAATTTCCTCCTAAGATCAGGAAGAAAGCATGGATTTCCTCTGTCACTACTCTTATTCAGCAGAGTACTGGAAGTTCTAGCCAGTGCAAAAAGGCAAGAAAAGGAAACAAAAAGTGTAGAGATCGGGAAAGATCTCTCTGTTATTATAGATGGCATAAAAACTCGAAGGAATTAACAAGAAAAACTCTCTAATAAGTAAGTTCACCAAGGTTGCAGGATATTAGATTTACAAAAATTAATATAAGCAATGTACATGTGAACCTCAGATATGCAGATGACACCACCCTTATGGCAGAGAGTGAAGAGGAACTCAAAAGCCTCTTGATGAAAGTGCAAGAGGAGAGTGAAAAAGTTGGCTTAAAGCTCAACATTCAGAAAACGAAGATCATGGCATCTGGTCCCATCACTTCATGGGAAATAGATAGGGAAACAGTGGAAACAGTGTCAGACTTTATTTTGGGGGCTCCAAAATCACTGCAGATGGTGACTGCAGCCGTGAAATTAAAAGACGCTTACTCCTTGGAAGGAAAGTTATGACCAACCTAGTAGCATATTCAAAAGCAGAGACATTACTTTGCCAACAAAGGTCCATCTAGTCAAGGCTATGGTTTTGTCATGTATGGATGTGAGAGTTGGACTGTGAAGAAAGCTGAGCGCCAAAGAATTGATGCTTTTGAACTGTGGTGTTGGAGAAGACTCTTGAGAGTCCCTTGGACTGCAAGGAGATCCATCCAGTCCATTCTAAAGGAGATCAGTCCTGGGTGTTCTTTGGAAGGAATGATGCTAAAGCTGAAACTCCAATACTCTGGCCACCTCATGAGAAGAGTTGACTCATTGGAAAAGACTCTGATGCTGGCAGGGATTGGGGGCAGGAGGAGAAGGGGAGGACAGAGGATGAGATGGCTGGATGGCATCACCGACTCAATGGACATGAGTTTGGGTGAACTCCGGGAGTTGGTGATGGACAGGGAGGCCTGGCGTGCTGCAATTCATGGGGTTGCAAAGAGTCAGACATGACTGAGCGACTGAACTGAACTGACTGATGTGAAAAGCAAAATTAAAAATATACCACTTACAGTTGCTTATAAAGAATGAAATACTTAGGTAAACCTAACAAAATGCATAAAGGCCTTGAACATTAAACTACAAAATGTGGATGGAAAGGAATAAAAGATAATCTAAATGAACAGAGACACTCTGTTCATGGATTGAAAGACTCACCATATTAAAATGTCAGTTCTATTTCAATTTCATATAGATGCTCAGCAAAATTGTTTTAAAATCTCAGCAAGATTTTTCATAGATATAAACAAGATTATTCTAAAATTTATGAAGTCAGAGGAATCATAAGAGCTCAAATAATTTTGAAACAGAAGAATAAATTGGGGAAAATCAGGCTATATGATTTCAAGACTTCTAGCTACAGTAATTATGTGATATTGGCACAAAGACATACACATAGATCAATGAATAGAACAGAGAACACAGGAATAGGCACACACAAGTACAACTACAGTAGGCAGAATAATGCCCCCTCACATACAGAAGATATTCAGTCTCCAAAACTGACTATATTAGGTTATATGACAAAATCAGATTTTGCAGATGCGATTAAGTTAAAGACTTTGAGAGGAGGAGATTATCCTGGATTACCTAAGTGAGTCCAAGGTAGTCATGGGGTTCTTTATAAATGGAAGAGGAAAGCAGAAGAGTTAAAGTCAGGAAGGAACTTGAAGAGTCTCTATTGCTGGCTTTGAATATGGAGGAAGGGGCCATGAACCAATGAATGCAGGTGGCCTCTAAAAGCTAGAAAAGTCAAGAAAAAGAGTTTTCTTAGAGCTTCTAGAAAGAAGGCAGCCCTGAAAATACCCAATGAGATCCACTTTGTGTTAAGACCTCCAGAACTGTAAGATAAAAATTTTGTGCTGCTTCAAGCCACTAGATTTGTGGTGATTTTTCAAAGCAGCAGTAGAATACAATGGCCAACTAATTTTTTACAGTTGAAGTATATTTGATTTACAATGCTAGTTTCTGATATATAGCAAAGTGATTCAGTTATACATATATGCTTTTTTAATATTCTTTTCCACTATGGCTTATATATGATATTGAATATAGTTCACTTTGCTACATACTAGGACATTGTTTGGAGAAGGCAATGGCACCCCACTCCAGTACTTGTGCCTGGAAAATCCCATGGATGGAGGAGCCTGGTGGGCTGCAGTCCGTGGGGTCGCTAAGAGTCAAACGTCTGAGCGACTTCACTTTCACTTTTCACTTTCATGCATTGGAGAAGGAAATGGCAACCCACTTCAGTGTTCTTGCCTGGAAAATCCCAGGGACGGGGGAGCCTGGTGGGCTGCCGTCTATGGGGTCGTACAGAGTCGGACACAACTGAAGCGACTTAGCAGTAGCAGCAGCAGGACATTGTTATTTATCTGTTTTACTTATAGTGCATATATGCATGCTCAGTTGTATGCAACTCTTTGCAACCCCATCGACTGTAGCCCTTCAGTCTCCTCCGTCCATGGAATTTTCCAGGCAAGAATATTGGAGCAGGCTGCCATTTTCTCCTTCAGGAGATCTTCTGGACCCAGGGATCAAACCCTCGCCTTTCAACTCCTGCATTGGCAGGCAGATATTTTTCCAACTGGGCCACCTGGGAAGTCCTATTACATTTAGTAGTTTGTATCTGTTAATCCCTGAATCCTAATTTATTCATCCCCCACCTCCTTTCTACTTTGGTAATCATAAATTTGCTTTCTTTGTCTGTGAATCTGTTTGTGTTTCATAAATAAGTTCATTTGTATCATATTTTAGATTCCACTTCTAAGTGATATCATCTATATGATATTTGTCTTTCTCTTTCGGGCTTGCTTCACTTAGTATGATAATCTCTGGGTCCATCCATGTTATTACAAATGGCATTATTTCATTCCTTTTTATGGCTGAGTATTCCATGGTGTGTACAAACACATACTCACAGCATCTTCTTTATCATTCATCTGTTGATGGACACAGGTTACTTCACCTCCAGATGGCTTTAGTGTAGCTAGTCTGAGGTGTACGAATTGATAACCATCAACTACTGGACTGCTGCTAAGTCACTTCAGTTGTTTCCAACTCTGTGCGACCCTAGAGACGGCAGCCCACCAGGTTCCCCCGTCCCTGGGATTCTCCAGGCAAGAACACTGGAGTGGGTTGCCATTTCCTTCTCCAATGCGTGAAAGTGATAAGTGAAAGTGAAGTTGCTCAGTCCTGTTCGACTCTTAGCCACCCCATGGACTGCAGCCCACCAGGCTCCTCCTCCACCCATGGGATTTTCCAGGCAAGAGTACTGGAGTAATGGAGTGGGTTGCCATTGCCTTCTCCACAGCTACTGGACAGTGGTTTCCAAATCTGGAAAACATCAAAATTACTTCCGATATTTTTTAAGATACAAATTCTTTTGCTCAATAACCTCAAGGTTTAAATTCTATTTGGCCTGGTTGGGTATAGGAAATTGTATATGACCATTACCTCTATTTTTCACAAGTTCTCCATATCATTTTGATGTGAAGCGAAGTTTGGAAATCACTGTCTATGGAATCTTATTAAATTTCATAATGATGTCATTTCAGTCCTATTATATCCCCAACATTCTCTTTATGATAAATTTGCTTAATGAACTTTTATTAAATGCCTACCATGTTCTAGACATGGAGCTAGTGGGATATAGAAATGAAAGAACATGGCAGAGCCCTAGAGATGTTTGGAGTGTCGACCTGCAGCAGGTCCTAAGTGAACGGATCCAACAGAAGGTGGCACAGATAATAGGATATTAGGAAGCTGCTAAGCATGGTCACCTTCTGTGTTCAAAGATACGTAGGGACATATGAACAATGTAATTGAGTCTATTTAGTAATGGACTTCCTTCTTGACAAGAGTGGAAAAGACAAAAGGAATTATTTTTGACCTTCTACCATATGTTATGTATTAATAATATGTTGGGTTCCTTTCATACTTCATCCTGTTTAATCCCTGCAACAACCCTCAAATTGGGTCTTTATCATCCTTCAAGAATAAATAACTGTCCGTGAAGCTCAGAGTGATCTGACCAAGGCTTTTCATCTGGCAAGTGTGACTTGACTAGCATATAAATCCAAGTCTTGCCGACCTCAAAGCTCATGCCTGTTCCTCTCTACCTGGCTAATGTTTACTGGGGGATGATAATCCAGCATATGCTATGCACAGACCGTTATCTTGCTCCCCTCCCCTGATTACTGATAGTACATGGAAACCGATTGCCCTAGACTCAAAGAAGAAGTATAAAAATACTTAGAAGATATGCTGTTTTAAAATTATTTTATTTTATTTTAGTTTTTATATCTTTTTTATTTTTTAATTTAATTTTATTTTTTAACTTTACAATATTGTATTGGTTTTGCCATATATCAACATGAATCCGCCACAGGTATACACGTGTTCCCCATCCTGAGCCCTCCTCCCTCCTCCCTCCCCATACCATCCCTCTGGGTCGTCCCAGTGCACCAGCCCCAAGCATCCAGTATCAAACCTGGACTGGCGACTCGTTTCATATATGATATTATACATGTTTCAATGCCATTCTGCCAAATCATCCCACCCTCTCCCTCTTGCACCGAGTCCAAAAGACTGTTCAGTGTCTCTTTTGCTGTTTTGTATACAGGGTTATTGTTACCATCTTTCTAAATTCCATATATATGCGTTAGTATACTGTATTGGTGTTTTTCTTTCTGGCTTACTTCACTCTGTATAATAGGTTCCAGTTTCATCCACCTCATTAGAACTGATTCTAATGTTTTCTTTTTAATGGCTGAGTAATATTCCATTGTGTATATGTACCACTGCTTTCTTATCCACTCATCTGCTGATGGGCATCTAGGTTGCTTCCATGTCCTGGCTATTATAAACAGTGCTGCGATGAACATTGGGGTACACGTGTCTCTTTCCCTTCTGGTTTCCTCAGTGTGTATGCCCAGCAGTGGGATTGCTGGGTCATAGGCAGTTCTATTTCCAGTTTTTTAAGGAATCTCCACACTGTTCTCCATACTGGCTGTACTAGTTTGCATTCCCACCAACAGTGTAAGAAGGTTCCCTTTTCTCCACACCCTCTCCAGCATTTATTGCTTGGATCGCAGCCATTCTGACTGGCATGAAATGGTACCTCATAGTGGTTTTGATTTGCATTTCTCTGATGAAGAGTGATGTTGAGCATCTTTTCATGTGTTTGTTAGCCATCTGTATGTCTTCTTTGGAGAAATGTCTATTTAGTTCTTTGGCCCATTTTTTGATTGGGTCATTTATTTTTCTGGAATTGAGCTGTAGGAGTTGCTTGTATATTTTTGAGATTAGTTGTTCATCAGTTGCTTCATTTGCTATTATTTTTTCCCATTCTGAAGGCTGTCTTTTCACCTTGCTTATAGTTTCCTTTGTTGTGCAGAAGATTTTAAGTTTAATTAGGTCCCATTTGTTTATTTTTGCTTTTATTTCCAATATTCTGGGAGGTGGGTCATAGAGGATCCTGCTGTGATGTATGTCGGAGAGTGTTTTGCCTATGTTCTACTCTGGGAGTTTTATAGTTTCTGGTCTTATGTTGAGATCTTTAATCCATTTTGAGTTTATTTTTGTGTATGGTGTTAGAAAGTGTTCTAGTTTCATTCTTTTACAAGTGGTTGACCAGTTTTCCCAGCACCACTTGTTAAAGAGATTGTCTTTAATCCATTGTATATTCTTGCCTCCTTTGTCAAAGATAAGGTGTCTCTAGGTGTGTGGATTTATCTCTGGGCTTTCTATTTTGTTCCACTGATCTATATTTCTGTCTTTGTGCCAGTACCATACTGTCATGATGACTGTGGCTTTGTAGTAGAGCCTGAAGTCAGGCAGGTTGATTCTTTCAGTTCCATTCTTCTTTCTCAAGATTGCTTTGGCTATTCGAGGTTTTTTGTATTTCCATACAAATTGTGAAATTATTTGTTCTAGCTCTGTGAAGAATACCGTTGGTAGCTTGATAGGGATTGCATTGAGTCTATAAATAGCTTTGGGTAGTATACTCATTTTCACTATATTGATTCTTCTAATCCATGAACATGGTATATTTCTCCATCTATTAGTGTCCTCTTTGATTTCTTTCACCAGTGTTTTATAGTTTTCTATATATAGGTCTTTATTTTCTTTAGGTAGATATATTACTAAGTATTTTATTCTTTTCATTGCAATGGTGAATGGAATTGTTTCCTTAATTTCTCTTTCTATTTTCTCATTATTAGTGTATAGGAATGCAAGGTATTTCTGTGTGTTGATTTTATATCCTGCAAATTTACTATATTCATTGATTAGTTCTAGTAATTTCCTGGTGGAGCCTTTAGGGTTTTCTATGTGGAGGATCATGTCATCTGCAAATAGTGAGAGTTTTACTTCTTCTTTTCCAATTTGGATTCCTTTTATTTCTTTTTCTGCTCTGATTGCTGTGGCCAAAACTTCCAAAACTATGTTGAATAGTAATGGTGAAAGTGGGCACCCTTGTCTTGTTCCAAGCTGGTTCTTTGAAAGGATAAATAAAATTGACAAACCATTAGCCAGACTCATCAAGAAACAAAGGGAGAAAAATCAAATCAATAAAATTAGAAATGAAAATGGAGAGATAGCAACAGACAACACAGAAATACAAAGTATCATAAGAGACTACTATTAGCAATTATATGCCAATAAAATGGACAATGTGGAAGAAATGGACAAATTCTTAGAAAAGTACAACTTTCCAAAATTGGACCAGGAAGAAATAGAAAATCTAAACAGATCCATCACAAGCATGGAAATTGAAACTGTAATCAGAAATCTTCCAGCAAACAAAAGCCCAGGTCCAGACGCTTCACAGCTGAATTCTACCAAAAGTTGAGAGAAGAGCTAACACCTATTCTACTCAAACTCTTCCAGAAAATCACAGAGGAAGGTACACTCCAAACTCACTCTATGAGGCCACCATCACCCTAATACCAAAACCTGACAAAGATGCCACAAAAAAAGAAAACTACAGGCCAATATCACTGATGAACATAGATGCAAAAATCCTTAACAAAATTCTAGCAATCAAAATCTAACAACACATTAAAAAGATCATACATCATGATGAAGTGGGCTTTATACCAGGGATGCAAGGATTCTTCAATATCTGCAAATCAATCAATGTAATACACCACAGTAACAAATTGAAAAATAAAAACCATATGATTATCTCAATAGATGCAGAGAAAGCCTTTGACAAAATTCAACATCCATTTATGATCAAAACTCTCCAGAAAGCAGGAATAGAAGGAACATACCTCAACAGAATAAAAGCTATATATGACAAACCCACAGCAAACATTATCCTCAATGGTGAAAAATAAAAATATTTTAAAAGAAGATTTAGAGATGAAAAGATATTTAAACTATTGCTTACAGTGAGATTTAGGGAATATATGTAAATTTTATTAAACCTGAACAATTTTCTTAGCCCTGAACTATTTTCTATCTCTATTCATTTACTGTCTATCATCTTTCCCATAAGAAGTATTCCTAAAAGTTAAGTGTGAAATTAGAATAAGCAAACATATATGTGTACACATATGTGTGTATATATGTATATGTGCAATATGTATCTATGGGAAAGAGGTGTTTTATATATATGTGTATATTATATGTGTACATATATATGTGTGTATATTACATATGTACATACATATATGCACAGAAGGATTTACATCACTCTTTCTTTATTTTGCAATTCTGAACATATAGGGATGTAGCAATGACCAAGACAGACATGACCTCTTTCCTTTAAAGGCATGAAGAATAATGAAGAAATTTAAAAAATGATAAATAAAAAAAATAAATATGTGTATACACATAATCGAACAGTGTCAAAGATTTGATAATATGAAAAGGAACATATTCTCTAATTTTCACAGACGTTGTCATGACAGTGATGGGTGTTATAGTTCTGTTTGATCAATTTTGCTTATAAAGCAGAACACTCAACCCTGGTTGTAAAAGAAATACATGCCTTCTTAATTTAGAATGTAAGGAAAATGGTCCCCCAAATCTAAAAAAGATACTGACTTATTTAAAAGCAGCAAACATTTAATATCATCAGCATAAGTGATGCTCACCATCACATAGAAAAAATTTCTACCTCCTAAGGCTATATCAAGAAAGAAACTAATCTGTTAATGCTGAGTTAATTACAAATTTAATTCTCTTATTGACAGAGAAAGCATTTGTTGTCTTGGCATGTCAATAACTTAGCTAACTGTATTTTTCTTATAATAATGCATAAAATTTTGCTGTTAGTTTAAAGGAAGAACTTGGAGTAAAAATTGCCCAACATGGGAGAATAATTTTTCAATAGTACAACTTCAAGCATCAACTAAAACAGGATATTATTCAGCAGATGTTTTTCTTAGCAATCGTCCTCTAAAATCTCTAAAATGCTAGTATAAGATATATGTGTGTAGGAGAGAGAGACTCAACATTGCATGTTTTGTGCATAACTGCTCCAAAGGATCTGATTTTGTGTACTATATTTATCAAGATAATGTACTTTGCCACATAACATAAAAACAAAAAATACACATAAGAACAATGCAACCAAGTATCCAAGTGTCATACCAGCTAAAACACCAAGTAAACCTTGAGCAGTGGGGGAAAAAAAAAGAGAGAGAAAAGTACAGAAAAATGAGAGAAGAAAAAGAAGGAGGAAAAGGATACAAGAAAGGAAAGAGGGGAGAAAGAGGGAGGGGAGGGAAGGGAGAAGTACAGAATGATAGTCTAGTCACCACTGAGCACTCATCTTTATCTTACTGACATTAACCATTTGCAGTGAGATGAAGTTTAGTGTCCTCAGAAGTGTGTCACCAAAGCTAAATACCAAGCCTCTTCAATGTCTCTTTTTCTGTATATACAACAGTCTATCCCATTTTTACATTTAAAACTAGTCTCTTCTGTGACCTCTCTGTATTATTTATAGCATTACAAAACTTGTTTTGCTTTTTTCTGTTTAAAGTCAAAACTGAGAAGTAAATTGGATAAAGTTTGGGGGGTACTTTTAAAAGGTAGAGCCTAGAGAAGAGTCAAGCAGGAGAAGTGAGGAGGCAGTAATTTTGTACACACTACCCATGGGGTATAGGAAGAATTTTTATAGTACCAAAGATTCTCTTCATTCACATAATGTTCAATCAAGGGGGGAAAATATTTTATATTCATCAGGATATAGAAAACTGAGAATTACAGAAAAACAAAATTGTAGGTGATGTTATGTTCATCCAAAGTCCAGTGCCATCGTCTTCACAAATAACTGAGGAATGAGATGTGAGCATCATGGAAGGTGGGCTTTACAGACATAAAGAAAGACATAAGCAGGGAGGCAAAGATTAATAAAATAACAATGGGTGCATCCTATATCTTAGGTGACCACTTGCCAAAGTCACAAGTAGACTATAACCAGTAAAGCACGAAGAGGGAAGTCATCTCATGCAGAGAAAGGTATGAAAGTTAATAGAGTGAATTTTGAAAAATGGTTCACAAAATTCCCAAGTGCAAATGCAACCAGTATACGATCAGCTACTTGGTCTTATCTAACACCTTCTTGGGATAAACAAGTGTAGACCTGGGATTAGAGCATGGATCCCTGGACACCCAGCCAAGACCACCTTCTGCTGCCTCATATTTCAATGCCTAAATTGTTTGGATTTCTTTTTTGCATATTTTTAAGTTATATAGCATATACATTGTAGAATTATGGCCACAATCAAGCTAATCAACATATCTACCCCTATGTAGTCAAGTGGGTATGTCAGGGCAGCGTGTAATTTCCTTGGTTCTGTCTCACTGCAGCAAAGATTTCAAACAGCAGACCAGTGTTACAGCTCAGTTACAGTTCACTTTTATTTGGCAAACAGGATAGTACACTCTCAGGCGTTAGGGCAGACTGACTCCAAAGGAGAAGCCTCAATCCATCTTGGCTTCCTCTTTTTATACATTTTGTCTCCTCCCCTTCAAGCCTGCCCTATGCAAACTGGGCTAGCCAGGAGGGCTGTTTGCTTCACCTGTGGTTCTCACTCTGGTCCTCGGACCTTCCTTTGTTCTATTTTCCTGGGCTTTTCCCTTCTTTGTCTTTTAGCTACTGCCATTCTGGACTTCTTTTTCCTATTCTAACTACCTAACAGGTAGATATTGGTTAAGGGGTACAAAGTTTCAGTTATACAAGATGAATAAGTTCTGATGATCCAATACACAGCAATGTAAACATTAAAATATTAGTTAACAGTTTTGTGTATTTGAAATTTCCTAAGAGTAGATCTTAAGTGTCCTAAACACACACACAGAAACAAAAAGCTTTGTTTTAATGTTAGAGTGATCTGTCCAAGACCTACAGCTCACCATGGAAAAACCAGGACTAACATTCAGGGCTACAAGCAGTCTTGAAGTTGGTGTTTTCTAACCTGGAGACTGACCAAGATAACCTCAAAGTTCCCCCCACCTTAACCCAACCTTAGATAGGCCTCTTCTTGATGACAGGCCTCAGATCTCACTTTTCTTCAATGAGTTACTTTTAGAAAATCTGTAGTTGAAAATTCTTTCTCTGCCCCTTTGAAATGTATATAGATCTCCCAGCCTCTTGTCAGTTTTACAACCCAGGAATGTCTCAAGGACCTACAGTCATTTCTTTGAAATAAAATCATAACGAAGAGAGCAGGCCATCTCTCTATCTCTGTGGGAGGGTAGGAGCCTATTGTAACATTAATTGGCAAATACAGATGGTCCAACTCACAGAGAAAAACACTGGCAAATTCAGGAATAATTCAATGTACTTGGCACCTCCCATATAGCAACCTTTCTTGTCAACATCCTTCAGTACTTTTCTGTAAACTCACCCCTACTCCTAAAATTCCTCCTGCCCTTTGCTTCTGTGGACTTGAGTTCAATCTCTCTTCCCTATTGCAATAGGCTTAGATAAAGTCTAACTTGCCTGTTTAACTCTGACCTGTGCAAATTTTCCTTGGCAGCCCCAAATTTTCCTAGGCAACTTGTGGGAACTCTTTGAATCCAAATTGGCAAGTATTTTACTCAGGTAAATAAATATATGCATATTACTACTACTAATATATATTGTTTATAAGTATTTGGTATATGTTTAAATATATGTTGCTGTTATGGTTACTAAATACAACTGTGTTTGAAAGCATTACTAAATTTTAAGTAGCTTTTGTGTATTTTGTGTTTTCTCAGTGAGAAATTCTGTGGAAATATTTGAAATTCAGTTCAGTTCAGTCGCTCAGTTGTGTCCAACTCTTTGCAACCCCATGAATCACAGCATGCCAGGCCTCCCTGTCCATCACCAACTCCCGGAGTTCACTCAGACTCACGTCCATAGAGTCAGTGATGCCATCCAGCCATCTCATCCTCTGTCATCCCCTTCCCCTCCTGCCCCCAATCCCTCCCAGCATCAGAGTCTTTTCCAATGACTCAACTCTTCACATGATGTGGCCAAAGTACTGGAGTTTCAGCTTTAGCATCATTCCTTCTGAAGAAATCCCAGGACTGATCTCCTTCAGAATGGACTGGTTGAATCTCCTCGCAGTCCAAGGGACTCTCAAGAGTCTTCTCCAACACCACAGTTCAAAAGCATCAATTCTTCAGTGCTCAGCTTTCTTCACAGTCCAATTCTCACATCTATACATGACCACTGGAAAAACCATAGTCTTGACTAGATGGACCTTCGTTGGCAAAGTAATGTCTCTGCTTTTCAATATGCTATCTAGGTTGGTCATAACTTTCCTTCCAAGGAGTCAGCGTCTTTTAATTTCACGGCTGCAGTCACCATCTGCAGTGATTTTGGAGCCCAGAAAAATAAAGTCTGACACTGTTTCCACTGTTTCCCCATTTATTTCCCATGAAGTGATGGGACCAGATGCCATGATCTTCATTTTCTGAATGTTGAGCTTTAAGCCAACTTTTTCACTCTCTTCTTTCACTTTCATCAAGAGGCTCTTCAGTTCTTCACTTTCTGCCATAAGGGTAGTGTCATCTGCATATCTGAGGTGATTGATATTTCTTCTGGCAATCTTTATTCCAGCTTGTGCTTCTCCAGTCCAGCGTTTCTCATGATGTACTCTGCATATAAGTTAGATAAGCAGGGTGACAATATACAGCCTTGACGTATTCCTTTTCCTATTTGGAACCAGTCTGTTATTCCATGTCCAGTTCTAACTGTTGCCTCCTGACCTGCATATAGGTTTTTCAAGAGGCATTTGAAATTAGGAGATATTAAAAATGGACCTTCTTGCATAATAGAGGTCAGATAATTTTTAAATGCTTATTCAGCGTACAGCTACAGAACCAAATAACATGAGGTATGAAACTCTGTCACAGATATGCTGCTACCTGAACTGCTTCTGCTACTGAATTTAAATGATCACAGTGGGACATAAGAATTCTCAGTGATCCTAGAAAAACTTTTTTTCCAGCAACAGATGAAGAGCTGCTGAGACAATACCTTATTTTATTTCTCTTCTTAGTTTGTACCACTGTTTCTGGAGAATATGCTAAGTGTAAAAAAATGTTCATCAGAAAGAGAGAATATGGTCCATATATAAAATCATTTGTTGATAATTTCCAATGTTTGATTTCAGATCTCTCTCCCCTCCCCCACCCCACCGCCATTCTTCAGAAGAGCTCACACTCTAAGGGGACAGCTGATGAAGTGAAGGTTCTGCCACATGATTCCTTGGATCAAGTCTCTTTGATCCCTATCTCCTCTGGGCTTATTTTCTTCCAAAATAACCCAACATGAGCTGCTATAGTTTAGGAACTTGCTTCTTCTTCTTTTTTAAAAACCTATTCTATTTTGCTAAAGAATATAAGACATTGAAAAGAGACATAAACAAAACACCTGAATCTTGTTATAACAGAGGATGGAAACAAAAGAGCATGGGATTCCCCACAAAACCTACTTTCATTCTTGGTAATGTGAACTGCCACAAAGAAGTCATCAAGCACTCTGAGTTCTCACGCCCACCCCTGTTTTCCTCTAAACCCTCCTTTGCCACAAACTTTCATTGTCATCACCAATAACCAGAGTAGCACCTCTGAAATCTCGATGGCAAGTCAATACTAATTACTGTCTTGTATTTACCTGCTTATTATAAAATCCTAGCAACTATAGTAACGTGTTGATTGTATTGATTCCTCTTATTCATTGACCCCTCAACTTTTTCCCCTATGTAATTCATCCAGTTCTGTGGCTTGACATTCTATCTACCTGCTGATGGTTCCCAAATTTCTACTTTGATGTGTGTGGGTAGCTGCTGTGGGAAGCACTTTTAAGATTCTTAGATGCCCTCCCTATTTTTTTTTTATATGAGAGAATCTAGCACTAGCTTAGCAATTCCCTTTAGCAAAGGATTGCCCAATCACATACACAACTTGAAATTAATCCACAGGCCTCATGTGATTGAGAATTTTTTTTACCAGCTGGGAGACATGGAATGAGAGGTGGTTTATATTCCAACCCAGTAAGTCCTGGGTCTTCTCTATTTCCCCTAACTTCTTACAAAATGAATAGCCTCTTCTATAGTTATTGTATAACTTCTATAATAGAAGTTATACAAAATGAATAACTTCTACAAAATGAATATCTTCCTTCATGTATCTTATTACACATTACTAAGAGAAGCAGCTTGGCCCATTCAACACTCTGTCGCTCAATGTTTTTGCCAGGTCCACAGATTCATTAGGTATATTCTCTACCTTCCAATTTACCACAGACAATAGTCCTACTAATTGTTCTGGAATTATATAGCACAGGAGTCCCTTCTCCAGCCTCCTACAGCCATTTCCTCACTGCCCTTCCAGGTCCTCTAAGTCTGTGGTTCACTCTCTCTCACTGACCTAACACTGGGCTTGAAGCCAATGTCACTTTTGTAGGCCTATGTTATTGCTGTAATCCACCTTTAGGGCCAGTTTTGGTCTCAATATTCTTGCCTGGACAAGAGGAGCCAGGTGAGCTACAGTCCATGGGTCACAAAGAGTCAGACATGACTAAGCAACTTTGATTTTCACTTATTTTTTTTCACTTTCATCTCAGTTAATTATTTATGCATTAAAAAAATTACCCCAAGACTTAGAGGCTTAAAAGGACAACTTATTATTTCTCACAATTCATGGATCAGTGGGAGGAAGGTTGTTTGCCGGGCTCTCATATGACTGAATGTGCAGGTACCTTGCCTGGAGTGGAGGATATATGATGGTTCTTTCAGGTATCTGGGAGTTGGTGCTAGGTGTCACCTGGACTACTCTCTTCATGTGGTCTCTCACCATCCGGCAGGCTATCCTGACGTCCTCAGACAGTGGAGGAGCAGCACAAGAAGGCAAAGCCCAAAGCTGCAAGGTCTCTTGAGACCCCGGCTCCACACTCGTGTATCTTTACTTCCATTGTACTCTACTGGCCAAGAAGTCACAGAGCCAATTCAGATTCAATATACAATACAGAAATAAACTCTTGTGGGGAGGAGCTGCAAAAAATGTGTGGCCATACTTAACCTACCAAAGTTCAGTTTAGTCGATCAGTTGTGTCCAACTCTTTGAGACACCATGGACTGAAGCACGCTAGGCTTCCCTGTCCATCACCAACTCCCAGAGCCTGTTCAAACTCATGTCCATCGAGTCAGTGATGCCATCCAGCCATCTTATCCTCTGTCGTCCCCTTCTCCCCCCGCCTTCAATCTTTCCCAGCATCAGGATCTTTTCCAATGAGACAGTTCTTCGCAATAGGTGGCCAAAATATTCCAGTTTCACCCTCAGCATCAGTCCTTCCAATGAATATTCAGGCCTGATTTCCTTTAGGATTGCCAGGTTGGATTTCCTTGCAGTCCAAAGGACTCTTAAGAGTTTTCTCCAATATTACAGTTCAAAAGTATCAATTCTTTGGCACTCACCTTTCTTCACAGTCCAACTCTCATATCCATACATGACTACTAGAAAAACCATAACTTTGACTAGATGGACATTTGTTGGCAAAGTAATGTCTCTGCTTTTTAATATGCTGTCTAGGTTGGTCATAGCTTTTCTTCCAAGGAGCAAGTGTCTTTTAATTTCATGGCTGCAGTTACCATCTGCAGTGATTTTGGAGCCAAAGAAAATAAAGTCTGTCACTGTTTCCACTGTTTTCCCATTATTTGCCATGAAGTCATGGGACCAGATGCCACGATCTTAGTTTTCTGAATGTTGAGTTTTATGCCAACTTTTTCACTCTCCTTTTTCATTAAGAGACTCTTTTGTTCTTCACTTTCTGCCATAAGGGAATATCCATGAAATTCTCCAGGCCAGAATACTGGAGTGGATTGTCATGGCCTTCTCCAGGGTATCTTCCCAACCCAGGGATTGAACCCAGGTCTCCCGCATGGCAGGCAGATTCTTTACCAACTGAGCTATAAGGGAAGCCCTAACCTACCACATACTATAGGTAATTCTCGACTTAGGATTTCTCGACTTCAACCATGGTGCAAAAGTGCTATGCATTCAGTAGAAGTCATACTCCAGATTTTGAAAACTGATCTTTTCCTGAGATAGTGATACATGGCATGACACTGTCTCATGATGCTGGACAGAGGCAGCAGCTACAGCTCCCAGAGAGACATGTAATCAAGAGGGTAAATGCAGATACACTCACAACCACTCTGTACCCACACCACCATTCTGTTTTTCATTGTCAGAACAGTGTTCAATAAATTGCCACAATTTATTTTAAAATAGGCTTTATGTTAGATGGTTTTGCCCAACTATAAGCTAATACGTCTGAGCACCTTTAAGGTGGGCTAGGCTAATCTTATAATATTTGGTAAGTTTGGTGTATTACATGTATGTTCAACTTATATTTTTGTTTTTCTGTTTTTGGTCGTGCCTTGCAGTATGCAGGATCTTAGTTTCCCGACCAGGAGTGGAACCCATGCCCTTGGCAGTGAGAACACAGAGTCCTAACTACTGGACCACTGGGGAATTCCCCTCAACTTACATTTTTTACTTACGATGGATTTATCAGGATGTAACTCCATTTATCTGTAGAATGGAAAATATTGGGTTGGCCAAAATGTTCATTTGGGTTTTTCTGTAAGATTTAACGGAAAAAAACCCAAATGAACCTTTTGGCCAACCCAAAACTATAGCATTTATAAGTTTAAAATAAGCAGAATAGTTTCAGGCAATAGAGTCTGTTTGGCTTTAGAAAAGAATATAGCATTGATCGAATTCACACCATCACTCTGCCCTTTGCTTCTCATGTGAATTTGGACAAGCAGTTTTATACTCTATTCGCAGTTTCATTAAGTAACAAATAGAGCTGATGATATCTACGTCTTTAAATAAAATAATATGTAAAGTATTCTTAATACGTTAAGTAGCTAGTATCATCACTGGAGCAATTATTACAAGAATGAGAGAGGACAATTAATTCCAGAAAGAAGCAGAGGAGTAAACATGATTTGGAGACAAAGAAGAGTAAGCAGGGCTGGGCCATGTAACACTGATAATAGTTAACATTTATTGAGCTGTAAACTTTGCCAGTTGCTCTATACAGCATTTCACTCAGTCTTCACATTCACACTATGAGGTGGTTATTATTTCCTCCATGTTCACTTAACAGTCTGGTTTGCAGAGTTGTTTTTTTTTTTTTTTAAGGCATGAAGATAGTAATTGGCTCAACAGGCTTACAATCCATGTGTGTCTCATTCTTTAAAAATGGCAGTAATCATCCCACTCTGCTAGACTAGAGGGGATAATGTCTGACAGGACAACTGGGGACAAGTCCAATTAGAATGAGTTCTGAAAGAGGAGTGAAAGCTAAGGCTGAATACAGGCTGGGCTTAGTCTAGCAAGATGAGTTTTATCTGCAGTGGTGGTGCTTAGAGGCTCCTCATTCCCCCTTGAGTCTCTTAGTTCAAAATACATTCATTGAGTGCTCACCATGTTCAGTTCAGTTCAGTTCAGTCGCTCAGTCATGTCCAACTCTTTGCGACCCTGTGAACCGCAACACGCCAGGCCTCCCTGTCCATCACCAACTCCCAGAGTCCACCCAAACTCATGTCCATTGAGTCGGTGATGCCATCCAACCATGTACTGGGCACTTTATTAGAACCTGCATAGAAAAGTTTATGGTATGATGGGGGAGAAGGACACAGCAGCAGAAAAGGATAAAGGTTGATGCTCTTTGAGTAGCAGTGAGTGATATGCAACAGTCAAGTGAGAGTCTGAGGGAGGGACAGGTATTGGTAGTAGAGATAAAGGGTGGGGGAATCAGACTGAGAAAGATTTAGAAGGCCTATGTAATTGGATATTTAGTGTGGGAGAAAAAAATATTCAGGGATGAACTGAGGGGTTTTTAGCTTGGAGTGCCTAAATATGTGGTGCTATACCCCCAAACAATAGGAGATATCGGCTGAGAAGCATTTTCATGGTTTGAGGGGTTTGAGTTTATTTCTGGACAATGTCACATATATTTACAGACACATCCAGGTGGGGAAGTGTAACAGGCAGCTCCAAAGTGACATGGACTCTGGATACATGACTTGGGCATTATCAGCCTATGATATGACAGTTCAACCCCAACCCTCCGAAGCTCTGACATAATTATACAACCTTTTTGTCTAGTGGAGGGAGGTACAAGTGACTCCTGGAGATTCAGGTAGTGGTTTGCTCACTGCCCATTACAGGCAAAGCCAAAGTTTCATATTTAAACACATCATTCTTGCTACTGGGATTTACATTTTTTATTACAAAATTTCCAGATCCACGATCATATGCTAAACTTTAAGTTTCTCTTGCTGGTCACAAATTAAAAGATGATCCTGGATATTTTCTAATTTGGGACCAACTGCTTTTTAAAATACTTAACTAGCACTGCTGCTGCTGCTGCTGCTGCTGCTGAGTCACTTCAGTCATGTCTGACTCTGTGCGACCCCAGAGACGGCAGCCCACCAGGCTCCCCCATCCCTGGGATTCTCCAGGCAAGAACAGTGGAGTGGGTTGCCATTTCCTTCTCCAATGCATGAAAGTGAAAAGTCAAAGCAAAGTTGCTCAGTCATGTCCGACTCTTAGCGACCTCATGGACTGCAGCCTACCAGGCTCTTCCGTCCATGGGATTTTCTAGGCAAGAGTACTGGAGTGGGGTGCCATTGCCTTCTCCCAGCACTGCTGCTGCTGCTAAGTCACTTCAGTTGTGTCGGACTCTGTGCAACCCCATAGACGGCAGACCACCAGCACTAGAGAGAGTTAATTGCTTAGCCGTGTCCAACTTTGCAACCCCATTGTAGCCCACCAGGCTCCTCTGTCCATGGGATTCTCTAGTCAAGAATACTGAACTGGGTTGCCATTCCCTTCTCCAGGGAATCTTCTCAACCCAGGGATCGAACCCAGGTCTCCTGCATTGCAGGCAAATTCTCTACCATCTGAGCCATCAGGGAAACCCTAACCAGCACTACTGAAGTATTAATAATGGAAAAGATAAAGCAAGTTTAACATTGTTTTTGTGCCTGTCATTATGATATACACTTTCCTACAATATTTGTTAAAGTAAAATGTTAGTCATTCAGTCATGTCCAACTCTTTGTGACCCTATGGACTGTAACCCACCAGGCTTCTCTGTCCATGGGATTTTCCAGGCAAGAATATTGGACTGGATTGACATTTCCTCCTTCAGGGGATCTTGCTGACCCAGGGATTGAACTTGGGTCTCCTGCATTGCAGGAGGATTCTTTACTGTCTAACCCACCAGAAAGCCCTTGTTAATTCTCTCCCTAAAAATCTCAAGGTGTGTATTGTTGTGACCACTTTATAAATAGGAAAACAGGTCTAGAGAAATTATTCAACTTTTTCAAAGTCACAGTGTGTGGACAAGATGCTTAAAAATAATATTGGTGGAGAAATGTCTATTTAGTTCTTTGGCCCATTTTTTGATTGGGTCATTTATTTTTCTGGAGTTGAGCTGTAGGAGTTGCTTGTATATTTTTGAGATTAGTTGTTTGTCAGTTGCTTCATTTCTCCAAAGAAGACATACAGATGGCTAACAAACACATGAAAAGATGCTCAACATCACTCTTCATCAGAGAAATGCAAATCAAAACCACTATGAGGTATCATTACACACCAGTCAGAATGGCTGCGATCCAAAAGTCTACAAATAATAAATGCTGGAGAGGGTGTGGAGAAAAGGGAACCCTCTTACACTGTTGGTGGGAATGCAAACTAGTACAGCCAGTATGGAGAACAGTGTGGAGATTCCTTAAAAAACTGGAAATAGAACTGCCTTATGATCCAGCAATCCCACTGCTGGGCATACACACTGAGGAAACCAGAAGGGAAAGAGACACGTGTACCCCAATGTTCATTGCAGCACTGTTTATAATAGCCAGGACATGGAAGCAACGTAGATGTCCATCAGCAGATGAGTGGATAAGAAAGCAGTGGTACATATACACAATGGAGTATTACTCAGCCATTAAAAAGAATACATTTGAATCAGTTCTAATGAGGTGGATGAAACTGGAGCCTATTATACAGAGTGAAGTAAGCCAGAAGGAAAAACATAAATACAGTATACTAACGCATATATATGGAATTTAGAAAGATGGTAACAATAACCTGGTGTACGAGATAGCAAAAGAGACACTGATGTATAGAACAGTCTTATGGACTCTGTGGGAGAGGGAGAGGGTGGGAAGATTTGGGAGAGTGACATTGAAACATGTAGAATATCATGTAAGAAATGAGTTGCCAGTCCAGGTTCGATGCGCGATACTGGATGCTTGGGGCTGGTGCACTGGGACGACCCAGAGGGATGGTATGGGGAGGGAGGAGGGAGGAGGGTTCAGGATGGGGAACACATGTATGCCTGTGGCAGATTCATTTTGATATTTGGCAAAACTAATACAATTATGTAAAGTTTAAAAATAAAATAAAATTTAAAAGAAAAAAAATAATATTGGTGAAACAATTTATTTTCTAGGCTTTTTCATAATTTTTCTAAACAGGTTGTAATGTTTATGTCTCATAGAATATACCTCTTTGCCTAAACTCAAATGTTACTCTCCCATGAATTCTGTTTTCCTCCTCCCCTCTCCTCCTTTGCTCTTTATATAAGCATTGCTGCCTTTAAGAGTGGATTCAAAATTCCTTGACTTTCTCATATGCAGGATATTTCAACTCTGCATCACTTCAGGTTTTCATTCAGTCACTGGGAATTACTGCTGGAGGCTCAACAGTGATAGCATAACTCCGTGAGTCAGCAAGTTCTCTGTGCCATGCCACTGACACCTCCAGTCCTACAGCCCATCTCCCTAAATATACTCTTGTCTAATTGATTACTTTCCCTGTCTTTTGTCATGTCACCACACAGATGCATAAAAATAAACCTCAGTTGTATAAATCCAACGGCTCACTTTCTCTGTTTCTAAACAATACTTAAAAATAAGTCCTACTGGAGAGGATTATACAATCCTGCAATTTGGTTCCCATATAAATTCATAGCTTCCAATATAAGAGTACTTGAGACTCCTCAGAGAAGTCTGCTGTGCACCCTCATTTACCTTTTTTGGCTTTTCCAAAATTTGTTTTCCATTCACTCTTCAAATCTTCTTTGTTTTACTTTCATCTTCAGTCTCAACATGTAGTCTCAATACCTACTTTACAGAGAAAACAGTGATGTCATACAATATGTACTCTCTCCTCCATCTATCTTTCCCACAACCTGCCTATAGCATCAGCCATCCTTTAGATGACTTTCCTCATGGTTCTCTCCTGTGGATGGCTCATTCCTCAGGTGGGCATGGGATAGCATCTTCATCTCCACCATACATCTCTAGATTTCTCTGTCTGTCTCACATGTCTTCAAAATCACACTTTTGGAAAAAAGCGGTGATTTAGATTTTTTTGAGTTTTAGAAAATCAGCTTGATTTACACTTCCTAACTCCTCAATAACTCCTCAGACCACTACAATTCGGCTTCTGCCCTAATCATATCAAACTAAAGCATCTTCATGATGATTTCTTGTTTTTCAGTACACTTGGATTTGGTACAGCTTACTCCATCAGCTTCAGTTACATCATGGTTACCTCCCCCCACCAAAAAAAAAAGAACTATTAAATTCAATACTATTTCTAGTTAAAAAAAAAACCTCTAAGTCAGAAGAAAGATTATAAAACCTGTCAGTAAAAGCATTTCTGAGAATTCAGCCAAGCCTGTTTTACAGAATCAAGTGGCTTTTTTTTTAGGGTAGTCCTGCACTATTCTCCTTGACCCACTGTATCATAAAAGCACAAAAACTATTTTCTATAGAATAAATGTTTTCTTTGGATAGTTACATAGAAACTGGGACTTCCCAGGTGGCACAAGTGGTAAAGAACCCATCTGCCAATGCAGGAGACTTAAGAGACACAGGTTCAATCGCTGGGACTGGAAGATCTCCTGCAGAAGGGCATGGCAACCCACTCCAGCATTCTTGTCTGGAGAATCTCATGGACAGAGGAGCCTGGCAGGCTATAGTCTATAGGATCGCAGAGTCAGACAGGACTGAAGCAACTTAGCATACACACACACTCACACACACACACCCCTAGAAATTAAGGCCTGTGGGATTAACCATGATAACACTGGGTAATAAATTTTAATTTTAAATGATTCGGGGGGGGGGGGCTTCCAGATGTAATTAGTGTCATTTATTATATATTCTAGGGTCAGAATACTAAAAGTGATCCCTCCTAGAAATTTTCTTAAGTTGTCTGTGCTGGCCTCTTTGGAGATGTTTCTGAATATTCTTTTCAGAGAAACGTGACCCATTGGAGGTTGACAACTATAAACATCTAAAAGTCTCTCATGGGTATTCTGAATACATAGGAAATGTTAGCGTGTGACAGGTGGGATAGTCTGATGGCCACATGAGAAGTCGTAGCCTAGTGGGACTGTATTGGGAATAACAAAATCACTTAGCATCAGGAGTAAGCCGATTTTGTCCCTCAGAATGGAAGATTCCTTAACTAGACAGTTACTGCAAAACTGGTGTTTCAAGAAAACAAACTGATAACTTTAGCAGAAAGGCCCCAAATTAGATACCCCACCTGCTGAGTGAGCTTTTACTGTTGGTGTTATAATAAGTTTAGCTGGAGAGTTTATTGACATGAGGTCAAAGTCTAGTTTTTATGACTGTGATGTCTGCGATATATGAAGTAAATATAAATTACCAAGAGGTTGGTTCCTATAAAAGCGAATCTATTTCCAAAGCGTTTAAAGGAACAGTTACTACATGCTGTTGGAAACCAGTTAGAGCAGCAGCTGTAGTCTGAGAAAAATACACCAGAGAGTTTTGCTTTTTTCTTAAGTGGCAGAAAAGGTGGTCCAAAGTAACAGGAAAAAGATAGAGGAGATCATATTGAGAACTTTTAGTTAAGAGAGAATAACAAAAATACAATAACAGACAGCATTAGTGGTAAGGGGGAAAATGCTGAAAAGTCATATAATTAATCTTGTTCTATCATCTTGAGCAGAAGTTGTCTGCTTCTGTAGTCAGCAGATTGTTCTGTCATTCTGGGCATAAGGTATCCACTTACACAGTCAGCAGCTTCAGGAGAATTCCTAAAAAATCATCAACTCAAGGTCTCCTGATGGAATAGATGTCCAGCAGTTAGTAGGAATTCCTGTGTTTTTTTTTTTTTTTTTAATTTGAGAAACATAAACCCAAGAATCAACACCTTGGAGCTTTACTTTGTGTCTGTGATGAGAGTATCTTATAAGGGTTTTTGTTTTTTTAATTGATGCTCAAAGGGTTGTTTTATTTTTTTCTGAAGCCCAGATTTCCAGTTCTCAGATCATGCAGACTGCCTAAGTAGGCATTTTGGAAATACACTTTTAATTTGTTGGTGATAAGGCTAGAGATATCATTTGAGTCTCCTGCAATAATTGGTCATATCACCTTCTAACAGTATAATCTTGGACTGGAAGTAATTCTCAAAACTATTAGGCATTCCTGTTATTCAAAAGGAGATAACTTACAGATACTAGAGAGGATTGATCTTACTGTCTTCAAGGCTATTTGCAGTACTCTGGGCCTCAATAAATTCAAGATTCCTGAAAACTTTGCTAATTGTATAGTTCGAGAATCATTTTGCTTCTTTTTATCTTTCTTGAAATTTGGGAATATGAGCCCTGTGGAAATTACTCTGCGTAATACTAGAGTGGGTAGCCTTTTCTTCTCCAGGGGATCTTCCCAACCCAGGGATTGAATCCAGATCTCCCACATTGCAGATGGATTCTTTACCAGCTGATCCACAAGGGAAGCCCAATTGTAAGTTATGGTATTCTTTTTTTTTTTTTTGTAAATTAATTTATTTATTTTAATTGGAGGCTAATTACTTTGCAATATTGTAGTGGGTTTTGCCATACATTGACATGAATCAACCATGGGTGTACATGTGTCCCCCATCCTGAACTCCACTCCCACCTCCCTCCCCATCCCATCCCTCAGGGTCATCCCAGTGCACCAGCCCTGAGCACCCTGTCTCATGCATCGAACCTGGACTGGTGATTTATTTCACATATGGTAATATACATGTTTCAATGCTATTCTCTCAAATCATCCCACCCTAGCCTTCTCCCGCAAAGTCCAAAAGTCTGCTCTTTACATCTGTGTCTCTTTTGCTGTCTCTCATACAGGGTCATTGTTACCATATTTCTAAATTCCATATATATTCATTAATATACTGTATTGGTGTTTTTCTTTCTGACTTACTTCACTCTGTATAATAGGCTCCAGTTTCATCCACCTCATTAGAACTGATTCAAATGCATTCTTTTTAATAGCTGAGTAATATTAAATTGTAATAAATACATATTACATGTATGCACAATGTGTACATACACAATATGTACCATAGCTTTCTTATCCTTTCATCTGCTGATGGACATCTAGGTTGCTTGCATGTCTTAGCTATTGTAAACAGTGCTACAATGAATACTGGAGTACCCGTGTCTCTTTCAATTCTGGTTTTCTTGTTGTGTATGCCCAGCAGTGGGATTGCTGGGTTGTATGGAAGTTCTATTTCCAGTTTTTTAAGGAATTTCCACACTGTTCTCCATAGTGGCTGTACTAATTTGCATTCCCACCAACAGTGTAAGAGGGTTCCCTTTTCTCTGCACCCTCTCATTTTGGTAGCAGCCATTCTGACCAGTGTGAGATGGTACCTCATTGTAGTTTGGATGTGCATTTCTTTGATAATGAGTGATGTTGAGAATCTTTTCATGTGTTTGTTAGCCATCTGTATGTCTTCTTTGGAGAAATGTCTATTTAGTTCTTTGGCCCATTTTTTGATTGTGTCGTTTATGATTCTGGAATTGAGCTACATGAGCTGCTTGTATATCTTTGAGATTAATTCTTTGTCAGTTGCTTCATTTGCTATTATTTTCTCCCATTCTGAAGGCTATCTTTCCACCTTGCTTATTGTTTCCTTCATTTTGGAAAAGCTTTCAAGTTTAATTAGGTCCCATTTGTTTATTTTTGCTTTTATTTCCACTACTCTGGGAGGTGGGTCATAGAGGATTTTGCTGTAATTTATGTCAGGGAGTGTTTTGGCTGTTTTCCTCTAGGAGTTTTTATAGTTTCTGGTCTTAAAATTAGATCTTTAATCCATTTTGAGTTTATTTTTGTGTATGGTGTTAGAAGTGTTCTAGTTTCATTCTTTTACAAGTGGTTGGCCAGTTTTCCCAGCACCACTTGTTAAAAAGATTGTCTTTTCTCCATTGTATATTCTTGCCTCCTTTGTCAAAGATATGGTATCCATAGGTGCATGGATTTATCTTTGGGCTTTCTGTTTTATTCCCTTGATCTATATTTCTGTCTTTGTGCCAGTACCATACTGTCTTGATGACTGTGGCTTTGTAGTATAGCCTGAAGTCAGGCAGGTTGATTCCTCCAGTTCCATTCTTCTTTCTCAAGATTGCTTTGGCTATTCGATGTTTATTGTACTTCCATACAAATTGTGAAATTATTTGTTATAGTTCTCTGAAAAATACCATTGGTAGCTTGATAGGGATTTCATTGATTGTATAGATTGCTTTGGGTAGTATACTCATTTGCACTATATTGATTCTTCTGATCCATGAACATGGTATATTTCTCCATCTATTTGTGTCGTCTTTGATTTCTTTCATCAGTGTTTTATAATTTTCTATATATAGGTCTTTTGTTTCTTTAGGTAGATTTATTCCGAAGTATTTTATTTTTTTGTTGCAATGGTGAATGGAATTGTTTCCTTAATTTCTCTTTCTGTTTTCTCATTGTTAGAATATAGGAATGCAAGGGATTTCTGTGTGTTGATTTTATATCCTGCAACTTTACTATATTCATTAAGTAGCTCTAGTAATTTTCTGGTAGTGTTTTTAGGGTTCTCTACGTAGAAGATCATGTCATCTGCAAACAGTGAGAATTTTACTTCTTCTTTTCCAATCTGTATTCCTTTTATTCCTTTTTCTTCTCTATGGCTGTGGCTAAAACTTCCAAAACTATGTTGAATAGTAGTGGTGAGAGTGGGCACCCTTGTCTTGTTCCTGACTTTAGGGGAAATGCTTTCAATTTTTCACCATTGAGGTTAATGTTTGCTGTGGGTTTATCATACATGGCTTTTACTATGCTGAGGTATGTTCCTTCTATGCCTGCTTTCTGGAGGGTTTTTTATCACAAATGGATATTGAATTTTGTCAAGGCTTTCTCTGCATCTATTGAGATAATCATATGGTTTTTATCTTTCAATTTGTTAATGTGGTGTATCACATTGATTGATTTGCAAATCCTTGCATCCCTGGGATAAAGCCCACTTCGTCATGATGTATGATCTTTTAAATATGTTGTTGGATTCTGTTTGCTAGAATTTTGTTGAGGATTTTAGCATCTATGTTCATCAGTGATACTGACCTGTAGTTTTCTTTTTTTGTGGCATCTTTGTCTGGTTTTGGTATTAGGGTGATGGTGGCCTAGACTTTGGCAGTTTACCTTCCTGTGCAAGTTTACGGAAGAGTTTGAGTAGGATAGGTGTTAGCGCTTCTCTAAACTTTTGGTAGAATTAACCTGTGAAGCCATCTGTTCCTGAACTTTTGTTTGTTGGAAGATTTTTTATTACAGTTTGGATTTCCGTGCTTGTGATGGGTCTGTTAAGATTTTCTATTTCTTCCTGGTTCAGTTTTGGAGGTTATACTTTTCTAAGAATTCGCCATTTCTTCTAAGTTGTCCATTGTATTGCCATATAGTTGCTGATAGTAGTCTGTTATGATCCTTTGTATTTCTGTGTTGTCTGTTGTGGTTTCTCCATTTTCATTTCTAATTTTGTTGATTTGATTCTTCTCCATTTTTTTCTTGATGAGTCTGGCCAATGGTTTGTCTATTTTATTTATCTTCTCAAAGAACCAGCTTTTAGTTTTGTTGATTTTTGCTCAGTCAGTCACTCAGTCAGTCGCTCAGTCACATCTGACTCTTTGCGACCCCATGGACTTCAGCATGCCAGGCCTCCCTGTGCATCACCAACTCCCAGAGATTACTCATACTTATGTCCATTGAGTTGGTGATGCCATTCAACCATCTCATCCTCTGTTTCCCCCTTCTACTAACTCTGGGGTTCTTAATTTCTTCTTTTTCTAGTTGCTTTAGGTGTAAGGTGAATGTGAAGTCACTCAGTCGTGCCCGACTCTTTGCAACCCTGTGGACTGTAGCCTACCAGGCTTCTCCATCTATGGGATTCTCCAGGCAAGAATACTGGAGTGGGTTACCATTTCCTTCTCCAGGGGATCTTCCCAACCCAGGGATTGAACCTGGGTCTCCCGCATTGGGGGCAGACGCTTTAACCTCTGAGCCACCAGGGAAGCCCAGGTGGGGTGTAAAGTTAGGTTATTTATTTGATTTTTCTCTTGTTTCTTAAGGTAAGCTTGTATTGCTATGAACCTTCCCCTTAGCACTGCTTTTACTGAATCCCATAGGTTTTGGGTTGTTGTGTTTTCTTTTTCATTCATTTCTATGCATATTTTAATTTCTTTTTTTATTTCTTCTGTGATTTGTTGGTTATTCAGAAGTGTGTTGTTTAGCCTCCATATGTTTGTATTTTTAATGGTTTTTTTCCTGCAGTTGACATCTAAGTTTACTGCATTGTGGTCAGAAAAGATGCTTGAGATGATTTCAATTTTTCTGAATTTACCAAGGCTATATTTATGGCCCAGGATGTGATCTATCCTGGAGAATGTTCTATGTGCACTTGAGAAAAAGGTGAAATTCATTGCTTTGGGGTGAAATGTCTTATAGATATCAATTAGGTCTAACTGGCCCATTTCATCATTTAAAGTTTGTGTTTCCTTGCTAATTTTCTGTTTAGTTAATCTATCCATAGGTGTGAGTCGGGTATTAAAGTCTCCCACTATTATTGTGTTACTGTCAATTTCCCCTTTCATACTTGTTAGCATTTGCCTTACATATTGTGGTGCTCCTATGTTGGGTGCATATATATTTATAATTGTTAAATCTTCTTCTTGGATTGATCCTTTGATCATTAAGTAGTGTCCTTCTTTGTCTCTTTTCACAGCATTTATTTCAAAGTCTATTTTATCTGATATGAGGATTGTTACTCTTGCTTTCTTTTGGTCTCCATTTGCACAAAATATGTTTTTCTAGCCCTTCACTTTCAGTCTGTATGTGTCCCTTGTTTTGAGGTAGGTCTCTTGTAAACAGTATATATAGGGGTCTTGTTTTTTTATCCATTCAGCCACTCTTTGTCTTTTGGTTGGGGCAGTCAACCCATTTACATTTAAGGTAATTATTTATAAGTATGATCCTGTTGCCATTTACTTTGTTGTTTTGGGTTCAAGTTTATCAACATTTTCTGTGTTTCCTATCTAAATAAGATCCTTTAGCATTTGTTGAAGAGCTGGTTTGGTGGTGTTGAAATCTCTCAGCTTTTGCTTGTCTAAGTTACGGTATTCTTAAATAACAGTGCCCATGAAATGTGTGCCCCTCTTACTGGAGAGAGAAGTTGGAGCTCCCCAAACTGAGAACAAAAACTCATGTTATTTTTTTCTACCATTAAAATCATAGCTTTGAATCAAGGTATCTGACAAATAAATAACACTAATTAGAACTTACTCTAGTGATTCAATGGTAAAGAATCTGCCTGCCAGTGCAGGAGACGTAGGTTCGATCCCTGGATTTATCAGGAAGATCCCCTGGACAAGGAAATGCCAACACAGTCTAGTATTCTTGCCCAGAAAATCTCATGGACAGAGGATCCTGGAGGGCTACCATCCATAGGGTCACAAAGAGTCGGATACAACTGAGCGATTAAGCAACAACAATAACATGGCATATTTGGAGACATTTAAAGAGTCCTAAAGCTTACATCCTTGTCCATATTCTACATCTGTGAGCTCACCACGACTGTGTTATTAGCAGGTAGGACATGTCTTGAAAACATCCTCAATGGTATCTTTAAAACATTCACAAAGTTGGCTCCATATCATGGGAAACTTATTTCCACTATTGAGGTTAATATCATGAACATTTTTTGGTAAATTCCACTTTTACTATGTCATCTCCTTAGGCATCAGCAAAGAAGTTCCAATTACTTTAACTTGTCATCCATTTTCTAGGGGTTCCTGTAGTAGTCGGGAAATCTCTATAATCCAAATTTTCAAAGTCATGGTCTAACCTCAAACCATATATCTCATATCAGTATAAACAGTTAGTCTTTTACCTTTTTTTTTTTTCTCAGAAGGCAGGTCTAAGTAGTAGCAATTAATTTATCCAACTGAATTGATTGAATTCTTTGAAAAGTTGACATTTTAATGATAAAATCATGTCTGTGATAGCACAATCTACTTGGAAATTTTTAATTTTTTCTTTTTAAGAATGAAACATCCACAAACACAAGTAAATCAGAATATTTCAGGGAAGTCTCTGACTAAGAGGTCTCTACAAGGAATGGATAATCCCCTTAGAAAGTTAAATATCATGGGATTCTCCTTCCTTCCATGAAGGGAAGAGGTGGCTGGCTTTAGAGCACTTTGGTGATGGACAGCTACATGTGAATGGGAAAAGCAACCCTATTTCACAGTTTGACAACTGACTGGAAAACACTAAGGTTATTTTGTCAACAGAAGAGTTTATATAACCTGGAAAACCACTAAGATTTCATGATACTTTATAAATATACCAACTTAAGTTTTCATAAGTTTTTCTATGCCTGTATCACTCTTAGTCAAGGGATATGTGTTGGCTATTGAATCTAAAGAAAGACTGAAATCATCAGTAAGCTTTTGACAATTTACATGCTAAGTCATGCCTTAATTGTCCATAATTTAAGTGAATGAAAAAAATGTTTTATTAATCCAGAGTCTGGAAACAAATCATTTTGGTCAAGGTTATTGTACCCATCTTTGATCTAAAATAGGAATGCATTCTTTTAATTTGAAAATGTTAAATCATTAGATCATTTACATATGTTATACATTTACTTGGAAGACAAACTTTCCTTGATTTTTTTCAAGGTTTTAAAACTATACATTAAGTTTGGTAGACAAAAGCTTTCATAACAGTTTTGTGTTAATTAAAATTTGCCAAATTTCTAGACAAACTCTAGTTATTTCTTTCATCTGTAGGGTGAAGGAAGAAACCTCTGAGCTACCTAATGGCCCTTTTGGGAAACTCAGAGATAGTGTAAACACAAAAGACATTTTTGTAGTTTTTCAAAAACATTTTTACTAATTTCATTTCACTTTTATTGAATACCTCAAAATATTTTACTTAACAGCTGTTGGAAATCTTTAAATTTTTAGGGCTTTCTTGGTATATAATTATTAAGGCAAAACAAAATTGGTGAGAAGTAGTCAGGGAGGACCTGGAGGAGAATCAGTACTAGCTCTTGAAGCAGCTGCCTGGGGCATAAAAACTTAACAGGGGAATTATGGAGACAGGAGACCTTTTCCTCCACTAGCAAGGGAAATGCAGGGTAAGTGGGGGTGAAAGATCTCAGCCTTAGCCCCAGTTTTCTCAAATGTCATCAGCTCAGATCTCAAGGACTCACCTCTTCCCATCAGTGTCTCTGCCTTAGAGTGAGGGATGGGGAAGACTGAACATTTAACTGGAGCTACAACTCTGCACACCTCACCCTCACACTTCTAGATTGCAACCTCTGGAGAAGACAAAAACCTTTAAAGCTATCCTGGCGCTTTCCAATTTCATGTTCTTAATTATATGCTATGGTTATTAATTTCTGTCTTTGTTATCTGAGGCTGAAAGAGAAAAGTGGGTGATTCTATAGTCCTTATAATCTTCATTGTTTACAAAATAGCCAAATTCTTCAGCCAATCCATCTATGTCTTGCCTATCACTTGTACCTTATCTTGTTCTACCACAAGCCATGGATTACACATGTTCTTGTCATCTTGGCAAACAGGTTAGTCCTGACCTCCTTTAAATATGGATCACTTGATTCCAGACACTCATCTTTAACGTGCACTATTTGGAAACACTTATGATATAAATTATTTTATCAATCAGCTTTCCAATACAAAATAGTTGGCACACTCATGTTAGAATAACTCGTGGAGTGTTTGTTTACTAAAGGAGTATTTACAAAAATATTTCAGAATGTGGAACCGCAAGGAAGAATGTAGATAGGATCTCTCAGCCTGAAAAAGTGAGGAAGAAACAGTTACCAAAACCTGGAAGGAGTATATTGTGAGAGGAGACTAATTTGAAAGCAGCTACAGTCAAGGGACACAGACTTCCTCAACTAACCTTGAGGAAGGAAGGTAGGAGGCTAATTACCCTAACCTTACTCATTTCCACCCCTGATTGCCTATCCATGTTCCTCGCTGGCCAAACCCAACTGGAAGCTAGAAGAAGACAAGGAGGATGACCAGTGCTAGACCCCAGTCCACTTCATTCAAGCCAGCCTCCTGGGGATAAAAGGAGGGAAGGGGAGATGAAGATCTGAAGAGGAAAGCGGATGAGGTTACCACACCTGTATTATGAGCATTCTGCTAGCTCCTATTTCAGTTCTGCTGACAACAAGAACCAACTGGTGGCTTCTATGAAATCCTATACTTCCAGATTTCCTAAAAGGGGCTTTTTGGATCTTTGCTTTTGCGGCTCTTCCAATAATTACCTAAGCCTCAAATACTTTACGTATATTAATTTGCTTTCAGCTAAATATACTAAGAATGGCTTCTGCTTCCCCAAGCAAATCTGACTGATCAAAGAACACTCTCTTAAAAGGGGCTCTAGAACCCAAAAGTAAGCGATAAGAGAGAGAAACAAAACCAATAAGTCTTTATCCAGTTCCTCTGGCTGGGAAGATGAGAGAGCTGAACAGAAAGAGGGATTTTTTTCCTTTTGCTTCCCTGGAAACCCATGATATTAAATGAAAGTTCATGAGGAATCTGAAATAATATATTTAGCCATATTTAAGAACACAGTGGGCTTCCCTGGTGGCTCAGAGGATAAAGAATCTGTCTGCAATGCAGGATAGCCAGGCTCAACCCCTGAATGGGGAAGATCAGGAGGAGGAAATGGCAACCCACTCCAGTATTCTTGACTAAGAAATCCCATGGAGAGAGGAACCCCATGGACTGTAGCCTACGGGATCACAAAGAGTCGGACACGACTGAGCTACTGACACTTTCACTTTCAAGAACACAGTATAGACCATACATTAAAATATACATATATAACATGAACCCAGATAGATAGGATAGACGTTTGTTAAGGCAAAATTCCTATAAAGGAGTCTTACATTTTAGCTCTTCTTTCTGGGCTCTAAAATCTAGACTATAGCAAGTGTACAGAAACCAACCAGAATGGATCGTCCAGACTGAAGATGTTTTATTAACTCAAGACAGGTGAAAAGAAAGGACTGAAAATAAAGGCATACACACTTTAGAAAGAGAACCATCTGTAGGTTACTCTGCAGTTAATTCTGTCATAAATATTGACAACAAAATAAGGACAAATTTTATATTAATTTTTAGGAAAGCTCTAAAAGTCATTCATCCTGCCTCTAGTTCAGGCCATGTTTTTCTTCCTAAATCTGATGACATTCTTGTTCAGCACATATTTCCTTTCTCTTACTGGTTCATACTTCAGTGTTGTTTCCAAATAGAAAGGTTTTCACTTTCAGGTACTTTTCAGGTAATAAACATATGCTGCAAAATGCTTTTCCTCTTAGTTTCTACCATGGTGGTATGCTTGTGAGTTTCTCTCTCCACTGTGAACTGGTATTTCTACTGTCTATATCTTTTCTATTGTATTTTCTATCTGAACCACAGTGAGTGAGGGGAATATATTCCATCAACTCTGTCAGGAAGAATAATTTACTGATTGGGCAAAAACGCATGTTCTCACATTAGGGGACATTGGGACACACTGTTATTCCTTGTGCAAAACTGTGCAACTTTCCTAGTGAAAACTACTTCATGTTCTTTTTTGTGAGCATGATGAGTTGAGTATTTATCATCCGTTAACACTTTTTTTTTACATAATCTAGAATCACATCCTATTTGCATGGGCTCAGTGAATTCACAAGAAATAATCACAACTATCATTCAGTTCAGTTCAGTTGCTCAGTCGTGTCCGACTCTTTGTGACCCCATGAACTGCAGCACGCCAGGCCTCCCTGTCCATCACCAACTCCCAGAGTTCACCCACACTCATGTCCATTGAGTAGGTGTTGCCATCTAACCATCTCATCCTCTGTTGTCCCCTTCTTCTCCTGCCTTCAGTCTTTCCCAACATAAGGGTCTTTTCAAATAAGTCAGCTCTTCATATAAGGTGGCCAAAATATTGGAATTTCAGCTTCAACACCAGTCCTTTCAATAAACATCCAGGACTGATCTCCTTTAGGATGGACCGGTTGGATCTCCTTGCAGTCCAAGGGACTCTCAAGAGTCTTCTCCAACACCACAGTTTAAAAGCATCAATTCTTCTGCACTCAGCTTTCCTTATAGTCCAACTCTAACATCCATACATGACTACTGGAAAAACCATAGCCTTGACTAGATGGACCTGTGATGACAAAGTAATGTCTCTGCTTTTAATATGCTGTCTAGGTTGGTCATAACTTTCCTTCCAAGGAGTAAGCATCTCATAATTTCATGGCTGCAGTCACCATCTGCAGTGATTTTGGGGCCCAAAAAAATGAAGTCTGCCACTGTTTCCTCATCTATTTGCCATGAAGTAATGGGACTGGATGCCATGATCTTATTTTTCTGAATGTTGAGCTTTAAGCCAACTTTGCCACTCTCCTCTCACTTTCATCAAGAGGCTCTTTAGTTCTTTACTTTCTGCCATAAGGGTGGTGTCATCTGCATATCTGAGGTTATTGACATTTTCTCCTGGCAATCTTGATTCCAGCTTGTGGTTCCTCCAGCCCAGTGTTTCTAATGATGTACTCTGCATAGAAGTTAAATAAGCAGAGTGACAATGTACAGTCTTGATGTACTCCTTTTCCTATTTGGAACCAGTCTGTTGTTCCATGTCCAGTTCTAACCATTGCTTCCTGACCTGCATACAGGTTTCTCAAGAGGCAGAGCAGGTGGTCTGGTATTCCCATCACTTTCAGAATTTTCCACAGTTTATTGTGATCCACACAGTCAAAGGCTTTGGCATAGTCAATAAAGCAGGAATAGATGTTTTTCTGGAACTCTCTTGCTTTTTCCAAGATCCAGTGGATGTTGGCAATTTGATCTCTGGTTCCTCTGCCTTTTCTAAAACTAGCTTGAGCATCTGGAAGTTACACATGTATTGCTGAAGCCTGGCTTGGAGAATTTTCAGCATTACTTTACTAGTGTGTGAGATGAGTGCAATTGTGCAGTAGTTGGAGCATTCTTTGGCATTTCCTTTCTTTGGGATTGGAATGAAAACTGACCTTTTCCAGTCCTGTGGCCACTGCTGAGTTTTCCAAATTTGCTGGCATATTGAGTGCAGCACTTTCACAGCATCATCTTCAAGGATTTGAAATAGCTCAAATGGAATTTCATCACCTCCACTAGCTTTGTTTGTAGTGATACTTCCTAAGGTCCACTTGGCTTCACATTCCAGGATGTCTGGCTCTAGGTGACTGATCACACCCTCGTGATTATCTTGGTCATGAAGATCTTTTTTGTACAGTTCTTCTGTGTATTCTTGCCACCTCTTCTTAATATCTTCTGCTTCTGTTAGGTCCATACCATTTCTGTCCTTTATCGAGCCCATCTTTGCATGAAATGTTGCCTTGGTATCTCTAATTTTCTTGAAGAGATTTCTAGTTTTCCCCATTCTGTTGTTTTCCTCTATTTCTTTGCATTGATTGCTGAGGAAGGCTTTCTTATCTCTTCTTGCTATTCTTTGGAACTCTGCATTCAGATGCTATTATCTTTCCTTTTTTCCTTTGCTTTTTGCTTCTCTTCTTTTCACAGCTATTTGTAAGGCCTCCTCACAGCCATTTTGCTTTTTTGCATTTCTTTTCCATGGGGATGGTCTTGATCCCTGTCTCCTGTACAATGTCATGAACCTCCATCCATAGTTCATCAGGCACTCTGTCTATCAGATCTAGTCCCTTAAATATATTTCTCAATTCCACTGTATAAGGGATTTGAGTTAGGTCATACCTGAATGGTCTAGTGGTTTTCCCCACTTTCTTCAATATAAGTCTGAATTTGGCAATAAGGGGTTCATGGTCTGAGCCACAGTCAGCTCCCAGTCTTGTTTTTGCTGACTATATAGAGCTTCTCCATCTTTGGCTGCAAAGAATATAATCAACCTGATTTCGGTGTTGGCCATCTGAGGATGTCCATGGTGTAGAGGCTTCTCTTGTGTTGTTGGAAGAGGCTGTTTGCTATGACCAGTGCCTTCTCTTGGCAAAACTCTATTAGCCTTTGCCCTGCTTCATTCTGTACTCCAAGGCCAAATTTGCCTGTTACTCCAGGTGTTTCTTGACTTCCTACTTTTGCATTCCAGTTCCCTCTAATGAAAATGACTTCTTTTTTGGGTATTAGTTCTAAAAGGTCTTGTAGGTCTTCATAGAACCGTTCAACTTTAGCTTCTCGAGTGTGACTGATTGGGGCATAGACTTGGATTACCGTGATATTAGCTTAGGGTTTAAATGACTCAGAGGCTTATTGCTCCCACCTCACCTTATTCATTTCTAGAAACCATCTCCATCCTCAATATTTGCTTTCTAGAAAGAGAACATCTCACATTTCTCTTCTTTTTCCCTTATTTACCACAAAGAGTTTTTATGAACTAAAATAATAATGCAAACACACATTTAGAAAAATCCAAACATGAACACATATTTAAGCAACTAAAAATGTTTTCTATGAATGTTCCTTTGATCCAAAGATGTTCTAAGTGTTTATAAAAGACAACTAACTAAGCTTTTCTATAGTCTTACAAATCTTAATAGCTGCTCTAAAGCAACTGTTTTCTGAAAAGTTTGAGAAACATTCAAAAATTCCATGACCTTCTGTTGGCTGGAAAGAAAGGCCCTGTCTGTTAATCTTTAGAAGGCTTCAGGTAATCATGGAAGCAGATTTTGGGTACACTTCAAAAGACATTTACTTTCCACCTCTGTTGAAAAGTGGTGTGATGAAAAATTTAAATTCAAGTTAAAATCTCTCTGGGTAAAATCTCCTTGGAAAAGAGATGGAGTATATCCTGTTTGGGGAAGCCTGCTGGCAGAATGCTTTCTTTAGGTCTTTTTCCTTGCTGTTGCACATGCTGGTGAAATTGTAGATATGAAGGTCTCACTTGAAGGTAGACTGCTTTCTTAAGCAAGTAGGGAGAATGAAATAAACATTTCTCTCTTGTGCACATTTCTCAGGTTTCCTATCTGATTCCATTGAAAGCTCAGATTCCTATACTACATTTTTAAACACAATGGCCTTAATTTCACACTTATTCAACACAAGTGCAGAAGCAGAAACTTTAAATAAATTATGGATGGGACAATAAGACCATATACCCAGGGAACTGCTACACATACTCTCATACTCTCTTCCAAAGTAATCTAAAATGAAACTTTCCCGTTAACAAATAAATTACACTAGTAATGAGTTGAGCAGTTTTATGGCTTATTGGTCATTTTCTTGGTAATATCTCTGATCATTTCAAATACCCACACACAAAATAAGTTTTCAAAAATGGGAAATACCACTGAACATTAGGGTAATGGTTTCAAAAATTGAAGATTTATATAACAAAAGGGAAATTTTCAATTGGCTTAAACTTCCACATTTAATGAAAAGATGTTCATGAGGAAATTACAACCATATCAGTTGATTACACAATCAATTATGTAACTATTTGGTCCCAAAAAGTGATTAAAATTAAGTACAAATGCTTAACTCAGATGTGAAACTGATAATTGAAACTAACTGAAAATACCAAATTTAAAATTTTTAACTGGTATACTCCAGATAACCTAGCAAAAAGAAAATCATTATTAAAAATAGAATATAACTATCAAGTAATAAAGTATTATTTGAAAGGTGAAGCTATGAATAGCTCATTATCATTTGCAATAATTTTTTGAGAAAATACCATTAAGTTAGAGGTACAATGAGTCATATCATGATCATCAGTACCATGGAAAAGCTAAACAGGCAATCAAAATTCTCTTATATTTCATCATATATTATGTTTCATACTTTCACTTGAATATGGACTTCTGAGAATTTACAATATGGTAAAATAATTCATATATGACTATCTCAATTCTTGATAATTCAGTACTGAGCTCAAACTTTATACTACCTATATACAGATACTTTTATTAAGCAAATTAATAAGTGAGATTATAGAGGAATGCATAACATCCTAAATGTTGTCTTTAAGTGCTTTATAATTATATTTACCAACAAATAGTTTATCAAGTGCCAGCATTTTATATGAATTATCTCATTTCATTTTCATAACCTATGAGGAATATCCAATTAATAGAATCCCCATTTCATAGATGAGGAATAAGGATAATAAAACTAACTTTCCCCAAGGCATTCAGTCAGTAAAAAATGGCTGTAATTTGCAGTGTGTTAGACTACAGGGTCCTTGCTACCTTGCACCACAACTTTTCCCACTGGACATTTAGAAACAAGCTCTGTTGGTATGAAAATGTAGAGGAAAGTGGGAGATGAACTAGTAACAGGGACCTTTCGGTTGCTTCCTTCTTTACTCACACACTGTTACAGTCTTGTTATAACCTATTAAAATACCTGCCCAAAGAGGTGTGAGGAGGGGATCTTTCCTCTCATTCTGTGTTGAACTCTCATTCTGCACCAGGCATGGTTCTCAATGTTTGAGATACATCTACAAACAAAGCAGGTAAAGGTACACGTCTAGCAGGGGGGGACAGACAATAAAGTATTAAAACATACATGAGTGTGGTCTATAACAATTTGGAAGCTGCTGATTGTCAGGGGAGGCTTCCTAGGTGGTGCAGTGGTAAAGAACCTACATGCAGTGCACAAGTCGCAGGAGACACAGGTTCAGTTCCTGAGTTGGGAAGATCCCCTGGAGAAGGGATAGGCTACTCAGTCCAGTATTCTTGGGTTTCTCTGGTGGCTCAGACAGTAAAGAATCTACCTGCAATGTGGGAGATCTGGGTTTGATCCCTGGGTTGGGAAGATCCCCTGGAGAAGGAAATGGCAACCCACTCCAGTATTCTTGCCTGGAAAATCCCATAGACAGAAAAACCTGGTGGACTACAGTCCATGGACTCGCAAAGAGTGGGGCACAACTTAGCGACTAGGCATGAGCAGGAGTTGTGTGGGAGAGGGAAGGAGTGGTAAAGAGGTAAGGGAGTGTGTTTGGTAGGGTGGACTGTATTTTCAGTAAGCTTAGTCAGGTGAGGGCTCTTTTACCCTACAGTTGACAAAACGCTTAAAGAAAATAATAGAGTTAGCATACAGAGCTATCTGGCAGAGATATCACGACAAGGGCACTGCTGTCAGATCCCGCCTGCCAGTTCAAGGAAGAATAGGGATGAAAGCATGATGTGGGTGGAGGGGTGGGTGGGCAGGGAGAGCAGCAGGAGGCAGAGCTGGTGACAGAGCTAGCAGACTTCCTGGGCCTGGCAGGCTGAGGCGGAGATTTTAGTTTCTGCTCGAAGCAGAATGAGAAGAGACTGCAGAATTCTAAGCAAACAGGTGACCTGATTGTTAAGAGACTGCTGTAGATCCTGGGTTTAAAAGAGGAGAGAGGGAGCAAGTTGCAGAAATGCAGGGGAAAAGTGATTTTGGCTGGGACCACAGTAGTCACGGTGGCAGAAGCAAGAAGTGGCCAGCTCTGCAGTCACTTTGAAGGCAGATTCAAAGGATTTCATAATAATTGGATGTGGACTGCAAGAGAAGAAAATCAGCCCCAGAGGAAGCAAACAAACAGCCTTAGAAATGAAGGGAATTCTGGCATATGCTACAACATGGATAAACCATATGCTACGTCGTGAAAGAATCCAGTCCCCAAAAGATGAATATCGTGTAATTCCAGTTATCTGAGGTACCTACAGTAATCAAACTTCACAGAAACAGAAAGAAGAGTAGTGATTGCCATGCCTGGGAAAGAGGGAAATAGGGAATTGTTACTTAAGGGATATAGAGTTTTGGTTTTACAAGATGAAAAGAGTTCTGGAGATTGGTTGCACAACAATGTGAATGCAATTAAGATTCCCAAATTGTACATTTTAAAATGGTTAGGATGAGGGCTTTAAGAATATATGTATTTTACTCATTTTTAATTGTAAAATGGAAAGAAACTGTAAGTCAAAAATGACTCCAACAGTGCTAATGAAGTGGATGAACCTAGAGCCTATTATACAGAGTGAAGTAAGTCAGAAAAACAAATATCATATATTAATGCATATATATGGAATCTAGAAAAATGGTACTGATGAGCCTATCTGCAGGACAGCAATGGAGATGCAGAAATAGAGAACAGAGTTATGGACAAGGGGTGGGGGGTGGTAGGAAGAGGACAGCGGGACGAATGGAGAGAGTAGCATGGAAACATATATGATAATATGTGTAAAATAGATAGCCAGTGGGAATTTGCTGTATGACTCAGGGAACCCAAACTGGGGCTCTGTGACAACCTGGAGGAGTGGGATGGGATGGGAGGTGAGAGGGAGGATTAAGAGGGAGGGGACATATGTATACCTATGGCTGATCCATGTTGTATGGCAGAAACCAATAAAACATGGTAATTATCCATCAATTAAAAATAAATATTTTTTTAAAAAGACTCCAAACATTTTGGTCTGAATAAAAGAAAGAATGGAATTGCCAGCCTTATATAAAACATAGCCCAGGTGATAGCACTTATTCCCTCTAAGAAATTCCTCAAAAAATTGGACCACAATTCTCTATGGTTCACAGAATGTTGGTTCTCCACTGAAGTTGCACTTTTATTACTTATACTGAATAGCTGAAGTATCCTCTAAGAAGAGTTTAACATGTCTTCTTTCTGGGAGTTCCCCTCAGTGCTCCTATTCATACCATGCTCTGCTGTCTTCTACATGGAAACAGTGAGTAAACATACGCTCTCTTAACCATTCTAATTTAATATCAGCAAAATGCAATTTTACTACCCACAAATGCCTAACAGCAGCCACTGTGCTTTATTTCTATGTTTTGATTGCTTATGGACAACATGGCCATTACCTTCTATCCAAACAATTGTTCACAATGCCCTCATGCTTACACTGCATCATAACTTCTGCCCTAACTATAGTGACTCTTGTCAACTTTAATGAGAAAAATCCTTTTAATGGTTACTTCCAACAAACAAACATTTTTATCACCTAGCTCATTTTTTGGTATTGCTTTCTGCCTTTTTCTTCTCTGTTTTTTCCCCACTTGGGGCATGTGACTTTAATATCACTCCTGACTCTGACTTCCGTTTACTTTCCTGTGTGAGTAGCCATGGATTGAACTAGTTATATCTATGTGTAAGCTCCCTTGTCTTTTTGTTCTAAAGGAAACTCTTTTTGTTTCTCTGGGACCACCTTCTTTGGCCAAAAGAAATATGTTAATGAGGTGGGGATGAGGGAGAGTGGTGGCGATTGAAGGCAGTCAAGTATGACCTGTCAGTAGAAAATCACTCATGTCAATTATTCCCATTAATGGGACTTTTACTTCAGTGGTTCTGTGAAAGATTTGGTAAATTCTTTAGAACAGTATCATCAGTTAAAGTAACAGCTCTTTTCTCTGTTGGATTGACTCACGTACCCTCCTTCCTGCCTTTTTCTAGAGTCCCTTCTCACAGAGTTGCAAAGTCTAGACAAAGAAAATCAATATTTCCCAGACTCTTGTGGAATCAAAGTTCTAAAAGCAAATTAGGTTCTATTAATTAAATGTAACCAAGTAAGATTTGGTTTTCCCAGTGGTCACAAACTGTTGTGAGACCTGAACCATAAAGAAGGCGGAACACCAAAGAATTGATGCCTTTGAATTGTGATGCTGGAGAAGACTCATGAGAGTCCCTTGGACAGCAAGGAGATCAAACCAGTCAATTCTAAGAGAAATCAACCCTGAATACTTGTTGGAAGGACTGATGTTGATGCTGAAGCTCCAGTATTTTGGTTATCTGATTCAAACAGCTGACTCATTGGAAAAGTCCCTGATACTGGGAAAGACTGAGGGCAGAAGGAGAAGAGGGCATCAGAGGATGAGATGGCTAGGCGGCATCACCAATGCAATGGACATGAACTTGGGCAAATTTCGAGGGATGGTGAAGGACAGAGAGGCCTGGCATGCTGTAGTCCATGGGGTTGCAAAGAGTTGGACACGACTGGGTGACTAAAAAACAATAGTGCATAAGATTTAGATGCCTGAAGTACAAATGAAGCCTTTTTTTTTTTTTTTTTGCCTCTTTTGACTGTCTGCTGAATAGGCAATCTCAATGGAGGCAATTTTTTCTGAAATTTGGCTTCCTGATTCCTGAATCCTGGCGTGCTGCAGTCCATGCGGTTCCTAAGAGTCGGACACAACTAAGTGACTGAACTGTACTGATCCCTGAATCACAACTATGAGATATGCTTTTGAATTCAATATTGCAGGAGGCGCTACAGAGGTTGCAGAAAAGTTTCATGGCCCATCAATTCCTTGAACATCTGCCCCAAAGACCATTGTTCCATCTGTGCCAATGATCCTCTAACGATGTGTAAGTATGGGACTGGCTGTGTGGAATTCCTGTCTCCATAAAATGGAGCACTTTCTTTTTTCAGAACTGAGTACTGAGTAATGCACACTCACATGTGTGCAAAGAGATGTGCTCAAGGTTGTTTCATGCAGTGCAGTCATCAATGGCAAAAAGCTGAATATCAATAAGTAGCAACTGGTTAAACAGGTATCACTGAAGCAATACAGAGAAATCAAGGGATTTTAGAGTATTAACACTACATAATCTCCAAGTTATGTATTTTGAGTGAAAGAGGCAAGGTGCAGTGCAGAGTATATCTAGTGCATCACTGTTTGTTAAAATAGATATAGAAGATACAGGTATGGAAGAATATATAAGAAACTAATCACATGGTTCACTTCTAGGGGGAAAAAAATCTAGGTGGCTAGACAGAAAGAGGATATAGAAGCTTTACTATGGTTTTTTTGAATTTGGTGTCATGTTGTTATAACTGTGTTTAACATCTGCCTTCATTTTTCTCTTATCATTCTGAATTATGAATGTCTTTGCTCCAACATTTCCAGGTCAATTCATGTCTTTTCCTGCCATTTGTTTCCCATCCCTATCCTGTAGGTTTCAGTAATTTTCCAGGTCAAAGGTTAGGGAAGATTTGAAGAGCACTGCCTCAGTAAAGTTAACAACTAAAGAATATAGAGGAAGAAATAAAGCTCTAATTCCCAGACTTTAGTGGAAAAATCTGAGAAACAGAAGCTGAATGTTTAGTGAAAGTTGCTAAACTGAATCTAATTAAAATGCAAAAAGAGATCCTGGAATAAAAAACTGGTGATCATGTTTCATTGCATAGGAAACTGAACCTAGTGTGTGAGCTTAAGAACTATAGCTAATTCTGTTTTCCAGTTTTCACTGTGTGCACATGTCCATTGACCTATAGCCACCACACTCAGTATCCCTACAGAGATGGCAATCTATCTTCTATATTTCACAGAAAGTTGTAACATTCAATAAGCTAAGTTTTCATTAAGGTCTAACATAATATGTAATGTGAAGCTGAAAAGTTTTAAATTTAAAAAATGATATGAATAGGTGGAAGATCTAAATAGACATTTCTCTAAAGAAGTTATACAGAGGGCAAACAGGCACATGAAAAGATGCTCAACATCACGAATTATTAGAGAAAAATGCAAATCAAAACTACAACGAGGTATCACCTCTCACTGGTCAGAATGGTCATCATCAAAAAGTCTACAAACAATAAATGCTGGAAAGGATGTGGAGAAAAGGGAAGCTTCCTACACTAAAACTACAAATAGAACTACCATATGATCCACCAGTCTACTCCTGGGCATAAATCTAGAGAAAACCATCACACAAAATGATACATGCACCCCGATGTTCATCGGAGCACTGTTTACAATAGTCAAGACATGAAAGCAACCTAAATGTTCACTGACAGAGGAATGGATGAAGAAGGTGTGGTACATATATACAATGGGATGTTATTCAGAAATTAGAAAGAATGAATGCCATTTGTAGCAACACTGATGAACCTAGAGATTATCATACTAAGTGAATTAAGTCAGAGAAAGACAAATATCATATGATATCATTTATATGTGAAATCTAAAAAAAATGATATTAATGAACCTATTTATGTAGGGAAAAAAAGTACGGTTACCTGGGAGGAAAAGGTAGGGCCGGGATAACTGGAAGATTGGGATTGACCTACACAGAACTATATATAAAATAGATAACTAATAAGGACCTACTGTATAACACAGGGAAGTCTTCTCAATACTCTATAGTGACCTCCATGGGGAAGGAATTTTAAAAAGAGTAAAAGTGAAAGTGAAAGTTGCTCAGTTGTGTCCGACTCTTTGTGAATCCATGGACTGTACTGCTGCTGCTGCTGCTAAGTCGCGTCAGTCGTGTCCGACTCTGTGCAATCCCATAGACGGCAGCCCACCAGGCTCCCCCGTCCCTGGGATTCTCCAGGCAAGAACACTGGAGTGGGTTGCCATTTCCTTCTCCAATGCATGAAAGTGAAAAGTGAAAGTGAAGTCGCTCAGTCGTGTCCAACTCTAGCGACCCCGTGGACTACAGCCTACCAGGCTCCTCCGTCCATGGGATTTTCCAGGCAAAAGTACTGGAGTGGAGTGCCATTGCCTTCTCCGATGGACCGTACAGTCCATGGAATTCTCTAAGCCAGAACACAGGAGTGGGTAGCCTTTCCCTTCTTCAAGGGATCTTCCCAACCCAGGGATCAAACCCAGGTCTACCGCATTGCAGGCAGATTCTTTACCAGCTGAGTCACAAGGGAACCCCAAGAAAACTGGTGTGGAAAAAAAAAAAAAGAAAACTGGAGTGGGTAGCCTATCCTTCAGCAGATCTTCCCGATCCAGGAATGGAACTGGGGTCTCCTGTATTGCAGAATTCTTTACCAATTGGGCTACCAGGGAAGCCCAAAAGGGAAGCTCTTAAAAAGAGTGGATATATGTAAATATTTAATTTATTCATTTTGCTGTACAGCAGAAGCTCTCACAAAATTGTAAATCAACTATACTTCAATAAAAATTAATTTTAAAAAATAGTATGAACTGATCCATGTTTCATAGAGATTTTGTGACCTCCAAACTTTTAAGAGCAGGAATCAATAGAGCCATCATTAAAAAGAATACATTTGAATCAGTTCTAATGAGGTGGATGAAACTGGAGCCTATTATACAGAGTGAAGTAAGCCAGAAGGAAAAACATAAATACAGTATACTAACGCATATATATGGAATTTAGAAAGATGGTAACAATAACCCGGTGTACGAGACAGCAAAAGAGACACTGATGTATAGAACAGTCTTATGGACTCTGTTGCAGAGGGAGAGGGTGGGAAGATTTGGGAGAATGGCAATGAAACATGTAAAATATCATGTAGGAAACGAGTTGCCAGTCCAGGTTCGATGCATGATGCTGGATGCTTGGGGCTGGTGCACTGGGACGGCCCAGAGGGATGGTATGGGGAAGGAGGAGGGAGGAGGGTTCGGGATGGGGAACACATGAATACCTGTGGCGGATTCATTTTGATATTTGGCAAAACTAATACAATTATGTAAAGTTTAAAAATAAAATAAAATTAGAGGAAAAAAAATAAAATAAAATAAAAGCAGTCTAGTGATATGCTCAGTTGAAACCAGATAATAACATATATGTAATGGGATCAATAGTGATTGCAGTTAGACAAATCACTCAAGAGAATGGAAAATATCATTGTACAATGCACACAGAGACTACATTTTGTGGGTATAATAAGGGTGACCAATAGAATAGGCCATTAGATTCTATCTTCTAATTTTAACACAGTCATGCTGGTAACAACAATAATCTAGCTGATATAATTTTATGCTAAATATAATGTTATTTGTTTTATGTAGTTATCCTCCCAAATACCTATGTAATACATGATATCATTGTTACATACAGGGAAACTAAGATTTACAGAGGCTAAATTAATTCCCTAGCATTGCACAGCAAGCTAGTAGGCAACAGCCCTTTAGAGGCACAAGTTTGAATTCTAACTAGCTACTTTATATGACTGGAGTCTAGAGCAACTACATTTGTTTTGGGTTTATTTACATGACTTCTTCCCTGTGCCACAGGGAGTACACCATAGTGCATTCAGAGGTGCCCTTTTATTCCTCAGGCCACCCTGCAGGGAAGCAATGGATAGGGTCCATTTCCATGGAGAAGTTCTTCTGAGAGTGGAAATGTTTGCACTCCCACCCCTTGGCAGGTGAAAAGCCAGATTATATAAAATTCCATCATAAATGTACTATTTTTATATGTGGGACTCAGATCATAAACTGCATCCATCTGGAAGGACAAAAGGACTGTGCATAATCGAGATGCTGTCTGCTCTCCCTTTGGTGAGGCAGCTCGTTGGACCATTTGCAAGAATAGCTCTCCTCCTGGGGATGCTGTCTGAGGAAGGAAGATGCAATCCAAGGCCAGTGTTCTTGGCAAGAATGTATCAAGTGGGAAGCTCCTGGGCTTCTGGATATTTTGCCATTTCAACTGAGATAGAAAGAAAATGAATATTTTCTTCCTTTTCCTTTCGGGGATGATGTAAGTCTCCACCTACTTAAAACTCTGTTTACATAGAGGATGCCTTCACTGCCTTCTAAGATACTGGAGACTCCCACATGTGACAACTGTAAAACTTGGCTAAGGGCGCTGGCCACCTCCTTCCTTATCCCCCGTACACAGAGCTCTCGGAAATAACTGTATTCAATTAAAGTTTGCCTTACTAGTACTTATATTTTTTTTTTACTAGTAATCAACTCAGAAGTCCTCAGAAAATGCAGTAACTTTCATCAGAAGTACATCCTAGAAAGTAAAGTAGAGCCTCAAGGAACGCAGTGCCTCAAAGGGCAGCTACCCTTTGATTGGCATCCTGCTTTCTTGCAGTTTTCCAGAACTGCAAGTAGGAAAGAGTGGCAAGAGCTGTATCTAGGGAAATCCTGCTTGCAGGCTTGAAGTTCTAGGCATTTCCTTGGCAAATGTTTCTGGGGCACAGAATTCTGTGTTTTCAGGTTCCTTAACGTGAAATTCAGTTCAGTTCAGTTCAGTTGCTCAGTCGTGTCTGACTCTTTGTGACCCCATGAATCGCAGCACGCCAGGCCTCCCTATCCACCACCAACTCCCGGAGTTCACTCAGACTCACGTCCATCGAGTCAGTGATGCCATCCAGCTATCTCATCCTCTGTTGTCCCCTTCTCCTCCTGCCCCCAATCCCTCCCAGCATCACAGTCTTTTCCAATGAGTCAACTCTTCGCATGAGGTGGCCAAAGTACTGGAGTTTCAGCTTTAGCATCATTCCTTCCAATGAAATCCCAGGGCTGATCTCCTTCAGAATGGACTGGTTGGATCTCCTTGCAGTCCAAGGGACTCTCAAGAGTCTTCTCCAATTGACAGATCATAATTCTTGCTCACTTCTTTGTGAGGGTTGTTTTGATAATCAGCAGAGCATATGTAAATGACGAGAAACCAACTACTAATTACTTCTCCTCTCAGAGCTTAGATGAGCAGAGCCATGTGCTCTTGCCCATGAGGAAAAATACATTCTTCCACAGGATTCCATCTCTCCCCTAAACCTCTCAAAATTTAATGAACACTAACTCATTTCTACTACCCTAAGTTGTCTTCAAGTAATTTTGTGTTTGGGAAAAAACTCACAGTATTTACTAGGAGCAGAGCTTTTTGGCTTTGCACCTATCATTTCTATGAGAAGCTATAGGAAGAAGCAATTAGAAGGCCAGACAATGGTGAAATTACTAAATATGGTCCCTCCCAGTAGGGAGCCAAATTGATCTTCTCAACATCAACTACTCTATTACATTCACCTTTTTAGAACATGTGAGAAGTTGTTTCTAGAGATTATAAGGGTCACTAATAGAGCTGAGAGAGCAACTAAATGTGTGTCTGTGGTATAACTCTAAAGTATTTGAAAAGTGAACCATGTAGCAAAGTCTCCAGTGGTTGTTAATACGCCCAAAACCTTTTTACTGAAAAATCCAGCCTTGTTAAATCAGAAGCATTAGTACTACTCCTGTGTTTTCCCCTGGGCCAAGTTCCTCTGATCATTTTATGAGGAAAAACTGATGAATTGATGTGAAGGAAATTAACAGTCTGCTAGCAAACTTTGTACAGTTAAGTGTTAAGAATAAATTCCCTGTAAAACATTAGGTCTTGTTCAGGTTTAAGGTTCAAGCTCATGTTTTAGGGGCTAGATTTGTTCACTCTGAGAAGAAAAGCCTTTACTGTAAAATATTATTTTAGCCCATATAGATCATATACGTCTTAACAATATCTAAAGGAATAAATCACAGCTTTAAAAAAAAAATCTTAAGCCAAGAATAATCAGACCTCTCCATTGTAATTCAGCTTCTATAGTTTACCAAAATTAAATACAAATACATCCTATGTAAATAAACAGGTATAAGTATACTTGCATACATATATGTAACAATCACCCCCTCAGTTATCATGTCAGTGTTGCTAACACTCCTTCTCACATATACCGTAATCTGCTTGACCTTCACATACAATGACTGAAGCTATTAAGAATTTCTCACTAGGGAATGTGAAAATTTAAATGAAAATACAAGTGACTGAAAATCTAATGAGAAATACATAAGCCTCTGATGTTGAAGTCCCCAAAGCAGGGCTAATAGCCCCACCGGCTTCTCCAGCTTGTTCACTCATTCTGGACAAATTCTTCCATCGTGCCTATGCATTTCATGGTTCCCTTAAGTAAGAGTCAGTTTGTTGCTTGCAAACAGAACTTCTCAAGAGCCATGTATCCCCATACATGCGTAGATGTGCCCTGATACTGTGTACAGCTGCAACACAGAATAGCTTTGTTGGCAAATACAGTCCCTCCTGACTAGAGAAGTGATGAAGAGAGTCACCAAGTGGGATTCAGCCACAAAAAAATCAAATGATAATGGTCCTCAAGCTGATTTTTGTTTGTTTTAGTCCTTAAGTTTTGAATAAATATTTTAATTTCTTTCAGCCTTAATTTCCTCATCTGGAAAATAGGCCTAATGGAAGACCCATTTGAAAGATTTTTACAAAGGTTAAATGTGATAATAGACTCTCCCTTTATGCTAGAGCCCCTAATTTTGTCATCTTTTTCTTCATCATTACTATCCTATGTACTTTTATCTGGTTAGCATTACACAACTATCTGGAAGAATGGTTACTCTCTGATACCAAAACTGACACTATTTGCTCAAAGTTCAGACTTCAAAAGGAAGTTTCATTAAACAACTCTTTAAAAGCTCTAACCATTTCATATCCCGTAAGTCATCATATTAGCCCAAAATACTGATTTTCTGTCAATGTAAACTGTTTAAAGGTGCTTGCCACAGCCACTCTGTATCTTATACATCAGTGAGTATTCATTTTTTTAGGCCACTCAGATTTTAGTAGGAAGAGCACAACTTCAAGATTAACTACTATCGGAGAAATACTCTCTCAATAATCAGAAATATTCTGTGCTTTCTTTCCAGGTTTCATTTTCTAAGTCCCTGTCATTTTCTCCCAGCAATTTTCCTTACCCACTGCCCTCTAGTCAGCCCCAGAAATCACACGAAGCCAATGAAAATATGACTACTGACTTCAATATTTTTGGCATGTAGATGGATCCACCCACAATATTTGCTTAACTTTGAAAAAAATTTTTTACCATCTCCTAGATGATTGCCAAAAGGACATTTCTGCCTGAAATCTTTGAGTCAGAGGTTGTATGTAGGCATAATTTAATCTTCTGTATGAACTCATGCAAGTTAATTGACACTGCTTGGTCCGTGACTCACTATGTCCCATCAGTTTATATGAATACCCCTTTGTTAGTCTGTGGATTGAAAGGAATAATCAGTTTGTCAACCATAATACTGGATGATTTCATTTCACTTTTTATTTACACTCTTTTTCACACTGTGTTTGATCTATAGTGAATGACCAATTCCATTACTTACAGCAAAATAATAATGTAAAGTAAATTTGTTTTTATCTTAAATTTTTACTATTTTTTATGATAGTATAAAAAAAAATAGTAAGGAAATGGCAACCCACTCCAGTATTCTTGCCTGGAGAATCCCAGGGACGGGCAAGCCTGGTGGGCTGCCATCTATGGGGTTGCACAGAGTCAGACACGACTGAAGTGACTTAGCAGCAGCAGCAGCATGATAGTATAAATGACTTTTTAAATTTTTTGGTTGATTTTATTTAGGAATAGCAAAATTTGGTTCTAGTAGAGGCAAGTCCTTTGGGAAGTGGCAATGGAAATCAACCAAGGCTATTTACCTTGAGTAGAAGAACTGTGAAGTTTATTATATGTCAAAGTGGAAATAGAAAACCATAAGGCATAAATCACCACATAATCTATGCAATAGAAGAATTACAAGGAATTTGTTAGTTTTTCAACAGAACATTTCAAGGAAGAAGATGTTCTTATTCAAAGTCTTAGATATGATTCTAAGACAAAAATAATCTTAGAATAGAAATGGGAAATTTAATAGCTAACTACCTTTGCTTCAAATCTATACTTAGAAATAGTCCTTCCTAGTTATTATTTGATTTCCTGAAATCATCTACATATTCAACTTCTAGAACTGTGCATAGCACAGAAGGGTTCTCAACAAATGTTTGTTGACAAGAAAAACAAATAAAAGAGTATATTGAAAATTACCTCATCTGACATGTCACCATTTCTCATGTGGTAACTCTAAGCAAAAAATGAGAAAAATTCAATGAAATTGCTTATTACTACAGGTGACTAAAAGTAGATGATATAGAGCAGCCTATAGATTATATTGAATTTTTAAAAGATACTTTGAAGAAGTAAAGTAAAATATCAGAGAGAGATTGGCTCTTAAATACTTGTATTAATAAGTGTTTATTTACCACCTATTGTTTTTAAAGCATATGTGAAAAGCTCAGAAGAACTGGTTGCTCTGTGTCAAACCAAATACTTATAACAATAATAGGTAAAATATAAAAAAACACCTTTTAAAATATTTCTACTTAAATGTGAAAGTAGTCATAGTAAGGAAGAAATTAGTAAACCTATGATTACGGCAGATTTCTGGAACATGTATTATTTTGCATCACTTATTAAAGGAAAATAATCTTACAATCCTTTAAACCTCCCACCTAGGAATTATAGCAATAGTTAGTATACCATACTGAATATTTTCTCCAAAAGAAAAACAAAAAAGATTTACAGAAGAGCACTAAAAAGTGTACTTAAAAAAATAAAAAGGTAAAATCCATATTTTCATGCAGATATGAAATGAAAACATCAAGTATTTTATTCAATTTCATTAATTAATGAGGGGACCAGTAAATTATTATAACCAGGTCAAAGAGTATTTGAGAAGCTAGTCGTATGTGCAATTAAATAAAGAATTGTTAGGATAAAATAGCTGGGTTAGAAATAAAACCAATTTATGTCTTACAGTGCAGTGAACCATACCCTTTGAGGCTGTCTCTTCAATGGAAAAGAAATGAGTTACACCTCTAGCAGACAAAAATCTCCAAGTTAACCTTAGTCCCACAGAGCTGTACGAGAACCCAGCCTCTAGACGGTCCAGCAGGTAGTGGCTTGAGTACACCTAGCAATCTCTCCTGCCTGTTTCCAAATTTTAGAGAATGTTCCTGACAGCAACAATACATCTCTATCTAGCAAGCCTCTCTCCTTTCAATATATTTAACGAGTTCAATGTATATTTTTTCAGGATTGGTTTTAATCTGAGCTTATTTATTTGGAAGAGGGATAAAAATATAGGATCAGAAAATACTAGAAGCTCCCAATTCCTCTCAATTCCTATACTTTTAAAATATAACTTCTCTTATTGTGAAATATTTAGGTCACACACACATACACACAAGAATGTGAAGTAAAATGTCTAAAAGACCATCTCCTCTGCTCTTATGCACTCAGGCAGTGTTTAGTAACCCGTGACTAAACAAGAAAGAAGTAAATGTATTAATAGCATCTGAGGAGTGACTGTATTATCAACTTTCATCCTCATCACTGTGGATAACAACTAGGCATTTCTCGGCTGTAAGGATGCTAAGATTTACACAGGCCACCTTGAGGGTGCATGTACGTTAGGATTGGCAAGCTGTCAGGGCAAGACGTTCCTGGAGATGAACTCAAGTCTCTCCCTCTCTCTCTCCCTTCTTCCCTTTCTTCCTTATTCTCATCTAATCTGTATTTCTTAGCCTCTCCTCCTCCTGTTGAGTATGTGATCTGTCGCCTCAAAAAAAAAAAAAAAAACAGCTATTAAGCCACCACATTCCGGGTAAATTCCACAGAGAACTACAATGACTAGGATAGCTTATTACCAGGAATCTACTTTAGGAAAAGCCCTTTGTGTCTTGACAAGTTATGGATTCCCACAAGCCTGCACTGAGGACATTTGGATCAGCTGCATTTCCAGTCCAGTCAGTGCCTATTCGTGCGCAAGGAAAGAGCGCTGCCTTGCTGAGACCCGGCAGTGAGGTGCACTGTCAGGCAGAGAAGGGTACCAGACATGGCAGGTCCAGGACTGCTGTGCCCAATGCAAAAATCAAAGAATCAGATTTCACTCCTTGTTACTGTCTGCACATTTTAATAGTCTCACAGCAAGTATTTTATATCTTTGTGCTTCCTTTTATTACAGACAAAAATACATATTCATTTTTAAAAATATGGAAGTTACAGATGAGTAAAAGCCACAGTCTGTAACTCTATTACATGGATACTGTCAAAAATTGATAAAAATAAATCCATAGATATGTATATCTATATATGACATATTACATGCATATGAATATCCACATCTATATATCACATAGATGTATATATCATATCTATATGAATGAGTATATGTATACATCACAAATCTAGTTGCTAACCTGTTCTTTCACTTAACAGTAGAATAAAAACCTTATCTCATTCAGTATTCATCAATAACATAATCTTAATCTCTAATAATATTCCCAATGTATGATTCTAATTTGAATAACTTTATCAACCCTGTATTGCTGACAGGTAGTCAGAGTCCAAATTTTTGCTATTATAAAGATAATCTAACAAACAAAGCAACTGACAGATATTTCTATACATTAATGATTATTTACTTAGGCTTTATTCGTAGAATTGCTAAATCAGAAATAAATCCATTTTAAACAACTTATACATTTATATTGCTGAATTATCCTACAACAAGTTTATGCTGCTCTATATGCTCACAGAGAGTGCGTAAAATAGTATTTCTCACAAATGGTAACTTTTAATAGGCTTTACTTTTAAGCCTGAAATCTTCGATCAAAACGCTATAAAATAAAAATGTAAAAAATAGAAATAATAAACTTGTGAAAAATACCCAGTTTTTTTCTCTTGGATTTTTCTCTTGGATTGCTTAGACATAACAACTTTTTCTTTTTCACTTGTAAAAGGTCTATATATTATAATGATAATAATCCATTATCTGACATCACAGCAGCATACACTTCTCACAAATTATAATTTACCCTTTGATATAGTTATTATGAAAAGAATTTTAAACTTTTATATAGTCAAATAAACCTGTTCTGTTATGGATTTTGCCTTTAGCATGTTAAAAGAACATTCTACTTTACTGAGCTTTTTAGGAATCACTAGTAAATTCTATCTAATGCCTTTGGCATATATCAAACTAATATATTTTTATTGAACCTATTAAAGTAATAAGTTATAATAATACGGATCCTGTTATTTACTAGTGTTTGCATATCTTGAAACCAATCTCACTTTGTAATTCCTTATTTTCCTTTATATTGTTAGACTAAATATTTTTAAATTTTATAATAAAGTATAATATGTGAACTTAAAAGTGCACAGTTCATAAGTGTACAGCTCAGTGAATTTCCATAGATTGCATCAGTTTTGTAATCAGCACCCAACTCAAGAGAGAGAACATTCTCCACATCAGAGAAGCACCTCCAAGTTCCCCTCCAACCTAGATAAATCAATTTCCTGATTCTAACACTACAGTTTTGCCTACTTTTGTACTCAGATAAAACATTTTATTCCCCCATCAATAAAAGAAAATTTGTAAAATGATTCAATAATAAATAAAAATTTGGAATTTAAAAACTGAATGAGTAATTAAAATGTTTTCACAAAGAAAACAATTGGCTTAGACCTAAGTTTGCAAAACAAACTGTAGTAAATATTTCAGGAACAGATAATCCCAATCTTATTACATTTTCCAGAAACTAGAAAAAGAGCAAAACACCTCAACCTATTTTATTGATACTCCAAATCTGAAAAGCAAAGCACATCAAAAAAAAAGTAAAATAAAATTAGAGGCAGTTCACTTTGATGAACAGATACAAAAATTCTGACCAAAATATCCTAAACTGAATCCAAAATTCTATAAAAAGAAAATATGTCATGATCAATGTAATTTTATCTCAACACTTTAATACTGGCTTGATATCAGAATATCATTAAATTCACTAACAAATTAGAGGAGAAAAACTTAGCAATCTCAACAGTGCAGGAAAAAAGTGTTTGATGAAACTCAACATATATTCATGATAGAAACTTTGCATAAACTGAGAATTCAGAAGAAATGCTAATATGGAAGTAAATTTATAAAACTCCCATAGTGAATATCATAATTTAAAATAAAATTTTTAAATAACAAAGAATCATCTTTAATATTAGGAATACAATTAGCATATCGCTGCTCTTTTCATAACTGTCCTGGAAGCCCTGCTAGAAATATAGAAACAGAGGAAGAAATAATAGTTGAAAGATTGTTTAAAAAGTTAATATTTTCAGTAGATATAACCAGTAATGTAAAGATTCAAAAGAAACTCAAGAAAATCTTTGAATAAAAAAGGATTTATAAGTTTCCTAGACATTAAGGCAATATGCAAAATCCATTTACATTTTTTTTTTGCAGAAATGCTGTTTTAATATTTGGGGGGTGGAGCCCAGGCAGGAGTATTTTATAAAAGTATTCCAGATTATTCTAACATGCAGTCAGAGGTGAGAATATTCTAGCAGTGTGAGAGTGAACAAGATAGACACTAAATAAAAAATCTCATGATTGAAAACTTAAAGTACCAGTAAGGCTGTATTCTGCACACTGCTTTGTAACATTTTCCTTAGCAATGTATCTTGGACATTTTCTTGTGTCATTAGGTTACAGGCAGACTAATCTACTTCAGTCATGTCCAATTCTTTGCGACCATATGAACTATATATAGCCTGCTGCCAGGCTTCTCTGTCCATGGGATTTTCCAGGAAAGAATACTGGAGTGGGCTGCCATTTCCTTCTCCAGTCATTAGATTCAGTTCAGTTCAGTTCAGTTGCTCAGTCATGTCTGACTCTTTGCAACCCCATGGACTGCAGCATGCCAGGCTTCCCTGTCCATCACCAACTCCCAGAGCTTGCTCAAACTCATGTTCATTGAATCGGTGATGCCATCCAACCACCTCATCCTCTGTCGTCCCCTTCTCCTCCTGCCTTCAATCTTTCCCAGCATCAGGGTCTTTTCCAATGAGTCAGTTCTTCACATGAGGTGGCCAAAGTATTGGAGTTACAGCTTCAGCATCAGTCCTTCCAATGAACACCCAGGACTGATATCCTTTAGGATGGACTGGTTGGATGTCCTTACAGTCCAAGGGACTCTCAAGAGTCTTCTCCAAGTTCACAGATCAAACGCATCAATTCTTTGGCGCTCAGCTTTCTTTATGGTCCAACTCTCACATCCATACATGACTGCTGGAAAAACCATAGCTTTGACTAGATGGACCTTTGTTGGCAAAGTAATGTCTCTGATTTTTATTTTTTTATTTTTTTTTAAATTTTATTTTATTTTTAAACTTTACAATATTGTATTAGTTTTGCCAAATATCGAAATGAATCTGCCACAGGTATACTCGCGTTCCCCATCCTGAACCCTCCTCCCTCCTCCCTCCCCTACCCTCCCTCTGGGTCGTCCTAGTGCACCAGCCCCAAGCATCCAGTATTGTGCATCGAACCTGGACTGGTGACTCGTTCCATACATGATATTATACATGTTTCAATGCTGTTCTCCCAAATCTCGCCACCCTCTCCCTCTCCCACAGAGTCCATAAGACTGATCTATACATCGTGTCTCTTTTGCTGTCTCGTACACAGGGTTATTGTTACCATCTTTCTAAATTCCATATATATGTGTTAGTATACTGTATTGGTGTTTTTCTTTCTGGCTTACTTCACTCTGTATAATAGGTTCCAGTTTTATCCATCTCATTAGAACTGATTCAAATGTATTCTTTTTAATGGCTGAGTAATACTCCATTGTGTATATGTACCACAGCTTTCTTACCCATTCATCTGCTGATGGGCATCTAGGTTGCTTCCATGTCCTGGCTATTATAAACAGTGCTGCGATGAACATTGGGGTACACGTGTCTCTTTCCCTTCTGGTTTCCTCAGTGTGTATGCCCAGCAGTGGGATTGCTGGATCATAAGGCAGTTCTATTTTCAGTTTTTTAAGGAATCTCCACACTGTTCTCCATACTGGCTATACTAGTTTGCATTCCCACCAACAGTGTAAGAGGGTTCCCTTTTCTCCACACCCTCTCCAGCATTTATTGCTTGTAGGCTTTTGGATCACAGCCATTCTGACTGGCGTGAAATGGTACCTCATAGTGGTTTTGATTTGCATTTCTCTGATAATGAGTGATGTTGAGCATCTTTTCATGTGTTTGTTAGCCATCTGTATGTCTTCTTTGGAGAAATGTCTATTTAGTTCTTTGGCCCATTTTTTGATTGGGTCGTTTATTTTTCTGGAGTTGAGCTGTAGGAGTTGCTTGTATATTTTTGAGATTAGTTGTTTGTCCGTTGCTTCATTTGCTATTATTTTCTCCCATTCTGAAGGCTGCCTTTTCACCTTGCTAATAGTTTCCTTTGTTGTGCAGAAGCTTTTAAGTTTAATTAGGTCCCATTTGTTTATTTTTGCTTTTATTTCCAATATTCTGGGAGGTGGGTCATAGAGGATCCTGCTGTGATGTATGTCGGAGAGTGTTTTGCCTATGTTCTCCTCTAGGAGTTTTATAGTTTCTGGTCTTACGTTGAGATCTTTAATCCATTTTGAGTTTATTTTTGTGTATGGTGTTAGAAAGTGTTCTAGTTTCATTCTTTTACAAGTGGTTGACCAGTTTTCCCAGCACCACTTGTTAAAGAGATTGTCTTTAATCCATTGTATATTCTTGCCTCCTTTGTCAAAGATAAGGTGTCCATATGTGCGTGGATTTATCTCTGGGCTTTCTATTTTGTTCCATTGATCAATATTTCTGTCTTTGTGCCAGTACCATACTGTCTTGATGACTGTGGCTTTGTAATAGAGTCTGAAGTCAGGTAGGTTGATTCCTCCAGTTCCATTCTTCTTTCTCAAGATAGCTTTGGCTATTCGAGGTTTTTTGTATTTCCATACAAATTGTGAAATTATTTGTTCTAGCTCTGTGAAGAATACCGTTGGTAGCTTGATAGGGATTGCATTGAATCTATAAATTGCTTTGGGTAGTATATTCATTTTCACTATATTGATTCTTCCAATCCATGAACATGGTATATTTCTCCATCTATTAGTGTCCTCTTTGATTTCTTTCACCAGTGTTTTATAGTTTTCTATATATAGGTCTTTAGTTTCTTTAGGTAGATATATTCCTAAGTATTTTATTCTTTCCGTTGCAATGGTGAATGGAATTGTTTCCTTAATTTCTCTTTCAGTTTTCTCATTATTAGTGTATAGGAATGCAAGGGATTTCTGTGTGTTGATTTTATATCCTGCAACTTTACTATAATCATTGATTAGTTCTAGTAATTTTCTGGTGGAGTCTTTAGGGTTTTCTATGTAAAGGGTCATGTCATCTGCAAACAGTGAGAGTTTTACTTCTTCTTTTCCAATTTGGATTCCTTTTATTTCTTTTTCTGCTCTGATTGATGTGGCCAAAACTTCCAAAACTATGTTGAATAGTAATGGTAAAAGTGGGCACCCTTCTCTTGTTCCTGACTTTAGAGGAAATGCTTTCAATTTTTCACCATTGAGGATAATGTTTGCTGTGGGTTTGTCATATATAGCTTTTATTATGTTGAGGTATGTTCCTTCTATTCTTGCTTTCTGGAGAGTTTTGATCATAAATGGATGTTGAATTTTGTCAAAGGCTTTCTCTGCATCTATTGAGATAATCATATGGTTTTTATTTTTCAATTTGTTAATGTGGTGTATTACATTGATTGATTTGCGGATATTGAAGAATCCTTGCATCCCTGGGATAAAGCCCACTTGGTCATGGTGTATGATCTTTTTAATGTATTGTTGGATTCTGATTGCTAGAATTTTGTTAAGGATTTTTGCATCTATGTTCATCAGTGATATTGGCCTGTAGTTTTCTTTTTTTGTGGGATCTTTGTCAGGTTTTGATATTAGGGTGATGGTGGCCTCATAGAATGAATTTGGAAGTTTACCTTCCTCTGCAATTTTCTGGAAGAGTTTGAGCAGGATAGGTGTTAGCTCTTCTCTAAATTTTTGGTAGAATTCAGCTGTGAAGCCGTCTGGACCTGGGCTTTTGTTTGCTGGAAGATTTTTGATTACAGTTTCAATTTCCGTGCTTGTGATGGGTCTGTTAAGATTTTCTATTTCTTCCTGGTCCAGTTTTGGAAAGTTGTACTTTTCTAAGAATTTGTCCATTTCTTCCACGTTGTCCATTTTATTGGCATATAATTGTTGATAGTAGTCTCTTATGATCCTTTGTATTTCTGTGTTGTCTGTTGCTATCTCTGCATTTTCATTTCTAATTTTATTGATTTGATTTTTCTCCCTTTGTTTCTTGATGAGTCTGGCTAATGGTTTGTCAATTTTATTTATCCTTTCAAAGAACCAGCTTTTGGCTTTGTTGATTTTTGCTATGGTCTCTTTTGTTTCTTTTGCATTTATTTCTGCCCTAATTTTTAAGATTTCTTTCCTTCTACTAACTCTGGGGTTCTTCATTTCTTCCTTTTCTAGTTGATTTAGGTGTAGGGTTAGGTTATTTATTTGACTTTTTTCTTGTTTCTTTAGGTATGCCTGTATTGCTATGAACTTTCCCCTTAGGACTGCTTTTACAGTGTCCCACAGGTTTTGAGTTGTGTTTTCATTTTCATTAGTTTCTATGCAAATTTTGATTTCTTTTTTGATTTCTTCTGTGATTTGTTGGTTATTCAGCAGCGTGTTGTTCAGCCTCCATATGTTGGAATTTTTAATAGTTTTTCTCCTGTAATTGAGATCTAATCTTACTGCATTGTGGTCAGAAAAGATGTTTGGAATGATTTCTATTTTTTTGAATTTACCGAGGCTAGATTTATGGCCCAGGATGTGATCTATCCTGGAGAAGGTTCCATGTGCGCTTGAGAAAAAGGTGAAATTCATTGTTTTGGGGTGAAATGTCCTATAGATATCAATTAGGTCTAACTGGTCTATTGTATCGTTTAAAGTTTGTGTTTCCTTGTTAATTTTCTGTTTAGTTGATCTATCCATAGGTGTGAGTGGGGTATTAAAGTCTCCCACTATTATTGTGTTCTTGTTAATTTCTCCTTTCATACTTGTTAGCATTTGTCTTACATATTGCGGCGCTCCCGTGTTGGGTGCATATATATTTATAATTGTTATATCTTCTTCTTGGATTGATCCTTTGATCATTAGGTAGTGACCATCTTTGTCTCTTTTCACAGCCTTTGTTTTAAAGTCTATTTTATCTGATATAAGTATTGCTACTCCTGCTTTCTTTTGGTCCCTATTTGCATGGAAAATCTTTTTCCAGCCCTTCACTTTCAGTCTGTATGTGTCCCCTGTTTTGAGGTGGGTCTCTTGTAGACAACATATGTAGGGGTCTTGTTTTGTATCCATTCAGCCAGTCTTTGTCTTTTGGTCGGGGCATTCAACCCATTTACATTTAAAGTAATTACTGATAAGTATGATCCCGTTGCCATTTACTTTATTGTTTTGGGTTCGAGTTTATACACTGTTTTTGTGTTTCCTGTCTAGAGAATATCCTTTAGTATTTGTTGGAGAGCTGGTTTGGTGGTGCTGAATTCTCTCAGCTTTTGCTTGTCTGAGAAGCTTTTGATTTCTCCTTCATATTTGAATGAGATCCTTGCTGGGTACAATAATCTGGGCTGTAGGTTATTTTCTTTCATCACTTTAAGTATGTCTTGCCATTCCCTCCTGGCTTGAAGAGTTTCTATTGAAAGATCAGCTGTTATCCTTATGGGAATTCCCTTGTGTGTTATTTGTTGTTTTTCCCTTGCTGCTTTTAATATTTGTTCTTTGTGTTTGATCTTTGTTAATTTGATTAATACGTGTCTTGGGGTGTTTCGCCTTGGGTTTATCCTGTTTGGGACTCTCTGGGTTTCTTGGACTTGGGTGATTATTTCCTTCCCCATTTTAGGGAAGTTTTCAACTATTATCTCCTCAAGTATTTTCTCATGGTCTTTCTTTTTGTCTTCTTCTTCTGGGACACCTATGATTCGAATGTTGTAGCGTTTAATATTGTCCTGGAGGTCTCTGAGATTGTCCTCATTTCTTTTAATTCGTTTTTCTTTTATCCTCTCTGATTCATTTATTTCTACCATTCTATCTTCTAATTCACTAATCCTATCTTCTGCCTCTGTTATTCTACTATTTGTTGCCTCCAGAGTGTTTTTAATTTAATTTATTGCATTATTCATTTTATATTGACTCTCTTTTATTTCTTCTAGGTCCTTGTTAAACCTTTCTTCCATCTTCTCAATCTTTGTCTCCAAGCTATTTATCTGTGATTCCATTTTGATTTCAAGATTTTGGATCAATTTCACTATCATTATTTGGAATTCTTTATCAGGTAGATTCCCTATCTCTTCCTCTTTTGTTTGGTTTGGTGGGCTTTTATCCTGTTCCTTTGTCTGCTGGGTATTCCTCTGTCTCTTCATCTTGTTTAAATTGCTGAGCTTGGGGTGTCCTTTCTGTATTCTGGCAGTTTGTGGAGTTCTCTTTATTGTGGCGTTTCTTCACTCTGTGTAGGTTTGTACAGGTGGCTTGTCAAGGTTTCTTGGTTAGGGAAGCTTGTGTTGGTGTTCTGGTGAGTGGAGCTGTATTTCTTCTCTCTCCCTTCGAAGACTTGGGTTGCTTTTCTGGGTGCCTGATGTCCTCTGCCGGCTTTCAGAAGTTGTTTTGTGGAATTTACTCAGCGTTTAAATGTTCTTTTGATGAATTTGTGGGGGAGAAAGTGTTCTCCCCGTCCTACTCCTCCACCATCTTCCATTTACATTTTTATATAACTTTAAAAATCATTTAGAAAATATCCTTTTACAAATATGCCATTTTAAAAATAACACAAAATAAAAGGTAATAAAAATGAATGTACAAAAAAACATGTTCATGCTCTTTATGGAAACAAACTTTACAAACATTATAAAACTTTGTTAAAGCACATTTAAAAAGACATTATAAAATGCAGCAACATAACGTACGATAAGATACAAAAACTCTGCAGTTTAAAGATGTCAATTCTTCCCAAATAGATCTTAAGGTGCAGTTAATATTTCAACAGTGTTAAGATAAACTTAAAATTTTTAAATACTAAAATTACTGTAAATGAATTTCTAATAAGAACAAAAAGGTCATTAAAAGAGGAAGGATAATCTGAGGAGATTTCTCTTTCCAGATATGAGGGTCTATCTTCAAATTATTTTACATTAGACAGTGTAGTATTGGAACATGGCAAATGGTAAGCCAAAAGGCAGAATAAGGAAGAAAGAGTCATGCATACATGTAAACTTGGTTTATGAACAAAGCTGGCACTGTAGATCAATGGAAAATGGATGCACTATTCAATAATAAGGGTAGTAGATGACTATACATTGAATTTTAACATTATTATTAAAATGTTCAAACTTAAAGAAAAATTTTTCAATAGTAAAATGATCACTTTTATCCCTGTATTGGTGATGGTTCTCCAGAGAAACAAAGTGAGTCCAAAATAGGATTGGGGATGCCAGAAGACTGGAAGAGTTGCAGCTTGAGTCCAGGGTCAGTCTGCTGGCAGAAGGCCTTCTTATTCAGGGAAAGTCAGCCTTTATTCTGTTAAGGCTTTCAACTGATTGAATGAGATCCACCCACTTCATGGTGGGTAATTTGCTTTTCTCAGAGTCCACTGATTTAAAGGTTCAGTTCAGTTCAGTCGCTCAGTCACGTCCGACTCTTTGCAAGTTAAATGTTAATTGCATCCAAAAAAAAAAAAAAGATCTTCACTGAAATATCCAGGATAATGTTTGACCAAATATCTGTGCAAATTGACATATAAAATTAATCATCCCTGTAGCCATAATCTAAATTTAACAGCTGTTAATATTTTGCCATATTTGCTTCACTTCTTTTTTGCTTAAGTATTTTAAAGTAAATTTACAGACATCGTGATATTTCACCCTATATAATTCAGTGTGACTTTATAAAAATTAAGGATATTCTCCTCCATAACCACACAAACATTACACAAACACATACCTCACAAAATTATCAATAATTCATATGTAACATCTAATTCCAAGTCAAGTTTTCCCCAACTGCCTTAAAATAGTGTTTATATTTGGTTTATTCAAATCAAGATCCAATGAAAAGTCACACATTGACTTCAGCTATTACGTCTCTTCAACCTCCTTTAATCTGGAAAGTCACCCAACTCATCTCATGTTATCTCATTGCTTCTATTCCTGTAGGATTTCTCACATTCAAAATTTGACTGATTGAAACATGAATCACTTTAATTTCTTCCTCTGTTGTCTTTGTTTTCTGTAAAATGGAAGTTAGATTTAAAGATTAATTCAATTCAGATTAAGCATGTTTGCAAAAATACCTCATAAGTGATGCTGTGAACTTCATTTTGTATCATATAATAATACTCCTAATGTAAGCTTATCTCACTTGATCACAAAGTTAAGGTGGTGATGAATCCTTCCACTGTAAAATTACTTTTCCTTATGTGTCCAGCTAAAATACATAGGTTGCTACTTTGAAACATGAAATTATTCAGTTCCCTATCAGTGATTCACCAAATAGTCTTTGCATCCCCTGATGATTTTTGCCTAAACCATTTAAACATTAGGGTTATAAATGGTGATTGCTTGACTGTCATTTTTTAGCTGACCTTTTTCTATATAGAAGAACTTACTCTCATAAACTAGGATTATTTATTTGATAAGTTCAAGATAAATGTCTTATTAGAAAGGCTGAAGTGATGCTTACTGATTTCCCTCCAATTATAAATTTTTACCACAGAATTAATGTAACAGCAATCTATAATGATTTTTAAAGTCAGTTCAGTTCAGTTCAGTCACTCAGTCGTGTCCAATTCTTTGTGACCCTGTGAATCACAGCACACCAGGCCTCCCTGTCCATCACCAACTCCCAGAGTCCACCCAAACCCATGTCCATCGAGTGAGTGATGCCATCCAACCATCTCATCCTCTGTCATCCCCTTCTCCTTCTGCCCTCAATCTTTCCCAGCCTCAGGGTCTTTTCCAATGAGTCAGCTCTTCGCATCAGGAGGCCAAAGTATTGGAGTTTCAGCTTCAACATCAGTCCTTCCAATGAACACCCAGGACTGATCTTTAGAATGGACTGTTTGGATCTCCTTGCAGTCCAAGGGACTCTCGAGAGTCTTCTCCAACACCACAGTTCAAAAGCATCAATTCTTTGGTGCTCAGTTTTCTTTATAGTTCAACTCTCACATCCATACATGACTACTGGGAAAACCATAGCCTTGACTAGATGGACCTTTGTTGGCAAAGTAATGTCTCTGCTTTTTAATATGCTGTCTATGTTGGTCATAAGTTTCCTTCCAAGGAGTAAGCGTCTTTTAATTTCATTGCTGCAATCACCCTCTGTAGATTTTTAAAGTAAATTTTGTTAATTCGAGTTTTGCTGTTTATTTGCTATTGTTTACAAATTTTTCCTTTTCTGAGTATCCTTGTAGACTAATAAGTTCTATATGTCTGTTGTTTTGTCTATATAATTTTCAATATTCAAATCAAACCTCTTCAAAGTTGCTCTGGCATTCTTTCTGATGGAAACCCTTTGATCTTGGAAAGTTTCCTTGTTTTCTGGCCAAAAAGTTGGCTTGTCTATATTTCCTAGTCCAAACTTAAAATTAGTCAATTATCAAAAGGTTCTACTTCCTTTGCAAGGAATGGCATTTAGAAATCAAAATCTGGGCATCTGCAGAATTTACTGATATTGAGATGTCATTTCTCTAAGACTTTTTAGTGTACAGAACTGAATAATCTATACATTTAGAAACATGAGTTTATATTGTTATTTTCAACTCAGTTTTTTGTTTTTATATTTAAAAAATTTTTTATACCAAAAATTTTTGTTTTATTTATTTTGTAATGATATCAACATAACTACTTTCTTGCATTATTCCACAAAATACATAAAGTAAGTTCAAAAAATAATGCTAATATTATTGCTTCCCAGGTGGCACAGTAGTAAAGAATCTGCCTGCCAATGCAGGAGACGCAAGAGACTCAGGTTCGATCCCTGGGGCAGGAAGATACTTGGAGAAGGAAATGGCAACCTGCTTCAGTATTCTTGCCTAGAAAATTCCATGGACAGAGGAACTTGGAAGTCTGCAGTCCATGGGGTCACAAAGAGTCAGATACAACAGAGCAACTGAGCAAATAATAAACCTGTTTGTAAAAGCTGAAAACTTGTAGAACATTTTTTGTTCTTAGATTATATCCCACTAAGAATGGATAATGAAAAGTTATTTTTGCAACTATACCTTCATACATTACTCTGAGTTCCATTTTTCTTCACACAATATTTATTAGTTCTCTGCTATGAGCAACAAGTTTTCAGCTTATGAACAATTTCTATTATCTACCTTCCCTTTGTCCATTATCTAACATCCAACATCCCATTTGAAATAATAACATGGTCTCAGCATTTTATTTTGCATTCTGAAATATGTTTCAGTTTCTTCTATTGTCAGTTTTAAATAATATCTATTAATTTCCAATTTCTACCTATGACGCAATCAATTATCTTACTTTTCTCTTTCACTTTCTTTCTCTTTACCTTTATAAGTTGTTATTTTTATACAGAGTATATAATCACATCAGATCAGTCGCTCAGTCGTGTCCGACTCTTTGTGACCTCATGAATCGCAGCACACAAGGCCTCCCTGTCCATCACCAACTCCTGGAGTTCACTCAGACTCACGTCCATCGAGTCAGTGATGCCATCCAGCCATCTCATCCTCTGTCATCCCCTTCTCCTCCTGCCCCCAATCCCTCCCAGCATCACAGTCTTTTCTAATGAGTCAACTCTTCACATGAGATGGCCAAAGTATTGGAGTTTCAGCTTGATCATCATTCCTTCCAAAGACATCCCAGGGCTGATCTCCTTCAGAATGGACTGGTTGGATCTCCTTGCAGTCCAAGGGACTCTCAAGAGTCTTCTCCAACACCACAGTTCAAAAGCATCAATTCTTCAGTGCTCAGCCTTCTTCACAGTCCAACTCTCACATCCATACATGATCACAGGAAAAAGCATAGCCTTAACTAGATGAACCTTTGTTGGCAAAGTAATGTCTCTGCTTTTCAATATGCTATCTAGGTTGGTCATAACTTTCCTTCCAAGGAGTAAGCGTCTTTTAATTTCATGGCTGCAGTCACCATCTGCAGTGATTTTGGAGCCCAGAAAAATAAAGTCTGACACTGTTTCCCCTGTTTCCCCATCTATTTCCCATGAAGTGATGGGACCAGATGCCATGATCTTCATTTTCTGAATGTTGAGCTTTAAGCCAACTTTTTCACTCTCCACTTTCACTTTCATCAAGAGGCTTTTGAGTTCCTCTTCACTTTCTGCCATAAGGGTGGTGTCATCTGCATATCTGAGGTGATTGATATTTCTCCTGACAATCTTGATTCCAGCTTGTGTTTCTTCCAGTCCAGCGTTTCTCATGATGTACTCTGCATATAAGTTAAATAAACAGGGTGACATTATACAGCCTTGACGTACTCCTTTTCCTATTTGGAACCAGTCTGTTGTTCCATGTCCAATTCTAACTGTTGCTTCCTGACCTGCATACAAATTTCTCAAGAGGCAGATCAGGTGTTCTGGTATTCCCATCTCTTGAATAATTTTCCACAGTTGATTGTGATCCACACAGCCAAAGGCTTTGGCATAGTCAATAAAACAGAAATAGAAGTTTTTCTGGAACTCTCTTGCTTTTTCCATGATCCAGCGGATGTTGGCAATTTGATCTCTGGTTCCTCTGCCTTTTCTAAAACCAGCTTGAACATCAGGAAGTTCACAGTTCACATATTGCTGAAGCCTGACTTGGAGAATTTTGAGCATTACTTTACTAGCATGTGACATGAGTGCAATTGTGCGGTAGTTGGAGCATTCTTTGGCATTGCCTTTCTTTGGGATTGGAATGCAAAATGACCTTTTCCAGTCCTGTGGCCACTGCTGAGTTTTCCAAATTTGTGGGCATATTGAGTGCAGCACTTTCACAGCATCATCTTTCAGGATTTGGAATAGCTCAACTGGAATTCCATCACCTCCACTAGCTTTGTTCGTAGTGATGCTTTCCAAGGCCCACTTGACTTCACATTCCAGGATGTCTGGCTCTAGGTCAGTGATCACACTATCATGATTATCTGGGTCGTGAAGATCTTTTTTGTACAGTTCTTCTGTGTATTCTTGCCATCTCTTCTTAATATCTTCTGCTTCTGTTAGGTCCATACCATTTCTGTCCTTTATCAAGCTCATCTTTGCATGAAATGTTCCTTTGGTATCTCTGATTTTCTTGAAGAGATCCCTAGTCTTTCCCATTCTGTTGTTTTCCTCTATTTCTTTGCATTGATCGCTGAAGAAGGCTTTCTTTTCTCTTCTTGCTATTCTTTGGAACTCTGCATTCAGATGTTTATATCTTTCCTTTTCTCCTTTGCTTTTCACTTCTCTTCTTTTCACAGCTGTTTGTAAGTATATAATACTAACATACTATTCTTCACATTTTATGCCAACACTTGTTTAGACCATTAATTATACATTCAATGTTCAACCAATTCTTTCAAATTTTTCCCAATTATCACTATGCTACATTTCTCAGGAAAAGCTCAGAAGCATACTATTCCGTTAGAAACCCTGCATGTTTGAAATAGTTTTTCTCTGATCTCAGTCCCTGAAGGATAGCTTCTGTGTGTGTGTGCATGCTCAGTCATGTCCAATGCTTTGCGACTCCATGGACTGTAGCCTGCCAGTTTCCTCTGTCCATGGAATTCTCCAGGTAAGAATTCTGGAGTGGGTTGCCTTCCCTTCTCCAGAGGATCTTCCTGACGCAGGGATCGAGCCCAGATCTCCCGCATTGAAGGTGGATGCCTTATGACCAGTGCCACCTGGGGAGCCTGAAGGATAGCTTAGCTACTGCTGCTGCTAAGTCACTTCAGTCATGTCCAACTCTGTGCAACCCCATAGACGGCAGCCCACCAGGCTCCCCCATCCCTGGGATTCTCCAGGCAAGAACACTGGGTTGGGTTGCCATTTCCTTCTCCAATGCATGAAAGTGAAAAGTGAAAGTGAAGTCGCTCAGTCGTGTCTGACTCTTCGAGACCCCATGGACTGCAGCCCACCAGGCTCCTCCACCCATGGGATTTTCCAGGCAAGAGTACTGGAGTGGGGTGCCATTGCCTTCTCCATAGCTAGCTAGATATTATATTAATATCATTAGCTCATTACTTCTTTGTACATCTTATAGATATTGCTAAACTATTCTGAAAAATAATCTTGTGGCTGAGAGGTCAGATGACAACCTGTTTGATTTCCTTTGAAAGAACTTAGTTGTTTTGTCAGAAGCCCAGGGAAGTTTGTATTTAGTGTCTAATGCCAGAATAAGGTACAAGTTGACAATTCAGTGTTCTATAATTTCAGGATGATTTCCTTGAATTACATTTTGAAATGTTGGTTCTGTTTCATTTTTTTCTTTTTTAGGTCTTTATTTATCTATTTATTAGATTTACTTTATGTGAGAGTTATAACCTGAAACCTATAAAAGTTCTTAATTTTCCTCAGATTTTTTGGTTCTCTTTTTCCTTATATCTGCATGACTTTCTTTTTTTTTTTTTTTTTTGCATGACTTTCTTGACCTTCCTCATTTCTATCATCTGTGCCCCTGTATCATAAAGTCATATTCATTAATCCCTGTGTGTCAAAAATTCATCCTCATTTCTGAGATGACTGTCCTTTTTGAAAATGTTTTCAGGTTCTCTCAACTATCCTTTCATAGCTTCTTGCGTTTAAACCATTTCTTCTGAGTTTTTGCAATTCTGCTAATGGATGTTTCCATTTTGAATGCTTCATTTTTTCACTTTGTTTTATTTTTGTTTCAATGTTCTTACACTTTGTGGCAGCATTTCTCTTATGTACATTTATTTGCAAAACAATTTTGAACTTTATTATCTATTGTTTCCTTATTGTATATCTGGGGAATTTGCACATTAGTTTTGGCTTGTTGTTTTTTATTTTTAAAGCTGTTAAATATGTCTAGTATTTTAGTCAGAAGGGGGATTTATGGACTGAGATGCAGGAGGTGATTGAAGTGGCGTCTCTGATTTCTCACCTCAAGGTTTCCTCCTTTTGTTGTAACAAATAAACCGGCCATTGTTTTATTCTATGGTACCTTTTTGTGGCCAGCCTTTCTTGGGTTCTTCATTCCTATCAATGATTAAAAGCCTACCTTTTAATCACTGACTGCCACTTTCAAACCAGATTTCTTCTCTTTTTCTACCCAAGAATTGATGCCTCCCTAAAACTATCAGTTCCAGTCCATGCTCTCTGAAGCCTGTTCCATTCAACTCCTCCATGTGAGTCCTCTGAACTACTCACTTGCGCCTTCAGCAGTTCCCTTAGGCTGGGACTCCTTCCTTCACACAGTAGGGTCCTACTTGTACTGATGTTATCTGGCTTCTGCCGCTGCCAGCCTGCCTCTGTACTTAACATTTTTCTGTGCAAATTTTTCTGGGTTCTGGCAACACTAGGGGTTCTGGCAACAACTCTGCCCATCTTATGTGTTTTTTCCAATTACATTCAAATTGAAGTTTATAGTCATCTCAGTCTCCCAGTTATACTATGGAAGTAAGGTACAAGAGTTTTAGTTTTAGTCCTTTTATTAAATGTGGATTTTAGTAGGAGGTTTCAGGTAATTCCAATGTAGATGGCTACCACAATCCTAGGGAGCCTAAAACTCCTAGATTTCTTCAGCCTCATTTAAATGATAAAATTCAAAATATTTAGAAGGAAATACACGTGATTCTCTGTATGGATTTAGGATACAGAAGGTTTTTCTCTAACAAGACATCCTTTAGATAATTCTATTATTAGTCTTCTCAGGCTGCCATAACCATAGGCCAGTTGGTTTAAATAACAAAAATTAATTTTTTCTGAGTTCTGGAGGCTGTAGGTCTGAGATTAGGGATCATTATGGTGAGATTCTGGTGAGGGTTCTCTTGGCCTCACATGACAGAGAACATGAGAGAGAAACTCTGATGCCTCTTACTACAGAGACACTAATCCCATCATGAGGGCCCCACCCTGTGACCCCATGTAAACCTAATTATCTCCCAAAGGCCCCCTCTCCAAATATCACATTGGAGATTGAAAACTCAACAAATGAATTTGAGGCTGGGTGAGACACAGCCTCCATGGCAAAGTGGAAGTCATATAGGGTGAGACTGAAATTTTCAATCACCTTAGATTTTTGCTTATTGAAGTCATCATAATCAAACTAAATAGAAGATAAAAAATTGGAAGAAAATATGTCCAGTACATATAAGTAACAAAAGGTTGGTATCCACAATACATAAAGAATATCAAGGAATCAGTGGGGAAATAGCAAAAAAAAATCTGACAGAAAAATGAGCAAAGATATAAGTAAGTATTTCATAAACAAAATCCCTTGGTCAATGAACATATGAAACAGATTCTAGAGCTCATTTAATGTAATCCATGTAAACTTCATCCATGTGATCAAGGAAATACTAAGTAAAACTACAATGAATATAAATATATGCCTACAAAAAACAGCAAAAATATTTCATAAGTCAGGCAATGTGCCATGAAAAGAAATGAGTTGTCAAGTCTCAAAAAGACACAGATGTGTCAGAAGTCAGGATAGTCATTATGAGGTAAGGGTACACAGCAACAGTATTAAGATACAAGAATATAGTTTCTAGGATAATATTCTATTTTTCAAGCTATATGTTGATTATACAGCTGTAAGTTGTCATTTACTTTTAAAAAATTTATTGAGTAGTAAAATATGAATGGAGAAGGAAATGGCAACCCACTCCAGTATTCTTGCCTGGAAAATCCCATGGACAAAGGAGCTTGAAGAGCTGAGGTCCATGGGGTTGCAAGGAGTCAGACATGACTGAGCAACTCAGCACACAAAATATGAATTATGCATTTTATATGTATGTTGTACAATTAAAAATGTTGAAAAATTTTAAGTTAATTTTTAAAAAAGAAGCAAAGTAGAAATCTTCAAATCCCCAAGGTTGGAAGGGAAAAAAAACACATAAATCCAACAAGAAATAATACAGAAGAGTAAAAAAAAGACAATCAGGTAAAAGTAAATATAAAAAAAAATATGACATTAATGATTTTAGGCAAGCCAGTTATCACATGTTAAGCTGGGGGAAATATATTCTTATATGATTTGTAAGAGATTTAATTAAAACAACATGACAAAGAAAATTTTTAAATGAGTATACCACAAAAATGCTAAGATAAAGAAAGCAAGAGTGGCAGTCATGACCCTTTACATTTCAACAAAACAGAATTCAATTCAGTGTATGTTTAACAAAACAGAATTCAATTCATAACAAAATATAAACAGTTATGTTTTAATAAAACAGAATTTAATTTAAAATGTAAACAAAAACAAGAGAGCAATTGTACATTGGTGGATAAGAAGAGTCTACTAAAATAGTAATGATATTTCATTGTATGGGACAGCTCTATTTTTTTTTTTTTGGTGAGAACATAAAAGTTCTGCTCTCTTTGGACCAACTTGTTGAGGCTCAAAAGTGCCCAGTTGATAAAACCTTTCTCCTCTTTACATGTTCTGAACCAGTTCAAAAATAGAGAAGGAGTCAGACAAATGAGACTAAATTGGCAAAGCTGATATTAGGGGAAACGAATTTTTCCTGTGGACACATAGGCTAGTGAATCCTGCTAGAAGACACTCATATCAAATCATTCACTAGCATCAATAAACACCCTAGGCCTCTCCTGCAAGGGTGGGTTCTTCACCACCAGGTTCATCACCTATCTGTGAGCAACTGAGCACACATCATTCCTGCAGAATGGGCAGTAGTGAAAAACGGGAAGAAGAAACAGAACTGTGCATGTCCAGTGGATCCCCAAACCAGCAATTACTGAAGTTGCTCCCAGAGAAGGGATTGAGTTAAGAGAAGTAGAAGAAGGTCAGTGGTGATTTGGTAATGACTGGACCTCCACTTTGCCAACAAAGGTCCGTCTAGTCAAGGCTATGGTTTTTCCTGTGGTCATGTATGGATGTGAGAGTTGGACTGTGAAGAAAGCTGAGCGCTGAAGAATTGATGCTTTTGAACTGTGGTGTTGGAGAAGACTCATGAGAGTCCCTTGGACTGCAAGGAGATCCAACCAGTTCATCCTAAAGGAGATCAGCCCTGGGATTTCTTTGGAAGGAATGATGCTAAAGCTGAAACTCCAGTACTTTGGCCACCTCATGCGAAGAGTTGACTCATTGGAAAAGACTCTGATGCTGGGAGGGATTGGGGGCAGGAGGAGAAGGGAATGACAGAGGATGAGATGGCTGGATGGCATCACTGACTCTATGGACGTGAGTCTGAGTGAACTCCGGGAGTTGGTGATGGACAGGGAGGCCTGGCATGCTGTGATTCATGGGGTTGCAAAGAGTCAGACACGACTGAGCGACTGAACTGAAGTGAACTGAATTGGACCTCCACTTGGCAGAGCCTGCTAATTGTCACAAATATTCACACTCCTCTTCTTTAATAATAATTTTTTAAAAAAATCATAGTTTTTACTGGGTAGATGGATATTCAAGTAGACACTACATTTCCAAAGTCTTCCCTGCAAGTTGATCGGGACATATAACCACATTCTGGCCAATGGAATAAAAATAAAAGAGATTATTATCACATACTGATCAAGCCTTTCAGTGTTTGTGTACTCCACTGGCTGGGAGAGGATGAAAACTTTAGACTCAGAGTTGCAGTAGTCCTTAGGTAAGCAGCTCAGCTGTCTTCAGCTCTGCCTCCCTCAAGTCACAGGTATAAGCCACTGTATTTCAAGCTGTCTTAGTTATAGCTACTCATCTACTACCCTAAGTAACACATAGTAAGTACTGAAAGTATAACGATGTCAACATATAAACTGAAGAATATTAGATTAACTATTAACCTAATGATAATAGATAGTGTTGGCAAGATATTAATTAAATGATGGAGAGGTGATAATAATTATTGTGCTATGATAAACTATCATCTTCTATAGACTGAAAGGTGGACTATATGCTCACAGAGTTCTATAATTTTAGCAGAACACATTAGTGTGCATTGGAAGCTGCTTAATACTTTCAACAAATTTCTACCAGGCTCATTATAAGAGGTGACTCTGGGAAAAAAACAAATGAACAAGCACATCTGGAGGCAACATCTCAGCCTTCAGAACCTCAGGTTAACTGAGGAGGGGACAAGCTGGTGGGGGTGGTGGTAGGAGGATTCTGTGCTTGTCTCCTCCCAAAGACATAGAAGGACAGACCCATACCAGAACATACAATGACACACATGGCAACTATGTCTGAGAATGAAAGAACAGAAAAGATTTTCCACACCCAAAAAGAAAAAGGGGGAAAAAAAAACCACACTGAGACCAGTAGGAGGGCTGGAGATGCAGTCTGGTCAGTCCCCACTTTACTGCCCACAGTATCAAATAAACTAGAATGGAGGGATTAAAAAAAAAATGGAGGAAAAAGGGTCAGCTCACAAAGGCAACGGGATGAGGACAGGAGTCTAGCAACAGTGCCTTGAAAGCTGGAGAGCCATGGAGAGTGGCAACAGGCAGAGCATTCCTAGGTAAACTGAATCTTCAATGAGCAATGGGGGAATTGAAGCACATCACTGTTGTTGCTGCAGACCCTCCCAGAAGGCTTAAGAAAATAGCTAAAGGACGCTCAGGACCTGAGGCTGAAGATGCAGCAAAAATGAAGGGTTGTTTTAAAGTCAGTTTTGGAAACAGCAGTTGGACTGGACAACCTCTTCCTTTGTTCCAGGTGGTGGCCAACTGCTCCCCTACCCAGTAAACACCCTGGCTTCTCCCTACCTCCCACCTTTTCCTCTCCAATCAGGTCCTCCAGTAAAGACTGAAGGAGAGTGTGGTAGAAGGCCTCTAGACCAAGAAATAGTATTGTTGAGGAAGCAGGAGGGTTGTGTGTATTTACACCGGGAGTGCTGAAAACCACAAACTGCTTTTTGCACAAAATCTTAGTCTCATAATGCTGCTACATTTTCTGGTTTATTTTTATTTGAATGTATTTAATAAATATATATGTGGACAGAAGTATATTTGCTTTTGACCCAAATTGAGACTTTTTTCCCATTCACACGCTGGCTTAATTATTTTTTTTTAATAATTCATCTTACTAAACTTATATGTGACATGTTTTATACATGTTTTTAATAATGCTTTTATGTTATTTTTGTTGCCAGTTTTCTTGTACACAAATTTGTATCTTTTTCCTCTATGTTCTGTTTCTATGAGGTGTGTATTCCATTTCCATTTTTTATTAACCTTAAGGCTATGAAAGGGTGCATTAAATTTATATTGCAATTAAAATCAGAGTCAAGAGTAAAACAGCATAATCTGTGTATTGCTTCCTTTCTTCTAATGTGCTAAATTTCTGTCTGAACATATGTGCCCAAACAGTTTTCCACTAATGTCCTCTTGATGTGAATTAGACTAAACTAGCATTTCAAATCCAGGTAACTGTTATATTTTTATATCATGTCTTGTTTTTATTTTGAGAATAATTTTGTCCTCTTCACTTTTTAAAAAGATTCATAACAATCTGAGTTTTGATTTTTATAAACTAATTATCATTCAGAGTTCAACAACAACAAAGAAAAGTAGAAACCACTTTGTCTTAAGACACAAAGAAAGCATCTTAGGATGACCATCTCCAAGTCCATCTGTGTTGCTGAAAATGGCATTATTTCACTCTTTTTAAGGTAATTTTCATTGTTTTAAAGTCATATTCCATTGTATATATGTATCACATCTTCTTTATCCATTTATCCATTCCTCTGTCAATGGACAGCACCATTCTAAGTGAAATGTCAGACAGAGAATGGCAAATATCATATGATATTGCTTATACATGAAAACAAAAAAAAAATACAGTACAAATAAGCTTATTTACAAAACAGAAAAAAAAAAGACTATGTCTTAAGAGAATTGGCTGCACAGATTAAGGCAGGTTGAGAAATCAAGTAAAAGACCATGAAGCAATCCAGAGAGCAGCAAAAGCAAGGGGCCACTACTGTCCCTAGGCCAGAGGAACAAAAAGAAGAGGCAGCAACACCAGCCTAAGTCACCTGCAGGACTTGGTCGGCCGGTCCAGAGAGGGCTGGAGCCACCAAGGAAATGTAGCATCAGCTAGCTATACTGCAGAGGAGCCTACTTTCCTTCATTCATTTAATCTTCCACTAGCACCTATTACTGAGATTTCCTGGTGGTTCAGACAGTAGAGAAATCTACCTGCAATGCGGGAGAACTGGATTCAATCCCTGAGTTGGGAAGATGCCCTGGAGTAGGGCATGGCAATCCACTCCAGTATTCTTGTCTGGAGAATCCCCATGGATAAGAGGAGACTGGCAGGCTAAAGTCATGGGATCGCAAAGAGTCAGAGATGACTAAGCAATTATGCACAGCATAGCATGGCACTTATTACTGGCTAAATCTCAGGCAAAAACCCACCAACAAGGGGATATTGACAAGAGTTAGACCTGTGATATATGGGAGAGTAAAGAGAGGGCAAGGACTGGATTGAAGGGCTGTAAGGAACAAGGCATTCACTGTCCACATCCTCCTAATACTCAGCATCTACTCTCATCATCCGTACAAGTTTAAGTACAAGTGGCTTCAGTCGTGTCTGACTCTTTATGACCTCATGGACTGTAGCCCATCAAGCTCCTCTGTCCATGGGATTCTCCAGGCAAGATTACTGGGGTGGGTTGCCATGCCCTTTTCCCAGGGATCTTCCTGACCCAGGGATCGAACCCATGTCTCCTGTGTATCCTGATTGGCAGATGGGTTCTTTACCACTAGCACCACCTGGGGAGGCCTACTCTCATCGTCTAATCATATTCAATAACTACATGTTTCCACCTAATATCAATGCCTATCCATTGTATAAATATAGATAATATAACCCTCTTCTCCCTAAAAAAGGGAGGCACTAAGAACTGTTCATCCCTGAATCAAATTCAAGTTTAGGATCTCCAAGATAACCAGTTCTTAACCACTCAGATCTACATAGGGGCCTTATAGATGACAATTTAAATAAATTTAAGTGCTAACATCACATCTCAATCAAAATAATAGTGGTCAGAGAAGGGAAGACAGTTGTTGAGGAAAATATATCTTAAGGTTACATACACAGTTGCTATAATTCTAGAGCTTGTACCTTGTTTCAAGGCTATAATCTTAAGGTTTTTCCTTCCTTTTCTTATTTTGCTTCTTATTTTCCTTCCTTTTCTTGCTCCAATAGTGCCTCTGATGGTCAGAAATTTTAACAGTGGATAATATAAGTCTTCATTCATGATGTGTCTGAGTCCTTAGCGTTCCCACCTTAGTGGGCTGATCTATGCTTCCACTGACTATCAGACATGGAATTACTAGATACTGAAGTATCTAGACAGAGGAGTCTGGCAGACTACAGAACAAAGAATTGCAAAGAGTCAGACACAATTGAGTGACTAAGCACATTGAGAACTCTGATAAAAGTATCTAGTGGCTTCCTCGATGATTCAGTGATAAAGAATCTGCCTGTGATGCAGGAGACTGGGGTTGAATCCCTGGTTCAGGAAGATCCCCTGGAGGAGGAAATGGTAACCCACCCCAGTATTCGTGCTTGGAGAATCCCACGGATAGAGCAGGCTGGTGGGCTACAGTCCATGGGGTCACAAAGAGTCGGACACAACTGAACACACAATGTCGGCTACACTTCTCTCTCAGCACTCCAATGCTTATGATGCCATCAGTGTAGTGCCCCCATAGCATGATGTTCTGAATGGTGAAATGATTTGTGTTGGAGTAGGCTACCATGTGCTGGTTACCAATTCCAGGAAAGGACTCTGTGCATTGCCTCTTAGCATCAAAATCACCAAGAAGAACACAGTACAGTCAAGCCCTGAGTAGAGCAATGCTTTACTTACAGACAACAGAGCAGCATTAGCTTCTGCAGTGGGCATCAGTCATTCCCTGTGGCCAACGCAGGGCAATCTGTGCCATCATAGAAAGACCCCTGTGCCCCCCTGATACAGGACAGATATGACAGGTGACCAGAGGTTGACCAGGGGTTGACCAGGTGCCACATGAAGCACAGACTTCAAGAAAAGACAAAAGAGCATTCTTTGAGCCTGAAACAGGAAAGATATTCTTACACAAGGTGAAGAGCCTGACACAGGATATGTGGACTATTTACGTCTTGGTAGGGAAGTACTGCAAGCCGAGAGCCCCCTTTTGGATGAGTGGTGGGAGTGGAGGTGGGTGGGGGGTAGAAAGACTGGGTGTGTGAGACAGCCTCCCCCAACAATCCACTTCCCAGTAGGCTATATGAGTAAAAGGATTTGAAATGACATAACCTTGAGGTGAAAGAGTGAAGGTGAACTTCATGTCAGGTGAAAATGAAATACTGAAATACTTCACATTATCCAGCTAATTCCTATGAGGTGGTAGGTTTCTTGCAAACATGGATCCAATAATTTCTCACATCCCTGTATGACACATCTAGGTAAAAGGACTTTGCTCTTATTTTTGTGTGAAAGAACCTTTATTTCTCTACCCTTGGTTCTGAACTGGCCTTGTAACTTGCATTGCCCAATAGAATGCAATAAAGTGATACTGTGAGACTGCCAAATGTTGGCTTCAAGAGGCCTTGAAGTTTCTGCTCTCACAATATTTCTGTCTAGTATGACTTGTGAAGAAGCCATAAAAAATTGTCCCAGGGGCTATAATCACCTTTTGTTTTGCTGTTTTGGAGGAAAGGGGCAGCTCCAGGGCTTTCTCTTGTGCTGCATTCCTATCATAATAGCTCTTATTTCACACACAGGGAGGCAATGTTGAGATTTTTCAGTGGCCAGAAATGCTTAATTCCAACTCTGCATTCGGGATCTAAGAAGATAACCACAGAGAAGGCCTGCAGACCTACTGGGCGCTTTGGGAGATGAAATCAAGCTTGTAAAATTGTCAACACAGAAGTGACATCTGTCATGCCCACTTGGAGCCCAAATGCATTCCCATGCCTAACTACAAGGGGGCTGGGACACATGCAGAAGAACAGAGATATTTGTTGAGTAGTAAATTCTCTGTCTCAACTGTCGAGCACCTTTTGTTGGAAGACAAGAAACTGATTTCAGTATTATTCTTCTGTAGGTAACTTTTTTGGTTTTGTTTTATTTTGTTGGATGTTTTATGGTATTTTTTTCCTTATCTTTGTTGTTTAAATGTTTCCCAAGGTGAATGTAAGTATAGATTTATTTTCATTGATTTTGCTGGGAACATAACCTGCTACCATAAGTCTCTGACTATTTCTTACCGGATTGTTTTCTGAAAGTCACTATCTCTGGATGGTGGTGTCAGTGTTAGTAGTGAAAAAGAAGATGGAAAAAACCAAAGGGCAAAGGCGAGAAAGTATTTACTTTGTACAGATCAAAGCAGCAGAACAGAGGAAGAATAATTCTTTCTTTTGGTTGGCTCAGACCTAGAATTTCTCAGTCCATTGACACAGTGGGAAAGTTATCTTTCTGCTTTTTTAAAGTAGCAAGGCAAAATCTAAGTGTGCTATGACATCAAGCCAGATTGGGGTTTTTTTAATTTTGTTCTACCTGCCTTATAGGAAGGAAAGATTTTCAGAGTTTCCATCTTCACGTTATTTGTACTTTTCAGCGCTATAAGGAGCTGTCACGTTTTCTTTCCCCACATTTTCTTCAGTTTTGTGGAAGGCTGGAAGAGACTGCACAGACACATTTCTTTTGATCATAGAGCACAGCATCCTGATTTAATATATTGTTGATCACACTGCATACTCAACACAGAGGGTACACTGGCACTTACAGAATATAAGTATTAGAGTGGTCGAAGTATCCTGCTCTGTGTTAGTGGAAGTTTCACTAAATCTAAGAATGTACTCCATGTTTGCCGGCTCTCCTAAGCCTTCTGTAATATGCAGGATGTCCCAAAGCCTCTTTAGAAATACCAGTTTACAATTGTACTCTCTTTCCTGTCTATATGTTTCCCAGTCCAATCTTGAATCCTACATGTCATGGGAACTTACTGGCACAACATCCAAAGAAAAAAATTAAAGAAATGAAAAGAAAATGAGTTCTTCAAACTGCATGTTTCTATTTAAAGAAGTTTGGAGGATATACTTCCTTACTGAGAAAGAAAATGCATATCGAACAAAGCAGTTTCTGACTTGTATATTTTCTTTTTCTGTCCTCCATATATCCTATCTATTTTCTCATCTGACCAATTCACAGAGAATAAAGAGAGCCCAGAGACAGAAGCCACAATAGGCTAAGGCAGAATTAACCATGAAGATGTGTTCTGTTGTACAACTATCAGACTCCAGAGCTGTCCACTGGCTCCCAGCACACCAACATGAACATTTTCATATGAATAACACCTGAATAGACATTGGAAGTAGTCAAACTATCACCTACTGAGAAAGTCTAAGAAATTAGCTAAAATAATTTTTAAATAATTTTGAAGTATGTGCAAATGAAGTGAGATAACAAAAAATAATTGGCTAAAATTATGTATAAATACTTTACAAGCACCAGTGAATGAAGTAAGATAGATTTTTTGCACATTTATAACAGAGAAAAATCATTACCTATCCAGCAAATCCAAGATAATTTGCCAAAAATATTTTTACAAAGAGACTTTAATGAGGTGATATGAAATAAAACAGGTATTTTTTTAAACAAAAATACTTTCTATGCACCTACAATATTTAGTTATTGAACATCATGGCAAAAAAGCCCAGATAAATCACACAGTTAAATATGCTTGTTTACCTCCACCTTCTCTCAAAATGGAAGTAATTTAAAAGTTTAGGGCATTAACTTGTAAGGACAAAAGGAATGAGACTAATGAGAAGTGGAAGCACACAAGGAAAGCCACAAAATTTTAGGACTCAAGGAGCAGGTGATTCAGTCAAAGAAAGATAAAAAGCAAAGCACCTCTATGAAGAGAAGCCAAGAAACGAGGCCTGAAACTCCCTAAGGTCAGCCAGGAACTGGAGGCCTAGGGGCCTCTAAAGTCGAGGGAGATGATAACAGATCTGACAGAATTTCTATTTTAAAAAATGGTGAAGTCCTGTATGTCTACTCCATCCACTTATGCACATGAGACAGGCTTTAATATGAAAATGAACCCAGGAAAACCAAGCGGAGGCAGACAGGTAACGATATTTTCAAAGGAAATATTAATATCAATATCTTTAGAGAAACTTTTCAGAAACTTCAGTTCAATTCAGTTCAGTCACTCAGTCGTGTCCGACTCTTTGCGACCCCATGAATCGCAGCACGCCAGGCCTCCCTGTCCATCACCAACTCCCAGAGTTCACTGAGACTCACGTCCATCGAGTCAGTGATGCCGTCCAGCCATCTCATCCTCTGTCGTCCCCTTCTCCTCCTGCCCCCAATCCCTCCCAGCATCACAGTGTTTTCCAATGAGTCAACTCTTCGCATGAGGTGGCCAAAGTGCTGGAGTTTCAGCTTGAGCATCATTCCTTCCAAAGAATACCCAGGGCTGATCTCCTTTAGAATGGACTGGTTGGATCTCCTTTCAGTCCAAGGGACTCTCAAGAGTCTTTTCCAACACCACACAGTTCAAAAGCATCAATTCTTCAGTGCTCAGCTTTCTCCACAGTCCAACTCTCACATCCATACATGACCACTGGAAAAACCATAGCCTTGACTAGACGGACCTTTGTTGGCAAAATGGATCCTTTAAAATGAAGAGGATGATGTTCAAAAGCACTCATGGAAAGTTAAATTACAATAAATAAGAATCAAATAGAAGAATAGATAAATTTGAGGAGAGCTCTCAAAAAAATAAGGTATAAGGGAAAATAGTTTTGGGTAGATTATTTTTTTTAAAGTCTATGACATATACAATACAATTTGAGAAAGAAAGCAGATAAAATAGAAATGGAAGAGAGAAAACTATGAGGAACTACATAAAATTTCCAGGTAGGAAAGACCCACCTAATACACAGCACAATGAATGAGAAAAATTGTACTGAGGTACATTATCATACCAGCCCCTGATGCTGGGAAAGATTGAAGGTAGGAGGCGAAGGGGACAACAGAGGATGAGATGGTTGGATGGTATTACCAACTCAATGGACATGAGTTTGAGCAAGCTCCGGGAGTTGGTGATGGACAGGGAAGCCTGACATGCTGCAGCCCCTGGGGTCACAAAGGGTCAAACACAACTGAGCAACTGAACTGAATATTATCATAAAATTGGGCTTCCTTGGTGGGTCAGGGACTTCCTTGGTAGCTCAGCTGGTAAAGAATCCACCTGCAATGCAGAAGACCTGGTTTGATTCTTGGGTCAGGAAGATCCCCTGGAGAAGGGATAGGCTATCCACTCCAGTATTCTTGGGCTTCATTGGTGGCTCAGACTGTGAAAGAATCAGACTGTAAAGGAATCCACCTGCAATGCAGGAGACCTGGGTTCAATCCCTGGGCTGGGAAGATCCCCTGGAGGAGAGCATGGCAACCCACTAGAGTATTCTTGCCTCAAGAATTCCATGGACACAGGAGCCTGGTGGCCTACAGTCCATGGGGTCGCAAAGAGTCAGACATGACTGAGCCACTAACATTTTCACTTTCACTTTTCAATATACAGCACAATGAATGAGAAAAACTGTACCAAGGTACATATCATAAAATTTCAGGATATCTGAAGGGTGATACCTGTAAATCCAAAAATTTTCAAAAAGGAAACAGTATGTCATTTGCAAAAGAATGAGAGTAAAAATAGCATCACTTAATATTTTACTACAGCTATAATGTTTCCATTGGAATGGATCAACCTCTCGACATTAGGGTTAGCTGGGAGAAGGATACATAAGACTCAACAATCTTCAACTTCTTGTGAGAATAATTATTTCAAAATGAAAAGTTTTAAGAATCCTGTCAGACATTTCAACAACAACACTGAAAGCCAGAAGACAATGAACTAACTTAGAAAAGTTTTCACAAGTCTGATGGGAAATAATTTCCAGTCTAGAATTCTACACCCAAGTGTGAGAATAAAGTAAAGCTATTTTCAGACATGCAAAGTCTCGAACAATTTTCCTCCAATGACTGATTTCTTATATTACTGGAAGATGTCCCTCATGAAATCAAGGGAATAAATCCAGAGTAGAAAAGAAATCCAAGAAACATGTGATCCAGATGAAAGTCTTAGGAAATCCTCATACTGAGGTTGATGAAACGGCAGCTCTGGACCACACTACTGCAAAGTCAATGAGCAGAAATCCAAACTGAGAGGCCAGAAGGCTCCCAGAAGTGATAGCTCAATAAATAAGAAAATAGAACTGATATATTGCCTGATAACATTTGCACTTTTTGCAAAGAGACTTCTACTTCTGGTAAGAATCTGGAGATAAATTAATAACAAGTGTGTGAAAGAAAATAACACAAAAGTAAAATGAATCACTTATCAACTTAAAAATATGACCAAGCGAAGCAATGTACAATGGGTGTGTCAATTATAGATAACATTAATAATGTTATAACAATGTAAAAATTTTTGCAGTGGCTAGCAGATGTAAGGGAGGTAAATACTTATCTTGCACAATAGGAATCAACATACAGTATTTGAAGTTCAAAGATCAAAAACAGCAATCTGAGCATGCCATTTAGAAATGTAGAAGCAAAAATAAAGAGCTAAAATGTTGAAAATGATTTCCACTATGGTATAAGCATCAGAGCGGCCGCTGGTGGGAAAGAATCTACCTGTCAATGCTGGAGATGTAAGAGATTCAACTTCAATCCCTGGCTCAGGAAGATCCCCTGTAGGAGGGCACAGCAACCTACTCCAGTATTCCTGCCTGGAGAATCCCATGGACAGAGGAGCCTGGCGGGATAGTCCAACAGGTCTCAAAGAGTTGGACACAACTGAAGTGACTTAGCACATAATAATCAGATTGTGGCAGAATAAAGCAGAGGGCTCTCATTTCTCATTAAAATCCCTGAAGAACTATTTGACTTTTTAAATTATATAAATGAAATACTTTGAATAAAATTAAATTTGAAATAAAAGATAAAGAAGGCTTAGATTCTCTTGACAGAATCTGAGCAATATCTAATTCATCCACCCTCATCTTCTCATTTAGTTATGAAAGCAGTTTCTTTTAAGATTCAAAATTTAAAAAGCAGTGGGTACAATTTGTAAATGCCACCCAATTTCCACAAAGTCAGATACTAATGGGATTAGTGAAATCTTGGAAGAATCCTTCCAAGGGCAGGGAGTGGCGAGGGGGGAAGATACAGGAGTGGAGAACACAGGACAGATTATTCACATTCTGGACACAGATACCCTTTGCTTACCAGAAAGAGAGAAGCTTCCAACCTAAGGTGTGGGAGTTGCTTTTTAGTAGAATCACAGCTCTTCTATTAATAATAACCTCCTCTTCATCCTTCCCTTTAATAACTTTTTGGGCACCAATACTGAAAATAATTTTCCCAGTAATGTACTTAGTCTAAAATGTACTTGCATGTGGGTGTCTGGTTGATCTAAGAAGATCCATGGAATGAAGGACTTGAGAAATTACAATTTGGTTTGTTTGGAGGGTTAGTTTGTTTGTTTTAATTCACCATTTCTAACAAAGAATCACAAAAAGCTTACAAATATTTTTAAACTAAAATTTCTCACTAAAATACGCTCACAAAATAAAATCATGAATTCCTCCTCTGTCTCAAATATTCAAATCAATTACTTACAGAATAGCAAAAATCTGGTTAGGGGCCCTAAGGTTAAAATAAAGGAGGAATCTCTTCTCAGCAGGTCTTTCCTGAAGACCTCGTCAGAAATTACAAGCACCTTCACACCTCTCCCACTCCCCATCACGTTATACTGTTTTTCCTGAACATGTACCATCATCTAACATACTATATAGCCTTCGCAGTGAGGCAGTGGTAAAGAATCTGCCTACAGTGCAGGAGATGGAGGAGATGTGAGTTCAATTCCTGTGTCAGTAAGATCTCCTGGAGTAAGAAATGGCAACCACTTGCAGCTTCTCTGGTGGCTCAGATGGGAAAGAATCTGCCTGCAGTGCAGGAGACCTGGGTTTGACCTCTGGGTTGGGATGATCCCTTGGAGAAGGGAATGGCTACCCAACCCAGTATTCTTGCCTGGAGAATTCCAGGCTCCAGAGGAGCCTGGCAGGCTACCGTCCATGGGGTCACAAAGAGTTGGACACAACTGAGTATAGCACAGAAGCAGTAGCAACACAGTAGGCAGTTTACTGACGTATATTTGATTCTCATTCCCCTTCCTCTGCAACAAGAATATAAATTCCATGAGGATGGGAGATTTGTATTATGTTTTCCGGGATGTAGTCCAATGGCTAGAATGATGCCTGGCACACAGCAGAAAATAACTGTTTGGTGAATCAGTGAATGAATTATAACAGGAACCAGGTAGAGGAGGAAAGGAGCCAAGGACAAGCCACACACTCAATCTATAGATCAGGCCTGGAAAGAACTTTCTTTGCATCAAAATTTTAAAAAGAAAAAAAAAAAAAAGTGAGACCTATAAAAATGGCTTTTAATCCAAGGGACCAACTTTGCAACAGGCATTTTAAATTTTATCATATTTTTAATAGATGTATATTCAAATGTTTCAAAATCAAAACCATGTAAAAAGATAGAATCAGGGAAATCTTGTTCTCACCCCTTCCCCATCATCCCCATTCTTCTCATTTACCCCTATTCATTTCCACTCTCCTTAGTTCCTGTGCTTTCTTCCCATGTTTCTTTATACAAAGTGCTATTTTTCCTTATTTCAGAAGTACTTTTTTATTTATGTTTTAAAATATTTGTTCTGGTCCATGTTTTGCTTTTCTTCTTCAGGAATTTCAAATATATTCATATTAAATTTCTTTTGTCTATCTCCCAAGGATAAAACTCCCCTCTAATTGTTTAAAATCATTCTTGTTTTCTGCCTCATTTTGTTTGCTTTTACATTAATCCATCTCATTCTTGCCATGCTTCTTAAATGTCTATTCATTCTTATGTCCTGTAAATTATTCTCCATTCCTAAAATGACCTCATTTTCTTCTATTTCTTTCCTGAATTCTGTCATTTCCCATTTTTCCTTCTCCTGTTTTTCTGGTCTTGGTTCCCACCGCCTGGCCATATTATCCACCAAATTCTTGTATTTTTTTTTTTTTTCAGTCTGCCTTCTATAGCTGCAATTACTTCATTGCATTTTTCTTATTCAAGTTACAATTAGGTTATTTCCTTCTACCTTGTGGCAATATTTTTCTGTCACTTTTTTTTCCTATGTAAAGTTTTTCTACATACTATTTGTTTATAGTTTCATCATACAGAAACTGGATTTATCCCTTCACATAATTCATTTCCAAAGGAGTTGAATTCTTTTAAGCTATTATCAAGACGTTCTTAGAACAGAGGAGAAAGGCCAAGTACCTGCCTAGGTTTTTTCACTGGGTGAGGGATCTCTCTTTGGTTTGCTTAAAATAGCAAACCCAGACGCCCTCTGGCTCTGTGAGGGGTGGAAAATGGGGACTTGTTTTTTAATGTGTATGGCGCTTCAGTTTTGCAAGATGAAAAGAGTTCTGAGGATTGTTTGTGCAGCAGAGTAAATACACCTAACACTACTGACTCAATGGAAATGAATTTGAGCAAACTCCAGGAGACAGTGACGGACAGGGAAGCCTGCAGTCCATGGGGTTGCAAAGAGTTGGACACGACTGAGCAACTGAACTGCATGGTAAAAAATGGTTATGACTGCAAATACTATGTGTATTTTACCACAATTAAAAGGTTCTTTCATTTTTAAGCTATATTTATTATACAGTTGAAATATATATTCGCTATATCACATTTTGAACATATGAATATTACATGTTTCCTGTGTAGTCATGTCCTGCTACTTTTACATCCAAGAACCTAACCTCATTCACAGGGCTTCTCTCATCACTGACTTCCCTGACACTCTCCTGGGATGACATTATGAAGGGATAGAACTTCTTTTCAAAGGTATTCCTTTTCTTCTAGAAGGAGATGCTCTCTGAGGTCTGCCATTTTAGGAGGTTTCCACGGACTTCCATTTCACTCTTTCTCTGCTTCCTCAAGTACTTATGACCTATTTAATTCCAATTCTGTCCACAGAAATTTCAACTTGGAAAGGGATAACTCTCATTCAGGAAGTAAATATTTGAAAGTCTGAGACCTATCACTACTGAGTCTTACTTCATATCAGATTCTAGGTGAGGTGAAGTTGAGAGGAGAGTAAGATGATACTAGCACTTCAGTGGGGCTTCCCCAGTGGCTCAGCAGTGAAGAATCCGCTTGCAGTGCAGGAGCCACGCGGTCAATCCCTGGGTCAAGAAGATCCCCTGGAGGAGGACATGGCAACCCACTCCAGTATTCTTGCTTGGACAATCCCAGGGGCAGGGGAGCCTGGTAGACTAGAGTCTAAAAGATCTCAAAGAGTCAGACATGAACTGAAGTGACTTGGCATGCACATAAGCAGCTAACTTCAATAATGCTCTTAGTAGGACACCAATAGAAAAAAAAAAAACCCCAAGGGGATCAAGGATTTTTTAAAAAAAAATAACAGTATAAAGGTGACTAGTAGAATCAAAGTACAAACTTTTCTAAGTATAAAGTGCAAGTGTATGTAGTAGTGTATGTAGAGAATGATTCAGAGAGAGAGACAGTTAAAGGTATAGGGACAATTGGGAGGTTTTATAGTAGTCACTTGGCATAGCGGTAAAGAAGCTTCATGCCAATGCAGGAGACACAAGAGATAACGGTTTGATCCCTGAGTCAGGAAGATGCCCTGGAGAAGGAAATGGCAGCCCACTTCAGTATTCTTCCTGAAAAATTCCATAGGCAGAGGAGCCTGGAGGGTTATAGTCCACAGGGTCAAAAAATCAGACACAACTGAGAATATACGCATAGCAGTCTAGGCAAGAAATGTTGGTAGGCTTCTTTGAGAAGCTGACACAGGAGAGTAGCTGACAGATTTAAGATACACGGAGGAAAAGGAGTTGAAGAAAGCATTGCTGTCTGTTGTGGGGACATGAGTGTGATGCCATAGACACCAGAGGAGAGGACAGTGAGATAGGAATGTGGATGCTGTAATGTGGCATTACAGAGTGATAGCAATAAAAACAGTTGCAATTGCATATTGGAGTTGCTTTCTAATGACTTACACTTTCTCTAAAGTTTTCATATTGTATCAGTGGGGAAAATATATATATTATTCATTAGAAACTGTTGAGTCAACTGCAAGCTATCTGGGAGCAAAATATGATTAGAGCCATACCTCAAACTATAGTCCAAAATAAATTTGGGGTATATTAAAATGTTATATATATATATATATATATATATATATATATATATAATAAAGAACAACAACAACAAAAAGTTTAAAATGTATATAGTGAATATATTTCATCCTGGCATGGACAGGGAATAGAAGCAAAAGCAGAAGCCATGAAGAATAGTAAATATGACCACATAAAAATGAAATATATATAGTAAGGAAAAGAATATTTAAAAAGTAAAAAATAAACCACTTGGAAAATAATTGCATCATATATGAAAAAGAGGTTTAACATCCTTGATTAAAAATTTCTTAGAAACAATTACAAAAAAGATGAGAATGCCTATTTTAAAAATAGGCCAAGAATATAAATGCTGCTGCTGCTAAATCACTTCGGTCGTGTCCGACTCTGTGCGACCCCATAGACGGCAACCCACCAGGCTCCCCCGTCCTTGGGATTCTACAGGCAAGAACACTGGAGTGGGTTGCCATTTCCTTCTCCAATGCATGAAAGTGAAAAGTGAAAGTGAAGTCGCTCAGTCGTGTCCAACTCTTCGCGACCCCATGGACTGCAGCCTACCAGGCTCCTCCATCCATGGGATTTTCTAGGTAAGAGTACTGGATTGGGGTGCCATCACCTTCTCCAAAAAATATAAATAGGCAACTTTAAAAAAAATAAAGAAAAACAAGGCCATTACCCTGTAGGGACAAATATGCATCTTCAATAGCAATCAAAAAAGTGCAAATTAAATAGTAAGGCACTCTTGTTATCTATCAATTTGTAAAGTTTGTTTATTTAAAAGTTCAGTGAGGGTACATGGTAAATGGCATTTTTCAGTTCAGTTCAGTCGCTAAATCATGTCCTACTCTTTGTGACCCCATGGACTGCAGCACTCTAGGCTTCCCTGTCCATCATCAATTCCTGGAGCTTGCTCAAACTCATTTCCATCGAGTTGGTGATGCCATCCAACCATCTCATCCTCCATCATCCCCTTCTCCTCCTGCTTTCAATCTTTCCCAGGATCAGGATCTTTTCCAATGAGTCAGGTCTTCACAGGTGGCCAAATTATTGCAGTTTCACCTTCAACATGAGTCCTTCCAATGAATATTCAGGACTGATTTCCATTAGGATTGACAGGTTGGATTTCCCTGCAGTCCACGGGACTCTCAAGAGTTTTCTCCAACACCACAGTTCAAAAGCATCAATTCTTCAGCACTCAGCTTTCTTAATGATCCAACTCTCACATCCATACATGACTACTGGAAAAACCATAGCCTTGACTAGATGGACCTTTGTTGGCAAAGTAATGTCTCTGCTTTTTAATATGCTGTCTAGGTTGGTCACAGCTTTTCTTCCAAGGAGCAAGCATCTTTTAATTTCATGGCTGCAGTCACCATCTACAGTGATTTGGGAGCCCAAGAAAATAAAATCTCTCACTGTTTCTATTGTTTCCCCATACATTTGCCATGAAGTGATAGGACTGGATGCCATGATCTTTTTCACTCTCCTCTTTCACTTTCATCAAGAGGCTCTTATATGCTAAAAAATGGCATTTTACCATAATATGTATATAAAGGTTATATGCAATAATATTTAGAACAACATTGCTTATAATGTTTAAAAAAAAGAAGGTTCTAAACTAAGGATTGGCCAAATTAATATTCATTAATGTAATGGAATAGAATGTTGCCATTAAAAATCAAGTCACAGGACAACTATCAATGACTTGAAAAATTGATCTCAAAAATGCTAAATGGAAAAATGAAATTATATCATAGCTTATATAGTATGATCCCAAATTTACTTTTGTTGATATATTTAGTAGAAAGATATGCACAAAATATTAACAATGGTTACATAATTCATCTTTTTTTATCTTGTATATATCCTTATGGAGAAGGAAATGGCAACCCACTCCAGTATTCTCATCTGGGAAAACCCATGGATACAGAAGCTTGGCAAGCTACAGTCCATGAGGTTGCACAAATTCAGACACAATTTAGCAAGTAAACAACAGCAACATATACCCTTTTTACAGGAAAACTATAGTCTCTTGTCATTAAGAATAAAAATTACTGAATTGATACATAAAGAAAACCAGTTTCCAAGTTTTCCCTTCATCATCCCTTTTTATATTCCATCCTTTCTATTGCCTTTCCTTCTCAACTACTCTTTCCTATTATAAAGACTTCAAAGATCCATTTCTAAGTCTTAAAATAAAGGACTCATTGGAAAAGAGTAACACATGCATGTTATTGTTGTATGTACTTTTAGTTATTTATATTTATAAATTTTCCATATCATTGAAATTTATGAAACATGAACTCCTGAATTTTAAAGCATAATCTTTAATCTTACCTATTTTAGAATTGTTAATATTTCACATGACTAAGGCAGTTTTTTTCTCTAAAACTGGGTTTCAAATCTAATTGCACATTAGAATTACTGGAGGAACTTTGTAAATTATAAGCCGTGGGCCTACCCATAGAGGTTCTAAGTCAGCAATTCTGGGGTCTACTTAGAAAACTGCACTTCTAAGAATTCTCAGATGATCTAGATAAGCCAGGACAGGAAAACACAGCTTTGAGCGATTACTAATTCCATTCTTTGAACTTGTTCCACCTTTCACCTATGAATAATAATACTAGTAACTGTAGGCAAATTGTAAAGTGAAGTGTCTTTGAAAACTGACATAACTTAAAATAGCCAAGAGCTGACATCTATACTATTCTAAAAGTACATTGTTTCCTTTATTTTGGAAACTTTTATATTGTAAGAAAATTACACTCAACATTTAGTAGAATGAAAGGCCTACGAGAGATCTTAATCGCTGAATCAAGAAAATATGATTACTTTTATTGAGTACATAAAATTATGTGAGTTAAAATTAAAAGAAACATAATGAAATTATTTTCTTGTATACAGCCATAATTTCTAATAGAATTAATTCTAAATTCTTATAGAAAATATGCTGCTTAATATTATGCATTGGTGGGTTTTGTTTCCTTATATAATCTTTTAAAGTGTATCAGCAGAAGAAATGGTAGCAGTGGAATCATATTTAGTTGATGCTTACTTAAGTAGGAATAATGCAGCAAGGTATTAAGACAGATTTTACCAGCTATTTGAGACTAGACAACTTATACTCCAGGTCTGGGAGTGTGAGGTCTGGGGTTAACAGAAGGTTTGAAGTATACGGAGAGAGATGATGTTAACGTTTAAAAGAAAGCTGCTGCTGCTACTGATAAGTCGCCTCAGTCGTGTCCGACTCTGTGCAACCCCATAGACGGCAGCCCACCAGGCTCCCCCATCCCTGGGATTCTCCAGGCAAGAACACTGGAATGGGTTGCCATTTAGTGGGTAGAAAAGATTTCAGCTAAGTACTATGTCGCTGCTACATTATTTAGGAGAACTAATTTTTACAAAGAATCTCGAAGCTGAAAGTTGAATTTATCTGTGATGGGTGTCATTCATTTGCAACTGCAGTAACTAAAAAAGTGACTTACAATTTATTGTGTCATGTGGAAAAAAACTGTTAAGAAGAGAAGGAGGATCCTGCTTGGTATTCTGGAAAGAACATTAAAATTAAGTGACCTGAGAGCTTCTTCAACTCTCCCACAAATCTGCTATTTGAATTTGAGGAAATCACTTACATTCCAGGAGCATTCATTTAGGAATCATGTGCAGAGATAGTACGGTGGTTCAAAGCTTGGATTGGAGAGCAAGTGTGAATCTCAGCTACACCACACACAAGATTTGTAATCTTGCACAAGTTACTATTTCTGTGCCTTAATTTCCCTGTGTGCAAGATGGGAATATTAACAGCATTAACTTCACAGGGTTACTGAGAGAGTCAAATGATTTATTATATGGTGGCTCAGATGGTAAAGAATCTACCTGCAATGCAGGAGACCTGGGTTCAATCTCTGGGTCGGGAAGATCCCCTGGAGAAGGAAATGGCAACCCACTCCAGTATTCCTGCCTGGAGAATCCCATGGACAAAGGAGCCTGGTGGGCTATAGTCCCTGGGGTCACAAAGAGTCAGACATGACTGAGCAACTAACACTAGACTAGACTAGAATCACATAGAAGAAGGTCTGAAACATGGTGATTATTTTAGCGATTATATGAGGAGAACTTTGAACTAGAACTCTTGCAGTTTCAAATTACTTTAAGCTATGGGACCCCAATACAAATGAAATGCCACATGGATGTCCAAATAATAAAACAGATGAGATTAAAGATGTTTTCATGGACAGGCACAGAGAAGTTGAGAATCATGCCTTCCTGCTTTCCAAACCTTCCCAGGTAACCCCTGAACAACATCAAGAAACAACAAAATGAGGGAGCACAGTTTAAAAACACTGATGAGCTTTTCCAAATCTCTCATAAGCTGTGTATCAGTGGGAATTGTGACTGATCATAGAAATATGACAACGGTGATTTAAACATGTATGAATTTACTCTCTCCTCTAGAAGTTCAGTAGTGGGCAGCTAAGACCTGTATGGCAGCTCACCAGAAAACCATGCTCTCTCTGTCTTCTGGAGTTCTGGTCATCAGATGAATGATCCAGACAGGAAACTATTAGAAAGGGCAAGGGAAAAAGTGCTTTCTGATAAGCCTCATGCAACATTGTCTGTTAATATCTCAGTATTCAAGTGGCAACCCACTCCAATATTCTTGCCTGGAAAATCCCATGGACAGAGGAGCCTGGCGGGTTACAGTCCATGGGGTTGCAAAGAGTCAGACATGATTGAGCTACTTCACTTCACTTATTCATCCTTAGACACAAAAGAGGTTGGGGAATGTAATTTTTTAATTGCATGTGCTTCTATTTGGAATTAAGTAAGAGTTCTTTTACTATTGAAGGAGAGAATAAATTATGCTAGGCAATCACTTTCTGCATAGTAACTTTAAAATGTCATTGAGTTTTATGAGTAAAAAGAATGTTAAAGCTGCCTAGTGTAGATCAAGAAAACTGGGGAAAGAATACTATATCAATCAAAATATGTTAAAAATAAAATAAAATTTTTTAAAAAATCAAAATATGCTCTTAATTGGCTTTTAAATATCATTAATTTTTATGTGATTTCTGAAAAATAAGTATATTAATCCCTCTGGTGATTAAAATAGTGTATGATCGTAAGTTTTAAAGTAGCTTCCTCTTGGCTGAGGGGAGCAAAAGGTTAACTAGATGTCCATTTACAAATGAAGGTTAACTTGAAATTCTAAAATAGATAATATATCCATAGGGCAGGGAATAATATCCAGCACATATTTAACTTACAATAGATAATAATTCTCTATTTCTCTTTATTACTCTGTATTTTAATTTCTTCCTTTACATCATGAGGAATTTAAGCCAAGTGATACCTGAGGTTTCATAAAACTGAAACATCCTGTTAAACAAAAGAAAACTCCAGAAAATAAAAAACATTTTAGCGGAGAAGTTCAGATACCTTAAAAAATAAGCATGAAGTACATGACATCATCAGTCTAACCTCTTATGTGTAAAGCAGGCCAGAACTACTATCAGCATATGACCAAAGCTAATTAGTCCTCAAAGGTACACATTGGGAAGAGTATATTTTGCCCCACTGCTAAGCTCAATTCAAACAACTGGAAAAGAGAAGGGGCAACTTTTCTCCCTCATGCAATTTATTTTACCTAGATGAGATAATTATTATGATTTTTAAATATTTATTGATAAATCAATAAGATTAGAAAATGTTCAAGAAAAGTGGGTGAGAAAAACCATGACACTGGGAGGAGCTAAGATGGTGGAGGAATAGGATGGGGAGACCGCTTTCTCTCCCACAAATTCGTCAAAAGAACATTTAAACGCCAAGTAAATTCCACAAAACCACTTCTGAATGCCGGCAGAGGACATCAGGCACCCAGAAAAGCAACCCATTGTCTTCAAAAGGAGGTAGGAAAAAATATAAAAGACAAAAAAACAGACAAAAGAGGGAGGGACGGAGCTCCGTCCCAGGAAGGGAGTCTTAAAAAGAGAGGTTTCCAAACACCAGAAAACACTCTCACTGCCGAGTCTGTGCCAAGCCTTGGAAGCACAGAGGGCAACGTAACAGGGAGGAAAAATAAATAAACAATTAAAACCCACAGATTAGGAGCCCAAGGGTAACTCCCTCAGCGGAGAAGCAGTGCAGATGCCTGCACCCGCCACTAGCAAGCAGGGGCTGGGCAGCAAGGCGCGGGCTGCATCCCTTAGAGTTAAGGATCTGGCCTGAATGCCCCGAGCGCTATCTGAGCGAACTAATTTGGGCTAGCAAACCAGACTGTGGAATAACTATCACGCGAAAAGCCAGCCCTAACCTAAGACACCCCCAGGCCTGCGCACGGAACAAAGGACTGAACAGAGATAGCAAGTTACAGATCGTCCCCCTCTGGTGACAGGCAGCCAGAGCTGGAAGGGGGCAATCGCAGCCCCGGAGAGACATTATCTACAAAACTGTAAGCAGGCTTCTTTGCTAACTAAGACTTCTTGGGGTTCTGGACGGTCAACATTCGCCTGAGAAGGTGCACCGGTTGTACACCCAGAAAACCGAGCAGCGGGGAGGCAGTAAGTCGCAGCAACCGTGCTCGCCAAACACCTCATCACCTGATCTGCTCGGACCTGGGAAGGGCACAAAACGCAGGACCAACCAAGTCTGCGCCTCTGAGGACTACCCGAGTGCCTGAACCTAAGCGGCTTAGACCTGGGAGGTGCAAGCAGCCCAGGGCCGGCCTCGGATGGTTCCCAGCAGAGCAACCTAGAGCTTGAGCATTGTGGGCAGGGAGGCTATACGCGCCATGAGCAGGGACAGGCCCAGTGTGGCTGAGGCACTGCGAGCACATGCCAGTGTTATTTGTTTGCAGCGTCCCTCCCTCCCCACAGCACAACTGAACAAGTAAGCCTTAAAAAAAAAAAAGTGTCCACCACCGTTCCCTTTGTGTCAGGGCCAAAATCAGACACCGAAGACACCAGCAAACAGAAGAAGCTATAACAGAGGGAACCGCCTTGGAAGCTACAGGCAATAGATTAAAACCCTGTGGTTAGTACCAACTACATAGGAAGGGGCCTATAGATATTGAGAAATATAAGCCGGACCAAGGAACTAGCCAAAAATGAACTGACCCCACGATACCCACAACACCACCAGAGAAAGTCCTAGATATATTTTTACTATTTTTACAATCATTCTTTCTTTCTTTTTTTTAATTTTTAAAAAAATTTTAAGTCCTCTATTACTCCTTTAACTTTCACTTTTATAACCTACTATTTGCAAAAAAAAAAAGACCCTTTTTTTTTTAAAAGCAAACTTAATATATATATATTTATAATTTTTGTGACCTTGTTTTTATTTTCTTTTTCTCTTTCTTTCTTTATTTTTTTTTCTTCTTTTCTTTAACAGTGTAGTTTGAAATTCCAAACTCCACTCTAGATTTTTAATTTTAGCTTTTTGGTATTTGTTATCAATTTTGTACCTGTATTTTTTTTATAATTTTTGTGACTTTTTTTTCTCTCTTTCTTTCTCTTCTTCTTTCTTTAACACTGTATTTCTGAAATTCCAAACTCTACTCTTGATTTTTAATTTATGCTTTTTGGTTTTTGTTATCAATTTTGTACCTATATTTTCTTTATAATTTTTGTGACTTTGTTTTTTTTTCTCTCTCTCTCTTTTTCTTCTTCTTTTCTTTAACATTGTACTTTTGAAATTCCAAACTCTACTCTAGATTTTTAATTTTTGCTTTTAGGTATTTGTTACCAATTTTGTACCTTTAAGAACCCAATCTTCAGTACCCTTTTTTTACCTGGGAGTGAGATTACTGGCTTGACTGCTCTCTCCCCCTTTGGACTCTCCTTTTTCTCCACCAGGTCGCCTGTGTCTCCTCCCTAACCCCTCTCTACTCTACCCAACTCTGTGAATTTCTGTGTGTTCCAGATGGTGGAGAACACTTAGGGAACTGATTACTGGCTGGATCTGTCTCTCTCCTTTTCATTCCCCCCTTTTATCCTCCTGGCCACCTCTGTCTCCTTCCTCCCTCTTCTCTTCTCTGTATAACTTCATGACCATCTCTGAGTGGTCCAGTTGTGGAGTGCACATAAGGAAGTGATTACTGGCTAGCTCGCTCTCTCTTCTATTGATTCCACCTCATCACATTCGGGTCACCTCTAACTCCCTCCTCCCTCTTCTCTTCTCCATGTAACGCTATGAACCTCTCTGGGTGACCCTCATGGTGGAGAAACTTTTCATCTTTAACCTAGATGTTTTATCAATGATGCTGTATAGAAGGAGAAGTTTTGAGACTACTGTAAAAATAAGACAGATAACTGGAAGCAGGAGGCTTAAGTCCAAACCCTGACTCCAGGGAACATTAATTGACAGGAGCTCAACAAACGCCTCCATACCTACACTGAAACCAAGCATCACACAAGGGCCAATAAGTTCCAGGGCAAGACATACCAAGAAAATTCTCCAGCAACATAGGAACACAGCTCTGAGCTCCAATATACAGGCTGCCCAAAGTTACTACAAAACCATAGACATCTCATAATTCATTACTGGACACTTCATTGCACTCCAGAGGGAAGAAATCCAGCTCCACCCAACAGAACACCAACACAAGCTTCCCTAACCAAGAAACCTTGACAAACCACCTGTACAAACCCACACACAGCGAGGAAATGCCACAATAAAGAAAACTCCACAAACTGCCAGAATACAGAAAGGACACCCCAAACTCAGCAATATAAACAAAATGAAGAGACAGAGGAATACCCAGCAGGTAAAGGAACAGGATAGATGCCCACCAAACCAAACAAAAGAGGAAGAGATAGGGAATCTACCTGATAAAGAATTCCAAATAATGATAGTGAAATTGATCCAAAATCTTGAAATCAAAATGGAATCACAGATAAATAGCCTGGAGACAAGGATTGAGAAGATGCAAGAAAGGTTTAACAAGGACCTAGAAGAAATAAAAACCTGTCAATATATAATGAATAATGCAATAAATGAGATCAAAAACACTCTGGAAGCAACAAATAGTAAAATAACAGAGGCAGAAGATAGGATTAGTGAATTAGAAGATAGAATGGTAGAAATAAATGAATCAGAGAGGGAAAAAGAAAAACGAATTAAAAGAAATGAGGACAATCTCAGAGACCTCCACGACAATATTAAACACTACAACATTCGAATCATAGGAGTCCCAGAAGAAGAAGACAAAAAGAAAGACCATGAGAAAATACTTGAGGAGATAATAGTTGAAAAATTCCCTAAAATGGGGAAGGAAATAATCACTCAAGTCCAAGAAACCCAGAGTCCCAAACAGGATAAACCCAAGGCAAAACACCCCAAGACACATATTAATCAAATTAACAAAGATCAAACACAAAGAACAAATATTAAAAGCAGCAAGGGAAAAACAACAAATAACACACAAGGGAATTCCCATACAGATAACAGCTGATCTTTCAATAGAAACTCTTCAAGCCAGGAGGGAATGGCAAGACATACTTAAAGTGATGAAAGAAAATAACCTACAGCCCAGATTATTGTACCCAGCAAGGATCTCATTCAAATATGAAGGATAAATCAAAGCTTTACAGACAAGCAAAAGCTGAGAGAATTCAGCACCACCAAACCAGCTCTCCAACAAATACTAAAGGATATTCTCTAGACAGGAAACACAAAAATGGTGTATAAATTCGAACCCAAAACAATAAAGTAAATGGCAACGGGATCATACTTATCAATAATTACCTTAAATGTAAATGGGTTGAATGCCCCAAACAAAAGACAAAGACTGGCTGAATGGATACAAAAACAAGACCCCTACATATGTTGTCTACAAGAGACCCACCTCAAAACAGGGGACACATACAGACTGAAAGTGAAGGGCTAGAAAAAGATTTTCCATGCAAATAGAGACCAAAAGAAAGCAGGAGTAGCAATACTCATATGAGATAAAATAGACTTTAAAACCAAGTCTGTGAAAAGAGACAAAGAAGGTCACTACATAATGATCAAAGGATCAATCCAAGAAGAAGATATAACAATTATAAATACATATGCACCCACATAGGAGCACCGCAATATGTAAGACAAATGTTAACAAGTATGAAAGGAGAAATTAACAATAACACAATAATAGTGGGAGACTTTAATACCCCACTCACAACTATGGATAGATCAACTAAACAGAAAATTAACAAGGAAACACAAACTTTAAACGATACAATAGACCAGTTAGACCTAATTGATATCTATAGGACATTTTAGCCCAAAACAATGAATTTCACCTTTTTCTCAAGCACACATGGAACCTTCTCCAGGATAGATCACATCCTGGGTCATAAATCTAGCCTTGGTAAATTAAAAAAAAATTGAAATCATTCCAAGCATCTTTTCTGACCACAGTGCAGTAAGATTAGATCTCAATTACAGGAGAAAAACTATTAAAAATTCCAACATATGGAGGCTGAAAAACACACTGCTGAATAACCAACAAATCAAAAAAGAAATCAAAATTTGCATAGAAACGAATGAAAATGAAAACACAACAACCCGAAACCTGTGGGACACTGTAAAAGCAGTCCTAAGGGGAACGTTCATAGCAATACAGGCACACCTCAAGAAACAAGAAAAAAGGCAAATAATACCTAACTCTACACCTAAAGCAACTAGAAAAGGAAATGAAGAACCCCAAGATTAGTAGAAGGAAAGAAATCTTAAAAATTAGGGCAGAAATAAATGCAAAAGAAACAAAAGAGACCATAGCAAAAATCAACAAAGCCAAAAGCTGGTTCTTTGAAAGGATAAATAAAATTGACAAACCATTAGCCAGACTCATCAAGAAACAAAGGGAGAAAAATCAAATCAATAAAATTAGAAATGAAAATGGCGAGATCGTAACAGACAACACAGAAATACAAAGGATCATAAGAGACTACTATCAACAATTATATGACAATAAAATGGACAACGTGGAAGAAATGGACAAATTCTTAGAAAAGTACAACTTTCCAAAACTCGACCAGGAAGAAATAGAAAATCTAAACAGACCCATCACAAGCACGGAAATTGAAACTGTTATCAGAAATCATCCAGCAAACAAAAGCCCAGGTCCAGATGGCTTCACAGCTGAATTCTACCAAAAATTGAGAGAAGAGCTAACACCTATCCTACTCAAACTCTTCCAGAAAATTGCAGAGGAAGGTAAACTTCCAAATTCATTCTATGAGGCTACCATCACCCTAATACCAAAACCTGACAAAGATCCCACAAAAAAAGAAAACTACAGGCCAATATCACTGATGAACATAGATGCAAAAATCCTTAACAAAATTCTAGCAATCAGAATCCAACAACACATTAAAAAGATCATACACCATGACCAAGTGGGCTTTATCCCAGGGATGCAAGATTCTTCAATATCCGCAAATCAATCAATGTAATACATTACATTAACAAATTGAAAAATAAAAACCATATGATTATCTCAATAGATGCAGAGAAAGCCTTTGACAAAATTCAACATCCATTTATGATCAAAACTCTCCAGAAAGCAGGAATAGAAGGAACATACCTCAACATAATAAAAGCTATATATGACAAACCCACAGCAAACATTATCCTCAATGGTGAAAAATTGAAAGCATTTCCTCTAAACTCAGAAACAAGAGAAGGGTGCCCACTTTCACCATTACTATTCAACATAGTCTTGGAAGTTTTGGCCACAGCAATCAGAGCAGAAAAAGAAATAAAAGGAATCCAAATTGGAAAAGAAGAAGTAAAACTCTCACTATTTGCAGATGACATGATCCTCCACATAGAAAACCCTAAAGATTCCACCAGAAAATTATTTAGAGCTAAACAATGATTATAGTAAAGTTGCAGGATATAAAATCAACACACAGAGATCCCTTGCATTCCTATACACTAATAATGAGAAAATAGAAAGAGAAATTAAGGAAACAATTCCATTCACCATTGCAACGAAAAGAATAAAATACTTAGGAATATATCTACCTAAAGAAACTAAAGACCTATATATAGAAAACTATAAAACACTGGTGAAAGAAATCAAAGAGGACACTAATAGGTGGAGAAATACACCATGTTCATGGATCGGAAGAATCAATATAGTGAAAATGAGTATACTACCCAAAGCAATTTATAGATTCAATGCAATCCCTATCAAGCTACCAACGGTATTCTTCACAGAGCTAGAACAAATAATCTCACAATTTGTATGGAAATACAAAAAACCTCGAATAACCAAAGCAATCTTGAGAAAGAAGAATGGAACTGGAGGAATCAACCTGCCTGACTTCAGGCTCTACTACAAAGCCACAGTCATCAAGATAGTATGGTACTGGCACAAAGACAGAAATATAGATCAATGGAACAAAATAGAAAGCCCAGAGATAAATCCACGCACATATGGACACCTTATCTTCAACAAAGGAGGCAACAATATACAATGGATTAAAGACAATCTCTTTAACAAGTGCTGCTGGGAAAACTGGTCAACCCCTTGTAAAAGAATGAAACTAGAACACTTTCTAACACCATACACAAAAATAAACTCAAAATGGATTAAAGATCTAAACGTAAGACCAGAAACTATAAAACTCCTAGAGGAGAACATAGGCAAAACACTCTCCAATGTACATCACAGCAGGATCCTCTATGACCCACCTCCCAGAATATTGGAAATAAAAGAAAAAATAAACAAATGGGACCTAATTAAACTTAAAAGCTTCTGCACAACAAAGGAAACTATAACCAAGGTGAAAAGACAGCCTTCAGAATGGGAAAAAATAATAGCAAATGAAGCAACTGACAAACAACTAATCTCAAAAATATACAAGCAACTCCTACAGCTCAACTCTAGAAAAATGAATAACCCAATCAAAAAATGGGCCATAGAACTAAATAGATATTTCTTCAAAGAAGATATACAGATGGCTAACAAACACATGAAAAGATGCTCAACATCACTCATTATCAGAGAAATGCAAATCAAAACCACTATGAGGTACCATTTCACGCCAGTCAGAATGGCTGCGATCCAAAAGCCTACAAGCAATAAATGCTGGAGAGGGTGTGGAGAAAAGGGAACCCTCTTACACTTTTGGTGGGAATGCAAACTAGTACAGCCACTATGGAGAACAGTGTGGAGATTCCTTAAAAAACTGAAAATAGAACTGCCTTATGATCCAGCAATCCCACTGCTGGGCATACACACTGAGGAAACCAGAAGGGAAAGAGACACGTGTACCCCAATGTTCATCGCAGCACTGTTTATAATAGCCAGGACATGGAAGCAACCTAGATGTCCATCAGCAGATGAATGGATAAGAAAGCTGTGGTACATATACACAATGGAGTATTACTCAGCCATTAAAAAGAATACATTAGAATCAGTTCTAATGAGGTGGATGAAACTGGAGCCTATTATACAGAGTGAAGTAAGCCAGAAAGAAAAACACCAATACAGTATACTAACACATATATATGGAATTTAGAAACATGGTAACAATAACCCTGTATACGAGACAGCAAAAGAGACACTGATGTATAGAACAGTCCTTGGGACTCTGTGGGAGAGGGAGAGGGTGGGATGAGTTGGGAGAATGGCATTGAAACATGTATAATATCATATATGAAACAAGTCGCCAGTCCAGGTTCGATGCACGATACTGGATGCTTGGGGCTGGTGCACTGGGACGACTCAGAGGGATGGTATGGGGAGGGAGGAGGGAGGAGGGTTCAGGATTGGGAACACATGTATACCTGTGGTGGATTCATTTTGATACATGGCAAAACCAATATAATATTGCAAAGTTAAAAAATAAAAGAAAAAAAATTTCCTAAAAAAGAAAAAAGAAAAGAAAAACCATGACACTAATGTTTTGCTTTTTATTTAAATTAGCATTAAACCACAAGAAGGCCCCCAGTTATTCAAAATTTGACTAAAATTCTGCTTGCAATGTCTGTAGATTATTCCATTGACTATAACTAGCTCTGCTAGTTAGAAATGATCAGTCCTGTCATTAGTCAGATTCTTTGAGCCCATATTATTTACAGGATCCCTGTAATCTATAGGACTTCATGGGAAATACAAATGAAATAGAAGATGAAATACCTGTCCTAGATAATCATGATGCATGGCAGGCAGAGCATTAGGTCAACAAATATTCACTGAGCTTCTACATTATGTCAAGTTCCATACAAGGAACTGGGTATTAAATGTTGAATAAGACCCAGGCTTGATAGGTCTGCCCATCAGATGTTATGTCCAGGGTCACTGTATTCCTTACACAAATAATGTTACATCATTACTCAAAACCTACCCTAAAATATTATGAACCAAATAACACTTACTGTTTTACATGTCTTCTATTCTTGTTCATACTTAAGATGGACTTAATTTCTTTTAGACCAAAGAAACTTCCACTTCTGGGCAGAACAGATCCTTGGAGAGATTTCATAGGATATTGTTCTTACTAATGCTGAAAGCAAAGGACTCTACTGAATAAGGAAATTTCTCTTTCGAGCATTGTAAAAATCAACTTTCAGAATTTGTAGGAAAACCAAACTGAAAAAAAAGTCTGCCTAAATCTTGGAAAAAACTCACTATTTGACTAAATATTCAAATATTTGACTTTAAAAAGTCAAATCCCAGCTTAAAAAATCAAAATGAGATTTGAGATATTTGACAAGCTCAATTCTCCAATACAAGAGATGAGAAACAAACAGGTTGTGTGTTATGTTGAGCTTAGCTTTTCTCATTATCTGCTTTCTATAACATCCTCTGTCATTTTCCTTTTCTCTTTTTATTTATGCAGTACTCAGGTCATAATTTAATATGCCAAAAGACTGCATTCAATGACTTGAAATATAACCGTTTTAGTACTATACAGAATATATAGATACATTGATAGGTACAGATATATATAAAATTCAATGAGCAGTTAGAGTATTATGACCATTCTAAAAACTACTTTAAGTCCCCTTCTCTGTTTTGCCTTGAATTTCTAACTTTGAGTCTCCAGGAAGTGAAAAACTATGGGAGATGCCAGGCTGAGCATGTTATATTAGTTAATTAATACATCTTAAGTTATGTACTAAATCTCAGAGACTTCCCATTACCTACACTACAGTACCTTTGGGAGGCCTGGGATATGTCTTCATCACTTTCCTTTGATTTTTACCATGTATTTTATACTTTAAAATCAATACTTGAAACTCTGAACAAGTTTGAATGTTGTTTGGTTAAAGTACTCTAACGAGGACACAATCTGTGTATGGGTAATGGGGAAAAGAGCCAAAGAAAGGAATTCTCCCTATACAAGAATAAACAGATCATCACCAATAAAATGATCTTCTATTTACTGTTATCATGCATTGGACAAATCTAAATACCTTCTGAGGGCCACTCAGCTACCGAGCTCATGGACTGAGATATTATCTTGCATTTTCTAATCATATACAAAATTTAGGAGACTGAGTATATGGTAGAAATATATGCATCTGTACTTCTATCCCTAAACAGAATGCCTAAGAGCTCAGTTCAGTTCAATTGCTCAGTCATGTCCAACTCTTTGCGATCCCATAAACTGCAGCACGCCAGGCCTCCCTGTCCATCACCAACTTCTGGAGTCTACCCAAACCTACGTCCATTGAGTCAGTGATGCCATCCAACCATCTCATTCTCTGTCGTCCCCTTCTCCTACCACCCTCAATCTTTCCCAGCATCAGGGTCTTTTCCAATGAGTCAGCTCTTTGCATCAGGTGGCCAAAGTATTGGAGTTTCAGCTTCAACATCAGTCCTTCCAATGAACACCCAAGACTGATCTGCTTTAGGATGGACTGGTTGGATCTCCTTGCAGTCCAAGGGACTCTCAAGAGTCTTCTCCAACACCACAGTTAAAAAGCATCAATTCTTCAGTGCCCAACTTTCTTTATAGTCCAACTCTCACATCCATACATGACCACTGGAAAAACCATAGCCTTGACTAGATGGACCTTTGTTGGCAAAGTAATCTCTCTGCTTTTTAATATGCTGTCTAGGTTGGTCACAACTTTCCTTCCAGAGAGTAAGCATCTTTTAATTTCATGGCTGCAATCACCATCTGCAGTGATTTTGGAGCTCTAAAAAATAAAGTCTGACACTGTTTCCCCAGCTATTTCCCATGAAGTGATGGGACCTGATGCCATGACCTTAGTTTTCTGAATGCTGAGTTTTAAGCCAACTTTTTCACTCTCCTCTTTCACTTTCATCAAGAGGCTCTTTAGTTGTTCTTCACTTTCTGCCATAAGGGTGGTGTCATATGCATATCTGAGGTTATTGATATTTCCCCCAGCAATCTTGATTCCAGCTTGTGCTTCCTCCAGCCCAGCTTTTCTCATGATGTACTCTGCATATAAATTAAATAAGCATAGTGACAATATATAGCCTTGACATACTCATTTTCCTATTTGGAACCAGTCTGTTGTTCCATGTCCAGTCCTAACTGTTGCTTCCTGACCTGTATACATGTTTCTCAAGAGGCAGGTCAGGTGATCTGGTATTCCCATCTCTTTAAAAATTTTCCACAGTTTGTTGTGATCCACACAGTTGAAGGCTTTGGCATAGTCAATAGGAGTAAACATCTTTTAATTTCATGGCTGCAATCACCATCTGCAGTGATTTTGGAGCCCCCAAAAAACAAAGTCTGCCACTGTTTCCACTGTTTGCCCATTTATTTTCCATGAAGTGATGGGACCAGATGCCATGATCTTAGTTTTCTGACTGTTGAGTTTTAAGCCAGTGTTTCCACTCTCTTCTTTCACTTTCAACAAGAGGCTCTTTAGTTCTTCTTCACTTTCTGCCATAAGAGCAGAACTAATTTTTTTTTTTTTTCAAAAGAAACAACTTTTACCGAAGTATACTTGATTTGCAATGTTGTGTTATTTTCAGGTATGTAGCAAAGTGATTCAGAAACAGGCAGATAGATAGATTTGTTATAGACAGATATTCTTTTTCAGATTATTTTCCATTGTAGGTTATTACAAGATATTGAATATAGTTCCCTGTCCACACAATAGGTCTTTGTTGTTTGCCTATTTTATCTATATATGTGTGTGTCTGTTAATCCTAAACTCCTAATTTATCCCTCCCAACCTTTTCCCTTTGGTAACCCTAAGATTGTTTTCTAAGTCTAAGAGTCTGTTTTGTAAAAAAATTCACTTGTATCATTTTTTGTAGATTACACACATAAGAGATATTATATATCTGTCTTTCTCTGTCTGACTTACTTTAGTCGGTATGATAGTTCCCAGCTCCATCTGTGTTGCTGCAGATGGTGCTATTTCATTCTCTTTTATGGCTGTACACACACACATACACACCCACACCTTCTTTATCCATTCATTTGATTTTGAAATTCTGCTTTTCTCTAGAGTTAGAAGGAAAAGTAAATTCTTAGAGGATAAGAGGTGCCAAAGAAATAAAGCAGTTAGTAATTCAATGACAAGTCATAGGATTAAAAGTCTCCATGCAGGAAGTAGAAGATATGATATTACTAAATGAAATTTTAAGGTAGTATTAGTAACCTCAGATATGTAGATGACACCACCCTTATGGCAGAAAGTGAAGAGGAACTCAAAAGCCTCTTGATGAAAGTGAAAGTGGAGAGTGAAAAAGTTGGCTTAAAGCTCAACATTCAGAAAACGAAGATCATGGCATCTGGTCCCATCACTTCATGGGGAATAGATGGGGAAACAGTGGAAACAGTGTCAGACTTTATTTTTCTGGGCTCCAAAATCACTACAGATGGTGACTGCAGCCATGAAATTAAAAGACGCTTACTCCTTGGAAGGAAAGTTATGACCAACCTAGATAGCATATTGAAAAGCAGAGACATTACTTTGCCAACAAAGGTTCGTCTAGTCAAGGCTATGGTTTTTCCTGTGGTCATGTATGAATGTGAGAGTTGGACTGTGAAGAAGGCTGAGTACCAAAGAATTGATGCTTTTGAACTGTGGTGTTGGAGAAGACTTTTGAGAGTCACTTGGACTACAAGGAGACCCAACCAGTCCATTCTGAAGGAGATCAGCCCTGGGATTTCTTTGGAAGGAATGATGCTAAAGCTGAAACTCCAGTACTTTGGCCACCTCATGCAAAGAGTTGACTCATTGGAAAAGACTCTGATGCTGGGAGGGATTGGGGGTGGGAGGAGAAGGGGACGACAGAGGATGAGATGGCTGGATGGCATCACTGACTCGATGGATGTGAGTCTCAGTGAACTCTGGGAGTTGGTGATGGACAGGGAGGCCTGGCGTGCTGTGATTCATGGGGTTGCAAAGAGTCAGACATGACTGAGCGACTGATCTGATATGATCTGATCTGAAGACCCTACAGAGACTGAGACAGAACTGTGTTTGAGTGTCTCCTGCAGAGATACGGGTCAGCAGTGAACTGTGCAGGGGCAGGGGCTCTGGGTGCAGCAGCCCTGGGTGTGGCATAAGCCTTTTTGGAGGAGGCCACCATTAACTCCACCATAGAGCTGCCAGAACTTACACAGGACTGGAGAAACCGACTCTTGGAGGGCACAAACAAAACCTTGTGCACACCAAGATCCAGGAAAAAGAGCAGTGACCCCACAAGAGACTGAGCCAGACTTGCCCATGAGTGTCCAGGAGTCTCCTGCTAAGGTATGGGTCGGCAGTGGCCTGCTGCAGGGTTAGGGGCAACAAGTGCCTCGGTGCTTGCGTGGGACCTTTGGAAGGAGGTAGCCATTATCTTCATTATCTCCACCATAGTTTGGCCTCAGGTCAAACAACAGTGAGAGAACACAGCTCTGCCCATCAACAGAAAATTTGATTAAAGTTTTACTGATCTTGGCCCCACCCATCAGAACAACACCCAGTTTCCCCCTCAGTCAGTCTTTCCCAACAAGAAGCTTCCATAAACCTCTTATCATTCTCCAGAAGAAAGCAGACAGAATGAAAACTGCAATCACAGAAGAAAACTAACCAATCTGATCACATGGATCATAGCCTTGTCTAACTCAATGAGACTATGAGCCATGCCATGTAGGGCCACCCAAGATGGACTGGTCATCATGGACAGTTCTGACAAAATCTGGTCCACTGGAGAAGGGAATGGCAAACCACTTCAGTATTCTTGCCTTGAGAATCCCATGAACAGTATGAAAAGGCAAAAAGATAGGACACTGAAAGATGAACTCCCCAGGTCACTAGGTGCCCAGTATGCTACTGGAGATCAGTGAAGAACTAACTCCAGAAAGAATGAAGAGACAGAGCCAAAGCAAAAACAGCACCCAGATGTGGATGTGACTGGTAATGGAAGTAAAGTCCAGTGCTACAAACAGCAATATTGCATAGGAACGTGGAATGTTAGGTCCATGAATCAAGGTAAATTGTAAGTGGTCAAATAGGAGATGGCAAGAGTGAACATCAACATTTTAGGAATCAGTGAACTAAAATGGACTGGAATGGGTGAATTTAACTCAGATGACAATTATATCTTCTACTGTGGTCAAGAATCCCTTAAAAGAAACAGAGTAGCCATCATAGTCAACAAAAGATGTGAAATTCAGCACCTAGATGCAGTCTCAAAAACAACAGAATGATTTTCAGGGCTAACCATTCAACATCACAGTAATCCAAGTCTATGCCCCAACCAGGAATGCTGAAGAAGCTGAAGTTGAATAGTTCTATGAAGACCTACAAGACCTTCTAGAACTAACACTGAAAAAAAGATGTCCTTTTCATTATAGGGGACTGGAATGCAAAAGTAGGAAGTCAAGAAACACCTGGAGTAACAGGCAAATTTGGTCTTAGAGTACAAAATGAAGCAGGTCAAAAGCTAACAGAGTTTTGCCAAGAGAATGCACTGGTCGTAGCAAATACCCTCTTCCAACAACACAACAGAAGACTCTACACATGGACCATCTACAGATGGTCAATACCAAAATCAGATTATATTCTTTGTAGCCAAAGATGGAGAAGCTCTATACAGTCAGCAAAAACAACACTAGGAGCTGACTGTAGGTCAGATCACGAAATCCTTATTGCCAAATTCAAACTTAAATTGAAGAAAGTAGGGGAAATCACTAGATCATTCAGGTATGACCTAAATCAAATCCCTTACATTTATACAGTGGAAGGGACAAATAGATTTAAGGGACTAGATCTGATAGACAGAGTGCCTGAAGAACTATGGACGGAGGTTTGTGACACTGTACAGGAGGCAGGGATCAAGACCATACCCAAGGAAAAGAATGCAAAAAGGCAAAATCGTTGTCTGAGGAGAGCTTACAAATAGCTGAGAAAAGAAAAGACGTAAAAGGCAAAGAAAAAAAGGCAAGATATACTCATCTAAATGCAGAGTTCCAAAGAATAACTAGGAGAGATAAGAAAGCCTTCCTCAGTGATCAATGCAAAGAAATAGAGGGAAAAAATAGAATGGGAAAGACTAGAGATCTCTTTAGAAAATTACAGATACCAAGTGAACATTTCATGCAAAGACAGGCAGAATAAAGGACAGAAATGGTATGGACCTAACACAAGCAGCAGATATTAAGAAGAGGTGGCAACAGTACACAGAGGTGGCAACAAAACACAACAATACATGATACAAAAAAGATCTTCATGACCCAGAAAACCATGATGGTGTGATCACCCACCTAGAGCCAGACATCCTGGAATGCAAAGTCAAGTGGGCCTTAGGAAGCATCACTATAAGCAAAGCTAGTGGAGGTGATGGAATTCCAATTGAGCTATTTCAAATTCTAAAAGATGATGTTGTGAAAGTGCTGCACACAGTATGCCAGCAAGTTTGGTAAACTCAGCAGTGGCACAGGACTGGAAAAGGTCAGTTTTCATTCCAATCCCAAAGAAAGGCAATGCCAAAGAATGCTCAAACTACCATACAATTGCACTCATCTCACACACTAGCAAAGTAATGCTCAAAATTCTCCAAGTCAGGCTTCAACATTACGTTAACCATGAACATCCAGACGTTCAAGTTGGTTTTAGAAAAGGCAGAGGAACCAGAGATCAAATTGCCAACATAGGTTGGCTCATTGAAAAAGCAAAAGAGTTCCAGAAAAACATCTGCTTTATTGACTATGCCAAAGCTTTTGACTCTGTGGATCACAACAAACTGCGGAAAATTCTGAAAGAGATGGGAATACCACATCACCTGACCTGCCTAGAGAAATCCGTATGCAGATCAAGAAGCAACAATTAGAACTGGACATGGACAAAAGACTGGTTCCAAATAGGGAAAGTACATCAAGGCTGTGTATTGTCACCCTGCTTATTTAATTATATGCAAAGTACACCATGTGAAATGCCAGGCTGGATGAAGCACAAGCTGGATTCAGGATTGCTGGGAGAAATATCAATAATCTCAGATATGCAGATGACACCACCCTTGTGGCAGAAAGTGAAGAACTAAAGAGCCTCTTGTTGAAAGTGAAAGAGGAAAGTGAAAAAGTTGGCTTAAAACTCAATATTCAGAAAACTAAGTTCATGGCATCTGGTCCCATCATTTCACAGCAAATAGATGGGAAGACAGTGGAAACAGTGACAGACTTTATTTTGTGGGGCTCCAAAATCACTGCAGATGATGACTGCAGCCATGAAATTAAAGTATGCTTGCTCCTTGGAAGAGTAGTTACGACCAACCTAGACAGCATATTAAAAAGTAGAGACATTACTTTGCCAACAAAGGTCCATCTAGTCAAAGTTGTTTTTTCCAGTAGTCATGTATGGGTGTGAGAGTTGGACTCTAAAGAGAGCTGAAAGCCAAAGAATTGATGCTTTTGAACTGTGGTGTTGGAGAAGACTCTTTAGAGTGCCTTGGACTGCAAGGAGATCTAACCTGACAATCCTAATGGAAATCAGTCCTGGATATTCATTAGAATGGACTGATGCTGAAGCTGAAACTCCAATACTTTGGCCACTTGATGTGAAGAGCTGACTCATTTGAAAAAACCCTGATGCTGGGAAAGATTGTAGGCAGGAGGAGAAGGGGATGACAGAGGATGAGATGGGGGGCATCACCGACTCGATGGACATGAGTCTGAATAAGCTCTGGGAGTTGGTGATGGACAGGAAAGCCTGGCATGCTGCAGCCCATGGGGTTGCAAAAATTTGGACACTACTGAGCGATTGAACTGAACTGAATAAGGCTGAAATCACCTTCAAAGGTAGATTGTCAAGTATCTGAGAAAAGGACTTGAAAACTAGTAACCAAGTGAGCACTTTGGCCACCTCATGCGAAGAGTTGACTCATTGGAAAAGAATCTGATGCTGGGAGGGATTGGGGGCAGGAGGAGAAGGGGAAGACAGAGGATGAGGTGGCTGGATGTCATCACTGACTTGATGGACGTGAGTTTGAGTGAACTCCGGGAGATGGTGATGGACAGGGTGGTCTGGCATGCTGTGATTCATGGGGTCTCAAAGAGTCGGACACGACTGAGCGACTGAACTGAACTGATCTGAACTGAACCAACTGAGTACCATGTTTTAAAGAATAAAAGTCTTGTATTCTAGAATACCAGGTATGTAGAGCATATAATGTTAAATGGATGCATGGTGATGCATGATATAAATATGTTTCAATATAAGGTTTATAATTTTATTTATAATGAAGTCTGGATTTATAGTCCCCTAGAGTTAACATTAAATGTGAATTTTTCCTGAGATTATAATTAACTATAATGAGACAATTCAGAAATAGTAAAGTAAGAATCAGTAGAAAAGGCTAGATTCAGTGAGACAAAGAAAACTGCTATAAAGAAGTATCAGAAGAAAGAGCCATAATCACTCTTTAGACTGGAGATAATATTGAACATCTTTCTAGCTCTAAAATATTGCTGCTAAGTCGCTTCAGTCGTGTCCAACTCTGTGCGACCCCATAGACGGCAGCCCACCAGGCTCCCCCGTCCCTGGGATTCTCCAGGCAAGAACACTGGAATGGGTTGCCATTTCCTTCTCCAATGCATGAAAGTGAAAAGAGAAAGTGAAATCGCTCAGTCGTGCCAACTCTTAGCAACTCCATGGACTGCAGCCTACCAGGCTCCTCCATCCATGGGATTTTCCAGGCAAGAGTACTGAAGTGGGGTGACATTGCCTTCTCCAGCTCTAAAATACAGGCCCATGTAAATAGTAAAGCATACAAAATACTTAGAAGCAGAAAATAAAATCAACTTTAGACAATATTATAACATAAGGCTGTAGTCAAGAAGAAATCAACAAGGTCAAACAAGAATTCCAGGAGTATCACTATGTACCAAAAGCATGACCTGGCAATAAAGCACAAGAAAATCCTATGGCACCCTGATCCTCTAGGAAGAGCCAAAATAATTTGGAGAGAAGGGCTCCCCACCACTAAGTCGAAACCCAGTGCAACAGTCCAGCACCCAGGTTGTTTCTGCTATAAATTACCCTTAATTAGGGAAGTTATTCTCTGGAAAGTAACTTATGAAAAATGAAAAATTTACAGAAGCAGTCAGTCTTTCTTTACACGTCCACCAGGGTGACCTACAAAGAGCACAGATCTTAGAATCAGTCAGCTTGGTTTGGAATGCAGCTTTCAACTGAAGGCAGTAATAGTAACTGCTGTCCAGAGCTATTCTCACAAAGAGCCTTTAAGTGCTGGGTAAAAACACCTGTGAACATCTCTTTTTATATTCTAAATTAGAGTTAGAATACACATTTCATTTGATGAAGGAGAAAGAAGGAGAAGAAGGATATTCTAAGTATGCTAATTAACTTGTTAGTCTTCTGAAACAGGAAAACTATGCACACTATGTTTTTGTCCTGGAATAGTAAAATAGATTTCTTCCACTTGCAAATAGAATCACTTTTCTTCTGGGAATGTTTCTAATGATAAACCTGCTGTGTTAATAGGAGTTTCAAAGATTGAAGAAAATATCAGTTTTAAATCAATCCAAGGCACTTAAATACACGTCCATCACTTCATTACTACATGTTCTCCAGGCAAGAACACTGGAGTGGGTTGCCATTTCCTTCTCCAATGCATGAAAGTGAAAAGTGAAAGTGAAGTCGCTCAGTCGTGTCCGACTCTCAGCGACCCCATGGACTGCAGCCCACCAGGCTCCTCCATCCATGGGATTTTCCAGGCAAGAGTACTGGAGTGGGGTGCCATCGCCTTCTCCGACTACATGTTCTAACTTAGAGTATTTGTGAAAATGGTTATTTATGGCAAAAATATTTCTATAATTATAGTGAAATAAGAATATAATTCTTTATATTTATAAATGACTATTACACAAAGAATTTAGAATACTATAAAGATAGCACATCATCAAATATTCACTATTTCCTCAGGTTATCACAAATATTTTTTTTTCCTAAGGAGGAAAAAGAATACAAGTCTTACAAATTAATAAAATCAAAGAAAATAACTAAAGATAAACCAGTTTACATGTAGGAAAAGTATGTGTGTGTATGCATGTGTGAAAGTCACTAGGTCGGGTCTGACTCTTTGTGACCCCATGGACTGTATAGTCCCTAGAATTCTCCAGGCCAGAATACTGGAGTGGGTAGCTTTTCCCTTCTCCGGGGGATGTTCCCAACCCAGGAATTGAACCCAGGTCTCCCACATTGCAGGTGGATTCTTTTCCAGCGGAGCCATAAAGGAAGCCCAAGAATACTGGAGTGGGTAGCATATCCCTTCTCCAGTAGATCTTCCCAACCCAGGAATCAAACCGGGGTGTTCTCCCTTGCAGCAGATTCTTTACCAACTGAGCTATCAGGGATGCTTGAGAAAAGGGTTAAGTCATTTAAAAAGTAGATAAATAAAAGTAATACTCAGGGAGAACTAGGATTCCATCAAAATTTTACTTTCCTCTGAGAATTCTGTGAATTTCTAAGTTCACAGCCCAAAAAAAAGGAAATCTGGGGTTTCCACTTAATAGATGAGATGGCCCCCAAACTGACCAAGATATAGATAGAGAGATATGCATATCCATAGACAGATTCATAGATATTTAATTTATTATTTTATAAATAGATTAACTGGACTTAAAGATTCTCTTCTATCAATTTCACTGGTGATTATATAGGTTTAAGATACTTGCCAAGCTTCTGCCATGGATGATGCAAGCCATTTATTAACATATAAAATGTATGATAGTATATCCAGTTAAAAGTTGTTACAAGTCCTACACACTGAACTTTGAAAGTAAATAGGAAAGGAATAGAGGCATTGCTTTTTGATAGACATTGGTAACAAGGTCCTTAATATCTGGGGGAAAAGCAAGGGTGAGGAAGTTCTTCAAAAGAGTAAAACAAAGAAAAGTGCAGCCTGAAGATAAAATCATGTTAAAACTTTGAGAAAGAAGATGACCTCTAATGTCAACTGAGGAAAAGCGGGGAGGGATAATTCCTCAAACTTGGATTCTAACTACTAAAGTTCCAAAGTTCCTAGACAATTAAAATGTACAAATGACTGATTATAATGCTGAGACTTATGGTATGAGTCTACCGCAGGTCTTAAGAATTTTTTTAGGAAGAGTAAAAAACCTAAATCTTATCATTTTCTAATCATGCTCTTATGAGATCTTCAAAGCTGTGATTGCTTTGAACAACAGGACATCCAGAACCAGGGGGGAGGTAAATGAAATGGTAAAGAAAGAAAATATCATGCAAGGAAGGAGTAAACATGATTGGCAGGGTGCCATATGGAAATAATAGCTTTGTTAGTAACAGATGAACTAAGTTTAACAGTGGTTTGTTAGAAAGGTAGCATCCTCTGAGTTACAATTATATTGATTTGGAGAGAAGTGAGTTATTGACTTTTAAATATTCACTCTCAGGCATACATGGGCTTCCCTGGTGGCTCAGACATTAAAGAATCTGCCTGCAAAGTGGGAGACCTGGGTTTGATCCTTGGGTAGGGCAGATCCCCTGAACCAGGGCATGGCAACCCACTCCAGTATTCTTGCCTGGAGAATCTCCACGGAGAGAGGAGCCTGTGGCCTACAGTCCATGGGGTCACAAAGAGTTGAACACGACTGAGGGACTAACGCACAGCACAGCATCAGGCATACATGGCCAACATCTTACATTAATTTACGCAGTATAGCTCTGATAAAATATACAATTCAAAGTTCTCTGTGGTCTAAAAATTGAGGATAGCTTATAAATGCTTGCAGTTTTAACACTGAAGATTCCAGGCAGGAAAGAGATAGCACAATAGGAAAGACCATACATAGTTTACTAAAGAAACAATTTACAAGGCACGTATGTGTGTGTGTGTGCTCACTCAGTCGTGTCTGACTCTTTTCTACACTATGGACTGTAGCCCACCAGGCTCCTCTATTCATGGGGATTCTCCAGGCAAGAATACTGGAGTGGGTTGCCATGCTTCTCCAGGAGATCTTCCAGGCCCAGGGATTGAACCCATGTCTCTTACATCTCCTGCATTGGCAGGCAGGTTCTTTACCACCAGTGCCACCTGGGAAGCCCATAGTGTTGACAACCCTCTCCATAAAGTGGAGCCTGGAGGGCTATCGTCCATAGGGTTGCAAAGAATCAGACACAACTGATGCGACTTAGCACAGTACAGGAGGCTACAGGGCTTGGTGGGGGAAATAAGCACATAGACACGTAATTCTTTTTCCTAAAAATTCCAACTGAAAATGCTTGTCTTAGATGGTGTGTGTGTGCACTAAGTTGCTTCAGTGGTGTCCAACTCTTTGCAACCCTGTGCACTGTATCCCGCCTGGGAAGCATGTTGTAGATGGGAAGAGTTTGAAAATGGCCACGGCTGAGGATCATGAATATCTAAATCTGATTCAGCCACAGCCACCTTCTTCAAGTTCCCTGAGGGAGACTTATGGACAAAGAACATCTGACAAAACATTATAAAGTAACTATACTCCCATAAAAATTTATTTAAAAATTAAAAAATAAAGCATGCAAAGCAAAAAAAAAAAAAAAAAAGAACATCTGATGAGGAAAAAGCTTACTAAAAGCTTTGGCAAGCAAACCCCACTACAGAACCTTGGAAACATACCAGAAAGAATGAGGCATCTTTTGGCTACCCTAGGCAGGCCTAAGACTCATCCTGATACCTACAACTGATTTTCAAGGGGAGTGAGGGATGCAAGGGAGCTACCAATTCTCAGAAGAAATCAGAGCTCAATGCTCTCACACTATCAGACTAGACATAACATACCAGATGAGGAGAAGCAAACCCTAGACATGGAAAAAACATCCAGACAAAGTCTCATAACATAAACCTCCTTTCTTCTCATCTTGACATTTCCAGTCTCTAATACCATATTGGGAACAAATACTCCCATTTCTGTCCTCCATTGCTGTTTAACCAGCCACCCCAAAATCTAATGGCTTAAAACACTATTTATTTTCTCTCCAAATTCTTCAAGCTGACGAGGCTCAGCTAGGTAGTTGTTCCCTTCACTTGATGTTAGCTGGGGCTGCAGGCGCTGGAGGGCTCAGCTGGAGCCTCCAAGCTGGCTCTCTCAAATGGCTGGCAGTGGATGCCAGCTGTGGGCTGGGAGCAGAGCTGGCACTCTTGAACACCTGAATGCATCCTGTCTAGGAGGCTAGGGGCTTCTCCCAGCAGATCAGCTGGTGCCCAGGAGAATGGATCCCAACAGGATTCGTTTAGAGAATGCATTTGAAGCTGCCAGGGTTTGAAGGCTAGGTCAAGAACAGACATCAGGTCACTTCTATGTCATTCTATTGGTTAAGCAGTCAGAGGGCTGGCCCAAATTCAGGAGAAAGGAAAAGAAACCAAAGTGTAGTTCTCTACAATGCTCTAACGTAAAATATCCCTCTCAGCACACCCAAGAATGAAGTCAGAGGCAGTGATGAGATGGTGGTACAGAGAGCAGCCATTAGTCTCCCCAGAGGCCAGCATCTTTAGTGATTTTGAGTGGCAATACATAATGTTAATTGGTCCATACTGTCAACTAGTTAAGTACTGAAGACAGTTGCTCAGCTGCTGACTGATTAAATATAAATCAGAATTTGCAACTGGCAGTGTAGAGAGGAGTCAAGGGAAATGGGTGCTCAAAAATGAAGTGAGTTTAGAGAAGGAGGTCAAGGGAACCTGGTGTTAGGCCTGACCTGACACTGGAAGGTAACACTTCATCCAGAAAGTGGGAATCGGTTGAGAGTAAATTAAAACCCTATAGAATAAAATTCAGCATTGAGCAACATGCCTTTTTAGAGAATATGATATTGAACTATGGCTAATTCAGTTTCTTATCATCTAAACTGTTATTCCTGTTGTACTTCTGGATAGCCTCCAGAAGCCCCCTTTCAACCCCTTTCAACCAGATAAGCATGTTCATTATTTTTAAAAGCAATAATGATAAACTAGGAGTTTTCTTAAACTACCAAGAAGTATAGTCTGTCCAACCAAAGGGAACTATAAACAGCATTCTGTTACAGAATGTGAAGGAGTGGAGATGGAAAGAAGCTGAAAAAATCTTTGAGCCAATTGTTAATTTTTTTTTCTATCTGAACTGATTGATTTACTTTTCAAATGAAAGCCAACTTAAAAAACACAAGAATAGCTTTCACTGTTTCAAACTCATTTAAATGTTCATCTATACTGCATTAATCATTTTAAGATTTTTTTTTAATTGCTACCTTTAAATGTGTTTCTATTTTCTTTGTCAGAGATTTTCTGGGGGAGCAAGCCTCCAATTTTATAACGGAAGTCAACAAGATCAGCTTTCATGTGGAGAGAACTGCTTTCATAGGCAATCTTTGTTTCCCAAAGAGAGGGCCATCTGTATTCTCTGGCTGACAGTTCAGAGCTGGTAGCTGTTCTTCGGGACTACTTTTCTGGTATTACCTTAACATCAATTACTTGAGACTAGTTTATTTGGATGGGGGGGTGAGGGGGCAGAAAGAGACTGTGAAACAAATAATTTCTAATGGCTGAAACAGGAGTAGTCAGGCAAAGTTCCATAGAGCAGCCAAGTCTATAACTGCCCCGTTCCCACTGACATCAGTGTGAGTAATAAAACTAAATCCTCTGGAGATACTTTGAAATTTTAGCCTGCAGTATCTTTGGAAATGCTTCACAGTCAAATTGTATTTCCAATTCCACAGCCAATAGTTGTCCCAACCACCTCCTTCCCATTCTCCCAAACATGCAATAGCTTCTACCTCTATTCATCTACAGTGGTCGCTTCAATTTATATCAACAGTGGACGGTGAAGGGTGCGTCCGGCAGCCACTTCTGATTTATTCATTTAAAAACAGTGCGGCAAAAGCTCTTTCCCTTCCAGAGGGAACTGTGCAAAGTCTTCTCCCAGTGTTCTAAACCCTAACCAAAGAATGTTCAAAAAGGATGATTGATAAACCCTGCAGGAGTGGATTTACTCTTAAGACTTAGCTTATGAACCTCAGTCTTTTTTCATGGACAAAAGAAAAAGAAACAGGAAAGAACATACATGTGGTCTTTCTCTCTCCATTCCCTCTCTCTTTGGTTTTAAGTTATTTAAATCTTCTTCTTCCCCGAAAGGACCCAAACCACAGCTACAATAAAACAACATGTGCAACATGCTTATTTAACTCTTAGTACCTCCCTGTGTCTCATTTCAGGAGGATGTATTCAGAACATACCCTATAGGGTGACTGCAAGGATTAATGAGTGTGAAATGCTTTTAAAAGTGTCAGGCACACAGTAAATATTCAGCACATGTTATAAGTGCTTACAAATCTCTCCACAGAATTTGGCTTAATAGGCTGCATAGTCCAGCCTTGGCCCTCTTATGAGTTGGTAATTTATACCACACCCTCCCCTCTACTGTTTATCTATACACAAAAAAATCATTAAGTCTTATAACCAGAATTCTAAAGTAGTAGGTAAGAATAATGGAGTCAGGGTGGTATAAGAACCTTTGGAAATTAACTACCCCCAGAAATGATGATGATGGTGGTGGTGGTGGCGGTGATAGTGGCTCACATTTAATGAGCTCTACAGGTTGCCCATGCATGGTGCCCAAGCTACACACCAGCCTTTTGTGTAAGTATTCTAGTATCTATTTCATAGATAAGAAAAATACGACTTAGGTTTTACAAATTTTTCTACTTCCTCTTTCTGGGGCCTTCAGTCCAGTTTTTAAAGTGATCTCTCTTAACTTGACTCTACTTTCTTAATACCATTGACTCATGAAACTAATCAAGCCCCACTTCATCATCAAAATGAAACAATCACCTATGGCCTCCTTATTGCTAAATCAAATTAGCCCTTTTTTGTCTTATCTTATTGATCTCACTATGGCAAGTGATATGTTAACCATTTCCTTCTTTTTAAAAATGCCCTCTGTCCTCAGTTTTTGTAACATTCTCCTGGTCTTTGCTTCTCTCTACTTATTATAGTCACTATTTAAGAGACCTATCCTTTTGGACCCATTAAGAAATTGGTTTCCAAATATTTTTATTGTAACCATGGGAGGAAATATATTTTTTGAATCACAAATCTGTATTTTAAAACATATTTATATAATTTGTTGAAATAATACTTCCTATGTGCAAACATATTCTGATAATTTTTATATCATTAAAAATAATGTTGGTCATAATTCATCATATTAATTGCCTGGTTTACACAGTTTTCAGCATTCTGTCTCAACATTATGTTTTTTCTTGCATGTGATTCAAACAAATCCTGAAATGACCAGTCTGCTTGGTCACAGCTATCCAAACATCTGTCACATACTAGCACATGGTGTAGGAAAACCCAAGAGACTGAGTAATTGTCTTAAAAGCTTAAAAAGGAATTATAATTAAGTCCTCAGAATATTTTTTTAAATGATTCTATAAATGTCAGAGGCATTTTGCTAAACGTTTTCAATTGAATGAATGAATATTACTATGCAGAATGGGTTTTAAATATTATAGGATAGATATCCCCTCTAATTTTGAATTACCAAAAAAAAAAAAAAAGACTTCTTAATATTAGACTAAAATAGGGCACTGCTGTTGCTGCTGCTGCTGCTAAGTTGCTTCAGTCATGTCCGACTCTGTGCGACCCCATGGACTGCAGCCTACCAGGCTTCTCCATCCATGGGATTCTCCAGGCAAGAACACTGGAGTGGTTTGCCATTTCTTTCTCCAAAATAGGGCACTAGGGTTAATTAATTTTAATTTTATATTCTATTGCCCAATTTTAATCCTAATGAGAAAGCAAACAAATCTGTGCATCCCCTGTCATCACTTCAAACATCACTTGTCCATTATTAATTCATTCACTCAGCAATAGCTCTTTAGTGTTTTCCATGCACACGGTATTGTGCTTGAGACCACAGGATACAAAGAAAAATCACACATGGATTTGTCTCTCAAAGATGTTATTCATTCATTCATTCATTTAATATTTTAAACGTATATTGTTTTTGACTACTTGATTCTGGGAAAGATTGAGGGCAGGAAGAGAAGGCGATAACAGAGAATGAGACACTTGGATAGCATTACCAACTCCATGGACATGAGTTTGAACAAACTCCAGGAGATAGTGAAGGACAGGGAAGCCTGGTGTGCTGCAGTCCCTGGGGTCACAGAGTCAGACACAACTTGGCAACTGAACAACAACTAAACATTCATGAGTATATGACTCATTCATCTCTTAATCCAAGATCAATCATGTTTTCGTGTTCAGTTCAACTGTTACTGTAAAATCAAATGCAAGTCTTTTATGTGAGGCTTTTTCTTTGTTTTGGTTTTTTCTGTGCTTTTTTCAAGTACTTCTTTCATTTTGAGAAAGCTTCATTTACTAATAAACAACATTTAGATGCCAATGGTGAGATTCGCTGATTCACTTGTGCTACATGCAGTAAACATTAACCACCAACTAGATTTCAAAACTAGATTTAAAAATTCCAATAAAATGGATTTTGTTTATTTTTAGGATGCACTTTCATGACTTTAGCAAAACTCATTATTTAGATAACAACCTGCTACTCATTGGTCTCTAATCTCAAAGAAAATGACCGATCATGTTTTATCTTCTCAAAGCCTGCTGGGTAACAGTATTCTTAATCTAGTAAAATTATTTTCCAGCCAAGATATATAAATCTTTACAACGCAAATTAATCATGCAGGATGTTAATAATGTCAGGGCACTTTAGAATGACTCTGCTGTGGAAATGATGACCCAGGGCAGGGTTCATGCTATGCTGTTGGCCCAGTAAATCATACCAGGTACACCTTACCCCAAATGATTTCTCTTTGTTTGGAATGGTACCAAGCATGGCAGTCTAGATTGGCAGAAAGAAATCTTAAGTTTCAATACCATACAACATAGCAATTCTACTTCAGAATATACATTCTTGCATATATGCCAACATATATGTGTGAAGATGTTCCTCCCAGCATTATTTGTAATAAAGAAAAGCTAGAAAGAAGTCAAATGTCTAACGCAAACACACACACACACACACACACACACAGGATAAGAAGGTTCTATTGTATGAATACTATAAAATATATATCCTAGACCTCAATATATCCTTAAGTATTAATCTCACTATTGAAAGACAAAAGTTTGATTCAGAGAGACACATATATCACATATGCAAATTTTAAAAGCACCAGATAGTATAACTGTGTGGTAAATTATAAAACATAGATAAAATTTAAGAGTTCCTGGTGGTCTGGTGGTTAAGACTCTATGCTTCCATAGTAGAGGGCAGAGGTTCCTTGGTTGGGGAGCTAAGTTCCTACATGTCACACAACACAGCCAAAAAATTTAAAAATAAGATACATACTAACTTTAGAAGCGAAGTTTCTTCTAGGTAAGGAAGGAGAGGAAAGGGTGGAAAAGGAGAAATTTTATTTGTACTTTTAACAATCTTTTTAAGAATTTTAAGTACATGTAGCCAAATCTTGACATTCATTTAATGTAAGTTGTAGATAATTTGTATTTTTTAGTTCATTCTCTTTTGAACATCTTTATAATTCAAGCACTACTGATTTTAAGCCATTTTTTAAAAGAAATATAAAAGCAACATGCAAACGTGGATTAGATCTGAACCTAAGTCAGTATCTTGTGTAAGAAAACTGTGGTCGCAGTCAGGTAGTCTTTATCCATATCAAGTTGATGGTACAATGATTCTAGGAGGTTTGTCCAATTTGAAGTAGACCCTGGATGAGGGTATTTAATCACAGGGGCTGGGTAGATAGATGAGGGTCCCTTGTCAAGAATGCTAGACTTCACCTACGATGAAAAAGAAAGACTAAAGAGGAACCCAGTTGAAAGTTAGGGCACTGCCTGGGCTTTCCTGATAGTCAAAGAACAAAAGGCGATAGATAGGCTTACAAAAAACTAAATTGGGTAGACTGATCCTATCCAGTGTTTTTGACTGCATTCCTCATTTTTTACATAACTTTGTCAAACTACGTAAAGTGAAGTATTGTACCACATAACCCCTTCCCATGTGTTACTTCATTCTGTACTTGTGCTTAGGTTTGACATTATCTAATTTTATTTGTAAGGGAACTGAGGCAATGTTACCAAGTGTTGAAACCGAAGTTTAAACTTAAATATATAAAGAATAAAAAGGAAAGAAGGAAAGGGGAAAAGAAGGGAGGAATAAGAAATTCCCTACAATATATTTCAGTAAAAGAAACATTTAAAACATTCAGGGAGAAAAAAAACCTTCAAGCAGTATAAGGCCAATAAATGCCTTTTTTTCCCCCCATAGCTAAATTCATTGTTCCTACAAATGGAAAAGGTGACCAACAGTGTTTCTGCCTAAAGTATTGGTAGAAACTATCCTGTGCAAACCACACTCTTAATTCTATTTCAGAGATTATTATATAGTCTTTTTCGTGCCTTAAACTGAAAATAGCAGGTGAATAAATAAAATAACCCTGAACCAAAAAGAAAAGGATAAGTGATTCCATACAAATTTAAATCAACATTCAGTTGAGGAAGCAGGAGAAAACTGAATATACACCAATGAGAATATTACTTTTATATTTTATGTTCAACATTGTCTGAAAGTGAAGTCATTTTGACATTTTTAAAAACAAAAGTTTTAAAAGCTATAGTCGGCTTGTGTTTTTCTCATTGTCTGATATTCTCATGAAACGAAAAGCAATATAGACTTAGAGTCTGAATGACCAAAGATCCTTTGGGAATACAATTATTCAGACAACTTGAAAAAAAAAATTAGAAACAATCTAGGGAAACAATCTAGGGAATAGGTTCTAAGAAAAATAGCCAAATTGTACGTGAATTATATTTAACTCTAAAGGAAATATTTTCTTAATTGGTGACTTTATTTTAACTACGGGGAAACTTTGGCTATCATTGTATTGGAGAAGTGAGCATGTTTTTGTTCTCAATAGGTGAAAATAAAGTATCTTTGTGGGATATAAATAAAGGGCAACTCCTAAACCCCTTTTCACTGTGCAACCTCCACCCCCAGCTCAAAGGAAAACCAATGAATTAAGCAAACACAATTGAGACCTAAATCACTCTCTTGGTAACAGGAAGTGGATCTTTTTTATGATTCTGGCAGGCCCCAAGATAGAATAGAAAAGAAACCTTATAATCTTCGGTGAAATTATGGGGCCCCCTTGGCTCAAAGCTGTGCTAATTGTAAAGTGAGCCTTTTCTCAATTTAGGTTTCAAGTATACTTTTATGAGGGGGAGCATATTATTAAGCTGGGGCACCAAAGGAGGATAAATGTTGTTTTCCAAAGGAAGTGTTAGACAAAATGTCATATTTATAAAGCAGTTAAACTTAAAAAAAAAAAAGTTACACGATTCTTGGACTCATCAACCACAATGATGTAATCAAAGAGGCAGGTTACATGAGGTATTTGTGAGAAAATTTTTTGGATAAAATACTTTGATGCTAAAAAGGGAATAAGCAACTAAATAAAAAAGCAAAGTTTGAGGATATTTCAAGTAAGAGACATCCAGAAATGGAGGAGGACTTCCAAATAACCTATAAAATGCTCCACAAAAAAAAAAGAATCATCTTCAAACATTTGCCGGGAATAGATCGCACAGAGCCATGTTGTGTGAACACAATCAAAATAAGAAATTTTCTGCTCCCCTTTAACTACCTCTGTGTGTGTTCAGTAGTTCAGTCATCTCTTACTCTTTGTGATCCTATGGACTGCAGCCTGTGAGGCTCCTCTGTCCATGGCAAGAATGTCCCAGGCAAGAACACTGGAGCAGGTTGCCATTTCCTTCTCCAGGGGATCTTCCCAACCCAGGGATTGAACCTGCGTCTCCTGCTTGCCAGGCTGATTCTTTACCACTGAAGTGAAGTGAAGTGAAGTGAAGTGGCTCAGTCGTGTCCGACTCTTTGCAACCCCATGCACTGTGGCCTACAAGGCTCCTCTGTCCGTGGAACTTTCCAGGCAAGAGTACTGGAGTGGATTGCCATTTCCTTCTCCAGGGGATCTTCCCGGCCCAGGGATTGAACCTGGGTCTCCCACATTGCAGGCAGACGCTTTACTTCATGAGCCGCCAGGGAAGCTCTGAACTACCTATTCCACCTCCTTTATGCCTACCCTGCCCTTAAACCCCACTGGGACGGAATGAGTAGCCAGTAATTGGGATGGAAATAAGAAAAAAAGAGAAGTAACTGAACTTTCTCCCTTCCCAGCAGGCACAGAATAAGAATAAAGAAGGATCATCAAGCAACAATAAGCAAGCAAAGTCAAATATCTTCTGCTTTCTGTCCCCTCCCCTCAAAAATAATGAGACCTCTTTACAGATCTCCAAATAAGTAGATATATTTTAGCTACCTTCATGCATTTATACAAATGAGTTTTTCATTTTTTTTCAAGTTATCAAATACAAAGCTATTTTATTTAGTCTTTACCAAATCCCTACCTATCAGTTACTGACTCTATTAGGAAATCGACTCTTGTATTACTCTGTGTGTGAATAGTAACATGCTTACAGTAGGAGTCAGAAGGTTTTTTGTTTTTATTTTTTGCCTGTGAACAAGAGCTAAAGATGCAAGAATAGAAATCTGAAGAATCTAAACATTGCCACATTCTTTTACACAGTCCCATCTTTTCATTCCTATTGATCACACACTTGTAGTTGGGAGTAAATGTGAGCTAAAAAATTCGATTTCTTCATTATTCACTACATGGAAAAAGCAAAGGGGTCAAAGACCCAATTGTACATGTGACACAGACAACTCGAACGAAGAATCTGTACAAAAGAGCAATCAAGAAGTAAAACTTGTCAACTGTCACTAACACTAAATACCTAATAGTAAAACAGTGTTGGCCATGTTCACTTTGTAGAGAACTTCAGCTGAGTATAAATTATTTGGCACTTAACTTTTAGGGTGTTAATTTAAGAAAAAATTTATTTATTGAATTAATTTTACTTTGATCTGATTCAATTTACTTTCCATTTCAATTTACATTATTATTATTTCTAAATACAACATACAACACTTTCAGAATCATTCCATTTTTATAAGAAAATGGTATTATCCTGCAAATGTCCCTAGATTCAATTACCAAAATCTAGGTAGTCTCTAAAAGGATATTTTGTTCTTTTTTTTTTTAATTGATGTATAATTGCTTTACAGAATTTTGTTGTTTTCTGTCACACCTCAACATGAATCAGCCATAGGTATACATATATCCCCTCCCTTTTGAGCCTGCCTCCCATCTCCCTCCCCATCCTACCCCTCTAGGTTGATACACAGCCCCTGTTTGAGTTTCCTGAGCCATACTGAAAATTCCTGTTGGATATCTATTTTACATATGAAAGTATAAGTTTCCATGTTACTCTTTCCATACATCTCACCCTCTCCTCCCTTCTCCCCATGTCCATAAGTCTATTCTCTATGTCTGTTTCTCCATTGCTTCCTTGTAAATAAATGCTTCAGTACCATTTTTCCAGAGTCCGTATATATGCGTTAGAATATGGTATTTATCTTTCTCTTTCTGACTTACTTCACTCTGTATAATAGGTTCTAGGTTCATCCACCTCATTAGAACTGACTCAAATGTGTTCTTTTTTATGGCTGAGTAATATTCCATCATGTATATTACTACATTTCTCTATCCATTCATCTGTCAATGGACACCTACATTGCTTCCATGTTCTAGCTAATGTAAATAGTGCTGCAATGAACAATGGAATATATGTGTCTCTCAATTTTGGTTTCCTCAGGGTATATGCCTAGGAGTGAGATTGCTGGATCATACGACGGTTTTATTCCTAGTTTTTTAAGGAATCTCCATATTGTCTTCCATAGTGGCTGTATCAATTTACCTTCCCACCAACAGTGCAAGAGCATTCCCTTTTCTCCACACCCTCTCCAGCATTTACTGTTTGTAGACTTTTTGATGATGGCCATTCTGACAGGTGTGAGATGAAATCTCATTGTAGTTTTGATTTGCATTTCGCTAATAATGAGCGATGTTGAGTGTCTTTTCATGTGTTTGTTAGCCATCTGTATGCCTTCTTTGGAGAAATGTCTATTTAGGTCTTTTTCCCACTTTTTGACTGGGTTTTTTTGTTTTTCTGGTATTGAGTTTTATGAACTGCTTGTATATTTTGGAAATTAATCCTTTGTCAGCTGTTTCATTTGCCATTATTTTCTCCCATTCTGAGGGTTGTCTTTACACCTTGTTTTTAGTTTCCTTTGCTGCACGATAGCCTTTAAATTTAATCAGGTCCCACTTGTTTACTTTTGTTTTTATTTTGGTTACTCTAGGAGGTGGGTTATAGAGGATCTTGCTTTGATTTATGTTATCGAGAGTTCTGCCTATGTTTTACTCTAAGAGTTTTATCGTTTCTGGTTTACATTTAGGTCTTTAATCCATTTGAGTTTATCTCTGCGTATGGTGTTAGGAAGTGTTCTAATTTCATTTTTTTTACAAGTAGCTGTCCAGTTTTCCCAGCACCATTTATTGAAGAGGCTGTCTTTGCCCCATTGTATATTCTTGCCTCCTTTGTCAAAGATAAGGTACCCATAGGTGCATGGGTTTATTTCTGGGCTTTCTATCTTGTTCCATTGGTCTATATTTCTGTTTTTGTGCCAGTACCATACTGTCTTGATGACTGTACTTTGCAATATAATCTGAAGTCAGGAAGTTTAATTCCTCTAGCTCCATTCTTCTTTCTCAAGACTGCTTTGGCTATTCAGGGTCTTCTGTGTTTCCATATGAGCTGTGAAATTTTTTGTTCTAGTTCTGTGAAAAAAGCCATCGGTGATTTTATAGGGATTGCATTGAATCTGTAGATTGTGTTTCATAGTATAGTTATTTTCAAAATATTGATTCTTCCTACCCAGGAACATGGAATATCTCTCCATCTGTTTATGTTGTCTTTGATTCCTTTCATTAGTGTCTTATAATTTTCTCTGTACAGTTCTTTTGTCTCCTTAGGTAAGTTTATTCCTAGATATTTAATTATTTTTGTTGCAATAGTGAATGGGATTGATTCCTCAATTTCTCGTTCTCATTTTTCATTGTTAGTATATAGAAATGCAAGTGATTTCTGTGTATTTATTTTGTATCCTGCAACTTTGCTAAATTCACTGATTAGCTCTAGTAATTTTCTGATACTATCTTTAGGGTTTTCAATGTACAGTATCGTGTCATCTGCAAATAGTGAGAGCTTTACTTCTTCTTTTCCAATATGGATTCCTTTTATTTCTTTTTCTTCTCTGATTGCTATAGCTAGGACTTTCAGAACTATATTGAATAATTGTGGCAAAAGTGGCCACACTTGTCTTGTTCCTGATCTTAGGGGGAATGCTTTCAGTTTTTCACCATTGAGAATAATGTTTGCTGTAAGCTTATCATATATGGCCTTTACTATGTTGAGGTAGGTTTCTTCTATGCCCATTTAGTGAAGAGTTTTAATCATAAATGGGTGCTGAATTTTGTCAAAGGTGTTTTCTGCATCTATTGAGATTATTATATGGTTTTCATCTTTCAATTTGTTAATATGGTGCATCACATTGATTGATTCACATATATTGAAGAATCCTTGAATTCCTGAAATAAACCTAACTTGATCATGGTGTATGAGCTTTTTGATATGTTGCTGAATTTTGTTTGCCAAAGTTTTGTTGAGGACTTTTGCATCTATGTTCATCAGTGATATTGCCCTGTAGGTTTCTTTTTTTGTGTTGTCTTTGTCTGGTTTCGGTATCAGGGTGATGGTGGCCTCGTAGAATAAGTTTGGAAATGTTCCTTCCTCTGCAATTTTTTGAAAGAGTTTTAGAAGGATAGGCATTAGCTCTTCTTTATATGTTTGATAGAATTCTCCTGTGAAGCCATCTGGTCCTGGGCTTTTGTTTTTTGGGAGTTTGTTTTTTTTTAATCACAGCTTTTTTTTTTTAATCACATCTTCAATTTCAGTGCTTGTAATTGGATTGTTCATAATTTCTATTTCCTCCTGGTTCAGTCTTGGAAGATTGAACTTTTCTAAGAACGTGTCTATTTCTTCCAGGTTATCCATTTTATTACCATATAGTTGCTCATAATAGTCTCATAATCCTTTGTATTTCTGCATTGTCTGTTGTAACCTCTCCTTTTTCAATTCTAATTTTGTTGATTTGATTCTTGCCTCTTTTTTTTTCTTGATGAGTCTGGTTAAAGGTTTGTCAATTTTTTATATCTTCTCAAAGAACCAGCTTTTAGTTTTATTAACCTTTACTATTGTATCTTTAATTTCACTTTCAATTGTCCTGCTCTAATCTTTATGATTTCTTTTCTTCTACTAATTTTGAGGGTTTTTTGTTGCTCTTCTTCTTCTTTTGCTGGTTGTTTAGTTGTAAAGTTAGGTTCTCTATTCAAAGTTTTTCTTGTTTCTTGAGGTAGGATTGTATTGCTATAAACTTCCCTCTTAGAATTGCTTTTGCTGCATCCCACAGGTTTTGAGTTGTCATATTTTCATTGTCATTTGTTTCTAGAAAATTTTTTATTTCCCTTGTGATTTCTTCACTAATTTGTTGTTTATTTAGAAACATGTTGTTTAATCTCCATGTGTTTGTGTTTCTTACACATTCTTTCCTGTAATTGATATCTCGTCTCATAGCATTGTGGTGGGAGAAGATGCTTGATACAATTTCAATTTTCTTAAATTTACTGAGGTTTGATTTGTGATTCAAGATGTGGTCTATCCTGGAGAATATTCCAGGTGCACTGGAGAAGAAGGTGTATTCTTCTGCATTTGGATGGAATGTCCTGAAGATATCAACGAGATCCAACTCATCTAATATATCATTTAAGACTTGTGCTTCCTTATTAATTTTCTGTTTTTATGATGTGTCCATTGGTGTGAGTGGGGTGTTGAAGTCTCCTACAATTACTGTGTTACTGTCAGTTTCTCCTTTTATGTCTGTTAGTGTTTGTCTTATATATTGAGAAGCTCCTCTATTGGGTGCAGAGATATTTACAGTTGTTATGTCTTCCTCTTGGATTGATCCCTTTATCATTGTGTAGTGTCCTTCTTTATCTCTTGTAATATTCTTTATTTTAAAGTCTTATTTGTCTGATACAAGGATTGCCACTCCAGCATTCTTTTGCTTCCTATTTGCATGGAATATATTTTTCCATCCTCTCACTTTCAGTCTATATGCGTTTTTAGGTCTGAAGTAGATTTCTTCTAGACAGCATATATATAGGTCTTGTTTTGGTATCCATTCAGCTAGTCTGTGTATTTTGGTTGGAGCATTTAATCCATTTACATTTAAAGTAATTATTGATATGTATGTCTGTATTGCCATTTTCTTACCTGTTTGGGGTTGATTTCATAGATCTTTTTTCTTCTCTTGTATTTCTTGACTATGTAAGTTCCTTTAACATTTGTTGTAAAGCTGGTTTGGTGGTACTGAATTCTCTTAACTTTTTTCTTGATTAAAAATATTTTTATTTCTCCATCAATATTGAATGAGATCCTTGCTGGGTACAGTAATCATGGTTGCAGATTTTTCCCTTTCAGTACTTTAAATATATCCTTCATTCCCTTCTGGCCTGCAGAGTTTTTGCTGAAAGATCAGCTGTTAAGCATATGAGGTTTCCCTTGTATGTTGCTTGTTGCTTTTCTCTTGCTGCTTTTAATATTCTTCCTTTGTGTTTAGTCTTTGTTTGATTAGTATGTGTCTTGGTGGGTTCTCCTTAGGTTTATCCTGTATGGGACTCTTTGTGCCTCTTGGACTTGATTGACTATTTCTTTTTCCACGTTGGAGAAATTTTCAACTATAATCTCTTCAAAAAATTTCCCTACCCTTTCCTTTTCTCTTCTTCTTCTGGGACCCCTATAATTTGAATGTTGTTGCCTTTGATATTGTCTCAGAGGTTTCTGAGACTATCCTCAGTTCTTTTCATTCTTTTTACTTTATTCTGCTCTTCAGAAATTAGTTCCACCAATTTATCCTTCAGCTCACTGATTCGTCCTTCTGCTTCAGATATTCTGCTATTGATTCCTTCTAGAGTATTTTTAATTTTAGTAATTGTGTTGTTTCTGTATGTTTATTCTTTAATTCTTCTGTATCTTTCTTAATTGATTCTTGCATTTTCTCCATTTTGTTTTCAAGGTTTTTGATCATCTTTCCTATCATTATTCTGAATTCTTTTTCAGGTAGTTTGCCTATTTCCTCTTCATTTATTTGAACTTCGGTGTTTCTAGTTTGTTCCTCCACTTGTGTAGTATTTCTCTGCCTTTTCATTAGTACTTTTTTTAACTTATTGTGTTTGAGGTCTTCTTTACCCAGGCTTTAAGGTTGAATTCTTTCTTCTTTTTGTTTTCTGCCCTCCTAAGGTTGGTCCAGTGGTTTGTGTAAGCTTCATATAGGGTGAGATTTGTGCTGAGTCTTTTTGTCTGTCTGTGTTTCCTCTGATGGGCAAGGCTAAGTGAAGTGGTAATCCTGTCTGCTGATGATTGGGTTCATATTTTTGTTTTGTTTGTTGTTTAGATGAGGCATCCTGCACAGGGTGCTACTAGTGTTTGGGTGATGTCAGGTCTTGCATTCAAGTCTTTTCCTTTGTGTGAGTTCTCACTCTTTGATACTCCCTAGGGCTAATTCTCTGGTAGTCTATGGTCTTGGAGTCAGTGCTCCCACTCCAAAGGCTCAGGACTTGATCTCTGGTCAAGAATGAAGATTTCACAAGTGGTTTGTTATGGCATTAGTGAGATTAAAACAAATACCCAAAAATGAGGAACCAAGGATGAACCCTATAGAAATGGCAGTGACAAAATCAGGCAAATAATAATTAAAATCATGGAATACACACACACACACACACCCACACACACACACACACACACATATATATATATATATATATATACACACATATATACCCAAGAGCAAAGTCTAAACAGTCCAACAAAAATAAAGTACAGTAGACTGGCCTAGTGAACAAAGGAAATAAAAAATTATACTTACCAGTTAAGAACAAAACTAACTAAAGCACAAACTGAAAAACAAAACTAAAGCAAGGTGCCAAGTGAGGAATAAAGCAATGAAAACGCAAACAAAGGAATAAATGTAGAAAAACTAATAATAGGTTTAAAAAATTAAAAATCAAAATTAAAAAAAGAGAAAAGAAAAAAACGACAGGAAAACTCCACAGAACTGTAAAAACCCAATGTAGAGGCAGAGGTTTATAACAGGAATAAAAAATGTGACTGAGGAAAAAAAAAAAAAGCTCAAAAGCTTAGTTAGATTTCATAGTGCCAATTATATCAATAACTACAACAAGGGTGGAGGGAGGAAAAAATCCAAAAGAATCTACAGAACAAGTCAAAACATAAGAATAATAAATGTTTTTCTTGCGTCACTGCTGTCAGAGTCCTTTCCCTCGCTGGGAGTCACAGTCCAGCTCACCTCCCTAGGATCCCCTCCAACACTGTGTGGATTCCTGGACCTGCTGTGGAGGCAGCTCAGATTTTAATCTGGTCCTACTCCTGTGTGTTCTTACTTCCAATGTCCACAGCTATCAGAACTGGTGTGTTTTCTTTTGTGGGATCTCTCAATGCCCTCATGTGTATTCCACAGACACAGAGTCTGCCTAGTTGATCATGTGGATTTAATCTGCAGCTTGTAGAGCTGGTGGGAAGGTTTGGGGTCTTCTTCCTTAGCCACACTGCCCTTGGGTTTAAATTGTGGTTTTATTTCCACCTCTGTATGTGGGTCATCCACTGGGGTTTGCTCCCGAGGCTGCCCTGGAGGACTTGGGTTTGCCCCTGTGAGGGCCAGGTGTGGAGGTGGTGCAGCTGCTTGGGTCGCAGGGGTTCTGACAGCACCAAGTACTCAGGGGTGTTGGCAGCTAGGGCAGCAGGAAATATGGTGCTCTAGAAGGATATGGCAACCAGTATTGGCCAATACGCTTCAGTATTCTTGCCTGGAGACCCCCTCCTGACAGAGAAGCCTGGCAGGCCACAGTCTACAGGATCACAAAGTGTTGGACACGACCAAAGTGACCCTGCACGTGTATACACAAAAATTTTTTGCCTGTGACAGCTCTGCCCCAGTGAGAGTTGAGTGTGAAGGTGGGGCAGCTGCTTGGCTTGCGGGGACCCTGGTGGTGCCAAGTGTGCAGGGAAACGAACTGCCTCCACCACAGGAGTTTTGAACCTAGCAGGGTCCTTTTTCCAGCCTTTTGTAGCTGGTGATTAGAAGGCCTCTTTGGCCAGTCTTTCTCCATAGCTCCACCCGTTTGGGCACTTAAAGGGCTCCCTTGCCTGGGGTCCTTCTTTATTGTTCAGTGCATGAGGCACATAGAGGGCACTCTCTGGCTGGGGTCCTACTCTGTAGTTCAGTGCGTCAGGTGCATTTGATGGGCCAGCCTCTCTATTGTTCAGCTGCCCATCTCTGGCATGGAGAGAGAGAGGCTATAGTAATGGGTCCACCCCTATGCATGGCTCAGCAGTATCGCCTTGCTTCCATGGCTATTCAACTTTCCTCGACAGGCATTTCCCACCACAATCTCTTCTCCCACATCTCCTCGATCCATCTCTCCACAGTCAACAGCAGCCCTCACTCTGGGATTGCTTCACAATCCCTAAACTCCATATCCCAGCCACTTACGCCTTCCAGGGGACCTGCGTCCCTGTCCGTCATATGTATGGTCGTGGCAAGGACTGTCTGATTCTCATTCCATTTAGGCTGCCACAGATCAGCTGTTTCACTCTCAGCCTTAAATGTTTCTCCTCTGACTCAGACAATTGCCCCTTTGTGGGAATCAGATCCCTGCTTCAGGTCCCCCACCTGCTGAGGGCAGGTCCAGTCCTACTAACACTCCTGTTTTTCCCCCTAGTTCCTTGGTCCTACTGAGTTTTGTGTGGTTCTATATATTCTTTTCCACTGGTCAGGTACTCCTGTCCACTCTCAGCTGGTGTTCTGCATGCACTACTGTGTCTGAAGGTGTATTCCTGATGTATCCGTGGAGAGAGATGTATTCCATGTCCACCTACTCCTCCAACATCTTGTTCTCCTTTGGATATTCTGTTCTTATAATGGTACAATAATTATGCTCATCTACTTGCCACTGAAAAAATTTTAAGCATTCCAGCTCAGCCAAAATTCATGGAGAATTTATTCATTCTTGCATTCTCACTTCCTAGACTTTGTGTTAAGTGGAAATTTCATACACAAATTTTATACACAAATATTAGTCATTTACTATGAGCAGGTTCATAAGTCTTCTCTAGCTCATAAGTTAAAGATTTCCTACAGTAAGACAAAGGAAAGGATATCCTTCTCAAGTAAAAGATAACAGTGTCAGGTTACGTGATGTTAGGTGATGTTGAGTGAGTGGTTTAGGGTTCTACGAGTTCAGTGAGAGATCCTCGTCAGGCTGCAGAAAGCTGAGAAGAGGGAATAAACAGTCTGTACACTCTTAACTATATCAGCTTAAATCTTCAGCATAATTATCTGAGATGTTACAAAAACTGCCTTCAACAAGGTGCAATACTAAGCTTTACCATGCAGATTTCAGATAAACTGATGATTCTTGCCAATTACTGTATAATAAGTGGGCATCATGCATGTAACCACATGACAATCATTTAACAATAACCAAATGATAAACTGAAATGATAAACAAAGCTAGTCATTGCAAGGAGAGTCTGAGTGTGGGAAGTCAGTCAGTAATGATAGGAACCACAAAAGTTGTACCTTTAGGAAATAAATAACCTTACCCATGAAATCATTTTAAATAAGAAATGAGGGTTATGGTACCTCTTTGAGTCTCTGAAAGACCCTCAGGATCACAGATAATCAAGTGAAGTGAAAGTCATTCAGTCATGTCTGACTCTGCAACCCATGGATACAAAGTCCATGGAATCTTCCTAACCCAGGGACTGAACCCAGGTCTCCCACATTGCAGGTGGATTCTTAACCAGCTGAGCCACAAGGGAAGTCCAAGCATACTGCAGTGGGTAGCCTATCCCTTCTCCAGCAGATCTTCCAGACCCAAGAATCAAACTGGGGTCTCCTGCATGGCAGGTGGATTCTTTACCAACCAAGCTATCAGGGAAACCCTACGCATAACCAAAGCACCTTATTACTCCAGTGACCAAGAAGCCCTCGATCAGTAATTCCTAGCAGCAAGTCTACAACTCAGGTCAAAAAAGGACAAAGTACAGTATACACAAGAAAACCCAACACCTTGAGAAGTTCTCAGAAGATCCTGCAAACAAAAGAATTTAAACCAACAGAAAATTATGAAATAATCTGAAAGGCATTTTTAAAATATAATTGACCCATGCAAAACATGGTTTTGAACTGTGTGGGTCCACTTATATTGAAACCTTTTTCAAATGTACATACTACAGTACTACATAATCCATGGTTGGTTGAATTCACAGGTTATATGTGGATTAATCCCCATAATTGTTCAAGGGCCAACTATAAATAGATATAGAATACTCAGAGATAATAAGGAAGCAGTATCTTTGAAATAAATAGGAAATTATTTTCTTGTTATGAAGATAGTTGTGAAGAGAGTTCAAGCTGGATTTAGAAAAGGCAGAGGAACCAGAGATTAAATTGCCAACATCCATTGGATCATCAAAACAGCAAGAGAATTCCAGAAAAACATATGCTTTATTGATTATTCCAAAGCCTTTGACTGTGTAGATCACAACAAACTGTGGGAAATCCTTCAAGAGATGGGAATACCAAATCACCTGACCTGCCTCCTGAGAAATCTGTATGCAGGTCAAGAAGTAACAGTTAGAAGCAGACATGAAACAACAGACTGGTTCCAAATTGGGAAAGGAGTACATGAAGGCTGTATATTGTCACCCTGCTTATTTAATTTATATGCAGAGTATATCATGAGAAATGCCAGGCTGGATGAAGTACAAACTGGAACCAAGATTGCTGGGAGAAAAATTAATAACCTCAGATACACAGATGACACCACCCTTATGGCAGAAAGCAAAGAAGAACTAAAGAGCCTCTTGATGAAAGCAAAAAAGGAGAGTGAAAAAAGTTGGCTTAAAACTCAGCATTCAAAAAACTAAGATCATGGCATCAGGTTCCATCACTTCATGGCAAATAATGGGGAAACAATGGAAACAGTGAGAGACTTGTGCTCCAAAATCACTGCACATGGTGTCTGCAGCCATAAAATTAAAAGATGCTTACTCCTTGCAAGAAAAGCTATGACCAACCTAGACAGCATATTAAAAAGCAGAGACATTACTTTGCTGACAAAGATCTGCCTAGGCAAAGCTATGGTTTTTCCAGTAGTCATATATGGATGTGAAAGAAAGAAAGCTGAGTGCTGAAGAATTGATGCTTTTGAACTGTGGTGTTGGAGAAGACTCTTGAGAGTCCCTTGGACTGCAAGGAGATCCAACCAGTCCATACTAATGTAAATCATTCCTGAATATTCATTGGAAGGACTGATGCTGAAGCTGAAACTCTAATACTTTAGCCACCTGATGCGAAGAAGTGACTCCTTGGAAAAGACCCTGATGCTGGGAAAGATTGAAGGCAGGAGGAGAGGGGACAATAGAGGATTGAAATGGTTGGATGGCATCACTGATTCAATGGACATGAGTTTGAGCAAGCTCCAAGAGTTGGTGGTGGACAGGGAAGCCTGGCATGCTGCAGTCCATGGGGTCACAAAGAGTTGGACACGACTGAGCAACTGAATTGAACTATGAAGATGATGACATAGAATTGCTGAAAACTAGCCTTTGGAAATCTTGCAAAGTAAAAATTTACATTCACAAAAATTAAATGAAGAGTTAGCATATTTAAACTAGAATTTAAGAAATTACCTAGAACACAGCAGAATATATAAGAGTAGGAATGCCTCCAACTGGTTTCAGAACTCAAATTCCTAGCCTCTCTTAAAGTTTGGACTCAGTTTTATATATATATATATATATATATATATATATATATATGTATGTATGTATGCATATACTTTGCCAGGTGGCTCAGTGGTAAAGAATCCACCTACCAATGCAGGAGCCGCAGGAGATGTGGGTTCAATATCTAAGTAGGGAAGATCCCCTGGAGAAGGAAATGGCAACCCAATCCAGAATTCTTGCCTGGAGAATCTCATAGACAGAGGAGCCTGGCGGGTTATAGTCCATGGGAAAACAAAGCATCAGACATGACTGAGCACACATACATGCATGCAAGCCAAGAAAGGGAATAGTCTGTTTATGCATCTTCCACTTTTTCTGGAATGAGTAGTAGAGGACAACTGGTATTTGAGTGGTGAGAGTCAAAACAAGAGTGGTTTTCAAGCAGTTGCAAGTTGGTCATCGTGGTGCAGAGGGTCCCTGGCAGGCCACCAAGGGCTGCTTTTACCTCCATGTACACTGGGAAGCAGAGAAACGGCACTTTGTTCATTAGGCAAACTCTCTGATGTAGTTTTGGAAACTTCTTTTTCTGCTTAAGACTGAGAACCATGATTACAAATGGTTAGCCAAAATACTGGAAAACTTCATTCATATCTAAATATTAATAAATGTTGTCAGCAAATCATAATAATAATAGTTTTATGTTTAAAACAGAATCAAATTAAATATCCTAAAAATCTACGCATCTAATTAGCTTAGCAGAATACCACCAAGTTGTTGAGTCTCAAGGTCAAGCCAACAATATTTAACCTGGAACAAAGGCCCTCAAAGACTTTTGAATGAATTTATTCTGCAGGAAGTTCCTCACTTAGGGACAAACTAGATCCTAAAAAGCATTTTAGATCAGATGTACAGAATATATATAATATATAGGACATGCATGCATGTATGCTAATTTGCTTTGGACGTGTCCAACTCTTTGTGGCCCTATCTACTGTAGCCCACCATTGTCCTCTGTCCATAGGATTCTCCAGGTAAGAAGACTGGAATGGGTTGCCATGCCCTCCTCCAGGGGATCTTCCCTACCCAGGGATCAAATACACATTTCCTAAGTTTCCTACATTGGCAGGCAGGTTCTATACCACTAGTACCACCTGGGAAATCCTATGTAGGATATATATATATATATGCTAAAAACCATTTTAGGAGAACAGTTAGTTTCCTATGTTTAACACACAGATGTCTAATATAGTACATATGAAGAATAATATTACCAAGAGTAGAAAAAAACTAGCTGAGAAAAAACTCAGGATATGTGGTACATGATCAAGAAATATATTGAGAAAATCGTCTGAATCATTAGGCCAAAGCAAAATATATCTCTTAAATAAGAATACTTAAACCTTTAGAAGAGAGAAAAATGTAGCTTTATCTTTTCTGATAATTATAAAACATCACTGTAAATCTGAAATAGTTGACTAAAAGTATATTTTTTAAAGTAAAATTCCAATTCACAGAAATAACTCCTATAAAACAGAAATAGCTTCTGATTTATAAATGCCAATAATTTTTCTATGTATACATAAAGATATACATTAAAGAACTAGATCATAGCATTCATGCCACATTTAATTGTTACTAAACTCTTCCAGCTATTGATGGTGAACAAAGACATGTGCGTTCTGCTGCTGCTGCTAAGTCGCTTCAGTCATGTCCGACTCTGTGTGACCCCATAGATGGCAGCCCACCAGGCTCCCCCGTCCCTGGGATTCTCCAGGCAAGAACACTGGAGTGGGTTGCCATTTCCTTCTCCAATGCATGAAAGTGAAAGTGAAGTCACTCAGTCGTGTCCAACTCTTAGCATTCTGACCTCTTCCTAAAAAGTGAAATTTAATACAAAATGAAAAATGAAGAATAAGGAAACCAGGAGAGACGCAAACAATAAAAGTGCATAATTGTATACAGAAAATATGGAAAAAGAAACAATTTGGATCAGTTAACATAACTGAATAGTTTGACTTTTCCTTTCAAAATATAGAGACTTTCAATTTGCTTCAAATGAAGAAAATTCAGCTATTTACCCCTGATAAGAAGCATTCCTGAAGTGAAGTGTCAAAAAAGGGTAAGTGAAGTTAAATCAAAAAAGTATTTAATTGGAAATAATATTTTAATGATAAATGATATATCCAATAAGGCAAAACAATCATAAGCCTTTGCACCCCGAGAAAAGGAATGCTTCTAGAATTACAAAGAGAAACTGAGAAAATGATTACTGAGTATATTTCAACAACTCCTTCAGAATTTAAGAAACATCAATAACAAAAAATAAGCTACAACATACAAAATCCAAATACACCATAACAGAGCTTAAATTAATAGATATAATAAATGTTACAACTAAAACACAGAATACATATATATCCCCAGAACATGAGCTGATAAATTCAGGAAAAGCATAAATGAGAAAACCAAAAGACAGGAAGACACAACTGGAACTAATATAGGAGCCAATACTCTATAATATGCGATGAGGGACATGCATATCAATAAAATGAAGAAAAACGAAGTAACTTTTGAAGCTTAAAAGGATCAGAGAGGAACTTAAGGTTTCCAGCTCCTTGTAACAAAGCAGCTCCATCCTAATGACAAATGAAAAGCTGAACAGATTGAACTGCTGCCCCAACCCTGGAGAGACAGAGCGCCAGAGAGAGGCAGTCAGGGCTTACCAGAGAGCAGACTCGCGAGGGAAAACCCCTCGGGAACCTGTAGCAGGAAACCTGAGCTGTGACTGGTGAGCTGCTGGAGACTCGGAGGAGACAACTCTCAGAGTTAAGAACTCAGAGGAACGGAGTCATAACGGGGCCTGCAAAGTATAGCAGGATTTACCTCTCTTAGTAAAATCAGAGGAAAAAATTCCTTTGGGCTTCCATGAGAGGGAGAAGGAAAGGAGCTATTTTGAAATACTCCAGAGCAGTTTTTTTTTTTTTTTTTTTTTTAACAAGGCCTATCTTTAGGGGGAACTAATTAACAAGAGCCTAGCCTGCTGGAGCATTATCAGAGCCTAAATGATCCAGGAAAATACACAACTGGAGTGTATCTGGCCAATCTGTCCCACCTGAAGGGAGAAGAAAAAAAAAGAAGGACTCATGAAGGTCACAGTCCAGAGGCAAAGGCTCAGCTGAGGGAGGTATGGATGCTGAACAAACTGCACATCTATATCCAACACAGCATGTACGTTTTCTGGGGGCTATACTGTTTCTTCTACAGAAGCTATGCCAAGAATGTTGTTGAACCATTGTGCTTCCACTTCTGTGGCAAGGCAGAGGGAGAAAAGAGGAATCATTTAACGGGTAGAGAGTTTCAGTTTTGCAAGATGAAAAAGTTCTGGAAATCTGTGTTACAATGATATGAATATACTTAACAGTACTGAACTGTGACAACTAAGAATGGTCACAATGGTAAAGCTTATGTGATTTTAGCATAAGAAAGAAACTTAGTTTTGGATAATGTTCGGTCCCATCAGTTCATGGGAAATAGATGGGGAAACAGTGGAAACAGTGTCAGACTTTATTTTTTGGGGCTCCAAAATCACTGCAGATGGTGACTGCAGCCATGAAATTAAAAGACGCTTACTCCTTAGAAGGAAAGTTATGACCAACCTAGATAGCGTATTTAAAAGCAGAGACATTACTTTGCCAACAAAGGTCCGTCTAGTCAAGGCTATGGTTTTTCCTGTGGTCATGTATGGATGTGAGAGTTGGACTGTGAAGAAGGCTGAGCACCGAAGAATTGATGCTTTTGAACTATGGTGTTGGAGAAGACTCTTGAAAGTCCCTTGGACTGCAAGGAGATCCAACCAGTCCATTCTGAAGGAGATCAGCCCTGGGATTTCTTTGGAGGGAATGATGCTGAAGCTGAAACTCCAGTACTTTGGACACCTCATGTGAAGAGTTGACTCATTGGAAAAGACTCTGATGCTGGGAGGGATTGGGGGCAGGAGGAGAAGGGGACGACAGAGGATGAGATGGCTGGATGGCATCACTGACTCGATGGACGTGGGTCTGGGTGAACTCCGGGAGTTGGTGATGGACAGGGAAGCCTGGCGTGCTGCGATTCATGGGGTCGTGAAGAGTTGGACACGACTGAGTGACTGAACTGAACTGAACCTGATTACCATTTGCAGACTATTCAAAAGTGCAACAGAGGCCAAATCCAGTGTGAGTACACTCTTGGCAATTAATTTGGCCTGATCAAGCCTCATATTTCTACCTCCTTGATATAACACTTCCACACACATTGCCCAGGCTTTTTCTAATAAAATCAATGATGTCTTTAAATTTTTTCCCTCCTAATTTTGTTTTCTCCTAAAAAAGATCCTATACCCTCAATTCCAGTCTAGGCTATCTTGGAATTCAACTCTTAGACTCTCTCGTCCTGGAGGCAATGAGCAGATGAAGGTGGGCCAGGGAGAGAGCAGCCATCACCTTGAGAGAAAACTGTGCCAGAGAGAGTGGTTGGGAACTTTTTATGTTGAGGAAGTCTGGTTCCCTTAGGTGGCAGAGATGCCCCATTTCTGCCAAAAATGAATTTGAAGGTTCTGGGAGAATACAAAGGTTCCAAGTTCTCAGGCTTACCCATGTCTGCTAAAAAGTTCCCATATCTGGGTTCTGTTCCTTCCCCACTCATGCCTTTGCTTCACCTTTTAAAACATAGCATTCAATGGTCACTACCATTTTGTCATCCTGATTGTCAGATAGACCCTAAGTGTGATCCTGAGCCATATCTTCCCTGCACCTACAGCAAATGCCAAATAACTTCAGAACTGCAAGGAGACCTGATAATCTCCACATTTCTTCTCAAATGTGTATCCATAACTTTCAATATCTCTATTTACCCTACTTACATCTCTAGAGACCTAAAAAGGATCCAGTTGACTCCTCAATCTTTACCATTACTACTGTTGCCATAGAAGCTGAGTGCTACAGCCACTTGATCTCCTAATTCCTGCTACTTAATATGTGATATTATTCTGTTGCATCAGCATCTCCTGGAGCTTGTTACAAATGCAGCCTCTTAGACATCATCACAGATCTATTGTATCAGCAACAGATTTTAACAGGAAATTGCAGTGGTTTGTATGTATATTAAAGTTTCAGAATTACTGTCCTAATTTCATGCCTTCCTCAGGCACTACTGCCGATGGCCGTTTGAGTAAGTCTGACTCCACTGCATGTCGTAGATTTATTTGTGGCACGTTTCCCTCACCAGAAAGTTCTCTCTGCATTTTTCAATTTTATGGGCAACCCAATCTCAGATACCATTTTGACAGTTTATTTTCTGGGACCACTTCTGGTACCAACTACTTTATTAATCAGGCTCCTTCAGAAAACAGTTAACACAAAAATTATAAGTTAAGAATTGTTATAAAAGGACTAATCACAAAATATGGATAATAACTGAACAACATATTATGAAGTCATCAAAGCACACACACATGCACATACCAGAGAGTTTCTTTCTGTATGAATTTAGCCCTGTTTAAATAACATTACTCTTTAAATGTCATGTAATTTTTATATATCTGTTTATTTCATTTATCTATGTTCCTGCTTTGTTTCTGAAATTGAAGTAAGGAAAATGCACAAAATGAAGACAAAGTAAATTCACAGGAGAAAACAGACTGGAAAAACAAAGACATAACAAAGTCAAAAATGAGAAAAACGAGACCAGTAGGAAAAACCTGTATCCCATATACGTAGAACCAATAATGGCTATAAACTTCTAGCAATGAACAAAGAAATGTGCACAAAGCTAAATATTCAGGAGTAACAGCTTCTCCTACTTGAACACCAGAAATAAATATCTTTTATTCAAAGAGAGAACACTACGTAACTTAATAGTCATGGCTCTTACTAATGACTTTATAAAAATTGCAAGTATCTCAAATTTGTAGATTGAAAGGTTAAATCAATATTGAAACTTTAAAGGCACTGTCTAGCATGTAAATCCTTTTTCCCAGTGTCAAATACTTAGCAAGTCAAAAAACAAACAACAAAAAAGGTATCTACAGATCCATAATCCCTTGCCTTAAATTTTTAGAAGAATATGTGTTTTGCATATAATTTAAATGTTTCCCAATTTTAGAAGTCCAGTACAGGGGACAAAGAATATATGAGAAGAATGCCAGTAGGCATTCAAAGCAACAGCCCATAATCTAACACATCAATACATCAGTGAAATACATGAATATTCAAATGAAATGAGATAAATGTAGGCCTATAAATATCCTCATTTCAGTCCAAGGTAACTTTTACCACTAAACTTCATAGAACTTAGGTTTTTGTTTTTGAAATTTTGGATTTTAGATTTGTAGTTAAGAGGTTATGGCTCTACATCAATATCTTTATTAACCAAAAATAGATTATAGTTGCTGTTCAGTCACTAAGTCATGTCCAATTCTTTTATGACCCCAGGGACTGTAGCCAGCCAGGTTCCTCTGTCTCTGGGATTTCCCAGGCAAGAATACTGGAGTCGGTTGCCATTTCCTTCTCCAAGGGGTCTTCCCCACCCAGGAATCAAACCCACATCTCCTGCAATTGGCAAGTATATTTTTTACCACTGAGCCACTTGAGAAGCCCCATATTATACTTACTAATATATTATTTGAGGACAGCAATATGCACAAAATATTCCAAGTGTTTAGAATGTTTCCAAGAAATAATATCCCCACATTGTGGAAATAAGTCAGTCATCAATACAGTAACCAACAGAGAAAGCCTCCCCAGAGTTAACTACAGGAAATGTTTATTGACAATATCCTGTCCCTGTGGATTGTGTGAAGGTGTGGAAGGGGATTAATTCTCTTTTCTATTTTTGGATCTCCAAACACAGAGGAGATAATCTGAACCTGATGCAGTGACTACTATATATCATCTAACAACCTTGTACTCTGAGCTACAAGCATTGACAAGATGAAGTATCTGAACAGAAATCCATAGAGAAGGATTGAGTATTTCTATATGCAGATGGAATAACAAAAAACCATTTTGTTTTGTATCAGATGAGAAAAGCAAATGCCTCCCAAATCATTACTGGAGTGAGTGCCTCCTTCATTTCTCTCTTCTTCTGTTGCACCAGTGTTAGGAAACCCAAGTACCAAAATGCTGTCCCTTATATGAAGGAAGGCCATTTCATTTCACAATGAACTTTTAATAAGAGAAAAATAACATATTACCATATATGTCTGGTAGGATTTGAGAGTTGCTATGGACAAGTGACTGCTATATATATATTATTCTCTTTATATCCAAATGACTACTTCATGGTGGTTAAGCCACTGAGATTTTAGGTCAATCTATTTGTGTTAATTATTATACAAGCAAGATAAGGAAATAAGGAAAAATCTGAGCTGCTAAGTATTTCCTTTAGGAAGACAGTAATATAATAGTAAGGGATATTTATATCCCATTTACATCAATAGACAGATCATCCAGATAGAAAACCAATAAGGAACCAAGGGCTTTAAACAACATATTAGATCAAAAGGATTTACCAGATTAAGTAGAACATTCATCTAACAGCAGAAGAATACAGTCTTTTCAAGTGCCCATGGAACATTCTCTAGCATAGATCAAATGCTGGTCACAAAACAAGCCCAATAAATTTAAAGTGAATTAAAATCATAACAGCATCTCTAGCCAACCAAAAACAGGATGAGACTAGAAATCAACTACAAGGGAAAAAAAAGCAAAAGCTACAAACACATCAAGGCTTAAAAAAAAAAAAAAAAGCACTACTAAATAGTCAATGGATCACTGAAGAAATCAAAGGGAAAAATTTTAAAAATACCTGGAGATGAAGAAAAGTGGAAACACAATGATCCAAAATATATGGGGCACAACAAAAGCAATTCTAAGTGGGAGGTTTAAAGCTATACAAGCCTACATCAGGAGACAAGAAAAATCACAAATAAACAACCTAATCTTACATCTAAAAGAATTAGCAAAAGAAAAACAAATAAAACCCAAAGTCAATAGAAGGAAAAAAAATCATAAATATCAGAGAAGAAATAAATGAAATAGAGACTAAAAACAAACACAAAGGATCAATTATACTAACATGCAAAAATTCTCAACAGAATATTAGCAAACCAAATTCAACAATGAATTAATAGGATCATACACTATGATTAAGTGGTATTTATCTCATGGATGCAAGGATAATACACGATTCAATCAATGTGATACACCACATTAAAAAAAAACTGGAGGATAAAAATCATATGATCATCTCCTTAGATGTAGAAAAAGACTTTGACAAAATTCAACATCCATTTATGACAAAAATTCTCAACAAAGTGGGCATAGAGGGAACATACCTCAACATAACAAAGGCCATAAATGAAAAGCCCAAAACTAACATCATATTCAATGGTAAAAACTTGAAAGCTTTTCTTCTAAGTTAGTTCAATTACTCAGTCGTGTCCGACTCTTTGCAACCCCATGGACTGCAGCACGCCAAGCCTCCCTGTCTATCATCAACACCCAGAGCTTATACAAATTCATGTCGATTGAGTCAGTGATGCCATCCAACCATCTCATCCTCTGTCATCACCTTCTCCTCCCACCCTCAATCTTTCCCAGCATCAGGGTCTTTTCAAATAAGTCACCTCTTCACATCAGGTGGCCAAAGTATTGGAGTTTCAGCTTCAGCATCAGTTCTTCCAGTGAATATGCAGGACTGATTTCCTATAGGATGGACTGGGTGGATCTCCTTGCTGTCCAAGCGACTCTCAAGAGTCTTCTACAACACCACACTTCAAAAGCATAAATTTTTTGGCATTCAGCTTTCTGTATGGTCAAACTCACATCCACCCATGGCTACAGGAAAAAAACATAGCTTTGATTAGATAGACCTTTGTCAGCAGAGTAATGTCTCTGCTTTTTAATATGCTGTTTAGGTTGATAATAACTTTTCTTCCAAGGAGCAAGCGTCTTTTAAATTTATGGATACAATCACCATCTGCGGTGATTTTGGAGCCCCCCCCCCCAAAAAAAAAAAACATGTCACTGTTTCCGTTGTTTCCCCATCTATTTGCCATGAAGTGATGGAACTGGATGCCATGATCTTAGTATTCTGAATGTTGAGTTTGAAGCCAACTTCTTCATTCTCCTCTTTCACTTCCATCAAGAGGCTCTTTAGTTCTTCACTTTCTGCCATAAGACTGGTGTTATCTGCATATCTGTTACTGATATTTCTCCTGGCAATCTTGATTCCAGCTTGTGCTTCATCCAGTCCAGCTTTTCATATGATGTACTCTGTATATAAGTTAAATAAGCAGGGTGACAATATACAGCCTTGATGTACTCCTTTCCTGATTTGGAACCAGTCTATTGTTCCATGTCCATTTCTAACTGTTGCTTCTTGACATGCATAAAAATTTCTTAGGAGACAGGTCAGGTGGTCTGATCTCTGGACGAATTTTCCAGAGTTTGTTGTGATCCACACAGTCAAGGGCTTTAGCGTAGTCAATAGCGCAGAAGTAGATGTTTTTCTGGAACTCTCTTGCTTTTACAATGAGCCAACAGGTGTTGGCAACTTGATCTCTGGTTCTTCTGCCTTTTCTAAAACCAACTTGAACATCTGGACTTTCAGGTTCATGTACTGTTGAAGCCTGGCTTGAAGAATTTTGAGCATTACTTTGCTAGTGTGTGAGATGAGTATAATTGTGTGGTAGTCTGAACATTCTTTGGCATTGCCTTTCTTTGGGATTGGAATGAAAACTGACCTTTTCCAGTCCTGTGGCCACTGCTGAGTTTTCCAGATTTGCTGGCATATTGAATGCAGCACTTTAAGAGCATTATTTTTTAGGGTTTGAAATAGCTCAACTAGAAATCCATCATTTCCACTAGTTTTGTTTGTAGTGATGCTTCCTAAGGCCCAGTTGACTTTCCATTCCAGGATGTCTGGCTCTAGGTGAGTGATCACACCATTGTGATTATCTGGGTCATGAAGACCTTTTTTGTATAGTTCTGTGTATTGTTGCCACATCTTTTTAATATCTTCTGCTTCAGTTAGGTCCATACCATTTCTGTTCTTTATTATGCCCATGATTGCATGAAATGTTCCCTTGGTATCTCTAATTTTCTTGAAGAGATCTCTAGTCTTTCACATTTTACTCTTTTCCTCTATTTCTTCACAATGATCACCGAGGAAGCCTTTCTTATATCTCCTTGCTATTCTTTGGAACTCTGCATTCAAATGGGTATATCTTGCCTTGTCTCCTATCTTTAGCTTCTCTTCTTTTCTCAGCTATTTGGAAGGCCTCCTCAGACAACCGTTTTGCCTTTTTGCATTTCTTTTTCTTGGGGATGGTCTTGATCACTGCCTCTTGTACAATATCACAAACCTGTGCCCATAGTTCTTCAGACACTCTATCAGATCTAATACCTTGAATCTGTTTGTCACTTCCACTGTATAGTCTCAAGGGATTTGATTTAGGTCATACCTGAATGGTCTAGTCGTTTTCCCTACTTTCTTCAAATCAAGTCTAATTTGGCAATAAGGAGTTCATGTTCTGACCCACAGTCAGCTCTCAGTCTTGTTTTTGCTGACTATATAGAGCTTCTCCATATATGGCTGCATAGAATATAATCAATCTGATTTTGGTATTGGCTATCTGGTGATGTCCATGTGTAGTCTTCTCTTGTGTGGTTGGAAGAGGGTATTTGCTATGACCAGTGTGCCTTCCTGGCAAAACCCTGTTAGCCTTTGACCTGCTTCATTTTGTACTCCAACGCCAAATTTGCCTGTTACTCCTGGTATCTCCTGACTTCCTACTTTTGCATTCCAGTTCCGTATAATGAAAAGGACTCTTGAGTGTTAGTTCTAGAACATCTTGTAGGTCTTCATAGAACCATTCAGCTTCAGCTTCTTCAGCAATTCTGGTTGGGGCATAGACTTGGATTACTGTAACATTGAATGGTTTACCTTGGAAATGAACAGAGATCATTCTGTCGTTTTTGAGATTGCATCCAGGTATTGCATTTCAGACTCTTTTATCGACTATGAGGGTCACTCCATTTCTTCTAAGGGATTCTTGCCCACAGTAGTAGATATAATGGTCATCTGAGTTAAATTCACCCATTCCAGTCCATTTTAGTTCACTGATTCCTAAAATGTCAATGATCACCCTTGCCATCTCCTGTTTGACAACTTCCAATTTACATTTATTCGTAGACCTAACATTCCAGGTTCCTATGCAATATTGTTCTTTACACATTGGACTTTACTTCCATCACCAGTCACATCTACAAGTGGGTGCTATTTTTGCTTTGGCTCTCTCTTCATTCTTTCCTGAGTTAGTTCTTCACTGATCTCCAGGAGCATATTGGGCACCTACTTACCTGGGGAGTTCATCTTTCAGTGTCCTATCTTTTTGTCTTTTCATACTGTTAATGGGATTTTCAAGGCAAGAATACTGAAGTGGTTTGCCATTCCCTTCTCCAGTGGACCAGGTTTTGTCAGAACTCTCCACCATGACCAGTCCATCTTGGGTGGCCCTACACAGCATGGCTCATAGTTTCATTGAGTTAGATAAGGCTGTGATCCATGTGATCAGATTTTTTAGTTTTCTTCTGTGATTGTGGCTTTCATTCTCCCTGCCTTCTTCTGGAGAAGGATAGGAGGCTTGTGGAAGCTTCCTGATGGGAGAGACTGACTGAGGGGGAAACTGGGTGTTATTCTGATGGTGGGGCTATGCTCAGTAAATCTTTAATCCAATTTTCTGTTGACGGGGCTGTGTTCTTTCCCTGTTGTTTGACCTGAGGCCAACCTCTGGTGGAGGTAATGAAGATAATGGTAACCTCTTCAAAAGGTCCCTTGCTCCCACTGCCGCACTCAGTGCCCCCAACCCTGCAGCAAGCCACTGCCAACCCACACCTCCACCTGAGACTCCTGATACTCACAGGCAAGCCCCTGGTTTAGTCTCCTGTGGGGTCACTGATCTTTCTCCTGGGTCCTGGTATGCACAAGGTTTTCTTTGTGCCTTCCAAGAGTCTGTTTCCCCAGTTTTGTGTAAGTTCTGGTGGCTCTATGGTAGGGTTAATTGTGACTTCCTCCAAGAGGGCTTACACCGTACTCAGGTCTGCTGCACCCAGAGCCTCTCCCCCTGTGGAAGGCCACTGCTGACCCATACCTCCACAGGAGACACTCAAACACTCAACAGCAGGTCTGGCTCAGTCTCTGTGCGTTCTCCTGTTGCACACAAGGTTTTGTTTGAGCTGAGTGTCTCTGGCAGGTAGGCAGTTTGATTCTAAACATGATTTTGCCCCTCCTACCATCTTGCTGGGGCTTCTACTTTGCCCTTGGATGTGGGGTATCTTCTTTTGGTCAGAGCCAACATTCTCCTGTTGATGGTTGTTCAGCAGCAAGCTGTAAATTTGGAGAAGTCCATCTACTCTGCCATCTCGTTGTGGTTCCTCTAAGTACAGAAACAAAACAAAGATGCTAGGCATATATCACTTGACATCTGACATTATTGTTTTTCTTATTTTTTGAACTAAGTATAAATGGAATCATGGAATATACATTATTATGTGAGTGGTTACTTTTGAGAAATTTATCAATGTAATGTATATCTTCAGTTTCATTCACTTTAATTGTTGACTATTATCCATCAGTTTAGTTCAGTTGCTCAGTCATGTCTGCCTTCCCCGTACTTACCAACTCCTGGAGCTTGCTCAAACTCATGTCCATCGAGTCAGTCATACCATCCAACCATCTCATCCTCAGTTGCCCCCTTCTCCTATCTTCAGTCTTTCCCAACATCAGGGTCTTTTCCAATGAGTCAGTTCTTCACATCAGGTGGCCAAAGTATTGCAGCTTCAGCTTTAGTTTTATCATTTTTATTATTATTTCACTCTTTGTTTTACTATTGATGTATACTAGGTATGTTATCAGTTTGAGACTATTACAACGCTACTATGAATATTATGCATACATCTCCTTTTATATACATGTGTATTCATTTCCCTTCGGTATATATACCTGAGAGTTCAATTGTCAATTGTATGGTATGCACATTTGGTATATAACATCAAGTTGTTTTCCAAAGAGGAAAATCCAATTTATGCATAGACCAGTAACATTGCCAATACAGAGTATTATTTGCCTTTTAAATTTTAACACTTAAGAAAATCCATAGAAGTGGAATATATTGTCTGTAACACCTTATATCAAGAAACTTTGCAAAATTCACTTATTAATTCTAGTAATTTACCTGTATTATTTTTGAATTGTTATATACACAAGCATACCATGACTTTAGGGCTACCAAAAGAAGTATCAGTCCCAGGAATGGTCAAGGCAGAAGTCCAAATATTTATCCCTACTGTCCACCAGGGAGCAAATAAGAGAAAAATGATCCCTTCCTGGGAATAGCTCACTCCGTGGCCAAACTCTTTTACTAAGGGATGTAGACCAAGAGGAGGTGAGAATAGTTAGAAAACCTTTTGAAACAAATTTTGAAAGGTCTTTCCAAGACAATAAAACAAGATGCTTGTGTATGGTAGGGAGTATGGAAGACCTATCAGATATTTTGACTATTGGCCCAATGTTGAGTGGCTTCTGCAATAAAAGCATATCACTGTCAAGATGTAAATGGTATAGATTTGTTTCATAGGCCACAATGGCTTGAATGGCAATCTGAAAAACTGTCAATAGTAGTGAAAAATGAACAATAGTCCAAGAGTGGTCAAAGGTGTGATATAGCCAGTCTGTTAGTAATGCTCATGTTCAAGATCCCATTAACCTTCCTCCCTAAAAAACAAGTGAGTAAACTTTGAGCAGATTCTTTAAAGGAAATAAAATAAAGGTCAACCTAGAATTCTATAACCAGCAAAGATACCTTTTAAGCTTGTTGACAGAAGCAGAAGATATTAAGAAGAGGTGGCAAAAATACACAGAAGAACTGTACAAAAAAGATATTCATGACCCAGATAATCACAATGGTGTGATCATTCCCACTTACCTAGAGCCAGACATCCTGGAATGTGAAGTCAGGGGGCCTTAGGAAGCATCACTATGAACAAAGCTAATGGAGGTGATGGAATTCCAGTTGAGCTATTTCAAATTCTAAAAGATGATGCTGTGAAAGTGCTGCACTCAATATGTCACCAAGTTTGGAAAACCCAGCAGGGGCCACAGGACTGGAAAAGGTCAGTTTTCATTCCAATCCCAAAGAAAGATAATGCCAAAGAATGCTCAAACTACCACACAATTGCACTCATCTCACACGATAGTAAAGAAATGCTCAAAATTCTCCAAGCCAGGCTTCAGCAATGTGTGAACCATAAACTTCCAGATGTTCAAGTTGGTTTTAGAAAAGGCAGAGGAACCAGAGATCAAATTAAACCAGAGATCAATTCTGATGATCCGTTGGATCATCGAAAAAGCAAGAGAGTTCCAGAAAAACATCTATTCCTGCTTTATTGACTATGCCAAAGCCTTTGACTGTGTGGATCACAGTAAACAGTGGAAAACTCTGAAAGAGATGGGAATACCAGACCACCTGACCTGCCTCTTGAGAAACCTGTATACAAGTTCAGAAGCAACAGTTAAGACTGGACATGGAACAACAGACTGGTTCCAAATAGAAAAAGGAGTACGTCAAGGCTGTATATTGTCACCCTGCTTATTTAACTTATATGCAGAGTACATCAGGAGAAACGCTGGGCTGGGTGAAGCACAAGCTGGAATCAAGATTGCCGGGAGAAATATCAATCACCTCAGATATGCAGATGTCACCACCCTTATGGCAGAAAGTGAAGAAGAACTAAAGAGCCTCTCGATGAAAGTGAAAGAGGAGAGTGAAAAAGTTGGCCTAAAGCTCAACATTCAGAAAACTAAGATGATGGCATCCAGTCCCATCACTTCATGGCAAATAGATGGGGAAACAGTGGAACAGTGGCTGACTGTATTTTTCTGGGCTCCAAAATCACTGTGGATGGTGATTGCAGCCATGAAATTAAAAGATGCTTGCTCCTTGGAAGGAAAGTTATGACCAACCTAGATAGCATATTGAAAAGCAGAGACATTACTTTGCCAACAAAGGTCCATCTAGTCAAGGCTATGGTTTTTCCAGTAGTCATGTATGGATGTGAGAGTTGGACTATAAAGAAAGCTGAGCACTAAAGAATTGATGCTTTTGAACTGTGGTGTTGGAGAAGACTCTTGAGAGTCAGTCCTGGGTGTTCATTGGAGGGACTGATGTTGAAGCTGAAACTCCAATACTTTGGCCAACTGATGTGGAGAGTTGACTCATTTGAAAAGACCCTGATGCCAGGAAAGATTGAGGGCAGGAGGAGAAGGGGATGACAGAGAATGAGATGGTTGGATGGCATCACCAACTCAATGGACATGGGTTTGGGTGGACTCTGGGAGTTGGTGATGGACAGGGAGGCCTGGTGTACTGCGGTTCATGGGGTTGCAAAGAGTCAAATATGACTGAGCGACTGAACTGAACTGTACTGAACTAAAGGTTGTTCATGATGATGATGATGATGACATGAAAACTCTTTTGAAAGGAAATTCTTAAAGATATACTTCAAACAAAAGGAAAGTATGCCTGAAAAGAAAGTTTGGAATTCGAAAAGAAAAAGAGGAGAGAAGCACAAATATTATTGGATATTCAGAGGAAGATAATAACTACATACTTTACAGACATTAAAATATTATTTTTATAAATAAGTATAAATAAAGAAATATATTATCTTTATTAAAGATAATAAAAGAATATTATGAGCACCTTTATAGTAACAGGTACAATTTAAATAGATAAATTCCTAGACAATTTAAATAAACTAAGTAAAGATCAGAGAAATTCTTTCATTGCCTTATAATATTGATATTGATTAAAGAAATTGAGTCAATCATTGAAAATCTTCCCCCAAAGACATCTCCAAACCTTAGATGAACTCTAGAATCAATGAATTCTACAGACATTCAAGGGAAAACTAACTCTTGCTTTAATTATAGGGGATTCTATGAAATAGTTGGTGAATACCCTACAAAATTATTAATGTCACAAACGCAAAGAAAATCTTGAGAAACTCTTCTAGAGTTAACAATACAAAAGGGAAAGAACAACTAAATGCAATTTGTGACACTGGAGTAAATCCTTAACAAGAGAGAAAATATATATATATGTGTATATATATATATATATATTATAAAGGACAATATTGGGGTAGTTGGCTAAATTTTATTATGAACCAATCAGACAATATTTTAAATATGTTAATTTTCCTAATTTTTCTGACTATACTCAAGTGATATAACAAAGCAGTCTTCTCAGTTAGCTCAGTGGTTAAGAGTGGTTAAAAATCTGACTGCCAATGCAGGAGACATGAGTTCAATCCCTGAGTTGGAATGATCCCCTGGAGGAGGAAATGGAAACCTGTTCCAGTATTCTTGCCTGGAAAATTCCATGGACAGAGGAGCCTGGTGGGTTACAGTCCAGGGGGATCACAAAGAGTTGGACACAACTGAATGACTAAGTACACAGGCATGATATAACAAAATGATCTTCTTATGTAACATGCGGTGCAATTTTTAGGAATGAAAGCTCATGATATATGCAACCTATTCTCAAGTATTTTAGAAAAAAATAGAGAATGCTTATGCTACTGTGGCAATATTTTAACAATGAGTGAAAGTAAACCTAGGTGAAGCGTATACAAGATTTTTTTTTGTTCTATCATCGTAATTTTTATGAAAGCCTAGATTTATTTCAAAATAAAATGCTTGTAAAAAAGAATTCCAATTTTGTCATCTGAATGACAAACAAGAGTTAATGCTCTCCCAGTGTTAGTTAGCATCAATCCATATCTTAATGTGCATAACTTCAGTCTCAAAATGTGTGGTCAGTGTGCTCCATTGTTTCAGTCGTGTCCAACTCTTTGTGACCCTAAGTCCTGGGGATCTGTGACCCACAGCCCACCAGTCTCCTCTGTCCATGGATTCTCCAGGCAAGAATACGGGAGTGGGTTGCCATGCGCTTCTCCAGGGGATCTTCCCAACCCAGGGATTGAACCTCTGTCTGTCGTGTTTCCTGCATTGCAGGCAGGTTCTTTACCCATTGAGCCACCTGGGAAGCTTGTAGTCGCAAAACAGCAGGAACAAAAAGGAAAATGAAAGGCCAATGTATGAATGTGAATGGACAAATTTCTAATCAAAATATATAACAAATTGAATGCAGAAACATAGAAACAGATAGTGCATCATGAATAAATTTCATATATCCCATGAATCAGGGGTTAATATTTGAAAATCAATTAATGTAATCCACCATACAAACACAGAGATAGAAAAAAATCAAATGATGATATCATTAAATGACAAAAGAGATAAGGTTAAATATTGTTTTATGAAATAAATTCTAGCTAGCTAAGAATAAAGTACAATTTTCTTAAATCTACAACAATCAATATAGTTAATAATAAAGCATTAGAAGCTTTCTTTTGAGATTAGGAACAAAATCTGGATGCCTCTATCACTTCTGTATAATAGGCAAGTAATGTTGGCCTACATATAACTACTACAGACCACCACATAACGAGAGAAATACAGGTTTAAGAATTTGTAAGAAAGACAACACTGTCATTTGCAAATAATATGACTACGTATTTTTAAATCTTCAGAATAATCTGTATTGTTATTATTATTAGGATTACTAACAGTTTACCAAGTTGTAAGATAAAAAATTAATATATATCAATTTGCATTTCTATACCAGCAACAAGCAATTAGAAAATAAGGTTAAAATATAACATTTTCCACTACATTAAAACATATGCAGTATACAGAAAGTATAATATAGAGAATGAATCCAACTGTAAACTATGGACTTCTGGTAATAATGATCTGTCAATGTAGGTTCATCAATTATAAATCTCACTCTGTTGGGGGATGTTGATAATGGGGAAAGTGTTTAGTCAGGAGACAGATGGAAAATCCCTGTACCCTCTGCTCAATTTTGTTGTGAATCTAAAACTGCTCTAAAAATTAAAGTCTATTAATTTTTAAGGGCAGTATTTAAAAATAAATCTAGTAAGACAAATGCAAAACCTCTACAGAGAAAGTTTATTGAGGAATATTAGAAGAGCCCAAATAAGTGGAGATATACCATAAACATAGGTTGGCAGACTTAATATAAAGTTGTTAAATCCATTCAAATTGGTCTATAGATTCAGTGCAACCCAAATCTAAACCCTAAGCCCCAAACCCCACCCTTCATTCCCATGCTAGAATTTAATGAGCAAATTCTAGAATTTACATGAAGTGATATAAAGGACAAGCATAACTAAGGCATCCATGAAGAAGAAACATCTGGGAGAAGTTGCTTTACTAGACATAAATTCATAGACGTGAAGACAGTTTCAGATTGGAACAAGGGCCATTGAATTGACTGAAAGACCATTAAAGAGAGCCAAGGATACGGACACAAGTGAACACGTAACTAGACAGTTCAGCAGGGAAGAATGATAAACAGAATTGTGACAGTTGGGTGCCTGAAAGTACAATTGGAGTCCTACCTTCACTAATACAACTATCCATCCTAAGAGGATGAAAGACAAATATAAAAGAACAAATGAAAAAAAAAGTTAATACTAAAATCTAGCTTCATGACTTCAGAGTCGAGAAGGATTTCTTAAACAAGCATAAAGGAAATAATCATAAAAGAAAAAGATTTATAATTTAAATTAAATTAAAATTAAAGAACTTTGTTCTTCAAAGAGACCTAAAAAGATAAAACTCTATCAGACAGAAGTAGGGAGAAAATATGTACAACACATACAACCTACAATTATTTGTATCTGAAAACTCAATAAGGAAAGACAAGCATCTAACAGGAAAAGAAGAAAAGAATATGAACCAGAACTCACAAAAAAGAAATTCTAAATTGCTAAAAAATGCAAATATGCTCAATTTCATTGGCAATAGAAAAATGCAAATTAAAACAACCTAGTAACATTTCAAATTTCAAAATAACACACACAAATATATAATATTTATCTGAATTATCAGATTATGTGTGTACATATTACACACTTTATTATTATTATTATACTATTACAGATCTGAGAGCAGCAAAAATTATCCAATCATGCAATATATGTGCTACAAGAAACTCACCAATTATTTGTACAATTGTTGCTTGGACCCCTTTAGATATAAGGAACTCAAGGAAATCCACTCAATCTTTGAATAACTTAGAAAGACGTTTCTTTTCCTTGTTTTGTTGTGATTTATTTGCTTCACTTTGATTTAATATTTATCTCCCCATTGTTTTCCTCACTTATATTTTGTTCTAGACTTAGTCAAATAATTTTTACCTGACACAAAAGACTATAAACTAAAAGAATCCAGTAATAACAAAGGTTAACTTAGGTAGTTGGCTCCTACTGGATGTCACAAACAGAGGATGGATTATCATTTTTTATGGTATGGTTAAGTCATATGTGTTAAGTGACTTCCCAAGACACTCCAGTGATTTTGTTTCACATAAGTCAAGCAACAGCCAAAGTTCCTTACCATTTCCTTGGGAAAACATATCCCTTGAACATATCCTTCCTTCTGTTTGCCTCCTGTAACTATGCTGGCAGCTACAATGGGATGTTTCCAAAATGGCAGCAGTAGCTTGTTGGGCAGGAACAAGGGGAGCTCTGATGCCCAAAGACCATGATACTCTTTCTAATCAAGGACTTGCCCAATCTTTATACGTATGAAAGAGCAGTTATTCTAAGCCTTAGAGCTGTGCTGTCCAATATGGAGCCACTAGCCACATACGGCTATTAAGCAATTGAATTGTGGCCAGTAAAAAGTGAAATATGCTGTATGCATAAAATACATACTAAACCTCAGACTAAACACACAAAAAGAGTGCAAAATAGCTCATTAATAATTTTTATAATGATTACACATGAAAAATGACAATAGTGTGGATAACTAGGTTAAATAAAATATAAAAACTAATTGTATGTTTCTTTTTATTTTTTAATAGAGCCAGTGGAAAATTTTCAATCACACATATAAACTCATATTTCTATTGGACAGCACAGCCTTAGAGACTAAGGTAGGGCTCAAACCTGATCCTTCATAAGATAAATTCTATTCACAGAAGTGTTTTGTTTGTCCCTTATGATAGTATTAAAATTTACACTTCATTGCTACTTTTGAAAAGTCATCTCCATGCTCAGAAAACTGAGAATTTTTTTTTTAATTTATTTTACTTTTCTTGAAAATCTAGGCGATCCGACATTTTGGAGGCTAGTTTATTACACGGCAACAATTTTTAGGAGCTGGAGAGCTGCTGACCCCTCTTTAGGCCAGACTTGCCGCTTCACCATAGTCGTCCACATTCACTTCATTCCTTTCAACTCCAGTGTTTAAGTCATATTATCCACCTGAGCACTAGATGCTTTTGAGTTTGCAAGCCCTTTTAACATCAATATCCTAGTATTCAACCTAAAAGTGGGGATGGGATTGTTGCCACGTTTGGAGGATGGAAGAAGTGGCTTTCACTGGTGCATTATTCTACTGGCCCAGTTTTTGAATTGAGCGTTGAAAACTAGAAATCTGTATTTGCATGTGTTGAAATCACCTGTGGGAATAACTGTTGCAATGAAATCAGTGGAATGAATGAAGTAGATGAGGGTTCTCATCCACTTGTTGAAATGGAGGATCTTGTTCAAAAGGTGTATGGGGAATCCCACATCCTGAGATCAATAGGGAGCAGTGATGCATGCGTAAGCTAGAAAAGAACTCAGTGTTAAGTGGTTTGTTGATTCTTCTTGAAGAGAAACCAAATGGCAGTCACCCAAGCCTTAGAAACAAAACTCAAAGGAAGCTACACAATCAGAACAAACAAGGAAACCCTAGGGAGGTAGAGCCTGAACTGAGAGAAGCCCTTGTTCCTGTAAGATAATCAGTTTACAATATGGCCACCAGGGGAGACCTAAGACTTCCAAACATATTGGTATTTACAATTACCTTGTAGTCAAGATGGTCTGATAATAGTTCATTACATACTCTGTCCTTCCGAACATTTCAGTTTCTCCCTAATTACCAGTTGGCCTTTTGGAGAGCTGGTTTTCAAAAACGACAAAACTGTACATTGTTTTCTAGCTCAACACTCCTTCTGACAGAATTATTGAGGAAGCATTATGCAAATCTATTGTTTACCAAAGCCATAAAACCATCTGGTCCCAGGGGTTCATTTTTTGTGGCTGACTTCTGGAAACCAGTATGGGTTTAACTTCCTCTGTTCTTCCTATTCTAGCTGCCAAGCCACTGTTGACAAAACACAGGTGTTTGGAGTTTCTCATTTTTGACTGCGCCTCCCATCCTTATCCTTGCTGTATTTACCTTTGTTCTATTTTCTGTACACGCACCTTATCTTCAGCATTTACACGTCGCGTCAGTTTCCACACATCACAGAAGTTTCTTTTGAAAACCTTCTGAGTATTTCCAAACTTAGTCAAACATTTATATCTCAGAGACACAAAGCACATTTGTAGGAAGTTACGAAAATGACCTTGGAAATCCAACATGAGGGCAGAGACATAACATTCAGATGGCAATGTCTACATGCACAAAACATGAACCATCATCTGAGGAATTTTAGGTTTTCAAAATCAGTCTCTGATCCTACTCATAAATTTATGCATTTTGTATAACAGGAAATCTAAGACCATTGCCATTAAGCAGGCTTAATAAGGGTATTTAACACTCAAGTTCACTATATAAAAGTATACTCTTTCTTTCCGATTTTCTATGAGACTTTGGGATATTTCTTTTAGAATTTCACTGTTGTTTAACACTACTGTTTATTCAAATCATAACAGATCCTGCACCTAGCTAAGGATTCGAACTATATTTCTATCCACGGAATTCCTCCAACATAAAACTATGGAGGCTGAGGCAGATCGTCACATAAAAGCTGAATGATACTTCTTCTTAGTCCCTACACACCCTACTTTCGGGCAGCTGTTAATCTGGAGCAGTTGGGGCTGTCCCCTAATCTTTTTGTTAACTGTTAACATGAGCAGGAAGCCCAAAAAAAGTTATCTTGTTCCAGTGATTAGGACAAGTAAGGAGATACTTGCTACAATATTTATTTTCTATGACAGTTAAAATGTTTCCAACACTTAAGAACTTTTAAGACCATTGTAAACAGTGTTAGATCCACTACATTGTCCAAGTACTAGCAGAATAGGTTGAACCTTCTGTGTGCTCAAAGAGCTGTAAATTGAAGTGAACTAGAGAAGAAATTCCAATGGTATTTTGAGATAACAAAGGACAGATAACTTTTAACATAGGAAGATCTTGATTATCACTTCTGCTTGGTATCACCCTGCTAGAACATTCTGGCTAAATGAGCTTAGTTATTTGAGATTTCCCATGCCTAATATTTCCATAATTTCTATGCCCTGTGCTCCGTACTAAGATTATCGTAAGAACTGCTAGTGAAAGAAGAGAGTATGACAGTGATACAAAGACAACATGAGCTTTTGGTAAACGTCAGAATCCTGGGAGTTGCCATAGCTAAAAAAAGAACGAGTGGGAGGAGGATGTGGCTGTTGCTCAAAGACCTATAGTTCTGCTCTTGCAGCCACATCCTGCCTGTGGCTAGGTCAACCCAAGTACCACATCTTACTGCTTTCCTGACTGATAAAACAGCACCTGCTGCTGAAGAAGGGGTCTCTCTTTGCAATAAACCAGTGCCCTTACGAAAGATGAGTAAACATTTAGGATTACGGGAAACTTGGAGTCTTGAGTATTTACATACACATGTGAAAATATTTGTGGCCAAGATCTTTTATTGATAGTAAAAAAAAAAAAAAAATTTCATCATAGAAGAGAATTTGGAAAAGTACATAAAGAGGCAAAGAAGAAGTAATTCAAAGTCACCTCCTCTGATATACTGAGAATAGCATTTTGATCTGCCAGTATGCATGTTTATGTGAATATACACATATGTGAATGATTTTACTTTTAAGTATATGATATATATATATATTATTTACAAAATAGAAATCATGTTATACATAACTCCTATGATCATACTAAATGTGAACAAATTTTATTCTCCTTTTGGTCATTTAATATTAGGTTTTACAAATTTTTCCATGCTAAATGTTCTTTGAAAACATTTTGAGTGTCTGTTAGGACTCCAATACATTGGTGATTCTCAAGCCTTTGTATGCATCAGAATTATTCTGAAGGCTTTGTGAATGCTTGGTCTACCCTAGTTTCCAAGTCTGCTGCTGCTGCTGCTAAGTCGCTTCAGTCGTGCCCGACTATGTGCGACCCCATAGACGGCAGCCTAGCAGGTTCCCCCATCCCTGGGATTTTCCAGGCAAGAACATTGGAGTGGGTTGCCATTTCCTTCTCCAATGCATGAAAGTGAAAAGTGAAAGTGAAGTCGCTCAGTTGTGTTCGATTCTGTGTGACCCCATAGATGGCAGCCCACCAGGCTCCTCCATCCATGGGATTTTCCAGGCAAGACTACTGGAGTGGGATGCCATTGCGTTCTCTGAGTTTCCAAGTCAATAGGTGTCAAATAGAGCCAAGAATGTACATTTCGAACAATTTGCCTGGTGATGCTGGTAGTGCTGGTTTGGGGGTTACATAGTGATTGATTAGATTATGTGAACATTTCTTATAATTGGATATTTGGATTGTTTACCACAAATAATATTAGAATAACAATATGCTTACACAACAATTTCACTGGAAATGTTCCTATAATGGGAATAACTGGAAAACTTATGAACTTTTTGGATATCTTCAATATGTATGGCATTTGGATATCTTCAATATGTATGGCAATTCACTGTATGTGAATGTTCTTATTCTACAAATCCTAGTTACTTAGTATATCTATGTTTCCCAAGTATTTAGTCAAAATAATATCTTATTCACAACAGAATGGTTCCAAATAGGAAAAGGAGTACGTCAAGGCTGTATATTGTCACCCTGCTTATTTAACTTATATGCAGAGTACATCAAGAGAAACGCTGGGCTGGAAGAAACACAAGCTAGAATCAAGATTGCCGGGAGAAATATCAATCACCTCAGATATACAGATGACACCACCCTTATGGCAGAAAGTGAAGAGGAACTAAAAGTGAAAGTGGAGAGTGAAAAAGTTGGCTTAAAGCTCAACATTCAGAAAACGAAGATCATGGCATCTGGTCCCATCACTTCATGGGGAATAGATGGGGAAACAGTGGAAACAGTGTCAGACTTTATTTTTGGGGACTCCAAAATCACTGCAGATGGTGACTGCAGCCATGAAATTAAAAGACGCTTACTCCTTGGAAGAAAAGTTATGACCAACCTAGATAGCATATTGAAAAGCAGAGACATTACTTTGCCAACTAAGGTCCATCTAGTCAAGGCAATGGTTTTTCCAGTGGTCATGTATGGATGTGAGAGTTGGACTGTGAAGAAAGCTGAGTGCCGAAGAATTGATGCTTTTGAACTGTGGTGTTGGAGAAGGCTCTTGAGAGTCCCTTGGACTGCAAGGAGATCCAACCAGTCCATTCTGAAGGAGATCAGCCCTGAGATTTCTTTGGAAGGAATGATGCTAAAGCTGAAACTCCAGTACTCTGGCCACCTCATGCGAAGAGTCAACTCATTGGAAAAGACTCTGATGCTGGGAGGGATTGGGGGCAAGAGGAGAAGGGGACGACAGAGGATGAGATGGCTGGATGGCATCACTGACTCGATGGACAGGAGTCTGAGTGAACTCCGGGAGTTGGTGATGGACAGGGAGGCCTCGCGTGCTGCGATTCATGGGGTCGCAAAGAGTCGGACACGACTGAGTGACTGAACTGAACTGAACATCTTATTTCAGTTTACACTTCTTTGCTTACCAGTGAAGTGAAATATTTCATCCTATTTGCAATATTTATTTGAAAGAACTATGAACAAAACTCTATGGCTATTTTCTTCAAGTTTTGGGGATCTTTTTTCTTACGTATTCTAGTAATCCTTTATATGTTTAGGCTGTGAATCCCTAGCTTGACATAGGTATTTTCTCACTTTGTTATTTGCTTCTTTCTTGACTAACAGTTTCTGACAGTGATTTATTTTTTCAGTTTTTCTGTAGTGAAGTCATTTTTTGTGATTTAGTTTGTTACTTAGAAAACAGGATTCCTAAAGTAAACACTTTCCCCTCTTTCTTGTGGTTTCATGCTTAACATTTGCTTCCCTAACCATTCTGGAATTTCTTACCTTTCTCTTCCTTTCCTTTCTTCTCTCCTTCCTTCCTTCCTTCTTCCCTATCTCTCCCTCTCTCCCTTCTTCCTTTTCTCATTCCTTCTTTCTTTTTTCCTTCCTTCCCTTCTTTCTTTCTCTATCTCCTTTCCTTCTCTTCCCCCCTTCCCTTTTTTTTCTCTTCCCCACAATGTGAAGTATAGCCGAAGTAGTTAATTAATTACCAGGCACCATTTATTAAATAACCACTCCTTCTCCTATTACACTGTGATGCACAATCACATTTAAAAGTTAATTTGCAAGCTGGGAGATTAGTTCTCAGTTGGTATTTGTAGGAAATGTGATCTGATATAAGATATTCTTTTTGGTAAGCACAACAGGAAGCACATGTATGACATCTAATGAGAAAACCAGAAATCAAGCCATGGTAAGGCAATGGTAGTTCTAATTTCAATATGTGTCTTGGCTTCAGCTTAGATTCCCAATCAGGCATTTAGAGGGTTTCCTTGTTTTGCTCATTACCTTGAATGTGATGCTTTCAAAGGGACAAAAAAACATTCCAATGCCTTCAGGAAATACTGAGAGTTCAGTGTGTTTTCCAGTTTGAGGCAAATGGGAGCTTTTATTTAAAAATCCCATTGCATCATTGCACAAAACATTTTTATTGTCTGGCCTTACTTTTTCTTTCCTTATCATTTAGTCTGCCAAACACTAAGTTTTCTCTCAGTCTATTACTTTTCCCATTCACCCACAATATATCAGAAATGCATTATATTGTGTAACACAGGTTAAAATACTGTCTTAGTATTGGCTTTGATAAAGGTAATTTTTGTTTACAAATGTAAAAGTCCCTCGTGTGAGTAGCTGTGAACAATTCTTCAATATTACTTACTATAGCTCTCTCTATCAAAAGTATCTGAATGTAGTGATAGCAAAAAAAAAAAAAAAAGTTGCTACAAAATCCAATCTGAAGCAGTGACAATTATTAATCACTTTTCCAGTTAACTTGTACAATAAAAGTAATTATCTTTAGAACCACTGAGTCTCAGTTACTACAAGGATAAAACTGAGGGTTCTGTCGGAACTTCAAACTGTTTACCAAAGTAATGACCGACTTCCAGATCCTGATGAATGGATGACAAGGTAATATATTATTTTTCCAACTTGATTTTTCTAGGAACTCACATCTTACGAATTTTGAAATGGGGAACATTGCTATTAACAAAGACAAAAAAAATGCGTGTCTAAATCAAAGTCAAATATACTTTAAACATTCATTTAGCAGTTATAAGTATTTATTAATTTTATTTTTAAATTTTTAATAATTCTGTCACTGTAAAGATTTGTGAAGGCTTAGTTTGGGTTTTGTGGAAATTACATCCAGGAAATGCCATTCCTCTTGTTCAGTTTTTTTTCTTTTTCCCACCTTCACACTGATACTAACAACACCATGACTGGTATATTTTATTTTTCATTCACCTAGCCACTATTACTGATATGAATCAAAGGTGGTAAATATACTAATCATGTGCTGCAACTTCCCAATTCTGATCTGATGATAGATATCACTAGTCAACTGCAACATCTTTCTCTTTATATTTGCTGTATAAAGTCTTTCACAACTTTCCTAAAAGCGGTGAGATAACTAAGCAGTTCAAAGGTCGTCCCTGACACTGGCTGTGGAACGTGAACTTATGACCGACTCCAAGTGGACAGAAGGAAGTAACAATGTCCACAAGGAAGTAACAAAGTCAACAAGGAAAGCAAAATCAAGAATTAGCTGATGAGAATAGAAACAGACCTTTCTGCTGTAGCTTACCTGCTGGTGGTCACTGAAATAATAAGGACCGTAGGACCCCATTCTAGGGGACTGGAATGCAAAAGTAGGAAGTCAAGAAACACCTGGAGTAACAGGAAAATTTGGCCTTGGAATACGGAATGAAGCAGGGCAAAGACTAATAGAGTTTTGCCAAGAAAATGCACTGGTCATAACAAACACCCTCTTCCAACAACACAAGAGAAGACTCTACACATGGACACCGAAATCAGGTTGATTATATTCTTTGCAGCCAAAGATGGAGAAGCTCTATACAGTCAGCAAAAACAAGACCAGGAGCTGACTGTGGCTCAGACCAAGAACTCCTTATTGCCAAATTCAGACTGAAATTGAAGAAAGTAGGGAAAACCACTAGACCAGTCAGGTATGACCTAAGTCAAATCCCTTATGATTATACAGTGGAAGTGAGAAATAGATTTAAGGGCCTAGATCTGATAGATAGAGTGCCTGATGAACTATGGAATGAGGTTCATGATATTGTACAGGAGACAGGGATCAAGACCATCGCCATGGAAAAGAAATGCAAAAAAGCAAAATGGCTGTCTGGGGAGGCCTTACAAATAGCTGTGAAAAGAAGAGAAGCAAAAAGCAAAGGAAAAAAGGAAAGATATAAACATCTGAATGCAGAGTTCCAAAGAATAGCAAGAAGAGATAAGAAAGCCTTCTTCAGCAATCAATGCAAAGACATAGAGGAAAACAACAGAATGGGAAAGACTAGAGATCTCTTCAAGAAAATCAGAGATACCAAAGGAACATTTCATGCAAAGATGGGCTCGATAAAGGACAGAAATGGTATGGACCTAACAGAAGCAGAAGATATTAAGAACAGATGGCAAGAATACACAGAAGAACTGTACAAAAAGATCTTCATGACCCAGATAATCACGATGGTGTTATCACTGACCTAGAGCCAGACATCCTGGAATGTGAAGTCAAGTGGGCCTTGGAAAGCATCACTACGAACAAAGCTAGTGGAGGTGATGGAATTCCGGTTGAGCTATTTCAAATCCTGAAAGATGACGCTTTGAAAGTGCTGCACTCAATAGGCCAGCAAATTTGGAAAACTCAGCAGTGGCCACACGACTGGAAAAGGTCAGTTTTTGTTCAAATCCCAAAGAAAGGCAATGCCAAAGAATGCTCAAACTACCACACAATTGCACTCATCTCACATGCTAGTAAAGTAATGCTCAAAATTCTCCAAGTCAGGCTTCAGCAATACGTGAACCATGAACTTCCTTATGTTCAAGCTGGTTTTAGAAAGGCAGAGGAACCAGAGATCAAATTGCCAACATCCGCTGGATCATGGAAAAAGCAAGAGAGTTCCAAAAAAACATCTATTTCTGCTTTATTGACTATGTCAAAGCCTTTGACTGTGTGGATCACAAGAAACTCTGGAAAATTCTGAAAGAGATGGGAATACCAGAACACCTGATCTGCCTCTTGAGAAATTTGTATGCAGGTCAGGAAGCAACAGTTAGAACTGGACATGGAACAACAGACTGGTTCCAAATAGGAAAAGGAGTACGTCAAGGCTGTATATTGTCACCCTGTTTATTTAACTTATATGCAGAGTACATTATGAGAAATGCTGGACTGGAAGAAACACAAGCTGGAATCAAGATTGCCGGGAGAAATATCAATCACCTCAGATATGCAGATGATACCACCCTTATGGCAGAAAGTGAAGAGGAACTAAAAAGCCTCTTGATGAAAGTGAAAGAGGAGAGTGAAAAGGTTGGCTTAAAGCTCAACATTCAGAAAACAAAGATCATGGCATCCGGTCCCATCACTTCATGGGGAATAGATGGGGAAACAGTGGAAACAGTGTCAGACTTTATTTTTGGGGACTCCAAAATCACTGCAGATGGTGACTGCAGCCATGAAATTAAAAGACGCTTACTCCTTGGAAGAAAAGTTATGACCAACCTAGATAGCATATTCAAAAGCAGAGACATTACTTTGCCAACAAAGGTTCGTCTAGTTAAGGCTATGCTTTTTCCTGTGGTCATGTATGGATGTGAGAGTTGGACTGTGAAGAAGGCTGAGTGCCGAAGAATTGATGCTTTTGAACTGTGGTGTTAGAGAAGGCTCTGGATAGTCCCTTGTACTGCAAGGAGATCCAACCAGTCCATTCTGAAGGAGATCAGCCCTGGGATTTCTTTGGAAGGAATGATGCTAAAGCTGAAACTCCAATACTTTGGCCACCTCATGCGAAGAGTTGACTCATTGGAAAAGACTCTGATGCTGGGAGGGATTGGGGGCAAGAGGAGATGTGGACAACAGAGGATGAGATGGCTGGATGGCATCACTGACTCGATGGACGTGAGTCTGAGTGAACTCCTGGAGTTGGTGATGGACAGGGAGGCCTGGCGTGTTGCGATTCATGGGGTCGCAAAGAGTTGGACACGACTGAGCGACTGATCATACTGATCTACAGGACCCCTGGTTTCTAGTGTTACAGGAAGAAGCTGTGTGCACAGTTCTCCTGGACTAAGTGACTCCCAAGAACAGAGTTCTCCCTTAAGAAAGACTATACTGCCACAGATAATTAAACCCTAAAGGAAGCCTTTCTCTATTTACAGGCACAGCTTTATCCATATCTTTCTATGAATATATCTAAGAAAGGACTGCCGTCGTATCCACTTAGGTATGTATTTATCAGACCCAACTTCCAAACTGATTTCTCCAAAAACAATGCAATATATCTGATCATCAAAACTGAATAATAAAATATGAAAAATAAGCACACACAATTCAAAACTATCAAATACATTTGAAACTATAAAATATTTTCTCCTGAAACATTTGAAATAATAAGAAACATTTGCTCCATTGCTGAAATGCATAGGGCCACATATTCTCCTGCCACAAACATAAGATTGCAACAGAAAGAACATGAGCACATGGCCGCTTATCTCACACAGAGTTCCCAGTACTCCTGGCACAGGCATTCCAAATGGAACTGGGACAGTGCAGGAACTCAGGATCTTGGAGATTTCAAAGTGTTTCGTCTCACCTCCTTTATTCAGCTGTCTGTATTTTGGTCATCACTAGTGTTTTTCCCAGAGCTACTTTCAGGTTTCTGATATAGCTGAGAGGGTTCCATAGAGCTGGATAAAATATTTAGTATGTTCTCAGACACTTGTTAATCAAAATGTAACTGATATTCTCTACATTCCCTTTTTTCCCCCTCCTCACCCACCTACCAACTGTCACCATCTAGATCACAGTTGGCTGATATTTGGCAGGAGGATTCTACTCCTTCCATATGGCCTCATCTCAGCCATCACTAATGGATCACGGAATACTTTCCCATCAGCCTCAGAGCCCTTTCAACACAGGACTCTCTGAACAGCCTTTTCAAATAATCCCCAGTAAGAGACGAAACCAAATGAACTCCCTGAACCAATTTGAAGTCATGGGGTATAGAGATGTTCTGAACTTGGCAATGTAAATGCAATCAATTTGGCATAAAAGAATACCTGAATCTAAGCTAAACCTATCAAGTTAGGATCTTCAGGAGTGAGAGTTCCAGAATTTACATTTTAAACAATTCACCAGGATGATTATTGTACAGCCAGCGCTGTACCTGTTCACAGATTAGCATCTGGGTGAGACGGGAAGAGAGGGAAAAAATGAATATATTTAAGATTGCTGAACCTCAGTTTGCTAATCTACAAGAACGGTATCGCCATACTTTCTTCAGTGGGCTCTTTGTAAGACAAAATGAAATCATGTGCTTGGATGCACCCAGTACTCAACATGGGATTGGTGCTCCACACCCATCGTTCCCTCTCTTAGCCGACTCACTAGCAATCTGACTTCAAGGGAGATCGTCCCGGTGTGATTAACTCCTTAATCTGCTGTCAAGGAAACAAAAAAACCACATATCCCCTTCTCTCAAAGCCCTCTTATCTGAGTAGCTCCTGATACTTCTGAAATTACCACTTTTCTTACAGGCGGGAAACCAGGGTTCCATCCCTGGGGTGGGAAGATCCCCTGGAGGAGAAAATGGAAACCTACTCCAGTATCCTTGCCTGGAATATTCCATGGACAGAGGAGCCTAGTGGGCTACCGTCCATGGGGCCGCAAACAGTCAGACATGACTGAGCAGCTAACATACTTTGTAGGTATTTGACACTGGTATGTTTTGTTTCCAATAGTTTACACATATACATATTAAAGTAAGTCTTAAAGTCTTATTACCTTTTGTCACCTTGACACAGAAATGAAGAAGTGACACATATGTCCAATACTGGCTGAACAAGGCCATGAAATCTGAATTGCCTCTAAGACAAGTGGATGAGTACAAATTAACCACACCTCTGAAATAATATTTTAGCAGTTTTCTTCCAGCCAACATCTTCACCAAAAGGCACAACTCACCTGGAAAGAAACAAAGGCATGACTGAATGGGAGATGCACATGTATATTCACTGAGATATGTTTATGATATTCCTAAAATCATGCCAAATTTAATATTTTGCATTTATCGCTTGCTTACAGAGCCAACTTTTTCCCTCAAAGATCTTGAAGACTTTGAAGGAACTGTATACACTAAAATGAAGGAGAGAGGGTGTCAGGACAATATGATTTTTAAAAAGATGTGCATTATACAGTACAATTGGCCATGTCAGAGTTATGTGCTCTGTGTTCATCCCTGTAATCTGGGGAATGGAGGCTGTAGGTGGATGAGGAGCAGGCATGATTATAAGCATCATCAAGACGACATGAACTGATGGAGGGGTAGTTTCCCCCAGAAACAGCAGCCCCAAACAGAAGACAATAGATACTCTCAAAATCTCAACCTTCCCTATTAGATCCAGATTTTTTTCTGATCAATTGTTATCAACATTTCCTGGCTAAAATGCACATTAGTGACAATGAGATACAAGCTTAAGCATCTATTGTTCATTCCTCACGCCACATGTTTTGTGAAGAAGAGCTCAATCTAGAAGTCTAATCAAAACCAGTAAGAAAAGGATCTCTCAAAAGTATCTAAATGGAAGCTGGCTGGCAAAATTAAACGGGAGATAATCCAATCACTGAAAGACTCTATCTGCTTATCATAAAACAATGGAATTCAGCTCAATAAAAAGTCTTGTAAGTGCTCCTTAAAATTATATGTACCATGCTGAATATCATTAGTGACTAAGAGAATGTAAATCAAAACTACAGCCACACACCCCACACCTACCAGGATGGCTAAAATGTTAAAAGGCAAACAATAAAACGTTTTGGTGACTTCTGATTTCCAATCCAGCAGTTTAGGAGATTAGAAGTCACCTCTTTGCCCTCAGTTCAGTTCAGTTCAGTTGCTCAGTCGTGTCCGACTCTTTGCGACCCCATGAATCACAGCACGCCAGGCCTCCCTGTCCATCACCAACTCCCAGAGTTCACTCAGACTCACGTCCATCGAGTCAGTGATGCCATCCAGCCATCTCATCCTCTGTCGTCCCCTTCTCCTCTTGCCCCCAATCCCTCCCAGCATCAGTCTTTTCCAATGAGTCAACTCTTCGCATGAGGTGACAACAAGTTAAAAACAATGATCAAATGGGAAAATCAGAAGCTCTTCTTACACTCATCAGAGAAGTGAGGACACAGGGCAAAGCCCAAATTGAAGAGACAGACAGGTAGGTACAAGAATCACAATAGTTTGGAAACTCGTCAGTGGAACCTTCCGAGGGGAACCTATGGCAGGTGGGAAAACCTGAACTGTAGTTGATGAACTGCTGGAGGCTCACTAGACAAGTCTAAGGGTGAAAAAATGCAAGGGACCCATAGTGAACCAAGAGTGAACACTAGTGTAAACCACAGACTTTGGGTGAGAATGGTAGGTCAATGTAGATGCATTAGTTGTAACAAATGCATCATGCCAGTGGGTAATATTGCTAATAAGGGAAGCCAAGCATGTGTGGGGACAGGCAACATACAACTTCCTCTCCATTTGGCTACAAATCTAAAAGTGCTCTAAAAAATCTTTCCCCCAAAATTGCTTTCATCTCTGGAAGAACCCCATCATAGTAGCCACCCCCACCCCACTATTGTGCATTTTATCTCCACAAACCTTACCAGGTCCTCACTGTGAAAATTCCCTGCTGATTCTTCTAGCGGGAAGGGGAAAGTACCATTTTGACACACGCCAGAGTACTCTGTTCTTCCTAACAAGGTCTGCCCTCAGAGACAATTATCCTGCCACAGTCTAATCTGCTGGGTTATGTTAGATCCTAACCTACCTGGGGAAGGGATAGCCAAATCTCGCTGGATCTATGTGAGGGGAAAGAAACCTCAACTACAGTTCCCTTTGTCCTTTCATAAGGGAACTGAGTACTCAACTCTAGGCCTCTGTCCCACCATATATGGGTAGGCTGGGGCAAAACTGAGAAGTAATTGTGAAGTTCACAGTCCAGGGACTGAGATATAATTATAGGACTACAGAAATTCCTCCCCTCTAACACCTTACTATCACATTACTAAAGGTTTACTTATCACAGCTCCTTTTACCCAGTATGTCACGTCCATGATGAGCCATCCTCAGTTGCTCAGTTGTGTCTGACTCTTTGTGACCCCATGGATTGCACCCACCAGGTTCCTCTGTCCATGGGGTTTCCCAGGCAAGAACACTGCAGTGGGTTGCCATTTCCTCCTCCAGGGAACCTTCCCCACCCAGGAATCAAATCCGCATCTCTTGAATCTCCTGCATTCGGATTCTTTACCACTGAGCCACTTGGGAAGATCCCTGCTGCTGCTGCTGCAAGTCGCTTCAGTTGTGTCCGACTCTGTGCGACCCCACAGACGGCAGCCCACCAGGCTCCCCCGTCCCTGGGATTCTCCAGGCAAGAACACTGGAGTGGGTTGCCATTTCCTTCTCCAGTGCATGAAAGTGAAAAGTGAAAGTGAAGTCGCTCAGTCGTGTCTGACTCTTCGAGACCCCATGGACTGCAGCCTACCAGATTCCTCCGTCCATGGGATTTTCCAGGCAAGAGTACTAGAGTGGAGTGCCATTGCCTAGCTACTGATAGCTAGATCCATAGCTATCAGTAAATCTCTACACGGCATAACAAAATGTCAAAAAATATAATTTGAAAAGACAAAACCAAGGGAGTCATATATGGCAAGAATGTTGGAATTATCAAACTAGGAATTTAAAATAACTGATTAGCATGCTAACAACTCTAACACAAAAAGTAGATAATAAGCAAGAACAAAGGAATACTGTAACCAAGAGAGAAATTCTAAGAATCAAAAAGAAATTCTAGAAAAAAAATTCTAGAAAAACACCATAGAAGGAATGAAGAGTGCCTTTGAAGAGCTCATTGGTAGATCTGACACAGCTGAGGAAAGAATCTCTAAGCTTGAGAATATGTCTATAGAAACTCCCAAGACTGAAAAGCAAAGAGAAAAAACGACTTTAAAAATGGAACAGAATATTCAATGACTGAAAAACAACTACAAAAAATGTAAAATATGTGCAACGGGGAGACCAGAAAGGGAGGGAGGGAAGAGAGAGAGGAAGCAAGGAAGGAAAGCAATATTTGAAGCAACAAGATGAAAAATTTCCTCCAAATTAACTCAAACATCAAACTACAGATTCAGGAATCTCAAAAAACACGAAACAGGACAATTGCCAAAAACACAAAATAAAACTACATCTTAGTCAAATTTGGAAAATCAAAGATAAAATAATTTTGAAAGAACTAGAGGGGGAAAAAATCTTATTTATAGAAGAGCAAAGTTAACGGTTATAGCTTGACTTCTCAGAAATCGTGCATGTGAAAAAAAATGTATTAAATATTTAAAGTAATGAGAGGAAAAAAACCCACTAACCTAGAATTCTATATACCTTGTGAACAGATGTGAAGGAGAAATGAAGACTGACTTTCTCCCACAAACAAAAGGTGAGAATTTGATGCCAGTATGCCTGCCCTTTAAAAAATTTTAAAAAGAGTTTTTTCAGAGAGAAAGACAATAATATGAGCAAGAAACTCAGATCTCTATAAAGAATCATATATCTGCATTCATCAGAGGATAAGTGAAGGTAAAATAAAAACTTTAATTTTCTTATTCTTAATCACAAACAAGTTTGCACAAAATAATTGCAACTGTATCTGATTATGCAAAGATCCTTGTGTGTGAATGTATATGTGTGTGTGTGTGTAATTATATATAAGTGAAATGAATGACAACAGTGATACAAGGAATGTAAGGAAGGATTTAGGAATATGTTGTTATTATAGGGTATTTGCACTAGCTATGAAGAGGTACAGTGTTATTTGAAAGTAGACTTGGATTAGTTGTAAATGTTTGCTGCAAACTCTAGAGCAATAAAATGGGGGAAAAAAGCATAACTGATACACTAGAAAAGGACAGAAACTGGAATTATAAAGACGGCAATGGAAGACAAAAGTAGGAACAAAAGAATAAGGGCTACAAATAGAAAACTGTAACAAAGTATTAATAGACACTAATTTGAATATATCAATAATCACTTTAAAGGTAAATAGTCAAATAAACCAAATAAAAGACAGAGATCCCAGTATGGATCAAAAAACAAGACCCAAATATAGGTTGTCTACAGAATCCACTTTAAAATAAAGGTATTTATACCCACAAATTTCATATACTAGAAGAAATGGACCAATCCTTGAAAGATACAATCTGCCAAAACTCATACAATAGGAAATAAACAATTCGAACTAACCTATGTCAATTAAAGAAATTAAATCAATAATCAGTTACCTTCTAAAATATAAAGCATCAGGTCCAGATAGATTCTCTGGTGAGTTCTACGAACATTAAAAGGAAGAAATCATTCCAATTTTATATCAATACTTTTTCCAGTATTAGAAGTATTAGAAAATACTTCCTAACTCATTCTCCCAACAAGAAGTCAACTTTAAATTAAAGATACATATAGATTAAAAGAAAGAGAAGAATAAAGATATGCCCCGCTATTGCTAGACAAAAGAAACTAAAATAGCTGTATTAATTTCAGGCAAAGCAGACTTCAGAGCAAGGAAAATGTTCAAGAACAGAGAGTGTGTTCAGTTCAGTTCAGTCACTCAGTCGTGTCCAACTCTTTGCGAATCCATGAATCTCAGCACGCCAAGCCTTCCTGTCCATCACCAACTTCTGGAGTTCACCCAAACTCATGTGCATCAAGTCGGTGATTCCATCCAGCCATTTCATCCTCTGTTGTCCCCTTCTCCTCCTGCCCTCAATCCCTCCCAGCATCAGAGTCTTTTCTAATGAGTCAACTCTTCGTATGAGGTGGCCAAAGTATTGGAAGAAGCACAAGCTGGAATCAAGATTGCTGGAAGAAATATCAATAACCTCAGATATGCAGAAGACACCACCCTTATGGCAGAAAGTGAAGAGGAACTAAAAAGCCTCTTGATGAAAGTGAAAGAGGAGAGTGAAAAAGTTGGCTTAAAGCTCAACATTCAGAGAGGGTGTTACATAATTATAAAGGGGCCAATACTCCAAGAAGACAATAATAATCAGTGTGTATAGACCTTAAAACAGAATGTCAAGATACTTGAAGCAAAAACTAATAGAACTGCAAGGAGCCATTACTATAGTTGGAGATGTCAACTCTATTAGAAATGGATGGATCCAGTAGGCAGAAAATCACTAAGTACACGGTTAAACTCTATAGCACTACCAATTAACTAGATATAATTTACATCTATAGACTACTTCACCCAACAACAGCAAAATATACATTCGTCTCAAGCTCACATGGAGCATTCACCAAGACAGAATACATTCTAGGTCATAAAACACACCTTAACATATTTAAATAAATAGAAATCATAAAATGTCTGCTCTCAGACCCCAGGGAATTAAGCCAGAACTCAGTAACATTAAGATAGCTTGAAAATCTCAAAACATTAAGATAGCTTGAAAAATTCAAAATCTCAAAATACATAGAGATTAAGGAACACATGTCTAAATAACACATGAGTTAAAGAATACATTTCAAAAGATTTTATAATATTTTGCACTAAATGAAAATGAGAATAAAACTTAAAATTTGTGGTATACAGTGAAAGCAGTGCCTACAGGAAATTTTAGAGCATTGAATGTCAGGAAAAAAGCAGGAATAAAAAACTGATAACCTAAACTTTTACGTTAGGATGCTAGAAAATGAACAAATTAAATCCAAAGTAAGCAGAAGTAAAGATATAATAAAAACAGAGCAGAAATCAATCAAATTTAAGAAAGGAAATCAATACATATAACCAACAGAACCAAAAACTAATTTTTAAAAATATCAATAAAATTGATAAGACTTTAGCCAAGTTAATTAAGAAAAAGATAAGGAAGACACAAATTACTAGTGTCAGAAATGTAGCTGGGCAACTTAGATCTTCAGCTGAGGAAACTTCTGCATCTTTAGTATCAGATATAAAAGTAGGGAAATCACTACAAGCTTAGTAGACAGAAAGGGATAATAGAAGGTTATTATGAACCACTGTATGCTCTCAAATTTGATAACCTAGAGGCAATAAACCAATCCTTGAAAGATACAGGTTAAATCTTTCATATGAGAAAAAGCTCAAAGAAAAAATATACAATGTGAATGTCCTATGTCTATTATAGAAATGTCATCAACAATTAATAACTTTCCAAAACAAAGAGCACCAGGCATAGATGGTTTCATGTGTGAATTATCCAAACATTTAAGGATGAAATTATGCCAACTTTCTACAATCTCTTTCAGAGGATAGAAGCAGAGAAAATACTTCCTAACTTGTGCCATGAGGCCAGGATTGCCTTAGTTCCTTAATAACAAGAAAAAGAATACAACCAGTACAATATCTTTCATGAACACAGATGCAAAAATTCTCATCAAAACATCAGTAACTTGAAACTTGTATAAAAACTATACACCACAACCAAATGGGATTTATTCCAAATAAGCAAAGCTGGTTCACCATTCAGTTAATGTAATCCATCTATAGGCTGCTGCTGCTGCTAAGTCACTTCATTCGTGTCCGATTCTGTGCAACCCCATAGACAGCAGCCCACCAGGCTCCCCCGTCCCTGGGATTCTCCAGGCAAGAACACTGGAGTGGGTTGCCATTTTCCTTCTCCAATGCATGAAAGTGAAAAGTGAAAGTGAAGTCACTCAGTTGTGTCCGACTCAGCGATCCCAGGGACTGCAGCCTACCAAGCTCCTCCGTCCATGGGATTTTCCAGGCAAGAGTACTGGAGTGGGGTGCCGTTGCCTTCTCCCATCTATAGGCTAATGAGGAAAAAAAAAAAAACACAATCATACCAACAGATGAAGAAAAGCATTTGGCAAAATCTAACATCTATTCATCTCAACATTCAAAAAACTAAGATCATGGCATCCAGTCCCACCACTTCATGGCAAATAGATGCAGAAAGAATGGCAACAGTGACAGATTTTATTTTCTTGGGCTCCAAAATCACTGCAGAGGGTGACTGCAGCCATGAAATTAAAAGACACTTGCTCCTTGGAAGAAAAGCTATGACAAACCTAGACAACATAGTAAAAAGCAGAGACATTACTTTGCCAACAAAGGTCCATAAAGTCAAAGTTATGGTTTTTCCAGTAGTCATATATGGATGTGAGAGATGAAACCATAAAGAAAGCTGAGTGCCGAAGAATTGATGCTTTTTAACTGTGGTGTTGGAGAAGACTCTTGAGAGTCCCTTAGACAGCAAGGAGACCAAACCAGTCAATCCTAAAGGAAATCAACCCTGCATATTCATTGGAAGGACTGATGCTGAAGCTGAAGTTCTAATACTTTGGCCACCTGATGCGAAGAACTGACTCACTGGAAAAGACCCTGATGCTGGGAAAGATTTAAGGCCAGAGGAGGGGATGACAGAGGTTGAGATGGTTAGATGGCATCACTGACTCAACAGACTTAAGTCTGAGCAAGCTTTGGGAGCTGGTGATGGACAGGGAAGCCTAGTGTACTGCCATCCATGGGGTCGCAAAGAGTCAGACACAATTGAGTGACTGAACTGAATGTCTCTTCAAGATCAAAATTCTCAGCAAACCACACATAGAGGGGAACTTCATCAATAGCATCTACAAAAACCCACAGTTAATACCAAAGAAGATATATTACTATCAGTTGTGGGCACTCAACAGTGTTTGCTTTTATAATTAATTTGGAGAAATATTTGATGTTGGGGGTTTAGAATGGAAAACTGAGTAGAAACTGTCACATAGGAACTAGTAAACAACTAAATGAGCTATCTTCTAGCCTAAAGGTAGATCATCAACTGGGCATCAGTAGAGAGGAACTTGGAGAAGGCAATGGCATCCCACTCCAGTACTCTTGCCTAGGAAATCCCATGAATGGAGGAACCTGGTAGGCTGCAGTCCATGGGGTCACTAAGAGTCGGACACAACTGAGCAACTTCACTTTCACTTTTCACTTTCATGCATTGGAGAAGGAAATGGCAATCCACTCCAGTGTTCTTGCCTGGGGAGTCCCAGGGACGGGGGAGCCTGGTGGGCTGCGGTCTATGGGGCCACACAGGGTTGGACACGACTGAAGCAACTTAGCAGCAGCAGCAGCAGCAGAGAGGAATTTTATTGAAACACTTAAAGTACTCTGAATGCCTTCTCAATCCAACTAGAGAAAGGATTTTTTTAAAAAAAAGCAAAAGAAAGGGCGGGGGCGGGGGAGGGGGGAAAGGCCTCAAACTACCATAGTGAGTACAGTGAATGTACTCTTATTTGATAAGAGTAGGAGCAGTAGTAGCTGGTCAGGTAATCAAAAAAAAAAAAAGAAGAAGAAGAAGGTTAAAACAAATAATCATATAAAGTGTATTTAAGTACTTTTAAGAACTGTGAAGGCTCTCAGATCTTCCAGTCTCCTTACAAGCTAATACGTTTGCCTGCCACAGCTTTATCTATCCACAAAACACCCCAAAATTATGGGCAAAACATACTGAAAAAAATTTCTGCATTTCTGAGGCTGATGGAAATGAAAAATATGAATCCGTCATTGAGGCCAGTGACAGTCTAAAGACATTTTACAACCCCTGATGGCATCTGTCCTGTGCAGCTGGTAGGTGAGGTGTCATGCAATTATGAGACTCAGGAACCAATCAAAATCCCCATTTTCTGAACTAGAGTGGGACATAAGTAGGTTATCATGGGGAGGAGTAGTAGTCATCACCATTGAGTCGAGCCTGGGGAACTGAAGCTGAGTCTCAGCCTATGGGTAGGTATTAGGGTTGAAGACTTGGAACCAATCTGAATCTGGGGATTTAATAACCATATACTTTAATTCTATTTTCAGTGAATTCCTATCAACATGGGTCTTTTGACCCCACCTTAAGTGTATAAAATTGGTTGAGTTCTTGATATTCTAGAATGTTGTTATTACTCTAATTAGCACCTTATTTATTTGTAAATTGAAAGTCATCTATATCATATCTGAACAAAACAATATATAACTCAAACATCGGTTCTAGGAATAAGGCATATTTGTTTTTTTCCCTATATACTGAGAAGTTCAAACCTTATTTATTAATTACCAAAGGAAAAGAGAAGGTTTACTTGATACCTTCTCTCAGAAAGGGAGAAAGTTTGTCTATTTATCTCCATGAGTAAACTGAAAAAAAAATTTTTTTAAGTGATTTGCAAAAAGGTCAACAGTATAGGAATAGTTTTTGTATGTGTGTGTGTGTGTGTCTTTGGTTTTTCTCTGTTTTGTTTTGTTGTCATTGGGTTACACTGTCATTGTGTACTTGGAGAATCTCCTGAATACTTTTACTCTCATCAAGAATGATTATTTTGGATAATTGATAATGGGCAGAATTGAGGTTGTAAATTGGTAGAGAAACTAATGATAACTGATCCTGTAAACTGAGGTTAATAGTATTGAAGGGTTTCATTCTTGGGATGTTTATTTTTATTATCACCATTATTATTTTTATTATTATTAAATTATTACCATTATTAAATGGAGAGAGAAATGGCAACCCACTCCAGTATTCTTGCCTGGAGAGTCCCATGGACAGAGGAGCCTGGTGGGCTACAGTCCAGGGGGTCACAAGGAGTCAGACACAATTGAGCAACTAACACAACAACAGTTTTTTGGTTTTGAGCTTTGTGAGAGCTCTTCTGTTTACACTGCAACATGACTGACAAAGTAGAATCCAGCCTGCTTCACATAGCCAGGTTGCCAAGAGTGTCACAAAAATTCTCTGCCAAATTCGTGGGAACTTTGCACATCAGCTGGATAAATGTGGATCTAACAGAGCAGTCGTTCATCACTGCCTTCATATAACTTCTGAAATACAAAATAATTAATTCATTTAGGATGATCCACTGCATTTGCTGTTGTTGGCTATGTTAGACATTAGTTAATCATAAAATGCTTTCAGGATATTAACTAAATACTGTTAATTTATTGGCACAGACTATATTACTGGGATTTGAGGAGAGTCTGGGTGTTCATTGGAAGGACTGACGCTAAAGCTGAAACTCTAATACTTTGGCCACCTCATGCGAAGAGTTGACTCATTGGAAAAGACTGATGCTAGGAGGGATTGGGGGTAGGAGGAGAAGGGGACGACAGAGGATGAGATGGCTGGATGGCATCACCGACTCGATGGACATGAGTTTGAGTGAACTCCGGGAGTTGGTGATGGACAGGGAGGCCTGGCGTGCTGTGATTCGTGGGGTCGCAAAGAGTCGGACATGACTGAGTGACTGAACTGAACTGAACTGAATGACAATGTCTAGGACTCAGTAAAGAGAGTACTTAACTTTGTGGCTAAAAGGATATAATACGTTGTAGTCAGGCAGGCTGCTGCTGCTGCTGCGTCACTTCAGTCGTGTCTGACTCTGTGCGACCCCATAGAGAAGGCAATGGCACCCCACTCCAGTACTCTTGCCTGGAAAATCCCATGGATGGAGGAGCTTGGTAGGCTGCAGTCCATGGGGTCGCTGAGAGTCGGACACGACTGATCGACTTCACTTTCACTTTTCACTTTCATGCACTGGAGAAGGAAATGGCAACCCACTCCAGTGTTCTTGCCTGGAGAATCCCAGGGATGCGGGAGCCTAGTGAGCTGCCAGATGTCTATGGGGTCTACAATCTACTAAAGAGGAATATTTATATAATGCAGGACGTAACTGTTGAGAGGGCCATCTGTTTCTTTTATTGCTACATGGACCATACAAGTTAAATATAGCTGGCTGTTTGAACCACTGGGTAAGACAAAAGTTCTGCTTGGGTAAGAGATTTATGTATATTGTTCTCTCACACTGCTTTCATTGAGGGCTGTGAGGAAATTCTGCCTATTAATGCATCAAACAGGTACTTTTCTTAAAAACATAAGAATATCAATAAACCTATTTTGGGGAAAACTTAGTAAAGCCTTAAAAATTCCAACTAATTCATTTTTTTCAAGGATTTTAAAATTTTTTTTATTGAGGCTTTGAATGTGTAGCATGTTGAAGACACAAAATTTTATGCAAATAAAAATTAATGCTAAGAATCATCAGTAATATATTGTATATGTGTGTGTGTTTGTGTGTGTGACACAGAGAGCAAGACAGAGACACTCGAGCCATGTGTATGTGCATTGAGGTATTTTAAATTAGCTTGTCATTTTTAGACTATAAGTGTTTCTGAACAGAAGAAATAAGTTGAGATCAATTAAACAAAAAACAAAAAAATCCTATTTTATTTTGTGGTAATAAATTTATGTTTTCAGAAATGAAATCAATCTAATACTAAATATATAATCATGCTGCTGCTGCTGCTAATTCACGTCAGTCATGTCCAACTCTGTGCGACCCCGTAGACGGCAGCCCATCCCTGGGATTCTCCAGGCAAGAACACTGGAGTGGGTTGCCATTTCCTTCTTCAATGCATGAAAGTGAAAAGTGAAAGTGAAGTTGCTCAGTTGTGTCCGACTCTTAGTGACCCCATGGACTGCAGCCTATCAGGCTCCTCCATCCATGGGATTTTCCAGGCAAGAGTACTGGAGTGGGGTGCCATTGCCTTCTCTGATATAATCATGAGGGCATGTTAAAAGATCAGTATAAAATTTCAGGTAAAACTCTCCTTCTCTGCCTCTTACCTCAGAACTCTTTGGAAGAAAAGTTATGACAAATCTAGATAGCATCTTAAAAAGCAGAAACATCACTTTGCCAGCAAAGGTCCATCTAGTCAAAGCTATGGTTTTTCCAGAGTCATGTACAGATGTGAGAGCTGGACCATAATGAAGGCTGAGCACCCAAGAATTGATGCTTTTGAACTGTGGTGTTGGAAAAGAGTCTTGAGACAGCAAGGAGGTCAAACCAGTCAATCCTAAAGGAAATTAACCCTGAATATTCATTGGAAGGACTGATGCTGAAGCTGAAGCTCCAATACTTTGGGCACGTGATGCAAAGAACAGACTCACTAGAAAAGACCCTGATGCTGGGAAAGATTGAAGGCAGGAGGAGAAGCGGGCAACAGAGGATAAGATGGTTAGATGGCATCACCCGACTCAATGGACATGAGTTTGGGCAAACTCAGGGAGATAGTTAAGGACAGGGAAGCCTGGCATGCTGCAGTTCATGGGGTCGCAAAGAGTCAGACACAACTTAGCAACTATTCTCATATTTTCAGTGATTATTGCAGAAATTATTTTACCAATTCTTTCCTACAGAAGACCAATATAATGATGACTTTCCTCAAAAGAATGCCAAGAAGAAAGAAAATCCAACAACATGCTCCCCTAAGGAACTCTCCATTTTCTGCAGTAGCTCACCATGTCAAAGATGAATTGGACAGGAACTCTGACCTTTGACTGACCTCAGAAAAGCCAAAAGAAAATGAACTAATGCTAACTTGCTATTTCTCTCAAATATCATTAAAAAATTACTACTTTTATTTTTCTGAAGGTAAATCTAATAATGATAACTTTTCATTCAGTATATATCCTTTGGAACTAGTCATAAAGAGACTTTCCATTTCTTTATATTTGACAAAAGGATTTCTCATTTTGGTTAATGTTCCCCTTTCTCAAAGAGCCCTTTCTCAATCACCATAATTTTTTCTCCACCACCTAACTTTATTATCCTGAATGTGGCAGATGTAGTAACAATGATGAAAAGTTTAAAGTGAAGACAAAGATACAGAAAATGAAGAAGAAACAATTTACTGAGTTTTATTTTGTGCCAGTCACTCTTTTGAGTGTCTTGAACATCTTCACTCATTAAACTTTACAAAAATTTTGTAATATAGATTCTATTTTTAATCACATTTTAGATATAAGAAAACTGAGGACATTCAGTAACTTGCCCAAGGTCACACAGCAGTTCCAAACTGTGGGCTTTCTAAGCTCAGTTCTACCAACATGACTTGCCCCTGCTTCCTGTATTTTATAAGTATACTTTTATCCACTTTGTCCACTAGTAGGGCTTCTGAAAAGTTCAAATGTATACCTCTGTCTTCCAAAACTTACTAGAAGAGACTGGACTTTCCAGCTGGCTCAGTGGTAAAGAATCCACCTGCCAATGCAGGAGATGTGGGTTCTAACCCTGGGTGTGGAAGATTCCCTGGACGAGGAAATGGCAACCCACTCCAGTATTCTTGCCTGGAAAATCCCATGGACAGAGGATCCTGGCAGGCTGCAGTCCATGGGGTTGCAAAGAGTGACACAGCTGAGCATCTAAGCATGCACTTTATGCAGTGTCAAACTACACAACCTAATCTGGCGTAAGTCTAAAACTTCATATTATTTTCTCTTTCCTCCTTATTCATTGACCTTTCATGCCAGATCACCTTTCTTAGAATCCTGGACCAGGATAAGGCCCTCCTTTGTGTTGGCTATCAAGATCCCTAATAAAGCCAAGTCTAGTCAGTCTCCCTCAGTGTTGGGCCAAACTCATCAAGGTCACTCCATTTAGCCTGTTTTTCTTGGCATCTCCTAACAAGATCTCACCCTAGATTTTATCAGTGGGTCTTACAATCAAATGTAGTCTACAGAACAGCAGCAGCAACATTACCTTGGAGCTTCTTAGAAATGTAGATTCTTTAGTCTCACCAGAGACCTATGATTAATTCCCATCCACGTCATGTGGATGGGAATTAGCTGCCTTTTGATAAATAGACCCATGTCTCTAATGCAGAGGTTTTTAAACCCCAATGAGCATTAGAATCACTTGAAGATTAAAACACAGATTTCTGGATTCCCACTTGTAGAGTGTCAGATTCAGTAGATCTGGGGAAGGGGAATCAAAAATTTATTTTTCAACTAGTTCCCAGCTGCTACTGCTGCTGTCCCGCGGACCAGACTTTGAAAACCACTGCTTTAACTCTTTCTGGATTTTGTCCTTTTCTGTATTTAAAACTTCTCTAGAAAGTTGTGAGTTCCCCTACATGGTGTTAGGAAGAACATGGCCCCTGGGTGATTCAGACATAAGAGCTATTGTCTGAGAAGTTGTGGACTAGTGAGAGCCAACACATATGGGGTGGGAAAGTGGGGATGGATGTCTGCAATCCTGGCCCTGACCCTAATGTCTAAACCATTGTTTCTTCCATCACAGTAATTTCATAGGATAATTTTACTTCCATATTTAACTGAATGGTCACAATTACAAACAAGATGAGACAAAATATATGTTAAAGAGCCTGTTATAGGAGTTTCTAAACTCATAATCATGTAATAAAGAGACATTTCATTAAGAAATCCAAAAGCTGGAGGGTCATGGTGTATAAGCAGAACTAGGGATTGAAAAAGATAAAACAGTGAAGAATAATAAACTGTTTGGGTCTTTACTGGACAAATGTCTAGTGAGCTTCTCACTCCCAAATTATTTTAGAAATTAGTATTTTGGACTTTCTCCATTGTATAAAAGTAAAACTATAGGTTCAGTTCAGTTCAGTTCAGTTCAGTCGCTTAGTCATGTCCAACTCTTTGCAACCCCATGAATGGCAGCATGCCAGGCCTCCCTGTCCATCACCAGCCCTCGGAGTTCACTCAGACTCACGTCCATTGAGTCAGTGATGCCATCCAGCCATCTCATCCTCTGTTGTCGCCTTCTCCTCCTGCCCCCAATCCCTCCCAGCATCAGGGTCTTTTCCAATGAGTCAACTCTTTGTATGACGTGGCCAAAGTATTGGAGTTTCAGCTTTAGCATCAGTCCTTCCAATGGTTATTCTATACCAAATCACTAAGAAAACATAAAAATAAATGTGTGTCAGTTTATCACTGACATATAAAATAGAAAAAATTTAAGCTGTGCAATTATGGAATATTTCCCAGAATGTTCAAGCTTTATACAAGACAGCCTGTAAAAGGAAATGGCAACCCACTCCAGTATTCCTGCCTGGAGAATCCCATAGACAGAGGAGCCTTACAGGCTACAGTTTATGGGGTCACAAGAGTCAGACATGACTTAGCAATTAAACCACCACCACCACTAGACAAGACAGCTGGCGATTTTCCAACATGATAATCATTTATAACACGGTTTCAGGGGGAATAATGGGAATGGCCAATTACTCTTTCTTGTAGATTGTTAGAATTTAAAATAAAGGATTGGAACATTGAAAACATACTGATATGTGTATATTCAAAAGCTAACATGGCTTCTTCAAGAGAATTAGAACTTATTTGGAATAATGAGAAAAAAGTGGCTTTAAAATCTATTTAGATTTTCAGATATTTTTCTATATCAAACACTTTTCAAATGCATTGAGTCACCAAGCAATAAGTACAGATTTTGCAACGGATTTGGACAGGAATTACAGGATAAGAATAACTAACTCATCTCTGTAGTCTCCTTTTATACCTTATAGATAATTATGAGAAAGCAGTCCATGGTCAAATCTCCAAGTCTATAAATATAAAGCATAAGGTCTTTATTGGAGTGAAATTCTAAGCTAAAGGAGATAAACAGTGGAAATCTCTTTTGGTATGAGAGGGCATAATAATGGCAAATGAGTTTCCATGTGAGAAAATCCAGAAAGAAAGTGGCTTATGGAAGGTTAATCCAGACTTTACTCATTGAATGGCAAAATGGTAAGCTCAAAGCCAGAAACAATCCAGATAAAGGACTAGGCAATTATTATATACCCTTTTCTAGAGACTTCAGTTCACTGTGCCATCTCAGGGGGAAAAAAATCAAAAGCTGGTTTCTTAAAAGAAAATAAAATAATAAAATAATTGCCTGGATATTGCACAAAGTCATAAGTACACAACAGAAATGAAACCCAACAACCGGAATCTGAGACCATGAAGTGGGTGGTTTAATAAGATAGGGATGCAAGGATAAAATTTTTTAACCTGCAAACATGATATACTTGGTGTGAGATGGAAATCTTTGAAATGTGAAAAAAGAAAACATATAAAATGAAAGAAAGAGTTATTTTACACAACAGAGAAATAAATTACTATTGTTTCCTGAGACATAGAACAAGCTAAGAGAAAGTGAAAATATTCTGAAAGCTTTCTGATAACACTGTGGGTAGAGGTTACAATGATGTTCTCGCTAAGGAAAAATGGGGAGGGATAGATTTTTACTTACAGGTCCTTAATCTCTGGAGTGAGGATGGTCATGGATGACCACTACAGTTTTCTGGAGCTTCATATATGAACAAAAGTCTATGAAGACCTACAAGACCTTCTAGAACTAAAAAAAAAAAGATGCCCTCTTCATCATAGGGGACTGGAATGCAAAAGCAGGAAGCCAAGAGATACCTGGAGTAACGGACAAGTTTGGCCTTGGAGTACAAAATGAAGCAGGGCGAAGGCTAACAGAGTTTTGCCAAGAGAACGCACTAGTCATAATAAACACCCTCTTCCAACAACACAACAGAAGATTCTACACATGGACATCACCAGATGGTCAATACTGAAATCAGACTGATTATATTCTTTGCAACTAAAGATGGAGAAGCTCTATACAGTCAGCGAAAACAAGACGGGGAGCTCACTGTGGCTCAGGTGATGAACTCCTTATTACAAAATTCAGATGTAAATTGAAGAAAGTAGGGAAAAACCACTAGACCACTCAGGTATGACCTAAATCAAATCCCTCACAATTATACAGTGGAAGTACAAATATATTCAAGGGATTAGCACCAATAGATAAGAGTGTCTGAAGAACTATGGACAGAGGTTTGTAACACTGTACAGGAGGTGGTGATCAAAACTATCCCCAAGAGAAAGAAATGCAAAAAGGCCAAATGGTTGTCTGATGAGGCATTACAAATAGCTGAGAAAAGAAGAGAAGGGGAGGCATAGGAGAAAAGCAAAGATATATCCATCTGAATGCAGAATTCCAAAGAAAAGCAAAGAGAGATAAGAAAACCTTCCTCAGTGATCAGTGTAAACAGATAGAGGAAAACAAGAGAATGGGAATGACTAGAGATGTCTTCAAGAAAATTAAAGATATCAAGGGAACATTTCATGCAAAGATGGGCTCAATAAAGGACAGAAACAGTATGGACCTAACTGAAGCAGAAGATATTAAGAAGAGGTGGCAAGAATACACAGAAAAACTACACAAAAAATATCTTAGTGACCTGGATAACTATGATGGTGTGATCACTCACCTAGAGCCAGACATTCTTGAGTGCAAAGTCAGTGGGCCTTAGGAAGCATCATCACTACAAACAAAGCTAGTGGAAGTAATGGAATTCTAATTGAGCTATTCCAGATCCTTAAAATGATGCTGTTAAAGTGCTGCACTCAATATGCCAGCAAATTTGGAAAACTCAGTAGTGGCCACAGGACTGGAAAAGGTCAGTATTCATTTCAATCCCAAAGAAAGGCAATGCCAAAGAATGTTCAAACTACTGCACAATTGTACTCATCTCACATGCTAGCAAAGTGATGCTCAAAATTCTCCAAGCTAGGCTTCAACAGTACATGAACTGAGAATTCCAGATGTTCAAGCTGGATTTAGAAAAGATAGAGGAACCAGGGATCAAATTGCCAACATCCGCTGAATCATAGAAAAAGCAAGAGAATTTCAGAAAAACATCTACTTCTACTTCATTGACTATGCTAAAGCCTTTGACTGTGTGGATTACAACAAACTATGCAAAATTTTTAGAGATGGGAATACCAGACCACCTGATCTGCCTCCTGAGAAATCTTATGCAGTTCAAGAAGCAACAGTTGGAACTGGACATGGAACAATGGACTGGATCCAAATTGGGAAAGGAGTACACCAAGGCTATACACTGTCACTGTGCTTATTTAATTATAAGCAGAATACATCATGCAAAATGCCAGATTGGATGAAGCACAAGCTGGAATCAAGACTGCAGGAAAAATATCAATAACCTCAGATATGTAGATGACACCACTCTTATGGGGGAAAGCAAAGAAGAACTAAAGAGCCTCTTGATGAATGTGAAAGAGGAGAGTGAAAAAGCTGGCTTAAAACTCAACATTCAAAAAACTAAGATCATGGCATCCGGTCCCATCACTTCATGGCAAATAGATGGGGAAACCCTGGAAACAGTGACAGACTTTTCTTGGGCTCCAAAATCACTGAAGATGGTGACTGCAGCCATGAAATTAAAAGACGCTTGCTTCTTTTAAGAAAGCTATGACAAACTTAGACAACATATTAAAAAACAGAGACATTACTTTGCCAACAAAGGTCCATTTAGTCAAAGCTATCAGAGAAGGCAATGGCAACCCACTCCAGTACTCTTGCCTGGAAAATCCCATGGACGGAAGGGCCTGGTGGGCTGCAGTCCATGGGGTCGCTAGGAGTCAGACATGACTGAGTGCCTCACTTTCACTTTTCACTTTCATGCATTGGAGAAGGAAATGGCAACCCACTCCAGTATTCTTGCCTGGAGAATCCCAGGGACGGGGGAGCCTGGTGGGCTGCCATCTATGGGGTCGCACAGAGTCGGACACGACTGAAGCAACTTAGTAGCAGCAGCAGCAGTCAAAGCTATGGTTTTTCCAGTAGTCATGTATGGACGTGAGAGTTGGACCATAAAGAGAGCTGAGTGCCAAAGAACAGATGCTTCTGAACTGTGGTGTTGAAAAAGACTCTTCAAAGTCCCTTGGACTGAAAGGAGATCCAACTAGTCAATCCTAAAGGAAATCAGTCCTGAATATTCATTGGAAGGACTGATGCTGAAGCTGAAACTCCAATATTTGGCCAACTGATGCAAATAACTTATTCATTAGAAAAGACCCTGGTGCTGGGAAAGATTGAAGGCAGGAGGAGAAGGGGACAACAGAGGATGAGATGGTTCGATGGCATCACCGACTCAAAGGACATGAGTTTCATCAAGCTTAAGGAACTGGGGATGGACAGGGAAGCCTGATGTGCTGCAGTCCACGGGCTTGCAAAGAGTCAGACACGTCTGAGTGACAGAACTGACTGACATACCACGCTAAATATTTTCTTTTTTTTATTGGTCTTATTGTTCTGTAAAAGTAGCTCTGTTTCTGGCCTCAGTCCTCCCCGTCCTTGGGGTATTTGTGCCTGTGTCGCATCTTGTTTCTCTGCTCCCTGCTCCACACCTTCCTTCTCTGTTGTCTTCCTACTATGCTTCATTTTCTGTTCTGCAGTCTTACATTGTGGTCTTCTTTCTGTCACTCTATCATTTCTCCTATCCATAGTTTCTTCCATTACCAGTGTTCTAGACTCTCTTCTCTAGTTTTCTTTAACTCTCGCCTTTGATGTTTTGGAAATTCTCAGGGGGAGAAAAGTTGGGGAAAGCAGACAAGAAGAAGTTTTAAGGTGAGGGCAGAGCTTTGGAAATATATGTGATACCTGTTGTGTCTATAACCAAAGGACTATAGGAACACACCGAAAAATGTATTCTATCTCTATTTTCCTCATTCCACACTATTTCAACTATGCAGCCAATGGTTTGCCATGCCCTTTTGAATTTAACAAGCTAGACAGATGCTGAATCAAAGAAGAATACCTATGATGATCTGAAGAAGTTACTAAAACTCTCCTCCCTTTTCGAACTCCATGTCTCTGTGAGACTGGATTTTCTTCATATATTTCAACCAAATATTGCAACACATTGAATGCAAAAACATATGAGAAGCCAGCACTTTCACATTATGCCAGACCTTAAGAAGATATGCAAAAATAGAAAACAATGCCTCTGTTCTCATTATTTTTCTGGAAAACATAATTTTCATGAAAATATCTCATGTTAAAGTATAATGGATTTATTGTGACTATTCTAAAATAATAAGCAAAAATTTTAAGTTCTTCATTTTGATTGATAACATAGCATATAATGATAGCCATTACCCAGAAAAATTAAATGTCTGAGGTCCTCAATAATTTTGAACAGTGTAATTTCTTCATAAATTGTATTTTGTTATTTTAAAATAACAAAGCAACAGTTTGTTTAGTATAGTTTGATACAGTAAGCCATTTTATTAACTGGGCAGTACTTTATATTTTTCAGGTGTGATCATCAACTGGTGAAAACCTAGACTAAGGTTCTGCGCTGAAGAGTTTTGAGGTTAACTTTTCTTTTCAAAAATTTTGTGAATTGATGGCAATAAAAAATAAAAGCCCACTTGAGGAAAATCTGTTAAAGTCCCAGATTAACTTCTTTAACATAAATGGTTGAGTTCAGAAGTAACTAAAGGAAATCTCTATTGTCTTCTTCTGCTGCTGCTGCTAAGTCATTTCAGTCGTGTCTGACTCTGTGGGACCCCACAGATGGCAGCCCACCAGGCTCCCCCATCCCTGGGATTCTCCAGGCAAGAACACTGGAGTGGGTTGCCATTTCCTTCTCCAATGCATGAAAGTGAAAAGTCAAAGCAAAGTTGCTCAGTCGTATCCGACTCTTAGCGACCTCATGGACTGCAGCTCACCAGGCTCCTCCGTCCATGGGATTTTCCAGGCAAGAGTACTGGAGTGGGGTGCCATTGCCTTCTCCCTACTGTCTTCTAAAGTAGGAGAAATTGAAACCCAGTGTGATAATCAGGCATTGGCAATTTGGCAGCCCTGGAGTTTTTGCTAGGCTGAGTAATCAAGAGGCTTGGCCTTTAAAGGCCACATGAAGCCCGGGGCACCTGTGAGTTGATAAGTTGGAATGAAGATGACTCATGCAACCATGACCCTTGAAGGACATCGGCTACTATGAAAGTGTGAACTTCATTAAAATCTCTCCACTTGAAAATGGACATGACAAAGGCATTTTATATCATCCTTGGCTCTGGGTAAACACCAAACCAAAACAGCTCCCCGAAACATTGTTTGCATAGGCTTGCTTTAATAATTTTAAGGATTTAAAGTCACACAATTTTCATAGTCTGGAAAATTAATGCAAAAGTATTTCCCCAATTATTAGATGCAAATTACTCTATATAGAATGGATAAACAACAAGCTCCTATTGTATATCACAGGGAACTATATTCAATATTTTACAATAAAGCACAGTGGAAAAGAATATATGCATAACTGAATCACTTTGCTGGACACCAGAAACTAACACAATATTGTAAATCAACTATACTTCAATAAAAAAATTTTTTTCAAAGTATTTCCTAAAGAGGTAATGGCTAAGACTGGAAGATGTATACAAAAAAATCTACTCTCTAAAGAGAAGATATCAGACCATCCTCCCAGGATTCCAATAGATAAGGTCAGCTGAACAGGATTTCCCAATTCAAAGTTACAAAATATGAGGAAAAAAATCCATAAGGAGCCAAAGTCAAAAACACCAAACAAATGGTAGATATACAGTCTTAAAACCTTCAAGTGAAAGACATATCAGATATGTCATATAATCTTGTTTAAAATTAGAGAAGAGATAGAGGAAACTAAATACGTGAGAAACAAATAAGGTATTTCCAGAAAGACCAAGCAGTTTGGAATAATATACAAAGAGAAATGTGAGAAGTGAAAAAGTGTAATGGGTGATTAAAAAAGAAAAAAACCTTAGAGTCAAGAATTAGGTTAAAAAAAACCAGATTGGAAAGAACCTAATGAAGTTTATATACTGGAGAAATTATTCAGAATATAACACATGGGGAAGAAGAAACAGAGAATGGGAAAGAGAAAAAGGTGCCACGAAGCATAAAATGATAAGAACAGCATACATCTACATGCATTACAGAAGGAGGAAAAAAAAAGAATGGGGAAAGCCACTGTTCAAAGAAAGATAAAGAAAAAAAGAGAGAGAAAAGGCACAAGTGAAAAAATACTCAACATTTAAAAGAGACAGAACTATGCATACAGTAGGTTTAGTAATCATATATTTTTATGCTGGTATATTGCAAATTCACACAGAACGGATAAATTTCTAGAAAAAAATGTATGTCACTAGAGTTGTTGCAAGAAAACATAGACTAGCAGGAGAACAGACCTATTAATACGAAAGTAATTGAAAGAATAGCTAAAAATCTACAAATTAAACACTAGTCACATGATTTTACAGTGGAATTCTTTCAAAAATTACATAACAAGAAATCTTTATTCTATGCACTCCAGTTTCATGTAATAAAAATAAGGGGGGAAATTCCCAATTTTATGAGACTATGATAATTTGATACCAAGATCAGAAAAAAAGATAATAAAGCATAAAATTATGTTAGCTCATTATAACATAAATATAAAAATTCTTTTAAAATAGCCACTTGAATCCAGAAATAACATATTACTACCCCCCCCACCACACACACACACACTGCTACACACCCACTTGTATAAGACAAGTCTGGATCTATCCTTAGAATACAAGGTTGCTGGTAAGATTAGATAATCTATACATTTACTCATACATTACTCATTTACTCTTTGTGATAATAATTGCAGGAAGAAAAATTACATTATCACAATAGATGAAGATCACATATTTAATAAAATTAAATATTTTACATATAACAATAAACTCTTAGAAGACTAGGAACTGAAGGAAATTTGCATAACTCAGTAAACCGTATCTATCAAATTTTGCAGCATACTTAATATTTAACGGTGAAAACAGAATTTTTTTCAAGATCAGGAGTAAGACAAGAACATCCATTTTTAGTGATGATTTTTACATTTTTTTCCAGAGATTCTTGTCAATACAATATAAAAATGAAACTCAAAACTAAGGTATACAGACAGATTAAAGTGGAGAAAATAATATTTGCTTCTCAGACATCATGCTTTGGACATTTTAAATGTTAAATGCATATTAAAAAGTCACTAAGATAACAAGAAAGCTTAGCAAAGTTATTTGATAAAAATCAAGACAAAAAGTAATTGCAAGTTTCTTTTTTTTTTTTTATCATCCTGGATCATCTGGGTTGGCCCAGTGTAATCACATGTTCTTTTTTTTTTTTAATTTTATTTAATTTTTAAACTTTACATAATTGTATTAGTTTTGCCAAATATCAAAATGAATCCACCACAGGTATACATGTGTTCCCCATCCTGAACCCTCCTCCCTCCTCCCTCCCCATACCATCCCTCTGGGTCGTCCCAGTGCACTAGCCCCAAGCATCCAGTATCGTGCATCGAACCTGGACTGGCATCTCGTTTCATACATGATATTTTACATGTTTCAATGCCATTCTCCCAAATCTTCCCACCCTCTCCCTCTCCCAGAGTCCATAAGACTGTTCTACACATCACTGTCTCTTTTGCTGTCTTGTACACAGGGTTATTGTTACCATCTTTCTAAATTCCATATATATGCGTTAGTATACTGTATTGGTGTTTTTCCTTCTGGCTTACTTCACTCTGTATAATAGGCTCCAGTTTCATCCACCTCATTAGAACTGATTCAAATGTATTCTTTTTAATGGCTGAGTAATACTCCATTGTGTATATGTACCACTGCTTTCTTATCCATTCATCTGCTGATGGACATCTAGGTTGCTTCCATGTCCTGGCTATTATAAACAGTGCTGCGATGAACATTGGGGTACACGTGTCTCTTTCCCTTCTGGTTTCCTCAGTGTGTATGCCCAGCAGTAGGATTGCTGGATCATAAGGCAGTTCTATTTCCAGTTTTTTAAGGAATCTCCACACTGTTCTCCATAGTGGCTGTACTAGTTTGCATTCCCACCAACAGTGTAAGAGGGTTCCCTTTTCTCCACACCCTCTCCAGCATTTATTGCTTGTAGACTTTTGGATCGCAGCCATTCTGACTGGTGTGAAATGGTACCTCATAGTGGTTTTGATTTGCATTTCTCTGATAATGAGTGATGTTGAGCATCTTTTCATGTGTTTGTTAGCCACCTGTATGTCTTCTTTGGAGATGTCTATTTAGTTCTTTGGCCCATTTTTTGATTGGGTCATTTATTTTTCTGGAGTTGAGCTGTAGGAGTTGCTTGTATATTTTTGAGATTAGTTGTCAGTTGCTTCATTTGCTATTATTTTCTCCCATTCTGAAGGCTCTAATAATGATGTAATTGCTTGCATTGGACTAACCCTCTTGCTGAAAACAATTATAAAGTCTGGGGGAAAAGATTTAAACTATCTTTTGAACAGAGATGAAAAACAAAAATTTGGAGTGATCTAAAATTCTGAAGGAAGGAATCTTGCCTGGGACAAGTTAGCATTTAGATGGCTTTCTGCCTGTGGGAACCTCCTAATGGTCGCTATGGAGCTGCTGTCATGCTGGGTTCAATTGCTCCGGTCCTGTCAGACTCTCTGCCACTGCATGGACTGTTGCCCACCAGGCTCCTCTGTCCGTGGGACTTCCCAGGCAAGAATACTGGAGCATCTAGAACTAAATCAGAAAAGCAGCAGTCTCATTGATCTACTGTCTCTCCTTGAAGGATCTGTTCTTCCTCAGATCTCAGGCTACTTGGCTGTCCTAAAACCTCAGCTCTACCATCAGTTCCATTCAGTTCAGTTCAGTCGCTCAGTCGTGTCCAACTCTTTCCAACCCCATGAACTGCAGCAGGCTAGGCCTCCTTGTCCATCACCAATTCCTGGAGTCCACCCAAACCCATGTCCATCGAGTCGGTGATGCCATCCAACCATCTTATCCTCTGTCGTCCCCTTCTCCTCCTGGCTCAATCTTTCCCAGAATCAGGGTCTTTTCAAATGAGTCAGCTCTATGCATCAGGTGGCCAAAGTATTGGAGTTTCAGCTTCAACATCAGTCCTTCCAATGAACACCCAAGACTGATCTGCTTTAGGATGGACTGCTTGGATCTCCTTGCAGTCCAAGGGACTCTCAAGAGTCTTCTCCAACACCACAGGTCAAAGCATCAATTCTTCGGTACTCAGCTTTCTTCACAGTCCAACTCTCACATCCATACATGACCACTGGAAAAACCATAACCTTGACTAGATGGACCTTTGTTGGCAAAGTAATGTCTCTACTTTTCAATATGCTATCTAGGTTGGTCATAACTTTCCTTCCAAGGAGTAAGCGTCTCCTAATTTCATGGCTGCAATCACCATCTGCAGTGATTTTGGAGCTCAGAAAAATAAAGTCAGCCACTGTTTCTGCTGTTTCCCCATCTATTTGCCATGAAGTGATGGGACCGGATGCCATGATCTTCGTTTTCTGAATGTTGAGTTTTAAGCCAACTTTTTCACTCTCCTCTTTCACTTTCATCGAGAGGCTCTTTAGTTCTTCTTCAGTTTCTGTCATAAGGGTGGTGTCATCTGCATATCTGAGGTTATTGATGTTTCTCCCGGAAATCTTGATTTCAGCTTGTGCTTCATCCAGCTCAGCGTTTCTCATGATGTACTCTGCATATAAGTTAAATGAGCAGGGTGACAATATACAGCCTTGATGTACTCCTTTTCTTATTTGGAACCAGTCTGTTGTTCCATGTCCAGTTCTAACTGTTGCTTCTTGATCTGCATACAGATTTCTCAGGAGGCAGGTCAGGTGATCTGGTATTCCCATCTCTTTCAGAATTTTCCACAGTTTAGTGTGATCCACACAGTCAAAGGCTTTGGCATAGTCAATAAAGCAGAAATAGATATTTTTCTGGAATTCTCTTGCTTTTTCGATGATCCAGTGGATATATTTGCAATTTGATCTCTGTTTCCTCTGTCTTTTCTAAGACCAGCTTGAACACTTGGAAGTTCACAGTTCATGTATTGTTGAAGCCTGGCTTAGAGAATTTTAAGTACTACCTTACTAGCGTGTGAGATATGATTTCGTTGTACCTGCTTGCTGTCACTTCAGTCATGCCCAGCTCTTTGCGACCCTATGGACTGAGCCCTGCCAGGGTTCCACTGAACCACTAGGGATGATTCCGTTAGGGTATTATCATTTTGCTAGGGCAAAAGCACCATTCTTTCCCACTGTCTACACCCTTAGAGAGAAGCAGAACTTCGCCACCCCCACCCCATTCTTTAGCAAAGCCCTGCTCACCTTCCAGCAGGGTCAGCTCCCTCTTAAGGCTAGATTTCAGGTGCTGGCAGACAGACTGCCACAAATCTATACTTTTAAAATTTAACATCGCATTTCTTACATTGTCCTCAGTAACGACCTCAAAATGAAGCTTCCTCAGCGCTGCCCTCCGAGCCACGGAGCAGAAGCGGCAGCACTTGTGTCTGGCCACGTTGGGTCGTGGAAACTGAGAGAAGACCTTAGGAACTTGCGGCATGCAGGTCCATGCTTCTGCTCCTTAGAAGCCTCGCCCCCAGCCGCGTTAGAGGAGCCTTGTTTAGCTGCTGTTAGTTTCAGGGTGTATTTGAATGGTGCTGCCACATTATGTTGCCTAGCCGAGGGGGACTGTGAGGGCTTGTTGTTTCCTCTCCTCCCCCACCTGCTCTGCATGGTGCAGCCATCCTGAGCAGAAGCCCATAGTTTCTTTTTAACTTATTTAGGCAGGGTTCATTCATGTTCATTGCTGTATATCAAATTTTACCCATTCTGGATAAAGAAGATGTGAGAGAGACAGCAATACTCTTTGGCTCAGACGGTATAGTCTGAGTCTGAGCTTTGGCTCCGCCTACAGTGTAGGAGACCTGGGTTGGATTCCTAGGTTGGGAAGATCCCCTGGAGGAGGGCATGGCAACCCACTCCAGTGTTCTGGCCTGGAGAATTCCATGAACAGAGGAGCCTGATGGGCTACAGTCCGTGAGGTTGCAAAGAGGACACCCTGAGCTGCCAAGCACAGCACACATACAGAAAAATTACATCATGCCATTTGTAGCAATATAGATGGATCTAGAGATTATCGCTTCTAGTAAAGTAAGCCAGACAGCAAAATATAAATACAGTATGATATCATTTTTATGTGGAATCTAAAATATGACACAAATGAACTTATGACAAACAAAAACCAGACTTGTAGTTGCCAAGGGGAGGGGGATGAGGGAGGAATAGATGGGGAGTTTGGGATTAGCACATGCAAACTATTATATATAGAACAGATAAATAACAAGCTCCTCCTGTATAGCACTGGGCAATTGTATTCAATAACCTATGGTAAAGCATACTGGAAAAGAATATAAAAAATACTTCTATGTAAAACCGAATCATTTTGCTGTGCAGCAGAAATTAACAACATTAAACTTGATTCTACTTCAATAAAATAAATTTTAAAAAATTCTTGTCCATTTTGTGTTTAATAGACATTTGGATTGCTTTATTGACTAATTCAAAATAAAATAGTCAAGAATATCTCTGAAAAAGTCTTTAATGCATTCTACTAAGAACCTACATGTGAAACTGCTGGTCTTCAGAAATATGTATGCTCAAAGTAAAGAGATAATGCTAAATTATTTTCCGAATTCCTTATACAAATCCTTTTCCAACGATGTATAATAAATACAGTTAATTCACAACTCACAATTACAAGGTTTTATGATACTTTATAAATCTGAATATTCTGGTGAGTATAGAAAAATCTCATAATTACAATTTGAATTTCCCTGATAATTAGTGCAATGAATATTTTCATAAGTGCAATGGCCACTCAGTGATTCTAAATTTTTTAAGTGCTAGTTAATGTTTCATCCATTTTTCATTTGTTCATTTATTTTTCTTACCAGTCATATATGTTAGCAAATATCTTCTTCACTCTTTGTGTCACTGTCTTAAAGGCATCTATTTATGAACAGCATTTTGATGCAATGCTATTTATCAACATTTTTTGTATCTTGTTTTCAAAATGTTTTTCCACACTCAAAATCCTCAAGAGATTTTTCCCCTTCAAGAATGTCTTAGATATTTTTAGTCCTTTGCATTTCTGTGTAACTTTTAGACTCAACTTGTTAAATTATATTTTAAAATATCTTTTGGCATTCGCTGATTTTAAGAATTTTCTTCCCTTTAATTTTCAGGAAGTTTTACTATAATGTTTCCACATGTGATGTTCTTTATATTTATCATGCTCTGTGTCTGCTGTGATTCTTAAATATGTGGCTATAGCTGTTTCACCAATTTTGCAAAAATTTTAGTCTTTGTCTATTTAAATACTGATTCTTTCTCAATTTTCTCTCTTCTCCTGCTACTGCTGCTGCTGCTAAGTCGTTTCATTCGTGTCCGACTCTGTGTGACCCCATAGACGGCAGCCCCACCAGGCTCCCCGGTCCCTGGGATTTTCCAGGCAAGAATACTATAGGGAACATCAATTGCATATATGTTACAACTTTTCACTATGTTTCCGTATGTCTCTTTTCTGTGTTTTTCCATCTTTTCCCTCATGCTTCAGTTTATTAATCCTCCTTTCATCTGAGTTTTAAACTCATTTACTGAGGCTTCCCTGATGGCTCAGTATGTAAAGAATCTGCCTGCAATGCAGGAGCCGCAGGAGACACAGGTTCCATCCCTGGGTCAGGAAGATCCCCTGGAGGAGAAAATGGCAACCTACTCCAGTATTCTTGCCTGAAAAATCTCATGTACAGAGAAGCCTGGTGGTCTACAGCCCATAGGGTCACAAAGAGTCAGACATGACTGAGTATGCAGTATGCATTGAGTCTTTAAATTTGATTATTGTATACTTTATTTCTAAATTTTTCTTAGGTTTCTTTTTATGAATTTTAACTTTCTATTAAAATTCATCTTGTCTTATATTTTCCTAAATATTTCAATCACAGTTATTTTACAACACCTGTATTTCCCACGTGTTTGTTTCTACTGTTGTTTTTTTTTAATCTGTTGGTTCAGCTCATGGTATAAATTTTATTTTTATACAGTATTTTAGTTGAATAATCATACTTTTATTGAATGCAGGAAATTTTGCATGAAAATTTTTAGAAATAACAAGCAGAATGATAACATCTTTATAAAGAATTTAATTTGTGTCTATCGGTTAAGAAATGAGGGACAGGTTACCTTTATACGGTCTAGGTTTCAAATTGAAGCTGGCCCTTAGTTTTGTAAATTCTGTTCTACTATTATTAGCTATCACTCATCAAGTGTACCCATTCAGTCATCCAGTTAAAAGCCAAAGTTTCTACCAAAGATTCTTCTCCTTGGAGACCTTCACACTCTAATTTTTTCTTTTTTCCTCTCTCTCTACCTGGTCACTGTGAGACTGCCTAAAGCTTTGCTTAGTTTCTCCACCTTTTGGTCACCTTTCACCCAATTTACCTGCTTCTGTTATATTCATCTTCCTGGAATCTATATAGATGTTTAATATTTGGCAAAACAAGTCATGCCAGATGTTGGGCTAATTTCAATTTCTATCTTCTCTCTCGGATCTGTTAGCTTGTTAGGCTTTCATGACTTTCTGAATGCTCCCAGTTTTTAAAGTTTTGTTTTGCCTGAGAAACTTATTATATTAATAAGAACCTACACAGCTGTAGGAGAAACTGGGAAACAAAGTTCCAAAGAAAGAAACTGCAGAATCAGAGACAAGTCACTAACTTGCACCCCTGAAGCCAGCTGCTCCCACCGGCTGAAGAGAGAACAGAAAGGGATGTTAGTGGAGAGGCTTCTGAAAAGGCCAGTCCTTCTGGACCTGGTGTGGAGCTTAGGATCACAACTGGTCATCATGAAGAGGATCTAAGTGTAGTGGAGAAAAGAAAGGTCAAGGGGGAAACATGGACAGCCCTGAAAGATGTCAGATCCTTCACTTCTACCTCCCAAATCTCATACTAATTTTGATTTGGCCAACTCTAAACTGGAACCATCCAGAGAAAGGAATTCTGGGAAACATAGATCTAACATAAGCAAGTTGACATGGTACAAAACTGGCAAAGACACGAAAAAAAAAAAAAAAGTACCCACAGAGAGACCAAATAGCCAGTATACATACTGAAATAACTAAACTTCACATTTATTCAGAAAAATGCCACTTGAAAACACAATGAGATACAGTATCACAAGCATGTCATTGGGCAAAATTAAAAGTGTTAATGAAGATCATATAATCCTGGCAGAGTGTAAATTGGTTCAACCGCATTAAGAAGCTTTTTGGAATATGAAATAAAATTAAAGATCTGCATCCATTGTAACCCAGTGATTTTACTACTCAGTTCAGTTCAGTTCAGTCACTCAGTCGTGTCCGACTCTTTGCGACCCCATGAATTGCAGCACGCCAGGCCTCCCTGTCCATCATCAACTCCCAGAGTTCACTCAGACTCACGTCCATCGAGTCAGTGATGCCATCCAGCCATCTCATCCTCTGTCGTCCCCTTCTCCTCCTGCCCCCAATCCCTCTCAGCATCAGAGTCTTTTCCAATGAATCAAACCTTCGTATGAGGTGCCCAAAGTACTGGAGTTTCAGCTTTAGCATCAGTCCTTCCAATGAACACCCAGGACTGACCTCCTTTAGAACGGACTGGTTGGATCTCCTTGCAGTCCAAGGGACTCTCAAGAGTCTTCTCCAACACCAAGTTCAAAAGCATCAATTCTTTGGTGCTCAGCTTTCTTCACAGTCCAACTCTCACATCCATACATGACTACTGGAAAAACCACAGCCTTGACTAGATGGACATTTGTTGGCAAAGTAATGTCTCTGCTTTTCAATATGCTATATAGGTTGGTCATAACTTTCCTTCCAAGGAGTAAGAGTCTTTTAATTTCATGGCTGCAATCACCATCCACAGTGATTTTGGAGCCCCCCAAAATAAAGTCTAACACTGTTTCCACTGTTTCCCCATCTAGTTCCCATGAAGTGATGGGACCGGATGCCATGATCTTCGTTTTCTGAATGTTGACCTTTAAGTCAACTTTTTCACTCTCCTCTTTCACTTTCATCAAAAGGCTTTTTAGTTCCTCTTCACTTTCTGCCATAAGGGTGGTGTCATCTGCATATCTGAGGTTACTGATATTTCTCCCCGCAATCTTGATTTCAGCTTGTGCTTCATCCAGCTCAGCATTTCTCATGATGTACTCTGCATAGAAGTTCAATAATCAGGGTGACAATATACAGCCTTGACGTACTTTCCTATTTGGAACCAGTCTGTTGTTCCATGTCCAGTTCTAACTGTTGCTTCCTGACCTGCATATAGGTTTCTCAAGAGGCAGGTCAGGTGGTCTGGTATTCCCATCTCTTTCAGAATTTTCCACAGTTTATTGTGATCCACACAGTCAAAGGCTTTGGCATAGTCAATAAAGCAGAAATAGATGTTTTTCTGGAACTCTCTTGCTTTTTTCATGATCCAGTGGATCTTGGCAATTTGATCTCTGGTTCCTCTGCCTTTTCTAAAACCAGTTTGAACATCAGGAAGGTCACAGTTCACGGATTGCTGAAGCCTGGCTTGGAGAATTTTACACTAGACATATACTAATCACACAGGTACACAGACAGAAGCTTACCAAAATGTTCACAGCAGTACTGGTTTTAACAGAAGAAAAGGAAAAGTAAATGTCCCTTAGTGGGATTCTAATAGCTAAACATCTCTTTGTTCACATGCCAAAAAGACTGTCGAGTAGTCAAATTGAAAGAATTAAAACTAAATATACGAACATGAGTGAATCTTAAGAACAGTGTTGAAAAAGCAAGCTGCTTTTTATATATAGAATATACAGAATGCAATAGAATTTCTATATGTTTTTAAATATGCAAAATAATACTAGTACATATATTTATGGAATTCATACATATGCAGGAGAAATATAAAACATTCCAAAGACTGAGATGGAATTCAGAGGAATGCAATAAAGGAGAGTTCATGAGAGACTTCAATTGTATTTGTAATGATTTATTTCTTGTGCTTGGTGCTGGCTGCATGGATGCTTATTTTATTCCCCCAATGCCTATTTTCTCTCCAAATTTATTTCTTAATCATTGAAAACAGAAACTTGGTCTTGCCAAGTATATTTCATCCCACCTGCCTTTGAAAATTGTCAGTTATTCTTACCTACTCACTTCACAAGCCAGAGCATCTTCCAAACCTAATTTCCCTGTTTGTTTAAAGTTTTTTCTCTCTCTTTACATAAAATTAACTGTAGTGGTTAGATATTTTTAAGGCATGGTTAAGGCTGAGCTCTGATTTTTTTTCAATTTGATAATACTATCTCTGTGACTTTTACTTTATTAAATAAATGTGGATATGTTTGATATATTTTTCTCTCTACAGGTAGTGTCTTCTTTTGGAATTGATTTAAAATGGAATGGGGCATTTACTGAAAAGTATTTAAAGAATTTATACTTTTTGTTAAAAAATTGAGAATTCTTTTAACTTTTTATTTTGTAATGTAGTATAGCTGATTAACAATGATGTGATAGTTTCAAGGGGACGGCATAGGGACTCAGCCATACATATACATGTATTCATTCTCTTCCGAACTCCCCATATCATGCCAGATAACATTGAACAGAGTCTCATGTGCTCTACAGTAGGTCCTTGTTATTGATTTTGAATATAGCAGGATGTACATGTCAACTCCAAACTCCCTATCAAAAAATTGAGAATATTTGCTCACCAGACTTCTAGGCGGTGACATGGAAGGAAGAGCAATCTGGCAGGGCTGCTGCATTGGAGAGAGGAGTCTATGACACAGGAGAAACCAACAGGGGCATCCAGGCTTTGGAAGCTGATAGAATTGAAGGGAAGAAACTAAAAGAAGCAGCAAGACAGGAGAATGTCACAGACTGTGTGAAACCGTCCTCCATCACAGCCTATCAAACATTCAACATGCTCGTGACATCACAGAATGCTGAGACTGAGATTTTGAGGAAAGAATGAAAGAGCGAATGTTTGCATCCAGGTCTGACACAGCAGAGGACTAGAACAGCACACACGCATGGCAGCTTGTGTGTGCGTGTTAGGCACTCAGTCATGTCTGACCTTTGCGACCCCGTGGATTGCAGCTTGCCAAGCTCCTCTCCATGGGATTCTCCAGGCAAGAATACTGGAGTGGTTGCCAGTTCCTTCTCCAGGGGATCTTCCCGACCCAGGGATCAAACCTGGGTCTCACACATTGCAGGCAGATTCTTTACCATCTGCCACCAGGGAAGCCTGTATAGGAGCTTAGAAGCAGAGAACTTTAGAGAAAACACAGCAAATAAACACAAATTTTCAAGAGAGCTTTGAACAAGTAGACAAGTGGAAAGCAGGCCATGTTTATTCAGTTTTCCAAAGGATAGATGCCCCACTATTGATCTCCCTATTACATGAGAAGATATTTAAAAAACAGACTGGACAGTTCCCATTCCCCTTAATACAGCTGGTAAATAAAATTGAGGTATACTGCTTGTTTTCAGAAGAGTTTCTTCAGAGCAAACAAATTCAAATAATATATTTAATTGTATATGTTCTGTTTAGGCCTTAGCTGAAGAAAAACTGTAATATTTTCCCAGAGAAAAATGTGAATTAAAGACAAAGTCACATGCTCATTTCATTTTTACATCTAAATATGTAATGAGAGTGGCTTATTGCTTTTTGGGAAATAGACATAAGCTTTTGCCTCTCTCTTCAGGAAATGTAGACGTTAATACTGCATAATTCCTAATCAAGGCAAAACTCTGTGAATAAAATATGCAATACTTGAGAAGATTTTTTTTAATTCAACATTTTGTACTCATCACAATTATAATATTTCAACAATATTAAGCATGTATGTCAATAACTTTCATTGAAACTTTTTTTCTTATTCTATTTCTTATGAACTATTTAATCAGTAAAATTATTCTACTTTACTTTAAATTTTAAAAGTGCTTATATGTTAGAAAAAGAACTATGCTAGAGAAATAAGATAAGTAAAATTTCTTTGATTAAAAATAGTAAGACCTGTACTATACTAAAAATTTTCTTTTCTTATTACTAAGTGACTAAATTTTAGTGATTTTTGGTTTTACATATAATATTTGTTTCTTTTAATTCCTTGCTGGTATGAGAACTGTCTCAAATTATATTATGTCTTGATGGTTTTCAATGAGAGGAGAAAGCTGAACCAGATATTTCTTGGTTTTAAGGACTCTTTTGCTAAGAAATAGAAAAGCTTATCTTCTATCAGAAGTTTCATGGATGGTAAAAGTTAGAACAAATCTCCTTAATATTAGAGTGGAAGGCTCTAGAATCAAAATTGTGATTCAAAATAACTACATGGGTAAAGACAAGCAACCAGGATAGGCAGTACAGCACAGGAGCTTATAGCCATTATCTTTTAATAACCAATAATGAAATATAATCTGCAAAAATACTGAATCGCTGTGCTGTACACATGAAACTAACATAACACTGTAGATCAACTACACTCCAACACAAATTTAAAAACAAAACAATAAAATACCACTTGGGTGAACTGCTCAACTGCTTTTTGCCTCAATTTCTTCATCTCTAACAAGAAAAAAAACTGTATGTCTCTCATAGGTCTGTTTGGATGGCTGGATGAGATCAAGTGTGTAGAATTCCCAGCTTAATGTTGGACATAAATTAAGATTTGATAATTGCTAGTTCTGCATCATTTAAGATGATATAGGTGAAAAACGGCCATCACAGATGACAAAGGTATAAATATAAATATATGTGAATGTAAATATGTAGATACACACAAACATATATATATATATATATATATATATATATATATATATCCCTGTTTGTATAAAGAGGCAAATCTGAACGAATAGAATCAGCAGGGCACAAGGCCTAGGCTGGCTTGCTGACCAGCTACTTTGTGACTTGGTAAATTCGATTTCCACACATCTCAATTTCCCTGTTTGTAATTTGGGAGTTTAGACAAGAAAATTTTTATGATTATAATTCAGTTCTAACAGTTACTAATTCTTTCTTTTTTAATAAGCCAATAGTATCAAACAGGAATACGTGAAGTCCAAGTTTAGAGAAGAGTGACTCTCTAAAGAGAAAAACAAAAAGCTAGAGATTTTGCTGTCAAATTCGCTGAGCCACAGAAGCTCAACAATAAATTCAAATATCATTTTTATAAAGAGCTGTTATGAACGGAATGTTTGTGTTCTCCAAAATCTGAACATTGAAATTCTAAGCCCCAGCATGATGACATTAGAAGGTGGGGCCTTTGGGGGTAATGAGGTCAGGATGGTGGAGCCCTCATGAATGAGATTAGTGCCTTTACAAGATGATTCAGTAGAGCTTTCTCCCTCTCTTTGCTCTCTATCACGTGAGGATACAATAAGACAACCATTTGCAAACCAGAAAGCAGGCCCTCCCCAGACACTGGATCGGCTAGCACCTTAAACTTGGACTTCCAACCTCCAAAACTGTGACAAAGAAATTGTGGTTTAAGCCACCCAGTCTACAGTTTTCTGTTGCAGCAGCCGGAACTGACGCAGAAGTGAATTCTTCTCAAGCGTGAACCTATTCCTTCTCTCAGTCATCATCGTGCCTCTAGGTGCGGTGATGAGGAAAGAGGCCCTCATCAGAAGATGGGGAACTTTATTTTCAGGTTGTATATCTCTTATTTATATATTGTCTACTTCTCAGTTGCCCTCTTTTATAAAGAGGAGAATTTTAATATCTACTTTATAGAATATTACAAAAGTTTAAAGAGCTTAGTTATTAATTAAACTGAATTATATTGATAGAAAATCTAATCAATTTGTCAATTTTTCCTTTTAGTGATGTGTATTAATATTTATTTGTGTATTACTCAATATACTATTTATGTGTTATCCAATACATTTTATATATCAGTGTGTATATTCATAGGTAAAAGAGAAAAGGAAAGGAAATGGATATTCTAGAGCATATACACTATGTAAGGCACAATGACAGACGATTAATAAATATTTCAAAAACATTATCTGAATACCATGGTAATTAGTACTGTTCACATTTTTCAGATTAAGAAGTTGAAACTCATAAATGTTAAGTAGCCTTCCTAAGGTCATATATCTGACGCTATATATCCAAAGACACAGCTAGTAAATGTTAGAGTCTGACTTCATATCAGATTGGTCAGCTGCATAGATTGTATAACCTGGACATGAAACCATGTGACATGGGAAAGAGCTGAACTTCGCTATCTGGCTGTACTGTCAAAAGCCTAAAACTTATGCCCTAACTCCATCTCTTGCTACCTGTAGAACTCTGGAGCAAGATACTTAACCATTCTGAGCCTCGGTTTCCTTATTTCTAAAATAGAAAACTGGAGATGTTGTTGGTGCTCCCCCAGATCCTTTTGATCATCCAATCCAGAGCACCCATTTCCTTTCTGCTATCAGCATTGATTCACGATAACCGCCTTCTCCAGAGAACTGCCCCCAGAGTATTGGTCAAACAGGAACTTCCGCGTGTCCCCAGAGATCTTGACCAATGCCTGATGGATACAAAAGGTCAACTTCTGGCAACAGTGGGGTACAGATTGTGCTCAATTTTTCAGTGGGAATAGACTGAAGCTCATGACCTGAAGCTCAGTTGAAACCTTCTTTTTGCTTAGTTTTTATTTCCCATCCTGTCCTGCTTCCTTCATGCCCCTTTCTCCTGTGGGTAGTTTTTTCAACTTTTGGATGACCTCAGACAAAAATATATACTAAAATAATATAAGAACAAGGTGAAATAAATATATGGGAACGATTTTAACTGTAGAGTACTACAAAAGTTTGATATGAATATTATGCAGAATTATAAAACAAGTCAAATACTTTTTATACCTTTCCCTGGAGTATTAAAAACTATTACCTTTCAGACCTAGCATACTTGCATTCTGTCTTCTCTCACACATATCAAAACAAATAATTAGTTTATGCTTTAATTCTTTAGTCTTTTGGATAATTATTCAAACTGCTGCAATCTTAAGGTCAGGACACATTCAAGAATATGAAAAGAAAAGATGGATTTGATCAGTCCCTCTTGGTTATACTGGTTTAGTCCAGGTGAATATATTTTGCTAATCTGGAGGCATTCAGTACTTTTGTTCAAGTACCTCCTAAAATATATTTTTTAAATTGTATTTTTAGCTGTTAGCTAAAGTTTTATATTTAAGGCTTAATACTTAAACATAATTATAAGTTCCAACAAATTTTGTATTACATTTGTGTCTTAAATATTTTTCATCAAAACATTAGAGCAACAAATTAAACGTATTTAATTTAGAAGAAAAATAGCTGCCAAAGAATTAATTGGCAAAGCCAGTTCTTTATTGTGAAACCAATGATCTAAATTAGACTTTTCTATTGGGGGAAAAAAACTTGATTTTTTTCAACCACAGTAAACATATAAATATCCATTCCCACTGTCATTTAACTTCTGAATTCTAAGATCCAGAAGTAATACATGGCTTGCGGGAGATAGAGTACGTTACAGGAGCCTAGCCATCAGTCTTTCCCCTAGATAAGAAAGAGCACTTTTCTCTGTAATATTTTTCCTGATGCCTTTCTAGCTTTACCATCTTGTGATTTCCCCGTGTCACTTCTCAAATTGTTTCTTGTTTGGTATCCCAGAAGTGCCTTGGAATAACACACTGTACTGATTTCACATGAGTGAGGGGAAGACAGAGGGTCTGTGAAGAGAGATATGGGAAAGAACTGGCTCATCCCTAGGAAATGCTTTAACAGGTCAGTTATAAGAAAGACTTAAGTATGAAAATCGACCTCTGAAAATATTCCTACCTGGGTAACCTCTGGAAATCCTCCTTATATCTCCAGGGCTATGCATGTCACCACCCCTGCCTCTTGGTCACCCCACACTTAGTCAGATGGCTAGAGACAAGGGACTTCTGCTGGATTCCTCTCAAGGGGAGTCCATAGCTAAAAATTGTGTTACTGTTTGTTTCCCTTTGTTATTTATTATTCTTTGGTTGCATGTAACTGAACTTCAACCCAACTTCACACAAATGGGCATGAATTATAGAATGCACTGGGGTCTCACGGAGCCCAAACCCATCGTGAAGGACTTCCAGAACACGGTGGAATCAGGAAATGGAACACTAGCACTCTTTCTTCTGTCTTTCATCTCTGCTCTTCTCTGTATGTCTGATTCACATTTCTCTCTCTCTCTGCTTTTCTGATCTATAAGGTAGAGTAACACAGCTACTGAAAATGCTTTAGTATAATTTTGACCTGTCTTCAAGAGAAAGACTGAATCTGCTTCTCCAAAGAAAGGAAACTTATAGGGGAAGATGGCATCATATACTCAGTCTTGATCAGTCTTGATGGAACTATGCCCCCTTGATTCATGTAAAATCACAGGGTTGAATCAGGTTTGAAATAAGGCTTCTGAATAGATAAAACGTTCAGCATACACCCAATGCCTTCCAAGGTTGGACAGAAGATCTAGCCACAAGCGTTTAGGACAATTCTCAGCTCTGAGTTGAGCCAATGTAATTCCTGTCTTAGGAATATTTTCATATTAGTCTGCCCATAAAGGGACTAAATGCTATATTCTGAGACTTAAGAATGCCATACAATAGAAGGGACATTATTTGAGGATTACAAATGGAACAGGAATGAGACCATCTGCCCATGAAATCATATCATACTTACTCCTAAGATGGTAAGTCCGTTGTGGAGGTGGGAGAGAAGACTAATTTGAAGTGATATGAGAAAAGAGGTATTTTTTAAAAACTGCTTATCCTCAATGAGACATGTGGTTGTTTTCCTTGCTCTACTCCTCTGTCCTAGTGGTTTTCAATCCTGAGTCGCAGACGTTCTCACTGTTCACTCATATCCTCTCCAAACCTTTTCCATTTTCATACAAAACAGCTGTCTGTGTGTTTTCACCTGCATCTCTGTCGGAGTGATGTCCTCAGACTTCCTTAACCTTTGCCTCAGTGTAGACAGAGTAGAAAGGGCCTAGGAATTTATATCTCCACCACTGACTACTAAGTAAAACATTCAGCTCTCTGGTCCCTGATGGGGACAGCTTAGAGGTGTGACTTATAAGTGCAGAAGCCACCTGTAGGATTGAGCCGAAGTTACCATGTGGGTGTTTGCTTAACATCAGACTGTTGGCTTGCTTCCTTCCCTTTCCTGTCACGTGCCATACTTCTCTGTGGTTTTAACAAATCACTTTTATTTGAATCTTCATCTACAGGTCTACATCTGGGGACCCCAATCTTAGATACTGACTGTCCATTAGAATTACCTAGGAAGCTGGTATATTTGGGAGAATAAAATTCTTCATCCAGGCCATGAGTAAGAGAAACAAAGTGAATTTTTACCCTAGAGAATTAAATAAAAAATGTTCAGTTCAGTTCAGTCGCTCAGTGGTGTCTGACTCTTTGCAACCCCATGGACTGTAGCATGCCAGGCCTCCCTGTCCATCACCAACTCCTGGAGCTTGCTCAAACTCATGTCCATCAAGCCAGTATGCCATCCAACCATCTCATCCTCCATTGACCCCTTCTCCTCCTGCCTTCAATCTTTCCCAGCATCAGGGTCTTTTCAAATGAGTCAGTGGCCAAAGTATTGGAGCTTCAGTTTCAGCATCAGTCCTTCCAATGAATATTCAGAACTGATTTCCTTTAGGATTTACTTGTTTGATCCCTTTGCTGTCCAAGGGGCTCTCAGGAGTCTTCTCCAACACCACAGTTCAGAAGCATCAATTCTTTGGCGCTCAGCTTTCTTTATGGTCCAACTCTCACATCCATAGATGACTATTGGAAAGACCATAGCTTTAACTAGATGACCCTTTGTCAGCAAAGTAATGTCTCTGCTTTTTAAGATGCTGTCTAGATTGGTCATAGCTTTTCTTCCAAGGAGCAAGTGTCTTTTAATTTCATGGCTGCAATCACCATCTGCAGTGATTTTGGAACCCAAGAAAATAAAGTCTGTCACTGTTTCCATTGTTTCTCCATCTATTTGCTTTTTTACCTTTTAATAAGTATATAATGTGTTCCTATAAAACATGTGTGTATGTGTGTGCATGCACATATATGAGAAAGAGACATCATCAGAGACTGAGAGATACAGATGGATAAAGAGGCATTCTTTTGTGTTATTTAAAATAACTTCTGGATTTGAATTATGAAAAGAAGTACATATTGTAGGTATCAGTCAGGATTTGAAGAGAACCATTAGGAGATACATATATATGTATCTTTATCAGTTCAGCTCAGTCACTCAGTCGTGTCTGACTCTTTTCAACCCCATGGACTGCAGCATGCCAGGCCTCCCTGTCCATCACCAACTCCCGGAGTTTATATGTATCTTTATATGTGTGTATATATAAAGAGGTTTGTTTATAAAGGATTGGCTTACACAGTTGTGAGCTGACAACTCTGAAATCTGTAGGGAAAACTGGCTGGTTTGAAACAGGCAGAAGCTGAGCACTGCAGTCATGAGGTAGAATTCTTTCTTTTCCAGGAAACCTGAGCTTTTGCTCATAAGGCCTTCAACTATTAATAACTGGATGAGGCCAATCCATGTTATCAATGGTAATTCCCTTACTTAAAGTCAGTCAGTTGTAGATGTTACCATATCCATAAAATACATTCACAGCACAACGGGCCTAGTGTTTGGTTAACTGGGTACTGCAGCGTAGTTGTGTGGGTGCTAAGTCGCTTCAGTCGTATCAGATTCTTTGTGACTGTGTGGACCACTCAGTCCATAGGATTCTCCAGGCAAGGACAGTGGAGTGGGTTGCCATGCCCTTCTCCAGGGAATCTTTCTGACCAGGGATTGAGCCCTGGGTCTCTTACATCTTCTAGCATTCTCAGGCAGGTTCTTTACCACGACGCGTAGGAAACCCATGGCCTAGCTAGATTGACACAAAAGACTACTCATCATACTGCAGGACTAATAAAGTAAGGAAGAAAAAAAATAGTTTTGTTGTGTCAAATTAGCACACAAACATGGCATTCCCAGAAACCGCTTGGCATTTATGCAGTAATAATAAGTTCACATATTATTAAACTGATCATATTCACTTCATGCAAAAGGCAGTGACTCACAAAAATAAACTCTATATATGCTGTATATCTCTATATAGATATATTCATATTTCTAAATAAAAATTGGAAAAGAGGTTAATGCTTTTTGTTGCAGCTAAGACACATTCAAAGGACATTTGTTTGTAGTCCAGTCTGTTTAATATTAACAACTGTCAGCAATTGCCCAACAGCACCCATCTATAAAACACTAGAGTGTTGATAGTGTTTGCACTACAGTGTTGAGAGTGAGGCAGAAACCAAGCCTTGGCCTAAGGTATCTAACAAGTTTGCAAGAGTGGTAGTGATAGCAGGATTGGAGTAGAAATGCAGGCCCTAGAGTAGATGTAGTGAGATCAAAGTCAGGCCAAGCGGAGTATAACTGATTCAGTCAAGGAGAGGCCATGCGGCAGACTAGCGAAGGTTCCACAGGAGAAGCAGATCAGGCATGCAGCCACAGGCATGCAGGAGTATCCTGGCATGTAAAACACAACGAAGATGCACGTTCTAGTTACTGCCTCTCATACGGTAGCAAGGAAACCCCACACGGGTTAGACGAATTACTTAGAACTCCTGATTGGTGTTACTGTCCTTCACAAATATTTGGTCTCCTTTTAATTTTGCATGTGTGGCAGGATCACATACCTGTGCCCACCTTGAAATCATGTGTGGTCACATGAGGAGTTCAGGTCAATGAACTATGAGGGTAGTCATTCGTGAGTGTCACTTCCGGACAGAAGCACTTGTTTACTGGAGCTCAGCTCTCCAGGGCTCTCCTCTCCTGCTGGGTGACTGTGAAATGCTGATATGGGTGCTTCTGCTTGCCTGATTGAAGCCGGCTGGAATGCTGAGCCAGCACACGAGGAATGACTGCCCTGGAGGGTGGCCCACGCCTGCAGAGGACTTCAAATTGCGTTAAGTTACTGAGATGGTTCCGTTTGACTGCAGCATAGCTTATAACCCGCCTGAATGTGATGTGGAAACAGGCATAGCACATATTCAATTAAATAGTTACAGACTTACCAGGACTCTCAAGCAGTCAGTCTCTGTCTCCCTCTCTTATAAACTGTTTTGCTCTTTTGATTTGGGGCACTGAGTATGCTATAGAAACAACGAGGACAGGCAAGGAGGGAATGTATTATAGTCATTTTTTGAATGAAGAAAATGAGTGGTCACAATTAGAAGGTGTTAACTTTTGAAAACCCACAGAGGGCATGAAGTAAAAATCTTAGCTGCTCTTTCTGTCATCTGTATGATTCAGTGAGGAGTTTCTGAGTTTGTAAAAATATAAATCTCAAACTAGCTCTAGAAAACAGGATTTGTGGTCAAGATATTGAGGGGTCTCATAAATCCAGAAACAGTTGTAAACAACCAGGCCTTTCAAAGAACAAAAAGAAAAACAGATTTAGGAATCTCTCTGTCTCTGTCTTTCTCTCCTCCGTTCACCCCTGTTGACTCTGACCTATGGTCCCTCCGGCCTGAACAGTTTTATCTGTTTACCTACCTTACACATGAATCATTTGCTAGTGGCCAAATCAGTTCCGGCCGGCAAGCCCTTTCATTCAAACAACCACACCCAACTTACCTCTGAATTTTTAAGTCATATTCTTCCAAGATGGAGAAGGCAATGGCACCCCACTCCAGTACCCTTGCCTGGAAAATCCCATGGACGGAGGAGCCTGGTGGGCTGCAGTCCATGGGGTCGCTAAGAGTAGGACACGACTGAGTGACGTCACTTTCACTTTTCACTTTCATGCATTGAAGAAGGAAATAGCAACCTACTCCAGTGTTCTTGCCTGGAGAATCCCAGGGATGGGGGAGCCTGGTGGGCTGCCGTCTATGGGGTCGCACAGAGTCGGACACGACCAAGAAAGTACCTGTTTAGCCTAGCTTACTTTGTAAATTAGGTTTGGGAAGTTAAGGCCACTGGTCCTTAGATGTTCTCTAGTTAGACATTCACTTACCCTAGTTCAACCCTCTGCGATGACAGCAGCTGAACCTGTGAATTGATGATCACCACAGCAGGTGCTGTGGCTGGGGCATTTTATCCAAAATGGGAGTGGGCAGGGTGGGCACCTGAAAGCACAGCTAGAACAATTTCCCTGAATGTCTATACTGGATGTCTGGACATCAAGGACACCCTGAAAGAGAGAAGGAAACTCTTTTGAGGGACTGCTTCTAAACAACCACCACCCAAATTCTGCCCACTTCCTCTTTGAAAATTGCTAATGTCTGGCCTAACTTATCACCAGGGAATAATTTAGATGTTGCAAACAATGGAACCCTTTGTGTATTTGGAGAAAGAGAAACTGTGAGTAACACTGAGCCCTCCCCTGGATTTACACGCGTAATTTATGCTTACAGTGGGGACATGTGAGAGACACACCTCATATGAAAAAGGATCTTCTGAATTCCATCCCGTTTCTCATTCTGGAGGCATGAGTCAATTTTTTTTACCCTATGAAAGTTGATTTTGTAATTAAAAAAAAAGTCTAAACATGAATTTTTGTTTTTTTCTACAAATGCATTGAAATGCTTCTTTCTCTTTCTTAATTCTATTGAGATATAATTGACATATAACATTGTATAGGTTTAAGGTGTACAACATGATTTGATACATGTATATATGGCAAAATGATTACCACCTTAAGATTAGTTAACATCTAATACCTCACACAGATACAAATTTTTCCTTTGTGATTAAAACTTCCAAGAACTACTGAACTTTTTTAAGCAACTTTCAAATCTATGATCCTGTGTTACTAACTATAGTGACTATATTTTACACTACATCCCCAGGGGTTATTCATTTTATTTTATTATTATTTTTTAAATAAATTTAAGGCCCTTTGCCTGGGATGCCATCTCAGCTTTAGGAAAAACCAGGCATAAAAAGTGCTACCCGCCAAGGTAAGAGACTTCTTCGGGGTTATTTATTTTATAAATAAACGTCTGTAGCTTTTTTTTTTTTTAATTAAGTGTCTATACCTTTTGACCACCTCCACTAAATTCTCCCTCAGCAACCTCCTTAAAATACTTATTTCAACTATTAAAAAAATAAGAAAAACTAACCTGGGCTAGCATTGTAAGCCATTCTTTCCACAAACAGCTTTTAAGCACCAGAGATTCAAATGGGAACAAGACAAATTTCCTCCTCCTCTCAAAGGTCATATCATATAGCTGCAGGAAGATAGCCAAACACATCATATGCATCACAGATATACACATGTACTGTCAGCTAATTACAAACATGAAAAAAGGCCTAAGTCTGTATATAGAGGCAGAGACTGATGAGATGCTATTTTAGATAGGTATAAAGACTGAATTGTGAAGATCACCAGCGAACTCCCCTTTTGTCAAAACCGACAGTCAATTCTCAGTTGTCATTTTACTCAAATTTTCAGCATTGTTAACACAATTCACTTCATTTGCTTGACCTCAGAGGCACCACATTTCTCCCCCAGAAGCTACTCCTTTCTGTCAGATTTGCAGGTCCCTCCACTTCTGCCCACTAAAATAAAGGACCACTAAGATGTCATGACTACCAATTTTATACATCAACAGCCTGACCCTTGCCTCTCAAGTCCAGAGTCATATATCCAATTACCTACATGCCATCTCCACGTCCATGTCAAATGTTCATCTCAAAGTTAACATGTCTAGAACTAGTTTTAGATCTTCTTCATAATATATGCTCTCTATTTCCGATGATCCCTTTCTCAGTAAATGGTAGCTCCATTTTTCCTTTGTTGAGACCCCACCCCAAACTTTGGTGTTCTTGACTCCAAGGAGTCCTTTTGATTTTCCCACACACTCTATCCAATCCATCAACACATCTTTCAGCTCTACCTTTAAAATATATTTGGAATTGGATACCTTTCACTTCTTCCTTCTCAGTAATCCAAACTACCTTATTTCTAGCTTGGATTATGACAATAATTGCATCCAGAGTCAGTTCTTACAAGAGACCAATGGTTTTCTCTAAGCTTGAATCATATCATATCACTTTCCTAATAAAATACTGCTTATTTCACCAGAATAATGTTTAGAATCTTTTCTATGGTCTATGAGGCCCTGTATAATTTGACTCTATAGCACCTCTGTGACCTAGTCTTGGATCACTCTCTCTGGTTCATTGTGCTTCCACTACACTGGCCTCCTTTGACAGTTCTTTGCAAAGGTCAAACAGGCTCTTACATCAGGGCCTTTGCACATGCTATTTCTTTAACACAGAACACTCCTTTTCCAGATAGCTGCATAGATATTGTCTTTACTTCACTGACTCTCTGTTGAAATATTATCTTCTCAGAGATGTCTTCCCTAAACAATCTGTCTACAACAGTGAGCAACTCTACTTTGCCAACCACTCCTTTCAGTGCTGTTACCAGTATACATGATTTTTACCACTTAGCTCATCCAACATATTCTGTATGTGTAATTGTTCCTTTTTGTTGTGTGTCTCTCCTCACTGGAATCTAAAGTTTATGAACGGTGAGACTTGATATTTTCATGTCATATTCCCAGTGTCTGATATGTGTAGGTGTTCAATAAATGCTTACTATATAGGCTTTCCAATAACCATGAATACTAGCAAAATAAAATACGACTAATCAGAAGTAAATAGAAAGATGGCTAGTCTGACTGCTTCTTTTTAAATAAAATATTTACTTGCAAATTCATGAATTTTCCATCAATAATGGGCAAAACTTACTTTGAGTAAGGTTAAATTTCTGCTGGCTTTGAACAGTAAAACCCATTTCTAATTACTATATTGATTTGGTATATGCAAATGTACTTTTAGAGGGCTTGACAAAGTTTATCCTAAATCGATTTACCAGGTCTTCCACAACGTGTTATCTTTAGTTTGATTACTAAGCTGTTTGCGGTAGTTCTTGAAGATGTTCTCAAAGCACTTCAAGTGTAAACTCCAGCTCATTTCAGGTCAAATATTCTGAAATTCTGAGTTTAGAAAAGCCAGAACACATACAGTTCTATAGCTTGAATAGTTCTTGGATAGTCAGTATAATAGCATGCATATAGCTATTTTAAATGTAAACATGTATGATATGACACCCTTAATCTATTCTTAATTTTAAAATTAATAATGAAGCTAGAATTAAAACTATCTAGGAGAAAGGGCTATAAGATTTCTCTCCAGTGTGTGTGTATAAATAACTAAATATACACGTACATAAACAATATATTAATATATATTTCTTATATTAGGAATATTGAAATATTCCTGAGTATGCACTATGGTACTTAACCTGTCATATACTGGATGCCAATATTTTCTTTTTAAGTTCATTCAGCAAAATTTGTTGAGCACTTACTCTGTGCCCAGAATTGGGATATGAAATGATGACACAAATATAAATAAAACAAATACAAAAATATTTATTAAATACAAATTAATGATTGCCCATAGTCTTGCCAAATTTTACATAAAACATATCCTCTCTTTATGAACTTAGTATACAATTCCATAAGTTATAATTTTGTCCCTGACTGAAAAAAAAACCAAAACAAACAAACCTATTTACTCCTGAATATATTAGTTATAACAACTTTCCCAAATGAGTAAAACTAACTTCTGGAAGAAAACATGGTTCAATAAAATTTCAAGGGCAATCCAAAAGATAAATAATAAGAAGGCTTTTACTATAAATCTCAAATAAAATCCATTTTGAATGTATTTTTCATAGAGCTTCTATAGTGAATAGGGTAGGACATGTTAAAAGTGAGTGTCAGAGGAATTAGCTTTAAGATAATAAATCTAATTCTCATACAGATTCATGGCTCCATCAGGACTGGCTGTATACTCTGCAGGTTCTTCAGCATTTAGCTCCATCAACTCAGGTGGGAATAGGACAGACATACTGCTGTCTGCCATCAGCTACTCAGAATGAAGTGTGTGCCTCAGATGAGTCAAAACCAGAAGCTACTATTCAACTCTTAATGTCAAAATGATAGTACTTTATCACGAATCAAAAGGAAAGTAAAAAATTTCAAAGACAGTTATTCTCAAAACAGGATATAAAATGAAATATCTTTACTTTTTTCCCTTTAAAAAGTTTCTAGATTTAGTAGAACACTTAATAGCAAATTAACATTATCCATTTACTATAATTTGTACCAATGGAGGTAAACTGTGACTTGGAGCATTTGAATGCATAGATGACTCCAAATTCTCAATATTTTCTTTTTTTCCATATATATTATTCATAATTACTTTTGATGAAGTAGCACCGTATACCTAAATGTTTGCATAGAGTATATGTGCAACTCACATATAACAAGATTTATATTTGAGAGATATTTGAATGAAAAGATTAATATTGAATCCTTATACATTTATATACTACCTAGCACAGAACAGGTATTCAAAATACAACTGGCAAATCAATAATTCATTTATAAAATCAAAGTTTTATAATCATGTATTAAAAAGTAAACATATTTTTAGTCTGGTAATTCTGTTATATAACAGATGCACAATAATTCTGGGCTTTACTTTTGAACTAACGTAGCAACTTTTGTGTGCTAAAATGATATTTCTAGTAAGTGGGCAGCATTGTTCTATGTGGTAGTTTAGGCACTCAGCTCTTTCCATGTGAGGGTACACACTCTCTAGGACTCTAGAAGTCTCTGAATTTAGCTATAGATGGGAGCCCAGAGGCTGGAGAATGCATATCTTCTGCTTAACTGCCTAGTCAAAAAGTGATGAAACACTTTAGCCCACAGCTTATTGACCAGAACTAGTCACATGGACCCACTCAGATGCAAGCGGGTGCAGGTGGGAAATGGAGTCCTTACCTAGCTAGACACTTTGCAGAGAGTATACTAAAGAAGGGGAAATGCAATTTTTGGTAGACAGTAAGGTTTTGGACTGCAAGGAGATCCAACCAGTCCATTCTGAAGGAGATCAGCCCTGGGATTTCTTTGGAAGGAATGATACTAAAGCTGAAACTCCAGTACTTTGGCCACCTCATGCGAAGAGTTGACTCATTGGAAAAGACTCTGATGCTGGGGGGAATTGGGGTCAGGAGAAGAGGATGACAGAGGATGAGATGGCTGGATGGCATCACTGACTTGATGGACGTAAGTCTGAGTGAACTCCGGGAGTTGGTGATGGACAGGGAGGCCTGGCGTGCTGCGATTCATGGGGTCGCAAAGAGTTGGACAGGACTGAGCGACTGATCTGATCTGATCTGAAGGTTTTTTTGCCAAGTTTTTTTTTTTTTTAATTTTTTCTCTTTTTCTTCACAGAGGATATTGTTGAATTCAGCATCCAGGCATTGCAGTAACTTCTTGAAAATGTAAATTCCATGTCTAAGGTGAGCTGATGCAAATGGTAATATAATCAAAGACAGACTTGGCAGTCTAACAGGATAAAAAGATACATGACAGTAGGAGATAGTAAGACATCTAAAAAAATACCTTTGATTTGGCTCTATCAGTAGGCCCGCTATGTGGACATAATTGGTCTCTAGTTAATAAGCTGCTGTCTAGTTTTCCTTGGTGTAGGGTCCAATTTTCATTAGGAAGATGTGTCTGTGTTGCAACAGTATGGAACCAGACACATGCATTAAAGGCACCTGATGATAATAAGATGTGTTGTAAAGTGATTATGATTCATAACATTTTTTCCCACACATATTTCAGCTAGGAGGTGTTCTAGACTTGTAGCGGACTGAAGGGTGTGCCTGAAAGGTGTGCCTTTATTTCCTATCTGCATCATAAAACTATTCTATGGTGCTGACAGTTTAAGCCTCTGAGCTTGGTACTAAGTTTTTTTTTTTTTCAGTATCTGAAAAGTGAGTCCAAATACCGGTGGGAACTGTATCTCTGCTTGCAGTATGCGGGAAAGAACATTGCGGAGTTAGGAGCGAGCATCCCTGGACATGGTTTCCTGATCTTTCCTCAAGCAGGCCCTCTTCTTCACCCAGAGGTCTTGGCATCCTTGCTTTGCTCTGTGCCATCTGGCTAGGGGCCAACTTCCCAAATCTGCCTTAGCAACTAGCTCTGCCTGTGCTCAAGAGGCTGTTTTCAACAACTCCTTCTTGAGGCAATACCCTGTTCTCTCAGAACTCATCTTTTCATGGCAGTTCTACTGGACTAGGCTTCATTACCCGCAAGGGCCCTTTTCAATCTTTCCCCACCCCACATCAATTACTTATCACAGTGTCTGGCATATAAAAAGAGCAGGATTCATATTGATTAAATGTATTGTTTGCCTAATTACCGCATAACAATCTTAGAGTTGTGAATTGGGCAGAAGATTTTGGACCTAGTGGCAGTCTCCCTGAGCCAGGGACATATCCTTTGGCTAAAAAGGCCTCCAGGAGGCTCACCTAACCTCCAACTGTGAGCTTCTATTCCTTGCAGACCATACTGCTGAAGCCACACTCATGTCATCAGCCAATTTTCTAAAACTTCTTTTCGAGTTTGAACTTTAATCCCTGTCCCCGACCTCTGCCGGTCCTTGGGGGTGAGGTTGGTTGGGGAGATGGGCTGTGGCGAGGTGACCTTCTTGCTGAGGGAAACCTGCTCCTCATTAGTAGTCCAGAAGGGAACATTTGGGTCACAGTCACTCTTTAGGTTCCCGTTGTCTCCTTCACACTCCTTCCAACCCGAGGGCACCAGAATGGGGATCCGCCTTGGGCTGCAGTGCCCTGCAGGTATTAGGAGCACCAAGTGGGAATCGGATGATGGACTGGAGCTGGGAAGGCGGATGTCCTGTCACCAGTCCTGACCAGTCACTAGGTGTGCAGTGTCAACAGTAAAAAAGGCGACCCTCTCCGATGTTTCTCTTCCCTCCCTTCCCCCGCCTAGGGCTAACCTAGGTAACTCAAGAGTTGCCCGGGGTCGCGTGTCCTCCCGTCCCCATCCTCAGTGGGCAGCCCGCTCCTGCGCCCCGCACGCTCCGCCACGTCCCCGGCGGGAGACGCTAGAAGCGGCCCCTCCACCAAAGATGTGGATGCAGGGGTGGGAAACATTAATACTCACGACACCCCTCCCCAGCCCCCCACCAAAGCCCCAGTAGCAAAACAGGCAGTACACCCATCACAGCGGAGCCCGTCTCTCCAAGGTAAGTTGTTGATTCGTCGCCGTTTCGGCGATTCTCTCCGGACAGCTGCGGCAGCGACAGCAGCTGTGAGGCGGCCCCGGAGCTCCTCGCGCTCTTCCTTCCTCCGCCCTTCCTCGGCCGCCTCTCACCCCAACCCCCTTCCCTGCTCTCCTCGCCTCCTCCTTTCTTGCCCTCTCGCGGGCCACGCACGCACACACCCGGAGACACCCTCCGCACTTGGCTACTCACACTGCGGCTTAACCCAAGCCGGCAAGGCACCGTTGCCAAAGCGGCGCGGGGTGTGTGTGCGGGGTCCAGGGAAAGAGGCCAAATGGGGCTGGGCGGGGGGGGGGGGTGGCATGGCAAAGCCTCTCTCCTCCCAGCCGCGACCCCCTGCCCATTCTCCTTCCCTAATCCCCGGCTGCCAGCAACAGTGACACCTGAGCGGGGGACTGGGCGGTGGAGGCAGCAGGCCCGCCGAACTGGCAGCCCAGAGAAAACAGAGCGAGGGGCGGGGACGACGAGGAGGAGCGGGAGGCGGGGCCAGAGGGGAGGGCGCCGCTGGCAGTGAGTGACGCTCACGCCATCCAATGACCGCTCATAGCTTCAACGTCGAGGGTAGCAGGGGGCGGGCTCCGCGGGGAGGAGGAGGCCGCTCCGGCGCTAGAGGCGGGGGCCGGGAGGAGGAAGGGGAGGAGGCGGAGGCGGGAGCGGTGGCGGCAGCGGCGGCGGCGGCGGCGGCCGGGGCGGCGGTGGCGGCGGAGGGTAGGTTGCGCCGGGGACTGAGTCTGCCGAGCTCCGTGGCTGTGCCTGTGTGAGTGAAGGAGCGGCGCGGGGAGGCAGAGGCAGGCACGGGCGAGCGAGGCGGCGGGACGTCTCCGGCGGCCGCTGATCAGCAGCGGCGCTCGGTGTGGGGAAGCAGCGGCGGCAGCAGCAGCAGCATCGGCGGCCGCCTCTCCGCCGCCGGGGACGCCGAGGCGCGGCTAGTGGCACTGACATCGGCGGCCCTGCCTCTCCTTCCTCGCCCCCGGCCCTCCTCATGTGATCGGTCTTAATCCCAGCAGTGTGCGCGCTTGGGGCTCCATTCCGCGGTGCCCTATCTCCGTGCCAGGGTGGGTGCTCGTGTGTGCGCTTCCCCACCCCATCCCCCTTCCCCCAAGAATAAAAGAAGAACCGAGAGGCGTGCTTAGAAAATAAATAAATAACCACCACACACGCGCAGCCCGGAGCAGAGTCGGCAGGGCTGGCGGCGGCGGAGGAGGAGTGAAGGCGGCGGCGGCGGCGGCAGCGGAGGAGGAGGAGGAGGGACGCGCGGAGAAGGCAGTAACTTTAAAGCCAGCTCAGAGCCCAGAACCTCCAGCCAAGCGGTTTGCAGCGCGGCGGCAGCGGCGGCGTTGAGTGTCTGGCCCGCCGGTCCGGTCGGGGTGTGCAGTAGGACGGACGAGCAGCGCGTCGCTGTCCCCCGGCGGCTGGAGATGTCCGAGCCCAAGGCAATTGATCCCAAGTTGTCGACGACCGACAGGGTGGTGAAAGGTAAGCGGCGCGCTGCGATCGCCTGGGTGCACCGTGTGCCGCAGGCACCCGGGAGGCTCGCCTCCCCTCCCCCCGCCTGGGGTTCTCTCCTCGCTCCAGCCACGGACCTTCTAGGATATTGTGCAACCCTCAAATCCCCCTCTCTGGCGCGCCCTTCCCCCACGCTTCCCACCCAGCCCCACTTGGGGCATTTTTATTTACGGGGGCGTCAGTTGGCAAATGGCTGAGCCGAGGGGAGCCTGTGGCGGGGGTGGCGGTGGCGGGAGGGGGCGCCCGGGGGGGGGGGTTGGTTGCTGGCAGGGTGTAGCTGCTGTGACAGAAATAGGAAGTGGGTGGCTGCTCGCGGGCTTGCATGGGATCGGGTTTATGGTTTTCGTTTGCAGAGGGAGGGGTGATTTATGGCTTTTAAAAAATTAATATGGCATTTTTATGTGGCCGTGGCTTTCCACCGCCTGCCTCGCCCGGGCATGGTTCTCTCGGCGCTCTATTGCAGCAATTCCCTCTGCGCCCCCTCCCCCTTCCCCTCCCCCCGAAAAGGGCCTGCACAGGACTCGCGAGAGAGCGGGAGAGCGTGGGGGGAGCCCGGCGCTTCCTTCCGCGCGGGGCGGGAGCGGCCGCACTGAGGGGGCGGCGGAGGGCACGCGCCGGGGGCGCGGGGGGCGTGGGGAGGCGGGGGACTACCCGCGAGCCCCGCCGCCGCCGCAGCCCCGGGATTCCCCGCCAGGCCCTGAGAAAGACAGGAAAAGCTGTTCCCCAGCCTCCCTCGCCGCCCCCAGCCTTCCCCAGCAGACCTGTCATTGCTCTCGAACGGTGCCCCGCCGAAGCACACCTCCCCGGTGCTGGTAACTTCACCCGGCTCGCCCCTTCCGTGCCCCTGGCACCCGCTCCTGAACGGGCTATTTGATTCCTGTCATTGGCTCTTCTCCCCCGCCCTGGGATCACAGACTCCGGGCAGCAGTGGCTCTGGGGTTTTTGGAGGAGAGAAGCAGGGATGCCTCGGGTGTGGAAGGGGACAAGTAGTGGTCTTCTCTCTCGCACCCGGGAATCCGTCGTCTCCGTTGTACTCATGGAGTGGGGAAGGAACCATGCTATACATTCTGGAAGGATGAAGCAACAGAGCAGATATACCAGGTTTAAGTAGTATCCCTACTTAATGTAAGCGTCCCTACACTCCTGCGGTCAGGACTGAGCAGAGCAGGGATGGGCATAGGCTACACGCTGAGCGGGCCTCTGAAATTGGAAACAGCTCGGGCTGGTATAGAGAGAGAGTGTGTGTGTATGCCTGTGTGTTGTGTGTAGAACAGAGATTGTATCTAATGTGGCCTGAGCATGCAACTAGAATGCAAGGCAGTGAAGTCATGTGCACCATGAACACTTAGGTGAAGTAACCCAGCAGTCTAAAAACCGTGCATGATGCCTAAGTCCTTCGGAGACTTCAGAAATGTTCATGGCTCCACTCAGGTTTGCTCAGTTTTTTTGTTTTTGTTTTTAAAGTGATGTGTGTGTGTGTGTGTGTCTTGTCTTGTTTTGGTTCTATTAGAATCATTCCTGCTTCAGTGCAGTATTCATAGATCCATCAAAATAAGTAGGTAGTATCTCTGCCAAAATGACTTGAAATAGGTCTACAGATGCACAACTGTTCTTTCTGCAGGCATGGATTCTCATGTAAACAGTCAATTCAAATTCATACAGAATTATGTTTTGTGTTAAGGGCCTGTGTTGACATTTAAAAAAAATTAAGACCTTTTGCTGAAATAGCAGAGAATAACAACTGTCTCCCTTAAGGTGTGAAGTTTAGGTGTAACTCCAGTCTGTATGTTGAGATTACCTTTTTTCAAAACACTTGATATAAAGCTTACAATTCATATGACAGCAGTAAATGTGTCAGCAATGAGGAAACACTCATGTGCACACAGAATATCAGTTCTCTGTTTTAAGTCACAAAATGTGGCTTCTTAATGTAATTGTAAAATTGTCATCAAGTAAAGATTGTGAAAATAATTGTTCATACATTCTGGCTCAGTGTCTTTAATGGTTTATGTGAAAGTGCATTCAACCATTCCATGGTTATTCTGTCTTGCTTTTTTACAGTAATATATTGTATACATTTTATCATAAATGGCTTTTCATTATACATACACACAACAACCCATAATTCAGAAAATTTAGTTTACATGTTTTTGCAGAACTGAAATGTGGATGAGTATAATAGACTCACAATAGGAAAAGTTAATTTTGCATATGTTTTGATAGGGATCTTGATGTGAAGTTTTGTGAAAATTTTGTTTATTGAAAAAGTTTTATTGATGAATCCTGATTTTAAGGTGGAAATACTACTGCTATTCCTCTTATGTTTTCTTATAGACTTTTTACTGTTGGCTTAAGAGGCATTATTGAAAGTTGGCTTTATTATACCTGTGAGTTTTACAATTAATTGAGATGATAATCTGTTTTGATTATCAGTCTTCTATGATATAGCATTTCCACATGAATATATATATGTATATACTTAGCAAGTAGAAAGTACATATTTTCAGAATGGAAAGCAGATTACCAAAAGATTTTTCAGAGTTACAAAAATTTGATAAGATACAATTCGTGAAGCCATGAAGCCATGACTTTAAATTTTGTTAGACTTTATCTCCCTGATCTGAGATTGACTCATTTTTTTTAATGTAGGCAAGGGAAATTTTTGTGTTCCATAAGCATTTTTTCATTTTAAGAAGTGTGGATAATATTTACTCACACATGGGAATAAGAACTTGGATCATTATTATTGTGGCAGGCCATGACATTTGTTTATAGTTATCTTCATTACTGTGATATGGCTTTTATTGTATATTAGACTGCTATTTACAAATAAAGCTGCGCTTGTGGTTTTGCTTGTAGTAATGCGATGATGTGACAGCTTTCTTGATTTGTGTTTCCAAAATACAACTTTAGAAAGGTAGGTAGGCTGAGTTTTAGTCTCAGTTGTGCAATTTTGCAGATATTCAGCATCTTCTTGAAGGTGTTCACACATGCTGGTCAGTTTGTAAACCTAAAAAATGGAAGGGAATGGCAGCATTGGAGAGGGAAAGCATTCATTTAGATAACATCAGAAAGAAAGTTACTTCATCTAGCTAAACTGGAGCGGTTTTATTTAGACTGTTCTTGGAATAAAAACAGCAAAGTATAAAAATTCAGAGAAAACATCTTGGTAGTGCCATTTGTTGGAAATCAGAATAACTTGATCCATTTACTGTTTGATATTTTAAAAAAGAAAACATTGTATAATTATAAGGCAAAAGACAAAGAGCAATAAGTAGAAGAATAACTTTTCCCTGTCCCCCCATTCCACCCCATAGTGTGGTTTTTCTCTTCAGTGCTGCTCCATGGGCCTCGTTCCAAACTCTGCCTTCCCTCATGCCTCTCTGCCTGGTCCTGCCTTTAAATCTTGTCTGTGGCCCTAACATTCCCTATGGTCTGTGGGACTCTGTTAAACACGGGGAGGAAATTGACCTGCATGTGTTGAGTCTGCTGTTTTGTTCCATCTCTTGCCCTTTCCTCTCTTCCCATCTTCAGGTATTTTGTAATGGGCCTTTTCTCTTAATCCAAGTTGCTTGAATGGTAGACATTCCAGATACTGTGGCAAGTTGTTGAGGGGTCAATTCCTGGGAAGCGTTTTGGGGAATTTCTCAGAACCCTTAGATTGGAGACTCTTGTGCTTTCTGCCAGATTGCCTCTGACTCTTGGGAATGCAAACAAACAAACAAACAAAAAACCCCAAAACCAGAGCTGTCTTTCTGTGTATTGTCAACTTATATAGTATTTGTGCAGACAAAATACAGGTAGAGAAATTCTGGAAAGATATCTAATATCTTGTAAGCAAGATGATTGTCCTAAGTAGAATATTAAGTAAATAGGGATTCATGCCACTAGTGTTTCTAGCTGAGAGAGGCTGCTATATCAGTGATAACTGTCATGTTTGGTTCTTGGAATATTAAATAATGCCATTTTTTTTTTGCTGTGTGTCAGGAAGAGCTCATTGTGAATTTATTTTACTGATGTTTGTTAAAATCGGTTGAGTTTTTCCATGTATTTGATTTTCCATTTGAATTTAGTAAAACTGCATTAATTCAGTGTCACTAATTGAAACTTTGACTAAATTTCCTTGTTTGGTGGCTGGAGTTTACATCGGCGCTGGATGTGAAAAAAGGGGTCTGCTGATCTAATTAATACTATAAGCAACATGATTTGGTCATAGATAATAAATAGAGAACAAATTCTTATCTGGACTTAGTGGACAGCATGCAAATTAATGCTGTTAATTACAAATTAGATTGATCTATTCATTAATCCTTTCAGGATTTCTACTATAAAGTAAATATAACACAAGTGCATTATTTTCAAAACATTTTGTCGGCTTAAGGCAATGGTTGCAGCCAGGATTCTGGGAAACTCCAGTGACTCTAAAGTGCCATCAGTTAGAAGAATTAATATTTAAAAAATAATAGTTTTTTGGAAACTGTGGGAAGAGCCTCTGCTTTAAAGAACAATCTATATTAAGACATCCAGCTAAAATGTGAAAAAAAAGCAAACACCTTAGAATCTAGTTTCAGGTTTACTCTAACATTTGTTTATATTAGTTTAGAAATATGTCTTGTAAAATCTATTTATGATGTGTTTTTATTTGTAATTTTAGAGATATGAAATATGACTTTATATAGTGTGCATTTGTAACTTTTATAATTGGCCTCTTATGCTTTTCCTTATCTTTTTTTGTGGCAGCCATGTGTAAAGTTGAAACTGATTATGAAACCAAATAAAGAATCCATTTAGAGTGACCTCCTTGGAAAACAGCATTTTTCTAGACCTACTTTCCTTTCAGCAAATCCAGTTAAATTACCATTTTGAAACTTTTGTGTAAATATTGGACACTTCTAGAAATGTAAAAAAATGATTCATGATATTGGACTTAGATAAAAATTAGAAAATCATTTTGTTAATTTTCTCAGCAACTTTTTAGAGTCTCATTCTGTTGATGTTTAAGAGAAATTCAGTGAGATTTGGAGTTCCAGCTTCCTACAATTCCACTGTAATGAGTTATAATGTCACAGGATAGTCCTATATGTAAACAGGCAGCAATTGTACTCAACAGTCACTTGTGAGAACAGAGGATCATGAAATGGGAATAGAAAGCTGGGAAGGTTACCCTTGATCCACCCACCTGGGAACCGCAGTTCAGACACTGCTGACACAGAATTACAAATGACAGTGTGTTAATGATGTATTTTCAGGGTCACTCAAGAATAGTCAGAACCATTAATACTGAAATCCATGAATGCCTTGGGTCTACAGTGGTAGCTCATGTGGCATTTTATAGTTGAAGAAATGGAGACAGAAAAGATAGGGTGGTTGGTCACAGGTGGGACTAGAATGGAGGTAAGTGTAAGCAAAGTCTTCCCTTTAACAGAGTCTCTTCTTTCTTGAGCATCTGTTTGGAACTGTCCCTTCTTTTAGCAATACCTAGGATGTCACATTTTGTTTCAAAGTTTCCTTTACTGAATTACTGACTGTATAAAATAGTTTTATTACAAGAAGCTTTTGATCTCTATGTTTAGCAGAAATTTAAATTTTGTTGATAAATGTTATAATCTGGCATGAGGTTAACTAAGGAAAACTGTCAAACATTGTTTCCTGTTCATGTAAATATGTACTCGGAAACAGAAATAGCATACTTTCCTGTTAAGGAATTTTTTATACTTTTATTTTGTAAAGTGTTATTGTAAGACTCTTTGTCTGAACTACAGATAACAACCCATGTTGTTATTCTGGTTTGAGGATTTAGTTAATTTCTAGAGAGAGCTCAAGTGAAAATAGGAGCCATTGCTTCTTAGGTGTTCTACTACTTTTTAAAAATACAGTCAAGTGGAAATGATGTATACGGAAACAGCGTTTCAGTTTGTAAGCTGTCTTTTATAGTCTTTGCATTTTCAGCATTTTAAACCCGTTTTATTTTATATTTCCATCTCCTGTATTCATACAGGCTGTATTCATTGATAAACTATCAATTATATTTTATATAAGAAATAAAATAAAAAATTTAATATTCCTCCATGGTGAGGGATTCTGAATAATTGCTTAAAACAGATGGACTTGAGGACTTAGACCTATTAGTTCCGTTCAGTCACTCAGTCCGTGTCCGACTTTTTGCGACCCCATGGACTGCAACATGCCAGGCCTCCCTATCCATCACCAACTCCTGGAGTTTACTCAAACTCATTTCCATTGAGTCAGTGATGCCATCCAACCATCTCATCCTCTGTCATCCTCTTCTCCTTCGCCTTCAATCTTTCCCAGCATCAGGGTTTTTTCAAATGAGTCAGTTCTTTGCATCAGATGGCCAGAATTTTGAGCTTCAGCTTTAACATCAGTCCTTCCAACGAATACCCAGGACTGATCTCCTCTAGAATGGACTGGTTGGATCTCCTTGCAGTCCAAGGGACTCTCAAGAGTCTTCTCCAACACCACAGTTCAAGAGCATCAATTCTTTGGCGCTCAGCTTTCTTGATAGTCTAGTTCTCACATCCATACATGACTACTGGAAAAACCACAGCCTTGACTAGACAGACCTTTGTTGGCAAAGTAAAGTCTCTGCTTTTTTTATGCTGTCTAGTTTGGTCATAACTTTTCTTCCAAGGAGTAAGCATCTTTTAATTTCATGGCTGCAGTGATTTTGGAGCCTCACCAAAATAAAGTCTATCACTGTTTCCATTGTTTCCCCATTTATTTGCCATGAAGTGATGGGACCTGATGCTATCATCTTAGTTTTTTGAATGTTGATCTTTTAGCATACTTTTTCACTCTCCTCTTTCACTTTCATCAAGAGACTCTTTAGTTCTTCATTTTCTGCCATAAGAGTGGTGTCATCTGCATATCTGAGGTTATTAATATTTCTCCCGGCAATCTTGACTCCAACTTGTGCTTCATCCAGCCCAGCATTTCTCATAATGTACTTTGCGTATAAGTTAAATAAGCAGGGTGACAATATACAGCCTTGACGTACTCCTTTCCCTATTTGGAACCAGTCTGTTGTTCCATGTCCAGTTCTAACTGTTGCTTCCTGGCCTGCATACAGATTTCTCAGGAGGCAGACATATTGCCGAATTTCAAATCCATTTCACAAATGCATATTCAGGTATTTAAAAATATATATATAAACTCTGAGGAAGCAGTTATCAGTTGTTAAAATGTTGTTTATGGAATTGGATGGATTCCTTTTGAGACCATTATAGGGAAGATTGGAACCTTGTGTTTTTCTTTTTATTTCCCTAGTCTGTTCTTTTGCCTGACAGCAAAATATAGTCAACTCTATTTTAAAAGATGGTCTATCTGACTTTCTATGAACATTTATCCCTTGCAGCTGGAAATTCTGCATGTCTCTGCAAAAGAGAAAAATGAGTAGAAATCGAGATTTATGTTAACAGCTGCCTGGAGATTATGACATACTACCTTTCAGCGTTTGTCAATTTCAGATACTTGCTACAGTTGTGAAACCAGAAGAATGATGGTTGATATTCAGAGAGAATGTTTTATTCATATGCAGTTAAATTAAAAACAATTCCTGTCAGTTCCAGGATTCTAAGGGTTAAAAACTTTAGTGACTGTATAGCTCCCATTTTTCTTTTTGGGAGGAGCAACTGCTTCTGATTTAAATGTTCAGTTGTCTACATGTAGTATTAGGATGTTTTGGAGATTCTAGTATGTCGGTGTCTAAACTATGTCTCCCAAGTTGTTGCATTTACTTGGAAGTTACATAAAATGACTTGTTAAAATATATACTCAAGGTTTTAGTTTGAAAAATATGGTCACTGAACCGATAGTGCCAAGCTCAATGCCTTGCTCTTTATGCATTGAACAAATTCTTGTTGAATGATTTGGGCAGTGCAAAATTATCAGGTGCCTCCAGAAGCCATAAATGGAGACACATTATATGTTTATATTGAGTTTATTATATCAATTTTGATTCTCTGTAAATGGTTCTGCTTGGTTGATTAGAATGCTTCCTTCTCCAGCCACATCAGGGAATGGACTAGGAGAAGAAGGCATTACTAAGGTGACACAATTAGATTGAGGGCAGTTTTGTTGTTTGGTCATTTGGACTGGCTTAATGCCAGCTGAGTTTAAAAGGCTCAATCCTTTTCAACTTAGCATATTAACTTGAAAGCTTTCTTTCAGTTTCTGCTGTATTTCTCCTTAGCCTGACCGATTTCTGACAAGTGAGAAAAGCTATGTTAATCATTCAGTGTTTGATTTATTGGGTGATTTATATGTTTTAATTATTGTCCAGGCATGGTCGTAAAGAGAAAAATGACCTGGCAGATTTCATGACAACAAAAACAAAGCAAAAGCAAGACATAAAAAATCCAAACCAAAACAAAGCAAAATCCTCTTCCTTTGTTTGCATCTCAATTTATCATTTTCTCTAAAGCTTTTGTAATCCAGTAATGCAGCCCTCTTCAATATAATTTCCTGCCCTGCTATGGCCCCTGCAGTGTCTGCTATGTAGTGGGAAGATATATGGGCTATGAGATGGTAAAAGGTGACTAATTCTTCTGACTTCTTATATTCTCCTAAGTGGACTTTACACCATCCTTTGACATTTGTATTGAAACATCTTGTGAGCTATATACCATTTTATCAAATTAAATTAAAAGCACAGTCTCTTAAAATAGTAGAACCTGAGTCAGGGCTTCACGTTTGTGTTACAGTTTTTTTTTTAACAAAGGAATTACGTTTTTTTTTTATTATTAAACCTGGCATTGTTGGTCTGCTATGCATGCTTAATGCTAATAAAGTACATGCATACCTTCTCTGTATGGGTGTAACTATTGGCATGATAACAGTTCTCATTATTTAATTCTCATGATTACAGCTTTAGTTCATATGTTACCTCCTGGGGGACCCACATCTCCTGATACCTTCAGCTGGAGTAGTGAAGGGACTCAGTCCCTTCATGTTCACAGTGGGCACCTTGACTAGAGCATGTTGCTGTGATGGTTAGTTTGTCTGGCTCTCCTCCCAAGGAAGTGGAGAACCCGGAAGACTGGGGCTTGGTTCCATTTACTTTTGTATCGTTAGCCTACCCTAGATTGTTAAATAAATGAAATGATAGATTAAGGATAAGAGGGATTTAAAATTTTGAATTATAGGGTTCTTTTCTATTTTGAAATTTTTTTTGTGGATCTTAAATCATGGGTGGCTCATAAACGTGAGGAGTTTCTTGATTTGTAAGCGCCAGTCCTGTAGAAGGGTTTTTTTCACATGAGTTTTGAAATGCTCTGTTTCATAGTGGGGGTCCTATGATTTCTGTGCAGTAGCCAGCTTGCAGAAGCTGCAGGCAGTGGTGGCTTACTCAGGGAGTGCTTGGTGTTCAGTGAGTCAGTGTCAGTCAAAGGGTGTGTAGGTTGGTTTACTCAAAGGCAGGCGATATGTTTTTCGTGGGGAAGATTGGTGATGAAGCCAGGTTGAGGGGTGAACTATTGTGACAGGCATTGGGGAGGCCCAGGGTCCACTTCACAGTTGTATTGCTTACTTTAAGAAATGTGCAAATCCAGATGAATAAAAGTTAATATATTTTGGAGTCAAATAGAGATGTAAAATGTACTGCAGGCCCAGATATGAGATGTCTGTGTAATAATAAGAAAGACTCTTTCAGGCCCGGAACGCAGGGCTTGTGAGTCAGCCTTCCTCATGGCACCTCTGCATGGTGAAGCCTTTGAGAAAAGTATGGCTTTGGGATCCATGTCAACAGGGTGGCAATGTGAGGAGGCGCCTGCTCTCCAAGGGCTCTTGTGGAGGGCCACGGATGGATCTGCACTATCCCAGACTTGGTCATATGGCTCCACATTAAGGCAGGCCAGCCAGGGCTTTCCAGGCTTTGGTTTGTGAGCCAGGACTTAATGTCTGATAGAAATACTTTTCCGTCAAAGAAACTATAGAGAAACTATAGTTTCCTACATAACAACCTCATCATCATCAACCTTTGCCCATTTGCACTTAGCAGCCAGGAGGGAATCACTCTTGTCTTCACGTCTGGGCCACATTCTACACGGGTGCTGTCTCACTGCACAGACACTTCTAGAAACAGATGTGAAAAATTTGGAATATGTTGGGGGAAAAAAAATAAAAGAGATCCCCTCCCAGTGATTAAAGGATTTAAGTTACGACAGGAACTGGGATTCTTCAGTCTTGAAAAGGTTGAGTGGTGATTTAACTGTAGATTTCACATATTAAAAAGTCTCTTTCTACAGTTTCTACATATAACATCACACTCAGATATTATCTACCACCACTTTCAAGTGGATTAGAGAAAATGCTATTCAGAAGCATTGGGGATTCAGTGATTTTTGTTTTTTTAACCAGTTAAGGACATTTAACACTGGCATGGATTGTGTGGATCGTCTGAATGGAGAGACCACATGATCCTCATTTATTTGAGTGTAAATGAGATCTAAGTCTAAAATTATGGATATTTGGAGTTAGAAGAAACCTTGGAAATCTAACTCCTTTTTGGCCTGGAGCCAGTCCTCTGACTGTGAATGGGGGAGGGGGGTGGGAGACCTTTTATCTCTCATACTTGCTCAAGTCTGAACCTAACAAAAATGAACAAATCAGACTCTTAGAATTGGAAGGTGCCCCAGAAATCTGGCTCAGGCCTTCTCCAGTATGGAACCCCTGTCCAGACTCCCTGTGGGATTGTTTCCCACTGCCTTGTGAACACATCTAGTGAGAAAGAGCTCCCAACTTCCTAAGAGTTCCTGCTCTAATGTTTCTGCTCACCAGAGTGTTTCCTGATGTTTGACGTCGGTCTGACGCTCTTAAGTACATGCTCGTTGTTCCTAGCTTTGCCCTATAGAGTTCGATAAAATGAACCTTTTCTGTCTTTTACAAAAGAGTTTATTTGATATTAAAAACAGCTTTCATGTTGTTAAGTCTTCTAGCTTTTCCCCACATGGCATGATTTCTGGGCTTCTCCCTATCCCAGTAACCTTCTTATAAAACCACGTCAAGTTCTCAGGGCCTCTTGAAACTGGAGAAGTGAGCAAAGATTCATCTTGGCTTACTTCCTCCTGTGGAACCTCCAGAACCATGGGCTGGGTTCCTTCACTCTTCTTGCCCTCTGTGCCCCCGTGCTAACCTTTAAACTTCCTGGAGCTCAAGTCCTTTGCTGAGGGGCCCCAGTCCAGCATCCATCCCGTGATGGCCTTTGTCTGGGTGAGGACCACCATGGTCTGAGTGCTCTTATGTCTCCTGCCCTTTCCTACTGAAATTTCCTTCACTCGTATCTTTTCTCAGTCCCTCTGTACCCCAGCATTAAGCTATCAAATACTAAATCTGCTCTGAAGTAGGACCTTTCCAGAAAACCTGGCTAGCAGATGCATTTTAACAGTGATTTTCTGGAGGCGTTGCTTGTATTTTGCTTGCTTTTATTTGGGATACAGGCGGGTACTAAAGTCAGCATGATAGCCTGACACCATGGTGGTTTAGTGGGGTAATTGAGGACAGGCCAAGTTCCTTGTTTACTTTTCATATCACACCATGAAGGCTGCTCAGCACCCCACTTGACCAGAGCCGGAACCTGCGTCTTCTGCCTGCTCTGACTTCTGGCACTCAGTCTTTCAAAGTTGTTGATAAACAGCTCCTAAGGCCATTGAATTTGGCTAACCCAGGGAGTCTGATTGTAATTTGATAACTAGTTTAAGTTTCACTGAGGCCTAAAAGAGGCCAGTGGCTTCCAACTGTGGTGTCACAACACAGGTCTGTGTTACACTCAGCTGTGAGGTATTAACAGCTACTGATAACCTACAGAAGTTTGCAAATGACATACTTTGAAACATCTATATATAAACCAGGGTGGATTCAAGTTCAACCTAAAAATGTTACTTTCACTTGCATTCTGCTGTGTTTCCTCCTGCGGGAGAAGAAGGGATGGAGCTGCAGCTGTCACGGTGGGTATTTGCAGAGCTTGCAGTCCTCTTGATCCTGCCGATGTGCCTTTAATCACAGTGGAGATCAGACATCCTTGTAAGCTAGGGCAATGTTTGCCTTTGTTTCCATGAACATTTTCGAGCGTAGCTTATTAGAACCTGGATTCATTCATGCTAGTGTTTTGTGCAAGTGGTTGTCATATCATATGACTCTTGGTAGGAAAAAAGTCTGAGACTTGAGGTTAGAGAACAGACCTTTGCTAGACAGATCTGTAGACTGAACAGGTCTTGAAACATAGAGGTAGACATTTCTGGAGTGATTTCAAAGTGCCCTATGAAGCTTTCTCTCTTCGAACATCTCCCATGGGCCACACCTGAAATTCCATGATTAATTATTTAGTTAGGATAAGATTGGCCTTCTTTGATAGAGGTTTCAAAAGCAACTGATCTTTAAAAAATAATTTAGTGAATTGACTTTTTTTTGCCTTTGGGTGATACTGAATCCAGGAAAAAAATCTGTATTTCAGAAGCCTTTTTGAGAGTGAACATTCGTTTCTCTTTTTACATCCATATCTCATGCCGCTTGTATCATTCAATTTTCCATACTGCTTCCTTCAAGTATGACTCATTTTAAATCTCCCAGTTGGTAAAGTGATTAAATAATGCATTACTGAGTGTAAACTGGCTGTTTTGAAAAATATTATTTCCTTCACTTACCAAAACAGTTCATCTCCTCATCCATCCTTCCATTCTTTCCATTCAAACATCAGAGTTTTAGTGCCCCCTGGCCCTGTGTTGTGTTCTCAGGGCTTAAAATAAAGTAGACAATATTTGAAGGTTACTGTCCGGCAGTGGGTGTGAAAGCAAGTCACAATCTAAGTTATAATTACTTTAATAGTAGAAGATGTGGCATTGCTGTGGAGTGCAGAAAAGGGAGTGATTAACTGTCTTCATAGACTGTACTTTCAGTTTTTGGCAAAAATAAATGAAATTAATATTAATTTTTTCTGTGTAAGTATAATGGGAACATTATTAAGATATGGGTTTGTTTTAAAATAAAGATAGCATAAAAAGTGCTGAGCATTTAGTTCTGGAATTCTGTAGCTATTATAGCTATTATACCTGTGAGCAAAGTATGTGAGAGAATCATGGGCTATTGAAGGTGGATGTGTCTTTAAAAGTCAACCACTTCAACCATCTTCCAAAAAAACAAAAGGACCTTACTGTTAAATGGTTAACACATCCCCTCCCTCCATTTCCAATGATGGGGAAGCATAATCAAAATGTGGAAAGAGGTTTATGGTTTGACAAAACCTTCATTTCAATTCTCCTTTCTCCATGTGCCAGCTGTGTTCATGGGAAATTTCTGCAATCATCCTGAACGCATTTTTTCTTACTAAATAAGTGGAAACAGTAATACTGATTTTGAAGGTGGTAGTGACTGTGAGAGGAATTGTGTGTAAAATGCCTTCCCCACTGCCTGCTTATAAAGAGCCCTCAGAAGATGTTCGGTATTGTTGTTTTATTGTTGGACAGCTCCTGGAAAGTGCAGTGGTGTTCTTCTAGAGGTAGCCTGTATTACAGCAAAGACTTCCTCATGTCCTAACCACGGTCAAGTCCATTGTAGGTTGGGGGCCTCTGCCGTTCCTCTGAAGCACTCGACAGAGGTCACCGGTGACTGTCCAGTTGCTGGTCTCTGTGATACTTGGCACAGTGGGTCACCTCTTTCTTCCTCAGACATTGTCCTCATTGTCTGTCATGGATTTCCTCCTCTGACTTCTTCGTCAGCTCATCTTTATTGAGTCCTAAGTGTTGATGTTCTTTTAGCCCTTTAAAAGTTCTTCTAGGCAGTCTTACCCCCTTATACACATAGGATTTACTCTGGCTTCTAGGCTGATGAGTAACACATCTGTATTTGCAACGTAGTCTTTTTTCTGGATCTTTCTCTCAAACCTTATATGCGGCAGTTGCTGTGGATGGGTAAGGATGAAAATAAAGTGGGTTATTTGTTCTCCTGTGTTTTTTACCCTGGATGGTGTGACCACCATCTCTCCAGTTAATTAAATCTGTTATTCAGTTCAGATCTTTTAAATACTCTACCCAGTGCTGCTGTATCCTCCCAACATTAGTCTCTTTGCTTTCAAACTTATCCTCTCTTTGATATTATCACTAGAGTGATCAATTAAAAATGAATATCTGATTCTGTTCTGCATATTTTATTGGTGACCTTTTCTTGACTGAATTGTAAGAATTCCTTATATTATAGAATTTGACCCTTATTGCCTGAATATTGAAAATATTTGTAATATAGCATATGCCATATTGTATTGAACTTATTTTAAGTCTCTTCAGTTTATTACAGTGTAAGTTCTTGGGAACAGGGAGAATATTTTGTATTCATATGTGTATTCTGCGTGTGTGTCAGTGTTTGTTTTGTATAAAGTTGATGGAACTAAACTGAATGACTTAAAACTCCCAGTAATACCTTCCACGGCTTTCTATTTATTCTACTTCGGCACCGAACCCTGTTGCTCATTATTGTGTCCTTCTTCTGTGTAAAACTATTTTTCGGATTCCCTCAGGCATAGCTATGTTGCCTCTTGTACTTTGTGCTGAAAGGGTGTCACAAATACTCGCAACACAACTTTCTCTTTAATTGTGAAATCTTCACAGGCAAGAATTTATTCACTTCATCTCCCTAGGCTTAGCATGATGCCTGGAACATAATTAATCTTTTTTTTTCCTCTCCAGCAAACAAATTGACTGGAAAAGCTATACCTGATCATCACTAAAATGTAACGATGTTAGTGACTTCTTTTTTTTCACCTCTAATCTCATACTTTTAATTAATGTAGACCATGTTGGGTTACTTTTTCTGGTAGCCTTGACTTATGGAGTCCCTGACTTCCTTATCCCTCTTCTCAGGCATTTTCTTGTAAACATATAAGCCAGGTCTCCTTTACTCTATATTTAGATTATTTTATACAATTCTAAGCACAGAATTTTAAGTAACACACCATAATTTGGTTTAATCTTGCTCATCTTGTTCTCTGGTTCTAACCTTTTCGATTTTTCGTTTAAACATATGGATTATTTTACCTCTTCTTTTTAGTTATTTGTCCCAAGTTATGTCCTTAGTAAATTTGCCTGGGCCTCTATCTAATAAGCCTGGCAACCAAATGAATTTTTGGAGCCAGTTTGGATGATTGAGTTCACAAATTTATTTTAGGTTCTGCATATATAACATGGGAAAAAATCCCACCTGTGTTAATAAGGAAGTTGTGGCTTCTATTAAAAAGAAAAAACAAAAGGGAGATTCTTGTGTAATTGTTGTCCTTGACCTTTTTGTTACCTAATTGGTGTATTTTTTTTATAACTGTACTTTGGAATGATAAAAAAATTTTTTTTCCAATGCCTTTGCCTACTCTGAGACTTATTTTAAGTCTTTGTCATTTGAAGGAGGAGTGAATTTCCCTGGAATAATAATTGGAGAGTTGGTGTGTTTATTAATGGCATATGTCTTGTCATACATTATTTCACGTGATTGTATTGGAAGAGAACACCTTGTTAACCTGTTAGCTGCTTTGTTTCCCTGTGGAATCTTGCTCAAAGTAGATAAATAATAAAATGAATTTATATACTTTTGTGCTTCCTGTTCTGAAAATGTTAGGAATAATATTGTAAATGCCCCACATGTGCATTAGTTAGCTCTAGCCTTGTAATCCGGAGAAGGCAATGGCACCCCACTCCAGTACTCTTGCCTGGAAAATCCCATGGACGGAGGAGCCTGGTGGGCTGCAGTCCATGGGGTTGCTAGGAGTCAGACACGACTGAGCGACTTCACTTTCACTCTTCACTTTCATGCATTGGAGAAGGAAACGGCACTCCAGTGTTCTTGCCTGGAGAATCCCAGGGACGGGGGAGCCTGGTGGGCTGCCGTCTATGGGGTCACACAGGGTTGGACACAACTGAAGCGACTTAAAAGCAGCAGCAGTTGCAGCAGCAGCCTTGTAATCACTCTGAGGCCAGGAGAGCTTCAGTTCTCTTCCAGGGTCATGTAGTGAGTCACAGTGGTTGGAGCAGAGTTTTGGACTCCAGATCCTGGGCTTTTTCCACCAGGACACTAAGTTGACATGCACTCAAGGCCAAATCCATTAGGTGGTATCAATGAATTGATGAAAAGCGAGGCTTTGTTTTTATATAAAATCTTGTTTACTGCTGAAAGTCACTTTAGTGGAACATCATTGGCCTTTCCTGTGGGAGAAAAATGTAGCTGTCTTATGGGGCAAAGATATCTGCTTCCTTTTTAGAAATACTCAGCTGATACTCACAAATATGGGGATTATTAACCAGGCTTTACTTGGCTATTACTGACCTTACCATGGTGTTGTAAGACAAACATCTAAAACATAAAAGAAAAAGTGCTAACTGTGAATTATATAAAGAAGGTATTTTTATTAGACCTTGAGTTTTTTCCTCTAGATTAAAACTATGAAAAAAAAAAAAGTTTGGTGCTGGTTATTGTATCTACTTGACGGCCCTTGTTGTAGAGTCTTTGCTTCTTTATATTCATTTTCATATTTTTGTCACTAAAGCAAATAAAGGAAGCCACACATAGCTAAAGTGAAAGCCACTTCAAGGAGACGTCACATGAAACATTTTGAGGAGGGAGTCATGTGGTTTCATCGTAGCATTTTAGATGCAAATGCGAATTGTTTTGAGATCAGAATTTTTCATGTACTGCTCATTGCCATTCTGTACTATGACGAATGCTCGGGACTAGCCTAGTTACACTTTTAAACTGATGTAATTACTTAAAAGGGTGATGATTCAGATTCAGAATTTTAATGCATCTCTGAGACAAGTGATTAGAGAAATTTATTTCTTTGTTCATATGATTGCTGCACACATTTCTGATCTAGCTGAATCTGGTTGGACCAGATTCAGCTGTGATAAGTCCTGCAGGTGAAATAGTTCAGGTCATAGGCTCAGCTGGAACCAAAGATGAAGTAGACTACCTGATGGCCTAAGTGTAAATTCAGGGAGCTCTAATTTCATACTGGGGCCTCTTCCCTTGCTTCGTGGCTAATGCCTTTGTATGTGGGAAGGTTCCTTCCCTGCTGGAATCAACTTGGTTTCATATTTTCTTTCCTCTTTTTTTTCCTCCCTGTGACATTTTTATGAACCTTGGACTTCAAATATGACTTTTTTGGGCGTGGTTGTTTTAAGGTGTTAACACATAGAAGAAAAAAATTAAATAACCTTAATTCTTAGAGAGGAGTACAACAAGGATGTTTCATTGACAGTTCTTGTTATATATATGTGTGTGTATATGTGTATAATATACATGTATATATGCACATATATATGTGTGTGTGTGTATATATATATATATTTATTTATTGTCCTGAAAAACAGAATATACATTGCAGTTTTCCTGCTGTATGTATTTATTTTAATCCTTGAGCCAGACCATGCCTGAAATAAGTTTTACCTTTTAAGGAAATGATACTAAGATATGATTATGCCTAGTGTTTATTCTTGCACATATAGATAATTTGAATGTTATTAGTATAAGAAAAATATCAGGTAAGTCTCTATCTAGATAGGAATATCTAAGTAAAATAACCAGTGAGTGAGCGTTCCATAGGGGCTATTCCTTATCTGAACAATGTGAAAAATATGGAAGAAATGTGCTTGGTTACTTTTTTAAAAAAATGTGGCTTTAACTTGTGTCTTAAGAGTGAAATTGTAAAGTAGAAGATTAATATAGAGTGCGTCTTTTGAGAATTCCCCTATAAAGTATAGCTTCTGAACTCACTTTACTGTTTTGTTCTTTCTTGAACTGAGGAAGGAGGCCAGCATATTTGCAGTATATTCTAGGCTTTAGAATTTTTTCTTATGGAAGAGAGGCATGATCCTTGGAGTCTCATTTAGTGACAACATTTGATTAGAATTCAGTTGGAATGGACATGAATGAGACTAGACATAGTATTATTTCTACATATTCTTTTGAAAATGAAAATGTGCATAAATTGCTTACTATATTTTTATTATTTTAAATAAATTTTCCTTTTCACTCTTATGCTAAACTGTGTATTGTGAAGTTACACACACTTCTTCATAAGTTTTCTAACTATGAGGTTTTGTGAATGATTTGATTTATTTCTGGAATGATGGAATTGTTTGCAGTAATGTATATTTTTAAATGTTTCTGTAATTATGTTGCAGTTATGTTAGAGATAATAAAGTTACCACCATCTGTTCCTATTTGAACTTATTTTGCTTTTGATTATTTGGCATGTGCTCAAGGTACTGCTTTCCTCCTGAACTGCTGTCCCCAGCTGCTGTCCAGAGATTTTCATAAGTGAGGGTAGTGAGTGGGAGAAAAAGCCACGGTACTTCTAGTCAGAGCAGTAGTGAGTAGTTAGATGTGATGTTTGTCTATAGGTCATCCTTAGTTGATTTATGTCATCTGTAAGAAACCTTTTTATGCATTTATTTCAGGATATGGCATTCTAGAGAATTCATTATATGTTACTTGTTGCTCTTTATAATGGAATTTGGTCCATAATGTTAAGAAAGAGATAATATGAAGGATGGAATGACTAAGTGATGGCACACCATCTTCAGTTGTCATAGACCCACCTATTTCTGTTTTAGAAACACTTTGCCATTCTTTTTGCTTCTCTTTAAATTTGGCCCATTTGGATTAAAATTACATTTGTCTCTATGTTGTTTCCTTTAATACCCGTGGCACAGCTTATCAGGTGGTTAATGTGGAAAGCTGTTCTGCTGAAGACTAGTTTGGGGTCAGAGAAGTTAAATACTTTGTTCATGATCACAGAGCTAATAATGGTGAAGATGAGATTCAAAAGTAGAACACTTAAAAATTATTTTGAAAAATTTCAAATATATGTAGACATTGAGAGAAGAGGGCATTTAACCCTCAGGTACTTAACTCAGTTAATTGTGGAGATATTCTGACTTCGCTACATTTGCTTTATATATAAATTCTTTTTTTCTTGACTTTTTCTTTGTTGAAGTGTTACAAAGACATTATTTTATCAAATGTCAAATTTTGACTCTGGGGCAAATGTTTTCTCTCTGTACCAAATGGTCTAAGTATAGGAGAGAATGTCCTAATGTAAACACTGGGAACAAATGAAAGACATGGGTAATCACCATTGCTACTCATTTGTTAATAAAATGGTGATGAAATAGCTAATGATTATTGAGTACTGATCCTGGACTACTGCCCCTTGTACTTCATACATGTTAGCTTGTTTAGTTCACAGTAACCCCATGTTCTAAAATCATTTCATGTGGGTTCACATTGCTTTCTAAAAATGTTTATCTTTATAAAAGTGAAATAGTCGACACCGCCTTCAACTGTAACATCTTTTCCACTTCTCATTTTTAATACTGATTATAATAATATATACTGATGGAGGGAAAGAAGGTTGCTGCCCCAAAGTGTTAAGTCCATAGAGCAGCAGGATCAGCATTAGCTAGAAGCACTGTAGAAATACAGACTCTCAGGCCGTACCTCAGAACTTTGGAACCAGTCTGCATTGTGAATAGATCCTCAAGTGATCTAAATGCATATTAAAGTTCGAGAAGCCCCAGATAGCATGTAAACAGTGCCTCCTGAGCATGGATGTACCTATAATCTCCTGGAAAGTGTTTAAAGCTACCCAAGCCTAGTCTTCCTGCTGACCAATTAAATTAGATTCTCTAGGTGAGGCCCCAGCATCGTTTTGTTTTTGTGTCTGTTTTTAAGTCTCCTGGTGATTCTTAACTTTGGCCAGGCTTCAGAATGCCCTGGTTTAATAGGGCTACAGTATCTTTCCATTCTATTTCAGCCACTGAACTCTAAAACATTTCATCTTGTAAATCATATATAGAAAATGATGCTATTAATATAAATGAGAATTGAAAATGAAAGATATTTTTGGCTTACACTCAATCTTTGTGGTGATGGTAGTTCATTGATAATTCTATAGAAAATAATTCCCTTTTATGAAACTGAACTTCCTCACTGTTCTTATCCTTCTTTGGTGCTAGGGAATGAAAATGTTGCCAAAATTTATTGTTTTTTTTCTCTTTTTTCCCCCATCCTTTCCTTCAGGTGAAGAGTTAGACAGAGGGAGGCAGGGATTGTGGAATACGAAATGAATAAAAACTGGGCTAATAGTCATTAAATAAATTTATGAGATTACACTGGATAGGAGTCTGTGTATTTTAATTTGCTCCTAAGTTTGCTGCCTGTGTGTGTATATGGATATGTGTTTTTCTTTAATTCAGTGACTTTAGTTCCAGACGTGTATTCTGTTCGTTCAACTGCAGTTACTGAGTGCTTAGTGAATGCAGCCAAATGAACAAAGTAGTTGAAGGAAATATAACAGTGCAGAGAACTGCAGTGTTTATGCACTCCTTACCCTGAATTGCAGATGGAGTGGTTTAGAGTGTGGTTGTTGTCATTATTCAGTTGCCCAGTCGTGTCCGACTCTTTGCGGCCCCATGGACTACAGCATGCCAGGCCTCCCCGTCCCTCACCATCTCCTGGAGTTTGCCCAAGTTCATGTCCATTCCATAGGTGATGCGCTCCAGCCGTCTCATCCCTCTGATGCCCTCTTCTCCTCTGCCCTCAATCTTTCTCAGCATCAGGGACTTTTCCAATGAGTTGCCTGTTCACGTCAGATGACCAAAATACTGGAGCATCTGGAACCAAACTACCCTCATGAAATCCTAGCTCTGTTGCCTGTTTGCTATGTGACCAGGGGCAAGTTAATTATGTGCCTCAGGTTTTGTTTTTGAAATCTGTAAAACAGGATAATGCTAGCATCTACCTATAGCATTGTTGTGGTAGGTAGATGAATTTTGTGTAGGTAGATGAACTTTGAAGTGCTTTGTATTTGCCGATAATATTATGATTATTACATTTTCCATATCTCAAAGAGAAAAGGTGGCTTATATATTATAGTATAGATCCTTCCAGGATATGGTGAAGGATGGAGAGCCTGGCGTACTATAGTTCATGAGGTCTCAAAGAATCAGACTCGACTTAGCAACTGAATAGCAACAACAGACCCTTAGCCTCATGATTTTAGCATTTGAGAGATTCTTCAGATTAAAATCAGATTTTTCTTTGGGAAAATCAGGTCCCTGATTAGATCAGGGACATTGTGTTCAGAAATATATGTATTCTGACTCTATTTATTCCTGGTTATGTTGGGTGAGTGGATTAATCAGTCTAACTTTGACTGAAGGGGGGGTGGTTAGTAACACTTGTCACATAGATACAATTAACCTTAGTTTGTTGAAGTACTTTATATTCCTTGAATATGAAGTGAGTGAAATTAGCTCAGTCATATCTGAGTCTTTGCAACCCCATGGACTCTACAGTCCATGGAATTCCCCAGGCCAGAATACTGGAGGGGGTTAGCCTTTCCCTTCTCCAGGGGATTTTCCCAACCCAGGGATCGAACCCAGGTCTCCAGCATTGCAGGCGGATTCTTTACCATCTGAGCCTTGAATATGAGGCACTGATGACATTCAGATTTTAGTCTTTAAAATAATTGATTTTCCAAAAACCCTGTGGTTGCGTGTTTGAATATTTTTTAGCCATTCACCGCATTAGTTGCATTTTATTGTTTGGTTTCATGTGGGGAATGGCTTTAGACATAGAGGAGTGTGGTAGACAGATTAGAAGGCATTCATGGTAGGCCTGTGTTATTGGAGTATTAGAGTATTAGGACCATCAAATATGGATACTTTAAGGGCAGTAGTGAAAGTGACAGTCACTCAGTCAAGTCTGACTCTTTGCAACCCCATGGACTATACAGTCCATGGAATTCTCCAGGCCAGAGTACTGGAGTGGGCAGCTTTCCCTTCTCCAGGGGATCTTCCCAACCCAAGAGTCAAACCCAGGTTTCCTGCATTGCAGGCGGATTCTTTACCAACTGAGCTATCTGGGGAGCCCTAAGACCGGCAGAGGATGAGATTTTTGGATGGCATCACTGACTCAGTGGACGTGAATCACAGCAGATTCTGGGAGATAGTGAAGGTCAGAGGAGCCTGGAGGCTGTGGTTCATGGGGTAGCAAAGAGTCGGATACCACCTAGTGACTGAAGAACACTACCAAGGGACCTGAAGGTTATGGTTTAGCCCAGGCCCTTTGTTTTACAGATGACAAAATTGTGGCTGAAATGTGAAGGTTTTAATGCTCTAATGAGAAATGAATATTTTATTTTTACTTATTTTGGATACTTTTCTCATTAATTAAATGTATTTTATGTACGTAAATACATGTATATGTCAAGTGTGGCAAAAATAATGTACTAGGAACACTGAGTATTTTTGTGAACATTTTTATATCTCTTTAAAGTTGTGATATCAACAAAATAGATTACTTCTTTATCACAGTGATTGCATGCATTTGGAATAAATATGGCGTCTTATTTTCTATGGGCAAATTTAGGCATGTTTTTGTTGGCACAGAAAAAAAATCACTATGTGAAGAGGGTGACTATTATTTATTTAACATTTCACCTGAAAGTCAAAATGTATTCAAGAGAGTTCATTTGACAAGATTCTGGGTCAGAGTATTAAAGGACAAATGAAACAAGATTTCCTTATTCTTAATCAGGCTTGGGGGAAAGTGCCAACCTTCTGCAGGGGAAATGACTATAAATGGTCTTTGCAGTTAAGACACTCTCTGTTGCAACAGCTGCCTTTCTCGTTGGCCTGTTTTTTCCCCCTTTCTTCACAGTACTGCTACTAAAAACACCTTTTTATTGGCACTTGAACTCTGCCATTTGACTCTTCAGTGTTCTCATTTCCTGAAAGCAGTTAAATTTTCTTGCTCTTATCTTTGCAGTTTTGTGCAGCGTTGGTACCAGGCTGCTCCGCTTTGTTTTCGTGTTGTTCCCATCTTGCGGGTGGGTGGGGGGTTGTTCACGTACTCAGTATCCTTGGAAGGGTTCCCTTATTTCATGCCAGATGAAAATAACAAATGAATCCTGCTCCTTCATTCTTTTATAGTTAGCTTTTTGCAGAACCAAGTTTAGAGTTAGAAAATTGAAAAAAATCACACTCTTAACACTGAAGATAGAATGACAGTCGTTCTCAGAGAAGGACTCTTTGGTCCTTGTTGTTGAAATTTTAAAGTCTGTAGGATGAGGATTGCTTTTCCTTGCCTTAGTGATGTAAGTAATGTGTGTGTGTGCATGCTAAGTTACTTCAGTCGTGTCAACTCTTTGGGACCACATGGCCTGAAGCCCTCCAGGCTCCTCTGTCCATGGGATTCTCCAGGTGAGAATGCTAGAGTGGTTTGCCATCCCCTTCTCCAGGGGATCTTCCCAACCCAGGGATCAAACCTGTGTTTCTTATGTCTCCTGCGTTGGCAGGCAGGTTCTTTACCACTAGGGTGACCTGGGAAGCCCTAGTGATGTAATAGTGCATGCCAAGTAACACCCAAAACTGTGTATTTACCTATGAAATGCTGTTGTGTTTGTTTTTTCAAATAAATGTGTATGGTTTCTGAACTATGTCTACTTTTTTAAAAAGTTGTGACTCTAAATGATTTGTCCTGAAGGACTTGTGTGTTTGCTTTTTATTTTAGTTAAGGTGTATAAAAAATAAATGTGTCTGGACATGCTTGCTTCTATAGAGCTGCTGTCCTGGAGTTGCTTATAAGCCTTATCACTGGTAACATATAAGTGAGAAAATGGAATCACAGTTTGGATCACATAGCTCACTGGGACATGGAAGCACAAGTTATGTCTGTGGTACTGGATAAGAGTCATTTGATAGCAAATAACATTAAAAAGCATCAAAAATAGCTTGTCTTACAACTAGAAGTCCAAGGATAGATTTGGCTTTAAACACACCTGTAAAGAGGTGTAAAGAGGTGTGGTTTTCCTCTTTATCCCTCTGGGATGCTTTCCTCTTACTTGCTTTATAATCATGCAGGCTTTTTCCATGTTGGAGCAGAGGTACCTACCAGGAAACCCTTACTTGGTTCTTTCACTAGAGTTCTTAGAGTAGGTCTGACCCAGCATCCATCAGAATCCATATGATCTCTCTCAAAAGATTCTTCTTGCATCATATGCCCACTTTTGGATCAGTCATTGTGAAGGTCTCATAGGCCAAGCAGTTATTTACAAATTAATTATAGTGTAATTACTAATTAGAACACTGCCTGTTGAACTCTAAAATGAGGGAATCGCTGTGATTGTGTCGTGTTTTGGTAAAACTCTTGTAGCTGAAACACTTGTTTTTTTCTATCAGAAGTGTATTTGTTTCAAGGAACACATTGAAATATTACCTTTAAAAAATATCCCATTGGCTGTGGTGATCTGTTTCTTAAATATTTTTTAAGTACCTCTATTATTTTAATATCCATATGTCAGTGAATAATTTAGTTTCAATTGATTACATTTTAGGGTAGCTTGTAGGGAATGCCTCCCTAATGCTAGTGTCTGATTTCAAATGTAAACTACTTTAATCACAATTTGGGATAGATTACTTCTAGATTTTATATATATATACACACACACACACACACACACACACACATATACTGGAAGAGTTATATGTATAAACTCTTAGTAGTTTTTATAAGATAAAATATTATTTCCTGATCTTGTTCCTGGATTTAATGATTCTTCATAATTTTTTGGCCTGCTATTCCTCTGTTCACTGACTCCTGTAGAAAATGGGAATTGAGTGGAGGAAATGTGAGATACACACAGTATCTTATATATTCTTCACCATTATTCTAGGGAAGTAGATTTCTCCTTTTGAGAAGAGAAAATTGATATAAAGGGGCTAATTGCACCCAACTCAGTATATTTAATAAACACAATACCATAAAGACTAGTGTATTTAAAAGTTTGGGCTTCCCTTGTGGCTCAGCTGGTAAAGAATCTGATCCCTGGGTTGGGAAGATCCCCTGGGGAAGGGAAAGGCTATCCACTCCAGTATTCTGGCCTGGAGAACTCCATGAACTGTATAGTCCATGGGGGTTGCAAATAGTCAGACATGACTGAGCAACTTTCACTTCACTTAAAAGTATTTACTGGATCTACTTTGCCACACTTAGTAGGCTATTAATTTCGTATTAACATAAGTTTATTATCTCTTGGATGTTTAAACATATTCAGTAGTTGATACCTTTATAGTTTCATTCTGAACCCTCCTCTTAATATCCCTGAATGAATTCTTAACTCATATGTTTTTCAACTAATTTGAGAGAATTTTTTTCTTTTTTAACCCCATCCTAGCTGAAAGAAACTACTATTCCAAAACTACTGTCAATTTTGTGTTATCATCTAATCTACTACCACCCATTCAAAATTGATGATTTAATGTTTGAAGGAGTATATTTAGTTTGTTTCAATTAAGGAACCTGGCTTGTCATGTGAAATTTTCATGGACTCTAGAGTAAGACTCATACAACTTCTAGCTGCTCTAGAAATTTATTGAAACTTAATGAACACTAAACAGATGTTTATGGGTGTGAGTGAACCTTAAATGAGGCATCTCCACTAATTTGTAGCCTTTCCTTGGAGGTATGCCAAACAGCTGAAAATCAGTAGTCAGCTATAATCTTCATCATTTCAAAAATAGCATATCACTAGCTTTTAAAAGTGATCATGCAATTTGTTCCTCATTCTTTTGTGGGGCCACGTATTACTGAAGGAATTTCAGATAACTTTCTCATCTGTTCTTCCTTTTGTAAGCCAGGCAGCTTTTTTCAATCTGAGAAATCTCTTTGAGAGAGAATGCATTCAAAACCTCAGTAGCTCATAAGAGTGAGTGCCTGCTTTTGAAATAATTTTTTCCTCTTCATTATCATTCTCATTTGCTGTCAAGTTAATTTTTTTGTTTGTTTGTTTAGAAGTTGCTCGTCCAGCAGAAATGAACCTAGTCTGCTTTAAGATGCTTGGAAACCTGTGTAGAACAATGTAGGAATATAGAAGATTTGGAAAAAGAATCTCCAAAGTAGTTATCATTATGCCTTTCTTAGAATTTAGGTCCTTTTGTGCAGTATCACACGCAAGTGGTAGTATGTAGCGGACAGAACTTTGTAGTGTCAGAGTTCTCTTAAATTTATAGTGCATTTTATGTTCATTTGAAAATAGAGAATGCGGGCTCTATTACATTAGACCCAAGCATAAGGTTTTACATCCCAACTTTAAGAAACCTCTTCTTGTCCTTAACTACAACAGAATACTTTAATGGTCTGTTGATAGACACCATTTATCATAGTCTGCTCTTAATATACTGTATGTCTTTATGTTACTACTATGTACAGGTCCAGAACGATTATTCCAGTCCTAAAGATATAATTTTAATCAGTCTAATAATTTTAATCAGGCTCCTAGATTAATAGTTTAAGATTGTTTAGGTAAAGGTATGCCTACCTCTTATCAATCTGTCCTAAATCTAAACACATTACTAATGAATCCTACTTACCTACCACTTTCATGATTTCTTTCAAACTATTTTATTATTCAAGGAAGAATATATAATTCTGTTTCCTTTCATGGGAAAATAATTTTTACTTAAAAAAAATATAGTTGAAGTTACAGTTCTAAAGTATGCTGTAAACTTACTTGAAAGGAATAATTTCATAAACAAATGTTAGTAGGTTATTTCAGTAGTAAATTTTTTCATACCATTTGTTTAAATATTTCGGAATCCATTACAAAGTAAAAATCCAATATTTTTCTAAAGCATGTGTGTATGCTATATTTTTAGTGAGTAATTTATATCCTAGAATGCTTTGATGTGTTATTTACTACACTGCAACTATGTTTTAGAAAGTGAGAAATAATAATAGGCGACACTTGTTGAGTGGTTACATGTATCCAGTACTGTTCCCGCCTATTTTTCATGTGGCAGTTTCCCTGATATTCAGAACAACTTCAAGAGGTAGGTACTCGGATCATCACATTTTACAGCTGAGGAAATTGAGTCACAGAATGAATAACTTACCCAAGATCACACAGTTCGTAAGTGATGTTGGAGTCTCAACCCAGTGACTATGATTCCAGAGCCCATTTTTGCTTTTATGCAGTATGTCTCCCAAAAGATTATAAGATTGCTGAGACTCTTACCAAGTAGATCATCAGGTTCAAATCTACACATACCCAGTTTATTGAATAGTCTTCTCTGATTAGAAGAAATGACAAATAATATTGTTTAATTCAGATATTAGACATGACAAGTCATGCCATTATGGCACATATATTTTAATATGACATTATGTTTAATTTTTAGCCTTGTTTTAATCATGATCCTTGGAAATTATCTAAATCTAAAGAATAATGAAATGTACTGAAACAGCAAAATAGAACTAGATAAAGAGTTTGAAGTGGCAGGGGATACTGAACCGAGCATTTAAGACTGCAGGGCAGTAAGGAAATTCATTTGTGTGATAACTTTTCATAAATACATAAAATTGAAGGAAAATTTCTACTATCTTGATTATGGATTGAATTAGTGGAAATTACATCATGTTACCAAGGGGCAAATTGAAGAGGTTCATCTTTTTGTGTGCGCATGTGGGTATGTGTGTACGTGTTGGGAGTGCTGAGATAAAAAGAGCCTCAAGGTTGTGTTAAAAAATAACCCATGGCTTGGTTTTATTTTTCTGAGGGCTGCTTGTCTAGCTTTGTCTAGCTGAATACAGTCAGGTGGGTTATGGAAAATGATTGTGGGGAATTGGGCAGGTGTTTAATAGAGATGAATGAAACATTGGGGAAAAGTATTTAAATAAATTTTCAAGGATATTTGCTTTGTTGTATGTGAAATGATTCCCTTCTCTATCCTCCAAGAAAACTTGAAAAAATCAAGTTTTTTGGTTATTGTTTTTGAGATGATGTTTGTATTTTTCTCAAATGCTTCATAAAAGACTGATTTCTAGTAGAAAAGACTGTGTCATGGAGGTGACATCATGGAACAAGAAAATCGACTTACATTCAAGTTACAAGTTTTTAAATACTAATTAACTATGACATATAAGGAAATACTTGGGCCTAGGTTAATTATTGATGCACCTTTCAGATTTGATTCCTTATCCACATCTGCATTTTCTCCCATTATTTGTTCATGACCTTGGGATATTAGAAGTTTTAGAAGATAGTGACCATTTGAAGTCTGTGGCACTCCCATTGGTAAAACTTGTCATCTAATCCAGTGCCCTGTATTCTAACCCTGGAAAAGATCACCATTTATAAAACAAATCTCACTTGATTTTTTTTCTCATTGACTTAGTGGTTCTTTATAATGCAAATGTTGCAAATAAGTTGCAAAAATGTAAAATCACATTTATTCAGTGGATTGCCTATGATGAGATGAATCCAGTGGGGTAATGTATTTTACCTAAGAAATGACATTGGGTCTGTCATTCTCAATTATCTCTGATCTGCTTAAAGATGTTGATAATGTTACTGGTATATCAGAGATTATATGTAACTTTCTATGATAGTTTCATCTGCTGCTGCTGCTGCTAAGTCGCTTCAGTCGTGTCCGACTCTGTGCGACGCCATAGATGGCAGCCCACCAGGCTCCTCCGTCCCTGGGATTCTCCAGGCAAGAACACTGGAGTGGGTTGCCGTTTCCTTCTCCATTGCATGAAAGTGAAAAGTGAAAGTGAAGTCGCTCAGTCGTGTCCGACTCTTAGCGACCCCATGGACTACAGCCCACCAGGCTCCTCCGTCCATGGGATTTCCCAGGCAAGAGTACTGGAGTGGGGTGCCGTTGATAGTTTCATCTAGTTGCCTTCAAATATCCATTCTAACCTTCCATTTTAGTAATAATAAAACTCTGCTTTTTTATCTCAGCACCTTGCTGTCCTATCCAGTCAGAAAACCTACATTCCTTAACTTTCTTTGCAGCCAAGTGTGTGCATGTGACTAGTTCTGTTTATTGGGAAAAAGTTGAAGTACTGATTGTTACTTTGAGACACATCCTTAAAAAGGAAGACTAACACATTTCTTTTCCTGATTCCTTCATTCTGCTTCCTGGAATACAGATGTGATAGCTGCGGCTCTGACAGCCATTTTGGACCATGAGGATAAAAATCACACTCTAGAGAGTATGGAGTAGTCAGCTGAAAGGAGTATGAGTCTTTGATGATTTTGTGGGATTGTCATACTAAATCTGGATTGCCTACCTTGATTTATTTTCCATGAGAGGGAATTAAACTCCTATCTTATTTAAGTCAGTGTTAATTTTGGGTTTGTTGTACGTAGCTGAATCTAATTCTAGCAGATATGATTCCCTTCAAGTACAAAAAGACTGGTGAATAGGATCTTTCTTGGATGCTTAATTGACTTTATTCTCATGGACATATTTCTGCATCCTGAATGAGAAACTGATTCCCATGTGTAAATGTCAGTGAACAGTGGGAAGCAGCAAAGTACGTACAGGAAGAAGAATGTGAACTTGACTTCAAATCCTACTGACTATATGTAAGTTATTTAACCCCATTGAATCTCGGTTTTCTTTTCTGTAAAACTAGGATTGTATTGTTGTCCAAGGTTCTTTTTGAATAAAATATAAACGCTTGACTCAAAGTGTAGCACACAGTGGACTCAGAATTTACATTTGTGTCTTCATGTTTTTCCTTTATATTATGGAATCCGAGTCCGGTCAAATGGTATTTTACTCTAATGGTGGAGAGGAAATAAAGCCAGAAAATGGCAACATGTTAAAGCTATTGGCAGAAAAAAAAGGTTATGAAACTTATGCCAGATAGGAGATAGGAGGACCTTCATCAAAGGGCAGTCATAGAAGGATACAGGCAAAAAGTGATTATAAAAATTCTGTGCGATCTAAAATGAGAATTGGAATTTCAGGACCTAATATTTATATTTTAAGGCTAGTTTCAGGGCTTTGTACACAGAGAATAGACATTTAGTGATGTAAGTTAAACTTTCTATAAGTAGGACTGTGACGCTTAAATGAGAAATCAAAGCAAGAGCTATTTGTTTCTAATTATTTTTTGAAAAACTATGAATAAAATACATTATGCTACTGCAGAACATCTTTTATCAAAGAGGAGAGTAAGTAGTGTTTCTTGTAATGAAGGAAGATGGCCATTCAGATAACTCAAAGAAACAGATTGGAGGAATTTTTGATTTTCACTTTAGTCTCCTCTCTCTAGTTCACATAAAAAATATAGAAAGTAGGGATTACTTTTATTCTCTTAAAAATATATCAAGTTAGATATTTTTCATTAAATTATTTAAGGTGATAAATGGCAAGATAATGCCATTATTTGTAGCTTTCACAACAAGCACCTTAAGGGTTACTGTTTTGAAAATTAACTCTTTTGTTAACTTGGTAGGTTACATCTCCTTAATTAAAATATGATAAATTAGAAGCCTAACTCCAGAACTTATTCTTTAAAATCAACATATGTTGAAATACCTATAGTAATGTTGCCAGTACAAGTGTTGGATAGTGTGGTGCAAACATATTTTTACAAATATCTGATTTCCTTCAGTTTCTGGATTGTCTCCCAGTTTTAAATGTAGGGTAGGTGATGAAATCACTGGGCATTAAATGCACTTAAATGTTACAGATGCATTCTGTGTCACAATTACTTGAGAGCCTCTGCTTACTCTTTCCTGTTGTACAGTAAGGACTGTGTTCTCTTGGTATTTCTCCCTTAAGGGAAATGCTCCTTAGAATAAAGAGCTTTGGGCACCATTTCCCCCATTGTTCATGTGTTTGTTAATCATCTGGGATTCACATTTGATTATGCCAACACTCATTTTCACAGACATTTAGAAGTTAAGTTTTAAATAATCCAAACAAGGTGTATATTAAATTTTTTTTTAATTTAAAATTCTGTTAATTTATACTATACCAAAAACCCAGGGTAGCCATTTGTGTATAATAAATCATGCCTTCTTCTAGGAATTTTTAAAGTATGTTTAATGAGACTCCTGAGTAGACAGCTGTGCTGTCTAAATTGCCTTAGACTCTGAAAGCATTTTAAATGGAAGTTGCTACCAGCATGGAGTGCTGATCTCTATACAGACTGCTAAAGAGGGTGGTTCAGAAAGGTAAAGCTGGAATGTTTTCTTGCAACTCAGAGCATTAACTATACAAATTAAGAGAAAACTGTAAAAAATCTTCATGTCTACCATGTTTAGAGATATCAGCTAGACAAATAAGAACACTAATTTGAACCGTCAAGAAAAGGACCCTTCATTTTATAATAATACATCTTAGAAAAGAAGGTGACTCTTTTCTAAGATATCAGAACCTCAATGGTATGGCCTAGAGATTAATTCCACATATAAGATTCTGTTAGGACTCATAATATCCTGGTATATTTGTCTTATATTTTGGTTTACATTTCTAAAGCACTTCTTTATGCTCACTTGTGTTTTGATTGTCTTATAAATTCTGTTTGCAATTTGCCCCTATATCACTAATCTATACACTTTCTTTTTCAAATTATAGTTAATTACTTGAAATTTCTTCAGAAAATGATTATATATTTTTTCAAAGAACATTTTACTAAAGGAGGAGCTATTTTAACTATTTTGTTTTACACATGATCTTTGAACATTAATAAAGTGAATGGCCAGTCATACAATCCAGCAGCTAAAAATCATTCATGAATGTTCTATAAGAATGTAAAAATATGATTCTAAATATTTTATTTCATACATTTGTATTTTCTTCTTAGATAAAATTTTTTCTCCAAGGTTAACTATTCACAAAATAGTATTTGATAAATTCTACCTTCTTTGGTATGTCTCTTCACATAATTAAAATTATGGTTAATACACTTACAATGAAAATGAAGTTGAATCTGTTGTAAAGATCCATGTTATATAATTGCAGTATTTTGCTTCACACAATAAGTATGCTGCATATGTGTATCTTCTTTATCAAGTTTTTAGTTCAAGAGAATATAGTTTAAATCAAAAGTATGTGCAATCTTTACATATTTTTCTCATTCACTTCTGATTGTCTTTTTCAACTGCTTATAGATTAGATGAGGTATTGGTGTGAGCCACCCAGAACAGCATTTGACAAAGAGTAATCCATGGACGGAGGAGCCTGGTAGGCTGTAGTCCATGGGGTCGCTAAGAGTTGGACACGACTGAGCGACTTCACTTTCACTTTTCACTTTCATGCATTGGAGAAGGAAATGGCAACCCACTCCAGTGTTCTTGCCTGGAGAATCCCAGGGACGGGGGAGCCTGGTGGGCTGCCGTCTATGGGGTCGCACAGAGTCGGACACGACTGAAGTGACTTAGCAGCAGCAGCAGCAGGCATTCATTAAATGTCAACTAGTATTATAATTTTGATACTTAAATGTATATTATGATATATAGCAGTGGATGGTAGAGGATTGAGTCTGGAAAACTTATGAATGGATTTTATGCATATCTCCATACCTACTTTGAGTGGAAAGAGATAAATTTAAGAAGAAATAATGCATTTGCTGTCTAACACAAGGTGTGAATGCACACGTTTCTTCAGAACGTGAGCCTTGCTAACAGAAAAATGGCAGCGTTATTCTGAAAGATGGTGCACCAGGATTTAGTGCTGATTTATAGTATAGTAATGGAGCAGGAGTTGGGGACCAGAACACCTAATAAATAGCTGCATGGCTTCAGGTGACATAGTCAGCTTTTTAATATTTTCAAATTCCTCATTAGATAAATAGGAGTAATACCACTAAACTGATAGAACTGGTTGTAAAGAGCAAATGAAATAACATGTGGAAAGAATAAGACACAATACTAGGCTTTTAACAAATTTTAATTCTCTTTCTACTAGGACAGAGAAGAGAAGAATGGCAAGAAGATGCTAGAAGTAGAAAAACAAAATTGAACACGGGGCACTGTGTTTGCATAATTTTTTTTAAAAATGTACACTTAATTCCTAGAATTTTAGCTATACTTGAGTTCGCTGGCAAGTAAATCCTAAAATGATGGATTATCTATTTCACTGCTATGACTTATTTAATGTGAATGAGAATTGACTCTAATTCTTGATCTTTAAATTAGTCTCTTTTTATTAAGCTTAATTTTTGTGTGATTTTATTCTTTGCTTAAATGAAAAGATTTTGATATTTTTCACTGTTCCATTTAGTATTAACTGAATTTTCTGCCCATGCCTTAGGATGATGAATTTCTAGTAATCTGCTGTTTCATCTCAAGTATATTAATATAAATGTATCTTGGCAATGAAATCTATAATTTCTATTTAATGTGAAGAAGACCCTTGACTCAGGATCTTATGTATGCATTCTACAGAATTTTGTCATGGATTTAATGTATTATTCCATCATATTTTTTTTTTTCTGAATTGAAGTAAATAATATTAATTTATAAAATCAAACGAATTCCTTCTTTCTTTTGAAATGAAGTTTCGGTAGTTTACCTGCATTATTATTCTTGCAGGACAAGTATCACTCTCTTTGAAATAGTTTGAGAGCTTGTGTGATTCCATTATTCCTGTTAACCAAGTTAAAATAGAGCTTAATAATCATTATTATTGGCTACTGAGAATTCATTTTTTTTTTTAAATTAAGCCTTATTTTGTAGCATTATGTTAATTGTGAGAAACTTAAAAAACCTTGGCAGTGAAAAACAAAATAACAAAGCAGTGTACGGAAAATCAGGAAGTCAGTCATGGAAAGCTGTTCTTTGTGGAAGTTGCTCGGTCATGTCCGACTCTTCGCGACCCCTTGGACTTTACAGTCCATGCGATTCTCCAGGCCAGAATACTGGAGTGTGTCTCCTTTCCCTTCTCAAGGGGATCTTCCCAACCCAGGGATTGAACCCAGGTCTCCTGCATTGCAGGCAGATTCTTTACCAGCTGAGCCACAACACTTAACACAAATACAATTATTAGTAATACTTCAATTGAAAAAAGTGTAATTGGTATATTTTAGTTAAACTTTAGTAGATGTTAGGTAATTTCAAAATTTGTTAAGTTTTTGTAATTGAACTTATTTAAACAAATCTTTACTTGTTAATCTTTTCATATTGAATGTGGGATATAGTATTAGAGTCTTTGAGTTTGTTGAATTATTAGGATAAGTTGACAAATACATGTTTTCTTTTAAAATACAGTAATATGTGCCATTTAAAAAGTGTTTTTTTCTTTTTAGATTGGTGTGAGAATATTCTGCAGCAATACTCGATTGTATTATGTAGTTGAGATAGGCTCTCGTTTGATTGATTCTGACTACCACTCATTCTTGTATAGACTGTAAAGAGAATCAATCAGCAGAATAATGTCTGTTCCTATGCGGTATGCCTAGATTTCTATTTAAAAGATACACAGCTGGAATTTTCTCATGGCCCAACCTGAGAGATAATGTACTTTTTCTTTTAGCAGCTTTATTTTGTTTTGACAGGGCCCTGTTTCTTTCTTCGTAATTAGTGTTTCAAAAAGTTTTTTCTGAGCCCTAGAGCAGGAAGAAGCTTAAGGGGACTGTCACGTGTATTTGCCCTCACCCCATGCATGTGCAGACACACAAACGCACACACACATTTTGCCTTTGGGTTTCAGGTGTTTATATGACACCCACATCACAGCAGAACTACTGCAGAGCCTGGCTCTCCCCACTTGAGAAGGATTATGTTTCTTCTGTTCTATTATTTATGGATTATTGTCAAGTAGAAAGCTTTGTCATTTTATAATATCCCCAGGAATAAAGTCCCTTACAATGGGAAGACACAGGAAGTACCAAGATAACACCTGATGCACAGTATCCTTTTTTTTTTTTTCCCTTTCGGTTCCCTTCCTTTTATAAATCATAGATGACAAAGGTCTTGCCCTCAAAGTACAGAAAGGGAATGGCAGAGGAAGATGGGGCTGAGAGAGCTCTTTATACTAAAACCCTGGATTCCCTTTTCTGGGATTAACTTTTTTTCACTAATATAAAACTTTTCATCTCATGTGTATATGTGTATATAGTTTCACATCATGGAAAGTATACTTTAATTGAATAATCAAGTGTTTTGTAAATATTAAAATAAATTAATTTTTGACTTAAATTTTGTATAAAAAGTCATTGTGAAAAATGTATATGCCAGGTATGGTAATAACAAAAATATGAGTATACTGCATATATTGTGCAGTGGTAATAACACAAACTATTAGGCTTTTGTAGAGTAGTTTCTCATTGCCATCCTTAAAGTCTAGGATTACTTTGTCTCTGATATAGTCATCTTGGAAGAAGGTAATTTTAAAATTTCCATTTGCATAGCATGAAGAATTTCAAATGTGAAAAATATATGAAAATCTGGATCAATTGTTTTTAATTTCACATTCTAGGCGAGCTCTTCAATGTGTGAATCTTTAAGGCCCCAAAGAGGACTGCTTGTTATATGTGGACATGAGTCATTACAAGATGTGTTTGTTGTTTGGGACACACCCAATAGATGAAAAGGCTAAAAAATGTGTAAGATGTAATTAGGAAATTCTGTCTTGATTACTCAGTTGCCATTGTGCTTTCTTTATCATGAATTATTTGGGGGATAGACAGATTCAGTAGATTCATGGTAAGAATTCCTATTGTGAAACGGCAGTGTGTATCTTTTGCTGAAAACTGACTCAGCATAGAATGGGAGTCCACATAAAATTGTTAACGAAAAGTATATCCTTTAAAAAAGCAGTGAATACTTTAGCTATAGCCTCACTGGTTACTTTGGTTTGTGAAAAAGCACTGAACACAGTATTTTCTCTGAAGGAAGGCTCCACATACCAAGCACCTAGGGCCCAGCTGTTGGCCACAAGACACAACTGGCCGGTTTAGAAATGTCAGAGAAAAGAGAAAATCCCAACCAGAAAATGTCATGTGGTTGACCATGTTTTAACCTTTTAAGTACTAGACCAGTTGTAACTACATTTTATCATCAAGAGAGTAACCATTTGTCACATAACTGAGACAAGTCATTTGTTAGGAGAGAGCTTTTTCAGGGAGTAAGTTTCTCCATCTGCAGACTTTCAGTTCAGTTCAGTTCAGTCGCTCAGTCGTGTCCGACTCTTTGCGACACCATGAATCGCAGCACTCCAGGCCTCCCTGTTCATCACCAACTCCCGGAGTTCACTCAGACTCACGTCCATCGAGTCCGTGATGCCATCCAGCCATCTCATCCTCTGTCGTCCCCTTCTCCTCCTGCCCCCAATCCCTCCTAGCAATCAGAGTCTTTTCCAATGAGTCAACTCTTTGAATGAGGTGGCCAAAGTACTGGAGTTTCAGCTTTAGCATCATTCCTTCCAAAGAAATCCCAGGGCTGATCTTCAGAGTGGACTGGTTGGATCTCCTTGTAGTCCAAGGGACTCTCAAGAATTCAGCAAACTGTAGAATGCAGACTAAAGAATGTAGACTTTAGAATTCGGCAAAGGAAGGTTCATTTTCAGCTGAGAAGTCAGCTAACCGTGGTCACCTATCTGGTTTCCTAGGTTTGTGCTGCCAAACTACATTCTCAGAATTGTTTTGCAGTGTTAAAAGCTCCCAAACACTAAAAATATGGCAGTTATTCATCCTCATCTCAGTGTCCTCTCTTCAAGTTCTCTTGGACCAGGAGAAGTGAGGCTGTAACGACAGCCTTGACTGGGGCAAAAGTGTACAGGGTGGAGTTGTAGCCTCAGACATTCTTGTTTTCCATGGAATGTGGGGTCCTTTGTGTAAGGACACTGTCCCAGTCAAGTCTGGTGTTCTTTGATTTCAAATGAAAGGGAAGTGCTATCTTTTAATTCGACTTCGGATTTCTTGAATGTACACCATGATTTAAGATTGGTGTGTTTTGCTGGGAAACATGATATGCATTTTGGTAGAGCTGTTATACCTACAGTGCCAGCCTCCAGCTTAGGTACTTAAGAAAGAGGTGATGCATCCATGGAGACCATCAACAGGTGCTTGGGGCTCAGAAGTTTTCCTGGAAGAGAAAGAGCTCTGTCCTTGACTCATATACCTGGTCTTGCTTGGAAACCTTGCAGCTCACTGCTTTTGTCTGTCTGTGCCATAATTCTCACATAGGCTTCAGCGATATGTGAACCGTGAACTTCCAGATGTTCAAGCTGGTTTTAGAAAAGGCAGAGGAACCAGAGACCAAATTGCCAACATCCGCTGGATCATCGAAAAAGCAAGAGAGTTCCAGAAAAACATCTATTTCTGCTTTATTGACTATGCCAACACCTTTGACTGTGTGGATCACATTAAACTGTGGAAAATTCTGAAAGAGATGGGAATACCAGACCACCTGATCTGCTTCTTGAGAAACCTGTATGCAGGTCAGGAAGCAACAGTTAGAACTGGACATGAAACAACAGACTGGTTCCAAATAGGAAAAGGAGTACGTCAAGGCTGTATATTGTCACCCTGCTTATTTAACTTATATGCAGAGTACATCATGAGAAACGCTGGGCTGGAAGAAGCACAAGCTGGAATTAAGATTGCCAGGAGAAATATTAGTAACCTCAGATATGCAGATGACACCACCCTTATGGCAGAAAGTGAAGAGGAACTCAAAAGCCTCTTGATGAAAGTGAAAGAGGAGAGTGAAAAAGTTGGCTTAAAGCTCAACATTCAGAAAACGAAGATCATGGCATCCGGTCCCATCAGTTCATGGGAAATAGATGGGGAAACAGTGGAAACAGTGTCAGACTTTATTTTTGGGGGCTCCAAAATCACTGCAGATGGTGACTGCAGCCATGAAATTAAAAGACGCTTACTCCTTGGAAGGAAAGTTATGACCAACCTAGATAGCGTATTGAAAAGCAGAGACATTACTCTGCCAACAAAGCTCCATTTAGTCAAGGCTATGGTTTTTCCAGTGGTCATGTATGGATGTGAGAGTTGGACTGTGAAGAAAGCTGAGCACTGAAGAATTGATGCTTTTGAACTGTGTTGTTGGAGAAGACTCTTGATAGTCCCTTGTACTGCAAGGAGATCCAACCAGTGCATTCTAAAGGAAATCAGTCCTGGGTGTTCTTTGGAAGGACTGATGCTGAAGCTGAAGCTGAAGCTCCAATACTTTGGCCACCTCATGCGAAGAGTTGACTCATTGGAAAAGACTCTGATGCTGGGAGGGATTGGGGGCAGGAGGAGAAGGGGACAACAGAGGATGAGATGGCTGGATGGCATCACCGACTTGCTGGACATGAGTTTGGGTGAACTCCGGGAGTTGGTGATGGACATGGAGGCCTGTTGTGCTGCAATTCATGGGGTCGCAAAGAGTCGGACAGTTAAGCGACTGAACTGAACTGAAACCAAATGAAACAGAGAGAAATGAGAGGACATTTTCACAAAACAAGCAATCTATATGAAATAAGGGAGTTGGATATGGTCCTCAATAGTTCTATAATGCCTGATGTGTCAACTTCAGAATTAGTATAGGAAAAAAGTGAATGAAATCTGTAGCTTTGCTACTACTGAGTATTTTTTCCTTTTGGATCAGCATACGAGATTTTTTGTCTTCATTTATTTTTCTGAGAAGTGAGTATGGTAGTGGGTGTTGGTTGTTCAGTTGCTAAGTTGTGTCTGACTCTTTGCGATCCCATGATCGCATGCCAGCTTTCCCTGTATACAGCCCATATTCCTTTACTTTTTGTGTAGCTCACACATCAGTTATTACTGTTGCTTTCTTACTGGAAATTTTCTTTCACTCTCACTTTGGCTTTACCTCCAAATGCCGCCTTCTGTTGGCTGAAATCTAGCACTGTAATTTGTGGCTTTCCGGAGAGGGAACCTCCATGGTCAGGTGGAGAAAGCAGGCTGCATTCCAAACTGGGAGTGAGTGGTATATGTTCCAAACAGAGCTCTGATTCTGGAGTGAGTTGGGGGTTGGCGGAGGTGGGGAGTTGGCTACTAATTCAAGCCTCACCTGAGGCAGTATTTTTGAAACAGAAAAGTACCCTCTCTAATTAGCTCCCCCACTATGCAATTAGATTAATGATAGCCAACCAATATAGAAACCGCTTCCAGAATAAGCTAACCAAAGGAAAGATCTTCCAAGGACATGACAAAGCACTAATTTTCCTGCATGAAAGAATTTGTAGCTTTACTTCTTATATTAGTGGTGGCCTGCCTCATCCCCTTATGATGCTAAAGTGCATTCTTCTTTTTGGGAGGCAGAGTTAAAATGTCTTTCTCCTGAATATGACTCTTTATGGGGGAAAAAAAATCTCTTACTTAAGCATACCATCCAAGTAAATCCTGCTCGCAAAACACTGTGTGAAGCTTTGAAATGAACTAGTGTAATTGGTAATAGAGTTCTCAGGTACTGGAAATGGATGTATTTCCATCATTTCAGATACACTGAATATGTGATCATTTTTGTGAATCAGGAAATACTCTTAGAAAACTATTTAGTTGTTAGGCTAGGTGTATTTCAGTGATAACGCAGTGTATGTTATTAAAATATTTTTTATACTCTTAGATGCTAGAAAATGATATGTGTAGAAGTTAAAAGCTTTATCATCGATTTTTTCCCCTAAACTCTTTCCTCAACTCCAAAAAAGCCTTTGACAACTGTTTACTGCTTTTGAAGTAGAAAGACTGTGATGAATGATTTCATTCTGAATGTGCACTCAAATAGAAAGTTTTGATATTACTAATCTTATTTTATCCTATTCAAAGAATATGGTTACCTTTTACTTTTTATATAAAAAAGGGATGATCATTATTGTTTTCCCTTCACACTTGTACTTTGAAAGAAGTGTCATCTAGGCTTTCTCATCAGTTAGCTTAGCCCTAAATTAAATCGTGGAAACAGGTCATTATGATTCACATTTTAAATATTTGTCGGTTTTCTAGAAAACTTCAATTATGATTAAAAATGACCATTTAATTTCATTTTAACATCTTTTTTGGAAGTGTGAAACACATTTCTGTAAATGGGTTTCCATAAACCATGAGTCAAGGGTTCAGACTGTTGTACTTCCCAAGTAATGCAGAAAGTATTCTTTATTTCCTTTGATCACTTCTTAAAAATGTGACTAAAAAGTAGTAGAGGATGACAGAAAGAGTAACACCTTTCCTGGTCTCAAATAGTTCCATTTTCAAAGATTTACAGTTCACATGAGCAGAAAAGTTACTAACAAAGCAGTTAAGCTGTTTGAAAACCAAGCAGCTTTTCTTGCCTGAATGCAGTGAAACCTTTTCGAGCCATTCCAAACCACTGGGATCATTTGCTCTGATTTCAGATAAGCAAAATAAAATAAACAGACTCTTGCCCATGTGGGAACTGGTTCTGCAGACTCTTGTTCTGACTCTTCAAAGCCTGAATATCTCCCCAGTATCTTTGAATGAGTCTCATTGTTTATTTATTATGCTTTTCACAAGTGCTTGTAACTTCATCCTTGTTTTACTAATAGCTTTCTTCTAAAGTGGATTGACATTTCAGTTAGTTTTCAAAGGCCTCAATGTTTTTCCTTAAATTGGGCCTTACTTGCTGATGGGCCTGTTTAGACTGTCTCATATAAATTGTAGCATATCAAAATAAGGAGCATTTATTAGAGATTTGTGAATTTGTTTTGTTATTATTAAATATGTAGGGTTAAATTTTTTTTTATTAGAATTCTTTAATTACTCATGTAGGTAAATTAAATAAATGGATATCAAGTTTAGAACCTATGGAAGTTGTGGATTTTATGTTAAAACCTACTGGATACAGCAGAAATTAACACAACATTGTAAATCATCTATATTTCAATAAAAATTAACTTATTGGATATGTGAAGATAAATTTTCATTCATTTTTAAATACAAAACTGTCTAAAATCTTAACATGAAGAATTTAGAAGATTGATCAGTGACTTCCTTAATCTGGATGAGCAAGCTTTAAACTCCACACAACATTCTTTGTTTGATTCTTTTTACAATAACTTTAAAAAACATAAATTAAAACCTTTTCACCTGTAGAAATGACTACAGTAGTTGCCTTATACCAAGAATGAAAACTACAAACGACAGCATAGAAAGGAGCATCATCAGGCAAAATTCAGAAACATGTTCTAGTACACAGTGAAAGTTACTAAATGATAAAAATTCAATTAAATAGAAAAAGCATGGATTATTCAAAAAATCATATAGTATAGCATACGGGCTTGTTCAATATCGTACACAAAAATAGATTCTAAATATATGAAGAACATAAGATTAAAAGCAATCTAAATAAAAATGTTAAAGAGAAAACATAGGAGAATATTAGTAAAATATCTTGATGAAAGTGGTCTTTGGAAGCTTGCTATAAAACTTTGATCTATAAAGGAAATACTGAAAGATTTGGTTACATAAAAAGTAAAAATTCTCACTTGCAAAAGATACCATAAACAAAGGCAGAAAAAAGTTTGCAGAAAATGTGGTAGAAAATTTATGTGATTATGTAAAGGGTTTTAGTTTGTCTCAGTGGTCCTGTCTTTCTAGGAATCCATTGTATAGAAAATACCAATACATATAATACATAAGGATAGAATACAAGGTTTCTATTGTTAATAACCTATGTGTTTTAATGTAAGTTAATTATATATGTTAATTTATGTTGTATACATGATATATAAGTTAATTAAAATGTATTTTTATTAATTAAAAAAGCGGTGAAAACTTTTTGAGCCAAATATAGTACATTCAGGCTATGGAATATTGTGCAGCTTTAAAAACAGATTTGTAGATATCTATACCTCACAAGCTGGAATCAAGATTGCGGGGAGAAATATCAATAACCTCAGATATGCAGATGACACCACCCTTATGGCAGAAAGTGAAGAGGAACTCAAAAGCCTCTTGATGAAAGTGAAAGAGGAGAGTGAAAAAGTTGGCTTAAAGCTCAACATTCAGAAAACGAAGATCATGGCATCTGGTCCCATCAGTTCATGGGAAATAGATGGGGAAACAGTGGAAATAGTGTCAGACGTTATCTTTTTGGGCTCCAAAATCACTGCAGATGGTGATTGCAGCCATGAAATTAAATGACGCTTACTCCTTGGAAGAAAAGTTATGACCAACCTAGCAGAGACATTACTTTGCCAACAAAGGTCCGTCTAGTCAAGGCTATGGTTTTTCCAGTGGTCGTGTATGGATGTGAGAGTTGGACTGTGAAGAAAGCTGAGCACCGAAGAATTGATGCTTTTGAACTTTGGTGTTGGAGAAGACTCCTTAGAGTCCCATGGACTGCAAGGAGATCCAACCAGTGCATTATAAAGGAGGTCAGCCCTGGGTGTTCATTGGAAGGAATGATGCTAAAGCTGAAACTCCAGTACTTTGGCCACCTCATGCGAAGAGTTGACTCATTGGAAAAGATTCTGATGCTGGGAGGGATTGGGGGCAGGAGAAGAAGGGGACGACAGAGGATGAGATGGCTGGATGGCATCACTGACTCGATGGACGTGAGTTTGAGTGAACTCCGGGAGATGGTAATGGACAGGGGGGCTTGGCGTGCTGCGATTCATGAGGTCGCAAAGAGTCGGACATGACTGAGCGACTGAACTGGACTGAACTGATACCCTTGGGAAAATGTACACGGTATTTTTTAAGAGAACAAAATAAATTTCAGATACTTGTGTACATAGATACATGAGTTTGTATATTATATCATTTTTATTAATAAACAATTATCCATACAGTGCATACATTTTTATATTTTTATGTGTGGGCATGTGTGCTAAGTTGATTTAGTTGTGTCCGACTTTGCAACTTGATAGACTGTAGCCTGACAGACTCCTCTGTCCAGGGGCTTCTCCAGGCAAGAATACTGGAGTGGGTTCTTTACCGCTAGAGCCACCTGGGAAGCCCCTATTTTTGTGTACATATAATGAAAAGATGGAAATTTTCCTTGGGGTGAGTTAATGTGAGATTGTTGACAAGCTGGAGGTAAAAAAAACGTGAATACCCATTACACATGTAATTTTCAAAGTACTGGTAAAATTTTTTAAATAGAAAATTTGACCATTTAACTTTAAGGAGATATTAATTTTTAGCAAGTCAGAATTAAACATTTGATGAACAAATTATTACTGAATTCAGATGCTAGTAGACTGTACATTCTGCATTATACTTCTTATTTTGACATAGTCATGGGGGAGAGTAAAGCCCTTCTTCATTATGAAACATCTCTCTGGTATTTCTTAATAAAGAGATGAATTTTGAAGTGGGATACAGCTTTGAATGACACTTTGGCTTTATTTAATGTCCACTCCCAATTGTAAAGTGAGACATAACTTTGTCCCTAAGCTTTGCACTTAGTTTATAACTCTGCCTTGGAGTGATTCAGGAGGCACTTACTGCATACTCCTAAATGACAGTGGCTGAGAGCCAGGAACTTTTGATTTGTCATGCTAGTCTCCGTCTTGCTGATATTTGGCCAAATGACTCTTCTGACTCTGAGACTTAATTTCTCCTTTTGTCAAAGGGGAACGATAATGTTGAGAATTAACTAGTGCGTACTTTTAGATTGTTTGGAGCTCTGTATAAAAGTGTATGGTAAGGACTGATTTAGACATGACTTGTATTAATTATCTTTTTATTGGTGGATGCTATAATGAATTGTCATTACAGATCAAGTGTCATTTATTGCTTTGTGGTAGTATACTGATTTTGAAAAGTATTGTCCTTACCCCTGGGTTATATAATTCTATTGGAAGACCTTGATGGCTGGGAAAAATTGAAGACAGGAGGAGAGGCGGATAACAGAGGATGAGATGGTTGGATGGCATCACTGACTCAATGGACATGAGTTTGAGCAAATTCCGGGAGATAGTGTAGGACAGGGAAGCCTGGTGTGCTGCAGTCCACGAAGTCACAAAGAGTCGGACATGACCTAGCAACTGAACAACAAAGATCCTTATAACAATGTAATATTTCAGCAGATCTTCTCATAGTATTAGAGCCAGAACAGACCTTGAAGATGAGGCTGCAGATACATTTCAAAGATCAAACTGAAGTGAATTCCCCATCCATGGGATTTCATTCCAGCAACGTGCTGAGAAGTATTTCTGCCATAAGTGAATTAATAAATCATCTCTTTACTCTCGATATAGAGCTCTTTCTATAGCGTTTATACATTTTACTTAATATTTCCCTATTTTCGTACTTGGAAAAAGTATTATTCAGAAGTCCAGGTAATCTCTACCAGTGAGATTAATTACTGTTTCAAAGCAAAGGTATACCCTTGTAGAAGCTGGTAGTTTTGCTTTCATTTTTACTTATTTTCTTTCAAACTGAAATTTCTTTAAGATACCCTACAAATTGTATTCAATGAACCAGTTGCTGCGAAAGACAAATATGAGTCATATTTACTTGCATGTTTTATTTTAATTAACTAGTTTCTTTTGAGCTCAAGTGATTTAAAATACATACATACATGTGTGTGTGTATATATATATATATATATATACATACATTAAAAAAATAGTATCTTGTTATTTGGAGTAAGCTCTGTCATTAAGTATGTAAAAAAAGTACAAGATAATTTTTAAAATAGGTAAAATACCCTTTAAAAACCTAAGCAAGACTATTTTTCTTAGAAGGAGCATTGTTGTTACATTTCTTGGGTGAAGAATGACAAGAGAATTGGGTGATTCATACACTAATTTCACTGGGAATATTTGAGTAGGGAGGACCTAGTATGTAATAAGCAGTGATGTGTATCAATTTGATTTTGATAGTAAGTAAATTGAACTTGTAGGCTCAATAAGTTTTGGACATTTGAAGGCATGGATGCTTGCTTTATGTCATCTGTGTGTGTGTATGTGTGTGTGTAGTTATGTAAATTAAACATTTTATATGTATGTATATATGTGCATTTGTAGATATAGGTGTATATAAATATGATTACTGTGTTGGTATTTGAGATGATTCTATTTGTGATGAATAGTGGTGACTTCTGTTAAGGACTTTTGAAATTATTTTCCTAAGTTTGAGTACTTTCAGTGTTATACTGTTGAGCCCCCTTTTTTCCTTCTCATTTTTCTGCCTAATTATCTGTGAATAGTAATCAAAACAATGATATTATTGATATGGAGAGAACTCAGCATTGTTCAGAAATACATGATTTTAGGGGAGTGGATTTTCAATGCAGTCTGGAATAACGTCTGAGACCTTATATAAAATGCTGTATTATGTGGCATAAAATGATTTAAAATATTAGTTTAGAAGTAATGACAAAAATTGTAACAATTATGCTTTAAAAAATTGGCAATGACTGTGTTTTATCACTATGGTAACACAAATGCCTTTTCCCTAATAAATTGTCATCACAGTTTATGTTTTGATGTGATCTTTGTCCTTTGTGTGTCAGGAAAACCTAAGCCAAGATATGTGACTTGGCCAGTCTTTGATCCAAACAGGTTTTCTGACTAAACATGTTTTATAATATTTCTATGATTCACATCTTCTGGATACAAAGTATTTACACGGCTAATTTGATGTGAAAGCTTGGAATGTTTAATACGTATGTGTACGAACCTTTTTACTTTGCCTCTGTTATGTAAAGTTGCTGATATTTTAGCTTATTTGTTCTTGTGATTTAAGTTATTTGTCTCTCTGAAATAGCAGTCAGCATGTTAGTCTGTTATTTGCCTTTTTACTTTCCTTTTCCCCACTCTTCCTTAGTAGACTGTGTTCCTGAAGGACAAAGACCATTAACTTTATAAGTCAAGTTATGACCATCACAGAGCTGGGATACATATAGATATTGAATAAAAGTTTGTTGAGAGAAAGCCTTTTAAAATAGCTATAGGGATGTGCAGGATACCAGTCTTTGATGATAAAGGGGGACAGTAGTACAAATGTGTCTTTACCTACCAATGCTTCTGATCGGATGAAATTAAGTTGGATACTTTGTAACAGAAATTATAACTCATTTACTCAGTATCGCTTATCCATGCTTACTGTGTGTTTGTTACAAACTTTCTATCCTTCAGCATTTTAGATACATGGAGGAGGGAAACTATAAAATTATGATATGTAACATTTATAAAAAAAAAAAAGATTCCTGCTAGGTGTGGGTAATGACTGCCAGTTATTAGGTGACCTTGAATGAGCATTCTTTGCCTCAGTCCAGTTTAAAAGGGAGTGTGAAACTCTGGTCCTGAATGACTTTGAGGTGTACCTTAGGGACGCTTGAATCTGACGGGGAACACCTTTCTGTGACGCTGGTGTAGAAGAAGCTGTGTGACCTGGCTTGTGCTGATTCCAAGATCTACAAGGAAAACACCAGATCCTTAGATCTTCGGACCTGAGAGGAACCTCTAGAATCATTCTTTGCAATTGGCCTGTCACTGCTGAGAAAACCTGGTGGGCATTTGCACAATTCAGGCTGAGCAGAGCCTGTTCCTTTAAGAGCTGGTCCTCTCATTTCTGATCCTGTTGCTTTGTATCAGCAGTGTGCTCTGGCTCCTGAAGTGGTGGCGATAAAAGTAAAAACCGCTGAACTATTCAAACAAAAGGAACTATAATCAAAACATCATGATAAGGCATGAAAAACCAGTCCCCCAAAAATTACCTTCATGTTTTACTTAAAAATGACTAAAATAGTATGCATCAGACTTTCAGTACCTGAGATTTAGCAGGGCAGGGGAATCCTCATTGCTCAAACCAGATTTTTGCACAGAACAACAGAGGAAAATGCTTGTGGAAGCTTCTGTTACCATGGATTATGTTCAGTTTTCTGCTAATAGCTGGCTATGTGGGGGGTGGGAGTGAGGGGGCGCAGAATTTGGGGCTACATGTTTGACCCTATCCCAGGGCTGGTCACCCAGTAGATTCTCCTTCCTGGCAACCCAGGTGATTGGCCAATATATCCTCTCTACATTCAAGTTACAGGGTTCCTAAAAGACCTTGGGTCAGCTTCAGTCACCTTATATAGATCTGCTGATGTTATCCTGGTTAAGCAGTGACGTGCATTATGAAATTAATTCATGGTGTCCATACGGTAATCACTTAGGTCATGGTAAATAAGTGTGATGATATTTTTTCTCCATGCTTTGGGTTCTTTATTGTTGAAACGGAAGTTTCTAGTTACTCTTTAACTTACCATATTGTGGCTACTTTGCTAAAATAGGTAGTATGTATCATACAGACTAAATCCCATTGCAGCTCTAAAAGAAATAGAGAAGAGGAGGGAGGCACAGGAAACTTTCACTTGCTAGTATCATTGACAGAAGGCAACCACTCTTTATTAAAAAGAACAGATCATAGGAGAAAATGAAGAAAGCAGCAGTATATAAATATTTCCTGCTTTGTCCCTGGTGGCTCAGATGGTAAAGAATCTGCCTGCCGATGCAGAAGATGCAAGAGACACAGATTTGATCCCTGGGTTGGAAAGGTTCCCCCAGAGGAGGGCATGGCAACCCACTGCAGTATTCTTGCCTAGAGAATCCCAAGGACAGAGGAACCTGGCGGGCTACAGTACATCAGGTCCCAAAGAGTCAGACATGACCGAGTGACTAAGCACACACACAGCCGTATTTCATCTGCTGCTAACTTGCTGCTGCTAAGTTGCTTCAGTCGTGTCCGACTCTGTGCGACCCCATAGACGGAAGCCCACCAGGCTCCCCCGTCCCTGGAATTCTCCAGGCAAGAACACTGGAGTGGGTTGCCATTTCCTTCTCCAATGCATGAAAGTGAAAAGTGAAAATGAAGTCGCTCAGTCGTGTCCTACTCTTCGCGACCCCATGGACTGCAGCCTACCAGGCTCCTCCATCCATGGGATTTTCCAGGCAAGAGTACTGCAGTGGGGTGCCATCGCCTTCTCCCATTTCATTTGCTACTACCTGTAAACCAGAGAGATTTTGATAGGAACTTTGTATGTTCCTGGAATAACGTTGTGTCCAATTGTGCAGATATTAAAATTTTTCTAAGTAAGTCCTTAGCATTTAAATATATTGTTGTTTCACATGTTTTTTTTTAACTTCAAAACATTTCTACAGCAGCTTGACTGCAGACTTGTATTGTAGAAGGGATTGTTAAGAAGGACACATTCTGTGTCTTAGCAGTGTTTAGCTACAAATCATTGACTAATTCAGACATGGTTTTAAGTCTCCTACCTTTGGGTATATGACTGTTTATCAATGGTGCATACCTTTGCATAAATGTAAATTTTTGCTCTGTGATACTAAATAAACTTCAGAAAAGATATCCTTTATTTTTAAAAAAGTAATTGGGAAATAGAAACATAGTAATCTAATTGAAACTCTTAGGAAAAGAAGCCTGTGAATAAAATGCTTAAATAAAATGATATAATCACCAGAATCCATAAGAATAACACTGAGGTTCCATGTTTAAAGAGAAAATGTACATATTCTCCTAATTACTTCATGATTATTTTTGAGGAGGTTAACCTAAAGCAAAAAAAAAAAAAAAAAAGATGAACTGGTTTATCAGAACCTGGAGTGTAATGAAACTAGCTCATCCGTCCTCTTTTTATTCTTCCTTAGCCTTCTCATAGAGCTATTAAGGAATAGTTAAACGGATGAAGAATAGGCACTGGGAGACATATGGACCATGCTAGACTCTAGATGAACAATGGACTTTAAAATTTGCATAAGTATGTAATGCCTGTGTTTAATCACAGAAACATACTAGCCAATATGTAATGGTTAACTCCTATCTTCCGCGGAGAATGAGACACAAATAGAATTTAAAGTGACCTAAAGGTTACTTTGACATTAATTAAATTTTATCTTAGAAAATTACTTTAACAAGCTTGGTAATTCTTAACAACATTTGGAAATTTCTCTCGGGCTACCATGTAAAAACATCTTTAAATTGCATACTTTTATTTTTTTAGGGTTAAATGGTTAGTGTGTCTCTGATCTTGACACATTTTGCGTGACAAACATAATATTCCTTAAGAAATTAAAAAAAAAAAAAACAGCCACAGCTTTGCCTGTTTTCAAATCAGTTACAAAGGACAACGGAGTGAGAAGGAACAATTCTTGAGGCCTTGCAACTGTGGAGAAACTTGTCTAAAGTTCATAAGATGTTGGGTCTGGTTTATCTAAGTGAAAAGATCCCAGTCTCTAGTGTTTGACTTGAATTTGAGTGATTTTCTTTTTACACTTTTCTCTGGGATTTAGAACCAGTTAAGAGGTCTCGTGGAAAAAGATGGAAACATCTTTAAATCATTGTGGTTGGTAATGTCTACATAGCAAAAGTTATTTGTAGACTTGCTAATTATCTGGTTAAATTTATTAGTGTTGACAGCAAAAAGCTATAATTTAGACCCCAAAGAGAAAAGTTTGAAGCAGACTAATCATATCAAAAGAATTGCCAAATTTCCTTTTTGTTTTATTCTGTCTAGACATGGTCTTAAATCACAGGATCCACAATGAGATTTTGAATGAGGGTGTCCAGTTTTTCAAAAGGAAATTTCCAGAAATGTTTAGGAAATGTTAATTAGGATTCTTTAAGTCTTAGACTGTGTGTGTGGGTATGCTCATGTTTGAGGTTTTCCACCTATGTATGCTTTATGTACAAATTAGAAAATTGATGCTTATTTTGATAAAACTCATTTGTCTTATTATTCACAAAAGGATTTAAGGAACTAGCAAATGAGTGAATATCCTTTCAGATAAGTACTTCTTTCCCTTAAGTAATTGCCTATTAGTACTAGATGGTACAATGATAAAGAATCTGCCTGCCAGTGCAGGAGACACAAGAGACATGGTTCCATCCCTGGGTCAGGAAGATCCCTTGGAGTGGGAAATGGCAACCTGCTCCAGTATTCTTGCCTGAAAAATTCCATGGACAGAGGAGCCTGGAGCGCTATATCCATGAGTTGCAAAGAATCAGACGTGACTGAGTGATGAGAACACACACACATACACACACCATAATTAGATAATTAAATCATTTTAATATTATTCCCCTACTGGTTCCCAGTGTGGTCAGAATGGGGGTTTTGGTAATGTTTGGAGACATTTTTTGTTGTCACAACTAGGGGTAGGGGTCAGGTACTGGTGCTAATGAATAGAGGCCATGGATGCTGCTAAACATTCTTCAATGGACAGGACAGCCCCCCACAGCAAGGAATTGTCCACCCGCAAATTTCAATCATGCCAAGACTAAGAAAACCTATCCTAGATGGGAAAAACTCTCTCTCTCTCTTCCTTGCCATATATAGTTTTTGCATCAGTTTTAATTTTTTCATCATTAACATTCACAAAATATAATTTTAAAATGTGGTGGTATTAGAAACTTAAAATTTAGGCCTTAGTGAAATAAACCATTATATTAGCTATGTATTGGACATAAAGTTTTTTTGCATCTAGTTGACATGTACTTAGTATTTAGGAGTACTAAAGTACTCCTGGAAAAAATAATAAATTGAGATTTGATAAAATTTAGTATGTGTTCTAGGATTAAAGCTGGAAGGGCTTTAATGAGCATCTAATTTGGTGATTCCTCATTGAGGTGATATGTTGGTAGGCATCAGTGCTTCAGAATTACTTAATGAAATGAATGCCTTCCTCAAAAAAATAATACTTAGAATCCCACTCTCATATAGTACTTTTTATAAGTGGTTCTGAGGACTATAATCCCATTCCCATTCTATTTTCTCTTTGAGAACCACTGCTCTCTTCTACCCTATTTGACATAAAGGGTCAAAGATGATGGCATCCTCTGGGTAACAGAGTCTTAGTTCAGTGACTGGTGAACTGAAAAAGCAAATTATTCTTCTCTCCCTATTGCTTTAATAGACTTGCTTTAAAGATTTTGAAATACTGATATTTCTATCTATGTATGTTCATTCTTCATAAACATATAGAATGTCTCCTAGACGCCTGCCAGGCCCAGTGCTAGCCCCTGAGAACTTGGACATTATCCCTGCCCTCACTGAGCAGAAGAGAGACAGAAGAAACAAATAAGCCAGAAGTAGTAAAAGCAAAGCTGAGGAATATTTAATAATTGGGAACAAAAATATTGAACTGCAAGCAATCTAGCCATCATTTGGATCATCTGAGACCCAAGGAGTTGAAATGATTTGCCCAAAGGCACCTGTTTATGTGTCCAAATGGAGGTGAAAGGAGGGCGTGGACCACCCACTCCATGCTAGCGGACATGCAGGTTGGCAAAGGAGCATCGTCTAGCTCTGGGATGATAGGAGGGAATGTCCTGGAGTAGGAGGAGGTGCTGCAAAGAGAACGTGAGCAGCCACTTCTTCCTTTCTTAAGGGGACACAGCCGTGGCTGTGCAGGTTGGGCTGTCTTGGAGATCTAAAGGATGAAGAAAGAGTTCCTGAGCTTGCCTCATCCCTGGGACTGGGCTCTGGGCAGTCAATCGCTGCCCAAATTGTCATATGGAAAAGAGGAAGTGTGGGAAGGTGAAAAATGGGAATTATAATATTGCCTGGGGTGGAGCCAGGAAGTAAGCAAGGAGAAAACTAAAGGCTAGTGGGATTAGAGTGGAGCAAAGACAAGACCAGTTTCTCTGCTGCTTACACTTTCCTGCCCCAAGCTCCAGAATGCACTTGCCCACCCGCCACATCCCAAGTGTGAGCTTTGTTTCTAGGCCAGCTTCCTGTAGCCTACTGTACCATAGTACCAAAAGTTCAGTATTTTGAAATAGTGGATGAGATTTGGGCAGTATGGTTAGGAAATTGACTAATCAAACTTACAAATGATAGCCTATGAATGACCACATAGTCTGGGAAAGGTTTTTTAAAAAATTATTCCAAATTTTATAATCTGATACATGAGATCATCATATGGAAAAAAATCTTCAAACACGATTCACTATTCACCATATGAGGAAAACACGTTCTTTTTTTTTTTTTTTTCCCTTTTGAATCATATCAGCTCTTAAGAATTTATGAAACTTTGTTCAGGAATATGTGTGGCCCACCCCTGGTCCTTGTTTTTTGATTAATTGTTGTTTGTCTATCATAAGAACTAAAAGCTGTAGTTAGTTCCACTTGGTTCATCATTCTAAAAATTTTTACTTAAATTGAAAACAGCCTGATTAAGGAGTATTGTGGCAGTTGTTGTTTAGTTGCTAAGTCGTGTCTGACTCTTGTGCCATGGACTATAGCTCCCTAGGCTCCTCTGTCCATAGGATTCTCCAGGCAAGAATACTGGAGTAGGTTGCTTTGCCTTCCTCCAGGGGATCTTCCTGACCCAGAGGTCAAACCTATGTCTCCTGCATCTTGTGCATTGCAGGAAGATTCTTTACCACTGAACCACCGGGGAAGCCCATTGTGGCAGTAGACACTTTCAGATTCATTGCCACAGCATAGTGGCATACTAGATCCCTGTATCTGGTGCCAGAAGTGAAATTCTCTCAAGTAATTATCTCGTTGGCTTCTGAGAGTACTCCAGTTACTCCTGTTAGTGAAAGCAAAGCAGGAAGTTATTTTGACCCACAAAGAAGAGGCTGATTTATAGCCTCATGTGGAGATGCCATGGGAAGAGGAGCCTCTACTGATACCATTTAGGATGAGCAGCTCTGATAAGCTTTCAGCTGTCAAAACAGATAAGGGAAAATTAGTACTCTGTTTAAAAAAACAATGAAATTTAACTAGGGCTAGAAATAGCATCTGTGGTTCTTTTCAAAAGTTTTAGAACAAAATAAACATATTTAAAGTTAATAAACATTTATGGGAGACATTCTGTGTTATATGGTAGAAAGAATAATGGCTTTATAAAAGAATCTTTTTATAAGAAAGATTGCACCCAATTCCTGCCCTCAAGGACCTTAGGACCTTTTAGGGGAGAAAAGATTCTAAGGTCATTGAGGGCAGGAATTGTGTCCATATTTCTTATAAAAAAGGGATGTTGGGGGCTGTTATAGGACAGTAAATGAGTACCATCAGTGGGCATAGAGGCAGTGAGGGAAGTTGTGGACCGTCTGTGTTTAATCGCCTTTACTCTGTCATTGTCTTCTGAGAATCATTCTGTTCAAGCAGCCATTGGTCTGCATTTGCTTTTACAGCTATTAATTGGAGTATTCCCCTTCCTTTTTGAAATGTCCTTAGGAACAAGGACTGGCCTCATTTGTTTTTTTCTTCTTAGTGCCTGCTAAACATTTATTTAACAGCTGAATGAATAATGAATGGATCAATAGTGAAGCTCTGTGGAACAGGCAAGAAAGAAGCATGTGAATATTCTATCTAGGACTGGTAGAGAGTTGAGGCTGGTAGTGGAACGCAGAGGAAATATTTCAAAGTCAAACAAGGTCGTACTAGTGAGTGTGATCTGTGCTGGGAAGACAGCTTGTGTTATATTTATACAGTAAATTGGGATGCATGTCAGTATAGAATCATTAGATTGCAAGCAATAGGAAACTCGGCTCAGACTGGATGAAACAATGTTCTAACAGTGACTCTGACTTTTCCAAATGAGGAAATGCCCCTAAGAGTACTCCTTTTAGTGAGAGCGAAGCAGGAAGTTGTTTTGCTGTACATAGAGGAGCTGATACAGTCGATTTAGAGGCTCTGATTGCCTGAAGCAACTCCATAGCTCGGTCAAGGGGCACATCTTCAGATGTCAGTTGGACCAGACAATCATGATGTAACCAGTGCGTTCTCTTGCTCTGGTTGGCTCTGCCTTTCTACCTATGATGGCTTATTCTCATGATTGCCAGGTGGCTACAATAGCTTCAGATGGAACATGTTCACAGCACCAGATACAGTGGAGCTTGCTTGCTCCAATCTTGTGCATCTGAATGACTCTGATCTTGTTATCTGCATATCTCAAAACCAATCGCTATTTCCAGGGAGTCTCCCTGGAATATGGGATATGCTGTTTGATTTTTGCCAGTCTGGCCTGTTCCATGAGCCAGTATTTATTGAGGGTCTGCATGTTTCCTTTTAGGTGCTGGAGATGGTATTTAAATCACATCTACAGACCTCCAGGACCCTGGGCAGTCTGTGTATTCCTACCTTCTTTTACTTTTCTTCACAGCACACACTACATTCTAATACACTATAGATTTTACACTCATAGAGGATTGTCTTTCTCTTTTTGTTGAAATGCAAGCTTCACCAGGGAACACTTTTTACCTGTTTTCATTACTCTTCCTCCTTTGTACAGCATATGTAGGTACTCAGTAAATATTCATTGGCATGAAGGAAAAAGAAACATGCCCTTACTTTCATGTGGGAGAAGACATATATTAAATAAGTAAATAAGAAAACACCAGTTATAGGTATTGTTAAAAATTAAACATCATGATGGGACAACAGATGAAGGAGGGGTGTTTCACTGGGGTGACCATTGCACCTTGAATGGTTGTTAACAGCAGAGGCATGGATCACCAAAGAAAATTCTCCTGACTGTACAGAAAGAGGCAGATTGACAGAGAGGTGACAAAAGTGATGTTCCTTACAGTGGGGCCTCATGGCTTTATCAGATTAGTAATACCAGTTATACCCTTTAGAGAAACCACTGTTTCCAAGATTTTGCTGGTTACTTCCTGGCAAGTCTCATGAAGTTTTGTTGACTTTTAACTCGGTGTCACCCATCTCTCTTAAACTGTAGTTTACTCTCTTGTCTTGCTGGCTACAGTGTTGGTATTATACAGTCTTGGTTATCCACATGTGGGTTACATGTTTCTGATGTCAGGCTTACTCCCTTCCTAAACACTTCCTTGTACCGCAGTAGCAACATGATCTTAAGGCATGCAAGGCCATTTTATTACAGGTCTTAAGCATACTTAGGAAGGTAATTCTCGTACACACACTCATCCCAGTGTTTAAAGTTTGGGGATTATCTTCTGTTTTAGGTTATGCAGGAGTGGTGGTTCCCTGAGTATTGATATAAATCTTAGTGATGTTGCTATACTGAGTGTATAACTGGAATTGAGTGATATTTGAATGAGACAGAATCATATTACAGAAGGCATAGAGGGTCTATTATGGGCTCATATTTGAAGATAGGAAGACATTTAGTATTGTAAAATGAAAGAAATATTAATCCTACATATATATATATATATAAAAATATATGTACAGGAAGAAATACACTCCAAATTCTTAACAGTGAGACTGGAGTTTAGGAGTTGAGAGAACACTGATTTTACTTTAGACTTTGGCAAATACATGTTTGAAATTTATCTATGTGCATGTATTATTTATTTAATTCTATAACGTGAAAAAAGTTAAAAGAATTTAAAAAATTAACTCCAAACTGTCTCAATATTGAAGTAATTATTGGATATTTGTTTTAATTTATCATTCTTGGTATTATAAATGGGGACATTTTGGAAAAGCAGTGAGGCATTATAGTTACTAAAAATTGTTTACAGCTTTTGATTCATTAGGAAGAAATTATTTAACTGAGGAAGGGAGCTGTATTACATGAAGTTACTCATTGCAGGTTTAGCTCCAAATGGGAGAAAAAACAATTGGAAACACTCTAAGTGTCTAACAATAGAATCATAGAAATCATGATCATGCCCCCAAATGATGATTCCATGTCAAGCCCATTCTGTAAGAGGGCATTGTAGAAATAAGTAAGCAAGGGAATAAATAGCTTATTAAATTTGTGGAATATTTGAAATTCTTAATGAAATTATAACTGCAAATATGTGGGGCATATGGAAAGTATTATAATTTAATGTTAAGTGAAAATGCAGAGTATGAAACTGTAAGGGAACCATGGTTACATCTATGTGACCAGTATGTATTTTGATATATAAAGATGAAGGAGATAGGACAGTAAACATGCATATTCTAGATTTGAGCTGTTTTTTGTTGCAATTGTACTTGATACATTTTTTTTTTACTGTAGATATGTCTTTTTCATAAAGTTAGATTAGCATTAAATTTATAATGGTAGTTTGTAAAAGATGGCATTCTCATGTCCTTTTTTAAAAATTGAAACCAGCAAGTTAGAGCTTCGTGTTTTTTAGTCTTACTGTGCAGACTGTTGTACTGCCCAAGTTATGCTGAAAGTATTCTTTATTTCCTTTGATCCATCTTTTAAAAATGTGACTAAGAAGTAGTAGAGGATGACAGAAAGAGTAACACCTTTTGTGGTCTCAAATAGTTCCGTTTTCAAAGATTTACAGTTCATATGAGCGGAAAAGTTACGAACAAAGCAGTTAAGCTTTTTGAAAACCAAGGTATTTGTCGTTGACCGTGGCTTTCAGGATTTCCTTCTTGCAGTCAAGTTAGGAGGAAATGCCTCAGATCAAAAAGGGGAAGGAGGGAGGGACACGAGGCACTTCACTGTGTGTGATTGTGAGTGTGTGTGTGTGTGTGTGTGTATTCTAATGGGTTAAACATCGCCTCAGCTTGGATTATTTCTATCCTCAGAACAGCATATGAACATTTTTTTTTCTGGGGGGAAAAAAAAGCCAAAATGTTTAGACAGCTGCTTCCTTTAGTTTTTTAAATATACAAATAATATTTTTTCTACCTCTGAGACAGCATCATGCCTTTGTCACTAACCTGCTTTTGACTCCTGTAAACCCCTTAACTTTATTTCTGCTTTTGGTGGCACTATTTTAATATCAATCTCTTTCTCCTTTCTAAAAAAAGTATTAGCCATGAATTTATTTGGCCTAGGGTGTCTAAATGTGAGGTGACATAAGAATGATTAATACCATATTTAGTATCATGTATTGATGTTGAGTGGTGTTAATTTCACACTTATTTACTTTGTATGGACACCATTGCAATCTTTTTCTTTTTTTTTTGGATGACAGTAACCATTCTTTTACCTCAGTCAAGTAAATGGCCTTTGTGTATAAACAAAGACATGTGAAAAAAGTAGATTAATGTCCTTTACCTGTAGCTCTGCAACATTATATAATAAACTCATTGGTTTTTCAGTCTGCCACTTGGCCATTTTAGTGTTTTATTCATTTACCTCACTAAAGTGGGTAGGAGACGTGAATCCTTGAGCTCCTTCAGATATCGCCTTAAGCTTCAGTTACCTCTTTTGCGCTTTTGGCCATCTGAACCGGCCGCACAATGTCCTTTGCTTTCCCTGGATTCCTTCGGCTCCTATTTTTGTATCAGATTCTACTTTGGTTGCTGGCATGACTTTCACCTGGCAGGGCAAAGGGCTTTCTCGAAGGTGACTGTCTCCTCAACCTGTCTGACTTCAATAGTCTAGGCAAGGAGGGGAAAATAAAGGTACAAGGAGACAGGAACTGGGCTGTTGGAACTGTTGTTTTCACTTGCATTTTTTTGAGATTGCACAGAACTTAAATTACCAACCATTGATTAGCAAGATAACTTTGAAGTGTGTCTTTGGAAAAATTTACCAAAACATATTTAGGCATTTTCCCCACGTTAATTAAAAGAAGTTAAGAGACCTAACTAGCTCTGTTATGTGTGCATTTTTTTATATGTCATGTGATCCATATATCTTGGAAAAGCAAAAAAAGTAATAATTCTGTTCCAGTTTCAGTTGAAACTGGTAACTGTTGGCTTGACTTGGATGTAGAGCGTTGGGTCCTTTAAGCAGAGGACTCTGTACACTTGAATAGGAGTAGAAGATGGACTCTCCAGAGCATCTGAACTTCATCCTCCCACATGGAGGGCTGGACCACATATCCAGGAAAATTAAACTGCTTTGCCACGGTTTTGATCAGAACCTTGTGTTTTCATGATGAGTATTTTCAAAACAAGATCCCTGTCAAGTAGAAAAGGTCATCAGTTCTTTCTAAAGACTCCTTTCTCTATTGCTTTTTGGTGCTTCAGCACTAAATATATACATTGAAAGGGGAGTAGAAAAATGAATGTGACTCTTCAGTTGTGTTTCTCATAGTTAAACACATATATTTCAGTATCTTTAAAAGAGTCAAAGCCATAACGCAGATGACTATTCCAAAAATTTTAAACTTTGCTAGAGAAAGATAAATTAGCGTAGGTGTTTCTGCTCGTTGTTATTTGCCTCCTCCCGACTGCCCCTGAAGTAGTTGGGCTTGAGAAATGAAATACAGATTGGAGAATGATCTTTTATTTAATCTTTAAACATTAAATGTTTAGTAAATGTAGTCTTGAAGTGCTTTTCCCCCTTATTTTATGAGAAAAGATGTATCACTCTTATATACACATGCACCTTTTTCCTCCTGTGTACAGCCTAACATTGCTGGAGAAAATATATATGTCTTCCACTAGAAAAAATGTTACCAGTGACTTTTTAACAACCTAAAGGTTCAAGTCCCAGCTGTTGAAAACTGACCCTGGGCTGCTCCAGCTAAGGCATTTTCCTCCGAGAGGCCAAACCCTGTCACAGGTGACAGCTCACCCACTTACTCAAACCTTGTTAAAGGACCAGGTTCCTTTTGTAGGTCTCCAGATCCTCTCTTGATGGCTTGTCATAACCAGCTGGGGCTGCTGAAGCTGAATCGCTTATACTGAATTTTTCATAGCTTTAGTGTAACTAATCAGTATTGGAGGGAGGGTTAAAATAAACCTTTGGCAGAATTCTACAGATAGAGTAGCCTGTAATAGTGTTCAGAGTTCCATTTGAAATGAAGAGAGGGCCTGCCCATGCTGTGAGTTTGGTTCAAGAGCCCCTTCAATTGTGCAAGAAAGTTTCTGTTTTTTAATCAGTGGTTTGATTTTTATTAAAATAATCAACTCCATAATTTCCATTCATAAGACACCGTGATTTGTCCTCCTTTTTGGTAACTTATTAATGTAGTAAATATTTCCAGGTGCGAAACTTTATGACCCGACTAATTTGTGACCCCACCCCCCCCCATGGTGTATGCAGTGTTTCAAAGGAGTCAGGTGTTTGAGTGAAGGCCAAGATAATGGTTGGTATTGGCATTCATTTTCTTTAGGATATACTTATTGGTTTTTGTACATTTTTCTCTACAGAACATATGCGCTAGCCACGCAATTGAGGTGTTGAAGTTTATGCTGGTTGCTTTTTGGTTTTTCTTGTGTAAGTTACCTGCTAAAACCTTTGCTGAAAGACTGCAAGTTCTTGGCCTGTGTTCCCTAGACTCTTTTTCGATGATTCACACTACCTTTGATTAACGCATGATTCATAGCAGCAGTCACTAAGTGCAGGACTTCCCCTTGTTGATTTTGTGGGTCATGTTCTGTGGTCTTAGGAGAACTCTTTTCCTGAGATAGAAATGGCCAACGCCCTACACGTTAGAAAACTTTTTGAAACAAGTGTATGTGTGTACATACATATATATATATGTATATATTTTATATACAAGTATTTATTTATGTATACATATATTGCTTGTGTTTGAAAGGGAAGAGAAAATGTAGTAGCATTGGCTAATTTTTTGAAATGTGTATCATTGCCTCAGAAAATTTGGAACATTGGCTTATGTGATGTGATATGATCAGGGGGAAACATTTGCTTGTTTACTGTTAAGAAGGAAAAATCATACAGAAATATGGATCTGCAGTGATTTGATACATGCAGGGGTTGTATTTTACTCCATTTCTTTATCAACTGGTCATATAAGATACAAATCAGTATATGGGAAAACATGTAAGGCATTTATCTTTAATGGAAAGGGTGATTGGGAGGTCATAAACAATAATTGTTTAAAAACAATCCTTTCTGGAAAAATTAACATTGCATGATTATTGAATTCTGTATTTACCGGAAAGTAACCTGTAAATTCTCTCTGCTGGGTGGATGACCCATAGTTAGGTGTGAGAAGTGAGTCTGATGGAATGTCAGAATCCTCATCTACTGCCAATATTCAGATGTATGATTTTGAAGTGTTTTTTGTTGTTGTTGTTATTGTTGTTATAAAGAACACATATGCTTTGTGGAGATGCTGAGAGAACTTGCTTTAGCAAGTTTAAATCTACTGATGTGTAGGTGTGACATTTTAATACACATATTTTAAATAATGTTCAGTTACTGTTTGTTTCAGAGCAACTGAGTAAAAACATCGCCAGCTATCCAGATTTCAGTCTGTACAGATAACTAATTATGTGGCCGATTTGAACATAAATTTTCCAGTGCAAAATGAAAATTACAATAAAAATGTATTTGTCTGCTCTCTGATTTGAAAGTACAGAATGTATTCTGGGCCTTTTAGATATTATGACATTGGAAACTATGGTAACCATTGTGAATGTACCTTACAAAATAAATGAAAAAAAAGAGAGAGTGAGAGATGGGGATGGGGAGCAGGAAGGAACTGGTGTAGTAATAGCTTGGTGAGTAAATAAATATTTAAACTTCATGCCTGGTTACTTGTTTAATCATGAGATTTGCAGAGTTATGTTGTGTATTACTGTTTAGTTGGTTTCTTATTAATCTTGTCTTAACCTATTAAAATAAATTTAAGTGTTTTCAGAAACAAAAGCAAATTACAAGCTTTCTGGGTCTTCATTTCTTCATGTATGAAAAACAGGAAATCAAATTAGATATTTGCTGAAGTTTTCCCAAGTTCTTAAATTCCATGATTCCGTGACTCAGGAGAAGTCCAGGAATGATGTGAGTAAACTTAAAAGTTTTGAAGTGACATTAACTCCAAGACTTAGGACCTCCGAGAGTACCCAGAAGTCCTTTAAAAAATTTCCATAAAGTTACCAGTTTGCCTCCTATTTCAGACTTTTATGAGTGCAAATATAAAATACATAGACATAAAACAAAACAAATTCTGATCCTTAGTGGCTTAAGATAAAAGGAAGTTAATCAGAAGGATCTGGGGCAGTGTTTTTTTAATAGGACTTGCTTTGATGATGAAAACACTCTCTAAATCTGGCCTGTCCAGTATGGTAGCTGGTAGCCATATGTAATCAGTGAGCACTTGAAATGTGGCCAGTTTAACTAAAGACCTGTATTTTAAATTTTACTTAGTTTTAAATAGTTTAAATTAAAAGTATTCAGTGCTTAAAGGAATCCTGGGCATAACAGCTATCAGTATTAATGAGGGTAGAAAGGAGCCAAGAATGGCCCTAAGGACTCAGTATTGCTTTGGGGTCTTTAGAAGCAGGAGTGATGGACTCTATATAGTTGCTGTTATCGTGACTTAGATGCTTCCAGGCTGTGTTTATCAGAGCAAAATGACAACTTCCAGGGAGGGACATTCTGATTGTTTTAGCCTCAGTCTTGTATGTCTACCCTTGAATCAGTCAGCTTGGGTGAAAAGTCAGGTTGGGTTAAAGAATTACAGTTATGGCTCTGTATATACAGGTGTATATACAGGTATAGCTCTGCGGATGGCAGTAGCTCAGGGGAAAGGAAGTGGCAGCGATCTTGAGAATTGTCTGCCACATTACTTAGATCTTTTTCTCTGCAAGCATTGATTTTCTAAATTCAAAATTTTATTAACTCATACTGCACTTGACTACTTACATTTTTTAAACTTACAAATTATTTCAGTATATGTTGATAACATTTCCTAAGCTGGGAGACTAATAATTTATAATATTATGTGGAAGGAAGTCATTGAACATTTTACAGCTCAAGGCCACAGTGTGAGTGTATTTGTCTGTGCCTTTTTTATAGGTGAGGAAAGGAAGGCTTAGGTGTTATGCTACCTCAAGGCACAAAGTGAGATGCTCTGTTAGGGGCCAGATACTTTCTTTTATCTGAACCTATGTTGTTGATCAATTCAGTGGTAAAACTGGGTATTTGAAAACCATCCCTTTGAAATTCAGGTCTTTTCTGAAAACTTGTTTTTTGGTAAAATCATAATGCTGAAAATGTGTGTGAAATCTGAGTAGTGCAGGTTTTAATTTTCAAGCTTTTTTTTTTAATTATTGAAAGCATGAAGAAAGAGTTGATGGCGATTGTGATATTTGTGTCACATATAAAATATAAAATTATAAAAATCACTTCTTAAGTAATACATTTCAATTGAATAATACTTAACCCAGGTAGGTCAAAAACAAGTAGGAAAGACACCTATGATGACAACTGATTGTGTGAACATCAGAATTTGAGTAGCTATTTATCAGCCCACAATCCGTGTGTTGAGGACTTCCCCAGGAACAGGTTTGTCCTTTCTGTGGACCAGACGTGTTTCTTTTTGTTTTGATTGTGAGCTGTGCAGTATCTTAGTTCCCTGACCGTGGATTGAACACGAGTCCCTGGCAGTGGACATTCAGGCTCTTAACTACTGGACCGCCAGGGAAGTCCTAGTGAGGAGAGTGGGAGCCTTGGCTTACTCCCTGCACCTCAGCAGGTTCAGGAAGGGAAACGTGCTGAGGTGCTAAGTACTTACAGCCCATATGCTAAATCACCCTAGTGGCAGTCTATGGACATCCCTTGGCAAGAAAATTATTTGGGGGTACAAAGTCAACCTGATGCCCATCAGGGTAGAAAAAAACCCTGATGCTGGGAAAGATTGAAGGCAGGAGGAGAATGGGATGACAGAGGCTGGACATGAGTTTGAGCAAGCTTTGGGAGTTGGTGATGGACAGGGAAGCCTGGTGTGCTGCAGTCCATGGGATTACAAAGAGCTGGACATGATTGAGTGACTGAACTAAACTGAACTGACAAAGTCCACAATCAGGTCAGAGAGGAAATAAGAGTCAGTGAGAAGCACCCAGAGCAAGTGTGAGTCAGACAGTTATTCCACATGGGAGCCCCATGAGGAGCCCAGAAGTCAGTCAGATAGCAGAGGACATGCTGGATACCCCTCCTCTAGGATAGGCCCCCGGGGGTTTGTCCTGACTTGAAGCAGTCGTCTGGGAAGTGCTCTAGACACATAGGTCAGACTTGAGGTTCTCCGCTGCATTCCAGTGAGGTCAGTCCATCACATCCCTCTCGTCCTAATCTTTACCATCTTCTGATTTTCACAGATAGGAGAGAAAAACTGTTGTTTTTCTGTCACCACTTAGCTCTGGCTCTCTGCCACCAGATAGATATGAAGTGGTTACTAGGGCTCAGAAGCACCCCGTTTCAAAATAGGTTTTAGCAGTGAAGCCATATTTCAATGATTTTCCTAGTGGAGTTAACCTGCACTCATAGAGAATAATTCCAAGGCACTTTTAAACTCATCACTGATGGGAAGATGATGAAAAGTTCTTGTTATCTGGACTAGATCTTCCCAAGAAAAGGTATGTGGTAGAGAACTATCAAAGTTAAATTCAATTTTTGTAGATATGAAAAGACCATGAGGCTGTACTTCTAGGCTAAGATCTTAGTGTGTGTTGAATGCAAATTCTGTTCCTCCTGTTTCCCTTCTTGTGCTTTGTCATTTAGGAACCAAGTGCAGGAAGAAACACCCATGATAACTGGCAAGCTGCCTTTGTTAAGTGTTTTCACTGATTGAGTAGAAGATTATTACTTTGTCATATAAAATTGAAACAAAATTTTGGAAGGATGGGAAAAGGAAAAGAAATTTACCAACAGGAGTTTGTTTTCCTGAGATGGATGTTGTATGTTCTACTCCATTCTCGTTATTACATTTGATTCATTTAAAACCAGCTATGCATAGCCCAAATAACTGAAGACTTTCAGCAATAGTGGCAAGCTTTTCTGACCCACTGCCATTCCTAGCCAAGACAATTTTATTAAAAAACATAAGCAAACCAAATCACCCTGTAGCCAGTACACATCAATTTCACTGTGACAGAAAGATGGGGGAAGGGCAGACCCCCATCTTCACTAGATCTCACCTCCTTTTAACTACCTGGGGGCAGGGGCATTGCCCTGGCAAGTTCCTCTCTTCTGCAGCATTATTTTCCCTCCTTACTGGATCTTTCCTATTAGCAGAAAAACGTGCTATAATTTTTCTATCTTGAGATAACAAACTCTTTCCTGAGCCAACGTTCTTATCCAGCCACTAGCAGAACCCTTGCCTGTCTAAATGAAATTAATTTGTTCCAATGCCTGCTTCCCTTTGCTCCTTCTGACCAGTAGCACTGGCCGTCCTGATGTTCTTTCACCACAGAAAACACGCTCCTAGCTCAAGGCCTTGGCATTCACTGTTACCTCTGCCGACCCTGCTCTTCTCCTGGATACCCAAATGGCTCATCTCCCCATCTCCCTAAGTCTTTGCTCAAATATCACCACTCTCCACTGAACCACTTTCTCATTTTAATTTTCTCTGCATGCTTTTTTTTGACATGCTTTATTATTGTCTGTTTATTAACTATCTTTCATTCCAGTGACTTTTGTCCATTTTATTCACAAATGTATTCCCAGTTCCTACAACAGTACATGATCTATAGTAGGTGCTCAATTAGTACATGTTGAGTAGCCGACTTCCTGAATGCACCTCCCATAATGATGCTACAGTTTAATGCAGTGTCAAGAACTGAAAACCTGAAATAGCTTCCATCAGTTTCTCCTTGGAGGCTTTGCTGTAGATTTACATCGCGGGTAGAGACAGCAGCCCCAGTCCTTAAAGGAAAATTTCCATTGTGTTCTTTCTTCTCTGCAGCTCTCTCTGAGTTAATTGCTCACCCTTGCTGCTTCTTGGAATGAGCCTCTCCTCCTCTGACTTGCCTTGGCTCTTCCCTCTTGCAGCTTGGCTTCTGTGCACCGGGCTTAGTTCTGCTTCCTGACCTCACAGAGCTTGCCCTTTCTGTAGTGAAAAGTCTGCGGTGAAGTCATCGGCTCAGCTGGTTTCAATCAAGTTTCAGACCAAGCACATTTGAGCTGATAAATGACTCTGCAAGTTAATCTTCTGATGGGCCAGGCTAATTCTGACACAAGACAAGTTATATGCAGCACTCACCCTTTAGCAGTTATCACACGCAAGTCACAGGAATGCATTTCTTCACTGCTCCCTAATGGAAATTCTGAATGATTGTCGGCTGTATATACAGATGAAGCGTGATCAGGTGTCTGATATTGCCGGTCATCTGCTCCCTGCCTCTCTCTGCTCCTACCTCTTCAGTACCTCCTGAAGCATCTTTGTTGCCTTAGTTCATTCTGTTCTCTAAATCCTCGGACCCTTCATTAAACCACTGAAAACTCATTTCCCACTGTATTCTTACTCATCCCTCTGTTATTCCTGGATCACATTTTTTTTTTGTGTGTTGCTATCTGTAAAATGAATTGGGTGTTTTGTGGCCATGATTTCTTCTTTTTTAAAACTGACTTGAATTCCAGGTGCTTATCTTTACTATGAATCTTGAATTCCCTACAGTAGTTCCTATTGTGACTTTATAACATTTAACAAACTTTTCTTAGTGAGAAGGTGATTGGCTTGAGATTCTTTTATTCAAGAAGGATGTTACACTCCTAAGTCTGATGCAAGTCATTTTTATGGCACTTTTTAGTTGGGAAAATGCTTTAAGGGAAAACCACTCAGTTTTCAGAAAAAAAATTTGTAGAAATTTAAAGTCACTCGTTCATAGCATATAGTGTAAGTGAAAAATAGTGGTTGTGGAACTCCTGTAGTTGGAGTTCTGTAAGTTTGACAGCCGGTGGCGTGAAGGGGCTGGGTATTGGCATGGGTGGCTATTTAAAGGGACAGTAGGGAATATGGAAAGTGAATGAGTGTTACTGGGTGCTTTTGATCAAGGGGACCACATAATTTATTGTCTAAATCAGAAAAACTTTGAAGGTGAAAGTGCCATGGGCAGATATTAGGACTGCCTTACACAAACCCTACTTCTGACACTGCTAGCCCAGGTCAGAGGTATGGATAGAAGGTTGATCTTCGTTTCTGAGGTCACAAGGAAGCTATGTGGTTTCAGGATTTGCTTTGTAGCAGAGAGACTCAGGAAGCACACAGTTCAGGAGCCCTGAGGTCTGTATGGAGGGGTCTGTTTCTGAGCAGGTGTTATTTCTAAACCACAGCAGACGGGAGATGGAGTGGGTGCTGAGGAGGGCATCACTTTTCCCTCTGGATGGTTCAGTTCAGCTCAGTCGCTCAGTCGTGTCCGACTCTTTGGGACCCCATGAATCGCAGCTCGCCAGGCCTCCCTGTCCGTCACCAACTCCCAGAGTTTACTCAAACTCATGTCCATCAAGTCGGTGATGCCATCCAGCCATTTCATCCTCTGTTGTCCCCTTCTCCTCCTTCCCCCAGTCCTTCCCAGCATCAGGGTCTTTTCCAAAGAGTCAACTCTTCGCATGAGGTGGCCAAAGTATTGGAGTCTCAGCTTTAGCATCAGTCCTTCCAATGAACACCCAGGACTGATCTCCTTCAGAATGGACTGGTTGGATCTCCTTACAGTCCAAGGGACTCTCAGGAGTCTTCTCCAACACCACAGTTCAGAAACATCAATTCTTCGGCTCTCAGTTTTCTTCACAGTCCAACTCTCACATCCATCCATGACCACTGGAAAAACCATAGCCTTGACTAGATAGACCTTTGTGGCGAAGTAATGTCTCTACTTTTGAATATGCTATCTAGGTTGGTCATAAACTTTCCTTCCAAGGAGTAAGCGTCTTTTAATTTCATGGCTGCAATCACCATCTACAGTAGTTTTGGAGCCCCCAAAAATAAAGTCTGACACTGTTTTCCCATCTATTTCAGAGGAGCTAATTCTGATAGCTAGTGAGAGGCAGATTTGGAGTAGTGAAGTAATAGTGCAGGGCTGATAAATGACAGGGAGATTAATAACAAGATAATTTTTAAATAAAATACATTGAAAAATACTGTCCTTTATATTATATAGTTATAACTTAACTCTAAGTTATAAGCTTATAGTTTTTTAAAAAGTGTATAGACATATATACTATATAAAATAGATAACCAACGAGGACCTACTTTATGGCAGAGGGAACTACATTCAATATTTTGTAATGACCTATAAAAGAAAAGAATCTGAAAAAGAATATTCATATTCATCTAAAAACCTGAATCACTGTGCTGTACGCCTGAAACTAACACAGCATTATAAATCAACTATACTTCAATGAAAAACAGTTGTATAGAAAGAATAAAGTAAATGCAGTGTTAAATTTATTCCAAAACATTAAACTTTAAAGTCACAGTTAAAAAAAACTGTACTTAATTTTTTAGCTTTTATTCCTTTTTGTTTGCTGCCATGTAAGAATTGAGAAGTGGGTCTGTATTATAAATATGCATTTTATATATTAGGCAGGCTCCACATTGTGACTAGGGAAAAATATCTGATTTATTTAGGCTTTAAGTTAAGTCAAAGTGGATTCCAGGAGATTAGGAAGGGGACTTATAAAACTAAAATATAGTCACTATCTTAGAATTATGACTGATTACTTCAGTTTTTGTGGAAATTTCTGTTTAAGGAGAACATTGTATGTCATTGATATAGAGAGAACTCTCACCACTCAAACCACTGATCAACAGAAAGTAGAGATTGTTTGCAGCCAAATACTGACTTATAGTTAATATTTAATAAATATCATTGATTGGCTTTAACTAAGGATTGTCAATGGAAAAAGATAAAGCCTGTATACATGTATGATTTATTTTAATTTTTGGTGAGCATTTTGTAAGGCTGTGTACATCTCTGTAGAAGTGGTGGCTGACTTTTCTAATGGGAATTGTGTGCATGTTTGAATTGAATGTGTACCCCACTTGATCCTGGGTGTGAAAGAATCTCTGGAGAGACAAGAACCATTAGAAACTCTTACATACTTAGTTATATAAATACAGGTAACTAATTGCAAATGAAAGAGTTGGCAGGAGTTAGGAAATCAGAGAGAAAAAAAAACAGGTGTTAGTTTTGTTAGGGAAAAAACAAACGCATGAGCTATGCTTTTTCATATTTACAAAAATACCAACTCAACCAGAATAAGTTGGAAACTTATGTCCATGTAAAACCCTGCACATGAATGTTTATGGCAGCTTTATTCAAAATTGACAAAACGTGGAAACAAACAAGATGTCCTTCGATAAGTGAAAGTGTAAACAAACTGGGGCAGAGATAAAAAAGAAATGAGCTGTAAAACCATGACGAAAAGGGAAAAACCTCACATCTTTATTGCTGAGTGAAATAAGTGAAATCTGAAAAGGTTACATGCTGTATGATTCCAGCTGTGTGATTTTCTGGAAAAGGTAGAACTATAGAGCAAGTAAAAGCATCAGTGATACCCAGAGGCTCAGGAAGCACAGGAGAGCAAGAGTCCACATTAGGTGAGACACAGAGGGTTTTTAGGGCATTTGAACTATTCTGTATGGTTTATAGTGGTGGATATGTGACCCGCATTTGTCAAAACTCACACAACTGTAGAACATGAAAAGTAACACTAATTGTAACTGTGGATTTAGGTAATAATAATGCATCAATATTGGACTTCCCTTGTGGCTCCGCTGGTAAAGAATCTGCCTGCAATGCAGGAGACCTGGGTTTAATCCCTGGGTTGGGAAGATCCCCTGGAGAAGGGAAAGGCTACCCACTCCAGTACACTGGCCTGGAGAATTCCAGGGACTGTATAGTCCATGGGATCGCAAAGAGTAGGACATGACTGAGTGACTTTCACTTTTCATTTCACTTTGACTTTTCAGTATTGGCTCAGTTGTAACAGATGTATCATGCTCAGGCAAGATGTTAATAGTAGGGAATACTGTGAGAGGTGGGCCGGAGGGAGGTCTGTAACTTTCCATTCGGTTTCCCTTTAAATCTAAAATTGTTCTAAAAAAAATAAAGTCTTTTCATGTGTTCTTAAAAATGGAGAATCCCATTTCCCATTAGACACAGTGGATGTCTAATTAATATGTAGTACATGAATGTAAGATGGGATGGTGAATTTAATATATGGGAGAGTACCATACATTTTTTCAGAAATGGCGGGGGGGGACTTAAAAAAAAAGGACTAATGAAGAAAAATGAAAATGTGTAACTGTGAAAAAAATTCAGTGAAAAAGATTGAGCTGGCATAAGAGGAATTTAAATTTTGATTAAAGACTGAAGCTATTTTAAAAAGATTGATCTTCAGGAAAAAAAAATCAGCATTGTTCCCTTTACATCAAAGTCAACAACTATGCTTCCAGATGTATGAATTAGGTGAAGAATCAGCCTGCAATGCAGGAGACCCAGGTTTGACTCCTGTTTCAGGAAGATCTGCTGGAGAAGGGATAGACTACCCTCTCTAGTATTCTTGGGCTTCCCTGGTGGCTCAGCTGGTAAAGAATTCGTGTGTAATGTGGGAGATCTGAATTCGATCCCTGGGTTGGGAAGATCCCCTGTAGAACAGAACAGCTACTCACTACAGTATTCTGGCCTGAAGAATTCCAGGGACTATTCCATGGGGTCACAAAGAGTCGGCCGCCACTGAGAGACTTTCACTTTGATGAATCAAATTACTGCTTAGGTATTTTGTTGTGTTCTAGAGGTTTACGTTACAAATTTCAGTGTGGGGGTCCTTCTTTGAAGGTTCTTTTTATTTCCTTTGTTGTTTAATGTGGTAGGTTTCCATAACGTTGATACAAAACCTTGGTTAAATGTAAATGCAACCTCTTTACACAGAAAGCTTCCAGCAAAGAAAGGCAGTTAAAAGAAATAGATAGGTGGACGTGTGTGTGTGTGTGTGTGTGTGTGTGTGTGCACACATGCGTGTGTGAGCTCAGTTGCTTCAGTCATGTCTGACTCTTTATGACCCTATGGACTGTATCTCACCAGGCTCCTCTGTACATGGGATTTTGCAGGCAACAATACTGGAGAGGGTTGCCATGCCCTCCTCCAGTGGATCTTCCTTACCCAGGGATCGAAGTTGTGTCTCCTGCATTGCAGGTGGATTCTTTACACTGAGACATTGGGGAAGGCCCAGGTGGACTATTACATACATAATATTTCATAGTTTGGGGTGTTTGGTCTGAAGAAAACATACAAGTTCTTTTGTTAAATTCTGGATGAATTTTGGAATGAGTTTGGTTTTTAGATTTTACTTTCAGTAGTTGTTGTTCAGTCACTAAATTGTGGACTACAGCATGCCGGGCTCCTGTGTCTTCCACTGTCTCCCGGAGTTTGCCCAAGTTCATGTCATTGAGTTGGTGATGCTATCTAACCATCTCATCCTCTGCCACCCCCTTCTCCTCCTGCTCTCAATCTTTCCCAGCACAGGGTCTTTTCCAGTGAATTGGCCCTTTGAATCAGGTGGCTAAAGTATTGGAGCTTCAGCTTCAGGATAAGTCCTTCCAATGAATATTCAGGGTTGGTTTCCTTTTGGATTGACTAGTTTGATCGCCATGAAGTCCAAGGGAATCACAAGAGTCTTCTGCAGCACCACAATTCAAAAGCATCACTTCTTCAGTGCTCAGCCTTCTTTATCATCCAACTCTCACATCCATATGGGAAAGAACATAGCTTTGACTCTACAGACATTTGTCAGCAAAGTGATGTCTCTGCTTTTTAATATGCTGTCTAGGTTTGTCATTGCTTTCCTTCCAAGGAGCAGGCAACAGTATTGGAGAGGGGTGCCAGAAGAGTCACTGTCTACAGTGATTTTGGAGCCCAGGAAAGTAAAATCTGTAACTATTTCCACTTTTTCCCCTTCTATTTGCCATCAGGTGATAGGCCTGGATTCTGTGATCTTCATTTTTCTAATATTGAGTTTCAAGCCAGCTTTTTCACTCTCCTCTTTCACCCTCATCAAGAGGCCCTTTAGTTCCTTTTCACTTTCTGCCTAGAGTGGTATCATCTGCATATCTGAGGTCATTGATATTTCTACTGGTAATCTTGATTCTAGCTGGTGATTTATCTAGTCCAGCATTTCATATGATGTACTCTGCATAGAAGTTAAATAAACAAGGTGACAATACACAGCCTTGTTGTACTCCTTTCCCAATTTTAAACCAATCATTTGTTCTGTGCCCGGTTCTAACTGTTGTTTCTTGACCCACATACAGGTTTTTTAGGGGACAGGCAAGGTGATCCGATATTCTCAACTCTTTAAGAACTTTCTACAATTTGTTGTGATCCACACAGTCAAAGGCTTTAGCATAGTCAGTGAAGCAGAAGTAGATGTTTTTCTGGAACTTCCTTGCTTTTGAACAGGCAGAGGAACCAGAGATCAAATTGCCAGCATTCCTTGGATCATGGAGAAAACTTTCAATAATATTAAGTACAAATATCTGGGAAGATGTAGTGCTCTTTTTCTCACGTAAGACTTTTGTTGTATTTGAAAATAATGGTGGAGAATAGCTTTGCAGTAATTCCTCTTTGGGAGAACTGTGTTTTTCCCAGTATTATATCTTCTTGACAGTGGTCTATAGGGATGTGAGTGGTGAAAGGTTGTCATGTATTGCCAGCCACTGTTCTTAGGATTTGGCGTGAAAGAAGGTATAACTTCTGTAGGCTATTATGGAGAACAAGCTGCTGTAGGAGTGAAAGGGGCTGCTTACCCTCAGCCCTAAGGAGTCAGGGAAGGTGTCCTACTGGGAAGTGGCAACTGAACAGGACCAGAGGGACAGGTGGCATTTAGCTACACGAGGAGGTGCCAAGAGAGGAGGAGTGCACAAGTGAAGACATTGTCTGTGCAGAAGTTTAGAGTCAAGCCTTAAGAGAGTTTGAAGAACAGGGAGATGTTCTTTGTGGCTGGAATATATACCGTTAAGTGAGAGGGTGATGAGGAAATAATGAGGCTAATGAAGAAACAGGATTAGATGAAAGACCTGCAAGCCATGTTATGTAATTAACCTTTGAGGCCATTCGCTTTTTTTTTTTTTTTTCGCTTTTATTTTTGAAGTTTTGAGCATTTTGTGATTAAGAAATAAAAATGAGATATTGATGATTGATTTTTTTTTAAGGCTTTAAATGCTTTTTTCACACATCTTGTTTGGTATAAATTGTCTCATTGCTTAAAATGGCTTGAAATACAATAAATTACCTGTTAGATTTGTAGTAATCTGAATGGAACTTCACTTTAGCTTGACTAAAGTGTTTTGTGAAGTGAAACATTGAGTTATATAGACAGGATTTGTGGGAAGGAAGACTTTCTTTAAGACCAAAAAAAAAAACTGAAGGATTTTACTAATATGGAAAATACATCAAGTATCCTTTTTATGTCATCCATGACTTTCATGCCAGAATATAGTAGATAGAAAGAAGGATTAAAAGAAAAAAGAAGAAAGGCATATTTAAACTCTAGAAGAATGTCATTTCTAAAGAAAAAAAATTGGGAAATCAGAAAGTAATGTTGGTTGAGTATTCCTGCAGAATCAATTATGCCTTAAATTGTTGAATAATTCAACAGATCTTTGATCTGATCCTTCAATACTAATTGAATAAGGACTGCAAAACAGACTGAACTTGAACACATTTTCTCATGTATGGCTCTCCTTTTACTGTTCTATTGAAAGAGTTATTCTGCAGTCTCATTACACGAAGCTTCCCCCCCCCCCCCTTCTCTTTCAGGTGCTAATTTACTCAAATAAATTTAAATAGCTTTAAGTTATCATAGCCAACTTCCTATTGTTTCTTGGTTGAAGATGTTTTCAAATTTCATTACTTTTTTCCCCCTTTTAGTCTACAGTGTTGATTGGTACTATCATTCCTGTCGAGGTGGTAGCATTGTTAGCCATTTTAAAAAACAATTCTTTCATTCTGCTCCTCATTCATTCTCATCCTAGAGATTTGAAGCTTGTTTTTGAAAAGAGGGGAAATAAAGCTACTTATATGTCTTATAATCTCTTATACTCAAGGCTCCATTTCATAAGTGTGAGTTGTCTTAGTAAAAAGAGCATTTTAAATTATTTTCTCTATTAAAAATAGAATCTTTGAGTGAAGAAGTTAGGTTTATTAATTCTTTAAGAGTAATAGAAACCCTTGTGCAGATGTTGGGGAGTTACAAAATATAATCTTGATTTAGAAAGTAACACATGCCAGTTTGTATTTTCAAAAGATGAATAATACCATGCTAAATCAGTTAAGGACTTATGTTAAAGCTGATGTTGAAGGACTGATATTGAAGCTGAAACTCCAATACTTTGGCTACCTGCTACAAAGAACTGACTCATTTGAAAAGACCTTGATGCTGGGAAAGATTGAGGGCGGGAGTGGAAGGGGACGACAGAGGATGAGATGGCTGGATGGCATCACCAACTCAATGGACATGAGTTTGGGTGAACTCTGGGAATTGGTGATGGACAGGGAGGCCTGGTATGCTGCAGTCCATGGGGTCGCAAAGAGTCAGACACGACTGAGCTACTGAACTGAACTGAAATCAATTAAATCATCAGTTGGAGGATCATAATCAATATTTACAAAATCTACTTACTGAAGTAAATAGAATCTTAACAGCTACTATTTTAAATGATCTAAAATCAACTTGGAAAATGCTGTTTTGGAGGAGGTCTGAAACCATCTTAGCTTCTCTTTTGCTTCCTTCTCACAGCTGTTAGGTCTTCATTTGTACCTGGGGACAGTTTGCTCACTGTCCACCCTTGCACCTAGCTCCTTTGCCCTAAGGGCATGCTTAAAACTATTTGGGTTACAAGGTGTTTCTCTATAAATAGAGTACATGTTGTGCTGTCAACAGAGTTGGCCATTAAGCAGATTTGATACAGTCTCCCCATGAGAGTGTTTTTGTTTAACAAATACCTGGCCCTTCATACTCTGCCAGGTAGCATTTCAAGCAGACAGTGTTACTTAGTTTTATGAAGTAGAGGGTGTTATTATCTACACTGTGCAGATAAGGAAACTAAGACACAGAGAATTAAGTGGGGGAATTGGGATTGGAACCCATATTGTTGAAATGTATAATCTTTGTGTTGTTTTGCCTAAGACAAGGATCAGTACCAAAGAGAGGTAGGCTAATGGTCCGTAGTGTTAAAAGCATTTTTCATGAATAAGCTTGTGTTGAATAGATAAATAAATCTTGACATGATTACCTTATTATCCTATGCTTCTTGTATATTATAGGATGAGGCTATCTCTGTGAGGTACTCAGGCTTTGATGCTTAATAGAACTGGGTTTAAATCCTCAATACCACTTAGTTATAATTCTTATAATTACTTATGATTCTAGGTAAATGTCTTCAAAGATAAAATGGAGCTAATAATACTTCACGAGTTATAGTATTAAATGAGGTAATGAATGTGACATGCCATGTTTATTAAAGGCATTCACTAATTCTGTGTAGTCTTATTAAATGCTTCATTAGAATGATAGAACTAGAAGCTCTGCAGTGGAGGAGATCAATCTAAAAATAGAGTTACAATATTGTCATATTATTGACTAAGGACAGAGAGTGAAATATCCTCAGGCATGTATCAAGATACCTAACCTAACTTGGAGGTACTAGGAGTATGATGTCAGGGAAGTCTTTTTGAAGCAAATTAGGCTTAACTACTAATAAAGAAAATGTCATTCCTAATTACTGAGTTAATAATTATTATGTAATTATATCATTATTAGGAATGACTAAGATAATAGCAGTATGTTGTGTCTTTTTGTTTTTAGGAAGGTAGATTATGTGAATGAGCAATGTTGACGTTCGTTCAGCAGTAGCGTTTTTGTTGTGTTTCTTATTTTTGTCATGTGTTTACTTTTTCCCACCACATTTTGGGTGCATCTTTTACCATGTTTGTGCTGTAGCTACGGTGTATCATTCCATAGGGAGAAGACTTTTCCACTTTATAAACAGCAGGAAGCTGTCCATATCCAGTGGTGCTGACTCATGCAGTAACAGGAAGACAAATAATGCCTGAAGACGGGAGGGGAAGGGATAAGAACTCCTTTCCCACTAAGCAGGGCAAATTTAAGGCAGAACTAAAAAGCAGTGTATACAATAGATAAGTAACCACAGGTCAGAAGTTTTTGTCCTTATTTATGGCATTTTTATCTGTGTTTCGTTCTTGTTCCATTGGCTTGCCCATGAAAAAACAATTGTCAGTACTTTGCTGCTGCTGCTGCTAAGTCGCTTCAGTCGTGTCTGACTCTGTGCGACCCCATAGATGGAAGCCCACCAGGCTCCCCCATCCGAGGGACTCTCCAGGCAAGAACACTGGAGTGGGTTGCCATTTCCTTCTCCAATGCATGAAAGTGAAAAGTGAAAGGGAAGTCGCTCAGTCGTGTCCGACTCTCAGCGACCCCATGGACTGCAGCCCACCAGGCTCCTCCACCCATGGGATTTTCCAGGCAAGAGTACTGGAGTGGGGTGCCATTGCCTTCTCCCTTTTAAATTTATTGTTGCTTTGTCCAGTTAAAAGGTGAACAGAGAATATCATCTATACACATAAAATATTAACTTCAACATCTAGGTGGTGTATGTGGGAAAATAGAGAACTACAACTCACTGTGGTCGTTGGCACCAGGAAATTCTTATTGGTTGAATGAAACAGAATTGTTTAATGGATTTATGTATACCAGAAAGAACTGTCTAGTTAAATGTATGAATTGTTATGTTTGTCATGAGTTTATGTTGACTAAATGCTGCTTTTCAATCATTGAGGTTTAGAAAACACATGGAGTTTTATAAAGAGAAATCTAGAGGACTTGACAAGATGGGTAGGGAGTGCTGATATCTGAAGAAGAGCATTTGTCAGAAGTTAGTTCTCTGAGGGCCCTGGAGGAACACATGTATAAAGTGGCAGGTGGATTTGCCAGTGGCTAAAACCAGCTGCCATCACTAATCCTGACAGAATCATCTCTATTTGTGTACCTGTCAAGTCCAGAATTCCTTCTGTTTTTCTTGTCTGGTTTTTATAATTGAATGCATATTGTATTTTATAAATTTAGCCACAAGACAGTTTTTACAGGGAAGTATGGCTTCGTTACAGGTAAAATGAGTACATTTTATAGTAAATTTGATAGGACCACAGGTCTTTCCTGTTTTGGAAGCCAGTTTTATAATGTAGGCGTCTAACAAAAAATTATTACAATAGTTTTTACATGTAGTTTTTGGAACTATTCTTAAAAGTTCATAGAATCGCTACATTTATCTATATAGGAGAAAAAACTTACAAAAAAGGGCTTTTAAACTATGATTTATTTGAATGCAAATGGAGGAAAGTTATGACCAACCTAGATAGCATATTAAAAAGCAGAGACATTACTTTGGCAACAAAAGTCTGTCTAGTCAAGGATATGGTTTTTCCAGTAGTCATGTATGGATGTGAGAGTTGGACTGTGAAGAAAGCTGAGTGCCAAAGAATTGATGCTTTTGAACTGTGGTGTTGGAGAAGACTCTTGAGAGTCCCTTGGACTGCAAGGAGATCCAACCAGTCCATTAGAAGGACATCAACCCTGGGATTTCTTTGGAAGGACTGATGCTAAAGCTGAAACTCCAGTACTTTGGCCACCTCATGTGAAGAGTTGACTCATTGGAAAAGACTCTGATGCTGGGAGGGATTGGGGGCAGAAAGAGAAGGGGACGACAGAGGATGAGATGGCTGGATGACATCACTGACTCGATGGACATGAGTCTGAGTGAACTCCGGGAGTTGGTGATGGACAGGGAGGCCTGGCGTGCTGCGATTCATGGGGTCGCAAAGAGTCGGACACGACTGAGCGACTGACCTGAACTGAACTGAAAGTTGTTATAGGGAATCAGAGGCTGGACCAACCAACTTCTAAGTTAAGAAATAAACACTAAATTAAAGTGAGTAAATTAAAGAAGTTGGACAGGTTCTTTTTGCCAGTATGCCAATTTGCTGTTTCTAAGAGATAAACTTCAGTATGTTCATTTAACTAGATTAAAGTTTACTTGAGAACAGCTTTTGAAACCTCTTTTAACATAGTGCATCTCGAATGATTGGCAAGCAGTTGCTTTGTATCAGTGAACATACTTTTAGAAACTTACAGCATTATGCAGTGAGCCTTTCCTTTCATTTCAGAGTTTGAAGGAAGCTCAGTTTAAATATCCTTACTTAGCATCTGATAGTGGACGCCTCTCTATGCCTTGTGATAGAGAAATAAACAGATATGCACATTTGTCACAACTGACAAACTTTTTACTTTTAAAATGCAGATTTTTGTATAGGTGCATGTGCCCCTGTATGAATGATCTGAGCCCTTCACAGGTCTTAAAACGCTTCTTATTCTGCAATGTCTATTAGGCATTTAAAAAGTTACAGAGTTAAATCATAAAAGTACTATAAATTCAGCTCCTTGTCTTTTCATTTTGACTTTTTATTTTGAAAATTGCTGTCTTTGCACAGTATTCTTTAGAGAATTTGATTGCAAAGTCTAGTGTTCCCTGAAGCACATGAAGTATATTTTCCTTCTGTCTCACATATTATGTGCCCTTAACTCCATTTGTAGCACATTTAATGAAAAACTCAGCAGCTAACTCTCTGCTATGGAGATTACCATGGTAAAATTAAAAAAAAATTATGAAAATTTTTAACAGGTTTTTGGAGAAACCTATGGCCAACTTACTATAGAGGCTGGCTAAGTAAAGGCCCACCTTCTACTGACATCACATTCCTGGAGTGCTGCCATATTTAGACACTTATCTTACGAATACTTGTATGTTATCACCCATGATGTTCACATTTAAGTGATTCATTATGACAGTGGTGTACTTTCTGTGTTTCTCAGCTGTAAAGCAAAGTGGATTAGCACCACAGCATGCCTGCCTTTCTAACAATCCAACCTAATGAGTGCTTGTTAATACCAGGAGGTTTGCTGGGTTCTGGAAAGATAACAGCTAAAAAAAAAAAAAAAAAAAAAACTTAAAAAAAAAGACAGTAAAAATGAATATATACAAAATTCCCCGTTTGCATGGAACATAAACTTTTTTCTTTTGATTAGGTTATTGATTCTGTGGGTTGTCCATTGAATGATTATTGAACAGGCTTTCTGTTCAATGCCACTTCTGTGTTTGTTAGGAGAAGGGAAAAGTGCATTTTTATCCCTATCTGATTCATGGATGGGAATAATAATTTAATACTGTTTATTTGAATTATTGAATATAACTTATAAATAGATTTAAAAAGGTAGTTTGGTGCCATACTGTGCAAGAGCCTTGAATGACAAACTAAGAAGACTGTTTCATTTATTGGAGAATGTGGAGCTAGTGAAAAGTGAAAGCAGGATAGTGACATGATTGCTGCAGGGCTTCTGGAAGATTTTTCTGCCATCAGGGTACAGGGTAAATTGTAAGTAGGGACTGGTCAAGTTTATGTCTGGAAAGATTTATTATAGCATGTTGCAGGCAGTGGATGGGCTAGTTAGAAGAGTTTCACTATATTTTAGGTGAAAGTTAAAAGTGCCCAAAGCAATGCACTGGCACTGAGAGGGATATTTGAGACAAATAGTAGAAATATCAACTAAATATTAGACCTTAGTAACTGAGTGCAGGCATAAGGTGACAGACCTGAATGGTCTTGGATGACTCTTAAGTTTCTGACTTGCCAGCAGATAGAGCAGTGGGCATAGGAATGTGAGGTGTAGGAGAACATTTTAAGCAAAGTAGAAATGCCATAACCAGAATACCCAGGGGTGAGGTGGGGTTGGGAAGTGAGGAATTAGCAGGCTGAGGCAGTGTTTATTTTTAAGGCATTCATAGAGGGAAGAGGAGGTATTGTGTTGAGAAGGAATAGGATTAGAGGAAAGGTTCTTTCTTGCCTTCCCTTCCTCCTCCCATGGGGAGACTTGAGAAGTTTTGTAGCAAGCAAAAAGGAGTCAATTCATCAGGAGACTCTGAAAATGTTTAAAGAACTATTCTGCTTAATTGATTAAAAAAAAAAATTAGAGTGAGCAGTGAGGCACTTTCAAGAAAATGAGTGCAAGAGTCACCTTGGCAAAGAGGAAATATGCTCAAAACTCAGAAAAAGGAGGGGAGAGGGAATTGAGGAAACAGAGGGATTTTGAGGTGGAATGGATGGTGGCTAATGGTGGCTATGGAGTGTTACAGCATATAGGCTCCACCTTCTAGGCAGAGTTTTTGAAGACAGGCTATAGCATTGTGACAAGGTAACACTAAAAATGAAAAATGCTAATTTGGTGGTAGTAGACGTCATAAATGAATTTGGTGGCTGCCCTCCTATAATTTTTATAACAGTTTGCTCCTGAACAAATAATGTTTATGAACTTAGGGAAGCTACTATTTAGCAGGAAGTCCCATAAGCTGACTCAGTTAGAAGAAACAAGTGCCAAGATTGGGTTCGTGAGCATGACATAGAAATCAAATCATGATATTGCCCTTGGCTTTTGTCCCATAGCTGTTTAAGGAAGATGTCTTAAACACACACACACACACCTTGGACTTTTGGTTCATAGATATGTTACTGGTATGTGTGATGTTAAGCCTGTTGTCTCAGCACATTAGTATAAATGATAATCTATTAGGATACTATGGGATTTGAATCTTCCTTAGGTTTTTCCAGGAATGGAGTGGAAATAAGGTTGCAGTTTTATTATTTTTAGCACATGAACAGACCAGTGACTGCAGTGTTACTCTGTGTTTTGCTGATTCTATCTCGCAGCACTCTGTAGTGTTGCTGGCATATCTAGGGCACTGCTATAGATGAAGATGGTTTAATGCTTTTGAGTGGATGGCAGCCTTGTGGTCCCATAGCACTGTGGAGTCAGAGTGAGAATGAGAGGTCAGCGTTCTCCCCTCACAGCTGCTGAAGGCTCAGTAGTCAGTATGTACCACCTGAAGGATAGTCACTAAAATGTGACGGTCTTGCCTGATTTTCTAAGATTTCTTTCACTGATAATTCACTGTGCAGATCTTTTTGCAGATAAGGGGTAATGTCTCTTTCTCATTTGCTTTAGTTAAATCTAGACTAACTGATGAGAATTTATAGATTTTTTTTTCCTCCTCCATATTGATTTAATCCAGAACATTTAGTGTAGCCCTGAAAAGAGGAAATTATTAATGTAAACTGAAAGTGTTAAAAAAAAAACTCTCATATTTTTGTATGGCTTGGGTTTCTCCTATACTAACTGCGGTTTTTTCATGCATCTTGTGGGAGATGTATTCAGTTTACAGTACTTTAGTTCTTCTCCACTAGCTTCTAAATGAAATTAAAGGCATTTTATCTCCCATTCCATCTTATCACTCTTTGTGTTAAAGAATAATTTTTCTTTCTGAGACTGAATCATTCTGCTGTTAGGAGGAGCCACAGTTACTTGCTTTGCCAGAGCATGCCCTGTTTTTTCCCGTATCCCCGCTTCTGTGTCCTTGTTCATCTTGACTGTCTGTGACTGTCTAAGATATCTATGATATCTAAGATATCTATGAACCAAAAGTCCAAGGTGTGTGTGTGCATTTAAGACATCTCACTGTCCACTCCCACTCCAATTCTCAAGTAGCTTTTGTGAAGAAAAAAAAAATTGTATTTGTTGGTTCAATTAATTGCTTAAATAGAAATGGGAGTAAGACTCTAATGATCAATTGGAATTTGATTTTAGATGTCATGTGGATTTAACTGTTAGTTAACTGAAGCCCTAGTATTCAAGGGCTGCCCTGGTGGCTCTGACGGTCAAGATTCTGCCTTCAATGTGGGAGACCTGGCTTCAGTCCCCCGGTGGGGAAGATCCCCTGGAGAAGGTAATGGCTACCCACTCCAATATTCTTGAGGCAGTTCAGTATTATTCCTTTGCTTAAAGTCTTTTCATGGTTTCCCTTTACTTAAAGGATTAAGTCCAAGCCCTTTCTATTTCTGCATTCCTATTTGCTTCTCCCTCCGAACACTGTTGCTTCAGAGTCTTTGAATATGCGCTTTCATCTGCCTGGAGCACACTTCCCTCCACTTCTTTGCCAGATTGCTAGGTTAGATGTCACCTCCTTTAGAAACCAAATCCCCTTACACCTTCGTCCTCCAGTCTCAGCATAGCATGGGCTCCAAGTACTTCCATTATTAAACCTTGTACTTAGGACCCTCAAAGCATAGTTTCTCCACTGTGCTTGTTTGATTACTTGTCTTTCCCACTAGATTACGAGCACCTGAAGTACAGGGGTGTTGTAATCCCAGGTATGTAACACAAGTCCTAGCAATTCCTAGGTCCTGAATACATATGGATTGAATATTCTCATTTATGAGTAATTCATACATATTATATATTATATTGACTTAAGAAAACCTTTTTGTTTAACAGAGGTGGAATTTTATTCAGCCTTTCAGTGTGCTATTAATTTTATTCTTTATCTAATGTGTATGCTGTGTAGTACATGAATTATCTGGCTTCCCTGATGGCTCAGCGGTAAAAAATCCTCCTGCCAATGCAGGAGTCTTGGGTTCAACCCCTTGGTTGGGAAGATCCCCTGGAGACGGAAATGGCACCACTCTCCAGTGACCTTGCCTGGGAAATCCCATGTACAGAGGAGCCTGGCAGGCTGCAGCATGGAGTCGCAGAGTTGGACGCGACTTAGGGACTAAATGTGAACGCCAGCAACATGAATTATCCACTAATATTTATTTTTCTATAAGGCATCTGAGTTCTATTTTCTAGAACCCTTGTGCTCAGTATCTGGGTGTGGAAATCTACATGCATACATATTATTTCATTCCTAGGTAACCAGGGAAGCCCCAGGGCAGAGGCAATTGGTAAGGAGGTGTTTATCTGACTTCACGTGGTAGTCTGATCAGTAGCCTGGAAAGGCAGCCAGGGGTGGTGATGTGGTACATGGTGTCTCCTGTCCTTACAGCATTTGACTTACCTGAAGGGAAGGGTTAGTTGGTCAGATTCTATAGGTGAAAAAACACATCAGTAACCAACAGTTATTGAATATTTGCTACGTCTTTTCTCCTTTCAGAATATCTGTTCTCTTACTTTTCTTCTTTGAATGTGTTTGTGTTTGATACAAATTACCCCTAATTTTATTCTTTCATTTGGTGGGACTCAGGTTCAATTGGAAGACTTCGTTGTGGACCTACTTATTTTTCATCATATTATCTCTGAGTTTGTTGCTGTGAAGCCATTTTCTTTGTTTTATTGCCAACTTTGACTTTTGGTTGTTATTAGGTAGTTCTTAGTTATAAGTTTTTAATTTTGTCCTTAAGCTGTGGTTTGCCTTGACTGAGTTAATAACACATGATTTTAAATGAGAGACATTAGTTAGTCACTCAATTTATAATAGTGAAGCTAATTTTTAAAATATATTAGTAACTATCACATAGCCAGGGCTATATCTGAATTTAATAACTTTATTGAAAAAGTATATTTACCTTATAATTATATTTGCTTTAGAAATACATTTGCTATTGTATGTAAACCATAAAAGTGTAGGGATGTATGTATGTAACTATTATTATTATTTTCTTCCTTTTAGTTACTAATGATTTTATGTATTTTGACAGTTTAAGGAAAGAAATATGAGTTTGGGGATTTATGAAAGAAAATAAAAGATTTTGCTGCAAAGTACAGTAAATGAAGGGAAGAAATAAGCTTTAAAAATAGTGTGGAATTAGCAGTTTTTATCTGAGGCACTTGGTAAGAAAAATAGACTTGTTGAAGTATAAAATTATTCTACTTTCACTTCGTATATATAAAGGTAATTCATCCACAGGCAGAGGTGACATGTAAATTCCACGTTTCCTCCTGTATGCTGTCACAAATACATTTGTAAAAATATAGGTTTTTTTTCTCCTAGGTAGAACATGCAAATTGTGTCACCATAGGGATACTTATCTATGTCACTTCCCTTGATTTATTCACCTGTGTTACATAATTAAGTCTCTCTCTATCTTACAAGCAGTTGACCGATGAAGTTTGTCAGATAGTTGAGTTTTATTCTTTTGGAATCTTGTTAAGTGGGTTATGTTTGGTTGGAGGCAGTGTTTGTGTAACTGTTGTTAATCTGCTGTGATTGTAACCTCTTCTTACTTTTCATTCAGCTTCTCCCTCAAAATGTTGATAAAAACAGAGAGCATGAGTGAGCAAAAACTCACTGTTTATATTTATTCATGTTTCCAAGTGATTCATGTTCAGTTATCCATTCTCTGAATCACTACCATTCATTTAAAAAAAAAAATGGGGGGAAAACAACAAGGTCTTACTGTATAGTACAGGGAACTATTGATAAAATATATTCAACATCCTGTAATAAGCTGGAATGGAAAAGAATATAAAAATAATGTGTGTCTGTATCTGTATGTGTGTGTGTAAATAACTGAATCACTTTGCTGTGTAGCAGAAATTAACACATAAATCAACTGAACTTCAATAAGATAAAAAAGAAAGGTTCAGTGTTCTTTTTGCTTGAGTTCTGTGTTTTCTTGAGAACATTTTCAGGGGTTCAGACCAAATTAGAACAACTCAAGATGAAATCTTGAAGAAAGCAGACACTAAAGCATTACCGCATAGGAGTTGACAGATGCAGACTGCAAGAAAGCAAAGTTCAGCAGGAGGCTTATGGGAAACAGAAGTACTGTGAATCTTTTATTCTTCTCTTGAATTATCTTTTTATTCTCTGGATCAGCAGTGAAGGCTGCCTCCTAGTTCAGAGAGAATTAAGTAGCCTATGAAGAAATAGAGTTAGTTTGCATTCGTTTCTGACATATAGGATTAATAAGTTTCATATAAAATCTGACTTTTTATAGCTACCTTTTTTTAGGAAGGGCATTATTGCCAGAACCCCACCTTGCCTCCTTTATCTCCTCTTCCCTCCATGTACACATTCAATTACTTTGTCCACCTGCTTCCTATAGGTATTTGAGTTGGCTATTCTTTCTTGGGTGATTAAATGGGGTATTTGTTTAATGATTATTTGAATGTGACAAAAGCATTGTGAGAAATTGAGAGTTATTGGCCTGCTAGCCCGTGGAGCTGGGCATTTAGAATCTAGATTAACTCTGAGACTGAGGCACAAAGATTAGCACAATAATTGGATTTTATGTGCATTTGTACATTGTGCATTTTTCTATGTGTTAAATAGTAATTGCTTACTGATTTTGAAAAAGTTATTCATGAATAAAGTTCAAGAGGAAACTTTTTCTTCCTTTCATAGTCCTCAGAAGTCATTTCAGTTTTTGTTTTAAATATTAAAAAAAAAAAAGTCCATTACCGTTGACATTAAAAACGCCAAAATTCAAATATAATTGTGAATTGTAATAGCTTCTTATTTATTACTCAAGTATTGGATCATTTATAAAAAAGAGAGATAAATAGAAATAGTACTTCCCTTACAGGAACTTCTTATGGACAAAAAGAAATTAAAAGAGATTTATGCTCTATTTGATTTATTTAATGTAAATAAAATACTTTACATGAAGATATATAACATTTCTGCCTATTTGCCTGTTTTGAAGCCAGCATTTACGGGCAGAATTGCTAGTTAGTAAGAGAATCGGTTCTAAATAGGAAAAGGAGTACGTCAAGGCTGTATATTGTCACGCTGGTGGTTTAACTTATATGCAGAGTACATCATGAGAAACGCTGGACTGGAAGAAGCACAAGCTGGAATCAAGATTGCCGGGAGAAATATCAATAACCTCAGATATGCAGATGACACCACCCTTATGGCAGAAAGTGAAGAGGAACTAAAGAGCCTCTGAGAAAGGAGAATGAAAAGTTGGCTTAAAGCTCAACATTCAGAAAACGAAGATCATGGCATCTGGTCCCATCACTTCATGGGAAATAGATGGGGAAACAGTGGAAACAGTGGCTGACTTTACTTTTTTGAGCTCCAAAATCACTGCAGATTGTGACTGCAGCCATGAAATTAAAAAATGCTTGCTCTTTGGAAGGAAAGTTATGACCAACCTAGACAGCATATTCAAAAGGAGAAACATTACTTTGCCAACAAAGGTCCGTCTAGTCAAGGCTATGGTTTTTCCTGTGGTCATGTATGGATGTGAGAGTTGGACTATAAAGAAAGCTGAGCGCTGAAGACTTGATGCTTTTGAACTGTGGTGTTGGAGAAGACTCTCTAGAGTCTCTTGGACTGCAAGGAGATCCAACTAGTCCATCCTAAAGGAGATCAGTCCTGGGTATTCATTGGAAGGACTGATGTTGAAACTGAAACTCCAATACTTTGGCCACCTCATGCGAAGAGTTGACTCTTCGGAAAAGACCCTGATGCTGGGAGGGATTGGGGGAAGGAGGAGAAGGGGACGACAGAGGATGAGATGGTTAGATGGCATCACCAACTCAATGGACGTGAGTTTGGGTAAACTCCAGGAGTTGGTGATGGACAGGGAGGCCTGGTGTGCTGTGGTCCGTGGGGTCGCAGAGAGTCAGATATGACTGAGTGACTGAACCGAACTGAACTGAAGAGAATCGGTACATTAAGATAATTGTGCAGAAAGATAGCATTGGATGGGGACTCTACCCAGCAATTCTGTTGTGCCATATCAGTTAAAGTCCTCTTTTCTTTATTTTCTGTGTCAGTCCAACTGACCTCACTTAATAATTGGGTCAGGTGAGAAGAGTGATCAAAGATAGTTTGCATAGCATATCTAAATTTCTGCTCCACTTTTTAAAAACCCTTGAATGGTACCTTAATGGACGTGCTAAATAGTAAAGTTAATGTGGGTTAGATGATGATGTGGTTAAATGGATTTTTCCCTGTTTGAACAAAGGAATTGATATTTTAATTAATCGATCAATGTCAGTCTGGAGAAGTACTTCTTGTGGTGAGCAAGGGACTCTGACCTTTGTGTATGTATGTATGTGGGGGTGGGGTCAGGGGTGTTGGCATTTTGTCATTAATTGTGGGAAAAACAAACAACAATAACACCAGCAAAAACCAAAGTACAAATGTAAAGTTTCTACAGTGGAAAATACGAAACCATTATTTTAGAAAGCTCCCCTCCTTGACGGTATGAAACACGTTATCATATATATATATATGTGTGTGTGTGTGTGTGTGTGTGTGTATACTTGATGCCTATCCTACCTGTATAAAGGAGATATTAAAAAAGCATGTATTTGTTGATTGAATCATTGAATGAGAGTTAACATGTATTTTGGAAATACAGGGACAAGAATGGCATTGACGCCTAGACCTTGCTCTTAAAATTCTGATTTAATTGATCCGGGATGGAGTCCAGGTATTAGCATTTTGTATAAGCTCTTCAGATAATTTGAATGTTCAGTCAGAGTGAAAGGCCACTAATTAAGTCATTTATAAGTCCAAGAGTTTTTGAGATGGACCAAAGATTGCCTATTCCCACATGTTTTGCAATAGCTATTGCTTAGTGATATATACTTGTTCCTGGATTTTTCTTGATAAGATATGAGAGCTGAATAAAATGAAAATATGCCTAAGAATATTGGATGTAAGTCTCCAGTTGAAAATGTATTTTCATAGGTACGAACATACACCCCAGTGCCTGTGTGGCCCTTTGTAAGTACATCAACGTCGTGTGTGCTGTGATTATAGTGGTGTGTTCTCAGTCTGTGTTTCTCCAGTTTCTTGTTTTCCAGCACCACCTCCTCCCCTCAGGGTCCTCTGAGCCCACAGTGCCTAAGGGAGCATACCAGGGCCACTGGGTCAACCCTGAACATAAAGGTCAATGCAAATTTTCTTCTCATCTGGCCCACTAGCTATGGGAGGAAGGTGGTCATGTGGATAGTTATAGCTAACATCAGCCTGATTTGCATTTTTCAAATTACTCCTAGAAGGCATTATGTATAGTTGAAAGTTATGGAGCATGCTATGGTCTTGGAAAATTAAAACCATGAGAGTCAGGAGACCTGCATCATAGTCTCAGAGGCTTTGGACCCCCTTAACGTTGTGACTTTTAGCAACTTATTTACCTGCCTTTGTCCCCTTCTGTAAGAGGAGGAGCTCCAATAAGGCAGTCACTAACGTTCCTTCTAGCCTTTAAAATGCAGCATGCTACTTTTATTATTAGCTTAAGAAAACATAAGCATTCATGTGTAGCTAAGCACTGTTTTCTCATCGTTTAAAAAAAAAAATCCAGCTAAAATGTTCCCCTCTGGTGAATGATGTTGGTAACGGGGCAGGTATGCGTGTCTGTGTGGGCCATGGTAATGGGAAACCTCTGTCCCTTCTCAATTTTCCTATGAACCTAAAACTTCTCTAAAAAAAGAAAATCTTAAAACCAAAAACAAAATAAAAATTAACGACTTCAACAATTTATACAGTATCATGGGTACATGCCTGCCAAGTCACTTTCATCGTGTCTGACTCTTTATGACCCTATGGACTGTAACCCGTCAGGCTCCTTCTGTCCAGGGAATTCTCCAGGCAAGAATACTGGAGTGGGTTGCCATGCCCTCCTCCAGGGGATTGTCTCAAACCAGGGATCGAAATTGTGTCTCTTACATCTCCTGCATTGGCCGGCGGTTTCTTTACCAATAGCACCACCTAGAAAGCCCATATATATATACCCTTAACATGATATTAAGGAAATCATAATATGATACTATGGAATGGCAACCCACTCCAATATTCTTGGCTGGAGAATCCCATGGACAGAGGAGCCTGGCAGACTATACAGTCCATAGGGTCACAAGAGTTGGACATGACTTAGGGACTAAACCACCACTACCATACCCTTAATATGGGGATGTTTTAATTGGAATGTGTCTTAGTTTTATGAATTAGGACTACATCAGTCTAATAGCACAGGGAACTCTACTTAATGCACTGTGATGACCTGAATGGGAAGGAAGCCCCAAAGGGAAGGGTATATATATATATATATATATATATATATGTACAACTGATTCATTTTGCTGTACAGTAGAAATTAACAGAACATTGTACAGCTAGTGTACCCTGATAAATGATACTTTAAAAATTAACCAACAAAAAAGACTATACCAGTCTAGAAATTTTTATGATCTGTGAGAGTGAAGGCCATGGGTATACTCTTATTATTGACTTCACTTAATGTACTTTTATAAAATATAGATAATATTGTCTTTGATTGCCTATTTGTAAAGTTAGTATTAGTTAAATGGGGGGTGATCGGTATATTCTTTTTTTGACTAAAGGACAGATAATTTAATATAAAAATTGTTATGTTAAGAAATGTCTTTATATTTTACCCTGGCTCATGGTCAATATTCAATTCACTTAATAATTGTTAGAAAAATCTTTCAAAATCATTTTTTTGTTGTTGCTATGTAGCAAGGTTAATAATCTCCCTGAATATTTTGTTTAATCCTATAGAAATATATAAGTAGTTAGAGTAGATTAAGTAATTCTGGGGAGAATAAACATTAATGCTTGATTCTTTCTTTTGATAGCTTTTTTTGCAGGGGTCAGCAACACATATAAAGCTTAAGTGTTTTTAAAATATGATCTTTAGAAGACTGTATGAGAAAATCTGTGATGATTCTATAACTAATTTGGGAATTTGGAGACCTCATAGTTAATTGACTATTTCTGAACGAATATGTAAATCCCTGGCCAGTACTTTGCAATGAGGTCATTGACACTTTTGTAGCAAATACAATTCTGATTTTTTAATTAGAATTTATAAAAGGATAAAGCATGCTTTTTTTTTTTTTTTAAGAAATAAAGATTCTTAGTCATTCTTGAAGGAGTTTTTCCCCATATGCTGTAAGGAAACCCTGACTCTGACACTTGTACCTGTTCTGATCTTGGTGAATAACAAGGCTGCCAGACCTCAAGCTTCCTTACTTCTAAATTGGAGATATTAAGGGTACCTGACTCACAGAATTTCATGAAAATTAATTAAAACAATATGTATAAACTGTTTAGCTAGAGACTGTACTATAGTAAATAGTAAAAGTTGGTGATGATGTTGTTCTCTTGTCTGTATGCTAAAATCATTTGATGTTTTCTTTTTGAAAGTGATACCTTTAACATTTTTTTTTCTTTCTTTTAAGATCTCTTGTATCCTTAGGACAGTGAAAATAATTAAGTGCTTTACTTTAATGGGTCTTCCTTTATAGCTCATTCTAGATAGGAATAATCAGAAAGTAGGTGACAATGTTAATTAGAAACAGAAATTAACATCTTTTATGAGGATAATTTACCTAATGACAGTAATTGAGAAGTGATTCTAAGATTGTCAGAGGGCAATTTATAGAATGATTACTTTAGATGAACAGAGGTGGATAGTTTGGACTTACATTAGGGAAATGTGGAAAGCTACAGTATGTGGCTGGCATTCATGCTTTATTTAATAATTTGGCTGATCAGAGGCATACCTAATGGTTGGTGCAGAGCTTGCTTCTATTGATGAAAGACCATGTGAAAGTTTTAATATAAGAGATTATTTAGATGACATATCTATCATTCTAGAAAGATTTTGGGTAGTCTCAAATGCGCCAGGAAAATCTTTACTAGGAAAGTAAAAGATTTCCAGGAAAATTGAATATGCTGTTTTGAGGAATGAGGTTTATTAGGTCATTTACTTTCTTCCCTAGTGGCTCAGTTGGTAAAGAATCTGTCTGCAATGCAGGAGACCCAGGTTCTATTCCCGGGTCTGGAAGATCCCCTGGAGAAGCAACCCACTCCAGTACTCTTGCCTGGAAAATTTCATGGACAGAAGAGCTGGGTAGGCTACAGCCCATAGGATCTCAAAGAGTTGGACATGACTGTGCAACTAACTTTTACTTTTTGTATTAGACTTTGTATTCTCTCTCTCTCTCTGTCTTTTCCTCCTCCTTTGCATTATGAAATACTCTTTTAAGACCAGAAGGGATACCAGCATATTAAGAAAGTTTTAAGTTATAGTATTTCTAATACTACATATACACACCACAATTTCTTTGTTGTCTCAGAATTATTCAAGGGAAAGTTTAAATTAGAGACAGCATGAAATCCCACGATGCCGAGATCTTTATTAGAATAGCAGCTTTGCATCTTTCTCTTTGCCCTGTCTTCAGGAGCCTGTGCAGCTGAAGATGAGTCATTAAGAGAAAGTAGCATCAGTAAACTTGCATTTTTACAGTAATGCTTTCTCAATTGGTCATCTAGCTAAAATTGACTGAGGCTGAAAACAGCAGTTTCTGCCTTGAAAGGAAAGAGTAGCTAGTATTAAAATTGGTCAGGAAATTTCTTAGGCATTGGGCCTTGACAGCTCTTAGTATTTTATTAGTGTATACTTTGAAAACAGGTTGTGTAGGTTACATAGTAGATCATAAGGACTCCAGGCTAATCGGACAGTAGCCCATAAACAGGGTATTCTAATCTCAGAGATGGGAGCATAGGACTGAGGATACACATACTTCAATTTGCCAGTCATCTACTGCCCTAGTAAAAAGTCAGCATGTTTTAGGATGGGGTGGCTGTTTTTTCATCCAAGGGCTCTAAAATACCTTTCAGAATTTACAAGTTGTCATGAAGCTGATTTCAGTGTAGCACTGCGAATAAATCTGGCAATATAACGAAGTGCTTTATAACCCTAAACAGCTTATTTTTATATCACGTTGGATACACTCAGATGAGTTTATTTGTTAAGCTAGTACTCAGATACTTCATTTTTAGCTCTCGTGAAAAAAAATCCTTACCTAGTATAATGATCCCTCAGCTCGAAGGGCGTGGTCTGCGCTGTGGGGACTGGTCTATGGGAATGAGGAGGAGGGTTAAAATTACTGGGATTTGTTGATCTTCCTGCTGACTCTGGTCAGAACAGTGTCCATGCTCATTGCGATTGTGTATCTATCAACTGGGGGAGGAGGGAGAAAACCACTAAATGAAGAAGAAAATGTTCAGCAGTAAGGTTCCTAAAAACTGGGTTCATGACCCATGTTCTGAGTAGTTTCCAAGATTTAATTTATTGCAAGAACACATGAGAGGAAATGGTTGGCATGTCGGGTGGCGAAGAGGATGATACAGAGGAGAAGAAATGTACTGGTAGTGTTATTTTCTCCAGAGTCAAGAGAAGGAAGTGTTCAGAGTAATAAAAATATTTAAATATAAACTGAAGAAAACCTCGGGTTCCTGTTTTTGGTAGAGGGGGAAACCCAGAGCAGAGATTAAGAGGTATAATCTGCTCTCTTTATGGAGTCAGCTGACGACTCAGAAAGCAGGTCTTCTGACTCTGCTGGGCTCTCCCTTTAGCACTGTGAAGTCCTGGGTGAAAATCTCAATTCAGAGTGGTTTATTGGGTTTCCAGAATGAACAGTATGCTTATCTAGTTTGTTCTCAAAGAGGCTTAATTTCCCAGAGATTTAATTTCTTTCAAGAAAGGAAACTGAAGAATTCATTGCTAAGCCCAAGAGAAGAGCTGGGCTTTCTGCTTTCTGAGTTTTATCAAAGGAAGGCTCACAATGACTCTTTGGGGAGAGGAAGGGATAAGAGCAGACATGAAAATGAGTGGTGACAGAAATGGCTGAGCCCAACAGTAGGTGGATAACAGAGAAGCGTTCAAAACAATGAACAGTTCCTCAGGGGGAGAGATGATGGTTTTGTGTCAAAATCACACCTTTCTCATCAAAGCAAAGAAGTTTAGATGGTGTATGCCATTTCCACCTGGGAAGTTCGTGTCTAAAACACTGACAGATTTGGGGAAACATACAGTTACTTTCTTGTCCAAGAGGAAGACGTCTGTGTGGGTGGTGCAGCAGCCTCTGACACGTGTTTCTGTTTCTTTTGCTAGTGGCTCATTGGTTCATCACAAAATTTGGGCAGATTGACTGTAGAGGTATGGATGATAGTTCTTTCACTTCAGTGGTAATTCATTTGGTTAGTTCCTTAAGTATCCTCTACAATAGCCACTTTCTTTGGTGGAGTTTTGTGAAATTGTCCTTTAGCTACTATATTCTGCAGTTTTTTCCCATCACTATATTTATGAGAATTTAATATTTGTGCTTCTTGATTAAAGTTGGGGTTTTGCTTTTCTAGTTGATTTTGTGTTGTTTTGAATGTTTCACTACTGCTGGGATCATGCCTTCTTTTTAAAGAATTACTCATTTATATATCTGCCGTTTCTTATTATAAATATTTATACCAGTTATACCAAAATATTGAATACCAGTTGCCTGAAAGCAATTTTTTATGCTTTTCTGCCTTTTGATAAGTAGGACATGATATTAATAAATTTGTTTTGAATGCTGTTTTGTTTGTGTACATAGTTTTAAAAAGAATTATTTCTGGTCGCTATTGACAATGATAATACATTCTGGGTTTTCTAGATAGAAGATAGAGGAGAAAAGTTGAAAATGTTTCTGCATATATGCTATATATGAATAATTCATGCTCAGCAATTAAAGTTCTTGGTCTTCCTAGGTGGCTTAGCAGTGGAGGATCTGCCTGCAGTACAGGGGATGCAGGAAACTCAGGTTCCATCCTTGGGTCGGGAACATCCCCTGAAGAAGGGAATGGCACCCCACTTCAGTATTCTTGCCTGGAGAATCCCATGGACAGAGGAGCCTAGTGGCCTGCAGTCCACAGGGTCGCAGAGTCAGACACAACTGAAGCTACGGAGCACACAGGCGTGCAATTAAAGTTGTTAGACCAAAAGTAAGGAGAAGGCAGTGGCACCCCACTCCAGTACTCTTGCCTGGAAAATCCCATGGGTAGAGGAGCCTGGTAGGGTGCAGTCCATGGGGTTGCTAAGAGTCGGACATGACCTAGCGACTTCACTTTCACTTTCATGCATTGGAGAAGGAAATGGCAACCCACTCCAGTGTTCTTGCCTGGAGAATCCCAGGGATGGGGGAGCCTGGTGGGCTGCCGTCTGTGGGGTCGCACAGAGTCGCACATGACTGAAGTGACTTAGCAGCAGCAGCAGCAGACCAAAAGTAAATAAGAGGTATGTTTGTGGGTTAAGCATGAATCCTTTTACACAGTCATTAATATTGTCTTTTAGGGTTTATGTAGTATTCTATAGTTTTTGTGAATGAACATAAGAAAAATAAGTAGTACTTCATAGATCCTGCTGCATGCCAGACCCTATTCCAAGTATTTTACATATATTGATTTATTTAATTATCAGAATGATCTTATGTAGTAACTACTGCTTCTATATCAATCCAGTAGTCCCTGATTTCCACACTGTAGATGAGGGAGTATAGCTCACAGGCAGTAAATGAAGCAATAAATGCGCTTCACAGCAAACTGTTAGCAGATTCTAAATGTCAAATAAAATGGCTGATGGTTTTCTCATTAATCAGTGAACCTAGAGCACTGACTGAATGTCTCCTGTGTTCACCTTCTCTCCAACTTGGGGTGTAGGCCGCTAACAAACCCATTTCTTTAATGTTTTTCCCTTTGGAGCATTAATACATCTAATCTCTATTAAGCAGCCCTCCACCATGAATTTATACAGGCATAAGAAAGAAGACAGCAAAATTATAAGAATCAGAAGTAAATAATAACATGGAAGTATCTTTGGAACTTGTTAAGATGTGGAAATTGAGTCTCAGAAAAAATGAAGTGATCAGTGGAAAGGCACACAGTGGGGCTCAGATGTGTTCTGAAATCACATGTGTTTAGATTCAAATCCCACCCCTTCCCACTTGAATGGCCCTGAAAAAATTAGTCCTTCATAGCTTCTGTTTTTTCATGTGTGAAAAACATAGCAAGGGTAAAACTTAGTTTTAATGAGAATACTAAGCAAATTAACACAGTACTTAAAAATATCTAGTTCAGTGCTTTATTTCTTAGTGGTGTTGGTTGGTGGTTTATTTGCTAAGTTGTGTCAGACTCTTGCTTCCCCATGGACTATAGCCCACCAGGCTCCTCTGTCCGTGGGATTTTCTAGTCAAGAATACTGGAGTGGATTGCCATTTTCTTCTCCAGGGGATCTTTCAGACCCAGGAATTGAACTCGGGTCTCCTGCATTACAGTGAGATAATGGCTCACTCTCCATGGCTTAATCTGCTATCCTAGGACACAGCCCTAAGACTACCATGCAACTCATGCAACCCCAAGACTACCATGCAACTTATGGGGCCAGACAATCCCATTGGCAAGCTTTGCCAGCACACACAGCTGTTTCATAACAGGTCTATTGACTTCTTCCATCATTAAAATTCTGCAGTCATCATATCTCAGTTTAACTTCATCAGACTTCTTAACCACCATTTAAATGGAAATTGCTGTTGTGGATATGGTTTATTTGATATCAGTGAATACTAACACTAGTGAACAGGCAGCCTTTACTAGCCAAATATTTGCCTTTGGAGTCAGCCAGCGATTGTGATTGCTCTTCTTTTATAGCACATATGGTTTCACTTCCAGCAGGTGGACATTTGAAATTTCTAGCAATGTTTATGTGTCATTATATAATTACCAACCTGTTGTAAATCAGCCAGCCAGTGGTGATTTGCCAGAATGAACAACAGCTGAGATTGTGCATTGCTGACTTTTGCATCAGACCTGAAAGATAGCATCCTTTTTCCTGGTTGGTATGAAATTCTTCTGACATAAGATAATTTTTAGAAAGTTAATTCGATTGATTCTGACTCTGGTTTGATAGCAAAATAGTCTAGTGTCCATATTGGACTAGAAACAAATCTCTGTTAAGAATTCATATGTGTACTTTTGTTAAAATTCTTAATACATGCTTTCAGTAAAAATCTTGACATAACAAGAGTGATGAATAGATCAGTGCCAGGTCCAAGGGCAGAAAGGAATATAAATTGTTAGATTGGTAAATCATCAATTATTTTAACCATTCAATGGTTATTGTGTAGACAGAAGAGAGAAGAAAATGATTTTATGATTTATTATCCTACTTTTAAAAAAGAAGAAAGAAAAAGATAAGTAAGAGTAGATTTGAAAGTTATTTTATGATTTCCTTACGAAAAAGTAGCATTAGCATAGTACCAACAGTGAATGCAGTAACGAGACAAAGGGCAAGCTAACGTACTTATTTTTATCTGTGCAGTTTTGGACAAAGTATCTAAATACATGTGGCACCATACAGAAGTGTAAGAAACAAAAAGCAGGGCAGGAATAAATAAACCTTTAATTTAAATTCTAAAAATTTTGCTTTTACTTTAGGAAGATTAGCATTTAAAGAATAGACTGCTTTTATATTTCCAGATCTCAGTCACTTTTAGTTGATAATAAGACTTACTTTTCTTATTAATTTTCAAATAAAATTGATATTATAAATCTGACACATTTGATAAAATATTGAAGAAGAGGATTTGTCTTAATTTGTTTTCTGTTTCCATTGTTGCCTTTTTCATGTAGGGCTTAGCATTGCATCAGTGCTAGGTTATATGGAAAAATGTAATAACTGAAAAAAGAAAAATATAGTTTTCACTTAAAGCAGCCAGCATAACATGGGAACATTATATTTTTACCTTTTAAAAAATAACAATGATAATAGAGAACTTTATTCTCGTGAAATAGGAATCAGCACAATTCACTGAGTTGGGGAGGACAGAGGAAGAGAGAAGGAAAGGTGTCAAATTAGAAATTAAATGGAAGTGCTGATTCTGATTTCTGCGCCAAAGTGCCATCTCTTTAAATTGTTGACATGGCTCTCCCCTCCCTTTTTTGAAAAACAGAGCAAGATATTCTGCCTCCATGATTTATAGAAATTAGTACAAATACCTGGGATGGCTGTTACTGCTGCTAAGTCGCTTCAGTTGTGTCCGACCCTGTGAGACACCAGAGATGGCAGCCCAAGAGGCCCTGCCATCCCTGGGATTCTCCAGGCAAGAACACTGGAGTGGGTTGCCATTTCCTTCTCCAGTGCATGAAAGTGAAAGTGAAGTCACTCAGTCGTGTCTGACTCTTCACGACCCCATGGACTGCAGCCTTCCAGGCTCCTCCATCCATGGGATTCTTCAGGCAAGAGTACTGGAGTGGGGTGCCATTGCCTTCTCCATACCTGGGATTATTGGTTACTGAATATTGTATAAATGGAAGTTTGAATCAAAGATATAAAGGAAGATGAGGGGGCCCTAATCTTAGGGAGATTAGGTGTTGGAGAAGACTCTTGAGAGTCCCTTGGACTGCAAGGAGATCCAACCAGTCCATTCTAAAGGAGATCAGCCCTGGGTGTTCTTTGGAAGGAATGATGCTAAAGCTGAAACTCCAGTACTTTGGCCATCTCATGCGAAGAGTTGACTCATTGGAAAAGACTCTGATGCTGGGAGGGATTGGGGGCAGGAGGAGAAGGGGACGACAGAGGATGAGATGGCTGGATGGCATCACCGACTCGATGGATGTGAGTTTGAGTGAGCTCCAGGAGATGGTGATGAACAGGGAGGCCTGGCGTGCTGCGATTCATGGGGTCACAAAGAGTCAGACACGACTGAGCGACTGAACTGAACTGAACTGAATCTTAGGGAATGGTCCTCTGAGGGTGGATTTGCGGTGGATTAGAGCAGAGTCAGTGGGGAATAGGGAGAAACAGAATTAGAAGTCATGAGGGATAGGCTTTTCCATTCAGTGATTTCAAATTTGTAAAATTTGAGGGTTTCTGGTTCTTCAAAGAAAAAAATCAAAGAAACATATTTCTATATAGCTTTACATGTTGATCCTGGGACTCATGCTTTTTTTTTTTTTTTTTTTAATTTCCTCCTTTTAATGTTTATGGCATCGTGGAGGGAGAATTTCTTTATTCTCAAATGGCTTATTTCCTGCAATTATGGATAAGCCTCTGTAATCTGCATGATGGAAGATTGAACCTGAGTCTCCTGCATTGGCAGGCAGCTTCTTTACCACTGAGCCACCAGGGAAGCCCATGATGGAAGATACAAAGGTTAACTGGCCACAGAATTTGTCTTTAAGAATGGTGTAGTTAGGGACAGAAGCAAGATAAGGTCATTAAATGTTGAGTGACTAAATGAAAAATTTTTTGACAGTCACAGTGGCTGTAGGAATGCAATATTTGAAGGGCAAGACTCAATATTTAACATTTATGCTGCTGGCCATTGGGGTTGTTTCCATATCCTGGTTAATATAAACAGTGCTACAGTGAACATTGGGGTGCATGTGTCTTTTTAAATTACGGTTTTCTCTGGATATATGCCCAGTAGTCTGATTGCTGGGTCACATGGTCAGTTATACTTCGAAAACAAATAAACAAACAGAGCAAAAGAGAAAAAAAAATAACATTTAGCCTAACTGAAGGAATGGTTAACTAGTACTTACTGATTTATTAAGTTTACTAAATGGGCTTGCCTGGTAGCTTAGATGGTAAAGAATCCGCCTGCAATGCAGGAGACCTGGGTTTGATCCCTGGATTGGGAAGATCCCCTGGAAGAGGGCATGGCAGCCCACTCCAGTATTTTTGCCCAGAGAATCCCCATAGACAGAGGAGCCTGGTGGGCTGCAGTCCATGGGGTCACAAAGAGTTGGACATGACTGAGCGACTAAGCACAAATGAAGTTAGTCTTCAAAGTCCATTTAGACAGTGTTCTCTCTGATCATTTCTGTGTGAATCATTGAATATTGTTCCAGTTTTTTAGTGGTGTGAGGGCATGCTTTTTCTTTTAAATACATATTATATTATTTAATCTTTATTTGTAGAGACCTTGCCAAGAGCCAACAACATTAACTATTATAATAATTAATGTTTGGGAGTTGAAGGAAGTTATAGAGCAATCACTAAATCAATGACTCCTGAATTTTAAGAGTTTAAATGCAAGGGAGTTTTAGTGATTCAGGCAGATATGTAAACTAGTATCTCTAATACAAGTGGCTAAATTGTAACCCGAAGAACAAACCCTACTGGGAGTTGGAGGAGATTTAAGTCACACTGAGTATATATCAGTTTGGATACATATCTTGACAGGTAGAATGATTTCTTTTTCTAATTTTACCTGACATGGGTATGATTCAACTCTATAACTCTGAGTTACTATAGAAATTAAGTGGAATGGTTACAGATTAGAGGGGGGATGGAAAAAAATGACAACAGCAATAAGGTGCCTGTCCGTAGTTTATCATTTTCTAGAGTATGTTCTTTGCATTATTCTCACCAAGAAAAGTGGATTGATTTCTTGTTTCCTAAGGTGGATCTGAAGAGAGGGGTGGTATCTTTTCCTTTATTTATTTATTTTTTCACATTTACACAGTGATATGATACAAGACTGATTCATTCATTGGAAATAGTCTGAGTATGGGGTGGGGTTAGGTTCTAGAGCTCTTATTTCAATCAGAATGCTATAATAATTTATTAATATATTAATCAGATAACCTGCAAACTTGTAATTTAAAGTCTATGGAGCAAATCAAGTTTATTCAATACATATTCATTGAACAAATAAATGAACAGATTCGGACATTGGTGGCTTTTTATTGTTATAAATGATGGTGAAATTAAGAGAAAGGTCTTTTATAATTATACCAGACATTTGGTTTCCTAGAAGATGATGGCCAAGGAGGAATGATGTGTAGAAAAGAGGTGTGAGAGTGCCAGAGAGACTCCATATGGTTGCTGGGGTTCAAATAATGATGGTTGTTCTTGTGTTTCTGAAAATCTTGGAGTCAGGCTTAAAATGGTGTTTTGGGACACAGATACTCATTTAAATATGACTTATCAAATCTTTAAAATACAGGTATCAATATATAAGGCATATATAACTGCTAATGCATATAGTATAGCCCCCCTTCTTCTCTGGAAATAAAATCATCAAATTTCTATATCTAGGTCTTATTTATGTAAAGGAATATGTTTTAGAATTTTTCCAATATATTTGTATGTGATTTTATAAGCAAGTACTTGTATATGTGCCTTCTAGATTTGGATAGAGAAAATAATTGTTTAGAAATAATAGATTAAATAAATTATTAGAGACTAAAAATATATTTCTTTAAATTTCCTTTTAGTATAGTGTGTAGAACATGGACCCTACAGTAAGCATTATGTTTAAGTCCTGTCTGAGTTTGAATCCTGACTCTACCTCTTTATTCAGCTGATTGGGGGAATTTAATGATCTCTGTTTCAGTTTCCTCATCTGTAAAATGGAGATGAATAGTATTTCTTTTTCTGGTCAGGGGCAGCTTTATAGGTACTCAGCCAGTGACACAGCTCATGCTCTGGCACTCAGAATTTGGCCCTGTGCTTGTTGTTGAATGCTCCATGGTCATCATCTTGACATTTTTAGCAGGTTTTACTTTGGATTTATGTATGTAATGATGTCAGATGGGGCAGTGTCGCTTGCACTGGGGGCTTGCAGCCTTGCCATATGTGTGGTTCTGTCTGCTCCTGTCTCCCCACTTCTCTGGAGGGGTTCTGGGATGCCCCTTCTTCTGCCCCCTCTGCCTCCCCAGGCCTCCAGTGGGGACTGGGCATGGGCTCTGGGATGTCAGGTCAGCTAGTGGGGCACCTGCTGAGTGTCAGGGACAGGAGATGGTCCAAGCACCTGTGAAGATGTGCCTTCACCCTGCAAGCATCTCCTGATAGGTTGAGAGAGAAAGACCATGGAAGAAAGGAAAAAAGCTTTTATACTTCAATTCTAACAAGGGACCCTGCATTTTTATTTTGCATTGAACCCTGCAAATTGTGTAACTTACCCTGAATAGGGTGTTTTTAGGACTGATGTTAAAACAACTGGAATGATGCCAGTAATACAGTAGACACTGTGGAAAGCATTGCTGTTATCTGACATATTCACATATTTGTAAGTGATACTTATATGTGTTATAATGTGTTTGTATAACATAATAACTTTATAAAATATATGATTAATGTTATTTCCTGGTACATGTTGTCATGAATAGTCTTTATTGCATCTATATGGAAATAGATCATTTAACTAATATTATTTCCTTGTACATGTTGTCACAAATAATATTTATTGCAACTTGATGGAAATATATCCTTAAAAAATAATAGATGGCTTCCAATTGGTTTTTAATATATGAAGTCTAGTTAAGTATTGTAGAATTCATTATTGCATTTTTCGGTACAATAACTGTAAAAATATCTGTAAGATAAAAGTTATATGCCGATGCAAAGTATATCCACTTTTGTACTGCATTTAGATGTGAAGCCAACATGTTGCAGATTTTCCTTTATTAACATACTTTATACTATTTAGTAACAGATGAGAAACAATCAGCCCAGATATTTATGCTTTGCTGTTTATCTTGTTCTGTATCCTTTTGTGGTATATACAGTCTATTTTCTGTATCCCTGCTTTAGCTATTTAGAACTGTGTTACTCTTTTTCTTTCTTGTCCAGAAAATATCTGTGGGGTACTACAGAAATGAATGCTTTTGTTTAGGTTTTATTCAATAGAGTGAGATTAAAACAGATTTTATATATCATAGATGAATACTTGGTGTATATATTGCAAATGTTGAGAGCTTAAGGAAGAAGGTTGCTCTTGGCTTCAACAATAGTGTTGTCTTTCTTTAATCTTTAAGTAACATTCTGAACTTGACTAGCTATACAAAGAACAGATGGTGAAATGGTGCCAAGTTGACATTCACCATCTGCTTCTTACATATATAATTTTGTATGCTAAAAAACGATATAGCAGGGATCTGCTATTTACTGGTTGTTGGTTAGAGAAACTGTACCATTTGGGACAGTCATATTTCAGCTTGAATACCTTCATTACATAATCATAATCAAAGAAACTTGTCATGATAGAGCTCCATATGTGGTTTTGTCTATTATTTGCATGTATGAAATTTCATTGTTGTTTATGATAAGAACTTGAGATAGGACCAGAAATCATAGAAGGGTATATTTGGTGCTTGGTTGAGTTTGACAAGTGCCTGGACAGATTAAACAGTGTGTTTGCCCTAAACTGGTAATAAGCATTCCCTGCCCTCTGGTTTAATTTAAACTGGGATGGAAGGAAAGAAGGCTTTTAGCCAAACAGTACTCAGTTCTTACACATAATATGCGAAAGGACAATCGGGATTTCCAAGCTAAGCTATCTCAGAGTTGATCAGGAACAAAGCCAGGCCATCCATCCTATTGTAGGAAAAGTGTGGATGGATGAAGAGAGCTTAGATTAACCCTTGCGCCTTACTTGCTCAGTCAGGATGGGTTTCCCATCCTTCGGAGGGCTGCCCTTCTCTGTTAGATATCCCAGAGTCCTTTCCTCTTGATGTGAGCCACATGCCTTAGCAAGAGGCATGCTCCAAAGTCAGCTGCAGATAATAGCCTCATTCCTCCACTGCTTCTCCTCACCCCAATATTAAATGTGGGCTTGATGGCAGAGTGAGACTAATGGGAGAGCAATTCTCTGCTAAATTAGAGAGATACATCATTGAGAAGTGTCTCAAAGGAAGAGAAAAGAGACATAAGGAGTTAAGCTTGTGAGCCAGGCTGCTAATGTATAAAGAATAAATTAATAATGACTGCAATTTGCCCTGTATTTTCTAGTATCCATAAAGCAGGATTATACTATACATGGACCTCATATGGAGCCACTATGTAATCTTCAGAGGATCTGAGAATTCCAAACTTCCATGCAGTATTTCCTTTTTTTGTTTAGATGGACACAGTTAAAAATGATTACCATGGAGTTATTGATATGAGTAGAGCATTTTTTCACCAGTACCACAGTGGTGTGTCTTAGTTTTCATGGTTATCACTAGCCAGGGAGAAAAAATAATCACATATAAATCAGAAAAAGATAGTGAGTAACTATATTTCGAGTGGATGTATAAAAGCAGAGACATTACTTTATCAACAAAGGTTCATCTAGTCAAGGCTATGGTTTTTCCAGTGGTCATTTATGAATGCAAGAGTTGGACTATAAAGAAAGCCGAGTGCCGAAGAGTTGATGCTTTTGAACTGTGGTGCTGGAGAAGATGCTTGAGAGTCCCTTGGACTGCAAGGAGATCCAACCAGTCCATCCTAAAGGAGATCAGTCCTGGGTGTTCATTGGAAGGACTGATGTTGAAGCTGAAACTCCAATACTTTGGCCACCTGATGCGAAGAGCTGACTCATTTGAAAAGACCCTGATGCTGGGAAAGATCGAGGGCAGGAGGAGAAGGGGATGACAGAGGATAAGATGGTTGGATGGCATCACTGACTCAGTGGACATGGGTTTGGGTGGACTCCGGGAGTTGGTGATTGACAGGGAGGCCTGGCGTGCTGCGATTCATGGGGTCGCAAAGAGTCGGACACGACTGAGTGACTGAACTGAACTGAACTTATAGTCTTTCAATATTTCTCTATTGTATTTACAACCCTGGTAAAGTCTTTGTTTGGTCATATGACAGACAAATGAAGATATGGTTTGTGTTTACTTTATCTCCTTTAAGGCTGAGGTAGAAAAATAAGACATTTAAAATGTAGTATACTGGGAATATGGAGACTGGCTTGGTAATATTGGCTAAGGACATGGATTCCATGTCTGGAGTCTGAGACTAGATTCTGCTCCACATTAGTGATTGTTTTTGGATGAATGGACAAGGCTCTTCAAAATTGGGCTTGCAGTTAGTTTGCTTATCTGGAATTAGGGGGAATAATATTTACTCTTCAGAACAGATCTTATCTTGAAACCATAGTTTCAGTGATGAGCAGTGGGGACTATGGGTATACACCTTTTCAGCTAGGTATGACCTTTTTGAAATCAGCACTTTTCTTGCAAGAGAATCTGGTTCTGAGTTCTGAAGGGACACATTTAATCTAGGAGATAGGCATTGACTTAGGACTATCTTGTAACTTTTGGTATTTACATGCATGCTTGATTATAGACAGAAGTTGAGACCCTAACCAGAGATCAAATTGCCAACATCCCCTGGACCATCGAAAAAGCAAGAGAGTTCCAGAAAAGCATCTATTTCTGCTTTATTGACTATGCCAAAGCCTTTGACTGTGTGGATCACAATAAACTGTGGAAAATTCTGAAAGAGATGGGAATACCAGACCACCTGCTCTGCCTCTTGAGAAACTGTATGCAGGTCAGGAAGCAACAGTTAGAACTGGACATGGAACAACACACTGGTTCCAAATAGGAAAAGAAGTACGTCAAGGCTGTATATTGTCATCCTGCTTATTTAACTTCTATGCAGTGTGCATCATGAGAAATGCTGGGCTGGAAGAAGCACAAGCTGGAATCAAGATTGCCAGGAGAAATATCAATAACCTCAGATATGCAGATGATACTACTACCCTTATGGCAGAAAGTGAAGAACTGGAGCCTCCTGATGAAAGTGAAAGAGGAGAGTGAAAAAGTTGACTTAAAGCTCAACATTCAGAAAACTAAGATCATGGCATCTGGTCCTATTAGTTCATAACAAATAGATGGGGAAACAGTGGAAACAGTGATAGACTTAATTTTGGGGGGCTCCAAACTCACTGTAGATGGTGACTACAACCATGAAATTAAAAGAAGGAAGGAAAGTTATATATAACCAACCTAGACAGCATATTAAAAAGCAGAGACATTAGTTTGCCAACAAAGGTCCGTCTAGTCAAGGCTATGGTTTTCCAGTGGTCATGTATGGATGTGAGAATTGGATTATAAAGAAAGCTGAGTACCAAAGAATTGATGCTTTTGAACTGTGGTGTTGGAGAAGACTCTTGAGAGTCCCTTGGATTGCAAGGAGATCCAACCATCCATCCTAAAGGAGATCAGTCCTGAGTGTTCATTGTAAAGACTGATGTTGAAGCTGAAACTCCAGTATTTTGGCCATCTCATGCGAAGAACTGACTCATTGGAAAAGACCCTGATGCTGGGAAAGATTGAGGGCAGGAGGAGAAGGGGACGACAAAGGATGAGATGGTTGGATGGCATCACCGACTCCATCAATGGACATGAGTTTGAGTGAACTCCGGGAGTTGGTGATGGACAGGGAGGCCTGATATGCTGTGGTCCATGGGATCACAAAGAGTCGGGCACGACTGAGCGACTGAATGGAACTGAACTGAGACCCTATGTTGCTTTTTGCTTTGGGGGATGTTAAATGGCTCTTACAGCTGGCTAAAAGTGATGTGTACTGCATCTTTGAACCTCTTGGCAAAGGAAGGTGGTATTAGAATTTATTGCAGTGGTAAATTTTATTGTACACCTTTACTTCATCTGGGACTTGAACATTGCTTTCAATCTTTAAGATATTTTGTTTTCTATTATTCAGGAAGAACATTAGACAATTCCTGTGGTTGGCAATCATGGGGCATTTAATAAATGGTCTTTGATTCTAGAGGGTAAAATGTTGGTGTGAGTGCATGCTTAGCCACTCAGTCATGCCCGACTCTTTGCGACCTCATGGTCTGTAGCCCACCAGGCTCCTCTGTTCCTGGGATTCTCCAGACAGCAATACTGGAGGGTGTTGCCATCCCCTCCTCTGGGGATCTTCCTGACCCAGTGATCAAACCCAGGTCTCCTACATTGGCAGGCAGATTCTTTACCATCTGATCCACTTGGGAAACCCAAAATGTCAGTGTACTGTATTCCAAAGGAATGATCATTGTTGAATCCAGCTAAATTTTTGTCCTGTGTACCTTATGCAGATGTTTCCTTTTATTAATACTTTTAGCAACTGGGGACAACATGTCCATTTTCACATAGTAGAAAAATCTCTGGAATTGAGTTTTGTGGTTAGCAAAAATAAATAAAAATGTCTAAGGCCCTTCATTTCTAGCTACTATGGTACTATGTTGAAAAATAAATGTGTATGTGTATTTTATTATATTATTGTTATGTATTTTTTTTCTTCTGGTGAAAAACCTACTTAAGACTTTTTTTCCACTCACCCGTTTAATTTTCTTCTCACTATTCCATATTTTTCTCTATATATACATCATTTTATGATACTTTGAGAACTAAAAAAGTCATTGCTAGTTCTTTTTCTAAAGTTGATGTTAATGCATAACAATGATAAGTAATATGAGAATTTTCTTTTGATTAAGTGGAAATGTAGTTTCTCATAAAATTGAAAGTGTTCTTCTCTTACAGACTGTAGCTAAAGATTATTTGAAAGAAAGAACCTTTTTTTTATTAAAACCATTGTGTTAAACTAATTGTTCAGGATAAAGGCCACTTGGTAATTACAATTGAGACATTTTGCTGGACTTAAAAATGTTTTATTTCCATTTAGTGTTAAGGTCAGCAGTCCATTGTATTTACAAAGAACATTACACTCCCTCTTCAACCGTATTAAAAATTTTACAGTTGGAAAAAATTAACCCAACTCAGGGAAAAAGAGCCGGGGCTAATGAATAGAAAGGAAAAAATTTGTTAAAGTTACTTCAGATTAACAATTATGCTAGTTTGTTATGTAGATGGCAAACGTACAGTTTCAAATGAGTTTAAACCTATATGGAAAAATATATATGTTGCGTTTTAAGTAAGTAGCAAGTTAGGCAAAATATCTTGGTGACTTATAGACGTACAAAAAAGTAAGCAATTTAGATTGTATGTGGGTCTTCTTTAATAAGCCTTGAACTTCACATTTGTTTACCATCTTTTATGAACTATGGTAATACTCTATTCAATTTATGTTGTCACTACAACATAAATGCTTATTATTATGTCCTTTTTACAGATGCAGAAACTAAGGCCAGGAACGACACAATACTAAGTATAACATAGCACAGAAAGGGGTGGGCTTGGTTAGTATCTGGGTCTGTTTGACTCTAAATTGTAGGCCTTCTCACTATACCTCGCTAACTGTGTGACCCTGACTGAGGACTTTATTTATTTAGGGAACAGTTTCTTAATCTATAGAGAGAAGATTTACAAATGTATATCAGAAATCTCATTGCTCTCAGATTCTGATAACTTAGTTTCGTTCCTTTTTTTAATATTTAGACCATAAAGTATTTACAAAGGTTACATAGTATATAATATAGTCAATAAAATATTGCTTTGATACCTTACACAGCACTTCAGAATGATTATGTTCATCCGAAGTTGAATTTTAAAAGGCTGTTCAGTTTACCTTAGCACTGAGAAAAAGTAGAGAAACAGTGAACTGCTATATAATTTATGAAAAATTTACTAGAAGATTAGTTGGATTATATTTTGTATTATGTTGTAAATGTATGGAGAAGACACTGAAATGTGAAAAAACATACTAAACTTATTTTGCTTTATGATAATTTAGCTTTGTCATATTTAAGCTATGTTTGCTAATATATAAGTAAACAGGGAAAGTTGATAATTTGTCATCTTTGTCCTATTTTAAAGATAAAGCTTAATAAATGTAAACTTTTTAAAAGCCTATCTGTATAAAATGAAGTAAAAGCTAATGTCTACTACAAGTTCTTTGTCATGTTCTCAAAACTACAGTAGTTCTGATAACTTTAAGTGAATTTATCTAGATATTGCAAAGTTAACATATTGTCTTCACAAAATAATAGCTCAACTTCTATGTTTACTCTTTTTTTCTGTTTTACTTTGGTGTTTAATGAGGAATAAATGCAGTAAACAAACAAAGAAAATGGAACACTCTCTTTCCTCTTGAAGTGGATAAAAAATTTCTAGCAATCCTATTTCAAAGGAATTTGTCATACTTCTAAATGAATGATTTAATATAAGGATAAATGATAACATGGACATTATTTTATATGACATAAAGTAGAATTTTAAAGCTAAAATTTATTTGTCTTATTTTTGCTCACAGTGTACTTAAAGTTATGTCAAAAGTAGATACATGTCTATAAAACAGGAAATTGAAAGCATCTAATTTTATAGTAATGTTTGCATTTTTTCAAAGTATATTAACACTCCCTTCCACAAAGCAAGGGCTTCCCTGGTGGCTCAGCTGGTAAAGAATTGCCTGCAATGTAGGAGACCTGTGTTTGATCCCTGGGTTGGAAAGATCCCCTGGAAAAGGTAAAGGCTATCCACAGCAATATTCTGGCCTGGAGAATTCCATGGACTATATAGTCCACGGGGTCACAAAGAGTTGGACACAAATGAGCGACTTTCACTTTCATCACAAAGCAGTGATTTGTTTTTTCCTGTTGAGTGTTGCTTAACACTTAAGGGTCACTGACTGTTATCTTCAGGATATTTTAATTCACGTTTGAATTACAGAGTACCTGCTGATGAGGGACAGGCAGAAGAAAATAAGCAGAATTTCACTAATTAGAAGTTTGACAGTTTTGTTAGTATGTAACCATTGGACAGCCAGATCATCTTTAGTGCCTTTGGAAAAAAGAACAGAGATACTTTGAAATGCAAAAAGATAACCCAACACAGATCTTTGTTAAATCAAAAATATTGATTGAGTTGATCTTATATGCCTATCAGTCAGCGTAAATGGTTGACAAAACCCTTTCCCCAGAGCAGTTTGATGTGTAGTAGAATTTGATAGGATGTTTACTATTTACTATAAGTAAATATGATAAATATGTACTTTTAAACAATTGAGAGATGAGAATCCATCTTATATGGTGTGATATAGGAGACTCTTTCTGAAGTACAGTGTCTCATTGTAACTCAGTAATTGTAATTTCTTCAGCATGTTTTGCATGCTGTAAATGCATCATCTCTAATTATAACCAGAATAATTCAAGGAAGAAATTCTAATGTAGTAACGGAATGCACACTTTGTTCTATTTGGCTGTAAACTCAATTTCTTTTCACATTGTATTGCCTTCCTGTGACTTCTACAGTCTGAATTATAAAGTAACAGGATGGGAGAGATAGAAGGAGCCTTCAGTTCAGTTCAGTTCAATCACTCAGTTGTGTCTGACTCTTTGCAACCCTATGAACTGCAGCATGCCAGGCCTCCCTGTCCATCACCAACTCCCTGAGCCTACCCAAACTCACGTCCATTAAATCAGTGATGCCATCCAGCCATCTCATCCTCTGTCGTCCCCTTCTCCTCCTGCCCTCAATCCTTCCCAACATCAGGGTCTTTTCAAATGAGTCAGCTCTTCGCATCAGGTGGCTAAAGTATTGGAGCTTCAGCTTCAACATCAGTCCTTCCAATGAACACCCAGGACTGATCTCCCCTGGGATGGACTGGCTGGATCCTTGGCAATCCAAGGGACTGTCAAAAGTCTTTTCCAATACCACAGAAGGAGGCTTAAGGGCCATCTATTCAAAATCTTCAGTTTTACATCTTTGGAAGGGCCAAAGAGGTTCATGAACTTGCCAGTGATGAACAGAGACTAAAACTTCCGTCTTCTAGTTCCTAGTATTTGTTCTTCCAAAGCCCTTTTCTAATACCATTCAGGAGCAATTAATTATATACTCTCTTGGGATGTAGCTTGTATTACTCAACTCTTTTTGATGTGTGTGTGTGCGCACTTTCTAAGTGGCTTTAGTCGTGTCCAACTCTTTGTGACCACCATGAACTATACAGTCCGTGGAATTCTCCAGGCCAGAATACTGGAGTGGGTAGCCATTCCCTTCTCCAGAGGATCTTCCCAACCCAGGTATTAAACCCAGGTCTCCCGCATTGCAGGTGGATTCTTTACCAGCCGAGCCACTAGGGAAGCCCAAGAACACTGGAGTGGGTAGCCTATCCCTTCTCCAGGGGATCTGTCTGATCGAGGGATCGAACCGGGTTCTCCTGCATTGCAGGCGGATTCTTTATCAGCTGATCTACAGGGAAGCACTAGTTGGTCACAGGTGCTTTTTAATTTAATTTTTAAATTTTTTCTTTTGACAAATAGGCTTTGGGAAATATTATAATAGAATTCAGATGTAACCAGTACAGGTTTTAGGATATACTGAATAGTGTTTTAGGAAGGTAAGTCTTCTAGAGATAAACTAGGTAAATTTATCCTGATCCAAGGAGGCAGCAGTGACTTTGGAGGAAAAAGGTAAACTCAAGACCTTTTCAAACAAACAAATAAACACAAACCCCACAGCATGTGGTAGTAAATTGAATTAAATAAAGTGATGGTAAAGATTTATGGTATATAGATATCAAATGTAACTCTTGTGCCTATTAATGAGAAAAGGTGAAAAATCAGAAGCCAGTCCTCGGTGTTCTCTTTGAGGGGATGGCAGTTATCATGACACCACTACTAAGACTGAGGTGGCAGTGTCGTGGGGCTGGAACTATATGGAAGAAAATGGTGAATTAAACACAAGGGAAGCAAGTTGGGTTGAATGCTGAGACTGGGGCATTGTGGAGCTCAGGGTTGTAAGTTGTCCTGGTCCCTCTGTGAGCCTTCTCTTCTGTGTAATTAGAATCATATCTCTTAAAGAGATAGACTCTTCAAAAGCCTTGATGGGAATCCATTTTTTAAAAATCCATTCAAACAAGTATAGAGACAGGATTCCCAACCTCATTTTTACTAGATTTCTTTGAAATATATGCAGGCTGATAAGTTGTGATTGTCCAATTTCATGTGCTAGTTGCTCAGTCGTGTCCAACTCTTTGCAACCCCATGGACTGTGGCCCACCAGGCTCCTCTGTCTGTGGAGTTTTCTAGACGAGGATACTGGAATGGGTAGCCATTCCCTTTTCCAGGGGATCTTCCTAACCCAAGGATTGAAGCTGGGTCTCTTGCATGGCAGGCACATTCTTGACCGTCTGAGCCACCAGGGAAGCCATAGGTAGAGTCAGTTTCTCTCCCTTTTTTCTTTTGTCAGTGTCCTGTGTAAAACGATGACCTAGCTTGGACATGATTTCAAATAGTTTCCTTTAAAGCTGTTTCTTACAGAGCGGTGTATTAGGCATGTCTAAACATTTTACCAACAGGTATAAGGTACAGAGTAGACAGTTTTGACTTGGTGTCAGTTTGACTTGAAAGTCTATAGTGACCAATTCCATACTTAACTGGATTGTGTGTGGTACACCACACACAAGCTGTTCAAGGAACAGCTACTGAAATATAATTGTAAACTCTTAAAATATAGAGAATATGTGTCACATAAAATAACTCTCTTGTTTTCCTGTGTGACCTTGGTGTGTCCCTGTAGCTGTGCTGTTGGGTCTCCTCTGTTTGCTTAGGGACAGTGTGCACTTTGCTTGTGCTCATTAACACTGTGGGGAGAAAGTGACTTCTTACTTCCTCTTACTCCATGGACTTGATGAAAGTCCACAGGTTATGTGCTCTCAGTGACACCTGATTCTTCTATATGCTGTTTCTGGATTGTTCAACTTGCAGATGGAAGGTTAATTATATAGCCTCCCTGTTTCACTCATTAACATTTCAAAAATGATTAAGCAAGAAAAATAGGAGATCCTGTAGATGTATATAGACTCTAACTTAGTTTTGTGTGGTGTAGAGTAGACTTTGTCTGGTGGAGAATAAAGAAATGCATATTGTTGGAAGTTTACCCTGGTGTGACTTTTCTCCAAAAGGTATTTTAAGAAATAAGCTTGTATACAGGAAGCATGTTTTTTTGTGTTTTTTTTTTGATTTTTAAAAAGCATTTATTATTATTTTTTTAAATTTTATTTTATTTTTAAACTTTACATAATTGTATTAGTTTTGCCAAATATCAAAATGAATCCACCACAGGTATACATGTGTTCCCCATCCTGAACCATGTTTTAAAGTAACACTTTGGAACTAAAAATCAGATAGTTTAAAGGCAGAGTCACTATGTATTCCTCTAATGTTTGAAATGTTACCATTATTTGGAAAGTGCTGTAATCTTGCTGTAGGCATTGGGAAGCAAACATATTTCTCAGTAAGAGATTGTGATCTAACCATCACGAGACAGAACATTTTTGATCCTATACAAAAGAATGGAAGCCTTATCCTGCAAATCAAAATTGTTGTCTTCCTTTAAATTTTTTTTTTTCTTTCAAGAATTAAGGGTTTTGAGTGGAAAGTGAATCAGTTATTTATTCATCCAAGATTCAGTTCATGAGAAAAGCGAGGGTCAAAAAGATGAAATAACCACCCAAGACCACACAGGCATGAAGGGAGGAACTGGGATTTGATTCAAGATGTCCAGCTCCTGGCCAAGAATTATTAACCATGCACTTTATTCCCACAGCTGTCTTCTGTAACTCACTGTGCTGTTTCTCAGCCTAGAGTTTCTAAGAGCATGTGCTGTGTCTATGCAGATGTGTGTGCTTAGGTGTGTGCACACAGGTGTGCATGTGTATGGTATAAGGGCATCAGGTTGAGAGTGCCTGAAGCAGTCGGGCAGTGGTGGGACTTGGGCAGTTTTAGGAAAATGAGCAGAAGGAAAAATTAGAAGATTCTTCTAGTCTGTAGGTTGTAAAGTCTGGGATATAAGAGGAAATGATTGTTTTATGTGTTTTCCAAACTTTTGAACCAGTCTTCATTTAGAACCACCATCAACCTTTCTGCTCACTTCAGCCGTATAATATTCCATTGCATGAGCTGCTTCTGTTTAGTGGATATGCAATACTGATTCAATGGCAGAAGGAGTTGTTCAAGGGATCAGAAACAGATTTCTTTTTTTTTTTAATTAATTCATTTTTAATTGAAGGATAATTGCTTTACAATGTTGTGTTGGTTTCTGCCATACATCAACATGAATCAGCCATAGGTATACATATGTCCCCTCCCTCTAGAACCTCCCTCCTACCTCCCACCCCTCTAGGTTTTGACAGCGCCCCCGTTTTGAGTTCCCTGAGTCATACAGTGAATTCCCATTAGCTGTCTATTTTACACATGGTAATGTATGTTTCCAAGAACAGATTTCTTAATTTAATTCTGATAATGCCACATATAGATAGCCTAGAAGTCATGTCAATCCATGATGTGAGAAATGGATGGAGAATTCAGCTTTACTATTTTTTTTTTAACTAAACTTACATTTTTCTTACTGAACAGTCTCAAGCACATGGAGTAGTTAAACTTCACTTCTGTTCTGTGACCCTTGTCTCTGCCAAATTTCACCATTTCTGTTTCTCTTTAGAAGTTCAGCTTTTTAAATTCAACTAGTAACATACCTGTTTTCAATAGTTTTTTTTTTTTGAACAAATGGTAGTTTTCAGGCTCTCTCACATAAGTATGTTTTGTGACAATTCAATTTTTAAAATAATCGTGATTCTGTCTTTTAAGTGCTAGTGTATCCCCATTCAGTGGCTAATATAATGCTAATTGCAGTCAGTAGTAAATAAATTGTTAGTGAACGAAAGTCTATCTGTAGATGTTCATGTAATTTAGGTGTTTCTACTACGATTCTTTAAGAATTCCTCACACTGAAGAATTTTCTCATCTAAACAAACCTATTCAATATATGCCATTACAGATACGTCTGGGAATTGGGGAAGGAGATATTTTGAAGCAGAGAGGAGTGAAACAAGGAGACGCATATAATTGACATGATGCCCCTTTGAGTCAGCTCCAGAATAGGAAGGAATTTTGACTGTACAACCCAGTTAACAATGATCCTGAACTGAATTTATCTGAAACTACTATCTTGTTCCTATACTGTAATGTTTGTACAGATAGTGCTTACCAATTTGCCATTGAGGATCTGCGTTAATAAATTCATTTTAGTTTAAAAGCATGGTTGGTAGAGCCAGTTTCTGAGATTTGATTTCTTCCATTTATGGACTCTATGATCTTTGATGAATTATTTAGCCCTGTGTTCTGAATCAGGTCATTTTCTTTATCTATAAATAAAGGCTTATAGATGAAGTAGATTCTAATAGTAGATTCTACCTCATGGAGCTGTTGTCAAGTTAATATTTCTAAAGTCCTTTGAAGAGGGCTCAGCAAATGGTATACACTGAATTCTTATTGGCAATAAACTGTAGAGAACTAGGACATCCCAGAATCTAATGTCAAATATAATGTTACCCATTGGGGTCATTTGGTGATTTGGTCTTGGGTTTTAGAAATTATTTTAAAAATTTCGTTCTTTCATTTATCAGTTACTTGTTGAGCATTTGCTTTGTACTGTAGATGGTAGCACGGATACGGCCTCTGATATCAGTGCTACCTTTTATCTGTTTGATGTTCTTACCTTTATAAAGCCTTTCCAAATGTTAGCTTCTATGGCTTTCCTGTGAAAACTATGAGATAGCAACCTAGATGTCCATTGACAGAGGAATAGATAAAGAGGATGTGGTATATACATATACAGTGGAATATTACACAGCCATTAAATAGAATGAAATAATGCCATTTGCAGCTACATGGATGGATCTAAAGATTGTTATAATGGGTGAGGTAAGTCAGACAGATAAAGAGAAATATGATATTCCTTATATGTGCAATATAAAAAAAATGATGCAAATGAACTTATTTACAAAGTGGAAACAGATTCACAGACTTAGAGAATGAACTTAGGGTTCCTGAGGGGAAGGGTGGGGAGAGGGGGGGTAGTTAGGGAGTTTAGGATGGATATGTGCACACTGCTATATTTAAAATGAATAACCAACAAGGACCTATGATATAGCAGAAAGGACTCAATATTATGTAACAACCTAAATGGGAAAAGAATTTGAAAAGAATAGATGCATTTATATGTATAACTGAATCGCTTTGCTGCACACCTGAAACTGTCACAACATTGTTAATCAACTATCAGATCAGATCAGAGCAGATCAGTCGCTCAGTCGTGTCCGACTCTTTGCGACCCCATGAATCGCAGCACGCCAGGCCTCCCTGTCCATCACCAACTCCCGGAGTTCACTGAGACTCACGTCCATCGAGTCAGCGATGCCATCCAAACATCTCATCCTCTGTCGTCCCCTTCTCCTCCTGCCCCAATCCCTCCCAGCATCAGAGTCTTTTCCAATGAGTCAACTCTTCCCATGAGGTGGCCAAAGTACTGGAGTTTCAGCTTTAGCGTCATTCCTTCCAAAGAAATCCCAGGGCTGACCTCCTTCAGAATGGACTGGTTCGATCTCCTTGCAGCCCAAGGGACTCTCAAGAGTCTTCTCCAACACCACAGTTCAAAAGCATCAATTCTTCGGCGCTCAGCCTTCTTCACAGTCCAATCTCACATCCATACATGACCACAGGAAAAAGCATAGCCTTGACTAGACGAACCTTTGTTGGCAAAGTAATGTCTCTGCTTTTGAATATGCTATCTAGGTTGGTCATAACTTTCCTTCCAAGGAGTAAGCGTGGAGTTCATCAAGGCTGTATACTGTCACCCTGCTTATTTAACTTATATGCAGAGTACATCATGAGAAACGCAGGACTGGAAGAAACACAAGCTGGAATCAAGACTGCCAGGAGAAATATCAATAACCTCAGATATGCAGATGACACCACCCTTATGGCAGAAAGTGAAGAGGAACTCAAAAGCCTCTTGATGAAAGTGAAAGTGGAGAGTGAAAAAGTTGGCTTAAAGCTCAACATTCAGAAAACGAAGATCATGGCATCCAATCCCATCGCTTCATGGGAAATAGATGGGGAAACAGTGGAAACAGTGTCAGACTTTATTTTTCTGGGCTCCAAAATCACTACAGATGGTGACTGCAGCCATGAAATTAATCAACTATACTCCAATATAAAATAAAAAGTTAAAAAAAAAAAAAAACCAAAACTATGAGGTAGCTAAGAAAAATTATATTGCCAGTTTCTGGATGAAGAAACTTTTCTTTGGGATGTAAAGATATCCTTCATTAGAGGAAGTACAATTTAGGTAACTTCTTTTCCTTCAGCACACCCATCTCATTGTAGGAAGAGCCTTACTTATTTGCGTTCCCTTGGAGCCTGCTGTTTGTTGCCTCTGCAGCGTGGATCACCTGGACCTGGAACAACCATCCATGTTGATTTGGGTTCTTCTAAGGCTGGACCACAGTAATTCTATCCTTAGGTTTTTTGTTTCTTAACTTATAGAAAAAATTTTCTGAATATTACCAATATTGCATTTTTATAAAACAATAAATTGAACGTATTTGATTTATTCACAAAACATTTTAATATTTCTGATGTTTCTCTTTATCCTGTTGTGTCTTTGGTTTAACCAAATCCTGGTTTCCTTTTTAATTTTTTATCATTTTGCGTATCTGACTTCCCACCTTTCCACATTTAAATTCAAAGTCCAGGCTACTTATTTTTCCTTCAACATAAACAGACACCTGAATAGGATGGGCAAAGTAAAACTGCCCATCAGATATGTAATGGGCCTCTCTAATAGATCTGATTGAATTGATTACCCGGTGGAATAAAAAGCATAAGGCACTTACCATTTAATCATAAATTTATTCATTGCAAAGAACCACATCCCATTAATTTTATGTAATTTGGTAATTCCCAGTAGCTGCTGCTGAAGTATGTCTTCCCCCTTAGTTTTGTGTAGTGACATTCTCTGGAGGGAAGAGAACTCTATTGTGTATGTAAACTTTAAAGGGCCGAAAGATTTTCAGAGCATTCCCAGTTTTAACTATTGCTTTGATCCTACTTCTATTCTCATTCTTAAAAATGCTTTCCTCCACTATATTTCTAAACCCAAGTACTTGTAGAACTGTACAGTAACATGACATTCAAACCGGTTGTTCTTGTGTTCTAGGAGCTACCTGAAGAAGGAGTTGCTATAGCCTCCTGTTACCCTAAACCTCTTTGGTCAAACTGTCCTAGGTTACAGCCACGTAAGATCTAGCTGATCAGTGTACAGGAAAATCTGCTAGAGCCTACCACCACAGGGGAGCTACATTTTAACTGTATGGCATCACTGACTCGATGGACCTGAGTCTGAATGAACTCCGGGAGTTGGTGACGGACAGGGAGTCCTGGCGTGCTGCGATTCATGGGGTCGCAAAGAGTCGGACACGACTGAGCGACTGATCTGATCTGATCTGATGCTTGAAGAGTGAAGTGTTCGTGTGGCTTGCTGTGCAGAGAGAATCCCCATTGTAACTGATTCCCTAAGGGAAGTGAAATTCGCTCCACTGTGTCTGACTCTTTGCAACTCCACCTACAGTCCATGGAATTCTCCAGGCCAGAATACTGGAGTAGGTAGCCATTCTGTTCTCCAGACAATCTTCCCAACCCAGGGATTGAACCCAGGTCTCCCGCATTGCAGGCAGATTCTTTACCAGCTGAGCCACCAGGAAAGCCCCAGTTGATTCCCTAAAGGAGTGATAATTTTGACAAGTTAGTTTTAGCCTGTGTTGGAATGTCAACTTTTTGTAGTGAGTGTGTGTTCCAACAATTTATCTTAATATATGATTGGAGAAAAATGGGGAAAGCAAAGATGAATCACTAAATGATCATCATTTTCCTCTCTATTCATCAGTTTGTATTTAACTATTACCCTCATGATTACTATCTACTTGCTTTTCTCCATTGCTGCTTCTTGTTTCCAAATCATGATAATGAAATATCCTAACTTTCTCTAGATCCTCTCCTATATCTGGGTAGAATTATATTCTTCTGGAATTGCTTTTCTTCTTTCTGTAAAGACAGAATTTTAAATTCATTTTTTTTTTTTCCCCTTCATGGATGTTTGCTTTAAGTTGGGCTATTGAGATTTTGACATTACTGAGAAAGAGAAAGAGAGTAATCAACAGTGACATCAAAGTCCTTTAATGCTTTCAGGAATGATAGTAAACAAAATGTTTAAATTTTGTTGGAAAGTAGAATTCGGTGAGCCTGTGAATTTTTAAGAAAATGATTTATTTGCTTCCAATAAGAGTGAGATGCTTGTATTTGCATACAGTTAGGTGCAACAGAGTACTGAAGAACTTCAGTTACATCTGTAACCTTTCACAGTTATTGGTAGAAATACACTTTTGTTTAAAGTTCTGCTTATGAGATTCAATAACTCCTCATAATCTGTTTCCTGACCTTTAGTAAACTTTCTTCAAAAAATAGTATTTGTAGATAGAGGAAGTTAATTTAATTGTTGATGATAGATGGGTATGTTTCAGTTATACTAGGGAGTACCAGCAAACGGGAGGATGGTTACGTTAGAGTTTTAATCCTAAAAATAATTATGAGTCATCAAAGTGCCAGTAAAGTAATAATTGTGTAAGACATTCAAAACATCTTAGGTCAGAGAGAGAATTAAGTCTCAGAAGGCTACTCGAGGGATAGATGATAGGATATATTTGAGAACGTAATTCTAGTTTCTGGTGAATAGAGTAGGTTCTCTTTTTACATCCATTAAAATTGAAGGGCTTCCCACCAAAATAAGATTCTAGCCTGTAGTCTGAGATAAATATTTATTTTTGAAGTAGATAAAACTCTAATTTTTGAATCCTAAATCTTTAAGCTATGCACTTTAAAAGTGTAAATAGCCCCAGGAGAGTTAAGTATTTTATATGGAGGAAAGTAAGCTTGAATAATATTCGCTGACCTCCATATTTAGTATATTTTGCTTATTACTTTTTTATTTGAATATAGGTGATTTTCAGTGTTGTGTTAATTTCTTCCATATAGCAAAGAGAATCTGCCCTACATACACATATATCCACTCTTTTCTAGACTCCATTCCCATATAGGTCTTTTCAGAGCACTGACTAGAGTTGGTTGTGCTATAGAGTAGGTTTTTTATTAGTTATCTATTTTATGTTAAGTAGTGTGCATGTGGGGACTTTCCTGGTGGCTCAGACGATAAAGCATCTGCCTACAATGCGGGAGACCCGGGTTCGATCCCTAGGTCAGGAAGATCCCCTGGAGAAGGAAATGGCAACCCACTGCAATACTCTTGCCTGGAAAATTCCATGGAAGGAGGGTCCTGGTAGGCTACAGTTCATGGGGTCGCAAAGAGTCAGACACAACCGAGCGACTTCACTTTCAGTGTGTATGTACCGATTCGAATCTCCCAATTATTTTTGGTTTTTGAGACTTTTTTTGTTATATATTTAATTTTTATAATTTTATATATAAAATTATAGTTATACTAAGTGTTTGTAAGCTGCTTTTTTAACTTTAAGATATTAACTTTGTCTTAGCAAAACTGAATTCTTTATTTCTTGAATTAAATCATTTTTGAAAGTAAGTAAACATTAGGTCTATTCCTAAGAAGAAAGTAGTTGGGTGTGGAGGTCTTAAAGAAATAAACTGGTCCAAGATGTCTATTTTAACCACACATTATTTTGTCTATAAAAATAAGAATAATTTTCTTGAGATACCTATAGAACTAATGTCATCAGCCTTTTAAAGGATTGGGGGCTTGGAGTGAAGGACAAGATATTAAACCAGCTTAGGTAGTAATTTTTTTCTTTGACAACTTAACATGAAGTAAAACAAATAGTGCAATGGAAAGATGACTGTGTTTTTAAAGCTTATTCACATACTTTCTTATCAATTTAACTGTTGGCTTATGCTTTAAAGATGTGTTCTTCTTTTGAAAGAAGGGTATGTATGGCTCTAGTAGCAAACTCATTCATTTATAATACAGTATTTGTTGGGCGTTGTTCATATGGCAAGTTGCTGGGGAACAGAGTTTGAAATTTTTGTGCTGGAGGTCTGCTGGGGGATCTACACCTGTGGAGGAGTGAAGGGAATAAGGATGTGAAATAAGGAGAAGTTGAATCATGATGCAATTTCGATAGAGGTGTGAGCCGAGCCTATCATGAGCTGTGGGGCTAGATGGTCCTGCAGAGTTGTCCCATATGGAGGCAAGGGGATGGGCATTTGCAGTCCTGCCTCAACCAGAGAAGTGGTGCAGCCTTGAGTGGTGCAGTTGTAAGTAGTCAACAGCTAGTGCTCTTGGAAGCTGAGGGGGGCAGTGGAGAAGAGTAAATTGAGTCTAGAAGGGAGTCCTTGACTGGGAGATCTGGGCATCTACTACCATTGCTCACCAAAAAGCTCACTTTTATCTGGTCGCTGGGGACACCATGTTGAGCAGAAGCAGAACGATCACTCTTTCCAGAAATTGAGGTCTATTAAAAAAACTACACAAACAAAAGCAAACTTGTGGTTGTTAACATACCTAATACATCTTATTGTGAAGGACTGTATTAAGAAGCTAAGAATCTGTTATGATGCTATGGATAAAATTTTTATGTGTATTGATGGTAGTCAACCTAATCTTTAGGTACGCTTATTACTGGTTTGCCTTCTCTCATGTGAGCTTATCTTGTATTATATTTTTCACGGTATTTTGTGTGGATATCACTTGACTTCTTAATAATTGAATTTCCATATTAATGCCCAAAGCCTCCACTCCCCAGAATGCTGGGTAAATCTAATTCAGATGATTCAGCTGACACAATGATAATGCTATATTCATGCACTCACAGGAAAGTGTTATTATATCCATGTTAGATTTTTTTAATTAGAAAGCCACAGTTGCAGTTGTGATATTTTCTGCTGGGCTTGAAGTTTCCAGGAGGACTTGTATTTTCAAACTAATAGAAAAAGGGTAGCCAATGAAGGAAGACTTCTGCTTTTACTAATAGTTATAACTAAAATAATAGCAATTGTGAATTCTGATTATAATGATCTAGTTGCCAAGTGCTTTGTATGGATTATTTTATTTAATTCTTATTAGTCTACTGTTCTAAGAGTTTCACATAGATTATGTGATATAATCATCATAATATCTCTAGGGAATAAGTTCTATTCTTATCCCAACTTTGCAGGTGAGAACAGTATAACTACAGTAACTAGAGTCTTTACACAACCGGTAAGCATAAGAGTGAAGATTTTTAGTTCTTTTTTAAAAAAATTATTTATATTAATTTGAGGCTAATTACAGTATTGTAGTGGTTTTGCCATACATTGACATGAATCCACCATGGGTGTGTCCCCCATCCTGAACCCCCCTCCCACCTCCTTCCCCATCCCATCCCTCAGGGTTATCCCAGTGCACCAGCCCTGAGCACCCTGTCTCATGCATCGAACCTGGACTGGTGATCTGTTTCACATATGTTAATATACATGTTTCAATGCCATTCTCCCAAATCATCCCCCCTCCATCTCCCACAGAGTCCAAAAGACTGTTCTATACATCAGTGTCTCTTTTGTTGTCTCGCATATAGGGTCATCATTACTGTCTTTCTAAATTCCATATTTATGCGTTAGTATACTGTATTGGTGTTTTAGAAGAGTGAAGATTTTTAAAATGGACATCCTGGGTCCAGAGCTTTCTTTAGGGACATATTGATTATGGTTATTTGAAGTAATGTGTTGGTAGCAGAAATATCAAGGATGGTTGAAACAAGAAATGTTCAGCAATTCAGGAGAAAAGAAACAACTTTAAAAAGTGCTTCCTTCTTATAGAAAACAAGCTAGTGGTTACTAGTGGGAAACGTGAAGAAGTGGAGGCCAAGAGAGGAGTGTGGGATTGAGAGATACAAACTACCTGTATAAAACGGGCTTCCCAGGTGGCTCCTGTGGTAAAGAACCCACGTGCCAGTGCAGGAGATGAAAGAGACGTGGGTTTGACCCCTGGGTCAGCAAGATCCCCTGGAGGAAGAAATGACAACCCAGTCCAGTATCCCTGCCTGGAGAATCCCACGGACAGAGGAGCCTGGCGGGCTATAGTCCACAGGGTTGCACCAAGTCAAACATAACTGAAGCGACTTAGCACGTGTATAGAATAGATAAGCAACAAGGATATAGTGTTCAAAAACAGGGACATAGAACCATTATCTTATAATAACTTTTAATGGAGTATTATCTGTAAAAATACTGAGTGACTATGTCATACACCTGAAACTAACATAGTATTGTAAAGGAACTATAGTTCAGTTGGAAAAAAAAAATACTCCCTTGCCTTATAGAGTTAGTGAAACTTAAATGTATCAAGGCAAGGGTTTGGTCACCATCAGTTTCCATACCTGCTCCCCACTCTTACCCTCCACATGAGGAGGAGAGACACCTTCTGCTGGATCTTAGTAGTCCTCTGCCTAAACCCTTTAATGACTTCCTATCGCACTTGAGTATCTGTTCTTTGCTGCTTACTTGTTTAACCGTAAATGGTATCCCCACCTCAACCTCCTTAAACTTTGCTCGTCACCAAGGTTTCTTTTGGTTCTCAGCTCTTTCCCACCTCAGGCTTTTGCTCTTGCTGTTTTCTGTGTCTAGAATGTGTTTCTTTCTGCTTTTCACATGACCGAGTTTTTCTCATCCTTCAGATCTTGACGGACATGTGATTTCCTCAGCAGAGCCTGCCCGGACCATACTACTGAAAGTCGATTTCCCCTTTTACTCTTCTTTGTATCCCACTTCCTTCGTTGTTCTTGCTGTCATTTGTGATTATTTGTTCCTTTGGTTGTTTGTTATTCAGGTACTCTACAATACAGACAGTGGGTGCAGGGCTGGTGTCTGTCTTATCCCCTTTGTCTCTTCAGTGCCCAGTAGAGTCTGAGGCAGGAGATAGATGGGTCCGGGGCTGAGCAGCTGGAGTCTGTCCCCTGTGGACAGTTGCTCTATGACAAAGATAATAGCAAGAGCAGAGAGGAGCTGAGCCCGGCCCAGATAAGAGATTAGGAGACCACATATTTCTCATTCTCGAGGTCAAGGGGAACTTCCTCACTACACATGTGCTCCTGGGGGTCAGAAAGGGAGGGGTGCCACCCCACAGTAGGTGATGTCAACCTACTCATAGGCCTCTCTTCTAGAATCCATCTTGGATAAGAGGTGTGTGTGCACACAGGGGAGACCCTGAGATAAGCCATATATGGACTCAGAGTCAAGCAAAGCAAAATGATTGGCCAGAGGAAACCCAGAAGAAATGCCTTATATAAGTGATTCAAACTGCCATGAGGGCAAGACCCTTTCCCTGAGTCCTTCCATGTGGTCTGGTCACATGTACTCTTAATAAACACTTGTTTTGCTTCTGTCTGTCTCTTTGTGGGATTCATTTCTACAAAGCTGATGGGCCGGGGCCTTGTCACTGGCCACTGTCCCTGGTGGTCTAGTAACTAGGACTCAGCACTGTCACTACAGTGAGCTGACTTCTATATCTGGCTGGAGAACTGAAATCCTGCTTCAAGCCACTGCAGGCTGAGCCACCCTAGGTCAAGTCCATGTTCTTTCTGTCTTGTTTCAGTGAATCCTCAGCTGTGGCTGTATAGTGGTATTTAGAGTCAAGCCATGGTGAATTTTTACTTATTGTCCTTTTTGTAGTTCTTTCAAAGTAGAACATAGATTTAAATTTAAATATAGAAAAATTACCAATTTTATTAGAAAACTGGATCTTACAGAGTGCAAAGGGTACATTGATGTTAAAAGAGTTAATGTTCATTTTAGTTGAGTCTGTCTATTACCTTCAGTAACTATCGGCAGGGAGGTACCTTTCTACATATAAAGTTAAACCAATTTTAGACAAGTTAATTGTCAAAAAACAGTTGCAGTGCAGGAGACCTGGGTTCCATCCCTGGGATGGGAAGATCCCCTGAAGAAGGGACTGGCAACCCACTCTAGTATTCTTGCCTGGAAAATTCCATTGAAAGAGGAGTCTGGCTGGCTATAGTTCACGGAGTTGCAAAGAATCAGACATGACTGAGCGACTAATACTTTCTTACTTATTTGGGGGTAAATGTTAATTATATGGGGCTTCCCTTGTGGCTCAGCTGGTAAAGAATCCGCCTGCAACGTGGGAGACCTGGGTTCCATCCCTGAGTTGGGAAGATCCCCTGGAGAAGGGAAAGGCTACCCACTACAGTATTCTGGCCTGGAGAATTCCATGAATTGTATAGTCCATGGGGTTGCAAAGAGTCGGAGACGACGGAGTGACTTTCACTATGAGAAATCGTTACCAAAAAAATCTGATTACTTCAGCTAGTTGTTGGATAAATTGATTGTTCCAAAAGCAGGATTTCAAAGACCATAATATACTGTGTTAATTAAGCATGTTTACTGAGCATGCACCATGTGCCCAGGCCCCTTTTTAGGCTTCAGGAATTCGGCAGAGAAATAAAAGCAACCCCTATCTTCATGACGCTTATAGTCTAATGAGGGGATAATGTTTTAATTAACAGTCATCTTCCAATGCACTTGATTTTACATTCATGTCCATGCCAACCCCAAATAGTCACAAGTAGTGCTAGTGATAAAGAACCCACTTGCCAATGCAGGAGACATAAGAAACTCATGTTCGATCCCTGAGTTGAGACAATCCCCTGGAGAAGGAAATGACAATCCATTCTAGTATTCTTGCCTGGAGAACCCTATGGACAGAGGAGCCTTGTGTGCTACAGTCCATAGGGTTACAAAGAGTTGGATACAACTTGAAGTTACTTAGCATGCACCAGTATTCTTGCCTGGAAAATTCCATGGGCAGAGGAGCTTGGCAGGCTACAGTCCATGGGGTTGCAAAGAGTCAGACATTTCTGAGCACACACACATGCCTATGCAACCCGTTGAAAATTCTGAAGTGACGTAGATTGAAGCTGACTGATGGGGAATGATCAACCTCAGTACTGTTCTTTGAGCCCCAAATGAGATGTGATAAAAAACTATTTTAATTTAAATTTTCTTTTAAGGCAATTCAGCCCCCTACACCAAATGAGTTAGATAACTTGTAAAAGGGTTTAGTTTTTTAAATTGAATAAATTATGTAGAACTTGGGTAGTTTAAATTCAGGTATATACTTTTAAAAGTTTTATTATTTTGATTACAACTCACACAGTATCTTTCATGCATTAATAATTTATATGTTAAAAAGTCAACTATTCCTGTGATTCATTCACTAGAAATATATGTGTGATTGAAAAGTTTGTGGTAAAGAAAACCTCCTTGCAGTAATTATTTGTAAATAACTCCATTGAAAGCTTCATGTCTTTTAAGCAGATTAAGTTTTTGCTTCTTTCGTAATTTTGGAATAATACTTAGACTCTGTGAGTTCATGATTAGAAACAAACCAGAGGAGAATTTGGTTTTTAGGCAAAAAGCTGACTAAATGAAAGATACATGTAATATTTATCTTTGTACATTTTTCACTTTGTGTCTATTTCTTGCTGCCTTAACTATTAATTGCCTTCATACATGTTAAAGTAGATAGGCTTTCTATTACTTTTAATAACTTGCCAAGCAGTTTAGTACCACTTCATGGTACAAAAGTAAAAATTGATTAATGGGAACTTAACCCAAAGTGTTTAATTAAAAAAAAAAAAAACCTGAAATTTTCTAGATTAAGATTTCCCAACGTTTTTATCTGAATTAAATACCTAATAATTTAGTTCATTTATTTTTCTTGACCTTTAAACTCAGACATAAATTCCAGCTAACTTGGTAGTAGAAAGTAAAAAAGTAAACATTAAGACTAACTTACAGAATGAATTTTCAAAAGCTTTTTAGCGCTTGTTTATTTATATTTTCCGTAAAATCTACAAACAAAACAAGTATTATTCTAAAACATTACAGAAAATGAAAATGATAAAAGCATGCATTTTCTCTCTAAAATGTTTATGATTTAGTTCACTGCTATAATAAGAGAAACTGAAATTCCCAGTTTTCTGTGTCAAGTAGGGAGACCTTTCTGGTTTTAGCATCTTAGAAAGACTTGCATTAGGGAAATATCCTCCTCAATTCCAGGCAAGCCAGGATGGTTGGCTGCTGCTGCTGCTGCTGCTGCTACTTCTGCTAAGTGGCTTCAGTCGTGTCCAACTCTGTGTGACCCTATAGACAGCAGCCCATCAGGCTCCCTGTCCCTGGGATTCTCCAGGCAAGAACACTGGAGTGGGTTGCCATTTCCTTCTCCAATGCATGAAAGTGAAAAGTAAAAGTGAAGTCGCTCAGTCATGTCCGACTCTTAGCAACCCCATGGACTGCAGCCTACCAGGCTCCTCCGTCCATGGGATTTTCTAGGCAAGAGTACTGGAGTGGGGTGCCGTTGTGTTGGCTACTCTAATGTAAAATTTAAAATCCTTCTTGTTTACTGTTCCATTCATTATTTCCTAATAGCCATTGTTTATGTCTGTATATTTTAAAATTCTTTCCAGGTTTTTAAAGATTCATTTATATTCTAGGTATGGAGTCTTTAAGTTTAATTATTAAGCATGGCCTTTTCTTTGAAAGTAAGCATATATTAAAAACAGGCCTCATTTTTGTAGTTCATGTTGAGTTTGTTTTGCGGGAGGGAAACATGATGTGTGACAATGACAAATAAATGAATAAATACGAAATTGAGAGATAATGAGTTGGTAAGTAGTAAATTGATTAATGTCATTCTGATGTTTCTTGTTGATGGTGTTGCCTAGAAGTGGAGTACCAGTTTGCATTGAAATCCCTTAAATGAATATGAAGAGAAGAGCCTGATTTTATGTCACTGCTCAGTTTAATGACTTGCACTGTATTTTAGTACACATTAGTAAATGTGTATAATATTCTTTATATATTACTGAGGATTTCTTTTCTTCCATTGAAATGCTAGACTATATACTATTAAAAAATAAAATAACATTGTAAATCAACTCTGTGTGTGTGTGTGTGTTAGTTGTTCAGTCATATCCAACTGTTTTGTGACCCTATAGACTGTACACCAGACTCCTCTGTCCATGGAATTCTCTAGGCAAGAATACTGGAGTGGATAGCCATATCCTTCTCCAGGGGATCTTCCTGACCCAGGGATCGAGCCTAGGTCTCCTGCATCGCAGGCAGATTACTTTACCATCTGAGCCACCAGGAAAGCCCAAATCAACTATACTTCAGTTGAAAGAACAGAGTAACATCAATTTTGAAAATTGACATTTTCAGAATAAATGAACCAAAAGTAATAGTATTTTTTTATTTAAGGTCATGAAATTAATTTAAACTCAAGAGTGTTAGAAAGGAGGATTTACATAGAAATTGGAAAGCAGTGGATATTTCTTTCTTTATGTAGCTGATCTATAGTAGGGCCAGAAAGCAGTTGAAAGGAAAGCATGTAAAATTCAGCTTATAAATATTTGGTTTACATGTGGTCAGTCATAAGATAAGTGAGACCAGAACTGACTCATGTATGAAGCAATTGGAGATGATCAGAAGGTCGAAAGTCTCCCAACAAGAGATTAAACATTTATGGCCACTGCATATGCTCTTGGTTATTTCATTTTGCTTTCAGTATTGTCACTTTGAGTGAAATAGCTGCATTGTTTTAAAAGAAAAAAAAATGCCCCCTCCCCACTCAGTGGCAAAAATTATAGCTTAAATCCTGGCAGGCTATATATAAAAAAATGTGTGCCATTGGTCCTAGGAGGAACCAAATGGCTCAGTCAGCAGAATTCATCATTACTACTGGAAAAAATAACTCAGCATGCCTGCTCTGCTCGTGGTGAGTCAGTGGCATCATATTCATATACTGACAGCACTTTTTTCTTTTTAGGAATTACCCTGTCTATCCTGGGCCAAAGCACATGGCAGTAAGATTAAGTTAGGTATCAGAGTTCCAAAGAGCAAAGGCCAATATCTTTATTTTAAATTAGTAACTCACTCAAAAGTGTTGAAGAATGTTGACCTTAGGTGCTGAGATGATGACAGAGGTCAGTCTGATAGGGATCTTAACCTTGGGAAGCTTTTGATCTTATAGAAAATATGAAATATACTAAAGTAATTTTTTTCATGATGAACAAAGTATAAAGATTATTTTATTTTTTCCTTTTGAACTTTTTATTTTCTTTTGGGATATAGTTGATTAACAATCTTGTGATAGTTTCAGGTGAACAGTGAAGGAGCTCAGCCATATATATATACATGTATCCACTCCAGTGTTCTTGCCTGGAGAATCCCAGGGAAGGGGGAGCCTGGTGGGCTGCTGTCTCTGGGGCCACACAGAGTCGGACACAACTGAAGTGACTTAGCAGCAGCAGCATTCTCCCCAAAGCCCCTTCCATCTGGGCTGGCATATAATGTTTAGCAGAGTTCCATGTGCTGTACAGTTCAGTTCAGTTCAGTCACTCAGTCGTGACCAACTCTTTGCAACCCCGTGAATTGCAGCACGCCAGGCCTCCCTGTCCATCACCAACTCCCAGAGTTCACTGAGACTCACGTCCATCGAGTCAGTGATGCCATCCAGCCATCTCATCCTCTGTCGTCCCCTTCTCCTCCTGCCCCCAGTCCCTCCCAGCATCAGAGTCTTTTCCAATGAGTCAACTCTCCGCATGAGGTGGCCAAAGTACTGGACTTCAGCTTTAGCATCATTCCTTCCAAAGAAATCCCAGGGCTGATCTCCTTCAGAATAGACTGGTTGGATCTCCTTGCAGTCCAAGGGACTCTCAAGAGTCTTCTCTAACACCACAGTTCAAAAGCATCAATTCTTCAGTGCTCAGCCTTCTTCACAGTCCAACTCTCACATCCATACATGACCACTGGAAAAACCATAGCCTTGACTACAGGACCTTTGTTGGCAAAGTAATGTCTCTACTTTTTAATATGCTATCTAGGTTGGTCATAACTTTCCTTCCAAGGAGTAAACATCTTTTAATTTTATGGCTGCAGTCACCATCTACAGTGATTTTGGAGCCCCAAAAAATAAAGTTGGACACTGTTTCCACTGTTTCCGATGTGCTGTACAATAGGTCCTTTTTGGTTATCCATTTTAAATATAGCAGTGTGTACATGACCTTTCTAAACTCCCTAACCATCCCTTCCCCCTGGCAACCATAATTTTGTTCTCTAAGTCTCTGAGTCCCTTTCTGTTTTGTAAGTTCATGTGTATCATTTCTTTTTATATTCCACATATAAGGGATGTCATATGATATTTCTCCTTCTCTGACTTATGAAGTAATTTTTTTAGCATAGTAGGCAGAGTGAATTACAAGTAATATGAAATGGTAATCTAGGAAGGAATAAGTAGTTCTGGTTGGGAGGTCTTTTATTTATTCAACAATGTGATTACTATTGTGTTTTAGGAGGAATTTTTAACAAGGAGATTTAATTGTAGCCCTGCTTGATCTAATAATCCATCAAAAATTGATTGAACACCTAGAATAAATGAGATATTTAAGAGAATAAGAGATAGCTACACACAGTTGAAGTTTTTACAGTAAGTCATGGCCCAATGGAGTGAAATAGATATATAACTAGTATTGATATTTAAAGCAAGATATGGTAAATATTATAATCCATGGGTAAAGGATATAATTTCTTGCTTACAGTGTGTTATTTATATGTGCTTTCAATATCTGTATATATTTTTTGGTCAAAGCCTCTAATACTGGATTTAGTTCAAATTGTAAAATGCTCACCATATTATCTAATAAATAAAGCTAGTCTTCATTTGTCAAACTAATAAGCCAAATCAGACTTAATTTTTGGTAAGAAAAAGGACAACTTCATTTTCAATTTAAGTAAACTGTATGTCCTTCTGAAAGCATCTCATTTCTGCTTGCTAATTCTAAGTTAGGTGAATTGATAGGCAAACAGTTCTACCCTGCAGTAGATAAAGGCATGGAGTTAGTGGCCAGTGAACTAAGAGTCTGTCTTTCTCATTTCTTACTTGATTCTTCCAGGACTCTTTCTCCAGACTAGGGCTCTTGAGTTGTTTCCAGTTGCTTGGTTATTTGGATGTTTTTAAGCCCCGAGCAATGTATTCTTGTGAGATTTGTAAAGTGGAGAAGAATAATTGTGAAAGAAAGGGGTGGCAGGTGGGGAGCTGTTGGAAAAGAAGATCCAGAGTGTTTTCAAGAAGATGATTTTAAGAAAGAGGAGATGTGAGAATTGAAGATCTGGAAATTGATTCTTATAAAATTACCCACAGTAGTGTGCGCTTTGGGATGACTTTGTGTTTTGAAAATGCTTCGTAAATGACAGGTTAAGAAATGTGAGTGGAATTTTCCTAGATGAGGAAGGTGGAGAGGAGAGTCAGTTTGTGGAAAGGGAGCATTCATATCATACATAGAAAGTCTTGAAAAGAACCTGCTGTTTATGGGAAGTAGAGATCCTCATTGTGACTTTAGGATGGAGCTATATTGTGAGAGTGACAGGAAGTAAGACTAAAGAGCTGATTGGGTTCAATTTGTGAAAAAATTTGCATGCTATTAATATCTAATTTAGATTTCACTTATGCAGGCAGAAGGGAGACACAGTGACTTTTCATCTGGACAGTGCTAGTATGTACAGATAATTCATATGGCAGAGTGAAGGAGAGACAGGAAGTTGGGACATGAGATTGGAGGCAGCCAGCCAGCTGAGAGATTTTACCCATCATAAAACAAACACTTTCTCCCTCCACATTCTGTAATTGATATGCGTCTTACAATTGATAGAAGTTTTAAATTAACTGGCAGTATTTTTTTTTTTTACTTTTTTGGAGATACATAAAATAATGATAAAATATTTTAAAGTCAGTGAAAACTATAATTCAGGTAGTGGTCCTAAAAGTAGGACCTGAAAGTGGGGGTTAAGTAGAATTCAAGACCCATTTCCAGAGAAGAAAAATCTGACTGATAGAGTAAATTTGTTCTTTGACTTATGATAAGAAGTTTCTTTCTTTCTTTTTTCTTTAAAAGAAGTTTCTAAAGATTGTTAAAATTTAAAGTTTAAGACCTGTCAAGGTACTTTGAATAAAGTCTTTTATAAAAAACTCAGTATGATTTTTATGGGAGCTGGATGATTTTTTGTGACTGAGAAAAGGTTTAATGGAGATAAAATATATATGTGTATGTATATGTGTGTATACATATATATACATATGTGTGTATTCATATATATATGTATACATGTGTATATATATATAAGACTAGCAATAAATGGTTTCAAATATAAGCCCTCTCTACTTTTGAACATCTTTCTTTTTCCCATTCCTTGGACTTTTTCTTCCATCCTTTCCCAGGTCTCCATTTATTTTCTTCTTAATTTCCTTTCTTGTCCTATTTACCTGAAAAAAAAACAACTACTGTCACTCCAAAAGCACTGTTTACTTATTTTTTAATTCTCTCCTTTTTTTCCTCTCCCTTTTCCTGCTGCCCTTTTTACCCCTGTTTTGTGGACAGTACTGGGAATAATATATAATACTGAAGGGAGCAATTAACTCAGCATTTGGCCCAGGGATAAGGTAGAGACTAAGTAGCTTGTGACTAACTCCTAAGGGCTCAATTTATATTAATGCTGCCTGTAGATTCACTTTCTTCACCTGACTGCACAGGACCAAACTCCCTAGTTGTTTATTCAAGTCAAGATTTACTTTTGCAGTGAATGAACAGATCCAAATAGGAAACAAAGTTCTTGAAAAGTGCCAGTTAGAAGAGGAAATCACAAAATCACACAGTTTTGCTAGAATGCTTATCACTATATATGATAATACTTGTTAACTGAATCCTGAAGAACAGTCAGTTTCTTAGCACTGAGAAATCTTCAGCTCAAAACCCTTAAAAAGATAGTTGGCTTCCTAGAACTAGTGTAGAAATTCAAGCACTCTTCTTTGGGACTGGATATTGGCCATTCTGTTCAAAGCTGTAAGGCATTGTCTCTCATATGTATTCTTTTTGTTTATGTTTAAATAATGTGTGTATAATAATAAATTTTAATTGTGAAAATTATATTCAGTTCATTTCAGCCTGAGGAGGCCTTACTAATATCTGTGAAAAGAAGGAAGCAAAAAGCAAAGGAGAAAAGGAAAGATATACCCATTTGAACGCAGAGTTCCCAAGAATAGCAAGGAGAGATAAGAAAGCCTTCTTCAGCAATCAATGCAAATAAATAGAGGAAAACAGTAGAATGGGAAAGACTAGAGATCTCTCCAAGAAAATTAGAGATACCAAGGGAACATTTCATGCAAAGATGGGCTCAATAAAGGACAGAAATGGTAGGGACCTAATAGCAGAAGATATTAGGAAGAGGTGGCAAGAATACACAGAAGAACTGTACAAAAGAGATCTTTACGAACTAGATAATCACCATGGTGTGATCACTCACCTAGAGCCAGACATCCTGGAATGTGAAGTCAAGTGGGCCTTAGGAAGCATCGCTACGAACAAAGCTAGTGGAGGTGATGGAATTCCAGTTGAGCTATTTCAGATCCTGAAAATTATATTACCCTTTTGGTATTATAAGGTGTTGCTTTTCTGTTAATTTCTTAGGTTTTTCTTGAATTATTTTTTGTTTGGCCCCTAAAAAAAAAGAATTCTGTTTTATATCATTCTGCAGCATATATTTGGAGAGATAGAATTATTTATTGGATTTAGCATGTAATCTGTTTTATACTTTAGCGATTTGCACGCCAGTAAAGTATTATTATAAAGATGGCTTATTATTTCAGTGCTATTAAGTGGAGTAGTAGGAGTTACATTCTGGATGTCCCATCAAAAAAAATTTCCCAGAGAGTCACTCACACCTTAATTGGAAAATCAAAACCAGTATCTTATGGGATAGCACCAACTGCACTTTTGGGCAAAATTTTCTTTGTAGTGTTTGTATCTATTTCCAGGTCATTTCTGATTAAATGGATCTCTTTCATAGTAGTTTATTTGCCATTGCCTATTGTTTCCTGGCAATTAATAAATGAGACTATTATACTATGGATAGATTTCACTTCTGTTAGGGTTGCTTGGCCCTGTCCTGATTCTAAAGTTTAAATCTTTAATAATTGGCCCTTTTTTGAATTTCAGTAAGCACTTCTAATTCACAAAGTGTCTTCTGAAAGAGAGCCCTTTGGCATGAAGAATTCTTGTTTTTAGATATGCATGGAGAAATTTTGTTTTGATATCTCATGAACCAAGAAGGAGTCATAAATTCAAACAATTTAAAGAGATACAATTTAAAACACCTTGTTGTGTAGTGTCTTTAATCAAGGGTCTTTAATGTTAAGTGTTACATTTTTAAGTTCCTGTATCTAAGACTGAAACGCTTTTATTTAAATTAAATTATTTTACTTTGTAAAGGTTTCTGCTGACATTGTTGATGCTGTCCATTCATAATTTTGAGTTCTGATTTAATTCCTGTAAGACTTTCCAAATACTAGTGTTTCAACAATTTTTAATCATTTTGAAATTTTACTGTTCTGTAGCAGGATCTCTGGAGGTACTGTCTGGGAAGAGTGCTCTCATGGTGATTTCAAAGAGAATTTCCTATTTAGGTGACTAGAGAGTTTACATTATGAAAAAGAACTGTGTGTGTTCTGGCTCTCTTGAAACACAAGTATTTTAGATATTTATTCTTTGTTTTCTTTATATCTGTTTCAGGTTTATAACCTTATAGTTCAACATCTGTAGATACTACACAATGGTCATTTCACAAGTCTAGTTGCCATCCGTCACCATACAGTTAACACCCTTCTCCCTTCCCCTCTGGTAGCAACTAATTTGTTTGCTGTATCTGTGAGCTTGTTTTTATTATATATTTTTTTCTTTCTAGATTTCACATTTCAATGAAATCATGTGGTTTTTATCTTTCTCTATCTGACTTACTTCACTTAGCATAATACCATCCAGATCCCTTCATGTTGCCTCAAATGGTAGGATTTCATTCTTTTTTATGGCTGAATAATATTTCATTGGGTATATGTACCACATCTTATTTATCCATTCATCTAACCGTGGTTACTTAGGTTGTTTCCATATCTTAGCTATTGTAAATAGTGCTTTAGTGAACATAGCAGAGCATATATCTTTTTGAATTAATATATATTTTTTGTTGTTCTTTGGATGAATACTCAGAAGAAGAATAGCTGGGGCATATGGAATTCTATTATTAGTTTTTTCAGTGATCTCCATATTGTTTTCCATAGTGTGTACACCAAGGTACAGTCCTGCCAACAGTTCCCTTTATACACTCCTCTCCAATATTTATGTCTTGTCTTTTTGATAATAGTCATTCTAACAGGTGTGAGGCAATATCTCACTATGGTTTTAAATTGTTATTTCCCTGAAAATTAATTATATTGAACATCTTCTAATATGTCTGTTGACCATCTGTATGTCTTTGGGGAAAAGAATGTCTATTTGGATCATCTGTCCATTTTTAAATCAGGTTGGTTTTTATTGTTGTTGTTGAGTTATATGATTGCTTTTATATTTTGGATATTAACCCCTTATAGGTTATGTGTTTTGCAAATATCTTGTGTTCAGTTGGTTGCCCTTTCACTTTGATGGTGGTTTCCTTTGCTGTGCAGAAGCTTTTTAGTTGGTTGTACTCTCACTTGTTTATTTTTGCTTTTCTTTCCACAAAAACATTGCTAACACCAATGTCAGTGAGGTTACCACGAATGTTTTCTTCTAGGGGTTTTATGATTTCAGATCTTACATTCAAGTCTGCAGTCCATTTTGAGTTAATTATTGTGTATGATATAAGATAGTGGTCTAGTCTCATTCTTTTGCATGTAGCTGTCTTGTTTTCCTAGTACTGTTTATTGAAGAGTCTGTGCTTCCTGAATTGTATGTTCTTTGCTCCTTTGTTATAGGTTAATTGTCCTTATATGTGTGGATTTATTTCTGGGTTCTCAATTCTGTTCCACTGATGTGTTTCATATATCTGTCTTTGGGCCAGCACCATACTGTTTTGATTACTCTTGCTTTGTAGTATAGTTTTAAATCAGGGCTCATGATACCTTCAGCTTTGTTCTTCCTTATTAAGATTGTTTTAGATATTTTGTGTGTGTGTATGTGTGTGTGTGTGTTGGGGGGGGTGTTCCATACAAATTTTAAATTTGTTCTATTTCTGTGAAATGCACCTTTGGCATTTTGAAAGGAATTGCATTGAATCTGTAGACTTCTTCATTTAATGAGGACATTTTAGCAATATTAATTCTCCCAATCCATGAGCATAGAGTATCTTCCCATTTTCCATTTTCTTCACTTTCCCTCATCAGTGTTTTATAGTTTTCAATGTAGAGGTATTTCACCTCTTTGGTTAAATTTATTCCTAGTATTTCATTATTTTTGATTAAATTCTAAATAGGATTGTTTTCTTAATTTTCTTTTCAGAAAAATTTTTATTAGTATATAGAAACACAACAGATTTCTGTATATTGATTTTATAATCTATGACTTTACTGAATTCATTTATTAGTTCTAAGAATTTTTTGGTTGAGTCTTTTTGGGGCTTTCCTGGTGACTCAGATGGTATAGAATCTGCCTACAGTACAGGAGACCCAGGTTCAATCCTTGGGAAGATCCCCTGGAGAAGGGAATGGCTACCCACTCTAGTATTCTTGCCTGGAGAATTCCATGGACAGAAGAGCCTGGCAGGCTACGGTCCATGGGGTTGCAAAGACTGGGACACAACTGAGTGACTAACACTTTCACTTTTTTAGGGTTTGTTTTTATTTTTATATATAATATCATGTCATCTGCAAATAATAACTAGATATGTGTAATACATAAAATAGTTTCAATTCTTCCTTTCTAATTTGGATGTCTTTTATTTCTTTTTCTTGCTTAATTGCTGCGGTTAGGACTTTCATGGAGAAGGCAATGGCACCCCACTCCAGTACTCTTGCCTGGAAAATCCCATGGACGGAGGAGCTTGGAAGGCTGCAGTCCATGGGGTCGCTGAGGGTTGGACATGGCTGAGCGACTTCACTTTCACTTTTCACTTTCATGCATTGGAGAAGGAAATGGCAACCCATTCCAGTGTTCTTGCCTGGAGAATCCCAGGGACGGGAAGCCCGGTGGGCTGCCGTCTATGGGGTTGCACAGAGTCGGACATGACTGAAGTGACTTAGCAGCAGCAGCAGGACTTTCAGTCTTATATTGCATAAAAGTGATGAGGGTGGGTATTCTTGTCTTAATGAATGGATTACATTAATTGATTATTGGATGTTGAACCATTCTTATATCCCTAGACTAAATCTCACTTGATTGTGGTATATGATCTTTTTAGTGTATTGTTGAATTTGGTGTGCTAATATTTTGTTGAGGATTTTGCACTGAATTATGTTCAGCAAAGACATTGACCTGTCATTTTCTCTTTTTTTGTGGTGTCTTTGTCTGGTTTTGGTATAAGGATAATAATGACTTAATAAAATATGTTTTAGGGGAAGGCGCCAAGATGGCGGAGGAGTAGGACAGGGAAAACACTTTCTCCCCCACAAATTCATCAAAAGAGCATTTAAACGTCGAGTAAATTCCACAGAACAACTCCTGAATGCCGGCAGAGGACATCAGGCACCCAGAAAAGCAACCCAACTCCTCGAAAGGAGGTAGGAAAAAATATTAAAGACAATAAAAGAGACAAAAGAGGGAGGGACGGAGTTCCGTCCCGGGAAGGGAGTCTTAAAAAGAGAGAAGTTTCCAAACACCAGGAAACCTTCTCACTGCCGAATCCGTGCCGAGCTTTGGAAGCACAGAGGACAACATAACAGGGAGAAAAAATAAATAAACAATTAAAACTCGCAGATTGCGAGCCCTACGGTAACTCCTCCAGCGGAGAAGCAGCGCAGACGCCTGCATCCGCCATTAGCAAGCGGGGGCTGGGCAGGGAGGCGCGGCGCGGGCTGCATCGCTGAGAGTAAGAATCTGGCCTGAATACCCTGAGCACTATCTGAGCGAAATAATTTGGGCTAGCAAACCAGACTGTGGGATATCTACCATGCGAAAAGCCAGCCCTAACCTAAGACACCGCCAGCCCGCGCACGGGACAAAGGACTAAACAGAGGTAGCCGGCTGCAAACCTTCCCCCTCCGGTGACAGGCAGCCAGAGCCGGAAGGGGGCAATCACAGCCCCAGAGAGACATTATCTATAAAACTGGTTTCTTTGCTAACTAAAACTTCTTGGGGGTCTGGACGGTCAACATCTGCCTGAGAAGGTGCGCCGGTTTTACACCCAGATAACCAAGTGGGGGGGAGGCGATAAGTCGCAGCATTGGCGCTCGCCAAACACCTCATCACCTGAGCTGCTCGGACCTGGGAAGAGCACAAAACGCAGCCCCAACTGAGTCTGCGCCTCTGAGGACTACCTGAGTGCCTGAACCAGAGCGGCTTGGACCTGGGAGGTGCATGCAACCCAGGGCCAGCCTCGGATTGTTCCCGGCGGAACAACCTAGAGCCTGAGCAGTGTGGGCAGGGAGGCTACACGCGCCGTGAGCGGGGGCAGACCCAGTGTGGCTGAGGCACTGCGAGCACACGCCAGTGTCATTTGTTTGCAGCATCCCTCCCTCCCTCCCCATAGCGCGACTGAACAAAGAGAAGAAATACAGCTCCACCCACCAGAACACCGACACAAGCTTCCCTAACCAGGAAACCTTGATAAGCCACCTCTACATACCCACACACAGCAAGGAAACACCACAATAAAGAGAACTCCACAAACTGCCAGAATACAGAAAGGACTCCCAAACTCAGCAATTTAAACAAGATGAAGAGACAGAGGAATACCCAGCAGATAAAGGAACAGGATAAATGCCCACCAAACCAAACAAAAGAGGAAGAGATAGGGAATCTACCTGATAAAGAATTCCAAATAATGATAGTGAAATTGATCCAAAATCTTGAAATTAAAATGGAATCACAGATAAATAGCCTGGAGACAAGGATTGAGAAGATGCAAGAAAGGTTTAACAAGGACCTAGAAGAAATAAAAAAGAGTCAGTATATAATGAATAATGCAATAAATGAAATTAAAAACACTCTGGAGCCAACAAATAGTAGAATAACAGAGGCAGAAGATAGGATTAGTGAATTAGAAGATAGAATGGCAGAAATAAATGAATCAGAGAGGATAAAAGAAAAACAAAGTAAAAGAAATGAGGACAATCTCAGAGACCTCCAGGACAATATTAAACGCTACAACATTCGAATCATAGGGGTTCCAGAAGAAGAAGACAAAAAGAAAGACCATGAGAAAATACTTGAGGAGATAATAGTTGAAAACTTCCCTAAAGTGGGGAAGGAAATAATCACCCAAGTCCAAGAAACCCAGAGAGTCCCAAACAGGATAAACCCAAGGAGAAACACCCCAAGACACATATTACTCAAATTAACAAAGATCAAACACAAAGAACAAATATTAAAAGCAGCAAGGGAAAAACAACAAATAACACACAAGGGAATTCCCATAAGGATAACAGCTGATCTTTCAATAGAAACTCTTCAAGCCAGGAGGGAATGGCAAGACATACTTAAAATAATGAGAGAAAATAACCTACAGCCCAGATTATTGTACCCAGCAAGGATCTCATTCAAGTATGAAGGAGAAATCAAAAGCTTTTCAGACAAGCAAAAGCTGAGAGAATTCTGCACCACCAAACCAGCTCTCCAACAAATACTAAAGGATATTCTCAAGACAGGAAACACAAAAATGGTGTATAAACTCGAACCCAAAACAATAAAGTAAATGGCAACGGGATCATACTTATTAGTAATTACCTTAAACGTAAATGGGTTGAATGCCCCAACCAAAAGACAAAGACTGGCTGAATGGATACAAAAACAAGACCCCTACATATGTTGTCTACAAGAGACCCACCTCAAAACAGGGGACACACACAGACTGAAAGTGTAGGGCTGGAAAAAGATTTTCCATGCAAATTGGGACCAAAAGAAAGCAGGAGTCACGATACTCGTATCAGATAAATTAGACTTTAAAACAAAGGCTGTGAAAAGAGACAAAGCAGGTCACCACATAATGATCAAAGGATCAATCCAAGAAGAAGATATAACAATTATAAATATATATCCACCCAACATGGGAGCACTGCAGTATGTAAGACAAATCCTAACAAGTATGAAAGGAGAAATTAACAATAACACAATAATAGTGGGAGACTTTAATACCCCACTCACACTTATGGATAGATCAACTAAACAGAAAATTAACAAGGAAAAAAAAAAAAAAACATGTATCTATAAAGCTCACTAAAGCAAAGCACAGTAAAATGAGGTATGGCAATAAAAGGCGTTAAATTTATCAAAAAAAAAAAATAAATAAAGTGCTGAAAAATTAAAAAAAAAAAAAATAAAATAAAATATGTTTTAAAGATTTCTCTTTTCTTCAATGTTGTGCAAGAGTTTTGAGAAGAATAGCTATTAAATATTCTTTCAGTATTTTGTACAATTTATCAATAAAGCTGTCTGGTCCTGGGCTTTTGTTTGTTGGAATATTTGTTTTTTAGTCATGAAAAGGAGCTTCCATTTATTTAAAATTGTTTAGCATATTAAGTTTTATCTGCCATACTACTTTATCTTATTTGCTCAATAACTGAATAGAGAATCCTTTTGAAAAGGCCTGTTAGATGGTGATAGGAATTTTCTTCATTATCTTTGAAGGACCACTACTGAGAATAAAACATGAAGAAAAGTTAGAAGTAAATATTTATTCATTCATTCATTCATTCACTTAGGTAATTCATGAGATACTTTTGAGTAGCTTACTATCTGCTGCTGCTGCTGCTAAGTCGCTTCAGTCGTGTCTGACTCTGTGTGACCCCATAGACGGCAGCCCACCAGGCTCCCCCGTCCCTGGGATTCTCCAGGCAAGAACACTGGAGTGGGTTGCCATTTCCTTCTCCAATGCATGAAAGTGAAAAGTGAAAGGGAAGTCGCTCAGTCGTGCCTGACTCCCAGTGACCCCATGAACTGTAGCCCACCAGGCTCCTCCATCCATGGGATACTCCAGGCAAGAGTACTGGAGTAGGGTGCCATTGCCTTCTCTGTACTATCTGCTAGAGGTACTAAGTATTAAATGATCTTTAAAGTATTTCTAACAATTATAATGTAGAATGTGAGTCTTAGAATTTGTGTGAAAAAAAATCTTGCTAACATCTTTTCTTCCTCTAAATATGCATGTTTATTTCAATACAAAAAAAGATCTAGGTTATAATTACTATTTCCTAATAACTCTAGTGCAAGAAACATGACTCTGCATTTGGAACTTTAGTGATATTCTAAACTGGCAGGTTTACTGAGTTAGAGTCGTTTTGATTTTGACAGTTGTTGAAAGGATCTTTACAGATATTCATTTAGCAAAACTTTTCCCAATATTAGTAGTCTGCAGTCTCTGACTTTGGTCATTCTGCTACAAATGTACACTGTTTATCTCAAGGAAACCTTTGCAATTAAAATGCATGATTATTTCCTACCTTTCATATCAGGATATCAGGAGTTCTTAAGTTTTTAATTTTGTTGCTTCTTTTGGGAAATTTTGCTTAGGTGCTGGATGTGATAACAATTAGAATGGAGAAAGGAAGGAGCCCATGTGTGCCTGTGTCACTCCAAGGAGCCTGGATTCTCCGAAAGTTCACAAAAATCTGTTCATCACTTTCATTAAAAACCTTCAGAGCTCAGTTTCTATATCTATATGTGTGTTTTTTTGCATGTAGAAAAAATAATGTTATTTTAATGTTGGAATTTCAGTTTCAGGTATTTCAACATCAATATCATGACAGTATTGTATACAGCACACTTTATATCCGTAAATGTTTTGTATTCAAAGCAGATCCATAGTTTGTACTTGTACATCACCATTTCTTCTTATTCCCCACACTCACATACAATGTACCTCTTGATGGAGAAAACTGAAAACTTGATTGTCAATGTTTCTGATGTTGCAATTTGCATTTTTATGTAATTTGACACAAAGTACTCAATGTTAAGTCTACATCCATCTCAGATGTTTTAGAGACCAAAAGTCTTTGTTTTCCTATTAGTATTTTATGTATAATTTCCTGTGAGCATTTTGTATATAAAATACATAAAGGAATACTTAATTTTTCTATTTTAAATTCCTCTTAACTGATATAAAATGCATATGTTTAATATTGTTTTAAAAATACACTTAAACACATAATAAAAGTCTTATTTGCTATGCCTTTTACTGATAAAAAACAGTCTGGAACAAATAAATTCTTTGAAATCTAAAGAATTTTGTATTTCAGAGACATCTAAAAGGACATTTGCAAAATTGCCAACATTTTACTTGTAAATTTAAAATCGTCTTTAGGCAACCTAGGCTTGTAGAAGGATTTGTAACCAGTTTGCCAGATTGCCAGGCATTTTTGTGAGCTTAGTCCGCTTAAGCTCACAAGTAAGAGCTACTATTAAGAATTTATTTATTCAACAAATTTGTATTGAGCCTTTTTAAAAGCAACAGTCCCTTTTCTAGGCACTGGAGTTATAGTAGTGAGCATATTCCACAATATCATCTTTGTCTTTATGGAGCTTGCATTCTGGGTGGGAACATAACAGAAAAGTAAGATACATGATATATCAAATAGTGATTTTATAGAGAAAAGATGAAGTTAGACAGGAAGATGGGGAGTGCTGGGGGTATTCAATTTAAAATAGGGTGGTCAGGAAAGGTCTCGCAGAAATGACCATTTAAGCAAGACCAAAGGAGATCAGGGAGTGACTGCGTGCTTACAGGGGGAATGTGTTCCAACCAGAGCATATTCTCAATCCCTGAGGCAGTAGCTTGGCTGGAGGTCTGGGAGGCTTGGAGAGTTGGGTTGACTGGTACTGAGTGAATGAAATGGGAGAGTAGGAGAGGAAGAGGTGCAAAGAGGTATTGTGTGCAGGGAATGGGGAAATCATATAATACTTTGTGAGGAGTTTGGCCTTACTCCAAAGAAAATGGAAAACCATTTGAAAGCTCTAAGCGTGAAGAGTTAATGAAAACATCTTCAGAAACTTTAACTATACGTTGTGTGGTGAAACCTCTTATTTATAATAACTGGTTCTTCTACGCTTCCCTTCCAAATTTCTTCCTTTGTTCTGAATGTTGAATTTAGGAAGACTTTACGTTTCTAATATACACATACCTCAAATAAGCTGTGGGAGGTTTTTCAGAGTCCAGTTTCAGGTGATGCCGGACACAGAGTAGTGTATCAGTTCAGGCAGAAACCAGACTGCAGCTTTCTCTTCAGGGCTCTGGCCATGACATTTTGACATGGAAACACAGAGGCCATAAAACTGAGACCGTAGAAGTAATAGTTTTTAAAGGAGATTTTCAGACTACTACACTTTTCTTGCCCTAGTTAATAGAATAGGACATGCAGAGAAGAAGGAGTTAAGTGGCTTGACTAATATTTTCCTGGATTGTAAGAGAGAAGTAGGGGTAGGAGGGAATGAAGGAAAAAAAAAAATCTGACCTAAAAAAAAAAAACTTGAGATGCTTGGGAATCCTTGAAAAAATCCAGATGGTGAAGACATAAAATTAGAGTGATCATATGTCCTGTTTATTTCCCAGGAAATCCCAATTTATGCCTCTTGTTCAGTGTAATTATTAATAGCCCCCCCCTTTTCATTCCCAGAGGTGTCCTGATTTTGATAATGAGCTAATGTGGTTATCTAACATAGAGTCCATTACTGTTATGCTTCATTTATATTAATATCATTTATATTATTTGAAATCATTTTAATTTTTGGTGTGTTCATAATTTTAGCTTGATTTGGGCTATTACTAATGTTCATTATTTTAATATTTTGTCTTTTCTTTAACATTTTTTCTCCTATGGGAATAGCTTTATAGATTTGTGTTTAAAGAGATGGGAGATTTTTCCCTTTCTAAGTAATTCAGAAAGATATGCATTTTTAATTTTAGAAGATGCTTATATTTATTTTACTTAACATTTTTTTCTATTGAATGAAAGACTATTTTAGAGTCAAAGTTTCTGTAGTGTTGCTGTAAGAGTAATGTTAAATAAATATATTAAAATTGCAATGTTATATTTATGTATAACATAAATTTATATGTTACATAAACATCACAGTGCAGTGATGTTTCCAATTGAGATACTATATTAGCAAAGTGAATGTGGGCACAGATATAAAAGCGTTCATTCCAGAAAATTCCCTTAAAAATGAAACCTTTATTTTTGTCTTCAGACTCCTTCCATAAACCAAAACTCTTCAAAGCTTTTAAATAATACATGAATAGTGGTGGTTGTTTAATTGCTAAATTGTGTCCGACTCTTGCAGTCTCATGGACTGTAGCCCGCCAGGCTCCTCTGTCCATGGGATTGTCCAGGCAGGTATACTGGGGTGGTTTGCCATTTTCTTCTCCAGGGGATCTTCCAGACCCAGGGAATGTTTATTATGATGTATATACATAAATATAACATTCCCTGGTAGCTCAGTTGGTAAAGACTCTGCCTGCAATGTAAGAGACCCTGGTTCGATCTCTGGGTCTGAAAGATCCCCTGGAGAAGGAAATGGCAACCCACTCCAGTATTCTTGCCTTAAAAATCTCATGGACAGAGAAGCCCGGCAGGCTACAGTCCATGAGATTGCAAGAGTCGGACACAACTTAGCAGCTAAACCACCACCATTTATGTATTATTTAAAAGCATCGAAGAGTTTTGGTTTGTGGAAGGAGTCTTAAGACAAAAATAAAGGTTTCATTTTTAATGGAATTTTCTGGAATGAATGCTTTTATATCTGTGCCCACATTCACTTTGCTAATATAGTATCTCAGTTGGAAACATCACCGCACTGTAAATATTCTTATAATGTTCTTATAGACATGGCATTGTAGTATCAGAGGAAGAAAACTTAATGGAGAGTCTGGAAACTTGAATTCTAATTTTGTTTTATCTAGTAAGTGGCTTTCTGACTTCGCCAATATCATCTATCCAGTCTGTGCCTAAGGCTGTCTCTCTGGCCTAAACCAAGTCATAGGCTATTCTGTGGAGCCATGGACCTAATATATTTGAAAGAATTTTATAAATTATCATTTCTATCTGAATCTGAGATTGCATTAGATCTGTAGAAAAAAAGAAAACTCTTTTAAGTGAGATGGTTAAATTTCTTTCCTAAGGAAGTTCTGAACCACTAAGTTAATTACCTCTTTCCCCTAGGGAATGAATCAGCTAATTATAAAGAGAGAGCCAAGGTCAAATTTAAGCCAATCTTTCCATTAGTCTAGGAGCTACTTAGTTCATCCATTGCATAGCGGGAATTCTGGAGCTAATGTGAACAGTTTGACAGATTTGGGAGTCTAGGCAAACAGACTTTTCATAATGACTTCATTATTTTATTGAAAATAATGTGTATTAATAGACTGTCAGAGATACCCAAATGTCTATCTTTCACATACAAATACATTATGGATTATGTGCACCAATGACCTGCATGATTGGCATAGATAATTAAATTTTAACTCTCTGTTTGCAACTAATCCAGCTTAATATCTGTGTTTCAGTGTAGGACAAAGCTTTCACCAGAGATATTGGAGTGAGAATGACTATGTTTAAATAGGCTTAAGCATATTCCTTTTTAATAATGTTCATTCACAGTTTTATTATTTGATTGAGTAGATCCACATTCTGTCCTCCTATCGTTGGCCTATCTTTGACATAAATGGTATTTTTATGAACTACATTTTCATTAGTGCAATGAATCATCCGTTTCTGGATATCTGCCAACAGATCAGTCGTGACCTTGGGATTAAAATAACAATTGGGAAAAATAATCAGATTTCCATATGTGATGCCAGGCAATGTAAAGAGTATAAGGTGTGCCCTTTCCCCAGCACACGCTTATTCAAACACACAGAAATGAAGGAAAAATGAAGTTAACCTTTTGTGTGATATTATTTTTAAGGACTGGAAAAACAATGACCAATGAGAGCAGTTACGGTGTACCATTGTTATTGAGTGTACTTTTAATGTGTGTTTGGGGTGGGATTGGGGTGGAAAGTTTTAGAAGCTGGGATATCTGATTTAGGGTAGAAATGAGTTCTGGCAATTTACATTTTAATGTTTTTCTCATTGTTGCTGTTGTTCAGTTGCTAAGTCGTGTCTAACTCTTTGTGACCCCATTAGAGCACACCAGGCTCCTTCGCTCTCCTCTATCACCTGGAGTTTGCTCAGATTCTCATATATATTTTTAAAAGTTAAGTGGCTCTTTCTCCTACAGTAAAAGAAGAAAATGAAAGTAAAGAAAGAAGGAGAAAAGAGAACAGAAAGAAAACAGGTGAACAGAAGCTTCTGAATAAGCCCTAGGATTGGTTCTTGATTTATTAATAGCTTGTTCTAGATTTGTTTTTTGTTTTACTGGGCCTGGTGGTGGTGATAGAGATGATTGTGAGAAACATGGTTTTACCTTTAAATATGAAGTATCGGAATAAATAATACAGGTTTTAATAGTGAACATTTCAATAGGTTAAGATTCTTTCATTCTTAACAATTCATCCTTAATATATTGAACCAAGCAGACATGGAATCACATAAATGATTGCATGAACGCACTGACTGAAAAGTATATTGAACTGAGAAAACCACGGTAAAAAATGTTAAATATTTTGCATATTTTAAAACACAGAAATTTTAATAATTTGCAGTGTTATTCTCTCAACTCATGTTCATTTTTACAGAAAGTATTCCAAGGATGTTTCCTTTTTTGCCCGGTGTTATCCAGAAAATGCTCCTCTAAACCTAGACCTCTGTTAAATGTAGAGGTGTATTTCAGGTATCTGCGCTGAGAATTAAAACTGTCATGAGAATGTAGCCAGATAATGCATAGCTGAAGTACCAGCATTGTTCCTAACTGGTGAGCCCAGTAATGCTGGATGTGCCTTTCGTTTTTGTTAATGAAAATGCCTAGTAGAATTCCTAGGGTTGTGTAACAGTGCGCTTGCTCTAAGGACCAGTGTTACTTCAAATGACTTCTGATGTCATATTTATTAACAGAACAATGATTATCAAATAGTCTACACATTTACCAAACTTTTTAAAGTATTTTCAGAATTTCCATGTAATACGGGCTCCTTAATTTAAATATAGGTTATTTTATGTCTATGAGGGAGAATGAGAAAAATTCAGTAGGGTAAAGAAAGAAAAGAAGAAATTAAGAAAATTTCTCTAAAGAAAACAAGAAGGAATTAAGGATTCATAGGATACCTCCACCTGGTGGGATCTCTTCTATTTTTAAATGTGTTTTGATAGTGTTAAGAACACAATCTAAGAGAGAGCCTGTGTGAACTTTATATCATCTTGGCTATTGGATAGTGACTAGTACATGCATTTGCTTTCAGAAAAAAGTGTGTTTTGTTCCTTAAAGCATTTTCTAGCTGAAAGTTACTAGCTGATAATGTTCTATATTATTTTTATACGATAAATATGTTTGGAGTTGTAAATGTTACTGTACACCACAATGTGTCTATTCTTATGGAATGCAGTCATCCCTAAAGGTTGATACTTGGGAATCCTGAGTATGCCTTGCATTTTTTTTTCTTTTTTTTTCCTTTCTATAAACTCATTTATTTTTTAAATGTATTTTTAATTGGGGTAAAATTGCTTTACAGTGTTGTGTTGGTTTCTGCCGTACAACAATGCAAATCAGCCATAATTATATGTACATCACCTCCCTCTGGAGCCTCCAACCCCTCATCCCATCCCACCCCTTTTGGTCATCACAGAGCACCAGGCTGAGCTCCCTGTGTTAAATAGCAACTTCAGCCTTACATCTCTCTATGTGGCTGTTGAGGATGTTGGATTTGATTTTTGCATGTGGTTTTTCAAAAAGTAGCCTGCTTTAAATAACTTTTTAAACATTCATGCTTTTTAGCAAAAAAAAAAAAAAGCATAGAACTTAGAATTTCAGCTTGCAATTGTTGTGGGTTTTTTCGTTTTGTTTTGTTTGCATACCTGTGAAGGGATGCTGACTAGAGTCTCTTTTAATTCTCAAAATATGATTTTTCCTTGAAATGAACTCTTAAGTGGTATGATCTGGAATATATCAGACCTGATAAAATGAGAAATCGTCCACACTGATGTAAAAAGTTTTACTAAATCTGTTTCTATGAACTAACATTTAGTTCTGTTATACATAGCAACTACAGAGGAAGCTGTGTGTTTCATATAATTCCATGTGAGTCCTTTATAAAAGACACTATAGTGTGATTTTTTAAAATGACTTTTGGATAATCCAGTATAGCACTTCACATTTTTTACAATGTACAGTTGGAATTAGTGCTTTCTACCACTTAGCAACTAATGAAAAATATATACGAAACCGTGAATCTATATAAGAAAGTCATTTTGTAGGAAGATTTGGAAGGTTTTTCTCTTATTGTAATATGGATTGTGATTGTAATATGGATGATTTTAGCTTAGAATGGTTGAATTCTACTTGACATCATTTTTTATAATAAAATTCCCCTCTTCACTGGAATTTCTGGTACAAGACTTGTTTGGAGTGATTTGGAATAGAATACTTGGACTTTCTCATGGTGTAATTTAAGCAAGACAATCTGAATAAAACTACAGGAGGAATTTAAGACAAAGATGTCCTTTGGGTTTAGCTAACATTTTGCAGTGCAGTCCTAAGGTAAAACAGTAAGTATATCAAGCTTATTGAAGTGACTAGCATACAGGCCATTATTTAATATGAATGGCTAGTTTAACCTTTGAGTGCCTGAGTGTACATGTGAGTTATTGATAGATAATACGTAAGGGGTCATTAGATTACAGACATCATTCTCATGTGAATTGAGAAACTGAAGAGGGAAAATTACCAGTGTTTAATTTCATTTGCATGTAGTAAGGGAAAAAAACTGCTTCCATAGTGCCGATTGCAAACAAGTATATTTTTCATTGAGTATCAAAAAAGCTAGATCTTTTTATTCAAAGCTGTTAATCTCCAGCTGAAAAAGAATTAGTAATTCTGGTAAATGAAATTTACTGTCAGTATTGTCTACTTAAAGATTATATTTTAGACTGATTATAAAAAAGGGGATTAAAATAGAAGTGTAAATGTTTCTGGTGAAAAAAGGGATAGGTTAATTTTCCCTCTCTCGTTGGACTATTATTTTAGCAACAAAAGAAAGAGAAAAAAAGGAAAATAAAAACCAAACTTGCTGTCAAGTAATTGTGAAAAACAAAGCATTGGATATACACAGTATTATTCAACTGTATTAGGCTGTTATAAAAATTAGGATACTAAATGAGCTGATTTCCTTTATGATGAAAATATGCATATGTATTTGCAATCTTAGTATATAAGTGGCAGTAATACATGTTTTCTTCCTAAGTATGTTCATCTGTTTTATATTTAATTGGGAGAAAATTTCTTTCAGTTTTCTGATTATAATGATAACATGGCATGCAAGAAACCAGAGAATGTTAATCAAACCTCATGATTATAAGTATTTAACTTCATGGAAAATGATCATTACGGATGTTCAGTAACAATCATTTGGCCACATTTTATGTAAAGTTAGTTCCATCCTTAATACTATAAAGTTATGCATTTGTGTATCTTGCTAATGAAGGGAATTTGTAAATCTTCTGATTTCGAGTTTGAATCTCTCATTTCATTTTGCAGCTTAGAAATTACTTTTAGAAAATCATTATGCATTGTTTTATGAAATATAATTTATTAACTGGCCTCTTCCAAGATTGTAATGTGTATTGTTATTCATTTTATTCTAGGCGTTGAGAACTTTTAATACTAATTTGTTTAAAGAAAATAAACCTTCTAAGAATAAAAGTTTTATTCTATGCCATGGATGATTCAGAATAACATGATTTACTTTCTCATTGAAGTAACTTATAAATGACATTTCCTTATAAACTCTGGTACTGAAATTTCACTAGATGAAAGAGAAATATATGTTTAACTTAATGGTGAGATTTTATTATTAGAATTATTTTTTTAAGAAGAGATAAATTCTCTTGTCTGTTTTTACCTTCATGTTAGTTTTAAATTTATTCTTAAGACTTATTCAGAAGCTAAAAATAAATATTATAGCTTTACTTTTAATTATATTTCTACTTATCTGCAATGTTCATTTTGTTACAGACTACTTTTTAAGGAATGGAAATATTTTATTAAAATTTCGTGCATATATTATTCATTGCTGGATAGTTTCTTCTATAAGTAGAAAAATACGGATATAAAATATTTCATTAGAACATATGAGTTGGAGATGTCACAGGTATAACTAATGATCATCAATGAGGTAAAATATTAGTTTTTTTTTTTAAGGAATTAATGTCAACAATATCCTGTGTATTTTTTTAACCACTAATTTTACCTTTAGATTTTCTTTAAGTATCTTATTATGGTTTTAGGCATTTCTGTGCCTTTCTAAATATTAAAGCTGGGCTGTGTACATGAATACTTGCCATTAGGTCATATACATTTGAAATATATCTTACTTCTATGTTCATCAGTGATATTGGCCTGTAGTTTTCTTTTTTTGTGGGATCTTTGTCAGGTTTTGGTATTAGGGTGATGGTGGCCTCATAGAATGAATTTGGAAGTTTACCTTCCTCTGCAATTTTCTGGAAGAGTTTGAGCAGGATAGGTATTAGCTCTTCTCTAAATTTTTGGTAGAATTCAGCTGTGAAGCCATCTGGACCTGGGCTTTTGTTTGCTGGAAGATTTTTGATTACAGTTTCAATTTCCGTGCTTGTGATGGGTCTGTTAAGATTTTCTATTTCTTCCTGGTCCAGTTTTGGAAAGTTGTACTTTTCTAAGAATTTGTCCATTTCTTCCACGTTGTCCATTTTATTGGCATATAATTGTTGATAGTAGTCTCTTATGATCCTTTGTATTTCTGTGTTGTCTGTTGTGATCTCTCCATTTTCATTTCTAATTTTATTGATTTGATTTTTCTGCCTTTGTTTCTTGATGAGTCTGGCTAATGGTTTGTCAATTTTATTTATCCTTTCAAAGAACCAGCTTTTGGTTTTGTTGATTTTTGCTATGGTCTCTTTTGTTTCTTTTGCATTTATTTCTGCTCTAATTTTTAAGATTTCTTTCCATCTACTAACCCTGGGGTTCTTCATTTCTTCCTTTTCTAGTTGCTTTAGGTGTAGAGTTAGGTTATTTATTTGACTTTTTTCTTGTTTCTTGAGGTGTGCCTGTATTGCTATGAACTTTCCCCTTAGGACTGCTTTTACCGTGTCCCACAGGTTTTGGGTTGTTGTGTTTTCATTTTCATTCGTTTCTATGCAAATTTTGATTTCTTTTTTGATTTCTTCTGTGATTTGTTGGTTATTCAGCAGCGTGTTGTTCAGCCTCCATATGTTGGAATTTTTCATCATTTTTCTCCTGTAATTGAGATCTAATCTTACTGCATTGTGGTCAGAAAAGATGCTTGGAATGATTTCTATTTTTTTGAATTTACCAAGGCTAGCTTTATGGCCCAGGATGTGACTCTGTGGGAGAGGGAGAGGGTGGGAAGATTTGGGAGAATGGCATTGAAACATGTAAAATATCATGTATGAAACGAGATGCCAGTCCAGGTTCAATGCACAATACTGGTTGCTTGGGGCTAGTGCACTGGGACGACCCAGAGGGATGGTATGGGGAGGGAGGAGGGAGGAGGGTTCAGGATGGGGAGCACATGTATACCTGTGATGGATTCATTTTGATATTTGGCAAAACTAATACAATTATGCAAAGTTTAAAAATAAAATAAAATTAAAAAAAAAAAAGAATTTTGGGAACTTCTCTAGTGGTCCTGGGACTCTGCATTCCTAGGTCCCCCAGGACTCTGCAGGGGGCCTGGGTTCCATCACTGGTCAGGGAACTATCAATGGATCCCACATGGTGCAACTAAAGATCCTAAATGCTGAAACAAAGATCAAAGAACCTGCATCCGCAACTAAGACCTAGCAAGTCAAGAAAATAAATAAATATTATAAATAAATAGATAAATAAAGATTAAGAAAAGAAAAAAAAAAAAGAAATATATCTTACTGTGGCATTTTTCTCAATTTATTTTCTCCTTTATATTCCATGACTCAACACTATTAATGGATTTTGAAATTATTGTTTAAATGTTATACTTTCCAGATGCAGTAATGAAATATTTCAAAATATGAAAAATATGAGCAGATGATAAAACGTAGCATATCAGGCTTTAGCAGTGAATCTGAGAACCCCAATCTCACCCTTCCATCTCTCCCCTATTCTTATGCCCTACAGTAAGAATTTAACAATTGATTTCGCAACACCTGGCTCAGTGTCTGACACGTAATAGACATGAACAAAAGCTTTTGAAATGAATGAAGAAACTCAGGTCTTCAACAGAGGTTCTCAAAGGGACCATATGTTTATTTGTGATATGAATGAGTGTCTGGATATCCAGTAAAAACTGTGGAAGATAAGTAGTGGTAGAGAACATTCTTCATTTGGTGTTGATTGCTTATGCGTCATCTGAGACTTTTTAAAAAAGTATGTTTCTGTTCATTTCAGCCCTCAAAACCGATTACTTTTCCACATCTGTTTAATTCATTAGTTCTCTGTTTCATCTAGGGAGTAGTTGGTTTTGTAGTTTATCCCCACTGCTGAAATATTCTTATTTGTGTCCTTATCTGGATGATGGAAGAACTGCGTTTTCCATTGGTATGTGTGATTTTTTTCCTTTGTTTTCTCTAAATGAATTGTTTCTAGAAAGGAATTTAAACTAGGGTAATTATTATTTAATCTTCCTAGTGTTTGTGAAAACAAAAGTTGACCTCATACAGTGAAGGTCTATGGGAAAACTTGGGTGTAGCAAATTTTTTTTTTAAAAGTAGAGGGGAAAACAATTCAGCAGTGAAGGCAGGAGAGTATGCTTCAGTTTTCCACATTTTATCTCCAAAAAAAAGGTCACTCAAAAAAAAAATGCAGTTTTTAAGGGATTTTCCTTAGAGTACTTCCATTATCTGAATAATATTTGATGGCAAAGATCAAACAACTTTGATTCAACTCAGGATATGCTGAGGGTAAAATCTTTTTCTTTTGTGGAAGGCTCCATTCTCCCATGAACACTGAGAAGGAAAACTTGGGTACATTCTACGTAAGTCCATTTAATAAATTTTCCTTTTCCTCCTCCCTTTTTCCCCCTCTTTCCTCTTTTCTGTAACACCTGTCACTTTCTCCTTCCCTTTTTTCCCCTTTTCCTTCCATTAGTGTTTATTAAGAGTTTATTTCTTGCTGGGCTCTTCTTCAGGACACATAGTTCATCTTCAGACTCCAGAAAGAGACGAGAAGTAGTAGAATGATGCCTGTTCTTGTCCCACCTCAACAAACAAATCCTATCTGGAGATACAGACCCTTTTGGCATCGCTCATGGCCTCTGTCTGACCCACTGCCGGGATTAGAAAAAGCATAGGGTTTTGCCTCTTTGGGTTGGGACAGGATTTCGGTCCTGTGTCTGATTCCTCTGAACCCTTTTGTGCAATACACACGCTGCAGTGGAATGCAGCAGCCCCGCCTTATGCCGATTTCTGTTTTTAAATGTGTTCCTTCTAAAAATGTAGCCCTGGGGAATGCCCCTGGGATTTATGATTTTACATTATAGGTGAATACTTGAAACCCCTGTGTGGCTTGTATTTTCAAAATGTAAAGGGATCTGGAACCTACTGGTATTGTTCCCTCATTTAACAAACAAGGCAGTTGAGCGATTGAAAAGTGAAGTTATGTAGCCGTTCAGTGGCAGAGACCTGCCTGAATCGGTCTGCAAATCCAGAGACCCTTGCGGCTCAGTTAGCATTATGCCCTGCTCTTTCATTCACTCAGCATATAGACAAAATCAAATTTGATAGTCTAAAAATGGAGTGTGTTTCTGAAAGTTATTTGGAAGACCGATTTTATTTTATAAATTAGGTAGTTTAGCATGCTCTAGGATAGAGAATCGTTACCAGATGTACCGGGGTGTGCATCCAAACTCTGCCACTTAATATTAGAATGAACTTGGACCACGTATTTAGCCTCTTTTTCTTAATCTGTCAAATGGGGACAATAAAAACTCATATTATGTGGTTATGGTGAAACCAGGACTCAAATCCAAGGATTCAAAGCTCCTGACAGCAGAATAAAGTGCGCCAGGGAAAATGAAATCCATGTAGAATGTCTGGCCTCAATTTACCCACTAGTGTAGCTCATTTCTTCAGCAAATTTTAGCAGCATTTCTCAGAGCTAGCACTATTTAATTGATTTGTACTCCAAATAGCATCCTTTACTTATATAATTTTGGAACATTTTCTTTTCACTGATTGTTGAAGGTATCTTATTTATATTTGGATAACACTTCAGGGAAGTAGTTTTTCAGTAGTTTCACTTTCAAAATGTTTTGTGATGTAGTTTATCATAGATGTATGTGGCGATTTTATTTAATTCTATGAGGTAGGCTATTATAATAAACAGGACTCTTTGTAGCAAGTGAATAATTCTAGAAAGTTCTGAAGGACTCACTGGTTTTTGGAATGCAGGGCCTCCAATCTGGAGATCAGCTGGAGATCAGCTGGTGAAATATAATATACAGCATTGTGACTGGGAACAGTTAAGAAAATTCAGGATTCAAGAAAGTATAATTTCTCTCATTTGTTGTCACCAATTGTTCCTTAATATTGGACAGTGCCATTTACTCTGCAGATGGGAGGAAAATAGTTCATAAAATTGAAGTGTATTTGAGGACTGTATTACTGTAGTTTTTCCTTACATGGTACAATAGCTAAATAATGTTCCCAATTGAGAAATCATATATAATGTTAGGCATTTTATTGATGGTGAATATCTTTCCTTTGCATTCCTATGTAGGTCAGCCAAAAACTCACCTCAAAGATCATCTCCATTCTTCGATTTTTCAATATATTCATTGTTGGCACAAAGGTTCAAGACATAGGGAATTTTCTCTTTTAATTAAGCCAGATAGTTGTTTAATAAAAGAGCCTCTAAATTTGGTGATGCTATAGGCTGTCATCTACTGAATACGTCATACTTCACTATTTAGGTGCTGCTCTTATTGAGCTTTGGTTAGAAAACTTACATCTTAAACTGATCATGTTATTTTTGTAAATGATTAGCAGTGCTTTTACAGTGTCAGACTTTATTTTGGGGGGCTCCAAAATCACTGCAGATGGTAACTGCAGCCATGAAATTAAAAGAGGCTTACTCCTTGGAAGGAAAGTTATTACCAACCTAGATAGCGTATTGAAAAGCAGAGACATTACTTTGCCAACAAAGATCTGTCTAGTCAAGGCTATGGTTTTTCCAGTGGTCATGTATAGATGTGAGAGTTGGACTGTGAAGAAAGCTGAGCACTGAAGAATTGATGCTTTTGAATTGTGGTGTTGGAGAAGACTCCTGAGAGTCCCTTGGACTTCAAGGAGATCCATCCACTCCATTCTGAAGGAGATCAGCCCTGGGATTTCTTTGGAAGGAATGATGCTGAAGCTGAAACTCCAGTACTATGGCCACCTCATGTGAAGAGTTGACTGATTGGAAAAGACTCTGATGCTGAGGGGGATTTAGGACAGGAGAAGAAGGGGACAACAGAGGATGAGATGGCTGGATGGCATCACGGACTCGATGGATGTGAGTCTGAGTGAACTCCGGGAGTTGGTGATGGACAGGGAGGCCTGGCGTGCTGCGATTCATGGGGTCGCAAAGAGTCGGACACGACTGAGGGACTGAACTGAACTGAACTGACCTGAGGGTGAATCCAGTATATCAGCACTATGAGGATTTTTTCTGGAGTGAATTGCATTAGCAATATTAAATTAAGTAAACATGCTTAAATGAAAACAACTGAGGTTAGTTTTATTTAGCTAAAAGGCACACTAGAGTTAGCATGGTGAACAAGTCCTTGTTTCTGAAACACATAAATGAACTTTCTTTCCCTTTTACTTTTGTTTCTTATTTTACCAAAGGGATGAAAATGCTTGTGCTGTAACAAAGTAAGAAATTATATTTTGCTTACAAGTAACTGAATGGTTAATAGGTAATTAAATATAGGAGAAAATATCTATAGAAAACTTTTGACTCCTTTTCTAATATTAGAATTCAAAAGAAATTAATACAATGTGTATTAATTAAAGCATTTTGTATTTTGGTAATACCATTGTTCAGTTACATACAAGTATTCCTTAGAAAGAGAAGTCTATATTTAGTCTCATATTTTGCTTATTATCTCTGAATAGCTGAAATTTTTTTCCCTTTAACTTCATAGTAATTTACATTTATTTTTAAATTTTCAAAATAATTTTCTCTTTTTGGCTTAAAGGCACATATTACATGTAAATACAGTATTTGTACATATTATTTATTTTGTAAATTATAAATATATTATTGTAAACATTACAAATGTAAGTTTTTCTTTGGGCCAAATGACATTTATTCAATGCAAACTTTCTTGAGTGTTTCCAAGAAAAAAAGCTCATGAAAGGACATGAGAGGAAAAGGGTACATAGTTATACTATTACACCAGAGGGATGGAAACACTTATTATTGCTATTAGGGTATAGATTGTTTTCTTCTCTGATGCTGGGAGGGATTGGGGGCAAGAGGAGAAGGGGACGACAGAGGATGAGATGGCTGGATGGCATCACTGACTCGATGGGTGTGAGTCTGAGTGAACTCCGGGAGTTGGTGAGGGACAGGGAGGCTTGGTGTTCTGCGATTCATGGGGTGGCAAAGAGTCGGACACGACTGAGCGACTGATCTGATCTGATCTGATCTGTGTTCTTCTGCTAAAATTCTTCTCTTGCATTTTGGCTAAGGAATTATATTAATGTGAACAAAAATGAAGGAAACATCTAGGAGGAAATTTGCTCTGGCTAATTATAGGCATGCACTTAATCATGTGCCAATGAATTGGATTTCTATGTAGTCAGGGTTTATCAAAATGAAACTTTCAGAGCACAGTTTGTCTCTTTGCATTTGATCCCTGGTTATTTCAGTGAGCTTTCTCAGATGATCTTGCTGCCTAGTTACATCAGTCTCTCTTCTCTAAAGCATGAGCATGTGTGCTAAGTCACTTCAGTCATGTCCGACTCTTTACAACCCCGTGGATTGTAGCCCACCAGCCTCCTCTGTCCATGGGATTCTCCAGGCAAGAGAACTGGAATGGGTTGCCATGCCCTCCTCCAGGGAATCTTCCTGACCCAGGGATGGAACCCACAGTTTCTTTTGTCTCTTTCATTGGCAAACGGGTTCTTTACCACCAGTGCCACCTGGAAAGTACAGTTACATCAATATCTTTTCTGAGTGGCATTATGTACTGTTTTAACATTTGATATTTTTTGAAAGTTGAAAATCATAAATAGTTCTTTGTTCCAAATTATCACATTAAGAACAGTCAAATTAAGACAGCTAGGGCATCCTGGCTGATTCAGTGGTAAAGAATCCGCCTGCCAGTGCAGGAGATACCGGTTAGATCCCTGATCCTGGAAGACCCCACGTGCTGCAGAGCAACTAAGCCAGAGCACCACAGCTTTTGAGTCTGTGCTCTAGAGCTGGGTGAAGCTCTTGTGCTCTACAGCTAGTGCTCTGCAACAAGAGATTTCTCACACAGTGTAGCTAGAGACAGCCCAAGCAGCAACAAAGACCCAGCACAGCCAAAAATAAATAAATGAATAAAATTATAAAAAAGATTGGTTTTGAACTGAAAGTAGTAGGAATTTGTTTATATATTCTTGATTTAAGATACCTTATAACATTTAGTATCTTCAACTCATACTGGACTTAAATCATTATTATATGACAGTCATCCTTACCATTAAGTAAACACTGTACATTGTAAGCTGCTGCTGCTGCTGCTAAGTCGCTTCAGTCATATCCAACTCTGTGTGACCCCATAGACGGCAGCCCACCAGGCTCCCCCATCCCTGGGATTCTCCAGGCAAGAACACTGGAGTGGGTTGCCATTTCCTTTTCCAATGCATGAAAGTGAAAAGTGCAAGTGTAAGCTAAAAGATACTAACTTCTATTGCATGGTCATACTGTTCAGTATGGTGCATATATCAGTAAGTAGACATCAGAAATAAGCAGATATTACACTTTTTTTTTTGAAATTGTTAGATAAATACAGTATATCCTAAGCTTAAGCTAACATGTTTATGATTTTGATTAAAATTTCTGGCCAGTTTTTACTGATATTCTCTATTATTGAATATTCATGTTTGTGTGAACTGACTCACTTTGTCAAAATAGTTAAACTGGTTATTTGGTAATAGTAGGTTTTGACAAAGCATATGTATCAAGAAGACAGTTTTATAGGAAAATGCTTAAAAGTTGACACATGACTGATCTCCCTGTTAGATAGTTACCAGACACAATAGTGTGTCCAAATCTGTAAGGAAACCTGTCCTGAATAAACCCTTTTAACCATGTTAAGCAGATATTCCAGAGTTTTTTTCTTCTCCAAAAATGCTTTCTTTTACAAAACAGCTATTATCCAAGAACTGTCTTTGGGAAATGATGCTGTTTACATAAAATCTGATGTTCTTGAAAGGCCTAATAGTTCTTGAACCCCATTTCACATAAGGGATTCTTATGTGAATTGCTCCTCTGAAACTTCCACTAAAGTCTCATTAAACTCATAGTAAGAATTTCATATATGCCCAATGATGACTTCAGTTCTTGATGAGACACCCTCTTGGGACCAAACTTGCCAAGATAAGTTTCTTCTATTAGACCACAAATATGATAGAAACCGGAGAAGGCAGTGGCACCCCACTCCAGTGCTCTTGCCTGGAGAATCCCATGGGCGGAGGAGCCTGTAGGCTGCAGTCCATGGGGTTGCAAAGAGTCGGGCACGACTGAGCGACTTCCCTTTCACTTTTCACTTTCATGCATTGGAGAAGGAAATGGCAACCCACTCCAGTGTTCTTGCCTGGAGAATCCCAGGGACGGGGGAGCCTGGTGGGCTGCCGTCTATGGGGTCACACAATCGGACATGACTGAAGCGACGTAGCAGCAGCAGCAGCAGCATGATAGAAACACATTATTATTATTTTTTTGAGTTATAAATTAATAAGCCAAGTGTACATTAGAGTTTTCAGGTGACACAACCAAATGCTGATACATGAAGTAAAGAAATTCTGTGGGAATTCACTGAAGCACATAATTTAAAAAAAATTTTTAAATTTGAGTTTATACTTCACACTAAGTGTTGTACGAAGCGCTTTTTCAAGTATGGTCTCATTTAATCCTTTCAACAGCCTCCTGAGTTATATAAATATCTCCATGTTATAGGTAAGGAAACTGGTTTCACGAGGATGTCTTAAGGATGCATAACCGTTAAAGCCAGAATGTGAAGATAGGTAATTAGCAACTTCAGAACTCATCACTACTACACTTTATGGCATTTAGAGCTTGAATTCTACTCCGTATTAATGAAAATTGTCAACGCCAACTATACTAACTAGTCTCTTTAAGGAGTAAAGGTTGGGGAGGCACACCTTTAGCAAAATCACAGGCTGGACTGAGAGGCAGCCAACAGTCATTAATGGAAAACTTTTGGATAGAACCCAAGTTCAGTGCTATGTGGAAACACTGGAGGCACCTCTTGCCTCTTGAACAACCCATCGAGAACCAAATTACAGCTGAGACCTTGTACCTTTCACAATCTAAATACTTAAACAATTGTTCCTTGCAGTATTTTGGTCCCTTTCAAGTTGGGAACAAATAGATAAGAAGACCAAAAGACATATTAAGATGTTCAAGGAGAATACTGCACACTCAGGATGAATGGTATTGGGATTTAGAGAGTTATGTTATGAGATGTAAATTGTTTATCAGCATATCATTGGACAGATTTTTTTTTTTTTTGCATATACCTTCTGGATAGGGAATAATGAACTCAAAATGAAAGAGCATGTTTCGGGGAATCTAGAGAACTAGCAGTGACTTCAGGCTTTGCCTTTAATTATCTTTGGATTATAGTCACATCTGACTCATTGTGACCCCATAGGCTGTTGCCTGCCAGGCTCCTCTGTCTGTGGAATTTTCCAGGCAAGAATACTGGAATGGGTTGCCATTTCCTACTCTAGGGATCTTCCCGACCCAGTGGTAGAACCCACTTCTCTTGCATCTCCTCTGTTGGCAAGTGAACTCTTTACCACTAGCACCATCTGGAAAGCTCTGGATTATTGGATGACTCATGTCTTATCTACTAAGCACTGTAGCAAGGATTAAAAGCACAGCTCTAGAGTTAGGGGTCTTGGTGTGAGCTCTGGTGTCTCCAGTCTATTAACTTTGTGAACTTGGTAAAGTCATTTAATTTCTTTGTGCCTTGAGTTCTTGCATATGAAAACTAGATTAATAGTCTCCACATCATAGGATTTTTATGAAGTTAATGACATGTAGTATAAAGTGTTTAGAATGGTGTCTAGGATACAGGAAGTACCATGCATTAGTGATTATTTTATTATTATTGTAACTGTTATTCTCACTACTACTCTTATTCTCTTTAAGCCTCAGTTTTTTCTACTAGAAAATTAGGGGGTGAAATTCATCTACTTAAGATCATACTTCAGATTTGTACACATTTGGTGAGTTTAGCATAAAGCTCTTCTAATGATTTTGTGAGGTATTTTATGATTATAAAAGTATGAAAATTAATAAAGGCTGCAAGTGCTTTCTGTTTTTAGGGCAAAAATAAACACAAAGCAAACACAAAGTTAAAAAAAAGAAAACCCTGTGATTGGCAATTGAACAACATCTTATTAAGTATTCATTTCTCAAGGATATGAAGATTTAGGTAGATAGTACTGTGCATCTTTTCAAAATTGTGACATTTGAATAGGAATAGTTAGGAAGTTGAATGCTTAAGAAGGTGAGTAAGGCATTTGTTAAGCATCAGGAATACTTAGGAAGTATTTGCTGTGCCAATAATGTTCCAAGCATTTTATAAATGTTAGTCTATTTAATCCTCAAGAAGCTAAATAACTCACCCAAGATCATACAGTGGTTGGAACTGTGTGTAAACTGAGCTCTTTGGCTTCTGAGTTTGTGCTTTTATTATATTTTTTGACTGTGCTTTGTGGCACGTGAGATCTTAGTTCCCCGACTAGGAATCAAACTTGTGTCCCCTGCATTGGAAACACAAGGTCTTAACCACTGGACTGCCAGGGAAGTCTGAGTTTGTGCTTTTAGCTCCTTTGCCTCACTCTCTGAAAGGCTTCAAGAAAGGTATGAGATTACATGGAATACTTAGAATATATATTGTATAATTAAATATGGCCAGATCATAGGGTTTGAGGATATGATGTATTAAGGGGAGATAACTGGTGAGTTAAACAAATAGTCTGATCATATCTTAAAAATCTAGGTAAGAATGTAATTGGAATTTGCTTAGAATGGTTACCATAGTAATGTTGAGGAAGCTATTATGTTGGAGGAGATCTTAGCCTCTTTTGGTCAGGGATCCTTTTGAGAATCTATTAAACACTGGATTTTCTCTCCAGAAATGTGTGCAACATTAAACATTGGCATAAAATTTCAAGTTTCATAAACCCTTTAATTTATTTGATGCTTTATACAGCTTGGTTTTCCTTCCTTATAATAATTGAATATTTTCATAGACATCTACAGTGTATATTTGTTTTGTGTTTTTGTGTTCTGTGGTCTCTTTCAGTAATCACATTTTTAATATTTCTCTTTCTTTAGATACCTGCTCTTTGCTTACTAATTTTTACAAAATTATAATTTTGGCATGTTCTTGACCAACTTTTATCAACTTTGTGTCCTTGCTATATGAAGAAATATAAATAAATAATTGCAATGAAATTCCTGTAATTTTCTTGCTTTGTTGCTTGAATACAAAAGTGTTAGTAGACCTTGTGGCCAGTAGATAGTTTCTGCTGATTCACAACATTCTGTGTTAATTCACAAATAATTTGTTATTTATATAGCTGTATCTGGGGTGGGAGCATTATTTGCTTAAAAAAAAAATCAATCCTATATGCAAAATGCAACTGAAATAACCTCTTGTGGAGAACCAGATCCAAGATTCTGTCTTTGCTTCTAGAACACATTTTAGTCTCTTGAGCATGGAAACCCTTAGGGTAATTAGGAGAGGAGAGGTAAGGGAGTTCAGAAGAGGTTGGGTGACTGATTATCATTTGTTTTGTTTATCATTTGGTGTGAGAGTAATAATTGGGTCCCCCTGGGCTATGTGGGGAGTAAGCATTGCCAGTACCTACGGGAAATTGCTCTAGTAAAATTCACATGCTATTTAGGATTTTAATGTTTTTAAAAAATACAGTCTCACCTGGCAGTTTCGTGAGCTGAACTCAAATTTCACTTTCATCCTGAGTTGAGGAAAATTAGTTCTTTTCTTTCTTTCTCCTTTTCCTTTAACTTCCCCCTAAACTTTTACTCCACTTAGCACTGTTAAAGTCTCCATTTCAAAAGGAGAAATCATTTCTTTGTGTAAATGTACAAAAATCATGATTTTAACCAGTTAGTTTTGAAGAAGAAAGTTAGAAAACCAACGTTAGAGATTTCTGTATTTTCTCAGACTTCAGGCTTATAAAGGAAAGTTGCTTTTAGTTAGTCAGTTTGCATTTATGTAATGGATAAAATCTTTATGACACTTTCTTTATTCAGTACTTGTGTGTACTCTATATATCATTTTAAAAGTATGTCTATTCTATAGAGTATTAGCAAATCAAAGACTATTTTGACTTTCCTTATGAATGACTAAATGCAGATTTTGGGGAATGAGGACCTTTTATATTCCTAAAAATAATTGACAATACATATATCCCTGCATATGGGACTTCCCTGATGGCTCAGTAGGTAAAGAATCTGCCTACAATGCAAGAGACACAGGAGACAGGGGTTCGATCACTGGGTTAGGAAGATCCCCTGGAGAAGGAAATGGCAACCCATTCCAGCATTACCGCCTGGAAGATCCTGTGCATGTACAGAGGAGCCTGGTGGGCTACAGTCCCTGGGGTCACAAAGCTGTGCAAGACTTAGTGACAGGGGTAAACCTTCACGCATGTGCTTTGATTAAGGAAGGAGATATTATACTGAAAGCGAAATTATCGCGTAACTGAGACATGGAAAAGACCCTGATGCTGGGAAAGATTGAAGGCAAGAGGAGAAGGGAACGACAGAGGATGAGATTGTTGGATGGCATCCCTGACTCTGATGGACATGAGTTTGGGTGGACTCCGGGAGTTGGTGATGGACACGGAAGCCTGGTGTACTGCAGCCCATGGGGTTGCAAAGAGTCGAATGTGACTGAGCAACTGAACTGAACTGAACTGAGATATATCTCTTTTAAACACTTAAATTATTTAAAATTCTGTTTAATGCAAGTGTATCAAAATTGTATTACACCTTTTCTCTTCATAATAGTTTATTGTCTGGTAATGTAGAATAAGATATTTATGAAGTGTGGAATGTACATCATTATAAATACCATGGATGTGTCCTGCTATCCTCTAGAGCTGTTGTGAAACTTAGAACTCTGCGCACGAGTGCTTAGTCATGCCCGGCACCATCCTTTTCTATTTAGTATTCTGAGAATGCCTCCATTCCCTTCCTATGGAGTAATGGGCACAGATGTTATGGTGTTCTCAGCCTAGCTCAACTTTTGATTACTCAACTTCTGAGTGTGTAATTGCACTGTGGTTGGTGAAGATGATGGGAACCAGAGCAATGAAAAGTGGAGTGTTATCATGTTTCATGGGATTTTAAAAATACACACACAACTCAGTTGTTAGAGTAACATACACTGGTGTACCATTTGATGTGTATGTATGTGTATGATTACTTTTCACTGGTTGTATCCTTTATTTTACGCTTGTATTAACCTGTGAGTTGTTATACTTTTAATCATGATTATTTCTTGAGTAGGGATATAAGGCAAGCCATGATGTTAAATGATGTGGTAATAAAATAAAAAATACTATGCTTCTAAATAAGTCTTCCAGTTGTGAATTCTGCACATGTGACTTTAAGAAAAGCACTAACGGTGCTACTTAAGTGATTCACCATCATGGTCAAATGAGTATCCTTAACTTGGATAGTGAAAAATTTATGAAACTGAAGCTTTTGAGATGTTTTAGGGAACCATGACCCAAAGTCATATATCATGAGAATTGTGTTGCCCTGTTTGTCATTGTATATGTGCTTAGAATAGTTAGATAACCTAGTTTTTAGCTATTCTTGACAGCTGCATTTCACTATAAATTTTTCATTTGTGTCTACAAGTAAGATTTGAATTCATTCTGACTGGTAGTGATAGCTTGTCAAACAGATACTAAAAAGAGAGGAATAGAAATCCTGAACTACTTCTGACACTTAGAGATGCTGGGGAAGTGTTAGCCTATTAAGTCTCAGATATCTCAAGTTTAACAATGAAAACAGTCTTTTTTACTGACACATACTTCAGTAAATATATATATATAATCTTAATAGCATTCTTATAAACTAGAAAATGTTCTTTTTAAAGGAAATGTTTGAACGGCTTCCTGCAATTCCAGAGGATAGTGCTTTATGAGCTTGAAAACACCAAAGGACTATTGTACCAGTATGATATTGTCTTTATTTTTATTGGGTCAATTTTCCATCACAGATAGCAACAGATTTGGTATATGATCCTCACGTGTGGTATTAAAACATTCAGTCCTGGGGACTTCCCTGGCAGTCCAGTGGTCAGGACTCTGCACTTTCACTGCCACTGCTGAAGGTGGGGGTTCAGGCCCTCATTGGGGAATCCTGTGAGCTGGGTGCCGTGGCCAAAAAAGTGAAGTTTCAAAGTGAAATGACTTCAAAAAATTGAGTACTTCAAACTTTTTGTAGTGATTGTTTCCCTTTTCCTTTCCAGTTTTCTTTGTTGCTCCCTTTTGACGGTATCTGTGTGTTTTGTCTTGGGAATTGTCCTCTCTCACCCCACCATCTGACATTCTTGGTCATTTTCTTGTAATGACAAGAAATCTTGTAATGACTTTTAAAGACACATTTTATAAAGTTTTCAGTTTGAGTTATTTTGGCCATTGATAAAGTGTTCTCTCCTGGAGAATCCCAGGGACGGGGCAGCCTGGTGGGCTGCCGTCTATGGGGTCACACAGAGTCCGACACGACTGAGGTGACTTAGCAGCAGCAGCAATCCTTCTTATAATTATGTACATACTTTTAGGTCTAAACAAAGCCATTTTTTTCTATTTCTTCTTCTTAAACTACAGATCTTCTTCGACTTATGATAGAATAAATCCATCATTTATTTAATAAATCCAATAAATCAATACTAAGTCAAAAATACGGTAAGTTGAATATTTCGTACATACATCTAATCTACCAAATGTCATAGCCTAGTCTGCTGCTGCTGCTGCTGCTGCTAAGTCACTTCAGTCGTGTCCGACTTTGTGCAACCCCATAGATGGCAGCCCACCAGGCTCCTCTGTCTTTGGGATTCTCCAGGCAAGAATATTGCAGTGGGTTGCCATTTCCTTCTCCAATGCATGCATGCATGCTAAGTTGCTTTAGTCGTGTCTGACTGTGTGACCCTATGGACAGCAGCCTACCAGGCTCCTCTGTCCACAGGATTCTCCAGGCAAGAATGCTAGATTGGATTGCCATTTCCTTCTCCTAGCCTAGTCTGCTACTGCTACCGCTAAATCACTTCAGTCGTGTCCGACTCTGTGTGACCCCATAGACGGCAGCCCACCAGGCTCCCCCGTCCCTGGGATTCTCCAGGAAAGAACACTGGAGTGGGTTGCCATGTCCTTCTCCAATGCATGAAAGTGAAAAGTGAAAGTGAAGTCGCTCAGTTGTGTCTGACCCTCAGCGACCCCATGGACTGCAGCCTTCCAGGCTCCTCAATCCATGGGATTTTCCAGGCAAGAGTACTGGAGTGGGGTGCCATTGCCTTCTCAGCTAGCCTAGTCTAGCCTACCTTAAACATGGTCAGAACACTTACTTTAGCCTACACTGGGCAAAATCATCTAACATAAAGCCTATTTTTATAATAAAACATTGAATATCTCACATAATTTATTGAATACTGTACTGAAAGAGAAAAACAGAGTGATTGTTAGAGTATCATTAATGCTTGGCTGATTGGGAGCCTGGGTCAAAGAGAGTATTATACTGCGTATCACTACCTGGGGAAAGATCAAAATTCAAAATTAGAAGTACAATTTCTACCAAATGCATATCTTTGGTGTCGTGGTAAAGTTGAAAAATTAAAAATCATATGTTGAACTGCTGTAACTTGGGTACTATCTGTGCTTCTAGTGCCACAGAAATTTTATCCAAATTCTGAGTGAATAAGGAAAAAAGAGGTCATTTTTGCATTCATTCAAAAACATATTGATTGAATATCTATCAAATGCCAGGGCACTGGACTTACACCTTCAGTGGGCCTTGATCATTATCTTTCTACTTAATTATTCTGATTTTTTTTTTTGAATAGTGATGATTGATTCATTAAAGGTTGAAATTAGTGTTACCTGTAATTTTGCAATTTGCTTTATAATCCCAGCAATCTATTTCTTTAGTTATTTGAGAATTTTCTTTATGCACCAAATATGTGCTGCTTAAGAGAGGAAAATCTTTCTTAAGAGTACTTCTTTGTTGAGGAAGGGAATGCAGTCTGTTGCAGCTTTATTATGAAATCTATTCTCCATCGGATAGATTAAGAAATGAATTTTGATTTAAAATAAAAACTGACAAGTACATTTTAAGGATAAATGAAATACATGAAAATTAAGTTTGAGAGGGTACAATTGTGGGTGGTATTCACTAGAGTATTCCAGGTTTTAAATAGATGTGTGAAGATCATGATGTGGGGAGTACATATTTGAGGTACAGAGCATTGGGACCTCCTGTATGCTTCTGTATTATTCATGTGAGTGGGTGGTTCTTAGAAAAGGCAGACCAGAGAACGTGGATGAGAGCTGGTCTGGTCCTCAGAGTGAAGCAACTGGTGTAAGCATTACTAGAACACTGGGCGGCCCAGGGGGCCCGGTGGTTCACGACTGAGCCCATGGGGAGTAAGGGGCGCAGAGCGAGAAAGCTGGGCAATTAAGGGCAAACCTGGGAATTTAGCTTCTGCCCTTGGCTCTCTGGAGGGTGACTCTGAGGTGTAAAGTATTTCAATCTTTGCTTCACTGTGGCACACAGATAGAAGGCTACATGCCAAATTCATTATTTTTTAAACAGTTATGCAAAAGTGGTAACATGGTAACATCCTTAAATTGCCACTTAGGATTTACATCATTTGGTATCATTAGGCCATAGATTTGCCATTTCATCAAGATCTTTCAAAGAAGAGAGAGTCTATTCATTACAAAAAGAAAGTATTCTGATGTCTGTAGACACTTATAACTACCGGGGATGGGGACCATGGGTGGGCACATGGGCATAGAAAATGTGTGCGCATCTACAGCTGAGTAATGAACTTGAAAGAATTGTGTGTGGACATAGATTGATTTTTTTTTTTTATATTAACTTACAAGTTTAGGATTGAAGATTAAGAGGCACACATTATGTTTTTCAGGTTTGCTATTTTAAATACACAGATTTCCAAAGTTTACATTTATTAACAAATTTCTAATCAAGTAATTCAACTCCAGTTCAAGTTAAATCCTTCCTTATATTTCATGTCTTAGGCCATGAAGTTGAGAATTTCTGAATGATAAAGTATGTCTGGGGTTAAATAAAGTTTTAGAATCCCTGGATACTTTTCATTCCTAAGGGATAATTATTGTGTTCATAGGGATATGCTCAGTTGGGAGATAAATTCATCTTGTCTTAAAGTGTCTTGTTTGTTTCTTGATTTTTATCTCCTCCTGTGACATATATCTCCAGAGAAAAAGAAAATGTTCAAGGCAAAAAATAAGTAAAAAGCCCTCTATGTAAGTGGATCCAAATGAATGGAATTTAATGCATTGCTGTAAATTTACTAGTCCAGAGATTACTATAAATACCCTTTGGTGAAAATATTGCTGTAGCCATTTCATCTAGTTCTGAAATTCAGTATAGCTGGGGTACCTACTGGTGTAAATGATATGGCTGTCTTTATTTAAAATCAAGATCAAACAAAATTAATCAAACAAAAAAAGATCACTATAGAGTAGACCCTTTTAAAACAATGCATCTTCAATTATATATTAAGACATTTAAAAATATATAATTTAATTTAAATATCTAAAGCATCTAATATTTAATTTAAATTCTGAGTTTAAATATTCAATATCATGTATCAGTACCACTAAATATGATTTTGTTTTTATCTTGTACATGTATAAATATAATTTATTATTGGCCTTACCCACAGGTTAATCACAGAACTTGTACACAGAACTTTTAAATTTTAACTAAAAAATCATATTTCATTTTAGTTTTAACATAATGCTGAGATATTTTGAAAGTTAAAATAAGACTGCTAAGTAATCTTTCATGTTGAATCATTATTGCATAATTTATTATGTAAGCCACTTGCAATTTTTCTAGTAATTAAATGAGCTAAACAAAATATCACAACTTCAAAGGAGTTTTGTGACAGAACAGCCCAGGACCTCATGTGGAGCGAGCTGTGGACCATGTCTTTGAGTCCTCCTATTCAAGAATGTGTAGTGGCTAGAAAATAAGAAAAGCTCTATGTGGAAAGGATAGGGAGTGGCTATATATTAATGGGTATTTTTAAAGGAAAATTATTTTGGAATTCAGACAGTTAAAAGAGCTTCTGATCATTAAGGTGCACATTTTCATTAATTACTGATCCCTTGTTGTTGGAAAATAATTATTTGCATTAATTCATATCTGATCTTTATTGAAGAATTGGCATTTAGTACATTTCAGATTTAGGTTCACAAAGTACTGTGTATAATAATATGTTTTGTAAGTCAGAGAAATAAATTGCTTGTTTTAATAAATATCTCCAGTACCAGAGTGCCCTTTTATTGACATTTTGGGGACGTTACATAAAATACCATTGTGTTGTACGTTATATGCATGTAAACATTCAAGAGAACCAAGTGAGGTGTTCAGTTTGCTAGTGAAATGATCAGTACCTGTGCACTGAATACATTTTAAAGCTCAGGATCTGTGTGGTAGTATTCAGAGAGGATAGGTGAAGAGGTATCTGCTAAGGATAAACAAGGAAAAAAAAACAACAATAAGTTAATAAATTGAAGTTTTATTTATAAACCTAAGTGAAGAATTTTTTGGCTTAAGTGGGGCTGCATGTCTCTCTTTACAAGATTAATAGTCAACTGTACTTGAGATGGGCAAGCATGTTTCAATTTGACAACCGTTGATACCTATAATGGGCTTCCCTGGTGGCTCATTGGTGAAGAATCTTCCTGCCAAACAGGAGAAGCGAGTTTGATCCCTGGATCTGAAAGATCCCCTGGAGAAAGAAATGGCAACCAGCTCCAGTAGTCTTGCCTGGGAAATCCCATATAGACGGAGGAGCCTGACGGACTGCAGTCCACTGGGTCTCAAAAGAGTCAGACGCAATTTAGCGACTAAACAACCACCATCACCATATCTATAATGAAAGCCATAGGCTTTCAAACAAACAAGTGATGAATATCCACAGGAGTAGCACAAGTAGGAACCTAGTAAATACCTTTCTACAGTTTTTCTTAAAGGCCAGCTGTGGTTAATTTTTAAGCTCTCTTTCCCACACAACATGTTCTTTGCATATAGACATTTTGTGCATGGATTATAAATATGTATCCCCGTACTGATAGAATATTTTTAAACCTAGAAGAATGTAGAGCAAACCTAATTGCTCAGTGTTAGAACCCAAAGAAAATTTAGTAAAAAATCACTAGTATTTCCCCATCACTTTGTTTGGGCTTCCCTTTTGGCTCAGCTGGTGAAGAATCTGGCTGCAATGCAGGAGACTTGGGTTCGATCCCTGGGTTGAGAAGATCCCTTGGAGAAGGGAAAGGCTACCTGCTCCAGTATTCTGGCCTGGAGAATTCCATGGACTATATAGTCCATGGGGTCTCAAAGAGTCAGACACGGCTGAGTGACTTTCACTTCAGTCACTCTGTTCAGAAATAGGATCAGACTCCATGTATTAAATTACTGATGATGGAGCTACTTTTGTATATTGCAGCTGGAATACTGTATCTTACAATTAGCGTATTCTGTTTTTTATTACTTACTTTCAAGACAGAGTCATCTAAAGAATTAGATATTTATTCAGTACTTTAGAGAAAAGAAATGTATGACTATAGATAAGGTTTCTAGGAACCCAAGCATAAATTTAAGGTACATAAAGACTTTTTTTTTTCCTTACTGCTTATATCATCTCTCATTTTCTTTAAATTTTGCTCTTAGGTTTTGTGGTTTAACACTTGGCCATCTATCTAAAGCAAAAGCTAATGATTATACTGCATAGCAAGCTCCTTAGAGTCTGGCCCTGCTTGTGTTTGTTTTCCTTCGCTCACTTCTCCCCGACCCTTGTCACTGCATAGCATGGAATACAGTGCATACGCGTGCTAGGTTGCTTCAGTTGTGTCTGATTCTTTGGGACCCTGTGGACTGTAGCCTGCCAGGCTCCTCTGTCCATGGGGTTTTCCAGGTAAGAATACTGGAGTGGGTTGCCATTTCCTCCTCCAGGGGATCTTCCCAACCCAGGGATCGAACCCGTGTCTCCTGCATTGGCAGGTAGGTTCTTTACCACTAGCGTCACCTGTGAAGCCCAATACCATGCATAGTAGGTGCTTAAAGACTTAATGGCCAATCGATTGCTTGATTGATATGGTTAGATTAGAATAATAGTTTGTGACATATACCAGTGTCCAGGAGGGAATAAATGGAGTACCCATCTGTGGAGGCCAGGCGAGAGTGTGTTTTAAGTTACGTGTGATGTGTGATCTCCTTAAGCTGTTCTCTTAGCATGTGCTGACGTAAGTGTCTCAGACAGGCCTTGTGCAGACAGTAGCCATGTGAAATATGGGACAGAGTTGCTCCTGGACACATTCTTATTACAGAGAGAGATGAAATAGAGGTCTGCACTTGCAGAGAGACATTGTATCTGCTGCTGCTGATTGACATCGTGGAGCATATGTTTAGGTGGGGGAATTAAACTGCCTGGCGTTTTGTTTGTCTTTACTTAGGATATAGATAGGTCTGGAGTGCACATTAATATTCCTGGGCTTCTGTTAAAAACCTGCCACTGTCCTGACCCTACCCGAGACAAGTTAAATCAGAAGCTCTAGAGGCTGAGCCTGGCATTATTTATTTTTAAAACCAATTCCAACATGCAGTCATTTTTGAGATCGTTTGAAGTTTTGCAGGAACTGAAGTGGAAAGAGGAGAAACAGTGAAGAATATACTTTCCATCACTCACCCTGTTCTCATTTACTTGTTCAGAAGGCTGCATCACTGTTCAATAATAATGGAATATAAACCATTTATGCAATTTAAATATTCTAGTAGTGAAACTGGAGGAGGAAATGGCAGCCCACTCCAGCATTCTTGCCTGGAGAATCCCAGGGACAGAGGAACCTGGTGGGCTGCTGTTCACGGGGTCGCAGAGTCGGACACGACTGAAGCAACTTAACAGCAGCAGCAACAGCAGCAGCAGTAGTGAAATTAAGAAGAGGAAGAGTTTGAAATAATTTTAATGAGACCTATTATGTAGCCCAATAGATCTTCTTATTAAAACATGTAATCAGAATAGGAATGTTGAAAGAGATACTTGACAGTCTTTTCCCCCTTGTATCAAGTGTTCTAAATTCAGGGTGTCTTGTAGCTTCATAGCACTGCTTGGTTTGAACTGACTGCTCTCCAAGCGTTTGGCCATCATGTGGCCAGTCAATTCTATACTGGTCAGAACAGACCTGGAGCTAAAGTGCTGGAAGATAGACCAGGAGACCTAAATGTGGTGTTGGTTTTGCCACTGACTAATCCTGTGACCTTGGACAGTTCACTGTTCCTCTCTGTTGGGCTTCATGTCCTTCATGTTTACTGTGGGGGCTCAGCAGTTGGTCTAAATTGGGAGTTTTCTAATTTTACTCCAGAGAGCCCCACAATTTTATGAGCACACTTTAACAGCCATCATAGGGAAGAAGGGAAACAAACTGTCTGCTTTAGGCTCTTGTTTCTTTTGGATATCCTTACATTTCTGGGCGTCATTTTGTTTGAGGAAACAAACAAAAACTTTAAAGCCAAACCAAGATTTGAAAAATCACTTGGTTCAGTGTTTTCTTATGCCTGTGGTTCTCTCTTGTCAGCATTTGTAAGACTAGTCCAGGAAGAGGTCAGGCAGCAGGTATCCTCCTTTTCCTTCCAGTGACGGGAGGTGTCACCATGACAGTGACTCATGAATATTTCTTGTCAAATTGTAGGAATTCCTTCAGCAGTGGTCACAGTGGCTCAGAGTTGAGAAACAGAAAGTCAGGTACCTGGGTCTACCACAGAGTGATATGGACCACCTGTGGCTACTGAGGCAACTGCGTAGTTGTATAAAACTGACCTCTAGCCCAACTCTCAGGGGACCGTGACTCTGAGGTGTGGTCCACATAGTCAGCCAGAACCCAGGGCTAGGAATACTCTGGCTACAGGCTTTTTGGACTTGTGATGAGTTTCTCTACTGGTGAATGCCTAATCGACAAGACCTTCAATAATTGTTATATAGATGCCATTATTGATGCATGTGACTTTGGTTCCTAGACTTTTCACCTTCCTCCCTATCAGATAGCAAGGCTTCCCTGGTGGCACTAGTGGTAAAGAATCTGCCTGCCAATGCAGGAGATGCAGGTGTGATACCTGGGCTGGGAAGTGACAACCCACTCCCGTGTTCTTGCCTTTGACAGAGGATCCTGGCAGGCTACAGTCCATGGGGTTGCAAAGAGTTGAGCACAACCGAGAGCACACACGGACACACATACTCCATCAGATAGATGAGCACTCTGGTGGGACCAGCTAATAGGAAAGAGGCAATATCATGTCCTATCCGTTGGAAATGAGTCTTTGACAGATTTCCACAGTCGGTGACATGGGAACACAGTCCTAGTCCAGCATGTCGTAATTTGTGGCAGGAATCAGTCAAGGACTTACATGTCCCATGTTTTAGCTATGTTGCTTTTATTTGACAACAATAACAAAAAAGACACCTAATGGGAATTATGAAATAGGGGAAGCTGAGAAGGTTTCTGGTTATTTTTAGGATGCTTCTAAGAAGTCTTTGGTGACACCATATTCTTAACAGACAATTTTGAGAAAATTGTTTTGGAGTCAGCCCAAACATCAACAGTTATTTCAGAATTTTTATTAGCATGCACAAACTTAATTCTTCCAACCTTGGCCTGCTCATCTATCAGTGAAAGCAGCTTGTGGTCATATTCAAAGGAAAGGAGGGAAGGGGTAATCCCATTTTGTTGTATCAAGTGTTGTTGTTCAGTCTCTAAGTCATGTCTGATTCCTTGCAACCCCATGGACTGCAAAGGCTTCCCTGTCCTTCACCATCTCCCAGATCTTGCTCAAACTCATGTCCATTGAGTCATGGTTGAATGATGCCATCCAACCATCTTATTCTCTGTCATCCCCTTCTCCTCCAGCCCTTGGTCTTTCCCAGCATCACAGTATTTTCCAATGAATAGGCTCTCCACATCAGATGGCCAAAGTATTGGAGCTTCAACTTCAGCATCAGTCCTTCCAATGAATATTCAAGGTTGATTTCCTTTAGGATTCACTGGTTTGGTCTCCTTGCTGTCCATGGGACTCTCAAGAATTTTCTTCAGCACGACCCTTCAAAAGCATCAATTCTTTGGCATTCAGCCTTCTTTATGGTCCATCTCTCACATCTATACATGACTACTGGAAACACCGTAGCTTTGACTATAAAGACCTTTGTCAGCGAAGTAATGTCTCTGCTTTTTAATATGCTGTCTAGGTTTGTCATAGCTTTCCTTCCAAGGAGCAAGTGTCTTTTAATTTCATGGCTGCAGTCACTGTCTGCAGTGATTTTGGATCCCAAAGAAAATACAGTGAGTTAATGGAAGAAATGTTTTCTAAACACAGTGGACTGTTTAGTCCACAAAGTTTTTGTTCAGTATTTGGCACAGGTCTGTTTGTAGGATGCTGGGTAAGAAGAGAAAGCAAATAAATGTGACCTTTGTATGGCTGATATTTTCTTTATGAAGCCAAAAGGTGCACAAATACACAAATATTAGCCCACTCTTAGTTTTGTCCTAGAGAACTTCTCTCTGGCTGACCGCATCTTGGTTCCCTGCAGGCATTGCCATCTGTTTAGCTAGTTAAGGAGCCCATCCTATCAGTGTCTGTATCATTTGGTTGGAAATAGAGACCTTTGATTGGCCTTTTCCCTCTTTTTTCTCACTGCTGTGTATTTGGAACCATTTCCAGTATCTCAATGCAGGTGGCTTTACCTTCGCCAGTTACCTTAGGAATAGCAGTTACTGGCAGGTAAGAGATGCAGTGAAAGGTGGGAGCATCTGTTATTGCAGTGATCTTGGCCTTGAGAGAACCTAGCGACTTGGAGAAAGTCTAATTCATGAAGGTCACACCCTACCTGGGGTGCTCTCCTTTTGCCTCTCACCTTCTTAAATGCTTCGGCTCTTTTTAACCTTTGACCCCTTTAATAAGGCCACTAGTGCATGGTGGTGCCAATGGTGAAGAATCTGCCTGCAGTGCAGGAGACGCAAGAGACATGGGTTGGATCCCTGGGTCGGGAAGACCCCTGGAGTAGGAAATGGCAAATCACTCCAGTATTCTTGCCTGGAGAATGCCATCAACAGAGGACCTGGGGGCCTACAGTCCACAGGGCTGCAAAGAGTCAGACACGACCGAGCAGCTGAACACATAGCACAGTGTGTGTGACAGAGACCCAGTGCCTAACAATAAATCAGCCTCCTTCCCTCCTATGTTCCTGTGTTTCTTGCCTGACAGTTTTGCAGAGTCACTTAAACCTTGACAGTCATCCAGTTCATACCTTAGAAACTCTCTAAGGGGGAAAAAAGTCAACTCATGGTCTTACCCCAAGTGTCCTTTTGAAGTTTCCTCATTTCTACCCCTATGATACCTCTGGGGAATTTTGAGTAGCTACCAGGTAAGGTGTTTTCTAATTTCAAACCTAATATAAAGACCCAGGTAAAGAAATGTGGCCACTGAAATGTTTGCACATTTTGTTAGGCAAGAAAAGAAGGCAGGGCAAAGAAAATGAACAAAATACTCCCCAAGTGCCAGAAGTCTAATGACTTCATTGTTTTCTTTTTTCTCCTCTTCATTTAATTCTTGAACTTTGTTTTTCTTTATTTTATACTATACTTTGATGTTATGGTATGTGATTAACAGGTCTTTTATTTGTGGTAAATTAGAGCAAGCAATTAGAATAGTAAATATGCAGTATTCAGTACACACAATAAAAATTAAAGAAATTCAAAACCTGTATAAAACAAAACACTGGAGAAAAAAATCATACAACTTAAGAGATATAGTGGGAAAGCCCTCTGCTCTTTGGATTATAGTTTGTACTCTGTACCCAACAGGACTTACCACACTTACCAAAATAATACAGACATTTTAGTAATGGGTGTATTTAAGAAGGTTATAAATATTGGTTTTTACAGCACTATAACTAGAAGATCCCCTGGAGGAGGGCATGGCAAACCACTCCACTATTCTTGCCTGGGGAATCCGCATGGACAGAGTAGCCTGGAGGGCTACAGTCCATGGGGTTGCAAAGAGTTGGACACAACTGAGCGACTAAGCACAGCACACATAACTATATAGACATTGTTCACAGCACAGCCAAATAGTATACTAGACTTGTGATTCCTTTTCTGTGTGCATTTTGTCTTTTATTTCACCTTTTGCTTTTGTATTATATACCTGTTCTACTATAAGCTATTCCAAATAATTTTTGAAAATAAAAGTAGTCTGTATAAGAAATATCTCTCAGGATTCATTGGAATTTCTATTCTAGAAAGTGGTTTACTCATCACTTTTTAATTATGAAGCACTGTCTTAAGTACGTTCTGGTAAGCAGTGTGGTGAAGCTGTTAACACAAGTATTCTGGCATCAGACTGCCAGAGTTTATGCTCAGTGGGTCTACATATAAATCACTAGGTGATTATCTTGGGCAAGGTGTTTAAGATTTTTGTCTCAAGTTTCTCCCCCAGAGTAATGTTATTGGGACCAAATAAGTTTATATATAAACACTTGTACTTATGGCTTACTCATCTTACAGCTTTATTGTTGTGTCTGACTTTATTAACCAAACAATGCCTGGCATAAAATAAAACACTCTATAAATGTTAGCTACTACTGTTACTATTTACTTTAGTTATTATAAAAGTCCTCAGATAGATATAATCCCCAGTTTACAGGTGAGGTCGTTGTTGCTGTTCAGTTGCTAGGTTGTGTCCAACTTTTTGTGACCCCATGGACTGCAGCACACCAGGCGTCCCTGTCCTTCACTAACTCCCGGAGTTTGCTCAAATTCATGTCCACTGAGTCGGTATGCCTTAACTGAAGACAAAGGAGGTTATTTAGCTTTCCAGGGTCGCGTAGCTGGTGAGGGCTCTGTGCCAAGGTTTGCACCCGCATTCATCTGACCATGAAAGCCCTACACATGCCGCTGCCACTTCATCTTGGTAGCACAGTTCAATAGATATGCTTGGATTGTTAGGAAAACCAAGCTTGCATCCATTAGTACATGTTCATTTCCTGATTTTCCTTCTCTCTTAAGTAGTTGTAATTTCTCCTGGATAACAAATCTGTGCTGTTAGATTGCACACAATGTCTTGGCATAGGTCTACTATAAATCTTGCTTCTTTGAGAAACACTCTTAAGAGGTAAGTGGCCTACATTTAATCCATACGTTAAGAGAGGAGCTTCATATGGAGTTCTTATGCATATGGCATAATGCACATGGCAGGTGAAAGTTAATATGAAACAGTGTTGGTGCTTTTTCCAGATATTTCTGATAGGTCTGAGTTATCCTGTAAAGGAATCCTTGTGTAAAATAAAGAAATAATGAGTTTCCCCCACTGAAGGACTTATTTGCCATTTATTAACCTTTATAATACGATCTCTGATCCATACCTTTGGATGTCCTGGCACATTGTAGGAATTTAGTGACTATCCTCTGGCTAAATGAGTGAATGAATGTATTCAGAGATGTGAAGAATGACAGTAGCTGCAAGAGACTGTCTCACTGTTAAAAAGGCAGGTGCATGGTTGGAAGAGAGTATGTTTGGCTCTAAATCTGAGAATAAGTGGGATCTGACATTACATCATGTGGCTTCTCTGGTGGCTCAGACGGTAAAGAATCTGGAAGACACAGGTTTGATGCCTGGAGAAGGGAATGGCAACCCACTCCAGTATTCTTGCCTGGAGAATTCTATGGACAGAGAAGCCTGGAGGACTATGCCTCTAACACTTTCTGGGGGCTTCTCTGGAGGCTCAGATGGTAAAGAATCTGCCTACAATGCAGAAGACCTGGGTTCAACCTCTGTTCCTAAATGCCAGTGTCTCTTTTCCATGTGGTACTGTCCTCCTGCTGTTCAAGAGTTTCCTTTCATACATGCACATACAAGTCCTGGTTTTCTGTTTGGTATTCGGTGTGTTTCTGCATTTTCAGTCTTAGATTCTTGCTCTCTCCTTAAACAGTGAGTCAGTCCGTTTATTCAGGGATGTGACTCCCACTGGTTGGAAATCTGGTCTGGCAGGCTGTTTCTCATTCCTCTATCCCAGTGGAGGAGCCTGCTTTTTAGTGGAGAAACATCTTTACCTGAGTCAAAATTGAATGGATGCTTGGATAGTAAGTCTTTTCTTTTGCTTTTCTTCTGCTGTTTTGCCTAACAAACAAGTAACTCTTGTTTTTGTTATTCACTCAATCAGTAGCTTTTAGATGAATGAGCTAGGTACTGGATGAATAAGAACTACACATTTCCTTTCAGCAGTCACATTACATCTTGAATTGAGGAAGGCAGTCTTTAGTTCTTGATAGCCCTGGATCATATTTTGATATGAACTTTAAAAATGCTCCAATAGGTGGTGAGTGATAGGGATAGATATTTGGTAGCTATTATTACATCTTCTGTTGTTGAGTTTCAATTAATATGATCCTTTTATTTCTTCTCTTTCAGCTGTCCCATTTCCTCCAAGTCACCGGCTTACGGCAAAAGAAGTGTTTGATAATGATGGGAAACCTCGTGTGGATATCTTAAAGGCACATCTCATGAAGGAGGGCAGGCTCGAAGAGACTGTCGCATTGAGAATAATAACAGAGGGGGCTTCAATTCTTCGACAGGAAAAAAACTTGCTGGATATTGATGCTCCAGTCACAGGTAAGGCCTGAGGATGAAGGCTGTCCACTTGGAACCCACACTTGCAGTTTATAACTTCAAATCAAAAGTCTTAGATACCACTGAGTCTTCAAAGACCATCATCTTGCTCGTTTACCGCCAAATCTGTACATTAGGAACTAAAGATTTTATACATATGTAAAATGTTTTTATTTTCATGTATTAAATAGCCATATGATGTGATGCTCTATAGACTAGTGTACAGCTTAGAGGTGATGGAGGTGTTCTGAAGTAAAATCTTAACTAAGTGATATTTTGTTAGTAGAACACTAACTGTCATGAAGAATCCAAGGTATTCATTGGGAAAGATCAGACAAAGCATAGGGATATTTCCACAGTGGTTACGTGCTAAGTTAGAGCAGTAGTTCGTCTTAGACTAGCATCACTGTCGTCATCACCTGGAAACTTATTAAACATACCATCTCAGCCCCCACCCCAGAACCATACTGCTCTAGATTTTTAGGGTGAAACCTAACAACCTGTTTCATCAAGTCATGTAGGTGCCCCTGATGCACATTAAAGTTTGAGAACCACTGAACTTGAGGAAGAGGACCAGATTTCTCTCCTTCCTATAGCATTCTGTGCCTAGAAAATATGCCTGTTTTTTGAATGGTTTTTGTTCTTTCACTCCTTAAGAGCAGATTCATACTTTGCATAAGTGGAACTTCTCTTAGACCATAATAACTAAATCTTGTCAAAAAGTTTAGTATGGTATAGAGGGTCAGTTAGTGGAGACTTTTCAGCTATACTTGGTGAAGTTTGCTAAATTTTCAGGTATTTGTTTTTAGAGAAGCTCAAAAGCATGTATTTTCTCCTTAACTATTATTCTGGCAAAGGGAAAAATTTAAACATAGGAGTTTATCCTTTTATAAATAAAAAGGATTTTTGAAATATATATACAACTGATTGCTTCTTTCTTCAAAACCTTCATATATTTTTAATATTACTGGCCTTGAAATATATTTTTGAAGGTGACTGCTTGGAGCAAGATAAGCGCTCTTGAATATCAGACTACCTTCTTTGATCGTAATACCTCTGAATGTTCCTATTCCAAAGAAATTGACATATACATTTTGTTTTGGGTTAGCCATAATATTTCTCTTATTTGTAATTCAAAATAATAATGAATGTGTTTGGGGCCAGGTAGCAGTCAGTGTTGGATCAGTGGTGAATAAACCAAGCTATATACTTACCTTGTGTGCATGACAATGATCCCCATTTTCCATGTGTTAAAATGCAGTCATGCCTTATTATCTTTGACTTACAGACACTGTGGACATATAAGAACAAAACAAATATGAATATGCTTTACTTTCTTAGATAATAAAATATGAGAAAATTTTAACATCTAAATAGTAGCATGGAATCCATCAGCAAAGAAACTACCTTAAAAAACTGTATATTCCACCAATAAATAGATGGCAAAATAGTAGCTTTAAATGATCTCTGTATCATTTGGATTATTTGGTTTTTGTAAGAATGAATGGCTTAATATTTTATTACGATATAATATGATAAATAGTATATGTTATAATATCATGATTTTTTTCTCCATTTCACGTGATAATGTGTGACCTCCAATGAAGGTCATGTTAGACCTTCATGTTAGACCTCAATGAAGAATTCATGTTAGACTCACTTATGAGCCAGTAGGTGTTAATGAAGGTGGTAATTATAACTAAAAGAAAACATGTGAAATAAGCATTTAAGGGGATGTATTTTCTTGGATGCACTCAGCTCATCTATTTGATGAGGCTCTGTCTTAAGAGAACACATAGCATTCTGTAAAAGTTAAATTTGTGATGTTTTATCCCTGAACCTTTCTGGGGTCTGTTGACTAACTGCCCTCATGCTCAGTAGAGGTTGGGCGTCATTCTTTCTAGAGAGATAGCAGCTGTCACTTTGGCAAATTTCAGAACATAGATATGAAGAGACTTTAGAAATCAGGACTCGATGATGTATAACTTTCCCTGGGGGAGAAAAAATACAAAGTCTTTTAAATAGTGACAGAAGTAGCTATGGAGACATCACAAAATATGTATCACTAGTGAAATATAACCCAAGCAGGAAAAACCCTTTCACTAGAGAAGTGTTTTATTTCTTGGTGAAGGCATGATTCTAAGGTAGAAGATTCCATTGCAGTGGTATCTTTCCCCCTTTTCTATAAAGATATGGAATAAAAGTAGTAGGGGTGATTTATTTTAATATTTCCATTAAAAGGAGGGGGGGAACTTCTTTTGCATATAGTTTACCAGAAAGCTAAATTCATAGCTTTGCATTCCCACCCATGAGCTTGCAAGCTGAAACACAGGACTGCAAAGTAAAATCAGGGTATACTGATTGGAGAAAATTACTGTGCCTTTGTATTTCAAGATACTTCTTAGAATTTATTTGTAACATTTTATGATACATGATTTTATTCTGAGATTTTATTTCATCTGGACAGCTGAACATGCAGCTAAATTTTTATTTTTAGAATGTTTATTATTTGAATAACTGAATCAATAAAGTTATACTTTACTGACACTGGGTTATGCAGTAAAAGGCATAGTTTATCCTTCCAAATCTTCAGGGTAGTGAATTCTTTATATAGTTCAGAGTTCCACACTTAAGTAAAATGGAGACCTTAAGAAACAATTCAGAGGAGAAAGTAGAAGAGGAAGAAGTAGAAGAGGAGAGGGAGAAAAAAGAAAATATTAGAGTTTATAAATAAGAATCTGTGAAAAAAGATTAAAGGGAAAGAATCAAGGACTTAGCAGAGAAGCAAGGACTTCTAATGTAGGGAGGAAAGGCCTGAAGCCTGACCATGTGGTGGTTTTCAAGTGGTATTAGAAATAGTCTCTCACACATGTCAGATTCCTAAAATGTAAGGTGAGTGGTGTGGGTAGGAACTGACCAGTAACTTTCTTTTTTGGAATTCAACTTGAACTGGAGCAGGTACGTAACATCACAAAACTAAACAAATGGCAAATATTTTATAATTATGCACAAAATCCACTCCCCAGCTTTCCCTCTTCTTTTCTCTTACTTTTTATTAATAAAAAACATTTCACTCTTAGATGTTTAAAGAAGAGTTGTGCTAACATCCATGCATGGTTTGCTCCCACTTAAAGAAAAATCCAGATATTAGTGTCCTGTTAATTTGAAATCTGGACTCTATTTCATTCCTTTAGCATTTTTTTCATGTTTAAATTTACAAAGCTGTCCAACTTCCCATATTCCCTCCACTTCAATTGTTTTTTAAGTGGTAAAAAGTTTATGTTCATTTAGGATTTTTTTCCTTTAAAATTCTGTACTTTTGATTTTGGAGAAAGACCGGGAAACTGCTTAGTCCCAACCTGGCTCCTCCCATGTGTCCCCTGGGGAAGGAGATAAAGTTCTGTGTACCTTACCCTCCTGAAGCATAGATTTAGATAAGCCAGGAACCATTGCCATGGGAGTAGAGATGAGGATTAGTTATGGGTCCCCAATCAAAACAAGGGAGGTATGAGTCACATTTTGCTCTTTCCTCTAAACTCACTTGCTTGATTGGAATGATGGCTGTTTCAGAGATTTAATTTGAAGTATGTGTTTCTATATTGGAGGCAATTTTGTGAAGGAAAGTATTTTCCTTCTTTTTGAATCTTTCTTTTTTTTTAAATTGAGTTGAAGTTTTCTGTGTTCCCTTGCAGACATACAAATGGATCATTAAAAAATGTGGCTAAATATCTGTGTGGCAATTTGTTATGAGCTGAGTGTGTCCCCACAATAGTCATATGTTGAAGCCCTAATCCTCTTTGTGATGTTTTTGAAGGTGGCATCTTTGGGAAGTAATTGTGCTTAGATGAGTTCTGGGGGTGGACCTGTATGATGGTGTTAGTGCCCTGATGAGACGTGCATGAGATGAGAGCCTTCTCTCTTTCCTCTATGTGGGGGTGCAGTAGAAAGGTGGCCATCTGCAAACCAGCAATAGAGCCCTTACCAAGCACTGAATATGCTAGCACCTTGATCTTGGACTGTCTAGCCTCCAGAACTGTGAGAAATCAGTGTTTGTTGTTTCAGCCACCCAGTCAAACATATTTTGTAATAGTAGCCAAACTAAGATACAACCCATTTGGGAATTCAATTTACCAAACATTTACCTGGTACAGGTTGTATGTGTTATATACAGGTGAGTAAGGCCTGGTTTCTGCTCTCCCAGTGGTCAGAATATAAGAAAACTGAAGCAGTTTTGGCAGGCTAGGAGAATTGGATCTGATTTTGACTACGGGGCCTTTCAAAAATGATAGTTCACATTGATCTTAAAATGTTTGTTCTGAGCAGACACAACAAACAGCATATTAAAGACACTGATATTTTTCGTAAAGTGGGAAGGCATGATCGTGGAGGTTTGCTGTCGGTAGACAAGGTCTCAGAAGGGTGTGAGGGGAAAGGGTAGGGAGTGAAGCTGAAATTGGATGGTCAGGGTCAGATATTAATCTCTTGTGAGCAGCACTCAAACATCTGGTTACTGTTCTTCAGGCACTGGGGAGTGGAGAGGGTCTTGGAGAAGGGGGGTTACACAATCAAGTCTGTGGCTAGAATCCTGAATGAGATGAGTAGAGCGAGTGGGGAGGAGCTCTTGGGAGAGTTGTTGATCAAGAACCTTTCATCCTTGATCTGGGTGTCCCAGCAATGATTTTGGCAGGCTAGGAGAATTGGATCTGATTTTGACTACGGGGCCTTTCAAAAATGATAGTTCACATTGATCTTAAAATGTTTGATTAATTTTTACCTAATCAGTATCCATTAAAGACTTCTTGAATATGGTACGATGATTTACGCAGGAATCCAATTTATTACATCTCGCCTTCAAGTTCTCATATTTTCCTGTTTTTCTCTTTGACTTAGCAGAGAACATTTCCCTCATTTATAAAGCAGACGCAGACCAGGAGCTTGGGTCTTTGAAAGAAAATGATTTAGAACTCATTTTCTGCTCTCTGGGCCGAGGGGACCGGCCAGCATAAGCTGGGCAAACTGCTAATCTCTCTGGTCTGTCTGTTTCCTGCAGGGGGGGATTTGTCCCTAGGGCAGCAAAGGATTCCCTCGGTGGCTGTGCCTGCCATTTAGCATGTCAGGCAGTTGACAGGAGAACCCTCTGGCTTTGTTCCTGGATGTGAGAATGAACCAGTGGCCAAGTTTAAGGTCATGGCATTCCTTCCCTTACAGCAGCTGACGTCAATTAGGAGAATTCCCCGTGCCTTTCCTCTGGGGAGAGTGAAGTAGGGGGTAGGAATCCAGTGTCTTTTGAGAACTAAAAGATCAGTGTTTATTCTCTTTATACTATCATTTGTCACTATCAACGCAACATGGCCTTAGTTTATATAAGGATAAAATATTACTTCTGGGGCATTTTGCCCACTTGTGATTTCAGTGGCCAAATCTTTAGGGCCTGCCCTGCAGCCAGAGGCCTATTTTGGTACCCGGCCCACTGCTGGCAGGTCAGCACATTTCAGGCTCAGCCTGCGGCAGCAGCACCTCAATTTTTTGATGTTTGTATTCCCCTTAATTTGGGCCCTTGACTTAAAAAAATTTTTTTTTTAAAGATGATGTTAAAAGGATAAACGGTCACTGCATGAGCGTGTCCTTTTCCCTGGTTTGTTTTCCTCCCTTGTTTTGCAAGGTTGGTCTTAGGAAACCCATCTTACAAATGAGAGAAGGGAGTCTCAGTTTACATCTGAGTTTCTTAAACTTGAACGTGGATCAGAATCTCCTGGAAGGCTTTATGGAACACAGATTGCTGAGTCTCACCTCCAGACTTTCTGATTTTGTATCTGGAGTTGTTGTTGTTTAGTCACTAAGTTGTGTCATACTTTTGAGACCCCCATGAGCTCTAAGCCTCCAGGCTCCTCTGTCTATGGGATTTCCCAGGCAAGAAACTGGAGTGGGTTGCCATTCCCTCCTCCAGGGGATCTTCCCCACCCAGGGATTGAACCTGCATCTCTTGCATTGCAGGCAGATTCTGTACCACTGAGTCGCGGGAAGCCAGTTCTGGATTAGGGCCTGATAATTTGAATATCTGACAGGTTCCCAGACCATGATGACCTCCTTGATCTGGGACCCCTCTGTGGGAACCACTGATTTAAGTATTGACTTGAAGTCTCATAGCTAGTAAGCTGAAGACCTTGTTATGCACAAGCATCTATCAACGTGACTCATGCCAAGCTATTACACTCTATTCTATACAGTATTCTACCTCTGAAAAAAATGAAGCATTTCAGTTCATTTGACTGGAATTTGTCCTTGCTCATTACTGCAGAAAACATATTAATTCTAAGCTTGCTGTTCAAGGTTCTCAAGAAATAGGAGGAATACATTATTTTGACTCAATTATAATTTATTATATTTCAAATTAAAAATTAGAATAACGTAAGGGTCAGGACCAAACAATAGTGTTAGTATGGTTGGGGCCCAGCATTTATATAGTTTTTCCCAGTGAAAAACTTTGTAGTGCTTATCTTTACACGCTCTTTGAGAGCTGACTGTAGAAAGTTACTGCCGGGTCTGCTTTTAAACGAAAATGAAGGAAAACTGGAATCAAAAGCATCTGTAAGTGAATTGTGTGGTAATGAATATAGTATTATTTACCATCTGAGCCACCAGAGTATTAAGAATAGTTGAGCCTTAGGAATCAGCATTTGGGTGCAGTGTACAAGTCAGTAATAATCTGTTAACATCAGTAGACATATAGCACCATCCAGAAGAAGCATTTGATAGTTACTACAATTGCAGCATGATTACATGTAGAGATACTTTTCTTTAAGACACAGTGCACCCTGTTCGTTTTCAGTTTGCCATGAGTCAGTGTGTTTCACAAATAGTAACCTAAGTACTGTTTGTTAAGGCAGTGCCTGTAGTTGTTTCCATAGGAAGATAAAAATCCCTAAGCTATTGCGCTTAAAATCTGACAGTGATCACTTGCAATGATAATACTCTGATGGTTTTGGAGAAGGTTGAAATATATTATTATCAATACTACTGTGACTTTAAGAGAAGTAGTGAGTTTTTTAAAAATATTTAAAAATTTTTTTGACTTAATTTTATATGGGGTATATTTAATTAACATTGTTGTGTTTCTTTCAGGTGTACAGCAAAGTGATTCAGTGATACTTTTACATGCATCTATTCTTTTTCAATGTCTTTTCCCATTTAGGTTGTTACATAATACTGAGCAGAAATCCCTGTGCTATACAATAGGTCCTTGTTGGTTATCCTTTTTTTTTTTTTTTTTGTAACAGTGTGTACATGTCAATACCAGACTCTAACTGTCCCTCTTCCCCTCCCTTCACCTTTGGTAACCATAAGTTTGTTTTCTTAATTCTGTGAGTCTGTGAGAAGTAATGTTTCAAACAACACTGAAAGACTTCCAGGGAAGGAAAGAGCATTTTGGATACCTTGAAAGAAAACTAGACATACTCCCCTGTGTCTACAGGAAATGCAGATTATATTCGTGTTTCCAGCTTATCTCACATTCCATTTTCTCCTTGAAGTATCCCTATTAATTTTAGATTCCAATGATTTTATTTTCTTGTGATCCAGTAATGTTTACAGGCTCTTACTAGACATTCCCACATACTGGCCACAGACTTGTACTGGGCTGTAACAAAGTTTTCTCTGGTCCAGAGTGAAATTGTCTTTTTTCATTTTAGTGAGAATGCTTTTTTTATGTACCTGAAGCTATGGTGATGATAGGTAGTAATTGTTTTTTATATATTCCATTGGGGTTGGAAGTTAATGAGTTATTTTTACTACGAGGCTGACATTTGTTAGGTTCTTGTTTTTTCCACTCACTATTATAAACACTGTACTTTTTAACTCTGAGTTTTCACACAATCCTATGAAGGAAGTGCTGTGATCAGCTCAGTTTCACAGTGAGGAAACTGGATCTCAGTGAACTTGAGTATGGTATCTAAGGTTATTGATCTAGAAAGTCCTAGAACTAGTATTAAAACCCAGGCAGTTCAATAGCATCTATTCCTATTTTATTTGGGGTTAGAAATTAATTTTATGGGTTCATGAAATGATTAAACTTGGGAGTAACCATATAGCGTGGCATTTAACTAGAGCTGACCCTTGTTTAACTAGGGGTTGAAGGGTGCTGATCCTTTATAGGGTTGAAAATGCACATATAACTTACAGTTGGCCCCCAATATACATGAGGCTTTGCACCCACAAAGTCAACCAACCTCCAGTACTGTACTATTTCCTATTGAAAAAGAAAGAATCCTCAAGGTTCAAACCTGTTTTGCTCAAGGGTCAGACCTGTATGTTGTACTGAATTTTTTTTTTGTTGTTTCAGGCTATTATCCTATTAAATGTTAACATCTGAGACCATGGGTTTTATGTTACGGTTCTGTGAATATTCCTCTGTTTCACATTGATTTTAATGTAAATACAGTGCTGATTTGCACACGGTGAATTATGTGTGTATAATGGAAATGCACGGGAACCTTTTAAGCAGAGTATGTATGTATTTATGCATATGTATGAATGTGTATGTTTCTAGGTTGTCAGTAACATCATTTAAATAGCAGTTTTCTTTTTACTCTGTTCTTTTCTCCTGGCTGAAGTGGAAGATTTTTGATAAATGACATACTGGATAAATACATGAACTGGTCATAAGTAGCTTTTTATTGAAGAATCTGTGGTTTAATTAGTGGATTAATATGAGAAAAATATTCAGTTTTGAGACAACTGCTTTACCATTATTTAAAATGACTATCTTCATATAGAAAATGTGTTCTTTAAAATGTAAGTTAAAGATTTTCATGTACACATCTTGCTAATGTTAAAACAGATTCCCTGAGAGAAGGCCGTTAAGTAGTTCAGTCCAGGCGTGGCTTTTGTCTTGGGTGTTACATAGCTTTTCCTTCTACTATGTCAGGCTCTCCACCAGCATCATGGAGTGAGCGTCACCCTGTGAAGTCATGCAGAATCCACAGATAGATTTGAGACCTAATTCAGCTGCTGAGTAGGGAAAAAAAGGAAAACTCAAAAAAGTCCAGTGTTCATTCCTCATATTAAAGCCTAGATGGTGTATATAGAATCCGTTGTTGTTGTTAAGCAGCTAAGTTATGTCCAACTCTTTGCCACCGCATGGACTGTAGCCCACTGGGCTCCTCTGTCCATGGAATTTCCCAGACAAGAATACTAGAGTGGGTTGCTGTTTCCTTCTCCAGGGGACCTTCCTGATCCAGGGATCAAACCTGCATCTCCTGCATTGGCAGGTGGGTTCTTTACCACTGAGCCACCAAGGAAACTGATACATACACACCTACACACATTGATATATATATGTAAATGCAAAAATCCAGGCCAAGAATAAATTGCTAACTGTTAACAGCAGTTAACAACTTTATGTGGCTTTTATCATATGAAAATGACATTTCTAGTTAAATATATTTTTTAAAGTAGGGTTTTACTGCTTTTGTGATGATACAAAAAAGCAAGCAACACACCGCACATCCAGGGGATAATCAAGTCTATTTCAGAGATTTCTATGAAACGATATTATATTTTAGTATTCTGAATAAGATTTCAGCTCCTGTTATCACATGGTTAGTTTTTGACTCCAGTTTGGTGTGTGGTATGCTCCTCTGTCATTAATTTGACATTGTGGTCCAGGTACCAGGCAGTTTCAGACATAGCAACATTGTTTCATTCTGTTCCTCAAGGTATTTAAGGTTTGGAAACCAGGTTTTTAAATGTCAAGTTCATGAGTGTCATATATGAAGGTGAAAGGAAAACATTTTTTTAATAAGCTTTTCTTAATATTTCTCTTAACGCTCTCCGCTCTGAACTGTCTTTCTTACATTTGCAATAAACAAAGTCCTCTGACAGAGTAAAATTAGGATTCATGGAAAGAAAGATTGTAGGTAATAATGAAGGAAACATAAACTTACCAACCAAAATTTTCTTTTTCTCTTACAGCACCATTTGTAATGATTTATTTAAAAAGATATATCGAGGTCACCATTTTATTTACAGTGACTTTCTTTTCAGATTCATATGTTTTGGTTGTATTCCAGATTACATTGTTGGGTTGTTTGAATTTTACGATTAGTGTCGGATATTTTAATATTAAAAATCTATTTGGAATTCATGAATTTGATTCCATTTCACAAATGTCATTAGCTCATCATCTCTGAATATGCTATCTGACTTTAGATGCCATCTGGTGGTATGCATTTGATACATCTAGTGGTAATTTGAACCGCCATCAGTCTCATCCTTTATTGCTCATGAAGGAGAATATTTTTGAAATGACTTGCAAAGACTTTTGTTTCCACTTCAAACAAAGGATCCTTTGTACCTTGCTTTCTGTTTTCTCAAATAAAAATGCATATTTGCTTTGGTCTTTATTAACATAATCTGAGTCTTTCTTAAGACAGCATTGACTTTGAAAATCAAGTTCCTATTTTAAGAAACTCAATTTAGTTCAGAGAAATATGTAGATATATAGCATCCCCCTTAAAATGCTAATTATGTATGTTTTTTATTTCATTTTTAAATGGTAAAATTTGATTGGCTATTTGGATACCATGTGATGAATAGGAGATTATCAGGTAATCATCAACAGGAAACAGAATTGTTCATTGAAAATTCTCTTCCTCATATTTTAAACATTAAAGACCAACTTCTTCAAAGGTGGACCTTAGCTTAATCTTAAGTACTGCTTTTTTCACCTTCTTCAAGAGATAAGCTGGTAATACTTATTAAATATATATCAAAGCTAGGTAGAAATTAGAAAGTAAATTGTCTGCATTATTGATATTAAATATCCATTCCACTTAAGAATCTGAATAAAGGAAGTGTTAAAAAGTACATGAGGTTTTTTTTTAGGTCCTTTCAAAATTATTTGTGGCTGGTTAAATTAGTATAGTAAGGTATAGAGACAGTAGGCCAATTTATAGATTCTGTGGTCTGTTCAACATTCTCTGATTATACCCAAAATTCTGGTCTAGCCATTTTAATCTGAAGGGAAAAAAAGAGAGAAATTGTGTGAAAAGAGGTGAAAAAAGAGTGATTTCATCTCTGCTGTCCAGATGACCTGCTGAGGTATGTCTCCTAATGACAATGCAACAGCAATTTTATTTTCATCCTATGTAGTGTGGTATCCAGGTTAAAAATCGTGGGCTTCTAGATTAGCATTCAGGATCTTCAAGTTCCTAGCTGTTTACCACTGGGCAAGATATTTCACCTCCATAAAGCTCAACTTTCTCATCTTTGAAGAGATGAAGTGTGAGTCCATGCCTGTCATTCAGATAAAGTGAATGCTTAACCAGTGCAGCACTTAGCTAGAGTAAGGGCCCAGCAAATAGTAGCTGCTTTGTTATCATGGCTATAACCAATTTTGTCACAGCTATTATTGTTGTTATGCAGCTAATATTGCAACTATCAGTTCTGTTCTATTGTTCAGTGATTAGGAGCACAGAGAGCCGTTAACTCTATCAGTGTGGATGTTATAGCAGACTCTGTATATTACCTTTGATGGATTTAAGTGATTACTGAGAGGGCTGTGGAAGGAAAGATGAAACAGATAGGTCCTTATGCCTATAACTCTCCACTAATCCTTTGTAAATTGCAAGTGAGTTTTAATTTTAATTAAAGAGAAATACATTTTGTTTTCGTGGTCATGCTGTCAGTATATCAATTAGAAATAGACAATGAAAAAATGTTTTAAAACCTGTGTAATATGGGCTGGGATGTCTTTAAAAATTAGAAGTAATTAACCAAAAATTGGAGGATGGCCCTTGCTCAAAAGTCTCACTGCAAAGTAATAATACTATGAATTTGATAGCTTAGAATCATTCAGATGCAAATATATTTTCATTTCAAATTTGAATGATTGAGCTTTTTAAAATATAGGTCCCTGTGCTATACAACAAATCTGGTTGTTTATGTATTTTATATATAGTGGTATGTATCTGTTGATCCCATATTCCTAATTTATCCTCCCCCTGCTTTTCCCCTTTGGTAACCATAAGTTTTTATTTTTCCCCTACGTCTATGAGCCTGCTTCTGTTTTGTAAATATGTTCATTTGTATTGTTTTTTAAAATTCCACATAGAAGTGATATTATACAATATTTGTCTTTGTCTGACTTACTTCACTCACTATGATAACCCCTAGGCCCATCCATGTTGCTGCAAAGTGGCATTTTTCCATTCTTTTATATGACTGAGTAGTAATCCATTGCATATATACACATATGTATGTGTATATATATATTTCATTATAAATACATATATGTATGTGTGTGTATATATATATAGTTTCTTCTTTATTCATTCATCTGTTGATGGACACTTAAATTGCTTTCATATCTTGACTATTGTAAATAATGCTTCTTTGAACATTTGGTTGTGTGTATCTTGTCAAATTAGTTTTCTTTTTTTCTAGATATGTGTCCGGTTTTGAGATTGTTGGATCCTGTGGTAGCTCTATTTTTATTTTTTTAAGGTAACTCCATACTGTTTTCCCACCGTGATTGCACCAATTTACATTCCCACCAACAGTGTGGGAAGGTTCCTTTTTCTCTGCACCCTCTCCAGCATTTATTTTTTGTAGACTTTTTGATGGTGGCCATGGGTGATTGGCTTTTTAAATAACATGGAACTTCCAACAAAATGTCCATTATCTGGATTTTTACATTCCCAAATAATGTGCTACTATAGATTACTCAGTGACATTTAAATCAGAAAAATGTGACAGGAAGTTCCAGTGATTCCTTCCATCCCCTGACTGGCCACCATAGCACCAAAAAATCAGTGATGTGTCCTATGTATAAGATACATAAGATGCATTGACACATTAAGATGATTCAAATATTTTTAAAATTGTCATTGATTGGGTTGAGTATGAGGAATTAGGTTGGGAGGACTAATGGGGACATTTTTATTCATATGATGGATATCTAGGGAACCTGAAGTAGCTAGGGAGTTTGTGTGTTTTTTTTTTTTAATTTTTTAATTTTTTTTTACTTTACAATGTCGTATTGGTTCTGCCACACATCAACATGAATCCACCACGGGCATACGCGAGTTCCCGATCCTGAACCCCCCTCCCACCTCCCTCCCCGTACCATCCCTCCGAGTCATCCCAGTGCACCAGCCCCAAGCATCCTGTAGTGATGGCTAGGTAAATATAATGACAGACGCTTATTTCAAGAAGCAGACTGAGGGTAAATTACAACAGAAACAGACATGACTCTTTCGAGGTTAGACTGGAATACATTTGGGGTTTGACTCATGATGGGTTGTCCAGCTTAGAATGGTGGAGGAAAAGAAAAAAGGGATTATAGCAAAATAAGTGTTATGATTGATCAAAGAATCTGGGAACTGTCAGATGAACCCTTAGGAAAGGGAGCAAAGTACCAAAAGCCTGTCTACCAGGGGCTGATGGAGTGTGACTATATCAGATTATTTAAGGGTCAGTGATGGTCATGATTTTAATTAAATCTTTTAAAAGTAAAGACAGTGTTTCTTTTGGAGCAGATTTGGATTTTCTGTTGAAGTAAGGCTTAATTCTAAAGCCCATGAGGTATTCACTGTGTCATTGGCAAATAATAAAATGAGTCTCTGTGGAGAAGGTAAGACTGAAATGAGGCGTGGATGTGTTCAGTCTTGTGTTCTAGACTTTTACAAGTAGCATCTTCTTTCTGTGTGTCATGAGAATGTTGTCAGGTAAGGTGCTGTCTCCTGGTGAAAGGAACATTGGCTCTAGAATCAAACAGATGTAAGTTTTAATCCTGCTGCTGACAGGTTACTTCACACATCCCTCTCCATTTACTCATCTGTAGAGAGGATTGAAATAATTTCTACCTGACACTGCTGTGAGACAGGAGACAATGTTCAGAAAATCCTCACACAATTCCTGAGACGTCGTAAGAACTAAGTGAATAAAAATGATCCTTTATTCCCACTGATACTGGTGCCTACGCACTCATACCACTGAGCCTTCAGAAGTACAGGGATGGATAACTATGTAACTTTTTAGTAAGAAAAGAAAAATTATAAATCTCCCTCTGTAGTGGCTTACACTAAGTGATGATTAGTCATGGTCATAGGGATTTTGTTATTTTGTTTGCTGAATTTAACAATCGTTTCTTGGTAAGAAACATCAAACACTTGCTGATTTATTCAACAGTTACTTCATATTTGCCCTTTTGGTACAAGTTGAAAATCATTAATTTATGATCACAAATTCAAAAAATGCAACTCATAGAATTTATACAGACTCTCTTCTTGTCTTGCTTGGTTTACTTTCTCATCATCTGAATTCCACCTGTCGTCTGACACACGTATGAGTTACTTGATATTTGTTTTAGTTTCAAGTGGAAGTATAGTTGTTTTAAGGAGGGTCTTCTTGTCATTATTATTCTAAAAGATTATCTTTCTCTGAACGTAACAAAAAAGGGACAATGAAAATAATGATATTGGTGAAAAGGACTGTCCAGCAGCAGAGGGAAAGAGTAAAGGAGTATGAATTAGGAATCCAGAGAAGTAGCGCCAGTTCTGACAATATCTTCCATTCATGAGAAGATTATTCTAGACGATCTCAATGCTCTTTTCAGTTTTGATTCTACAAATGTGTTTCTTACTCAAAGTACCCATTACTTGACTTTAGAATGAATACTTTGATGAGATACTTCATTAACCTTATCAGTATTTTCTCCTGCCACCCTTTAAAAACACCTCTGTGTCAAAGTAACTGATAACCCCAGTTTTTGTTATTTTGTGAGTTCGTTTCTCCCATAGGAGGGTTTCCTGAACATTTCAGAACCACTGGTTCTGAAATAAAATATTTCCATGCATTCTTTGATAACTAGAATGACCTCTGTCATTAACAGCATAACCCTTTTTGTTATAACTGGAGCTTCCCCACCCTTCCCCACACGTGTTTCCTTCTTTTTTTTTTTTTAATACAGAAGGGCAGTTTTCCCTAAACATTTTTTCTCTAAGTGTATACTCTTTTTAGTCTACTAATATAAGTGAATTGACTGCTTTTTATTTTGAATAAGTTTATTGTGACTATAGAAAAAGATGCATTATGAAAAGGGGATGGACTTGTGAATTTTAAGTAAAATATCCTGATGTATCACTATAATATAAGAAGAAATATATTTTTGGTCTCTGCCCCAAGTTCCTAAAACTCTTATAACTTCCTGAATGGGGGGGCAGATAGAAGCATCTTACGTAGCACTCCTAAACCCCTTGGAATTTCCTGGGTGATAGGAGTGTCCTTTGTTCTAATGAGGTGACTCTTGGTGGATTCCAGGAGAGTTCCAAGATGTGAGTTGTTCACTAGAAAGACCAAGCCATGAATAGAAGTTTGGAACTTTCAACCTTATCCCTCATCTTCTGGTGGGGGGAGAGGGGCCGGAGACTGAGTTAATCATCTATCACATCTGAGTGATGAAGCCTCCATAAAAATTCCTTAACTACAGAGTTGGGAGAGCGTCTAGATTAGTGAACATATCTCCATGCTGGGAAGCCGGTGTGCCCCAGCTCCACGGGGAAAGAAGCTTGTGTGCTTGGAATCCTTCCTGACTTCGCCATATGTGGTTCTTCATCTGGCTGTTCATCTGTACCCCTTAGAATATCCGTTATAACAAACCAGTAAATAAACATAAATGTTTCCCTGAGTTTTGTGAGTCATTCCAGCAAATTTTTGAGCCAGGAGCAGGGGTAGGCAGTTTTGGGAACCCTTGACTTTATAACCAAGGCTGATAGAAGTGTCAGTACCCTGGGGATCTGTTATTTGCAGGTTATTTGGTACCTGAAGGGCTCCACTGACTCCGGGTAGTTAGTGTCAGAATTGAATTAAATTACTGGACTTTCAGTTGATGTCTGAAGAGTTGAAACACTGGTTGGTAGGGGGAAAGAAACCCACAAATGTGGCATCAAAAGTGTTGTGAATAGAGAAGCAATTTTCCTTTTATCGTGCAGATACTGATGTCATTGAATCTTTGGATTTTTTTTTTTTTTGGTATGGTAAGAACCCACCTGCCAATGTAGGAGACATAAGAGATGCAGGTTCGATCCCTGGGTTGGGAAGATCCCCTGGAGGAGGCCATGGCAACCCACTCCAGTATTCTTGCCTGGAGAATCCCATAGAGGAGCTTGACAAGCTACAGTCCATAGGGTTGCAAGGAGTCAGACACGACTGAAGCGATTTAGCATGCACTCACCAGGCAGGGGGAGATTTTGATAATAGTTGTATATTGGTGCTGCTGCTGCTAAGTCACTTCAGTCGTGTCCGACTCTGTGCGACCCCAGAGACGGCAGCCTACCAGGCTCCTCCGTCCCTGGGATTTTCCAGGCAAGAGTACTGGAGTGGGGTACTAGTTGTGATTTAATGAACACTTTCATTATTCCTCTAAGGGTTCATGATTTCTAATATAGCTGATCACTGGTCATATCATTCCGTGTTATTAAATTCTTGACTTTTTAAAAATATTTGAATTTTTTCCCTGTGATTATTGTCCTGCTGTAACAGTTGCCTGATTTTATTTGTGAAAGAGACTAGAGACTGCTTCCAGCCATCAGCCTCACAATGAGAACACTCCTTTGGGGCAGGGCTTGGGCATGGCAGTGTCAGCCAGAGCTGGCTCGTGCTGACTTAGACCCAGAACGCTGGTCCCCACCGCCATGGCCCACTGCCCTTCTGAGTTCTGTCCTCTATTTTCTTCTCAACAATAACGGAGAAGGTGGATGCTTTCACTTCTGCAGCATGTCAGTGTTAACTTTCACAACTTAATTTATGTTGCCCATCTTGAATTTTAATGTGTATTTATGTACTTTTTTGGTGCACTACAAGTTATTCCCTTAGCAAGAGATTTGAGTGTTTCTACTCTTCCCTAGCCTGTAGTTCATATAAACTCACTTTTCCCCACTAACCTTTAAATAAAGTAAGCCCTCAACGTCCTTCTCATTTTGCCCTTGATCTGGAGCTTTCTTCGGCTTCTAACATCATATCTGGCAGCAGGGCAGAGGTAATGACCTGCGAGGTGTGATGTTTGTCCATTCCATGACCCTCCCTATTTAACTGCCGGGAAAGTTTCCCTCATTTTCCCCCATAATTACCTTTAAATGTCTTCAGACTTGAGAAAGTAGGGTTTTATGGAGACCACAGAATTCTAATGGGAGTCTACCACAGATCTCCATTTTCTGTTTCCTGTGGAAAATGGAATAAAATTGAATGTTTTGAGTTTCTCGAGCATACCCCTCTGGGTGGTAGAGTCAACTCTATTCATGATATTTATGCCTAAAGAGCAAACAACATTCTGCTCCACTCCTTGCTGAGGTTTCTTCCTGGCCATCAAATTTCTCCATTTGAAAACAGAAGGTGTGGGGACTTCCCTGACGGTCCGGTGGTTGGGACTTTGCCTTCAAGTGTCGGGGGGTGTGGGTTTGATGCCTGGTTGGGGAGCTGGGATCCCACATGCCTCTTGGCAAAAAAAAACAAAAAGAAAACAGAGGCAATGTTGTAACAAGTTCAATGAAGACTTTAAAAATGGTCCACATCAAAAAAATCTTGTGAAGAAAAAAAAGGAAACAGAAGGTTTTTCATACATCAAAGACCATGAGTTACCAGTTTCTTTTTTCTCATCTAGAACAGATCTAGGTCTACAGATCTTTTCATAGTGTGTTCGTATGTAAAATTATCAAAAAATTTGATACGTATGTATCATAGTTTTAACTTCCTATGGCCTCCTGAGATACTTCTTTAGCAAACACTCAAATGGAACCATAAAAAAAGTACTACATCTGGAAGATACATTAAGGAGGAAAGTGGCTCAAGTAGTTGAGTGAAGGGAGTGAGGGACTCTCACTGATCAGCTCAAATAAACTCAGAACAAGTCACTTCAACTGACCAGGCCTGTTTTCTCATTGATAAAAGGAGCCAGACAGCATTGGTACCAGAATGACTCGCTCCCCACATTTCTTTGGTTTCATTCCTGGTGCTTGCTTTGCCCAGGAATCTGCCATGGCTCCTCTCCCGAGTCCTGATTTCAGGTATAATCTTGAACGCTCCCTTTCATTTCTCAGAAGTGTATTTGTTCTGTCACCCCCTGTTGATTTCTGTGGCTTCAAAAACAAGGGTAGTGTTTTTCTAGCTTCTTCTAACAATTCTTTATTTCCTTGCTTTTAGTTTCTGTTTTAGTATTTGCTTCCAAGGGATTCTCATCTCCTTTTCTTCCATCATTATGGATTTCCTAGATCTTTTTCATGTCTCCCAGGATTTTTCAGGACTTTAAATCTTACCCTGATCCTCTGATTTTCCCCTACCACCCCTGTTTCACAAAGCACTCCCCTCCCCAGTGACATGGTGTCTGACTCAAATCCCAGCTCTGTCACCCTCCAGCTCTATGACTCTTCAAGTTACTTACACTCTCTGTGGTTCAATGTCCATCTCACAAAATTGTTGTGGGAATTAAGTGAATTGGTATCTGTAAGCTCTTAAAGCACCATCTGGCACATGGTACATGGAATGTGATTGCTGGCCGTTGTAGAATTACTACCAGCATCCCTCCCCTATCCCCCCTCACTGTTATTCTTGGCCAAGTGAGGGTCTCATCTTCCTCTGACTTAGGTTGCATATCCTTTTATGTTATTTTGGATCAGGAAGTACATAGAAACTGATGCCTACAGATTTCCCTTAAATACTTCAAATTATGCATAATCTTGTATTTAGGGCTGAAGACAAACATTTTATATTTCTCTAATCCTAGAACTCATTCTCACAATACTTACGGCCTTCACATGTTGTTTAGAAGAAATGTCATACTTTAAGAAAATGTTTTAGAAAAGATTTAAACCAGACTACAAGAATACATAAATGCAAAGGATTTATTAAGTCTCTTTTAACAAAATAAATCATATCCAAAGACTTGACCATTTCGTGATTTTTTTTCCCCAACTCCAATTTTGTGATATCTTAATGGAAAAAGTTACCCGCCAAGTAGTTTGGTGGTTTTGCTTCCTTGAAAAGAAATCTTTTGGGTCCTATTTTAAAAGAGGTAATATTCAACAAGTTATACTAAAGGAGACAATCTAAAGTATTTAGTAGAGCCGTAGAATATCAAAAGAGTTTAAAACCCTAGAGCTCATTGAATTCAGTGATTTCCAAACTACTTGTTCACAACCAAGGTCTTTTAATGTAATGTTATGTAAAACTTCATTATTATGCCCAACTCCAAACATAAAACAGAGACTGGTTGTGTCTCTGTTTCATATTTGTGATGCTTTCCTTCCTTGTGATCAAAGACCATACAGAGAGTGGGAAACATCTGCCTAAATTTCCCCTTCTACCTCTGAAGAAACTGAGACTCAACAGAGGTTAGTTTCATTACAGGGATATTCAACTAGTTAATGGTTGAGCTGGGAGAAGGTATCAGCTGTTTTAACTCCTCTGTGAGCATGATTTCTATAGTCCATTCCACTTTTGCCCCAGGAAATTATTCCTATGGTTATCTGTAATCATTTGGAAAATCATGTGTTTCACAGCTGGAATTATATGGTTAGATTGATCTAGATTCGAATTCTGGGTCTTCCTATTTTGTTGCTTAACTGCACTGCTTCTTATCTTAAGGATAAGATTTTCCTTCCTGTGAAGCAGGTATGATAGTAATAATGGCATGTACCTCAGTGGGTTTTGGTAATGCTATTACATCAATAAGTGCTATCTATTATTAGCATTGATATGGTCATTACTATTATTATTATTATATCCAGTTAGCTAGTTCTATTAAATCAGAAATTATTTTGATTAAAAAATTAAAATTAACTTTAAATTGGATGAAAAAAATCTTCCTGCCAAACTGTTATTTAAAACTTATGCTCACAGAAGATTTTCATCATGTATTTATATCTGTGTCTCTATCTATATAAATCCTGACATCACTGCCTTTCCTGGTGCAGAAGAATAAGCCTGTGGTTTAAATATAACAACACTGATATTGAGCTGTTAATAAAAGTGCATATCACTAAAGCTGGATAGGAGTGTGGAAATCACCTAGAGTTTTATTTTACTGTTGCAAAAAATAGGCCCACTAAAGTTTGGATTTTTTTTCCCTCATCATACCAGGTTTGCAAAATCTTGTAGTACATCCAAGCACTAGCTTCTCCCTCCTACCACAGGCTAAATAAACACTCTGCCCACCACCAATCTAAATATTACTACTCATAGCAATGTCGCTAGGCTTAAAGGACATTTTCATGTAACTCTTTAGTTCCCCCTGCCCAAAAACAAAAGCCACATACATACACACCCACAAAACAACTAGCCAAACAGAAGCTTTGTTCTATTAATTCTTAAAAGCCATTGTCAATGCCCAGAATCTGTCTTTAACCTCTTAGCCATGTTGTTTCCCTGGTCCTATGGCTCTGCTCCTACACGAAGAGGTTAAGATGGTGGCATAGAGGAGTCTGAGGAGGACGCAGGCATATGAGGCTCAGTGTGTATGTGGGTTGTCACAGATCTGGGGATGCCGAATTTAGGTGTCCAGGTAACTATCTCAGTGCAAGGAAGTCGCATGTGTAGCTATGTAGCAAGTTGATATTTATTAGTCTGAATAGTAATAAGAAAGCAGTGCTGCAATTTTGTCAACTTTTTAAAAAATATGATCATCATAGAATGTGTTAAATGGTTTTTAGAAAGAAGGACAATTTAGAGATTTATGGTTAATATGTCTTATGGGAGTGAGAAAGCAAATGAATTCCTGGTGTAAGTTAGAGCCTGCCCTGATTTAAAAATTAAATCTGCCCCCCTTTGCATTAGTGAGCCTGGTGATTTCATGGGAATATGCAAGTCTATACCTACTAAGACTCATTGTAGAAGGAGCTACATGGCTCAGAGGGAATCTGAAATAGGGAAGGGGTCAGAGAGTCCCATTCAAGATTTTCAAGGGAAGGGGAAGTGGGAATAACATTTTAGAGACATTTAGTCACAAGGGAACACTGACTAACAGTCTGTCTGAGTCACAATGCTAGGTGCTTGTATACATATTTTCGTATTTAAAGCCTTTAACAGCACTGCAATTCAGTAATAAATTTAGTGCCAATGGGATGCCAAGCACTATTCTAAGTGCTTGGGATATTTCCATGAATAAAAAGCAAGATCAGTATATACCTCTCTTTATAGATGAGATGGCTGAAACTCAAAGATCCTAAGCAGCTTCCTTAAAGCCCAAGACAGAAATGTCAGAAAAGAGATTTGAAAACAGGTCTCTGATTCCACAGTCCAGGTTTTGGGTCTGTGGCATTAATTGCTAGGCACACTCTTATTGAGTTGCCTACAAAATATGGTTAATGATACCTCTGTTGCCTATGCCATTGGCGCTTCATGACAATCAAGAAATGTTTTGGATTTGATAGGTTTTAGTTTCTGTCTTATGTCTCCCACTGATCTCTATGAGCATTTTGATAGAGCATTCACCATATGGGCTAAGTCTGTTTACAAGTATGACTCCTCTGGTAGAAAATGCATGTCTGCAGTCTGCAAACTTATCACTTGTTCATTCATTCAGTCAACAAATATTATTAAATGCTTCCATGCATCAGGCTAAATATAGGGGTGCCAGCGTATTCACTTTTCACTCTCATGCATTGGAGAAGGAAATGGCAACCCACTCCAGTGTTCTTGCCTGGAGAATCCCAGGGACGGGGAGCCTGGTGGGCTGCCGTCTGTGCGGTCGCACAGAGTCGGACACGACTGAAGCGCCTTAGCAGCAGCAGCAGCAGCAGTGTATACTAGAGATCTGTTTAGTTTCATGTGATTCTTACCTCCTAGCAGAGCTGGGTATTAAATAAATTACACATTGTTTATATTTATAATACATATTACAGAGGAAAATAGACACACACCTGTCTCTCTTATATCTGTACCTATTTTCCAAGTGAATTAGAAAATTAATGAATGATTAGGATAAATTCTTCTGCAAAGTGGCAGCAGAGCACGGGGACTTCAGCAGCATCATGTCAAGGTTTGGTGCTGAGCTCTGCCACTTACTGAGCTTTGGGACTTGATGCAAGGTTCTCAGCCTGCCATGTAGTTTTGCAAAACAAGAATACTGGTTATTGTAATAGTGGAGTGAAAGAATATCAGAAAACAGTTTACAACAATCCAAGAAATATGAGTACAGGAGAAGATTTAACCATTTTGATACTGCTATCACGGGCTTCCCTGGTGGCTCAGATGGTAAAGAATCAGCCTGCATTATGGGAGACCTAGGTTTGATCCCTGGGTTGGGAAGATCCCCTGGAGAAAGGAATGGCTACCCGCTCTGGTATTCTTTCTGGGGAAATTCCATGGACAGAGGAGCCTGGAGGTATGGGGTCATGGGATTGCAAAGAGTCAGATGTGACTGAGTGACTAACACTTTCACTTTTTACTATTATGTAGTAGAATGTTTTAGGAAATTTTCTTTTATCCATAGCCTTCACTTATGCTATTTACCTTCTTCTAAGGGTTTATTAAAAGGAGTTTTCTTAAACTGATGTATGCCTCAGGACCGACTATAGGGCTTTAAAGAGTACATGGAGTTTCAGCTTTAGCATCAGTCCTTCCAAAGAAATCCCAGGGCTCCTTTCAGCCCAAGGGACTCTCAAGAGTCTTCTCCAACACCACAGTTCAAAAGCATCAACTCTTCAGTGCTCAGCTTTCTTTGTAGCCTAACTGTCACATCCGTACATGACTACTGGAAAAACCATAGCTTTGACTAGATGGACCTTTGTTGGTAAAGTAATGTCTGCTTTTTAATATGCTATCTAGGTTGGTCATAGCTTTTCCTCCAAGGAGAAAGCATCTTTTAACTTCATAGCTGCAGTTACCATTTGCAGTGATTTTGGAGCCCCCCAAAATAAAGTCTGTCATTATTTCCTCATCTATTTGCCATGAAGTGATGGGACGGGATGCCGTCATCTTAGTTTTCTGAATGTTGAGCTTTAAGCCAACTTTCTCACTCTCTGCTTTCACTTTCATCAAGAGGTTTTTTCGTTCTTCTTCGCTTTCTGCCATAAGGGTGGTGTCATCTGCATATCTGAGGTTATTGATATTTCTCCCAACAATCTTGATTCCAGCTTGTGCTTCATCCAGCCCTGCATTTCACATGAGGTACTCTGCATATAAGTTAAATAATCAGGGTGACAATATACAGCCTTGAGATACTCCTTTCCCAACTTGTAACCAGTCTGTTGTTCCATGTTCAGTTCCAACTGTTGATTCTTGACCTGCGTACAGATTTCTCAGGAGGCAGGTCAGGTGGTCTGGGATTCCCATCTCTTTCAGAATTTTCCACAATTTACTGTGATCCACACAGTCAAAGGCTATGACGCAGTTCAGTACCTCTACTCAAAATATGCTGCTGTGTGGCACTCACTGTAAACTGAGCAGTCTTTTCAGAATCAACACTGATTCCCCAAACTTAAGAGGATAAAAAAGTCACCAGCATATATTGAAAAGAGAGCTTTTAAATGATTTCTGAATCAGCGTTGCTTAAAGGTGCTTATCATGGATTGCTTTAATGTTGCAAAGTCATCCATCACATACTAGAGGCAACATTAAGAAGGTGTTTACTGCTTCTGGTCGTTAGCATTTGCTTGAGCAATCCCTGCCTTCTAGCAGTTTATCATCAAATGCTGCAAACATATTACGTTCATATATAGTAAGGTAAAATTTGTCAAACCCATCCTTAGGCATTTCGTAACTGTCTTTTCTTGCATGACACATCTTTGTAGGCCTGTTTTCAGTTTATAGCCACCTCTACAGATATTAAGCATATAGGTGCCATGACTGTGATTGCTTTTTAACTTTAGGGTAAAAGTCAGAGGCTGGTAGCTGCTCCCCAGTGCTGCCACCTATGGCTGGCAGTTTTGCACTACCGGTGTCATGACGTGGCAATCTAGGTGACCAGCATCTTCCGCACTGTACAGGGTACAACCCTCATGGTCCTTTGCAGCTACCCTGAGTGTGCACACCATTCTTTCTTGTCTCCACTGCTTACTGACCATCTTTACTTGGCACTGTGCCAGATCTGTGTAGAAGGTCCAAGTGATGAATTGCACCCAGCAGCAGCAGCAGCTTCGTTAGGATTTAGGTCAAATTATCAGTTTCCTAAGTTGCCTGCACACTATGATCACACTGGACACTCAGTTTGATCTTCAGTGAACCAGGCAAGCCTGGTGGTTGACTCTTGTCTCTAGATGTAATTGCTTAGCTGCTTATCTGTAGTTCCTTATTGTAATGAATTGCCCTTGTGGAAAAGTGAGTATCTCAATTTCCTGTTTGCAGTTGTTATTAAAGTCTATGAAATAGCTTTATCATTGTTTCATTTAATGCATATTATTGATCACCTGGCAAATAAGTGAAAGGAGAAGATAGAATTATCAAGAATTAGCTCCTAGAGTTGACCACTGCATTATCAGGCTGAGATGATGGTGTTGGCAGATGGATCACTGTATCTGTATAAGCAGACGTAATGAATACAAAACACCAGGAAGTTTAAATGTCAGATAGAATATTTTGAGATTTTACTCTGTCTGCATAGGATGATACAGCTCCTAAAAAACAGTTTCCAAAGAATGGTATCTGTGTTTTTAATAGATAAGATTCCGTTTTATAGTATTTTAACTTTTTTTTTTTTTTTTGCCACGGGCCAATTTTTAGTCCTTTCTGTATTGGAGTGCTTGGCGAGTTGACACTCCCTCTTTCTTCCAATACATTCTTCATTTGTTTTTCAAGAAATTAAGGGAAAAGCACTCCTGTTTGTCCCTTAATTTGCCACTGGATTTTCTTAATCTCCTTCATGGTTCTGTCTCCTCTTAGAGTATCCCAAAGTTTAGTCCTTAGATTGCTTCTCTTCTCTGTCTGCATGTCTTTCCTTTGGTCAGCCTGTCAGTTTTCTTGCTTTCAAAACCATCCTCAGTCTGTTGCTTCCTAAATATCTGTGTTTCCAATGAAGTGTTTTTCTCGAAGTCCAGCCTCATGCTTCTATCTGCTTGTTTATCTCCATTTGCCTGTGTAAGAGACATCTCAAATGTGCCAAACCACACGCCTTTATAAGTCTGCTTCCTTTATAAGCTTGCTCTTCCTACTGTCCTTCTACTTAGTACGCAACAGCTGTATTCTTAACATCTCTTTTCACATCTGGTATAGAATCTGAAGATTCTTATGGCTCTGTCTTTAAAACAAACCCAGAATTTGATCATGACCTGTCCCCTCCCGCTCTGCACTGGCCTGGGCTGGATCGTTGCAGTGGCCAGTGTCTAAGGGTTCCCAGCTTCTCCCTAGCTTCACATTGTCGACCCATCTGCCCATGTTTTCCTGATTAAATATTAGTGGGATTCTACTTCTCTGCTGCTCAGTCCCTCTCCATTGTGGAAGTGAAGAGCCTGGGTGCTTGCCTTCATCGTGAAGGCTTTGTGGATTCTGACCTCTCTTCCCTTCTGCCCAGTGTATGCGTGCACACTCAGTTGTGTCTGATTGTTTGTGATCCCATGAACTCTAGGCCGCCAGGCTCCTCTCTGCATGGAATTTTCCAGACAGGAACACTGGAGCAGATTGCCATTTCCTATTTCAGGGGATCTTCCTGACCCAGGGTCCGAACCTGTCTCTTGTGTGTCCTGCCTCAACAGGTGGATTCTTCACCTCTGGCACCAGCTGGGAAGCCCTTTCTGCTCATATTTCTCTTTAATTACATCTTCAGCTCCCCTCACCCTCATTCATTCACCTCAGCCACGCTGGCGTCCTTTCTGTTCCTCGTGTAAGCTCTGTCTTTGCTAGAGAACACTTAGTCCATGTATCCATGCAGTCCTCACCTTCTTCATGTCTCTGCTCAGAAGTCACCTCCTCAGTGCATCCTTCCCTGACCACTCTGTAGAATGTGGTACCTCCTCCCCCCCACACCCGCTCACCGCCTCTCAGGTGGTTGCTGTCATGCACCTCAGCCTTATTTTCCTCCATTGCATTTATCTTCCATTGGTACTCTGTGCATCTGTACTTAGTCGCTCGGTCGTGTCCAAGTCTTTGTGACCCTTTGGACTATAGCCCGCCAGGCTCCTCTGTCCGTGGGATTCTCCAGGCAAGAATACTGCAGTGGGTTGCTCTTTCCTCCTCCAGGGGATCTTCCAGATCCAGGGAATTGAACCTGCCTCTCCTATGTCTCCTGCATTGCAGGCAGATTCTTTACCTGCTGAGCCATCAGGGAAGCCCGGTACTCTTTATAGCTGTTTTATTTTGTTTATTACATTTCTTTCTCCCTAAAATGTAACCTGAAGGAAAGTAAGAATACTTATTTTTTTCCGTGACTCTGTTCCCAGTGTCTAGAATAGTATCTGGACTACATGTGGTACTTTGTAAATACTTGTATAGTCAGTGATGATTTGCATATTTATTAAACTCCTTTTTGATGCTTTATGCTAGAGCTGTCCAGCTGAACAAAATTGACTGGTAACCATATGACTGGGATTTACCCCCAGTGACTTCCTTGTCCCTGAGAATCTGAAAGCAGTTTGGTCTTAAGTTACCTTAACCAAGAGGCCCTGCTGTGCTGGCAGGAATCATCATCTCTGTTACCCAGTAGAGACTGTGGCTCCTCAGGCTATTAAAATAATAACCATCCACAGAGCCTAACAAATGACCTCTCCTACATAAATGTGCTTTAGTTTTGTCCCACTTCCTTCAGTTAATGATACTCTAAATAACATATTGAGTTGAAAGCATGGAAGTCTCGAGTTTGACTTCAGGCAAATAATTTTTCACTTAATTTTCTCCTGAATTCAGGTTAAAATGTTCGGTTGCAGGCATAATTAACAAGGAGAGGCAGGAAAAAGTGAGACTGTCCGTGGGTTATTATTTTGGTTTTTAAAGTTGTCTTATTGTTCTCTAATAATCTAGCTTTTATTAACATCAACAGTACAGGGTAAATAAGTCAAGTGAGCGATCTGGCTTCAGGACAGTATAGCAGTCACTCAAAGGTATTAATGAAGCCTAAGGAAATGTAAAATGTAGCACTGTCAATAAATGTGTTTGTGTTATTAAGATTGCTTAGAAAACTTAGAGGTAAGATCTTTTTATCCATCTTCGGTTGGCTGGGTACTTTTGGATTATTGACTAAGTAGAAAGGGACTAAGGATGATTGAACTTGGTGGAAAGGACATGAAAATCCAAAATAATGGAAGATAGTCTCTACAGAAATGAGCTGCGTGATGTGGACTCATGGTGTTAGGCTGTAATACATGGCATGCCATGCAGCACATCACTTGCAGATATGACTTAGGTAATGAAAAGCTGAATTTGGAAAATCTCTTTTTTTCTTTTCTTTCTTTTTTTTTTTTGCTCTTTCCTGGAGAAGGAATAGTCAGGAAAAAAATATCCTTAGGGAGCAAAATAAATTGGCTGAAATAAACATGGAATGTCTGTATTGTGACTGAATTTCTCATTGAGACTGATGAAAATGTGCTGGGTCACATTGGGAAAGCAATTTCAAGTGTTTAAGGCTTTTTCCTCTTATTTGGGGATAAAGCAATAGGAGAAAAGGGTTTAATATCGAATTTTATAAAGTTAAGAATTAAACCTGACTGGGTAGAAGGGTCAGGCACTGCATGGACATGACAGGGTTGGTACTGGGTTCGTGTTTCTGTGGCCGTCTGAAAGATGATATGGACAAAGAGTGACACAGGAAATATTTTACTGTTTTTATAGGGTAAATTATTTATTCTGTATTGACATTATTTCAAATGACATTATTTCATGTGGTTGAATCCAAAACCTGAAATGTTTGGGAGAAGGACTTCACCCTGATGCAGAGAGGAATATGGAATGAGAAAAGGGGATGTGACAGTAAACTATATAAAGTTCCTGTCTTCTTCAGTTCAGTTCAGTCGCTCAGTCGTGTCCAACTCTGCGACCCCATGAATCGCAGCACGCCAGGCCTCCCTGTCCATCACCAGCTCCTGGAGTTCACTCAGACTCACGTCCATTGAGTCAGCGATGCCATCCAGCCATCTCATCCTCTGTCGTCCCCTTCTCCTCCTGCCCTCAATCCCTCCCAGCATGAGGGTCTTTTCCAATGAGTCAACTCTTCGCATGAGGTGGCCAAAGTACTGGAGTTTCAGCTTTAGCATCATTCCCTCCAAAGCAATCCCAGGGCTGATCTCCTTCAGAATGGACTGGTTGGATCTCCTTGCAGTCCGAGGACTCTCAAGAGTCTTCTCCAACACCACAGTTCAAAAGCATCAATTCTTCAGCGCTCAGCCTTCTTCACAGTCCAACTCTCACATCCATACATGACCACTGGAAAAACCATAGCCTTGACTAGACGGACCTTAGTTGGCAAAGTAATATCTCTGCTTTTGAATATGCTATCTAGGTTGGTCATAACTTTCCTTCCAAGGAGTAAGCGTCTTTTAATTTCATGGCTGCAGTCACCATCTGCAGTGATTTTGGAGCCCAAAAACTAAAGTCTGACACTGTTTCCACTGTTTCCCCATCTATCTGCCATGAAGTGATGGGACCAGATGCCGTGATCTTAGTTTAGTGGGAGACAAAACATAAACAGTAAATACACTAAAGTATAAATAAGCGAGTTATAATGGAAGTTAGAAGGTGATAAGCGGCTCAGAAATAGGGACAGTAAATGAATAAATGAGTGTCAGGATGAGAGCTGGAGGCACTGTTTCAAAGGGTGGTCACAAGAGGCCTCATGGAGAAGCTGGGATTTGAGCAGATTTGAAATCAGAGAGGAGGTCATCCAGGAGATCCATGGAAAAAGGGCTCTTCCTCCAGTGAACAGCTAGAGCACGGCTTTAAGACAGGACGGAGCCTGAGTGCCCATGGAGCAGTGTGGAGGCAAGTATGGCTTCCACAGAGTGAGCGAACTGGAGGCTAGTGTATCTGAGCACTGATTCTCCTAGTACTGTCCTTAGGAATTTGCTACCCTAAAGAAATCCTGACTTACTTTGCTTTTATTTAATTTGTTTTGGTAAAATGGAAACTTGAGTATGCATTAACCCTGGTTTAAATTATTTAATGTTCTACATGTAAACAAACAGCATTTTTATCAATATTTTCTGAAAGTGAGTTTTAGTGGACATTCCATCGGCAGAGAGAACGCTGGCCTGGATGCGGAATTGTAAATACCAATCTTCTGTCGTCTACCAGCTCTCACCTGAGATCACGAGAGAAGTCTGTCCATTTATGATCAGTAGCTGCTAGCTGCGCCTTTGGCCCTAAACCTCAGGGTAGTGCTTGAAGAGCTAGGCTGAGCCACATGGAAGTCTTTTCTGGTCCCATGAAGTGGGAGCTACTTTACCTATTTCCACCCCAAATTCAACCAGAACCTCTACACTGTGATAAACCCATTCAGAGACAAAAATGGAAGAGAATGGGAGGAAATGTGTATTCCCACCCCTAGAACTGTGCTCCTGTAACTCAGCCCAGGCCTGTCACAAGTGTGAGGAGTAACAAGAGAGAAGGAGGGTGAATAAGAATGAGTGAACATGCCCCATTCAGAAGGCCCTGCGAGCCTTGGAGAAAGGGTGGAATAAGAAAGGCCAAGAGAGTAGTGACCTGCCCTCTTTAAAGCCTCCACCAGATAATTTTGAGACCACCTAAACTTATGCTACATCTTTTTGTGGGATCTCTTTGAAAATTCCACAGCCTTGACTCATGAACAAATAAATATCTTGAAATTTGATAGATCTAAATCACTGTTTTTTCTTGGGAGAAAGGGTTCAAGACAGAAAGTGGAAATATTAGGTATTTCAAATTGAAACAGAATTAAAAACAGTGGATTAAGTACCTACAAAAATGGTTGGAAAAAGAGTATCAGAGTTCTTTGTTGTTTAAATTGTTGTTATTGTTCATTGCACTGCAAACTATGAACAAGTGTCCACGAAATTACTGCTGCCATCCACAAATGAAGAAAAACTGGGTTTGATCCCTGGGTCGGGAAGATCCCCTGGAGAAAAGAACGGCAACCCCCTCCAGTATTCTTGCCTAGAGAATCCCATGGACAGAGGAGCCTCGTGAGCTATGGTTCATGGGGTCACAAAGCGCTGTACGTGACTGAAGTGACTTAGCACACACAGAAGGGATTAGTAATGAGTGCTGACATTAAAATTTTATCAAGAGCATGTTCATTTTAAAGGAAGAAGTGAAAGCTAAGTGGAAATTCTTAAAGGGAAGAGATGAATCAGATTTGCTACCGAGAAATTTTAATTCCAGGAACAAGATATTGTGAACTGTATGTATATAATTGTGAGCATGCATTTATGCTTTGGAATGCTACTCATTTGAGTGGATCAACTAAGAAATTAATTTTTTGAGTGTTATGGGGGGAAGTCCTATTTATCTTTCTTTCTTTCTTAGCTCAAAGCAACCTGTTTATTTATGAAGCCATTATATTGGGGAGCTAGATCCCTAACACTGGATGTTTGACAAAGACAAGGATCTTGTTGATTTTACTCACTTGTTGTAGTTCTAGTGTTTTCCACCATGCCTGGCCTATAGTTTGCATTCAGATAATTTTTGTTGAATGAATAAAAGTGGGTTTCAAGGATCACTTGCTTCAGAACCAGAGTCCAGTAGAGTGCAGAATTCTTGGGCACCTTGCGTGTGGACCTGAAATCCCTGGGATATCAGAACCCACACAGACCTGCACCCAGTGCTTCTTTCACAGGCTGCATATAGTCTCAGAAGTACTGAAATTCAGTCTCTTCACTTTGTCAGCAAGAAAATTGAGACTAAATGGTTTGCTCAAGGCCACATGGCTAATGACTGAGCAAAAAGTAGGACCTTAATGGTCAGGCCCTGAGAAGTTCATAAGTTTATCAGCTTCCTCTAGTTTCAATATATAGAAAGCAGAGAAATCATCTAGCTTCCAGTTTTTTGTCTTATGTTGTCTTTTCCCTGGTAGGTACTTAATTTGGAGTCCATTTCTCATTGTCAGTTCTGTATCACTTCTTCTACCAGCATTATTTCATACTTTGCATGTAAAAACATGGTAATCCCTAACTGACATTTGTAATTAAAATTAATTTTTGAAATGCTTGTCAATATCGATGGACTTCTAAGTTTTCCTTATATCATGGAGTAGAGCTATGGGAAAGAACTCACTCTGCCTAATAGGGAAATTTCTGAAACTCCTTTGATGTATTTTTCTCAGACTGTTTTCCCATGTTGCCTATGGTGACAGCCATTCTCATATGCCATTGTGTCTGCTTTGCAAATACCAGATTCTTAGACTTCCCATTTATGTATTTTCTTCAGTGTTAAAGGAATAGACTTTCATTGTTGAGCCCACTGATATATTTCACTTTTTCTTTTTAAAGAAATGTGGACTGTAAAGGTAGATTCTTCCTGCAGAATGCATGTACAGCCAAGTTGGGTACAGACTTGTGCCCATGAAAAAGAAACCAGCTTGCCTGCTTCAGAGCAGCTCCTATTATGGTGTATTGGTGAGACACCAGCTTTCCTGTTCTTTTGGGAGCAAATGAGTTTTCTCTTACATCTCAACTCCATCTGTTCCTTTTCCTAGTTTCTTCAGAAATTTGCCACTGTAGTTGAATCTGCTCAGATTTCTTTACCAAGTATCGTAGGATCCCCACATCTCTCCCCTTTATGTGTTAAAAGAGATTTTAAAACTGGGTAACCCAATTGTCCACTGAGCATTTTTCCCTAATGTCTATATTTAAATAATTCTTCAGAATGCAGGTCTTCTAGAGCTAATGAATCCTTCCCTATATGGCAGCAGATAGCTACCATCCCCTTCCTATCTGATAATTGTTCCCATAGCAACACTAAAGCAATCTGTTTTAGTTTCATTAACTACCAAAGTATACCCTGAGAAAGTATGTAATATTATGCCATATCATAGCACCTAGTGAAAGCACTCGTGGGTGATTGAATTCTGCTGGTGCTGTTGGGCAGTTTGTTCAAATAATCAAGAAAAATATTATAATTTCTTTTTGTAAGGGAGAAAAACAAACCCTTGGAATTGGAGTCATTATTTTGAACTTTGACAAAGATTTAGATTTACTCTTGATGGTAGCAGATCTAAATTTCCAGAATTTATTTTCTCTATATTCCTAAAACCTGTTCCTTTATTATCTATTTAGAAACTTTCACTGACATACATTCTATAGAACACCTTCATTTCTCTGATTTAAAAGAAGGTTTTAAAGAACAAATACATTCTGGATATATAAAAAGAGAAATGTCTGTTGATTTATGAAAATCAAAAGTGTACCACCATCTCTCTCTGCAGCAGCACCATGTAAAGGTCTGTGCCACTTCAGAGGGTGGATGTGCCTATTTTAAGCAAACCAATAAAAATCTGTTTTCATAGAAACTAGCAAGGAGGATCAGTGATCATCTTGCAAGATATACTTTGCTTCCCAATAATTTACCATTATTAACTTACAGTGAGCTTTTCTTTTTTCCATTTAACATGACTAGACTTCCCCATATTTTATTTACACAGAAATTTGGAGATACTATTTTTGACCTAGTTAATGAATATTACAGTTTGAACAGAATAAATATATCATGTTGTCCATCCCCCTGCTTCTTAAGATGTAAGACTTGGGGTAACATCATCTTGTACATCTTAAGCTGGACAATTTTTATTTGGCAACTACACCTCAATAAAACTGGGGGGAAAAACCTCAAAAGTCAGAAAGCTTGGGGCAGAAGGAGTAAGTTATTTGCCTAACTTATTTTACAGTGAGCCAAACCTTATTTTAAAAATTAGAAGTATTTCTCTTTGCCAGTGGACTTTCCATGCAGAAGTGCAGGTACTTCAGGATTTGGTAAGCTACTTAATCACTGCAGTTGCTATGTAGGTTTATGGTTACCATACTGTTAAATTAAATGGCACATAGCAGTTCAAATAGAGTGAAGAATATGGCAGGCATACACCAATCATACTTTTCTCTTTTTTTTTTAATTACTTTTTATTGGCATATAGTTGTTTTATGATGTTGTCATACTTTTCTACTTTCTGTATTACTTTTTCCTTTGCTATTTTCCAAGGGTAGCTGTTACCTTAGCCTATCTTGATTATTTTATAAAGGTGCATACATGCATTTTTTTTTTTCTATTGGGCTGTCTTCAATAGGAACCAGATAGACTGTTTGATAGACAGCTACAATTTTTGTAACTCTAAGAAGATTACTGCCTCTAGCAGTGGCCCCATTTCTGTGTACAGATGGTTTTGATGTATATATTTCAGGTATCTGGAGCAATGCAGAAAAGAGGCAGTCCTGGTTGATACCTATTTTAGAATTAGTCCTACATCCCAAAATGTATATTTTTGAAAGATTTATTTCTGGAGTTATGCTGTCCTGCAGTAAGACTGAATTTTGTTCTGTGACTTTTCACAATAGTGACAGTATCACCTAGTGTAGGATCATTTTAAGTCTGGAGGCATCGTGGGGTTTCCTGAATCTGTTTTACACAATAAAAATACAGGTGTCCATTTAGACCATTATCGACCATTACTAAACAAAACTGTCTTTTTATTGGCATTAGAAAGAAAGCCAGTCCTCTGCAAGGAAAACAAGCAAACAAACAAAACTTCTGGTTAAAATCCTATCAGAAGACTAGATCTGTTTGGGAGTAGAAGGGTTGGATTACTGTAAAGTCCCTGATCTCTTCCTCTGAGATCATGTGAATCCAGATGAAATCTGCGGCAGCCATTGTTCTTATCCTAGATCAGGAGAGGCAGGTCAGTGGGCAAGAGAGGGAGGAAAACTTGGAGTACCTGCTTAGGTCAGCTTGGTGTCTGGAAGAACGTGAAAAAGTGAAGTGTTCGTCACTCAGTCATGTCCGACTCTACAACATGGGCTGTAGCCTACCAGGATCCTCTGTCTATGGAATTCTCCAGACAAGCGTACTGGAGTGGGTAGTCATTCCCTTCTCCAGGGGATAGTCCCAACCCAGGAATTGAACCTGGGTCTCCCTCACTGCAGGCAGATTCTTTACCATTTGAGTCATAGACTTCCAAATCTGGATGCCTGTTTTCTAGTTCCAACGTTCCCCTCCTCATGAACTCTCTGTGGACCGTGAGGCCAGATAGCTAGGATTGGTCCACATTTTGGTGACTGTTGGGCTTGTTGGTCTTATGAATGTGAACCCTTTAACTGAAACTCTGAGCCTTAGTTTCCTTATCAGCATAGGGAGATAATAATATTACCCTCCTTAAGCATTTGTGAGGATTAACTGAGCCAGTCCTTAGAGTAAACTAAACAAGATAAGACTGTCCTGGTTTAAATTTCTTAACCATTTTTGTACTTTATTTTTCTCCATTCATAAAATGAAGTATCATGGGCAATGTGAAGATGAAAGGAAATAGACAATACTGGTAAAAATTACTTAGCAAATATTACTGAGCTGTGAATTAACTTTTAGCTGATTAAACAGCTTTAACTAACTTACATTCTCAGGCGAATCAAACATTAGAATAACAAAGCTTTTACTGTGTTTAGTAAACTGCAGTGTATTCATGAGGCAGGCAGATTTGGGTGTTTAGTTATTGAGCATTACAGGTGCCTGGTTCACTTCAGCATAATTTATTGAGCACTTACTCTGGGAAATCATAACTACTCTCACAATTTGTCCTCGGGCATCTTGTTTAAAGATCCTATTGCGCAGCGGCTCCAAAGCCCCAAGTATTGATATGAAGAGTAGAGCGCCCACCCTTTAAAGCACAGTTGATCTCAATATCCGTTCTGTGTCTGAACCTCCAGCATTATCTTAAAACTGAAAAAAGATCCCTGTCATCTTAAGTTTTGCTTTGTAAACCGGCTGCAGAATGTTCCCCCCTTTCTCTCCTACTGGGCTTCCGTTTGTGATCCATCTGAAATAACTATTTGCACATAATAACACACTCTCTGTTCACTGCTGATCTTCCCTGGAGCTGCTGCTACTTCCCCTAGGGAATACAGATGAGGCGAGTGTTCCACCAGGAGCTGGCCAGGGGACAGGGGGATAAAGATTCTTTGTCATTGTGACTAATTCTCTCAGCTTGAATTCTCAGCAATTACCGTTTTGTTTTTGGTTTTTTACCTTCTTGGTTTATATCTGACTTTAATTATTCCATAGGATGTTTGTCACCCTGAAGCTTTTTCTGGAAAACAAAGGTGAAAAATTAACACAGGAAAGGTATTTCACCCCTGGCTTTTCTCTCTCCATTATGATGGATATCAGTATCAGTATTTAGACGCACAAAAGTTAATCACTTGTCCCTCTCAGATACTGACTGATAATAGAGCTCTCTGGAAACAAGTCAAGAAAACTGAGAGTTTGGTCCCCATCAGGCACAGTTTGAGATTTAGACCGTATTTTCTAAAAGAAGGGACAAAACCATACAATTTTGATTTGGAAAATCAAGAAATGAGAGTGCCCCACATCTGCATTGTTAAAAGAGCAGAAGAAAAGAGTGATAGATAAACTCCACATCCTGTAGGATGTATTTCAGAGAACCCTAAAGTTACCCTATTTGATTCTCTTCCTCCAGACAAGAGTTCGGTTAAATCAGCCTTTGAGATCTTTATTTAGTGTGCAGACACCTGTCGCGTTTGCTTAGGTGCTCTGCACCCTCCAGGTTTTATTTCTATTCTAGGCACTAACATGCTCCCTGCCTCCTAGGCCTGAAAACTTGACAGCCCATCTGGATTTCTTTGCTCTCATCTGCCGTCGCTAGTCAGCCAGTATGTCCTGCCATCCCTTTCTGATGTCTTCTTGTTTCCCTTTTCTCCTTAACTTCTGTTGCCTTCCTCCTGACAGGACACCTGGAATGTGGCAAGTACAAAATGCCTGGATATTCCCAAGGGATGAATGTGTCGGACTTTTACAATTCCATCACCAACCTCAATGCTGTGTCATGGTGCATTTGCGTGCATGCTAAGTTGCTTCAGTCGTGTCCTACGCTTTGCCACCCTATGGACCTTAGCCCGCCAGGCTCCTCTGTCCATGGCATTCTCCAGGCAAGAATTCCGGAGTAGGTTGCCATGCCCTCCTCCAGGGGATCTTCCTGACCCAGGGATCAAATCTGCTTCTCTTATGTCTCCTGCATTTCAGGCAGACTCCTTACCATCTGAGCCATCAAGAAAGCCACTGTAGCTGAAGTTTACCTGGAAGCATTTTGCATAAAGGAACATCCATCTCCACTTAATGAAACAGACTGAGTATGGGACCCTGCTGCAGCCAGTGGGGAGATAAAACCCCACTGGGAAGCAGAAAGTTCTTGTTAGCTAGTGCTTGCTAGCTAACTCTTGCTTTCAAAATTTGGCCTCATAACTCTGTGCCCTAGAAAAATTAGAAATGAGAACATTTGGAGATCACTTGGGACAAGTTGAAATTATGAATGTTCAATCTCTGATTGCTAAGGGGCTGTGGTATTTCCTGCGTATTTTGCCTGCAGTTCGTCTCTCCCAATTCTTTTTTTTTTTTTAATTTGCTAGATTAATTTTTCTGAAATACCATTTGGCATTCTTCATCTCCTGTTTAAAAACCTGAAGTGACTCACCTAATATTAGTTTTAGAAATCAACTCAAAGGCCTTTGTAGAGATGCCCGTTCCAGGCCTCCCACCATTTGGCCTATACCCATGAGTCTCCTATTTTTCCTTCATAAACCTGCAAATCTAGCCAAATTGGTTTGAATTTTTTTTTTTTTTTTGGCTCTGGAGTATACATTTTACTATCTCTCCCTTTTTATGAATTATGAATTTTCTTTAAAAACAGCTTTCCAGTCTGATTCCCTCTCTTTAATCTCTGCTGTTTCTGTGTTCAGGCCATCTTAGGACCTGTGTGGTAGAAAAGGCCACACTAGTTGAAATGTAGAAGTCTGTGACATAAGTGAATGTCATTACATTAATTATTAATGTTTATTGATGCAAAAAGTTAATTGAATTACGACTGAGGGTTGACCACACACTAAAAGAACCATTCAATATTCCATAGTTGGGACCATTCCATAACTGCTTATTTTGATAGTTCCACTTGCTTTAGTAAAGTAGTCTTCATACATTCATAAGAAAAGCTAGTTGAAGCTTAGAGCGGGTACTGGAAGCAGACTGAGTACAAAACCTCATTCTGACTCCTTGCTGTTTGATATGGGGGCTAGTTCCCCTGTCTCTAAATGAGTATAATAGTGGTACCTATCTACCTTGTAGTGTAGTTGTGAGAATAAGAACAGTGCCCAGCACATAAGAGCTTGGTCAATATTAGCTATTGACATTAGTATTAATAACAGTATGAATATGATTATAGCTATTATCTGATGAATTTGGTATTTTTTCTTTCAGCATTTACTTCGCCACATTTAATTTTGAGTGAAAAGATATTTCCTGTTTGAGAACAAAGTCTATTTCCAGTTAGGATAAAAATTCACCTAATATACCTTTAAGTAATAATGAGGCATCTAGCACAGGGAAGTGATTCTGTGTTTCCCAAAGTGGGAACTTACAACAAAGGAATCATTTAAGCTTAACAATTCCTTATATTAGTCATGTAATTATCCCTTCTCTTGGAAGCCTGGGGCCAAATGGGGCTGTTCCCAGGAGAAAGAAACTCTCTCTCCTGGCTGAACAAAGATTGGAGTATAAAGGCTATCTGCTGTCTGATCCATTGCTACCTCCCTGATCTCAGAATGCCTTTCTCTCCTTGAGAAAGGAGAGTAGATGAGGCAGCAAGAGCAGGAAGGACCTTTTTATCCTTCTTAAAGCCAGTCTGGTGCTTCCCTGTTGGCTCAGCAGTAAAGAATTCCCCTCCAATACAGGAAACACAGGAGATTCACGTTTGATCCCTGAGTCAGGAGGATCCCCTGGAGGACGACATGGCAACCTACTCCAGTATTCTTGCCTGGAGAATCCCATAGACAGAGGAGCCTGGTGGGTTACAGTCCATAGGGTCTCAAAGACTCAGGCACAACTGAAGTGACTTAGCACAAACACATGCAAAGCCACGGTGAGGCCTAAGACACAGGAAGAAATGCTTATCTGAGCTCTTCAAGCAGAGGGCCCAGGGAGGGTGCTCTAAGTGTGTGAATCTGCTCATTCATTCATCCATTCTTTTATTATCTTTTCCATTCACCAACTATTTGATATTAGACATTCAGTGGAAGAGAATAAGAGTTAGTTTTCTGCCTTGAAGTTAGAGAGATGTTTTTTGTTGTTGTTTGTGCGCATTTTAATATAGCAAGTCAATTTAAATATTAAAACATTTCTCCTAGGAATAAAAACCTTTGAAACAGACTTATGTTTGCTAAACTCAATGCCAAGAGGAACAAAAGTGCTGCTGCTAAGTCGCGGCAGTCGTGTCTGTGCAACCCCATAGACGGAAGCCCACCAGGCTCCTCTGTCCCTGGGGTTCTCCAGGCAAGAACACTGGAGTGGGTTGCCAAACTCAATGGCAAGAGGAACAAATGTAATGCATATCGAAGATCATGGCATCCGGTCCCATCACTTCATGGGAAATAGATGGGGAAACAGTGGAAACAGTGTCAGACTTTATTTTGGGGGGCTCCAAAATCACTGCAGATGGTGACTGCAGCCATGAAATTAAAAGACGCTTACTCCTTGGAAGGAAAGTTATGACCAACCTAGATAGCGTATTCAAAAGCAGAGACGTTACTTTGCCAACAAAGGTTCGTCTAGTCAAGGCTATGGTTTTTCCAGTGGTCATGTATGGATGTGAGAGTTGGACTGTGAAGAAGGCTGAGCGCTGAAGAATTGATGCATTTGAAGTGTGGTGTTGGAAAAGACTCTTGAGAGTCCCTTGGCCTGCAAGGAGATCCAACCAGTCCATTCTGAAGGAGATCAGCCCTGAGATTTCTTTGGAAGGAATGATGCTAAAGCTGAAACTCCAGTACTTTGGGCACCTCATGCGAAGAGTTGACTCATTGGAAAAGACTCTGATACTGGGAGGGATTGGGGGCAGGAGGAGAAGGGGTCGACAGAGGATGAGATGGCTGGATGGCATCACTGACTCGATGGACATGAGTCTGAGTGAACTCCGGGAGTTGGTGATGGACAGGGTGGCCTGGCGTGCTGCGATTCATGGGGTCGCAAAGAGTCGGACACGACTGAGCAACTGATCTGATTTAAAAATCATAAAATCGGAGCAGTCAAGCAATTGGAGAATCTTTTGTTGAAATATCTTGACATTCCTGTTGAGATCTCTTGAAGAAAACCAAAGTTGTACCCATGATGACCAGGTAACTCTGGAACATCAATTCCCAGAAATCTAACCAGCGATTTCCAAAATACAGTCACTCTATATTTCTGTGATAAGATGTTGGAGTTTCAAAATTACTACTAGGCCATATGATTTTTAGATGTATAGGAAATATTTTTATTGTCCCATAGTGTAGCTTTAGAGTATCTTTACCAGCATTTCACCAGCCTGGGAAAAGAACTATTTCCAAATTCCTGTGCGTTATAAGCCACATATGTTGCTTGATTTTTGGGACTCATTTAAGTTTTGATCCTGTTTGTAAGTTTTCTTGTCAGAATTATGTTACTCAGTATATTACTTTGAGAAATTTTTCTTTAAGTTTACTTATTGCTAGGGTTGCTGAAGTTCCTACAGGACTGCAAACAGTGTTTCAGTAATGTGAACTTTTCCTTACTAACTAGTAGGAAAGGACTGTTTACACTTTCTAAAGCACTCTGGCCTCAAAATAATTTGGAGAGGTGAAAAAACTGTTTCTTCCAAAACTGGGAGGCAGGCAACCCAATTTTTTGTCTTAAAAGGAGTAACCATGGTCTTTATGTAATAATTTGTATCAAAGAACAGCAGACAAGGCCATGCATTGTCCAAACTGTTCCAGTGTTTTTTAAAAAGTGAGTTGTACTGGTAACTTGGAGAACTGCAGGAAGTGTGTCCTGTGCTTCTGAGACTCTTGCGCTGCTTGTCTTTGTCTTAAGCCCATCAGGAGGTCCTCATAAAGGTAAAAAATCCTTTCTGTTAGCTCATTTAGATGTGGGTGATGCTTGGCTCTTCTAAATCAAGGAAAATGCCTAGTTGAGTGCTAATAGTATCCTTACTTTGGTTTTCTAATTGGAAGCCCTAATTAAGCTCCGACAAGATCTCTCTCTGTTGATGTTTTGATGCCTTCTCTGTTGACCTGCCTCTTTGTTCAAGAGATCTTTTAGCAGCTAAACAAACAAATGTGGGGTAATGACTAGAGTTTTATATTTCGTGTGCCCAAGGTACAATTCCCTTCTGCCACTAATGTATGATATCTTCAGAAATCTTTTGCTGTATGTGTACTATTGACATGAAAGTTATTAAAAAGAAAGAAACATAGTCTGTATTTTATGTCTTGCTTATCACACTTTGTTTAGATTCCATGTTGAGAAGCCTGAGTTCTCTCTTTCCTGTCACGCCTGCCTCATTCAGACCCATGCAGAGTTCTGCACACACACGTCAGTCCCTGCTCCTACACAAATCCTTCAATAGCTTCCCTTTACCCTTTGGAGAGAATCCAGATTTCTTATAGCCCCACAGGACTTCTTTCTTCTCCGGCTCCTCTGAGCCCTTTTCACTTTACTCTTTATGCCCTAGCTTTTACTGGATACTTGATATTTCATGGAGTTTGTTAAACACCCCCTTTAACCTCTACAAGTCTTATTTTCCCTTTAGGTCTCATCTTAAATGTCATTCCTGTGGGACATCTTCTCTTATCCACAGAAACATGCAATCTTCTGACTTCACACTCTTCCTTGTGATGAGAATAGCGCACTTAAATTTACTTTGCATCAGACTTTCCATGGCCTGTTGTCTGAGTTCCCTTCTAAACTTTGTTTATTTCTTGCAAGGAAAAGACTGTATTAATTTCTCTTGGTCTCTCTCCACAATATATAACACTGTGCTTGCCTCATGATCACTTACCTTAAATATCTGTTAACTGATTAAGAGAAAAAAGTACACAGATACTTACTATGTGCTTGAAGAAACCTGTTTTTCAAACAAAATCAATGCATTTTTATTTCTGCTACATAATCTGTGTTAACAGTTACTGCTTTCTAACTTTAAATGATAAATAGATAGCCTTATAACAGTTTGTGATATTATAAAATATCTTCATCCAAGCACCTACTACATAAGAATATGGTGTTAAGACAGTCTGAATTAGCAATTTTTAATGATAACTCATGATATTTTTCATGCTACTAAGAGCATTATAAATGTTATTTACTTCTGAACAATTGTGCTGATAATCCTCAATTATTATCTATTTCTCATAAAGCCCCATAAAGACTTCCACTAGTACATCTCATTTATGTACTATATGTATTTTCCAAGTATTTACTTGCATTTTTACATCTATTTAGTCCTGTTCCATATGTCTGCTTAGTCGCTCAGTAGTGTCTGACTCTTTGCAACTCTATGGACTGTAGCCCCCCAGGCTCCTCTGTCTGTGGGGATTCTCCAGGCAAGAATACTAGAGTGGATTGCCATGCCCTCCTATTCCTAATCTATTTTTTGCCTTAAATAGCTTATTTAGAATTTAACAATTTCTCTAATATGTGCTCATGGTTTCAAAGATATAAAATTACAGCATTCTCAATAGGAATATTTTTAAACTGCCAAATTCTGAAAATCCACTTTTCCATCCCTTTTAAAAATATAATAGGAAACCTCAACAAGAGACATTTTGAAAATGTATCTTTATCTGTAATGCATTGTATTAGCGAAACAAAATTAGAATCATTACTTTGATAGGTTTTTTTTTTTCTTTTTAAAAGTCTAATGCTATTGTGCTTAAAAAAATTTTTTTTTCTAATTTGGAATTTGATATCCTGAGAGAGTCACCAGCTTTATTACACTTTTTAACAATGAAATATACAAAGTTTAAATAGTTATAGTCAACCTTTGGGAGAACCTTCCACCTTGGCCTATCATAGAGTCTTTTCCTCCTCATTCTTTCATGGGATGATGGATACTCTTACCATCTGAGATAAAAGACAGGCCCAGGCACCAGGCTCCTTGGGACCATATAAAGTACCATCAAGATCCAAATAGTTTACATGTTATCTTTAAAATGTGTGTGCTAATTTGATTGGGAATTCAGTCAACATAACTAAATGACTAATTCTGCTGTATGAACAGGTTATCAAGAGATTACTATTTCTAAGAAATCCATTATTTGTAAGTATAAAAAATAACTTATGGTAGTTTTTTTTTCCATGATATTAGAAATTCTTGTGTTTAGAAAGACAAATTAGCTTTCATGATCAAGACATTTAGTAAATATTAGACAGCCTAACCAGGATGTCTATTAATTGAGCAAACTCTGGGAAATATTGAAGGACAGAAAATCCTAGTGTGGTGCAGTCCATGGGATTGCAAAAAAATCAGATATAGCAACTGAACAACAACAACTAACCAGGATGAGTTAAGTATTTAGAAATAATTCTACATGAAAAAAAATATCGTTTTGAGGAACATAATGTTACAAATTATGTTGTAGAATGAGTGTTTATGTCCCATGTCCCCTTCCCTTAATTTAATACATTGAAGTCCTAATGCCCAAGATGATGTTTTTGGATTGGCAAAAAAGTTCATTAGGGGTTTTCCATATGATGATATGGAAACTTTTTGGCCAACCCAGTATTTGGAGATGGTACCTTTGGAGAATAATTAGGGTTAGAGGAGTTAAGGAGGATGAGACCCTTGTGATGAGATTAGTGACTTTACAAGAAGAGGAGACAGGTACACATTAGCTGGTACTATATGATCTTAGGCTTCTAGCCACTGAAACTGAGAAATAAATGTGTTGTTTAAGACACTCAGTCTATGGTATTTGTTATGGAAACCCATGACAACTAAGTCAAATTGTATGTGGGAATACTTACTTTGATATAGTTATTTAAAAACTATGCATTTAATTTGTAGAGTTAGATAATTCAGAAAACATATTCTTTCTTCCTAGCCTTTATTTTTGTCATATATAGCTCAAAGGGAATATTTTTTCCCAGTTAAATCTTAAAAACTCTTTAAGATCTGCTTGCTTTTTTAATATCATGGTGAGATTTAACTCAGTAATAATACTGCCTATGATGCATCCTAGGGAAAAAAGTTGCTCTTTCATTTATATTTTGGATGAGGGAGTTGAGATAACCATTTTAAGAAGGGATTGTTATTGCCTGCAATAGGCCCCAAAGCAGTGAAATTACTTGCTTGTGTCCATTTCAGGCAGAAACATAGGCCTTAGTAAAATAGTAGAAGACACCAAGTTGTTTAACTGACTAGATTTTGAAAATATCCCTCTGCCCTCACAGTGACAACTAGAGACCTGTCACAACTTGAACAGATAATTCATTAGGTTTTAATCTTACAGTTTTTAAATGGATAAATACTAGCTATTTAATGGCATTGACTTTTATTAACCACTGTGGAAAAACAGCATAATAAATGGATATGCGATCTGAACCCATAAATTGCTTTGTGTGTGTGTATGTGTGTTTATGTAGGGTATGCATGAAATGTAGGAGAGCTGAGGGGAAAAATGTGGCAATTGTTAACAAATGAATTGAGTGTATTACACTTTTAAAAGAATAGCTCTTGGAAAGAATCCAGATTGGTCCAATTTCAAGTAGCAAAGGTAATAATATCTGTGAATTACCTGTATGCCAACATTCTTGTATTATATTTCAATGGACTCAGCTTTTTCTTCTCAGTGTAATAGGAACTCTGTGTCTTTTTTTAGTTAGTGGCCTTTGATATTCTCAGATAAAAGGCATCCTTCTGAATTCTTTGATCATACACTGCAGCACGCCAGCAAACTCTAACTCATGGTTATCTTTGAAAAGTACTTGTATTCTTCCAATTCATTTTAAATTGTAATAATACTGTGACATTTTTATAGACTATAAATTAAGCCAGAATTTAATTGCATGCTCTGATGAAGAATTAAGGAAATGGGAAATTATTGGCCAGAAAAACCCTAAACTCTAAATCCAGCAGCGTATCAATTTTTGACTATTCACTGCATTTATTAAAAGGAAGAGAATCCCATGGGAATAGCCCAAACTTTGGGAGAAATCTGGGTTCAATCACAGCTCTGCTACTTAGGAACTCTGTGACCTGCACCAATTACTTAACCTTTCTCTGCTTTAGTCTCCTAACCTGAAAGGTGGGCATAAAAAAATAGTACTCAATGAAAAGCAACAGTGCCTGGCAGATAGTAAATCCACTGTAAACTGTGGGCTCTCCTCTGATTTTGATTCCTATACTTCCTAACTATATGTTTGGAATCATGCTACTTAGGTCATCCTTTGTAAACCAAGGGTAACACTGACCTTCAGGATTGCTGTGAGAATTATGAATGATATGAAAATCACCCAGCAATTGCCTGACATGCAGAAACACGTGCTCACAGGCAGCTCTACTGCAGAGCTCCTACCCAGTTTCAGTTACTCTTTGCAGTGATTTTGGATACATCACAGAAAACAGATTTTATGCCCTTAGGAAGTTTGTACAGTGGTAGTGCCTAAAAGGACTTCCCAGGTGACTTCGTGGTAAAGAGTCTGCCTGCAATGCAAGAGACGTGGATTCGATCCCTGGATCAGGGAGATCCTCTGGAGATGGAAATTGCAACCCACTCCAGTATTCTTGCCTGGAGAATCCCATGGACAGAGAAGCCTGGCGGGCTACAGTCCATGGGGTCCCAGAAGACATGACTTAGTGACTAAACAAGTGCCTAAAAACACAGGAAATAGATACAGGTAGTTGAGAACGTTCCAGCTTTAAACATGAAGGAAGAAAAACGTCATGCATTTGAATTCTTCTAAATTTAGGTCCTTGACACTTAGATCTGGCTATGCTGAATTTTACCTTGAAAACGTCTGTGAATGAAGTGTTTATTCAACTAAATAAAATGTGAGATAGTTCAAAAGGAAATGATTGACATATTTAACACAATAGCTTGAAAACAAAGTGTTTTTGTATAGTCATTAGAGCCAGGACCTTCACAGATTTTTTATAGTTTGCAGCGATGTGTGAATTTCAGAGAAGTAGCATGATATTTCTTTTTAAATACTCTATGATTTTTCCACTTATCTACATTGACATTTCTAAAGTATGTATAAATGATACATGTTTTCTGATAACATTTATTGTTAAATTTACAGTTAAGGTAAGAGAAATAGTTAATTCAGAAATTTGAATTCCTTAAGTAAGATTTTTTTTCTAAGATACTACATATATAGCAGTGTTTTTCAAAATATGTATCACAATCCATAAGACATGAAAGCAGTTTATTGTTACCAATACAGTAGTTTTAAAGTTTAATGCAAAAACCTAGAATAAGAGCATATCAGAGTTTTTCATACTAAATAAGAAGTATCTATAAAATTGTTATTTATTTGTGTATATGTATATTTATAATGCCTCATGATGTAAATTTTCTAACTTTGGCTTGTGATCAAATAATTTCTGAAAACACTACCTACAGCACAAAACCTTGTACAGACTTTCCATTGTTCAGAGAAACATATCATAGGCAATACCATGAAAGAGTTTCCTTAAGCATGATAGTAAACCTCAGAGAAGTAGATTAAAGTGGACTAAATAGGATATGCATTCTTCTATTCAGTTGGGAAATATTTATTGAACATTTAAATTTCTAGGATCCACAGTCACAGAATTGATAAATATATAGCCTCTGCCCTAAGATCCACAGACACAGAATTGATAAATATATAACCTCTGCCCTAAATAGTATAGTCTACTAGATGTTACAGATACTGAAATAAATCTATTATGAAAAATAGTGTAAAATAAAAACTATTTGCAAAGGTTAGAGGCTGCAAAGTGAGTAACTCTGGGTATAGTTCAAGAGACATTGATTGTGATGTATGTTTTAAAAGACAAATAGCTTATCTGGCACATAGGTTTAGAGAGGGCATTCTATACATAGGAATATGTGGTCCAAGGAGCAGAGATGTGTTTTACCTTGGAATGTTTGGAAAACTACTGGAGCTGAAGGCAGATATCAAGAGAGACTAAAGAGTTTGGAAGGGAGACATCTCATACACTGCAAATAAGTAGTTCAAACTTCATTGTGTACAGACACTCCAAAGCATGTTTTGTAAGGAAAATATTTGCTCCTATGTGGTGTTACTATTATGTTTTATTCATCTGGACATCACTCTGAAGCTAGCACTGGAGGGAGAAATGTTGAAGGCAGAAAGACCAACTAAAATGTCATTAACATGGTCCAGACAAGAAACTAAGTCAAGACAGAGGAAGCAACAGCAGCGGTAGAAAGGATGAGATTTAATTAAATATTTAAGACTCGATATCAAGAAGGAAGTGATTGAGGGGACCTTCCTGGTGGCCCAGTGGTTAAGAATCTGCCTCCCAATGCCGGGGACAAGGGTTTGATCCCTAATCAAGGAACTAACATCCCACATGCTGCAGGGCAGCTAAGCCTATGCACCACAGCTAGAGAGAAGCCCACACGTGGCCTGGAAAGATCACTTGTGCCACAACTAAGACCAATGCAGCCAAAAATAAATGAAGAATAAAATATTTTTTAAAAAGTAGGAAGTTATGGGTAGAAAGAGAAATCTAGGATGATTTTCAGCTTTCTGGTTTATGTGACTGGATAGATGGTGATGCCACCATCCAAGACTGAATATCTCTGTAGAACAGGTTTCAGTGAGAAGACAGTGGATTCATTTTAGACAAGTTGAATGTGAGTATCTTCTGAAAGACCTAAGCAGACTCACCCAGTAAGCTGCTCTGTGTGCATTTCTCAAGAGTTCAGCTGAGAGACCCAGATTAGAGTTGCTACTCTGGAGTTATCATGTTGTTGTTGTTTAGTCGTTAAGTCACGTCCAGCTCTTTTGTGATCCAGCGGACTGCAGCACACTAGCCTCCTCTGTCCATGGAATTTTCCAGGCAAGAATACTGGAGTGAGTTGCCATGTCCATCTCCAGAGGATCTCCCCATCCAGGAATAGAACCTGTGTCTGCTACACTGGCAGGTGGATCTTTACCACTGAGTCACCTGGGAAGCCCTGGCATTGGTAAAATGAGAATTAATGCTAGTAGAGAGGTAATGACAAAGCTGGGAAAAATGCATCCATTTAAGAAACAATGAAAGGAAAAAGGACCACAGAGAAGACTGAGAAGTTATAGCCAGAAGATTAAGTGGAAAATTACTACAGTCTGAATGTTTGGGTCCCTCACTCCTGGCCCAAATTTCATAAGTTGAAACCTAATCCTCAGTGTGATGGTAGTTGGAGGTGGAGCTGTTGGGAGGTGTGGGCCTCATGAATGGAATTAGTGTCTTTATAAGAGATGTCAGAGAGCTCACTTGCTGCCACTGCTGTGTGAGGAAACAGCAGGAAGATGCAAGGAGCCTATCAGATTTATCCCTCACAAGACACCAAATCTGCCAGTGACTTGAGTCTTCCAGTGCCTTGACTTTGGACTTGCAAACCTCCAGAACTGTGAGAAATAAAGTGCTGTCGGATAAGTTAGCCTGCTTTTGGTATTCTGTTGTAGCATCCCAAGTGAACTAAGACAGAAACCGCAAAAAAGGGATAGTGTTAGTGGAAGCTGAGGAAAAAGGAACTGGAGAATGCCTGCAGGGCTTGAGAGCTAGGGAGTAACTGGTGCTTTCTGTCCATAGAAAGGGAGCAGAGTGGCTGGGACAAAGACATTCCTGATAATGTGAGTGGAGATTGAATAGAGGGCGGAGGAAGAGAAGGCACCCAGGGTCGATCATTCTTGCAGGTAGCTTGACTGAGAAGAAAAGCATGTGAGGAGCATGCGAAGATTACGGAGTCAAGCAAAGAGTTTTTCACCATGGAAGATACTCAGGTGTTTCTAAGTAAAGGGGAAGAAACCAGTAGAAAAGTCAGAAATACACGTCCTTGTTATTGTAGTCGCTAAGTCACGTCCTACTCTTTTGTGACCCCATGGACTGTAGCCCATCAGGCCCGTCTGTCCGTGGGATTTCCCAGGCAAGAATATTGAAGTGGGTTGTCGTTTCCTTCTCCAGGGGGTCTTTTCAGCCCGGGGATCAAACCCGTATCTGCTGCGTTGGCAGGCAGATTCTTTTCCACGGATATGAGACAGAGTAAGTAACTGATGGTAGAACATGATCCTTGAGACATTAGGCCTCAAGGATGGTATGGCAGCCTCCTGAAGGAGTAACTGTGAAACAGAAGTGACCAGAGGCAACATAGAAATGACAGCAAGATCAGCACTGGGGTCGAGACATGCAGCCAAAGGAATCTTACACAGCCCAGTTCCAGGGGTTTCCACGCCTCCTCAGTTGTGTATCATGGCCACCCTGACTGAAGCTTTTTCTAGTGTAAATTCCCTTATCTGACTGTGTTATAAAAGTTCTTCTTAAAGGTATTTTCCTTTTTTTTGTTGTTTTTTCGTCAAAAATCCACAAAAAGTAAACACTCAGAGGCTGTGGAGAAAAGGGGACCCTCCTACACTGTTGGTGGAAATATAAATTGGCACAGCCACTATGGAGAACAGTGTGGAGGTTCCTTAAAAAGCTAAAAATAGAGTTGCCATATGATCCAGCAATTCCACTCCTGGGCTTATATCCAGAAAAAAATGAAAACACTAATTTGCAAAGATACATACATCCCAGTGTTCATAGCAACACTGTTTACAATAAGCCTAGGCGTGGAAGTGTCCATAAACAGATGAATGTATAAAGAATATGTAGTATATTTGTATTGATACGATGAACTATTACCCATTCATAAAAAGGAATAAAATAATGCCATTTGCAGCAACATTTTTGGACCTAGAGATTATCGTATTGAGTGAAGTAAGTCAGACAAGGACAAATACCATATGATATCACTTATCTGTGGAATCTAAAAAATGATACAAATGAACTTATCTACAAAAGATAAACAGACTCACAGACATAGAACACAGATCTATGTCTACCAAAGAGGAAAGGGGTGGGGAGGTGTAAACCAAAGAGGAAGGGGTGGGGAGGTGTAAATGAGGAGTTTGGGATTAGCAGGTACACTCTACTGTATATAAAATAGATAAATAGCAAGGATATACTGTATAGCACAGGGAGCTATATTCAGTATCTTGTAACAACCTATAATGGAAACAATCTGAAATATATATCTATTTAACTGAATAAATTTTCTGTCTACTTGAAACATTGTAAATCACCTGTACTTCAGTTCTTTAAAGGTATTTTACTTAGTTTTTTTAAAAGTAGGGGCTAAAAGGAGGGATTGTGAAGGTTAAAGGAAGTTATGAATGTACATGGCTCTGTACAGTGCTGGCTCTGTGATGGACACTCAATGAGTGACAGGTATAATTACCATTATTGCTATTGTTACTCATTATAAAAGTCTATAGTATGTGTTCGAACTATTCTTAGTTTTCTCCTTTCTCATTGTCTTAAATATTCAGATGACATCACTCTTCCCTATCATTTCTAATTCACTGGCCACCTCCATACTGTAAGTGAAAATCAGCTGCTGCTGCTGCTAAGTCTGCTAAGTTGCTTCAGTCGTGTCCGACTCCGTGTGACCCCATAGATGGCCTCCCACCAGGCTCCCCCATCCCTGGGATTCTCCAGGCAAGAACACTGGAGTGGGTTGCCATTTCCTTCTCCAATGCATGAAAGTGAAAGCGAAGTCACTCAGTCGTGTCCGACTCTTAGCGACCTCATGGACTACAGCCCACAAGGCTCCTCTGTCCATGGGATTTTCCAGGCAAGAGTACTGGAGTGGGGTGCCATTGCCTTCTCCGAAAATCAGCTAGGGAGTAATATTCTAACTATTTGCTCAAATTCTCTGCAGTGAAATTTATAGCAAGTCAAACTTAGGCCCGTACTTCATCAGGTAGATGAAACCTCCCATTTCTGGTACATTTTGCTTCTCTGTTAATTTTGTGATTTGTGTCTTGAATGGAATATCCATTTTCTTTACCTTCCCAGATAATTTATAGCTAACTCCAATAATTTCTATTTTTAAAAATTTTTGGTTCTCCCACCCCTACTCCTACACACCCCCACCATCTAAAATGATGAACATTTATTGCTCTTTCATATCATCTTCCATTGGCATGCTAACATTAAGTATCATTGTGCCACAGTTTCTGAAATCTATGAGATTATATTTGCTACTTGTATTATAACTGCAAATCCAGCCTTTGTATCGCTCATCTCCTACATTCCTTTGTTCATTCAAGAACATTTTGAGCAACATATTGAAATACAGTGGTAAACAGAACCAAGTGTCTGTTCCCTGGGAACTGTTTTCTAGTCAAACCAATTTAAAGAATATATAACATATAAGGTTGTGACAGGTGCTATGCAGGAGACTAAAGAAGGAATGTGTCCAGTGGGGAATGCGAGGGAAAGGTTTCTGTGGAAAGGTGACCCATCAGCAGGATATAAATAAAGAGAAGAGAGAAGAACATCTGTTTAGGAAAGAATTCTCCAGGTAGAAGAACAGCAAGGGCTGAGGTCCTATGGTGGGAGTTGGCTTGCTGTGCTTAGGAAAGCAAGGCCGGGATAGCTGAAGCAGCTTGGTCCCCAGGAGAAAGGGAAGCTGAGGTTAGAGGAGCTGGGAGACCAGAACATTCAGGGCCTTGGCTTTTGTTCAGTTCAGATAGGACGCCACAGGGTTTTCAGCAGAGAAGTAAAATATTGGTTATAAGACATCTTGAGATTTTCTGTCCCCACTATGTTTTAGCCTCTTTTCTGAATCATGAGAAACTAATCAAAATTGCTCACTGTTCTATGAAAATGTTGTACTAGGAAACGGTATGTCAAACATAGATAGGTTAAGGTCAAATCCCTGTCTACCCACTTCCGTTCATTTCATGAGAGTAGAATGCTAGAAACGGGTGATATTATTTCTGTTAAATTTAATCACATGTTTTATGAAATATGTTTGTTAATAGAGAGCCAGACCCATAACTCCAGTGCTCTTGACTCTCAACTGGGACACCCTGGGAATTGCAGACCATCTACATAATAATTCTGGCATCATGTCTTTTTTTGTCCATAATAAAGTGTTTATGTGCTGGTCACAGGTACATCTTTTACTCAAAGTAACTTTAAAAGAAAAGTGACTTGAATTTTTTTCTTCCCAAATAAAAGCACACATTAGAGCACATTTTTCCATGTTATTCTGAAGCACAGAGTTAATGCATCTTATCCAGAGAAGATTGTGCTGAAAAGGGGAAGAAGAGGGAAAAGAAAGGTGTTCTCAGTGTCTAATAGTACATGATTAATGTCCTAAGAACCAGCAAGGAGACTTGTCCCAGCTGCCAACATGTACCTATCATTAACGTGACTGGGTATCTGCGTGGAGCATGGTATTTGTCTGCTCAGATCTATGTCTTAAAAGTGTAGTATTTTGCAGATGAGAATATTATCAAGTCATTAGTGCTGAATTTTGTACTTAGTACTCAGCATGGCTATACACTACAATCAAAGTTAGCTAGTTTGAAAGCTAAATTGCAAAGAAGAAATATAGCACTGAGTACCACATCACTGAAGATAAATGAACATTTTTATAAGTAATTTCCTTCAGCAAACTGATATAGAATGTATTGAATAATTATTACCTTTTTAAAAACTGTTATGTAGATAAATAAATGAACAGCTTGAAATGGTGAATTCTTCCTTTCATCTTTCACTTCTAGTCAGAAAGCTGTTAGTAAAAATGAAAGTGCTATACAAAATTCATTGGAAAAGCAATGCAGAAGACATTAACTTATAACAAAAGCCTAGGACTATGTAGTAGTGTCATTTTTGCCAGAAGGCTTAAAAATACTGAAAGAGAATTAAAGACTACAGAATTAATTGTGTTGTCCTATTTATGTTAGTATATCTTTTCAAGTAGTAGGAGTTGAAACAAAGGTTAATTCAAAGCCAGTAGAAATTTCTCAAAGCCCCTTATTTTATTTGTTCAGTATTTATAAGACAAATACAAGCAAAACTCCAAAACTCTGCTTTGGCTAAGAGTCCATTTCACTTTGCATCAGGACTGTATTCAGGTTGACTTCTTTTTGGTTTATACCTAAAGCAGTTATACATTTGCCATGTTCTTTGTAGGGTTCAAGCAAAATATTATTGAGCTCCCACAGTGGGCAAATACCAGACATAATATTGGATTCTGTAGAGAACTCAGACAGGCTGTCTTTGTCCTCTAATTGCCTCATCAAATTTGGGATATATGAACATTACTGTACTAGGAGTTTAGAGTCCTGGACCTGACTCTGTCATTAACCAGCCAGGTCACCTTTAGCTAGTCATTTAAACCAAAGAGTTACTTTCCTCTTTTATAAAATACTTATATTTACTGTTCTTTGAAAATGTCTTTCATATGTCAGATTTTCATATTATTTTCATATCATTCATATTACCATTTCTAATTTTACTTTTATGTCATAATATGAAATTATTAACCATATAAAGTTATATATGTAACCTTATTAGATATATAACCTTATAACTATGTATAAAGTTTTATATATATATATATATATATGACCTTCTGTGTAGCTATATATAAAAACATATGTATTTATTATAAATACAGAATGAGTAGTAGAAAGCCTGATAAGGCTCAAGACAAGTGAGAATGCAGAGTAGAATGCTTTTGTTATAATAATAGTTACCATTTATATACATTCCGGAGAAGGCAATGGCACCCCACTCCAGTACTCTTGCCTGGAAGATCACGTGGATGGAGGAGCCTGGAAGGCTGCAGTCCATGGGGTCGCTGAGGGTCATATGTCAGATAGGGTCAGGGTGATTAAATATAGTATTATCCAATAAGCTGATGAGTAGATGTCTCATCCCCATTTTAGAGATGAGAACTCTGAAATCCATTGGGGTTTGGTTACTTGTCCAAAAGTTATGTAATGGCAGTAAAGACAAGATTCCAATCATGTGATCAGTGCTAAAGCTCACATGCTTGACTATAATGCCAACTTCTTCTCAATGCAGTTGACTGGAGGCGAGGCTGGAGAGGAGAGATAGAACCAGATTGTACTGAGAAGCAAGGATATGGTGGTGCCATGATAGGGAATTTGGATTTTGTCATTTAGGCAAAAGGCAACCATTGATTATTTCTGCCCAGAGAAGTGACACGGTGAAAGCAATGCTGTTAAGATCTCAACTTTACAGAAGTGGAAATATAATCTCTCATTTATTAATGATCTGTTTTACATAACACAGAGTAATGAAGCCAAAGTCCTTGCTGGTTTGAGTTTTTTATTTTATTTTTTTTCTTTGAGGACTGACAGCTGTGAGTTATAATGAGCTTCCCAAATTTATCCATGCCTCCTCTCAGTCCATGGAGAGTAGTAAATTGCTCTCATTCTCATGACACATTTAGATCAGGAGAAGCAGTAGGGAGAGGGGTGTGGAGCTGCATCAACGAATTAAAACTAATGTGGGATGATGAGCCTCCAAAAGGAAGATCAGCAATGGTGAAAAGAAAAAATAGCACCCAGGCAGGCATCTCAACCAGAGATGGTGTGACTCAGCTCTTCCCCTGGCCTTCTGCCTACCCAGCTCTGGGGAGCCCTAGTCTCTGCTTTGGCTCAGTGGGGAAGGGAGGCTGGCATTGAGGTGGTCAGTCCACAAAGAGCTGTGGAGATGACACACCCAGGAGATCGCAGACATGTCTCAGTGTGTCTCACATCATCTGGCCATGATGCCGTGGAACTACAGTGTTCCTCAGACTCAGGGCCACTCTGCTCTGTGATTCCTTATTTAAGGTGTTCTTTTGGTTGCATTTCAAGGCATGGTAGTCACATCTGCACCCCTTCTCACATCTTGCCTTTTTAATTGCTATGGGAAGTTCAAAAAGTAATTTAGCAGTAGTCTGCCCTAGATAATACTAGAAAATCCCTTCTGTAATGTGCCTGCCAGCCTCTATTCCATTAAACATTTACTGAGTCCTTCTTTTATGTAGATACAGGGGTATGTGTTCAGACATTCACTCCCTGACCACTGAGGAAGACTGCAATACAGTAATCAAACAATACCATATTTCACCAATTCTAAAATGCAGTCTTTTCATATTCTTACTTCTCTGAAATTTACCCCCCCCCCCGCCCCACCTCTCAGTCACTAGGCAAACAATAGTTTAGAGTTGTCATTACCTGTTCAGGTATGGACTTGGTCAGAACTGTTCATATTGCTTTCTCTGAGTTACTACTTACATTGTTGGAACTGCATCTGTTGAGTCGAATTGCTATTTACACCATCTTCAAAAATATTATTTGACATCAAAACTAAATGCTATCATGTATAAAGGCACAGAAATAGGACATTGAGGTCCATTAATTGGATGGCATCACCGATTCAATGGACATGAAACTTCAGTGAACTCCAGGAGATGGTGAGGGACAGGGAGGCCTGGTGTGCTGCAATCCATGGAGTCGCAAAGAGTCAGACACGACTGAGAAACTGAACAGCAACAAGTAGAGAAGAAAATATTCACTATTGGAGGACTGTCTGCACTTTACTATTTTCACACAAAGCCAAATCGTATGATTTATGAAACCTGAGAAATAAAGCTTACCGTAACATGCTGAAGCCCAGTTTTCTTACCAGCCCTAGAGACGAGGATTGCCCATCACATACCCAGCAAGACAGTCCAGAAACTAAATCCTGGTTTTAATACTGGAGCACTTCATTAGAGACACGGTATTATGAACACTTTTGATAAACACAGATGATGATATTTGGTGAAAAAACATCAATGACTCTGACGTGAAAAAGGTTTCTGATGAGTCAGTCTAAATGGAAGGAAGATTTAGGAATATATTAATCACTATTTCTCTTATAAAGTATGGAACAAAGAGTTTGAGTGACAAGGAAACATTTTATTTTTTAATTGTTTCATTTAGTAATACACAAAATACTGGTATTTCTTAGAATCAGTGGTATCTTAAGGTCATTGAAGTGTCATAGTATCTGACAATCACAGTGCAATATACTTTTTAATCTTCGGACAGCCCTGCGAGGTGAGCTTCTATTCTTTCCATTTTAGAGATGAGAGTATTGAGGTGACTAGCTCAACATCTTAGAAAACTAATACAGAGGATTCTCAACTCACAATGATGATTTTTTTGTTTACGATGAAAGTGATATGTGTTCGGTAGAAACCATACTTCCAACTTTGAAATTTGGTCTTTTCCTGAGTTATTGATGTTTATGATACTCTTCTGATGCTGGGCAGTGAACCACAATTCCCAGTCAGCCACCTGATCACATGAGTGGACAGTTGATCTACTATTCTGCAGCAATATAGCCATTCTTTTTTTTTTTTTGCTTTCATACAGTATTCAGTAAACTACATGAGATACTTAGCACTTTATTGCACAACTGACTTTGTGTTAGGTGATTTCCCCAACTCTAGGCTATTGTTATTGTTCTGAGCACATTTAAGGTAGGTAAGGCTAAGCTCTGATGTTTGGCAGATTAGATGTATTAAATGCATTTTCAGCTGACATTATTTTCAGCTTGTGATGGGTTTATCAGGATGTAACCCGGGCAGAAGTTGAGGAGGATTTGTAGTGTTAATGGTAGCTGCCACTTAAACCAGGGTTTAAGCTCTTTACCCAAAGTAAGTTACCTTAAATGAAGAGAATCATTAATCAAAAATGAAGAAAATTAAGGACTTCCCTTGCGGTCCAGTGGTTGAGACTCCTCACTTCCAATGCAGGGGACATGGGTTTGGTCTTTTGTTGAGGAACTAAGGTCTTACATGCTGCACAGAGTGGCCAAAAAGAAGAAGAGAATAAAGGCAGGACACAGGGATGTGAAGAATTAACAACAGCAACTTGGGGATTTCCCTGGTGGTCCAGTGGCTAGGACTCTGCACTCGAATTGCAGGGGGCCCAGGTTTAATCCCCGGTCAGGGTCCCAGATCCCACTTGCTACAACTAAGAGTTCACGTGCCTCAGCTGAAGATCCTGCATGCCACAACTAAGACCCAACATAGCCAAAATTAATTAATTGAAAATTAAATAAAATCTAGTGTTCAAAGTCAGATCTCAGAGGTTTGTTAGGAAATAATAATAAAAAATAGAGTATTTTAAAAAATAGCTACTTGTTGCTTCACTGTTGGCTTAAATATTTCTAGAGTGGGTGAGCACATTATACGACAATAGCAGCAACTCCATTCTGAATGGTTTTCTTATTAGAAGTGAATCTTTTTTTTTAATTGAACAAATGGATTTCCTTTTAACTTTTACTTAACCACCTTTATTTTGCCCTCCAAAAAAGAAAAAAAATAAACCAGGTGTCTCATTCATAAAAACACTATCATGTTGCTGTCTGTTTTGCTTCCTGGACCAAATTACCCCTGTTTCTTATAAAACATGTTTTCAAGGCCCAAAGTAAATGTTTATCATATTCCCTTTGGATATTCTACTTTGTGTCTGTGTTTTTTAACATACAGAGTTCAGAGTAACCTGTTTCATTAAGAGTTTCAGCACAGCCATGACACACATTGAGTCTGCAATCAACTAACACTTCCAGGACCTTTTCAAGATAATGGATATAAACCGAGGCTCCCCTTTTCCTGAGTTTCTTTAAGAAGGATTTTCATGTCAACTCTGAGGGCACATAGCCCATCTCTTACTAGGAAAAGTTTGTGACATCTGTGTGTGGAAGGTGGTTCACCATGAAGATTCAGATGCTTGTGGTGGTGGAAGTCCTGTTGACAAAGCAGAGAGGTGGCAGCCAGCGTGAAGAGCCATCCTCAGTAACTCAGGTCCCACAGTGAGACTGCCTGGGTGTAAATTTCAGCTCTGCTGCATATTAGCTAGGGCAGGTTGCTTAACCTTTCTCCAATCCCTATCTGGAAAATGGTGATTAATTATTGAACCCACCTCCTGTGATAATTTGAAGATTAATTAAACTTAAGCATATAAGATACCTTTGACATATTTTAAGGACTTTTCAGGTGGCTCCGTGGTAAAGAATCCGCCTGCCAATGCAGGATTTGATCCCTGGGTCAGGAAGATCCCCTGGAATAGGAAATGGCAACCCACTCCAGTATTCTTGTCTGGAGAATTCCATGGACAGAGGAGCCTGGAGGCTACAGTTCATGGGGTCACAAAAGGTCGGACACGACTTAGCGACTGAACAACAACAACCAGATTTTCCTCTTCTTAGAAGGACACCAGTCATACTGGATTAGTGCTCACCCTAATGGAGTATGGTATCACATTAACCTGACATCTGCCAAAACCCTATTTCCAAAGAAAGTCGCATTCCTAGGTTCCAAGGGTGAGAACATCAACATACTTTTGGGGGACACGATTCACCTTATTATATCTAGTAGCAGAGGAGTTCAAAACAGAAAACCTGGGTGTCCCAGAAGCAAGTAGAAGATAGCAATAGGGAGAGGAGTGTGATGGGTGATCTAAGAACAGATGATGTTTTGAGATTTAAGCAGGGAATAGGTCCTAGAGGTTTCAATAAATAAATAATGCAGTCCAGATTAAACCTCTGGGCTAAGATAAGGGAAAATAAGATTTTAGGTTCTCCTGGGGGCAAATTTGGACCCACATCCTAGAGGGCCTGCAGTACTGAACTGGTTGCCAAGAGATTAGCTGTAAACCCAAAGCTAGCACTGAGGATCCAGATTACTCATGGAAGTGCCTTTCCTCAAATGTGGAATAAATAACTTCTTGACAACTTGGTGGTGTTAATATAGTTTTAATAGCCGTCATAAAAGCAACATTGTGAATTTTGATTGCCTGGCCAAATTCCAACCTACACAGTTAGATTTTGTTTATTTAAGATGCTTTTGAAGTCTCCTGGAAGGAGAATTGGTTTGTTTTCTTTTGTTTTTTTTTTTTTTTCTTTTTTTTTAAAAAAAAAATCACATGCTCCCCATCCTGAACCCTCCTCCCTCCCAGCCTCCCCATACCATCCCCCTGGGCCTTCCCAGTGCACCAGCCCCAAGCATCCAGCATCGTGCACTGAACCTGGACTGGCATCTCGTTTCATACATGACATTTCACATGTTTCAATGACATTCTCCCAAATCTTCCCACCCTCTCCCACAGAGTCCATAAGACTATTCTATACATCAGTGTCTCTTTTGCTGTCTCGTACACAGGGTTATCGTTACCATCTTTCTAAATTCCATATACATGCGTTAGTATACTGTATTTATGTTTTTCCTTCTGGCTTACTTCACTCTGTATAATAGTCTCCAGTTTCATCCACCTCATTAGAACTGATTCAAATGTATTCTTTTTAATGGCTGAGTAATACTCCATTGTGTATATGTACCACTGCTTTCTTATCCATTCATCTGCTGATGGACATCTAGGTTGCTTCCATGTCCTGGCTATTATAAACAGTGCTGCGATGAACATTGGGGTACACGTGTCTCTTTCCCTTCTGGTTTCCTCAGTGTGTATGCCCAGCAGTGGGATTGCTGGATCATAAGGCAGTTCTATTTCCAGTTTTTTAAGGAATCTCCACACTGTTCTCCATAGTGGCTGTACTAGTTTGCATTCCCACCAACAGTGTAAGAGGGTTCCCTTTTCTCCACACCCTCTCCAGCATTTATTATTTGTAGACTTTTGGATCGCAGCCATTCTGACTGGTGTGAAATGGTACCTCATAGTGGTTTTGATTTGCATTTCTCTGATAAAGAGTGATGTTGAACATCTTTTCAAGTGTTTGTTAGCCATCTGTATGTCTTCTTTGGAGAAATGTCTATTTAGATCTTTGGCCCATTTTTTGATTGGGTCATTTATTTTTCTGGAGTTGAGCTGTAGGAGTTGCTTGTATATTTTTGAGATTAGTTGTTTGTCGGTTGCTTCATTTGCTATTATTTTCTCCCATTCTGAAGGCTGTCTTTTCACCTTGCTAATAGTTTCCTTTGATGTGCAGAAGCTTTTAAGTTTAATTAGGTCCCATTTGTTTATTTTTGCTTTTATTTCCAATATTCTGGGAGGTGGGTCATAGAGGATCCTGCTGTGATGTATGTCAGAGAGTGTTTTGCCTATGTTCTCCTCTAGGAGTTTTATAGTTTCTGGTCTTATGTTGAGATCTTTAATCCATTTTGAGTTTATTTTTGTATATGGTGTTAGAAAGTGTTCTAGTTTCATTCTTTTACAAGTGGTTGACCAGATTTCCCAGCACCACTTGTTAAAGAGATTGTCTTTAATCCACTGTATATTCTTGCCTCCTTTGTCAAAGATAAGGTGTCCATATGTGCGTGGATTTATCTCTGGGCTTTCTATTTTGTTCCATTGATCTATATTTCTGTCTTTGTGCCAGTACCATACTGTCTTGATAACTGTGGCTTTGTAGTAGAGCCTGAAGTCAGGTAGGTTGATTCCTCCAGTTCCATTTTTCTTTCTCAAGATCGCTTTGGCTATTCGAGGTTTTTTGTATTTCCATACAAATTGTGAAATTATTTGTTCTAGCTCTGTGAAGAATACTGTTGGTAGCTTGATAGGGATTGCATTGAATCTATAAATTGCTTTGGGTAGTATACTCATTTTCACTATATTGATTCTTCCAATCCATGAACATGGTATATTTCTCCATCTATTAGTGTCCTCTTTGATTTCTTTCACCAGTGTTTTATAGTTTTCTATATATAGGTCTTTAGTTTCTTTAGGTAGATATATTCCTAAGTATTTTATTCTCTTCGTTGCAATGGTGAATGGAATTGTTTCCTTAATTTCTCTTTCTGTTTTCTCATTATTAGTGTATAGGAATGCAAGGGATTTCTGTGTGTTGATTTTATATCCTGCAACTTTACTATAATCATTGATTAGTTCTAGTAATTTTCTGGTGGAGTCTTTAGGGTTTTCTATGTAGAGGATCATGTCATCTGCAAATAGTGAGAGTTTTACTTCTTCTTTTCCAATTTGGATTCCTTTTATTTCTTTTTCTGCTCTGATTGCTGTAGCCAAAACTTCCAAAACTATGTTGAATAGTAATGGTGAAAGTGGGCACCCTTGTTTTGTTCCTGACTTTAGAGGAAATGCTTTCAATTTTTCACCATTGAGGATAATGTTTGCTGTGGGTTTGTCATATATAGCTTTTATTATGTTGAGGTATGTTCCTTCTATTCCTGCTTTCTGGAGAGTTTTTATCATAAATGGGTGTTGAATTTTGTCAAAGGCTTTCTCTGCATCTATTGAGATAATCATATGGTTTTTGTTTTTCAATTTGTTAATGTGGTGTATTACATTGATTGATTTGCGGATATTGAAGAATCCTTGCATCCCTGGGATAAAGCCCACTTGGTCATGGTGTATGATCTTTTTAATGTGTTGTTGGATTCTGATTGCTAGAATTTTGTTTAGGATTTTTGCATCTATGTTCATCAGTGATATTGGCCTATAGTTTTCTTTTTTTGCGGCATCTTTGTCAGGTTTTGGTATTAGGGTGATGGTGGCCTCATAGAATGAGTTTGGAAGTTTACCTTCCTCTGCAATTTTCTGGAAGAGTTTGAGCAGGATAGGTGTTAGCTCTTCTCTAAATTTTTGGTAGAATTCAGCTGTGAAGCCGTCTGGACCTGGGCTTTTGTTTGCTGGAAGATTTTTGATTACAGTTTCAATTTCCATGCTTGTGATGGGTCTGTTAAGGTTTTCTATTTCTTCCTGGTCGAGTTTTGGAAAGTTGTACTTTTCTAAGAATTTGTCCATTTCTTCCTCGTTGTCCATTTTATTGGCATATAATTGTTGATAATAGTCTCTTATGATCCTTTGTATTTCTATGTTGTCTGTTGTGATCTCTCCACTGTCATTTCTAATTTTATTGATTTGATTTTTCTCCCTTTGTTTCTTGATGAGTCTGGCTAATGGTTTGTCAATTTTATTTATCCTTTCAAAGAACCAGCTTTTGGCTTTGTTGATTTTTGCTATGGTCTCTTTTGTTTCTTTTGCATTTATTTCTGCTCTAATTTTTAAGATTTCTTTCCTTCTACTAACCCTGGGGTTCTTCATTTCTTCCTTTTCTAGTTGTTTGAGGTGTAGAGTTAGGTTATTTATTTGACTTTTTTCTTGTTTCTTGAGGTGTGCCTGTATTGCTATGAACTTTCCCCTTAGGACTGCTTTTACTGTGTCCCACAGGTTTTGGGTTGTTGTGTTTTCATTTTCATTCGTTTCTATGCAAATTTTGATTTCTTTTTTGATTTCTTCTGTGATTTGTTTGTTATTCAGCAGCGTGTTGTTCAGCCTCCATATGTTGGAATTTTTCATCATTTTTCTCCTGTAATTGAGATCTAATCTTACTGCATTGTGGTCAGAAAAGATGCTTGGAATGATTTCTATTTTTTTGAATTTACCAAGGCTAGCTTTATGGCCCAGGATGTGATCTATCCTGGAGAAGGTTCCATGTGCGCTTGAGAAAAAGGTGAAATTCATTGTTTTGGGATGAAATGTCCTATAGATATCAATTAGGTCTAACTGGTCTATTGTATCGTTTAAAGTTTGTGTTTCCTTATTAATTTTCTGTTTAGTTGATCTATCCATAGGTGTGAGTGGGGTATTAAAGTCTCCCACTATTATTGTGTTATTGTTAATTTCTCCTTTCATACTTGTTAGCATTTGTCTTACATACTGCGGTGCTCCCGTGTTGGGTGCATATATATTTATAATTGTTATATCTTCTTCTTGGATTGATCCTTTGATCATTATGTAGTGACCTTCTTTGTCTCTTTTCACAGCCTTTGTTTTAAAGTCTATTTTATCTGATATGAGTATTGCTACTCCTGCTTTCTTTTGGTCCCTATTTGCATGGAAAATCTTTTTCCAGCCCTTCACTTTCAGTCTGTATGTGTCCCCTGTTTTGAGGTGGGTCTCCTGTAGACAACATATGTAGGGGTCTTGTTTTTGTATCCATTCAGCCAGTCTTTGTCTTTTGGTTGGGGCATTCAACCCATTTACGTTTAAGGTAATTACTGATAAGTATGATCCCGTTGCCATTTACTTTATTGTTTGGGGTTCGAATTTATACACCATTTTTGTGTTTCCTGTCTAGAGAATATCCTTTAGTATTTGTTGTAGAGCTGGTTTGGTGGTGCAGAATTCTCTCAGCTTTTGCTTATCTGAGAAGCTTTTGATTTCTCCTTCATACTTGAATGAAATCCTTGCTGGGTACAATAATCTGGGCTGTAGGTTATTTTCTTTCATCATTTTAAGTATGTCTTGCCATTCCCTCCTGGCTTGAAGAGTTTCTATTGAAAGATCAGCTGTTATCCTTATGGGAATTCCCTTGTGTGTTATTTGTTGTTTTTCCCTTGCTGCTTTTAATATTTGTTCTTTGTGTTTGATCTTTGTTAATTTGAGTAATATGTGTCTTGGGGTGTTTCGCCTTGGGTTTATCCTGTTTGGGATTCTCTGGGTTTCTTGGACTTGGGTGATTATTTCCTTCCCCAGTTTAGGGAAGTTTTCAACTATTATCTCCTCAAGTATTTTCTCATGGTCTTTCTTTTTGTCTTCTTCTTCTGGAACCCCTATGATTCGAATGTTGTAGCGTTTAATATTGTCCTGGAGGTCTCTGAGATTGTCCTCATTTCTTTTAATTCGTTTTTCTTTTATTCTCTCTGATTCATGTATTTCTACCATTCTATCTTCTAATTCACTAATCCTATCTTCTGCCTCTGTTATTCTACTATTTGTTGCCTCCAGAGTGTTTTTAATTTCATTTATTGCATTATTCATTGTATATTGACTCTTTTTTATTTCTTCTAAGTCCTTGTTAAACCTTTCTTGCATCTTCTCAATCCTTGTCTCCAAGCTATTTATCTGTGATTCCATTTTAATTTCTAGATTTTGGATCAATTTCACTATCATTATTCGGAATTCTTTATCAGGTAGATTCCCTATCTCTTCCTCTTTTGTTTGGTTTGGTGGGCATTTATCCTGTTCCTTTATCTGCTGGCTATTCCTCTGTCTCTTCATCTTGTTTAAATTGCTGAGTATGGGGTGTCCTTTCTGTATTCTGGCAGTTTGTGGAGTTCTCTTTATTGTGGCTATTCCTCACTGTGTGTGGGTTTGTACAGGTAGCTTGTCAAGGTTTCCTGGTTAGGGAAGCTTGTGTCAGTGTTCTGATGGGTGGAACTGTATTTCTTCTCTTTGTTCAGTCGCGCTGTGGGGAGGGAGGGAGGGATGCTGCAAGCAAATAACACTGGCGTGCGCTCGCAGTGCCTCAGCCACACTGGGTCTGCCCCCGCTCACTGCGCGTGTAGCCTCCCTGCCCACACTGCTCGGGCTCTAGGTTGTTCCGCCGGGAACAATCCAAGGCTGGCCCTGGGTTGCATGTACCTCCCAGGTCCAAGCCGCTCAGGTTCAGGCACTCGGATAGTCCTCAGAGGCGCAGACTCAGTTGGGCCTGAGTATTGTGCTCTTCCCAGGTCCGAGCAGCTCAAGTGATGAGGTGTTTGGCGAGCGCCAATGCTGCGACTTATCGCCTCCCCGCCACTCGGTTATCTGGGCGCAAAACCGGCACACCTTCTTAGGCAGATGTTAACCGTCCAGACCCCCAAGAAGTTTTAGTTAGCAAAGAAGCCTGCTTACAGTTTTATAGATAGTGTCTCTCTGGGGCTGCGATTGCCCCCTTCCGGCTCTGGCTGCCTATCACCGGAGGGGGAAGGTCTGCAGCCGGCTATCTCTGTTCAATTCTTTGTTCCGTGCACGGGCCTGGCGGTCTTAGGTTGGGGCTGGCTTTTCGCGTAGTAGATATCCCACAGTCTGGTTTGTTAGCCCAAATTATTTCGCTCAGATAGTGCTCAGGGTATTCAGGCCAGATTCTTACTCTAAGCGATGCAGCCCGCGCTGCGCCTCCCTGCCCAGCCCCCGCTTGTTAATGGCGCCTGCAGGCGTCTGCGCTGCTTCTCCACTGGGGGAGTTACCGTAGGACTCGCAATCTTCGAGTTTTAATTGTTTATTTATTTTTTCTTCCTGTTACGTTGCCCTCTGTGCTTCCAAAGCTCGGCACAGATTCGGCAGTGAGAAGGTTTCCTGGTGTTTGGAAACTTCTCTCTTTTTAAGACTCCCTTCCTGGGACGGAGCTCCGTCCCTCCCTCTTTTGTCTCTTTGTCTTTTATATTTTTTCCTACCTCCTTTCGAAGAGTTGGATTGCTTTTCTGGGTGCCTGATGTCCTCTGCCGGCATTCAGAAGTTGTTTTGTGGAATTTACTCGACGTTTAAATGCTCTTTTGATGAATTTGTGGGGGAGAAAGTGTTCTCCCTGTCCTACTCCTCCGCCATCTTCTGGTTTGTTTTCTGATTGAGACACTTAACTAAGAATTTACTCTATATGACCATTAGGTATTGTCTGCTCTTGAGAGCTTTACTGGTGGATAAATATGAGTTTGTTAGATTCGTAAAATGTTTAATGATACTGTGAATAAAAGGTGCATCATATAGAGGCTTATTATGATTGTCTGTGTCTGTACCATCATTATTTCCAGAATAACCAGTCTTGATTTTCCAAATAGAAAATATGTTTGCAAGTAAGAAGCAGTATGGCTGAAATATTAAGAAACTCATCTCTTTCTGTGTCTTCGTCAAAAAATCTTTTGTAAATATCATATTAATGACAACTGTGGAAAGAGAAACATGGAAAGTCTACTTAACATAGAATTTTCTAATCCTTACAGGAATTTGAATCAACAAAGATTAGATCATCCCCTAAGTGGGATTTTATATAGTTGTTTCGTTTCCAGTTTTCCATGCCTTTCTCACACTTGATCTTTGTATGAAGCCTGCTGCCATCTTCAGAGACATGAGTCATGGTACTTAAGATGTTTTCACCATATTTTGGGCATCACAAGATACAGTAGGAGAAGAGGAGAATCTTGGCATGCACAGTTTTTACATTCTAAGACTTGACCTTTTGCAGTGGTTCGTTACATGTTTTAATTTAGCTTATGCACTAGGCTGACAGACCTCTCAGTATCTGATTTCATTTCGGCATTTTCCTTTCATTAAATATCCTGTATGTGTTTACCTGTGTGTCTGTGTATGTGTGTCTAATATGTGTGTATATTTTCTATGAAAAATAATCTCCATAAAGAGATAGCCAATCCCTTTGGAAGTAAGAAGTGATGAGGTGATGACTTATAGCCAGAAAGAAAAAGAAAGAAAAGCTTTAGATAAACTAAAGAATAAAGTGCCATGTTTTTTTAGGGATTTCTGTCTATACTATAAATGAATCCATCAAAAGTTCTTTACAGATTCTAGTTAAAGTGAACATTAAATTATTTCAATGAATTTTCCAGATCTTGCCAACAAATGCTTAAATGAGAACTTAAAACTCTAGCAATAGCAGTAGAATGCCTACAGAAATGATCTTTGAGTTAAACAAAAGTAGAAGAAATTCAATCTTTTTTTTTTCTTTCTTTCTTTCTTTTTAGCGCACAAACCCTTGTTTGTGGTTGCCTGGAATATTTATCCCATTGTCATTCCTTTTGATGATAGACTTTGCCCCCCTCCCATCCATAAGAGGGAAGGGTCACATGAGCCAAGAATGGCCGGTCAGCGTTCCCTGCACACAGCACTTGATTCAGGAGTGAGTAGTGCCAGTCAGTTAATCCAGGGCTCAGTTTTGCTGGAAATGGTGGCTCTGCCTCTTAAGTCAGCATGCTGGCTGGACCCGATTTGGAAGATACTTTGAGGGAATCCTAACTTCAGTAACAGAAATTAATGTTTAGAGAGAAACTGATACGAGAGTGAAAGGACAGCTTTGTTTAAGCCCAGATTCATTTGTGCCTGAAGTCAGTGATTATATTTTACTGTATTTTATGGGAGAGTAATGTGCTTAGTAATATTTGTGAATTGCAGAATTTTCCAAGAACTTGGGAGCATATCTTTCATGTGGCTTAAAGGTTCTGTGGTTCCTGTGCCCTCCCACCTGTGTGCTGACAAGCATTGAGACTTCATTGTTGTCTTCGAAGCTTTGATGTAGTCTAATTTTCTGTGTTTTTAAGAAATGTAGAAACTCTTTGTTTCAAATGCATTGTATTTACAAACTGTGGAAAACACTGTGCATCAGTTAATAATTCAGAAACCTGTGACTGTTTACTTGCTTGAATAATGAATGCCAGTTAATGGACTTTATAAATGATGGAAACTCAAAAGCATATAAATGAAAACATGCTACTCAACTCCAATGTAGTCATTTCTGTAGAACTTATATATATGTAATTTCTGTTTTAAATATTTCTGCAGTTATTTTTTTCTGATTCAGTCATGTTGTGGGAAAAAATGATGAATAAGAAAGCAAGGTTCCCCTGCTTGCACTTTTAAAAAACTTTTTATTTTGTATTGGGATAGTTTCAGGTGAACAGCAAAGGGAATCAGCCATACATAAACAGTATCCATTCTACCCCAAACTCCCCTTCTTGCGGTTTGCATCTGTATATGTAAAGTTGGGGCCATCAGCTACTCATTGCGCATGTGTGCACAGTCGCTTCAGCAACTCCATAGGCTGTAGCCCACCAGGCTCCTCTGTCTATGGGATTCTCCAGGCAAGAATACTGGAGTGGGTTGTCATGCCCTCCTCCAGGGGATCTTCCCAACCCAAGGATTGAACCCGAGTCTCTTATGTCTGCTGCACTGGCATGTGGGTTCTTTACCACTGGTGTCACCTGGGAAGCCCAGCTACTCATTACCTACCCTTAAATAAAAGGTAAATTTTAGTATATGATATCCAGAACTCTTTATCCAGGCTGATGATAGTTATTCTTTACCTTTGAAATATCATTGTAGTCATTTACTGGGGCCATGGGGTCGCTGAGGGTCGGACACAACTGAGCGACTTCACTTTCGCTTTTCACTTTCATGCCTTGGAGAAGGAAATGGCAACCCACTCCAGTGTTCTTGCCTGGAGAATCCCAGGGACGGGGGAGCCTGGTGGGCTGCCGTCTGTGGGGTCGCACAGAGTCAGACGCGACTGTAGCGATTTAGCAGCAGCAGCAGCAGAGGGATGGAGGCAGCTTCAATCAAACGAAGCTAAAAATAGCTATCATAGAGAAAAAGAACTTACCTTTCTTTGAGTTACTAATTGTATCAATTGCTACATTATCAGATCTCATCTTCCCAACCACAGTGCAAGGTAGCGGCTATTGTCCTTATTCTGCATATTAGGAACTTGAGGCTTAGAGAGGTAGCGTGACTTACCAGAGGTAAGGTAGAATATCTCTTGCCCAGATTCCTTCTGTGACTTCTCTTAGGATGAAGTTCAAACTTCTTGACTTGGATGAAAAAACTCTTATTCTCTGAACCTTCATCTTGAAAGCTTCATCTCTTTTCATTCCTTACCTAGACTCCAGGTTTACAGGCCACCTTTTACTTTCTAAAATTTGCCACAAGTTGTTTCTTCTTCTGTGAGTCCTATTCCCTCTTCCTGTTCTTATAATTCTGTATCTAAGTCCTCCTCCCTCTTAAGGTTTCGGCTAACATAGTGCATCCTCCAGGAAACTTCCCCAAGTCTACTGTGCCCACTGTGTGTTGTTCATAAATTCATTCAGCAGATATTTCTTGAGAATCCCCTTTGTACCAGGCACTGTCCAGGGCACTAGGAATATAACAGGGAACAACGAAGGAAAAGATCTCTTCCTTTATGGCTTTTACTCTAGTGTTATTATTAATAACCTGTTTAGTTCGGTATCCTTCATTAGCTGCATGAAAGCTTTGATTATATCTAAGTTGTTTTGTTGCATTCTTAGGGTCTAACACAATGGAATATTGTTGAAATGTTGCCGGCTTGAATATTTATCAAATCAGGTCACAGATGAATGACTTTACTTATTATGTCATTTATAATGGTTCTAATAGAAGTACAAGAATGTTCTATTTGGCCTCTTTTATCTTTTCACACTGTCACTATAACCATAGCAGACCTCATTGTCTTGTGACTGTATTATTGCAGTGAACCTCTAATTGGAATCAACCTTCTTTCAGTTTTTCTACACCATTGAATTTTCCATACATCTGCCAGAGTTATCTTCTTATATTACTGGAATTGTTCTCCTTCTTCAAACAACACGCTAAAAATCCAAGTCCCTTCATAATCTCATGATGCCTTTCTACTTGAATTTAACTTCTGCTGTTTCACATATACCTTCTGATCAATCCAAATTTTTTTGCAATCCACTTAGTCTGGTTCATTTTCACTTTCCTACCTAAAGATCTCTTTCTCTTATTCTCTCATTCTCAACTTATTACAAATGTTATAGCACTTCCTTCACTTCCCTTCAGTTCAGCCAATCTTCATTTCCATAATCTCTGACTTTTTATAAGACTTCTGTCTATATCAAACAAGTTTCAAGCAGCAGAATCTACCCCATCTCCTGCTTCAACACACACACACACACACACACACATACAGGGAGGGAGAGAGTGGGAGAAAGAGAGTGAGAAAGAAAGAAACACTACCTGAAACTCCAAGAGATAAAAACAGTAAAAGTAGAGCTTATTGTAATAGTGACCCCTAAAGTTCCTCATGTCCCCTTCAGCTCTGCAGAACACATCTGAAGCCAGTATGTGACCTCAGCCACCCTGGTCTTTGTACAGTCTTACTCTCAGCAAGGGAAAGGTTGAAGGTGGTCACGATGACAGCACGGCTGAGAAGGAAATCAGTTATTGCCGAAACAGAAGTAAATGATCATACATACTACACCTGGCTCAGCACATGTTTCAAGCCCAATGTTTCTGGCTTCTAACCACTTCCCAGGAAACATCTGTAGAACACAGAGAGTACCATAGGATTTTTAGCCCCATCTGGTCCCTACTCATGTGTGCAAGTCTTATATCCTAAGTACATTTTATATTTCTTAAGGGAATTAATTATATTTATGTTCCTTTAGTATAAAGTTATATTTTATATTTATATAAGCTTGTCTTCCTACCAGTGTGAAAGAATAGTGATTGTTTTTTAATTCACAATGAACAACCTATCACAAAGAAGGTACTTACTAAGTCCCTGTTATTTAGTCCTGAATAAAATATCCTCATTTCTGAAGTTAGCTGTTGTTTAGGATTATAAACACTTTGTCCTATCTGACACGTGAACTCTCAGTATAAAGTATCAAAACACCCTAGGTAAAATCAAGTGTTCTTTTGTAAAATGTAGTTGAATTTGTGATGTGACTAATAACAGACATTTCATATTTTAAAAGATAGCCTTAAGTATTAACAACCTTAAAGATTTTGTTTAAAATGTGTTAAACAGGTATATAAAAGGTAGAAGGAGTTCTGGAAATTTAATGAGATAGATCTATAAGGAAATGCAACATGAAATTATGTGATTTTATAAAGCAAACTTTTCCCTAGTTAAAATCACCTAGTTTAGTAACTCACCAAACACATTATGAACATGTTCTTCATTTTTTTTTTATATTTTATCAAAGGAAAGAAAAAGAGTTGATTGATAATTCTGGCTGGTCTTTTAGCCATTCAAATATATAACAAACATTCACCATTTCTAATTGATGAAAATTAAACTAAATTTTAAAGTATAGTTACTAATAGATCACAAGCTATGATGAGTTATCAGCAGCTATTTTTTGTTTTCCAAACACCTGCATTAGTTTGTGGTAATCGCTTGGTTTATATGCCATATATAACAAGTTAGTAAAACATGATTTTTGCATAATTTAATTAGATACGTGTCATATGCTGAAGGAACGAGAAATGTGAGGCATAATTCACGCTCAGATTGGAGACATTCACATGTTTAAAGATACAAAACAATGCAAAGGCTCTATGGATTCTATGATTTCCATCAATTTAGGTAACTGTGACCCCTAATTATATTCATGAAGATTTACAAAATTGACAGCTTTTATCTTTGGAATATAATCAACCCTATAAGAGGAGTCTTCAGTGTGAGGGAAGATTAGGTCTGACAGAAATGTGAAATAACCTAGTATAGGTTTTCAAAAATCTCAATTGATACCCTTTTTGAAAATAAATAAAGCAATTTCATACCCTTTCTTAATGAATTTGAAATTTCAAAATAAAAAAAAATCATTAATAAAAGTAAATGGAAAGTATTTGTAATTGGCTATTTATTTTTAGAAAAACTGTATGTGTTCTTCCCTCTGTTAAGAAATTTGACATGATAAACAGGTAATGAAATGATTTGCCCAGATGGGAGACCTGAGTGTTAAACCCATATTTCTTGATCATGAGTCAGTGCTCAGAAGTTTCAGGATGGAGAGAGAAATACTCTGATGTCAGGAAGACAATGCTTTTTCATACCATTTGTATATGCGTGCCTCCTCAAGTGTACTCTAAATTTCTTGAGACCATTCCTTGCATGCCTTCCATTTCTTCATTGTTCCAGTATAATCAGCACAAATAAAAAGTACTCAGCCTTTAATGTTGTTTATTTAGCATTTTAATACAGCACTTTAAGGAAATGTTTCATGTTTTATTCATTTTTCCCCCAGATATTCTAGAATATTTGCTTAATGAATGATAAACAAGGAAATGATCAATAGATTAAGGAAAACTAGGTAGAATTAAGATAGGCTTATTGCCTTTGTCAGAATTACTTTACCAGAAATGTTTTTTCTTCACTAATTTTCAAATGAATGTGTTCTAATATGTCTGTGTGGTTCATATATTTTTAATAATTGCTGAATTAAGAATTAAAAGTTCCATTTCCAAATATGCCTCAGATAACAAATAAACATGTTTTTACTCACAAAATGGTATAATGAATAGAATATAATCAATCCTTCTTTCCATCAGGTAATTTAAGTATTATCTGTTAGAAAGAGCACTTACTAGCTTTGTTTACTTACTGCTTCTGCTGCTGCTAAGTCACTTCAGTCGTGTCCAACTCTGTGCAACCCCATAGACGGCAGCCCACCAGGCTCCCCCGACCCTGGGATTCTCCAGGCAAGAACACTGGAGTAGGTTGCTGTTTCCTTCTCCAATGCATGAAAGTGAAAAGTGAAAGTGAAGTCACTCAGTCATGTCTGACTCTTAGCGACCCCATGGACTGCAGCCTACCAGACTCCTCTGCCCATGGGATTTTCCAGGCAAGAGTATTGGAGTGGGGTGCCATTGCCTTCTCCGAGTAGACATAAATAAAGTTGACCACTTCAAAGTCTGTGATAGGTAAAAACCCTTATATGAATATCCCCACTGCCTAAATTGCCAAATTAGTGATGAAAATATGGACTTTAGAATTAAATATCATTAGTTTGCTTTCCCTGAGTTTTAAAAATATTAAAAACAAAGTAATCTTTTACATTGTCAAAATTTGACAGATATCATAACTTAGAAGATTTTTCTTAACTGAGTTTTCCAGAAACCAAAGAAAAGTAGTTTAAAAAAAATCCATTTGGTGAAATACCTTACATTTTTTCTGTTTACTGTGTCACTTTCAGCTTTTAAAACATTACTGCCATTACACAGCCAAGGAACAGAGTGGTCTTGTAAATGAGCTCTGCTAACAAAAGAACATGAGACTAATTGGAAACATGGTGCTGTTGCTGGCTGAAAGATGGGTAATATCACTAAAGCCATTTGGAAATATTCCCACTCTTAGAAAATGGCAATTGTGGAACATGAGACCTAGTCTATTTGATTTCAGCCTTAACATCTTTCAACATATGATAGCATACATTTGGATAAAAAGTGAAAGAAAATAGAACAGTTTTGTGTATGTTTTATTTATGGCTACGTTGACTACAGGTATTTCTACATCAGTCTAAACCGGCAGAGATGTTTCTTAGTAGACAACCCCTGTAATAGTGGCTACATCTACCATTCACCTTGCATCACTGCATTGCATGTGCTACGGCATGTTGAGCTTTTTTATTCATTTATATTGGCTCATTTAATTGAAAAAAAAACTTATTTAAAAAAAAAAAGGTCTATTATGAATCCTTTTACAGGTGTGGCATTGGAGAAGGAAATGGTAACTCACTCCAGTATTCTTGCCTGGGATATCCCATGGACAGTGGAGACAATGGAGTGAGCCACAGTTCATGGGGTCGCAAAAGAGTTGGACACGACTTGGCAATAAAACACCACCAACAACATAGATGAGGCATCTGAGGCCTCCTACAAATAGTTACACCAGTAGCAGTTTACAGGGGAAAACAGTCAAAAGCTTAAAGAATTGTAGTAAAAAAGAATAGAGTGCAACTGCATAAGAAGATTTGGAAAAGCCCATGCTTTCTTGAGATTGATAAAGCTGATTCAGAGAGAGTTAATAAGAAAGTGATTAACAAAAAAGTTACAGCTTATTGATTAAGCTGTAAACCTGGTATCAGTATTTTAGAAAGTGAAGAGAATAATCTTTCATTTATTAATAAATATATAAATATATGTTATTGAATGAATATATACACACAAAACCAAAACTCATGAACAGCAATTATGAAACTGAGCCTCACAGACTGTGTTTTCAACCATTGCATGCTTCTCACCCAGGAAAAAATAACACGTCCAAGAAAAAGCCAGAATTCAAAGTATAATGTGGCCACAGCTCCCAGAAAATTTTAAAAAGCAAAAAACCTTCCAGATATACCACTTTGAAAGAGCCAGGATGGGAATGCTAAGGCATAGACCTCTAACCCTAGGTCTGGTTACTATGATGGGAGCCCATATTTCAGGATCCTGGAGGGGGTTCATGGAATCTGAAACCTGGTATCAGTATTTCAGAAAGTGAAGAGAACAATCTTTCATTTATCAATAAATATATAAATATATGTTATCAAGTTTAATTATTTGGGGATGAAATTACATCATCTCACAGATGATCCAGTACCTTTGATCATCTGGTAATGACAATCGAGGGTTTACTGAACTACATAATGTGGGTAAATCCACATATCAAATAAGCTATAGTTTTCAGGACTAATCAAACTTGGACACATAAACAGAGTCATGACCAAATTTAATTAAATAACCCTGTAAGTATTGTACATATTACTTATTGTTTCTATTTACTAGTATCACAGCCATGACTGTGACTTAAAATAATTCAATAATGTTATTGATCTGTAACAGGCGTGTTGTTAAAATATGAATTTATGCTGAAATAGAAAAATAGTGATAACAGATGGAACAAATTCATTCTTATTCAATAAATTAGGTTATTCCAGTAAATAAAATTTGAAAAAAATCACAATAGTGAGAAGACTCATCTTTAAGGTAAAAAAAAAAAAAAAATACATTTCAGTAATCAACTTTTCTGCTGATTAGAATACATGGTGAATATACCATGATGCTTAGTTCTTCTGTAAAACAGTTTAAAAATATAGACTCTTCTAGTTTTTTTTCCATCTGATTATAGTTATAACCTGAGATTGAGAGAATTCTTGAAGTATTCATATTTAGTACTGTATTGTTTCTATTGTATTATCTACTGTAATCTATAGTATACCCCACTCTTGTTTTTTCAGTTGTCCTGTTACATTTCTCATTAACACTGGCTAACAGTTTATCTTTGTAAAACGGTGTCAAAAATATAAAGAAAATGTTTGAAATTATTGCTGCTAATTTACACTACAGTTATTATTGTTTTATATTTAGCTTCATAACCTTTTTTTAATCCTTGAAATGTCACTACTTTGTGAATTTTAATTTGATTTAAAGGCTTTTCATTATTGTTTTATACTATCAAGCCCTGATTAAGAATTCATATTTTGTGCTTTATAAAGTACCTGATAAATGTGTAACATTTGAAAAATAGTATTCATTATGGCAAAAATATTATTTTGAAGTGTACCTCATTGATGAATTAAAACCTTGTTATTTTTTCTTATTCAGTTTATTTTATAGTTAATGAAGATTTCTAGATGTATAGTGAATGCCCTAATGAAACTCACTTTTATCTCAGTAATTGCTTCATTTCAGAAGTTTACACATTCTGCTAATGAACCACACATATTCAGGCTAGCTGGTGTGGATCTGAATTTACCATCCACTAAAGTTACACAAGCCTGGATTGTCAACAGGGGGAAGCAGATATGTGCTTGTGGTACCCGCTGTGTTTAGTATCTAACAAAACCTCTAAATGTAAGATCATTCTCTCCGAAACTGCAGATTTTGGAACAGAAGAAGTTGTAGCAGATAGAGGATTCAAAAACCAAACCAGTAAATTCAATAGGATAATCTCCTCATGCTGAGAATTATACACAATGTTAATTCCTTAACATTAGAAAGGGTATTGTCTTGGAAAAATGTGCCTATTATGGAAAAAATATTGGGTTGGATTAAATGAAGCTGAAAGTAGAGTGGACTTCTAATGGTGAAAATTGTTCAGCAACTCAGTAATGTCTTCTCTAAAAGAAAAATTACAATCTGTTAAGTTTTGTGAAAATTGGAAAAACTTGCAGAGGAAGTTATTCTACTTTATACAACCTTCCAAGATGATAAAAGCCAATATTTTGGAGGAACTAAATGATCTTTGTAGAAAAATAAATAGTGAGTCAAGAATTAAAAACACTTGACTTCTAAATCATAATACTGATGCCATTTTGAAATGCCAGTCCATGAAAAAATATTTTCACCTGCACTGTATCATTTGACTGTTTTTGTTGTTTTTAAAAACTCCTCTGTCTCTAGACATCCTAATTTCTATAGGCATTCTTTAACATAGAATTCTATGACATTTTAAAATTTTTGCTTAGCATCAGTAAAAAGTTGACCTATTGATGTTCCTTGAAGGATTTTCTTGGATATAGACAAGTAAACAGGGCCAAATGTGGATATAGACAAGTAAACAGGGCCAAATGTGTGGATCAGAGCATGAATTCAAAGCTTTTCAAAGTAGTTTTATGAGAAAGTATGTATTTTATTTTATCTTGCACTTGTTAATGTGTCTCCCACTCAGGATGGAATCTGTAGCAGAGTTCTTTACAAACTCTCACTTGTGTAGCAAGTATACTGGGACTTCATCCTCATATGTTCAGTATGATCTACTTTTTACATTTTTCCAAGATAGCAATTTAGTTGCCAATGTGAATTTAGAAACAATAGAATTCGTTGAAAAATATTTAAATTAAAATATGGGTATACTTTCTTGCAGAATCATTAATTTAGGCATGCGTTCTTCATTACACATATCATATACGCATAGTTGTTTTGAGCAACTATCCCTTTTCGACAGAGAGCGGCATTTCTCCTAGGAGATGCAAAGCATAGGCTTGATCTTCATTTTGGTTATCTTTCCAACTTGTCCTCCATACTATGAGCTTATTTTCTCAAGAGGCCATTTGTCCTCAATATGCTGGCTGGCCATTATCTTCTCTCCTTAGCAGTGTGCTCGTTCTAGGGACTCTTAGACTTGCCCTGTGACTGATTCATTGTCCAGTTTGTAGATCCCAAGAGCTTTCTCAGCTAACTACAAAGAGCCTCTTGTTCCTACCCCAGCTGTTTATTGCTGTTTCTCTTTAGCACTACTTTGCTGTAATCTACACTGAGAAATGTCTTGAACTTGTTTAATGACTTCCTAACTGGTACACTGACCACTAATCTCCAAATAATTCCTCCTTTATGGTGGGTGGCTTTATACACACACATACACATTTATATTTGTGTTTACATGTACATTAACCTCCTAAGTTTGTGATTTCAGGGTTTAATAACTAGCTCTCTAGCAATGATATGAGAAATAAAAGCTATTTCCTTTCCCAAGAAACAAAGACAGAATTTTTCTGCATGTTATTTTGTTTCCCCCTTCAAAATTCCGTGCCCTTCTTCAGAAGACTTAGGTCAAAAATTATTGAGACCACTCGTGTGAGGGTCATTTTCAATAAATTTTCATTTACTGTGGGCTAAGAATCACTAGGGGATGGAAATAGTATTAAAAGGCAATTACTCAAAAGTGATTGTTTGCTTTGGTATTACTTATTAGTTGGTCATTTAGGCATAATTTATGTATTTTCTAATAGTAGATGAGAGAAAAGTAAAAAAAAAAAAAAAAAACATGTAAGCATCACAGGATGTTAGTCCCTCTTGCACTATTTGGTTTACTGAGGATGTTAGAACAGCCGTTCAAAACCACTTCGTCACCTGACTTAGAAAAAGAACCAAGAAGAAGGTAATGACAACCTTCTCAATAACTCGATTCTACTGCTCAGTGTTCATGGTAGTTCTTACTTGTCCAGTATAAAAACAAGCGGAGGACTTATTGCGTCTCACAGGAAAAGTAATCATCATGATGTAGCACATCAGGAATGGATTAGGGTACTAGTGGTCCAGAAAAAACTCATGTTTCTTTTCATTGATGTGTTAATTTCATTAACTGTTGTAACTATACATTTCTTATAGAAACATGTATAAGTCTGGTCATAATCTATTGAAGACATAATATGTATTTTTGTACATTCATTCAGATGGATGGATAATTTCATAGAGATGAGGAGTGCTTTCATCACATGTCCTGTGTTCCTATAATTTTGGTGCTTTTTCAATATAGTAGGGCTTTCAAGCCTGGCCCCTAGTCAAGTTCCTGCCTGCCAGCAGTGTTCCATTGGAAACGAGAAGCAAATAATGGGAAGCTGGGGGAATATGGGAAGCAGGAGTATTTGGTGAAGAATGAGCTCGCCTTGAAGGTATAATAGAACTTGTCAAAGCCTGTTTGTTCTAGAAGTGCTGTTAAAACCAATGACATTGAAGATGAAAGGACCTGGCCTCATAGGGAGTTACAGGCTGTGAGCAACCAAGCACATGGTTTGCCTCATTAGCTAAAATTTGTTGGACTTTATTTCTCTCAATGTTTTAGGTACCCAAGAGGATGGAAGGTGGGGTCTATGGCATTGCATAGACGGAAGGTTACTGGGCTGTACTTTTCACTTAACCTGACATGGTACCCTTCCCTCTGTGTGATGTCCTGACCCCACCCTCCATCCTTTGGGTACTGAAGCATGGATACCTCAGTATGGTGGTCACTCTCTTCTTGATTTTTGAAATCAAAATAGTGAATGTTCCCAAATATTAGGACTTTAGGATGAATTCTTTATCTGAAAGCTGAAATGCACAAGGCCTGAGCAATAGCCACATTCAAATGCACAAATAAGTGTGCTCTTTTTTATCACTTGTCTTAGATTCATCCCTCTGTCCTAGACTCCATCAAACAATCACTTCAATAGCATTTTCAGGTAATAAGAATTTCTGATCTCACACCAACCTGGGATTAGCATTGAACAAAATTGCCTTTCCAATATGTGTTTCTCCCACCTGTGCATACTGTGAGGGGAACCACACAAGCATGCAGAATGAGGGCTCAGTCTGCTAAGACAGAGGGTGGAAAGCATTGGTCTTTCATCTTACTAGCTAGATAACTTCCACTGAAGAGCTTGTTATCAGTCTGCATCTCTTGAGATTCTGATTCGGGACCCGGGAATCTGTAGTTTCAAAGCTCTACAAGTGTCTCTGGTGTAGAACCAGGGAAAGAAACCACCATAACCTGCATGGAGGTCCCTCATTCTCCCCCAGTCTTGCCACAATACTGTTTTGAAAGCTGTGACTTGAAAGGCTTAAAACAAGTACCATCTCAGACAAGTTGAGGACCTTCAGCTTCCACCAGAGCAAACTCCCACTGTGGTCCATCTCTGTCGGTCTGAGGAGCCCCTCAAAAGCTTGACTTCTGTAATGAATGGGTTTCCAAATTCAGCACAGCACAGGCCCAGTGAAGAATTCTAGGGTAGCACATTTCTCTACCACTGGGTGGTAGGCACTGTTCTCCATGTCTGGGTTACAGTGAACAAGAGCTGACAGCTTCTCACAGGTTATAGTTTTATAGAGCTTATAGTCCAGTGGGAAGAATCAGGGAAGAAACAGACATGCAAATTAATCAGCTAGATTATTCCTGAGAGTAATAAGTACTATGAAAAAAGTAAAACAAGTTAATGGAAAGAAGAAGAATGCTTTTGGAAAGAAGTATATTGACAAATAGCTGAGACTTACTGGATGGAAAAGGGTCAGCCTGTGGATGTACAAGAAGGAAACATGGCCTATTTGAGACAGAGAAGACTGGCATCTACTGAATAAGAAAAGCGATAGGATGGTGACCTAATAGACATAAAAATGATTTTGAAAAACAAAGAAGATACATAGTTTTCACTTAAACTGATCTGGGAAATCCTTAAACCTTAGTCAAAATATCTCAGTTATTCAGGTATATTTTATTTGAGCTACTGTTTTCTTTCATGTGGCTTTGAGAATTTTTTATGATTGTATATGCAAGTTGCTTTTCTTTGCTGAAGATTATCATAAGTGGTCCTTACTGAAAAAGCATGATTTGAATTGTGTGGCTGGTGTAAGGTAAAGTCAGTGATAGTGTGACCATCCTACTAGTAACTGAATTTCAGGGTATCTTGTTTCCCATGCCAGCTTTACAGCAGTTGCTCCCTGCTCTTTTATATCACCAAGCCAAAATCCAGTAATTGTGCTGATCTTGTATTGATATCTCTTATCACAAAGTTACTATAAGCCAAAAAGAAGAGCTTACTTTCCAGTTTTTATAAAATTGAATTCACAATGATGTAATTCTGTACTCCAATGAAAGAAAAGTTGTCCTTAATGTCTACATCATCTAAAGCCCATGTATTTATAAAATTGTGTGATTCTGGTTGCCAGATTATGCTGCAATTGTATGTCAGTAATTCCAAGTTCATGGTCCACAACCTGAATTACTGTCTTGGTATTTGTCATTGACATGACGATATAAAAAATAATGATGCGTGAATTTCCAGCCATGGCCAGGAATTGAAATGGAGGCATGGAAAGGGAAAGAGAGGATAGGAGGGGAGGAAAAAGTGAAGACGATGCTCCAGAATGGTTTTCATTCCTCCTTCCTCCTTTACCCCGAGCACCAAAATCCCATCCTTTCTGGTACCTTGATATTTTTGATACAACTATTTTGAAATGCCACTTTGATCTCATAGTTTTCAAGTTCATATCAGGTTTCAAGAATTCTTCTAATTCCATTACATTATTGATGCCTTTAATTCTCACAATAACCAAGTAAGTTAAAGTACCAGTATCATCCCATTTTATACATGAATACATTGAGGCTCAGAGAAGTTGAATAACTTATCCAGAATCTCTCAGGATTAAAGCCTGAGGGTCTTTTACATGGCAAAAATGGGAATTTATATGGCATTTTTATTCATCCATTGTTTAACAGTATTTTTTTTAAATCAGTGAATCCCTTTGATTCATATTTCCTTCTGTCAGCTTTCATCAGATAAAGGGATAAAGTTTTAGATATTTCAGCTTGCTTTCGACTGCAGCATAGAATTTATTAAGATAGCAAGTGTCCTTTGACGTCTTGATTTCCTATTCACTGATACATTCATCCTGTGAACCTCTTAGCATGAAAGAAATAACCAAATCATGTTCATCATTCAAGCATAAAATTGTCTTAAAATATTAAATATATACACATATGTAAACCCTATAAAATGTCAAAGATATTATAACATGATAGTTGACAGCAAAAGCTTTGAATTAGACAAATCTGAATTGAAACTCTGTATCATTCATTTTTAACAGTGATCTTGCCCAGCCACATAACCATAATGGAGATAAGATTTATTTTTTAGAGATTTAAAAGTAGCAGATGAAATTGTAAGTACTGAATAAGTGACTTTTAAAATGAGAGACTACATAGCTTTTAAGAACTTTTAAAGAGAAAGTGAGAAAGTTAAGAAATTGCAATACCCAGCCATTTTTTTTTTTTTTTTTTACTGTTTTATAGGATTTCATTTCAAAATTTGAAAAAAGTTTGACATCTGATACTAGGGTCGATCTTATAAAAATGCTCATTTATGATATCAGTTTAAATTTAATTGGTTTTTTTCTTTCTCAGTGATATCTAAAATAAAGATGTGTTTTATAATTGATGACATTTTAGAGTCAAATACAATTTTTATAATGCATATCAAGTTTTCTTCAGGAGGCTGCTGCTGCTAAGTCGCTTCAGTCGTGTCCTGTACTAGATATATATTTAGACATCAGTATATAGATTATGCCTAATTCTTTGACTCTCTTTGACACATCTGCAAGAGGAAAACCTATTCCATGACATTGTTAGTATTAAATTACAAAATGTGTATAAAACTGTCAGCATAGTGTCTGGTGCAGAATTGTTAAACGTACAACAATAATAGCTATTATTATTATTGTTGTTACATTTCCATTTACTGTGAAGGGGTGAAGACCTGGACACAAAGCAAGGTTTGCCACAAATTAACTTTGGAAACTCTGTCTTACTTTCCTGTTTTGCAAAAGAATGTTTGGCTAAGATGGCCTCTGAATTCCTTCTGGCTCTAAGATTTTGTAATTTTATTATCTAATTCAAAAATGGAACATAATATAACCATAAAATGAATTTTCTTTGTTTCTTTCAGTTTGTGGGGACATCCATGGACAATTCTTTGACTTGATGAAACTCTTTGAAGTGGGGGGATCTCCTGCCAACACTCGCTACCTCTTCTTAGGGGACTATGTTGACAGAGGGTACTTCAGTATCGAAGTAAGTCTGCATGATTCCTTTTAGCTGTTCAGTAATGGATTAACACTATTTTAGCAAAATAAAAGTGGTGAATATTATTGTGTTAAATAAATCCCTAGTCTTTAACAATAAACTTTTATTATATATTCCTATTTTTCATTGATTCCTATATGCTTTTTATTGCATAGCAATGTCAAGGAATTGGCTAATAGTAAGATTTTGCTTTTGTACTTTTTACAAATTTGCAACTTTGCAAAAATTGCATCATGTTTTACATTAGATAATTCTGTTTCCTCTTGAGAGAACTAATCAAAGTCGATTAAATAAACAGATTTGTGTAGTTATATCTTATGAGGCACTAAGTTATTTTTGTAAATGGATAATCAAGTGCATGTCTGTTTGTGTGCATTTGTGTGTGAGTATGTGTGAGTACACTTACAGCTGCTGTGTTTTGTCTTGTATGGCACCTGTCATCTAATTAGGGTTATTTGTCAAAATCATTTATTAAAACAAAACAGATAACCTTTGAGTAGAGGTTCATCCTCAGCCTCCCAACTGCTTCTGTTTCAGGTAAGTAGAAGTAACATTCACAATAAAGTCAAGGGTCTTGTTTTATTCACACCTTTGCTCTTCTTCCTGGTACTTAATACGGTGTTTCATACATAGAAATATCTTATAAATACTTATTAAAAGAAATAATTATAAATAAGAATAAGTTTTAAAGAGCTCATGCTATAGCAGATGACATCATATGTACTCTTGGAAATAATACTTTAAAAACGAAAACAATTATTCTTAAGTAAAGAGAGAAATCAAATTTACTGAAGACCCACACCAATGTAATACATTCATAGTAATCATTTATAAAAGAAATTCTAGGTTTTTAAATTTTATCATAATATTTTATTACAGGAATATTTAATGTTTAAAAACATCACTCTTAGACAGCTTTTACTTTTAAACTGTTATACTAACTTTTGAGGGGGGTGGTATTCCAATTCAGTTCACCTCCAGTCATTGACCATATGTATGTGTGTCTGTAGTGTGTATATATATTATATATATATATATATATATACACACATTGTATATTGTCATCAATATATTAACCGCATTTAAAGATCACGTTTCTTAATGATTCATGGTGATGAGGGAGGGTTGTATAAGTTCACAGAAAGGAAATACATTTAGGTATTTCTACCATTTAGTAAGTAAGTTTTATCAAGCACATAAAATGTATAGGCACGGTAATTGAGAATTTAAAGAAATATACATCCTTGCTCTCTAGAAGCCTAAATCAATACAGGAAAATGTAACTATAAAAAGCTCTATAGAATCAGAAGTCTAAAACAGATAGTCATCCAGGATTCAATTGTTATTTGAACTGGTTATTAAAATCTTGGGATAAAAGGGGTACAGAAGATAATTATCACTGGAATATAGAAATTTGGGAGAATTTTGAGAGCATATATGGCTGGGATAAGAAACAAAGAACAAGTAAGATTTAGCTCAGAGGAAAACTGAAGTGAGAAAAGCACAGAAGAATTAATTAAGAAACCTTGTAAAACCTCATTCATGGGCTAACTTCACCAACATGGCAGAGAAGTGTGATGGAGTACAAATTTTGTAAGACCTTTGTATCACTTTAGGGCTAGTATCTGCCAAGAGTAAAGAAAAAAATAATGGTGGTTTTGAACAGAAGTTTATTTCTGTCTCAAGTAGAAACCCATAGATGGGTGGACCATGGCTGGTGTGACTCAGTCTGGCCCCAGGGCCCAGGCTCTCTGCCTTATTGATCTGATGAGTGTGACCTCCTTCCAAAGTCAACCTCATGACCCAAGAGGTTGGGTCACACCAGCTTCAGCCCTCATGTTCTCACATTACATGCAGCTCAAAGGAAAAGAAGAAAGAAAGAGTATGCCTTCTCATTTGAGGACGTCTTCCAGAAGGGGCATAGTTATTTCCTGTGGGCCAGAGTTTGTTGACATGGCTAAATGTGATTTCCATGTGTAGACAGATTTGGAAAAGACTGCAGTAGACAGAAAACAGCAGTGGAAGGGAAAGAGTTTCTATTACTTCCCTTAAATTAAGGTTATGTGGAATCTAAGTAAACATTTTTAAAAATTATTTTAGTAACTCAAATTGACATATTCATTTGACATTTATATGTTCCTATAAAAGGTTCTGAGAATAAATGCAATCGGTGTACTATATACTTCCTTTGAATCTCATCTTTTAAGCAAAGAATGGCGAAGACTCTCCTGTAGGGACTGATTATTTTTATCAGCCAAATGATAGAGTGTTGTGTTAGAATTTTTTCTTTTAACCTTAACAGTCTATTTACCTCTTGAAACTTCACAAACTCTCTCTAATTAGAGCTTTTTTAGAACTGTTTCTTTAAAGTAAAGAAGTTGAGAAGCAGTAATCACTAACTGGTTCCTCAGTAGATTTTAATTTTAGTCTACAATTAATCTAGATACTTGAACTATGATAGTTTATATAATATATATTAGTATCTTCTGCAATTTAAGCAAAGAATAAAAATCTGAAAACAAATGTTGGGGAAATACCAAATGTGGTGACCAGAGGACATTTAAAAGTTCTGAGATGCATGTACCATATTTCCCAACTTTAAAAACAGCTCTTTAATTAAACTTTAAAGTCTGAGAGTACAGCCCCAGGGACTTGCCACATGCACAGAAAATGACAAAAATGTGATGCCCTTATAAGTAAAAATGATCCATTTTGATTAGACTATGATCTTTGAGGGGTTTGAGGATGGCTCAGTGATACCATCCTATTTAAAACAGAACAGTCATTTATATAAAATATACTTACTGAAGATACTGTGAGGTTTTTCATTGTGGATTAAGGAAACTGACATTGTTTGCAAGTTAGAAATGGTATTGTTTGCCTAGTATAAATGATCTCATTTATTCCTCATAGCTCTGCAAGGAGCTTGTGAATGTCTTCCTTTCCAGCCTGCAGAAACCAAGGCCCAGAGAGACTCGCACACACAGTAAATGGCAGTGCCAAGATTCAAAGTCTGTGCTCTTTCCAATATCCCATGCCTTGGCCATATATTCACTAAACGAGCCGTAAAAAAATGTACACGTAGGTGATGTGGACACTTTTACATACTGTTTTATTAATTTACAGATGTGCAAACATGCACACATAGTCCACTCCCTCACCAGTATAATCTAAAGGGCAAACCTGTTGGTTTAAGACAAATCCTAAAATGAGAGCTCAGTTTTCCAGAGTGTAATATCTCCTAACAGACGTCCTGATTCATCTTAATTCCGAATTCCACTACAAGTCTTCTCCTTCGGCTGTTCTCTGGGCAAAGAAGAGCACTTAAGTTTAATTTTTACCAAATTAGCTTTGAAGAGTAGGTTCAGATTTCATATAGTCTCAGCTGGGCAGTATTTACAGGCACTGGGTAATGTGTTCTGGGCAGTACATGAAGCCCATTTTATGAACTCCCTCCTCGCCTCTCCTCCACTCTTCTTCTGCCAAAATTAGAAATTGTTCCCCACAAAGTTAAACCCAACTAAAACAAGCAAACTTTTGAGTAGTGATAAGAGAGGTAATTTTGCCTGGGGGTCGTAATTTGTCTCACATTGAATACCATCCTTTTTCTGATGCTGGCATTATGCTGTCTAATCTCTTTGTGTCTGTGTGTGTGTGTGTGCACACACATATAACCTTATGTATATATAGGTTCATGGCTGAATGTATTTCTGAGAATGCAGGGAAAACTCAGAATTGGAAGAAGAGGCACACACAGCTGTTTCCTTCTAGTCACTTCATCGGGTTCCCTTTTTAGCCATTCTGCACTGCAAGACATTGCCTTGAGCCCCTCCCACAGCACTAATAACTGGAGCTCAGCCCAGGCCTCAGACTCCTTTAAGTAGGAAGAATTGTATTTACTAGCTGTGAACCCATAGACTAGAATGAACCACGGTACGTCAGGCAATGTTCTGTGCTTCTGCCTGAGAATAACAAGCAAACAGTACAGCAGGTGGTGTTAGGTGACAGAGTGATGCCACAGACATGAGGAAGGAATTGTTTGGCTGTCTCCTTGAATCTGAGGGTCTTTATAGTGCATCGCTAGCCCCAGTGCTGCTTCTCTGTGTGCTTGTCAGACCAGGCAAATAATGGCTTAGAGGAGCAGCATTTGACATTTCAGAAATCTGGATCTTTTCCCAGCCGATACACATCCCTCACTTGATCATCCTGTGACTGAGAGACAGCATTTTTGACTGGAATGTTTCATAGCATGTATGGTTAATTTAGGGAGTTGCTTGATATATGTCTGAAGCTGAATATATATATATACACATACAGATGTTTACTTTCTTGCTTCTTCTTTTACATCCTTCTTGACTCCCCTATACAAGTTTTTAAGAATAAATCACAAAGTAAATCATTGTACTGCTATAGTCGAGCCAATTAAACTAATGAAGAAAATTATATCCTTAGTGCTGCTTCACTGAAGAAGATAGATACATAAGAGAAAACTATGTCTATGATAATAATTAATAAAAAGATTAGAGGATTCTCAAATCTTTTGTATTTACAAAACCAAGCTAATTTTAAATTATAAAGTGAAAGTGAAGTCTCTCCGTCATGTCTGACTGTTTGCAACCCCGTGAACTGTAGCCTACCAGGCTCCTCGGTCCTTGGGATTTTCCAGGCAAGAGTACTGGAGTGGGCTGCCATTTCCTTCTCCAGGGGATCTTCCCGGTCCAGGGATCAAACCCTGGTCTCCCGCATTGTAGGCAGACGCTTTACCATCTCAGCCACCAGGGAAGTTCAAGTTAAATTGTAAATAACTGTTTAATTACTTAGACTGAAAAAAATACTGTTGTTGAAAGTGATTAGTGCAACTGATTTACATATCACCATGCAAAAAAAGCCAGTTGAACTTGCCTCTCTGTTCCTACCTTACTCAGTAAATCCAATGAAAATTTTATTCATATTAGCCATCTGATACCACATGGACCAAAAAAACAGCTATTTAACTAATTTTTATTTCATTTATTAATGGTGATAATGTTTTACATGGGGTTTCTTTCTTTCTTTTTTTTTTCTTTTAAAGAATATCAAGTTGTAATTTTAAGCTCTTCAGATCTCCAGAATGTTAGAACTTTAGATGACAAAATAGTTGCGAGCAAGGCAGAGTTGTGCTTGGCAGCTCTCTCCCACCAGATGTTGAGGGCGAAGGCTGGCGGGGCTCCACTCTCCAATCCACCCTTGCCCTGTCATTTACCATGCCACTTATTCCATATTGGCTGCATTTGTGGTTTTGTTCAGTGTTTGGGAAGATATTTTATTCTTGCCACAGGGGAGAGGGAAATAAAATGTGAAAAGAGGACTCTTATTTTTAGGGTCTTCTGAGCCAAGAATTTGGAAATTGAGTTTTCTTTAGTGTTTTCTTTCCTCCTCTCCTCCTCCTCCCTCCCTTCCTTTTTCTCTCTGTCATCTCTCTTTTCTCTCCCCCATTCGCTCTCTGCTCCCTCTCCTTTCTGGCTGTCTTCCTTCTCATTTATAGGAAAGGAGTCACTATTTCCTAAATTTCTACTACATGCAGGGAGCTTTATGTCCATTACATAATAAGGGATATGAAATGTGTATTGAATCGTTGAAAAGGTAAATAGATATGATAAGGAAACCATAGAACCTTTGAGTTTTCAGTTATAAAAGAGCTACAGTAATTAAGACTAGAGGTGATAAAGCCATGTGCTGATGTCAAAACATGATCTTTAACAGATGGCAGAAAAAGAGTATGTGGGCTGTAGATTGTGATTCCTCTGGTAGCATCTGAGTGGGGTTAACAGATGGCAGAAAAAGAATATATGGGCTCTAGAACGTGATTCCTTTGGTAGTATCTGAGTGGGGTTAAGTTGCAGTTTAGATTTTTGTTGGAGAGATTATAGCTTTGCTTTAAAATAAATTGTTATAGGTAAAACTAATCTAAAGAGTTCGGAACTGTGGTAACGTTTTCCAAAGGGTATTGACTGAAGGAGGGCACAAAAGAGCCATCTGGATGCTGAAATGTAACTGAATCTGGGTGGTGGTTTCATGGGAATATACATATGGAAAAATTCATTGACTGGTACATTTAAGATATATACATTTCACTGGATATAAATTATACCTTAGTGAAAACAAAAAACAAAATCTTTTTAAAAAGTAACTACAATATAGCCAAAGCACATAGTCTCTCCCCCACTGTATGCCTTAAATACAATTTCAACAAGTGAATGTAATTTTTAAAGAATTTCACATACCCATTCCTATTCCAAATCAAACATCCAGTGTTAGCAATCTATTTGGGAAAAATATAACATATATAATTTATAATTTAATTTATATTTTTATAAATTTATTTTTATAAAAATATTTTTATAAATATTTTTATAAAAATATAAATATTTTATATAAATATATTTTTATAAATTTATTTTTTATAATTTTAAATTGCACTATTTATACATAATATATAAACAAAATATGCATATGATACAATCATATAAATTTAAAATGAGAATAGCTTTCACATTGATGTTAATAACAGTGTATATCTTCTCTGAAATGTGAGACAAGCTTGATAATACACATTTGTTTTGCTAGAACATTGTAAGTGCACCTCTAAACCTGATACGTAAGAGAGACTCATTGAGCCACCTACTACCCACTGAGATAATAGGGGATTTTTACACTTATCAAAAGATCATAATCCTTCCATTTGGTCAATTGGTCAACTTCTCAGAAATAGTAATATCATCTTTCACATGAACTTTAGGTAATAATTATAAGCACAAACTAATCATTGTAAAATTATTTAATGTAACATATATATTTAAAATTTGATGTTAGCTCATCATTTTTGTTTGTTCAATTATAATTACATAGTTGGGGACAGTATCTGGCTTGAACAACTCAATAATACATATTTTTTCTTTCTTTAAAACTAGGGCTATGTATTCAAACATTTACTTCCATTGACTTAATAAGTAATCATATAGGCTGACAAATGATGACTGTTCACAGGTAGCACCACAGATGAACTGCCAATGGCTTGACCCTCATTCCTGCCATGTGTTAGAAAGCTCATTATTAAGTGTAAATATTGCTTTATTTGGGGTTTTAGATTTTAGTAACTAGAATCAGACTTGTCTCAATATTCTTCTGGTTCTTTAGCTTCACTTTCCGAATAAAGTTCATGAGAATAAAAAAGCACACTTGTTTTCAGTGTGATTTTTCTCTTCCCTGTGGATTTTTAATGAATGCTATTTGAGGATAATGAAATTTATATTAATACTTGAGTATCCCAGTTATATTTATTCACCCTTCTGGAAGACTGTGTCAATGTAGGTTGATTCCAAGCCTCATTTTTATGCAAACTGCAATACACAACTACTTATTTTGTGAGTTTTAAGGTATATGAAAAGTTTCCCCTAGCTGTCAACAGCATGTGTAGTGAGATTCCCTGGCCTTCATTTTGATTACAATTATATATGAAATGAAAAGCTCAAGGCTTTAAATACCAAAAGCACTGAAATAAGAGACAAGATAATGGGAGAGGAGACTAGTAAAGGAGAGAAGAACATAACAGAAAATAGAGACACAATCCAGGTTAGCCTGAGCTTGTCAGTGTTCACTTCCAAATTTTGTCAGGCCTTTGCTTGCTAATTTTTCCATTTCTATTCAAAATAATTAGCTTTACAAAGAGAAGTGGCTTTATTTTATTTATTAGCTGTTCATCACATTTCTTCTCATACTTTTACACTGGTATATTTTCATTTTTAATATATTTTCATTTTGGTTTTTTCCAGTAGACTGTATGTACTCCATTGTTTGTTTGCGTGTGTTGTCTAGATCCCCAGTGTGATGTTTATATTTTAGTATAGGTGAACATTTGGAGAAGGAAATGGCAACCCACTCCAGTGTTCCTGCCTGGAGAATCCTGTGGACAGAGGAGCCTGGCAGGGTACAGTCCATGGGTTGGCGAAAGATTTGGACACAGTTGAGCGACTGAGCACACACGGATGAACCTGGCTTGGTACCGAAAGAATGTTTCTGTTTGATTTTCAGTATCTTCCTTAAAAAAAACTTAGTCTTTTGGAGACTTTTGGTCATACTAGCACATTTTGTTCATGTCTTCCTGGTGTGTGAGCCAAAGTATGTGTAACTATAATGGAAAATATTTATTTTTATATTATTCTTTTTTTTCTCAGTGTGTGCTGTATTTGTGGGCTTTGAAAATTCTTTACCCCAAAACACTGTTTTTACTTCGTGGAAATCATGAATGTAGACATCTAACAGAGTATTTCACATTTAAACAAGAATGTAAGTATACTTCTGGTTTCTCTTTTAACATCGTGTATACTAAATAGTAATTTTAATCCATACAGAGTTTTACATTATGATCCATTGCTTAAAAGTAAAAAGCTCAAAAATGAGACCATATCATTTCATATTACTTTCTGAGCATAGCGAGTTAAGAGAATTAAGAATTTCTTTTAAAATTATAAGTTCTTTATAAATGATATAAAATTGGAATTAATATTTGATGTGATTTAGCCTAAGGTTTAGAAAAGGCACAGGAACCAGAGATCAAATTGTCAGCATTCATTGGATCATAGAAAAAGCAAGGGGTTTCCAGAAAATCATCTAAGCCAAAGCTTTTGGTTGTATGGATAACAATAGACTGTGGAAAATTCTTAAACAGATGGGAATACCAGTTCACCTTACCTGCTTCCTGAGAAACCTGTATGCAGGTCAGGAAGCAATAGCTAGAACTGGACATGAAACAACTGACTGGTTCCAAATTGGTAAAGGGATACATCAAGACTGTATATGTCACCCTGCTTATTTAACTTATATGCAGAGTATATCATGTGAAATGCTGGGCTACATGAATCACAAGCTGGAATCAAGATTGCCAGGAGAAATATCAACAATCTCAGATATGAAGATGACACCACCCTTATGGCAGAAAGTGATGAGGCACTAAAGAGCCTCTTGATGAGGGTGAAAGAGGAAAGTGAAAGAGCTGGTTTAAAACTCAGCCCTCAAAAAATGAAGATAATGGCATCTGGTCCCATCACTTCATGGCAAATAGAAGGGGGAAAAGTAGAAGCAGTTACAGATTTTATTTTCTTGGTCTCCAAAATCATTGCAGATGGTGACTGCAGCTATGAAATTGAAAGATGCTTGCTGCTAGAAAGAAAAGCATTTTAATCTGCTGTCTAGGTTGTGACAAACCTAGACAGCAGATTAAAAGATGCTTGTTCCTAGGAAGAAAAACTGAAAAACCTAGACTGCATATTAAAAAGCAGAGACATCATTTGGATGACAAAGGTCCATATGGCAAAAGCTATGTTTTTCCAGTAGTCATGTATGGATATGAGTTGGACCATAAAGAAAGCTGAGTGCTAAAGAATTGATGCTTTTGAACTGTGGTATTGGAGAAGACCCTTGAGAGTCCCTTGGACAGCAAGGAGATCAAACCAGTCAATCCTAAAGAAAATCAATCCTGAATATTCATTGGAAGGAAAACCAATACTTTGGCCACCTGATGGAAAGAGCCAACTCATTGGAAAAGACTCTGATGCTGGGAAAAATTGAAGGCAGGAGGAGAAGCGGATGACAGAGATGAGATGGTTGGATGGCATCACTGACTCAATGAACATGAGTTTGAGCAAATCCAGGAGATAATGAAGGACAGGGAAGCCTGGCATGCTGCAGTCCATGGGGTTGCAAAGAGTTGTTGAAAATGACTTACCAACTTAACAACAACAACAAGCCTAAGCAACAAGCAAGTAAGTTAGTAGTCAGAATATTGCTGTTCAGGATAATCCTACTTTTTAATCTCACATCACTCAATAAAATCAAATGGAGGACAGATTCAACCTTGTGCTTCTCTTTCTGGATGCAAAGGATTTACCAGCCTCAAGTGGATTTTACAGAATTAAAGACAACTTCTTCTTATAGAAATAAACTAGGGGTGAGAAGTACCTCATATAAATGTCATTTTCCTCTCTCTTAATTTTCCTCATTGTCTTTGGAAACTTAAATTTCTTTCTGTCATTCATTTATCCCTATTTCAATGGAACACAAAACTTCTCTAAAAACATTTGCTATAAGTTAATAAAGGAAAAGTAATGTGCAGTGATTTAGAAGCAACATTGGAAACTTTCTTGCTATCTGCTTTTCTGTAAGAAAGTTCCGGAGAATCATCCGGTTTTGTATCTTCTTCCATTCATCTCCTAGTTTTTGTGTTCTGTTCTGTTTTTAATATACATTTGTAGATGAATAGGACTTCTCTGATGGCTCACAGGGTAAAGAATCTCCCTGCAATGCAGGAGATCTGGGTTCAATTCCTGGGTCACGAAGATCCCCTGGAGAAGGGAATGGCTACCCACTCCAGTATTCTTGCCTGGAGAATTCCATGGATAAGGGAGCCTGGCAGGCCACAGTCCATGGGGTCACATGGAATGGACATGACTAAGCAACTAACACTGTAGATAAATAGCAGAAATGTATGTATGCAAGAGTTCTCTCCTCCATTATAGAAAAAATTACTAAAAAGGTCAAATATGGATGAACCACAAAAGTAAAAAACAGTAGATATAAACATTAATATATAACATTAAAAAGTCTTTAATCATATTTGGAGCTTTGCATGTGTACTTACATGCTAATATGATTCCAGCAGAAAAACAAAAAAATTAATTTTTATGAGCCAGTCCTACTTCTGAAATCATAAGAGTAAGTAATTGGTTTTTGATAATGTTTTAAAGGTAAAATAAAGTATTCAGAACGCGTATATGATGCCTGCATGGATGCCTTTGACTGCCTGCCCCTGGCTGCCCTGATGAACCAGCAGTTCCTGTGTGTACACGGCGGTTTGTCTCCAGAGATAAACACTTTAGATGATATCAGAAAAGTAAGTTCTGTTATTTTCCAGGTCTATCCATTTTTTACTCCTTCAGTAATAAATGCATAACATCAATTTCCCTGCCTTTAACAATAACTTTTTGAATTAAAATGATCTAAAGTAGTCATGGGAGAAGGCAATGGCAACCCACTCCAGTACTCTTGCCTGGAAAATCCCATGGACGGAGGAGCCTGGTAGGCTGCAGTCCATGGGGTTGCTGAGGGTCGGACATGGCTGAGTGACTTCACTTTCACTTTTCACTTTCATGCATTGGAGAAGGAAATGGCAACCCACTCCAGTGTTCTTGCCTGGAGAATCCCAGGGACGACGGAGCCTGGTGGGCTGCCGTCTATGGGGTCGCACAGAGTCGGACACGACTGAAGTGACTTAGCAGTAGCAGCAAAATAGTCGTGAATGTCTTCTTTGTATTCATTTTTTATCTAGAAAGAAGGATATATTTATACTTTAAAACCCCAGGGTTCATTTTGCCATGTGAAATGACATTAGAAATGTAAAATATTTGATCGCAAAAAAGATATATGCCTTTTCATTTCCTTTTGACTTGTTTCAAACAACCCATTGTATATTCATGACATATTACAGTTAAAAGACATTGTTTTTGTCTTAGGGAAATATCACAACAGGACTTTTAAAATGTGTCCATATTATTATTCTTTAAAAAATCTACTTTTACAGCTTAAACTTTTAATGTAACAATCTAACAAAGGCAATGATGCTATTCTATTGATTGTATTGAGTGGCGAGGTGAAAAGCAGTTCATTTTTTGCAACAAATATTTTTCTACTTAATTTAACACTAGCTATTAGTGTTGTTTTAGCCAGCAGGAAAGATGAGTTAGGTTGGTGTGGAAATAACCTCTTTCATGAGAAAATGTAGCATAGGATATTTTTATTTAGTGGAAGAGACATCTTTTATTTCTTTGATTATGCTCAGTATCCTTTTAAAATGTCACTGCTTTTTAAAGGAAAATGATATTTAGGTAAGTAAAACATTTGAATTCTACCTGAATGCTCTATCATTAAAGTTCAGGTCTTCAAATGTAAAAAATAAGATTGTATTTACTTTCCTGTTAGAAAGGAAGTGCACGGGTTTTATTTTTAAGATGAAATGAAAGTACATTAAATAAGCCTGCTCTGTGTGCTTGTGCCCTTTTTTATAAGATGCCATTACACATCTGCTTCTGGTGTTTTGTAACACACAAAGGATTGGTATTTGCTTTACATTTAAAGTTTTGTGGAGACAGGACACTGAAATGTAGTCACTGAGTTCAAGTATAGTGTGGTTCACTTTATGCATGAATGAAACCAGTTTATTCTGCAATCTGATGGACTCCTGAAATCAGTAACTACACTTCTTATCACAAATTATGTAGATTTTTAAAATATCCTTTGCCTACCCTAGGACTTTGTTTCTAGCATGTTTCAGATATTCTGTTCAATTCTCTTGTATCATTATGCTTTAGACTTTGATGTAGAGTGATTTTTGGTTTGCATTTTCCATATGTCAGTTAGCATTTCTACCACACTTATTTAATTAATTTCATAGTTGTTAAACTGTAGATGATATTAATTTTAGAATGCATTTTATAACTTTTCCAGAGTAAATTCTGTACTCTGGTTGCTTTACTAAAGCTCTAGCTGGGAATCCACTTTTGTCAGAAAGTGTCTCCTCCTTTATGGCTCTAGCCCTAATAATAAGTTCTTGTTTCTTAGAAAGAAATTCTGTATTTTTATGGACAAGCATTATTTTTCTTGTATGAGTTGTTCAAAAACATAAATTACTTAAGTCTCTTAAGCAAGTCTAAGTTTGCAATGAATATTTTATGGATAGCAAAATGGTTGAAATATAGAGGGTCTTGTCTTATTGAAGGTTTTCATTGTGTGTTGAAAATGTGAAATATTACTTTGTACTTTTTAGATATTAGTAAAAAAAAAAAAAAAGCTATGTAGCAAGACTATTATTTACATTACCTTGTATGTCTCAGAAAAAGAATTTCATGGGCTGTCAGACTTACATATTCACCTGTCCCATGGATTTTTGGGTTTTTTTTTTAATATTACAGTATTGAATATGCAGAATTTTGGTTCTTAATGAGTTTTCATAGCTGTGTTATGCTTTTCTTCAAGAGACTGCGTAGTATCTGCTAACTTCACCCCAAATCCTTTCATTGCAGTTAAATCAGGATAAACTATGGGAAAGTGACAATATTATAAAATTGTTGGTGAAATGTCATTTCCGGTTATTATAGTGCTCATAGCTTCTAAATGCACCATTTTAAATTGAAATATGGCTTTGCTAAACATATGTAGCTAGAAAATTGGAAAATTGATTTCGTATGAGGACTTCAGGTAAGCTAGGAAAATTAGGACTGTGAACTGAAAAATGACCTGCTAAATTGGGGTTTATTTTACTGCTTATTGTTAGGATTTGTATGTAAGGTAACTAATCAGCTTGGTTTTAATTAGAAACCTAACCCCTAATGAGTGAATACCCAAAATGTCATACAGCAAGTACTTACTCTCAAAATGAAAGCTATCTGTTCTCAAAATTATATTGTTAAATATAAACACCATAAGTTGTTCCCTATCCTGATTTCTAAATCACATTTCAATGGGAGGCAGTAACAAAAATTTCCCCAAAAATCAAGTAAAATAAAAGCTTCTCAAGAAATGAAACACAGGTAGAATATCAGTTGGTAATAACTAAAACACTTGGCTAGATTTAAAAAAAAACTAAGAAGGAGAGAAAGACAAAGAGGAAATCAGGAGAAAGGAAAAACAGAGTGGGAATTAAAGAAGTGAGAGAGAGGTGTAAGGTGAAATGAAGGCAGATAATAAATGAGCATCAGGAAGAAGAAGGAAAGAAAATGGAAGAGGTGAGGAGTAGACGAATGGGGAGGAAAGACCTCAGAACAGGAGAGAGGTTGGGGAGTTCACTCTGTACAGTGACTGGGAAGCAAAGATGGTTTTTGTGAAATGCTGGTTTCTTCCAAGTTCCAACTTTCCAAAGATTAGTATTTTGCTCTCTGTCTTCTATTTTTCTTAGTTAGACCGATTCAAAGAACCACCTGCTTATGGACCTATGTGTGATATCCTGTGGTCAGACCCGCTGGAAGATTTTGGAAACGAGAAGACTCAGGAACATTTCACTCACAACACAGTCAGGGGGTGTTCATACTTCTACAGGTGAGGTTGGAGAGCTCCACCTCCTGGAGCAGGTGGCGTTCGGAACTGTTGTCATTGATCAGTCCATGTATTTGATTTATTTGTTATGTGTGTAACTTTCCTAGGAAACAAATATAAATGAAGGTTCTCTTTGAAAGCCTGGTTCAAATAGATTCTTAGCCCCTGGAAAATAGAAATATAAATAAATTGATAGATAAATAAATGGATGTGTCGATATAGATGTATAGATATACTATCTGTGAAGAATAGAAAAGGCATAAAAGAGGCCAGTAGTTTCGTGATGTCCAGGCAGCTGAAGAAGATAGTAGGGTTTAGCTGAAAGTTGGTTCTGTTTCAAGAACCATAGGGAAAAAAATCCAGTGCCAGCCTTGATTTTTTTTTTTTCATTCAATTATGTAATCACTTAAAAATGTTTTTACCAGTTTTCATATCTTAAATCAGAAAAACAATTTTAAATTGGTTAACTAAATTATTTTCAAGTTATTCTTAAATTTTCCTAAGTTCATCAGACTTCCTGAATAATTAATTAAAATTAGTAGCAACCCAGTATATAAGTACCACCATAAATTTATTTTTAGCACTTGACAAGCCAAATTGACAAAATTTTTATAGTAATGTTTCTGTTTGCAAATGTATGGCGATTTCCCCATACCCGTAATACTTCAGAGCACTTCAGAAAGAAGTCAACAACTCGGTTGGGATTTTTGCATGTCCTCATGATCTTCCTGATATCTTATTTTCCCTCAGTTTTAGCCTACTGCATTTTATTACCACAGTTTCACTCGGTTCCCTTATCAGATGTACAGTTTGATGTGAAAGTGGCCAGAATGACAATGCAAAAGAGATTATGGAGAAGTTGAGAATTTAAGCCCTAGAATACAGTATGGGTTTTGTTTTTTGTTTTTTTTCTCTTAACTGAAAAATCATACCCGGTAGTCATTGAAGTTTACACTCAGTTCCTGCCCTGGCAGCTAAGCTAATGATCAGACTGGAAGAACTCTGTGAACTGCATCCAACTCCATATCTTTCATCTCTTGAGTAAGCAGATATCATCCTCCTGCATAACACTGATCAGAGTTTATTCTGGAATATTTTGTTCCATACGTTGTTTCCCTGATGGGGCAAAAAAGTTTCCTTTTGCTTATCTGTTGATGTGATTGAGAAATTGAAGTTTGTGAACAGAAAGTCTTGTTCACTGTAAGCCATCATTCAAAGAATAGTCTTTGTTTTAAATATTAAGAGGTTTATTCCAAGCCTCTTTATCAGAAAGTTTGCAGTTCATTTCCAAGTTTTGGAAACTTTGGCTAAAATAAAGGCATGGTATAGTATTTCCGAAAAGCCTGAAGATTTCTTTTCAGTAATTAGTTAATTGGGGAGTAATCTTTTATTAAAGACTTCTAACTTTTAGGGAAAAGTTGTTTTGTTGAAATACAACTGTATTTGCCAAGTGTTCAATTTTTCAGATCTAGTGTTAAATCCTTAATTATACCAAGAGTGTTTAAATTACCTACTTGATACCACTGAGTTGCACTTCAATAATACAATATCAAACAAATTATAAACCTCTTGATTTTGATATTAACACATATAGTATTAATCGTTCTTTAATTCACAGTATAACATTCTTCTGTTAGCTGAGTTAGCTGTTCAAATATGTCATCTTCTAAATAAAGTCCTGTACTGAACTTGTATAAAGTTATGATATTTTTGTTTTGTGGCTGTAGACTTAGATGTGTTTACATCAGAGATAAAGTCCATCAACTAGATAATTAGAGGATTATGTGCTTTCACACCTTTGTTCTCAACAAAATGATTGTTAAACTCATCTCATTAGAGGTTCTTAAGAGATAGTGATCTTTAGCCATGACTAATGCTGACTGTCAAAATCCACAGCCTGTGTCCTCTGACTAATGGTAAAGCAGTGTGAATTATGTCTTATCTGAAGAAGAGAAAAATGGCTCACGCATTCCTCTAGACCTTTTGGATTCTTTTTTCTTTTGTGCCATCTTGAAGGTGTCAAGGCATCTTCTATGGCCATGGTTTATAAAGCTGGTCTAGAGCAGGTACAAAGGAACAAGAAAACTGGTAGAAGAACAGGAAAAACAGGTAGAGTTATTGGCAGTTACTTTCATCCACAACTCCCAGTTTTATTTCACATGTGTCTGTAGTTTGTGGATTTAATTTGCTCTGCCACTCTGTCCATGATCTAATGTATCGTCTGGGCAGTGGTTTAAATACAATGAAGTTGCATGGACAAATGCATCTAGAAGGATTTGCTGATGCTGCTCATGAGTTATAGAAGACAGTGCATGTGACAGAGGAAGGAATCCCTTTTTGCTCCAGTGCTACTATTACCTTTAGAACCTTAGACCAGAGTTTGCATGCTTAATGACTATAACGTTGAAGTAACTGAGATGCTTGAACAAGCCATGAGTTAGATTGTAAAGATTTGTGAAGATCATGACAAATCAGAGGTAAAAATTTCATCTTCATTAGAGCAAATGAAACTGTTGGCCAGACTTGGTGCTTTGGGTTGTTGGCCTTGGGTGTGTCCTGTGAGCTTTGTGTTCTAGATTTAGCTTGCTCCAGAAGTAAGTTTAACTAACCACTTTCACATTCCTCTAAGCACTGAGATTTGAAAACATCTTGAGGGTCACTTAAAATGTGTTTTTGAAGCTGCAAATGGCAGCTCACTCCAGTCACTGTTGGTTTCTCAATCGCAGATCAGCAGCCTTTCTTCTGTTCCCAAGCTGCCCCACTGCTCTTTTGCAGTTGGCATTCTTGTCGGCCCTTTCCACCTTGAAATCCTGCGGTTCCTCCTTTTTCACAGATCCTGCTTGCCCTCCAACTTATCAGGCAGATCCGTCTGTTCCACTGTATCTTTCTTTGTCTTCCTCCTGTTCTTGACAGTTTTTTCTTCGCACTTTACCCAAGAACCTCATCTGTGTCCTTAGCTTCACTGTAAACTATGAACTCTGGTTAGATTACCAGATCTGTGCCTGGTCCATTTGTCTCTTTATCTTTCCTGAGCAAGCATTCTCTGTTTCTAGTTTTCTGCTGGAATTTTTCATCTTAGATGTTCCTTTGTCAACCTTCTCTTGAACTCACCTTGCTTGAAGAGGTTTATTATTTACCTTTCCACTGGGGATTTCTCCTGTTTTTTCTGTTTCTATTAACGGTTTATTTTCCCAGTTATACAGAATAGCAAATATTTTTTCTTTTTCTTTTTGCATTGAAATCACCACTAACCAGTCATCATATTTTAATGGCCCTCTCTTTAAAATATAACCAGCATCTAGACCATCCTGCCTTCCCTCTTTCCCACTCTGAGTTCAAGACCATTTTTAGTCTGTTGAAATCATACCTGCTTTCACAGCATCCTTCCCCTCCCCTCACCTCAATTCAACTATTCCAGATTCACGAGTATTCTTTGGAGAATTCATTCACTCATTCAATTATTTAACAAATATTAGCCAAACACGTACTATATATGCCTTCTGTGAGGTTTTATAGATGCTCGAAGTCCCTGCCTTTGAGGGAATGACAGTCTGGTGTCAGAGACCGAAAAATAAACTGACAAATAAATTGCAAGGTGAGTAGTTTTGCAATAAATGTGCAAGTTATCTCTCTCTCTTTCACACACACACAGCCCCAAACAAGGATGGATGGTGTTTAAGAGACTCCTCATGGTGGAAATATTGTTAGTCCTGAGCTTTAAAGGATGAGTAGAATATATCCAACCAGAATCAGTGGTGAAGGCTCTTGCAGGCAGGAAAAGTGGTAAAAAATATGAGGAAAATAATGCTCTGGGAATTCTTGAAAGATGACTACCCAAATGGTCTCACTGGACCTCCAGTCCCAAATTATAGGTAGCTGCTGTGGTATACACTAAAGCTGGACCCTCATAACTAAGCTATTCTACTCCTGTTTTTTTATCAACTAGAAACGCTTACACATGTGTGCCAAATGACATAGCAGCAGTATTCAATAGCCAAGTAATGGAAACAGCCCAAATGTCTATTTAGTAGAATGAATCATAAATTATAGAATATTTATACAGCTAAATACAGCAAATGAGAATGAGTTAACCAAAACTGCACAGAACAACATGGATGAGTGTCACAAGTATAATGATGAGCTGAAGAAACCAGATACTAAAGGGGGTATACTTGGTGATTTCATTGAAATAGGAATTCAGCATTAGAGAAAGCAGATCTATAACATTAAAAGCCAGGATGGTAGTTACCCTTAGTGAGGAGGTAATGGTGACTCAAAGAAGATGTGAAAAGTTGCTGGGGTTCAGGTAATGTTCTTTGTCTCAATACGAATGCTAGTTACAAGGGTGTCCAGTTGTAATTGTCCGATTTGTGCAGTTTTGTGTATCAATTTGTCATCTTCTCATTTGTGCAGTTTTCTGTTAAAATGTTGTACTTCAATAAAAGTTTGCCTTAAATAAAATTCGCTCACTGCTCCTGAGGCACCTGGCAGCTAGGAGCAAGTAAGGGCTAATTAAGCTCTGGTGAAGTTCTGGCAGGAAGAGTTGGAACCCTACCAGACATGATCCTTAGTGGGCAAAATGAAATTAATTAGAGCACCCTTGGGCAGAGAGAAAACACAGCACGTCCTAGGAAACAATAGTCTTGGCGTCATTAGGCAGCACCAGGACATTCCGGGGCTAGTAATCCATTGGCAGGTCCCAAGGAGCCGAGAGGGAGCTGGGCAGGGGAGTGAGCCCTCCGTCCTACTGGGCTGAGAGCTACTGAGGCACCAAGGAGGTGAATGGAGGCTTTCTCTTGGTCCACTGGCGAGGGATTGCCAATGAGGGAGAAGCCAATGAGGGAGAGAAACCCTTTGCATCTCTCACTTATGTAACCGCCCATGTTGAGGCTACTACAACAATTACGTATGAGCATCAGTAAGCTGAAAAATTGCTGCTGAGCATTTAGGATATGAAGACAAATAAAAGTGTCTGTCTCTTAAGGCAGTCATTCACTGTTACTGGAGAGCAGATGTAGAAACATAAATTACACTACAGCATGACAAGTGATATATTAGATTCATATGTTATGGGAAAATGGTGGATGCAGCAATTTTGTACACCTCAGGGTGAGGTAGGTTTGAAGGGAAGGTTTCCCAAGTGATAATTTAGCTCAGGCTTGGCAGAAAAGTGGTCCTTCATGAAGAAACAAACAAACAAGCACAGGGAAAGGATATGCAAAGGCACAGAAGGATAAAATGGCCATTTTAATAATGCTTGCTGGATGTTAGCATGGTTAAAGCATCTGAAATCTACAAGATTTATTTCAGGGTCTAAAATATATTTTAACATAACCAGAAACAAAAATAAGAGCATCAGCAGAATGAGTCTAGTCTAATAAGAGCTATTTGCTCTGGTGCCAAAACAGTTTTTTCTATCATTTCTCGTGATTTTGTCTTTTCTGCTTCACCTTTGCTCATGCTCAGTCTCCTTCCTATTCCTCTTTTTTGTGCGTGTGTGTGGAATTCTAGCACCTTACCTGTCTACTAATCCCCATAAGTCATTGCCCCTGAGATCTAACACAAGTCACAACTACTAAATGGAACAACTACTGCTGGAATCTGGAGTTGCTGCCTCACCATTCATTCTGTGTTGTATTTTTCCCACCACACCATGGTGGTGGGGAGACAAGTAGGAGACATTGCTGAATGTCTACTGCTATGGGCCAGGCTCTGGGCCAGAACATCTACATATATTGCTACCTCATTTAATCTTCATCTCAGTTCTATGAAATAAATAACACTCTCTGCCATTCCCTAGCTCAGTCCTTTCTGTCAAGCTCCCAGGCAGGAACCCAAATACATATAGGGCAGTATTTGAGAAAATGGGGGTTTATATTTTAAATTCCACTCTCATGTTATATTTATACTTCTGTTCACTTTATGGTTAGATATAGACTTGATAATATTGATTTTGTCTACGATACTATGATAATAGTCTCACTATTCTATGGAGATTTCTACCTTGTTTTCTACTCAGAGAAGACACAGTTTCTAGTGCTTAAGGAATACTCATATTCCAATAGAAAAAAAAATAAGCATCAAAGAATACAATAACTTCTTCCCCCAAATATAGCTACACATTGTGGTAAATGAATAGCTGAAAGCATCCCTGGCCTTTACCAACCCTTGAAGCAAGTGTTGTTACCAGACCTGCTCAGGACACAGAGTTAGATGAAACCTTTCCAGCAAAATCACTCTTGCAGATAAGTTGTTCCTGAAAATGTGCCCCTGTGGAGGCACATGGTGGGGGTCTGAGATCCAGCCCACCTTCTGCTCAGAAGGCTCATCCATGGCCCCTTTTTGGACTTATCAGCCTGGAGGAAGAGACTCTTTCTTCTTGGTGAGCTCAGAAGTATCACCTTAGTAGTGAAAAGAGAAAGAAAGACAAGAAAAAAGATCTAGTACAAGAGAAAGATTTTTTTAAAAAGATTTCTTGAGACCCACATGCTTTGTTTCTTTCTTTATAATGTCTCTATGAAACTTTACTGTTTTATCTTTAATGAAGCTTTTTACTTTATGTTTTTATTTTCCTACCTAGTGCATTATATCTTCAGAACAGAAACCATTCCTTGTACTTACCATGCCACCCTCCTTGTGTCTCATAACAAATGGGAAAAAAAATTACCAATAAGTCTTTGATAAATTATTCATGAATTAATGATTTTCCAACTCTCTCTGTGTTGTTAAACATGTTCTGAACTGTGCTTTTCCTACCACTCTACATATATGTTTTTAAATGCTTTTCAGCTAAATACTTTGTGGTTTATTCTCATGTATATTTCCATAAAAATATGGTAGAAGGTTTTTATCTCTAATTAAAGAAATTGTTATTTAGAAAAATGTTTGTAATTCTTAGGAAGTTCAAGTATGAGATTATACATGCTTTTACATTTTGAAATATCTTCTTCAAAATAAGTTTGTTCCAAGTAATAATGCAAGTGTTCCTCACTTAAAGCTATTAACCTAGCAAATTACTGCTATGTTAATTTTATCTTCTTCAGATTTTCATTAAAAATGACATATATTTCCATGGGAGGAAACTTAGATTAAACATGTAAGGTTTAGCATGAGGAAAATATATTAAAATGATATTTTCATAAGACTAGGTAAGTTCTTCCAAAAGGAAAAAATAGATAAAAAAGAGCAGCCAAGCCATGTGCCCAAAGGAAATAAGTAACAAACCTAGACAGACAACTTTTGTCTTACAGTGGTACAAGGCAATAAAGTGTCTTCTAAAGAACCATTGTGAGGGCACATGAAATGTAAGTACACTGCTTAAAGAGACAGGGAAGGAGCATTTACTGAGTGCCCTTGGCTGGGCATTTTATAGCTTAATATGTAACAAGCAAATGTACTGTATTTTGAAGACCAACCAGTGTCTCGGAAATTTAGGTTTCTTTTGTTGACGCACTGGTCTGGAAAGGTGGTATACTCACCTTCTCCCAAAGTAGAACTGTCTTTGAAGACACATGTTGGTCAACGCATAATCTAGGTACCCTGTGGCCGTATTTCCATGTAGTCACTTGGGGAACCATCTCCTCTAGTTAGTAGGTCATGCTAATGTTCATCAATTAGATGGTTTATTCATTTATTGGAATGACCTGGAACACTGGGAAGTGAAGGCGTCATGGATGTCTCCTCTTTATCTCTCCCTTAGTGAATTGCTAGAATATTGTAGAACACACATATATGCACACTCAGACACATGCATACAAATATGTGTGCACAGGCGCAAAGACTGTTTTTGATTTGAGGTCTAAAAACAGAATCCTGTTTATCATTAGTATCCCTGCAATGGTATGCCATTGGTATTTTTTTCCTATTCATCAGAGAATTCTTAGAAAATCTGTAGCGTAGAAGCTATTTTCATCTTTTTTTTTTTATAATTGGGAATTGTTTAGTGTATGTTGTGTTTCAGTCGCTCAGTCGTGTCCGACTATTTGAGACCCCATAGACAGCAGCACACCCTGGCTTCCCTGTCCTTCACCATGTCCCAGAGCTTGCTCAAGTTCATAACCGTGGAGTCAGTGATGCCATCCAGCCATCTCGTCCTCTGTCTTCTGAGAAAGGTTCTAGTAGTTTAGATTCTAGTGAGTATCTATAATTGTTTATATTTAAACAAGCATCAGTTTGCTATCTCTTGATTTGAATTATCTAAAATGTATTTCTTTTTATGATATACATTTTCTCATTAAAAATTCTTGGAGCAGAGATAAAGTGATGGCAAAAGATTTTCCATGTTTAATTTATAATTTCAATCTCATTTTTAATTACATTTCCATCTTTGGTTTTGAGACTTTCTTAATAGACAAAATCATCTTTATTGTATATTTGATATTTTTAATGAGTCACAATCAAGAATAAGCCTCAAGGTAAAATTCTGTTGGTCATATTTAAAGTACACATTTTTAAATCTTGTGAATTTCATACTGTTGTTTAGATTTTGAATGACATATTCAGTTGACTTACCCATAAAGATGTTGACAATTTGACTTCTCAGAAGGCTTACTCTCTGCCATTCCCTAGCTCAGTCATTTCTATCAAGCTCCCAAGCAGGCACCCAAATACATATAGGGCAGTATTTGAGAAAATGGGGGTTTATATTTTAAATTCCACTCTCATGTTATATTTATACTTCTGTTCACTCTATAGTTAGATATAGACTTGATAATGTTGATTTTGTCTATGAGTGGATACTTTTTCCAATTTATACACCTCCAGCTCTTCAGAAGTATGGACTTCCCTGGCTGTCCAAGTGGTTAGGACTCCATGCCTCAGCTGCTGGGGGCCGGGGTTTGATCGTTGGTCTGGTAACTAAGATCCTGCAAGCCTCCTGGAACAACCTAAATAAACAAATAAGTAAATAGAAATACATCTATAGGCAGATGTAAACTACTATATACAGAATGGATAAGCAGCAAGGTCTCAGTGTATGGCTTAGGATACTATATTTAATATACTGTTATACACCATAATGGAAAAGAAAATAAAAAAGTGTATATATATATATAATTGAATCACTTTGCTGTACAGCAGAAATTAACACATCAACTGTACTTCAATTAAAAAAAAAAAAAAGAAAGTTCGGCTATAGGTATTTTTTCTGCCACAGGGAAACACCTGTCCTTAGAACCAAGAAGTTTGTCTCATAAATGTTACATGTTTGATTACACTTGATCAGATCACATAGGTCTGGATGTTATAGGAAATATGCTCTTGATGATTTTTTAACAGATGCTTCTCTTTTCTTTCTCTCTCTCTGGCAGTTACCCGGCTGTATGTGAATTCTTGCAGCACAATAACTTGTTATCTATCCTCCGAGCTCATGAAGCCCAAGATGCAGGGTGAGCAGTCTTGTGGGTTTATGAAAACCATGCATTGTTTTGTCATTCCTTCATGTGTTTGGCTGTGGAGGTTCCCTTTGCCAAACTCTCCCCTTGAAGGATTAGATCTAAAAATTGCCTTCCGGTGTCATAGATATGGCGGGATCCAGAGGAATAAGTGGTTGCGGATGTGCTGTAAAGTCTGCTTTTAAGTGCTCTGCTAGCTGTTTAGAAGCCCCTGGTGGCTCAGACAGAAAAGAGTCTGCCTGCAGTGTGGGAGACCTGGGTTTGATCCCTGTGTCAGGAAGATCCTCTAGAGAAGGAAATGGCAACCCACTCCAGGATTCTTGCCTGGAGAATCCCATGGACATGGGAGTCGCAACACAACTGAGAGACTTCACTTTCACTTTATGAACAGGTAGAATTTTCAACTGGCTGTTTTAAGCACAGTGAGGCAGGCCACCTCTTCCTATTTCTTTCAGTTCCTGCTCTTACCTTTGTCCTGTAAGTGAGTAAATTACTAGCTACTTTTCAGTCTCCATCAGCCACGTTGGTCTGAATTACACATTAGTATTTAACAGAGATTGCATTGTTGTGCTCTTGTTTAAAGAATATCATTCCTGATCCCTGTAAAGTTTTAAAGGGCAAAAACAGAGACTTCAAATGATGGGGAAACTCCTATATTCTAACTCGCAAATACATAACATGATTTTGCAATGGCTGGTAAATTTTTAAAATGTAAACAGATTATAAGGACATAGAAATTTAAAAAATAACAGATATGCAGTCTGATGGTACATTAAATCTACATTTGGGATATAGGCATGGAGGAAATAAACATAATTAACTTTTTAGGATTTGAAGTCCAATACCCTTCCCAATAAGCTCCACTGAAAGGCCCTGTTTTGCTTTAAATGCTTAAATTCATTCCTTCATATTCTAAATTTTCTGAAAAGGAGGAACATTTATTTTTATAACCTGTGTACTGAAATCAGAAATGTAGATGCCAGCATTCTGAAGTAAACCCAAACCTATGAAGGTTCTGAATCAAGGCAGATCCTAAATTTTTTTCAAAATTAGCTTTTTTCAAGCATCAATCAACAAGTATGAAATGATCCAATATTGTACACTCAGTGCTCTTGTAGCTGATATTTGCAGTAATAATGCAAAAAAAGCAAAATGGATGTCTGGGGAGGCCTTACAAATAGCTGTGAAAAGAAGAGAAGCGAAAAGCAAAGGAGAAAAGGAAAGATATAAACATCTGAATGCAGAGTTCCAAAGAATAGCAAGAAGAGATAAGAAAGCCTTCTTCAGCGATCAGTGCAAAGAAATAGAGGAAAACAACAGAACAGGAAAGACTAGGGATCTCTTCAAGAAAATCAGAGATACCAAAGGAACATTTCATGCAAAGATGAGCTCGATAAAGGACAGAAATGGTATGGACCTAACAGAAGCAGAAGATATTAAGAAGAGGTGACAAGAATACACAGAAGAACTGTACAAAAAAGATCTTCACGACCCAGATAATCACGATGGTGTGATCACTGACCTAGAGCCAGACATCCTGGAATGTGAAGTCAAGTGGGCCTTAGAAAGCATCACTACGAACAAAGCTAGTGGAGGTGATGGAATTCCAGTTGAGCTATTCCAAATCCTGAAAGATGATGCTATGAAAGTGCTGCACTCAATATGCCAGCAAATTTGGAAAACTCAGCAGTGGCCACAGGACTGGAAAAGGTCAGTTTTCATTCCAATCCCAAAGAAAGGCAATGCCAAAGAATGCTCAAACTACTGCACAATTGCACTCATCTCACACACTAGTAAAGTAATGCTCAAAATTCTCCAAGCCAGGCTTCAGCAGTATGTGAGCCGTGAACTTCCTGATGTTCAAGCTGGTTTTAGAAAAGGCAGAGGAACCAGAGATCAAATTGCCAACATCCACTGAATCATCGAAAAAGCAAGAGAGTTCCAGAAAAGCATCTATTTCTGCTTTATTGACTATGCCAAGGTCTTTGACTGTGTGGATCACAATAAACTGTGGAAAATTCTGAAGGAGATGGGAATCCCAGACCACCTGATCTGCCTCTTGAGAAATTTATATGCAGGTCAGGAAGCAACAGTTAGAACTGGACATGGAACAACAGACTGGTTCCAAATAGGAAAAGGAGTTCGTCAAGGCTGAATATTGTCACCCTGTTTATTTAACTTAAATGCAGAGTACATCATGAGAAATGCTGGACTGGAAGAAACACAAACTGGAATCAAGATTGCCGGGAGAAATATCAATCACCTCAGATATGCAGATGACACCACCCTTATGGCAGAAAGTGAAGAGGAACTCAAAAACCTCTTGATGAAAGTGAAAGCGGAGAGTGAAAAAGTTGGCTTAAAGCTCAACATTCAGAAAACAAAGATCATGGCATCCGGTCCCACCACTTCATGGGAAATAGATGGGGAAACAGTGGAAACAGTGTCAGACTTTATTTTTTGGGGCTCCAAAATCACTGCAGATGGTGACTGCAGCCATGAAATTAAAAGACGCTTACTCCTTGGAAGGAAAGTTATGACCAACCTAGATAGCATATTCAAAAGCAGAGACATTACTTTGCCAACTAAGGTTCGTCTAGTCAAGGCTATGGTTTTTCCTGTGGTCATGTATGGATGTGAGAGTTGGACTGTGAAGAAGGCTGAGCGCCGAAGAATTGATGCTTTTGAACTGTGGTGTTGGAGAAGACTCTTGAGAGGCCCTTGGACTGCAAGGAGATCCAACCAGTCCATTCTGAAGGAGATCAGCCCTAGGATTTCTTTGGAAGGAATGATGCTAAAGCTGAAACTCCAGTACTTTGGCCACCTCATGCAAACATTGGAAAAGACTCTGATACTGGGAGGGATTGGGGGCAGGAGGAGAAGGGGATGACAGAGGATGAGATGGCTGGATGGCATCATTGACTCGATGGACGTGAGTCTGAGTGAACTCTGGGAGTTGGTGATGGACAGGGAGTCCTGGTGTGCTGCGATTCATGGGGTCGCAAAGAGTCGGGCACGACTGAGCGACTGATCTGATCTGATCTGATACCCAGCCAATCAAGTCCTCAAATAATCTTTTTCACTTTGGGGGCAATGGTGTCACCGTTGTTTTTTGGCTGACTGTCCCAACTGAACATGTTCATAGCATGTTTATCTTAATCCCACAATAGACCTGAAATCCATCTGCTTATTTGAAAATAGGTTAAGTGCATCAGTTAAAATCAACAAATATATATGTTTAAAATGAGCAGTTGATTGATTCATTAGGAAAAATTGAGGTTACATCATCCAGATTCTTTGTTTTTATTTATTGTTAATTAAGCACAGTCAGCCACACTTTATAAAGTCAGGACACTAGGGTTAAGAGTGCCACCATCCTTTACATTCTGATTTTCTGCCAACAAAGCTCAGTTCCATAAGCAGAATAAATACTTTGAGGCCATTCCGAAAGATTTTTAAGAGGGTATTGTCTCCTGGGAAAAGTAGTATCAAAATATTTGTAAAATTAGAAATTTTAAGGGGATTATTTATCTATCCAAAGGTACTGTTTGAGGCCCATTTAGAACTCAGCTAAATTAGGCATGATTAGGCTGCCAGAAATTACTGACACAAAATAACCAAAGAATGATAAAATTTTGTTTTGCACTTTAGGAATTTTTCTAAATTGATATTCCTAAAATCTGTCACATAGAAGTCATGAGATACCTTATCACCTTGATGGAAAAGAACCAAATCTCCTGTATTTTTTGATTATTTGAGGACTAGAGTCTTATTTTTGTCTCAGTGGGAGAAAAACAACTGGATTGTTGATTTATTTCCAAAGATCTTGAAGATGTTTCATTACTGATTGATTAAATGTTTATATGCTGAGATTATAATCTTTGACCTACAGAAACCAGAAGAGACTGGTAATAAATAAAATTCTAAAACAGAAGCAATTTCGGCTTGTAAAACCCATATATTTAACCAGATGTTCTTTAAAAAGCAGATCAGCCTAGGCATAATGGATTTATATAGCCATAATAGAATATTATAGATAAATAGAATAATCAGCTTGGTAATTAGTGGTGAGGTTTCTATATTACTCTGCTTGTTTAGTCTTTTTATGTTAAAAATATTGGCATGGAAAACATGGTAGGTCAGATATCTATGTGCAAAAAGTGTGGCCTCTGTCCTCTCTATTGAACATATAGAAATGAATTATGATTTTTCACTGAATTCCACCCTCCCTGGCTATACTAACCTTAGAAAAGACCTATTTGGAAATTGTACACGTGACTCTGTGTTTTCATTGTCACCCTGAAATGAATTGAAATCTCTGTGTAACAGATTTTAATGAGAAAATTTTAATGTTACATAATTGAATTCTCTTTGAATGCTAAAAATTTAATTTTGTATTTCTAAATCTATAATGTGATATATTTTTCATACTTAGCCTTGTTTTAACTTGCATTTAATTGTTTTTAGGTACCGCATGTACAGGAAAAGCCAAACAACAGGCTTCCCCTCTCTCATTACAATTTTTTCAGCACCAAATTACTTAGATGTATACAATAACAAAGGTGAGTGTTTTCAAATCCCTCTGTATAGTATGTGCTGTCTTTTGGTTTGGTTTTAATGAAGCATTTTTAGTCATTCTTTTTGTCCCTACCTTTTCGTTTATTGTCTGATACAAACGTTGTGATTATCTTCAGAGTTCCAAGTTCAGTTGGTCAGAAGTGAGGCCCAGGCACTGTTACTTTTTAATCGTTCTCTAGGGGACATTGGAAAAGACTCTGATGCTGGGAGGGATTGGGGGCAGGAGGAGAAGGGGACACCAGAGAATGAGATGGCTGGATGGCATCACCGACTCGATGGACGTGAGTCTGAGTGAACTCCGGGAGTTGGTGATGGACAGGGAGGCCTGGCATGCTGCGATTCATGGGGTCGCAAAGAGTCGGACACGACTGAGCGACTGAACTGAACTGAACTGAACTGAGGAGACTCTAAGGTATAGGAGGGTAGACAGCTACTGCTCTGATACGTGTAGGCTTTCAAAGAAAGAACAACTGAAGAGTAATCCAAAATCATGCTTCTTAGGAAGGCTAGGGATTTAAATAAGAACGGTGGGAATGCCACAGGTAAAGGATTGAGAAAAATAAGAAAAAGAAACTATCGCTTGAAATCCAAGTTCAGATTTCATCTATTGAGACCCTACCACTAATCAGATCTTGTGCTAGGTAAGTATATTACTTTTGAATACTTACTTAAATGTCATTTCTTTTTAAAAATTTGAATTAAACTTTAAATATCATTTCCCCCGCAGAGTAAGTCTCTATGGTAATTGCCTTGCCCAAGATCACTCAGTCAGGTAGTGATGGATCTGAACAGGTAACAGGAACCTGGAGGGCTACAGTCCACGGAATCGCAAAGTCAGACAGGACTGACGACTGAACAACAGCAGCAGAAATTCAAACCCTTCAGTCCACTCAACAAGGGATGATTTTTCTAGAATGGTCAGGGAGGGCCTTGTTGAAGATAAAATACAATCTGAACGTGGGAGAATGGTTAGCGTTTGATTAGAAAGAGGGAAAAATAAAGTCAAAGCCACTGTTTTTGCAACTTGTTTCTTTTTCAGCAGCAAACACTTTGTTTTCCAGACAAAATCTCCATCTTGAAGCCTCTTATGTAAAATCAGTAAGAAGTAGTTCCCTTTGATTGCAAAAGCCTTCTTCATCTTCTACCAGAAATTCCCTTGTGGTACATATAAGAAATGCAAGAACTCATTAGGTTGTCTTCATGACCCACTGTGATCGTGTTATTTACCAAAAGTATATAAAATATGAACATGTATGTTTGTACTGTTTTATAGCATTAAGCATTTTTTTTTCTGTTACATCTATTGAAGACAGTGCCCACATGAATAATTTTCTTGACAGAGTTTGATTACTAAGTAGCATGTACTATACTTACAAGCTTTTTAAAAATTAAGGAAAAACAAAAAAAACTCAAAACAGGGGAAGAGGGGAAAGGAGAGAGAGAACTGGGATTTTACTCCATGGAAACAGACCTAGCCTTTATCCATTCATCAGAATGCTAAGCAGTGCAGTTTTGCTTGAGACCAATAACAATTTCTCGAATAAGATATGCATTGCTTCTTTGTCTACGGTTCTGATTTAACAAGGTAGAAACTTCAAAAACAATAGACATCAGGGCATTGCTGTCTTTGAGGTTCTGTGGTTCGTTCGCTTTTGCCTTTAGGGCAGACCACAATCTCCCAGGGAGGGGAGAGAAGCATTTCATTTTGGGAACCTTTTCATAAAAGAAAAGTCTCCTGAGAGAAAAAGATAAACTGATAGGAAGAAGAAAGATATATTCTCCAGTTTGAGCACAGTTTCAAAAGACCTTTGTGTAAAATCTCTAAAGTACTTTCAAGCTATTATGCTAACACTGTGTACAGTATGTGGGAGTGGGAGTTAGCTATTCACTGTTGAAGGGAGGATTTGAATAAAATAAATGTTAACGAGAATTTTAAAAGGCAGTGCAGTCAAACTGGGCTGCAAGCACCTTCAGAACACAATCAATGGAAAGAAATAATGGTAAAGAATTTCTGAGTTAACCATTTGATTCTTAGAAACAGATGATCATAAAGGCCTCTGGAATTATAACCTCGTAGTTTTGATTTGATTTTTAAAACTCTTGCGAATTAAGGCAGCAGTAATAGCTCTGGAAAAATGAAAGAATAAGGAAAAATAAGTTTATTCTGCTGTGTCTTTTTTTGATTGAAGTATAGTTGATTTACAGTGTCATGTTAAAGTATACAGCAAAATGATTCAGTTATACATATATTTTTTTTTCTTTTTCAGACTCTTTGCCCTTATAGGTTATTATAATATACTGAATAGAGTTCCCTGTGCTATACAGTAGGTCCTTGTTGGTTATCCTATATATGGTAGTGTGTATCCGTTAATCCCATTCTCCTAATTTATCCCTCCCCTCCTGCCCTCTTTGGTAACCATACGTTTGTTTTCTATCTCTGTGAGTCTATTCTGTCTAAAAACTGATAATAATCCTATGATCAGCCTTATGTTTAAATGTCCAATCGTTCTGATTAGTAGTTCACACTTGCCTGCGATTAAAAACGGCTTTCAGAACTCAGTGAGGACTTTACATGTCCCACCCCGTACTCCATTCCATGGCCCACTTCAATCCATCCCACTCTTATCTTTTCCAGTCTGCACTAACACAGGCGAACAGCTCGCCCATCTTCCTGCTTCGGTTTCCTCATTCTGACAAGCCCTGCTTACTCCTGCAAGATGCCAGGACCAAAGATGTAGCTCTGAACCACAACTTTGCCATCAAACAACTAACTCATCTAAATGTATTGACAAATGGTGACATCTCTGTAAAAGGAGAAAAAAATTTCTCTTGTGAATAATAGATGAAATTACTTTGAAACAGAATGTTGTGCACTATTAAGATATTATAATCACTGAATATTTTATGTTGCTCTAACAATGCCACGTATCTGGGTGGGATTTCCCCGTGGCTGGCAGCGTACTCCTCTTCAGCTTCATAGTTATGATTTTATTTTATGGGTCAGTCTACCTTGGTGACCTATCTCTCTGCTTCCTTCTGTGTGAACCCTTTACTTAAGCCAAATTATTCTGCTCATTGTCCTGAACAACTTTCAGCTTTCCTGTTCACATTTTTTTTCCTACCCACTTCTTTCCATATCTATCTAGAATACTTGTCTTGCTCTTCTCTTCCCATCGAAATGGACTAGACCCCCCTCCAGTCTTTGTGCTGGTTGGTCTTAACACCGGCAGTACCAATCATTTGCCCTTGTATTTAGCATTTACTTTTGTTTCTTGTTAGCTTTTCCATGCATTCCTATAAAATTCCCAATCATATTATAATTAGTTTGAATCAGAGGCTTTTTGATACACATTATAAAGTCAAATAGCATGCCTTATGTACAGTACACAGCCAATATGTGCATTGATCAAAACATTTTCTTTCTGGGAACTAATAGCAAGATAGTGCTCAAAAGTATCCTATCAGTATTGACCCTCGGAGCTTTATCTCTCTTTAAATTGCTGCTGTAACCAGTGCTGATATCCTTTCTCAGTTGGAGTTAAACTTATACGCAGAGCACTTAGCACCTTTGGATTGTTTTTCTCCTGTGAAGATGTTGCTCTAAGGGAAAAGCAATTTCACAATTACCCAGGTACACTCAACAGAAGAAAAATGCAGTAATGGCATGTAGCTACTTCTCCTCCCCCTCTTTCTCCTCCTCATTCTTTTTCTTCTTTTTCAAACTAATTTTCCACCACATGAAAATGACTTCAACCTCATCCACATGCAACAAACCTTTATTGAGAATTAACTGTATACCAACTACTATGCCTGGTACTAGGAATATAAAATAAACAACACAGACATGGTCCTTTCTCTAGTGGGGTTTATAATCTAGTAGTGTGATAGATTGGAGAAGGCAATGGCACCCCACTCCAGTACTCTTGCCTGGAAAATCCCATGGACGGAGGAGCCTGGTAGGCTGCAATCCATGGGGTCCCTAAGAGTCAGACACGACTGAGCGACTTCACTTTCACTTTTCACTTTCATGCATTGGAGAAGGAAACGGCAACCAACTCCAGTGTTCTTGCCTGGAGGATCCCAGGGACGGGGGAGCCTGGTGGGCTGCCTGCCATCTATGGGCTCGCATAGAGTCAGACACGACTAAAGTGACTTAGCATAGCATAGTGTGATAGATGTTCAATAAAGAATTTCACCATTAATTATGTAAGTATATTTACAAAATCCTACAAAGAAAAGAGTGGTATGCAAGGAGAGTGGAAATTAGCTGGTGGCAACCAAAAAAAGCTTAACTGAGAAAGTGACACATAAGCAATCTTAGGGTGAAATCTCTCAGTGTTAAAAAGTACCATGGCAGATATGAATTCTGCTTTAAACAATTCAGTTTAGCTGAAAACTGTAATAAACCTCTTTTAAAAAGTGTTTTTTAAACCTTTATGTCTCTGGTGATTATACCTGTGCTTCAAAAATACCAAACTGTAGTAGATTCCCATATAGTGCCAGTTCTCTATAGTTCAGATGACTTTTCATATGGGTGAGTAAGTGGCTCGATGGGTGGATATATGCCATGAAAGTGTTAGTCGCTCAGTCATGTCTGGCTTTTTGTGACCCCATGGACTGTAGCCCACCAGGCTCCTCTGTCCATGAAATTCTTCAGGCAAGAATACTGGAGTGGGTAGCCATTCTCTTCTCCAGGGGAACTTCCTAACCCAGGTATCAAACCTTGGACTCATGAATAGCAGGCTGATTCTTTACCATCAGAGCCACCAGGGAAGCCCTGGATGTATACCGTAGACATATAGATATATAGACCAGGGGCACACAGCTCAGTTCTAAGAAAAACTACTGACAGTGAAATGAGCTAGTTAAGTAAGATTTATTAAATAAAATGTATTTGGGATTTGAGAGGAAAATCTAAATGGTTACATAACTAATGTAGTATCAAGACCAAAGATTAAAATGACAATCAGAAAAAAAGTCAATTCAGTGTTAAAGTAGCTGAAGGAAGAGGATGGACAAGAAAAGCATTGTTCACTAGAATTTTGAGAGGGTTTTTTTTTTTTTTTTTTTTGCAAAAGTCTACCCTTTTTGTTAGGAAAAAAACATATTATAATGTTTGAAACTTGACAGCTTGATAAAATTGCTTAACAAAAAGTATTGTAGTCTTACCAAAGCTTGCAGTTTCAACATCCTTGAATATTTTCCAATCAAAAAGTAGACAGGGGCTTCAGGAAGACAAGCATTTATAAATTAAAAGATAATGTATACTTGGCAGGAAGATATCATTGTACGAGAGGCTCGAATTGTTAATGTAATGAACCCAGGTAGGCATCTGATTGGCAGTCGTGATTTGAATTCCAGGAGCAAAGGCAGCATTTCTGATGCCTCCTTGCCCTGCGGCTCTCCCAGCAGGGGCTCTCGGTCCTCAGGGACCCACCAGCATCACACGGTGGCCTTGCCAGGCCTGAGAAGCCCATCCCCGCTGCACCACAGTCCTTTCACACTGGGAACTTTTTTTACCATTCAGGAGTAACTTCCACAAGCAGAGATAGCTAGTACCCGCCTGGTTCAGGAGTCAAATAAGAACCAGCTAGATTCGATCCTTATCCTGAGTGGAAGAGGGAGATGGGCAGGGGCGTTTTTGGAAGGCAGCAGTCATTGTCCAGGCAACCTGAGTAGCACCTTTTCTCTCTGTATATACCGTGTTTAAAAGCTTAGTTCCCTGCAAAGACCGCCCACATTTTATAACAAGGGACCATTTCTGTAGAGTCTGAGGCCTTCCTTAAGCATGGGCATGACCTTTAGCCTTGACTAAACATTTGGAAACACTTTGAAGCATTTGCAACCACAGCCATAACTGTGATCCCTAGTTGCCTTACAAATTGGATAAAATTAATCTAGAGACTTTGTCCAACGGCAATAGTTTTCACAGCCTTTACTTTATCCCTGCGGTCATCTCACATCTAAAGGTTTTCTTAATTGGCCTTGAGCAACTGTTTGGCCAGTTCACTTATTTCAGTATAGAAAATGTAAATACGTATTCATGGTAGCATTTTCTTATTTGGTACTTGCTAACAAATGTTAGAGCAAAACAATAAGATACACTCCCACCAAAAATATTCATTTCTTTATTTATTTGATTAACATGAGTATTTGCAGAATTATACACCCCAAGAAGATAACTTCTTAATAATGGTTATTAAACCTAGCACAGTCCACCAAGAAACAGTATGGAATATAAGAGTCTATGAAGGAGCAAAGCAGAAACCATGAAAAAACTGTTAGTATTAGCTTCCTTTACTATCAGTATGAGATGGTAAAAAAGAAATTTAGGTAGACATTTAAAGATCAAGAGAACTTGAAGTTAGAAGATTTTGATTGGGGTTTTCAGAGAAATCACTTCTCTGAGATAAATGGATAAAACTAACCACAGAAAGATTTCAATAGAATGGCCCCTTTACACTGCCTTATATAACCAAGACTTCAATATGTGGAACTGATCTGTGTTGTGATTTCCTATACCTATAGCAATAGTAATAACTAATAATATTGAACATATACCATTGCCAGACAGTGATCTACATTTCCATGAATAAACTCATTTAATCTTTCAATGATTCTATGAACTACATTATAATTTTGAGTTCATTGATGAGAAACTGGGACAGAGGAGTTACATACTTTTGCCAAGGCCCGTACAAGCTGGTCAGGGATTAGCACTGAGACTGAAATTCAGCAGTCTGACTCCAGGGCCCACAAGTTAACCTCCTCCTGTGCCCTTGTGGATCACCTTTGTTATGTGAAAGCTTTCCGGGCAGTGTTTGCCCTGATCCTCTATTCAGCTTTCAGCTTATTGTTTAGGTGACTGACTATTCTTCAATAAGAAAGGAAAAGCTTTTGAAATGAAGAGTCATTTGTTACCACTTTAAAATTGCATGAGTGTTATACATCCAAGTATATACATTATTAAAAGAATAAAGTTAGAGTATCTTTTATACTATTCTGAAATATATAATTTCTCCCTTGAAAAGATACCCTCCCCACCCCCACCCCACCTCACGCTTTTGCTTTTGTTTGACTCTGCTATGAAAGTGTCATTGCCGGAGGCCACTTTCTAAATAGATTAGTTTTAGTCCAGCAGTCACCTTGCTTACATTTAAACATTTAATTAATGGGAAGTGAAAGTGAAGGTGTTCGTGTGTCTCACTCTTTGCGACCCCATGGGCTGTAGCCCGCCTGGCTCCTCTGTCCATGTGGTGAAATAGAAAATCAAGACTTAAAACTTAGGAACTACTCTCACTATATATTTTAATTAAATTAAGCTACATATAATCTATATATCTTTGCTCTAACAAATGACCTGGATTTCTTAACCAACACCACTACAGGATTGTTCATTTCAGCAGTTTTCAACAAAATAAGTATAGGTTTCGCTGGTGGCTCAGGTGGTAAAAAACCTGCCTGCAATATGGGAGACCTGGGTTCAATCCCTGGGTCAGGAAGATCCCCTGGAGAAGGAACTGGCAACCCCCTCCAGTATTCTTGCCTAGAGAATCCCGTGGACAGACTGCAGTCCATGGGGCCACAAAGAGTCAGACATGACTGAGCAACTAACACACACACAGCAAAGTATTATACGGCAGTGGGTGAGGTAATCCTCACTTTTGGCCACCTGATGAGAACAGCTGACTCATTGGAAAAGACCTTGGAAAGCTGGGAAATATTGAAGGCAAAAGGAGGAGAGGGGTGCAGAGGATAAGATGGTTAGATAGCATCACCAGTGGACTCAATGGACATGAACTTGAGCAAACTCTGGGAGGAAGTCGTGAAGGACAGGGGAGCCTGGCATGTTGCAGTTCACGGGAGGTCACAAAGAGTTGGACGTGGCTTAGTGACTGGATAACAGTCTTCATTTTTCACAAAGTTCCACCCGTAGAATCAGTGCTCTGTGAACCTTTATCTGGGGATGCAGACAAGACCCCCAGCGAAGCTGAGTCCTCCATCCAGATACACTGTCAGTGGTCTGCTGTCACTTGGACAAGACCCATTAAGCCTCACATCTTGAGGGGTTACGTTTCATTTTCTCACAGATGGTGTGAAGATTCTTAACCTGAACTAAAACCAACTTCTCTAAAAGTCTAATTGTCAGTAAGGCATTTAACAGAAGGACAAACAGGAACCATATGTATGTAACAAGTTAAAGACATGAGTCAATGGATTATCACTTCCTTTTCATTATCTAGAGATTCTAGACCTTCAAGAGACTCAGTGACTTACTTCCACGAATAAAGTAGATGACCAAAAAAAAAAAAAATAGTAGATATCAAGTATATGAGCTTAATATTAACTCAGTTCCAAGGAGATAATATTAACTAGTTGCCAAGCAACCGAGAACCATTGCAAGCTACAGCTTATGGCTTGACACCAAGTACAAGGTGGAAGAGTGTTCTATAATCGCATGCAGATACAGAAACAGATACAGATAAGATATAGGTACTAGTTTTCAAAGTGCATCCCACCAAAGTGAAAGTGAAGTTGCTCAGTCATGTCCGGACTCTTTGCGACCCCATGGGCTGTAGCCTTCCGTCCATGGGATTTTCCAGGCAAGAGTACTGGAGTGGGTTGCCATTTCCTTCTCCAAGGTACACTTAAACCCTTGTTATATATTTGGAGTGGATATCAACAATAAGAGCAAGGAGAAGGGGGTGACAGAGGATGAGATGGTTGGATGGCATCATCTATTCAATGGACATGTGTTTGAGCAAAATCCGGGAGATAGTGAAGGACAGGGAAGGCTGGTGTGCTACAGTCCATGGGGTTGCAAAGAGTCAGACACAGCTGAGCGACTGAAAAATAACCACAACGGACACAGTGTTTCCTATGTCCATGCCATCTCCTTCAATATTTTAAAGCTTTAGCTAAATCTCTCTCATTTAGTCAGGGTTGATTAAGTCATATTTTAGCATTGTAATAGTATAGATTAGAACTTAAAGGAATGTTATCAGTTCAGACTGATAGGGAAATCAAAACTGCCAATGACTCCTTCTTATTGACTTAGCAAAAAATATTTTACAGTAGCAATTCAAATTCTCTTGATGAAATTATAATGGTAGAAATGATTCACAGTGTTTGACTGGACTTGAGCTAATTCCAAGGATCAATTTTTGGCTCAAATTCTCTGGATCCTAATATAATGATGTGACACATGAGGTAAGAATTGTAAAATGGCAAAATTATTAAAAATAGATAGCTATTCTCTCCTCCAGGAATTTAAAACTGAGTCGTGATACTTTACATTTTTCAGGTGCCAAAGATTTTATCTGATTGTATATATTATGAATATTAACATATATGTTATTAATATTTTATTTGATTTTCATACTCTAAATATGACAGAACAGCTCATAATTATGGGCTTTCCTGGTGGCTCAGGTGGTAAAAAAATCTGCCTGCAATGCAGGAGACTTGGGTTTGATCCCTGGTTTGGGATGATTCCCTGGAGAAGGACATGGCAACCCACTCCAGTATTCTTGCCTGGAGAATCCCCATGAACAGAGGAGCCTGGTGGGCGACAATCCATGAGGTCGCAGGGAATTGGACAGGACTGAGCAACTAAGCACGCAGCATGGTGCAACTCAAATAAATAATGAGAAACATTTGCTCATGATCACATAGTCACTGTGTGATAGAGACAGTATGATTTCTACTCTTATCTATTTTAGACTCTTACAGTTTTGAAACAGAATTCAGCCTCTGAAGTGGCATATTACTTTTTCCCAAAATTCTTTCAAGCATCCTTGAGACTTCCATTCATGTGTGGTTGGTTATATTTTTAATATCCTCACAAGTTACATGTTTTGTGTTTTAAATTTTTTCCTTATTTTTTCTTTCTTCACCTATCTTCCTTCTTTCTTTCCTTCTTCTTTTTTTCAATCTTGTCATTCTTTTCTCTCTGTCTTCCCTTAAACTTTTACTTCAACCAACTATTGACCATTAACCATGTGCAAGGTATGGTACAAGGCACAATAAAAGAAAACAAGAGAGATCTATGCCCTCTTCCTCCCTTCTGTCATCTACCTTCCACTTACTTTACTCAAAACTTTGTGTTTGAATAATACTTGATTCACAGTTTGCCAATGCAGTGTTAAGAAGGAAAACCCATAACACACATACAGTCATTCAGTGACACACAGACATAATCATAAGATTGGCTCAGACAACTTCACAAATACATCTAGTACAGTCACCTGCCTTGTGTAAGATAATATCATCTGCATTTTATGTAGGAGACTTGTGACAAAGCTAAAGAAGGTGTTATAGGTGCCGTGAAAGAGGCATGTACAGGGTAAGAGGAAGAATAAGGGTATAGGCATAAAAGAGTTATATATACAGAAACACATGTGTGTATTTCCATAAGTACAAAGTCATTAGCTCTTAGCTTCAAGATAATTACATATACCTACTATTTGTATCCAGGCATACTAAAATATTTCAAGTTGGTGAACTTCAGTCATTATTGTGGAAGTCACTAAGCATTGCCTGTGAGATACGCTATCTTAAGTATTGAGTGATTTGAGCATTAAATTAAAAAACACACACTAAAGATTATTATTATGACAAAATTACCTGCAAATTGAAGACTTGAAGTCCCTCTTAATAAATGACTTGCATACTTACTTTTACCTGAACTTATGAGCCATAGAGTAAGAGTGAGTTATAAGAACAGCCCTTGCTCACCAACTATAACAACCCTCATGAACTGGTAAATTTCCTTTGACCTAAGTCATGCCTTTTACCTGGGCTACTAATAATAAAAAAGGAATCATTTTAAAACAAAATCCATCAGGCAAGTACAGGACATGGAGAAGGAAAAAAAAAAAAGGAGAACAAGAGTTAGAAATCAGATTTCTAAATGGAAGGAATCAGAGAGATTGTATTCATGGATGCTATAACGTGTAGTGTGATAACTAGGCATTTATGTAAATGTACATATATGTCTTCCCAAATTTTTAAATTAAAATTGTCCCCCACCCAAAAGTAATCTTTATGGAAAAATATATATTTGAAAAAGCATACCAACATAATCTTAAAACACCACCAAAGGACATTTTGAGTACATAGTCCTACCTCAAGAATTTTATCCATCAAGCTATCATGCCTCCTTCTGTGATGGTAGGACTTTGCCAAAAGAACACACTGATGCTAGTTTTTCTACTAGGGCATCTGCGGGTAGAAGAGTTGAAAGGAAAAAACATCCTGGGACTATTATGCCTGTTTTTTTCTTGCTATTTCTGGTTCTGGATGTCTTACAGTGATTCTGAAGAGCCCTCCTTTGCTTTCCTCTCATCTTTGTTTCTTTTCTGTCCTTCCATCCTGTCTTTTGAAGGGGGCAGTACACAGTCAATTAAAGTTAAAGAGATGAAAAATGTTAGCAGAAGGGTCAAAAGAATAAACTTCATCATTCCTCTTCTGGTGGGCTCTTCTCTGCTATTGAACAACCCTACTAGTAGTGTTGAGAATGCCTGAGGTATGTTGGGAGTATTACAGTTACTAATCTGAAGGCTTTCAGAAAAGGAGCTCTGTGTTTCTCTTGAAATCCACTTGGAATGTGTTCAGCCCATGATTTGGTGAGCTAGTCAAATGCATCTTGTCAGCAATATTTTGCTTGTTGTCTTCAGTTGCCCACTTGTGTCTCACTCTTTGAGACCACATGGACTGCAGCACTCTCCTGGAGCAAACTCATGTCCACTGAGTCGGTGATGCCATCCAACCATCTCATCCTCTGTTGCCCCCTTCTCCTCCTACCTTCAGTCTTTCCCATCATCAGGGTCTTTTCCAATGAGTCGGCTTTTCACCTCTAGTGGCTAAAGTATTGGAGCTTCAGCTTCAGCGTCAGTCCTTCCAATGAATATTCAGGGTTGATTTCCTTTAAGATTGACTACTTTGATCTTGAAGTCCAAGAGACTCTCAAGAGTCTTCTTTATCACCACAGTCGAATATTTAGATAACTTCTCTTAAACTAGAAGCTCTCTTTTGACCTTATGTCTTTGTCATTCACTGCTCTGTCATCAGCCTCCCTGGTGATGGCAATTGTAAAGAAGATGCTGAGATGTGTTACCAAGTTTTTGTGAAATACTAGGTTTTGTGTCTCATCAAAATTTCCATTTTTGAGTAAGAGAGATCCCTTTATTTTACAGATTTGGATTTGGTCTAGCAAGTTAGTGCGTGGTTTGATAGAGAAAAGACTGAATTAAAATCTAGATGCTGTTCCTCAGGTTTCACTATATTAGAGGGCCTTGTTATATCACTAGATATGATAGAGGTCCAGTGCCCCTTCCTATTCCCAACTGGGAGCAGTCTCTTTGTTGCTGATTTGATATCTGTCTTCTGCATAAGCAAGATGGGACCAGTTAATTGGATAGCTTTCCTGCCATAATTTTGGTATCAGAAAAAGAACTGGCAGTCAGGTCTCCAGATCCAAACAGATTAATACTCTTTGTCTTATACCAGATTTCTTCTGACTGTTCTTCACACCTGCATGTGCAGTGGAAGAGCATTTGTGCCGTGCTGTCTGGTCTGTTCTGAATTATGGTCAGTAACCTAAGGCCCGTATATGCGTCATCTTCTGTCCCCTGGCCTCTAATACAGTTGTTAAAGGACACAAGGTCATGGATAATTGCCAGCAGAATAAAGGAGGCCCTTGATGATAGACTTTGTTCTTTTTTCCTCTCTCTTTCTCAGACAAGATCTCAGGAGGTGGTCTCAAGTGATTCTTGAAGTACAACCGTTTGTATTATTTATGTGGCCGGTGGAGATAAGTGTCTTTCAAGTACTTCACAGGAGAGCATCCTGTTAGGGCTATAGTTGAGCTTCGTAATTCCAGTGACAGAGGCAGGTGGCAGGGGCGGAGGATGTGGGAGGTGGAAGATGAAATGTTAACTGTGAATTTCGTGACTGGATATTTGGGACTGTTCTGGTTTGAATTTTTTTATATATTTTTGTGATATATATATTATGCAAAAAAATCAAAAGTCATAAGTTATTAATGTAAGATTATTCAAGAAGTGTATTTGCATGAGTATTTTATATGGCTGAAGAAGAGAATGCATATTGCTGCATTTGCATCTTTAAATGAAAGCTATTTTTTTAATATATTGAAAATTAAGGGAAAAGGTTCTATTAACGGCTTTTAGAATTACTGAGAACATTCATCAATCTTTGCATTAATGATGAGAGCTTCGTTCCAGAAGTCAGTTAACATTATTCAGATCTGAAAGAGGTTGTGTAAATTATCCGAATAAACCCAAGTAGTAAAAAGTGAGGTAACTGAGACGCAGAGACATTAAGTGTTCTTGGGTCTTGTGAGTAATTCATGACAGCATTCATCCTTCAGCCTGGGCGCCTGGGCTTCCCGTCCAGTGCTCCCTTTTTTAAAAAAGGAATGAAAGTGGAAGGAGAGTCTGTGTCCAGCACTTGGTAGACCTGGAGTGATTTATGCAGTTAGGGTGAGAATATTGTGGAATACTGAAAAGATGAGGGACTTCAGATTCAAAACCAAACTGAGGTTTGCTGCTTCTCATCTGTGACCTTGGGCAAATAACCTCTCTGCTTATTTTGAAAATGTAAATAAGAACCACTTTTTTGAGAGATATTGTGAAGGTATTTGCTTATTAAACACCAAATACAGTGCCTGGTATAGAGCAGATGGGCTTCCCCAGCGGCACTAGTGATAAAGAACCCACCAGCCAATGCAGGAGATGTAAGGGACACGGGTTCAATCCCTGGGTCAGGAAGATCCCCTGGAGGAGGGCATGGCAACCCACTCCAGTATTCTTGCCTGGAGCATCCCATGGACAGTGGAGCCTCGTGGGCTACAGTCCATGGGGTCACAGAGAGTCAGACAAGACTGAAATGACCAAGCCCGAGCACGGGAACACATAGAGCAGATGGCTTAGAAAATGTAGCCTCTATTAAATGGTATTATTTCTGTTGCTAATAAACAAAAATAAAATCTGTAAACAGTATCTGCATTATCGGTAGGCACGCAGATAAATTGTGTTGAGCCAGTGTCAAATGAATAAATGCTTTGTGTCACCAGTGACAAAACAGAACTTCTGCTTTATCTATTGGACAAGCTTTATCCACACTAGTGAATGTGCATCGTATTTCATTTTTCTCAAACATGGATTTTGGCAAAAAGCTAAAACATCTTTAATTATGAACATCATATTCAAAGTTAAATTAGTATAATAGCTCGGACTGAAATTCAAATATTGATCACTTAGGAGAGACAGAGGGATGTTAGAAAGAGGATGGATTTGGTGTCAGTAAAAGCTGAGTTTGAATTGGGAGTAAAATCTTCTAGTTCCTTGTTGCATGATCCTGAGACAGTTATTTTACTTCTCAACCTCAGATCCTTAGTCTAGTCTATAGCATGAGGGCAGTCACATCTGTTTTTCAGATTCGTAATAAGGACTAAATGACATATTATCGAAAGCCTCCCTTTTCTCCTGGGTACTCTCAGTTATAACATTTATTTATCTCTTCCTGCTGCACCATCCTAAGCTAATAAAAAGTGGGGAAAACTTAGAGAAGAAATTACTCTTCAAAAAGACAACTTAGAACCTAAAAGATTCTTTCGAAGACAGGAAGATCCATTCCTACTAAGAATATGCAGTATTTAAAAATAGTATAAATACCATTTCCATGAAGCTGGTGCTCAGAGACCAGGCAGCTAAGCTGAAAGGACTTCACCTTTCTAATCTCACAAAGGCGATGTTGTCATTTGCCCTGATTTTTTCGTTTTGCATGTTTTTAATACTGTGTGAATGTATCCTTAGGCCAAATGACATATCGAATCAATGATAGGATAATGAAAAAAGAATACAAAGAAGAATGAGTTTACAGAAGTGTATGGAGGATTCAGTATTCTATAGGAAGGCAGTAACTCAGTGTTGAATGTACCATCTGTAATACTTGTCCCCAAACCATCTGTGATTCTGTTCTCTGGAATTGGGTTGGTCAGCCTGAAATATGATTCAAAGAAAAAACCTCACTCTATCAAGTATGATTTTTGTTAATGGTAAGCTGCTGAAAACATCCACTTATTGTTCAGCTGCAGTATGATGTATGTAGTATGCAAATCACAGAAAACTATACATTCTTCCCATACTCTGCACTGATCATCCCCCCCAAGATTATATTAGTTCTGAGCCACACTTTAACAGTCGCATTGCTGATGTGACAGACATCCAGAATACGATGTACAGGTTGAGGAAAAGGTCAAAGGATTAGGAGGAATTTTCTTGAAAAAGATTGTGGGGGAAATATCAAGATATGTCCTTAGCTTTTGAGCATCTATACTAAGAAGATGGTATGTGAAACAAGCATTGTTATTGTTCATTCACTGAGTCATGTCTGACCCTTTGTGACTCCAAGGACTGCAGCACGCCAGGCTCCTCTGTCCTCCACTATCTCCCAGAGTTTGTTTTAGATTCAGGTCCATTGAGTTGGTGATGCTATCTAACCATCTCACACTCTGCTGCCGCCTTCTGTTGCCCTCAATCTTTCCCAGCATCAGGGTCTTTTCCAATGAATAGACTTTTCTCATCAGGTGGCCAAAATACTGGAGCTTCAGCTTCAGCATCAGTCCTTCTGATGAATATTCAGGGTTGATTTCCTTTAGGATTGACTGGTTTGATCTCCTTGCAGTCCAAGGGACTCTCAAGAGTCTTCTCCAGTAATGCAATTCAAAAGTATCAATTCTTCAGCACTCAAACATAAATACTATTAAGTCTGCTGAAGGGTACTTTTCCTTACAGACACAGGGAGACATTGGGCATATATGTATATACATAGAATTCCTGTATTTAAATTAAATAATAAATGCAAATAGAGCTTTAAGTCAAGGGCTTTGGGAATTTAGAGGAAAGACACTCATCAGAAGAAATCAGGAAAGATTTCAAAGAGGGGATAGTGCTTGAGCTGGGCACCAAGGTCTGGGAAGAATTTGGAAATTCACAGATTCTGAGAAAACATTCAAAGTAAAAGAAAAATGTGGAGCTATGAAAGCAATGTTAAGTTAAAGATATCATCAAGTAAGAAGAAAAGATGTTAGTGCAGACACTGATGCAAAAGCTCAAATCTAGTAAACTTCCAGTAATTTTAAAAAAAAAAGATTTTTAAGGCCTGTGTTTATGCATAGGAATCACATGCTATAACTAATCCTTCACTTATAAAGTCAGCCTAAAAATTTTAAGGTAGTGAAATGATTAATTTTTCTATATTTTAAACCTCCAGACAAAGCCATAAAAAAACTCATTTGACATCATCTTAGGATGGCAACCCACTCCAGTGTTCTTGCCTGGAGAATCCCAAGGACGGCAGAACCTGGTGGGCTGCCGTCTATGGGGTTGCACAGAGTCGGACACGACTGAAGCGACTTAGCAGTAGCATCAGGATCTGTTCAGTAATTTCTGCTAAGAAAATGCTAATCATGGGCTTCCTAAGTGGCTTTATGGTAAAGAATCCACCTGCAGTGCAGGAGCCGCAGAAGATGCTAGTTCAAATCAGGAAGATCCCCTGGAGGAGGGAATGGCAACCCACTCCAGAATTCATGCCTAGAGAATCCCAGGAACAGAGAAGCCTAGCGGGCTACAGTCCATAGCGTTGCAAAGATTTGGACACAACTGAAGTGACTTAGCATGCACACACAGATGCTAATCATGCCATCATAGAAAGTCTGCAATATGAGAGTATTGTTCTTAATGTTTAAAGAAACAGAAGTGTACTTGTTCTGTATTTTTTCAGAAGGGAGAACTAAGATCAGTAAGTAGTAAAGCTTTTGCTTCATTGAAAGTATTCACAGAGACCTGCTCACACTGTGTCCTGATTGCTATAGATGAAATTCTGAACCTGGTTAGAAGGCAGATCAGCTGTGCTCTTAGCATCTCTTCACCCATAACATTCTATATGAGTATCAATCCAGCCTACAGACACCAGACAAACCAGAGTAAAGCAAGCAGATTTATTTTCCTATTCTTTGCGGATGGTGCATCCTTTTCGGAAGTCAAGGGTGGAGTCAGATACCAGCATATTATTTAAGGCAGAATTCAATCCAAACATTTTACTTTATTAAGTCAAGATTGCAGTCTAATTTAAACTGTTTGTACAACTGTTATGAGTTCTACTGGGGAAAAAAAGTGTGGTTTAAAAGCAGTAGAAATAAATTCTGTTCAGATATTTGAGATTATTATATTGCACTAACTTACCTATGCCACTTTTATTTGTCTCATCAAATTTTAAATAAGACTAAAATATTCTTGGCTGCAAAAAAGCTTAATCCAATTCCTGGTGTTTGATTAACTATTTTTTATATATATTTGCCAAATTATAATGAATTTTCATATATGGCATTCATATATTTTGCAGTTACATATCACGCTGAGTGAAGATTAAATCCATAACTAGTATAAACATTCATGACAGATGAAGCTATTTGCCTTGATATTTTGGAGCTTAAGTCAATTAGTTGCATTCTCTTGATCAACTCAAGCCATTTGTAGAAGCAGAAATATATGCTTGTGAATCTAATTTCCTTCTTTTTGTTTTTTTCAGCTGCAGTATTGAAGTATGAGAACAATGTCATGAATATCAGGCAATTCAACTGTTCTCCTCATCCATACTGGCTTCCAAATTTCATGGATGTTTTCACCTGGTCCCTGCCGTTTGTTGGGGAAAAAGGTGTGTTGTGGAATCCTGGGATGTTCTTTTTTTTTCTTTTTCTTTAGATATATTTAAAACAAATTTTTGTACAATGTTGCATTGGTTTCTGTTACAACAGTGCAAATCAGCCATTATTATACATACCTCCCCTGGCTTCCTAGCCTGCCTCCTCTCCCCTCATCCCATCCCTCCAGGTCATCACAGGGCACTGGACGGGGCTGTCTCTGCTACACGGCAACTTCACACCAGCTATCCGTCTTACACCTGGCAGTGTATGTATGTTGGTGTTACATAAAATGATATGAGAAGGAAGGAGAAAACTTGTGGCTCTTTTACCATGAAATATTCAGAAAGAGAAAGCCTTTGGTCTAACCAATAAAACTCACAAGCTGCACCATAGGAGCAGAAATTTGAAAGTGTGTCATTGTACATATTATTAACATGTAATGGATGGAATTAAGGGGGAAATAAAAGAAATGAGAACTATTAGGATAATTTACATAATCTTATTAGAATAATCCAACTTAAAGTAACAAATTCATAGTTTTGACTGGCTTCAAGCTATAATAATGGCTACCTTCTCTTCTTACCCCTTTGTATTATAATTCAAAAGTTCTATTTTATTTTACAAACTACCAGTCAAATTAAAAGGTTGAGATAACCAGGCTTTCCTCACATTTCTGATGTTAATAATAATCATTGAATGAAAGTGATTAATGTTTACAATATTTTGAAACACAGCATGTACAATAACAACAACAACAACAAAATAGTTCATTATAATAATGGCTTGACAGCAAAGAATCCACCTGCAATGTAGGAGACATGGGTTGGATCCCTGGGTTGGGAAGATCCCCTGGAGGAGGAAATGGTGACCCACTCCAGTATTCTTGCCTGAAAAATCCTATGGACAGAGGAGCCTGCCACGATGGGTGGCAAAGAGTTGGACACAACTGAGCAACTGATTGGTGATAAATATTGTGACCATTAGATGAGAAAAATGTATATTTTAAAAGTTGTTTATTAGCATGCTCCAGTTTTTCAGAAGAATTGGTCTTTTCTTTCTTTCCTTCAGTCCCCCTTTATTTGTTTTTTTGTATTTTGACCTAAACTGCAACAAAAATTTTGAGGAAAAGCCTGCACCCACTGAACTTGAGTTTTCCATTCAGGAGGCATGATGGTGATAGTCTGGATCATTCCTCAAGCCAAGTCTTGAGCATCACAGAGAAAGGGAATAGACATTGTAATAAACATAAGAGCTGGCACTTGTTTTAGAAAAATAATGGCCTGTGGGGGAATTTTAGAGAAAAGCTGTGCATTTTTCTGAAATATTGTGTATTTACATTCATACATATATGTAATATATTAATATGTATAATATTTTCCTACAATCCTTGTTTTTTTCTTTAAATGTCCTTTAATGATTAAACCCAAGAAGTTATGAATTGTCATCAAAGAAGTCTTCCCCTTCAACACCAAAACAAGTCAAAAGTAAATTTTAAGAGTCAGTAAATTTTAATTTTAATAGATAAATGTTCCCGGTTCTACTCCATGTCACCACTTCCTTGCACCCATCAGATCATAGCATGGACAGAAAAGCACTGAGAATCCTGACAACTATCCTTGAACACCCTTCATGTGGGTTGTTTCCATTAATTAATCAGATTTTTTGAACATCTGTAACAAAAGAATATAGTAATATATATGTGTACATAACTTATTTTTGATAATGAAACTGAAGCTCTGGGTTAATGTTGGCCCCACTGAAGTTTCACCCTTTCACATATATCTTTAATGCTAGAAGAACATTGATTTTAAAACTGAACTCTTGAAGAAATACTGGACAAGCTTCTTTTCACACTCATGATAGAACCCAACCTAACTTTTAAAAATGTTTAACACAAATAACATGTAACTTAGTATAAAGTGTTGCAGTACTAATTTCTGTGTATAATGCTTTTATACAGCCCTCTTTTAATCTATTTACTCAAGTAAATTTCTTATTAGACTTATCTAAGCTTCATTTGTAAAACCTTTTTGAAAATGAAATTTAATGATATATATCAACACATTAATTTTTTAAATCAATATTCTCAAAGCTATGTCAAATATATTAGTTCATCAATTATCAGTTTTTTGTAAACACAAGCCATATTTCTATCACTAAACTGAGTTCTCTGGGGGACTAAAAATTAAAAAGAGCTCCAGCATTCACTTGATCCCTATGAACCTAATGTTTGTAACCTTGTCTAAATCTAACAGCATTTTTGCACAAATAAATAAAAATTAAAAAGCATTTTCTCCTTCATAGATGTATACTATATTCACATCCACATTTTTCTTTGGTCCAGTATCTATTGACTGATACCTGGTCAATGTTTCCATTAGATTTTGTAGGCATGAGCTGATAATTTTAATAATATAAAGTCTACATAGAAACACAAAGCCTGATATCTTTTATGATCTGAATTTTATAAAAACTATTATGCAGGAAATTCCATCTTCAATATAGGTAAGAATGTTACTGCCAAGCCTGCTCATTAACAGTGCCAGAGTAATAATTAATATTACAGTAAATGTTTTAGACTATTTTTTCTTTCTTTCCTTTGTCTCCTCAGTGACTGAGATGCTGGTAAATGTCCTCAACATCTGCTCAGACGATGAACTAGGGTCAGAAGAAGATGGATTTGATGGTAAGAGCCTTGAGCCTTTGAGCTAATTCAGTTTACTAGGTAGTTACTTGGCATCTTACAGATAACCCTAAGAATAAATTTCTAAGATTCAGATTATGTGTAAATAATATACTGTTGAGAATGAACAATGTTATGATATTTTATAGTTGCTTTGAAGAAATATAAGAAACAAAATCCATGAGAGAATTTTCCCATCACCTTGAAAACATAGTTGAAGCAGTTAAGTACTTGAATAACCATCTTTCAGTAGCTCACATTGCTAAGTCACTTTTTTGGCTCTTTTAGTGCAATTGTTCCTGTCAGTTATTCAAATTTTGATATCTATGATAAAACATAACTTACACATTGACATATTGATATTTATGTCAACTTAATATCTGTTCATATCTGTAATAATTAAATAAATTATTAGGTTTTTTTATTACTGTTTTTTAAAAATACTATTTTGTATTTGTTACCTTCAGGGAGTACACTTTCTATAAAAGACAAAGATTCCTGATGTGGATAGAGAGAAAAATTACTCTGGCTCTTACAAAAGGGCCCTAAAAGGGATGGTAATATACAAAAATGTAGTTGGAAGAGGAAAGTGCAAGAGCAAAATTCATTTCCATAAATGTTTAACATGTGCCTACTCTGCACAGGGCACTCAGGATTCCAAAATGCATTAAAGACTTAAGAAGAAGTTTCAGTCTGATTGGAGAGACTGATGTGTAAACATAAAATATCAATAAAGTAAGACATTATCAAATAAAAGGGAATGGTAGCAGTGGAAACTAGATATTGTGGAAAGTTTAAATTGATACAATTTTTGCCTTTTGAAACTGTACATGTGTAAAATGAAGCAAGAATGTAGCCTTTTCTGAAAGTTACTGTCTGAACAGCATGATTTAATATTTATTTGAGCTTAATACAAATCACATCTAATTTGTATTAGAATACCTAACTAACTCTTAGAGTACCTAAGTCTTTGCAGAATACCTAACTCTTTAGGCAAAAATAAAATGAAAGTGTCCATTCACTCACATACATACAGTCTATATACTTAGGTAAATTTAAAGTGTACAATTATTTCTACTATCTCAAGGTTTTTCTCCTTCCTTAACTTCTCTTGTCTTCATTACTTGTCTCCATGTTACTATTCTTTAGTCATATATCACACTGCAAGGGAATGTACAATACAGGGAAGAAAAGAATTTTTTTAAACTTTTACTAGATTAGAAGAGCTAAAAAAAATAGTTTGTAAGAACTTTCTTAAGTAAACATATTGATATATTTTAAAATATTCAGAAAACCAGTGGATGTTCTGTGCTTTATCCAGATTCTAGCTGTTTCATATGTTAAAGCCACAGTTTGCCATTGTTAACTTTTCCAGGTATAGTTAGATGGTTATATACCATATATAACTATCTATATATATTAGATAGTTATAATACCATCTAAGAGATACTAAATCTTCCTAATGGAAGGTTAGAAAGATATTCTTTTTCCCTCAAGAAAGAATACTAACCTGATGAAATTTAAATCTTAAAAGTCAACAAGCATTTTGTAATAGATACCTTTTACTATGTTTCTGTAACTCCTCAAAAAAGAAGATTAAGTAGCATTAATACAGAGGTGTTGCTCTGTAAACAAATCTCTGTTTTAGCAAGGTTTATTGACCAATAATATTAAATATATAGCACATGGTATGAAATAAGTAGCCCTGCATATGATTGTAATTACATGTTAATTCACTCATTCAGTAAATATATATTGAGCACCTACTGTGTGCTGCCAGATCCTAAAGCCAAAAGCACCTGCTCATTTCAACAGTGCTGGTGTTTCCTGCACAGTTGAGTATCACCAAGACTGGCTCAGGTTTACTTCATTTAGTGAGTTCCTTTACCCACTTGCTTAGTCACTAACATGAAAGGATGCATTTTGGAACTTCCTCTGCTTTAAAATAATTAGTTCTAATCAATGTGCTGTGGTCATCAGCAGTTGCTTTTAAACCTGTTCATGCCAATGATAGAAGTGCGTGTCCTTTTCAGGGCACTTGGAAGAATTCTTTTCTTTCTAAGCAGACCAGTGCTCTTACTCAGTTCAGTTCAGTCGCTCAGTCGTGTCTGACTCTTTGCGACCCCATGAATCGCAGCACACCAGGCCTCCCTATCCATCACCAACCCCCGGAGTTCACTCAGACTCACGTCCATCGAGTCGGTGATGCCATCCAGCCATCTCATCCTCTGTCGTCCCCTTCTCCTCCTGCCCCCAACTCCTCCCAGCATCGGAGTCTTTTCCAATGAGTCAGCTCTTCACATGAAGTGGCCAAAGTACTGGAGTTTCAGCTTTAGCATCATTCCTTCCAAAGAAATCCCAGGGCCGATCTCCTTCAGAATGGACAGGTTGGACCTCCTTGCAGTCCAAGGGACTCTCAAGAGTCTTCTCCAACACCACACTTCAAAAGCATCAATTCTTCAGCGCTCAGCCTTCTTCACAGTCCAACTCTCACATCCATACATGACCACTGGAAAAACCATAGCCTTGACTAGCAGGACCTTTGTTGGCAAAGTAATGTCTCTGCTTTTGAATATGCTATCTAGGTTGGTCATACCTTTCCTTCCAAGGAGTAAGCATCTTTTAATTTCATGGCTGCAGTCACCATCTGCAGTGATTTTGGAGCCCCAAAAAATAAAGTCTGACACTGTTTCCACTGTTTCCCCATCTAGTTCCCAAGAAGTGATGGGACCGGATGCCATGATCTTTGTTTTCTGAATGTTGAGCTTTGAGCCAACTTTTTCACTCTCCACTTTCACTTTCATCAAGAGGCTTTTTATTCCTCGTCACTTTCTGCCGTAAGGGTGGGGTCGTCCACTACCATGTTTGAATCTTAGATCATTTCTGCAGAGAAACAGCTCCAACTTCTAAATGCTCATATCTCATAAATTTGAGAATTTATGAGAAAGAAAAGGAAAACAGAAGTAAAGTTTTCGTTAAAAATGTGTTTAACTTAGGGTGGTATACATTTCAGAGTAAATCATCAGAAATGTTCTTTAGTGCTTTATTTATCATGACACAGAAATTATGGATTTCCTCAAAGCTACTCAGAGAACAACTTGAGAATCTTCCCAGAACTATTTAACTCTTTGGGGGACAAGAGTTTATTGAGAACTTATCTTGTAGGTTTTTTTTTTTTTGCTCTTTTTGTATGATGTTATTTTCAACCTGAGGATCAAGGTTCCATTCTCCCACCCTGTTCCTCCTTTAGGCAGCCTGCAGTGTCTGTTTCTCTCTGGGGCCTGGCCCTATGTTCTATCAGTCCAGAGGTGAAAGCAGGAATCAGAAGACATCAAAGGACTTAATTAAAGCTCTTCCTTAACTTGCTGCATATTCTAAAGAGAAGACATCTCTTGATGAGTCTTTATCAAACCTTTCTCCATATTTTGCTTGATATCCAACATCAGCTATAAAATCCAGGGTAGTAATGGTGCCTTTGCCTGGTGGCTCAGTGGTAATGAATCTGCCTGTTTCAGTGCAGGAGAGCAGGTTTGATTTCTGGGTCGGGAAGATCCCCTGGAGAAGAAAATGGCAACCCACTTCAGTATTCTTGCCTGGGAAACCCCATGGACAGAGGAGCCTGGCGGGCTACAGCCCATGGACTTGCAGAGTCAGACATGACCTAGTGAATAAACAACAATGGGCCTTTACAGACCGTGCCTCTCAGAGGACCTTATCAAGGGGCTTGTTAGTTTTATAAAGTCTGTCACGGATAGGAATTCTCCTCATGTCCTTGAGGAGTGCTAGGTGTGGGGTTCGTTTTGCTTCTTTTCCTGTGGGTTCTGTCAGCTCTCCTTCACCACTTGACAATGAACGTGGCCACAGCTAACGCTTAGGTGTTAGGCATCATTCCAAGTGGTTTATCTGTATTAACTCTTACCCTTTTGACCAGCAAAAACTATGAATTATGTTATGGAAATTTCCTAGGTGATTTATATTGTCCCTAATCCTCAAGACAACTTTTTGATATAGGTGCTATGATTATCCTGGTTTTCCATACAGAGCTCAGGGCAGTGAGGTTAAAACCTAAGGTCAAAGAGCTAGTGAACTCATGGAGCCTGGATTCATGCCAATGTCTGCCTGTTTCTCAGACTCTTGAACTTTCCACAAGCTATTGTTATAGTGCTTGAATTGTTAACAGCATGATGAGCTTCTTTTTTTTTTTTTGCAAAACAACACGATTAGCGAAGCATAATATACTTTAGTTTGTTCTGTTAAATAGCCATAAAATAAAGAAATAGATTTTTTGCACAATCATTTGACCATGAAAGTCAGAGCAAATAAAATAGTTTTGTTTTACTCCTTTAACCTTAATTCACTCCAAGAAGTTATGTGTTTGATAATGAGAAAAATTTTATTGCATCTGAATAGACAAAAAGTCTCCTGGCTTGCCTAGGCTTCTGCTGGGTAGAAATCGTGTCATGAATTTCTGCTCCTCAGCTTCTGCCTTACAAATAAAGGAATTTGATAGCCTGTCTAGAAAAAGATCACTGTTTTAAATTGGTCTGTGGTTCTTTTCTGTTGAAAATAAAATACAAAACTTCTGTTATCTTGTAAAGTTTTGAGGCAGTTTAATGCCAACTGAATGTCTTTTGAGGATCTGGTTTATATGTATCGGGGTCTTTGATTCCTGTTTCCACTTCTGATTTTGGATGATAAAAGGATAGTCTGGTTTTAATTTGGGTTTGTTATTCCCCAGTATATGTCAGCGAAGAACGAAGTCCAAGTAGATGTATCTCATTTAGTAGTTAATTCTCATTAATGAAGAAGACTAATTTCAGAGCACGGATTAGTAAGTGATTCCAAAGTGTTTTGGAGTGGGGGGCAGAAAAACTGACAGAAATCAAGCAATCTCCATCACAAAGCTTTCTTTACTGTTCAGTATTATAATAAGGAAGTCTGGAATAGCCTTAAAAGCCTAATAACAGTTTCATGAGTTAGAAATATTTATTTGGAACTTTCTTTTTGTCTAAAATCTTAGACTCTGAGATCACTATCTTATATATATGTATATGTACATATATGTAAGCAAATTATGTTTGAGACGGTGCTATGTGATAAGTCTGGCTAACAGAAAAGAACTGTGGAGGTAAAACTGAAATCCTGTAGAATAAGAAAGAAAAAATAATAAAAACTAATACATTTCAAGCCAAGTATAGTTTCAAGCTGCCCTGGAAAGACTTAGGACTAAATTAGAATTTATGTCTCTGCTTTCATCTAAAGGAGCAAACCACATGGCGGAACTCTTGTCCTTTATCCACGTTTTTGCCTTATCCTAATGTTAACCACAGGCAAGTCACCGAATATGGAATCAGAGCAGTTTTTTGCATGCCTCTACGAAACCATGTAAATTGTATACAAGAAAATTATCTTCCATCATCTGCTTTGGGTTATTAGATAATTCTTCAAATCTAATATCACAGGTTCCAGAGTGTCTCCCCACTGCTTTCTGTCTAACTTTAAAAAATTATGCAGAACGTTTTAAAGTGCGAAGTTGGAAATTAGTAGGACTTATGTGACATCTTACTGGTCCTTGAGGAATACCTCTTTAAGGACTCGGGTAAAGCATTTTCTACCAAAGCTGTATTTGTTTGCCATGATGAGTGTCTGAGATGAATGTCATCTTAAAAACTCCCTTCTGCTTTGTGCGTCTGGCAGCACATATACAGAGAACCATTAGCTTAGAGCTCTTCCTATGGCTGTAATCACTGTCATTTCTGAGCAGCTGATTTCAGCATCTCACATTTCAGGTTCCCAATCTGAAGGAAAAAAAAAAAAATTATGTCCTATAATAATTGGCAGTTTGGGAGCAAAAGTATTACATTTAATATGAAAAAATTCAAAGAAATGTTTAGACATATTACCAAACAAGAGCTCTGAGGGCACAGTGGCCATATGATTCTTGTTCTATCAACTCTTAGCATAACCTGCCGTCATCTTAAAAGCTGTGTTTGAGAGAAAGCAAATACTTTTTCCAAGCTTGGAAAAATGCTTGGAGAAAGAACAAAGGATGAGTTGGGTTATAATTTAGAAACTGAATACAGTATTTCAAGGTTGAGGTGACTAGATTGGAACAATGATAGTTTCAATAATAGAAGAAAGAGGGAGCTATTCCAGAGAGCGGCCAAGGACTTACAACTATGGAATCAGTGGGCAAAGGAAACCAAAGCAGGTTTGGATGGTTCAAACCTTGGTACCTAGGAGGATGAGAACAGTTATGGAAAAACTTCATCCATTTCAGGAGAAAGATGAGTTTAGTGTCGCAATCCCCAACCTTTTTGGCACCAGAAACCTGTTTCATGGAAGACAGTTTTTCCACGGGCCAGGGATGTGTGGGGGGGGGGGGTGTTGGTGGGGGCAGGGGGAAGAGGCTGGTTTAAGGATGGTTCAAGCGCATCACGTTTATTCTGCACTTTATTTCCATTGTTATTATATCAGCTCCACCTCAGGTCATCAGGCATTAGATCCCGAAAGTTGGGAACCCTTGGTTTAGTGACAGACATGAGTTTGAGTAAAAGTGACATGGCTCTGGAAACATCCAAACAGGATTTGGAAATGGAGCCCTGGAATTTGGGAATGAAACTGGAGCAGGTGACTGAGGCTTTGTGTTAAAAGTCACAATTGAACCTACTAAGAGTCAAATGTGCCTCCAAAGTTACTGACGTGGAAGGAAACATCAGAAAATTGAGCACTGGTCAGGAAAAGTATCCCTTCTTTATGAAGCTGAAGAAAGACAAACAAATGAAATAGAGAAAAGAGTGATGAGGGAAAGACAGTGAGAACCAGGATTGTGGAGCAGTTCAAGCAGCAGCTGTTTAAAAATATTTGCACCAAATGCATAAAAATTACTATGAAATATAAATCTTACCAGAAAACCAGAAAATGAAATATTAGGCTGTCATTTGGTCAGATAAAAGATTATTGGAAAGAGGCAAATAGCAAAATTTGTTTAATGTTTATAATAGCTAAAACAGAAAATTGAAATTATTTTCTAAAAAGCCAAATACTAAAATAAAACTCAAAGCACTTCAATTTTTATATCATGGTATATTTCTATTTTATTTTCTCTATTATTTTTAAATTTCTATATAAAATATTCATAGAATACCATATCTGTATATTCAGTGGTAAATAAACACATGGTCTCTGCCTTCATTGAGCTGAGAGTATAGTACAATAAGAAACCAATTTTAAATAGGTTGCTTTCACAGAGATTTAGATGGTTGGAGGAAGGAGTGTAAATTGGAATAAAATATTTGATAGTTGGAGGAAACGTAAGGACATCTTTCTTGTTCTCTTCTGATGAAGGAAAGAAAAACACTTTGTGTATTTTACTGTTTTAAGAAGTATGACCATGTGAGAAATCCATGTAATTTTTCCAAAAACTTACATGTCAAAGATGGATATCAGCTTATCAGTTTTAAGTTCTCGTATCTTTTTAAAAATACCTGAATTTGCATTATGTAATTGGAGAAAGGAAAGGAAGACATCTATAAAAAGAAAGACTAGTCAATATTTTGTAAAAGTCTTTGTGGTTGCTTGTCATACTTTTGTTAATTACTTTCCAGTTTATTGTTAATTTTTTAAAATTAATATTTCAGTGTGTGATTTAGAGGCTAAATCAGTTTGGTCACATAAATGTATCCTTTATACTTTGTTCCCTTCATAGTACAAGTAACTGCCTTTTTTCATCATGATTATGCTATAAAAAGGAAACAAAATTTATATCCAGTATATTATTAAAACTGAAACATGTCTAAAAATGTACACAGATATTTACTAGATACTAGGGTATAAATTCCCATCCATATATAGGGCTATTAATATTTGGGGGCCTGAACTACCAAACAAGATGCCTGGGTAGCCATCATAGTGTAGCCAGTATCATCAAGTCTGACTTTTTGTGATTACAATAATGAAAATCTTTTTAAATTGCCAACTTAAATGATATAATAACACAGATATTAAAGGTACTTTTTTCTCTTCTTAATACTACATGATTTTGCACAAATGAGTTTATTAGCTGGCATAATTTCACATTACAGAAAATGCAGACTTTGCAGAATGAACTAAACGTTATATACAGCTCTCTCCCTATTAATAAGTAAGTGTGTTAGTTGCTCAATCATGTCCAACTCTCTGCAGCCCCATAGACCATAGCTTGCCAGGCTCCTCTGTCCATGGGATTCTGTAGGCAAGAATACTGCAGTGGGTTGCCATTTCCTTCTCCAGGGGATTTTCCTGACCCAGGGATTGAACCTGGGTCTCCTACATTGCAGGCAGATGCTTTAACCTGTGAGACACCAGGGAAGCACCACTTTCTTTGTAGTAAAGCATTTTGTGGGTCCAACTTCTTAATCTGAAGATTGTACTTAGAATAATTACTAATTGATTGAACAATGGCAGAGTTGTTATAAGTCCAAGGTTTGTAAAACATTCTCTTTATAGTTGTTTGATCTCAAGTGGCATGTTTAAAGGCTATATGAAAAGCTTTAATAAATGCTCAGAAAATCTAAAGTTTAAAAATATTTTTCTATCAGGGTAGTCTACTCTTGCTCTCCTAAAAATCAACTTTTCCCCTTCGTTTTTACTCTTAGCTTATGAGAAGCTATGACATTTCATCCAGTTTTTCTCAGAATTTTAAAGAAACAGAAATCTTGATTTTATTTGGTCGCCCATCTTTGTGGAATGGTCTTTTTTTTTTTTTTTTTTTTTGACTCAAGGCCATTAGCATCCTGGCTTCTATTCTTCCCTAGTGAACTAACATCGTCTGCGGTCCGGCCTTTAGCCAGTGTTTAGCACAAAACACAACTGAGGCCACCAACTAGGCAATTTGATATTAATGAAGATCACACGATCGGCCTTTTAATTTACAGTGAGAAATGCTACTGTTAGAAGAACTGGACTGTTCACCTCTGCACAAGCATTTGCTTCTTAATATAAAGAAAAGACATTTTTGAGTATCATGTATCAAAGATCTGTGCTAAGTGCTTCAGCAGGTAGCATGGTACCTGGCACTGGTCTAAATGCATTCTTCCAGCATTTAGTATGTATGCCCAATTAGGTCCTTAATAAGTACATTGTTCAACTGTTATATCCTCATCTATATTCAGAATAATCCTTGATAGGTTAAACATCCAGGCATTATGAGTGTTTCTTCTATAGGCAATACATCTCCATTATTAGCTTGACACTTGTTATTTCATCTTATTTTGCTTTTATTTTCATTGTCAGTTCATAAAATCGATGCATGTCTGTTATGATAATGAAGTCAATCCAAAATGGCATTTCACATGCTACTAGTTTCCACTTGGGCAAATATAGATAAACTGAAATGTCCTCTGTAAGGCATAAGCTGAATATGTGAGAGTATCTCAAAAAATAACCAAGCTTCCTAATCTAAAGTCTAATTTTTACCCAAGTTATAATTATGCTTATAGCCAATTTCTGCAGTTATACCAGGGAATCATTGAACAGATGGAACACAGTGTCTCAGAGAACAAAAGTCCGTGGAATCAAATTAACACTTGGAAATGAAAGTAGCTTTTAACTATGTATTTAAGATAACCAAATAATGACAGTTATTTGACATTTAGGAGTAGTCTGTACATTTTTAAGACTTCCTATCCAAAGAATCCAGTTATGTTTTATGACAAGAGAAATTAGAATAAATATTCTAGACTGTGCTGGCCTTTTTAAAAATCCGCTACATAGGAGAGTCTTTTTATTTAAAAAATATACATATTTTCAAGGATCCTCTGATGCTTTCAAAATGATATGTAAGACAGACTAGCCCTATGCCAAATATCACACCATTGTAGGGCCTATTACATGCTGAGATTTTAGTTGAGCTAAAAAACATATGGAAGAAATTCAGAATATGTGGTTTGGAGTGGTTTGGAACGAGTAGTCATTATGTCTCAATTTTATCACCTATAGATATTTGATATAGTATTGTTAGAATCAAAATTAGGTATTCCACACATTTTAGGTTGTAGTCCTCAAAAAGATCAATTTTTACAGAGATTTTTTAATTTGTTATTTTGAAGGTGTTTTTCTCCAATAGAATAACCTACATAAGCACACACACAGCTATTATGGGAGGAGCAACACCTCCAATCTCATTGAACTAGGTTAAACCAGCACTGACCCTAAATGGATCAACAATGCAGGATTCTCCAGTTATGGCTGGTCAAGGAGATCTTCCAACAGCTATCACCTGTAGAAATTGGGTGATATAATTCTTGATAGAGCAGTTATCTTCATGCCAGAGTATTTGGACTACTGGGATTCCCCAAAGGGATTTCAAGAGGAGTAAGGGAATCCATTTTTACATCCTCAGCCTACATGTGTCTTCATTCCTAAAGACGATCAGCCTGGGACCTCATCAGATGCAAGCTCACTGCAGTCTTTCCTTTGCCACCTCCTCATTCATTCTCAGTTGCTTTTCTCTTATTTTAGCAGAAAGGCATGGGCCTCCCTATTAGTCACTGTGAACACTGCCCAGAGCACTAAAACTAAGAGACAATGGAAAAACTCAGTGCCTAGGAAGTCTCCTTAATCAAGGCAGTGTAACTGCCCTTTCATCCTTATCATTAAGGGATAGGTTCAATCAAATTATATCTCTGTGTTTTTTTTTAATATTCTTGAACATTGACCATATACTTGTGCTACTGGGTTCAGTTATGTACTTCTAATAATCGTGATTTTGATTACAAAAGAAGTTGTAAGACGTAAGGCCTCATTGTCTTAGGAAATTTTTTAAAATAAATTTAAAATTTTAAACATATCTTTTGGAAGAAAAGTATAATGTGATAAAATAGTGTATATAATATACTAAAGTAAAATCAGGAAAATTGAAATGGAAATGCAATTTCAAAGAAAAAAGGACCAACATGAGAATTTTTTCTTTGAAAGGATGATGATAGGATGACATTGCTGTGTTATTTATATACTACTGGTTTTTTTTTTAAAAAGTAGTATTGTCAGTTCATTTTAAAATGGCAATGTTTACAACATTATGTATTCCACATAATTATTTAAACTTGGAGGTGAGAATAATATTCTTTGGGGGATAGTCTTTTGTAGATGCATAAGTGAAAAAAAGGTAAAGATTGCATCATTATAGCCAGTCCATCAGAGTGGACACAGTTTCTCAGAGCTTATGATACTGTCCCTAATTCCCAGGACTCAAGTGCCTAGTGATATAGACAAATGTAGTGAAGCGCTTGTCAAGCTCACCACAGCCAAGGGCAAAACTGAGTAAATGTTTAAGTAATTTCTGTACAATGTCACTTTGTTGAATATAGAAGCTCAAGACTTGTTATTGTTAAACTAGGTCAGAGAAAGAAACGACAAGAAAATAAGTTGTAGGCACATGGTTTGGCTCCAAGCCTTATGGGGGCCAGTTCGGAAAACGTGTCCTCCCATAAATGATCATAAATGATGATTTCATCATCATTTGTCCAGAGCTATAAAGACAAATTATGCAAAGTTTTTAGACGCTTCTGAAGAAATGCTCTGTCTTTGCGTGGTATCCTATTTCTAAAGTGCTGATTTTGGATGGAAACCTTTTGTCTTAAATGTACACAACAAAAGATCTTATTATCTCAACACCTTAGGCTTTGTTCCATCAATAACCTTTATTCAAATTCAGTAATTGCCCTATGTGTCGAAAAATAAAACCTGGAGACATGTCTAAACTCTGCTTAAAAGTAATGAATCATAATAAAATTTTACTTTCCAGTGGCATAAGTTTCTTACAGAGAGGGACTTCATTTCCCTTAACAAATTTGAAAAAGTGAGTTTTCTATATTATTTTCTGATTTTGAATTAAAAGATTTAAGATATTTGAAGCCTATCAGTAAGAATATAGTTCTTAAACTATATCTTTCTTCTGAAAAAGTGTGAGATGTTAATATATATACACTCCTTTTAATATAATGTATTTGATTTAAAGACATGTGCTATGGATACACTTGTTAAAAGTCATTCAAAGAAAGAAGCCTAAATAATAAAACATTTGAGGCCAGTGTAAAAATGAAGTTGAACTGTCCCAGTACTTTCTCCATTAAATATTAAGCACTCAATTTTTTGAAAACAGCTTTTTTACCTTCTAATAATACGAAAATATTCCTATTTTATAAGATATTTAAGTGTAAAACTTTTATGTAGCTCATCATTTTCACTTCTTACAGTTTCAAAAAGGTATCAGAAGCAATTAGATTCTGTTGAATTGGGCTTAATCAACAAAATCTTAGCAGTCCAGATTCCCCCGGCAGCTGGTTGGAGAAGAGCAGGGATGGAGGTCAGGGCACTGAGGACTTTTCTTCCTGACTGCCTTTGTTGAGTTCATGCATCCTTCATGTAACACAAAGAAAAGGAGGGATGGAGAGACTCCTGTTCTTAAAACTGCTATCTCGCTTTTCTCTCAAAAGCAAGCTTCTTCCAGATAAAATGGTGTGTTTGTTTTTTCTTTTTTTTTTTTTTTCACATTTTATTATGAAATGTTTCAGACATAAAGGAATGTTGAAAGAATTGTATAGTCCTCTCCCCATCACTTACTTTTTACAATTAACATTTGGGTATATTTGCTTTGTCACATCTCTGTCTCTCTACCCAGCCATCAGTCTGTCTTTTTCTTTCTTTCTTTTCTTTCTTTCTTTCTTTTTCTTTCTTTCTTTGGAAAAGGGGTGGGTAAGTGCAAAGTATGTTCTCTATACCTCTATGATGAGTACAAAAAGTGAAATGAAAGTGTTTGTTCCTTAGTCACGTCCAACTCTTTGAAACACCTTGAACTGTAGCCCACCAGGCTCCTCAGTCCGTGGAATTCTTCAGGCAAGAATACTGGAGTGGGTTGCCATGCCCTTCTCCAGGGGATCTTCCTGACCAAGGGACTGAACCCAGGTCTCCTGCATTGCAGCAGATTCTTTACCTTCTGAGCCACTGGGGCTTATATCTAAATGTTTTCTTTGTTCCTAGCACTACGCTAAAGCCTTTACAGTTTAGCCCCAGGCATGCCCTGCTTCTCTTCCCACACTACCCACACCCCAGTGTACCCAAACTCGATGTGTGCCAGACATCTCACCCATCATCTGAATATTTCATGGATTCTTGCAGCTTCCACGTGTTTGAAAATTCTCGTCCTTCTGTGGAGACTTTTCCCTCCTCTTTAACTCTTACTTATCCTTTAGGATCCTTCAGCTGTCACCATTTGGGTGAACATTTTCCTCCAGACAATTAACACCTACTTCCAGTGGTAAATGTTTAACAACCCATCACTGCAGAAAGAAAATGGCCCTCGTTTGTAGGACTTGCAGATTTTGTTGGTGTAAATTCTCTTCCCTACCGCTGGTTTCAAGCTACAGACAGGAAGTTCGTTACTGAACAGGGAGTTTAAGAAGAGATGGGCTCAGTGCACTCTCTCCAGCTGACAGCAGCGCTCCCCACTCCGCGGCCTCCTCCTCTCTCACCCTTGTCATGTGTGCTGTTGGTGATCCAGTGATCTCCTAAAGCAGAAACCATGCTTCACTCCTATTTCCGTTGCTAGCTGTTAGCTCACGGCAGGCTATAGAATAACAAAGCATTCACAAGAACACGTAATGAATAATACATGATTTGGGTACCAAATTGTATTCTATAGAGTACCTTCCACACTGCTGATTCAGTTAAAACAGGAATTACAGTAGTCACTCAATGGATGGATGGGAACAGCGAGCCATAGGGAGCTAGGGTCTGTAACGTGTAGCCGGTAGCGCATGTGTTAGAACCTGTCTTTGCCCTGGCACTTGACCGCTCGTCGCTGTGAAGCTGCTGCAAGTTTCCAGTTCCCTTCAGAGCCTGTCAGCATTCACTCAGCAGGCCATTTGGCATAGGTACCTTCCAAACTCCACGAGGAGTCAGCAGGGCACTGAGTTAAGGTCAGGAAGGACACATGGTAAAAGCGGATCTTTAAAGATTCCCTTGGTCTGTACATTAACCTCTGAGGAAAATGGAGTGTGCCAGAGTGCCTAGCTTTTGAAAATAGTAGCATAATACCCCCAGGCATAAAAGAAGATTAGAACTTAAAAGGTAAAGCAAGAGACAGGCCCCAAAAAAAGTGATAATTATTTGAATGGAAACACAAAATGTAATTTTACTTAAAATTGCTCATTATTTTTAACCTTATGAAAGATTGCCTCTCAGTTTTGGACTTTCGAGTTAAAGTAAGTGATTATATTCTTCTCTGAAAATTTGTTAACAGTAGTTGCCTATTAAAAATTGTTTAATGCTTGGGCTTCTTGGGCTTCCGTGCTGGCTCAGATTGATAAAGAATCTCCCTGCAGTGCAGGAGACAGTGATCCACTGGTTGAGACTCTGCGCTCCCAATACAGGGAGCACAGGTTCAATCCCTGGCTGGGGAACGAAGATCAGGCATGCTATATGTTTAACATAAAAAGTATTTTTTGTGCCCTCATTATTCCATATTCTGAATTTTAAGCTGAGCTACTGTGATACATTTCCACAACCTAAATAGAGTTAAGTTCCAAGAATGTTAAACGTGACATTGTATTTGCATGTCACAGCTAGTAAAAGTCTGAAAATGTGCATTCTTCCTTGACCTTTCTATAGAATTACAGACTGTTAGGGTTTGCAATTGAGCCTAAGTATTTAAATAAGAGTTTTAATGAATAACAATACTAAATATGCAAGAACCTTTATATCTGAACTTAGTTCTATCCTGCTGTTGTTCAGCTTCTCTAAGTTTAATTACATATTAATTCAAATATTTTATTTGAATATTTTACATTTTCATGGATTGTAAATGTGTAGTATTCGTTTTGATTTTGATTATGTGGAATATAGAGAAGGTAATTGCCCAGGATAAAGCTTTGAGATATTCACTTTTAAGGTGTCTTCTTACTGTTCTTTGCTTAAGTTCACTGACTTTTTGAGTAAATACATTTGAATTTTATAAAAGATGTACTAAAACCTCTTACTTACCAGGGTTACTGAGAAATCTAGAGAGATAGCATCTCTTCATTAGGATAAATTACTTACCATTACCATATGCTGTGAATTTCTGTTTGTTGGGAACACGGCCATGAATACATAAAGTATACCTGCTCTGTACCCTCTATAGTACTCTCCAGTAAGTCCCTAGGTCTGAAAAATAAGGAATCCTAAACTGGCTCTGTCAGAATGTTCTTTTACATTTAAAATTCCACAGTTATTTGAGCATTTTTCTGAGTCCCCTGGCTCATACTGAACTGAAAAGGACGGCTCTGCGTAATTTGTTTCTCTTCCTTTCCTGTTAGTTTCTTTGTTTTCGTTGCTCTGGTTATGGTTTTTACAAGTCCTTTAATGAAAACGTTCTAAGAGATTAGCCTTCTCAGATACTTCTCACTTACTTGACTTGACTTTTCCCCCTTCTCATTCCTCTTAAATATACCCAATTACACTTCTAGACTACTCCTTGCTGCTTTTCTTGTTGTGCTGCTAAATATAGTCACCAGTTTTGGAGTCCTCCCACATGTTCCATTCCTTGTGTCTGTTGGATTGATTTTATGATCTGGCCATACTGTTTTTGGAGAGGGTCAGACTCTTTCCCCTTACTTAGCACATCATGACTTCTGACAGACGGGGTCAGTCAGACTGGGGAATATTAAGCCTAGGGTTGTAGTAGCACACCAGTTAGTCAGACTGATGCAGGATTTAACTGAACAACTAAAAAAAATATGTAGGAAAACCACTGTGAGGCGACTAATTGCTACCCCACATTTTTTCCCCCTTAACAAATGTCCTTTGGTAGTCTTAAATGTCCTTTAGTAGATCATAAATCATCTAAAATTCAAGCACAGAAGCTTTAAACTTTCAAATGGCCTCTAGGACAGGTTTTATGTAAAGAATCACAATTGGACATCATAGATAATAACTAAATATTATTAGAAACTCAGAATAAAGTTTTAGGGAGGGCCAATAAAGTTTTAGGCACACTCCATTTTCTCCTCCAAAATTCTGACCAATTAACAGACTTAATTAACAGAACCAATTATAAATGAGAATCCATGTTTCTACTTGGTTATCAGAAACACAGGATTGTAGCTTAGTCGAGCTATTCTGCCTGCAAATGAGTGAAATAAGTTTAAGTCCATATGGGAGAAAGCCATAAGTTCTGGTTTGAGAGATGAGTATGTTTTAACACCAAATAAAAATCCCATTATCTGGATGGACCACAGTAGATTCACCTACTAAAGGAAATCTTTCTTGCTTCCATTTTGGCAATTATGAACAAAATTAGTATAGACATCTGTGTACAGGAGTTTGTGTGGACATAAGTTTTCAACTCTCTTGGAAAAATACCAAGGAGCAAGAGACAGAACAAGCCTGTGTGCGTTTCAAGATCCTGCCAGCATCACTTTTGCTAATGTTGCTTTACCCAAAGCAAGACACGTGGCCACGCCCAGATTGGGAGTAGGCAAGTGATGGGGAAAAATAGATGCAAACCAGTTAGATGTGTTGGGGGATACCTTCTATGGTGTCATTGTCACTAGAGAAAAAGAAATAGACAAGAATAGGGGCTGGGTGAGGGCTTTTAAGTCAGAGAAAAGAGGAAACCAGCTCCCAGGTACGCAGCTTCTAAGGTAGTGTCACCTCTGACAAATTAACCCACCCAGAAGAAAAAAGTGACCCATTATATTTTCACTTCCTTGGGGTGAATAGAAAATCACCCCAAGGTGATTTTATAGAAATAGAAATAGAAAAAGAAAACTTACAGCAACAGTCACACAATTTGGAAATGGCCCTTTTTCTAGCCATTTCCAAATTGTGTGACTGTTGCTGTAAGTTTTCTTTCTTATAGAAGTGTTAGGTCAGTGATTAATTGTTTGGCCCTTATCAAACAATGAAAAAGATTTCAAATCCAATTCTTAGAAGTCATAAGAAACAGCAAAAATATTTCCTTCAAAAAAAGGTCATAAAGCTTGGACTTACCATGAATTAAGAGATCAAAATGTATACCAATTATCACCTTTAGACCAGTCTCTGAACAAACTGTGTGATAACTGTTGAATTACAAACATTTCTGATATTATCTGATATGGTCTGCTAAGAATATTTTGTTATATTCCTATTAGTGGCAGTAGAATTAGAAAGAAAATCTGCTTGTATTAACACTTTCTACAAAGTCCCATATGTTTACAAAGGATATCTTATCCCTTTTGGCTTCCCCAGTGGCTCAGCAGTAAAGAGCCTGCCTGCAATGCAGGAGACACAGGAGATTCGAGTTTGATCCCTAGGTTGGGAAGATTGCCTGGAAGAGGAAATGGCAACCTACTCCAGTATTCTTGCCTGGGAAATTCCATGGACAGAGGAGCCTGATAGGCTACAACAGTCCATAGGGTCCCAAACAGTCAGACATGACTGAGTGATTGAGCATGCATGCCATCCCTTTTACTTTGACATATAAAAATCTTAAAAAGAGAACTTTTTTTTTTCTGTTTTGCACTTCTTCAAACATTACCTTGAAAATTTAAAAAGAAATAAAATAGATTCACTAAAGATCATATAGCATTATTCTAAAACTATATAAAAATATATAAAAAGCAAAAATGTTTATAATAACAGCAACCTATGTAGATTGACTTTTTTAAATTTGGAAAATGCAGTCAGTGGTAAAACTTAGACTTATGTGTAACTTTTCTACAGAAGTGCTAAAATACAAACTATGTTCCACCCTCTCTCACTAAATCCAGTTCAGTAGTTTTCTGCTTTTTCTTCTAGAATTTGTGCAGTAACCAGTAGATGAAAGAGTATCAAGTGCTAAAACAAATGTTTTACGGCCATTGATACTATAAATATTATAAATACTATAAATACCCCCAGGGAACATAAGGGGTTAAGAGAGGGTTAGTTTGATCACTTCAAAGGACAACTTTTGCAAAAGAAGTTTCCTAAAGTAGTCTCCAAGCATGGAGACCGGAAATGAGTAGAAGATCCTGGTGACTCACTTCCTCTTCGTGCCAGTACACGTTCCCTTTGTATAAATAGAAGAGGACAGGAACCTGCCTCATTGGAAATCTCAAAAGTTGCTCTTTGGCATTTTGAGAACCTGTAAAGTATCACAGGCAAGCATTTATGCCTGGAAGCATAAGCTTTTGAACTTGATTCACAGATAAATCCTTGGTTTAGTCACTAAGTCATATCTGACTCTTGCAACCCCATGGACTGTAGCCTGCCAGGCTCCTTTGTCCATGGGATTACCCAGGCAAGAATACTGGAGTGGGTTGCTGTTTCCTTCCCCAGGGCATTTTCCCAACCCAGGGGTCAACCTGGGTCTCCTGCATTGCAGGTGGATTCTTTACTGACTGAGCCATCAGGGAAGCCCAAGGGGAACAAAAAACAAACCTGATTTGGCTTACAGCAGTTTGTTATATATGTAAACTAGTCAACTAGTTAGAGTTCAATAAAAAGTCACCTGACTTCTCAACTATGTTTTTAAAATGCAGGAGCAACGGCTGCAGCCAGGAAGGAGGTGATAAGAAATAAGATCCGAGCCATCGGCAAGATGGCCAGAGTGTTCTCGGTTCTCAGGTGAGATCATGGTCCTCTGCTCTGTTTTGCCTTGATTATATGTCACTGAATAGTGTCTTAATACTTTAGTCTGGTCATTTAAATATATTATTAGAAACTATTTTCTTTTCTTTAATTATATTTTAAATGGATTTGTTAGTTCCTCACTATTTTAGTCAAATTGAAATCTATTAAATTATTTCTGTAGAGAAAGCCTGTAAGTGGTCTGCTTCACATTTTATGCCCTCTATGTGCTGCAGCACTTTAAAACATTTATTTCACAATAGATTCAACATATTATAAAATAGAACAGCTATTATAATCCTATTTTTCATTCACTCCCTGCAGTAAAAGACGAATCTACCAGGTGTATTTCACAAGATTTCTAGGAAATGAACATGAACCATAAAGCTTGTTTATGAAAATCTATATTATTCAAATCATTGAGAATGAAAAGATTATTAAGTTTCATTTCCCATATGTTAGTTATTTTTTACATGGATCATGCATCATGTTGTTATTATGCATGGACTTAAGAAAACAAATATTTTCTTAAAAAGGATTAACTACTCTTTACTTAAATTCGGTTATCTATTCTTAGATAACGCAAAGTATATTTCTCCTCAAATGATTACTTTAATCTACAGTATGATTATATGTGAGGAGTATAAAAACAATTCACAATTACAGTATTAACAAGGGTAAATAGGACTGTCTTGGGGAAAAGTCCATCTCCACATTGTATAATATCATATTCTAATTTTTGCCAGATTTTTTCCAACTCTTTTTCATGGAGTAGCTACAGTGGCTCTTTTGATTTCCGCTTCTTGCTATTTCTATCTCACTCCTGGTAGAGTCACTAAAGAGTAATTTAGTGATTTGATACCTAAAGCAGGGAGCCGTGAGCAGGATGAAAAGCACCATCATCCTTTCCCAGAGACACCAGATCAAAGTCAGTAATAACTGTGCAGGAGCAGCCAAATCTTGAAAAGTCATGTTAAAGCTGAAAATAGAGCATAGTTGCTCCCTGCGGCCTGATGAATGAGGCCACCTTTGCTCTAATGCTTTACATTCCTCACTGAACTTGCAGGACTCATTCATTCCTTCTAAACAAATGTAATAAAACTTAAAGCAGCAATTATGTATCATGAAGAAAAAAATTAAATATAACAATGTAATAAAACTTGAAGCAGCAATTATATATCATGAAAAAAAATTCAAGTATAGTAACTAAGAGGATAATCCATAGGTCAGATTTTTTTAAATCTCCCTTTTTCTGTCTGGTTTTCTCTCCCAAGTCAAATCAGCCCTACTTATTTTGTTGAGCCTTAGCAGTAAAACTTATAACAGCTCTTTCCCTGGCTCATTTTTTTTTTTTTTAACATATTTATGGTGTCATGGAAGATACCCAGCAACACTTCGTTTTGTGACACCTGGTTACAAAATCAGAATTGTTTTCCATATCTTCAGGATTCAGAAGCATGTGAACCCCTGACAGTTTTATAATTCCCAGCTTTATCTTAGCAGTCATGTCATTTGCGTAACATGACTTCTATATGAATGTGTGAAAATACAGTGTGTTCTAAGTAAAAAAGGGGAAAACAACAACAACAAGGGAGCCAAGGAAGAGTTCCATGTGAGTTCTTTTTTTTTTTTCAATGTGCGTTCTTATATACATTTTTTCCCTGTAAGTCTGATCTTTTTCTTGAAAGAAAATAAAAAGTAATGTCCCCTCCGCCCCCATTGTGCCTTTGCAGAGAAGAGAGTGAGAGTGTGCTGACGCTGAAAGGCCTGACGCCCACAGGCATGCTCCCCAGCGGCGTGCTTTCTGGAGGGAAACAAACCCTGCAAAGCGGTAAGCAGGCCCATTGGTGCACCCTGCGCTGGCACCTCAATCGCTGTGTCATTAGAGCCCTGACTTACTCATCCATTTAAGTCTTGGTCTTCAGTTCTTCTCAGCTGAAAGGGCTGAAACCGCCCCCCATCAGTTTGACCAGTCATGCCCCAAGTGGTAGCTCCTTCATTCGCTAGAATGTGGTCCTTACCCCACCCCCATGTCCTCATTTGCACACTAATCAGGCTTTCAGGCCTCACTGTAAGACAGCTCATTTAGCTCACCTACATGCCCTATAGGTTTGACCACTTGGAACCAAGCAGTTGCTAAAAACAACTTGTTAATTACATGTTTATTAAATGTGCTGGTTATCTACTGGAGTGAGGAAATAAACACATGCACACGTAAAAATACATATGTAAGTATAGGATTCAGTGGAGAATGGAAGAAGAGTATACAAGGATGATCTTGTTTTGAATAGAAGTTGAAGTCAAAGGTGTCTTTCCTCTGACTTACTCATCAAAACTTGAGAGTGATTAGAATCATATTTCATTTTTTAAAAAGGATGAAAACATTTCCTTGAAGATAGCTCTTGTATTAAAATCTATAGTTTTTTGAATAAGTAAGTGCTATCCAATAGAACTTTTTGTGATGGTGGAAATATCTCTATCTGTACAGGAGCCACTGACAACATATGGCTATTGAGTGTTTGAAATATAACTGTACAACTGGAAATATTTTGTACAACTTGAAATATATTTGAAATATAACTTATACAACTGAGAAACTGTATTTTACCTAGCTTTCGTTACTTTGATTTAAATAACCATATGTGGTTAGTGGCTACTGTATTAGACAGCCCAGTCAATGTGCTCTTTTACTTTTGTTACTTTTGTTATCTATTTTTACCAATATTTTCATTAATTAAAGTACCATTTCAGCATACTTTATGGAAATTTTGCTTTTAGATTAGACCCTAACAGAAAAAAAATGAAAACAAAAATATGCTCTAAGGTTTTAAAACAGTCTCAGCCTCTTGCTTATTTTCCTGTATCTTTCCCTGAATCTTTTTTTTGTGTGTGTGTGTTTTCTTTTCTATTCCTGTCCCTCAGTCTGGAAGATCCTGGTATTCCTATGGTTATGTTATTTAGGTACAGCTCTTCTACAGAGTGATGCCCCAGTTCATGGATGCGGTACTGCTAAACGGTCACCTCCTAGCAGCATCACTAAAATTTTCTTTATTTTCATGTGAATTTATTCCAACATCAATGTATTTGAGTTTCCACCAAAAGAAAAAAAATTTCTAAATGAGAGTAGGAAAATATCACAGTAAATAAATAAATAAATCCCCTATTTAATGTATAGCTAAAAAAATTATTTTAGTAACTTTGAAGGAAAAAAATCAAAAATTTTCCCACCAAAGTAAACATGCTCTAAGAACACTGGCATATTTCTTTATCATATGCATCATAATTTATATGCACGAAATGCACAGCTACCTAATTAACTAAAACCTGCATAGTTTCTGAGAAGCACAGTTTTACAGTACAGCGAGTGTATTATCAGAAACTATGGATCACAGTTGCTTTAGAAGAATACACTTAATAATGGACAGTACACATGTCTAATATGTGTTGGTGCTGGTGCAACTCCAGATTCTTTTGCTTTACTTTTAAATTTAAGTGACTTGAGTTCTTACAATTCTTTGTTTTGTTTTCAGATTTTCACCTGTATTTTAACCTGGAATTTTTAGTTGTTCTGTTGTTTTATTTTAGATCCATTTGTTTGCCATTTGGTGTTGAACTTACACACACTCAAGCACATACCCACAGCAGACATAAGGTTTTACAACCTTGTTAGTCCTGAGAATTTGAAAAGTCAGTGTATACTTTGAATGATGTACACAAATACAGTTTCAGAATTCATTGTCTGATTCGCTTAAATTTGTCTAAAAGGGGGAAACTACTTAAAGTTGTACTGTTTGGTTTTTCGCCATAGCGGTAACCATCATACATTTTTATCATAAGGAATTTAGAATGCACTGTAAGTAAATTATAGTGCACATTTGGCAGTTGCTCTAGTCTTAAAACCTTAAATTAGAAGAAACATGCAAATTAAAGTCAAGGGGTAGGATTTTAATATTAAACATTTTGAAATTACAGAGTTTTGCATTTTAGCACTCAATTAGGGAAATATCCCCTAACCTTGATAACATAGAAAAACTCATGCACCTGTATAGCAAGAATATAGACCCTAAGCTTATTATAAAAATTGCTGATAAAGCAATGGGCTTTTAAAGTTTTGCCTCTGAAATATGCTGAGATTTCAGTATTTAGACTGACTTTTCTTTAAAATGCTAATAGAATTATTGCTGCTACTGGCATGCTACCACTTGATGGTAACATTTCAAGAGTTTTGTTTCTAAAAATAATATTCCGGTGAGGAAAACTGATTGTAAACTGGGTTACCTGGCAGAAGACATCCAGACTATCCCATCCCCTTCCTCTTCCTTTTTCCTTTTTCCCTCACACTTGAAACATGTTCAGTGTTTATCTTTAGAGTCATATGTGTCATCAACTCGGAGGCAGCTCTTAATTTTCATGCCCCCTGCTTTTCCATTCTACTAGGAAATTGTGCTATTTAATATTAAATAGTGTGAATTATTCCACTGACAATATGGCAGTGCTTCAAGTTTTGCCATTTGGGGGGACATTTTAAAACTGTAAATCACCAGTCATAGCAGTGGATTTTTTCATACTTCACGTGAGTCAGATGCACATTTTCGATTGACCTAGTCCCTTGTAGATTCAATCTAAGTCAAAGAAACCTTTCCTGAGTGTTTTCCTAAAGGGTTAATCTTGTGGTCATTTATTTAGTGAGCAAAATCCAAAGCGGTTCACTCAGATATGTGTATCCAGCTCATTAAAAAAAAAAACAAACATCATTTTCGTGGGTTTTTTTCTTTTCTTTCTTTTTAGCATTTCTGTTTTGTTGTCTGTGCCAGAATCCAGCACTTACAGGAACACTAATCATCTTAGCTCCCTTGATCGTCACTGATTTGTTCTTAGAGTTAAAAATCCTCTGCTCATTTTTCTCATTCATTTTGCACCCCCTTTCTTCTCTTCAGCTACTGTTGAGGCTATTGAGGCTGATGAAGGTAAATTGGCCAGTCCCCTTTCTGTTGTACCTGCAACAGATAAGGGCTCTGCTGGGTGTATTCATTTCTTTCTTTCTTTCTTTTTTTTCTTTTTTCCTTTTTTTTTTTTTTTTGCTGTAGCTTGTAAAGAGTGTGTGGGTGTTGGGCTAACAGTTGTGGCTCAGTATTAACCAAAATGTTCTTGCTTTAAAGGGGAAAATGTCCTTTTCTGGTTTGTTTGTTTGTTTTTTTCCCTTAAAGCTATGTTTGACTTTGTATATAATGATCCTAGTATAATCACAGAAAACAAAAGGATAACAGATCTTGAACATGTGGGGTGGGGGTTATGGCAGCCGTTTTGACAAACAATAGATAAAACAATATTCTTTGAGCTGAACCATGTCCCTCCCTCAAATCACTTTCAGTCAGTACTGAAAAGGAGAGGATAAAAATAGCTTTATGAAATCTAGTCTTCAGAAATTTCTAGCAAAAAACAAAAGTTCACTTGAATAGTGCTTTGTTGTAGTTCAACGTTAATTTTTGTCTCTAAAAAAATATCCCAAGAGACAGCTGTATTCAAGATAAACAGTTCTGCTAGTCTTATGAAATTTTAACCTACTGGCATTTGTAAGACAGCTAGCACCACCAAGATATTTTAAAGAGTTCAAAAATATCTAGTGGCCGTGGAAGTGACCGGTAACAAGCATAGTGAATATTGTCATCACTCAGCTGGTTAATGTCCACTGAGTGTCTGCTTTGCGCCATGCACTGTGCTGCGAGCCTCAGGAGAATCGAGATACGCACATCACTGACTGCGCCCCAGCCCTGCTCAGTGACAACAGAGTGGACCTCTCGCAATTTCTTTCGTGCTCTTTAAATGTCAAGTTACGAGAGAACTGCTTATCCAAATAGTTTTGAATATGATACATACCATATCCCCTGAAAATTTTAAAAAGAATAATTTGAAGTTCCCCTTTAAAACAAAATTCTTCAGTTGTATTTTGTTCTTGCAAGATAATGTTTCATTGTTCCCAAAATTGTGTGATATGTTCCTTCGATATGATGTAAAATGTGCCACTTTAGACTCTCTCATTTGTACGTGATTTGGATATAGTAGGGGAAATGATAGCACTGTAAGAGAAAATACAACTGTTTCCTAAATAGCAGTGAATAAACTGCTATTTATGTGGGAATTCTCTATTCCTCTTGGCAAATTCTAATCTGCAGTGTGCATTCTCGTTGATAGTTTGGCTGTTTTCTGTGGTTTCTGTGACTCTGTGTTGTGTTAAGTATACTACCAATGTAAATTGCTAATACCCATTGTCTGACCAGCAACTACAGCAGAGCACACATTCTTCCAGACCAGCGTAGACAGAATGATTAGAAACGGAGCCCTATTCCAGACATAGCCCTTGTTCTTGCTAGATTTTGAAATTCTATGCTCCCACTCTATTGGCTTTTCAGACCTTACACAACCTAAAAAAGAGATTGCACTTTTACCATTTCAATTCATAAAATCGCATCATCAATTATGATGACTAACTTTTTATATTTATTCATTATGATGAAATGATATTCACAGTAGTTTAGCAAAACAGTAGATACTGCTTTGTCCCTGAAAATCACTGAGTTCATTTTCAGGGTGGGTGCTCATTAGACAGCTCTGTTATTTTTGTGATTTCTGACTGAATTAGAGAAGAATTAAAAAGCTTTGCTTTGGGCCTTGGTCTTTCCCCATTCCCCTATCTTCTTCCTCTCATAGTTGACTAATCACCATGATGCTAACCTTTAAAATGCAGAGGGGGAACGAACTGTTTCTCATCGTTTAACGAGTTTGGAAGCAACTGTGTCTATCTTTTAAGAATCTCATCCATACTAATGAAAAGCACTGTACATTTGTGTGGGAGTGGCTAGCAAAGTTTCGGCTTGAAACTGCTTTCCTTTTTTTCTCAAATAGGGTAGGAAGGACAAAGGTACAATGAAATTGTCCTTCATCAGCCATGGAGATGCAGCCCAATTCAACACTGGTGATTGGCCCTTCAGTGTCTGGCTTGCGTTTTCACAGGGAGTAAAGCAATCTGGTGTTCCCCATTTATGTATGGTTCCCCATTTATGTACTTTATTTTCAGCTCACTGGTTGGTGCACCCATTGAAGAAAACCTTAAGTCTCTCGTGCAAATGCTTTATCTATCTCTGGAGCATAGTAGGATACCTGGAAAAAAAAAAATCAAATATCGGTGCTCCCCTTTTGAAAATTCCATGTTTTCATTGGATAAGGCCCAAACCATTCCCATTCATTTTTGCAAAGTGTTTTCCCTTTGTGATTTGTGAACCATCGCTTAATATCTACATTGATCTACTAAGAAAGAGTTTTTCTTTAATTTATGCAGTAGACCAGATGAACATCAGTTTGGCCTGTTTGCTGCTGATGGAAAGACCAAATTTTTCTGCTTAGTGATCTGATCTTGATTTTTCTCAATTTCTTTTACCTTGTCATCCACTCCACATATTTCCTAAGTTGAGTGGAGAAGCAGGTGTTTATAATTTCTTTTTTTTTTTTTCATGCCACCGTTGAACTGTTTGCCAAGAAAATCTCTCTGGGATGCTGAGATGGCATGGAAATGCCCCAAGTTCTTTCCTTTTGTAGCTCCTTTTAGTTTCTGCTGTAAGCTCTTTACTAGATTTTTAGGTCTAGCTGCTTCAGTGAGTCTACTGAATTTGCCATTACTAGCACAATGGAATAGTCAAAGTAGGGCCATGTCCTGCCCCTCTGGGTTAGGGCATTTAATACAGTACTTGTGCCAAGGATGTGGCCAGTGGATGCTGGGCCTGGAGACCTCTTACTGGTAGCAAGCTTCCTTTTTATATACCACTTCGTGGATCTAACCATTCATGAAGACAAGAAAAACTTTACATCTTACTAACTTGAAGAGGACATTTTGGTTGGCAAGAGACATTGGCTGTTACCAAACCTCTCGGTTATCTTCGGGTATGGTAAGGAGTCTGTTGTGTTGTGTTCAGGTCCCGTCACGTTGTTCTCTACTAAAGGATTCCCTCTCTCACTGCGAAATTTCTAACATCACCTGATGCAACAGCTGTGCCCTTTGTGTTCCTCTGGCTAACCCTGATTTTTCTTTTCTTAATGATTTTCCGTTTAGCTATCAAAGGATTTTCACCACAACATAAGATCACTAGCTTCGAGGAGGCCAAGGGCTTAGACCGAATTAACGAGAGGATGCCACCTCGCAGAGATGCCATGCCCTCTGACGCCAACCTTAACTCCATCAACAAGGCTCTCGCCTCAGAGACTAACGGCACGGACAGCAATGGCAGTAATAGCAGCAATATCCAGTGACCACTTCCTGTTCACCTTTTTTTTTTTTTTTTTTTTTTGAGCTGCAGGGCCTGATGGGGATGGCTGCGTATCAGCAGTTGGATATTCTTGCCTCTGATGGTAGCTTATTTGCTCTGGGGCCAGGAGTTGGATTCAGTTTACACTATCATTAAAAAAGAGAGAGAGAGAATTATAAACTATATTTTGGTGGGGGTGGTGATTAAACACCTCTTTTGGGTATGCCTTTTAAAAAATGCTTATAGGGAAAAAAAAATTTTAAAAGAAAGCTAATGCTAGTATATACTGCAATGTTAGGGGAATGTACATGTTTTCCTACTGCATTGGGGGACTTCTAGCTAGGTTAACGAGAGGTCTTTTATTATGTTACTGGACACGAAAACTTTGTCTAATTTCTTACTCTATTGTACGTTTACAGTTGCAGCACTAAAAATGGATGACATCAACCATTTTTAACAAAATGATGTACAAACTAAATAAGGACTATTTATTGATAATGTTTTGCTACTCTTGTCAGACAATGGCTATAAAATGAATTAGGCAGTCTTAAAAAAAAAAAAAAAAACAGAAAAAGAAAAAAAAAAAGAATGTTGCAAATTTGTTAAAATGCCAAAAAGGACAGTTTAATTTTGTACAGATTATGCTTACCTCAGGTTTCTTTAGTGTGCTTTGAATGCCTTTCTTTCCATATAACACGCATTACTTTAGCAATGAATACCTTTCCTTTTCTTTTCTTTAAGTTTTAAAAAACTGGAATACTTACTTCTATCTTTTTTTTTTTTTGCTGTTTATATTTAGGGGTTTTTGTTGATAAATCAAGTCTTGGTTGTGGCTTGCTGAATTAAATATTTATGAGTGGTGCATTTTTAAGTATAGTAAACAAGACACCATATTAAGTACAGTGATAAAGCATCTATATTCTGTAAAAAAAAAAAAAATCTGCCTATGCATGTTTTTTAAGAAACAAAATGGCTGTATCGGCCTGTATGAGACTGTAATGCGCTTAGTGGTCTGACATATACTGGAAATGTATGTATACTGGCGTACTTTATATTCTCTAAAATGCTTCATGCCTTTGAAATTTTGTAATCAAAAAAAAGCTTTGAAAAAATCTAAAGGGGAGAGTATTCTTAAAAGTTTTTAACATAAGCTTGTCAGTGCACATATAGATGGTTAGCATGTTTAGCAAACCTTGTGAAATTTAAATAAGTTTGTAGTTACATGTGGAACTCTAAATGCATGGTAACTGTTAACGTCATAACGGTTTAGTTATTTTGTTCTGTTCTGTCATGTGCCACAAAATCTGTACTTTTTTCACTTTTTTCCCTTTGTATATCAGTTACGGGTTACAACTGGTTCATTCTGAAAACAACCACCACCACAAAAGTCCATTCATATTTTTTAAAAATTGTATAAGTGCCCAAGTAATTCACTACAGCCTAAAGCCTTGCCTTTGTAATTTGACTTCTGAGATGTTGGCAATCAAAGCATGCACTTGTAACAATGAAAAAGAAAAAAGCATTTTATATTACTACTCAATAAAATGTGCATGAACTTAAAGAACTCTCCTCCTTTCCCTGAGTCTGCTGAAAGGATTTACATGCACAGCCACCATGCTGTCTCTAGGTGCTGGGCCCACTGCAGGCATCGTAGACTGACCCTAACTGGCTTGTCTAGAGCCTCGTGCTCTCAGGTGTGGTGCCTGCTTCCACTTTAAGAATCTTGGTGGCTCTGTGTGTCAAATCAGACAAGAGAAAAATCTTGGAAGAGCAAATGCTGTCTTCTGGCTCCCTTGAAGATGGGAGCCAGTTAAGAACCAGAGCATTCCTTTTTATTGAAAAAAAAAAAAAATTGTTATCAGGTTGTTTCAGTTGTATTGGATGCCCTGTCTGCTAAATCAAAAAGAACTCAGCTACTAAGTGCATTTTCACTGCAGAAGAGAATTGCATTTGTATCAATAGTGACATTTGTATCCCGGCGCTTCAGCTAATATCTAATCACCTGAAGATTTAAGATACACCAAATATTAGTTTGTTTCTAACATTGTTCATTTTCACTGCACTTTGTTTTATGTAATAAAGTATGCCTGTTATATTAAATAATAAGAATATGGCAATTAGTGATATAGTGTACCAGAACAAAGATGTTCTAGATATATTCTCTGACAAAGACTATCCCAAATTTATTTTGATGAATTCAAGCCTTTTTCCCCCTGTGGGTATTTTTCCATCCTTTAAAAAGATGACACCCAAGGAAAATATTTAGATGCTATATTTATTAGAATGATATGAAAAAATGGTAATTCTGATACCAAGGTGTTTATTTTCTTTCTTATAACTGCAGAGAAAATATCCCAACCAAAAAAAAATCTTTTCTTTGGATTCCTTTCTTTCACAAATTGTGCTGAGGCAACTATGGCATAGAAATAAACATTTGACATTAAAATAAGCGGTTGATGTGAGTATTGCCTGGTCTTTCTGCTCAGTAGTTAGGAAAGTTATAGCGTATATTTTTGCATAATAATTCAGTCTATCAGAGAAATCAATGTAGAGCTGAAGTTATTTCTCTAAAAGAGGTAGCATGCCTGATCATCAGGTATTAGCTCTATCTCCTTCGCCTTTGGGGAAACTGCTGGTTTCTTACGTTGCTAATTCCAGTGACTCTGGCTAAACACACACACACAGCCTTCTGTCTTCTGCCCCTCTTCACCCTCCCCCAAGGTGACTTATATCTCATGGGGTTCAAACCCAGTGCAGAATTTTTATCTAGCTTGTCAAGGATTAAGAGCTAGATTTGACTGACCCGAGGTCAGCAAGCTTTCTTACCTAAAATATCCTCTACTTATAGTTTTAAAAGGCTTCCCTGATAGCTCAGTTGGTAAAGAATCCACCTTTAAGGCAGGAGACCCTGGTTTGATTCCTGAGTAGGGAAGATCCGCTGGAGAAGGGTAGGCTACCCACTCCAGTTTTCTTGGGCTTCCCCTGTGGCTCAGCTGGTAAAGAATCCGCCTGCAATGTGGGAGATCTGGGTTCGGTCACTGGGTTGGGAAGATCCCCTGGAGAAAGGAAAGGCTACCCACTCCAGTATTCTGGCCTGGAGAATTCCATGGACTGTATAGCCCATGGGGTCACAAAGAGTCAGACTGAGCAACTTTGACTTCTTCTTTCACTTCACTTGCGTAGTCTTTTAAAATATTTTTTGAAGAACAGAAAGAAAAATCTTCAGACACTAAACTTGTATGAGGAGCAAAGGGACGAAGGGAGGAACCTCTCAGGGTGTCGACTGTGGGGTTCCCAAGGACAGGGAAGTGTCAGAGGGCAAGCATCTTGGGCTAACAGCCTAGAGAGTGTCGTGCTGATGCCGAATCCCCCAGAAGGATCTTGTCCCGATACATTTCTAACCTTCTCTCCCCACCACATTTATGTGAAATTATAAACCTGAGGACACATCCATCTTTCTGCCTAGAAACTAGGGTCCCAACTTGAAGCCAGCGCCACAGGAGGGACTGTACCATGGGGATGACTTGAACGTCTCACCCTTGTCCTTGACTAGTTCAATGTCTCCCATGTGCTGGATCCCTCTTGTCATACTCTGCTGAGAAGCAGGGACCTTGAAGCTTGTCCTGCCTGCCTGCATTTGTTTCAAGACTGGAAGCCCCTTGAGCTGGGCAAATCTGTGATACCCAGACTAACGTTTGTCCTTTTCCTATTGTAGGTAGCCTTCGACTTTATTCATGCCACAGAAAGCCTCTGCTGTGTTCCTCGGATTGTTCTAAGCTAGTATTTTTTCCACACACAGACACACACACACACACAAACGCCTGGCGGTTTTGTTATTTAGCTGCTAAGTCGTGTCCAACTTTTTGCGGCCCCATGGATTATTTTCCCAAGCAAAAACACTGGAGTGTGTTGCCATTCCCTTTTCCAAGGAATCTTCCCAACCCAGGGATTGAGCCCACATCTCCTGCATTGGCAGGTGGATTCTGTACCACTGAGCCACCAGGGAAGCCCGACAATCTTGACAGCCTATCAATTTTCATTACAATGTTAAATGTTAGCATTCTGTCTTACTAAAACAGTATGACAGTGTCTGGCTTAAGGCTCAGCTGCTTTGTAATGCCATTTTTACTTGCTCTTTCATCTTTATTCCTTTTATATAAAATTTGAGGTAATGCCAACCACAGAAGCCCCTGGTGAGGTCCTTTCATGATGAATTTATTTTTTTGTAAATGTATACCTAGTTATGGGAGGCAAAAGTGAAAAGTGAAAGTCACTCAGTCATGTCCAACTCTGCAACATATGAACTGTAGCTAGGCAGGCTCTATTCAAGGAATTCTCCAGGCAAGAATGCTGGAGTGGGTTGCCATTTCTTTCTCCAACGGGAGAAAAGAAGTGCCCAAAGAAATGGTCGTATTCCTGGTGATGGCATTTTCAAGAGGCAATACTGGCAAATTGGAATCATGTGGGAAAACAGGGACCCAGCAAGGAAGAGAGGCTATTTTAAGGAACAATTAAAGAAACTTAAAAGGTAAAAGGAAAGAGACATAATAGCCTTAACATTGAGTTGATTATTCCAAAAGACCGTGCTTAAATCAGAATGATGCCTACTGACCATAGATGTTGCTAGTGAATGAGGCAGCTTAACTAGAGAGTAAACTTTAGAAGAAAGTGGAGGCCTCCCCTTCACAGGAAGGATTAAAACCTAGGCAGACTCAATTCAGTGCCACAAGCATCTTCTGAACAATGCTCCATGGAAAGAGCCATGCTGGATACAGCAGAAGGCGCTCCCTTCAGAGATAATATTGAAGCTACCTTCCAACAGAAACAGTCCAATTCCATCTAATTATCCAGTCTCTGGGGAGCACAGAACTTTAGTTTGCAGACTGTTCCTGGGAACCTCGTGTTTATAGGAACGTCATGGGGCTGAGCTTTCTGCATCAGCCAAAACAGCCTGTTAATCTGCTTTGTACGTTGTGTTCTATATAAGATGTCTGCTGAGAAGAGTCTCCACTAGATTAGAAAGCTCAAAGACTATTATGTAAGGTTAGCGCAAAGCAAAGTTGTCTTAAACTCCAGTTTTAGGAGGTTCTTATCAAGTTATATTCTGAAATCAGTTTACATTAAGTGCAAGGGACATGTAGATTTCTTCCCAAACAGTTCCACATTACCAACAGCGCCAAGTCCAACATCTTCAAGGCGGCGCGTGAGGCTGTTCACAATCTGACTCTTCCCGTTCTACCCCCACTTCCCCAACCGGAACTTGAGCTTCAGCCATGCCAGACATTTAACAGTGTTCAGAAAACACCAGGTTTCCTTAAGCCTCTAGGTCTTTATTTATACATCTTCTTTCTATGTGGAACGACCTCTCCTTTTTGGATGTCAAATTTACCTTAAATACTCGGACCAGGCATTTCCTCCTCTCTTAAATGCGTAGTGTCCTGTACTGCCTCTATTTTAGCATTTAATACACTGTTTAATTGTCCATTGTCTTTGTCTGACACTTCAGCAAGAATTGTTGCTTATCTTTGTTTTCTCAGCATGTAACAGTGCCTGGCATAACATTTCTTGGAAGAGTAGCAGGGAGGGAAAGAGAATGAAAATGTTTTCAGTGTGATCTCAAGATATGCATTACCCCAGAGTCCAAGTGGCAAACCCTTATTAAAGGACGGTGAAAAAACTTACCCTGCCTCAGTTTTCCCACTCTTTCTCATAAGTCTTTCCTTAGACCTGAAGGTCTGGAGTAGAATCTATATTTTAATGAGCATCACCAAAATTCTTATGATCAGACAAGTTTGAGAAACCATGTTCTACTTTATTTCTATAGAAAATTTAAAGTTCAGTCCTCTCTAATTCAACAGAGTATCTGGCGTGGACAAATATTTTACTGTTCACAATTGCAATAGCCTCCAAGGTGGTGCTTGTGGTAAAGAACCTGCCTGCCAATGCAGGAGACATAAAAGATGTGGGTTTACTCCCTGGGCTGGGAAGATCCCCTGGAGAAGAAAATGGCAGCTCACTCCAGTATTCTTACCTGGAGTACCCCATGGACAGAGGAGCTTGGCAGGGCACAGTCCATAGAGTTGCAAAAAGTTGACACAAATGAAGCAACTTAGCATGCACACATTGCTACTGCACAGAATGAATTTAATTTTTGCTTACAGTTTAATGAATATTAATTTAGATGAAAATATGGAAACTTAAAGTATTTATGTAAACCTCAACATCCACTACTAGACAGGTTATGGGGAGGATGTGGTGGCCTTTTCAAGACTTACCAAAAAACAGAGACCAGGTGGTAACTCCAAATACTCTTCTGTGAAGAATCAATGAAAAAACCTCATGTGTCTCAAAGTGAAGGAAATGCTTTCCTATTGAAATGACTGTTTCCTCCACATCATTCCTCCTATGATAACAATCGCACTCCCTATCACCACCAGCTGGTTTATCTTTAAGAATCTTATAGTGTACCTAAAGTTTTACTATGAGAAAGTCATTCCTTTGACTTCAACAATACTTTCTCCAGAAGTCCTTTATTAAAAGATTCACAGTAGAGAAGAACACTACAAGCCACTGTCAGCTGCTAACAACACCTTAGAGAGAATTAACTTACCCCAGTTCTGACAGGACTGACCAAAGACTAACATAGATAGATGTTTTTATAGAAAGGGTCAGGCTGCAGCTGGAGCCCGGCATGTCACTCGGATAAGCGGGCAGGAACTCTGGCTCAGCTCTTTGTGCTAGGCAGGTGTGAGCAGAGAGGAACATGCAATGAAATTCAAGTCACAATCTCTCCTCTCACAAGATACAATAACAGTGAAAGAAATCAGTATTTTGTGCAACACATGTTCACTTCTGTGCAATGTACTCTATATGAGTTCCAGCCTGGAATTAGAACTGAGTTGGAATTTTTATAGTTCTGCTTACCAGTTACCTGTGTGACCTTGATAAACTTCCTAAGCTTCTTTAAACCTCACTGTATTCTTGGTAAAATGAAGGCAATATGAGTAATTCATAAACTTTCCTTGAAGATTAAAAAGCATAGTGCAAATAAAGTACTTGCATGGTAACTGGCACAAAATAATCATTCAGTAAACTTTAGCTGTGGATGTGGTATTTAGCAGCATACTGAGTCATATGGGTCCTTAAAATAAATATTCTATAGATGAAGATTGTGTGTATGTGTGTGTGTGTGAGTGTACTTGGAGGTATGTGTGAGTGTGGTGGGAGTTGGGGAGGTTCATGTAGTCAGAAAACCCTTCTAGAAGAAATGGTATTTGGTTGGGACTTTTACTATAAGGGTGGGTTGGTAGGTGAGGGGTGATCGGGGAGGGGATCAGAAAGCTTTCCAGCCTGGAAGAAAAAGCAAGAGCAAATAAGAAGCTCCAGAAAAATAGTGATATGTTGACCACTATGGTTAGGGCTTCCCTGGTGGCTCAGATGGCAAAGAATCTGCCTGCAATGCAGGAGACCCGAGTTCAATTCCTGGGTCTGGAAGACCCCCTGGAGAAGGGAATGGCTATCCACTCCAGAATGCTCGCCTGGAGAATTCCGTGGATAGAAGAGCCTTGGCAGGCTGCAATCCATGGGGTCTCAAAGAGTCTGACATGACTGAGTGACTAAGCACACACACAACCTCTATGGTTGTAAGACTGGTGGCACAAAAGGAGAGAGAGAGGTGAAAGGGGAACCAAATCAGTTATTTGTATCAGGAGGTTTTTCAGTTACAAGTGACCAAATACCTGATTAACTGTGCTCAGATCGTTCAGACATTTACAGTCTGTGACATGGACAGAAGGGACTGTGTGGCTCCAGGGTTAGTTTGGTGGCTCAATATTATCAAGGACCTAGGCTCTTTCCATGCTTCTTCTCACACTTTCTCTTGGCTTCTGTCTTCACAGTTGCAAAAGATTATCACATACATGAATTGGGTGGCACACATCAACACAACATCGTAAAGTAATTATCCTCCAATTACGAATAAGTTAAATATGGAATCCTGAAAATGTCAAAAAGTTGACCCTCATGAAATATTTTCAGTTAATTAAAAGTAAACATTGATAAGCTATAAAAAATTCTATTGCAGCTCCTGGTGTTACTTCCTTTCACCATGAAAATAAATTGAAAATAAATCAAAGTTTATACTATTTCTTAATTTATTTCTTACCATGGTCATGTAAATACTACCCTGGCAGGGTCATAGTAAGTCTAGAAGGAGCAAACAAAAGCATAATATATAAGAGGGCTTTGTGGGCTGAGGTGAATCTTTGCATGGAGGAACCTGGTAGGAATTAGACAAAATTTAACAAAATAGTTTGATTGGTAGAAGCAAGAAAGGAAGAGTTACTAAGTGAATTTTGAAGAGTTAGCAATAAATAATTAAGGTAAATTTTTTTTGTCCTTAAGTAACTTTTTTCCAATGGTTTATCTATTTTAAAAACTTGTTTAATTGAAGTATAGCTGACTTACACTGTTTTGCTAATTTCTGCCGTACAGCAAAGTGATTTAGTTACACATAATATACATTTTTTTCATATTCTTTTCCATTATGGCTTATCATCAGGTATTGAGTATAGTTCCCTGTGCTATACACTAGGGCCTTGCTGTTTATCCACCGTATGTATAATAGTTTGCATCCATGATTACAAACTTACAAGCTTTTGAACAGAATAAAGTCCAGAAATAGACACACACAAATGGTCAATTGAGAAATGTGAAGAGCAGTTCAATGGAGAAAGGATAACTTTTTCAGCAAGTGATACTGAAACAACAAGTTTCATTGACAAAAAAAAAAAAAAAAGAAACCAGTGAATTCAACCTCACGTCTTATACAAAAATTTACTCAAAATGGATCATAGACTCAAATTTTAAAACACGAAGCATAAAATATTTAGATGAAGGCATAGGAGAATACTTCTGTGACTTTGGATTAGGCAAAGATTTCACATGTACGATGAACTGCATAATACTTAAAAATGTTTTTGCTTTGTAAATGGGCATTGTTAAGAAAATGAAAGGACAAAAAATAGTCTGGGAAAAATGTATTCAAATTACATCTCTATCAAGAGACATAGATATAAAAAATATACAAATGTTTTCCTAATAAAGCAACAACAAACATACTAACCAATATAAAGATGAGCAAAAGATTTGAACAAACATATCAAACAATTATACAGGTGGCAAATAAACATATGAAAAGATGCTCAATATTATTAGTCACTGGGAAATATAAAATTACAACAAGAAAGCACTATACATCTATGTGAAATGGCAAAACACATACACAGAGAAAAATTTTTTAATTACAATATCAAGTGCTTGCAAGGATGCAGAGCAACTGGAACTCTTGTACACTGCTCGTGGAAATCCAAACTGATACAGCCACTCGGAAAACAGTTTCTTATAAAGTTAAATAGGTTCAGATAAAGTTAACATATGACCCAACAATCCCACCCCTAGGCATTTACTTTAGAGAAATGAACATTACTATTCACACAAAACTCTATACACAGATGTTTATACCAGCATCATACATAAGCACCCAAATTATACAACCCAAATGCCCTTCAACAGATAAATGGATAAACAAACTGTGGTACATCCAGTTCAATGAAATGAAAGCAAAAAGGTGTGTTAGTCGCTCAGTCACGTCCAACTCTGCAATCCCGTGTACTGTAGCCCACCAGGCTCCTCTGGCCGAAGAATTTTCCAGGCAAGAATACTAGAGTGGGTAGCCATTCTCTTCTCCAGAAGATCTTCCCCATATAGGAATCTAACCCATGCCTCCTTCACTGCAGGCAGATTCTTCTATGACTGAGCCACTAGGATGGAAGCCCCAATGGAATACTACTTAACAGTAAAAGGAAACAAACTATTTGTTATGGGGTTGAATTATGTACCCCCCAAAATATATATTGACGTTCCCATCCTCAGTACCTAAGAATGTGACCCTATTTGGGAATAGAATTGTTGCAGAGGTAATTAATTAAGATGAGGTCGACTTGAAATAAGATGGACTGTTAATCCAATATGATTGGTGAGCATATAACAGGATAGCCATGTAAAGACAGAGAAACCCAAGGAAAATGCCATGTGACAACCAAGGCAGATATTGCAATAATAAAGCTGCAAGCCAGAAACGCTAGAGATGATTGGCAAACTACCAGAAGCTAGAAGGAATGAGGAAGAATTCCCCTACAAGTTTCAGAGGGAGAAATGATGCCTTGATTTCAGACTTCTAGCCTGGAGAACTGGAAGACCATAGATTTCTATTGTTTTAAATCAATACTTTGTTGCTGCAGCCCCAATAAATGAATACACTACTGATACACACAATAACATAATGAATTAAAATGCATTTTGCTAAATGGAGGGAGCATCAAGAATCATGAAGGGTCTGAGGTCTTACTCAATTTGCAAGCTAACAATCTATCAGTTTCATAGTTGGAGACCAAAAATAGGAATCAGAGACAAAGGACTTTATTTCTCACAGTGTAGCAGCCAGCATGAGTTTCATGTTGGAAAACGTTCCCCTAGCTCCTAACCCATGGGCAAAATGCGAGACAAATGTAGGTTTAAACAAAAACAGTGGATTTTTGTCATAGTTGAGGAATGACACCTTAGAAAACCCCAATCTTATAAAGGGGGCTCCAAGTAATCCTGCTCAACTTTTGCTTATAGAGAGACCTAATCCTTAAAATAGTGGTCTGAAATAAATCTTCCCCCTGTCTCTATCTTACCAAACAAACTTGAAATTATCATAACAGAGTCTCACAAAGATAGTCAGGAATAAAGTTTGTCACAAGACCCACTGAAAAGCAAGGGAGAATTGAGCCTCAACAGAATCCAGTCTATAAAGATTGCATGCTGTATGATCCCATATCCCATTCATATGACATTCTGGAAAAGGCAGAACTGTTGTGACAAGTTACAGATAGGTCAATGGTTAGGGTAGGGGCTAAGGTCTGGTCAGGACAAGGGAATTCTCTGGTGTGATGAAAAGTCTGTTTGACTTCATTGTGATGTGTTTCTGTGAATCAATACATGTATTACAAGTCAGAACTGTACACAAAAACAGAAGTTATTATTAATTTTATTGTATAGGAATTAAAATATTTAAAATTAATAAAATATTATTCATCTTTTTATTGACATGGATTTAGTTGACATGTAACATTGTATTAATTTTAGGTATAAAGCAAAATAATTTGGTATGTGCCTGTATCACAAAATGATCACCACAGTAAGTTTAATGAACATCCATTATCACACAATTTTTTTTATAAATAAGGTTTTAAGATGAATAAGTTCTGAAAATCTAATATATAATATGATGACTAGAGTTACATAACTATAATACAGTGTTGTACAATAGAAATGCACTATGAGTATAGAACCTAAATGTTCTCACACACACACAAAAGTAATTGTTCACACAATTACTTCACAGGGAGCATGTGTGCTCAGTCACTCAGTCATGGCCAACTCTTTGTGAACCCATGGACTGTAGCCCACCAAGTTCCTCTGTCCACAGGATTTCCCAGTCAAGAATACTGAAATAGGTTGCCATTTACTTCTCCAATGCGAGGGGAAGGATGTGTTAATTAACTAGATGGGGGAACCCTTTCACAATATATATGCATATCAATTCATTATGATGTATGCTTTAAATCTATTATAATGTTATTATCAACTATATCTCAATAAAGCTTAAGAAAAGAAAAAGCAGTGCAAACCTGTTATTTAAAACTATAGAGGCTAAGAGTTGAAGAGAGTTCTCTCTAAGAAGCAGGTACTGAGGGCTGGAAGATACAGTATGGCAATGCCACTTACCACCAGATGACACCACCCTTATGGCTGAAAGCAAAGAGGAACTAAAGAGTCTCTTGATGAAAGTGAAAGAGGAGAGTGAAAAAGTTGGCTTAAAACTCAACATTCAAAAAACTAAGATCATGGTATCCAGTCCTATCACTTCATGGCAAATAGATGGGGAAACAGTGGAAACAGTGAGAGACTTTATTTTCTTGGGCTCCAAAATCACTGCAGATGGTGACTGCAGCCATGAAATTAAAATACACTTGCTCCTTGGAAGAACAGCTATGACCAATCTAGACAGCATATTAAAAAGCAGAGACGTTAGTTTGCCAACAAAGGTCCATTTAGTCAATGCTATGGTTTTTCCAGTAGTCATGTATGGATGTGAGAGTTGGACTATAAAGAAAGCTGAGTGTCAAAGAATTGATGCTTTTGAACTGTGGTGTTGGAGAAGACACTTGAGAGGTCAGTCCTGAATATTCATTGGAAGGACTGATGTTGAAGCTGAAACTCCAGTACTTTGGCTGATGCTGGGAAAGATGAAAGCAGGAGAAGGGGACAATATAGGATGAGATGGTTGGATGGCATCACCCACTCAATGGACATGAGTTTGAGCAAGCTCCAGGAGTTGGTGATGGACAGGGAAGCCTGGTGTGCTGCAGTCCATGGGGTTGCAAAAAGTCTGACACTACTAAGCGACTGAACTGAATTTTGCTTATGTGGAAAGCCTTTTAGCAGTACTTGAATGTTTAAAACCCTGCACATGTTTTAATTGGATTTTTAACTTTTTAAGATGTTTCTATTTATTTACTCGCCAGGGCCAAGTCTTAGTTTCCGCACACAGGATTGTCAGTCTTCGTGCTAGCATGCCAGCTATTTGTTAAGGCAAATGGAATCTAGTTCCTGGACCAAGGATCAAACCAGGACCCTGCACTGGAAGCTCAGAGTCTTAGCCACTGGACCACAGAGACCAGAGAAGTCTCTGATTGAATATTTTAAAAAGAAAATCCAGAAGCCAAAAATCAACAAGTAATCCTTTTATCCTTCCCCAAAACATTGTTAAGTCATAGTGATATTTTTCTAGAAAGCTCAAAATTCTATCAATGCAAATATTATTTTTAAAAAAGAACTGTGATGGATAACTTCAGCCACCTATAGATGGATATAATTTTCTTACACAACGAAAAAGGGAGGTTTAAAGCAATTAAGTTCTTTGTGTTATATTTCATGTTTCTGCTTTTAAAAAATTAATAAAAATCCAACACTAGTCAACAAACATGCTTGTTATGAAAAGAGGGCATTGGGTCTGAAAGAGTTACTAATCACTGTTCTAACCATTCCTTCTATTTCAAGTCCACTAATCATTTCTGAAATGCTGCTTCCATTTAAGGAATCAGTGGTCAGAGGCAGCCTGGTATGAACCGTTTACACAAGCCTAGGAAAGTTCATGTACACAAGTCCACAGGAAACACACACAATAAAGTCTTTGAGAATTAGAAGACAAACATTACCCTTTTAATGTCTGCTTCTGACATTTGCTCAATTTAAGAGGAGCAAGTCTTCAGGGGAAATGGCTCTCCAATTGTGCCAACTTTCAATTACTCTCAAGCAACCAATTACATGATCTGTTTCCTTAAAAGATAAAGTTTGACATGACCTCTTTGGCTGAATCAGAACACCAGACTGTCTTGCCAATATGTAGGCATTTTTCATTTTAGAAATGAAATGAAATGCTATATTACACCTGACCTCTTTTCCCATCACAAACCAGGCCATCTGTGCCGAAACTCTTTCCACTCCCCCTTGGTTTTAATTTCTTTTCCAATATTCTTTTTCTCTTGTAAGGAACATTTCCACTTCAAACCTTCTCAGACCCTATCCTAAGGCAAAACTGATGCTTTGGGGAACTTGCTTAGAAGGTAGTTAATTAATTTCATACCAAATGTTTTTGACCTCCTATTACACCAAGGCTTTTTGCAAGGAGTGGATATTGCGTGCAAATTAAGCCACTTAGGTCAAAAGAAACAGTAGCTTAAAATGAAAATGATGGGGTGTTGCAGTGTTTAATTTAGCACATAAGTCTGACTTCTCACCTATCCCTTGTTTTACATCCACAGTGATTAATTTCCTCAAGTTTGATGACTCTCAAAAGAAGGAATAGAAAACAAAAATTTTCTACTGCATTTAGGAAGTCACTGAAAATACTGAGTGAATTTTTCTTGCTCCAGGTGGCACAGTGGTGAAGAATCTGCCTGCTAATACAGGAGATTCAGGTTTGATCCCTGGATTTGGAAGATCCCCTGGAGGAGGGCATGGCAACCCGCTCCAGTATCCTTGCCTGGAGAATATGGACAGAGGAGCCTGGAGGCTACAGTCCTGGGGTCGCAGAGTCGGATGCAACTGAACACACGTGCGCCCTCCTAGCTGCTTCTTCCAAATCAAACATTTTCATGGTCTTTTGGGTTCTCTGTTGAGATCACCTTCCTTGAGTTGTTCTGAGTTCATGCTTCCCACAACTCTGTTCTATCCAGTTCCTACACGTCACTCACACTGTGGACTCGGACTTTCTATGGTCACCTGTTTATAGCACTAAGTTGAAACAATATTCTGTCCTTTTGTCATTCCTGTTTTTCTGTTCTTAATATTTACGTGTTCATACCCACATTTTTGTTATTAAACATAGCACAACATTTTGGGTACAACTGCAAATATAAATAACTTAGAAGACAGAATTGCTCACGTGTCCAAGTACGAGCAGAGCCCATTCTAATTACGAGAAAAGCTTGGTACCTCGGGTATCTGCAGACACTCAGAGCAATATGAAAATGGAACTCTGGGTTGAAGACATTGCCTTTTAACCTCACTTCTCAAGTGGAAAAACTTGAGCAAGCAAATTTTGGCAAGGAAATAGAATATCTCTTCGGAAATAAAGATCGAAAGAGTGGCGAATTCTTAGCATATTTCTAGTAAAAAAAATCTATGATCAGAAGCTACAGTCCCTTTTCTTGGATAAATGCTATTTAACCTGGACCTTGAATGAACAAGTCTTGCAGTTTCCAAACACACTCTGTAGCGTTTGTCGTGGCTTCCTCTTCAACATGTATCCATGGCATCACAGTTCTATCCTGCTCACAATCTCTCAACCATTGCTACAGAAGCATTGCACCATCTTGCCTCACCCTGACCTACATCATCAGCCTTCCCCTGGCCTTCTCATGATTTCTCAGTATCCTTCTCTCAAAGTGTTTTTTCCAATAGACATTGAGTATTTTTTAAAGTGATTTTTAAAATCTAGCCACTAAGAGTTTTCAAATTGAACCCTTGTGCTACCAAGTCAAATTTTACTTTAATCAAGCTGATGTCATACAAAATTGAGGTGATTGCCAGAGTTCAATATGCACATTAATTTCCAAGCTATTTAAAGAATATCTGACTGCTCCCGGAATGAGGCGCTCAATACATACTGGTTGAATAAATGAAAGAATGAATGAATGGCAAGTAATCACTACTACCACATGGGAGACACGTGACATACTAAAACAATTTATAATTTATTCTTTACAAATCTGAGTTTGGATAGTGCTTGGAGTGGGTGACAGGACCCGTCTGTAATACATAAAAGAGACTTTTCTAGATGAAGAGAATCATCTTGGAAAGAAGACAGTGGTGTTGTCTCATGTCCTGTTTATCAAGCAGTATAAGAAAAAATACAATGAGAAAAATACTGGACAAGATTAACCACAGGCTGGTATGAATATGAAATATGATTTAAAAATAAAGCATAAAAGTAGATAATAAGCTCAAAACACAGAGTTTACCTGAAGATCAGAATTGTAACCAGTTGTCTGAGCAGCTAAAAAGTCCAGATCACCAGGAGTTTCTACAACTAAATGTAAAACTCAGAAGGCAATTGTTGGATTCTGGGTATCCCTGAAGGGCATCCAAAGCAGGGTGAGAGACACTAGGTAGAGTGTTTTAGAGCTTCTAAAAGATGTCCTTAACTTGGAGGCTAGGGCTTCTCTAACCACACATGCCCTGACTCAAACACATACATGCACACACACACATGGACATGGGCACACAATCACCGATAAAGCAGGAGGAAGAGACTGAACTAAAATTACTAATCTTTGTTGAGATTTCATCCGGTTAGGAAGGTCCCCATCATTTGACAGGAAAAGTTACACAAAGGTTTTAACTTCTAAGATCAATGAAAAGTAAATAGGTCTGAATCTCTAGCCTCCTGACACTTGAGAAAAAGAATCTGTAGGATTTCTATGATTCTCAGACCAAACCGGAAGCAATAAAGAACACAAAAGACATTTTAAATGAAAGAGAGTAAGAAATGTTGGAGGAAATAATGCCTTCATCAAAGTTTAGGGGGAAACTAGGTTAGACATGGAAAAAGGATGTAGTCTGGGCATTAACTAGCTCATAGTTATTTTCATGTTAGGTTTGAAAAGTACCTAATGAACCAGCCACCTAATCGGTTTAGCAAGATTATCTTGTCTTGACCAAGTGGAAACATATTGTTTTATATTTTTATGGTGTGAAAAGGAGACAGAACAAACTACATCCCTATAGATATATTTATAAATATATCTGCGATGTCAGTGTAAACATGCTAACTCTACATGCTAAATATTCAGGCAGTAGGGAAAGTAAGGAGGCAATTAAGGGTCCATTAAGATGTCTTTAAAGTGAAGTCACTCAGTTGTGTCTGACTCTTTGTGACCCTGTGGACTGTAGCCCACCAGACTCCTCCATCCATGGGATTCTCTAGGCAAGAATACTGGAGTGGGTTGCCATTTCCTTCTCCAATAAATATAGTCACCTACCCTTAAAGATACTACTTGGTTCAGTTTAAAGAACCATTTCTTCCACTCAGAAATTTTTTCTATTTCATGATCATATTCAACAGCAAAGCAGAAGCTGGATTCTTGACTGACATTTATGCCATTCTAATGACCAACCTAGATAGCCTATTGAAAAGCAGAGACATTACTTTGCCAACAAAGGTCCATCTAGTCAAGGCTATGGTTTTTCCAGTGGTCATGTATGGATGTGAGAGTTGGACTGTGAAGAAAGCTGAGCACCGAAGACTTGATTCTTTTGAACTGTGGTGTTGGAGAAGACTCTCAAGAGTCCCTTGGACTACAAGGAGATCCAACCAGTCCATCCTAAAGGAAATCAGTCCTGGGTGTTCATTGGAAGGACTGATGTTGAAGCTGAAACTCTAATACCTTGGCCACCTGATATGAAGAGCTGACTCATTGGAAAAGACCTTGATGCTGGGAAAGATTGAAGGCAAGAGGAGAAGGGGACGACAGAGGATAAGATGGTTAGATGGCATCACCAACTCAATGGACATGAGTTTGGGTAAACTCCCGGAGTTGGTGATGGACAGGGAGGCCTGGCATGCTGCAGTCCGTGGGGTTGCAAAGAGTAAGATACGACTGAGTGACTGAACCGAACTGAACTGAAGAGAATCGGTACATTAAGATAATTGTGCAGAAAGATAGCATTGGATGGGGACTCTACCCAGAAATTCTGTTGTGCCATATCAGTTAAAGTCGTCTTTTCTTTATTTTCTGTGTTGAGGTCTTTTCTCAACTCTTTGGGGTCGCAAAGAGTCGGACACGACTGAGCAACTGAACTGACTGAGAGGGGTTAGTGCTGTCTTTAAAAATTATGAATAAAAATGAATTTTCTTCTGCTTCATTTTAACTAATTTAATTTTTTAGCCAGGGATTTCTTTGCTCAAGTGATCATGCTGGGCTCTGGGGGTAAAATGGTAGATTTTCATCACCCTTGCTCTTGTGGGCATTTGGTAAAACAAGCAGAGTTAATTCCAGTTGCCTTTAGTAAATTAGGCATTAACTATATCAAAGGAGTAAATGGTGTTTTAATTTAGGTTTCCGAAAGCAGAGTGCGAGACAAAGCTTAGGATGCTGGTAGTTTGTCTCAGGAAGCAGGAATGAGAGAACAGAGATGAGCCAGAAAGATTGCTGACGTGGGTCAGGCTCACTTGATGTGCACATGCCTCCTTGAAAGCCGAGACGTGGGAGTGTTAATCCACCCAGTCCCAGGGAGGGTTGTTCCCTGGAAACATGAACTCTCCCAGGTTCTTGCTACATGTTTTCATGTTGGCATGTCCTGTTTCATGTTGTTTTCATGTCCTGCCATGTCCAAGAAGGATACAGGTCGGAATGCAGGAAGACATCTGGTTGCTTGGGGACTGACACGAAGGTGAGTCGCTGAGCAAAGAGGACTGTGTACTGTGGCTGCCCTGAAATAGAAGAGCAGGGCTGAGGGAATGTGACAGAGGCCCCAGGCATCAGCTCCAAATGATATTCTGAGACTGCCTTTCCTGATGCTGAACAAAAGCTTCAGGATTCAAGGCTCCCAGAAAAAAATATCAGAAGACTCCAAATCTGCTCAGCTGTTCTTATGAAATTAGACTGGAGAGGAGTTCCAACCCCCACATGTTTTCTCTGCATTAGTCATTTCCAACTGGGGAAATACCCTGATGACATCCAGTTTAAATATTTTGGTCTTTATGGACCCTTTGGTCCTTTACTCCCTGTCTTAACCCCACATTCCCAAGGCCGTATGTTGTTTGAAGAAGAATTGACAATATGATAAAGGAAACACATGAAGTTACAGATGGAAGCAAAGAGATTGATCGCATAGACCTTGCCAAAGGAACAAACAGACTATTTTTATCTACAAGAGTTATGCTCTCATTTGTATTTGAATAGTGTGTTCTAACTTATCCCGGCACAGTTTAATGCTGTTTTTCCCTGAATAATGGTGATGAGGTTACTTTCATCACTCCACACCTCACCTTAGATATTTTTTGGTCAGTAGCAAGAATTTGTAGTATTAATAAGGGTATAGATGAAGGCAATAGTCCATGCTTTGGAGGCCATGTTCATAGACATTTGATATATTATTCTTTTTATACATGCCAGTATGATTAAAATAGGTTCACAATTACATTTGCAACTTACTTTCTGTGGAAAATTTTAAGGATTGGAAATTAAGGTGAAGGCTATTTTGGAGTATATTGTATTATTTTTATGACTTCTCCATAAGTTTAAGACATTGTTTTCAAAATTAAATTTTAACAGATATTGCATGATATATAACTACATAATATGTGACTGATGAAATAAGGGTAGAAAGTATAAACAAATGAGATTAAGAAATGTGACTGCTCAAAAGAGAGAAATAGATTTTGCTATACAATCTTACAGATTTTTTTTTATGACCTACAAAGAGGAAATGGATTAATCATTCAATCAGTCAATTAAAACAGACACAGAGCTGAGACAAATAGGAGAATCCACAGATAAGGACATTAAAATAATTATTATGATGGTATTCCAAATAGAGTGAGTTTAGCCCTTGCATATCCCTGAGGGTGAGTGCCTTCCTAAAATTGTGTCCCAGACATATCTTATGTCTCACCCTAGTCCTGGGCCTAATTCCAGACATCCAAAATTAAATCAAGACTTAGAAGATGTTAAAAAAAAAAAAAAAGACTAAAAGTTCTGCAATGGAAACTACAATGCATAAGATAAAAAAATAGACTGAATACTGAATAAGGTTAATGAGAGATTACACACCATAGAAGAAAAGATTAGTTACCTTGAAGTCATAATAATAGAAATTAGCCAAAATAAAATAATTTGAAAAAGAAAAATGGAAAGAGAAGCTATGAGCTGTGGGTTAACTCTAGAGAATTAATATATACATAGTTCAGTTCAGTCGCTCAGTTGTATCCAAGTCTTTGCAACCCCATGGACTGCAGCACACCAGGCCTCCCTGTCCATCACCAGCCGCTAGAGTTTACTCAAACTCATGTCTGTTGAGTCGGTGATGCTATCCAACCATCTCATCCTCTGTCGTCCCCTTCTCCTTGCACTTTCAATCTTTCCCAGCATCAGGGTCTTTTCAGTTGAGTCAGTTCTTCCCATCAGGTGGCCAAAGTATTGGAGTTTCAGCTGCAACATCAGTCCTTCCAATGAACACTCAGGACTGATCTCCTTTAGGATGGACTGGTTGGATCTCCTTGCAGTCCAAGGGACTCTCAGGAGTCTTCTCCAACACCACAGTTCAAAAGCATCAATTCTTTGATGCTCAGCTTTCTTTATAGTCCAACTTTCACATCTGTACATGGCTACTGGAAAAACCACAGCATTGACTAGACGGACCTTTGTTGGCAAAGTAATGTTTCTGCTTTTTAATATGTTGTCTAGGTTGGTCATAACTTTCCTTCAAAGGAGTAAGCATCTTTTAATTTCATGGCTGCAGTCACCATCTGCAGTGATTTTGGAGCCCCAAAAAATAAAGTCTGACACTGTTTCCCCATCTATTTGCCATGAACTGATGGGACTGGATGCCATGATCTTAGTTTTCTGAATGTTGAGCTTTAAGCCAACTTTTTCACTCTCCTCTTTCACTTTCATCAAGAGGCTCTTTAGTTCTTCTTCACTTTCTGCCATAAGGGTGGTGACATCTGCGTATCTGAGGTTATTAATACATAGTTAGAGTCCACATAGGAAAGGGAAAGAGGAGTGAAGGAAAGTAAAAATAAATGAAGAATAGTGATTCAAAAATTCCCAACTTGATGGAAATTATAAACCTGTATATGCAAGAAGCTGGGCTTCCCCAGTGGCTTGGTGGGTAAAGAACCCACCTGCCAATGCAGGAAATGTGGGTTTAATCTCTGGGTTGGGAGGATCCCCTGGAGGAGGGCATGGCAACTCACTCCAGTATTCTTGCCTGTAGAATCCCACGGACAAGCAGATTACAGTCCATAGAGTCACAGAGTCAAAGACTCATCACACATGTATGCATGCAAGAAGCTTAATCTATAGCACAAAAATCATAATTAAAAGAACATTAGGATGTATCATAATCAGATTGCTCATAACCAATTACAAAAAGAAAAATCTTAAAAGCCGCCACATTACACATAGAAAAAACACTGTAACAGATGCCTCATAGGAATCACTACAGATAAGAGGACAGTGGAATAATGCTTTTAAAGTACTGAAATTAAAAAAAAAGAAAGAAAACTGCATCCCTAGAATCTATACTCAGCAAACAAAACCTTCAGAAAGGAAGGCAGAAAAAAATAATTTCCCAAACATACAGAGACTGGAAGAATCTATCACATACAGTCCCACACTCCAAGAAATCTTAAAGGAAGTCCTTCAGGAAGAAGGAAAATGACACCAGATGAAAATCTGGATCAACATAAAGGAAAGAAGAGCCTCAGAAATAGTTATCAAGAATTAGGAATGGTTGAGCTTTTACTCTATTTGCAAGTTAATAAGCTAGACTTCCACAGTTTCATGGCTGCTGGCAGAAGACACAAGATTCCTCAGAGACAAAGAATTTTATTCCTCATAATACAGCAAGCTGCATGAGCCATTCTATGTTTATGGGGAGAAGATTCAGTATCGATAAGATGCCAATTATCCCCACATTACTACATATAGATTCAATGTAATTCCACTCAAACTTCTGCTGACTCTCTATAGATATTGAAAAACTGGTTCATATGAAATTCATATGGAAATGCAAAGTACCTAGAAGACCTAAAACAATTTTGAAGAGGAAGGACAAAATGGGAGTATTAATACCACCTGATTTCAAGACTCATACAGCTACAGAAATCAAAATGATGAAACAGAAGAGAGAGTACTCAAATAGACCCACACATCCATGGCTATATGAACAACTGTTTTTCTCAGTGTAATTCAGTGGTAAAAAACATTTTCACAGATTATCCTAGTATGATGGTTATTATAATAAGTCAACTTGACCCCTACCTTGAAACGCACATACACACACTTAAAATGGATGTAGACTTAAATGTGTACCTAAAGCTTTAAAATTTATTTCTTTGATAAGATACCAAAAAGAATGATTCATAAAAGAACAATTTGATTAAATGGACTTCATAAAAATTAAAAGCTTCTGCCCTTTGTAAGATATTATTAGGTGTGAAAGACATGCTACAGATTGTGAGAAAATATTTGCAAATCATATTTGGACTTATACCAAGATACCAAATCTTGGACTTATACCAAGAATATATAAAAATCTGTAAAAACTTAATGATTAAAAAATCCAAAAAATTTTAAAAAGAGGACAAAAGATTTGAATTGTCTATTTACCAGTAAAAGATATAAAGATAACAAATGAAAGGAAAGAGGCTCAACATCACAAATATTTAAAGAAATGCAAACTAAAGCCACAAGATACCACTATACATCCACTAGGATGGCAAAAAATAAAAAGATTGTTAAAACCAAGTTATGACCAGGGTGTTGAAGAATTAGAATTCTCATACATAGTTTGTGGGAATGTAAACAGTACCATTTTCGTGGAAAAGTTTGGCAATGTTACTTAAAATGTTCTTCCTGTCATATCATCCAGCCTAGGTATTTGCCCAAGGGGAAAAAAAAGCATATGTCCACACAAAGACTAGTACACGCACATTCATAGAGCTGTGTTTGTAATAGCCAAATACCTGAAACTCCCCAAATTTCTATTTACGGGCACATAGATTAACTGCGTCATGTCCATACTGTGGAATCCTAATGTCTTCGTTAGGGCTGCTGTAAGAGGATACCATAGACTGGAGGGTGGGGAAGGGGGCTTTAACAAATGTTTATTTTACACAGATCTGAAGGCTGCTAGTGCACCCACATAGCTGTGTTCTTGTCGAAGATACAATCCCTGGTTTTCAGACAACCATCTTCTCATTGTACCCTCTCTGGGTGGAGAGAGAGGGCTGGGTTTCTTCCTTTTCTTACAAGGCTGCTAATCCCATCATGAAGGCTCCTCTATCATGGTGCAGTTACCTCCCAAATGCCTCGCTTCCAAATACCATCACAGTCACATTAGGACTTCAACATGTGAATTGGTAGACAGGGGAGACACAAACGTTTAGCCCATAGCAGTTAGTCATCATTCAAACAGAATGAACTGTGGACACGTGCTACAACATAGATAAATATTAAAGTAATTATTCTAAATGAAAGAGGCTAGACAAAAGAATATATTCTGTATGATTTCATTCCAATCATGTACTACGTCATGTTTGTGGACATAGGGAGTGTCAGGGATGATCATCAAAGTGAGGTTACTAAGGGGTATGAGGGACTTTGAGGCATGCTGAATATGCTTATTATTTTGATAAGGATGGTGGTTTCAGTGGTATCAGTATAAACATGTTATATGATATATGAAAGTTGCTCAGTCATGTCTGATTCTTTGCGACCCCATGGACTATACAGTTCGTGGATTCTCCAGGCCAGAATACTGGAGTGGGTAACCTTTCCCTTCTCCAGGGGATCTTCCCAACCCAGGGATCAAACTCAGGTCTCCCTCATTGCAGGCAGATTCTTTACCAGCTGAGCCACAAATGATATATTTAAAATATGAGCAGTTTATTTTATGTTAGTTACACTTCAATAAATCTGTTTTTCTTTAAAGGCTTGATTATTGTTGTTGTTCAGCCACTAAGTCGGGTCTGACTCTTTACAACCCTCATGGAATGTAGCAAGCCAGGCTCCTCCGTCCTCCACTATCCCCTGGAGTTTCCTCAAATTCATGTCCATTGAGTTGGTGATTCTATCTAACCATCTCATCCTCTGTCTTCCCTTTCTCTTTCTGCCTTCACTCTTTCCTGGTATCAGGGTCTTTTCCAATGAGTCGGCTCTTTGCATCAGGTGGCCAAAGTACTGGAGCTTCAGCTTCAGCATCAGTCCTTCCAGTGAATATTCAGGGTTGATTTCCTTTAGGATTGACTGACTTGATGTCCTTGCAGTTCAAGGGACTCTCAAGAGTCTTCCCCAGCACCACAGTTTGAAAGCATGAATTCTTATACTACTACTACTGATCCATAATGCTAATTTTTGTCTAGTAAGATTCCCCCATTACTCTCTTAACAGAACCACTGGAGTGTGCTTGCTTTTCCTCATCCGTGTGTTCAGTTCAGTTCAGTCGCTCAGTCGTGTCCGACTCTTTGCGACCCCATGAATCACAGCACGCCAGGCCTCCCTGTCCATCACCAATTCCCAGAGTGTACCCAAACTCATGTCCATCGAGTCGGTGATGGCATCCAACCATCTCATCCTCTGTCATCCCCTTCTCCTCCTGCCCCCAATCCCTCCCAGCATCAGGGTCTTTTCCAATGAGTCAACTCTTCGCATGAGGTGGCCAAAGTATTGGAGTTTCAGCTTCAGCATCAGTCCTTCCAATGAACACCCAGGACTGATCTCCTTTAGGATGGACTGGTCGGCGTAGCACGCATCAATCTAGAGGTGAAGGTGACATATTATTATTTTCTTTTGCACATACTTGATTACTACTAAATTTTACTTTGTTCCAAAGATTTAAAAGAACACTATTGCTGTTTTCAAGTACAGAATAGAATTCTTCTAAGTGCTTTAGTTCTAAAATTTTGGGGCAGAGTGATTCCCAAGAGACCTTTCATTCTGAATTACTTGGAAATTATTTGTATAAGTCAGAAAAAAAATAAAAGGAGACTGAAAATGAGTTGGGTCAGTGTATAAATGTAGTAAGTTGTGTAGGTTTTTTTAAATCATGGTGAAAATGCATCTGTGTGTTAAAAGAACCTTGCCTAGAAGAAGAGGGAAACCACAGACAAAATGATAGTTTCCTAAGCTCTCCTCTGGTCCAGCTGATCCCCCAAATCTCACTCTTATTTTGTAGTTGACCAACAGAAAATGCAACACTCCATTCATGTGTTCAGAGTTCTTCCTTCTCCACTCCCCTTTGTTGCTTTCATAATGGTACTAAAATAGTTTTGAAAACCACCGAAGAAATAACACAATCTTTGTAACAAGTGCAACTGGGCCATGGCAAGGAACCAGTTGGAAAACTTCACTCTCCTCATAAGTTGTACCAATCATACCTGGCAGAGGGCATTACCACCCACTCAGCTCCCCTGGAGAGCCTCAAATGCAGTCTACAGAGAAGCAATTTGGGGTCTGGAAACAGAGAAAGCTTTCCTTCTGTGAGGACTATCTGTGAATGCTGGGGTTTAGTATCCGGAACTCAATAGAAATGGCTCTGAACTTCACAGTGTTTGAAGCGTGCCCCATGAGGACACCTCAAGACCAGTTAGGGAATATGGTGCGGGCCAGCCTGGGAGCTAAGAGGGAAAGCGAGGAGACAGGGGAACAGAAGGTCTGCTTCTGAGCTATTGGCACTCTCACCACCCTTCTCTCTCATTTGCCTTTTTTCCCCAGAATACATTTTATAACATATATACATTTCAGTTACATACAAATACATAGGCGATGGTATCTAAATGTAGTGCCCCCCCATCTTAAACAACAATTAGCTGTTCTTCATGCAACTTGAGCTTCTCAAAATACAACGAGCGTAAGAATCAACCTGCACATTCGGAAGTATTTTTAAAAATATTTATGCTTGGGTCTGAGATTTTCCATTTCTAATAAATTCCTAGAAGATATAGATTCTGTGGCCGGTGAATTATTCTTGAAATAGTTGAGTTCTATACCCCTAGCTACCTTTATCCTCACACACTCATTCAATCTGAGGCTTCCCAGATGGCTCAGCGGGTAAAGAATCACCTGCAAGGCAGGAGACACAGAAGACCTGGATTCAATCCCTGAGTCAGAAAGATCCTTTGTAGTAGGAAATGACAGCCCATTCCAGTGTTCTTGCCTGGAAAATTCCATGGACAGAAGAGCATGGTGGGCTACATTCCAAGGGGTCGAAAAGAGTAGGACACAACTGAGCGATTAAGCACAGATTTGTTATATTGAAACAAACTCCAGATATGTCATTTCATCCATAAATATTTCAGCAAGTATCCCTAAAATAGGAGTTCATTTTGAAAACATAGCCGTGATGACATTATTTTACGTGCTGTTGCTTCAGTTGCATCCGACTCTTTGCGACCCTATGGACTGTAGCCCTCCAGGCTCCTCTGTCCTTGGGATTCTCCAGGCAAGAATACCAGAGTGGGTTGCCATGCCTTCCTGCAGGGGATCTTCCCTAGCCAGGGATCAAATTCTTGTCTCCATGTCTTCTGTACTGGCAGGCATGTTACCACTAGCACCACCTGGAAAGCCTTTATTCTACTTTAAAATTTAACAGTTGCTCATCCCAGGGACAGTAGGGCCTGGTGGGCTGCTGTCTATGGGGTCGCACAGAGTCGGACACGACTGAAGCAACATAGCAGCAGCAGCAGCAGCAGCAATAACGTTAAATGTTTAGTCATTGTTCAAATTTCCTTGATTGTCGACTTGAAGATGTTTTATTTTTCTCCCTCACAGTTTGTTGGACTCAAGATTGAAGTAGATTTCATACACTGCAATTGACTGATTTTTCATGTCTCTTTATATATATATATTCTTTCTCTCTATCCCCTTTCCTATCTTTTTGTATTTCTTTGCAATTTTTTGAAGAAATTGCAGATGTGTCCTGCAGTTTCCAATGGTATTAATTTTGCCGATTGCATGGCTTTCATTAACTTGTTACTCTTTTCCTTGTATTTCTTTTAAATGGTAATTAGCTATAGAGGTTTATTTTGGGGGTGGAGCAGTCAGGAGTGAGAAAGGCAAGACTATTTCATGGATGGTGTTTTGCAGGTAAGCAAAGATCTGATTCTCTTCCATTTGGTCATATTAGCAGATATTATTGTTCTTTGCTAAGATTCATTCATTAGGGATTATAAATTGTGATAATCTGTCATTCTTTTATCATTTATCTTCTGGCATAGATTTAGAAAAAGAGGCCTTCCCTTTCAACTCTGTTTCCCTTGACATTTTGTATAGAAAAGATGAGATGAATGCTTGATCCTTTCCCTTCTCTACCAGTTTTTAAATTAGAAGTTTGATTACCTCATATGTGACCAATGAAATTATATGTGTATGGAGAGGGGGTGATACGTTTATGAACACACAGACTTAATTATATTTGATCCAATTTAGCGCATTGCAGTAATTCTTCTCCAAATGTCTTCCCTTTGTCCGTCATGGCCTCCTCAAACTGACTTCCATATAGTACTTTGCTGGTAAAGAGGCTCTCAAGGAAAGGGGGAAAAAAAGGTTGTAATATATAACATTTGCCAATTTCCTTGGTGTAAATTCTCCCTACATGGCTGATCTCAAACAACTAACACTTAAACAACAGAGTCAGAAAATTCTGGATATTTAACAATCAGTTCTAATGAGCTTATAGGTCCTGGTTCTAACCCATCATTGTGCCTGAGACCTGTTAGTACAATCATTGAAGCCTTTGAGTGCTTCTTTGCTGTCCTATATGACAAGGTATTCCAGGCTTATTAGTACTTTTCCTGCCATAGGCCTGTAATACGCCTTTTCTCTAGGAAGCCCTGTTTTACTTCAGTGAGATTTTGAGAATATGGGCAATATGGGAGCACAATGATCTGGGATAAGCTCTTTCCAGACCTATTCAATGTACGTGGTTGGGAAAGTTGCTTCTTTTCCAAAGATAACCTATTTGTAAGTTTCTGCTGGTAATTTTCATTTAAATTCAGGATTACACTGTTTTCACTTAGCTTTATCTTCCATCTGTTTCTTTTTTCTCCCACACAGAAAATCCTGGTTCCCAGTGAACCCATGTAATTACTTGTTTGATTTATCCCACAACTCATGTGCAAAAAATCTTAGAATAAAAATACCAATACTATCTCCAACAATGTGGTTACTGAAAATATTTTAAAATTTATTATTTTGTTTCATGTAATTCTTTTTGTCTCATGACATATTTTGTTAGAAACTTACAATCAATTTACTCTGTTGTGAAGTTGATTGAAATAACTCCTTCCATGCAGTTATGCTATTAACTTGAAAAATGCTTAAATTTGTTTGTTTCAATATTGCTTTTGATTTTTAGACCAAAATTTTGTTTGTAATTATGCAAAAATTCAGAAGTCAAATTTACAAAGTACATTCAAAGAAATCTATGTCTATAACCTGATCCTTCACCCCCATTTCCTCCCTTCCCCTACAAGTGATTTTTTTTTTTTTTGGTTTATCTTTCCATTTATTCATTCCCAGTATTCATTCCTTTCTTATGTGAACTACATTATGCTCCATGGTACATCAACTTTTTTCCGTGAAAGTAATAGAAAATATTTTTGTAGGTAAACAGACATATATTGGAGTAGAAACAAGTATAATCATGGCATTTTTAATGATCAAATCTAGAACATTCCTAACCTTTCCAGCTTGCAGCATCCCACATAGTAAGTGACACTCCTGAACTCCTGGGTGCCAGTTCATTCTCTGTCTGAGAGCACATGGCCCATCACTGTACGGTTTTCTCCTTGGAGCTGGTGGGGACCCTTTCTACCAGACTAATAGCATTTTCACATCCTGCCTTCATTGGGCCAGGTACATAAATGCAGAGGAGAAAGAAAATGAGGAAGCTGCTAGCCAGTCCTGTCCCTGGAGATCATTTGGCTTTGCTTTGACCCACATTTAGTTAAAAGATAAAAGGAGGAGCAACTCGACCTCCTTACCCAAGACAGACTGGGAAGTCTTAGGAGCCTTCTCTGCTGCCTGCCATGTAAAAGGCTATCACAAAATGAGAGGGAGTTGGGGTGAGTAGGAGTTGCTATAAAAAAAGAATTTCCCTCACTGTATTCAAGAGGAACAAATAGTCTAAATGGCTGTCACATAAATATCTGGAGACAGAACATCATATTCTAAACAAAGACTAATTATGAAGAAAAGCTGCTTATGGCATAGCACTGTGGTTCAGACTGAATGCTTTTTAATTCCGTTGAGGACCCATTAGCTCCTCTCTTCAAGAGGAATCACGGGGATTAATCCCTAAAATCAACACAGAAAGTGAAAACAAAGTATGGAAATAGTTACCATTGTAACCCCCTAAATCAACCAATACAGAGTTTATGGAGTTCTGTGCACACGGCCCTATACAGTGATTTCTTTGCAAATGCAGGATTTGAACAAAGGAAGAAACCAAAAAGGAAGAGCTGTGTGCAGATGCCTGGGCATTCAATCCATTTTGTTTTGAAGTTACCCATCAAATCTCTAGGAGTTAATAACAGATGAAAAGAAAACTCTAAACCTGTCTTGCTTATGGGTTTATACCTTTCTGCTTAAATAAATCAACCTTAAATATCAAGGCACATATTCCAATGGTACAAAGAGGTAGGCAGAAGCCAGTTATTACAAGTCTGTTCTGATTGGTTGGTGCTCATGTGTGGTTGTTGTATTTGTTAAATACATGGGGATAAGAATCGAATGAGATGTAAGAGTTGGAGCTTACCAGGTAAGGCACACTGGACATTTCAAGTTATAGGTCACAAGAAATGATGTCTATATGTTCTAGTATTATTTTTCCTGATAAAATATCTTTGCATATCTTTGTCATCTTCTTAAGTTAATATTATGACCCAAACTGTGTACCAAATGGGAAAAATGTGACTAAGTCAAATTAACCGAGCTGGCACTGCCAATAAAGCCCTAGGAGTTTGTTTAGCTAATTAAGATCAAAGGTTCTGAGGCTTGTTCATAATGGACAGTTTTGGAGACAAGCCTGCCTCTTGCTGCAACTTCCTGTTAAAAGTCTGGATGTTTGTGCTTTGGGAAGCCATGGTAGTTTCTGAGTTGGAAAGTTACTTAAATCCTCACGCAACCGAGAGGCAGAGTTAGTGGCTTACAAGTGGTGGAAAAATAAAACTGGCTGAGAAGTGTTTCGGGATGTTTTTAATGCTTTTGGATCTTTTGCCACAATATGCTTTTAGTTATTTGATCACCAAATGTGCCTCCTTCCAAAATGTGCCTTTTTTTTTTCCCCACTGAAGTATTTGTATAAAGTATGTGACTCGACCAACTATTTGAAGAGTGTGCAGTATAAAAAGAGCACAAAATAATGAATTGTATATACACTGACCAAGGCATTGACAAGGCCATTTGTCACACCCCAAGGTTTAATATTGGTTCAAATAAAAGCCTTTGGTGAGTCATGGAACTGAGGAATCCATTTGGAGAAACTTGTGAAAACTTGAGAATGGAGGACATAATAACCCAGTGATAACTCACTTCAGACCTTATGAAGCAGTAGCCACGGTGACAAACACACCCTGTCCTGGTACCATCACACTGCATGAGTGACCGCTCTCTTGTGAGCACTCACATCTCCTGGGGGCTGTCACCTTTTACCACCACCTCTCTCCCAAACCATGCAGCAGATCAAAGTGTTTCTCTCAACCCCACAGCACTCATCCCAAGGTGAACTACCGTAAGTTTATTTCATTTCTTTACCTCTTTGTCCTCCTTCTGAATAGATCCTTGGAAATGGCCCAGTTGGCTCCTGCACAGGGTTTGAAGGAGGAGCTGGGTGTCAGTCAGAACTGTTTTAAGCCCCAACTTAAATCTTGCGATTTACAAGATAGGTGCCCTTGGACAATTACATTCTATAAGCCTCATTTTTTTATCTGTAAATTGGGGGTAATCATAATACTAACCTAACAGAATGGTTCTAAGCATGAAATGAAACTTCATTCAAGTCATTTAATACAGCACTGAACCCATAAGAAGTACTCTCTAAAGGTTAACTGCCTATAGCTTTTTAATGTTAATAAGGAGGTTGAAATTCAAAGAGGTGCCATCTCTCTAATTAGATGCCCCATCTCTCAGATTACTTTGGAATCGGTTTAGTATTAGAGTGAACTATATGTAATTGCTGGTATCTAACAGGTTTTAACCTAGAGAAATGACAGCTTTATGTCAGCTGATATAAATGACAGCTTCATGATCTAACATCACCATATCCAAAGAATTTGTAGAGACAAAGGATTAACTTAATGATTAATAATTTTACAAGATGCCGATTCTGTGCCAAACATTTACTACACTAACCCATATTCGCTCAATTTTCTTCTCTATTTTGAGATCTAGGTGGTTACCGAAAGCTAGCTGCATTAGAATACAAGTTCTTTAAAAACAAATCTTGTGCCTTGCTGTATTTGCTCCTGAAAAATATGGCCTCCTGGACTGTAGCCCACCAGGCTCCTCTATCCGTGGAATGCTCCAGGCAGGAATACAGGAGTGGGTTGCCATTCCTTTCTCTAGGGGGTCTTCCCAACCCAGGGATAGAACCTGGGTCTCCTGCATTGTAGGCAAATTCTTTACTGTCTGAGCCACCAGGGAAGCCGTCTAACATTAAAAAGCTCAATATCATAAAAAATGTAAAAATTCTCTCAAAAGGATCATTAGGAGAATTCCAAAAAGAACAAAGAAAAGAGAAAGGAAAAATATTGCTCTGTAATGGCTTTTTGTACCTCAAGCTTGGTCTTTATATATCCCTGTGGCTTTCTTAAGCAAAAACGATCAAGTCACCACCTATGTTGGAAAATAACCTCGATTTTCAACATATTGTTCAAAGAAGCCTATTTTCTAAAACTCTTTCCACTGGAAAGAGAGGGAAAAAAGTGAGTTGGGTCTTGCACATTAGCATCAGAAGGCAAGAGCTTTGGAATCCACACCAAGCATCCCATTTAGAGACTTCAGGCAAGAATCACAAAGCGATTGTACTTGTGGCAAAAGCCAAAGGGAAAGTCAGTTGTTTCTTCTTCTTTTGCCAATTCCAGTGGCAGGCCCTGGCCTGCAGATCTCGGGATTTTAAAATGTCTTTCCAGCAAAGAATTACTTTCATGTTTGTATCCTTATTGCTAACACTGGATCTCTTCTCACAACGTCCTTCTTGCGCCGTGTCCAGGAGCCCTTTTTTGTTTGGAAGAGTTCTGAATCTCCTCTTAATGGAAACCAAACCCTCAGTTGGCACTTATCTAGATGTCCTTCCTGCCTCATGCATTGTGGAGCATACCTTGCCAAAATGCATTAAAAAGCAAAATCCAATTGAGTAAAGGCCATGAAATCAAACTGCTTATGAGCCTACAAGTTCTGGATCAAATCCTTCAGAATACCATTTTGAAATCTTTCAACAAGGAAGTTATCAAAACAACAGAGAGTAAACCACCCTAAGTGCCACCAGCATCCTGATGGAGCTGTGACCCCTTACCTTCCAGATGTCTTCCTTCCCTGTTCACTTTATTACCTCCTAAAATTTAGAACTCTGTGTGGTTTTGGTAAGCTTTCTAGAAGCAGGAAAAAGAGTTTGAAGGACCAAGTTCATGCTTGGTTTAGATGAGCATCTGTTCTCCTTATTCAACAGACACTGTAGATCCAAAGACCCAGGAAACACAATTCCTGTCTGGAAGGATTTCCATATCTAGTTCGCAAGGAAAAGAGAGAATTCCAGAACCACGATGAAGGCATGCATATGCTGCCATGGGAAAACTAAAGGAGGTTATTATAGGGCTACAGGAGAAGATCAGTTACCTATGTCCTACCAGAGCAGCAGGGAAAAAAAAGAACAAAGATGTAAAATAGCATATTTTCCCCCTAAGAAAAAGCATATGCAAAAGCATAATTGGTGGTTGTTTTAGTTGGGACTGTTATGTCACAAATCCCATAGGGGAGTACCTTATAGAGGAGGCTAGAAGTCTCAGACGAGGGTGCCGGCAGGGTTGGAGTCTGGTGAGAGCACTAACCCAGTTTGCAGACTGCTGATGTCTTGATGTGTCCTTACTTGACACAAAGAGCTGGTGATCCCTCTGAGGTCTCTTTTATAAGGTACTAAACCCATCCATGAGGACTCTGCCCTTCATCATGACATAATCACCTCCCAAAGGCCAACCTCCTAAAAACCATCATATTGGGAGTTAGGATTTCAACATATGAATTTGGGGGAAGATAGATGCAAACATTCAGTCTATAACAGTGGTGTAATGCACAGGTTCTCAAACTTGTAATGGCAGGAAAAAATATTAATGATGCTTGAGTTTCATTCTTACAGATTTCATTGTTATGGTATTCTATCAATATCTGGGCACTGGGGTTTTTAGAAGCTCCCTTTGTCATTAGAATGTTCTACTCATGATGAGAACCACTGTCACTAATTACCTTCTATCTGGACTATAAATGTTGTGGTGATGAATAGCAATAAAACTTATAAAGGGCTTCCCCGGAGATGCAGCGGTAAATAATCCACCTGCAATGCAGGGGCCACAGGAGACATGGGTTGGATCCCTGGGTTGGGAAGATCCCCTGGAGGAGGGCATGGAAACCCACTTCAGGATTCTTGCCTGGAGAATCCCATGGACAGAGGAGCCTGGCAGGCTACAGTCCATAGAGTTGCAAAGAGTCAGACGTGACTGAGGCGACAGAGCACACGCGCAAGGTTTATAAAATAGATGGAGTTCACTGTATCAAGCTCAGATTTCACACAAAGATAACAGAGTGGTCCTTAAGAATTTTGGACAGGTGAATGGCAAGACTGAATTTGTAAACTAGAAGAACTTAGGTGGCTGTTGAATAGATTATGGACGCAACATTGTGCGTGTATGTGGGGGGTGGGGGTGGAGGGGAAGGCAGTGATCCTGGGGAAAGGAAATAGATTTCTTAGAGGGAGCCTGTGGCTGGGAATCAGGAAGGAAAAGAGGAGAGCACCAAGGTGGTGTCAAGACTCCATAAATATTACGGCTGGATTGAGCAGCGACAGGTGATGAGCACAGGAGTTCTCACTTGGGTAATTATATCCATACATCCATATTTTCCAGGGCTTCACTATAAAGGAAAGGCCTTTTTTGATTTACCTGGATGATGCTTTTTTTCATTTTGCTTGTGGAGGATAGTCCTCAGGGAACCACAACTAAGCTCACAGCTAATTGGAGTAGTAAGCATCTTTAAATAAAGAAAATGAGGTAATTTGATGGGCCTTTCTTTCCTTCCTTTCTTTTTTGCAAGCCAAGGCACATTTCTTTGCTGTTACTACTCTTGCTCTTCTGAAAAACCTGCAGCAATTTTTAAAAGGTCATTTGCCTGAGTTCTCTGAGATTTTCTTTCTTGCTTGCTGAAACTATTATACTATCAACTGATGTACCGATTCACCATCCCAAGAAGCTAACCCCATAATTTTCTTTGGCCTGGAGGTGAGTTCTCTTCTCCCACAGAAGAAATTACTTCTTCTGGTACAGTCCTTAAACAGCTAAAGAGTTTACAAGTACCCTATCAGATGAAGTATGGCCAGAAGAGATGTAGTCACGGCTTCTGGCTAATTGGCTGGGCGAGCTCTGGCTTATGTAACGGTTACCTCTGGCAGTTGGTCCCAACATCCCATTTTGGCAGCTGTGCTGTGGTATTTTTAATGGTAACCATTTGGCCGGCATTCAGCCAATCAGCTTCTTCATTTTGCTGGCTGCAATTAGAGTTACTGTTTCTTTCACCTTGTTTCCAGCCAGACCTGGTTCTGTAAATGTGTCACCAGGGATTTCAATGGAGCTGTGCTCTGCATCAGTCCCTTATATCCATTATTTCAGTTCAAGGAGTCATTTTATCTTGAGGCCCCATGGTAGAGCTGACCTTAATCCCAGGTGTCAGGTGGACCTGTAGAGAGGGAGTTAGATGTCCCACATTGTGAAGACACTTTACAATTTGGAAAGAGGATTGTCAGCAGGGAGGAAGGCACCTGGGCTTCTGGGGTTGGGATTCATTAGAAGCTGCCTTATATCCTCATGCCACTCATCACTTGGTTGTAGGGAGCTGCTGTAAAAGAGGTGCCCAGACAGAGTGTGGAAAGGGGAAAGGAGAGTCGATTTTCTGGAATTCAGTGTCTCTTCTTTACCTGCATCACCCCTGCCAGTACTGACTGTGGGCAAAGAGTAGAGCTTCCGTATTTACCTTTAGCAGACCCTGGAGTTTTCTTTAAAAATGCACTTTATATTGAAGGGCAAAACGCTAGGCATGTTGTGTAAGAAGTACACTTATAAAAGGAGCTTCCCTGGTGGCTTAGTGGTAAACAATCTGCCTGCAATGTAGGGAACACAGGTTCAGTTCCTGAATGGGGAAGATCTCTTGGAGAAGGGAATGGCTACCACTCCAGTATTCTTGTCTGGAGAATTCCATGGACAGAGGAGCCTGGCGGATTACAATCCATGTGGTTGCAAAAGAGTCAGATGTGACTGAGTGACTAAACAACAACAACACTTATAAAAATCACAAGCACCAGGGAATTCCCTGGCAGTCTAGTAGTTAGGACTTTGTGCTTCCACTGCTGGGGACACGGCTTCTATGCCTCATTGGGAAGCTTAGATCCTGCAAGCAGCCTGGCAAGGCAAGAACGAAAAAGACATAAAAACAAAACACGAATACTGTTCTCCCCAGAAAGAAAATTAAGCCTTCCTTCACCTTAATTTCTCTGTGAAATTGAGAGAAAGGCAATGGGGAGAGCTCTTAAGAGAAGTGTGAGAAGAGGAACTCACCAAGGAGAGTCAGGCATGTCTGCTCTGGGCTTGCCCTCATTTCCCTAAGTAAGTTTATTGCTGAGGGAAATGTTTGGGGAAGAAAAAAAATTATATATATATATATATATGAGCACACATGCTCAGTCATGTTAACTCTATGACCCCATGGACGGTAGCCCACCAGATTCCAATGTCCATGGAATCTTTCCAGCAAGAATACTGGAATGGCTTGCCACTTCCTTTTCCAGGAGATCATCCAGATCCAGGGATGAACCCACTTCTTTTGCATGCCCTGCACTGGCAGGCTGAATCTTTACCACTGTGCCACCTGGGAAGGCTCTGTGTGTCTGCTGCTGCTGCTGCTGCTGTGTCACTTCAGTCACATCCGACTCTGTGCAACCCCATAGACGGCAGCCCACCAGGCTCCCCCGCCTCTGGGACTCTCCAGGCAAGAACACTGGAGTGGGTTGCCATTTCCTTCTTCAGTGCATGAAAGTGAAAAGAAAGTGAAGTTGCTCAGTCGAGTCCAACTCTTAGCGACCCCATGGACTGCAGCCTACCAGGCCCTCCGTCCATGGGGTTTTCCAGGCAAGAGTACTGGAGTGGGGTGCCATTGTGTGTGTATAAATTACTATGGATAATTTGGGCCACATGAACAGAACAGTGTCAAGAATAAACTTTGAATATATTTTGAAGTATTTTTAACCCCAAATAATGATAAACAGTATCTGCTCATCTCCAGAATGACTTTTTTTTTTTTTAATGTATTCTTACTACTCTGATGACATCACTTTAACTTTTTCAATTGCATGATGAGGAACTATGTATAACCTGCTAGTCTCCATTTTAACTGGGAGAATCGAGATATTCTTCGTATGTCATCAGTAGCGATTTGGGGCATTGGGAAGAAAGAATAATGAAAGGTCCCTGGAGCCCAGCAAAAGGAGGTCTATCAGTTACCTCAGCTCTCCTCTATCTTTAACCTCACCTAGACCAGGTTAAGGGACTAGTCAGCAGGACCACTCAAATTACTTGCAAAGTAAATTGATCCAAATCCTGCTGAAGTAGTCCACACTCTCAAGTGAGAATTGGAAAAAAAGGAATCTAGCCAGCATCAGCCTAAATGGGTATTTTTTTCTGGCACACATATGCAGGCAAAGGAAGCTGAAATTATAAAACTAAATAATTCATGAGCATGCCTGATCCTTCCTCTAGAAGCAATGATTATGTTATTATCCAAATTTTAACCCATTAAAGTGCATCTCAAGACATAGATTGGCTAGGGAAATCTCAAAGGAAAATCAAATGCAGTGTGAAAACCAAAGAACTAAGGAAACATGATGCTGAACCGTTTCATAATGCTGAGTTTTCTTTGGCTTCTAGAAAAAAACTAATTAGTGACTCCACACCGAGCTTTCTGCTTGGTGAATTACTACAAAATGAAGATACAAGGGCATGACACCAGATAAATACATAAATACAACATTTCCGGAACCTCAGAAGTTTGAGTTAGAGGTCCCAAATCTGCAATAAAGGAAGAATATGAAATTAAAGGTAAACACATTTGGAAAGAAAGAAATAAAACTGTCATTTTTCATACTGTTGAATGATACTATTGAATATGTAGAAGAAAGTCCAAGAGTATCTATAAGTATTAAGATTATTAAGTAAATTTAGCAAAATTACAGAATAAAAATCAATATGCACAAATCAATTATATTTTTATATCTAAGTAGAAAACAAAGAATGAAATTTTATAAAAAATACTATTTGTAATAGCATAAAGAATTAAATATCTAAAGTAGTAGTTTTCAAGGAGTGATCCAAAGATCCCTGAGATCCTAAAATCTAAAATTCCATTCAGATGACCCTCTTTTACCCATTCTTTCATGAGTGAATGGTGGAGTTTTCCAGACATGCTTGATGTGTGACCATATACCAAATGGAATGCAAAAGTAGATCTTCAAATCCAGCTGTTTTCTACCATACAAAGTTTTGAAGAGATTTAAAGCTTTAAAGGAACTTGCAAAAATATAAAACAATGCCAGTATTTTTTTTGCCTGATTAGAGCATTAGTTAATAAGACATGTATGTTAAACATTTCCACAGAGTTGTAAATGTGTATATTTCTATAGAAAAAAACTTGTATATATAATTTTGATAGATTCCTCCTTTAAACTTTAGATTTACTTTATATATTTTAATTTAGAATTGCGTTATCCTATGGTGAAGTTCTTCCCGGGTGGCTCAGATGGTAAAGCGTCTGCTTACAATGCGAAAGACCCGGGTTCGATCCCTGGGTCGGGAACACCCTTTGGAGAAGGAAATGGCAACCCAGTCCAGTACTCTTGCCTGGAAAATCCCATGGACGGAGGAGCCTGATAGGCTACAGTCTATGGCATCGCAAAAAGTCAAACATGACTGAGTGACTTCACTTTCACTTTCATAGTGGAGTGAATATTTGATCATTATGAAATATCCTTCTTTACTTTTGTTGCAGATTTTTGCCTTCAAGGGTACTTCATCTGGTATTTGTGGTTATAACTGGTTACATTTTGTTAGTGGGTTTTTTTGACATCTTTTTTTATCCCTTTGCCTTCAGTATTTCTATGTCCTAATACAGAAATGTTTCTTTTATTAATAATGTAAATTTTGATTTTATTTTCTACCACCAGTTTGAAAACTTTTACTTTAAATTTGAATGTTTAGTGCCTTTATGCTTAGTGTAATTACTGATGTATTTGCATTTACTCTATAATCTTACTATTTTTAAAATTTTTCAATGTTTTCAATATTCCTTTACCTCTCAATTCTTATTTCTTTTGGTCAGTTGATTTTTTTTTATTATTTCACTTTTTCCCTCTACATTACTTCATTGCTACTTCAGATATTACAGCATTTACCTGTTTAAAATGTATTTTGTCTTTGTTTTTGAAAGATATTTTTCTTGAGCATGGAATTCTAGGTTGGCAGTTATTTTCTTTCAGCATTTTGAAGAATATTCTACTATCATCTGGCTTCTACAGTTTCTGGCTTTCTACAGTGGAGAAGTCAGATCTCAGTCATACTTTTGTTTACTATGAATGTAATAAACCTTTGTTTTCTTATTGCTCTGAAGCTTTTTTTCTTTATCTGGGATCTAAGCAGCTTTATTTTGATTGCTCTCAATACCTTTTTATCTGTATTTGTTAAGCTTGGGATTCAGAACTTTTTGAATCTGTAGTTTAATGTATCTTATCACTTTGGGGGAATTTTCAGGATTATTTCTTCAACTGTTACTTCTGCCCTGTTCTGTCCTTCTCATTCTGAGACTCTAACTACACATGTTTCACCATGTCCTATGAGTTTATTATTGTCATTTCTGTATTTGTTATGAATTTTTCTCTGTATTATTTGTGAACTTTTTTACTAACACAATTTAAAATTTACTAAACTTCTTCTCAGTTTTGTCTAATATATTATTTAAATTAGGTACTGAACACTTTATTTTAGTTATTTTCTTTTATAGTTCTTAAATTTTTATTTGATTTTTACTGACTCGGGTTCTTTTTATCTGAAAAAGTTCTAACATATCAATCATAGTTATTTTAAAGTTTATGTTGGGTAAAGCAAATGTCTATATCACCTATGGATCTGTTTTAATTGTCTGTTTTTCATTTTTGATCAATTGGTTCTGTATGCATGGCAATATTTTATGAACTGCCATATATTATGTATAAACAATTGGAAAGATTTTCCCTTCAAATAGTTTAATTTTGCTTTTGACAGGTAGTTGATAAGAGGTGCGTGCGTGTATGCATGCTAGAGCTCTTCAGTTCTGTCCTACTTTTTGATACCCTGTGGACTGTACAGCTTGCCAGGCTCCTCTGTCCATGGGGTTCTCCAGACAAGAATCCTGGAGTGGGTTGCTATGCCCTCCTCCAGGGATCTTCCTGACCCAGGGATCTAACGCTCATCTCCTGGGGCTCCTGCTAGCAGGCAGATTCTTTACTGATGAGCCACTGGGGAAGCCCTTGATAAGGGTATATTTTGTCAGTCAGTCTGGGATTAAACTGAATAAAGATAAATTTTATTCTGTAGGCTTTGATCTGTTACTAGTTCATCTTTACTTTTATTGCATAGTCTTTTAGGAGTCCCAGTAGAAAATTTATGATGTTTACTAGTTCTGCTTCTTCTTGGTGGGTCTTAAACTCTTTGTTTCTCTAGTATTTATAAGAGTGTCATTCACTTTGTTTAGCTTCTCTATCTCTTTCTGTTTGGCTTCTGAGATTTTGGGCTCCAGTCTACTTATACCTGGCAAATGGGAAATTAACCAGAATACTTGACTCACTTTGATGCATTTTCTTTTCCTCTGGGACCTTGATCACCTCAAGTCCTGGGTGCTTTGATAGCTCTTAATGCTTTCAAATGAATATTTTCATTTTTTTTTACATCTATCTTTTCTTATTTTTGATGTGAATTTGTTCTGATGCTGGGTAATCTTTTTAATTGGAGGTAAAGTCCCCAGAGGGCACCATTTTTTTTTTCTCCCAACCTGTGTATCTATTCAGGTACCAAGTTTTGAAACTTACATATCTCTTAAATCTCCCCTTTCCTTTCCATTCTGAGTGCCAAAACTTTTAGTTCAGGCCCTAATCTTTTACTACCAGATTATTACCAAAACCCAGCTAGTAAATATCTCTGTATCAATCTTTGTTTTCACTCTCCCTAAACTATACTTCCAGAGTGAATCATAACTCTGCATAATTAAACCTATCCTGAAATTTTATATCACCTATAAAACAATAATACAAGCTTTATAGGAGATGTACAGTCAATGTAATATTAATAGATAGATGCTAGTACACAACTAAAAATTATAATACTTCTGTGATGGACAGAGAATTAAAACTGAATGAAATGATTGCAGAAATAGGAGATAAACCAGTATGCTCCTAGAGGTTTGTTCAGGCTTTTAAGGTCTACCAAAGTGCCTTGTGGAACTTTGATGCTGATGAATGAAGTCTCAATCTCTGGTGAAAAAACCTCCTAAGTTTTTCTCTGTTATTTTTCAGTCACAATATATGTGAATATATAAATAAGTGAGGAAGAAAGGCAAATACTTTGGTGAAGCAGAGCATAGGATATATACTTTGAACTGATTTGTAGTAAGACTTACTCTCAACCTCTGACTCATAGGTACACTAGCTCTGGACCTGCCAGTTCATCAGCTGCAAATAAGAAATACAAAAAAATTATTACAAATCAATTCTAAGTATTTACTCTGAGAATAAGGATAGTATCCTTAGCAGATCCAGATTTCTAGACAATCTTCACATTTTACTGCTCCCCAATATATATCCTATGCTCTGTTTCACCAAAATACTTGCCTTTCTTCCTCATTTTTTTCATATACTCACAGCCATTGTGACTTTTGTCAGGAGTACATTTCTCTCTGGAAAATCCCTAGTTACCATTTTGAATCTGCTCAAGTGCTGCCTCTTCTAGGAAGACTTCCTGAATCGTCTATGCTGCTGCTGCTGCTGCTAAGTTGCTTCAGTCGTGTCCGACTCTGTGCGACCCCATAGATGGCAGCCCACCAGGCTCCCCCGTCCCTGGGATTCTCTAGGCAAGAACACTGGAGTGGGTTGCCATTTCCTTCTCCAATGCATGAAAGTGAAAAGTGAAAGTGAAGTCGCTCAGTCGTGTCCGACTCCTAGCGACCCCGTTGACTGAAGCCCACCAGGCCCCTCCGTCCATGGGATTTTCCAGGCAAGGGTACTGGAGTGGGGTGCCATCGGATACCTCACATTAAAATTAGATGCTTCCTCTTCTCTATTTTCATAATAATTTTCACAACAGCTCTATTGGGACATTTATCTCTTTGTAATTATTTGTTTATTTCTGTCTTCTTGGTAAGAACGTGTTCTTTTCAAAGGCAGGGTTTTAAAATTGTTTATTTGTGAGCCCATGACCAACATGATACTTAGGACGTAAGAAAAATTCAGTCATTATTAGCTAAATGAGTTGGGTTTTCAATATTATCAAATCCAATGGCTCAGCAACAAGTGAATTTCTTTATCTGGATGAGATATCTGGCAAAAAATAGGTATTCAGGTATAGTGAAATTGAAAGTGTTAGTCGCTCAGTCATGTCTAACTCTTTGCAACCACATGGACTGTAGCCCACCAGGCATCACTGTCCATGGAATTTTCCAGGCAAGAATACTGGAGTGGGTTGCCAATCCCTGCTCCAGGGAATCCTCCCAACCTGGGCATCAAACCCTGGTCTCCTGCATTGCAGGCAGAATCCTTACCATCTGAGCCACCAGGGAAGTGAACTAAAGAAGAGGTATTCAGGTGAAATTTGTTCAGTTGATGGATTATATTAACTACTGAGTAAAAATTTACCTGAGATGGGCTTCCCAGGTGGCGCCAGTAGTAAAGAATCTGCCTGCCAATGCAGGAGATGCAAAAGGAGGCAAGTTCGATCCCTGGGTCAGGAAGATCCCCTAGAGGATGGTAACCCACTCTAGTATTCTTGCCTGGAAAATTCTATGAACAGTGGAGGCTGGAGGGTTACAGTCTCCGGGGTCACAGAGAGTTGGACACGACTGAGCATGCACATGAAGATATATATATATATTATATATATATATATATTTTTTTTTTTTTTAATAAACAGCTTCTAAAGAATAACTCAAATTTGGAATAAAGAGTTTAGAGACTTGAAGTTGGAGGAAATGATTTCAGAATTATTTATCTGGAATTTAAACCTAAATTCTTCTTTGTATAACAGTATTAATTTAGAATGAAATCACTGGTGTATAGATAATTGGAGGAAACTCAATTTGCTATAAAGCCATAAGAAAACTATGTTGATGTCCAAATACACAATTTATTTAAATTTTTGACTGATGAGCCATAAAAACTACATTCTGAAAATGTTTAAAATGAAAGAGCACCCTGTCTACTTCATACTGTTCCTAAACTCTGTGAAACCGTCACACTGTGCCGGCAAAGCTCAGTTGCTGTGGGGCTATATACGGACACTTAATCCCTAGGGATTTAAAGGAGCAAGCTCGGCTCAGTCAATGAAAAAAATCACTGGCAGAACTTCTGGGACATATTTTTATGCACATAAAAATTAGCTTCCAAGATATGTAATTGTAGATTCTCATTACAAAATCTCTGGGTCAAATTGTATTTTACCAGAAGGTACTGTAAGATTTTTAAACTCAGTCAAATGAAAGGATTGCCTTTTCTGTTAACAAAGCTTACAGTGGTTTCTTTTCAGGTACTGAAATCAGGACAGTTGGCTGCTTTGCATTCTATTAGAACTCTGCGTGTTCAAGAAAGTTGGTACATATATGTTAGCTTGATTGGACCCCACTCACACTCTCAACTTGACTTTCTGTGCGATACTAATTTCTGAGTTCATAGCATTTTTTATTGTTTCCACAACTGACATAAGAAAAGGGGAAACTTGGCAAGTTTGGATTACATTAAGAAATTTTGACGTATAGATGGTTATGTATTCTGCAAATATCTGTTTAGGCACAACTAGTTTAAAATATAAGGTTTGAAAAGTCTTTTCAACATTAGTTATATATAATATTCTTTTTATATGTATAATATATATAGCTTGGTCCATATCAGCACTCAAAACCTGTTTAATTCATAATATGACTGAAAGTTTACAGTCATATTTATGAAAGATAGTACACAAAATATAATCACTGTTTTATACAGAGTGAATTAAGCCAGAAAGAAAAACACCAATACAGTATACTAATGTATATATATGGAATTTAGAATGATGGTGACAATAACCCTGTATATGAGACAGCAAAAGAGACATTGATGCATAGAACAGTCTTTTGGACTCTGTGGGAGAGGGAGAGGGTGGGATGATTTGGGAGAATGGCATTGAAACATGTACAATATCATATATGAAACGAGTTGCCAGTCCAGGTTCGATGCACGATACTGGATGCTTGGGGCTGGTGCACTGGGACGACCCAGAGGGATGGTATGGGGAGGGAGGAGGGAGGAGGGTTCAGGATGCGGAACATGTGTATACCTGTGGCGGATTCATTTTGATATATGGCAAAACCAATACAATATTGTAAAGTTAAAAAATAAAATTAAAAAAATTTTAATTCATTTTTACTATTAAAATAGATCCTTGAGAAAAATGAAAAGCAATAACAGTAATGCAATATTTGTGGGAATTTATTAAGGGACTTCTAGAACAGTTACAGTTATTTATATTTTGAGAGTATCAATTCTTTACTATTTCCAATTTTGTGGGAAAATTATTGGGTCTTTTTCTTTTTCTAGGTTGAGATCTAACTCTGCCTCATGTTTACCAGCCAAGGTTAAGTTGATATTTGGCTCTCTAATGGGAAAGAAATAAAAGGAAAAATAAGTAATTTTTCCAAAAGTCGCCAGCATAACAAATGAGTATAGATTTTGAAAAGAGATTACTGAAGGATTGTCAGGGAATGTTTAACAGGAGGATTCCTACGTGCTGTTTCTCATAAATCCTCTGTTCCTTATCAGTTTCTGGCAACAGAAATGAGTGGAACGGCACACCGCTCCCAGGACTGAGGTCATAGGATGGGACATGTATGAATCTCCTTCAGTAAACATTCTCCTTACGACAAAACTGCTTAGTCTTGATCCTTTCTTGAGATATGGATTGTCTCCTGACCTTAGGACCATTGTCATCCCTTGTTCCCTTGGTAACGGTTGCTGTACCTTTCGTTTTCTGATCTTTATCACTGTCAAAAGAAATTCCTTGTACAACAGCCTACATATACTCACAGAAAGTTCATTAAAGCACCTTTGCTCCATCAGAGCTTGGGTCCCTGTGTCTTTCTCTCTCTCTCTCTCCTTTTCTTATTGTCGACTCTGGACCACCAGGTTCCGGTCCATTAAAGGACCCCAACAAAGGATAACTGAAAGAGAGAATGTACATAGATAGGGCCAAGAGTCCAGAAAGCGAAAAATCGTACCAGAAAAGGAGACAGAATAGAAGGAGCTCTTCATGTGAACATTTCATGCTTATAATCCAGAAAGCCCATGGTCGTCTATATAAAATTCTCTTTATTAGTCTCAAAGAGATTATCTATATTTTAGTCAATTCTTGGAAAACCTTGCTTTCAAATGTATAGCCCTTACCTTCTCTTCCCAGTGCTTGATAATAGATATCTTTATTGATGTTGCTCGTATTTTTTCCTTCTTCATTGACACTTTAAGATTTTGTCTACTTGTTACACAAGAGAAAATCTTTGAAACTATTTCCCCTAGTCAGGACTGTTTTTTAAATTAAAGATGTAAAACTTTAGTAGCTCAAAATTAATTATTAACTTGAATCAGGCCCTCTAAAAAGGGCTCTCTAAAAGACAAAATCAGGAAATGGAACAGCTTTCCAGCTCCTCTGATGTAGGTATATCATATTATGTCAATGATATATCCATAGAGACAGGGGTAGGGGTGGGCAAAGTTGCCTCTCTGTTACAGATAAGAGTGTATATGGTCACGTGGTTGGAGGCAAGAGAGAGCACCCAGCAATATGAAACACTAGTGGAAACTAGTTAATGGCTAGGATTATGGATTTGAGTTGGGATATTGTTAGGGATTGCTTGTCCCTGAAGTTCTGCATCAAGGACTTATTCAACCATTTCTGCTGCCCATTCTAAGGGTTCATCTCTCACACCCACTACCTAGCTGTCCCAGTTCTTGAATCTTTTTTTTTTTCATGTATTTGGCTGAGTCAGGTCTTAGTTGGATCTTGCGGGATGGGATCTTTCACTGTGGCTGGAGGGCTCAGTAGTTGTTCTCCGGCTTAGTTGTTTAGCTGGTATGTGGGATCTTAGTTTCTTGACCAGTGATTGAACCTGTGTCCCCTGCATTGAAAAGTGGATTCTCAACCACTGGACCACCAGGGAAGTTCCCAATTCTTGAATCTTGATTAGATTCTGCTGTAATTGTCTGCAGTAGCGTGCAAAAATAGAGTATGGATGATGGGGTTTCACACCACACACGCATTTTCCTATGGAAGGAGGTAAAGGAAGGTGCTGGCATAGAGATTCATTCCTCCTTTCTTGCCAGCAGCTCTGGGAAGTGGCAGTTTCAATGTCCATGTGATCTTGATGTGAGAACCTTCCAGGACTCATATAAATGCTACATAAAATCCTTTCTTCTGGGGGACTTCCCTGCTGGTGCAGTGGTTAACTGTCTCAGCTCCCAATGCAGGGGGCCCAGGTTCGTTCCCTGGTCAGGGAACTAGATCCCACATGCTGCAACTAAGACCTGGTGCAGCCAAATAAATGAATAAATATTTTTTAAAAAATCCTTTCTTCTAAATGACCTCAACCAGTACCCTCTTGACTCCCTGATTTGCTTTGATTTGAATACAAAATTATTAAACACACCCATATTCAAATAGAAATCTTTGCATGAAAATGTATTTCAGGCCAACAATAAAGAAGCTTTGAATGGCCAAACCATTTGGAATTATTGGTGGTATATTCCCTTTCCTAGCATAGACGGCAGATACTTGGATATGTGTCTTACATACATGCTTCCATTTTTGTGTACCTTTTTTTTTCTCTGCTGCTGGCAAAAAACTCAAAATATTGCTTTGGAGTTGTTCTTTTGATTCCATACCCAGAGAATTTATTCAGGAGAATAAATTTGGCCACTTTCAAGCTGTGAGAATATGGAATGCATAAATTTTCCTGCTACAAAATACGTTTCTGGTGTATTTATGTAACACAAAACAGATGCATCTACAAAGTTTACACATAGAAACACAGATTACTGAGGGAAAAGAGTCAGGTCTGGCTTGGAGAAGAGTTTGGTATTTTTACCCTCCAAACATTTCCAGTGTTTAAAATTGGTGTGAGTGAGGGACTTGAATCTAATGGTTGGGTTTTGGGTAGATTCCTGTAAAATGGCACAAGATGAGCATCTGATTACAGACCATGTCACGTTTAGGTCTACAATCTTAGGTGTAGCCATGTTTATTTTTAAATTGAATTGGACAAAAGTCAAAGTTCGCTTCTGTAAGATTTTCTGAATAATGGTAGCATGGTTTCATTTGAAATTACATCAAGCTTAAAAGTTAAATTTTTCTGGCAGTTGATCAAATCAACAATATGGTAATTTGAATTGGTTGCTAAAATGGAAATTAACTTAAAAAAAAAAAAGGTTTCTGGAGTCTAGCATTTATTAAGCAGGCCACAGTTTCTCTCTTTGGTGCAGAGAAATGTGATCTGAGTGTTGGCTCATGGGTTGAGGTACCCAGGTGGTTGAGCAGCTTCCTCAGAGTAGGTATATGACTGCTATAACATTTTTACCTATTTGCCTTCTTAGAGGAGGGAAGTCTAGCAAACACATGGGAAGGTGAGGAGAGACTGGTGGATGTTTTGGCTTTAGCAATACGAGGTAGTAATTATCAACATGAATAATGGTTGTTGTTAAGGTTAATAAAGGCTTCCTCAGTGGCTCAGCGGCAAAGAATCTGCTTGCAATGCAGGAGTGCTGAGACACACTCAATTCTGGGTCTGGAAGATCCCTTGGAGGAGGGCATGGCAGCCCACTCCAGTATTCTTGCCTGGAGAATCCCATGGGCAGAGGAGACTGGCGGGCTATAGTCCTTGGGGTCTCCAAAGAGCCAGATATGGCTGACAGTTGAACACACAAGGTTAATAAAGTACATCAAATTGTGGATGATTTTTTGGCCTTAGTTTTCCAAATTTCCCATACTACAGTTGTCAGTTCATAATATACTGATTTGTCATAAACCTGACTCGTACTGTTTAAAAAAACATGCTTACAAAAGTGATTTAATTTTTCAAATAGAGATTAAATTTAAGCTATTTGTGAGACAGTTTTCAAAAGAACTACTAAGGGAAGTCATTAGTTCTATTAAATTTAGAAATCTTTCAAAAATATAAATAAAATATAAAGTACATCAGATCCTTGATACTTACTCCCCAAAAGCTTTGTCCTGTTTTCAATAAATAAATTGTCTATTGTGTTCTTATAACTCCAGGGATTATACACTTAAGATTGATTTGGTCTCATTCTTTCATTCAGTAGATATTTGTTGCAAATTACTTTGTGGCAAGCACATATCATTATTGCCCAAGGGTTTATACATTTATTTTTTGTGTCCTCTTTAATAGGATTGAAAATAATAACCTTTTTTTAATTAAAATTTCATTTTTTTCTATTCAAAATCTGATAAATTGAAGCAAGAATTTTTAAGTCTTTAATATTTTAAATTTAATTTCCACATTTAAGATATATAATTCTTTTAACAATTTCACTTATATGACTAACTAAAACTTACAAAGTCCTTGAGAAGTTGTTTATTAAAATTCTAATATTGTAGACTCATAAATACAGTGTATCATAAGTTGTGGTAAAATGTTTTTATACTATTCACTTTAAAATCACGAACATAAATTAGAATCCCTTGGACTGCAAGGAGATCAAACCAGTCAATCCTAAAGGAAATCAGTCCTGAATATTCATTGGAAGGACTTATGATGAAGCTGAAGCTCCAATACTTTGGCTACCTGATGTGAAGAGCTGACTCATTAGAAAAGACTCTGATGATGGGAAAGATTGAAGGCAGGAGGAGACGGGGACGACAGAGGATGAGATAGTTGGATGGTATCACTGACCCAAAGGACAGGAGTTTGAGCATGCTCCAGGAGACGGTGAAGGACAGGCAAGACTGGCATGCTGCAGTACCTGGGGTTGCAAAGAGTCGAACACTTATTGAGCAACTGAAAAACAACAACAACAATTTTAAGTTGTACTCACAATTTCTAATATGCCAAATTATCTGAAATGTGACAAACATATGAAATAAAAAATATATGAAGGTTATTTGTTAGTTTAATGCAAAAGTATTAATTCTATGGATTTAATTTACTTTCTCATTTCTAACCTTAAAAAAATTCTCAATTGTCCCAAGGTTAAAGACATTTTTACTCACTAATTAGATGATTTTTCCTTCCCCCAAGCAATTTGTTATTCATCTCAAGCAAACCGGTGTTACCTTTTGAAAGGGCAAAGAATTTGCCTAGGAAATGAGACCTGCAGCAGCTGACATTCAGGGTGATTTTTCTCATGATCACAAGAGACAAACCCAAGCCCTCCAAATGGTGGATTGGATTTGGGAGTGGGCACCTATAATAAATATAAAGTTTTTGGTTTGAGCAGCTGGGTGGAGAGAGTTGCCATTTATAGAACTAAAAAATATGAGAGGAAAAAAAAAAAGATCTCAGAGAGAATAATCTAGAACTGTGTTTTAAACTTCCTGGCTTTGTGTGGCTAGTGGACACTAAAATGGATTTATTAAAAGGATGAAGGTAAGTCTTTGGGAAAGAGGGCTGAACTAGAACTTTAGGTCTGGACATCACAGGAGTATAGATGTTCCTTGAATCAATGGAGCTGAAGGAAAGAATAATAGGAAGAGAAAATAAAATCCAGAAGACTGAATGGGTAAGATTTAGAGCTCAGGGAGAAGAGGGAGAGCTAGAAAAGAACTCTGAGCAGGAACAATGATGCAGCAAGAAAAAAATAAACAGTGAGCAATAACATAAGAGTCAAGAGAAGAGCATGCTTCAAGGAGGAAGAATTTCAAGAAGAAAACTGAGGAGAAAAGAAGTCACAGAAATGAAAGCCATATTTAAGTGATTAAAATAAAAGCAACTGTGGGTGGGAAGATCTGCAGTAGGCTTAAAGACATTAATTGTACAAATTGAAAGTGAAAAATCCACAAAGATAACAACAGTAATCTCAGAAAAAGAAATAGATGTAGATGATAAAGGGGGACAGAAGATACAGAGAGTAGAGGAGCTCAGCACATATGGAATAACAGCAAAAATGCCTAAAATATGAATAATGCAGGCATTTCCTGAAATAAAGAACAACTTGAGTCACAGAGGTAAATTGATACAGAGCTGGTAATGAAATTTTAAACTCTAGTCAAATTATTGAAATTATTGAAATGAGAACTGTGGAGAAAAAAAAAAACAACTCTGATAGAGTTGTTGTGAAGATTAATACATGCAAGGCATGAAGATCTGTGCCTGAAATATAATAAGCACTTGATAAAAGTTGCTACAGCTTTGGGTTTTCCTCCTTCTCTTCCTACGTCTATGTGTTTTATTCCTGTTACCCTGATTATATCTGCCTCTGTTCCACCACTGAATGTTGGTATTGTTCAGGACTGGTCGTAGGCCCTCTGTGTTCTCAGTGGCTTCTCCTTAAGCAATCTATTCTACACACACATTTTCAATTATGCTCTATTCACTCAGTTCAGTTGCTCAGCCGTGTCCGACTTTTTGTGAGTCTATGGACTGCAGCACACCAAGCTTTCCTGTCCATCACCAACTCCCGGAGCTTGCTCAAACACATGTCCGACTCTGTTCACTTTTCACTCCCAAAGTTGCATCTCTATTTGAATGTCACAAAGCACCTTAACCTCAAATGTCCACAATTCATCCACGCTCTCCTCCCCTTCAGAGATTCCTCTGCTATCTGTTCAGGAAGTTTGGTCCTTTTCCAGTATTGCTGATCTGCAGGAGCACCTCTGCTTCCCAGGTGATGGGTCAGATGCTTAGGAGTCATCCTTAACCTCTCCTTCTATGTAAGCCAATGACTGTATCCACTTCTGCCCTCACAGTAGATTCCTCACCCAACAGCATTTTAAATATATATATAAGCCAGATTATGAAATTCTTTGGAAAAAGTCTTCCTATACTTTTCAGTTGCATACAGAAAACTAGTCTACGTCCTCTACTATTTCTCGGGCCTCATTTCCAGTGTTCTGCCCTCTTCCTCACTCCATAGCAGCTAGAGTGATATCTTTCCTTTTCCTGGAATATCCTAGCAGGCTCTCATTTCAGGTAACTAGTTGATTCTTTTGCTTGGAAAGCTCTGTGCACAGCTATCTACAGGTCTCCACCTGTCAGGGCTCAGCTCAAATGTTACCTTATTGTCTGGTCGCTTTCTCTTCCTCTTATTCTTTATTGTTCTTCCAAATACTTCACCACCACCTGAAGTTTCATGTACATTATCTGTTTTCTGTCCTTTCATTTCCTAAGCCAGCTATACTTTCTTATTTTAATCACTTGCTGTTGCCACAGGGCCCTTGCAACATGATGTTTGCACTACTTGAAATAGTTTTTTCAACCTCTTCTATACCCATTCCCTGCCATTTTATCTATTTAATTTATTCAACCACTTTTATTTTGGCTTGGATGTCACTTTATCAGAGATGCTTTGCCTGATTCATGAGTCTTGTCATAACTATTTCTCTATGACTTTCCAAAAACATTTTTCCCTCACATTTATAGAACTCATCTATATCTATTACTATACACTGAATTATATATCTGATTATTTGACCATCACCCTGCTATGTCAAAGCTTTTGACTGTATGGATCACAACAAACTGTAGAAAATTCTTAAAGAGATGGGAATACCAGACCACCTGACCTGCCTCCTGAGGAATCTGTATGCAGCTCAAGAAGCAACAGTTAAAACTGGAAACTGGACATGGAGCAACAGACTGGCTCCAAATTGGGAAAGGAGTACATCAAGGCTGTATATTGTCACCCTGCTTACTTAACTTATATGCAGAGTACATCATGAGAAATGCTGGACTGGGTGAAGCATAAGCTGGAATCAAGATTGCTGGGAGAAATATCAATAACATCAGATATGCAGATGACACCACCCTTATGGCAGAAAGTGAAGAAGAACTAAAGAGCCTCTTGATGAAAGTGAAAGAGGAGAATGAAAAAGTTGGCTTAAAACTCAACATTCAGAAAACTAAGATCATGGCATCTGGTCCCATCACTTCATGGCAAATAGATGGGGAAACAATGAAAACAGTGACAGACTTTATTTTTTTGAGCTCTAAAACACTGCAGATGGTGAGTGCAGCCATGAAATTAAAAGATGATTGCTCCTTGGAAGAAAAGTTTATGACCAACCTAGACAGCATATTAAAAAGCAGAGACATTACTTTGCCAACAAAGGTCCGTCTAGTCAAGGCTATGGTTTTTCCAGTAGTCAGGTATGGATGTGAGAGTTGGACTGTGAAGAAAGCTGAGCGCTGAAGAATTGATGCTTCTGAACTGTGGTGTTGGAGAAGACTCTTGAGAGTCCCTTGGACTGCAAGGAGATCCAACCAGTCCATCCTAAAGGAGATCAGTCCTGGGTGTTCTTTGGAAGGACTGATGCTGAAGCTGAAACTCCAATACTTTGGCCACCTGATGTGAGGAACTGACTCCTTTGAAAAGCCCCTGATGCTGGCAATGATTGAAGGTGGGAGGAGAAGGGGACGACAGAGGATGAAGTGGTTGGATGGCATCACTGACTCAATGGACATGAGTTTGAGTAAGCCCTGGAGTTGGTGATGGACAGGGAAGCCTGGCATGCTGCAGTCCATGGGGTCACAAAGTGTTGGACATGACTGAGCAACTGAACTGAACTGAACCGCTAGTTTTTGCTCAACTTTATGTGTCTAGCTCGTAACTGGCATGTTTCAAGAACTCAAAATATTTGACAAATGAATAGATGAGCCTTGGACCATTGTAGGCTTCCCTGATAGCTCAGTTGGTAAAGAATCTGCCTGCAATGCAGGAGACCCTGGTTTGATTCCTGGGTTGGGAAGATCCCCTGGAAAAGGGAAAGGCTAACCATTCCAGTATTTGAACTGTATAATTCATTGGGTCACAAAGAGTCGGACACGACAGAGCAACTTTCACTTTCACTTTCTTTCACTTTGGACCATTGTAATAATCTTTTTTGTTTATTGACTTTCTATCCCATCAATATGTTACTTTGCAATAATTAACTGTCTCCAACTTCTCTTTCTTCAGTCTCCTTTACACACTATTTCCAATGAAATTCTCTTAAAGCTACCGCAAATCACATCCCATGGATGGCTTTTCATTACTTTGAAAAGAAAATGAGAACTTCTCATGTTTGAAATCCTCCTCCCTTAATTTGTGGTGTTACCTTCTTAGTATGGATAGCTTAAGATCAAATGTAAATTGTATTAATAAAAACTTTGTTTCATTATACAGGTGACAAACATCTGCCTAAAACAAACAAAAGTGAGGTTGCAGGGGGATGCTACAGCTTGTGTTATTTAGGAAAGACACTCCGGATTGGAATTGTTTATATGTGTCATTTCTTAGAACATATGTACTAATGAAATACATAGCATGAAATAATACAGTTATTGCAGACAGTCACAGTTAGTTGAGCATCCTTACTTTGTTGGAATGTGATGTTTTTTGAGAACTTTTCTCCTGTTTCAATTCTTGCTTTCATGATAGCCTATTGTTAAGGAAAATATTCTTTTCTCATTCTTTGAATTTAACATATTTTCCTTTGTTTTGTAGTTTAGTTTTTGGTTTTCTAGATTTGAACTCGATGGATCTCACTTTGGAATGACCTGATATCCTGCACGTATTTTAAATGAATTGTCCTAAGAAACAGAAAGCAAGCCGTTTTTGTCTGCTGAAGTCAGTGGGAGACAGTGCCTTTCACTGCAGGGTCATCTGATGATAACAAATTTGAAAACGGTTTGTACTATTTAAAAGTTGTCACTTATTTGAATAAAATAAACATTAAAAATGTTAACATATCATAAAGATATGATTTATATGATATATGATGTATATCACACTCCTTTATATTTTTAGAAAGCTACATGGGCTGCCTGGTGGTATAGTGGTTAAGAATATGCCTTGCATTGCAAGGGACACGGGTTCAATCCCTGGTCTGGAAGATTCCACATGCCGTGGGGCAACAAAACCCATGGGCCACGACTACTGAGCCAGTGCTTTGGAGTCCACGAGCCACAACTACTGAGGCCATAAGTGGCAACTGCTGAAGCCTGCGTGCCAAGAGCCTGTGCTCTGCAGCAAGAGAAGCCACTACAATGACTACAATGAGGAGCCTGCACGTCACAACTAGAAAATAGCCCCTACTTGCCACAATTAGAGAAAACCCACGTGCAGCAATGAAGACCCACCCCAACCAAAAAGCAAAACAAAACACCAAAAACTACAATGTGTGGAACGTTGATACACAAAAGTTATTTAAAGATATCTCTTAAAGTATGTACAGCAGGCTCTATTTTAATGTTTTGTAGGTAAAGACAACGGCACCCCACTCCAGTACTCTTGCTTGGAAAATCCCATGGGCAGAGGAGCCTGGTGGGCTGCAGTCCATGGGGTCGCTGAGGGTCGGACACGACTGAGCGACTTCACTTTCACTTTTCACTTTCCTGCATTGGAGAAGGAAATGGCAACCCACTCCAGTGTTCTTGCCTGGAGAATCCCAGGGACAGGGGGGCCTGGTGGGCTGCCGTCTATGGGGTCGCACAGAGTTGGACACAACTGAAGCGACTTGGCAGCAGCAGCAGGTAAAGACACTGAAGCTCAGAGAACTTAATAGGTAGCAGAGTGGAACGCTGGCCCAGGTTTTTCGTCCTGAGTTGGTTTTGCTTTGTACCACAATAGCTCTTAACAAAGCGTAACCTTACAAATAGTACTTTAAATTCAGACTTCTTTTGTCACTCTGAAGGACCCTGATATAAGCACTGGAAATGTAGAAATACAAGGTTTTTCAAATATTACCTAACTTTTCACTTCATCTCCCTTTGGTTTCTGAAGTGGTGAAGCAATACTGCACAAAATCTAGGGTTGTTGACCTGGCTTGGGGTCTACTCACAAGATATTTACTACAACGAGGATTCACAGAACTGATGACTTACTTAAGCTGCCTCTAGTCTCAATGGCACTTTTCTTGTTCTTCTGGGCCAGTGCAGATTCGTGTTGAAAACAGGGCTTGGTGAGTAAGGTCTGAGATGCCATTCAGCCCGAACCCACTCTCTCTCCCAGTGCTGTTGTACAGGATACGCCCAACTCAGAAATACTGAGCCTGCCTTGGCAGCATCAAAGTGGAGGAAGGGAACCTACTATCAGGCTAGGTTGCTTCCTGAGACCCTGGTGTCATTAGATCCCAAAGGGTCAGTCAAGAGTAGACAGTATTTTCTTCATCCTACACAACACTGAAGAAGTCCTGGCATCGTCTCATCCATGGAGTCATATGAACTAGAAATTACCCAAGCCCATTTCTAGGTCTCTTCAAGGATGTTAAAGAAATTGCTTGGGTGAGTTCCCTGGTGGCCTAGTGGTTAGGCTTTTACTGCTGTGGTCCTGGTTTAATCCCTGGCCAGGGAACCAAGATACTGGCCATAAAACAAAACAAAACAACAACAAAAAGGGAAGTTGCTTGGAAGTCACCTGGTTAATATAATAATGCTACTATTTTCTGGATGACTATGGGAATAACAGATAGCCAACTGATTATGCATTCGGAGCCTCGCCCAGTTGATTATGGAAATTCTGGCCCAGGATCCCAGTACAGGTCTAAAAGGTAGTAACACCTGAATGAACAATTCATGAGAAACCTGTTCATGGGGACAGAGGAGCTTCTGAGGAAAATTCATTCTAAGGGAACGATATCTTAGGCAAGAGCTTGGAACCGTTTTTTTAAAAAAAAGAAATTAGAAAGAACTTATCACTGGATGGTGGTGGTGATCTGAGTTTGATTTGCTGGGTATCAGCTGAATCTATCTTGGGCTGGCCCCTGGAAAAATGTCTGATTCCCAGGCAAAAATAGAGTGATAAATAAAATTAAAAGAATATTCTGCTAAGAACCTTATAAATTTGGGATGGTGGTTCAAGCAATTTAAAGATGGGTCTCTTGTGATAAAACATGATATGGAAAAGACAAGACATTGGGCCTGCCACATGCTTTAATACCCAAGTGGTGCTACTGGTAAAGAGTCTGCCTGCCAATGCAAAAGATACAAGAGACACAGGTTCAATCCCTGGGTCAGGGAGTTCCCCTGGAGTAGGAAATGGCAACCCACTCCAGTATTCTTGCCTGGAGAATCCCATGGACAGAGGAGCCTGGCAGGCTGTGGTCCATGGGGTCGCAGAGAGTCGAACACAACTGACCTACTGAGCATATAGATATACATAAGGTAGGATTGTATGCGGTTTGAAGATTGCTGTGGTTCTTTCACAACTCTGAGAGAATACATGCACAATTAAGTGCTTAACGAGTCCATCTGGATGGAGATAGGAAGTTAATAGGGAGAAGCAGCCCTGCTCCTCTGTTTAGCAAGTGTCCTGGTCAATTAGTCTGAAGCTGCCTTTGCTAGGTATAAATACAGCTCTCTCATCCCAGGAACCTGAAGCTGATTCTCAGTCTCAAGTGGTCAGTTTATGTTTCTAATACAGGCATATTAAATACAAGTTGTGTGTGTCTTTCTTGCCAAATATGGAACCATGGGAAACATGGCTGATCCATCATCAAACTGTTTCCAGAGCCTGAATGTAATCTAAATGATCTCCTCAACTCAGTGCTCCAGGAAGTAACTGGGAACTAATTCACAACCCTGTTCTAATATATTTTGGAACAAAAATATGATAAGCTCCTGCCATCTGGGAACATAAGGTTCTTTGTTGGAAAGAAAAGTTATGTCCCAAGTCAAGCTCTATTTAGGCAGATGATCTGTTTAAGGTAGTTGCTATCTACAAATGGGGATTCCTTGCAGGAGGAAGAGTCTTTCCAGAGCCCAAGGCCCCATTTAAAATAACTCGTGCAGATTATATTTTGAAGCACTTAAGGCACTGCAAGTTTCTTTCAGCTTGTAGTTGCTAAATAGATATATTTTGTATTAACACAGAGCAGGGCTCCCCTGGTAGCTCAGAGGTAAAGAATCTGCCTGCCAATGAAGGAGGTGTGGGTTCAGTCCCTGGGTTGAGAAGACCCCTTCTTCTTCGAGAAGGAAATGACAACCCACTCCAGTATTCCTGCCTGGAAAATCCCATAGGCAGAGGTGCCTGGCAGGCTACAGTCCATGAGGTCATGAAAGAGTTGCACGTAACTCAGTAACTGAACAACAACAGAAACACAGGTCAGCACACCATTGGTTTTCAAAAAGATTTAATCAAAGGAATTCAGAATAACAAAGACTGGGTCAAATATAGCAGAGATACAGATAGGGGACTTTTCTGCTCCAGCCTTCTTAGAAGACGTTCCATTGCAGGTCTAATGTGTGCGTGTATCTCAGAATGCAACCAGATGAAAAGAAGTGGGTCCCTGTTTATTGAGGGGCATATAAACTTATCTAAGTGGATGACTTCAAAAGAGTGACATTATTTTAATACCTTTTTAGTGTGAAGCATTGCTTTTCTTGGTTCATTCAAAAAGACCATAAACCAAAAGGCTCTGTGGTGACCTAAAAATGGGAAGGAAATCCATAGAAGAGGGGACATATATGTACATATACCGATTCACTTTGTTGCACAGCAGAAACTAACGCAACATTGTTTTGCTTCCCTTGTGGTTCAGCTGGTAAAGTAATTATACTCCAATAAAAATTAATTGAAAAAAAGGTTACAACCAGTAGCCAGTCAGGACAAGCTCATCTGTCCATCAGTTATTGAAAAGGATAGGTAGAATATTCTGTTATTAGCAGCAGGACCATCTTTGGATAGCACACAACAAATGGGAAGAAAGAGCAGGCAGCCAAGAGATAGAAATAACAGTTGAGGTGCTTTCTTGGATAGGCAATTTCCCAGTCGGGTGAGACAGTGTGTTAAGAGTACGGTACTGGGCTGTAGAATTTGTGGCACATTGACCAAAGTGGTAAGGGATAGAGGTTCCAAAATGGTGCATATTAAAAAAATAATTAGGTCTTATCACATTTTTTGATACTCAAGTAAGATGGTTTCCCTGGCAGTTAAAGCCTTCCTCACTTAGACATGTGATCTACACCAACACAGATTACTTTTGGATTGACATACCAAGGTTTGGTACTCTTTTTTTTGGTTTGACACTCTTAATTGAAAATTCCACATTGTCACTTATTTGAATAAAATAAACATTAAAAATGTTAACATATCATAAAGATATGTTATGATTTATATGATATAAGTGGAATGGAACTATATACAGCAGAGACATGATAAATGCAGCAGTACAGAAAGACTGAACATCAGAGACAGTATTTAAGAATGTGCAACTGAAATCAGACGCCCCTGGCAATGGAGTACATGCATGCGTGCTGAGTTACTTCAGTTGTGTCCTACTCTTTGCAACCCCATGGACTGTAACCCACCAGGCTCCTCTGTCCACTGGATTTCCCAGGCAAGAATAATGGAGTGGGTTGCCATTTCCTTCTCCAGGGGATCTTCCCAATACAGGGATCGAACATGCGGTCCCTGCAATGGCAGGCGGATTCTTTACCACTGAGCCACCAGGGAAGCCCCATGCTAACAGACTGACATTAAACTAATTAGAAAACCTTGCTAAGCTTCAGTTTCCTCTTCAATAAAATGGGGACACTAGCAACAGCAGCAATAATAATAACCAGTTTACAATACTCTTGTGAGGATGAGACAGTTTACATCTCCTAGATAGGGTTGCCAGATATAATACAGAACACTCAGTTACATTTGCACTTCAGATAAACAACAAATTATTCTTTTAGTATAAGTATACGCATGAAATATTTAGGATGTACTTATATGAAACATTTATTGGTTGCTTATGTGTAATTTTATTTGCTAAACCTGAGAGCCCTGGTCTTAGAGGATGAGTGGGCACAGGGGCTTCCGCTCCTAGCACTGCCGGTGCAGCATGACTCAGGTGTGCTGCAGATATCAGCCTGCAGATAGCGCTCAGGCCAGCGGGTGAGTTCTTTTCACGGGCCCTTCAAGATTGTAATAGCCTTGGTAGCCGAAACATAGATAGGAATCTAAGAGCAGAGTGAAAAAGGAGAAAAATGGTGCATTCTGTCTGATACCTAAAAATGTTTATGACACACTGATTAGACATTTGCTGGGGGACTCCAAAGATTGAGAGATGGGAAAGGGAATGGAGATTTCACAACCGACTCAGGAGCCCAGGATAATAAAAAAGTTTATAAATGTTTAAAAAATCTCCAGACAAAACAATGTAAACTGGAGAAACACAGCTACAGAGAAAATAGGTTTCCTCTGTGTGGTTTCAGGGACAAACGAACCCTAACTCTAGGAGTGCTGGGTGAGTATTTACGACAGACGTGCAAAGCAGCCCTGAGCTTTCAACATGATTTAAAATGGCTCTTCCTTTCTTTCTCCCAGTGAAGAGGTAAGATTTAATAATTAGTCTGTGGGCTGCTATTTTCCCTGGTGCTGTCCTTGTGGAAAGCGGTCAGCGACATGACTCCCTCCTGGGTAATGTTTGAATTTAATTACATTCAGGGACTACACAGAATGCATCAATTCATTAACCTTGTTTACTTCAAGATACTAAATTGATGCACTCATTCAAATGGGCGGTTTCACATACTCATCTTAGGCCACTTACTTGCAAAGGAAAAACATCATCTTTAGCAAACAATTATTGTTGAAAAGGCAACACCTAGAAGTGAAGCTTTAGAACAGAACCATCAAAGACTCCATTAGCAGCCCATCCTGGAAGAACCTGAGGGCCTGGCTGGCACATTTTGAACAAGAGGACCAACTATACCTACCATCAGTCTATGTAGGCCAACTGCCGGCCCATGCCAACTCACGGTCTCAGTACGCCCCCGTGAAAACTGTAATTTTCCCCCATGAGAAATGGATGACCAGCTTGATAAATTTCAAACATGGGGGAGGGAGCAACAAAGCTTTTTTTTTTTTCAAAATTCTCAACAGAAAAAAATTGCATCTACGTTAGGTCTCTTTTTCTGTATTTTGCCCATTACTCTAGAAAAACCTCAAAGTGTGCAAAGCCTCTAATTCCATGCTCTCATGACCCCGATCACTTCAGGGAAGCTTTTCCAAACCCTGTCCCTTTCCATCCTTCTTTCCAAAAGAGCCTGCCTTTTAATTGGCTTCCATGACAGAGCAATATTTCTCGAGCATCTGAACCTGTGGCTTCTTGCCGCCCTAAATTCACTGACTCCAGACCTCTGGGGTTTCTTGAGAAAAGTGGGCCCCTCATGTTCTTCTGGATAGCTTAATTTCCAATCAACTTTTGTCCCAACACTTTGGTTATTCCAGGAGTTCTCAAGGGCACCAAAAAACCCTCCACCTGTGAAATGAAATCTTCACAGCTGACTAAGTGGAAGGGATGGCAGGAGGCATGTGTTAAGACACACAGAATACATCCAGCCCACAGTGTTCCTTCCCCAATCCTTCCCTGAACTTTCTCTGCTGCTCTTTCTTCCTCCCAACTGACACCTTCTGCTTCATCCCATGAGCTACTGAGACTCTGCAAACAGCCAGTTCTGTGTCCAGTAAAACATGTGCAGGGAAAGAAGGGGACCGTATATTTCTCCACTCTCCCCCATCTGCGATGGCGAAGACATTGGACACAAAGTTGGGAGTCAGGCCTGAGTTTTCTTTTCCTAAACCTCCCTGGCCTAGAGCAGAGCCAGTCTATACCTGATATCTGTGCTGCTCTAGTCGTATCTGCATTCCTATACTTGTGATATGTTTTTCCCACTGAGAAGCTTCGGAATTCTGCCCACAGCACTCTAGACATCCACGTAGAGTTTTTCTGTGAAATGAAACCGGTTGTAGGAGTAGAATAGAATCCCTATTATGGAAAAATCACTCCAGCCAGCTCACTCTCTGAGTCTTCATTTTCAAGTCCAATCACGATGGAAACAACAACACTGCACAATCATAATATAATAGTAATAGTAATGCTAGCCTCATGCCAGATGCATTCCACACATCTCTCTAATCCTCACCATAGTCCTGCTGACATTTACAAAGGGGAACATGAGGCCCATGACAGATGAACAGTGTGGTCAAGGGCATAATAGTAGGGATGAGCAGAGCTGGATTTACATTCAGGAACATCTGGGTCCAGAGCTAGTGCTCTTTCTTCCAAACTATTCTGTCATTCCAAATTCTACAGAATGTTTTACGGAAAACTTTGCATCTCAATTTGCAAAAGAGAAGTTATCTTTATTCCCTGTCCATATAAAGAACCACAAGGTTGGTTAAAGCCTCAGTCAAGTATCTTTTCAATCCCCAGGCTGAATTAAGGCTTCCTGCTTTGAGTTAACGGGCTTCTCTGGTGGCTCAGATGGTAAAGAATCTGCCTGCAATGCAGGAGATCAGAGTTCAATCCCTGGGTCGGGAAGATCCCCTGGAGAAGGGAATGGCAACCCACTCCAGTATTCTTGCTTGAAGAATCCCATGGACAGAGGAGCCTGGTGGGCAACAGCCCAAGGGGTTGTAAAGAGTCAGACACAACTGAAGGACTAACACTCACTCACTTTGAGTTAATAGTATAAAGAATTACTCTCTGTAACATATAGTTTTGTTTCTGTGAGCCCTAATCCCTTGCCCCTTTATTCACAGAGCACTCAGCTGACTCTGCCCTTTGAATCTGTTTCCTGTGAAGGAGGCTGATGTTGCAGTTTTTATTTGAAAGAAGAAATAAAGCCAGACTTTTTGTCATTGATTTGTCTCAAGGCACGTGACAGCTGGACGCTGATGGGACTAGGGAACAGACCTTGGGCTACTGCTTTGATAGTTGTCTCCTCCGATGTCCATTCCTCTGAGCAGGTTTTCAAAGCTGGGACGTGATACTGCAAAACATCATGGGCATAAATACTTGTACTATCGAAAGGGAATATGTTCCAACAATTTGCTTGTTGCTGAAGACGGAGATATAAAAAATTGTCTCTTAAGTCCCAGTTTTTTCATGTATAAAGCAGTTTTGAACTTTTAAAAACTGTACGTCTCTTTTATAAAAATAAAATCTTGTGCAGAAACTCCAAAATGTAAACTGATAAAAATGGAAATGCTGTGGTTGAAAAATAGGGTTGGGATGAGAACCAGAAGCCTCGCCTGGGAATCTCTGCTGGTCCACCTGCTTCATCGCCTTTGGGGCACCTGCTTAAAAAGTTCTCCAAGACACAGCATGACAACAACTGGATGAAACTTTCTTGAATATCCTCTCCGGCTCTGGCATTCAAGGACCCTGAATCTCCCTCCCTGTGCTACATCAGTTTCATGAAAGGAGGTTATTGCCTCTTTCTCAGTGGGAAGCAGACTCTAGATCTGTCTGCCTCTCTCCCAGCGCATTCATGTGATGGTCCTACCATCCAGGAATGCCTGATGACAGCTTCTTCCCCACTCCCATCCGCTGTACCAGGGAGCTCAGGGCCTGGCCTGTCCTACTGCCTCGATTTCCCTAGGCACTGCTGTTACTGACTTGCTCTAAGATACTTCCACTGAACCACTCTCTTCTTTCTTCTCATCAAGTATGAAATCCAGGGCACTGCATGTTATTAGACAGTTTCTGGGAAATATTTAAGCACAATCTAGTCTTGATGGTTTGGGGAAGAAAGAAAGTGTTACACATTCACTTCCTGGTAGAAATGGAGACCCCAGCTCAAAGCAAGCTATGATGATGACTTGAAGGTCTGGTGTTGGGTTCAGAGTACTACTGCCTCCCAGTGGTCCTCCAGGCAGATCACAGTGATGATCACCAACAGAGGGATGAGAGTTTTAATGTAAAAATACACTCAATGCAACTTTGTCCCACGTGGATGAGCAGCTATCTGCTGGGACTTAGACACCGCTAGAAATGGGCTGAGCATCCTCTGAGCAAGTGTATTTTGGGATCTGCACTGTATCTCAGCTTTACCAAGTTGTAAGCTGTCTGAAATAGAGGAAATAAAATTCCTCTGAGAATTAATTTCTTTTTTTGAAGTGGAAAACACTTCCCTTGCAAGATTCTGTGAGAATTAAATGACACAGCATGCTAAATTTCCCATCAAGTGTGTAGCATATATTTGGGGCTCAATTAAATGGTAGCTCTTTTTCCTTGAATAGAAGGGACACAGCTACAGAGGACAAACTTTATAAATACATCCTGCTGTCAAAAGCAGAAAGATAATTTTACTGGTTCTTAGTAGGGAAAGTATCATGTTACTTTTTCTTCTTTTCAGACAAATATTCACTAAGGATATTATGCCATTTTAGTACAAAAATCAATGTGGTCCTAAAAACTGTAAAACAGCCAATGATGTAATTTTCCCCAAAGTGTATCATATTTAATTCTCTTCTCAGAAAAAAAAAAAAAAAAAACTAGAAAGAAATAGAGGCTTGACAAGCACAAAGAATCACATACCTTAAACACTGTCATGCGATGGAGTTTGATCCATAAATTATTTTTCTTTTCTTTTAGATAAATCTTCAACTAAAAGTTACCAGGAGAATGCTGAGGATATTTCTTGGCTTGGACCCCATGTTGTGGCAACTTCCTTTCTTTTCAAAAGGTCTTTCAATTTGCTTAAGTTGTTTTCTTGGCAAGTTTATCATAAGGAGGAGTCAGTGGGGGTGGAATGCTATTTGGGGATAATCTTTCAGAAAAATGATCCAAAATAGTCCACATGGATGAGCCAAATAAAAGAGCATTTGAAAGGTAAGAAGCAAAAGGGGTCAGGTTTGCCGTTTCTATTCCAAGTACTGAGAACTGATTGACAAAAGCCAGAACAGACAAATTATTCGTTTCCCATGTTGACTATCAGCTGAAATTTGATCTGTAATATTGTTTCCAGGATCATGACAATCAAATGATCAGAGACACACTATCTAGGGAGGGAAGTTTTAAAGAAAGAGTGTTTACAAATGTGAACTCAAATACCCCATTTCAGAAAAATGTAACATACAGGCAGATTTATATAAGCTCCAGGAATATTGTGTGTGTATGTCTCTTCTCTGTGGCTAATTTGGACTGTACGTACACGCAGAGCTATGTTTAAGCAAAACCAGTTACCATGGTGACACAGAACCACTTCTAAATGCAGGATGTGATATCTAATTCTGTTTGTGTGTTAACTATTTAGCTGAAAAATGGGGGTCTTAGAAAGCACAGAGAGACTGATCAAAAGTCTCTCTCTAGGCTTCTTCATTTTCACTCGACCTCTGTCCTGATCAGTCTCTTCTCTCTTTAGACCAAATATTAATTTTTCTTCAGTACATGATTAAGTAAATCAATATTGCTTTTTTTCTGAACCTGACTGTACATCTTCAAATATAATACAGAAAAGGCCAGCTATTTATCCTATTAGGATAGGACAAAATTCCAACATGCTAAAAAACTAAATTCATTTTTAGAAAATTTCCTTGTTAGTTCTCATTAGAAGTGGCATTTTCAAAATAAATCCCTAATATTAGAGCTTGTCGATCCCTTTAATTTTAGTCTTTTTCCTCCCACACCCAGTCACGAGTTTTTCATTTTAGAGTCATGCTCTCCGGGTGAAGTATGGAGAGAGTGGTTCATAGAAAAAAAAAATGGAGCATAAATACATGCCAAAATGAACAGGAATGTGTACATTTCAATTCATTAAAAGTTATTTATTTATTTTGTTATTTGTCCCACACCGCAGTGTGCAGGATCTTAATTCCCTGACCAGGGATTGAACCCGTTCCCACAGCAGAGGAAGCACTGGGTCTGAACCACTGGACAGCCAGGGAAGTCCCTAGAAGTATTGTAAAAAACTAAATATCTGATAAAAGCTTTTTCAAAAGTTATAAGAACAGATGATAATAAGCTGCTCTTTCTGTGATTTTGGTGGCTGGGCCCTTGTTTGTTCGGTCATCATCAGGGGCATTTTCAGATGAAACAGGAAAGAGGACTGAAGGGGGCTAGCAAGAGCCTGACTACAACTGAATCTTGTTTATCCTTGGTCTACTGCTGCTAAGTCGTTTCAGTCGTGTCCAACTCTGTGCGACCCCAGAGACGGCAGCCTACCAGGCTTCCCCGACCCTGGGATTCTCCAGGCAAGAACACTGGAGTGGGTTGCCATTGCCTTCTCCAATGCATGAAAGTGAAAAGTGAAAGGGAAGTCGCTCAGTCGTGTCCGACTCTTAGCGACCCCATGGACTGCAGCCCACCAGGCTCCTCCGTCCATGGGATTTTCCAGGAAAGAGTACTGGAGTGGGGTGCCATTGCCTTCCGATCCTTGGTCTAATTCGCAGCAATCACATGGGTCATGAATTAAACACATAATCGCCAGCCAAGCTTCCTTTATAATTTACAACCAAATCTATTGGCTGAGTTTTTACGTCTTTTCCTTTTTCTCATATTGCAGTAGGTGCCCTAATAAATTAGGCTTCCAAAAAGCAGGTGCTGGGTAAACAGAAGAACTGAACATTCTACTTCATCAGTGGACAAACTAAAAAATTATGGCCAGAAAGCCCAAGGAAGAGCAGTTGCCTGTGACTTCTGTGTGATGAATTTTGTCTTCACCAATTGAACCAAAGGTCTGTTTATGGAAACACTCTTCTTAGTACTATAGTAAGTTACAAAACCAAACCAAACCTCTATCTGGGGATTCCCAGTGATTACGATTCTGTGCTTCCTCTGCAGGGGGAACCCTGGATGGAGAACTAAGATCCTGCATGCCACCTGGCACTGCCAAAACAAACAAACAAACAAGCAAACACACTCTATCTGGCCTTCTATGAACTTTCAATCTAGTGTAGAAATAGGAATATATAATCTTGTAGCTAGTTACATGTTGATCTTTGTGACTTTAAGGTCAAAATCCTTGGGAGATCATTTATGTAAAATGAGTAATTTGTTCACTATCTAGCTGGAGGTCTTCTCATTTTGCAAGATCTCGAGCTGTCCGAATTAGATGGAAGTAGAAAGTATAAATTCTAGTGCTGTGTCAGTATTCAACTAGAGACTGTTGGATACGGGAAGCACATTTTATGTGATCTCCTTTTTCTCTTTGTATAAGTAATCATGAAAAAAATCTATTTTACCTGTTTGCACAGTTAAATGATCACTTCCAAGAAAACTGAACAATTGCTTTTGTGATAAGATTTCAGAACAATTTCACTCCAGATTTGGGGGTGACTCTAAATGGTAGATGTATCCTCCTCAGAAACTTAAACTGGCATTAGGGCCTCTTTCTCCTGCTCAGGGCTAGTAAATGTATAAGCAAGGTAAAGTCTGACTGAGCTCTTTTAAAAATTCTCCCTTCACTTTGAAGTTATGGAATATGATTGCTGTAAACTATGCATCAATGCAGAGGTTTATAAATTTCCCTCTTTTTCTATCATCATTTCTTTGAAATCTGTATCCCATGATTCCCCTTTCCAAACACAATGAAACCCCACAAAAATGATCACTGCTAACAGCTTGGTTTGCACTTCTAAAATTTTTTGGCATATGTACTTATATATGTAAACACATAGATCTTATCACTTTGTTGCATCAGGAGTACCTGGAAGTGTGGAACACTATTGAAACATTTACCTCTGGAGTCCTCAGGAGGTGTGAATCATTTCTTCACTTTTTCTTCTCATCGCCTATCAGTTCATAAAGATCCCACTTTGCATGTAGCCACAGAGATCCTGTCACTATCATCTGATATACTCCTCTTCCATTAGCCTCTGGTCATTTCTATTATATATATATATAATATGTATTGTACATGTGCATGTATATATATGTGTGTATATATATATATATAATATGAACACATATATGTTCTTTATAAGATTCTTTTCCCTTATAGCATTCTTTTTCAGATTCTTCTCCCTTATAGGGTTATTACAAAATACTGAGTATAGCTCCCTGTACTAACTGTAGGTCCTTGTTGGTTATTTTATATATACTAATGTGTATTTAATAATACCAAACTTCTAACTTATTCCTCCCCTTGTCTTTCCCCTTTGGTATCCATAATTTTGGTCTCTGTGTTTCTTGGTCTACTTCTGTTTTATGAATAAGTTCACCTGTATCTTTTCTTTTTTTTTTCTTCCAGATTCCACATTTAAACAATATCATGACATTTGTCTTTTCCTGGCTGACTTACTTCAGTTAGTATGATAATCTCTAGGTCTGTCCATTTTGCTGTGAATGGCATTGCTTCATTCTTTTTTATGGATGAGTAATATTTCACTGTATATCTCAATATATACCGTATCTTCTTTATCCATTTATCTGTCAGTGGATGTTTAGTCTTTTTCTGTATTGTGTCTCAGCAAAGATCACTCCATCTTAGTAAAACACAACAAGAGCAGGAAGAAAGAGGGAAGATAAAAAAAAAGGGAGGAAAAACACTTGCTAAGTGCTATCCAGAACTTTTGGCTCCTGTAACACATTTGTATACCTAAAAAATGTGACCATATATAGATTACTCCATATTTTCTACATATTTTAAATTTAATACTACATTATGGATGTATTTCAAGTCAGGTATCTTTAATGATGCATAAAATTCAATCATTTGAAGGTGTCATTTATTTAACAAATCTATTTTTGAACATGTAATGTCATTCTTGTTTTTAGTGTCATAAGCAGTGTTACAAAAAAACACCCTTTGTGTGCATATTATACATACTAGAATGAGTATTTCTGCAGGATAAACTTCAAGACATAGAATGTTTCCTCAAGGTCACGTGGAATTTTAAATTCTTATCCATATTGCCAAGATGTTATATTGCCTTATCTAGGATCCCTGCAGATGGTGATTGCAGCCATGAAATTAAAAGATGCTTACTCCTTGGAGGGAAAGTTATGACCAACCTAGATAGCATATTTAAAAGCAGAGACACTACTTTGCCAACAAAGGTCCGTCTAGTCAAGGCTATGGTTTTTCCAGTAGTCAGGTATGGATGTGAGAGTTGGACTGTGAAGAAAGCTGAGCACTGAAGAATTGATGCTTTTGAACTGTGGTGTTGGAGAAGACTCTTGAGAGCCCCTTGGACTGCAAGGAGATCCAACCAGTCCATTCTGAAGGAGATCAGCCCTGGGATTTCTTTGGAAGGAATGATGCTAAAGCTGAAACTCCAGTACTTTGGCCACCTCATGCGAAGAGTTGACTCATTGGAAAAGACTGATGCTGGGAGGGATTGGGGGCAGGAGGAGAAGGGGACGACAGAAGATGAGATGGCTGGATGGCATCACCGACTGGATGGAAGTGAGTTTGAGTGAACTCCGGGAGTTGGTGATGGACAGGGAGGCCTGGCGTGCTGCAATTCATTGTGTTGCAAAGAGTTGGACACGACTGAGCGACTGAACTGAACTGAACTGAAGTCCCTCAATAGAAATGCAGTTATTCAGATACTGCCCAAGCCTACTGAATTAGAAACTCTAGGGGTGGGGTCTAGCAATTAGCATTTAAAAAAACCCTCCAGGGTGTCCTAGAAGGTTGAGTTGTACAGGCTAAAGCATGAACCCAGCAGCCCAGCAGAAGGACTAACTGGGCTTCTGCGGCCAGCGTTATGGCGCGTGCGCCGCAGCACCCACACCTGCTCCAGTCGAGGCGAAGCCGCGGAGGCGGCGGCGGTCCCGGAAATAAGAGGGAGCAATGGGGGCCGACAGCCCAGAGGAGAAAGGTTAGTGTGGGGAAAAAATTTAAAAGGTAAAAAAAGCCCTCCGGGTGATTCAGGTGCACGGAAAATTTGAGAACTACTACTCCAGGCCTACAGGCCCCTGTTGTCTGCATACATTGGGAGGATGGGGACAAGGACTACCTTCTTAAAAATCTGGACCCAAAATGTCACACACGAATGATTTCCTTTGCATTTTGTTCTCTAGAAATCAGTAACATGGTCATCGAGTCTTTTCCGTAGAAGTTTTAAGTGCAAATCACGTAATATTTAGAATTGTGTTTTGGGGGTGAGGTGTTGCTGTGGTGAAAATTTCTGGAATAAGATTGGGTTGTAGAAGAGCTGTTGTGCTTCGTGGTGGCCCTGATACAATTTAATAGATACTGGCAAGACTTTTGGGTAGACAAAACTTTTCCTGTATTTAATGATCTCTAGTCGGGGAGTATACTCTGTTTGAATAAGGTTGTTTAAAGCGGCCAGTGGGAAATACGACTCCACCATGGAGAATAATTAGCTAAAAAAATAATGAAGCAGGAAGAGAAACACAGCGGCTAGTCAAAACACCTTGGCCAGATATTATTTTTTTGGAGGGGTGGAAGAGGATTTTTTTGAAGGGGGTGGAACCAAGGAGAAACAGATTACTAACTTGAGCATGTGTCAGCCTCATGTAGAGTGCTTGTTGAAGACGGAGATGACCTCCCCTCGAGTTTCTGATTCAGTGCATCTGGGTGAGGTGGCAGGATTTGCATTTCTAACAACTTCTCCCGGATGCTGATGTCACTGCTCAGGGACCACACTTTGAGCATCACTGATTAGGGATTGGAAAAAAAGTTTTTCAGATAAAACCTGGATTTGGGGAACATCTTTCTTGCCCTGGGGCTTTTTGACAGATGTTAGGTGTTCCTCTGAAGTGCAGGCCAGTTTTTTTGTTTTTCCTTTCTTTTCCTGGCAAAGTTACCTGTGTGCTCCTTGCTTGAGGGCTGGAGAGTAGATGTTGGCTGCTCTCCAAAAGGGAAAAAAAACTACAACTTTGCATCTTTAGGGAGTGTTTGTTAATCCTCCTTATACCAGCAGTTCTTCCTGTAGGGAAACTAAGGAGCTAAAGGTGTAATTCATTTAATTAATTAGACAAATATCTTTTTTTACTCACATAAGTATTTTGTTACTGTTTTTTCCATTCTCACCCTACCCACCATTTTTGAACATTGTCAAATATAGACAAAGAGATGCACATATAGATGTACACACACACACACACACACACACACACACACACATACACACAATTCCTTTTATCTTCAGAAAGAGTTTTGGGTTCATGTTACTGCTAAGACATCAGTCTTCACTATGGTCAAGTACATGCAGTAGGAAATTATCTTGCTTAATTTAGTTGTTTCCTGTAGGAGACCGTGCCTAAAAGTATTGTTTTTCCTGCAGTTTAGAGTAATTTCACAAATTCATTGAATCCCATTATTCTTGCTGCCTTCTGATCTTTATTTCTGTTGTTGATGCTGAATTAAAATTCTGTGTTAGCTGCAGCCCCACGGTTGTTGCAAACTACAGGACCGTTGTATTTTCTTCGTGTGTTACTGTTATTATGATATTAATTATAATATACACTATCAACTGAATGTCAGCAGTGTCCCAGGAATTGTACTGAGCAAAGATTTTGACAAGGTTCCTGCCTAGGGATTATGTAAAAGTCATTCAAGTAGAATTGAATTAACATATGACTTGGTTTATTGTGGCTGAGCCTGAATATTGATAGATTTTTTTTGGATGTGAACTGAGTTTGTGGGAGAGACAAAGAAATGAACTACAGATTTTAGGATCTGTTTCTTTTAAAGAGTTCATGATTTCAACTAAGAACTCAGTGGCTCTGCAGAAGACAATCCTTATTTTTCATCTTATTTCTTGACGTTGACATAGTAGGATTTGTGGACTCAAATGAGTGGTAGCGAAATGCTAATGATGTTTCTTGTTTTAATCACCTCTTTTTCATGTCCAACTACATGTTTTTGCTCCAGCTACTTAGTGTTAGTCTTCGTTCTGTCTTTGTGTTAAAGGTGGATGAGCTATAGCTCTTTGTTTCATGTTGAAAAGGTTTGAAAATTCGCCTGTTATCCTGGGGTCACTTTCCCCACCTTGTTTAAAATTTTTAAGTGAAGGTTTATCAGACTTATGAGTAAAATGCAAAAGGTGCACTAATTGTAAATGTATGGATTGATTTATTTTTCTAATGTATACACCTATATAGTCGCACCCAGCTCACGACATAGACTATTCCCATACCACGAAAGTTTCTCATTTTCTAGTCACTGTTTCCCCCAAAAGGAATTGATTTTTGGGTTTCTAATATCTTGGATTAGTTTTATATGCTCTTGAATTTCAGGTGTATAGTATCATACGGTGTGTATTTTTTGTGTGTGTCTAGTTTCTTTGCACACAGAAATGTCTGGGAGAGTGTATGGTTGCATGTCTGGGATTATGATCTCTTTATTGCTGTTTAGTATTTCATTTTATGGTCACAGACAATTTGTTTTCTGTTGTTGGACACGTGGGTTGTTTCCAGTTTGAGCCATTATGGCTAAAGTTGCTGTCAACATTTTTGTACATTTCTTGGTTATCACGTTACTAATTATTCTTGAGCCATGGAATAGGCATATGGTTAGCTCTAATTTATAATTCCAGTATTCCAAATTGTCAGGCGAGTGTATGCTTCTCGGTTCTTGTCTCATCACAACAATGATTTGGAGCGATGGACATTAAAGCCCTTGGTGCGTCACAGCTCTCAGATCTTGAACAAACCGTGTCATAGCTCTTAGACAAATCTGTGTTACAGCTCTATTTTATTTAGAAGATAGCAGGAGAATCCATCCTCGAAGAAGAGAAGAGAGTGGAGTGTGCCAGTGCATGCGTGGGCTGGGGGGTGGGGGTAGAGAGAGAAAGAGAGAGAGAGAAAGAGTGTACTCATGCAGGAGAGAGAGAGAGAGAGCAGGAGAGGGAGAGGGAGAGAGAAAGAGCACACACACGTGGTAGGGGGCGGGGAGAGAGAGCTTATGCACCTGGGAGAGAGAGGCAGAGGGAGAGAAAGAGAGAGTGAGAGAGTGCTTGGTTCCTCCTTTTATATGTTTTCTTCCCTCTGGGTCTGCCCTATGCAAACTGGGCTCAGCCAGGAGTGTTGTTCTACCTGAAGTCCTCACTCTGGTCCTCGGACCTTTCTTTGACCTTTCTTTGTTGTATTTTCACGGGCTTTTCCCTTCCTTGTCTTTTAGCCACTGCCATTTTGGACTCCTTTTCCCTATTCTAACTACCTAGCATTCCCCCCTCAAGAGATAGGAGGCCCAATTCTTTGGAAATAGGGGTGTGGAGGTCTTTCTGGCTACTTTCTGCTGAATTGGGATGGCAAACGGTATTGGGCCTCCCCTTCTTGCTAGTCTCAAGCCTCAGAGTCCTTATAGTGGGGTGCATCTAAGAGTGAGTGATATTTTCCATGGTCGGCAGTAGTTTTGTATCTTTGTTGAACTGGCACCGCATGTTGTAGCTTGTTGACCTGGTGGCAGAGGCTTAGTCTCTATGGTCTCAAAATCAAAGACTACTGCATATCTGGCTCTTCTTTTTCCATCTAAGACAAAGCTGCTTCCATCAGTGTACCAGATTTCCTCAAGATTGGTCAGAGGATCTTCTGACAATCCCTCTTGGGGTTTTGTCCAGTGGTCCAAGGTTTGTAGACAAGAGTGAAAGGAGAGAGAGCCCTCAGGGGTAGGCAGGAGGGTGGCTGGGTTAAGAACCTCACAGGGGGATATAGTGAGGCCTGGATTTTCCATCAGCATTACTTGATATCTGAGGATTCTTTGATCAGACATCCATAAATGACCTCTCCCATTTAGGAGTTGTTTTTACTTGGCTGGTAAAAATATTTAGATTGTCTCCAAAGGAGAATTTTAAAGCATCTTCTATCATGATTGCAATAGCTGCAAGATTTCGAAGGCAGAGGGGCCAGCCTGGGCCATTGGATCGAGTCTCTTGGATAAGTAAGCTACAGGCTGGGGCTCAGATCCCAACCTTTAAGTTAACACTCCCAAGGCTATTTCATCTCTTTCATGGACATAAAGTTGGAATGTTTTCTCTGGGTCTGGCAACCTCAAGGCAGGTGCCTGAGTTAAGGCCTATTTTAGTGTAGCCTCTGCTTTCTTTTGAGGAGTTCTCCACATCAGTGGGATTGAATCATCCCGTCCCTTTAAGCTTTCATATAGATCAGATCAGATCAGTCGCTCAGTCGTGTCCGACTCTTTGCGATCCCATGAATCGCAACACACTAGGCCTCCCTGTCCATCACCAACTCCCGGAGTTCACTCAGACTCATGTCCATCGAGTCAGTGATGCTATCCAGCCATCTCATCCTCTGTCGTCCCCTTCTCCTCTTGTCTCCAATCCTTCCCAGCATCAGAGTCTTTTCCAATGAGTCAACTCTTCACATGAGGTGGCCAAAGTACTGGAGTTTCAGCTTTAGCATCATTCCTTCCAAAGAAATCCCAGGGCTGATCTCCTTCAGAATGGACTGGTTGGATCTCCTTGCAGTCCAAGGGACTCTCAAGAGTCTTCTCCAACACCACAGTTCAAAAGCATCAATTCTTCGGCGCTCAGCCTTCTTCACAGTCCAACTCTCACATCCATACATGACCACTGGAAAAATCATAGCCTTGACTAGACGGACCTTTGTTGGCAAAGTAATGTCTCTGCTTTTAAATATGCTATCTAGGTTGGTCATAACTTTCCCTCCAAGGACTAAGTGTCTTTTAATTTCATGGCTGCAATCACCATCTGCAGTGATTTTGGAGCCCCCCAAAATAAAGTCTGACACTGTTTGCACTGTTTCCCCATCTATTTCCCATGAAGTGATGGGACCGGATGCCATGATCTTCGTTTTCTGAATGTTGAGCTTTAAGCCAACTTTTTCACTCTCCACTGTCACTTTCATCAAGAGACTTTTTAGTTCCTCTTCCCTTTCTGCTGTAAGGCTGGTGTCATCTGCATATCTGAAGTAATTGATATTTCTCCCGGCAATCTTGATTCCAGCTTGTGTTTCTTCCAGTCCAGCATTTCTCATGATGTACTCTGCATATAAGTTAAATAAACAGGGTGACAATATACAGCCTTGATGTACTCCTTTTCCTATTTGGAACCAGTCTGTTGTTCCATGTCCAGTTCTAACTGTTGCTTCCTGACCTGCATACAAATTTCTCAAGAGGCAGATCAGGTGGCCTGGTATTCCCATCTCTTTCAGAATTTTCCACAGTTTATTGTGATCCACACAGTCAAAGACCTTGGCATAGTCAATAAAGCAGAAATAGATGCTTTTCTGGAACTCTCTTGCTTTTTCCATGATCCAGTGGATGTTGGCAATTTGATCTCTGGTTCCTCTGCCTTTTTTAAAACCAGCTTGAACATCAGGAAGTTCACGGTTCATGTATTGCTGAAGCTTGGCTTGGAGAATTTTGAGCATTACTTTACTAGCGTGTGTGATGAGTGCAATTGTGCGGTAGTTTGAGCATTCTTTGGCATTGCCTTTCTTTGGGATTGGAATGAAAACTGACCTTTTCCAGTCCTGTGGCCACTGCTGAGTTTTCCACATTTGCTGGCATATTGAGTGCCACACTTTCACAGGATCATCTTTCAGGATTTGGAATAGCTCAACTGGAATTCCATCACCTCCACTAGCTTTGTTCATAGTGATGCTTTCTAAGGCCCATTTGACTTCACATTCCAGGATGTCTGGCTCTAGGTCAGTGATCACACCATCGTGATTATCTGGGTCGTGAAGATCTTTTTTGTACAGTTCTTCTGTGTATTCTTGCCATCTCTTCTTAATATCTTCTGCTTCTCTCAGGTCCATACCATTTCTGTCCTTTATCGAGCCCATCTTTGCATGAAATGTTCCTTTGGTATCTCTGATTTTCTTGAAGAGATCCCTAGCTTTCATATAAGGGCTGAGCAATTAGACCATAGTTGGGTATCCAGATTATACAATACCCAGTTAGCCCCAGGAAAGCTCGCAATTGTTTTCGAGTCGCGAGGGAGGGCAACTGGAGGATTCCTTGTACCCGATCAGAGGACAGCCTCCTAGACCCATGTGTAATCTGAACTCTCGGGTAAGTGACCTTTGTCTTGACCATCTGTGCCTTAGCATGGGAGACTATATCCCCTTTCTGCCAAAAAGTTTAGAACCTGAATTGCATGTTGTAGGGCATTTTCCTCATCTGGAGAGCAGATTAGTAGGTCATCTACATATTGTAATATTTTCCCCTTCGGTCCCAGGTCCAGATCTCCTAGATCCCGGCTAAGGGCCTGTCCAAACAGGTGGGGACTATCTCTGAACCCCTGAGGTAATACTGTCCAAGTCATCTGTTGGTGGTTTTCTCCTGGGGCCTCCCACTCAAAGGCAAAAAGATACTGGGATTCTTTAGCCAGTGCTATGCAAAATAAAAAATGCATCTTTGAGATCCAAGTCTATAAACCACTTGGCCCTGGGTGGGATTTCTCCCAAGATTACATAGGGATTGGGTACTATGGGATGGAGGGGGACTACAGCTTCATTTATGATCCAGAGATCTTGAACCATTTGCCAGGTTCCGTCCTTTTTCTTTACTGAGAGGATTGGGGTGTTACATGGCAAACTGATGGGGACCAATGGCCCACAAGCAAGGAATTTATTTATTAAAGGCTGTAGTCCCTCCCGAGCCTCTCTTTTGAGGTGATATTGTTTTTGGTTAGGAAACTAAATGGGATCTCGGAGGACAATGATGACTGGTTCAGCTTGGTGGGCTCGTCCAGGAATTCCCTGGTCCCATATCTGGGGGTTAATTTTGTCCTCCCATAGTTTTTGGTCCCTCCCTATTGGAGAAGGTGTAATGGGTTCTTCAGTAGTAACCAGGAGCTGTAGAGCTCTAGGGGCTGAAAAACTTCCCATCACAAGGGTGGTCCCCAATTTAGTGAGTGTATCTCTTCCCAATAAGGGACCACCAGAAACTGGTGGGAAAATATTTGTCCATCCCAGAAACAAAGAAGTGCTCCGGTGAATCTTTTAGTAGTTGCTTTTCCTGTAGCACCCAAAATGGTACAGGTTTGGGAGGAGAAGGCTCTGGAGTAGGAGATCAAGACAGAGTAGGTAGCCCCTGTGTCGACTGAGAAGCTCTTGGACCTACCTACCACATCCAGTTGCACCCTTGGCTCCAACCCCATGATGCTTATCTGTGACAGGCAGGCTGTTTGGAACAGGCCACTTCAGTCCTCTTGAACCATCATGAGGGAAGGCTTGGCACTTGACCTTGAGGCTCTTGGGTCCCGAGGGCAGAGTGCCACCCAATGTCCCAGTTGATGGCATTTGTGGCAAGCCATTTGAGGAGACTTGTCATGGTTTGGACACTCTTTGGCCCAATGCCCCGCCTGTCTACAGATTAGGCATTTGCCTTGTGCCTTGTCTTTCAAGGAATCGGGATGTGCCATAGGGCTTCTCTGGAGGGCAGCCAACATCCGGGCATGCCTTGTCTCTTTCCTTCTCTCCCTCTCCTGGGCCTTGGCCTCCTTCTCCTGTTCTCTGTTGTAAAAGATATTAGTGGCTGTCTGGATCATCTCATCTAAAGAGGCAGCAGGGTCCTGCTGCTGTAGCCATTGTAACTTAATTCTGATATCTGATGCACATTGGGACAGGAATTTGTCCTTTAATACTCAATCTGTAAGCCAAAAGACACACCCAGAGGTGGCAGGACAGCTCCAAGGCACTGTCAAAAGATGGAGGAGTGGGTGGTTCCCCAATGGTTGGGATGATCCTCCCACTCACTAGCATATTAATTCACCTAGCCAGGCTGCATGCCATGGCCCCAGCCCTTGCCCTCAGCAATGGTTCACACCCTGAAGCATGGCTTCTCTCTGAATCCTAAAAAATCCAGCTCTTACTTTTTGCCCCGTCTCCAGTCCCTGGATAGAGCTGAAAGACAGGAAGAAAAAACAGTAGGGAAAACGTGCCAAGGAATCACCTTCATCAGTTCAGTTCACTCGCTCAGTCGTGTCTGACTCTTTGTGACCCCATGAATCGCAGCACGCCAGGCCTCCCTGTCCATCACCAACTCCCGGAGTTCACTCAAACTCATGTCCATTGACTCAGTAATGCCATCCAGCCATCTCATCCTCTGTCATCCCCTTCTCCTCCTGCCCCCAATCCCTCCCAGCATCAGGGTCTTTTCCAATGAGTCAAATCTTTGCATGAGGTGGCCAAAGTATTGGAGTTTCAGCTTTAGCATCAGTCTTTCCAATGAACACCCAGGACTGATCTCCTTTAGAATGGACTGGTTGGGTCTCCTTGCAGTCCAAGGGACTCTCAAGAGTCTTCTCCAACACCACAGTTCAAAAGCATCACTGGAAAAACCATACCCTTGACTAGATGGACCTTTGTTGGCAAAGTAATGTTTCTGCTTTTCAATATGCGGTCTAGGTTGGTCATAACTTTCCTTCCAAGGAGTAAGCATCTTTTAATTTCATGGCTGCACTCACCATCTGCAGTGATTTTGGAGCCCCAAAAAATAAAGTCTGACACTGTTTCCACTGTTTCCCCATCTATTTGCCATGAAGTGATGGGACCAGATGTCATGATCTTCGTTTTCTGAATGTTGAGCTTTAAGCCAACTTTTTCACTCTCCTCTTTCACTTTCATCAAGAGGCTTTTAGTTCCTCTTCACTTTCTGCCATAAGGGTGGTGTCATCTGCATATCTGAGGTGATTGATATTTCTCCCAGCAATCTTGATTCCAGCTTGTGTTTCTTCGAGCCCAGTGTTTCTCATGATGTACTCTGCATATAAGTTACATAAGCAGGGTGACAATATACAGCCTTGACATACTCCTTTTCCTGTTTGGAACCAGTCTGTTGTTCCATGTCCAGTTCTAACTGTTGCTTCCTGACCTGCATACAGATTTCTCAAGAGACAGGTCAGGTGGCCTGGTATTCCCATCTCTTTCAGAATTTTCCACAGTTTATTGTGATCCACACAAAGGCCTTGGCATAGTCAATAAAGCAGAAATAGATGTTCTTCTGGAACTTCTTGCTTTTTCAATGATCCAGAGGATGTTGGCAATTTGATCTCTGGTTCCTCTGTTTTTTCTAAATCCAGGTTGAACATCTGGAAGTTCGCAGTTCACATATTACTAAAGCTTAGCTTGGAGAATTTTGAGCATTACTTTACTAGCATGTGTGATGAGTGCAATTGTGCGGTAGTTTGAGCATTCTTTGGCATTGCCTTTCTTTGGGATTGGAATGAAAACTGACCTTTTCCAGGTCTGTGGCCACTGCTGAGTTTTCCAAATTTGCTGGCATATTGAGTGCCGCACTTCCACAGCATCATCTTTCAGGATTTGAAATAGCTCAACTGGAATTCCATCACCTCCACTAGCTTTGTTCATAGTGATGCTTTCTAAGGCCCATTTGACTTCACATTCCAGGATGTCTGGCTCTAGGTCAGTGATCACACCATTGTGATTATCTTGGTCATGAAGATCTTTTTTGTGCAGTTCTTCTGTGTATTCTTGCCATCTCTTCTTAATATCTTCTGCTTCTGTTAGGTCCATACCATTTCTGTCCTTTATCAAGACCATCTTTGCATGGAATGTTCCCTTGGTATCTCTAATTTTCTTGAAGAGCTCTCCAGTCTTTCTCATTCTGTTGTTTTCCTCTATTTCTTTGCATTGATTGCTGAGGAAGGCTTTCTTATCTCTCCTTGCTATTCTTTGGAACTCGGCATTCAGATGCTTATATCTTTCCTTTTCTCCTTTGCTTTTCACTTCTCTTCTTTTCACAGCTATTTGTAAGGCCTCCCCAGACAGCCATTTTGTTTTTTGCATTTCTTTTCCATGGGGATGGTCTTGATCCCTGTCTCCTGTACAATGTCATGAACCTCCGTCCATAGTTCATCAGGCACTCTATCTATCAGATGTAGTCCCTTAAATCTATTTCTCACTTCCACTGTATAATCATAAGGGATTTGATTTAGGTCATACCTGAATGGTATAGTGGTTTTCCCTACTTTATTACAGTAATCCAAGCCTATGCCCCAACCAGTAACGCTAAAGAAGCTGAAGTTGAATGGTTCTATGAAGACCTATAAGACCTTTTAGAACTAACACCCCCAAAAGATGTCCTTTTAATTATAGAGGACTGGAATGCAAAAGTAGGAAGTCAAGAAACACCTGGGGTAACAGGCAAATTTGGCCTTGGAATATGGAATGAAGCAGGGCAAAGGCTAAGAGAGTTTTGCCAAGAGAACGCACTGGTCATAGCAAATACCCTCTTCCAACAACACAAGAGAAGACTCTACAGATGGACATCACCAGATGGTCAACACCGAAATCAGATTGATTATATTCTTTGCAGCCAAAGATGGAGAAGCTCTATACAGTCAGCCAAAACAGGACCGGGAGCTGACTGTAGCTCATATCATGAACTCCTTATTGCCAAATTCAGACTTAAATTGAAGAAAGTAGGGAAAACCACTAGACCTTTCAGGTATGACCTAAATCCCTTTCATAGCCTGCTGGAAAATCTGCTAAATTCCTGACCTGTGTTCACAGTTTTCATTGGCCTGATTCTTGGCACAGAGAAGAGTAAGGAGAAAAGAACCCCCACCAGCTTGTGTAACAGCTACTGGGGCCCAGCAGATAGTGCCTTTGGGACATACCGAAGAGTAGCCTCTCCAGAGTCCCTCAGTTGTGCCCACTGCTGCCCGCCTGTTCAAGGGGGTTCAAGGAAGTAAGAAACGAGAGTTTGTAAAGGAATTAAGATTTTGTTAGGCATGTCTCTCCAGCCATAGGAGCTAGGACCTCCTACCTTGACCAGAGGTGTTCTGGAATCTGAGACTGAGCCACATGAGCTTTCTGCTGAGTTCGCTTTTTGCTGTCCTGGTTTACAGCACAATGGGCCTTCCCCTGTGCTGGGTTTTCTTCATGTTCTGCTTCTACTGTGGGAGCTTTCACTGAGTTGGGCTCCTGCCCTGCTTGGCCTCTTCTGCGTGGAGGTTGTTTCAGCCAGGTTAAACCCGAGTCACGGCACCATAGATGTAAAGCAAGTGTATGCGTCTCGGTTCTTGTCACAACAATGATTTGGAGCGATGGACATTAAAGCCCTCAGCACGTCACAGCTCTTGAATCTTGAACAAACCGTGTCATAGCTCTTAGACAAATCAGTGTTATAGCTCTATTTTATTTAGAAGATAGCAGGAGAATCCATCCTCAAAGAAGAGAAGAGAGTGGAGGAGCATGCCAGCGTGCGCATGTGCATGCAAGGGTAGGGGGTAGGGGTAGAGAGAGAGAAAGAGCATTATGTATGCACACAGGAGAGGGAGAGGGAGAGGGAGAGAAAGAAAAAAGAGCACACACACGTGGTGCGGGGGTGGGGAGAGGTCAGGGGGAGAGAAAAAGCCTACGCACGTGGGAGAGAGAAGGAGAGAGAAAGGGAGAGAAAGAGCACATGCACGCGGTGGTGGGGGGTGGCGGAGAGAAAGAGCGTGCGCACGTGGGAGAGAGAGAGAGCGAGAGAGCGCTTGGCTCCTCCTTTTGTATGTTTTCTCCCCCGGGCCTGCCCTATGCAAATTGGGCTCAGCCAGGAGTGCTATTCTACCTGAAGTCCTCACTCTGGTCCTCAGACCTTTCTTTGACCTTCCTTTGTTCTATTTTTGTGGTCTTTTCCCTTCCTTGTCTTTTAGCCATCTCCATTTTGGACTCCTTTTCCCTATTCTATCTACCTAACAAAATGATTATGCAACTTAAACTCTTGTTTCTTTGCACCAAAATGGAAAAGTTGACGTTAAAAACATTTTTTTTTTTTTGGTTTTAATTCTTTTGGGAAAAGGCTATTGCTTATTCTTCAGAGGTTCTTTAAGATTTTTCCTACTTACCTTTTTTTCTGGGTCTTAGAGTATGGGCCAACTTGTTCAGAGACATTACAGTCTCATTTTTTAAAGAGTGGTGTTTGAAAATCAAGATTTCTATGTAGGCTTAGAGGCAAACACAAGATTTGAAAGAAGGTAATCACATCTCAGTTCAGGCACCCTGCAGTTTCTTTGTTCAACTCTTCTGACAACTACTTTTGATCAACAAATAGTGAGTAGGAAAGAGCAATAGAACAATAAATAAAAGAGCAATTGAATGCTCTGAGGTGGCTTTCAAAACATCCTTAATAATTGCCAGAATGACTTCTGTGGTTAAGCTCAAATACTGCAGCCAGTGAAGAAAAAATGCAGATAGAAGGAGAAAACTGCTATAGTAGTATGTGATATAGATGAGGTCCAATGCAATAGTGTAATATAATTAATAAATACCAAGACATTTCAATGAAGGAAAAGTAATCTTTTCAGTAAATGTGGACAGCTGGGTATCCACATGCAAAAGAATGAACTTGGACCCCTACTTAATAACATATTCAAAAGTAAACTAAAAATATATCAAATTGCTAAATGGTAAGAGCTAAAATTATAAACCTCTTGGAAGAAAACATAGAAAAACATAACTGCAAGCTTGACTTAGGCAATAGTCTCTTAGATTTTACACAAAAAGTACAATGAACTGAAACAAAAATAGATATATTCAGTTCAGTTCAGTTCAGTCACTCAATGCTCAGTCGTGTCCTACTCTTTGCGACCCCATGAATCGCAGCACGCCAGGCCTCCCTGTCCATCACCAACTCCCGGAGTTCACTCAGACTCACGTCCATCAAGTCAGTGATGCCATCCAGCCATCTCATCCTCTGTCGTCCCCTTCTCCTCTTGCCCCCAATCCCTCCCAGCATCAGAGTCTTTTCCAATGACTCAACTCTAAGCATGAGGTAGCTAAAGCTACCTAACTAACTCTAAGCATGAGTTTCAGCTTCAGCATCATTCCCTCCAAAGAAATCCCAGGGCTGACCTCCTTCAGAATGGACTGGTTGGATCTCCTTGCAGTCCAAGGGACTCTCAAGAGTCTTCTCCAACACCACAGTTCAAAAGCATCAATTCTTTGGCCCTCAGCTTTCTTCACAGTCCAACTCTCACAGCCATACATGAGCACTGAAAAAACCATAGCCTTGACTAGACGAACCTTTGTTGGCAAAGTAATGTCTCTGCTTTTGAATATGCTATCTAGGTTGGTCATAACTTTCCTTCCAAGGAGTGTCTTTTAATTTCATGGCTGCAATCACCATCTGCAGTGATTTTGGAGCCCCCAAAACTAAAGTCTGACACTATTTCCACTGTTTCCCCATCTATTTCCCATGAAGTGATGAGATCAGATGCCATGATTTTCGTTTTCTGAATGTTGAGGTTTAAGCCAACTTTTTCACTCTCCTTTCACTTTCATCAAGAGGCTTTTTAGTTCCTCTTCACTTTCTGCCATAAGGGTGGTATCATCTGCATATCTGAAGTTATTGATATTTCTCCTGGCAATCTTGATTCCAGCTTGTGCTTCTTCCAGCCCAATGTTTCTCATGATGTACTCTGCATATAAGTTACATAAGCAGGGTGACAATATGCAGCCTTGACGTACTCTTTTTCCTATTTGGAACCAGTCTGTTGTTCCATGTCCAGTTCTAATTGTTGCTTCCTGACCTGCATATAGGTTTCTCAAGAGGCAAGTCAGGTGGTCTGGTATTCCCATGTCTTTCAGAATTTTCCACAGTTTATTGTGATCCACACAGTCAAAGGCTTTGGCATAGTCAATAAAGCAGAAATAGATGTTTTTCTGGAACTCTCTTGCTTTTTCGATGATCCAGCAGATGTTGACAATTTCATCTCTGGTTCCTCTGCCTTTTCTAAATCCAGCTTGAACATCTGGAAGTTCACAGTTCACATATTGCTGAAGCCTGGCTTGGAGAATTTTGAGCATTACTTTACAAGTATGTGAGATGAGTACAATTGTGCGGTAGTTTGAGCATTCTTTGGCATTGGACTTTATCAAAAGTAAAACCTTTTGTATTTCAAAGGACTCTATAAAAAAGTAAAAGACAACCTACAGAATGGGAGAAAATATTTCAAACAAACATATCTAGCAAGGGAAAAGTATCCAGAATATGAAAAAAACTTTTACAACTTAATAACAAAGATGCAAATTACCCAATTTTTAAAAATAGGAGAAGGATTTGCATAGATATTCTTCCAAAAAGGATATGCATATGGCCCATAAACACATGTAAAGATCATCATCATTACTCATTAGAGAAAGCCATAAAGAGATCTAACTCACATCCACTAGAATGGCTCAGATTAAAAAGTCAGATAATAGCAAGTGTTGGTGAAGATGTGGAGAAATGAGTGATGTGAGTTATGTGGAGTTATGAGTGATGTGGAGAAACGAGTGATGTGAGTTATGTGGAGTTGTGAGTGATGTGGAGAAATGAGTGATGTGAGTTATGTGGAGTTGTGAGTGATGTGGAGAAATGAGTGATGTGAGTTATGTGGAGTTATGAGTGATGTGGAGAAATGAGTGATGTGACTTATGTGGTGTTATGAGTGATGTGGAGAAATGAGTGATGTGAGTTATGTGGAGTTATGAGTGATGTTGAGAAATGAGTGATGTGAAATGAAATATGTGAATGTGTACTCACATGTTGTTCAGGAGAATGTAAATGGTGTAGCTGCTTTGGAAAACAGTTTGGCAGTTATCATAAATTTAAATATAAAGTTTCCACAAGACCCAGAAATTTAATTTATACACAAGTTGATTGAGGATACGTTCATGCAAAAACTTATACATGATGTCATAGTAGAACTATTCATAGTAGCCCCAAAGTACAAACAAAAAAAGTCCAAAAATTGATGAATGGGTAAACAAAAATAATATATCTTTGCAGTGGAATATTATTCAGCCATAAAAAAGAAAAGTACTGGTATGTGCTATAACATGGATGAAATTTGAAAACAGCATGCTAAGTGAAAGAAAGAAGACACGTGACCACATATTATACAATTACATTTACATGAAATATCTGGAATAGACAAATTTATGTTGACAGAAAGTAGATTAGTGCTTCCCAGAGGAGAATGGAAAGTGATTATAATGAATGTATGATTTCTTTTAGGGGTGATGAAAGTGTTTTGGAATTAAATAATGGTAATGGTTGCCTAACTTTGTGAATATATGAAAACCCACTGTAATGCACACTTTAAAATAATAATTGTATGGTATGTGCTTATAGCAATCAAAAATAACCTGGAGAAAAAATCAATATGGAATATGTTTATAGTAGAGAACCCTTATGCAATGTCTTTGTAGTTAGGACTTTGATATCACTTATTACTGACTAGAAATAGATGAGTTTAGGTTAGTTATTCAATCTTCATAAGCTTTAGTTTTCTGAGTATAAAACTGATAAGTCTGTATTTAATGGGTCAAAATTTCAACATGAGTCAATTAGTTTTCAATTATTCTTTGTTGAAAGATTATGGTCCTACAATTGTGTAATAAATATGAAATATTTTAACAGCAATTTGATTGTTATATATTTTATATGAAAAAATGTGTGGGGGGAAGAAGGAAGAGAAGAGAAACTTCAAACTTTCTGAATAGATTTTTTGTAAAGGGGAGTAATTTAAATAATTTCTTATCTACTTCCTTCCTATGCCACATCATCAAAATTCTAAATCAACTAAAAGTATATGAATTTTATAAATGTGACTAATGTTAAAATCAGTGTACAAATTTTAGGCTTTTTTTCTTTTTAATGGTACAATGGAAATTTTATTTTCTATTTGCATTTTTTACTGTGTTGGAGCCCATGTATAACATATACTTAAGACAGATTTTTAGGACTTATAATATTTGACAAGTATCCTTTGATATAAGGTTGTTGTTATATTTTTGCTTCTTTGACATACTGTTGGACGTATATAAGATTTATCTGGATTCTGTATAAGCTGTGAAGCCTCAGATACCTAAGGCAAAATGTGATTTATTTTTAACATGATTTCCAGGAATTCATTATTGGTATGAAATTGAAATGGAAATGAGTGAAAATAAATTGGAGTGAATTGAAATGCAGACAGACCCCTATATTTAGATTCAGGGAGATCCTAAAGATTAAACTTCATGTTTATCACCAGAAGGAGTGATATGGGCTCTCCGTGAGTTGATGGTAGACAGAGTAGGTGCTGGAGACTCTGTGAAGTAGTGCATCAGGAGATGTAGTGAACATGTCAGGAGAAATACACACTAGGTTTGAAGGCAAGTGAGTAGTGATTAATACAAAATGATATCTCTGTGTTACTGACTTCCCGATTTGAAAATCCATATTAGACTTGTGAAATTTAATTACCATTATCAGTTACCAGTAACTTTAGAGAAGACTATTGTTTTAACATTATTTTTATTTTATTATTGCATTTATTGGGAGGTGATGTGTGCGTCATTTCAAAGAATCTCACACAATATATTAAATATAAAGGGAAAAGTGTGGCAAAACTTAGCAAACACAACTTAACAAAATTTACCAGTTAAACCCATCATAATTAAGTTATATCAATATCAGGTATACCATATATGATGTAGAGGACACCACTTCTGTGATATTTTTGCCCAGAATGTATAGTGTAAGTCTAATGATCAGAAATAGTTAAAACTGCAAAACCATTCTGCAAAACCACGGAACAGTTATTTTCAAGAGTGTTATGAAAGGTCATGAAAGACGAAGAAAGACTGAGTAACTGTCACAGATTGGAGGAAATTAAGGAGACCTGGTAATTAAATGCAATGTGGTATCCTGGTTTAGATTCTATAATAGAAAGGGACATCAGGAGAAAAACTGATGAAATTTGAATGAAGTAATATTTGAATTGATAGTAGTATGTACCTATATTAATATTTTGGTTCAGAAATTATACTCTGAACATGTAGGACATTAACATTAGTGAAAGCAAGGTGAAAGGCATGTGGGAAATCTGTACTAGTCTTTTGGTGACATTTCTGTAAGTTTAAAATTTTTCAAAAAATTTAAAAATACAGTTAAAATCATGAAATTCTGTGTGAAAAATGATATAAAATGTCAATAACAATCTTCATAATTTCTTTCTATATGTGAGATGTATGTATATATATGCAACCAGAAAAATTATCACTCAGTGGTTAAGAGCACAGACTCTGAAATAAGAATCTTAGTTCAAAGATCAGTTCTCCTACCTGCTATCTTTGTTACTTTAGAAAAATTTCTCTTCTCTCTTTTGCATATGTAACTTATTTTTAAAATAAGAAGGGTAATGATAGTAATATTCTTACAGAGTTGCTGTGAAGATTTTATGAGTTAGTATATCTGAAATGTCTTATAATTGTGTCTGACAGTAAATTCTCAATAAATGTTAAACATGGTAAAGGTTGCTTAGTGTTTTGTAACCCTAGATTGATTAAATATTTTAAGTACACTGGTGTTTAATGGTTGTGTGTGAGGGATTTGGGTAAGAAGGAGTTATTCCAAGACCAAGAGAGCAAAATTCTTGAGTTCCAGAATGTGACATTAACATAATTATCATGCCTTTTGCTTAATGGGAAAGTATTGGGTTTGGACCTCTTCTGTGTTATCAGTTCAGACTCTAAATGTAGCTATACAACTGCAATTGACTTGTATTTATTTTCCTGTGTAATAACATGAGCATTTTATTTAAACAGTAAGAGGATGTGGAAATAGTTTAGTTCGGTTCAGTCGCTCAGTCGTGTCCGACTCTTTGCGACCCCATGAATCGCAGCACACCAGGCTTCCCTGTCCGTCACCAACTCCCGGAGTTCACTGAGACTCAGGTCCATCGAGTCGGTGATGCCATCCAGCCATCTCATCCTCTGTCGTCCCCTTCTCCTCCTGCCCCCAATCCCTCCCAGCATCAGAGTCTTTTCCAATGAGTCAACTCTTTGCATGAGGTGGCCAAAGTATTGGAGTTTCAGCTTTAGCATCATTCCTTCCAAAGAACACCCAGGACTGATCTTTAGGATGGACTGGTTGGATCTCCTTGCAGTCCAAGGGACTCTCAAGAGTCTTCTCCAACACCACAGTTCAAAAGCATCAATTCTTTGGCTCTCAGCTTTCTTCACAGTCCAACTCTCACATCCATACATGACCACTGGAAAAACCATAGCCTTGACTAGATGGACCTTTGTTGGCAAAGTAATGTCTCTGCTTTTCAATATGCTGTCTAGGTTGGCCATAACTTTCCTTCCAAGGAGTAAGTATCTTTTAATTTCATGGCTGCAGTCACCATCTGCAGTGATTTTGGAGTCCCCAAAGATAAAGTCTGACACTGTTTCCCCATCTATTTCCCATGAAGTGATGGGACCAGATGCCATGATCTTCGTTTTCTGAATGTTAGAGTTTTAAGCCAACACTTTCACTCTCCTCTTTCACTTTCATCAAGAGGCTTTTTAGTTCCTCTTCACTTTCTGCCATAAGGGTGGTGTCATCTGCATATCTGATGTTATTGATATTTCTCCCAGCAGTCTTGATTCCAGCTTGTGCTTCTTCCAGCCTAATGTTTCTCATGATGTGCTCTGCATATAAGTTACATAAGCAGGGTGACAATATGCAGCCTTGACATACTCCTTTTCCTATTTGGAACCAGTCTGCTGTTCCATGTCCAGTTCTAACTGTTGCTTCCTGACCTGCATACAGGTTTCTCAAGAGGCAGGTCAGGTGGTCTGGTATTCCCATGTCTTTCAGAATTTTCCACAGTTTATTGTGATCCACACAGTCAAAGGCTTTGGCATAGTCAATAAAGCAGAAATAGATGTTTTTCTGGAACTCTCTTACTTTTTCCATGATCCAGTGGATGTTGGCAATTTGATCTCTGGTTCCTCTGCCTTTTCTAAATCCAGCCTGAACATCTGTAAGTTCACGGTTCACGTATTGCTGACGCCTGGCTTGGAGAATTTTGAGCATTATTTTACTAGCGTGTGAGATGAGTGCAATTGTGCGGTAGTTTGAGCATTCTTTGGCATTGCCTTTCTTTGGGATTGGAATGAAAACTGACCTTTTCCAGTCCTGTGGCCACTGCTGAGTTTTCCACATTTGCTGGCATATTGAGTGCCACACTTTCACAGCATCATCTTTCAGGATTTGAAATAGCTCAACTGGAATTCCATCACCACCACTAGCTTTGTTCATAGTAATGCTTTCTAAGGCCCACTTGACTTCACATTCCAGGATGTCTGGGTCTAGGTAAGTGATCACACCATCATAATTATCTTGGTCGTGAAGATATTTTTTGTACAGTTCTTCTGTGTATTCTTGCCACCTCTTCTTAATAAAATACCAAGTATCTTTGACTTCCACTGACTTCCTTTTTGAAAGTTCAGAAACAACAAGGAATCAAAACAGAAAGAGGGATTAAGTCTTTCTTCTGCCTGCAGTTTTGGTTGCCAGAAGCTGTAATCCCACGTCTAAAAATCCCTTGTCTAGAAGCTACATGCTGAATTAGCTGGCCCTGAAGGGCAGCATCTCTAACAAGCTGAATAGATTTTGAGAATCTGATCAGCATTCTTGAAGTCAGTGAACACAGAGCCAATGCTCGAACCCTGTCCAGCTACTTTTTCCAAATCTTCAAGTGAACAGTGATGCATAGAAAGAAGGCAAATGCATGGTTATTTTCTCTCTGGGCAAGGATTGATTTTCCATTCTGTGAACTGAAATTATTTGGGGGCACTGAGACCTATATATTTAATCTTTGTGAAGATGAAAACAGCAGCAATACCATACTGCTGGCTTTTCTTGTCATCCAACCCATCCATATTATTCAGGCTAAAGCACTGTTGAATAGATGGACCGTGTCCTGACGGTTAGAGGAAAACATAGTAACAATTCAGTTGAAAGCCAGATTGGTAGAGAAACAAGTTTCAGGGGTACCTCTGTGTGTTGAAAACTTTCTACCTTGAGAAAGACTTTAGCTCTAAAGCCCATTGGTGTTTTAGGAACACGGCAGCTAATTTAACCCAACAGTTCTTTTGGGAAAATGTAGATGTGTGAACTCTTAGTTGATAAAGTAGACATAGCCTCATCCATAATGAATATACGACCACATAGTTTTGTCAGAATAAATTGCCGTGTGTTTTTTTTCCCCTATTTAGTCTTCTGTGTACCCCTGAGTTATGCCAATATCAGAGACCTTTATATTACCAAAAGTGACTTTTAACTGGTGTCATAGGAATCTGAAAGCGTCACCCTGATCATCTCTAATGTAGTTCCCCAAAGTGGCTTTTAACTGGTGTCATAGGAATCTGAAAGCGTCACCCTGATCATCTCTAATGTAGTTCCCCAAAGTACAAGGATGTTGATTCACAATGTTTTTGTGTAGCTCCAATTCTTCCACTGTTTGCTTCAGTTGTAGTGCCCATATCACATCAGGGTCCATGTCATGAAACAAGTCAAAAGCAGTCTTGAGTAATCAGATCCCTTCTGCCAGATTGTCTCATGTCAGTTTGTTTTCTAGCACTATTTCTTCTAACTCTTCCTTATTTTCTGGCACTGGTCAAAAGCACTCATCTCCAGCAAGACGTCTTCTGTTAATTCCTCTGATTTGGTGTTTAGTTCTTGAATTTCTTGACCCATATTTTGAAAGTCTTCACACCACCCCCACCTCTGTTGTCACATCCACAGTCTCATGATTTCTTTGATTGGGACTGTTGTCAAGCCTGTGAACTTGTGCACATCTAGACACAGATTTCTCAAGCAGGAATTTATTGTTTTAGACTGATGGCTGTCATGGCAATGATGGCATTTGAATGGTGTGATCCCTCCAGGCTTTCATGATGTTCTTTCTATCAGGATTCTCTTCCATAGTGTTGATGTGAATACTAAGTCACTTCAGTCCTGTCTGACTCTTCGTGACCCTATGGTCACTCTTTGTGACTCTGCCAGGCTCCTCTGTCCATGGGATCCTCCAGGCAAGAATACTGGAGTGGGTTGCCATTTCCTCCTCCAGGGGATCTTTGCGACCCAGAGATCAAACCTGCATCTTCTATGTCTCCTGCATTGGCAGGCACTAGGCATTCCCACTAGTGCCACCTGGGAAGCCCAAAGCGTTGAAAGTCCTCTCCATAAAGTGCTATGTATAATGAGCCTTAAAAGTCCTGATCTAGAGGCTAAATTTGAAATATTTGTTTTGGGGCCAAGTTGACTACTTTGTGGGCTTCCCTGATAGCTCAGTTGGTAAAGAATCTGCTTCAAGGCAGGAGACCCTGGTTTGATTCCTGGGTCGGGAAGATTCACTGCAGAAGGGATAGGCTACCCACTCCAGTATTCTTGGACTTGCCTGGTGGCTTAGCTGGTAAAGATTCCACCTGCAGTGCAGGAGACCTGGGTTCAATCCCTGGGTTGGGAAGATCCCCTGGAGAAGCGAAAGGCTACCCACTCCAGTATTCTGGCCTGGAGAATTCCATGGACTCTATAGTGCGTGGGGTCGCAGATTCAGACATGACTGAGCAACTTTCACTTTCACTTTGACCATTCGGATGCCTGCAGTGATGTTGAATTTAGAGAGTTCTGGATGAGCAGGGGCATTGTCCAATATCAAAAGAACTTTAAAAGGCAGTCCCTTACTAGCAGGATACTTCCTGACTTCAGGGAGAATGCACTGATAGAACCATCCTGAAAAGGTTTCTCACTGTCTAAGTCTTGCTGTACAACCAAAGACAGGCAGCTGGTATTTATCTTTTCCCTTCAAGTCTTGGGGGTTAACAGCTTATAGATGAGGGCAGTCCCGATCATAAAGTTAACTGCATTTACACAAAACGTTAGAGTTCGCTTATCCCTTACTGCCTTAAATTCTGGTGCTTGGTTTTTTCCTTCCTTACTAATAAATGTCCTTTGTGACATTTTTTCCCCTCCAGAATACAACACTTTTGTCTGCAACAAAAATTGTTCTGGCAGATATTCTTTCTTCTCAGTGATTTTCTTAATGGCATCTGGGAACTCTTGGTCAGCAGAAACCACTCCTCCTATTATCTTAGCTTTTTTTTTTTTTTTCAAATCCAAAGCTCTTTCTAAAATTATCAAACCATCCTTTACTGGCATGAAATGCTTCAGCTTTAGATCTTTCATAATCCTTTTGCTTTAAGTTGTTATACAATGACTTCATCATTTCTTGAATCATATTAGAGTCTATAGGTATGCCTTTGTTATAGCAATCCTGCATACATGAAAGTTGCATTTTCAATACAAGATGGAAAGATATTTTGCAGAAAGTTGAAGGTTTCACACATGCTGGTGTGCCTGCAGTGATGGCTTCATGAGTTTCCTTTTCTTTTTTCTCAGTGATCCTTATGCTGTATTTATTTATCCTGAAGTGGTGGGGACTCACACCTGCAGACCTCAAACTATGGTGTATTTCAAACAGTTCAGTTTTTTCTTGTAATATGGTAACTTTTCTTTGCTTCTTGGGAGCATTTTCAGCATCACTGGTGGCACTTTTCTTGGGTCTCATGATGTTATTCAGGGTTTACAATATAGTGTTATACACAATGAAAAATATGTGAGAATCAAGAGTGATCACTTTTTATTGCAATATGTAATTCACTGGAGAGATGAACTATGCACACAGAGATGATTAGAATCACATAACAGCACTTTAGAGCAACACATAATAGCACCTACCACACAATTGCATTCATCTCACACACTAGCAAAGTAGTGCTCAAAATTCTCCAAGCTAGGCTTCTATAGTACATGAACTGAGAACTCCCAGATGTTCAAGCTGGATTTAGAAAAGGCAGAGGAATCAGAGATCAAATTGCCAACATCCCCTGGATCAGAGAATAAGAAAGATAACTCCAGAAGAACATATCGGTTCAGTTCAGTTAAGTTCAGTTGCTCAGTCTTGTCCAACTCTTTGCAACACCATGGACTGCAGCATTCCAGGGTTCCCTGTCCATCACCAACTCTTGGAGCTTGCTCAAACTCCTGTCCATCGATTTGATGAAGAACATCTACTTCTGCTTCATTGACTATGCTAAAGTCTTTGACTGTGTGGATCACAACAAACTGTGGAAAATTCTTAAAAAGACAGGAATACCAGACCACCTTACCTGCCTCCTGAGAAACCTGTATGCAGGTCAAGAAGCAACCGTTAGAACCAGACATGGAACAATGAACTGGTTCTATTTGGGAAAGGAGTACGTCAAGGCTGTATATTGTCATCCTGCTTACTTAACTTCTATGCAGAGGACATCATGCGAAATGCTGGACTGGATGAAACACAAACTGGAATCAAAAATGCTAGGAGAAATATCAATAACCTCAGATACGCAGATGACACCACCCTTATGGCAGAAAGTGAAGAAGAACAAAGAGCCTCTTGATGAAAGTCAAAGAGGAGAGTGAAAAAGTTGGCTTAAAACTCAACATTCAATAAATGAAGATCATAGCATCCATTCCCATCACTTCATGGCAAATAGATGGGGAAACAGTGGAAACAGTGACAGACTTTATTTTTTGGGGCTCCAAAATCACTGAAGATGGTGTCTTCAGCCATCAAGTTAAAAGATGCTTGCTCCTTAGAAGAAAAGCTATGACAAACCTAGACAACATATTCAAAAACAGAGACATTATTTTGCTGACAAAGGTCCGTCTAGTCAAAGCTACGGGTTTTTCTAGTAGTCATGTATGGATGTGAGAGTTGGACTATAAAGAATGCTGAGTGCCAAAGAGTTGATGCTTTTGGACTGGAATTGTGGTGTTGGAGAAGACACTTGAGAGATGATCAAACCAGTCAATCCTGAAGGAAATCAACCCTGAATATTCATTTGAAGGACTGGTGCTGAAGCTGAAGCTCCAATACTTTGGCCACCTGATGTGAAGAGCCAACTCATTAGAAAAGACCCTGATGCCCGGAAAGATTCAAGGCAAGAGAAGAAGGGGACTACAGAGGATGAGAAGATTGGATGGCATCATGGACTCAGTGGACATGAGTTTGAGCAAGCTCTGGGAAATGGTGAAAGATAAGGAAGTCTGGTGTGCTGCAGTCCATGGGGTTGCAAAGAGTTATACACAACTGAGTGATTGAACAACAAAATAGTAATAACAGGTGGTGGCTATGAAGTTATTACAGTAGTACAGTATATGCCACAGTTAAGATGTAATACCGAATCTTTACATCTGTTTACATTTCTTTCCATTGCAAATTGTGACATGTATAGTCTATGTTTGTGTGCAGAAGATTTGACAAATTTTAACTTTTTATAGCAGGTTTGTATATCTTTTCTAGTAGTAAATAATAAAATAGACTAATATCTACATACATTTTACAGTTTTATGATATACCTTTTTCTTAATTTTTTTTTATATTTCTAAGACACACTGTTCATGAGTTTTTTCAAATCATCACAAGTCTCCCCCAAATATTCAATATATTTTTTGAAAAAAAAAAACCCAAGTGTAAGGACTTATACCATTAAAACCATGTCGTTCAAGGGTCATCTGTAGTTAAGTTTGGGGGGGTGTCAAAAGTTATGTGAAAATTTTCAACTGTGCAGTGTTGTGTCCCTAACTACTGTACTGTTCAGTGGTCAGCTGTATTGCATATTATGCTACTAATTAAGTCATAGTTCTAAATTTCCTTTAGGGATTCTCAACTATTACTTTAAGTTCCTATGAAAGCTTGTTCTCTTTATAAGACTATTATAGACTGGATATTTGTACCTGTCTCAGCCCCCCTCCAGAGAAGGAAATGGCAACCCACTCCAGTACTCTTGCCTGGACAATCCCATGGACGGAGGACCCTGGTGGGTGACAGTCCATGGGGTCGCGCAGAGTCAGACACGACTGACTTCACTTTCACTTTTCACTTTCATGCATTGGAGAAGGAAATGGCAACCCACTCCAGTGTTCTTGCCTGGAGAATCCCAGGGACTGAGGAGCCTGGTGGGCTGCTGTCTATGGGGTCGCACAGAGTCAGACATGACGGAAGCGACTTAGCAGCAGCAGCAGCCCCCCTCATATTCATAGTCCTTGAAGCCCTAATTCCCAGTGTGGCATTTGGAGACAGAGCCTTTAAAGAAGTAATTAGGGTTAAGTGAGGTCATAAAGGTGGGGCCAACAAGATTAGTGTCTTTTTTTTTTTTTTGGTGGCATCACATGGCTTGAGGGATTTTAGTTCCCCTAACTCGCGTTTGAACCTGTGCCCGGCAGTGAAAGTGCTGAGTCCCAACCACTGCCAGGGAATTCCCAAATTAGTGTCCTTTTTAAAAGAGACAGCAGAGACTTCATGCTCTTCCTCTTTCTGCATGAATGGATCAAACAAAGGCCAGTGTTTCACATAACTGAATGGTGGCTGCTTACAAGCCAAAGGCAGAAGCCTCAGAATAAAAGTAATATTGCCATCTCCCTGTCTCCAGAACTGTAAGAAGGTAAATTTCTGTTGTTTAAGCCATTAGGCCTGTTGTATTCTGTTATGGCAACCTGAGCAAACTCAGACAGGGCCCATGGTTTATTCCTAAGCATCAGACTTTCGTTAGCTGAATAGTGAACTTCTGAACTAACTTTTGTTATTTAGGATGTTAATTTGACTGTTAATTTGTTAATTAGGATTAGTTACATAAGTATTATATCAAATCCTAACACCTTTCCTTCTCAGCAAAGCTCTGCCCATGGGGACTCAATTTCATGCCCCAGGCTTCTCTGTAAGTCACTCCTTGGTAGATCCAGTGCCTCCCGTGTTATTATTCTGTAGAAGCTCTGAGTAACCTAGGTTGAGTGTTCTGACATTGATGTCTTTCTGCTTCATGGAGTTGTGTTGTGAGCTTTGGTTTGCTTAAGTTAAGATTGAGACCACAGAATCCCTGCTCCCACAGGTGTTTTCCACCTTTCTTCTCATCTTCTTCCAAGTCATAAGTGAGGGTTCAATGGGAGTTGGTATAGTAAAGTATAAGAAGTCAAAGTATGGCTTCAAAGAGCACTGGGACGTCTCCTGGGATGGGTTCCCAAAGTCTAGCCTGCTGTTGGCCAAGAAGAATTCAGTGTATTGAATATAGCCGGCACTATGCAATGAGTGACTGCCATGTGGATCCTTTGGCTGAACAGGCAACCCTGAGATGCAGTTTGCATGGGAACCTCAGTGTGCTGAAATGGGAAAAGCTGCCAGTGATCCATAAATTGTAAGACACCAAGTCATGAGTGTAAGATGGTAGATTCTGGGAACAAGAAGACTGTGGCATTGGCTGTGCTTCATGGAAGTAAGTGTGAACAAGCTGTTTGAGCTCAGTGCTTATCAGGGCATCTGATCATCAGTAAAGGGAGCAACACATTGAAGCAAGCTTAGGAGAACCAAGAGCCTTGGCGTTGTTAGTGATTTAGCTCCATCATAGGTGATGGGTCACCGATAGGTCACCAAAACCCTGTCCATGGTCCTGAGAATCATGGTCTAAACTAAAAGACCTCTGTAGATAATCAGGAGGGGAAATCCATGCTGACCACAGTGGCTTAGTCTGCTCAGGCTGCTATAACAAGCTGCCATAGACTGAGTGGCTTAAATAGCCAACATTTATTTCTAACAGTTGTGAAGGCAGAGAAGTCCAGAGATCAAGTAGCAGGCAAACCCTGTATTCAGTGAGGACTGGGTGTTTCTTTCTGTGTCCTCCCATGGAAGATGCAGAGGGCAAGGGAGAGAAAGCTGGTTTGTTCCTCTTCATATAAGAGCACTAATCTCATCATGAGGGTTCCACCTTCCTGACCTGTGAAGGGTGATTTTATGTGTCAACTTGACTGGGTTAAGGGATGTCTAGATAACTGGTAATGATCATGTCTGGACCTGTCGGTGAGGATGTTTCTGGAAGAGATTATTGCTTTAATTGGTAGAATGAGTAAAGAAGATAGCCATCACCAGTGTGGGTGGGCACCATCCAGTCCATTGAGGGCTGAATAGAAAAGAAGGACAGAGAAAGGGCACTTTCACTCTCTACCTGAGCTGCGACATCCATCTTTTATTCTCAGACACTGATACTTCTGACTCTTGGGCCTTTGAACTCAGACTGGATTATACCTCTGGCTCAAATGATCCTCTAGACAACTTCATGGCCTCCCCAATTGCATGAGCCAATTCCTACAATAAGTCTCTCCCCCTCTCTGTAAATTAATAAATTTATTTTTTTCTCTTTCTTTAGAGAACTCTAATACGTGACCCAGTTATCTCCCAAAGGTCACATCTCCTATTGCCATCCCATTGGGGGTTAGGATTTCTACATGTGAATTTTGAATGGATATAAACATGTAGTCCATAATAGCACGTAGGCTTGCCCAGAATAGCCTTTCTGAGGAAGCAGAAAGAACTGGCAGTGAAGCTGCACAGGTGCACTTTTGGAGCTCTGATGAGCAGGTGGCTTAGGGTAGCATGGCCCCAGGTTGCTACCTGGGAGGAGGATAGAAATGAGAAATAGTTGGATGAAATAGTTTGATCTCCAAATAAATAAAGCGCCAGTGCCAGGGATTTTGTATAAGGCACTGTAGCAAGCGAGGCACTCATCTCCTGTTGGCTGAGCTCCCGCAGTGCTGGCCTGGTTCTTCCCAGGCCACCTAGGAAAGAATGACAGCCTCTAGAAATGCATCCATACTTCTTACCTTCCTTGTGCTTTTCCCCTGGAAGGGCCATATATGCCCTCTCTCACTGCTTGCTATGTCTCTTCATTTCGTCTCTGACATGATCTGAAACTGGAAATGGGCTTAGATATGTTGGCATCATTAGATCTTTAGCAATTCCAACCTACCTTTATAATTCTCTTCCCATGCTTTGCTGGCAAATCACATCTCCTCCCACCCTCAGAATTCTGTTCAATCTGCTTCATTTCCATGGAACCTTTCCAGGTGGACTCTTTCCTACTTAACACCTATCAATCATTTCACAGTCTTCTCAGCCCTTGTGTTTAAATATTGCTTGTTTATGTTCCTAACCGTACTCTTGCTTTTATTTTCCCTTTGCTGTGTTCTTATGAATTTTGTGGATGTTTGCCTTGTCCCCTTTAGCAATAGGAACAACAGACACTTATTGTCCTTATGACAACATGGTTATTTGTTTACTGAGATCTAACTATGTGACTGTTCTGTGTTACACATTTAGAAACATATTATTTTGTGGAAATCTCATGATAATCTTCTGAATTAGATATTACATTTTTTCTTTCTTGTCTTTTTGATAATCACCATTCTGACAGGTGTGAGGTGATATTATGGTTTTGCTTTGCATATCCGTGATGATTAGTGATGTTGAGCATCTTTTCATGTGCCCCTTGGCCATCTGTATGCTTCTTTGGAAATACTCAGGTTCCATGCCAGTTTTTCAATTTTTTTTTTAATATTAACTTGTTTAAGATCTTTATATATTTTGGGAATTAACCTCTTATTTGATATCTGAAGGAAGGATATCTTCCTTCTTTCAGCATGTTGCCTTTTCATTTTGTGGATTTTTTTCTTCGCTATGCAAAAGCTTTTTAGTTGGTTATAGTTCTGTTCATAGTCACATTTATTGGATCTTCCTGAATCTTACCAGAAAAAGTCAATGAAACTCTACAGCTAAGTCTTATATTGATTCCTCAAAAATTCTTAAAGAGCTTTCAACCAAATGTTGAAGGGATTGTAGTTGTCCAGTTATGCCATCAGAATATCAACCAAGATTGTACATGAATAGGTACAATCATTGTGTTTACATCATTACTGATATGCCACTAACAGCAGAAGAGACCATTGCTTCTTAAGATTCATCCCTATTTTAGAAGTGCTAGAAAAAGGAAAATATATCTTTTAGTGCAAATGAAATATAAGAGTATTAGTTCAGTTCACATATCTCAGTGGATTAAAAGGGAATATCAAAAAATTTTAATGACAAAAGTTATGTGTGTGAGACAACACAGTTATGTATTACAGAAAACTCACTGAATGTGTTTTAAAAGAGTTGTAGTCCAGGTTTTGCCATTAAATCACTTAAGACATTTCATTTTAACAATGAATTTCAGTGTCATTGTTTGAAGAGTGAGAGCATTGACTTAAATGACATCTAGAGGTTTTCCAACACAAATAGCCAAGGCATCTGAAAGCAATGAGATTGAAGTTTGAAATCATTAACACATACCTTTCCAAGAGAAAAATTCCTTGGACTATAACTCTGGCCTAGAAGTTTGAGTTTGTCTGATGAAATCTGGAATAAGCCATGTGTGGCAAAGGCTGGGCTCTTGGGAGATTATAGCATGCAGTCCTTAGCCATCAGAGGAGAAACTGGCCATATGCAGACTTTCTTGGTGGAGTTGTGGGGCAGGGAGGAATGAAGAAACAATCAAGCAAATTAACTTGAGAGCTTGTTTGTATGGAGAGAGTAGACTCTTGAAGATCTCAGTTTCCACCCCCCTCCCTCCTTAATACTGATAAAAAAAAAACCCAAAAGCATTCTTTTGGAAGAAATTAGATTGCAAAATGGTTCAATTCAGTTCAGTCGCTCAGTCGTGTTCGACTCTGCAACCCCATGAATTGCAGCATGCCAGGCCTCCCTGTCCATCACCAACTCCCGGAGTTCACCCAGACTCACGTCCATCGAGTCAGTGATGCCATCCAGCCTTCTCATCCTCTGTTGTCTCCTTCTCCTCTTGCCCCCAATCCCTCCCAGCATCAGAGTCTTTTCCAATGAGTCAGCTCTTCGCATGAGGTGGCCAAAGTACTGGAGTTTCAGCTTTAGCATCAGTCCTTCCAAAGAAATCCCAGGGCTGATCTCCTTCAGAATGGACTGGTTGGATCTCCTTGCAGTCCAAGGGACTCTCAAGAGTCTTCTCCAACACCACAGTTCAAAAGCATCAATTCTTCAGCGCTCAGCCTTCTTCACAGTCCAACTCTCACATCCATACATGACCACAGGAAAAAGCATAGCCTTGACTAGACGGACCTTTGTTGGCAAAGTAATGTCTCTGCTTTTCAATATGCTATCTAGATTAATCCTCCCCAGATGGAAATCTGGTAAAGCATTTATGTGTGGATCCTGAAATAAACAAGAGAGCCAAGTAACTCAGTCACTTTAGAAAAGATCACATTTTAATTAAACAGTGAGAGAGAGAAAAGTGGCAAAATGTTATCCTTCTTTTCAAAGATACGTAGAACTACTATAAATATGATAGGTAAATAACATTATTTGCTTTTTTATGATGCAGTCAAACCATGCAATACAAACATAAGTGTATTTCCTTTTCATTATCATCACCTTTTTGCCCCTTTCCTTGGTAGTTAGTCCTCAAAATTCAAACACCATTTCTTAAACTGAGTAAATTACATTCAAAGAATGGTGGCTTTAAAAAAATGAAGTGCGGGTGCTAAGAGGATTTAATGTTTTATTCACTTCTAGTTTCACATTAAACAAACAAATGATTGCCATGGTTGGGTGGAACTGTGTCTTGGGTAAGAACACCTTAGTGTGATTGAGAATTATATACTGGGACCATCTCATTCAAACCCCCATATTAGGGATTTGTAATTGTACATAATCTACTTCATCAAATTTAAGGAAAAAAGTAGATGATCTGAAAGGATATTATAATCTTTGTGAAATTTTAAAGTTTTAAATAAATATATTTGATTGTTGCTGCTGCTGCTTCAGTCGTGTCCGACTCTATGCGACCCCATAGACGGCAGCCAACCAGGCTTCCCGTCCCTGGGATTCTCCAGGCAAGAACACTGGAGTGGGTTGCCATTTCCTTCTCCAGTGCATGAAAGTGAAAAGTGAAAGTGAAGTCGCTCAGTCGTGTCCGACTCTTCGAGACCCCATGAACTGCAGCCCACCAGGCTCCTCCGTCCACCGGGTTTTCCAGGCAAAAGTACTGGAGTGGGGTGCCATGAGCTCCCTAAATTTCAGTCTTCTAGGTGAGAATGTTTAATTACTGTATTTTGTTACATGCAGAATCAGAAATCTTAATGCCTAGAACCTTTAGCAACTTAATAAGAAAGAAGCAATGGAAAGAACATGAATTGCAAATTTAGACAAAACCAGGTTCAATTTCTGTATCAGTTGCAATCCTTTCCCTCTTCTTCCTTTGACTCATTTGTGGTTCTCACTTAAGTTTTAAATGTCTGTGCTTTCAGACTATTGAAGAGGTGCCATTTATAATATATTTACTAGAAGAGTTCTGAAAAACAAGCCATTAGTCAGCTACTTTGATATGGTTCTCTTAATCAAAGATTTATTGGGACAGTTTAGAAATAGTCAGATAAATGTTCTGTCTACCTGGGAGATGGAGGCATAAGCAGCTCTCTGTGGAAGATTTATGCTGAATTGCTGTATGCCATCTTGCATTTGATTAACTTTTATCAACCGGAACAAAAAACCCTTTCCCAATGCATCATTTATATGAACTTTATAAATGAACCGTCTTTCTGTTGCCAGCATAATTCACCATGATACAGCCAGTTTAAAAAAGCCTCTAAGGAATAAGCAATTAACACAGAAGATGTTTGTGTGAAATTTTTGCAACAACTGTATTTTGAAAAACCTGAGGGTACTACTTTGTAATCTGGAGCTATAAAATATTTATATGATGTTTTATGTGTTCCCAAGAATAGGTAGGACAAGTAAATGGTCCCACCCCACAACCTTCTTGATGCCACAAATTGGTTTTTATTAGAGTAAAGCAAGTCAAAGATTTAATAAAACACTTAGCTTATGAGATATGAAGTGAGTCCCCTGGGATCCAGAAGACAGTAAACAAGTCTGCTTTGCCATTTGTACAGATTATATTTCCTCAACCTATGATTTCAAGCCAATATGACAGTGGCATTTGTAAATCTCAATGACAAAACTTAGGTAAGTTGTTGTGAGTGCTGAATCATGACACTCAGAATTGATTTTTACTTCCATCAAGAAAGATGCTCTTTAATAAGTTAAAAGGTCATTTCTGGTGAATGTAAAAAAAAAAAGTTAGGTCTCTCAGGAATACAAATACATATCGACCCTTGCTGTCATTTTGGTTCATTAGTTATATCTTCTTAATGAAAAATTACTGACATAGACATTTCTTTTTTGGTAAAAAAAAATGGTAAAAGGAGAATTAAGGTGAGGAACTTTTGAAAATATTCAAAGTAGAGATCATTTCCAAAACAGTTTTGACTGTCCCCAAATGATTGATTGGTATCTTCAGTCTCCTTGACATCTCTGTGACCACAAATTCTTTTCAAATGTAAGTGTAATAGAAAATTTGGTGTAATATTTCATCATCTTGCTCCTGCAGATCAACTGTCTGGGTTTTATCTTCTCTATTCAGTGCCCCAAGAGGCTGCCTGCTTGGACTCCTTTACCTTGGGTTTGGCCAGTAGAAATGTGGACAAGATTGAAGATTGAGAGGGAAAGAAGTGGAGTATGTAGTCTCCTGATCTCTTTGACAGGAAGTGACTGTGTTTCCCCACATCCAAAGATGCTGTTGTGTGGCTTTTCTTTTATGGCTATCACTCTTGCTGCAGAACTTTGGTGTTTATTTGTGTTTCTTTTTTTGTTTGTGTTTGTGTTTAGCCTCATAGCCCTAGGGGTGCTATGGATTTCCACAATTGCAGTGACCACATTCTGTTGGTTTCCTTAACCTTGTCTTGTTCAGTCGCTAAGTCGTGCGTGACTCTGTGACCCCATGGACTGTAGCACACCAGACTTGCCTGTTCTTCACTATCTCCAGGAGTTTGCTCAAACTCATGTCCATTGAATCCATGATGCCATCCAACCATTCATTCTGTCACCCCCTTCTCCTCCTGCTCTCAATCTTTCCCAGCATTAGGGTCTTTTCCAATGAGTCAACTCTTGGCATCAGATGGCCAAAGTATTAGAGCTTCAGCATCAGTCCTCCCAGTGAATATTCAGGGTTGATTTCCTTTCAGATTGACTGGTCTGATCTCTTTGCTGTCCAGAGATGCTCAAGAGTCTTCTCCAGCATCAGTTCTCTGGTGCTCAGCCATCTTTATGGTCCAACTCTCACATCTGTACATGACTACTGAAAAGACCGTAGCTTTGTCTATACAGACCTTTTTTGGCAGAGTGATGCCTCTACTTTTTAATACACTGTCTAGGTTTGTCATAGCTTTTCTTCTAAGGAGTAAATGTCTTAATTTCATGGCTGTGGTCACATCTGCAGTGATTTTGGAGTGCAAGAAAATAAAATCTATTTCCACTATTTCACTATTTTGACTTTTTCCCCATCTCTCTGCCATGAAGTAATAGGACTGGATGCCATGATCTTAGTATTTTGAATGTTGAGTTAAGCCAGCTTTTTCACTGTTCTCTTTCACTCTCATCAAAGGCTCTTTAGTTCCTCTTTACTTTCTGCCAATAGAGTAGTATCATCTACATATCTGAGGGTATTGATATTTCTCCCAGAAATCTTAATTCTAGCATATGGTTCATCCAGCCTGGCATTTTGCATGGTGTCCTCTATATGTAAGTTAAATTATGTAATAAATAAATAAGATATAACCTTGTCAATATGGAACATGTAAGGTTGAAGTGAAGTGTTAGTTGCTCAGTCATGTCTGACTGTTTGCGACCCCATGGACTGTAGCCTGCCAGGCTCCTCTATCCATGAAATCCTCCAGGCAAGAAAACTGAAGTCAGTAGCTATTCCTTCCCTGGGGTATCTTCCCAACCCAGGGATTGAACCCAGACGTCCCACATTGCAGGCAGATTTTTTTTTTTTTTTACTGTCTTAGCTACCAGGGAAGCCCAAAATAAGTGTTAGTCACTCAATCCTGTCTGACTCTTTGTGACCCCACGGACTGTAGCTCGTCACTCTCCTCTGTCCATAGAATTCTCCAAACAAGAACCTTGTCTACATGTCTGAAAATATCCTTTTTATTAGGCTATCTGTAATCAAACTCTTTTAGTCTGTCTATTTCCTGTTGGGACCCTGAGTATGTACTCGGCATCTTACCCAGGCAGATGTGTGGTGTTGTGGTATATAGCACAAATATAATTAGAGTGAAAGAAGTGTTTCTGTAGAGTGAGAAATCACTCACATTGGAAATTAATAACAGGATTCCTTCCCAGCTCTGGCAATAACAGCTATATTACTTTGGTCATTTAACTTTCATGAGTTTCACTTTCTTTCTATGTAAAATATGGTATTAGACTAGTTAGTTCAATTTTCAGTTATCTGAGTTTGAATAGAGATTTAAAATGGATTTTTAAAAAATTTAACTCAATAGAAAGGTGGGATTAATTGAACCTTAATTACATGGAAACTAAACACTTGATGAAGAATATTATTATTCTGAGTGTTCACATTTGCTGACCTATTCTAGTTCATGCTTACATGTTGTTACTTAGAGTTTGAAGTCTGGAAAAAAGTAAGCCCTTAGTTTTTCACCTGCTTAACCCTTGTGGGCTTTGCTGGTGGCTCAGACAGTAAAGAATCTGCCTGCAATGAAGGAGACATAAGTTCAATTCCTGGGTCAGGAAGATCCCCTGAAAAAGGGAATGACAACCTACTCCAGTTTCCTTGCCTGGAGAATTTCAAGAAAAGAGGAGCCATGGAGTCACAGAGTTGGAGACAACTGAGCAACTGGCATGCACGCACAACCCTTGTGGACTTTTATATGAGAAGTTTGATTGAGAAAAGTGGAATTAAGTTGCATTTCTTCAGAACTGAAAATATGTGTACAGAAGAGATGGCAAGGATAGAATAACAGGGACTTGATCTACCCTTCCTCCAGATACAAGTCAGAAACCCAATAAGATGTACTAAAGAGCAATTTTATAGGCCCTGGACATCAGCAACAAAAGGAGAGTGATTCCTGAGTGACAAAAACAAGTCAAGTGAACACTGTGGTTTTTTTCACCCAACTAATTTGAATGACTTTCTGGGTCACAGCACAGCAAACAGACTTCAGGCAGAGCCACCCAGTCTCCCTAAGTTGAGGAGGTAGAACTTGACACCATGGAGACCAAAAATACCTAGAATTTGCAGGAATACCAGAAAAAAGAGCTATTCAGAAAGATAACTCTGAAGATTTGTTTTAGTAGTGAGATAAAATTAACCGAAATTTTGTTAGTTTACAGTATCCCACAGATACTATTGAGCTTTGTTCTGGGATGCTGTTAAGTTACTTGGAAATAGCCTACCCCTGTCAAGGTTTGCTTTTAAACTCTTTTAGGCAAAGCTTTAAAGGAAGACTCTAAAGGATCAACAACTGGTTGATACATTTGTAACTTAACTGTGCCCCAGAATGAAGCTCAAGGATGTCTATAGAAACACAATATATCAACCACCCCAAAAAGTAAAATTCGTTATGTGTTATCTAATAAAAATTTTCCAGATATGTGCAGAAACAGGCAAATACAACTAACTCATAATGTAGAGAAAAGTTACCCAGTAGTAATTGACCCAGAAATGACACGGTTGATGGAATTAGTAGAAAAAAAATTAAAACTGGTAATATGACTGTATTATGTGTGTTCAAGAAAGTAGGAGAAAGATTAAATAAAGAAATAGAAGATATAAAACATTCCCTAATCAAATATTAGAGATGAAAACTTCAGATAGATAAAACTGGCTGAGTTGCAAAATATAGTTGATTCTTGTTATTTTGGTAGTTAGAATCTCTAAAAGTTGTTATGAACACTGAATTCATGAATACTGAACGATTGCTCCCAGGAGAAACATCGGATTAGATTCCTGTGAGCCTCTGGTCATAAAATTTTCATCAGTGATTATGATATAATCTTACTTTATATGTATTTCTGTTTAAAGACACACTTCTTTCCTTATTCATGCTCAGTTGTGTCCGACTCTATGTGAGCCTATGGACTGTAGCCCACCAGACTTTTCTATCCATGGAATTTTCCAGGCAAGAATACTGGAATGGGTTGCCATTTCCTACTCCAGGAGATCTTTCTGACCCAGGCATCTCTTGTGTCTCCTGCACTGGCAGGAGGATTCTTTACCAACTGCACCACCTGGGAAGCCCAAAGATACCCTATTTAATATCAATTGTTAATCCATTGGCATTGAACTGAAGGCCAACAGCACCATATTTCATGCCTGAACAAAATTAATCTAGCATATATTTTCTTTGTAAGTAATGTCACAGCCTTTTCGTGTTTAGATATGCCAGAGAGCAGTTCAGTACTGTGCTTGGGGGCCTTTGTGAGCAGCGAAATCACCGACACAAAGTGAAAAAATGCAAAAAAAATAACACTAAATATACTGAAAAAAAGGACACATATTTACTATGTGAGAGCTGAAATAAGAAGGCAGAGTGTTTCCTCATTTGACCTCAGCTGGGAATATATGTATCAGGAAACAGATTTTATTTATTTTTTTGCTGCTATGCACATGTCCAAGTGTGTATTGATTTTGAGATTACAAGTAAATATTAGTAAGTAGGTAAGTTTTCAAATACAGAATCCACTAATAATGAGGATTGACTGTACCCTGATTAGGCATTACTATGGATTAGGCATTAGGTATTAAAAAGCAGAGACATCATTTTGTCAACAAAGGTATGTATAGTCAAAGCTATGGTTTTTCCAGTTGTCATGTACAGATATAAGAGTTGGACCGTAAAGAAGACTGAGCACTGAAGAATTGATTTTTTGAATTGTGGTCCTGGAGAAGACACTTGAGAGTTCCTTGGACAGGAAGGAGATCAAACTACTTAATCCTAAATCAGCCCTGAATATTATTGGAAGGACTGATGCTGAAGTTGAGCTCCAGCACGTTGGCCACCTGATGTAAAGAGCTGACTCATTGGAAAAAACCCTGATGGTGGGAAAAATTGAGGGCAGGAGGAGAAGGGGGCAAGAGAATGAGATAGTTGGATGGCATCACTGATTGACTGCACATGAGTCTGAGCCAACTCTGGGAGACAGTGAAGGATGGCAAGTCTGGCATGCTGCAGCCCTTGGTGTTGCAAAGAGTTGGACAGAACCTAGCAACTGAACAACAGCCACAAGGCATTACTGGGAAAAGATTAGTTAAATTGAAGAAATAGAAACCATCCAAAATAAAGCACTAAAATATAAGCTGAACAACTTCAAGTAGAATAATGCACATGTAATTGGAATTCCTAATGGTGGGGAGCAGAAAAAGTATTTGAGAAAATAATGGCTGCAAGTGTCCATATTTGATGAAAACTGTAAGCCTACTAGTACATGAAGCTAAGAAAACAAAGGCACAAAACCACACATACTCAACCCCCCCAAAAATATCCCCAAATAAGAAAAGAAATGTGTATAAAAGTCACCAAGACACATTATAATCCAATTGCTCAAAAATAATGATAAAGACAAAAATCTTAAAAGCAGTCAGAGGAGTAGGGGATTGGATTACACTTAATATGTATAGGAAGAAAAACAAGCATCATAGCAGACTTCTCATCAAAAACAATTCAAATCAAAGAAGATAGTGAAGTAAGATCTTTGAAGTAATGAGAGAAAAGAACCGCTAACCTAGAATTCTATACCCAGGGGGGATCTCTCTTAAAAATTAACTTTCAATAAAAACATTTTAGATATAAAAATGCTGAATGAACTCACAGTGTGTTAATAGCAAAGTAGACTTCAGAGATGGAGAAGGCAATGGCACCCCACTCTAGTACTATTGCCTGGAAAATCCCATGGACGGAGGAGCCAGGTAGGCTGCAGTCCATGGGGTCGAGAAGAGTCGGACACAACTGAGGGACTTCCTTTCACTTTTCACTTTCCTACATTGGAGAAGGAAATGGCAACCCACTCCAGTATTCTTGCCTGGAGAATCCCAGGGATGGAGGAGCCTGGTGGGCTGCCGTCTGTGGGGTCGCACAGAGTCAGACACGACTGAAGTGACTTAGTAGTAGTAGTAGTAGACTTCAGAGAAAAAGACATAAGCAGTGATAAGGAAGCTCATTTCATAACAACAAAGAGGTCAATTTATAAAGAAGACCTAAATATTTTATGTGTTTATGTACCTAATAAAAGTTTTTTAAATCCATTAAATATAATTTGGTAAAATGGTAAATAAAAATAATAGGCATATCCCAATGATAATTGGAGATTTCTACATCCCTGTCCCAATAATTGATAGAGTAAGTAGAGATAAAATCAGAGAGGATATAGGAGACTTGAATAACACTGTTAACCTACTTAACCTAACTGACATCTACAGAACACTCAACTCAACAATGACAGAATGTGCATTCCTTTTCAAGTGTTCAGAGAATATTTACCAAGAGAGATCATATTTGGAACATAAAACAAATCTCAGGAAAGTTTCACAGCTATGTGTTTTGGTGTCCCCTTTTCCTGAACATCTCTTGCACTCCAATAGGACTTCTGTTTTTCTTAAAACCCATCTAATAAATATGAGGGCTTCCCTGGTGGCTCAGTGCTAAAGAACCCTCCTGCCAGTGCATGAGACACGAATTTGATCTATGGGTCAGGAGGATCCCTTGGAGAAGGGAATGGCTACCCACTCCAGTATTCTTGCCTGTGAAATCCCATGGATAGAGGAGCCAGGTGGGCAACAGTCCATGAGATTGCAAAAGAGTTGGATCTGACTCAGCGACTAAACAAAAGCAAATAAACATAAGCACAACAAATGCACTGCCAGGTTGCCATCCTTGCCCAATGAAAATAGGCCCTACTGTCTTTTCACCAAGGAAGCAGACTCGGAAGTCATTGATATTTCTCAAACCAGCAGGGAAGTTTTCCTGTTGGAGGTAAGATTTCCATTCTTTATGCCTGTGGGGAAAATGCAGCCATATTTCCAGATATTGACACCTGCTGGTCAAGAGCACGAACATCCAGAAATGGAACATGAAGCAGAACCCTCCATGGAAAGAACAGTCAGAAGTCATCTCAGTTTTTGGACTTCAAACCTTCATCAGTAAAAATGTTTAAGCTTTTAACCTGTATTATATGTATATTTTTATATCGTGTGTAAGCACTAGCTTATACATTATAAAATGTAATTAAAATGTATTTCAAATATAAAGATAAAGATTAATTTAAAATAATTAATTTTATTAATGGTGCCCAAAGCAATATTTTGAAAGCAATGTGAGTGAATATCCTTCACTATTAAAAAAATCTCAGTTTAACCCATTGTGATGTATGAAAGTGATTATTTGCTTCAGTTTATTTAAAATTTATTGACATAAATTTTACTTCATTTTAATAATTATTCAAATTACTTTCATAGCTAAAAATGTTACTGGTGAAAAAATCCATAAGTGCAAATGGAAGGAATGCATATTGGCTGTGTTACTAAATCAGTGGCTTCCACTCAAAATGTTGTATGTTTTTGCGAAACTTTGTTGTTTCAAAAAATTCTTGCAGTAAATTTCCATCTCCCATATGTAAATCAGTTGTTCTTTCTAGTTAATTGGAAAAGATGTTTCACTTACTTTTTTTTTTAACAAACGTGTTCGAAATCTTTCAAAATTTCAATTGGGAGATTCTGTTAAATTTTTAAAGAATGTAGATGGGTTTTGCATGTGACTGTGTTTTCAGCAAAAGAAATAATGAGGGAAATAATTTAAAATATCCACTTCAAATTTTCTCTTTGTAGTTCAGTTTTCCTTCATAGAACAATTACTTTTACATTCATTATAAAGATGTCACTTTTACCTATAAAGGGCAGTTTACACAGGTTTGTTTTAGATTATCTGCATTGGATCACAAAAGGGAAGCAAACTTGGAACACTGTTTTTTTCCTTTTTAGACACAAAAAAATCTCCAAGTTGTATTAAATATCTGTGACTCTTGTGTGTTTTGTCACATGATATAAAGCAAACCTCTCTGTGAAACTAAGGATTTTTGTAATCATATTACACATCTTATTACATCTATTGTAAAGATACTTTTTAATTTAAAGGTGTCATTGAAAAAGGAAGAACTTAACCTGATGAATGAGACTGTGGCATGTTGTACATTTTTGGCTTCATTTCTTTGTTGCAGTAGCTTGCTCATGAATGATGTGGTGACTGAATTGCACATGTTTAGCTGTTTCTGTGACCTTCTTCCAGAGTTCTTTTTAGAATCCCAGAGTGGCCACTATTTCAGGGGTTAGTTTATACAGTATTCTTTGTCTTGTAAATTATGATGAGAGAAAAATAAATTGCTTACAATTGAGAAGATATCTTTTGCAGCACCTCTGTCCTTTACTGGCTTACAAATTGTAGTTTTATGTGTATTTTGTCACTGGAAGAGAATCTAGGGAGTACCATAAGCCTAGAATAGTAGAAACATCAGTAGTTGGACCCAACTGTCTAACAACTGTTTAACTGGTTCTAATACTTGTTTTTTTAAGGTCTTTATGTTTCTCTGTATCTTTGAACAGCATTTTCTAACAGTGGAATGAATGTTGATATATCATTATGTTGGTTTATTTATATTGTTTTGGTCATTTCTGCCACAGCAGGATATGGAGATTTTCATGCTTTGATTATCAGCATGAGACCCCAAAAAGATATACTTAAGATTTATCATATGGCTGCTGCTGCTGCTGCTGTGTTACTTCAGTCGTGTCCGACTCTGTGTGACCCCATAGATGGCAGCCCACCAGGCTCCCCTGTCCCTGGGATTCTCCAGGCAAGAACACTGGAGTGGGTTGCCATTTCCTTCTCCAATGCATGAAAGTGAAAAGTGATAGAGAAGTCGCTCCTAACTGGATATTTAAAATTATTAGCTTGAATATTGCATTGCTAAAAAATTGAAGAGATATGCTTCACATCAGGGAAGTTTGTAATACTAGCATCCTCTTCAATCTACTGTTTCTTTGAAAGAATCTTTTTAAAACATTCCTCTACTGTGTGAGGATCTTGTTGTTTAGTTGCTCAGTCGTGTCTGACTCTTTGTGACCCCATGGACTCCAGGCTCCTCTGTCCATGGGATTTCCCAAGCAAGAATACTAGAGTGGGTTCCCATTTCCTTCTCCAGAGAATCTTCCAGGATCAGGGACAGAACCTGTGTCTCCTGCATTGGCAGGCAGATTCTTTACCACTGAGCCACCTGGAAAGCCTGTGTGAGGGTTAAGTGAAAGTGAAGTTGCTCAGTCATGTCTGACTCTTTGCGACTCCATGGACTGTAACCTACCAGGGTCCTCAGTCCATGGAATTTTCCAAGCAATAGTCCTGGAGTGGGTTGCCATTTCCTTCTCCAGGGGATCTTCCCTACCCAGAGATCGAACCTGGGTCTCCCACATTGCAGGCATATGCTTTACTGTCTGAGCCACCAGGGAAGCCAAAAATGGCAAGATCTGTAAATATGTTTGTCTGAGCACTCACTACCTTACAGCAGAGAGCATAATAGTCATGCTCATCTCCTAACACTGCTTCTTCTCCAGATGTCCTCTGGGTAGAGCGAGGGGGCTGTGCCATCAGTAACATATGCACAACACCTTATTTTAGAAATAAAACTAAGTACAAGTATCTCCCCTTTTTTGAAATTTTGCTTTACTCCACTTAGCTTTCATGAAACACCCACATTAGTACCTGCATTAGTAACTGAAAGAAATTCAAGAGAATTTCAGTTTTAAGATAAGAGGCAAAAAGTGAAAAGAGCACTCAGCTTTGGTTTTGTAGGAGCTTTTATAGAGGCACTGCACACCCCAAACAGTGTTAGTACCACCAAGCTCCTTCCCCAGGAAGTACACTCAGCATCTCAGCGTCAAACTGCCATAATTTAGAACAATGTCTTTGAGCATCTGTGCTTTATCTCAATTAATTTTGTGCATCCTGTAGCAAGATGTGTTCTAAGGCAATTGCTTATTTGCTTTATGACAGTTTGACTCACATAGGTTTCATAGGAATGCTCTATTTTCAGATATTGGGGAAAACGTGCTTAAATAAAAGTCCTAATATTTTCTTTCTGTACTTCAAGCATCATTTTGTGTACCACATCGGTTTGCATTCATCACTTTTGAGACCATTCTTAGAGGAATCTGTGTGTAAGACCGAGTAAAGAGCCAGGATTTCTGGCTTTTGAAATGAATGATTGCAGCTTAAATGTTAAAGCACAGAGAAATGTTGCACTCTTGACAAGTAAGAAAAATGTTGAGATAATGAAGAACGATTTGTGTAACTGTAGTAAACAATGGATTATAAAAACTTCTAGAAGCTGCCTGATTTTCACTTACCTTCATTGATTTATTTCTGAGATAACTGAGTTAAAACTTTAGGGGAACAGGATTTAGGAAAAGTTGGGATAATTGATGAGTTGTTTATATATTACCTGTACTGGGAAAAATTATTTATTTAAAGAATATTTACACACCAATAATTAAAAAGTAGTACTGCTTTAAAATGTCAAGCTACTCCCCTTAAAAGAATATTAACACTGTTTTGATAAGAGTCTAATAAAGGATATAATAATAATGGAATGGGTTGCAAGGAGGACCAGTCTCCATTTTACTTCTGCTGAAAAATTGAGGTCTTTGAATAACTTTATCAAATACATTATTCAGCTTCCTCTCACTGACTACAGTTTGTATGCCAGAAGGTCAATATAATTTTAAAATGTTGGGCATATACAAAATAAATCATGAAATGGCAGAATCTGCATATGAAGATAGACCTCACGTTTCAGCTTCTTGTCACTGAATCAGTTTGATTTGGTTAGTATTAAGTGATATTTGTTTAAAATAGAACCTTAAAGCAAAAATTTAGAAAGCCAGTATGGTGGCCCTCCTTAGCTCCTATGTAATAAAAATTGGGGTCAGATGACCCGTGGCAGCTACATACCGTTCTCCATTAGGAGGTTAACTTGTGAACTGGGACACTATGGCTGGAGAGAGACCAGATATTCATATTCTAGCACCATTGCATTCCTGAGACTCTAAATTAGCATGCTTTTGAAAGAGTAAAGAATAGTGTTTTGTTTTGTTTTGTTTTTAAGAAGATAGTTTTGTCTGAAATACTGGGACAGACAAATTCATTTTCTCTTCCTATATTGGACTTTTCTGATGCCAGCGTTCTTGCTAGCAATGCCATTTCCTCCGTGTGCATCACTATCCATGCTATTCTTTACTAGGTTTACAGTTTCACCACAGTAAATCTAAATGTGGATTAAAAAAAAAATTCTGCTTGGAACTTGGTAGGCGAGCCAATCTTCCAATCTAAAAAAGCGTATCTTTTTGAACATTGTTTATCCCCCATCTTCTTTATTACTTTCTCTAGAATGCTGACTGTAAGTTGGAATTTCTTTTTCAATTCTCCTTGTCTATTTTTTTTTAAGATTTTTTTTTAAGGTGACCATTTTGAAAGTCTTTATTGAATTTGTTACAATATTGCTTCAGTTTTATGTTTTGGTTTTTTGGCCACAAGGCATGTGGGATCTTAGCTCCCCAACCAGGGATTGAACCCACACCCCTTGCACGGGAAGGCAAAGTATTAACTACTGGACCACTGGGGAAGTCCCAGTTCTCTTTGTCTATTAGCTTCTTTTTAATGATTTCTATCTCTTTACCATTCTGTGCTGTATTCAAAATAATTTCATTCAAAATAATTTCTACCAATCTGTCTTCTAGTTCACTAATTCTTACTGTATCCAGTAAGCTATTTAGCCTAAATTTGAACTGTTCTTAATTTTGATTTCTGTGTTTTTATTCCAAGAATTTCCTTTTAGTTCTACTTAAATAAATCTGTTATTTTCCATATTATCTTATTCTTATCAAAGATCTCTGTTATTGTTATCGATTTGACCACTTTTAACCTACTTATTCTAAGATCTCTTCCTTATTTTTCTATTATTTGTTGTTTCTGTTCTGAGTTCTCCAGTGTATTGCATCCGTGACTCTACTTTGTGGCAATTTATTTCTTCACTTTTTTTTTGTTAAGTTCAACTTGTGAATTTGTCTTTTAATAAATCATTCCTGTGGAAGACCTTCAGGATGAAGATAGTGAAGTGGGATCAAGTGAAGATACTTCTGTGGGATTGTTTTCTGGTTGACTCTGCTAGCCTCTAAGAATTTTGGCAGTACTAAATCAGTTTTGTGTTAATTTCTCAAATTGGAATTTCCTAGCTTTACACATTGAAGGTTTGGGTTTCATAATTCTCTGTTCACTTTTCCAATCCATTGTCTGTAGTAGTTGGCCTCTATGCCATATCCTTCAGCCATATATGTGCCTCTGATACCTAAGTGGAGACAAGGAGAAAAGTAGTGCTTACTTACTTCTCTGGTTTTGAGTTCTTTATTTCTATCATGGAAAGTTTTCTTAAATTTGAAATGTTTAATTATAATTTATCTAGCATTTTTAAGTAATATGAATGAAAAAGTCCTATATTAGCTAAATCTAAGGAAAGTTATGACCAACCTAGATAGCATATTGAAAAGCAGAGACATTACTTTGCCAACAAAGGTCCATCTAGTCAAGGCTATGGTTTTTCCAGTGCTCATGTATGGATGTGAGAGTTGGACTGTGAAGAAAGCTGAGCACTGAAGAATTGATGCTTCTGAACTGTGGTGTTGGAGAAGACTCTTGAGAGTCCCTTGGACTGCAAGGAGATCCAACCAGTCCATCCTAAAGGAGATCAGTCCTGGGTGTTCTTTGGAAGGAATGATGCTAAAGCTGAAACTCCAGTACATTGGCCACCTCATGCAAAGAGTTGACACATTGGAAAAGACTCTGATGCTGGGAGGGATTGTGGGCAGGAGGAGAAGGGGACGACAGAGGATGAGAAGGCTGGATGGCATCACTGACTCGATGGACGTGAGTCTGAGTGAACTCCGGGAGTTGGTGATGGACAAGGAGGCCTGGCATGCTGCAGTTCACGGGGTCGCAGAGTCGGACACGACTGAGTGACTGAACTGAACTGAACTGAACTGATTATGTAAATTATACATTCAGACTTATTTTTTATTGTATTATTTTATATTTGTATTTTAAAATTTTTTGGAGGAAAGAAGCCTTAAAAATCAATGGAAATACTTTGTATAGGGTGATATCTAGAGGGATTCTTAGGTAACTGGATACAAATATTAAATGAAATTCTCCTTCCTTAAATCTTTCTGTCATGGATGAGAAGTGAAAGTAAGGTTTTTGAGAATAATCACCTGTAGATGAGCCTCAGCCACTCTGGCTCTGGCCCATTGTTGACCACATTTTTTTCACTTTTGTTTTTTGTTTATTTAGTTGGCTGTTGTGCATGCCGGAAAAATATGCAAGTGAAATATGCTCCTGAAAGTCACCACATTGCAGTAGTGAGTAATTGGATTAAAATAGTTGAAAGATACTCAAAATTAGTGTAGGAGTCTGACCCACAAAGCTCTAAGATGTGAGTGATTTTCTGGACCACCCAAATTCCTGATTCAAAACTGAGGGATCGTCCACCACTTCTGGGAATGTTACTGATGCCCCTGAACCGTTTGATAGCCCTCTCTGGAAACTGCCTCACTGCACAGAGCCACTTTGTTGGTGGTGTTCAGTCACTAAGTCGTGTCCGACCCTGTGGACGACAGCGTGCCAGGATCCTCTGTCCTCCACCATCTCCCGGAGTTTGCTCAAACTCGTGTCCATTGAGTTGGTGATACCATCTCATCCTCTGTCACCCGCTTCTCCTTCTGCTCTCAATCTTTCTCAGCATCAGGGTCATTTCCAAAGAGTCGGCTCTTCACAACAGGTTTCCAAGGTAGTGCGCTTCCAGTGCCTTGTCGATATGCAAGTCTTGTTGTCTGGGGTCTTGTTGTGACTGCATCAATGCCCAACTCTCCTGACCTTCCTTCCTATCTACTGATCATGTTGATCTTGAGAACACTGCCTAATAACCTTCTGGCCACTAACCTTCACTTTGTAATCAGCCTCCTGAGGGACCCAACCTGTGGGAATGAGACCCACCACCTATTTTTGAGTCCTAAGTAGTAAAGTGAAAAGAGCACTGAACTTGGGTTTTGTTTTAAGACCCTAGGTTTAAGTTTCAGTTTTGCCATGAATTGGTGGCATGATCTTGGGCAATTTATTTCATATTTCTGACTTTTCATTTCCTCATTTATAAAATGTTGCTCAGTTGTGAGTGATTCTTTGCTATTCCATGGACCGTAGCTTACTAGGCTCTTCTGTCCATGAATTTTCCCAGACAAGAATACTGGATTGGGTTGCCATTTCCTTCTCTAGGGAATCTTCCCAACCCAGGGTTCAAACCCGGGTCTTCCACATTGCAGGCAGACGCTTTACCCTCTGAGCCACCAGGGAAGCCCTAAAATGGGAGTGACTATATAAACGTGAAGCCACTATAAGAATAAATATGGTAAATTTCCTGCACCATCCTGTAGAGACATTCTGTCACATTTGTTAGATATAGCGGGAAAAGGAAAGCCTGGGCAAAGGATTAGAAACACTGGTGGATGAAAAGGCAACATGTTTCCCCCATGGTGTTGGTAGTCAGATGATTCCTTTGTATGGGCATTTGAACAAGATTATCTATTTAGTAAAGGCCAGAAATGTATCTTCTTCCTTTTCTTTTCTATTTATCATTTAGCAAAGTGGCTTGAAAACAGTAGCTGTTCAATAAATGTTTCTTATATAATGAATTACATTTCTCCCTACAGAAGTCAAAGAATTTCATAGAGAGACACAGAAACCTGCATAATCCACTTTTTCCCCCCTCAGAGAGAATCTAAATCCTTAAACTTGTTCCAGAAAAGAAGATATGAATACATTTTATTAATAGTTTATACAGTTCATGATTGCATGATAAATGATGCTATTAGAAAATGTGTTAATAGGAAAGTATTCAAGAAACATAACTCCATTATTCAAAACTTCTTGATCAGATCAGATCAGATCAGATCAGTCACTCAGTCGTGTCCAACTCTTTGCAGCCCCATGAATCTCAGCACACCAGGCCTCCCTGTCCATCACCAACTCCCAGAGTTCACTCAGACTCATGTCCATCGAGTCAGTGATGCCATCCAGCCTTCTCATCCTCTGTCATCCCCTTCTCCTCCTGCCCCCAATCCCGCCCAGCATCAGAGTCTTTTCCAATGAGTCAACTGTTTGCATGAGGTGGCCAAAGTACTGGAGTTTCAGCTTTAGCATCATTCCTTCCAAAGAAAACCCAGGGCTGATCTCCTTCAGAATGGACTGGTTGGATCTCCTTGCAGTCCAAGGGACTCTCAAGAGTCTTCTCCAACACCACAGTTCAAAGGCATCAATTCTTCGGCTCTCAGCCTTCTTCACAGTCCAATTCTCACATCCATACATGACCACAGGAAAAACCATAGCCTTGACTAGATGGACCTTTGTTGGCAAAGTAATGTCTCTGCTTTTGAATATGCTATCTAGGTTGGTCATAACTTTCCTTCCAAGGAGTGTCTTTTAATTTCATGGCTGCAGTCACCATCTGCAGTGATAGGATCTGAATAAATACTGTGGTATATTATGTTATCTGATTGTGTGTGTGTGTGTGTGTGTATGTGTGTAGGTGGCCACCATTTCCTGAAGAAACATACTCATTTTATAATGTCTTACTTTCTTCTTAAACAGAATGTAGATAGTGACTTTTGTTGGTGAGATCCTGGTTCTTTGGGAAGAGACATAGAAGGATGCTGAGAACTCGAGGACCTGAGTTTTGTTGCCTCTGACTTAAGAATCATAACGTCATGAACAGGATGTCTAATCCCTACAGCCTTACTTCCTTTACCTATATCAAAGAGATAGTGCCTCACAGAACTGTGATAGAATTAAATGAGTTTCTGCATGTGAACCACTTAGCAGAAAGTTGATAAATTCCTCAGAGCCAGATGACTGAGTCATTGGCAGCATTTATAGAATAAGTCATTCTTCCAGAGAAGTGTCTTTGGTTCCACTGACAACCACAAAGTCATTTTTCAGAAATGTTCCACTAGCACTTATCTTTGCATGTGTCCTTCACAGTCTTTCAGCCACCACTCCCAAATTATAGTCTTTAAACCCACCCCAGTGACATTATAATTCCTGCATTGTAATCGCTCAGCCTCTGATTGGTGGAAGGGTCTTCTCCCCACTTCAGTACTGAAATGGTCTACTGACTCATGCTTCTAGAGTTGACTCTAAGCAAATTTAGTAAAACAAAGTTCAACAGAAATAATGACCATTCATTTATAACTCAGTATATACTAGCCACATGGTTTTATTCAATATTTCTCAGTAATACTATGATACAGGTTTTTAAAATCCAATTTTACTTATGAAACTGAAGTTGAGTGAGTTTGAGTTAGATACCCAGTGTCACATTAACTGTTCAGATCAAAATCAACTGTTTCCTCTCATTTGTGACCTCCTTCTTTCTGATGGTGTATACAAAACTGAATACACTTGTGCCTCTGTCTTCTCATTTTTAAATGAATATAAAGGGCCAACCACTAGCTTTACAGGCTATTGTGGAAGTCAATATAGATGGAAACCCCTTACAGGAAATATGGTAGAAGCTCTTCAGCCTAAAATCTATTAGTGCAAAGAGAGGAGAGAAATGATTTCTAAATGCCCATTTTACACATTTGGTGACAATGCATCTGGTTAATAACAGATTTGAGAAATGCGTTAACTCTCCTGTTCATAATTGATGTCTTATTATAAGCACGTTGATAGAAAAAGTCAGGTTAATAATTGCTGGCCAATTTGCTGGCTCTTTAATAGGCTTATATAACGTCAAGAAAGGGTGAGTTCCTTGTCAAAAACAGTAAACTCACTTTACTCCAAGTAATAATGGAACTGAGTGTGCTCATTTAAATTGATACCAAGTGCAGAGGGCCTGGTTATTCTCCTTGTTTGAAGAGTGAGACCCTGCTCAGTACTGGGAAGCGAACGCGCTGCAACGTGAAGCCGAAGGCTGTCATCTCAGTCACTGTTCGTGAGGCTCTGTGTTGTCAATAGCCAAATAAACTCTGAATCTTGCTTTCCCAAGTAGCTTTTCATTAAAGCCATTACACACCATTTTTACTGTATTTTCCTAAGCCACACGAGGCTCTTGTTTACTTGTGTGGAACACAAAGAAGAACAGAAGGAGAAATGAATAGTGTACAATAATTGGGATTTCTGAGAGAGGCACAGTGTTCTACTACAGTCCCACGGCCAGTTTGGCTAGAGAACTGACCCAGTCATGAGAGGCTAGGATTAGGATGAGCTGTAATATCTGAGGCAGCCTGCCAAGGAAAGAATCAGAGTTTAGACAAAAATCTCTTAGGCAGAGCTGAGAAACTAATCCCAGTGAGACCAATTACAGACACCAGATTAAAATTGCCAGAGGTGGGATCAGACCCAGACAATGGAGTCAAGAGTTGAGGGTCAAATGGGGATGCCCCAAGTTTAAGGATAGATCAGGTATGTAAGGTCCAGGGAGGTTTTCAAGAATACCCTTGGAACATTCATACATATCTACATGACTCAGTCTGTGCCTGGCATATATGTCAGTCTGACAGGAAATCAGAATGCTTGTATTGTTCATTCTCCCCTAGAATAACTGTGTACAAGCAGCTGCTTGTAAGATGTAACTGAAAGAGCATGTGGTCTGAAGTGACATCTTTCTTTTAAGAATCTGCCCAGCACAACATAGTAACTCATCCTTTCCCCCTAAGATCTTACTGCGTAGGGTTAGATATGGCATGGTTCCTCAAAAAGCATCCCCCGAGGGATTCAAATACATCTTTAGGTTAATAAGTAAAGCCCCTTGAAATAGGTTTAGCACAAAAGATACATATATTTAGAATATGTAACTTAAAAGCATTGTATACTTAACCCCAAAGATTAATTTCTAATGGTAGGTCACTGGAGAGGGTCTGGAAGTATTGACTGATTGTAATACATCTTCTAAATTCCTAATCTGTTTCTGATACTGTTATTGTAGTTGTTAGGAAGACTAAAACTCAAGTGAATTTGGTCCTGTCACTCTGCCACACATTCGCTCTACTCTAATATTTTGTCAAGGTTAACTGTTTGAACCTGGAAAGCAGCCTGGGAGAGAGAAGATATTGATAACATAAATCATGAATGTAAAATGAAAATCTCTTGAACTCTGGGAGATAGTGAAGGACAGGGAAGCCTGTTGTGCTGCAGTCCATGGGGTCACAGAGTTGGACACAACTTAGCAACTGAACAACAACAAAAAATAAACTTTGAGCGGCCTCTCTAAAGAAAAGCAGGCTGAAGGGTAGTTCTTGAGCTTCATGATAATTTAAATTTGTAAAGGAATTGTTAATTATTACAACTTATTATATTTTGTATCTGTGGCCATTAATTAGCAATAATGCTTCCTTAAACACTGAGTTTGTTTTTTTTTTTAATTCCTTTCCATTCATCTGTACACATTGACTCATTGGTACTCTAAGCTACGAGACTGAAAAAATCAACAAGATACTTGTTAATGATGACTGGCGGTAATCAGGATTTTTTCCTTTTTCCTGTTTGGTTTTTTTCTCTTTTATCCTGTTTGGATTTCTCCAGTTCTTTTCAGTGGACAAACATTACCATTCTAACAAGATCAAAAGTAACTACTATAAAAATATTTGACATATTTTGCAACATGGATGAACTCGAAGGGAATTACTGTAAGTGAAATGTTAAACAGAGAATGACACATACTGTATGATACCACCTCTATGTGGAATCTAAAAAATATAGCAACCTAGTAAATATAACAGAAAAGAAGAATGCTTACAGATGTAGAGAATAAACTAGTGGTTTCAGTAGGGAGAGAGGTGGGAGGGGCAATATTGGGATGGGGAAGCGGGAGAAACAAACTATTAGCTGTAAGACAGGCTCAAGGATGCTTTGTACAAAGTGGGGGATATAGTCAATATTTTGTAATAACTGGAAATGAAAAGTAACTTAAAACAGTATACAAATAATTTTTAAAAAAATAAAAATGAATTGGTGAACTGTGAAAAAACATGGATTAAAAGATAACAATGATAGAAATTAAGAAATATTTTGCAAGGGAAATGAGAGTTTACAGAATATAGATTAAAGTATAGGAAAATCTTTCTTAAGTTATGATAACCTCAAAATCTCAGTGGATGAATACAAAGAAGTCGTTTTTTTCTCATCTAAGGAAGACCTTGTAACTCTTTGGTATCACTATTACTCACATGTATCATTAGTATTTCAGCTTGCTTTGCTCTTGCAGCATCTTCATATTAACAGCTGCATTCAAACTTGCCAAGATAGAGGAAAACTGGAGAATTATATTTTAAATAATCTACCTGTAAATGTACATATCACTTCTGTTAATATTTTGCTGGCTGAAGAAAGGAAATAAGGAAATACAGTTCCCACGGGGGCCTCGAAAGAGAGGAAAACTGGGAATATGAAGAGGCATTCATTTCTACCACACAAAGCTCTTCTCATCACCAGATGTTAGGCTCATTGTCATTGCTGCATGCCAAATACACCCAGTCTTTCCCAAAGGTGACTCCAAAATACCATTGACCTGAAAATTCCAGATCTTTTGGTGCTACACGATTGTTTCTCCATTAGGTGTGATGTGCAGTAGTCTTTATATCATGTCCAGATGTGGCAGCTCTTGATCTGCTCCATACAGACTTACAGTCGTGAAACAGGGACAGTGATTATGACAAGCATTTTCATTCTGAAAGAGGAAGAGTGAGGGAAAGGGACCTACAGAAATTCCTGGGCTGTCGGAGAAGGCGATGGCACCCCACTCCAGTACTCTTGCCTGGAAAATCCCATGGACGGAGGAACCTGGTGGGCTGCAGTCCATGGGGTTGCTAGGAGTCGGACACGACTGAGCGACTTCACTTTCACTTCTCACTTTCATGCATTGGAGAAGGAAATGGCAACCCACTCCAGTGTTCTTGCCTGGAGAATCCCAGGGACGGCAGAGCCTGGTGGGCTGCGGTCTGTGGGGTCGCACAGAGTCAGACACGACTGAAGCGACTTAGCAGCAGTAGCATTTAATGTATCCTGAGAATACATTTCAGCAGCCCCTATCCTGAGGACTTAGTTCTGCTTCTAGGAAGGCTTCCTCAATCCATCCTTTTTTTTGTCCTCTGCGGTTGTGCCCTCTGAGAGCTTCTTTATCTTTCGTGGCCATATCTATAAGTCCAGCAAGAATTATTGAAGAATTTTGTACTTCACTTAAATATTTCACTTCCTGGGCAAGTCTCATGTGAGCTCCCAAATTCAAGTGCATGAAGACCTGCAGTCTTTTCCTTTGTCTGAAAGAAAATTGGAAATAAGAGTGAAAAGTACTCATATTCTACCATAGATGATTCTTTTAGAGAGAATTTTTATTTACATCTGCAGCTTACATGAGTGCAAGTAACCTGGGGTTATTTCTGAAACAGATTTTCTGGGCTGTGCAGATGAGGTGATAATTGGGCTGCAGTCTTTTTGAAGGTGGGTTAATTAATTCTAGTTTACCCTTAATCCTCAGATACAACTCTTTGGTTTCCTAAACCAATATAGGGGATGTTTTCCAGGTGGGTCTTTGACTTCAGTTTTTATCTCCCTCACCATTTGAGCCATCAGAAGGACTTCTCAGCTATCTCTCCAGAACTGGCCAGTGCCACATGTGCAGAAGTAGCCCAAATGTTACTCCTTATCTCTGGAGTTCATATGTCTACCACATCGTGCTCTAGAAAATTTTCCATATTTTGCTAGTTTCCTAAGGCTTTCAAGTCAATGATTTTTGTATTTTTTCCAAGTTTTCTTGTTATTCTTAATCAGAGATTGCAAGAAACAGAAACCACTTAGATCAACTCTTTGTACTCCCCCCACCCCCACTTTTCCTATTTGATTAATGAGTCATTATTTGGATGCCTTGCTGTTGGGAGTGCGGCCTCCCAGGTGGCAGTGGTGGTGAAGGACCTGCCTTGTCAGTGCCGGAGACGTAAGAGGTGCGGGTCCCGGGTCAGGGAAATCCCCCGAGAAGGGCATGGCCACCCACTCCCGCATTGCTGCCTGGAGAACCCCATGGAGAAAAGCCTGGCAGGCTACCTCCCTAGGGTCACAAGGAGTGCACATGACTGAAGCTCTGGCATGGCTGCTGGAGTTAGTGAACAGCTTTTAAATTTGTTTTCAGGGATATTAAATGACGGTTATCAGATCAGATCAGATCAGATCAGTCGCTCAGTCGTGTCCGACTCTTTGCGACCCCATGAATCGAAGCACGCCAGGCGTCCCTGTCCATCACCAACTCCCGGAATTCACTGAGACTCACGTCCATCGAGTCAGTGATGCCATCCAGCCATCTCATCCTCTGTCGTCCCCTTCTCCTCCTGCCCCCAATCCCTCCCAGCATCAGAGTCTTTTCCAATGAGTCAACTCTTCGCACGAGGTGGCCAAAGTACTGGAGTTTCAGCTTGAGCATCATTCCTTCCAAAGAAATCCCAGGGCTGATCTCCTTCACAATGGACTGGTTGGATCTCCTTGCAGTCCAAGGGACTCTCAAGAGTCTTCTCCAACACCACAGTTCAAAAGCATCAATTCTTCGACTCTCAGTCTTCTTCACAGTCCAACTCTCACATCCATACATGACCACAGGAAAAACCATAGCCTTGACTAGTCGAACCTTTGTTGTTATAATGCATACTATGTTAGAATACGGCTGTGATTCCTTAGGCACTATAATTTGAATATAGGTAGCTGTCACCTAGTAGATATGATGATCTTTAACATAGTATAAGGCCATGACTAATCTCTTTTCTTACATTAGGTTATGAGAACCGAGCAGATGTGGACATGGGGCAGGGAGACAGCACTGGGAAAGTCACACAAAATGAGAAAATCTAAGTAGGGAATAAGGGAAGAATCTCAAGATAAGTCTGGGCTTTGAATTTTATGTAGGATTAGGGTTGAGATCCGGAGAAGGCAATGGCACCCCACTCCAGTACTCTTGCCTGGAAAATCCCATGGAGGGGCCTGGTGGGCTGCAGTCCATGGGGTCGCTAGGAGTTGGACACGACTGAGCGAATTCACTTTATTTTTTCACTTTCATGCTTTGGAGATGGAAATGGCAACCCACTCCTGTGTTCTTGCCTGGAGAATCCCAGGGACGGGGGAGCCTGGTGGGCTGCCATCTATGGGGTCACACAGAGTTGGACACGACTGAAGCGACTTAGCAGCAGTAGCAGCAAGGTAGAGATCAAGGAACTACCTAGGAGAAGAATGTCTTCCACTTCTAAGGTTGAAGATAGGACCTCTCTGTCTTTGGGTAACCAAAGCTGGAAAGTGAATTGTCCAAGTAAACTTGGCCTTCTTAACAATTTTCTCCTTGAAAATTAGTCTTATTGTAAATATTCCATAGAAACACCTCTCTCCTATTGCCTCATCTTGCAGATTATGTTGCTTATTGTTTTATTTTTTTCCCGTTCTTATTTTCTTCCTGCTCTCTTGAACATGATGCTTCATATGTGTATTTGAAGGCCCGGTCTCACACAGGACTTGGACCTTGGCTACCCACTGTGCCACACTAACCTGCCCCGTTTGTTACTGTATCTAGTACTGGCCCCAGGAATCCGAGTTTGAGATGGGTCCCTCTAACCCCACTGCATCCCAGAAGGAATATCAGATGTAATTTGCATCTCATCCATCAGAGCCTGAGCCAGTTAGAAGACAAGGAATCTAGAAAATATTACAGAGCAACGTGGCAGTGCAGGCTGTGAAATTAATGTGAAAAAGAGGCTCAAGATTCAGCTGAGAGGAAGTGCTTGATGTCACACCAAAGGCTGGCAGGCCAGGCCTAGGGCCATCATCTTTTGGTACTTTTTGATACAGTAGGCTCTACTTTTTTCAGCCATGTGACAAATTAGAAGCTGTAGAATTGGGAGTCCTAGCCAAAGGGTTGCCAGATAAAAATAGGGGTATCTGGTAAAATAGACTAGGAAATGGCAACCCACTCCAGTATTCTTGCCCGGAAAATTCAATGGACAGAGGATCCTGGAGAATACAGTCCATGGATTGCAAAATTATCTGAAATTTTTAAAAGCTGGAGAGTCAGGCAGTCAGACACAGCTGAGCGCGTGCACACACACACACACACACACATCTGATAAAATTTGAATTTCAGATAAGCAGTTATTTAGTATAAGTATGTACTAGGTAATACAGGTGCTATACTTATAGTAAAAAAAAAAAACTTACAGTTTATCTGCAATTCAAATTAAAGTGGGCATTTTGTAGTTTTATTTGCTGGACCTGGCAGCCTCCCTCAGCCTTGAGGAAAAGCTGCTGGACTGGATGAACTCAATAATGTGAACATTTGAGAGGCATTTTTAAGATTACAAAGATTATATGCTGATCAAAAAATGGAAGAATTTCAGTTTGACTGGAACTCAGTTTGCGCAAGAGGAAGCATAGTAAAAATAAATGTCAGGATGAGAAAGGCCAAATCTTATTATGCATCCACCCATACTAAAAGTTGTGATTACTCAAAAATATACATTGTTAAGTGTTGAATTAAGAGTTAAAGGGAGGCAAGTAGTATTCAACAATGAACAGAAATGACAGAATAAGGATGAAAGAAATGACTGAAAAAGAATGAATAAGGATTGATCACTTATCAATACAGTCTTGGTTTAAGTGTGATTTAAAATTATGGATCCTTGTGTGTTTAAACTGAAATGGCCTAGTTGCTATACCAACATTATAATACCTTTATTCTCTCACTTTTCAGGACATTGTTTAGAAGATAACTACATTATTTTGAATTATGATTGCCGGGAATACCAAGATGCTGCCTATAGTTGGTCAGTGCAAGTCTCATTCATAGAAAACACAAAATTATAATTTGAGGTAGCTAAATAAATGTGTAATATGGTGAAAGATATCATAAACATAAATGGCTATTATTAAAGTACCTCTGAGATATGATTATCCAAATTTTTTAAAAGCTGGAGAGGAAAACATTGCTATAGATTTGTTAAAAATTTCCTAAACACTGTATTTTACTCTGGAGCTGCTCGGGCATGTGTTCAGCTTCTTGCCAGCTGCTCGCTGTGGCCTGTGCCTGTCTCAGAGCACTTTTTCATCAAGCTTTGCATAAGGCAAGTTGTGTTCCCAGCGTTTTTCAAATTTAGTAAAAGTGAACCACATGTAGAGGCAAAATTCTTTCTTTCCACATTAAAGTGTATTATTTTAATGAAAATATTTCTTAAACATACTCAGACACGGATGGATATATTAAAAACAGTACACAAGTTAAAAACAAACTTTTAAAATGTATAATTTTCAAATTAGAGGCCTTGATTTAATGTGGTGGATTGTATTGTTTTGATGACACTGCTGTAGCTCTGCTTGAACGATGACATGGTGAAGATGCTAAGTCCTTTAAATTGGACGTTACTCTACTATGGGAGGTACGCTCACTCATTTTCTCATCCAGTTTTCTCTTCAAATCACTTGAAAATTTCTTTTTCTTTAGAGCATTATAATTGCCATTTATATAAAAAATTACTCAGCCCAAAGATAATTAAAATCATTCAGTTCCTTAAATAGCTTCTCAATTAAATGCATAAACTGAGAGCATTTTTTATGCACAACACAGGTGAAAATGTCACCTGCGTTTTGCATCTCTGAGGGCTCCTACAGTATAAGAAGGTGCTCCCCGAAACATTTCATTTTCCACTGTTGACTCCAAACCCTCAGAAACTTGCTTCAACATTCAGCCCACCTGATTTTTCCATCTTCATCTCCAAGCTCATTGTAATGTAAGTTAACGTCACTTCTTGTTTTATATTATTATATTATGTTACCAAGCTCCTCCACTTAAAGGAGAACTCAGCAAGTGCTAAAGGAGGGTAGGGAGGAGGGGTAAAATAGGGAATATTCAGGTATTAGTACTTTTTACTTCTGTTGAACACATTTCTTGAGTTTTAAGCCTGCCTTTCCATTTGGCCAAGTATTCAAATTCATTGTATCCAGTGAACTCATCATATTTCCATCGATCTGTGCAGATTCTCAATTCCTTGGCCTCAAACAAGAGATGTGAGAAGCAGCCCCCAAGTTGTCTGCACTCTACTCCTGACTCCAGTTTTATTTCTGCCTCTAAGGAACAGTTGGGGTTCACCAGACTGATGCGAGACACCAAAGGCTATCGAAGTTGGACTTTCAACAAACCAAAATTAATAAGAGGAATGAAAAGCTGATAGGAGGTGAAGACAGTGATAGTTTCTTTGCGTAGCAGGAAATGGATGTGTATTCCCAAGTCTCCGCTTTTAACAGCATTCCTTTCCATAGTCTAGTCACTGGCGTTCCTGAGGGTCATTCTGCGTAAGTGATAATCACAGCTTTGCTTTCCAAATCAACTGGAATTTCTTACATTGTTTCTGAATGCAGTTGGCTTAATTTTTCTTTTTTTGTGTGTGTGTTGAGCCTTTGGGGACTCTCTTTTTCCTCCCAAATATACTCAATTCAAGAAAGGACAACTTTTCCCAGTCCTCAAACCCCACGGGCTGCTCTGGGAAAGCCCCAGTTCCCCTTACTCTATCTTAGCCATTGAGATATTAGCCCTGTTCAGAGATCCCTGGCCTCTGATTCTGGCTTGCCTGCTTAGGTAATTCTGTATTCAGAACTAATAGGCTCCAAAGTAAACCCACCATTTACTTCTTCCAAATCTCCGGTGTCATTATTCCATATCTAATTTTAATCTTGGTTAATAGTGTTAACACATACTTAATCCAACAAATGAGAGACTTTGATCTTTTCCTTTTCTTGCCCTAACAGTTGAAAATTAAAGCCATTTTTCTGCTTACTGTTAAATAAATCTCCTTAAAGAAGTTGCCTATACTCATCTCTGTTTATTATTATTTTAAGTATAGTTACAATATTGTTTAGTTTCAGGTGTACAACATAGTGATTCCAATTTTTTTTTTTTTTTAGATTATGCTGGGCATATTCCCTGTGCTGTACAGTATATCCTTGTAGCTTTTATCTTATACATTGTAGTTTGTGCCTATTAAACTGCTCCCCATATCTTGTCCCTCTCACCTTCCCTCTCCCTCCTGATAACCATGAGTTTGTTCTCTGTATTTGTGGGTCTGTTTCTCTTTTGTTCTATTCATTTGTTTGTTTTATTTTTTAGAGTCTACATATAAGAGATAATACACTGTTTTAGTCTCCTTCTGTCTGGCTTATTTCACTAGCCATAATACCCTCTAGATTTATCCATGACATTGCAATTGGCAGAATTTAATTCTTTTTTATGGCTGAGTAATATTCCATATATCCCACATATGTAATATTCCACATATGAGTAACATTCCACATATGAGTAATATATGTATGTATGTATACCACATCATATTGTTTTTTCTTTCTCTCAGTAGAAGATAACATTTATTAGCCACTTATATTTTAGCATTAATGGTACTATCAAATCTTTACCTGATAAAAGGTTTTAAAAAATTTTTATTGAAGTACAGTTGATGTAAAATGTGTTACTTCTTGCTGTATAGCAAAGTGAATCAGTTATACATACATATATATATATACACACACATATATATATATCCACTCTTTTTTTAGATTCTTTTGCTATATAGGTTGGGCTTCCCTCATAGCTCAGTTGGTAAAGAATCTGCCTGCAATGCAGGAGACCCCAGTTCGATTCCTGGGTTGGGAAGAGCTGCTGGAGAAGGGATAGGCTACCCACTCCAATATTCTTGGGCTTCCCTGGTGGCTCAGCTGGTAAAGAATCTGCCTGCAATACGGGAGACCCGGATTGGATCCCTGGGTTGAGAAGATCCCCTGCAGAAGGGAACTGCTACCCACTCAGTATTCTGGCCTGGAGAATTCCATGGACTGTATAGTCCATGAGGACGCAAAGAGTCCATAGTCCATGGAGTCACAAAGAGTCAGACATGACTGAGCAACCTTCATTTCCTATATAGGTTATTATAGAGTACAGAGTAGAGTTCTTGTGATATACAGTAGGCCTTTATGATATATCTATTTTATATATTACTACTGCTAAGTCGCTTCAGTCGTGTCCAACTCTGTGTGACCCCATAGACAGCAGTCCACCAGGCTCCGCCGTCCCTGGGATTCTCCAGGCAAGAACACTGGAGTGGGTTGCCATTTCCTTCTCTAGTGCATGAAAGTGAAAAGTGAAAGTGAAGTCACTCAGTCGTGTCCAACTCTTCGCAACCCCATGGACTGCAGCCTACCAGGCTCCTGCACCCCATGGGATTTTCCAGGCAAGAGTACTGGAGTGGGTTGCCATTGCCTTCTCCTATTTTATATATAGTGAAAGTGAAGTCACTTCAGTCGTGTCCGACTCTGTGCAACCCCATAGACAGCAGTCCACCAGGCTCCGCCGTCCCTGGGATTCTCCAGGCAAGAACACTGGAGTGGGTTGCCATTTCCTTCTCTAGTGCATGAAAGTGAAAAGTGAAAGTGAAGTCACTCAGTCGTGTCCGACTCTCCTCGACCCCATGGACTGCAGCCCACCAGGCTCCTCCATCCATGGGATTTTCCAGGCAAGAGAACTGGAGTGGGGTGCCATTGCCAGTACCACATCTTCTCTGTTTATCTGTTGATGGGCATTTAGTTTGCTTCCATGTCTTCATTATTGTAAATAATACTGCTGTAAACGTTGGCGTGATGTATCTTTTCAAATTAGAGCTTTCATTTTTTTTTTCAGATATATACCCGAGTGGAATTACTTATTCCACTGAATATAAGTAATTTTATTTTTAGTTTTTTGAAGAATGGAATACTAAATATAGGTAATTCTATTTTTAGTTTTTTGAGGAACCTCCAAACTGTTTCCTATAGTGGCTGTACCGATTCACTTCCTGATGATAGCTATTCTGAGAGGTGTTAGGTGATATCTCCTTGTTTTTCTTTTTCTAACTCCTTTAGATGATAGGTTAGATTTTTTGAGATTTTTCTTATTCCTTAAGGTAGGTCTCTATTGCAGTAAATTTCCTTCTTAGAACTAAATGCTTTTGCTGCATCCCATAGATATTGAAATGCTGTGTTTTTATTTTCATTTCTCTCAAAATATTTTGATTTCTTCACTGGCCCATTAATGTTTTTTTTTTTTTTTTTTTTTTTTTTTAGTGTCCATGTTTGTTTTTCCCATTCTTCTTCTTGTAATTTATTTCTGGTTTCATACTATTGTGATTAGAAGAAAGTCTTGATATAGTTTCTGTCCTCTCAAATCTGTTGAGATTTGTTTCGTTTCCTAGTAGTGATCCATCCTAGAGAATGTTTCATGTACGTTTGATAAGAATGTGCATTCTGCTGTTTTGGTTAGGATATCCTTTAGATATCTGTTAATTCCAACTGATCTAATGTGTCATTTAAGAGTCTGTTTCCTTATTGATTTTCTGTATGGGTGATCTGTTCATTGTTGTCAGTGGGGTGTTAAAGTTCCCTCCTATTATTGTTTTATTGTCAATTTCTCCCTTTATGTCTGTAATATTTGCTTTATATATTTATGTGCTTATTAGGAGCATATATGTTGAGCATTGTATCCTCTTCTTGTATTGATCCCTTCATCACTATGTAACACCTTTCTTTGTCTTTCATTTTTGCCTGTTTTAAAATTTATTTTGTCTGATATGAGTATAACCTAGCTTTCTTGTCACTTGCATTTGCATGAAATATTTTTCCAGCTTTTCACTTTTAGTCTGTGTGTGTCTTTAGCTCTGAAGTCTCTTGTAAGCATTATGTAGATGGGTCTTATTTTTATCCAATCAGATACCCTATGCCTTTTGATCAGAGCATTCAGTCCATTGACAATTAACTTGATTGTTGAAAGATTTATACTTGTCTTTTTATTACTTGTTTTCTGGTTTTAAAGTCTGGCAGCCCAGGAAACTGACACTAAGTCTCTGGTTTTAAAGTCTGGCAGCCCAGGAAACTGACTCTAAGATTCATTCTTGGTTGACACACAACTTGCCAGAAAAGTTTCTATGTGACTGATTTGTTATTTTTGTGAACTAAGACTGCATGGCTAAGCTAAACCCTCTGCTATTCATATTTTCCCATTATGGTTTTCCTCTATGTTCTGCCATCACATGAACTTAACCCATTTAGAACAGAAAATTGTTCTCGTGTGACAAAAATATTATGCTTTCAGCTGTCTCTGAGAGGATTAAATCAGTGACTGAAACAGATGTTGTTTAAATCATTTTTATGCATAATGTTTTCCCCTAATGGTCTCCTGAAAATAAGGTGTAGACAGTTCATGATGATAGCTCGAGATGACAATTTACCTTTAAACCCAATGGATTATGCTTAAATAACTTAATGAAATATTTAATGCACAGCTGAAAATTCTTCCTCCTAAGATACAAAGTTGGTGACAGAGGGTTAATCTGGACAGAAGATGACATCAGTTATTAGCTAATTTCAAAGGTAGTTTCAAGAAAGAATTAGATTCTAGAAGGAGAGTGTTAGGTTGAGGTAGGATTGATAAATTTGACAAATGGTATATATCTACATTTTAACTGCAAAATGCTGCAGAGAGAAATTTAAAAACCTAGATAACTAAAAAGATATATCTATTGATGGATCAGAATATTCATATTATTAAGATGACAAATTCCCCCCATTTTAGCTATAGATTCAATGTATTACTAATGCGAAGCAGGCTTTTGGTGTATAATAAGCTGATTCTAATACATGAAAATGCATAGGATTAAGAGTATTTAAAACAACTTTATCAAAGAAAAAAATTGGAGTTCTTACACCACATAGTTTAAAGACTTATTATAAAGCTACAATAAACAGGATAGTATAATACTAGCATTAACGAGAGGGTAAAATAAACCAATGGAATACAGTCAAGAAATAGACCCACGCATATATCATTAATTGATTTTTGCCAGACTGCTAGGAAGAGAAAAGATAATGTTTTCTACACGTGTTGGAACAATTGGATAGTCATTTGGAAAAATGAAGCTTGTTCTTTTCCTCATGATATAAAAACAATAACTTGAAATGGATCATAGACTTTAGTGTAAGAGCTAAAAATATAAAGCTATTAGGAGAAAATGTTCACAACCTTTGGTTTGGCAAAGATTTCTTAAGTACAACAGACAAACCAAGAAGTATATAAAGTAAAAATTAAATAATTGAACTTCATTGAAATTAAGAACCTTTGCTCTTCAAAAGACACTGTAAAGAAAAAGAAAAACAGAGACACAGATTGATAGAAAATATTTATAAAATATGCATATGATGAAGAATTTAAAAAGCTCAATAAAATGGGCAGAAGATTTGAACCCACACTTCACCATGGAAGATATACAGATGTCAAATAAGTACAAGAAAAGTTCTTTTTCATCATTATTCATCATTATTGTTCAGTCGATAAGCCATGTTAACTCTTTGGATTGCAGCATGTCAGGCTCCCCTTTCCTTCACTATCCCCTGTAGTGAAGAGATAGATTGAGAAGACATGCTCAGATTCATGTCAGTGAAATTGGTGATGCTATCTAACCATCTCATCCTCTGCCACCCGCTTCTTTTGCCTTCAGTCTTTCCCAGCATCTGGGTCTTTTCCAGTGAGTCAGCTCTTTGCATCAGGTGGCCAAAGTTTTGGAGCTGCAGCTTCAGCATCCGCCCTTCTAATGAATATTCAGGAGTGATTTCCTTTAGGACTGGCTGCTTTGGTCTCCTTTCATTCTAAGGGACTCTGAAGAGTCCTCCAGCATCACAATTCAGAAGCATCAATTCTCTGGTGCTCAGCCTTCTTTATGGTCCGGGTCTCACATTCATACATGACTACTGGAGAACCCATAGCTTTAACTAAACAGACCTTTGCCGACAAAGTGATGTCTCTGATTTTTAATACACTGTCTGGGTTTGTCATAGGTTTTCTAACAAGGGGCAAGCATCTTTTAATTTCACGACTGAAGTCATAATCACTGCAGTGATTATGGAGCCCCAGAAAATAAAATCTGTCATTGTTTCCATTTTTCTCCATCTATTTGCCATGAAGTTATGGGACAGGAAACCATGATCTTAGTTTTTTGAATGTTGAGTTTTAAGCCAGCCTTTTAACTCTCCTCATTCATTCTCATCAATAGGCTCTTTAGTTCCTCTTCACTTTCTGCCATTAGAGTGATATTGTCTGCATATCTGAGGTTGTTGATATTTCTTCTGGCAATCTTGTTTCCAGCTTGTGATTCATTAGCCTGGCACTTTGCCTGATGTACTCTGCATATAAATTAAATAAACGGGATGACAGTATACAGCCTCATCATACTCGTTTCCTAATTTGGAATCAGTCTGTTGTTCCATGTAAGATTCTTACTGTTGCTTCTTGACCCACATACAGGTTTCTCAGAAGACAGATAAAGTGGTCTATTGCTCCCATCTCTTTACGAATTTTCCACAGTTTGTTGTGATCAACACAGTCAGAGGCTTTAGTGTAGTCAATTAAGCAGAAGTAGATGTTTTTCTGGAATTCTCTTACTTTCTCTGTGATCCAACAAGTGTTGGAAATTTGATCTCTGGTTCCACTGCCTTTTCTAAATCCAGCTTGAACATCTGGAAGTTCTTAGTTCACGTACTGCTGAAGCCTAGCTTGAAGGATTTTGAGCATAACCTTACTAGCTTGTGAAATGAGTTCAATTGTCTGGTGGTTTGTGTGTTCTTTGGCATGGCTCTTCTTTGTGATTATAATGAAAACTGACCTTTTCCAGTCCTGTGGCCACTGCTGAGTTTTCCAGATTTGCTGATGTATTGAGTGCAGCACTTTAAGAGCATCATCTTCTAGGATTTGAAATAGCTCAGCTGGAATTCCATCACCTTCACTAGCCTTGTTCATAGTAATGCTTCTTAAGGCCTACTTGGCTTCAGGCTCTAGGATATCAGGCTTTAAGTGAGTGACCATACCATCATGATTATCTGGGTTGTTAAAACCTTTTTTGTATAGTTCTTCTGTGTATTCTTGCCACCTTTTTTTAATCTCTTCTGCTTCTGTTAGGTCCTTATCGTTTTTGTCCTTTATTGTGCCCATCCTTTCATGAAATGTTCCCTTGATATCTTCAGTTTTCTTGGAGGTATCACTAGTCTTTCCCATTCTATTGTTTTCCTCTCCTTCTTTGCACTGTCCATTTAAGAAGGCCTTCTTTAAAGGCCTCAAAGTCTGCTCTTCCCCAGTAGCACAGTGGACACCTTCCAGCCTGGGGACCTCATCTTCTGGTATCGTCTTTCTGCTTTATCATACTCATATCATACTTTATCATACTTGCCGTATCATATGCTTTATTGCTTTATCATACTTTATGGGATTCTCATGGCAAGAATACTGGAGTGGTTTGCCATTCCCTCCTCCAGTGGACTGCTTTTTGTCAGAACTCTCCACTGTGACCTGTCCCTCTCGGGTGGCCTTGCATGACATGGCTCATGGCTTCATTGAGTTATGCAAACCCCTTTGCCATGACAAGGCTATGATCATTAAGGGGCATTATTCGTTAGGGAAATTCAAATTAAAAACAGAACAAAATATTCATCACTATGCCCCCCATTAGACTGGGTAAAAATAAAAAGATGACCACACTAAATTTTATGAGGATGTGAAGCAACTGGAACCTACAAACATTGTTTGTGGTAAAAGAAAATGGGAAAAAGACTTCAGAAGAATTTGGTAATTTTGTAAAAAATGCAGGCATAGCCTTCTCATATGATCCAGCCATTCTAATCCTATCCAAGAGATGTGAAAGCATATGTTCACAAAAAGACATGTACATGAATATTTATAGCAGTTGTGTTTATAATAACCAAAGTGGAAACAATCCAAGTGACTGCCAACAAGTTAATGCCTAAATTAGTTGTGGTATAGCATTATAATGAAATATTACTCAGCAATATAAATAAATCCAATATTTATGAATACAACAGCATGAAAGCATCTAAAGTAATTAAGATGAGTAAAAGACTCTGAACAAAAGAAACTATACATCTATGATTTCACTTATACAAAATTCCAGAACATTCAAGTTAGTATTAAGTGACAGAAAATAAATTAGTGGCTGCCTGTCTATGGCATGAAGAAAGAATGGGAAGGAAGGATTACAGGACTGTTCTAGGAAACCCTTGCAGAATGGGCATGCTTATTATGTTGATTTGGTGATGGTTTCATAGTCATCTACACATGTCAAAGCTCACCAAATTGTAAGAGAGTGCAAGATGGTGGCACAGGAAGATCCTGGACTCATTCCTCCTCCTGATTCAACAGATCTACAGCTATATGTGGAAAAATTCCTTCAGAAAAGAGACATGAAAACTGGATGAACAGAGCTTCCACAACAAAGGTTAAAAGGACAGTATTGAAGCACAGGTGAGGCAGAGGGATGGTCTTGCCAAAGGAAACACACACACACACACACACACACACACACACCCTAGCTGTGATATTCTACATCAGCGGGGATCACAAAGGTACCAGTCTTTTCCCTGGGGAACAAGAGGTTTGAGCTGTGCATCCCAAACCCTAGATCCTGCTCAGGAGAGATGAACTCCCAAACAACTGGCTTTGAAAACCAATGGGAACTACGTCCAGGAAAACTATAGAACTAGAGGGAGTGGAAAACTCTCTCTTAATGCATCTGTAGTCAAACTCATTCAACCCCAAAACCAGCACAAAAACACTAGATTGCAAAGTACTTGGACCACAGGTCCAAGTGGAGTGGACCCATTTATTAACTTGGAAGCATCAGCTAGAGAGGCAAAACCCATCTGGGATGCTAGCCAGATACAGAGACACTGGCACGAGCCACTTTTGCAGTTTTAGGCTACCTTGCTAATTCAGGTGCTGGCAGGCAGCATTTAAAAAATGCTCTTTCTAACCTGTTAATGCGAGTGGGTGTACCCTGCTGAGAGCTTGTCTGCCCCTGACTCTGGCTGGCCCCCACAGCCATCTAAGCAATGACCCCACACACCAATGTGGCCGCAGTGGAGGGTAGACGTGGAAGCTAGTCTGAGGGCAAGCCCCATCCACTAGCATGCTGCAACTGTAGCCTTGGCCCCATCACAACAGGAGGGAATATTATCCAGCCTTAGAAAAGGAAGAAATCTTGCTATTTACAGCATGAATGGACTTTGAATATATTATAGTAAATGAAATAAGTCAGCTGGAGAAAGAAAAATACTCTGTGATTTCACTCATATGTGGAACCTACAAAAATAAAACAAATGAACAAACAAAATAAAACTAACTCGTAGATACAGAGATCAGATTAGTGGTTGCCAGAGGGAAAGGGGGTTGTAGGTGAGGGAAATAGATGAAGGGAATCAACTGTTTGGTGATCAACGGTAATTGGACCCATGATGGTGATCATTTTGTATTTATATAGATGTGGAATAATAATGCTGTACACCTGAAACATATATAATACAAACAACTTATCGAACTGTGTACTTTGAATAATACAAAATATTTAATGTTGATTATAACTTAGTAAAGGTGTAAAACAAATCTGTTTAAAAGAAATTTTTCTTCTTGGAAATAAGATCAAGTGACTAAAAAGGACTAATACAATTTTATTGGAAGTGTTATGCAAATTTAGTATTTAATAGAAAGCTGAGCGCCGAAGAATTGATGCTTTTGAACTGTGGTGTTGGAGAAGACTCTTGAGAGTTCCTTGGACTGCAAGGAGATCCAACCAGTCCATCCTAAAGGAGATCAGTCCTGGGTGTTCATTGGAAGGACTGATGCTGAAGCTGAAACTCCAGTACTTTGGCCACCTCATGCGAAGAGTTGACTCATTGGAAAAGACCCTGATGCTGGGAGGGATTGGGGGCAGGAGGAGAAGGGGACGACAGAGGATGAGATGGCTGGATGGCATCACCGACTCGATGGACATGAGTTTGAGTAAACTCCGGGAGTTGGTGATGGATAGGGAGGCCTGGCATGCTGCGATTCATGGGGTCACAAAGAGTCAGACACAACTGAGCGACTGAACTGAACTGAACTGATAATATCGATATTTTGTATTTTGTTTTTCATAATAGAAGTTTTTCTCCAAGTCATATAGAAACCCCCAAACCCCTCCCCATTTTCCCCAGTGTTCTGTGCAAATAACACAGTTGTGTATGTGTGTGTGTCAAATGAACAAGTTTAGGAAGCCCACGGGAAAATGAGTTACTATTAAGTGTTAGCAACTGAAAGATTTGTCTTCCCCTGCTTTTTAAAAATGCTTTATTGTATTAAAGATCTACAGTGAACATGGATTTCTAATAGTTCTGCTTCACTCCAGACCTCTCTATTTCAAACCCTAGAACCACAAGTATATCCTGAGGGAAGGGGATAGGGTGAACTTCTAAGGAATAGAAGTAAACTTTGAATTTAATAGATTGTGAGTTAAAAGGAATGCGTTTGTCTTTTAATAACTAAAATGAGACCTTCCAGAAAAATGAGATTTTGAGTCAAACTGAGATGCAAATTAGGAAACTGGGTACCCGGTAGGAAACGAGGTACATTTGAACATGGAAGGTACCAATTATTGGATCAAAAGAATGCTTTTCATGTTTATGCCCCAGCAATTTGAAACTCCATAGTAAACGAGTCATATAGATTTAAAGTGTTTTGCAAATTTCACTCAAAATTGGTTTGGATACTCACCCTATACACATACTTTCAAACATCTCAATAGTATGAAGCAGGTGGAAAAAAAAAAAAAACAAATAGGCAGCCTATGAGTATCCAGGTTTAACTTCGTGCTTATCCCCTTCTTCTTATCCCCAAACATACTTATATACAAACTAACACTTCAGGCTTGCCCCTAAGGTTTGTGCAGTAATATATAACAAATTTTGCCTCCCATTTTGAGGCATGATTCCAGGACCAAATAATTTTGTACATAGCCAAGATGAATGTCATACAATGACAATACAAAAAAAAATATTTTCACGTATTTGGAGGGGAGATCAGAAAATGTATTAGTCATGATCCATCCTTGAAAATGTATTTTAAAAACTGCTCTATCATACCAAACCATGTATTAAGGTTAACATTTCCAGAGAAATGAAATCATAAAAGAGACTGCTGATGAGTGAAAATGCAATTGAATACAAGGTTAAATTCTAAATAATTATAATAAATTTAAATATTTTAATTTAAAGGAAATACATGTAAAAATTAAATATTTATTATTTGTTGGTTGGATTTTAAACCCTAAATCAGTGTTTCTCAAATTACATTCTGCAAGAAACTCGTCTCGAGATGTTTTGTAAGGAAGGCTTATGTAATGGTTACATAATTTTTAGAGGAGCTATCTCTCTAGGTTCTCAGATATTCCTGCTGCATATTAAAGGCTTCAGAAAGGTTGCCTCAAAGCAACAGGTTCAAATTTGTGTATAGAGTATTTTCCACATTTATTTGACCTTAGAAAACTTTGTTGAAAAACCCTACATGTTAGGAAATTCTGTCCGAAAAATACACATTTTATCAAAGAACAGGAGGATTACATTAGGGAAGAATTACCATGCTTAACTACTCATTTGTTTTGGGATAATCAAAAGTTTTCGTTTAGTTCTCAACTTTGATATTAAGTAGGTATATGCGTGAAATAGGCAAATATTTATATACATTGCATCAACAGTGTGGGGATAGTGATGGATTCATTCATTCATTTTTAGTTAATACTGTGACTTCCATAAATTCTGTTAGTTGCAATTTCATTAATTTTCTCTTCAGATCTCCCCAGTCCAGTTTATCCAAGAAACTAGACATTTACTTATACTATTTTTTGATTATTTGTTTTATTTAGAAACTATTTTAAAATTGGAATATAGTTGATGTACAATATCAGGTTCATTTCAGGTGTACAGCAAAGTGATTCAGTTAAACACATGTATAATTATATATATTCATTTTTCATATTTTTCCATCATGGTTTATTACATAATATTGGGTAGCATTCCTAGTGCTATGCAGTAGGTCCTTGTTGATTATGTATTTTATATATAGTAGTATATTTATATTTATATATATATGTTAATCCCAAAGTCCTAATTTATCCACCCCCTCATCTTTCCCCTTTGGTAACCATAAGTTTACTTTCTATGTCTGTGAATCTGTTTCTGTTTTGTAAATAAGTATAATTTTTTAGATTCCACATATAAGTGGTATCATACAGTATTTGTCTTTGTCTCATACTACTACAGTGAGTTGGGGGTAGGAGATTCAGCCTACTTCAATACACAGAAAACAAGCTGGGAGTTATCTGCCCTCACTTCTGTGTCCTGTACGGAGGATGTTTGACAGGTGAGATTATTTGTCTGCTGGCTCTGGTGTGTCCTTGCTTGTTCATATCCCTTCATATAGGCAGGAACTGAACTCTAGACCATAAGCTCAGTCTCACTGTGGTCAAGGTCATATTACTGTAGGTAGCTCTGCCTGCTGCTGCTGCTGCTGCTGTTGCTAAGTCGCTTCAGTCGTGTCCGACTGTGCAACCCCATAGACGGCAGCCCACCAGGCTCCCGCATCCCTGAGATTCTCCAGGCAGGAACACTAACAGTGCAAATTGATGGGTTTCCTTTATTTTAAACTTTGAGTAGCAGGAATTGGGGGACTTTAAATCTCACATAAGGCCATGAGCTTCTTATACAAAATGACCACTCACTCATTGGAACTTATTACCACAGAGTGTTTAGCACATAACTCAGCCAATCAGAAAGCCCTGTGTGTCTCTACTGCAGGTCAGGAAGCCTGTTTGTCCAAAGTTGATTACTCGTGTTACTCTTCACAAAGTTTTAATTGGATTTTTTGGTTCTAAATTCTTATAAAAAAACAACTAATTTCTTTGCTTGCAAAAATAATTTTAATGTCTACGGGGAAATGCTTATAGTTTCCTATGCTAGCAGAATTGTGAATATGAAATAAAATACGTGGTCTTCCCTGGTGGCTCAGTGGTAAAGAACCCACCTGCCAATGTAGGTGACAGGAGTTCGATTTCTGGGTCGGGAAGATCCCCTGGAGAAGGAAATGGCAACCCATTCTAGTATTCTTGCCTGGGAAATCCCATGGACAAAGGAGTGTTATGAGCTATAGTCCCACCGGTCACAAAGAGTCAGACATGACTTAGAGACTAAACACCAATAAAATATGTACGTGAAATAAAAATAAATAGTACATGTGTGTGCTCATGTGTGTATGACATACGTATCAGGAGGTTAGTCATTATCTCACTTGAGGAGAAATCTAGGGGTAGACCAGCGGGTGTTGTTGCACTTGCTCAAAATGCCATCAGAGTTCTGGGCACTTTTCATCTGTCTGCTGTTCTTAGCCGATGAAATGTCTGTCATCATTGCATCATATGGTCATGTAAAAGCTGTTCCACTCCAGTATTTTCACCTGGAAAATCCCACAGACAGAAGAGTGTGGAGGACTACAGACCATGGGGTCACAAAGAGTTGAACACAACTGAGGTGACTTAACACACAAAGCTATTCCAAGATGAAAATACAAAGGAAAGTCCTAGTGGTAAGAAAGGCCTTTTTAAAATCCTTCTTTATATGGAGGGGAAGGCTTTCCTAGAAGTTCCTATGGATTCTCTCCTGCCAGAGAGCACACATCATTTAGGCTTCACTGATTAGAAACGTTTTACATGGTTATCTCCTGTGTGATGGTACCCCTCCAGAACTATGTCACATCGCCACCACAGAACTGTCACAAGACTGTTCCAGAAATGTTTCTATGGCCATTCGTGACCTGTGTCACATGGCCACCCAGGACTGCGTCCTATGGCTACCAGAGACCTGTGTCACATGGCTACCCAAGCACCATACCCTCAAGGTTATCCCAGGACTGTGTCACTTCACCATCCAAGAGCTTTTTCACTTGGCCACTCTGGATATGTCCCGTCATCACATTGCTACCCTAGGACTATGTTACATGGCCACCCTAAAGCTATGTCACATCACTATGTCTAGCAGCAAGGAAGCTTGGAAGGCTGGTGACTGACATTTTAGGTTCTTGTGGGAGGCAGACTATCCTAGCAAAGGAGAACAGAGGAGAAATTTGGGAACCATTGGGTAGACAACCAATCCAATTTTGTGTTACTAATTGCATGTGTGTGTGTGTGTGTTTGTGTTTGTGTGAGATGTTAAAAGCAAAAGATAGGGAGAGACTGAGTTATCTTGAGATTCAGGAAATGTATCATCTCAGATTGGGTTGAATTATGGAATGTGAAAAAGCTAATCATTATTATGAGGAGAGAAGAGTGAATTTGCTGAAACAGATGAGAGAGGCAGTTAATGGAGAAAGGCAGCAAGCAGGTGCTGTGAGCTGTTTTCCATGTTCCAGTTACTGTGCTCAGTTGGACTTCTGGTACCTTCAGAAAAGTTCCCTCGCATGTTCCCACCCCAGTGTAGAACTCCAGGAGTTCACTCCAGGGCCGAGGCTTCTTTCTTTCCATCAGGGTAGCATGGAGATTCAATTTACCCAGCAGAGACCATAGCCAGCGGCAGTGATGTGGGCTCACCCAGCTTGCGTGGCTCCCATTGCTAATACACAGTGACACAGATGCTGCTGCTATTTTTTTTTTATCTTGGGTGAGGGCCAGAATCTTAGCACAAAAGTCAAGGAAGGTTATCCACATTACAGACTGTCCTTCCAGTGGGGTGGGAGCTGAGAAACCCGGTTTGTTATCAGAGCAGCATTTCCCATGAACCTCAAAGGCAGCGCTTGGGACATAGCATCTTGCTGGCCCGATGCTGGCAATCACCTTCTTGAAGAAAAAAATCTTAATCTCAGTCATTAATCATGTTCATTTCTTGTGATGCTTCCTAAATATGACCTGACTGGTATTTTGACATATTGTGTTTTTTTTTTAATTAAATTTTCAATTCATTTCCCTCTTTACTGAAATATTATGTATACAAAACCTTAGGGGTTATTTGTTACTGAAATTGTCTAGTAACTGTGAGAAAAAAACTCAGCTACATAAAAATGTTGACACATGTTCAGAAGACTACTGAGAAGGGTCTTTAGTTCAGGGTAACATTGAAAGGTCACAGAGCCCTCTCTCCCAAGGTAGATGGTTATGGGGTAGTTTTCAAGGAGGATTTGGAGAATAAAGTGTTGCCTATAGCCTCCTGACATCCAGAGCTTTTGTAAGGCAGCTGAGCACAGCATTTGAGAAAATTACAGAGCCGAGTTCCTGCGAGGAGCCTTCCTTCCTCCCACAGTCTAATTCCAGGCTACGGCGCCCACCGTGTTCTCCTTCGTTTCTCTTCAATGACAACCTGACTCTCAAAAGTGTCACTAATAAGCCGGTTCCCAATTAGCTGTGGAGGTTTTTCAGGGATCTTGGCAATATTCCCGTAGCTTCTGGAGGCTGTTGCTGCCTACAAACGGAGGATCATTGCTGTTTGCACAATTCAAAGGTGAGAGCTACTGGGAAGGGAACACTCCGGTTTCATTATTCCTTTTCTAGCAGGAGAACAGAATACGTTGTTTTTAATGCTCAAATATGTCATCTGAGGAAAAAATATGTAAGTCCTTCTGCCTGAGCCAGCTTTCTGCCACTTATTTGTGCAAGTGCAAGCATACAACCAACAGCCCACGGTGTTCTCACAGACAAGTCCTCAGAAAATCCTACACAGCAATTGAGAGACTGTAGGGTATTATAAAGGAAGCCCAACTTGAGGATTTGCACTGAAGCTCTAAATGAGGCAGCAACGGGATCTGCCATTAAGCTGTTGATGAAACAGGGACAGTAGGTCGACCTTGCGTTTGACTTGGGCTCCAAGTGGGAAAATTAACTCCACTGGTCCATCACAGGCAGCCCGCCTTCCAGTCTTCAGCCACTTTGCTGGTAGAAAGTTAATCACTGCTTTGCAACTGTGTTCGGTGTGTGCTTAGGACAAATAGGAATAATGCCTTTTCATCATCCTTGGAATATATCAGTGCATGGCTGGTTTTTCACCTATGGCCTCTAAATATAGAATTGAATCTCATTTATCGTCAAAGAACAGCTCAGGTATCACAGTCAGTGCTTGTCATAGATCCTTCTCTAGGTGCCTACATCTCAGGCTCTTAGAAGCTGTATGTAGCAAATATTAGTTTCTACTTCACAGATGATTTAAGTTTACATGGCCAATCATGGGTAGAGCACAGCTTATACAAGTCTAGTTAACTCTAAATCCCATGCTCTTGTTATTGCATCATCTGTCATCAGCCATGGATTGAAACTATAGAGACCTTGGATAAGGTAGATGAGTGCTGAGTCACTTCAGTTGTGTATGACTCTTTGTGATTCTAGGGACTGCAGCCCACCAGGCTCCTCTGTCCATGGGATTCTCCAGGCAAGAATAGTGAAGTGAATTGCCTTGCCCTCCTCCAGGGCATCTTCCTAACCCAAGGATTGAACCTGCATCTCTTACGTCTACCTACGTTGGCAGGCAGGTTCTTTACCACTAGCTCCACCTGGGAAGCCCAAGAAAATAGGTAGTAAAGGAAAAAATAAGGGGATTTCAGCCACTAATTAAGACCTTTGGTGCTTCACACACCAACTTTTGGGGATGGTACACCAACAATATTAAGAGTGAAATATTTCTAGTCTAATTTGAGTGACGAGGAAAATTTGAGTAGAAACACGTAATTCCTTAGCAAGGGTCTATTTACATGTTCCTGTCACTTACTGAATACTTGGCCAAGCATTGCTCTAAGGGCCTTTAATACATTATTTGTAACAAGTGCTTAGTAAATCTGTGTTCAGTGCTGCTGTCTTTGCCTGTGGCCACTCACACATAAATGGAAGAAATGGACTGTGTCCCCTTCATGTGGTGGTTGTTTAGTCGCTCAGTCGTGTCCACTCTTTGTGACCCCATGGACTGCAGCACACAAGGCTGCCCGGTCCATCACCAACTCCAAGAGCTTGCTCAAACTCATGTCCATCGAGTCGGTGATGCCATCCAACCATCTAATCCTCTGTCATCCCCTTCTCCTCCTGCCTTCAATCTTTCCCGGCATCAGGGTCTTTTCCAATGAGTTGACTCTTCACCTCAGGTGGCCAAAGTATTGGAGCTTCAGTTTCAGCATCAGTCCTTCCACTGAATATTCAGGGTTGATTTCCTGCATGTGGAGCTTTTCTTAAATAACACTTTGCACATTTCCATTATTTAATCATTGGGGTGAAGTCTATGATGCTCAAAGTTCCATGAGGGTAGTGGCCCTTTGATTCTCCTCTGAATCCTCAGGGACTTGCAGTCTTGTAGAAGCGTCATGGAGAGAGAATGAATAGGTATTTGTGAATGACTGACTTACCTATTACATGATACTAACATATACACATGGCAAAGTGTGTGTACGCGCGTGCGCGCATGCGTGATGATAGATTTCAATAGGGCCATTGTCCCATTTATCCAGAAGTAGCTTCACTTTCACTTTTTACTTTCATGCCTTGGAGAAGGAAATGGCAACCCACTCCTGTGTTCTTGCCTGGAGAATCCCAGTGATGGGGGAGCCTGGTGGGCTGCCATCTATGAGGTCGCACAGAGTCGGACATGACTGAAGTGACTCAGCAGCAGCAGCAGCAGCAGCAGCAGCTTCAGGGAAAGAGCCATATGACAGGAGGGTGGAAGGGGAGTCTTCTTCCTTGTCTACTGGTTTCATCTTGGGAATAGAGATCAGAAGTCGGTCTACCTCTTAAAATATGAATAGCTTTGCCTTGTTCTAGTGCTTCTTGCTGATGATGGAAAACAAAATGAGTTATTGAACAAGAAAAAGAAAATTAAATTGTGGCTTTCCCTTTTCTTGCAGGTTTACATACTTATACCTCAAGTTACTCTTCAAGACATGCCGCCTCAAGCTTACTTTCCTCTTCCTATGAAGCAGCATGTTATAGAAATACAGACTAAGTTAGCAAATAAAGGGGAAAAAAGGGAAAGTAGGCTTTTGACCCTGCCTTTTCTTCATCTATACTCCCTGTAGTGTTCAGGGCTGGGGGAAGAAAAGCCATTGGAGATAAGCCAGGGTTAGAGAGGACAAAAGAATTCCCTTTCACATAGGAAGGTCAACACAGCAAAAAACCTTTTGTGTTTGAATCCAAAAATTTGAATATGTGTCAATAACAAAGCAAAACAGATATGGCCTTTATGATACCATTACTCATCTGGGAGTAGAATTTCTTTGATGCATTTTTAAAATATTTAAGCTTCTCATCTGAGTATCAACTACATATTGATCACTGAAGTAGTGAATTATCCTTCATCACAATTAGTCTCCTATTGGTTGTTTTCAGCGCTCTGTTTTTCATTTTGTTGTCTTACTAAGCATTATGACAAATTGTACGTAATTATATTAGACTGAGTTATTGAGGAAAATTGCCATATCTCCTTCAGACAAGTGAATCAACATTGATAAGATGGTCGTATTTTCATTTGGAATGCAGGTGGTGTACTGGATGATCATAATATTCCCATACACTATTATGGGGAAGTCAAGATTTTATTAATATGTTAGGAAACATCCAGGATTCATGCAACTCATTTTCTCTAGGGAAAAGTATATTTTCTAAGTTGTATGAATTCTTATGCCATCTGTGTGAGGATCCTGTAGACAAAGATTTCTGTGTTTGCAAATGGGGCAGTTGAAGCACTGAGTGATGAGAGTATGGTTTTACTAAAAACATAATAAATTTCTCCATGCAACTTAGGATTTATATTGTCATCTTGCTCACTTGTGTCAAATTTCCTGCCTTAGAAACAGGAACAGGTGTGAAGGATGTTCACATTTAATTGGCTGCATCATTTGCCAGGGGAAGTGAATTTTCAATTCCCAACAAGGTGTAGTAGAACCAGGAGGCTGCGTGCACTTTTTTCTATTGAGTGCCATCCCTCACCCTTCTCCCTCCACCTGGGATTCAATTGTCCCCGTCCTGGGACTTTTTTGGTAGCTGGATACTGCAGGGGGTGTTTCTTGGCCCTCTCTTTTCCTTCCTCCTTTCCTCCCATAAATGGAAAAAAATGTCAGGCAGAAGGAATTTCTCTTGTTAAATTTAACTTCTCTTTTGCTGGAGTGTTGCCTATTGAAGCTTGTTTTTAATCTTCATTTCAGTTCAGTCACTCAGCATGTCCGACTCTTTGCGACCCCATGTATCACAGCACAACAGGCCTCCATGTCCATCACCAACTCCTGGAGTTCACTCAAACTCATGTCCAACAAGTCAGTGATGCCATCCAGCCATCTCATCCTCTGTCATCCCCTTCTCCTCCTGCCCCCAATCCCTCCCAGCATCAGGGTCTTTTCCAATGAGTCAACTCTTTGCATGAGGTGGCAAACTGTTTTTAATCTTAATCCATGATAAATTATCAAAATGCAAAAACCATTCACTCTTCTTATAATAAGGTTGATGCCTTAGATTAGTAAGTACTTAGAATATGTAATTTTGTTCAGTTATTGCCTCTGAGAGGGTTCTATTCTATTGGTATATTCAGTGAGACTCTGAATTAATGTTGGTTTCTGGGGAACCTCATCAGGCACCCAAAATGTCACTTTGTTGCCATTCATTTGATAGCCTGTCAGCCAGTTTTCAAGCCAATTTAAATAGATTGAATGAAATCTTTAAGGTTACTTTATGAGTCTATCACCTGCCCACCAAATTCAGAATTCATCTTGTAGTTAACAAAGAGAACCAATTTAGTGAGTTGATCACAGATCTTTACTTAAGAATTCTTGAAACTATTTATGAAACTCACACTATTGTAAAAGTGATAGTTTTATTCCTGTACTCTATATTAAGTGTTTTATTTGAGATTAGAATTTATTTTGGTTAGTTACATTATTCAGAAAACATTGCTTCTTAACATTAAAAAAAATAAATTGTAACATTCTCCCAATTTTGACCTTTCCTCTCAAATTTTATAACATCTAAATTCAAGGTTCACTTTTTTCTTTTCCTTTTATTGAACAAAATCATAGAAATATAATTTTAAAAAATATCAATAGTTTGGAAAGTATTAGCTATCTCCCTCATCTTCAAATACCCCAAGCCAAGTTGCTATTAATATCACCTGCATTTTTTCCTGTTTTCATCATATTTTCTCAGTAGAGGTTTTAGTTACTCTTCATTTTTTCTTCACTTATAATTTCAGTCTTAAATGCTTTCCCCTTGGGTAATGTATTTAAAATTTCTTTTTCTCTTTATGTACCTGTTTCTCACTCAGTTCTGCAACTCCTGCCTGATATACCTCCCCCACCACTGGTTTGCTTATTTTGCTTGTTCATTTTGTCACCACTGTCTTGCCTCCCAACTGGAAAACAGTTAACAGATCAAATTATGCTGTGGAAAGCTTAACTTCTGCCTCTCATTTTTTTCCTACTATAGGATTAGCTTTAAGTGATGATTTTTAAATATTTGCCTACTTCATTTAAAATTGCAATTCTCAAACCCAAGTGTTAAAACCCACTGGTCTGATGTGATAAGTTGTGATTGGATTAGTGAGTTATTATTTGAGATGATTGATTTACCATAAGTTGTGCATGATTTACTTCTTTTTTCTTCAAGCGAGTTTTAAATGATTGTCTAGTAATGTCATTGCTATATGTTGCTGTTCAGTTGCTCAGTCATGTCTAACTCTTTGCGACCCCATGGACTGCAGCACGCCAGGCTTCCCTGTCCTTCACCACTTCCCGAAACTTGCTCAAACTCATGTCCAGTTCATTCCAATTTCATTTTGGAATTCTGAAGAATTGCACAGAATCCTGGGCACATTCAAGAGAAAGAGCCCCTCCCCTGTTCCTTCTGCCTTTGTCTATCCTTTGTAAAAACAACAGTGGTGACCATCTGTCCCATTGCTGCTGCTGCTGCTGCTAAGTCACTTCAGTCGTGTCCGACTCTGTGCGACCCCATAGACAGCAGCCCACCAGGCTCCCCCGTCCCTGGGATTCTCCAGGCAAGAACACTGGAGTGGGTTGCCATTTCCTTATCCAATGCATGAAAGTGAAAAGTGAAAGTGAAGTCGCTCAGTCGTGTCCGACTCTCAGCGACCCCATGGACTGCAGCCCACCAGGCTCCTCCGTCCATGGGATTTTCCAGGCAGGAGTACTGGAGTGGGGTGCCATTGCCTTCTCTGTCTGTCCCATTACACATTGTGAAATAAAAGAAATCACTGTTTCCCTCATTTTTACCTTCATGTATTACATTTAATCCTCAACTTATTGATGCCATTATTTTCCATTTGCTTAAAGTCTCCACCAGTAGGTATGTAAGGATCAGTGTATGCTGTGGACCTCGTTAGGATTTTTTGGTTCTCTATACCAAAGATGAACTCATTCAAGACTGTCTGGTCTCAGGATTGAAGGATGGAGACCCAGTCTTTAGAAAGATCTCCACACCCCTGAAAGCCAGATGCCTGGATCCATTACTCTGTCCTTTTGTAGCAGCAGCTTGTTGAAAGGTCTGGGTTGGTGCCAATATTTCTTGGACTCAAAACCTTGTTTTGGTTCATACCGTTGTTTTCGCTGTAGCACATCTTCTTAGGAAAAACTGTAAGTCAGTTAAAATATCTGAGTTTTTGCATGTCTAAAAATGTCCTTTTTCTTCCCTTCCATGGAGAAAAAGGTGCTGTTAGCTGGCGGGAGACCTGCTGCTAATAGTGATACTTCCTATTCAAATGGACAATTTCACAGAACAACAACATTAGACAGGTTGACTCTGTGACCATGATGGAGCAAATAAAAAACAGGATCACTCTGGAAAAGTGTCTGTGCACAGATAGCAATGAGAACACAGAGCAAACTTTAATAATGTCCAGCATCCTCTCTCCTAGCTAGCATGAGCGATTGCTGTTTCTGTGCCGCTTAATCTTTAGACCTACCTGCTCCATCTGTGGACTCCTAGATAAAAATTATTAAGATACCTTTTCATAGGATCCTTCCCACCACCGACCGGACAGCACCCCAATCAAAGCAAACCCTACTTCCTGGCATTCTTTCCAAAATCACTAAGCACAAGCCTAAATCTTATAATAAATACTGCCTTAGCACCTGCTTACAGATGTCCTTACCTCCCCGGTGAAACCTTTACTGCAGCCAGAATCAATGGATTCAATCTTATTCAACTATAGGGATGTTTCTGGTGTTTTTTTGTTTTTTGTTTTTGTTTTTCAATTCAGTTCAGTCACTCAGTTGTGTCCGACTCTTTGCGACCCCATGGACTGTAGCCCGCCAGGCTCCTCCGTCCATGGGATTCTCCAGGCAAGAATACTGGAGTGGGTTGCCATTTCCTTCTCCAGGGGCATCTTCCCAACCCAGGGATTGAACCCAGGTCTCCCACACTGCAGGCAGACGCTTTAACCTCTGAGCTACCAGGGAAGCCCCTGGTTTTTTTTTTTTTTTTCACTATTGAATATTGACATAGCTTATTTCTAATTTAGCTGGATATGCAATTTTAGGTTAAAATATCTCATTGTCACAGAACTTTGGAACTATTACTGTCTACTAGCCTTAGTCTTTCTGATGAGGAGTGTGTTGCCAGGCTAGATTTTGTTTCTTTGTAAAATGTATATTTAGGTCCTTTGAAAGCTTTAGGGGAAAGAATAACATTAGGTAATACATACCAAGGACTCATCATATTTCAGACCTTAAACAATGTATTCTTCATGCCTTAGTTTATTTAATCCTCACAAAAGCCAAATGAGAGAGCTGCTACCTGAGGTTAATATAAATGAAGCAACTGGCCCAAGGTCACAAGGCTAGTTAGTGGCGGAGCTGGACTTCAGCCCAGATCTGTCCTCCTCTTAATCCCTGAGGCTGCACAATTATGCTAATGACACTTGAGGATTGTCTCATGAGCATTCTGGCATAAAGCTTTACTTAGTGAAAAAGTTGAAACTACTGATTAAAATCAGGATTTGAGATTACATATGGCTTTCATTGGCAGGCAGCTCTCAATTTACAAATGGGCTTGGTTTTAAAATTTCCTCATTCTTAGCTGAATGTAATTCAACCTTGGGGATAAGAAAGTCAGCACCAAGTCCAAAGAGAATAGAATATGATGAACTTCTCTCCCTCCCCCCTACCCCCCGCCCAACACACACACAAAACGCTGGAATCATTTTGAAACATTGGCATTTCCTGACCAACGTGCTAGACCACAAGAGAAATTTGCATTGTAAAACCTAGAAATTTCATTTAGAATGAGCTAAGAACCTCTGTGTTATTTATTTATTTATTTTGTGGCACTTGAAATGCACATATGTGGTTACAACAAATGAGAATGCAAACTGATACAAAAAAATGTTTACAATTAAAATACAAGAGGTCTATGTGAGGGAGGGTGGAGTATGAAAATGGCTGCCAGACTAGGTCTTTGATGATGAAATCCCTACATGTGAAGCTCCCATCAGGGTTTCCAAGCTAGCAGATCATGCTAAGGCTGAACAACTCCTCAACTCTCTTCAAAATCATAGCAACCTCAGCATATCTCTTTCCTCATTCCATGTTTCCTGTGTGACCCCTAGTTTTCTATGCTTTCAGGAAAAAGAAGAGCAAGTGACCAGAGCCAGTTTTTGATGACACCATGTTGATGCAATTTTTCGCAAGAAGTCTCCCATTGCATCTAGCATTTAAACATGTAATGACTTTCCTGCTGTGGTAAACAGTGCTATACTTGGCTTTACCATGGTCAAGCAGAAAAGTCATAGGGTTTGGAATATGAATCTTGGCACAAGGAATATGGGACTATTCACTCATTGGCTAAGAGCATAGCATCTCTTAGTGATTCCTCTAGAAATTGTGGAGCAATTACAACCTCTCATTCTCTCCCATTTCTAAGGGGCTTTTTAAAATGAAATGATAACTCTTGTTGATCTCTGGAGTGGGATAACTGTTGTAGAACATGGTGTGTGTGTCTAGAAAGAGATGTTTCCAGGGCACCTGTTCCCATTTCCCAGGAGGATGGTAACTGTTGAGGATGTTGTTAGCCGGAGGAGGCAGAGGTGGAGGTCAGACTGAAGGCATCTTTGTGAACATTGATTTGCTCTGTTTCCTGCTGCTGCTAAGTCGCTTCAGTCGTGTCCGACTCTGTGTGACCCCAGAGATGGCAGCCCACCAGGCTCCCCCGTCCCTGGGATTCTCCAGGCAAGAACACTGGAGTGGGGTGCCATTGCCTTCTCTGGCTCTGTTCCGTAGTGATGGTGAAAGATCAGTTTCAGTAATAATAAAGTTAGCAGTTTCTGCTAATCCTCAACTGAATACACACACTAGTTAGTAAAGCAAAGTTACAAACTCCTGTAACCATTATAGGCAGGTCAACTGACCCCCTATTATATAACACACACTTTAGTAGGAATATGAAGTTCTCGAAGAAGTCAAGGAAAATGAAGCCCACAGCCTGAATCCCACACTATTCTGTAGGTGGAAAACTCAGGAATATTTCTTCCCCCAGGAATTAAAAAAGAATCATCATTATCATTTGTACTGAGTCCCTCAGGTCTCTGCTCCTGCAGGTTTTCTTTAACTCTCCTTCAGGCATCTTGAGATTCAGAGGAGAGAAAACAGGATTTCCTTGAGAGCCAAATCTCTGGATGTTTCTAATGTGCTATAGCTCAGTTTTACTAACAAATTCTGATGCAATATGATTAGAGCTGAGTAATATTTAGATCCAGTGGCCCAGTCACTCCCTCCAGCAATTTGATGGTGCTGCAGAGGGAAAGAAGTGAAGGGAAGGAATTGGAGTGAATTGTAGAAAGAGAAGAGTTCTGTTTAGTTTCCTCTGACAAAAATGCTGATATGCCAAAAAGAAAAAAAACACATCACACACAGAGCTGCACATCCTACTATAGATTAAACTTCAGATTTTTGCTAATATCATCTGCTTCTCTTAACCAAAATCAAACAAAAAAGACCCAAAACAAAAAATAGACAGAATGTCAAATCCTCTGTCTCTCAAAGAATATATAAATTTTTTTGCAAAATTAAACAGTAATTATAATTGCTCTGACTAGAGCTATACAGGCTAAACCTTAGCCCTGAGATTCATTTCTTTTCTGATAATAGTCAAGGTGAAGAAATAGTTAGTTCATCATCTGCTGTATATCAAGATTCAGTTCAGTCTCTCAGTTCTGTCTGACTCTTTGTGACCCCATGGACTGCAGCACGCCAGGCTTCCCTGTCCATCATCAACTCCCAGAACTTGCTCAAACTCATGTCCATTGCATTGATGATGCCATCCAACCATCTCATCCTCTGTCGTCCCCTTCTCCTCCTGCCTTCAATCTTTCCCAGCATCAGGATCTTTTCAAATGAGTCAGTTCTTCGCATCAGGTGGCCAACGTATTGGAGTTTCAGCTTCAGCATCAGTCCTTCCGATGAATATTCAGGACTGATTTCCTTTAGGATGGACTGGTTGGAACTCCTTGCAGTCCAAGGGACTCTCAAGAGTCTTATCTAATACCACAGTTAAAAAGCATCAATTCTTCAGTGCTCAGCCTTCTTTATGGTCCAGCTCTCACATCCATACATGACTACTGGAAAAACCAAAGCTTTGACTAGACCAAACTTTGTCCATAAAATAATGTCTCTGCTTTTTAATATGCTGTCTAGGTTGGTCATAGCTTTTCTCCCAAGCAGCAAGCATCTTTTAATTTCACGGCAGCAGTAACCATCTGCAGTGATCTTGGAGCCCAAGAAAATAAAGTCTGCCACTGTTTCCATTGTTTCCCCACCTATTTTCCATGATGTGATAGGACTGGATGTCATGATTTTAGTTTTCTGAATGTTGAGTTTTAAGCCAACTTTTCCACTCTCATCAAGAGGCTCTCTAGTTCTTCTTCACTTATTGCCATAAGGTTGGTATCATCTGCATATCTGAGGTTATTGATATTTCTCCCAGCATTCTTGATTTCAACTTGGGCTTCATCCAGCCCAGCATTTCACATGATGTACTCTGCATATAATTTAAATAAGCAGGGTGACAATATACAGCCTTGATGTACTCCTTTCCCAATTTGGATCCAGTCCATTTTTCCATGTCCAGTTCTAACTATTGCTTCTTGACCTGCATACAGATTTCTCAGAAGGCAGATAAGGTGGCCTGGTATTCCCATATCTTTAAGAATTTTCCACAGTTTGTTGTGGTCCACACAGTCAAAGACTTTGACATAGTCACTAAAGCAGAAGTAGATGTTTTCTGGAACTTTCTTGCTTTTTCAATGATCTGGAGGATGTTGGCAATTTGATCTCTGGTTCCTCTGACTTTTCTAAATCCAGCTTGAACATCTAGCAGTTCATGGTTCGCATACTGTTGAAGCCTGGCTTGGAGAATTTTGAGCATTACTTTGCTAGCGTGTGAGATGAGTGCAATTGTGTGGTAGTTTGAACATTCTTTGCATTGCTTTTCTTTGGGATTGGAATGAAAACTGACCTTTTCCAGTCCTGTGCCACTGCTGAGTTTTCCAAATTTGCTAGCATATTGGGTGCAATACTTTCACAGCATCATCTTTTAGAATTTGAAAGAGCTCAACTGAAATCCCATCACCTCCACTAAGTTTGTTCATAGTGTTGCTTCCTAAGACCCACTTGACTTCGCATTCCAGGATGTCTGGCTCTAGGTGAGGGATCACACCACCGTGGTTATCTGGGTCATGAAGATTTTTTTTTGTATAGTTCTTCTGTGTATTCTTGCCACCTCTTCTTAATATCTTCTGCTTCTGTTAGGTCCATACTGTTTCTGTCCTTTATTCTGCCATTGTTGCATGAAATGTTCCCTTGATATCTCTAATTTTCTTGAAGAGATCTCTAGTCGTTCCCATTCTATTGTTTTCCTCTATTTCTTTGCACTGTCACCGAGGAAGGCTTTCTTATGTCCCCTTGCTATTTTTTGGAACTCTGCATCCAAATTGGTATATCTTTCCTTTTTTCCTTTGCCTTTAGCTTCTCTTCTTTTCTCAGCTATTTGTAAGTAATATCAAGATTACTGCTAGCGAAAAGTGGTAATTTTTGATTCAACCAAGAGTCTGTGGTTATTCACAGATTCCTTGAAAAGCTTCTTCTCCTAATGTTTCAGTGGTCTTTGGTTTCAAGAATAAGATGCCATTGGTAATCTTGCCTTCACTGTATTTATATAATTTACCTTTTAAGTGTAGTTGATTTGTTCAAGAATCTACTACTGGTAGAGTAGCAAGGTATCCTATATCAGGTACAGGAAAATCAGGGTTTAACCAATCATTTCTTGTTGATCGGTTGTGGCCAACTGTTTATGACCCCATGCAGCAAGACAGGATTCCCTGTCCTTTACCATCTCCTGGAGTTTCCTCAAACTCATGTCCATGTAGTCGATGATGCCATCCAACCATCTCATTGTCTTTTGCCCTCTTCTCCTCCTGCTCTCAGTCTTTCCCAGCATCAGGGTCTTTTCCTTTGAGTTGGCTCTTAGCATCAGGTGGCCAAAGTATTAGAGCTTCAGCTTCAGCATCAGTCCCTCCAATGAATATTCATGATTTATTTCCTTTAGCATTGACTGGTTTGATCTCCTTGCTGTCCAAGGCAGTCTCAAGAGTCTTATCCAGCACCACAGTTCAAAAGCATCAATTCTTTGGCACCCAGCCTTCTTTACGATTCAACTCACACCTGTACCTGACTACTGGAAACACCACAGCTTTGACTGAATGGACCTTTGTCAGAAAAATGTTGTCTCTACTTTTTAATATGCTCCATTGTTTTGACATAGCTTTTCTTTCAAGGAGCAAATATCTTTTAATTTCATGGCCACAGTCACCATCTTCAGTGATTTTGGAACCCAACAAAATAAAGCCTGTTACTGTTTCCAATTTCCCCCATCTATTTGTAGTGAAGTGTTGGAACCAGATGCTGTAATCTTAGTTTTTTCAATGTTAAGTTTTCAGCTAGCTTTTTCACTGTCCTCTTTTACCTTCATCAAGTCTCTCGTTAGTTCCTCTTCCCTTTCTATCCTATGGTGTCATCTGTATATCTGAGGTTACTGATACTTCTGACAATCTTGATTCCAACTTGAACTTCATCCAGCCCGGCATTTCACATTTTGTCCTCTGCATGTAAGTTAAATAAGCAGGGTGACAATGTATAGCCATAAGGTTTAAATTCAAGCTTTACCACCAAATAGCTATCTGACCATGATCTTAGACCTTGTATCTTCAGAAAAGGAACATTAATAATATGTGTTTCACTGAGTTATTGTGAAACTTTACAGAGGGTATATAAAATGGTCAAACTTTGTATAACATAGATTAAGTGCCAAATAAATGATGTTAGGTTTACCCCTTATCAAGGTAAGTGAAATTTGGATACAGTACAAATAGTTAAGACCCTACTTAAGGCTTAAGTTAATTCCAATTTTATTAATGCTTAGCTATGTTAAAATCTGCTGCAGAACCTTAATGAATGTAGATAATTAACTGCAGAGTTTCTGGAAAGTGAATTGTTTTTTTCAAAGACCTACCTTCACGACTTTCTTAGACGTGAGGTTTAAAACAAGACCTAACCTCTGTACTAAAAACTAAAGTTGTTCTTTCTGAAGACAAGATCTTTCTTTATTGCAGAGATTCAAGTTCTCCCAAGCTCTTCTCATATTTAAAATGTGTTTTGACTTTCTGTCAGTTGCTAAAACAATAACAACTGTCACATATGACAAAGGAATTAAAGAAGACTTTGTGAACTCTCTCTCTGATTTGAAAACCCTTGACAATGGTTCTAGCTGATGGTAGCAGTTTTCAGAGTGGACCACCGCAATACCTCAGGGACTATAGACAACTTTCTTGATGTTTGATTTTCTTCCCAGTAACTCAAGGATTTAACAGAAAGGTTAAATCTTTCACAGATTCTCTAGCTCCCATTCCTGCAGATAGCCTGGGGTGACTTTGTGATTAGAAAGAAAGTATTTGAAGGCCTGACAACATGGACTGTTGGATCCATGAATCTTCTTGAATCTTTTAATGTCTCCTTATCAGAAGGTGTCCATATTTTCAACCTTGCATACCATATCAACCCCTTGAAATACCCCTTCTTTATCATCTTTACTATAAAATATTATTCCAGTCTGCCAGAAAATCCATGGCAATGTGCTTCCACAAAGCCCAGAGGATTCAGGCATGAGAGATATATAAAATTACTGGTAACATAATTCTCTATAAATCATTAGAAGTCTGAGGTCTTGCCTCAGTGGTTAGAATTCACTGGAGCTGGACAAGATGAAAGTACACTTGCAAATAACAAAAAACTGCTAAACATCACTGCAGAATACCTTTTCTCTTTTATAGATGCTGTTGGAATCTAAGCATTTCAATAAGAAAGTGACTTCTTGCTACTGGGTGAAACCTGTAAGAGAAAATTGGATTTCATTGAAGTATGAGGTGTTCCAAACACTCATTGCCTCAATCTACTTGAAAAACAGCTCCCTCACCACTCAGAGATGTATTAATATCCCTCCCCTGTCAGTTCTTTGGGTTGCAACTAAGCCAAAAATGAAATTCACTGGAAGTTGTAAGTAACAGAAGATCTTTGTCATAAATGCCAGAAAATTATCGTGGAGAAAAGTTACATTTCATCAGCATTTTTCAAAGATTGTTTCTTTTTGTATTTTTTTTCCCCTAAAGAGAAAAGAATTTCATTTCTAGACTGTGATAAGTTTTCTACTGGCCTGGCCTAGGTTGAAACATGGAGTTGAGTGAAAACATTTGCAAAAAGCCTGGAACCTTTTACCTGGGGAAATAATATCCAAATGATCTGAGGTTTAGGAATGTCATATAATAACAGATTATGATTTTATGGCTTTGGGGGTTTACACTGCTTTTTCATACTTCAGGTAGTGACACCTTTCCAAATATGTCCATAATCCTGATGTTTACATTTTCTTGAGTAAATGTTTTCCAACTATAAGCTGCTCTTTTTTTCCACATCCTCAATTGCCCCTGACATTTGTATAGCATTTTCTTGCTTTCTTTGGTTATCATCTTCTGCATTTTATTTGCACTTCTTGAATCCAAAGGTAGAGTGGTAGAGAGAAAATGAATAAGGACTTACAGAGTCCTTAGCGATATTAAAGTTATTGATTTAAATATATGAGGATCAGCAAAGGCTGTCTTCTTGAAAAACTGATCCTGTTTCTCATCTGATTCTGCATTAAGGCAGTCTTCAGTTCAGTTCAGTTCCTTTGCTCAGTCGTGTCCGACTCTTTGAGACCCCATGGAGTGCAGCACACCAGGCTTCCCTGTCCATCACCAACTCCCGGAGCTTGTTCAAACTCATGTCCATTGAGTTGGTGATGCCATCCAACCATTTCATCCTCTTTCATCCCCTTCTTCTCCTGCCTTCAATCTTTCCCAGCATCAGGGTCTTTTCCAATGAGTCAGTTCTTTGCATCAGGTGGCCAAAATGGAGCTTCAGCATCAGTCCTTCCAATGAATATTCAGGACTCATTTCCTTTAGGGTTGATTGGTTTGATCTCCTTGCAGTGCAAGGGACTCGACTCTCAAGAGTCTTCTCCAACACCACAGCTCAAAAGCTCTTTAGCACTCAGAAATTATGGTCTAACTCTCATATCCATAAATGACTACTGAAAAAACCATAGCTTTGACTGGATGGACCTTTGCCGGCAAAGTTAGGTCTCTGCTTTTTAATATGCTGTCTAGGTAGGTTATAACCTTTCTTCCAAGGAGCAAGCGTCTTTTGGTTTCATGGCAGCAGTCACCATCTTCAGTGATTTCAGAGCCCAAGAAAATAGTCTGTCACTGTTTCCATTGTTTTCCCATCTTTTTGCCACGAGTGACGGAAGTGGATGCCATGATCTTTGTTTTTTGAATGTTGAGTTTTAAACCAGCTTTTTCACTTTCTTCTTTCAATTTCATCAAGAGGTTCTTTAGTGACTCTTCACTTTCTGCCATAAAGGTGGTGTCATCTGTATATCTGAGGTTATTGATATTTTTCCCAGAAATCTTGATTCCAGCTTGTGCTTCATCCAGCCTGGCATTTCTCGTGATGTACTCTGCATAGAAGTTCAACAAACAGGGTGACAATATACAGCCTTGATGTACTCCTTTCCCCATTTGGAACCAGTTTGTTGTTCCATGTCTGGTTCAAACTGTTTCTTCTTGACCTACATACAGATTTCTCAGGAGGCAGGTAAGATGATCTGGTTTTCTCACCTGTTTAAGAATTTGTCACAGTTTGTTGTGATCCACACAGTCAGAGGCTTTGGCATAGTCTATAAAGCAGAAGTAGATGTTTTTTTCTTGAATTCTCTTGCTTTTAGTCTGATCCAACAGATGCTGGCAAGTTTAGCTAATACTAAAATTATTTTTTAGAAATAATGGAGGTGAATGGATTCATGGCTACTATTTAGTGTTATAAGGTAACACTCACTAAGCCTCAGGCTATTCCTGAAGAGTACTGAGGAAGGAAGCCATTTGGAATGCAGTTTTAGGAAATTGGATGTGAGTGTGAGTGTGTGCACATGCAGAAACACACTCACATGGCAGAATTGCCTAGAAGTGTACTTATTCAGTCAAAACCAAGTAACATAATCAAGTTCTTCTATTGAATCAAAGAAAGATGACATTCTCCTTCATTTTCTGAAGGAAAGAATGAACATCTCCCCAACCTCCCCCAAAAAAGAGATTGAATGCTTTGCATATGATTTTAGCAAACCACAAACAACACAACATTAAACATTCCAAATTTTATTGGACTCATTAAATGTTGTATTGGAGAAGAGGTTTTTAAAATATACCTAGAAAACAAAAATGCCTTTTTAGTGACTATTAATGTTTTATAGTCACTATTAAGATCTGCTGAAATAGCATATTTTATGCAGTTTAAGTACTTATTATTTTTCAGCCTTTCTTAGCCTTGTCAATTTTGCTTTTCCAAACTGGAGAACTCAAGATCGTTTTACATTCTACTAAGTCTTGTTGATTCTTCATAAGATTTTTCACATGTATTCTTTCCCTTTCTACTGTATTACTATTATCTAGGTTTTTTATTCTTCCACCCATGACCTTCTAATATCTTCCCCTCTGATCTCCATGATTCTGATCCTTTTCCTAATCTGTCTTCTGAAGTAGTGGCCAAATGCATCTTCCTGAAAGATTTATAAGGCTCTTGGCAAACAAAACAACCATTAAGTCTTTTCATTGATTTCTCATTCCTGGAGGATAAAGTTCAGACTTCTCTTTTGGGTGTGAACTCTCTAATGAATCCAGACTGTTTGCTTACTGATTCCCCAACTTGTCTAGAACATCAAAATTTGTACATCCTTCAGTTCAGTTCAGTCACTGAGTCGTGTCCAACTCTTTGCGACCCCATGAATCGCAGCACGCCAGGCCTCCCTGTCCATCACCAACTCCCGGAGTTCACTCAGACTCATGTCCATCGAGTCAGTGATGCCATCCAGCCATTTCATCCTCTGTCGTCCCCTTCTCCTCCTGCCCCCAATCCCTCCCAGCATCAGAGTCTTTTCCAATGAGTCAACTCTTCGCATGAAGTGGCCAAAGTACTGGAGTTTCAGCTTTAGCATCATTCCTTCCAAAGAAATCCCAGGGCTGATCTCCTTCAGAATGGACTGGTTGGATCTCCTTGCAGTCCAAGGACTCTCAAGAGTCTTCTCCAACACCACAGTTCAAAGGCATCAATTCTTCGACTCTCAGTCTTCTTCACAGTCCAACTGTCACATCCATACGTGACCACAGAAAAAACCATAGCCTTGACTAGACGGACCTTAGTTGGCAAAGTAATGTCTCTGCTTTTGAATATGCTATCTAGGTTGGTCATAACTTTTCTTCCAAGGAGTAAGTGTCTTTTAATTTCATGGCTGCAATCACCATCTGCAGTGATTTTGGAGCCCCCCAAAATAAAGTCTGACACTGTTTCCACTGTTTCCCCATCTATTTCCCATGAAGTGATGGGACTGGATGCCATGATCTTCATTTTCTGAATGTTGAGCTTTAAGCCAACTTTTTCACTCTCCACTTTCACTTTCATCACTTTTCAGTATAAAAAGGCAAAATGTGCATCCTTACCTGTTGCTTTTCCTCTTCCTTCATCAAACGGTTATCAGGATGTTTTCAGAGTCTGTTCAGTTAAAAAATATTTTAATTGATGTATAGTTGATCTATGTGTTAGTTATATTAGTGTTAATGTTACATTAGTTTCTGATGTACAGCAAAGTGTTTCAGTTATACACATTATATTATTTTTCATAATCTTTTCCATTATAGCTTATTACAAAATATTGAGTATAGTTCCCTGGGCTACAAAGTAGGTCTTTGTTGGTTATCTATTTTATATATAGTAATGTGTATCTGTTTATCCAAAACTCCTCGTTTATTTCCCCCACTACCACTTTCCCCTTTGGTAACCACTGTTTGTTTTCTATGAATGTGAGTCTATTTCTATTTTGTAAGTAAATTCACTTGTATCATTTTTTTAGATTCCACATATAAGTAATATCATTTGTCTTTGTCTGGCTTACTTCACTTAATATGATAATTTCTGGGTCCATCTATGTTGCTGCAATTGGCATGATTTCATTCTTGTTTACGACTGACTAATATTCCACTGTATAGACTTACCACATCTTCTCTATCCATTCATCTGTCACTGGACACTTTGGTTGCTACCATGTCTTGGCTATTGTAAATTGTGCCGCTATGAGCATAGGGGTGTGTGTATCTTTTAGGGTTATAATTTTTTCCAGCTATATGCCCAGGAGTGAGATTGCTGGATCATATGACAGTTCTAATTTTAGTCTTTTAAGGAAGTTCTGTACTATTCTCCACAGTGGCGGTACCAATTTACATGCCCACCAACAGTGCAGAAGGGTTCTCAGGGCTTGTTTCTAGAGCAGGTCTAGTGATAGGGCTGCTGCTGCTAAGTCGCTTCAGTCGTGTCCGACTCTGTGCGACCCCATAGACGGCAGCCCACCAGGCTCCCCCGTCCCTGGGATTCTCCAGGCAAGAACACTGGAGTGGGTTTCCATTTCCTTCTCCAATGCATGAAAGTGAAAAGTGAAAGTAAAATTGCTCAGTCATGTCTGACTCTTAGCGACCCCATGGACTGCAGCCTACCAGGCTCCTCTGTCCATGGGATTTTCCAGGCAAGAGTACTGGAGTGGATTGCCATTGCCTTCTCCGTGATAGGGCTATAGAACCATTACTGATAGCATAGATAGGAAATGAACTTTAAAAAAGCATTAAGTGAAGGAATAAAATTTCTTGTACTGTGAAGGCTAAAGTTGTGATCTACTTGGGGGAGAAATGGAGATGGCGACTAAGTGTTCACCTGCAGAATGAATACAGTGACTTATCAGACAGAGAAAATGCAGAGCAAAGTTTAGGGGCTGCATGAGTTTGCCAGGGCTGCCTTAACCAAGTGCCACAAACTGAGTGACTTAAATGATGGAAATATATTGTCTCACAGTTCTGTAAGCTTGAAGTCCAATATCAAGACATCAGCAGGATGGGTTCCTTCTGAAAGCTATGAGGGAAGGATGAGTTCTAGGTCTGTAACTGGCTTGTAAATGGCTATCTTCTCTTTATGTCTCTTTACATTTTCTCTTCTCTATGCATGTCTGTCTCTCTGACTAAATTTTCACTTTTTAAGGATACCAGTCATTTTAGATTGGAGCCCACCCTAATGATCTCATTTTAACTAGATCACCTTGGTGATTCAATCTCCAAAATAGGTCACATTCTGTGATATTCTGGGGGAATATATCATAGATTAAAATAGATAGATAAAGGGTTGTCTTGCTTGCTCTAAATAATTTTTTTGGTCATTTTAACTTACTGTCTTCTGTGTTGCTTTATGACATCAACCATGGTTTCAAATGGCAATAATCTTGGATTTTTCCTGCTACTGGAAATTTAACCCACAGCTGACTTTATCATACTTTGTTTTTTTTTTGCTAGTAGTTGGAGTAGTCCAAGCCCTGGAGAGAAGACCTGGAGGTGGAGATGGAGTGCCTCCTCCTAGTAATACTTCCAGTGCCAGGATGAGTAGGAGTTTTGGCCATTCTTGTAGCCACAAACAGCTGTGAAGTAAGAAAGGGGTATGAGTTTGTGTAATGGAGGATTACAGGGCACAGGAAATGGAGCAGGAAGCGTGTCCACCCTTGGTCAAGCATGAACAACACTTTTTACTGCTCTGAGGAACAGAAATATCATTCTTGTTCTTGATTTTCTTTCCATGGACACACAAAGTAGAAACAGGGAAAAGCTGAAAACATACTGAATCAGGTTATAGGCATCTAGCACAGAGCGGATTGAAAACAGGATGAAATATTCAGAGGCTGTGCCAACCCTCCAGAAATTGTGTAACTTTAAAAATATTAATAATAAAATATATGCAATTGTGGTAAGTGTTATGTGATACTACTTTGAAAACACAGCTTGGTGCAGGCAGCAGAGGGAGAGGTGTATGAGTTTTTTTTGTTTTTGTTTTTTTTAATTGCTATATAACAATAACCACAAAATTAGTGGCTCAAAATAATACCTGTTTATTATCTCACATTTTCTGTAGGTCAGAAATTTTGTCACTACATAGATGGAGGTCCTCTGGTGAGGCTCTCACTACAATGAAATCAAGGTGTCTGCAGGGCTATGTTCTCATTTGGAGGGCAGGGTATGTTTCAAATTCATCCAGGTTGTTGGCTGAATTCAGTTCCTTGTGGTTGTAGGACTAAGGTTCCTCCTTCTTGCTAGTTTTTGACCAGAGGCTGCTCTCAGTTTCTAAGAGTTGCCCTTAGGTCCCAGTCATGTCACCTTCACAAAACATGACAGCTTACATTTTCAAAATCAGTAGACGAATCTCTCTAGCCTGTTCTCACTGAGTCTTGGTATAATGTGGCATGATCATGGGAGTGACTAGCTATTATGTTCACAGGTTCTGTTCAGACATCAGGGGAGGGGATTATTATATAGGACATGTATACCAGGTAGTAGAAATATATGGGGCCATCTTAAAATTCTGTGTATGGAAAAATATTGAAGTTTCATTAAAAGATCAGGTTAGTAAAACAGCATGATGTGTTTTTTCAAAACTCCCTAGAAACCAAAAATATTTCTCTGTGTATAGTAGTAGTAGTAGTAGTAGTAGTAGTAAAGTCGCTAAGTCGTGTCCGACTCTTGCGACCCCCGTGGACTGTAGCCTGCCAGGCTCTTCTGTCAGAGTTATAAATTCTCAGAGGATATAAGTTATTGCAGGAGGTGAGCATTGAGATTTTCTCGTGGCAAGGGTAAGTGAAGAGCAGTTGTAATTGTCATAATTAAAATTCCCTTTTCTGTTCTAACGTTCATCCTCCTTTGCATCTCCCATTCAAGGTCTGACCCTGAATTTTGCTGGTAATGAAATTCTCTAAAAGCTTAATTTTAATAAACAACTTGGCCGAAGTATGGAGCAGGGTATAATGTAAAAAGCCTCCTGAAGTCTCCTTCTCTATAGATGTGGCCACAGAAGTGTTTTCAGAGCACCCTTTGCCTCATCTCTGCTGGTGCATGCTTCGAGGTTGTCTTGAGATTGTATTCTTTCTCTCCAAGTAAATAGTCAGGGCAGTCTCATATGTGAATATGAAACAAGATAGATTCTCCCCCTGTTTCCCAGGACTAGTTGTAGTTATATGTGTCCAGCTGACAAGGTACGTGGCTGTGTTCTGGAGCTTTATCCCCTGGTGTAACTACCCTCAGTACCACTCTGTTGAGCAGTGGTAAGCTATATCTAAGCCTGTCAGTGTGGTCTCTTTGAAATCTACCTCTGAAGGTGTAGGCGAAACAGCTATATCATCTTGAGTTTGTCGCTTGTAATGCCATTTGTCGCTTGTAAGGACAAGTGAATAATTTCCATCTCTCACCTCATGTGCAGTTGCCTCTACTCCAATCTCCCTCAAGTTAGCTCACCTGGTAGGTATTGCCAGCCTGGGTGTCAGGAGGGTTTATTTTCCTGGTGCTGGCTCCAGCCCTATATTCCTGGCCTGTCTGTTTCATGTTTCCTGCCGGATGAAAGGTGTGGTCCTAGCACTTCTCAGCCTCCAGGGGTCAGACTCCGCTTTCCAAAGTGTGTGAATGCCTCACCTGCCAAGAAGCCCACCTCTTTAACTTATGAAGACATAGGGGCTAATGTCTGCCAAGAATATTGTAAGCTCCTTCTTTAAATGAGATCATGTGCCCAATTTTGTGGTGACAGGACATCATTATTGGGCTAATAAGACTCTAAGTATAATTTCATTGTCTGAAAATAGCCAATGATTTCCTATTAAATGCAAAAAAGTTCAAGATTTACACATATTTAAAAAAATTTAGGTTTGCTATTGTGTTGCCAATCAGCATTAATGTTCATTATACTAGGGATAATTTAGGTTGAAAAGATTAGTGACAATGTAAATATAAAATATCTCAACCACTGTATGTGCTAATGTAGATTAGCTTGAGTTTCTTCTTTTAGAAATATATCTAATTTTCGAATTTTTATTACATATATGAGACACATATGTACTTTATGTGTTGTCTGTCTATCACTGTCACTGTTTCAGTTACCTGTTGACGCATAACACCAACAACATTTACTTTGCTCAAGGATCTGCTGTTTGGACAGGGGCTTGGTGGAGATCTTTAGTTTCTGTCTCATTGGGTATCAGCTGAGTGTCTCAAAGGCTAGGGGTTGGGATCAGCAGAAGTTCTCTTCCCCTGCATTTCAGGTGCCCAGATTGGGAAGCTTCAAACAACTGGAGGTGGGCCTCCTAGGGTATCTATCTGCACATGGTCTTTTCATGTGGTTTTAAATAAAAATTAATTAATTAATTTAAATTGGAAACTAATTATTTTACAATATTGTGGTGGTTTTTGCCATACATCGACATGAATCAGCCACAGGTGTACACGTATGGAACCCCCTTTCCACCTCTCTCCCCACCCCATCCCTCTGGGTTGTCCCAGAGCACCCTGCTTCATGTACTGAGCTTGCACTGGTTGTCTATTTCACACATGGTAATATACATGTTTCAATGCTATTCTCTCAAATCATCCCACCCTGGCCTTCTCCCACAGAGTCCAAAAGTCTGTTCTTTACATCTGTGTCTCTTTTGCTGTCTAACACATGGGGTCGTTACTGTCTTTCTAAACTCCATGTATATATGCATTAATGTTTTTCTAGCATGATTACTTCAGGCTAGCTGTCCATCTTGCTCATCTCCTTGGGCTACCAGGTGCATGTTTCCAGAAAGACAGAGAGGGAGAGAGGATGAGAAAGAGAGCAGGCTTCAGGAGGAGGCTGCATAACCCTTCACTGTCTAGCCTCGCCAGCAGACAGCATCACTTCTGCCACACTGTGATTGTTGAGTCTGTCGTAAGGGCTTATTCAGGTTCAGAGTCGGGAAAGTAGGCTTCACGTCTCCATGGGAGAGTCGCGAGCATCTAGAAGGGCAAATGGGGCTGGAAATATTGTTGTGACCATTTTTGAGAGGTACAATCTGCCATAATCTCATTACTGAATGTAGACAGATGTGGAACCAGAAATCTCCTGAGGGAGTGGATTAGAGGTGAGGACTGGAATTGCTGCCACAAGCTGAGAAGTGGTGCTGGTGTTGTGAACTAGTGAAAGAGTGCCGCCTTTAGAGTCTAAAGAACTAGTTTGAAGCACAGTTCCATGACACCCTGCATGTGAGGCTGTCAGCAAGTTACCAAACGTCTATGAGCATCGGGTTGCCCATCTGTGAGCATACATTGCTTCCTACCCAGCATTGTTGCAAAGATGAAATAAAGTAATGTACATACGAAAATGCCTATTACAGAAAAAGTGCTATAAAATGTTAGTGTAACCCTGTAGGGTAGCATCTATAAAACTGTTAGTGTAACCCAAATAGGAGACATTTGGCTTCTGTAGTCCTCGGGGATGTGAGGGTCATCCTTCTCCGAAAAGATTTTAAAAACCACCTTGAGCTCTGTGCAGAAAAGAGTTAACACAGCAGACCCAAGACTGGTGTCCTTAGGAAAGCCTATTTATGAGGATGGCCCTTGCCTGGCATCTGGGAACTTGGATGCTGCTGAGTCCTGTGAGCCCTTCTGGCCAAACCTGAACCTAGGGATGGCATTGGATACCCTGACATAGGTTCCTAGCCCGTAGTTGGCAAGAATTCAGTTCTCAGGGGACACCTTTTTCTCCTAGTCGCTGCTTGCTCCAGGTTCCAGTTTCCTCTAGAGATGTGTTTTCCTTCCTATATTTCTTTGTCTTTCTGCTTGGACTGCCTTTCCTGCCCACCCCTGCCCGCCCCCTGCCAAGGAAACCCAATTGTAAAATGGAGCTCTGTGCTCTGCTAATTATTTCTGTATAGCACCACTATCAGAAGCCAATGGGTGGAACAGACCTTTTCTAAAGGTTGCAAACAATCAAGGAGAATTACTGTGCACACCAGCACAAGACTTCACATGTAATATAAGACATCCCACATCCTAAGAATCCCTCAGCCAACATCACCTCTAGAAGATTTTCTCTGACCACTGTGTTCTCCACAGACATTACTTGGTATCTCCCCCTTTTCTCCTCATTGTGGTCTCTCCATCTGCTCTCCTTTAGCCTTCAGCAATGCCCCGATTATGTCCAGTCCCTTCATTAAGTATGCCCAGCACTTGAGTTTCCTCTGCGTGTGTTAGTACCTGCAGAGCTGCAGGACACTAGTGCGTGACCAAAAAGCCAACCAAGATGTGTTTTTCTGAGCAACGACAGTTGAGGTAAGAGTTTTCAATGTTTCTGTTATCACTGATTTAAATGTTGGTATTGTATATCTACTAATTTTTTCAGAGACATAAACACTTATTTCATCAAGGTAATTCATATCTGACTGTTTCATAGCCACGTAGTTTTTCCTGCCTTTAGCTGTAACTTGAGGTCACTTCAGGGGGCTGCAGAATTCAACCAATGAAAAAATAGAATGAATTCTACAATATTTTCCTTTTTTGCAAGAAACTTTGATGAAAAGAAACACTTTCTCTAGTTTGCTCTTGTTTCCTGTGTCAGTATTTTGGATGCCATAATGAATATTTCTGATCCCCCTTTGGCCAGATTACACAGTGCCCCTCTATCCTACGTTCGGGGGTCCCCATTTGCTGTTTTCCTTCTTCTCCTCATTTCTTCATTCTGCCCTTTGTAGTGCAGAGTAAAGGGAGAATTGATAATTACTGAGCGTCTATCATGTGCTAGGTGCTACTGCAGGCACTGTGCCTTTGGGTTTGTGTCACTTCATTTACTTTTCAAAACAGCCTGGGAGAAATAAGCATCACCCCAATGTTATATATATATGGAAACCAAGACGGAGAAGTTCATCCACTCGGTCATCACTGCATAACCTGTTAGAGCGGCGCAGAGGGACTTAAAATTCAGATCTTCAATTCTAGGGCACCTACTCTTTCCATTGATATGTGCTGAGTGGGAAGGACACAGAAGTGTGCTAAATAGTTTTATTTTTTCTTTGAAAACTGATGAAGTATGAGGATATTTTATTCATGAGATAGCTTCATCTACAAATCTGAACAGCTCTTTTTCTCCTTAAAAGTTATCTTTGCGCAAGTTTTCATAAGATGTTAAATCTCCATTTGGGGTTTTATTTCCTGTGTGAAAAAGTTAAGTTTCATGTATTAACATACCCTTCTCCTCCACTGCACTTAACATTCAGTTGGGGGCAATTAACTCATCAGGATGTGACTTGCTGTGTATAATGTTGGCGCTGTCTTTACCATGGGTGTCACCGGTGTGCTCAGCCTTCTTACAGAAGTGCTGAACTTGGCTCAGGTATTTTTAGCTCATCTTCAGTTTTTTTTTTTTTTTTAAACCATATACTGTGGTAAGGTGGGAACACCGATTTGCAGCTCAGCACTGAGGAGACAGACCTGATGGCAACGAGCCTTTTGAACACAATAAACGTGATGCTTCCCCTTTGCATGTGTAAATATTCTTGAGCTCTGCCTTGAGAGAGGGTTGCCAAGCAGAACAAACCAAGATGGTTTGTTGCCTTCTGCTAAGGTTCTTTCCCTTGGCTTTAACCAAGTTGAAGCCTAAGTAGAAAGGAGAAGCTCAGACCCTGCCTTCATGAGAGTGTTCTGCTTCCTGATTTTGGAGGTCAAAAAATTAATACACCACTTGTACTGTCTGCTGCCTAAGCTGCAGAATTGTTAAGACTAAGTAGCTCCTGGCAGATCTGAAGGGCCCCAAGCCAGGCAGAGGCCAGGCCCTGTGTGGACAGGAATGAGGGCAGGGATGGTGCTGAAACAGACCCTCACTCACAGGCCGTATTGTTTGGCTTATAGGTCAGCTTCCCTCATTTGAAAGAATGTGAGAATCAGCCCCATTGATTTTCACTGCAGTGACCTTACTAGGATCTTTGAGAACTTAGATAGAGAGAGCTGGGAGAGTTTCATGATGGACTTGCAGTTAGAAGGCCAATGTTTATACCTTATTTTATTATGTTCTTGGCAAGTCTCTTAGCTTCATTGATTTAATCTCCACAACGAAGCGCGATTGTCTCAACGGCTATTGATACTGAGACCGCACTTGAAAGCGCCCTGTTATCTGCATGTGCCCTGCGAGTGTTTATTGTTATCATAAGTGCTGTTTTTCTACTTCACTGTAGGGCTTTCGTCCCACCAAGTCGAGCCCTGCTTGCCCTAATTCTTTAGAGCCCTGGCAGGGAGACCTTTCCTTGAGCCTTTTGAGTAAACAGTTGCCACCATGAGCACGCACTTTGAGAATATTCCCTGGCCTCTGGCCAGTCTCGTGTCTGATTCTCAATTAGAGGTGTGAGAGCTCCGTGGAGAATTTATAAGACCGTTACCAGCCTCGTTAGAGGCTCCAAACATACAAGTCACTGGTTCAGTACCCCACAGAGAGAGAAGTAAAACTGACAGCAGATTTCAGATATCAGTGATGGGTTCTTGAGGCAAAATTGTTTTCCTTATTGATAAGTTTGCCTTGTTTGAAACCATCTGATGACGGCTGTAGGAAATTCCTAGGGCCCATGAATCAGCAGATTCATGCACTGGCTTCTGAAAACAACCCAGTTGAGATGTTTCTAATTTCAGATTTGTCTCCTTCTAGCATTTACTCGGAGAAGGCAATGGCACCCCACTCCAGTACTCCTGCTTGGAAAATCCCATGGACGGAGGAGCCTGGTAGGCTTCAGTCTATGGGGTCGCTAAAAATCAGACACGACAGAGGGACTTCACTTTCACTTTTCACTTTCATGCGTTGGAGAAGGAAATGGCAACCCACTCCAGTGTTCTTGCCTGGAGAATCCCAGGGACGGGGGAGCCTGTTGGGCTGCTGTCTATGGGGTCGCACAGAGTCGGACACAACTGAAGCGACTTAGCAGCAGCAGCAGCAGCGTTTACTATTTGGCATAACTTGGTAGGCAGCTAAAAGGAACCACTCTTTGGCTCTCAAGTGAAGCTTGATGCCGGTGTAGTATAATGAATGAAAGTGCGGGCTTTAGGGTTCCACTGGCCTAGAATTCCAATCCCTAATTATATGCTCTGTCATCTTAGGTAGACTAAGTAAATCAGTTAAGATGAGATTAGCTGCTGTAACAAATACATGCCAGAAATGAAGCATAATAGAAATGTATTTCTTACTTACATAAAATCCAAAATGGTTCTTCTTGAACAGCTGGTGGCTTTTCTCTAAGAGGCGGTACAGAAGCCAGGATCCTTCCCTCTTGTAGATCCTCCATCTTTAACATGCAGTTTTCAAGGTTGCCACAAAGGAAGGAAGAGCAGAGGGATGGAACAAGGTGGGGCTAGTGGACCAAGCCCGGAAGTAGCATAATTCTGGCCTCACACGTTCCACTCTACTCAGTTACACGGCCACGTCTAGGCTGTTTACCCAATCTGCAGCTATGTGCCAGGGAAAGAGGAAACAGATTTGTGAGAAAGGAAGGTGAAAATAGTAACTGCCTCAAAAGAGTTGTCAGGATTCTTCATGACCATATATGAGAAGGTGGCATGTAGTTAATGCTCAATAAATATATTATTAGTATTATGATGACCTTGGTTCCAACTAAAATTTTTATATAATAATTTTTAATACTAGGAGTGTAGATTCAAACCTTCATCATTTTCCAGTTGCCATGAGTGAATATTAACATTTCATGGATAGTAATTCTGAAATAATAAGAGAATATCAATTTTATTAGGCATGCCATAGGCCAGATAATGTATTAACATTTATCTGCAGTTTCTCATTTAATCCTGTAAAAACTCTCTGAAGTCAGTATAATGTTATTATCCTCATTCACAAGAAGTTAAAGGTCAGCGATACTAAGGGACTTACCCAGAACCACTCAGCTAGTGAGTAGTAGAGTCAGAGATCAGTACCCACTTACTAAATGCTAGGCTGGACGGCCTCCCCATGAATGTAAGGACATGGGCTCATTTTCTGGCTGAATTATCTCAAGCCAGAGATTGAAGATAATCATAATTATTTGGAAATATTTCTAATGTCTGTTTGGATTCAAGGTGGAAAGAAGAAATAGAGCTTTGTTTCCAGGAATCTATGGACAGAAACACACTACTGAGAATACACTTCATACAAAAGCATCACATGTAAGTGTGATAGATTACTTTTTTCGTAAACTAATCAACACCTTCTCCTCCCATATCCTAACCTTCCCCACTCCACCTCCATTTACTCCTTTCATTTGACCTAATTCCAGCAGAGTTGGTTCCATTTAATTGCCTCAGCTCAGGAATGAGGGCAGGCAGGGTAGATACCGGAAATAGGTTCCTAGTCTGTCAGGTTCTGCTATTCCCAAAGCATTTACGCCCTTGCTGGACCTAAGTGAGGATAGATAAAATGACTGGGACAAACAGTGGGAGGAGGGCAGGGTCCAAGGCTAGGAAGGCTAGGAAAATAATCCCCGGGACTTGTGAAGAGAGACAGATGAACAGGGGATGAGTGTAGAGGAGTGGATTGTTCCCAAGGAACAGAACCCTGGGTTCTGTTTACCAGGAAGATTTCCAAGGAGGCAATTAGAAGGTGGAAAAATTGAGGCAGACAAGGCCACAGAAAGCCTCACAAAGATTTCTTCTGTCTTAAGCTTGGTATAGAAATAACCTACTGGAGTACTTCTAACTCTGACATAAAGATACCCTGGAGATCTGGTTAGACTGCAGACTCTGATGCAGTAGGTATGAAGTGGAGTCAGAAATTCTGCATTTCCACTAAATACCCAGGTGATACCGAAGTTGCATGCTTAGAATAACAATGGCATAGAGAGTGGCTGGACCTGAAAGGGCCATGTGGGCAGAACTGAGCACCTGGGGGTTGTGTGTGAATGGAATCATCCTCTGCAGACGTGAAGCATCATCTGAGCAAATCCAACATATCCAGCAGTAGTTCAAATTATCTTCACCTTTGGCCCACACTTTCCTTTGTCAGTAACCTGCACCTTGAACAGTGACATCTAAGAAAGGCCAAGCCCATTAGAATCGGAAACCTTTCCTCTACCCACATCTGACTTACCCCCATGAACACCACTGGGACATCCTCTGATGACCATCTTGAATTCAAGCGACGGTGCAAACCCAGAGAGGTGGTGGTGATGGGAAAGGCCCCTGTATTCACACTTGTGCACCAGTCTCTAAACCATAGCAGTTAATATATTCAGAACTAACAACAACAGAGCCTTGGCTCTGGAGCTCAACAGACCAAGATTTGCATTATGGCCTTACCAGCTTGCTAGCTGGGAAATATCTTTTTCCTGAAGCTTATTGTTTTTTGGGGGGGGGGAGGGGCGCGGTGGGGTGGTTTGCTAAAATGAGACTCTTTTAGGGAAATAAATAAGAGAATATTAGGTTCTTTCATGTTGGTGTGAGTGAAAACTGAGTCAAGGGGATCAGAGAGGGAATGAGTTGGATGATCCCTAAGGTCCTCTTAAAATAGTTTAGTAGGGGCTTTTTTTTTTTTTTAAACAGCATTTAATCTCTGTTCAAATTATATTCAGGCAGTTTTTAGTTCCCAAAATTTAGAGTTCCTTTCCTGCCTGATGGTGTTGAATGTTTGGCATAAGAGCCTTAAGGGGTGCCAATTGTAAACCTTCTTTCTCCATCAATGGCCCATTAGTTATTTATCTTACCTCTGCCTTTAGGCCACTTATCTGTAAAACAAGTTTGCTTTTAATTTGGTTCTGTAGTTCAAAGCCAAGGCTATTTCCCTTAGTTACATTGATCTCAAAGGAAGTAATTACTTACTATCAAGATCTCTTATGATTCAGATTCAAATAAAGCAGATTTAGACAGAATTGCCAGTAAATAGTGTTTCTGGACTCTCTGGGACAGATTTCCTTGCTCCTGTTCCATTTGTTTCTGGTCATGCTGCACTTTGCACCAGAGATTCTGCCACATTTGCTTTAGGGAAGGTTAATTTTGCCACATATACACAAGCATTGGCATTTTAAAGGAAACATTTACCATTTACTAAAAGGGTGACTGTAAGATTGGAGTTGGGCTTCCCAATTCCAGTGGCTCAGTGGTGGCTCAGTGGTAAAGAATCTGCCTGCCATTGCAGCATACACTAGAGAGGAGGATTCAATCCCTAGGTGGAGAAGAGCCTCTGGTGTAGGAAATGGTAACCCATTCCAGTATTCTTGGCCTGGGAAATCCCATGGACAGAGGAGTCTGGCAGGCAACAGTCCATGGGGTCACAAAGAGTCAGACATGACTGAACACACCTTCACGTGTAAGATTGGAGCAGCAACAAAGATGGCTCCAAAGGAGAGGCCAATGACCCAGTAGTTCTGAAAAGTGCAAGTACTCCCTTTCTAAGGAAGCATAAGGCACTTGCAGCAAAAACATTAGTGACTAGGCAAATTGAACTTTCCATGCTGTACTAGGAATGGAAATGTTCTGAACATTTTCCTTTATGACAACATCAGTGGGCATACCATAATTACCACTGAGTGGTTGCTTTGGCAGCGATTGGTAATAAGCAAATTTGTTTGACACAAAAGATGAGTTCAAATGGGACTAAGAGATGATGAAGTTTAATGGAGAAAGGATAAATGTGCTAATAAGAAGCTTTCTTATAGTGATCAAGAATTTAGAGTGATTGAACCCCTTGCTGGCTTTTAGGCAGAGAAACAATATTATTATAATATATTTAAGGAAGGTTGTTTCCGTGGTAGTGTGCTCAATAGATTGATAAAGGTAGAGATACCAGATAGGAGGTTTTGGTGGTAGACCAAAATGCAAAGTGATCACAGTTTTTACTGTAATTATGTCTTTAAACATGAAATAATTATGTTAGAGATGTGTTTTAGGGAAAAAAAAAACAAACCTATCAAAATATTCTTTGGAATGGATATTAAGTGTGGAAAGCAGAAAAGGTAATATCAGCACTTTGTTATTTAAAAAATAATAGAGAGAATATATTCTTTAGTGAGCATTTAATGGGTAAGACAAGGTCCATTTGACCAGTTATGGATGATAAAACTGGTATGAGCTAAAGGTAGAATCTGGCTCACTTAAAGGATTTGTTTGCGCTGCACAGTTCAGTTCAGTTCAGTTGCTCAGTCGTGTCTGACTCTTTGCAACCCCATGGACTGCAGCACGCCAGGCCTCCCTGTCCATCACCAACTCCTGGAGCTTGCTCAACCTCATATCCATCGAGTTGGTAATGCCATCCAACCATCTCATCCTCTGTCATCCCCTTTTCCCCTGCCTTCAATCTTTCCCAGCATCAGGGTCTTTTAAGATGAATCAATTCTTCGCATCAGGTGGCCAAAGTATTGGAGTTTCAGCTTCAGCATCAGTCCTTCCAATGAACACTCAAGACTGATTTCCTTTAGGATGGACTGGTTGGATCTCATTTAGTCCCAGGGACTCTCAAGAGTCTTCTTCAACACTGCAGTTCAAAAGCATCAGTTCTTCAGCGCTTAGCTTTCACTATGGTCCAACTCTCACATACATACATGACTATTGGAAAAACCATAGCTTTGACTAGACGGAACTTTGTTGGCAAAGTAATGTCTCTGCTTTTTAATATGCTGTCTAGGTTGGTCATAGCTTTTCTTCCAAAGAGCAAGCAACTTTTAATTTCATGGCTGTAGTCTCCATCTGCAGTGATTTTGGAGCCCAAGAAAGTAAAATCTGTCATTGTTTCCATTGTTTCCCCATCTATTTGCCATGAAGTGATGGAACTAGATGCCAAGATCTTAGTTTTTTGAATGTTGAGTTTTAAGCCAGCTTTTTTCACTCTCCTCTTTCAATTTCATCAAGAGGCTCTTTAGTTCTTCTTCACTTACTGCCATAAGGTTGGTATCATCTGCATATCTGAGGTTATTGATATTTCTCCCGGCATTCTTGATTTCAACTTGGGCTTCATCCAGCCCAGCATTTCACATGATGTACTCTGCATATAATTTAAATAAGCAGGGTGACAATATACAGCCTTGATGTACTCCTTTCCCAATTTGGATCCAGTCCATTTTTCCATGTCCAGTTCTAACTATTGCTTCTTGACCTGCATACAGATTTCTCAGAAGGCAGATAAGGTGGCCTGGTATTCCCATATCTTTAAGAATTTTCCACAGTTTGTTGTGGTCCACACAGTCAAAGACTTTGACATAGTCACTAAAGCAGAAGTAGATGTTTTCTGGAACTTTCTTGCTTTTTCAATGATCTGGAGGATGTTGGCAATTTGATCTCTGGTTCCTCTGACTTTTCTAAATCCAGCTTGAACATCTAGCAGTTCATGGTTCTCATACTGTTGAGGCCTCGCTTGAAGAATTTTGAACGTTGTTTTGTTAGCATGTGTTCAGTTCAGTTTAGTTCAGTCATTCAGTCGTGTCCGACTCTCTGTGACCCCATGAATCGCAGCATGCCAGGCCTCCCTCTACAACACCAACTCCCAGAGTTCACCCAGACTCACGTCCATCGAGTCAGTGATGCCATCCAGCCATCTCATCCTCTGTCATCCCCTTCTCCTCCTGCCCCCAATCCCTCCCAGCATCAGAGTCTTTTCCAATGAGTCAACTCTTCGCATGAGGTGGCCAAAGTACTGGAGTTTCAGCTTTAGCATCATTCCCTCCAAAGAAATCCCAGGGCTGATCTCCTTCAGAATGGACTGGTTGGATCTCCTTGCAGTCCAAGGGACTCTCAAGAGTCTTCTCCAACACCACACTTCAAAAACATCAATTCTTTCATGCTCAGCCTTCTTCACAGTCCAACTCTCACATCCATACATGACCACAGGAAAAACCATAGCCTTGACTAGACGAACCTTTGTTGGCAATGAATGTCTCTGCTTTTGAATATGCTATCAAGGTTGGTCATAACTTTCCTTCCAAGGAGTAAGCGTCTTTTAATTTCATGGCTGCAATCACCATCTGCAGTGATTTTGGGAGCCCCAAAAAATAAAGTCTGACACTGTTTCCACTGTTTCCCCATCTATTTCCCATGAAGTGATGGGACCGGATGCCATGATCTTTGTTTTCTGAATGTTGAGCTTTAAGCCAACTTTTTCACTCTCTTCTTTCACTTTCATCAAGAGGCTTTTTAGTTCCTCATCACTTTCTGCCATAAGGGTGGTGTCATCTGCATATCTGAGGTGATTGATATTTCTCCCAGCAATCTTGATTCCAGCTTGTGCTTCTTCCAGTCCAGCGTTTCTCATGATGTACTCTGCATATAAGTTAAATAAACAGGGTGACAATATACACCCTTGACGTACTCCTTTGTGAGATGAGTGCAATTGTGTGGTAGTGTGAACATTCTTTGGCATTGTCTTTCTTTGGGGTTGAAATGAAAACTGACCTTTTCCAGTCCTGTGCCACTGCTGAGTTTTCCAAATTTCCTGGCATGTTGAGTGCAGCACTTTCACAGCATCATCTTTTAGGATTTGAGATAGCTCAATTGGAATTCCATCACCTCCACTAGCTTTATTCATAGTGATGCTTCCTAAGGCCCACTTGACTTCACATTCCAGAATGTCTGGCTCTAGGTGAGTGATTGCACCATTATGGTTATTTGGGTCATGAAGATCTTCTGTGTATAGTTCTTTGTGTATTCTTGCCACCTCTTCTTAATATCTGCTGCTTCTGTTAGGTCCATTTCATTTCTGTCCTTTATTGTGCCCATCTTTGCATGAAATGTTCGCTTGGTATCTCTAATTTTCTTGAGGAGATCTCTTGTCTTTCCCATTCTATTGTTTTCCTCAATTTCTTTGGACTGATCACTGAGGAAGGCTTTCTTATCTCTCCTTGCTATTCTTTGGAACTTTGCATTCAAATGGGTGTATCTAGTTCCTTGACCAGGGATTGAACCTGGACCCTCTGCATGGGGAACACAGAATCTCAGCCTTGAACCACCAGGGAAGTTTTGCATAGCTCAGTATTTAATTGTTTTCAATGACTAAAGTCAATTCACTACTCTGTTGTCTTACATGTGGTCACAAAATATAGCAGTTTACCTACCTGGACTACATATGCATTTGAATTTGTGACCTCTATATTACACCTTCTTTGAGATCCTGTTTCTCTAGTTTTACAGTGCTGTGCTTCTACATCACAGCAGAACTGCAAAAATTGCCATTGCATTTCATCTTGTAGCAGTGTGGTTATACAGCTCCCACACATAGATCCTGAAATTATGCAAACTTTTGGAAGTAGAAGAAAAAGTAATGTTTCTCTATCAGTGTGTGGGCTACAGACAGAACATTAAGGTTCTGTTAAAATGCAAGCCATAAGGAAGATGCAGAAAGTGATGAATCTTTGGTTATGAGGTCTTAGTCAAGAGCAACCTTTAATCTACCTTAGTAAACAGAGGGACAGAAAAAAGGTAAAATCAGAGAAGATTTGATGTGGTTTTAGCGAGAAAGGGGTCACATAAATAACCAACTATGGCTTGGAGGCCTCTCGGGCAAACTGAGTAAGAGACCAGAGGATAAACCTAATGTCTAGGAGAGGGCCAGGACGAATCACAATTTTTCTCTCAGCTTGGCTTAAATTTTCAATTTTATGGTCCAGTCTTGTGCAGTTGAAGTGATGGACAGGAAGAGTGCTGATGGTTTATAAAATCGGGAAGGTTAAATGACACTTAGCCGGATTGAGGAAAGATACAGAGAGACCAACCTGAACACGAGGTTGGCTCAAAATGTTTCAGGCAAGTCAAGGGAGCCATACTAACATTTTCTCTTAGGACAAAATGTAGATATCATTTTCAAAGGATTACTTTGTTAAAATACATCTTCACTAGAAGGAATCTTGCATACTAATATGTCCATCCTTGGGGCTTCCCTGGTGGCTCAGCAGTAAAGAATTCACCTGCAATGCAGGAGACCCAGGTTTGATTCCTGGGTCAGGAAGATCCCCTGGAGGAGAGCATGACAACCCATTCCAATATTCTTGCATGGAGAATCCCATGGACAAAGAAGCCTGGCTGGCTACAGTCCATAGATTCACAAAGAGTTGGACACAACTGAAGTGACTTAGCATGCACACACAAATATACATCCTCATAGGAAAGCACTTAATTTTGTTTCCAAGAACGCAAGTATAAAAGCTACTATTTGCTTGCTTGTTTTTTAGATAAAACCTAATGCAGGTTTAAGTAGACTTATAGCTTTCAGGTATACCCACTGTCCCCCTCTGTGCCACATTACCAGCCAGCCCATAGGATTTTAATTCCCATTATTTTAACTGCTTTTTTTTGTTGTTGTTGTTATCAAGAGAACAAGGTAGAGCTGAATTTCATAACATTTTCTCCATCTGCCCTGAGGCTGCACAACTTCAGAAATCTGGGTTGGTACACTGAAACCTTGTGTTCAAAAGAGTATAATTATTTTGTACCAAGGCAGTAAGATGGGAGTATACAATGTAATCAAAATTCTTTCAAAGTACCTATTTAGATACTCAACTTTCTAATGCTTTGAATGTTTAAGTGTTATAGCCTCAGTGTTGCCTCAGGATCAAGGAAATTGTATGGAGAGCTAAATTATAGCTTTCTTTCTAGGACAGCAAACACATGATTTAGTCAAGAAGAAAGGGGTACATTGGAGACCTTTCATTTGAAGATGATTTTAAATGATAGTATCTTAATTTGTGGATCTAGCAGTACACTCTCATTTTGAAATACAATCAACACATATTGAGTATTTGCAATGCATCCAATACCATGATTAGTGCTTTTGCATGTATGGAGTAATTATTCTCTCTGTAGCCCTCTGGGCTAGAGAGCATTAGCGTTGTTCTAACTTTCAAGATGAAAACCACTGACGCTTAAAGGAATTTGCCACAGTTAACAAGTGGCAGAGTGAGAATTTAAACGACAACTCTAACTTTTATTGTGTGACATACAGATAAATCATTGTTCAAAATGCCTGTCTTTCTGGAGAATATAGCAATTTCCTGTTGAACAATTTGAATGCACTGGATTTCCAACAACTTTGCTACTTTCTCTAGTTGTACATGCTCTGAATGTGTGTATGTGTTTTTAAGTGTAGCTGAGTTGGGGAATAAACTACTTTGTGAAACTAAATACTCAGTTTGGGGAAACATTTGCTTAATTGTCATCTACCCCTGATTCACTGGTGGCTCAGACTGTAAAGAATCTGCCTACAATTCTGGTGACCCAAATTTGATCCTGTGTTGGGACGATCTCCTGGAGAAAGGAATGGCTACACACTCCAATATTCTTGCCTGGGAAGTTCCATGGACAGAGGAACCTGGCAGACTACAGTCCATGGGGTCACAAAAGTGTTGGACACAACTTAGCTACTAAGTAAGAATCCCTGATTTAAATGTGGCAGTTAAATAAATGAAGTGTTTTCTGAATTCAGGTAAGATCTTTCCTATTGTTTCCAAATATAATGTAAGTGATGTTGTTTAGCTTGTGCATTGACTGTTATAAAGTATTCTGACTAGTTTATTTAAATCACCTTTTCCCAACTTTGAATGCTGTCAAATAAATGTTTATAAAAGCTCCATTGCTATAATTTTCCTTCTTACTTAAAAAATTTAGTGGTTAAAAAAAGTATTCTCATGTGAGACTTCCTAGCTTTCTTCCATTTATCCTACCTATTGAAAGGACTTTTGTCTTTGCTTGTTTAGTGCCTTCTCATTCATCCTCTAGGGAAGGAGTTTTCGAATCAGATTTCAGGAGATTATCTAAGGAGGGTGCTAAAAACTCCATCTTTCTTTTCACTGACCACTAAATTAAATTAAATATTTTCAGTTATGAATTTAAGTGGCAACAAATGAAGGTAATGTTAGTGACACCTGAAGCTTTTCCACAATAGAAATATATTTACATATACAAGTACATATTTATATATACACATGTATTTTATATATATATATATTTAATTATAGCTATCTCAAAATGTCATTTACACTGATCACTATTTTTAATTATAGCAGCTGTTAATTTTATCATCAGATCTTGTTATTTAATGAATAGATAAAAGACATATATGTTGTTGTTTAAGCACTAAATCATGTCCAAAACTTTTGTAACCCCATGGACTGTAGCCCACCAGGCTTCTCTGTCCATGGGATTTCCTAGGTAGGAATACTGGAGTGGGCTGCCATTCCCTTTTCCAGGAGATCTTCCTGACCCAGAGGTTGAACCCATATCTCCTGCATTGGCAGGCAGATTCTTTTCACTGAGCCATCAGGGAAACCCGTGTGCCAAGTCGCTTCAGTTGTGTCCTACTTTGCGCGACCCTGTGGACTGTAGCCCACCAGGCTCCTCTATTCATGGGATTCTCCAGGCAAGAATACTGGAGTGGGTTGCCATGCCCTCCTTCAGGGGATCTTCCTGACCCCACAGACCAACCTTGCATCTCTTGTGTCCCCTGTATTGGCAGGTGGGTTCTTTACCACTAGTGCAAAGCCCAAAAGACATATACCACAACATAATTATTTAATATCACGTTTTATTCACTACATTTCAGTCTATTTGGTTTCCTTTATAGTCTAGTATATTCTGTTTTAAGCATTTAGAAGCATTGTTCTGAGAGAGGTCCACAGGCTTCACCGGACTGCCCACCAGTTGATGGCACAAAAAACATTATAAGCCCCTGCTGTAATGAGAGTCCAGTCTTTCCTGGAGGACTTCAAGATTGCATAAAGGAGAAATGATGGATTGATAGAGGAGGGATGTAGAAAATGGGAAAAGGTAGAAGGAGAAATAAAAGTACGAAAGTGGGAGGGGGAACTAGGAAAGTGGGAGGGAAGAAAATAACAAGTGTTGTGTGAGTTGGTGAAGAAACAGAAGGTGAAAGACTAGGGATAGAGAGAAACTATGGGCGTTACGGCAGCCCACTCCAGCATTCTTGCCCGGAGAATCCCATGGACAGAGTAGCCTGGCGGGCTACAGTCCATGGGGTCACAAAGAGTTGGACACGAGTTAACAGCTAAGCACAGCAAGCATGGAAGTTAAGATAAGAATGAGAAAAGAAAGAGGAGTTTTGAAAGTGTTGGTTTCATTACAAACCGCATCCCCGTTAATATTAAAACGTACCAGAAATACGATTGGTTTGTTTGCTGCTTTTTCCCTTTCTACTTCTCCTTGTCCTTCCCATCCCCCCTCCCTACTTCCTTCCTTTCTCTTCTCCTCTTTGACTCTATTCTGAACTGGGTTATGAGGGCACTGAGATTTATACCTTCAGTGGATCACCAGTGAAATTCTTTAGGAAAACTTCAAATGAATTAGCCTGGCCCCAAATGCCCTGGAATTGTGTCAGCCTTTCAAATGTATACCCCTTCAGTTCCCAGCATCAGTCCTGTATTTGAACCAAGTCATACTTTTTACTGTCCCTTGACCATTCCTAAGCATATCTTACAAATATGCCTCTGCTATTTCTAGGTTCTCTGCCTGAATTCACTCCTTTCAACCCTTCCCCCATTTTTACCAGTGACATAGGCCCAACTCTTCTACACTCATAAAACCTTGTGTAACAAATACACTGTCAGTAGCCAGCAAACTTATTCTGGAAAATACAAAATGTAATAAATATTTTAGGTGCTGTGTACTTAATCAAGTCTCTGTTACAATGGCTCAGTTCTGCTCATCTAACAGAAAAGAGACCATAAAAATATATAAATGGATGAATGTGGCTATATTCCAATAAAATTTTATTTACAAAACAGGTGATTGGCCAGATTTGGCCCATGGGTGGTAGTTTTTTGACCCCTGCTCCAAATCACTGCAACTCTTCTTTTATCTGAATTCTACTAACAGCTATTTTTCATAACCACTCATTTAGTTCTATTTATAGCCTTATAGTGTTAGTTATATTTTCTACTATAAGTTTCTTCAGAGAGAAATCTGATGCTGTGGACCCTATTGTTGAAGAAATACATGAACAAAGAATTGCAAGTCAGTGAAATAAAATGTGCTAGATCTAACACATTTTGAATAAGTATTTCTAGCCCCCTATGTCTGTAAATAATACAGCTTCAATCATGTATAATTGTCAATTTAGACAAACCAATCCCTATACTGTCAAGAAACATTCAGAGCTTTTCAAAAACACTGATATTGTTGACTTGCATTACAGAGAAAAATTAATAATATTTTTTCCTACCATGAAATTTTTTCCAACTTTTTGTATCTGATTTTAAAAACTCATTAAAGTTACATTATCTGTTTCACTGATACGTTTTAGTGAATTTTACTAAATGGTTTATTATTATATTTGTCATAAATGCTGCTACTTCTCAGAAAGATGGGGTTTGGAATTTAAAAAAGCCTAGATAAAGCCTATGGCAACCCACTCCAGTACTCTTGCCTGGAAAATCCCATGGACGGAGGAGCCTGGAAGGCTGTAGTCCATGGGGTCGCTAAGAGTCGGACACGACTGAGCGACTTCACTTTCATGTTTCACTTTCATGCATTGGAGAAGGAAATGGCAACCCACTCCAGCATTCTTGCCTGGGGAATCCCAGGGACCGGAGAGCCTGGTGGGCTGCTGTCTATGGGGTTGTACGGAGTCGGACACGACTGAAGCGACTTAGCAGATAAAGCCTAGATTTGAGACCCAGCTCCACCCACTAGCTCTGTGACATCAGGTAAATCATTTAATATTTAGGATCTCTATTTTACTTTTTCATAATGACAGGATAATACATGTATTCACTGCCCTAAAATGAACAGTGAATGTGTAAGTCCTTTGTAATGGGTGAAATAATGTAACTCCCACTTACTGTTGTTAAAAATGCTATTTTTGCTTTAAGGATCTTTTCCTTCAATGTATTAAAAAAAAAAAAAAAAAAAAGAACTGCTTCTTGAATAGAGTTTAGGGCAGTGGTAGTCTATTGATTTGGTATTCTGGTAGCACTTTGGTCTGGGCTGTCCAGGTGGTGCTAGTGGTAAAGAACCTTCCTGCCAGTGCAGGAGACATAAGAGATGTTGGTTTGATCCCTGGGTAGGGAAGATCCCCTGGGGAAGGGCACAACTACCCACTCCAGTATTCTTGCCTGGAGAATCCCATGGACGGAGAAGCCTGGCGGGCTACAGTCCATAGGGTCACAAAGAGTTGGACATGACTTAAGCAACTGAGCATGCATGTCAGGCACAGCACTTGGTCCATAGCCTAAGTAAAAGGAACTTGTTGGAGGTAAATGAAAAAAATCAAGGTCAAATCGGGAACTCCATCCCTCAAGGTTTAAATTGATTCAAGACAGTGTGAGAAATTCAATCCGTTGACTATGGAAGTACCTAGTGGGTCTAGATTAAATGGAGTAGATGGGAAACAACACTAGAAATGCAGAGAAGACATATCCTAGTGTTTGATAGAAAACTTGACTTGATTCTGGAGAATCATTTTGAGAGCAATCAGAAAAATTGAAAACAGGGCTCAACTCTGCCAGGAATAAAGGATGGGGATGAGCCACAGCTGGAAAAAAACTGGAACTAGGCTTTTCCAGACATCACATTTTCTGAGGAGGAGGACAAGCTGGATGGGCAGGACCTGCTGAGAAGCCTATCAGTTGGCAGGGGTAGAACATGTCTACCTGTTGCTAGAGTTGGTATAATACAGTGGAAAGAGCAGAGTTCTGAAGCTAGCCAATTTGAATCTCAGATTTGTTCCTTTGCTAACTCTCTGATGTCAGTTTTCCAAAAACCTCATGCTCTTCATCTTGTAGATATTGTGAAGAAAGTAGGTAATGCAGGGCCCGGCATGTAGAACGCATTAAATAAATGTTAGTTCTTTTTAAGACAGTCTGCGTCTGTATTTAAGACAGTAAAATTTGTTTCCAATCAACTTTCTGCTTTCATGAAGGTTTCTCAGAATTTGCAGGACTGACATACAATGTTTGAGCAGATTTTAGGTGGCCCATTGAATATTAAGGGTAGCTGGAAGAAATTAGACGGGATAAAGAACATCTAGATTTTAAAGAAATTTTTTTTTTTTAGTTTTTGTTTTTAATTGTAGTTTGAGAAAGACCGATTTCCTGGTTTGAGATAAGTATGCGCATGTGTGCCCAGTCGCTCAATCTGAGCAACCCCATGGCCTGTAGCCTGCCAGGCTTCTCTGTCCATGGAACTCTCCAGGTAAGTATACTGGAGTGGGTTGCCGTTTCCTCCTTCGAGGATCTTCCCCACCCAGGGACTGAACTTGCGTCTCTTGCATTCTTTACCGCTGCCACCTGGGAATCCCCTGGATAAGGAAACCTGTTTAAAAACTGTGTTAATTTATGCATGTCGACTGCAACCACTTCCTGGATTCAATGTAAACTGAAAATTTGAAAGACTAGTTTGAGTGTCCTTGTTATACAACAATTTTACGTCTGTTAACTTAGAATTACATACATAGATTTCCATTTTTCATTTCTGTCTCCTAGACACTAATTATAAATAGACTTATTAGGAATAGCTTCTATATTCATTTCCTACAGTTTTGAAGTTTATTTCCTGTTTTGTGGCATTCTGTTACAGTCTATGAACTTAATTATTAAATTTAAATTATTAGATTATTTTCTTAAAAGCATCTGTGTGTTTTTTTAAACTTTGTTTTTATTTAATATTTTAGTACTTTGAAGTAGATATATTGTTTGATGTATAACAAGTTATGTAAGTGGAAATGTTATACAGTGTTTTAATAGAATATATTGTTACTGTGTATTAATTAGACCTGGGGTTGTTTTAGTTGAAGACAGTAACTTTTGCTACTTTCAACAGAATGGGGGTTACTAGGGAATATTACATTGCTCAGAGAATCATTGAAAGATCTGAAGAAATAGGCTTTACACTTTCAGAAACAATAGAACCTCACTTCTAATTGGCCTGATAGTGATTGCTATTGCTACCACCAACTGCAAAACAATGCTAGCACACCAGCAAAATTGATGCCTAGCTTTCTGCTTTCTGTAGCTCACTTTCAAATTAAAATCTCCACAGGTACTTCTAACTGATGGAACTTAAGGCACATGTCTGCACCCCAAAGGCAAATAGAAAGTATTTTTTCTTAAAATTTTAACCCAAGAGTGTAGGATTCAAAATATAGGAACCTATCAAATGTGGAGAGATATTCAGAGTTTTACAAGAGCCCTGAATGACATTAGACCAAGCACTCTGCTCCGTCTTCTCAATAGCAGTGGAGAAAACTGTCATAAAAGTTTATTTGAAAGCAGGGGAAAAAACTCTCATTTATATAGTTTTCTTTCCATTTTTAGGACTCATGTAAATATACTTTATGTAAACATTTCCAAAATTGAATTTCTCCTTCTTGCCTGCTCCCCATCCTTCCACTGCTGCTCATCATTCTTTCTTAGCTCAGTAAATGGCATCGTTATTCACTGAGAGTCAGCCTTGCTTTCTTTCTCTTTCATCATTCTTCCCTCCAATCACAAAGTCTTACCAATTCAGATTTTGAAATACGTATCAAATATATCCACGTCGGTCCATCTGAACTGCTGCAACATTAGGCCCGGTTAGCATTATCTCTTTCACAGACTATTTGCAGGAGTGTCTTAAGTTCTTTCTCCTCTTTCCCTTGTTTTATTTATGAAGATCACCCCCTTGCCAAAGGAAGTAGTGCCTTCTGCAATATGCTTACATGGTACCCATATTTTTCCATACATAACTTTTCCAATTATACATTTCTACATTTATAATTTAATAATTATTTTCATAAATTATAAAATATGTCTTTTCCACTGAACTGTAAGCTTCCAGAAAGCAGGGACTGTGATTTTCATTGATACATTTTTATGTATAACATAAATATAGTTTTAAAAATGTAAGAATGAAGTTAACATTACATACTAACTTTGGAAGATTAAATTTTGCAAAGGTTTTTCTCCACAGCTTTAAAGGTCCTGAAGAATCTGTGTTGCTATTGTTTAGTCACTAAGTCGTGTTTGACTCTTTTGCAACCCCATGGGCTGCAGCCCGCCAGGTGCCTCTATCCATGGGATTTCCCAGGTAAGAATTTCCCAGGCAAGAATACTGGAGTGGGTTGCCATTTCCTTCTCCAGGGGGTCTTCCCAACCCAGGTATCAAACCCAGGTCTCCTGACAGGTGAAGTCTTTACTACTGAACCACCAGGGAAGCTCTTAAAGAGAATCTTTACTCAATGCTTAATGCTTTACTCAATGCTCAAAGCTTAAGTAAGCTCAATGCTTAATCTTTTGAAGAAAGGACACTATTTTTAATATCAATATCAAGGAAGAGACCAGGAAGAAAACTTATTCATCCTAGATAGACCAGCACATGGCTTTTGTTCATGAATGGGCCTCCATGACTACCTAAACCAGAGTTACGTACAATGGAAATTTTATTCTTTTTTAATGTATTTCTCCACTGTGCCACCAATATGTGGGTTTTGCAAAAGAGAGGCTCAATTTCTGTTTATCAGTGACATTTGTACACGATTCTTCTTTTTCCAGGCCCAAGCAAATGCCTTATGCAGTGGCTATGAATTGCTGTACTGCACCGACTCTCCCCAGTACAACTAACATAAGGAAACAAAAGTCGTGCTTGTCCTCAGCAGTGCGCTCATGCGAACTAAGTTCTCCCCTCCTTCCTTGTGCCTTCACTCCCCCCATACCCACCATTTTGTATTTATGAGGAATGAAAGCATGACCCAGCCTATTGCTTTGGAATTTATTATTCTGACTGCGAGGCACCTGCTTCCTGCAGCTCCTTTTGTGTAGAGAGCAGTAAGCCTTCCTTCCATTCTCTTTAAGATGCTTGAAGAATCATGTCAGTAGGATGTAATTAAAAAAGACAAGTGCAGCAGGGAAAATGCCAGGCAATTTACTAAGAGACACAGGGTAAAAACAAGGTTGAGACAAACAAGCTTATATCATAAGGAATTGTGATTACCACCATGGTTATTATTGGTATTTCACATTTATTGAGCACCAACACGGAATTACGCACTGTGCAGAACACAGAATTAGACCCTTTTCTAGCCAGGTAGCAATAATTAAAGACTGGGAGATTCTTCTTTTTATTTTATTTTATTTATTTTTTAATATTTTTATTTTTTGGCTTCACTGCATGGCATGTGAGATCTTAGTTCCCTGACCAGGGATTGAACCCACCACCCCCTATACTGGAAGCGTGTTGTCTTTAACCACTGGACCACCAAGGAAGTCCCAGCACTGTGATGTTCTAAAACTGCTGGTCTTAGGGCATATTCTCCTGCGAGGAGGATTGGAAGCTTGTGATCCTATGCACATCTTGGAACTTTTATAGGGGAAATAAATGAGGTGATCAACTAAAACTGACAATTGATTACAGTGAGAACTCAAGAAGAATTGGTTATATAGTGGGGGAAAGCAAGCTTTATCATTCACAACAGCTTTGGGTACCCAAGAGAAGCACCTGGCTTCCTGGAGAATGTGGCTTTTCCATGTATGAAATGGAATTCTTTAGGTTGTGCTTTATTCTTACCAAGTCCCTGCAGAAAATACTATTTTAGCTTTTCTTGAGAAAATGTTGTTCAAAGAACTTGAATAATATTATCAAATGTAAATATTTAACCCTAGGCAAGCCAGATAAGCCTTTGACTGTGTGGATCACAATAAACTGTGGAAAATTCTGAAAGAGATGGGAATACCAGACCACCTGATCTGCCTCTTGAGAAATTTGTTTGCAGGTCAGGAAGCAACAGTTAGAACTGGACATGGAACAACAGACTGGTTCCAAATAGGAAAAGGAGTTCGTCAAGGCTGTATATTGTCACCCTGTTTATTTAACTTATATGCAGAGTACATCATGAGAAACGCTGGACTGGAAGAAACACAAGCTGGAATCAAGATTGCTGGGAGAAATATCAATCACCTCAGATATGCAGATGACACCACCCTTATGGCAGAAAGTGAAGAGGAACTAAAAAGCCTCTTGATGAAAGTGAAAAAGTTGGCTTAAAGCTCAACATTCAGAAAACGAAGATCATGGCATCCGGTCCCATCACTTCATGGGAAATAGTTGGGGAAACAGTGGAAACAGTGTCAGACTTTATTTTTCTGGGCTTCAAAATCACTGCAGATGGTGACTGCAGCCATGAAATTAAAAGACACTTACTCCTTGGAAGGAAAGTTATGACCAACCTAGGTAGCATATTCAAAAGCAGAGACATTACTTTGCCAACTAAGGTCCATCTAGTCAAGGCTATGGTTTTTCCTGTGGTCATGTATGGATGTGAGAGTTGGACTGTGAAGAAGGCTGAGCACCGAAGAATTGATGCTTTTGAACTGTGGTGTTGGAGAAGACTCTTGAGAGTCCCTTGGACTGCAAGGAGATCCAACCAGTCCATTGTGAAGGAGATCAGCCCTAGGATTTCTTTGGAGGGAATGATGCTCAAGCTGAAACTCCAGTACTTTGGCCACCTCATGCGAAGAGTTGACTCATTGGAAAAGACTGTGATGCTGGGAGGGATTGGGGGCAGGAGGAGAAGGGGACGACAGAGGATGAGATGGCTGGATGGCATCACTGACTTGATGGACGTGAGTCTGAGTGAACTCCGGGAGTTGGTGATGGACAGGGAGGCCTGGCGTGATGCGATTCATGGGGTCGCAAAGAGTCGGACACGACTGAGCGACTGATCTGATCTGATCTGAAGCCAGATAATAGTCCAAGTCCTTTGACTTGGCAGAAGATTATTATTTTTTAATCTCTGTAGATCTTATACCTGAAAGAGTACCTGGTAAATAATAGGTACTGATAAGATGAGTTAAGGAGTAGTGAGCGAAAGCAATGAAAATATATTTAAATAACCAAACTGTCAAAACAACTGGGTTCTGAATTTTTCATGCAGAAAGCTCTTTAGAAGAAAAAAAGCCTTTAGTCAACCATACCAAACTGTGGCGGGGCCATAAATTGTAACCGATACAGGCCGTGGCAGTGATGTGACATGTTAGAGCCAAGAAATTGTCTTTTTTTGGCAAATAGCAAACTGTTACACTTGCTAATAGCCCAACCTCTGTTAAAGTCTAGTTAATTTCCATTTATTTGTTAATTTTCAGGTTTGAGCTGATTCTTATAAGTGCGTTTTTAGATAAAACTTACTCTCTTTAAGTCCTAAAACTATTTTGGATGGATATCTTTCCGAAATATGTATACATCACTGTTCTTTCCGAAGCAGAACAGATTCTATTCAGTTTTAATCTGCACATTCTTGGAGTAATGTTGGAAAATTGGAGCAGATTTAGAAAATAACTTTCCGCAAACTTCACAGCCTGGGACACAGATCCTGAACTTGTTGCTTTCCCAGCTTGCAACTCTGAGACATTCAAGAATTCCAAATTCCAATCTGGTGTTCCAGGTGGTTTTAAAGGATATTAGTTTAGGTAGGAAGATAAAATAGATTTTATTTAATTAGTGGTTTTCTTTAAAAACCTGATATATATGTTTTAAATAATTTGGACTCAACTCTGTTCATATTCCTGTCTCATGGTCAGCAAAAGATAGGCTAGACCTGTACCAAATTTGTCCATATGAGCCATCCTCAAAGAAAACAGAGAAAACGGAGTGTGAGTGTTCATCCATGTCATTATAAGTAAACTCCTTTCCCACTACACCTTTTAATGAATCAGAAGTGACTGAGAGAAACCTGGGCATTAATCCAGCACAAGCCATCTTCACCCTGGGCATTTCTGAATCTAGATGGAACTGTTGAATGCTATCATTTCTCTAATTCTATAGAGTTTGTTCTGTTGGCTATGACCGCGTGACCTTTGGACAACAAACGTTAAGAAAAGCAAGCCTTGAAAAAAACAATTTATCAGGGTGAAATCCATACTGCCGTAAATCATGAAGATTTCCCTGAGAGAATTTGCCAGTTTTTTTTTTTTTTTTGAGGATAAACTGGGATAATCAGTGCTTGCTATTCACATAACAACAGGATAAAGTGACTGTTTTTTCTCTCTTATGTGTAAAAAATGAACAGAAAGCTCTGATTATACCAGATAATTAAGTAGATGGATCTGAATGCCTGTAGTGGCGTTAATGACACGATTTAACCTGAACTTCACCACCTCCATTTTCTTCCTACGCTCACTGGAGCACTCACTAGTAGTCAAATGTAAATGTCAGCAAATTGCTTCTTCTTGATGTCTTGGCTAACTGATACCTGCTTTTAAACTGTCCTCAAGACTCAAATTCAAGCCACACAATCTACAATTTCAAGCAGAACCCCCTCGCAAGAAGGAGGCCTGACTTCTCAGTTTTTTTCCCTGAAGCTGGGTTATCATCACCTGAGCTTTCACTTTTGCAGTTTGAAAACTTGCAAAACCAAGTCCTGTTCCCATGTTACTTCCTTTTACTTTTAAAAGACACTTTCTTCGATTATTATTTGCCAGTGATGTAATGTGAAGAAATAGAAGATATACTGCTTTGAATACAGTTTGGCAGAGATTAAACATTTTCTAATGAACTGTAAACACTTTGAAGGGGTATTGGAAGAACAATTTTCACAGCAAATGAAAATGTGTGAAAATTGTTTTTACTGCATTAGTGTCCACTGCTCCAGTATTTTGAATACTTGCCAACTGTGTGAATAATTAGTGTGGTTTAACAACTAGATATGTTCATTTGGTTGTGTGTGTGAGAAATAAATTTATTCTGCATGGCTTATTTCATCTAATATTCTTACATATACTAAACATAGTCCAACCAACTGAAATGTTGTATGTGATCCTAGATTCATAGGATCTTACATTACACTTAGCTGTCCAATCCATAACTAATTAGTAGCTGTGACAGCTTACACAACAGCCTGCTTTAAAGCAGAGAAGTCTAGGTGGTAAACCTGAAACAAAAGTCAATTTAATAAAGAAATTGCATTTGATAACAGTAGGACATGCACAGTAGGATTTTGTTGTTCTTGCTTTGGCAAATGCGGAAATAATGTTGTTGATTCAAACACACAGCTATAAATTACTGCAAAAATAATTTAAAAGTCCCAAAGTTTGCTGCTGACTCTCCATTGTTGCACTGTGTTCACTTACGAACTGTTTAGTCTTCCTTCAATTTAACTAGATTGAGCGCCCCTTCAGGGAAACTGGAAGACATACTCTCCCCTAGTCGGTTCTTGAAAAAGTCAGTTGAACATAGTAATAATAATAATAATAAAACCCTGAGTGTTTTCATGGCACCGGGGACCATGTCCTGATCATGTGTACCGTCAGTTGGGTTTCCACTCAGCCATGAGCTTTGAGATGAGGGATACTGTTTCAGTGTCAGCCATCTAACTTTAATCAAGACACTTCAGAAGGCAAAAATGATCTCACATTCTGTTTTTTCCCCAAATAACTCTATGGTTGTAAATAAATTTTAAGAAAATATTAAATGAATGTGGTGTAAGGATGGAACTTGAAAAGGATAATTGTGGATCATCAGAAGCAACATGCTCTGATTTAGAGATTGATGTGAGATTCAAAGATCAGTGTTCTGTATTAGATATAATAGTGTTATGTGTTGGCATTGGGCAGAATTCTGCTTTGACTCTGGCTTTGCTCACTGCTAGTTGGCTGACTTTTGGCTGTTATTTAACATCTCTGCACCTTGATGTCTTCAGTATGCACAAAAAAATTTAATAATACTAAGATGGGAATACCAGACCACCTGACCTGCCTCTTGAGAAACCTGTATTCAGGTCAGGAAGCAACAGTTAGAACTGGACATGGAACAACAAACTGGTTCCAAATAGGAAAAGGAGTACATCAAGGCTGTATATTGTCACCCTGCTTATTTAACTTATATGCAGAGTACATCATGAGAAACACTGGGCTGGAGGAAGCACAAGCTGGAATCAAGATTGCCGGGAGAAATATCAATAACCTCAGATATGCAGATGACACCACCCTTATGGCAGGAAGTCAAGAAGAACTGAAGAGTCTCTTGATGAAGTGATAGAGGAGAGTGAAAAAGTTAACTTAAAGCTCAACATTCAGAAGACTAAGATCATGGCATCTGGTCCCATCACTTCATGGGAAATAGATGGGAAAACAGTGGAAACAGTGGCTGACTTTATTTTTCTGGGTTCCAAAATCAGTGCAGATGGTGACTGCAGCCATGAAATTAAAAGACACTTACTCCTTGGAAAGAAAGTTATGACCAACCTAGATAGCATATTCAAAAGCAGAGACATTACTTTGCAAACAAAGGTCTGTCTCGTCAAGGCTGTGGTTTTTCCTGTGGTTATGTATGGATGTGAGAGTTGGACTGTGAAGAAAGCTGAGCGCCAAAGAATTGATGCTTTTGAACTGTGGTATTGGAGAAGACTCTTGATAATCCCTTGGACTGCAAGGAGATCCAACCAGTCCATCCTAAAGGAGATCAGTCCTGGGTGTTCATTGGAAGGACTGATGGTAAAGCTGAAACTCCAATACTTTGGCCACCTGATGCGAAAAGCTGACTCATTTGAAAAGACTCTGATGCTGGGAAAGATTGAGGGCAGGAGGAGAAGGGGACGACAGAGAGTGAGATGCTTGAATGGCATCACTGACTCGATGGACATGGGTCTGGGTGGACTCTGGGAGTTGGTGATGCATAGGGAGGCTGGTGTGCTGCAGTTCATGGGATTGCAAAGAGTTGGACACGACTGAGCTACTGAACTGAACTGACTGAACCAGAGATATTCATTGTTAGTATTAATGGGAATAAGGTTCAGTGCCTGAAATACACTAGATTCTCAGCAAGCCAAAGTTATATTTTCCCATTAATATTAACATAAAGTTAAGAAAATAAGTCCCTGCCAAATTTGAATAAATTCTCCCAAAGGGGCTTCCTAGGTGGTGGTAGTGGTAAAGAATCCACCTGCCAATGCAGGAGACACAAAGGACACGGGTTTTATCCCTGGTTCAAGACGATTCCCTGGAGTAGGAAATGGCAACCCATCACAGTTTTCTTGTTTGGAAAATTCCATGGACTGAGAAGCCTGGTGGGCTACAGTCCATGGGGTCACAAAGAGTCGTACACAACTTAGTGACTGAGCACACATTCTCTCTAAATGCGAAAATGGCTGTTTAAATGGACACATAGCAAGGAATAGCTTTTATATCTCTGGTGGGAACATCATACCTCAAAGTTTAGACCATTACAGGTAGGCTTATGGGAGAGCAATCCATTCGGGAACTTTAGTTTAGTCAAAAAGTAATTTCTGTGAACAAATTTAATCTTTTATGTTTTTAATCATGTCTATAGACCGGGAACATGTTGAGTATTCAATATTAATGGATATGTTTTGCTTATTCTGGGAATCCGAGTCAGTTTCAGTAAACAGTGAAATTTTAGAAATCATGAAAATACTAAAATATAGATGGACTGGAGCTCCAATGAGTAAACTTTAATAGCAATCTAGGCAACTGCCTGCAAACCAAGCTTGAAATCCTGTTGGAGATCATGGACTCTGACTCTTATTTCCTTTGTGACTCAGCTGAGAGCATTATTTGTGGTTCTCACAAGCATAAGTACACCACATGACTTTTACTGGAAGTGTATTTCATAGTATCTTTCATTTTCATCTTTTTTTCCTCCAGTGTTTATGTATCTCCCATGTCTTTCCCCTTCAGAATCTTCCCTATTCTTGAATAGCCTACACTTTTCCTTCCTTTTAATTCATCAACTTTCTCCTCCATTATTGTCTATGAAAGACCATGTCATGATGTTGTCAGCAAATCCTTAAGGTTGGTGTTTGAGATTTATGATTCCATCATAATACCCTGTTTTATCCAGAAATAGTCCATTACACTGAAATCTAGAAGGAAAACTGTTAGCTAATATTCATATCCTAACCCTTCACAGTATTATTCACCCTTGGTATCTCATTGTGTTATAGATACACAGTGAGGATTGGATGACACAACCAAAAGCTTCTTGCCAGTCCTCTCTCAAGAAATTAATAAAAAAAGAAGACATATAAAAATGAAAGCATTACTTTAGTGAAACACAAAATATCTACTTGATATTTATTTTCATGCAACATGTTCATAAATATATTTCTAGAAAAGGCACAATTTAAGGGCCTTATAGCTCCTCTAGACTCTTTTCTGATGAATACTCATCTTCTCTTTAATTTAGGTTGATTGTTAGAATTATTAGCACAAGAAGTAGAGACTTGCTAAGTCACTTTCCTGTGATTGCACAGAACAAGACAGAAATGTTAGGAACGAAGGGCTCTTGATGTGTTGTTTCTTGCACTAATTATTAAGCACATATCCTCTCTATTCGCTGTACAAAAGGCATATCTGGTGTCGGTAAGTAAGCCATATGTTTATCAGGCAGGAAGTGTGCAGCACAGTTTCTCTGCTTCTACTGTCAGGAGCACAGTGCTTAAGAGTACAATTTTGGAACAGAAAAGATGCAGAATGCCATGAGGCTGCTGCAGCTACACCAGGCTTAGAGCACTGGAGGTTGAAGAGAGGAAACCGCTGTGGTTAAAAGAGCTTCCTAAACAGTACAGGCTGATATTTCATCTCCCTGCCTATTGGCACATCCTGTGGAAATAAGGATCAAGCTGAACATGCAAATAACTTCAAAATGGGTATAGTGTTATGAGTGACTGCATAGTGCTGTCACCTATTTCCCACTCAACTCATCTTTTTTAGTTAAAAAAGAATAATATGTGGCAGTGAGGCTGTTTGAGAAGCCAGTGATTACAGGGTACATTAACAATAATACCCCAGTTAGAGGCTGGTGGTTTGTTAGCTCAGGGAACACCCTCAGCTTTGCTTTGAGCTATTAATTAACCAACCGGTCATTAACTGCTGCTAACAATTGATTTAGAAGGAATTATTGCTTAAATAGCAGGAGGTATTTAAGAGGAAAATAAATTAAAGCAAAAAACTGCTGGATCCTGAGGAAAAAAATAGGAGTTCTTGAAATATAGAGAATAGCTGCAAGGACTCTGTAATTATCAAGTGATAAACAATCATTGGGAAGCACATTCCTTTATTTTTTTCCAGAAATAGTGACAGTGTCTTATAATCAAGGACACCACTGTCTTTACTAATTGGATGATCTAAAAATGAATGATATTATCAGAAACATAACTGAAGTAGTGAATTGTCATTTTAATGAGTTACCAAAACATTTACACAGATCAGAGCTATACTGTCTTGGCAATGTATTGTGGACATTGAGTTTACAAACAAAATTTTAAAATAAACAAAATGACAGTGTATCTATTGCCCATGAGCTGAATCACAGGATGAACTTACTGCATGACTCCAAGGGCATCATTTTCTCCTATGTCTGTCCTTGGGTTAGTTTATTTTAAAGCCAATGGCCTCTTCTGATGATTCTCCTCTTATTACCTTAAGAATCAAGTTTATGGGGGTTATTGGTTTTGGTGTAAAGAAGCAATAAGAAAAGGGGCTTCCAAGGTAGTACTAGTGGTAAAGAACCCATTTGCCAATGTGGCAGACATAAGAGATTGTGGGTTCGATCTGTGGGTTGGGAAGATTCCCTGGAGGAGGGCATGGCAACCCACTCCAGTATTCTTTTTTTTTTTAATTAATTAATTTATTTTAATCAGAGGCTAATTACTTTACAGTATTGTGATGGTTTTTGCCATACGTTGACATGAATCAGCCACAGGTGTACATGTGTCCCCCCATCCGAAACCCCCCTCCTACCTCACTTCCCATCCCATCCTTCTGGGTTGTCCCAATGCACCATCTTTGAGTGCCCTGTTTCATACATTGAACTTAGATTGGTGATCTATTTTACATATGGTAATATGCATGTTTCAATGCTATTCTCTCAAATCATTCCACACTTGCCTTCTCCCACAGAGTCCAAAATTCTGTTCTTTATATCTGTGTCTCTTTTCCTGTCTCACATATAGGGTATAGGGTCATCATTGCCATCTTTCTAAATTCCATATATATGCATTAATGTACTGTATTGATGTTTTTCTTTCTGACTTACTTCACTCTATATAATAGGCTCCAGTTTCATCCACCTCATTAGAACTGATTCTGGTCTTACATTTAGATCTTTAATCCATTTTGAGTTTATTTTTGTGTATGGTGTTAGAAAGTGTTCTTTCTAGTTTCATTCTTTTACAGGTGGTTGACCAGTTTTCCCAGCACCACTTGTTAAAGAGATGATCTTTTTCCCATTATATATTTTTTCCTGCTTTGTCAAAGATAAGGTGTCCATAGATCCATGGATTCATCTCTGGGCTTTCTATTTTGTTCCACTGATCTATATTTCTGTCTTTGTGCCAGTATCATAATGTCTTAATGACTGTAGCTTTGTAGTATAGTCTGAAGTCAGGCAGGTTGATTCTTCCAGTTCCATTCTTCTTTCTCAAGATTGTTTTGGCTGTTTGAGGTCTTTTGTGTTTCCATACAAACTGTGAAATTATTTGTTCTAGTTCTCTGAAAAATACCATTGGTAGCTTGATAGGGATTGCATTGAACCTATAGATTGCTTTGGGTAGTATACTCATTTTCACTATATTGATTCTTCTGATCCAGGAACATGGTATATTTCTCTATCTATTTGTGTCCTCTTTGATTTCTTTCATCAGTGTTTTATAGTTTGTTTCTTTAGGTAAATTTATTCCTAAGTATTTTATTCTTTTCATTGCAATGGTGAATGGATTGTTTCCTTAATTTCTCTGTTTTCTCATTGTTAGTGTATAGGAATGCAAGGGATTTCTGTGTATTAATTTTATATCCTGCAACTTTACTATATTCATTGATTAGCTGTAGCAGTTTTCTGGTAGTATATGTAGGGTTTTCTGTGTAGAGTGTCATATCATCTGCAAACAGTGAGAGTTTTACTTCTTTTCCAATCTGGATTCCTTTTATTTCTTTTTCTTCTCTGATTGCTGTGGCTAAAACTTCCAATACTCTGTTGAATAGTAGTGGTGAGACTGGGCACCCTTGTCTTGTTCCTGACTTTAGAGGAAATGCTTTCAGTTTGTTTCCACTGAGGATAATGTTTGCTGTGGGTTTATCATATATGACTTTTATTATGTTGAGGTTTGCTCCTTCTATACCTGCTTTCTGGAGAATTTTTTATCATAAATGGGTGTTGAATTTTGTCAAAGGCTTTCTCTGCATTTATTGAGATAATCATATGGTTTTTACCTTTCAATTTGTTAATCCACTCCAGTATTCTTACCTGGAGAATCCCATGGACAGAGGAATCTGGAGGGCCCTAGTCCATAGGGTTGCAAAGAGTCAGACACTACTGAAGCAATTAAGGATGCATGCATTTAATGCTATGAGATGATTTCATTTGAGAGTATTCTGCTTCTTTGGAGAAGCATTTTGGTAATTTGTGGTGAATTTTTGTTTATCACAATATGTAAGAAAGAGTTTGTCAGTTGCTACTGATGTTTACCAGACAGGCATCTAGGGATATACATATAAAGTATTTTTTGTACATTTTTAATATATACCAAATTTTCCAGGCATGCAAACACCATGAAAACCAAAAAAATACTGTTCTTTGTTTTGTTTGGAAATTTCCCAAGAGTGATTTGCAATTTTAGAAGCTCATTTGACTGACAGCAGTGCTATTTGTGGTATCAGGACTGCTAACAGGTACACATATTTCAGTTTGTTTTGTATCTGTCGCAGTCAATACATACAGGCCGTCCTTGCTTTACACAGCACTCATGTTAACTGAAACTTGTGCATACTGGAGCTGTGGTCTCCCTCTGCATGATTCTGAAACGCATGGTTTCAGTTAACATAGTGAAGCAAGGACTGTGTGATGCAAGGACTATCTGTGATAAGATTCAAAAATTAGAGATTTCCTTAACAGACTGCCTTAGAATTAATGGGCTTCCAGGCGGTGCAGTGGTAAAGAACCCACCTGCCAATGCAGGAGACACAAGACACAGGTTTGATCTTGGGTGGAAGATCCCCTGGGGTGGGAAACGGTAACCCACTCCAGTATTCTTGCCTGGAAAATCCCATGGACAGAGGAGTCTGGCAGGCTATACAGTCCATGGGGTTACAGACATGACTGGGGTCAGTGAGATACGACTGAGCTACTAAGCATGCACACTTTAAATTAACATTATTAGATGAGTAGCTAGACAAAATATTATGAAAGAATATCATGAAGTTTTGTGAATAAAATCTGTTTAAAATTTTTTTTTCCATCACATACTCTTTAAATGTTGAAGTCAGATGATAAGAATCATGAAAATTACATGAAAATAATTTATTTATGATTGTAATGCTTCTTGGCTTGACTGTGACTTGTTATATTACTTTTTCTTTTTTCCATTCCACCATCAATTTTCCATTGCTTATTGAAGGATGTGACTTCCATGATTGTGATGGTTAATTTTATGAAGGGTGATTTTGAGTTGGATTGTTTAAACTGGTGAAATGGGGGTAAGACAGATTGCTCTTCATAATGTGAGTGGGCCTTATCTAAGCAGTTGAAGTTCTGAATAGAACAAAAAGACCAGCCTCCTTGAACAAAAGGAAATTCTTCAGCAAACTGTCTTCATATTTCACCCGTACCATTGACTCTCCCTGGTCTCCAGATTGCCAGCTCACACTGCTGCTTTGGTTTTGTCGTCCTCCATAATCAAGTGAGCCATTCTTTGTAACACACACACACACACACACCATCCTGTTGTTTCTGTTTCTCTAGAGAACCTTGACTTATACAATGATTATTTTTTTTTAAATTGACAGTAGTTTTTACTTTATTTGGTGTATGGCAGTATGATTTTAACACATACATGGCTTCAGTGTGACACCACTATAATCAGGAAACAGAATAGCTCCATTACTCGAAAAACTCCCTCAAGATGCTGCTTTAGTCATAACCTTCCCCTACTGTGAGCCCCTGACAGTGAGTAATCTGTTTTCCGACAAGGTCAATATGGTTTTTGTCTTTTACTCAGGATAATGCTTTTAAGATTCAACTAAATTGTTACATGTATCAGTAGTTTGTTCCTTTCTGTTGCTAAGCAGTACTCCATTGTATGCCCAAGGTCTTTTTGTATATAAGAGATATATGTATGCATTCATATGTTTGAAATTTTAAAATAAGATATGTTTTCTGTGATAATATTTTTTTACTCTCCATAATATAAAAAGTGAATTATTCTGAAATAAGTTATAAGTTAGGTCCAGCTTATTTGTGAAAAAATATATTTTTGTATTTTCTTTTATGGACAGTCTATACTTTATCTTATTATGTTGCTGCCACCTTAGTTAAGATTATTTTTTCTTTGTCATGTTAACAGTTCTACTCTGTTATTATATGTCTTATCACTGATTTCTATTCAGTGGTAAGACAAGAGGCTTAAGACACTATTTCTATTCAGAAATCCAAAGCCTGAACTTTCTGAACTTTCATTGTCTTCTTTATTTGAATTTTGTAGATGTCTTCAAGTGTGTTCACACATATTGAAACACATGTTATAATGATGTTGAAATATATATTACCTTGTAAATTACCTCTCATTTTGTTAACATTTCTCCTTCTTATAATATTTAGCATACTGCTTAGAATTTTTTTTTAAATTATATGGTTACTGGGTCATAACATGAATTTCATTTTAACATATTAAAGAACGAATTTTTCTAAATACAGGACAGTAAGACAGATACTTATGAGAACCATGGCTTATACCTACAGCTACTTACTTTTTTCCCTTCTTCTCCAGGGACATTAGCACCTCCTAGTTTGACTAGATGATTTCTAACTTCCCTTTGCATTTAGAGAATTTAGAATATGCATTATACGCATGAATGTGTTTTTTTTCCATTCATGTTCTATCAGTCAGCTTAGTTTGAGTTATTTTTCAATAATAAACAGCACCTAAATCTTAATGGCTTTCAATAACAAGATTATTTCTTGCTCATGTTACACTCTGGGTCAACTATTTTGTCTTCATGCTGAAACCCAGGACAAAAGAGTGGATCTGATATGTGCTGATCTTACCTTACAGTAGAGAGAAAAGAGCAATGGTGGACCAAATGATGCCTCAGACTTTTTCTGAACATGTTTCATGTTAATTCCACCTACATTTCATTGACTAAAAGAATCACGTGGTCAAGCCTGAAGTATCTTCCTATTAGGGAGAGTCAGCAAATATTTCTGAATAGTGATACAGTTTACCACATGTCACTTGCAAGTACTAATATTATTTTATTCTTACTCTATTATTATTTGAACTATGACCATATATGCAGCTTATAGTTCATAAGCACATATTAAATGATTATATGAGTTAGGGACTATCTTAAGAGTTTTGTATCTTCTTTATTTTCTTTAACTTTCCCATAAGTAACCATAAGAGATAGCTAATATTTGTAGTGGTGAATAATTTGCAAAAATTCAGTTTTATCTTTAATTTTATATAATCCTGGCCCATGGACTCTCAGTAAACTGTTTAAGGAGCTATTTTTCATGGTTCCCTTTTTAATTGTAAGCTTATAGAAGTGTCTAGGCAATTTATTAAATACTCTGCAGAAAAACTTGTCACAAGCATTTAGGTACTTCATAGAATTTTTTTCTCATTAATTTCTCCATAGAGCTAGGAGTGTTCTGAAGAGTGAAACCATCTTTGAATCTTGATGGTAGCTGATGCTATCATTGTCCCGTCTGTATCTCTGAATGCCCACCAGAGTGCTCCTAGTTGTTAGCTTGTTGACCTTTGGCCTTTGGCTTTTTCTCTAGTGACAAGAATCCACTGGCCTATGTGCAAGACGGGCAGGAAGTGCCCAGGAGATAGCAACCTTGCCCTGGGCTGAAGTGACTTTGAAACATGGCCTACACTGGCTCCCAGAGTTTTTGGTGGGGTTGAGCTCCACTGTCTTGAGCAGTAACCGGCAGAGTAACCCCTTTTATTACCTTCCTTTCCTCCTCATCTCACTTACCTATTCCTCTTACTGGTACTTTCTGGAATCATTCAAGTTCACTCAAACTCTTTGCATTCATACCTTTTACCTAAGGGTCTGTTTTTGGTAAAACCTGATCTAACATGGTTATCGTGTGGGTTAAAGCCTGGCAAGTAATAGGTGCTTTGTGAATGTTTATTGTAATGGTTAGAAGAAGTAGGAAAGGGAGTAAATATTTTCCTGAGAAATATTGTTCAGTGGACACATGTAAAATAAGTTTTTAAATTTAGTATTTCTTGGGGATTCTCTGGCAGCCCACTTTTAAGATTTGGCGATCTCACTGCTAGGGCCCCAGGTTTGACTCCTAGTTGGTGAACTAAGATCCCACAAGCGATGAGGTGCGGCCAATAAATAAATAAATTTGGTGTTTCTCTCAGTATATATAATAAAATCACCTGCTTATAGTTTAAGATTTAAAAATTTTATCATGTCTTATATTTTTACATTTCTGTTCAGTTCTTCTACCTGGTATCCTTACACTATCAACATCCTGTATCTTATTTCCAATTTTAAAGTCCTACAAAAGACCATGCCCTGAAAATTAACAATAATATTATTATTATAACAATAATAAATATTCAAATGTGCAGTGCTAAATACTGTCCTAAGGGCTTTGTATTAATTCCTTTAAGCATTGTAGCATATTCAGGAGCATAGTATTATTATTTATCCTCCTGTTGGTTGATTGAGAAACACACAAAGAAAATAAACACAAAGGAAACAAAATTATATTCAGATGATGCATTTGGATATTTAGAAACCCAGGGAGTATACTTTAAAACTAATGTGTGTGTGTGTGTTGTGTGTGTGTGTTAAGTCACTTAGTTGTGTCTGATTCTTTGCAACCCCATAGACTGTAGCCCACCATGCTCCTCTGTCCATGGAATTCCTCAGGCCAGAATACTAGAATTCCCTTCTCCAGGGAATCTTCCTGACCCAGGAATCAAACCCTGGTCTCCTGTATTGCAGGCAGATTTTTTTTACCATCTGAGCTACCTTAAAACTAATTAAAACTAATAGAACTTATGAAATAATTAAGCAATGAAATAAGAAAATACTTCAGTAGGCTAGAATATGGAACAAGATTGATCACCTCCCCTCCTTGTAGGCTCTTTTATAATCTTATCCAACCATAACCCCTTACCTCATTACTGTGAGCACCTGGGCCAGCAAGGCACATATTCTAATGTTGAGTAGGAAGGCCTGTTCTGAGAATTCAAGCCAAGAGACATGAAGACTGTTATGTCAATTTGTGGCTGGAATGACGATCATGTCAAGCCAAATCTGAAACCACATCATACTGATTCCAACCACAAACTGGACATCATCATGAAGAGTAGAAACTGTGAGGAAGCAGAGAAAGCCAGCTAGTAAAGAGGAGAGAGAACTGAGTTGAGCAGACACGTGGCCTGAGACCTGACTGAAAGGACTTATCCATGTCCAGAACATGAGATGTCACATTCCTGCAGGAATGACAGCAAGTGTAGAGGTGCCAAGGCTGAGAAGACTTGCAGGTACCAGGCATGGAGAGAAGTGCAGAGTGTAGGAACAGCATGGGCTCAGAGAGGCTAATACTCCAGTTCAGTCACTCAATCGTGTCCAACTCTGTGACCCTGTGAACCGCAGCACGCCAGGCCTCCCTGTCCATCACCAACTCCCGAGTTCACCCAAACTCATGTCCATTGAGTCGGTGATGCCATCTAACCATCTCATCCTCTGTCGTCCCCTTCTTCTCCTGCCCTCAGCCCTTCCCATCATCAGGGTCTTTTCAGATGAGTCAGCTCTTCGCAACAGGTAGCCAAAATAGTGGAGTTTAGGCTTCAACATCAGCCCTTCCAATAAACACCCAGGACTGATCTCCTTTAGAATGGACTGGTTGGATCTCCTTGCAGTCCAAGGGACTCTCAAGAGTCTTCTCCAACACCACAGTTCAAAAGCATCAATTCTTTGGCACTCAGCTTTCTTCACAGTCCAACTCTCACATCCATACATGACCACTGGAAAAACCATAGCCTTGACTAGAAAGACCTTTATTGACAAAGTTAATACTAGATGAAGGCAAAGAGGTAGCAGCCAAGCTGAGTAGGGGCTGGTGGGCTATGGAGAGGGGTTTGGATTTCTCAGTTGGGAACCCCAGCCCAGCTCTGTTCAGCTACTCTCTGAAGCTGTTCCATTGGCTTTGCTGAATGGTATCTCACCTCCTTTAGAACTTTCACTGACATACATCTCTAAAAATTTGCATATAAATCCCTGGATCAGAGATTTTTTTTGAATATCTTTCAAAGACTGTTATGTTTTAAAAATCAGGAGCCATGAATCTTTGTATCCTCTACAGATGGTAGTGAGCTGAGTGGGTGTACAGTAAATATTTGTTGGCCCAGAAATGGGGACAGTAATTAAATATTCCCCACCAGTGGCCAAAGTTTCTCACTATGCTCTCTCCAGAAAAGTTCTAAACCCAAATTATATGACACCAAATTGTTAACCAAGTCTTTCTTTGTCAAATTGGCTTCCCAGTTGAGCTATTGACTGTGGACCAATAAATCTGTTATTAAGGGCTTGTATGTTTTACTCTCTAGAAAATGGGGAGCACTATTTTGTAAATCCAGGAAAAACTACACAGCCATATAAGTAACAATTACTGAGCCTCTACCGGGAGCAGGGTTGTGTCTAATGTTTCATAAGCCGTTTTTATTTAATCTTCAAACAACTCTACTAGTTTCCCACAGCTAACTGGTATGTGGCAAAATTAGGCACCCAACCAGGTTGATAGAACCTGAGTCCGTGCTCTTAAGCAGCAGGCTAAAGTTGTTCCAGAATGTCTGGGTGAAAGCAGATACTTTTCCTTTTGTTCTCAGTTTGACACATCAGCACCTTCTCCCTGGTGCGGGCCATACTTAACTTCATATATGGGTGAGATTTTGATGATTTTCTCTAATATTTGTAAGACTGAAGGATTCAAGCTTATAGAAATAGATTTACCTATCCGTCTTACTCTTTCTGTAGTGCCTTCCTAATCTTCATATTTTCCTGATGTTGACTGTAATTTTTATATACTTAGCTGTGTTTAATACTTACAAGTAGAGTATATACTATTAGCAAAGCAAACTGTTTAATTATATCTATATAGTTTATTATATGTATTTATAAGAAAATACATAGAAAATATGTTTACACTTTTCTATTGAGGAAGATAAATTACCCATTAAGAGGTCTTTTAAAATCTTTGATAATAGCCATTTATTGGTTCTTGCCTATATCTAGATTTAGATCAAATATTTAAACATTTGATAAAAACTAGATTGATGATAATTAAAATTTTAGTCAAATGGGTGACATCATAATGTATAAAGATATTTTTTGTCTTTGAAAACTGTAAATAGTAGGCATGATTTGCAAGAATACTGGAGGTATGAATTAACAGTTCATTTTATGAAAAATGTGAACAATAAAAATGATGAGTCAACCAAGAATTTCTTTTACAAGCTTCTCCAAGTTAGAATCAGCCCTACCAAACTGCAGTTAATCTTAGCTCGATTCTGCCTTAAATACCTGTGCTTTCAGATGGAGGCTGTGGTTTGGCAACCTTTTCCTCAGCCTAGGAGGACCTTCTAGGTGTAGTAATACTGGAGCAGGACTCAGCCACGGGGCTGTAGTTAGCTGTGGATATTTTAGGACTCTACTTCTCAAATGTGGTCACCCGCACTGTTATGTGAAGCTACAAGCTAGAAACATTAATCTTAACCAGTGGAAAGCAAATGAAATAATAGTTTGTATGTTAAAACAAACATGGACATATAATGAAGTAGGAAGCAAAAGTCACATACATTTTTCCATACTATGCATAAAAAAAGGGATTAAAAAAATTTTCAATTTGGAATGTCTGGATTTAAGCTTCACTTCTCTCTGGCATTTGAGGAGTAATTGAGATTATCGTTTAAGATTCAGATTTAACCAGCCTTCTGTGGTTTGAATCCTGGTTTTGCTGTTTCATCACTTCATGGGAAATAGAAGGGGAAACAGTGGAAACAGTGTCAGACTTTATTTTTGGGGGCTCCAAAATCACTGAAGATAGTGATTGCAGCCATGAAATTAAAAGATGCTTACTCCTTGGAAGGAAAGTTATGACCAACCTAGATAGCATATTGAAAAGCAGAGACATTACTTTGCCAACAAAGGTCCATCTAGTCAAAGCTATGGTTTTACCAGTAGTCATGTATGGATGTGAGAGTTGGACTGTGAAGAAGGCTGAGCGCCGAAGAATTGATGCTTTTGAACTGTGGTGTTGGAGAAGACTCTTGAGAGTCCCTTGGACTGCAAGGAGATCCAACCAGTCCATTCTGAAGGAGATCAGCCCTGGGATTTCTTTGGAAGGAATGATGCTCAAGCTGAAACTCCAGTACTTTGGTCACCTCATGTGAAGAGTTGACTCATTGGAAAAGACTCTGATGCTGGGAGGGATTGGGGGCAGGAGGAGAAGGGGACGACAGAGGATGAAATGGCTGGATGGCATCACTGACTTGATGGACGTGAGTCTGAGTGAACTCCGGGAGTTGGTGATGGACAGGAAGGCCTGGTGTGCTGCGATTCATGGGGTCGCAAGGAGTCGAACATGACTGAGCGACTGAACTGAATTGAACTGAACTGGAACTTTGGGCAAATTATGTAACCTCTGTGGGTCTCAGTCCTTTTCTTGGTAAAATGAGGATAACACTAGTACCTGCTTCACGGGCTTGTTAGAAAGATTATGTGAGTTAACATTTGTAAATTGCTTAGAACTGTCTCTGGCCCATAGTAAATGCTATGGACGTATTTGTAAAATAAACGAGCAAGTTGGTACCACAGTAGTAAGTTCTGAGAGCATTTAGTTGCTCTCAAGGTCAGGAGTACTGTCTGTGAAAATGGCTGGGCAATTTGCCTGAGCCCCGAATTCTGCTGCCTCTGTTTTGCTTTCCGTTCTCTCCCTCACCTGGAAATTTTTCTGTGAATTCATCCTTACCAAGTTCTTGAGCCCATCTTTGGGCTTCAAATCCTTTGATCTTTCAATTGTCTCATATATTCCAAAGGGTATAAATGTGTTTGAGAGCATTGCTTCTCAAACTTTTATGTGTATATAAATCACCTAGGGATGTTGCTAAAATATATGTTGTGGTTCAGAAATTTGGGCTGTGGCTTCAAATCCTATATGTGTAGCAGGCTCCCACATGTCCTTGCTGCTGGTCCAGGATCACATTCTGAGTAGCATGTCCTAGGAAATGTAATCTAAGAAAATGATCTAGCACAATGTAAATATGTGCTTCCGCTTCAGGTCCCAGGCCCCTACATAATTATTGCATAATATCATGGTGGAGAGAATATTCTCTTCTGCTCTTTAGTATCTCATGGTTATGAGGAAACTGAATAGAATAAAGCAATGACATTTCAAATGTCAACCCATCTGCTCCTTTTCTTGTTCACTGTGCTGGGGGTAGGGGTGGGGTGAGCAGAACATTTTGAAAACCTCACCCCCAAGTTGATTTGCTCCAGGAGCATTTGACAATGGAATTTTCAGAGAATTCATATTTCATAATTGTAGGCAGAGGCTCTTTCCTGGATCTAGCAGCATATGGCAGGCCTGTGGGCACTGCCCTCAGTGGGTGGGGAAGTGTGATTCTCTGACAGCCATGCTCAGGCTTTGCCAACCTGAGGCAGGGCCCCAGCAGGAGCCACATTGGTAGGGGCTGGGGAGTGTGGATAGAGTCAGAAGGAGAGCTGGAGAAGGAACCCCTTTCCACAGGCTGTGCCAGCATTTTAGGGCTCTGCCCAGGGCTGAATTAGTAATGCAGTTCAAGGGAAAACATTCACAAAGAGAATTCCCTGGGGGAGATTCCCAGGAACAGTCTTCCTCCACCCTCCATCCGCTCCCAGAATTCTCTGAGAACACATTGACAATGCTATGAGGGTAATGAACCCATAACATCATCATTCGTTTTTCAGCTTTTTAAAATTACGTGCAGCAATTGGCTCTTTAGATGTTTGTCAAGGGACCAGCTACCAAAAACTTCTTCCCAAGAAAAGTTTTCTTCCAGCAAAAGAATGGAACTCTTACCTCCAAAACAATATTTTACTTTGAATACTTAAATACTTGAGAATTATACAGAAATCTTTTCAGGAAAAGTAGAGATACACCAATGAAATACAGATTTAGAAAACATATATCAGGGGATTAAGAACCTACTATGCAATGGGGGAATTGTAATAAACTTAATGTAATATTTTTTGTGTGTGATTTTTGTGCTTCCTGAGGCTGCCCAGATTAGCTGAACCTAGGGAGTAATAATGAACACGGCCAGGAGGTTCTTTGTGAGTAGGTGTTCCGGGCTAACAGGCATCCATGTCCAGCAAATGCCATCTGCTGCTCCTGGCAATGACCATGGTTGCAGGTTGAAGTCCTTCTTCCACATCTTGCTCCTGGGGCTCCCCCAGCAGGGCGCTGGCACAGGTGACTTCAGCACAGCTTCCTTTCCCGACTGGGCCCTGGATTCTGAGCAAGTCCTGGGAAAATTCGATTCCTGTTTCACCATCTTTAACCTCTTGCTCTGATTACTGTCATGGGTTTGAAACCATCTGGAATGTCATCCAAAGTGTAAATAGGCCATTCCTAAAAAAGGTCAGAGAACTCACAAACTGAAAGCTCCCTGCTACTTTATTTTACCAACATAGGGCTCAGGGTTTTCTCATTCTTGGATCATTTTCTTGGGACCATATTGTCTGCTGTATTATTTCTTTTCACTCTACTTCCTTTCTGTTTACTCTTCTGCCATCTACTCTGTGACCCAACTCACTACACTAGTAGGGTGAAGTGAAGTGAAGTCACTCAGTTGTGTCCGACTCTTTGCGACCCCACGGACTGTAGCCTACCAGGCTCTGAGGAGCCTCTCAGTCCATGGAATTTTCCAGGCAAGAGTACTGGAGTGGGTTGCCATTTCCTTCTCCAGGGGATCTTCCCAACCCAGGGATCGAACCCAGGTCTCCCACACTGCAGGCAGACGCTTTACCGTCTGAACTACCTTGGATCCCACACTAGTGGAGTAGCTTCTCATTAAACCGCCTAAGGCCTCAGGTTTGGTCTTAGGGATAAAAATAACTATCCTACAGTACGATGTCTCTGAAATCACTGAAAATGGGTAAATGTTCAAATAATAATTTTATTACAAAACAATAAATAGAAAATCTAAAAACCTTAGTAATTTTGGAAATTTCAAAGAGAAGTTGAAGTCTCTAAAAATACTAGAGCTCACATACCCTTTCATCGATGATGAATATTTTGGAATAATCGTATTTTCTTTGATTTGCTCCTTTTCTACCTTCCTGCTTTTCTTCCTGATGTTTTTATCTTTCTATTCTTTTTCCCTTTCCCCATTTTTCCTAATCATCTCTCTCCTCAATCTTGCTTCTTTCTCCTCAGAATAAATATGGCTTGAAGGAAGATTTTTCAGTGACTTGAGGGAGATAAGGATAGATTTAGTTTGTTCCAAACATTGTTTATGTCTCTATGATAGGCATTAGTGCATCTTCCCACATATTTCTGGTTCTCTGCATTCTGGGGATGTAGTAGGATTGTGCTTCCTTGGCTGCTGTCATTGGCTAGGGCCATGTGACTATCTGATCAATGAGCTGTGAGCAGATGAGAGGCATGTCACTTCTAAGGCTGTGCATCTAGTTGCAAATGTGAGACCTTCCAGAGTGATATCCCTTGGTATAGCAACTGGAAATGGCTGAGATGATACCTGCTTTATCATCCTGGATCCATGGATAACTGCAAGGAGCAGAGCTCCTAAGAGACTTATAATAGACGTGTATCATAAGTAAAAAATAAAGTTTAGCTGTTTTAAGACTAAAATTTGGAGATTTTTTAAAACCACAATATAGGTTAGATTATACTGACTGCTGCATCCACTAAAATGTGAACTTCTATAAGGAAGAGAAGAAAAAAAAAGAAGAAGGGAAAGTGTTTCCATTGATAGGTTATTGTGTATCTCTGATAGGTGCTCTCGTAAGAACACATTAAATTATTATTGATTATTGACCACTAAAATTCAGGTTAGAACTACTTGAGTATTTTTTTAAAATGACGTGTAGTACTTCACATCCATTAGCATTTTTAACATAATTGTCCTTAACACAGGTAACTAAGATAATGAACAGCCTCCACATGGAAGATTTTGTGGCACTAATCTAAATCTCAACAGAGAATTTTAAGGGCAGTAGTTATCTTTTTTGCAATTTCAAAAACGACTAAATGATCTCTGTTCATTTCCAAGGCAAACCATTCAATATCACAGTAATCCAAGTCTATATCCCGACCACGAATGCTGAAGAAGTTTAAGTTGAACGGTTCTATGAAGACCTACAAGACCTTATAGAACTAACACCCAAAAAAGATGTCCTTTTTTATAGGGGACAGGAATGCAAAAAGTAGAAGTCAAAAGATACCTGGAGTAACAGGCAAATGTGGCCTTGGGGTACAAAATGAAGCAGGGTAAAGCCTAGCAGAGTTTTGCCAACAGAATGCACTGGTCATAGCAAACACCCTCTTCCAACAACACAAGAGAAGACTGTACACATGGACATCACCAGATGGTCAATACCGAAATCAGATTGATTATATTCTTTGTAGCCAAAGATGGAGAAGCTCTATACAGTCTGCAAAAACAAGACTGGGAGCTGACTGTGGCTCAGATCATGAGCTCCTTATTGCCAAGTTCAGACTTAAATTGAAGAAAGTAGGGAAAACCACTAGACCATTCAGGTATGACCTAAATCAAATCCCTTACAATTATATAGTGGAAGTGACAAATAGATTCAAGGGATTAGATCTAATAGAGAGAGTGCCTGAAGAACTATGGATGGAGGTTCATGACATTGTACAGGAGGCAGTGATCAAGACCAGCTCCAAGAAAAAGAAATGCAAAAAGGCAAAATCGTTGTCTGAGTAGGTCTTATAAATAGCTGAGAAAAGAAGTTAAAGGTAAAGGAGAAAATACCCATTTTAATGAAGAGTTCCAAAGAATAGCTAGGAGAGATAAGAAAGCCTTCCTCAGTGATCAATGTAAAGAAATAGAGGAAAACAATAGAATGGGGAAGACTAGAGATCTCTTCAGGAAAATTAGACATACCAAGGGAACATTTCATGCAAAGATGAGTACAGTAATGGACAGAAATAGTACGGACCTAATAGAAGCAGAGATATTAAGAAGAGATGGTAAGAATACACAGAAGAATACTATACAAAAAAGATCTTCATGACCCAGATAACCACGATGGTGTGATCACTGACCTAGAGCCAGACATCCTGGAATGTGAATTCTAGTCGGCCTTAGGACGCATCACTATGAATAAAGCTAGCGGAGGTGATGGAATTCCAGTTGAGCTATCTCAAATCATAAAAGATGATGCTGTGAAATTGCTGCACTCAATATGCCAGCAAATTTGGAAAACTCAGCAGTGGCCACAGGACTGGAAAAGGTCAGTTTTCATTCCAATCCCAAAGAAAGACAATGCCAAAGAATGTTCAAACTACCACACAATTGCACTCATCTCACATGCTAGCAAAGTAATGCTCAAAATTTTCCAAGCCAGACTTCAATGATACATGAACCATGAACTGCTAGATGTTCAAGCTGGATTTAGAAAAAGCAGAAGAACCAGAGATCAAATTGCCAACATATGTTGGATCATAGACAAAGCAAAAGAATTCCAGAAAAACATCTATTTCTGCTTTATTGACTATGCCAAAGCCTTTGACTGTGTGGATCACAACAAACTGTGTAAAATTCTTCAAGAGATGGGAATACCAGACCACCTGACCTGCCTCCTGATAAATCTGTATGCAGATCAAGAAGCAACCGTTAGATCCTGACATGGAACAACAGACTGGTTCCAAATTGGGAAAGGAGTACATCAAGGCTGTATATTGTCACCTTGCTTATTTAACTTATATGCAGAGTACATCATGCAGGTCGCAGAGTTGGACACGACTGAGCGACTGAACTGAACTGAACTTGTTCTTATTTATTCATTCAACCATCATTTCATTGATAAATATTTATTGGCTACTTAATTTGGTCAGCCATTGTGCTATGTACCAAAAAAAAAAAAAAAAGGCAAACGGTAACTAACTATATTGGATAAACCCGGTACTGTATTCAGAACACTTTTCCTTATATTATCTCATTTTACTTCATAATAGCAAACTGTTCATTGTTGGTTTTTTTGGCCTCACCACGAGGCTTGTGGGATCCTACTTCCCCAACCAGGGATCAAACCCGGGCCCCTTAGCATTGGAAACTCAGAGTCTTAACCACTGGGCAGCCAGGGATGTCCTCATTCTGTGTTAAAGATGAGAAAATCAAGACACAAGGAATGAAGTAACTTGATCAAGCTAACTGTGGTATGCAGTAATAAAACTGGATTTACCCCTATTTTCACACAATTACTAACAATTTATTTAACAGTTATGAAAACTGTTAGGAAAGATTGGAAATGGATATTTAATCATAAAATATATAATTATTTGCATGTTGAAAAAAGGAATTTTTAACAGAAGTACATGGATGCCTTAATTTGTAGAACCTTGAAATTGTAGACAACCCTTAGAAGATCCTGAAAGTGGTTAATTATCTAAAAACATTAAGAAAAATTACTCTGCAATTATAGTCTTATTAGACTAGCTAGGAGACAAAAGAACTACATTTTCAACATTTTATTTCTCAGGAACTCCAGCATTAGTGAGGAAATAGTAATTGCGTTTTCTCCTTTTATTTGTATTTGTGAAATTCAAACAAAAGTATAAAAGACACATCAACAGTTATTTGAAAAAAATTCTCTATTTTACTAGTGACTGAACTGGAGCAGGGGCTTTTGACTTAATTCTCTCTTTCGTAGAATTATTGACTAGTGGAGATGAAAGAGAATGTAGATCATCTGAGACTTCCCTTTGGAGAGGTGTAAACTAACACCCAGAGAAAGAACTGCAGTGATGTAGTGATGGAGCTAGAGCTAGAAATCAGGGCTTCAGACTCCCCCAGACACTTTTTTTTTTTTTAAAGAAAAGACTTTCTGCTTTTTTTTTTCAAGGTAGCATTTCTTTTTGTTCTCTTTTTATTTTTTTTTTTAAATTTGTTGATTATTTATTTTTGGTTTTGCTGGATGTTCGTTGCTACTCGTGGACTTCCTCTAGTTTCAGTGAGCAGGACTGCTCTCTGGTCATGGTGATTGGGCTTCTCATTGCTTGGGCTTCTCTTGTTGGTGGAGAACAGGCTTTAGGCATGTGGGCTCAGTGATTGTGCATGGGCTTAGTTGCTCTGTGACATGTGGAATCTTTCCAGACCAGAGATTGAACCTATGTCCCCTGCACTGGCAGGCAGATTCTTAACCACTGTATCTACAGGGATGTCCCCTCTAGTCACTCTTGAGTCCATTTGATGGGCTTCCCTGGTAGCTCAGCTGATAAAGAATCTGCCTGCAATGCAGGAATCCCCAGTTTGATTCCTGGGTTGGGAAGATCTGCTGGAGAAGGGATAGGTTACCCACTCCAGTATTCTTGGGCTTATCTGGTGGTTCAGATAGTAAAGAATCCACCTGAAGTGCAGGAGACCTGGGTTCGATCTCTCGGCTGGGAAGGTCCCCTGGAATGGCTACCTACTCTAGTATTCTTGCCTGAAGAATTCCATGGACAGAAGAGCCTGGCAGGCTACAGTTCATGGGGTCACAAATAATCGGACACAACTGAGCGACTTTGACTTTTCTTCACTTCTTCTTCCCCATTCCATTCAATTATATTTAAAAGGCATATCACTACATTTCAAAACATTTTATTGGATATATCAATAAATTAGTATATGTGATAATTTAAGTATTTATATCATTTAAGGGGCTTCTCTGGTGGCTCAGATGGGAAGAATCTGCCTGCAATGCTGGAGACCTGGATTTGATTCCTGGGTTGGGAAAATCCCCTGAAGGAGGGCATGGCAACTCACTCCAGTATTCTTGCCTGGAGAATCCCCATGGACAGAGGAGTCTGGCGGGCTACAGTCCATGGGGTCACAGAGTCAGACAAGACTGAGCAACTAAGCATAGAAAGTCATTTAAAAATGTATTATATGTGTGGCAGAACCAATACAATATTGTAAAGTAATTAGCCTCCAATTAAAATAAATAAATTTAAACTAAAAAAAATGTATTATACTTGCAGTAGAAAAGTTAGAATGCTTACATATAACATTAGCACAAAGTGTATGAAGGAAAAAAGAAACCCTTTGCTGTGTGTCCTGAGTAACCTTCTTTCTGATTTCATATATGTGTCAAAGTTCTTCTTAGTATATATCAATAAATACAAAATTAATTTACACATAAAATTTGCATTGCAGTGTAATTTACATACTTGACTTTTCTCTCCCTTTTACAAGCCAGTAACACCGAGACTGATGCAGAACTTTGAAAGGAGCTGAGAGTTGGACTGGGCATCAGGAGACCTCAAGGGTAGGACTAACTCATTCAGCTTGGTTAGTTGCTAGTTGTGAGAACTTGGGCCACTTTACTTCACAGAACCTATGGTCCCTTATAAAGTGGCCCAAGTTCTCATAACTAACAACTGACCATTCTCGCCTGTAGCCTCCCAGCACCCTGCTCCTCAGTGGCTAAACACCACCAGAAACAAGAAGCATTTCCCAGAGGTCAGCCTCCCAGGGCAAGACAGGGACAGGGAGGGATGGAGAGGGTACTTGTAATGGGGGAGGAGGCAAACGAAACTGCAAGAATTCTGATATTAAATAAGTTATCATCTAGTCTCTTCACTTGCAGTTCAAATAAATTTCAATGAAATGTTTTCTCAGATCATTTATTATTGACTGTAGCATTCCTTGAAACACATCAGTAAGAACAAAAGTACTCATGAATGATAATTCTGTTACATTTTTTTTTGGCTATCATTCTTATATTTAGTTCCTTCTGTTATCCAGCCCACTAGTGAAGTCCTTTCCTCTCTGATTTGGTTCAGAACCAAATGTTTTTAAACATACATTTTAATTTTTACTCTGGTCATAATCCAGACAGTATTTCTATAAACCTCTATAGAGCCCACACATTAAAAAAATAATACTTCTCCTAAGGGAAAAACATAAAAGATATCTTTGAAATTTCTTATAAATAATGATAGAAACAGCAAAGGTGAGTGCTGTTTATTGTGATTTTGTTACATGTTTGTCAGGCGTCATGAGTATTCTAGAGCTGGAGTAAATCTCAGCTCATGCATTTTATGCGTGTCAGTAGGTGGCATCATAAGTACCATGTGCACAGAACCCAGCTGTGTGGGATCCCTTCCACTGAAGGTTCCTGCAGGGAGCAACTCTAGCTCCAATGGAGGCAGGTTTTTCAAAGAATCAAATTTATCTCTTACTTTGACTCAGCTCCCTGCAGAGGTTTCTCCATATCACAGGGTCACTCCACCAGGTCAGATAGGATTCTCCTGCCAGGCAGGGTGCCACCAGGAAAATCTAACTCTGAGTGTGAGCCAAGAAAATCCAAGTAGAAACATGAATGTCAGGGGACTGGAGAGCAAATGCCAGGTGTCTCCATAGTTATCCTTAGCATCAGTATTTCACATGCAGTAGTTCCATCCAAGGAGAAGGCAATGGCACCCCACTCCAGTACTCTTGCCTGGAAAATCCCATGGGCAGAGGAGCCTGCTAGGCTGCAGTCCATGGGGTCACTAAGAGTCAGACATGACTGAGCGACTTCCCTTTCACTTTTCACTTTCATGCATTGGAGAAGGTAATGGCAACCCACTCCAGCGTTCTTGCCTGGAGAATCCCAGGGACAGGGGAGCCTGGTGGGCTGCCGTCTACGGGGTCGCACAGAGTCGGACACGACTGAAGTGACTTAGCAGCAGGAGCAGCAGTTCCATCCAAGCTCACACAAGATGAAGAAGTCGTTGGCAATAACCTGAGGGCTAATACAGAGCAAGTGTCACCATGTCCCTGGATCAGCTCCAGAAAAGTATGCACAGTGGGAATAACCGCTGCACTCTTTTGGAGGGAGCAAAGGTACTAATACTGAAGTGTGGAGACAGAAATTAAATTGGCACTCAGAAGAGTAAAGGATGGAGCTCTTTTTTTAATTGGTTCATATAGGTGGGCCTTTGAAACTATGCAGTTGAGTCTATTTCTGGGTTCCACAGGGATGAGAGGCATCCAGCTTGCTTTACATGAATCTCATGATTTGACTTGTGCTCTGTGGCATACTGGCTTCCTTGGTGGCTTAGTGGTAAAGAATCTGCCTGCCAAAGCAGGAGAGGCAGGTTCGATCCTGGGATGGAGAAGATCCCCCAGAGGGGGAAATGGCAACCCATTTCGGTATCCTTGCCTGGAAAAATTCCATGGACAGAGGAGCCTGGTGGGCTATAGTCTATGGAGTTGCAGAGAGTCAGATATGACTTAGTGACTAAACAAAAACAACAAGGATAATGGTCAGAAATGAAAGAATTAAACCTTTACAAATTCTCCAATACTTGATGGAGTAACAATGGAATTATTTTCCATCAAAGGAGAAAAATTAAATTTTGGATAACAATGGGGACATTTTTACTAAATGTGGTATTTTTGACTTTTGGAACAGCATTGAGTAAATGAGGCAATTGAAAGAAATTTGAAAGTGGAAAATGAGAAGGTAGATACTTGACAGCCTTGTTTTGTCCACATTTTATAAAGACAGAGTCTGTGGAAGCTCCCTGAGGACACAGAAGACTAGCCTGGGTATTTTAAGAATTAGATTATTTATATCTACTTATTTTAAAAAATTGTGACATTTGGACTTAATGAATACAAAAACACTAGTCATAAATATCTGGCAAAAGAGTTAGGTTAATTTTGGAACATAAATAATTTTGTCTGGGTCATAAAATCCAAATGTTAGATCCTAATGATGTTACTAAGAGGGGATTTAAGGACATCATAGAATCTGCAAGGGCTATCTTTTCTCTGACCGTGAGAGTATTTCCATTTTATATGACAAAATGTCTTCTTATGGAATGTGGTTGTTAAGCTCAATTACCTCACCCATATAAGAAGAATATGTATATTTTTCCCGTATCTAAACCAGTTTTCTGGCTAAATTTTATGTATTTTCATCCATACATAAACATATCTTGTGTTGTGTGTGTGTGTGAGGCTACACAATTTTCCCTCAGCAGTGTCAACTGACATAAAAATACACAATGTGAGAGCTATGAGTTTTAGTTTTATTGGAGGACTTATTGAGGACTACAGCCCCAGATACAGCCTCTCAGATGGCTCTGAGGAACTGTTCCAAAGACGTAAGGGAGACAGTCAGTATATTTGTGATCCTGGTGAGGGGAGTACATGTAATCAGGCTTGCGTTTCAGCAGAAAGTTGCTGCTAGTCACGAGGAAAAAAAGTCTTAATGATTTTAGTGTTTTTCTATGTACGGGAAGATGCAGGAGTTTGGGTTCATAAAGACTTTTCTCCTGAAAAACATCTAACTGTTCCTGTTCTGTCAGTTTTCCCAGAATACAGAGAGCCTCATTCCTGGTCTCCTCCCTAGACTCCTGTCAGGGTGTGTTAACGGTTAGCAACTGCAGTGGCTAACGACTCAGTCCTTGTAGAGCCGATGGCTAGAGACATTCTTTAGTTGGCAGCAGCTTGAAATCAAGCTTGGAATACTTTGGAAATTACATAATTGTTCATGACTGGATAGCTAGGTTGTTGAGAATGTTTCCAGGCCGAAGTCTAAACTTTCAGACTCAAAGGGAGAAGTATCTGGTTAGATATGTTGAATCAGATGAACAGGCCTGCCATTAGCTGCTGTGGCACCCCCTCTAGGTAGGTAGACACAGCCCTGACAGCCACAGCGTGGCTCCTGGACCTGAGTGGATTTCAGAAACTCCTCAGCCCTGCAGTTCAGTGCCATTGTGAAGTACACAAACTTTGCAATGGAGTGTGGGAAGTCTGAATATAAGGTGTTAAGTAGTTAGCACCAGAGAAGTCCACAGGAGATTTTGCTTGTATTTTACCCAGAGACTAGTATTCTTGGTAAATTAATAATTAGCTTTAGAGATGAGTAAATAAACCATCCAAGAGATGAGTAAAAGAGAAGCAAAGTTATTCTTCATCTTTTCCACCAATGAAGAATACCCTGTGTTGTTTTTCACTTATGCTTTGAAATATTTGGTCTAGTGAAATAACTGAATTCCTTAAGTAACTATTTGTTTGCATATTTTGATCTTTTAGTCAAACATGTGACTGCCAGCACAGCTTCTGATGAGCATATGATGAGTATTGCCATATTGGGTTTGTGTGATTTTGAGTTCAAACAAAATAAAGTCATCCTTTTATTTAATCCGTGTGTCTGTGCTCCAAGTGAATGTACGATTTTTACATGGCTTTTTTCTTTTTGCCTGATAAAGGAAAAAATTGATCATTTTATCCATTATAAAAAGATTAGTAGAAGGTGTGTAAAATAAGAGCTTCAGCATGCTCTAATTCTAGTAAAGTTACATGACCCTGAATGAGTGGACTGGATTTAAAGGGAGAAAAATGACTTTCCAGGGGAAAATTTGGGGGGCATGAAATAATATGATTGTGAATAAGAATAATGTTTTACTTAGGTAAAAGTCTTTAAAAGTATATGTGTAATTCTATAAATATTTGTTCTAGAATATGTGTATGCATTCTGAAAAAAATATTTGTATATGGGGGTATTGTTACTGACCTTTTCGGGTCAAGAAGGGCCCTCTTGCCTAGTGTTGTTTGAGTCAATGGAATGAGACCAAGTTCTCTTTATTTTTTTGTTTATTTGGCTGCGCTGGGTCTGAGTAGTTGCGCGTTGATCTTCAATCTTAATTGTGGCATTCGGGATCTTGAGTTGCAGCATGTGGGGTTCAATCCCTGGTCAGGGAACTAGATCCCACAACTAAGATCCCACTTGTAGTTGCAACTAAGAGTTCTCATGCCACAATTTAAAGATCCCACGTGCTGCAAGGAAAGCTTTATTCTTTCAATAAAGAAAGGGGAGGCAGGAGCTTGGGCTCTAGAGCACAGGCTTTTCCAGAAAGGGTGTGGGTGGAGCTACTTTTAGAAGTCTCAGGGGCAGGGGAGGAGGGGGCAGGGTTCAGTGAGAAGAGGGCAGAGTTCTAGAGGAGCAGGCGCTTTTGCAGGGGCTTAGTTTCAGATCTCAGGGTCTGGGGCAGCGTTTCTGCACATCCACCCAACCCACTGTCTTGAGTTGCAGTGTCCCGAGCAGCATTTCTGCCCCAGGCCCTAAGCTGCAGTGTCAGGGGCCTTTTGCATTGGGAACGCTGTTCTTAAGTGCCAGATTTGAGTTCTCTTCACGTGGCCCTCTATGAGCAAGTGAAACTGGATGAAGCACAAAGGAGAAAAAAAGGTTAGACTTTATCTTATTACCCAGATTCTATTTTTATTTCCTAGAAATTGTTAATGGGCTTTGTTGGTAGCAGTATTGAGCCTTTGTCCTAAATGAAAAGGAGATATCATCCTCACCTGTGTTCCTAAGGAAAGATTTGTCTTTAGATAACAGGGGTCAGGGATTGTTGTTTTTCAGTCGCAAAGTCATGTCCAACTCTTTGTGGCCCCATGGAGTGCAGCATGCCAGGCTTCCCTGTCCCTCACTGTCTCCTGGAGTTTGCTCAAATTCATGTCCATTGTGTTGGTGATGCCATCATACCATCTCATCCTCTGTTGCCCCCTTCTTCTCCTGCCCTCAATCTTCCCCAGCGTCAGGGTCTTTTCAGTGAGTTGGCTCTTCTCAGCAGGTGGCCAAATTATTGGATCTTCAATATCAGCATCAGTACTTCCAATGAATATACAGGGTCATTTCCTTTAGGATTGACTGGCTTGATCTCCTTGGACTCTCAAGAATTTTCTCCAGGGCCACAATTGAAAGCATCAGTTGTTTGGTGCTCAGCCTTCTGTATGGCCCAGCTCTCACATCCATACATGACTACTGGAAAAACCATAGCTTTGACTATACTGACCTTTGTTGGCAAAGTGATATCTCTGCTTTTTAATATGCTGCCTGGGTCTGTCATAACTTTTCTTCCAAGGAGCAAGCATCTTTTAATTTTGTGGCTGCAGTCACTGCCCGCACTGATTTTGGAACCCCAGAAAATAAAATCTGTCACTGTTTCCACTTTTCCCCCATGTATTTGCCATGATGTGACATGGGTTTCAGGGGTTAATCGTATTTTTACACTTTATCTTTAGGACGTGTAGTGTAATAATATGTGAATCAGATGCTGGTGGTACCCCAACAGGTCCCCTCAGATCCCTCTGACTCTTTCTGTGTATCCATCCGCTGCTTTCAGTGTGCTTGGCCTTAGAGGATGGCCTCTGTAACCCTCTTTGGAGGACTGCCCTTGGGCTGCTGGTGCCATGGTGCCCATCAACATCCATAGGGGTTGGCATGTCCTAGCCCTTACCAAGGATGGTCTGACAGAGGTCATGAAGGCTCAGCAAACTTGCCTCAAGTTGGGACCTTCCCCGAGGAAGAATTCAGGTTCCAGAGTCCCCTACAGCATGAGGCTGAGGTTGAGACTTTTTGTCTGAAGTTGTGTCCTTGCTTGTCGTTTTTGGGAACCTGACCTAAAACTGTGTTTATATATCACGGAGTTTAAAAAATGTTCACACACATGTGAAGGTTTGTTAAGTCTTGGATGCCATGCTAATTTCAAGACAAAATAATGACGGTGCTCCGTCCCTACCTTCCAGCAAGGACTGGAAATCATACCTGATGTCTGGTAAAGCATAGATCAGGCCAACTCTCCACCTACTAGAACCATAGATGGTAGTTGTTTTTTTATGATAGAATTCCCCATATATTGGTGGCTGCATATATCCACAGAGGCTTACATGACCAAGTTTGTGAAGTTAGGTAATTCATAGACATTCTTCCTGTGAGAAGAATGCAGTAGAACTTGGGCAGATATAGACTGAGATTGAATTTACTTGCATCTGAAAGTCACTGAACTGGAAGTGACATTTGCTTCTAGCCCTGGTGCAGCATCTTACCGTGGATTCCTGAGCAAACCATTCTGCTTTTTCTCTGGACCTCAGTTTACTCAACTTGCACTGCCTTTTGTCGTTTCAACTGAGTATTTTACATTTCTCTTTTCTTAGGAAATGTTTTCTTTCTTTTTTAACTTTCTCATGGTTAGCCTAGAGTATGCATTATATATATACAGCCAATCCAGGCTCATTCTCCTGTTACTCATTAATTCTGCAAATTCTCAGATGCATCATACAATTGGGCTGGAGCCATTCAAATACTAAGTCTATCTTTAAAGTGCCCAGTGACAGTAAGCAGTCACCTTCAATACTAGGCAAATGGCTTGTGAGAAAAATATAAGTCCTCATGTTTTATTTCCTTCTTTTACCTTTTGGAACAGGGGTCTGGGCAGATGAAATCATTCTGAGAGACGTCCAGAAAAAGCGTGAGAACTTTTTTATATCATTAAAATATTTACAGTCAGAAATACTTTACCAAAAACTGCAACGCATTCATACTTCCCAAGGATGTAAAGTGATTCTTCTGGCATTAGGACTTAATGGGTATATGGAAATTTAAATGTATTTTTTATACTAACTCTTTGTTTAATTTTTAAAATAAATACACTGCATGGCGCAACATTTTCTTAAGTAGAAAATGAACTCTTTATCTCCTGCTCATGTTCGCCCAATATTCCTCTGAGGAGATAACTAATGTTGCCAGCTTCTTCATATCTTTCAGAGCTAATTTATGTAAGCAAATACTCTCTGGTTGTGTAAAAGTGTGTGTGTGTGTGTTTCACATACTGTTATGTACCTTCCTTCTTTCATATAACAATATAAATTAGAAATTTTTCCATATTAATACTAAAGATATCATTTCATTTTATTAGAACTCATTACCCCACACTCCTATCTTCCTTATATTTTCCTTCAAAACAAACTAATCATCATCATTTATTTGTTTATCACTTCTGACACCCAACTAGAATATTAACTACATGAGAGTAAGTTGTTTTTTTTTTTTTTCTGCATATATGTCCAGTGCCTAGGAGAGAGTGCCTGGAATATAGTAGACACATTATAAATACTTAAATTTGTTTAATGAATGAATACATTAGCTTTTATAGTTTATTCTACTGCATGCACTTAACAAAATTTATTTAGCAAGTTTTGTATCGATAGACCTTTAAGTTGTGTCCAGTCTTTTGTTGTTACAAGCTCTGCTGCCATGAACATCTTGATACATACATTAATTAATCCATGAGCCAGTGTATCTTTAAGGAAAAATTCCTGAAAATGAAATTTCAGGCTCAAAGGATGTGGGGATTTTTAATTTTGATATATAATGCCAAATTCCTCTCTTTGGAGGTAATACTGATTTATACTTCTATCATCAATATGTGTATACATAAATACAATTATATTTACTTTATTTAAAGGTGAAGATACCAATTTAAATTAAAATGCACACGTGGTGCTTTTCTCTATTAGGGGAGTAAGTTGGAGACTTAACTTTAATGTAAGATGAATGTAGTTTATTCTTTGCTAGAGAATAGTAACTGTATGGAAGCCTAAACAAATGTTAATTCATTGTCAAGTCTAAGAATTCTATATCTTCAACTTCTAAATAAAAAATTATGATTCAAAAATAATTGCATTGTGTTCCAGGAGTAAAATCATAGCATCTAAAATCCAAGCCAAGTAAAATTAATTATGTTATTAATTATATTCATTTATGAAGAAATCTAAAAGCTCAAAATTTCTCCTGCATTTCACTATTCTTTATGGAGAGTTTTAGATTTCAGTGTAATCTAAATTCATTTGGGAATATATTTTTAGTCTTATTTCTATTCAGTATCCCGAAAATGCACTTTCATGTTAGAGGCTGTTGAACTGTAACACAAGGAAAGATTCCAATCTTATAAGCAGTGATTTGGAGGAGAAAGACACGCTATGTTATGTACAAAGGCATAGGTAGCTTTTACCAAAGCAAGTTTATCTAGTCTGTAATTAGGTAGATTAAGAGGTTTAGTAAACTATTTCAAAGAGGAAATGGGATTAGAAATCTTTAAGAAAGTATTACTGAAAGAAGGAACTTGCTCAGCATAGACCCCCTCTTCCTTGTTCCCACAACCTGAAGGAAGTCTTCTTTTAACCTGGAGACAAGGAGAAAACAGATTTTTTTCTGTGAGTCATGCTAGAAATGGATAGAAAGAGTTCTTTAAAACCAATCACAGTTGCTCATAATGCTGCAGATAGTAATGTTTTCTTTCAAATGGCGTATCACCAGGCTGCCTGGTTAGAGAAGTTTTTGCTTGGGATGTAAGCAATGAACGTGTGAAGTGGTTACACAGGGAACCTAGAGCTGATTTGAAATCTACTGATTCAGAATATGAAAACAAGTGATGCAAAGACTTATTTAATGAAGAAATGCTGGTATTTATTTCTGGAGATGCTATAGAATTAAAAAAAAAACTTCAGTCCAAATTTAAAACAAATCTAATAAACTTCAATAAGAGAAAAGTTTTTCTATTGACTGAGTTACTGATATAACTTGAATTTAGGACTTTCATGGTGGCTCAGACTGTAAAGAATCTGCCTGCAATACAGGAAACACAGGTTCCATCTCTAAGTCAGGAAGATCCCCTGAAGAAGGGAGTGGCAGCCCATTCCAGTATTCTTGCCTAGAGAATTCCTTGGACAGAGGAGCTTGGTGGGCTTCAGTCCATGGAGTTGCAAAGAGTCAGACATGACAGAGTGACTAACACTTTCAGTTTCACTTTGAAGACTAACTTTAATATAGTCTTCCTTAGAGAGAGGCTTTCCCAAACATGAGCAGAGGCAGGATCAGGACTTGACCTATAGTAGGACTATCTAGACCCTGAAACTGATAAATCAATAGAATTTTCAAGGGCCAGAAAGTAGGTGTTAAAAATAAATTTTGGTCCATAATCAAATAGGTGAGCTGGTGGATGATTGGGACCAGATCTAGAACGTGAACAAATCCAGGTCCAGGGAGATGTGGCAGTTTTAGAGGGAGGTAATCTGAGAGACCAAAGAGGAGACACAAGATTACTGACCAGAATGAGGCAGGCCCTCATTCCTGGGGAAATGAAATAACAGGTGAAGGTAAAGATTTTCAGAAGAAAGGTGCAGTAAGTTAAATGTGAATAAAAGGCAGCCTCAGCAAAATTTTTCTAATCCTGAACTGGTATTTTATTTCTGTTCTTGTTGTTCCTCCTACGAGTCACTTTTCCTCCTTCCTTCCTCCTGAGTGGGTTCTACCCATTCAGACTACTGGAACAGGATCATGGTGCCTGGACATCTTTGGGTAATTGACCTAACTTGGCTGCAAATTGCCTTTCTCTTGATTCTGTTCAATTCCGACCCACCTTTTCTTTTGATTCACTATTGTTCATGGGCTTTTAGATGAGGGAGCTCAAGATTTCTCATTCTTGGGGCCCTACTCACTCAGTTTTTTTCATGGTCTCAATCTCTGAACTGTCTCCCTGTTCTGTCCCTACTCCCAAAGCTAGAGAGTGCCTTTCCCTGGACATACCCAAAGACTGATAGTCATTCATATTTCTGTAATTTACATTGGTAACTATTGATGATAGCATTCATAATAATGGCTTAGAAACTAGATGATGTGCTTGGTGCTTTTCACAGGTTCTGAAATTTATTTCTCACAGGCTTTTTAGGGAGTTAAGTATATTATTCCTATTTTACAGAGAATGGAAGTGAGGCAACTTTTACAAAGTGCTTAGGTAGCAATCCAGAAGGCAAACAGGCACTCTGTCTCTTGGATCCACCATTTTAAACAGGCACAGAATCCCAGCTGTAGTAAGAGAACACAAAACTTCTTGCTGATAGCTTAATTAGTGATCTACATTCCTAAAATTGACTTGAAAGGAGACAGGATTGGTCTCAGAATCCTGGGTTAGCTGAACCTTCAGGCAGCTAACTACTAGATATAGTTTGCCTTAGACTTAACCCAGCTAACCTCCCAGAGTTTTACAGAGTAGTAGTAATGAGATATCTGGCCAATTTATCAGGAACTTTTACTGCGTGTACCAGTGAGTAGAAAATTCCTTACTAGTATCATCAGAAGTTAGAGTATCAGAGGCTTGCTAGATGCTCAGCAGTCCTTCTTCCTTTTCTTGGACACATAGAAAGGTCATATTCCACAGCTTCTGTTGTAGTTAGGTTGGGGCTATATGACTGGGTTCTAGCCTGCGGGGACTTTAAGCTGACATTCATCCCTCATGCAAGAGCATGCCCTAGAACAGCTCACAGTCATGAGCAGATGTAAGTTCCTAATATGACTCCCGCAGCAGTCCTTGTGATCAACCATCTCCAATGCCTCTCAGTGTCTGTATTCCTTATGGGCCCCTTACAAGACCTCACTCATTTGTGGCTTACCAAAACCCCACTATTTTTATTTAAATTGAGCAGTCTGGCCCCAGCCTGGGGATCCCAAAACACTGCACCCATGGACCCTAATATAGGCTTGTGCTTCAGGTCCTGCCTCTCTTTGTTTGCACTCTGCCTTGACCTCCCTCCTCCAGGACCTGTGATTAACATACTTCTGGGCTTCAGCTGGGTAGCTCAGCTGGTAAGGAATCTGCCTGAAATGCAGGAGACCCCAGTTTAATTCCTGGGTCGGGAAGATCCCCTGCAGAAGGGATAGGCTAACCATTCCAGTATTCTTGCGCTTCTCTGGTGGCTCCTCAGATGGTAAAGAATCCACCTACAATGCAGGAGACTGGGATTCGATCCCTGGGTTGGGAAGATCCCCTGGAGGAGGGCATGCAATCCACTCCAGTATTCTTGCCTGGAGAATCCCCATGGACAGAGGAGCCTGGTGCTCTTCAGTCCAGGGGGTTGCAAAGAGTCAGACACGACTGAGCAACTAAGCAGGTGCTTCAACTATTTTAATTTCTCTTGTGGTTTGCTGTTGAACCCCAGGGCACCATGTGGCACTCCATCTCCACTCAACAGATGCTAATTTAACAAAGTCAAAACAGGAGGTTGACAGTACTAAAAAGAGAGAGCCAGAGACAGAGACATAGAAAGCCTGAATGAGAAAGAAAGAAAAAGGGAATAACTGTTATAATTTGTAGTTAATGTTTTTGGGTATAGTTTTAAGATTATTTATTCCCAATGGAAAGAAAACAAGTTATTTTCTTTTAGGCACACACACACACACACACACACACACACACACGCTTATCTGTGTCTAAATTTAGGAATGAATGCAAGTCAGCTGTATGATGTAAATCCTCTCCCAGGCAAAGAAGCAGCTATAAGAGGAACAAAGTCTTCTATATTCCTTCGTGAGTGCATTTCCTCACTCCAGTGTTAGAATCAACAATAGGACCAACAAAGTCTTATAGGGCAGTAATTCAGTGAATAGGAGTTATATTGTCTATGCTTAATTGTATTAAGAAAGAAGACTTTTGGTGGCATAAGGGACATAATGAGTTGGAGCTTTAAAAACAAAAAACAATAAAGTCAAGCTTTAAAGAATGCAATGCAAGAACTAAACTCTTTAATTAGCAATCATGCCTTAATCTGGAGCATTTATACCAGAGATCCGGAAGCTGACCTGACATTTACTTTATTCTTTCTGACATGTTGACAGGTGCCCTTGGAAAAGCACATTCCAAATACCACAAGTGCAGATGTGATCAGCAAGTTTGAGGGTTTTATTGACTTACTATTGATATCTCATTATTTATAGTCTCAGTTCTAGCTGCCAAGGGACAGTTTTATTAGGTTGGTGCAAAAGTAATTGCAATTTTTGCATTGTTGAAATCTGCCTTTGATATTGGAATACTTTCTTAAATAAATGTGTTTATGTTATACATCATTTCAATGAACATTTCTCGCTTTATGATTTTTTTCCCTAGTGACTTATCACTTTATTTTATATGTATTTTAGACTATGGAAGTGATGTTAGACAAAAAGCAAACCTGAGCAATTTTCTTATTCGAGTTCAGAATGAGTAATTAAATAGCAGAGACAACTCGCAACAATGCATTTGGCCTAGGAACTGCTAAGGAATGTATAGTGCAGTGGTGGTTCAAGAAGTTTTACAAAGGAGATGAGAGCCTTGAAGATGAGGAGTGCAGTGGCCAGCCATTGGAAGTTGACAGTGACCAACTGAGAGCAATCATTGAAGCTGATCCTCTTACAACTACACAAGAAGTTACCCCCAAACTCAACACCGGCCATTCTGTGGTCATTCAGCATTTGAAGCAAATGGGAAAGGTGAAAAAGCTCAGTAAGTGATTGCCTCATGAACTGACAGCAAATTAAAAAAAAAAAAAAAAAGGTCATTTTGAGGTATCGTCTTTTCTTCTTCTGCACAACAACAAACCATTTCTTAGCTGGTTTGTGGTGTGTGATGATAAGTGGATTTTATACAACAACTGGCAATGACTAGTTCAGTGGTTGGGCTGAGAAGCTCCCAAAGCCTAACTTGCACCAACAAAAAGATCATGGTTACTATTTGGTGATCTGCTGATCGTCTGATCCAGTACAGCTTTCTGCATCCTGGCAAAACCACTACATCTGAAAAGTATGCTCAGCAAATCAATGAGATGCACCAAACACTGCAATGCCTGCAGCCGGCATTGGTCAACAAAATGGGCCCAGTTCTTCTCCACAACAACACCTGACTGCACTTGGCACAACCAGAGCTTCAGAAGCTGAACAGTTTGGGCTATGACACTTTGCCTCATCCACCATATTCACCTGACATCTTGCCAACTGACTACCACTTCTTCAAGCATCTCCACTTTTTGTAAGCAAAGCACTTCTGCAACCAACAGGATGCACAAAATGCATTCTAAGAGTTTGTCAAATCCCGAAGCATGGATTTTTTACACTACAGGAATAAATGAACATTTCTCATTGACAAAAATGTGTTGATTGTAATGGGTCCTATTTTGATTAATAAAGAAGAGCCTAGTTGTAATGATTTAAAATTCACTACCTAACCTGCAATTACATTCGCACCAACCTAGTATGTGTTCTTTATGACAACATTCATTTTGTTGATTGGACATATAGAATTCTCTTGGATATATATAATTTTATGAATATACCATAATACATTTATCCACCATGATGGGTATTTAATTGTTTTAAAACATTTGCTATTATAGATAATCTCATAATGAACACTGTTGTGCATATTTCCTTGCATATATATATGAGTTTCTTTAAGATTTTGAAAGTGTTATTGCTGGACTGAAGGTAAGCACATTTGCAACAAATTAAGTGAAGATTTATTCTTCAGTGTGGCTAAACAAATTTATTTCTTCAGATATCTCAATATCTAAGAATGGTCTTGCTTGAAAAATTTTGAAAATGTTATATTTGCATTTCTTTATTGGAAATTTGGGCTTTATCTTCTGTAAAGAGCCTATTTATGTTCTTTGCCATTTTTTCTCACCAGATGAGTGAAGTTTGTAGAAATTCTTTTCTTTGTAGGAGCTACAGGAATTCTCATCTTTTGCCAGTTACATGCATTGCAAGAATCTTTTCAGTCTGTTTTGTCTTCTAACTTTGTTTATAACAGCCTCTGTTTTATGTTTATCATTTTAATGTGATTAACTTTATTAATCTTAAATTCTTGGGTTTGTACTTTTGTGTCTTGATTAAGAAATTTACTTGTTATCTTAATGTACATTTACAAGGACAAGTAGGATTAAATTTAGTATATTGTGTAATGATCTGGTTTTATTTCATTTTTCATAGAGACAATCAGTTGCCTATTTACCACTTATTAAATAACTTCTCCATTCCTTATTAATTTATTGCCTTCTTGGACATATGTCAGATTTTCTTATTCATGTGGTTATACTCCTGGATTTTCTGTGATATTACCTCAGTTTTCCTCGTCTGTCACTATAGCACGTCACACTGTCCCAAGTAATGTAGTCTTTAGAACTTCTAAAGTGGTTGTGATGCCATCACACCAATGATGCATGAGAGTTCCTCCTGTTCCACATCCTTGTCAGCTTGTGTATCTTCAGTGATTTGGATTTTGACCATTCTAATAGGTGTGTAGTGGTATCTCATTATTGTTGTTATTTGCAGTTCCACAATGACCTATGAGGCTGAGCATCTTTTCAAGTTATTTGGCATCTGTTTATCTTTTTTGGTGTCTTTGGCCCCTTCTTTGGTCAGGATGTTTGTTTTCTTATTACTGAGATGAATGAGTTCTTTCTATAGTTTGGTTACAAATTCTTTATCAGATATGTCTTTTGCAAATATTCCCTCCAAGTCTGTGGCTGTCTTTTCATTCTTTTTATAGTATATTTCATGGAGCAGGAGTGCTTTTTTTTTTTTTTTTTTAATCTTTGTTATATATTGTTGTATAGTTGATTAACAATGTTGTGTTAGTTTCAGGTGTACAACAGAATGATTCAGTTATCCATATATATGTATGTTTCAATGACATTTGGCTTACCAATTATTTCTTTCAGAAATTGTGCCTTTAGTGTTGTTTCTAAAAAGTCATTGCCAAATGTAACGTTATCTCGATCTTTTATGTTATCTTCTAAGAGTTTTATGATTTTGTATTTTACACTTAATTCTGTGAGTTAGAAACGTATAACATCCATGTCTCTCACCTGATGAGAGACTCATTTTTTCTTTCTTACATGTGGACATCCAGTTGTTTCACCAGCATTTTTTGAAAAGGTTAGATTTTCTCCGCTGTATTGCCTCTGATCCTTTGTCAACGTCACTTGACCAAATTGTGTGGCTCTAATTCTGGATTCCGTGTTCTGTTCCATTGATCTGTCTATTCTTTCAAGGTACCATGCTACCTTGACTAGTGTTGCTTTATAGTGTCTTATTAAGTTGGGAAGTGTCAGTCCTTGAAACTTGCTCTTCTTCTTTAATGTTATGTTGGTTATTATGGACATTTTGACTCTCCATATAAATTTTGGAGTTAGTTTGTTGATATCCATAATATAATGGACTTTGATTGGAATTGCATAGCATTTTTTATTAAGAAAACTGACATCTTGACAATATTGTCTTTTTATCCATGAGCATGATATATCTTTCCACTTATTTTATTCCTCTTTAATTTCTTTTATAAAAGTTTCGTAGTTTTACTCATATAGAACTTGTACATATTTTGTTAGACTCATACCTAAGTATTTCATCTTTTTGAATGCTAAGTACTATTGTATTTTTAATTTCACATTGGTGGCAAATGGGAAAGTGATAAATTTTTATGTATAGTAAATCCCTTACATATGAACCTTCAAGTTGTGAACTTGTGTCTCTCCAGTTTTTGGTGCACTGGTTTTCCCTTTGACCTCAGTTTTCGGATGGATCTAAGAAAACTTATGATTTTGAATTTTTTCCATTTTTTGATGGTTGTTAGAGTGGTGTGATGACTTCTAAGCTCTTTACATGCCAGACCACAAACTAGAAGTCCTTAATTTTATTTTTAACATGAAATATTGGATATTATGCTTTTAAAGTTAATAAAATAAGTTTTACAGCTTTTTTACAATTTATTTTTCCAATTAATAATTACTCTTACTAAGCTATTTTTAAATTTCTGTGGACAGCATTGTTTCTTGTATATTATGATTTCCCTCTGGTTTTGATGCTTGTTTTTTACTTAAGTGTGTCTCTTAATCAATTTTTTAATAAGGGACTATGGGTGGTAAATCTCTTGATTTATTTTAATATCTGAAAATATCTTTATTTTCCTTGATTTTTTTTTTTAGCATAGCTTTGGGAAGAACCTAGGACTTCAGGTGTGCATGAAGTATTGGTGATCAATGTATCCTGTAATTTACATTAATTCATGAGGCTAGTTGTGTTCTTCATCTGCCCATAAGCTCAGTGATCAACTGCTGAGTTGTACTGCCTTGAGTTTTAAATGACAGTATAACTGGGTTTGTGATTCTAAGTTGATAGTTATTTTCCTTTAGAAATTCAAAGTTATTATTCCATTTGTTTTGGTTATTTATTTCCTGCATGATATTAGGAGTATTTAAAATCTACTCAAGAAATAGCTTGATTTTTTTACTCATCTTGAGCTTCAGGCAGTCGAATCTAGGTGTTGTCCTTACCTGACTTGGATCACTTATGAATATGAAGCCTTATAGACCAATGGCTTCAATCATGCTATTTTTTTTTAATTTTAATTCACAAAACTGTGTATATATATATATGTATTTTTAATCTAGCATTTTGGTTTGGTTTTATTTAGTCTTCTCTTTTCTGTCATTTCTACATAATTGATTTAGAAGTTGGCCTCAATTTACTAATTCATCTTTGGGAGATTTTAAATTATATTTCTAAAAAAGTATATGACCATGTTATACTTCTGCTTAAAATATGTTTTGAATTTCCTTGAAATTCATGTTGATAACTTTTAGTATAACACACAAACCCTTCAAAGTCTGACCTGGGCTAAAGCTTACAGTTTCATCTCATACTGTCCCCCTATGTCCATACTACATTCTCAGTTCAGTTCAGTTCAGTCGCTCAGTCATGTCCGACTTCTTGAGACCCCATGAATCGCAGCACGCCGGGCCTCCCTGTCCATCACCAACTCCCGGAGTTCACTCAGACTCACGTCCATCAAGTCAGTGATGCCATCCAGCCATCTCATCCTCTGTCGTCCCCTTCTCCTCTTGTCCCCAGTTCCTCCCAGCATCAGGGTCTTTTCCAATGAATCAACTCTTCACATGAGGTGGCCAAAGTACTGGAGTTTCCCAGCTTTAAAGTTTTCCCAGCTTTAGCATCATTCCTTCCAAAGAAATCCCAGGGCTGATCTCCTTCAGAATGGACTGGTTGGATCTCCTTGCAGTCCAAGGGACTCTCAGGAGTCTTCTCCAACACCACAGTTCAAAAGCATCAATTCTTCAGTGCTCAGCCTTCTTTACAGTCCAGCTCTCACATCCATACATGACCACAGGAAAAACCATAGCCTTGACTAGAAGAACTTTTGTTGGCAAAGTAATGTCTCTGCTTTTGAATATGCTATCTAGGTTGGTCATAACTTTCCTTCCAAGGAGTAAGCGTCTTTTAATTTCATGGCTGCAGTCACCATCTGCAGTCATTTTGGAGCCCCCCAAAATAAAGTCTGACACTGTTTCCACTGTTTTTCCATCTATTTCCCATGAAGTGATGGGACTGGATGCCATGATCTTTGTTTTCTGAATGTTGAGCTTTAAGACAACTTTTTCACTCTCCATTTTCACTTTCATCAAGAGGCTTTTGAGTTCCTCTTCACTTTCTGCCATAAGGGTGGTGTCATCTGCATATCTGAGGTTATTGATATTTCTCCCAGCAATCTTGATTCCAGCTTGTGTTTCTTCCAGTCCAGTGTTTCTCATGATGTACTCTGCATATAAGTTAAATAAGCAGGGTGACAATATACAGCCTTGACGTACTCCTTTTCCTATTTGGAACCAGTCTGTTGTTCCAGTTCTAACTGTTGCTTCCTAACCTGCATACAGATTTCTCAAGAGGCAGGTCAGGTGCTCTGGTATTTCCATCTCTTTCAGAATTTTCCACAGCTGATTGTGATCCACATAGTCAAAGGCTTTGGCATAGTCAATAAAGCAGAAATAGATGTTTTTCTGGAACTCTGTTGCTTTTTCCATGATCCAGTGGGTGTTGGCAATTTGATCTCTGGTTCCTCTGCCTTTTCTAAAACCAGCTTGAACATCAGGAAGTTCACAGTTCACGTATTGCTGAAGCCTGGCTTGGACATGTTAAATTTCCTCCTTGTTCCAAAATACACATTATGTCAAATACATGAGCCTTAAAACATGTTGACATTTCTGTCTCAAATGACCCTTCTTTTATACTGGCTGTTTTCTACCTAATCGTCTTTGTATTTCTCTAATCTCCCCATTAAAGTTATAGATGCCTGACACTATGTGCTTCTCATGTAAGACTATCATCACTATATTATTATTTACTAACATGTCAGTTTTATTATTTAGACCCTATACTATCTAGTAGAACTTTGTATGATGATGTAATGTTCCAGATCGACACTGTTCCATAGAACCTTGGTGATGGTGGATCTATAATGTCTAATGTGTAGCCACTATGTGTGGTTACTGAACACTTCAAATAGGTTTTAATGTGACTGAGTAAATTTTTATTTTAATTAACTTAATTTAAATGATTATACATAATTAGTGGTTACTGTATTAGAGAGTCAAGTTCAAGATTTTGAATTTGATTCAAAGGCAGAGGAGATGTATTGACTACTTTCTTTGTGATTTCCAGTAACTAGTCCATAGTGAATACTCACTATGTGGTAATTAAATGAAGAAATAAGCAAATTCTAGAAGATAAAGAAATTAATATTTCTACTGAGAAGCTGAAAAAATCAAGGGAACACTTTACTACTTTAGCAGAAAATAAGCTCTTATTCTTTTTAGTTAGATCTAAACTATGTCAATGGTTTAGTTTTTTCCAGGATTCTGAGGGGAAAAAAGAACAGAGACTAAAGACTAGTGTAGTTGAAAAGCCCACAGAAATGTGTTTCTCACAACTGAGAGATTATTTCATGTTGAGTTTTCTCTTATAATTGTTTTAGAAAAGGTCAGTATCAAACCTAAGCGTAAACTGGTATTGTTAAATTTTCTTTATTTAGAAACCTGCTTCCTGGCAAGAAAAGGTAGCTGTTTTATATCCTTATACATAATATCGATTGTCCCTCCTTCAATCTGCAATTTAAAAAGTTCTTTTATTTCTAGTTTATTTAGTAGAGAAATTTGAACTCCATTTGGGACTGGAACACCAATTTTTTTTTTAATTTAGTCTTTTTTATTAATGTTCAGAAAGCAAACAGGGAAAGTCATTTCAGGAAAAACAATAACAACTTTAAGTCAGCCTCTTCATCAAGTTCATAGGTTGGCTTATAGTGTAGAAATTTTCAATCCTATGGGAGAAGCAAGAACGATATGAAGTTGCTTTGGTAGAAATAGTATGCAGAAAGAAATGCTGTTGGGGAGGTAAGCCAATAGAGTGGATAATTACTAAACTCTATTTTGTGCTTGCAAGAGTTTCAGAGATTGTAGTCCAACCCTGAACTGAGGTCATCTGGTTTGATCACAGTTTCACCAAATGAACATTTTTAATGCATTCACTTTCCTTTATTGAAATAGCTAAGATTTTTAAAGAAGGCAAAGCTACTATAGAACTTCATTAAAATTCATTTCTGGAGCTATGGTTCATCTTGGGAATCTTAAAAATCATTTGATGCTTTAAAGTTTTTGGCCGCACAGTCCAATGTATCATTCAAAATGAACTAAATTATATAACCATAACAAACAGCCCTCATATTTCTCAGATCTCAAAGGCTTAAACCCTAACAAAAGGTACTTCTTGCTCACTCTTCACCTCTTGTAGGTAACAGGGGGCGTATAGCCATTCCTTGACACAGGCTGACCTGGGTTCCACCGTGACACATGCTTGCGGGGAAAGGGGGTGTGGCAGATTCTACTGTGGCCCTTAAAGCTGTGCGCAGAAATGACATTAGTGATGATTGCAGCACTTACCTGGACAGATACAGATGATTCTATGATTTCAGATTTTAAAAGAAATAAAGAAGTTGAAATCTACCATGGCCTTGAAAAAGGAGAGAAGCAAATATCCATGAGTAGCCCAGTGCTGACAAGAATATGTAATCAGATACAGTGGATTCCAAGGTTCAGTAAATTTGGGTCAGAAACTGGCATATACACTGTGTGATTGTTAGTATTTATACCATAAAGTGCATTTTTAATATCTAAGAAGGGGTTATAATATGAAGTGAAAGTCACTCAGTCATGTCTGATTCTTTGCAACCCCTTGGACTATATCAGATCAGATCAGTCGCTCAGTCGTGTCTGACTCTCTGCGACCCCATGAATCGCAGCACGCCAGGCCTCCCTGTCCATCACCAACTCCCAGAGTTCACCCAGACTCATGTCCATTGAGTCAGTGATGCCATCCAGCCATCTCATCCTCTGTCGTCCCCTTCTCCTCCTGCCCCCAATCCCTCCCAGCATCAGAGTCTTTTCCAATGAGTCAACTCTTCGCGTGAGGTGGCCAAAGTACTAGAGTTTCAGCTTTAGCATCATTCCTTCCAAAGAAATCCCAGGGCTGATCTCCTTCAGAATGGACTGGTTGGATCTCCTTGCAGTCCAAGGGACTAGAGTCTTCTCCAACACCACAGTTCAAAAGCATCAATTCTTCGGTGCTCAACTTTCTTCACAGTCCAACTCTCACATCCATACATGACCACAGGAAAAACCATAGCCTTGACTAGATGGACCTTAGTTGACAAAGTAATGTCTCTGCTTTTGAATATGCTATCTAGGTTGGTCATAACTTTCCTTCCAAGGAGTAAGCGTCTCTTAATTTCATGGCTGCAGTCACCATCTGCAGTCATTTTGGAGCCCAGAAAAATAAAGTCAGACACTGTTTCCCCTGTTTCCCCAACTATTTCCCATGAAGTGATGGGACCGGATGCCATGATCTTCGTTTTCTGAATGTTGAGCTTTAAGCCAACTTTTTCACTCTCCTCTTTCACTTTCATCAAGAGGCTTTTTAGTTTCTCTTCACTTTCTGCTGTAAGGGTGGTGTCATCTGCATATCTGAGGTTATTGATATTTCTCCCAGCAATCTTGATTCCAGCTTGTGTTTCTTCCAGTCCAGCGTTTCTCATGATGTACTCTGCATATAAGTTAAATAAGCAGGGGACAGTATACAGCCTTGACGTACGCCTTGTCCTATTTGGAACCAGTCTTTTGTTCCATGTCCAGTTCTAACTGTTGCTTCCTGACCTGCATACAGATTTCTCAAGAGACAGATCAGGTGGTCTGGTATTCCCATCTCTTTCAGAATTCTCCACAGTTTATTGTGATCCATACAGTCAAAGGCTTTGGCATGGCATTCTCTAGGCCAGAATACTGGAGTGGGTAGCCTTTTCCTTCTCCAGGGGATCTTCCCAACCCAGGGATCGAACCCAGGTCTCCTGCATTGCAGGCAGATTCTTTACCAGATGAGGCACAAGGGAAGCCCAAGAATACTGGAGTAGGTAGCCTATGCCTTCTCCAGCCCATCTTCCTGACCCAGGAATCGAACTGGGGTCTCCTGCATTGCAGGTGGATTCTTTACCAACTGAGCTATGAGAGAAGCCTGTTATGAGGTGCTTCCCAAATTCAGTGAGTATTCCCAAATACTCTGGAAGTTTCTTCTTCAGAGGGTTTCTGGAGAAACACTGTATAGCAGTCTTTTCATGATAGACTGGATAGTATACTTTCTCAGCAGTTCTTCCAATTTAACTAATTTTTATTTATGAGTTGCATATCTGAAATTTTCTTTAAATATAGTAAAAGTCAAATATTTGATATAGAAATATAATAAGCAATTTTTCCAAAATAGATCATGGATGTCTATCGGGAACTGTTTTCCCCAGAAAGGTTATAAATTAGAATGCTTTTGATGAATGTTAAAGTCCACAGTAGTAGAAGATAGAGTACAATGTCTACTTCGAATGTCTCTGAAGTGTTGAAATATTGTCCAAGGCTTTACCCAAATCACCTCAATATGGTACTTCTAAGTTAAAAGTTTGGGAGTTATTTAGTTTTTAAAAGCCTTCCAAATATGACTTATCTATGAGGGCAGTGCATTAAAAACTAAAAAATAATGTTCTATGTACTACACGGTTGATTAAAGTTCATTAATTCTTGCTCAGAATAATACATTTTGCTAATTTGGAGAAAAATATAACATTTTTAGTAACTGTTACATGGCATACTGAAACTGGTATTGGAAGTCTTAGGGGAGATAACAGATTTTCAAATACATTTAACATCATAAAGATATTTTATTAAAAATTGACACTTTATTTCAAGTATAAAGAATTATCACATATGAAAATAAAAATGAAGATAATTAATGGGAGCAATCTTAGACATAATGTCTTAGAAATAATTAGAATTAATGAGTCACCTATCTGAACTCTTATTCAGTAGTCTCACCTGTTAGGAATATAGCTGTGTATCAAGAAGCAAGTTATGAAAATTGATCTGAGGAGAAAAAAGTCAAGGCCACAAAATACATAAAATAAGAATTCTTTAGTCACAAACTCACACCCAAATTACCCTTATTTTGCTAACAACACTGACTATGGTTGTTCTTTGTTTTCTAGTTACTGAAACTGTGATCAACATCTGAAAGAGTGGAAATTGCCAAAGGGGAATATATACTGATGGCAGAAAGAAGTGAATGGGTGGTCCAGACAATATTCTATTGAGTGAAATATGCAAAGGATGCAGTAATCTGAGATAAATTTACTTAGAGCCAAATAAACAAGAATAATTCATACCGATGATTACCCTTCTTAGTCATAAAAAAATGTTAATTATTTTCAGTGCAGTAGCTGAGAAATTTGTTTTCTGTCCTCACTTTTTTTTTTTTTTTTAAAAAAAGGAAAAAAGTGGGTAAGGCCTGGATCCTAAGTTGTCAGACTCAACTGTCCAGAATGATCCAGTCTCTAAGGGTTTTAGTTTTTCCTCATCTTGGTCTTGAGAAACAAACCAAAAAAAAAAAAAAAAAACCCACCATAAAAGAAAAAAAATCATTTTGACCTATAGGTGGCAATATTGGTATTATTCAAGTCAAGCACAAAAAGATGGGGTGAAAAAAGGGGCATAATTTAATGACTCAAAAAAGATAATCAAATCTGAAATCCGTTTTTGATGAGTATAAAATGACTTGAAAAATGAATTAAGTTTACCAAACTTCATGGAATTGGCTCTTACTCATCAAATTCCTATTGAATTATAGATTTGAATTTGGGAAAAAGAAAACGTTTAAATATTTGTCCCACTGTTATTGTACCTTGAATGTATTTTGTTTACTCACAGTGGTTTGTTAAACTGTGAATAAAACCAGTTTTTCATAACTATATTCCTAGCACCTTTGTTTTCATTTAAGAATATTAAGGTATCAATAAAATCCAAATTATATTGCCCACTATACACGAATAGTAATTATGCTGGCAACTCTGTGGAGAACCATGGGACCACCCAGCAACTGGTCCCCAGAACACTCAGTGAGTTTCTGAAGTCCCTTGAAATGGTTATGTGCATGCTAGCTTAAAGGGTAAAAACAGCCCTTAGCACTCTAGTGACAATGTGTTTTAACTGTTTGAAAGTTAAGGTGAGAGAGACAGTGCACTAAGTCGTGTCCGACTCTTGCGACCCCATGGACTGTAGCCTGCCAGGCTCCTCTGTCTATGGGATTCTCCAGGCAAGAATACAGGAGTGGGTTGCCATTTCCTTCTTAAAGTGTATAAACCCAAATACCAATTAGTTCAACATAAAAATCTCATAGCGCCTCTCTTCTGCTACTCGCCCTTGGGAACAAGAACTGGTTTCTGTTGAGAATCATTTGTATCCCCCATACTCCCCTTACAATTTACTTTGCTACAGTTTGGATATAAGTATTTTCCATTTTCTTATAAAATTATAATGTTTATTATGCAGCTGTTTTCTCTTCTTCATTCTAGAAACTCTGATATGCTTTGTCTCTCCAAGATAATCATTACAACCCTGAAGAAAATGAGTTTATGTTGATGAATAGAAAACAAAGAGGTGTGTGTGTGTGCAGACAAGCATATGCCTGAGAGAGAGAGATATATAAGAGTTCAATGGCATGGCATGAGAGAAAGGTTGAGTAACAAACTGGAAATCTTTAAGTAACAAAAATAAGCAAGATGCGGTATCTCTCACCTTCTAGACCTGAAATATTCAATATGGTAGCCACATGTGGTGTTCTATATCAAAACTAAAATTAAACTAAATTAAAGATTTAATTCCTCAACCACACAAGCCACATTTCCAGTGCTGAATATGTACACGTAACAATTGTAGTACATGGTACAGATAGAGAATTTCTTCATGATCACAGAAATTGGATTGTGTTCCTCTATAAATTCTGTGGATGATGACCCTCCTATCTTTGCATTCCCCTGGTGTCTAATGAAACCCTGTATGTCAGAGGCATTCGGAAAATATTTGTTGATTAAAGATATAAAAGGAAATTTTTGGAAAAAGGTAAAAAATATCAGAGGTTGTTTGGTTTCTTAGGAGATTATGTAATATTATATATATAATATATATAATGTACAGGTATATGCTGTCTGATCTATGCTTCCTTTTCGCATTCTTTACAGAGTTAACAAAGCAAAGTCTTTTCTCTGAAGTTGTATGCTGCAAAAGGTCAACTTAGTCCCAACAATGTCTTTCTATGAACACTCCAAAGATTGACCTGGCATCTTTGTTCCGTGCTGTACTCTTTAATTAACGTTAATTAATTCATTCCTTTTTGAATTTTCAATTTGCCTAGATGAGGCATTATAAATTAGAAAATGTAACATATTCAGATTATAATTTAAAGGGCTCTCCGCTGACAGTTAATTAGCTTGATTCAGGAAGGATAAACCAAAAGAATGAATTTTTAATGCTAATTTAAAGGACATTAGTTGCTATGGGCAGAATGATTAAAATGCCACTGTTTGAATCAGAAAAATTAGAATGCAACAGCAGTGGCAACCATAGATGATCAGTGGTTTTGTATCTGTGTCGAGATGGTAAGACCTTCCTTCACCTGCCCACAGAAGAGCTTGATGAGTTCTGAAGGGTTGTTTTGGTCTGACCAGGACATATAATGGGCAAATTGTGAATTTTCTTATCTTTCAGCATGGTTCCATCCATTTTTATTTAGGAATGTATGAAACCAGGTAATACATCTCATTCTAGCATGTTACTGAGGAATGTATCAGATCACAGTAACATGTTAGAATGAGATGGATTTACCTGCTTGATGCATTCATGAAAAGCAGCAGGGGTTGATACCAGATTGTCCTACATTTTAAACAACCACTTGTATAGCTTTTGTTAGATGCCAGGTGCTGTCCTAAGAATTTTACAAATGCTAATCATCATAACAAAGCTATGAGCTTTGTGCTATAATCACCACAGTTTATCAGACCAAAAATTGAGGCTGAGAGATTTTAAGCAGTTTGTTCAAGGTCACATAGGTGGTAGGTGTCAGATCCCAGATTTGAACACAGACAGTGTGACTTCTGGAAAAGGAAATGGCAACCTACTCCAGTATTTTTGTCTGGAGAATCCCAAAGTGGCCTGGTGGGTTACAGTCCATGGGGTCTCAGAAGAGTTGGACCCAACTTAGAGACTAAAACACAAGCAGTGTGACTTCAGTGATTTTCCTCTTAAATAGAAAATACTTCCAATGCAGATTATTAGCAGTAAAAGATGGGATCCACTGTTAGCAATCGATGTACTGTTACAATGTACTGTTTGATTATCATCAAAGATGCTGAGACACTCGAGAACAGAGACATAATGAAATGTAAGATGTGGACTGCTTACTCTATATTTAAAGATTCTCAAGAGGATCAGCAAGATGTCTCTAATGCTGCCAAATAATTAGCAGAAAAACAAAGGCATAAAAATTAAAGTAAAATTATTCCCTTTCACTCAATTATTCAAACACTGAAAAAAAAATACAATAAACCTGATATTGGTTTGAGTGCTGGTCATAATTGGACAAAAAAGACACTCCTTCCCCCTCACTCCCCCCCACCCCCGCCTCCTGCTCAGCAGGAGCTTCTGGTCAGCTGGTGAAAAGGATTTATACAAAGGCAATTTTGCTATAGTATGGAACCCCAAAGAAAGAACATTGAATCAAGGACTAAAAGGAAAAAGAGTAGGGAGAGTTTACCCACTCATCCAGTGAGGAGTACAAGATAGGCAAATATTCAGAGGAGGTAAGATTTGAACTCAGACTCGAAGATCTGTGAGCTTGCAGGGTCTCCCAATCTTGACCGTGTTGGCTTTTTGGATTGGGAGCTCTTTTGTGGTGGAGGACTGGCATGTGGTTATAGGATGTTTAGCAGCACTCTGGCCAACCTGCCACCTGCTGGTGGTACCGCCCTCCAAGTTATGACAATTATAAATTGCTTTTAGAGAAAACTGGCCCAAGTTGAGAGCTACTGAGCTAGGAGCATATGTCCTGGTAACTGTCTGGGAAGAGTAAAAAGGGAGAGACCACTTTGGGAACAAAGGCATGTAAATAAACAAACTGGATGTGTGAGGTGCAGTGTGGCAGTGAGTGGTTTTGCTGATGATGAAGGAGGAAAAAATGTGTGGTGACCTGAAGAGAGCCTGTAGCAAACACAAGTGGGCAGGAGACATAACTGAAGGATACTGTGAATCATGAGTTTGCTTGGGGCTGCCTCGGCCAAGTCTGGGGAACCAATGCCAGTATACACACCAATTAGGCGGTTGCAAATAGATCTTGATGACTCATTCTGAGCAAAAAGGCTGCATTCTTCTGAAAGGCAAGCCAGAGGCTTCCTAACCATTGTACAGCTCTTTTCTAAAGGGGGACTTCCCTGGTGGCTCAGATGGTAAAGCATCTGTCTACAATGTGGGAGACCTGGGTTCGCTCCCTGGGTCGGGAAGATCCCCTGGAGAAGGAAATGGCAATCCACTCCAGTACTATTGCCTGGAAAATCCCATGGACAGAGGAGCCTGGTAGGCTGCAGTCCATGGGGTCGCAAAGAGTCGGACACGACTGAGCAACTTCACTTTCACTTTCTAAAGGGAGCCAGTCATGGTTCAGCCTGGGAAGAGGACTGTGGAGTTCACCTCAGTCTTTAAGCCATGCCCACAGATGGCACTGATCTGTGTGATGGACTTTCTTCAAATTTTACAGCATCAGAGTAATTAGCAAGGCCACCTTGAGAACTAAAATTATTGATGAATTGAGCTGCAGGAGTTGCTTGTATATTTTTGAGATTAATTCTTTGTCAGTTGCTTCGTTTGCTATTATTTTCTCTCATTCTGAAGGCTGTCTTTTCACCTTGCTTATAGTTTCCTTTGTTGTGCAGAAGCTTTTAAGTTTAATTAGGTCCCATTTGTTTATTTTTGCTTTTATTTCCAATATTCTGGGAGGTGGATCATAGAGGATCCTGCTGTGATTTATGCTGGTGAGTGTTTTGCTTATGTTTTCCTCTATGAGTTTTATAGTTTCTGGTCTTACGTTTAGATCTTTAATCCATTTTGAGTTTATTTTTGTGTATGGTGTTAGAAAGTGTTCTAGTTTCATTCTTTTACAAGGGGTTGACCAGTTTCCCCAGCACCACTTGTTAAAGAGATTGTCTTTTCTCCATTGTATATTCTTGCCTCCTTTGTCAAAGATAAGGTGTCCATAGGTGCATGGATTTATCTCTGGGCTTTCTATTTTGTTCCATTGATCTGTATTTCTGTCTTTGTGCCAGTACCATACTGTCTTGATGACTGTAGCTTTGTAGTAGAGCCTGAAGTCAGGCAGGTTGATTCCTCCAGTTCCATTCTTCTTTCTCAAGATTGCTTTGGCTATTCGAGTTTTTTTTGTATTTCCATACAAATTGTGAAATTATTTGTTCTAATCAGCAAATGGATAAGAAAGCTGTGGTACATATACACAATGGAGTATTACTCAGCCATTAAAAAGAATACATTTGAATCAGTTCTAATGGGGTGGATGAAACTGGAGCCTATTATACAGAGTGAAGTAAGCCAGAAAGAAAAACACCAATACAGTATACTAATGCATATATATGGAATTTAGAAAGATGGTAACGATAACCCTGTATGCAAGATAGCAAAAGAGACACAGATGTATAGAACAGTCTTTTGGACTCCGTGGGAGAGGGCAAGGGTGGGATGATTTGGGAGAATAGCATTGAAACATGTATATTATCATATGTGAAACAAATCACCAGTCCAAGTTTGATGCATGACACAGGGTGCTTGGGGCTGGTGCACTGCGATGACCCAGAGGGATGGGATAGGAAGGGAGGTGGGAGGGGGGTTCAGGATGGGGAACACATGTACACCTGTGGCAGATTCATGTCAATGTATGACAAAACCAATATAATATTGTAAAGTAAAAAATAAAAAATAAAACCAGCTTGAACATCTGGGAAAAAATAAAACAAAACAACACACACACACACACAAAGAGATTAGAGTTACTTAAAAAATAAAATAAAATAAAATTGTTGATGAATGAGCCACCCTATTTGAGTGAATTTTCCAAGGTAGTTGATGAAAATCCCATTTAGTGCTTCAGCATGCCTCTTTTGAACTTTATTGGTTATTTATTTATATTTATATTCCTTTGCATTGCATTCTTAGAGCAGAGAAAAACCTAATTGTATTTCCCCTGATGACTTAAGGGGGTTGCTGGAATCACTGGGGTAGTGTCTCTAAAAATAATCTAATGTATTTCAGAGCCTTTGGCAGTTTAAATGGGTCAGTTACTGCAGCTGTATTTTTAAATTATCTGTCTCATTATTATAGATAGATGCCAGATATAAATTTTCACAACATTCTTATTTTGTTATTACCTTTTGCCATCATTAAAAAATACTTTTTGATAATCTTTTTCTTATTTCCTGATAAACATAACTAAGTTTACTATACTTATATGTAAAATAATTGATACATTCTGCTAATAAACACAAACATTTATGTAGTGTTTACTATATACCAGGCAATGTTCTCAATTTAAAATTTTTCTATGGGAGGAGTGTTTGGGCTTTAGTACATGGAGTTTCTGCAACTCACTTTGTAGTTCATGTCGATGTTCTGAAGATTTAAGCTGCTAGAAGTTTAACATTCAACTTTTAATAAAAAGGATTCTGTTAATACACATGATGTGACTCAGTAATTGCTAAACTCAGAAGCAGACTATAACAGTAATCTGGGACTCTTTTCAATAAAGGAGCAAGAAGTAGAAAGAGATTCTCCAAGAGGAAAATACCTTAGGCCTAAGACTGGTGCACACATTCCAGGTTCATAACTTTTGAGTTCTTTAAAACAAGAAGCCGCTTATGTGCTCCCTTATCAAATGGCTAAAGCATACCTGGTCACAAACACAGTCTCTGAGTCCAGGCAGATCAAGAAATTCAAGGATCTGAAGAAAATGACAAGTGCTTCCGGACGATGTGTTCACAAGGCCTGGAAAGAAATGCTGGGGGATTGCCCTCTCTTCCTGTGACACATCGCAACTTTTGGTAGGAAATCAAGAAAGGAAACCAGGCAACCGCGATGATTAGTCACAAGGAAGGAGACAGCAAGGCTTTAAAGCCAACAGCTGCAGAACAATGGGAACTGTGAGAGGCTATTTTTGTTTGGTTTCAAGAATGAGTTGAACCTGGTAGAGCTGACGGTTTTCTCTGCCTGCTCTCACTCTTCTCTTACTAAAAGTAGAAAGTTTCCATGCCAAAAAATAGTTATCTTTTTTCCTGCTTCAGAGTGATTAAAATGCCACTCTGCTCTTTCATCTTCATGTTTATCTCAAAATGAACTTCTTATGAACATAAAAATATTCAAATGTACAAAAATGACAAGGATCTGCTATTGTGTTTCCACTGCTGCTGTTTTGCTGCTGTTTAAAAGGCTGGGATTTGGAATCCTAAACATGGAATTATGTCTTGGGGACCTCCCTTGGCAATAGATATGGAAAGAAATAGCCAAAGGCCTTCACTAGCAGATGGCTCATGTAGGGACTCTCATGCTTTTTTTGTTGTTTTTGTTTTGTTTTTAATCCCAGATGGCACCATAACAAAAATAAAAACCCACCTAAGAAAGACATGATTATTCCCTAAGTTTTTTACAACGCATTCCAAACTGCCCTAAACTGCAGATGGAATCTTTACAATATCAAATCAGAAAATAAAACTTTGTACAGAATTGCAAAACTCACAAAAAACTGCTGCCAACTTATTGGCCTTGGACAAACTGTTTCTGGGTTAGGCAATATCTTCCCAATCACCAGTGGCTCTTCAGAGCAGACCTGACTTAAGGAGATCAAATACATTTTCATAATCTTAAACCAGCTCTTTGAGCTGAAAGTTCCAAAGCAGCCCTCAAGTGGGCACAGATTTGATAGAGGGTACTGAAATGCTTTTGATAGGCATCTACTACTAATTCAGTTAGTGCTATGGAGAAGATAGGAAACTTCACACACATTCTCTTGGAGGAAAGGTGGTCTCAGAATTCCAGAGAGGTGGATACAACTAGAACAGTTTTATGTCTTTGGCAGGAGCCATGCCAGAGGGAGAAAAATATGAACAAGCAAGAGTACAGAATAAGTTCCATGGGATGAAGGAGTTTGGGAAAAGAGATGTGAACAGGAGGAAGGGATGAGCAGAAAGAGTTCCTATAAATTGCTTCTGACTCTTGAGTATTCTTCAGGTCTTCTCTGCTTAGCTTTTCTAACATCTCTGAGATTTGAATGACTTGTTTTGAACCCTTTCTTCTAACTGACCAGCGTAGGCACAAAGATCATGACTTTTCTAGTGGACATTCACTGCTTTTGTCACTCTGAATTCAATTCATTCTACTTTTTTTCTGGTTAATCTTCTTCCCTGTGGGCCTGCTATATTTTTCTATTGGATACAATAAAATGTTAAAACGTGCAATCCATGTAGTTTCTTTGGATTTTACTTTTAAGCAGAGCATCAGGAATGCTTAGGGAGATTGGGATTGACATGTACACACTGCTATATGCTAAAAAATGGATAACCAATAAAAATCTCCTTTATAGAACAGGGAACTCTGCTTGAAGTTATGTGGCAGCCTGGATGGGAGAGGAATTCAGGGGAGAATAGATACATGTCTATGGCTGAGTCAAGTTTTGCTATGTACCTGAAACTATCATAACATTATTAATCAGCTATACTCCAATATAAAATGAAAAGTTTAAAATTTAATTTGCAACTAAAGCATTAAGTTTGCAGTATAAATTAAACTGTTCAAAGTGAAAAAAATGCTTCAAAAAGTTAGAGCTCATTCTGCTAAAGAGTAGCATCTGAAAAGGCTTTTCATCAGTTCCTGCATCTTAGGCTCCCCTGAGCTGACTTTTATCCTTCTGTAGTCTGCTTGTTTACTTTTGTTCAGATTCTGTGAGCTATTCTAATACATTCCCTTTCTATTTGCCAATTTTTGCTGTGATCACTCAGATTGTATTGTCTTCCTAGATGACCAGTTATACAACCACAGTATAAGTAGTTTTACTTGAAATATTCTGACCTCAGGCTGATACACACAGTGTCAATTTGCAGTGGTTTATGTAGAAAAGACAGAGAAAGAAGGAGGGAGGGAAGAGGAGGGGGAGAGGGAAAGAGATAGAAAAGGAGAAAAAGAGAGCATAGGGAAAGAACTAAGATTAGGAAGCCAGTTATTGCAGGACCAGAGAGGTGTAGATTCCATAAATGACATATTGTACCATTTCTGACACATAAACTGTCCCCATTTTATTACTTATTTTGTTTAGTAGTTATCTACAGATCAAGACCTGCATAACAACCTGAAAGTCACCCCACCATTCCACAGACCAGTAGAGTTTATCTGGATAGACAGCGGCAAAGTCTTCAAATTTATGTGATTTGCCAATTGTAAATAATTTAATATTTAGCTTTTCTGAGGAAAGCAATGGTGAGCTTGGTCTATTTAAACCATTTTCCCCCTTTTAAAATGCTAGTTATACTTTTTCAAATTATACTAAATATCTTTTTATTTTATATCCTTTAACTGTTTTTATCTTAAATGCATCTTAAGTATATTAAAATGTTACCACCTGCCATTTTTCTGCTATTTTCCTATCACATTTTAGTTAGTTGGGTCTTTTCTAGTAATTGTATTCTTAAGAGAGGCTTGTATGAATGATGTTCTATGAGTTTGTACAGATATGTTTGAAAAAAATAACGTTTTTCTATAGCTTTATACTTAAGTGACGGTCTGACTAGGTATAAAAAGCTTGGCTCATAGTTTCTTTCCTTGCAAGTGTTTCTTCATTATCTTTGGGTAGAAATTTGCCAAGGGAAGTCTGAAATAAGCTTGATTTTCTTTCACTTAAAATTACCTTTTCCCTGTTGCCCAAAGATTCTTTATCTTTAACCTTTTCTTAGTAATTTTTAAAAAAATTCTGTTTCAGTATTGATGATTCTGTGTTATAGTGTTTCCCTTTTCTGGTGATTTCTTCTTCTTTAGGAGGTAGAAGATACAAGTTTTTTAAGGGCTTCCCTGATAGCTCACTTGGTAGAGAATTTGCCTGCAATGCAGGACACCCTGGTTTAATTCCTGGGTCGGGAAGATCTACTGGAGAAGGCTACTCACTCCAGTATTCTTGGGCTTCCCTTGTGGCTCTGCTGGTAGAGAATCCACCTGCCATGTGGGAGACCTGGGTTGGGAAGATCCCCTGGAGAAGGGAATGGTTACCCACTCCAGTATTCTGGCCTGGAGAATTCCATGGACTGTTATAGTCCACTGGGTCACAAAGAGTCAGACACGACTTAGTGACTTTCACTTTTCATTTTCACAATTTCTTTATTTAAGAAAGTTTTCTTGAATTATTTTAAAATATCCATTCTCTTCCATTGTTTTGGTTTTCTTTGGGGTTACAATTCTGTGAATATTGTATGTATTTTCTTCTGTCTTTTATGTATCATATTTTCTTTAGTCCTTTTCATATCTTTATTTCTGTTCATTTTAATTTAATTTCATTTTCTCACATGCATCTCTCATTTTGCTTTCTTTGGTTTTACTGTATCTTGTGATCTTGTAGTTTTGTTTCCAAAATAATTTTCTTCCATTTTCCCCAAATTTTATCAGTTTATCACCATATGTCTAGACATCCAGCTTTTCTTCTCCAGGCATATCTTCCTGAACCCTTGTATTTCCTTCATGGCTATAAATACTTCTTTAATCGAAAGGTTGTGCTGTGATTTTATTTTTTTGAGGCAACATTTTTTACTAGGGAATTTTCTTTCAGAATAAAGCATTCCCTGTTTTTATAGCATCTTTGAGAAGCTTGTATTAATTTCCTAGGGCTGCCATAAAAAAGTACCACAAAGTAGATGGCTTAAAATAACAGAAGCTTATTGTCTCATAGTTCTGGAGACTAGAAGTCCAAAATCAAAATATCAGATTGGCCATGTTCCCTCTGGAAACTGTAGATAAGAATCCTTAGCTTTTCGTGGTTTGCTGGGAATCTTTAATATCTCTTGATTTACAGCTGCAGTACTTCAATCACTGCCTCCATTATCACAGGGCGTTCTCTTTTGGTGTCTCTGTGTCTCTTCTTATAAGGACACAAGTCATATTGCATTGAGTGCACCTCACTTCAACATAAAACTTCATCTTAACATCTTAATTACATCTGCAGAAAGGTCATATTTGGAGGTAGTAGTGGTTAGCATTTCAACTTATCTTTTTGGGAGACACAATTTAACCTGAAGCAGGATGCTGGTTTATTTTGTTACTGTTTTTACTCAGATTTGAATGAACTGCATTTTTCAAAAAGGTATTATCAGAACACTTTAACTGAGGTGTAGGTAGGAATTATACAAGAGGGTGGGGCTAAAGAGTTGGAATATTTGATTAAACATGATCCCCCTGTGCAGCCATGCATCTGCCTTTCAGACCTAGCCTGAGACCATGAACCCTTCACTGAACACTGCTACCAGGAGCACAGGCCCTTTATTCCAAAGTGTCCTCTTCTCTTTGAAAGATGGTGCTTTTTTTAGATCTGCCACTGCCAGGATCCCTGGGGACTTTCATTACCTTATGTCACAGCAGCCACAGTAATTGTGCCCCATTGGAAATCTGCCTTACTGCAGTAGTTCCTATTTGAGAGGAGGCTTTCCTCTCTAGAAGTTAATGTTTGCTGTTCATTTCGAGATCTGGCCCAGTGAATCCACCTTTATCCTCTCTTTTTTACCTGTCATGCTGCTATAGTTTTCCTTGCAGATTTTGCTGATTTTATTTGCTTTTGCTCACTAATACAATTTGGAGTTTTCAAATATTGTCTCCCCTAGTTTCATTGAAGAGGCAGCTTGTATACTTTTCCTCCTTACACTCTTTATGTGTCTCTTTTCTCTTCTAGAAGAGAAGAAAGTAGATTTGGGAATAAATTGCTATCAAGTTCCTGATAGATCGAGGAACTCTTGAACTGCTTCCTACCAAGAGAAGGGTAAGTGAGCAACATGGATTCTTCTTTTTCCTTCCTCATGCTCCTCTCCACTTTCTTCTTCTATTTTTTTTCCTTTTTTGAAAAATGAAGTATTGAGCTTGGATCTGAGTTTAATTGCTTTAGATTCGCACTGGCCAATAAAAGTTTTTGCAATAAAGGGAATGTTATTTATCTGCGCTTTCCAATATGGTAGCCACTGGCCACACAAGGCTACTGAGCACTTAAAATGTGGCTAGTGTACCTAAGAAACTGAATTCTTAATTTAATATAATAAAAGAAATTTAATGGCCATGTACAGTTAGTGGTTATCCTATAGATCAATGCAGTTTTAGATGATGGGTGAAGGGAAGTAGAAGCTAGAAGGAGAGGATCAAGGAATAAAAAGCAGAGAAGACATAGTGATGCATGGATGATGGAATAATAATGAAGTAAAGATGAAGAGGAATGAAGATGTCTAGGTGGGATTTACTGGGTGATTTTATATAACATGTGATGTAAAATAACTAACTTGCTTTTTAAACAAAACGTAAAATTTCTTCTAAAACACTTTGATCTATTTACTTTTGGCTGGCTGTCTGCGTTGCTGTGCACAGGCTTTCTCTAGGGCTGGTGTGTGCATTTCTCATAGTGGTGGCTTCTCTTGTTGTGGACACTGGGCTCTAGGCACGTGGGATTCAGTAGCTGTGGTGCATTTGCTTATTTGCCCCATGGCATTTTGAATCTTCCTGGAATAGGGATTAAACCCCTTTTCCCTGCACTGGTAGGCCAATTATTAACCACTGGACATCAGAGAAGTCCAAAAGTAAACTTTCTTATTCTTACTAATACGTTTGGGAAACTACTTTATTTTGAAGAATGAAGAGAAATACTGAGTTATGCTCCAAAGTTGCTGTGAGGTTGTGCATTTGGGTCCGGTCATATTGAGACTACAGTATTCCTGATTGCAGTCGGAATAGAATGCTTACACTCTATTCACTATGTGGATCACGACAAACTGTAGAAAATTATTAGAAATGGGAATAACAGACCACATGACCTGCCTCTTGAGAAAACTGCATGCAGGTCAGGAAGCAACGGTTAGAACTGGACATGGAACAACAGACTGGTTCCAAATCGGGAAAGGAGTACGTCAAGGCTGTATATTGTCACCCTGCTTATTTAATTTATATGCAGAGTACATCATGAGAAACGCTGGGCTGGAGGAAGCACAAGCTGGAATCAAGATTGCCGGGAGAAATATTGATAACCTCAGATATGCAGATGACACCAGCCTTAGGGCATAAAGTGTAGAGGAACTAAAAAGCCTCTTGATGAAGGTGAAAGAGGAGAGTGAAAAAGTTAGCTTAAAGCACAACATTCAGAAAACGAAGATCATGGCATCTGGTCCCATCACTTCATGGGAAATAGATGGGGAAACAGTGTCAGACTTTATTTTTTGGGGCTCCAAAATCAGTGCAGATGGTGATTGCAGCCATGAAATTAAAAGATGCTTACTCCTTGGAAGGAAAGTTATGACCAACCTAGACAGCATATTAAAAAGCAGAGATGTTACTTTGCCAACAAAGGTCCGTCTAGTCAAGGCTATGGTTTTTCCAGTGGTCATGTATGGATGTGAGAGTTGGACTGTGAAGAAAGCTGAGTGCTGAAGAATTGATGCTTTTGAAGTGTGGTGTTGGAGAAGACTCTTGAGAGTCCCTTGGACTGCAAGGAGATCCAACCAGTCCATCCTAAAGGAGATCAGTCTTGGGCGTTCATTGGAAGGACTGATGTTGAAGCTGAAACTCCAATACTTGGCCACCTGATGCGAAGAGCTGACTCATTGGAAAAGACCCTCATGCTGGGAAAGGTTGAAGGCAGGAGGACAAGGGGATGACAGAGGATGAGATGGTTGGATGGCATCACTGACTTGATGGACGTGAGTTTGAGTAAACTCTGGGAGTTTGTGATGGACAGGGAAGCCTGGCGTGCTGCAGTCCATGGGGTTGCAAAGAGTAGGACATGACTGAGCAACTGAACTGCCCTGAACTGAGAGTGCTTACAAATGGGGAGACATATACTGCCCACTAAATTGAAGTTTCCAGAGTTTGCGTAAGGGTGTGATCCAGGAAGATACACATCTGCAAAAGGGACTTAAGGTCTTTTGTACTATTCGACACAAGAGTTACCTTACATGAAAGAAATAGAGATTAGAATATAATGGTTATCTCCTCCAACATGGAAGCCTGGGAAGTAAATCTTTTCAGGGAAAGTAAATCTTTTCAGAAGACAGATATTTGCATCATTGTTACTTCAGCATTTTAGATATTGAACTAATATTAAGTATTCTGTAGTTAGTATTGAAATTACATGATGATTTGTTCTCCCGTTTCTGGCCATTGGTAAATGGGGGCCATCTCATGGCAGTGAGTGATGAGTTTCATCAGCAAATCAAACTTTTAAAAACAAATAGTCTAAAATATATAATTACAAGTGTAAACAGCACCCAAACTAAATACCTACCAGTACAATGTGTTACTACCATTGACCCAAGAATACCATGATTCCGTTCATCAAATCTTGAAAAAGCATATAGTTCCTGCTGGTTTTTTTATATGTGAATATTCACTTTTTAAGGTACATTCAGTATTAGCTCATACATTCATTTGTTGCTAAGAACAAATGACCCCAATGAAGAATGTGTTATACAAATAAGCCGTCACTGCTTTGGTTTACTCTAGATTGACATTGTAGTTGTGCTACTATTCATACTGGCAAAGAAAATCATATACGTATCAAAGTAATCCTCTATTGTCTAACACTGGAATGCAATTCAGTTGTTCCCCGTTTAAAATATCTAATCATATACTAACACAAACACCTGGATCAAAACATAAAAGAATTTTTATGAGCCTTGGGCTGTTTTCACCAGTACTTACGTGTTTTGAAATATTTTGCTCACCCCTGATGTACTGATGGTCCTATCCTGTTTCTATGTCAATCCCTTCAGTTATTATAACGTCAACATTTCTGAAATAAAATAAATCTATCTGTTCACACTGTGGCTCAGTGGTAAAGAATCTGCCTGCAATGCAGGAGACCCAGGTTTGATCCCTGGGTCGGGATGATACCCTGGAGAAGGAAATGGCAACCTAGTTGCCTGGAGAATTCCATGGACACAGGAGCCTGGCAGACTATAGTCCATGGGGTCCCAAAGAGCTGAACATGACTGAGTGACTAACACACACACACACATCTGTTCACGCTAGAGAAATACAGAAGAAAAATGACTATTATAAACTATTGTCAACCTCAAGACCCTGAGTTACCCATAGATAAACCCAAGTGGACTTCATCAACTATATATGATTATCAAGAATCATTCAGCCAGTAAGCTTAAATTCCTCACCTAACTGTTTTAGCAGGAAGATTTGTCAGTGACAAAAAGTCATTTCAGCAGCCCCAAGTTGTAAAACAGGTTATGGATCAAATTTTACATCAGTTCCAGGCAGGGTAATGTTTTTAAAGACCTCTTAATCCTATTTGATAAACTGGTTCCAAGTGTTTTTTATCCACTTAAACAATACTAAAATACATTATTCTGGAACTTGTAACCAGCTGAGTTTATGTATTACAAATCCACAGATATAAGAAGCCCAAGACCCATTAGCTGAAGACTTAAACAAATAGGTGATATATGTCATGCATGAGGATTAGACCTCATCCTTCAAATAAATTGATAGTTAATAATACTCCCCAATTTTGGCATAAAATATAAGCTCATTACTTCAGACACCATTGATTTGGGTTTTAAAAATGATTTATTTTGTATTTGAACCATGATCTATTTTTTTCATGTTCTGAGAGGTAAATGATAGCTAAACAAAAAGGAAATTATCACGACCTATTTCAGAACTGTCTAAAACATTGTAAAGGAAATGATTTCAAAAATAATGCAGAAATTGCAATCAACCTTTACCTTCATCAGAGCAGGTCTGACATACCATGCAAGCAAGGTACGTCTTGTATTCTTTTCGAGATCCATAACTTTGACATTTGTCAGTATACAGGCCTCTGACCCTCAGTCTATTCCTGCTTTTTCACCTATGATTACTGCCCATTTTGCTCCCCAATAAACTTATTAAAAGCTGAGCCTGCTCTCACCGTCTTCACTTCCCATTCATTCCTTCACTCCCTGTAATGTACCTTCATCATCTTCCATTTTTTTTCTATTAGGTCACAAGTAATATTGATGTAGCCAAAAATCAGTGTATGCATTCAAGACTTTTATTATTGGTCCTCTCTACTCAGATATGCCTCAGATATGCATAACCTCAGATATGCAGATGAAACCACCCTTATGGCAGAAAGCGAAGAAGAACTAAAGAGCATCTTGATGAAAGTGAAAGAGGAGAGTGAAAAAGTTGGCTTAAAACTCAACATTTAGAAAACTAAGATCATGGCATCTGGTCCCATCACTTCATGGCAAATAGATGGGGAAACAGTGGAAACAGTGGCTGAATTTATTTTTGGGAGGCTCCAAAATCACTGCAGATGGTGACTGCAGCCATGAAATTAAGACTCTTACTCCTTGGAAGAAAAGTTATATCCAACCTAGACAGCATATTGAAAAGCAGAGACATTACTTTGCCAACAAAGGTCCGGTTTGTCAAATCTTTGGTTTTTCCAGTAGTCATGCATGGATGTGAGAGTTGGACTATAAAGAAAGCTGGGTGCAGAAGAATCGATGCTTATGAACTGTGGTGTTGGAGAAAACTCTAGAGAGTCCCTTGGACTGCAAGGAGATCCAACCAGTCCATCCTAAAGGAAATCAGTCCTGAATATTCATCGGAAGGTCTGATGCTGAAGCTGAAAGTCCAATACTTTGGTCACCTGATGTGAAGAGCTGACTCATTGGAAAAGACCCTGATGGAAAAGAGGATGAGGTGGTTGGATGGCATCACCAACTGGACGGACGTGAGTTTGAGTAAACTCTGAGAGTTGGTGATGGACAGGGAAGCCTGACGTTCTGCAGTCTATGGGGTTGCAAAGATTCGGACACAACTGAGCGACTGAACTGAACTGACCTGTATCTTACGCAGCTGACTGGTCTATCTCTCTTTAAACTTTTAGCTTTCATGAGCTGTCATTCTTCTGCTTAAATCCCTCAGTAAATTCTCACTCTCCATAGAGAAGTCCAAAGTTATTAGCCTGACTTAGAAACAGCCTTCATATTCAAGATCTTGATTACCTCTTCAATTTCATCTTTGGGCTTCCTTCTAACATTCCTCTGTCCCCTCTCAGCATTCAGTGTGACCACTAAACCGAAGTCATTATGAGTCTTTCTGATTCAGTGAACTTATCATGTCCTTTCTTGACTACTTCCCCTTCCCAGAACACATTTTCTTTAACCCTCATTAACTCACATTTCTTTAACCCTCAGCTTAGCCATCATTTCTTGCAGAAAGTCTTCTCTGATATCCACATCCTAATTAGTGGCTCTCTGTATGCACTTTTGTAGGGCCAGGCGTTTCCCTTAACCATAGCCATTGTTAGAATGTACTGTGATTGTCTCTTCAATTTCCTTGGCAAGTTTTGTATGGTACCAAAGAAGAATAACCACAGCTGTCTGAAAAAGACATTTAAATATTCCTCCTTTATCCAATGACATATTTGTGTATGACCAGCATTTTTTCATATATTTCAACAAAATAACATCACACGCCCCTAAATGTAAAAGCTGCTATCTTAGATATACCAGCAACTGCTTTTATTAAGCCAGATAGATTTGCAAGGGATGTAAAATAGTGTCACTCATAATTACTTTTTGTTTGTTTTGGAGAATCTATTTATTTTTATAGACATGCTAATATGATGTAATGGATTGCTATTTTAAAATTAATTATTAGAATTTTAATGTTTCTCAGTTTTGGTACAGATGTAACTTACAAAAAATAAAGTTCTTTGATATCCTCAATAATTGTAAGCCTATTTTAGAGTTCTGAAACAAAAAAGTTTGAAAGCTGCTGCTATTCAGGAAAACTGACAAGAGTATTGATCCTGTGTTTATTTATTTTGTTGTTGTTGTTCAGTTGTTATATCCAACTGTTTGCAACCCCATAGGCTGCAGCATGCCAGGCTTCCCTGTCCTTCACGATCTCCGAGAATTTGATCAAGTCCATTGAGTCGGTGATGCTATCTAACCACCTCATCCTCTGCCTCCCCTTCTTCTTGTGCCTTCCATCTTTCCCAACACCCAGGTCTTTTCCAATGAGTCGGGTCTTTGCATTAGGTGGCCAAAGTGTTTCTCGTAGCATTACTTTGTAGTTTTTAATGTAGTGAACTTGCAATATTTTATTTTATTTTTTCTCATTTTAGTTTTTGCTGAAATGTGGGGAGTTTTATTTATTATAACAAAATATACAGATCAAAAAAATTTCCTCTTTGCCATTGTTTCTGTTAGAATGTAGAAGTGTAAGTGAATTTTGTCTCAATTTTGTATTTTGTGAGCTTGCTAAATTCGCTTTTTAGTTCTAGTCATTGTTTTGTGGATTCTTTAAGATTTCAAGTGCAAACAATTAAAAAATAAACAAGCTTTACTTCTTTTTCAGTTTTCATGCCTTTTAATTACTTTGCCACTGTGGTTATATCCATTAGTAAAATTTTTAACTGAAGCACTGAGAGCAGATATCTTCTTTTTCCTAATCTTAGAAGAGAAGTTTTTAGTTTTTGACCATGTAGACATTTGTTTGTTTTTTGTAAATGTTTCCTGGATTAAAGAAGTTGCCTCTTATTCATAGTTAAGTAAGAGTTTTTAAAATGGATGGGTGTTGAATTTCGGCAAATGCTTCTTCTTTATCTTTCTACATCTATGTGATGTTTACTATGTGAGTTTACTATGAGGGAAATGAACTGAGGTTTCAACCATTACTATAACACGGGTTACTATGTTTAGTAGTAACTAAACTAAAGTTTAGTTTACTATGCTTTGCTTTTTTTTAATTCAATTAATATGTAGAAATTACTATATAGCTTGAATGATTTGAATGTTTAATCTCTACTTTCCTGATATAGAAATCATTTGGTCATGATATATATATCCTTTTTATATATTGCTGAATTAAACTTGTTAATACCTTGTTTACAATTTTTGCAACTATGATAAATGATATTGGTCATTCATTTTAGGTCTTGGTAATGTCTTTGTCAATTTTGTGTCAGTATTTCCTGGCCTGCTTAAAGAAATTGGAAATATTCTTTTCTATTTCTTGAAGTGTTCTTTTCTATTTCTAATTCTAGTAAGATTGGCATTGTTTTTGAAATGTACTATAGAATTCACAGTGAAATCATCTGAGTTCCTTCTTCCTCTGCTTTTTGTTCTGTTCAGGCCCTCAATGAATTAGATGATGCCCAGCACTCTGAGGAGGGCAGTTAACTTTCCAAATTTACCAATACAAATGCTAATCTCATCTAAAAACACCCTCACAGACTTACCCACAAGCAATGTTTAATCTGGGCACCCTATGATGCAGTGAGTTTGACACAGAATCATAATTCCCATTTTGTTTTTCATTTGCTTAGGGTTTTCTAAAATTTTTAGATAGATTTTATTATCAGATTGGGCACACTTTTGCTTATTATTTTTTTAGATTTTTTTCTACTCTTTTATCTCCCTTTTATTCTTTATACAACTTCAATTACTAATGTTTATCAGCTTATTTTGTCACAGTCAGTGAGGTTTTGTTCTTAATTTCTTATCTCTGATTTTTAGATTGATTAATTCTTTTTATATGTCTTCAAGTTAACTGATGTTTCATTTCAGATATTGTACTCTTTAGTTCTAGAATTTCAATTTATTCATTTTAAATAGTTTTTATTTATCAGCTGAGATTTTGCATCTTTTCATTCATTGAAACCATTTTTTCTTTAAGTTAATTTTAGCAAGAAGTGAACTTTGGCTGCAGCCAATCTCTGAATTTTGTAACCCGTGTTATAGTAATGGTTGAAACCTCAGTTCATTTCCATCAACTTTCAGTCAGGTTCCTTGATGTCTCCCTTGTATATTTCAGTACAAGGTTTAGCTCAGAACTGAGACAGGATTTATACAGTATTGTGGGCCCTTCTTCATTTCTTCCCTCATTTTCTAGCTACTCTGGCAGTTCTAGATTCTGTTCTCTGACTAATCAAGCCACTAAGAGTATGGTCTGTATTTGAATTTCAGTTATCCCACACAGCAAGGACTGGAATTGTATCCATAGGAAAGAATCCGCACAGATAAACTCACCTAGTACAGTTTCCTTATTTCAAGAGTTGATTATCTTTGAGTTCTTGATCACGTTTAATCTCCAATGTTTTCAAGTATTAGAAGTGGAGCTGCTAATATCTTTTAGTTTTTTTTCCCTGAAATAGGAACAGAAATGACTCAGAATTATTTGCTTAAAGGGCAAGACTTCCTTGGAACAAACCATAATTAAGCAACATTTATGCTGAAAATTCTGTTTATTGCATTTTCATAGCACAGTGCTATGCTGGAGAGGAAAATCATTGTGCTTGTCCTGTATCACAGATAAAATTTTTCATGGCTCTTGTTATGTGGAGCTAATCAATGGAATACTCAGAGGTAACATTTTGAGTCATTGCCAGGTGCTTAGACCTGTACTAAGTACTTAATGCAGATTATTTCATTTAATTCTAGCAAACCTTCAATAAAGTAAATACTAACATTACCCTTATTATATAGATGAGGAAATTGAGTCTAAATAACTGTGAACTTAACTACTGTTAAATGATAGGGTTAAACTTTAAGACCAAGAAGATGGTCTTCCAAATTCGCTCACAATCCCAGTTTATGTTTCCCTGTTATTATTGAAGGGACATCTAGAAATTCCTTTTTAGAAAAAGCTGGCAGTACGAGGTCCTTTCCTGCAGCAGAATGGTTAGGTAGGTTCAAATTTTTGTGTGCTTCTCTGTATCGTGCCCTTCAATCTGCATATTAATATTATCTCATTTAATTTTTATAATAGCCTTGTACGCTAAGGGCTTCCCTTGTGACTCAGCTGGTAAAGAATCCACCTACAATGCGGGAGACCTGGGTTTGACCCCTGGGTTGGGAAGATCCTCTGGAAAAGGGAAAGGGTACCTACTCCAATATTCTGGAGAATTTCATGGACTGTATAATCCATGGGGTCTCAAAGAATCGGACATGACTGAGAGACTTTCACTTCACTATAAGCTTTAAGACTGATGCTATTATTGTATTTTATAGATAAGAAAACAGTGACCTTGAGAATTTTATATAACAAGCCTAAAATCAGACCTTGACAGGGGCAGGAACATAAATATCTCTGCCTCAATTCATCTCATACTGCCTTCTGCTCCTCAGTGTCACTGCTTTAGTTCCAGTCTCCCTTCCATATCTCACTTGCTCTCCTCCTCTGTTAATGTCACTCCAGTTTAATTCAGAACCATAGAAATGATGGCAAAGATAGTGAAATGAGCTCCAAAAAATGAAACAAAACAAAACATCAAATCAAAATCCTATTAGTTATCTCTACTAGTATAAAGTGGTTTTTATTATGGTCTTTTAATATGTTTCCTTCTTTTTTTCGGATTAAGCACAGCTTTATACTTAATATTTGAGATATTTTCATATGCAGATACATTTTTAATGCATCACAAGGTGGTTTGGTTTCTATAAAAATATGAGCAATGTCTCAGTGGCTTCCGAGCACATGAATTATTTAGGATTTTACATTAATTCATCTCATTTACTAGAGTGTCCCTGGGACATATTCATTTACACAGGAAGGATGTCACGGAAAACATTTTAAAAGCCATAATAATAATAATGGCCAAATAGAAGTCCAAAATCACTGTAAACTACCTTCTACTCTCAGATTGCATTAAAGCACATGGCATATTTACAAAATTTTCATGAGGCTTTTAACTTGGCAGAGCTCATTTAAGATGTCCAAATTACTTATTTGCATCCTGCTCTGAATAAACTGTCTAGATTCAATTACCTGATACCTCACTCTGAATCACCGTAATCCAGGTCTCTAGTTATTATACTCCTTCTGCTGTTTGATTATCTCCTTCTTCAAGAGCAAAATTATAAAATCAAGCCTTGGATTGCATAAATCGACTTTCCTCATCTGTGCAATAACATTGAGTCAGGGAAATTTACTTGAAGTAGATTGGAGTTAATTAGGAACTTCCCACTTGCCTCTCATTTTCCCTTCCTTCTTGTAACCTGTCAATGTTCTGACCACGAATCCGTTGTCATTTTCAGTTAAACCAGGAGAGTTTATTTCCCGCGTGCACCTTTCTCATCATCGCTCCTGGAACAGACAATTGAAATTCTAGTCAGTTTGGTCTGTCATGGCAGATGGTTTCCAAACCATCTGCTATCTCAGAAAACAATCCGTTGTGACAAACCCTAAGCCAAATTACAACCCTGATATTGTACTTGAAGTCAGCACAAAGATTAATAGCCTGCCATGGCTAACTGTCAGGCTTTTTGACTAAGCAAAAATAGACTCCAGATTGGACTATCTGGCAAGATGTTCCAAGTGATAAGGTGAGCTCCTGTGTTAATTCTTCATTAGGATGGGGAATGCCTTAAATAATTATTAATAATGCCTATGTCATCCATCTATGGGGGACTGTTAAATAGGAATTGCCCTTATCTCTTATCCTAGAGAATCTTGTCAGGCCTTAATTAAGTTATCCATTAGTCTTCACAAATGGACTGGCTATATATTTATCTGAGAGTTAACAGTTGCTAGTCATGTTTTGTGAAAAATAGAGTTTATAAGGAATGCTTTTTCATCTTTAATGGAATAGAACAGAGAATAGCTTTCATGTTTTCCTGTGCTAGAATTCTATTAGTTCATTATTTCCAGTCACCAGATCCTTTTAACTCATCCTGAGGTATTCTCGCCAGTCTGGTTGCTCTTCTCATCTCTCAGGCCTTCTTCACCTTCTCTCTGACCTACTGCAGCAGCCTCTTTTCTTGTTCTTCTTGTTGCATCCTCCTTATTCCAGCCCATCTTTCATATTCCACATCATTGTTATGTTTTTTTTAGAAGACAAATCTATCTTGCCAAATTGTCCCTTAAAAGTCTTTGTTGAGTCTCCATTCCCTAAATTTTAGAAAAGGCAGAGGAACCAGAGATCAAATTGCCAACATCCGCTGGATCATGGAAAAAGCAAGAGAGTTCCAGAAAAACATCTATTTCTGCTTTATTGACTATGCCAAAGCCTTTGACTGTGTGGATCACAATCAACTGTGGAAAATTCTGAAAGAGATGGGAATCCCAGACCACCTGATCTGCCTCTTGAGAAATCTGTATGCAGGTAAGGAAGCAACAGTTAGAACTGGACATGGAACAACAGACTGGTTCCAAATAGGAAAAGGAGTATGTCAAGGCTGTATATTATCACCCTGCTTACTTAACTTATATGCAGAGTACATCATGAGAAACGCTGGACTGGAAGAAACACAAGCTGGAATCAAGATTGCTGGGAGAAATATCAATAACCTCAGATATGCAGATGACACCACCCTTACGGCAGAAAGTGAAGAGGAACTAAAAAGCCTCTTGATGAAGGTGAAAGTGGAGAGTGAAAAAGTTGGCTTAAAGCTCAACATTCAGAAAACGAAGATCATGGCATCCAGTCCCATCACTTCATGGCAAATAGATGGGGAAACAGTGGAAACAGTGTCAGACTCTATTTTTTTGGGCTCCAAAATGACTGCAGATGGTGACTGCAGCCATGAAATTAAAAGATGCTTACTCCTTGGCAGGAAAGTTATGACCAACCTAGATAGCATATTCAAAAGCAGAGACATTACTTTGCCAACAAAGGTTCGTCTAGTCAAGGCTCTGGTTTTTCCTGTGGTCATGTATGGATGTGAGAGTTGGACTGTGAAGAAGGCTGAGTGCCAAAGAATTGATGCTTTTGAACTGTGGTGTTGGAGAAGACTCTTGAGAGTCTCTTGGACTGCAAGGAGATCCATCCAGTCCATTCTGAAGGAGATCAGCCCTGAGATTTCTTTGGAAGGAATGATGCTAAAGCTGAAACTCCAGTATTTTGGCCACCTCATGGGAAGAGTTGACTCATTGGAAAAGACTGATGCTGGGAGGGATTGGGGGCAGGAGGAGAAGGGGACGACAGAGGATGAGATGGCTGGATGGCATCACTGACGTGAGTCTCTGTGAACTCCGGGAGTTGGTGATGGACAGGGAGGCCTGGCGTGCTGCGATTCATGGGGTCATGAAGAGTCGGACATGACTGAGTGACTGAACTGAACTGAAAGTTTTATAATAATATAAAAGAACATCTCTAATCTGAAGGAAAGTACCTCTGCAGCCTTTTATTCTTGATGTTCAACCACCAATGTACTGAGTGGTGCAGCCACGCCAAACTCCTGAGTTACCTTGTCCTCCCCAGGTTTTCTTCCCTCGATACCTTCTGCATATGTGCTGTCCTGCTACCGTCATGGTTTAGAGATTTGCTCCATATAGCACAGTCTCTTTCATTCTTAATAACTCAGTTTATAGATTTACTTATGAATTTTTACTACTTTAGCCAGAGTCAGAAATTCCTTTTTTTCTGGATGCTGATAGCACTTTTATGATAATTTTATAATAGTACTTACCAGTTTTTACTGCAATAATCTATTGACATGTTTTCCTTTTAATAGTCTGTAAAGTCTTCAAGGGAAAAACAGGCTCCTGTAGGTCTTGACATAGTTAGGATTTTAAAAAATAATGCAATATATTAGGTGTCCAACCCAACAGTTCATGCTTAATGCATTGGTTTAGCTGACTGATGATTCCAAGAATGTAAGTAATTGCCTGAGTTTGGAACTGTCTCTGTTGTCTTGAGGAGTGACTGGAACTTAATGGTTATCTATCTATCAGTATTAGAGATGGGGTTAACAAACCAATTAGTGTGTTTGTCCATTCTTTTCTTAAGAGGCATTTACTGTATCATTTGCTGTATCTCTGACGCAGCATTTTAATATATACTACCGACACACAGGAACTGTGAAGTATGTCTGGGAAATAAAAAAACAAGAAGAGATAGGATAAAATGTGACAACTGAAATGGACCTTAGGGAGTTATATAGATAGTTATTTTCAAATTCTTTTTAGTTGATTGACCTGTTCTTTAAATGAAATCGTACACAAATACCTAATTTATATTGTTGTTGTTGTTCAGTCGCTAAGTCATGTCCGACTCTTGTGACCTCATGGACTGCAGTATGCCAGGCTCCTCTATTCTCCACTCTCCAGCAGACTTTGCTCAAATTCATGTCCCTTGAGTTGGTGATGCTATCTAATCATCTTTTCCTCTGCCGCCCCCTTCTACTTTCACCTTTAATCTTTCCCAGCATCAGGGTGTTTTCCAGTGAGTCTGTTCTTTGCATCAGGTGGCCAAAGTATTGGAGCTTCAGCTTCAGCAACAGTCTTCCAATGAATAATCAAGGTTGAATTCCTTTAGGATTGACTGGTATGATCTCTCCTTGCAATCCAAGTGACCCTCAAGTGTCCTTTCCAGCACCACAGTTTGAAAGCATCAGTTCCTTGACACTCAGCCTTCTTTATGGTCCAACTCTCACATCTGTATATGACTACTGGAAAAATCATAGCTTTGACTACACAGACCTTTGTTGGTAAAGTGATGTCTCTGCTTTTTAATATGCTAAGATTGTCATAGCTTTCCTTCCAAGGAGCAAGCATCTTTTAATTTCATTGTTGCAGTCACCAACTGCGATGATTTTGGAACCCAAATCTAATTTATACAACAGATGAAAGAATAGCTGCTCAGTTTGCAGGAAAAGGTAAAAACAGATCTACTTTCATGGTTGTATCTTTTTAAGAGACACTTAGGGCATCCCTGGGAGTCCTAAAGTTCCAGGTTACAAGATTGGAACTGATCTATATTGATCCCCTTGTTTTGCATATTAAGGAATTAATATAACTAAAATCTGTAAAGACCAAGGGACTTGATAAAGTCACAGTGTTTGAAAGAGAAAAGCATTGCTGGATCCACTGACTTTCACTTCTGTTTGTTTTGTTTCTATTCCTGCAAATCATGGTTGGTGGATCAAAAACAAACCTGACATAAAAGACTGAATAGTTGCCAACTACTCTCACAGACTACACATACTCAAGGTGCCAGTAGATAGCAAATAAAAGACAATTATTGTGGAGGCAACAAAAATGCTTATAAATTGCATTTTCAGTTCAGTTCAGTCACTCAGTTGTGTCCAACTCTTTGCGACCCCATAGGCTGCAGCACACCAGGCTTCCCTGTCCATCTCCAACTCCCAGAGATTGCTCAGACTCATGCCCATCGAGTCAATAATGCCATCCAACCATCTCATCTTCTATCGTCCCCATCCCCTCCTGCCTTCAATCTTTTCCAGCATCAGGGTCTTTTCCAATGAGTCAGTTCTTCACATCAGTGGCCAAAGTGTTGGCCACCTTCAGCTTCAGCATCAGTCTTCCAATGAATATTCAGGACTGATTTTCTTTAGGATTGACTAGTTTGATCTTTCAGTTCAGGGACTCTCAAAATCTTGTCTTTATCCAACACCACAGTTCAAAAGCATCAATTCTTCAGTGCTCAGCTTTCTTCATAGTCCAACTCTCACATCCATACATGACTACTGGAAAAACTATGGCTTTGATTAGATGAACTTTTTTGGCAAAGTAATGCCTCTGCTTTTTAATATGCTGTCTAGGTTGGCCCCTGGAGAAGGCAATGGCACCCCACTCCAGTACTCTTGCCTGGAAAATCCATGAATGGAGAAGCCTGGTATGCTGCAGTCCATGGGATCGCTAAAAGTCAGACACGACTGAGCGACTTCACTTTCACTTTTCACTTTCATGCATTGGAGAAGGAAATGGCAACCCACTCCAGTGTTCTTGCCTGGAGAATCCCAGGGACGGGGGAGACTCGTGGGCTGCCGTCTATGGGGTCGCACAGAGTTGGACACGACTGAAGTGACTTAGCAGTAGCAGCAGGTTGGCCCTAGCTTTTCTTCCAAGGAGCAAGCGTCTTTTAATTTCATGGCTGCAGTCACCATCTGCAGTGATTTTGAAGCCCAAGAAAATAAAGTCTGTCACTGTTTCCCCATCTATTTGCCACGAAGTGATGGGACTGGATGCCAAGATCTTAGTTTTTTGAACGTTGAGTTTTAACCCAGCTTTTCACTCTCCTCTTTCACTTTCATCAAGAGGTTCTTCAGTTCTTCTTTGCTTTCTGCCATAAAGGTGGTGTCATCTGCATGTCTGAGGTTATTGATATTTTGGGGGCAACCCAAGACGGGCGGGTCATGGTGGAGAGATTTGACAGAATGTGCTCCACTGGAGAAGGGAATGGCAAACCACTTCAGTATTCTTGCCTTGAGAACCCCATGAACAGTATGAAAAGGCAAAATGATAGGATACTGAAAGAGGAACTCCCCAGGTCAGTAGGGACCCAATATGCTACTGGAGATCAGTGGAGAAATAACTCCAGAAAGAACGAAGGAATGGAGCCAAAGCAAAAAGAATACCCAGCTGTGGATGTGACTGGTGATAGAAGCAAGGTCCGATGCTGTAAAGAGCAATATTGCATAGGCACCTGGAATGTCTGGTCCATGAATCAAGGCAAATTGGAAGTGGTCAAACAAGAGATGGCAAGAGTGAATGTTGACATTCTAGGAATCAGCGAACTCAAATGGACTGGAATGGGTGAATTTAACTCAGATGACCATTATATCTACTACTGCAGACAGGAATCCCTCAGAAGAAATGGAGTAGCCATCATGGGCAACAAAAGAGTCCGTAATGTAGTACTTGGATGCAATCTCAAAAACGGCAGAATGATCTCTGTTCATTTCCAGGCAAACCATTCAATATCACAGTAATCCAAGTCTATGCCCCAACCAGTAACGCTGAAGAAGCTGAAGTTGAATGGTTCTATGAAGACCTACAAGACCTTTTAGAACTAACACCCAAAAAAGATGTCCTTTTTATTATAGGGGACTGGAATGCAAAAGTAGGAAGTCAAGAAACACCTAGAGTAACAGGCAAATTTGGCCTTGGAATATGGAAAGAAGCAGGGCAAAGACTAATAGAGTTTTGCGAAGAAAATGCACTGGTCATAACAAACACCCTCTTCCAACAACACAAGAGAAGACTCTACACATGGACATCACCAGATGGTCAACACCGAAATCAGATTGATTATGTTCTTTGCAGCCAAAGATGGAGAAGCTCTATACAGTCAGCCAAAACAAGACCGGGAGCTGACTGTGGCTCAGATGATGAACTCCTTATTACTAAATTCAGACTTAAATTGAAGAAAGTAGGGAAACCACTAGACCATTCAGGTATGACCTAAATCAAATCCCTTATGATTATACAGTGGAAGTGAGAAATAGATTTAAGGGACTAGATCTGATAGAGAGAGTGCCTGATGAACTATGGACTGAGGTCGTGACATTGTACAGGAGACAGGGATCAAGACCATCCCCAAGGAAAAGAAATGAAAAAAAGCAAAATGGCTGTCTGGGGAGGCCTTATAAGTAGCTGTGAAAAGAAGAGAAGTGAAAAGCAAAGGAGAAAAGGAAAGATAAAAGCATCTGAATGCAGAGTTCCAAAGAATAGCAAGAAGAGATAAGAATGCCTTCCTCAGCGATCAATGCAAAGAAATAGAGGAAAACAATAGAATGGGAAAGACTAGAGATCTCTTCAAGAAAATTAGAGATACCAAGGGAACATTTCATGCAAAGATTGGCACAATTAAGGGCATAGATGGTGTGGACCTAACAGAAGCAGAAGATATTAAGAAGAGGTGGCAAGAATACACAGAAGAACTGTACATATTCACGATGATGTGATCACTGACCTAGAGCCAGACATCCTGGAATGTGAAGTCAAGTGGGCCTTAGAAAGCATCACTATGAACAAAGCTAGTGGAGGTGATGGAATTCCAGTTGAGCTATTTCAAATCCTGAAAGATGATGCTGTGAAAGTGCTGCACTCAATATGCCAGCAAATTTGGAAGACTCAGCAGTGGCCACAGGACTGGAAAAGGTCAGTTTTCATTCCGATCCCAAAGAAAGGCAATGCCAAAGAATGCTCAAACTACCACACAATTGTACTCATCTCACACGCTAGTAAAGTAATGCTCAAAATTCTCCAAACCAGGCTTCAGCAATACATGAACCGTGAACTTCCTGATGTTCAAGCTGGTTTTAGAAAAGGCAGAGGAACCAGAGATCAAATTGCCAGTGTCCACTGGATCATGGAAAAAGCAAGAGAGTTCCAGAAAAACATCTATTTCTGCTTTATTGATTATGCCAAAGCCTTTGACTGTGTGGATCACAATAAACTGTGGAAAATTCTGAAAGAGATGGGAATCCCAGACCACCTGACCTGCCTCTTGAGAAACCTGTATGCAGGTCAGGAAGCAACAGTTAGATCTGGACATGGAACAACAGACTGGTTCCAAATAGGAAAAGGAGTACATCAAGGTTGTATATTGTTACCCTACTCATTTAACGTATATGCAGAGTACATCATGAGACACACTGGACTGGAAGAAGCACAGGCAGGAATCAAGATTGCTGGGAGAAATATCAATAACCTCAGATATGCAGATGACACCACCCTTATGGCAGAAAGTGAAGAGGAACTCAAAAGCCTCTTGATGAAAGTGAAAGTGGAGAGTGAAAAAGTTGGCTTAAAGCTCAACATTCAGAAAACAAAGATCATGGCATCTGGTCCCATCACTTCATGGGAAATAGATGGGGAAACAGTGGAAACAGTGTCAGACTTTATTTTTCTGGGCTCCAAAATCACTGCAGGTGGTGACTGCAGTCATGAAATTAAAAGACGCTTACTCCTTGGCAGGAAAGTTATGACCAACCTAGATAGCATATTCAAAAGCAGAGACATTACTTTGCCAACAAAGGTCTGTCTAGTCAAGGCTATGGTTTTTCCAGTGGTCATGTATGGATGTGAGAGTTGGACTGTGAAGAAGGCTGAGCGCCGAAGAATTGATGCTTTTGAACTGTGGTGTTGGAGAAGACTCCTGAGAGTCCCTTGGACTGCAAGGAGATCCAACTCGTCCATTCTGAAGGAGATCAGCCCTGGGATTTCTTTGGAAGGACTGATGCTAAAGCTGAAACTCCAGTACTTTGGCCACCTCATGCGAAGAGTTGACTCATTGGAAAAGACTGATGCTGGGAGGGATTGGGGGCAAGAGGAGAAGGGGATGACAGAGGATGAGATGGCTGGATGGCATCACTGACTCGATGGATGTGAGTCTGAGTGAACTCTGGGAGTTGGTGATGGACAGGGAGGCCTGGCGTGCTGCGATTCATGGGGTCACAAAGAGTTGGATAGAACTGAGCAACTGAACTGAACTGAACTGAACTGAATCTTGATTCCAGCTTGTGCTTCATCCAGCCCAGCATTTCTCATGATGTACTTGGCATATAAGTTAAATAAGCAGGTTAACAATATACAGCCTTGATGTACTCCTTTCCAATTTCGAACCTGTCTGTCGTTCCATGCCTGGTTCTAACTGTTGCATCTTGACCTGCAGACATATTTCTCAGGAGGCAGGTAAGGTTGTCTGGTATTCCCATCTCTTGACGAATTTTGCACAGTTTATTGTGATCAACACAGTCAAAGGCTTTGATATAGTCAATAAACTATTAGCCACGCCATCTAGGGCCACCAAAGATGATGGGTCATGGTGGAGGGTTCTGGCAAAATGTGATTCACTGGAGATGGGAATGGCAAACCACATCAGTATTCTTGATTTGAGAACCCCATGGACAGTATGGAAAAAACTGCATCTTAAGATGATAAAAATCGTCTGGAAAAGAAGAAGTGGAAATAAGTGCCAGAGCAGTGAAAGATGTCTGATTAAGAAAAATTTTGGAAAGGAGGGTTCAGGATGGGGAGCACAGGTATACCTGTGGCAGATTCATTTTTATATTTGGCAAAACTAATACAATATTGTAAAGTTTAAAAATAAAATAAAATTAGAAAAAAAAGAAAAATAAAAATAGAAAAAAAAAAAGAAAAATTTTGGGGTTGAAGTTATATTACCTTCTGCTAGAACAAGATTAAAGGACCCTTTTGAAAATACTATTACCTTTTGAACTAACCATTAAGAGAGAACCATTTTAAAATAATAACAATCTTTGAGTTTGTGTAATAACAAACCTGAACTAGAATAAAGCAGCTAAGTGTCATTCCTCAATTTTTCTTCCCTCTTTTGGTCTCTTTGTAGAAAATCATGTCACTGACTTGCTTGTCAGTTCAGTTCAGTTGCTCAGTCATGTCTGACTCTTTGAGACCCCATGAACGCCAGGCCTCCCTGTCCATCACCAACTCCCAGAGTCCACCCAAACCCACGTCCATTGAGTCAGTGATTCCATCCAACCATCTCATCCTCTGTCGTCTCCTTCTCCTCTTGCCCTCAATATTTCCCAGCATCAGGGTCTTTTCCAGTGAGTCAGCTCTTTGCATCAGGTGGCCAAAGTACTGGAGTTTCAGCTTCAGCATCAGTCCCTCCAATGAACACCCAGGACTGATCTCGTTTAGGATGGACTGGTTGGATCTCCTTGCAGTCTGAGGGACTCTCAAGAGTCTTGTCCAACACCACAGTTCAAAAGCATCAATTCTTCAGTGCTCAGCTTTCTTTATAGTCCAACTCTCACACCCATACATGACCACAGGAAAAATCATAGCCTTGACTAGACAGACCTCTGTTGAAAATGTAATGTCTCTGCTTTTGAATATGCTATCTAGGTTGGTCATAACTTCCCTTCCAAGGAGTAAGTGTCTTTTAATTTCATGGCTGCAATCACCATCTGCAGTGATTTTGGAGCCCCCCAAAATAAAGTCAGACACTGTTTCCACTGTTTCCCCATCTATTTCCCATGAAGTGATGGGACCAGATGCCATGATCTTTGTTTTCTGAATGTTGAGCTTTAAGCCAACTTTTTCACTCTCCACTTTCACTTTCATCAAGAGGCTTTTTAGTTCCTCTTCACTTTCTGCCATAAGGGTGGTGTCATCTGCATATCTGAGGTTATTGATATTTCTCACAGCAATCTTGATTCCAGCTTGTGCAGTTCTTCCAGCCCAGTGTTTCTCATGATGTACTGTGCATATAAGTGAAATAAGCAGGGTGACAATATACAGCCTTGACGTACTCCTTTTACTATTTGGAACCAGTCTGTTGTTCCATGTCCAGTTCTAACTGTTGCTTCCTGACCTGCATACAGGTTTCTCAAGAGGCAGGTCAGGTGGTCTGGGATTCCCATCTCTTTCAGAATTTTCCACAGTTTATTGTGATCCACACAGTCAAAGGCTTTATCCATCAGTAACTCTGCACTGTCTTAAGGATGAAAATTGAGTTTATTGGCAGGACATACAAGTTATACTTCTTTCACTTTTCCAACCTCAGCTCTCTTGAAATTTCCATTTCTATTCCACACTATGTGTGTTCCTTATTTACACACTTCTGTTTTCTCACAGTTCTGTAGTTTTGCAATGACTGTTTTCTGACTTCACTGCCCCATCCATGCAGTTTCATAATAATGCACGGTGCCCTCTTCCGTCTAAAACTTACAAACCTGTATGAAAAGCCTCTGCTGGGTTCTGTGCCTATTAGGGATTGTGTCATATGCCATTATACTGTCCATATTTATCACAATACATAACATAAAGTGGAGCCCTAATAGACATTTCTGGATGAATGAAACTACTGAAAGAGTTTCAATTTATTCTAAAATCCAAAAATAAAATAAAATAAAATCCATTTGATTGGAATAAAACAATCAGGGATGCCAAAAATCCTGTTATTTTTATATCTCTCCTAACATACCTGCATGAAATTTGTCATCTTTTTCTTGTTTTTTTTGTAGTGTTCAGTATTTCCTGAAGCACCTGTGCATACATTATTTTAAAAGGTGAATAAATAATGTCTAAAGAAAATAATATGTTTCAAGGAAATGAGTTCTTTAGGTTAACCCAATCCAATAAATTTTGTTAGAAAAGGAAAATGCATTATTTGCTAGAAGTAAGATGTTGAATCCCAAACACCCAATTTACTTAAGTGGGAGGATTCGGATTGGAATAAGGGAATAGTAAGTTTTAATAAAAAGTCAAATGGATCATCATGGTGGGGTATTGTGGGAAACCTGAGAACAGCATAATGATTGGGAGTAGTGAGGTCAGAAGAGGAGATTAGTGTTTTCAGAAGTAGAGAGAAAAGAAAAGAGGTATTAGAAAATATAGAATTCAAATATCAACTTGTTTTTCATAAAATTTGTATAGTAGGCTTTCTGTTTATATTTCTCTTAGTATTGGATGATACATATTTTGAGCAAGAATACCCCATGTCCAAATTTATAGTTTAAAGCAGTGTCTAACTTTATAATTTGAAGCACGTATATCACAAAAATGAGGCTCTTATGGTAAAAGGTAGCTGACCTCCCTTAAAAGATGAAACAGATAACACAACCATTCAATGTAGAATCAAAGAGAAGATTTAATTATAAGTTAAGTCAGTTTTGAAATATCTTTCCTTAGATCTGTAGCTAGAATGGTGACCTGAATCATAGATTTTAATTTCAACATTAATCAAAATCATAAATGTGATACTTGCATTAAAATATTTGACTTTGATTAAACTATTGTCATAGTTGATGTGAGAAACTATCACACTAATATGTAAAATTTAAACACTAACAGGATGAAGAGCATTAAATAAATAGAAAATGTATAGAAGAAAACATTGCTCTTGATAGTTAAGAAAATACACTGATGTATAGAACAGTCTTATGGACTCTGGGAGAGGGAGAGGGTGGGATGATTTGGGAGAATGGCATTGAAACATGTAAAATATCATGTATGAAACGAGATGCCAGTCCAGGTTTGATGCACGATACTGGATGCTTGGGGCTAGTGCACTGGGATGACCCAGAGGGATGGTATGGGGAGGGAGGAGGGAGGAGGGTTCAGGATGGGGAACACATGTATACCTGTGGTGGATTCATTTTGATATTTGCCAAAACTAATACAATTATGTAAAGTTTAAAAATAAAATAAAATTAAAAAAAAAAACTAAAAAAAAAAAATAAATAAATAAAAAGAAAATACAGACATACCCAGTTCATCTATAAAAATAAATAGAATTACTTATCTATAAAAATATTTTTAGAGCTCCTAGAAGCAAACATAGGGAAAATCTCTTTGATATGGGTCATGCCGAGGCTTGTTTTGGATTTGACACCAGAAGCAAAAGTAAACACATGAAACAATATAAAACTAAAAAGCTTCTGCAACAGCAAAATAAATTTTAAACAAAATGAAAAGGCAACCTAAAAAGTGGGGGAAAAGTTTTGCAAACCATATGTCTGATAAGGAGTTAATATCCAAAATATGTAACTCATACAACTCAATAGCAAAAAGCAAATAATCAAAAATGAATAAAGCACCTGAAAAATAGACATTTTTCCAAAGAAGATATTCCAGTGGGCAACAGCTGTGTGAAAAGGTATTCAATATCACTGATCCTTAGGAAAAAGCAAATCAAAACCACAGTAAGCTATTATCTCATACCTGGTAGAATGGCTGTCATCAAAGAGACACAAGATAGTGACTGCTGGTGAGGATGAGGAGAAAGGGGAACCTTTGTGCATTATTGGTTGGAATGTAAACTGGTACAGCCACTAAGCAAAACACTATGGAGATTCCTCAAAAAATTAGAAATAGAAGTACTATATGATCCAGCAATTTTGCTTCTGGGTATATATCTGAAGGAAATAAAATCAATATCCCAAAGACATATCTGCACCCCCATTTTTATTGCAACATTATTTATAATAGCCAAGGCATGAAAACAACATTAGTGTGCACTGACAGATGAATCAATAAAGAAAAGGTGGTATATATGCACACAATTGCATACTATTCAGCCATGAAAATGAAGGATATCCTGCTATTTGCAATAACATGGACAGACTTTAAGAAGGCATTATGCTCAATGAAATGAGTCTGACAAAGAAAGACAAGTAGAGAATGATTCACTCATATGTGAAATCTATAAAAAAAACAGACTCATTGAAACAGAGAATGCATTGTGTGCCAAGTCTCTCAGTCATGTCCAACTCTTTGCAACCCCATGGACTGTAGCCCACCAGGCTCCTCTGTCCATGAGGATTCTCCAGACAAGAATACTGGAGTGGGTTGCCATGCCCTCCTCCGGGGGATCTTCCCAACCCAAGTCTCCCACATTGCAGGTGGAATATTTACCAGTTGAGCTACCAGGGAAGCCCAGAGAATGCATTGGAGGTTGCCAAAGGCAGGGAGTAGGATGGGGGAATTGGGTGAGAGTGGCCACAGTACAAGCTTCTAGTTATGAGATAAATAGTTTGGCAGCATATAATGTTAGCTATAGTTAATAATACTGGACTGTATTTTTGAAACTTGTCAAGAAAGTATATCTTATAAGTTCTTATCACAAGGACAAAAAATTGTAACAATATGAAATGATGGATGTTAACTAACCTTATTGTAGTAATTATTTCACAATATATACATACATAAAATCATTATATTATACATTTTAAACTTACACAATATTATATGTCAACTGGAAAAATTTGTTTTCAGTATAGGCCATAAAATAAAATTGAATTCTTCATTTTCTACAAGAATGCCACTTAAAACATCAGATTCATAAAGGATAAAATAATAAGCAAAGGTATCTATTATAATAAATGCAAACAAAAAGAGAACAGAGAATCACAATCTTAATGTCCATCAAGGTAGAATTCAAGTCAAAAAGCACTAGCTGAAACAGGAATGTCTGAAGTATGATTTTAGACAAAGGTAACAGTTTTAGTGCATTTCTCAACTGATAGCATAGTAGTACCTTTCATAAAGCAAACATTTCAAGAGATTATAGAAAAATAGAAAGCACAAAATTGATAGGAAACTTTCATTTACTTTTTTGAGTCCAGAATAATATTAAGTGGCTAAAATTCAGGTATCATCTCTAACCATCATCCATGGATGGTTCAGAACATCAGTTCCCCAACAACATATTTCAAATTTCTATTACCATGCTATTTTAGCTGTGAGTAATTGTATAAAATACAAACTCTTTTACCAGCCCTTCATTCTATAAATTGCTATGTAAATAACAGATTCACTTTTTGATCAAGGATTATGTCATTTCTTTCAAAGTATGTTGGTGACTGCTCAATGAGCATCTGTTATGCAGTTCACTAACAGGCAGTAAAGTGTATATATGTGTTTTTTCTTCCCCGATGGCTCAGATGATAGAGAATGCACTTGCAATGAAGGAGTCCTGAGTTCAATACTGGGGCCAGGAAGATCCCCTGGAGAAGGGACTGGCTACCTACTCCAGTATTCTTGCCTGGAGAATTCCATGGTGAAAGGAGCCTGGCTACAGTCCATGAAGTCACAAAGAGTTGGACATGACTGAGTGACTAAGCACAACTTGTCTTTCAGTGATAAACCTACATGTTATTTTACAAAAATACATAATATGAGCAGAGGCTTGTTCATCAGATATAAAAGTGCAGTAAAGAAGTGAAAAGTGGTAACTCTCAAAGTGAAATCTGAATTGATATAAATGGATCCTAGAAGAAATAGCTGACCATGGGAATGTTGCAACTGTTGCTGCCTAAGAGATTATAGATGCATAGCCAGAGGATATGTCCTAGAGGAAGTGATGTCAGCAAAAAACTTCACATTAAAAGAACTCTCAGAGGCATTTTACACAATTGGAAATGTATAAAGAATTAAGTCTTGGATGCTGATCCAAACTTAGAAAGGAATATACCAATATGCCCAAGCATACACAAAATGCTTGCACTGTATAGTAAGTTAAACAGTGTTATGTATTAAATACTAAACAAACAAATATTCATTTTATAACTTTTTATTTCTCTTTGAATTTATAACTAATAGTAAGAGAATATTTATATTTTGACAGTTTCACCAGTATAATTTTTCCAATTGATTATTAAAAATGCTTTGCCTAATTTAAGTTTATATTATCACTTTTATAAACCTACAGTACATGCAAAGCAAATACTTCTATAAAAAAGAAGATTCAAAAAGCCTAAGTGACATAAGCAAGAAGATAAAGCTGATGAACATCTATCAGACTCAGTCCCTTAATAACAGAGAACATTTGCTTTCACGTATCTATGGTAAATTCACAAATATAAGTATTTGGGGCCTCAAAAAATAAAACCTCAATAAATTCCAAAAGATACAAGTATTATAGACAAAATTTTTTGAGCACCAGAGAATAAAGCAAGAAATCAGTTACAAAATCAGAAAAAGTAAGGACACATCTTTTCTTGGACACGTGAAATGTCTGTTTTAACAACTTTTGATCCGAAAGAAAATACAAGGTAAAAATAGGAACTATAATATACAGTGAAAGCCCTATTCACAGTGAAGTTTAAAGCTGAACATTTTTATGAGTAAAAATAAAATTTTTCTAAGTATTTAACATCAAAATTTAGAAAATAAAAGTGAAAGAATGAAAATAGAAAGAAGGAATTAATATAAAAAGAAATGTAATGAATTAAAAACTTTAAAAACAATACATAAATGAGCTAATTCCTTAAAAATTTAAATAGCAAATAAATTAGACTAATCTCAAAATAACAATAACAATGACAATTTCTTATATAGAATAAGAAATAACAAGTAATAATAACTTCATAATTTAATGAAATAAACTGAGTATAAAAAACTATTTATAAAGTGAATTTAGATAAAAGGGATAATTTTCTAAGAAGACATAATTTACAAACTGGTTTTAAAGAGAAAGAAACAGTAAAAATATTTCCATATATAAAGAAGTAAAAGAAAAGTGTTAGCAGCTCAGTAGTGTCTGACTCTTTGGGACCCCATGGACTGGGGTCCCAGGCTCCTCTATCCATGGAATTCTCCAGGTAAGAATACTAGAGTGGATAGCCTTTCCCTTCTCCAGGATATCTTTCTGACTCAAGTATCAAACCCAGTCTCCTGCATTGTAGGAAGATTCCTTACCATCTGAGCCATCAGGGAAGCACTTCCATATATAAATACAGTGCCAAAGAAGTAGTCTTTCAAAAGCAACACATTCAGACAGTTTAATTGAAGAATTCTAACAACCTTTAATTCTAATATTATCAGAATTAAATAATAATAGAACAGTTAATTCCAATTATATTGACTTTTTCCCAGGCATAGAAAATATAGAAAAATTTCTGATACATTTTTTAATGAAGTAGATGAAATATTGACAAGCAAAACTGGGAAAACATAGTATAAAGAAATTCATTAATGAAATATATTAATGTATTCTATGATTATGAGTTATAACTATAATTCTATGATTATCTTTGTAGAGTACTGCCATGACATTTAATTGAGGAATTTCTAACAAAGTTAGGAAAACACAAGGACATTAGCTATACTAATTACTGTAACTATTTTCATAGTACTATTAATATTGAACTAGACTTATTAAGTCAATACACTTAGACAAGAAAAAGAACTACAGAAGTTAGAAAGGTGGAGGAGATAAAAATACTACTATCTGAAGACAAAAATATCTGCAAATCCAAGATAATTAATCAAAAAATTCAGTAAATTAAAAGATGTTAAAATTAATGTTCACAAATTTATAGCTTTTGTATGTATAAAAACCACCAAATATAAGATGCAATGAATCAGAGAGCTACATACATGAAACCATCAAGAAATGTGTACTAACTAGAACTACTAATTAGATCTGGTAGACAGAGTGTCTGAAGAACTATGGATGGAGATTCATAATATTGTACAGGATTGAACTTGCATCTTCTGCATTGTCAAGTGTATTCTTTAGCACTGAGCCACCTGGGAAGCCCTAGAGATTGATGTAGAAACAGCCAAAAAATATCCCTGGTGACTCAGATGGTAAAGAACCTGCCTGCAATGCAGGGGACCAGAATTGGATCCTTGGGTTGGCAAGATCTGGAGAAGGAAATGGCTACCCACCTCAATATTCTTGGGGCTTTCTTGGTGACTCAGATGGTAAAGAATCTGCCTGCAATGTGGGAGACCTGGGTTCGATCCCTAAGCTGGAAAGATCCCCTGAAGAAGAGAACAGTTAACCACTACAGAATTCTTGCCAGGGCTACAATCCACAGGGTTGCAAAGAGTTGGACACCACTGAACAAATAACACTTTTCACTTTCAAAAAATGTTTCAGCTGAAAACAAGCAAAGGCCTAAAAGCAGAATAATCTGGAATTCCTTAGTGTAGGGGCAAATCCTAAAATGCCTCTGGATAGGTTTATGCCTAAGGATTGACTTTAAGGGTTTAAACCATGAAATAATATATGTTCATACTGATGACCCTTGAGTCATCAACAAAATTCCAGTTAATTGATTTCCTTTTTATGGATACAAAAAAAGCAAAAGTATACCTAAAGAAGGGTTTTCCTTCTAAAATGTTTCAAATGTTAAAAACCATGATGAATGCAGGACCATATTTCACTAATGGAATATGAATTAATATAGACTCATCCACCAAGAATCCTGATAAGATATTGATGTACCATGTCTACTTTTTAATCACACGTAAGAATGCATATCATCTAAGTTATAATGGAATACTCTGTCTGAAAATCTAACACTATTAAGACTGGTAAAAATCCCTTGGTGAGCTACATGAAATAAAATCTATGATCAAAAATTACTTTTGGTAAAGATTATTTTTGTTTTATGGCAGCAAAAAATTTGTTTTCTGGGGTAAATAAAAATATGAGAGTGAAAGTAACTAGTCATGCTTCCCTGATATTTCAGCAAGTCATGGGGCCTAGGGAAGCAAACTGGGATAGTAAGTATTGAGTCTTTTTTATTTCATTTTATTTTTTAACTTTACAATATTGTATTGTTTTGCCATATATCGAAATGAATCCGCCACAGGTATACATGTGTTCCCCATCCTGAACCCTCCCCCCTCCTCCCTCCCCATACCATCCCTCTGGGTCATCCCAGTGCACCAGCCCCAAGCATCCAGTATCGTGCATCAAACCTGGACTGGCGACTCGTTTCATATATATTATACATATTTCAATGCCATTCTCCCAAATCATCCCACCCTCTCCCTCTCCCACAGAGTCCAAAAGAGTATTACAGCTCTATTTCAGATAAGTACAGTTGCTCGGTCGTGTCTGACTCTGCCACCCCATGGACTGCAGCATGCCAGGCTTCCCTGTCCGTCACCAACTCCCAGAGCCTACTCAAACTCATGTCCATTGAGTCGATGAGGACATCCAACCATCTCATCCTGTGTCGTCCCTTCTCCTCCCGCCTTCAATTTTTCCCAGCGTCATGGTTTTTTCCAATGAGTCAGTTCTTCGCATCAGGTAGCCAAAGTTCTGGCTTCAACATCAGTCCTTCCAATGAATATTCAGGACAGATTTCCTTTAGGATGGACTGGTTGGATCTCCTTGTACTCCAAGGGACTCTCTAGAGTCTTCTCCAACACCACAGTTCAAGAACATCAATTCTTTGATGCTTAGCTTTCTTCATGGTCCAACTCTCACATCCATACATGAATACTGGAAAAACCATGGCTTTAATTAGATGGACCTTTGTTGGCAAAGTGATGTCTCTGATTTTTAATGTGCTGTCTAGGTTGGTCATAACTTTTCTTCCAAGGAGCAAGCATCTTTTAATTTCATGGCTGCAGTCCCATCTGCAGTGATTTTAGAGCCCCCCCCAAATAAAGTCAGTCACTGTTTCCATTGTTTCCCTATCTATTTGCCATGAAGTGATGGGATCAGATGCCATGACCTTAGTTTTCTGACTGCTGAGTTTTAAGCCAACTTTTTCAGTCTCCTCTTTCACTTTCATCAAGAGGCTCTCTAGTTCTTATTCACTTTCTGCCATAAGGGTGGTATCATCTGCCTACCTGAGGTTATTGATATTTCTCCCAGCAATCTTGATTCCCGCTTGTGCTTTATCCCGTCCAGCATTTCTCATGATGTACTCTGCATATAAGTTAAATAAACAGGGTGACAATATATAGCCTTGACGTATTCCTTTCCTGATTTGGAACCAGTCTGTTGTTCCATGTCCTGTTCTAACTGTTGCTTCTTGACCTGCATATAGATTTCTTCTCAGGAGGCAGGTAAAGTGTTCTGGTATTCCCATCTCTAAGAATTTTTCATAGTTTGTTGTGATCCACACAGTCAAAGGCTTTGACATAGTCAATAAAGCAGAAGTAGATGTTTTTTTGGAACTCTCGCTTTTTCAATGATCCAACGGATGTTGGCAATTTGATCTCTGGTTCCTCTGCCTTTTCTAAATCCAGCTTGAACATCTGGATGTTCATGGTTCACAGCTCTATTTAGTTAGCCATTAAGTCTGTTCATAATATTCTTCCTTGATGGTAGTTTCAGAGTGAAAGAAATGAAGCCTTTTGTTTTCTTTGGCATTGAGGGTATAGTTTTGTAAATACTCAGTAATTAAATAATGCAGTTTTTACATTTTAAAATACTTTCGTAGAAACTGCATGAATAAAAACCTCCAGTTTAACAAAAGCTCTGAACTAGGCACCCATAGAGAAGCTGTGTGTGTGTGTGTGTGTGTGTCCATGAGTACACGTGTGCACGTGCAATGATCTAGCTTATGGTTATGCCTTTGCTGCATGTATGCCAGTGTGACACTGAAACACCCAACAGAGCCTTACAAGTTTTAATTCACCTCATGTAAGCAAATGCTTAATTTCTTTTATCAAGCTCATTTGCAGAAACGTGGGATACAGAGATGATTAAAACATCATATCTGTTCTTCAAGCAATCCAGAATGAATACAGAAGATATGTAGGTAACTAAATTAGTAAAATATGGTAGAAAATATGGAACAATAGAAATGTAGTCAAGATGCAGAAGAGAGAGTTTCTTTATTGAGATGGTGGGGGAGAAGAGGGTGATGGGGATATTGTTGGGAAGATTTAAGGTTGAGCGTGGGTCTTAGAAAGTGAATAGGAATTTGCCAGGTGAACAAAGGTAGAGCACATTCCAGGCTGGGGGCCCCAAATGTATGAAATAACATGGCACATTTGGAGAACTGCAAATTCCAATTTGTCTGTAACTTGAAAAGGAGACAGCTGTGCAAAAATTAGGAGCAATGGGCATGGGGTAGGAAGAATTTGGAGGAATTCATATGACATACTGAGAGGTAAAGGTAGGGAACTGAATTTTTAAAACATTATTATTCCAATTCTAAAGAAATCTGCTCATCTTCTTTTTCATATTAGAAACTATGACATATTCCAAACTCTTATTTTTTTAAAAAATCTGTGCTAACTCAATAGATAAAATTGTTTTAATTTGTGTTCTGATTAGAAATATTTCTGAATTTTCTTTGGAAAAAAAAGGTGGTTGTATGCATTTTCTATTTTGAGAACTATCATATTTCTGCATTGGTGTTTATGGTGATTTTCCATATTATTTCTAAGGTACTTAATATATTGATATTAACAGTTTAATACTGAATATATGAAAAAAATATATATATATACACATATTCCTCACTTTTTATTTGGCCTTTATTTTTATGTAGAAAATTTTAAAGATTTCTATAGTGAAATCTATTGTTCTTTCATGATTTAGAAAGCATCTCTCACCCCAGAACTGAATATTCGTGTCACACATTTTTTCTAGTGAATTTTAGGGCTTTAAGCAAGGATGGATGTGAGAGTTGGACTGTGAAGAAAGCTGAGTGCTGAAGAATTGATGCTTTTGAACTGTGGTGTTGGAGAAGACTCTTGAGAGTCCCTTGGACTGCAAGGAGATCCAGCCAGTCCATTCTAAAGGAGATCAGCCCTGGGTGTTCATTGGAAGGACTGATGCTAAAGCTGAAACTCCAATACTTTGGCCACCTCATGCAAAGAGTTGACTCACTGGAAAAGACCCTGATGCTGGGAGGGATTGGGGGCAGGAGGAGAAGGGGACGACAAAGGATGAGATGGCTGGATGGCATCACCAACTCGATGGACATGTTTGAGTAAACTCCGAGAGTTGGTGATGGACAGGGAGGCCTAGAGTGCTGCAATTCATGGGGTCGCAAAGAGTCGGATTTAAGGTTTTAAACTTTAGGGCGATAACATGAATTATGGATTATGAATGATACATTTTTGATATATACTTTCTCTTGTCCTCCCCCCAACTTTTCTCAGTTTCTTCCCTTCATTCCTAGCGACAAAGTGATTAACACATTAATTCAAAATCCATCCAGATCTGTTATTACCTCACAACATATCATCTCCTTGGCTTGACCAGTTTTGCAACTAGTAACTGTTTCCTTCATTATGGCTGGTTTTTCCTAAGCCTCATAGAAGTCTCAGGTGATTAGGAATCAACGTGACTTTAGTTCGTTCTTTCACACATATGCACGTATGAAGTATTACTTGTTTTGAAAAGGGAGCAAGATGCAGTTGCCTCCTGACATCAGTTATGTGTTTAACAAGGCCTCAGGGGAAACACTTACCAGATACCACCATCTGTTATTTCTGAAGCAGTTGGGTTTATTGCCTCTGTTCCTGAAGACATATTCAGCCAGGCAGGAAACAAGTGTTTATGGAGTACCCACAGGGTGCAATGTCGTAGGTGTTTGTCAGTTGCTTTTTTACCACAGCAAAGCCTCTGGAAATGGAGAAGTTCTTCAGAATTGACAAGGATTGATAGGAACAACAACAGTTAAAAAATACGCGTCAATAATATGGCGCTGTGAAAACTAACAAGCCTGAAAATAAAATGTATGGTTGGATTAAAGCTTTTTGAAACTCCAGAGCACAGCATCTTGGTCTTCCAAGCATTGCTTCAATCGTTGCCTGAACTATGCTAAAGTTTATGATTGATTCAAACCTAAAGCTAAAGAATTGAAGAGCTCTCGAGACAAAGCGAGGCTTCCCTGGTGGCTCAGACAGTAAAGCATCTGTCTACAATGCGGGAGACCCAGGTTCGATCCCTGGGTCAGGAAGATCCACTGGAGAAGGAAATGGCAATCCACTCCTGGAGAAAGAAATGGCAATCCACTCCAGTACTGTTGCCTGGAAAATCCCATAGACAGAGGAGCCTGGTAGGCAACAGTCCATGGGGTTGCAAAGAGTCACACATGACTGAGCGACTTCACTTCAAGACAAAGAAGAAAATTATTTGACCTCACCTCACTTTTTAACCCAGTCCCCCATTTCTCAGTTTACTCATTTTTTTAATCAAAAAGTCATCTTGCTTTTGTCAACTAGCAAGTCTTCTACATTTATTTCTCTGTATCCATTCTGATTCTAGTTTCTCCATTCTTCCCTTGAACAATCTCCATGGGACCCTCCTCCTTCCTGCCAGTCATGTTTCCTTTGGTCTCCTGCAGTAGGTAATACTTTGCTTATTATAATTGTGAATCTCCTTATTGTCATACCATTCTTTCTAGACTGTTCTATAAATGTTTTCTGCAAATTCTACAAATAAATTTTTCATTAGGCAATTCTGTTACTTAAGAATTTAGAAATAATCCTCCATAGCCTTTCTAATCAGGTATTGTGATGTTAGTGAAAAACGGTTGTCTTATAGATTCCAAGTCATTATTTTTCATGTGGCTGCTAGATTAGAATGACACAAGTACTTCATCTAGTGTTATTTTAAGTGTAAACATGGGTGAAAAAACACGTGTGTAACACTCTTGCTGTTTCATGTTAATGCACAGATTTACTTTGACAAATACATATCTAATCTAATCAATATGGTATCTGTATGAGCTGTTTCTTAGTGTTGAATTGTAATTATTCAAACTAAGATTGGGGTGAAAAAACAAAACAGTTGTTAATCTGTGTTCCCTTGTTCCAAGAATGAATATATTTTAGTTCTAAATGCGCAATGAATCAGAAACAACATTCTTTTGGTCAGTAAGAACTGACCAGAGGTATGTTTGATTTCCTACTACCACAGTAATAACATAGTCCACCTTTTTAGAATGCATATAGAGGCATACATCTAATACTTATCTAATTAAATACTTAAATTTCACAAACCATTATCACGGGAAGTCCAGCATCTTCTTGAAGCCTCTTCCTTCTGTTACTGAGTCCAAGCACATACTTGCTTGATGCATGATGAACCAACAGATTGAAAGAAAGTGTTGGGGCAAGGAATAGTGGCTTTATTCAGAAAACCAGTAAGCCAAGAAGATGGTAGATTAGCATCCCAAAGAATCATTTTACCTGAGTTAAATTCACCTTTCTTTTGGACTAGAAGGGGAGAGAGGGTGATTGGTTGTTGTAAACTTCTTGGTGTCAGAATCCTTTATTTTTGCAGCTGTCCATATAGGTCTGGTCATAATGTTCCTATAAACCTCCAACAAGACAATTGCTATTTTCTGTTCTGCAACTTTTTACTTCCATATGAATGGAAAAGTTTTACACTTTTAAAGGTAGAGTCTGGGAGGCAGAGCCTTGAGAATGGGCTGTCATGTACATTTCAGGCTCCAGGCAACATCTTTTACAGTGGTGCAGAGCCAATATGACTGAGCACAGACAACAGAGTACAAAAGTAGCCCTAAAGGGAATAGATCCAGCACAGAGGCAGCCTTGTTTTCTCTGTTAAAATTCCACCCCAACTTTCTGAACTTCAGTAACTTAAAGTCAAAAAATTAATCTTTTTTCAATAGTCAAGAGGTTGTTACTCTCAAAGATGTTGCAAACCAATGAGGAAGACACTCAAATATGGACAATTTACAATATTAAATTCTACAAGATTAATTGTAGAATCAGATAAAAGCATATAGGCTTCACAGAATAAAGCCCTAAAAGGCAAATTCTTTTTATTAAAATCCCTCAATAAATTGTGAACTAGTCATTACTATGAGCTAGTCATTTTTAGAACACAGAGTAGATGTTAGACTTAAGAGTAGACATTTCTGGGCTGGAGGATAAGAGGTGTTACATTTTACCCATAGGAAGCCAAGACTGGAGACAGAAAGAAAAAAATTATAAACAAATATTTTAATCCAACATAGGAGCTCTTGAAAATAACTCCAACGAGGGAAAAAAAAAGGAATATAAATAACAAGTTCCTAGGTAGTAAAACATAGGAACAAAAGGAGGGATTCAGTTTAGTAAGCATTTCTGAGTAGAATGGCTAGACCTCGGAACAAGCCAAATGTCAGCTATATGCAAATTCAGAGAAATAAAGAATGAATATTAAAAGAAAAGGAAAAGGAATATTGCCCTTTAATTGGGTCACATATTTTAGCAAAGTAAAAAAGTAAAATATGTGACCCAGACTTTAGGGTCATCTGGATTAGGTCTTTGGAATTAGAACACTCTCCTCAGAGTTTCTGAAATTGCTCCCTTTCTTCCCATTCCTATTTCAAGTCTCTAATTCTTATCTTTACTATCTCATGACAGGATGTTGCAATAGTATCCTTAATTATTTCCCCACCTCCAACATCCCTCTCCTCCTGTTGTGGCCTGCACACTGATACTATCTTGTCTTGACAGAACTAAAGAGGGAAACAGAAAGTAATATCCTATTATTTACTTGACACCTTTTTAACTTCTAAACTTGGCCTTTATTCGTAGCCTAAGATCTAAACACAAGCTTATTTCTGCTTAAATCTTATTAATAAATTTACACAAATTATCTTCTCCAGGAAAAAAAAAGATCCATTCCACAGCCCAAAAACTTGCCTTAAGATTTCCACTTCAATTGTGCTCAGTCTGTTCCATTTGCCAAGGGATCCCATTTCCCAGACCAAGTACCCACTAAATCAAATTTGATAAACCTGTAGAGGTCCAGCTTCTATCTCAGCCCTTTAAAACCTTTTCTGCAACACCCCTCCTGGATATGAAGTCTTTCCAGGCCCAACTTTTCTAGTAATCATCAATCAGGTTATTTAAATGGCATCATCTGTGGGCTAGTAATATTAATATTACTTGTTTTCATTTGAAATGCATTTTATTTCTCTAGATAGGATGCACCTGGAGTTGAGTCTGTGAATGTTCATGTAAATTTGGATTGAAATGTTGGCACTGTCATTTTTGGATTTTGTTGCTTCTCTAACTTTTTAACCTCTGAATTTCTGTAAGTTTCAATTTCCTCTTCTGTAAAATGAGAGTAATAATAATGTCCATTAGTTCATTCTTCATCCCTGACTCATTCACTCAGTATTTAGTTAGATATGTTCCTGCTACCTATTGTGTTATTAGTTGCAAAGAAAAGAAGAGAACACAATAGAAATATTCCCTGCCTTCATGGAGCTTTAAGAAAGACATAAAACCTAAAGAGCACTCAAGACATTTTGGTACCCTTCCCTCCCTAATAGTAGTAAAAGCTAAGATTGATCAATTTCTTATTATGTGCCAGGCATGTTACAACGTTCTTATAAGTGTTTTATCTGTATCAGTTACCTTGTGATGAAGGTATAATTATCAGTTCCATTTTTCAGGTCAATGTTCAATTCCTGGGGGTGAGTGGGGGATGGGAAGGGAAGAGGGAGGGAGTACTGCTAAGATCCCATATCCCACATGCTGTGTGGTGCAGGCAAAACAAACAAGCAAATAAATATGTAAATAAAGATGTTGAATGCTTTATGTAAGATCACATGGGTTACATGAATCCCTCGTGGCTGATGGTGCCAGGAGTAAACCCAGAAATGTGAATTCCATAGCTTGTGAACTTAACTGCTTCCTAACCCACAGGAAGATCTCACATGGTGTCCTGCTCACAGAGGATGCTCACTCAGTTTCTTTTATAAATTAGTACACTGCTACCAGTAAAAATGTAAGCCAAAAATGTGAGCACATATGCAATTGAAAATTTTCTCCTAGTCATGTTAAAAAATGCAAAAGGAACCAGGTAAATTAATATCAATAATATGTTTTACTTAATACAGCTAACATATTACTGTTTCAACATGTAACTCATATATAGATTATTAATATGATTTATTTCCTTCTTTCTTCCTATCTTTCTCCTTCCTCCTTCCTTTCCTTCCTCTGTTTTTTTGTTTTTTTTTTCTAAACTAGATCTTCAATATTCTGTATGTATTTCATGGTTACAGTGCATCTCAATCCAGGCTAGCCACGCCTCAAGCGCTTGATAGCCACATGTGACTGGTGGCTACCGTAGTGGGCAGAGTAGGATTAATATTATTCACTGACCAGTAAACTTACATATCAAAGAAGCATAATCCTTGTTAGACTAGAGCTGTAGGATCCAGTCTAGGAGCACAGCTATTATTACAGAAGTGCAGTCATGAAAATCAAAGTAAATTAAAAAAAATTTCAAACTTTGTACTAGTCTTTCATGTAAGTCACGCAGGGTATCTAAACACACAGGTTGCAGCATACTTGTTAAAATTCTCTTTTATCGTTTAGCTGCTGCTGCTGCTAAGTCACTTCAGTCGTGTCCAACTCTGTGCAACCCCATAGATGGCAGCCCACCAGGCTTCCCTGTCCCTGGGATTCTCCAGGCAAGAACACTGGAGTGGGTTGCCATTTCCTTCTCCAATGCATGAAAGTGAAAAGTGAAAGTGAAGTTGCTCAGTAGTGTCCGACTCTGTGCGACCCCATGGACTGCAGCCTACCAGGCTCCTCTGTCCATGGGATTTTCCAGGCAAGAGTACTGGAGTGGGGTGCCGTTGCCTTCTCTGATCGTTTAGCTACTCCCAGTATATTCTGCAGCTGCTCCAACACCTCTTCCTTTAGGACTCTTAACTTCTCAAGTGTTTTCTTATTTGCTTCCATCCCAATGGCTTTCATCTCCTCATTTTCCTAGTCTTCACTCACCATGTGTGTATGTGCTCAGTTGTGTCTAGCTCTTTGAACCCCATGGACTGTGGTGCACCAAGCTCCTCTGTCTGTGGAATTTTCCAGGCAGGAATACTGGAGTAGGTTGCCATATCCTCTTCCAGGGATCTTCCAGGGATTGAACCCATGTCTCTGGCATCTCCTGCATTTCAGGTGGATTCTTCACCACTGTGCCACCTGGGAAGCCTTCATTTTATCCTATAAATTAGCTAACCACCTTGGACTAAGTCTTCTGCTTTTCCTACTCACTACCTCTGTGACTCCCTCTCTTTTCTATAGCATCACAGAAGCCCAAAGAACCCATCAAGTAGAGAACTCTCCTTGGAAATTAGGGGAATGTGGAGGACAGAAATAGGAAAAAGCTGATTTTTTTTTCCTTTGCCTGACTGCTTAAAAAGTGGAAAATTCTCATAGCAGCAGTAGCTCCTGCTCATAGAGGAGAGCTTTGCTTTCCTTTTCCTCTGTGAAAAGCAGATGGAATTAGAGTAAAGTTGAGGGGCACAGTTTCACTAGGGAAAAGCACAGGCATGCTCTTCATTCCTAGTAAATTTAAGGAATAAAGAACCATGCAGTCCATTAGAGTTAGAGGAACATCAGACTGGAAAATGGGCAAATGTGACTTTATTATTTTGCCTGGGATAGAACTACCTCTCTGTTTTCCCCATTATCTAATCTGCAGTGAGGAAGGAGGCCAGAGCTCTGCAATTCGTAAAAGAATCAGATTACGGTTCTTTGCTTTTTTTTTTTTTTTTTCATTTTAAGAAGTAGTCATTAAATATCTTCTTTTTTTAATTTCATGGTATTTAGGAAAAAAGCGCCCTATAGAGCTAAGACTTCGAGGTTAAATTCTGAAGACGGGTAGTAGTGAATCTACTGACTTAGATGGAGATGAGTTGAACAAAGAACAAGAAAAAAAATATTTTTATCACAATTAGTAAAAAAGTTAATTAGAGAAGCTTTCCCTATATGCATTTAGGGATTCCCTGGCAGCTCAGATGGTAAAGAGTCTGCCTGTAATGCGGGAGATCCGGGTTCCATCCCTGGGTCAGGAAGATCCCCTGGAGAAGGAAATGATAACCCACTCCAGTATTCTGGCCTGGAAAATCCCGTGGATGTAGAAGCCTGGCAGGCTACAATCCATGGGGTTGCAAAGAGTCGGACAAGACTGAACAACTTCACTTTCCTTGTATACATTTATAGGAGTTCTCCTTGGAAGATTGTGGAAGCATTATTTTTTTGCAATATTCTAGTAACATAAGATGCAAAACAAATAAGCATATTGCAATGAGCTGTTCCCAGAGACTGGAGTAGGTGACCTAATTAAAACTATCAGTTACTTTCTAGTGTATCTTCCTAGAAAAATAAATCAGCTTTGGTCTTGGAAGACAGTCGAGATTGATATTAATGGCGAAGCTGATTTCAGCTTTTCAATCTTATAAATATTTCCAGAGGGATGCATAGGCACAGATATGCTTTGTTGAAAAGCTCCTAGGGAGGTTTTCCAGTGACCCAGTGAAACATGTGATAGAGATCCTTATTTGCAAGTATAACAGTCATTTCCTTTACTGTTGGTAACAACCTGCATTTCCTGATAAGGTTCCCATGTCCACTAATCTTCCCCATCTTTTATTTTTGTGACTCCCCAAAATGAATGGCCAGCATTCTGTCCTTGATCCATCAGAGAAGAACAAATTGACATTCCTGGTAGGTTTACATACTGTATATTTTCTCAGAGCAATCACTCAATTTGTGCAACGTGGCTAAGCCCATCAACAAAAAGAGGTTCTACTTAATAGTAGATTTTGTAGCAGAACTTTTTCCTTATTAAATTTATTTTGTCTTCTCAGTTTCTATAAAATATAGATGTAGGTATCAAATAGTGGGAAGGTGTGACTGATACATAATGAGATAGTATCTTATCAGAAATAGCAGGTTACCATGGTGCAGCATAGTGACAAAGATCATGCACGCAGAGGCTGTCTTGTCTGATATCCTGGTGGTAGCAAAAATTGGTGCCTGCAGATGTGGTTAAGCTTGGACTTAACCAATAAGGCACTTAGGATGAATTTCACCTGGGTGTTAGGGAGCCATAAAGTCTACAAGTGTTGTCCAGATGCCAGCTAATATAATCATCTTTCCCCTTAACATCCAAGTAAGAGTGTTCCGAACCTCCATTTTATAGCTAAGTTGCTTCAGTCATGTCCGACTCTTTGTGACCCCATGGACTGTAGCCTGCCAGAATCCTCTGTCCATGGGATTCTCCTGGCAAGAATACTGGAATGGGTTGCCATGCCCTCCTCCAGGGAACCTTCCAAACCCAGGGATCAAACCCACATCTTTTATGTCTCCTGAATTGACAAGCAGGTTCTTTACCACTGCCGCCACCTGGGAAACCTTTCAGCTCAGTTCAGTTCAGTTGCTCAGTCGAGTCTGGTGATCTCTGGCTCGGAGCCTTGTATCCAGTGAAGTATTGCAGTTGTGAGGACAGTGTTTTACGCTCTTCCAGTTGTTCTTCTATCAGACTCTGTCAACCTTGGACTGAAACAAAACCCTGTTTTTTAGTTCCCATAAGATGTAAGCTACACAACATTTGCGTGTAGAAAAGACTTCATTGGAGGTGGAGATAGAAAACTTTACTGAGAGAAAAGTGAACTCGGAATTCATCCTTTGGTATTTTTCTTCCTAAAAATATTTCTGCCAGCCCACCTCAGCTTGCTTGGTTCATCTCTCTCCTCTAGTTTCTCTTCTCCTTGCTATATTTTTCTAGCTTTTTGTCTATCCACAATTTCCCTGCGCAGATTTTAGCAATCCGCGTGGTGAAGGAGACTGACAGATTAAATGGCTGAACACTGACATTTGAGTTGGGATGCCTTTATAAAACCCCCTTGTAGTCTGAGAATGTGGATTTGTAAAAACCTTGAAACTAAAGCAGCTCTTTGACTTGCTGTCATTCATTTAGAATGAAACCTCTAAATTTTAAGTTATTTATACCTCTTAACGGAGAAGGCGATGGCACCTCACTCCAGTACTCTTGCCTGGAAAATCCCATGGACGGAGGAGCCTGATGGGCTGCAGTCCATGGGGTCGCAAAGAGTCAGACACGACTGAGAGACTTCACTTTCACTTTCATGCATTGGAGAAGGAAATGGCAACCCACTCCAGTGTTCTTGCCTGGAGAATCCCAGGGACGGGGGAGCCTGGTGGGCTGCCGATTATGGGGTCGCACAAAGTCCGACACGACTGAAGTGATTTAGCAGCAGCAGCAGCATACCTCTTAAGCTTCTTTTTGCCTTTGATTTCTTCTAACATTTGGCAATATTTGTAGCTCTGAAAAAATTTTTTAAAAAAGAGATTCTTGCTTAAGAGTAAATCTTCAGTAATTCATGTGAGAAACATGAAATTTTGGATCAATTTCTTTTGACTTCATAAACTACATAGGTACAGTGAACTCAAAGAATATTATAAACTCTGTTGAAGAAGAAAGTGGAAAATTGCAATTTTTAACCACAGATACTGGTAAAATTTGAATTTGTTATTTGGACTTAGGATGACCACATGTTTTGATTTGCCTGGGATGATTCCAGTTTTAATGCTGAAATTTCTGTGTCCTTTCCGGGGAAACCCTTCAGTCCTCGGCAAACCCAAATGATTGGTCACTCTGGTTGTGATGATGGTTTCTGCCTCATGTGCACCCAACAGTCTCACTCATCTTCTCTTACCTGGAAATGGAGAGATGTTATTTCCTGTCTTCATTTATTGAGCACATCTGGTGGAAATAAGATTCAATTTTGGCCTGAAGAAGTAGGCAAGCTACAAATTACTTTTTACCTAAGATGAGATGAATATTATCTACACTGAAAGAAAGAGAAGGAGGCTTCTAAATTTTCTCCTGGTTGTTTCAGATCTTCACTGTGGGTTATAGCACTGACAAACAGCTATGGGGATGACTTGGGTAGATCCTACCATTGTGAAGTTATTTGTTAGAAGGTAAATGAGATGAAGAAATGAAAATTGAGTCTCTTCATCCTCCTTCATATTGAAAGGGAGGGCCTCAAGAGTCCTTAACTTACAAAGATAATTGAGGCTTTAGCCTTTGTCCAGTTCTTACCCACAGACAGGTTTTACCTTCTCGGATCCCTGTCACAGGTAGCTAATCCCACCCCCCGACTCCCTGCCACCCTTCCTGGTGTGAGTGGTAGCAGCTGACAAAGCACAGCTGCCCCTTTGATGGAGAGTTGGATTTGACCAAAAGGAGAGCTTCTCTGCTCAGCCCACTCCCCATCCTCCACCTCAGGAGACACAGATTACATACGGCCTAACCTCCTGCTTCAAGTAGGACTGTTTCTATGCTGTAATTTATCTAACAGAGCTTCCTATGGGGACAGCCTGAAGCTAGTTCCTAACTGAAATCATTTTCTCTCTTAGCTTCCTTCTTCTCCCACAATTCGTCCTCCCCTAAGGAATGGAGAATCATTCTGTGTCTAATGGCCAGGGGTCCAAATAGTACCTGAAAGATACTAGCACTTAATAAATATTTTGTAAATGAACAAACATATGAGAGATTTCTGAAAGGGACTATAATTGGTACAAGCTTTCTTGAAAGCAATTAGCCAATATACCTCCAAAGCATTATATTCTTGTTATTTTATTTTGTATTATTTCCACATTTTTAAGAAATTGTCTTTAAAAAACGGTCAAAACATTGCACAAAGCTTTCTATAGAAGGGTGTGTATCTATGAGTTTTAATATAATATATCCAAAAGTAGAAATAACAAAAAGATTCAAAAGTAGAAGAATGGTGAGGTGAATTATAGTGCTTCCTTCCATAATATGAAATGTCATGTAGTTGTTAAAACCATGATATAGGGAAGACATTGGTGGAAATATGAACTGGTACAGTGATGCTGAAGAGAAATCTGTCAGTGTGTAGTTAAATTATATATTCATATAACCAATTACCCAGCAATTTCACTCCTATGAATACCACAGATCCTCAAGGGACACGTGTGCTTGAAGGCAATATGTAGAGACCCATCCCTAGGGAAATATATGTGCTCTTGAAATAAATAACATTTCTGCAGATTCATGTATTAACACAAACAAGGCTCATGGGAAAAGTAAGATTGAGATAGTCCACTCCAGAGCTTTACAATTTTATAAGAGAACTCCATCATTGGCAATAATAATGATAATAAAAATACCAATATCATCTTTAAAAGACATGTTAAATTTCTAATGCATAAAAAATGCTACTATAAAATATAAATCATTGCTTTGAAATAAGAAGACTGTTATCTTGTGGAAAGAGGTGTGATGAAAGATAGAAAACAATTGAAAGGGAGAAGAACAGAGACACATGGTCACAGATTGCAAATGGAGAAGCAATTTCAGGTTTTGAACAGAATGTAGAGGTTCCAGAGAAAGATTCCTTGTTCTCTCGGTCTTGTGTTTGCTTTTTTTGTACAATGATGAGGCAGAATCATGCAGATAGCACTTTCAAGATGGTGCCTGTGGCCAAAATGGGTCTAAAAGAAAAGCATGTGAAAAGGGATGATGAATAATAATCTATTCCTATGTGGCTTGCTGCATTCAGCTGTGTTAGTGTACTTTGTGTATATTGTTATTTGCTAGTTTAATATACTAACATGTGTTCATCTATTTATATATATATATATGTCTACAGAGGATACACAGATATTCAAAGGTGTATGTCACATTTATTATAGGTAGTATACATGTAAGAGGGGTGGAAGGGACCAAGGATTGAGAAAGAAGGTAAAGATAATAGTTTAGACTAGATCTTGTAATTACCAATGATAAGAGTGCCTTATATGGAGATATATTATTAAAATTCTACATTTGTTGTAAAAAATAAACCAAGTACCCTACTCCCCCAAATTTAAAAACCAAGAGAAAAGATTCCGTGTATCTATATGTATTGACATGGAAACATTAGCATGGGCACTGGTGAATGAAAAAAAAGTTACAAAAGAACATTAAAAATTATTTCATATTTCTGAAATATCTGAAAGCATATTTTTAAAATTTTAATTGTGGTTATCAATGTGATATTTCAGATGGTTATTCTTCTTTATTTTCTGCATTTTAATAATATTTTAGAATAAATATATAACCTTTTTGAAGTTGAACATAGGAAAAAAAAACTATTTTCCTGTTTTAAATAGTTAAGAAAATTTTAATTATCATATAGGAAGATACTGTAAGTAAGCTATTTTTATTTGTAGAAAACGCATCCAAACATAGTAAGACCTAATGTGAGAAAAATTAGTTTTCACTGCATACAGAAGCAGGAGTTAATTACCCTAATTGAGGTTGAAGACTGTTTATTTTGGAAAAATATTAATATTAATATATTTTAATCTATGAGAAGATATTATTTGCCTTTTTCTACTTTTATAACTTTAAGGAAAATTTCTGAAAACTTATATGATTTATGACATTTCAAAAAGATGCAACTATTTTATTATTTAAAAACTGTCATGTCTTTTGACGTTTGAGGAGTTTGGCATAAGATTGGTAAATGAGTGAGTGGATCAGTGCTCAAAGTTTGTGAACATGTCTGAGTGTAATATACTCTTTACTAAAAGAAAGCAAGACGAAAGAGTAGGATCTTGCTACCAAAAACTGCGGTGTGAACCCAGAGGACAAATAGATGGAAGAACTGTTAAAGGTCTCAAGTTTTAAATGACCCACCTGGATAATTCAGAAATGAATGGGAAAAAAAAAAAAAAAAGATTGAAGTAATAGCATGAAATTGCTTCCTGAAATTTAAAAATCTTAGCTGCAGAACAAAAGTGCATAATTTCTTTTATGAAGACACCTGACTAAATGGAGCTATAAATGTAAAGTAGGAGGGTTCTCTGTGTTAGGAAGATAAGATGAATATCCTGAGAGCTGTGCTAAGGCAGCCTAGTGGAGAAGTAAGACTCTGACCTTGGGGCGAGAAGACCTGGGCTCTTGGCTTTACATCTTACTAGCTGTGCACCCTGACTTCTAATCTCTGTGAGGACTATCGCATTCCTTTGTTCATGTTGCAATACCTGTGCCATCACTTGTTAGAGCAAATGGGATACATTATGTGAAAACCCTTAGTAAATTCTAGAAGACTATTAAATTGTATTTTTTAATATCCAAAATGAACTCAGTAACATGTTAGGTGAAAGTGAAAATGTTAGTCGCTCAGTCCTGTCTGACTCTTTGCAACTCCATGGACTGTAGGTTGCCAGCTTCCTCTGTTTATGGGATTCTCAAGGCAAGAATATTGGAAAAGGTTGCCATTTCCTTCTCCAGGGGATATTCCTGACCCAGGGATCAAACCCAGGTCTCCCACATTGCAGGCAGATTCTTTACCATCTGAGCCACCAGGGAAGAGCTTCCTGGTGGTGCAGATGGCAAAAAACATGTTAGGTGAGCCCGTGCAAATGCTCATCAGGAGATCTGGCTCTCGTTTTGGTCTTGTCCTTACTTAATGGTAGCTTAGGCAAGTCATTAACTTCTGTGTGCCTCAGATAATGTTACCCAATCAACCTATTTCCCAGGGTCATTGTAAGCAAAAAATGAGATAATATCTATGTATGTATTTGATCTGAAGTCTTGGGTAAATCATTTATTTCTTTATAGATGTCCCATCCATAAAATGCAGAGTTTGGAAATAGCTGAAAGTTAAAGCCAATTCTAGTTCCAACTTCTAGGACTCTGCTTTAGCCTTTCACTAAAAATAAAAATTATTTTATATATTTTGTCTACTTACCATATGCCAGATACTCTTCTAAATACTTTACATAAATTATCATCTTTAATCTTATTGCAGAGGGAGAAATTAGTTTTCACTTAAAAAAAATGACTGATGGTAGGGCTAGTGTGTCTTTGATAGGAAAGGGGAAATAGCTACAAATAAAATTTTGGAGAGAATTGTGAAAATGTTGGAAATAAAGAAGGTATGAATGAAGGGATGGAGAAGAAATAGAAAGGAAAAGTTACTTTAATCTTCTACAGCAGCAGTGACATGGAGGAATTGCAAGAAAAAAAGGAAATTATTTAGTTTAGTCTTATTTTATTTTCAAAATGAAAACTGTTTTAACTGAACAGTTGGCAAGATTGAGGCTCTGGGAAGACAAGAAAATTAAATGGGCAAAGTTTAAAATTTTTCAGGTGAAAAATGATCAAATTCTGGGAAATAAAGAAGTATATCTAAATAAGACTTTTGGAATAGCAGAGTTAAAGGGATTAATGAAACTCCAGATGAGTAATTGTTGAATATTTTTTTTTAAAGCAATCATTTAAATTCTCCATACATTGTCCTAAGGGTATATAGCAAATAGAGAAATTTTCATTCAGGAAGATCTATTCGATCTTGTTATGAACAGTGAGGGTCTGTGGTATTTGAGTCCTAACCTGCTCCCTTGCCCATCCTGTTATCCCCAGTGCTTTGTGTTACGAGAGTTCTACATTGGTCATGTGCCACCAAGAAGAAAGACTGGGACTCCTTCTCCCTCAACTGCTAGTTTTTCACTTGAGAAAGAGCAGACTGCCAGCATTTCTCATCCTCTTTCCCCTCAGTCTCATGTTAGGAGCTATATTCCTGGTAGATACAGCTGAGAGGTCTGAGTCTCTCTTCTCCCACTTCTCTCGTACTCTTAGAAGGAACTGTCTATTTCTTATTTGGCAACCCATGAACACTGGCACTTGGGACACTCCTATCCCATTTTACTCATAGAGTGAAGATTCCATTATAGGAGGGACCAACTGAGAAGACCAAGGGCTACCACTTCCCCAGTGTCCAGGGGGTATTACTCTGGGAAAAGTATGCCCCCTGCCCACAGGTTTGGTGCAGTGGTGTATAGATGCCTTTCCTGGTGAGAAAGGCAGGGCATAAAGATCAAACGCTCCAAAGTTCTGCTTGAGGAGATTGACTATATTGAAACAGAGAATAGAGAACTCCTGCCTAATGACATTGTTGAAAGCAACAGAGATCTTGGCAGAGAGCAAGAGAAAGCTGCTAACTCCATGATACAAGCAAAATGGCAGAACAGCCAGAAATTTAAAAGAAGAATCAGGAAAAGAGATAGCTTAAAAGGAGTCCTCCTGTGATCACAGTCACACCTGAGCTAGGGGACGGTATGCTCATACACTAGGCCACACTCGCTCAGGAACTGAGCAGAGTGCTGGGGAGGCTTGAGGTCATTCCCAGTGCTACACAAAGACCCATCCATTAACACAGGGTAGAAGCCTTACTAGAAAAAGGGGCTTAAAGAGAACCTCTGGCTAAACACTAATCAAACCCTTAGCTGCTCTAACCTAGGGGCAACACCTAGAAAGCCAGGTTTAAAAATAAAATTACTTTCGTTCCTGGCAGTCTGAAGATTCTGTGCATGCCCAAGGTTGTACCATCTCAGAGGGGATCAGAGGAAGATCCTCTAATCTTATGAAAGTAAAGTGAAAATCACTCAGTCATGTCCGACTCCTTGTGACCCCATGGACTATACAGTCCATGGAATTCTCCAGGCCAGAATACTGGAGTGGGTAGCCTTTATGTTCTCCAGGGGATCTTCCCAACACAAGGATTGAACCCAGGTCTCCCGCATTGCAGGTGGATTCTTTATCAGCTGAGCCACAAGGGAAGCCCAACTATAGGGCAAAACCTGTAAAATCTCTGAACTATGATAGCAGCCCAAGCCACATGTGTACTCAGTAGTAAACGGTAAAAATAAAACTGATTAGGAAGACTTAAGCATAACCTTTGATCTATAAGTGATTTAAGCCAACCAAGGGTTTATTCCTATGTAGCCAGACTAGAAGATTAATGTAAGGGGAAAAATCTGAGCCAGGACAACACACACTGCATACTGCAAACAAAATAGACTTGTCAATTAGTTGAGCCAAGTCATTAAACACATAAACCATCAAGCAAAGAGGAAGAACACACAGGTTTGGAGGAATCAGTACCTATACTTGTTATAATGTTTTCTAAAATGTATAATTTTCAACAAAAATATTATGAGATATGCAAAACAACCCTAGGAAAGTATGACCCATAAACAAGAAAAAAATAAAGCAATAGAAAATTACAGGCTTTAAAACAGCCATGATTATTATGTTCAAAGAACCAAAAGAAACCATGCCTAAAGAATTGAAGGAAGATATGATAATGTTTCATCAAATAGAAAACACCAGTGAAGACACAGGAGTTATGAAAAAGAACAAAATGGAATTTCTGGAGTTGAAGAGTATGGTTACTATTAACAGTAGAAGGCTTCAACAATACATTTGAACTGACAGAAGGAAGATTCAGGGATCTTGAAGAAAGATCAACAGAGATTACATGATACAAAAAATAGAGAAAAAAATAGGATGAAGAAAAATGAACATAATTTTAGAGACATTAGGAATGCTTTTAAGTGCACTAACATATATGTAATTGAAGTACCAAAAGGAGAGGAGGGAGAAGCACAATGAAAAAAAAAAAATAATGGCAAAAAATTACTAAGTTTGATGATAAACATGAATCTATACAAATAAGAAGCTCAATGATTTCCAAATAGAATAAATTCAATGAGATCCATAGTCAGATACATTACAGTAAAAATGTTGAAAGCCAGAAGTAGAGAAAATCTTGCAAACTGTAAAAGAAAAATGACTCATCACATATAAGGAAAGCCCAGTAAGATTACTGGCTGACTTCTCATTGCAAACAGTGAAGTCCAGGCAGCCGTAGGGTAATGTACTCAAAGTGCTGAAAGTAAAATCTGTCAACCAAGAATCTCTTATTTAGCAAAATTATCCTTCGAAACAGAAGACAGAATGGACACTCTCAGATAAAAACTGAGAGTTTGATGCGAGCAAATTTGCCTTAAGAAATATTACAGAAAATGCTTCAGAAAGAAAGCTAGTGACACCAGACAGTAATTTGAATCTATTAAAAAAAAAAAAACAACTAAAGAGAAGCAGTAAAGATAATTAGGTTGGTAAACACAAAAGACAGTATAATTTAATATTTCTTCTTATTTTCTTGCTTGAAAAGGACTACTTATTATGAGAATTGCCTTCTTTTTTGCTATAAACAACTAGAATAATCAATAAAGTTTATGAAACATGAGTTTTTGAAGGCTGGATAGCAGTCTGTACAGATTGAGATCCAGAAAGGAGAAACAAAGTGGATGAATCCTATGGTTGCACAAGCTTACTTCCTGGAGGCAGTGTCCTGGTCCAGGAGCAAGCAGGGAGATTTTACATAGAGACTAGTGGCTTCACTGAATTAAAGAGACAGAGATCAGAGTTCAGGGAAACCAAGGTGAATAGCATTTGTGGGGCAGAGTATCAAAGAAAAGGAAGCTGCCTGCAGAGAGACTTCCCAGCATCTGTAAAGGGATCCCATGGAACTTTTATATTTACCTGTGTCAGATAAAACTCTCCAGGACCCGGGGAAAACGCACAGGGAAAGCAGTAAATAGAACAGTATTTTGAGTTGACACTAGAAGCAGTTTGTGTTTCCCGCAGCCATAGCAGAGAGACCTCATAATACACAGGGCACCAGATACAGCCCTCAAAAGGGCAATACTTTAGTAAGGATACTAAATTATCCCCATGAGAAAAGGCTATTCTGGACTCAATAGGACAAAGCTCATAAAGTAAGTCTCAAAATGATCTGATTCTCAGACAATGTAACACATACTATAAGATAATCCAATACTTTTTCAAGGGGGAAAAATCGAGCACTCAATAACGTAAAATTCACAATGTCTGGAACCCATGTAAAAATAACCAGCCATGCAAACAAGCAAGAAAATGCCAGAAAAAAAAAAATCAATATAATAGAAACACAAATGGCAGAAATAATAGAATTGTCAAAGATCTTAAAAGAACTGGTATAAAGCATGCAATTATATTCATAGATATAAAAAGACATGAAAATAATATGTACAAAGTTACAAGGTATAAAAATCCAAAAAAAATTGAGATTAAAAACTATAGTATCTGAAATTAAAAATACACTATGGTATTAAAAATCATTTGAAATTGAAGAAAAAATCAGTAAACTTGAAGACACCAATGACGACTATCCAAAATAAAGTGCACAGAAAAAAAGACTGAAAATTTTTGCATAAAACTTCAATGACCTATGAGATCTAAAATTTGACAGGTACAAAAGACCACATACTGTGTGATCTCCTTTATATGAAATTCCAAACAAAGCAAGCCTATTATTTTAGAAAGCAGATCAGTGTTAGCTTGGCCCCAAGTTAGGAAGAAAGAATGGATTGAAACTTTCTACCAGAGGACTCTTCTAAGATGTTGAAAAATGTTCTCAGTCTTGATTGCTGTGGATTTCAACAACTGTCCACTTAAAATGGGTGAATTTTATTGGATATATTTTACCTTAATAAAATGTTTTTATATTAGGGAAAACAGTTATGGTTTTCAAGCTATAGAATAGATCTTGGATTACAGCAAAGATGAATAGCTTAGGGAACATACTTAGAAGTGTTTTGTTTTTTTTTTAACAAAATTTTGGTACATTCTAAATTTGAAAAGACAACTACTCTCTTTAGTTTAAAAGTAACATTTTAAGACACTGAAATGAATAGTTTCTTAATTTATTTGCTCTTTTATTTTACAAGTAAGTTGCTGCTGCTGCTGCTGAGTCGCGTCAGTTGTGTCCGACTCTGTGCGACCCCATAGACGGCAGCCCACCAGGCTCCCCCATCCCTGGGATTCTCCAGGCAAGAACACTGGGGTGGATTGCCATTTCCTTCTCCAATCATGAAAGTGAAAAGTGAAACTGAAGTCGCTCAGTCGTGTCCAGCTCTTAGCAACCTCATGGACTGTAGCCCACCAGGCTCCTCCATCCATGGGATTTTCCAGGAGAGAGTAATCTTATTTACAATTTGATTCTAGAGTCAGTTAGTCAGTAATTCCTTTAATTTCCTTTCCAGAAGGGACTTAGATCATCTGAGATGTGCTTTTGTTACCAATTTCAGAATTAAATTCTCAAGGAATCTCAATTCTCCTAATTCCTACCTATTTTATGTGTTTAAAACAATCGAGGCGGACAAGGATAATAAGAGTCAGGAAAACCTGGCCAAGTCTTAGTTCCACAGAAAATTCATCAATTCCTTCCCATGCCCTCAGGATAAATCCCGAATTTCTCTTAAAGTGGCTCACACTGGAAATGAAGAACTAACTTCCTGTTGCCTGCCAGCCTCATTTTTTCTCCCTCTCTTCTTTCTTCAGACTGTGCTCTGGTTTAGCCAGACCACCACATCTCTCTGTACTTCTAGAGCTTCTTTTCCAAAATTTCAGTGCCATAATATTGCTCATGCTTCAAGTACTAGCTTCTTAATGGTGACATTTCTTGATTCTCTGATTGAATTAGGTGTTAACTATGTAGTCCCACCCTAACAGGGTGTATTTGTCATTTAAATTAAATTTATTATGGTCAATTCTCATTTATTTGCTATAATTATACTCCAAATACTTAATTATCAAATACTGAAACATTGCTCCTGGGGAAATATATCCATAAATATCTATATCTATACATTTATGTTTCTGTATCTCACATAGATTATAATCTTAAATCCTAAAAATAACTCATCCTTGTATATCTATTTTCTTTATTTTACAAGAGAGAAAACAAGTTTCAGAAGTGTTAAGTGACTGGCTTAAAGACACCACCCTAACCCGCCATGTTGGGATTCAAACCAGTCAACAGGTCCTAGAGCCAGAACTCCTCGCATTCTATGGTCCCCTGTTGTGTCTACCCCCCCGTCCTCTCTATGAGAGAAAACAAAAAAGGCAGAATGTCTCTTTGTTCAGCTTCAGTTGGGAACACATGTATTATGCAACTTTAATTTCTCACACCTCTAAACATATCTACCTATGACTGCTAAAGCAGCGTGGGTATTGATTTAGGGGTTACAAATGCATTTTTGCAAGAAGATAAATTCATCAATATAGAATCTGAATACTGAGGATCAACTGTTTTTATAATTTTTTGTTAAATATCTGTCTTGCCCATGTGTAATTTTTATGGGAGATGAATACCATCTCTTTTTACCAATAGTGCTGTCTCATGTTAGGTCTTCATTAATGACAGACTGAGTAAAAGAATAAATGAATGAGTGTGGTAGAAGTCCTTCTAGGCCTGGAGCAAGTATGTTCTGAAAATAGCCCCCCCCTAGTTGCAGTGGTGTCTCCTAGATGACATAATCTGTCTATGTATCTATTAAAGTGTCACCTCTAGCTTTCCTATTTAACTTTCTCTCCCTGTAGTGATCCTAGTTCACTCATATGTGCTGGATCCAAGTTAGGAACCTCATCCCCCTCATCTTCTCTTCAGAACTGATACTTTTTTCTGTTATATCGGATGTAGCATTTCTCCATAATTTGTGACCCCAGCTTCCTACTCACATGAGTCAAAGTTCTTAGTGAATGAAAACAGAAACTGACTCAGATTAATTTAAGCAGAAAAATAATTTGTTAGACAGTTTCAGATCACAGAAGTAATGAGAAGTTTGGAGAAAGATCTTTGAGTAGTAACCAAAGAAGTCCAAGCAAAGGTAAAATCCTTTCATGGGGACTCAGCTTAGGATGCTGTGTCAGTGGCCATCACTCTGCACTGTTAACCACACGTCATTCTGCATGTTGTTGGAGTCTTCAGTCCATCACAGTTGCTTCCAAGAATCTCTGTCTGGTCTTGCACCTTGATGTCTCTGCCTTGGGACTCACCTGCCCAAGATTTGTCTGCCAAATAGGGAGAGGAAACACTCTCTCCCATTTGGCTTCTCTAGTGAAATGAAAGGTAACCCAAGGGCACTCAGATGAGGGCAGCAGAAACAACAGATGTCAAGTACACTATCTAACTCTGGAACCATTAGCACCTGGCAGTCTTGATGGTGAAATCTGAAGGAGAATTGTCGTATAGTTCTAGACTGTATTTGAGTTTGCATCAAGCTTCTTAAATAGCTTCTACTCAAATCTTCTTCTCTTTGTATCCAAGAAGGAAAAGCTTAGAATTCTGATTTTAAAAATATAATCAGACTTTTAGCTTTTTTGCTTAGTGAGGCAGGTACTTTTATTAGGAAACTAGTTTTAATCAAAGTAGATATAAAAGTGAGATCTATAGTTCCCTGAAAACATCATGTTTTGCTACCTCCAACTCTTCATCCTTGATCCAGAATTTGAAATAAAGTGTGTGGTACAGAGAAACTCAAGCATAGAGGAGGAGAAATAAATCATTACCTCCTCTGTCCCGTGATATTTCATGTTTTTCTGATAGCATCAACACAATTTAACCATTCTTTTTTTGATCCTTAACCCTTCTGTGTTTTGTGTCTTTGATGGCTTTTGAAAATAAATATGGATAATGCCAGATTATTTTTATATAGAGACTGTATTTAAACTCCAGAATCGAAATTCTTCCAGAAGCTGTAATGTGTTTAACTTTTTAAACAAATGATCTTTGATAGCACCTCTCTTAAAGGCATAGTGCTTGTTTGTCTCTATACAAGTTCCATACAGACAGAAGCAATCTAGTTTACTCCTCACATCTCCAGTACTCCATACAGTACCTAAAACAGAAGCCAAGAATGCCTATTTAATCAGCTCTATAATATTTCCAGCTTGTAGTTTTGTTGTGGAAGCACAGTAGACAATAAATATTTGATGAAATTAGTTGGAAGGTTGTAGGAAAGGAAGATGAGTAGAACTACACATGCAATTAATCAACTGAGAAGAAAAACCTCATTTTGTTGTTTAGAAGGGTTTTTGTTTTGTATGACACTGAGCACAATAAACTGTGGAAAATTCTGAAAGAGATGGGAATACCAGACCACTTGACCTGCCTCTTGAGAAACCTATAAGCAAGTCAGGAAGCAACAGTTAGAACTGAACATGGAACAACAGACTGGTTCCAAATCGGGAAAGGAGTACGTCAAGGCTGTATATTGTCACCCTGCTTATTTAACTTATATGCAGAGTACATCATGAGAAACGCTGGGCTGGAAGAAGCACAAGCTGGAAGCAAGATTGCCAGGAGAAATATCAATAACCTCAGATATGCAGATGACACCACCCTTATGGCAGAAAGTAAAGAGGAACTAAAAAGCCTCTTGATGAAAGTGAAAGAGGAGAGTGAAAAAGTTGGCTTAAAGCTCAACATTTCAGAAAACTAAGATCATAGTATTTGGTCCCATCACTTCATGGGAAATAAATAGGGAAACAGTGGAAACAGTGTCAGACTTTATTTTTTGGGGCTCCAAAATCACTGCAGATGGTGATTGCAGCCATGAAATTAAAAGACGCTTGCTCCTTGGAAGGAAAGTTATGACCAACCTAGATAGCATATTGAAAAGCAGAGATATTACTTTGCCAAGAAAGGTCCGTCTAGTCAAGGCTATGGTTTTCCCAGTGGTCATGTATGGATGTGAGAGTTGGACTGTGAAGAAACCTGAGCGCCAAAGCATTGATGCTTTTGAACTGTGGTGTTGGAGAAGACTCTTGAGAGTCCCTTGGACTGCAAGGAGATCCAACCAGTCCATCTTAAAGGAGACCAGTCCTGGGTGTTCACTGGAAGGACTGATGCTGAGGCTGAAACTCCAATACTTTGGCCACTTCATGCGAAGAGTTGGTTCATTGGAAAAGACTCTGATGCTGGGAGGGATTGGGGGCAGGAGGAGAAGGGGATGACAGAGGATGAGATGGCTGGATGGCATCACCAACTCAATGCACATGAGTTTGGGTGAACTCCGGGAGTTGGTGATGGTCAGGGAGGCCTGGCGTGCTGCGATCCATGGGATTGCAAAGAGTCAGACATGACTGAGCTACTGAACTGAACTGAGCAGAAGAAAAACATTATAGGTCCTTTGCAAGAGCAAATTTTCTCATCCTCCAGTGAAAAGTAATGGTGTGGAGTGAGGAATAGGCAAACACCATTAAGAATACTTTCTATAAAATGCAGCTGTGTTTCTCACAGTCATCTTGGGCAGATTGGCCATAGGCAGATCCTCCAGGAATCAGCCCCCCTGGACTTTGATTTGTGGGGTTGTGACCCAGAAATCTGCATGCAGCTAGGTCCTCAAACACCGTAGATGTAAGACAGCTGGGAGTGGGCCTGCCCAGGCTGGGATATGACTCGCAGCTGCAATCACTACCTACAAAATACAGGGTTGTGCATCTTTGTTCCTTGAATTTTGAAATTCTAATTTAGTTACTCACTGTTTGTTTATTTATGGCATAAAATGTTTCAGTTCCCTTTACTTCCAAAGTTGGGAGAAGGTTTATACAAGAGAAGATCCTGTATCAAGATGCTCTGTGATCTCTTTTTGGGGAGAAAAAAATTCCCCAGTCAAGAATGATTAACCCATCTGGCATCCCACATAATGTCTTTCTTTCTTTTTTTTTTTCCTGTACACTGTAGACCCTTGGCTACTGGAACCTTGAATTGATTGTGGGGGAGTTTAACAATTTTTATCTTAATCTTACATTACTGTACTGTTTTGCATAATATATATAATTTTTAGTGAAAGCGTTTCATAAAACTGAACACTCTACAGGTATTCCGCCTACATGGCCATCTAATTTCATACCCCTGATGGATTTCCCTACAGTGTTGCTAGGAGACCAAGACACTTCTTAACAAAGGATACAGAATGTATTAACCATATGGATATCTGCTCCCCCAAATACATTTGCTTATTGCAAATGTGGCTTCCTTGAAGTGTGGTGTTTATGACCATGCAGGGAACCATGGGGCAATTGCGCAGCTCACTAACACAGGCACGCAGTACTCTTTTGAGCAATGTCACCACCTTGCTCTTCTTCCTATTTTATGACCACATAAAGGTGAAGAGGATCATGGGCTTTTATTTCTTTGTGGGACAAAGACTTGTATTTTGCTGCTGTTCCACTCCATTTTAGAACTACAGATAAGAGAAAAAGAATCAGAGTGCAAGCGTCAAGGATTATTGTCAAAAAAATTTACCTCAACATTTTCTGATATTCATCCTTTTTTTTTTTTTCCTTTTAGTGCCCCTTTGAGGTACATTTTGTCAGCCATGGTAGGCCAAGATTCTCTATTGACATCGTAATTTAATTCCAAGGTGACAGTCTAATTAGCATAAATATTATTAGAAATGTATAAGTTTTAAAAATAATAGAAGTTTTGGTGACATAGCTTCTGTAACATCAAATGAAACTGTGGGTAAAGCCAATGAGTAGCAAGCAGTGCAAAAATCCTTTTCTGGTCAGGCACAGACAGAAGCTGCCTTTAATTACCATATATCTGAACAACTGAGGTTCTGAAAAGCCCAGGATAGGACAACTTAGGCTCCAGAAGTTTTTGATCCAGAAAAAGTGGGTTGCTCCTAAAACTCTAAGCCCTTCTGGACTCTAGCCCTCTGTTGTTTATTCCTCCCAGTCTCTATTCCTTCTGGACACTCACCTTTTGAGCATATTCTTTCTCTATGTCAGCAGTATGCTCTTCTAGAACTATTTCCAAGTGTTTAATTTCCTTTGGACCTTTAAGATGTCAGGTTATTTGCCCCTTTCTCAAGGAAGCTTTCTGTGAACGCTTCCATTCTAGCTGAAACCTTTACCATAAAATGTGTAGGTATCTTGTATTTTTTTAAAAATATACCACTGTGGGTATGATTATTAGATGAATATCAGTCTTCTACCCCTCCTCACTCCATGAAGGCAGAGGTTTTTCCCCTGACATAATCACAGAAGCTGCCATTTATTAGGGGTCTATAAATTTTCAGTGGATACTTGTTGATAAGTAACTGAGCCACATGAGACCACTCTCTGCTGCTGCTGCTAAGTCGTTTCAGTCTTATCCAACTCTGTGCAACCCCATAGACAGCAGCCCATCAGGCTCCCCCGTCCCTGGGATTCTCCAGGCAAGAACACTGGAGTGGGTTGCCATTTCCTTCTCCAATGCATGAAAGTGAAAAGTGAAAGTGAAGTGGCTCAGTTGTGTCCAACTCTTAGCGACCCCATGGACTGCAGACCACCAGGCCCCTCCATCCATGGGATTTTCCAGGCAAGAGTACTGGAGTGGGTTGCCATTACCTTCTCCGATACCATTCTCTACAACACTCTAACTCTCTGGTTCTCTTACCTTTTTTGATCTGTCTTCTGTAATTTCTATGCATTATTCTAAGTAACTTCCAGGATTTTAGTTTTATTTCTTTTGTCTTCCTCCTATACTCCTAAACCCTACTTTCAAAGCTCAGCTAATCCCGATGACTTCCAGATCCAATAATTCTGTCTTGACTTCTCATTCAAGCTCTAGTCTTCTGTTATGTGCTATATTTAAGATTCAGTTGCTTGATGATTCAGCTGCCATTTCAAATTCCACTTGAGTGAAACATGAGAGTATTGGCTTTGTTCTTAATAGTCATAATAGTGCTGTGCAACTTTTGGAAAAGTATTTTATTTCTGTGAGTCTCCATTTCCTCACTTGGTGGTTTGATGGTTTATTCACTAAGTAGTGTCCAGCTCTTTTGTGACCCCATGGACTGTGGCCCGCCAGGTTCCTCTGTCCATGGGATTTCCTAGGCAAGAATACTGGAATGGGATTCCAGTTCCTTCTCCAGAGGATCTTCCCAACCCAGGGACTGAACCCAGGTCTCCTGCCTTGCACGCAAATTCTTTACCAACTGAGCCACCAGGGAAGGCCATTTCCTTATAAAATTGAAATATTGATATTTGTCATGCAGTGTTATTTTAAAGATTCAGAAAGTATATTGCACCTACATATGTGTGTATGTGTTTACATTCTGACATTCCTTATCAATCAGTGCTTGAGACAGCAGTCAATAATAAGCGTGCATTATTTTATATATTTATTAAAATAAGTCATCTCTCTAGCCTTTTACTCTTTCCCATTTTACTTATCTTTAAAACAATAAATTCCCATTTTTCTTAATCACTTAAGTTCAATGTCTTATTTTTCTACTCCACAGTTCAAATAAAAAATCAAATAGTATTATGTCTTCCTTCAAACTATTTCTCTAATGTGTTGAATTCAAAATATTGTTCTCATTTGTACTACTCTGACCCTAGCCCTCACACTTGGCCCTGGATCCTTTAGCTAGATGTCTCATCAGTTGCTCTGCCCTGGTCTCTTATACTGTGCCCGTTAACCAGTTTAATCCTCCTGGTTCATGTGGTTTTACCTGCAAGGTTCTCATGGAAAAGCCTAATGTCACTCCTGGCAGAATCAAGTCCAGTCTTTGCTCCCACTTTCTGCCCTTCTTTCCTCTCTACCTAGCCTAAACTCTTCGTGGATTTCCATGAAATCAAGACCCAGGTAGTCTAGACTCACTTCACACTTTATGATGGTTTCCTCTTTATCATGCTGCTCCTTCTGCCTTGATGAGCTTCAGAGCCTTTTCTGTCAGTCCCTTTTATCAAAGCTCACATCCATCTAGGCATTGACTTAAATTTCTGTCGCTTTCCCTAGCTATAATTCCAAGATGATGTAATGACTGTGTGTGACTTTGACCCTGGTCATTTCATGTAGCACCTTATTCTAAGTTCTTTGAATATGATGGTTGTGTCTTCTGTTCCCCCTCACCCCCACCCATTTCCTGGGTCCTGAATAATTCTGGATTTGTAAATAGACTTTTTAATTTGCAGTGTTTACTGTAAACACTCTGGCTTGAAGTACCTCAGAAAAAAACTGAAAGTTAATAGGTAAAACTGTTGGTAAATAGGTAAAACTATCAATCAGATAGATCAGATCAGATCAGTTGCTCAGTTGTGTCCAACTCTTTGCGACCCCATGAATTGCAGCATGCCAGGCCTCCCTGTCCATCACCAACTCCCGGAGTTCACTTGGACTCATGTCGATTGAGTCAGTGATGCCATCCAGCCATCTCATCCTCTGTCGTCCCCTTCTCCTCCTGCCCCCAATCCCTCCCAGCATCAGGGTCTTTTCCAATGAATCAACTCTTCGCATCAGGTGGCCACAGTACTGGAGTTTCAGCTTTAGCATCATTCCTTCCAAAGAAATCCCAGGGCTGATCTCCTTCAGAATGGACTGGTTGGATCTCCTTGCAGTCCAAGGGACTCTCAAGAGTCTTCTCCAACACCACAGTTCAAAAGCATCAATTCTTTGGCACTCAGCCTTCTTCACAGTCCAACTCTCACATCCATACATGACCACAGGAAAAACCATAGCCTTGACTAGACGAATCTTTGTTGGCAAAGTAGTATCTCTGCTTTTGAATATGCTATCTAGGTTGGTCATAACTTTCCTTCCAAGGAGTAAGCATCTTTTAATTTCATGGCTGCAGTCACCATCTGTAGTGATTTTGGAGCCCAGAAAAATAAAGTCTGACACTGTTTCCACTGTTTCCCCGTCTATTTCCCATGAAGTGATGGGACCGGATGCCATGATCTTAGTTTTCTGAATGTTGAGCTTTAAGCCAACTTTTTCACTCTCCATTTTCACTTTCATCAAGAGGCTTTTGAGTTTCTCTTCACTTTCTGCCATAAGGGTGGGGTCATCTGCATATCTGAGGTTATTGATATTTCTCCTGGCAATCTTGATTCCAGCTTGTGTTTCTTCTAGCCCAGCGTTTCTCATGATGTACTCTGCATATAAGTTAAATAAGCAGGGTGACAATATACAGCCTTGACGAACTCCTTTTCCTATTTGGAACCAGTCTGTTGTTCCATGTCCAGTTCTAACTGTTGCTTCCTGACCTGCATACAGATTTCTCAAGAGGCAGATCAGGTGGTCTGGTATTCCCATCTCTTTCAGAATTTTCCACAGTTTATTGTGATCCACACAGTCAAAGGCTTTGGCATAGTCAATAAAGCAGAAATAGATGTTTTTCTGGAACTCTCTTGCTTTTTCCATGATCCAGCGGATGTTGGCAATTTGATCTCTGGTTCCTCTGCCTTTTCTAAAACCAGCTTGAACATCAGGAAGTTCACGGTTCACATATTGCTGAAGCCTGGCTTGGAGAATTTTGAGCATTACTTTACTAGCGTGTGAGATGAGTGCAATTGTGCGGTAGTTTGAGCATTCTTTGGCATTGCCCTTCTTTGGGATTGGAATGAAAACTGACCTTTTCCAGTCCTGTGGCCACTGCTGAGTTTTCCAAATTTGCTGGCATATTGAGTGAAGCACTTTCACAGCATCATCTTTCAGGATTTGGAATAGCTCAACTGGAATTCCATCACCTCCACTAGCTTTGTTCGTAGTGATGCTTTCTAAGGCCCACTTGACTTCACATTCTAGGATGTCTGGCTCTAGGTCAGTGATCACACCATCGTGATTATCTGGGTCGTGAAGATCTTTTTTGTACAGTTCTTCTGTGTATTCTTGCCACCTCTTCTTAATATCTTCTGCTTCTGTTAGGTCCATACGATTTCTGTCCTTTATCGAGCCCATCTTTGCATGAAATGTTCCCTTGGTATCTCTGATTTTCTTGAAGGAATCCCTAGTCTTTCCCATTCTGTTGTTTTCCTCTATTTCTTTGCATTGATCGCTGAAGAAGGCTTTCTTATCTCTTCTTGCTATTCTTTGGAACTCTGCATTCAGATGCTTATATCTTTCCTTTTCTCCTTTGCTTTTCACTTCTCTTCTTTTCACAGCTATTTGTAAGGCCTCCCCAGACAGCCATTTTACTTTTTTGCATTTCTTTTCTATCGGAATGGTCTTGATCCCTATCTCCTGTACAATGTCACGAACTTCATTCCATAGTTCATCAGGCACTCTATCTATCAGATCTAGGCCCTTAAATCTATTTAAGGCCGAGGCCAGAGGCAACAGCCGGGAGGAGCAACCCATGCCCGAGGCCAGGGGCGGCTACGAGAGGAGTTACCCAGAGCCGTGGCTGTGGGGGCGCAGGAGGGCCTAGAGGAGCTATCCCACATTGAAGGTCAGGAAGGGCGGCAGTGAGGAGATACCCCTCGTCCAAGGTAAGGAGCAATGGCTGTGCTTTGCTGGAGCAGCCGTGAAGAGATACCCCACGTCCAAGGTAAGAGAAATCCAAGTAAGACGGTAGGTGTTGCAAGAGGGTATCAGAGGGCAAACACACTCAAACCATACTCACAGAAAACTAGTCAATCTAATCACACTAGGACCACAGCCTTGTCTAACTCAATGAAACTAAGCCATGCCCGTGGGGCTACCCAAGACGGGTGGGTCATGGTGGAGAGGTTTGACAGAATGTGCTCCACTGGAGAAGGGAATGCAAACCACTTCAGTATTCTTGCCTTGAGAACCCCATGAACAGTTATGAAAAGGCAAAATGATAGGATACTGAAAGAGAAACTCCCCATGGCAGTAGGTGCCCAATATGCTACTGGAGATCAGTGGAGAAATAACTCCAGAAAGAATGAAGGGATGGAGCCAAAGCAAAAAGAATACCCAGCTGTGGATGTGACTGATGATAGAAGCAAGGTCCGATGCTGTAAAGAGCAATATTGCATAGGAACCTGGAATGTCTGGTCTATGAATCAAGGCAAATTGGAAGTGGTCAAACAAGAGATCGCAAGAGTGAATGTTGACATTCTAGGAATCAGCGATCTGAAATGGACTGGAATGGGTGAATTTAACTCAGATGACCATTATATCTACTACTGCGGGCAGGAATCTCTCAGAAAAAATGGAGTGGCCAACATGGTCAACAAGAGTCCAAAATGCAGTACTTGGATGTAATCTCAAAAACGACAGAATGATCTCTGTTCGTTTCCAGGCAAACCATTCAATATCACAGTAATCCAAGTCTATGCCCCAACCAGTAACATTGAAGAAGCTGAAGTTGAACGGTTCTATGAAGACCTACAAGACCTTTTAGAACTAACACCCAAAAAAGATGTCCTTTTCATTCTAGGGGACTGGAATGCAAAAGTAGGAAGTCAAGAAACACCTGGAGTAACAGGCAAATTTGGCCTTGGAATACGGAAAGAAGCAGGGCAAAGGCTAATAGAGTTTTGCCAAGAAAATGCACTGGTCATAACAAACACCCTCTTCCAACAACACAAGAGAAGACTCTACACATGGACATCACCAGATGGTCAACACCGAAATCAGACTGATTATATTCTTTGCAGCCAAAGATGGAGAAGCTCTATACAGTCAGCAAAAACAAGACCAGGAGCTGACTGTGGCTCAGACCATGAACTCCTTATTGCCAAATTCAGACTTAAATTGAAGAAAGTAGGGAAAACCACTAGACCATTCAGGTATGACCTAAATCAAACTATCAGTAGTTGATCAATTTTGACCCGTGACACCATTTTGTATGGTTGAGCCTGATCATCTGAAGTCCTGACCTCAGATGACTTGCTAAAATAGCAAATAGATGCTTTCTCAGTTTAGAAATGACCTGTAGGAATTAGAAAAAGTATAGGTTACTGTCCTGCTTGTATGTCATTCCACATGCTCTAGAGAGGACATTCTGTATTTTTATTTTTTTTAAAGATCATCCAAGTTTATTTTCTAAATGGACTAGTGAAGAAAATACTGGAGAAATATTGAAGAAAAATAGTGAAGAAAATAATTAATGAACTTTAGATCCAGATTTGTCCTCAAAGAGGAATTTTTATTCTGTATAACAGAACTACTAACATCTATACTAGGGCAGATCCAGGATCAAGTTCCAACACTGCCACAACCTTGGATAACCTTGAGCAGCTTATTTAAATGTTCTGTGTCTTTGGGTTCTTCATCTTTAAAAGAGGTTGATAATATAAGTATCTACCACTCAGAGTCAGGATGAGAATTAAGCAAATTAATCTAAATAGACCTTAGACCATTGCTGCTACATAATAATTCACTGAATGTCAGTTGCTTTTATTACTCTGAATTTTAATAAAAGAAGAGTCTCTGATATCCTATAGATGTAACTGAATACCAATAAACATAATAGTAGCTCTCTGTTTATGTAATGAAGCAACATATCACCTATTTATTTTCTCTCTCTTTTTTTTAGTGAAATTCAAGGCTTATTTCAAAACAAGGAAAAATAATAAGTAAATAAATGTCTAGTTCCTGTAAAGTAAATTACCATAATTTCATATCACGTCTCTTTTTTCTAATATGTAGATGAGTTCAAGCAGTATTAAACAAGACCTCTATAATTTACTTGTTCTGAGAAATATCCTGCACTTTCTGGAATAGATCACTTCTGCTTCACATCTGTCCCTATCTCCTACAAAACAAAAGACATAGCTCAGGAAAAAAAAATATCCAAGCAAAGTCCAATTCTTTTTGTGCTATAAACTAAAAATAAATTTAGGCCATAATACTGAGAAATGGTATGGATCATGCATGAATTAAGGATTTGTCTGGTTGAAAAAATTTAACGTTGTGTGCTAAGTTGCTTCAGTCCTATCTGACTGTGACCCCATGGACTGTAGCCCACCAGGTTCCTCTGTCCATGGAATTCTCCAGGCAAGAAATACTAAAGTGGGTTGGATGTCTTTCTCCAGGGGATCTTCCCGACCGAGGGATTGAACCCACATCTCTTACACCTCCTGTATGGGCAGGCAGGTTCTTTACCACTAGTGCCACCTGGGGAAGTCCCCAGTGATGCTTGAAAACATTGAAATTGCCCAATACTTATATGACAACAATGTATTTGTATAGGGCTTATTCCTGAGCGATTCAATGTATTTATGGATTTAGCAATTACTATGTGTAAGCCATTTTTAAAAAACTTGATTAGGCTGACATCACTTCCATTGATTCATCTATTTATTAACTCAACAAATATTTATGAAAGAATCACTGTAGGCTAAGCATCATGGCATCTGGTCCCATCACTTCATGGGAAATAGATGGGGAAACAGTGGAAACAGTGTCAGACTTTATTTTTCTGGACTCCAAAATCACTGCAGATGGTGACTGCAGCCATGAAATTAAAGGACGCTTACTCCTTGGAAGGAAAATTATGACCAACCTAGATAGCATATTCAAAAGTAGAGACGTTACTTTGCCAACAAAGGTCCGTCTAGTCAAGGCTATGGTTTTTCCTGTGGTCATGTATGGATGTGAGAGTTGGACTGTGAAGAAGGCTGAGTGCCAAAGAATTGATGCTTTTGAACTGTGGTGTTGGAGAAGACTCTTGAGAGTCCCTTGGACTGCAAGGAGATCCAACCAGTCCATTCTGAAGGAGATCAGCCCTGGGATTTCTTTGGAAGGAATGATGCTAAAGCTGAAACTCCAGTATTGTGGCCACCTGATGCGAAGAGTTGACTCATTGGAAAAGACTCTGATGCTGGGAGGGATTGGGGGCAGGAGGAGAAGGGGACGACAGAGGATGAGATGGCTGGATGGCATCACTGACTCAATGGACATGAGTTTAGATAAATTGTGGGAGTTGGTGATGAACAGAGGGGCCTGGTGTGCTTCCATCCCTGGGGTCACAAAGAGTCGGACACAACTGAGCAACTGAACTGAACTGAACTAATCTGAGTCTATAGTAATTTAGTCTATTTTCATAAACACTAATATTTATTTAATACCAAGTAGGATAACTTTTTTTCAACCCATTGAGTATTCTGGCAGAAGACATTAGTTCTTTGGGGCTAAAATCTTCATTTGAGAAAGGACAGAGAAATAGAAACTTGAAAAATTAGTGTATCAGTTTATTCTCATGGAACTCCAATGGAAGACATTGAAGAGGAACTGAAGAGCCTCTTGATGAGGGTGAAGGAGAAGAGTGAAGGAACCGGCTTAAAACTCAACATTCCAAAAACTAAGATCATGGCATCAGCCCAATTACTTCATGGGAAATAGAGGGGTAAAAGGTGGAAGTAGTGACAGATTTCCTCTTCTTGGGCTCTAAAATCACTGCAGATGGTGATTGCAGCCATGAGATCATAAGCCATTTGCTTCTTGGCAGGAAAACTATGACAAACCTAGACAGTGGGTTGAAAAACAGAGGCATTACTCTGCTGACAAAGGTCCATATAATAAGGCTGTGGTCTACCCAGTGGTCACATATGGTTGTGAGAGCTAGGCTTTAAAGAAGGTGGAGTGCCAAAAAATTGATGCCTTCAAACTAGGGTTCTGGAGAAGACTTCTGAGAGTTGCTTAGACAGCAAGGAGATCAAACCAGTCAATCTTAAGGGAAATCAACCCTGAATACTCATTGTAAGGACTGATACTGAAGTTGAAACTCCAATATTTTGGTCATCTGATGCAGAGAGCTGACTCATTGGAAAAGTCCCTGATGCTGGGAAAGATTGAGGGTAGAAGGAGAAGAGGGCATCAGAGGATGAGATGGCTGGATGTCATCACCAATATACAATGGACATGAACTTGGGCAAACTTCAGAAGATGGTAAGGGACAGAGAGGCCTGGTGGGCTGCAGTCCATGGGGTTGCAAAGAGCTGGACATGGCTGGGCGACTGAACAGCAGCAACAATATTGTTCTTGGCAAAAGTAATCAAAGCATTTATGAGTTTTAAGTTAATGATGTTAATGATGTTTGACTAAGTTCCTTACTCCACAAAAATGAGCAGGATCTTTTTGGATATTATAACATTTAATAGACATGCAGTGAGATTTTCTACTCTCCAATTTTTTAGCTTTATAAAAATATGTAACTCAAGATAGTCTAGCAATACATTTTTTTTTTCTTATACTAAATGTAAGCCAGCAGTGTTGAAAGGAGATTTTTCTCCTAAGGTTTGAGCATTCCATGATTTCATAAATGATTCTTTAATTATTATGCTCAGAAATTATTTTCATATATGTAATGGAAATCCAGTTGCAATGGCTCAGTATAAGACATATCCAAATCCTGTTTGGTTCTCAGGCATTAGATGGTTTGACCAAGAATTTGGGAGCAATTAAACAACATTATTGGTAAAGATACATTGTAGAGGTCAATGAAGAAAACGTAGAAAGTGCCATCCATAAGAAAATGTTGCTAAATTGAACTACACTAGAATTAAGCTTTTCTTTTGACCAACAGACACCAGTAAGTCAGTGAAGAGAAAATTCACAAAGTTGGGGAAATATAGACAAATTAATAGGACAGTGAACAAATGTCTGAAAAGGACCTTCATCAAAAAGAATAACCAAGTGGCTATCAAACAAGTAAAATGATGATCAATCTTATTAGTCATCAGGAACATTCAAACTAATTCATTATGATACTGCAACATCTTGATCAGAAAGGCTAAAATGGAATTGGTCAATTTCTTGTAGGTTGTGCATTTTATTGGTATGTAGTTGCTTGTACTGGTCTCTTATGATCCTTTGTGATTGTAACTTTTTTTCTGATTTTATTGATATGAGCTCTCTCCCTTTTTTTCTTGATGCATCTGGCTAAAATTTTATTAATTTTATTTATCTTTTCAAAGAACCAGCTTTGGTTTCATTGATCTTTTCTATTTTTTTTTTAAGTCTCTATTTTCATTTATTTCTGCTCTGATCTTTGTTATTTCTTTCCTCCTACTAATTTTGGGTTTTGCTTTTCTTTCTCTAGTTGCTTTCCATGTAAGGTTAGGTTGTTTATTTGAGATACTTGTTTCTTGTGGTAAGATTATATTGCTATAAACTTCTCTGTTAGAATGGCTTTTGCTGCATTCCATAGGCTTTGGATCATTGTGTTTACATTTTCATTTGTCTCCAGAAATTTTTTGGAGTACATGAGAGTCCCACATGTTGGCAAGAATACTGTGCAAACATATACTGCTGGTGAGAAGGCAAACATTGGTACAACTGCTTTGGAAAACTTATTGGCAGTATTCACTGAAGTTAAGTATACACATGCCTATCCCCCAGCAATTCCACTTCTGTGTACACATATCTGATAGAAATGCACCCATATGTTCGTCCAAAGACATTTATATGAATGCTTGCTAGAAGTATTTTTCTTTTTGGTTGTGCCACATGGCTTACAGCATCTCAGTTCCCCAGCCAGGGATTGAGCCTGAGCTGTGGCTCTGAAAGCACGGAATCCTAACCACTACGCCACCTGGGAACTCCCCAAAACCTTATTCTTAGTAGCCCTACTGGAAGCAAACCAATATCCATTCAGAATAGAGTGGGTAAATATTGGTATACTCATACCATGGAGTATTAGGCAATCATAAGACTAAATGAATTGAAACAACATACTGTAAATGGATGAGTCTTATAATTTGAGTGGAAAAGGTCAGTTGCAAAAGAGCACATATTTATTATTCTATTTATATAAGGTTTAGAAATAGGCAAAGCCAATCTTTGGTGTTAGTGTTCAGGATCATAGTTAAACCTATGACAGATTTCTGCATGAAAGTGGGAGAGAGAGGGTGTTTCAGAGAGCTGGTATTAACCGAGTGAGTTCGGTTTACATAAAACTGTCAAGCTCTTCACTTAAGATTTATGCATTTTTTGTTTGTGTGTTCTACTTCAATAAAAATTTTACACATAACATTGATGATGATGATCAATTTGGCAAGTGATGTCTACCAGTGATATTGCAATAATTAACATATGATCCATCTCCAGTTTTGTTGGCAACCTCAGTGCCAGCGTGTGGACAAAGAAAGAATCAACAGAAGTCAGACACATGCCAACCCTTTTTAAACTGCCATTAGAAAATAATTTATTGGGTGAATCAAAACTAATAAAAATATGCTGATGCTAATTATATGCAGATTTTGCAGCTATGTGAAGTAAAAAGAGTTAAAAAATATTTTCATGGGAGAGAAATTGTGTCCTCTTGGTTAGAGTTAAGTCTAATATGAGCAGTGTGAAATTTGAAAATTGGAAAAATTGTTATTTGCAAAGCCTCTGAGATAGCTAATAATCAAAATATTTTGACAAACTTTAAGTATTCAGAAAAACATTGAAAAATGTTGTGACAAAAGGACTTTGTGGATGCTTTATTCAATAAAAATATATAGTAATATATATAGTAATAACTATTTTAATTTAAAATTATATATTCATTTTGTACTGACCAAAGTATACCATCGCTGGAGACTATGATATGTAGCTCTCACTTTTATGTAATTATCTTATATTTTATTGTGATTTTTTACACATCAAATGATTTCTATCCTATTCAACTTAATACAAACTTCTAAAATTCCTACATACAGTATTGTGTTCTCCATAAAATTCTGTCTTAAAATCATTTTGTTTCTTCCATTAAACATAATATCATGTGAAGTGTTGTTTCTGAGTAAATTGTTTGAAATCTCCTTCAATGAATTCTTCTAAGGCATTAAACACCAGATCTTTTCTCTGGATCTGAAGCCCCAAACCAGTAAATCAGATTATCTTCAGCATTTTTGTTCATTATTATAGCCCTAAATAGAGCCCCAGAGCATGCTGTAGCCCCTTCGTAATTGTTGAATGGAGTGTTAACTAACTTCCTAAATTGACTTCTGCCTCCGTTCTTCCAGGAAGCCTATTTTTACTGTACTCTTTTTTTGATACTGATGACTTCTTCCTATCTGCTCCCTCAGTCTTCACCTTCCTTCTCACCATTCTGAAATCCATGGATTACCATTGATACTCCCTCCCTCTTACCCTAAAAAAATCTGAAAACTTCAAGAAAGGTGTGGAACCTACTGTCTTGAATTAATCCACCTCTCTGCCATGAGAAAAGCTATCATTTTAAAATATAAAATTAGGATTAGGTGTATGTCATCTATTTCAAATTCCATCATCCATAGTCCCCCAAGGTACCTGCATCAGCAGGAAATCTATTTCATGAGTTGGTTGATTCCATGGTGGGCTAGCATTTATTTCTGACTCTCTTCAGCTGACGTTGTAAAAACAGTATTTTATACAAGAATCTTTCAGGTATCTTATGAAACCTATATTCTCTCACGAAAGCTACATCTTCTTCAATTTCTTTAATCATTAATTTTATGACATGGTTTCAATCTCCTGTTTTGCATCTTCCAACCCACATCTTGGTGTCTATCTTAAAATAGCATATTCCAAATCAAATATAATACCCATGTGTGGTCTCTCCCATACACAATATAGTGGTTGAGTCTGTCCCATGACCTTAATTCTAAAATCTTTTTAGTGCCCTTAGGTCCACACTCTGCTTTACTATTAGTTGGCTTCAGTGACTCTGACCATGATGGTCCTCTTTTTCTGTTAAGATTCTGCCTTTAAACCAATTCTTTCGTTTCTCCTCCAACAGAGAAACATCTTTTCATTCTGTGAAATCATTTTAAAAAGCCTCTTCTTCCCTCACACTCCTCACTCTTCTGCCTCTGTTCTTCAGTTACTGTGAAGATAACTCCCCCTACATCCTAGAGTTCTTTTTCTACTGCAGCTTTTATCTCAATGTGCCTATAAATCAGGTCTAACTGTGTGTTCAAGCATTAACAACATTTCAAAAGGACAAAGTAAAGCATCTATCACTGTCGCCCAAAGACAGTCTCTCAGTCAGCATCAGTACCACAATCAGCGCTCCTGTGGAGGCAAACATGCAAAATGGTGATTTCTCAATCATCTTATGGGTAGTTTTGATCTTTTTTTCCACTTACCTATGCTATATGGGAACTAGAACCTCTGTCTGGGCCAGTCCTTCAGAATTAAGCAGTTGCTTTGTGAGGAAAACTGAAGTCGATACTGGTAAAAAATATATATATTAGAGAAGCATAGAATATTAGAAGGGATGTTGTCTAGCACAACACTCTAATCGTAGTAGAAATTCGTCTTAACATATCTCTAACTTCCATTTGCTCATTGAAGACGAGCAATGTCAGAAAGCTCACTGCTCTTTGTTGTTGTTGTTTAGTCACTAAGTCGTGTCCAACTTTTTTGTGACCCCGTGGACTGCAGCCCTCCAGGGTCCTCTGTCCAGGCAAGAATACTGAAGTGGGTTGCCATTCCCTCCTCCAGGGGATCTTCCTGACCCAGGAATCGAACCTGCATCTCCTGCATTGAAGGCGGATTCTTTACTGCTGAACTACCAGGGAAGCCCCTACTACTTCTTGGGGCCTCTGTCCGTGGGATTCCCCAGGCAAGAATACTGGCGTGAGTTGCCATTTCCTTCTCCAGGGGATCTTCCAGACCCAGGGATCGAACCCAGGTCTGCCGCATTGTGGGCAGACGCTTTAACCTCTGAGCCACCAGGGAAGCCCTACTACTTCTTAGGGCAACTTATTTAATTTTCATACACTGAATGTAATAACCTTCTTCAATGTAGGATAAATTTCTTTTCTTTCATTGTCATCTTTCAATCAATAAGTTGTGTCCAACCCTGCCACCCCCACAGACAGCAGCATGCCAGGCTTCTCTGTCCCTCACTAACTCCTGGAGCTTGCTCAGACTCATGTCCATTGATTCAGTGAGCCATCTGACCATCTCATCCTCTTTTGTCCCCTTCTCCTCCTGCCTTCAATCTTTCCCAGTATCAGGGTCTTTTCCAATGAGTCAGCTCTTCACATCAGGTGGCCAAGGTATTGGAGCTTCAGCATCAGTCCTTCCAATGAATATTCAGGATTGATTTCCTTTAGGATTGACTGCTTTGATCTCCTTGCAGTTTCTTTAGCTTTTTTTTTTTCTTTAGCTTTCTATTAAACTCTTCTAGTTATGTGTTCTGGTTCAAAAATTGATAGAACTCTTTCACAGGACAGTCCTAAAAACACTTTAAAATTATTTATTATACTTTACCATGTCTTTGTCCTTGAAAAGGCCGTTTACTAGTAGAGTATAAAAATTATAGTAATATTAGCCAATATTAAGCACTTTGTAAATTACGATATGTGTTTTTTCCTTTTGGATATCACAGAATACTTAATATTTGGGGGGATCATAATTTTGTAGGAGAGGACTCAAGTAACAGTTATAGAAGCTAAAGAGCTTGCTCTGAGTCACAGATTAGTCAGTGACAGAGCCTGGTTTTTAAGCCCAGTTGTCTCCTGTAACAGAGCCCAAAACCTGAAATGCTTCACTCTGCTGTCCACCATATGACATAGTTTCCAGATTTCTCACCATTGCATTTGTTTTTTTTTTTGTTTTTTACATTTCAGGATTAGTTATTCAAGATGTAATCAAGGATACAAACATAATTTAAATCTTAAAAGTTTCATGTGGTTTACATTTTTATCATGTTTTTTCTTTTTGTTATTTAGTTGCTAAGTCATGTCTGACTTCTTTTGCGACTCCATGGCCTGTAGCCCGCCAGGATCCTCTGTCCTTGGGATTTCCCAGACAAGAATACTGGAATAGGTTGCCATTTCCTTCTCCAGGGGATCTTCCTGACTCAGGGTTAGAACCCTGCATCCCATGTGTCTCCTGCTTTGGCAGATGGATTCTTTATCACTGAGCCATCAGGGAACTTAAACTCCTTCTGTGACCAATGAGTCACCATTGCATTTGAATTCCGTTAAATGCCTTTGATTTGAAGATCTGCCTCTTTAAATGTGATATTTAGAACTAGATGTAATACTCAAGATACGGTGTAACCTGGACAAAGTCGAATAAAACTTCCTTCCCCTGAACTAGACTTGCTACTTGAAGTACTATCACATAAGTTTACTGTAACTTTTCTTTACTCATGGTGCAAATACTCTTGATTAAATACAATTTATGCCTATCTTCTAAATTAAAACTTCTTTAAAAAAAAATAAGATAATGCTCTGACATTAATGCTCCTTATTCAAGTAATTTCACAATTGACTTTTTAAAAAGTTGTGGTAAAATACATAAGGCATAAATTTTACTATCTTAACCATTTTGAAGTATATAGTGTAGCAGTGTTATGTATAATCATGGTGTTCAGCAGTCAATCTCCAAAACTTTTTGATCTTGCAAAACTGAAATTCTATACACGTTAAACAACAAATCTCCCATCCCTCTGCCTTCCAGCCCCTGACAAAACCATTGTACTTTCTATCTCTAGGACGATTTGAGGTATCTCATATAAGTGGAATCATAAAGCATTTTTGTGTGTGACGAACTGATTTCATTTAGTGCATGATCTCAAGCTTCATCCACATGATAGCATATATTAGAATTTCCTTCCTTCTTAAGACTTAATAACATTCCATTTTATGCATATACACTGTATTTTGCTTATCCATTCATCCATTGATGGACCTTGGGTTGCTTCTAATTTTTGGCTGATGTGCATAATGTTTATATGAACATGGGCACATAAATATCTGAGATTCTGCTTTAATTACTTTGGATATAGACCCAGCATATTTTTATATATGTGTATGAAGATCCCCTGGAGGAGGAAATGGTAACCCACTCCAGTATTCTTGCCTGGAAAATCCCATGGACAGAGGAGCCTGGCAGGCTACAGTCCATGGGGTTGCAAAAGAGTTGGACACAACTTAGCAACTAAACAATATATATATTTACTTTATATATATGTATATAAGTAAAAAATATATATATATATATTTTACTTACAATCTGTTTATGTTAGTAACTTGATGTCAGAGAAGCTGTGTGGTAGCATGTTATAGTCATATATCAAAAGAGAGTCCCAGGAAAGCTTGAATTCACTTAAATCTGAGTCGGGCACTGATGATTCCTGAGGAGAACATGACCTCAGATTAGACAATCAAGGCCTCGTTATTTTTATCAAATCTGCCAAGAAAAATCAATTACTTCCTTCAAAAACAAATTAAACAACAAACCTTTCCCAAGGAAGTCACACACATTTGTTTATGTAAGTTGAGGTTGTTTTTGTGTTCTGAAATACTCACTTTCTCAGGAATGCATTGTTACAAATGAGTCTGAAGAATAAAATTTTAATATGTTTTAACAGATAGAAATTTAACATCTAACTGATAATTGGTTCAGCTTTTGTAGCTAGTGGTGGGAACCCCAACAGGACTATGTTTATTTTGCTCTCAAATTTATCATATCAAACCAGAAAATGTTGACTCATTTGAACTGCGGGCATTTAATCCACTAGGATTTTATAGGTATACACAGACAAAGCTTTTTTCAATAGCAATTGTTTTTTCATCTTAGCTTTACTGATGTAACTATATGCATATACTTACTCTGGAACAATGCAATATGCCCTTACATTTTATCTGTAAGTTCATTTTATGTCTTTGGTTAAAATCCCATACCTAAAAGGAATTGACCCATGACTGAGAATTCTGTTTAATAAAAAGAGAAAGAAAGGAAAAAACCACAGATAATTATATTATACACCCACAATTATATACTATAATATATACATATAAGTCTATTATTATGAATACTGGTAAACCATCATGTATAATTAATGAAAAATGTAGTCACATTAAAAACCTTTGGCTAAGAGTTTGCAAATTGCAGTACCTGAGTGAAACACTGAGGGGTAGAAACCTCCATTCTTCTTAATTTGCCTAAAGGCATTCTTCATAGCATTTTAGAAATTCCATGATGTATTTGGATGCTCCTTGTGGCCATGTAGTAAGTAAAATAACCTTTCTCCAAAGCCTGGACCTTTCCCTTGACATACCCAAAAGTACCAAAAAGAAGACTGTGATGTTAAAAAGCAGAACAATTTGTGTATTCTGGGTGTGCCATATTAAGAGATATGAACAAATTTAGAGCAAAACTATTCATGAAATAATGAAAAGATGTGTATAAATCCATCTTCACACCACTGACATACATGTGTAGTTATGTTCCAGTCATAATGCAGATTCACTGTGTGCTGGTTAAGAGTGAAAGCTTTGTGCATGGGTAGAAATCTTTGCTCATGGTCAGATACTTAACTTCTAAGCCCTTGTATCTCATTTATAAAATTGGTGAAATATTTTATACTTGTAAAACACTTAAAATTTGATTGCACATAGTAAAAATTCACAAATGGTAGTGGATATTGTTTGAAATAAACTGTGATGTTACATGAGTTAATGCATATAATATGACTGACACACAGATGATGCTTTTGCTGTCTTTACATCACTTGTGCCAGACATTTCAGTGTGGAGTGAGGCTGCACCTTCAACAGCTGCCAGCATTCTGTAGCCACGGACTTTGAAAATGGAGATTCTTATACTCTGATGTCATCCTGAAGATGGTGTTTTGCTGTTTCAGGATGTTCACAAATATGCTTTATCATATTTGACCTTCAAATATATCTTTCTAGGAAAATGGAAAAGTATAAAGTATATATCTGTTCAAAAAATATTTATGGAGTATCTAACTGAGTGGAGGCATGTCAAGATATAATACTTCCTTTTATGGGATTTGAGATCAAGATAAGGATAGAACTATTAATATACGAATATTATGCAATATTATTGAAACTTCAGATTTTATGTGGGACATGAATTACGACAGCAGTTATATAACTGTATTCTTGAAGGTACATAAAGACTTATTCTTTGGTGTTAAGTCCTAACTTTTACTGCTATCAAGCAATTAATTTTTACAGAACTACTAAAATAGAAAGCTCTGTGGTTCTGACTTCCAGGGAATTCTAAGTCTCAGAATTCCGTATGATCACTGTTTAATTTCTGTCCTTTTTTTAAAACGGTGGATGTTTGGGAGGAGGGGATCGTGCTAGCTTTCTACACTGAGTGCAGACTCAATACTTCCATTGCATTTCCAGAGCTGGATGTTGCTCCTACCCCACCAACTTGCTCTATATCTTAAGGTTAATCAGGAAAGTCTTTGTTAACCACCAGATGGTATGTTGACCAAAGGAAATGAGGCTTTAGCTACTGGAAATCTATTGTGCCAAGTACAACATTCCTAAAAGAATATGGAAGGAGAGATTATTGTTTATGGTCCACCCATTCACCCAGAAGTGTTGCTGAGTCCTGGGATTCCAGTAGTCTAAGGATGGTGAAGTGACAGAGGCTCAGGACACCACTTGAAAGTATTTTTCCTGAGTTAATTAGGCAATAAAGATTTTCCAGGAAACTCTGCTTCCTTGGATTGAGAAGGTCCTTAATATTGCTGATATAAGATACTGCAAAAATGTGTGCTTGGAGCTTTTTTTCCCAAATATCTCCCAACCATCTCACCACTCTCCCTACATCAACCCTAATCCTAGACATCATCATCTCTCCTCGACTGCTTGCAGTAGTCTTCTGCCCACTCTTCTGTTCAGTCATTTCTACACACAGAAAACAGATGAATTATTTTTAAATGCAACTCAAATTATTATACTCTCCTCCCAGACACCTTCTAGTGGCTCTTCTTCTCACTCCAAGTGAAAGCCAAATCCTTACAGTGGCCCATAAGGTCTGACAGTAGTTTTCCATCTCATTTCCCCTCTGCCCACAGTCAGTTGGCTCCTACAACCCTGCCTTCTTTGCTGGGCTCTGAACGCGAGGCCTGCTCCCATTCAGTGCCTCCAGTATCCTACCTTTTCTGTGGGAACACTCTCTCCCTGGATATCCACATAGCTCTGCTCTGCTGCTCACCACCTAGGCCTTTGTTCAAACTGTACCTCCTCAGCAAGGAGGCTGTGTTTGACCACTATATAAAATTACAGTACTTCCCAACTCTAGCAACCCATTACACTTTGGTGGTTTATTTTCTCTACTATTACCAACAGACAGTAATTTTAGTTTACTTCTTTATGTATCTGCCTACTGCTTCCAGAATCTAAGTTACATATAAAGGTGAGAATTTTTGTCTTTTATATCAGTTGTTAATTTTGGAACCTGGCCTATTTTGTTGTTCAGTTGCTTGTAGATAAACCCAATAAATGTTTGTTGAATAAATAGAGTAAATGAATTGTGCTGATGATTTAAGTTTTTCTATCCTGCACAGGTTTAAAAATGGCTTACCAATGACCTTGATCTTATTAAAATATCTGAGCTGCCTTCTCCCCTCTAGCCACTGAGCTCTGAATAAAGCCATAGCTTAATGGCTCAGTGTGGCATGGGAATTTAGTTCTAACTCTGTTGCCTATGTTACTACATTTTTCCTAACATTAAGACTGGCCACCTTGTGTTGGCTTTAGGGAATATTCTTATGAGAGGCTCTGGCACGAGGATGTGAAGCAGATGGATATACACATTCTGAGTGAACGTAAGCTGCTTTCTTGGAAACCCTTGTAGAATCTGATGGGGACGGGCAAGAAAAAAAACAAACTGTAATTCTTTATTGCTTCTTAACTGGCTTTCCATCATGGACATTTGCAAACACCATGACTACAAAATACAGAACAAAGAAAGTATACATAGGGGGGTGTGTGTGTGTGTGTGCTCAGTCTCTCAGTCATGTCTGACTCTTTGCTACCCCATGGACTACAACCCTTCAGACTCCTCAGCCCATGGGATTTTCAAGGCAAGAATACTGGAGCAGGTTGCCATTTTCTCCTCCAGGGGATGGTCCCAACCCAGTGATCGAACTGTGTCTGCTCATTGCAGGCAGATTTTTTACCACTGAGCCACTGGAGAAGTCCCATACATAGGTAGATGACTCCAACAATTTGTGTTGCTTGAAGGTAGATGAAAATAAATGAATTTTCATTTCCTTCCAAGCATTTGGTAGGCCTTTTAAGTTTACCAAATTAATAGAGATAATTGATTAGTTGATTATTTTTGTGTATATAATAGGCAAACTGATTCACCATACAAATTCAGTAGAGAAAGGAAATTAAAGAATTTTAGTTCTGATTTAAGGTATATGTAACACATGCTAAGTGGTGTGATGAAAAGGAAGGTATGATATGGCTTCATAATAAATGATTGCAAACTGCTTGTCAAAGTTTGAGTCTCATCTAAGTGAAGACGAAAATAACCCTTCTACAATATGTCAGACTTTCATTTTCCCTCTGAAATATTGCCGTCGTTTCACTCAGTCTGAGAAGAAAAAAAAATTTCCCTTAGGTAAGAAATAATGAAAGCAATGTAATAATTTTATATCTCAATTAATACAGGATTGTATTAAGCTAGGATAAAGTCTTTATTTTATGAATGACAATCACTTATTGTCAAAAGTTATATTTATATCCTTTTATAAAAATTTTTTCTATTCTTATCACTTTTATTTCTTACACTCCGTTTATGACTGACTCCAGAGTAACTTTTGATATTACTGATATTGCTCCCTTTCAACCAAAATTAGGCCAGTAAGTGAAGTCCATGGTCATTCATTAGTGGTCTGCTAGTGACAGGCACTATGCTGGGAACTTTGCACATTTAATCACCAACAGTCTTACGTAGTAGGTATTTCTATCCCCATTTCATCAGTGCAAAACTTGAGATATGTAGATGACAAATCTAAGAAAGACATAGTAAAACTGAGAAATTAAATCAAAACTCTATGATTCCAAAGCCTGTATTTTCCTCTCTATACCATGGTCATTTCCTCTATTTTATGTAGTTTTTGGTTGAAAGTGATCCCACATATGCATAGTAACACTGATACATATGAGGAAAGGATGGGAGACAATAATATAAACTGAGTATTCTGTGCAAACCTGTGTTCAATGCTTTCGTTATATTATTTCAAAATACAGAGGTGCGTGTCATCCTCCCATTTTATAGCTGAGTAAATCAAGTTTGAAAACAGTCATCAAGGGATATAGTTGGGATTCACACTATGGTTTAATTTACTCTAAATGGCACACCACTTACACCACAGTAAAGCTGGCACAACTGTGGATTAACAGATATGCCTAAGAAATGAATATTTTCATTGAATTTAGGCTACCCTTCTTCTGGGTCAGGAAGAAGTTATTCGGTTGAAACTATGACATCACAATCCTTTTGTAATGAAAAGCAATGCCTTTTCTAATACTTTATAATCCAGATTCAGTCTTTACTGCTGTATAGAAACTGAGCATTCTCTTGATTTTAATGACGATTCTTGAATATTTCCTCAATTCAAGTCATTTAACAATGTGAATTTAACAAAAAATATAATTTTCCCTGATTATTGGGGAAAATAACTGAAAGCAAGTCTATAAATATCATTATGTGTGTTGAAAAGCTTTTCTAAATTTAAAAACAACTTTCTTGTCCTACAACTTTCTTATCCTTTCAAATAAAGGAAAGTGGACTGTTAAAGGCAGATTCAAAATGGTTGCTGTTTTAATTGAGCATTTCCAAAGTTGCTCAGATGTTGTCTTACATAACCATGTAATGAGAGGCCCCATGTACCAGAATAACCCTTATGCATGAGAAGGCACAGCTAAGGTTGCTGTGGGCACATTCACACTGCCATCTCTAACTTATTTGGGATTAAGATCAGACAATTAATTCTGCAAACACAGCATTCAGATTGAATTCACTTGGAACCAGGAGTGAAATTAGAACTTGCCTCTGAATTTCTCTGCTCTGCTCAAAAACAATATAACTAACATGGCTCTAATGTCCTTGGCTTTGTCTGGGTCCCACCCAAGCTCCCTTAGTCCCCTTTCTAGCCACTTGCTTCAACCATGCCCCAAACATCTTACTCTCAAGAGAAGGAAGTGCAGTGGAAAGGAGAGAAAAATAATCAAGACTTCCCCAAAAGCTATTTCATGATTCCTGTAGGTTTCATGAGGTGGATGAGATAAATTTTTCTGTCCTCAGAATTTCCATTCACAGACCAGAGATGGAAAGCTGACTGGCATTTCTGTATTATAGCCAATTCCAAAGGAAAAGGAAAGTATGACAAATTTTTATGCATGCACACACACACAAAATTAGAATAAAATTGTTTAATGGATGAAAATGTGACTACCCACAGCCTTTCTGCCATTTTACCATTTCTTTAGCAAATAACTATTACTTTCAGAAAGTTCAGCAATGTAAGTAGAAACTCACAGTCCATTTGAAGTTATAGTTCAAAGCACTAATTAGTAACACTATCTTCTTTTTTAAGATTGCAAAATGCAGGACTGACTCACACTGAATTCAACCATCTCTATTGTGTCCCCAGACCTTATTTCCATGTGGGACTTTAAAGTGGGAACTTTTCACCTTGGGAACTAACTGCTTGACAAAATTGTTCCTTGCCTAAAAAGATTGTGTTTCCTTAATGACTACTGTTTGTGTGGGCAAAGGAGGTTATTGTCAGTATTTTCCCTTTGAGTTCTAAAATATTTTTGAGTAATATAAGAAGTGTATATTTGCATCCGTGACAGAAGTCGAATCACTTACTGGACTGGTAAATGGATGGGTAAGTCGAATCCCGTACCTTAAAAGTTTTCTAATTGTGACTAAATAAGAGGCAAATTCGGAGAAGGCAATGGCACCCTACTCCAGTACTTTTACCTGGAAAATCTCATGGACAGAGGAGCCTGGTAGGCTGCAGTCCATGGGGTCGCTAAAAGTCGGATATGACTGAGCGTCTTCACTTTCACTTTTCACTTTCATGCATTGGAGAAGGAAATGGCAACCCACTCCAGTGTTCTTGCCTGGAGAATCCCAGGGACGGGGGAGCCTGGTGGGCTGCCGTCTATGGGGTCACACAGAGTCAGACACGACTGAAATGACTTAGCAGCAAGAGGCAAATTTATAAAGTGAAAGGGAAACTAAGAATTATAAAATTGTGCCAGAACTTAGAAATATTTTAAAATACATACTAGACTCTTCTACACACAAAATATATATTTAATGAAAGCTTGACTCATCATATTACCCAAGAACAGGACTTCATGTCTGGCTTTTAGAACTCTACAAGCTTAAAGTACACACAGGATGCCTTTCCCTAAGTCACTTACCTAGATGGTGGGAAGTAACAAGATTAGAAGGTAAGCACTCTGATTTTCTTTCAAGATTGGGTTGTCTTCCTATACTAGACGCAAAGTAAATTTTTGATAGGTGATTAAGTTTGCCTATTTTTGTTCCTGGAACTCTTGTGTGCTTTTGAATTTTGATTAGTAAAGAATAATTGAGAACCAATTCCCATAGACCACTTAGCTAAAGGGTCAAACTGGTGCTATTCTAAACCAGTAGAGACATCAATAATCCTAACCTTAAGGACAGGGAGGCCTGGCGTGCTGAGATTCATGGGGTCGCAAAGAGTCAGACACGACTGAGCAACTGAACTGAACTGAACTGAACCTTAAGAATGGGAATCGCGTGCCGGTACAGTATGGCCCTCTTACAAGACAGCCTAACGTATTTACATGGAAAAGGGTAGTAAGCCACAAGCATATCAGGGAACCAATCATAAGACGCAGGACTAGAAGATGACAAGGAAAAGTTGGCATCACTTCCTTTTCCAAGGAAAGGTTGTGTTTCATAGTTTTGACAGGACAAGCAACTGAAGTGCTTCTAAAGTGTGGTGCTTTACTATCTACAATGCCTTACTTGATTGCAATCCTCTCACAGTCTGAAATTCTGTAATACATCATGAGAGAGATGTTTAATTCTTCTTAATGCTTTGCCTCCGGTTATAGCCACCAGTTTGATTGGTTAGGCCTGCTAGTTTGGATTTAGAAATAAGAATGAAGGAAAAATACTTCCCATCTCTGTAATGGCTAAAGTGGTCTCTTTCCTTCAGGACTGACCCATCTGAAAATGGGCTGCCTTTATCCTAGCTACAGGCTCAGTTCCATCCCCCAACCTCAGTGACCAATCCTTTTTGTTGACAAACCTGCTGGAAAATGATGGAGAAATACGAGAGCCACACATACATGACCAAGTTGTGCATTCTTTCTGGTTGAAATGACTGCTTGTGAAGCCAAATTAAGATCAGAAGATGGTGAGTTGAGTGCCACATCACTGTAAAAGTAATTATTAGATGATTAATTAAAAGATAATAACAACTTATAAACGATTCTTACTAAATACTTCTAGTGTTCAGTTGAGAAAATATATGTAATTATAAAAGAAAATAGAGCATATAGAATCAGAGATCATCAACTTGCTAACAGAATGTTGGTGAGATTTTCTGCATGGAGAGTTAGCCATTAAAGACTATCAAAATGTCTTATCCAAGGATTCTTTTCTGTCTGTAGAAAGCTGACTCTCCTGGAAGATTTGGCATCACAGGAAGAGAAAGTCAGAACTGGCCTTGGCTTCTTTCTATCCATAACCACTAATTGCTAGGAGTATCCTACAGTGAAGCATTTTTTTCAGGAGGTGGAGACCTAGCTTAGGCAACTGAATTTCAGAAGATACCATTTATGGCCAGTCCTTTTTAAAACGTGAATTACATCTAACTTTATGGTATTTCATTAGTGAATGCCTTATTTTTGCAAGTTTTTCATTTTACGTTTGCTTATAATTATCATCCATATCCTTTTGAATTTTAATTCTAAATGCAAGTTTAATGGTATTTCTACTTGGGTCATCATTCAATGAGCTTTAAAAAGTTTGTGAATATAACCTGATCTGCATTTCCCTTGCCTCCAGTAACCCTGCAGACACAAAGCCATTCTAATTCCTCCCACAGCAGAGGATAGAGAAGGATCAGATTGCATCCCAAACACACCTCTTATCCAAGAGATCATAGTTTCTGAGGACATGAATCACATTTCAGTTTGGGAGTGGGGGTGCTCTTTATCATCATATCAGTTTGTTACAAAGTTTTCAAAGTTATACTATGGCATTAGTTAGTCCTTAAATGGTATTTTAAAGTTTACTTCTAGAATTCAAACCTGAGAGAATATGGAATACAATACCTTTTAAGCAAGTAGAAAATGGCAGAAATATAGATCAATGGAACAAAATAGAAAGCCCAGAGATAAATCCACACACATATGGACACCTTATCTTTGACAAAGGAGGCAAGAATATACAATGGATTAAAGACAATCTCTTTAACAAGTGGTGCTGGGAAAACTGGTCAACCACTTGTAAAAGAATGAAAGTAGAACACTTTCTAACACCATACACAAAAATAAACTCAAAATGGATTAAAGATCTCAACGTAAGACCAGAAATTATAAAACTCCTAGAGGAGAACATAGGCAAAACACTCTCGGACATAAATCACAGCAGGATCCTCTATGACCCACCTCCCAGAATATTGGAAATAAAAGCAAAAATAAACAAATGGGACCTAATTAAACTTAAAAGCTTATGCACAACAAAGGAAACTATTAGCAAGGTGAAAAGGCAGCCTTCAGAATGGGAGAAAATAATAGCAAACAAAGCAACTGACAAACAACTAATCTCAAAAATACACAAGCAACTCCTACAGCTCAGTTCCAGAAAAATAAATGACCCAATCAAAAAATGGGCCAAAGAACTAAATAGACATTTCTCCAAAGAACACATACAAATGGCTAACAAACACATGAAAAGATGCTCAACATCACTCATTATCAGAGAAATGCAAATCAAAACCACCATGAGGTACCATTTCACGCCAGTCAGAATGGCTGTGATCTAAAAGTCTATAAGCTATAAATGCTGGAGAGGGTGTGGAGAAAAGGGAACCCTCTTACACTGTTGGTGGGAATGCAAACTAGTACAGCCACTATGGAGAACAGTGTGGAGATTCCTTAAAAAACTGGAAATAGAACTGCCTTATGATCCGGCAATCCCACTACTGGGCATACACACTGAGGGAACCAGAATTGAAAGAGACACGTGTACCCCAATGTTCATCGCAGCACTGTTTATAATAGCCAGGACATGGAAGCAACCTAGATGTCCATCAGCAGATGAATGGATAAGAAAGCTGAGGTACATATACACAATGGAGTATTACTCAGCCATTAAAAAAGAATACATTTGAATCAGTTCTAATGAGGTGGATGAAACTGGAGCCTATTATACAGAGTGAAGTAAGCCAGAAAGAAAAACACCAATACAGTATACTAACACATATATATGGAATTTAGAAAGATGGTAACAATAACCCTGTATACGAGACAGCAAAAGAGACACTGATGTATAGAACAGTCTTTTGGACTCTGTGGGAGAGGGAGAGGGTGGGATGATTTGGGAGAATGGCATTGAAACATGTATAATAACATATATAAAATGAGTCCCCACTCCAGGTTTGATGCATGATACTGGATGCTTGGGGCTGGTGCACTGGGATGACCCAGAGGGATGGTATGGGGAGGGAGAAGGGAGGAGGGTTCGGGATGGGGAACACATGTATACCTGTGGCAGATTCATTCATGGAAAAACCAATACAATATCGTAAAGTTAAAAAATAAAATCAAATTAAAAAAAAAAGAAAAGCTAAATGACTAATTCTCAGACAAAATTACTTCTATTAAGCTTATATTCTCTTCTTTCAAAAATAACCATATTTTAAAAAATCTAGTAAATATATTATGATGTTTCAAACTTAACTGTATATTACTAGGTCTTCTGGGTCAGAAAAACTTTCATTCCCAAGAGTTGTTCCCTTCTAAAAAATAAAATTTAAATCAATTAAAAATAAATAAATAAAAATAAAATTAAATTTAAAAAAAGAAAAAAAATGGCAAAGTTTGTAAACTGATGGATTTACTACTAATATTATTTTTAACTGTCATCCAATTTCTAGCCCTGTGTTTGTTCCTAATTTTTTTATTTTTCACATTTTTATCTTGAACAAATATATAAAGCAAGATGATGTCTACCAGCAAGCAAAGCAAACTCCCAGAATCCCAGGTTAATCACTAATTTCTCTCAGGAGGCAGCTCTTCTAGGATGAGATGATACCGTGTAACTGGTGAGGAAAGTTAAAAACTACTTTTTCTCATTTATAAAGAGTAAAAAGTTTAGTCATCCACAGACCAATGTAAAATGCAGCAATGCTTTCTCAAGTGTTTCGATCTTGTGAACAGTCCTCATTTTATTATCCTATTTATATCTTGCCCCTATGCAGAACAGTCTTCCCTGGTGGCTCAGTGGTAAAGGATCCACCTGCCAACGCAGGAGATGCGAGTTTGATCCCTGACTTGGGAAGATCCCCTGGAGAAGGAAATGGCAACCCACTCCAGTATTCTTGCCTGGAGAATTCCGTGGACAGAGGAGCCTGGTGGGCTACAGTCCATGGGGTCGCAAAAGAGTCAGAGATGACTAATCAACTAAGCAACAACAAAAATACGGAACACAGATGATCAATATAAAATTACAGAGTTCCCTTTCACACAATCCTTAAGTCATGTATTATTTTTTTCTACTTTTTTCCCAATAGAAAATTCCAAATTTTTCTTATAACTAGACAGTAATCTGAGTTACAGGCTCAAAATTGCAAGATCAATAACATCATCTTCATACATGAAGGAAAGGAGATTGTAATTATTACACTATTATTAAACATTTAGCAATTGCAATTTCACCATAGAAAAGGAGGTAACTATTATGATACAAAAATTCATATTTGCATATTTCTTGGAAGCTGTTTGTAGTGATGCACATTACTTTTTCTCTTTGTTCATGCTAGAAAGCTTTCAGATATTTGAATGGGAGACAAAGATTTTATTCCTCTGGCTGCTTACCATTGCTGTCAGGAGAGGATAAGGCACTGTAAAGAAAATTAAGTGGGTGATTGCTGTGGCTAAATGATTCCCCTCTGTCAGCCCATGGGCAAGAATGGAGTTGAATTTAACCTTTAGTTTTCGAGGTTAGAGATAGATTAGATAAATGGGAAGCAGCCACTCCTCCCGTATCCTGTTCATGGACTGTAGGAAATGACTAAAATAGGGCCCAAAGGAAACTTACTACTCAAACATATCAACGAGTAGATTCCACAGTACTTAGGGAAAAAGAATCCCAAACTCTATTGTAAGAAAGAATTCTGTTTTCTAAGATGGATTGTGTAATTCTGGAGTTTCTAAAAAACAAGCTTATTTTTCAATTTGTATTTGTCATTGAGTAAACAGAATCATATTTATTCAATGGGAACCTGTTATTTGGTTTCCTCCAAATAAATAAAATTATTAAAATACCACTGACTTATTCCCCTGGCTCCTGGGTAATTGACTACTAGCAATCAATAAAAACACACCTCTTCTAACACTGACTCCAAAATTTGGCAAAAATCTGTCTTGTTTTAGAGTCTAGGTGTGATTTGTGTAGTTTTTTGCATACCCAGCAGGTTGTACTCCATTAAATGTACATATTGTTTTATTTTTTTTTTTAAATAATGACAGCGAAAGAATAAAGAAGAATATAGTAAAATTATTTCCAAATGCACAGATCTATCAACTTGAAGTCCTTCTTACACATTCATAAGTCTACGGTCTCTATGGGCTTCTAAGTCCTGTTAATATCAAAGAAAATATGATATGTCTAGGCCACAGGGAGCACTGAAGGAGGACCAGCTTTTTTGTTACACACAAGCTGCTCTTCAGATCCAAAGACACCACCTTGCCTTTGCCTCAAGAGCCATGGCACTGGCAGTGGTACCTCTTTTAGAACTTGTTTCCTTATACAAATCTAAAAATAATCCTTCTACAGCAGCAGCAGGAAATTTGAGCCCTTCTCTATTTTTAAAAGATCAAAAAAAAAAAAAAAAGATCAACTACTGATTTTTATCATTTTAAGGATTCTCTATTCCCCGCTCACCCCACACCCAGCTCCTGTTCTCATCGCTGCTCTTCTGTGTATGGGACCCACCTCTGTCACTTACTTTTATTTTCAGCACGAGTCAGCAAACTGTGCATAAGATGAGGTGATCATGAAAATGATTGATAAATCATAATACATAATAAAGGCCAGGCTTGTTCTTAGTTACTGTTTACTTATTTTTAGAAATGGAGAAAGGTGAATGGAAAGGTCCTTTCTAAAGGGTGGCGATGAAGTAAGGAGACTGGATTTTTGTGTATGATTCTTCAATTTTATCACTCCATAGTCCTGACACGTAAATAGGGTGAGGACTGCAGAGTGATAAGATGTCATCAAATGTGTTGTAAGCAAAAGTAGTCACATTGGAGTTACTCATGCTTGGAAATGAGAATAAATCTTACTAGAACCCCTTGCTTGCCTGTCATGTTGCACTCAGTTTATACAGGCGAGGTGGGAGAGTCTGGTGATTGAAGTCATTTTCCCAGGGATGTAATCTCTCTAGGGGTGGACGTATAAGTAAGAGATTTATAGCTGCTTGTATTTCTTTACTTATTTACAGGAATGCTGTTAAAAGAGGACATTGGGAAATAAACTTACCTTTGGTTGCAAACCCAGGACAGAACTATGATGCTAGTGTAGTTTCTGAACTCTTTCCCACTGCCACTGCCTGAGTGAAGAGAGCTGCTGAGAGCCACAGCAGATTCCTGGAATTGCCACAGTTTTTCTCTCCTACTAATGGACCAAGGCATACCTCTTTGTATCAAGTTATTGTTGTGCAGTCATTAAGTCGTGTCGGACTGTGTGACCCCATGGACTGCGGCCTGCCAGGCTTCCCTGTCCTTCACTATCTCCCAGAGTTTGCTCAAACTCACATCCATTGTGTCAGGTACGAAATTCAAAATGACATCACTCAGAAGTTCACACTTCAGTACTGGTCTCTCTTTAGCTTTCTCCTATCTTTCTCTCTCTCTCTTCTATAACGTTTTCCGAACGAGGCTCTATTGTTATGATTTTGGACTGTTTGGTGAGAAGCGGTGAGGGAGCACATTATTTAAGAATGCTTTGTTGCCTCTGGGGAAACTTGGCAGAAGCTAAGAGGACTTACTGAGGCTGCAAATTAAAAATGTGTTCACATTTTGAATCCATAGGAAGAAATACCAACAATCACATGAAAAGATATTGTGCCTCACTCATAATAAGATGGAAATTAGAACAATGTGATGTAATTTTTCACCATTTAGAGAGGAAAAGATTTCTGCAGTATCACCCAGTACTTGAGTGGACAGGGAAATGTAGGCATGTTCCCTTTGGATAACAATTTGGCATCATCTATCAAAATTTATGTGCGTATACTCTTAGACCCAGCAGTTTCATCTTTCTGAACTTTTTCTAGTAGCTCTACTCATTCAAACAGGCAAAGATATGATTGCAAAGAGATTTAATGTAACATTTGTATGGTGTTAATATATAAACACCCACATTTTAATATTTGCATTTTTTTAAATGGGGAAAACATTTTAGTCCATCATCAAGATACTTGTTACATAAGTTATGGCATAACAACTCAATAGATTTTTACGACAGATTTTAATGTGATAGGTCTAATTTTTCACAACGCATAATAAGTGCAAGAAAGATATGTACACACGTAGCAAGTTCTATATAAATGCAAGAAAATATTCAGTTATTTCCTTGGAAGAGTGAGAATGACGATCAGGAGCATTTGATTTTTTTGCATTAAAAACTTGGAATGGAGAAAATAATTTTTTCTTGTGGTCAACCTGGTTTTGTGTATTTTGTTTTATTTTCTAAAAACATGTTTTTGAATTGAAATGTCATAAAATTGCTTTAGAATAATACACTCGTGATTATAGTTTCTGCAGTATATTCATACTAGACTTTTCTTATGACTGTAATAAATAATGAAAAAACACACCCAGCAAAAGCTCCATGCCAGGTGGTGGAGCTTCCGGAGACAAAGCCTTTGCTGAAGCCTCAAGGCACTGCCCATAACTAGCTCCTTGAAAAGAAATGGGCTTCTTGTAAAAACCTGTCTCCAGACACCACATCATAAATTTCTGAAAACCTGCTTTCTTTCCTGCATAGCCAAAGCTATGTTATATGCTTTACAAAATGCCATATAAATTTGATTTAATACTTAAATATGTTTTAGTTATTTGGCTACTGGGGAAAAAGTTCTTGGATAAACATTTTCATTAAATGAGACTCTCTTTTTTCCCCCTGTTCAGGAAAAGATAATCATCATTAATGAGAATTACATCAGACATGTACATAATGCTCTTAAGCCTCAAGGTCGTGACATACAATTTGCAAGATATTTCTAGGAATCACTTGATCTGTTAAGGATATAGACTCTTCTGATCTGGAAGAACTTCTGACATTATTCAGCTACTTAAGTCAGAAAGTAAAGATCTCATATTCTTGTGACCCCATCCAGACAGCAATAGTTAGTATAATTACATTTGATATCTGCCTTCAGAAATGATGAGATCAGTTGATGTATCGTCTGTCTATCTAAAAGAGGTGGAAAAGAGGAGGGGCTGGAGCTGGGAGAGAAAGAGACAGAGAGAGTGAAGCAGGAGTGGGTGGGGGTGGGGGTCCTGGGGAGAGAAAAGGAAAGAGAAGGAGAAAAGGGAATTCAGAGGAACAGAGAAAGAGTTTTAAAAATTACAGAGAAGGAAAAAGAAACCAATATCCATAAAACAAAAACACAAACAAAACAGTTACTTTGGAAATTTATACTGCAAGTTCTGAAGAATCATTTCCTCTAAGCCATTTATGTTATATCTGAGGAAACTGAAATCCAGAGGAATTTCCCAAAGATGGAGTCAGATGATACTGAATTTAACAGGATATCCTAAGTTTCCCTTCTCTACCTTTCATTTTACACTGTTAATATTTATGTTATTTATCTTAATAGTTGAATATTAAACAGTAAAATTAAAAGATTAGAAATTCAACTTATTTAAACAACATAAGGGGCTAAGGCTGTGAGTATGCTGGTAGATATTCACTGGGTCAGTCTACCCGTTCGAACTTGCAACAAACATTTTGGGTTCCTCATCTAGACAGAACATTGTGCTGGATTCTGAGTATATGGCAGTTAATGAAAGAAATAGGCCAGTGTGTTCATGGCATTTTAGTACTACAATATCTTAGCTGCTTCCTAGAGGTGAGGTTTTTCTCTAAACAGTAACCAGGGTAATTTTTCAGGCAACTCTGCCTCTGACTACTTTCGATTACTATGGCACAGCTAGATTATCGTTGGGGCTTCCCAGGTGGCTCAGTGGTAAAGAATCCGCCTGCCAATGCAGGATATGCCAGAGACACAAGTTCTTTCCCTGGGTCAGGAAGATCCCCTGGAGTAGGTAATGGCAACACACTCCAGTATTCTTGCCTGGGAAATTGCAGGGACCGAGAAGCCTGGTGGGCTAGAGTCCATAGGGTCACAAGGCATGATGGAGCACTTACACTCAAGAGAATCCTTATGCATGCTAGGTTGTTGACCTGAGTTCACATCGCCTTTCTCAACACTAATCTCTCCAGGATAGACCTGGATAGAGGACAGATCTATCCTTCTTTAAGTTTTCTTTATGCATGACTCTAGTTTTGCCTTAGTGTAACATACATATTAAAAAGCAGAGACTTCACTTTGCCATCAAAGGTCCATCAGGTCAAAGCTTTGTTTTTTTCCAGTAGTCATGTATGGATGTGAGAGTTGGACTATAAAGAAAGCTGAGCACCAAAGAATTGATGTTTTTGAACTGTGGTGTTGGAGAAGACTCTTGAGAGTCCACTGGACAGCAGGGAGATCCAACCAGTCCATCCTAAGGGAAATCAGTCCTGAATATTAATTGGAAGGACAGATGCTGAAGCTGAAACTGCAATACTTTGGCTACCTGATGTGAAGAACTGACTCATTTGAAAAGACCCTAATGCTGGGAAAGATTGAAGGTGGGAGGAGAAGGGGACGACAGAGGATGAGATGGTTGGATGGCATCACCAACTCAATGGACACGAGTTTGGGTGAACTCTGGGTGCTGGTGATGGACAGGGAGGCCTGGCGTGCTGCAGCCCATGGGGTCGCAAAGAGTCGGACACAACTGAGCAACTGAACTGAACTGAATATACATTTTTATTTAATTTGAGTTAGAGATGTCTAAACCCAGATATGCAATGAGAAGTTGGCAACAACAACCCACTACCCTCTTTCCAGATGGACAAAGCCTTCTACTGCAAGCCCCCCTTCCCCCGCCCCAGGGTGCCAGTCTTTCTCTGCTCTACAAGGCAAACCAATCCATCTCTAAAATCTTCAGCACTGATTCTAAATCTGGTTGCGTTGAAGTCCCATGGAACGTTTCCTTCTGTCTAGGGTTGTGCCAATAAGTGCAACTTCATATCTGGCCCATTTGCAGCCCCAAAATACAGGTATCTGGGTTTGGTAACTTTAGGATCTTGCCCACCAACCAAATTTTGAAGGCTAGTGATAGCTTTGGGAATACAGAGGAGGAAAAGCTTTCCAAAAATTTCATAGCATAAAAATTTAATAATTCACTTGATTGAAATTCTTTATTCCTGTTATCACTTCTTATTCCATCAGCATTTTAGTATCCATCATCACATATTTATTTTATTTGTTTACTATTTATTTGACCGTGCTGAGTGGCAGTTGGGATCTTAGTTGCCTGGCCAGGGATCAAACCTATGCCCTCTGCATTGGAAGCACAGAGTCTCAACCATGAAACACCAGGAAGTCCTGTTCTATTTTAGTGACCTTACTTTTACATCATTTAAGATGTTTATCAGTACTATTTTCAGGCCACTATTGGCTAATCATTTATTTAACAGATTCAACTGTTTTCTGTAAGAAAATACTCAAGGAGGAATGAGTAGTTTATTCTGAGGAATTAAATGAAGCCATTATGCCCCCTGAACCAAGAACGCAATTGAAACTAGCCATAAAGTTTCCCTACTCTACGGGGTTCTCTACCCACAGGTTGACTCAGGTTTCAAATGTGGGTCATTTTGGGTTAAGTTAAACTGTATGAGGAGAGAGGGAATGACTTTGCTCAAGTTCTCAGAGAATTGCAATTTAGAATATTCATCAGGAAATTGCTCTATGGTGTGAAATTGAAATGTAGCATTGGCCTTGAGCCTTTAATGTGAAAAGTATGTGTCCAAAATTTTAACTAGATGCTTTTTAAATATGATCCTCTACTCATTTTGGTAAATCCTTTCATTTCTAAATAGGAAATTAAGTCTTTTTATTTAAGCAATTTAGCTCAAAAAACACTTTTTTGAGCATTTTACCAGGAACAAGACAGTCCACTATGTTCAACAGGGATTTAAAATTAATGATTGTGGTACTAATAGCCGAGGAACTCAGAGAAATAGACAATACACAGACATCTTTATATATCTACCAAGGGACAGACTGAATTGATTGCTAGCAGAGGTGTATATAAATGGTACAGGAGGACAGAACTGAGAAGAGTTACATTTGATTAGAAATATAAAGGATTACTTGAAGAAAGGTACAATTTTAACAACCATAAACAAAGCTCCTTGAAGCAATGGCCTCCAAGAAAATACTTGTCCAAAACTTCAGTTAAGTAAAAATGGATCAATTAAGAAGAAAATACTGAGATGGTTTTTAATATCTGTGATCTAATTATTTGAAATATTTATTTCTTAATGAACCAGATATTTTTGTTCAATAATGTGTGATGATTAATTTCTGTGTCCATGTGATTGGGCACCAGGTGCCCAGATATTTGGTGAGATGTTATTATGGGTGTGTCTGTGTGGCTGATGATATTAGCTTCGAATGCCAGGAAAAATCGAAGGCAGAAGGAGAAGAGAGTGTCAAAGGACGAGATGGCTGGATGGTCATGTTGCAATGGGCATGAACTTGGGCAAACTCTGGAAGATGGTGAGGGACAGGGAGGCCTGGCGTGCTGCAGTCCACGGCATTGCAAAGAGTCGGACACGACTGGGTGACTGAACAACAACTTTGAATCACTACTGACTAAGGTAGGTTGCTCTCCCTAATGTCGGTTGCCCTGTCCAATCAATTGAAGGCCTGAATAGAAGAAAAGATTGACTTTCCTGGGAGTAAAAGGAGCACCCAAAGTCTGACTGCTTGAGCTGGACATTAGTGGTTTCCCGCTTCTAGACTGGAACTTACACCATCAGCTCTCTGGGGTCTCCAGTTTGCCAACCACAAATCTTGGGACGTCTCAGCCTTCTTAGTCACAAGTCAATTCCTTAATCTCACTCCTTCTTAATTTCTCCCTCCCCACCCTCTGCATTCTATTGATTCATTGTCTCTGGTATAAAGACACTCAGTCGTGTCTGACTCTTTGTGACCCCATGGACTGTAGCCTACCAGGCTCCTCCATCCATGGGATTTTCCAGGCAAGAATACTGGAGTGGGTTGCCATTTCCTTCTCCAGAAATCTTCCCAACCCAGGGATTGAATCTGGGTCTCCTGCATTGTAGGCAGACGCTCTACCGTCTGAGCCACGAGGGAAGTCTGGAGACCACCTAATTAATACAAATGTATACGTTTAATTCATAAATTTTAAAAAGTATATATTTGGGTTATAAAGGATTGCCCAACTTTTTATACTAATAGATATGTGTATTCAAACATACATACACATATGGTTATTAAAGCTGGAAGGATATTTTTCATTAGAAAAATCAGAATGTGACAGTTGACAACTGCCCACAGTTTTTCTTTTTAAAGAAAAAATTTACTTCTACTTTTTTTTTTTTATTACTTCTGCTTTTTATTGAGACTTTCCTTGCTCAGATACTGCCTGCACTGCCCCATTGGCTTGAGATTTAATAAAGACTTAAATACAAAATGTAAAATAAAAGAGAACTAATGGAAAACACATGACCCCTCACCACATACACCCCATCATCACCACCACAACAATAACAAACATAAAATCAAATCAGGCATCTAAAAGTCAGATTTCTGGTATGATCAAAGTTCATATGTATATAAAATTTCACTGTCCTATCCACACTTTATCTTATAAACTAATCACAGTCCATTACAAGACAGTTAAACTCATACTTCCTAAGCACTTTGCTTTATGGTTTTTTTTTTAATATCTTCAGTTGTTGTCATCTTTATAATTAATGCCAAAAAATAATAATTCCACCTTGTGTGCTAAGTTGCCAGTCATGTCCTACTCTTTGCCACTCCATGAACTGTATGTAGCCTGCCAGGCTCCTTAGTTTTTTGCTAAGTACCTGCCAGTGGGTTTTGGTTTCTTGTTTGAAGAATCTAAGGGGAAGGATTATGCTGTTGACACACACAATCACCATGGAGGGCCGTGGCTGAGATTTCACTATATGAGGCAAGAAGTAATATTGTTCCCTTTATTAAGCCACTTTTAGTCATGCTTTAACTACAAGTATAGCAGTTGTAAAAATTCCATGTATAAATAAGGGAAAATATGTTTTTGGAATAAGAGATGTGATAGGTGTCATAGATCAAAAGAAAAGCAGTTACAAAGATGTCTACAGTATAAAAGACGGGATATGTGTGAAAATCTGAATACTCTGATCTGTGTACAATGCATGATGTTCAGAGGGTGCAGTGGCAAGCAAGCCTGATAGATATGAAGGAAGTATATTGCCTAGATTCTTATTTGTCATGGCAAGGGGTTATGAAGATTTTTATAGACCTATGGTCCAGAGCAGAGGGTTCTGTCCCAGCATAGGCATTGCTAGTCTAGTGACAAATATCTGTATCAGGTTATTTTTCATGCCTACACACTTGACTTACCATTAAGTGTTTCCTTTCTGGTTCAGAAATAAAATTTAGAAAGAACTATGTTTCTTTTTTTGATCAATTTCATTCAAAGGGAGCAGGGAGAGGGGAGTTTCAGTGTGAACTTCGTCTGCCATCTGGACTCAGAAGTCCCTGCAGTCAGTCTTCTCTCAGCAGTTAGTGTCTTCTTTTCGGATAAAATCACGTTCATGTTAAAAAAAAAAAAAAAAAAACTGGATTGATCCTCCTATCCTACTTTTTCTTTATGATTCAAATACCCTACAAGAGTTGTTCTCATGACTTTCTAAGTATTTATCATATATATATGCTATGGGTTCAGAAAATTGCTACTCCATTAGTCTTCCGCTTACTAAACATACTAACCTTTTTTGCTTGTGTTACTTTGTTCTGAAAATGCTTGTTCCTCAGATCTTCACATGACTGGCTACTTCTGATCATTCAGAAAGGATTTTCCTAATCATTTTGTCTAATGTGGCACTGCTTTGTCATTCTCTATCAAACTGTATTATAACATTTTTCACAGTGCTTAAGAATACCTAAAATAATTTATTCCTTTACTTTTTCACTCTGTGAAAACAAGTACCTTATACTCTGTTTTCAATGACTAGAACATTCAAAGATAATTCTGAACAAATGAGCTAATGAATGAGGGACTGGGAAGGCAGTAAACAGAAATTTAAAGAATAAAGGTTAGAATTTATAAATACAGTAGTGCCTAAATTAAAGACAGCATGCATTATTTACATAGAATTCAACCTCAACTTAATGATACTCTTTATTATTCATTTAGAATTCAATCCATTCAAAAATGATTTAGAATTTACTAAGATGGTGTCAGAGAAAATAGAAATGGAAAGTAGAAATAATACCTGTAGCTGATTCATGCTGATATATGGCAAAAACTATCACGATATTGTAAAGTAATTATCCTCCAATAAAAATAAATTAAAAAAAAAAGAAAGTGTCATCAATATAGGCAGGTAATTTAATATGGGAGAAAACCATAAATTGGATAAATTTTAAAAAACTGACTTTGAGTCCTCAGTTCTGAGCATCAGGGAAGATAATTATGTCATTAAGAGAGACTGGGACTCTTATAAGGGGGCATGTGTGGCTGAGAAAATGCAATGTGCAGAATGCATTGCGTGTGACAGCTCAGCGGGACTTCCAGGTGGAGACGTCCAGTGCGCGGCTGAAACCATGGCCTTGAAGGCTGGGAGCGGACACAGGTTTGGAGACACGAATCTGGGAATCATCCCCACAGAGGTGATGATTGAAGCTGTGGGATCCCGTGAGATCACGTAGAGCATTTCATCCTTACTCCTCCTGAATAATCACAGAAATCATACTGTGGGCAAACTTTTCCTTGGGAATTTATGGGCCTTTCATAGGCATCAGTGAAAAAGGCTTTTATTTAAAATGAGAAATGGCTGACCTTTAGACACTGGCATGGGACAGCGATTTCCCTTTCCTAGCTATTTTATGAGTATGTTGCCTGTGATAAATGCTGGCCAGACCTACAACTCTGAGTTAAGGGAGTATGGGATGTAGAATGCTAAGCCTATTTAGGGAGCACAGATCAAAAATTCAAAGGAGAATAAGAAAATATTAATTTTAATACTAAAAGTAATGTTCTTTTCAATAAGCTATTTTCTACTTTTTTTGTGGGAAACTACACAAATCTAGCATGAATTTTCAACAGAATAGAGACATCCATCAGTCAGGGTTTCTCATTGTTCAATTAGGACTCTTTTCACAATGTGTTTGGAAGTAGATTCAAAAAATCAAATCATTAGGATATAATCACACACATGATTATCCTGGTGCCTAGAAATGAGAAGAAAAGCTGAGTAAAACACATGGTTTGAAATGCAATAAAGAAAGTATCAAAAAGTTCTGTCGTTTCTTTCATGTCATATGCTCAGTGGCTCAGTTGTGTCTGACTATTTGCGGCCTCACGGACTGTAGCCCACCAGGCTCCTCTGCCCATGGAATTTTTCAGGCAAGGATACTGGAGTGGGGTTCCATTTCCTACTCCAAGGGATCTTCCCAACCCAGGGGTTGAACCCACGTCTCTTGTGTCTTCTGTTTTGGCAGGTGGATTCTTTACCACTAGTGCCACCTGGAAAGCCTCCTGTTTTGCTGGTATTTTGTATTAACTGTCCCTCTCTGACTGTTATCTGCATGATTCCTGTATGCTGACATCAGTTAGTTGATCTTTGGACATCTGGACTTGGTTATCTTTGACATTTCTCCTATTTGTGACCTTTTAACAGTGCACTTTTTAAAAGTGTTTGCTCTTTTGGTGAGTTTCCATAATCACCTCACAGGATAAACAGACCTGAGAAACTTAAGTTTTCCTCCTAAATTCCAGTTTATAGCCCATTTAAACTGTGATGTTATGGCATTCTAAATCACTGAAACAACTTTAATACTTAGGGGAAGAGCTGAAAGTAACATTAGGTTTTTATATGCATTGAGAATAATATTGCTTTCATAGTATTATAGGTATGAATCATAACTGATATCTCACATGCTTGGGAGGATATTTTTAAGAAAATAAAGAAAAAGCCAGTAGATATGATTTATTTAGACTTCCAGGGGATTTTTCTAAAGCACCACATTAGGGGATTAAATAATTTTGACAAGTACAATATAAGAAACAGATCACTACTATGGATCTTTAAAAGTGGTTGTGAGAGAATACTTGTAAACTTGAAAAGAGTAGTCAATATTTTGTCCAGAAAGTTTTAGGCCATTTATAAACCTACCTTGATGATAGTGTTAATAACTTTTAAGGAAAAGTGAACAATAAGCTATTAAAACTTGTGTGTCCTGACACCCTAGTCCACTCCCTGACAGTGGCATCTGATTTTGGTTAAATAGGAAATAACAAAAATTTTAGATTATATTTCTTAAAAAAGAGTAACAAAGACAGATAACAAACTGTATACTAAGCACCAGAATAACCTTCTTGTAAACTTTCTTTTTGCCTAAATTATAGACTCAATGGACATGAGTCTGAGTGAACTCTGGGAGTTGGTGATGGACAGTGAGGCCTGGTGTGCTGCGATTCATGGGGTCGCAAAGAGTCAGACACGACTGAGTGACGTGACTGAACTGAACTGAACTTTCTCTATTGATTGCAACCGAAGACTAATACTCATAAAAATCAGTTTGTCTCTCCCTTTAAAAATTAAACACTTTTCTCCTTATTATGTAAGTGATAGGTCTCAGTATAGAATACTTGAAAATGCATGAAATTTCACCAATTGGATATAGCCATTATTTTCCCTTATGTTTTATGTATAACTGTGTCTATGTATGTTACAAAAGGTTGATTTTGTAGGTTAGTTATCATTTTCCATTTTCTATTCTTGCAACTTGGTTTAACTCATGAGAATTTCCAATAAGCTATTCTTAAAATTTCTCTTACATTTTATTCTTTGAATATATTAAACTTACTAAAATATATCCAAAATACTGCTGGGAATACCAATATTTATTCATAACTTTTTGCATGAATGTAATTTATCTTTTTTATAGGTCGAATTACATCCTTCCCAAATTCATATGTTAAAGCCCGAACAGTACCTCAGAATGTCACTGTATTTAGAGATAGGGCCTTTAAAAAGCTAACTAAATTAAAATGAGGTCATGAGGGTGAGTGGGTTCCAATATGACTAGTATCCTTATTAGAAGAGGAAATCTGAATCCCCAAAATACCAGGAATGCTTGGGCACACAGGGAAAACAGTGTGAGAACATTTGCTAGCAAGAAGGTGGCCACGTGCAAGCCCAGGAGAAAGGCCTCAGGAGGAACCAAACCACTGATCTTGGATTTCTTAGCCCCCAGAATATGAGAAAATAAATTTCTGTTGTTTAAATCACCCAGACTGTGGTATTTTGTAATGGCACCCATAGAAAGCTAATACATTTGTGTGCAAAAGAAGTCTAGTAAACAGACTCATCACACCTAGAAATGGTAATTGAAAGCATGCAAGGTATTCAGAGTGTGGTTCAGGACAACCCTTCCCAATCTGCCTCAGCTTCCAAATCCCTTACATTTTAGAACGGCTATCCTATCTTCAAACCATGTGAGAATTCTGATGCCTCTTCCTCCTTAAATCTAATTACTTATGATTTAAGTAATGTGTTGCTTAAGCTATTTTTGCTGTGGATCTTATATCTGAACTTACTTTTAAATGAAACAATCATTTAGTATTTTTGTTAATCAGTACCTCTCAACTAAAACATCATCACAGCTTTTTAAAAAATTCTCCAAGACAGCTCTTTCCTGTGCCCTTTTAAATTAAAAGAAAATTCCTAAAGCACAGTTGGAATAATTATTGTACTCAGAAATCTTTATGTTTTGTTAGTTATTCTTTTCCACTAAAATAGCAATAAATGCTTTTCAGACAATATCAGGAAACATATATCTATTTAAATGCACCACTATTCTTACATGCAGAGTTAAATACTAGTAATGTTTGTGAGTTTTTTCTTCAGATTTTTATTTTCTGCATACATGATGGTGATCATGGTGACAGAGTTGTTTGCAGTGTTTGCAATGCTTGCACATTAAAATTGTTTATAGAAGCAATGCAACCTGTTAGGAAAGTTAGAAAAATATTGAAAGTCCACAAAGAAGGAAAGAAGAATATCCACCAAGAATTCTACTCTGCAAAGAAAAATGATAAATACCAGTAAGATATTGATGCATCCCTAGCAATCTTTACTCTGTTTTTTCTTTATAGTTGAGATCATCATAGATATTTAACTAGTGTTAAATAGACATAGTCACCGTTCCTAGATAAGAACAAAGCAAGTAGTGGTTTATTGACAAATATTATCTACCACTGGATATATTTTAGCCACACCAATTAAATAGCAAAACACGTGGACAAAAAATACTTGGAAAGTGTAGTATGATTTTTCAAAGGTACTGAAAATCAATATTGAGTTTCTTAGCCATATAAATGGCCATAAAAGACTTTTCCCCTCAAATTTTATTCTTAAGAAAAAAGGAACCTTTTTGTTTTAATCTCCTAAAGTAAAGTCGCTCAGTCGTGTCCGACTCTTTGTGACCCCATGGACTGTAGCCTACTACGCTCCTCCATCCATGGGATTTTCCAGGCAAGAGTACTGGAGTGGGTTGCCATTTCCTTCTCCAGAGGATCTTCCTGACCCAGGGATTGAACCCAGGTCTCCCGCACCGTAGGCAGACAGTTTACCCTCTGAGCCACCAAGGAAGTCCGTAGATCTCCTAAGCCATATGCTAAGTATATAAATAAAGGACTTCATGGAGAAGGGCTGAACCACAGTAAAACTAGTAATTATTTAAATTTTTTCAAATATAGGAGAAATCTTTGTCAACTATGGTGTTAAAGAGATTTCATCTTGCTAATGCTGAACTGAATAATTACAGTCAAATCCTTCAATTTAGGAATCCAGCGAATACTGTCTATAGCGTATGGTTGGATGGTGCTTAGTCACTCAGTCATGTCTGACTCTTTGTTACCTTTGGGACTGTAGCCCACCAGGCTCCTCTGTCTGTGGGTTTTTTTTTTTTTTTTTTTTTTCAGGCAAGAATACTTGAATGAGTTGCCATTTCCTCCTCCAGGATATCTTCCCAACCCAAGGATCGAACCCACAACTCCTGTGTCTCCAGCATTGCAGGTGGATTATTTACCCACTGAGCCATTGAGGCAGCCCCAAAAATGCATGCCTGGAGAAATAGCCAAGACACAACTAGAGGGGCCCAGTTCTACTGGAAACAGCTAAAACACCAGCTAGAGGAAATGTCAAAATGAAAGCAAGAGCAAACAACAACAAAAAATCCCTGAGTACAAACAAACAAAATCTAACAGTATCTACAACTAATCTAACAGTTACGTTTGGCCATCTAAAATCTATAAAATTTACTCAGCCAAAACCTAGGAGAAGGCAAGAAACTGGAGAGAAAAGCCTAGAACTCAAATCTGTTTTGCTCTGAAGGTTACTTATCACATTAGAAATAGCAACTGTGAAACTGAACTACAGTTTTAGCAGCTTGGTAGGGTTCTAGGAGAATAAATAAGAAGAGTAAAAAGCCCAGGGTTCACTAAGATAAGGATTTTGAAACTGCCCCTGTACACCCACTTTGAGATGAGATCCAGTAGGGCTATTCTTCTAAGTAACAGTGAACCTGAAATGAACTAGCCCATGTTCCATGTTACTAGGGTCATTTGGTGACTGTAAACATGAAATTCGGACATAAAGTTGGTTCTGAGTTGGTACCCTCCCAAAGGCCTAGCAAAGGCCACAAAGATCCTCTCTAGAAGAATATATAATCATCCTCAGCCTCAAATTATTCCTCCAAATAATATCCCAAATAATTTGTTGTCAAAGATAATAAAACACATGGGGAAACATGACATCCGCTGTGAGTGAGAACCAAAGAAACCAGGCAATAACAATAAGTTAACAAGCACTTCGGCTATTAAAATTACCTGACACAGAATACAAAACAATTATGCTTCTTATTTTTTAAAAAAAAAGAGCTTGAAAATGTCTGCAGCATATACAACATATAAAAGGTGGCATAGTGAGTTAGAAAAAAGAATTGACTAAAACTTGTAGAATTGAAAAGATGATGCCTGAGGTTAGTAGATGCAAACTACATATTACACACAGAATACTTAAACAACAAGGCCCTACTGTATAGCACAGGGAACTGTATTCAGTCAGTTCAGTTCCGTTCAGTTGCTCAGTCGTGTCCGACTCTTTGTGACCCCATGGACTGTAGCACACCAGGCCTCCCTGTCCATCACCAACTCTCGGAGTTTACCCAAATTCAAGTCCATTGAGTCGGTGATGCCATCCAACCATCTCATTTTCTATCGTCCCCTTCTCCTCCTGCCTTCAATCTTCCCCAGCATCAGGGTCTTTTCAAATGAGTCAGCTCTTTGCATCAGGTGGCCAAAATATTGGAGCTTCAGCTTCAACATCACTCCTTCCAATGAACACTCAGGACTGATTAACTTTAGGATGGACTGGTTGGATCCTCTTGCAGTCCAAGGGACTCTCAAGAGTCTTCTCCAACACCACAGTTCAAAATCATCAATTCTTCGGCGCTCAGCCTTCTTCACAGTCCAACTCTCACATCCAAACATGACCACAGGAAAAACCATAGCCTTGAAGAGATGGACCTTTGTTGGCAAGGTAATGCCTTTGCTTTTTAACATGCTGTCTAGCTTGGTCAAAACTTTTCCTTCCAAGGAGTAAGCGTCTTTTAATTTCATGGCTGCAGTCACTATCTGCATTGATTTTGGAGCCCCCCAAAATAAAATCAGCCACTGTTTCCACTATTTACCCATCTAATTGCCATGAAGTGATGAGACCAGATGCCATGATATTAGTTTTTTGAATGTTAAGCTTTAAGCCAACTTTTTCACTCTCCACTTTCACTTTCATCAAGAGGCTTTTGAGTTCCTCTTCACTTTCTGCCATAAGGGTGGGGTCATCTGCATATCTGAGGTTATTGATATTTCTCCCAGCAATCTTGATTCCAGCTTGTGCTTCATCCAGCCCAGCGTTTCTCATGATGTACTCTGCATATAAGTTAAATAAGCAGGGTGACAATAAACTGCTTCGACGTACTCCTTTCCCAATTTGGAACCAGTCTATTGTTCCATGTCCAGTTCTAACTGCTGCTTCCTGATCTGCATACAGATTTCTCAAAGGTAAATCAGGTGGTCTGGTATTTCCATCTTTTGAAGAATTTTCCACAGTTTATTGTGATCCACACAGTCAAAGGCTTTGGCATAGTCAATAAAGCAGAAATAGATGTTTTTCTGGAACTCTCTTGCTTTTTCTATGATCCAGCAGATGTTGGCAATTTGATCTCTGATTCCTCTGCCTTTTCTAAAACCCGCTTGAACATCTGGAAGCTCACAGTACATGTATTGCTGAAGCCTGGCTTGGAGAATTTTGAGCATTACTTTACTAGCGTGTAAGATGAGTGCAATTTTGTGGTTAGTTTGAGCATTCTTTGGCATTGCCTTTCTTTGGGATTGGATTAAAAACTGACCTTTTCCAGTCCTGTAGCCACTGCTGTTTTCCAAATTTGCTAGCATATTGAGTGTAGCACTTTCACAGCATCATCTTTCAGGATTTGAAATAGCTCAACTGGAATTCCATCACCTCCACTAGCTTTGTTCATAGTGATGCTTCCTCAGGCCCACTTGACTCCACATTCCAGGATGTCTGGCTCTAGGTCAGTGATCACACCATCGTGATTATCTGGGTCATGAAGATCTTTTTTTGTACAGTTCTGTGTATTCTTGCCATCTCTGCTTAATATTTTCTACTTCTGTTAGGTCCACACCGTCTATGCCCTTAATTGTGCCCATCTTTGCATGAAATGTTCCCTTGGTATCTCTAATTTTCTTGAAGAGATCTCTAGTCTTTCCTATTCTATTATTCTCCTCTATTTTTTGCACTGATCACTGAGGAAGGCTTTCTTATCTCTCCTTGCTATTCTTTGGAACTCTGCATTCAGATGTTTATATCTTTCCTTTTCTCCTTTGCTTTTCACTTCTCTTCTTTTCACAGCTATTTGTAATGCCTCCCCAGACAGCCATTTTGCTTTTTTGCATTTCTTTTCCATGGGGATGGTCTTGTTCCCTGTCTCCTGTACAACGTCACGAACCTCATTCCATAGTTCATCAGGCACTCTGTCTATCAGATCCAGTCCCTTAAATCTATTTCTCACTTCCACTGAATAATCATAAGGGATTTGATTTAGGTCATATCTGAATGGTCTAGTGATTTTCCCCACTGTCTTCAAATTAAGTCTGAATTTGGCAATAAGGAGTTCATGATCTGAGCCACAGTCAGCTCCTGGTCTTGTTTTTGCTGACTGTATAGAGCTTCTCCATCTCTGGCTGCAAAGAATACAATCAATCTGATTTCAGTGTTGGCCATCTGGTGATGTCCATGAATAGAGTCTTCTCTGTGTTGTTGGAAGAGGGTATTTGCTATGACCAGTGCATTCTTTTGGCAAAATTCTATTAGCATTTGCCCTGCTTCATTCTGTACTCCAAAGCCAAATTTGCCTGTTACTCAAGGTGTTTCTTGACTTCCTATTTTTGCATTCCAGTCCCCTATAATGAAAAGGACATCTTTTTTGGGTGTTAGTTCTATAAGGTCTTGTAGGTCTTCATAGAACCGTTCAACTTCAGCATCTTCAGCGTTACTGATTGGGGCATAGACTTTGATTACCATGATATTGAATTGTTTCACTTGGAAATGAACAGAGATCATTCTGTCGTTTTTGAGATTGCATCCAAGTACTGCATTTTGGATTCTTTTGTTGACTATGAAGGCTACTCCATTTCTTCTAAGGGATTCCTGTCCACAGTAGTAGATATAATGGTCATCTGTATTCAATATGTTGTGATAAATCATAATGAGAAAGAATATAAAAACGAATGTATATATATATATAGAACTGAATCACTTTGCTGTATAGCAGAAATTAACACAGCATTATACATCAACTACACTTCAATAAAAAAGATCAATGGATGACTTTCATGGTAATTAAAACACAGTTTTAAGGAAATCGTGGAAGGAAAACACAGTTGAAGAAGGAATTAGTGAATTGCAAGGAAGTCTAAGACAAATGACTTAGAGTGCAATTAAGGGAGGCAAAAGTGATGAGTCCAAAAAAAAAAAAACCAAAAAAGCAAACAAAACAAAAAGATAGAGTAGAAGACATAGATTGTTGAAAAAGTAAAACCTAAGTTAGCTAGAATTGGAATCCCATTGGGAGAGGTGAGAAAGAAAGAGACAGAAGTACTACTTAACAAAATAACAGCTGAGAAGTTTCTGGATGTGATGGGCAACACTAATCAACAGATTTGAGAAACAAAACATCTCAAGAAAAATAAACAAAAAACCAGTTTTTAACTAGAACATGGTATCCAGACATAACTGCGTACAATTGTAGTGTGACACCTATAGCACAGGAAATTTTATATATGAGAGTAAATGAAGTATAAGACCTAAAATTAGCATTGTGAACTGCCTTGCCATCTGAAAGCGGGAGGGCCTCTGATGACCCAACCTCAAGTTCGCATTTCCATGGTGCTCCTGCAGAGAAGACCCCCTGCCCCCAGCCAACAGCCTTGTTTTTCACAGCAACCAAGCACAGTGCCTGCTTTTCCCTGACGCTGGGCTTCAGTTCCCCGACAGCCCATGGAATTATTCTAACTAGACAATTACATTCTTCAGCAAGAATAAGAGGGCATTGCATGATTCTGTTACTACAAAATTTGCTGCTGCTGATCTCATCTCATCAGCATCAGTGCCTTGCATTCAGCCATCCCCATAACCTAGAACAAGGATCTCTCCTTCATTAACAGGTTGAATTATCTATCAAAACAGTAAGCTTGTTTCTGCTTATTGCTTTCTTTCCAGCACCTAATATAATGTCAGGCATATTATAGGCTCAATAAACAGCTGTTGTATAGGTAAAGAAAAACAGCAACAACTAAATAAGCATTTTTTTTTGTCAGGGTATCACCAAACTGAATAACCTAGTTTAGGTTCAGAGTGAATAGGGAAGGAACTTTCAGTTTTTCTGACACCTTTAGAGGTTTTTGAGATTTGTAAATGATTCATCTCTTGTTCAGTTAAAGGAACACTGCAAACATTTCTTTTTTCAAAAAAAATAATCCATCAGAGATTGGTGGTTGCCTAGTTGCATCCTTTCTATGCCTCCCTATCTTTTATTTTTTAAGACATGATTTTATAGACATCCATCCTTCTTGGTTTTAGCAAATAATGGCAATCATGTTCCCTTCACACATAATCGATTTATGATGAGAGTACAAAGTGGAACATGACCTAATTCTGGTCAACAAAATGTGAGTAAGCATGCTCTGGGAAATGATTCTGTGCCCATAATAGCTACATAGGGAGCAATAATCTCTTGTCTTTTTTACCTGGTACACAAGTCCTGTTATTAAGATGAAAGTTAGACTGAAAATAAAATAAGATGGTCAGAGAAAAAAATGGAAAGGATTTGAGTCCTGGATGTTACTGAGTCACTGAATTATCCAGTCTAAGATCTACCATACTTCTGGGTACTTTATTATTATAATTTCTAAGCCACTCTGCATTTTTCACTATAGTTGTTGACATTACTTGCAACCCAAAACATCTAAGTAATACATGTGATTTACATGTTATATTTTCTAAGCTCTTGAATGTGTTAGATATTGTTATATCACAGTGTATAAAAGATAACTATTTAATTAGATAAGAGCACTCTTTAAAAAAAAATCTCTGATACTATAGATGTTGTTCCAATTGTCTTCTGATAAGGGATGATTTTTAGAATTCTAAGATTAGTCTGATTTCTATTCATTTGTGGGGAAATAGAATCTTTTGTCTTTTCCTAAGGAGTTGTGGATTATATTTGTCTTATATATTTAAAATTTAACTAGAATATTTTAGTTGGATTTCATTTTGAAATGGTTTGTTTGGAATTTAGTTAGCCATTTAAAATTGTGTTCTGTGTAGGTTTTAGTAACAAAAATGATTATTTTTATTGCTTTGTCTTTGCTTTTTACTTCCTTCCCAATTTTCCTAGTAGTTTCCTAAAGACTGCCAATGATTGTTAGGTTAAATTTCCAATCTCTATCCTTGTATTCATTGTAGTAGGTTCCTTTGGTGTCCTTCCCAGGTTTCCTTTACTAGACCTTGTCTAGATTTCCCAGGTGCTATGAGTATCGGCTGCTGATAGCTAACCGCTGCCCCCTTCTCCTCAGATCACCTTTGGCTCACCCAGAGAAGCATAGGATCTTATTTGGGGATACAAAAAGCCAGCCCCTTTGCCATAAGGTGGGACACATATCATTTACCTTCCAAATTTGCCTGTAGGATGCACAGAACCTAGTCTGGATTAACCTCTTTGTCTGACTGCTTCCTTCACTTAATTTTGCTGTACATGTCTCTTTTCCTCTTAACAGGACATAAGTCATATTAGATTTGGTGTCCACTCTATCTCAATATGACCTTGTATTAACTTAACTAATTATATCACAACAACTCTATTAAGGTTGTTGCAAATAAGGTCACATTCTGAGGTAATGGGGTTTAGGGCTTCAATATATATTTTGCAGGACACAGTTCAACTTATTGTAGTATCAAATTTTCTTCTAATTGTGATTCTATTTGCCTATACTTTTTTTTTCTTATCCACAGTGCTTAGCTCCCTGACACTTTAAAATACTGAAGACATGAAAACCTGCAATTCATTTTTGTACATGATATTTGCTCTTCTAAAGGTGAATCCTCTTTCTGTCACTATCTATGGTGATTTAATTGGGAGACTTATACCTCCCATGTTAAAATGGAGGACCGCTAGTTTACCCTTCATTTACTTCTTGACAAATGGATTTTTTCCCCAAAGAGGCAGGAAGTATTAGTAAGGAAATAGAATGAAACACAAAAGAAGAGATGGTCAGAAAGCAACATCTACAAGATTGTCGCTGGGTTGTTGACATGTTTCTAAACACCAGGGAGAGAGAGGGGTAGGAAAAGCTACTTTTCAGTAAACCAGATGTTTTCAGAAGAATAACTAGTCTCCCAGTGATTGCACTTTCCAGTTGATATCCATCTGCTTTATCACTATTGGATGGTCTTCTTCCCAGATTTCAGCATTGAAATATTGACTCTTAGTCTTTATTTTGACTTCAATGTGACTTTTCACTTTTTCCTTATATCAATAGGTTGTACTCTTTCTGAGACAAGAAGCATTTTAAATTTAAATGACACTCCTTGCTTACCAAATTAAATCACAACTCCTTAGCGGTGTATGAGGAAAGATGCTTCCTGACATCGCTTCAAACTAGTTTTCTACTCATATTAACTTAATATCGCTACACTAACCTGACAGGAGAGCTTACTTTTGGAACCAAAGGCATGGAGATACACTGAATAATTCATAACATTTGCCATGCACTAAGTAAGGTACTTTACATACTTTATTTCAATCAGTCCTCAAACCAACCTGATGAGAAGAGTATTATCCTCATTAAACACTTAATGAAAATGAGCACAGAGAAATCAAATCATTTATTAGCAGCCATATAGCCAGTAATTAATGAAACAGAATTTTGCCCTTTGTTGAATTCCAAAGCCCGTAGTATTACCCACAAACTGTATTTTCCCTCAATTTGAGGAAACCAAAAGGACATGATAACTCATACTCAATGCAAGCCACCTTTGATATTCTAAGATCTGTTCTGTGGAAGGGAAGTATATTTTTTCCAGTTACTATTGTGGCAAATCCACAACATGCATGGTGAGTTAAAACAATGGAAATATACCATCTTCTAGGTGTTGAGGTCAGAATTCTGAAACGGTTTTCATTGAGCTAAAGTCAAGGTGACAGTGCAGCTGCATTCCTCTGAGACTCTAGGCTGAAATCTATTTCCTTGCCTTCCCCAGCTTTTAGAGGCCACTTGCATTCCTTGGCTTGTGACTTAATTCTATCTTCAAAACCAGCAATGAACAGTCAAGTCTTTTCATGTTGCATCACTCTGACACCAACTCTCTTCTTCCTCCTTTCACTTATAAGGACCTTCATGACTACACTGAGTCCCCCTGGATAACCCAGGATAATCTCCTCATCTCAAGGCTAGATAATTAGAAACTTTAATTACATGTTCAACATTAATTCCCCCTTGCTATAAGCGGCTATTTGTCTACTGCAAGATAGACAAGTGTCTTTACAGTGGTGATGCTCAGAGCTAGGCATTATGACAGTCGCTAATCTATTTGGAGTAAAATTCTTCCAACAAGTGTGAGTTCAAGGAACGGGGCCCAGCTTCTGGTTGAAAAATGCAACAAAAATTATATAAAGCATCTGATTCCCAGACAAGGTAATTCAGATTCAGGAAGGTATTCAAAATTTGTCTGTGGAGATGAATTACAAAATAGGAGATCAAGACAAAAGTCTTGTTATAGGATCAGGTTACAGAGTTGAGAGAAGCCTTCTCCAGAAAGCTTAATAATTTTACAGGAACTCATAACTCACTCCAAGCAATCTTGCCCAAGGCAACAAGATCAATGCCACATCCCACGTTTTGCTGGAAATAGTACTCAATATTTGTTCACATTTACTCAGGATAATCTCAAAAAGTACATAGTATGGAGACTTTGGAAGGAATCATCAATGCTCATAGCTAACAAAGGGTGAAAACTGGCATTTTCTTCCATTTAGATGCTATGCATCCATCAAGGTCAACTGAGAATCCACATCTACCTTGAATCCTACCCCAATTCTCTCCTCAGGAATCATCTCTCCTGGGATTGCCAAGGTACTTCCTGTGCTTATCCCTGTAGCACTCACAACTCGCCATCTACAATATCTGTGAAATGATACCCCCAGTAAAAACGTAGAATTCTGCTTACCAGATTTTATCTTTTAATAGAGTTTTAATCCTGAAAACTGTAGCTTCTTCTTAACATTTTTATTTGAAACAATTGCCATTATTACTTGTAAATACACACAAAAATATGAAAATATTTAGTATATTATCTAGTATTTTCCATTCAAAGAATGGGGACAGATATAGCTACATAAATCTGTCATTTGGTTTATGTTTTTGTTATCTATCTATCTATTTACTTACATACTGAGTCTGAAAGACAGCTGAACCTTTAACTAATCTTGCTCACCTGTTAGCACTGAAGAACGTGCAGAAACACTGCCCAGTTTTGGTGGTTGTGAAAATGACAGCATAACAAAGCAGAACCCAAGGTGCCTGGCTAGCATGATATCTGAATTGAGGAAATTTTCTTTCCTTCTTGCTCTGCACCTCCCCCCCCCTTATTTGCCTTTGGGTAGAACATCTGCTTTACCTTTTCAGGTTACTGTCAGTATTGGTATAAATCAGTTGGAGGAGGGTGTGGTTATGCAAATGCTCAGGACTCCTATGGGGGCAGCTCCCCATGATGCAGGCTTTTCACAGGTGAGTCAGCATTGGAGAATAAATGGGTTATTGTGTCTTGGCACCCATGGCTACATCCATAACATGCCAAGTCAAATCTCACTGGGCAATTATGGGATTCTCTTAATGCTCCTTAAGTCCTTTCTTTGGCAGACATCCCTCAGGTTATGACATTTTGCATGACATTAAAGGAAAAAAAAACAGAAAAACATAAGTAAGATAGTAGCAATAATAGCAGATGGACTGTGCCAGTTAGTTTAGAAGATGAATGAGGTGACCAAAACAGCAGTTGAGAAGTCCACTTGAAATAAAATGATCAAAAGCTGCAATCCATCACCCTCTGAGTGATGTTGATACAAGCTTAATGTTAGTGAACTAAAACTTGGGCATTGAATTGATGGTTTTGATGGTTCTCAAAGGACCATGGCGAGACTAGTCACAGTCTAGACAGTACTGAGAATGACACAGCCGTAGAGACAGAGCATGAACTGTATTCCAAATAGGAACAATGAGTGCTTGAAATATCATGCAACTGGAATAGATTGGAAGAGAAAGACATGCCAGGTTCCCAATAGGAGCTCAGGGATTTAGGTTGGTAGTAAACAGGATGATGATTCAGTGAGTTGAGAAAGGTATTGCTGCAAAACTCCTTTTTTTCCTCAAAACTCTAAAAATTCTTCTGCATTGATAGGTTTAAAAACTATTGTTATATATTTATATCTGTCAGTGTTAATTTTTTAAAAGTTTGTTTAGAACATGATATTGGAACTACTAGTTTTGTTCTCTAAAAAGTTCTTGGGTAAAGCTCATGCATGTTTATTTTGTTATATACTAATATAATGTTTGAAGTAATTTTTTATACTCTTGGTCCAATCCTTAGTAATCACAGAATACATTCTTAAAAAATTCACAAATGCAACTGTTTGTTAAGTATGTTTTGGTATCTAACAGGTATCATTACATTTTCAAAGACAATAATTAAGTGAGAAGATATTTGATTTATTGACTCTTCCTCCCTGAGCTATGCTGTTGGGCTATTTAAGTCGTGAATCTCGAAGGGCAGTTCAGAGTAGACTTTGGCTAGGAAATAAAGCAGTTGTTTTTATTATACACTCTGTGAACAGTTTAAGAAGGATCACATTTACATAGCTGTCTGTTATGCTAATATTATAGTTTCCTAATTCCAATTCACATAAAATTATACCAGATAGTAGCAATTTCCATTGATTGATGATGAGCCTGTCAGGACTCATTCCACTCCCTTCCTTTCAACAAACATTTACTGAGCATATAATAGATACTGGGTACTTTGCTAGATACAGATGCTACAGAGAGAACTACAAAAACAAAGGCCCCACCTCTTTGAGTAGAGAGAAAGATACAGTACAAGAGAGAAAAGAAATCAGAAGCTATAATATTGTGGGATATGATATAAGGTTGCATAAAGTGCTGAGGGTACCAGGGGCAGGTTACTTCTGCCAGAGAGGAGGTAGGGGAAGAGGTATTTATTAAAAACTTTCAAAAGATCCCCCACCAAGGTTCCCTGATAGCTCAATTGGTAAAGAATTCACCTGCAATGGAGGAGACCCTGGTTCAATTCCTGGGTCAGGAAGATCCACTGGAGAAAGGATAGGCTACCCACTCCAGTATTCTTGGGCTTCCCTTGTGGCTCAGCTGATAAAGAATCTGTCTGCAACGTGGGAGACCTGGGTTCAATCCTGGGTTGGTAAGATCCCCTGGAAAAGGGAAAGGCTACCCACTCCAGTATGCTGGCCTGGAGAATTCCATGGACTATAGTCCATGGGGTCACAAAGAGTCAGACAGACTGAGCAACTTTCACTTTCACTTTTCGCAAGACCCTGCCTGAATTATGATTGGAAGGAAGGGAAGGAACTTGCAATCCAAAGAAGGGAGATCAAAAGTCCCTTCCAAGTAGGAATCAACAAGGGAAAGACCACAAAGCAAGAGAAACCTCATTGTGTTCAGTTGTTCAAAAGAAATTAGTGTTGCAGAGAAGGAAAGGCAGGTAGTGAATAAAGTGACAAGGCTGTAGAGATCACAAAGGGTCTTAGATTTTATTCTAAGAAATTTTGATTTTTCTTGAAGATCACAGGCAGAAAAATGTAAAAAAGTTTTAAGCAGAGAAGTGACCCTGTAGCAGATAGCATTTGAATTGTCTTTCTTCCAGAGTCACTCTCTTCAGGTTCACTACATCACTCTGACCATGCTCACCCCTGCCATAATTTGATATACCAGTGGTCTTTCCTGATCAAAGTTGAGGCGATTGTGTTATCTCTATTAGGGAGTTGACATTCTAAGTTCTATGTAACATAAAAGACAGATGCTATAGAGTGGTTCTATCTTTGGAAAAGCAAAGATCATGACTTTGGAAAAGCAAAGTCATGATCTACAAATGATTGACTGAATGGTAGAATTACTGCTAAGAAAATGAAAACTATAATTATGACCAAATTGTGAATGTCAAACCTTAAGGATGAAAAAGGACACGGTGAGCACTACAGATGCTGATAGAGTTTGGGCTGAAAAGCAAAACTATTAGCCAAATTCCAACATATTCAATGAAAGTAGAGACAGAACTACCAAACAACTGTATAGAAATAATGAGGATGAGGTAATACTACAGCCAACTGATAGCCTTCAAAAATAATTTTCAGTAGAATTTAACATAATTGTATATGGCAGCACCACAGAGACTACTTTATGAAAAGGATACAAGTATTCTGAATCCTTTTGAAATGAGAATTCTCAATTCTCTCAAAATGAGAATTCCAGAAGGCACGTTGGAAAAGTTTGAGGAAAGGAAGAAATTAGATTAGGAAGAAGAAACAAAATGCATTAAAGTTGATTGTGTGTGGTGGGGGTCATCTCACCTTGTGTAATGAGGTTGAGGGCATGTATCAAGAGTTACATAAAAAAATCACTCCTAAATTGACAGGAAAACATAAATAACTATGAAGTATTTGTAAGCAAGTGTTCTTGCACATTTTAGTTTTAATACTATATGACTTGTATGAAAATATATGAACAGCGTTTGAACCATTGAAAATCCAGTCTTCTTATGGGTGGGTCATGGCATCTGGTCCCATCACTTCATGGGAAATAGATGGGGAAACAGTGGAAACAGTGTCAGACTTTATTTTTGGGGGCTCCAAAATGACTGCAGATGGTGACTGCAACCATGAAATTAAAAGATGCTTACTCCTTGGAAGAAAAGTTATGACTAATCTAAATAGCATACTGAAAAGCAGAGACATTACTTTGCCAACAAAGGTCCGTCTAGTCAAGGCTATGGTTTTTCCTGTGGTCATGTATGGATGTGAGAGTTGGACTGTGAAGAAAGCTGAGTGCCGAAGAATTGATGTTTTTGAACTGTGGTGTTTGAGAAGACTCCTGAGAGTCCCTTGGACTGCAAGGAGATCCAACCAGTCCATACTGAAGGAGATCAGCCCTGGTTGTTCTTTGGAGGGAATGATGCTAAAGCTGAAGCTCCAGTACTTTGGCCACCTCATGCGAAGAGTTGACTCATTGGAAAAGACTCTGATGCTGGGAGGGATTGAGGGCAGGAGGAAAATGGGATGACAGAGGATTAGATGACTGGATGGCATCACCGACTCGATGGACGTGAGTTTGAGTGAACTCCGGGAGTTGGGGACAGGGAGGCCTGGCGTGCTGCGATTCATGGGGTCGCAAAGAGTTGGACACGACTGAGCAACTGAACTGAACTGACTAAACTGATAGAGCAAATTAAAAATGAGAATTTATTTTTCTTGAGTGAGATGGACTGTTCTAGAGAAGCCTTGTTTCTGGATAGAGGACTGCCTCCACTGGGTGGAAATGTTGCAGTGAAATCCTGCTTGTGCTGAGTTGAATCTGGGAATCCATCAGGTAACAGATACCAGATTCCTTCTGAAATGGTGAAGTGTATATAAATATTAGTGTCATTATTGTTAAAAAGCTTTTGTGCAGATTCATGATGAGATTCTTGGTGGTAAAAGACAATAATTGCCATTTACTGAACACTTTCTATGCTCACACTGTGTAAGTATTTACAAGGTGATTTCATTAAATTCTAACAAAATTGTGTGAGTGGGTATGATTATGCCCATTTTATTGATGAGGAATTGGAGGACTACATGCTTAAATAACTTTCCCAGTTTCCCACAGGTAGCTAGAAAGAATCAGAGCTGAACAATTCCCAATCTGTGGTGTCTCTGCAGAATTACCAGCAAATCAATGAGAAGTTTTCTGTATACCATAGGCTCTATACTATACACATTTAATAATTCAGGATTGCTCTTCCAAATGCTATTGCTATTTTGTTTTTTCCAGACATTTATCCCTGAAATTTAGTAAACTAAAATTTTAGTTTTAGTGCCTTTTAATTATCCTCCATGTAGCTAAAGGGGTTCGGCCTATTTTATAAGAGGTGACCTTATGGTCTAAATAGTTAGGATTTCCTAGGAATTAGGTTAATTGCATTAATAATCAGCCTTTCCCCCCAGTTTAAGTATTATGTATGCTTGTGTACTCAGTCATTTCAGTTGTGTCCAACTCTTTGTGTCCCTGTGGACTATAGCCCACCAGGCTCCTTAGTCCATGGGATTCTCCAGGCAAGAATACTTGAATGGGTTGCCATGCCCTCCTCCAGGGGATCTTCCTGACCCAGGGATCAAACCCACGTCTCCTGTGGCTCCTGCCTTGCAGGCAGATTTGTTACCACTGAGCCACCAGGGAAGCCCCTTAAACAGTATAAATACACGAGTCTTTGTTCACTGCAACATTATATTTGATGTTGAAACAGAATTTGAGTGGAGGTTTGGGTGCACTAGATTATCTTTCATGTCAATTTTCACCTGTGTTCCTTCTTTTTTTAAATTTTAGTCTCAAACAGAGTATCATGAAGTCAACCTGAAATTTTCCTTAAGGTCAAGATTTTACCTAGGACATTAAGATTCAACTTGTTGCCTCAAGTTTCAACTTGTCTTTTCTGTGAACTTGATATCAAAGGCCTTGGAATTGTTCTCAGTTTAACTTTTTATTTCCTCTTAATTATTTCTAATATAAGCAGAAAAGTCAAGGTGCTAATTGGTCTCTTCAGAATTACTTTTTGCTTTTTAATTCTCTTACATCTTCCCTGAAATTTACAGGAGATGGAAAAAGTTGCAATATGAATATGTAGAATGCTTAAAATATAGTCTTTCCCAGGTAAGAGCAGCTTTGCCAGGCAGCTTCTAAGATTGTTCAAATATCTATGATGTTTTCTCTCCATCTATCTTCAGCTGGTTTCTTTATTGCCTTCTACCAGTCTGAAGAAATTTTACTTCATGATCCTGACAGAGTGCTTATTCTTATAGAAGTGAGTCCCATTTTTCTTAGACAATTATAGATGTAACTTTAGAAAATATTGAAGCAAAACATACAAGTTTTCCAAGTATTTCTTCAATAGCATAATTTTACCACAGAATCTAGTGAATTCCTTATAAAACCACAGTTCTAAATTCAAACTCTCAGAGATTGCTATTGTTTTTAAACTACCTAAAATTGTCTTCTTTTGTCAACATGGATTTCCATTTCTAATTTCTTGGTTTTTAAGTGTATCTTTTGTATTGCATGTCCTATGGCAACTGAGAATTTTCTGGTAACTTGTGTCAAGTCTTGTGTTTTTCTCTCATTTAAAAGCAATACTGGATCTTATGCCTTAGAGAATCTTGTTTTTATAATGAAATAATTTTTAAAATCTAAATGATCCCCATATTAGGTTTTCAATCCATTCCCACTTCTTGAATCTGTTCTTTACTTTCCCACTTTTTGCTCCTAAATTCCTACTTCTAATTCTAAATATCCTACCTGTTCACAGCCTTTAAAATAGATTAGTTAAATAATAAATTACATAGTTTTTTTCTTTTTATACAGAAAAAATATATAGAGAGAATAAATATATAGATATTACAAAAATGTCACCACAGCTGTTACTTAAATCTTAACATATTCTTAATACATATACAAAGTAGTAGGGGCATGTTCTTGTCACATAGAAGGAGTTACGAGTTTTTTTCAACTACACAGAGACCCAAACTCAAAGAGAGAACATGAAAAATTCTATCTCAGCTTAGGATTCTACAGCTTTAAAAACATGATTGGACAAATATCATGGAATGGAACATATGTGCTTGAATAGTTGTCTCTGAAGTCTTTTAACATTCACTGCAAAGTCACTTTAACGCCCCTTAGAGATACAGACTACTTCTGCAATCTTCAAGCAATACTGTTTTAAGGAAAGGAAGTAAAAAAGACTTAAGTTTCATTAGCTTTGCTATTGTCTTGCTCAGACTTTGTTTCCTACACTCATGTGACTTACTTACGATATAACAGGGAAACAGACAATGAATCATCACTCTCTGGTCTCTCATTCCCAATTTCTTGATTGGTTCCTTTACAGTATCCCATTCCACGGGGCTAGTTTCTTGCCTTATTCTCCAGTGTTTCTAGAGACCAAAGCATTTTCCCTGGGCCATGTGCTATCGGACCAGCCCAAATGTCCTTTTGTGTAGATGACATTCTGCTGAAGACCTCTCTGACGTCTTGCTCAGTTTAAATCTTTAGAGCTTTGCCTAAATCCAGTGTTCCCTGAAAATGACTTTCTGACTGTCCATAACCCAACTGATTACCTGTGCTCCCCTTTCAGAGCAGACTGGTCTCCCAGGCCTGACCATTCTCTCTCTGATCCATTGTCATTTTCCTAGGATATTCTTTATGATAGTGCAGGAATGTTTCTGAAATTCCAGTCACACTATATGCTCTTAATCACTTAGCCAGTGATTAGTTGTTTTTTTCAAAGGAAGAATGCTCAGTTGCTCAGTCATGGCCAACTCTTAGCGACCCTGTGGATTGTAGCCCACAAGGCTCCTCTGTCCATGGAATTTTTCAGGCATGAGTCATAGAAAAATGGTACATAAAATAAAAATTTAAAACTCAAAGCAGAATTGCTATAGGAGAAAAATGAAGTAGTTTAAAAGGGAAAGAAAATGTAGCATTGTAACTACATATAGTAATATTACATTATTATGGTCAGCATTTAGATTTTTTATAAGGATGCCATGGTAAGGATGAACATCAGCGAGTGTAGTGAAATGAAAATAAAACCTAAATATGTCAGTGATTGCAATGTGAGTTTAATTTGGGGGGGGGAGATATAACCTACTTGTCACTTATCAAAAATTATTTTACAAAATAAATTGAACTGAGACTCAAACATATATGTACATTCATGTTCACAGTAGCATTACTCACAATAGCTAAAAGATGGAAGCAATCCAAGTGTGCATCGATGGATAAATGGATAATCAAAATACACTACATGCTACATGAAAGTGGTTTAAACAGTATCTTTAGAAGTTTATTCTTCAAGAAGTCAGATCACTTTGATTATATAGGTTTATAATGTTCTGACATCTCCTTTACATAAAATCAAGATGTTTTTACTTTTGTAAGAGGCAATTGATAGACTAAACTTTCCCAACTCCTTCTATTGCACCTTTGCTTAAAAAGATTCAATAGCCCCCTACCAGCTCTGAAATAAATTCTTGATTATCTAGTTCCATTCAGGCATTTTTGTTTCCTTACAGCCACCTAACACAAACTTGCCATTTCAATTGATAACGTCTTCATCAAAAAATGTATCCATTCTAACATTGGGCTTATTCTCAGATTATGATCCTGCTCCAGAAGGCTCTTCACTGTTTCCTTTCTTATCCTGAAAATACCAAACATCTGTTAACAGAGCTTCTAGCTCTAGAATTAAGAGAATAACTAGTGCTGGATTTACTATCTATCTATGGATAAGAGCAGGCTAGACTATAAAAGGTGACAATCTGAAAGCAGTGGAGCACAAGCAAGCAGGATTTGAGGAGCTACAATCCAGAAAGAAGAAGAGCAGAGATATTAAGATGACATGCTGGTATTCTGCCTGCCTACCAAAACAAAGCAAAAGTATATCTAAATAAATCCAAAAGAAAAAGAAAATGTTAACCCTTTTAGATTAAGACAACAACACTGTGACATTCTTTAATTTTTAATCCTCTGGCTTGAAATAACATGTTATGAAACGTGTTAAAAATACACAAAACACAGTAAGCAAAAATCATGAGAAAAGCAACAGACAATATAAATGAACTACAGGGTTGTACAGATGTTAGCTTTATCAGACAGGGAATTTAAAATAATTATGGTTAATATATTCAAAATTTAGAGTAGTATGTAGAATTTCAGCAGAGACCTCGAATGCATTAAAAAATAGACAAATGGGAATTCTGTACCTAATATTAAATACTGAATTGCAGATTCATTTAATATCAGACTAAACATAGCAGAAAGGAGGATTAGTAAACCAGAAAATAGACCAATAGTATCCAGATTGATCCACAGAGATGAAATAAATGATAGATTGTACAGAAAGTATAAAATATATATATAGTAAATATCCAATATATGATATGAAAGAGAATATGAGACAGTCAGTGTTTGAAAAATTTCTGGGTCAAAATTTCTCAAAACTAATGGTGGCTCAGCTGGTAAAGAATCTGCCTGCAATGAGGGAGATTTGGGTTCAATCCCTGGGTTGGGAAGATCCCCTGGAGAAGGGAATGGCTACCCACTCCAGTATTCTGACCTGGAGAATTCCATGGACTCTATAGTCCATGGGGGTCTCAAAGGGTCAGACATGACTGAGTGACTTTTACTTTCACTTTCAATGAAAGATATCAAACAATATGACCTATGAAGTTCTCTGTTCCCCTGTCTCTACTGTATGGGAAAAATATATATTTGTGATAAATGATAGACTTCAATAAGAAAGAAGAAAACACCCTCCGAAAGAAAGCAGAAGAATGTCTTCCTGACTGTGGAGTTGAGAGAGATGTTTTAGACAGATTACAAAAGTATTAGCTGTCTATGGGTAAAATTGGCATTATTAAAATCAAAAATTCTGTCTTTAAAAGGTACCTTAAAGAGATTAAAAGACAAAGTTGCAGACCAGGAACAGAAGACATTTGCAATGAATTATTTGACAATGGATTCACATCTAGAAATTTTAAAAAAACATAAATAAGAAAACACAACTAAAATTAAAAAATAGCAAGACTTGGAAAAAGTTCACAAAGTATGGTATCTAATTGGTCAAATAAGCATATGAAAAATTGTTCAACATGATTATTCATCATGGAAATGCAAATTAAATCCACAAGGTGATGTCTTTATAATCACCCCAAAGGCTAAAACTACATAGACTGATCACATGCAGAGTGGCAAGTATGTGGTCAGCTGGAACTCATATATATTACTGGTGATAGTACTAGTTGGTACAACCATTAAAAAAAAACTGCTTCAAATATATAGTTAACCTGTACATACATATACCATTTAACCCAGAAAGTTTACTTTCTTATATAGAGCTAAGAAAAAAGTTCTTAATATCCACAAAAGGAATATATATATATATATATATACACACACATATATCTGCTTTATTTGTCATAATTAAAATTGGATATAATAATTAAAATATCTAGCAACAAGAGAATGGCAGTGAACAACAATATTAAATCTCACAAACATGATATTGAGAAAAAGAATCAAGATACAGAAGACTATGTAGTTTATTATTTACTGTATGAAAATCAGAAACAGGTTGAACTCATATATGATGACAGAAGTCAGATTGGTGATAACCTAATGGGGGAAATTTGAGGTGGGCATAAGAAAGCTGTTGGGATGCCAACATTGATCAAGATCTTTATACAGCTGGTGATATATGGATTTTTATAGATTAAAAAATCTGAATCTATGTTATAAGATATGCCAGTAAAATGATAAATATACATCTTGATACATTTTCACAAAGTGAATATAGCCCCTTTACCTGATAAAAACATTATCTGCCTCTAAAAGTGCTCTTCATATCCCCTACTCGTATCTTCCATCCCCAGGGATAACCATTTTCCTGACTACTGACACTCTAGATTACTTTTGCCTGGCTTTGAACTTCATATTAATTGGATTGCTTATAGTTGTTGTTTATTTAGTTGCTTTACAGTATTCCATTGAATGAATATACCACAATTAATTTTCATTCATTCATTCTACTAGAGATGGTATTTATGGTTTTTCCAGGGTGATTATATGTAGTCCTTCTAAAAGCATTCTTGTATGTGTTTTTGATGAACATAATTATGTATTTCTGGTAGATAAGTTCATCTGAGTAGAATATCTGGGTCTACCAAGATGTATTTATTTCCCTAAGGTGAAGCATAATTATCATTCAGTGCAAATTCCTTTCAGCACTTAACAGTCATTAAGTTTTACCATCTCTGAAATCCAGAAGTGCTTCTACATAAGCAGTTATTTGTGCACTTCATTGGTCTTCAGCCTCGCTCAACTACTTCTCATGTTTACTTCTTGTTTTTCCCAATGGGAGTATAAGTTCTCAGAGAAAAGAAAATTGGATCTTCCATTTTTAAAAACATGGTTAGGGAGCTTTCCTGGTGGCTCAATACCTAAGGCTTTGAGCTCCCAATGCAGGTGATACTGGTTTGCTCCCTGATCGGGGAACTAGATCCTGCATGTTGCAACTAAGAGTGGGCACTGCCAAACAATAAATACATTTTAAAACCGCGATTAGTCCCTTCCTCTCCTGTTTGGCAGTAAACACTCCTCACCCCTAGTTTCTTTTGCACCTGCTTAATATTTAAGTCTCGTCTTCCAAATCCTCTATTTCCCTAGTTATCTGTTTTTGATTACTTTTTTTTTTTTTTGAATAGTACTATACTTTCTTTGATTGCTCCAGTGAGCACCTGTTCCTTGGAATTTGGTCATAAGCACTAGCCTTTGTTTCCCAGGCTCATCTTTACCTAAGATTTATTCATTTATTCTTTGTTCCTCCTTTGCTCCATGACTCATTATCTCAGAGCGTCCCAGAGGAAGGGGAGTTTAGACATATATTTTAAGTACCTATAATTTTAACAATATTAAGGTAGCCTCAGTGAGGGATACAAAGATGATGACAACAAGATATACATCTTTTCTCACAAATTAGCCTAGTTAAGAAAATGCCAAGTAAATTGAAATAATGAAGTCTGATTAAGACCATTACATATCATTAGCTATGAAAAAGTTATAAGGCCCAATCTTATCCAAAATAAAACACAAAGGCACAAAGTAACTGAAGGAAATACAAATCAATTTCACTTTTTCTATGATGACAACACCAATTAAAAACCATATATAGGAACTCCCATGGCTGTCCAGTGGTTAAGTCTCCATGCTCCTACTGCAGGGGGCATTGGTTCTATCCTTGGTCTAGGAATTAACATCCCACATGCTGGGCAGTGTGCCCAAAAATTAAAAAGATAATTTAAGAAACTAAGGAGAGAATTTTATATATATATATACACACACACATATATATAATAAGTTAATATATATAGCATTATATGTTATATTTATATATAAACATTATATATATATACTATATATAATTCTCTCCTTAGTTTCTTAAATTATCTTTTTAATTTATATATAAATATAACATATTTATATATAATTATGTCGGAGAAAGCAATGGCAACCCACTCCTGTACTCTTGCCTGGAAAATCCCATGGATGGAGGAGCCTGATAGGCTACAGTTCATGGGGTCGCGAAGAGTCAGACACGACTGAGCGACTTCACTTTCACTTTTCACTCTCATGCGTTTGAGAAGGAAATGGCAACCCACTCCATTGTTCTTGCCTGGAGACTCCCAGGGACGGCGGAGCCTGATGGGCTGCCATCTATGGGGTCGCATGGAATTGGACACGACTGAAGTGACTTAGCAGTAGCAGCATATATAATTATATATATAGTATATATATGTCAACTATGAAATCATTAAAATGAAAATTCTTATTGTTTTTATATACCTGTGTAATAGCCCAGCTTCCCTTGAAATTACAGACAAAAGCAAACACTTCTGCACTAATGCTTTTTTGGGGAGTACAGAAGTTGAGGCAGAAGAACAAATGTAAAACATCATTGCCTACTAGACCACAGTTTCCTGGTCATCTGATTGCACTGTCATTCAGAATGTTTTCTTAGAGACCATATATAGTCACTGCAATTGCAAATAGTCCATGATGGTTGAGGAGGAAGGGAGAAAAATCTATCTGTTGAGTCCCAACTTCCACTGATAACAAATTTCCCCATGAAGCATCTACTTCCCAAACTTCTGGGTTGCATACGCAACTTCTGGTTGCATATGTATGCATATGTATGGATGCCAAGTGGGTGCTGAGCCATCTCATGCCACAGTAGTATTAGGGAAACATGGAGGGAGCCAGGAACCATTCAACCTTGGATGTGAGCAAATAGGTGTAATTAGGAGCTGTCTGTAAGACAGGTTATAGGTCTGTGGCGGTGCTAGTGGTGCCAGAAGTAATCTGGCAGCTTACACTGGAATCATGTAAGCTATTACTGAGGCCTACTCTGACCCCAGAGCAAAGCCAGTGCACGAATCTGGGGTGTCATATAAACAAGGAACTCCTTTTCAGATCCATTCATTCCTAACAACATCCTTGTCTCATCTAAGATACTCCTCTCATTTCTTCCTCATATAGAAGTACAAGTCTGATTCATCAGGGTGGTCAAACATTTTAACTTTCCAAAAAACCGTAAAAGGGATTGGCAAGGCAGGCTCCAGAACCACTGCTACAATTGGTTCCAGCCTATAAGTGATGCTCCTCGCCTCCCTTCACTATCTCCCATTGGAGATTTCTCTCACTCTCAGCTAACTCTCACTCATCTGCACTGGTAACCCAGTAGGATGATCCAGATCTTCATCCAGATCTTGGATCCAGATCCAAGAGGTTTGAGCCTATAGTTGCCCTTATAAGGGTGTGGTTGTTACATTTCCTCAATTACATTTGACGTAGGAGTGCCAAAAGACACCACGGTTAGTCCCCTGCATTCAAAATATTCCTCCCTATCTTGGCTGTGTAGCAATCAAGTCAGGCTTCATTACCCTCCCCACACCCTACCCCCAGGAAAGTAAGTCCTTTCTTTGTTTAAAAAGAAGCCAGATGATACCTGCAATCTTGAATTTAGTGTAACCTATATTGTGTTTCCTTGTCCTCCTCCCTTTAGTACACGATTGTGCACACAAAGAACACCTCTCCCAGCCCCACAGAGTGCTGGCCTCAACTTGGACCTCAGCTGAGCCCTCAGAAGACCTTTCCACCTTTGATTGGGCTGGCTATTCCTGGATTATGGGGTTCATGATAGGTAAGAAAGCATTAATTGCTCAGTTTTGTCCCACTCTTTGTGACCCCATGGACTGCAGCCTGCCAAGCTCCTCTGTCCATGGAATTCTCCAGGCCAAAATACTGGAGTGGAAGCCATTTCCTCCTTCAGGGGATCTTCCCAACCCAGGGATCAAACCCAGGTCTCCTGCATTGCAGAGAGATTATTTACAGTCTGAGACACCGGGGAAGCCCAATAAGTAAGTTGATGTTATAGTCAGGAGCCCATGTTTGTATGTCCTTCACTTTAGAATTGGTACATTGGTCAAAGATGGCGTGTAGGATACTATTTTCACAGAGTAGGCATTCTGTTAGCACTTGAACGATGGTGCAGTGAGGCACACTGCAGATGGGGACTGGAAGTCAACGTTCAGTAGGAATGCTCTGCTGTTCCTCCAGAAGTGGAGATAGTTGACCCGCCGCCAAGCCGCTAACCAGCCTCCCTGAGGAATGAAGCCTTGTTGAGGGCTTAATGTTGATCTACACTGCCCGCGGGTTGAACATTCAAGGGGAGCAGGAGTTGGATCAGCCTTGGTGAGGGAAGTGCAGCTTGTCAGGTCCATGCTGAGTCTACAGCTTTGCCTGTCTTGTTCCATTGCTTCAAGTCTGCCCCATGGGATCTGCGTGTGGGCAAAGAGTAGTTTCCGCAGCATCTCATGTCTATAACGGGAAAACTCAAGACATGAAGTGAGAAGCACATGGTATATATTTGAAGCCTGCGTCAGGAAGAAGTTGCTAAGCTGAGCTCCAGATTTATAGTGGTATAGGAGTAGTGTATGCTGGTGCTAGGACTCTTTTGGCCTAAATGCAGAACAGATGTGTAGATCATGGGGCCGTGCAAACTCAATATGCTGTGTCCTGATTTTTCTGGTGCCTTAAAGCAGACACTTATTTGCTTATTTGTAAGTCAGCCCGGCAAACATAATAAAAGGCAGAATGTATCATATACCAAGATTAGGACTGACATTCAGCCAGTAAGTCTCGGTGTGGCAAACTGCCTGGTGGGTCTGACGGGTCAGGTTGCCCTCTGATAAAATTTGAGAAGGCATAACTGCAGGTTAAAGAAAAGATTTCTAAAATGGCATCAATAAAAGAAAGGCAGAAATGTTAGAAATAGAATGCATCATGTTGGAATCACTAGTCAACTCACTGTTTTTTTCTTAAATGATAAGTTAAAGGGAGGACCCTAAAAAGACTGGAATGGAAAACAAGAAATTTAAAAAATTTGATAGTTAAAGGAGAGCTCTCAAAGCTTTTATGAGGAGCAACAAGATGATCAGAACTTGGCTTTAGGAAAAACAAGTTGGTAGTATTATTTTGGAGAAGAAGTGTAAGGGTTTGGAGAAAAAAAATGACTTTAGCCTTAGTTAAAGCACAGTGAGACTTGAACATCACTAACATTAATGGGAATGCTGGGGGGGCAGCCCAAAGCAAGACACCACTTACTAGGCTTATGCATTGACTGGATGGAGGAGGGGAGTTAAGATATATTAAAGACAATTTGAGATGTCAGCCCTAGCTTATTGACATGGGAGTAGAGTCATCTTTAATTTTGATCACATTGAATTTGAGGTGTTAGAATACAGATTGATTTAACAGTTTTTACATATACATATATATATCTACACACATACACATATACATGTATGTATGTACTTCTGTGTTCACATATATTTGTGTGTGTGAGTGTGAAGTCACTCAGTCGTGTCCGACTCTTTGCGACCCCGTGGACTGTAGCCCACCAGGCTCCTCTGTCCATGGGATTCTCCAGGCAAGAATACTGGAGTGGTTTGCCATGTCCTTCTCCAGGGATCTTCCCAACCCAGGGATCAAACCTGGGTCTCCTGCATTGCAGGCAGACGCTTTATCCTCTGAGCCACCAGGGAAGCCATACGTATATATAGATGTGTGCATATAGCTGTTGTGGAAATGAAGATACCCAGATCACCCTTCAAGAAAAGGCTTGATGGTTAGCAGCAGGGCACCTGGTTGGAAGTCACCACCCACCTGTCTTCACCATCAGATTTGCCTTAGCTTCACAGAACTCCCTTGCTTGAGGTTACATCCCTCCTGGGGTAGCTTGCACCCAGTTTCCAAGAGATGCAGGAACGTAAAGCTCTGGCCTTTGTGACCTGGGCACGATCTTGTGACCGGTAATACTTTCTTTGAAGCTCCTTGCCAGTTCAACTTTTTCCTCTGCCTGTTTCTGTTGCTTAATCTTTCCTTTTTAGTTTTTGGTCCCTAATAAACTTTATGCACCTAAACTGCATTTCAGCATCTGCTTATAGAAAACCCAATCTATAACAGTAGTGTTGTATCATTTGGGAGTTCTTTTAGATGCAAATAATGGAAAAACCATCTAAACATGTCTAAAAACATTATTGTCTCATAAAACAAAAAGGTTCTGAAACATGGCCATTACAGAGTTGACTAACAAATGACTCAATGACATCATCGTACCTATGAGCATCTTTCCATTCCCTTATGATAGGTTTTTGTTTTTATTTTTGTTTTTTTGCATGACTTGTTTTTTTGTTTTAATCAGAGAAGAAACTCTCCAGGTCCTAGTGGCCTGAATTGGGTCATATACTCATCGTTTATAAGGAAGCTGAGATAGCAATTTCTAGTATGTTCAGCTCTTAGAGCAGAAGGCAATCTGCCAACAAGGATACATTTGGGAAAATAAATGGTTTGGGGTGAGTAGCCATTGGTGTCTACCACAAACTGTCTGAACTTGATACCATAAATGTAATATGGAATACCTGATTTTCATTATTCCCTTTAAATCAAATTGCATTAGACTCTAAGTGCCCATAGTTCTGGTGTGTAGGAGGAAATTTACTTATAATCCCCTGGTGTGAAAATTCTTGGTATTATTATTTGATGCCAAAGCATTCAAAAAAAAAAAAAGTGTCAGCAGCTGACACTGTTTTCATCAAAGCACCCATCATTTTGTGCACATAGAACCTGCAGGTGTAATATGTTCACTGCTTCTAGGCAACTCACTGCTGACCCATGTGACTGAATAGTGGGGCCAGGAACTTTGGAATCATGTGTACTACCCTCTAGACACACCTTTCTTCCACATCATCCTCTTCAACGTCTTGCCTTATCATCCTTGTTAGACAAGTGCTTGTGAACAATGTGCTGGCTCCTTATAAATGCAAGACCTGCCCATCTCTGATCTCTGTCATCTAAGGGAAATGTCTCCCTCAAGTCACTCTTCTGCCTTCTCCATCTTCTTTCTCCCTCCTCTTCTCTTTAAACATCATGGATAATCTTTTCATAGAGTTTCAACAAGGAAAGTATATCCTGAAAAATCCTTGAGACAAGGAAATGCTTAGGGCTTGATTATTGCTCCGAGTTATAGGAGATGGGAAAATGCAAAGATCAAAACATGAAAGAATAAAAACTGATCCCAGCTTCCACCCCAGGGTTGCCAGAATTAGCAAATTATAGTTCAGGAAGCCTAGCTCACTTTGAACTTCAGATAAAAAATTAGCCTTTTTTTTTTTTTTTTAAAGTGTGAATTTGTCCCATAAGTTTGGAACAAATTTAACTGGGCATCATGCATTTTTTCTAGCAACTTTAAACCCTCCCCTTCCCTATAAAAAACAGATGCCAACTAGTATAGTTGTTAATGTTGGTGTAAAGCTTCGAAGAGAGATTGCTATTATAAACATAGATTTCAGAGACTTCCAATTAGACTACAGCTGATCCTATGTAAAATGATATAAACTTCAAGGAGATAGAATGTACAAAGAGAAAAAAAGATTCTTTGTATTCTTCTTAAAGTCTTTTATAATGCTTGACATATATCAGTAGATCTCAATAAAATTTTCTGCTTAAATAATAGATTCTTTCTCCCCTGTTTTCATTATCTTTTTAGGAGATTATGTAAACATATGTACATATGTAGTAATTACTGTGACACTTTATGAAGTCTTAAGAGTCACCAGTCCAGGTTCGATGCACGATACTGGATGCTTGGGACTGGTGCAATGGGATGACCCAGAGGGATGGTATGGGGAGGGAGGAGGGAGGAGGGTTCAGGATGGGGAACACATGTATACCTGTGGCAGATTCATTTTGATATATGGCAAAACCAATACAATATTGTAAAGTTAAATAAAATAAAATTTTAAAAAAAGTGGAAGAGAGATTCATATTAGTATTATACTTTCATGATTATTCAGACTGTCCATGCATGTGACCTGGACATTATGTTAATAAAAGATTCTCTCATAGATGAATAATTAGAATAATTATTTTGAGAAACCAATGTCTGTTTCTAAATGCTCTCAGACAGTGCATGTATCAATAAAACCTTAAATTTCAACTAATTTTAAAATGTACACAATAGACATACTTTTCAGGTTTCTTTAATGATTAACTTAAATTTGTCAGGCTGTTCAAATGGCACTTCTTGGGAAGATTCAGAGCTGTTGTCTAGCAATAAACATTAAGTACAATAGCAGACCAGATTCTAGAAAGTATGAATCTAAATTTATTGGTTTGATATACTTGACCAGATAGTTCATGTAACTGGCTTTTCTCTTTGGGATAATCAAGACCACAGAGAGAACGTACTACCTAGAGGCCGGGGAAGGACACCATCAAGTACAGTTTGAAACTGACTGAAAACTGCAGCTGTGGAGGCAGGGCCCAGGTGGCCTAGAGACAGTGTTGAGTGTGACTGGCCTTGCATTAACCACTTCTAGGGGCCAAGAACATCACAGGCTTCCAGGTAGCACTGAAGAGAGCCTTGCCTTTGCTCAAGCTCCCTACACGCATTCAGTGGCTCCCTCCAGAGCATTGAATTCAAATGCAGGGCTTGGACTCATCAGTTATTTTAGAATCACATTAACTTGGCAACATTTCCAGAAAATAAGAATACCGAGTGTCTAAATTGCCAGTGGAAATGGTTTTGAAATGAAGCAGGAGGAAGTTTCCTTGCATTAGAAAGATTGTGCAGTGACTTTGGTGGTGATTATTATTCCATCTGTTGATGTGATTATGGAAATTCTGGCTGAGACTGTGAAGTCTTGTGGACTCTGTCTTCCCTGTACTCCCCAAAGAATGGAGAGCTGCCAGCTATGCAAAGTGCTGGAAAGGGATAAAAGCAAATCACTGACCTTGAATTACTGTTCAGGAGTTATTCACGCTTTTGATATAGGTGAGTTTGTTTCTGTATATTTACACAGCCTTACAAAGCTCTTCAGATGTTCTTAACTGAGATTTTTTTTTTATGCTGATCTCTGAACTCCACTGCATGGTACCCAGAAAGGCTGATGAAGCACAGAGGGGATGAAATGAAAAGTAGCAATAAGTTTAGTTTTAAAAAAAAGGGGGGATATTACATGCACATGGCCATGTAAGCAGCTAAGGAAAATGTGAGTGGACAAATGCTCATGCTACACAGCCCAAACCAAAAAATAATTCTTGTGAGGAGAAACAATTTTAAGGTATTAATAATTGGTACTTTCAGTTCTTATATATTTTGTTGTTGGCCATAAAGATGGACAGGGGTGTAAAGAATTCTTCTCGTTAAAAAAAACTATTTGACTTTGAGTCATTGATTCATTTTTAACAGAAAAGACCAAGACGGAGACTGTCCTTATAAACATCAGATTTCTCAGGGAGAGTGAAAAATGCCATGTCACGTGGAGTTTTCCAGGTCTGAGGAACTCTTGGTGTCACAGGGATTCGGTCTGGTTTCCAAGCTGCTCCTACCTTAATGGTTTGGATTCCTTAAGGGTCCTTTTCCACCATCTGCTTGGCTCAGTGCAGTAAGATGTTTTTTCTCTGAAAATAATAGAATGGGCAATTTTGTATGCCTCTTTAGGGTACCGACCAGGAGGTGCTTTCTAATTTTTGTGATTCGACTTCTCCAGTGAAACATAAGACCTGAGAGCATTGTTTGGAAAATGAGTCCTCTGTGCATCTGAATTTGTTGTTGCAATATCTTTAAATGTGAAGTGACTCATTTCAGCCTCTGAGAGACAGTCTTGGGTAGATTCATCCATGTTATCGTTCACCGAGGCTATTTATTACCTAAAAGTTTTGTTTTTCACTTCTAACTCATTATTCCTTCCACCACCCCAGGGAAGCAAGCCTGAAAGCACTCCATGACGGTTGGAAGCAAACGGCGGACACCAGTGTGCATTGTTACAGGTCCATCGGGGTCAGTTTAAGACACCACACAACCATAGCTGAAGGTCTTCAGTGCCGTGCATTGCCTCACTTCAGAATGGCAAGAAGGAAAGTTTTACTTCATCTCTTTTGCCCAAGCCATTTCTTTGGTCATGCTACGAGAATTCTAATCCTAGTCCATGTTTGAAAAATTAGAATGGCCTCATTAATCCAGGGCCTAAATAAAGCCAGAGTGCATTTAGAGAAGTTAGTCTGGAGGCAAGTAGACCTGTTATTTTAAATCAAAGTTGAAATTATGAATGAAATTGGTAGCATTATTACTAACACTTTTTAATGCTAGATGTGTGTTTTACAGGGAATATCATTGTGATTTGGAAATATGGACAGTGTTGTCAGACCCTTAATGAATTTAGGAAATGCTGTTGGCTAATTGCTCATAAACCAGTCTTTAAAATTGTTTCCTCTTTCCTACGTATTTGCTTCTAAATATTCTAGAATGACATCTGTTGGGCCTGGGAGAGAAATGAGTCAACGGACTGTCCCATGGAGCCACAAAACCAGTGAAGCAAGGGTACTTCACTTCTTTGGATAGTCACAGTTTCTTCAGAATTCTTTTCCCCTCTTTTTATTTATGAGTCCTGTGGTTCTTCATATCTGTTTGCCAAATATTGATAGTGAACCAGAGCAAAGCTGGTCTTATAAGAAGTTGTTGTTGTTTAATCATTCAATCGTGTCCAACTCTTTGAGGCCCCATGTACTGTAACTCGCCAGGCATGGAATTCTCCAGGCAATAATACTGGAGTGTGTTGCCATTCCCTTCCTCCAGGGATCTTCCTGACTCAGGGATTGAACATATCTCCTGCTTTGGCAGGTGGATTCTTTACCACTGACAGCAGGGAAGCCCTCTTATAAGTGGTACAGTTTACATTATTTGAAGATGTTCTTTTTATCATCTAAATGACTATTAAGGGCCACTATTATAGTCACTGTGGAAACATCCATAAAAAACAAACATCCCTGATAAAAGAAACATATAATAAACAAATAAATAAAATGTGTATTCTGTAGGAGATAATTGCTGCTGTGGTAGAAATAATGAAAGGAATTGGGGAATCCTGAGAGTAAAGGAGGAAACTTCAGCTTTAAGTAAGGTGGTCAGGAAAATCTTTACTGATGAAAATAATTATTTTTAACCAAAACTCATAATGGTGGTGGTTTAGTCACTAAGTCGTGTCTGACTCTTTGCGACTACATGGACTATACAGTCCATGGAATTCTCCAGGCCTTTCCCTTCTCCAGGGGATAGCCTGGTGGGTGGGTAGCCTTTCCCTTCTCCAGGGGATCTTCCTCACCCAGGGATCAAACCCAGGTCTCCCACATTGTGGGCAGATTCTTTACCAGCTGGGCCACAAGGGAAGCTTTTAGGATACTATAAACCAGCTGGGCTTTACTCTCAGAGAGTTGGATAGTCATTGTTATGGTTTGGCTTAAATTCTAACAGTATCATTCAGCTGCTGGGTTGAAAAGAGAATACAAAGGGGCAATTGTGGGAACAGGAGACCAATAAACAATCTACTATGATAAGAAAACTGGCAAACAATGACAGTCACTAGGGCCAGGCTGATTGATGCCCATGCTGATGGAATTTACAGCGTGACTAGACGTAAGACAGGAGAGGAAGAAAGGAGTCAAGACTCCCAACAGTTTGGTCTGAGCAATTGGAAACATAAGACTTTCCATTTACTGAGATGGGGAAGCGTGAAGACTCTTCAAGTCCTTGATATTTGTTCCTGGGTCTTGTCCCTTGGTCTGTTACAGTTCAGGCAGAGAGGCACTTCATTTCACTTCCTCTTTCCATTTCCCAACCATTCGAAGTTCTGAAAAATGTAAATCCTCTGGCATTCACCTTGTAACTCAGAACACGGACAACCCAATAACTTTTATGTTTTATCAACACGATTATTTTTCAACATTTTACAAAGAGAATAAAAGCACGTGTGTCTGTGTGAGTCCATTTTGTGGTGGTTGTTTAAACATGTTACTGTCTTGAAAGCGAGATTGTCAGATTCATCCCTCAGAATTTCACTTTGCCCCAGGCAGAAGGCACTTCGAAAGCTTGAGTCACTTGCGCGGATGACTTTTAACTACACTATTGTTTCCATCCTGGACACTTGTTTATTTTAGGCCTCGTGACAGATGAGCTCACCCCGATCTTAAAATGCAGAATTTAAGGTTGTGTCAGACTATAATTTTATGCTAACTTTGTTTATTCCCCTCTTCAATTACTAAAGTTACCACCCTAGGCTCTGGAAAATAACCGGAGACAATGTTTGTTTGGTGGCAAATTAGAAGCTGACGTTCCAGCTCTCCCTGAGTGTGACTATGTGTATGCAATTTAATTATATTGAAACGAGCATCATGATCTCTAAACGAACTTTCCTTTATTCTAAGACTGACTTCATATTTGGGAAAAACAAGGGAAAGTGGTAAATGTCTTCTAGAGTAGAAAACTTCAAACCTGAGCTACACAGCAAGAATGCACATCTGTATATTTACACAGAGCATCATGATTTCTCCTGTCCTCACTGAAGATTTGAAGGCAGAGGAAGTGAGGACTCAAGTCATCCTCAGTTGAGTTAGAGGGTGGATGGTCTCAGGCCTCTATCTTTGAGCAAAGCTGTAAATCATGATTATGACTGACTGGGAAAACATTTTAAATGTAGAATAAGCTAACAGAGGACCCAGAACATCTACTTTATGGACACTGTTTTATTTTCTGCATTTGTAAATCTATAGTTCTTTCTAAACAGAACAAAGTGGTCAATTTTCAGAGGGGCTGTACTGGCACAATGGTACCAAGTGCTTAGTTTGGGAACAAAGTCATTAAAAATAACTATGTACAAAGAACTCAGTCATCAATAATGGGCCACAGAGGAGCCAAAGAAATCCAAAGGCAGTAAATGATTTACTTCAGTGTATCTGAAGGTCGGCTGCAGGCTCCTGGCCCGGCATATGGGAATCCCCAAAGAGCTCCTTCTATTCCTTACCTCTTTGTTTCTTCTCTCCTCTTTTCCTCCCCTTTCACCCCAGTTTCCTCTCCCTGAAAGATGATGGCTTGCTTTCCTTCAGGCAATTAGTAAGAGAAAGAGAGAAAGAAAAGAAATATTAAAAAGTTCCTAAGGTCACTTTACCTTTCCACTGGGCTTCAAATTGTGATATAGCCTTTCTGTAATTTCTTTTCTTCCATCAATACTATTTTTAAAATGCAGTTTTCTTTAGAAGAATGTTTTAAAGAAAAAGAGGAAAATTGACATTGCTTGGAAGCTGAAATATAAAGACCATTTAAGACCTCCATGATCTTGCTTGCTTTTTACCTTATCTTTTTCCTCTTTCTTGAATTTTGTTCCTTCTAAATACTTGTGGCTTCCTCTTTGACTCTTCCTCTCCTGGCAGACATCAATATGACAGGAAATTCTGTGTCTCATTCATGTGTCATTCATGTCTAAAGAGTGACCTCTTCTTGCCCCCTGTACAAGCCTGGACTTTTCAAACTTCCAAGACAGCTTACCCCGGTCTCTCTATGGCTCACAGTCTTCTCGTCTATGAAGACTTTCCTGACTCTCTGTCCTTCCCAAATAGAATTAGCCACTCCCTTCCTTGGGTCTCAGTTGTATGTTATCAAGGCAAATATGATATTTAGTTGCTTAAAAAACACAACTGCTCTTCTCTCGCTAAATGAAGGCCAAGAATGTATTTACTTTCTTTACTGTGTGTTCCTGTGTCTATCACATAATAGGTTCTTAAATGATCAACGGGTATTTATTATGCTAGGCACCATCAATTGCTTTCTTATAGAGTGCCATTTAATCTATAATAGCACTTCTGTGATTATAAATATAATGTTTGTTCCCTTTTCCTGTTTTTGATGTTTTGTGACTGAGAAAAACGAAGCCCAGAGGATGTAACTGGTGGGAAGTCACAGGTCTATTTACTGGTAGTGACAGTATTCAGCTGCCATATTCCCTCTTTCTGTAATTCTTTAATTTGAGTGTGCATCAGAATCACCAAGAGGTCTTGCTAGAATAGATTGCTGGGCCATATCCTTAGAGCTTCTGATATCTGGTCTGGGTTGGGGCCAGATAATTAGTATTTCTAACAAATTACCAGGTAAAGTTGATGCTGCAGATTCTGGGCCCTACTTTACAGACCCAGTGCCTTGCATCATTTGCACATCCTAATCCGTGAGCAGCTGTACTCAGAGTGGGATGGTCCATGGCTGAAACTTAACAAGGAGTCTAAGACCTTATTTGTATATTAAGGATGTCAGTAAACTAAATAGTTCTAACAGTCCATCTATCTTTCTAACTGTCTGTCTCTCTGTCTATCTGCCTACCTACCTAAACTTTTAAATGCAGATAGACGCTGTTCTATCTAGTTGTTTATTGTTGTTGTGGTCGTTCAGTCGCTAAATTATGTCCAACTCTTTGTGACCTCATGGATTGAGGCATGCCAGGCTCCTCTCTCCTCCACTATCTCCCAGACTTTGCTCAAATTCATGTCCATTGAGTCAGTAATACTGTTTAACCTTCTCATCCTCTGCTGCCTCCTCCTTCTTTGGCCTTCAACTTGACTTCACATTCCAGGATGTCTGGCTCTGGGTGAGTAACTACACCAGTAAGGTTATCTGGGTTCAATAATCTACAGACTTATTGGTGGGAGATTGTTATCATTATATATTGTTTTCTTCCATGCATATTGGAAACATAATTTTCCCAGAATCAGTGTCTTTTCCAGTGAATCAGTTCTTCGCATCAGGTGGCCAAAGTATTGGAGCTTCAGTTTCAGCCTCAGTCCTTCCAATGAATATTCAGGATTGATTTCCTTTAGGATTGATTGATTTGATCTCCTTGTTGTCCAAGGGACTCTCAAGAGTCTTCCTCAGCACCACAGTTCAAAGGTATCAATATCAATTCTTTGGCACTCAACCTTCTTTGGTTCAACTCTCACATCTGTACATGACTACTGAAAAAACCATAACCTTGACTACACAGATCTTTGTCAGCAAAGTGATGTCTCTGCTGTTTAATTCACTGTCTAGGTTTTTCATAGCTTTCCTTCCAAGGAGCAAGTGCCTTTAAATTTTATGGCTGCAGTTACCATCTGTGGTGATTTTGGAACCCACTGACAGTGCTTCCACTTTCCCCCCTTCTATTTTCCATGAAATTATTGAACTGGATGCCATGATCTTAATTTTTTGAATGTTGAATTTTATGCCAGCTTTTTCACTGTCCTGTTTCCCCCTCCTCAAAAGGCTCTTTAGTTCCTCTTCACTTTCTGCCATTAGAGTAGTATTATCTGCATACCTGAGGTTATTGGTATTTCTCCTAGCAATCTTGATTTCAGCTTGTGATTCATCCAGCCCTGCATTTTGCATGATGTACTCTGTATAGAAGTTAACTAAGCAGGGTGACAATGTAAAGCCTTGTCGTACTCCTTTCCCAATTTGAACCAGTAAGTTTTTCCATATAAGTTTCTAACTGTTGCTTCTTGAACCACATACAGTTTTCTCAGGAGACAGGTAAGATGGTCTGGTATTTCCATCTCTTTAAGAATTTTCCAGTTTGTTGAGATCCACATAGTCAAAGTCTTTCAAGTAGTCAATGAAGCAGAAGTTGATGTTTTACTGAAACTCTCTTGCTTTCTCCATGATCCAATGAATGTCAGCAATTTGATCTCTGGTTCCTCTTCCTCTTTGAAACCCAGCTTGTACCTTTGGAAGTTCTCGGTTCATGTACTGCTGAAGTCTAGCTTGAATGATTTTGAGTATTACCCTGCAAGCATATTAAATGAGCACAACTGTATAGTAATTTGAGCATTCTTTTGCATTGCCCTTTTTTGGGATTGGAATGAAAACTGACCTTTTCTAGTCCTATGGCCACTGGTGAGTTCTCCAAATTCGCTGACATGTTGAGGGCAGCACTTTAACAGCATCACCTTTTAGGATTTTAAATAGTTTGGTTGGAATTCTGTTAACCTTCACTACCTTTGTTCATAGTAATGCTTCTTAACACCCACTTGACTTCACATTCCAGGATGTCTGGCTCTGGGTGAGTGACTACACCAGTAAGGTTATCTGGGTTCAGTAATCTACAAACTTATTGAAGTTGTGACCTTATTGGTGGGAGATTGTTATCATTATATATTGTTTTCTTCCATGCATATTGGAAACATAATTGCTTTATGTGAAGAGAAAACATTTTTAACATGTTAGAGGGAGGTTATCATAAGGTTACAATAATTGGGTAAATAATTGGGTCAAATTTGTTGGATAACTATGTGGCCACTAAAAAAAGATGTGCTCAGATGTATTTATGGTCAGGAAAAGATGGTAAAGATCAAATGTGGAGTGAACATAGTAGGCTAACAAAGATATCATTTAAAAATCTTTGCATATTTTCATAGAATCAGTATGCAAAAAAAGAATAAATAAAACATGAACAGTATGTTTGTCTGATAGCTTAATAGATGATTTCTTCCTCCTTTTCCTCCTCCTCCATCCTTTTCTCCTTCCTTTGCTCTTCCTCTTTTAGGTCTGTACCTTCTTAATTAACATGTTATTAATTTCCACAATAAATACTATTTATTTATAAACAAAATAATTTTCTATAATAACTATTCCTCATGTAATAGATATCTTCTCCAACAGAGGAGAAGCACCCTTCCAAAATACATTCTGTGTGGAGACTGTGACTTCTCAGTCTGGAAAGCTTTAGAAATCCCCTGGTTCTGGGAGTTCTGTGCAGTACAGCTCTCCCACCACCTACTTCTGGCTCTGTCTCCTGGAGGTCATCAGTATAGACAACCCAAGTTCAGAAAAGCACAGCATTATCCTGTCATACTTCTGCATAAGGCAAGTCTTAAATCATTGCTCCTTTCTTTGTCCCAAAGAAGAATCCAGTCAACTTACTTCTTTTTGCAGCAGCAAGCCTGTTGACTTAAAGAATAAGAGAGTCTTGGTTCAATGATTAGCATAAGTAGATTCTCTTACATTAAACAGAATAATAAAAAGGGGAGATATTTATGTTTCTGAGATTCAGATACTAAAAAGAATTTCTAATACTTACGAAAAACTTTCTAAGCCCTGCATTGCAGAGTCAGACACTACTGAGTGATTAACACTTGGACACTTGGACACTAAAAAAATGTATGCCATGACTTCACTGATGATATCACAATTCACCCAGCTTCTCAAACATGGCAATAATATTCCCTGCAGAGTACCCTGAAATTGCTCTTTTTTCTGCCTAGAAAGTTCTTTTCCCTGGTGTTTGCATGACTTGTTTTCTCAGTTCATTCAGCTTTCTGCCCAAATAAAACGCTGGAGCAGCTTTCTCTGACCTCTGTATCTTGTTATTCTCTAGCCCCTCAGTTCATATAAGAGGTGCCCAATGCTGCTGCTGCTGCTGCTAAGTCGCTTCAGTCGTGTCCGACTCTGTGCGACCCCATGGACTGCAGCCCACCAGGCTTCTCTGTCCATGGGATTCTCCAGGCAAGAACACTGGAGTGGGTTGCCATTTCCTTCTCCAATGCATGAAAGTGGAAAGTGAAAGTGAAGTCACTCAGTCGTGTTCGACTCTTAGTGACCCCATGGACTGCAGCCTACCAGGCTCCTCCATCCACGGGATTTTCCAGGCAAGAGTACTGGAGTGGGGTGCCATTGCCTTCTCTGAATTTTATCCTCATCACAACCCTATGAGCTGAATATGGACATGATCTCTGTTTTCAAGGCTTTGAGAGAATTGACTAAAGTGCCCATTTGAACCAAGTTGTCTGACATGCTAGTGTACATTCTTGTTGTTCAGGCACTAAATCGTGTCTGACTATTTGTGACCCCACTGACTGCAGAATGCCAGGTTCCTCTGTCCCCCACTATCTCCTGGCATGTGTGAATGCTAAGTGGCTTCAGTCGTGTCCAACTCTTTGCGACACTATGGACTGTATCCCGTCAGGCTCCTGTGTCCATGGGGATTCTCCAGGCAAGAATACTGGAGTTGGTTGCCATGCCCTCCTCCAGGGGATCTTCTCAATCCAGGGATTGAACCTGTGTTACTTATGTCTCCCACATTGGCAGGCCAGTTCTTTACCATGAGTGACACCTAGGAAGCCTTACTATCTCCTGGAGTTTGCTCAAAGTCATATCCATTGAGTCAATGATGCTATCTAACCATCTCATCCTCAGTCTCCCCCTTCTCCTCTTACCGTCAATCTTTCTCAACATCAGGGTCTCTTCCAATGAGTTGGCTCTTTAGCATCAGGTGGCCAAAGTATTGTAGCTTCAGCATTAACATCAGTCCTTCCGAAGAATATTCAGGCTTGATTTCCTTTACAATTGACTGGTTTAATCTCCTTAATCACCCCATATTGGAATGTTCTTTTATTGACCAGATGAAGTCTATTGTCTTAATGTTAAAAGCAGGTTCTTGAAAGAGCAGAGATGAATAGATAGTAAAATATTGCTGATAATGAAATGTCCAAACACATGACAAATTACCAGGGGTATGAGTATGAAAAATGATGTGTACTTCTAAGCTATCAGCAAGCAATTGAAAATACCTTCTTTTATGAGAGGGTCAGGATGGTTTTATTTTGAGATCCGTACTTACTGATAAAATTGATTGCAGTATATGGAGGGAGAAATATTTCATTCTACTCTATCTCTGAGAGAAAGTGAAAAGAGGAAACACTGAAAATAGGAAAATATGTGTGATATCTATAGAATAGCAGATACGTAACTAGCTGAGCAGCTGAAGAATTAAATCAGAGGTATGTTTTGGCACTTTTTACAGGCGCTACTCACTTCCCTTAGATTCTTTTTCTTTTTTATCATGTAGGCCTTGGATCTAGAGACCCTTTTCTGTCCCTGTGCCTGACAGTTACAGATTGTCACTAGCAAGGCTTTTTCTGATTACAGCAGGAAATCAGATGAACACTCAGAGAACCAAAGAGCAGGGAATCTGGGAATCCAGTGTAAGACTGAGCTAGCTGCCCCTGCAGAAGCTCTGAACCTGGTCTGACCCCATAACATTAGGGACTTAACCTGCCAATGTGATTATTTCTTGGCTGTAAAACCTACATCTCTGGATAATAAATCAGTTACATGGGAGGCCTGAAATTCTTATGCCCTTTCCTTCAGGACACTCAGGTCCACTCTCTTTGTCATTGCCAAGGGTAGACATCTGCCATGAGGAATTGCCCTTTGGTCTGTTCTCTATGGTCTTATAGAATCTGATTTCTATTCTTGTAGAGATTGTCTCTTAAGATAACATTGAACATCTTCAGAAGGTTCTAGAAGGAGATGGGTAGCCTATAAGTGAAGCTTTGAAAAATTACATCTCAAAGTCCGCAGAGTAACTATCACTGTGTTTTGGGTGGATGACATAGTTTGGGGGGGCCTAAGGTTTCCCTCTAATTGCCATTCATTACATTGGACCAAGACTCTGTTCCAAGCTCCAGCAAGACCTATAATGCTGTCAGCAATCTGGGACCACCCACTTGCATATCCCAGTGTAACTTAAATAAGACCAGGAGAAGGTCATTGGCTGAATTACATGCTGGTGTTTGACCACAACAGAGGCATGAGTATTAAAAGATTTCTTTATTTCTCATGATCAGATTTCCTTTTCAAATTCTTTTCTTCATAAAGAGAAAAAGAAAAAGAAAATACTAAAACAAACAAAAACAGCTCATGATATTCTATTACATCTTCATAGGTATGGGAAATAAGCCATGGAGACCCAAGATACCATAGTGGGAATTATAGAATCAATTGAAATAAAAGAAAATAACACAAGTATTTTAAAATATAATTTATTAAGACCTTTCTGAAATAAAATACTATTTCAACATATATATTTAAGAAGGATTCAAGGGAATTGTTCCCATCTGTTCTTGAGGAATCTATCTGTGAGCAAGATTTAACCAACCAAGAAATGATTGGAAAAGCCACAGCAAAGAAGTTTGTGGTGATTACTGAATCTATTTATCTATGAAAACAAATATTGAGGCAAATGTTAAGATTATGAGATTGAGTAAAAATGTATATACTATAATCTGCTGTAATTAGAAAATGAGCTGAAGTTAGATGAGTAAATGTTCTGATCTCATCTTTAACAAATAGTGAAGATACTGAGTATATTTAACAGTACCAAGGTATAATAGATATACCTGTGTACCACTACTGGATTCTTAAGGAACCTATGAAGTATTTTTAAAGTTGTGAAAAGAAAAAGAAAACTCTAAAACAGTAAAACAGACTCCAATATAAAAAATCTTAACTAAAAGTATAAAAATAAAGTATAATTTTTTAAAAACCCAAATAAATAAAATACTAAAATGGAATAAAATCAGTCATATCAGTAAGTGTAATTAGACTAAACACACGGTAGCACAAAAGAAGACTATTTAGATTTCAAAGCAAATGCTATGCTAAAACAAAAGGAGGAAGTTATGCCGGGCAAACACTAACAGAGGAGAACCGTGTGCCCCACCCAATACGAGACAAGACTTCACTCTGAAAGAAACAGAGAAATATGTGAAAGAATTTCCTTCTTGTCTACCTCTCCTAAGAGCATTGTACCCAGATCATTTCACCAGAGAATTCTAACAAGTTGTAATAATGAATCTATTCTAGTGCATTACAAAAAAATGGAAGACCTTAAAAACAGACACACACATTTGTTTACATTTGCAAAATACATTTCTGTAATGCTATCCAGGAACACTAACATTGAAGGGCAGAATTGCAGAGCAGGAGGAGACAAGTGTTGGGGTTTAGAGATCTCTTCATTGTACATCCTTTACTACCAATAGGAAAAATAAATACAATTGGATAAAATTAACATGGTCCGTGGTAGTAGAGATGCTCATTTTGTCAAAGGGCTGCACCTTCACTAGATAAAAACTAAAGGAGGTCGTATCTTTTTTCAAATCTCAAAAGACCTGCTACCATCCAGGCTTACCTGTCAGGACCAGTCTTGACAAGGAAGTGAGGGAGAGGAGATGGTGGTCTAAATGGATCGATTCTCTGAGTGCTCTCCAGGCACCAACAGGCAGAGGCAGCCTCACCGATGGCTTTACACAAAGCATCCAGACTGTCAGGGCCAAATATTCCTGGCAAAGCCCCTGGTAATCAACAATGCACCCAGAGCTGACACCATCCAAGTGAGGAGTGAATTTATTATGAAGCTAATGGAGTTTCCCTTTTAGGGACTCACCTTTATCCAGAGTATACTTGGGGACCATTTGTATGAACCATTTCTGGAAAATTAGCTAAAGTAAATCTTAAAGAGACCTGAATCTAGTGATTCTGCAACATTTTATGATGTGTTTCCTCACTCAAAAGAAATATTTACCTCTGCACCTAATTATGTATTTCAAACTTATGATTTTGTATTTAAAAGGACTCTCACATTATGGAAGATTTAATCCCCACACAAACCTTGCCCCTGTGTATAGGCCTGCCCTTGACTGATGACAGAGACCTAGTTTAGGGATCCTCTTTCCTACTACTGTCTTAGCCAAGTGTAGCAAAAGGATCACTGAGTTCAGAGAGAAGGTCAAGGTGCAGTGGAGGACAATGTGAGTCCATATGCTGTGGGCTCAGTGATTTCCTGTCCTTGGACAGTGAGAGGCTTATCTGTACACTGATGACTTTGGGGATGACCACCCTGTGGCCCCCATGAGGACTCTCCAGGCCTCTAGGATGAATTTATGACCCATTAGCAAGCAGCTAGGACAGTAAGGACCCATAGGAAGTTTTGACATATCAAATTGGGCTTCCTACTGAATTGAGCAGGTGGGAGCATTGAGTCTGGGCACTCTGTTATATCAATTAAAGAATGAAATGGAGCCCTGGACTGGTGGGAGTTGGCCATCCTAGTTATACTGAATTCTGAAATTCCATTAAGCATGCTAAATTGAGTCAAGGTGCCCCCATGATACCTTTCAGCTTACTAAACATATGGAAGGGAAAGTGGATTTAATGGGATTCCAAACATCCCAGAAACCACTTTTTTATACCAATTTCCTGGCTTTTAAAAAATTCTCATACTGTTTCTCTTTCTTTAAATCCATAATGTTTTTCCAACCAGGACAAAGAGTTGCTCTTCTGTAATGATTATTCCAGTCCTTGACTACCTTTCAGCCTAAGGATACAAAAATGTGAACTACCTACCTATTCTCATTTCACAGTGTTATATAATAGCAGAAAGAGTCCTGAACATATCACTATTTCAAAGAAAAATTAATTGAAGGAAGAAAGAAAACCATGCACAATTTAAGTTCGGTCACTGTTTTATGACAGTGAGTTCAAGTACCAGTGTAATCATGGCAAACCTTTCCCTTATTGATCAGTTAATTATAAAAAGAATGTGTATCATTTCTTCCTATACTTAATCTTCAAACAGGAAATATTTTAAAATAATCGAAAGCTTTAGCAAGATAAATATTTAGTAGGTTATTCTCAGTGACTCATGGCAGGATGGCAGGTAAGAGAAATAGAAAAAGCAATGCCAATTTTTTGTTTTTTTCTGATTTTTGAGGAATTTGTGAGAAAACATCATTTTCTCCAAGCTTCTCCACTTTCAACCCCTGGCTGTCACCTCATGACTGGAGAACTGATAATTTTACCAGGCGCTGAATGTCAGAGGAGGCGGTCAATGCCTTCTCTGGCCACGAAGGCAGGGTAACTCTCAGGTTGCTGTGCTGGGCTTAGTTGCTCAGTCGTGTCCAACTCTTTGCAACCCCATGGACTGTAACAGGCCAGCCTCCTCTGTCCATGGGATTCTCCAGGCGAGAATACTTAAATGGTTTGCCATGCCCTCCTCCAGGGGATCTTCTCAACTGAGGAATCAAACCCATGTCTCCCACATTTCAGGCAGATTCTTTACCATCTGAGCCACCAAGGAAGCCTAAGAATACTGGAATGGGTAACCTATCCCTTCCTCAGAGGATCTTCCTGACCCAGGAATTGGACCAGGGTCTCCTGCTTTGCAAGTGGATTCTTCACCAGCTGGGCTACCAGGGAAGCCCAGCTCTCAGGTTACGTGACATGAAGCACAGGCGTCCCTGCCCTGTCACTCCTTTCCCCAATTACTTGGAGAGAAAACAGCACTACAGGTGCATTCACCAGGTCCCTCCCCTGCATACACATCTTGAAAAACCTAGGAAGGGGCTTCAACAATATGTCACCTGGTTATATATTGTATGCCAGACTTGAATAAATTTCCAGATTTCCCAATAAATTCCCAAACAATCCTACTCATTTACATAGAATTACTAAGTTGTGACTCTGAAGGAAACTTTTCTTAACTATCAATAATTAAAAATTGATAAATGTTAAAATCATAAAAAATGCACAACTAATTTATCTGTCAATTTTTTATAGAAAATAGCATTATGAGAACTTTGTCATAGAAAGATGTATTCAAAGATTTTTTGCAGACAAGAAGTGTAGGAAAAATGTTATAGAAATGTTTTCACTTGTTAACCATTAAGAATTATGTTAATTTTCTAGAGTTTTGTGATGTATGTGGTATTGCACAGCTTTTAAAGCATATAACTTGTTATAAATTCTTTTCTCATTTTTAATGTTTACTTCCATATCAAAATTTGTAGCTATAACAGTATTCCTTTTCTTACAGAAAGTGAAAGTCCCTCAGTTGTGTCCAACTCTTTGTGACCTCATGGACTGTAGCCCACCAGGCTTCTCTGTCCATGGGATTCTCCAGGCAAGAATTCTGGAGTGGGTAGCTATTCCCTTCTCCAAGAGATGTTCCTGACCCAGGGATCAAACCCAGTCTTTTGCAGTGCAGTCAGATTCTTTACTGTCTGAGCCAGCAGGGAAGCTACTCCCTGAGTTGTATATTCTTTAGATACCACAAAACCTGGATCCACTACATCAGGAGGGTTTGTGGCTGTTTGGATGGTGATTGGGAGTTCTTGCTCCTTGGTCAGCCTTGGTCCAAATCTTGCCCTCAAGGCTTTCTACCTATATGACTTTGACATTATCCCTTTACTTCTCTAAGCCTTGCTGGTTAAATTAAAATAATATTAGTATCTATCTCACTGGATCAGTAAGACAGTGTAACCCATGACACAATGCATATGAACGCCATTGACAGTTCCCAGTACTTCTGTGAATGCTTGAATAGACATCAGCCTTTCTTAAACGTATAAAGCCCAAATAAAGCTCTTCTTTGCTCCCTCAAACTGACCTCTCTCTTTGCCTTGCCCACCTAGATTAACAATCATCTGATTTTCAGACCAAATACCGATGAGCTTCGTGCTGTATGTTTAGTTTCATTAATCAACTCTATTGAATTTATCTTCAAAAAATGACCCTTACTGACAGTTCCTCATCTCTCTTCCATCTCCACTGCCCTAGTCCAAACCACTTATGTCTCTCTAAGTAGTTCTGCAGTAGCCTGCAACACGGCATCTTGCTCCCGGATTTGACTCATCCCTCCTATCCCAAGGCCGTTCTCTTAGCTCCCTAATGCCACTTTTAAGTCATTAAGTGGCCACTCTTCTTCTTCTGAGGCTTTAGTTGTCTCTCTAGACTACTCCTAATCAACTTTTCCATCTGCTCTATCGCTCATTCTATTTACTTTTATACGTCTATCACCTATAGATTTCTCTGTCATTTTCACCTTCATGGGGCATATTGAACATGACTCTAGAGTCCACATCTCCAACTCGACTCTTGAAAATTCAACCTAGAGGCTGGTTCTCTATTTTTTGGCCTCTTCCACCCATTCCCCATGCTGCATGAGCCTCAAACAAAGCCATTCTACTTTGTGCTGACATGTTACTTTGGCCTCAGGCAGAATCTCATCACTTAGAAATGGAAATACTTCAATCAAATGTTCAGTATTACAGTCTGTGACAAAATGGATCATGTTTTCAGTCTGTCACTCATCCCACCGTTTCTTCTCTCTGAGTCCACTGAGTCTTCTAACTCCTATACGCTTGCCTTCCATCCCAGAAGTGAAGTCACTTTTCTTCTTATCCAGTCTATATCCCATGACATGTTACAGCAACTTTTGCTAGAGAGAAGATCTGTTATTTCAGAAGGTGGTGGTGTGCTTCCTTGTCCTTGCTAGCGACATGTTGAAAGAAATCATATAATCATGTAGACTGTGTTTCTTTAGTTTCAAAGTTCTTCTGTGGGTCTTTGATTGGCTGCTTTTATAGTTACCCACAATAATACAGATCTTCAGAATTTGTTTAGATCACCTTAACTCCTATTTTCTTTCACTCTTCAATAGTTAACCTTGTCTCCTTCACAAAGAAGGACTAAAGAATATCTTTAATTCATTCAGCAAACAGTTATTAAGAATCTACTCTTCTCTGGGCACTGTTGTAGCCACTCAGATATGTCACTAAATAAATCAGATGAAGTCCTTATTCTCATCTTTAACTTCCCTCTGTCTATCCAAAACAAATTCAGAAAATATTGAACAAGTATTTTGAGGTATCTATTTCATGCCAGGAATTTCTCTTGGTGAAAAGAATACAACAATGAAGAGAATAAATAAAATAGTCTTTCTTCATAAAGTTTTAATTTTAGTAAGGGGATAGAAAGAAAGAGAGTAAAAAATTAATTTAAAAGGTATGTACCTAAAATGTCAGATGAGCATAGTAAGGGGTAGGAAGTAGTATGACATAGAATGTAAAGTTAATGAAATTATTCATTAAGTTATACAACTTTCAGAATTCATGTGCAATTTGTAAAGAATGAAAACTGAATAACCAACCAAACTTCAGACTCTGTACCCATAAGGTGTGTGTGCATGGTCAATCGCTTCAGTTGGAGTCTGACTCTTTGCAATCCCTATGGACTGTAGCCCACCAGGCTCCTCTGTCCATGGGATTCTCCAGGCAAGAATACTGGAATAGATTACCATGCCCTCCTCCAGGGTATCTTCCAAATCCAGGAATCAAACCCGGGTCTTCTGAGTCTCCTGCATTGCAGGCAGATTCTTTACCCACAGAGCCACCTGGGAAGCCATATACATAAAGAGAGTTGACCTAACTTAATAAACAGATGAAAAATGGGAAAATTGACTGACCCATCTCTCTTCTCTTCTTTATCCTTTCTATAAGGCCAAGGTTGAATAACAGCAGTGATGTTCAAAGGTCAGGGACCATCAGTTTTAAGGTTAACAAATATTCTAAAAATTTTAGGTTTGCATAAATTTTGTGATCTCTAAAGTTATCATTGGCCTCACACACATTTCTAAAACCTCCCCCATCTGGCCATCTGCACCTCCTTCTCCAGCTTTCTATGCTACCAAGCAAGAGAACACAACCATCTGTGTTCAGCAAGTACACTCAGTTGTGTTACTGACAGATTTCCATGAATTTCAATAAAAAAAAAGAAAAAAAAAAAGGAAAGCAATGAACTTAATATGTTTTTCCCAACACCTACTCATCAGCTTTTTACTAAATGTCCTGAGCATATGTTTATTAGTTGCTATGTTTCATTGCACTATTATTCCAATTGAAAATAAAATTTTTCTTTAATTGTACATTTCTAAGTTTAAAAAGCTGTTATTTCTGAACAGAATTAAAACTTAACAAAGTTTTCTATACCTAGTGGAATTATGTAGAAGAATTATATTGATCTTTGGCCTCCTGGAATCCATTCAGCCTTCCTTAATGGTGCCCAGTTTTCCTCTGGGGAACCACTCCATTTTGTCCCAACCCTTAACATATGGGTTATTGTGAAGCTGACTCAAATTTCAGCCTCAACAGTGACCTGTGATACAGGCCTGGGTAAATAGAAGTCCATTAATGGTTTGGAGAAACCTGTGTGATTCAGGCAGATCAGTAAGGTCTATGAGACTTTTACTTTGACTGCTGAGAGAGAATGAACTGCTCCATCCAACCAAATGTTGGTGAGCATGAATTGCTACTAAAACTATCCTACACTGCTGAATACAAGGTAAAACGGTACAACTTACAACACTTGAGAGAACTCCTCATTTTTAAGAGAGTCAAACAGGAACCTATCGTAAAACCTAGACATTCCATTCCTAATAATTTAGGAATAAAAAGAAATGAAAACATATATCAAAATTAAACATATCTGAATGCCCATCAATATGTGAGTGAATAACCAAAATGTGATACTTGCATTCAATGGAAATTTGCTTGGCAATGAAAAGAGCTGACTTACTGATAAATGTAACACACTGAATGTTCAGTGGGGGGGGGGGGGGCGGGAAACTAGATAAAAAGCATGCATGGTATATAATTTAATATATTTAAAAGTCTAGAAAAATGCAAGTTAATCTGCAGGGACAAAAGCCTTATCAGTTATGAGTTGTTGTCTACAGCTGAGTATGATAGGAAATATCTGTGGACCAGGGGCAAGAAGAATTTTTGGGGGGTCATGGGAATTTTTTTTTAAATTGATGATGGTGGTAATTCACAGAGTATGCAACTGTTAGCATTTATTGAATTTTGCACTTTGAATACATGCAAATAAGTTATGTCAATCAAGTTGGCTTTAAAAGTAAAAGTTAGCTCAATAATATGGAGAAGGCAATGGCACCCTACTCCAGTACTCTTGCCTGGAAAATCCCATGGATGGAGGAGCCTGGTAGGCTGCAGTCCATGGGGTCACTAAGAGTCGGACATGACTGAGCAACTTCACTTTCACTTTTCACTTTCATGCACTGGAGAAGGAAATGGCAACCCACTCCAGTGTTCTTGCCTGGAGAATCCCAGGGACGGGGGAGCCTGGTGGGCTGCCATCTCTGGGGTCTCACAGAGTCAGACACGACTGAAGCAACTTAGCAGCAGCAGCAGCAGCAGCAGCTCGATAATAAAATACATTTGAGATCAGTCCGTTTTTATTACCATGTGCCAACAATCTAAATCACTTTTGTCCATCTAAGTTTTAAACAGTTTCTCCAGTTATGTTGTTATCTGTGTAAAAATTAATTCAGTGGACTCCTAGTTATACAGTTGGTTCCCAACTCTATGGACTTATTACAGACAATTGTTTGAAAGTAACTTTTCAAAGTTTTGAAATTGTCTGTGCTCACAGTTTGATCTGTGATGTACTGGTGAATGTGTTACAGTTGGATTCCTGAAGAAATAACCTTATTTCTTTGGTATCTACTATACCTTCTGTGACTAATCTCAAGCTGCCAATGTTATGTCAATGACCATGAAATTGGGAAGAGCTGCTCACAGTAGCCTCTGCACCAGTGTGAGCCTCCACAAGCACAGCACTAGGTTGGATTATCCAGTGTCTGTGGTACTCCAATCACTATGTTTAAGCATTATACCTGATAAACATGATCCCACTAACTATTTAGTCAAGGATACAGAACTTCAGTTACTTCAGTTCGTCATTCCATTTGCAAATTATTGTCTTAATTGTGCAGAATTTTCTCTTTGGAAATGCTTATTTTTATGTGTTACTTTTCTATCTTAAAAATGCTTAATGCAATTAAAAGGACTAACTAGTGTTTTCTTTTTATAACATTTAATTAAGTTTCCATTTGCATACTTACATATACAAAGTTCAATTAACTAACATTTTTACATTTATGGTTCTCTTTATGCATTATTAAAATTTACTTCATTTCATGAATGTTACTGAAAATAATTTTGTTGCATAGTAGATGGTGTTAAAATATCATCCATTCCAGGTACTCAGTATAAGAAATATAATACTGAGTAGATTGATTATGTAATTCTGGAAATGTCAGATATAAGCCAAATATCATTTTAAATGAAAATTCCAAATGTGGACACAATTTTCTATAAAAATAAAAACCAGACTTCGTACTAGATATATAATTTCTAACATGCATAATTATTACACCACCAAAAAATTAAACTTTAATGAAATTTGTTTCTAGTTTCTAATTCATACTGCCATGAAAACTTCTTCAGCTTTTTTTTTTCAGCTTATTTTTCAATAAAATAAATACATTGTAATTGACAACAGTTATCATCTGTTAGATTTAAAATTTTCAGCTACAAATGAATGTTATCATTTCATTTTCAGCCTTGACAAATTTTTGCAAAAAAGTTAAAATGATCTAAGGAACCAAACTAGAAAAGGCAAATTCATGTTGTATATCTCAGTCTCTAATGAAGCTCTAGACAATTTAATCCACAGAATTAACTGAATATTCCAACAATTTTTACAAACTTAAGATGAAGCTGTCTCTTGATTTTCAAAAACCGTATTTTTTCTGGAACCCCATAACAATAGATAATGTAATATAGGTCACTGTGTTAATCATTATATTAAATCACCTCACCTGTTTAATATAACCAAAATCTTTTGATGTCTGCATTTGCAGATGAGGATACTTAAGTATAGAAATTTTAAATAACTTGTTCATAGTCACAATGTTAATTTGTGAAAGCAGAAAGCGAAAATCACTGTCTGTCTAACTTTAAAGCTCAAGTTAACATGAATGCTAATAACTCTGGCATTAAATATTAAAGTGCATAGGTTGTTTCTATTTCATTTTAACTTGTGTTTATAAACCCCAAACCTTCCTGGTAAGAGATTCAAAAATTCAGAAATGGAAATTTTAACATGAAAAGGTTTGGAGTTTGCTATGATTCCAGTCAAAATTTCCTGCAAATATTCTTCTGAACTCAGAAGCAAGTAGACTTATAATTAAGGTTACTGTCTTTTTTATTTTTTTATCTCCGTCCAGGTAATCAGTGTATGACAGAAACTTACCCTGAAAATGTCATTATTTTCTAGAGTAAAGAACAGATCTGTCATGGCCATCAATTCAGAATACCATCACAATGATGAAAAGAAACTAAACCATTCATCTACTCAGTCCATTTTTTTTAAGAAAGAAAAAGACCTTGAAGATAGGTTTTCTTGCTAATGCTAGCAACTGCTGTGTGCTTCCAATGTCAATAATGTTCCTAAGTCATTTTGCAGATAGATAAGGAAAACGATGAGGAAGGCAGAGGACTGTGCTTCTGTGTAGAATTAATGTGGTTATGTAAAATTTATGTCACATTTAGGTAGTGTTTTTATGCATAAAATCCTTGAATTCAAAGTAATTTTACAGAAAAGAGGTACGTGCATGGAATATTCATTTCAATGAATTAAGCATGTCTGAAAACCTTTTTTTCCATATGAGTGAAAAATACTAGGCATTAGATGGTGGTCTGCAGTTCTAGTTTATCATTCACTAGCTAGGAAACCTGGACTAATCTCTTAGCTTTGGTTTTTCATCTGAAAAATGGTGATAACATAGAGTTCATAAGCTTAGTGGTCAGCAAAGCACTCCTCAAAGGGCAATAATAAGTATAGCTCTTATTCATCGTTTCATTACATGTTATTCTCTGCTCCTCCGGCTCTGAGTAAGCTCAATAATTTACTCCACGGTTTTGAGATACATGATGGAAATTCTTTATATTCCTCCACTCTTCAACTACTACTTACATTACTTGTTAGTGTTTAGTCATATCTGACTCTTTAGCAAGCCCATGAACTGTAGCCCTCCAGGCTTCTCTCCTCCATGGGCTTCCCAGGCAAGAATACTGGAGTGGGTTGCCATTTCCTTCTCCAGGGGATCTTGCTCATCCAGGGGTCAAACCTGTACCTCCTGCATTGGCAGGTGGATTCTTTAACCACTGAGCCACCAGGGAAGTGCACTTATATCAGTTAGTTCCTCCTTAAATGTGTTGACTTATTTAATATATTCTGATATATCTACCTTACCTTATCTATTATATAAATGCTCTTCAATGCACCAACTTTTGTTCATATGCTATTATCGTGGTATACATAGCTATTTATATATTTGCTTCTCCAACTTCACTGAAAACTTCCAAAAGCAAATACTGCATGTGGTTCATTTTTCCATTTTCATCATTTTAACACTGCATCTGTTAGCAAATGTTTGTTGAATTGATGAATAAGTATTTCTTTTTTCTTTATATAGTGGTTGCTACTGTATTCTAAGAGGTATTTAAGCAATTTTGATGCTCACAATAAAATGAAGGCTAAAAATAATAAGTTTGAGCAGTAGGTATATAATAGTATAGTAATAGAGCATACTCTAGTTGTTAGAAAATAAGGGTAAGTTTTAAGATCAGATCTTTAAATGGCTTCATTGCCAGTGAGGTATATATTTTTCAGCATCTTTCTGTAAAGTCCTCACCAATCCTCTCCAAAAATAAATTCTGTATGTAAAATGATACTGGAGTTTAAAACAGTGAGGATTTCACACTTTACACATGCAATTTAGTCAACAGATGGTTATTGAACTTAGTCTGAACCTCTTTGTGAGGCGTTCGGGATCTTTTAGTGGGTAAGAAGGAATCTCTGCCCCTACAGAGCTCACAGGCCCCTGGAGAAGAGGGGCAAAGGGAAAAGTTGCTGACAATTACAACCTGCAATGAAGGCTGTGAAAAGGGAGCTGGTATGGCACGGTAAGGCCACAGCAGGCCTTCTAGAAGCTCTAGCAGTCACAGAAGCGCATTGTGACACTGGATTTCTCTCAAAGTGGGATCTCATTGCTTGTAATTTTCACTTTCAATCAATATTATCTATCTTAGCTCTGAATTACATTTTAATGAAATTGAATGCATCTTATGTGTGTGTGTGCTCAGTTGTGTCCAACTCTTTATGACCCCCTGGACTATAGCACGCAGGTTCCTCTGTCCATGGAATTTTCCAGGCAAGAATACTGGAGTGGGTTGCCATTTCTTTCTTCAGGGAATCTTCCTGATCGAGGGATCAAACCAGCATCTCCTGCATTATAGGCAGATTCTTTACCCACTGAGCTACCTGAGAAGGCATCATGGAGGTTCCTAACTTATTAAGATTGCTGATTTACTGATTACTCAATTATAAACTGAAAAAGTAACATTTTTTGAACTGAAGATTTTCTAATCACTAAATCCAGTGTTCTTTAGATGAAACATTTTCATCCTGAATAACTTTAGCATTGAATAGGCCTATTAACTTTTAGGTCTATAACTTTAAGAACTATTGTTGTTATTTAGTCACTAAGTTGTGTCTGACTCTTTGAAATTCCATGGGTGGTAGCCTGCCAGGCTCCTCTATCCTTGGAATTTTCCAGGCAAGGATACAGGAGTGGCTTGCCATTTCCTTCTCTAAGGAATCTTCCCCACCCAGGGACTGAACCTATGTCTCCTGCTTTGGCAGGTGGATTCTTTACCACCAAGCCATCAGGTCACCCCAAATTTAGGATGAGTAAGCTACAAAACAGTGAGAATTGGACATGGAACAATGGACTGGCTCAGAATTGGGAATAGAATACATCAAGGTGGTATATTGTCACCCTGCTTATTTAACTTATATGCAGAATTCATCATGCGAAATGAAACACAAGTGGGAATCAAGATTGCCGGGAGAAATATCAATAACCTCAGATATGCAGATAACACCACCCTTATGGCATAAGCGAAGAGAAACTAAAAAGTCCTTTGATGAAAATGAAAGAGGAGAGTGAGAAATCTGGCTTAAAGCTCAACATTCAAAAAATGAAGATCATGGCATCTGGTCCCATCACTTCATGCTAAATAGATAGGGAAACAATGGAAACAGTGACAGACTTTATTTTTTGGGCTCCAAAATCACTGCAGATGGTGATTGCAGCCATGAAATTCAAAGACGCTTGCTCCTTGGAAGAAAATCTGTGACCAACCTAGACAGCATATTAAAAAGCAGAGACATTACTTTGCCAACAAAAGTCCATCTAGTCAAACTATGGTTTTTCCAGTCATCATGAATGGACATGAGAGTTGGACCATTAAAAAAGCTGAGCACCAAAGAATTGATGTTTTTGAACTGTGATGCTGGAGAAGACTCTTGAGAGTCCCTTGGACTGCAGGATCAAACTAGTCAATCCTAAAGGAAATCAGTCCTGAATATTCATTGGAAGGACTGATGCTAAAGCTATTGCTCCAATACTTTGGCCACCTGATGTGAAGAATTGACTCCTTAGAAAAGACCCTGATGCTGGGAAAAATTGAAGGCAGGAGGAGAAGGGGACGACAGAGTATAAGGTGGTTGGATGGCATCACTGACTTGATGAACATGAGTTTGAGCAAGCTCCGGGAGTCGGTGATGGACAGGGAAGTCTGGCGTGCTATATTCCATGGAGTTCAAAGAGTCGGACTCAGTGACTGAACTGACTGAAAACACAAAAATAAGAAACATCACAAGACAATAAAGAAAAAAATCCAGCCATATTTTTACATACAGTCAGAAAGATTCCCCATTAGAATTGTTTAAGCAGATACCCATCCACCACTTTCCTTTAACTGAATGAGACTGTATCTTCTTAATACCTTCAACTATAGAGAGCTCACACTCAGAAAGGCTGTTTTGTTGTTCAGTCACTAAGTTGTGTCCAACTCTTTGCGACCCCATGGTCTGCAGATCACCAGGCTTCCCTGTCCTCTGTCCCTCGAAGTTGCTCAAATTCATGTTCATTGAGTTGGTGATGCTATCTAACCATCTCATCCTCTGCTGCCCTCTTCTCCTTTTGCCTTCAGTCTTTCCCAGCATTAGGGTCCTTTCCAATGAGTTGGCTCTTGGCATCAGGAGGCCGTAGTATTAGAGCTTCAGCTTCAGTATCAGTCCTTCCAATGAATATTCAGGGTTGATTTCCATTAGGATTGACTAGCGTGATCTCCTTGCAGTCCAAGGGACTCTCAAAAAGGTTATCATTTCATTTTTGTATACCTTTACTCATTTTAAAGATTTCATCATATTTCAGAAAAAAAAAAAAGTCTAATTTCCTCTGAAACTACTAGATAAATAATCTCACCCATCTTTTTACATGATAGACCCTCCTTTACTTGCAGGCAGCTGTTATCACTCTCTTAAACCTTCTTTTCTTTAGATGAAACTTTTCGGTTCCTTTAACTATGCCTCATGATACACACTGTCCATGGTTCATCAATTCGTGCATATTGATTGAGAGCCAGACCCACAGTGAGGCAGTAGAGATACAGGAGCAATTAAAATATTCACCAATCTTCTCAGTCTTTGTATCTATCTCTTTTGGGTGAACTTTATTATGGCAATGTCTCACTTAAAATATATTTTGTTTGGTCGTGCCAGTGAATAGAAATGAGGCTGAGATGGCCATATAAAAGTTATTTTATACTGTTTTCTACAATTGGATTTGTGAGAATTAAAATCTTCTGGGACATAATTTTTTTAACATGATGTATTGTTAAGCCACAAATCTTTTCTTTGTTAGCAATGAATTTTTTAAACTCAGTGTAATAAGCTTTTATATCTCTGTGAAATTTCATGTTGTGTATTTGGCCTATCAAACTTTGGTTGCATTTTCATTCAGAACCCAATACGTCACCTGTTCTTCATAATTTTCTGCATCAAGTTTTTCTCTAAATATGCTTCTATGTCTTCACATATGATGTAGATTGTGCTGTATGCTCAGTTGCTTCAGTCGTGTCCAGCTCTTTGTGACCCCATGAACTGGGGTCCATCAGGTTCCCCTTGTCCATGGGATTTTCCAGGCAAGAATACTGGAGTGGATTGCCATGCCCTTCTCCAGGGGATCTTCCCAACCCATGGATGGAACCCACCCCTCCTGCAGCTGTGCAGTGCAGGCATATTCTTTACCACTGAGCCACCTGAAAAGTTAAAACATATTAAAAGAAGGGCAACAACAGAGCCCCTATGCCATATCACCAAAGACTTTTTTATTTCCCATGATCTTTTGAGATAATTTTCCACCAACAACACATAAATCTACCTGAATCATTAAACATTAAGATATCAGAAATAGTTGTGTGAAATATTTGAGATATGTGGGCAAATACTTTTCCGAAATCATTTTAAAAATTAAATATGATATATATTTTTGGAAATCACACAGCCACCTCGTGATTACTACTCATTTTTAAGTGTTTATACATCATTGGTGATGGACAGGGAAGCCTGGCATGCTGCAGTCCATGGGGGTCGCAAAAAGTCAGACACAACTGAGTGACTGAACTGACTGACTGACAGATACATCATTGGAGAAAATTCCATTTTTAAATCTACATTGAATTTGCCTATTTATAGTTTCTGAAAAATATGTATAGATATGTTTCCCTTTTGAATGAACAAGGTATTTGTACTTTTGCAGTATCATGCTGCTGCTGCTGCTGCTAAGTCGCTTCAGTCATGTCCGACTCTGTGTGACCGCATGGACTGCAGCCCACCAGGCTCCTCCACCCATGGGATTCTCCAGGCAAGAGTACTGGAGTGGGTTGCCATTTCCTTCTCCAATGCAGGAAAGTGGAAAGTGAAAGTGAAGTTGCTCATCCGTGTCCGACTCTTAGTGACCCCATGGGCTGCAGCCTACCAGGCTCCTCCGCCCATGGGATTTTCCAGGCAAGAGTACGGGAGTGGGGTATCATAGGACTTGCTATATTTCCAATTATGTAGAATGAAAACTGGCATTCTACAACTATGCCTGCAGTTACTATTGCATTCTAGATATAACTTATATGAACTTTCACTCTCTACTTAAGAGAGTCATTGGATAGAAAGGTGAAAATACATGACTTCTAATGTCAGACCAGGTTAGATCCTCACCTCAGTGTCTCCATTAAATACATGGGACATCTCTGAACAGCTTAATGACTTTCCCTTAGCCTTGATATTTCCTCTTTTAAAAGTAATGATACCTCTTAAATTTCTAGAAGTACATGAGATGTGTGTATAAAATTTCACTTGTGATCAAAGCTGTTATGTATTCAATTTACTTATTTCTATATACCCAGAGTCTGTAACAGAATGTGTAGTAAATTTCCAAAATAGTAATTTTTTAGTAAAGTAGTTGTCCATAAACATAGGTTTAATTTCTTCTTCCTTGCCTGCCTTAAGCCTGACTTGTTCTTAGCGAAGTTCTACCCAGTACACTTTGAGGATCATTGTCTTTCACATGGAAAGTAGAAGTAAAATAACTGTTGACTTGTTCTCCTTTCTCCCTTTTAACACCACAGCATCATGGCCAAGACTAATCCTTTCTTTATGATCAGTTTTCATATAAAACAGAAAAACAGACCTTTTTGGTGTCCTCATTTTATATTTCACAAACTCTAACTTATTCTGGGTTTTATTTAATATTTTTTGTAATGAATTTCCTGGCTAGAATACTTCTTTACAGTCTTCCTTTAAGTTGTGCCTTTTCTTGTATAATGTTGCATTCTTAGATAACTCCCTGTAGAGCTACTCTGATTTCTTTAGAAGTCACCTCCTTTTCCTTATTTAGGGGATTATTTATGATTGAATTGTCAGAATTTGTTTTCTTACAGATTCATATCCTTTTTGAATTACCCTCTTCTTTTATGTTACTGAACAGAGACTCCTGTTTTTTCGTGAATGTTTTACAGCTACTTTTCTAAAGCCCAGTGCATACATCAGACCATACCCTGTATGTATCCTTCCTTTGATTTTATGCCAATGTTTATACACTAAAAATCAGATCTTCATTTTTTTTGAAATGATTTTCAAAGTAGCAATCCCCATAGTTGTTTCCATCACTGTCTAGAAAATGAATTTGTTAGTGAGAAGAGTCACTGATGTATCAGGTTTTCTACTTTAAATGGAATGATGATTCTAAAAGATGTCTTTATGTATAAGTACTTCAATACACTGCTGTATCTCTTATATGTTAGTTACACTTTTGTATCCCTGTATTTTGATTGCACTGTCCAACTTAACTAGCTCATCTGTTAGCTTCTAAAATAGCAGCTGCTAGTGCTTTTTTCTCCTGTCCTTAATTTTTCACTCAAATACCTTCCAAATGCATGCTAGCACAATAACCTCATGATTTTCCCCACAGTGGAATGCTACCATAACTTGAATGAGACTTGGTTGTGAGCTCTGTGAGATTCTTGTCTAAAAATGTCAGCAAGAAGATGCTGGGTAAGGCTGAAGTGACATCACCATGATCCATCCAAATTTCAGGGCTGGCCGTCAGGTGGCGATCAGATGAGCAGCTGAAGTTCACTATATAGTTTTGCTTGTAATAAACCAAGCTAGCAATGGCACCCCACTCCAGTACTCTTGCCTGGAAAACCCCATGGATGGAGGAGCCTGGTAGGCTGCAGTCCATGGGATCGCTGAGGGTCGGACAAGACTGAACGGTTTCACTTTCACTTTTCACTTTCATGCATTGGAGAAGGAAATGGCAACCCACTCCAGTGTTCTTGCCTGGAGAATCCCAGGGATGGGGGAGCTTGATGGGCTGCCATCTATGGGGTCACACAGAGTCAGACACGACTGAAGTGACTTAGCAGCAGCAGAATTCATCTGGTGGGGAAAATACCACAGTGTTCATTCATACTATAGGTACAAACTGGAATTCAGATAGACACAACAGAGCCCTCTAGTCTAAGACAGCAGTAATGACTGCTGAGCAAGGATGAGAAAATTAGAGGCTGAAACTAATACTTTGGCCAGCTGATGTGAAGAGCTGACTCATTGGAAAAGACCCTGATGCTGGGAAAGATTGAGGGCAGGAGAAGGGGACGACAGAGGATGAGATGATTGGATGGCATCACCAACTCAATGGACATGGGTTTGGGTGGACTCCGGGAGTTGGTGATGGACAGGGAGGCCTGGCGTGCTGTGGTTCAGGGGGTCGCAAAGAGTCGGACATGACTGAGTGACTGAACTGAACTGAACCGTATCTTCTTACCTGTGCCAGCATGCCACCCTTTCTAATCAGCTCAGTTCCACATACAAAGCTTTCTTTTCTGGGAACCTTTGAGCACTGTTGGTGGAATTATAAATTGGTGTTGCCACTAAGGGAAAAAGTTTGGACGTTTCCCAAAAAATTAAAAATAAAAGTACCATATAATCCAGCAATTCTACTTCTGAGAATGTATCCAAAAAAATGAAAACACTAACTTGAAAACGTATCTGCATCCCTATGTTTATAGCAGCATTATTTACTATAGCCAAGACATGAAAACAATCTGTGTCCACCAGTTCAGTTCAGTCAGTTCAGTCTCTCAGTCATGTCTGACTCTTTGTGACCCCATGAATCGCAGCATGCCAGGCCTCCCTGTCCATCACCAACTCCCGGAGTTCACCCAAACTAATGTGCATCAAGTCGATGATGCCATCCAGCCAACTCATCCTCTGTCTTCCGCTTCTCCTCCTGCCCTCGATCTTTCCCAGTATTGGGGACTTTTCCAATGAGTCAATTCTTCGCATGAGGTGGCCAAAGTATTGGAGTTTCAGCCTCAGCATCAGTCCTTCCAATGAACACCCAGGACTGATCTCCTTTAGGATGGACTGGTTGGATTTCCTTGCAGTCCAAGGACTCGCAAGAGTCTTCTCCAACACCACAGTTCAAAAGCATCAATTCTTTGGCACTCAGCTTTCTTCACAGTCCAACTCTCACATCCATACATGACCACAGGAAAAACCATAGCCTTGACTAAACGGACCTTTGTTGGCAAAGTAATATGTCTGCTTTTTAATGTGCTATCTAGGTTGGTCATAACTTTCCTGCCAAGGAGTAAGCGTCTTTTAATTTCATGGCTGCAATCACCATCTGCAGTGATTTTGGAGCCCAGAAAAATAAAGTCTGACACTGGTTCCTCTGTTTCCCCATCTATTTGCCATGAAGTGATGGGACCAGATGCCATGATCTTTGTTTTCTGAATGTTGAGCTTTAAACCAACTTTTTCACTCTCCACTTTCACTTTCATCAAGAGGCTTTTCAGTTCCTCTACACTTTCTGTCATAAGGGTGGTGTCATCTGCATATCTGAGGTTATTGATATTTCTCCCAGCAATCTTGATTCCAACTTGTGCTTCTTCCAGTCCAGTGTTTCTCATGATGTACTCTGCATATAAGTTAAATAAGCAGGGTGACAATATACAGCCTTGACGTACTCCTTTTCCTATTTGGAACCAGTCTGTTGTTCCATGTCTAGTTCTAACTGTTGCTTCCTGACCTGCACACAGATTTCTCAAGAGGCAGGTCAGGTGGTCTGGTATTCCCATCTCCTTCAGAATTTTCCACAGTTTTGACTTTGGCATCAGTGATGAATATATATGTATATATATATATGTGTGTGTGTATATATATATATATATATATATATATATATGTTTGGTGTTCAGTCACTAAGTTCTGTCATACTCTTTGTGATCCCATGGATTGCAGCTCCTCAGGCTTCCCTGTCCTTCATTATCTCCCAGAGTTTGCTTAAACTCATGTCCATTGAGTACATTAAGCCATCAAATCATCTCATCCTCTGTCATCTGCTTCTCCTGCCCTCAACTTTCCCAGCATCGGGGACTTTTCTAATGAGTCGGCTCTTCGAATCTGGTAACCAAAACATTGGAACTTCAGCTTCAGCATCAGTCCCTTCCAATGAATATTCAGGGTTGATTTCCTTTAGTATTGACTGGTTTGATCTCCTTGCAGTCCAAGGGACTCTCAAGAGTCTTCTCTAGCACCACAGCACTCAGCCTTCTTTCTGATCCAGCTCTCACATCCGTACATGACTGTTGGAAAAACCATAGCTTTGACTTTATAGACCTTTATTAGGAAAGTGATGTCTCTGCTTTTTAACACCCTGGCAAGATTTGTCATAGCTTTTCTTCCAAGGAGCGTGCATGTGTGTTTGTGCTAAGTTGCTTCAGTTGTGTCCGACTCTTGTGACCCTGTGGACTGCAGCCCGCCAGGATCCTCTGTCCATGAGATTCTTCAGGCATGAATAGTGAGGTGGGTTATCATGCCCTCCTCCAGGGGATCTTCCTGACCCAGGGATCAAATCCAAGTCCCCTGCAGCTCCTGCATTGCAGGTAGATTTTTTTTTTTTTTTTTTTTTGCAGGTAGATTATTTAATGCTGAACCACCAGGGAAGCCCCTTCCAAGGACCAAGCATCTTTTAATCTCATGGCTGCAGTCACCATCCACAGTGATTTTAGAGCCCAAGATAATAAAGTGTGTCACTGTTTCCATTTTTTCCCCATCTATTTGCCATGAAGTGATGGGACCTGATGCCATGGTCTTAGTATTAATTCACTTTATTTTGTTTTATTTATTTTTTGTTTATCCAATTTTTTTTCCAGTTTCAGTTTAGTTCAGTTCAGTCGCTCAGTCGTGTCCGACTCTTTGAGACCCCATGAATCACAGCACGCCAGGCCTCCCTGTCCATCACCAACTCCCGGAGTTCACTCAGACTCACGTCCATCGAGTCAGTGATGCCATCCAGCCATCTCATCCTCTGTCGTCCCCTTTTCCTCCTGCCCCCAATCCCTCCCAGCATCAGAGTCTTTTTCAATGAATCAATTCTTCGCATGAGAAGTTTAAGGTATACAGCATAATGCAATGATTACTGCATTAAGTTTAATGAACATCCATCATCTCATACAGTTAAAAAAGAAAAGAAAAAATGACAATGTGATGAGAACTCTTAGACTTACTGTCTTAATAACTTTCACATATAACAGGTAGCCGTGTTAATTATATTTATCACACTGCACATTACATCCCTAGTACTAAGTATTATCTGATATCTGAAATTTTGTATGTCTTGACTTCCTCCTCCTGCCCCAAACCTTCACCTAGAGAAACCACAAGTTTTTATCTCTTTTTCTATAAATTTGTTGTTTTTGACATATAATTAACCTATACCATGTTAGTTTTTGGTATACAACATAGTGATTTAATATTTCTATGCACTTCAAAGTCATCACCACAATAAGTCTAGTTATCATCTGTCATCATAAAAAGATATTATGCATTGTTGACTGTATTCCCCACACTCCACATTTCATCCCTGTGACTCATGTATTTTGTAACTGAAAATTTGTGCCTCTTCATCTCCCTCACTCATTTCTTTCTTAGAAGTATCTCTCATGGGAAATAACTGTTTATTGATTGAGAAATAAGAATTGGATATAAATTCTAATTTATAATGTGTGTGTGTGTTTGAGCCTAATCCTAATTGAAACATTAAAACTTATTTTGCTTTTCTCTACATATTTTTGCTTGAAAAGAACAGGATGAAAACCTTTGGGAATCATTAATAGTCAACTTTTATTTTTTTTAATTTTATTTTATTTTTAAACTTTACATAATTGTATTAGTTTTGCCAAATATCAAAATGAATCCATCACAGGTATACATGTGCTCCCCATCCTGAACCTTCCTCCCTCCTCCCTCCCCATACCATCCCTCTGGGTCATCCCAGTGCACCAGCCCCAAGCATCCAGTATCGTGCATCGAACCTGGACTGGCATCTCGTTTCATAAATGATATTTTACATGTTTCAATGCCATTCTCCCAAATCTTCCCACCCTCTCCCTCTCCCACAGAGTCCATAAGACTGTTCCATACATCAGTGTCTCTAGATCTAACTCTTTCTAACTGTTCTTTAAGCATTTATGTCACATATTGACTCTTGAAATTTTGGTTGTGCTATAAAAAATGTGTGCAATAATCAGTTAAGTGAATAGTAATTTTAAATATGATGATTTTTTTTTACATTTAAACATTGTAGCTTTAATATTATAATAATATTTATTTTAAATTGACATTCATTTGTCTAGTTTTTTGAAGTAAGGCTTTCTGTAGTCCAAAATGGTAAAATTTAAAGAAATTGAATGTGCAGTCACAGGTATTAAATTTTTATAATCTTAGTTAACATTTCATTATTCCTACTATTAATAAAGAAGAAAAACAAGCCAGTGAAATTTACACAGTGATCTCCACCATGAATTAAAGCTGACAGTTAGAAAAGAGAATAAATATGGAGTGAATGCTGAAATACCCTTGGCTTATCACCTTCCTACACTGCCCGTTAAAGTTGACATAGGCCCAGAAGAATGAGCTCCTTCTGATTAGAGGAAAAAGAAGACAAGATTTGTGTCTGGGTAGATAGTGATTGAATTTTTCAGTCTTCTGGAAAATTAAAGCCTGACCCAAACATACACTTCTGTTTTGTTTCCTTTGAGACAGCCAAGAGTATGAGATAATAATTCCAAGCATTTCAAATACCAAGAGATGCTAAGACTGATGCATTGTTTCCTATTTCATGAGCTCAAGACAGGATGCTCAGCTCATAAACACATTTAAGGAGCTTTATGGGACACAAAATCACTTACACAGCACTGTGAGCCTTCATTTTTAATTCTCTTCCAAATTAATTTTTATGACTTCTCAGGGAGTCTTTCCAATTCCCTATATAGGTCATGAAATCTTGATTAAACATTTAATGAGATTCCTTGCATAGATCCGTCTTATTTCCCAAGCTTCTTCATTCTACCATGTCTATTCTACTCAGTGGCCCATCCCTAAAATAAACTATTAAAGCAGAGTCACTACTCCTTCAAGGTTTTACGACATACAGTTTTTCAATCAGGCCTCCATAGTTGCAAGTTGTTTAAAAATATGCCTTTAACTATTGTTGGGAGCCTCAAGGTGATAGTCACTGTGAAAGTGAAAGTGAAGTCGCTTAGTCATGTCCGACTCTTTTCGACCCCATGGACTGTAGCCCATCAGGCTCCTCGGTCCATGGGATTTTCCAGGCAAGAATACTGAGTGGGTTGCCATTTCCTTCTTCAGGGGATCTTTCCGACCCAGGGATCGAACCCAGGTCTCCCGCATTGCAGGCAGACGCTTTACCGTCTGAACTACCAGGAAAGCCCAGTCACCGTACAGCTCAGTTCAGTTCAGTCGCTCAGTCATGTGCGACTCTTTGCGACCCCATGAATTGCAGCACGCCAGGCCTCCCTGTCCATTACCAACTCCCGGAGTTGACCCAAACTAATGTGCATCGAGTCAGTGATGCCATCCAGCCATCTCATCCTCTGTCGTCCCCTTCGCCTCCTGCCCCTAATCCCTCCCAGCATCAGAGTCTTTTCCAATGAGTCAACTCTTCGCATGAGGTGGCCAAAGTACTGGAGTTTCAGCTTCAGCATCATTCCCTCCAAAGAAATCCTAGGGCTGATCTCCTTCACAATGGACTGGTTGGATCTCCTTGCAGTCCAAGGGACTCTCAAGAGTCTTCTCCAACACCACAGTTCAAAAGCATCAATTCTTCAGTGCTCAGCTTTCTTCACAGTCCAAATCTCACATCCATACATGACCACAGGAAAAACCATAGCCTTGACTAGACGAACCTTTCTTGGCAAAGTAATGTCTCTGCTTTTGAATATGCTATGTAGGTTGGTCATAACTTTCCTGCCAAGGAGTAAGCGTCCTTTAATTTCATGGCTGCAGTCACCATCTGCAGTGATTTTGGAGCCCAAAAAAATAAAGTCTGACACTGTTTCCACTGTTTCCTATTGTATTTCCCATGAAGTGATGGGACCAGATGCCATAATCTTTGTTTTCTGAATGTTGAGCTTTAAGCCCACTTTTTACTCTCCACTTTCACTTTCATCAAGAGGCTTTTGAGTTCCTCTTCACTTTCTGCCATAAGGGTGGTGTCATCTGCATATCTGAGGTTATTGATATTTCTCCCGGCAATCTTTATTCCAGCTTGAGCTTCTTCCAGTCCAGCATTTCTCATGATGTACTCTGCATAGAAGTTAAATAAACAGGGTGACAATATACAGCCTTGATGAACTCCTTTTCCTATTTGGAACCAGTCTGTTGTTCCATGTCCAGTTCTAACTGTTGCTTCCTGACCTGCATACAGATTTCTCAAGAGGTAGATCAGGTGGTCTGGTATTCCCATCTCTTGAAGAATTTTCCACAGTTTATTGTGATCCACACAGTCAAAGGCTTTGGCATAGTCAATAAAGCAGAAATAGATGTTTTTCTGGAACTCTTTTGCTTTTTCCATGATCCAGCAGATGTTGGCAATTTGATCTCTGGTTCCTCTGCCTTTTCTAAAATCAGCTTGAACATCAGGAAGTTCATGGTTCACATATTGCTGAAGCCTGGCTTGGAGAATTTTGAGCATTACTTTACTAGCATGTGAGATGAGTGCAATTGTGTGGTAGTTTGAGCATTCTTTGGCATTGCCTTTCTTTGGGATTGGAATGAAAACGGACCTTTTCCAGTCCTGTGGCCACTGCTGAGTTTTCCACATTTGCTGGCATATTGAGTGCAGCACCTTCACAGCATCATCTTTCAGGATTTGAAATAGCTCAACTGGAATTCTATCACCTCCACTAGCTTTGTTCATAGTGATGCTTTCTAAGGCCCCCTTGACTTCACATTCTAGGATATCTGGCTCTAGGTCAGTGATCACACCATGGTGATTATCTGGGTCGTGAAGATCTGACAGAATGTGGTCCACTGGAGAAGGGAATGGCAAACCACTTCAGTATTCTTGCCTTGAGAACCCCATGAACAGTATGAAAAGGCAAAATGATAGGATACTGAAAGAGGAACTCCCCAGGTCAGTAGGTGCCCAATATGCTACTGGAGATCAGTGGAGAAATAACTCCAGAAAGAATGAAGGGATGGAGCCAAAGCAAAAAGAATACCCAGCTGTGGATGTGATTGGTGATAAAAGCAAGGTCCGATGCTGTAAAGAGCAATATTGCATAGGAACCTGGACTGTCAGGTCCATGAATCAAGGCAAATTGGAAGTGGTCAGACAAGAGATGGCAAGAGTGAATGTCAACATTCTAGGAATCAGTGAACTAAAATGGACTGGAATGCTGCTGCCGCTAAGTCACTTGAGTCGTGTCCGACTCTGTGTGACCACATAGATGGCAGCCCACTAGGATCCCCTGTCCCTGTGATTCTCCAGGCAAGAACACTGGAGTGGGTTGCCATTTCCATTTCCAATGCATGAAAGTGAAAAGTGAAAGTGAAGTCCATCAGTCCTGTCGGACTCTTAGCGATCCCATGGACTGCAGCCTATGGAATGGGTGAATTTAACTCAGATGACCATTATATCTACTACTGCAGGCAGGAATCTCTCAGAAGAAATGGAGTGGCCATCATGGTCAACAAAAGAGTCTGAAATGCAGTACTTGAATGCAATCTCAAAAACGACAGAATTATCTCTGTTCGTTTCCAAGGCAAACCATTCAATATCACAGTAATCCAAGTCTATGCCCCAACCAGTAACGCTGAAGAAGCTGAAGTTGAACAGTTCTATGAAGACCTACAAGACCTTTTAGAACTAACACCCAGAAAAGATGTCCTTTTCATTATAGGGGACTGGAATGCAAAAGTAGGAAGTCAAGAAACACCTGGAGTAACAGGCAAATTTGGCCTTGGAATACGGAATGAAGCAGGGCAAAGACTAATAGAGTTTTGCCAAGAAAATGCACTGGTCATACCAAACACCCTCTTCCAACAACACAAGAGAAGACTCTATATATGGACATCACCAGATGGTCAACACCGAAATCAGATTGATTATATTTTTTGCAGCCAAAGATGGAGAAGTTCTATACAGTCAAGCAAAAACAAGACCAGGAGCTGACTATGGCTCAGACCATGAACTCATAGCCAAATTCAGACTTAAATTGAAGAAAGTAGGGAAAACCACTAGACCATTCAGGTATGATCTAAATCAAATCCCTTATAATTATACAGTGGAAGTGAGAAATAGATTTAAGGGCCTAGATCTGATAGATAGAGTGCCTGATGAACTATGAAATGAGGTTCGTGACATTGTACAGGAGACAGGGATCAAGACCATCCCCATGGAAACGAAATGCAAAAAAGCAAAATGGCTGTCTGGGGAGGCCTTACAAATAGCTGTGAAAAGAAGAGAAGTGAAAAGCAAAGGAGAAAAGGAAAGATGTAGCATCTGAATGCAGAGTTCCAAAGAATAGCAAGAAGAGATAAGAAAGCCTTCTTCAGCGATCAATACAAAGAAATAGAGGAAAACAACAGAATGGGAAAGACTAGAGATCTCTTCAAGAAAATTAGAGATACCAAGGGAAGACTTCATGCAAAGATGGGCTCGATAAAGGACAGAAATGGTATGGACCTAACAGAAGCCGAAGATATTAAGAAGAGATGGCAAGAATACACAGAAGAACTGTACAAAAAAGATCTTCATGACCCAGATAATCACGATGGTGTGATCACTCACCTAGAGCCAGTCACTGTACAGGAGGGTAATAAAGACAAGTATGAATAAAAATGGTGATTTTCTTCTCTCAAATAATTTACAATATAGTTGGTGATGTCAAAAAAGGTATTTGCAGTGTGAAGGTGAGACGAACATAAATTGCTGTGAAATACCTTGTTCACGCGTGAGTTTTGCACATCATTATTAAGTATGGTGTGGATATAAATTCACTCGGAAATGAATCTGGATTTCTCTGTTCAGTGCAGACAATACAATTAGTTAGTGCATGGTCTAATCATCTTCACTCTTCTACCAATAAGTGTGCTTATCACATATCATATATAAAAAGTAACTGTTGTTTTATAATATTATAATGGTGATAGGTATTAATATGGGTCTGGTATTCAGTATCTTGAGCATATACTACAGATATTAATGTTAAAATAAGGTAAAATAATGATGGAAGAAGAAATAAAAGCATCACTGGTATAAGAATTATAACAGGCAACAGTGAGGAGGAAGCAACTAAATCTGCCTGAGGCTGAGGAATTAGGCAAGGCTTGACTGGGCTTCCCAGGTGGCTCAGAGGTTAAAGCATCTGCCTACAATGCGGGAGACCTGGGTTTGATCCCTGGGTCAGGAAGATCCCCTGGAGAAGGAAATGGCAACCCACTCCAGTATTCTTGTCCTGGACGGAGGAGCCTGGTGGGCTACAGTTCACGGGGTCGCAAAGAGTCGGACATGACTGAACGACTTGACTTTCACTTTCTTTGACAAGGAAATCATATTTATAGTGAGACTCAAAGAATAGACATATAGATAGACACCTAGCCAGCTCCTTAGCTAGATAATTAGATAGATAGATAGATAGATGGGTAGGAGTTCATGGTCATGAAGAGATCGGAGAGAGAATACCCTAATCAATAAGAAGAGTAAATGTGTGAAACTGTGACAGATGCCAGGGCAAATTGGGGTATGGTGAAAATTGATTTCTGCCAAAGGAAGAGAGTCTTTATCATGCAAACAATGGAGAGTTGAGAATGTGAACTTCTCCTTTCTCTTCTTTTGTCAGAGCTGCAAAAGGATTTAAGATTTGATTGAATGTTGAACAACTCTGGTTATTGCTGTGGTTTTTGAAGGAGAAATGGCTGAAAGTATAAGACCTATTACAACACCCTTGTTAAATATTTCACAGCCAAGAAGGTGAGATCTAGTGCTTTGGGGAAGCAGGAATGGGTTCAAGAACTATTTTAATTAGAAAGGGGGGAGAAAAAAACCCTTGGTAACTAGATAGAAGGAATAAATAAGAAACAAAAAGGAAGACTTGGTAAGTGGAGAGTCTTGATTTATTCATTCAAAATAAAGAGTAAAAAGACATAGACTTGTCCTTCCTTGGCAGTCCAGCGCTTAAGATCGAATGCTTCCATTGCAGTGGCGCATGGATTTGATCCCTGTTGGGAAACTAAGATCCTGCATGCCTTGTGGCCAAAAAAAGACATAGATTTTATGGACCACATGAGATTTTAAGTGTAACTATCTATTTATAATGCCTACAGCGCATCTAAACAGGAATATCCAAAAAGATATTATAAATATTAATTGGAGCACAAAAGATGGTTACAGGTTAAGTATAATGGCTATTTTGCTGTGATAACAGTAAGAATTATAATTGAAGCTGAAGAGAGTAGACTGATAACAGACCACAAAGCATTTTTTCACTAGCCTATCCTATGTCTATTGTTTTAGGCCAAAATCACTTTTGGTAAATCAAGTTGTTTTAGTTATCTTATTCAAATAACACAGGATTAAAAGCCAGAAGATCATTGTTTGAAGAGTAGGACAGATCTTTTAATTTTCTCCATCTCAGTTTCCTGATTCACAGAATGTTTAGAATAATATTTGTTTTACTGAGTTATTGAAAAATTTGAGAAAATATAAGATGAGGGAAAAATACATAATTAAATGTGTCTAAAAGAGATCCAATTTAAATTTAAATCTAGATGTATTGAAAATAAAAGGATAGAAAAAATATACTATACAACCAGTTAGCATACAAAAACTGGAGTGGCTATATTGATAATAGACAAGATAAATGCATGAGAAAATGTATTGTAAATAGAGATATTGCATAATGATAAAATGATGTGTTTTTCATGAAGACATTGCAATCTTATGTACCTACAAAACTGACATTCATAAAGAGAAAAATATAAACAAATTCAAAATCATAGATATTTTAGTATTCAACTCACTAATTGTTAGGATAACAAAAAAATCAGAAAAAAATAGAAGATTTGATAACATTATCAATTATTTTTGAACTAATTGGCATTTATAGAATAACACTTTACCCTAAAATTATGAAACACACATTGTTTTTAAGTGGACTTAAAATGGTCACAAAATTAAATCATACACTGGACCGTGAAATAAATACTAATACATTTCAAAATAATGAAGTCATTAAGAATGTGCTCTCTCCCACACAGCAAAACTAATTTCCAATAATAATACAATTGAATAATGTGATATTTAAACACTCCCCTAAGTATGTTGAATTTAAATACAAATTTCTCAATAACTCAAGGGACAAATTAGAAGTCACAAAGAATTTGAAAATATTGTTCAACAGATAATAATAAACTACAATATATCACAATATGTAGGATGTGGCTTCAGAAATGAAGGGAAGTTTAAAATCAGTGTTGTAAGTGTCCATCTTAAGAAATGAGAAAGAAAAAGTGCATCAAACAAAAGAAGAAAAAGGGAAATAATAAACAGAGGAAATTAATGACTCACAAATATGAAAGTAGTTCTTTAAGAATATAAAAAAAATTAAATAAACACTAGCAGGATTGATTGAGAAGAGGGAAAACACAAATTACCATATGAATTACTGATAAAAGAGAGATTATCCTTCTCTTTAAGTAAGTCCATAGACATTAGACAATTAATAAAGAAATATTGTGAATAACTTAGGTCAATAAAACTGACAACCTAGATAAAATAAATTCCTTGGGAAAAAACCCACAACTTTCAAAACTGATAAAAGGAGAAATAATGTAAACAGCTTGATGCATCTCTTAATACTAATGAGATTAAATTTTTTGTACAAAATTTTAACCATAAGAAATTCAGATCCAGATGGTTTCATTGATGTTTCCTACCAAACATTTATTGAAGAAATAATATCAGTATTATCCAAAGTCTTCTGGAAAATATAAGAAAAGGGAACATATATAAACTTGTTTAATGACACATGCTTAGCTCTATTACCAAAACCTGACAAATACACTAGAAAATCTAGAATCCATTATATCTTATGAACATAGTGACAAAAATCTTTAAGAGTAGCAAAAATAATTCAGCAATATATAAAATAAATAATTCACAATTCAGAGATGCATGTCAAAAATCAGGGAATGTAATTCACCATATGAAAGAGGATAAAGGGAAAAATATCTAAATAAGTGTAAGGAAAGCATTGAACACAATTTAAAACATATTCATCAAAAGTGAATTCAAATGGAATTTCCTCAACTTGATATTGAGCATCTGCAAAAAATACCTATAACACATCATATTTAATTGTAAAAGAAAAGAATGTTTTCTCATGAAGATAGAGGAAGAGTGTTTGGTCTCACCATTTCCATTCAACACTGTATTGGAGGTTCTAATCAATGCAATAAGATAAAGAAATATTAACCATAAAGTTTAAAGTTATTTCCCTCTTCTCAATCAATCCTGCTAGTGTTTATTAATTTTTTTTATATTCTTAAAGAATTACTTTTCATATTTGTGAGTCATTAATTTCCTCTGTTTATTATTTCCTTTTTTCTTCTTAATTTTGTTTGATGCACTTTTTTTTTTCTCATTTCTTAAGATGGACACTTACAGCACTGATTTTAAACTTTCCTTCATTTCTGAAGCCATATTCTACGTATTTTGATATATTGTAGTTTATTATTATCTTTATGGTTATGGTTTTGGTACTCTTTAACAGGTACCAAAATTGTTTACATGCAAAATCTTAAAAATTAAAAAAACAAACTTACAGAACTCAGAAATAATTTTAATAAAGTCAGTATATAAAATCAACTGTGTTTTTAATACTAGAAGCAATACATTGGAAGGGAAAAGTTAAAAACCCATTTACAGTAACATAAAAATATAAACACTTAGGATTAAATTTAGTGAAAGTTGTTAAACCACTGTACATTGAAAAATATAAAACATGAGAAAAAGTAGAGAAATGAACTATGGTCAGGGACTGAAAAACTGTTGAAAAGTAGCAATTCTCTCCATTGACCTATAGATGTAACTTAATTCCTATCAACATCCCAATAGACACTTTTGCCGAAATTTAACAATTGATTTTAAGTTTACGGAAATACAAAGGATCTTGGATAACCAAAATAATTTTTAAGAAGAACTACATGATAATAACTTCACTATCTGGCTTCAAGACTTTCTACCAGGCCACTTTAATCATGCTAACATGAAAACAAAGTGACCAGTGGAACAGGGAGAGTTATTTGCTTTTTAGCAAAGGTGCCAAAGTAATTCAACTGGGGTAGAAAAATCTTTTTAGCAAATTTTGCTTAAATAGCTGGCTAATGCATGGAAACAAACTTAAACACTTGTCTCATGGAACACATACATGCAAGTGCAATTCAGGTCAGTCATAGACTTAAATGTAAAAGTTTAAACTATTAAATTTCTTAAAAGAATAATAAAAATACTTCACAAATCTGGTGTAGGCACAGCTTCTTTCAAGATAACAGAGAAAGACTACTAATAAAAAAAAATAAAATAAATTGTACTACATCAAAATTAAAACCTGGTTGACCAAAATTAGCATTAAAAGAAAGAAAAGGAAAGTCATAGACTGGGAGAAGATATTTTTAGTACATGTATCTAGCAAAGTCTTATATCCTGAATATATAAAAATCTTCTGCAAACCAATTTGCAAAACAGCAAGCAATTCAATTTAAAAATATACTTTGTTCTAGTTTTCTGTCACTGAGTAATGAGTCACCCCAAACGTAATGACTTGAAACAAAAACTATTATTTATAATGTTTTGCTCATAAATCTGTAATTTGAGCAAGACGCAGAGGGGACAGCATATAACTGCTTTACAGGGAGACAGCAGAAGTGGCATGAAGACTGAGAGGAACTCAGTGCCTGGAGGTTGGAACAAGTCATCTGAAGACTCTCTTATTTACATATCTGGAAGTTGTTTTTGGATGGAGATTGCTATCTCATCAGAGACTGTTGTGCATAACATGCTGCACATGTCCTGCCCATGTGGCTGCTTGGCTTCCTCATAAGCCGAGCAGCTGGGTTCCCAGAGTAAGCATCCTAAGAGAATGTGGAAGCTTCAGGTTATTAAGGTCTATTTGAAAAATTGGCACTGTTGAGCAAGTGGCATCTGTTGCCTATTATCTGGAGTAGAATCTTGAACAATTCTGCCCTCCACATCTTTGTATAGAAGTTGCCAAGGAAAATACAAGACAGTCACGTCATTTGGAGAAGAGACAGAGCTTTCTCCAGAAGTGGGTGTCTGTCTCCCACTGCCTGTGGGTTCCTCCTGGAACCCTGTGCGGGGCAGTTAGCCTGCCCACATCCTTCTTGAGCTGAAGCAGAAGGGAATCCTATACCCTTCTGCTGGGGTCCAGCCCCAGTGGAGTCAGGGGTTTCCAAGGGGAGATGGCATCGGCGATCAGGAAACAACAGCGTATTTAAATGTTAATTAACGATATAAAGAGTGGTTAAATAAGGATAGCTCAGTGAGGAAATTCAGTGGAGAAAAGAGGCTGAATAATTCGGCCAGAAGGTGAGAGAAAGAACGACATGGGGAGACCAAGCTTCCGTGAACAAGGCCCGCACTTTATTTTCCAAAGTAGTTTTTATACCTTAAATTATGCATAGAGGATAATGGGGGAAGGGGTAGAGTCATGCAGTAAGCCAGGCTTTCTTCTTGCAAATTTATCATATGCAAAAGTTTAGGTAATTTGCATCATCTTCTGGCCTGGAGGCCTGTTAACATTTTAAGACCCTTTCTTCAGAAAACTTATTTTTCTCTAAAGGTGATTAGTCAGGCGCCACCCTCCAAAAGCATTAGATAAAGTTACATTCCTACAGGGCAAAGGTGTAGTGGGCTATAACAAGAAAAAGAATTAACTCAAGGGTCCCAGGTTACAAACATTAAAGCTACTACTTACACCAGTTATATTAATCAATACACTGCCAGAGACACAGCAGGTAAGGGATATGGAAACTTAGCAGCAAACATTGGCCCAGCAAGTGAAAAACCCTTCACCAATACAATTTCTAATCAATCTTTTAACTGCTCAAAGGAATCTGTATTTAGACAGTTTAGAACATCTCATGCCTCTCACAGTTGGGAGGCTCTGAACAATCGCATGTGGCCGGAAAAACATATTCAGGCAGCCTAGAGGACTTCCAAAGGAGTTTGTAGGTTGAAACACTGTCACACCCAGGAATTATTAACTGGAGCTGTAAGCTAACTCTTTTTTTCAGAGAGAGGTAGCGGGGGACAGCCCCCTGTAAAGTCAGAGGTGTAGGTGAGAGCACAAAGCAGAAAGTATGCAGACTCTTGTTTGGGGGGTAGATGCTAGAGAATTTCCAGGGGGACTCCTGAGGCTCGATCCCGCCTTTGCGTACGCCGAGCCTCCTTCCTCATGACCTTTGCCACGGGCGGAGTTCCTCATGCTGGCTCCCGGCACCCTTCCTGCTAGGGGCAGATATTGCAATGGTGTTGACCAGGTGCTGTAAGACATGTTTAAGCAGAAGAAAGGAATACACGTGGAGTCTGAAACAGGGACAGATATTTTCACACAAGTTGAAAAGTGCAGCACAGGCTATGAGGAAGGAGGTGTTTGGTGAGGAGGTATTTTGGTCCCAAGGCCCATTTTTATGTGACTAAGTAAGGGTCGAAAGACTGAAGGTCCAAGACTCTTTGCCAAATGTCACAATGGGTTTGCCACCATATTGGTCAAACTGTCACAGAGCCTGGATTCAATGAAAGGAGCTATAGAACCTAATGAAAGAACTGTTGATGAATTTTGGGATGGTGTATTAAATCTGCCACAGTCAACCCTCTAGACACAAATTACTAGTATTTCTTTCCAACTGAAATACACTCCTGCATACATGTGTGCTAAGTTGCTTCAGTCATGTCCAACTCTTTGTGATCCTCTGGACTGTAGCCTACCAGGCCCCTCTGTCCATGGGATTCTCCAGGCAACCCCAGGAGAAGGTTGCCATACCCTCCTTCACAGAATCGGGAATCTTCCCGATCCAGGAATGGAAGCCGCATCTCTTACATCCCCTGCATTGGCAGGCAGGTTCTTTACCACTAATGCCACCTGGGAAGCCCTTGAAATACACTTATGCCCTTCAAAAAAACCCTTAAATACATATCTCATCCATTACTTCATCAATCTTAATGTGGAAGTCCAGGATTTTGGCATCTAAATGAGATCTTGGTGGAGGCAAGGTGAATTTGTCCTAACTTCTAAATGGGGTTCATTTCAATATGAAAATCTGGGAACTGAAGAAACAAGTTACCCATCCTGTACTCCCATCCCCCGCCCATTCAAAATATACTAGTGAAAGAGGCAAAGAGTAACTGAATAACTGCTCCAGACACTTTCAAAAGGAGAGAAAATTGGAGATAAGCATTAGTTCCAGTCAGTAGGAATTTGGAGATCCAGCTGAGTGTAGGGTCAAATACTGCTCCCTGAAAATGCTTGTCTGTAGCTCATTGTTTCAATCTTTCTTTCTACTTAAAAGATTTTATGAAGCACCACCTTAGGTCTTCTTGAATTCCTAAGAGTGGGGCTTAAGGTATCAACCTGGGTCAGATCTTTGGCTCTGGAATTTTTTTTCTTACTTTGAGTATTTTCTGCCGTCTGGAGAGGCTGGGAATGAGGAACAGTTTTATTTTCAAATCCAGAAAGTCCTGGCTTCTTTACAGTTAATAGGTCATTCTTCAACTCCTTTCTTTCTTCTTACATTTTATCACAAATAAGAATACATAAAAGTGGACCTTTCAATATTTCACCTAGATATTTCTTTAGCTGTATGAGTTACGTACGTTCTATGAGATGATGTCTATTCTTGTTAACAAAGTCTTATTGTAACACAGTCGTGCACACTTGTATATGTATTTTCTATGTTTGCTTTCACACAATAAAGGAATAGTTCAGTAGTTTTGATAGAGCTCCTTGTACATCTAGATAGCGGAAAATATTTACTTGCTGACCCTTTAAGAAAAAGTTTACTGACCCCTGATAAACTGATCATGGAGTTCATTTGGTAAATTTGTCAAATTTTCTTTTTTCTGTGTTGCCTTAATTTCCAGTATTGCCACATATCTCACCAATAAATTATAAGGGTCCCCTTTCTTCCTGGTTCCAATATTGTCATAACTTTCACTGACAGCCTTCTCTTAAGCTTCTGTTTGAGGTCTTTAGGATTTTATAATATCTTTTGGTGTTTTTTCTCACCATTTAATCACAAAGTCATTGTCACATGTTTAATTTTTTTGTTATAAAGCAACTAAAATATATTCCAATGCTGCATAGCATTTCATTCTATAGCTTCGTGGCTCCAAAAAAAACAATCATTTGTTTTCCTCATAAATCTACAATCTCAGTGGAGACAGCTTTTCTCCATCCCACTTGGTGTCAAACCTGGATCTCCTACATTGCAGGCAGTTTCCTTACCATCTGAGCCACAAGGGAAGCTAAGGCAATTCAAATGGGGCTAAATGACCTGCTTCCAATATGGCGCATTCACATGAAGCAACTTGGTGCTGTCTCTTCCTACCCATAGGCATCTCTCCACAAGGTGGTGGTGTGGGTTTTCAAACTGCACAATGGTTGAGTTTCAAGAGAGAGCATCCCCAGAAACCCAGGTAAGATACATAGCCTTTTATTATCTAACCTCTGAAGTTGAAGAGCAACACTTACACCTTACTCTATCAGCCAGGACAGGTGCTAAGTTTCACCTGTTTTTAGATGAAATGACATACATGCCCAGTGGCAGAATGTCAAGAATGCATTGTATGAGAAACACGTGTTATGGGAGAGATTATTGTGGCTAATTTTATTTTCATTATTTTAGAAAATGTATCTGCAACGGATTTCAACAGATTCCTCACAAAAGAATAGAGATGAGGGGTAAGCACACACAAAAAGAGATACTCAACGTCATTTGTCAACAAGAAAATACATAGTAAGCCACAAGACATCACTGAACAGTTGCAACCATTTCATGTGACTAAAAACGACTGGTGACACCTCACTAAACACTGACAAACACGTGGAGCAACCCAAACTTTCGTATATTGTTGGTGAGGACATAATATGGTACAACCACTTTGGAAAACTGGCAGTTTCTTAGAAAGTTAATAGAAATTCCACACCTATGTATTTACTCAAGAGAAATAAAATATTGTCCATAAAAGACTTGTATAAAAATCTTTATAGCTGTTTTATTTATAAAAGCCAAAATACAGGATTCAACCACTGTCCATCAACAGGAGGATAGATGAGCTGTTGTGGTATTGTGGAAGCCCCAAGGTATATTCATACAGGAATGAATAAATAAAAATGTAGTAAGTAACTGATATGTGTGACAATAGAAGTATTGTCAAAAGCATTATGTTAAGGCAAAGGATCTAGATACAAAAAAAGTACACAATGATAGTCAATAATGACAGTGTAATTAAGAACAAGTAAGACTAAGGCAGTAGAGATTAGAACAGTAGTTGCCTTTGGGGATGGAAATTAATTTGGGGTGATGAATACAATCTCTATTTTGGTCAGAGTGGTAATTGCCTGGGTGTATACATTTGTCAAATGTTACCACAGATTTTTTTGCATATAAATGCCTCATTAAAATAGTTTTGAAACTCATTGAGTTGTACACATGATTTGTGCATTTTTCTTTTGTGTTAAAGTAAAAAATATTTTGAAGAAACTTTGAGATTAATCTGTGAGATTTTTTTAAGAAAAAGTATGTAAGGTATCCTCCTACCTATGAACCTGATCACCTCAGCCTCGTCTTTAAGAGCTATATGGTTGTCCCTGAGTTATTCTTGGTAGTTTTATATAACTTGAACTTTCTTTTGGGTTCCCAGTCTCTCTGTGATTCAGAACTCTGAACTCTCAGATTTCAACATCAACTGCACCCCTTGACATGGAAATCCCAGCTCTCACTAGTGTAGCACTCTTCAAACTTTATTGTGCCCAGGAATCTTGTCAAACAACAGGTTCTGACTCAGGAGGTCTGAAGTGGGATTGGAGAGTCTATATTTTAACAAATTTTCAGATGGTTTTTCAGCTACTTATCCGGGGGCTGCCCTTGGAGTAGCAAAGCTCGCGTGCACACTGTTCTGTCTTTACTCTCTGGCTCGCAGTGCCCTGAGCTGTCTCAGGCAGGAACCTTCCTCAGCTTCTAGCACCATAAATACAAATTATGACACTACCCGCCAGACCACTTCCTATGCCAGGCCAGCCCCAGGTCGAATACTAGGGCATTTTTAACCACTATCAACATGGAAAGTGTGTACGTATCTCATTGATCAGGGATCAACTTTTCCACTTCTGTTAATTTTCCAAATAACTGAAAATTAATCTATTCTACACTCAGTATTATTTTTATGCATCTAACTCTTTGTAAGACTCACTGCACTTCCCAAAGTCATATTCAGAGAACACTAAAAATGATTGAATCTTTCATTAGTAACTCAGAGACATTACAAGTTTGAAATGAGGTGATACTGTCTGGAGCTATTGAGATCTGTTTATCCCTCTTAAAGAGGTCCTAGACTGCCATTCTTTCTGGGCTTTGGTGCACTTTTGCAAATAGTTTTTGTTTTCCTAATTCCCTGACAGACTCTCAGCTGTTAGTTCTTATTATTAGACTTCAGCTTGCCTGACTCTAGTAAGCATCTTTCTCTCTTCTAATTGCTGTTTTGATTGAATTGTAAAAATTAAAATAAATTATCAAGCAATAGTATTATTTATTTGTTTAAAACAAAAGTAAAAAGACTTGATGAGGACATAAAGCTTCCTTCTGTTAGAAGTCACTGGAGATTTAGTGTCTAACTTTCACTAATTTGGTAACTTAGAAGCTAATTTTGCCTTCTTTTTGTTATGGGCTCTGTTCTATAAAGATGTTTATTTGTATTTAGTTTGTAGACAACTTGGAATAGAATCAGCTGTGGCACTTACCTAAAATTAAGACTCTAGGGTCCAACCGTAGAGATGCTCACACATTAGATCTGGAGGTGGACCCAGGAGTCTGCATTTAGTAGACACCTTGGAGGCTTCCTGTGGCAAGCAAAATTTGAAAAAACACTCTTCCTGTATAAGTGCCACCAATCAGTTGAAGATCATGGTACCTTCTTTAAATTCTCTTTACAGTTTCTCCTTTATCTCCCATCTTCTTGATTATAGCTGAGACTAAAGGCTGCACATTAGAAGACTTGTTTGTCATGATTAAGAAGTTTCTTATCACTTAATGACTCAATCTTCTCCATTTCTTCAGAGTGGAAAATCAGATAGGAATGGACTAACTTGCATATCTGTCCTCTACACCTGGTCTGTGACCCTTCAAAGTTAAACGCTGACTGGGAGAACATCTCAGCTGCAAATTCACAGATCTGCCAACAAATACAAGTTTTTCCCAGATGAAAAAATCAGATGTACAACTTAAAGCTTGAACTGAAGCTCACCGTGTGGATGTGGAAACAATTTCCTTCATTCAAAATATTTATCAGATACCTAACAGTTACTAACTCTTGTCCAGTTTTTAAGAAGTCTTCTAAAAGTGACTCATCTTTCATTCTTGTCTGTCTAAAGTTTCATAAGACATCAAAAGAAATCTAAGATGTTGTCTAAAGTACAAAACAGACAAGAAAAGACATCTCTGAGCCAAATTCTGGAGGAAGAAAAGCCCTCGCCCTCTCTGTCTCTCTGTGCCCATCATCCAGAAATTGACAGCTGTAGAAGGAAATGGCATGCTCATGGTCACTACCCTCAACTTGGCTCCTGAATTCATGTGTGCGTGTTCAGTGTGTTCAACTCTTTGTGACCCCATGGACTGTAGCCGCCAAGGTCCTCTGTCCATGGGATTTCTCAGGCAAGAATACTGGAGTGGGTTACCACTTCCTCCTTCAGGGGATCTTCCCAACCCAAGGATTGAACCAGAGTTTCCTGCAGCTCCTGCTTTGCAGGGGAATTCTTTACCACTGAGCCACCTGGGAAGCCCCCTTAGTACATTTTAATAAGCATCTGACTTCCACTCTCTGTAAAAATTCACTTATTCCACAAATATTTATTGAACTTCTGTGAGCCAGGAACTGTGTTAGCTACTAGCACAGGATACAGGAACAAATAAGCAGATTAAAAGTTCCGCCTTTTTTGCTTTTTTTTTACATTTACATTATAGTGGGGAAAGTAGACAATAGAGTCAAAACAAAAATTAAGTGTATAATATGATATAATATATTATAATTGTAAGTGCTAAGAAGAAAATAACAAAGTGGAGATAAGAAATGTTGGCAGGATAGGTGATATGTTAGTGTGACTGGGAAAGGCCTTTCTGAGAGGCAAGTTTCAAGCAAATCCTGAAAGATATGAAAAAACTACCCACTTGAATGTCCAGAGAAAGAGAATCGTAGGTAGAGGAAATAGTGAGTGCAAAGGTCTTGCACTGAGACCATGGCTGTCCTTTCATGGTGGTCAGGAGCTGAGCGAACAAGGGAGAGAGGAGGAGGTCTCACACTGGGAGACTAGGAGGGGCAGATGTAAGTGATGTGGGGGACAACAGGTCTTCATTGTTGCCGGGTTTTTCATCTGAACCAGACAAGTCATTAGTGGGTTTGAGCAGAGTGATGTGATCTGAATTGAGTTTAACAGGATCACCCGGCTGCCACATTGAGAATACATTGGTGAGAGATGAAGGCAGAAGCAGTGTGAATGGATTAGAGGTTTTTGCAATAACCTAGGCTAGAGATGAAATTATTTCTAATTTTTAATACTGTTATCAAATTCCTAACATAGCCATTTCCTGCTCATTCTTGGTGATAATGCAGTCCACTGGTAGATGTAGAGAAAACTGATGGGAACTCCCTTAACTTTCCATCATGAACACCTTCATGTCTGCAATTGTGGTGAACCTCTCTTCCTCTCTTCTAATCACCATGAAGGAAATTATCTTCTAATAAAAGAGAAGTGGTAAAACATACTGAGTGATTACTGGCTCTGGAAATAGATGCTTGTAATATAGTTTTGTCTCCTCCACTTAAATTCTCTGTAACTTGGAAAAATTCCCTGTAGTTCTGTCCCTCAATTTCTTCATCTGCAATCTGAGGACAGTGGTGGAAATTGCTTCAACAGATTGTGTGAGAACTAGAAAAAATTATGATAGTAGATTCCTATCATTGAGAACGGAGCCTGGCACATACTCACAGCTCCATGAAACTCAGTTTCAGCTTCCATGTGTGCTCTGGAGCCCCTGTTGCCTCTGTTCTTGAAAACCACATCCCAATGATGAGTCTCTCTTTCTCCTGCATTTTCAGCATTTTCTTCCCGACAAGATCCTTTTCTTCAGTGATTAAATATGCTCATATCTCCCCTACCTTAAAAAAAAAGGCCCACTGGACCCTTTTATTAGCTCGAGTTTAATATTAACCAGGAAGCCTTTTGGGCTCCCCCAGTGGCTCAGTGGTTAAGAATCCATCTGCAATGCCAGAGACCCAGGTTCGATCGCTGGATTGAGACGATCCCCTGAAGGAGGGCATGGCAACCCATTCCAGTATTTTTGCCTAGAGAATCCCATGGACAGAGGAGTCTGGTGGGCTACAGTCCATGGGGTTGCAAAGAGTCTGAGGCGACTGAAATGACTGAGCATCCACACAGCCGGGAAGCCTGTTACGAAAACTGAAGTCTGGATGCCATATCTGAAAAGAAAAGTGAGGCAGGGAAGGCATGAAGCAACATAAAATGAGTATTTTCAAACAGCTTCACTATTAGCTCTTTCATCTGCAGAAGGTTATTCATCAGACATGACTGTTTGACTCGTGTACTTTCTCTGGAAAGGCTACAAGAAGAAAATGTGTCCCTAGTAGTCCCGAGGAGGAAGAAAAGTGAGGGAATAGATTTGCCTGAAAGCTGTCTGGCTCTTGTTTCCCACTGTGCAGTGCCTGGTCTTTGAGGAATGAATTTCTCTTCTTTCCTTGTGGTCCAATGCTCTGGGATGCCAGAATCCATCCTGGAATCTGCTAGTGCAGCCGTGATTGTGATCCGTGCAAGTTCAGAAGTGACAGGAGACACCAGAAAATCCTCTGGTGTAACTGCTCAGCTTAGCTGTTTAAAGTAGCTGAGAGAGAGGGCCTGGTGCTCTTAGGGCAAGTGACTGGTCAGGCCCAGACAAGGAACGTATGTTGGTCAGAGTTGTTCAGCTTCCACTGAGGTCGAACATCTGAGAGGCAAGCTGTTTCAAAGGAATATGTCATAAAGTATTTACGGTTAATACAGCCTCATAGCAGCAACTTCTGCTTCTTCAGTTCTTTACAAACATCTTAGAAAAAAGTGTCTATATACTCTGATTACATCCTATTAACTCTGAAATCAATCTTCACCCTATATTCAACTGACTCCCATAATAACTATCAATGACTTCTGTGACCCTAAATCCAAATAACATTTTCAGTCCTTATCTTATTTGACTTTTCAGCATCTTTGTCTGCAAATTGATAATTTTCTTCTCTAGTCATTCTCTGCCCTTGGCCTCCAAGGACCTCATTTAGAGCCCCTCCTATCTTTCTGCTTGCTGCTTTCCTTCTCATCCACTGTGACTCTTTTTTTTTTTTTTTAATTTAAATTTATTTATTTTAGGAATTTAGAAAGATGGTAACGATAACCCTGTATGCCGTGACTGTTTTAAGTGGTTGAGTTCCTCGGGTGGCATTCCAGCTTATCTTCTCTCCTCTCTCTACATGCTCTTCCTTGATATCGCACCCATTCCAAGGCTGTAATTACCATGTATAAACCAGAGCTGCTTTCTACGAATCTGTGTCTTTGACCCACTCCTCTCTTCTAGCCCCAGACTAACTATTGACTGTTTATTTTTATTTGGTGTTTTTATAGACACCTCAAACTAAACCTTAATCCATACTCTAAATTTAATACTCAGTGTGCTCAAACTTTAATCCACGCTCAGCCCCACAAAGCCTCTTTTGGTTCATTGTTTTTAGTAAACAACTTGATCACCAATTTGATAATTCAGACCAGAAATCTGGGAATCATCCTGTCTCCCACTCTCCCTGTGTACAAATAATCACCAAATCTTGCAAATTTTACTTTCAAAATCTTTCTTAAATTTATCTAGTTCTGCCCATTTCTGTCCTAGGTCAAGTCATGTTTGCTGTGTGAAAACAACCTTATTGTTCATTTCCTGTCATGGGCATCTCTAATCTATTTGCCACACTACTGCAGTATAAGTGAGTTTTTCAAAACTGTTTCCTAGGACCTACAGCCACCTCCCAGTAATAGCTTCCATTTCCTTTCTTCTTCCCAGCTGAGCAGAAAAATCTTTCATATGTACTTGCAATCTTCATTTCCTGTTTCCCATCTCCTTATCATAATTGTCCCATTCCAAAAGAGTTTCCACCTCCCAGTAATTCCCTTTCTCTTCTCCAATTCTTTCCAGTTAAACTAAAAAACGTGCTCTTATAATTGCAGTCTACATTTTCTCACAATAGTCCCCAATGTTCTGCTCATGCATTAAACCATTCTAAGATGACTTCCATCGACATTACCTATTGAAATGTTGCTAAATCCGTGGGGCATTGTAAAGGCCTCATTTTACTTAGCTTTGTTGCAGCATTCCAGGGTGTGGGTCTTCTCCACTTTTCTTGAGACACTCTTCTTTTTTCTCTGTCAAGAAGTTTTAAACTTATTTTTTGGAAGTTCCTTTTCTCTTTGTAGACTCCTTATTCTTCACCCAACAATTAAATGTTAGAATTACTATAGGCCCTTTTTTCCTTTTCAGTTTTATCCATTGCATTTACTTAAAATAACAATGTGTACATAACATACACATAAATTTACATCATCTCTAGGTTATGTTTTTTCTCTTATCTTCAGATAGATATATGCATGTGCTACTTATATGTCTTCTTGAAAACTCCAGAAAACCTAAAACTCAGCATCTTCAAAATCAAACTACGAGCTCCCTCCTGAAACCCTGTGTATTTTTATTGTTCTTTGTCGCTGTGAATGGCACCACTAGTCTTTGAATTCTGCAAGTCAGAGCCTTAGAGAATCATTTTACTATCCTCAATTGTTAATTCAATCCTTCATTGGGCCATCTCAATATAACCTTCTACATATCCCCTTGATTAATGTTTTCTTTCACACAGCATCAGCAACTCACTGATGCTCAATAATTTCCTGAAAACTTTTGACCCTTATGATAAAGTTCAATATCCTTATCATGGCAGACTTTGGCTTGCCCATCTTTCTAATCTCATATTGTATTACGTCCCTCTTGCTCATTTCTCTAGCCATAATGACCTCTTTTCCTCTGCCTTGAATGCAATAAGACATTTTCGTTTCTGGGCCTTCACAGTTCCCAACAAAGTCTGTCTTTGCTTATCTAAATTGACTCATCTTCTAGGTCTTGAGTTAATGTCTAGTCCTCAGAGAATTCCAAATTACTAGAAGAGAATTTTTTTGTTATATATTTTCATTATATAATTTACATTTCTTTTGGTAACTCTAATTACAATTTTAATTAAATAATAATTGTAATAATTAAATATTTATGATTATGTTTTTGTATTTTTTGTGTTTTTAATTAAATCAGTCCTATGGACTAAATCACACCCCTCTTAAACTCATTTGTTGAAGCTGTAAGCCCCAGTGTAATGGTATTTGGAGATAGGGCCCTTGGGAAATAATTAGGTTTAGATGAGGTCATGGTTAGATAGCATCACTGATTCAAAGGACATGAATTTGAGTAAACTCAGGAAGATAGTAGAGAACAGAGGAACCTGGCATGCTACAGTCCCTGGGGTCACAAAGAGTCGAACACGACTTAGCAACTGAACAACGACAAGGTCATTAGATTCACACCTTGAGAAGAGACACCAGAGAGCTGGCTCTTTCTCTCCTGTCATGTGAGGATGTAGTGAGAAGGAGGACCTCCACAAGCCAGGAAGACGGTTCCCACCAGGAACTGAATCAGCAGTATCTTCATCCAGTCTCAAAAATTTCCAGCCTCTACAACTGTGAGCAATAAATTTCTATTGTTTAGGCCACCAGTCTGTGGTATTTTTTATGGTTGTTTAATCAAACTAATACAATAAATAAATGAATATTATTAATCAAATAATTTGCAAATAAGATATGCTTTCCCATCATAGATACCTGGCCCCTACACCAGTGATGGGCTCATAATAGGTATTCAATAGATATTTGCTGAACAAATGATTTAATCTTTTACAAACTGTTGCATTTTATTTGTTTGACTCTAGTTACTCTGAGACCTCCAAAACTGTTCACAAGTCTTGACCTCCAACTTGTTTTTAAGTCATGGGTTCATTTTGTGATGTTGAACCTTAATTTTTTCGTATTTTAAACCTACCATCTCTTGCTGGAGTTTTGGATACAGAATAGGAGTGTAATCAGAAAAGCACTGGACCAAGAGCAGGGAGGCTGGTTCAGGGCCTGACACTCACCTAGGCAGTTTCTGAGACTTTGTCATTCAGTTACTCAGTCATGTATGATTCCCTGTGACTCCATGGAAGGCAGCACACCAGACTTCCTTGTCCTTCACCATCTCCTGGAGTATGCTCAAACTCATATCCATTGAGTCAGTGATGCCATCCAAGCACCTCATCCTCTGTCATGACCTGCTCCTCTTGCCCTCAATTTGTCCCAGCATCAGGGTCTTTTCCAGTGAGTCAGCTCTTCGTATCAGGTGGCCAAAGTATTGGAGCTTCAGCTTCAGCATCAGTCCTTCCAATGAATATTCAGGGTTGATTTCCTTTAGGATTGATTGGTTTGATCCCCTCACTGCCCAGGTGATTCTCAAGAGTCTTCTCCAACACCAAAGTTCAAAAGCATCAATTCTTTGGTGCTCAGCTTTCTTTACAGTCCAGCTCTCACATCCATACATTACTGGAAAAACTATAGCTTCGACTATATGGACATTTGTTAGCAAAGTGATGTCTCTGCTTTTTAATATGCTGTCTAGGTTTGTCATTGACTTTAGTACAGCGTTATACTAAATGAAGACTTCTCAAGTTTATTAGCATCCAACTGAATGCTTTTCTTTTACTTCAAAGACTGTGTACAAAAAAAAAAAAATAAAATCCAGTTATTCGGTTTGTAGATTTAGTTATACGATCTATTCATCTGATCAAGGAGTATCTTACTTGTGGTTTTCCCGGAGAGAACAGATCCCTTCTTCTGCATGATCTTGAGTTATGTTCCTAGTTAGCACCTACAGCGTAAGTAACCAAGGACAACCGATTAGACATAGAAGAGAAGTTTAAAGATTTCTCTCAGAAACCCAGAGCAGGTAAACATTGTTTAGAGACACAGAGGCTTGAGAAAGAGTTATCTTTCCAAGTAGATTTGGAATCAATAGAAGAAGTATCATTCGGCCTTTTGTGGAAACAAGAAAACAAAGTTACTGTAGAATTCTTTCACTAAGGCTTAATGATTGTCTATGCAAATTACAGTATTGAATGTAGAAAATGTCTGTTCTGCTCTTTGAAGTAGGAAAAGCCTAGGCAGCTTCTGTGTGTGTGATTTTGTGTGTGTGTGTATGTTAGAGAGTGAAATTGAAAACAGAACTGGTAGAGTTTCATGCTACATTGTACAGATTTAGAGACATTTTCCCAGGACCATATTATGTTTTAGTTGCAAATTTTAGACATTTTAACATTCTCCATTTAGCTCCCCCAGGGAGGACAAGAAAAAGATTTTTATGTGGGCTGAAGCTTATAAGAAGTGATGATCATTATTAAGGAAAGGATATAAGGTATGAAGGCAATTATTCATTTAGAATAATTCATTTAGAGAGAGAAAAAGCACAACAGATGATATATTTTAAAAGTGAAAAAGCATTAAAAATGTCACAAAAAACACACTCTATAGTATGTATTTTCTATATATTTTGGCTTTGTAATACTTGATCACTTCTTAATACGATGAAAAATTTTGTAAGACCATTTATACAGGGAGAAGAGAAAGATAATCAGTCTTTCTCCATCTGGGTTGAACAAAATTTGTTCTAGGTTAATTCCCAGGTGACACTAGTGGGAAAGAATCCACCTGCCAGTACCGGAGACTCAAGAGACATTGGTTCAATCCCTGGGTCAGGAAGATCCCGTGGAATAGGAAATTGGAAACCCAATCCAGTATTCTTGCCTGGAGAATTCCATAGAGAGAGGAACCTGGTGGGTTACAGTCCATGGGGTCACAAAGAGTCAGACACAAATAAGTATGCACACACAGACTATATACCTGTGACTGCACACACATATATGCTTGATGCTTGTAATACTAATCCAAGAAATACTGGCAACAGGATAAATTCTATTTCTTATTATTCCTAAGAGAAAAGGAAAAATTGCATGAATATATGGCATTTATTATCTTCCTGACAGAAGGGAACAAAAGGAACCATGTATTTAGCGTGTGATTTGATGCATTTCATGATTAGAATTATTCACAAATTACTATTTGATGTTATATATTTCAGATATTGTTTTGCTTCCACAGTCCACAAAATTCCAGCACCAAGAGCTATCAAATGCATTCATATCATAGTCAGACATAGGCCTATCCATGCACAACAGAAGGCCAATCAACTCAGTGACCAGTGAAGACATTTCTGAAAGACAGTACATTGAAGCAGCTAGCCATAAATTAATAATACATAAAAGTGACTGCAAACCACACAAAATACATACCACCAACTCCTAACTAAATTCTCAACTCAATTTTCTCCTGAGCCATGTCAGCATAATATATATTCCAATGCTACCCAGCAGAAGAAAAAGGGAGACAAGAGAAAGTAAGGCCATAACCCTAACTGATGCAGTTAAAGCTTCTTCCTTTTATAAATTTTACAGCAAAACCTTAATCACTACATGCAAGCGTTGCTGGGTTTCACCCAGATGACCTTGAAATTGGTATATACAAGTGAAAATCTCTGAAGCATACATTTCATTAACTTTGTGGTTAATCTTCTTCTGCCCCCAGACCTGTCACTTGTGGAAGTTTCATCAATCATTCTATGGTGTTTCATGCAGAATGAAGACTGTGGAAAGACAGTAGGTGGAGAGGAAGTCTGACTTCTTGCAGAGTAGAGGTGCCACATGGCCTTTTAAGGTGCCATTAGTCCTGAGCCTCAGATTTTGTCTTCTAGAGCTTTGTCTCCTGGAATGTCATGGGGCCAGTATGCTTAGTAAAGCAAATGCTTCCATTTTTCATTATTTTCACCATGAAGAAAATCAACAGAAAGAATAGGCAGTGCTCTTCCAGTAACACTCAGACAGGACTCTCATGGAGGCATGATATGTTTGGGCCACAGTGGATCAGCATCCAGCCACAATAGATCAGCGTTCAGTTTAGTAGACCCAGAAACTCAAATTTGCCAGATCTAAAGAATTAAAACAAGCTAGTTTCATCAAAGAAGCTGGTTGGAGAAAAAACACAAATGCTAATTTACTAATTTACTAATTTAATAGAACATAGTTACTGCTAAGGAACTGAGGCTTGCCATATGGGTCAACTTGATTTTTTTAGTTCCCCCACCCCGCAAGAGAATTCTACTTGGGTGGCAAAGGTGAAGTTAGAAGTCTATTTGGGCAACATAAAACAAAACATGGTGTTATTAAACTGATTAGACAGAATGCCATCCTAATGGAATCACACCTTGTCTCAAATTTGAGTGCTCACCGAAACACTTCTTTGGGCTTCTGGCAGCTGGTAAAGAATCTCCCTGCAATGCAAGAGACCCCAGTTCAATTCCTGGGTCAAGAAGGTCCCCTGGAGAAGGGTTAGGCTACCCACTCCAGTATTCTTGGGCTTCCTGCTGGCTCAGATGGTGAAAGAATCCACCTGCAATGTGGGAGACCTGTATTCAATCCCTGGGTTGGGAAGATGCCCAGGAGGAACAAATAGCAACACATTCCAATAGGGCTTCCCTGGTAGTTCAGAAAGTAAAGAATCTGCCTGCAGTTCGGGAGATCTGGGTTGAATCCCTGGGTTGGGAAGGTCCCCTGGAGAAGGGAATGGCTACCCACTCCAGTATTCTGGCCTGGAGAATTCAATGGAGAGAGGATCCTGGCTGGCTCCATGGGGTTGCAAAGAGTCGAACACGAACCACTTTCACAAAACACTTCAGCCAAATATAAAGGAAAAAAATCTAAACACTTAGAATATAATCATTACTTCAAGAGTTGGTGGCATTTTATTCTTGTTCTATAAATCAGGATGCAAATATAATGAATTTAAAAGGAATCATAAACAACTATTTAAGGCAGTTTGAAATGTTTGAGACTGAAGGGTTCAAAATCATGAAAACTAAATATATCTTTTTAATAATCTGAACTCATTGCCCCTTGAAAAGATCAAGATAGGCTTCATTAGCTGGAGGTTTGAAAATATAAATGAAATTAATGGAATTTGCATTTTAAAGTAGCAAAAATTCTGTAAAAATGAGTTTCTGAAATATTGTTGCTGCTTTTTAAATCTTTGTTTTACTGATGTCAAGAAGGCCTACAAGGAGTAAATTAGAAACACGGATTCTTAGAGCGAAGACTGTTGGAGTGGATACTGAGAGTAAGGAGTAGGAAAGGCAGCTGCTTCCTTTTAAGATAGCAAGCACATATTTATTTAAAAAAAAACAACTTCTTTTTATAATGATCTAAATCAATAATTATTAACTGAGAGTAACCATCAGAATTATTGGTGTATGTGTGTGTGTGTGTATATATATATATATATATATATACATTTCCGCCCCCCCCCATATATATACCTAGTCCCCACCCTGGACTTCTTAAATAGAAATTTTATGGTTGAAGCCTAAACATATAGGTCTTTGAAAAATTCCTCAGGATGACTCTAATATTAAGATTTATGGATAAACATGGACAAAACTCTCAGTGGTATAGTGTCAGGCCAGTTCAGGATATAAGAATCCCAAACCTCCTAAGGCAGGAAATTTGGGTTCTATGGTTGGAAGTGTGCTCAGATGTAGCACTCATCTGCTTGTGAAATTCATTACTATGTCATTTCCTCTGACCAAAGTCTGTGTTTGGAAGAATGGGTCGAATTGTGTCCCAGCTTTGTTGTTCATCCAAGATATTTTTATCTTTAGTTATACAGGATAGGAAAATATTAAGCCAGTATTAGTTTAATGAAGTTGAAAACATTTATAAACAATTTTTATTTTGTGGTGAAATGGAAATAATTTATTTTGAGAAGCTTGGTACAAAATATTTGCATTTTGCTAAAATTGTTTGCATTCTGGCAAGGTAAGGCATTTAATAATGGTTTTGTTCTTAATTACTAACACCCTGGTCTTGTGACTATTTGTATTACTTTTGAAACATATTCTTAATTTTCAGGAAACAAAAAAAACTGTATCTTACTTTCATATAGAAAGTAATAGGTTTTTAAGTACTTCCATTCATATCATCTTTAATTTTTGAAATAACTCTATCAACTGGATAGTTTCAGAACTTAGAACTGGCATTATCATTTTATAGATGAATGAACTAAGATTCAAATAAAAAGTTGTTTCTATCCTAGTGTCATGCAATAGGACTGGATGTGAGGAATGCCAACTGCTTTGGGTAATTTACATATGCAAATCTCATGTATTATTTTGATACGTGTCCATGCTCAGTCACTCAGTCTTGTTTGACTCTTTGTGACCCCCTGGACTGTAGCCCACCAGGTTCCTCTGTCCATGAGATTTCCCAGGCAAGTATACTGGAGTGAGTAGCCATTCCCTTCTCCAGGGAATCTTCCCTACCCAGGAATTGAACCTTGGTCTCCTGCATTGAAGGCAGATTCTTTACCATCTGAGCCACCAGGGAAGCCAACCAGGAAGCTCACTTTTGAAAATTACTTTTTCTCCATTTTAAGAATGAGCATTAGAGGACTTGTCCTTAGTCATAGAGAAAATGACAGCCCTAAGACTGTCTGGCCCCCCAAAGCCCATGTTCTCATGATATACTAATTTTTTTCAGTAAAATGAGGATATCTATATAATCTCTAAGAACGTATCTGGATGTCTTTCCTTCCCATCCACCTCCTGTGCCAATCAATAAGCCTTAAATTGGATTAAAAAAAGATTCCATTGCATTTTATTGCTGAAGGAAAAATGGAGCAGATAAATGTGGAGGAGAAAATAAGACTCAATATAAGGCCTTCCTGCAAGTTTGGGATCAGAACAGAGAACTCAATCTAGATGATATAAAAAATCACTGTTTGTGCATCAGCCTCTGTGATGATGGATATGAAGAATGCCAACTGCTTTGGGTAATTTACATATGTAAATCTCATGTATTATTTTGATATGTGTCCATGCTCAGCCACTCAGTCATGTTTGACTCTTTGTGACCCCCTGGCTCCTCTATCCATGAGATTTCCCAGGCAAGTATACGGGAGTGGGTGGCCATACACTAGGGTGGGTAGAAGATTTACTATCTAGTGTGAGAGGTTAATGATGTCTAAAAAGTGTGACCATTTTGGTCTTATTAGGTTGATTCAAAAGTGACTGCAGTTTCACACTGCTGAACTTTGCTGTTTGATATTGGAATATATTCTTAAATAAATGTGGTTATGTTATCCATCATTTTAATGAATATTTCACACTTTATGTTTTTTTTTGCCAATGACTTATTACTTGCTGTTTATTTTATATTTATTTTAGACTAGGGAAATGATGTTATACAAAAAGCAAATTTGAGTGATTTTCTTACTAGAGTTCAAATTTGGTCATAAAGCAACAGACAACTCACAACATCAACAACAAATCTGGCTAACAAATGTACAGTGCAGTAGTGGTTCAAAAAGTTTTGCAAAGGAGGCAGGAGCCTTGAAGATGAGAAGCTCAGTGGCCAGCCATTGGAAGTTGACAACGACCCTTTGAGAGACATCATCAAAGCTGATCCTCTTACAACTAGAGAAGCTGCCAAAGAACTCAATACTTAACACTCTATGGTCATTTGGCATTTGAAGCAAATTGGAAAGGTGGAAAAGCTCAATAAGTGGGTGCCTCATGCTGTTGTTCAGTCACTAAGTTATGTTCAATGCTTTGTGACCCCATGAACTGGAGCATGCCAGGCTTCTCTGTCCATCACTATCTCCCTGAGTTTTCTCAAACTCATGTCCATTGAGTCAGTGATGCCATCCAACCATCTCATCCTCTGTCACCACCTTCTCTTCTTGCCCTCAACTTTTTCCAGCATCAGGCTCTTTTCCAGTGAGTCAGCTCTTCACATCAGGTGGCCAAAGTACTGGCGCTTTGGCTTCAGCGTTAGTCCTTCCAATGAATATTCAGGGTTGATTTCCTTTAGGATTCACTCGTTTGATCTCCTTGCTGTCCAAGGGACTCTCAAGAGTCTTCTCCAGCACCACAGTTCAAAAGCGTAAATGCTTCAGGGTTCAGCTTTCTTTATAGCCCAACTCTCACATCCATACATGACTACTGGGAAAAACATAGCTTTGACTATATGGACCTCTGTTGGTAAAGTGATGTCTACTTTTTAAAACACTGTCTGGGTTTGACATAGCTATTCTTCCAAGGAACAAGCGTTTTTTAATTTCATGGTTGCAGTCACCGTCTGCATTGATTTTGAAGCCCAAAAACTTATATCTGATGCTGTTTCCACATTTTCCCCATCTATTTGCCATGAAGTGATAGGACTGGGTGCCGTGATCTTAGTTTTTTGAATGTTGACTTTTAAGCCAGCTTTTTTCACTGCCCTCTTTCACCTTCAAGAGCCTCTTTAGTTCCTCTTCACTTTCTGCCATTTAAGTGGTATCATCTGCATTTCTGAGGTTGTTGATATCTCTGCCAGCAATCTTGGTTCCAGCTTGTGATTCATCTAGCCACCTAGCATTTTTGCATGAGGTACTCTGAATATAGTTACATAAGCAGGATGACAATATACAGCCTTGATGAACTCCTCGAGCTGACTGCAAATCAAAAACATTGTTATTTTGAAGTGTCACCTTCTTTTATTCTATGCAACAACAGTGAACCATTTCTCAATTGGATTGTGACATGTGACAAAAAGTAGATTTTGTACAACAACCAAGAGTGACCAGTTCAGTGGTTAGACCCAGAGGAAGCTCTAAAGTGCTTCTCGAAGCCAAACTTGCACCCCAAAACATTCATGGTCAATGTTTAGTGGTCTGCTACCCGTCTGACTGAAGCGACTTAGCAGCAGCAGCACCCATCTGATCCATTACAGCTTTCTAAATCCTGGTGAAACCATTACATCTGAGAAGCATGCTCAGCAAATCAATGAGATGCACCAAAAACTGCAATGCCTGCAGCCGGCATTGGTCAACAAAATGGGCCCACTTCTTCTCCACAACAATGCCTGACTACGCATCACACGACCAACGCTTCAAAAGCTGAACGGTTTGGGCTATGAAGTTTTGCCTCCTCTGTCATTTTCATCTACCCTCTCCCCGACTGATTGCCATGTCTTCAAGCATCTCTACAAACTTTTGCAGGGAAAACACTTCCACAATCATTAGGAAACAGGAAATCATTAGCACAGATCTTTATGCTACAGAAATAAACAAACATTTCTCGTTGGCAAAAATGTGTTGATTGTAATGGTTCCTATTTCGATTAATAGTGGTGTATTTGAGCCTTGTTATAATGATTTAAGATTCATGGTCTGAAACTGCAATTACCTTTTCACCAGCCTAATAATTCTATCAAATCAAGATTTTCAAGTGAAGGTAATAAATATAATTCTCTATTGTTCAAAATAGCCTTCAGTAACAAAATAAACTTGAAATCTAAGTGGCTTAATAAAATAAATATTTATGTAAGACTCATACAAATTCAGAACAGGTCTGTGTTGTTGGAGATGGAGGGCTTTGCTTCACACAATTACCCAGGGACACAGACTGCTCCATCAGGGATACACGGTCTCAAAGGTTGCCATGGAAGGAAAATAAACACATAGAGGACTCATATGGGCTCTTATGCATCGTCCTGGAAGTGACATGTTACTTTTGTGTAAAGCCTCTGTCTAAAACTAGTCACATGAGCCTGCGTAATACAGGGATCTAGATGTTCATTAAATTCTTGGCTACAAATTTCAGCTGGTTTTGGCTAGAGTCAGGGTGGAGGGTATAGAATTTCATAATCTGAGAAATCTCTTCACAGGTTAGTAGAGTGCTGTTCTGAGATACAGCATCCAAGGGAAGACCAAACTGAAACAGCAGGTAGGTAGAGGCCACCCACTGGATACTGGGAGAGAATGGCCAAAATGAGAAAGAAATAGACACAGAGTAAGCAGCAGTTTCTTGAATTCCTGGGGAATAGCCCCAAAGACATTAGTAAGGTAATTCTTTCACTGAGTTAGTTATGTGTAAAGAGTGCTTTATTAAGAGGAATGAACCAGTACAGACACTATTTCTAATTTTAAGTTTATATGTTTCTATGAATACAAGAGAGCTGTGCCTGTAGCTGGCTTTCTTTATTTGGAAAAAAATAAAGGAGAGAAAGAAACAACCCAGATTGTAGAGAATTAATTTCAACTTCCATTTGTCTGGAAGTTTGGAAGGAAGAAGTAAATAAATCACCTCATCTTGCTTTTAAATTGTTTCAGATCTGGTCCTATGAAAGATTCCTTTGAGTATTACGAAATGGCCACAGAGATGAACAATGCAAAAGGGATTTGCTAAACTGAAAATAAGAACTAAAATGGGTAGGGAAAAAAAGGAGCAAAATCTGAATAGGTAGCTTAGTTAAGCCGGATGGAACATATATAAACAGTGACAGCACTGAGATGCCATTCACTTTCATCACACTTTTGTATAAATATATCCGTAAAAAATCCTTGGCATATACTGCTCACTCATTTTTATTAGGTGTCATTTGACATAAAAAAAAAGAGTATTTCCCTAAGATACTATTTCCAGCACACCCAAAATAAGACATCAGAGCAGAAATCTTGGACATGGAGTATGTAGTAACAGCTGAGCTAAATGGAAAGTTGAGTAAATAATGAAGTACTTTATGTTTGCCTGTTTATTTCTGAGTTCATTTAAATATTCCAGAATTCCAAGGAAGTAGCCATACCTGTGCTTCATTAGATATAACTCAATGATTTCTTTCATTTATTGCCCAAAAGTTCTGGTAAAAATCTCATTTCTTTGTTAATATGATCTATATGATTAATGGGAAAAGATCCTTAAGTTCAGTTTTGTATACAAAAAGAAATCAATTTATGGCAATGATTTTCAGAGCTCCTTAAGGGACATGAGGATGAAAAATGGTGATTGAACTTTTTAACAAGAGTGGTCCAACAGGAGAACATTTTTACAGAATAATGAACTGCAGTCATTTCAACTGTTGGATATGCAAATTCATTCACCATTTGTCAAGGTTACTCCTGAAAAATGATGACTTAAGAATTTGTTCTAAAATAATTTTTTGTAAATCTTATCTATGAGCTACTGTGTTTTTATGATTCCTCCATATTTATGTCCTTGTATATCAAGAATTACGAGATTGAACCCTATCAAGTTGGTGTGAAGTGAAAGAACTGTCTTTATATGTTGAAGTGTAAAATTGTAATGAACCATTGAATAGTCATTGGAAGGACTGATGATGAAGCTGAAGTTCCAATACTTTGGCCACCTGATATGAAGAACCCACTAATCAGAAAAGACCCTGATGCTGGGAAAGATTGAACGCAGGAGAAGGAGATAACAGAGGGAGAGATGGTTGGATGGCATCACCAACTCAATAGAGATGAGTTTGAGCAAACTCTGGGAGATAGTGAAAGACAAGGAAGCCTGGTGTGCTGCAGTCCATGGAGTAACAAAGAGTCCAATATGACTGAACAACCGTAAACAACAATTGTAGAATGTAAAAAATATGTTCTTTGCAAGCTTTAAAAATCAGCTTGCCATGTCTCCTTTTTCATTTGAGGAGCAATAATATAGCATCAGCCTTGAGACACTAGGAGTTGATTACTAGAAATACAGGAAGTGAGGAAGATATTTTACTGGCATTGTTGTATAATGTGTTAGTCATTCAGTCATGTCTGACTCTTTGTGAACCCATGTGCTGTAGCCCTCCAGGCTCCTCTGTCCATAGAATTCTCAAGGCAAGCACACTAGAGTGAGTTGCCATTCCCTTTTCCAGGACCCACTATTGATCCTCATATCCATTTTGGCTTTGCAGGAGAGGGACTTAATATCTTTAGTACATGAGTCTGTTTATCTTCAGCTCTTTTCTCAATACTTTTCTAAATACTTTTTAGAATTTAGTATTAAATTTAGTATTTCTAAATACTTTTCTCAATACTCTTTTCTCAGGAGATACTCCAATTACCATCTTAGATAGTGTTGAAAGTGTTAGCCACGCAGTTGTTTCCAACAATTTTTGATCTCATGGACTGTAGCCCACCAGGCTCCTCTGTCCATGGAATTCTCCAGGCAAGAATACTGGAGTAGGTTGCCATTCCCTTCTCTAGGGGATCTTCCCAACCCAGGGATTGAACCCAGGTCTTCTGCATTGCAAGCAGATTCTTTACCATCTGAGCCACCAGGGATTTCAGATAGGGAAGTAACAAAAATAATTTGTTAGGTTCTATCTATACCAGAGAACAGACCTGATATTTTTAAAAATCTGAAAAGTGCAACATGAAATAAAATTCTGAGAAAAAGAATTGAGACTCTGTTTAATCTGCTCTTGACAATATTTTGGAACTCTCATCATCTGAATACTTTTTTGCAAAGTGGTTATCACTTTGGAATAATACAGCTTATTTAAAAATCTTAACAACATGAAAATATACCATTGATCTAAAACAATTTATTTCAGCCTAAATTACAAGTTTAAGGTTTGTTTGCTTTAATATACAATTTTAGAAGACCCTGGAATATGATTTAATGAGGCTGAGTAACTCAGTAGAGCCACCGAGGACTAAAGGAAGGAGGCGGGATTTGAACACAAGATCTCATGCTCTTTGCCAGTTCATGATCACTTTTTGGTCTTCCTACTTCTTTAGGTTATTTTATTCAGTGACAAGCTGGCAGAGAGGAAGAATCAAGTATGGAAAGGAAGTTTAATTTGAGGGTTCAATCATGATGACGGCTGAATAAATCTTTTCAGTACCACACAAGTTAACATACACTCATCAGTGTTGGAGTCTTCATTATACAACTTATTCAGTGTCAAAGAAGTCAATGGCTGACTTTAAGAAGTACTTGTAAAGAGTTCTGAGATTGCTTTTGTGTGACCCCACAACAGCTTATCTTTCTGATTCAGCAAGGAATACAGAGGACAAATTGTGGAAAAAAAAGAAAAAGCATCTTTTCATCTCTCAGGTTAAGGTGGTTTAGGTCTCTTCCCAGGTTTTCTTTTATTAAAGCACTCTTAAGCCATAGATTATTAAGTAATTATCTAGCTTTCAAATAATTAAAGCATTCAAGTAGGTTAGAATACAAAATGTTTTATTAATATTCTGTCAAAATATTAAATTAAACAAAAAGTATCAGATCATACAAAAACTTTGTTTTGTTTAAAGATAGAAATAATGTTTTGCTCTGAGAAACTTTTAAAGAAAAATAAACAATTATGAGATAAAAACCATCTGCAGCTCACTACCAGGAGATAAGCACTATTAATATTTTCTATTATATATATATATATATATATACATTCATGTGTAGGTATATACGCATATGTACATGTAAATGCACAGGAACATGCAACAAAATATCATGAATGTGTTTCCATATCCATAACAATTTCTTTGGTATTTTGTGGCAAAATATTCTATCTTATTCCATAATAATTAATGTTGACAAATGTTTATAATAACATAAACTTTAATGAGCATCTTCATTTTTAGATTAAATTCCTAAACATATCATTGCAAGTTCAAAGAGTATGGTTCTTTAATATAGGTGTATGTTGTTTTGGTGTATCAAGAACTTTGATGTATGTTGTCAGGTAACAACCACCTGAAAAATCATATACTAAGAATAAGACAGTAACTTTCCTTAAATTCTTTTAAACTGGGACCTGTCAGAAAATATACCTAATTATATTGGGAAGGCAAAAAATAAAAAATGTTATATCTTGAACATTGTTATATTCTTGAACATCCATTCTTTGTGATTTCTACTGAGATAAATACGCTTTTGCATTTGTTGGCCTTCTGTTTCTTCCATGATGATGTTATTTTGTCTGTGTTTAAGGTGCAGAGTCATTGTTTTATTATTTATTAGCAAGAGGTCTTTACATATGAAGAATTAAAATATTTATTATGTATTATTTTTTACAGGCATTAGAATTTGCTTTTTCATCTTATTGTGTGTTGAACCAAAAATATTTTACTTTCTATATAAGAAAACAAATCAAAACTTTCTTTTAAGAACACTTCTTTTGGTTTTATGCATAAAATAGCCTCTCTACTCTAGTTACATACACCTATTTCTCTTTCAGAATGTTATAATTTTGATTTTTACATTTAAATTTTAACATATAAGATAGTATTTTGGTATTTGAAGTAGATAGATAACTTTGATTTTTTAAGATGGTTATAACTTGTTCAGTCACTTAGTCATGTCAGACTCTTTGAGACTCCATGGACTGCAGCACGCCAGACTTCCCTGTCCATCACCGATTCCCAGAGCTTGCTCAAACTCACGTACATCTAGTCAGTGATGCCATCCAACCATCTCATCATCTGTCATCCTCTTTTCCTCCTTCCTTCAATCTTTACCAGCATCAGGGTTTTTTCTAAGGAGTCAGTTCTTCACATCAGGTGGCTGAAGTATTGGAGTTTCAGCTTCAGTATCAGTCCTTCCACTGACTATTCAGGACTGATTTCCTTTAAGATTGACTGGTTGGATCTCCTTGCAGTCCAAGGAACTCTCAAGAGTCTTCTCCAACACCACAGTTCAAAAGCACCAATTCCTTGACACTCAGCTTTCTTTATGGTCCAACGCTCACATCCATACATGACTGCTGGAAAAACCATAGCTTTGACTAGATGGACTTTTGGTGGCAAAGTAATGTCTCTGCTTTTTAATATGCTGTCTATGTTGGTCATAGCTTTTCTTCCAAGAAGCAAGCATCTTTTAATTTCATGGCTGCAGTCACCATCTGCAGTGATTTTTGGAGGCCAAAATAATAAAGTCTGTTACTGTTTCTACTGTTTCCCCATCTATTTGCCATGAAGTGATGGGACCGGATGCCATGATCTTCATTTTTTGAATGTGGAGTTTTAAGCCAGCTTCTTCACTCTCCTCTTTCACTTTCATCAAGAGGCTCTTTAGTTCTTCTTCACTTTCTGCCATAAGGGTGGTGTCATCTGTGTATCTGAGGCAGAAGATACTTCTGCCAATCTTGATTCTAGCTTGTGTTTCATCCAGTCCAGCATTTCACATGAGGTAGTCTACATAGAAGTTAAATAAACAGGGTGACAATATACGGTCTTGACATACCCCTTTCCCAATTTGAACCAGTCCATTGTTCCATGTCTGGATCTAACAGTTGCTTTTTGACCTGCATACAGATTTCTCAGGAAGTAGGTAAGGTGGTCTGGTATTCCCAGCTCTAAGAATTTTGCACAGGTTGTTGTGATCCACACAATCAAAGGCTTTGGCATAGTCAATAAAGCAGAAGTGGATGTTTTTCGAATTCTCTTGCTTTTTCTATGACCCAATGAATGTTTGCAATTTGATTTCTGGTTCCTTTGCCCTTTCTAAATCCAGCTTGAACATCTGGAAGTTCATGTACTGTTGAAGCCTGGCATGGAGAATTTTGAGTATTACTTTGCTTGCGTGTGAGATAAGTGTAATTGTGTGGTAGTATGAACATTCTTTGGCATTGCCTGTCTTTGGGATTAGAGTAAAAACTGACCTTTTCCACTCCTGTGGCCACTGCTGAGTTTTCCAAATTTGCTGGCATGTTGAGTGCAGCACTTTCACAGCATCATCTTTTAGGATTTGAAATAGCTCAACTGGAATTCCATCACCTCCACTAGCTTTGTTCGTAGTGATGCTTTCTAAGGCCCACTTGACTTCACATTCCAGGATGTCTGGTTCTAGGTGAGTGATCACACCATCATGGTTATCTGGGTCATGAAGATCTTTTTTGCATAGTTTTTCTGTGTATTCTTGCCACCTCTTCTTAATATCTTCTTCTTCTCAGATCCGTACCATTTCTGTCCTTTATTGTGCCCACTTTTGCATGAAATGTTCCCTTGATATCTCTAATTTTCTTTAAGAAATCTTGAGTCTTTCCCATTCTGTTGTCTTCCTGTATTTCTTTGAATTGATCACTTGTAACTTGTAAAAAATTGCTAATGAAATAATCCATTCTACTCATCACGTTTACTATATGTTAAATTAGCCTATATCTACTCTCGACGCACACACACACATATGGGCAATGTATCTGTGTCTATGTATATACGTAGATAGCTGTATATAGATTGTGTTTGTGCTTTCTGTTTTATGCCGTTGATCTCTGTAACTTGTTGCAATCACCACTGTTTCAACAAATTGTTTTACCTTAAAAGTACCTTCTCATCAATTAAGATGAAACTGACTCACCATATTACTCCTAGTTTTCCATTTTTTTTTGCCAAGCCATTTAAGAAAGTATTTCTCGGGTTTTGTCTTTATTTTTCTCAGCTACAGGACTTATCTTTTAAATATACCTAATTTTCTATTATCAAGCTTTCTTCTAATAGGCATCTAATTTTTTTCACGGAAATGCCTTGCAATCAGGCATCAAAATCAAAGAAATAAAAATTTTGTTGCATCCCTGCAACAGTGATTTTAACCAACATCAGAAGTGACCATGAAAAAAAAAAAAAAAAAGAAGTGACCATGAGCGCTAAAAATGCCAGAGTTAAAACAGAACAAGGAGCAGGACGTGAGGTAATGTGAAGTCTCCACTGTGAGTTCTTGGCCACACCCCAATTTATTTCTGGAAAATGCATGTAACATCTATTCACATACATTGCTATCTTTATACTGTCCAGGATATGCTAAATTGAGTAACAACTCCAAAGGCAGTCTGTTTTAGAAAATTACTTAGAAGGGAGAGTAAAATTAAGTTTTATACACAAAATAGACACTTGGAGGCTCTTCTGGGACTTGGTGTAACTTAGGATAAAACAAACTAGTGTTTTACGATGATTTGATCAGTGACTTGTTCTAACCACTCTTGTCATGAGTCCTGCCCAGCACCGTGCAGCCGTGAAATGTGTGTTCTCCTTACGAACAGGTAGAGTTGTAATTTGGGAATAGTTTTCTTGGTGGAGCAGATGAATTAGTATTGATCCATTGACACTCTTTTGTCCACAGGGCTTCATGCCTGAAGGTATATAAAAGGATGATTGGCTGAGATTAGATATGCAGCCTGTGACTGGGGAGAAGTGTAGAATTACTTGGCACACACAGGGATTTTAGCCAGGACTGTGGCTGCATTACATGTTTTAATCAATTGCTGCTAACATCAAAGAGATCCCTGATACACTGAAGATCTTGCCTGATTGGTATTCTGGTCCAAGGACTCCATCTCTCTCAACCTCACTGATTTGTTACAAGAGCATTCTACCCACCCCAGCAGTGCCTTTTCAATCACATTTCCTGGAGAAGAGTATCTGTGGAGTATTATAAGTAATTTTTCCTTTTCCTTCATCAGATTCCAACAATAAGACTAGGAATGACCAGTGGCCATTCACATGATTTTACTTAATTCTATGAGAAATATCCTGAAAAACTTCCTTGGCCATTAAATAAGAGGTCTTTTCCCTTACTCAGAGCATGATCTACTTTCATAAAGTTTTCCACTTATCTCCAAAAGATGGGCTTCCCTGGTGGCTCAGAGGTTAAAGCGTCTGCCTGTAATGCGGGAGACCTGGGTTCGATCCCTGAGTTGGAAAGATCCCTTCGAGAAGGAAATGGCAACCCACTCCAGTATTCTTGCCTGGAGAATCCCATGGATGGAGGAGCCTGGTGGGCTACAGTCCACAGGGTCACAAAGAGTCAGACATAACAGAGCGGCTTCACTTTCTTTCTTTCCAGAAGGTGGCCTTTACTAATTTGGCTTTCAAGTTGGAAAAAGAGAAGTCGATTCCTTGTGAATTCTGCTTTAAAATTTAACCCTCGGGCAGTTAAAGCCTCTTTATCCAAACCGAGTCACCCCTTTATAATCACTCCAAAACACACTTTCAAAACAAAAGTTAGAAAGCCTGTATGATCTATTCTCAAGAAAGATCTCTTTCTGTTCAAAACCCATCCTGACCTTTTTGTTGAAGAAGAACAAAATAATGTAGTAACAAAAACACAAGTGGCTGCCAAAGGAAGAGGAAAAAAAAAAAAGAGTTCCTGTAAGGGACTGAAACAATAAATCTCCTCTCTGTTGAACTCCCAAAGGGAGTGTGTGCATTTCCTCCCGTTCTTTATCAGAGCCTCCGAAATAAGTAGGAATGGGCAGTGGCTGTTCACATCCAGCACACCTTTTCCATTTGCTGAGGCCCTGCCAGGCTGGGAGGGTGTTGTCCCTGCCTGACTCTGGAGAGAGGAGCCGCTGTGACCATCCTCGGGCACTATGAAGCTGCTTCAAGGCACCATCTTTTGTCTTCTTCTGTCCAGTATTTCTAGCAATGATCAAATCGCAGGTACCGTTTTCTCTTGTTTTTCTGATGGTGTGGATTAGAAACCACCGGTCAGACACTCTGAGCCTCAGTTTACCTTCAGGGAGTTTGCCCTGAAATGCAGATGCAGCAGTGCATTTGCTGAGTTGAGTGTGTGTGTGTGGCTGGAGAGTGCACGGAAAAGGCTCCACAGAGAGGATGCTTGTTTTCACTGAAGGAAAACGTTTGCTGCAGCAGCGGCCTTCCAGTGTGTTCCATGGCATCCTAAAGGTGCTGAGTATGTACAGTAGCCTTTTTGGAAAGTCACAATCTGAGGATCATATGCTGGTTAAAAATGGGCTATTTCTCAAAAATGTACTTTTTTCAGATGTAAGTCTAGATATAAGAAGGTTATCATGTATGGAGAAAGGCTGTAATAATCAGAAATGTTGTGTTGCAGTTGCTGGCCAATTATTTGTCCTAACTGTTTTCTGGCTCTGATAAATTGAGAGGTTGGATAAAACTCCCTGGGGAAGTGAATCTTAATATCTTGAGAGGGGAGGGTGAGAAAGGAGGAGAGTCACTTGATTAAAGTGTATAGCACATATCTACACATGTATGTACAATATTTTGCATAACATTTCAGGGAATTTATAGACATTAAAACCCTACTGATTGACTGCAGAATCTGAAACTTAGATAAAGGATATATATATATGCACCTATATAAGCCCTGACTATATTAATAACCAGTTGCAAGAAAGGATTACATTTGACTTTTAACCCTTCCAGAGAGATTTACTGTAAGTAATTAAATTTAATCAATATTTATTAGGCTCCCACCATGTACTCGGCAGTAAAAGGTATGCAAAAATGAGTAAGACATTGTCCTTGCCCACAGTGGTAAATACACAACTGGGAGAAATAAACATGTAATTCTAACACAAGACAGATTTAATAAGTGCAAAAACCAAAATACAAAATGCTATCATAAAAGAACACAGTTGAGACACATTAATTCTGACTCTGAGGAGCCCTGGAAAAAAAAAAACCTCAATTCTAATTTTATTTTTCCATGCCCTTCTCTAGGGGATCTTCCTAACCCAGGGATCGAACCCAGGTCTCCCACATTGCAGGTGGACTCTTTACCATCTGAGCTACCAGCACAGCCCTTAATTTTATTTTGCATGTGCTCTTTTCAAAAGTCCACTGATTACAAAATTCCAATTTGCAGTGATTATGTAAGAAAAAATAAATAGACTCCTTCTTGAACAATATTTATCTTTAATTTCTCAAAATATGTGTATACATTTAGGACAAATACCCAAACACTACAAAGTCACATACAATTGATTACAGCCCATCTGGGAGCTTCCAGATTTAAGTTGCAATGGGTATTAAGACCAAAAGTTAGCTTAGATGATTTACAAAGTTCTGATTTTTTTCAGAACAAAAATTATTCATGAGGTGACACAGAAATCAGTGCACTAGCTTATAAGTAACTCTGCAGTTTGCATATGAGAGATTGATCAGAATCGGTGCTATGAGAAACACTGCTTATAAACACATGTCAGGTCAATGTAAATTCTGAACGTCTGAGTTCAGCTTCTTACCATCCCAGGTCTGCAAACATCAATAAGTACACTACGTCCCTTGCATTGTTAAACTCTGGATTACATGTATTTTTGAACGCAAATTGGAATAGAATCCATAGAAGCAGGCTGCAAAACCTGATTGTAAGGAAGATGGAAATGTGAAAGATAACCCAGAGATGACCTGGCAGGTTTTTGTTTTTTTTTTTTTTCTGTTATGGTCATGTTAAGAAAATACCAAGGTCTGTTAGCTCACTGGCAATGATACCAACCTCTCTGTTAGTAGTATCTTCTTTCTAAGGAACTTTTAACCCAAGTGAAATAATTTTTCATTTGAGCAGAGACAACAGTTACATAATGACTATCTGCTTCAGCCTCTGTCAATGAGTCTTTGTTAATTTAAGGCAAATGTCTGTAAAATCTACCCCATTTATCCTAGAAAAAGAAGCACTAGCTCCAGAGAGCATAAACTGACCAGCTGAGTGCGGTCCAGAAGGAACTGGAAGAGATTTTCCCATCCACGTATATGATTTTGCTGCACCTGGTTCTGCCTGTTTTATGTTTTCCTTCCCAGATATGGTACAGGAAATGAAGCATTTCCTAAGCTGATTTATTAAGTTCTTTTCCTAATCCCCTGTACCGGAAACACATTGATTTCAAAGCTTTATATGTTCCCCAAGCTTAGAATACTTAACATATTTCATCAGCAGGGTTGATTATAGGGGTACAGAGGGAGGCATTTCATCTGCCTTAAATTCACAAGTTGTCAAGAAGGTCCATGCTTTTTTTTTGGCATGGTAATTTATTCCTAAATAATGATCTTTCAGAGAAATTGACTATTTTTCTTTTTCTTTCTAATTTTTTTGTCAGTCTCAGATTTAAATAAATATAGTCTTTTGTACTCTTTGTAAAAATCAAGGAAATCTTTCTGCATGGCAGTGAGTGACTTTTTCTATTACTTCGTTGGTGGTATAATATTTTACAATCTCTAATTTGGAGAGCTGTCTATTGAAATATGTATGGGAGCTTCCTGAAAAGGAACTGTCATTCTTTTTCAAGATTTTCTAAATTGTATTTAAAACTGAACAGACCCCTACAGTGGCTTTTAAGCTCCTCTGGCTTTTAAGTCTAGATCGATGAGTTTTTGACTGTCAGGAATGAGAAAAATTAAATGAAGAAGGAGTCCAAGAAAAAGGAGGCCCTGGAAGTAATTTATTTTTCAAGTGTCATTTGCCTCTTTGAACTTTGCATTAACTTAGGAAAGATTAAAATGTTCAAGGCTTTTGCAAGCAGGGTAAACATCACATTATTGGTATCTAAAGATGAATTTAACTGCTTGTTGAAATTTATTTGTTAGGGGTTGAACATTCTATTTCACAGAGAAAAAACAGATTGAATGCACTATAAGACAGATCCTATGCTAGATGCTGGGGCTTATAGAGATCAATAAGACTCAACTCTTGCCCTAGAAGGGGGGAAGAGAAGGATGAGTCACATAGTTGGCTCATCCTGCAACCCTAACTCTAATCCCAATTTATAAGTTTGATTATATTAGAAGTCTTAAGTAGTAAATAATGTTTATGGAGAATTCACAACTAGCTTAGTTTAGAGTGTAGGAATATCAACAAAGGCTTCACACAAAACTTGAAAAACTGGAGATCCTGGATGGATGAAATTTCTGAGTCAGAACTTTAAAGCACTATGTTCTTGTCTAGAAATATAAGGAGGTGACAGGTTGGACAGAGGTTAAGTGCTGGAAATATAGTCTCAGAATATGTTGAATGCCGAGGTTAGAAACATTGACTCAGATAGTTAACTATTTTAAAGACTCTAAATGTGTTTGAACATGAGAATTATATATTTGGGGCTATCAGTTGAGAAGATTAATCTGTCAGCAGGATAAAGATTAGACTATTATAGTCAGGATAAATAAAAACTAAAGAAAATGGTGCAAATGGTATTAAAATCAATAAAATGAAAAGAAGGGTCAATGAAGAGCTTTAAGGAGGTAGACAGTTTGTGATTTGACATTATTGACTGATTATGAGAGAAAATAACTGAGACGTAAAGAGAAAGTTATTTGAATAACAGAAATGGGGAAATAGATTGGCACCAGGGTTGGGGAAAGATAGGAGGAAATGATTTAGGTGAATTTGATTTTGGGCATGGTGAGTTTGAAATCCTAATAAAATACTCAAATAGAGGTGGCCAAAGATAGATTAAATTTATCTGGTGGGTAGTTGCCCACCTGTGCCTGGAGGTGATGGTAAGAAATGAGTGTTCTTTATACTTGTTTCCCAAGAGTTTTCAGTCTTGTCCTGCGCAGTGGAAGATTAGCAACATAGAGAAGCAATTTACTTCTCTTCTGAATGCTGATATTTATAACTGACTTGTGGCACTTATTTTCATAGTCATTTGTGTGCATATCTCCTCTACCAGACTACAAGCACCTTGAAAGTAAAGGTCATATTTATTATAACTTGTGTAGTAACAATTCTAAACATAAGGATATAATAAGCTGAATGAATACCTAAATGCATGACATATTACTCTTTTGTTTTTTCATTTTTAATGTCTTCATCCGATAATCACTTGTTTACGACCTTGTTTTGTGAAAGGGCTTCCCAGTGGCTCAGATGGTAAAGAATCTGCCTGCAATGCAGGAGACCTAGGTTTGATCCCTGGGTAGGGAACATTCCCTTGGAGGAGGGCATAGCAACCCATTCCAGTATTCTTGCCTGGAGAATCCCCAGGGACAGAGGATATTGGTGGGCTACAGTCTATGGGGTCATATAGTCAGACATGACTGAGCAACTAACCACACATCTTATCCTTGTGAAAAGGTTATGGACAGGTATGAATCACAGAACATAACATGAAAACAAGTGGATTATTTTGATTCCTGGCTATGTAAGTGAGCACCAAATATAAGGAAAGGGGCTTCTTATCAAAGTAAGTCATTTCCAGACTGTAGCGGAGGAGATGATAGGGATAGGTAGATGACCTAGTACCAGCTGATAGTAATTTACAGCAAATCTGGAAGGATAAGCTACTCTGACCATAATCATTGGGAGAAAGAATAAAATAGAGCTGATTCTGTTGGGTAGGCCAAAAACTTCATTTGGATTTTTCTGTAAGACATTATAGAAAAACCCAAATGAATTTTTGGCCAACTGAATGCTTCGTCTCTTTTTTGGATGTCAAATATTTTATGTAATATTTTCTTAGAGTTATAAATATTCTAGGAGAAACCTTGCTCCTCACGTCTCAAAAATACAAAATGGCTTTTTTTCTTAAAGCAAAGTTCACAAAAGAGAATTTGGAAAAAAATCAAATAAATATCATATATCATTAATTCATATGTTATTTTAGGTAACATTTGAGTTACTTCTCAGATTATCTTACAGATTAAGACCAGATTATCTTACTTATTAGTGCTTCTTAGACACTTACCAATAGAACTTACCTGAGATGGGTGACCTATTGTAAAAAGAGTGAACCAATGTGGAAACAAATTCAATGGGAAAAGTATTCAGTTTCCAAGCCATTTATTTTGCATTTTTTCTTTACTCCACTTTTTTTTTTTTTCCATCAATGATCTCTGTCTAAAAATAGAAGTGGTCATTCTAGAATTTTTATTTTCAAGAGATTCATAACAGTTGTTGTCAGCAAATTGTCTGGCAGTTTTATCTTGCTGATCATAATTATTTATATATTGAGGGAAAAAAAGATAAGCATCTGAAGGTTTCAGAGAGCTTCTAATTTACTGGATAATTGCCCACCCTTTCCTTTTCATTGATGAAGCTGTATTTCAAGCTTCAGGGAAATACTTCAATTTGCGAGTAATTGTCTAATCCAAGTTCTTTATATTCTTTTTGTCTTGGTCATTACTTTCCAACTTCCTCTTCACCTTTGAGAACAATTTGAGATATGCTTTTCTAAACACTGAATGTCAAAGCAGGAATTTACTCTAAGCGACATTCCATTCAATTCCTGTGTAATGAATGTCTCCTTTCCTGTTACCGAATTCCTGTGGGTCACTATAGCTCTATCAGGTTAGGATAATAATGCCTGTGGAGTGTTTAAAGAAATTCTTTTAGTTGTCAAATAAGATCTTTTTGCTACTGTTGCACATCAGCAGTAGCATAGGAAACATTAGTGATGTCAGTTACATTTATAGAGGCCGCTATATGATTCCACAATTTCAGCAATCATAAAAAAGTAGTTTTCTAAACATCAATAGAGATTTTGTGTCTTGTGGCATGACATATCAGTAGGGATAATCATAACGAGTCTCTAAATAGAAGCAGCCACCAACATCCTCTCTGGATGTGTTTAGTCTAACCATTGCTATGGCAACCTGTCAGGTGTAGCTTGACAGTATTTTGTCTCACATGAATGAGTATCTCTTGCTTTCCTGTCTGCTGTTGTTCTGATCCTAAGGCATGCTTCACTTACAGAGCCCTGCCTGGCACGGTTGTGTATCTGAGCTAGACGTATAAGAGCCTTTGCACTCTAGCCTTTGCCAAAAAGAAGAATGGGACCAGTGAACGCTTTCCTTTTCTATGGCTGCTCCAGTTTCACCGTTTTAGTTCTCTACTCTTCCTGAGATTACTTTCCTCTACAAACTGTACACAAACCCTTGTTTGGCTCTGCTTTTTGAGGAAGCCAGGATTTATAATTTTTTGATGGGAACATTTTGGTTTGGATGATAATGTATACAAATTATACCAGAATTTCTCTGATACTGTAATTGATATTCACTACCTTTCCTCCTCTTCACTTCAAGAAAAAAAAAATCTAAAAAGCTTTTGTTGAATAAGTTAAACAATATTCCAAGCAGGTCCTTTTCTAAGGCAATCATCTGTCTATATAGTCAGTAATGAATTATATTGTAAGGTCGATAGTCAAAATGTCAATGACACTGATTTTTCTCTTAATGTTCTGTTCATCTGAAATGTGGCTACCCACTCCAGTATTCTTGCCTGGAGAATTCCATGGACAGAGGAGCCTGGTGGGCTACAGTCTGTGGGGGTCACAAAGAGTTGGACACGACTGAGTGACTAATACTTTCACTTTCATCTGAAATGTAAAGTGATTTTTATTCTGTTTAGTCAGTCATATTCTGGCCCCAACCTAAATTAGTTGTGTCAAAACCCAGAGAATGGCGATCACACTGGGTCTGGTCTAAGTTAACCCAGATAAATATTGTCACAACATCTACTGACATCTACTGTTTGTGGTGGCTGGCACTTTACATGCCTTCTATCACAACATTTCAAGGCCTGTTTTATCATTTCCATTTTACTGATTATAACACTGAGGCTTGGAGAGAGTTGAAGTTATCATAGAGTGATAGTGCTTAAAATCAGAGAACATTGTTCTTCAAAATTTCCCTTCTAGCTTGCTGTCCTCCAGTGTAGTGCAACTGCAATAAGTTGAGTTTTTCTAACTGAAAAGATTAAGGGTAGAGACTCACTACTTGAGTAATTTAAAAGCACTGCTGCCTCTCATAACACCTTCAGTACTTGTAAATGTTTGCAATGAAAGAATTTCTACTTAGTGATAATTAGCCTCTGAATATCCTGAATTCAATTAATTATTAATGATTGAGTTGAAAGAAATTTTAGGCATTTCCCTACCTACCCACTATTGTGTTCGTTGAAAAAAATGTTCTTTGTTCTAATATAAATATCAGTGAAGCTAATATAGGACTTAAAAGAGAAGGAAAGAAGTGAAAAGGAAATAACTATTAGTAATTAATTACCTAGTGTCACATTTATAATTCTTCTGGAGCCAGACAGTCTGGATTCAAATTCCAGCTCTGCCACTTATTTTCTGTGTGAACTTGGGCAAGTTACTTAACCTTCAACTTTCTCAGCTATAAAACATGGATGAATACAGTCTTACCTCATGGGGACATTAGAAAGATCATGTGAGGTAATATACATAAACACCAAGAATAGTATTCCAGTGTATAGTGACTCTATGTTTCACTGAACTTGAGAACTCAGAATCCTACATTTTGTAATATCCCATTCCTTAGATAAACTACTTCATTGCCAAGTTGATTTCAATCTAGGATCAGCAAATATTTAAATATTTACAATGTGGATTCTCACAAAGAGAAAAATCAGCACATAAAAAATTTTCACAATGGAACTGATGTTGGATTGGAATATGATTGCCAGTTATGTTCTTAACCACATTGTATACAGGCACAATTTGACATATACAAACTGGTGTATTATCTAGTATCCCTTTAAGATTTGTAAGTTATTTAACTCCATGTATAAACTAATCACTCAAATTAATAAGCAAAATTGTATATGTATTTAATGAAAATTCTAACTTTTCAGACTGAGATTGTCAACTTTCTCAAATATGATTTCCTGTCTTAAAGTATTGAGCATTGATTACTCTGAGAGGTGGGATATGTTGGTGGAAGGAACTTTGGTCTTAATGTGAGAATCAACTTTGGATCCAGCTTCTTAGTATGCTGCTGCTGCTGCTGCTGCTGCTGCTAAGTCACTTCAGTCATGTCCGACTCTGTGCGACCCCATAGACGGCAGCCCACTAGGCTCCTCTGTCCCTGGGATTCTCCAGGCAAGAATACTGGAGTGGGTTGCCATTTCCTTCTCCAATGCATGAAAGTGAAAAGTGAAAGTGAAGTCGCTCAGTCGTGTCCGACTCCTAGCGACCCCATGGACTGCAGCCTACCAGGCTCTTCCGTCTATGGGATTTCCCAGGCAAGAGTACTGGAGTGGGGTGCCATTGCCTTCTCCAATGCATGAAAGTGAAAAGTGAAAAAAAGTGGGCCAAAATCCTATATGCTTGTTATCTTCAGTTTCTATATCTAAAAATGAGAAAAACAATCATTGCTGACAGAATACTGCTGTTAAATGCTAAGTGGAAAATCTATTTTAGATGCTCTGTAGGTCATAAATCACTATTAAAATTTAGTTATTAATATGCAACCTAATATTTAACTCATGAAATCAACAGATGAAGAACACATTTCATAAATTTGAGAATTCTTTCTAACTGGCTGGGCCTTTAACTGCCAACCCATTATAACTGTTTGAATCATATATCTTTAAATATGTTTATGGCTGCTACACATTCAAATTACCATGTGTTGAAATCATACCCGAGTTATAAAAATCACACACACAAAACACAGGAAATCATTTGTATCACACATTGAACTTATTTTTAACTGAAGTGGGAAAAGAAATTATTTTGTGTGTATATGTTTGTGTGTTTGTATATGTGTGGTTCGAACTGTGAAGTCAGACCTCCAGGGAATTTAGAAAGTGTCAGGACATACATACTGAACTCTCAGACACTTACCCTGGGGAGCTGAGGCCACTCCTGCAGTTGTCAGCTCAAGGCTATTGTGACTATCCCTCTATCCCACAATGAGACATCCCCTAATTATCCCTCCTTCCAAAAATCCAGTGGGTTTTTTTTCTTTAATTTTCTTTTAATTAATTTATTTTTTAATAAAGGATAATTGCTTTACAGAATCCTGCTGTTTTCTGTCAAACCTCAACATGAATCAGCCATCAATTCAGTTCAGTTCAGTCGCTCAGTCATGTCTGACTCTTTGTGACCCCAAGAATCACAGCACGCTAGGCCTCCCTGTCCATCACCAGCTCCCGGAGTTCACTCAGACTCACATTCATTGAGTCAGTGATGCCATCCAGCCATCTCATCCTCTGTTGTCCCCTTCTCCTCCATAGGTATACATATATCACCTCCCTTTTGAACCTCCCTCCCATCTTCCTTTCCATTCTACCCCTCTGGTTCATACAGAGCCCCTATTTGAGTTTCTGAGACATACAGCAAATTCCTGTTGGCTATCTATTTTACATATGGTAGTGTAAGTTTCCGTGTTACACTTTCCATACATCTCACCCTCTCCTCCCCTCTCCCCATGTCCGTAAGTCTGTTCTCTATGTCAGTTTCTCCATTGTTTCCCTGTAAATAAATTCTTCGGTACTATTTTTCTAAATTCCATATATACGTGTTAGAATACAATATTTATCTTTCTCTTTCTGACTCACTTCACTCTGTATAATAGGTTCCGGGTTCATCTACCTCATCAGAACTGACTCAAATGCATTCCTTTTTATGGCTGAGTAATATTCCATTGTGAATAGGTACCACATTTCTTTATCCATTCATCTGTTGATGGACATCTAGGTTGCTTCCATGTTCTAGCTATTGTAAATAGTTCTTCAGTGAACAATGGGATATGTGTCCTTTTCAGTTTTAGTTTCCTCAGGGTATATGCCTAGAAGTGGGATTGTTGGGTCATATGGTGGTTTTATTCCTAGTTTTTTAAGAGATCTCCATTCTGTCTTCCATAGTGGCTATATCAATTTACATTCCCACCAACAGTGCAAGAGTGTTCTCTTTTCTCCACACCCTCTCCAGTATTTATTATTTGTAGACTTTTTGATGATGGCCATTCTGACTGATATGCGATGATATCTCATTGTAGTTTTGATTTGCATTTCTCTAATAATGAGCACTGTTGAGCATCTTTTCATGTCTTTGTTACCCATCTGTATGTCTTCTTTGGGGAAATGTCTGTTTAGGTCTTTTCCCCACTCTTTGATTGGGTTGTTTGTTTTTCTGGTATTGAGTTGTATGAGCTGCTTGTATATTTTGGAAATTAATCCTTTGTCAGTTGTTTCATTTGCTATTATTTTCTTCTATTCTGAGGGTTGTCTTTTCATCTTGCTTATAGTTTTCTTTGCTGTGCAAAAGCTTTTAAGTTTGATCAGGTCCCACTTGTTTACTTTTGTTTTTATTCCCATAATTCAAAAACTATGAGATGAGTCATAGAGAATCATGCTTTGTTTTATGTCCTCCTGTGTTCTGCCTCTGTTTTCCTCTAAGAGTTTTATAGTTTCTGGTGTTACATTTAGGTCTTTAACCCTAAATTCTGAGTTTATTTTTGTGTATGGTGTTAGGAAGTGTTCTAATTTCATTCTTTTACATATGGCTGTCCAGTTTTCCCAGCACCATTTTTTGAAGAGGCTGTCTTTGCCCCATTGCATATTCTTGCCACCTTTGTCAAAAATAAGATACCCATAGGTACATGGGTTTATTTCTGGGCTTTCTATCTTGTTCCATTTGTTTATATTTCTGTCTTTGTGCCAGTACTATACTGTCTTGATGACTGTAGCTTTGTAATACAATCTAAAGTCAGGAAGGCTGATTCCTCCAGCTCCATTCTTCTTTCTCAAGACTGCTTTGGCTATTCGGGATCTTTTATGTTTCTATATGAATTGTGAATTTTTTGTTATAGTTCTGTGAAAAATGCCATTGGTAATTTGATAGGGGTCACATTGAATCTGTAGATTGCATTTGGTAGTATAGTCATTTTCACAATATTTATTCTTCCTATCCAGGAACATGGAATATATATCTCCCTATTTGTTTATGTCATCTTTGATTTCTTTCATTGGGGTCTGATAATTTTCTATGTACAGTTCTTTTGTTTCCTTAGGTAAGTTTCTTCCTGGATATTTAATCCTTTCTGTTGCAATGTTGAATGATATTTATTTCTTAATTTCTCTGATTTTTCATTGTTAGTATGTAGAAATGCAAGTCATTTATTTGTATTGATTTTTGTATCCTGCAATTTTGCTAAATTCACTGATTAGCTCTAGTAATTGTCTGATAGTATCTTTAGGGTTTCCTATGTACTCTATCATGTCATCTGCAAACAGTGAGAGCTTTACTTCTACTTTTCCAACCTGGATTCATTTTATCTCTTTTTCGTCTCTTATTGCTGTAGCTAGGACTTCCAGAGCTATGTTGAATAATAGTGGTGAAAGTGGGCACCATTGACTTGTTCCTGATCTTAGGGGGAATACTTTCAGTTTTTTACCATTGAGAATAATGTTTTCTGTAGGCTTATCATATATGGCCCTTAGTATGTTGAGGTAGGTTCCTTCTATGCTCATTTTTTGAAGAGTTTTAATCATAAATGGGTGCTGAATTTTGTCAACAGCTTTTTCTGCATCTATTATCATATGGTTTTTATCTTTCAATTTGTTAATATGGTGTATCACATTGTTTTATTTGTGTATATTGAGTAATCCTTGCATCCCTGGAATAAACTCAACTTGATCATGGTGTATGAGCTTTTTAATGTGTTGCTGAATTGTGTTTGCTGAATGTTTGTTGAGGATTTTTACATCTTTGTTCATCATTGATATTGGCATGCAGTGTTATTTTCTGTTTTTTGGTGTCTTTTTCTGGTTTTGGTATCAGAGTAATGGTGGCCTCTTAGAATGAGTTTGGAAGTGTTCATTCCTCTGCAATTTTTAAAAACAGTTTTAGAAGGATAGGCATTAGCTCTTCTCTAAATGTTTGATACAATTCTCCTGTGAAGCCATCTGATCCTGGGCTTTTGTGTTTTGGGAGATTTTTGATCATAGCTTCAATTTCAGTGCTTGTAAATGGGTTGTTCATAATTTCTATTTTTTCCTGGTTTAGTCTTGGGAATTTGAACTTTTCTAAGAATCTGTCCATTTTTTCCAGGTTATCTATTTTATTGCCATGTAGCTGTTCATAATAGTCTCTTATAATCCTTTGTATTTCTGTATTGTCTGTTGTAGCCTCCCCTTTTTCATTTCTAATTTTGTTGATTTGATTCTTCTCTCTTTTTTTTCTTGAGGAGCCTGGCTAAAGGCTTGTCAATTTTGTTTATCTTCTCAAAGAACCAGCTTTTAGTTTTATTAATCTACTATGCTTCTTTTATTTCTTTTTCATTTATTTCTGCTCAGATCTTTATGAGTTCTTTCCTTCAACTAACTTTTTTTTTCTTATTTTTCCAGTTGTTTTAGATGTAAAGTTAGGTTGTCTATTCAATATTTTTCTTGTTTCTTGAGGTGGGATTGTATTGCTCTTACAACTACCTTTGCTGTATCCCATAGGTTTTGAGTTGTCATGTTTCCATTGTTATTTGTTTCTAGAAATTTTTTAATTCCCTTTTTGATTTCTTCAGTAACCTGTTGATTATTTAGAAATGTGTTATTTAGTCTCCATGTATCTGTTTCTTACAGTTTTTTTTTCTTGTAATTGTTATCTAGTCTCATAGCATTGTAGTCAGAGAAGATGCTTGATATAATTTCAATTTTCTTAAATTTACTTTGTGGTTTGATTTGTGACCCAAGATGTGGTCTATCCTGGAGAATGTTCCATGTGCACTTGAGAAGAAGGTGTATTCTTCTGCATTTAGGTGGAATGTCCTGAAGATATCAATGAGATCCATCTCATCTAAGTATCATTTAAGACTTGTGTTTAGTTATTAATTTTCTGTTTTGATGATCTGTCCATTGGTGTGAGTGAGATGTTAAAGTCTCCTACAAGTATTATGTTACTGTCAATTTCTCCTTCTATGTCTGTTTCTGTTTGTCTTATGTATTGAGGGTTTCCTATGTTGGTTGCATAAATATTTACAATTGTTATGTCTTCCTCTTGAATTCATTCCTTGATCCTTATGTAGTGTCCTTCCTTATCTCTTGTAATATTATTTATTTTAAGGTCTATTTTGTCTGATATGAAGATTGCTACTCCAGCTTTCTTTTGCTGTCCATTTGCATGGAATGTATTTTCCATCCTCTCACTTTCGGTCTAAATGTGTCTTTAGGTCTGAAGTGGGTTTCTTGTAGACAGCATACATATTGGTATTGTTTTTGTATCCATTTAGCCAGTCTGTGTCTTTTGATTGGAGCATTTAATCTGTTTACATCTAAAGTAATCATTGATATATATGTTCCTATTGCCATTTTCTTAATTGTTTGGGGTTGATTTTGTAGATCTTTTCCTTTTGTTGTATTTCTTGACTATGTAAGTCCCTTTAACATTTGTTGTAAAGCTGGTTTGGTGGTACTGAATTCTCTTAACTTTTGCTTGTCTGAAAAGCTTTTTATTTCTCCGGCAATTTTGAATGAGATCCTTGCTGGGTATGGTAATCTTGGTTGTAGATTTTTCCCTTTCAGTACTTTAAATATATCCTGCCATTCCCTTCTGGCCTGAAGAGTTTCTGCTGAAAGATCAGCTGTTAAGCATATGGGGTTTCCCTTGTATGTTACTTGTTGCTTCTCCCTTGCTGCTTTTAATAATATTTCTTTGTGTTTAGTCTTTGTTAGTTTGATTAGTATGTGTCTTGGGGTGTTTCTCCTTGGGTTTATCCTGTATGGGACTCTTTGTGCCTCTTGGACTTGATTGACTATTTCCTTTTCCATGTTGGGGATATTTTCATCTATAATCTCTTCAAAAGTTTTCTTGGACCCTTTCTTCTCTTCTTTTTCCAGGACCCCTATAATTCAAATGTTGACATGTTTGATATACTCCCAGAGGTCTCTTAAGACTATCCTCAGTTCTTTTCATTCTTTTTACTTTATTCTGCTCTTCAGAAGTTATTTCCACCATTTATCTTCCAGGCTCACTGATTTGTTCTTCTGCTTCAGATATTCTTCTATTAATTCCTTCCAGAGTATTTTTAATTTCAGTAATTATGTTGTTTTTCTCTGTATGTTTATTATTTAATTCTTCTCAGTTCAGTTCAGTCACTCAGTCGTGTCTGACTCTTTGCGACCCCATGAATCGCAGCACACCAGGCCTCCCTGTCCATCACCAACTCCTGGAGTTTACTCAGACTCACGTCCATCGAGTCAGTGATGCCACCCAGCCATCTCATCTTCTGTCATCCCCTTCTCCTCCTGCCCCCAATCCCTCCCAGCATCAGAGTCTTTTCCAATGACTCAACTCTTCGCATGAGGTGGCCAAAGTACTGGAGTTTCAGCTTTAGCATCATTCCTTCCAAAGAAATCTCAGGGCTGATCTCCTTCATAATGGACTGGTTGGATCTCCTTGCAGTCCAAGGGACTCTCAAGAGTCTTCTCCAACACCACAGTTCAAAAGCATCAATTATTTGGTGCTCAGCTTTCTTCACAGTCCAACTCTCTAGGTGGTAATTCTTCTAGGTGTTTGTTAATTGATTCTTGCATTTCTCCATTTTGCTCTCAAGGTTTTTGATCATCTTTACTATCATTATTCTGAACTATTTTTCAGATAGTCTGCCTATTTCCTCTTAATTTATTTGGAATTCTGTGTTTCTGGTTTGTTCCTTTGTTTGCGTAGTATTTCTCAGTCTTTTCATTATTTGTTTTTTAACTTCTTGTGTTTGAGGTCTCCTTTTCCCAGACTTCAAGGAAAGTTGAATTCTTTCCTTGAAGAAGGTTGAATTCTTTCTTCCTTTTGGTTTCTATCCTCCTAAGGTTAGCACAGTGGTTTGTGTAAGCTTTGCATAGGATGAGATTTGTGTTGAGTTTTTGTTTGTTTGTTTGTTTTTCCTCTGATGGGCAAGGCTGAGTGAGGTTGTAATCCTGTCTGCTGAAGATTGGGTTTGCATTTTTGTTTTTTTTGTTGTTTAGGTGAAGCATCCTGCACAGGATGCTACTGGTGGTTGGATGGTGCCAGGTTTTGTATTCAAGCGGTTTCCTTTGTGGGAGTTCTCACTAATTGATACTTCCTAGGGTTAGTTCTCTGGTAGTCTTGGATCTTGGAATCAGTGCTCCTACTCCAAAGGCTCAGGCTTGATCTCTGATCAGGAATGAAGATTCCATAAGTGGTTTATTATGGTATTAAGTGAGATTAAAACAAATATCCAAAAATGAGAAACCAAAGATGAACCCCATACAAATGGCAGTTACAAAATCAGGCAAATGATAATTAAAATAATGGAATATACACATATACATATGCACCTATGAGCAAAGTCAAAATAGTCCAACAAAAATAAAGTACTGTAGGTAGACCAGGCAAAGAAATAAAAAATTATATTTACCAGTTAAGAAGAAAACTAACTAAAGCACAAACTGGAAAAGAAAACTAAACAAGATGCCAAGTGGGGAATAAAACAATGAAAACAACCTAACAAATATGTTGAGAGGAAAGAAAAGAAAGAAAGAATAGATATCCAAAGTTAAATAGAGGTAGATAAAGAAGGTTTATATACATTAAAGATTAGCTGCAAGGGGGAAAGAACAGTAGGAAAGGCAAACAAAGGAATAAATGTAGAAAAAAAATAGGTTAAAAAAATTTTAAGTTATAAAGAGAAAGGACAAAAAAAAAAAAAAAGGGAGGAGAAAAGAAAAAAGGGGGGGAAAAAAGGAAAACTCCACAGAACTGCAAAGTGCAACACAGAGGCAGAGGTTTATAACAACAATAAAAAGTATGACTGAATGTACACAGATAGATATACACCCATAAACAAAATCAAAACAGTCCAACAAAAATAAAGTACAATGGATTGACCCAGTGAACAAAGGAAACCAAAAATTATATCTACAAGAACAAAACTAACTAAAGCACAAACTGGAAAACAAAACTAAAGCAAGGTGCCAACTGGAGAATAAAACAATGGAAATAAAACTAATAAATATATTGACAGGAAAGAGAGAAAGAAAAGAAAGAATAGATATGCAAAGTTAAATAGAGGTAGATAAAGAAGATTTATATATGTTAAAGATTAACTGCAAGGGGAAAACAACAGTAGGAAAAGAAAACAAAGGAATAAATGCAGAAAAAATAATAGTAGGTTTAAAAAATTAAAATTAAAAAAAAAAAGAAGAAGAAAGGGAAAACTCCATAGAACTGAAAAATCCAACATAGAGGCAGAGGTTTATAAGAAGTATAAAAATTGTGACTAAGGAAAAAACAAAGCAAGCTCAAAAGCTTAATTGGATTTCTTAGTGCCAATAAAATTGACAACTACAATACAGGGGGGTGGGGAAAGGGGGACAAATCCAAAAGAATCTACAGAATAAGTCAAAAAATAAGAATAATAAATGTTTTTCTTGAGTCAGTGCTGTCAGAGTCCTTTCCCTCGCTGGGAGTCACAGTCCAGCTCACCTCCCTAGGATGCCCTCCAACACTGCGCTGGTCTCTGGACCTGCTGTGGGGGCAGCTCAGATTCTAATCTGGTCCTACTCCTGTGTGTTCTTGCTGCCAATATCCGCAGCTATCAAAACTAGTGCCTTTTCTTTTGTGGGAGTTCTCAATGTCCTTTTATATATTCCATAGACACAGTCTGTCTAGGTGATCATGTGGATTTAGTCTGCAGCTTGTACAGCTGGTAGGAACGTTTGGGATCTTCTTCCTTAGCCACACTGCCCCTGGTTTTCAATTGTGGTTTTATTTCCACCTCTACATGTGGGTCATCCACTGGAGTTTGCTCCTGAGGCTGCCCTGGAGGACTTGGGTTTGGTCCTGTGAGGGCCAGGTGTGGAGGTGGTGCAGCTGCTTGGGTCTCAGGGGTTCTGGCAGCACCAGGTACTCAGGGGGATTAGAGGCTAGGGCAGCAGGAAATATAGTGCTCTAGAAGAGTATGACGACCAGAATTGATCAATACACTCCAGTATTCTTGCCTGGAGAACCCCCTCTCTGACAGAGAAGCCTGGCGGGCCACAGTCTACAGGGTCACAAAGAGTTGGACATAACCAAAGTGACCCTGTGCACATATACGCAAGACTTTTTTTTTTTTCATGTAGCAGCTCTGCCCCAGTGAGAGTTGAGAGTAAAGATGGCACAGCTGCTTGACTTGTGGGGACCCTGGCAGCGCCAAGTGTGCAGGAACACAGACTGACTCTGCCACAGGAGTTATGGCCCTATCAGAGTCTTTTTTTGAGCCTCTTGTAGCTGATGAGCAGAAGGCCTCTTTGGCCAGTCTTTCTCCGTAGCTCTGCCCGTTCAGGCACTTAGAGGGCTCCCTTGCCTGAGGTCCTTCTCTGTTGTTCGGCACATCAGGCACATAGAGGGGCCCTCCAGGCTGGGGTCCTATTTTGTAGATCAGTGCTTCAGGCACTTGAAGGGGCACCCTGGGTGGGGTCCTACTCTGTAGTTCAGTGCATCACGTGTTTGATGGGCCAGCCTCTCTGTTGTTCAGCTGCTGATGCTGGCGTGTGGGGAGAGAGTCTATTGTGATGGCTCCACCCTTTACATGTGACTTAGCAGTCCTGCCTTGCTTTCATGGCTGCCTGGCTTTCCTCCACTGGCATTTCCCACCACAATCTCCTCCCTCACATCCCCTCAATCTGTCTCTCTGCAGTCAACAGCAGCCCTCACCCTGGGATTGCTCCACAATCCAACTCCAGCTCCCAACTGCTGTGCCTTCCAGGGGACCAGCGTTCCTGTCCAGTGTATGTATGGCTGCAGCAAGGACTGTCTGATTCTCATTCCATTTAGGCTGCCACAGATCAGTTTTTTCACTCTCAGCCTTCAATCTTTCTCCTCTAACTCAGACAGTTGCCCCTTTGTGGGGATCAGACCCCTGCTTCAGTTCCCCCACCCACCAAGGGCAGGTGCAGTCCTACTAACACTCCTGTTTTTCCCCCTAGTTCCTTTATCCTACTGAGTTTTGCATGGTTCTATATACTCTTTTCCACTGGTCAGGTACTCATTTCTGCTCTCAGCTGGTGTTCTGCATGCACTTCTGTGTCTGAAGGTGTATACATCAGGAGATCTATCCATGGAGAGAGATGTACCCCATGTCCACCTATTCCTCCACCATCTTCGTATCTCTGCAAATCCAGGTTTAAAAGTGAGAATCATCTTTTTAAATGAATAGAATCAACTACTTTAAAAGTTTAGTAATAGTAATTGCATTATTGTGATGAAGATAATTAAATTATATGAGTCAATAAGCTTTTCCTTATTTTTCATTTTCTAACAGTCTCATTTGTTGGGTACAAGTTTTGTATCAAGGTTTAAAACTCTACAGATTTGCAAAATAGAAGACAGAAAAATGACAGTGCTATCTATTACTTAAAAACCTGTTCAATTCAGTTCAGTTCAGTCGCTCAGTCATGTCTGACTCTTTGCAACCCCATGAATTGCAGCACACCAGGCCTCCCTGTCCATCACCAACTCAAACTAATGTGCATAGAGTCAGTGATGCCATCCAGCCATCTCATCCTCTGTCATCCCTTTCTCCTCCTGCCCCCAATCCCTCCCAGCATCAGGATCTTTTCCAGTGAGTCAACTCTTCACATGAGATGGCCTAAATATTGGAGTTTCAGCTTTAGCATCAGTCCTTCCAATGAACACCCAAAACTGTAAAAACCTGTTAGTAGACTATTACAACCCAACAGAATATAGATCTCTTGGAAGCAAAGACAGCATCTATTGATTATGTTTTTTTCCTGAATATTTGTCTTTGGGCACACGGGTGATGCTTACTAACTCGTTCTTGCTTTAATTTGAAAACCTATATTTGTTAAAAAATCAGCAGAGTTTAAAATAGCAAGGCATTCCTGGATTTATTTTCAGTAACTGAAGGACAGTATTTTTTTTATCCAAGGCCTGTGTTGGGGAGAAGCTGTGTGTGTCATTTTGGGATACTCTCTTGATTGGCTCAACTTGTTTGATTTGCTTTATGAAGCTGACCTGCTGTCTTTTTGTTGTATAAATAGCAGAAAGCGCCTGCCTTTAGTTTATATTGACTGTCCAAATCACAAAAGAATGGAGTAATTATCTGAATGCAAGTATTGAATCATTCCTTTGTCTTGCTCACAAGAAAAAATTGATATCCTATTATTCTGGGCACCGTTCATCAGGTACTCCTGAATCATTTAGGTCAGACTTATCCTCACCCCCATTATAAAATTATAGAAATTCAAGACACACTAGTTACAGATTTCACCTTTCCATTTCTGAAGGCATCGTTCAGAATGCTGAATAAATAACTTTGTCCTAACTAATCCATTTTAAAAGTAAAGTCATCCAATAATTCAGTTATTCCTAGGTTTTAAAATTATCACTGATCAATAAATAATCAAAAGCTCTGAGGGCACTTGACATGGGACTAACAGCTTTTTACTTTGTCAAGTAAAGACACAGAAATCCTACAATGTATATACTATTTGTGAGTGTATTTCATAAGGAAAGGCTTGTTGTTGTTCCACCCCTCAGTCATGCCTGACTCTTTGGAACCCCATGGACTGAAGCATGCAAGGTTTCCCTATCCTTCACTGTCTCCCAGAATTTACTCAGATTCATGCCCATTGAATTGGTGATACTACCTAGCCATCTCATCCTCTGTTGCCCTCTTCTTCTTTTGCCTTCAATTTTTAGAAAAGAAGCTTTCTTCATTAGAAAAGACTCTGATACTGGGAAAGATTGAAAGCAAAAGAAAGCCTACTTTATATATAGGTCTATATACTTGGAATTTAATACTGTTCTTATCCTTTCTTCTCATTGAACTCTGGCTGGTGTCACAGGCCAACTCTGTGCAGTCGTGAGGGGTGTACTGTCCTCTGAACCAAGACTCATTGGTTTTAATCACCAGTGACCATGGATTCACTGCGTGACTGAGCCAAGCAATCTTTTAACCTCTCAACACTTTTATTTATCCATCTATAGAATGATGCAGTTTGACTAAATGGTACTGAAGTTCTCTTTCAGATCTCCAATTGCATGATCTTACTATAACATGCAGTTTCTGTGTATTTAGCCTCAAGTTATCTTGCTTCATTTTCATTCTGTTATTGCCAGATATGTTCATTCTGGAGCAAGATATCCAATTCTGTTCCTTAATGTTTACCTCCTTTGGGAATTTTCAGCTAGGACTATTAGAACAGATCTGCTTTGCATGGAGAAGAGCCAATTCTCTGCCATGAGCAATATTTCTCAGAGTGCACAACATAAAAGACATTATCCCCACCACGTTTTTCTACATGACATTATTTGTACTTGGTTTGGATGAGGGAGGGATAGAAAAAAAAAAGGACTGAGAGAAAGAGAGAGGGAAACTCACATCAACAAAAGATTGAGAGTAAAAAGAAGGTTAAAAGAAATTGAGAAAGCGATTGAGACTGGGAGAGAGAGCCTTTTTGAAAGAGAGCCTCTTCTCCTTGGAATGGAAAAAAAGTCAAGAATGACATGAATGAGACCACACTTCAAAAGGGAGGAGTTATATGCATACGTGAAAACATCTACTTCTGCTTTATTGACTACACCAAAGCCTTTAAGTGTGTTAATCACAACAAACTATGGGAAATAATTAAAGAGATGGGAATACCAGACCACCTTACCTGCCTCCTGAGGAACCTGTATGTATGTCAAAAAGCAACAGTTAGAATTGGACATGGAAAAATGGACTGGTTCCAAACTCGGAAAGGAGTACCTCAAGACTATATTGTCACCATGTTTCTTTAACTTATATGCAGAGTACACCATGAAAAACGCTGAGCTGAATGAAACACAAGCTGGAATCAAGATTTCTGGGAGAAATATCAATAACCTCAGATATGCAGATGACACCACCATTATGGCAGAAAGTGAAGAGGACTAAAAAGCCTCTTGAGGAAAGTGAAAGAGGAGAGTGAAAGCTGGCTTAAAACTCAACATTCAAAAAACTGAGATCGTGGCATCCGGTCCCATCACTTCACGCCAAAGAGATGGGGAAACAATAGAAACAGTGACAGACTGCATTTTCTTGGGCTCCAAAATCACTGCAGATGGTGGCTGCAGCCATGAAATTAAAAGGTGCCTGCTCCTTGGAAGGAAAGTTATGACCAACCTAGACAGCATATTAAAAAGCAGAGACATTACTTTGCAGACAAAAAAACACTTAGTTTAAAAAAAAAATGAGAAGGGGAGGGAGATTGATGGACAGATGGAGAGACATTCTAAACACTCTTAATGATTTGGGAAGAACTTCTCCCATAGGCCCTCTAGCGACTCTTAAGACCTGAGTCTTTGTTCTTTCTTATCATTAAATCTCTGGCCAGGTCCTCATTCATCCATCCATTGCTTCTTTTAAATGCTGAAATTTTTCAAATTTTTCATTTAATATTTAAATGAAATATTTAAATATCAAATATTTCATTTAATCTTTACCATTACCCCCGGGATTGGACAAAGCTAGTATTATTTGTGCTCATTATCAGAGGAGAAAAGCCTAAGGACATGCATTTTGTGACTCAAACCTCAATGTTCATTACTCATAAGAATCACCCAAAGTATCTATTAAAATATTTTTTTCCTAATGCTCACTCCCAGTGATATCCAGGCCACCCCCTTTGAGTAACACCCAGAAAAATATGTTTCCAGTAATTAACCGCAGATAATTGTGGCACACTCATACATTGACACGCACTCCGGGAAATCCTGGAGTAGACTCAAATTGTGACTAGTCATCTGAACTCTTTTCACTGTCGCTTACCAGCAGGATAACCAAAAGTGTTTATCTTTCAGAAAAGTGCTAGGCTGTAGTGCCTTCAGGGAAAATTTTGGTTTTAATTCAGTGTAATCTACTTTTTTTTTTTGCTTATGCTACTTTAGGATAACAGGAAATTTGACTTGGCCAAGACAAATATTAGTGGAAACATTGAGATCTCCCTAGTCACATAGACTCAAATTTCAGCTTTTTTAGATCATCTCTTTATAAGGAGATACTCTTCACTCTCAATTCATTGTAAGATCTTATTGCTTTCAATGCTACTATTCATTTCCCTTCTTTTTCATTGACACCAAAAGACCATGAGCTTCTGCTGAATAGGCTGCTCAAGAAAATTAGCCTCCTTGACTAATGGTTTGATTACAGAAACAGATAGAGTAATCCTATCGAAGTTTCAAGTGGGGTCAGGATGTGTTTGATAATCCATAGAGCCAGAGGAGTTTGAGAAAGTAGGGAAGATGAAACGACTAGCATTGGAGTATGAAGAAAAATGGAGAAGCTGTGAGGCTACAAATCTGGCCTAATTTTACAGGAAAATTTCTAGCATTAGAAAACAACTAACTGAAATCTGTAAACTGGTCATTATCATGCTCTTACTTTATAAATCAGGATAGGAAGAAGTCAACAGCCTCTGCTCCAGAGTTTCACAAGCTAGAAACATCTAATATCTAACAAGCAGACACGTTGTTTGGCCACAGTGTTTTATGGCTGCACGCATGTGTGCTAAATTGCTTCAGTCATGTCCAAATCTTTGTCACATTATGGACTGTAGCCCGCCAGGCTCCTCTGTTCACAGAATTCTCAGGCAAGAATACTGGAGTGGGTTGCCATTCCCTCCTTCAGGGGATCTTCCCAACCCAGGGATCGAACCCACTTCTCTTATGTCTGTGCATTGGCAGGAGTGTTCTCTACCACTAGCACCACTTGGGAAGTCCATTTTATGACTACAGGATACTGTTTAAAAATCAACAAGTTTTACAAAACAACAAAGAAATAAAGAGAAAGTCTTATTTTCAGCTGTTTTGGCAACTCTGGATCTCGTATTTCCTCACAGCAGCATTCAGCTAAACTGGAGTCACAAGTGCCTCCTTTAAGTTGGAAGATGGTCTCATTCTTACATACCTACATGCTCTTACACCCTGAGCCTCTCATTTACTGCTCTGCCAAACTCCTGTGGGCACCAGGTTAATCCCTTCACTTGTTTCCTGAACCTGTAGGATTTCATCTAAGTGCTGGGTGTGCAAAGTTATCACTGTGTGTATGGCTGTTCAATGGATTTTTTCTGGGACAATTTTCTACAACTAACTAGACTTGCCAATTCAGCCTCAGAATTTTAAAGACATTCAGGTCATCATTTTTAAAGTTTTCAGTAAGGAATAATGCTTTTATTACTATATGCTGTAAATAGTTAACCTAATGCTGATTGCTATTCATGTTTCATAGTGTTCAGAAAGCATAAAACTTAGAAAATAATTTAAAGAATTTAGAAACCACAAATCATAGAATGTGATTAAAATGCTACTTTATTTTATTTCCCATCCCATCTTTACAATTTATTTGATGAACATAAAATTCCTGCCCTTGATAAAAATATTGAAGGCCCATGATTTTTTGCAAGTATACAGCTGACATCAAAACCTGCTAGGAATATTATAGGAGAGGAATACTGTACCAGTTTCATTATTTTAAAAAAGATTTTAAAATCCAGTAAAATATTTAAAATCCAGTAAAAATAAAATATTTGAAATATTTAAAAGTAAAAAAATCCTTAACTGGCCCCAAGTTGGGATTATATTAACAATATGAAATTGGTTTAGCACTAGGACATCAAACAACATAATTTACCACAATGATAGAGTGTGTAAAAAAATATATGATCATCTGAACACGTGCAGGAAAAGCACTTTTAAGAATTCAATATTCATTCTTTATTAAAAAAAAAAACACATTTAGGAAACAAGACTATAGGGGATTTTCTCAATCTGATACGGTAGCTTCAAAAACTACAACAATTACCATGCGCGATGGAGAAATGTTAGCTTTCCCTTTGAGAATGAGAATGAAACAATCTTGTCCAGCAATGCTACTTTTATGAATGTTGTACCAAATACGCTAGCTAGTGCAGTCAAATAAGAAAAATAAAAATCAATAATTAGAAAAATAAAGGCAGCTATTATGTGTGTGTATATATATATACACACACACATATATATTTGAATTACTTTGCTGTACTCTTGAAACTAATTGAATTGAACTGAAAGTCACTCAGTTGTGTCTGAGTCTTTGCAACTCCTTGGAATTCTTCAGGCCAGAATACTGGAGTGGGTAGCCTTTCCCTTCTCTAGGGGATCTTCCCAACCCAGGGATAGAACCCAGGTCTTCCGTATTGCAGGCAGATTCTTTACCAGCTGAGCCACAAGGGAAGCCCATTGAAACTAATACAACATTGTAAATCAATTATAATTTAAATAAATAAACAAAAGAAAGACTATCCTTTGTAAGTCATTCTTTCAAGTAAAAATGGTGATCTGTAGAAAAAACATAAAGTTCAGTTTATAACTCAAATTGCATAAGTGCTTTTCCTTGAGACACCATTTTACTTGGTATTCTGCTGAAGAGTTTTATGAGTACTTCTCATTTTTGTCACAAATAATGATAAAAAAAAGATGTGTATTTAAATAATAATTAATAACTTTTACTGTAAGAGATTCTTAAGTGGGAAAAAAAAAGAGAAAACCTTAAGAAATATTAAGAAAAAAGCTATGGAGAGAAATGTCAGCAAGCTTTTGAAGCATTTTGTGACAAGCACAACCTTGTTTTAGCAAATAAATCTCTGTTGCCATTAATCATACACTATTTGTGGGTTCTCCATTCCCCTGAAACTCTAGAACACATCCCTTTATGAATAGGGAAGACACTGGATACTTGAAGTTCTACTTTAGCTGTTATTGATTTCCTCTCGGTCTCATTCTGTTACACTCTTAATGCAGGTGTCATTCACCTTTACCTATTTAGGGTCAGAGCCTTCCAAGTAAGACTTGCCTTTGCTCAGGTTTGTCCTCTTGCATTGAAGTAGCTTTTTGTAAAATGTTTTTACCTGGAATTATTAGGTTGGCAAAAAAACTCATTTGGGTTTTTCCCATGATATCTTACAGAAAACCTTGAAGGAATTTTTGGTCAACCGACTATTTAGTAGTCAGAGGCATTCATCATATTTAATTTAATATGAGTTGATTCGTAAATATACCCCACTAGACTGAAGGCTGACTTGACCCGCATATCAGTGCACCTCAAGATCTCTGGTCTCCCCTGGTCCTCTTTGTGAGGCTAGAACTGCGCTTCTGAAATCTAGATTGAAGCTTGCTGTATATGCTTCTCGGTGATTCAGACAGGCTGTCATGAAATGAAACAATGTTTAATCCTCTTTAGGACTTGCTGCTGCTGCTAAGTCGCTTCAGTCGTGTCCAACTCTGTGCGACCCCATAGACGGCAGCCCACCAGGCTCCCCGGTCCCTGGGATTCTCCAGGCAAGAACACTGGAGTGGGTTGCCATTTCCTTCTCCGATGCATAAAAGTGAAAAGTGAAAGTGAAGTCGCTTAGTCGTGTCTGACTCTTAGCGACCCCATGGACTACAGCCTACCAGGCTCCTCCATCCATGGGATTTTCCAGGCAAGAGTACTGGAGTGGGGTGCCATTGCCTTCTCCACTTTAGGACTTAATTTCACTCAAATTCAACTTTCTCTTGTATCCTTCTAATTCAGTGTAAGAGAAGTACTTTTAAAAATTTAACCATTTTTAAAAACTAATAAAACATTTAATAAAAGTATTTATGAGTAAAGCCATGTGCTTTGTTTTCTATAAAATCATTTCAGCATGGTACCACATCTGACTATATAACTTAACAACAATAATGCCATATTTGCTTATTAATTAAGATTTTACAAAGTACTTTTTATATACGTTTATCTCTATAAAACCCTAAAAGGCAGGCAAAATGATAGATGTTGTTTTCAATTTATAAACAGAATTTTAAATACTTAAGAGTTTTGTTGTTGTTTGTTGTTGTTTAGTCACTAAGTCTTGTCTGACTCTTTGAGACCCCGTGGACTGTAGCCCACCAGGCTCCTCTGTGCATGGGATTTCCCAGGCAAGAATACTGGAGTGGGTTGCCATTTCCTTCTCCATGGGATCTTCCTGACCCAGGGATCAAACCCATGTCTCCTGCATTGTAAGCAGATTCTTTACCACTGCATCACTGGGGAAGCCCCTAGTCATCTTTGGACTTGAAAGTAATCCAGCAAATTTTGAGCAGTTTGGTAGCCAGCCTCCATGATGGCCTCCAATAATCCTTCCCTTTTGTATTCAAGTACTTGGATGGCCCATTCTCACACTTACTTAAAATTGAATTGTGTGACTCTTGGAAATCAGTAGAAATGTCGTGTAATTTCCAGGACAAGGAAGTAAAAGACATATGACTTCTGCCAAGGTCTCTCAGATTGCTCTCTCAGGGAGAAGCCAGCCATCTTGTTGTGTTGTGGGAACAGCCAGGCAGAAATTCCCAGTGGAGAAAACCTGACCTTCCACTGACAGCCAGCACCAAGTCGTCAGCAAGGGGAGTGAGCCACCATGTAAATGGATCTTCCAGATCCATCAAGCCTCAAGCTGATGGCAGAAACTGTGAAGACAGTAAATAATTGTGGTTTAAGAGCTGTGCTTAGGAATAATTTGTTGCACAGCAATGAATAGCTAATTCAAGTGTTATCCAATAAAATTTGTAATAAATTCAAGCTTTTGATATAAATTTAATTGATATTTACATGAACAGAATGAACACCCTGTATCAAGTGAATTTTTCCCAATTAGCAAGGTAAATTCTTTTCTCTTAAGCTACATTCACAGTAAATGTTTGATTAATATTGGATGAATTTATTTATATGATTCATTATTTACTTGCTTCCTAAAGCCAGAAACATGTTTAGGATTATATGCCTTGACATATATCTCTTATATGCCTTAATGAATTAAATTCGTTAAGTCAGAGCTTTATATTTACCATTGAATAAATGGTACAGATAAAATGATGCTTTATGACCATTTTACAATACTATATTACTACTAGCAAAAATAATAGTAGTAAATTTTATAAATATATAGTTTTTTCTATTCTTCCAACATAGATAAAAAGTTATGCATTATAATTATGGAAGTTATCATGTTTTTTCATGGCAGATATATTTTACTAATTACTTTGGTTTATAGTTATCATTGTGTTTCCTGAGGTACTTATATGAAAATCATTTGTTAATTAACTGCATTTTACTAACTGAGTATTAGTAAAAGAATTACTGATTTTTTTTCATCTAGTGAAACAAAAAAGTGAAATTTTAAGGTGAAATTCTTTTAACTTTCATTCACATATTGGGAAATTAAGTTAAAGAGACAAATGATATTAAAGAAATAAATTTGAAAAAGATTAAGTTAGTTTCAGATATTGTTTCCTCAGATTAAACAGTGTATCATTCCAACTCCTTTTTCTTCTCCTCCCGGAATTCAGTTTACCTCTCTACTCACATTAGTTTCTGTTCTTTGATAATTTTGCTCCTACTTGTTTAGACTGCAGAGATGGAAATTGAATTCATGTTGTAATAAGAATCTAACCACTCTTAAGCAAAATAATGATAGTTACTACTTAGTTGTATATAATGATCTCACCATACAGTTTTATCTGCAAGTATAGTTTTAAGATAAAATATCATACGAATTATTCACTTCTTGCTTGGGATTTCCTTTGCCTTTACACCTTTTCTTGATGTATTTATTCTGTACTGTTTACTACATTCGTACATTTTTTGCTTTTGTTGTTTTGTTGTTCACTTTATATTTATTCCTATTAAACTTTGTCCTATAAATGAATAATAATTTATCTAGTTATTTTTCAGTGTATATTTCCTTACTATTATCCAAGATCTTAAAAATGTAGCTCAACACACTATCCTTTAAAAACCTGATTTTGATTTTAACTGGATTATGATAGGCTGTATGGCTCCCTTTTTATATACAGTTAATCCTTAAACAACAAAGGTTTGAGTTATGCAGGTTCACGTATATGTGGATTTTTTAAATAGTAAGTACTGTAGTCCTACAAGGCTTCTCACGTGGTGCTAGTGGTAAAGAATCTGCCTGCCAGTGCAGGAGGAGACTTAAGAGATGCGGGTTTGATCCCTGGGTTGGGAAGATTACTTGGAAGAGGGCATGGCAACCCACTCCAGTATTCTTGCCTGGAGAAGCCCATGGAGCCTGGTGCACTTTAGGCTCACAAAGAGTTAGATACAAATGAAGCAACTTAGCACGAACGCTTGCATAGTCCTACACAATTGGAGTTCAGTTGAACTGGTGGCTGCAGAACCTCAAATACAGAGGTTACGGAGGAACTTCAGATCAGGAGGGAAGACTATAAATTATGTGCAGACAGTACAAGGGATCAGGACCGCTAACCCTCTCGTTGTTTAAGGATCAGCTGTACAGCATTTTCTCCACATAGGCTTTCGGGACGTTAATGAATTGTTGATCACCTATTCAGTCCTTCGTTTATACCTATATTATCAGTAATGAGCTTTGGGCTCTTTTGACCTTGATTCTTAAAGAAAGATGGGAATAATACATGGTGGCATGAGGTAAAAAAACGAAGGATAAAAATGGAGTCAAGGTTGACTTTCTGTCATATGGAAAAGCTAAAATTTAGTACATTCAAAATAATTTAAGACTTATTTAGTGGCTTTTACAAACTTTTACCGAGAGCAGTATTTCCAGGTACTTGAGATAATTTTAGGCATCAGTGGAATTAAACAACATTAACTCAAATCTCCATGATACTTATAGTTATCTAGGTGTATGTTTGGTGTTATATCTTTACTGTCCTGTAACATTCAAAAATTTCACTTTTCAATATAAGGAGAGAAGGACTCAAGCATAGAAACATCATAGTCAATGATATCTTTATGGAATATGACTTTTGTCATACTATTTATTTTTATAGTTAAGTTTAAAATGATTTTATTTTAAAGAAAAAGAGTAAAGAAGTAACAGTAGGTAAAGAATATGAATAAACTCATAAAGGTGGCACAGGAGTGAATGAAAGTTTGGACACACTTTCCAAGAGATTGAAACTTAGGAGACTGCTACAGCCAACCATGGCATTTCCTTTTGTCAGTTTCTTTTTCTCCCTTGAAACCTGCTAAAATGGACAAGAGTTTTGAAGATACTTTGATAGCTGGTAAGTGACTCTTCTGAATTTAGCAAAGACATTTCACTTCAACCTTTATCACCCATGAAAATAGGAAGTGTAATACTTTCAGGTGTTACAGAAGTCTCACTGGAAACAATAAAAATGCCAAGAGCATAGAAAATGCCCCACAAATTTTTCCCAGATTTTGAAGTGACCCTATATTAGAAAAAACTCATAAATCCCAGTTTATGAACCATAAATTCAACACTGTTGAATTCACAAAAAAAAGCAGAGGCATGTTTATTAATAGTAATAAAGCATAAAGGAATGATTTCCCAATAAATTTAAACCCAGAAATTTTATTTCAATATGAAATTTCAATAGTAGATAGTATGTTCAATATAAATACAACCCAAGTTTTACTTTCTTTTTTAGCTAATGATCTATTTAAAGTGATAGATTAATTATAATAGTCTGAAGATTCTGGCTAGTCAGGTAAAACTTAAATTTAGCATATAAAAAACAGCTAATAAGCACCTATTGTCAAGTACGAGTAGCAGGAGATACACAGATGAATGTTAATGTTATCTATTAGAATTGCTTGAAAATTGATTTTTCTGGTATATTTCACATAATAATTCTAAACTAATTAAAAAATGTTTAGTTATACAGAGCACTGTATTTCTTAAGCATGTTGGATAAAAAACTAATTATATGTTTATAATAATGCAACAATACATCTATTGGTTTTCTTTTATTAATATTGCTGTTAGGAAAGTAAAATTTAATTGTTCTGGCATGAATTCCTCTTTAAAACTGGAAAAAATCAGTTTACAATAAATTCAACTGTAATCTAATGGTAACTTTCATGGTTAGAAAACACTTAATATTGGTGATATCTCAAATCTAAATAATTATCACTGCTGCATTGAAGCGCTTGCTCTATAGCTCCAAAGTCTATTCAAATCCTGCCATATTTGGGAAGCAAACAATTTATAGCCAATTCTGGATTGATTTGCTATAGAACAAATTTACCATTGTCTTCTGCCATAAACATATAATTGTGACTCAGAAAATTTGATTCTGAGTCTAGTAAACAGCACTTAATAAAATGAGAATAATTTTATATAACAAGGATGGCTCCTGGATATATCCACCTTTAATATAAAAACATGCTCAGACTAAAGACTTACTTGCTGCTCTGGGAAAAAGTCCATTGCCTCACATTTCCTCAAATACTTCTGGGTGGAGAGAAGATTAAGTTTCATCTTTATTTCCACCTTCCTGCATCCACTGAATCTTGTCCTCTATTTGGTTCCTTGTGACATTTTCTTCATCTTTGCACTGGCAACAACCAAAATGTAATTCCGCATGCTTTCCTGCATGCCCAGAAAGACCCACTTAACTAGAGTCTTGCTGGATATTTCCAGACTTCATGTGGAGTGCATGCCAGCATGCTGCATGCATAGGTGACTTTATGCGTAGGGAGGGGGGCTTTACAACAGAGAGGTGCAAAGTTAAGGATAAGTTTTAAATACTTCCATTCTTAAAAGGTTTTAGATGCTTCACCTTCTTTCTTGGCCTATTCTCTCTTCTCTTCCTCTAAATCTTCTGCTCTCTCACCCTCAAGGATTAAAAAGAACAAATCATTTCTGCTTTCTTGGAAAGACCAATTAAGTTCTCGCTTACAGCTCTTTCAGTTTTGGGTATCCTTCTGAATTTCCAAAATCACTTCTTACAAGGGGACAGGTGAATATTCGTTCCTGTGCTAGTGCTAAGTCGCTTCAGTCGTGTCTGACTCTTTGTGACCCTATAGACCCATAGCCTGGCAGGCTTCTCTGTCCAGGGGATTCTCCAGGCAAGAATACTGGAGTGGGTTACCATTTCCTCCTCCAGGGGACCTTCTCAACCCAGAGATCGAACCCACCTCCCTTATGTTTCTTGCATTGGCAGGTGGGTTCCTTACTACTGGTGCCACCTGGCAAGCCCAAATAAGATAGAAAACTTTTCCATCCCAGTCTTCATCTTGGCATTTGGGAAAGGAATTTGGAGAGGTTCATTCTTCTTATTAAATTTTAATGATATTATACAAAAGGGTACTACTTTCAAATTATAAGGCGAATGTGAGTCAACTGAGAAATAAGAATATATACTTTACTTCTTGCTCTCCTTCTCTTTAAATATGGATGTCCTAATTTCTTCCATTGTCAGCAAAGCAGATACTTCCCAACCAAGCTTTGAAAACATATTCTGTAAACGTGTCTGTTGCCCACTATTAAATAACAAAAATCTGTTGCAGTGTTCAGTGTAAGCTCTCTCTCTTTCTAAAGGCTGCATCTGTCCCACAACATGCAGAGTTATTTTTAAATGTGTTAGATTTAATTAGCCCACTACAAGGGACTCTTTTGATGGCATCCTGAAGGAGTGTTCAAATATTTTTAATTTGGAAAAATATACCATACAAAAGCTAGAAGGCTAGTCTCCAAAACAAGGAAGTAGACACCATGACTTCTTCTCTGTTCTTATAGAAATACATGATGGGCATCTACTGGGCATGTGGTTCCATCCGAGCAAACTGAGCAGTTTTTCCATCTCCAGTGTGGAAAACTGTGGAGAAACAGATTCACAGGAGGAAAGATATGCTTTTATTCTAGCACTTGGAACTGGTACATATTGGAAACAAAGGGTTGTAAATCCCCTGCTCTGTTAAGTCTTTGCTTATTTGTTTCTAATTAAAAGTATGTCACGCGTGTTTAAAGACTGTCCTTCATTATTTGCAGGGAATGAATAAGACGTATCAAATTCTGGCTCAGCTTGTAATCCTATATAAAACCATTAGTCAAATGAACAAGATTATACTGTTATTGATACACCATGATCCACAAAGTAGTGGTCCTCCAATGTTTTGAAAGTAAATCCTTCATTTACATGAAAATTGTGAACTACCTTCCCAATAAGATAATAAATGGCACCCACTAGTTGAGAAAACAGAATGCCGCTAAATATTAGCATGCATGTGTCTGACTCTGCAACCCCATGTATGTGTGCTAAGTTTGCAACCGCAAACATGACATTGCAGTTCTAAGACTAGCCAACGTAAAGGAAAAGAACATGAAAGATGGGATTAGAACATCTGAATATAAACTAGGCTCTAACACCTTCTACTCTGAGTCTTGACAAGTCACAATCAGACCTCGATTTCTTCATCTATAAAATGGAGATAATAGTAGTGTCTGTTCTACTGTTCTATGAAATTGTTAAAATCAAGTGATATGAAAGCAATTATTATTACACATGCTTAATTCTTGGAATGTCTATTATTTAAAGTTGTTTGTCTATTCAAATCATTCTTTTTAGGGCAAGAAAAGATTGTCTTTGAAAAATCAAACAACCTTGATTTTTCTGAAGATAGAAATAAACTTTTGTCCTCTTGTTTTACCCCTTAATAACCAAAATTACCATCTCTCAACAGATACAAATTAAAAAGCATTTAAAATCAGCTAGAGAGTTTTTCTTTACATTTAGAGAAGACAAAAGTAAGAGTTAATGAAATAATAAACATGACATCTCAAATTCAGGCAAATATCATTTTCCAGCTTCAAATGCAATACTGTAGACTTCTTACAAACTCAGCTGTCACTAATCGAAAGTAGACATAAACACACATACAGACCTACACATACACTCTGTTGAGAAGTTGTGTAGCTTATTGTATATGAGCTCTGTTCATTCATGTTGGTATTGGTTTTATCTATGTAAAATATTTCATCATTTGCTCTTCTATGTTAAAAAAGAACATTCCAACACAAAGTAATCCAAATATCTATTTCAAATTTTGTCTTTCACTTTTTCACTATTTCCAGGTAGACTAACACCTGAAGGGAAACATATTTTGACCAGGTAACATTTTCAGATTGCATATAGAGTTAGTCATTTTGTCCCTTGTAATACAGAAATCATTTGGGGACTTAGATTTCTCCCAGGTGATGAGTTTATAACTTCATGAAGCCTTTGTATATAACTTCTGAAGTACAAGCCTCCTTCTTGGTATGTAGAAATGCAACTTACATTTTATTATTTGTCATAATGGATATTTGAATTATAATTTAATCTTAGAAGTAATATAATTTTGTAGCTGAAGAAACTCTATTCAGCAGACACTTTTCATAGAGAGGAAACCAAGGCCCAAAGCGGCGAAGTGGCTCACGCAGCGACATCATTAGCTGATGTCACAACTGCAGAGTCCCTGTGTCCTTCTACTTCCCATGGTGTCATTTCTTGCAAGTCGCTCTTCTAAACTAATGTCACCTGCTGGAGGAGAATGTCTAGCGAGACCTTCCCTATTCCTGAGGAAATGCCAGGAGGGCCTGTATCAGAGACCCAGGATTTCAGGTGGTGACAGTCTAAGCTCAGAGGAAAGCTGGGGGTGCCATTAGAGAGAGAGAGAGTAGGACCTTGCTCTCCATGGTGATCGCTGCCCCTGAGTGGAGCCCAGAGCGGGGACAGAGCAGTGCTGTTCCTCCCAGGACTGAGGGGGTCTGTGGTTTTTCCCCTTCCCTAGACAAGCCCAAGAGACTTGCTTGTAAAGTTTACTGGAGGTGACCAGAACCTGCGTGTGAAGCCTAAGCATCGGTTTCCCTGGAAGATTTCAGAATCACAGAATCACGGTTCTTCTCTGGAGTCAGAGCAGAGCACGGCAGGAGGAGTCTCGGGACGGTTGTCTTAGAGCCCAGGAGTATGGCCAGGTCACTTCTTTCCCTGAATACTCCCATTCTTATAAATATTAAAATACAACCTTTGCCTTTTTATACCTCAAAGAGCTGACACACCTCAAACCTGGTACAGCATATAAAAAGTCCCCTTATAATAGAGTCTGCAATCATGGAGCCTGATCTTTAAAGAATCACAGTTGTTTTGTGAAGGAAAAATACCTGCAAACTCCCATAATTTCAAACCTGACACCTGGATGAATGGAGAAAATTTGCCTTGGGAGCCTCCTTCCGTTTGTCAGCCAAAGCACCTTGGATCCGCGGGTCCGTTTTGCAGATATTATTGTTTTCTGTTGAAGAAACTCACAAGTGCAATGCTGCCTTCCTGTCCTCCCCAGAGGGGCCAGGTGGCTGAGACACCTGTCCATGCCGGCACCTGCCAGGCCTGGCGCTCCCTCCCCACCTCACAGATGGCTGGCCACCTGAGGAGATTCCTCTGTGGGACAGAGCTCTCGCCCACGTATCTGCATGTTTTCTTCCTGTCAGAGATGAGATTTTCTTCTTAGCCCCCAAATTCATTCCACCTACGAAAGATAAGCATTCTCAAACCTTTTGCGTTCGCTATAGTATTTTGTTAGCCTTAATAGAAAAAATACCCTAAACTTCAAATCCTTTTTTTTAAGAGTTCCCACTAGTTCTAATGCTTTCATTTAAAATGAAATTTCCCTATTTTCCTCTCCCAAAAGATTCTACTTTTAAGTGTGTAATATCCTCCATGCCCCATTGCAGGCCTTATATTGTATAGTCTCTTTTTTACTTGGCACTATTGACCTTCCCCTTCTTTTTGAATACCCTAACTTCTTTTTCTGCCATGAAACAATTTTTTTCTCTCCTTCTCGTGCAAAATTATCTGATTCCTCTTGAAATCTGTTCCACCAGGAGAAGGATTCTGTTTATCCCAGATACATAGAGACATAGCCTTACTTTGATTTCACTGAACTGGCATACAACAAACTAAACACAGTATTAATTATATAGCACCACTAAAAAATAATTTTATTGATTTATTTCATTATTTTAATGAAGGCCGCACAGGCCTCCATTGCTGTGTGGGCTTTTCTCTAGCTGTGGAGGGCAGGGGCTACTCTTATTGCGGAACACAGGAGCCAGGGCACACAGGCGTCAGTGGTTGTGACTCCCAGGTTCCAGAGCACAGGCTCGGAAGTTGTGGCACATGGGCTTAGCTACTCCGTGGCATGTGGGATCGTCCTGGACCGGGGACTGCACCTGTGTCTCCTGCATTGGCAGGTGAATTCTTTACCACTGAGCCACCTGGGAAGCTCCAGCAACATTTTTATACAGCACCTTGACATAACCTTACAGTTGTTTCATATATGTGTAGCTTGGGTATCAAAATAAAGTCTAAATTCTTCTAGGAAAAAGGTATTTTTAATTTTTCTTAAAATAGACAAATGTTTGTTGAGGTAAAAGTCTCATTGGCTAGTAGCTTACTTATGCACTTCATATAGAAAATATTGAAATTATCAGACCAATGCAGATAGAAGAAATCATCATGTAATAATTGTTTTCTTTAAATTGAGGGAAAAAATTAACTGTATTTCATTTGGTTAGAAGTAGGCCAAAGTGACCTTTGCTGTGTCAAAGGGCAATGTGTTGATATGACACTGATAATTAAAAGGAATCAGTCCCTTATCTTTCATGAAGGTTCTGTTTTGATGAGAATATAGAAAGTGGTATCATATTTCATGTATTTATTGTTGTTATATTAATATACAAATATATTTTACTTATCTATGTATAAATTTGTAATATACTGTATTATATAACTAATATTTTAACATATTTTCATGTGTGAGGGAAAACTGAAATTTTCCACTTAAACTTTGTTAATTCTTTGTTACTTCTTTTCAGACAAAGAAGATATAGGGTACAATATTGAGCAAAAATTATGCTAGCTATTACTGACAAAGTACTATGAAAAGGGACCTTCTCACTATTTATAACATCCAGATTTATGCATTGCCATCACATATAAATATAAGAAGTGGATCTGTATTCATTATAAACTATAATACATAGTGAAGAAGCATCTGCAAGTGATAAATGAAAATTGACAATCATTTTATTTCAATATATAATCTGTAAAAGTTTCCAAAAGTCTAAGGGGTGATATTTATAGGAAGTGGCATTGCATGAAGACAATATGAAATAGTAGAAGCAATACATTCTAAGTTATTGAAATATAAAGTTATCTACTTTACCTTCAGTCCCAGAAAGCAATTAATCTAGTTTATTAAGTTATTACCTAATAATGGTATTTTGAAGGTTTATAAAGAAACCATTCTGTTTTCTTAAAGAACTTAAAACCTTCTGAAGTTGTCTTTATGGTTAAAACTGGCTAAGAAAAAATATTTTCTCAAATAATTCAAAGGAAAACTTCAGCAGTGTCTCTGCCACAAGTGCATTCCACATACACAAATAGTAGAATTAGAGAAGGAATTTAACTAATTGGTGCCTTGATCTTTGAAACTCCCTTAAATTCATACATTTTCTAAGCTGTAAAATGTATGGATTCTATTACATTAGGATATTTTTTTAAAGTTTTTTCCAGGTTTCAAGTTGTAGAATTTTAAGTTACCATCATTCAGTGTTTGTGTTGATCTAGAAAAAGCGAGATCAGTCTTTAGTAGTGGATTTTCAGTGGACTTTAGACACAGACTTGGTAGGGGAAAAAGTAGATGGGGAAATAGTTTTGAAACAGAGCAGAACCCTGTGGTCCTTACTCCCCCACCCCCACCCCCTCGCCTGCCTTTTGTCTGTGGAAAAACTTTAGCCAAACAATAAGTTTAGTCAGAGAAGTGAGAACATGAAGAAACAAAGGAAAACAGTCTAATAAAATGAAATAATAATAGTTTAGTCATTAAGCATAGTTAAGGACCTCTAGTTCCTCCTCAAGGGCCATAGATAATATTCTGAGCCATATCCTGTGAGCTGTCTTATAGATACTGAAATCCCCACCAGGTAGAAGAAAGTTAATTACATTATGACCAGATTGTAACTATGACATGTGGCAAGAGTGTGGCAAGAGGTGCCACACTCTGGAGAACTGGCCTCAAAGAAATAAGAACAAACCAACCCTGGAACTGAAGACTAACTGTACTTAAAACAGCCCCGATGACACTGGTCAGACCATAGATGACCAATTTCAAGATGACTGTCAGAGTCAGCCATACTGTTTCTGCATGTAGTGCCTTTCTTCCGTCTATAAAAGCGCTTGCCCATTGATTGTCAGTGTGCAGGGAACCGGGGGGTGGTAATCGACCTTTGGACAGGAGTCCACCTTCCCCTCACTGTGGATTGTCAGCACCCGAGATAAAGCAAACTTTCCACCAACCTTGCCTCTTTATTGGCTTTTGAGCGGCAGGCAACTGGACCCCCTTACTTTTGATTACAGTTGCTCATTATGAGGATGGATGAAATTCTAACTCTCAGAGATTATTTGTGAGTTACCTATAAATGTAATTACAAAACATGTTAAGAAGATTGGAGTCAATGATTTGATCATTTGAAAACAGGAGAAAATAGGATACCTGGTTTCTAGCCATAAACTGAATTCTCAAAGTTCTTATATCATAATTAAAACAGTGATTGTCATTAAAATCCCAATAATACTTCATTCTTTAGTAATGTAGGAAGCTGGTGCTTTGCATCCCTTGCGCTCTCTCAGTGTAAGTGTGTTGGGTAGAGCGGAATGGGGATGGAGCACCATCTGTTTCTCTCAAGAGCAGTACTCTCTGGTTTTGGCACAAGCAAAGCCATGAAGCACAGGTCTCCTTGTTAAATTTATCTTTAAACATTTTGGAAGTAAAGAGAGAAAAAATGCTACCTCACCGTGTCCTGTGAAGAGAAAATACTTCAGAAAAAAACCATTTCCCTCAATAGTTTAGTATAAGATCAAATCAGACCTAGAATAAATTTACAGATAATAGAGTAAAAGCATAATTGATAGCTATTCGTACCCTGGTCAATAAAACTTTAATAGAAGTGTGTATCAGTCACTCAGTCATGTCCAACTCTTTGTGACCTCATGGACGGCAGCTCACCCAGCTCCTGCATCAGTGGGATTCTCCAGGCAAGAATACTGGAGCGGGCTGCCATTTCCTTCTCCATTAATGGTGGTAGTTAGAATAAATCTTTTCCGTCATATCAGGAGAGAAAATTTCTATTTGCAATTTTTTTTTTAAACTCAGTAAATCTCTTGTTTTTATTTTTCAATTTTAAACACCTTTAAAAGATTAGAAATATCCTTTGAAGCTTTAAGTCTAATATAGAAACATCTTATATGTTTGTTTATTTATATGTACATGACAGTATGAATGCTTGTTATTAAAAAGAAAAAGTGAGATATTTTGTCTCTTTCTTCATCCTAAGCACATGGAGTCAAAACATCAGTGTGTCTAGTCACTTCCACACTTTCAGTATGACATCTTGTCAGAGGCAGAAAGAAGGTAGAGGGGAGTGTGGCTTGGCATGAATCCACCACGCCATGGCCAGATGTGTGATGGTTAAGAGTATCTTCTCTGGAGTCAAGGGTGTCTGTACTGAAATTCCAACTGTCTTACTTCCCAGGGTGCAATATGAGCAAGCTGCTTACCATGTTTGAGCTTCAGTGTCCTCACCTATAAGATGGTGATCATAAGAGTATGAGCATTGTAGGGTCTTTGTTAGGATTAAATGAGATAATCCACAGAAAGTACTCACATGCTACCTGGAACATAGTGATGCTCCATATTTATATGGGTTATTTGTCAATCCTTGCCAAAAGAAGAAATGCTCTCTGTTGAACAATCTGAAGAACTGGTAATGGAGACAGTAATGAGTGCTGGGAAATCAGTGGCCAAACGTGTAGAAGGAAGAAGATGAGGAAAAGCCTTACATTATATCTCAGTCTTCCTAAATGAACAGTGAAAAAAGAGAGAAACAATAGAATGGGAAAGGTTAGAGATCTCTTCAAGAAAATTGGAGATCCCAAGGGAACATTTCATGCAAGAATGGGCATAATAAAGGACAGAAACCGTTAAGGATTGACAGAAGCAGAAGAGATTAAGAAGAGGTAGCAAGGATACAAAAGAACTATACAGAAGAGGCTTTAATGACCCAGATAACCATGATGGCATAGTCACTCTTCTAGAACTGGACAACTGGAATGTGAGGTCAACCAGCCATGTAATTAAAAGATGCTTGTTCCTTTGAAGGAAAGCTATGACAAACCTTCTGCTGCTTCTAAGTCACTTCAGTCGTGTCCGACTCGGTGCGACCCCATAAACGGCAGCCCACCAGGCTCCCCCGTCCCTGGGATTCTCCAGGCAAGAACACTGGAGTGGGTTGCCATTTCCTTTAAAGAGCAGAGATAACATTTTGCCAACAAACCTCCATGTAGTCGAAGCTACGGTTTTTCCAGTAATCACGTATAGGTGTGAGAGTTAGACCATAAAGAAAACGGAGGGCTGAAGAATGGATGCTTTTGAATTGTAGTGCTGGATAAGATTTTTGACAGGAAATCAAACCAGTCAATCCTAAAGGAAATCAACCCTAAATATTCATTGGAAGAACTGATGATGAAGCTCCAGTACTTTGGCCACCTGATGTGAAGAGCTGACTCATTGGAAAACACCCTGATTCTGGGAAAGACTGAGAGCAGGAAGAGAAGGGGGCAGCAGATGATGAGATGGTTACATAGCATCACCGAGTCAATGGACATGAATTTGAGCAAATTCCAGGGGATAGTGGAGGACAGAGGACCCTAGCATGCAGCAGTCCATGGGTTCACAAAGAGTCACTCAGTGACTTAACAGCAGCAAATATCTCAATCTTACTATGTTAATTATGTGGTAGAAATTTGTGGCTAGAAATTTCCCTACTAGTTTGCTTCAAACTATACATGTGAACTTACTGATTTCACACGACGACTTCAAGAGGGCCAACGACATTGGTAAATACAGAAATGGGAGCTTTTAGTTCAAGTTCAACTAGTGACTTCTCATTCTCTGCCCTCCTCATTTCCCAATCATGTTTTCTACAGTTGAATTTCCTTTTGGTCTCTTCCCATTGTTCCAAACAGACTTGTAGGTAAAGTCCCATGTCTCTGGGTTGGTATTCACAATCCTTTATAATCTGGTCTCCAGAATTTTACCAGATACATCCACTAAGTCTTCTCAAGTCTTTGCATGCCCTCAAATCCCTCTCATTCCCCCATTTCACACCTTCACTCATGTTCTTTCCTCTTTCTTTGTGAACATGTTACTCACTCTTCAAGCTCCAGCCCCTGTCAACTCTCTCACGAAGTATTCCTTAGTCATGCCAGAAGAGTAGTCATCTTCTATAAATTCTTGCCTCAATTTTTCTTGTCCCAGAGTTTTCCAATTTTTAGCTGGAATCACTGTAAGAAATACATTTTGCACTGGCACACATTTCATTCAGACATACACCACACACACACACACATACACACACACTCCTAAGCAAAAGCTTCATGAAACAATACTTACTCTCATTATTTACAAAACTACTCTAATGTTGTCTCTTTTCTCTTTCATTTGGGGGAAAAGCTCTGACTGCAATGCATTTATCTTTAACTGTTTAATAACCCAAAGTTTGAGAAACACTGTTATACACATCTCAAACAGAGTATTCTTTGTAATTTATTGTGTACAGATATACTCCCTACCATATTAAAATCTCCTTAAGTGTGATACTGTTTGGTACAACATAAAGTCTTTCACTGTATTTAACTATGCTTTTCATATTGGCTACCAGTGTGTGCAGAAGCAAAAAGGAAAGAAGGAAGGAAAGAATGAAGTAAGGAAGAGAAAAAAGAAATATGAAAAATATCTCTGGAGTTGTAGATTATACTCAGAAATTAAGGTTGTTTTATATTTAGCAAGTCAAAGAGAGAAATCATTCAAGCTATTTACAGATGAAATTCCTATCCAAGTAGTATATGCTTCTGTGAATAACTTCTTCTTCAATCTCAATTTAAACTTAGAAATTAGTATTATATCATGGACTCTAGGGCAAAAAGAAAGATAGCAAAAACAAAATGACTAATTAATAGAGCAAAGGTAACTTCATATGTGCTGTGTTCCTTTTATCTGCTAGATATTGCAAGGTAGGAGGGAAGGGTAGTAAGACCAAGGGTGTGAATGTATCTCCAGAGGTGAAAAAAGCTTTGATTCGGTTTCGGTAAAGCCTGTGAAAAGGCAATGCTGTTGTTCCTGTGTGTACAGAGCATGTCAGTATATGCTCAACATGTCAAGCAATTTCTGTGAGCTCTTTGTAAACAAAGTCAGAGCTAAGCACTAACACTCCCAAGCCCCTCCAATCTATAAAACGAAACAGGAAGAACACTCTTATCTTGTGACATCTCAAATATTACTTTTCACTGACTTTCAAGATTATTGTTTTTTCCTCAAATTCAAAGAGGAAAATTTTGAATGAAATTTAAATTTGACGAGTTATACGAAGGACATGCATTTACTGTAATGACATACCCAATTTGACTGGAGTTTGAACAAAAGTTTTTGTTATTCAGAGTCCACCCTCTTATCAACATGCATTTCTCTGACTCTATATACAACTGACCTTTGAACAACATGTGTTTGAACTACTTGGATCCACTTGTATGACTGTATGTTTGTGTGTATGTGTGCTCACTCGTGTCTGACTCTTTGTGACCCCATGGACTGTAGCCCCACCAGGGTCCTCTGCCCATGGGATTTTCCAGGCAAGAATACTGGAGTGGGTTGCCATTTCCCTCTCCAGGACATCTTCCCAACCCAGGGATCAAACTCGCACCTCTTGTGTCTCCTTCATTGGCAGGCAGATTATTTACCACTGCACCACCTGGGAAACACCATATGCTTGTATAAATGTTAAAAAATTACAGTAATATTGTGTGAAACAAATCTTTCCATAGATCACTGAGAAGCCCTACATGCTTCACTTTAAAAAATAATATTGCAATGGATGTTTTAAGAGTTATTGTAAGACAGTGACTTTTTATTGCCAAAAATAATTATTAAAAATAAACATATAATATATATAACATTGTATTGTCTTCACTTCTGTGCTTTTGATTATTACAGTTGAGAGAAATAAATGATTTTAAAAGGCAGATTTATGGTGGCTCTATTGCCAAGAATTTAGGCTTGTAGCAATTGTTGAATTTTTTAATCTATTGTCTACTAATATATTCCAAATAGACAATAAATTTACATATATAGTTAGACACACACACATCTATCTATCTATATCTATATACGTATATACAGAGAGAGAGAGAAAAAAGGGGGAGAGGAGAGAAAGAAAGGAGAATGCTATGTTCCAGGTAGAAATGAATTACTACTGAGATTTTTTAGTATTTAGTAACAATAACTTGCTATAAAAACACTTGGTGAACACTGCCCAGAGAGTATTTGTTTAATTATTTCACTTGACAATGTTACTTTAGTTGGCTTAATTAAGTGTCAAACTTACACACGTATTCCTCACTGGTTTTGTAAGATATTATTTTCTTTCAGAACAACAGACTGCTCCTGCAATCATCTTAAAAATTCATGCCATTGGTGAGAAGCTGATGGAGTGAATGAATGAATAATGAACTCAAGGTTGAATTCTTTTACAATTAGAAAATTAATTCCAAAACCATACGTACAATTTATTTTGTTTAAATATACTAGAATGTTTCTCAGCAAAATAAATGTAAATTTTAATGAAACTACTTTAACACAATTTTTTTTTCAGACACCTCAGCAACAACCACTCCACTATCAACAACTTCTGAAATAAATACAACTCCACCAACAAGAGATACAAGAACATCACCAAATGGTAAGAATTCAACAGGTGAACTATCTACTGAAGGTAGGATTAATTTTTCATGAAATTTACTCTAACTTTAACAATAAAATTATCACCCATATAATTTAATCATAGGAAAATTATTTGGGAATCTTTTATCTTTGGTATGAAAGTCTGGGTTATTCCCCTATTTCAAAATGTATGTGTTATTTTGGATTGAATACAGAGCCCTGAGATCATAGTGGACTTCTTTTTTTGAATCACTTTTTGTTTGAGAGTGGTCTTATTGTGAGGGTTATACATACAAAGTTTATTTTTAGAGAAGAAAAATTATCATTTCTCAGTCACAAAAATATCTTTCTAACTATTCCAGTTCCCCACATAAGCAGCACAGCTAACATGGTGGAACTGTATTAATAAGAGACTGATTGTATTAGTTACATTGGGATGATAATTGATATAATCAGTAAATTTCAGTAGCAGTGTCATCATTATGGTTACTGGACTGAGTGACACCTGTATCATGTTTTATGGCTCTTGGTATTAAAGAAAATTACCTTATCATCCATGAAAAATAAAATGAGCCATTAGGATCATTCAGTTAAAAACTCAAGAGATCATTAACACAGCACATAATGCATTGTCCATCCTGAAGAAAACATAAAATGAGGCATATCATTTGGGTCCAGAAAACAGTGGAGCAGGGGAAATAGAAATGTTTGTTGATTACCTATGGGCAGAAATATAGTTAGCATGCTAAGGTAACAGAAAGACCTAAAAATCATGTACCCTAATAAACGGAAATCTCCACTGCTGTCTTTCTTGCCCTCATATTCCTTGTTTAACTTCCATTCTAAGACATACGGAAGATTGATAAGGGCTAGTTACTGGACTTGAATGTGATGGTGATACTCAAGAGAAAAGGGGTATTATGAATATAGTTCATTGTTTCCAAACTGTCTAATTCTAATGTGAAACCAAACCAACCCTTAGAACTTCTTTACCGAACCAAGAGAAAGTATTACATTACACATTGAGGGCAGCACAGGGGATTTATTCTCAAAATGTGGTACAATCTGCATTACCAACAAAGGGAAACTCCAAATGACAGTCAGGTAGCCAGGGACCATGAGGCCTTCAACCAACACTCCACAGTCTGAATTATTTCATTTTTTTATTTTAATTTTTACAAAGCATATCTCTCTCTCTCTCTCCATATATATAGATGTGTATATTTTTATATAAAGATATATATATATAATAAAATATAATATTATATATATATACATGCTGCTGCTAAGTCACTTCAGTCGTGTCCAACTCTGTGCGATCCCATAGATGGCAGCCCACCAGGCTCCCCCGTCCCTGGGATTCTCCAGGCAAGAACACTGGAGTGGGTTGCCATTTCCTTCTCCAATGCAGAAAAATGAAAAGTGAAAGTGAAGTCGCTCAGTCATGTCTGACTCTTAGCGACCTCATGGACTACAGCCTACCAGGCTCCTCCATCCATGGGATTTTCCAGGCAAGAGTACTGGAGTGGGGTGCCATTGCCTTCTCCAATATATATACATATATATATGTATATATATATATATATAAAATCTCTATCTCCCTTCAATCTCTCTGAGTTGCCAAATGAGTCCTTGGCTTAAAATTGTTTGATTTTAATTAAACATATTACTTTTGCAAGCAACAGTGTGAAAACATTAGTCACTCAGTCATATCCAACTCTGCAATGCCATGGACTGTACCCCGCCAGGTTCCTCTGTCCATGGAATTCTCCAGGCTAGAATACTGGAGTGGGTAGCCATTCCCTTCTCCAGGGGATCTTCCTGACCCAGGGATCAAACCTGCATCTCTCACACTGCAGACAGATTCTTTACCATCTGAGCCACCAGGAAAGCCCCTGTAATCAATAATATCCCCCCAAAGAACCAGGAAACAGAGAAGATAAGTGCAGATGTTGCATGAAGTCCCAAAGAGTTAAAGTTCCACAGTTTTTCTGTTAACTACTTGGAACATATGCTTTCTAAGTGGGAAGATCCCTAGCCTGCCTACAATGGTCTATGATGAATAACACTGTCTAAATAATATGTAAGTGATCATGGTAAGTGATCATGAAAGGGTGGAGGTGGAGGTTTCACTGAAAGAATCCAGAATTGTAATTTGTGATACCAAGAATACACCTTACCTTTTTCACTTGAAAGGGAAATTCTATACCTACTCATGTGAAACATAATGGGGGAGACCTTTACATCAACTTTACCTTTGGTGGCTCCTGTCGAGGGACACTTGATAGAACAGTTGAAATCATGTGTACACACACACACACACACACACACACATTTCTCCTATTTCCTTTTGAGGGACATTTTTCAGATGCTTACTCCTTGGAAGAAAAGTTATGACCAACCTAGATAGCATATTCAAAAGCAGAGACATTACTTTGCCAACAAAGGTCCATCTAGTAAAGGCTATGGTTTTTCCAGTGATCATGTATGGATATGAGAGTTGGACTGTGAAGAAATCTGAGCGCCGAAGAATTGATGCTTTTGAACTGGTGTTGGAGAAGACTCTTGAGAGTCCCTTGGACTGCAAGGACATCCAACCAGTCCATTCTGAAGGAGATCAGCCCTGGAATTTCTTTGGAAGGAACGATGCTGAAGCTGAAACTCCAGTACTTTGGCCACCTCATGCGAAGAGTTGACTCATTGGAAAAGACTCTGATGCTGGGAGGGATTGGGGGCAGGAGGAGAAGGGGACGACAGAGGATGAGATGGCTGGATGGCATCACTGACTCAATGGACATGAGTCTGAGTGAACTCTGGGAGTTGGTGATGGACAGGGAGGCCTGGCGTGCTGGGATTCATGGGGTCGCAAAGAGTCGGACACGACTGAGCGACTGAACTGAACTGAACTGAACTGATTACCCATGTAATAAAAACTAAACTAATCTGTCTGTTTTTCAAAAGTTGTCCAAGTAAGTTTTAAATTATTCACAACCAATTATAAAAATGGTAATAGACTAGAATAGTTTTACTTTTTTAAAAAATTTTTATTATAAAGATGTCCATATGTACCCACAAATAAAGAATACTGTAATTCATCTCTCAGAATCAATAATCATCAAGCTTTTACCCCATCTGCTTCATTTTCCTTTGTCTTTCTCCTTCCTTCCATCCTCCCACCTTCCTTCCCTCTTCCCTGCTTTGAACCTCCCTCATCCTTCCTTCCTGCTTCTTTTCTTCCGTTATTCCCTCTCTCTCTCTCTTTGTATTTTGCTTTTGGATATTTTGAAGGCAATTCAGAGTGTATGCCATTTTACCTCTGCACACCAAGAGTGCATCACAAAAAATAAGAACATTTATTACAAAGCTACAGTGGAAAATCCATGGATGGAGGAGCCTGGGTAGGCTGCAGTCCTTGCGGTCGCTAAGAGTCGGACACAACTGAGTGACTTCACTTTCACTTTTTACTTTCATGCATTGGAGAAGGAAATGGCAACCCACTCCAGTGTTCTTGCGTGGAGAATCCCAGGGACAGGGGAGCCTGGTGGGCTGCCGTCTATGGGGTCATACAGAGTCGGACGTGACTGAAGCGACTTAGCAGCAGCAGCAGCAACAGTGTCATCAAATTTCCCAAATTAATAGTAATGAATTAGTATCATTTGAAATCCATTTCAAAGGGCTTTAATGGTTAAAATCTAATAGAACAGTGGGAGAAAAAAGAAAATGAGTACATTCTGGGGTCTCTGAAGAAACCAGCTGAAAGAATGATGGTGGAGAAGAGATGAAAAAGGAAAGACAGATTCTGCTGTCCACAAACTACTGGGATCCAGGATGAGAAACAGAAAGTCTGGCATGGTGGAAGAGATGGGTGAAGACATTGGGCAGCTGGGGATCCACTGCAGTTGAAGGAAAATGAGGGAACAAGAGTGGAGAAGAGAAAGGAACTCCTTCTTATCTGATTTACTTGATCACCACTTGTATATTAAGGGCATAAGTTAGTTGGACTTAATATATTGATACTGCCTGTGTTCCTAAAAACAATGTACTTAGTACACAGACGAAGAACAGACATTGGAAGGACTGATGCTGAAGCTGAAGCACCAATACTTTGGCCACCTGATGTGAAGAGCCAACTCATTGGAAAAGACTCTGATGCTGGGAAAGATTGAAGGCAAATGGAGCAGGGGGCGGCAGAGGATGAGATGGTTAGATAGCATCCCTGACTCGGTGGACATCAATTTGAGCAAACTTTGGTAACTAGGGGAGGACAGAGAAGCCTGGCGTACTACAGTCCATGAAGTCTCAAAGAGCGGGACACAACTTAGTGACTGAACAACAACAAAGAAGACCATGGAAAATTGGCCTCAAATTCTCATATTCTGACCAGTGTATCAGGATATACGGCTTTCTCTTTTCAGGCTTGTGAGGGGTTTTATATGTTATCTCATTCTTCAAAGTAACCACTTTTAAATTATATAATAGTACCATAAAAAGTATATCTATAGTGAAATCATTTTTATTCCCCATTCCTCATGGCCACCAAGATCATTTTAGACATAAAGGATTTACCAAAAAATACACCATGGAGAAACATTTTTATTTTCATTTTAAGTTGTCCCAATCAGATATTCTTCTTAAAGGTCAAAAGATAGTTGATTTAAGTGTTCACATTTATCTAAAATACATACATTTTCTTCCTTATGACAATGGCAGAAATTCTATCATCAGAAAAATGGAAAATGCGCAGCCAAGATAGGAATCCTTGCAGTGAAGTAGTCAAGGTGGCAGAGGTGCTGATAGAGCTTTGCCCAGAGCAGGCTTGTTTTCAGAAGTTTACTCCATTAGAGAGATGGGATTTGACCTATTTCTCGATGTGTATCACATGCTCTGCCCATTTTACTCAAAGGCCAAATGGCCAGGGTTAAAATCAACATTTGGTCAACACTGAATATCATCATTATAAAAGGAAATTTTAAAAATAAACCTGCAATTTCATTATTAAAATGTAACTATTATTCAACATTTTAAAAACACTTTATAGTAAGATATTTTAACAAGCTGAATCATAATGCAGAATAAAAATTCTCAGCACAGATACTTCAAATTTTTGATACTAAATAAGCATTCAGTTTCAATTGAGGTCAGTAGAGAGACCAGGGATTTGGGGCCATTTCTTCCCTATAGGAGGCCAGTTGTGGTGGTGTTTAAGATGCACTTATGCTCTAGAAACAAAAATAAAACTATAAAGAAGACTTTTAAAAGGCATTCTTGTAAATTTTCTTGTATGATTAACGGGGAAAAAAATAGGCTTGGGGACCACATTTTTCTCCATATCTTTCTCTTTTATCCATTGTCTTTGTATTCTTTGTGAAGTTTGAATTTAACTTGAACTACTTGGGATATCTCTGTTACTTTTTTTTTTCCTTTTTATAAAATTTCAAAGTAGTAAAGGTGACATTTTGCTTGTAGTTTATCTTCACAAGTTATGACATGTTCCAAAATTAGACACTTTCTTGAAACACTTGTGTTCTAAATAGAATTAAACACAACTCTAAAAGGTTATTTTGGAAAATATTATGAATGATAGTTTACTAAACCACTTTTCACAGAGTAGAATTATATTCTTATGATTTAATCTTTTATAAACATTTATTGACTCAAAATAATATATCCCTAAAAGATATACATAGCTATGCATGTTAAGTCATTTCAGTCGTGTCTGACTCTTTGCTACTTTGTGGACTGTAGCTGACCAGGCTCCTCTGTCCATGGAATTCTCCAGGCAAGAATACTGGAGTGGGTTGCCATGTCTTCCTCTAGGGGGATCTTCCAGGGAATCTTCCTGACCCAGGGATCAAACCCATGTCTCCTGCGTCTTCTGCACTGCAGGCAGATTCTTTACCCACTGAGCCATCTGGGAAGCCCCAAATATAGATATAATCTCTTAATGATCATATTAAATTCAGTCTATTTCTTTGGTTAACTATTATATAGTATTATTAATTTTGTGCATATAATTGACAGACATAACAATCCTCATTAGATATTGCAGCACTTTAATTTTGCAATAATAAAGATGCATCTGTATTTCAGAATTTTAACATTCTTAGCACATGAAAAAAATTTTACGAAAATGCTTACCCGTATTTGAAAATGAATATTTATACATTAATAATAAATCTAAAGTACACTAAGCCTTTTATGTCAAGCATATTGTTACAGTGACTGTATATAGAGATCATCAGCATCATCACAAGATCACTGTTCACACACAAGTCCCGGGAACATCAGAAATGTACAACCACTTAACTCTTCTATTTTCTAAAGACCAAGATGAAACAGAAACCAAATAGATTTCTGATGAATACTTGAGCCAAAGCTCAAATTTGTTCCATCTCTTCCCACTATCAAACACGATACGTATAAAAGAAAAGGATCCAGAACTTCAGAAACTCAAAGATGATACACATTTTTTCTATTTACCATTATGTGTCCTAATTATTTTCTGTAATCATCTCTGTGTCTTCGATTTTCAAGCAGTAAATGAAATATATGCCAATAAAACATAATGACACAATGATAATCATTGTGTAAAAATTAATTATAGGAGTTTACAGTTTCCTTTATTATTTATAAGAATTTAATTAAGGTTATTAATGGTACCAAGAATAGGGATGAAGTGAAAACAAAGGCACTGTGTTTGGCTGGAGGGGACACTTAATTTATATTTTTAACATCTTTACCTTAAAAAGCACACAAACAAGAAATCTTTACCTTAAGGTACTGGGATCATGTGAGTGGACAATGCAAAAATCTCAAACCTAACTTTCAGCAATAACATTTCTGTTGTTGGTTTCTTCTTTTACAGTTATAACCACATATTGAGTGTAGAAAAATCTTAGGTAGTCTCAATTGCTGTCCACATTATAATGCACAGAATCTGCCTATTACAGTCACTTTCCATTGCTGCTGCTGCTAAGTCTCTTCAGTCGTGTCCGATTCTGTGCCACCCCAGAGACGGCAGCCCACCAGGCTCCCCTGTCCCTGGGATTCTCCAGGCAAGAACACTGGAGTGGGTTGCCATTGCCCACTCCAATGCATGAAAGTGAAAAGTGAAAGTGAAGTCACTCAGTCATGTCTGACTCTTCACGACCCCATGGACTGCAGCCTACCAGGCTCCTCTGTCCATGGGGTTTTCCAGGCAAGAGTACTAGAGTGGGGTGCCAGGGCCTTCTCCGTTTCCGTTGCTTGAATAACCTATATTCCCTAATAAACAGTGAAGAAAGAGGAGTGAGCAATAAACCAAACTTTCAGCACCTGCTTAGAGGTGTTTGTCCTCAGCAACCCTCCAAAGATCTTATCTTCCTCTTATGGTTCCCTCCTGTATTCCAATATTCAGCTCCAGCCAGCTTACCTTTGAAAACTTTCCCTGGACCAGGGTTTTAAAGTATCATGTAAACTGTGCAGAGCTAAATAGTTCCTCCCTCAAACACATCACGCATATGTATATAAGAACGAAGATTTTATAAATGTCACATAGTAAAAGTAGAGCCTGTGCCCTATTCGCAAAAGGACATTCTAACATGCTTTAAGAAAAAAGGGAATGCTATTATGAGTAGTGAATCAGTCAGTTGTGTTCACTACTTAAAGGAGATCTTTATCCTTCGGTTGGTCCCTCTATCCTGTATGAGTGCCATCTTCCCTGAAACAGCGTTTACTACATGCCTACTCTGTGCCAGGAAGTTTTCTTCATGGTAACATAGGCGACAAAGATGACTAAGAGCCAGCTGGAGCATGTGGTGGCTGCAGGGAGTGGGAGGAGGAGCAGGGAAAAAAACCAAAATGACTAAGACTTAGATACTGCCCTCCAAAGCCTTGGAGATGGCCTTGAACACAGTGGGAATTCAACATTTCATAAATGAAAAAAAATTAATTACAAGAGTTTGCAGATTCCTTTATTGTTTATGGTTATTAGAAGTTTCAGAGTCATAACTAAGTCAATAAAATTAAATGTTATTTTGGAGAAAAAAATCATATTACTCCTAGGTCCTATTGACCAAGTAGTTTTTCTCACTAGGAAATATAAAATGATTTTAAATCATTTACTTTTACAACTTTTTTGCATGTTTCAATATACCCAGGTAACAATCTGCAATAGAAATCTGCTTTGGAGGCCTGTTATACAAAAATGTGTGTGAAATGTGTGTGTGTGTGTGTTTACTGGGCCACCTAAGCGTTCAGTAATTATATTCTTTAAGGTGGACAAAAATGGGAAATGGAAAAAGTAAAGCTACACAAAAGTTTCAGTTCAGTTCAGTTGCTCAGTCGTGTCCAACTTTTTGTGACCCCATGGTCTGCAGCATGCCAGGCTTCCCTGTCCATCACCAACTCCTGGAGCTTACTCAAACTCATGTACATTGAGTCGGTGATGCCATCCAACCATCTCATCCTCTGTCGTCCTCTTCTCCTCCTGCCTTCAATCTTTCCCAGCATCAGGGTCTTTTCCAAGGAGTCAGTTCTTTGCATTAGGTGGCCAAAGTATTGGAGTTTCAGCTCCAGCATCAGTCCTTCCAATGAATATTCAGGACTGATTTCTTTTAGGATGGACTGGTTGGATCTCCTTGCAGTCCAAGGGACTCTCAAGAGTCTTCTCCAACACTACAGTTCAAAAGCATCAATTCTTCAGTGCTCAGCTTTCTTTATAGTCCAACTTTTACATCCATACACGACCACTGGAAAAACCATAGTTTTGACTAGACGGACCTTTGTTGGCAAAGTAATATCTCTGCTTTTTAATATGCTGTCTATATTGGTCATAGCTTTTCTTCCAAGGAGGAAGCGTCTTTTAATTTCATGGCTGCAACACCATCTGCAGTGATTTTGGAGCCCCAAATAATAGTCTCACAGTGTTTCCACTGCTTCCCCATCTATTTGCCATGAAGTGATGGGACCAGATGCCATGATCTTAGTTTTCTGAATGTTGAGTTTTAAGCCAACTTTTTCACTCTCCTCTTTCACTTTCACCAAGAGGTTCTTTAGTTCTTCTTCACTTTCTGCCATAAGGGTAGTGCAGCTGCTTATCTGAGGTTACTGATAGTTCTCCCGGCAATCTTGATTCCAGTTGTGCTTCCTCCAGCCCAGCGTTTCTCATGATGTACTCTGCATATAAGTTAAATAAGCAGGGTGACAATATACAGCCTTGATGTACTCCTTTTCTGATTTGGAACCAGTCTGTTGTTCTACGTCCAGTTCTAACTGTTCCTTCCTGACCTGCATACAGATTTCTCAAGAGGCAGGTAAGGTGGTCTGGTATTCCCATCTCTTGAAGAATTTTTCATAGTTTGTTGTGACTCACACATCCAAAGGCTTTGGTATAATCAATAAAGCAGAAGTAGACGTTTTTCTGGAACTCTCTTTCTTTTTCTATGATCCAATGGATGTTGGCAATTTGATCTCTGGTTCCTCTGCCTTTTCTAAATCCAGCTTGAATGTCTGAAAGTAGTCGGTTCACATACTGTTGAAGCCTGGCTTGGAGAATTTTGATCATTACTTTGCTAGCATGTGAGATAAGTGAGTGCAATTGTGTGGTATTTTGAACATTCTTTGGCATGGCCTTTCTTTGGGATTGGAATGAAAACTGACCTTTTCCAGTCCTATGGCCACTGCTGTTTTCCAAATTTGCTGGCATATTGAGTGCAACACTGTCACAGCATCGTCTTTTAGGATTTGAAATAGCTCAACTGGAATTCCATCACCTCCACTAGCTTTGTTTGTAGTGATGCTCCCTAAGGCCCACTTGACTACACATTCCAGGATGTCTGGCTCTAGGTGAGTGATCACACCATCATTATCTGGGTTGTGAAGATCTTTTTTGTATAGTTCTGTGTATTTCTTGCCACCTCTTCTTTTATCTTCTGCTTCTGCCTTGAGGAGATACCTCAGGTCCAAGGGCAAAGGAAAAGCTCCAGCAAGATGGTAGGAGTGGTGAAACCGTGGTTAGAATCAAACCCCATACCCACCAGAGATGCTCAGAAGGCTCAAACAAACAGTGTGCGCACCAGGACCCACACCCCACAGAGACTGAGACAGAACTGTGTTTGAGTGTCTCCTGCAGAGGTACGGGTCAGCAGTGGACTGTTGCAGGGGCAGGGGCTCTGGGTGCAGCAGCCCTGGGTGTGGCATAAGCCCTCTTGGAGGAGGCCACCATTAACCCCACCGTAGAGCTGCCAGAACTTACACAGGACTGGGGAAACAGATTCTTGGAGGACACAAACCTTGTGCGCACCAGGACCCAGGAGAAAGGAGCAGTGACCCTACAAGAGACTGACCCAGACTTGCCTATGAGTGTCCAGGAGTCTCCAGTGGTGGCGTGGGTCGGCAGTGGCCTGCTGCAGGCTGGGGGCACTGAGTGTAGCAATGCATTCATGGGACCTTTTGAAGGAGGTTGCCATTATCACCTCCACCATAGTTTGGCCCAAGGTAAATAACAGGGAGGGAACACAGCCCCACCGATCAACAGAAAATTCGATTAAAGATTTACTGAGCATGGCCCCGCCCATCAGAATAAGACCCAGTTACCCCTCAGTCAGTCTCTGCCTTCAGGAAGCTTCCATAAGCCTCTTACCCTTCTCCATCAAAGGGCAGGCAGACTGAAAACCACAATCACAGAAAACTAATCAATCTGATCACATGGACCATTGCCTTGTCTAACTCAGTGAAACTATGAGCCATGCCATGTAGGGCCACCCAAGATGAACAGGTCATGGTGGAGAGGTCTGACAAAACGTGATCCACTGTAGAAGGGAATGGCAAACCACTTCAGTAGTCTTGCCTTAATGAGAACCTCATTAACAGTAAGAAAAGGCAAAAAGATAGAACACTGAATGATGAATGCCCCAGGTTGGTAGGTGCCCAATATGCTACTAGAGATCAGTGGAGAAATAACTCCAGAAAGAATGAAGAGAGAGCCAAAGCAAAAACAACACACAGTTGTGGATGTGACTGGTGATGGAAGTAAAGTTCAATGCTGTAAAGAACAATATTGCATAGGAATTTGGAATGTTAGATCAAGGCAAATTGGAAGTGGTCAAATAGGAGATAGCAAGACTGAGCATCGACATTTTAGGAATAAGTGAACTAAAATGGACTGGAATGGGTGAATTTAACTCAGATAACCATTTTATCTACCACTGTGGGCAAGAATCCCTTAGATGAAGTTGAGTAGCCCTCATAATCAACATAAGAGTCAGAAACGCAGTACTTGTATGCAATCTCAAAAACGACAGAATGATCTCTGTTTGTTTCCAAGGCAAACCATTCAATATCACAGTAATCCAAGTCTATGCTCTGACCACTAATGCTGAGGAAGCTGAAGTTGAATGGTTCTATGAAGACCTACAAGAACTTCTAGAAATAACACCCCCCAAAAAATGTCCTTTTCATTATAGAAGACTGGAATGCAAAAGTAGGAAGTCAAGAAATATCTGGAGTAACAGGTAAATTTGGCTTTGGAATTCAGAATGAAGCAGGGCAAAGGATAATAGAGTTTTGCCAAGAGATTGCACTGGTCATAGCAAACACCCTCTTCCAACAACACAAGAGAAGACTCTACACATGGACATCACCAGATGGTCAACACCGAAATCAAACTGATTATATTCTTCGCAGCCAAAGACGGAGAAGTTCTATACAGTCAGCAAAAACAAGACCAGGAATTGACTATGGCTCCAATCATGAACTCCTTATTGCCAAATTCAGACTTAAACTGAAGAAAGTAGGGAAAACCATTAGACCATTCAGGTATGACATAAATCAAATCCCTTATGATTATACAGTAGAAGTGAAAAATAGATTCAAGGGATTAAATCTGATAGAGTGCCTGAAGAACTATAGACAGAGGTTCGTGACATTGTACAGGAGGCTGGGATCAAGATCATCCCCAAGAAAAAGAAGTGTCAGCTCAGATCAGAACAGTCACTCAGTTGTGTCCGACTCTTTGTGACCCCATGAATCGCAGCACGCCAGGCCTCCCTGTCCATCACCAACTCCCGGAGTTCACCCAGACTCACGTCCATGGAGTCAGTGATGCCATCCAGCCATCTCATCCTCTGTCATCCCCTTCTCCTCCTGCCCCCAATCCCTACCAGCATCAGAATCTTTTCCAATGAGTCAATTCTTTGCATCAGGTGGCCAAAGTACTGGAGTTTCAGCTTCAGCATCATTCCCTCCAAAGAAATCCCAGGGCTGATCTCCTTCAGAATGGACTGGTTGGATCTCCTTGCAGTCCAAGGGACTCTCAAGAGTCTTCTCCAACACCACACTTTAAAAGCATCAATTCTTCAGCACTCAGCTTTCTTCACAGTCCAGCTCTCACATCCATACATGACCACAGGAAAAACCATAGCCTTGACTAGACGGACCTTTGTTGGCAAAGTAACGTCTCTGCTTTTGAATATGCTATCTAGGTTGGTCATAACTTTCCTTCCAAGGAGTAAGCGTCTTTTAATTTCATGGCTCCAGTCACCATCTGCAGTGATTTTGGAGCCCCCAAAAATAAAGTCTGACACTGTTTCCACTGTTTCCCCATCTATTTCCCATGAAGTAATGGGACCGGATGCCATGATCTTAGTTTTCTGAATGTTGAGCTTTAAGCCAACTTTTTCACTCTCCACTTTCACGTTCATCAAGAGGCTTTTGAGTTCCTCTTCACTTTCTGCCATAAGGGTGGTGTCATCTGCATATCTGAGGTTATTGATATTTCTCCCAGCAATCTTTATTCCAGCTTGTGCTTCTTCCAGCCCAGCGTTTCTCATGATGTACTCTGCATATAAGTTAAATAAGCACGGTGACAATATACAGCCTTGATGTACTCCTTTTCCTATTTGGAACCAGTCTGTTGTTCCATGTCCAGTTCTAACTGTTGCTTCCTGACCTGCATATAGGTTTCTCAAGAGGCAGGTCAGGTGGTCTGGGATTCCCATCTCTTTCAGAATTTTCCACAGTTTATTGTGATCCACACAGTCAAAGGTTTTGGCATAGTCAATAAAGCAGAAATAGATGTTTTTCTGGAACTCTCTTGCTTTTTCCATGATCCAGTGGATGTTGGCAATTTGATCTCTGGTTCCTCTGCCTTTTCTAAAACCAGCTTGAACATCAGAAAGTTCACAGTTCACATATTGCTGAAGCCTGGCTTGGAGAATTTTGAGCATTACTTTACTAGCGTGTGAGATGAGTGCAATTGTGCAGTAGTTTGAGCATTCTTTGGCATTGCCTTTCTTTGGGATCTGAATGAAAACTGACCTTTTCCATTCCTGTGGCCACTGCTGAGTTTTCCAAATTTGCTGGCATATTGAGTGCAGCACTTTCACAGCATCATCTTTCAGGATTTGGAATAGCTCAATTGGAATTCCTTCACCTCCACTAACTTTGTTTGTAGTGATGCTTTCTAAGGCCCACTTGACTTCACATTCCAGGATGTCTGGCTCTAGGTCAGTGATCACACCATCGTGATTATCTGGGTCGTGAAGATCTTTTTTGTACAGTTCTTCTGTGTATTCTTGCCATCTCTTCTTAATATCTTTTGCTTCTATTAGGTACATACCATTTCTGTCCTTTATCAAGCCCATCTTTGCATGAAATGCTCCTTTGGTATCTCTGATTTTCTTGAAGAGATCTCTAGTCCTTCCCATTCTGTTGTTTTCCTCTATTTCTTTGCATTGATTGCTGAAGAAGGCTTTCTTATCTCTTCTTGCTATTCTTTGAAACTCTGCATTCAGATGCTTATATCTTTCCTTTTCTCCTTTGCTTTTCACTTCTCTTCTTTTCACGGCTATTTGTAAGGCCTCCCCAGACAGCCATTTTGCTTTTTTGCATTTCTTGTCCATGGGGATCGTCTTGATCCCTGTCTCCAGTACAATGTCATGAACCTCATTCCATAGTTCATCAGGCACTCTATCTATCAGATCTAGGTCCTTAAATCTATTTCTCACTTCCACTGTATAATCATAAGGGATTTGATTTAGGTCATACCTGAATGGTCTAGTGGTTTTCCCTACTTTCTTCAATTTAAGTCTGAATTTGGCAATGAGTTCATGGTCTGAGCCACAGTCAGCTCCTGGTCTTGTTTTTTTGACTGTATAGAGCTTCTCCATCTTTGGCTGCAAAGAATATAATCAATCTGATTTCGGTGTTGACCATCTGGGGATGTCCATGTATAGAGTCTTCTCTTGTGTTGTTGGAAGAGGGTGTTTATTATGACCAGTGCACTTTCTTGGCAAAACTCTATTAGTCTTTGCCCTGCTTCATTCCGTGTGCCAAGGCCAAATTTGCCTGTTACTCCAGGTGTTTCTTGACTTCCTACTTTTGCATTCCAGTCTCCTAGAATGAAAAGGACATCTTTTTTGGGTGTTAGTTCTAAAAGGTCTTGTAGGTCTTCATAGAACCGTTCAACTTCAGCCTCTTCAGTGTTACTGGTTGGGGCATAGACTTGGATTACTGTGATATTGAATGGTTTGCCTTGGAAACAGAGATCATTCTGTCGTTTTTGAGATTGCATCCAAGTACTGCATTTTGAATTCTTTTGTTGACCATGATGGCTACTCCATTTCTTCTGAGGGATTCCTGCCCGCAGTAATAGATATAATGGTCATCTGAGTTAAATTCACCCATTCCAGTCCATTTCAGTTTGCTGATTCCTAGAATGTCGACATTCACTCTTGCCATCTCTTGTTTGACCACTTCCAATTTGCCTTGATTCATGGACCAGACATTCCAGGTTCCTATGCAATATTGCTCTTTACAGCATCGGACCTTGCTTCTATCACCAGTCTCATCCACAACTGGGTATTGTTTTTGCTTTGGCTCCATCCCTTCATTCTTTCTGGAGTTATTTCTCCACTGATCTCCAGTAGCATACTGGGCACCTACTGACCTGGGGAGTTTCTCTTTCAGTATCCTATCATTTTGCCTTTTCATACTGTTCATGTGGTTCTCAAGGCAAGAATACTGAAGTGGTTTGCCATTCCCTTCTCCAGTGGACCACATTCTGTCTGATCTCTCCACCATGACCCGCCCATCTTGGGTTGCCCCAAGGGCATGGTTTAGTTTCATTGAGTTAGACAAGGCTGTTGTCCTAGTGTTATTAGATTGACTAGTTTTCTGTGAGTATGGTTTCAATGTGTTTGCCCTCTGATGCCCTCTTGCAACACCTACCGTCTTACTTGGGTTTCTCTTACCTTGGGCGTGGGGTATCTCTTCACGGCTGCTCCAGCAAAGCGCAGCCATTGCTGCTTACTTTGGACGAGGGGTATCTCCTCACCCCCACCCTTCCTGACCTTCAACGTGGGGTAGCTCCTTAGGCCCTCCTGCGCCAGCGCAGCCACCACTCCTTGGATGTGGGGTTGATCCTCCCAGCTGCTGCCCCTGGCCTTGGGCATGGATTGCTCCTCCCGGCCGCCGCCCCTGGCCTCTGGCGTGGAGGCAAAATGGTTGTCTGAGGAGGCCTTACAAATAGCTGTGTAAAGAAGAGAAGCAATAGGCAAAGGAGAAAAGGAAAGATATATCCATTTGACTGCAGAATTCCAAAGAATAGCAAGGAGAGATAAGAAAGCCTTCCTTAGTGATCAATGCAAAGAAATAGAGGAAAACAATAGAATGGGAAAGACTAGAGATCTCTTCAGAAAATTAGAGATACCAAGGGAACATTTCATGCAAAGATGGGCTCAATAAAGGACAGAAATGGTATGGACCTAACAGAAGCAGCAGATATTAAGAAGAGGTGGCAAGAATACACAGAAGAACTATACAAATTTTACCCAGTATCTATAGAAAGACTTTCACCTTCAAATTAGACTTATTTTTATTTATTCCTTGACCAGCGAGATGAAATTGTAACTAATAATAATGTCATCTATCTTATCAAATTAGGAACTTCCAGCAAGGAAGCCACACAAATGCCTCATCTGTTAACACTGTCTCCAGTAACCCCCAACACTAAAGGTGATGGTGAGTAATGGCCATTTGTTTTGCCACAAGTTTTCTTTTATCATTCACATACCATAATATTCAGTGAGTTTTAGTGTATTTATAAGCTTGTGTAATCACCTGGAACATTTTCATCACCCCTAAAAAAAACTCGACATCTATCACAATCACTCCCCATTCCACCCTTCCTTTAGTCCCTGGCAACCATTACCCTACTTTCTACTTTTACAGATTTACCTATTCTAGAAATTTCATATAAATGGAATCATATAACACATGATCTTTTGTGTCTGGCTTCTTTCACTTAGTATAATGTTCTTAGGTTCATCCATGCTATAACATGTATCTGTAGTTCATACTTTTTTATGACTAATTAAATGTCATTGTGTAAACAGATCACATTTTCTTTATTTATTAGTTGATGGACATTTGGGTTGTTTCTACGTTTTAACCTATTGTAAATAATGATGCTAAGAACATTTATGTACATGTTTTTGTGTGATCATGTGTTTTCATTTCTCAGGTATTGTCCAAATTTTATAAACAAAACTTGAATATTTTAAATAGAGTTGATGGGCCAGAAGAGGGCCCTCTTCTGGGTCAACAGCAGAGCCCAATAGGAAGAATGACCCTCTTCTTTCCTGGCAATGACTCAATGAAAAGCCATACACTTTTGTTTACTATAGCCATTCCCACCTCTTTTTCCCCTCTATAAAACTGTTGTTTCCTTGGTGTGCAGTAACTTGCACGTGGCTCACCATGGTCGCAGACTCTGAATTGTAGCTCTCTTCTGATCCCAAATAAATGCATCTTTGCTGGAGAAATATCTGGCAGTCCATTTGTTTCAGGTCAACAATGAACAGCTTGACGTGTAATTGTGGAGTCACATGGTAACACTATGTATAACTCTGAGGAACTGCTTTCCAGAGCAGCTGCATTATATTAACTCCCACCAGGAATGAATAAGGGTATCAGTTCTTCATTTTCTAGCCAATACTGTTGTCTCTCATTTTTGTCATACCCGTTCTAGTGAGAGTGAAATGCTACCTCACTGTGGCCTTGATTCACACTTTCCTATGGACTGATAATGTTGAGTATCTTAGATGCTCATGGACCATTTATATACCTTGTTTAGAGAAGTATCAGCTCTGTTTGATTCTTCACTATATTTTCCAGCTCTTTATTAAACTTCTCACTGTGATTCACTCCCAAGTTCATTGAGCTTGTCATTCTTCTCCCAAGTTCATTGACCATCTTAATTATCATTATCTTGAGTTCTTTACAATGTAAATTACTTATTTCCACTTAATATCTTTAGTTGTGGAAAATCTTTTCTACTAGTCATTCAGAGATAGTTTCTCTGTAAATAGTTGTAATTTCATTGTACCTGTAGACAGAGGTGAGCTCAGGATCTTCCTAATCCATCATCTTGTTCACACCTTAGGTTGTATTATCATTTTTAAAAGATTATTTTAAAATTATTATTTAAACAGAATGAGTTTCAGAGAGGTTAAATGACTTAACACAAAAGTTCAGATTCATAATAACAATTTGCAATTTGAAAGTTAGTCTTTTAATTTCAATTTTTTTTCTCCATTGAACTAATCATAATCAAATATTATCTGATGAATAAGTTTATTTTAACCTCAACCATTACACTTGGATATTAAATAATGAGAATTTCAGGTATTAACTGCTTATATAGCATATTTTTCTTACAACACAAAATAGTCACATAATTTTATAACTTTTTACCTTTCTTCTGTTTTTGGTACATATTCTGATTATGCTTATAGGATTCTTTTCCCTTTGGGTGAGATTGCCAACCTGCTATGAATGGTTATTTATTTTAGGTTGCTTCTTTAAGTGGATAACATGTATATACATACATAAATACACACAACAAATTTATTAGAATTGTGTTTCTAAAAGGGTAAATAAGTCCAAGTAAAAGGTGATATTCCTGGGCATTGTGTAGAAATAGTATTAGCATATCAATTTCATAATAATGAAAGCTCTTATTATTTCTGCCTACTCTGATCTTGTTCATCTTACTTTTAGTGTGGACAGACAAGGTCTGATTTTCAGTTTAGTTCAGTCACTCAGCCGTGTCCGACTCTTTGCGACCCCATGAATCGCAGCACGCCAGGCCTCCCTGTCCATCACCAACTCCCGGAGTTCACCCAGACTCACGTCCATGGAGTCAGTGATGCCATCCAGCCATCTCATCCTCTGTCGTCCCCTTCTCCTGCCCCCAATCCCTCCCAGCATCAGAGTCTTTTCCAAAGAGTCAACTCTTCGCATGAGGTGGCCAAAGTATTGGAGTTTCAGCTTTAGCATCATTCCTTCCAAAGAAATCCCGGGGCTGATCTCCTTCAGAATGGACTGGTTGGATCTCCTTGCAGTCCAAGGGACTCTCAAGAGTCTTCTCCAACACCACAGTCCAAAAGCATCAATTCTTCGGTGCTCAGCTTTCTTCACAGTCCAACTCTCACATCCATACATGACCACAGGAAAAACCATAGCCTTGACTAGATGGACCTTTGTTGGCAAAGTAATGTCTCTGCTTTTGAATATGCTATCTAGGTTGGTCATAACTTTCCTTCCAAGGAGTAAGCGTCTTTTAATTTCGTGGCTGCAGTCACCATCTGCAGTGATTTTGGAGCCCCCAAAAATAAAGTCTGACACTGTTTCTACTGTTTCCCCATCTATTTCCCATGAAGTGATGGGACCAGATGCCATGATCTTTGTTTTCTGAATGTTGAGCTTTAAGCCAACTTTTTCATTCTCCACTTTCAAGTTCATCAAGAGGCTTTTGAGTTCCTCTTCACTTTCTGCCATAAGGGTGGTGTTATCTGCATAGCTGAGGTTATTGATATTTCTCCCGGCAATCTTTATTCCAGCTTGTGCTTCTTCCAGCCCAGTGTTTCTCATGATGTACTCTGCCTATAAGTTAAATAAGCACGGTGACCATATACAGCCTTGATGTACTCCTTTTCCTATTTGGAATCAGTCTGTTGTTCCATGTCCAGTCTAACTGTTGTTTCCTGACCTGCATACAGATTTCTCAAGAGGCAGATCAGGTGGTCTGGTATTCCCATCTCTTTCAGAATTGTCCACAGTTTATTGTGATCCACACAGTCAAAGGCTTTGGCATAGTCAATAAAGCAGAAATAGATGTTTTTCTGGAACTCTCTTGCTTTTTCCATGATCCAGCAGATGTTGGCAATTTGATCTCTGGTACCTCTGCCTTTTCTAAAACCAGCTTGAACATCAAGAAGTGCACGGTTCACATATTGCTGAAGCCTGGCTTGGAGAATTTTGAGCATTACTTTACTAGCGTGTGAGATGGGTGCAATTTAAGACCCTCATTATTAAGGCAATAGTTGTCTAAAATTGTTTGTAATTAGAATCATTTCCTCATAAAATCTTTTGAGAAAGTCCAAAACGTGAATATATCAAACAAATAAAAGTTGGGCTGCTGAGTTTGAAGCCGTGTAGTGGTGGAAAGCTCAGAGTGGACTGCTGGCTGTTTCTCTCTTACCATCAAAGACAGCCTGCAAGGCTTCCCTACAGAGCCCTTCAGGCTTTAGTGGTACAGTTAAAATTTACTGAGGTAGTCATTATTTTGTTTACTTAAATTCTATTTATAGTAAAATAAAAAATGAATCTGTTCTACAACTGGAAAGCAAAGCAACTCTTTTTCACCCATCACCTGACCTGGGAATGACCTCATTGGTAATCATGAATTAGAGTTTTCAAAAGGGGCAGCTCAAGTGTTGAGAAATTTTTAATGTCCTCATAAATATGATTGCTGCTTTTCATATGTAACACCTTATGAGTAAATAAGATCAACAGATATGAAAAAATAAACAAGAAACTCCTATCAGTATTTGCTATGGCTCTAAGAAACACGGTTAAAATAGAATTTAAGGGAATAGAAAGTCAACATCCATTTATCAGTGAAGTCTCTAAGAAAGAACGAAGAGATTAGAAAATTATGACATTGCTCCAAGGTCACCAGATATCTCAGCCCACTTGACTTGGGTGGTTGCTGTGTGTGCTTAGTCACTTAGGTGTGTCTGACTCTTGCGACCCCACGGACTGTAGCCCACCAGGCTCTTCTGTCCATGGGATTCTCCAGGCAAGAATACTGGAGTGGGTTGCCACGCCCTCCTCCAGGGGATCTTCCCAACCCAGGGATCCAATCCAGGTCTCCCTCTTTACAGGAGGATTCTTTACCATCTGAGCCACCAAGGAAGCATACAATGCAAAAAGCCACTCTAAGTAAGTACAGATATAAGTTTATTCCTGACCTAGGATCAGTCTCAAATTCCTATAAGCACTTACCTTGGGAAATTGAATTAGAGAATAGAGAGACTTGGAGACACCTAAACACCCCATTAGGCCAGCCCTAAGCAACAGGGATCTCTCAGCCATCTGCTCAGCCTACTTTTCTAGGGTTACTGTAGGTGGTACTTGACGATTTGGCAAGAGACATGCTAAGCACACCATTCCAATAGACCCTTAAGGCCTACCTTAGTCCAGCCTCTAAATAATATAGACAAGAAAAAGGAAATATAATATTTACATAAAAATAGACATTCTCCTCTTCTTGTATTCCCCTGGAAGCTGTATACATTGCTTCCTTGCCACCATTCTGTGCTTCTCTGGAATCTTTGGGGACCCATCAGAGTCTAGTTTCATTATCTGAGTTCCTCTTCCTTTGGCGTGGGTACTGGAAGACATGTTACCATCTTAGGGTTTTACAGTGTACAATAACATTTATAAAAATTCTTGGTAATCCAAAGACATTCATTTGATGTTTTTTTAAAAATCTATGCAGCTCCTAGTAGTTTGACTATGGAAGTATTTTTTAACATAAACAAAACATACCAGAGTATTAGTATTCTATAACATGTGTTTCAGTAAATGTTAACTGTCAAAAATTCACTGATCCCATATTCTATTTCTGAAGACAATGTGACCACACAAAAGATTTTGTTATGTGCCTTGGATACTGTAAGTCAAATTATGTAATTTCAAAGGAATAAAGCTGCTTAATCCCCTTCCCTGCACAAGTTAACTCCATAAATCCTCTCTCTCAAGTCAGTCTGCTATAAACGCACCTTAAATTCCTAATATAATGTCCACATTTATTGTTTACTCCCCCAGATTTAATCTCCCAAAACATACAGAATGAATCTCACATTGATAATACCAACACAGATTATAAAACAGCCCATATTCCTCACACTCATTCTACTTAGTTCTAATCAGTGGTCTAACATAAGACTCTGGTTGGAGTCAAAGTCTCTTCTCTACGCTTACCCTCTAGTACTGATAAGACTTTCTCAAGTATCTGTTATATTAGATTCTCTTTATCCTTAGTTAATTATTGTATAAAAATTTCTTATATTTTGTCTTCCATGCGTTCCACCTATTGCTGTTGTTGTTGTTCAGTTGCTAAGTCATCTCTGACTCTTTGTAACCCCATGGAATGCAGCATGCCAGGCTCCTCTGTCCTCCACTATCTCCTTGAGTTTGCTCAAACTCATGTCCATTGAGTCAATAATGCCATCTAACCATCTCATCTTTTGTCATCCCCATCTCTTCCTCCCCAAAACCTTTCCCAACATCAATATCTTTTCCAATGAGACGGCTCTTCGCATCAGGTGGCCCAAGTTTGGAGCTTAAGCTTCAGCAACAGTTCTCCAATGAATATTCAGGGTTGATTTCCTTTAGGATTAACTGGTTTGATTGTGCTGTCCAAGGGACTCTCAAGAATCTTTTCCAGTACCACAATTCAAAAACATCAATTTTTTGGCTCTTGGTCTTCTTTATGGTCCAACTTTCACAGTCGTACACGACTGCTGGGAAAACCATAGCTTTCACTATACGGATCTTTGTCATCAAAGTGATGTCTCTGCTTTTTAATACTCTGTCTAGGTTTGTTATCCTTCCAAGAAGCAAGCGTTTTTAAAATATCATGGCTGCAGTCACCATCTGCAGTGATTTTGGAACCCAGGAAAATGAAATCTGTCACTGCTTGCACTTTTCCCCCTTGTATTTGCCATGAAGTGGTGGGGCCAGAGGCTGTGTTCTTCCTTTTTTACAGTTGAGTTTTAAGCCAGTTTTTTTCATTCTCCTCCTTCACTCTCATCAAGGGGTCCTTTAGTTTCTCCTCGCTTTCTGTCATTAGAGTTATATCATATGCATATCTGAGGTTATTGATATTTCTCCCAGCAATCTTGACTCCAGCTTGTGATTCATCCAGCCTGGCATTTGTAATCATGTACACTGTATTTAAGTTAAATAAGCAGGGTGACAATATGCAACCTTGATGTATTCCTTTCCCAATTTGGAACTAGTCTGTTGTTCCATGTCTGGTTCTAACTGTTGCTTCTTGACTTCATACAGGTTTCTCAGGAGACAGGTAAGGTGGTTTGGTATTCCCATCTCTTTCAGAATTTTCAAGTTTGTTGTGACAGACACAGTCAAAAGGCTTTCTCATAGTCAATGAAGTAGAAGTAGCTGTTTTTCTGGAATTCCCTTGCGTTCTCCATCTCCATGATCCAGCAGATGTTGGCAATTTGATCTTCTCTGATTCCTCTCCCTTTTCTAAACCCAATTTTACATTTGGAAGTTCTTGGTTCTCATACTGCTGAAGCCTAGCTTGAGCATGAATTTGCTAGCATGAGAAATGAGTTCAGATGTATAGTAGTTTAGACATTCTTTGGAATTTCCCTACTTTGGGATTGGAATGAAAACTGACTTTTTCTAGTCCTATGGCCACTGCTGAGTTTTCCAAATTTGCTGACATATTGAGTGCAGCACTTTAATAGCATCATCTTTTAGGATTTGAAATAGCTCAGCTAGAATTCCATCACCTCCACTAGCTTCTTAGTGATGCTTCCTAAGACTCATTTGACTTCAGACTCCAGGATGTCTGGCTCTAGGTGAGTGATCACACCATCATGGTTATCTGGGACATCAAGATCTTTTTGTATAGTTCCTCTGTGTTCTTGCCACCTGTTCTTAATCTATTCTGCTTCTGTTAGGTCCATACCATTTCTTTCCTTATTCATGTCCATCCATGCATGATTGTTCCTTTGATATCTCCAGTATTCTTGAAGAGATCTCTAGTGTTTCCCATTCTATTGTTTTCCTCTATTTCTTTGCATTATTCATTTATGAAGGCCTTATCTCTCCTTGCTTTCCCCTGGAAATCTGCATTCAGTTGGGTATATCTTTCCCTTTCTCCTTTGCTTTTCACTGTCTTCTTTCCTCAGCTATTCATAAGGCCTCCTCAGACAACCACTTTGCCTTCTTACATTTCTTTTTCTTGGAGATGGTTATGGTCACTACCTCCTGTACAATGTTATGAACCTCTGTCCATAGTTCTTCAGGCACTCTGTCTACCAGATCTAATCCCTTGAATCTATTTGTCACATTCATTGTATAATTGTAAGGGATTTGATTAGGTCAAACATGAATGGCCTAGTGGTTTTCCCTACTTTCTTCATCTTAAGTCTGAATTTTGCAATAAGGAGCTCATGATCTGGGCCACCGTCAGCTCTAGGTCTTGTTTTTGGTGACTGTATAGAGCTTCTTCATCTTTGGCTGCAAAGAATATAATCAGTCTGATTTCGATGTTGACCTTCTGGTGATGTCCATGTGTAGAGTCTTCTCTTGTGTTGTTGGAAGAGGGTGTTTGCTGTGACCAGTGTGTTCTCTTGGCAAAACTCTGTTAGCCTTTGCTCTGCTTCATTTTGTACTCCAAGGCCAAACTTGCCTGTTATTCCAGGTTATCTCTTGACTTCCTACTTTTGCATTCCAGTCCCCTATGATGAAAGGGACATCTTTTTCTGGTGTTAGTTCTAGATAGTCTTGTAGGTTTTCATAGAAGCATTCAACTTCAGCTTCTTTGGCATTAGTGGTTGGTGAGTAGACTTTGATTACTGTGATGTTGAATGGTTTGCCTTGGAAATGAACTGAGATCATCCTGTTGTTTTTGAGATTGCACCCAAGTACTGAATTTCAGATTCTTTTGTTGACTATGAGGGCTATTCCATTTCTTCTAAGGGATTCTTGCCCACAGTAGTAGATATAGTGGTAATTCTCTTAAGTAAAATTTTTGGCATTGTAGCCCAGCTATTCCATTTTCTGCTCTTCTCTTTGTATTTTTATAAACCGGTAGCCCCTCTCATCTTTCTTAGCTACATATTCTTTTTTCCCCCCATCACCAAGACTACTGAATCTGCTTCATATTAGAGAATTTTTTAGGCCATCAGGATAGCTTTTTCATGGTTTCCAATTTTAGCTCAGGAGAAGAATTCTCTGAAGATTTATGAAGAACCCCTATTCTGATGTTTTTCAAGCATCTTCTCTTGTAGTTCCAGTGAAAAGCAAAATCTTTATCCCCATGTTCCTCCATCCTCAAGTATTGAGTTTCTGTACCTTTCCACTTCCATGCTATTGCAAAGATCAATTTCTGCTTTCCTGCTGTAAGAATAAGACATTTCTTTACTTCCTCAAATATTTCCCTTTTAATTTAATACTTTAAGATTCTTCTGAAGTTTGTGCCCATTTTCACTCATTCTTTCTCATATGCAGCATTAATCCTTAGCCTATGTTCAAATTTTTTCACTTTCCTTGACATATCAATTCCTAAAGCCTTTTTCATCGGAAGACACATTTACCCACCATCTGTGAGGTCTTTCTACAAACTATGAGCTTCTCCAGCATGAATCTCTCAAGTGTACTAAGAATCTGCAGTACACTGTAGATGCTTAATGCCACGGAATGAAACCTGATTGGCGCTTCTGGAAGGTACCCACAGTTCAGGCTTCCAGACCTCTTTGTGATAAAAATCTATTAAACTGCATTCCCCTCATTGCCAACCAACACCATATCTAGCTAACAGTAACACTAGTCCTGTGCTGTACTTTGAAAAGCCTTGAGGTCGTCAACCATTTTGTTTTATAATATTCGTGCAAATATAGATGATTTAAAATATCCCAATGCTATTTTTGAACACTCAGCTTATTTTTCTTTGTTTCTTTGTTGTTAAATTTCCTTCCCCCACTCCCCAAAATGAACTAAATATAATTAAAAAGTTTATTCTATTCACTTCCTGTCATCTCTTTCCTCCAAGCTACCCTACGTACCTGAAAATTCTCTCCTAGACAGCATGAGAGCCATGGTACCATTTTCAACTACTACTACTGCCTTACCAACCCCTTTCTAGGGTAGCTGAGAACTAGTTTCACATTGGAAAAATTTGGCTTGCTCCCATTATGTGACCGTGGGAAAATTCTATAACTTTTCTGAGTCATACACAAAATTATGATCATATTTACTACTTAATTCATAAAATTACTATGTGATCAAATGAAATAACCTATATCAGACAAATAGGAGAGTCTAATCTCCCTTCACTTTAAAAAATGTAATTAACTGACTCACCAAAAGGTAGATATCAAAACACTGAATTTCTATACCTTGATCAGAAGACTTTAAGTAGCTAACCTTCAAGTTGTAACTGGATGTTTATATTAATATTAATGATACAGTCTAGTGATTGATTACACCCCTGATGACTACTCATTCTTTTTTCATAATTAGGAGCTAGCACCGAAAGCATCATGGAGACCAAGTTGAGTACTACAGAAGCAACAGTGATGAGTCAATCACTTTCAAATGCTGTTTCCACATCACAAAGCTCTGACTCCAAGAGTAAGTACAAGAATCTGTGCTGAAATGTTCAGTTCAGTTGCTCAGTCGTGTCTGACTCTTTGCAACTCCACAAACTGCAGCACACCAGGCCTCCCTGTCCATCACCAACTCCTGGAGTCCACCCAAACCCATGTCCATTGAGTCAGTGATGCCATCCAACCATCTCATCCTCTGTCGTCCCCTTCTCCTCCTGCCCTCAATCTTTCCCAGCATCAGGGTCTTTTCCAACGAGTCAGCTCTTCACATCAGGTGGCCAAAGTATTGGAGTTTCACCTTCAACATCAGTCCCTCCAATGAACACCCAGGACTGATCTGCTTTAGGATGAACTGGTTGGATCTCCTTGCAGTCAAAGGGACTCTCAAGAGTCTTCTCCAGCACCACAGTTCAAAAGCATCAATTCTTCGGTGCTCAGCTTTCTTTATAGTCCAACTCTCACATCCATACATGACTACTGGAAAAACCATAGCCTTGACTAGACAGACCTTTGTGGACAAAGTAATGTCTCTGTTTTTTAATATGCTCTCTAGGTTGGTCATAACTTTCCTTCCAAGGAGTAAGTGTCTCTTAATTTAATGGCTGCAATCACCATCTGCAATGATTTTGGAGCCTAAAAAAATAAAGTCAGCCACTGTTTCCACTTGTTTCCCCATCTACATGCCATGATGTGATGGGATTGGATGCCATGATCTTAGTTTTCTGAATGTTGAGCTTTAAGTCAACTTTTTCACTGAAATGTTAAACTAGTATATTGGATAGAACTAAACTCAGAAGGTTTTCCAGCCCACATTTACAAAAGAACCATGTCCCACTTATATTCTTCCTTTGTTGTTATTGCTGTTGTTTAGTTGCTAAGTTGTGTCCAACTCTTTTGTGACCCCGTGGACTGTGGCCAATCAGGTTCCTCTCTCCATGGGATTTCCCAGGCAAGAATACTGGAGTGGTTTGCCATTTCCTTCTTCAGAGAATAATCCTGACCTAGGAGTCAAACCCACATCTGTTGCAATGGCAGGTGGGTTCCTTACCACTGAGCCACCAGGAAAGCCTGTGTTCTCTCCTAATCTCCACAAATAGGACAACGATTTGGCAACTTTGCTTTGTATGGTGACACTCTATCCCTCCATAGCTGCAAATAAGTGGATGCCAAGGAGGATCAGGTCAAGCCTGGGTGATAATCTATGATATCATCTAACAGAAAATGGTAAGATTGGCCAAAGCATCAGACAACTTTGATGAAATAGGAAAAAAAATTAGAAAGGAACAAATTGTTAAAACTGACTCAAGAAGTTAGAAAGACTGAAAAGACCTAAAACAATTTAAGATTCTGCATTAAAATTTTAAATAAAGAAAGTTCCAAGCAGAATGACAAAAATTCTGAATTCTATAAAAATATTCTCAGAAGTAATACTAATTTTTCTCAAACTCTTTTGTGACATGGAGGAAACTTGGGACAAATAATTATCTGAGGCCAGTATTACCATAACACCAAAGATAGAAAAGGATGAAAAGAAAATGCAAATAAAACTATAGACCAATATCCTTCATGAACACAGACACAAATATCCTTAATACAATATTAGAAAAAATCAGTAACATATGAAAAGTGATAAAAACATGAACAAATAGGATTCACTTAGGAATGCAAAGTTGGTTTAAGATATGAAAATCAAGTAATGTAATATACCATCTTAGTAGAATCAACAAATGTAGAAAAAACATTTGACAAAATAAGATTCCCACTCAATTAAAACTCTCAATTAGCTAGAAATTAATAAAACTTCCTCAAACTGATCAAGGATATCTATGAAAAATATATAGTAAATGTTTTACTTAATAATGAAAGACTAAATACTTTCCTTTTAAAATCTGAAACACAACAAAGATGTCTACTCTCACCAGTACTATTCAAAATTATAACTGGAGTTTGTTTATTAAGATTATAAATAGGTAGATAGAGATAGAAACATTCATCCAGATTGGAAAGGAAGAAATAAAAGTGTTTTTCTCAGCAAACTACATCATTATCTATATAGAAAACCTGAAGATTTCACAATAAATCTACTAGAACTAATAAAGAATATTCTATACCATTCATATTATATTCTATACCACAGGAAATAATTCCATTCATAGTAGCCTCACAAATAATAAAATATTTAAGAGTAAATTTAACAATAGAAATGCAATATTTGTACACTAGACTAGAAAACACTTCTCTGAGAAATTAAATATCTAAATGGAAAAATTTCCGAGCTGGTGAACATGTGAACATTTGTTCACAGGAGAGGACATGGAAGCATCACGTCCTTTCCCCATGCCTTGCCCTGTGCATCTTTCATCTGGCTGTTCCTGAAGTATATCCTTTTATAATTAGTGATCTAATGAGGTAACTGAAAGTGAATCATCAAGAAAGATTGTTTCCATCAGTAGGGCTAGTGGAGACCAGAATTAACAACTTAGCATTTCTGATTCCTTGCCCTGTGTTCTTTTCTTTATTCCATGCTGCTACCTCCATAGGTTTTTTGTCGTAGGTCAAATAGTCACATGAGCAGAACTGAACTAAGTCAGGCTAGTCAGTGATACCTAGCACATCATCTGGAGGGGCTCTAGTGGGTTCTAGGACTCTAAAATGGACACATGGATCAGTTTCCAGGCAAGAGGAGCAAAAGGACTAAGGGACCCCCAAAACCACAGCAGAGCTGAACCCCTTCTGATCACAATCTCTGAATATTCACACTGTGGAGTCTGGCATCGGAGCACATCTGGGAGACATGGCACATATGAGCCAGCAGGCCAGACACAGCAGGACAGGGAGGGGAAGGCAACTTGTGTGCTTTCACTGTGATGCACACATGATTTAAATAATTCATTTATTTTAGCATTATATGAAAAGACCACTTGTTAGTTTTCATGATTTAGACAAGCCCACTAAGCATCAAAATAGAAAAATTTTCATTAGTACAATTACATCTGCTGCTTGAGCAAAGACATCAGATTTTGAAACATTACCACCAGTGTGAAAGTGCTAATGAGATGGAAAAGTGACATCATTTTGATTCTGACTTTAGCCACACAAAGCCATTTTCAAGGTTCAAAAGAAAGAAGAAATTGTGGTGGGGGTGTGTAAAATGTGATTTCAGTTGCTGCTGTATGTTTAAAAAATTTTAAAAGCCTGTGATATGTGTTTTGAACATTTTCTTGTTTTATACTGTAATAATCTACCATCAATTTTCAAAACAAATATATGTTTCTAAGTATATAACCATCAACAAAGACAGAAATAGAAAATCATTAAATGCAAACAGAAGACACTTTACCTAACCATATGTAAATTGTTAATAAACCACACAAAAAATGCAAAAATAATCCAAGTTCTGTAAACAACATAGTCTTAACTGCACACCCTCCCCAGAAGAATGGATAAAGAGAGGGAGAGAAAAGAAAAACACTGAAAAGAAACCCTGAAATTCACTTGATGAGTTTGTTTTATTGAAATGAATATATTAGCTCTAAATACTTGGTATAAGTGAAAAAACAGATAAATGTGTTCTCAAGATGAAAAGGGGAGATACAAATACAGAATGGGGGAAGGAAAGTTAAACACTGCACTATCAGATTGAAACTTAAGGCATCAGCATAAATTCATGATTAAAATACAAATATGTATGTAAAATTGCAAAGAATATAAAATAAACAGACATTACATGTTCATAGTTTGGAAGACGATGTTTTAAGATGGCAATTCTTCTCAAGTTGATCAGTAACTGATAAAATAGTCAATGCAATTCCTATTAGAATAGCAGAAAGTTTTTTTTTTCTAGAAATTGATAAGCAAATCCCAAAATATATATGGGCTTCCCCAATAGCTCAGTTGGTAAAGAATCTGCCTGCAATACAGGAGACCCCAGTTTGATTCCTGGGTTGGGAAGATCCACTGGAGAAAGGATAGGCTACCCACTTCAGTATTCTTGGGCTTCCCTTGTGGCTCAGCTGGTAAAGAATCAGCCTGCAATGTGGGAGACCTGGGTTTGATCCCTGGATTGGGAAGATACCTTGGAGAAGAGCACAGCTACCCACTCCAGTATTCTGGCCTAGAGAATTCTGTGAACTGTATAACCCATAGGGTCGCAAAGAGTCGGACACAACTGAGCAACTTTCACCTTCACTTTCAAAATATATATGGAAATGAAAGTGACCTAGAATAGCCAAAACACTTTTGGAAAAGAACAATGTTGGAAGACTCAACCACCCCCAACTTCAAAACTTACTCTAAAGCTATAGTAATCAAAACAGGGTATGGAGTTAATGAGTGTTAAGAGTAGCATTATTCATAATTGTCAAATGCTGTGAACAACTCAAATGTCCATTAATTGGTGAAATAGAATATCTCATTGGATTTTCCATTTGAAATGCATTTGGAATGTTCCAAAACATGGGATATCCATATAAGACAGTACCATTCAACAGTTTGAAGATACAAAATACTGATGCATGCTGTAACAGCATGAATCTCAAATACATTATGCAGTGAAAGAAGCCTTTCACAAAATACAACAAATACAATTCCATTTCTGTGAAATATCCAGGATATTTTTTATGGGGACATAAACCAGATAAGTAGTTGCCTACACCTGAGGACCAGCCTGGGGACTGACTGCAGAAAGTCTCAAGGAAGTTTTTTATATTGAAGAAAATGTTCTAAAACTGGATTATAGTGATGGTTCAATGACTCAATAAATTTACAAAATATTATTGGGTTGTATACTTACAATGAGTGGATTAAGTGGTGGGTTTTCAGATAAATATTCATTTAAGAGCAAAAAGAAAATGTTGATCTAGGCCAATCAAATTTCCTTCCTGGGTAATCTGAACTGAACTAGAAAACCCAAACAAACCAAAAAGCAGGGGGGACTGGAGTAGCTCAGGGTTAGTAGAGAATCTGAGATGGCCATGGTGATTTGTGTGCTTGCCTCTGGCTTCAGGAGGCTTGAGTTGGCAGAGTCAGTAGAGAAGGCTACTGACTATAGAGAGACTATGTGGGGAAATGGACAGATCCCATGAGCAAGGTTAAGTTGTTCAAGAGACATGGAACAAGTAACAGGACCTGGAGCTCTTCTGATTCCTGACAGATCTTTAGTTGCAGTCCACACGTATCTCCACAAGTATTTCCCTTATCCTGGCCTCCGTGATTTGAAGTAATCTGCGTGTTTAGTAAAAATATCCTAACTAGAAAAGCTACTAATCATCTATAAGAGCCTTATCAAATCCTGCTCATTATACATACTGGATGCATTTTTGGCGTACCCTGAGTCCTTAAATGGAGAAGGGAATGGCTACCCACTCCAGTATCCTTGCTTGGAGAATCCCCGTGGACAGAGGAGCCTGGGGGGCTACAGTCCCTGGAATAGCAAAGAGTCGGCCACCACTGAGCAACTGAGCACATAGTCCTTAAAAAGACATCGCTACAGGTGACTCAGTCTCCAAGTCTCTTCTTAGGAGACCTCTAAGCACTGTGGACACTCAAGGCTCACTCTTGTCTAGAAGCATGTTGGTAATATCCATTTCCCCCCTTTCTATTGTAATCATCTTAGACATGACATGAAGAAGGTTATTTAGGAGAAGTCTGATTCCACACCATAATTGTAAACTAATAATTGTATATAGTTAGTCACCATGTAGAGAAATTTGAAGAGGAGGGTCATTTTTCCTTCATAACAAGAACATTTCTCTGTGGCAGTGTTTTGGGTTCTGATAAGCAGAATTTATATGGTAGACAATATATGTCTGAAAAGTACCTTTGGCAAACCAAAACCTCATGCATTTTATAAGTGCCCCAATACAAACAAGAATAAAAGCGAACTATGCATCTGCTAAATGTATAACAGTTGACGATTCATCTCCTTCTTAAGCATATGAGCAGTGGGTGCTTGAATAGTGACCTTCAGAGAAAGGCACTGTGGGGACATTGTCTCAAATTCAGGCTTGATTTTAGAGTAGAGAGGAGTCACGAGGTCTGTTGACAGGGAAAGACAGCCTATTGCTTTCTCCTTCTGGGGATTCTGACTTAGCTAGGGAGAATATGTGTAACAAGATTGTAGGTAGGAGACATTGAGATGGGCAAGTACCAGTACATAATTCTACTAAAGCAACTGTGGGTAAAATGAAAGTGAAAGTGTTCGTCACGCAGTCATGTCCAACTCTTTGTGACCCCATGGGCTTCTCTGTGGAATTCTCCAGGCAAGAATACTAGAGTGGGTTGCCATTCTCTTCTCCAGGGGATCTTCCCAATCCCAGGATTGAACCCGGGTCTCCCGCATTGCTGGCAGAGGAAGCCTCAAGTGTATGGGTAAAAATACTTCTAAACAATTTGCCATGTCAGAGCCTCTGCTACTGCAGAAGATATAATATTACAGACTTGAACTCTGAAGGGAAAAATCTGACTTTTATTAATTAAAATAAGTAACATTTATAAGAAATTAGTAGGTTATTTAGTCAAGGGTTAATAACATTTATATGTAACAAATAATTTATCATGTATGTTTTCCTTTTGCATAATCTATCCTAGTTTAGTATAGAGTTTGTTTTTAATACAAAAAGCATATATAATTGTATAAAGATCAAGTAACCACTTCAGATATACTACTGGTTGAACATGAGAATGGCTTCTGCACAAGCCTGTACTTTTCGAGGCACCACACCCTTCTTTAAAGAAATGGTCACCCCAATTATGCCAAGAGGAAGTTGGCTTATTGTATACTAACAATGATTCTGAAATCAGATAAAGAAAGTGGAAGGGTTAGCAAACTTACTTAGTCGTGTTTGACTCTTTGTGAACCCATGGACTGTAGCCCACCAGGCTCCTTTGTCCATGGAATTCCCTAGGCAAGAATACTGGAGTGGATAGCCATTTCCTTCTCCAGGGGATCTTCCTGACTTAGGGATTGAACCCAGATCTCCTACATTGCAGGCAGACATTTTACCAACTGAGCCACCAGGGAAGCCCTTGAAATCAAATAGCTTAGATTCAAATAATAGCACAACCATTTATTTGGACTTTGGCCTTTGGTAAGCTGTTTAACTTCTCTGTGCCTCAGTTTCCTCATCTGTAAAATAGTTGTATGACTACACTTTTACAGGATTCTTGTGAAGATTAAAAGAGATAAAATAATATGAAGCTTAAAACAGTGTCTGAAAAGAAAACAATACATTTTAGTTATTAATATTATTTTGGTACTGATAATCCTTACAAAAGCCAAGCAAAGACGGTATTTATGGTATCAGTTTCACATATAAGGAAACAAGTTCAGAAAGATGAAATGACTCACCCAATGTTAAAAGATGTAATTCAAACCCTGTTTTTCTCGCCTGAAACTCCATAAATATCGATATACCACACTTTCTCTCATTACAAATATTTCACATAAAGTATCTGAAGGAATTAGAAAGCGGGTAGCTTTTAATTGGGTGCATCATATGCTTGACAAACAGAAGTTCAATCAGTATAACACTGACCAACTGACTGAATATAAACCTGGGATTCTCACCAGAAACCTGGGATTCGCACCAGAGTGGTTCTCATGCTATTGCCAACCATGCCAGATTTATTCCTGACCATGTGATTTGTTCAACCTGTCTCCCTCATCTGTATGGTCATTCTTTCTTCTCCTTGTCCTTCCTCGAACTGATTATTAAAATTCTACGCAACCATAAAGAACGTCTACAAAATATCACCTCAGTATTTCCCACACCTTAATGAGGTTTCCAGATATATGTACCATCTGCACTATTATTCATTTAGTACTTTCTTTAAATGGATGCACTTTTTAATTCTTAAATTTGTTTGAAAAGGAAACCATCATGAATGAAAAACCAGTTTGAATTAGTATAAGCAGAAGCTAGAAAGTCTCTGTGATGTAAGCAAAATAAAATAAAATTCTCGCTAGATTTTGTTGCTTACCAAAGGCTCTGAGTTTTAGCCTTGCTTAATAAATAAATCAAATACTTACCTGGCAGGGGAGATACTGGTATGATGAAGGTGATTTTCACCTCCCCCCACTGCCTCCCCCGCAGCGTGGCTTATCTATCACACTTCGGATGTGCTGACCCCTGCAATTTCCACAAAACTTGACTGCATAATTTGTGGTTGTAGGGGACTGCATTTGCACTTTTCCCTGTGTGGTGGAAAAAAAGATAAGTACATTCTAGGTATTAATGACATATTTGCATCAAATTGAAATTTTGAAACTTCTTCATTGAAATAATCTCACAAAAAAATTGAAAATAATTACTTTCTCACTGAATGTTTCAATCTTATTTAATGCCACTTTCCAGTATAGAATCTCTCATATAATGCTATGCATCTCATGCTTTGGAAAAGTCTAATTTTTCTGATCACTCAGGCTCATTATTTCTTTTGTGAATGGCACCATTTATCTATGACATTTATCAGGGAACTTAATTGCAATGTTTCTTACATGCTATTTAATTAGTTTGTATCATTTCATGTGGGCAGATAAAAGAGGAATTCTCAGGAGAACAAAGTCTTAGTCACACATCACCATTTATCCAAACCAGAACTAATCTTTCGTACGATGACTCAGTCAATGCTTTGTTGGGGGAATGGGGGACGGTATGTATGAGGGGGAATGAGAAGAAAAATTGTAATTGGTCATAGTAAATTATTTTTAAGCAAATCAGTAAAGAATTATATATGGGAACAACTACATTTTTTCCTGGGACTTTAAATGATAAATCATGTTCTGTAGGTAATTATACACAGCTATATATAGCTGGAAATACAATGGCTTTTGTAAGATAATATTTAGCAAAGTTACTTGTATTATTGCTTAAGCTTTCTATCTTAAAAGCTGATAGTTTAAGCAAGGTTTAGTTTGGGATTAAATTGTGGATTAAAGTTTAGCATTTTGAAGTTCATTTGCATTTCATAAGACTTCAGTTTCAAACTGAACTCAACTTCAAACTTCAGTTTCAAACTCAACCAAGAGATTTAAGTTGCCGAACACCCTGATTAAGGATTTGGTCTTTACTCAACAACTAAGTTTGAGACTAGGTTAACAGAATGTACTACACTCATTTCTATTTAACTTCCACTTACTCAGCAGATAAAGAATCTGCCTATAATGCAGGAGACATGGGAGATGCAGGTTTGATCCCTGGGTCTGGAAAATCCACTGGAAGAGGAAATGGCAACCCACTCCAGTATTCTTGCCTGGGAAATCCCATGGACAGAGGAGCCCTGCAGGCTATAGTCCTAAAAGGTTGCAGAGTCGAACACAACTGAATGACTAAGCACACCTGCTTCCTCTCCAGATCAGAATTTGGTCTTTTCTTAAAGCATATTTGCATTATGAAACTTAAACACACACACACAGGAATAATTGCAGATGTCTTCACTTTTCATTAGTTTCCACAACTTTAGCCACATTCCATAGCATTCATCTCTATTCAGATTTTATATTCACAAAACTGAGTCCAAATTTGAAAATAGAATGCCGTATGAAGATGTTTTATTATCTTCAAAATAATACATCCTTGATTTCAGGATAAAAAGGTATATATTTCCCAGTACTGATTAAGTATTTAAGATTTACAGAATTTCCTTCTCAGAATAACAATATATTCATTCATATAGAAATATCTGGACCTCTGAAGACTCAAGTAAAGGGTTTTGAATTGCTATTTTTTTTTCCACTATTGCACTACTTCTTAAGGCATAGTCATTTTTATTTTATGTAATATGTCCCTGAGAAGTCATTATGCATTTTTGAAGGATGAAAAAAATGCAAAAAAGAATAGTCAGGAGGCTTTGTCTGATATGAGTTTAAAATTGTTCATTCTCCATAAAGTCTATCAGCAAGAAAGATTATGACCTTATATTAAAAGCAGGAAGAACAAAGGTTTTGATTTCGTTTATATTCTAATCCTCTGGCAGCTGATAAATATTTTAACTGCATCCTCCAAGTACAGCGTTATGCCATGTACAAAATTATTTTAACTAGTTATGAAAAGTAGAAATTAATTACATAAGCTTTCCACTCAGAACAGTTTATTGGAAAAAAAAGCTGTCTCAGTAAAAGAAGATGGACCTTAGAACCAACGGACCTGAATTATAATCACTGTCCTCCCTTTGAGAACATAGTTTCACTTCTTTACTGCAGATGTGCAAAATAAAAATAATAACATCTTTCTCATAGACATCAATGATTAATATATGGAGTTGATCAGAAGAGTTGCTTCAAAAATAGTAGCTATGATTATCCAACTAGCAATTTTTAATAACACATTCATTTTGCCTTAAAAATTGAATTCAGTAGGTAAAATTCGTTTTTATTTTTATTATTATTATCAATTATTATTTTATATTATTATTTGTTCATTCCCTATGTTTTTACCAGAGACCTAGTATGGATACTATGGACAGACCTAGTACGAAGAAGGCAATGGCACCCACTCCAGTACTCCTGCCTGGAAAATCCCAGGGACGGAGGGGCCTGGTGGGCTGCAGTCCATGGGGTCGCTAGGAGTCGGGCACGACTGAGCGACTTCAATTTCACTTTTCACTTTCATGCATTGGAGAAGGAAATGGCACCCCACTCCAGTGTTCTTGCCTGGAGAATCCCAGGGACGGGGGAGCCTGGTGGGCTGCCGTCTATGGGGTCACACAGTCAGACACGACTGAAGTGACTTAGCAGCAGTATGGATAGTAGATGCTGAAATTATGACTCTGAGTAAAATAAGAAATCTCCGTCCTCCTGGACTTACATTCTAACAGGAAACAAAGCCATTTAAAAAAAATAAATGTCCCTGGAGTGATAAACTGGTGAGCAAACAAAGAATCATGGTGGGCTGAGATAGAGGGAAATGAGAAGACAGCTTTCAATAAGGTGGTTGGAGAAGACTTCTCTGAGTGGTGACACCTGAACAGCCATGAAGGGTGAGAAGGAGCCAGTGTAGGCCTGAGAGGACAGCCCACAGGCTTAGGGCCAGCAGGCCGTCTGAAGCAAGGGATCCCTGGGACATTTATCTACCATGGAGACACGAAGCAGGCTGTGACAGCGGGAGTGAATTGAGGAGCAAGGCAGAAGCCATGTCCTATGGAGAACCGCTAACTGTAGTGAGGAGAGGAATAAGGAGCCATTGGAGTAATGAAATGTAAATTTAAAAAAAATTTTCTAGGTGGCTGTTACACATACTAAGGAGAGAGATATAGGTGCTAGATGAATAGTAGTCAATTGAATGGTGAGGCATATGTGGAATATATTTTGAAGCTAGGGCTGATGAGGTGAGAAAAAAAATGAATCAAGAAAAACAAAAGAAGAAAGGCCACTACTTTTTGGCTCATGCACCTGGGAGGCAATGGTACCATCAGTTCAGTTCAGTTCAGTTCAGTCGCTCAGTCGTGTCCGACTCTTTGTGACCCCATGAATCGCAGCACGCCAGGCCTCCCTGTCCATCACCAACTCCCGGAGTTCACCCAGACTCACGTCCATGGAGTCAGTGATGCCATCCAGCCATCTCATCCTCTGTCATCCCCTTCTCCTCCTGCCCACAATCCCTCCCAGCATCAGAGTCTTTTCCAAAGAGTCAGTTCTTCACATCAGGTGGCCAAAGTACTGGAGTTTCAGCTTTAGCATCATTCCTTCCAAAGAAATCCCAGGGCTCATCTCCTTCAGAATGGACTGGTTGGATCTCCTTGCAGTCCAAGGGACTCTCAAGAGTCTTCTCCAACACCACAGTTCAAAAGCATCAATTCTTTGGTGCTCAGCCTTCTTCACAGTCCAACTCTCACATCCATACATGACCACAGGAAAAACCATAGCCTTGACTAGACGGACCTTTGTTGGCAAAGTAATGTCTCTGCTTTTGAATATGCTATCTAGGTTGGTCATAACTTTCCTTCACAGACATAAAAATGAAGGAAATAATGCCACTTGCAGCAACATTGATAGACCTAGAATGTATCATGCTAAGTGAAGTCGGACAGAGAAAGACACATGATACTGCTTATATGTGGAATCTAAAACAAAAAGCTACAAATGAACTTATTTACAAAATAGAAATAGACCCCCAGACATAGAAAACAAAGCTGTGGTTACCAAAAGAGGGGAGAAAGGGGAGATAAATTAGGAGTCTGGAATTAAGATACATACACTATTGTATATAAAATAGATAATAATGAGATTTACTGCATAGCACAGGGACTTATGGGCTTCCCTGGTGGCTCATCAGTAAAGACTCCACCTACAATTCAGGAACTACAGGAGACACAGGTTTGATCCCTGGCTCAGGAAGATCCCCTCGAGGGGGGCATGGCAATCCACTCCAGTATCTCGCCCGGGAAATCCCATGAACAGAGGAGCTTGACAGGCTACAGTCCTTGGGGTTGCTAAGAGCTGGACACGACTGAAGCAACTTAGCACTCAATATTTTGCAATAACCTATAAGGCAAAAATCTGAAAAAGAGTATATTTAGATATAAAACTGAATCACTGTGCTGTATACCTGCAACTAACACAGCATTTTATATCAACTCTACTTCAGTTTTTTAAAAAAAAGAGTTCTGTTTGGAGCATGTAAAATTTAAGATGCTGTTAAGACAGTCAGGTGAAGATACAAAGGAAGCAAGTGGATGTTTGTATCCACCATCATTATTGGGCTTCTATTTATCTCAAATATTTCTATATTTTTTTATGGAAAATCTTGATTCGTGGTGCAAACACTCAAGTTTGTTGAAATGATATTTGCTTATAATTCTCTCAAGCAATTTTACTTGTAGAAAGCTCTTCTGAGCTCTATTCCCTTTAGAGGAATTTCTTAAATTTCAAAGGTATCTGTCTGAACCATCCTGAATCTTCCTCAGATCAAGAGATGTGCAATATCTTAGTAGGAGTATGACATATGGCAGTGCCACTCATGAAGCACCCACTGAAGTTTCGGTAGTCTTCTGGATTCTCTTGGCATATTCAAGAAGTGGGGTTGTACCAGATGCCCCAAAGGAGGATGCAGCGAACTTTGGCTCACAGGCCAAATCCAAGCCCCAGTCTATTTTTGTAATTAAAATTTAATGAGAATATTGCCATACCTATTCTTTAGATATTACATATGGCTGTATTCACACTACAGTAGCAAAAGCTGAATAGTTAGTAGAGACTTATGGCCCACAAAGCTTAAATGCTATCTGTCCCTTTAAGAAAGAGTTGACTGACCCCTGCTCTGAAGTTTCTTTTATTCAGGAAGCCTCATGATTTGGTGACTTGAGGAAAGTAAATCAGAAATGAACTAAAATCTCTATGCATTTACCACCTGAAACAATTGTGAGAGTAGATATTTGATATTCAACGTTTAATTTTAGCAATTTTCTTTCTTTCTTTTTTTTTTTCTAAAGCTGAGACTCAGAGTTCAATCAAAGCAACAGAAACACCAGGTAAGTTCATTTTCTTTTGTCTGAGAATATTCCTGAGTAAAATCCCAAGAAGGAGACAAAGTAGATCAATCAGTTTGAGGACAGGGTTAAATAGTATAAAAGAAAATATTACATGGCAACTAAAATATTTAGGAAATCTTGTGTTTAAAAAAAAAATGCAGACAAGGAGAATATGCAACAGTGTGTCTGAGTGCTCTGGGGCTTGGGTTAGCGGAACCAGCTCTGGGAAATGCATAAAGCTTGTGGAATGTTCCTCTCCCCAGAACCTAGTGTTCCTGGTCTGTTTGTGTGGTCAGCTTGCCCCCTCCCAGAAGTATAGGGTGTGCTTTTGCTGTCGTCTCTACTTTCTAACAAAGCCTGGTCCTGGCATCCAAAGAGATGATGTTATAAACCACAGTTAACAGTCTAAAATGCTATCACTTTGAGAAGCACTCAAGCTTTGCCATCCTTAGTTTTAAGCTGAAAAAATTTTGGATGATGGAGCAATGGAAATTGGAGATTATTGGCAGAGGAAAATGGTCATGTTGAATCTTCATACTGTTTTGAAATTGTAATTATTTGGAGATTTTTATTTTCCTAACTCCTATCTGGTACATGTATAAGTGACATATCTCTTAGGTTATCAATATTAACCACCTTTGCTGTATACTAAATGAGAAATATGTGAAATAAACCTAGGAGATCACGAAACTTGTTTTTTTTTTTTGGGACCAGAGAAAGATTTACTGCAGAGCTGAGCAAGGAGAACAGGTGGCTAGGAAATACAGAGATCATGTAACTTTTTTTAAAAAATGGAAAAATAAAGCCATGAAAATTATGAGTGACTCTAATATTTTCACAGCAAACGTCCTAAATAGTCATCATGGTCTACCCTCAAGAATTAGAAACGGGAGTTATATGCTTTTAAATTTAAATTATTTATCTTCTACATAATATATCAAATAATAAAGGAAGTTATTTTTATATTGTTAACTTTCTCTATTTCACCTCATCACGGTATTTTTTATCCTTTATTTCCATCTACACAGTCTAGAAATGCATTGGAAAAAGCCTTGGGAAAAACAAAACATAAAAATAGTTCATCCAGGCAAAGAGGGCAGCTTTGCGTTGGCTGATGCTTTGCACTGTTCTGGAGAAATCCTGTCCCCTGTTTCATGGATTGGTTATCAAGGAGGAGTTACAGATGGAGGAGAATCGGGAGGCTGCCAAATTGTCAGCTCTTTTTAAGGAGAGACCAAAGCATCTTTTATTTTGTTTAAAAGTTTATTTACAAAATTCCAGCTTTAACTACAATTGATTTTTACATGTAATGAAAAGCACTTTTAGATTTTAATTTTGAATTATAGAAACTAATTCTCCTAAAATAGATAATGGACAAACCATTGATTTGAACAGTGAATTAGAAAGAAATATGGCCGATTCTATCAACTGCAAGAAAGGTCAGTCTTAAATTTCAGATATATGGTAGGGCTAAAGCCTAAATCCAGGTTCACTTTAAAAAAATTAACAAATATCCCCCATCTTCCTTAAAATAATTAGTATTTTTCTTTTAGGTAATGTTGAGGTAAATGTTTAGGTAATGTTGACAGAATGTGGTCCACTGGAGAAGGGAATGGCAAACCACTTCAGGATTCTTGCCTTGAGAACCCCATTAATAGCATGAAAAGGCAAAATTATAGGTTACTGAAGAGGAATTCCCCAGGTCAGTAGGTGACCAATATGCTACTGGAGATCAGTGGAGAAATAACTCCAGAAAGAATGAGGGGATGGAGCCAAAGCAAAAACAATACACAGTTGTGGATGTGACTGGTGATAGAAGCAAGGTCCGATGCTGTAAAGAGCAATATTGCACAGGAACGAGGAATGTCAGGTCCATGAATCAAGGCAAATTGGAAGTGGTCAAACAAGAGATGGCAAGAGTGAATGTCGACATTCTAGGAATCAGCAAACTAAAATGGACTGGGATGGGTGAATTTAACTCAGATGACCATTATATCTACTACTGCGGGCAGGAATCCCTCAGAAGAAATGGAGTAGCCATCATGGTCAACAAAAGAGTCCAAAATGCAGTATTTGGATGCAATCTCAAAAACGACAGAATGATCTCTGTTCGTTTCTAAGGCAAACCATTCGATATCACAGTAATCCAAATCTATGCCCCAACCAGTAACACTGAAGAAGCTGAAGTTGAACAGTACTATGAAGACCTACAAGACCTTTTAGAACTAACACCCAAAAAAGATGTCCTTTTCATTATAAGGGACTGGAATACAAAAGTAGGCAGCCAAGAAACACCTGGAGTAACAGGCAAATTTGGCCTTGGAATACAGAATGAAGCAGGGCAAAGACTAATAGAGTTTTGCCAAGAAAATGCACTGGTCATAGCAAACACCCTCTTCCAACAACACATGAGAAGACTCTACACATGGACATCACCAGATGGTCAACACTGAAATCAGATTGATTATATTCTTTGCAGCCAAAGATGGAGAAGCTGTATACAGTCAGCAAAAATAAGACCAGGAGCTGACTGTGCCTCAGATCATGAATTCCTTATTGCCAAATTCAGACTTAAATTGAAGAAAGTAGGGAAAACCACCAGACCATTCAGGTATAACCTAAATCAAATCCCTTATGATTATACAGTGGAAGTGAGAAATAGATTTAAGGGCCTAGATCTGATAGATAGAGTGCCTGATGAACTATGGGCTGAGGTTCGTGACATTGTACAGGAGACAGGGTTCAAGACCATCCCCATGGAAAAGAAATGCAAAAAAGCAAAATAGCTGTCTGGGGAGGCCTTAAAAATAGCTGTGAAAAGAAGAGAAGTGAAAAGCAAAGGAGAAAAGGAAAGATATAAGCATCTGAATGCAGAGTTCCAAAGAATAGCAAGAAGAGATAAGAAAGCCTTCCTCAGTGATCAATGCAAAGAAATAGAGGAAAATAACAGAATGGGAAAGACTAGAGATCTCTTCAAGAAAATTAGAGATACCAAGGGAACACTTCATGAAAAGATGGGCTCGATAAAGGACAGAAATGGTATGGACCTAACAGAAGCAGAAGGTATTAAGAAGAGGTGGCAAGAATACACAGAAGAACTGTACAAAAAAGATCTTCATGACCCAGATAATCTCGATAGTGTGATCACTCACCTAGAGCCAGACATCCTGGAATGTGAAGTCAAGTGGGCCTTAGAAAGCATCACTATGAACAAAGCTAGTGGAGGTGATGGAATTCCAGTTGAGCTACTCCAAATCCTGAAAGATGATGCTGTGAAAGTGCTGCACTCAATATGCCAGCAAATTTGGAAAACTCAGCAGTGGCCACAGGACTGGAAAAGGTCAGTTTTCATTCCAGTCCCAAAGAAAGGCAATGCCAAAGAATGCTCAAACTACTCACAATTGCACTCATCTCACACACTAGTAAAGTAATGCTCAAAATTCTCCAAGCCAGGCTTCAGCAATACGTGAACCGTGAACTTCCTGATGTTCAAGCTGGTTTTAGAAAAAGCAGAGGAACCAGAGATCAAATTGCCAACATCCACTGGATCATGGAAAAAGCAAGAGAGTTCCAGAAAAACATCTATTTCTGCTTTATTGACTGTGCCAAAGCCTTTGACTGTGTGGATCACAATAAACTGTGGAAAATTCCAAAAGAGATGGGAATACCAGACCACCTGACCTGCCTCTTGAGCAATTTGTATGCAGGTCAGGAAGCAACAGTTAGAACTGGACATGGAACAACAGACTGGTTCCAAATAGGAAAAGGAGTATGTCAAGGCTGTATATTGTCACCCTGCTTCTTTAACTTATATGCAGAGTACATCATGAGAAATGCTGGGCTGGAAGAAGCACAACCTGGAATCAAGATTGCTGGGAGAAATATCAATAACCTCTGATATGCAGATGACACCACCTTTATAGCAGAAAGTGAAGAGGAACTCAAAAGCCTCTTGATGAAAGTGAAAGTGTAGAGTGAAAAAGTGGGCTTAAAGCTCAACATTCAGAAAACAAAGATCATGGCATCTGGTCTCATAACTTCATGGGTAATAGATGGGGAAACAGTGGAAACAGTGGCTGACTTTATTTTGGGGGGCTCCAAAATCACTGCAGATGGTGATTGCAGCCATGAAATTAAAAGACACTTACTCCTTGGAAGAAAAGTTATGACCAACCTAGATAGCATATTGAAAAGTAGAGACATTACTTTGCTAAGAAAGGTCCATCTAGTCAAGGCTATGGTTTTTCCTGTGGTCATGTATGGATGTGAGAGTTGGACTGTGAAGAAGGCTGAGCTCTAAAGAATTGATGCTTTTGAACTGTGGTGTTGTGGAAGACTCTTGAGAGTCCCTTGGACTGCAAGGAGATCCAAGCAGTCCGTTCTGAAGGAGATCAGCCCTGGGATTTCTTTGGAAGGACTGATGCTGGAGCTGAAACTCCAGTACTTTGGTCACCTCATGCGAAGAGTTGACTCATTGGAAAAAACTCTGATGCTGGGAGGGATTGGGGGCACAAGGAGAAGGGGACGACAGAGGATGAGATGGCTGGATGGCATCACTGACTCGATGGACGTGAGTCTGAGTGAACTCTGGGAGTTGGTGATGGACAGGGCGGCCTGGCGTGCTGTGATTCATGGGGTTGCAAAGAGTCAGACAGGAGTGAGTGACTGAACTGAACTGACTCAACTGAATACACATTTAGTCTTTGACTAGAACATTCATAGGTCTCATATTTGATATTTTCTTTCATATAATGCATCTGGCTTTAATTTCCATGAAAAATTATGTCTTTAGCACTGTCTTCAAAAATTATTGTTAAGGGTCTAGCAATTGGTAATTGTTTTATGTAGGATCTTTTTTTGGAATTCAGAATAAGGCAACTGTATATAAAATATGAATTATAAGCAGTTATATGTAGATATGGACTTCTCTGTTGGCTCACATGGTAAAGAATCTGCCTACAAGGCTGTGGACCCAGGTTCAATGCCTGAGTTGGGAAGATTCCCTGGAGAAGGAAATGTATATCAATTCCAGTATTCTTACATGGAGAAATCCATGGACAGAGGAGCCTGGCAGGCTATAGTCAATGGGGTTGCAAAGACTCAGACACAACTGAGCAACTAATACTTTCTTTTTCTTTTCTATATGTAGATACGACATTCAATTTTATATAATAAACATACAAGAAAGGTAGTCACAGTTAGATGGACATGATTGATCAAGGTCAGAAGACATGTCCATTCATTTCATTCAATAGTGCAAAGGTTGTATGAATGGACAGCTGTGTTTAGTAATGCTAAGCATGAAGAAGAATTCACACCCAATATCTAAAACATGTAGGAGAGTAAAATTTCAACTGCCTACTGTAACATACCTGGTAAGATTCCAAGTTTAGTATAATCCCCTGCTAAATATACAGAAGGATATATTCAACCAATCACTGCTAACCGAGGCATTCAATCTTTGTTCTGTTCCCTCACATATAGCACTAGCTAAGATTTTGAGTGATACATGGAGCCTGCCATGAAGGGTTACTAAAGACTAGTCAATATAATAAATAACTATAATAACTCCAGCAGTCATATAGGTATAAAGTGATGTGTCAGTGATAAGCCTCAGATAACCTTATATTAGGATCAGAGGAGGGAAAGAATTTTTTTCCCTTTATCTGTGGTAGCATACACTGGGTGAGATAAAAGCAATTTAAGAAAGACGAGAAACAGTTTCATGAAAAAAGTGGTCTTCTAGCTGCCAGATTTTTGTGCCTACTTGATTTTTTAGCTCTGAGTTCAGAGCTAATGAGGATATGGAAAGACCCACTAAAAAGTGATGAAAGACTGTTTATTCCCTGGAGATACATGCAGACATTGTGTGTGGCCATTACAACAATTTAAAGCAATGACAGAATTCACTTTTGTTTAGCCTTATCGTTTTCCCACAGACAGGCAGAGCTAATAACTTGTCCTTGAAAATTAACCTTTTGATTTCTTTGTAAGAGACGTCAGCTCAAAGAAAAATGGACCAATATGCCTCAATATATTGGGAAAGGAATAAACCATTTGCCCATAACTTCCTGAAAATACAACTATATTTGTCCAGGTTTTCCAGAGAAGCAGAACAAAGAGAATATACATATATAAATATGTATTTATATAAAGATATGGAAATCTCTAAAGAGCTGTATTATAAAGAATTGGCTCAATGTATTACAGAGTCTGAGAAGTCCTGAGACCTCAGTTGGCAAACGAGGTCCAGAAGCAGGGAGTGCATGGTGCACTTCTAGTCCCAGTCCAAAGTGCTGAGACCAGACGAGCAGATGCTGTAAGTTCCAGGCTGAAAGCTGGAAAGCTCAAGATCCAAGAGGAGACAATAGCTCAGTTCAAAGGCACGGAAACACTGATATCCCAGCTCAAGGCAACCAGGCAGAAAGAATTGCTTCTTACTCCAGGAAGCCTTTCTGTTTGCGTGTGTGTGCGCATGCTCAGTCATGTCCATCTCTTTGCGCCCCCGTACAGGCCTCCAACTGATTGGATGAGAGCCACCCTAATGGAGGTCATACATTTCACTCATCTACTGATCTGAATATTAATCTCATCCAAAAACACATTCACAGGCACACCCAGAATAATGCTTGACCAATACCTGAGAGGCAAGTTCAATCCCTGGGTTGGGAAAAATCCCCTGGAGAAGGAAATGGCAACCTGCTCCAGTATTCTTGCCTGGGAAATTCCATGGACAGAAGAACTTGTTGGGCTACAGTCCATGGGGTCACAAAGAGTCAGGTAAAACTTTGTGACTAAACAACCATATCAAATATCTGAGAACCCCATAGCCAAGTCAACACAAAAAATTAATCATCACAGCATTCTCATTGTGACCAGCACAGCTTGCAAAAAATTTTATTGTACACATCTTTCATTTCTCAACTGTGTTTCAAGACCTCAGTTGTTTTTTAGACATTAACTTTTTTATGGAAAATCAGAAGCTAGTACAGACAACTGCCATCAAAACTGACTACTGGCCTTTGGAAAGGAGGATTCTCTGTCGTGATTCATTCATCACGCTTGAATGAACAAGCACAGGCATTCTTATGCAATGCCTGGAGTTGGTTACTGGTAAATTCATATAATGTGAAACATGAACTATTTTATACAGAGGATTACTTACCTGAATATTCTAACTTTGAATGACAGAATCTTGATACTATTGTTCAGTTAGTAACAGTTCAGTTAGAATGTACTCAACAGTTCAGTTAGAATGTACTCAAACTAGAAATATAGCCATAGCAAATGATATCCTGAGTTGTTTTAGTAACTTGGAAATTTTATGATGTTTAAAAATTAGTTGTGAAAAAAATAACTCAGTTATGGAATGAGAAATAGAAATTAGCTTAGGGCCTGGCATAAGCTTCCACTTGGGAAATTATATGAACCTATAAATCTAGGTATGCCTAAGTGGTTTCTCCTCTGGTTCAAGGATCTGATAAGTCTCTGAGAAGTGCTCAACCCTGTTCTTGAGACTCTCTAGTCTACACTGAACGGTCATAAAAACTCACAATCTTGGACTTCCCTGGTGGCGCAGTGAATAAGAACCCACCTGCCAAAGCAGGGGCACAGGTTTGATCCTTGGTCCTGGAAGATTCCACATCCTATGAAGGAACTAAATCCCATATGCCACAACCACTGAGCCTGGGCTCTGGAGCCCATGAGCCGTGACTTCGGAAGCCTGCACCTAGAGCTGTGCTCTGCAACAAGAGAAGCCACCTCTATCAGAAGCCTCTGCATCACAGCAAAGATTATCCTCCTTTCACCACAACTAGAGAAAGTCTGAGAGCAGCAAGGAAAACCCAGAACAACTGAAAAACAAGCTAACAAACAAAAACCTCAATCTCAACTGATTGGCTAGCCAGCACTCACTTTAAGAACCGACACATTTCAACAATATTGCTAAGGATGTGAGCTCCTCCAGTAAACTCTACAACGTGCTCTCTATTAATACATTAGGAAGAATTCTGTCTCCTTGTATGTTTCTGCAGAGTCTGGTCTAGCCACTGAAGAAAGAGAGGTTTAGTTTCTCTTGGTATAAAGAAACCTCTTGATTGGAGAATAAATTGAAATAGGTGATACTGCTGCTAAGTCGCTTCAGTCGTGTCCAACTCTGTGTGACCCCATAGACGCCAGCCCACCAGGCTCCCCGGTCCCTGGGATTCTCCAGGCAAGAACACTGGAGTGGGTTGCCATTTCCTTCTCCAATGCATGAAAGGGAAAAGTGAAAGGGAAGTCGCTCAGTCATGTCCAACTCTGCAGGACCCCATGGACTGCAGCCTACCAGGCTCCTCTGTCCATGTGATTTTCTAGGCAAGAGTACTGGAGTGGGGTGCCATTGCCTTCTCCAGAAATAGGTGATATTTCATGTAATAAAAATAAAGATGCACTTATAACTCATTGTTACTGAGCAGCAGCAGCTTAGGCAGCATAGAGTCGTGGTTGACAGACCAGAGTCTAGAGTCTGCATTCAAACCCTGGCTCTGTGTGACTTTGGGCAAATTATTTAAGCTCTCTGGGCTTTAGCTTCCATTATATGAAATGATAATATTGTTAATATAGTAGTGAGTATAAAGCCCTTAGAACAATGCATGGCACATAGTGTCCCATCAGTTCAGTTGAGTTCAGTTCAGTCGCTCGGTCTTGTCCAACTTTTTGCAACCCCATGGACTGCAGCATGCCAGGATTCCCTGTCCATCATCAACTCACAGAGCTTGCTCAAACTCATGTCCATTGAGTCGTGATGCCATCCAACCATCTCATCCTTTGTTGTCCCCTTCTCCTCCTGCCTTCAATTTTCCCCAGCATTAGAGTCTTTTAAAATGAGTCAGTTCTTCACATTAGGTGGCCAAATTATTGGAGTTTCAGCTTCAACATCAGTCCTTCCTTCCAGTGAATATTCAGGACTAATTTCCTTTAGGATGGACTGGTTGGATATCTTTGCAGTCTAAGGGATTCTCAAGAGTCTTCTCCAACAACCACAATTCAAAAGCATCAATTCTTCCATGCTCAGCTTTACAGTCCAACTCTCACATCCATATATCACTACTGGAAAAATCATAGCATTGACTAGATGAACTTTTTTTGGCAAAGTAATGTCTCTGCTTTATAATATGCTGTCTAGGCTGGTAATAGCTTTTCTTCCAAGGAGCAAGCATCTTTTAATTTCATGGCTGCAGTCATCATCTGCAGTGATTTTGGAGCCCAAGAAAATAAAGTCTGACACTGTTTCCATTGTTTCCCCATCTATTTGCCATGAAGTGATAGGACCAGATGCCATGATCTTCATTTTCTGAATGTTGAGCTTTAAGCCAACTTTTTCACTCTCCTCTTTCACTTTCATGTAGACGCTCTTTAGTTCTTCATTTTCTCCCATAAGGGTGGTGTTACTTGTGTATCTGAGGTTATTGATATTTCTCCCAGCAATCTTGATTCCAGCTTGTACTTCATTTTGCATGATGTACTCTGCATATAGTTAAATAAGCAGGGTGACAATATACAGCCTTGACATACTCCTTTTCCTATTTGGAACCAGTCTGTTGTTCCATGTCCAGTTCTAACCGTTGTTTTCTGACCTGCATACATATTTCTCAAGAGGCAGGTCAGGTGGTCTGGGATTCCCATCTCTTGGAGAATTTTCCACAGTTTGTTGTGATCCACATAGTCAAAGGCTTTGGCATAGTCAATAAAGCAGAAGTAAATATTTTTTGGAACTCTGTTTTTTTAGTGATCCAATGGATGTTGGCAATTTGATCTCTGGTTCCTCTGCCTTTTCTAAAACCAGCTTGAATATCTGGAATTTCATGTTTCACATACTGTTGAAGCCTGGCTCGAAAATTTTGAGCATTACTTTGCTAGCATGTGAAATGAGTGCAATTGTGCAGTAGTTTGAGCATTATTTGGCATTGCCTTTCTTTGGGATTGGAATGAAAACTGACCTTTTCCAGTCCTGTGGCCACTGCTGAGTTTTTCAAATTTGCTGGCATATTGAGTGCAGCATTTTACAGAATCATCTTTTAGGATTTGAAATAGCTCAACTGGAATTCCATCACCTCCACTAGCTTTGTTCGTAGTGATGCTTTCTAAGGCTCACTTGACTTCACATTCTAGGATGTCTGGCTCTAGGTGAGTGATCACACCATCGTGATTATCTGGGTCATGAAGATCTTTTTTGTATAGTTCTTCTGTGTATTCTTGCCACCTCTTCTTAATATCTTCTGCTTCTGTTAGGTCCATACCATTTCTGTCCTTTATCGAGCCCATCTTTTCATGAAGTGTTCCCTTGGTATCTCTAATTTTCTTGAAGAGATCTCTAGTCTTTCCCATTCTATTGTCTTCCTCTGTTTCTTTGCACTGATCACAGAGGAAGGCTTTCTTATCTCTCCTTGCTATTCTTTGGAACTCTGCATTCAAGTGGGTATATCTTTACTTTTCTCCTTTGTTTTTCATTTCTCTTCTTTTCACAGCTATTTGTAAGGCCTCCTCAGACAGCCATTTGCTTTTTTGCCCTTTTTTTTCTTGGGGATATTCTTGATCCCTGTCTCCTGTATAGTGTTACAAACCTCCATCCATAGTTCATCAGGCACTCTGTCTATCAGATCTAATCCCTTAAATCTATTTCTCACTTCCACTGTATAATCATAAGGGATTTGATTTAGGTCATACCTGAATGGTCTAGTGATTTTCCCTACTTTCTTCATTCTAAGTCTGAATTTGGCAATAAGGAGTTCATGATCTGAGCCACAGTCAGCTCCCAGTCTTGTTTTTGCTGACTGTATAGAGCTTCTCCATCTTTGGATGCAAAGAACATAATCAGTCTGATTTTGGTGTTGAACATCTGGTGATGTCCATATGTAAAGTCTTCTCTTGTGTTGTTGGAAGAGGGTGTTTTCTATATCCAGTGCATTCTCTTGGCAAAACTCTATTAGCCTTTGCCCTGCTTCATTCTGTACTCCAAGGCCAAATTTGCCTGTTACTCCAGGTATTCTTGACTTCCTAGTTACATATTAAAAAGCTTCTCGATGTTTTCTGGTCATATTATCCAAATTGTGAATTTAAGGTAAGACAATGTATATATTTGGGGAGAGAGATGAGAATAGTCTAAAACTTTCAGAATGCTGCAAAAATTTCATTTATATCATTGTTAATGATGCCATTAGCAAGTAAAAGATGAACTCAACTCACTTAAAATCTCTTGGTTGCATGGCTTTATGGAAAGGAAACGGAAAGGGTTTTGAGTCATGCTTGCCTTATGTTTTAGCTCTTCCACTTCTTGTCAGATGTGTTACCTCATCTCTGTGAGCCACAGCATCTCTATTTACAGTACAGAATAAAAATGTTTAAGAATAAGGTAAGTTAGTGTGTATGGAAGTAATTAGCACGGTCCATTTATTCTTTGTATATGTATATCATTTTCTGGAATATAGTAACTATATTAAATCACAAAATAAAATATGTCTTCCTTCTACATATATTTCTATGGTTACTTAAAGTAAACAAATCTCTAGTCATGGTTACTACTGGGTTACAGGGTGCTGTTACCTCTGGTTAGTTATGCTGATGACCCAAAGCAAAATGAAAGAAATTTGAGATAAATTGTTTTTGCATAGCTTAAAGAATACAAGTAGGTCAGAAAGTTAAGGTCTGATGAGAGAAAAAATTAATTTTTCTCATGTGAAGGCAGGAAAGTTTCCTTTAAATATTTTGCCCATTGAGTACATGAGGTGTTCCATTAAGGGTGGAAATGCAGACTAGCAAGGACAAAATCTGGCTTAAAAGGAACCCTGATGAAAAAAAAAGACTTAAAATCTTAAAGCTAAAAGTCACCTCGGGGCAGGGGGGAGAGAGTCAATTCTGAGAATCCCATACAGGCTATGCAGGTAAAGGAACAGCTGACTACAAAAGTAACATAATTTCAGAGAATCAAGAATAGAAGAATAGAGGAAATCTGTATTTTGTGAAGATAGTTTAACTCTGATATCAGAACTTGACATAAGTGACAAAACCACACACCAATTTTACCTACTACTCTTGGCATCAAAATCCTAACTTATTAAAATGCTAATTAATGATTTATGAATAGTTGCAGAGACATTTCCCATCTCTAAAAAGCTTAGCTTTGTTTACATTTTTGTTCTTTTAAAGTAAGTCAGGTTCTTCAGTATAAGAAGTGCTTGCTCCAGATGTTCTGTATATACAATGGAATATTACTCAACCATAAAATAATGAAACAATGTCATTTACCGAAACATGGATGGACCTAGGGATCATCATATTATGTGAAGTAAGTCAGATAGAAAGAGACAAATATCATATGGTATGATGTATACGTAGAATCTAAAAAAAAAAAAAAAAGATACAAATGAACTTATTTACAGAACAGAAGTAGAGTCACAGATATAGGAAACAAACTTATGGTTACCAAAGGGACTAATGAAGGGTGTAGGGAGAGGTAAATTAGAAATTTGGGATTAACATGTACACACTCAGTTCAGTCGCTCAGTCGTGTCCAACTCTTTGCAACCCCATGAATCGCAGCACACCAGGCCTGCCTGTCCATCACCAACTCCCGGAGTTCACCCAGACTCATGTCCATCGAGTCAGTGATGCCATCCAGCCATCTCATCCTCTGTCATCCCCTTCTCCTCCTGCCCCCAATCCCTCCCAGCATCAGAGTCTTTTCCAATGATTCAACTCTTCGCATGAGGTGGCCAAAGTACTGGAGTTTCAGCTTCAACATCATTCCTTCCAAAGAAATCCCAGGGCTGATCTCCTTCAGAATGGACTGGTTGGATAGTACTATATATAAAATAGGGAAACAACAAGGACCTACTGTGTAGCACAGGGAACTATACACAATATCTTGTAATGACCTGTAATAGGAAAGAATCTGAGAAAGAACATATATATATATTTTGTTTGTAGGTGTATATAACTGAATCACTGTGCTGTACACTTGAGACTAACACAACATTGTAAATCAAACATATGTCAACATAAATAAATAAATGAAATTAGAGGAAAAGCATTAAAAAAATAAAAGTGACCTCAGGGATCATGTCAGCATACTGCCTTTCAAAACACAGGGTGGGACCAATTATACTCATAGCATTTATTGACTGAACTGCTGATGTGCCGCTTACCTATATAATAGATCATATTCCACTCTTATAACGAAAGCCTAGAGTAAACCGTGCTCTCCTTCCCTGAATGTCAGGATGCTCAGAATCAGTTCTTACGGCCAACATCAGCAACCGTATTGATGCTTGGTATTAACTCTTAGAAGGAGCTTATTTGTTTCTTCCATTTGCCATTGCTTCGATTTCTTATTTCTATTTTATTCATCTTATGCTGTATATCATTCCTTAACTAAAATTAAAAGTTTGAGAAAGCCATAAGGGACTCCTCCAGCTCAAGTCCCTCCTCAGAGAAGTCCACAGTTCCCAGGGGGAGGATTGCTTTCGTATCCTTGCCAGGCTCAACCACTGGCTGGGAGCTGCCTGCAGGAAGTATGAAACCAGTAAAAACACAAGGATGGAATTCAGAGAACAAGTGGAGAACTTCAGTCAAAATTTATACTATCCGTAGTTTGCCTTTGATGACACGCATTCTCGTAGTCACCAGAGAGCCCTGGGACAGCAATAAGGTCTTCTGTCTTAAAAACTTTCCATAATTTATCTAATAAGTCGCTTCAGTTGTGTCCAACTCTTTGCAACCATATGGACTGTAGCCCACCAGGCTCCTCTGGCCATGGGATTCTCCAGATGAGAATACTGGAGTGAATTGCCATGCTGTCCTCCAGAGGATCTTCCCAACCCAGGGAGTGAACCTGTACCTCTTTTGTTTCCTGCATTGTCAGATGGGTTCTTTACCACCAGTGCCACCTGGCAAGAGCCAAATGTGTACCATAGTCAGATGCCAATAGGGTAAATTTGGATATGCATTATTACAATAGACTTGACTCTGCAGGTCTCTTTATTACAACAGAGTTTGTTCCAAGGGTCTCTGCCTCAAACAGCCTGCTCCGAGTTCTAGCTTGAAGTTTGCAAACTAAATTTAAGTCATAACATACCAATAATCTGATATTGAATACAGTCAACAAAAGTAAATGTATAAGAGCAAATTTATATCATCTAAGAGCACCATACACTCACATTTAAGTGTCTGCAGAGTCATATACTTTTATACTTAGAAAATCTGAGAAAATTAGGTAAATTGACTTTGCTTGAAAGTCACAACTCTCTAGGTGCCTAATCACAATTTACTTATACTACAAATATTATATTATTATACTGTTATAAAATAATATGGGCTTCCCTGGTGGCTCAGATGGTAAAGAATCTGCCTGCTAATGCAGAACCCTGTGTTTGATCCCTGGGTCAGGAAGATACCCTGGAGAAGAGAATGGCAACCCACTCCAGTATTCTTGCCTGGAGAATTCCATGGACAAAGGAGACTTATTGACTATAACCCGTGGGGTTGCAAAGAGTCGGACACCACTGAACAATTAACACTTTCACTTTCATAAAGTAATTATTAATATAATATAAATTAACATGTATATTAAACTTCTATATTCAGTTCAGTTCAGTAGCTCAGTCGTGTCCGACTCTTTGCCACCCCATGATTGCAGCACGCCAGGCCTCCCTGTCCATCATCAACTCCCGGAGTTCACTCAGACTCACGTCCATTGAGTCGGTGATGCCATCCAGCCATCTCATCCTCTGTCGTCCCCTTCTCCTCCTGCCCCCAATCCCTCCCAGCATCAGAGTCTTTTCCAATGAGTCAACTCTTTGCATGAGGTGGCCAAAGTACTGGAGTTTCAGCTTCAGCATCATTCCTTCCAAAGAAATCCCAGGGCTGATCTCCATCAGAATGGACTGGTTGGAGCTCCTTGCAGTCCAAGGAACTCTCAAGAGTCTTCTCCAACACCACAGTTCAAAAGCATCAATCCTTCAGTGCTCAGCCTTCTTCACAGTCCAACTCTCACATCCATACATAACCACAGGAAAAACCATAGCCTTGACTAGACGGACCTTTGTTGGCAAAGTAACGTCTCTGGTTTTGAATATGCTATCTAGGTTGGTCATAACTTTCCTTCCAAGGAGTAAGCATCTTTTAATTTCATGGCGCAATCACCATCTGCAGTGATTTTGGAGCCCCAAAAAATAAAATCTGACACTGTTTCCACTGTTTCCCCATCTATTTCCCATGAAGTGATGGGACCGGATGCCATGATCTTCATTTTCTGAATGTTGAGCTTTAAGCCAACTTTCTCACTCTCCACTTTCACTTTCAATCGCAGCACTTTTATAATAGCCAGGACATGGAAGCAACCTAGATGTCCATCAGCAGATGAATGGATAAGAAAGCTGTGGTACATATACACAATGGAGTATTACTCAGCCATTAAAAAGATTTCATTTGAATCAGTTCTAATGAGGTGGATGAAACTGGAGCCTATTATACAGAGTGAAGTAAGCCAGAAGGAAAAACACCAATACAGTATACTAACGCATATATATGGAATTTAGAAAGATGATAACAAAAACCCTGTGTACGAGACAGCAAAAGAGACACTGATGTATGGAACAGTCTTATGGACTCTGTGGGAGAGGGAGAGGGTGGGAAGATTTGGGAGAATGGCATTGAAACATGTAAAATATCATGTATGAAACGAGATGCCAGTCCAGGTTCAATGCACGACACTGGATGCTTGGGGCTAGTGCACTGGGATGACCCAGAGGGATGGTATGGGGAGGGAGGAGGGAGGAAGGAGGAGGGTTCAGGATGGGGAGCACATGTATACCTGTGATGGATTCATTTTGATATTTGGCAAAACTAATACAATTATGTAAAGTTTAAAAATAAAATAAAATTTAAAAAAAAAAAGAGGCTTTTGAGTTCCTCTTCACTTTCTGCCGTAAGGGTGGTGTCATCTGCATATCTGAGGTTATTGATATTTCTCCCGGCAATCTTGATTCCAACTTGTGTTTCTTCCAGTTCAGCATTTCTCATGATGTAGTCTGCATAGAAGTTAAATAAGCAGGGTGACAATATACAGCCTTGACGAACTCCTTTTCCTATTTGGAACCAGTCTGTTGTTCCATGTCCAGTTCTAACTGTTGCTTCCTGACCTGCAAACAGATTTATCAAGAGGCAGGTCAGGTGGTCTGGTATTCCCATCTCTTTCAGAATTGTCCACAGTTTATTGTGATCCATGCAATCAAAGGCATTGGCATAGTCAAGAAAGCAGAAATAGATGTTTTTCTGGAACTCTCTTGCTTTTTCAATGATCCAGCAGATATTGGCAATTTGATCTCTGATTCTCTGCCTTTTCTAAAACCAGCTTGAACAATTGGAAGTTCACAGTTCACGTATTGCTGAAGCCTGGCTTGGAGAATTTTGAGCATTACTTTACTAGCGTGTGAGATGAGTGCAATTGTGTGGTAGTTTGAGCATTCTTTGGCATTGCCTTTCTTTGGGACTGGAATGAAAACTGACCTTTTCCAGTCCTGTGGCCACTGCTGAGTTTTCCAAATTTGCTGGCATATTGAGTGCAGCACTTTCACAGCATCATCTTTCAGGATTTGGAGTAGCTCAACTGGAATTCCATCACCTCCACTAGCTTTGTTCATAGTGATGCTTTCTAAGGCCCACTTGACTTCACATTCCAGGATGTCTGGCTCTAGGTCAGTGATGTAACCATCATGATTATCTGGGTCTTGAAGATCTTTTTTGTACAGTTCTTCTGTGTATTCTTGCCACCTCTTCTTAATATCTTCTGCTTCTGTTAGGTCCATACCATATCTGTCCTTTATCGAGCCCATCTTTTCATGAAATGTCCCCTTGGTATCTCTAATTGTCTTGAAGAAATCTCTAGTCTTTCCCATTCTGTTGTTTCCCTCTATTTCTTTGCATTGATCACTGAGGAAGGCTTTCTTATCTCTTCTTGCTATTCTTTGGAACTCTGCATTCAGATGCTTATATCTTTCCTTTTCTCCTTTGCTTTTTGCTTCTCTTCTTTTCACGGCTATTTTTAAGGCCTCCTCAGACAGCCATTTTGCTTTTTTGCATTTCTTTTCCATGGGGATGGTCTTGATCCCTGTCTCCTGTACAATGTCATGAACCTCCTTCCATAGTTCATCAGGCACTCTATCTATCAGATCTAGGCCCTTAAATCTATTTCTCACTTCCACTGTATAATCATAAGGGATATGATTTAGGTCATACCTGAATGGTCTAGTGGTTTTCCCTACTTTCTTCAATTTCAGTCTGAATTTGGCAATAAGGAGTTCATGATCTGAGCCACAGTCAGCTCCTGGTCTTGTTTTTTTGACTGTATAGAGCTTCTCTCCAAGGCAGGGGTGGTGGCCGAGAGGAGCTACCCAAACTTCTATATTAACTATATATATAATTAACATACTAGTATCAACACTTCTAAAGAATTTTAATTTATTTTTACTCATTTAATTTTCACAACACTATGATGAAGAAAAATTATAATCACCATGTTTTTATTTTGAAATCCAATTTTATTATTGATTTTTCTGATCACAGAAATAGCACATACTCATAGTAAATATTTTTAAAATAACCTAGGTTTAGAGAAGTATATAATATTGTAAATAGTTAAAATACTCCATAAATGTTATCACTTATTCTCAGGATAATTTTTAACATGTGATATATCTTCTTGCATATTTTTATATTCTTTGGTAACATTACTAATATTGATATTTTATCAAATGCAAGATTAGAGTACATGTATTTTTAAACTCATATTTTTTCACTTCAGTCAGTTCTGTTCAGTAGCTCAGTCGTCTCCAACTCTTTGTGATTCCATGAATTGCAGCACACCAGGCCTCCCTGTCCATCACCAACCAGCAGAGTTCATTCAAACTCATGTCCATCAAGTCGATGATGCCATCCAGCCATCTCATCCTCTGTCGTCCCCTTCTCCTCCTGCCCCGAATCCCTCCCAGCACAGAGACTTTTCCAATGAGTCAACTCTTCGCATGAGGTGGCCAAAATATTGGAGTTTCTTCAGCTTTAGCATCATTCCTTCCAAAGAAATCCCAGGGCTGATCTCCTTTAGAATGGACTGGTTGGATCTCCTTGCAGTCCAAGGGGCTCTCAAGAGTCTTCTCCAACACCACAGTTCAAAAGCATCAATTCTTCGGTGCTCAGCCTTCTTCACAGTCCAACTCTCACATCCGTACATGACCACTGGAAAAACCATAGCCTTGACTAGATGGACCTTTGTTGGCAAAGGAATGTCTCTGCTTTTGAATATGCTATCTAGGTTGGTCATAACTTTCCTTCCAAGGAGTGAGCATCTTTTAATTTCATGGCTGCAATCACCATCTGCAGTGATTTTGGAGCCCCCAAAAATAAAGTCTGACACTGTTTCCACTGTTTCCCCATCTATTTCCCATGAAGTGATGGGACCAGATGCCATGATCTTCGTTTTCTGAATGTTGAGCTCTAAACCAACTTTTTCAACTTTCCTCTTTCACTTTCATCAATAGGCTTTTCAGTTCCTCTTCACTTTCTGCCATAAGGGTGATGTCATCTGCATATCTGAGGTTATTGATATTTCTCCCGGCAATCTTGATTCCAGCTTGTGTTTCTTCCAGTCCAGCATTTCTCATGATGTACTCTGCATATAAATTAAATAAGCAGGGTGACAATATACAGCCTTGATGAACTCCTTTTCCTATTTGGAACCGGTTTGTTGTGGCATGTCCAGTTCTAACTGTTGCTTCCTGACTTGCATATAGGTTTCTCAAGGGGCAGGTCAGGTGCTATGGGATTCCCATCTCTTTCAGAATTGTCCACATTTATTTTGATCCACACAGTCAAAGGCTTTGGCATAGTCAATAAAGCAGAAATAGATGTTTTTCTAGAACTCTCTTGCTTTTTCAATGATCCAGCAGATATTGGCAATTTGATCTCTGATTCCTCTGCCTTTTCTAAAACCAGCTTGAACAACTGGAAGTTCACAGTTCACATATTGCTGAAGCCTGGCTTGGAGAATTTTGAGCATTACTTTACTAGCGTGTGAGATGAGTGCAATTGTGCGGTAGTTTGAGCATTCTTTGGCATTGCCTTTCTTTGGGACTGGAATGAAAACTGACCTTTTCCAGTCCTGTGGCCACTGCTGAGTTTTCCAAATTTGCTGGCATATTGAGTGCAGCACTTTCACAGCATCATCTTTCAGGATTTGAAATAGCTCAACTGGAATTCCATCACCTCCACTAACTTTGTTCATAGTGATGCTTTCTAAGGCCCACTTGACTTCAAATTCCAGGATGTCTGCCCTAAACATCTTTTTAGATGTGGAAACTCAGACACAGAGTTGAAGTGCCTTGCCTAAGATTCCACAGCAAGTAAGTGCTCAAGTCACATTTGAGCCCAGGGGCTCAGTCTTCAGAATTGTGCTCTTATCCATCCACTGCACGTCTCTTGTACCTCCTCTGCTGATATTGCTTTAGGAGTAATGTGGGATAGTAAGAGTCTCAGTGAGATCCACAAAAGTCATCAGCTCTGCATGTATCATGGCTCCCTCCGTCTTAATTGCATAAAGAATCACAGTAAACTGACAATTTATGAATTCAGCCAAGACCTGTCATTTTATCAGTGTGTTCATGCTAATGGACAGGGTTTCTCAAATTATAAGTTAATTCCCTTTAAGTGGGTCATGACTAATATTTTTTAAAAAGAAGTAAAAGAGTTTAGAAAACACAAGAAGGCATTCAGTGTAATAGAGGTGAAGTGTGTTTGTGTGTATGTGTGTGTATGTGTTGATTTTTTAACTAAAGGTAGTGGTTATAAGAAAAAAATTAAATATTTATTCAAGGAGCCAACATATCCCCTTTTAAAAATATTAATTCTAGGGACTTCTGTGATGGTCTAGTGGTTACGAATCTGCCTTCCAATGCAGGGGATTCAGGTTTAATCCCTGGTTTGCCAACTAAAATCCCACATGCCACAGAGTGGGGCAACTACTGAGCCCCTGTGCCATGTGCCAAATAAATAAATATTTTTTAAAAAGGAGTTAACCCTATTGCCCACCTGTGGATCATTAGCAATAACAGCACTGGATACTACTACTACTACTAAGTCTCTTCAGTTGTGTCCAACTCTGTGTGACCCCATGGACTGCAGCCCACCAGGCTTCTCCGACCATAGGATTCTCCAGGCAAGAACACTGGAGTGGGTTGCCATTTCCTTCTCCAATGCATGAAAGTGGAAAGTGAAATTGAAGTCGCTCAGTCATGTCCGACCCTTAGCGGCCCCATGGACTACAGCCTACCAGGCTCCTCCATCCATGGGATTTTCCAGGCAAGAGTACTGGAGTTGGGTGCCATTGCCTTCTCCCAACGGCACTGGATAGTCAACACATTTTAAGTAGAAAAGTTTGGAGTTTCATCTGATCCAGATAGATTATACTCAGAACTGTTGCCACCACTTAGCCTGCCTATGAGAAGGTAATAAGGTAGAATGTGGAGTGTTGAAAATTAATCCTTGGGAAATCCCAGGAGGATTAATGCCTTTGGTTATTTAATCAGCCATCTTATTCTCTACCAACACAACCAAAAGAGCATTCATCTTTACTAGAACACTTGACACTGGTAAAAGCAGCTAAGTACCAAGCTTTCAGCTATTTCCTACTCTTATCTTTAAAATTCCTTTTTCTGCCTGCTCAGTGCACTAGCCTGACATTTTTCTTTGTTCTTATGGGCATATATCTAGCTTCCTCCCACAGATCTCTTGCATAGAAAGAACTGTACAGACTCTTAACATTTTTCTTCCCCCACGGATGTCAGAAATGCATAAGCATGCAGTGCGTGCTGGGCTGTGGGTGGCAAAGAGAGAAAGATCCCAGGCAGTCACAGGCAACATCTATTTCTTTTATGTACTGGTACATGATCTTCATATTCCTAAGGGGCCATAATTAGATGACTCTTACATCATCTGAGCAGTCAGTTATACTTTATTGCACACCCACTGTAGTCAGAACTCCATGTGAATGGTGGGAATGATGGCCCTCACACTCCAGGAACGTGCAATGCACTATAGAGACAAGGCAAACACGTGTGATTAAAAGATACTACTTCATACTTGAAGAAAAATAGAATGATTTTTCAAAATCTTTTCCAGATACAAATTACATTTTATTACAGATTCATGAGAATAAATGCTGTACACTTAGAAAACGTTTAATTATCTATATTTCCTTGAAATTTATTGAGATTTATGAATTTTGAATAATGCATTTTTATTTATTATTTTTTTGTTTGAGTCATTCTGATGAAAGATGGCAGATATTCACCCAAGCCAACAAATAATAACAATCTAAAAATAATATTTTCCATGGAAAAAAAGAGCAGTGGACATGCATCCAAGCAGCAGTCGCTCTGGAGAAACCAAACAAGTATAAATCACTGCTGAGCTTTCAAGATAAAAATGAAGGGATCTTCCATCATTTTTTCCCCCAGTTCTTCCAGTCAGAGCCTCCATTGCAGTCTTTCTCCTTGACCACTAAAGAACACTATAAACTGCATTTCTGTTCAGTTTAAGTATTTATAATAATAAAAAAAATCAGTATCACTCAAAGTTGTAATATCTAAAATGTGATGAATGCTTTTGCATTGATTTGCATCCCGTCCCCTGGTGGCTCAGACAGTAAACAGTCTGCCTGAAATGCAGGAGACTGGGATTTGATTCCCCAGTCAGGAAGAACCCCTGGAGGAGGAAATGGGCAACCTACTCCAGTATCTTATATCTTGCCTAGAGAATTCCATGGACAAGGGAACCTGGTGGGCTACACTCCATAGGGTCACAAAGAGCTGGACATGACTAAGGGCTTCCCTAGTAGCACAGACTTAGCAGCAGCAGCAGCAGTAGCTCACATGGTAAAGAATCTCCCTGCAATGCAGGAGACCCAGGTTCGATCCCTGAGTCAGGAAGATCCCCTGGAGAAAGAAATGGCAACCTACTCCAGTACTCTTGCTTGGAGAATTCCATGGACGGGGGAGCCTGGTGGGCTCAGTTCATGGGATCTCAAAGAGTCAGACACGACTGGGTGACTAACTTTCAACTTTCACTTTTCAAGAGATTTACACCTCTTACAGTAGGTGATATGGGCTATAGTCTAAAATGATAAACTTGTTCAAGTTTTATTTCTGGCCAGTTCTTGAAGATATAATACTAACACCCAGGCTTTGTCATGCCAAATTTAATCATCTATACAGGAGGAACACATGATTTAATGTACAGTTGTTTGTATCCCATTATTCAGTGATAAACGGTTTTTACAGATCATCCAAAATGCCAACGTTTTGAATCTGCAAAGAAATCCAGAAAGAAAAGTAAATACTATAATCTGACTCTGACTCTAGATTTATTATTTTCCTACAGTTAACACTTCACCACCAGAAGCATCATCTTTCAGAACCGCTACATTATCCTCAATATCAGTTACAACTGCAGAAAACATCTCCCAGTCTCAAGGTATGAATTCTGTGTGCATGAGTGGAAGCTTGCTTTGCTTGACTACTCCTCACCAAGAAAATGTCACCAATTTAAAAAAACAGACTACTGAGATATAACTGATAGAGAAAACCAGACTGCACATTCTCAGAACGGGAGGGGGCATGAGAAGACTTTTGGAGGGGATGGCTGTGTCTGTTACCTTGATTGTGGGGATGGCTTCACGGGTATGTGCTTGTGTCCAAACTCTTCAGACTGTATACATTAACTCCCTACCAATCTCGAGTCATAACACAGGACTCTTTCAGAATGAGATAAAATGTTTTCACTCGAAGCTTCATACCTATCCATCACAGAGGCTACCTAAATAGAGAAGTGGGGAGGTGAGGGAAGGCTTATGAGGACTGGCACACATTAACCTAAGCTGACATTTTTTTTTTCTTAAAATAATAGGCCTTGAGAATGCAAAAAATGCAAGCGCTTCTACAACCAGCCCCTCTTATTCCAGTGAGTAACACATATATCTTCATTCAATGCAGTAAGTAGATCTGCAGAATGTTTGAATGTCACCAGTAAGGGAAAGGATTCAACTATAAACAGCCTTTTCTCAACTTTACTTAACCTGCAATCCCATTATAATCCCATATAACTGCTTCGAAAGTTTTCTTCTATTGAATCTTGTTTTAATAAATACACTTTGAGCATTTTTTCCCTTACTTTGCTGCTGCTGCTGCTGCTGCTGCTGCTGCTAAGTCACTTCAGTCGTGCCCAACTCTGTGCGACCCCATTGACGGCAGCCCACCAGGCTCCCCCGTCCCTGGGATTCTCCAGGCAAGAACACTGGAGTGGGTTGCCATTTCCTTCTCCAGTGCATGAAAGTGAAAAGTGAAAGTGAAGTCGCTCAGTCATGTCCAACTCTTAACGACCCCATGGACTGCAGCCCACCAGGCTCCTTCCTTACCTTAGTGCCAAGCAATTACCACCAGAGGTCACGGTGAATTGATGGGGCTAGCCTCAAATAAGCCAAAATGCACAGGCAGAGATCTCCATAAAAATGAAAATTCACCTTTACAGAACTTTATCTTAATGTCAAAAGCAGCCTTTTAAGAAATTCTCCATTTTAGCAAAAACATATATATATAATCTTATAACATACTGTATATACTAACACTGAATAGAGAGGATATTCATGAATTTCCCTGGAAATTAAGAATAAGATGAATATATATATATATGCAGCTGTGATGAAAAAAGATTGTCTTAGGTTTAGGTAAAGTCATCCCATTCAAGAAGTCAGCACCGCATTTATGGAGCTGCTGTGTCATGGCATCTTTATTTCAGGAAGCACTAGTGACCACATGCAAGATCTAATATGAACCCAGCAAGACCTGCTTAAAATAATTATTTAACCATAACAGTGAAGTGTAACCCACCCTACAAATGAATTGGAGAGCTATTCTCAACCCCTGATAAATATAAGCATTACATATGCGAGTAGATGAGAACACCTGACTAGTAACTGTAACTTCTGTATCTCTACTTAAATTCCTGTGACAGCTTTTTCCTTTCATCACTCTTGTTTTAACCTGGGAAATCACTGCCAGACAAGAAGGCAAATTCTAAAACACACAGCAAAACCCCTCTCTTAATAAGAACAGGAAAAACTCACCCTAATTACTACGGCAGCAGCACCACACCCACAAGTAGACATTCATAAATATACACATATTTCTTAGACCACGTTGTTGCACTGTAATATCCATTTATATTCAGTTATGTTCTAATTTTCAGATATTATTACAGAAAGATATTTGTGATTTTCTTAGGAAGTCAGCTTTATGACCAGAGTATTTTCAATAGAACCAGTAAGAGATATATCTTGTTTTCTTTTAGTTTTATTGAGCTACAATTGACATACAACATTGTATAAGCTTAAACGGTACTTACATCATAAAACTTATCACAATAGTAAACATCTATCATCTCATATAGATATAAAATTAAAGAAATATAAAAATATTGTGATGAGAATTCAAGATTTTGTTACTCTCTTAACTTTCATATATAACATTTGTTGTCTTTCAGTCACTTAGTCGTGTCCAACTCTTTGTGACCCCATGGACTGCAGCTCGCCAGGCTTCCCTGTCCTTCACCATCTCTCAGAGCTTGTTCAAACTCATGTTCTTTGAGTCAGTGATGCCATCCAACCATCTCGTCCTCTGTCATCCCTTTCTCCTCCTGCCTTCACTCTTTCCCAGCATCAGGGTCTTTTCTAATACGTCAGCGCTTTGCATCAGATGGCCAAAATGTTCGAGCTTCAGTTTCAGCATCAGTCCTTCTAATGAATATTCATACCTACAGCAGTGAATATATAACATACAACAGTGTTAATTATTAATATATTTAGCAAGTTGTACATTATATCCCTAGTACTTTTTATCTTCTAATTAGAAGTTTGTGCTTTTGACTCCCTTCATCCAAACTATACATTAGTAGCCTCAATGTAAAGTAGCGAAGAATATAAAGCATGCATATGTGTCTGGTTCTAAGGGACATCGTCTGTGTGGTCAGTCTCCCATTTCCTCATTCCTTCAGTCACCAAGAGAGTCTTCCTTAGATTTGGAGTTTTATTTCAGAAAGGCTACAAGACTGACATCAAGTGGGTACATCAGAAATAACAACTAAAGCATAACCCATGAATCAGATATATCTTCTTTGCTTAAAATGTAATGTTTTTAATAGAATGATGTTTAAAGAAGAAAGGAAGCATGCATGCTTTCTCTCAGTTCATAAACCATGTGTTGTGAGATTCAATACCCACTCTAACTGACAATGTCTCCAATACTTTTTAGGTATTATTTTGCCCATTGTTATTGCTTTGATTGTAATAACACTTTCAGTCTTCGTTCTGGTGGGTTTGTATCGAATGTGCTGGAAGACAGACCCAGGTAGGTAACCATGTTTTGTTTCATTTTGTTTTCCTAAAAGGAGAATATGGTTGCTCAGCCTAAACTTGAATTTAAACTCTTAGTGAGAGAGAGGAAATGTACTCAAGAACGAAATGCTATATTGGTTGATCACAGAAATACAGAGAAAGGGTAGGAATCAATTGAGTGCTGGTGAATGTAAGGAATTAACTACTAATGGTAGGTGGGGGCTTCCCTGGTGGCTCAGATGGTAAAAAAAAAAAAATCTGCCTGCAATGCCAGAGACCTGAGTTCTATCCCTGGGTCGGGAAGATCCACTGGAGAAGGGAATGGCTACCCACTCCATCATTCTTGCCTGGGGAATTCCACGGACAGAAGAGCCTGGCAGCCTACAGTCCATGGGGTCACAGAGTCGGACACGACTGAGTGACTAACACTTTCACTAATGGCGGATATTATAGAATACAGGCACATTCTTTTTAACGAAAAAGCCCTAGTTTTGTGGCTGGTTGGGGAGTATGGTACTAAAGATGGCATAAAATGACATGCCTTAGCTATAGTGAAGACTTGTTCCATTACCATGTAACAGAATAAAGAGAAATACTGGGACCCATAATTTCCCTGTGGGACCCATAATTTCAAGAAGAGTGTTTTGTGTCTTACTTCCCTCTTGGGAGGCACAGCTTCCTTCCTATGAAGGTGTCTTCCAGGACTGTTGTGTTCTACTAATTTAATTAGTTCTTCCAGATTGAACACTATTGCCATTTTTAGAGGGATTCTAGTTCCACAATTCTTTGTGATCCTCCTTAATCTCTCCATTAGCAACGAAAAGTCTTGCTTCTTTCATTTGATATGACATGGCCTTCTTTTACATCCTCACTGTTTGTTTTCTTCTTTTTGCTGTTTCATCTTCTCCTCCCTGCTTCTTGAATATTTATGGCTCCCCTAATTGCATTTTATTTTAAAGTGTTTTTAAAAATAAACTTTTAACCTTAAGGATAGATTTAGGTTTACAGAAAAGTTGTGAAGATAGTTGCAGAGAGTTCCCTTAATAATAATTAATAATACCTTTATTATTAAACTCTTACATTAGTATGATATAATTGCCACAATTAACCAAAATTGATATATTATTAACTGAAATCCCCATTTTATTCAAATTACTTTCAATCTTTATTCAGTCTTTTTTTCTGTTCTAGGAACTTGAGCACTCTTCATTGGATGCTTGTCTAAATCCCCCTTCAGTTCCCAGAAACTCGCCTATGTTACCTTAAACTTTTATCTGTCTTCTCATTTCAGACACCTTCCTGGTTGTATTAATATAATGGAGCTCCATGTATTCTGCTTCATCCATGTTATTCCTTCTCCTAGATTGTCCAGCCCGCTGCTTAACTTTTATAATACACCTAATCACCTTCTTATTCATTAGGATTTACCTTAAAAGCAGATTTAATCTATATTTTTTTAACATCTCATCTCTTTAAGCAGAGTAGAGTGTTTTGACTCTGTAGAATTTGACTCTATAGATATTATTTATCACATTATAGTGTAGTTACTTCTGTATAAGCCTACTTCCTCTGCAAGTCAAACATCTTATTCTGTTTAGGCTGTTGTAACAAAAATGCTGTAGACTAGATGACTTAAACAACAAAAATTTAATTCTCACAGTTCTGGAGCCTAAGTTCAAGCAAAGCACCATCAGATTTGACGTCTGATGAACACACTCTTCCTGGTTTTTATACCTGCCTGTGTCTTCACGTGGGAGAAGGGACAACAGAACTCTCAGGGTCTTTTTAACAAGGGCACAAAGCCTTTCCTGAGGACTCTTCCCTCATGACCTAATTGCTTTCCAAAGGCCCAGCATCCTAATACCATTACATTGGGCATCAAGATTTAACATATGAATGTTAGACTAGACTAGACTAAGTCGCTCAGTCATGTCCGACTCTTTGCTACCCCATGGACTGTAGCCTACCAGGCTCCTCTGTCCATGGGATTTTCCGGGTAATAGTACTGGAGTGGATTGCCATTTTCTTCTCCAGGGGATCTTCCTGACCCAGGGATCGAACCCAGGTCTCCTGCATTGTAGACAGGCGCTTTACCGTCTGAGCCACCAGGGAAGTCTGAATGTTAGGGGAACACAAACTTTCAGTCCATAGCATCAGACAACCCCTCCAAGTCACAAACTACATATCACTCACGTTGCATTGTGGGTAACACAGAGCAGAGAGAGCCTTACTGAATCTTGTAAATTTTAGTGAAATAAAACCTTTCCTTTCCTCACTTTAATTCTAAATAGTTCCCTAATAGAACTCTACCTAAGACTCATAGACTGTTAAAAGAGTAAGAATCACTCATTTTTATAGCATATACGAGCCATGCTCTTTCTCGGTTGCCGTGTGGACAGCGTGCCCCAGGACACTAATGAACGCTGCTCCTGAGGCCAGTCCCTGACCCTGCAGGGTGTGGACAGCTTGGCACCTGTGCCTGACAGTGCAAAGGGAAGTAACGAGATGAAAACAGCAGTGTTCATTTTAGCTCTTGCTGGAAAATAAGAAGAAAACAAATCAATGTCTTTCCCTTTGGGAGTTAAGTGAATAAACTTCTTAATAATGTCTGAACTATGTTTCCTCACTCAGTTTCCAGAGGGGAAGTAGCATTTTTATAAACCAGTTTGATTTCTCTAAGTTCCTAAACCACCAATCAGGAAATCAACCAATCAAGTGGAAAACAGAGAGTGCTGAGTATATAGAATAGGAAAAAAATTTGTACAAATTTTGTAAAACTTTTTTTGTAAAAAAAAGCAGCATTCATTTATAAAAATACTGTGTACTGAAACACTGCTTTGCATAGGGAGATTTGTAAATAAATTATTTGAAAAGTTGGTGATGATGAACCATACCATTTAGGAAATAAACGTGTAAGATTCCTACCACTATGGAATTATTCTGAAGACAGGGAGTAGTTTATAACCAAATTGGGCAGTTGGACAATTAGCCAAATCCATTTGATTGTTGTCAGCTTTGTTTTCTACACAGAATTTACAGCATTGTTACCTTAAATTAGTGCCATAAAACACCTGCAGTTAATCGGTCTTCAAGTATGTGGGTGAGACTTCATTAAGTTCAGAAAATTCGTAAACCTACTCTACTCTCTGGAAGCCAACATGAATCAGAGGTTTTTGTATGAAACTAAACTTACCTGGATAATGCTGACAGTAGTGTGAACCTTAACCCTATTGAGAATGGCATAGGAAGAATCCGTACCAGCAATTCCAAGAGCCTGGCTTCCCACGTGGTAGCTCTCAGCTGAAGCTGAGGAATAGCAAGCGGCTGCTGGCTTGAAAAAAAAAAAAAAAGAGAGAGAATGGCATATATGCATGAAGTAATCTGCTGGTGTGCATCTGTCTGCTAGTGAACCCATATTACAGTCTTCTAAGGAAAGATATTAAAGCAAGCATACAAGAAAATATCTGTTTCATCATGCAACAAGGCTATGAGCATTACAGGTGATATCATATGTAACAGCTATAGTGGGAATTTTTAAATATTGTTAAAACATTTAACTGATGGTAGGAAAGATGAAGTTAGATCTAGTTGGTAAACAGCATATGTTGGAGTATCTTAGCCAACGTGACAGAAATAGAAGTAGCCAAAACTTGAGTGGAAATCAAGGTCTTTATAAGATAATAATGGTCAAAGTCAGGAGAATGATATTCAAAGGCATATCCTGATGACCAGAGCTATCTTAGATGTGAAAGGAAATCTAAGAGATAAGAACCAGTAGCCATGGAATAAATCACAGCAAAATCAGGAAGAAAGCAAGGACTTTAAGCAATTCCATTAACTATTTTGACTAATAGGCCATAGATTAATGCAAGTTTTGACCAGCATCTCCTGCTCCAACGAGGCTATGGTCCTTTGCAAAATGAATCACCCTGTGTTCACAGTCTAACCAAATGCTTGTGGACCAGCCTGGCAAAGCGGGTGGAAGATTAGCTGCAGTTAGTAGCCTCAGTGACATTTTTCAGGGTACTTTTGAGAGGCTGAATCCATGGGCTTCAGATGCAATTAGAAGCAATATCTGCCTTGTGGCTCACAACAGATATGGAGATTTGGGTCCCCAGAAAGAGCAACGTATAAAGAAAAGCCAAAAAATCAATTCTCAGTTCTGAAAAGGTAATTCAAGACTTTGAGGCTAATTTGTTTTCAGAGATATTGAAATAAATGGAGACAGGTTTTGGTGTCTGTGGAATGTGTGATAATAGATAATATTCCACACTGTGCTATGAAACGATAAGGTTAAAATCAGTCCAGAACCCAGTTCAGTGGAGTTGGCCTATTTGAGACTAGACCGTGAATGTATTAGCTGTGACTGAGGAATGAGTGGTAACCATCTCCGAGGAAATGATCAGTGGGACAAGGAATAGGGGGAGAGATTAAAAAGTTAAGAATTGGCTTTAGAAGCATCTTTGCATAGAAAGTGGCGGGAGTCTCAGGGTTTTTGTAGCCAAGCTGTTAGCAATTCTAATAACAATTTCCTCATCTCCTAGGCACACAGGAAAATGGAAATGAACAGTAAGTAACTCTGCATCATTTTTTTTTTCTGGAAGCTCTATTTTTTACATTAGGAAAAGCATTGATCCTCTACTCATACTTTTGTTTTTTAAAGCGTTTGGGTAGAAGGTACAATATCTGGGATTTGGCCACCTATTTGTCAGGGAGCTTTCTCTATTCAAAAGAGAAATCCCAACAACTAAAAGAGAAGGTTCCTCTTAAGCTTGGATAAAGTGGTAAAATTACAAATAAAAAGTTGAAAAGGAAGATAGAGGAGTGAATACAGCCATGAGGAAAAAAATCATAGACAAACATTCTAGATTTTTAAAATAGCTTTCCCATAGAAATTTTCAATATGCTTCTCACAATTAGGTAAAATCGTGCCTACACCTTGAGAGAGCTCTGAGTGGCTTTACTTTAACAGCAAATGGTTACCCTGCTTGGGCTTGATTAAAACAAACAAAGCGGTCCTTAGCAATCCAGTCAAGCGCTACAATCAAGATGCAGCAAAGAGACACACTATTTTAATGTCAAAACCAAATTCTGTGTTTTCTGTGTTGACCTGTCTTTATAGCCTGCTTAATTGTGGGTGTTTTTGTATATTCACTGGGTCATAAACTTTAAGAATAATGTCCCTATACCACCTGGCCTTCCAAATTTAAAGGATAGGTTCTTGAAATGTCCAAGGAGAGGAACTGGGGTTTGAAACTATTTTGAACTGAGAAGGGTTAGGTGGGAACTCTTGTTGAAATAGACAGTTCAGACACCTCACTGCAATATCCACGATCCCATGAAAATGAATGTCTCCAGAACTCAGACCGGTCTAAAAGGTTTGGAAACTCTTCTATGTCTTCCTCCTCACAATTCAGAAATGAAGGCACGTGTAAAATGGACTCTGAGACAAGTGTTTCATATGACCCATTTTGACATTTAGTTTATCTGATGATCGTCACTGTAACAGAATGACAGAGATTTATTGACTTGATTCCAGAAGTGAACGTGCTTTAAAAGTTTGTGTCTGTATATGAAGAGACACAAGTTTTGCAATAGAAACACCTAAAAATATATATGTATAAGTATTTTGTCTTTCTGTTTATATTATGTTTTCTTTGTTTCACAGATATGTAATACTAATTACTGTGGTATTAACTTAATGTTTTCTGTTTCAAATAGACCTCAGTCCGATAAAGAGAGTGTGAAGCTTCTCACTGTTAAGACAATTTCTCATGAGTCTGGTAAGCTCCCAATATGTTGATTAGATGAAAAATGGTTATTTCAAAATCTAACTTGAATTTTGTTTGTTACCACAATAAAAAAGTATAACTTCTTTAGAAATAATTATTAACCCCAAGAAATAAAGAAATTCTCCTATGAGGGAAAAGTGAGCCCTAGAAATACCATTTGGGATAAGATATTAGACTATCTGACTTTGATAGGTTGCATGTAGATGTATTCTAAAGAATGAGTGATGACTAGAGGCATTTTCTATCCTGCAGTAGTGGCAGAAAAAACATTAAGCATGCCACGGGGTTTTTTTTTTAAGTATTGTTGTTTTGTTATTTTTGGTAATGGCTGTGTATAACCACTTGGAACTTGGATTCATCAATTAAAATGTAAATCATATCTTGTATCATTTCACATCATTTTAATTGAGCTTCTCAATGAGGACAAAATACAATTCTCTATTGATATAGTTTATATTTCTTTTTCCAGTTTCTTAGGTTTTGATTTTGTTTGGTTTGAAATGTAAAAAGTTTTTCAACATATAGATATGATTTGTATGAGTTATATTTGTATCAAGAATAATGAAAAATGGGATGCTAGATAGCTTTTAAAAATTAAAAAAAAGGCAAACTCCTTTTTTGTACTGAGTAGACCAAATATTTAAAACTCCAATATTTCAAAACAAGAAAATAAAAAGTAATTTTAGTTTTACAAAACAATCTAGGTGGCTCTAACAAATATCAAGTTATATCCAAGATACTTAAAATATTCAACCACCCCAATTTTACCTATACAAAGTAGTCCCAGAATACATGTTATGTTAAAGTGAAAGATATCAGATGATAAACATTGTAAATATATTGCAGAAAACAATTTTGTAAAACAAAAGACTAAATATAGTCCCAATTCAAGAGCAAGATATCAAAGACTGATAGGGGTCCCAATTTCAGGTAGAGGATTCAAATTAGAACAGATTACAAACAAGAACTGAGAAGCAAGGGCACCCAAGATCTGCAGAGACATGGCCAAATCCCTCATGTGAGCATTTTCCTGAGACTTTCAGTGTTGTATCTTTCTGTTCTTTATTCCCACATTGTTTTCTTTTTTTTTTTTTTTTTTAATTTTATTTATTTATTTTTTTTTAAATTTTATTTTATTTTTAAACTTTACATAATTGTATTAGTTTTGCCAAATATCAAAATGAATCCGCCACAGGCATACATGTGTTCCCCATCCTGAACCCTCCTCCCTCCTCCCTCCCCACACCATCCCTCCGGGTCGTCCCAGTGCTCCAGCCCCAAGCATCCAGTATCGCGCATCGAACCTGGACTGGCAACTCGTTTCTTGCATGATATTCTACATGTTTCAATGTCACTCTCCCAAATCTTCCCACCCTCTCCCTCTCCCACAGAGTCCATAAGACTGTTCTATACATCAGTGTCTCTTTTGCTGTCTCGTACACCAGGTTATTGTTACCATCTTTCTAAATTCCATATATATGCGTTAGTATACTGTATTTCTGTTTTTCCTTCTGGCTTACTTCACTCTGTATAATAGGCTCCAGTTTCATCCACCTCATTAGAACTGATTCAAATGTATTCTTTTTAATGGCTGAGTAATACTCCATTGTGTATATGTACCACTGCTTTCTTATCCATTCATCTGCTGATGGACATCTAGGTTGCTTCCATGTCCTGGCTATTATAAACAGTGCTGCGATGAACATTGGGGTACACGTGTCTCTTTCCCTTCTGGTTTCCTCAGTGTGTATGCCCAGCAGTGGAATTGCTGGATCATAAGGCAGTTCTATTTCCAGTTTTTTAAGGAATCTCCACACTGTTCTCCATAGTGGCTGTACTAGTTTGCATTCCCACCAACAGTGTAAGAGGGTTCCCTTTTCTCCACACCCTCTCCAGCACTTATTATTTGTAGACTTTTGGATCACAGCCATTCTGACTGGTGTGAAATGGTATCTCATAGTGGTTTTGATTTGCATTTCTCTGATAATGAGTGATGTTGAGCATCTTTTCATGTGTTTGTTAGCCATCTGTATGTCTTCTTTGGAGAAATGTCTATTTAGTTCTTTGGCCCATTTTTTGATTGGGTCATTTATTTTTCTGGAGTTGAGCTGTAGGAGTTGCTTGTATATTTTTGAGATTAGTTGTTTGTCAGTTGCTTCATTTGCTATTATTTTCTCCCATTCTGAAGGCTGTCTTTTCACCTTGCTAATAGTTTCCTTTGATGTGCAGAAGCTTTTAAGGTTAATTAGGTCCCATTTGTTTATTTTTGCTTTTATTTCCAATATTCTGGGAGGTGGGTCATAGAGGATCCTGCTGTGATGTATGTCAGAGAGTGTTTTGCCTATGTTCTCCTCTAGGAGTTTTATAGTTTCTAGTCTTACGTTTAGATCTTTAATCCATTTTGAGTTTATTTTTGTGTATGGTGTTAGAAAGTGGTCTAGTTTCATTCTTTTACACATGGTTGACCAGATTTCCCAGCACCACTTGTTAAAGAGATTGTCTTTAATCCATTGTATATTCTTGCCTCCTTTGTCAAAGATAAGGTGTCCATATGTGCGTGGATTTATCTCTGGGCTTTCTATTTTATTCCATTGATCTATATATCTGTCTTTGTGCCAGTACCATACTGTCTTGATAACTGTGGCTTTGTAGTAGAGCCTGAAGTCAGGCTCCAGTTCCATTCTTCTTTCTCAAGATCGCTTTGGCTATTCGAGGTTTTTTGTTTTTCCATACAAATTGTGAAATTATTTGTTCCAGCTCTGTGAAGAATACTGTTGGTAGCTTGATAGGGATTGCGTTGAATCTATAAATTGCTTTGGGTAGTATACTCATTTTCACTATATTGATTCTTCCAATCCATGAACATGGTATATTTCTCCATCTATTAGTGTCCTCTTTGATTTCTTTCACCAGTGTTTTATAGTTTTTTATATATAGGTCTTTAGTTTCTTTAGGTAGATAAATTCCTAAGTATTTTATTCTTTCCGTTGCAATGGTGAATGGAATTGTTTCCTTAATTTCTCTCTCTGTTTTCTCATTATTAGTGTATAGGAATGCAAGGGATTTCTGTGTGTTGATTTTATATCCTGCAACTTTACTATAGTCATTGATTATTTCTAGTAATTTTCTGGTGGAATCTTTAGGGTTTTCTATGTAGAGGATCATGTCATCTGCAAATAGTGAGAGTTTTACTTCTTCTTTTCCAATTTGGATTCCTTTTATTTCTTTTTCTGCTCTGATTGCTGTGGCCAAAACTTCCAAAACTATGTTGAATAGTAATGGTGAAAGTGGGCACCCTTGTCTTGTTCCTGACTTTAGAGGAAATGCTTTCAATTTTTCACCATTGAGGATAATGTTTGCTGTGGGTTTGTCATATATAGCTTTTATTATGTTGAGGTATGTTCCTTCTATTCCTGCTTTCTGGAGAGTTTTTATCATAAATGGATGTTGAATTTTGTCAAAGGCTTTCTCTGCATCTATTGAGATAATCATATGGTTTTTATTTTTCAATTTGTTAATGTGGTGTATTACATTGATTGATTTGCGGATATTGAAGAATCCTTGCATCCCTGGGATAAAGCCCACTTGATCATGGTGTATGATCTTTTTAATGTGTTGTTGGATTCTGATTGCTAGAATTTTGTTAAGGATTTTTGCATCTATGTTCATCAGTGATATTGGCCTGTAGTTTTCTTTTTTTGTGGCGTCTTTGTCAGGTTTTGGTATTAGGGTGATGGTGGCCTCATAGAATGAGTTTGGAAGTTTACCTTCCTCTGCAATTTTTTGGAAGAGTTTGAGCAGGATAGGTGTCAGCTCTTCTCTAAATTTTTGGTAGAATTCAGCTGTGAAGCCATCTGGACCGGGGCTTTTGTTTGCTGGAAGATTTTTTATTACAGTTTCAATTTTCATGCTTGTGATGGGTCTGTTAAGATTTTCTATTTCTTCCTGGTCTAGTTTTGGAAAGTTGTACTTTTCTAAGAATTTGTCCATTTCTTCCACGTTGTCCATTTTATTGGCATATAATTGTTGATAGTAGTCTCTTATGATCCTTTGTATTTCTGTGTTGTCTGTTGTGATCTCTCCATTTTCGTTTCTAATTTTGTTGATTTGATTTTTCTCCCTTTGTTTCTTGATGAGTCTGGCTAATGGTTTGTCAATTTTATTTATCCTTTCAAAGAACCAGCTTTTGGTTTTGTTGATTTTTGCTATGGTCTCTTTTGTTTCTTTTGCATTTATTTCTGCTCTAATTTTTAAGATTTCTTTCCTTCTACTAACCCTGGGGTTCTTCATTTCTTCCTTTTCTAGTTGCTTTAGGTGTAGAGTTAGGTTATTTATTTGACTTTTTTCTTGTTTCTTGAGGTGTGCCTGTATTGCTATGAACTTTCCCCTTAGGACTGCTTTTACCGTGTCCCACAGGTTTTGGGTTGTTGTGTTTTCATTTTCATTCGTTTCTATGCAAATTTTGATTTCTTTTTTGATTTCTTCTGTTATTTGTTGGTTATTCAGCAGCGTGTTGTTCAGCCTCCATATGTTGGAATTTTTAATAGTTTTTCTCCTGTAATTGAGATCTAATCTTACTGCATTGTGGTCAGAAAAAATGCTTGGGATGATTTCTATTTTTTTGAATTTACCAAGGCTAGCTTTATGGCCCAGGATGTGATCTATCCTGGAGAAGGTTCCATGTGCGCTTGAGAAAAAGGTGAAATTCATTGTTTTGGGATGAAATGTCCTATATATATCAATTAGGTCTAACTGGTCTATTGTATCGTTTAAAGTTTGTGTTTCCTTGTTAATTTTCTGTTTAGTTGATCTATCCATAGGTGTGAGTGGGGTATTAAAGTCTCCCACTATTATTGTGTTATTGTTAATTTCTCCTTTCATACTTGTTAGCATTTGTCTTACGTACTGTGGTGCTCCCGTGTTGGGTGCATATATATTTATAATTGTTATATCTTCTTCTTGGATTGATCCTTTGACCATTATGTAGTGACCTTCTTTGTCTCTTTTCACAGCCTTTGTTTTAAAGTCTATTTTATCTGATATGAGTATTGCTACTCCTGCTTTCTTTTGGTCCCTATTTGCATGGAAAATCTTTTTCCAGCCCTTCACTTTCAGTCTGTATGTGTCCCCTGTTTTGAGGTGGGTCTCCTGTAGACAACATATGTAGGGGTCTTGTTTTTGTATCCATTCAGCCAGTCTTTGTCTTTTGGTTGGGGCATTCAACCCATTTACGTTTAAGGTAATTACTGATAAGTATGATCCCGTTGCCATTTACTTTATTGTTTTGGGTTCGAGTTTATACACCGTTTTTGTGTTTCTTGTCTAGAGAATATCCTTTAGTATTTGTTGGAGAGCTGGTTTGGTGGTGCAGAATTCTCTCAGCTTTTGCTTGTCTGAAAAGCTTTTGATTTCTCCTTCATACTTGAATGAGATCCTTGCTGGGTACAATAATCTGGGCTGTAGGTTATTTTCTTTCATCATTTTAAGTATGTCTTGCCATTCCCTCCTGGCTTGAAGAGTTTCTATTGAAAGATCAGCTGTTATCCTTATGGGAATTCCCTTGTGTGTTATTTGTTGTTTTTCCCTTGCTGCTTTTAATATTTGTTCTTTGTGTTTGATCTTTGTTAATTTGATTAATATGTGTCTTGGGGTGTTTCTCCTTGGGTTTATCCTGTTTGGGACTCTCTGGGATTCTTGGACTTGGGTGATTATTTCCTTCCCCATTTTAGGGAAGTTTTCAACTATTATCTCCTCAAGTATTTTCTCATGGTCTTTCTTTTTGTCTTCTTCTTCTGGAACCCCTATTATTCGAATGTTGTAGCGTTTAATATTGTCCTGGAGGTCTCTGAGATTGTCCTCATTTCTTTTAATTCGTTTTTCTTTTATCCTCTCTGATTCATTTATTTCTACCATTCTATCTTCTAATTCACTAATCCTATCTTCTGCCTCTGTTATTCTACTATTTGTTGCCTCCAGAGTGTTTTTAATTTCATTTACTGCATTATTCATTATATATTGACTCTTTTTTATTTCTTCTAGGTCCTTGTTAAACCTTTCTAGCATCTTCTCAATCCTTGTCTCCAGGCTCTTTATCTGTGATTCCATTTTAGTTTCAAGATTTTGGATCAATTTCACTATCATTATTCGGAATTCTTTATCAGGTAGATTCCCTATCTCTTCCTCTTTTGTTTGGTTTGGTGGGCATTTATCCTGTTCCTTTATCTGCTGAATATTCCTCTGTCTCTTCATCTTGTTTAAATTGCTGAGTTTGGGGTGTCCTTTATGTATTCTGGCAGTTTGTGGAGTTCTCTTTATTGTGGCGTTTCCTCACTGTGTGTGGGTTTGTACCGGTGGCTTGTCAAGGTTTCCTGGTTAGGGAAGCTTGTGTCGGTGTTCTGGTGGATGGAGCTGTATTTCTTCTCTCTCCTTTCGAAGAGTTGGGTTGCTTTTCTGGGTGCCTGATGTCCTCTGCCGGCATTCAGAAGTTGTTTTGTGGAATTTACTCGACGTTTAAATGCTCTTTTGATGAATTTGTGGGGGAGAAAGTGTTCTCCCGGTCCTACTCCTCCGCCATCTTGGCTCCTCCTATACACAGATTTTATAAGCACTCACTTACACAAATACAGTAACCTAAAGATGCTTAATACTTCTGTTCAGTTGAACGAACTTCTAATGAACACTTTAACAACCAACTTATTCAACCAGGACAAATCCCAGTGAAGCTTTTAAAATGTTTCAACTTCTCTAAAATTGACCTATTATTCAGAAGACTAATTCAGGCAGAAGACCAGTTCATGAGACTTTCGCTGTACTATTAAAATACCAACTCAGATGAGACCATCCTTCTGAAGGAAATTTCTGTGCCGTTGAGCGTGGTGTTTTTATTTGTGTACAGCCTGATCATATGTCCTATTGTCTTCACATTTTCTCTTAACATTATTCCTCGAGCTTGTACCATAAAGAGATATGTGTTGGCACACGTAAAACAGACAGGAGTGGAAAGTTGCTGTGTGACAGGGAGCTCAACCTGGTGCTCTGCCCCACATTGTTTTCTTAAAGGTAACGATCTGAATGAGTGAAAGAGTAAAATTCATTCACAGGATACTTGGAAACCACTCACCAGTTTCTCCTAGCTATTCACCAGCTTTGACTAAGTAGCCAAGCCTATTCTGCTTGGTCAGGAAGGGACAGGCCAGAAGCCTGAATGTGAACTAATCATGAGTAAGCTCATGGAGGATCTGGAGCGTGATCACATTGTTTATCAAGAAAAGTTCTCAGAATCTGCCTATATCTTGTAAGCTGCATCACAGTAATTTCATGCACTCTCCTTTATTTCTTGAGAAATTTAACCAAATTGCTCGGCAGCTTCTGGGGCTCTCCAAGCTCTGAGCTAGAAGCCCCTGGAGGGAAGCCCATAGCTGTTTCAGGGATGAGGGGGTTAGGATCAGGACCACCTGGTCTACCAGGGAAATGATAATTGACACCAGAATCAAGACTTTTGGAAGGGGAAATTGCCAGAGAACCTTGTGCTTCTTGGTTGCAAATTTGCTGATTCTTCTTTAAAGCCCAGGGATAATTCTGTATAAGCTGATATCACCCACTCTCATAGTAACTGCAATAATAAGTGGGTAAACCATGATGGGATGTTTCAGAAGGCCCTTTACTCTCCAAACTTCCTTTTCTTCAGAAGTAGCTTTTCTGGTCATAGGTCTAAGGAGGAAATATTACTATGGAAATAAAAATGTCTAGTCTTTGGTACTTTTATTTCTGCCAATCTCAAGTTAGGAAACACATCTCTTTTAATAAAATAACTTCTCAAAGCTCAACCTAGCTGATTATAGAAAGTATTTGGTAATAGAGCTAAAGTGAAATTGGTGACTCAGAGTTGATTTCAATAGCCTAGAACTGATAATCTAAAACATACTCCTTTCCAAATGCTTTTTGTACTACCACAGTTTTTATTAAACTTGATTAAAGTCTCTCCACCATTAACAGGACTTGATGGCTTCTGAAACATCTGAAAACAAATCTCTTTCCATCTCTTCCCATCTTTTGAGATTTATTTGAATATTCTTTCTTTATAAAATTATTCTCACCACACTCAAAGGAAGTTACAGTATCATAATTATTTTTACCTAAATATCCCTTCCCTAATAGTTACATCTTTCCTAAAATATAACTAGAATAAGGTCTGAAATAATTATAAAAATAAAGTCTAAATTTCTATCTCATATATAAAAAATTTTAAATATTTAAAAAATACAGAAAAGAATTTGATAGAACAAATATGTGACTACCCACCATTCAGAATTTATGGTTGTTACTTTTCATGGTATTTGCTACATGGCCTAAGAAACGTACCAACAAACATACGTTAATTAACACACCAAGGTTAGTAACATGAAATTTGAGCTTCAGTGGTCTTAAGAATTAATTGGATTAGTCAAAGGTCAATTTATAAGCTCCAGTCTTGTATCTCAAAATAAATTTTGCCATTTTAGAGGTCAATAAATCATGTTTCCAAGGAAACAGAGCTCTGTAGCAACCCACCTTCAGGGAAAATGCCAGTGGATACTAAACTTCCTGGGTTTCTATAAGCCTCTATGCTTAATGGTTATTGTTCTGAATGTTTTCTCCAGATAAAGCAGTTCCTTGCCCCAAATCTTCCTCCTCTGATTGTCTTGATGTTTATCCATCCATATTTTCTGATTCCTCTAAGTCTGATCTTTCTCAACCAGATATTTTTGTTGAAAATGTAGTCCATAAATGTTTAAAGTTTGATTATTTCAATTGGGAGCTTTCTTTATTGTAAAAGAAAAAGCCTGAGTATACATGAGAATGTGCTTTCAGAAAAAAAAATAAGCACCAAATATAGCAGATCATGAAGCCCTGTATAAGAACATACAAGATGCCTCTCAGATTTAATTAAAAATCTTGCCAAGTTAAACATCACCATGATTGATTGCAAAATATACATGTGACATGAGGCATTTTAAACTGATTCCCACTTACACCATGTGTCAGAAAGTTAACATAGGTTATCTCATTTTTAACATGTAAGGCTATAAAAATATGAACAAAATTGCCTAAATTAAGGAATACATGATTCCACAAAAGAAAGGAAACACAGTAACACTGAATTTAATTTCAAAGTATTACTTGATTTTGAACCTTTTGAAGGGAGAAAAAGCAGATCTGAAATCATTATAATTTTCCTTTTCTTAGAAAACACTGATAAATTTGTATTATCTTATATTAAGTTCCAACGCTTCAGCATGCCTTCCATGATGTGCCAGATTTCTCTTGCTCAATTTTTGAACCATTTAGTATTAATAACACAAACTCTTCAGATGTCACTCACCTCCTACCCACTGTCCTCCTCCCTGAACTAAGGAGAGACAGCACCTTGGTCTTCTTTGTCTTTCCCACCTGCCCCTCCTGACCATGGTAATAATGCGGTAATTACACATTATTTATATATTGTTAGTATACCAGCACTAGTTAGTATGTTATGGTAATTATTCATTAAATATACACTTTTCTGTTTATTTTTACAAATAAAAGTTCATTTATAAGTAGAAATGAACAAAATTGTAAAGATGAGCGAAAGATTCATAGATGTATAAAGCCATACAGAGATTCAAAATCTATCTTTTTAGCCCTTCAATTTTGACTCAGTCTCTGATGAAGGTGAAAGAGGAGAGTGAAAAAGCTGGCTTAAAACTCAACATTCAAAAAACGAAGATAATGACATCCAGTCCTATCACTTCATGGCGAATAGATGAGGAAAGAGTGGACACAGTGTCAGATTTCATTTTCTCGGGCTCCAAAATCAATGTGGACGGTGACTGCAGCCACTAAATTAAAAGACACTTGCTTCTTGGAAGAAAAGCTATGACAAACCTAGACCGTGTATTCAAAAGCAGAGACAGCACTTTGCCGACAAAGGTCTGTATAGGCAAAGCCATGGTTTTTCCAGTAGTCATGTTTGGATGTGAGAGTTGGACTATAAAGAAGGCTGAGTGCCAAAGAATTGATTCTTTCAAATTGTCGTGCCAGAGAAGACTAGCACCCTCTTGGACCCTCTTGAGGGTCTCTTGGAGAGCAAGATCAAACCAGTCAAGCCTAAAGGAAATCAACCCTGAATATTCATTGGAAGGACTGATGCTGAAGCTGAGGCTCCAATACTTTGACCACCTGGTGTGAAGAGCCAACTCATGGAAAAAACCCTGATACTAGGAAAGATTGAGGGCAGGAGGAGAAGAGGGCAACAGAAGATGAGATGATTGGTTGGCATCACTTACTCAATGGACCTGAGTTTGAACTAACTCTGGGAGACAGTGAAGGACTGGGAAGCCTGGCATGCTGTAGTTCATGGGGTTGCAAAGAGTCAGACACGACTTAGGGACTGAACGACAACTGCCTTTGCACTAAGGCTTCCTTGCCTGTCCCAGATGTACATGGTCTTTCCACTAACTGTTGATTTGGCAAGTCAGCATGCACTGCTGCCTTGGAATATTTCTTAATGGCTTCAATTGCCATTTTAATATTTGACCTCAATATGCATAATGTAGAATGGAGAAAACAGAGAATAGAAAAAATTAAAAATTACTTATGAGAGACAACCTGGCATCAATACTGGCATTTCCTTCCAGTTGTGTTTTTCTAGGTATAATTGTATTTTTTTGCTTTTACCATATATGTCATCATTATAAGTATTATTAGAATCATATAATTATTTAATCTCTTCACACTTTCTATTCCCAGCTAGACAGACTGTGGGAGTTATTAAGGGAGATATTAACAATTGTAGTAATTTTCATATGAATTGTTTATGTGACTTCTGGTGGATGGCAGGGGTTCAATAAATGTTTCTTTTGTTTACTTCTTATTCCTGTACTTTATAGCCATGGATTCCAGGAGGTGCTGTGCCTTTTGTAAAATATGCAACAGTGAGCAAAGCATTGTGCTGGGCCGGGAGCTATGAGGGCTATGCTCAGAGCCAGACATTTCTTGAAACACAAAATTTAAGGAGCTATTGAAGGGTAATCCCAGGTTTGTTCTTCTTAGATCTCTGGTACTATTATCCCCATGACAGTGCAGGTAAGAGATGAATCAGTTGAGTCCCCAGAAGATGGTCCTAACTGGCAGATAAAAGCCAGAGCAAAGCAATGACATTTATTCTCAAAGCTGGAGACCTTGACCGATATTGGTTTTGTAAAGCATGACTGATGTTGATACTTGAATCTACATGAAAGACACAGGTAATATGAAAGGCTTTGACCACAGATTCAAGAGCACATGAAAATGCTCATGGTCTTTCAGCTTCGCATCATCCTAAGTTAATATTTATCTTTATATCAGATGATGGAAAGATGCTGTTATTTTGAGTAATGTTCCCTACACTGCTTTGTATGTCATCAAAATATTCATGTAAGCCTATAAATTCATTTTCACAAAACTCTCACTGAATTATTTAAACAGAGGAACCTTGAATGTTTTTCCGATAAAATGGCACTTAAAATATATGACATAGTTTTGCTTAGGCAGAGCCAGCTCATGGACCAAGCAAAATTCAATAACTCGTTCTCTTGGGTGCCTCTCTTGCTATCACCTCCCAGCTCACACCATCTACCCGCAGGGAGCAAGTCAGCATCACTCCTCTAGGATAAAAATAAACAATGGCCAAAAAAAGCTCATAAATCTTGGTGAAGGATTTCCAGGCAATAAATACCAAGAGGTAAATTGTGGCTCTGATGACATTCTTGAGGGGAAATTGGACTTTCCTTGGGAAAAAAAACAAGCTGAGAAACTTTTATTTTCATCCTTATTCACTCTCTAAGCAAAACATATCTTGTTTTTAGGGGAGCACTCTGCACAAGGAAAAACCAAGAACTAACAGCTTGATGAATCCTCTCCACACCTGGGCAATAAATATGTAAGTTTCCTAATTTCATTCACTGAGATACTCATTAATATCTGTTTTGTTAGCCTGCTGCAGCTCAGATTATTTTTATACTTTTATAACCTGAAAAGTTAATGGCTTGTGTCAGTGAAACCATCATTTTCTATTTGTCTAAAAACAAACACGAAGAACACTTGCCAGAGAATTAAATGTCTTGGGGGCTGTAGAAGATTTCTTCCAGTTGTCCTGCCTCCCTCAGGGACAGTGCAGTCCATTCTTTCTGCCTTTTGGTAGCGCTCCCACATAGCTGCTGTTTGCCTCTGTCCGGGTCAGCATATGCACACTTCCAGTGGCAGTTAAACAGGGTTCTATTGCTGGGGAAGGATTGCAGGACCCCAGATGACTGTGCTTACAAATTTGCGATTTATTGTGAAAAAAATAAATTGACACCTCAGCTGCCGAAAGGTAAAGATGCACATCATAGTCAAAGGTTGGCTCAGGGCAAGGGGTCCAGAGATGCCAGATGGAAGATCCAATTGTGCTTCCTCTGTAAGGACCATGCCCAGGTGTGCTTTCTCTGTGGGACTAGGAACGATGGGTGTGCACACAAAGCACCTCAAACAAGTGATCCAAAACATGCTCTCAGCTGGGAGTCTTATACCTGGGTACTCAGGAAGGCACATTCTTGCTGCATAACTAGAGGAGTGAGAGAGCCTTCCAGGTGTCTCAATGAGACCAGTGCAAAGTCTTCAGTCTCATTACACTCATTGTTAATCAATGAATAATTGAAAGCTCTCAAACCTCTGGATATGAGCAACTGTCATTCTGTGTGAGCCATGCTTTGACCAGGAGTCCATGCAATGCAAGTGTATGTCTTACTGCAGTAAAACAACTCAGGCCGATTTCAGGCCTGCTGGAGTCGACCTTTCCGGCTTAGCATAGGATGGTCTTTTGCCTTTCTACAATTGCATAAGAAAATTTTCTTCTGACTTTAGTTTTCACAAGAAACATTAAGTACATGCCCTCACAGTGTCTTATAATTTTTAGAATCTGCAGAAAAATTTACTTTTTGGTAACTAACGGTGAAAAAAACAAAAGGACAAATAGGTATATGCCCTGCATTGGCCTGACCGCAATGGTAGTCACTCTGGGTAGTGTCCAGGGGAGGGCAGTATATCACTGTTATGTCCACTACCTAGGTCTACTTCCTAGCACAAGTTCAATGCTGTTATGGATACTCAGCCAGTGTTTACTGAGTAAATGATGCTTCTTTGGCTAGGAGCAGGAGACATACACAAAGGAGTATCATCCAGACATATATATCCGGGTCAGAACTTCATCCTTCTCTAGGCAGCAAAAGGTAGATTAGGATGAGAGAGGAAGCTCTTTCAGATGCAAGATTCTAGAAGCTGAGAAGTTAGAAATTCACGGAGAATGTGTTCAAGCCCTCACCAGTGCATGGAAAGCTTTCTTCCATACCAGCTATGGTTCCTTTGCAATCCTGTGCCTATTGAAAAACAATGCCTTCCAGATTATCAACATGCTCAAATCTTGGTAACTAATTGTCCACTTTGGAGGAAGATGAAGTATTCAGTTGGAAAGAAAAAGAAAGAAAAGTCTCTATATAGGAGGCAGCCTCAATACAGTCTCTGTACAGAAAATAAGGATGAGTGCTGATCCAAACAAGCTCAACAAAATGAATTATCACCCAATTCCTGTTCCTTTCCACTTTTGTACTTTAAAAATATCCCTAGCCTCTAATCTCTTGTCTTTGGATTTGCAGAAGTAAATAATTTCTGTTGCCTTTCTGAGTAATTGTGAAATTATATAACAATGTTCTGAAGAGTAAAGATGAAAGTAATGGGAAGAAACATGCTTGACATTGGTCAATTCTATTGTCTATTTGTCTTACCCTTTTTCATTTTATTTCTCTTGAATCATTGAACTTTAAATGTAGTAACCAGTAATTGCTTTCTAAAGTATCAACTAGAAATCAAATATCGGCTCAGAAATTCAAGATAAATAGGATACATTTGTGGCTCATGGGTAAAGAATCCACCTGCAGTGCAGGAGACACAGGAGGCGTGGGTTTGATCCCTGGGTTGGGAAGATCCCCTGGAGGAGGGAATAACAATCCACTCCAGTATTCTTGTCTGCAGAATCCTGTGGACAGAGGAGCCTGGCAGGCTGTGTGTCACGGACACGCTTCAGTCATGTCTGAGTTTTTGAGACCCCATGAACTGTAGCCCATTAGGCTCCCTTGTCCATGGAGTTCTCCAAGCAAGAACACTGAAGTGGGTTGCCCCGCCCTCCTTCAGAGGCTCTTCCCAACCCAGGAATGGAACACGTGTCTCCTTCGGCTCTTGCATTGCAGGCAGATTCTTTACCACTGAGCCACCAGGGAAGACTGGGCTACAGTCCATAGGGTCACAAATAGTCAGACACAACTGAACCAACTTAGCACATGCATTTGAACTAGAAGTTGAAAAAAGAAGCTGAGAAGTCTTTGGATCTGTAGGTAACAGCAAACACTTATATGGACACATTAACTCATGTTAAAAATGTTCATCTCAGTATAAATTTCTAGATGTATTTAAAGCCTGCTGCTTCATATAATGATCATTTATTTAGTGCAGAGTATTATATTTAATGGAATTCCAGAATACCTTTCATCTATGATCATTGCCCTCTCTGTGAAGTTTGTCTAGTGAGAACATAAACGCACACACAAGAAATAAGAAAATAATTAAGATAAAAAGATTTAAAACTACATGGCATGATTGATACACTTCATCACTTCAGTCTAGTTCTAAAATCTGAGACCTTCATGTCAGCAAGAGGAAGGTCAGTAAGAGTTTCATAAAATATTATCCTTTCATTGCATATTTATTGCTACATTTAGGAACCATAATTTTTCAGAATAAGAAAATGATTATTTTAGTTTAAACTTTCCCTGTATAATTTACTTAGCTGATATCACCCTCAAAATGGCTATTAGTGCAAAACAACTTTTGTTAAGTTTCAAATTTTAGAAATATATTAGCTGTATGTATTTCTATACATATTTGTGCCCTTTTACAGTGCAAATATGCTTTGTTATCTTCTTCTTAGATTGATTTTCTCATGATTAATTAGGAGTGACAGGGTGACATAGCTAAAGGAATTGATTTGCTGTTATATAGAACTTCTACTTAGGTCAGAATTTCTACACAAAAATGCAGAGCAGGAAAGCAACATCTTTTTTCTTATTGATGCCAACAAATAGTCTGAAAAAAAAAACTGGTTAATAATGAGTGTGAAGGATCATTAGCTAATATTATTTATGAAAGTGAAAGTTGCTCAGTTGTGTCCGACTCTTTGTGACCCCGTGGACTATACAGTCCATGGAATTCTCCAGGCCAGAATACTGGAGTGGGTAGCCTTTCCCTTCTCCAAGGGATCTTCCCAACCCAGGGATTGAACCCAGATCTCCCACATTCAGACGGATTCTTTACCAGCTGAGCCACAAAGGAAGCCCAAGAATACTGGAGCGGGTAGCCTATCCCTTCTCCAGTGGATCTTCCTGACCCAGGAATTGCACCAGGGCCTCCTGCATTGCAGGCAGATTCTTTACCAACTGAGCTATAATGTTATCTATACGTTGCTGTTAGTCGCTCAGTCGTGTCTGACTCTGCAACTCCATGAACTATAGCCTACCAGTCTCCTCTGTCCATGGAATTCTCCAGGGAAGAACACTGGAGTGGGTAAGCTATTCCCTTATCCAGGGGATCTTCCTGACCAGGGATCAAACCCAGGTCTATGACACTGCAGGCAGATTCTTTACCATCTGAGCCAGCAGGGAAGGCCATATCTATATGGGGGAAATGTATAAAGAACTTAATGTAAAAGAAAGACAGTAGAAGAAAATTTAGTTAGGTTTTATTATGTGTCTGATTAAGAATTTTCAAACCATGAAACAATACAAGAAAATTCAATTTCCAAGACAGAAATTTCTACTACATCATGACTTAAAATTTTCAAACGTGTCATAAAGAAAACCATAAATTGGAAAACACTTGCCATAAATACGAGACCAATTAATTAATATTCTAAATACCCAAAGACATTTATACAAATTGGAAAATTTTTAAATGATCCAAGGCCATGAACAGGCAATTCATAGAGGAGAAAATAGAAATGGTAATATAAAATTATAACCTTCAATTTAATTGAGCTTTATTTTTCCAGTATTTAAAAATCATACTGGTGAAACAGATAATTTCATATGCTGCATTTGACAGCATAAATTGGATTAATTGGATTAATCTTTTTGAAGAGCAGTTTGGTAATATTAGCTAAGAGACTTAAAATCTTCACATTTGTCACCTAGTAACTTCACTTTAGGAAATTCTCATAAGGAAATTATTGAAATATTATTAGAAATTAGTATACAGAGAATAGCAGCAAATGTTTAGAAACAGTGTGTCTAATGGTATGGAAATTTCAAATAAATTATTTTTCATCCTATTGATGACATTACACAGCTAACAAAAACAAATAACTCTCAAGATAATTTTTTAATTGCACATAAACATGTCTTTCCAACTGTGGTGTTGGAGGACTCTTGAGAGTCCCTTGGACTGCAAGGAGATCCAACCAGTCCATCCGAAAGGAAATCAGTCCTGAATATTCCTTGGAAGGACTGATGCTGAAGCTGAAACTCCTTTGGCCTCCTGATTTGAAGAACTGACTCATTTGAAAAAAAAAACCTGATGCTGGGAAAGATTGAAGGAGGGAGGAGAAGGGGACAACAGAGAATGAGATGGTTGGATGGCATCACTGACTCGATGAACATGAGTTTGAGTAGACTCCTGGAGTTAGTGATGGACAGGGAGGCCTGGCACGCTGCAGTCCATGGGGTTGCAAAGAGTCGGACATGACTGAGTGACTGAAATGAACTGAACTGAAACAAACTGAAACATGTCCAAGATATAGGGCTGCCTGCCAATGCAAGAGACAAAGGTTCAATCTCTGGGTTGGAAAGATCCCCTGGAGAAGGAAATGGCAAATCACTCCGGCATTCTTGTCTGGGAAATCCTATAGACAGAGGAGCCTGGCAGGGCTACAGTCCATGAGGTCATAAAAGAGTCGGACACTACTGAGTAACTAAACAGCAACAGTGTCCAAGATAAATCTTAAATGAGAGGGAAAACAATTTTAGAATTGAACAGAAGTCCTTTTAATTGTTCTGAGACCAATCCTATGCTGTAGAAGGCAGGGGACTGGCTGCCACCTGGTCACTCCCTCGCCAGTAGTTCCCCTGTCCATTCTGCTGTGAGTCACCTACCCGTTTAAGATATGAGGGGAATCTCGGATCAATAAAGAACCAGGAATAAGCAAGACCAGTAACTTGTATGAAAGTCTCTTCCCACAGATCCTCAACAAAATGGAATATTACCCGTTTCTACTTTTCTCCCAGATATAATTCACTGTACTTTTGTAATTTTCTAAATGATACCCTTGATAATCTAAAAGCATCTTCATGAACTTCCAGAAGAGCTTAATATGTTTTTCAATTATTTTTCTTACATTTAAAATGAATGATGAGGGCTAGAAAGAAAACATCACAAGTAAAAAGAGATTTATTTTCCAATCCTAGTCTATAGCCCTGAACGAATTTCTTTATAATGCTTTACACTGTGTTCAACATCCATAAAACCAGGACAGAAAGGTCTTTTCTCCTAAAACCATTGTGCTCCTCTGTTTATAAAGTACTGTCGATATGGTTAAAGAATCTAACATGATATTTTATTATTAAAGTGATCATTACTTTTTTAAAGAATCACAAATATACAATATTTAGGGTTGTGAAAGATTCCATGACCATAAAGTTTTGTATTATCATTGAAGCTGGCACACTGAGTTTTAGAGGGATTATAATGTTGGAAAGAAAGTTTATGCTGGTATTGTATAGACATTCAAACTGGAACATCAACTAATGAATAAAATCATTAATGAAGCAAGCAAAATCTGTTTCTTGAGAAAGACTGTCAATGTGGAATACACTCTGATGACAACCCCAGTTTGTTCCTATTGTTGATTTCTGATCTTTAAGGAGAAAAAATTATCAGTGCCACATTAATCCTGACCATTATCCTACTCACACAAATCAAAATATTTACCTAGCTGATCTATGGTGCAAACACTTAGCTTCACTTGGAAGCTCACCTACAGAGGATTATGGTTCAGTTGAAGAAAAAAGCGACAGAAATCTTACTCTGCTAAGTACTAGACCAGATATTAAGAGGAACATGACATGGTTGCTGTCCTGAAGAAGCTTAGACTCGTGGCAAGATATACAAATAAGATCATTTTAGCAGAATATGGTAAATAAGATAGTAAAGAATCTGCCCTCAATGTGGGAGACCAGGGTTCAATCCCTGGCTCGGGAAGATACCCCAGAGAAGGGAATGGCAACCCACTCCAGTATTCTTGCCTGGAGAATCCCACAGACAGAGGAGCCTGGTGGGCTACAGTCCATGGGGTCACAAAGAGTCAGACATGGCTAAGTAACTTTCACTTTATGTAAAGATAGCCATAGTACCTTGAAGTTTAATGATAAATTTCTCAGAGAATTTAGTATTTAAGTTGAGATTTACAGGATAAGAAAAAAAGTGGCCTAGGTTTTTCTAGACACAGGGAGCAGCATGTGTAAATGCAAAGAATTGTGAAACTGCATGGGGTATGGAAAATTTTATAGAAAACTGTTTACCCTAGAGCTGTTCTTTCTGTATATGCTGCAGAGTCAGTGAACCGTTGATTCTGTTCCACAATGAGATTAAGTACAGCCTCTGAGTGTAAGCATTTAAAATTGTTATAACGATCTGATATTGCTTCAACATTTTACTCATGTGATTTTATTTTTAAAAATACCAGTTTGCAACTGATTAGAGATGTTTAAAAAAGCCAACCTGGTCCATAGATAATGTGGGAAGCACAGTTCTAGAAGATAGAGCTCAGTGCCAGCAGGGCTGATGAGTGAGGGTGAAGCAGTTGAGGGTACCGGATCATAAGAGGGGTTGGCTAAGCTACAGTGTACAGGACTCCACATGGAGAGAATGAAATGCTTTCTTTTCCTAAGCAGAATAAAATCAGATTATTTCCTTTTTATTAATGCCGTCAAGAAGCCATTTATTCATTTATTCATTTCGAGAGACTCTCTGACCTTGAATGACCAGGAAATTAGTCCAAAATCTGAGAGTGGGGACTGTTTCTCAGTCATCCCAGTAATCACTGTACTTCTTCTAGAATTACACCATGCTCTTGCCTGGGCTGGACCATCTGTCGGCCACAAGTACTCTGGAAGGACATTAGAAATGCCCTGCTTTAAAAAAAAAAAAAAAAAAGAAATGCCCTGCTTTACAGTCATTTCCGCAGACTAAGGCTTGACATGGACCCTCTGTCCACTCTTGGCTCTTCAAAGCATCCCCCAAACCATGGCAACTAGTGTCCATCTTTCTCCCAGGCAAGGCAGCAGTGCACTGGTTCCTACCAAAGGCCCTGCCTCCATCAACCACACCACGAGGGAGTAAAATGCAAGTCTCCACCCTGGTCCCCCTGCCCACCCCCAACCCCACCGTGTCATTCTCCTCCCAGATTCCAGCAAACCACCGGCATTGCCACCAGCAGCATGAAAGGGCACCTAAGCCTTCGATGTGGGGGGCGTGTGCCCCTTTCCCAATTAAAGCACAGAAACTTCAGGCTTCTGTTCCTTTTCAGACCAACACAGACAGTTGTTTCTGTACTGCAAATGAGAAAACCCAAAGTAATAAGCTAAAGCCTTCCTGTGAAGGAGAGGTGGAGAGTGCCCCTTCATTCTCCTCCCCAGTACACAGCAGCAAAGCATGAAAGTTGCCAATAAATTTCATAACATTGTTACCCCAAGCAACAGTCCTTGAATGATGTCCCGTTAATGATTGGGTACAGCGAAGTGTTTTAATCAGAAGACGAATATGGTGAGATTTGTGCTTGAAACACATCACTGAGTATTTAATGTGGAAGATCAATTCAAGAGTGATAAGACTAGAAGCAGAGAAGTCAGAGGGCTATTGCAGTTCTGACTATCCCAAGTCTGTAGCTGGAATGGAAATGAAGCAGCAGTATGGAATAGAGAAGTGTCTGGAAAATAAAATTCTCCAGAGGTGGTGATTGTGTGAATGTAGGCATTGTGGGTAAGGACTATTAGGGGTATAGATTATGGCTGCACTTGTAGCTTGATTGTCTGCATGGATTGTGGAGGAAAGAGAAAAGGTTGGAACTACTGAGCAAGAGGGAATAGGTTTGGGAGGCACTCTAGTGGGTTTCTTTTCAGACTTGTTGAGGTTGAAGTGCTTCTGGGACATTCCAGTGACTCTATATGTGTGTGTGTTAGTTGCTCAGTTGTGTCTGACTCTTCGCAACCCCATGGACTATAGCCCACCAGCCTCCTCTGTCCATGGAATTCTCCAGGCAAGAATACTGGAATGGGTTGTCATTCCCTTCTCCAGGGGGCCTTCCCAATCCCAGAGTCAACCCAGGTCTCCCACGTTGCAGGCAGATTCTTTATTGTCTGAGCCACCAGGGAAGCCCTTTCAGTGACTCTACTGGGTGGAAAAATTCAGCTGGTCACTAACATTTCTTACCAAGCGATGGTCTTCCTCCAGCATCTCTGCTCCTTCCCTTTCTTGTAATCTGAACTTGTTTGTTTCCCCCCAACAGGCTTACTCTTCAGCTTCAATGCTCCATGGGGAGAAAGCCCTGTGGAATCAATCCTGACTGCCAATCCTGCTCGCCAGTCACCTGTCCCAATGAAGTGATGTCCAGATGACATGCAGTAATCTAATAGAATCAGAAAGAATCATGCGGCTCCCCTATCCTTTAGGATGTGAAGAAGTGCATTACCGCATTTTATAGGAATACTATGTTCCTAGGAGAGTGGATTTTAGGAGGGGCATCTGTGAGCAGTTAACCTGACAGACCAGCAGGTGGTTTCACTGATGAAATCTGTCCCTTCAATTTAAAGTTTTCAGAACCAACAGTTTTCATCCACGGAGACTTTTCTACTTTTTTATTGTTCTTATATTACCTAATGTTTGTATTTATTGTTTTCCACTATGTTAACACAGGGGAAATTCACAACTGTATTATTAAATATTGGGTCAAAATCCTGCCTTGCCACTTTGTACATAAAGATATTTTATTTGTACTTTCATATGTTGCTGTTAATAAATAATTACTGTACTCAACACACTAAAAATATCATAATGTGACTGAAAATGCAATAGTATTGTCTTCCCATAATTATGAGTATTTGGGGATTGATTATTAGAATATGAGAGCTCACTAATGAAAGGCATCTAAGAAGTGAGAAAGGGACAAAGGATTCACACACTAGACCCTGTTCATGGAAAGTCAATTTACCATCTCTTTGGTATTTCTCTTTGTAATTCACAGTATGTAACAAGGATGTAAGGGCATTTATGACACTCTGTACCGCATTCATTAAGAAGATAACAAGACTGAGACTTTTCATACATCATTTGATTGATACTCTCTCTGTGCATATTTTATTTCTTTTAGAAATATAATGATTTGTTCTAGCAGTCATTGTTAAATCTCCAGTTTATATCAACATTTCATAAATACATAATTATGATATTATTTTTCAGAGTATCACTTTCCTAAAAATACCATATGATTATAGCTACCATTCCATTGGGGTATATTGTTCAGTTGAAAGTTGAAAGCTGATGGATTAACCTTGACCACTCCTTGACACAAGGGATCAAAACATCATGTTGCTTGAAGTCCTTTGGAAAGCTGTGGAATGCACAAATTGACAGTGGCAGCTCTGTAAATTTTATGATTACATAAACTGATTTCCCAATGCCTCAGCAGGTAAAAAATCCACCTGCTAATGCAGGAGACGAGGATCCCCTGCAGGAGAACATGGCAACTCACTCAATATTCTTGCCTGGAGAATCCCATGGACAGAGGAGCCTGGCAGGCTATAGTCCATGGGGTCACAAAGAGTTGGACATGACTGAAGCAACTGAGTACACAACAAGCTTATTTCAGCGTTAAATTATCTTAGTGAAAAGAGGACAATTTAGTGGAGAAAGAAGAGCCTATTTAAACCTACCTTTTACAATTGATTTTTTTGCAGTGTATTTTAAAATGGTCAGCATTAAGGATTATGTAAATAATCATTTTGGTTTTCACCTCTCAATATCTGGGCAGCTTCTAATCAAGGAAATCAGAAAACATATTTGTATTTCTGACTGGTGTCTCTTTATGTTTCTTTGAGAAGAAAAATGAAGTAAAAAAAGTAAAAGAAAGCAGGAGGGTATGTGTGTGTGCTAAGTCGCGTCAGTCGTGTCCGACTCTGTGCAACTCTATGGACTGTAGCCCGCCAGGCTCCTCTGTCCATTGAATTCTCCAGGCAAGAATACCGGAGTGGGTTGCCATGCCCTCCTCCAAAGGATCTTCTTGACCCAGGGATCAAACCCGTGTTTCTTATGTCTCCTGTACTGGCAGGTGGGTTCTTTACCACTAGCGCCACCTGGGAAGGCAAATAGAGTATAGAAAAAGGCAAAGATCTCCAATGCATACACTTTCCCTTGAGAGGTGCTTTGCCCATGCTCAACTCTACTCTAGAAGTCTTCAGATGGGTGCAAGAGTGGCTAGAGCATGCCAAGCGTGGAGCATTTGTCTTTAAAAGGAAAATATCCCAACACCCCTAGAATGCTTTACAGAGGTCCTCAGCAAAAAGGTACAAATTCTTCTGCAATTTAAATTACTACAAGTGATATGTTATTCTGGCTTTTATAAAAATCATTTTCTTGACCTTTAATAAGGATTGTTGGGAGAGAGTTTATAAGGATCAGGAAAAGGGAAAGCTTTTTAATCATAATGAAAGGATGAAATTTATTCTAGTTCAAGAATTATACATAAAGAACATGATTTATACTTACAACTATAGCGTTAAATCTTTAAAAAGTCAAAGTGATAAGAGGATTGAGGAATTTGCAGAGATATTCAGGACATTTTGTAATGTCAATCTCAGAGGTAATGTCTGCATTTTTATAAGTCAACTTGAACTTCTGTTGAAATAGGATATTTGGTTTTCAAGCCAAAATTATCTTTAGCCATATGTGTTTTAATTATATGATTTAGATCAAAGGCAAACCTTTCTATGCATTTGTTCTGCACGACAATATGAATATAATTTAAGTCTGTCAGTAGTCAAAACAGAAACAAGAGCTAATTAACTGCTGTCATCTGAGAATAAGCGGATGTTGTTGGCTGACACCCTGGTTGTGATCAGCCAGCAGAGAAAGACTTCTAAATTCCCCCTGACTGAGCTGAAATATCCCCTTGCAATCTGATAGATCTTGAGGATCATCTTTGGACAATGATAAACCGCATGCTGGCTTTTCCTAGTTTTTCTCTACAAAGCCCTTCTTGTGATCATTCGAGATTTTATGGGGTTCTAAAAAGAAAAGTGGATAAGTCTTTTAAAACTTGTGCTTTGAGTGACAGTCTAAGAACTATGAATTTGTTCATTATTGCCTAGAATTAAAGATATACATCATTGGGATTAATTAACTAGTAGGGACCCTGAACTGAGAATATATCACACATTACCTACAAATCTTCCAGTCAAAATTTCCCCACAAATAAGACTTCTCATGTATCCTTGAATAAGTTTACTTTGTCCTTTCTTCAAGGGGATTTATCCTATGGGCTTGAATACACATTTTTCCTGTTCTGGGTACTTTTTAAAGGAAAAACAGTTTTGATAAATAATGGGAAAAAACCTATCTTGTCCATCAATATTACATTCCTAAACTTGAATTCAGAAGTCTACCCAAGTATCATTGGTTGGTGTCTGAGGCACTGTGCTAAAGCCTGTCACTGTGTCCAGGCACTGTGATAAAACCTTCACATTCATTATCTCAGGTAATAGAACAACAGTAGTAAGACACAATTTCTAATATTAAATTATTACTTGTATTATTATTTTTTATCAGCATCACCATATTTATGTTAGATACGTAGAAACCAAGACAGAAGAATAGCTTACCCAAGGTTGTACAACTAGTAAACGGTAAAAATTTGGATTCCACCCTAAATCCCAAATCCTTTCTCTTCATCACTTTACCACTCTGTCTTTCTAATCTCAATTTACTTATCTATAAAAGGAGTGAAAGCATTGTGTTCCTAGATATAGTTAAAACAGGGGCCATTTTATTATTCCTTTATAAACAAAGATGACAAAGTCATGCATTAATCCCAGCAGATATCCAAAAATGCTACCAAAATTAGGAAGTTAATTTGTGAACAGTTGCAGAATATAAGATCAATATACAGAAGCAACTGAATTACTTAGTAGCCAAAAAAAATGAAAATTAACATATACCATTTACACCATTGCCAGAAATATAAGACTCTGAAGGATAAAGTTTACAAAATAAGTTCACTCCCTGTACACTTAATGGAGAAGGCAATGGCACCCCACTCCAGTACTCTTGCCTGGAAAATCCCACGGACGGAGGAGCCTGGTAGGCTGCAGTCCATGGGGTCGCTAAGAGTTGGACATGACTGAGCAACTTCACTTTCACTTTTCGCTTTCATGCATTGGAGAAGGAAATGGCAACCCACTCCAGTGTTCTTGCCTGGAGAATCCCAGGGGCTGGAGAGCCTGGTAGGCTGATATCTATGGGGTCACACAGAGTCGGACACGACTGAAGTGACTTAGCAGCAGCAGCAGCTGTACACTTAAAACTGGCAAATTTCTAGGGGAAATTAAAGCATAGTAAATCATGGATTAAAAGACAATATTATTAAGATGTTCTATTCAAATTTATCTACAGATTTATTACAGTTTTAGAACAAATCTAGTTTTCTTCTTTGTAGAAATCGATGATTCCAATGTTTATATGGATAAATAAAATGGACTTAGAATAGTTAAAATATTTTTTAAAAGCATAAAACTGGAAGACTCACACTACTGGGTTTAAAGACTTATTTCAAATCAAGACTGTTTAGAACTGACCTATGAATTGAATTTAATCAATTAAACAAAATAGAGATTACAGAAAGAATTAAATGTATGCTTTCCCTGTATAGACACATGAAAATATGGTCAACTGTTTTTGACAAGGATGCCACAATAATTCAATGGGAAAGGACAGTCTTCTCAACAAATTATTCTAGAATTTAATGTGCAGAAAAAGCAAAGCTCAACATTTACCTCATACTGCTACTCTAAATGTGTCATAACCTTAAACATTTAATCCAGACCTATAACATTTGCATTCTTTAATGTTGGTAAAGACTTCCTAGACAAGGCCCCTAAGGCCCAAATTAAAGACAATATGGTAAGTCAACCTTTATCTAAACTAAAAATTCTGCTCTTCAAATGAACATTAATAAGCTGAAAATGCAAAGCCAAAGAATAGGAGAAAATACTTACATTATATTTGTCTGACAAATGGCTTATATCTAGGACATAAAGGAGACTCAAAAAAAAAAAAAAAAAAGAAGTCAATCTACTGAGAAACAGAAAAAAATTATGAAAAGACAATTCACAAAAGAAGATAATACGATTTTCTGATACGCACAGGAAAAGATACTCAGTATCATTTAATCATCAGGAAAATGCAAACTTAAAACTCCAGTGATAGAAACTAAAGCAGTACGGAAGGTAACCTCTAAGGAAATTAATAGATTATAACAGCGTTTATAGTTTCTTTTCCAGCCTTGTGTGTTGGCTGATCGGTCGTGTCCAGCTCTATTCGACCTCATGGACTGTAGGATGTCAGTCTCCTCTGTCCCTGTGCTTTTCCAGGCCAGAATACTGAAGTGGGTTTTCACTACCTTCTCCAGGGGATCTTCCCGACCCAGAGATTGAAGCCATGTCTCCTTTGTCTCCTGCATTGCAGGCAGATTCTTTACCCACTGAGCCATCAGGGAAGCCTTGTGGTGGCATAATTGACAAATAAAATTTGTACGTAATATTTAGAGTGCATAATATGATGATATATATGTGTGTGTGTGTGTGTGTGTGTGTGTATGTGTGTGTGTGTGTGTGTGTGTGTGTATAGTATATAGGGCTTTGGTTTCTGGTAAAAATAGTTAAGATGTAATCTCTTAGTAAATTTCAGTTATACAATACAGTATTATTAACTATAGTCACTATGCTGTATATTAGATCCCAAGATATATCCATCTTATGCCTTAAAGTTTGTACCCTTTAACCAACATTTCCCCATTTTCCCTACCCCATAGTTTTTGTAACCACCATTCTACTCTCTGGTTCTATGAGTTCAACATTTTTAGATTCATTATATAAGTGACATCACACAGTATTAATTTTTTCATTATCGTTTTTATTTAAAAAATAAATTTCATGGATTTATGACTAAAAAATAAAACTGCAGTAAGATATCACTATATATCCATGAGGTAAGGAGGTAAGTCGCTTCAGTTGTGTCCAACTCTGTGCGACCCCAAAGACGACAGCCCATCAGGCTCCACCTTCCCTGGGATTCTCCAGGCAAGAACACTGGAGTGGGTTGCCATTTCCTTCTCCAATGTATGAAAGTGAAAAGTGAAACTGAAGTCGCTCAGTCTTCGACTTGGCGACCCCATGGACTGCAGCCTACCAGGCTCCTCTGTCCATGGGATTTTCCAGGCAAGAGTATTGGAGTGGGGTGCCATTGCCTTCTCCAAGGAATAGCTAAAATTACTAAGGCCGATAATGCCAAGTGTTGATGGAAATATGGAGAAACTAGAGCTCTCATACACTGCTAGTGGGAATGTAGCAATTTGGAAAACAATTTAGCAGACTCTTCCTGAAAGAAAGTTTAAAAATTAAACGTATACTTCTCATATGACACAGCATCTCTATTCATATGCATTTACCAAAGACAAGTGAAAACATGTGTCCTGGCTATTCAAAGATCTGTAAACAAATGTTCATATTAGATTTATTCATAATAGCCAAAAGCTTCCATACAAATTATGGTATGGTCACACAAAGGAATACCACTTAGAAATAAAATGGAACAATTTACTAATACAACAAAAGCAACAGAAAAAACATTATGCATTATGCTGTAAAAAAGAAGCTATATATAGTAGAATGCACACTTTATGACTCCATTTATATAAAGCATTAGAAAAGAAATTAGATCAGTGGCTGTCTTGAGCCAGAACATAAGGGAAATGCCAACAAAGGGAATTTTTTGAGATGAGAGAAGTTTCCATAGTTTGATTATGGTGTTGATTATATATGGATACATATTTTCCAATCCTCAAGCTGTAGACTTAAAATGGGTGTATTTTATATGTAAAATATACCTTAATAAAATAGACTTTATATTGTTTAATTATTTTTAATAATTAGTGATATTATGCATCTTTTCATGTGCTTTTTGGCCATCTATATGACTTTTTTGGATAAATGTCTATTTAGGTATTCTGCTCATTAAAAAAAATTTTTTTATAGTTGAGCTGCTGATCTGTTTGTATATTTTGGAGAAAATTCCTTGTTGATCACATCATTTGAAAATATTTTCTCCCATTCTGTGAGTTGTTTATGATTTCCTTTGCTGTGCAAAAACTTTTAAGTTTGATTGTATCTTAAGCAGACTTCTCTAGTATCAGGTTTTGTGGTACCTGTGTACCCCCTTGTTCAAGGCCTGTGTGTATGTCTCTGTGTATGTGTTTGTGTGTGTAATAAAGGAGAGAGTTTCTTCAGTGTGTTGGCAATATACTATCAGAAGGCTTCTCATCCTGCTTTTATAATACAGTACATTAATGTGTTCATTTAAATTATAAATGTAAGTACAGTTCAGGATTTATAGGATTTTTCTTGGAACTAAAACTGAAATAAAGGCATTTAAAACAAAAACTGTCAGCCACTACATTGCTATTCCCATTGCAATGCCATTTAATTATCTCAAAGAGTTTGGATGATTTGATTGATTAGAAGAGGCACAGATGAGATTTTTGCTGGCTTTGCAGTAGAACCCACTTATTTGCTGAGTGTGGTACCACTGTTTGCAATATGTGTGTTACAAGAGGCGGGTTTTAATTAATATGTGTATTATCTAAAAACTGTAGTTTAGGAAAGTATCGAACTTCACTTTAGCATCCTTGGCAGATGTGCCCAGTCTCAGCTCATTATTGTTGCTAGGATATGACCCACTTCCTGAGACTGGAATGTGTTTTTATTTCAAAAGAAGACTAGTTCCTCAAACCTGATAGCTGAGCTTCCCACTCTGTGGAGGTTCTGGGTGTGAAGTGTAGAAATGAAGTTGAACTGCCTGGATAGAAAAATGTGGGAAGATTTCAAAGGTTGAAGTTTTAAGAAGTATGTGTGGGAAGAGAATAGAAATTGAAATCACCTGTTAATACCAAATGTTAATAGTTATCATTATCATCATCATCCTCAATAAAGCTATTTTTAACCACCTATTAGTCCAAGGTATTTTTTTGACGCCAGAGTTACCATAGACACCATAAGTGATAATTCTAGGTGCATATTGTATAGAAGGGTTCCCAAACTCCAGGATCTAATGCATGATGATATGAGGTGGAGCTGATGTAATAATAATAGAAATAAAGTGCACAGTTTCTAAAGTTGAACAGTTCAATGAGAACCTACAAGAACTTCTAGAACTAACACCCAAAAAAAGATGTCCTTTTCATTATAAAGGACAGGAATGCAAAAGTAGGAAGTCAAGAAATACCTGGAGTAACAGGCAAATTTGGCCTTGGAATACAGAACGAAGCAGGGCAAAGGATACTAGAGTTTTGCCAAGAGAATGCACTGGTCAGAGCAAACACCCTCTTCCAACAACACAAGAGAAGACTCTACACATGGACATCACCAGATGGTCAATACCGAAATCAGATTGATTATATTCTTTGCAGCCAAAGATGGAGAAGCTGTATACAGTCAGCAAAAAAAGACCAGGAGCTGACTGTGGCTCAGATCATGAACTCCTTATTGCCAAATACAGACTTATATTGAAGAAAGAAGGGAAAACAACTAGACCATTCAGGTATGACATAAATCAAATCCCTTATGATCATACAGTGTAAGTGAGAAATAGATTCAAGGGATTAGATCTGATAGACAGACTGCCTGAAGAACTATGGACAGAGGTTCGTGACATTGTACAGGAAGCAGGGATCAAGACCATCCCCAAGAAAAAGAAGTGTAAAAAGGCAAAATGGTTGTCTGAGGAGGGCTTACAAATAGCTGTGAAAAGAAGAGAAGTGAAAGGCAAAGGAGAAAAAGGAAAGATATACCCATTTGAATGCAGAGTTCCGAAGAATAGCAAGGAGAGATAAGAAAGCCTTCCTTAGTGATCAGTGCAAAGAAATAGAAGAAAACAATAGAATGGGAAAGACTACAGCACTCTTCAAGAATATTAGAGCTACCAAGGGAATATTTCATGTAAAGATGGGCAGAATAAAGGACAGAAATGGAATGGAACTAACAGAAGCAGACGATATTAAGAAGAGGTGGCAAGAATACACAGAAGAACTATACAAAAAAGACCATCATGACCCAGATTAATCATGATGGTGTGATCACTCACCTAGAGCCAGACATCCTGGAAATCGAAGTCAAGTGGGTCTTACAAAGCATCACTACAAACAAGCTAGTGGAGATGATGGAATTATAGTGAAGCTGTTTCAAATCATAAAAGATGATGCTGTAAAAGTGCTGCACTCCCAAGTTTTCCAAATTTGCTGGCATATTGAGTGCAGCACTTTCACAGCATCATCTTTCAGGATTTGAAATAGCTCAACTGGAATTCCTTCACCTCCACTAGCTTTGTTTGTAGTGATGCTTCCTAAGGCCCACTTGACTTCACATTCCAGGATGTCTAGCTCTAGGTCAGTGATCACACCATGGTGATTATCTTGGTCATGAAGATCTTTTTTGTACAGTTCTTCTGTGTATTCTTGCCACCTCTTCTTAATATCTTCTGCTTCTGTTAGGTCCCTATCATTTCTGTCCTTTATTGTGCCCATCTTTGCATGAAATGTTCCCTTGATATCTCTAATTTTCTTGAAGAGATCTCTAGTCTTTCCCATTCTATTGTTTTCCTCTATTTCTTTGCATTGATTGCTGAGGAAGGCTTTCTTATCTCTCCTTGCTATTCTTCGGAACTCTGCCTTCAAATGGGTATATCTTTCCTTTTCTCCTTTGCTTTCCATTTCCCTTCTTTACACAGCTATTTGTAAGCCCTCCTCAGACAGCCATTTTGCTTTTTTGCATTTCTTTTTCTTGGGGACGGTCTTGATTCCTATCTCTTGTACAATCTCACAAACCTACTTCTGCTTTATTGACTATGCAAAAGTCTTTGAGTGTGTGGATTACAACAAACTGTGGAAAATTCTTAAAGAGATGGGAATACCAGACCACCTGACCTGCCTCCTGAGAAATCTGTATGCAGGTCAGGAGGGAACAGTTACAACTGGACACGGAACAACAGACTTGTTCCAAATCTGGAAAGGAGTACGTCAAGGCTGTATATTGTCACCCTGCCTATTCAACTTATATGCAGAGTACGCCATGAGAAATGCTGGGCTGGATGAAGCACAAACTGGAATTAAGATTGCCAGAAGAAATATCAATAACTTCAGATATGCAGATGACACCACCCTTATGGCAGAAAGCAAAGAAGAACTAAAGAGCCTCTTGATGAAAGTAAACGAGGAGAGTGAAGACATTGGCTTAAAAGTCAACATTCAGAAAATTAAGATCATGACATCCAGTCCCATCACTTCACAGTAACTAGATGGGGAAATAGTAGGAGCAGTGACAGACTTCATATTTTTGGGCTTCAAAATCACTTCAGATGGTGACTGCAGCCATGAAATTAAAAGACATTTGCTATTGGAAGAAAAGTTATGACCAACCTAGACAGTATATTAAAAAGCAGAGACTTTGCCAACAAAGGTCTGTCTAGTTAAAGCTATGGTTTTTCCTGTGGTCATGTATGGATGTGAGAGTTGGGCTATAAAGAAAGCTGAGTGCTGAAGAATTGATGCTTTTGAACTGTGGTGTTGGAGAAGACTCTTGAGAGTTCCTTGGACTGCAAGGAGATCCAACCAGTCCATCCTAAAGGAAATCAACCCTGAATATTCATTGGAAGGACTGATGCTAAAGCTGAAACTCCAATGCTTTGGCCACCTGATTCGAAGAACTGACTTCTTAGAAAAGACTCTGGTGCTGGGAAAGATTAAAGGCAGGAGGAGAAGGGGACAACAGAGGATGAGATGGTTGGATGGCATGACTGACTCAATGGACGTGAGTCTGAGTGAACTCCGGGAGTTGGTGAGGGACAGGGAGGCCTGGCATGCTGCGATTCATGGGGTCACAAAGAGTCAGACACGACTGAGTGACTGAACTGAACTGAAAGGGCACAATAAACATAATGTGCTTGAAACATCCTGAAACGCTTCCCTCCTCCCAGTCTGTTGAAAAACCATCTTCCACATAACCCATCCCTGGTGCCACAAAGGTGTGGGACTCACCGCTGGATGGATGATACACGTAGCTTAAGAGGAGAGCTCTTTATGACTTACTGCTAACATATATGGGCAGGTGACGTGAAGTGATTAAACTGCAAACCCAGTATTATGTGGCAATGCCTGTTCTCCAAACTGTGTACACTGGGCACAGAGCACAGGTATGAAATGATGAGCTCTGCACACGAGGGGAGCTGGGTTCCATCAGTTATCCCCTCAATTCAGAGATGGTGATATTAAGGTTTGGGAGAAGATTAAGCAAAGTCATGCATGCAAATCATTGAGCACAATGACTAGCATATAAACAAGCATGAAAACAATAACTTCAAAACAGAATGAGATTAAATGTAGCAGAGGATGAATACAGACTAATAATTAAGTGTATGAAGCTGGAGCATAAATATAAGCCACTTTCTGGAAAAGTTTGGCCTCTCTTTCTATAGGCATTGAAGAAACTATAAATGTATTTCAACCAAGTAGAATCTTAGGGAGGCAAGAAACAGTTAAAGGATGATGCAGCATCAGATCGTCTTATTTTGCTTTTTAAATAATTTTTTAATGCTGAAAGGAAGGAAAAGAGCACAGTCACAAGCATTTCCAAAAGAATATATGTGATTTCGATGCTTAGAATAACTCCTTTGAGTGGCACAATTTAACCACACGAGATTATACTTCCTTTTCTTGATTTATTTTAGGGGATAGTTTCAGTCAAAAATTAAGAAAGGCTACCTTCTCCCTGCTGAACCCAGTTAATTAATAAGTTATTTTACTAAAGAGATAAAAGGTTCACACCATTAAGATATAAACATTAATCTAAAGATTTATAGAAAAGGCCCCTTTATTTGCTATTTGACTCAGTATTAGTTAATAATCAACTACTACTCACACTTGATTCTCAAATTTCAGTCACTTGAGTCTCCCTCCTTAATTGTTTCAAAGGCCTGAGATTTACTGTAACTCATCCCACCTTACCTCCATTTTAAAGGGGGTGGATTTTTTAAAATTGATTCATCCAGGATCAAGATCAACTAGTCACTAGATATGTCCTTTAGGGTAACTGCCAGCTTCTTTTATTCCAAGGCAATAGACAACAATAATAACCAATTACAATCTGTACTGGCCCTTTATGGGCTTTGGGAAGGAAGTTCCCGTTATTCTTTAAAAAACATTGAAAAGTTTCTTATAGGCAAAAATTCTTATGAAAGTGCAAGCTATGATAACTTAAGGTCATCTTGTACTGTAATTATCATCTTATACATAAACTTGCCACAATAACCTTGGAGATCAGTTGGATTGGTATTACCATTTTCCCCCTTTTTATGTATATGGAAACCCATTGTCGAATCCCAGCAAAATAATTTATTACTAGAGAATATGCAATCTGTTTATAAGTGGCCAAGAAAGCTTTGGCGGTAATCCGGATCTTCTGACTTTTAGTTCAAAGCCATTTCCATCACAGAAGCTGAAATTTATCTTTCCCTAGACTTGAAAGATGAGTTAGCCTACTGACCTTGCCTGAAATGTAACTGTGACAGCTAGATTACCAAAATTATCATTATGTCAACAAAAAGTTATTTGGTCAAAGACTTAAAGAGCAAATTTTCTTAACAAAAGTTTAGCTTCACAAGAAAAAAAAAATTTAATAGGTACTCATTTGGAGATATGTATAAGTGAAGAGGAGCTAGAAAGGCTCTTGATGAAAGTGAAGGAGGAGAGTGAAAAAGTTGGCTTAAAGTTCAACATTCAGAAAACTATGAAAATGGCATCTGGTCCTATCACTTCATGGGAAATAGATGGGGAAACAGTGGAAACAGTGTCAGACTTTATTTTTCTGGGCTCCAAAATCACTGAAGATGGTGACTGCAGCCATGAAATTAAAAGACACTTACTCCTTGCAAGGAAAGCTATGACCAACCTAGATAGCATATTCAAAAGCAGAGACATTACTTTGCCAACAAAGGTCTATCTAGTCAAGGCTATGGTTTCCAGTGGTCATGTATGGATGTGAGAGTTGGACTGTGAAGAAAGCTGAGTGTCGAAGAATTGATGCTTTTGAAGTGTGGTGTTGGAGAAGACTCTTGAGAGTCCCTTGGACTGCAAGGAGATCCAACCAGTCTATCATAAAGGAGATCAGTCCTGGGTGTTCTTTGGAAGGAGTGATGCTAAAGCTGAAACTCCAATACTTTGGCCACTTCATGTGAAGAGTTGACTCATTGGAAAAGACTCTGATGCTGGGAGGGACTGGGGGCAGGAGGAGAAGAGGATGACAGAGGATGAGATGGCTGGATGGCATCACTGACTCAATGGACTTGAGTCTGGGTGAACTCCGGGAGTTGGTGATGGACAGGGAGGCCTGGCGTGCTGCAATTCATGGGGTCACAAAGAGTCAGACACAACTAAGCGACTGAACTGAACTGAACTGATTATCAGAAAGTTCTGGGCTAATAGAATGATTAAAGCTCACATATTCACTGACATCTAGGCAAATTATATCACTAGACTCACAATCCTATGACAGTTTTTCCATACTCTAAAGCAATACTATTCAATAGAAATATGAGTCATGTTATTTAAAGTTTTTCAGTAGTCACATCAAAAACTAGAAAAAGATGAAATCAGCTATTTATATATATATATATTTAACTATGAAAGAAACATGTTCTTTTCTTCAAATGAAGTCTTTGAAATCAGGTGTGCATTTTACCTTTACAGTCCACCTCGATTAAGACTTGCCACATTTCAGATGTTCAATAGCTACCATGTTTCATGGCTACCATATTGAACAGCACAAGTTGACAGAGTCTAGGGCCCCCAATCCTGAAATCTAGTAACTCTAATACCCAAAACTGAACAGGGAGATCCAGGAGACAGAGCAAAACTGTAAAATATCAAATAATTCAGAACCAGTGCTTAGTGACGGAATCAAATGTTTTTCAAGATATACAGTTCTTCAAAATAAAGTATTGTCTATATGATCTTATTAAAGGAAAACCATGCTAAATTTTTTTATTAAAGAAAAACCATAAATCAGTTGCCTTATTGGATACTCCCATTCTTCAGTTTTCTTCTAAAAAACATTACAACTAGGTTTTTAAGTTTAACATCTTGTATGTGGACCCAGCAAATATTTCTGCTTGGTATCGATAGCGAGATAACTACTAAGAATATAGTTAGAGAGGGCTTCCCTAGTGGCTCAGTGGTAAAGAATCCACCTGCAATGCAGGAACCGCAAGAGACACAGGTTCAATCCCTGGATGGGGAGAATCCCCTGGAGGAGGAAATGGCAACTTGCTCCAGTATTCTTGCCTAGGAAGTTATACAGACAGAGGAGCCTGGTGGGCTATGGTCCATGGAGTTGCAAAGAGTGACTAAACAACAGTAACAAGGTAAGACCATTTTCAGTTTTATCACCCACTCAGCATGTTGCAAATTCCTAAAGAGCAACCACCTGTGAATCAACAGGGGCTTATCATTCTCTTGCTCTTAAACGATAATGCTTCCTCTTACATTGATCTATGTGTTCTGTATTCAATTTTTTGCATCTGCATTGAATTTATGAATCTTTTGTCAGTGCATGCACAAATTAGGCAAACCAAAAAAGCTTTTCCAGTCATTATCACTCTGGCTTATGATCTACCACCAGTCTGAATGTATTATCATCCATGAATCCTAGGTGAAAATTATCATCAGTGACCCATGCATGGGTAACTGAGCTTTCAAAACCCTTCCAGTTATTTTCCATCCTCCTATTTCAATCACAATTAACTATATGCAAATCTCTGACCATTTCAGACCATGGCTTCTACTATCTTCCCCAGAAGTGCTCTTTATTTTAGATCACCATCCTCCATAACTCTTAGTCTTTATTCTCTTAAGAACCAAACATAACTCAAATGTTGCTCTTTCTGGGTCTCATTGTACATTTTATATAACTCTATCATATCTCAAATTGATTGCAACTATTTTAATATAAATTATATTTGTATATTTAATCTGTGCTCTTCATATTTACATATGTATGTACATATGTTTAGTCGCTCAGTCATGTCTGACTCTTTGTGATCCCATGGACTATAAGCCTCCAGGCTCCTCTCTGTCCATGGAATTTTCCAGGCAAGAGTACTGGAGTGGGTTGCCATTTCCTACTCCAGGGAATCTTCCTGACCCAGGGATTGAACCCACGTCTCTTGTGTCTCCTGCACTAATCAACAGGTTCTTTACCACTGCACCATCTGGGAAGCCCTGATGGCTCATACAGTAAAGAATCATGTATACATAGCCACTTCCAAAACCTCATTCCTCATGGGACTGGAAGGAATTCTACCCTGGCATAGAACCAACCTAAATTGGCACATACAATGCATTCCAATGCATACATGTGGAATGAATGATTGATCTTAATACAATTTCTGGCATATCAAAGTTCCCAGGTCAAGTCATTAGCCTATGTTATAGTTTTAGCCATCTTACTAGGCGGGGAAGAAATAAAATTGGCCCTGAGATTTCCGATTAAGAGAGGAAAACCTAGTTGAAAATTTCTTCTGGCTAATTGTCCTTGATACATTTTTTCCTAATACCCCAGTAAAATAACAATGGTGACAGCTATCCACTTATTCAGTTCAGTTCAGTTCAGTCACTCGGTCGGGTCCAGCTCTTTGTGACCCCATGAATTGCAGCACGCCAGGCCTCCCTGTCCATCACCAACTCCTGGAGTTCACCCAGACTCACATCCATCAAGTCGGTGATGCCATCCAGCCATCTCATCCTCTGTCATCCCCTTCTCCTCCTGCCCCCAATCCCTCCCAGCATCAGAGTCTTTTCCAATGAGTCAACTCTTCACATGAGGTGGCCAAAGTACTGGAGTTTCAGCTTTAGCATCATTCCTTCCAAAGAAATCCTAGGGCTGACCTCCTTCAGAATGGACTGGTTGGATGTCCTTGCAGTCCAAGGGATTCTCAAGAGTCTTCTCCAACACCACAGTTCAAAAGCATCAATTCTTCGATGCTCAGCCTTCTTCACAGTCCAACTCTCACATCCATACATGACCACAGGAAAAACCATAGCCTTGACTAGACGGACCGTTGTTGGCAAAGTAATGTCTCTGCTTTTGAATATGCTATCTAGGTTGGTCATAGCTTTCCTTCCAAGGAGTAAGCATCTTTTAATTTCATGGCTGCAGTCACTATCTGCAGTGATTTTGGAGCCCCCCAAAATAAAGTCTGACACTGTTTCCACTGTTTCCCCATCTATTTCCCATGAAGTGATGGGACCAGATGCCATGATCTTGGTTTAGATTAATTATTTATTGTGAACCTAAGATATTCCAGACATTGTCACAAGTAAAATGGCAAGACATAAATAGTTATTGCCCACTTAGAGGTCAGAGAAAAGAATAAAACTCAGACATTCACTGAAAATTAGAATTAAAATGATGAAATGGGACTGGAAAACGTCCCCCACACACATTATGCTTCTGAAAAAGAGAGCAAACCTGTTTTTCTGAAAAGCAAGATAATGGAAAGAAAAATATATTTTTATTCCCTCACTGCTTGTCCCACTCAAAAAGAGGATATGACCTAACTAAATACTGAGCATGAATCCTGCATCTGCGTGGATTCTATTTTTTGAAGCCAGCAAGATGGTATTCTCATGTTTTCTCTTCCCCAAGACATCTTGCCTCTCTTTCAATAATACCTCCCTATTCTCCATATAGGGATTGCAACACTCAGAGAACAACAGGCTTAATAGGAGGAACAGGTCTTAACTGCATGCATAAAAAGAGTCATAGGAGTGGAATTTCTGAGTTTTCTCTTTTTCATCTAGTTTGTGGATTCAAATTATTACAGAAGGAATTTGGAGTGGGTAGCTGGAGGAAGGGTGTCACAAGATTAAACCTCAACAGGGTTCATCAGGCAGAAGGCTGCCAAACTCCAGAAATGGAAATGGGAACTGTATAACAGTTTGTTCTCTTGTCATGCACATGAGAAGATTGAACAAACACTCAAGTACGTGGTGAGTGAGAGGAAGTTGGCCTATATATTGGATGTGATTATAAAACCCAGGTATAGATCCATTTCCTTCAAGGAAGAGTAAACATAAGCTAGTAAAATACAGCCTATGAAGAAAAGCTGTAGGACAGAGAACAAGATGGTGAAGTAGGTGGCCATGGAGTACATCTCCCTCCGTGGATACATCAGGAATACACCTTCAGACACAGAAGTTCATGCAGAACACCAGCTGAGAGCAGACAGGAGTACCTGACCAGAGGAAAAGAATATCTAGAATCATTCAAAACTCGGTAGGATGAAGGAACTAGGGGAAAAAAACAGGAGTGTTAGCAGAACTTGTCCTGCCCTTGGCAGGTGGGGCAACTGAAACAGGGGTCCAGTTCCCGAAAGGGGGCAACTGAGTCAGACAAGAAACATTTAAGGCTGAGAGTGAAACAGCTGATCTGTGGCACCTTAAATGGAATGAAAATTAGACAGTCCTTGCTACAGCCATACATACCCCCCAGACAGGGATACAAGTTCCCTAAAAGGCACAGTAATTGGGAGCTGAAGTTTAGGGATGGTGGAGCAATCCCATGATGAGGGGTGCTATTGACTGTGGAGAGATGGATCAAGGGCATGTGAGGGAGGAGTTTGTGGTGGGAAATGCCTGGGGATGAAAGCCAGGAAACCATGGAAGCAAGGTGATACTGCTGAGTTACAGGTAGAGGGTGGAGCCATCAGCATAGACTCTCTCTCCCCACAGGTCAGTATCAGCAGCTGAACAATAGAGAGGCTGGCTGATCAAGTGCCTGACACAGGGAACTACAGAGTAGGACCCCACCCAGGGTGCCCCTTTAAGTGCCTGACATGCGGATCTGCAGATTAGAACTCCAGCCGGGGGGCCCCTCTATGTGCCTGATGTGCCGAACAGCAGAGAAGGACCACAGGCAAGGGGGGCCTCTAAGTGCCTGAATGGGCAGAGCTACAGAGAAAGACTTAGCCAAAGAGGCCTTCTGATGGCCAGCTACCAGGTGCTCAAAAAAAGACTCTGATGGGGCCATAACTCCCGCAGCTTTAGTAGTCCATGTCCCTGCATACTCAGTGCTGCCTTGGTCCCCGTGTCACAAGCAGCTGTGCCATCTTGATGCTCAACCCTCCCTGGGGCAGAGCTGCCACAGGCAAAAAAAAGTCTTACATCTATGCACACAGGGTCCCTTCAGTCGTTTTCAACCCTTTGCGACCCTGTGGACTGTGGCCTGCCAGGCTTACCTGTCAGAAAAGGAGTGGTTCTCTGCCCTCACAGCAGGTCTAGAGATCAGCACAGTGTTGGAGGGTATCCTTGGGAGGTGAGTTGGACTGTGACTCCCAGTGAGGGAAAGGACTCTGACAGCACTGACTCAAGAAAAACATTTTTTATTTTTATGTTTTGACTTGTTCTGTAGATTCTTTTGGATTTTTTTTTCCATTTTTTCTTTTTCTTTTTCTTTTTTTTTCCTTCTTTTTTTTCCCCTTCTGTGGCAATTGTCGATTTTATTGGCACTAAGATACCTAATTAAACTTCTGAGTTTCTTTTTTTTTTAAGTCACACTTTTTATTGTTATAAACCACTGCCTCTATGTTGGGCTTTTGCAGTTCTGTGGAGTTTTCCCCCTTCCCTTTTTTTTTTCTTATTTATTTTCTCTCTTTTTTTTAATTTTAATTTTTTTAAACCTATTATTATTTTTCCTACATTTCTTTTTTTGTTTGCTTTTCCTACTGCTCTTTTCCCCTTGCAGTTAATCTTTAATATATATAAATCTTCTTTAACTACCTCTATTTAACTTTGCACGTCTATTCTCTTTCTTTTCTTCCTTTCCTGGCAACATATTTGTTAGTTTTGTTTTCATTGCTTAAGTCCCCACTTAGCCCCTTGTTTAGTTTTGTTTTCCAGTCTGTGCTTTAGTTAATTTTGTTCTTAACTGGTAGATATAATTTTTGGTTTCCTTTATTCACTGGTCAATCTATTGTACTTTATTTTTGTTGGACTGTTTTGATTTTGCTTATGGGTGTACATGTATATGTGTATATTCCATTATTTTAATTATTATTTGCCTGATTTTGTAACTGCCATTTATTTGGGGTTTATCTTTGGTTTCTCACTTTTGGGTATTTGTTTTAATCTCACTTAATGCCACAACAAATGACTTATGGAATATTCATTCCTCACCAGAGGTCAAGCCTGAGCCTTTGGAGTAGGAGCACTGATTCTAAGATCCAAGACTATCAGAGAACTAACCCTAGGGAGTATCAAATAGTGAGAACTCCCACAAAGGAAACCACTTGAATACAAAACCTGGCATCATCCAACCACCATAGCACTCTGTGCAGGATGCCTCATTTAAACAACAACAACAACAAAAAAACAAAAATACAAACCAAATCATCAGCAGACAGGATTACCACCTCACTCAGGTTTGCCCATCAGAGGAAAAAGAAAACAAGCAAACAAACAAACAAAAAAAAACCAAGCACAAATTTTATACTATAAGAAGCTTACACAAGTCACTGGACCAACCTTAGGAGGGCAGAAACCAAAAGGAAGAAAGAATTCAACATTAAAGCCTGGTAAAAAGAGACTATAAACACAATAAGTTAAAAAAAATGAGAAGGCAGAGAAATAGTGCACAAATGAAGGAACAAACTAGAAACACAGAAGTCCAAATAAATGAAGAGGAAATAGGCAAACTACCTGAAAAACAAAATCAGAATAATGATAGTAAAGATGATCAAAAACCTTGAAATGGAGGATGGAGAAAATGCAAAAACTGAATGGAGAAAACACAAGAAACTGAATGGAGAAAATGCAAAAATCAATTTAAAAAGACCTAGAAAACTTATGGAATAAACATACAGAGACAAACAACACAATTGCTGAAATTAAAAATAATCTAGCAGGAATCAATAGCAGAATATCTGAAGCAGAAGAACGAATCAGTGAACTGGAAGATAAAATGGTGGAAATAACTTCTGAAGAGCAGAATAAAGTAAAAGGAATGAAAAGAACTGAGGACAGTCTCAGAGACCTCTGGGACAATATCAAATGTACCAACATTCAAATTATAGGGGTCCCAGAAGAAGAAGAGAAAAAGAAAGGGTACAAGAACATTTTTGAAGAGATTATAGTTGAAAATTTCCCCAACATGGAAAAGGAAATAGTCAATCACGTCCAAGAGGCAGAGTCCCATACAGGATAAACCCAAGGAGAAATATGCCAAGACACATACTAACGAAACTAACAAAGATTAAACACAAAGAAAGAATATTAAGGGCAGCAAGGGAAAAGCAACAAGTAACATACAAGGGAATTCCCATACACTTAACAGCTGATCTTTCATCAGAAACTCTGAAAACCAGAAGGAAATGACAGGACATATTTAAAGTACTGAAAGGGAAAAATCTACAACCAAGATCACTCTACTCAGCAAGGATCTCATTCAAAATTGATGGAGAAACAAAAAGCTTTACAGACAAACAAAAGTTAAGAGAATCGGTACCACCAAACCAGCTTTACAACAAATGTTAAAGGGACTTATATAGTCAAGAAATACAAGAAAAGAAAAAGATCTACAAAGTTAAACCCCCAAAATTAAGAAAATGGCAATAGGGACATATATATCAATAATTAATTTAAATGTAAATGGATTAAATGCTCCAACCAAAAAACACAGACTGGCTGGATGGATACAAAAACAAGACCCATATATATGCTGTCTATAAGAAATCCACTTCAGACCTAAAGACACATACAGACTGAAAGTGAGAGGATGGGAAAAATATATTCCATGCACATGGAAGTAAAAGAAAGCTGGAGTATCAATTCTCATATCAGACAAAACAGACCTTAAAATAAAGAAGATTACAAGAGATAATGAAGGACACTACATGATGATCAAGGGATCAATCCAAGAGCAAGACATAACAATTGCAAATATCCATACACCTAACATAGGAGCACCTCAATACATAAGACAAACACTGACAGACATAAAAGGAGAAACTGACAGCAACACAATAACAGTAGGAGACTTTAACACCCCACTCACCAACACCAGTGGACAGAACATCAAAACAGAAAATTAATAACTAAACACAAGTCTTAAATGATACATTAGATGAGATGGACCTCATTGATATCTTCAGGACATTCCATCCAAATGCAGAAGAATACACCTTATTCTCAAGTGCACATGGAACATTTTCCAGGATAGACCACATCTTGGTTCACAAATCAAACCTCAGAAAATTAAAAAAAAATTTGAAATCATATCAAGCATCTTCTCCCACCACAACACTAAGAGACTAGATATAAATTACAAGAAAAAAAACTGTAAAAAACACAAACACATGGAGATTAAACAATACATTTCTAAACCAACAGGTTACTGAAGAAATCAAAAGGGAAATCAAAAAATTTCTAGAAAAAAATGACAACAGAGACAAGAAAACTCAAAACCTATGGGATGCAGAAAAGCAATTCTAAGAGGGAAGTTTATAGCAATACAATCTTACCTCAAGAAAGAAGAAAAACATCGAATAGACAATCTAACTTTACACCTAAAACACCTGGAAAAAGGAGAACAAAAAAACCCCAAAATTAGCAGAAGGAAAGAAATCATAAAGATCAGAGCTGAAAAATTGAAAAAGAAATGAAATAAACAATAGTAAAGATTAATAAAATCAAAAGCCGGTTCTTTGAGAAGATAAACAAAATTGACAAAACTTTAGTCAGACTCATTAAGAAAAAAAGAAGAATCAAATCAATAAATTAGAAATGAAAAAGGAGAGGTTACAACAGACAGTGCAGAAATACAAAGGATTATAAGAGACTATTATGAACAACTATATGGCAATAAAATGGATAACCTGGAAGAAATGGACAGATTCTTAGAAAAGTTAAAATTTTCAAGATTAACCCAGGAAGAAATAGAAATTATAAGCAACCCAATTACAAGCACTGAAATTGAAGCTATGATCAAAAATCTTCCCAAAAACAAAAGCCCAGGAACAGATGGCTTCACAGGAGAATTCTATCAAATATTTAGAGAAGAGCTAATGCCTAGCCTTCTAAAACTCTTTCAAAAAATAACAGAGGAATGAACGCTTTCAAACTCATTCTAAGAGGCCACCATCACCCTGATACTAAAACCAGACAAAGACAACAACAAAAAAAGAAAACTACATGCCAATATCACTGATATTGTGCAAAAATCCTGAACAAAATTTTAGCAAACAGAATTCAGCAACACATCAAAAAGCTCACATACTATGGTCAAAGTTGAGTTTATTCCAAGGATGCAAGGATTCTTAAATCAATCAATGTGATATACCATATTAACAAACTGAAAGATGAAAACCATATGATAATCTCAATAGATGCAGAAAAAGCTTTTGACAAAATTCAGCACCCATTTATGATTAAAATTCTTCAAAAAATGGGCAAAGAAGGAACCTACTTTAACATAATAAAGGCCATATATGATAAGCCTACAGCAAACATTATTCTCAATGTTGAAAAACTGAAAGCATTCCCCCCTAAGATCAGGAGCAAGACAAGGGTGTCCACTTTCACTACTATTATTCAGCATAGCTTTGGAAGTCCTAGCTACAGCAATAACAGAAGAAAATGAAATAAAATCAATCCAGATTGGAAAAGAAGAAGTAAAGCTCTCACTGTTTGCAGATGACATGATACTGTACATAGAAATCCCTAAAGATGTTATCAGAAAATTACTGGAGCTAATCAGTGAGTTTAGCAAAGTTTCAGGATTAAAAAATCAATTCACAGAAAACACTTGCACTTCTATATACTAACAACGAAAAATCAGAAAGAGAAATTAAGGAATCAATCTCATTCACCATTGCAACAAAAAGAATAAAATATCTAGGAATAAACTTGCCTAAGGAGACAAAAGAACTGTACACAGAAAATTATAGGTACTGATGAAAGAAATCAAAGATGACATAAACAGATGGAGAGATATTGAATGTTCTTGGGTAAAAAGAATCAATATTGTGAAAGTGACTATACTACCAAATGCAATCTACAGATTCAATGTGATCCCTTTCAAATTGCCAATGACATTTTTCACAGAACTAGAACAAAAACTTTCACAATTCATTTGTAAACACAAAAAACCCTGAATATCCAAAGTAGCCTTGAGAAAGAATGGGGCTGGAGGAATCAACCTTCCTGACTTCAGATTATACTACAAAGCTATAGTCATCAAGACAGTATGGTACTGGCACAAAAAGAGAAATACAGACCAATGAAACAAGATAGAAAGCCCAGAAATAAACCCACGCACCTATGGGTACCATATTTTTGATAAAGAAAGCAAGAATACACAATGGGGCAAAGGCAGCCTCTTCAATAAATGGTGCTGGGAAAACTGGACAGCTACATGTAAAAGAATGAAATTAGAACATTTCCTAACACCATACACAAAGATAAACTCAAAATTTAGGATTAAAGACCTAAATGTAAGACCAGAAACTATAAAACTCTTAGAGAAAAGCATTGGCAGAACACTCAGTGACATAAATCAAAGCGAGATCCTCTATGACCCACCTCCTAGCATAATGGGAATAAAAAGAAAAGTAAACAAGTGGGACCTGATTAAACTTAGTACCTTTTGCACAGTAAAGAAAACTATAAGCAAGGTGAAAAGACAACCCTCAGAATGGGAGAAAATAATAGCAAACAAAACAACTGACAAAGGATTAATTTCCAAAATATACAAGCAGCTCATACAACTTGATACCAGAAAAACAACCCAATCAAAAAGTGGGAAAAAGACCTAAACAGACATTTCTCCAAAGAAGACCTACAGATGGCTAACAAACACATGAAAAGATGCTCAACAGCACTCATTATTAGAGTAAAGCAAATCAAAACTACAATGAGATATCACCTCACACAGGTCAGAATGGCCATCATCAAAAAATCTACAAACAATAAATGCTGGAGAGGGTATGGAGAAAAGGAAACCCTCTTACACTGTTGGTGGGAATGTAAATTGATACAGCCACTATGGAGGACGGTATGGAGATTCCCTAAAACTTAGGAATAAATCTACCATATGACCCAACAATCCAACTGTTAGGCATATACCCCAAGGAAACCAAAACTGAAAGAGACACATGTATCCTATTGTTCATTACAGCACTATTTACAATAGCTAGAACACAAAGCAACCTATGTCCATCGACAGATGAGTGGATAAAGAAATATGGTACCTATACATAATGAAATATTCAGTTCAGTTCAGTTCAGTTCAGTCGTTCAGTCGTGTCTGACTCTTTGCGACCCCATGAATCACAGCACACCAGGCCTCCCTGTCCATCACCAACTCCTGGAGTTCACCCAGACTCACGTCCATCAAGTCAGTGATGCCATCCAGCCGTTTCATCCTCTGTCATCCCCTTCTCCTCCTGCCCCCAAGCCCTCCCAGCATCAGTCTTTTCCAATGAGTCAACTCTTCGAATGAGGTGGCCAAAGTATTGGAGTTTCAGCTTTAGCATCATTCCTTCCAAAGAAATCCCGGGGCTGATCTCCTTCAGAATGGACTGGTTGGATCTCTTTGCAGTCCAAGGGACTCTCAAGAGTCTTCTCCAACACCACAGTTCAAAAGCATCAATTCTTCGGTGATCAGCCTTCTTCACAGTCCAACTCTCACATCCATATATGACCACTGGAAAAACCATAGCCTTGAATAAACGAAACTTTGTTGGCAAACTAATGTCTCTGCTTTTGAATACGCTATCTAGGTTGGTTATAACTTTCCTTCCAAGGAGTAAGCGTCTTTTAATTTCATTCAGCTCAGTTCAGTTCAGTCACTCAGTCATGTCCGACTCTTTGCGACCCCATGAATCACAGCACACCAGGCCTCCCTGTCCATCACCAACTCCCGGAGTTCACTCAGACTCACGTCCATCGAGTCAGTGATGCCATCCAGCCATTTCATCCTCTGTCATCCCCTTCTCCTCCTGCCCCCAATCCCTCCCAGCATCAGTCTTTTCCAATGAGTCAACTCTTCGCATGAGGTGGCCAAAGTATTGGAGTTTCAGCTTTAGCATCATTCCTTCCAAAGAAATCCTAGGGCTGATCTCCTTCAGAATGGACTGGTTGGATCTCCTTGCAGTCCAAGGGACTCTCAAGAGTCTTCTCCAACACCACAGTTCAAAAGCATCAATCCTTCGGCGCTCAGCCTTCTTCACAGTCCAACTCTCACATCCATACATGACCACAGGAAAAGCTATAGCCTTGACTAGACGGATCCTTGTTGGCAAAGTAATGTCTCTGCTTTTGAATATGCTATCTAGGTTGGTCATAACTTTCGTTCCAAGGAGTAAGTGTCTTTCATATTCATGGCTGCAGTGACCATCTGCAGTGATTTTGGAGCCCCAAAAAATAAAGTCTGACACTGTTTCCACTGTTTCCCCATCTATTTCCCATGAAGTGATGGGACCAGATGCCATGATCTTCATTTTCTGAATGTTGAACTTTAAGCCCACTTTTTCACTCTCCACTTTCACTTTCACCAAGAGGCTTTTGAGTTCCTCTTCACTTTCTGCCATAAGGGTGATGTCATCTGCATATCTGAGGTTATTGATATTTCTCCCGGCAATCTTGATTCCAGCTTGTGTTTCTTCCAGTCCAGCGTTTCTCATGATGTACTCTGCATAGAAGTTAAATAAGCAGGGTGACAATATACAGCCCTGACGTACTCCTTTTCCAATTTGGAACCAGTCTGTTGCTCCATGTCCAGTTCTAACTGTTGCTTCCTGACCTGCATATAGATTTCTCAAAAGGCAGATCAGGTGGTCTGGTATTCCCATCTCTTTCAGAATTTTCCACAGGTTATTGTGATCCACACAGTCAAAGGCTTTGGCATAGTCAATAAAGCAGAAATAGATGTTTTTCTGGAACTCTCTTGCTTTTTCCATGATCCAGCGGATGTTAGCTATTTGATCTCTGGTTCCTCTGCCTTTTCTGAAACCAGCTTGAACATCAGGAAGTTCACAGTTCACATATTGCTGAAGCCTGGCTTGGAGAATTTCAGCCATAAAAAGAAATGCCTTTGAGTCAGTTCTAATGAGGTGGATGAACCTAGAGCTATTATACAGAGTGAAGTAAGTCAGAAAGAGAAATGTAAATATTGTATACTAACACATATATACAGAATCTAGAAAAATGGTACTGAAAAATTTATTTGCAGGTCAGCCATAGGGAAACAGACATAGAGAATAGATTTATGGACATGGGGAGAGGGGAGGAGAGGGTGAGATATATGCAAAGAGTAACATGGAAACTTACATCACCATATGTAAAATAGATAGCCAATGAGAATTCGCTGTATGTTTCAGGAAACTCAAACAGAGTCTTTGTATCAAACTAGAGGGGTAGGATGGGGAGTGGGGTGGGAGGGAGATTCAAAAAGGAGGGGATATATGTATACCTATGGCTGATTCATATTGAGGTTTGACAGAACACAACAAAATTCTATAAAGCAATTATCCTTCAACTAAAAAAAAAATGAAAAGCTGCAGGACAGGAGAATAGAACATGATAAGACTCAGAGGACAGCAAAGGTCTGAAACCGATTAACCCCAAGAATCAGGGCATAAGTTTGGAAAAGAGCAGGTCCCCCATGACACAAGAAACCAGCAATAACTTAATGGTTAAGAGGCAATGAAAGCATGTGAGCACAGTGGTTTAAAGATTCCAAGGGAACCAGATTGAATAGAGGAATTAAAATTCTCTTTTGAGGCCATAAATTGTAGGGAAGATTAAAGTGCCAACACAACATTGTAAAGCATTTATTCTTCAATTAAAAATGTTTTAAAATTAAAAAAAAAAGAGTATGGAAGAAAAAGGAACAAAAAGACAGCCTAAACAAGGAATGAGAAAAGGTCTATAATAAATACAGAAAATTATTTTTTATGAGAAAAGAAAAATCTGTACAATTCTATACTAATACATTTAAAAATTTTGATGACATTGATTACTTTATAGGGAAATATAAACAGCATAGATATACTCAAGAATAAATTTAACAACATGAAACTGCCAAGAATGGGATTTCTTCTCTTCTATGTACATTCCTCCTGCATAACCAACTGGAGGCCAACACTGGCGTGCAGTCAGTAAGGAAAGAAGGCCTCCTTCTGTTCCCCAGCCCAGCAGACCAGAGTTCCCCAGTGGAATGCAACGCCAAGCCATGCTCAGCACAAAGTGCTGCAGTCTTGCCTTTGGTGCATGTGTGCCTTGATGCCTGGGGAAGAAGAGTGCTGAGATTGGAAGGGGGTTTACCTCCTCCTGGGACTTCTTGAGCAACACTCTAATAGCCCAGTCTTGTTGTAGGTTATTAAAACATCCAAGTGCACTCCTCCTCCTTCATTTGTAATTGTGTTCTGAATCCCCCCCTCTCTTCCCTCATTAAGATGAATCAGTTTGCTAGGCCTGGCATAACAAAATACTGCACACAGGGTGTGCACACAAGAATTTATTTTCTCACTATTTTGGAGGCTGGACGTGCAAGATGAAGGTGTCAACAGGGTAAGTCTCCTCCGATGCTGCTCTCTTTGGCTTGTAGATGATTGCATTTCTTGCTGCATCCCTCATGTCTGTTTCTTTCTGTCCTAATCTCTGCCTTCTAAAGATACCAGTCAGACTAAACTAGGGTCCACCCAACAGCCTCATTTTAACCATAATTACCTCTTTAAAGACCTCATCTCCAAATACAGTTACATTCTGAGGTACTGGGGCTTAGGACTTCAAAATGTGAATGTTAAGAAGAAAAAAATTAGCACATAATAGATGTTTTCAAACAATGTAAGTATTATGAGTTTAGGCTTCCCAGGCGCTTAACCTATGACCGTTCACTGGAGTATCTACTCCATTTTCTCTGATCTTTATTTGTTCACATGTGACTTTGAGCAAGTTGCCTATGGAGATCAGATTTCCTCTTCTATAAAATAAAGGGATTTGACTAGATATGACTTATGGTCGTCAAGCCTCAACGGAATCAGGATCCTAAGTCACTGTGTATACATTCTGTCAGGTGCTAGAACGAGAGGCTAAGAGGCTGGTGAGGAAAGTGTCAGAGCTCAAAAGAAAGGTAGAGCCAAGTGTCCTCATGGAGAAGAGCCCTCCAGCCCTCTCCTCCCTCCAGCCCTACAGGGGTAGGAAGCAAGATAAAAAGAAGGTACACCTCTCCTGTCTTGATCTCTAAGATCTCAAGAAGGCTGGCTATACCCAGCCAGATGTGGCTTCCTCATTTTTCACAGATATATTGAGCATGAAATTTCATTGCTATCTACCAACCTACATAAATACATGCATAGAACTTCCTATGTATATTTACAGACTTTGCAGTATTTATTTGGCTAATGCATTGTTTGTTGTTTCACTTTTTCACTTTCAACAATCCCAGAAATAGGATGCATCTTAAAATCACTTTGGCCCAGCAGCAGTCATAATGGAGCTGTTACGGCCTGGGTATGTATATACAAACTCTTGAGGGATGAGTATGAATTTTTCAAGAAATTCTCAGAGACAATAGTAGATTATGTTTTTAAGATGTGTTATCACCAATGCTCTTGACAGCACAGAGGGTATTTTAGGGGTGGGAGGTGGGGCAGAGGAAAAAAAAAAACTAAACTAGATGTTAAAGAATAAATCTCACAATAATGGGAATGGATTTAATGCCACTGAAATATACATTTTAAAAGGTTAAGATGCTAAATTTTATGTGATGTATATAGTTCATCAGAGAAGGATATGGCAACCCACTCCAGTATTCTTGCCTGGAGAATCCCATGGACAGAGGAGCCTTGGTGGGCTGCTGTCCATGGGGTCACACAGAGTTGGACATGACTGAAGAGACTTAGCATGCATGCAAAAAGTTCATCACAATAAAAATAAAATAATCAGAAGAGATTCTGAATATGAAGAGGTTTAGGAAATGTATTTACCAATTTATCCCACTTTTCCTTTAAGTACAAGAGTGATATGTGATTAAAAAAAATAAAAACAAACCTATGTGTACACAAGACTGCATGCTCAGTCACTAAGTCATGTCTGACTCTTTGCAACCCCATGGACTGTAGCTCCTCTGTCCATGGGATTCTCCAGGTGAGAATACTGGAGAGGGTTGCCAGTTCCTTCTGGAGGGCATAAGCAATGTCTTCTATTAAATATAGAATAAACATGCTAAATGTTAAAAAAGCATCATGTCATAGTTTATTTGGAGGTTTTTTTTTCTTCCTATCGGTAGATGAAATACTACTGTGTCTTATAATCAATGCATCTTCGATTTGAGATCCTATTATGTGTTGGACACTGTAGTAAGAGCAGAGAATATGGAATGAATGCAAGCCCTGCCCTTCAGGAGCTTACATGATTTTAGTATACAGATATTAAAATATATGGTAAGAAAAGTAGTTAAGAGAGTTGAGTTCTACAAGTCAGGACTACACATGCTCTTGGAGCATGCATCAGAGAGATCTGATCTTGTCTGAGGAATCATGGAAACCACTTTGGAGAAATGACACCTAGGCTAGGACAGAAAAACAAGAAGGAATTAGGCAGGAGTCAGGAAAGTGTATTCCTCACAGAAAGGGTAGCTAGCCCTGTTAACTAAGCTTATATAGTTATATAAACTAACTTAGGCTGAACTAAGTCCAGCCTAAGTGAAGGAGAGATGATGGGAGGAGACAGAGCCAGTTTCGGTAGGGGCTGGATCACACCCAGGCCCAGGTCTTCCCAGGTTACCCAAGCTGTGGGTCTATGTGTTCAGAGTGGCAGCTTGAGGGGAGTTATACTCTGCACCTGCCACTTTATTCGTAGGTTGTAGGGATCTCCTCTGGGTCTTTTTTAGTAAACCCTCTGTGATGCTTCACAAATTCCCCTAATAGGCAAAGGTGCTTTGTCTGGCAAGAACTCTGCCTTAATTGAGCTTTTTAAAAAGCTGCTGCCCAATTGATGCCTTAAAACTCCAGCACTTCAAGAAGGTCCTAATATTTTTTGTACGTTGGTCTATGTTGCGTGTACTGTCTTTTCAGTCAACTCATTATTCTTAAGTTATGTGGTGCCTAAACAAGATGTTTCTCTATGAGAAGAAATTTCCTTGAAATTGTAGTTGAAATTATTTCATCAGCCAAGCAGATTAGTCTTTGAATGAGGTGTGTGTTCTCCTAAGAAATTTAAAATATTATACACAGTATCTACATTAGCCATTTATACTTGGTTATATTTCAATGTTGATGTGATTGATTTATTTGCATAGATTTTGGCTCCATGAAAGAAGACAGTGCAATAACAACAAAAATAACCATATTGTCTTGGATAGTTAATTTTACACAGCAACTTGACTGGGCTGCTGGGTGCCTAGATATTTGGTTAAACATTGTCCATTGGGGTTGCTATAACAAAAAAGCACAAACTGAGTGGCTTATAAACTACAGAAATGCATTTCTCACAGTTCTGAAAGCTAGAACTCTGAGATCAAGACACTAGGAGATTCATTGTATTTTGGGGGTATGCCTCCTAGACACCATCTTTTTCCTGTTACCTCATATGGTGAAAGGAGGAAGGGATCTTTCCAGGGTCTCTTTTATAAGTGTCCTAAACCCATCCATAAGGGCTCCACCCTCAGAACCTAGTCATCTTTCAAAGAACCCCCCAACCTCCTAATAGAATTACCTCAAGATTTAGGATTTCCACATATAAATTTTGTTATTTTTGTTCAGTCGCCCATTCATGTCTGAATCTTTGGGACCCCATGGACTGCAGCACGCCAGGCCTCCCTGTCCTTCACCATCTCACAGAGTTTGTGCAAGTTCATGTCCATTGCATTAATGATACCATCCAGCCATCTCACCAGGTAAGACAGGTAAGATGGTCTGGTATTCCCATCTCTTTAAGAGCTTTCCACAGTTTATTATGATCCACACAGTCAAAGTCTTTAGTGTAATCAATGAAACAGAGGTAGATATTTTTCTGGAATTCCCTTGCTTTCTCTGAGATCCAGCAAATGTTGGAAATTTTATCTCTTTGTGCCTCTGTCTTTTCCAAACCCAGCTTGGACATCTTTAAGTTCTTGGTTTATGTAACACGGAAACCTAGCATGCAAAATTTTAAGCATGACCTTACTAGTATAGGAAATGAATGCAGTTGTCCTATGGTTAGCACATTCTTTAATACTTCCCTTCTTGGGAACTGGGATGAGGATTGACCTTTCCAGTCCTGTGGCCACTGCTAGATCTTCCAGATTGGCTGACATATTGAGTGCAACATGTTGATAGCATCATATTTTATGATTTTAATTAGCTCTACTAGAATTCCATCACATCCACTCGCTTTATTGACAGCAGTGCTTCCTAAGGTCCACTTGACTTCACTCTCCAGAATGTCTGGCTCTGGGTGACTTACCATATTAATTTTAGAGGCACATAAATAGTCTTTTACAAACATTATTTCTAAGTGTGTCTGGGAGAGTCTTTCTGAATGTCAACACTTGAGCTAGTAGTCTGAGTAAAACAGTTCACTCTGAATAAAATAGAAAGCTGATAAAGAACACTTTCTACTTGACTGTTTTTGATCTGGCACATCGATCTGCTTTAGACTCAGACTCAGGTTGAAATTTACACCATTGGCTCCCCTGGCTATCCATCTCTCTGCCTGCAAATCAGAGACTTATTTCGCAACTCTACAGTTGCATAAGGCAACTCCTTATAGGTCAAAATCTATTCTATTCTTTGCTACATTTATATAATTTGTTCTGTTTCTCTAGAGAACCAAGACTTGTTCAATAAATAACAAAATTTGAGGCCCTAAGTAAGTCCCTGGTAGTGAAATAAGGTCTTTACAAAGTCCAATTAGCTTTGCAAACAACTGTAAGGTAGATACTAGTATTATCTCCATTTTGCACATGAGTAGAAATTGAAGCTTAGAAAGGTCAGGTAGATTTCCTAATGTCAGCTAGTTTATTCAAATTTTCAGAACCAATGCAGTATAATTATTTTTCAAACACGAATATAGTATGTACGCTGAGTGTGGCTCTAAACATTATCCAAATAATGCTCATTTAAGACACACATACCCCATTTTTCACTGCAGCACTATTTACAATAGCTAGGACATGGAAGTCACCTAGCTGTTCATCAATGGATAAAGAAGATGAATGGATAAAGAAGTTGTAGCACATATATACAATGGAATATTGTTGTTGTTGTTCAGTTGCTAAGTCATGTCTGACTATTTCTGACCTCATGGACTGCAGCATGCCAGGCTTCCCTGTCCTTCACTATCTCCTAGAGTTTGCTCAAACTCATGTCCATTGAATCAGTGATGCCAATCAACCATCTTATCTTCTGTCACCCATTTATCCTCCTGCCCTCACTCTTTCCCAGCATCCAGGTCTTTTGCAATGAGTCAGCTCTTCACATCAAGTGGCCGAAGTATTGGAGCTTCAACTTCAGCATCAGTTCTTCCTATGAATATTCAGGGTTTATTTCTTTTAGGACTTACTGGTTTGATTTCATTGCTGTCTAAGGGACTCTTAAGAGTCTTCTCCAACACCACAATTCAAAAGTGTCAGCTCCTTGGTGCTCAGCCTTCTTTATGGTTCACTATTACATCTGTACATGACCATTGGTAAAACAGTTGCTTTGACTGTACAGCCCTTTGCCAGCAAAGTGACATCTCTGCTTTTTAATACACTATATAGGTTTGTCATATAGGTTTGTCATAGCCTTCCTTCCATGGCTGCAGTCACTGCCCACAGTGATTTTGGAGGCCAAGAATATAAAATCTGTCACTGTTTCCACTTTTTCCCTATTTTTCATGAAGTGATGAGACCAGTTGCCATGATCTTAGTTTTTTGAATGTTGAGTTTTAAGCCAGCCTTTTCACTCTCCTCTTTTGCCCTCATCAAGAGGCTCTTTAGTTCCTCTTCTCTTTCTGCCATTAGAGTGGTGTCATCAGCACACATCCTTCTCCTGAACCATCTTAGGCAATGCCTCCACAATGGAATATTACTTAACCATAAAAAGGGACAAAATCAGGTCATTTGTAGTGATCTGGACCTTTCAGACAGTGTGAAGTAAGTCAGAAAGGAAAAATATTGTATATTAATGTGTATATATGGAATCTAGAAAAATGGTACTGATAAGCCTCTTTGCAGGGTGGAAATAAAGACTCAGATGTAGAAGATGGACTTGTGGATGCAGCAGAGAAAGGAGAGGGTGGAACGAACTGAGAGTAGCATTGAGATATGTACACCATCGTGTGTAAAATACATAGCTAATTGCAAGCTGTTCTCTAACACAGAGAGCCCAGCTTGGTGCTCTGTGATAGTCTAGAAGGTTGGGACGGGTCAGAGTGGGAGGGAAGTTCAAGAGAGAGGGGATATATGTGTACATATAAATGATTCATGTTGTTATACCACAGAAACTAACACAATACTGTAAAGCAACTACCTTCCAATTAAAAAATAAACAACCACCACAAACCCAAATACTAATCCTTTTAATGGTCCAGTGGGGCAGACATAGAGATTGAGTAATTTACCATGGAAGAGTAGAACCAGGATTCAAACCCAGATCATATGGCTTCAAGTTCTGAACCTATTCATGTTCTCAGTCATTAAAAGCCAGACTAGCCAACAATTTCAATTTTATGAATTATCAGGTTGATGTTCTTGGTGTTCTGTGTGTGTGTGCTCAGTTATGTCTGATTCTTTGCAACCCCATAGATTATAGCCCGCCAAGCCCCTCTGTCCACAGGATTTTCAGTGCAAGAATACTGGAAGGGGTTACATTTCCTTCTCCAGGGGATCTTCCCGTCACAGGGATCAAACCTGCATCCTGCATCTCCTGCCTTGGTAAGCAGATTCTTTACCGCACGCCACCTGGGAAACCTTTATGTTCTTGGTAGAATCATTTAATCAGAATTAAACTCTGAACCTAAATTTTCTAATCTATAAAATACCAACTACATAGTTCTTACATGAGCTATTTTAAAGATCAAATGAGATGATAATCTCATTATTATTTTAGTACTTATTGTGATCATGCTTAATCCACAACTTCATAACTATTATTATTGTCACTAATTATATTAATTATATGTTATCATTAATCTGATGATTAACACTCACAGTATGGGTTCTTCATTAAAAGTATTTCACATTGTTACTATTTTTAAGAGGCTCTGTGTAAAGGACAATTTGTCATCTATTACTGACTACTCTGGTTTGGCTCTGTCTCAGCATTCAACAAGAACAAAGAGAGAAAGAAGGACAAAGGGATCAGGGCAAGTGCCAAGAAACAAAGAAATGGCTTGGAAATCCATTCTGAGTCGTGGATGGCTCTCAAGAGGGAGAGCCAAGGTTTATATTGCCACCGTCCCAGATCCTTGTCCAAGAATCAAGGCCATTTTCTGCCATTTTTTCTTGAAGTTTGGAATAAAAATACCAAAGATGATCTAAATGGGTCCAGTCTACATCCTTTCTTTGAGAGAAGTATAATCCAAGTGTAATATACATGTTCAGGCAAGAATATTAATAGTGACCTCAAGTACATAAAATACTAATCACAAAATACTGAAGTTCACCACCAATTAAGCATAATCATGAAAGTAAAACTTTACCATCTCACTTCAGCTGTAGAATACCTGGACATTTGATTGACTGACCTCATACCTGGGTTTGTTCTCAGAATCATGGGACCTTTATCAGTTCTGCTTCCCTTTTTCCAACTCCTACACGTCTGGGAAAACTTCAAGGTATTTTTCTAGCTGAAGTCAAAACCTCAGCTGGCTGCTTGCAACATTTTTTTTCCTCATCAGCTCCCACTCCAAAAGGCCTTAATCCAAAAATGAGAGTTGCCATGGTGACTCATTGTAGTTGCTAGAAGGTTTTGCAAGATGCAGTCATCCTCTTGTTACATTTCCATTTTCAAATTTCCAGCAACATGAACAATGAAGTTTTCCTTTGTTAGAATGGGAAATGAAGTGCTTAGCAAATTTGTAAACAAGTGGCAGAGATCTGGGGAGTGGGCATATGAGACGCTGCTGCTGCTGCTAAGTCACTTCAGTCGTGTCCGACTCTGTGCGACCCCATAGACGGCAGCCCACCAGGCCCCACCGTCCCTGGGACTCTCCAGGCAAGAACACTGGAGTGGGTTGTCATTTCCTCCTCCAATGCATGAAAGTGAAAAGTGAAAGTGAAGTCGCTCAGTCGTGTCCGACTTAGCGACCCCATGGACTGCAGCCTACCAGGCTCCTCTGTCCATGGGATTTTCCAGGCAAGAGTACTGGAGTGGGGTGCCATTGCCTTCTCACTGGATCCCCACAAAAGAGAGCCTTGAATGCTGATGGCAAGGCAAGTGTCTTTAAAGAAGATACCAATTCAGAGCACAGAGTCTCCTGTGCTTTTTAACTTGAAATGGACTTTTCAGTTTCCAGAGGCCTAAATAAGTGACTCATTATGCCAAAGAAGATCTTTCATATGAACTGAAAGACCAAGGGTCCACAAACCATGGCCCACAGGCCAATCATGCCCTGCCATTTGCTTTTTAAATTAAGTTTTATTGGAACACAACCATGTCCACTCTTTCATGCGTTGCCATGGGTGCTTCTACTGTACAATAGCAGAGTTCTGTGGTTGCAGCAGAAAGCATGTCACCTATGAGCACAGAACATTTGCTACCTTGCCCTTTAAAAAATGTTGGCCAATCTCTGCTAATGGGCTGGGAGAGGCAAAGGAGTTGAGAGAGTGAGAGGGTGACCAAGCCCACTTTGAAATTCCATTTGAATGTTTGCCTCTTGTCCCTTGTGAGTGTGCTAAGTTGCTTCTGTTGTGTCCACCTCTTTTGTGACCCCATGGACTGTAGACCATCAGGCTCCTCTGTCCATGGGATTCTCCAGGCCAGAATACTGAAGTGGGTTGCATGTTCTCCTCCAGGGGATCTTCCTGACCCAGGGAAAGAACTGGCGTCTCTTATATCTCCTGCATTGGCAGGCAGGTTCTTTACCACCAGTGCCACCTGGGAATCCCCTTAATTTTTCCCTAATGCATTATTTACATTCAAATCTAGAGCTCTAAACCATGGAAGAAAATCTCTTTACCTTTTGTTTCAGCTCAGGTCCTCTAAGGAGCAGTTTGCCAACATAGTATTAGACCTGTAAGAGGTTTATTGGTGAAAATGAACCTCTTATTTAGGGCAAAGGGGAGGATGCTGGAGAAGCCAGGGAGCCCTCAGGAGGGTATAGCAGGTATGAGCCCTGTGGAAGGAGAGAGGAAATGAAGGAGTTCTGCTAGGAGGGGTCTAAGACCACAACACAGCTCCAGAAGTTCTGGGGCAAACCTAAAGAGAGTCTGCAAGCTCAAGTCACCCACAAGGAGAGTCCTGCCATCACAGGAACAGCCTTGCCAAAAGCAAGCCCTGTGCAAACACAAGGGAGGATTTGGAAGGCAGCAGTGGGACAATGCATCCATTCCACTCCCCATGTTAGATCCAAGCAGTGCATTTTCATGGAGCTCACCCTGCCTCACCCTGTTATTTCAAATCATACTCCCAACCTGCACACAATTGTTGAGAGGCTGATGTGCCTACAGAGCACAACATTAAGTATTGTGATGGGGAAGAAGAACACAAAGGATAAAAAATTCACTAAGTTCAAAGCAGTGGGAAGATCACTTTTTGGAACTGTTGGCAGATGGACAATGCGATGATCTCTGGCTTTCCTAGCAATTGTTTGTTAGGTCCTCAGAGCATTTGAAAAACTCCCTTCCTGACTTAGTTAGGAGCACTCTGACTCGCTGGACCTCAGAACACAGGGTGTGTATTATGCTGGCTCTCTGATGGCTGTGCTCTAGGCTTCTCTCCTCTGCTGTTTAGATAGAGCGCATGCTGACGGAGGAGAGGTATGAAACACACGCAGTGGAACCAATGTCAGACTGCTTTCATGTTCCTGACTATTATTCCTGCTTTACTGGAAACAAGCAGAGACGAGAAAGGGATTTAAAAAAGATGAATCCCTATAATATTACTTCACAAGGCAAATGTTTGGCAGCTTCATGTCTTTTCTTTCTTTCTGCGCCCAACTTCCCCTTGTTAAAATTTGACTGAAGAGTCGCTATGACCACCAGTTGAACACTAAAAATGATACAGCCCAGATTCACTCCAAGAATGCCAAACTCTCGTTAAATAAACATGTGAGTGGACCAGGGTTAATATTTACAGTGTATTATTGCTGTCTCTTCAAGCAGCTTAAAAGGATGAGCTGGAGTCTCAAGAATTTGTAAATTACTGTTTTAAAAAAATAGAATTCTTCTGGAATACACTTTAGTTTCAGAATTAAATGACACCTTTCTTCCATGAAGGAAAGTCAATAGGTCGGTCTCCTGTCATTGTTTTCTTACTGATACCTTGGAGATCAAACCAACACACCCAAATGTTTGTTCATCTCGAACCTTTGTCACCTTTCTCAAGCCTGTGTCTCTCACTGCGTTTGACAGAGCCCTGTTCGTGCTTCTCCCTCCAATTCTAATTATAACTAGGAAGAAAATAGAGAAAAGGACAAAGAACTTTCTGTTTCCTGAAAGTTAACAGCCTGGTCCCTTTCAAAGGCTCCTATCTCTGCTTTATGATTTTCTTGTCTCAGCAACAACTTTCCTAATAGTAATTTGCTGATAGAAATTCTTGCTAAATTCTATAATAGAAAGAAAGCTCCAAGTATCCAGATTCTAATTTATCAACCATTATACAAAAAGCAGTAAGAACTACATTCATGAGCTTTGTATTTGCAAATATGTTTTTAAGGTCAATCATACATACCTTATGTAAGATGCAGAATTTACTGATAAGACTAATTGGGTTAAAACGCATTCTAAAGTTGGACCTCCCACAGTCCACCACCCACAGCACCCATCCCAGGAGGAGGAAGGGTGTGGAATTCAAATTTATGAAGATAAATAAAACATGAATAATTTTAAAAGATCATAATTAAAGTTAATAAGTGATTACAGCTGTCAATATGTAGAGAACTCTCCCCTTAATTAATATATTTGATGTTATTTCTCACATCCTATTTTAGAAGAAATATACATATCTGTGGGCTTCCCTGGTGGTTCAGTGGTCAAGAATCCACCTGCAATGCAGGAGACCTGGGTTTGATCCCTGGGTCAGGAAGATCCCCTGGAGGAAGGCATGGCAGCCCACTCTAGTATTCTTGCCTGGAGAATCCCATGGACTGAGGAACCTGGCAGGTGGCAGTCCATGGGGTCGCACAGAGTCAAACACAACTGAAGTGACTAATCAGCAGCAGCATACATATCTGTACCCAAACATACATACAGTTGTAACTATTAATAAATTACTGATTAAAGAGAAATCAACAGATTCTTCTCCTACGCTGAATTCTCTCTCATTTGAGGTCAGTGGTTGACAAAATTTTGAATTCCTTCATGCTCTTGGAATTATTTTTCTTCTTTGTGCCCCATGTTTTGAAACCATCTACCAATCAAAGGAATGGACTTAATTAAATAAAAATTCATTTTTTTCCATTTCTGTTCACCAAGGAACATGTAAGTATCATCAGAGCTTTCATATAGCTAGTTGATAGTAGCTTATCAACATGAGTTGATAAAATTGTAGCCCATAGATGAGAGACAAGTTTTATGCAGTTGCTGAAGCAGCTTTACTGTCAGTAGGCTTACAGTTTCCATAAGGTAGTTTTAAAAAATAATGAACTCCGCCAGCAAGTCTTCGTTACTAACTTCATAAATCCCTGAAGAGCTCGGGACATTGTTGAGAACAGTTATTCCAAGACAGAGGAGCTGTTTTTCAAGCTTTTTCCCACTCCAATATCCAGGAGTCACAACCCACTCTTACAAGTAACTATTGATCACAGTGATAGATTATAGCTGTTCCGTCCATGGATAGGGATGCACCAAAATCTTGGGGAGAAAGAGGGCCTGTTGAGACGAGAGAATGTGCAAGTCGAAAAAGTGTCATGAGTGACTCATACTACCTTCACATAACCCCCTGAAAACAACTGCTTTTGTTGTTGCTGTTCAGTAGTTAAGTCGTGTCCAACTCTTTGTGACCCCACGGACTGCAGCACACAAGGCTCTTCTGCCCACCACCATCTCCCGGAGTGTGCTCAAATTCACGTCCGTTGAGTCAGTGGTCCTAGAAGTGATATAATTTCTCAATAGAAAGGCAGTTTATATATTCAGTTATGAAAATTAAACCCTTTTTATGAATCTGAGATGAGGCTAGATTACTGTGGGAATTCATATGGCCTGAAACATTAGTTTTTCTGTATTTTAGAACAACGAAGTAACAACTTTCTGTCGCTTCTGAAGACCAATCACTCTAAGAATGCACACTGCTCCAGAACAGAGACTGAGTTTGGTGGGTAGAATATCTACCCCATTCTTAGCACTCAAATATTAGTCAACACCCTTTAAAAGTACAGCAAAAAGTCGGGTACTGCAGCCAAATTTCAACACAAGTTCCTTGGCATGCTCCTTTCCTTCCAGCTCCTGGGTGGCCTTTTGCTTGGGAGGCAGATGCTGAGACACAACAGCATCAGGACACACACTAAAAGTGGGGGGCAAATCTTCTTGTCCCCTTCCCTGTGATTATGAAAAAGGCCTCCCAAAGTTAGCATTCCAAATGAAACTGTAAACTTGAAATCCACCAATCTATTTTGAAAATGGTAGTCTCAGATATACATGAAACTGATTTTGTTGAATTTTGATAATCTGCCAGTGTCTTCATCATATTTTCCAGGGAGCTTATTATTAGCTGTACTCAAAGTACATGTACACCTTGAATACATTAGAGTAATCCCCATAGCTTTGTCTTTCAAATGGTTTTGAGCTAGAGCTTTGGCTAATTTTATTTTCCAGTGGAAGTCTAACCCTGCCAAAGACTCAAAGTTGGAAGTATTCCCAAAACCAACCCTATTTATTTTCAATACATTATCTTACTTAATAGAGTTTTGATAAACATAAGGATTGCACAGGGTTTTAAGCTTGTAGCTTATGAAATAAGTTTCAGGTTGTCAATACTTTGCATTCAAGAGGATAAGAAAGATAGCATAGAAGGAGCTAAAAACATGCAGAAGGTAGCATAAACAAGCTGACTTCCAAATTGAACAAGTAATTATGTTTAAATCTAAATAACAATAGGGCTATTATTGAAATGTCTTATGTCCACTGGACTTTTACATTAGTATCCCCTGCATAGATGACATAATTATACAGAAATGCATTAGAATAACAGACTACAGGCCACATATGGCACTGAAGCTTCTTCATTAATCTGAAACTGTTTTCACACATAAGTAAATTGCTAAGACACTAGATAGTTAAATAATGGCAGATTGAGGACTTGGAGTTTGATTTTTTTTGCATTACAAAATCTAATTCCATATGAAGGTCCAAAATGCTTTTGATCTTTGGTCAAAAATTATGAGATTGGAATTTGGAGTAGTAAATCTGGGCTGGGAAGAACACAGAAGAACATAGAAAGTAATGGTATAGGCCGAGAGCTATTTATTGTATGTGCTGCAGTTGTACTACTGTGTGACTTGTCAGTCTCCTCAATCTGGGAGAAGTTGTTGAACTAAAGTGTTTTAAAACAAAATATCAAATATTAGTTGTCAATAAAAGACTGAGCCCATGTGTTATGGAATTAAAAATGACATTGGCCACTCCAAGTCTACCTGATGCTCTTCCTCCACTTTGGAAAGAGAATTGAAAAGCATTTTCTTTAAAATCAGACATTTTGGGTGCAATGTCAAGTACTCGATATAATTATATTTTAGAGATTTACTAAAATCTTATAAAGTTTATTTCATTTATTAGCATGTGACCTAAGTCAATTCAAATGTCAGTACAACTGTGACAATTAACCCTCCAAAGAATGATGCTTCATTAAAATATATTTAAAATATAAAAAAAGAGTAAACCTAAAATATACTTTAAAGCACCTAGTACTAACTGCATTGTGCTGATATTGTTTTTTTATTTTTTTTATTGTTGAAGTATAATTGTTTTACAATGTTGTGTTAGTTTCTGCTGTACAACAGAGTGAATCAGCTATATGTTTGCATAGATCCCTTCCTCTAGAGCCTCCCTCCCACCCCCACCATTCCACTCCTCCAGGTCATCCCAAAGCACCAAGCTGAGCTCACTGTGCTTCCTACAAGCTAGCTATTTTACACATGGTGGTGTTGAAATTGGGTTGTATTAATATCCTCTATGAGTTCCCTGAGGACCCTAATAATATCTTATTTACTATTAACATTCACAGACCATTGTAACTCTACAATCTTAGATCCACATAATATTTAGTATAAAAATCTGTGTTCAATTGAACTGCATTCATTTATTTCTAAATGGATGCACAGGACTAGGCACAGATCAGACGCATGCATTCCAGTGCAGAAATAATCAGAAAAGTAAATCAAAAGGGGATCTGTTGCCATTTTCTGAGGACAGTGATGGCTCACATGGAGCGGAATTAACTGTCCAGTAAAACCTGCTCGAGTACAGAAGTGACGCTGAGAAGCGGCTTCACAGGCACAGATCACATTTCCCAGCCTCTGCTGCAGGTAGGTGGCAGAAGATGATTAACCCTCACTGGATTTCTCTGTGTGTGAGAAATAGCGTCTCTTGCGCTAAGCAACTGAATTTTGGTGCTATCAATTATTGCAGCAGCTACTCTGAACCTAATAGAAACCACAAAATATCCCTGTGCCTACTGGTCTTTTTAATGAAACTTTGTACACAAACATTGTTTTCTCCTGGATACACTGAGCTGGTAAAGTTAACCTTAAGTCCCTCAGGAGTTGCAACACTGCTTTTGAAGGACTGTATTATGCAACAGGATTTGCTACTTTAGGCTGAATTCACTATATCAAAGTGACTGCTCTGACTTTTCTGCTGGTGGCAGATCTTTGAAGAGCTTATTCCAATCTTTAAAAAAACATCATTATTTTTCTCTTCAATCAAGCACACATAGATGTCTCCTCACTTTCCTCTTTCTCTTCTTTCATTCTCCTTCTGTCACCTACCCCTACTTGGATTCTATAAACAATTACAGAAATGTCTCTTTCTCACCAAAAGCCCTAATTAAAAAAAAAAAAAAACTTAATTTACTTATTTTAATTGGAGGCTAATTACTTAACAATATTGTGGTGGTTTTGGCCATACACTGACATGAATCAGTCACGGGTGCACGTGTCCCTCCATCCTGAACCCCCCTCCCAGCTCCCTCCCCACCCCATCCCTCTGGGTTGTCCCAGAGCATCGGCAAAAGCCCTAACTTTGACTGCTGTTTTTGTAATCGTTATTTTCTATATCTGATGAATTATTGACAACTGAAGAAGCAAGAATTTGCATGGATTTTACTTACGATTATGTTGAATTCCCCACTATATTTAAAACATAGGGGGATTTTTTTTTAATTAAAAAATAAAACAGGGAATGCAGGCCTGTCAATGATATCACCTACTGGAAAATATTACTGTGGTGCTGATCCTTTAATGAGACAGTAAGTAGGCCGCCTTTGGAAACTGGAGTCATTCTTTGATATTATAAAGATGTACAAATCAAATTTCCTTTGTACATATTCAGCACAAGTTCAGATTTATGCCTTTAATAAAGCACAGCAGTGATCTGGTTGCATATCTGAACACTGACAATGTGCAATAGAATTTTCCCTGTGGGTGCTATTTGCCTGCAAGCCATAAGAGGAAAAGGCTGCATGGTCCCCATAGAATAAAAACATTTTCCAAAATCCTGCTGGATAAGTCAACAGTGAAATGGACTTCTAATGAGGAATTGGGTCGTTAGAAATTCTGTGATCATTTTATCTGCAAACATTTGTTGTTGGCTAAATGTTATCAGACCCAAGAAATGATAGTATCTTTACTATTTGAAGGAAATCTGGTTCCCTTTATACTATGAAACTCTACCCAGTAATTCCCGACTAGCTCTTCTAATCAATGAGCTGTGCCTAGCACACACAGCTATAGTACTAGCAGTGGGATCTAAGGCCCTGAACATCTCAAGGTAGATGATAAGATTCTGTGTAATTTGGGGAAAGCTTACCTTTCTAGTTCTATCGCTCATGACACATGCTTCCCTCCACTTTAGCACACAGACACACGTGCACACTGCTCTCCAAGTCTGTGAGCTGTTAGCACTTACTGAATATATTCTTTTTTTAAAATATAAATTTATTTATTTTAATTGGAGGCTAATTACTTTACAATATTGTATTGATTTTGCCATACATCAACATGAATCCGCCACGGGTATACACGTGTTCCCCATCCTGAACCCCCCTCCCACCTCCCTCCCTGTACCATCCCTCTGGGTCATCCCAGTGCACTAGCCCCAAGGATCCTGTATCATGCATCGAACCTGGACTGGCGATTCGTTTCATACATGATATTATACATGTTTCAATGCCATTCTCCCAAATCATCCCACCCTCTCCCCCTCCCACAGAGTCCAAAAGACTGTTCTATACATCTGTGTCTCTTTTGCTGTCTCACATACAGGGTTGTCATTACCATGTTTCTAAATTCCATATATGTGCATTAGTATACTGTATTGGTGTTTTTCTTTCTGGCTTACTTCACTCTGTATAATAAGCTCCAGTTTCATCCACCTCATAAGAACTGATTCAAATGTATTCTTTTTAATGGCTGAGTAATACTCCATTGTGTATATGTACCACAGCTTTCTTATCCATTCATCTGCTGATGGACATCTAGGTTGCTTCCATGTCCTAGCTATTGTAAACAGTGCTGCGATGAATATTGGGGTACACGTGTCTCTTTCAATTCTGGTTTCCTTGGTGTGTATGCCCAGTAGTGGGATTGCTGGGTCATAAGGCAGTTCTATTTCCAGTTTTTTACGGAATCTCCACACTGTTCTCCAAACTAGCTGTACTAGTTTGCATTCCCACCAACAGTGTAAGAGGGTTCCCTTTTCTCCACACCCTCTCCAGCATTTATTGCTTGTAGACTTTTGGATAGCAGCCCTTCTGACTGGTGTGAAATGGTACCTCATAGTGGTTTTGATTTGCATTTCTCTGATAATGAGTGATGTTGAGCATCTTTTCATGTGTTTGTTAGCCATCTGTATGTCTTCTTTGGAGAAATGTCTGTTTAGTTCTTTGGCCCATTTTTTGATTGGGTCATTTATTTTTCTGGAATTGAGCTGTAGGAGTTGCTTGTATATTTTTGAGATTAGTTGTTCATCAGTTGCTTCATTTGCTATTATTTTGTCCCATTCTGAAGGCTGCCTTTTCACCTTGCTTATAGTTTCCTTTGTTGTGCAGAAGCTTTTAATTTTAATTAGGCCCCATTTGTTTATTTTTGCTTTTATTTCCAATATTTTGGGAGGTGGGTCATAGAGGATCCTGCTGTGATTTATATTGGAGAGTGTTTTGCCTATGTTCTCCTCTAGGAGTTTTATAGTTTCTGGTCTTACGTTGAGATCTTTAATCCATTTTGAGTTTACTTTGTGTATGGTGTTAGAAAGTAGTCCAGTTTCATTCTTTTACAAGTGGTTGACCAGATTTCCCAGCACCACTTGTTAAAGAGATTGTCTTTAATCCATTGTATATTCTTGCCTCCTTTGTCAAAGATAAGGTGTCCATATGTGCGTGGATTTATCTCTGGGCTTTCTATTTTGTTCCATTGATCTATATTTCTGTCTTTGTGCCAGTACCATACTGTCTTGATAACTGTGGCTTTGTAGTAGAGCCTGAAGTCAGGCAGGTTGATTCCCCCAGTTCCATTCTTCTTTCTCAAGATTGCTTTATATTTTTATATAGAATTGTGTTAGTTCCAGGTTGACTGTCCTTTCCTCCAGAAAGCTTTCTCTCACAGGTTTCATACTCTGAGAAGAATGACACAGAGATTACTCTGCCAGGAGATTTTTAGAGCATCCTCTTAGGATCAATATGTGATAGAAGAAAGAGGAAAAAAACAAGATTGGACAGAAGGGGAATTAAGTGTGTGTGTTCAGTAGCTCAGTCCTGTCTGGCTCTTTGTGATCCCGTGGACTGTAACCCGCCAGGCTCCTCTGCCCATGGGATTCTCCAGGCAAAGATACTGGAGTGGGTTGCCATCTCCTACTTCAGGGGATCTTCCTGACCCAGGGATTGAACCCACATCTCTTGTGTCTCCTGCATTGACAAGCAGGTTCTTTACCACTGAACCACCTGAGAAGCCCCAGGGGAAGTATAGCTACGATAAAATATCAGAAGAAACCTGAGCTGACTCCAGGGGGAGTTTTGAAGCTGACCCTTAAGTACTGTCCTGAGCTGGGAAAGAAGGTCAGGAATTTATAGCCCAGGTCCACCAGGCACTGGACACAGAGTCCCCAAGGCAAGAGGCATAACCTTAAGTGAGACAGCTTTCAACAGTCAAGGCTGTATATGAGGGGGGCTTTGTGCCTGGAGGACTCTCAGCGATTGATGGGATCCATCATCATAGCATTCACTACACAATTCCTGTTGCTTCACTCATATCCACTTCTTTAAATGAAAATACTTCATACCAAACTTCAAGGAATGCAACTAAATCGCCATGTAGAGAAAACTGTGTAGACTTAAATAAATAAGCTAAGACTCCGGAACAAGAAGTTGGAAGATAAATAATTTCAAACAAAGAGAAGAGAAGATATTAACAAAATGGAAAACAAATATATAATGGAGAAGTTCTACAAAGTCACAAGTCATTGGAAAAGCTGTTAAATTAGGTTGATGGAGAGAGAAAGAAATAACCAACTTCATCATGAAAAAAGCTGACATTATTACAGATTTTATAGAAAAAATGTTTTAATTTGTAAGAGATAAATTCTTAAAACACTTTAAATAATTTGTAAAACATTTTAATATTGAATTACTCAGGTCACTAATTTGAAACTTTCTACCACAAAAACTCCAGGTCCAGGCTGTTTCATTGCTGAGTTCTACTGAACACTGAGAATATATCTAATGTACATAGACTCTCCCAAAGAATTAAAAAAAGTGTTTCAATTCTCAACTGATTTTAAGAATTAGCATTGCCTATAAAGAAAATCCAAGTAATGTCAGTAAAAGAGAAGAGAGTGACAGGCAATCTCACTCAAAAGCAAAGATACAAAAAATTTATAAGCAAAGATACAAAAAATTCTAAAGTTCTCAACTCAGAAGCAGCAATATTCAAAGGAATACTATATCATGACAAAAGTGGGTATTATGTTCATCATAAATTTGGTTTAACATTGGAAAATCAGTTAATATAAATTTTTTATGATAAGTAGCCAGTAAAGATATAATTCATAACTTCTAAAATAGTTGAAGCAAATGAGAGAATTTTTTGAATCTTGATATATTGAAGAGGACAGAAAAGAGTGGAGGAAGGGAAAAGCATTGGAATAAAAGAAAACACAAAATAAAATTGTGGAAATCATTTAAAATATATCAGTAATCATTCCATATACAAAAGCACTAACTTGCCAGGTAAAACAGAAAATTTGTCAGATTAGAAAAACTGACAAATCAAGAAATAGTAGTACCAGCATATTGTTTAAGTATGTAGAATAACAATAAGAACTGAAAATAAAAGCCATACTAGTTGCCTCTGAAAAGCTGAACTAGGACTAAGAAGCAGTGGAAAAAGCAAGTTCCTTGCAGTTTAATTTGTTTTTTACTATGTGCTTGGAAATATCTACATGTCACTACTAATATTTATGAATACTTAGGTATCATCTACTGCCAGATATTCCAAATATTTTCTCATTTTAAAAGATTTTTAAAATTTGTTGCCTTCTTTTTAACGAGTTTGAGTTTTAGTCCTTCCAGGAAATGGCAACCCACTTCAGTATTTTTGCCTGGAAAATACCATGGACGGAGGAGCCTGGTAGGCGACAGTCTATGGGATCACAAAGAGCGGGACACGACTGAGCAACTTCACAATTGCCTTATAACTATGGAAACATCTCCAGGGAGCTTTAGAAGAAGCAAAGTCATATTCCTTTTTGAAATCAAATTTCCTATAATGAATTGTTGTTTTAAAAATACGTTTTCCTTATTTGCTGACCAGGATCATATATGTCAAAGACACTGAAGTTTCTCTGGTAATTTCAGAGACTCAAGCAAAAATACAGGTTAAGGGTCTTATTATAAGTAAGCCCAGTGATAATCACTGAAGCCCTATATTTAAGTGAGTAGCTATAAATCAATTGATTTATCTAAATATCCTATAAGAAACTTTCCAAGAAGTAGGATATAAAATGCAGAATATGAGCAGAGTGAGGATTATGTATAAAACATATATGTTTACCAGTAATTTTTCCTGAATTGTGGGCAATTGGTCAGAGAGACCTGATAAAGGAACTTTTCTATTCTCTTTATTTAGAAAAAAAAGTGTATATTTCTATCAATAGAACATGTTATAGATGAAATATGATACATTTTAAACAATGATAAATAGAAAACATGTATAATGCTTTCTACATGCCATATCCTCTGAGCTGAGTGATTTTATACCTAATTCATTAATATTCACAAACTATGAAAAAGTTGCTAAAATTATACCCATTTTATAAATGAGTACGGAGAAGGCAATGGCACCCCAATCCAGTACGCTTGCCTGGAAAATCCCACGGACGGAGGAGCCTGGTAGGCTGCAGTCCATGGGGTCGCTAAGAGTCGGACATGACTGAGAGACTTCACTTTCTCTTTTCACTTTCATGCATTGGAGAAGGAAATGGCAACCCACTCCAGTGTTCTTGCCTGGAGAATCCCAAGGACCGGGGAGCCTGGAGGGCTGCTGTCTATGGGGTCACACAGAGTCGGGCACGACTGAAGTGACTTAGCATAGCATAGCGTAAATGAGTAAACTGAGAGGAGGTGTTAATAATATTTTTCAAATTCACCCAGGTGGTAAGAGGTGAAGCCAGCTTTGGACACAGGACCATAGCTGCAAAGTCTGTGCTCTTAGCCACTGTGATATAAAGATAACACATAAACATTATGGAAAGCTAGAAAGGTAAAAGAAAAAGTCATCCATAATCTCTTATATAACTATTGTATATTTCGTAGTCTTTCTATCTTTTCTATACTCATGATTTTGTAACATAATTATTAGAGTACATATTCTGCACTTGGTTTTCATCAGTTAACATATCAGAACTATTTTTCAATGTTTTGTATAATTATAATTCAGTTTGAAAGTGAAGGTGTTAGTCACTCGGTTGTATCCAACTCTTTGCAACCCCATGGGCTGTAGCCCACCAGGCTTTTCTGTCCATGGAATTCTCCAAGCAAGAATACAGGAGTGGGTAGCCATTCCCTTCTCCAGGGGATCTTCCCAACCCAGAGATTGAACCTTTGTCTCCTGCATTTTAGGCTAATTCTTTACCATCTGAGCAAGTTTATGCATTCATATTATTCAATCCTATGGATGAAATGGGGCTTCCCTGGTGGCTCAGATGGTAAAGAATCTGCCCACAATGAGCGAAACCTGGGTTTGATCCCTGAGTTGGGAAGATCCCCTGGAGGAGGGCATGGCAACTCACTCCAGTATTCTTGCCTGGAGAATCCCTATGGACAAAGGAGCCTGGTGGGCTACAGTCCACGGAGTTTCAAAGAGTCAGATACGACTGAGTGACTAAGCACACATGGATGAAATATTTCATTTATCTGCTCTATCACTGGACATCAGATTGTATCCAGTACTTTCCTACTGTATGTATATATAAACCTACCTTCGGCATCTTTATGGAAGCAGATTTTGCCATGCTTCTAATTATTTCACTAGGAAATATATCCAGATGTGGAATTATTGAGTAATTAAGTGCAAATTCTATAATCTACCTTTATTTTTTTCTTTTTTTTAATTTTATTTTATTTTTAAACTTTACATAATTGTATTAGTTTTGCCAACTATCAAAATGAATCCGCCACAGGTATACATGTGTTCCCCATATAATCTACCTTTAAAAAAATCTAAAATGTTTCTAATTTTTCTTAAGCACTCTGTGTTACTAAGTTGTTCATTCTTAAAATCACTGATAAACTAAATCCCAACATTTCAATTCTCCCTTGCAAATAGGTTACTGTCAATTACCCAGCAGCTCCACATGGAGCTAACAGATTAGAAATCCCAGTTTATAAACTTATTAAAAATCATTGATCTGAACATTTTTGAGTCTGGTAATAATGTTATCAAGTTACTTTATTTTTGGCACATAGACAGAAGAATACAATTTCTGCCAGCACAACAGAGTCCTTTTGTTTTACTAGGGAAGATGGAAATTGATGATTTTTATCACTTTAAGAAGATTCTGTGGAGAGGTTGCCTAGCCATGGCTGGACCAAGCAAAGATACTTTTAAACTATACCCATTTTAATTGTATTTGCTCTGTTCTAAAAGCTGAAAACCTAGAACTCCAAAAAGCTAGGTATGTTAACTAGTTTTTTTTTGAATGTTCTGAATTACTGAACCAACACATACTCACACAGTAAACACCTTTTTGCTCTAAATCTAGTATTTTGTGAAATTATAGGAAGACAATTTTAGAATTGGAAAAGAACTTAGAAATACTCATTTTGTCCACTCATTTTATAGATGAAGAAAATGAAGCTCAGTAAGTTTAAAACAGTTTTTTGCTTTTTGGCTTTTTTTTTTTTTAGATTTACATGGGGGATTAATGGCAAAGTCAGGCTAGAACTGAATCTTCTTATTCCTGTTTCCTCTCTGTGTCTACTTTTGATATTGGAGAAATGATACAGTGAAGTTTGAAAGGATTAAATCTAGAAAAAGAAAAGGCCTTTAATCACAGGAATCAGGCCCCATTTATATCAAGAATATAGGATATTAAAATCTTCAGTAGAGGAGAAAATGTAGGTTAACAAATTGTTGATGTCTTGGTCATCATGTGGCCAGGATCACATGGCCATAATGTTAATTTAGGTCACAGAATATGGGAAGGATGGTCTAGTATACAGTTAGTGATAAAGGTCTTTCTCAAATTATGTAAAGTACAGCTTATTGTTAAACTGTTTTTAAGTAATATTTTCTTCTCAAGGGAATAATTCATTAATGTAGGCATCAGCTAATCTTTTTAATTACTTAAAGTTAGGTAATATTATCTGAGGTGAAGACCTGGCTGAAAGTTTAAAGAGGCTGTACCATTAGTGTAATAAAGTGCTACTGAGTGTAACCTGTGGACCAATAACATCAGCTTCACCTGGGAGTTTTTTAAAAACACAAAATTCAGCCCCATCTAGACCCACTGCAAGTAGAGTCCAAGAATTCATGCCTTCACAGCTCTCCGGGTGATTCTCATGCATGCTAAAATTTAAGAAGCATTGCTCTAGTGTCATTTTCAAACTTTTTTGCACATTGGGATGACATCAGATCAGATCAGATCAGATTAGTCGCTCAGTCATGTCCGACTCTTTGTGACCCCATGAATCGCAGCATAGGAACCTTTAAAAATATTTATGCCAGACTCCCATCCCAGATTCATATTTAATTGCTCTGGCGTGTAGCCTGGGTATTACTCTGGTTAGAACTGACACTCCAACAATTCATTTAGAGCATTTGTGTTGCTTCTTCCTTATAAAATTATTGAAAATAGACTCAGCCTACCCAGCTCTGCCAAGTTTAGCACAGGTGTCTGCAAAATGACTGGATACAAGTAACCCCTGGAAGATAGGCATAAAGTATTAGAACCTTTTATTAGTATTAGAAGATTTTATTGAAAATATAATAATACTGTAAAATTAATGAATATCTTTACACATATATATACATAATAAATAGCTTTAATTATCAAAGTTCATGATATAGAATGATGGTTTTCGAACTTCAGTATGCACAAAAATTACCTAGAGAGCTTCTGGAAACACAGATAAATTCAAATATCTTGAGTTTGAGTCCAGAAATCTAACACTATAAGCTATACCCCAGATGACTCTTATGTAAATACTCCATAGACTACTTTTTAAGGAACACTCATTTAGAGCCAGGCTTTGTTTCAGTTAGAATAAAAATAGAGAGAGTTATCTGGAAAGCCGGAACACACATTCAGGGCCTCAAGGGTCATAGGACTTCAGTGGGATCATCATATTTAAAGACATGAACCTCAGTGCTGAATGATATCAGCAACTCAAAGGGAATAGTTCCCTGGGGCCAGCCCTGGTTACAGAGATAGCTATGTAACCAGGAATATCAATGAAGAGATTGAGAATGAGAAATATAACTCTTAGGCAGACTATAGTGGTTCTTACTGGTTGCATTATAGTCCTGCAGAAAACCAGTGGAATGAAAAATTATAAATTTGCTTCTTTAGCCTAGAATCATAGTAAGGAGAAATAATTATAGTTTGAAATTTTAACAGTTGCTACCTTCAAATATGATAGGTGATATACTGCCAAGAATATGGGAATAGTAAGATCAAATATAAATTATATAAAAACAGCAATTAAAATAGAGATTGTCAAATTGTACATGAACAAATCCAACTATATGCTTCCTACAGGAAACCATTTACAAATAAGAAAAATATGTAATAAGATGTAATGCATATTAATACTAATTTAAAAAACTGGAGTTAGACTGCTTTGGAACACTAGATTGCTATATGCAAAAAAATGAGCCTATATCTTTATCATACACCATATACATATAACTGAAAATGAATTATAGATGTAAATATAGTGGATTAAATTTTTAATCTTCCAAAATATAGAAAACAAATCTTCATGATCTTGAAGCAGGAAAAGAGTTGAAAGAATGTAAAAACTATGAAGTATTTTTAAATGTTAACTTATATCATTAAATTAAATATTTTTCCTCCTCAAGATACATCATTAAGAAGATGAAAAGACAAACCACAGACTTGGAAAAAATATTTGCAAAATCTATATCTGATAAAGATTTTATATTTTAAATATACAGAGAATAATTAAAAGATAATAACTGAAAGACATACGACCCAGTTTTTGAAGGGGAAAAGATTTAAAAGGAAATTTCACCAAATAAATGTTTAGATGCTTAGCATCACTGGTCATTGTTTTCTCTTTTTTTTATTTTTTTAATTTTAATTGGAAACTAATTACTTTACAATATTGTGGTGATTTTTGCCATACATTCATATGACTCAGCCATGGGTGTACATGTGTTCCCCATCCTGACCCTCCCTCCCACATCCCTCCCCATCCCATCCCTCAGGGTCATCCCAGTGCACCAGCCCTGAGCACCCTGTCCCATGCATCGAACCTAGACTGGCGATCTATTTCACATATGATAATATACATGTTTCAATGCTATTCTCTCAGATGATCCCACCCTCGCCTTCTCCCACAGAGTCCAAAAGTCTGTTCTTTACATCTGTGTCTCTTTTGCTGTCTCACATATAGGGTCATTGTTATCATCTTTCTAAATTCCATATATATGCATTAATATACTGTATTGGTGTTTTTCTTTCTGACTTACTTCGCTCTGTATAATAGGCTCGTTTCATCCACCTCATTAGAACTGATTCAAATGTATTCTTTTTAATAGCTGAGTAATATTCCATTGTGAATATGTACCACAGCTTTCTTATCCATTCATCTGCCAATGGACATCTAGGTTGCTTCCATGTCCTGGCTATTGTAAACGGTGCTGCAATGAACACTGGGGTACACGTGTCTCTTTCAATTCTGGTTTCCTCAGTGTGTATGCCCAGCAGTGGGATTGCTGGATTGTGTGGCAGTTCTATTTCCAGTTTTTAAAGGAATCTCCACACTGTTCTCCATAGTGGCTGTACTAGTTTGCATTCCCACCAACAATCACTACTCATTGTTTAGTGGAGTAAGTTGTATACGACTCTTTGCGACCCATGGACGGCAGCACGCCAGGCCTCCCTGTCCTTCACTGTCTCCTGGACTTTGCCCAAACGCATCTCCATTGAGTTGGTGATGCCATTCAAACATCTCATCCTCTGTTGCCCACTTCTCCTTCTGCCCTCGATCTTTCCCAGCATCAGGGTCTTTTCAAATGAGTCGGCTCTTCATATCAGGTGGCCAAAATATTGGAACCTCAGCTTCAGCATCAGCCCTTCCAATGAGTTTTCAGGGTTGATTTCCTTTAAGATGGATTGGTTTTATCTCCTTGCTCTCCAAGGGACTCTCAAGAGTCTTCTTCAGCACCACAATTGAAAAACATCCATTCTTAGCATGCTCAGCCTTCTTTTTTTTTTTTTTTTTTTTTAAGTCACCATTCCAATTTTATTTATTTATTTATTTTTTTTAATTCTCTTTATTACTTTTAAAAAAAATTCACATGCTCCCCATCCTGAACCCTCCTCCCTCCCAACCTCCCCATACCATCCCCCTGGGCCTTCCCAGCACACCAGCCCCAAGCATCCAGCATCGTGCACTGAACCTGGACTGGCATCTCGTTTCATACATGACATTTCACATGTTTCAATGACATTCTCCCAAATCTTCCCAACCTCTCCCACAGAGTCCATAAGACTGTTCTATACATCAGTGTCTCTTTTGCTGTCTCGTACCACTATGAGGTACCATTTCACACCAGTCAGAATGGCTGCGATCCAAAAGTCTACAAATAATAAATGCTGGAGAGGGTGTGGAGAAAAGGGAACCCTCTTACACTGTTGGTGGGAATGCAAATTAGTACAGCCACTATGGAGAACAGTGTGGAGATTCCTTAAAAAACTGGAAATAGAACTGCCTTATGATCCAGCAATCCCACTGCTGGGCATACACACTGAGGAAACCAGAAGGGAAAGAGACACGTGTACCCCAATGTTCATCGCAGCACTGTTTATAATAGCCAGGACATGGAAGCAACCTAGATGTCCATCAGCAGATGAATGGATAAGAAAGCTGTGGTACATATACACAATGGAGTATTACTCAGCCATTAAAAAGAATACATTTGAATCAGTTCTAATGAGGTGGATGAAACTGGAGACTATTATACAGAGTGAAGTAAGCCAGAAGGAAAAACATAAATACAGTATACTAACGCATGTATATGGAATTTAGAAAGATGGTAACGATAACCCTGTGTACGAGTCAGCCTTCTTTATGGTCCAGCTCACACATCTGTATATGATAACTGGAAAAACCGTAGATTTGACTATACAGACCTTTCGGCTTTCTAATATGCTGCCTAGGTTTGTCATAGCTTTTCTTCCAAGGAGCAAGCATCTTTAAGTTTCATGGCTGCAGTCACCATCTGCATGGATTTTGGAGACAAATAAAATAAAGTCAGCCACTGTTTCCACTTTTTCCCCACATATTTGCTATGAAGTGATAGGACTGGATGCCATGATCTTCACTTTTTGAATGCTGAGTTTTAAGCCAGCTTCTTCACTCTCCTCTTTCACCTTCATCAAGAGGCTCATTAGTTCCTCTTTGCTTGCTGCCGGAAGAGTGGCATCATCTGCATATCTGAAGTTGTTGATATTTCTCCCAACAATCTTGATTCCAGCTTGTGATTCATTCAGTCTGGCATTTCATATGATGTACTCTCCATGGAGGTTAAATAAGCACTGTGACAATATACAGCCTTGTACTCCTTTCCCAATTTTGAACCAGTCCTTTGTTCCATGTCTGGTTCTAACAGTTGTTTCTTGATCTGCATACAGGTTTCTCAGGAGACAGGTAAGGTGGACTGGTAATCTCATCTCTTTAAGAATTTTCCAGTTTGTTGTGATTAACTCAAAGGCTTTAGTGTAGTCAATGAAGCAAAAGTAGATGTTTTTCTGGAATTCCCTTGCTTTTTCTATGATCCAACACATGTTAGCAATTTGTCACTAGTCATTAGGGAAATGCAAATGAAACCACAACTAGATATATAATACACAATATAATAGCTGAATTTTAGAAAATTAACAATACCAAGTACTATGGACAAAGATGTGCAGCAACTTATATTCTCATATATCACTGATTAAAAGGGAAAATGGTACAACAACTTTGGAAAAGAGTCCAGCAGTTTCAAATAAAATTAAATACATATTACATGACCCAGAAATTCTACTCTGAGTTATTTCCCTCACTATGAAAATAACCATACATGAAACCAAGACTTGTCACAGACATTCATACTAGCTTTACTCATAATAGCCAAACATTGGAAACAATTCAAACTTGTCAAATACTGATGGAAAAGCAAATTGTGCCATATCCATAGAATGGATTACCGCCCAGATGTAGAAAGAAAGGAATTATTGGGTTGGCCAAAAATTTCATTTGTCTTTTTCCATAAGATATTACTTACATAGGCAGCAGCATGAATTAATCTGAAAAGCATTTAGAATTCTAAATAAAATAAAGGAGACATAGAAAACTGATTGATTTAATTCATATGAAATTCTAGAATATGACAAAGCAGTACTGACAAAAATATATCACTGATGGACAGGAGCTGGGGCTGAGGATCTGACTAAAAGACACACAGAGGAACTTGCTGAGTGATGACATGTTTTATACCTTGATTTGGCAGTGGACAGTTTCATAATAGTATACGTTTATAAAACTCATCAAATGCTACAATAAAATGGGTGAATTTTATCACATGTAGATTATACTTCAGTGCAGTGTAAAAGAAAAAAAACTAAAAAGATGGTTGGCGTGAAACTGGCCGTATCATATATGCCTTTCTTCTGGCCATAGAGATTGTTTCATGAAATGTCCATTTTATCTGAGACAATCGAATGAATATCAGTCCTGCCTTTATGTCACTGTGAGGGGGAGCCGTCCCAAAAGGAAGCCATAGTCTATGATTTCACACTTAATCCTTACAAATATCCTAAGATATAAGTATTATTATTCCACTTTATAGATAAGAAAAATGAGGGTTAGAGAGGTTTATTTTCCCAGTCATGTAACTAGCAAGTGGTAAAGCATGGCCTCTGCCTCAGTTCAGTTCAGTTCAGTCACTCAGTCGTGTCCTACTCTTTGCGACCCCATGGACAGCACGCCAGGCCTCCCTGTCCATCACCAACTCCCAGAGTTTACTCAAACTCATGTCCATCGAGTCGATGATGCCATCCAACAATCTCATCCTGTGTCATACCCTTCTCCTCCTCCCTGCAATCTTTCCCAGCATCAGAGTCTTTACAAACAAATCAGCTCTTCACATCAGGTGGCCAAAGTATTGGAGTTTCAGCCTCAACATCAGTCTCTCCAATGAACACTCAGGACTGATTTCCTTTAGGATGGACTGGTTGCATCTCCTTGCAGTCCAAGGGACTCTCAAGAATCTTCTCCAACACCACAGTTCAAAAGCATGAATTCTTTGGCACTCAGCTTTCTTTATAATCCAACTCTCACATCCATACATGACCACACGAAAAACCATAGCCTTGACTAGATGGGCCTTTTGGCAAAGTAATGTCTCTGCTTTTTAATATGCTATCTAGGTTGGTCATAACTTTCCTTCCAAGGAGTACGCCTCTTTTAATTTCATGGCTGCAGTCACCATCTGCAGTGATTTTGGAGCCCCCAAAAAATAAAGTCAGCCACTATTTCCACTGTTTCCCCATTTATTTGCCATGAAGTGATAGGACTGGATGCCATGTTCTTAGTTTTCTGAATGTTGAGTTTTAAGCCAACTTCTTCACTCTCCTCTTTCACTTTCATCAAGAGGCTCTTTTAGTTCTTCTTCACTCTCTGCTGTAAGAGTGGTGTCATCTGCGTATCTGAGGTTATTGATATTTCTCCAGGAAATCTTGATTCCAGCTTGTGCTTCATCCAGCCCAGCATTTCTCATGATTTATTCTGCATATAAGTTAAATAGTCAGGGTGATAATATACAGCCTTGACGTACTCCTTCCCTTATTTGGAACCAGTCTGTTGTTCCATGCCCAGTTCTAACTGTTGTTTTCTGACTTGCATACAGATTTCTCAAGAGGCAGGTCAGGTGGTCTGGTATTCCCATCTCTTTCAGAATTTTCCAGTTTGTTGTGATCCACACAGTCAAAGGCTTTGGCATAGTCAATAAAACAGAAATAGATGTTTTTCTGGAACTCTTGCTTTTTCGATGATCCAGCAGGTGTTGGCAATTTGATCTCTGGTTTCTCTGCCTTTTCTAAAACCAGCTTGAATATCTGGAAGTTCACGGTTCATGTATTGCTGAAGCCTGGCTTGGAGAATTTTGAGCATTACTTTACTAGCATGTGAGATGAGTGCAACTGTGCAGTAGTTTGAGCATTCTTTGGCATTGCCTTTCTCTGGGATTGGAATGAAAACTGAGGTGCCAAATCTCATGCTTATAGCTATTTCAAGGGAAAAAAGAACACAACATAGATGTATAATTTTAGATTTTTCATATACTATTGAAAATATGTTACTGTGACAGCCAGGACAATATCTGTATTCTCAATATATATAACTAAAAAGACAATTTTGAAATCACATGACACTTGTTCTAAAACCATAGTATATGTTGAAACAAATTGCTATTGTTACAGGTTATACATGCATATTTACTAAGCTCTTAAAGATCCCATGGATGGAGGAGCCTAGTAGGCTGCAGTCCATGGGGTCGCTAAGAGTCGGACAGGACTGAGCGACTTCACTTTCACTTTTCACTTTCATGCATTGGAGAAGGAAATGGCAACCCACTCCAGTGTTCTTGCCTGGAGAATCCCAGGGACAGGGGAGCCTGGTGGGCTGCCATCTATGGGGTCACACAGAGTCAGACACAACTGAAGCGACTTAGCAGAAGAAAAGATCATTTAAACTGCATCAATAATAATACAGATTGAGAAAATAGTTGCAATGAAGCAAAAACAAATCAGGAAAACTGACTACTTTGTTTCACATAAGAATTTCATACACATACACAAGCTCAAACACACATAGTCATTTGAGATGCCCTGCATGGATGGTGACATGAAAAAATTGGAAAAACAGGACCCTCCTCGGGTCTGTTGAGGGAGAAAAGGATCACAGTGTGTTATATTTAAGCCTCCTGACTGAAGTAGTTTATGGCTATATTCTGAGTGGCATAATGATTTGAATGTCATTGTTATACAAAGGAAAATGCTTTAAGTTTAGTGGTACTGTGGCCATTATGTAAATATGATCCTTCTGTATCTAGTCTAGTCTAGTTTGCAAAATTAGATATGCCCAGCCATGTTTCTGAAGCTCTCTAAATCATTCTACAGTAAATACAAATCCAGAATTACTGAGAGAGAAAAGCTGGAAAAAATCTAATGTCTGAAGCTGAGAAAGAAAATATCCAATGTAGAAATACATTTTCTTCAAGAGAATGGCAACACTATAAATAATTATGACCAAAAGACACATTAGAATACAATACCTAGGTATATATGTGGACATTTTTGACCTAAAGAAACCAACCCATTGTGTTCCCAAAGCAAAGAACTTTTGTTCTTTTACATTTAAAATATCAGCATTATTAGAAAATCTCTTATTTAGAAACAAGGAAATTAGAAATTCCTTATTTCAGGTTGAAAAGCAATTTGTACTTAACCAAAGTCATTCATCTTTATATACTCAATAAAGTATCACAAGGCTTCAAACAGTACATGAACTGTGAACTTCCAGATGTTCAAGCTGGATTTAGAAAAGGCAGAGGAACCGGAGATCAAATTGCCAACATCTGTTGGATCATAGATAAAGAAAGAAAATTTCAGAAAAACATCTACTTCTCCTTTATTGACTACGCCAAAGCCTTTGACTGTGTGGATCACAACAAACTGTGGAAAATTCTTAAAGAGATAGGAATACCAGACCACCTTACCTGCCTCCTGAGAAACCTGTATGCAGGTCAGGAAGGAGCATTTAGAACTGGACATGAAACAACAGACTGGTTCCAAATCAGGAAAGGAGTACGTCAAGGCTGTATATTGTCACCACACTTATTTAACTTATAAGCAGAGTACATTGTGCAAAATGCCAGGCTGGATGAAGCACAAGCTGGAATCAAGATTTCTGGGAGAAATATCAATAACCTCAGATACGCAGATGACACCACCCTTATGGCAGAAAGCGAAGAAGAACTAAAGAGCCTCTTGATGAAAGTGAAAGAGGAGAGTGAAAACGTTGGCTTAAAGAAAGTGAAAGAAGAGAGTGAAAAAGTTGGCTTAAAGCTCAACATTCAGAAAATTAAGATAATTGCATCCAGTCCTATGACTTCATGGCAAATAGATGGGAAAACAGTGGAAACAGTGGCTGACTTAATTTTTGGGGGCTCCAAAATCACTGCAGATGGTGACTGCAGTCATGAAATTAAAGATGATTGCTCCTTGGAAGAAAAGCTATGACCAACCTAGACAGCATATTAAAAAGCAGACACATTACTTTGCCAAAAGGCCCGTCTAATCAAGGCTATGGTTTTTCCAGCAGTCATGTATGGATGTGAGAATTGGACCATAAAGATGGCTGAGCACCAAAGAACTGATGCTTTTGAACTGTGGTGTTGGAGAAGACTCTTGAGATTCCCTTGGACAGCAAGGAGATCCAACCAGTCAATCCTAAAGGAAATTAGTCTTGAATATTCATGGAAGGACTGATACTGAAGCTGAAACAGCAATACTTTGGCCACCTCATACAAAGAGTTGACTCATTGGAAAAGACCCTGATGCTAGGAAAGATTGAAGGCAGAAAGAGATGACAACAGAGTATGAGATGGTTAGATGGCATCACTGTCTCAATGGACATGAATTTGAATAAGTTCTGGGAGATGGTGATGGACAGGGAAGCCTGGCATGCTGCAGTCCATGGAGTTGCAAAGAGTCAGATATGACTGAGTGACTGAACTGAACTGAATTTATTGCATTTTCAGATCAGATCAGATCAGATCAAATCAGTTGCTCAGTCGTGTCCAATCTTTGCTACCCCATGAATCGCAGCACACCAGGCCTATCTGTCCATCACCAACTCCCAGAGTTCACTGAGACTCACATCCATTGAGTCAGTGATGCCATCCAGCCATCTCATCCTCTGTCATCCCCTTCTCCTCTTGCCCCCAATCCCTCCCAGCATCAGAGTCTTTTCCAATGAGTCAACTCTTCCCATGAGGTAGCCAAAGTACTGGAGTTTCAGCTTTAGCCATCATTCCTTCCAAAGAAATCCCAGGGCTGATCTCCTTCAGAATGGACTGGTTGGATGTCCTTGCAGTCCAAGCGACTCTCAAGAGTCTTCTCCAACACCATAGTTCAAAAGCATCAATTCTTCGGTGCTCAGCCTTCTTCACAGTCCAACTCTCACATCCATACATGACCACAGGAAAAACCATAGCCTTGACTAGAACCTTTGTTGGCAAAGTAATGTCTCTGCTTTTGAATATGCTATCTAGGTTGGTCATAACTTTCCTTCCAAGGAGTAAGCGTCTTTTAATTTCATGGCTGCAGTCACCATCTGCAGTGATTTTGGAGCCCAGAAAAATAAAGTCTGACACTGTTTCCACTGTTTCCCCATCTATTTCCCATGAAGTGATGGGACCGGATGCCATGATCTTCATTTTCTGAATGTTGAGCTTTAAGCCAGCTTTTTCACTCTCCACTTTCACTTTCATAGAACAGTTATCATTTCTTGACCACATAGCATGTTCCAGGCCTTATTCTAAGTGCTGTATGAATTCTTGTAATCCTTGTGATTTCCCTTATGAGTTAAATAGTATTATTATCCTCCTTTACAGATGAAGAAACTGAAGTCCAGAGAAGTTAAGCTGTCTGGAGTCACACAGCTGTCAGAAGTTAAAGACAGGATTTGAGCACAGGCAGCCTGGTTACAGACTTCCTTGGTGCCTCAGATGGTAAAGAATCCACCTGCAATGAGGGAGACTTGGATTCAATCCTTGGGTTGGGAAGACCCCCTGGAGATGGACATGGTGACCCACTCCAGTATTCTTGCCTGGATAATTCCATGGATAGAGGAGCTTGGCGAGTTACAGTCCATGCGGTCACAAGGAATTAGACATGACTGAGCAACCAACACATACACAGGCAGGTTATAGATTTTTCACACTTTATAACTACTCTGGGCTAATTCTTCCCTAAGTATGATATTGTGTGTCGGGGCAGAGTGGGAAGGGGGCATGCCTTATGGGTATGTGGGAGTACTTTGACAGTTCAAAAAATTTTTACAAAAAATTTACCACCATAACCATTTTCAAGCATACAGCTCAGTGGCATTAACTACATGCATATCATTGTGCAACCATCACCACCCTCCACCTCCAGAAATCTTTTCATCTTGTGAAACTGAAACTGCATCCATTCGATAACGACTTCTCATTCTTTTCGCCTTCCCTCCGACCCCAGCCACCACTATCCTACTCTCTTTCTAGAAATGAGATCATGGTAGGTACCTCATAGAAATGGAACGGCACAGTACTGTTCTTTTGTGACCAGCTTATTTCACTTAGCAAGATATCCTCAAGTTTCATCCATGTGACAGCATGCGTCAAAATTCTTTTCTTTTGAAGACTGAATAATATTCCATTGTCTGAATATTCTACATTTTGCTTATCCAGTCATCCACTTATGAACACTTGGGTTACTCCCTCCTTTTGGCTATTACGACTAGTGCTGCTCTGAACATGAGTGCACAGATACCTTTGAGCTTCTGTTTTAAGTTCTTTTGTATGTATAAGAAAATATATTTTTGGTATATTTTTTTTGTATGTATAACCAGAAGTCCGATTGCTGGATCATATGGCAGTTCTATTTTTAATTATTTTGAGGAACCATGGCATTGTTTTTCATAGCAACTGCACTTATTTTACATTCCCAACCACAGTGCATAAAAGTTCCAATTTCTCTACATCCTTGCCAACACTTGATATTTCCTGGTTTTTTAATAGAAGTCATCTTAATGGGTATAAAGTAGGGTATGTTTTTAAGTTCTTGGAAGTTTCTAGATTCTGCATTTTGAGTTATGATGTATGCTGCAGAGAACTATATTTTGCTTTGAAGGTTTGCCATGACCATGTCCTCTGCTAAGAAAGAGGTAATAGACATAACACACGGTAATTTGAACCACGTGGACCTTTAGGAACGGTGACTCCATGCTTTGTATATGTGATCCTGCTCCTCTGGCCACAGCTGATTGGGCCAAAGAATGGCACTTGAGCCACAGGTGGGCCAGGTGTTTTGATGCAGAAGAGGTGTTCACGGGGCATTGAACCACATCTCCTCTCTCAGTTTCTGTCCCACAGTCTGTCTCAGTGACTGTCTCGATTTACAGGATTAAACTCACAAAACTTGAGGTTCGCAGGCTCAATTGGTCCCTCCTGGCAGGAGAAGCAGAAACAATAGTAATAGAGATGAGGTATTTGAGACACCGTAGTAATGGAACATTTATAGGCACAAGCTCGTAAAATCTGACCAACGGCCAGGTCAGCCGAGCTTTTTAGTGATTTTTAGTGATTTTGCATAGACTTCAACATCCTTTCCCCATAAACACTGTGATCTGTGATACCCTAAGCATGCTTCTCTTCTTTGCAACCTGAAAATGGCCAGTATGGAAGTTTTAAACAAAGAAATAAACATATTCATTAAAACAAAAAATGCTTTGAGTTTTATAAGGTCATTCTTTTATTAGATTTATTATTATATCTTTTATTATATTTATAATTATTTATAAGGTCATTCTTGATTTTTAAGTAACTTAAAAAAAAACACAACTTTAATGAGGCCTCTCTGCTTTGCACAACTATGTTTCTGTTTGGTGTTGTTTTGATGCGTATCTCAAGATTTCTCTTTTTCATACCTAGGAAAATCAGAAAGAAGTTGCAAGCACAAAGTAACAGAGAAGAAAATGAAAGCAGGATTCATAACTCTGAATTAGAATTAGCAAAAAAGCAAACAGAGCATCTCCAAAATGAATAAATCCACAAACACCAGCCACCATACACTTAAATGACCAAGTAAAGCGTTCAGTCCAGTTCAGTTCAGTTCAGTTGCTCAGTCGCGTCCAGCTCTTTGCGACCCCATGAATCGCAGCACACCAGGCCTCCCTGTCCATCACTAACTCCCGGAGTTCACTCAAACTCATGTCCATTGAGTTGGTGATGCCATCCAGCCGTCTCATCCTCTGTCATCCCCTTCTCCTCCTGCCCTCAATCTTTCCCAGCATCAGGGTCTTTTCCAACGAGTCAACTCTTCACAATAGGTGGCCAAAGTATTGGAGTTTCAGCTTCAGCATCAGTCCTTTCAAAGAACACCCTTCTGATCTCCTTTAGAAGGGACTGGTTGGATCTCCTTGCAGTCCAAGGGACTCTCAAGAGTCTTCTCCAACATCACAGTTCAAAAGCATCAATTCTTCAGTGCTCAGCTTTCTTCACAGTCCAACTCTCACATCCATATGTTTTCTTCAATTCTAAGCTCCAACTTTCAAAATACAATTCAAGAAGTCAAATTTTAAACTGAAATACTATCCAGAGATATCCAATAGCCACGTGTGAACATGATTTGCTGTAACCACTTTTTACAGTATGCCTAAAAGTTAAAATAGAGATACTTCCCCATAACTCAGACATTTCCTCCTCCTGGCATACGTGTATAACCGGTTGCTGTAGCCACATCCTCCTAGCTAACTCTCTCCATTAAAATAAGGGAACAAATATGCCATTTAAGTGTGTCTCTCTCATCCGCTAGTATAACAACAGCAACAATAAAACAACAACTAGCTCTGCAACAGCAGTTTTAACTGGTGGCAAGATGAAGGGAGGTCAGAGGTCAAGTTACACAGATATTTAACTATGCAATGAACATATTGAGCTATCGGGACAAATAGGAACAAATAAATCCATGCTGGCAACCAGAAGTTGCAGTCCACAGCTTGATTTCTTAGCAGAGGTAGTGTATGTTCCCTCTGGTACAGTCTGTGAGCCACACTGACAGACAAAACATATACCACCCTTTAATCCTAATGCGGGATTAAACAGGACCACAGAAAAGTCACAAACCCCTTTCCCAACTAGGCTACAAAGGTAAAACTGTCAACCTTACCAGGCTCACTTTGTTCAAATTTAAGGTTGTTGGAGAGACATGGGAATAAATATTGATACACATGTCAACTAACTATGATAACATCCTGGTTTTAGCAGGTCCTTTCTCATTAAGGAATCAGTAATAATATCAACAACCTTTTGCTGAGTAATTATTGTGCCAGCTGCTTTGTGCATGCATGCTAAGTCACTTCAATTGTGACCAACTCTGCAACTCTATGGATTGTAGCCTGCCAAGCTCCTCTGTCCATAGGGATTCTCAAGGCAAGAATACTGGAGCAGGTTGCTGTGGCCTCCTCCAGGATATCTTCCCAACCCAGGGATCGAATCCCTGTCTCCTACATCTCCTGCATTGGCAGACGGGTTCTTTACTACTGGCACCACCAGGGAAGATGCTTTGTACCCACTCTCTAATTTAATACCACAGCAATCCTATGAGGTAGGAATTATGTTCTGCATTTAAGACATGAAGTTCAGCTATTTGGCCAAAAACACAAAGCTAGTAATTGACAGAATAGGTATTTATGACCCATTTTACCAAACACGAAAACTCACATTTTTCTTTTGTATCACTATACTACCTGTCCTGCTGCTGCTGCTGCTAAGTTGCTTCAGTCGTGTCCAACTCTGTGCGACCCCATAGACGGCAGCCCACCAGGCTCCCCCGTCCCTGGGATTCTCCAGGCAAGAACACTGGAGTGAGTTGCCATTTCCTTCTCCAATGCAGGAAAGTGAAAAGTGAAAGTGAAGTCGCTCAGTCGTAGTAGGTACTAAATACATAGTAATGAATAAAGAATTTAACAAACATCTGCTGAGTAAAATATGCCCAAATCTCTGGTCACAAAATATGACAGGTTCAGTGAAAGATGCAATGTGTATATCTTTAAGACTTGGATCCTGGCTTAATATGTGCAAACAGGAATTTAAGAGGCAAATGAATTCTGTCTACCGTTGCTTAGCACATATTACTCTGTTTTCAGCATAGAGCAATTTCTTTACCTCTTTGTCTTACTTTCTCTCTAATAAACTGTTAATTCCCTTGTCTAGACCTCCGGCACTCTTTTCCTAGACAGCAATAACCTCTTTCCCGTTCCCGCCAGTCTACTAACACCAAGGCCAAAATTATTTTCCATGCCTGCCACTCTCACATCCCCCTTTAATAGGAAACCCCCAGGTTTCCAATGGCTCTGCTAATTACATTAATGGGGGCTGTTCCCTTCAAGAACTCACTCCACCCTACCTATCTGTTCCCTCTGCTGCTGTATTCTGTATTATGGAGGGTGGAATTTAGGCTCCATCCCAGATAATCCCTCCAGTCCTCCTCATCCTAACAGGTCACACAAACTGCTCCAAGTCATATTTGCAGCATGGGTTGCCAAAGAAGAAAAATAATGTTGCCAAAAGGCCTTCTTGCCTTTTACAAGAACAGATCTTAGACCAGATCTACTTCACCGTTTACCCGAGAGAATCCCTCTTTATAATATTATTGAACTTGGCAATCAGACAGAGGCTGAGAGGCCATTCCAAAAGGATTTGCTAAATCAGCTGTTCTTCTGAGGCAGAGTGATGCTGCATTCTAGCAAGAAGAGCGTTCCATTTAAAACAGAAGCTGGCCTTCAGTTTGCCCTACTCACTCTACTTTAGTATCCTTCTTTGTTTTCAAGTCTATACTACTTCAAAGAGAAGGAGCTCCAATTAAGGATGAGGAGATGGTACTCCTTTGAGCCAGACAATGTTTTTTTTTCTACTCACAGCCACCCCTCGGTCAAACCGCACTGGTTTTGTCATTTATAATATGTGACTGCCTGTGTGACAGCCAGGGAAGTCACCTCAGATTCACCCAGTAGTTCCCCACTGAAGTAACATCATGACAGGGGTTAGGACATTTGCAGTATCTCTCAGGCTCTTTTTTCTGGGATTGCAGTCTGTGAAGCCTCTATAAACCAGAACTGCCAAGGTCTGTATTTGTCACCTTGTGGAAAGGACTTGCCTAAAACGGAACATAAAGAAGAGCCAAGAGGAGAGAGCCCTGCCAGAATCCTGTGAGCTCTTGAATTCAACCATGCCTGAAAGCAGAATCATTATCCCTTGGACTTTCTAGTGATGGACGCTAATAAATTCCTATGCCTCTTAGCTTCAGCAAGGTTAGCTGGAATATTTTTGTCACTTGCAAATGCATGAGCTCTAAATAATAAACAGTGTGTAGCTGAGGGAAAGATGACTGCTTGAGGTATATTTCCCAATAGGAAACAGATGGTACTCTCAAATTGGAAAATTTCAGAGGATTTTTAAAAATTAAGTTTCTATTTACAAAGCTGTAGGTGGGGTGGATCGGAACCACAAGGGTTCGTTAACTCAGAGTTGGGTAGAACAGAGCTGTTATCACCCGCAGGCCTACGAGGACAGGGGAAAGACTAGTTACCAGATTATGGAAGAAGAGACTCATGTCGAAACAGTAACCTTGAAATACACAGTGATGTGGAGTCAAGAGACACAGCTAGTTCAAAGTGAACTTCCAAGAAAGGATCCAAGGGAATCAACACATTGACCTCCGTCTAGTTCTGATCTATCTACGATCCCTGTTGGCCTTATTAAACTGAACATCAGAGAGGCGTGTGATGTAGCCACACAAATCAATCTCCCTGGGCAGAGATGGAAATTCAGAAGGAGGAAATTTGATCTCCAGTTTCACATGAGAGTTATTCAGCACAGCCTATGTGTTTTGCCTGTTACTCATTCCTGTCCTTCATCCAATTAAAAAATACATATTCTCATCTCAGGAGATACATGAAGTCCCATTGGCAGATGTATTCGCATGGAGTGATAATAGCTCCATCATACTGTCTTTCAAGGTTCCCACTGAGTGTGATTGTTGTGCAAAGTCTGTCCTTCAGCTGATGCCAGCAAAGCATAGGATCTATCCACAAATCAGACCCATGCTTTTGCTTCCACAACTCACTAGTCATTTTGAACTCTCCATGAAATCATAGATGTGAATGAGTAAAAGACAGCAAAGCAGTAGAGGCAGGTACAATATTGAGTCTGAGCCACCAACTTCTGCAGTTGATTGAATATGCTTGGGACTAGACTTGTATATGCTATTCCAATTTTATAGTATAATATTATTGTTTATGTCCAGTGTTAATTTCTGTGTATCAAATAATACTTCAGATAAAATGGAAATTTCAGATTTCATAGTCATTTTACTTTGCATGGTAAAGTATTTAGTGTCTGGTAGCAAGCCAGAAGCTGCTTTTCAAATGGAAAATAGCTGTCAGTAAAGAAGGACATGGCCTTATTCCAGAGCCCTGGGTATATAGGCTGTTGATCTTCCTATTGAATTTGCCAGAGGCTTAAAGAGCATCTCCATCTGCCATAAATTCTTCCTTTATTTATAGTGTCCCATATTATGAGGCCCAGATAGCAGAGCAGCCTGCATTGCCGTCTAGACTCACTACAGAGCCCATTCTTCCTATAAGTTTTCCCTCTCAAAACTTGTAACTTTAAATATTACCCATACATGGGTAATAGGATTATACCAAAACAAATGTGTTGCCTGCAAATTCCTGACTGGTCCTAGGTATAATATCTTTTTCTAAGTGATGAGTTCCATGTAAGGTGTAGCAACTTGTGCCTTTCTTCAGAAAAAAAGGTCACATTATGCCTAATGGATACCTCATATTTCGGACTCTGAAATTTCATAGTTTTTATTCCTGCCTTTTAGAATGCAGCCTTTTTACGATATACAGACTGCTTGCTGCTTCTACTTACTAGACCCAGTTAACAATGTTATCTTTATGTAGTAGATGAGTGAGATGTTTAGTGAAAATAGCAAGATGATCAAGGTCCATCTAGATTATATTATAACATAAAGCATGGTCCACATATCACCTGGGCCAGGTAGTAACTCTATACTATAGTCCCTGTCATGTAGATGCTTCTGATTTTCCTCACTGATTGAAATGGAATGATAAGACAGCTGCACATAAAATCAGCACATGATTATGTTTGCTATTGTTGGTGCTGTTTAGTTGCTAAGTCATGTCCAACTCTTTGTGACCCCATGAACTGCAGCATATAGGCTTCCCTGTCCCTCACTATCTCCCTGAGTTTGCTCAAACTCACTCCTATAGTTTATTACTCTCCATGATATATACCAGCCAAATAGACATGTTAAATAATACATGGTAAGTATAACTACCATTTCACTTCTCAAAATTGTGATAGTGACATTAATCTCTATAATACCCCCAGGAATGAGATATTGGTTTTGGTTAATCATCTTATTAATGGAGGCAGGGAGCCCATTTCAGGCATTTCTACTTGACATTTTCTATAATAATATTGCCCACTTCATAGGTAATGGTACCAATATAGGGATTTTTTTCTCTTCTTGAATAAATTAATCATCTTAAAATTTCTAGATAAGGAATTAAAAGTAGTATTTATCCCCAGTCTTCCAAGAACTACTATCAGATGTGAGCCAAGATTGCATCTATTAACTGGCTTCTATGAGCCCCTGCTCACTAGGACACAAAGCTATTTAGTCCTAGGGAATTGCTTCAGTTTATAGACAATGTCTAATAACCCCCAGAAAGTGTGGGCATTTATCATTTTTTTAGCACACAGTCACCATAATAAATGGTTTCAGAGTTCCCAAGGAAGTCTTGGGAAGAGACTTGCGGGATTGATAAGTCCATATGACGATGTCTTTCCTTAAAGAGACCTGGAGGGCTTCCCTGGTGGTCCAGTGGTTAAGACTCTACCCTTAACTGCAGGGGGTGTGGGTTTGACCCCTGGTGGCGGAATTTCCACATGCAGCATGATGCAGCACCTCCCCCTAACAGAAGGAGAACCTGGACTATTCCTCAGTTCACAGACTTCAGGTGTATGAATCAGTTTAGATTTAGAACCTGGATAGGAAGGCATGAAATTCACCTCAAAGATTCAAGTTAGGTTTCTGTGCTTTGGACGAATAATTTTTCCACTTATATATGTCAAATAACCCATTAATAGAATGATTTCTAGGGAACTCCCACAACAAACAAGTATTGTCACAGACCCCTTAGGTCCAAATTCTGTGCTTATCGTTCAAATTCCATAATTCCTTATAACACTCAGCTCATCTCTGACAGTTAATTGCTATTAAACATACTCTACAGATCTAAGACTTCCACTCTTCACGCTGCGGTCAGTGAACTTCTTACACTGCATCATCCTCTCAATCCTCTCTTTCTTAAAAGGAGCCATCATAGAACTTCTCAAGCATCTGCTGTCCCCACATCAATGCATTTCTTACTCCTTTGGTGAATGGTGCATCCTTTGAGTCTTCCCAAAGGGTTTGACTAAACAGACTACTGCTGATAGAGATAGGTTGACTCTTCTTTTCTTTTGTTTTCTTTTCTATATGCTCTTTTCTCATGGAGTCAGGTCTTGAATTTCTCAAACTGTGCTATGTGGGGAAATAACTCTCATTATATAGGTCTAGAAGGAGTGAGAGTTGGTGAGGTTGGGTCCTAAGAGAAATCAGCATCAGATTATGAGTCAACTGTCTTAGGTTAAATCCCTGAAAATTTTTTATGCAAAGACTATTCAGAGGGAGGAGATGGAGCAGAGACTACCTCCTCAGGCAAGAGAATTTCAAGAGAATTTAGAGGATCAGAGTCCTGACTCATGGGAAAAGACCCCGATGCTGGGAAAGATTGAGGGCAGAAGGAAAAGGGGGCGACAGAGGATGGGATGGTTGAATGGCATCACCAACTAAATGGACATGAGTTTGAACAAATTACAAGAGACAGTTAAGGACAGGGAAGCCTAGCATACGGCAGTCCATGGGATCACAAAGAGTCAGAAATGAATGAGTGACAACAACAACAAAGTCCTCAGCCCAACGTCTGCTCAAATGTCCCAATCCCCTGCCTCAGATTTTCTACCAGCTTCTTTTCAAATGAGAAACCCAGAGACATACTTGAGAATTTGATGGATGCTGCAATCTCCCATCTTTTATAATCACATCCCAGGTTTGTGCCTTAGCCAAATAGCAACAGTGGGAGACGAGGAACTCCTTCAAAGCTTCCACTGAGGCCTTCTTGTTTTCCACATGTGTTATATAAATTTGTATCTCTTAATTTCTTTTTTCCCTAAGTAAGCCCCTGAGGGAAAGAAGTCAGCTTATTCTGCATGCTTTATAATCTCTGCTGTTGCCATAGTGATCTCCTGCTGCAATGCTCTCCATCTGTAAATCATTCTCTACCACCATCATGACACTCTGGGTAATAGAAATACCTCTGTACCCACTTTTCCCAAGTAGGATGATTACCCTGTGATCCATGAATTTAGGAGAAACTTAATGTCAGAATCCCACTTGGAAGGTCTATTCCCAGTGGCCACTTCCAGTACCAATAAATGCAGAATGTAAAACTAATTATTGCATTACTCAGGGTCACAATAGGAAAGAGGCAGCACATTCAAATTAGAATAATTCAAAGGAAGCTTATTACAAATGGACAATTTACTAAAATGAGATTTAGGAAGAACCACAAGTGATAATGTATTTTTCCAGACTTTTATTACAACCCATAGTTGAAAGGTGGCAATGAGGGGAGAAAGCAGTTAGCAGAATCTAAAAGTTGAAAGACAAATATAGAAGGTCACTTTGAGATGATCTAGTGAAGGAGCATTTCAGGGAAAGGCAGCAAAAAATACAGAGATGGCATTGTGAAGGAAGAGCATGTAGCCCTATACCTAGAACAGAGGGTGAGAAATGAGAAATGAGGACAGAGAGGTGAGGAAAGTTGCACATATTATAGGCTGTTGTAGGTTATTGTAAGGGTTTTGTTTTAATGTCCATATATTGGGAAGATTCCAGAAAGTTTGATTCTGATTTACATTTTTAAAGGATCACACAGACCACACAGAATGGTGGTGACCCCACAGATCACACAGAATTACAACAATCTAGATGGGAACTTCCTGGTGGTCCAGTGGCTGAGACTCTGTCCTCCCAATGCAGGGGGCCCAGGTTCTATCCCTGGTCAGAGAACTAGATCCCACATGCCTAAATTCAGAGCCCATACACCGCAATGAAGGTCCTACATGCTGCAACTAACACCCAGCCCAGTCAAAAAAATTAAAAAACAATAATATAGTTGAAGGGCAATGTTGGCTTGGACCAGCTCCAAGTAGTGGTGTTAGCACAAAGTGATCAGATTTTGGAAACCTTTTTTTTGAAGTAAATCTGATAGGAATTGCTGAGACGTTGAATAGGGGTTGTGAAAGAAGGGGAAAATCTCATGTTTTTGGATTGAGTAACTTAAGAATGAAGGTGTCATCCATGGAGTTGGAGATGGCTTTGAAAAGAACAGGTTTAGAAGGAAAAAAACAGGAATTCTATTTGGACATGTTAGGTTTGAGATGCTTTGGAGGCATAAAGTAGGTGACTGGAAATACAATCTGAAGTTTAGAAGAAAGGTCCAGGCCGGAGATATAAACATGGGAGTGTGAACAGACAGACAGTACTTAAAACCTCAATACTAGATGAGATCACCTAGGCAGTGAATATCAATAAAGACAGGACCATAAATTTGAAATATGAATCAGTCCCTGAGAAAATTTTATTCTAAAATGATTGTTCTGAGGAGCTTTAATATCATGGAGGGTCGAGAGACTACCCTGTCTCTCAGTGGAATTTTGTAACATTCTTATTTAAGGGTGTAAAGATCATGGTTAACTTGATGAAGAAGAATATGGTTATGAGAGATATGCAGTCTCTTTAGACTTCCATTTCTTTATGCCCTCAGGTTACACACATTTAAAATCACCAGAAATGCCTTAGGAAAGGCCTCCTAGGGTTTCCAGAAGATGAACAAGGCACATCCAGTGCTCGGCTGTGGACTTTGTGTAGGAAAACCTTATGTCTGAATTGATGCCAGTTTCTCAAGCTTTTCCTCAGCAATCCTCTGGAGGTCGCAGAGGGAGAATTAATATGTATCCACCTGCGGAAGTAGCTACACCCATAGCAGGACCCCTAGGAAAACCCCCTAAAGCCCCAAAGCAGCAGTGAATGAAACTCTGTGTGCCACATCCACCTCAGTACCTTAGACTGTATCCATCTGTGGGAAGCTGAACCCTTAAATCCAACCTCCTCACGTGTCTATGTGAAAATTGCTCATGCACAGATTGCTTCAGCTTATGTGGTGACTGCTAGAAATCACAGAGCCCCGTGCCATTGCTGTCCTGATGTTCACCCTGATTTGATGTTCCCGATTTGGAAGACAACGAAGTATGGATATTATACAGCTTGTCAAGAGACACAGAGCAAGTTAGGAATTGGTTGTCTTCATTCCACTCCTTGATTTACCACCTGGTCTTTTCAGCTCACAAGATAACACAAGATTATTTTAAAACCACACAATCACCCCCAAATGTCAGTTTTACACACCCTAATGTAATTGGGAGCAGTTCTGAAGCCAGTTTTATTTTGAACCCTGGCTCTTAGTGACCCCATAGCCTTAACATTTTCATATTGCTCTCCCAATTTTAAAAGATAATGGAGAAAGAGCACAGAAATAAACCCTGGCTGAAAATAAAAATTTTAAATTATATCAAGCAATACACAGCTGTGAAATCATTTATGAGAGAGCTGTCAGGAGATATACCCTATATTATTTTGTGACCCATTCAGAAATAATCATTTCTCCCTGGCTGGTCTCATTGGCTGTGGCTCCTAAAAGTATAGGCAACATTGAACTAGGTGACTGGAGGGCTTCTGGGACTGCTTTCCTTCCTGTGTATAACCTCAGGGAAAACTCCAGTTTCCTCATTAGTACAGCCAGGTTGTAACGCTGACTCTGTCTACCTTACAGGTGTTTGTAAAGACCAGGTAAGGTATTGCACTATAATGTATAAGCACTAAACAAATAAAAATAAAACTGATAATAGACAATATTAAATAGCACTCCGCGTAAGCCATTGCTCCCAGTGCTGGTCTCGCTTCTTCACAGCAGCCTTGCAATACAGGCGAGCTTTATTTGTATTGATCTATTTTGTATCTACTAATGAGAATGCAAGGAATGAATGACTCATTGCTGTTCTTCTGGATGTTGAAACTGCATCAAGATTGTCATACTGAGGGAAGTCAGTCAGAGAAAGACAAGTATCATATGATATCGCTTACATGTGGAATCTAAAAGAATGGTAAAATTAATCTATTTGCAAAACAGAAATAGAGACACAGATGTAGAAAACAAACTTATGGTTGCCAAGGGAAGGAGGAGTAAAAGGATAAATTGGAAGGTTGGGATTGACATATACATTCCACAATGTGTAAAATAGACAGGGACCTAACGGTATGGCATAAGGAATTCTATTCAATACTCTCTAATGACCCATAAGGCAAAATAATCTGAAAAAGAGTAAATATATGCTTAACTGATTAATGTTGCAGTATAGCAAAAACTAATACAATATTCTAAATCAGCTACATTCCAATAAAAATGAATTTTAAAAAATTTTAGAAAGAAAGCTATGGATAGCCACTGAAAAATTTTAAGCAGAAACTTAGCATTAAATACAATAAAATTTGTGTTTTATTTAAAAAAAAAACTGCAAGATCACCTTCTAAATTTTGACTCAAGAGTGCATGCTAAGTTGCTTCGGTATCTGACTCTTTGTAGCCCCATGGACTGTAACTCGCCAGGCTCCTCTGTCCATGGGTTTCCCCAGACAAGAATACTGGAGTGAGTTGCCATGCCCTTCTCCAAGGGATCTTCCCAACTCAGGGATCGAACCCATGTTTCTTACCATCTCCTGCATTGGCAAGTGGGTACTTTACCACTTGGTACCACCTGGGAAGCCAAGAGGCCACGAAAGGCATTTGCAGACTCACATCTACAAGCTGACTGTGACTAGGACTCTGGCCAACCCAGAACTGTAAATGGGGATCTAGCTATATGGTTAAGGTAGAATCAGGTGGTACAGTGGGTTGTTAGGAAATTAGTTTTGAAGCTTTGTTTGCATAACAGTCACATTGCATTTGTATCTAATGAAGAATACATACATAATATACACATAATGTATGCAATGTATATAGTGAATAATGTATCAGTTCAGTTCAGTCTCTCAGTCGTGTCCGACGCTTTGTGACCCCAGGAATCGCAGCACGCCAGGCCTCCCTGTCCATCACCAACTCCTGGAGTTCACTCAGACTCACGTCCATCGAGTCAGCGATGCCATCCAGCCATCTCATTCTCTGTTGTCCCCTTCTCCTCCTGTCCCCAATCCCTCCCAGCATCAGAGTCTTTTCCAATGAGTCAACTCTTCGCATGAGGTGGCCAAAGTACTGGAGTTTCAGCTTCAGCATCATTCCTTCCAAAGAAATCCCAGGGCTGATCTCCTTCAGAATGGACTGGTTGGATCTCCTTGCAGTCCAAGGGACTCTCAAGAGTCTTCTCCAACACCACAGTTCAAAAGCATCAATTCTTCGGTGCTCAGCCTTCTTCACAGTCCAACTCTCACAACCAAACATGACCACAAGAAAAACCATAGCCTTGACTAGACGGACCTTTGTTGGCAAAGTAATGTCTCTGCTTTTGAATATGCTATCTAGGTTGGTCATAACTTTCCTTCCAAGGAGTAAACGTCTTTTAATTTCTTGGCTGCAGTCACATTTGCAGTGATTTTGGAGCCCAAAAAAATAAAGTCTGACACTGTTTCCCCATCTATTTCCCATGAAGTGATGGGACCGGATGCCATGATCTTCATTTTCTGAATGTTGAGCTTTAAGCCAACTTTTTCACTCTCCACTTTCACGTTCATCAAGAGGCTTTTGAGTTCCTCTTCACTCTGCCATAGGGTGGTGTCATCTGCATATCTGAGGTTATTGATATTTCTCCTGGCAATCTTGATTCCAGCTTGTGCTTCTTCCAGCCCAATGTTTCTCATGATGTACTCTGCATATAAGTTAAATAAGCAGGGTGACAATATACAGCCTTGACGTACTCCTTTTCCTGTTTGGAACCAGTCTGTTGTTCCATGTCCAGTTCTAACTGCTGCTTCCTGACCTGCATACAGATTTCTCAAGAGGCAGATCAGGTGGTCTGGTATTCCCATCTCTTTCAGAATTGTCCACAGTTTATTGTGATCCACACAGTCAAAGGCTTTGACATAGTCAATAAAGCAGAAATAGATGTTTTTCTGGAACTTTCTTGCTTTTTCCATGATCCAGCGGATGTTGGCAATTTGATCTCTGGTTCCTCTGCCTCTTCTAAAACCAGCTTGAACATCAGGAATTCACGGTTCATGAATTGCTGAAGCCTGGCTTGGAGAATTTTGAGCATTACTTTACTAGCGTGTGAGATGAGTGCAATTGTGCGGTAGTTTGAGTATTCTTTGGCATTGCCTTTCTTTGGGATTGGAATGAAAACTGACTTTTTCCAGTCCTGTGGCCACTGCTGAGTTTTCCAAATTTGCTGGCATATTGAGTGCAGCACTTTCACAGCATCATCTTTCAGGATTTGAAGTAGCTCAACTGGAATTCCATCACCTCCACTAGCTTTGTTTGTAGTGATGCTTTCTAAGGCCCACTTGACTTCACATTCCAGGATGTCTGGTTCTAGGTCAGTGATCACACCATCGTGATTAGCATGCTAATTAAATGTAGCCAAATTTTCTTAAAATACTTTTATTCACACTCTACAAGAGGTGAGAAAATCCCATTTGTCTCTGTCAAAGTAGAGTGAAGGCTATTGGTGATTGTAGGGGTATATTATGCTCTTTGACCCACTCCCTTAGGGTGACTCCTGGGCTGGCCTTTGTTCAGGCAGGTGGTGTACCAGGATGAGCCTTCTGGTGTCCACTTACCCTCTCTGCTTTCTCCCTTCTAATCTCTTTTATCTTCCCTCTTCTCTCTCTCATCTCCATTTCTCTCCTCTGTCTTCTCTTCTCTTCAGTTCTTTCTCCCTTCTCTCTCTCTGCTTACCTTGCTACCTCTTAATTTCCCTTTTTTGTCTCCCCACCTCCTTTTCTCTCATTCTCTCTCCCTCCCACCACCCTTTGCTCACCTCCATCATGTGGTTTGGGCTTCTGCTTCAACCTGTTAGGCCCAACCCCATTTCCTACTCACCTGACAGTCTTTCTTCCCGTTCTACCTAGATTTTCCCAGAGCCTTCCCTGCTTCAACAGCCTGACTGGCTTCCTCACAGGACTGCATTGTGTAAGTGGAGCCACAGTACAATCCTCCTGTCTGGATTCTCCCTACATTGCCCCACTCCACACGGCAGGTTGGGATTGAGGAGTCCAATCTGTGTCTGACCTCCCAGTGTCTCTGTGGCATGGAGTATTGGCCAGCTTCAGTGACATTGTGAGCCCAGATCAGCTTCCCCCAAGTCCATCACTTGCCTCCTAGAGGCCCGTGTTACTAATGTCTGATCTGGGGGGATGAATCTGGTGAGAACTCCTGACCAGTGAGTAAGAGTCATGGTTCTCAAAGAGATTTTCCAGATTGACAAAGATCCTAGTTAGTAATCAAAGAGCATTGTCATCCAAGGGACATTTATTGAGAATTTAATGATGTCTTAGCATGTTAGGTATGCCAAGATGAATACTTTGGACCTTATCCTTAGGAACCTGAAAGTCTAGTAGAGGGGGAATGGGATGGGTTAGAAGTAGGATCGTATTATGAATATATATAGAAACAGGAAATTAGAATCCCACTTCCCGTAAAAGAATAATGGAAGAAAATGTACCTACCCTGTGGACGGGGGGAGCAGTTCTAGAGGGGTCAACCTGTGACTTGAGCCTTTTAAGATGTGGAAGTTTCATTGGCTAAGACATCGTAGATAGGAGTATACTATGAGCACAGTTCTAGAGACAAGAAGAAGGTATAAAAAAGAAGCTGTATGTTGCTAGAGGATGAGTAATCAGAGCAATTCACAAGCAGCTTTGCTAGCTAAGAAGGAAAAAGAACCAAAGGCCAGGAGAAGAGCCTGGCTGGAAAGGGTCAGGTTCTGAATTGGCTCAAGCCCAACAGGACACTACAGGGCAGATTCCCAGGGGGCAACGAAGAGGTTGGGGTCACAGGGGCACCCAGGGACCCACCCCAGGCACTTAAGGCTCAGAAGAGCAGAGTAATTCCTTATACACCTGCCACATTTTGTGCTTATTGGTGGCAAGTGAGTCCACACCTTTCAGAACTACCTGCCAATCTGCTGAACTGGGGTCTGAGGAACTATACATATACTTTAATTGGCTAAAGAAAGATAGCCCATAGTAGAAAAGTAAGATTGGAAGTGTAAGTGATTTCCATATTCTGAAAAGTCTTGTTGACCAACCTTAGAAGCTTTTTTTCTCTACAGACGAATGGAAGTTCATTTGCCACTGCATGCACGCTTGCATTCTAAGCTGCTTCAGTCATGTCTGACTCTTTGGGACCCTATGGACTGTAGCCCTCCAGGCTCCTCTATCCAGGGGATTCTCCAGGCAAGAATAGTGGAGTGGGTTGCCATGCTCTTCTCCAGGGGATCTTCCCAACTCAGGAATTGAACCTGCTCCTCCTGCAACTCCTGCACTGCTGGCAGATTCTTTACCACAGAGCCACTGGGGAAGCTCCATTTGTCACTGACATTTCAACAAAATCCAGAGCAAAGAGCCCTGGATTGAAACTTCTACTAATGATTCTAGTCTAAGAAATGTAGTTTAGGCACATCATACTTCCTTAGGCCAAGCATACATGAAGTTGAATTACGCCAGAAGAAAAAACACCAATACAGTATACTAACGCATATATATGGAATTTAGAAAGATGGTAACAATAACCCTGTGTACGAGACAGCAAAAGAGACACTGATGTATAGAACAGTCTTATGGACTCTGTGGGAGAGGGAGAGGGTGGGAAGATTTGGGAGAATGGCATTGAAACATGTAAAATATCATGTATGAAATGAGATGCCAGTCCAGGTTCAATGCATGATACTGGATGCTTGGGGCTGGTGCACTGGGACGACCCAGAGGGATGGTATGGGGAGGGAGGAGGGAGGAGGGTTCAGGATGGGGAACACATGTATACCTGTGGCGGATTCATTTTGATATTTGGCAAAACTAATACAATTATGTAAAGTTTAAAAATAAAATAAAATTTAAAAAAAAAAGATCAGAACAGAAAAATAAATAAATTAAAAAAATAAAAGGAGAAATAGTACATTTCATGAGCACTTTCACTACAGGATTTCTTTACTTTGCCAATTGTATCAGGACTGTCACCTGCTTGATTCACGAGCACCTGCTTAGGTGACATTTTGCAGGAACAGAGCAGAAGCATGAAGAAAGAGACCCTGTGCTCAGCCTTCTCCACTTTGTAAACAAGAAAACTACCATTTCCACATTAAATCTCAGGGCTATTTTTCAATTAAAGGAAATAAAAAATCCAGAGTGCCTTGAATTCCTCAATAGAAATGTGCTACAAGAATACGAAGTCCATAAATTTTATGTGTCTCCTTCTCTGCAGCCTAACAGCTGGTCCAGAAGGGAAGAGGTTGGTTTAGACCCAAGTTGCAGTTACCAAGGGCAGCAGTGTGATCATCTGACCGGAGGGTATAGAAACCTTGCTAAAGGGGTCAGAAGGCAGCACCGCCCCATTCATATAGGTGTCAGGACACCCGCAGAAAGTGGCAGCCATGCCTGTTTTGTTGCACTCCTGCTGCTCAGGGAGAATAAGATGATGCTGTAAAAGCTTTATGACCCTGTGGTGAAGGAGACCATCCTAAGTGTTGGGCTGTTACTCACATTATTGCTATAACATATGCAAATAAAACACAAGTGCTTCACATACCTTATACAAATAATTATATATTTACATACTTAATCTTTACATTTCTGCAAGAAGTAACCTACATGAGAGCAGGACTCAAGTCCATATCATCAGCATTATATCCTAGTTTTCAGTATAATACCTGATACATAATAGGTTATCAGTGAATATCGGGTCAATGATATCTTAGTGCCCTGCAATGTTATCACCTCCTCCTTCAAGAATGAATAAATGAACAAGATCATTGACTTTTATACACTCAAGTATTAAATCTTATTAAGCACATTCTGTACCTGAAACATAACAGGCTCCAGGACTAATTGAATGGTTTGATTTCTCCACTTGACTATAAACCCCATGAGATCGGGGATCATTTCTTGCTTGCAGCACTTAGCATGGCTCCCAGAATATGTAAATGCTTTCTACCTCCTTGGTCAGCTCAGTCAAACATGGCAGACCGCCAAAAGTTTCAGAAGCAGTGCAGTTTGTAAGAAATTATACCAAAATAAGAATGTCAAGTCCTGGTTTAAATTTCAACTCTGGCACCATAAATATAGGCATGTATTGAGACTTTCTGCCCTTCCTTTTTCCTTATCAGTCCAGAATATAATCTTTAAATTTCCCTTCTCTCCATGGCCTCCTGAAAGGCCCCTACTAATCAGAATTTGTTTAGGTATCTAGTCGGAGAGACAGAGAGAAAAAGAGATTACATAACTGTTTATGTACATACTTTACATCATAGTGCAGGCTCTACATTCCAGAAAAATGATTGCCTTCAGTAGAAATTTATGTCATATTAAATATTCTCAAGAATGCTCAGCCTAAATGCCATCCTCTCTGAGCTTCTCATTTAAAGCAGGCCTCCTAGTTTGTTCAGGGCTTCACCACAGGGCCTAGGACAGTGTCTGGCCAGTAACGACATTCAATAAATAAATGTTGAATGAGAGGAAAAATGAAATACATGGAGGTGAGAGGGGGATAAAAAGAGAGAAATGCTTTTGATTCAGGTTCTGAAAACCATCAAATAAGCAAATGGAGCATATAAAGGGAACGCAGACTATATACTGGTAGTATTGTTTGAGATTAAAAAAAAAAAGTATCCGCTACATTACTGACTTGCTTTGCTGACAGTTAATTTTTAAGAAGGCTAAGGCTGTGATAAAAGGGATAAAGAAAACCACTGGTAGATATCATTTAAAGCCAAATTTATTAAGTGATAGTTAAATGGCACAATTGTAGCCAGTGAATTTTTACTTCAAGTACAAAAGAAAAAATAATACCCTGAGGCTAGCAGAACTAAAATCTCTCTCATCTCTTAACAGAAAAGCATTCATCCTAAAGCCATTTCTTTAATGCCTCCTGTAGGTTAGATGTCATTTAGCTTTAATCTTGGGAAGTAATTATTACTGTCCTCAATTTACAGGTAAAAAACTGAGGCTCAAAAAGACCAAATGACTTGTCTAAGATCATTCAGCTAAGGGCAGCATGAGATTAAAATCCAAAGCTACTGAATTTAAAGTCTAGATATCTTCCTTTATGAAATATAAAAGTATCCTGCCTCGAGGGAATAGAATTTTCTCTCAAACTATAAACCATCCTATGAGATAGAAAAAGCCTAAAAACCTTATCAAAGTCTTACACATAGTATTATTGAAAAGTTGCTTTCAGAATGAGATGCTTTCATTTTAATCCTATTTTCCAAGAGACTTCCACTATAACATTTGAAAGCATATTTCCATAGGAATAAAAGAGGCCTAGGCATAATAGAAACATTCTTACTCAAACAGAACTCTTAGAAAATCGTGTTCCAGATAAAGTTAATGTATAATGATAAAATATGCATGTAAACCAAGTCACCCAATTCAAACAAAACACAGAAATTTTGTATCTGACAATGGTTCAGTGGTCTAAAAAAGAAAACAAAGGATAGAAGCTAACTGCCTTAAAAGTTACTCTTCTATGAAATCCCCTTGCTGAAATTTCACATGCAGATCTTGGTAGCTGATAGAGTTTTGTTTCAAAGCTAGTTTAGAAGCTGCTGGCTTCCAGAAATAAACAAGTGGAGCTGGGCTGCAGTGGAAAGGAGACAGAAGAAATCCAGAGACTGATTTTCAAAATAAGTTGAAAGAGGACAAAAGAGAAAATTGATTTCTAGAAACACACAGCCAAGAGCATCTGAAATGTAACTGCTAGGAGTCCTCAGGCAATAGCTCAAGTTTGCTTTTTGTTTTATAAATTTATAAAACTGCTGCATTTTAATGCCTGGAAGCAAGTGAAAGTCTTCACTCTGTATTTTTGATGCAGAATAGATGTCCAGAAATGTCTAGCAACTCGTCCAGTGGAGCACAGCTAGTCAAAGAGTATTTTGAGCCATTCCATGAAGGTAACTAACATAACATTGTAAAGCAACTATAATCCAATAAATATAAATAAATAAAGTATCTTGTGATAAGATTTGCTTTTTCAAATTACAAACTATTTCAATTTGCCTAAGCACATTGGGCAAATTAGTACATTAACAAATTACCAAACCACTATAAACATTTTTTAATAATTATCTTTCAAATTGTTAACAGAAAATGGTATTTAATAAAAACAGCTTTTTGCAAACCTTTGAACTCTTTGGACTCACGATGTTTGGTGATAAACAAATTGAACAGAAAATGAACCAGTTGAGCTCATATTGGCAAGATTAAATGATAGGATTTAGAACAATCACCGTTATGCACAGATAGGACAGAAGAGGCTGTGGAGAATTCAAAACAGCTAGGATATTATTAGCAAAATATTTCTTTAATAGAAGTGTGCCAATTGACACAGTATACACAGGGACCAATTTGGAGTGGAAATGAGAGAGGATCAAAGTGCTCTGGAAAATAGGAGACCAGGAGGAGGGGCTGAGAGAGGTGTCTGCACAGCTGGGCATGCTCCCCGACCTGGCAGCCCTGCACGACCAGCAGAACACAGCTCTGCCAGCAGACTTGTCCAGCAAGGGTTGCTTCTACAGCTCTGCCAAGCTCCATTTAAAAAAACAAAAACAAAAACAAAAAACTTGAAACCACTCTGACAATACTCTTGAGAATGTGAGGCTCCAAGAGTTAAGAAAGCACAGAGCTGAGGTTTCTGCTTCTGCCCTTTCACTGTGATTCCTGTACAGACCAGGCACAGAGACACTGTTCAAAGACCACAGAGTAACCCAATATGCTTTACACGATGTTCCCCACATTTGAAAGTGTTTTTTTATAAACACCGTTGGCAGCATTTTTCATTATTATTTTAATCATTTGCAGTTTCACGTTGGACTTTACCATAAAGCCATTTTCCACGTTTGTTGCCAGCAGCAGAACTTGGTCAGCTGCCACTCGGAACTAGTTCCACACTATCTCTCCCCACTATCTGTAATGTGACCCAGTTTTGGTGAGAGAAAAAGAGTTCCTGAACCTTAATTGCTGCAGCCTGCCAGGAGCTCTTTGCTGGACATGGGAAGTTTCTGACCCTCACCAGAGCCTCACAATGTGTAGGTCAATTGTCTGGTGCTTAAGAGTGTTGGACACAGGGAAAAGTCTTTTGGAAGATCAAATTAAAAGGAGAGCACTGCATTTGCTGATTAGTGCATCAGACTGGGACTGCACACAGCCCAGACACAGCTTCCTGTGCCACTGGGGGGTAATTAGGAAGCTAGAGGGAGATGGAGCCTACACAGTGGGACTGCGCTGGAGCCCAGTAGCACCACTCACTAGCCTTGTGAATGGGAGGGAGTTCATCTCACTGAGCCTGAATTACAGCATCTAAATGTGGGAATAAACATTAATAAGCTAATTAGTAAACATTAACCATGTTTGTTAGGAAAGTATGAAAAAGTCTTTGTGATCTGTACTATGACTTACAGAAATTAGTTATTAATGTTACCACAAAAAATCATTTCCTTTCATCAGTGTATACACACACACATGCAAGATACAGAGGGAATAATTTCAGTTAATTAATTACTACAATATATTTTGATTTCCTTAACTTACATAACTTGACTCAGTGTTGGTCAAGGGTTGGGCTGGCAGGGTAACGTCTGTCGAATAGAATCTAATTTAAATAAAGATGGGTTGTCCAGACCATCTTACGTTTTCAGTGCTGACCCACTTACAAGGCCCTCAGAAATAAATTTTGATGGCATTAAGTTTGACCTCTCTCGTGATGACAGAGCTGGAAACTGAAGGTAAGTGCAGGACCAGTTTGGGGAGTCCAGTTCATCTCCTTAATGCTGTTAAATCCATTCAAAAGGGAAAACATACATTAAAAAAAAAAAAATATATATATATATATATATCATATGATTCCACTATATGAAGCACCCAAAATAGTCAAATTCATAGAGATGGAAAGTAAAATAGTGGTTACCAAGGGCTGGGCAGATGGGGAGTTGTTTAATAGGTACACAGTTTGGTGAAGAGGAACTAAAGAGCCTCTTGATGAGGGTGAAAAACGAGAGTGAAAAAGCTGTATTGAAACTCAATATTCAAAAAATTAAGATCATGGCATCTGGTCCCATCACTTCATGGCAAAGAGATGGGGGAGAGGGGGAAACAGTGACAGATTTTATTTTCTTGGGCTCCAAAATCACTGTGGATGATGACTGCAGCCATGAAATTAAAAGACATTTGCTCCTTTGAAGGAAAGTTATGACAGTGCTAGACAGCATATTAAAAAGCAGAGACATCATTTTGCCGACAAAGGTCTGCATAGTCAAAGCTATGGTTTATCTGGTAGTCATGTACAGATGTAAGAGTTGGACCATAAAGAAGGCTTCACACCAAACAATTGATGCTTTGGAATTGCGGTATTGGAGAAGACTCTTGAGACTCCCTTGGACTACAAGGAGATCAAACTAGTCAATCCTAAAGGAAACCAACCCTAAATATTCTTTGGAAGAACTGATGCTGAAGTTGAAGCTCCAATACTTCGGCCACTTGATGTGAAGAGCTGACTCATTGCAAAAGACCTGGGTGCTGGGAAAGATTGAGGGCAGGAGCAGAAGGGGGTGACAGAGGATGAGATGGTTGGATGGCATCACCGATTTAATGGACATGAGTTTGAGCAAACTCTAGGAGATAGTAAAGGACAGGGAAGCCTAGTGTGCTGCAGTCCATGGGGTCACAAAGAGTCTGACATAATTTAGTGAACAACAAGAACTGGTAGATGGGGAGTTGTTTAACAGGCACACAGTTTCAATTTGGGGTGATGGCAAGGTTCTGGAGACAAATGGTGGTAATGATGGTACAACAATGTGAATGTACTAATTAATACTATATACTTAAAGTGGTTAAAATGGTGAAGTTTGTTACAAGTATTTGACCACAATAAAAGAACAGGGAAATTTTATTTTAAATATTTGCATCACTTCATATTAAATAGTTGATTTAGTGGAGGTTTTTAAGGAATTATTAAAAGCACAGAACCAAAAGATGTAAATCACATTCTATCACAAATCAGTAAGTAAAGGAAAACAGTTATTAGGAGATTTTCCAGGTTCACTTCTGGATTGGCATGAATACAAAGCAAATTTTTAAAAAGAAAGAGGAAGAGAGTCGCACTGATTGAATTGCCCGTATTTTATTAAAACATGGCTTTGCTACATCTAAGTATACTCTGTACCCTGAAAAAGAATGGGGACAATTTTACCAGCTATAATTGAGAGATAATTCATAGAGAGAAAAGTCATGAATAGGATAAATAAAGCAATAGGGGGCCCAGAGCAAAAAGAATACTCATATTACACCACTATATGCGCAAGAAACACCAGATGGAATTCATTGTGAGAAAGTTTGATATTCACAGTAAAAAGGAAAGCAAAGGGAATTTTTAAGTAAGATATAAGGACAGTAAATACGAAGGAAATTTCAAAACCATATGTAAGTGATTAACTTTGTATCATCTTTATTAGAAATTAGAAGACAGATAAAAACATAGATGACATCCTTTTTACTGTTCAAAGAGCTATGACAACCGAACTAAGTTAATACAGTCTGTATCAAAACAGGATATTTGTCTAATCACAAGTGTGATTTTCTAACTAGAAGGGGAAAAAAAGAGAAAATTCATTCTAATTAAGTCAATTCCTTGAGAAAGAAGTCACTCATTTACTATGTCCTTGACAGCAAGACCATTCCCAATTTGATCGTCATCACAGTAGATTTTGAGAATGACTGGAAATCTCCAATGCCCTCACTAATAAATGGAAGTGTCAGATCATTTCCTCTTGCAAAACAGAGACTCTGGCATAACTGTGATATAAGCAGTTTGTTTATTTTAATGTCAATCACTGCCTTGGAGTATTTTCTCTTTAATGAAAAATGTCTTATCCAAATACTATTGGCTTTTCTATCTGAAAACTGGACAAGAAGTTATAGATGATTTCATCTGAGCTAGCAAGCTCCTAAGGCCTCTTGCCAAATTCGAAGAAGTATGGCAAACCAGAAGAAAGAGATTGTATCTTTAAGCCCTTGGGGGCTTTAGAGAGCCTTCGGAGGACCAAGAGTAACCGAGATGCTCCGTGTCCGCAGGACACACGTGCATCCCGGCAGCCTCCCGGGGAGCAGGTGGATTTGCTCCAATTCTTCACAACATACATGACTCTGCCATCTAATTTTTGTTTCACTAGTTTCTTTTTACTGCTGCTTTACAAACATGGCATCTTGGTCTCAGAGGAGTACAATTTCATTTCTTTTCTAATCTTTTCCCCCCGTTTACACCTTTTTCTGCTTTGTTTTAAAAATAGTTAATTCCTTTGGTTGTTCTCTTGTTTGTTACCTTATAGTAGGAATTGGATTTATTGATCCAGTGACTACCCAAAAGCCAGACAACAAAACCCTGAAAGTTTTATTGCTTTTTCATTTTCCTCTGATATTACTAGAGATTGTTTTATACTTCATTAAGAATTTAAAATTCAAAAATTCTAATTTTCTTACTAGTATAACATTGTCTGAAACAATTTCTGTAAATTTAATCATTTTAGTTTTCATGATTGCTGAGTATGTCACTTGGTCAAAACTGGATGTGCATTGCCATATCCTAAGATATACACACCCTCATCTGCACAAGCACATATACACGCCCCTATTCACACACACTACACACCCTTCTTGGCTTGAGTCCTCATCATACTCTCAGGAAATTCTAGCAGGACTTTCCATTAATACAACTCCAATAAGTTATGCCTAACAAAAGACAATGTGTTAATATAAATACACATCTACAAAGCATTATGAACTCACTTATGGGGCATTCTTCCTCATAAACAACCATATTCTGTCTTAGCATTTGTTGCTGAAATGTATAATAGTAGCAGACACAACAGGCAAAGCCTAAAGGAATGAGAACATTTGGCCCGTGTAAAGAGTAAACAGGTTTTTCAAATACACTATTTTTCAAAGAAATAGCCTGGAATGTGAGAAATGAATGGAAAGAAGCATGGTTATTAATGCATTTTCTTTTTCAAAAATCCTGAAAACCAGTCATATGTTCTACATTATGAATATGCAGATGGTCTCAATGCAGTTATTTTTCTCTAATTAAAGCCATCAGGGTAAAATAATGCAGTCATTTAGGAAGCTGATTCAGCTGGGTCTTTCTTCCCTTCTCCAGAAGAGCACCAAAACCTTTACATGTTTATATAATTTGGGGATCCTTGCTGGTAAATGAAAGAGAAGCGAGCAAACCAGCGGGAAGGGTGACTTTATTCTTCTGTGCTTTGTGGTAAACTGTGTGCTTTATGAAGAAAATGCATTTCACATATGGGTTTCTCCTAGATATTTTTGTTCAGACCTTACCTTTGGCATTTTGTAAGCAATGACTTCTCTGAATTCAGCATCCTTGCAGTGTCTGCCCTTGATCCAACAATGATGTTGAAATCAAGCATATCAAGTTAACCTGTCAGCCTTCCTGCTTGTCCCCTTAATGGCAGCTCTAAGCTGAGCATGTCATCTGGGCCTGGCCAAATTGCTCAAGGCAGAAGTTTGACTTCTATTATAAGGTGCCTTCCACTCCTCTCTGATGAAGATGGTGGTTGATGATAGATGGCACATATAGGAACGAATTCTATCCTTGTTCTTCATTTGCAAACAACTCTGAAAAAACAATTCTATCCCAGACTCTCCCTATCCCTCAAACATTAGTTGTACCTCTGGCTCTTTAGCAACCATAGACTTATCCAGTTTTCAAAGCTGCTGTTAGGAAGGTAGCCTTATGGAGAAACAAGCCTTGTGAAGGTAAGCTTAAGCTAAAATTCATAGTTACCTTGGTTGACATCATCATTATGATGAAACTCTTTTGCCTTAAAACATATATACATTGTTTTTTAAAAAGCATATAGGGAAAGACTTCCCTCGTGGCTCAGATGGTAAAGCGTATAGGGAAAGGGATGGATGGTGAAGATACCACTCTTATAGAGAGCTATGTGCATGCTAAGTCACTTCTGTCATGTCCATCTCTTTGCGACCCTGTGGACTATAGTCCTCCAGGAGCCTCTGTCCATGGATTCTCCAGGCATGAATACTAGGGTGGGTTGCCCTGCCCTCCTCCAGGGGATCTTCCAGATTCGGGATTGAACCTGTGTCTCCTGCACTGGCAGATGAGTTCTTTACCACTAGTGCCACCTGGGAAGCCTGTGAAGAGCTAGCACAGAACCTAATTTCCTTTCTGCCACCGAACCTATAGAGCAGAACTCCTATTGCTACAGCCTGGGCCACCAGAGTAATTTGGGAGGTGTGGAACAGCTCAGTGAGATGCGGCAAGAAAAAATACACACCCAATCCTTGGAGGGTGACCTTCTCATGGGAATTTTGAATCCTTCCACACAAAATTTTTTTCACTTAAAATGAAGTGATAGGAATTTCCCTGATGGTTAAGACTTCACTTTCTGATGCAGAGGGTGCGGTTTCCATCCCAGGTTGGGGAGCAAAGATCCCACATGTCTCGAGGCCAAAAAAACAAAACATAAAACAGAAGCACTATTATAACAAATTCAATAAAGACTTTAAAAATTGGTCCATGTAAAAATCTTTAAAAAACAAACAAATAAAGAAATGAAATAATAATCCTTACCTTAACTGAGCAAATTTTATAACTGTACTAAATGTACTAAATGTAAAGTTTATCAAATTTTGCCCAATCACTGACACAAGCACAACTCCAAGCTGGAGAGAAGACAGAGAGAGAAGTCTGACGTCTGATGTTTACTTAAAACTTTCCTTCCCGGAAGCACTCATAGGAAAGTTTATATTCTGCACAGTGAGCTATTCCCTCCCCTTTAAAAACACGTGTGCATCGAAACATTTCACACATCTGAATCAGAATTATGTATCATGTAAATATAAAGGTCATGGGTTAAAATGAAGGTACAAATATTCTAAGTCTACTTGGAAAGGTCATGTTAGCTGAGTCTTCTGAGGGTTCGTATGACCATCAGAAGATCTGCCTAAACAGATCCTGTTGGCTACTGCCAACGCCATTGGGAGGGCTGAGAGACTTGAGACATGCTGTACATCTCTCCTAGTCTCTTACTGCTCTGCTTGTGAAAGCCACTAAGCTCTCCCTCCATGCGCACCTTTTTGTACATCATTCATGACTCTAGAATGAGGATGCTATAGCCCAGAGTGGTACTCTGCCAGCTAGATGCCTGCTAAAATCTGCCTCTGGGGAAGATGCCAAGGGGAAGATGGGAAGACTGGGGAAGGGAGAGGGGCTTGCCTCGTTTTGTCTGCTTCCTTAATCTCCTTCTCCTTGAATCCTTCTCCTCTTGGCCTTTGGCTTTATTGGCATCACTGAGCAATACTTCTGCAAACCATAGGTAGAAATCCCTTCTAGCAGTAGAAGTCTGAAGTTCTAACATTGACACAACCAGCTTCATGATGCCACCTCAGAGATTCTGACCCCACCTTGGCATTCCTTCCAAGACTCTGGTGTGAGGCAGCCAGCACCCATTCTCAAAGGTTATGCTCCAGACTCTCAGGGTCTATTCTCTGAACTCAGAGACACCACTGCTAAGTGGCATCCACACCTCATAAATTTTTTGTTTCATAATCTCAGCTTCTTCCCTTTGTTTCCCATGCCTAAAGGTGGTTGCCTCTTCCTGCAGGTGGGATGAATTACATAATTTGTCGAGTCCAGTGAAAAATGAAAATGTTATACCCTTGTTTAAAAATTATTAAGAATTCCAAGATAGCAACAGCAGAGCATTAAATCAAGCATGCATGCTCTATCGCTAAGTCACATCCAACTCTTTGCAACCCCATGGACTGTAGCAAACCAAGTATGATGCCCTTCTAAATGAAAGACCTCGTGGAAATGCAGCGGTCACATACACATGAAACCAGCCTTATGGACAGGGACTGCATTAGTGTTCTTTTGGGGCATTCTTAGTTCATTGATATATGAACTAAGGCTTCCCTGGTGGCTCAGACAGTAAAGTGCCTGCCTGCAATGCGGGAGACCCAGGTTCGATTCTTGGGTTGGGAAGATCCCCTGGAGAAGGAAATGGCAATCCACTCCAGCACTCTTGCCTGGAAACTCCCATGGAGGGAGGAGACTGATAGGCTATAGTCCATGGGGTTGCAAAGAGTCGGACATGGCTGAGCGACTTCACTTCACTTAATTCATTGATACCAAATTAGCAATTTTTACGTATTTATTTTTGGCTGCGTGGGTCTTTGTTGCTGAGAGGGCTTTTCTCTAGTTGTGGAGAGCAGAGGCTACTCTCTAGTTACAGGACAGGGCCTCCTCATTGCAGTGGCTTCTCGTTGCAGCTCCCAGGCTCTAGAGCACAGGCTCAATAATTGCAGCCCAAGGGATAAGTTTCTCAGAGGCATGTGGGATCTTCCTAAACCAGGGATCAAACCTGTATCCCTGGCATTGGCAGGCAGATTCTTTACCGCTGAGCTACCAGGGAAGCCCAGCAATTCTTCATGTTAAGTTTTCTCTGTTAAAATAAGCAGTTTAGTTTTGGTCTCGAAACTGGAGCATAGCTAAGATTCTATTCTTCTGCTCTTCGCAGTGAAAGGGTGATGGGAGTAGGTCTCCACAGTGACAATAAGGCCTCTTTCACTGTACTCCTTTCTAACAGGAAAGACAATTCGGAATCCATGTTCTAAACTTTATTTTCGGATTCTCCAGAACAAGGTTCAGAAGTCCATAGCTCAAACCCTTCCAACACATTTCATTCATGTCAGTTTACTAGCAATATATCCACCACTGGTGTGACCATTCCGAGTCCCTGAAACATGGCAGTACATACAGGTACAAGTGACCTACCTACATATGGCATCCATCCCCCCAATCATTAATTTAAATAGAAAAAATATATGCTACATGGAACTACTTAGAAGTTTAAATTCCTCTAAGTCCTTGGCAAGTTGGAAAATTAAATCATGCAGTGGTAAGCATTACCTTCAATAATCATTTCCCAATGTGATAAAACATTGCATCTGCCTCTCTTACCTCTTCTAGGAGCAGAGAGGGAAATTCCTTTGGGCAGCAGAGAATAACAGAAGGGCTATCAACTATTAAATTGAGCTCCCTCAAGGACAGAGCCCTTTAGTGGAGCATTCTCAACAGAAGACTCTGCAAACTGGAGCACCCTCAAGTCCCAGTTATTAAAAATAAAACATACTTGACTCAGTAGTGGGTGAGAATAGCACCAAATGCTCATGCCACAGCTGTTGTATGATTGAGCGCAGTTATACTACACTAGCCCAAAGCTTTGTCAATGGCCCAGGTGTGTGATACCACCCTTGGGCAGCTACCATTGTTGAACATTTATTATGTGTCAGATCCAGACACATAATAATGGTCAAAATCATCTCATTTTAACACAGATTCTTGTTTAACCTCATAACAACTCCAAAATTGGTATGGTTACACCTACATGACTTAGGAAGGTACCCAGGCTCAGACCGCCTAAGAAACACTCACGGTCAGCTTTCATAGGAAGCCCAGGTAACAATAAAAATTATCCTTGATTTCTTCTAGAAACAAAACCAAATTTCTGCCAGACATTTTTATATTATTATAATCTCATAATTATATTATTATTATATCATAATTTTTATATTATGCTGCTGCTGCTAAGTCGCTTCAGTCGTGTCCGACTGCGAATTGTTAGCAAATTATTTTCTGGGAGAAATTGTTTATCTTTTGAGATGAAATTAACTTAGTAGGGCCGTTCTTTAAAGTGATAGCAACAAGGTGAGTAGATAAGTAGAGACCACCTAGTGCTAAATGCGTTTAGGTCATCTGCTAACCTTCCTATAGCTTCTTGGGTCCCACACACAGAAGACAGCACTAGAGACTTCCAAGAGCTAATTTAATTATTTACAGTCCAGTTTATCCCTAAATGATATCACATGTCAGATAAAATCTAGAATACTCAGTCCATTATGCAGATATTTTCACCTATCTGGTTATCTGATACTATGGAGACAGGATGTCTGAATATTTATGTGAGGTCTTTGTTTTTTATTCAGGTATTTGGCATTTGTCTATTTTTCCCCTGTGACTACTTGCCAGGCTCCTTAGTCACGGCATGATTTTATGATGCAAAAAAAAAAAAGAAAATTATATAAGTATATATTATATATATATATATATATATATTCCATTTCTTCTTACTTTTCTCTTGCCTTGGCTGACCCTATGCATGAAGGATCCATAATTCTGTTTCTGTAAATATTAATATTAAAAATAAAAGTAAACATATAATTTGGATTTATATCTATGAGTAAGCATAGAAAACATAACTGGATGTTATGTTATGTTGTGTTGGTGGGTGCTAAATTATCTGGTTAAGTGCAGTAGGTAGTCTGCAGACTCCTAAATCTGCAAATCTATTTAAAACCCAAAGTGGAAAAGCCACATGTCCAATCAAGCACAGCAAGTACAATTTGGAGCATCTCTCTACTAAACACACACACTTTAGAAATATAAAAAGGGTGAGGAAAAAACCTGCAGAGTTTCAAAACTTAGGGAAAAGGTCCATGAAGGTGAGTCTTATTATGCAGACTGATGGCAACCAATGGGATCATTAAAACTATCTCAGTACATGCAGGAGGCTTGTTGTTTTCCAGAGAGCTGTAAACATGATCAATCAGATGCAACTCAGTGTAAGGCTGATTCAGCAAACAATTCTCCCTATCATTCATCCATTAATTGTATATATTTGCACTTCTTTAGCATCAGCAAACCTTGCAATCTAGAATGGCTGTTTGAGATATGCAGTTCTGCTTATACCTTAATAAAACACCAAAGTTGCCTACAGTAAAGCCCATACTGTGTTATCAGAACATTTCCTGAATGCAGGGACTGTGTTTCTAATTACTCCTTCATATATTCTACTCCCAGTTATGAGCAGGGTCATCAGCACTTCTACAATACTCTTGATACAAGAACTTTCTCATCAGCATTAACACCTACTCTAGAGAAGTAAAATGTAGTGTTCTTTGAGGTGCATATGCCTATATTTACTAATGCTCATCTCAACCACATAACTGATACTCAAGAACATACCAAAGAGCATATCATGGGGAGAGAGGTAGGAAGGGAGAGTCAAAAAGAGGGTTCTAGAATAATAACAGCTAGCACTTATATGGTATAACTAGTTCCAGGTACTATTTTAAGCAGTTAAAATATTACCTCATTTAGTCTTTACAGCAAGTAAAGTACAGCAAGGTAAGTACTATTGTTATCCCCATTTTACAATCAAGGAAACAGAGAGTTAAAACAACTTGCCCTTGTTCACACAATTGAGAAGTAGTGGAATTGTGATTCAAACTCAGGCAGTCTAACTCCAAAGTTCATGCCCTTAATTATAATGTCATACACTTTTTTGTTACAAATTAACATATACTATTTTGAAAAATTATTCCAGAAGGCCCAAGAAGGTGACTGACTATCCTTCTACTAAATTCTATAATCAAGCAAGAAGCAAAATGACAGTTTTTTAAACTTGCTCCTGACTGTTTCTCATATAAATAAAAAGATAGATGATTGAAAGGTAGACAGACAGACAGACAGACAGATGATGCTGTGCTAAGTCACTCAGTCATTTCTGACTCTTCGCAACCCCATAGACCATAACCCTACAGGCTTTTCTGTCCATGGGATTCTTCAAGCAAGAATACTAAAGTGGGTTGCCATTTCCTTCTCCAAGACAGATGATAGATAGATAGATAAAATATATAATGTGTATATTTAGATACGTAAAATAAACTGTCTATACCTTCATAATTCCTAGGAAAATAAAGTCAGAAACAGTAAAACAGTAAATTTTGATAAAATTTTTAAAATTAAAAAAAATTCTCTAATCAAGAAATTACATGTCAATTAGAGAAGGCAGTGCTCAAAAATAATTTCTAAAAATGGAGAATTCAATAAAGAACCACAGAAACAGGCTGAACAACTCAAATTCTACATACTCAAAATTCAGGCAACATTTTTTATGGGTTCAATTCCTTGAATATCCCCATTATTTACTTGTAAATATAAAATTTCAAAATCTCATTTTTTATAACATTCCCATAATTAGGATTGTCTCTACTATCCGTCTAATAACCCCTTTGTCACTTGTAATCAAAAAAGACAAAAAGGCTATTTCTATATATTTTGCATAATTATATTTGACTAATGAGTCAGTCCTAGAGGAAATCAACCCTGAATATTCACTAGAAGAACTGATGCTGAAGCTCAAGCTCCAATACTTTGGCCATCTGATGTGAAGAGCTGACTCACTGGAAAAGACTCTGATGCTGGGAGAGACTGGAGGCAGGAGGAGAAGGGGACAATGGAGGACGAGATAGTTGTATGCCATTACTGACTTAGTGAACATGAGTTTGAACAAGGTCCAGGAGATGGTGAAGGACAAGGAAGCCTAGCATGCTATAGTCCATCAGATCGCAAAGAGTCAGACACAACTTATCAACTGAACAGCCATTTGGGAGTCTGGGGTATGGGCAAGCATTTTGCCTGATGTTATGAATATGACACGTTTCCAGAGCTTTCTTAGCCCTTCACAACTGAGAAAGCAGAAGACAGACATATACCAAAGAACTCTAATAAGAGGCAATCTCTAAGTGCTAGTCTGGAGGAATAGCAGAAGGGACATGAGAGCTGAGAAGGGCATCTGAAAAGCTTTAAGGAAGACTTGAGATTTGAAATATTAAGATATCAAGGACAAGAGACATAGGAGGAGGGCGTCTGGAATAGACAAGTCAGCCCCAGCCAAGACACATGAGGTTCAGGGAGAGGGAGGAGGCCAGCACAGATGCTGAGATGTTGGTGAGTCAGGTGGGTGAATTGTGGAGTTGTCAATAGCGCTGAAGAAATTTTAACACAGTTTCTTGTTTAACCTCATAATTCAGAATCCACTTTCTAACCCTCATCTTGGGAGTCTCTGGAATAATGTTCAGAAGTCCATAGTTCAAACCCTCCTGACACATTTCATTCATGTCAGTTTCCTATCAATATATCCACCACTGTTCTGAACATTCCAAGTCCCGGAAACATGGCAGTACATACAGGCATAAGTGACTTACCTAAGACAAGACTGGAAGAATCTGCGTTCTTAGCTAAGTAAGGTAGACTTCTACCCAAAACCAGAAGAAAAGGCCAAGTTGCAAAAGCATGTGGTCGCTTCTAGCCATTCAACTCCTTCTTGAAACAGAAAGATCTATACAAAAGCAACAGCAATAAGCATGCAATTCTTTCTTCACTGATCCCACCTAATTCGATGCGGGAAAAACTGATTCCTAGTATGTGATGTAATGGGCCTGGAGTCAGTAGAACCAAGTTCTAGCTGTTATTCCTTAAACTATGCACAATGTGACCCTGGATTACTCACCCCAGGGCTCCTCTGAGACTTAGCTTCCTAATGCCAGGCAGATGGATTTGCAAATGGTCCTGTTAACTGTCTCCAATTCTATGAAGTGACTCAGGGGAGGTTAAGAAGGCAAGGCCTTCCCCTCACCCTCATACAGGAAAGCTTTCCTCTGTATACTGGGCTTCTGCATCAACTTTCAATCGAAAAAAATGTCCTACTGTTTAAAAACATTTGAGAAACATCTGACTGTATCACCTAAAAGGTACCTTTGGCTTCTATGTCCTAACACTCTGGTATCTCTTTGTCTGTATCATTTAAGAGTTCTCAATAATATCCAAACTTGTCCCATAAATATATCCGCATGCTTTCATGAATGCATTTGGTAAGTTCTGACATGGGTTCCAGTTTTGTTCCTTTGTAGAATGGGCTTTATGATATATTTTCTTACATGTGTTGATAAGCATATATAGTAGGCAGATAAATGCAGAGCACAATTAGTGATATAAAATAATGCAAACCAAGTAGAACTCTATGGAAAATGGGCTTGTCGTTGTCCCAGCAGTTTTCCATATCCTGAGAAATGCAGAAGAATATCCAGCCTGCTAGGTGCCAAATTGCCAAATCTTCTGTTTTGCTCCATTAATCTTCAGCGTCCTGAGGAGCATGGTTCATAGAAAGTTGCCTTGTCAATAAAATGGCCAGCATACAGTGAGTGAGCCATAAACATTAACTGACAAAGATAAATAACTCTGCTTGACTTCCTGAGCATTTTAGCCACTTGGGTAAGGTCTAAAGGGGGAATCACTGGATTCTCTAATTAGAAGATTCGATGTCAAGCAGCAGAGGTGGAGATTGCCTCTCCAGGCAGCTGAGACAGTCCTCCTGGCCCATTTTTCTTTAGAAAAATGTACTATATATGTACTATATACATTTATACATCCCCTCTTCTCAGGGCAAAATCCAGCCAACCCAGGTTCATTTGCTTATGACTGTTCTCTCCTAGCTTTTAGGCAGGAAATGTGACCAATTTATCTGTGTCTAGCTTTAAGGTATTAGTTGAATCTTGTAGCATACCCAGGAAGGAATTAACCTGGCTAAGACAGCATCATGTGAAATGTTCCACCAACTAGTTCTGCCTACTCTGGAGACATCAGAATCTTAACAGCCAGCATGGCATTAATAAGATCTGGTAATTTTATGTTGGACTTAGTGAGTAAGAAAATAAAAATGGTTTAGTCCAAAGAGATTGAACAGAAACTAGAATTAGATATATATTTATCTTATTATACAGTTAATTTAGGCATAAATGAATTTAAAAATTACAAAGGATGCACAGTAGGGGTTTTGATGTAAATTTCTAGTTCCTCCTCACCACAATATGATGACAATTATTTGCTGGGTATAGCTGAGAGAATGGGTTCTGTTCTGATTTGGTCTAAATTTACCTTCACATTCTTGTCACACTCTGTTAATGCTCTGGCCAAGGCCATCTGCTCCTGTTCTACACCACTTTGCCATGGAAAGGGCTGCATTCAGATATCAGTGCTTCCCAGGTGGCGCTAGTGGTAAAGAACCTGCTTGCTAATGCAAGAGACAAGAGACCTTGGTTCAATTCCTGGGTTAGGAAGATCCCCTGGAGAAGGAAATGGCAATCCACTCCAGTATTCTTTCTTGGAGAATCCCATGGACAGAGGAGCCTGGCGGGCTACAGCCCATAGGGTTGCAAAGAGTCAGACACAAATGAAGCCACTTAACACCACCAGCACCATTACTAGACATAGTCTCTGCTGCTGCTGCTGCTGCTGTTAAGTCGCTTCAGTCGTGTCCAACTCTATGCAACCCCATAGACAGCAGCCCACCAGGCTCATCCATCCCTGGGATTCTCCAGGCAAGAATACTGGAGTGTGTTGCCATTTCCTTCTCCAGTGCATGCATGCATGCTAAGTCACTTCAGTCATGTCCGACTCTATGAGACTCTATGGACAGCAGCCCACTAGGCTCCTCACCACGGGATTCTCTAGACAAGAATATTGGAGTGGGTTGCCATTTCCTTCTCCCGACATAGTTTCTATATTTGCTCAACGTTCCAATTTTAATAGCAATCTCCTTGTTAAGAGGTTTTGTTGACTTCCCGTATACAATCCTCGCTGTTACTTAATTTTCCCAAGAATGGCATAGTTTGATTATAGTGCATGAACACACATCTGCACATTTCATTTCCCAACTGCCTCCAGCTTGCTTACTCTGTGATCTTCCTGGTTAATATTACTGCCACCCTGAGGTGGTGGTGGGAATTAGAATTGACTTGTTTTGATAAAACATAAACTTTCGATGTCAAGGCATGCTTTTGAAAACATGGATTCTCCTCTGGAGCAGAAACGATGAAACCACAAAAATTTTATTATGATAATGTGAAAACTCACTGTCCAGAAGCTTCTGTTTAACATGGGCGACCCCTGAGCTCCTGACTCCGTGTACAATTGCCTCCTTAAGACTCCAGATGCATATTTAAAGAAGCTCAGAATCACAGTTCAAGCAAAAGTTCTAGAATTTCATCTCAATTATCAAGACTGGTTCCTCCCTCAGTCCTTTCCCCATCTCTGTAAAATGACACAAACGTTCAGACAGTGACTAAAGTAAAAAAATCTAGGACTATCTCGGTTCCCTTTCTTTCCTATTTGCCACACCCAATCCATCAGTGAGTTGTAGGCTCAAACTCCAAAATATTTCTCACCCTACTCCTTTCTCTCCATACGGAGCCACCATCCTGGTTCCAGCAGCTGTCACCTCTGACCAGAACTGGGCTATGACCTCCTGCCTGTTTTCCCTACTCCTACACCTACAACAACTACAAATCATCCTTATTAAAATAGAGTGCTGTTTATAAACCATAAATCCTTTGACTACCCTGTGAAAAACTTTTCCCACTGCACTTAGAATAAATTGAAACTCTTACTGTCACATGTAAAGCATGGCCTTTCCACTTTTTCAATTGTTCAACTCTTTCCCAAACTCCAGTCACAAAGAGTAAGCTCTTCCCCATTCCCTGCCCAAGTAACTTTTTTCTTTTTTAACTTGCTGTACTGTGTTCTGTGCTCAGCTGCTCGGTCAAGTCCAGCTCTTTGCAACCCCATGGGCTGTAGCCCACCAGGCTTCTCTGTCCTTGGAATTTTCCAGGCAAGAATACTGGAGTAGATTGCTGTTTCTTACTCCAGGGAATATTCCTGACCCAGGGATTGAAACTGTGTCTCTTGCATCTCCTGCATTGGCAGATGGATTCTTTATGGCTGTGCCACCTGGGAAGCCCCCTCCACCTTTTTTTTTTAACCAGTTTATTATAATATTATCTAACTGAGGAACAGCCAGATGGAAGAGACACATAGGGCAAAGTGTAGGGCAAGGTGTGGAGAAAGAGGGCAGAGCTTCCATGCACTCTTCCCATAGAACTTCTGCTGGCAGTGCTTTCTCGTTCTTTAAATCTCACTTCAACTGTCACTGACTTCTCAGCCATATTATCTAGAAGCAGTCACAGGCCTCCCTTGACCCAGTCAGACGTCATTATATTATACTAGCTATTAGCTTTCTTGCTTTTATTATTGTCTGATTTATGATATTTATTTACTGGTGTACAGCCTGTCATCCAGTTCTTGAATAAAAGCTCGGTAAAGACAGAAACTCTTCCAATTCACCCATTTCTCTATCTCCTAACACATGGCGGTAGAGGGCATAGACCCGTAACAAGTATTTGATGACATTGGGTGGCTACTGGATGGGGATACTGGCTCTGCCAGTTGTTACTAACTCTGTCGTCTTTGTAAAGTTACTTAATCTACATTTGCCTCAGTTTCTTCATCTATGAAATGAGGAAAACAATAGTGTCTGGAATCTAAAAAGTACAGCAAACTAGTGAATATAACTAAAAAGAAGTTGTTGCGCATATAGAGAATGAATGGATGCGTACCGGGGGGAGGATGGAGAAGGGCAACACAGGGGTGAGGTAGTGGGGGACACAAACAACTAGGAGGAAGGATGTATTGTACAACATGGGAAATATGCCAATATTCTGTAATAACTAAATGACAGTAACGTGTAAAAATTGTATTAATTTTTTTTAATTTTTTAAATAAATAAATGGGGAAAACAGAGAATGTCCAACTCAACCCAGTTTTATACCGCAAGAGCTAGATGAGATTCACTTCAACCTATATAAAAATACTGCTGCTGCTGCTGCTAAGTCGCTTCAGTTGTGCCCAACTCTTAGCAACTCCATGGACTGCAGCCTACCAGGCTCCTCCGTCCATGGGATTTTCCAGACAAGAGTACTGGAATATGTTGCCATTGCCTTCTGCAATATAAAAATACAGAGCTCCATAAAGACTAGCAGGAAGTAGGCTTGGCAATGGGTCTTTTCATTTCTACTCAACTAAGTTCCTCCTAAGCTAGGTCCTAGCAAAGTACTAGATGCTGAAGACACCAAGGGGCACTGAGAAAAAACATAGCATTGGTCTCAGAGACCGGAGCATGCAGGAAAAATGATCCTGTAAACAAAATGAACAAAGTGATGACTCCAATGAGGGAGGCAAACAAAGGTTGTAGAGGTGGGTGGGCTGGGCTGGGCTGGGGGCACTTATGAACTCCATCTGGAGTGGGTGGGAGGTTTGTTGAGGAGGGCTTCCTGATCTCATCTGCTCTGACCCACAGACTGGTCTTGTGGTCAGGCACACTTCCAAGAGATCAGGAGAGCTCTGAAACTAATCTAGGGTTTTGGATCTTTTAGAGGTACACCTAAACTGACCTTGACACACTCAAACCTCAAAGAAACTCAAACCCCATGTGTTATCTTACAACTTGTAAGTAGACCCTAAGCCTGCCTGTGCTTCTCGGAAGTCATCTAAATTGGAGATCTAGAGCCAGAATAAACCACTAGGTTTTCTTGGAACGTCCATTGCCCTTGCGATCACTTTTTATCTGCCTGCAGAAATGCATACCTCATTCAAGGCCCAGCCCAAGTCTCCTCTCCCCCAAGGATCCTTCCAGCCCCCGCTGCTAATCACACCCTGCCCAGGATGCATTTTCTTTAAAGTCACAAAACCCATCACATTTTTCTCTTACTAATTATTTATGTTGTCACATTTTACTTACTTCTCACAATGTAGACCCCTATAATAGAGCTATGTTCTTTTTAAAAAATGTTTTACTCTGTTTCATTTTCCTTTTGCATAGAGTAGCTCTACTCATTCTACACTTATATTTTGAAGAAGAAAAAAAAAGACCCTAAAATGAAATGAAGGCAGTATTTAAAATGGAACAGATTTAGTACTTAGAAGAAAGGACAAAGGTGGACGGGATACAGGTACATCTCCAGAGTGCGATTATATACCTAGGGAAGGACTTCTCATGTGCCATGTCAAGTGGCCTGACGGTCCCTGTGCTCCAAACTCTATGTGGAAGGGGTAAACAGAGCTGCTGGAGGCAATGGGTCAGGCATAGGGACAAGATGCATCAAGATGGCAAGTCATAGGAGCAAATGGCCACATCCCAACAGGACAATGGATATCTCAAAACTGCCTAATTGAGGGATGTATACAGGTGACCTTAAACAGACAGTTGGACACTGAAAACCCTGAATAGACTGAGATCAAGTTACAAGACCTTCATGGAGTGGAATCTAGAGATTAAAATTACTGGCTGTGTAAAAATGGAAAGCTTTATGGTTGTACACCTTAGCTTGTGACCTGACATTCATATCTACTTTGCTTGTTTCACAACCAGTTCTTAGATGCCAGAAGTACTTTTCCATCATCTGAGCTGTTCCTGAACCCCCTTTTTCCAATTTAAATTCATGTACTTTTGTTAAGCTTCAGTATCACTGCAAAGATTTTTTTTTTAAGGGAAAATCAAATCACTACAAATTTTGCTTTTATTATTTTGAACCTGTGTCCTGCTGTGAAGTGGCCTCCATTTGATAAGCTGCAAAAAAGATTAAAAGGACAGCAATTATGATGCTTCTCAGATGCAGGAACTGAGCTGGGGCCCCAGCGACTAGAAATCTGTGCGTCCTGGTGCTGGCGGAGCTTTTAGCGGTTCTGCCTGGAGTCCCTCTTTGAAGTGTGGCCAAGTGGGACTTTGAATCGCAAACACTATCCGCTCCACACTTCTCAACAAGACTGAGAAACATACTTTTGTTTGATGGCATTTCATCTAAGTTGGCTTTTAGCTTTCAAACAAGAGACATTACTCAAGCTTCAAAGCTAGTTGTTTCTTGGCAAAGGGTAACACAATTCTTGGAGGAAGGGAATGATGAAAATTCAGTTTCCCTCATTCCCTTCTAGGGTCCCCTTTTTAGGTTACTTTCACCAATTAGCTCCTCAAGATCCTCGCTGACAGCAATTTATAGATGAAAATCCAAACCAAATGAGCCCCAGCTGTGGGGCAAAGGCTTCCAGGGTAAAGGAGGGAACAGATTAGAATCTGGCTCAAAGAATACACTAAGTGTGGGAATTTAGCTCAGGAACCCCGAGGAGATTTGGGCTCCAGAGAATAAGTTCTGAGTCAGTCCAGCTATTTCCCATCTCTATGCGATCAGTCGCTCAGTCGTGGCTGACTGTATGCAACCCCATGGACTGTAGCCTGCCAGGCTCCTCTGTCATGGAATTTTTCAGGCAAGAATACAGGAGTGGGTTGCCATTTCCTACTCTAGGTCCCATCTTTACACTTTTATTTATTAAGTACTACATGGCCCCATCCTGGACACTGGCTTCACTTCCCACGTGATACATTGAGTCACCTTGGCCTTGAAGACTGAATGTGTGTTTAAGATTTTAAGGCCCACTTCTGGGTCTGTTTCTACCAACCTCCCACCATCTGGATGGGTACACTACAATTTTGTCCTCATAAAAAGGAGATGGAGAATGTTACAGGCAGAACTTGGAAGGAAAATTCACATAAATAGAACAATAAATAATAATAAATGAAAAGTGCTTTCAGAGTGTGTCCTAGGCAAGGTTATGGGAAGAACAGATTTTTAATAGATAGAATGTTGTACACTACATGCTTTTCAAAATGACTGGTTAACCCCATGATAGCCAGCTTTTTGGTCAAGAGAGAAAAATCATGTTCTTCACATGAATTTGATAGTACTTAATTCTCATAGAAATAATACTGTGCCCAGGGCATCTGAGAGCAGACCTGAATAATCTCCCTAAACAGCAAAGGGGCCGGAAGGTAACTGCAGTACCTACAAAACATTAGGAGAAGGGAGAGTTAGGAAAACAAAATAAATGCAATCCTTATACCCAGTCTGTATAAGTCTACTTGGGCTTCCCTAGCACAATACCACAGACTGAGTGGCTTAAACAACTGAAACTTTTTTCTTACAACTGTGAAAACCCAAAGTCAAAGATAAAGATATCTAAAGGCTTGGTTTCTTCTGGGGCCGCTTTCCTTAACTAGCAGAGGAACCCCTTCTCCCTGGGCCCTCTCTTAGGCTTTTGTCTGTACTCACATTGCTGGTATCCCTTTGTATCAGAATCTCCTTTTCCTATAAGGACACCAATCAGATTGAATTGGGGCCACTCTGAAGACCCAACTTTAACTTAATCATGCCCTTAAAGGCCTTATCTCCAAGTACAGTCACATTCCAAGGTAAGGGGGAGTCATGTGGGGGAACACAATTTGGCTCATGAAGTGAAGTGAAAGTTCTTCAGTCGTGTCTGACTCTTTGTGACTCCATAGACTATATAGTCCATGGAATTCTCCAGGCCAGAATACTGGAGTGAGTAGCCTTTCCCTTCTCCAGGGGATCTTCCCAACCCAGGGATCAAACCCAGGTCTCCCACATTGCAGGCAGATTCTTTACCAGCTGAGCCACAGGAGAAGCCCAAGAATACTGGAGTGGGTAGCCTATCCCTTCTCCAGGGGATCTTCCCGACCCAGGAATCAAACCAGAGTCTCCTGCATTGCAGGCTGATTCTTTACCAACTGAGCTATTAGCAAAGCCCTGGCTCATAATACACTAATATTTAATATTGCTGAACATTATAGGAGAAATCTGTATGTTTGAGTCTTGAAAGAAAGTGGGACACACAGGTAACAACATTCATTTAATGAATAACTATAATTTTATTGATGTTATTAAATGTATTTTCCCTTGTATACCACAGAGTGTACTCTTATTCACCACCCTCCCCCAACACACTGAAATCTGTGTCTCTCAATTAGCAGACTCTGTCTCCCTCTGGTGAAAGTTCTCTGATGTCTCTTCTTATAAGGACACTAATCCTATCAGATCAGGGCCTCACCCTATGACATCAATTAACTTCGCTTCCTTAGAAGCCCTCTCTCCAAAGAGAACAACGCTGGGAGGGGGTTAGGGCTTCAACATGTGAACTTGGGGAGGACACAAACATTCAATTAGTAAGAAATGCCTTCTAAGCAAGAGAGATTTTTTTTTTTTCTTCAGAGATACAAGAAAAAATAGAGAGGTGGATTGCACCTTGGCAAGGCCCAGAGTTGCTGCACAACTGAGTACAGTTCCTGGGACACAGGAGGAGCTCCATGAATTTTATTGAGTGAAAGGATAGTGAATTATTCTATTACCTTTAGGTTGAGGTCTCATACAAATATATGAGGTCTCATACAAAAATAGATGCTTCTAGGACAGTTTATGGGTAATATCCTCTCTCAGGGAAGGATAGGTAAGCTGATTCTCTTCAAAATAGGCCACCTAAGAGTTCATTGAGGAAGTCACCTGTGATTATATGAATGTGCAATTATATAGAAATATGTAAGATGTACATGCATGCATGCTAAGTCATGTCCAACTCTTTGTGACCCCTTGAATCGTAGCCCACCAGGCTCCTCTGTCCATGAAATTCTCCAAGCAAGAATACTGGAGTGGGTTGCCATTTCCTATTCCAAGGGACCTTCCCAGACCAGGGATTGAACCCGCGTCTCCTGTGTCTCCTGCATTAGCAGGCAGATTCTTTACCACTCAGCCAGCTAGGAAGACTCCTTGTAAGATGCATACTAGGTGCTAATATGAAGTATCTGGAGCAAAAGTGAATGGACAGCGTGAATGGAAGAGGAGGGATGAGGAAAGAAAAGAGTCAAGCAAACTAGCAAAAGCAAGATGACACTAAAATCTGTATGATAAGATTTCATATATGTGTTTATAGAAAAGAACATATTAAAATTTAAATGACAAGGACCATTTACCTAGAAGTATATGAACATTTCTTTCCACATATAAGTCACAAAATAAACAGAGGTAAAATATCACTGTGATGGAGATGATCAAATCTTCAATTGGAAATAGCAAACCTGACTGCAAGACAGAATTAATCAAAGATAGTTTGTGAGTTCATATAAAGGGCTCCTCAAAAGCCTACATGGACTTATCTAACAAAACTATGCCAAACTGGTCTCACTTTCTCTTTTGGTCAAAATGCTAGACTGGAAAATCAACAGAATCCTATAGGCATAGTACATTTGATTTTCAGCAAAAGAGCTGAAAAATTATTCAGTAACAATTTTGTGGGTAAGATTAAGAAATAGCTAGCTTAAACCTATATATCCAGAGTGTTAAATACATCCTGTTATTATGGAAATATAGGTTTGTAATAGTTTGGTATAGATTTTCTCAAGAACTCTGTCCAGGACATTCTACCAACACCTTAACAACTTTTTTTAATTGTCGGATTTCCAAAGATGAAAAGTTGGGACTGTTCACTAAGATATGAATTATGATATTGATAGGTTAGGATAACGACTCTAAACTGAAAAGAGAAATTTAATAAAAAAACATATGAAAGTTATACACATAGGTTAAAAGAATAGAGTTAAGCAGATTTTGTTGAAGTATGTTTTGTGTGAAAGAATAAACAAAAGTAACTCGTGGGTTTGGTTGACAGCAGGCTCATTCTGAGTCATGTGTCATTCAACCCTGGGGAGTTAAAGATCTTTTTGACTACACTGCTGAACGTGTAGGCTCAGACAAGATAATGACCCATGATATTAATGGGATGCTGGTTGAGTGTATCTGAAATATTGTGTTTCATTTTGGGCATCATATGTTTAAAAGAGATTCTGACAAACTGAAATGCATGTAAAGCAGAAAATCAAAGTAGTAGAGATTCTGGAAGTCACAGCCCGTGGAGAATGGTGAAGGAATGAGGCTTTCAGTGCTGTGTGGTAATTTTCATCAGTCAAACCCACCTCTACAACACAAGACAAAGCCTGCCGGCTTAGGCTTGTCTTGGTCCTCATCCTGCTGTTCACCTTCCCTCCTCCACTTTCTGATTTTCCCAGCTTCTGACCTCATGGGAGCCCTTGTTCTTAGGAAAGGAAATTGTTTATGCGCTCATTAATTTAACATTTTTGATCATCTACTATATGCCAAGCAACTTTTCTAAGAATTTCAAGCATCAGTGAACCAAACAGACAATAATCTGAGCCCTGTGTGGGGCTAATGTTCTAGAAAGTGACAGACAATAAACAACAGTTATCATAAGTGAGCAAATTATAAGGTAAACTGAAAGTTGATAAATTCTATGGAAAGAAAAGAAGGAATAGAACAGTGTAAAGGGATTAAGGGTACTGAGAATAAGGCGGAAGCAGCTACACTCCTAAGTGGTGTTGTCAGGGGGTTGGGGGCTCATTGAGAAAGTGGCATTTGAATAAATCTTGAAGGCGTGAAGGAGATAGCCACAGGGATACACAGGGGAAAAAAACTGTTTCAGTGCCAAAGCTCTAAGGACAGTTTGCCTAGAAGGGAATAAGACAAGGAGGGGTAGCAGGACATAAGCTAGGAAGGTAATGGTGCAGGTAAAGACTTTAGGTTTTCGTCTAATTAAAATGGGAACCCATTGGAGGGTTTTGAGCAGAGGAGCAACATGATCTGACTTATATTTCTAAAGGAGTTCTCTAGCTGCCTTGTGAAGGACAGATTCTAGAGGAAAAACATAGGAGCTGAGATACCACTTAAAAGTCTATTGCAATCTTCCAGGTGAGTAATGATTCGGTTACATCAGCATTATGGCAATGTAAGGGGAGAGAAGGTAGGGCAAACAATACATCTTGCATGTTTAGATGTGAGACGAACAAAAGAAAGGAGTTTAGATTAATTAGGGTTTTCAGCCTGAGTACCTTGAAGGATGAAGCTGCCGTGGACCGAATTAGAGTGGGAGAGAGGTGCAGCTTTTAGGAGAAAGATCAAAAGTTCAGTTTTTGGATACACAAAGGTGGAGATGTCTATTAGAACTTCACATGGAGATTTCAAGTAGAAAGTTTAATATAGGAGAGATGAATGTCACATATAAATGCAAAAGTCTTTGAAAGGTAGATGGCATTTTAAGTCATGAGCCTAAGTTAGAGCATCAAGGAAGTAAGCATAGACAGAGAAGAGGATCAAGATTGAACTCTGGGGCTCTCTGATTGTGGGAGGTCAAGGACAAGAGAAAAAAGCAAAAAAGCAGGAAAGGAGAGTCTAGCATGTTAGAAAAACTACTAGGAGGGTGTGGTGCCTTAGAAGCCAAGTGAAGAAGATGGTTCAGGCAGATGAGTGTGATCAACTGTATCAACTGCTCCTGACAAGTTAAAATGAGAATCCATCCTGGGCATTAGCACCACAAAGGCATTAATGACCTTGACAAGAGCAGTTTCAGTAGTGTGGTCTGGGAAAGTCAAATTGGAGTGGGTCGAAAAAGAAATAGGGAAAAGGGAATTTAAAATGCTTGCTACAAAGGCTGCTGCTGCTGCTAAGTTGCTTCAGTCGTGTCCGACTCTGTGACCCCAGAGATGGCAGCCCACCAGGCTCCCCTGTCCCTGGGATTCTCCAGGCAAGAACACTGGAGTGGGTTGCCGTTTCCTTCTCCAATGCATGAAAGTGAAAAGTGAAAGTGAAGTTGCTCAGTCGTGTCTGACTCCTAGCAACCCCATGGACTGCAGCCTACCAGGCTCCTCCGTCCATGGGATTTTCCAGGCAAGAGTACTGGAGTGGGTTGCCATTGCCTTCTCCATGCTACAAAGGGGCAGTAGCTAAAATAAGAAGTGAAGTCAAGGGGGGATTATTTTTAAAGATGTGGGCAATAACAGAAAGTGTGATTGCTGCTAAGAATCAGGAGACAGTAAAAACTTGATCACAGTGAGAATTAGCAGTGATTTCCTTTGCTAGATAGTTGACGGGATCTCGTAAAAAGTGGAGAAATTACTTTTAATTTTGGGCACAGAAGTGTATCTATGGAAGAGGTGGGGAGGCAGCCCATGACAGTACAGATGCTCTTCATGGTTAGATGGGTCGTGGGAGTCTGCGAAAGTTCTCTTTTGATTATTTCAATTTTCCTCAGACAGCTTTGCTTTATTCCTCGACCATGACACAAATCTGTCACCCTGAATGCTGTTAGCATCACCAGGAAACACCTTCACTCAGCAGCTCATCTGCAAACTTAAGACCTCCCTGGGAACCCTGTGGGGCAACATCCTTGCCCAGTCCACCCCGGCCACCACAAGAGGGACCCAGAACACACACACAGCCGAGAACAGAGGAGACACAGCCGGAGAATCTCGAGCTGCATTTTAGTATTTGTGGCACTGCTATTTTCTGCAATTATAACAAAACAGATTAACTGTGGAAAGCCCCAACTATGAAGTTAAAAACTACATTGCTCAAACTCTCCTTTCTTTCTGTGACAATTTGGGCAAGTTAACCTATTCAGTACTCTTTTTTCATCTGTGGATAGTAGGAGTCTACACTTCCCTCTGTCTGTTCTGGCTTCCCAAATGTGGAGATTTGAGCTCCTCTTCTAGTCTATTAGATGTCCAAAGATACGCAGGGCCTGGGTATTGCAAGGATGCATGCTCATGGGGGAAACTCATGAGGTCTCAAATCATCGGCAAAGAGCAAATCTCCTCCAATAGTGAAGCAGCCAGACACAGTCACTCAGGGCTCCTGATTCCAGCTCCCATATTGGATGTTCTCACCATAGTCCACTTCCTAGGCCTTGGCTCCAGCTACTTCCTAGCCCAAGAGCAATTCTTGAACGGTTTCAGGAGGGGCACACCCATTTGATATCTGAACCAAAGCCCCTTCATTTTTCTCTTCCTCATCTCCCTTAGTTTCCCTGGTTTAATTTAAGCACAAGAGTGGTACATCCCTCCACCACTACCCACAAATTTGCCATATGGTCCCTACTGTGCTGCCAAGGGCAGAGAAGCAGAGCAGTGACAACTAAGCAAATCACAAAGCTAGAGATTCCACTCTCCTCACCAAGACCTGCCCTGATGCTTCTCCTTGTCCATCTTGATTCAGACATGTGAATTATTCGCTTTCTTCTGAAAGTTTTTTAAAATTAATTAATTTATTTTAATTGGAGGCTAATTACCTTACAATATTGTGGTGGGTTTTGCCATACATTGACATGAATCAGCCACGGGTATACATGTGTCCCCCATCTCGAACCCCTCCTCCCACCTCACTCCCCATCCCATCCTTCTGGGCTGTCCCAGTGCACTGGCTTTGAGTGCCCTGTTTCGTAATTTGAACTTGGACTGGTGATCTGTTTCACATATGGTAATATACATGTTTCAATGCTATTCAAGTGTGAATTATAATGGAACATTTTGAATCTGCTTAGAGCTAAGTCATCTGAGTACTCCCAATCAATAATTAAAATGCAAGAATGCTAATCACAGGTCCTGGTTTTCTCTCTGCTCAACCCACATCAAAATGGTATTCAGCTATTCTTTACATATACAGAGTGGAGAAACACAGTCACTGATCACTAAAGTAGTATGATTAAAAGGAGATCTCAAGGCTTCTCAAAAAATACCTCCTCTGTTTTCCTGAACATTGTTTTGTTAATGAGAGCTATATGGGTTAAGGCTTTATAGCTCCAGAAAAGTGTTAGTTGCTCAGTTGTGTCTGACTCTTTGCAACCCCGTAGACTCCACTGTCCATGGGGACTCTTCAGGCAAGAATATTGGAATGGATTGCCCTCCTGTATTGCAGGCAGACTCTTTATCATCTGAGCCACCAGGGAAGCCCATATCTCCAGAAGGTCTGTATTAACAGGAAAATGCACAACCCTGGAATAAAGTCCATTTTATTAACCAATCAAATCAAAACTTTCAAAGGGTTGGAAAAGAAAGGTCAGAAACATGAAATGAAATATGGGTTGTACAGTGGGCACGTGAGGATGCTGGGCTCCTGATAAGGGTTGTATCTCGAGGACCTGGAAACACGAGGCTCCCAAACTTAACTCTATAATTCCAATTCACTGTGCAATAAGAGAGGATGCTTCACTGATGGTGATTATGATGATGATAATAAGATAGCTTGAGCACAGAAAATAGAATCTCAAACAACCTTCTCTGGTGTAAACTACAGAATCCCCAAAGAACTAGCCTTAATTACTTGCTAAGTGCCTAGAAGAGAACTATGTAGTAAATTCTCCATATCTAAGGCCCTAAACTTTTATTTACAGTAAACACCAAGTGACAGAATGATTAGGCTGAGAAATGAAAGGAAATCATTATTTATTATTCTGGATGAAATCACTTTGGTTGGTGCTGCTTTCAGAAGAAGGCAGATTCAATCTTCTCAGCAGCTTGCTTCACCCTTTTTCTCCCTGGGCAATCTCATCCATCCCTGTGACTTCTCTCAAGCACTCTGTAATTCCTGCAGCCACCAGAAGGTTGGTGGTGGGCCATTGGGTGAGATTTCTCTGCCATGATGTCCCAGGACCCTAACATACTGAAGTGTGAAGCCAGAGGAAAAGAAATAGATGGTGGTCTGACCTATTCTTAAGAAATGTAGCATAACACCAACCTATTTGATCCATCCAGCAAAACTTCAAAACTAAAGGATGCATTGCCTGCAAACTCTGAAGGGAGTGGAGAAGGGCATGTTCAAAAAGCTAAGCCTTTCACTTGTGAAAATCTGCTAGTTTGCCCTGAAACATGAAAACTGAGAAGGAAGATTAATGTGTCATAATCAATTGAAGAACATTTTTACCTAAAAATACAACCAATACCCAAACAAAGAATATAGTAAACTCATTTCTAACTGGTAGGCACAGCAAAGACATAGCAATTAAAGTTTAAAATTATAAATTTCCAATATAAGTCAAGAATTTTTTTTTCAAGTAAGTGCTATTGTTATTTCTAGTTTTCATTCTTACACTGAAGAAAACTTCAAACTTCCACATTTTACAAACTTCAAACATGCATTATGAATGTTTTAAATTCTTGGCCTTATAACTGTGTACTATTTTCTTTTCTCCAAAACTTAACTGCTTCGGAATAATGGGCATAGGCATTTAACCACTTATTTGCAGTTAACTGGGCTTCCCAGGTGGCACTAATGGCATAGAACCCACCTGCCAATGCAGGAGACTGAGACACAGGTTCAGTCCCTGGGTTGGAAAGACTCCCTGGAGGAGGGCATGGAAACCTACGCTGGAGCATGCACTAATTTGCCTCCTTACACTCTTGTTGTCTCTGCAAGCACCTCACACAGCTCCTTACCAGCCAGCCATGGCAGCATTTGCTACTTAGATGTCTGACATTCCTCCTGTCAGGTTTATTTTTCCCAATCCCCCAACTCCCTTTTCCCTAAGTTCCTCTTTCAGTTCTAGCCACTATCCCTAGATAATATTGTCCAAATTGCATCCTTATACAAGGATTATGCCCAGATATGTAAATCACACCAGGATTCCTACTGTCCAGACCCTCACCACCAACTGCCTGTGAACTACTCCCACTAGACAAGCCCATCCCAATTCAATAAGCTCTGGTGGGAATTTATCCTATCCATCTCAAAAGATGTTCTTGTGTGATACCTATTTCCAAAATACTCTCTCAAAATCTTTATATCATCTTTAAATCTCTTCTTCTTGTCCATGGTAAATACATTTTCATGCCCATTAATTTTTTTCCTTCTCAATCAGTCTTCATAATCCTCCAACTTTTCATTTACATGAACCCTACCCATATTCAGACTCTTGCTTCTCAACTATAATCATAGTCTAACTGATTTACCGCCCCCCTGTACGTGTCCCTTTCTGAATGACCTTTCCCTCCAATCTCAAAATTAATTTCCTTTCTCACTCTTACTAAACTTCCCATGCATAAAATTAAAATCTACCCTTTGTCATCTAGCATACCTTGGCTCCAGTCTTTTATTCTAGGTTATTCTCCTACCACAGTCCCACATCCTTGTCACTTGTTGAAATAATAACTACATCTGTATTAGCCAAAAAGGACAAAATTATGTTACAGTAACAATCCTAAAACCTCACTAGCTTTCAACAAGGGTTTAGGTCTTGTTTATGATTCTAGTCTTTGGGGCAGACTGCATCTTACTCCATGCTGTCTTTATTTAAGTAAGTAAGTGTTAGTCACTCAGTCATGTCCAGCTCTTTGTGATCCCATGGACTATAGCCTGCCAGGATCCTCTGTCCATGGAATTCTCCAGGCAAGAATACTGGAGTGGGTTGCCATTCCATTCTCCAGGGGATCTTCCCAACCCAGTGATCAAACCCAGGTCTCCTGCATTTCAGGCAAATTCTTTACCATCTGGGCTTCCCTCATAGCTCAGTTGGTAAAGAATCCGCCTGCAGGGCAGGAGGACCCTGGTTCAATTCCTGGGTCAGGAAGATCCTCTGGAGAAGGGATAGGATACCCACTCCAGTGTTCTTGGGCTTCCCTTATAGCTCAGCTGGTAAAGATTCCACCTGCAAAGTAAGAGACCTGCGTTCAATCCCTAGGTTGGGAAGATCCCCTGAAGAAGGGAAAGGCTACCCACTCCAGTATTCTGGCCTGGAGAATTCCAGAGAATTCCAAGGATTGAAAATCTATGGTGTTGCGTAGTCAGACAGGACTTTCACTTTCACTTTTCTTTACCATCTGAGCCACCAGGGAAGCCCTGTCTTTATTTAAGGTTCTGGATAAAGGAGCCCTGCCTGGAACTTGACAGTCTTAGGACAGAGGGAAAAGAGGGATGGCTCTTTAAATTTCTCCCCATATTTCATTGGTCAAGGCAAGTCCAATGGCTGTGCCTGGTATTAATGGGACAAGAGTTATAATTCTCCCACATAGAAGGTCCCAACAGAGAGTGTCAGCAAATATTTTGGACAAATAACATAATCTACCACACCATCATTAAAGTACAACATAAATTCCACCATGTTTTCAGTGTTTTTCTTCTTCTAGGCCACAGTATCTCAACAGCACCACTATTAACAATTTGGGCCAGATAATTCTTAGTTGTGGGATTTGTTTGATCATTGTAGAATGTTTAGCAGCATGCCTAGCCTCAACCTACTCCAAAAGTAAAAGTGTTAGTTGCTCAGTCATGTCCAACTCTTTGCAGCCTGCCAGGCTCCTGTCCATGGGTTTAGCCAGGCAAGAATACTGGTGTGGGTAGTGATTCCCTTCTCCAGGGCATCTTCCTGCATTGCACACAGAATCTTCACTGTTTGAACTGCCAGAGAAGGGAAAGCCCCAACCTACTCCTAACCTAGCTCCAAACATGTTCACCCACCATGCCAATCAAAAATGGCTCCAGACCTTCAGAAAAGTTCCCTGGAGGGGTGAAATCACCAGCAGTCAGTGACCACTGGTCTAGTCTATGAGTCCCTAAGGAATAGGAACTGTATCTTAGCTGTGACTTAGCATCCTCATGGCACTAACTCCTATGGTACATGTTTAATCATTGTCATCAAAATAGAATTACAATTTCAGGACAAGATTTTCTTTATTAAAAAATCAAAAGCAATATTTGTCTCTCAGGTTTCTTTAGGGAAAAAACATAAATTTTAGAGACAGGAAGGCCAAAGCTTCTGGCTTCAACACTCCATAAGATTCTGGGAATGCTGCTTAACCTCAGTTTCTTCATCTTCAAAATGGGCACAGCAGCATTCCCCTTGCAGCTTTGTGATGACGAGTGGCTGCAAATTGCTTGGTGTTGGGTGTCTGCTCAGTAAATGGCAGCTATCATCATCATCACCGTCAGCACAGCATCCCTTCCTCCATAACACCCTTGAATATGAGATGTTTAAAAACCTATTTGCCCTCTTGCATAGAAATGCCAAATGTTACTCACAGAAAGAGAACAGCATGGTCCCACGAAATACCGCCTATGTTTGTTTCTCCATAAATAAGACTTGTTGTCAAGAAACTTGAGCTCAGTGCTCGTGGCTCTGCCACGAAACACATAAGCTTGGATATGAGCAACAGGTTTTTTTGCAGCACTTTCCTGGATGTCAGCAGAATCTCACAAATCAGGCAAGAAAAGTCCAAAACATATGCCCTCAGCAACCTGCCAAAAAACCAATAAAAGGAACTGTGAGTAGAGCCAAAATCAAGGAGGCAGGCAGCAGTGTGGGGCTGCAAACTCCAATACATTCACATGGAAATGCATTTCCTTTCAGTAAAAACCATTCCAACTGATGAAAAGAACCTTCATGCAGCTACCTATCATATAGGCAGGAGCTTCAAAATGACAAATGTCCTGCATTTTTTAAAAAAATACAACCATTTGGAACAAGATATGTTGACAACTAGTGGTTTTGTGGCTAGTAAGTATAACTCAGCATGGAAGAACTGGCCTTTTATAATGAAGTAACATATTGTGATGTTATCAAGACTTAGGCATTTTTATATCAAATGAAAAATATCTCTTGTTTTCTGGTTAAGAAATGAACGCATGGCATGGCAATCAACACAAGTTTAAAATACAGAAAAAAAAAAAAAAATAGCAGAGGTCTCAGTTTATAAAAGATAGGCTGTGTGTTCTTTTTTCAGAAGACTATGATCCCCTGGCTGGCCAAACGAAATGTAGAGGGTTTGCGGCTTTGTGTGTTAGATTTTTTTTTTTTTTTTTTTAACAATTGTGAGACTTTCAAGCTGGTAGGATTTCAACCGAAGGCCCTGGAGACTTAAACGCTTGAATTCCCGGCATTAGGAGCAAACGCTGCAGCAGCATCAACAGGGAAAGCTCCTGTTCCATCAGAGCTGGGATTTCAAACCAGAGGCTGTTGTGATTCAGCCTGTTTCTTCAGTGAAGCTGGGGTCAGCCGGCTTCAAAGATTAAGCTTGTTTGACCCTGCACATCAACACTCAGAACCACACTGCCTTGGCCTCGGGGTCGCAGTGTCCTAGTCCCTGCTGGCTGTAAGAGGATCCTTGCCGCCCGCTCCACCTCGCCCAGCGCCGCATCTCCTCCTCCGCCCCAGGGTACCAGACTGCGCTGTAGTAACCAAAGGATTTTTCGGCAACAAACTTGCTCCACTCAAAACTGTGTTTCCTTCACTTGCAACACTCAACCTTGATGATTTAATGAGCCCCAAAGGGAAGCCTCTGCATAGCTTACTGAATTCTAGTTAGATAATTAAACCAGATAGCAAAAATCTTTACTTTTGTAGGGGTGAAACGTAGGCTGATGTTTTATCGTGTGCAACTAACATTCCACAAGCAAAGCATTCCCAAACGTTTTTCAAAATAAATAAACATTCAGTTCCAAACTCAGAAATTAATACTTGCTTTCCTCAAGGTTCTGGGACTGTCATATGATATATTTTTTTTAAGGGTTGAGAAAGAATAAATACAGAGATCTTCATACATGCATGCATTTAGTCGGTAAATATTTATTTATTCAACACCACTCTGTGCCAGCCACTGTTCTGAGCTCCCAATAGGGAGAAACTTCTAAGGTCTCCTTTAAGTGGGGATTTAAATATAAACTAATGATAACCACAACAAACATTTATGTCCATAATTTAGGCTAAAAATAGAAACATTTCAGCCTTTATTTTTCATGTTCATTTACCTCGACCTCACTATTCCAACATGAGTAACCAGCCACTGACATGTATTGCCTTGTGTACTTTTCCCTTTATATACTTTATGACTCTTCCAACTGTGGACGATTTGCAAAGCAAATGAAAATTATTTCTCAGAAGTAGTTTTGACATAAAAGCAAAAGTGAAGGCCTAACAATATGGCTCTTTCTTCAGTGCTAATGCACTTGCATAAGGAAAGTGGTTTTAACTGAAAGTAAAAATTACTGACAGGACCTCATTGCAATTCTATTCTGGAAGACTTTGAAGGAGAATGAGACAACTTTCAGTTGTCAAAAACTTGGGAGGGAGTAGAACATTGAGACAAAAAAACTTAAGGAAAACATTTTTAAAGAGGGAAAACCTGGTTTATCCTTTTTTCTCCTTTCTTCCATCCACCCTAAAAAAAATACAGAACTTTATTATTCAGTTTTCCATTGCTTTTGTACAAATGTTTAAAAGATTGCTCAAATTACCCTATATATTTTTAATTTTCCCTTATTTTCTTTCTTTGCAAATCCATGTTGCTTGTTCTTTTGGGGAAGAGGACTAACAACATTTTTGCTGATAAAATAAGTCAGAATTAGATATTAGCTTTTTTTCTTCTTTCTTCATTCCTAATTGATTTCTTCAGGAAATTAGTGGACCCTATTGATATTCTCAAAGCAAAATTTTGATCAGTCAGTGCTAACCAAAAGTATCACAGAATAACACTAGGCTGTTCTGCACAGTGGCAGACATGAGGTGGAAACGCAAAACATTCAAGCATCTGAAAATTTCCCAAATAATTGTTTCACATGAACAAATTCTATGAATGATTAGATATGAACTTTTCACTTTTAACCTGAAGGTGTGTTTTTATAACAGTTGTAGGGCTAGAAATAAAATTTTGATGATCCTACAATGACTTCTTGAGTTTTGCTTTCTCCAAAAGGAAGACATAAATGAATTACAGTTGACTGAGACAATGATGTCATAACAGGGACTATTTTGGTGTTTTCCACTGTGGCAGGCTCAAAAGAGAAGTGGGATCCAAGAACAAACGGGATCAAGTCCCCTTTCTGGGCCGTTCTACCATGTTTCCTCTTCTCTAAATATCATTAGCCATTTTAGACTGACACACACACACACACACACAGCCCTCAGAGATGTGTTTAAGTCAGTTGTCAAGAACAGAAAGAACATTATCTTATTTTATTTAGTGACGATTTCCACTATAGAATTTACCAAACTATCTTTTGAACTGTATATTGGCCTAAATGGGGCAACTTTTGCTTTAGAATATAAACAATAACTCTCCTTTTAAAGTTTAATTTGATTGACATCAAAACTTACTCTAATGATGATGAGAATCCACACCGAGAAGCTCTCCACGGAAGACCCTGTATCCAACTCTCAGGATCTGAGTGTCAGAGAGAACACAACACAGGCCTGAGACAGGCCAGGGCGGAAACTTGAGCCCTGAGTCACAGATCTGCATGCTGAGCAGAGTCGATGTAAGTGATATAGGAAGCCAGGTGCAGTCCGGGAGAAAGGGGTTGATAGAAACAAAACTCAGGAAAGCAGATTTGCAAAGTAGGGTTAAAATTCAGGCCTAGAAGGGAAATGCAGTGAGAATGAGAAACCCAGGCAAAGGTAAATGAGGCAGACACTGTGAACACTGGATAATTAGGCTGCGACAGGAGGCAAACGTCTCAGGGGCAGCAGGAGCTGCATTCAAACTGAACACCAGAAATGTCTGTTTCAAACTATTTCCAGGCCCCACTCACTGATCAGAACACAGCCCCTGGGGTCCTGCCAGTCCAACTCATCAGTGGTTCAAAGAGCAGGCAGGAGTTTAACTGCAGCAGCAGACTCTCAGTGCAGCCCCACAGCCTCCTATCTAAAACCTTTGGGCTATATATGTTTTGCAGTTTAGAATTTTTCAGATATTAGTAAGCATGAAACAACTCGTATGGATCGCCAAAGGAATTATGCTGAGTGAACAAAGCCAATCACCAAAGACCACATAATGTACAATTCTATTTATCTAGCATTCTAGAAATGACAAACTTGTAGAGGTGGAAAACATACAAGTGGTTGCCAGGGGCTAGGGAGAGGGCTGGTGAGGGAGGTATCTGTGTCTATAATAGGGGAGCGCAACAGACCCTTAGGATGAGCTGTGTTGCATCTGACTGTGGTCGTAGCCACACAAATCTATACATAGTAGAATCGCAAGGAACTGAAGGGAGTGTATGTAAAACTGATGAAATCCATATAAAGCCCATATGTGCTCAGTCGCTCAGTCGTGTCTGATTCTTTGCAGCCCCATGAACTGTAGCCTGCCAAGCTCCTCTGTCCATGGAATTTTCCAAGCAAGAATACTGCAGTGAGGTGCCATTTCCTACTCCAGGGGATCTTCCCCACTTAGGGGTCGAACTCGTGTCTCTTGTATCTCCTGCATTGGCAGGTGGATTCTTTACAACCAAAGCCACCTGGGAAGCCCAATAAAGTCCATGGATTGTATCAAAGTCAGTCTCCTGGTTGTGATGTTGTACTACAGTTACAAATGTGACCATTGGGGGAAATTAGGTGAAGAATATACTACATGTATTCTTTCTTACAACTGCAAACAGATATACAAGTCTCAAAATTAAAAAAAAAATAAAGAAACATTAAGAAAGCAATAAAGTACATATTCAGAACATTAGGTAACACTGCAAGCAATGTCAAACACATGAATATTTCTGCAGAAAAGTGTGTGACTATTCACACCAAGTGAAATGCAGGTTATCAATAGACTTCAGTCAGCTGAGGTCAGGTTTTATGACCACATGAGTTTGGTCAGGTATTGCTGCCAAATCAGCCATGAAAACACTTTGGTTTTTCAGAGCTTTTTGGATTTGGAGCTACAGATAAAGAATTATAACTGCAAGTCTCACTCTGGTCTCATGGAGAAAGGCAATGATGGATAACACTGACTGGTCTGTTTTTTATGCCCTGTTTCCCTTCCTCGTTTCATATTCTCTGCTCTGTGCGAGAAGAACTGGGGGGGGATTGAAAATTTTAATATAATGCTTCAATCACAGAAGGTTTGAGAAAAAGTTATTTTGTTGTATCCATTTGAGAAGGCAGTCAGCAATTCCCAGAATTGAATATGAGGGATGGAGCTATGTGGGAAAGGCAAGATCAGCATGGAATAGAACATTCCTGAACCTGTCCTAGGGTGTCTCCTTAGCACCACTTTGTCATCTGTTTGGTAATGAATTTTCAAAACTTTAGAAGTTCCTAAATTCAAAAATAGCATATATATAATCAATACACATACATGTAGAATTCAACTGTTGCTGCTGAATGGGTATTGAATAAATAGCTAAGGTACCACAGCTCAAGAACTGAGGGTCAGATTATTCACTGCCCCTCAATAGGCATCATGATTCTGTCAGTACAACTAGATTGGGATTAAAGCATGTATCTCAAAAGAGAAAGCAGGGGAAAAAAAGAGGAATGATGGTTTTGGGTGGCTCAAGTCATAAAAATGTGGGGGTTTTACAAGAAAGGGTGTTTGATTCCTGTCCAGCAGCAAAGCGAAATTCATTAGTAGACCTGGTTCTAGGGTGAGGAAGTCAAAATGATGATGGAGAACCATGTGGCAGAAGGATAAGCCTTGAGATGAGGGAGACTAATCAAGATGCTTACGAGACTGCATCTGCCCTTCTTGTGTAGAGAAAGGCTAGCAAGGTTGCTGACTGTACTCCCACGCTCCTGGCAGCCCTGCTAATTACCTAGCACAGCACTCAGTAAGTATGTGTTGAATGAATTAGTCATGGCACACTTTCCCTCTGATATCAGCCGTGCCCTCAGAATGCCTCTCACACATTCTCCAGGCAGTCACGACCAATGGATCAGAGATGTGATCAGAAACAAACCTGCCATCCTCACGCTGAAGTGAACCCGGGCTCAGCAGCTTGGCTGTTCCTTCTGAACTTCAGTATGTATTAATCTCAGTTCTTACTTTTTCCTTAGAAAATGCTTTTTAGGGGGAAAATATCAACAAGGCTAACAGTAAATAAAAGAAGGGAATTTTTCCCTCTTGGCATAAAGAGGGAGTGTGGGTAGTCAATGCCTCAGAACTAAGTATGGTATAGGAAACAGGTTTCCTTCTGTGAGAAAATCCAAAATTTAATTAAAACTTGAGGAATTATGAAAACATCTGCCTTCCCCATATGTGCTTTCCTCCTGTAGAGTCTGTGTGTGTGTGTGTGTGTGCGTGCGTTCATGTATGTGTGCATGTATAGTTTGAGATCAGACTTTCTTTACAATCATAAAGCTCCATTTGCCACTTGTTCTAGATAAATGACAGTCTACTGAAGATGAAGACTGAAGACTCTCTGAGAAGAGAAAAAAGAACCAAGTCACCCATAACATCAGCAATACAGGGAGAATATTCGTTCAATTAACATTTACTAAGTGCCTCATATATGTGCAATACGAGTGTGCAGTTGCTGTGGTAAGCAAAGCTGTCATGGCCTTTACTCCACAGCAAAATAGGAAGGAGGCCATTAATCAAATTACCATATTTATGTATAATTATAAACTGAATTAAGTACCCTGAAGGTACCATGATATCCTGGAATAACAACAATAATAAAACCAATTTTATGTGAATAGAGCATTCATTTGGAGGTACAAATGAAAGGTGTCCCAGGAAGGGAGGAAGAGATGTGAGCTATCTAATGTGGGAGTAGCATGTTCAAGGGCCCTGAGGCAGGAAGCAGCGTAGCAGCTCCCACAGACTAGAATGCCTGTGTGGCTGGAGTGAGGGCAGAGGGCAAGATGTTCTAAATGAGGCTGAGAAAAAAGCAGAGGGCATTAGCAGGGACTTGAAGGCCATGGAAAGAACTAAATTTCCATCTTAACTGCCATGCGTATGCGCTAAGTCACTTCGGTTGTGTCCAACTCTGTGCGGACCCTATTAACTGTAGCCTGCCAGGCTCTTCTGTCCATAGGATTCTCCAGGCAAACATACGGGAATGAGTTGCCCATGCCCTTCTCCTTAACTGCCGTAGGAATCCCTTAAATCGTCTTAAGAAGTGAAGTAATTATGTTTATGCTTCCCAGGTGGCTCAGTGGTAAAGAATCTGCCTGTCAATTTAAAGAGATGGGACCTCCCTGTTGGTCCAGTGGTTAGCACTCTGTGCTTCCAATGCAGAGGGCCTGGGTCCAATCCCTAGTCATGGAACTAAGATCCCACATGCCTGTGGCACAGCCAAAAATATATAGGGCTTCCCTCATATCAGTAAAGAATCTGCCTGCAATGCCAGAGACCCACGTTCAATCCCTGTGTTGGGAAGATCATCTGGAGAAGGAAACAGTAACCCACTCCAGTATTCTTGCCTGGAGAATCCCATGGACAGAGGAAGCTGGCAGGCTGCAGTCCATGGGGTCCCAAGAGTTGGACACGACTTAATGTCTAAACCACCAGGAGATTCCAGTTCAATACCTAGGTCAGGAAGATCCCCTGGAGATGGAAATGACAACCCACTCCAGCATTCTTGCCTGGGGAAATTCCATGGACAGAAGAGCCTGGTGGGCTCCATTCCATAGGATTGCAAAGAGTTGTACACAACTGAGCACACACACACAATTATGTTTGTGCTGCATAGATACCTGTGTGGCTTGATGCTAAGAGGACACTAGAGCATTAATGTGGCAAACTGGGGTTTCTGTTGTTTGCCTAAGTCATGCCTGACTCTTTGTGACACCATGGACTATAGCACACCAGGCTCTTCTGTCCTCCAGTGTCTCCCAGAGTTTATTAAAATTCATGTCTATTGAGTCAGTGATGCTATCTAACCATCTCATCTTCTGCCACCCCCTTCTCCTTATGCCTTCACTCTTTCCCAGTATCAGGGTCTTTTCCAATGAGTTGGCTCTTCACATCAGGTGGTCAAAGTATTAGAGTTTCAACTTTAGCATCAGCCCTTCCAATGAATATTCAGGATTGATTTCCTTTAGGATTGATTGGTTGATCTCCTTGGAATCCAAGGACTTCTCCAACACCACAGTTTGAAACCATCAATTCTTTGGTACTCAGCTTTCTTTATGGTCCAACTCTTACATTTGTACATGACTACTGGAAAAACCATAGCTTTAACTATACAGTTCTTTGTCAGCAAAGTAATGTCTCTGTTTTTAAACATGCTGTCTAGGTTTGTCTTACCTTTCCTACCAAGGAGCAAGTGTCTTCAATTTCATGGCTGCAGTTACCGTCTGCAGTGATTTTGGAGTCCAAGAAAATAAAATCTGTCACTGCTTCCACTTCCCCCCCACCCCCGCCATCTATTTTCCATGAAGTGATAAGACCAGATGCTATGATCATAGGTTTTTGAATGTTGAGTTTTAAACCAGCTTTTTCTCTCTCCCTTTCACCCCCATCAAGAGGCTCTTTAGTTCCTCTTTACTTTCTCCATTAGAGGGATATTATCTGTATATCTGAGGTCATTTATATTTCTTCTGGCAACCTTGATTCCACCTTGTGATTCATCCAACCTAACATTTCACATGATGTACTATGCATATAAGTTAAATAAGCAGGGTGACAATGTACAGTCTGACATACTCCTTTCCCAATTTTGAACCAGTTCATTGTTTCATGTCTGGTTCTAACTTGCTTCTTGACCCACATACAGGTTTCTCAGGAGACAGGTCTGGTATTCCCATCTGTTCAAGTATTTTCCATAGTTTGTTGTAATCTCAAAGGCTTTAGCATAGTCAGTGAAGCAGACATTGATGTTTTTCTGGAACTCCCTTGCTTTCTCTATGATCCAAAGAATGTTGGCAATTTGGTCTTTGGTTCCTCTGCATTTTCCCCATTACTATGATTTGCATTCTGCCTTGACTACCTTGACTTTGGTCTCAGGATATTCTAGTTAGCCAAATCCCTTAGGCACAGCATATGAACACATCTGGAGTTCACTCCACCTTTGAGTGAAACCCTTCTCCTTTCAGGTAATTTTGAATGATTTCATATCACCTTGTTCCTCTGATCCTGTTTAAAATTAAAACATGATTAGACGTCAGTGTCTGTATGTCTTAACTTCTGAATAATTTTCAATCTTCAAAAAATTTTCTTGGCTTAAATACCACCAAATAAAATCCTGGCTCATGCATTTTCAAGTCAGTTAAGGCCTAGGGTGGTTTGACAGTTAATATACATCACATTTCTCTAAACTTTCAACTTGAATAAAAGTAAATGAAAAATGAAGACTTCTTTGCAATCTGGTAAAGCATCCATGGTGAGCCACCCAGAATAATAATGGATGAACCCAGTTATAAGAATTATATGAAATTACTTGGTGCTTTAAGGACTAGGTAAGCTCAAAGTAGATAGTATTCAGAAGGCTCTTTCATTCCCACTGAGATTCCAAAGGAGATCTTAAAACAGAGGGGGAAAAAACACTTTGTGCAAGAAAAGGCAAGACTGCTTTTAAAGGTTCAAATCATCTAATTTCATTCCTATTCTCTCCTTTCCCCTATCACCCTTATGCAGAGTGCAGCAAATAGGTATCATTTGCCTTTTTAATAATCTGAATCTTAACAATGAACACACTGAAGAAATGACCACATGGTCTTCTCTGTATTCAGTTAATTAAGAGTAAGTATTCTGCTGATTTGCAATTTTGCAGAACAACCAACCAGCTGTTTGACTGCATTTTTCATTAACAAACAGTGAGTTTGGAGTTGTAAAAACACATCTTAAGGCTGCATTCAGTGAAGTAATTATCTAAGGCAACATGGCTATTAAGAGGTGAAAATAGTAACAAACCATGCTTGGAATTTGGGTTTAAATCCTTAATTAATTTTAAATTATTCTAATTTATATTATATCATATATTATATTAATTATTAATGTATATTATATTCTATAATAATTTCATAGATAATAGACCTAAAGAAAAATGTTCTAAATATTAAAAATACCTGAAAATAAAGATGAGAAATTGAATAGGCAAGAAGAAAATTTCTTGCTTAGTGGAAAGTTCCTCCACATTTCCCTGTAAATCAAGATTGAAAAGCAAGGTATACTATCTACAGCAATAAATGCCAGATAATTGCTTCTGAGGCCATATTTTCCCCAACAGAAAGATCCTCTCAGTAAATAAATGTCCAAAGTTGTGGTTTTTTTAAACTAGCATTTATCTTTCTACAAACAACAAGCTAATTGCAAGGAATTCAGAGTTCACTGGCTCAGTGCAACCTCCTAAATGGAAGGCCTTTCTGGGCCAGAATTAAGACTCTGTACGCCCAAGATAGCTTGCTGCTTTCAAAAGGGAAGGATGTCATATTCCCCATGATCCCAACTCCTAAGAAGAAAGATACATGGACTTCTTATCTCTCTTGTATTATTAGTACAAATTCTGACCTTCCCTAAACTGAACTTTCCAAAGTGAATGGTGGAATTGGGAAAACAGAAAGTCAAGCTATGGACATTCTATTAAAGGAGCTCCTAAACAAGGAGGACTTCGGGGTAAAGAGGAAGGCTTCCCTTGTAGTTCAGCTGGTAAAGAATCTGCCTGCATTGCGGGAGACCTGCGTTCAATCCCTGGGTTGGGAAGATTCCCTGAAGAAGGGAAAGCTACCCACTCCGGTATTCTGGCCTGGAGAATTCCAAGGACTCTACAGTCCACAGGGTGGCAAAGAGTTGGATGTGATTGAGCAACTTTCACTTTCACGGAAAGGGCAGGGGTGCTGTGTGCTAAGTTGCTTCAGTAGTGTCCAACTCTTTGCAACCCTATGGACTGTAGCCTTGCCAGGCTTCTCTGTCCATGGGATTCTCCAGGCAATACTGAAGTGGGTTGCCATGCCCTCCTCCAGGGGACTTTCCCGACCCAGGGATAGAATCCATATTTTCTGCAGCTCCTGCACTGTAGAGGAATTCATTACTGCTGAGCCACAAGGGAAGCCCAAAGGGCAGGGGGACAGAAGGAGCTGGGAAACTGGGATTAACGCATAAATACTATTGACAATATGTATAAAATAGATAACTAGATACCTTATAGATAATAAGATAATAATATTATAGATAATAAGAACATATTGTATAGCGTAGGGAACTCTACTTAATGGACTGCGGCAACCTGAATGGGGAGGAAGTCCAAAAGAGAGAAGGGATATATGTATATATATATAGCTGATTCATTTTGCTGCACAGTAGAAAGTAACACAACATTAAAAAGCAATGATACTCCAATAAAAATTACTTTTGAAAACAGAGGAAGGCTTCTGACTGGTGTTGTTCTTCATGTTCTATCTAAATCTGAATATTTGAGGATTGTATATGCAAAGTTTGCCTTTGAGAATTTTCTAACCAAGTTCCTAATTTTTCTTTCAAGTCACCAGGTCTGTGTCATCCACTAATTCAAATAAATATTGACAACCAAAATGTCTGAGGTCTTCAATGATCATTCTTTCAGACTCCCTCCTCTCAGAGGTGAACTATAAGCCCCGAGTCACATAGGGAATTGGTTGGTGACATACCCAAAACCAGAGAAGGGGCTCACTAAGTGATTTTGATCATTCCTCCCAGTTCTTTCGAAAAGCAGTTTTTCCTCCCCAGTGTGCTGAAAGCATAGGAACCACCAGAGGAATTAGTTCTTCATCTCCAAATCCTTCCAGACCAGTTCGGCTGGCTGGTTCCCGCAGCTTCCTTAACCTAACTTTTCCTTCCCTCATTTGTCTCCTAAGAATGCTCTTTCATCAGGGCCTTGCATCTTCCCCAGGATGTGATTGTTCTGTTTTGCTCCCTCTGGCCCACCACACACACCGTGGTGGTGTGTCAGAGCCACCCCATCCTTCCAAAGGCCCAGCGGGGCTCTGTTCCAGAAGGGCTGTGACCCCCTACCCCCACCTCATCTTGCTCCTCTCTGCTTCCCGTTAAAATACTTGTAACTGAACATAGCCAGATATGAGGCTTTAGTTTTACCACACAGTTTTGACAAAAATACTGGATACATTTCATGTTTTCATACCATAAAATTGAAATTATCAGCCATTGTGCTCAAAGCTGAATGCCCTCGACTTTGCAGACATTTTGCCTATAAAACAGGAGTTCTCTTCTGGCTTCCTGTGTGTGGATGAAATGCCAGTGAGGTCATGATAGAAGCCAGAAAGGACTCTTAGAAACCAAGACCACTGCATCAATAACACCATTGCTGAAGTGAGAGGGGGAAATTACGCAAAATCCAATAAAAAAAATAACTCAGATGGACTGTCATGCTCTAAAGAGGAATGCCTCAGGGCAAAAATAACACACACATGCACACACACACACACACACTTAGATGAACAACCCAGGCTTAAAGTTCAGTCTTTGTCTGCATTGTGTCTCTAAAGTTTCCACTTCAAACAGAGCAGAATGACCTGAAGTGTCTTTTCTCATTTTCGTGTAACTTCTTTCAGCTTTTCTGTCAATAAGAAAACTGGGTTTTCAGTCTGTTCACCCTCCCACAGCCTGACCAACTGAAGTCAAAACCACCCCTACCATTTTCCTCCTTTGTGCAATGAACCTCACATTGATTTTTGTCTTGACAAACGTCCCTCAACAGCCTACATACCAACCTTTAAAACAATTCAGTCATTCTGTCCTTTAGGCACCCTAAGTTATTCACATTTTGCTCATTTCCAAGTGACTCCCAAACACTTTGCTCTCATCTTCCTCCTTCCCCAAACTAAAAACTCAAGGTTATTACAAAATATACACAAATGCTCTTACCAAATGTGACAACCACTCTGAATGGCTCTAGAAAGAATAGCCATGTTCACCAACAGATATAGAACACAGAATCATAATCTGTTGTGTTAAATAGCCTTTATTTAGTGACTAGGGTAAATATTACTAATAATAATGCTTTAAGAACAACTGAAATGGCTCTAAAATGTTTTATTTATGAAAGTGAAAGTTGCTCAGTCATGTCCAACTCTTTGCAACCCCATGGACTATACAGTCCATGAAATTCTCCAGGCCAGAATACTGGAATGGGTAGCTGTTCCCCTCTCCAGGGGTCTTCCCAACCCAGGAATCACACCCAGATCTCCCTCATCACATGCAGATTCTTTACCAGCTGAGCCACAAGGGAAGCCCACGAATACTGAAGTGGGTAGCCTATCCCTTCTTCAGCAGATCTTCCTGATCCAGGAAGCAAACCAGGGTCTTCTGCATTGCAGGCAGATTCTTTACCAACTGAGCTATGAGGGAAGCCCAAAGTGTCTTAGTCATGTTTGACTCTTTGTGACCCCGTGGACTACACAGTCCACGGAATTCTCCAGGCCAGAATACTGGAGTGGGTAGCTGTTCCCTTCTCTAGTGGATCTTCCCAACCCAGTGATCGAGCCCAGGTCTCCCACATTGCAGATGGATTCTTTACCAGCTGAGCCACCAGGGAAGCCCTTTTATTTATAAAGCCTGCTATAAATTACAATAAGCTTTTTTTGGTTTGGTCAACTAAAACATCATCTACTATAGAGAATCCCCCGTGTGAAATACTAAAATTTTACCCAAAAATGTGGTAAATAAACAGCTACCATTTACTTTGCTCCTGCTGTATATAAAAACCAAGCAACATAAACTCATTTTTTCCCTTACATTCATCCAGTGAAACAGGGGTTATTGGCTGTATTTTGTATGACTCAGATAAAGATGTGACCAAAGGTCACAAAGCTAGTAAATGACAAGATGGAGACTTGAATCTGGTTCTCTCAGATGTTAAGTTCAGGTTTTTCAACTAGGCTTACTATTTCTCATGGGTGCCTGGCATCTTCGAACAGAAGAAGAGGAAGCTTTAAAGGAGAAATGACATTAGGATATTGGTGTGTGGTTAATCACTCAGTCATGTCCGACTTTTTGTGACCACATGGTCTGTAGCCTGCCAGGCTCCTCTGTCCATGGGATTCTCCAGGCAAGAATACTGGAGTGGGTTACCATTTCCTTCTCCAGGAGATTTTCCCAACCCAGGATTGAACCGGGGTCTCCTGTATTGTAGGTGGATTTTTTTTTGCCACTGAGCCACCAGTGAAGCCCTTAGGATATCTGCCTCTTCCTTATAAGTAGCATTAAATCCTACATCAGAGTCCTGAAATCCTAAAAGTTTACAAATTCAAGTATGATTTAACCTACCTGTTCATACTGCCTTAGAAATTTGCTGTGTAAAGATTTAGTGTGCATCTCTGCCAAACCCCAAAATATGTGTTGCATGGCTTAAAACAGTTATCACACTTCAACTACAGTAGCTATAAATGATTGATACAGAACTCAGGGTATTCACTCTAGTAGATGAAGTAAATGTGACTCAGTTAAAGCCCAACATGTTTCAATTCTACAGAGTCCATTTTCTTGACTGTATGTAGACGTTTTTGGCTAAGAAAGATGTACACGTTTGTCAAGCCCTGGAGAAAAGCAACACTTGCTCTGGAAAATGTGTATAGGGGCGTTTGAGGGATGAGCTGGATGGATGGAAGAGTCAGGCAATCAGTGTGTAAAGCAAGTTAACTCAGAGGAGCTGCCACTTTATGTATAACACTGATTTCTGCAACAGAGACAAGAGAAAGTCCTGACTGCTAGAAAAGTATCTGGCCTAATAGACCATGAAGAGGAGCTGAATTTTGTCTCTGCAGAGCTCTATGTTTTTTGTTGACTTATCTTGCACTCTTAGGAGTGAGACTACCGAATTTCAAAGACTAATTTTGTCTTCAGTCTCTAGGAGCTCACTATAGGCACACTTTTTTTCTCTCCTTGAATTCTGAATTTGTATTTAGAGGTAGAATTGTTACCACAGCCTTATAAAAATGTCCCATCCAGGGAAAACAAAAACATGTTTATACAATAGCTTCCTCTGGATCTTAAAAAATTAAAGGTGATTTGATACCGAACATCTTTAGTAAGAATTAGAATTTCTCTCATGAAATTACTTACCATTTTCTTAATTGGATGTATTCACCCCAGTAAGTCAAGTCCTGTGTTTGAATGGTTTCCTGTGAGTCTTCAGAGGGAACGCTTTAATAACAAGACCCTGTGTGTGTCACTTTATATTTGGTGAGAGGATTGCACTGGCTCTAATTATATTATAAATGGGACAGCTTCATTAACTAAAGTGGCAGAAATAACAAAAGCATCTAATACTTATTCCACCTGGACATTTCACAAAGCTGAATGACGCTTCCCTATTCAAAAATGCCTCTCTAGTGCATTTATTAAAATGAGCTTTCAACAAAACCATTGACTAGAGAGAGAAGATAGCCTCAGCTGTGCTAAAACTTGATTTCCTCTGAGTACCAAATAGCTTCATAAATATTTCAGTACAGATATCAGGGGAAAGCATTTAGAAATTAGAAAGTATGGCAGTGTTTGCAGATTTAGGAATAGCCACAAATGATTCATGTCAGTTCCGACTTAAAGACCACCTACTATATACTAGGCCATGATCAATGCCAGTGATGCAAAAACAAATGAGAATGGTTTAAAGAGTCCATGGAGCTTCAGGGTGAAATAAACATTTAAATAAAATTTTAAAGATAGCATGGCAGGTATTCTGAGAGAAACATGGAAATAAAAGCAGCTTCAGTGTCCCTCTTCTGAGCCTCTGCCTCCTGTCGCTGTGCTGTGTTCTCATCCATGTTATCTCATTTAATCCTCACAACTAATGATGTGATCAGGTGTTATGAGCTACTGTGGATTTATTCACTCAACAAGGATTTATTGAGTACTTACTTTGGGCTGAGCACTATTCTATGCGCTGGATAACAGGGAACAAGACAAAAATCCCTACTTTCATGGAGTTTCCATTGTCTTGGGAAGAAACAGAAAACAGAAAAATCACTAAATGTATATAACATTTTAAAAGGTGATAAGTTCTATGGAGAAAATTAAAATATGAAAAGGAGGGTGACGAATATAGTTGTAAATGGAGTGGATTTCAGGAGGCTTCACTGAGAAAAACACATTTGCACAAAACCCTAAAGAAAGTGAGGTAGGGAGCCATAGTGAGAAGCAGGAAGGAAGGAAGTTAACCACACCCATGGAGCAAAGAACTGGCTATGCTGAGAAAGGGAGGAAGACGGCCTTACTCACCTCTGAAGAAAGGGAATTGCAGACAATTGTAAGGTACGTGTAAATATCTTAAGGAAACACAAGCCACTCAGCAGATTTAGTGAAAGCAAGGAATGCATGAAATAATGCCATTTATGTAAAATTATGTGTCTATTCAAGGAGATATATGAAAAATTGTTCAGAGATAGTAATGGAAATTTATTTGAGTGGTAGAGTGTCAGTTCAGTTCAGTTCAGTCTCTCAGTCGTGTCGACTCTTTGCAACTCCATGAATCGCAGCACGCCAGGCCTCCCTGTCCATCACCAACTCCCAGAGTTCACTCAGACTCACATCCATCAAGTCAGTGATGCCATCCAGCCATCTCATCCTCTGTCGTCCCCTTCTCCTCCTGCCCCCAATCCCTCTCAGCATCAGAATCTTTTCCAATGAGTCAATTCTTCGCATGAGGTGGCCAAAGTACTGGAGTTTCAGCTTTAGCATCATTCCTTTCAAAGAAATCCCAGGGCTGATCTCCTTCAGAACGGACTGGTTGGATTTTCTTGCAGTCCAAGGGACTCTCAAGAGTCTTCTTTAACACCACAGTTCAAAAGCATCAATTCTTCGGTGCTCAGCCTTCTTCACAGTCCAACTCTCACATCCATACACGACCACTGGAAAAACCATAGCCTTGACTAGACGGACCTTTGTTGGCAAAGGAATGTCTCTGCTTTTGAATATGCTGCCTAGGTTGGTCATAACTTTCCTTCCAAGGAGTAAGCGTCTTCAGGGGTGGCGGCTGGGAGGACCAACCCCAAGTCCAAAGAGCAGTGGCTGCGCGGGCGCAGGAGGGCCGAGAGGAACTATCCCACGTTGAAGGTCAGGAAGGGCGGCGGTAAGGAGATACCCCTCATCCAAGGTAAGGAGCAGCGGCTGCACTTTGCTGAAGCAGCTGTGAAGAGATACCCCACGCCCAAGGTAAGAGAAACCCAAATAAGACGGTAGGTGTTGCAAGAGGGCATCAGAGGGCAGACACACTGAAACCATACTCACAGAAAACTAGTCAATCTAATCACACTAGGACCACAGCCTTGTCTAACTCAATGAAACTAAGCCATGCCCGTGGGGCAACCCAAGATGGGCGGGTCATGGTGGAGAGATCTGACAGAATGTGGTCCACTGGAGAAGGGAATGGCAAACCACTTCAGTATTCTTGCCTTGAGAACCCCATGAACAGTATGAAAAGGCAAAATGATAGGATACTGAAAGAGAAACTCCCCAGGTCAGTAGGTGCCCAATATGCTACTGGAGATCAGTGGAGAAATAACTCCAGAAAGAATGAAGGGATGGAGCCAAAGCAAAAACAATACCCAGTTGTGGATGAGACTGGTGATAGAAGCAAGGTCCGATGCTGTAAAGAGCAATATTGCATAGGAACCTGGAATGTCAGGTCCATGAATCAAGAGTGTCAGTTACTTGTCTCCAAATTTTCTGATTTGTGTGAATGGTTTCCAATAGAAGTATATTATTCTGTCATCGGGGAGAAAAAAATGATTTTTTTCCTTTTTGGAAAAAAAATTGAATTGGCCTACATTCACTCTTGAATTTAGTGACTTAGATGGTTAAATCCATCTCTACCCACTTTTTCTAAGTAATAAACATTCTGATTTCAGGGCTCATTAACAACTAGTTTAGCCACAACCATTTTCCCCAGACTTTTCTCTGGCTAGCCATGGCCATATGGGTAGGTTTACCCTAGGGTTTGTACATGAAAGAAGTTGGGATGATTCTAAAGAAGTGGCCTTAAAAGAAGGGGCATCATGGACTTTTTCAGCTCTTCTTCCTCCTGCCAGCCTGAAATCAGACATAATTTCTGATACACATTTTCTTAGAATGTAGGAACAATTTTCTTGATATCACAGATGACTTCATAAACCACACAACCAGCCCTTACTCCCACCTTCAGATTTCATAGCAAGAATAAAATTAGGAGTTTGGGATTAACACACTACAATATATAAAGTAGATAACCAATAAGGACCTACTGTACAGCACATTATACTCATTATTTAACTGTTGCTTCCTTATCTGCATATAGGTTTCTCAAGAAGCAGGTCAGGTGGCCTGGTATTCCCATCTCTTGAAGAATTTTCCACAGTTTATTGTGATCCACACAGTCAAAGGCTTTGGCATAGTCAATAAAGCAGAAATAGATGTTTTTCTGGAACTCTCTTGCTTTTTCCTTGATCCAGCGGATGTTGGCAATTTGATCTCTGGTTCCTCTGCCCTTTCTAAAACCAGCTTGAACATTTGGAAGTTCACAGTTCATGTATTGCTGAAGCCTGGCTTGGAGAATTTTGAGCATTACTTTACTAGCATGTGAGATGAGTGCAATTGTGCGGTAGTTTGAGCATTCTTTGGCATTGCCTTTCTTTGGGATTGGAATGCAAACAGACCTTTTCCAGTCCTGTGGCCACTGCTGAGTTTTCCAAATTTGCTGACATATTGACTGCAGCATTTTCACAGCATCATCTGTCAGGATTTGAAATAGCTCAACTGGAATGCCATCACCTCCACTAGCTTTGTTCGTAGTGATGCTTTCCAAGGCCCACTTGACTTCACATTCCAGGATGTCTGGCTCTAGGTAGTGATCACACCATCGTGATTATCTGGGTCATGAAGATCTTTTTGGTTCAGTTCTTCTGTGTATTCTTGCCACCTCTTCTTAATATCTTCTGCTTCTGTTAGGTCCATACCATTTCTGTCCTTTATCGAGCTACTGAACTGAACTGAAAAGGGAAAATAATCTAAAAAAGATTCTTTTCAGATGTAAAACAGAATCACTTTCCTGGGTACACCTGAAACTAGCACAGTGCTGTAAATCAATTATATTTCGATTAAAAAGTCATCTTGTGATGTTTAAACGACTCCACATTTTCTGATATGTGGGCCTGAACCCAATCCTAGCTGATACGGCATATAAATCAGAGTCCAGTTCCTGTGTGCTCAGTGCACCTTCGGTGCTCATTTTGTTATAACACAGCTGCCCCCTCACACAAGGGAAGGAGTTTTGCAGACAACTGAGCCGAGTCTTGCAGGCTGAATCAGAACTTGAGGCAGCCATATACTGCCACGAGCTAGAAGAAATCTTCAAAAGAGTATGGATAAATTAGAAGCAATTGGATCTAATAGAGTTTATTAACAAGCTAAATTAAGCTAAAATATCACAAAACCAAAGCTTTCCTTTATACCAAGAATACCTAATTAGAAAAAAAACTCAGTAATAAGAGCAATAAAATGGATTTAAAAACACATAAAAATAAATAAGAGGGGGACTTCCCTGGTTAAAACTTCACCGTCCAATGTAGAGGGTTCAGGTTTGATCCCTGGTCAGGAAGCTAAGATCCCACATGCTTCAGGGCCAAAAAACCAAAACACAAAACAGAAGCAATATTGTAACAAATTCAGTAAAAACTTTAAAAATGGTCCACATCAAAAAATCTTTTAAAATAAATAAGCAAACTCTAGGAGTATTAAGTAAATAATAAATAAATAGGATGTAAATAAGAAATAAATAAGAAATTTGATTTCTTATAAATCAAATTTATAAGACACAACTTTTAACAACTGTAAGAGATGACTTAAACAGATGTTCTAAATAAATGCCCCTTACTTGAAAAATATTCACCACAGAAAACATTTGAATGTTATGAAAAATAAGAATAATAAAAATTATTTTTATTAGTTATATTAAAAATATTTTAATTTATTAATAATAAAATATACTTTTATTATTCTTCCCTACAGTAACAAAAGATACATACAGGCTACAGTACATATTGATGCACAGTTCTGATGCAGAAATAAACAAGAAAACAGAGTCTTGAAACTTATCCCTAAATACGTAGATATTTAGTATATAATGAAAGCAGAATTTCCAATTAGTGGGAAAAGAATGGACTATTCAATGATATTTAATGGCAATAGGAAAAATATCCAAATGGGAGAAAATAAAACTAGATATTCACCTCACTCCAAATAGTCAGATAAACTTCATGTTGCTTCAAGTTCTAAGTGTTAAAAAAAAAAAAAGAACATTAGAAATAGATACTGGAAAAAAATTACAGCTAGAGGACTTTCCAAGTAAAATGGATTTCCAAACAAGACAATAAAAGGCATACAAGGAAAGCCATTAATGAAAAAATTGCAAACAAGACTATATAATCTTTAATTCTCCATGCCAAAGTTGTCAAAAATATAGTTAAAGAAAAAAAATCAAATTGATGAAAATATTTTAAAACTAAAATCGACAAAAGCTAATTTCTCTAATATATAAAGAGTTTCTTCAAATCAATACGGAAAAAATAAAAGTAAAGAATGTAAACGTAATTTTCTCAGAAACAAAAATTCTCAAACTTACTAGTAAATACACAAGACATGAAAATTAAAACAATACAACAATGTTTACCTATCAAATAGGCAAAACATGAAATTGCAGGAGCTGTATTCGTCCCATTTTCAGATCCCTTTCCAAGGGAATTATTCCCTGTGCCATTGTAGACTTATTGTGCCTGTGGAAAGAGGTGAGTTTAGGACCTTCCTCTATCTTCAACCCTTTCATTTTAAAGCTTCTGCACATCAAAGGAAACTATTAGCAAGGTGAAAAGACAGCCTTCAGAATGGGGGAAAATAATAGCAAATGAAGCAACTGACAAACAACTAACCTCAAAAATATACAAGCAACTCCTACAGCTCAACTCCAGAAAAATCAATGACCCAATCAAAAAATGGGCCAAAGAACTAAATAGACATTTCTCCAAAGAAGACATACAGAGGGCTAATAAACACATGAAAAGATGCTCAACATCACTCATTATCAGAGAAATGCAAATCAAAACCACTATGAGGTACCATTTCACACCAGTCAGAATGGCTGCGATCCAGAAGTCTACAAATAATAAATGCTGGAGAGGGTGTGGAGAAAAGGGAATCCTCTTACACTGTTGGTGGGAATGCAAACTAGTACAGCCACTATGGAGAACAGTGTGGAGATTCCTTTAAAAACTGGAAATAGAACTGCCTTATGATCCAGCAATCCCACTGCTGGGCATATACACTGAGGAAACCAGAAGGAAAAGAGACACATGTACCCCAATGTTCATCGCAGCACTGTTTATAATAGCCAGGACATGGAAGCAACCTAGATGTCCATCAGCAGATGAATGGATAAGAAAGCAGTGGTACATATACACAATGGAGTATTACTCAGCCATTAAAAAGAAAACATTTGAATCAGGTCTAATGAGGTGGATGAAACTGGAGCCTATTATACAGAGTGAAGTAAGCCAGAAGGAAAAACACCAATACAGTATAATAACACATATATATGGAATTTAGAAAGATGGTAACAATAACCCTGTGTACGAGACAGCAAAAGAGACACTGATGTATAGAACAGTCTTATGGACTCTATGGGAGAGGGAGAGGGTGGGAAGATTTGGGAGAATGGCATTGAAACATGTAAAATATCATGTATGAAACGAGATGCCAGTCCAGGTTTGATGCACGATATTGGATGCTTGGGGCTAGTGCACTGGGACGACCCAGAAGGATGGTATGGGGAGGGAGGAGGGAGGAGGGTTCAGGATGGGGAACACATGTATACCTGTGGTGGATTCATTTTGATATTTGGCAAAACTAATACAATTATGTAAAGTTTAAAAATAAAATAAAATTTAAAAAAACATGAGGAAAAAAAATAAATAAATAAACTGTATGTCCATGCAAAAAAAAAAAAAACTTTTTAATTGCTAGTATTGGTGTTGTGTAAGCTTGGTTTCAAGCCAACCTAATTCTCAATGTCACTTCTAATCACAGAGCATTTATTGGCTCGTCCTCCAAACACAAAGGATCCCATACAATTGTCATTTCACTGACAGATCATAAAAATGCAATCCCGACTAAAGTAAGAACAGCATCAGTTCAGTTCAGTCGCTCAGTCGTGTCTGACTCTTTGCGACCCCAGGAATTGCAGCACGCCAGGCCTCCCTGTCCATCACCAACTCCCGGAGTTCACTCAGACTCACATCCATCAAGTCAGTGATGCCATCCAGCCATCTCATCCTCTGTCGTCCCCTTCTCCTCCTGCCCCCAATCCCTCCCAGCATCAGGGTCTTTTCCAATGAGTCAACTCTTCACATGAGGTGGCCAAAGTACTGGAGTTTCAGCTTCAGCATCATTCTTTCCAAAGAACACCCAGGGCTGATCTCCTTTAGAATGGACTGGTTGGATTTTCTTGCAGTCCAAGGGACTCTCAAGAGTCTTCTCCAACACCACACTTCAAAAGCATCAATTCTTCAGCACTCAGCCTTCTTCACAGTCCAACTCTCACATCCATACATGACCACTGGAAAAACCGTAGCCTTGACTAGCCGGACCTTTGTTGGCAAAGTAATGTCTCTGCTTTTCACACTCCTGCTGTAATCAACTTCAAATCCCTGTGGAATTATTGATGAATAAAGAGAGAGGCATAGAAATAGAAGTGATAAGTAGAAGGTAGGGGACAACAAAGAAAATGGATGTTTAAGTCAAACTTTCTTGATTTCTTCGGAGATACTAACCTAAGGAATTAAATATTAAATGATAAAAACAATTTTGTTATCAACGTATGACCTCTCCCCTAAAGTGTGCTCATGTGAAGGAGGAATACATCCACAATTTAGGGCTTAAAAATAACCCCTTTCTGGAGTCAAAAGATGGAAAACCATCTATGTCTTCTATACAAACTATGCTAAGTTAATACTTTTGATTTGAAGCATCTCCTATAAAAATATTTTTTGCAAAATAAATACATACATTTTACTGATGCTGATGCTAAGACCTTTGGCTATGGTAGGCATCAAAAGCAAGAAAATGTATATACATCTATACACACACATATTTATAATCAGTTATACTGCATCAATAACTAAAAAGCCAAAGAACCCCTCTTCTTTTCCCACTCTAAATATGTGTAGCCAAACTCTGGCTTTGACTGAAGTCATTGTTCCATGATCATGTATTATTCAGTTTCTATCTAAGTCTGTCTCAGAATCTTCTATCTTGAACTACACAACAACTTTGGCAAAAAAATAAAAAGGCCTGTCCTATCATGCAAGTGATAAGGATCTGCTTCTGTTGTGCACTGCTTGAGATTTTGCTTAAGGAAGAAAGCCCTTGTAGTGCCCTTTTTATGTAATTCATCCTGGGGATAATCCCCCAGGAAATGTCTGGATAGCTTCACTGGGTTATGGGAAATGAAAATCCTATGTTGTTTTAGCTGAGTATGTCTTAGACCTTATTGTTGGAAGTGAGCCTTACTTGACATTTGATATTAATCACAGACATTGGAGAAACACCTCAGGGAGCTGGAATTGTCATCTGTGACCAATCAAGTCTCACTGGACAACACTCACTGCTCAGTGTTGCTTTAACTTACTGTGCTGAGATGTCACACCTGTCAGCCAGCTTGCACATCTTCCCAAGGATTTGCTAGGCTTAGTTTTCTCCCTGTCTATAAATGCAACATAAGTTAGCAACATTCACTGACAGATTTCAGCAGTATTTTTCCCCTAGTTGAGCTGTTAGCTCAATTGTGAAGTACAGGAATTTCTTTTCAGTCTTCAAAGATTTCAGAACCACAATCAGAACTAGGCAGAAATAGCAAAGCAGATTGACAGCATATCCATCAAGATTGTCTAGCAGTTGCTTAGCGTTCGCCAGTACTACCGGCCCTCCTCTCATCTCTCCAGCAAGTGGAATGCTGAAGAAATACACCTGGAATTTTCAGATATAGACAACTGGAAAACACCAATACAAATGTGGCGCAGGGGTAAAAAATCCACTTGCAATGCAGGAGACGCAAGAGACGAGAGTTTGATACCTGGGTAAGGAAGATCCCCCAGAGTAGGAAATAGCAACCCACTCCAGTATTCTTGCCTGGGAAAATTCCATGGACAGAAGAGCCTGGCGGGCTACAGTCCATAAGGTTACAAAGAGCTTGACACGACTGAGCACGGATGCACCTTCATTCAATACAGATGAAGTAGTGGTTAAATCAAAGTTAATTTTAAATTGCTCAAATAATTGGGACTTGTAATTCTTATGGTTTATACATATCCTCTTCGTGACCCCCACCACATGCCTGGGCTCTTTCTAAGAGACCACAAAGATTGGTTGGTGAGCAGAGGCAACATAAAACCAAGAACCAGATGGAGTTTGGAGGTGCTCCCTAAGAAGCCTTCTTCAATTTATTAAAGCCACACAGCTCAATATAAGCAATGGTAGAGAAAACTGTACTTAAGCATAGATGGAAAATTTAAAAGTTCAAGAGGTTTTGATTTTTGAAGAAAACTGTGAAAAAAAATGGAGTGAGAGAAATTAGGGGTTGGGTAAATTTTAGTCGTTAAATATTTAAAGTAAAAAATGCAGGACATGAGGCTGAGTATTATTTGTGTTTCCTAAGACATTTCCTTGAAACAGTTTCTTCAGTCTAGATGTATACAGTGTTCAAAACAATTACAGCTACGGAAAAGGAAAGGAGATAGATTATCCAGGGGCACCAGCAGAAATACTGTCCAAAATGGATAATTTTAATTACAAGCTCTTTCCTAAAGAGGCATTTCTATATTCATGAGAAAATGAGACCACGTCTGGTGAAGTCAAGGTCTCTAATTATCCAGAGCAGTGTCGACTTTTGTAGTCCAGGCCATGACCGTGACCAAATGGGAATGAAATTCAAACCTTTTGTCCATCGGGATCTGCTTCAGCCTTCCCTCTGAGGCTGCAATTCACACTTAAAAAAAAATAACACTAATCATATTGAAGACCTTTTGAGGTTCCACCTGTGTTAAATCAAGAGCAAGGAAAAGATTTAACACTTTCTTCCCCATCTCAAGCAAGCCAGAAATGCTCACTACACATTACTACATATTGCTAATCACTTCATGTCCTGTATGTGGCAGAGTTATTCACAATGGAAAATTTTGACTTTTTTTTTTCTTTTTTATAAAAATATTAAAGTAAAATAGATAAGATTAATAAAAAGGAATTTTTAATATAAGAACATTTTTATGTATTTACCTCTTAGGTTAAAGCAAGGGATAAAATCCTTGACACAACATCATTTTAAATAAAATTGTTATTGATTCATATAGCTGACAAAAAATTGGACATGAATTACAGCACATTATGCTGGGTCTTTTGAGGAATATAGTAATTTCATAAACCTCTGCTGCCACATTTGCCTCATGTCCCTTGTATTTTGTATACTCATCTACTATTAACACCTACCTGAAATAGAAGGAGTAAAGTTGATCTCTTGGTGAATGACTGCATTGGCCCAAATTCCCTGGGATCCTGTATCTGGCCAGTTCTTGAGGCCACATGCCTTCAGTCTAGTATACCTGGCAGGCTAACAGAACATATTTCTTATGCACAGGGCATAACTATAAACCCTCAAGGACAGCAAAACCCACTCCAGTTTCAGCCTTGCCTCTGAAATGTATCCATCACTGGAGAATGAGTGCAGCATGACTAATGGTGATTAGGAGGCCACATGGTATAATGGAAAAAGAACTGAGCTTGGAATCAGAAGGCAAGTGCTCCTGTTTCAGTGCTAACCCTTATTAACTGGGTGACTTACGCCAAATCTTTTTAAATCTCTGCCCTCAGTTTCTCCTTTGTAAACATGGTCAGTGATAATTTACTATGTCAGGTTGTTTGTAAATAACATGTAAAAACATTTTGTAAATATTATACATTTAAAATATTACATGTATTAGTTCAGTTCAGTCGCTCAGTCATGTCCGACTCTTTGCGATCCCATGAATCGCAGCATGCCAGGCCTCCCTGTCGATCACCAACTCCCGGAGTTCACTCAGACTCACATCCATCAAGTCAGTGATGCCATCCAGCCATCTCATCCTCTGTCATCCCCTTCTCCCCCTGCCCCCAAACCCTCCCAGCATCAGGGTCTTTTCAAATGAGTCAGCTCTTTGCATGAGGTGGCCAAAGTACTGGAGTTTCAGCTTTAGCATCATCCCTTCCAAAGATATCCCAGGACTGATCTCCTTCAGAATGGACTGGTTGGATTTTCTTGCAGTCCAAAGGACTCTCAAGAGTCTTCTCCAACACCACAGTTCAAAAGCATCAATTCTTCGGCGCTCAGCTTTCTTCACAGTCCAACTTTCACATCCATACATGACCACTGGAAACAGTGCCTCTATATTAATTTATCTATATTTGCACGTTTCTCATGGCCAGGTAAGAAGAATAAATAATGAAAAATTAAATGCTGCTTCCTTCACACTTTCTGGTTTCGGAAGCATCTTTCAGGCCACATTTAACTGTAGGCAATGAATCTCAGAACAAAGAACTTTTACCTCACCTTCCCTTGTAAAATATGTGAGAAATAATGATAGTTAAGGCTCAAATATAAACTTGGCTAAAGCTAAGGTGGGAAGATTTTAGACAAGGAGTCAGCAGACTGGTGTGCTGAACTCGGCTACACTAAAAGGAAATGTCACATCAACATGAAACATAACCTCTATGTAATTTATCCTTCAATTAAATGGAGGAAAGAGGGGGATTAGAGTTAAGTTGTTCTTCACTCTTTTGTGTCACGTGTCTCTTTAAATATTTTTATATATTTTAATATTTAAATACCAAAAATCACAGCCATCATATAAGGTGGTATTAATATTATCTTCACCTTATCATTAGGTCACTGAAGCTTAGAGTACCTAAATGACACAAATAACATTTGCGTCTAAGTCTAGGGAATTCAGGGACCCACATAAATGAACTACAGAAAACCTCAGGTTAAAAGTCTCAGAATTAGAACATATTCTCCAGGGAATTTTCCCAACCCAAGGACTGAACCCAGGTCTCCTGCATTGCAGGCAGATTCTTCACCATCTGAGCCACCAAGGAAGCCCAGTCTTTCTACCTGAGCATTCTCTTCTTAAATGAAAGGCCCATATTTTATTTGGGTAACACTCAAAACCTTGGCCTGATGTGGCCCATTTCCTTCTAATAAGAGATGGATAGTTACCTAAGGTGGACAGTTACCTACCAGTGGATATGCAACACTATTACCCAGTGAGATAATAGCACTCTAGCATCTTTACAAATAAAGCCAATGACTCTAAGAAATAAAAATGAATTCACTTTCTCCTGGTGACATTCAGAGAAGCTGCTGCCAATAGACCCTGGGTTTGTCCTCGGGCCACTTTCTTCTTAAATGCACACTAGACTGCACAGTTTTATCAAGGATCATGGATTCTTACCATTTGAGTCCTCCTTTATAGAGACTATAATTTTTTCAAATCCAATTCAATACTAATCCAACATTAGAATGGACTAAGTAAGCACATTTTCAGATACCCAAGTTCTCCAAAAATCTTGCTTCTATACACCCTTTTTTATTTTTTAAAGGAGATTGATAGATATTATGCTCCATTGGAACAAAGAATTAAACCAAAAAGATCTAGACATGATATCCAAAAAATGGAAGTTGTACCACATGAGATCTCCTTGCATGACAGCAAAGACAAATGCCAGGACTGTAGCTAAGCAGGAAGGAAAATGCATAGAAAGAGAATTGAAAGCTATTTTTCAGAGCTTCTGTTAAAGGATGTAGGGAATCTTAATCACAAACTTGCAGAAAGCTGAGTAAAAGGAAAAAAAAAGCAACTAATTCACAGCAAAAATAAAAGTTTGCAGAAGTATACTTAGCAGTGAACACTTACAAATACAAAATAATGAAAACCCTGAATATGGACTTAACCATAAAGCTATTCTGCAGGTTTCCAAGAAGAATAAATATGTCTGCATGAAGAGGGGTATAAGAAAGCAAAATTTTCATCTTCTATAGTCAATAGTTCAGTTCAGTTCAGCCGCTCAGTTGTGTCCGACTCTTTGCGACCCCATGCAGCACACCAGGCCTCCCTGTCCATCACCAACTCCCAGAGTTCACTCAAACTCATGTCCATTGAGTCGGTGATGCCATCCAGCCATCTCATCCTCTGTCATCCCCTTCTCCTCCTGCCCCCAATCCCTCCCAGCATCAGAGTCTTTTCCAATGAGTCAACTCTTCGCATGAGGTGGCCAAAGTATTGGAGATTCAGCCTCAGCATCAGTCCTTCCAATGAACACCCAGGACTGATCTCCTTTAGGATGGACTGGTTGGATCTCCTTGCAGTCCAAGGGACTCTCAAGAGTCTTCTCCAACACCACAGTTCAAAAGCATCAATTCTTCGGCGTTCAGCTTTCTTCACAGTCCAACTCTCACATCCATACATGACCACTGGAAAAACCATAGCCTTGACTAGATGGACCGTTGCTGGCAAAGTAATGTCTCTGCTTTTCAACAGGCTATCTAGGTTGGGCATAACTTTCCTTCCAAGGAGTAAGTGTATTTTAATTTCATGGCTGCAATCTCTATCTGCAGTGATTTTGGAGCCCCCAAAAATAAAGTCTGACACTGTTTCCACTGTTTCCCCATCTATTTCCCATGAAGTGATGGGACCGGATGCCATGATCTTAGTTTTCTGAATGTTGAGCTTTAAGCCAACTTTTTCACTCTCTCTTTCACTTTCATCGAGAGGCTTTTTAGTTCCTCTTCACTTTCTGCCATAAGGGTGGTGTCATCTGCATATCCGAGGTTATTGATATTTCTCCCAGCAATCTTGATTCCAGCTTGTGCTTCTTCCAGCCCAGTGTTTCTCATGATGTAACTATAAGCAGGGTGACAATATACAGCCTTGACGTACTCCTTTCCTATTTGGAACCAGTCTGTTGTTCCATGTCCAGTTCTAATTGTTACTTCCTACCTGCATATACGTTTCTCAAGAGGCTGGTCATATGGTCTTGTATTCCCATTTCTTTCAGAATTTTCCACAGTTTATTGTGATCCACACAGTCAAAGGCTTTGGCATAGTCAATATAGCAGAAATATATGTTTTTCTGGAACTCTTTTGCTTTTTTGATGATCCAGTGGATGTTGGCAATTTGATCTCTGGTTCCTCTGCTATTCCTAACATCTAAAACATAAAGTATGTTAAACTAGTAATGGAATCATGCCACTAAAGATACATGGGTGATTATTGGATGCAATAGCTGAACAAGTTGAGAATGATCAGACCCAAAGAGTGGAAAATGAGATGGTGAGAAAGAAAACAAACTTTAATGTTATTTGACTTTAAAGACTGTGTACAATACATACCTCAATATAAATAAAAATTAAACATTAACAACATACTAGAGGAGACTATACAACAGACTAAAGTCACATCATTTTGGTGACAAAGGTCCATATAATCAATGCTATGGTTTTTCCAGTAGTCATGTACAGATGCGAGAGTTGGACCACAAAGAAGGATGAATGTCAAAGAATTGATACTTTCAAACTGTGGTACTGGAGAAGACTCTTGAGAGTCCCTTGGATAGCAAGGAGATCAAATCCGTCAATCCTAAAGGAAATGAACCCTGAATATTCATCGGAAGGACTGATGCTGAAGCTGAAGCTCCAATACTTTGGCCACCCGATGGCAAGAGCTGACTCATTGGAAAAGACCTCGATGCTGGGAACGATTGAGGGCAGGTGGAAAAAAGGAGGGGACAGAGGATGAACTGGTTGGTGGCATCACCATCATCAATGGACATGAGTTTGAGCAAACTCTGGGAGATTGTGAACAATAGGAAAGCCTGGCATGCTGCAGTCCATGGGGTCACAAAGGGCTGGACACTACTTAGCGACTGAACAATAGCACAAACCTGCCTTGATCTGAAAGGAGTTAAATGTTGCCCCTGCTCTTCCCTTGGGATTCTGAGGAAGCACTGCCCCCACCCAAAGTCATCTTTACATAACCTTTTTCTCAATCCCATAGTACATTCCAGACAGTACTGAAACTAAAACAGCTTCAAGGTCTTCTTATTTCTTTTTAGTTGTGATTAAGAAGTGACATGGAAGCTTCTGGTGAAAAGATATTATCATTGTGTTTTAGGTGTCATTTTGAGTAAACAATTCAGAGCAATGTTACTGCAATGTTGCTGGTCAAGATCAGTTGTGGGAAGCCCTGCTTTTACCTTCTCAAGTTCAATGTGGTCAGTTTCAAAATCCATCCCCTCTTGTGATACTGCTGTGTTACCTGGTGAGCAATTCACACTTCTGAATTTATGCACTCTAAACGAAAAGCAAAATGGCATACCAGTCTTGAAATCCTGCCTGGAGATACATAGAAAATGTGGCGTATCCCCAAGGTAGTTGGTTGCTAAAAGGAAATGTCCCGAGTCACTACCGCCTACTCACGGTTTGAAAGCACCGCAGATGTGCCAACAATTTCTTCTTTCACCTTTGCCATCCTGATGGAAGATTTCTGCTCCAGAAAGGATAATGAAGAGCAAGCATTCACAGTGGGTCACTTAGTATGAACGCAGCTTTGGCCCACTCTGTCCATCCAGCAACTGCAATAGAAAGTGGACTTGGGCATGTAACACATGAAATTAGAGTAACAGACTTTGTTCTAGGAGATATCACTTAGGTTTCTCCAACCACAGACCCCCCAACCACCATGGCAAACATCTCAAAAGTTCACACCTCTGAACACTCGGGAAACTGAGAAGACAGTGTCTGTGGTTTGCTCTCATTGTTATTAGGAAAACGGCTTCCAGTGTAAATCCTATTAAAAGGGATGAGTTTCCAGATCAATTTTCTCTAGTCTACAGAGTGTGTTTATATACATATTTCACTACTGAACAGAATTTTTAAAGATAGCCTGTCGTGTACCAAATGCGTATTTCCCACTCAATCTCTGCCAATTATGCAACACCTCTAGAGGCAGGATCTCGCTTCTTCCAAAAGCAACTCTCCTCTGTGTACCACTGAGAGCTAAGGAGATCTTTCTTTGTTCTATGGCTCAGTGACTGCCACCCCAAAAGCCTTATTCCTCTGGAGTCATAAAACAAGGAACAAATGGAAGTTCTTTTCCACATTATAACCCTTAAAATGTTTGATGGCAGTTTCCATTTCTCCCACCACAAGTTTTCTTCTTCCTTCTACTCTTTCTGCCACATCTACCCAACAGCTTCTATATTCTTTTCTCGTATACCACAGCCCTAATTCCTTTCAAGGGGCAGGGTACTCTGTAGAGCAGTGTCACGTGGGGCTTTGAGCAGGGGCATCAGACTCAGAAAAACTAGGGTTTTAATCTTGCATTGCAAAAGAGTCAGTTATTACTTAGCAACTAAATGACAATAATCTTTCATCTACCCTATATGTACAGGACTTGGACCAAGTAAGGTGTCTAAACTTCAGTCTCTTAATCCATAAAAAAGTGGCAAGAATAATACTTATCTCTTAATGACATAATATAGGTAAAGTCTGATCAAGTTGCTGAAACACAGTAGATTTCAAGAAAATGCTACATTAGCATTGTTTGGTCCAGTGCGCAAGTGTTGTGATCTGTCCATCCTCTGTAAAGGGACATGCTCACGTCTCAACAGATTATTCTGAGCAGGATCCAGCCAGCATGGAGCAGTGTCATAATCTTGGACCACTGGGCACAGCTTTCATAACTGACAGGTTGCTCTCACTTATTTACTCACCGCTGCATCTTTAAAAAGGTATTAATTTCAACTAAGACCACAGAGCAACCTCATCCTCTGCAGTTCTCCATGTCTGGCACTGAACAATAAAGGAAATGCTGGAGTATGTGTGTTTTCCATTCTAAAGGATCTCTCCTTAGAGTACAAAGGGAAAAATGGCAGTGCAAGAAGGTAGAAGGGAAAAGGAATAAGAAAAACTGTTAGAATCCCTTTTGGGGTCCAATTCTAGCAATTTAGGATGCCAAAATAACCCTGAAAATAAAACTCTGGATATCCAAGATGGAGAAGTTATAGATTAGACAGCAGTGCTAATGACAACTGGACATCAGAGGAAATCTGTAAAAAAAAAGAATTCCTGGCTATCTTGGAAAAATAAACAGTTTGAATTGAGTTTCGTTCAATTTTAGGAAAAACGTTTTAATAACTATATGAGATCAAACAAATAAATCAATGAATGCGTCCATGGGTTCTTTTTGCATTCTATGGAAATAGCTCTCAGGGAAGAGAAATTCATGAGGTTCTTGAGTTTAGGACGGAAGAAACCACAGTAGAAGACAGCAGGGCTAAAAGCATGATTGTTTGATAAGGACAAACATTAGTGATATATAAATTGTGTGAAATGCATATGCATTATTTTTTGTAAAACAGAGACTATTGAATTTTTAATTTTTTTTTTTTTGCAGAACAATCAGAAAACACAGAGGCAAAAATAAAAATAAAAAACATGAAAAAATCTCCCATAATGCTACACCAGTGAAAAGTGAAAGTGAAAGTTGCTCAGTTGTGTCCAACTCTTTGTGACTTCAGGGACTGTCCATGGAATTCTTCAGGCCAAAACACTGGAGTGGAAAACCCCATGGACGGAGGAGCTTGGTGGGCTTTAGTCCAAGGGGTTATGAAAAGTCGGACAGGACTGAGAGACTTCACTTTCACTTTTCACTTTCATGCCTTGGAGAAGGAAATGGCAACCCACTCCAGTGTTCTTGCCTGGAGAATCCCAGGGATGGGGGAGCCTGGTGGGCTGCCGTCTATGGTGTCGCACAGAGTCGGACACGACTGAAGCGACTTAGCAGCAGCAGGGGAAGACTGGAATGCTGCAGTTCATGGGATCGCAAAGAGGTGAACACAACTTAGTGACTGAACAACAACAATAATTGCATAATGTCAATGATCCAGAAAAAAAGAAAAACAAATTTGTCAGGACATTTCCAGACACAACTATAATAAGCATAGCTTTGTAGAAATCAGGCTACATTTAGTCTTCCCTTTATGTTTTAATAGAAGAGTCATGAAATTAACCTGAGAATAAAATTCTAATTATTGAATAGTGGAATGGTTCTGGAGAAAGGCGGAAAGGAAGTGCCCAGTGAAACCAGTTTCTTGCAAAAGAAGCTTTCTGGTAAACTCAAGTTTTAAAGGGGTTTCCCTGCTGGCTCAGTTGGTAAAGAATCCACTTGCAATGCAGGAGAACCCAGTTCGATTCCTAGGTCAGGAAGATTTGCTGGAGAAGGGATAGGCTACCCACGCCAGTATTCTTGGGCTTCCCTTGTGGCTCAGCTGGTAAAGAATCTGCATGCAATACGGGAGACCTGGGTTCAATCCTTGGGTTGAGAAGTTCCCCTGGAGAAGGGAACAGCTACCCACTCCTGTTTTGTGGCCTGGAGAATTCCATGGACTGTATAGCCCGTGGGGTCACAAAGAGTCAGACATGCCTAAGCGACTTTCACTTTCAAGTTTTTAAAATGATAAAAAGATAAATGTGTACCCAAAGAAAAACACAATTAAAAAACAATGGATTTCAACATACAATAGATGCAGATAAATACTGTTTGATTCCACTTATACAGGGTATCTAGAATAGTCAAATTCATAGAGTCAGAAAGTACATTAGCAGATGCCACGGGTAGGGGATGCAAGAAGGGAGGACAGGGGGACTTAGTGTTTAATGGGGACAGAGTTTCAGTTTAGAAAAGAGAAAAATTCAGGAAATGAATGATGGTGAGGCTCAAATAACACGGTGAATGTACCATTGAACTGTACAGTTCGTGTGTTCTCAGTTCCTCAGTCGTGTCTGACTCTTTGCACCCAATGGACTGTAGCCTGCCAGACTCCTCTGTCCGTGGAATTTTCCAGGCAGGAATACTGGAGTGAGTTGCCATTTCCTTCTCCAGGGGATCTTCCCAACCCAGGGATCAAACCCGCATCTCCTGTCTCCTGCATTGGCAGGCAGATTCTTTCACCACTGTGCCACATATGTGATTTTTATTGCAATAAAAAAAAGATAATAATAGAAGCAAAATAATGTCAGAAAAGCTAAAATTCTAAAGTCAAAAGAACTAAAATAAAAGGGACCTTGTAAGTTACATTTAAAGCAGATAAAATCAGGAAGATAAATATCCCTGATTGTAGAAGATGGTGTTATGTTAACAGATGCTTGAATGAAGATAGAAGTCTTTCTTTTACACTCTTTTTCGCCCAAGGAGAAGAGAATGTTCTTTATATTGGGAAGTGTAGATGATCACTCCAGTCCCTTCTAACTTGAACAGAAGGGTTTTAGGGATGTTTCACTTTTTAGCAGATTGCTGGAGTTTTGGGTAAATACCACCAGACGTATGACTTCAGATCCAAAAAACCTCTGTAAGTTTCATAAGTAAGGGGCAGCTTTTCACAGAATAATGAAATAGATATCAAAAGATTGAAAACATTATATTAGGAATATGGATATGTGTACCTATAATATGACACATATATGCAAAGAATTACAGTGCTACCTACAGCTGAAAACAAAACCTTATATTTGGAAGGCTAATATTAAGGAGTATAACCTTTAAAAGCATTTCAACAGCAGTCATTCTTGTTTCTCAGATTTCTAAAATCAGATTGTTTAAATACATACCACTGATTTCATTTTTCAAATATTAACATAAAAGTAAAGTAATTCAGATAATGTTTTGAGTTGCACTTAGATTATGTTCTGAGTTGCATTCAGAAGGGTAAGTTAAATTTCTTTTCCACTCAAAATATTATCAAGATTTTCCATATAAGTCAACATGCTATGATCACTCCCTTACTGTTTCCCTAGAATTAAATGACAAGCAAGCATTGAATTTATGAACAATACCAAGACAAGTGTAAAGATAATTTAACTCATGTTACAGGGAAACAGCTTACACTGTTCAAACAATATGTTAATGGCTGTATTCATGGCTTCATGAAGTTGCTTTTAAATTGGCTATTTCTTATACAATTCTCAGAGCTGTAAATGGAATACGACATCCATGGTTTTTTTTTTCATCAATCAAGTAAAGAACAAATAAAAAAAAAAGCCTCTTAAAATAAATAATTAAAAACTAAATAGATCAGATCAGAGATCAGATCAGTCGCTTAGTCGTGTCCAACTCTTTGTGACCCCATGAATTGCAGCACGCCAGGCCTTCCTGTCTGTTACCAACTCCGGGAGTTCACTGAGACTCATGTCCATCGAGTCAGCAATGCCATCCAGCCATCTCATCCTCTGTCATCCCCTTCTCCTCCTGCCCCCAATCCCTCCCAGCATCAGAGTCTTTTCCAATGAGTCAACTCTTCACATGAGGTGGCCAAAGTACTGGAGTTTCAGCTTTAACATCATTCCTTCTAAAGAAATCCCAGGGCTGATCTCCTTCAGAATGGACTGGTTGGATCTCCTTGCAGTCCAAGGGACTCTCAAGAGTCTTCTCCAACACCACAGTTCAAAAGCATCAATTCTTCGGTGCTCAGCCTTCTTCACAGTCCAACTCTCACATCCATACATGACCACAGGAAAAACCATAGCCTTGACTAGCCAGACCTTTGTTGGCAAAGTAATGTCTCTGCTTTTCAACAGGCTATCTAGGTTGGTCATAACTGTCCTTCCAAGGAGTAAGCGTCTTTTAGTTTCATGGCTGCAGTCACCATCTGCAGTGATTTTGGAGCCCAGAAAAATAAAGTCTGACACTGTTTCCACTGTTTCCCCAACTATTTCCCATGAAGTGGTGGGACCGGATGCCATGATCTTCATTTTCCGAATGTTGAGCTTTAAGCCAACTTTTTCACTCTCCTCTTTCACTTTCATCAAGAGGCTTTTTACTTCCTCTTCACTTTCTGCCATAAGGGTGGTGTCATCTGCATATCTGAGGTTACTGGTATTTCTCCCGGCAATCTTGATTCCAATTTGTGTTTCTTCCAGTCCAGCGTTTCTCATGATGTACTCTGCATATAAGTTAAATAAACAGGGTAACAATATACAGCCTTGACGAACTCTTTTTCCTATTTGGAACCAGTCTGTTGCTTCATGTCCAGTTCTAAATGTTGCTTCCTGACCTGCATACAAATTTCTCAAGTGGCAGATCAGGTGGTCTGGTATTCCCATCTCTTTAAGAATTTTTCACAGTTTATTGTGATCCACACAGTCAAAGGCTTTGGCATAGTCAATAAAGCAGAAATAGATGTTTTCTGGAACTCTCTTGCTTTTTCCATGATCCAGCGGATGTTGGCAATTTGATCTCTGGTTCCTCTGCCTTTTCTAAAACCAGCTTGAACATCAGGAAGTTCACGGTTCACGTATTGCTGAAGCCTGGCTTGGAGAATTTTGAGCATTACTTTACTAGCATGTGAGATGACTGCAATTGTGCGGTACTTTGAGTATTGTTTGGCATTGCCTTTCTTTGGGATTGGAATGAAAACTGACCTTTTCCAGTCCTGTGGCCACTGCTGAGTCTTCCAAATGTGCTGGCATATTGAGTGCAGCACTTTCACAGCATCATCTTTCAGGATTTGGAATAGTTCAACTGGAATTCCATCACCTCCACTAGCTTTGTTCATAGTGATGCTTTCTAAGGCCCACTTGACTTCACATTCCAGGATGTCTGGCTCTAGGACAGTGATCACACCAACCTGATTATCTGGGTCGTGAAGATCTTTTTTGTACAGTTCTTTGGTGTATTCTTGCCATATCTTCTTAATATCTTCTGCTTCTGTTAGGTCCATACCATTTCTGTCCTTTATCAAGCTCATCTTTGCATGAAATGTTCCTTTGGTATCTCTGATTTTCTTGAAGAGATCCCTAGTCTTTCCCATTCTGTTGTTTTCCTCTATTTCTTTGCATTGATCACTGAAGAAGGCTTTCTTATCTCTTCTTGCTATTCTTTGGAACTCTGCATTCAGATGTTTATATCTTTCCTTTTCTCCTTTGCTTCTTGCTTCTCTTCTTTTCACAGCTATTTGTAAGGCCTCCCCAGACAGCCATTTTGCTTTTTTGCATTTCTTTTCTATGGGAATGGTCTTGATCCCTGTCTCCTGTACAATGTCATTAACCTCATTCCATAGTTCATCAGGCACTCTATCTATCAGATCTAGGCCCTTAAATCTATTTCTCACTTCCACTGTATAATCATAAGGGATCTGATTTAGGTCATACCTGAATGGTCTAGTGGTTTTCCCTACTTTCTTCAATTTAAGTCTGAATTTGGCAATAAGGAGTTCATGGTCTGAGCCACAGTCAGCTCCTGGTCTCGTTTTTGCTGACTGTATAGAGCTTCTCCATCTTTGGCTGTGTGATTTTGGTGTTGACCATCTGGTGATGTCCATGTATAGAGTCTTCTCTTGTGTTGTTGGAAGAGGGTGTTTGTTATGACCAGTGCATTTTCTTGGCAAAACTCTATTAGTCTTTGCCCTGCTTCATTCCGTATTCCAAGGCCAAATTTGCCTGTTACTCCAGGTGTTTCTTGACTTCCTACTTTTGCATCCCAGTCCCCTATAATGAAAAGGACATCTTTTTCGGGTGTTATTTCTAAAAGGTCTTGTAGGTCTTCATAGAACTGTTCAACTTCAGTTTCTTCAGCGCTACTGGTTGGGGCATAGACTTGGATTACTGTGATATTGAATGGTTTGCCTTGGAAACGAACAGAGATTATTCTGTCATTTTTGAGATTGCATCCAAGTACTGCATTTCGGACTCTTTTGTTGACCATGATGGCCACTCCATTTCTTCTGAGGGATTCCTGCCCACAGTAGTAGATATAATGGTCATCTGAGTTTAATTCACCCATTCCAGTCCATTTCAGTTCGCTGATTCCTAGAATGTTGACATTCACTATTGCCATCCCTTTTTTGACCACTTCCAATTTGCCTTGATTCATGGACCTGACATTCCAGGTTCCTATGCAATATTGCTCTTTACAGCATCGGACCTTGCTTCTATCAACAGTCACATCCAGAGCTGTGTATTGTTTTTGCTTTGGCTCCATCCCTTCATTCTTTCTGGAGTTATTTCTCCACTGATCTCCAGTAGCATATTGGGCACCTACTGACCTGGGGAGTTTCTCTTTCAGTATCCTATCATTTTGCCTTTTCATACTGTTCATGGAGTTCTCAAGGCAAGAATACGGAAGTGGTTTGCCATTCCCTTCTCCAGTGGACCACATTCTGTCAGATCTCTCCACCATGACCCTGCCCGTCTTGGGTTGCCCCACAGGCATGGCTTAGTTTCATTGAGTTAGACAAGGCTGTGGTCCTAGTGTGATTAGATTGACTAGTTTTCTGTGAGTATGGTTTCAGTGTGTTTGCCCTCTGATGCCCTCTTGCAACACCTATCGTCTTACTTGGGTTTCTCTTACCTTGGGCATGGGGCATCTCTTCACGGCTGCTCCAGCAAAGCGCAGTCATTGCTCCTTACCTTGGATGAGGGGTATCTCCGTGGGTGTGCCCATTTATCAATTCAGTTCAGTCGCTCAGTTGTGTCCAACTCTCTACAACCCCATGGACTGCAGCATGCCAGGGCTCCCTGTCCATCACCAACTCCTGGAGCTTGCTCAAACTCATGTCCATCAAGTCGGTGATGCCATCCAATAATCTTATCCTCTGTCATCCCCTTCTCCTCCTGCCTTCAATCTTTTCCAGCATCAGGGTCTTTTCCAATGAGTCAGTTCTTCACATCAGGTGGCCAGAGTATTGGAGTTTCAGCATCAGTCCTTCCAATGAATATTCAGGACTGATTTCCTTTACGATGACTGGTTGGATCTCCTTGCAGTCCAAGGGACTCTCAAGAGTCTTCTCCAATATCACAATTCAAAAACATCAATTCTTCAGCACTCAGCTTTCTTTATAGTCCAACTCTCACATCCATACATGACTACTGGAAAAATGATAGCCTTAACTAGATGGACCTTTGTTGGCAAAGTAATGTCTCTACTTTTTAATGTTATCTAGGTTTGTCATAACTTTTCTTCCAAGGAGTAGGTGTGTTTTAATTTCATAGCTGCAGTCACCATCTGCAGTGATTTTGGAGCCCCAAAAAATAAAGTCTGCCACTGTTTCCACTGTTTTCCCATCTGTTTGCCATGAAGTGATGGGATCAGATGCCATGATCTGTTTTCTGAATGTTGAGCTTTAAGCCAACTTTCTCACTCTCCTCTTTCACTTTCATCAAGAGGCTCTTTAGTTCTTCTTTGCTTTCTGCCATAAGGGTGGTGTCATCTGCATATCTGAGGCTATTGATATTTCTCTAGGCAATCTTCATTCCAGCTCGTGCTTCATCCAGCCCAGAGTTTCTCATGATGTACTCTGCATAGAAGTTAAATAAGCGGGGTGACAATATACAGCCTTGACGTACTCCTTTTCCTATTTGGAACCAGTCTGTTGTTCCATGTCCAGTTCTAACTGTTGCTTCCTGACCTGCATACAGGTTTCTCAAGAGGCAGGTCAGGTGGTCTGGTATTCCCATCTCTTTCAGAATTTTCCACAGTTTATTGTGATCCACACCGTCAAAAGCTTTGGCATAGTCAATAAAGCAGAAATAGATGTTTTTCTGGAACTCTCTTGCTTTTTTGATGCTCCAACAGATGTTTGCAATTTGACTTCTGATTCCTCTGCCTTTTCTACAACCAGCTTGAATATCTGGAAGGTCATGGTTCATGTACTGTTGAAGCCTGGCTTGGAGAATTTTGAGCATTAATTTGCTAGTGTGTGAGATGAGTTCAATTGTGTGGTAGTTTGAACATTCTTTGGCATTGCCTTTCTTTGGGATTGGAATGAAAACTGACCTTGTCCAGTCCTGTGGAATTTGCCCCAGATGGGAGAAGAGCTTTCTAATGCTGAGGCAAACCGAGGTCAAAGACAGGCTATCCCCACTCACTCTGAAGATTCAGGTTAGAGATGACCTGTTGCAACATCTAATGGGTGTGTGGCCACTTCAAATTGTGAGGAAAGTGTAGACAGTGGGAATGAAGAGCTGAAAATTCTCCTTTTCCAAATCATCCTTGGTGACCACAGGGCACATTCAGCTGTTAAGAGTCTGGGGTGAGGGGAATGGTAGGTGCTTGACAGCAGACTCCTCACAAAGGATTCCATAGAAAGAACTATAGAGCAGACCCTCAAATTCAAGGCCAAATGTGACTTCTCATCAGATGTGAGAGCTAGGTGATTGATAACAAGCCAGCCTTGTCTTCAAGGCTGCAGGAACCCAAGCCATGTGAGAGTTACACTGGCCACAAACTTCAGTTGTGTGTGACAGCGGGGCAACCAGGAACATCTAGTATGAGGTTCCTGAATCTTCCCCACCTCCAAAACCCTGGAAGCCACAGCCCTTCCATGCACCTTAGAAACAAAGCAGAATAAAAGGAGTGAGGGATGCTTCTGTCATTGACGGGCATTTTTATCCAAGAAAGACTACTTTCTAAATGGACTATTCAAATTCCCAGATCCAATGCAGCTTTAAACCACATAGAACATTTGAATGTTTTTCTTGGTAATTAGTAAATAGGGATTTTGGAGGAAGGCAATTAGTTATGACTATAATAAACAAATTACATTTATACTGTACATTTGAATTGTGAGGTGAATTACATTTGTGAATCTGCTACCTCTAGTTCTGCCCACTCATGAAAATCTTAATTCAAATCGTCAGCAAGTTCCGTCCCCACAGTGGGTTCTTTATATTGAGATTTTGTGGTTACAACCTAAGAAGTGCTGAAAAAAAAAACAGTAAATCTATGCACTGCAAAAATAACAGCAGAATTGCCTTAGGTATAAATGTATAAAAACATCTACGGAGGATACAGAATTAAGTTCTCACACTTCCTTTTCTCCTCCAAAGGAAGCAAGGAAGAACCTCTAGCTATGGCTTCTGGGCTTCTCTCTCTTCTCTAGTCTCGCTTCTTCCTTTTATGTTGCCTGAGCTTCTCCTCTGCACCATCCAGGTTGTCTTGTCTCATATCCTAGGGGTTGCTTTTTCAGGACCTTTTTTTATTGTTTCTCTAACATACTTGCTCTAAGCACCCCCATGTGAAAGTGAAAGTGTTAGTCATGTCCGACTCTTTGTGATCCCATATACAGTAGCCCTCGAGGCTCCTCTGTCCACGAAATCCTCCAGGCAAGAATACTGGACTGGGTAGCCATTCCCTTCTGCAGAGGATCTTCCTGACCCAGGTATCGAATCTGGGTCTCCAGCATTGCAGGCAGATTCTTCACCAGGGAAGCCCCACGCCCCGCAAGTACCCTCATGGATACACTCTATTCATTAAATCTCGGTAGGATGGTCTCTGCTAATGAATCTCTACCAAGGTTTTCTGCTTCACACATGTACCAACACACACTGTGCCTTCCTGATTTATAATCCTGAGTTTGCCTTGAGTCACTTGCCAAGCCCTAGAAGTTCTCTTTCTAGCAGTAATGCTCTCTGTCCTAGCCTCTGCATGAGTGAACTGGGCATGAAAAACATCTTCAAGAGTTACTGAAAATGGTTTTCGTCAGAGTCAAGCCCAAGGATGCTGTGAGAATTTCTCTGCAACATCATTAATCACCCCAGACGCAGTTGTGTATAGTATATTGACTTTACCATTAAAAGGTATCTTAAACATTGCATCGTTCCTGCACATTTTCCTCTGGATTTATGCTTACAGTTACATTTTTGGCAGCAGTAGTTTTCGCATTTATCACTTGCTGCTTTGGATGAATTGCTTGAATTTTTAGTTTAGTTTTTTTTTTTTTTTTTTTTTCTTTACTACTCTTCTGAATGTCTTAAACTTTTACAGTTACATGAGTACATTGCCTTTGGTTAGTCAAACTAGAGTTTAGAACTTAAAGAAGTTATATTTAATGAGATTGTAAGAAAATTCTTCTTGGGGACATTTCACAGTCTAGTAATTAAAATATGTATTCCTCTGTGAAATCAAAGGATAATCTCTCTCTAATGCAGTCAAATTGTCATAAAAAAATAGAAGGAGCATCTTCTTTTCTGTTCTGCTCATATATAAACCCATTTTTAAATCCAGGTATTAAATAGAAAATAGGAAAATAAATATTTCATTTCCATGAGATGGGCACTGAAACCAACAAGCAGCATATTGAGGAGATGAAAATGAACTGTGTTTTCTTGTCTCATGTCCTAGATGTGGCTTCCTTTTAACAGGACCCTTATTGGCAAGCCTCTGGCCAGGTTAACATAGACACAGGAGAGAGAGAGAGCCCAAGACTTGCCCCTCCGTGTGAGACCTGCTACTTCTGGAATCTGGGGTGAAAGAAAGCAATGCAAAATGGAGGGGATGCAATTGGCCAATGTGAGAGCATATTCCCTAAGATATTATCTGTACGCATGCAATCCAGAAATCATTGACTCCTATTTTATACCAGGTATTGAACTGTGTTCTCTAGAAATAAGGGCACAGTTTCCACTTTCCAGGAGTTCATAGCCTAGAGGGGAAATAAGATATACACAAATGATCCCAGTAATCAGGAAGAGAGTAATGGCTGCAGTATACAGTACCAACCAGAATGCTGAAGAAGTGCAGAGGGAGAAAGAGACTGAGGTGTTTGGGAAAGGGTTCAAGCAGAACATGGCTTTCAAGCTGAGCCTTGAAGTTCATGAGTATGATTTCCCAAGGTAGGCATGAGGACTGTGGCTTTTCCAGGGGTGGAGAGGTAAGATTAAAATGTAGAGAGAGAGAAACCACAGGTCTATTCATGGCATAGAGTTGAAAAAAAGAGCAGAAATAGGACCAGGATGACAGAGGAAAGGGCAGCCACTGAGAGAAGAAAGCAAATTTGCTTCATAAAGGAGGAAAGGCAGGAGATTCTTAAGCCTTTCCTCCAAGCCCCGCTCTACACTCCCAAGGCACTGACAGAAAATCAGAACCGTGTTCAAAGACTGCATAACTAAGGGAGATAGGTTTGTTCAACAGACAGTAAAGTGGGCTATTGGAGTGCATAATCCCCTAGAACAAGGAGGGCTGACTATGTTAGGGAGCATCGCCATTCTGCTGTGTTATTAGTTCCAGTTGGCTGATTTAACAATCGGTGCCTCATTAGAAGTAAAAATGTAAACCAGATCAAACAAAATTTACATGAAATGTTTTATTCAGCTGAGTTTTCCCTGAAATTCAAATTAGCTAGATAAAAACAAAAACAGTGGAAGACAGTTAACAAAGCCAAATTTTCCTAAGATCTCTGTATATTTCAGGCATAATTTTGCAGTAAGGCTGGCACTAGAATAGGGGACCATTTGCTTATATTCAATCAAAACTACTCCATCTAGAACAGAGATATTCTGTGACCCATTAGACTTCTAACAGGATTATTTTAAGAAATTTGGAGAATTCCGTACATAATCATCTAGAAGTCTGTGATTAATGTGAAAGCAAAAGAACATCTTCTGTCAAATAAAGGGAATACAGAATTTTCATTTATTAAGAATGAACTCACTCTACGATCCTATTTCATGTTTCTGAAGACACAACTCTCAAAGAAACAATTGAGGGCATTAGACATGCAATTTCAAACTGTCCAGTGAGCAATGTGTGTGGCTGCTGTTTATGCTCATTATTCACAAAACCGTTCTTTGTGAATGTGTCCTTTAATTTGGGGAAGGATCCAAGCAGCATGATGATTCTAGAATCATCACCATTTAATATGAATTAAGAGGCTTTCAAAGGAAGACACTGCTTGATAGGACCATCCATATGAAACAGTTAATCATATATAGCCAATAAGACCTCGGTATCTAAGGGAAAGGGGCAGAATCAAACACAGCAAAGGGGAGAAAGGGGTCACATAGCTTACCTGGACTTTGCAAATCTTCCTCATTTTTCTGTCTTATCTGACTTAATGCAAGACTGAGCCAGCCATTTTCCTCAATAAATCTAGTTTAAACAGCTGCTTAGAAAGAAAATGTAACTAGGTCAATGCACATTAAAAAGATGACCTAAATTTTTCTCCTAATGATTTAATAAATGCTTGACTAGAAATAGGAAAAAAGAGATTTTTAAGGGAAAAGATGAAGTAACAGCTTATCATACTTCAGCAAATTTACACTCTGAGGGAAAACACCTATCTTATTTTCTATAAAGGTGCTTAGTCAAATACAAAATTACTATACAGACAATCTAAGTAGAGACTAAGAAAATGAACACATCTCCACCTGCCTTTAGAAAAACTAATGACTGATTAAAAAGTGTTCTAACCATTAATCCTACATACTAACTTAAAATAACAGGTCAGCATGGAACAACAGAAGGAGAAGGAATCCTTGTGATTTTAGGTGAGGGTAGTAAAGTTTGCTTGCAGAAAGCAATGGCACCCACTCCAGTACTCTTGCCTGGAAAATTCCATGGACAGAGGAGCCTGGTGGGCTACAGACCATGGGGTCGCGAAGAGTCGGACACGACTGAGCGACTTCACTTTCACTTTTCACTTTCATGCATTGGAGAAGGAAATGGCAACCCACTCCAGTGTTCTTGCCTGGAGAATCCCAGGGACAGCGGAGCCTGGTGGGCTTCCGTCTATGGGGTCACACAGAGTCGGACACAACTGAAGTGACTTAGCAGCAGCAGCAGTAGCAGCAAAGTTTGCTAATAATTCAACTGCCAAAAATTGCAAATTTGGAAAGGCTTGGAAATCTGTTTTAAAGACAAAATAATCAATTGTTTCAATTGACACAACCAATCAGGTCAACCATCAGTTCTTGGGGTGTTTGGATTATTGGGTTTCTCTCCCATCTCTAGTCTCGCTTCTTCTTTTCATGTTGTCTGAACTTCTCCTGTGCACCATCCAGGTTTTCTTCTTTCATGTCCTAGGTGTCACTGAAAACTCAGGATTACTGAACACTTACTGCTTCCCAGACATTGTATAGACCACATAGAGTTTGGTGAAACAAAATTGAGGAAGACACAGTCTCCATCCTTAGTACAGTTCAGTCGCTAAGTTGTGTCTGACTCCTTGCTGCCCTATGGACTGCAGCACACCAGGCCTCCCTGTCCATCACCAATACCAGAGTTTACTCAAACTCATGTCCATTGAGTCAGTGATGCCATCCAACCATCTCATCTTCTGTCATTCCCTTCTCCTCCCATCTTCAATCTTTCCCAGCATCAGGGTCTTTTCCAATGAGTCAGTTCTTCACATCAGGTGACCAAAGTATTGGAGTATTGGAGTTTCAGCTTCAGCATCAGTCCTTCCAATGAATATTCAGGACTGATTTCCTTTAGGATGACTGGTTGGATCTCCTTGCTGTCCAAGAGACTCTCAAGAGTCTTCTCCAACACCACAGTTTAAAAGCATCAGATCTTCAGTGCTCAGCTTTCTTTATAGTCCAACTCTCACATCCTTACATGACCACTGGAAAAACCATAGCTTTGACTAGACAGACAATTGTTGGCAAAGTAATGTCTCTGCTTTTGAATATGCTGTCTAGATTGGTTATAACTTTTCTTCCAAGGAGCAAGCATCTTTTAATTTCATGGCTGCAGTCACCATCTGCAGTGATTTTAAGTGAAAGTGAAAGTGGAGTCGCTCAGTCGTGTCCGACTCTTAGCGACCCCATGGACTACAGCCCACCAGGCCCTCCGTCCATGGGATTTTCCAGGCAAGAGTACTGGAGTGGGGCGCCATTGCCTTTTCTGGCAGTGATTTTGGAGCCCCCCAAAATAAAGTCTGCCACTGTTTTCACTGTTTCCCCATCTATTTGCCATGAAGTGATGGGACCAGGCACCATGATTTTAGTTTTCTGAATGTTGAGCTTTAAGCCAACTTTTTCACTCTCCTCTTTCACTTTCATCAAGAGGCTCTTTAGTTCTTCTTTGCTTTCTGCCATAAGGGTGGTGTCATCTGCATATCTGAGGCTATTGATATTTCTCCAGGCAATCTTCATTCCAGCTTGTGCTTCATCCAGCCCAGCATTTCTCATGATGTACTCTGCATATAAGCAGGGTGACAATATACAGCCTTGACGTACTCCTTTTCCTATTTGGAACCAGTCTGTTGTTCCATCTCCAGTTGTAACTGTTGCTTCCTGACCTGCATACAGATTTCTCAGGAGGCAGGTCAGGTGGTCTGGTATTCTAATCTCTTGAAGAATTTTCCACTATTTGTTGTGATACACACAGTCAAAGGCTTTAGTGAAGTCAACAAAGCAGAAGTAGATGTTTTTCTGGAACTCTCTTGCTTTATCAATGATCCATCGGATGTTTACAATTTGACTTCTGGTTCCTCTGCCTTTTCTAAACCCAGCTTGAACATCTGGAAGATCACGGTTCACATACTGTTGAACCCTGCTTGCAGAATTTTGAGCATTACTTTGCTAGAGTATGAGATGAGTGCAATTGTGCGGTAGTTTGAACATTCTTTGGCATTGCCTTTCTTTGGGATTGGAATGAAAACTGACCTTTTCCAGTCCTGTGGCCACTGCTGAGTTTTCCAAATTTGCTGGCATATTGAGTGCAGCACTTTCACAGTATCTATCCTTAAGAAACTCACTACCTAAATGTGAGGGGAAGGAGACCAGATATAAATAGAAAAATTAAAATACAATATGGCAAGTGCTATTTTAAAAAGTATGGAGTAAGCACTAGTAAGATCTAGATGTCAGAATACCTAATTCTGCTACTTTTTCCTCCTCCTTAAATCAAAACCCTTAAAATTCTTTTCTCACCCACCACCCTTCAAGGACAACCTAAATGTAATCCTGGGTACTCTGAAAAATCAACCAACATGAAAAGCAAATCTTTTCATTTAAAAGAAAGAAGCAAGTCAGAGCATCCCACTCCTAAATTGGGATGTAAGAATGAGTCTTTGCTAGCATTGTTTCAACTTCCCACAGGGTGAGCAAGAAGGTAATATTCTTGCAAAGTGTCTTTTCCAAGAAATGGGTCTTCAAAGAGCCTGTATCCATTCCATCACTAGGGCCATAGACAGGTTACTTAACCTGTCTGAGCCTCAGTTTCTCCATCTGTAACATGGTCAGAATTATAATCCCTACCTCACACAGTTGCTGCCAGAATTAAATAAGGTTGCAATGCTAAAAAAAAAAAAAAAAAAGTGAGTGCTGGAGGGGAGGGAGTGGGCAAGTAAAGTACCTGAATTCTTTAATTAATGCTCAATAAGTAGTCACTCTGATTAAATAAATCAACTTCTGAAGATGCTGCCTATTGTATATGCATGAGTTCCCAAAAGGCTTTTTACAGCTATGGGGCAGGCAGCATAATGAATTTCATTTGGATCTGGGGAATATATTTTACTCCGTGTACATTGTCTTGAAGCTACATTGCCAACGTTAGGTTTTTAAATGTAATTGCTTTATTGCACCATGGTTATCAGTCTTTTGAGTTAATATATAATTTCATCTTTAACAGTTATTATAAAGCTCAACACTGAAAAAACTGGCACAGCTGTAGGACAGAAAAGTGATGATATTGGTAATGCATGATATCCAGAAGGAATGGGAGGAGAAAATTTGAGCAGAAAGTTTTTCAACAGGGAAGGTTCACTGAAATGTAGCTTTACTGGCCAGAAGCCTGAGTGCCTTGAATGGAGGTTTCACGCTGGTGAAGTCTTTCAACCGGACAAAGGTTTTCAAGTGGAAAACTTAAGCACAAATTAAAAAAATATTATGAAGAAAACCTAGCCTTCCAAAGCAGTGCCGTAACCTTTCCAACTGGCTGCCCTACACTTCAGAACTAAGAGGGTGAGAGAACTTAGTTGTTCAGATGTATGATCTGAACACATCTGGCTTTTAAGAGCTTTATTTAAGCGATCCTTTTGCAAAAAGCTGCTTGTGCTCACAGAATGCACATTTAACCTGCAGCTTCCCAAACACTTTTTGTCAGCCTTCCGTCCCTACTGCTTAGCTCTTACTCTTTCTAGGCTGGGAATGCTCCCTGTCCCATCTCCCCTTTCTGCTTGTTTCAACCATATTCAATAAGTAAGACTTATTCAAAGGCCATCTTTTCCAGGGAGTCCTCTCAGCATCTTTGGTTGTGATTTTTTTTCTTGGTCCTCTGTATTTTTATGACATTTGATTTTTGTCTTGAAGTGAAGTCTCTCAGTCGTGTCCAACTCTTTGCGACCCCATGGACTGTAGCCTACCAGGCTCCTCCGTCCCTGGGATTCTCCAGGCAGGAATACTGGAGTGGGTTGCCATTTCCTTCTCCAGGAGATCTTCCCAACCCAGGGATTGAACCCAGGTCTCCTGTATCGCAGGCAGACGCTGTACCACCTGAGCCACCAGGGAAGCTCGATTTTTGTCTTGATCACACGTAACTACACACTAGGGAGATGTGTGACCCATGTCCACCTCTTCTGGGTGTGAACTCTTTAAGCTTCAGGACTCTGACTTCCACATCTTTGTACACAGTGCAAATACTTATAGCCTTATAGCCCAGGTTATTTGAAAATCTCTCTGATCTAATTGACAGAACAAAAAATAAATGGCTTAAAAGTTACAAAGTGCACTATTTATGACTTCATAGCAAGAGTAATAGCAGATACTGTGCTGGCCAAAAACCCATCTTTTTCTGGAGAACCGCCTTCACTCACTATCAGTAACATCAGAGGGGCCTCAAGAAATTATTGAACCATAATCCAACGCCTGGGCTTCCAGATGACCTACATTTTAAGCTTAAGACCAGTGAACCATTTCATAAATTGAACTGGCAAAACTTTTACAAACATGCTCCTGGGATTCAGCCTTTCTTGGAAGAGAATTGCTTGGGTGGACTCAGGATTATTGGACTCATCACTGTATTTGGAGCTCCTTTTACCAAAGGTTAGCATTTGGAGGGAAAATAAGAACATATATGACCATTTCCTCCTTGCCTCCTTTACCTTCTTCCTCTTTTTTTTTTTTTAACAAAGTGCTTAACACTCTTAAAAATATTATCTCTTTCATCTATTACATATTGATTGTTTATTGTCTATCTTCCTCACTAGAATGTAATCTCCACAAGCAGTCTTTGTTTTGTTCACTGATGGATCCAAAGAGTATCTAACAATGCTTTGCACACAGCAGGCCCTCAATAAATTCATTGGAGAAATGGATAAAAAAGTGAATAACAGACTACCTCCTAACAAGTATTTCTTTGCTGATAAGATAAGCAAAGGGCCAGGGGTGGAAGTGCTGAAGATATAGGAAGATTGAAGAGATTTAATATGCCAAGGAAAAGGGAATATATATGAGACTCTGTGTGTGTGTGTGTGTGTGTGATTACAGATAGTCTCAGGTAAATAATGTGGGGAGAAAAACCAAATGCTAAAAATTTAGCTATGCCCACAATGTCTGAAAAGTGGAAGTGTTAGTCACTCAGTTGTGTCCAACTCTTTGCAACCCCATGGACTCTAGCAAGCCAGACTCCTCTGTCCATGGAATTCTCCAGGCAAGAATACTGGAGTGGGTTGCCATGCCCTCCTCCAGGGGATCTTCCTGACCCAGGTATTGGACTTGGGTCTCCTGCATTGCAGGCAGATTCTTTACCAGGTGACCTGCAATGTCTAGGAGAGTCAAAAGTATAGTTAGCAGGAAGAAGACAATGTGCCATTGGCTGGTTTTGTGTGAGTGTGCAGAGGGTGCTCAAAACATTACTCTTTCCTGCTGAGTCCCTCCTCAGATGGTTTCGAGCAGGTTTTTCAGCACTGTTGACATCTGGGGCTGGCTGAGTCTCTATTGGGGAGCTGTCCCATACATCACAGAGTAGTTAGCACCTGGCCTTACTCACTAGACACCAAGTTGCAAGTAGCCAAATATGACTCTAGAAAAGGCCAAATGCTTGCCAGATGAAAGTGGAGCAACTTACCCCTGCTGTAAAGCACTGGTTGAGAGTCTGTCTGGGATGAGTCTTACAGTCTTTTTCTCTCTGGTCTCTCTTCCTTTTCTCTCTTGCCTCCATCTTCCACATCAGCATTTTCAACCCCTCTGGTCTCTCCTCAAGGCCCCAGCTCCATCCTGGAGACTTTTCAAATTCAGACTGGCCACCATTCCTGGATTTTTCCTGAAAACCTGGTGATCCTTCCTGGCCATTGCAGAAGTTTACATCATCATTCTTCATAACCAAGCATCTACAAAAAGCAAACATACAGAAAGGAAGCAAATTAACCTCGCTAATAGCAATCACCTTTCAGAACATAATTTCTGAGCACTGTTAGAAAAATCACTACTATACCTCCGCCAGAGGAAAGAGAAGGGACGAGGAGGAAGAGAGAACCTTCTTTGCTACACAACTATTCTCACACCCTGTTTATCTCAGAAGTGGGAGTAAAGATGTTCCACAATGATGAGCACACAAAAACTACAATCTTTTCAGTAATAGATTTAACTCAGACTGACTTTCACTTCTGGTAACTAAGATAGAGGCTAAAATTTATACCCTCCCCCAGTTTTTTGGGCTCCAAAATCACTGCAGATGGTGACTGCAGCCATGAAATTAAAAGACACTTACTCCTTGGAAGGAAAGTTATAACCAACCTAGACAGCATATTCAAAAGTAGAGACATTACTTTGTCAACAAAGGTCCGTCTAGTCAAGGCAATGGTTTTTCCAGTGGTCATGTATGGATGTGAAAGTTGGACTGGGAAGAAAGCTGAGTGCCAAAGAACTGATGATTTTGAACTGTGGTGTTGAAGAAGACTCTTGAGAGTCCCTTGGACTGCAAGGATATCCAACCAGTCTGTTCTAAAAGAGATCAGTCCTGGGTGTTCTTTGGAAGGACTGATGCTAAAGCTGAAACTCCAATACTTTGGCCACTTCATGCAAAGAGTTGACTCATTGGAAAAGACCCTAATGCTGGGAGGGAGTGGGGGCGGGAGAGGGAACAACAAAGGATGAGATGGCTTTATGGCATCACCGACTCGATGCACATGAGTTTGGGTGAACTCCGGGAGTTGGTGATGGGCAGGGAGGCCTGGCATGCTACAATTCATGGGATCACAAAGAGGGGGCCACGACTGAGCGACTGAACTGAACTGAACTGAACTAGTGATATGGGAGTAAGATTCTTTATTCCATTAGTTCTGATGTTTTTTCCAATTAGTTCTTAAGCATCAAAATCCACATCAGAGTCCAGCAGAAGCCAGGAGGGGTAGAGAGAGGTATTTAGAAATAGTTTAGCCTTCAGTCTTGATTTGTGCCTAAAAGAATGTTTTTTAAAAGGCTGCTTTAGCCTTTAAATAGTTTTGCAAGTCACATTTCATGACAACACTGTCTAGAAAAAATGCACTGTGAGCCCAAGGCACCAGCACAGAATCAAAACATCCACTATAAATATCATGGTGAATCAGATTGCACTGGGACAAATTAACTCCCCAGGAGCAAGTTTGAGATTTTCCAGGAAGCCTTGATTCTTTCAGGGCATTATAGGGATCATTCAAAGTGCAAAAATTTATGAGATCTCTAAACACACGGCTACACAGCACACACCCACAGTACAATTAAACTGGGAGCTCATTTTCCTGAATTCACAGCAAGGACATAAAAAGCAGAGACAGAAGGTTGATCTAAATTAGATACTGTTTCCTCCAAACCTTTAAAAACCTTGTACATTTTTTCCTCCCGTACAACCAGCTTTCCATACCTCCAGCCTATTTACTTACAGATTTTTAGCTTTGAAAGTGATACAACTAAAAAGATACAAGTCTCCCTTAGGCCACATCCTCCAAAAGACCAGCTGAAGGTGCTTTCAATTGCAATCTGCCCTGAGAATGTTTGGCTTAATCTCCACTACAGCATCTGCTTTCAAACTACAGTGGCCCAGAAGAAGGAAGGCCGAGGGAACAGGATGGGAAAAGGAGAGACATCAAAAGCACTGCAGAGCATCCTCTGGGTGCTGTGAAGTGAAAAGAGAATAATTATTTTGGGGGGAAATCAGACAAACAAACTAGACACAGTAGCTCTCTTTTTAAATAAATGAATGGACTATATAGTTAAACATACCGAAAACATTTTCCTAAAAGCTGATGCAATGTAAGAAGCTGAAGCTGAACAGTTCTATGAAGACCTACAAGACCTTCTAGAACTAACACCCAAAAAAGATGTCCTTTTCATTATAGGGGACTGGATAGCAGAAGTAGAAAGTCAAGGAACACCTGGAGTAACAGGCAAATTTGGCCTTGGAGTACGGAATGAAGCAGGGCAAAGGCTAATAGAATTTTGCCAAGAGAATGCACTGGTCATAGCAAACACCCTCTTCCAAAAACACAAGAGAAGACTCTACACATGGACATCACCAGATGGCCTACACCGAAATCAGACTGATTATATTCTTTGCAGCCAAAGATGGAGAAGCTCTATACAGTCAAGCAAAAACAAGACCAGGAGCTGACTGTGGCTCAGATCATGAACTCCTTATTGCCAAATTCAGACTTAAACTGAAGAAAGTTGAAACCACTAGACCATTCAGGTATGACCTAAATCAAATCCCTATGATTATACAGTGGAAATGAGAAATAGATTTAAGAGACTAGATCTGATAGACAGAGTGCCTGGTGAACTATGGATGGAGGTTCATGACATTGTACAGGAGACAGGGAGCAAGACCATCCCCACGGAAAAGAAATGCAAAAAAGCAAAATGGCTGTCTGAGGAGGCCTTACAAATAGCTGTGAAAAGAAGGGAAGCAAAAAGCAAAGGAGTAAAGGAAAGATATACCCATTTGAATGCAGAGTTCTGAAGAAGAGCAAGGAGAGATAAGAAAGCCTTCCTCAGTGATCAGTGCAAAGAAACAGAGGAAAATAATAGAATGGGAAAGACTAGAGATCTCTTCAAAAAAATTAAAGATACCAGGGGAACATTTCATGCAAAGATGGGCTAGATAAAGGACAGAAATGGTATGGACCTAACAGAAGCAGAAGGTATTAGGAAGAGGTGTCAAGAATACCCAGAACTGTACAAAAAAGATCTTCATGACCCAGATAATCAGGATGGTGTGATCACTCACTCACCTAGAACCAGATATCCTGGAATGTGAAGTCAAGTGGGCCTTAGGAAGCATCACTACAAACAAAGCTAGTGGATGTGATGCAATTCCAGTTGAGCTATTTCAAATCCTAAAAGATGATGCTCTGAAAGTACTGCACTCAATATGCCAGCAAATTTGGAAAACACAGCAGTGGCCACAAGACTGGAAAAGGTCAGTTTTCATTTCAATCCCAAAAAAAGGCAATGCCAAAGAATGCTCAAATTACCGCACAATTGCACTCATCTCACGTGCTAGCGGCTTCCCTGGTGGCTCAGATGGTAAAGCAGCTGCCTGCAATGTGGGAGACCTGGGTTTGATCCCTGGGTTGGGAAGAACCCCTGGAGAAAGAAATGGCACCCCACTCCAGTACTCTTGCCTGGAAAATTCCATGGACGGAGGAGCCTGGCAGGCTACAGTCCATGGGGTCGCAAAGAATCGGACATGACTGAGCAACTTCACTTTCACTTTCACATGCTAGTAAAGTAATGCTCAAAATTCTCCAAGCCAGGCTTCAGCAATATGTGAACCATGAACTTCCAGATGTTCAAGCTGGTTTTAGAAAAGGCAGAGGAACCAGAGATCAAATTGCCAACATCCGCTGGATCATCAAAAAAGCAAGAGAGTTCCAGAAAAACATCTACTTCTGCTTTATTGACTATGCCAAAGCCTTTGACTGTGGAAAATTCTGAAAGAGATGGGAATACCAGACCACCTGAGCTGCCTCTTGAGAAACCTGTATGCAGGTCAGGAAGCAACAGTTAGAACTGGACATGGAACAACAGACTGGTTCCAAATAGGAAAAGGAGTACGTCAAGGCTGTATATTGTCACCCTGCTTATTTAACTTATATGCAGAGTACATCCAGCAAATGCCAGGCTGGATGAAGCACAAGCTGGAATCAGGATTGCCGGGATAAATGTCAATAATCTCAGATATGCAAATGACACCACCTTTATGGCAGAAACCGAAGAAGAACTAAAGAGCCTCTTGATGAAAGTGAAAGAGGAGAGTGAAAACGTTAGCTTAAAGCTCAACATTCAGAAAACTAAGAACATGGCATCCAGTCCCATCACTTCGTGGCAAATAGATGGGGAAACAGTGTCAGACTTTATTTTGGGGGGCTCCAAAATCACTGCAGATGGTGACTGCAGCCGTGAAATTAAAAGATGCTTACTCCTTGGAAGGAAAGTTATGACCAACCTAGATAGCATATTAAAAAGCAGAGACATTACTTTGCCAACAAAGGTCCATCTAGTCAAGGCTATGGTTTTTCCAATAGTCATGTATGGATTTGAGAGTTGGACTATAAAGAAAGCTGAGGGTTGAAGAATTTTTGCTTTTGAACTGTGGTGTTGTAGAAGACTCTTGAGACCCTTGGACTTCAAGGATTTCCAACCAGTCCATCCTAAAGGAAATCAGTCCTGAATATTCATTGGAAGGACTGATGTTGAAGCTAAAAATCCAATACTTTGGTCACCTGATATGAAGAACTGACTCATTGGAAAAATCCCTCATGCTGGGAAAGATTGAAGCTGGAAGGAGGAGGGGAAGACAGAGGATAAGATGGTTGGATGGCATTACCGACTCAATGGACGTGAGTTTGAGTAAACTCTGGGTGTTGGTGATGGACAGGGAGGCCTGGTGTGCTGCAGTCCATGGGGTTGCAAAGAGTTGGACACGACTGAGCATCTAAACTGAAGTGAACTTAATGTCAAGTACAATAAGATTGGAGTAAGATAATCTCATGCATTTTATTCCTGGAAGGTGAATTTGTGATAGATTTAAAAGAAAATTAGAAATGGAGCTTATGAGGAAGAATGGGAGAGAATGATGTTTAAAAAATTATCTTTATAATAGGACATCTAAAGCCCCAATGTTTATAATAAATATTTAAAGCTATTACTCATCTTTATTGAAATAAAATATGTCATATCAATTATATTAAAAGTTGGGTTCTGGTTCCCATTCTGTCAGTAATCAATCTCTGTGACCTTATGTATACTTCCCTTCTCTTTATCTCTGTTTCCCAGCTTTTTAAGTCAGACAATTAGACTAGATTATGTCTTGTACATGTACATGCTTAGTCACTTCAGCTGTGTCTGACTCTTTGCAACCCTATGGACTGTAGCCCACCAGTCTCCTCTGTCCCTGGGATTCTCCAGGCAAGAATACTGGAGTGGGTTGCCATGCCCTCCTCTAGGGGATCTTCCCAACCCAAGGATCAAACCCACGTCTCTTGTGTCTTCTGCATTGGAGCCACCTGGGAAGACCCCAGATTATGTCTTAAACACTACTGAAGTGAATAGACAAAATTTGTGTAGTTTCTGGGGTTCTTTTAGTCCTGAAGACTTATCTGGAAAATATGTAAAGGTAATACAACATTTTTTTTTCCCTTTGCTCTTTATTTTGAAAACACCCAAACTGCCTTAGTTGCTCAGAACTCTCTTCAAGAACAAGGAACATCAACATACCCATAAAATGAATTCTAGGTATTTGTGGAATAGGCAGTTCTTGAAAGAATGTGGAATAAATGGCCTGTAAAGGCCCTTCCCTCTCATTTTTTGAACTGTTCTAATTGTTTACCTTTCTAACTAGACTGAGAATTATATTATCCAAGAGAGAGAAAAATATAAGCAATCTAATGCATTAAAAGGAATTACAGAATATCCCATGGGTGGTGGCCATCCATTATTGCCTAAAAATAAGAGCACTTAGTGATTGGAACTGAGCCAGGTAGTTTTTGTAGGGGGATTAAGGGACAGGGGAAAAGTCTGGAGTATGAGGCATGGCAGGGGAGGGCAAAATTGACCTATAATGAATAAGCCAGGGCTTTCAGCTAAGTATCTGGGAAAATCCAGCTGTGCTGCAGGAGCTGGATGGAAGTGAGTAAAAATGGTCAGGTTGGATGGTGAGGAAGGGAGGCTGGTCACTGAAAGTAAAATTCCCTGCTTCGTAGTTTTACCAAGGGCTCTTCTTGACCAGTGGAGAAGGAAATGGCAACCCACTCCAGTATTCTTACCTGGAAAATCCCGTGGACAGAGAAGCCTGGTGTGTTACGGTCCATCGTGTCTCAAGACTGAACACAGCACAGCTCCTTGTCCAGGTACAAAGTATTTGTTTAAGAATGTTGCCATATGCCAAGAGATGATTGGGCAGGTCTCTTTATCCCCAAATGAACAAGTACCAGATAAGAGTATTGGCCATCTCGTCCACTTCTCACGACTTCAAGGTATGTGTGAGGAGACCAATCGTACCGCGCCAGACCAAAGCTCCCCAGCTAGAAGAGCCAAAGTCCAAGGGGACTATCTCCTTTTACCAATTTAATTTCTAGAAAAACTCTAATTATCAAGCACTGGATTTCTTCCAGAAATTAGGAAAATGGTGACTTCATTGCTGAGTCAACTTGTCCTGTCAGACTGTCAATCATTGACTTTTCTTTTTTATTTTTTTTGCTCTTTGCTTTTAACACTTTTAAGTGGCAACAGTGGTGTATGAGGGAATGCGTGTGTCAGCTCAACTGGTATCCTGGTTCCTTGACCTTTGTGGCCCTTTGACCAGCCCTGGAACTCAATGAAAGTCTAATGCATAAAAAGAGGCTCTCTTCTTTTTCTCCTTGTCCAAAGTGAAGCCACTTTATACAACTCCATAAAGTACAATTTCTCCTTTTTTCCAGATTTAAGAGGGTTGACCATAAAATGGGACTGTAGGAGACTTTTTTTCTTAACTCTGAATCAGCAAACCAAAAATTAGAATTTATTGCATTCCTAGTACAGAGGTCAGGACACCAGAGCAAGGATTCAAGCCAACACAAAGACAAGAATTCCTTTTCCTTCCAGAGGGGCCTACTGCAATAATTCTTTGAAGTAGTCTAAAGAAGTTTTCATCCCATGAAAAACCTCCATCTGAAATACATTTATTTTTTAAAAGGTAGATATACACAGTCATCTTGTGAGACACATTTTATAAGCAATGCATAACCTAAAATGTTACTAATGAAAGGAAGTAGAATCACATCAATCCAATAATCCTGAAGAGCCATAAAATCTCTGATCTGCCTCTGGAGAAGGACTGGAGCTTATACCACTCTGCTGGTCAATAAACATTCCCAATTCCACTCAGAAAAATGTTGAGCTATGAGTCCAATGTTCTGAAAATATGTGGATGTAGAAATCAATTCTGAGCAAGACTCTCCTAATAAGGAGTTCTAAGTCTTTGTCTACAATGCCTTTCTAACGTTTTCAAAGAGTTCACAACTGACCCACCATTGAAGAGACATGTGCTTGCTCTGTTTCGCCCACAGAGGTCATACACTGATGGTGAAGAACTCTGCTGCCTTTCCCGGCTCCTTTGCTAGGGTTAAGAACATAATCTCCTGAATTAAAGGAAAACCTCTCAAGAACACACTTTATGCCAGTTGATTATCCACATTGATATACTCAACAGATGTCATTTACATGCACAAAACCCCTCCTTACACAATGAATGCATGCTAAAAATAACCCTTTCTGCTCCCACTCATAAAGAAGAATTGTAATGTAATGGCTATATGCAAGAAAAATTTTGAATTTGAGTTAACTTTTTTAAATTAAAATGTTCATAAAATGTAATACTTTATATTTCATAATAAATCATTTGTGATATATCCTTACTATAAAATAGGATACTTCTCTGTGTCATGGTAGCATATAAAGTAATAATTCTTAATAAATTATTCTGACCAAAGGACAAAAAGAAAATGAATATATTTCAGTAAAAAAAAAAAACAACAAAACAAAACTATACACAATGGATAGTTTGTCAGGAAGCTGTAAATTCACAAAAGGAAGCTTTCCCTGATTATTTGGCTCAGGGGTAGAAAAACTCTCTTCAAGCAAAATACTTTTCCACTAGAATATAGTCTTTGTCATGTTTAAGTCATGTCAATTGAGTTAAGACCATATTCTTTACTACACCAAGTAAGATGAAAGAGCTCAAGGTAGGAATTTAAATTGTGAGAGAATATGGGTCACATTTAAGTGATATTCAATTTGCTCCTTCACATGGCTTCCTCATAACTTGAGCTGTATCTCCACCCTTCCTAATCTCATTCCTGACACCACTTATTCTCCCACTTCCCCCCACCTGCAACCTCCCTCCATCATCATTACAAACTCCACTATTCCCTATCTTCCCTACAAACAGTCACACACAGAGTAACACTGTTCAAATCCCAGCTCTACCACTTACTGCCTGTGTAACCTAAGGCAAGTTTCTAAATCTCTGTGTTCCTCATTCCTCATCCTCAGCCCTAAATTAGGAATGACACCACTCAATTCATAGGGTCGTTATAAAGATTACAAGAAATTGTTCATGTGGAACACTTGGGAAGTGCCCACTGAATATTGGCTGTCAATAGTATTAATTTCTCTGCCTATAACATTTATTCCACTCCTCACCCCTTTTGGCATATTCAGTTCCTGCACATCTTTCAAACAGCATTTTAAACAGGAAATCAAATAACCACAATCTTGACTAGGTCAATATTCTTCTTGTTTATACTATGTCCATTATCAAAGGACTTCATATCCCCTGCTGCTGGTTTCTATGTACTGCTTTCTCCTACTAAACTGTTAGCTCCATGGAGGCAAATTCCATATCTATACTGTTGCCCATATTACTCCCACCCCTCACCAATGCTTAGTACATGTGACCTCAGTTGCTTCAGTCATGTTCAACTGTTTGCAACCCCATGGACTGTATAGCCCACCAGGCTCCTCTGTCCATGGGATTCTCCAGGCAAGAATACTGGAGTGGGTTGCCATTCCCTTCTCAAGGGGTTCTTCCCAGTCCAGAGATTGAACCCATATCTCTTACATCTCCTGCATTGGCAGGTGGATTCCTTACTGCTAGCGCCACCTGGGAAGCCCATTTGCACAAACCAGGCCCTCAAAATAATTTGTCAAAAGAATGAAAGAAGTAATGAATGAAAGTTGACTGGCAAGAGAAACTCACATTTGCTTGAATTTTAATTGTGTTTTAATTTTATTTCAAACATGGTTATGATTTCTTCTACATGTTTAATTGCCTACTCATAGGCATCACTTCTCTTCCACTCCCCAAAACTTCTGTTGCTACTGAAAGAAACAGAATGATGGCAGTTGCTCAATGAGAACAAGTTAAAAAATTATTTAAAATGGAAGCCATGAAAATTGCAAATCCTTCCTTGAACTTTTTCCTTTGTAAACCTCAACACAGAAGGCTGCTTCTATAGCCTAGTGTCTGGACCATATGGTCTGTACGTTGCTTACTGCTCTAACTTGCTATTTGCTTCACCAAAGTATATTTAGCTGATTTTACTTTTTAAAAAAGGAAAATATATAACATTGAATTCTTTATTTAAATCTATTATATTTAATCTGTAAAAGCTAAGTAAAACATCATTTTATTTTTACTAAAATCTTTGTTTCATGCTAAGGCTAAACTTAAGTTCTAGTTTTCCTCAGAATTTTAGGTTGTTCAATTTACATTATAAGGTTATGTATGGAAATGCTAACTCCACAGTGAAAGTTATTATGTTTGCAATTATTTAATTCTGTTACAAAATAATGTTTTTTCAATACCTATTAAATGTGTCTGAAATGTTTTCCTGTTCATGGTAAGAAATTTGCACAAATATCTAGTAAGTAATTATTGGTACGGAGAAGGCAATGGCACCCCACTCCAGTACTCTTGCCTGGAAAATCCCATGGATGGAGGAGCCTAGTAGGCTGCAGTCTATGGGGTCGTTGAGGGTCAGACACGACTGAGCGACTTCACTTTCACTTTTCACTTTCATGCACTGGAGAAGGAAATGGCAGCCCACTCCAGTGTTCTTGCCTGGAGAATCCCAGGGACGGGGGAGCCTGGTGGGCTGCAGTCTCTGGGGTCACACAGAGTTGGACACGACTGAAGTGACTTAGCAGCAGCAGCAGCGATTATAGGTAAAATGCTCACAATTGCATGATGAATAATGAATAATGACAATCATTAAATCCTAGGGATCCATGTATTTATTCAGCCAATATTTATTAAACATCGATAAGGTGTTAGACATTGTGCTAAGCAATGGGCATATAACAGCACAGACATGGACTTGGCCTCTTAGAAGAGAATGCTGGCATTAAAGAAATAAACCTCCAAAAAATGTAAATTATACTTATGGTAAAATCTATAAATAAAAAGGATACCAGCAGAGTTAATAACTGAGGGGACCTAATTTAGATTCAAGTGTTAGGAAAGTCTTCTCCAAGGATGCGGTATTTAAAGTAAAACTAAGAAAGAATTAACATCAATTCTACACAAACTTTCTCAGAAAATACAAGAGGAGAAAGTACTACATGAATTATTTAATAAGACTAATATTTCCCTGGTACCCAAATCAGACAAAGACAGTATAAGAAAGAAAACTCCAGAAAACATCCCTTATGAAATAGAAGCAAAATCTGTTAACAAAATGTTGTTGTTCAGTTGCTCATTCGTGTCCAACTCTTTGCTACCCCACGGACTGCAGCATGCCAGGCTTCCCTGTCCTGCACCATCTCCCAGAGCTTGCTCAAACTCATGTCCATTGAATCAGTGATGCTGTCAAACCATCTCATCCTCCTGCCACCCACTTCTCCTTTTGCCCTCAATCTTCCCCAGCATCAGGGTCTTTTCCAATAAATTGGCTCTTCACATCAGGTGGCCAAAGTATTGGAGCTTCAGCTTCAGCATCAGTCCTTCCAAAGAATATTCAGGGTTGATTTCCTTTAGGATAGACTGGTTTGAACTGCTTGCTCTCCAAGGCACTCTCAAAGGTCTTCTCCAGTACCACAGTTCAAAACCATCAGTTCTTTGGCACTCAGCCTTCTTTGTTGGCCAACTCTCATATCCACACATGACTACTAGAAAAACCATAGCTTTGAGTAGATGAAACTTTGTCAGCAAAATAATGTCTCTGCTTTTAATACACTGTCTATGTTTGTCATAGCTTAGCAAAATACTAGCAAATTGAACCCAAGAATATGAAAGCAATAATACATCATGAGAAAAGGTAAGGCTGGTTCAACATTCTGAAATCAATAGATGTAATTCACCATATCAACAGATTAAAGCAGAAGATCACATAATCATCACAAAAGATTTAGAAGAATGTATGTAACAAAATTTAACATCCATTCCTAATAAAAATCCTTTTAGCAAACAAGGATTAATAGAGAGTTTCCTCAGTGTGATGCAGAGAATCTCCAAAATGTCTCCAGCTAACATCACAGTTCACAGTGGGAACTGCCTGCTTCCCCGAGAGTGAGAACAAGACAAGGATGCCCTTTCTCACCACTCACATTCAACATCTCACCTGAGGTCTGCTCAGTGCGATAAAGGGAAAATTTTAAAAATGAAACAAAAGCAGATTGGAATGAATGGAATAAAACTATTTTCGGACAGCATGATTTCCTGTGGAGAAAATCCCAAAAAATTTATTTAAAAGTTAGTAGAACTACTAAGTCATTTTAGCAAGAGTTAAAAAACAGGTCAATTTTCTTATATCTTGTATTTCTGCATTTTTATAGTATTTCTGTATTTCTATTGCATTTCTATATGCTACTGCTGCTGCTGCTAAGTCACTTCAGTCGTGTCCGACTCTGTGCGACCCCATAGATGGCAGCCCACCAGGCTCCCCCGTCCCTGGGATTCTCCAGGCAAGAACACTGGAGTGGGTTGCCATTTCCTTCTCCAATGTAGGAAAGTGGAAAGTGAAAAGTGAAAGTGAAGTCACTCGGTGGTATCTGACTCTTAGCAACCCCAGAGACTACAGCCTACCAGGCTCCTCCGTCCATGGGATTTTCCAAGCAAGAGTACTGGAGTGGGGTGCCATTGCCTTCTCCTCTCTATATGCTAGCAATGAACAACTGGAACTTGAAATTTTAAAATAGTATAAAATGTAATATGTATAAATCTAACAAAATATATGCAGTTTCCATAAGCTGAAAATTACAGATGTTTAAAAAAGAAATCAAAGACCTAAATAAACGGAGAACTTGTATCATGTTTATTATTGGAAAACTCAAAGTTGAAATATAAATTGTTTTAAACTTATCTGTATTCAGTGAATTTCTAATCAAATCCCAGAAGACATTTTCTTTTGAAATTAACGAGCTGATTCTAAATTCATATGAAGACACAAAAGAACTAGAAAGCCAAAATAATTTTGAAAGAGAAGAACAAAATTAGAAGATTCACATTACTTGATTTCAAGACTTGTGATATTGGTAAAAGGCAGGCATATAGAGTAATAGAATACAATAAATACCAAAAATAAAGTGGCGTGTATATAGTCAATTGACTTTTCATCAAAATGCAAAGGCAATTCCATTAAGCATATTGTTTTTCAACAAATGGTACCAGAGCAACTGGGCATCTATAGGTAAAAAAAAACAATTTCAACCCACACCGTCTATCACATATAAAAAGGAGCTCAAAGTAGATCATACACATAAATGTAAAACTATAAAATTTCCAGAAGAAAACGTGAGGAAAATATTTATAATCTTGAGTTCTATAGAAACTTTTAGATATGACACAAAAATATGACTCATAAAAGTACTGACAAATTGGACATTATCATAACTTAAAACTTTTTTTCAAAATACACTGCTAAAAGAATTAAAAATCTACACACTGGTAGAAAATGTTTGCAAAGCATCTATCTAATAGGGGACTTGTATCTTAAATTCATAAAGAACTCTCAAGTCTCAATAATAAGAACTCTCAAATTCTCAATAATAATAAAAAACTCTCAAGCCTCAAAAAATCCATGAAAAAGCCATGGGCAAAAGATTTCAACATATATTTCATCAAGTAATATATACATATGACAAGCTCATGAAAAGATGTTGAACAAAATGAGTCATGAAGAAAATAAAAATTAACACCATAATGAGATACTATTACATTCCTATTAGAAGGACTAAAAAAGAAAAAAAGCAGAGGAATGACAGTATCGTATTCTGGCAAGGGTGTGGCACACCTGGAATACTCATATTAATACATTGCTGGGGGGAAGTACAAAACTGGAACCACTTGAAGAAACATTTTGGCAACTTCTTATAAAATTAAACAAACACCATATGACTCAGCAATTCCAGTCTCTTGGTACTTATCTAAGAGAAATGATCATGTATATTAATATACAAGTCTGTAAGCAAATATATACACTGAGTTTACTCATAATCCTCAAAAACTGGAAAAAAACCAAATGTCCTTCAACTGCAAATGGATAGACAAAGTGTGGTTCAGTTCAGTTCAGTTCAGTCGCTCAGTCGTGTCCAACTCTTTGCAACCCCATGAATCGCAGCACGCCAGGCCTCCCTGTCCATCATATATGCAGTTGAACAGTACTCAGAAATAACAAGGAAAGAACTACTAATACAACAACTTGGCTGAATCTCAAATGAATTATGCTAAGCAAAAGAAACAAGACTCAAAGTCTAGACTGAATCCATATGTGTAACATGTTTGCCCAGGGCTGGGCCTCAGGCAAGAGGTTGATTACAAATACTCACAAGGTAATAATATTTTATCATGATGGAATTGTTTGTATTGATTGTGGTGGTAATGGTGGGTACATGACTGTAAGAGCTGTTTAAAATTTGAGAACGCTACACTAAATAGAGTAGGTTTTAATATATTTAAAGTATATCTCAGTAAACCTGATCCCCCAACTTAATAGTTACCATTTATAGAGTATACTTTTAAGAATTTTCAAACCCTCAAGAAAACAGAATATAAGCATATGTATAACCAAATCACTTTGCTGTATACCTGAGACTAACACAATATTGTAAAACAACTATACTTCAAATAAAAAAAAAAGAATTTGCAAATCCTCATTTATATGCAAAGAAGCTACTATGCTTCCTTTTTTAAGGCAAAGTGGCAAAGATCTAGAATAGTATTGCCTTGTATTTCTTAAGGTGAACAATGACTGCAAACCACATATAGTATTTTAATTTTCTAGTAGTTATGTTAAAAAAATTTTTTAAAGAAGTGAAATTAATTTTGATAATATATTTTCTTTAATCCAATATATAAAAATCTTACTACTCAACATGTAACAGACGTAATATTGTAATTATTAATGAGATGTTTTGCATTCTTTACATTCGATTAAATCTTTGAAATCTGGTTTGTATTTTATACAGCTCACTTTGGACTAGTCACATTTTAAAGTGCTCAATACAACATGTGTGTAGTGGCTATCAATTAGAGCAGACCTAGAACACTCTCAAACCTGCACTTGAACCCATGATCTCTTCTGTACGCAAACAGTTACATCCACAGACATCTGATGTACCAAATTTCATTTAACTGAATATTCTGCTGCTGCTAAGCTGCTTCATTCGTGTCCGACTCTGTGCGACCCCATAGACGGCAGCCCACCAGGCTCCCCCGTCCCTGGGATTCTTCAGGCAAGAACACTGGAGTGGGTTACCATGAGCTATAATAAAGTTATAATTTTGCAGTGGTTAAAAGAGGGAAATGTTATTGAATTATTTGAACATTGAAATAAAATTACAGGCCATTTGTAAATTTTATGTTTAAAAAGATGTCTTTCTCTTTTTAAATGAAGATTTTCTCCTGAAAAGAAACCAAAGGAACTTTGGCCTCAATAAACACAGCAATGTCCTTACATAACCAAAATACATAACCATAACATTTGATTGAAAATTCAGTACAAATGGAACTGTAGAAGAAGAAAAAAAAAAACCTTTGTTGCCTTAACTGACCAATCAGTGAAGTTATAATAATCATTGTAGATACAGCCCTAATACTTTTCCAAAACTGGGAATTAGGAAAACTATGATATATTTTTAGTTTTTCCTGAGAATTGTGATTAATACATTCCACTTACAGTTTCTCCCTTTTCAAAATAGGACAATACATTTTCTGCCATGAATGAATGAAATTGCAACTCCCAGCCAACAGGTTTTCAGAGCATGTTAAAACTATATAAAAAGGCATGCTGCTGCTAAGTCGCTTCAGTCGTGTCCGACTCTGTGCGACCCCATAGACGGCAGCCCACCAGGCTCCCCCGTCCCTGGGATTCTCCAGGCAAGAACACTGGAGTGGGTTGCCATTTCCTTCTCCAATACGTGAAAGTGAAAAGTGAAAGGGAAGTCGCTCAGCTGTGTCCGACTCTTAGCAACCCCATGGACTGCAGCCTACCAGGCTCCTCTGTCCATGGGGTTTTCCAGGCAAGAGCACTGGAGTGGGGTGCCATTGCCTTCTCCGATAAAAAAGGCATATTAAATGCTTAAAATAGTTATGAAGTGAACAAATGTTGGAGAGCCTGTGAGAAGAGAAATTCTCATATTTTATTGGTGGGTCCCCAAAACTGTACAACCTCTGAAAAAGATAATTGATAAAGATCTTTCAAAACTATATTTTGCATATTTGTCTTTGGTTCAAAAGCCCCTCCTCTGAGAATTTATTTAATCTTTTCCACATTCAAAGTGACTTATGAATAAGATTATTCATTACAGAATTGTATGTAACTGCAAAATATCTATCAATAACCAAAACACCCCTTGTAATGTACAGGTAAGATGAAAATCTATAAGGCAGAACACTACTACTTTATAGGCTAGAGAGAGTAATTATAAGTTCATACAGAAAGAACTCTTAAGCTATATAGTCAGTGCAAAAAGGCAATGTGAGGAACATATAGTTTTCCCTTTAGGGTAAAAAAGAGTGAAAATGAGAATATATATTAGTATGTGCTTGTATTTCCATAAAGAAATTCTAGAAGAATGCATAAAAACTAAAAAAAGTGGTTACTTCCAGGCAGGGGGTACAAAGAATGGTATGAATGAGAAGTAGCAACAGGAATTTGATTTTTTACTTTGCAGCTTTTAAATTGATTGTAAAATGAAAGTCAGTTATACTTTATTAACTTTGTTATTTAATCCATTTTGAGTTTTCTGGACCTGCCCCAGTAATACTTCCCCTAGGTTACTTAAGAGTAAGATAAAAGTGTAAAAATAATTATTTTAAAACTAATTTTTACAATTAAACTTGTTAGATTCTATCTACATAATTTCTTACAAGGGTTATAGCTTTATAATGTGTATTTAAAATAGTTTCCTGATTTAGAAAATACAAATACATTTCTTATTTATGGAGTTTTCATAGTAACTGTGCACTGGAAATGGAACTCTTACATTAGATATAAATGCTAAAAGTAGAGTGTCCGAGAAAGCCACATTATGATGTATAAATTGAATGAAACAAAAAAATTAACTATAACTAAGCAATATTACTGCTTTTTTGTTTGCTGTTTAGCTTAGTATCTGATATTCATGCTTTATTCCACCAAGAAGTAGGTTACTTTAATTTCAGTCCCACTTCCCCTCACCATACTCACCCTCCCACTCCATAGACCCAGTGTTTGTGTCAAAGATGGTGAATTCTGTGCAATGTTGAGATTCCAGGAGTGGGGTGGGGATGAAGGCGGCCTCCCTCTAGTCATTGTTTGCCCACAACATGTCCATCACTTGCGCCTTAAGCATCTATCAGATCTGGCCATTTCCTGCTGCTCTGAATGGTCCTCAGGGTGCAGCGAGAATCTTTTTCAAATATGGGAACTCTGCTCAGTTCCTCTGTAGTGTCTGCTGCCTCCTAGACACTGCCAAAAAGTCAGACCTTAGTCTCTATTACTCTGGAATCCATAAATAACTCTCTCCTCCTCCCGGCTGGGTGAATCTCTTTTTAGTTTTTCAATACTTCTGGGTGATTCTGCTAACTTATCCTGTGCCCAAGTCAGAGACCAAGTCTGTGTGAAAGCTATATGTGGGGCCAGGTCTCCTAATTCTCCCGCTAATATACCCTTTATTATCCATTATCTGCAAAGTAAAATTTACTACATCCTGAAAAACCCAATGGCACCCCACTCTAGTACTCTTGCCTATAAAATCCTATTGATGGAGAAGCCTGGTAGGCTGCAGTCCATGGGGTCACTAAGAGTTGGGCATGACTGAGTGACTTCACTTTCACTTTTCACTTTTATGCATTGGAGAAAGAAATGGCAACCCACTCCAGTGTTCTTGCCTGGAGAATCCCAGGGACAGAGGAGCCTAGTGGGCTGCCATCTCTGGGGTCGCACAGAGTCGGACACGACTGAAGTGACTTAGCAGCAGAAAAACCCAACACAGCACATGACAAATTATTTGCTTAAATAGAATGTGCTTTTACTTACATGTGCAAATTCATATAAGCCATGTGCATTTAGAATGGCCACCTTTGACTGAGCTCTTCATATGTATAAATTGTGTTGCCAGAAATGTAACATATGTTGTTTCATTGAATGTTCTGCACTACAGATGAGGAGGCTGACATTCAAAGCATTTCCATTAATTTCAGGATGCCTATCTGTGGCAGATCCAGGATTTGAAGCCTAGCCTGACTGAGTCACAGCCTTTAGTCAAATCACTGAGGTCTGCTGTTCCCCTCCACATATGGAGGTGAGCACTGTTTTGCTTTTAGCATATGGACGTCTAAACCTACTGCCAAAGTAATTATGCATTGCTATAAATAATTTTCTAAGTACCATTTATTGCTCAACTTGATACAATGCATCAGTAATGTCACACAACTGAATGTACTTCAGTGTGGGTCCAGGTATATTGACATCTCCCAAAAGGCTGCTTCAGCAATTTATGATTTAGAACCTCTATTACTGTATATCATTTATTAAAATAGTTCTTAACCACAGCACAATATTTCAAAAAACAAAGTCAATGTTTTAAAGTATACTTTATGATATGATTACAGAAGAAGAGATGAAAACTTGCATAACTGTACTTATCCTCTCCAGTAAATTTGGAGGTAATAAGACATATATCTTTCTATACTGCTCCCCTCCTTCCAAATTTGTTGTTTCCAAATTCAACATTCCACCAATCAATCATTTTAAATACATTTTATAATGTAAGCCCATTCCTTTTTTACATAACTGGCTTCCATTTCATCAAGATTAAAAACAATTTAGAGTTTGATAGTGTGTCAAGTTTATTAAACAGGACCAGGACTGTTCTCACATAACTGTGTCATTTCTTGAAGCAAGCCCAAGGCCATGATGGCCAATAGGAGCTATGGAGACTCCACAAACATTTGCCCAGCTGGGAACCACCTTTCATCAAGGCCAGGCCTTATTGTAGAGTAGGAACTCAAATGCTTTTTATTAATTGGCCCAGAAAAAGTTTTCAAATACTTAGATCATCTTATTGTTTTGTTAATTCTTTTTAATTAAAAGTACAGCTTCCCAGGACTTTCCTGATAGTCCAGTGGCTAAGACTCCATGCTCCCAAAGCAGGGGACCCAGGTTCTATCCCTGGTCAGGGAACTAGATCCCTATGCCACAATTAAGAGTTCATATGCTGCAATTAAAGATTTCACATGCTGTAACTAAGACCTGATACAGCCAAATAAATAAATACATTTTTTAAAAAAAAGCAGAGCTTCCCAGAATTTAATTGTGTACCATATGAATCACCTAGGAATCTTTTTAAAAAGCAGATTGTGTTTGACTTGGATTGAGGACTGAGGTTCTGCATGTCTTAGGAGCTCCTAAGTGATGTTCATGCTACTGGTCCATGAAACAAGGTGAATAGCAATATGTTCCTTCAGAACATATTAGTGCTTATATCATTGCACTGCCACAGTGCACTGTAGCTCCCCTACCTTGGCTCGTTAATTGTAATCTTTATTTATTTGTCTGCACTTCTTTATAAACTACAATCTCTAGGATATAGAGACTCTTGTATTCTCTGTGCCTAGCAGAAAATTAATATTCAATAAATACTTCTGAATGTCAACCAACCAATGAATAAATGTGTAACAAAGATACACTTTTATACACAGCTTAAACAGATGCCACACTCCTCAAGCTACCTTTTCATAACAAGATCACCAGGCATTGGGATTTTTCAAGATCAGAGCAAAATACAGTTATAATCATGGCTGATGTTTATTGAGTCAGCCATGACTCAATTGAACATTTAATCCCCACAAAGGCCCTTCATAAAGTTATTATAATTCCCATTTTAAAGACAGAAATGGAGTCACAGAAACGTTAAAGACCTTACTGATGTCTATACAGCTAGTCTGTGTCATTGCTGGGATATGCACCTAAATAGTCAGGCTCCACAGTCCACATGTTTAACTACTGCACCATAAATATCAAAAACTGGAACCTCTCTGTGACTTCGTCAAGTTTTTTCATTTTTATATACTTGACATCTGCAGAATGGGGATCAGATATATTCTAAAGGCTACTCTGCAGAAACCCTATCTAGTCCATTGGGCATTCTTGGGATTTAATTCTCTTCTCATACTATCCCCCAAATTTATGCCATGAAGCAAATTATAACTTTTCTGGGAAACAAATGTGAATAACAAAAGCTGTACAAAGCTTGTCCACCAGAATAGGACACTATGCTGGCAAAGGGAGGGGGAACAATGAAGGATCAGCACCTACATGAATGTATAGCTTTATTTATAAGAATTCCAAAGAAATGGTATGAGATTCTGGTATTCTCAAATTTGGGGCTTGCCAAGGTTTTAAGTTGCATCCCTAGAAAAATGTCAAGGACCTAATCCACATTCTTGGCTGACATTCCCTTATGTAGGCACCTGAATTAGAAACTTTTGCATAATTAAGGAAAAGTAGAGACTGTGTGCATTTAAATATATCAGCTTGCTTTATTTAAAAGGAGATAATACATACCATTGTTTATTAGGATAAAAAAGTCATACAACTATTTTAAGAGATAAGTCACTATGGGAACCATTTCTATGCTTGAATTTAGAGAAGGGAAGCCTTCTGCTACTGGAAAATTCTCTCAGCTTTTAGCAGCAGTAGATATTATATTATTTTATATTGGACCTTTTTTTGCCTTATATTTAATAAGGTCTCCATGTTACTTAATGGAAAATCTTTCAATATATCATAGAATAACTCATATTTCATATTTAATGATGAAATGGAAATTTTATTGGGTGGAACATCCTCAAAGACAAATAAAAATAATGATGAACTATCTCATCCAGAATGTCATACTTATCTTGACACAACTGGATGGTTTTACAGTCAATGATTCTAAATGTCTGTAAATTTTATTTTTTTCCAGGAAACCATTTTCTAGATTATCAAGCATTAATCAGGTAATTTTTTACCCACAATATTTTCTTACATATTATTGGGAGACCTCCTTCACTGCTCCCCAAAACAGTTATGTACATATTCTAATAAAAAAGTTTTTCCTAATCAGTGGCAAATATTTTCTAGGTTTCCTGAAAACATTAAAGACCATAAATTGTGTTCTATTAACACTTTAGCAATACTTCTCTAACCCCATGTAGCCCCTTTAGCATTGACTTCATTGAACCAGAAAACTACAATTTCAAGATAACAATAAAAGCAACAATGACTATCATTTATTAAGTACTTGCTGTGTAACAGGCTCTGTTCTAAGACTTCACATGAGGATTAGAATTTAGCACAACCAAGGAGAGCCAGAGACAGTGTGAAATCAAAGGTCTCAGATTTGTTTTATTAAAAAAGGGATAATATTTTAAATTGATTATAAGAGTTTCTCTTTTAATCCTCACAACAACCCTATGAGTTTGATAAGGGGCTTTGGATATTGCACAGATCAACTTTCATGTTCTGTAAATCCTCCTTGAATCCACTGTACAGATTAAGAAACAGTCATTTTCCCCTCTGGTGTCATAGTTAATGAAATGAAATAAGCAATGCACTGAATGTAAGTGTATTAATAAGAGCTCAGGAACAACGGTACACATTGGATAAAAAGAGAAAATGGGCTGGCAAAAGAAGTAATAAATATTCAACACTCTAAACCACAAATGCACAAAACACCAGTATTTCCTATAACAATACATTAAAACATCATACGGAGAAGGCAATGGCACCCCAGTCCAGTCCTCTTGCCTGGAAAATCCCACGGACAGAGGAGCCTGGTGGGCTGCAGTCCATGGGGTCTCTGGGAGTCAGACACAACTGAGCGACTTCACTTTCACTTTTCACTTTCATGCACTGGAGAAGGAAATGGTGATCCACTCCAGTGTTCTTGCCTGGAGAATCCCAGGGATGGGGGAGCCTGGTGGGCTGCCATCTATGGGGTCGCATAGAGTTGGACACGACTGAAGTGACTTAGCAGCAAAACATCATATTGTCTGTGTTTTTTACAAAATCGCTGGTAGTTTAAATTTGCACTTTATGTAAGCAGTGATATTATAAATACTATATATATATACATGAGGAAGCATGGAACTTAAATATTTGTGTATGCATCAGATGAATATACTGTTGCCATTCATTGCTGTTATTTCTCTTTTTTGTGGGAAGACAGATGAGTAAATTATAGTAATAAAAAAGCAAGCGTGCTTAAGTTAAAGTCCTTGCTTATGATTTTGGTAGCTTGTTATAGTACACTGGTGTATGAAAGTTAATTATTTAATCAATTAGACTTTCTCTTCATATACAATGGTTATTTCCAGTAAGCACCCTATCTTTATAATGTTAATTAGAAAGGATATAACAAACCAGCAATGAAATAAACTTCATCACTGTATCTGGTAAACACCTGAGGTACGCCAATGTGATCAACTTTCAGTTATAAGCAATTAAATATATTCACAACAGTACAAACTCTAACACACTATCTTGTGACAAGACTATTGTGGCACTTATTAATAGTTTTTCCTAATTCTGTTCTATAGTTCCTTTGGAAAAATCAGCTCTGTTCATTTAACCCTGAAAACATGCAAACCAGAGACAGAATGGATTTTTTACCTTTTTAAGTAGATTTTTAAAAGACAATCTCCACTCATTATCCCAGGAACTGTGTTCTGTATCAGTAATTTATGTTCTATAATTCCTGAAAGCAAGGCCCTTTCAGCTAAAAAATTACATTATTCATCTTTCATACATAAGTAAATTATTTTCTGTGGTAAAATCCCCAAGGACTTGGCAAAATTTCTGTTACTCAGGTGAGCTGAGAGTAGCTGCTACTTTCTATAAGGTTCAATAATCTTTCTGGCCCTTTGGGAGTACTTAATTTATGCATGCGTGCTCAGTGACTCAGTGTCTTGATTCTTTGCAAACCCACGTACTATAACCCTCCAGGCTACTCTGTCCATGGAATTCTCCAGACAATAATACTGGAGTGAGTTGCTATTTCCTCCTCCAGGGGATCTTCCCCACCCAGGAATCTCTAACCAGCGTCTCTTGCTTGGCAGGCAGATTCTTTACCACTGAGCCACTTGAGAAGCCCTATGCCTAAATACCCTAAGGAAGCTGAAACAGGTCATTTCTTTACTTCAGTAGCATAGGTTCACATCACCTTTTATATCAATCCGAATTACTCTCCTTAGAAGCAGGTGAGCCTCATTAGCACTGCCACCCAGATAAGGAGGGTAGTGTCCTGACCCTACCCCCATCTGCCAGGCAGCTGCCCTCCCCAACTTGACCATCCATTGGTCCTGACCACACTTGACACTGCAAGTGCTTGGCTTAAACGGGCTTGTCTATTTGCCCTTTCCTATTGCTCAAGTAGAAGTGGAAATCTGCCTGGCATCTCCTTCCTTGGCTCCCTGACCTTCAGGCAGCACAGCTGCCTGAGCTGAGTTAAAAATGGACTGTCGAGCTGGCTTTCTGCTGCTCTGCCTCCCAGTGTCCTTCCACTGATCTGTTTATCACACCTTCCTAACCCCTTCTGCTGTTGTTTTACTTCAAGAGTTTTTAACCTGGCCAGCTGAAACTGCTTCTCAAGGCCCTAACCTACACAGATCCTTGTAGGTTACAGGACTGAGAGCCAAGGGTAGCACCTCCTATTTGTACAAAGTCTTCTCCCTGAAGCATCCCCTCCCTTTCCTCTCCTGACCCACCACTGTCATTGGGAAAGCTCGCTCTGACCAGATCATCTCCTACTGGCACACCAGAGACTGAACAGGCACGCTTAGATACTCTGGAAGAACACAGAACGTGTAGCTTCTTGTTGATGGCTTGTGCCAGGGTATTGACCCTGCCCCACTCCCCTGCTCCACAGTGCGCTCAGGTTCAGAACAGGACATCAAGCTTCACAGGGATATAAAACACTGTATCTTCATTCCTTCAAGCCCCTCAAGACTGCCCATGCCCAAGTTCCTTCCCCTAATGGGGCTGGCCAGGAACTTCTGTCTCTGCGAACCATGACTGCTCCCAGAAACCCAGACGGGTAGTGGAAGCAGCCAAAACCCCACTATTTTTTTTTTTTTAATTGCAGGAAGAGCAGAAGACCTAAACAGACATTTCTCCGAAGAAGACATACAGATGGCTAATAAAACACATGAACAGTGTGCTCAACAACATTCATTATTAGAGAAGTGCAAATCAAAACTACAATGAAGTACCACCTCACACCGATTTGAATGGTCACCGTCAAAAATATATACAAACAATAAGGCTGGAGAGGGTGTGAAGAAAAGAAAACCCTCTTGCATTGTTGGAGGAAATGTAAATTGATATCGCCACTATGGAGATTCTGTTAAAAAAAAAAAAAAAACTAGGAATAAAACTACCAACTAAAGGTTTTGTTTAGTTTCTTGGCAAACTCCCCTTCATTCAAGCTGCTGGCTCTCTGGAGCCAGGTCTAATTAGAAGAGTAACAGGCTCACCCTTCTCCCGGAGAAAACGCATTAGTCATAGATGAAACGCTAGGAAGGTGCAGAGAAGACCCCAGGCTGGGGAGCCTCGGATGCGGGAAGGCAGGCTAGAGCTGACCGCGTGCGGGAAAGGAGGGTACAGAAACCTTGGGACGCGACGCGAAGTAGAATGAATTCCGTCAGAGGCCAGCACTAAGTGCATAAATGGTGCCCGTTGAACAGCTAAACATATTCAAGCAAAGTGCTCGGCATGTCAGAGCAGAGACTCGGGTCACTGTCATAGACAAAGTCAGAAAGCTTCCCGCCTCCCCGGGACAGAACTTCACCAAAGCCATCAGGAGCGTGTGTGTGCACACGCTGGGGAGAGGGGCCGCACCAAAGAATCCAGGTTGGTGGCGGAGGCGAGCGATCACTTTGGGGAGAGTCGTGCACCCAGGATTGCACTCGTGGTGACCCGTAGCCCACCCAAGAAACAACAGGTGTCAACCCTACCGCAAACTTTTCCTCAACTGCCAGCGGCTCGCCTGGGGCTGCTGGAAGTGTGCGGGTGGAGATGCAACCGGACCCCGGGGAGGCGGGGCCCGGGCCCGGGGCGGGGTGGTGCAGGTGGGCGGGCCGGGGCCGGGTGAGGAGGCTGGGCATATAAAGTGCTCACCACCCCCGCGGCGATGCAGCTTAGTGGAGCCTGAACCGCGGGGCGGGACGAGCAAGGTGCCGGTGGCTGCTTGGGCCCGCAGGTCACTGAGCCCCCGAGGGAGGGGGTTCCTGAAGACCAGGCCGGCCTCGATTTACCCGCTGCTGGACCAGCGAGCACGTCGGCCCCGGCGCACCCCCAGCATGTGAGGCCGGGGGCCGCCTGGGTGGGAGGAATGGGGGCGGGGGTCTCCGCTCCTCTGGGCTCAGGGGTGAGCTCCGCGGGGCGAATCGGTTCCAAGTTTTGCCAACTTTGAGTTAGTTGATTGTGGCTGTTAGTTGGCGTCTTTGCTCCCGGGGTTTTGTGAACCTGAGTTGCAGAGGCCGAGTCCACCCTTTTGGAAAATGAATGCCTCTCCTTGTTCGCTCCGGGGACGCTGGGCATTTTAGGAGCTCCTGCACGTCTTGCTTGCTTTTGCAAATCGGTCCTTCTTGCCTCCTTTTTCTAGCGCCCCGGAAAGGCCGTTCCGCCCCGCGAGGGAAACAGAGCCGTTGACCATGGTTGCAACTGGCAGTTTGAGCAGTAAGAACCCGGCCAGCATTTCAGAGTTGCTGGACCATGGCTTCTACCCGGGGAGCCTGCTAAATGGTGAGTTTCCCAACCGCCTCCCTTTCTTCCCTCCAAAGGCCGCCTTCCCTGGGTGGATTGAGATTGGCGGGCATGCCTGTCGACCCTCTCCTTGAATTTTGGAGATGCGATAAAATCCATCTTAAAGAGATTCTTTAAAACAGCATCTTCTGTCTATGATAGTGAGAATCAAAAGAAGCAAAAAATAAAATCCCAAGGGATACCTGGTCTAGTCTGTGGCTGATAGACTCCTTGGGATTAAAAACTATACAGGTCCCTACCCGACATGGTTGTGAAGTTATGATGAATTTTAAGTATACAGTTATGTGTGTTTTGACAAATGCATTCACCTGTGTAACTAGTACCATCACCTTCTGCCCCCAAAGCCCCACATACCCATTTGCTCTACCCACTCTACCTCTCCCCTGTCTCCAGGGAAACACTGATCTGCTTTTTGTCACTATAGATTACTTTTACCTCTAGGACTACATGCAAATAGATCGTGTAATATGTACTCTTTGTATCTGGTTTCTTTCCCACAGCCTAATGATTTTGAGATCCATTCCATGCTGTTGATTCTATCAGTATGTGTTCCTTTTGGTTGCTGAGTAGTATTCTATTTGTGGATATACCCATTATTTCATTTTTTAATGCCAAAGGGAAGCTTTAAAACTGCAGTGATGCTGAACATATTGTCTTGTAATTTTAAACAGTTTCTAAATTAACATGTTGTGCTGCCACTAAGGATCTGTGTGGACATAGATCAATTGCTTAAGATCGTTTGGGCCTTCCTCATTTAGAAGGTGAAGTGGTTGATGATCTAATTTTATAAGCCAAAGCTCTAAAATTCTCTGTCTTCAACATAGATTTAAAAAAAGAGCCTTATAATTTGGAGTGCATTTGTTTTATTTATTTAAAAAAAAACACACACACACACTGTGACCTAAGTGTGTAAGGGATATAGTAGCCAACAAAGGTGCAGAAGACTTCAGGCAGGGAGCCCACAGGGCATCTGCCTGTGACCTGCTCAGTTGACTGTGTGTGTGGTATGGCATCCTGCCAAGGGGTAGGATTAATTTGGAAGGTAGGTGACCAAATGCAGAGCTATCTCTTTTCCTTTGAGCAAATCTAATTTTGTTTTCCTAGGACTATTTTGTTTTGCTTGGCTCCAAAAAAAAAAAAACCCACCCAGCCAGTTATAAATATCCTTGTGAACCTCAGAAGTCTTCTCTGTGGGCAATTTTTAATCAAAGAGGTTGAAGCTAAAATAGGGATCTACAGGTCATTCCAGTAAAGACTTTTAAAGAAAACACAAATTTAATTGATGTTTAATATAGCTCATCATCAAGGTCATTTTAAGTTCATCACTAAAGAATAATAGCAAAAAAAGAAAAAACTGTTTTACAAGAATAAATGAGTGAATTCTTAGAAAGTAATAATCCTTAGTCCAAAAATATTATTAACATTTTTAGTCCAAACCTAATGCATAGTCTCTATAAAAGGAAACTTGAAACCCCCCATAAGCAAATCAGGGAGCAAGATAGAAAAGAAAATCACTAGTATTCGAAAATAGCCATGAATAGATTTGGTTACATAGTCTTTAAGATTGTGTGTGTGTATACACATATAAGTTTATTGAAAAATGGTTATAGCCTACCTACCCTATTTATCAAAACCTTTATTTCATAGATGAACTTTCAGTCTCAGGTCAGTTGATTTGCTTTATTACTCAGAAAGTTAACAGCAAAGTGAGATCAAATGACTTCCAAACAAATATTAGAACAAATAGATCTGATAGATAGAAATAAACAGTGTTGCCAAATCTGGGTGTGTTTTTCCTGCCCCTGGGTTTGTTTGTTTGTTTTAATCTTAAACTTCCATTTTCCACAGATTTTGACTACTGGGATTATGTTGTTCCTGAGCCCAACCTCAATGAGGTGGTATTTGAGGAGACAACTTGCCAGAGTTTGGTTAAAATGCTGGAGAACTGTCTGTCCAAATCTAAGCACACCAAACTTGGCTGCTCCAGAGTCCTTGTTCCTGAAAAACTGACCCAGAGGATTGCTCAAGACGTCCTGAGACTTTCCTCCACGGAGCCCTGTGGTCTGCGGGGCTGTGTTATGCACGTGAACTTGGAAATTGAAAATGTATGTAAAAAGCTGGATAGGATTGTGTGTGATTCTAGCGTGGTGCCCACCTTTGAGCTCACCCTTGTGTTTAAGCAGGAGAACTGCTCATGGACGAGCTTCAGGGATTTTTTCTTTAGTCGAGGTCGCTTCTCCTCTGGCCTCAGGCGAACTCTGATCCTGAGCTCAGGATTCCGACTTGTTAAGAAAAAGCTTTACTCCTTGATTGGCACAACAGTCATTGAAGAGTGCTAAAAGGGAAGCTCTTGAAAGAGTCCTTTTTATGGTTGGGTAATAAAAACTTCACAGCCGCCCAGAGTCATTGTAGTTTGCCTTGCCTGCTCTCCGCAAGGCACACCAAGCTGAAATCATCTTCCTTGGGTTTCATATTCACAGCCACCCCAACTGAAGGGCTTATTTGGGGCTGTTGAGAGATGACCAGCGAGAGAATACATTGTCTGAATTTACCACAGTTTTTATAAAATGGAATGGAATAGAATAAGAAAAGAAGCAATACACTTTAGTTTTTTATTTGACTCCACAAGTGTTCCAGGTAGTCTTGCCAATAGACTGTAGAAACCCACTTTGCCTAGTTTGATTTTCATATGGCTTTTTTTCTATAAGTTTTCAGTGTGATCCTCTCAATCACAGAATCTTATATGAATGCTTTTTAGCCCATCGAAATTTCCAAAAGCCCATACTACCCATTTCCTGCCCCTACTCAAAGTTGAAGAGTTCTTATATAGGAGTATAAAATTAATCAAGTGGGTGAGCTTAATTAGATCCTAACCTCATGCAAAAGTGAATAAGGAATCTTGCATTGGGAACAGTCACAAACTTCTGTTTCTTTGCATCCTCTCCACTCTTCTGTTTCAAAGAGGTGGCAAAAACTTGAACTACCATTTCAGTAACCACAGTATTGTTTTAAATAATATGGTACAATACCTGCTCAGTTTTTCTAGTTCATAAGTATTTAATTTTATCTTTAAACTAGAAAAATGGAAAATGCTGATTTTTTTGCATGTAGTTGATTCCTCTTCTATTGAGTGAATGGTGAGTGTATACAAGGATAAGTGAGTTCAGGTTCCTTTCACATTCACTTGATAATCTAGCTTCATTTTACTTTTACATATACTTAATCTCAGATATCACCATCTCACCATATCAGTGTTATCTCATCCTTGGCCTTTCCTGGGAACTGAAGGAAACTTCCTTAACCTGAAAATTCAAAGATAGCTGCACACCATTACTTTCCATTTTTAAGATGGGCATATTTACAAGGTCTCCTTTGGCTATGGATATCTGGTCTATGGGGTTCCCAGGTGGTACTAGTGGTAAAGAACCCACCTGCCAATGCATAAGACATAAAAGACTTGAGTTTGATACCTGGATTGGGAAGATCCCCTGGATCATCCCACTGGCATGGCAAACCACTCCAGTATTCTTGCCTGGAGAATCCCATGGACAGAAGAGCCTGGCAGCCTACAGTCCATGGGGTCACACAGAATTGGACATTACCAAAGCGACTTAGTGCACACACACATCTAGTTTATAGTACAGACTAGAGAATGAAAATTGTGATCTAGATAACCAGTGCATGCACACCCAGCTTTCTTCATCCTTGGACACCTGTCCCCAGGGAACAATAAAGGCCTTTAATTTTTTCTCTTGTTCCAACTAGCTAGATCTTTATCTTTTAATGCTAAGGAGAAAGCATAGCATCCACGTTATAATGTTCGTTCAGGAAGACCTTCACATCCTTGCTGTTGGTCATGGATAAGGAGCTTATTTAGGTCTCCTGCCCAAGCTATTGGCAGGAGTTTACATACCTGAGGCCGGCATTGTAGGGACCATGGCTTCAACCTAGTGTAATTCAAAAGCAGGTGTGATCCTGTTTCTAATCCCATAAATGATCTAAAATTTCACTATTCAAATCGGCAAGTGTTCCAACAAACGGAACTCTTCAAGTGCTTGGAAAGATAGCGCAAAGCCAATCTTACCGACTGGGCCAAGATCAGTTGAGTTGGTACTGCATGTCTGTTATTGCCTAGGGCTCTGAAGGTCATTGTGATTCTGTGGGTGAGGAATCTGGCCTGCATGTAGAATTGTTGTCCTTTTCCCACTAACAGTTGTCTTTGACTCTCTTGTCTTTTATACTCACAAAATAGTGATGGCTTTATAGAGACCCTTAAATTAATATTCCTGTTAAAGGAAATTAAGTTTGTCAATTTTGACAATAAAGCAGCATATATTTTTAATTTTCTTGTCCACTTTGTCTTTTCTGAGTTATGCAATGATCACCTTAAAATATATTTGACAGTATTTGAGGGAAGCTTTTAGAACAAGTATTTATCTCCATTTTGACAAAGGCTATTTGTACCCTTTATTATAACATTCTAGTTGTAAATTGCATGTGCTTATGTGTCAGACTTTATTCTTTTGGGCTCCAAAATCACTGCAGATGGTGACTGCAGCCATGAAATTAAAAGACACTTACTCCTTGGAAGGAAAGTTATGACCAACCTAGATAGCATATTGAAAAGCAGAGATATTACTTTGCCAACAAAGGTCCATCTAGTCAAGGCTATGGTTTTTCCAGTAGTCATGTATAGATGTGAGAGTTGGACTTTGAAAAAAGCTGAGCACCGAAGAATTGATGCTTTTGAACTGTGGTGTTGGAGAAGACTCTTGAGAGTCCCTTGGACTGCAAGGAGATCCAACCAGTCCATTCTAAAGGAGATCAGCCCTGGGTGTTCATTGGAAGGACTGATGCTAAAGCTGAAACTCCAATACTTTGGCCACCTCATGCGAAGAGTTGACTCATTGGAAGAGACTCTGATGCTGGGAGGGATTGGAGGCAGGCGGAGAAGGGGATGACAGAGGATGAGATGGCTGGATGGCATCACCGACTCGATGGACATGGGTTTGAGTAAACTCCGGGAGTTGGTGATGGACAGGGAGGGGAGGCCTGGCGTGCTGCAGTCCATGGGGTCGCAAAGAGTTGGACACGACTGAGCGACTGAACTGAACTGACTAATGTATCAAAGAGTCATTCACTTCATAGTTCTTCAAATACAATAATACTTTTCACTGGAAGACATTAATAATTTAAGCTCCTTTGGCTACTGTCTTAAAAAAAAAACTCACTGTGTATAGGCTTTTTGTATAGTTTTCCTAATAGCCAGATACAAATACATCAGATGGTAAGACCAGTGTATATTTTAATTTTTACCAGAATATCCTATTAGAGCAACATATCTCTAATTCCACAATTATTCATCAATTTGAATTTTTAATCTTGTCCACCTATTTTTTGTCTCCTCAAATATATGTCAATAGTTCGGATTTCTGACACTATATAACCCGCATTTAATAAGACTTGCTACATCTAGGCTGCCTAACTGAGGTGCTTTACATAAACCATCTCATTTACTCCTCATATCAGCCCTATGGAATGAGATCATTATCATGTCCATCTTATGGCTAAATGAGTAGACACAGAGAGGTTAAGTAACTTGCCCAACACACCAAGTTATGCAAGAGAGCCAAGGTATAAAACCAAGCTGCTTTGCAGGGACTTCTCCGGTGGTCCAGTGGCTGGTCAGGGAGCTGGATCCCGTGTGTCACAGCTAAGAGTTCGAAAGTCCCAACTGAAAGATCCCCACAGGCTGTAACCAGAGAGGATTCTGTGTGCCACAATTAAGATGAATTGCAGACAAAAAAAAAAAAAAAAAAGCTGGTTTCAGAAGCTGTGCTCACAATGCTGCCTCCAACTGCTCTAGGCAGCATAGACATCTTATCTGTATCAGTGAAGGACTATAAAAACAACATCAGAAACATTTGCCCTTAAGTTCAAAGAATTCTTAATGTGATTTCTTTTCAGGTAGAAAAGAATGAGGAAACTCCTGACAGTATTCACCATTCATTGGAACAGAGCTGTGCCTAGAATAAAGATCCTAAATATTTGAAAAGACATGCGTTTCAATCCTGGCACCGTTACACCTGTTTTTTTGCAGTTGACCTGGTTACTTTCTCACGTACCTTCATACACTTGAGTCTCAATTGTCTGTATCGGTTTAAACAAGTGATAATAAAACCAAACGTCCAAGGCTCACTAGGAGCAGATGAGGAGGGAGAGATACACGAAAATGCACTGGGAGGAGGATCATGGGATGTTTAAAATCCCAGACTCCTGCCTAGACTCTGCCATTGATTATGGACTCACAGTGCTCTACTCGGTCCTCCACACCTGGCACAAACTCGAGATAAGAGAGACTGTGAAGGATCTTGTGAGAAACTTGGGGCCAGGTGTGGAAGTCATGTATATAACGTCTGTCTACATCCCCTGTAGAACTCAGTCATATGGACTCATTCAATTGCAAGAGGGGCTGGGAAATGTGGTAGCACAGTATGCCCAGAAGGAAACAGGCTTTAACTGAAAACAGAATTTCTGCTACACAGAAAGTGATGAGTTAGTCTGTAAAACAATAGCCCAGACACAGACCTACACATATGTATTTGCAAAGCTGATTTATAACAGAGTTGGCACTTTAGATCAATGAGCAAATAAATGATGGTGTATTCCAATAAAGGGAACTATAATAATTATCTATGTGAAAAAAAAATGAAATTGAATACATACATGGCAAGCATGAAAATCAATTCCAGGTTGATTAAATAATTAAATGTGAAAGGGAAGCTTTAAGATGACAATATATTTTTATGATTTTTGAAGTAGAAAAGGATTTCTTAAGATTCAAAGAAATCCTTCAAACTTTTTGTCTGTCACATAACACTGCTGCTAAGTCACTTCAGTCGTGTCCAACTTTGTGCGACCCCATAGACGGCAGCCCACCAGGCTTCCTCGTCCCTGGGATTCTCCAGGCAAGAACACTGGAGTGGGTTGCCATTTCCTTCTCCAGTCATGAAAGTGGAAAGTCAAAGTGAAGTCACTTAGTCGTGTCCGACTCTTAGCAACCCCATGGACTGCAGCCTTCCAGGCTCCTCCATCCATGGGATTTTCTGGGCAACAGTACTGGAGTGGGGTGCCATTGCCTTCTCCGTCACATAAAACTAAAAAAGAATAAAAATATAAGTCATGAATTGAAAGTATCTTGATACTATACATATAACTGAAAAGAGGTAGTAGCCAGAATGTTAAGAATTATTTCAAAGAAATAATTCTTTGAAAAACTAGAAAATTCTAGAAAAACACAAACTACTCAAAAAAAAAAAAAAAAGTATCTGCAAAAGCTTGAATGGCACTCTATAGAAAAGGAAACCTATACTGTAGTAAACATATGAAAAGATGCATAACCTAATTAGTAAATAGGGAAATCCAACTTAAAAGCACAATGAGAAAAAAAGCACAAGACACCAATGTATACACATCCATATTGATTCAAAAAAAGATTTGTTAAACTCTGAAAATTCCAAATCTTGATGAAGATACAAGGGAAAAAACCTATTTCAACATGCCAATATGTGTATCTATGCAGCCTGGCACTATTTGGTAAAGCTGAAGATAAACATACTTTATGAGTTAGCAATTCTATTTTTAGTTATCAAATCTAGATCAATGTTCTTCAAACTTTTTTTGCTTGTGATACATCTAAGAGAATTTTGGAAAAGTACACCCTCTGCTATATTTTTCTAATTGCCATCCAAAATTTTTATCCTAAGTTTAAAAAGTTGCAAATAATACATGTTTGTTATGTGGTAAATATGATCTTTTTAAATGAAAGATTACATCACCTTGTTGAATGTTTCCAATGGAATGTAAATAGCATGGTGATTTAAAACTCACCAACAACAATTTAGAAAACACTAAATTACTTACTTATTTCAACAATAAAATTTTTCAGAATTACTTTTTCTTTTTTCCTGTATCTTCTTAAAGTCTACTTTTTAAACTGAATTTTACCTTCATATATTTTAGACTTGGAAGTCTTTTATTAACATTCCTTCTTAAAATATAATCAAGATTATAATTTTAAATTATAATTTCTAAAATTTCCTGTGACAATAAGTCTTTAAATGTTACTTATATGATTGAGTTAACCTTACATAGTAATAGTACACAATAAAAAACAACATTGAATATGTTTGAATTATCTACATACTATTAAGCAAAAAATAATACTATCTCAGTGAAATGATTTTTTTTCACCCTGAATTTGGAATTTTTATTCAATTTTGTGTTTCACCTTTTATTATGAACATCTTTCTTCTTACAATAATGATCATTGTATAAAGATCACTTTTGATGACTAAGTAATAGTCTATCTAATTTGAGTTACCATAATTAGCCTAATAGTTTACAATTTTGGATTTGTACATTTTTCCTTTTCTTACATTTTTTTATTTAAGTATAATTGATGTACCATATTATATATTACAGATGTACAATATAATCACAATTTGTAAAGTTTATATTTCATTTATAGTTATTTTAAAATATTGGCTATATTCCCAGTGCTCTACAACATACCTTTGTGGCTTATTTTATACATATTAGTTTATACTTTTTAATCTCCTACCCCTATGTTGCCCCTCCTCCTTATCTGTCTCCACTGGGAACTACTAAGTAGTTTGTTCTCTATATTTGTGAGTCTGCTTCTTTTTTGTTATATTGACTAGTTTGTTATATTTTTTAGATTCCACATATAAGTGATATCATATAGTACTTGCTTTTCTCTAACTTACTTCACTTATCATAACGTCCTCCAAGTCCATCCATGTTGTTGCAAATGACTAAATTTCATTCTTTTTTATGGCTGAGTAGTATTCCATTGTGTGTTTCTATCTATCTAACTATCTATACCACATCTTAAATATCCATTCATCTGAGGATGGACATCTGTAGGTTGTTTCCATGTGCACGCATGAATGCCAAGTCACTTCATTCCTATCCAACTCTTTGTGACCCCGTGGACTGCAGCCTGGCAGGCTCCTCTGTCAGTGGGGTGTCTCCAGGCAAGAATACTGAAGTGGGTTGCCATGCTCTCCTCCAGGGGATCTTCCTTACCCAGGGATAGAACCCACATCTCTTACATCTCCTGCATTGACAGGTGGATTCTTTACCACTGGCACCACCTGAGAAACCCTGCTTCCATATCTGGGCAATTATAGATAATTCCATTAGGAACACTGGGATGCATGTATCTTTTTGAATCACTTTTATTGTTTTATTTAGATGTATACCCAGGAGTGGGGTAAAGAATCTGCTTGCAATGAAGGAGACCCTGATTTGATCCCTGGGTCAGAAAGATCCCTTGGAGAAGGGAGAGGCTACCCACTCTAATATTCTTGCCTGGAGAATCCCATGGACAGAGAGGCCCTGCCAGCTACAGTCCATGGGGTTGTAAAGAGTTGGACATGACTGAGTGACTAACGCTTTCACTTTCATACCCAGGAGTGGAACTACCAGCTTATATGGTAGCTTTATTTTTCGTTTTTTGAGAAATTTCCATACTGTTTCCCTCAGTGGCTACACCAATTTACATTCCCACCAACAATGTACAAAGTGGGAACACTTGTCACCTCACCAAGAATAGTTACTTGTGCTCTTTTTGACAATAGCCATTCTGATAGCTGTGAGGTGGCATCTCATTGTGGTTTTGATTTGCAAGTGAAATGATCCTTTTAAATTAGTGAATTAATTTATTGATATTGTTTTTGCTAGAATTAGAGAATCAAGCACCATTTCCTATGTTTTGTCTTTACAGATGTAAGCTATGAGAAAATGTATTAGTACCAATAAGTAGATGGGACTACAAAAAATTTGCCAATTACAATACATAATTGTAATCAATATTTGAGCTACTTTCAAGATATATGCCAAAGTCATATGAATATATATTTCCAAAAAATATTTCAGATGATTTAGACAGAGACAGTTCAATAAGATTTTATTTCCTAATTGTTGAGATCAAAATTAAGAAACCGTTCCTAAGTGATCAATGCAAAGAAATAGAAGAAAACAATAGGATGGGAAAGACTAGATGTCTTCAAGAAAATTAAAGAGTCCATGGGGTCACAGAATCAGACACGACTGAGCGACTGAATTAACTGAAATCAAAGGACTAAAGACCACCAGATTTGCAGAACTTCTTAGCTAGAAGTAATAGTTACCATAACAAATACCACAGGCTTGGTGGCCTGAGCAACAGAAACCTGCTTCCTCACATGTCTGGAGGCTTGAGGTGTGAGACCAAGGTGCTGGCTGTGTTGCTTTTTTCTTGAAGTTTCTCTCCTTGGCTTATGGATGGCAGCATTCTCCTTTTTTCTTCACATCATTTCCCTCTGTACTGTTTGTGTAATCTCCTCTTCTCATAAGGACAACAGTCATATTGGATTAGGACTCACCCTAAAGACCTTGTTTTACCTTGATTATCTCTTTATAAACTCTGTCTCCAAATATAGTCGCAGTACTAAGGTACAAGGCATTAGGACTTCAACATATGGATTTGGGGGGTACACAATTTCACTCATGATGCCAGACATTCAAATAATTAGCTTTCTCAGTACCATCCTAGAGCAATGGTTCCAACTATCCTAGAGCAATGTTTGGTACCTGAGAGGTTATTATGCCCCTGAATAAGGCATTAAAGTAAGATGCGCCAATAGTGAGCAGCATGTCTTTTGTGAAGCGAGGTAAGAGGCTTGTTACAGGGGAAGTGAGCAAGTCAGACCTGCATTTCAGGCAAGTTCTCAGGGAGATTAATTTTAGGAAGGAGCATACATAGAAGCAAAGGCTTTGGAAATTGGTCACCTTAAAACTGTGTTTCACACACCTCAGGGAAAACATTTTATTTATCCCTGTACTCATTTCCCGGTTGTAAGATTACCGCTTTTAACTCTCTCACCCATGTGCCAAGAGACTGGCAGTTTATCATCACACTGTTAGAAGAATAATGTGGAAACAACACAAACGTCCATCAGCTATAGAATGGATACATGAATGGTGCTGTACTCATAAACTGCAGGCTATAATAGTGAAAACAAATAGAATTTAAGTTATAAAGGGTCCGGATGAATCTTTAGGATATAATACCAAATGGAGCTGATTATACAGAGTGAAGTAAGCCAGAAAAAAAAAAAAAAAAAAAACACCAATACAGTATACTAATGCATATATATGGAATTTAGAAAGATGGTAACGATAACCCTGTATGTGAGACAGCAAAAGAGACACAGATGTATAGAACAGTCTTTTGGACTCTGTGGGAGAGGCAGGGGGAGGAGAATTTGGGAGAATGGCATTGAAACATGTATAATATCATATAAGAAACTAATCGCCAGTCCAGGTTTGATCAGGATACAGGAAGCTTGGGGCTGGTGCACTGGGATGACCCAGAGGGATGGTACGGGGAGGGCGGTGGGAGGGGGGTTCAGGATTGGGAACACATGTACATCTGTGGTGGATTCATGTTGATGTATGGCAAAACCAATACAAAATTGTAAAGTAATTAGCCTCTAATTAAAATAAATAAATTTAAATTAAATAAAAAAAAAATACCAAATGCAATAAGAAATCAGAAAAACTTTTAATTTTAATTAGGTCCCATTTGTTTATTTTTGCTTTTATTTCCAATATTCTGGGAGGTGGGTCACAGAGGATCCTGCTGTGATTTATGTTGGAGAGTGTTTTGCCTATGTTCTCCTCTAGGAGTTTTATAGCTTCTGGTCTTACATTTAGATCTTTAATCCATTTTGAGTTTGTTTTTTGTGTATGGTGTTAGAAAGTGTTCTAGTTTCATTCTTTTACAAGTGGTTGACCAGTTTTCCCAGCACCACTTGTTAAAGAGATTGTCTTTTCTCCATTGTATATTCTTGCCTCCTTTGTCAAAGATAAGGTGTCCATATGTGCGTGGATTTATCTCTGGGCTTTCTATTTTGTTCCATTGATCTATATTTCTGTCTTTGTGCCAGTACCATACTGTCTTGATGACTGTGGCTTTGTAAGCAAGGTGAAAAGACAGCCTCCAGAATGGGACAAAATAATAGCAAATGAAGCAACTGACAAACAACTAATCTCAAAAATATACCAGCAACTCATGCAGCTCAATTCCAGAAAAATAAATGACCCAATCAAAAAATGGGCCAAAGAACTAAACAGACATTTCTCCAAAGAAGACATACAGATGGCTAACAAACACATGAAAAGATGCTCAACATTACTCATTATCAGAGAAATGCAAATCAAAACCACAATGAGGTACCATTTCACGCTAGTCAGAAGGGCTGCTACCCAAAAGTCTACAAGCAATAAATGCTGGAGAAGGTGTGGAGAAAAGGGAACCCTCTTACACTGTTGGTGGGAGTGAAAACCAGTACAGTCACTGTGGAGAACAGTGTGGAGATGCTGTAAAAAACAGGAAATAGAACTGCCTTATGACCCAGCAATCCCACTGCTGGGCATACACACCAAGGAAACCAGAACTGAAAGAGACACGTGTATCCCAATGTTCATCACAGCACTGTTTATAATAGCCAGGACATGGAAGCAACCTAGATGTCCATCAGCAGATGAATGGATAAGAAAGCTGTGGTACATATACACAATGGAGTATTACTCAGCCATTAAAAAGAATATATTTGAATCAGTTCTAATGAGGTGGATGAAACTGGAGCCTATTATACAGAGTGAAGTAAGCCAGAAAGAAAAACACCAATATGATATACTAACACATATATATGAAATTTAGAAAGATGGTAACGATAACCCTGTATGTGAGACAGCAAAAGAGACACAGATGTATAGAACAGTCTTTTGGACTCTGTGGGAGAGGGAGAGGGTGGGATGATTTGGGAGAATGGCATTGAAACATGTATAATATCATATATGAAACGAATCGCCAGTCCAGGTTCAATGCAGGATACAGGATGCTTGGGGCTGGTGCACTGGGATAACCCAGAGGGATGGTACGGGGAGGGAGGAGAGAGGAGGGTTCAGGATGGGGAACACGTGTATACCCGTGGCAGATTCATGTTGATGTATGGCAAAACCAATACAATATTTTAAAGTAATTAGCCTCCAATTAAAATAAATTTTTAAAAATCAGAAAAGAATAAATAGGCTATTTTTGCTTACTTAATGATGTAAAAACATAGAAAACTAAAATGTTTAGAGATACCAACACATGTGGATTATTTTAAAAACCCAGGGTTTCATAAGCATAAATTTCAGGAGAGTAGATATATCTGAAGGAATAAGACTATAAGTGGAAATAATGAGGGGCTCACAGAAAACATCAACAGTGCTAGTAGAGATAGTACAGAAGATATATAATATATATAAAGCATAAGGAGTCAGGATTCACAATATATGCACGCCTACCTCCAACTTTTATAGAAAGATCTCGACTATCACCTTTAATTTTTTCTGTGAGCTCCTCATTATTTCCACTTACTTTCTTGTCACTCCAGATGTATCCACTCTCCTGAAATTTGTGCTCATGAATCCCTGGGTTTCTTAAATAAATAAACCACATATATTGGTATCTCTAAACATCTTAGGCATGCATATATTGTTGAATCCTGACTCTTTATGCTTTACATGTATTTTATACATCTCTTTCTGTACTTAATAATAAATAAAACTTTAAAAAATTTTAAAAGGCTGTAGGCAATTTAAAATTTAAGCAAAATTCAAACTATATATCTACTTTAGAATTTTCTATACTTCCAACAAGTATACTTTCACTGAACCAGCTCTAAGAGATATGAAAATTTGAGAATTTATTTGGACCACTAATTTTTCCTAGTATAAATACTTTGAGCAAACTGCAACAATTATTATAGGCAGCATTCAATTATTCTCTCCATAGGGGGCAACCATGGAATAAATAATGAAAACACTATAAAATGCAAAAGTCATTACTATTTGACCATGGATTACATATTATTAGTCTTGTGATACATTTACTTTTGCAGAGAATAAAATAAAATGATGTTTATTGCCTGAACACACAATATGTGAAAAAATATGATGGAGCATGCTGAAGAACGCAGACTATTTGGAAGAGGCTGCTGAGGAACTTGACCATCTAGATAACTAAATTCTGAACTTATTTCTAGAACTGATATTTAGGTCAAGTTATTTACATAATAATATTAGTTAATGATTTTCAAATATATATTTTAAAAAACTTAATAAATCCATTCAAAGCATGCTGAAGAAAATGGAAAGGCAGACAGATCAAATCTCAAATCAAAACCATATTATAGCTCGTTTGACTTTGCTGGGAGAAAAAGGAGAGATGTTTTATAAACTTGTTTCAAGGCTAAAATCCAGACTAAAACCACGTGGAGGGTGTATAAAACACAACTTTGCAATGTTTTGTCAGCAATAGAATAAAGATAATCAGTCAACTCTTACTGTGTTTCAGAGAATTCTCTAGCTAACTACCACATAAATCAAATAGAACTTGCTATAATAGGCACTGTGGAGTAGGAAAGAAGTAGTAGCAGCAGCAATGCAGACAAGTTGTAACATGAAAGGAAGAGCTCTAAAGGGTCTAAGATGAACCCTACTTTAGAGGTAACGTATTAATAGTTTCATGGATACTTGTGAAGACACAAGACTCCTGGGATAGAGACAAAGGATTTTCTCGTATTAGCCTGTGACAATTTCATGGTTGTTTGTGGAAGACTTCAGGGAAAGAGACTTCTCATGCAGCATGAGAATCAGCATATTTGCATCAGTGCTCTCATCCCTGCCAAGGCCCACCGTATCAGTGGTGTTGAAACCAAAGGATGCCTATTCATGATGTTACAGGAGTGCAATCCTGAGCTTAGGGAATTCAAATCTTTTGTAATGGATATGCCTGCCCTTTGCTCCAGAAGAATATACTACCTATTTCCCACTGTTGATCACTATACAAACATCCTTGAAAAGATAGTTCAGACCAGAGGGCAATCACTACCTCACTTATAAGAGATGGAGAGACATAAACAACCCACAGAGAATTGCTCCCAACAGCCAGTGTTAATACTTGCCATTTGTTGCTAAAAATCAAGCACAACAGGACTTCCCTGGTTGTCCAGTGGATAAGAATCTACCTGCCAATGAAGGAGATATGAATTTGACCCCAGTCCAGTAAGATTCCACCTAAAGCCTGTGTACCGCAACTACTGACCACGAGTCACAGTAAGAGAAGCCACCACAGTGAGAAGCCTGCGCACCCACAACCAGAGAGGGCAGCAACAAAGTCCCAGGGCAGCCAAAAGTAAATAAATAAAAATAATTTAAAATCCCTGAAAACATCATCTTAAAAAGAAGAAGAAGAAGAAAAGTCCAGCACAATAAACAAATGACTTTTCTTCCCTGATTATAACATATGTACCCAATAACATAGTAAGTACAAATTCATGAAATTAGAAAGTTGTACACATAGTGAATAATGTTAATATACTTCTGTTAACAACTGAGTGAAGAAGGAAATGGCAACCCACTCCAGTACTCTTGCCTGGAATACTCCATGGATGGAGGAGCCTGGTAGGCTACAGTCCATGGGGTCGCAAAGAGTCAGACACGACTGAACGACATCACTTTCTTTCTTTCTATAGTTCCTTTTGGAGAAGGAAATGGCAACCCACTCCAGTGTTCTTGCCTGGAGAATCCCATGGATGGAGGGTTCTGGTGGGCTGCAGCCCATGGGGTTGCAAAGAGTCGGACACGACTAAGCAACTAACACACACACACACACACACACAACAATTGAGATCAATCCCAAAGAGAATTAAAGAAGTGAAAGATGGAATGACATCATACATACTATATTTAGTAACCATGCATAGAACTATAAATCCTCAACTTATAAATATAGATTACTTCCATGTCCACAGGAAATATATCCTCAAATTTACCACACTAGCAAACATTAAATTAACAAAGACTATTGTGTAAAATAAATAATAAAAGCTTGAAAACAACCATAACACTTCCATACATTTGGAAATTTAAATACAAATACAAACACTTAGGTCAAGATAATTTTATAAGCTTAGAATTTAATGATAATGAAATTGTTATGTAGCAAAACACCTAGGATGCAGTTAAAACATAAAAAAGAAATGTATAGACATAAAAAGAAATGTATAGCCTTAAATATTTATATAAGAAAAGAAAACAATAAAAAATGTTTTTGGAAATGAATGAGATCTAAGAAAATTATACAGGAGCATCTCAAATGAATTATTAATCAAAAACCTAAAGATTAATAAATAGGTTTGAAAACTGTTAAAACCTAGTATACAGGTGTTTTTTTTTAATAATTCTCTATATTTTTCGTTGTGCTTTAATACTTTATGTATTTTTAAAAGGATCAATATTTGTGAGAGAATTTATTCAAGGGAGAGCATTGCACATAGAAAGAATGAGGCAGCAGCAGGAGTTTTGAATCATTCTGAGCAACTTTAAGGCAGACTTGCATATTCAGTAACTACTTATAAAATAGATTAGTAACTATTTATAAAAACTCTATTATAGATTAACTATTTATAAAATAGTTTTATAAATGACTATTTATAAAATAGTTTTATAAATGACTATTTATAAAATAGTTTTATAAATAACTATTTATAAAATAGTTTTATAAATGACTATTTATAAAATAGTTTTATAAATGACTATTTATAAAATAGTTTTATAAATAACTATTTATAAAATAGTTTTATAAATAACTATTTATAAAATAGATTATAAATTAGATTAGAATGAATTAGAAAAAAATAGAGGCCCAGAATGCAGAGGCCTTTCGGATGTCACTCTAAGAAAGGCAGTTTCTACACAGTTGAGCTATTTCATGTTTATAAGCAGTGAGGTACTATTATAATGTAGGACTTGGGGGAAATCAATCAGAAAACACTGTATATAATAAAAAGTTTAGGAGTGATAAAAAGGCAGGAGGCAGGAGATCAGTGAAGAACTGAAATTGCCAAGGTGGGAGGCAAGAAGAGTCTAAACTAGACAAGAAACAACTGATGTATCTTAAATATAATGATGACAGTGATGTTAATTAGCTCAAGAGTCATTGCAAAGAGAAATGATAAGGTTTTGGTGGCTGGGTATAAGAAAGAGAACTGTGGTACTGGAGAAGACTCTTGAGAGTGCCTTGGACAGCAAGGAGATCAAGCTAGTCAATCCCAAAGGAAATCAACCCTGAATATTCATTGGAAGGACTGATGCTAAAGCTGAAGTTCCAATAATTTGGCCACCTGATGCAAACAGCCAACTCATTGTAAAAGATTCTGATGCTGGGAAAGATTGAGGGCACGAAGAGAAGGGGATGATAGAGGATGAGATGGTTGGTTGGCATCACTGACTCAATAATGAACATGAGTTTGAGCAAACTCCAGGAGATAGTGAAGAACAAGAAAGCCTGGCATTTTGCAGTCCATGGGGTCTCAAGGAGTCAAATACAACTGAGTGACTGAACGACAATTATAAGGAAGAGAAAAAGGAGGTCATTGGTAAACTTCCAATATTCTGGATTTTATGCTGCTTGTTTAATGCAGAAGTTCATCCAGATAGAGTTATGAGAGAACTTACAGAAGCCTCCATGAGATAAGATGACTGCACACCTTACATCTGGCATCATTTCTGCTTTAATAACTACTTTAGGTGGAGTTCCCCGGAATAGACTCTGAGATGGAGATTCGCAAGCAGAAGGCTTATGCCCTGTGATCAACAACCTAGTGGAGAGAAGGAAGCAAAACAGACTAAGCAAAGGAAATACTTGAACTGTTGACACGGTTTCAGAAAAAGGCCTCCCCTGATCTCCCAGAGTTAGATGCCCTTCCGAGTTATTTCCCTTGGGGAATCAGGGTCTGCCTTTATCCTCACCCTCACTGACCAGGCTTTAGAAACAAGCTGCCAAGGACAGGTGTACATGTGATTTGGGGCCAGGCAGCGCTCATCAGTTGAGGCAATTCCTGAGGTTCGACATTTCCAACAGTTGGGGAGATGCCGGCCTCAGATGTTAAGAGGGTATCTGGGGTCACATTGCAGCATCTACCTCAGTCTATCACTCATGCCACTCAGATTCATTTGTGTGAATATAATAAATTCTGCTTCCAGCTCTCGCATGATTCCATTTGGCCTCTTTTCCTACGGAAACTGACAAAGGTGAGTGGGATAAGCAACAGCACTGCCACTGCAGGGGGTCTCAAAGCCACAGCGGAGCATCATTCCCTTGTCTGCCACCATTCTAGACTCTCTGCTTCCTCTTCATCACCTCTGCTGGTCAGCTGACTTGCTAAAGGGGTGACCCAGACCCCCATGGTTAAGAGAGTAGTTCTCACCCTGTATATCAAGTCGCCAATATATTCTGCCAACTACCAAATGTCTCCACTGGAATTACACTTGTGGGGACCAAGGAAATGACTACAGGGTATACCCATGAGTCCAGCGGACACACAGCGAGCTGGAGCTGGACCAGGACTCTATTTATTACTTGGAGGTTATGATGACGCTCGAATTCCAGGTCATCAATGTCAACTCGGACCTCGTGTTTGACACACCTTGAAATGATGTATTCTCCATTTTCTGTTGTATAAATACCCAAATAAATGGCTGTAGGTCACTTTGGGGAAAGACTAAGGGGGCAGGGAGATCATCAATTTTGTATACACTTAGCATGGGTTTACCAGCAACTTTTCTCCAGGAATTTTGAACTCTCCTTCAGTAAATGGGTTCTAGATTAGAAACTGGCTTAGTTTTGAAAACTGAATGGAGGACTATGACTTTTTATTGGAATGGCTACCTCCAGGAATGGCTTTGGGTGAGGGCAGTGTAAGGAGAGGGGTTGGCTGAAAGTTGTCAGCCACCAACACTCTGAGCAGCCAGGGGAGTGAGCATCCCAAACCTGGATGCTGCAATAGGGTATGGAATCCACTACAGCAACCAGTTCTTTTAGAGTGTATGTTGAAAGGAGGAACTGAGAAATAAAAGTTCAGTAGAAATGATGGAAAAAAGAGAAATCTAAAACTCTTCTAAACTCTAAATTATCAAACTTCCTGTTGAACTTCACTCTGTGTCAGTCTCTGAGGGTAACTCACATATACTGTTATCACACTCAGGTCGAATAATTCTGATATTCCAAACACAAATGGGACTAATACATTATGCATCTATAATTAAACTGAGGAAGTGTTTACCAGCGAAGAAGTCTTTACTGGGGTCTTGTGTATTTGTAGTAGGTGGACAGAACAGCTGCAAAGTTCTGACCTGACTCACTAAAAATGGCAGAAGAATAACTCCCTAACTGGCAGCGTTAGCTCTCAGAACTTTTGAATGCCCCAAACTTCTGCACTTGGGATCTTAGATGTGCCAAACCATAAGAAATTCTCCAGTGTGAAGTAAAGGCCCCGAATAATATTGTATACAGCCATCCCAGATGGCCTCTTCCAGTTTATGTGGGGACAATAAGTACTTTATTGCTGGAGTTACCAACATATTGGTGTGCACTACAAGAGACCTGGGCTTCCCTGGTGGTTCAGATGGTAAAGAATCCACCTGTAATGTGGGAGACCTGGACTCGATCCCTGGGTCGGGAAGATCCCCTGGAGAAGGGAATGGCTACCTGCTCCATTATTCTTGCCTCAAGAATTCCATGGACAGAAGAGCCTGGCAAGCTATAGTCCATGGGGTCACAAAGAGTCAGACATGACTGAGTGACTAAGCACAGGAGCCCAAATTCAAGGCTGCTCTTGATGCAAAGCCCTGCAAAGTATTGCTTCAGGTCTTCATGATAATCAACCCAAACTGACTGCTGTGCATTCAAATCCTCCCATCAACCTACATATAAATAATTGGAAGGAGTAGAGTGTTATTAATATAGAATAACTATTTCTTATTACTGATTGACTGGTATATATTGAGTTTCTCTTTAATAAGCGGAGAAACTAACAATAAGTCCAGCTGAATGTTGATATGAACTATGGGATTTCTGGTTTCAGAGGTGTAACTAGAAGAATAATGAACAAGGCTTTTATGGAAGAAAATTGCTGGACGTTAAGCATTGCCATTATGGGTTGGTTTATCTTTATTACTCTGAGTTTACAGAATATTACACAAATTACACAGTTTACAATAAATCTTTTATGACAGTCTTATAATGCGTCTTTTCTGTATTTTAGCTCAAGCAGGAAAAGTAAACAAAATAAAATTCCCACTTTAAAATATTCAGGATTAGACCAGGAAAGCAAGCCAAAGCTAACACAAACAAATAAACAACAACAACCTCTAAATGTAAGGTACTTTTCTGCTTAAAAGCATATAAAGCTTCTATTGACAAGTACCCTTTTCCCCACCATCTATACCCTGTCCTTCATCTGAGCCTCTATCTTCACAAGATTTGCACAAAGCATTTGTAAAGCAGTATAAAAATTCACTTAGCCTGCCTGCATCATTTACAGAGAAAGCTTTTGTTATTATCTCCTATTCGATAATTCACGTATTATAATAGAAATAGAGCAGGTCCTCTGGGCAGGCTGCTTGGCTTCATGATTGGTGCGAGTGGCTAAAATGAAGTTTGAGAAGACTTGCCTTAAAAGGAATACGGCAAATAAAACCAGACAGTGAAGGATCCCATGGACCAGGACAATTTAAATCATGAAGGTGATATAGTTGCAATTAATTATTTTTAAAGGGGTCTTTAACTGAAGGCAATACTGTTTTAATGTTGAGGGGAGGAGAAAGCATGACTATTCTGTGCCCTCTTAGGACACAAAGCTTCCCTAATTTGTATAACATAAGAATTACCCGAGTCACACGTTAACAGATTGCCAGAACCATCCCCCGCTGGAGATTCTGAATCAGATGTGAGGTGGATTCTGAAAACTGCATATTTAACAAGACTCTCTGGGATTTGATATGACTGAGCAAGAGAAGGAATTATCCTTGCTTCTTCTCTAGCCCAACATAGTATTCCTAAGAAACTTCCTTTTTTGCTGAACAGCACTCTAAAAATAACAGTTTACAGAAAAATAAGACTTAAGGAAGGCCATGCAAAACCTGTGCAATGTTGTAACCAGGGCACTAACAAAAAAAGTAACAATCCTAATTAAACAAAGAAAAAACTACAACACTAAAGAAAAACTACAGTAAATACACGATTCTCTCATTTTATCTAATTTTAAAAATGTAAAAGCTAGCTTAATGAAAAGTATGTAAAAAGAATTAGACTGTCAAATCATGGCCATGAGGATGAAAACTAGAACACAATATCAGAGGACCAAGCATCATGTACTTTGAAGAAAGAGCATGTGGTCAAATAAATTCTAGAGGAAGCCCAAGAGGGAAAGGGGTCCAACACACAGCATTATACTCTTCTGTTGCTTGCTACCTCTCCTTGTGTTAGAACAACCTGCATTTATTTTTGTTTTATACCCAAACCAAATTTCACTTGTACTTAGATCTTCACCCTGTGTGTGTGTGCCTAGATGTATCTGACTCTTTTGCCACTGCATGGACTGTAGCTCACAAGGGTCTTCTGTCCATGGGATTTTCCCAGGCAAGAATACTGGAGGAAGTTGTCACTTCTTACTCCAAAAGATCTTCTCAACTCAAGGATCAAACCTGCATCATCTCTTGAGTCTCCTGCATTACCATGTGGATTCTTTATCACAATGGCACCCCACTCCAGTACTCTTGCCTGGAAAATCCCATGGACTGAGGAGCCTGTTAGGCTACAATCCATGGGTTCGCTAAGAGTCGGACACAACTGAGCGACTTCACTTTCACTTTTCACTTTCATGCATTGGAGAAGGAAATGGCAACCCACTCCAGTGTTCTTGCCTGGAGAATCCCAGGGACAGGGGAGCCTGGTGGGCTGCCATCTTTGGGGTTGCACAAAGTCAGACATGACTGAAGTGACTTAGCATAGCATAGCATAGCACCACCTGGGAAGCTCATATTTAACAATAACATCTTCAACCCTCTACCCTTCTATTCAAGGTCTAGGAAAGCCCACACACTATCTGCAAGGGAGGCTGGGAAATCTAATATCTGGCATGTCTTTCAGCTTCTATAGTTGAGGGTGGAGAGGAGTCCTAACATAGAAAGAGGATTCAGATGCTGAAAGGAAAAATAGAAAGCCATATCCTTTAAAGATATTAATTTTATAGCAGTAAAAATTGCAATTTTATCAGGTAACTTGGGAATTAAGTTATCATACAGCTAAATACTCAAAGGATTCATATACCAGCACGGTTTTGAAAGGATGATTTAGTGACTTGGGAAATTCTTATCTCTATTTCCTGTTATTATATCTCTATTTACTGTATATTTACAAAGAGTTTCCCAGGTGGCTCAAGTAGTAAAGAATCTGTCTGCCAATACAGGAGATACAGGTTCACTCCCTGGGTCAGAAAGATCCCCTGGAGAAGGAAATGGCACCCCACTCCAATATTCTTGCCTGGAAAATTTCATGGAGAGAGGAGCCTAGGGGGCTACAGTCCATGGGGTCGCAAAGAGTTGGACATGACTGAGCAACTGAGCATGCACATATTTACAAATAAAAAAGCCTAGAAGGATACACAGTAAATTGTGTTATCTGTATTTACTCTCTAGCTTATGAAATTATAGGTAATTTTTATTTGATCAAAAAGCAATAAATGCATTTTTTTAAGTGGAATTTGAACCTCCAACAAACAATACCTATCAGAGGCTAGGTTGTAAAACAAAGCTTTAAAAAAATGAAGAAAATAATCATAAACATAATCCTGTCACTATTTTTTTAATAAAATAGTAACTTAAATAAATGCATAATTAAATTATTACATGTTTCTTTCATTGCATATACTGTAAATGATCATCCATTGATCATTCTTGATAAATTCACCTCTTATCAATTGCTCTCAAAGATAAGGACATCTTAGGGCCTGATTTTTTAAACTTAGAGTTGCCAACTATTTAAAGATTGCAACAAGTACTTTCATCTTATCCTGCGCAGCCATCTGAGGCTTAGTGTAAAGGCTTAGCTGAGATTTTTTAAGGCCTGGATGGGAATTACTCAGTTCCTACTTCCCAACGATGACTGTCATGGTAAGAAGTGTCATTTGAACACTTCTTTTGTGTGATCTACTGCACTAGATACTTTATATATGTTGTTTGTTAATCCTCACAATTCAATAAGCAAGGAACAATTTCTCCATTTTGCTAAGCATAAACCTCAAAGTGAAGTCACTCAGTCATGTCCAACTCTTTGTGACCCCATGGACTGTAGCCTACCAGGGTCCTCTGTGCATGGGATTTTCCAGGCAAGAATATTGGAGTGGGTTGCCATTTCCTTCTCCCATAAACCTCAAAGAGATATATAATTTGTTCAAAGTCTTACAACCATGAAGTTGTAGAATCCAAATGCAAACCATGTAAGTTTGAAGTTTAGCAGAGCCAGGCCAACATGAGGCATTAAATGCTGGAAAGTCAAGTCAAATCAGGTCAAGGTTCAAATGTAAAGGGAACCAAGTACAAACACCAAATTGTACAGTCAGAGCAGATGGTGATTTCAGAGCCTGGAAGTAACATGGGATGAAAAGAGGAGGAGAGCAAGGCAGGTCAGAAACGAGCAACAAGAATTCCTTGGCCATTGCATGGACACCCAAGAGAACTGGCTGCTGTCTTTGCAAGCTGATAAAGAGATGGTATGAAGCAGAGGGGAGATAAGGCTGGCTGTAGGCCACACAAGGGCAGAGAATAGATCACAGTCTCTACTAAAGTGGGCATTTTTCACAGTCCAGTTCCAGTCTGTGAAGGAATATTAATTGGTTGTGAAGACCCCAGGGACCTAGGCTGAGCCATAGGAAGGAAGATGTACACATCCTGAAGCTAATCCCCTGGGTCTGAATCTCTATTTTATTACCAATTAATTGTGTGTTCATGGTTGGGTTTCTTGTGTTCAGTTTCTTTGTCTCTAATAAAGAAGGCTAGTACTTTACAGAGTTATTGAGAGTATTTAATGACAATACACATTAAGCAGTGCTTGAAACTGTGCACACTGCAAACTCTGGATGTAGTCTGTACCACTGGATTTTAAGCATGACCTTTATAGTCTAAAAGAGACCAGCCACACACAGAGGGAATTAGGGAGAGAGGATATAGTGTATAAAGCTCAAAAAGTCACCAAGGGGCTAAATTCCCTCAACACCAGGTGTGGACACAACAAACTATTTTAGGATCTCACTCCCCAAATCCCCTGCCAGCCACGTTCTCATGGGCTCAGGGACTTGGCAGGAAGGACCCCACAGGTGGCAAACCTTAGAACTCCTCACTGGGTAGACCAGAGATTGACAGCCTCCAAACAATTGAGCCACGCTGATTGGTTTAAGGCAAGATTCCAGGCATGTTATTAAAGTGGTTGTTATCATTCAGAAGAGGGAGAAGTGGAAAGTAGAGACCAGCCTACACTCACCATCATACATTCATAAAAGACTAAGAATTTATTTCTCTGGCTTACCAGCCCCTAAATTTAGGTATTAGCTTCAAATATTTGAAATACCGCTGTGTGCGTGTATAAAGATTACATTTGTTCATAGGACCCTAAGATCCAAGGAATCAAAGCTACTGAAAAATAGATCTCATTTCATAAAAAAGACTTTTCTATCAGTCTGAACAAGAGGCTTCAAACTGCCTACCACTTTATCTGTGTGCAATCTTCTGTTTGGTTCACAAATAGACATACTACATACACTGTGTATGCTGAACATTCACAATTTGTGCAGTTGTGCAAAGTGGCCCAGAAACTTTCACGGTAGCATCTAGATTTCTGTCTTAAGAAATCCCATGATGTGTGTAAGACCTGGATTCCTGCAGAGTAACAAGACACCAGCACCAAGTGGAAGTCTCTTCTGTGGCTGGAGGTCTGCATTCCAAGAGGCCACTTCCCCACCTGACCTAGACACTACTTTATACCACCTATCTGAAAAGCACTTAAGATCTCAGATGATCTTCTTAATAAATGCAAAGAAAGTTCCCCTTCATCACTGATAAGATTCCCCTCGTTGATAAGGTTCTCTGATTCTCTGATTTTCTGAGTCTAAAAGTCACTCAACAATCTCCATGTGTTGTTGCTAGTCGGTTAGTTATAACACTATCAGGCCCTGTGTGTCCTTTTCAATTAGAATCTAGCACCACTCTCTGCTTTAAACATAAGTCCTATTTGGTAGCTCTTTGACCAGCAGCTGCAATGCTTCTGTCTCTCAAATTTCAAAGCAACTTTAAGAATAAGGACTGGAAATTTAAGTGCTTCAAAAGAGCTCTTTCATTCTTTCCTGCAACCAATAAATGCATGCTGAAGAGTCAATTACCGTAACAGCTATCTATTTTTAAATGACTTCTGTCCCATGACCTCAATACATGCTGTGATTAAATGTATTGAATTTCTTGATATTCTGCTACATCAAGGCCTCCTCCTAGAACTCTGCAAACTTGATTGATTTATACTCTTCAGAAAGAAAAAAAAATCACAAAAGGAATGGAATTTAATTAAAGTGTTAAGGCAGATATGCTGTTTTCATAAATGAGAAAAAAATAGATTCACAGTAGCATAGTTCAAAATAAAATGGTGATTAAAAACAAAAATACAAAACCTAGGCAGGGTTTGTGGGTATTAGATAAAGAAAATAAAGCTGTTTTAGCAAAAGCTAAAACTGTTAGCTAGCACTTAGATGTAGTAACATGTGGGAGGTTATTTCTAAATATAATGTAAATTGATCCTCTTGGTTATTAGATATCAAGCAGTCTTACTGTCCTTAAAACTCAGAAACAGGAAAATCCTCAGGGAAATTCTCAGAAGAAATAAGATATTAGTTTTTACAAATGTGTCTGCTAAACATTAGCAAGTAAAATACTTATTTCTGTGATTAATATACAATAAGAAAATATAAAATAAAATATGACTTGATGGAAAGCAAGCTACCTTGCTTTTTAAAAAATGAAAAATCCACTGCAAAAATGTTCTGTTGCTTAAAATTGTTCAGAAACATTTAACACTAAAAGCAATCTATTTTATTTGTTTCCATTATTTAAAAAATAGGTTTGATTTCTACTGAAAACTTTTAGAAAACTAAAATATTTTGAGAGATTTATGGGGTTTCCTGATTGAAGACCTCTAAACACCTGTTCCTGAAATTTTTCTAGCTCCATTTTAAATAAGTAAATTCTGAAAAAGTATCTGATTCAAATATTTTTGGTTCAAAGACATTGTAGACATGGTTAATCCTCTATGAGTTTATACTATTTTGAATAAAATCAAGCTCAGTCAGAATGGTCATCATTAAAAAGTTTATAACAAGGGTGTGGCTGAAAAGGAATCCCCGTACACTGTTGGCAGGAATGTAAATCGGTGCAGCCACTATGGAGAGCAGTGCAGAGGTTCCTTAAAACTCTAGCCTTACCAAATGATCCGGGCTTCCCTGTTGGCTCAGTGATAAAAAATCCAACTGCAGTGCAGGAGATGTGGGTTCGATCCCTTGGTCAGGAAGACCCCTGAAGGAAATGGTGACCCACTCCAGTGTTCTTGCTTGATAGGTCCTATGGACAGAGAAGCCTGGAGGGCTACAGTCCACGAGTGGCATGAGATAAGACTTAGTGACTGAATAACAACAACACAACCATATGATCCAGAGATCCACTCCTGGGAATATAGTCAGAGAAAACTGTAATTCCAAACACACCCTGAATTTCATAGAAATACTATTTACAGTAGCCAAGACATGGAAGCAATCTAAGTGTCCATTAACAGATGAATAGATAAAGAAAATATAGTCTACACAGTAGAATATTACTCAGCCATAAAAAAGAATGAAATAATGCCATTTGCAGCAACATGAATGGACCTAGAGATGATCATACTGAGTGAAGTAAGTCATACAAAGACAAATATCATATAATATTGCTAATATGTAGAATCTAAAAAATTACATAAATGAACTTATTTATAAAACAGAAATAGACCCACAAACATAGAAAACAAACTCATGGCTACTGAAGGTAAGAAGGGAAAAGGGATAAATAAGGACTTTGGGAATAACATATATACACAGCTATATATAAACTAGATGACTAACAAAGACCTACTATATAGCACAGGGAATGATATTCAGTATCTTGTAATAACCTATAATTGAAAAGAATCTAAAAAAATAATAACTGAATCACTTTTCTGTACACTTGAAACTAACACAACATTGTAAATTATTAATAACTGTATTTCAATAAAAATTAAAAACAATTAAAAATTTTTCAAATCAAGCTTATTTCAGGATCCAGGCAACCTGGATCCTTGCCTCTATTTTCTTTTCAACATAGACTGTCTGTCTTGGGTGGCAGGGTCAAGCCTAAGGAGGAAAACGTAGAATTGTTCTAATTATGGACAGCTGAGTGAAAATTTACAAGGACTGAAATGAGTAGAATTATTACAGACGCAAGTGACAGTTGGTGGAGAATTACAGTAATGGGAGGAATGTGGGTATTTGGAGGAAATCAGTTTTCTGTGCCTCGATTGTAGGTTACGGTAGAATAATATGGTGCTAGTAAAAGCATGCCTTTGAAACCATTTGGGTCTCAGTTTAAATCCTGATTCAGGTATTAGTAAAATCTTCTTTCAGTTGAAAAGAATAATCCACGTGGCAGTAGGCAATAGATCTGGCTTAACAACAATTTGTATGAAAATATCATACAAAAAATCACGTCTATTCTATGCTCTATATTCTGGGGGAAACATTGGCAACCAGTAGGGAACAATTAAGAGAAGAGGTTGTTTGATTTGAAGAAAGCACTTTCTTTGAATATTTGAAGGACTTTCCTATAAAAGGTAAAAATTACGTGATCTTTCCAAGAATGGTATTTTTTTTTTTTTTTGAAAGGGCATGTCAATCAGACTAACAGAGCGCTTTATAGTCCTAAGGACTGCCTTATAAATATTCAAAATCTCTTTAGAAAGAAATGGCAGATGACCATCCAGCAGAGATTCTGTGGGTGAGATTCCTGTGGCAGGTACTGGACCCCTTTTGGCTTTTAAGAGCCTTTCAAATTCTAAGATTCTATTGTTTTATCATTTCAAATGTTGGCTTGCAAAAGTCAAGGCACATCTCACTGTTCTCATTCCTCTCTTTATTCATAATCAGTTTTGAAATCTGTTTTTTATTCTACCTTTTCCCTTTTCATTGTATTAAAATTCTACTTGGGTCACTTTCTTTCCTCATCAGCCTATCTAATCTACTATATTGATCTCCATAATGATATGAATTTATTCCCCCTAAAATATAAATTTTCATCAGCTTAAAATCGCATTTCACCACTCCATTTCTATTATTATCATCACCATGGAAAAACTAGAAGAAAAAAACAAAACAAGATTTATTTATACAAAAGCAAATGGATTATGGAAAAGTAATGACTGGCAATGACTTCAAACTAAGAAAAATGAAATTATACTTTTTTAACATTAGAATAATCATGATTCAGTACAAATATGCAGCACAAGTAGAGTGTCTTGGAGGGACAAGGAGATTTTGTCCTTAATTACATAATCATCCAGCAGTCTTGCAGAGTACAAATTATTATCTCCAGTCGTAAGCGAGGAAGGTGAGGTTCACTGTGGTTAAATAACACATGAGAGTTCAAAGAGCCAAGATAATCGACTTAGAACTAATGCTGTAATTCTGAAACCTGTATTTTTTTTTAGGCTATACAGACTCTCTTCCCTTAGTAAAAGCAAAATGGCATTTAGAATAGAGGCTGTGTTTTTTAAATATTTAAGGAAATAACAGCGAGCAAGACATTAAGTGAAAAGCTATAAAGTTCGGCTCACAGCTTCCAGATTAAGAGATAGAGCACAATAAAGCTATGCATGTGAAGATGTTACAAGACAGGTGCAAAAACTTAGCCTGGCACAAAAACTTAGCCTGGCACAAAAACTTAAGTGGCACAGTGTTGGTAGGTATCACCTAAATCCAGAACACATTTCCTGCAAACAATTGAAATTAGCTAGAGAAGCTCTCAGAAAAGGCAATGGCACCCGAACTCCAGTACTCTTGCCTGGAAAATCCCATGGGTGGAGGAGCCTGGTAGGCTGCAGTCCATGGGGTTGCTAAGAGTCGGATGTGACTGAGCAACTTCACTTTCACTTTTCACTTTCATGCATTGGAGAAGGAAATGGCAACCCACTCCAGTGTTCTTGCCTGGAGAATCCCAGGGATGGGGGAGCCTGGTGGGCTTCCGTCTATGGGGTCGCACAGAGTCGGACACGACTGAAGCGACTTAGCAGCAGCAGCAGCAGCAGAGAAGCTCTACTGCTAGTATGGAGTTGTTACAGAAGTTGTCTAAGGCATCTTTAACTTCAGTGCAGCAAGTGCATGAGCCGTTTTTCAGAGGTATCTGCCCATCACATACCAGAACACTTTGCACCGGCTAGCACATTAAAAGTAACATGAGGCAAGTTTGACTGATTGAATGGATGAATGCATAAAATTATATAAAACCAAATAATGGGACAGGTACAAAAATGATACATATAACAAAAGGTTTATCTATACAGAACACTCCATGTTTAACAGATCTCCATCATGTTTGCCGATTTAGGGTTTCCTGGTTATTAATAATTACTTAGTATTTATCTAGCATTTTCTCTGTGCCTGAAACTGAAACTGAAGTCGCTCAGTCATGTCCAACTCTTTGCGATCCCATGGACTGTAGCCTACCAGGCTCCTCAGTCCACGGAATTTTCCAGGCAAGAGTACTGGAGTGGCTTGCCATTTCCTTCTCCAGGGGATCTTCCCAACCCAGGGATGGAATCCGGGTCTCCTGCACTGCAGGCAGATGCTTTACCGTCTGAGCCACCAGGGAAGCTAAATATTTCACATTGATTTTCTCAAGTAGTGCTCATGAAATTACTCTGAGACAGTTCAGCATGAAGGTTGACAGTACAAACTCTGAAACCAGACTACATGGACCTGGTTCCACACATCAGTAGCGTCAACTTGAGCAAGATACTCAAACTCACCATGCTCAGTTTTCTAACCTATGAAATGAAATAAAAATTGTTTCTATCTCATAGGATAAAGAGTGCTAGAGTCTATCACACAGAGTGAAGTAAGTCAGAAAAAGAACAAATATCACATAGTAATGCAATGTTTATGGAATCTAGAAAAACTGTACAGATTCGGGGCAGAAATAGAGACCCAGAGAATGGACGCGTGGCAACAGGGCAGGGAGGGGAAGGTGGGAAAAATTTGGAGAGTAGGATTGACATAGATACATTGCTGCTGTTGCTAAGTCACTTCAGTCGTGTCCAACTCTGTGACCCCATAGACGGCAGCCCACCAGGCTCCCCATCATGTGTAAAATAGATAGCTAGTGGGAACCTGCTCGATTGCACAGAGAGCTCAGCTCAGTGCTCTGTGATGACCTAGAGGGGTGGGGTGGTAAGTTTTAGAGGGAGGGGATACATGCATGCATATCGCTGATTCGCTTTGTTGTACAGTAGAAACTAACAACAGGTACAGCAATTATACTCCTGTGAAAAAAGTGTTCACTGTTATAAATATCATTCAGAACTAGAGACATGCTGCTGGGGTTCTAAGCCTACTTTTGCCTTTAACTAACTATTTAATCATGAACAAATAAGTTAATTTCTTAGAGACATAATTGTGTTATCTCCAAGCAGAATACAGTAATACATCCTGAGGTTATTTATTGATTCCATAAGTTAATACACAAGTGCTTAGAAAAGTGCCTGGTGTACAGACAACAATAAGTGTTGTCTACAATAATCCTCACTTTATAGATGAGAAAACTGAAATTCTCACATGCCCTGTGAGTATGGTCCAGGACTCAAACCCAGATAAACTGACTCCAGTGTCCTAATTCATTTTAAGGGATCTCAAGTGCTAAAGAAATGCCACCAAAAAATAATATTTTAGATTATAACCTAAATATTTTGGATATACAATTGGATGAGACCAATCTGTGTTTTACTCCAATCATTTCACTAATAACCCTTTAATATAGGGATATGTAAAAGTTTTGAAGGCAATGTGATAAAATGATCAGGAGTACATCCATTCTTATGGCAATAATACTTGGCATGAGCACTTTCAGAGAATCTTTAATGTCTATCTCTCTCCTTCCTCGCTGCTTCTTTTCAAATTCCAACTACTTCAAGTCTCTTTATATCGTCTGATTTCTGATTTTCTTCTTGCCCTGAAAGACCATGGGCTTACCCAGTGCCGGATACTGTGCATTAGAAAAAGGATGGGTTTTGTATTTAGACAAACATTGGTAAACAAATGTAACAGAGGATCTTACGTTGTGAATATTAAAATGATGTTCTTAACTTCCCCCTCTAGGTCCTTTCAGCTTTTCTTAACGAATTTGAGCCAAGGATTTATTGCTATGGGGAAGGAAGAAGCCTAGAACAAAGATAGTATTGCTCAACTTTGATTCTCAGAGATGGCTCTTTGAACTGTTTAAGGGAGAAAGTGGACCTGAAAGCCAGGCTGTTAAGACAAAGAGAGACAAAGATATCTACTTCACAGTCCACCACTTTGAGCACATGGAGACACAGGGCTGGTGCACCAGATCCCCAGGATGTGGCATTCAGGAGGTGGGAAGCCCACCTTCCCAACCTGGGTGAAGAAAAGCAACCAAAAGTATATGAGATATGTGTGTCCTGCTCTCCTATCTCAGGGTATTGCATTTATGGAAATTCCTAAAACACAAGCATTTTATCCTCCTTTATGTGGGGCAGATGGGGTGGGGGGTGGGGATGGGTGGTGGCAACCATGTAAAAGCTATAGTAGCATCATGTGATTAGGCAGAGAAAGGGTCTTAGCTGAGTTCTCCTAAAATAGATGTTCCCACTTGACTCCAACATGGCACACAAAGGTCAACTCATAGTCTGACTTGGCTCAGAGTCAGAGTCAGTGAAAAGGGCAAAGCGTTCCAAGAATAAATGGATGTCACAGAAATCTAAGAAGCCTCTTGATGAAAGTGAGAGAGGAGAGTGAAAAAGTTGGCTTAAAACTCAACATTCAGAGAACTAAAATCATGGTATCTGGTCCCGTCACTTCATGGCAAATAGATGGGGAAACAGTGGAAACAGTGAGAAATTTTATTTTTTCGGACACCAAGATCACTGCAGATGATGACTGCAGACATGAAATTAAAAGACACTTGCTCCTTGGAAGAAAAGCTATGACCAACCTAGACAGCATATTCAAAAGCAGAGACATTACTTTGTCAACAAAGGTCCATCTATTCAAAGCTATGGTTTTTCCAGTAGTCATGTATGGATTTGAGAGTTGGAATATAAAGAAAGCTGAGCACCAAAAAAATGATGCTTTTGATTTTTGGTGTTGAAGACTCTTGAGAGTCCTATTGACTGCAAGGAGATCCAACCAGTTCATCCTAAAGGAAATCAGTCCTGAATATTCATTGGAAGGACTGATGCTGAAGCTGAAACTCCAATACTTTGGTCACCTGATGTGAAGAACTGACTCATTGGAAAAGACCCTGATGCTGGGAAAGATTGAAGGCAGGAGGAGAAGGGGATGAGAGAGGATGAGATGGTTGGATGGCATCACTGACTCAATGGTCATGAGTTTGAGTAAACTCTGGGAGTTGGCGATGGACAGGGAAGCCTGGCATGCTGCAGTCCATGGGGTCGCAAAGAGTTGGACACAACTGAGTGACTGAACTGAACTGAACTGAACTGACAGATCTTAAGGCTAATCACCACACAGCCATTTGGCCCTGATCCTAAATGTATAGAGAATAGACAACAACCTCAGCCTACTAACAGAGCAAGCAGTAGTTGTAGGTAAACAAGAGGCATTTCCATAGGTACCAGAGGACAGTACACAGTCTTGAAAATACATCTTAGAGACCATCTGTTTCCCTTCACCAGTGGGTACCCCCTCCAGTGTACCCAGACACCATGTTGGAGAGAAGGAGGTTGAGAAGGAGGAGACCAAAACACTGAGATTTAGACCAAAACTATTAGGCTGCCTGAAGACTTAAACTGTTAGAGTAGGTTGCCATTTCCTTCTCCAGGGGATCTTCCCAACCTAGGGATCAAACCTGTGTCTCCTGTGTCTCCTGCATTGCGGGCAGATAATTTACCCACTGAGCCATCAAGGAAGTCCAAAACTATTGGATTAGATTAAAATTATTGAATTTAGAATAAATTGTTCCACTTTGCAACTTAGTAGATCAGACCCTTGAAAGAAAGAGCAAATAAGTGAGAGAGAATATAAACTCTATATTCTTTTTACATCTGTGTATATAAATTTGTGACTCTCTTCGTACTATTAAAATTTTCTTTTTGATAAGGACCAATAGTTTTCAGAAATTTTATCAGTGCAAAAGTCAACCATACAGAAAGAAATTAGCATTTATTGTTGGAACCTTTGCATGTCATGTAACATAAATGCTGAAGACACTGAGAATCAAAAGTAATGACAAGCATACCTTGAGCTGTGCCAGTCTCTGTGCTAAATACCATGCATGTATTATCTCAACTAGACTTCATGTAGTAGACACTAATGTTAGTCTATTTTTACAGATGAAGAAACCAAAATTTTTGAGGTTAAGTAACTTCATCAAGCTGAGGGAATAAAGGATTAGAATCCAAAGCCATTTTACTCCAGAGTCTGAAATCTTAACTGCTACCTGCTCTTCCTAGAAGACAGGAACAGAGCAATCTGTCCCTTATGTTGATGCTAGAACTGCTAGGTGGAAGAGATCAAGCAATAACCTTCCTGTACGTGGAAAGGCATTCACAGAGATACTCCAGCTGAAGAATAAAAGTGAAAAGGAAGGTCAGAGTGATGTGTGATATTTATTTCAGATTTATTCCAAGAGATACATTTTAGCAAGACTAGAATGCTTCTTTAAAAGAGAAAATAAAAAAACAACAGGTAAAGCCTATTCTTTTTCAGACTGAAGAAAGTTCACTGTGGATAAGTTAAAAAAATAAATAACTTTCCAAAACAAATGGAAAATAGGCAAAAAAGAAAGGGAGGGAGGAAGGAAAAAAGAGGGAAAAAAAAAGAAAGAGCACTTTGCACAGCAAGAGTTATTGGTTTCCTGTAACATTTCTACTTACTTTGTATCAGCACTGGCCATGCTTACAGACTTGATTTGATACCAGAATTTTTCTACCTAAAATCGAAGTGAATATTCATTTAAATAGACAAATGAAATTTACTCTATGAAGCATACACATGAATAATAGATGTTAAACTGTTAAAATTTCTTAATAAAATTGTATCAGGAGAGATGGGCAAAGGGGGTATAAATTTATCAAATAAAAATTAACAAACTATATCTCTATATTTATCACTTCTAAACTTTCTCATTTCTCATTTCTATATAACTTAGTAATAGTATTTTAAAATATTTGTTGAAGCTTTTAATCATTTTCTAACATAAATTTGGGAACAAATTGCTTTTGACTTCTACAAGTTATTTTTGTACAGTGGGAAATATATTCTTATTTCTTATAATATGAAAATTCTCATGAAAACTTATAATCTGTAACATCATTAAAATTTCATGTCCCCCATTTTTTTCACTTAGTCTATACTTTCACTACTTCTATACTATGCAAAAATATTTTAAAAATCAGTTGAGGATCTAGATGAGTGGTTCTAAAAGTGTGGTACCCAGACCCCTGGAAACCCCTGAGATATTTTCAGGGAGTCTGAGATCAGAGCTATTTTCATAGCAATACTATGATGCTAGTGTCTTTTCCACAGTATCAGCATTTGTATTGATGGTGAAAAGCAATAACAGGAGAAACCATTAGTGCTTAAGCACAAATCAAGGTAATGCCACTGATGAGCTAATAGTGTACGTGAAATAAAAATACTAATGATGATGATAGTAATGTGAATGGCGGTTTCACTCACTGATGCTCTTCATGAAGCAAAAGGAATGTTAATTTTAAAATATTCAAGCCTTAACCAGTTCTCTGCTCTGGGGTGTGGTTTCCAAGGTCTCCTCCCATCTCCTGGCTCCTCCACAGTCCCCAGCTACTTTGAGTTCCCAGAATACTTTCCTTTCCCTGGAAGGACAGTGACTTCTATACAACCCTCACCCGCTGGCTAATTCTTTGATAGATTTTGCAGGTGTCACTTCCTCTGAGAAGTCCTCCTTGATTACCCCTTCTTCTGCCCAACCTCCCATTGTTGTTCAGTGGCTGAGTCGTGACCAACTCTTTGTGACCACCTGGATTGCAGCATGCTGGGCTTCTCTGTCTTTCTCTGTCTCCTGGAGTTTGCTCAGGCTCATGTCTCTTGAGTTGGTGATGCCACCCAGCCATCTCATCCCCTGTTGTTCTCTTCTTTTGCCAGCATCAGTCTTTCCCAGCATCAGGCATCAGCCCTTGAGGCAACTGTCCACCTGCCCCCATCCTCCCATCCCCCAGTTCCTTGAGGGCCGGGCCTGTGTTTTATTTACTTTTGCATCTCCAGTTACAAGCCAGGCCCTGAAAAATGGGTGTCCAACCAGTGCCTGCTGAGTGAAGCCACCTTCCTGTCCTCTCTGCTCTAACCTATGTTTCCCAGGGCAGGCCTTCCCTCCTCGTGAACCGAAGGTGAGACTCATAAGAAATGATTAAGTCAGGAGACAAGAACTGGAAAATTATCAGGTTTACAGAAAGGAATTGGTCTTGAGAAGTGGTCCCCAAACTTGATGACACACAAATATCACCTGAGGAGGTAAAATGCAGATTCCCAAGCCCAGACCTCAGGTCCTGCAGGGCTATGCATTTTTACTGAGTACCCCTGGACATTCTGATGCAGGAGGGTTCTGAGAAACACCCAGCTGGGAATCTTGGGGAGAGGTTGGGGGTTCCAGACCACTTACCTTTCATTCTCTTCCACAAGAGTACGCAATCAGCGCCACAATTAAGATCTTGAGAACAGCGCTGGCCAGTGTCATCTTGATCACAGCTTCATTGCTCAGGAGCCAAGCCTCTGGACTCCTTACCTCTTCTGGGACCCAGCGCTTAGCTGTGGTGGTGGCCGCATTGATGGCCACAATGGTGGTGAGGTCCAGGATGGTTGTCTTGCTGGCTGAGAAGACTAGAAAAATATGCAAATTCTCTGCCAAGTGACTGGAAATATCTGGGTGAACCTGTTACATCTTCTTTCCTAGTTTGGGAGAATGTAGGAAGTGGGGAGCAGGTCTCTGCAGCTCTCTCTCAGAGTAACAAGAGGAGATGCTAGAAGCTGTAAGTCATCAGCTGTCCATTTAAATCCTGACTGTGTCCCCGATCAGTTCTGTGACCTCAGAACCTCATTTCATCATCTACAATTAGGAAGAAGTAAATTACTGGAATAAAAAATCTAAAAAAACTTCAAGCCCTAAGTTACACATCTTTAATATTCTGTGTGCAGAAACGAGGCACACAATTAAAGCGCTTGTTTTTGCTGTTGATGTGACATGTATCAGTTTTAGGTGTACAGCATAATGAGCCAATATTTTTTATAAATTGCTAAATGGGCACCACAGTTAGTCTTTACATCTATCATCACACAGAATTACTAATTTTTTTCTTATGATGAGAACTTTTAATATTGACTCTCTTACCAACTTTTATTTTATTTTTTTTCCTTTTTTATTATTATTATTATTTTTTACTTTACAATATTGTATTGGTTTTGCCATACATCAACTTTTAAAGCACTCTGCTGCATACCATGTTGATCTCAAGGAAAAGCACTCGGGCCATTGTTTGACTTGTAACCTGAAATGGCTGCTCTTTTCGTAGAAAATTATTTTTACTTGAAAGATGATCTGACAATACTGATTGTGATTATTCAGACTTTGGTGTTGGCAGATATTTTCTCAAAAAAGAACAATGTTACCTTGTTATTTCATGGGAAACAACTAATTGAATCTGTTGCCAATGCTCGATTTTAAGCTTTCAACAAAAATTAGCAGTTTGAAAAACTCAGACCCAACACTGAGGTTGACAGTTTCGAAATACTGCAAAGCTTTTCTATGGGAGGGATTCCCTGATAGCTCAGTTGGTAAAGAATCTGCTTGCAATGGCAGGAGACCCTGGTTTGATCCCTGAGTTGGGAAGATCCACTGGAGAAGGGTTAGGCTACCCATTCCAGTATTCTCAGGCTTCCCTTGTGGCTCAGCTGGTAAACAATCCACCTGCAGTGTGGGAGACCTTGCTTTGATCCCTGAGTTGGGAAGATCCCCTGGAGAAGGGAAAGGCTACCCACTCCAGTATTCTGGCCTGGACTATTCCATAGATTGTATAGTCCATGGACTCGCAAGGAGTCGGACACTACTGAACTTTCACTCTCACTTCACTTTCACTTTCTATGGGATCTGTGGTGATACTAATGAATGTGATTTCATCATATAGAATGGTAAGTAAAAAGTGTTAACATTTGGAAAATATGCATAGCTCAGTGAACCAATATTTTCCAAGTAACCAATGCATGATGTTATAAAACCAAACACAGTTAAAAGATCCAGTCCCCTTGCAAGACAGACAAAAGGATTCAAACACAGCAGCACACAAAAATTTCACTGATACAGCTTCAGCTTTAAGAACTACTGATTGCCTAGTTGTGGTGTAATATCAAAAAAGATTGCTCATAATGACCTTTTTAAGGTAGTTTAAACAACCTTTCCAAACTACATATCCATACATACTTCAACCAGAATAACATATTGCAACAGATTGGATTCAGAAGGAGATTTGAAAACCCAACCACCACGTACTAAGTATGAGAAATTTCAAAACTGTGAAACGTTGTCACTCTTCTCACTGTATTCTTTTTTATTTTTAAAAAGATAAATAATTTTAGTAAAAATGTTGTTTGCATTACATGTAACTGGTTTATTATTTTAGAATCTTAAATGAATCTAATTTCTCAGCTTCGATTTCTAAACAGTGACATTCATACTTATAGGGCTTCCCTGATAGCTCAGTTGGTAAAGAATCCACCTGCAATGCAGAAGACCCTGGTTCGATTCCGGAGTCGGGAAGATCCCCTGGAGGAGGCAAGGCAACCCACTCCAGTATTCTTGCCTGGAGAATCCCCATGCACAGAGGAGCCTGGAGGGCTACAGTCCATGGGGTCGCAAAGAGTCGGACACGACTGAGCAACTAAGCACAGTACGTTCATAGTTATAAGCCATGTAAGCAACAACTCTTTAAAAATCTCAGTAATTTTTAAAACAGTAAAGTAGCTCTAAGACCAAAAAGTTTGAAACTATTGACTTAAATGTCACCAAGCATTCAGACATTTAAATATAAGATATTCACAAAATAAAATATTCACTCCAGATACATGAAGTGGCCACATTTGAAACTGGAACACTCCCCTCACTGTTTCTTGATGGAGTTCTCCCCACAACATGAGGATCCACCACTCCTTTCACTCTGACCCTCCTCCAAAGACACAATTACAGCTCTTAGGACCACAGAGACCCTTCAAAACACATAATGTCAACTCAACCTCCTCTATCACACAAAATTAGAAGTTAATTTGGCAGGAAAAATGAAGAAAAAGAAAAGAGTAATCAAATCCACAACCAAAATAGTGAGCCTCTCAAATTACTTGTTTCATATAAATTCTCCTTAAAATTGTTTATGGATGCAAATAGAATATAATAAACTTGCTATCTAATATACTGAAGGTTTTGTGCACATTGCAAAAAAAAAAAAAATGAAGCAAAGAGCTTTCTTCCACAGCCTGTCCCTTGCTTTCTGAGGACACTGGCCACCCAGAGATGACTAATCCCATCAGTTCAGTTCAGTCGCTCAGTTGTATCCAACTCTTTGCAACCCCATGGACTGCAGCTCTCCAGACTTCCCTGTCCTTCACCATCTCCCAGAGCTTGCTCAAACTCATGTCCATCGAATCAGTGAGGCCATCCAACCATCTCATCCTCTGTCATCCCCTTCTCCTCCTGCCTTCAATGTTTCCCAGCATCAGGGTCTTTTCCAATGAGTCAGTTCTTTGCATCATGTGCTCAAAGGATTGGAGCTTCAGCTTCAGCATCAGTCTCTCCAATGGACATTCAGGACTGATATCCCTTAGGACTGATCCCATAGGATTCAGCATATTCCACAGGTTTCCCATCAGACTCTCCCCAGCTTTGGAGGATGGCGTTCTGTGCTGAGGACCTGACGCTTGTCATACCTAAAGCTGCAGCGAGCAGAGTTCCAGAATTAACCCACATTAAGTATTCCCATGGTGTTTTCTGAAATTCTTTCAAAACAGACAAAGTTTGGGAAACCAGTCTTTTACTGGAGGCCACAGTATATTTCTAAAGTAATCATTTCAGACCTTTGCAGTGATCCATACACTTCCGTCTCTTAGGCAAATAGATGTGTACCAACAGAGCAACTGCAAAATAATCCAGGTCAAAATAATCAATATTCACCTGAAAGAGTCAGATAATTGAGACAGTAGGAAATTGTTCCAGGGGTTTCATTTGTTTGGGGATTGGGCATTAACTTGAAATACCTGGAAAGTGGCTTAATTCTCTAATTTACTTTCTGCATGCTGAGATTGTGAAATGCTGTCCTTTCTACGCACATGATCAAATGAAAAGGAAATTATCTAAATATTTTGAGATTTGAGGGAGAGACATTAAAAAAATAGAGTGAGAGATGAAAATAAGCCTCAAATACTGAGCAGCAAATTTTCTCTCAATTCATAAATTGTTAAAGCTATGTATCTTAAACGAAATACAATGTTTCCTCTCTCCTTTTCCCTTTCATTTGATTATAAAACTATCCAACTGAAGTTTTTGATGGATGAGTGTTTGGGACAATTGCAAACAGCAAAACTGTTCCATCTTATGACCCTGTTCAGTTATCAGGGGATCTCTGAGCTGCAAACTGACTGCAGCATGACATCTATTATTAAAGAGGATTTTTCTAAAAATGGATTCCATTGTTAGAAGCTTTATTCAGTTCAGTTCAGATCAGATCAGTCACTCAGTTGTGTCCGACTCTTTGCGACCCCATGAATTGCAGCACGCCAGGCCTCTCTGTCCATCACCAACTCCCAGAGTTCACCCAAACTCATGTGCATCAAGTCGGTGATGCCATCCAGCCATATCATCCTCTGTCGTCCCCTTTTACTCCTGCCCCCAATCCCTCCCAGCATCAGGGTCTTTTCCAATGTGTCAGCTCTTTGCATGAGGTGGCCAAAGTATTGGAGTTTCAGCCTCAGCATCAGTCCTTCCAATGAACACCCAGGACTGGTCCCCTTTAGGATGGACTGGTTGGATCTCCTTGCAGTCCAAGGGACTCGAAAGAGTCTTCTCCTTACCAGACGTTGAAATCAAAGATGGAAGCATTCTGGATCATGGGGTGCAAACATAATTAAATACTAACTTAATTTATGTTAAAAATGTATCGGTTATGAAGACCATGCCAGGATATATAAAAGGCATACAGAAGAATAAGTAAAACAAATGAGATTAAAAAGTAGCCAAGTAATTAAAGCTATTTTATATTTGTTGTCATTTTTAAAAAACTATGTTTAGGGGGAAAAAACAGAGAGAAATTACTATATACACAAAATGTTGAACATTTTTTCATTAAGATGGTGAACATTTGTAATTTTTTATCTTTTCTCTATTTTTTAAGATTTTTGATATTGTGTTGGTACTAGATTCAGATGTTTTAAAAAAGTAAGTGCATACATGTGTATTAAGTCGCTTCAGTCATGTTTCAGAGGGTTGGCATGCCCTCCTCCAGGGCACCTTTCCAACCCCAGGATCTAACCTGTGTCTCTTATGTCTCCTGCATTAGTAAGCGAGTTCTTTACCACTAGCACCAACTCGGAAAACTCCAAAAATAAGCCCTACTGGCTTTCAAATCCAAATTTCTTCCTGATGCAGGCCCCTTGGACTGGGGAGCCTGCCATGAGGCTCAGAACTCTCATTCCTGTAGGAGAACCTCTGCAGTGTGGCTTTTCTCCAGTATGTGGGTCAGCACCCCCAGCTACTCCCACCCCAGGGGATGTGAGACTCAACTGTATCACAACTCTGCCCCTCCTACCCTCCTGGCTGTGGTTCCTTCTGAATGTCTTTAGTTGTAGATTTTTTCTGGTAGGTTCTAGGTTTTTTTGTGGATGGTTGTTCTGGAGGTGGCTGTGATTTTGGTGCACTTGTAAGAGGATGTGAGCTCAGGGTTTTTCTACTCCACCGTCTTGGTCGATCTCCTGTCAGGGAAACCCTTTCATATCCCTGCTTCCCACCTCTCTGCACTACACACACATGCAATCCATTCATTCTACAATTTTTTAAAATACCTATTAGTAAGGAGGTCTATGCTAAGTGCCCTGGACTCAGCAGTGTGGAAATCAGACATGACTTCTGACCACATGTTGTTTAGCAGTTGTGTTAGCTTGCTCCCTGACCACCACTGATAATCCAGGAATGGGGCCCTATCTCAAGCTGAGCCCATCATCATATTATTCCTCCCCTGCCACAGTTAATTGATCCAGATGAGCGTCCCTGACCCACACTGAGCCAAGCCTTGGTAGTTCTAGAATTCAGAGGGTTGGCAGGCTCTTTGCTGTGCCTGGATTATAAAATACAAACATAAGAAACTCTCAACATGTGATGTGGAGAATAATAGAAAGCTAGTCTGAAGATAAGAAAATGAAAGTGTTAATCGCTCAATAGAGTCTGACTCTTTGCGACCCCATGGACTGTAGCCCACAAGGTTCCTCTGTCCATGGAATTCTCCAGGCAAGAATACTGGAGTGGGGTGGCCATTCCCCTCTCCAGGGAATCTTTCCAACCCAGGGATTGAACCCAGGTCTCCTGCATTGCAGGTAAATTTTTTACCAGCTGAGCCACCAGGCTAAAGATAAGAAGAAAGCAAAGGAAGACAAAAATGAAAAACTAGAGGGAGACTCCTGGCAGGGTTGGATTCCTTGACTCCTCTTGTTCCTGAAACAGCTGCTGTCCTGCCATTGAATTTCATCAGCTAATCAATCAAAGTGAAATTAAACTGGGTTTCTGTCACTTACAACCAACGGAATCCCAGTATATTGACTTGTGCACACACTGTTATAGTGGCAGCACTTGAAGGGCATTCTCACAAGACTTATTGAGGCACTGTAGGAAGTTAAGAATAAGAGCAAAAACCAAAGAAATCGTAAAGCTTAAAAAGGCTGTCTTGGTGAACTTAGACAAAACATGCCTTGGACTTTTCTAGAAACACTGGGATACAGGAAGCTTCTGCAAAGACTTGAGATAGTGAAATAATTTGTTATTGTTGCCAACTGTCAAGTCCTGACTCATATGGCCTGAAGAATCAGAAGTTACAGGATAGGAAACTTAACAGCATTGCTTTATACAATTTATGAATTTTATTTGTTACTTATTATAGCACAGGCAATTTTATTATAATATAATGAACCTTTATTCACCAAAGAGCTGTTCAGGAAAGAACTGTATATTTCTAATGAAAATTTTGATTCAACTAGATATAGCTTCATCCTTCTTCTTCTGTCCTTCTAAGGGACATGGCTCTTACAGTTTAATTCTCTTGTCATTTTTCACTTCCAACTCAACGTCACAGTTTGATGAAGGCTGGTGGCTAGCAGCTCTTGGAAATGGTCAAAAACTCACAGTCACAATGGTGCCTGTATCAGACAGTCCAAGGTTCTTTCTTTCCATTTCCAGTTTAATGTTTTCCCATCTGTTAGACATCTAAACCAGATCCAGCTGCTTTTCTTGACACCTGTCGTGTTTATTTAGAACCTGTTTTTACCAGAATCATTTCAACACAATAAAAATACCAGATCTGGTTTCCATGGGCTTTTCAGAGAAGGCAATAAGCAAAACAAGAGAAATAAAAAAGAGAGAGAGGCTGCCAAGCAAACAAAGCCATGCAAGTCAATTATCAAACTGTGTATACGATGGTTTCTGTCAGTAAAAAAGTACAGAAATCATTTTATTAATTTTGACTTGATTTCCCACCCTCCTTTTTCACAGGACAGTTCTATGAAATTAAAAGTAACTCCTATTTTTGTGTGAAAGCCCATGTTTGCAATTAACACACTATGGACCTTGTCAGATAATGAAAAGTAAGGACATGTTGCTTGTGTGTGTAAAGCATAATCATTCATGTAAACACACACATTTTCCTTTCTCACAGATAGCGAGCAGCATGCTAATTTATATACGCATTTGTTTCCACTTAACCCTCTTGTTCAAGCAAAAAGGGGTTATTAATAATCTGACATTACAGTTCAGTAGTCTCTTTAATTTTGGTCAGAAATAAAACAGTGGAAATAGCAATCAGATTGAAAGAAACATTTTCCACTTAATTTCTCTGTTGGAGGCAAAAAATAAACAAATAAACACTGCCTTATAACCAAACAGAGTTTAAGTTTTAATGAGCAGAGTGCAAGTTTCAATGCCTGGTCCATCCTAACAGAAATACATCTGTTAGGAAAGTGATTAAAATCCAAAAAAGCCCAAGGGCTTCTGTGGTATAAACACAGCTTGGGCTGCAGAGCTCTTGGCTCTGGGACTGAGCCAAACCTTCCAGAGTGCTGGCAGAAACCCCACTCAGTATCTCCCTCCAGACCAAAGGAAGAAGTAGTAAACAAACCCATCAATCACCAGCAACTGGCAAGTGCTGAGAGCGGTAAGTTTCAGCCACCAGTATAGGAAGAAACTGATAAATTGCCATCCATCACTCCTGCTAAGCAGGCATCCAGGTTCTCACTTAGCTACACACTTGCTGAAAGTCTGGAGCCCAGAATACTCAGCAGAAAGAAGATAAAGACAGTTCTATCTAGGGAAGAATGTCATTAGCAGGATTAATTTTGCTTTTTAATATAGCTTATGGTACTTGCTTTTATTTTTGTACTTAAAATTTCTAGAAAAGTTTCTATTTATTATTCTTTGGTGGTACAATTAATATTGTCACCTGAGACACAAGATTAATTGTTCATCCACTGATTTATTCATTCTTTTAAAAATATTTATCAAACACCTACTAGATTCCTGGCACCATTTGTATTCTGAGGAAATATAAAAGATAAAAGACTAGAGACATAAAAGATACAGTCCCTGTTTTTAAAAGCTTGTCATTGAAGTGCATTGATAGGGGATTTTTGTATGTCAAAAAAAAATTTTAATACTGCAAGATAATACATAGAATTGAATAAAAAAAGACAAGAGAGTTTATAATAAATAAGAAGTTCTGCTAGTGGTTACAAACTAAGTACTACTGATTATTTGTTTTCTAGTAATTCTTTTGGGGGCTATTTTTCCCCTTATCTGAAACCCAGTGAGGTTTTATTGAATAATTTTCAATAGTATTTTTTAAGTCAACTTCTGACTAGGTAACTGAGTGATTGTGAATTCAAGGGTCCATTCCCTGACAAGCATCTAGGTGTGGCTAATATGTGCTTTGCTTCTGATTAAATATGAAAATTGGGAAAAAAAAAACAAAAAAAGATGAGATGAATGAGAACATACAAGGCCTGCTCCTGTGAAGATCCATGAAGATCAACGCATCACAGGGGAGTAACCCTCTGCTTGGACCACACTTCAGAGTCACTTAGGAGGCTTGTTTTCTTCTCTTTTTTTTTAATCAACTGCTTGGGCTCTGCCTCAGAACAATTCAGAATATCTGGAGGTGAGGGAGATTTTCTTAAGCTCCTCAGGTAACTTATCAATATGAAGGCAGATTTGCAAGCCACCACCACAGAACATAACCACAATCACTGGAAGCCCCACATAATCTTTAACCTCAAGCAATATAACCTCCTGATGTGTTCCCTGAGGCTTACTGATCACAAATAATACACTAGGTAATTAACAAACTTATTTGCTCTATGCGGGATTATTGTCCAAAGTCCTATTAAAAATTGAGGAACATTGGTCAAAAATTATGATTGCAAACATAGAGAAAAAAAACATGTGAACATGGTGGACACAGCGGGTAGGGGGAGAGGGTGGGATGAACTGAGAGAGTAGCATTGAGACATATATATTACCATATGTAAAATTAGACAGCCGGTGGGAATTTGCTGCATGATGCAGGGATCTCAAATCCAGTGCTCTGTGACAACCTAGAGGGCTGGGAGATGGGAGGGAGGTTCAGGAGGGAGAGGATATGCATAAACCTCTAAGTGATCCATGTTGATATATGGCAGAAACCAACACAATATGGTAAAGCAATTATCCCCCAATTAAAAATAAACTAAAAAGCAACACCACCAACAAAATTATTATCACCTGTCCTTTTTGAAGTTTTGGTCCATGTCTTGTCTAATATTAAGGCACTACGGTTCTGACAATAAAGCCATGTCACATATAGGAGCGATTGTCTTTTTATTCTCTGTTTCGTGGGTACACACACACAGCTCATCTAAGAGATGAATGCTTGTGTACCCAGTACAGAGAGTTAGAAGATCAAATCACATCACAGTCGTGTGCAGCTGTAAATTGCTACCCGATCCATCAAAACACCTGCCTGGTGTGACCTCAAAGTAATATTGAGGTGCTACAGGAGCCTTGGTAACTAAGGCTCGATATTGAGGTCATGAAACTGGTTCTGACCTTTTCCTGCCTACAGAGACTAAGCATGAGGAAAAGTCAATAAAATCCACAAACTGTCTATACTCGATCCTAACAGATCCTCCATGTACCAATAATAAAGAGAATGACTGTGCCTAATGTCCTTTTCATTCTTTATGTAGCTGCAGTAACTCCCATCCTGGCAGCATATCCAGTTAGCCAGGGTTCTCGCTCAAAGGCACACAAGTTCAGGCCTGATCCCTTGAGATTATGGTTTAATAGTCTGTTTAGTATGGTTTTATGGATGGGACCCAGGAATCTGAGTTTTTAATAAGAGTCTCCAGGACATTCTGGGTAATCTCTCATGAAACCATTATCCTGAAAAACAAACAAACAAACAAAAAAGAAATCGAGGCTTTCAGTTTATCAGCATGATAATTGGCATATCTTTTCAGTGGGATGTCACACTAATAATCACATAGCTGAAGAGCAAAAGGTTTTCTCATTTACTGTGAAGTAGATTACCCACTGAGTTTAGTTTTATTTTTCCCTGTAGCAGTTTTCACTGACATTATTTTACATGACTGTTTGCTTATTTTTAAAATACTGGTTCCCCTTAATAAAAGGAATGCTCCATAGCGTAAGAAGGTATCTATTTTGCTCACAGACCTATCCTCAGATCTCAGAACAGTTGGTAACACATAGAAGTTACCCAGCAAAAATGAACAAATGATTAAGTGGGTACACAAGTGAGTGAATATTTAGGAAGTGCTCAAAAAGTTGATAAATTGGCCAGGAAGAGAACCTAACTATCAGAGCAGGGGCAGGAAGTCCTCGCAGCTCTTTCATTTAATCTGAGGATTTTGTTTTAATTTTTTAATTATATTCCCAATATACAGAGGAGAATAGTAACTTAATCCGCAAGTCCCCTAAAATATAAAAGTTCAAGAAAATTGAATTGATTGTGTAAAGCTCAGTTAGACAAGCTTTAGTGTCTAGTAGGCTTGAGACTACACAGCCCTCATTAAATAAATAAATACAATCAGTAGTTATATCTCAGAATCTGCTCTCATTTTTGGATCTGATGATCAAAATTGGACCTTCCCCTACCTACCAATGTATTACACTTGAGTTTTTTCAAGTAGTAAGTTTATAATAAGATTTAAGTGGGATAAAAAAAAATCCCCAGTTGGCCACTTCTAATTTTTATTTCTTTTATTGCTTTATTAACCTGACCAGAGATGATTAGCGGCTTAGTTGCCTTTGTCAAGAAAAACATTAAGATGAATGACACATTTGTCTAGAAAAGTGAGGAATTGGTTTTAGATTATTGGCAACTGACTTAGGGTTGATGACATGAGAAAGTACTCCATGACTGTATGCATGTGAGGCAATTTTCAAAGATCATCATATTGGACGTGTCACCAGCTGGGTATGAATGCACTGTAGTCTTCTTTTATTTACAGCTGCCTGACATTCCCCGTTCAGCAATGAGGGCAGATGGGACTTGGACAGAAATATTAAGGATTAAAACGAGAGAGAAATGACAGTCTTGGTCCCAGCTTAGAATAACTGCTGTGGAAATGATTTTGAGAGAGGGGTTCAACCATAGGATTCATGGTAAATGGATCAATTACACCCAGACTTCTACCATGTACTGTCATTCAATAGTAGGATCCATTCATACATGAGTTTAGTGAATAATGTTCCCCTCAGATCAACCTTTTAGGACTATCAATGGTATTGGAGAAGACTCTTGACAGTCCTTTGGACTGCAAGGAGATCTAGTCAGTCAATCCTAGAGGAAATCAACCCTGAACACTCTCTGGAAGGACTGATGCTGAAGCTGAAGCTCCAGTACTTTGGCCACCTGATGGGAAGAGTCCACTCACTGGTAAAGACCTTGATGCTGGGAAAGATTGAAGGGAAAAGGAGAAGGGGGCAGCAAAAGATGAGATGACTGGATGGCATCACCGACTTGATGGGCATGAGTTTGAGTAAGTTCCAGGAGATAGTGAAAGACAAGGAAGCCTGGTGTGCTGCAGTCCACGGGGTCACAAAGAGTCGGACATGACTTGGCAACTTAAAAACATGCTCATCTGCTAGCAATGTGGCTTAAGGTCCCATCTCTACCCATCCTCGATCCTTGTACACAAATAATATTTGAACTTCACAAAAGCAAATGAGGAGGACCTACTGATTACAGCCTTTTTCTTTACCCCACAGCCAGTCAGGCCCTAGGAGAAGACTCTTACTCAAGAGGTTTACTTCAAGAAAAACACTGGATCTAAAGAATTACAGCTGTTGATGTAGGTTAGCCTCTGCTAAACCACTACGCCCATGGAACGAACTGACCTGAACCTGGCAAATCAGCAGTGAAATAGGAGATACCACTTTGAATAAAAGTTAATAAATAAAAAGAGGCACCAAGGTTGAGTGATCCACTATAAATAAAAAGAAAACAGGCAGCATAATATTGAAGTCATAAGCAGTACATTAGCTGAAACAAAGGAAATTTTTAAAGTATAAAATTTACAATACAAAGAGGACACAATGATGTTTATATGACAGTGTCAAAAAATAATTTATGCATATAGTCATTCAACAGATGTCTATTGAGTATCTGCAATCTGCTAAGCATTACTAAGCAGAGAGACACCAGTGACTAGATTGATTCTCACATGATGGACACATTTCTCACAATCATTAGAACTTGTTATATTTCAGCATAGAAGGAAATAGTCAATAAACAAAGAAATATATAATAAAGCAGGATGAGAGATGAGAGGATGGTACTGAAAATTATTTAGGAAATGATTATTGTGGAAGTTCTCTCTTGGAACTTCCCTGGAAGTCCACTGGTTAAGACTTTGCCCTCCAATGTAGGGAGTGAGGGTTTAATTCCTGGTGGGGGAGCTTAGATCACACATGCCTCACAGTCAAAAAACCAAAAACCATAAAACAGAATCAATATTGTAACAAATTCAACAGACTTTAAAAATGGTTGACATAAAAAATATATATTTTAAAAAAGAGCTATAAAAGGGGCAGCGGGCTCACTCTTAAAAAGTGCTATGTAAGCAAAGAGTCAGATAAAGCTAGAAAGCAGTGTGGGGCTCTGGAGGCAGCAAACTGCAGGAGGTGTGAGGAGCAAGCATGAAAACCCTAAGGCAGGAGCAAGCCTTCAGGTTTCAAAGAGCAGTGAGAAAGTGGTGTGGCTGGAGCTGACCGCTGGGCAGAGCAGGACACGCCTGGAGGGGAGTCAGGGCCAGACCAGGGAGGCCTTGTGAGCCACAGAAGGGAAGCTTTCCTCGTTAAGAAAACTGGAAATCACTGGAAGATTTTAAGCAGTTATTATCTGTAGAAGATCACTCCTACTGCTGCTCTAGAGAACTGATTGAAGGGAGAGAAAAGGGAAAGCAAAGAAGAGGAGTTCCAAGAGGTTGGTAGCAATCAAAAAGAGAGATGGTGGTGTTTCAGGCCAGTGAGGTGCTGAGAAGTAACCGAATCTGGGTTATATTTAAAAGATAAGAGAGTGGTTTTGCCATCTACAGCCACAGGGATGGACTTGGAGGGCATTATGGTAAGTGAAATGTCATGAACAGAGAAGAACTTATACTGTGTATCACTTGTTTGTAGAATCTAAAAAATACAACAGACTAGTGAATACAACCAAAAGAAGCGGATTCACAGATACAGGGAACCATCTAGTGGGGAGCGGGAAGGAGGGGGCGGTGGGGAAGTGAGAGGCACAAACTGTTGGAAGTAAGATAGGCCCAAGGAGGTACCGTACAACACAGAGAATACAGCCAATATTTTGTAATAAATATAAATCAAAAGTAACCTTTAAAAATTGTATAAGAAATTGAAAAAAAAAAGATGATTGATGTGGAGTATGAGGAAAAGAGAGAAATCAAATATAACCCCTGGATTTTTGGCATAGATAATTAGTTGTGATAGTGTCACAGAGATGGAAGACTAAGAAAGCAGCAGATGTGAACAGAAAAACCAAGAATTCTGTTTAAAACACCTATTAGACATCTAAAGGGCAGAAAGTTGATTTATAAGCCTACAGCTCAGGGGAAAAGCCAAGACTTGAGAGACTAACTCAGGGGTTGTCAATATATAAAGACTTGTAACACGCTCCATTGAGAAAACCAGAAAAATCTTGTATACAGAGATGATAAATAGCTCCAAGCCCTGGAGCACTCCATCATTTGGGCATGAAAAAGAAGAGGGGCGCTCAGAAGGAGACAAATAGAAACAGAGAGGGAGGCAAAGGAAAATCAGGAGAGTGAGGTGTCCCAGAAGCTAAGTGAAGTATTTCAAGGAAGGAACAATTATTTATAATAAAAATGCTTTCAGGTAGTTGAAGGTGGGGACTAAGGACTGATCACTAGATTTGGCAACATGGAGGTCATCAGTAATTTTAAAAGAATAGTTCTGGTGAACTAGAATGACAAAGTCTGAGAAGAATGGGTTCAAGAGCAAATGTAGAATGAGCACTGGACATGATGAATATTTCAAGATAGGAGAGAAAGGGCACAGTATTCTGGGGAGTCAGGGGAAGGTAGGGAATCTGAGAAAGGCTTGTGTTTTTATGGGAGTTTTACAGTCTGTGTGTATGTGGATGGGAATGATTGGTAAAAAGGAAAAGATTAGTGATGCTGGAGAGAAGGAAAGAGAAAGAAGACATGCTGGAAAAAAAAAAAAAACAAAGAAATCCATGAGTAGAAAAGTAAATGAAAGATAGAATACAAAAGCAAGAGGTTGCTCTTGAAAGAAGCAGGGATCCATCATTTTAAGAGAAGGCAAGGAAGAACATATAGGTACCATGCAGATACTCACCAGGTGAGTGGGTACACCTGGCAGAGACAAGAGTTGGAGTGCTTAAAATTGAAACCATTTTGTTTATTAGTAATGATAGTTTTTAAAAGTATTGGTAAAGGCTGAGAGGGTGGCTAAGGACAAGCAGAATAAAAAATAATTGGTAATAAGAGAAAAAGGTGTTGAATGGTTAATCTACAGGAATGCTGAAATCATCAAGAAAAAGAACTGGAGTAGTGAAGAGTGCTGAGATCTTCAATGAAGGAAAAGGATTGAACAAAATATTGACAGCAGTCATGATCACGGTGAAGGATTTTAATATGTCTCTTCAGAACCTAATAAATCAAACAGAGAAAACATAATTAATGGTCTAAAGAAATGTAATTCACAAGGAAAAAAAATCTACTTTGATAGAAATATCTAAAACTATGTACGATGTTAACCAAGACTACACATTGCTCTCTTGAATCTATTAAATGTTTATAACTGAATCATGTACTTAACCACAAAGAAAACTTTTTTAAAAAATTCCAATGAATGAAATGAGAAAAAAGCAAATTATATCACTTTTACAGAGAATGTAAGGAAATTACAAGGAAGGTAAGGAAATGTATTGGAATATTCATGGTAGGGTTGAAAACAGATGCTTCATCTTGTAATGAGATCACTAACCTGCTCTCTTCCACTATAAAGTTGAACTCCACTTGTCCAAAAATAGTGTAATATATATCCTAGTTTACAATAGAAAGTGGGGCTTCCCAGGTGGCGCTAGTGGTAAAGAATCTACATGCGAATGCAGAAGACTCAGGGTCTATCCCTGGGTTGGGAAAATCCCATGGAGTAGAAAGTGGTAACCCACTCCAGTATCCTTGCCTGGAAAATTCCATGGACAGAGAAACCTGGTGGGCTACATACAGTCCATGGGGTCACAATGAGTAGGACTGAGCACATTATAGAAATTGTTTTAAATGTAATTGGTCATTGATACTTTGCCTATGTAATTTCAAACATCCAGATACTTTATTGCCCAGCATCATCTTTCACTAGCTCCCATGTTTCCACTTTGCAAACACTGTACAATCATTACAGCTACCTCATTGCTTGTGGAAGAATTAGAGCAATCTGAGACACTGTTTGAAGAGCTCTTTGACTGCCTTAGACCAAAGAAGCTGTAGAAATGTAAAGTAAATGTTATTATCATTCCATCTACTTCAAATAAATCATTATAATTCAAGTGCCACAAATATATGTTGTACTTCAACATCAGTAGAAAAAGACAACAGATGCTTGTCCTCCAAACCTATTACCAATCCGTCAAAGATATAAACAAAAAGGGCCCCAAATTTAAAATATCAATGAACAAATGCTTAGATTTACTAGTTTTACATCATGAGGGCATCCTGGATATGATATTAAAGACATTAAAGTTTGACTAATGTACAAAAGTGCTTTTTTGGCATCACAAATTGCCCTAGACCATAGAGACCATGTCCTTAAGGAGTTGGGAAGAGGAAACTGTGCCAAACAATACTGTACGTGTCAACTTTTGTTGTGGGAACAAACGGCCCAAATCTATTAGCGGCTGATGACAAGCCCCTGCTTTTTCTTCCTGTTAACTTGGGCCCTGCTGAACTCAGCTGGACTCACGTGTCTTCCCATCCCCAAATCCAGATGCCAGCATCTGAGACTTCCTATCCTTATGGTAAAGGTGGAAAGAAAGGACTCAAGATGAAGCGCTCAGTTAAGCTTCAATTGGAGGAGACAGCTATCATATTCATTCACATCTCACTAGCCAAAGCACAGGGCAGAGAATAAGCAACTGGGGATAAGCCTACCTGTCACGGTACTATGCTGCAGTGATATCCCCCATCCATCCAGTCCAGTTCTTCACACCACAGGGGCTCAAGCTCTATATTACACTTTCCTACAGCTTCCTCTTCCAGAATTGTGTGCAACTATTCACAGTACTTTGTGAGTGTTTTGGTCTTACCATGGGAAACTCAGATGTCCTTCCTTCAAATAGTCTTCTTATTGGCCTTCTTGGGGACTTTAGGGAAGCTTGTGCTATTCAAACTCAGATGGATTGTTGTGACAACCTATAGACCTCTTATGACTGGTATGAAGATTCAACAGTAGATTTATTTTTAATCCACTTCATTGTTTAATCCTATACACAAATTAAAACACAGATTTTTTAAATTAATTTTCATTTCTTCTCCAGACCACATAATATCCAAGTTAGAGTAACAGTCAACTAATAAGCGCCCATATATAAAGTAAATGCTCTTAGCACAAAACTGTCGAGGCTATTTAAGAATTGATTTTTCTCTCCTCAAAACTTACTTCATAAGTATTAAGGCTATACTAAGGCTAATACTAAGCATTTTGCTGGGTATTCCCTGGTGGCTCAGTGGTAAAGAATACACCTGCAATGCAGGAGACACGGGTTTGATCCCTTGGTCAGAAAGATCCCCTGGAGAAGGGAATGGTTACCCACTCTGGTATTCTTGCCTGGAAAAATTCCATGGACAGAGGAACTTGGAGGGCTACAGTCCATGGGGTCACAAAGAGTTGGACATGACTTAGCGACTAAACAGCAGCAACAAAGCATTTTACATGTTTACTCCTTAAAACCACACTAGGTAAGCATCATCATTATCATCCCAGTTTCACAGATAAGAAAAATGGGGAACAAAAATGTAACACACGAGGTAATTGGCAGAGCTGGGGTTCAAACCCAGATAGTCTAGCTCTGGGGTTTAAGCTGTTATCCATAACATTATACTGCTTTGTCCCCTTCCCTCAGAATTTTTCCTGTTCTGCAAGACTGTGTTTAATTTCTCCAAGCAAAGGTCTCATTTCCTGTGCTGTTTTGAACTTTCAATCCCTGCATTTTCTCAGACTCCTCATTAGAAGAATCTATGTAAACATGATAGAGTTTACATTTGAACCACACCTCACAATTAACCACACTGAGACTCAAAGATATCAAAAGGGACTTTTCCAGAGTCATGTACCTAGCATATGACATTTTGAATTTCTTGAAGATATGAATCTATATCAAACCATGTGTTAACTGCTAGTTCACCTTGCGCTGTATCCAAGGCAATGAATCCCCTTAGAAGTCAGTTTTTCTCTGAACCAACAGCTCCTCCCTAATTGATGGTCATTTCTATTTCACATCCTTAGCATTTGCTAAACTTGTTCCTTTTACTCTCTTTTTCAATACACTGCATGAAGCTGGATATGTTTTAAAATAAAAATACATTCTGCTATTTTTAAGGAAAATAGTCAAATAAATGAAATTCACATATGTGAACACCCTGTTAAAAATTATAGTTTCAAATGTCTCCTTTTTCAAATATCTTATACAAGTGGCTATCAGAGGTGAACTAGTAAAACTTCAGTTATAGATGAGAGCTAACTCCCTGGGTGAGGAATTAACAGATTATAGAAGGATTGAGCAGCAGAGGAAGAAGAAAAGGAGAAGCAACAATATAGCCAGATAAGTGATAAACTATGCAATTCATTCCTGTGTAATCAAAAATTGGCTTTAGGTGGACACATTTCTTGGCACATGAAATGGTTTAGTGAGATTAACAAGAATATATGCACATTCTGCTTCCAGAATTATGCCAGTTTGGATGCAAATTATGTTCTTTGATCCCTAATGCCTATCCTGCCAAGGCAGGACAAAGCTCTATGACCTTGAGACCCACTGGCCCTGAGCAGGGATTTTGCTGGTCTGCTCTGGATGTACTCATGTGGTGTTTTGACCGACCTTCCTCAGCTGGACTCTCACAAAGCTCTGCACAACTAGTGCAAACTTGTTTTCCTATTTTTACTGAGACCTTTTTGTTTTATTTCTTATGCGGGAAATTGTTGTTTTCTTAAGAGACCATTTTGCCTTTAGGGAAAGCAAGTTAACAATTTTATTTTAGACATCTACTCTGTGTGAATCAATTGCGACTTTCCTAATTGAGTAACCAAATAATCACTTCCTACACAAATTGCCTGGGGGTATATTTTCATGCTAACAGATATGGGTTAGGTGCATAGCACAGGAAAATTATTTTTGGTAGTATTTGTGGCATACTGTTAAAATAATTACATGCTAGCTCATATAATGGTTTATGTGTATCATAAATATTTTCTAAAAGTATTGAATAAGATAATCCTGCTTACAGGGCTTATGAATTTCACATGCGCTCATGAAATTCAAAGATAATATCTTTTGTCATACTTGTAATAATCAATCAAGGCTATCAACTCCTGAGTTTTATGATATACCAAACACAATGCTAACTACATTCTTCACAGTAACCCTATAAATTAAGTACTATTGCATCCATTTCACACACGACAAAATGAAGTTAAGAATGGATGAGTAAGTAGCCCAAAGTCACAGAAAGTGGTGTTGCCTAAATTTAAACCTGTATCTATACGATTCCAACGTCCATGCTATTACTCACTGTACTATAGAGAGTCTGTGCCCCAGAATAGAGGCTATCTCTGTTTTTCTGTATTTTGCAATAAAACACAAACATGTTAAACTTGCTAATAGATTGTTTTGGCCTCTGTAAACACTAGTACAATTCCTCAAAATTGAATGAGATTTAATAAGGAAGATGAATATAGGTGAGATGTTTCTACTTTTCCATCTCCCATCAAAACATTCATGACGATTAAAGAAGACAAAAACTGACAATAGCAAAAGAAAAAAAATTGTACCAAATTTTCCATGTAATTTCCCCTAAATACATTGTCAATAAGGATAAGTTGAAAAGCAAATTAGGGGACCTTATGTCTTAATTATCTGACCCCAAAACAAAAGATGTTCACCAAAGAAAACAAAAGGAAAAAATCTCTGACTCATTTCCCTTTGGTATACCTAACTCCGGAATATGATGGCTAGATTCTGTAGGAAAACAAGTAAGTAGATATTTTCATAGAACTATCATCCTTTTATGTCACTTTTATCAGCTCTTTTCTCTTTTTATTTTTCCATTCTATTAGTAGGAAGTAGAGAGGAACATTAAGATAGCATGCAAAGGATGTTTTGTGTTTGAAAAAGGAAAAAAACACAAAAATTAAAAGAGACAGAAGAGAGCCAGGACTGCTGAGACGAGTGCGTTTCTTTGCATATGACACGGTTCAGAGGACTTCAGTTGGTTGCCCAGTGCAGCCCGAACACAGCGTCACTCCAGCCCTAGCACAGTCATATGTGGTGAGTACCCGTCAGGCACTACAAACAGAAGAAAAGTGAAATGCCACGTTCTGACCTTCAGGCTTAGATTGAGAAGAGGAACGTTGCCTGGACCAAGTGAAGAAAAGAGTGAAGAAAGGAGACAAAGGAAACCGAACTTGGTTGGAAAATGCCATCCTGGATAGCTCTTCCCCAGTCAGCCAGCGAAATAAACAACAGAGCCTACTAAAACATAAGGGAAAGAAAACACTTGGAAGAGAAGGAAAGATTTCCCTAAAGACCAGGGAGGTCATGGCTCTGAAAATTCTTTTCTTCAAAATTACGTAAGAATTTTGGTCTCAGTGTCCTCACAAAGATCTCGGAGACTCTATAAAACCAGAGCAGGCATCTCTACAAACAAAAATGCTGACATAAAGGCAGATTTACAGAGGGTGTTGGCTGAAATAAGAAAAGAATGCAATAGCAAAAATGAAAATTGGCTTTGGGCACAGTAAAGAGCAGAATAGACACTGCAGAGAATCAAGAAAATTATGTGGAATAACAAATTCGAAAAGCCAAGGTAGGACATAGAAGGAAAACACAAAGAGATTAAACATCAGAGAAAAAAAGATATATATATACTTTTTTTCCTCTGATGTTTATATATATATATACACAGAAGAGAAAGTGTATCCATTCCAAGATTTAAAGTAGTCTGTGAAGCAGAAATGAGAACACTCTTACTGAAAGAAGCTTAAATGAGGATACTCTAAGATGAAGCCTTAAGACACTGAAAAATGGGGCAGAAATGAAGAAAAAAAAATGGTTCTTACAGGGTTTGAAAGTGTTTATTATGTTACAGGCTTCATTATTGCTTGTGTAAAAAGCCATGTAAGAGCATTCTAAGATATATTCTTTCTGTTAACAGATTCCTACTCAAATATACCTATGTAGATAGGGAGAAGGCAATGGCACCCCACTCCAGTACTCTTGTCTGGAAAATCCCATGCACGGAGGAGCCTGGTAGGCTGCAGTTCATGGCGTCGCTAAGAGTCGCATATGACTAAGCGACTTTACTTTCACTTTTCACTTTCATGCTTTGGAGAAGGAAATGGCAACCCACTCCAGTGTTCTTGCCTGGAGAATCCCAGGGACGGGGAGCCTGGTGGGCTGCCGTCTATGGGGTCGCACAGAGTCGGACACGACTGAAGTGACTTAGCAGCAGCAGCAATAAGATATTTATTTAGGTATCAAGCAGAATAACCAAGATGGGAGAAATCATGGAACTATCTGGACATCAGGAATAACTATAACCTCGAATGCAGTCAGAATTCCTTCTCCATCCTCATGTCTGTGTCTCTTAGTATTTTGGGCTCTATTGTTCTCATAGAGTGCAGAATAACTTTCTTCACGTGGCAGAAAACTTGGCTGCCTGTAGTCATGAGAAAGACATCGAATTCAAGGACAACATCAAAAGCCACAGAGATGAACTCAGTTTGCATCGAGTGCCTGAACTTGTTGCCTGAACTCGTTTTACCAGAAACAAGTACATATAGCAGCTCCCAAGCAAGCATGACTGACAAGTTGTAGAGTCAATTCCCAAAGAAAAGGAATTGTCATCCCAGAAAAGGTGATTGGAAGAAGACATCCAAATCAATGAGTATTCTCACAAGACTTGAACATACCACAGGTGGAGCTAGTGGTAAAGAACCTGCCTGTAAATGCATGAGATATAAAAGGTGCAGGTTCAATCCCTAGGTTGGGAAGATCACCTGGAGAAGAAATGGCAACCCACTCCAGTATTCTTTCCTGGAGAATCTCATGGACAGGGGAGCCTGATGTACTACAGTTCATGTAGATGCAAAGTTAGACATGACTGAAGTGACTAAGCACACACCCACCAGCTTTGTAACAGCTAAGAGTTGGGCACGACTGAGTGACTTCACTTTCACTTTTCACTTTCATGCATTGGAGAAGGAACTGGCAACCCACTCCAGTGTTCTTGCCTGGAGAATCCCAGGGACGGGGGAGCCTGATGGGCTGCCATCTATGGGGTCGCACAGAGTCGGACACAACTGAAGTGACTTAGCAGCAGCAGCAGCAGCAGAGATGTGAAAAAAACAATGAAAATCAGCATTAGAAAAGCTGGGATAGAACTTAGGAGGAAAAAATTTAAAAGAAAAGCAAAAATTAATTCAGAAATAATGACTAAATAAGGGTTATAAGAATGAATGTACATAGTGATAAATGCCTTAAGAGTAATAGAAGATAAAAATAAGAAAAGTTTTAAAATCAAAAGATGTAAAGGGGGACTTCCCTGCTGGTACAGTAGTTAGGAATCTGTCTACCAATGCAGGGAGCACAGGTTCAGTCCCTGGTCTGGGAAGATTCCATGTGCCATGAAACAGCTAATCCACAACTACCGAAGCCAGCATGCCCCTGAGCCCATGCTCCACAGTAAGAGAAGCCACCGCAAGGAGAAGCCTGAGCACCGCAACTAGAGAGCAGCCCCCGCTCACTCTATCTAGAAAAAGCCAAGGGCAGAAACGAAGACCCCATGCAGCCCTAAAAGGTAAATAAATATTTTTAATTATATAAAGAAAGACAAAATGATTCAAAAGAAAATGGCAAATACTGAAGTTAGACAAAAAAGTCACAGTGATAATCAGTTCAGTTGCTCAGTCGTGTCCGACTCTTTGCAGCCCCATGGGCCACAGCACACTAGGCCTCCCTGTCCATCATCAACTCCTGGAGTTCACTCAAACTCATGTCCATCGAGTTGATGATGCCATCCAGCCATCTCATCCTCTGTCGTCCCCTTCTCCTCCCTCCTTCAATCTTTCCCAGCATCTGGGTCTTTTCAAATGAGACAGTTCTTTGAATCAGGAGGCCAAAGGAGTTTCAGCTTCAGCATCAATCCTTCAAACAAATATTCAGGACTTATTTCCTTTAGGATGGACTGGTTGGATCTGCTTGCAGTCCGAGGGACTCTCAAGAGTCTTCTCCAACACCACAGTTCAAAAGCATCAATTCTTCGGCGCTCAGCTTTCTTCAAGGTCCAACTCTCACATCCATACATGACTATTGGAAAAACCGTAGCCTTGACTAGACAGACCTTTGTTGGCAAAGTAATGTCTCTGCTTTTTAATATGCTATCTAGGTTGGTCATAACTTTTCTTCCAAGGAGCAAGCATCTTTTAATTTCATGGCTGCAGTCACCATCTGCAGTGATAATAGAGTCACTAAAAAGGGGGAGAGGGAGACAAAATAAATACAAAAAACTGTAATTCAGGAAAGTACAGAAATAAAATAGAATTTAGTTTAAATTATATTTTGAAAGTGCATACCATGCACTTTATAATATTAAAGCAATCACCCCAAGACACACTTTAGCAAAGTTACAGAACATTAAAAATAAGGAAATAATCCTTTGAGCATCTAGGCAAAAAGAATAAATGACTTATAAGCAAAAGAAAAATAAACTTTTTTCAAAAGCAACACTTTATGCCAGAAAAAAATGGAATAACATGTTTGAGATTATTAAAGAAAGAAAATATGAGGTACAGATATTTTACCCAGAGAAAACAGATTTTCAAAAAAGGATACAGAGGAATTATCAACATTCAAGAGCTCAAAGACTATTCTCATGGGCCATTCCTAAGGAATCAACTAGAAAACAGGCTTCAAAAAGCTAAAATAACTCGAGATATCAATATAAGAACTGGTGGATAAAGTTAAAGTTAACTGTGTATAGAACTATGGCAAAAATGAAGGTAAACAAGGAGGTAATATTGTATGTGATGGCTGTATGATTTTAAAAATGCAGAAAAGGTACAACTCATAAAGGGAGTGATAAGGAGGAAACATATACAAAATAACTGTACTTACTAATTACATTGCTGTGGTAATATTATTGTTATTCTGAGACCACTATGTGAAATAAAGTAAATGAATAATTATGGGATCTTCAAATTCTATTATTCCCTGTGTCCTTGGGAGCTAGGGGTTTTGATGGTGGAAGAAAGGGAGATATCAATATAAAACAGAAGAGGTTAAATTAAAAGCCCTATAGCTTTTATCTTAAGCCCTAAAATCTTTGAACTTGTAAGGTCTTTTTAACGTTAGTGTGCATGTGTTTATGTGTGCACATGTGTGTGAGGGTTGTGTATTTCTTAGCTTTGTCTACGAAACAGGTCTAGAAATAAGAACCCTACCATGTGGACACCCTGATTTTGAATTTCCAGTCTCCAGACTGAAAAATGTTTGTTGTTTTTAAGTCACCAGTCCATGGTATTTTGTTATGGAAGCCTGAAAGGACAGAGGCAATTACCAGTTTTTAATAGCTTTTATACATCTGTTGGAGAAGGTGATGGCACCCCACTCCAGTACTCTTGCCTGGAAAATCCCATAGACAGAGGAGCCTGGCGGGCTGCAGTCCATGGGGTCGCGAAGAGTCGGACACGACTGAGCGACTTCACTTTCACTTTTCACTTTCATGCATTGGAGAAGGAAATGGCAACCCACTCCAGTGTTCTTGCCTGGAGAATCCCAGGGACAGAGGAGCCTGGTGGGCTGCCATCTATGGGGTCACAGAGTCAGACACAACTGAAGCGACTTGGCAGCAACTTAGCAGCATACATCTGTCAAGGTAATTTTTAAATTTTATTTTTAATTGGAGGATAATTGCTTTGCAATGTTGTGGTGGTTTCTGCTGTGTAACAATGTTAATCAGCTATACATATACATATATCCCATCCCTCTTGAGCCTCCCTCCCACCCTCCCCCCAAGCTGATTGTTAATAGCTTCTCTTTATCACCTTAGAGAACCCTCACTAATATCCAGGAAACTGATTGAACCAACTTTTAAGTAGAAGTTTGAAGGAGCATTCTTCCAGTTATTATTATTTTTCATCCATGCTAATAAGAACATTCTTCTCCCTTTTAATATCTTAGTCACAAGCTCTTGAAATAATATAACAAATGTAAAAAGATACTTAATAAACAAGAAAAAATAGTTTTAAGTGAGCTGGAACTGATTTGTGTTTCAAAAAAACATTTATTTTCAGTAAGAAATTCTTAAAATGTCACTTTTATTGAAGAATTTTGCAGTGCTTTGATGGAATTGATAATGATGATGGTATAATAAAGATGATAATGAGAATGTGGGTGGTTAAAATTTTAAGTCTCTATGGTATTTTCTTGATGTATTTCTTATTAGTATCTCAGGGGGAAAGTGCTGATAAGCTGAAGAATGACCAGAACAAATGAATCTAAGTACTAACAACCCCATTATTAGTTCTATACCAAATATTCTTGCATGGAAATGACTGATTTTGTAAAATATTGGTCAATGAATTTAAACGGAATTTTCACTTCAGGATGAGGATTAGTTGGGAGATTTACCTTGATAAATTTATGTAATTGGCTGTGTATCTTTTATGGTTTATTATTTTAATATTTTATGGCACTATTCCCAGCCTTGGATTTTTACCAGTGTGGAAGTACAATTTTCCATTGAAAAGAAGAAACAGTACCTGATTTGTGACCATGCTTTGTTTCATGTAAGACCCTTAATCTGAATCAACAAAAGTGGGTCAGGATATAAATCTACATAATTAACTTTCACTTGGTTTTTAAGAGAAAATTGCTATGAATGCATGAACATTTTGTTAAGTATCTCAGTCATTTTCAAAATATTCACAAGAGCTTAATGAGATTCTAACCCTGAATGTGGGGATAATGGTCAACAAAATTATATCTCTCAGTTGCACCAATTATCTTTATCCACCTTTATATGAAAGAATAAACACTCCAGTGTTAGTTTTTAAAAATTTGAATTCAATCACCAAACTTTTATTTAAAAGCAACAAAAGAAAACCCACAAATAAATAACTACAAGCTTAAAAACTTAATTTAGTTTCTATAGTTAACTACTTACTAAGTCTTGAGAAAAAAAAAAAGTCTAGAAAAAAATATGGCATTTCCATTCTATCCACCTGGTTTCATTTCTCCCACACAGAATTTTTTTTTAAATAGTCAGGCAGATTATTTCTTCATCACATCTGAAATAGTGTGGCCTTACTTCTCAAAATGTGAGAATTGTTCCACTGAGAGAAATCATCTTACCAATTTTTTAAAATCTTTCCCACTTTTCAAAGACTGAACTTAGCACAGAGTTACTTGCCCAATTTCATTGTAAAACTGAGACTTGAAAGCAAATCATACTTATCCAGGAGAGACGCCAAGCAAATAGGAGTCAAGAAAGCTATTTTAAAGTCTGTTCATTCAGGAAAAACATCCCTGGAAGTAATCTAAGAGATTTTAGGTTGGATTTAAATGATAAAATTGCATAAAAACTTTAAAAATAAAATTTAAAAAAGACCAAAGAACACAGCCTGATCCCTTGTCTCAGTACAGGACATATCTGATGTCTGTCTCGGCATCTGAGATCCTCAGAGGATTGACAGAAGACCTCGGTGGCAACTGCATTGCTGTTCAACTTCTGCCTCTGTTCAGTCCTGTATACACTCCATACAAGTGTATCCAAAGGAGAGCGCTCTGCAATCAACCATGGCAGCCAAACCTCCATCTCAGAGTGTGTTTCCAGGGAACCAACCTCAGACACAATCAATAGGGTGAAAAATGAAAACGAAGGGGCATTGACTCCACTTTACAGAACACAAAGAAGCTTTGGCTAGAGTAACGTGGTTATTGCAGGTAGTAACTCTGATGCAGATCCGACAATTTGGTAAACATTTGTATCACCCAATGGCACCCCACTCCAGTACTTTTGCCTGGAAAATCCCACGGAGGGAGGAGCCTGGGGTGGCTAAGAGTTGGACACAGCTGAGCGACTTCACTTTCACTTTTCACTTTCATGCATTGGAGAAGGAAATGGCAACCCACTCCAGTGTTCTTGCCTGGAGAATCCCAGGGACTGGGAAGCCTGGTGGGCTGCCATCTATGTGGTCGCACAGAGTCGGACACAACTGAAGCGACTTAGCAGCAGCAGCAGAGAGGAACTTCCTGTGATATGCTGTTAGGAGAACTGGGATTCACTTATACTTCCTCCCCCACCAAGTCCAAAATTGAATTTCTCCTAATTATAAAACTAAGACTTGTTCATTTTAGAAAATTTACATAATAAAAACATAAACAAGAATGTAAAAATCATCTGTGATTCTACCACCAATATAAAATCATTGTTAAAATGGCCTTCCAGATATTTCACTATGGTCTCATCACACACACACATACTTCTCTTTAAAAAATATATATATATGTATATATATATGATATATATTCTGTTCATTCCCCATTTAGCCAAATAAAAATATCACTTTTGCTGCTTGTTTAATATTTCATTTTATGACTTACATAGAATATAACTCAGCCTTCTACTGATACATTTAAAGTTCTCTGATTTTTCAGTATTCTAAATTGTGTTGAAATAATATATGTCCTATTATCTCTGATCAGATTAATTCCTTTGTATTCTTTCCAAGAAGAGAAATTACAGTTCAAAAATGAATGTGCATTCTTTGGCATTTTGCTACCTATTGTTAAATTGCTTTCCAGGATGTTTTCATGAGTTTATACTCCTACTAATACTTTATGAAAATGGCTCTTCCTCTGACACCTCTCTCATTCTTGTACTTTTTTCTAATTTAACATGTAAAATGCAGGCTCATTACTTCAATTGACATTTCTATTAAGCACAGAAGGCATGTTTATCATATCAGCATCTGCCACAATTGTAAGAAAATATGCTTTTGATGGCAAAAATTAAGATTCAAAAAGCTTAGATTGTGCTGGAACACTAAGCTGAACAAATAAAATGAGTTTTAATAGGGGTCAGAATAAGGTTTCAAGATAATACTTTTCAATTAACCACAGAAAAGTGGGATGAAGGAGGTTTTCTTAACAAAGTCAGCGTGAAAAAGACCTCAGTATTTAACTGAATGAAAGTTCAGACTGAGCTGATGATGAAATGTGACTATCAAACTTAAAGCGAGAGCTTGTTTCTGTTTATTCAAAGCACAGCATCCAAGACAAGGATGGTCCCTCACTATTTTGAAATGGCTTCCTAAATCTGAAATATTTTGTTCTGGCCAATGTTTCAAAAGCTTATTGACCAACTTTAATGCCTCCAGAAGCCAAGAGAATAAAGTATCTATAAAACAGGTCATACAAAGAATAGATGAAGAATAAAATTAAAGATGCCTTGGGACAGGTTAAGAATGGACCGGAGGCCATAGAGATGTAACTTGGCTGTCTTTAAATATTTGAAGAGTTGTCATTCAGAGGAAACATATGACTTATTCTACATCATACCAGAAGGCAGAGCTAGAAGTAGTGAATAAAGGTATGCACAGGCAGGTTTTATTTCAGTATTAGGAAGAAATGCCTAATGATTAGAGCTGCTCAAATGTGGAATAAAATTGACAGGTCAATTTTTCTTCTCATTAAACCACCACTGAGCCTTTTTTAAGTCCTCGATCATTCAAGTATCTTCTAAGTCTCTACTGTGTTCTCAGCCTGCACTGGGACCCTTGTGAGTAGGGGAGGGGAGGAGAGGGGACTACAATCCACTTCTTTGCTTGTATCCTCTACCCTTGGCCCTTTTACTAGAAGTAACTATTTCTCTCCCACCCTAGGAAATGTGATTCAATTTCTGTTTAATACTCTGCTTTCCTACTTTTTCTTAAGTATCCTGTTTTTTAAACATTCTGCTGCTGCTGCTAAGTCGCTTCAGTTGTGTCCGACTCTGTGCGACCCCATAGACGGAAGCCCACCAGGCTTCCCCATCCCTGGGATTCTCCAGGCAAGAACACTGGAGTGGGTTGCCATTTCCTTCTCCAAAGCATGAAAGTGAAAAGTGAAAGTGAAGTCGCTCAGTCGTGTCCGACTCTTAACGACCCCATGGACTGCAGCCTACCAGGCTCCTCAGCCCATGAGATTTTCCAGGCAAGAGTACTGGAGTGGGGTGCCATTGCCTTCTCCATTAAACACTCTACTGAATTCTAAATAATTTTCAGCATTAACCATACCTTTAAAAAACAGAAAGAATTCAGATAATTCCATATGGTTCTAAATCACTTTATTGCATCCTCTAACACTAAACCTTTATGAAATTTGCACTGAGTACCACCTAATTTTCTCCCCAACACAGTAAGCGATGGAGTTCTCTCTGAATTAGGCTCGCTTTCGCTCTTCTTCCTGAAAACTTCTTTCCTCCCATCCTATCCCCAGGCTAGTTTCCATGCATACAGATGTGGATTCTAACAGTTTCTGTGTGTAAGAAAAAGAAATAGCTTGTTTGAGCCTATAGATCTTTGTATCTTTTGACTTGTACAAGGCAAAAATTATGCTTTCTGGGCAAAATTATATCCCAGTAGGGATCATACATCCAGTGAAACAAGATAACAAAAAAAAAGGACATTCTTACTGGGCCTCTTTTTTTCTTTTTTTCCTTTCTTCAATATGTTATGATTAAAACATTTTATCATTCAAAAGTAGTTTCTCAAAACAGCCTCTAAAATTGCTCTGCTGCTGCTGCTAAGTCACTTTAGTCATGTTCGACTCTGTGCGACTCCATAGACGGCAGTCCACCAGGCTGCTCTGTCCACGGGATTCTCCAGGCAGGAATACTACAGTGGGTTGCCATTTCCTTCTCCAACGCATGCATGCATGCTAAGTCGCTGCTGTCATGGCCGACTCTGTGCGACCCCATAGACGGCAGCCCACCAGGCTCCTCTGTCCACGGGATTCTCCAGGCAAGAACACTGGAGTGGGTTGCCATTTCCTTCTCCCTAGAATTGCTCAGGGGCCTTCAAATGTGTTCGGGGTTTTCAGCACACTCATCAGTGCTCGGTTCCCTCAGGGCAGCAGCCTACACCTCTCATGCACAAGCCAGCAGATGCCAAGTGCACACGGACACAGCGGGAGTGTGCACTGGGGTATAGCTATAGGGCGAATGAACAAGATACTGCTCACCCCACCCCTCGATCTACATGAAGAACCAAAGCAAATACTTTGTTTAATGTATATATAGAGACTACCTCTTTGAAAACAGATATAAGTGAGTAGTAAAATCTGCAAAATGATTCAGGATATTTCATTCATTATAACCAGTTGAAGAGATATTAAGGAAGAAAGGAAGACAGAGAGAAGGGGCAGGTTTAATTTATAAACAGATGAGGTTCCAAATTCATTCAGAAAACAGAATGTTTCACCATAGAAAAAACCTTATATAACATACATTGTTCAGTTCAGTTCAGTTCAGTCTTTCAGTCGTGTCCGACTCTTTGCGACCCCATGAACCATAGCACACCAGGCCTCCCTGTCCATCACCAACTCCCATGAGTTCACTCAAACTCATGTCCATTGAGTCAGTGATGCCATGCAACCATCTCATCCTCTGTCGTCCTCTTCTCCTCCTGCCCTCAATCTTTCCCAGCATAAGGATATTTTCAGATGAGTCAGCTCTTTGCATCAGGTGGCCAAAGTATTGCAGTTTCAGTTTCAACATCAGTCCTTCCAAGGAATACCAAGAACTGATCTCCTTTAGGATGGACTGGTTGGATCTCCTCCAAGTCCAAAGGACTCTCAAGAGTCTTCTCCAGCACCACAGTCCAAAAGCATCAATTCTTCAACCTTCAGCTTTCTTTATAGTCTAACTCTCACATCCATACATAACTACCAGAAAAACCATAGCTTTGACTAGACGGACCTTTGTTGGCAAAGTAATGTCTCTTTTTAATATGCTGTCTAGGTTGGTCATAACTTTCCTTCCAAGGAGCAAGCATCTTTTAATTTCATGGCTGCAGTCACCATCTGCAGTGATTTTGGAGCCCCCCAAAATAAAGTCAGCCACTGTTTCCACTGTTTCCCCATCTATTTGCCATGGAATGATAGGACCAGATGCCATGATCTTAGTTTTCTGAATGTTGAGCTTTAAGCCAACTTTCTAACTGTCTTTTTTCACTTTCATCAAGAGGCTCTTTATTTATTTATTTATTTTAGTGTTACTCTTTTTTTTATTTTGTGTGATACCTGCTCACCCATTGTAAACATTTTCAACAACACAAAGTACAAAGACAAATTAGCAACAATACACAAAGTACTCAGTCATGTCTGACTCTTTATGACCCCATGGACTGCAGCCCACCAGGCTCCTTTATCCATGGGGATTCTTCAGACAAGCATAGTGGAGTAAGTGCCATGCAGGGGATCTTCCTGACCCAGGCTCTTTAGTTCTTCTTCACTTTATACAATAAGGGTAGTGTCATCTGCATATCAGAGGTTATTGATATTTCTCCAGGCAATCTTAATTCCAGCTTGTGCATCCTCCAGCCCAGCATTTCTCATGATGTACTCTGCATATAAGTTAAATAAGCAGGGTGATAATATACACCCTTGACGTACTCCTTTTCCTATTTGGAACCAATCTGTTTGTCCACGTCCAGTTCTAACTGTTGCTGTCTTATGATTATACAGTAGAAGTGAGAAATAGATTTAAGGGACTAGATCTGATAGAGTGCCTGATCAACTATGGACGGAGGTTTGTGACATTGTACAGGAGACAGGGAGCAAGACCATCCCCAAGAAAAATAAATGCAAAAAAGTCAAAATGGCTGTCTGAGGAGGCCTTACAAATACCTGTGAAAAGAAGAGAAGTGAAAAGCAAAAGAGAAAAGGAAAGATATAAGCATCTGAATGCAGAGTTCCAAAGAAGAGCAAGGAGAGATAAGAAAACCTTCCTCAGCAATCAATGCAAAGAAATAGAGGAAAACAATAGAATGGGAAAGACTAGAGATCTCTTCAAGAAAATTAGAGATACCAAGGGAACATTTCATGCAAAGATGGGCACAATTAAGGGCATAGATGGTGTGGACCTAACAGAAGCAGAAGATATTAAGAAGAGGTGGCAAGAATACACAAAAGGACTATGCAAAAAAGATCTTCATGACCCAGATAACCACGATGGTGTGATCACTCACCTGGAGCCAGACATCCTGGAATGTGAAGTCAAGTGGGCCTTAGGAAGCATCACTACGAACAAAGCTAGTAGAGGTGATGGATTTCCAGTTGAGCTATCTCAAATCCTGAAAGATGATGCTGTGAAAGTGCTGCACTCAATATACCAGCAAAGTTGGAAAATTCAGCAGTGGCCACAGGACTGGAAAAGTTCAGTTTTCATTCCAATCTCAAAGAAAGGCAATGCCAAAGAGTGTTCAAAGTACTGCACAATTGCACTCATCTCACACGATAGTAAAGTAATGCTCAAAATTCTCCAACCAGGCTTCAGCAATATGTGAACTGTGAACTTCCACATATTCAAGCTGGATTTAGAAAAGGCAGAGGAACCAGAGATCAAATTGCCAACATCTGCTGGATTATCAAAAAAGCAAGAGAGTTCCAGAAAAACATCTATTTCTGCTTTATTGACTATGCCAAAGCCTGTGACTGTGTGGATCACAACAAACTGTGGGAAATTCTGAAAGAGATGGGAATACCAGACCACCGGATCTGCCTCTTGAGAAACCTGTATGCAGGTCAGGAAGCAACAGTTAGAGCTGGACATGGAACAACAGACTGGTTCCAAATAGGAAAAGGAGTCCGTCAAGGCTGTATATTGTCACCCTAATTATTTAACTTATAATATACACTGACTTCTAGGCAAATCCACAAAAGGCTTTTTTTTTTTTAAGACTAATTTGAACTTGAATGTGTTGCTAGTGTATGATAAAATTTAAAATAATAGTTAACATGTTTCAACATGGAATATATGCTCATTATTACCACATTTAAGCTTCAGAACAATACCATAAGTTAAATACTTATTATTGTTATTAGCAGCAGCAGCAGCTCTAACAAGCAGGAAAACTCAAGCTTGAACTACTAATTCTTGGTGATAGGTCCCAAGACAGGCCTTTCAAATGCAGAAACCCATCATTTTAACCACTGATCAGTACTGCCTGCAACCCACCGACTGTATGCAATGTTTCTAAGACAAGGTATCCTGGGTCCCCAGGGGAGATGCCAAGAACCCATCACTTCTATAGCCCTAAAGCAGAATGTGGATTCTATCTGTGCCCAACCAGCTCCCTGTTGAGCAAGAAAATGGGTATTCCTCTGTCCTGAGCCAATTAATTGTGGAGAAAGTGATAGGGAAAGTGCAAGGAGAGAGAAATATCTCAGGCTGCTAGGAGGGAATCTGCAAACAGGGTGCTGAGACACGGGGCCAGCCAGGAGCACTACCAGATGTCCATTCAAAAGGAAACTTACAAACCCCATGGGTGAAGTTAAATCAGACATTGTATGTGCTAAGTTGCTTTAGTCATGACTGACTCTTTTGACTGTAGCCCTCCAGGATCCTCTGTCCATGGGATTCTCCAGAAAAGAATACTGGAGTGAGTTGCCATGCCCTCCTCCAGGGTATCTTTATGATCCAGGGATCAAATCCACATCTCTTCCACCTCCTGCATTGGCAAGCAGGTTCTTTACCATTATTGCCACCTGGGAAGTCAGACACTGCCTGGTATTAAATACGCTTTAGGCCTACCTAATGCTTCCTGTTAGACTGTCCCTTGACTTCATGCAAGTTATACTCCATATTGTAGCTAGTAGAGGACTCAAGGAGCCTTGGGCATTAGGTGCAGCTGTAACATTCATTAGGAGTGTACTGCTGTTCAAATCTCTTCTTTGAATCTCCATTTAAATAGAGGAAGTTTGGAGAAGAAAATTATTTCTAAAACCTATTTTTTTTTAATTGAAATATAGTTGATTTACAATGTTGCATTAGTTTCTGGTATACAGCAAAGTGACTCCGTTATATACATTCTTTTTCATAGTCTTTTTTATTATGGTTTATTACAGGATATTGAGTATAGTTCCCTGTGCTATACAGTAAGATCTTATTGTTTATCCATCCTACATATACTAGGTTGAATCTGCTAACCCAAACTTCCAATTCAACCCTTCCTTCCTCGCCCCCCATTCCCCTTGTAAACCGCAAGTCTGTTCTTTATGTCTATGAGTCTATTTCTGTTTCATAGATAAATTCATTTGTCATATTTTATATTCCACTTATAAGTGATATCATATGGTATTTGTCTTTCTCTATCTGGCTTATTTCACTTAGTATGATAATCTCTAGGTCCATCCATGTAGCTTCAGATGGCATTATTTATTCTTTTTTATGGCTGAATAATATTCCATTAGGCTTCCCCAATGGCTCAGTGGTAAGGAATCTGCCTGCAATGCAGGCACGGCAAGAGATGCAGTTTCGATCCCTGGGTTGGGAAGATCCCCTGGAGGAGGGCATGACAATCACTCCAGTTTTCTTGCCTGGAGAATCCCATGGACAGAGGAGCCTGGTGGCCTACAGTGCAGAGGGTTGCAAAGAACTGGACTTGACTGAAGTGACCTAGCATGCACGCAATATTCCATTATACACATTTTGACCAGAATGAGGTAGTACCTTGTTGTAGTTTTGATTTGCATTTCTCAAATAATTAGTGATATTGAGCATTTTTCATGTGCCTATTGGCCATCTGTATGTCTTTTTTGGAGAAATGTCTATTAATATTTAGGTTCTAAGATCCATTCTAAAAGGGTTTTAATTCTATCTAGTCACCTTCTTAAATAGCCCTGCTAAAATCCAGGAAACATAAGCCACAAGCACAGAATGAACTAGAAAAATTAAGAGTGAGGGAGGAAATTTAAAAGTTTCTTTTCAGTCATGCCTGCATTGACCCTGGAGTAATCTGAAGGTAATTTTTAGGCTTTTTAGACAATCACAGCTGTCTTTGCTTCACCTACTACTACAAGGTTTCTATTCAGATTGAAACATTCTTGCCTTTAGAAAGTCCAAAATTCAAATAGCTGTAAGCAAAATATTTAGAGGAGAAGTTTAGAGAAAATAATGTTAATATTTGAAATCAATTAACATTCCTGTCTACCCACCAGTAATGGAGATTTCACCTGCTGTGAATGTCCCTGTGGGTTATAGAAGCATCTTTGTGTGAATGCAAAGAGTTTGAGGGAGAATGATCTGTTAAGAGCAATTCACACAGAGAAAACACAACCAGGGGGACTCATGAATATGGATGAGCAAAGTCAGAGGTGCCTGCACAATCCAAATGAGACACTTCCCTCCTTAAACTTTGTAAAATGGAAGGCAGCCAAAAAGGATTCTTCTACAGCCTGATAAGTAGCCAATCGTTAATTAAATAAGCAGGGCAAAGTAGAGAGCAATTGAAAAATGGAAAAATATAGAGCATAGAGAATTAGCATGCCAGCTTCTGTGATCTACTGAAGTTCCTCATGAATGAGAAATGAGACAGACTTAATGACATTTGGCTTAATTCGTTAATACTTTACCACAGGGGTATCCTCTGTACAAGCATATTTTCCAAACAAATCATGGATAGGAATCAACAGACAACAAATGGTTGAAATATTCATTTTTCTCCCAGTTCAGTAAAAAGAGCATTCTTTTTGCAAAAATATTATTTCCTCAGATCAATATCCTTATTTTATGGAACAAATAATACATTTTCTGAATAGTCCTTAGTACTTAGATATGGGTGATTCTTCTGCCCCCATTTACTCAACAAGCTTTCGTTGAGTATCCTGGACGAGCCAGGCATTTGGTAAATAAAGCTCCCATCAAATAAAAACATGTTATGCACTCATTATATGTATTACATTATATAATTATCATGACAGCTTGCAAGTGAGACATAACAGTTCCTCTTTGTAGATGAGGACAGTGAAGCTCAGAGAGGTTTAACTTCTCCACATTCTCATGCTTATGTTTACTGGTGATAGTTATTGCTTAGTCTCTAAGTCTAGTCCAACTCTCTGTGACCCCATAGCCCACTAGGCTCCTCTGTCCATGGGATTTCCCAAACAAGAATACTGGAGTGGGTTACCATTTCCTTCTCTAAAGGATCTTCCCAACCCAAGGATGGAACCCACATCTCCTGCACTGGCAGATGGACTCTTTACCACTGAGTCGCCTGGGGAGCCCAGGAGCCAGGCGTTAAAAGGTAAACTGGGACACACTTAAAATGTTAAGAGTTTACTTGAGCAAAAACTGATTCTAACAGGGCAGCCCCAAACTAGAAGTGGTTAGGAGCACTCCACTAACATCAGCTTGGGGAGAGGCTTATCTAGAGAAGTTGTGGAAGCAAAGAAAAAAAATTATATGGTGTGCTATAGCTTAAAGCCAAGTTGTCAGATTGTGATTGGTTGTCCTTAGATTTCCATCTCATAACCTTGAGGCATTTACAAGCTTAGTTTTTTGGAGTTACTTACAGGCTGTGATAGCATTAGAGCAACCTCAGTCTAATGGCCAGGATGTTTAATTAATCTAACACAGATTTAAAACCTAAGTTTGATTCCAAAGTCCATGATCATTCCATGATACCAAAGTGCTTCCCAAAGACCATGAAGATAAATAGTTCTTGAATAGTCCTACTGGTATTCAGACTTTGCTCAGGGAGTTTATTGTCCTAGTGGAGCTGGGAATGTATTTATAGCAGAGTTTGACCTGATAGCTTTGAAACCACAGGCACTGATCTCTTTAGGGCTCAGTTTCTTCATATATAACATGGGGATGATAATAAGCCTGTGGCCAAGTGGTAGCTGTAGTTTAAATAAGATAATTTGGAGTTTAATTCTCATTTCACAGTTCAGTAATGACAAGCATTCAATTTGTTATTCTATTCCTTGATGCATGGAGACGCCTCCCCATAGGATTTTATGTGAGAGTGTCCATCCCAGGCTGTTATGTCTGCATGTTGAAAGAGGAAATATGTTATTTTTATTTCTTTGTATGACTTCCCTTATGAATCACTGTGTTTCCTTATGGCTTGATATTCAGGGTACAATTTTCATAGGATATAAACTCAGAGAGGAAAATATAACTCTCTCTTTTAAATTGACTTTAAACTTTTCTATAGATGGATTTACTTCTTTCTCAGTCCCCAATTTTTCCCTGATGGTAGAAAACTTAATTCACTCACTTCTGGATAAAACTCAGACAAATTCCTTGATGTATTAGTCAAATCAAGGTCTCAGCAAATCTCAGTCCTTTGAGGTTCCATCTGTCTTCATGTCCTTGTCTGTGGTCCAGACATCTTGGGATCTTGACTTTTGATCCCTGAAAAGTCTTTTCTCTCAAGTGATTATCTCTGCCTTGCATTTGTGAATGTCTACTCGATAAGTTCAAGCACTAAGACTTGAATGTTTTTCCTCCTTTAGATTTCTGACAGTGAAACCCTATCCGATGGATATGGAATGTGGCCTTCCCTGATGCCTAAACAGGGAGAAAGAATAAGAGGTCCTGAGCAAAAACAACACCTCAGTGACGATGTCACAAGACTGAAAACCTACTCAAATTAAAAGTAAAACAGGAAAAGAAAGTAGCTTACTTTTAGGATACAGGGATTTCATGGACTTCAACATCAAGAAGCAAAAGAGGCCTTCCCTGGTGGTCCAGTGGTTGGGAATCTGCCTACCACTGCAGCCGACTCTGGTTCGATCCCTAGTCCGGGAAGATTCCACATGCAGAGAAGCAACTAAGCCCATGTGCCAAGACTACCGGGCCTGGGCTCTAGAGCTTGTGCTCCACACAAAGAGAAGCCACTGCCAAAAGAAGTCCACGCACTGCAACGAGAGCAGCCTCCCTTGCTGCAACTACAGAAAGTCTGCAAGCAGTAATGAAGACCCAGCACTGCCAAAATTAAAACTAAAAAAAAAAGAAAAGCAGCAAAAGAAAGCTGAGCTTCTTGAAATGTCAACAACAAAAAACTCAAGGTTCAGATTCACTGTCTCTGTTCTCTTCTTTCTCTCTCCAGGACTCGTGGTTTTCTCTCTTCTGCCTCTTTCTGTGAAACTGCACCATTCTCTCTCTGCTTCCTTTGTTTAACCATCTCTTAAGTAGGCTCTAAACAATTATCCTAACTCTGACTCTATGTGAGTTTTCAGCTCAAACCCTGTAGCTGGTTTGTGTTGTCACCGAGTATCTTAACACACAAGGCTCACCAGGGAGACTTGGTCAGGCTCCTGTGTTAGAGTTAGACCTCACAGGACGCTGAGCAGTTCGTGACTTGATGGTTTTGGGGTCCTTTATCCATTTCTAGTTCAATAAATGATTGCTATGGCAGGCATCCAGAAACACATCTTTAATACTATCTGATATAGAAGAAAAGGTACCAAAGATATTACATGCTAATAGTAAACAGAAGGATGAGTGAGACTTGTTCCAAATAAAAATTGCTCTTTTACAAGACTATGGAGGAAACTACCTTGACTGCCCTGAGAGCAGTTCTGTAAGCTTCCTAGGTCATAAGTCTACCCACATTACTTCTGTCTGCCAGTGCCTTCCAGTGTTCTAATATCTAAGAAGAAGGTAATATGTATGTAAATATGTCTAATATTTTATTACAGATTCCTTCTTGGAGATTAGACACAAGGATTTTAATTTATTTTTCCCTTAAGTAATATTTTCTGCACAAAGATATTATCTGGGTGGCCTGGAAAAGCTGTAACTGTCAGAATGTCACTGGAGGAGGAGAGACGAGACAGCAGAGGAGTTAGGGGAAGCTAAGAGGCTCTTAGACGACTGTAAAATCTTATTTCGTATTGAATCAGCCTGAGAGCAAGGGCTCTCAAAAGCTTTTCATGATCGTATCTGGGGCCTCTGAAATAGGATATTTGTCAGAGGTTTCTGTTATACAGGAAGTAACTTGAAAGCAAGGGTAACACATTTACGAGGCATGAAGAGGAAATAAAGTTTTTAGGAAAAAAATTATCTTAGAATTTATACAACTTTTTAACTAACTGGTTAGTGTTTGTGATAAAATTACTTTTACTGCCTTATGAAATTGATGGGATTTGTACTTAATGAAGATCATGCCAGAATTTCTCTAAAAATTCAACTTATAATAATTAATATAGCAATATTTGATTTTAGCAAGAAAGACTAAGGAAAGGTAGAAGGGAGACTAAATGGAATTAGATTCTAGTAAACCTTAACTTCATTATTTTTAAGGAACTTTATTCCACAGAGCAAACCACAGTAAGCAAATGGATAAAATCTTAAACTAGGAGTCTTAAAATGCTGTGTAAGCATCTTCTTACATAGCACTTCTTATACAGATCTGAGAATCTTCCAAGGTGGCTACACATAGAACCTTGATGACTAATTGTATCAGGAGAGAAGAGAGGGAAGAAGAAGCAGATGAAACAGGAAGGCACTGGCTATAAGCAGTTGAACCATCTTCAAGCTAATTCTCATAAGCAGTTCATTAAAGAAGAAAAGAAATGAAGTGGACATGGAAAGAGAAATGGAAAACTAAAAATAAAATTCTTCCTTGAAGAGAGGAAAAAAGAGTACATGCCAAGATCTGACATCAAAGTTGGTCAAGTTTGTATTTTAGGAAAGATAGCTTTTTGAACATTACCTCCTATGCTTTAAAAACAAATGCTCTCCTCTTTTGTGATTGCATGTGTCATCTGTAAAAATAATTGTAGAAATGTGTTTGCAGTACTACCACAACTGGTCATCTTTATGTAATCTCTATATGTCAATAACATACACTGATAGTATGCAAGCCTTAAATAGAGCAAGAACTCTTACCTGTTAGAAAGCATGCTATTGCACAGGTATGCACCATCTGGATTTCAAGTGATGGATCAGTGAGCAGAGTGACTGAGCGAAATGAGAGACCTGACCTTCTGATATGAAAGAAATTAACTTAGAAATTGTACAATCTGAGATACTTTAAAACCTCAGTGGCATTTGAGTCAGTGGAGTCCTTGTGTGATAAATATATATTTAATGTGTGTGCCTAGTCTTATGTGGAAGAAAAATGCATTAAAAACTATCCTTTTCCTTCCAAAAGAACTATCCATAATTAGCAGAGAAAATTAATTGTAAGATAACCTGCCAGGTTCCTCTGTCCATGGAATTCTCCAGGCAAGAATACTGGAGTGGGTTGCCATTTTCTTCTCCAGGGGATCTTCCTGACCCAGGGATCAAACCCGGGTCTCCTGCATTACAGGCAAATTCTTTACCCCTGAGCAAACAGGGAAGCCCAATTTATATATGTAAGATATATATATATATGTCTCTTACATTTATACATTTATATATACACACATATATATTATATGTATATATCTTTATATGTATATATATACACACATATATATTTTATGTATATATATATCTCTCTCTCTCTCCATGGTAAATGGTGGTTCCAGATGTTACCATGTGATTCTTTTGCTAAAAGATGACTTCTGGAAGACAATCTGAAAAGTTAAACAGGGGAAGGGTTTTTGTTTTGCTTTACTTTGTTTTATTAATGGGCAAGTCGTCAATCATTATTGGTTGCCAATACCATAATGCTCTTCTTAGCTTAAAAGAAAAATTCAGCTGAAAAAATGTTCCATCTTTCTTCCCAGATAAGGTAAGCACTCAAAATACATGTACACACATTAAGCCATAGGACTAATATCAGTGGAAATACTAGGGTTGATCAAGAGTAGCACAAACAGAAAGTCTTTAAAACTAATGATACCTTAAGTGAATTCCCAGAACCCAGGTTTAGAGACAAATAGAGTCCATGGAATAGGAAGCAATAATCAGACTGTGCTCTGGATGAATGATTTTCAAAATATACCAGTCCCTGAGCCGGAAGCCACAGCATTTGTTAGAACTACAGTTTGTTAGAAGTACAAATGCCCCAGGATCCCCGCTGAGGGAAGGGCTCAGCAAGCTGTGTTTTAACCAACTTTCCAGGTAATTCTGATCCATAGTAATGTTTGAGAACTGCTCCCTAAATGAACTCTAGAGACAGAGGTGGGGAGAGAAAACACCAAATCTTCTATGTGGCTCTACCCACTTTCAGTGAATTCTTGCTGGGATATTTTAGGTCAAGGTTAAGAATCAATTGGCTAGCTCATGTCCTTCAGACAGGCCATGCCTGTGGTAGGTCACTGACAGTCTACATGAAGATCGTTCTGGTACAGGGTCCCCATTCCTCCTCCCACTAGACTTGACCTTTGGGACAGCAGCCTATGCCATAAGGCATGACCATAAACTGCTGAGTTTATACAGGCTAAAATTCCCAAGAAAACATGCAGGCCCTGAAATATAGTTAGTTGGTGGTGCCCCAAAATATAGTTAGTATTTCAACAAATTAATATTTGCTCCTTTGACGATTGTGTTGCATGATTATAGGAATTTGCTTAACTTTTTTGATGACTGACTTTTTTTTTCCCCTGTAGACAGTCATTTTTCCCACTAATTTTGATTGGAAAACATCTGCTCAGCTATAGGACTCCACTTACAGCTGAAATAGGCCCATTGCCATTTCCTTCCTTTAGACAATTTTGTCATCTTCCCAAATCTCTAGATACTACCCTAAAAACATGTATCTTACTTAAAGAAATGAAATCCATTAGACTTGACATCTTCCATGCAGACGGGCACAGCAACCTAGCAAGTGTGTAGCAGACATAGGGCTTCCCTTAAACCCTGGCTATTGTTACTTTAATGGAAAAGCCCTTTGAAGTGGATCAAAATGTAATTTGTCAACGGAAGGATAATAAAACCCCTAAACTGGAAAAATATCAAAAAGCAAGGCCTGAAATTGACTGCTTCACATGTAACATTTGTGTTTTATTTTCACTTTAGAGCAATAAGCTGATGGAGATTACTTGTCAGGTCTTGTGGGCTTTCATCAGATCCTTCCCTTCCAGACCTGAGCAGCAGCACCTGAAAAGACAGCTATTCCTTCAAGGAAGGTTGCTAACACAGTATAAGACGGGACCAGATATTGTCCTGGTGCACAGCCTTCTCCACGGGACCACACGGGAAGCAAGTGGCTGGAGGCTGCAAGTCACCTCCCATCTTTCTCTGGACCTTTCTACACATCAAACACCTTCTGCTACTGTTCCTATTTTATGAGCAGAGCAAAGTTTAATTGTCTACACAGCCTGCTTGATTAAGTTCACAATGAGGATAATCATAGTACTTGGTAACTGCATGGTCCTTTACGGAGCATTTTTACAGGCATTATTATTATTACTATCATTACAGTGGACACCACTTTATTCAGCAGTTGCTCTGTGCCAGATATAGCATTAAGTGCTTTCTATATGAAATTTCACTTACAGATTTGGTATCCACAATGAGTTGTGAGATATATGGATGAATATCATTTTCCAATGTATGTGGAAATTCAGATTAAAAGAGGTTTGTGAATTGCCCAAAGCCACAGATTCAGCATATAACAAATTAAAATTTGACTTCAATTCTTTGACCTTTAATTATTCCTTTAAAACTTCATTTATAACATCCATTGAATTCCTATTAATATAATGTTCCAAACATGTGCTAGGTGCCAAGGCTACAGAGATAAACACCATGGACCTGCATTTGTTTAGGAACTACAGCCTGGTTCATTAGTTTTCTTAAGAAATAATTAGAGTGCTTAATGAATATCAGCCCCCCTAGAAACAACAATGAATAAGACAGTCCTTCTCTGCATAAAGCTGTTTCTTTCCTGCAAAAAGTAAAGTGGTTCTTAAATCTCACTGTGCATGAAAATACCTAGGGATTTGGTTTAAAATGCAGATTCCTGAGTCCAATCCCCAAAGCCTAGAAAGTATCTTTTAAACCAATATCCCAAGTAATTTCCATACAGGTTCTCTATAGACTACTCATAGAGAAACCCAGTTATGGTGAATGAAACAAAGATAGAGGCCATGTGAGGAGAGTGGGAAAGATGCTACTGTTGACTTAAAAAATGGTCACAACCTAAAAGCTGAGAGTTGTTTTATTCAGTGGGAAGGTTTTAGAGAAGTTTGCAATGAAGGGCAGGTAGTCTGACCATCAAAAGTATTTTTGTGAATTAAACCAGATATTTCAAACTAAGAAATTTAGTGCTTTTCTATGTGTGGGAAGATGCAAGAGTCTGGGCTCACTGAAATCATTTCTTTCATAGGCATCTCGGCTATCTGGGGTCAGTATCCTGCATTTTCCTCAGTGCTCACCTTAAGGAGTGGCTGCAGCCTGATGGTTGCCAGATAGCAGATATTGTTCTCCTTCCTGGTTGCCCTGGAGGGCTGGAATCACTGATGACTGTGACGTACTTGTTTATTGATATGGTAGGAAATACTCCATTTCTCACTACAATGAGAATAAGTCCCCAGTGCTGACTGCTGGCTTAGCGTAGAATAGGGGTCCCAGCCCAGCTAGGGAGAACGTGAGATGAACAAAGGACTTGAGGCTGTGTTAACACAAGTTCGTGTGCCTAACACACAGTGAGACCGAACAAACTGAAATGTTGGAGTTTGAAACAGAGAAAGGTTTACTGCAGGGCCATGTAAAGAAATGAAGTGGTTCATGCTGCGAAGATCCTGGAGCTCCAAGAATGGTTTCAGCAAAGCGTTTTTTTAAAAAGGGCAGATGGTAGGGAAGCTGCAGGGTACAAGATCAACTTAAACACAATATATCCCAGATTGGCTAATGGTGAGGCAGCAGGGTGGTGTCACAGAGGTTAACCTTAGTGTCCACGAGGCCCGGGAGCATGTGCTCATGGTCATCAGGGAGTTCTTCCATTTGGTGGGGGTGGTTTTCACATCTGTAAAACAACCCAGGAAATTTGTATCAAATACTTTCACTCACTATTATCTAGGTACCTCAGGGAGGAGCTGAAGCAGAGGATATGGGGGAACGCCTGTTCTGAGAAGGCCCCTTAGGGTCTTGCTCAGTTACAACCACAGCTAAAACTCAGCCTGTCAGTTCAAGCTCTAATCCCATTTACTGGCAGAATGAGTCTTAAGGAATAATGACTGTCTCCTTTTGGAGACTGACTCATATAGAAGAGGAATTTTGGAATTAGGCTTAACTAAATCCAAATTGCATAAACTTCTCCCACAAAATTGTCTGAAGACAATTTACTTATATTCTCTGAGTCTTAGTTTCTTTATCTCTTAAATGGACATGATGTTTCTTAGAAGATCGTTATATTAGGTAGCTGCTATCGTTGTTCAGTTGCTAAGTTGTGTCCGACTCCTTGTAACCCCATGTACTGCAGCACACTAAGCTTCCCTGTCCTTCACTATCTCTCAGAGTTTTCTTACACTCACATCCGTTGAGTTGATAATGCTATCTAACCATCTCATCCTCTGTCACCCCCTGTAGTTAGGATAGGAAAAAGGAGTCCAAAATGGTAGAGAAAATGGGGCCTAAAAGGCAGACAAAGAAAGGGAAAAGATTGAGAAAAGAGACAAAGGAAGAAAATCCCAGGACAGGAATGGGAACCTCCAGAGGAAAAAACATACCCAAATATGCTCCCTTCCTGACTGGTAGTGGGTACAAGCCCTATTTTACAAAGGGCAGAAAAACAACGCTTCCCAGGTGGCACTAATGGTAAAGAATCTTCCTGCCAATGCAAGAGATGCAGGAGACACAGGTTCAATCTCTGGGTCAGGAAGATCCCTGGAGGAGGAAATGGCAATACTCCAGTATTCTTGCCTGGAGAATCCCATGGACAGAAAAGCCTGGTGGGCTATAGTCCACAGGGTGGCAAAGAGTCGGACACGACTGAGTGATGGAGCAAGCACATACAATAAGGCTCCAGGAATAGGAAATAAGAAGTATAAACACAAAAGTCAAGATGGGTCAAAGCCACTCCTACAGAGTCTGCCCACTCTCATGTCTTGGGGTTGTACTATTCCTGCCTGCTTAATAAAATTCTGCCTGTTTAAGCTTGTCTATCCCTTCAAATCTTTGCTGCAAAAACTGAGGAAAAAACTGACTTGACAATTATAAGAATCAGAAATAAAAGAGAGCTATTGTTAATATTATTTCCTCATAAATTTAAACGTTTTTCTATTTTAAAAAAAGAGAAAAATATTTTGTCTCTTTTTAAAACAATTTTAACATTTAAAACAGTTAAAGTATTTTGGCTTATAATACACAATGTAATAATGATAAGACTGAATTTATAATCCAAAACCATGAGAAGATTTCACAATCCTTAGGATTCTAAGGATGCTCAGGAGGACCATCTTGAAAGGCTTGGTGTTCAGCAACATGTTCTGGTAAAAGCCCAAAGGATGCCACTTTAAACCTTTCCTTTTACATGGGTAACAGCATCCAGGCTCCACCACCACAAGGGATAGAGCAAGGAAAAATGAAAAGCTGGCAGGCAGGTCCTATGTTTCTTCCTCTGGTAGGATCTCCTGAACCAAAAAGAAGTCTTCTAAATTGTCTTAGAGTGATTTTCCTGCATTTGATAGCTGAATGTTTTAACATACATGGAGTGTGACAGCACAAGGTAGGAATTTCACTGCCAAGCATTTATGGCACACAGCATGGATATGCACAGTTGATAAGCAATGATATTCATCACAGAGTTAAATATATTATATATGTCTGCAGAATTGTTATTGTTGATGTTTTTCAGTTGCTAAGTCATGTCAGCTCTTTCTGACCTCGTGGACTACAACATGCCAGGTTCCTCTGTCCTCCACTATCTCTTGGAGTTTGCTCAAATTCATATCCATTGAGTCAGTGAGGGTATCTAACCATTTCGTCCTCTGCTACTTCCTTGTCCTTTTAGCTTCAGTTTTTCCCAGTATCAGGGTCTTTTCCAATGAGTCTACTCTTCACATCACGTGACCAAAGTATTGGAGCTTCAGCATCAGTCCTTCCAGCGACTATTCAGCATTGATTTCCTTTAGGATTGACTAGTTTGATCTCCTTTCAGTCCAAGAGACTCTCAAGAGTCTTCTCTAGGACCACAATTCGAAAGCATCAATTCTTTAGCACTCAGCCCTCTTTATGGTCAAATTTTCACATCTATACATGACTACTGAAAAAAAAAAAAAATAGCTTTGACTACACAGATATTTGTCAGCAAAGTAATATCTCTACTTTTTAATATGCTGCCTAGGTTTGCCATAGCTTTCCTTCCAAGGAGCAAGCATCTTTTAATTTCATGGCTGCAGTCACTGTTTGCAGTGATTTTGGAGCCCAAGAAAATAAAGTCTGTCACTTTTCCACTTTTTCCCCATCTATTTGCCATGAAACAATGGAACCAGTGCCATTATCTTAGTTTGTTTTGTTTTTTTTTTAATGTTTTAAACCAGTTTTTTCACTCTCTTCTTTAGCCTTCATAAGAGGCTCTTTAGTTTCTCTTCACGTTCTGCCATAAGGGTGGTGTCATCTGCACGTCTGAGATTATTGATATTTCTCCCTGAAACCTCAATTCCAGCTTGTGCTTCATCCAGCCTGGCCTTTTGCTGGATGTACTCTGCATATAAGTTAAATAAGCAGGGTGATAATATACAGCCTTGACATAGTCCTTTCCTGATTTGGAACAAGTCTGTTGTTCCATGTCCAGTTATAACTGTTGCTTCTTGACCTGCATACAGATTTCTCAGGAGGCAGGTCAGGTGGTTTGGAACTCCCATCTCTTGAAGAATTTTCCACAGTTTGTTGTGATCCACACAGTCAGTCTTAGGCATAAGCAATGAAGCAGAAGTAGATGTTTTTCTGGAATTCCCTTCTTTTTCCAAGATCCAACATTTGTTAGCAATTTGATCTCTGGTTCTTCTACCTTTTCTAAACCTAGCGTGTACATCTGGAAGTTCTCTGTTTATATACTGCTGAATCCAAGCTTGAAAGATTTTGAGCATGACCTTGCTAGCATGTGAAAAGAACACGATTGTACAGTAGTTTGAAGATTCTTTGGCATTGTCTTTCCTTGGGATTGGACCTTTTCCAATGCTATGTCCACAGAGAATGGGGGAAAATACTGAATAGTTGTTAAAATGGTAGGTAGATTTATAATTCTAACATGAAATAATATTTGGAACACATTACATTTTAAATATGTTTCAGAAGGGTAGTTAAACTGAATCCTGTTTGTGTACAGGGAAAAGGTTAGACCTATTGAGCAGGAACAACTAACTTCTCACTAAAAATGTTTATTCCCTTCTTCTTCCTGGAGCTGTTCAAAAGGCTTTCTGTGTTTTATACAATTAAGTTAATAAATAGCCCTAGGAATAGGTACTCATTATCTCTATTTTATGCATGAGGAACCTGAGGAACAGAGATGGTAAATAAGTTTCCCAAGGTCACCCAGGTAGTGAGTGGTGTAGTGAAGTCATGTAGTTCTGCCAGTGAAATGTGAACAAAGGTGTAAACGTGCTCTACTCCCAAACAAAGCCTATAAAAGTCTTTCCTCATTGTCTCCTCCATGACCCTATCCAGTTGACCTGGCTAAAGACCATACCTGCCAGAGATGCTCAGAGGGCTCGAATGTACCTGTGTGCACCAGGACCCAGAAACCACACAGAGACTGAGACAGAACTGTGTTTGAGTGTCTCCTGCAGAGACACGGGTCAGCAGTGGACTGCAGGGGCAGGGGCTCTGGGTGCAGCAGCCCTGGGTGTGGCATAGCCCCCGTGGAGGAGGTCGCCACTAACCACATCATAGAGCTGCCAGAACTGACACAGGACTGGGGAAACAGTGTCTTAGGGGCACAAACAAAAGCTTGTGTGCACCAGGACCCAGGAGAAAGGATCAGTGACCCCAGAAGAGACTGAGCCACACTTGCCTGTGAGTGTCCAGGAGTCTCTGGCAGAGATGTGGGTTGGCAGTGGTCTGTTGCAGGGTTGGGGGCATTGAGTTTAGCAGTGTGTGCACGGGACCTTTGGAAGGAGGTCACCATTATCTTCATTACCACCACTATAGTTTGGCATCAGGTCAAATAAAAGGGAGGGAACACAGCCCCTCCCATCAACAGAAAATTGGATTAAAGATTTATTGAGCATAGCCCTGCCCATCAGAACAAGACCCACTTTCCCCCCAATCATTCTCTCCCATAAGGAAGCTTCCATAAGCCTCTTATCCTCCTCCATCAGAGGGCAGACAGACTGAAAACCTCAGTCACAGAAAACTAACCAATCTAATCACGTGGACCACAGCCTTGTCTAACTCAGTGAAACTATGAGCCATGCCATGTAGGGCCACTCAAGACAGATGGGTCATGGTGGAGAGTTCTGACAAAACGTGGTCCACTGGAGAAGCAAATGGCAAACCATTCAGTATTCTTGCCTTCAGAACCCCATGAACAGTATGAAAAGGCAAAAAGGATACTGAATGAAGAACTCCCTAGGTTGACTGGTGCCCAATATGCTACTGGAGATCAGTGGAGAAATAACTCCAGAAAGAATGAAAAGACAGACCCAAAGCAAAAACAACACACAGTTGTGGATGTGACTGGTGATGGAAGTAAAGTCCAATCTGTAAAGAGCAATACTGCATAGGAACATGGAATGTTAGGTCCATGAATCAAGGCAAATTGGAAGTGGTCAAACAGGAGATGGCAGGGGTGAACATTGACATTTTAGGAATCGGTGAACTAAAATGGACTGGAATGGGTAAATTTAACTCAGATGACCATTATATCTACTAGGTGGGGAAGAATCCCTTAGAAGAAATGGAGTAGCCATCATAGTCAACAAAAGAGTCCGGAATGCAGTACCTGGATGCAATCCCAAAAACGACAGAATGATCTCTGTTTGTTTCCAAGGCAAAGCATTCAATAGCACAGTAATCTGAGTCTATGCCCTGACCAGTAATGCTAAAGAAGCTGAAGTTGAACGGTTCTATGAAAACCTACAAGATCTTTTAGAACTAACAACCAAAAAAAGATGTCCTTTTCATTATAGGGGACTGGAATGCAAAAGTAGAAAGTCAAGAAAAACCTGGAGTAACAGGCAAATTTGTCCTTGGAGTACAGAATGAAACAAGGCAAAGGCTAATAGAGTTTTGCCAAGAGAATGCACTGGTCATAGCAAACACCCTCTTCCAACAACACAAGAGAAGACTCTACATATGGACATCACCAGATGGCCAACACTGAAATCAGATTGATTATATTCTTTGTAGCCAATAATGGAGAAGTTCTATATAGTCTGCAGAATACAAGACTGGGAGCTGACTGAGGCACAGATCATAAACTCCTTATTGCCAAATTCAGACTTAAACTGAAGAAAGTAGGGAAAACCACTAGACCATTCATGTATGACCTAAATCAAATCCCTTACAATCATACAGTGGAAGTGAGAAATAGATTCAAGGGATTAGATCTGATAGACAGAGTGCCTGAAGAACTATGGATGGAGGTTCGTGACATTATACAGAAGGCCCTCACCAAAATGACATTATACATCAAGACTATCACAGAGAAAAATAAGTGCAAAAAGGAAAAATGGTTGAGGTCTTACATATAGCTGTGAAAAGAGAGAGGTGAAAGGCAAAGGAGAAAAGGAAAGATATATCCATTTGAGTGCAGAGTTCCAAAAAATAGCAAGGAGAGATAAGATAGCCTTCCTCAGTGATCAATGCAAAGAAATAAAGGAAAACAATAGATTCGGGGAAGACTAGAGAACTCTTCAAGAAAATTAGATACCAAGGCAACATTTCATGCAAAGATGGGCACAATAAAGGAAAGAAATGGTATGGACCTAACAGAAGAGGTGGCAAGAATACAAAGAAGAACTATACAAAAAAGATCTTCACAACCCAGATAATCACTATGGTGTGATCATTCACCTAGAGCCAGACATCCAGGAATGCAAAGTCAAGTCGGCCTTAGGAAGCATCACTACGAACAAAGCTAGTGGAGGTGATGGAATTTCAGTTGAGCTATTTCAAATCCTAAAAGATGATGTTGTGAAAGTGCTGCACCCAACATGCCAGCAAATTTGGAAAGCTCAGCAGTGGCCACAGGACTGGAAAAGGTCAGTTTTCATTCCAACACCAAAGAAAGGCAATGCCAAAGAATGTTCAAACTATTGCACAATTGCACTCATCTCACTAGCAAAGTAGTACTCAAAATTCTCCAAGCCAGCCTTCAACAATAAGTGAACTGTGAACTTCCAGATGTGCAAGCTGGATTTAGAAAAAGCAGAGGAACCAGAGATCAAATTGCCAACATCCTCTGGATCATCAAAAAAGCAAAAGAGTTCCAGAAAAACATCTATTTCTGCTTTATTGACTATGCCAAAGCCTTTGACTGTGTGGATCACAACAAACTGTGGAAAATTCTGAGAGAGATGGGAATACCAGACCACCTTATCTGGCTCCTGAGAAACCTGAATGCAGGTAAAGGAGCAACATTTAGAATTGGACATGGAACAACATATAGGTTCCAAATTGGGAAAGGAGTACATCAAGGCTATACATTGTCACCCTGATTATTTAACTTATATGCAGAGTACATCATGAGAAACGCTGGGCTGGATGAAGGACAAGCTGGAATCAAGATTGCCAGGAGAAATACCGTTTACTTCAGATATGCAGATGATACCACCCTTATGGCTGAAAGAGAAGAAGAACAAAAGAGCCTCTTGATGAAACTGAAAGAGGAGAGTGAAAAAGTTGGCTTAAAACTCAACATTCAGAAAACTAAGATCATGGCATCTGGTCCCATCACTTCATGGCAAATAGATGGGGAAACATGAAAACAGGAACAGACTTTATTTTGGGGGGCTCCAAAATCATTGCAGATGGTGGCTGCAGCCATGAAATTAAAAGACGCTTACTCCTTGGAAGATAAGTTATGACCAACATTGACAGCATGTTAAAAAAACCAAGACATTACTCTGTCAACAAAGGTCCATCTAGTCAAAGCTATGGTTTTTCCAGTAGTCATGTATGGATGTGAGAGTTGACTATAAAGAAAGCTGAGGGATGAAGAATTGATGCTTTTAAACTGTGGTACTGGAGAAGATTCTTGAGAGTCCCTTGAATTGCAAGGAGATCCAACCAGTCATCGTAAAGGAAATCAGTCCTGAATATTCATTGGAAGGACTGATGCTGAAGCTGAAACTCCAATACTTTGGCCACCTGATGCAAAGAACTGACTCATTGGAAAAGACCCTGATACCAGGAAAGATTGAAGGTGGGAGGAGAAGGGGGTGACAGAGGATGAGATAGTTGGATGGCATCACCGACTCAATGGGCATGAGTTTGAGAAAACTGTGGGAGTTGGTGATGGACAGGGAGGCCTGGCATGCTGCGGTCCATGGGGTCTCAAAGAGTCGGACACAACTAAGTGACTGAACTGAACTGAAAGACCACTGTTCTACACATTTGAAATGTATGTCTTAGAAGTGGTAGAGCTTCCACCATCCTAAGTGCCTGAGAGACTGTTTGCAGTTGAGTCATGTTACATATGCAAGAAATACATTTCTCTAATTTGGAGCTATTAAATATTTGGCATCTATGTATCACCAGTATTGGTGTACCTTAACTAAAACATGTATATATCATTGTACCATGAGCTAGATGTAAAGTGCTATGGAGCGAATGTTTCTATTCCCCCAGATTAATATATTGAAATCTTAACACCCATATGATGGTATTAGGGATGGAACATGTGGAAAGTGATTAGGTCATGAGGGAGGAGCCCTCATGAATAAGATTAGTGTGCTTATGAGAGAGGAATCTAGCTCCCTAGTGCTCTTCACTTTAGAACACAAAGCGGGCTTCACCAGATACTGAATCTGCTGTGCCTTGAACTTGAACTTCACAGCCCCCTAAAACTGTGAAAACCAAATGTTTGTTATTTAAAATGTCCAGTCTATGGTAATTTGTCACAGCCTGAACAGACTAAGACCTAAAGTAAATGAATGATCTTTATGGTCAGTGTTTTTCATTGTGATAATTTCAAGACCAAGAATAGTGCCTGGTGTTAATAATTAAAGGGCATTCAATAAATACTGATATTTGTTAAATATGTATGTGTTACTTTTTGAGAATAGAACTTGGGTGAGTAGGATAGAGGGGGTGGAAAGGTGAGGGACAGGAGACTTCTTTTTTTCTCCATATACTTCTACAGAGTTTAATTTTACAAACCAGAAGATATTAATTTTATCATAAAAAATTTAAAAAATAGGTTAAAGATGATGAATATATACCTCAACTCTTAAAGAATCACATCACAGAGGTCAAAGGTCCTGCTCCTGAGAAATAGAATACCTTGCTGGTTGGATTACTGGCCTGATTCACTTAGCAGTTACTAGGGCTCTGGAAGAATTGAAACCATTTACCTCAGATAGGGACTTGAACCCACGTGGCTGGGACTCAAACCCAGTCAAAACCCTGCTTTGGACTTGAACCCACGTGGCTGGGACTTGAACCCAACCAAAACCCTGCTTTGGACTTGAATGCACATGGCTGGGACTCAAACCCACAGTACCTGGTTTTAGGACATAAGGAAGCTCAGGTTCTTGATGTCTCATCGCAGAAAGAATTCAGTGAGAGACAAAGTGATAGGTAAAAAGTGGCTTTATTCAGATTCAGAGAGAAGCACCCTCCATAGACAGAGTGTGGGCCAGCACAGAGGGCAAGTGCAGCCTGCAATATGTGGCATGATTAGTTTTTACAAGCTGGGTAATTTCATATGCTAATGAGTGGGAGGATTATTCCAACTACGTTTGGAAGATTTCCAGGATTTGGGCCACTGCCCACTCCTTGGTCTTCTAACAGAGAACTGCCATGACCCCTCTGGGTTTGTCATTTCACTTGCTGATTGAGGAGCAAGGTCTAGTCTTGTCTGCAGTCTTGGTCCCATTTGATTCTAATTGGTTTATGTTGTGTCCTTGGGCTATGTCATCCTTTCAAAAGTTGTGCCCTGCCCCTTTCCTTTCTGTTACAAAATCACTATTGTGATGATCACTTTTCCTCAAATTCCATCTTGGTGGCATAACTGATAGAGGTGTCTGCTGCTCTAGCTCTGCCCCTGTGTGGATATATTGGAGTTAATCACCTCCAAGCTTCAGTGCAAACCTCCCCATCTCTCCTACAACTCCATGGGAAGGCATGATCTAAAAGGGAAACCTGTAGGTACCTATTCTGTGAAGCTTAGCATCAAAAGAAAGGGCACCCAGATGACTGACATTTTATTTGTTCATATTTCTATGGTCATATCTACTGAACATTAAGTAATTATTCAAAAGCTGAAAAGTCCCCTGTGGCTTTCTGCATGGTGCCAAGTCTGCTATTACATTTGTAATTTTCTGGATTGATAAGTATTTTGGTCATGCAGAGACACAATTGATAGTAATATTTGCCCGGTGCAACTAAAAAATTTTCATAACTATTACATTTAAACAAGTGCTGGAATATGAATCCAAAGATTAAATATCTGCCACTTGTACACTGTATGATCTTTGGGTAAGAGTTGCCTGAAATCCCTGCTTAGCCTGAGGGAAGCTTTAAATCCTCTCTTAGTCTTCTTTGCATCTGTATCTGTTGTGACAGTGATTAAATAACAAGAAAACCTTTGAAAAATTTTTAAATGCTGTAACAGTATATTTGGAGAAGGCAATGGCATCCCACTCTAGTACTCTTGCCTGGAAAATCCCATGGATGGAGGAGCCTGATGGGCTGCAATCCATAGGGTCGCTAAGAGTCAGGCACGACTGAGCGACTTCACTTTCACTTCTCACTTTCATGCACTGGAGAAGGAAATGGCAACCCACTCCAGTGTTCTTGCCTGGAGACTCCCAGGGACGGGGGAGCCTGGTAGGCTGCCGTCTATGGGGTCGCACAGAGTCGGACACCACTGAAGCAACTTAGCAGCAACAGTATATTGGTTGGGAAGCTCTCCTGGAGGAGAGTATGACAACCCACTCCAGTGTTCTTGCCTGGAGAATCCCATGGACAGAGGAAACTGGCGGGCTACAGACCATAGCATCACAGAGTCAGACACAACTAAAACAACTTAGCACGCAAAACAGTGTATCATTAAGAATCCTCAGCCTGATTGAAAAGTAAAAACACTATGTGTAGCTCCTTTTGTATGATAATAATAATATCCTAAACTAGAATTTAAACTCTGGAAAGAAGGTCAATACTTCCCTGGCTCCCCATTTTTGTCTCTAAAGCCCAGCCCAGTTCCCCAGAGAAGCAGACCCATGATGAGTGATGTATAATAAAGGCACTCATTATCTGCATCAGATGTGGAGCCTGAAGCTGCAATAGGTAAGCTGGAACAGTAGTTGAGAAGAACAGTAAGAAGGAAAGCAAGGGAGAGAGAGTATAAACAGGAGCCCACGTCTATCTTTCATCCTCCAGCCTCAGTGACGCAGGAGACAGACAACGCAGGTTGTCTGCAGGAGAAGCCAAGGCCGTTGACACGAAGCCACACATGCACTCACCCAGGGAACAGAGTCGCTGCAGAAGATGACCCAGCTAGAGCTGGGGAAGCTGCAGACCCAGGTGCAGCCCACCTGGCCACCAAGGTAGCCAGCAGATCTGTGACAACATGCACAGGCTGCCACGGCGCCGGGCACCCTGCACCAAATTTCAGAGCAGTAAGACAAAACAATGGTTGTACTTCTTTTTTGTCTTCCAAATACCATGCAAATTTCTCTCATGGACAAGTCTAACCCTGAAACACACATGCAAGAGAATTCTGGAAACTAGTTTCAGTTTAGTAAAGCTGACATAGTATCAAGCACCCATATATTAAGTGCCTATATATTAAGTATAGACACTTAATAACTTTTTCTTAAATAAATTTAATATATTTCATCATGTAATTATTTTAAAGTGAAAAAAATCCTCTTCAGGGGATCTTTCTGACCCAGGGATCAAACCCAGGTCTCCCGCATGGTGGGTAGATTCTTTACTGTTTGAGCTACCCAGGAAGCCTGCAATGGTATGGTTATAACTAACACTAAAAGTTCAGCCCCTGAGACCAGGAGCCCTTTCCTACTGTTCTGCCCTGTTGGCGTCTTCTGGACTGGAGAGCAGAACCCTTGAGGAGGAATTAGTCTATGTAACACCTGGCAAAGGTGGTCAGGTGGACACAGAATGGAGACACTGGAAAATTTAGTAAGTTTCAAAATACTCCCCAAACTAGAAACAGAGAGCAAAAAGGTTTTACACTGACCATCTCAGCAGGGAGTCAGGATATATAGACTTGGGTGTAAAGATCCTGGTGTAAAGAACTGACTCTACCACGTCCCAAGCTTCATTAATTCATCTCTGTTGTTGTTGTTTATTTCTTCCTATTTTTCTGTACAGATCAACAATAAATTCCTCAGAATGGAAACAATTCAACTGGTTTTATTTGAAGGAGGAAAAAAGGGCTGGGAGCAATGAATCAACCAACCAGCCAATCTTTCATTCAATCTAGTATGTCTTATTCCTTTTCATCATATTTTATTTTTAGATTTACATACAATTTATGGTATATAAACTTTTTACTTATCCTTTCATATCTTAACATGACTTTTCATTGCATGGAGAGTAGTCAAACAAGAAAGGCAGTTAGGAGAAAAGACTAAATATGCTTACTTAACTCATCAAAGTAGGTCACCGTCATAAATTCTGCACTTATTTTCAACATTCATAATATTTTTATCACAATTAATTGGTTTCAGTTAAAAAATATACTTTTAACCTACTATATACATGAAAATGTATCAGCCCGGAAAGTGAAATATCCAATTTATGAAACAAACATTATTGAGCCCCTACTGTGTGTAGGCACGTGTTAGATGCTGTGACATCATTGCATGCTCACAAAAGCCCTGAGAGGTAGCTATTTCTATTTCCATTTTTTAGGTGGAAAACACTATTATAATAGATCCCCAATGCTTTGCCCAAGAACACTTAAGTGGGCAAATTAGAGTTTGTACCTATCTCTGTCTGATTTTAAAATGCATATTTCTTCCACTAAGCCACATTGCTTTAGTGAAAAAACATTTACAAATATACAAGCACAGTATGTGACATTTATCTACGCAATACACAGTCCTGTTAAGATGCAGTATCCGTGATTCTATTACACATGAGAACTGCTGCAGTTTCCAAAATCAAGATTTCCAAATTGCTTCTTCCCAAATTCCGTACAAGATTGTCTGTAGGATATGTGAATAAACCTTCACTGACAAACAATTATTTTTCTAGTGTCTTTAGAGAAAATAGCCTTCTCTTCCTGTGAATGTAAGTTGCTTATTGAAAAAAACTTAAAAGACACCAAGGAAGCCTCTCAAGATCACTGTAAGTTTTTGAAAATGACATTTTCCTTCTTTGTAATTTTTATTTCGTGTCTGCCACAAGACATTCTGGGCAACAGGGCTCCAACACTACTCTGCCTTTTGCTTTGTCCCTGACAGCAGCCAGGTTTACAGAAACCCCTCAGAAATATGCAGCCTGTGGAGTCTAATTCTCTAGTAAAACTCGTCCCAGGAGGAGCTCAGCCACCACCCTGCCAGGGCTCTCTGCCTGATCACTACCTTCTTTCCTCTTCCCAGCTCTTCTACAGCCTAAGAAATAGCACAAAGCTTGTCTAAGAAACAAAATTTTGAAAGGCATTTGGCTTTGGAATCCTACTTAAAAATCAGTATTGCACTTGAAACCTAAAAGACAAGCTGGTCTTTCTGATGGTCTTTCTAATATAAGAGATGGGCTTCCCTGGTGACTTAGATGGTAAAGAATCCACTTGCAATGCAGGAGACCCAGGTTCAATCCCTGGGTCAGTAATCCCTTCTCCCATGGAGAAGGGAATGGCTACCCACTCCAGTATTCTTTTCTGGAAAATTCCATGGACAGAGAAGCCTGGCTGGCTATAGTCCACGGGGTTGCAAAGAGTCAGACACAACTGGGTAACTAAGCATACAATATAAGAGATATAACATCTAGGATAGTCATATGCTGGTGACTAAGGCATCTTCTGGTACTATTGATATGTCTGTTAGGTTCTTTTGTTTGGAAAGACAGTTACCACCTGCCAAGGAATCTACAAGTAAAGGCATTCTTATCATCTGCCAGCTTAGACATACAGTGACATAAGCAGCCCCCAGTGTACAAATGGGCTACATTCCAGATTAACAAGTCAAGCTCTAACAAATTTTCTATTAAAAGCCATTATCAATGTCACTCTTCTCAGATTGGCCCACAGACTTCATATAAAATATAACTGAAAAAGTGGAAGTGTTAGTCACTCAGGCATGTCTGACTCTTTGCCAGCCCATGGACTGTAGCCCACCAGGCTCCTCTGTCCATAAACATCCCCAAGGAAGAATATTGGAATAGGTTGCCATTTCCTTCTCCAGGGGATCTTCCCAACCCAGGGATCAAATCTGTGTCTCCTGCGTCTCCTGCATTGGCAGGTGGATTCTTTACTACTGAGACACCTGTGTGCAAAGCAAGAGATGGAAAGAATACGAAAAGAAGGGAATGGTCCTATTCAGCAATAGTATAGAATTTACCCTCCCTTTCTCCCACATCAGGCTTCCCTTGTGGCTCAGCTGGTAAAGCATCCACCCGCAATGTGGGAGACCTGGGTTCAATCACTGTGTTGGGAAGATCCCCTGGAGAAGGGAAAGGCTACCCACTCCAGTATTCTAGCCTGGAGAATTCCATGGACCATATAGTCTATGGGGTCACAAAGAGTTGGACACGACTGAATGTCTTTCACTTTCACTTTTCCTCCCACATTGGTCTTCCCCTCTCCCCTGGTCTCTGACATGACCAACTTCTGGATAATGATAAGGAAATAGTGTCATGAGAAAGAAATAGCAGCATCAGGGCAAAGTTTGGGGACCCAGGGAATGCTCAGTGAGTCTTCTTAAATGTTAGTGTCCAAAGGGGTCCCCCAGGATGCTTATTAAAAGTACAGCCCCAGTTCATCAGCTGTGGAACACAAGCAGCCCGGGTGATTCTGAAACAGGTCAGGCTTTGAGGAATAGCTTTTTCTAAATATAGAAAGGAAGGAAATAAACTAGTCTTACATAAATGCTGGCCCTTGGTAATCTGAACAAGCACAACATGAACTCGCTCTCATAACATGAAGGATAAATAAAAGTCTGCTGTACTTTTATGTCCAACTTCCCCTCTATGATGTGTTCGGTGAGGAAGCCTTTCCTTGGTGAAAATGAACCCCTTGATGGTTCATTTTTCTCATTCCCAGGAAGCTTCCCCCCTACACATGCACCCACAGATTTGTGAACCCCAGCTTGGCTGACCCTGCTCCTGAAACTCCAGTGTGTCTGCATATCACTTGGAGATCTTGTTAATACGTGGGTGATTGGATAAGTCAGGGCGGGGCCTGAATTTTAGCACTTCTGACAAGCTCCCAAGGAGTGCTACTGCTGCTGCTCCAGGGACCACACTCTGAGCAGCAAGAAGTGGAGGACAGAGAGAGCCAGGGTCTTCATTGCTGCGCACGGGCTTTCTCTGGTGTTGCGAGCAGGGGCTACTCCTTGTTGCGGTGCATGGGCTTCTCGTTGCGGTGCATGGGCTTCTCATTGCGATGGCTTCTCTTATTGCAGAGAACGGCTCTAGAGCACGCAGCTTAGTACTTGTGGCACACGGGTTAGTTGTTCCATGGCATGTGGAATCTTCTCAGACAAGGGATTGAACCTGTGTCCTCTGCATTGGCAGGCAGATTCTTATCCACTGCTCTACCAGGGAAGTCCTGATAATGCTATTTTATTTTTTAAGCAAAGAGATAATCAATAAAGAATTGAGGATAGTGATTACCTCTGATTGGGTCACAGATTTAGCTCCAATGACTTTGAAAATGTTCTAGCTATAATGTGGCAGGTTCACTAAGTGCTTGTATTATTATCGTGCATTTGAAGAGATTCAAAACACAAAACCCCGAAATATGCTGCTTTGGCATATTGATTATTTTGATTTAGAGGAAACTGAAAAAAACAGCAGATGCAAGAAGGGTGTTTTGACCTTCCTTTTTCCTTCCCAGTAGCAGGATATGAAATTCCCATATGAAAGATGCTGTCCCTACACCAGGAGGAAAGAGATGAGGAATCAAGGCCAAGAGAAACAGGTACAAACAGACCTTGTTAAAATAATTCTTATCTTCTTTTAGTCTTCCCAGATTTTGTAGTTACTTTTCCAAAATCACCACTCTTTGTTCATTCAACCTATATAAGCACTTAGGCCCAGCCACATCTTTGAGTCTTCATTTTTCTGTGGGGACACCCTGCAGATGTAAAATTTGATAAAATGTGTATGCTTTCCTCCTGTTAACCTGTCTCATGTCAGTCCCAGCTGGAAACCAAAAGAATGTAGAGGAGAAAACTTACCTCCCTTATACATTATGACCTATATTTTAAGATTTATTTTTATCTGTTTAGTGTTACATGATAAAAAGGAATTTCAGGTATGTAAGTGTATGTTACTGACTGCTATGTAACAAACCACCCTAAACAGTGATCTAGTCTCGCTGCCAATTTTGTCAATTTACTGGGAAGTGCCTCTGCCCCTTGTGATGGTGGCGGAGTCACTCAGGTAACCACCAGCAGGTGGAGCTGCTGGGCTGGAAGCTCCAAGAAGCCCTTCCTGGTCTATGTAGGAGTTGGTTGTGGTGCCGGCTCTTGATGGGGCATTTTGGTTCTCCTTCACATGCCTTTTCTTTCTGCATGGTTTCTGATCATCGACAGCCTTTCCTCAAGACCTTCCTCTTAAGCAGAATAGCCTAGGGTTCCTTATAGCATGCCAGCTGGATTCCAAGACAGAAAAAGCAGAAGCTACCTTGCTGTAAACGGTGAAGCCCAGAATAGGCCATGCATCATTTCTGCCCCTAAACCTATTGGCTGAAGCCTGCACAAACCTATTGGTTCAGGGGAAGGGAAATAAAATCCACCTCTTGATGGAAAAAGTGGCATGTGCAAAGATAAAGGGAGGATTTGTCGACAGCTGTCTTTGAAGAGTATCTGCCACAGTAAGCCATGGACTGTCTTTCCTATAAAAGAAAGGATGGTAATCTGAGTTATAAAAACTGATCTATAGACAGGAATCTGACCTTAAGGGAATTTGACCAAGTCCACCTGTCCTTACTTATAAGTATTTTGATTAGGTATAAGCTTTCATATGCTAACATCAACAAAGAAAGATTATGTGGTAAATAAAATGGTCTTAGTTCACAGAGGAACAAATTTGTGTAAAATGGGTTTTGGTGTCATCAAATTATCTATATCTAGCAAACTTTTGTTGTTGTTTAGTCGCTAAGTCGTGTCCGTCTCTTTGCTGCCCCATGGACTGAGGCATGCCAGGTTCCTCTGGCCTCTACTGCCTCCCTGAGTTTGCTAAGATTCAAGTCCATTGAGTCACTGATGCTATCCAACCATCTTATCCTCTGTCACTCTCCCTTCTCCTTTTGCCTTCAATTTTCCCAGCATCTGGTTCTTTCCAAAGAGTTGGCTTTTCACAAACCCAGCAAACTAAACACTCTCAAAACTAAATATTTGTAAGGAGGAACACTTGACTCCAAAACTTTTGGCAAAAATGAAAATTCAACAATAGTTAATTCTACTGGTACCAACTTAAGAAAGTAAGGGAAAACTCAATGTTCCTTTGCCCTAAATGAGCATCTTCCTTCTCCTACCCTAATTCTGTTAGTAGAATTATTCTTCCTCAATCAGCAAAGCTCAAATTTTCTAAATGTAGTGGTCACTGTTCTTTCCTTCCTCCTATCAATTTTTCCTTCAAAGTAGTTCTCATTTTCACCCTTCCTCTTTGGGACTCTATCAACAATATAGCCCAGATTTTTATAGCATTTAAATAAGCTGACTACAATCTCCTTCTGTCTCTGATTTCAGGCCCATCCTAACCTAGGACACTTGAACAAGGTCATTCCAAAAAGGCTTCTTCCTATTTCCCTGCTCCCAGTCAAAAATTTCATTGACTCTTCCTTCTCTTCACTGCCCTTGGTGGTGGCTGGGGAAATGGTTTCCACAATTCGCTAAGAGATTTTTTTCAAAAATGCCTCTCTTTGGAGATTCTAAGTACATGACTGCTCTCTGCCTGCTCGCTCACCATTCTCCCCAACATGTACTCAAGAAGAGAATAAGAATTACTAGTAGGAGTGGATCACATTCGTTATGTGTAGAGTAGGGGGAAAATTGAGAACCACTGGACTATAAGATAAAGTCCAAATTCCTTGTCAAGTCCTTGAACTCATACAACTTATTTATCTTCTTAATATTTTTCCCACTACCTTTGGCTGAAAACCAATTGTTGCTAGAAAGAAATTAAAACTGGAACCTTGGTCCCCATTGTCATAAAGCTTACTGCATAATAGGAAAGAAAAGCAGTAAACAAATGAGCTCATTGTGTTAAGGGAAGAAGCAGGGAACTAAAGGCGGGGAGACGAGGCAGGCTGCTGGCTCCAGAGCTGACCAGAGAGCTCCAGCATCCTCGGTCATCCCAGATTAAGGAGGAGAGCTTCTCCATTAGAGTGATGTCTAACCACTTCCTCTCTATGGAAATAGCAACCAAGCAACTACTGATTCTCTTATTCTTGGGCTCACCTCATCCAAACAAGGGTGTGGGTGAGGAAGCCGACTCAAGATCCAAAACAACATAACAGTTTTCTGACAGATCCTGAAAATAAGTAAGATATATTCTGGTAGATTTTGTTAACCACCCAGTGTGTCTAAAATGGGAAAGAAAACAGAATAAAACAAAAAAAAGAGAAGCTGTGGGTATGTGTTGTCTGTTCATATTTTGTGGCTTGTCCTCCTGTTTGTTTTGTCAGTTATTTTTATTAATAAGGAGCAAAACAGAAAAACAGTGAGTCACAAGTAGAAGATGCAACTTCAGGGTCTCTGGCTAAGTATCAGAAGATGACCAAAAAAAAAAAAAGTAAGTAACTAGGACTGAGGGCTCTCTTGAAACCAAGAAGGCTGGGGTCTCATGCCAAGGGCATTGACTGTGTACCTTCCACTAGGGGAGTCTGTCCTGGGCAAGCAGGTCAGGCGTTTGGCATGATCTGCAGGAGGAACTTGGGCCTGGAACGTAAAAAGGAACAAGCTTTGAGGCCAAAGTTATGTTTGACTCCTGGTTCCAACACTTTCCAGCAATATAAGCCTCAGTTTCCTCCTCTTTGAAAAGGAAAAGATAAAGCCTTTCTGGCAGATATTTTGGTGAAAATTAACAGATGATATAAGAGAAGATGCAGCTTCCCTGGTGGCTTAGATGGTAAAGAAAACACCTGCCAGTACAGGAGACAAGAGTTCAATCCCCAGTCCAGGAAGATCCCCTGGAGAAGGAAATTGCAACCCACTCTAGTAGTCTTGCGTGGAGAATCCCATGGACAAAGGAGGCTGGTGGGCTACAGTTCATGTGGTTACAAAGAGCTTGACACGACTTAGTGACTGAACTATAGCAACAATATGAGAAGACACTGGTTCACAGTAGACTTTCAATAAATTATAGCTGTTTTTTTTTTTTTGCAAAAATAGGCCAAGGTCAGCTATTTAACTTAACCATGTACCCCAGTGAAAAAATACAGTGAGACCACCTGTATGAACAAATCTTCCCAACAGCTTAAGGAGCCATCAAAACTCTCTGGCTGTTGGTTGATAGGCAAAGGTAGTTGACTGCTCTAAATGTGTCCCTCATACACATGGGGTTAGTAAAGTCTAAGCATTAAGAGAAATTGTTATTTTAGAGTTTAGGTCAGATCAATGCATGGCACATAGCACGCAATGAATGGTGAATGCTTTTTTTTTTTTAATTGCTATTGTCTTTTTATAAACTGAAAAATTGAATACTGCTATTTTAAAAATTCTGAATTTCCAAGCGTCTTACTTACCAAATGCTATCACTTCCTATCACCTACAAGCCCAGATGATATTAATTAATGAAATTAATTTTGCCTTAGAATTTTCCTTCCCAGATCTTTTTTTTTTCTTTTCCACACTTTTACTATGACAAAGGAGGCCTCAACATTTTTAGGAAGAGTTCTACTGGTTTTATCAATTTTTTAGGCACTATTGAGAGTTAATTTTAAGGTCTTTGGTGGAGAGATGGTAACATAAGCACAAAGAAATTTCATCATCGCCATTTTCTCCTAAGATGAACATGCTTATTAAGCTTTCAATCATGGGCAAGTGACTTAAAATTATACAACATGTATTTCTGTCTTTCCTACTCTGGCTCTTCTCCCTCAGATTGTAGAAGAGTTGGGCCATTTAAGATGCCACATCTCGCTGAAGAAGCTGAAGTTGAATGGTTCTATGAAGACCCACAAGACCTTTTAGAACTAATACCCAAAAAAGATGTCCTTTTCATTATAGGGGACTGGAATGCAAAAGTAGGAAGTCAAGAAACACCGGATTGCTGCTACTGCTAAGTCACTTCAGTCATGTCCGACTCTGTGCAACCCCAGAGACGGCAGCTGACCAGGCTTCCCCGTCCCTGGGATTCTCTAGGCAAGAACACTGGAGTGGGTTGCCATTTTCTTCTCCAGTGCATGAAAGTGAAAAGTGAAAGTGAACTCGCTCAGTCGTGTCCGACTCTTAGCGACCCCATGGACTGCAGCCCACCAGGCTCCTCCATCCATGGGATTTTCCAGGCAAGAGTGCTGGAGTGGGGTGTCATTGCTTTCTCCAAGAAACACCTGGAGTAACAGGCAAATTTGGCCTTGGAGTACAGAATGAAGCAGGGCAAAAAGCTAATAGAGTTTTTCCAAGAGAATGCACTGGTCATAGCAAACACCCTCTTCCAACAACACAAGAGAAGACTCTACACATGGACATCACCAGATGGCCAACACCGAAATCAGATTGATTGTATTCTTTGCAGCCAAAGATGGAGAAGCTCTATACCATCAGAAAAAAAAAAAAGACCAGGAGCTGACTGTGGCTCAGATCATGAACTCCTTATTGCCAAATTCAGACTTGAATTGAAGAAAGTAGGGGAAACTACTAGACCATTAAGGTATGACCTAAATCAAACCCCTTATGATTATACAGTGGAAGTGAGAAATAGATTTAAGGGACTAGATATGATAGAGTGCCTGATGAACTATGGACAGAGGTTCATGACATTTTACAGGACACAGGGAGCAAGACTGTCCCCAAGAAAAAGAAATGCAAAAAGTCTAAATAGCTGTCTGAGGAGGCATTGCAAATAGCTATGAAAAGAAGAGAAGTGAAAAGCAAAGGAGAAAAGGAAAGATATAGGCATCTGAATGCAGAGCTCCAAAGAAGAGCAAGGAGAGATAAGAAAGCCTTCCTCAGCGATCAATGCAAAGAAATAGAAGAAAACAATAGAATGGGAAAGACTAGAGATCTCTTCAAGAAAATTAGAGATACTAAGGGAACATTTCATGCAAAGATGGGCTCGATAAAGGACAGAAATGGTATGGACCTAACAGAAGCAGAAGATATTAAGAAGAGGTGGCAAGAATACACAGAAGAACTATACAAAAAAGAGCTTCATGACCCAGATAATCACGATGGTGTGATCACTCAACTAGAGCCAGATATCCTGGAATGTGAAATCAAGTGGGCCTTAGGAAGCATCACTACAAAAAAGCTAGTGGAGGTGATGGAATTCTAGTTGAGCTATTTCAAATCCTGAAAGATGATGCTGTGAAAGTGCTGCACTCAATATGTCAGCAAATTTGGAAAACTCAGCAGTGGCCACAGGACTGGAAAAGGTCAGTTTTCACTCCAATCCCAAAGAAAGGCAATGCCAAAGAATGCTCAAAGTACTGCACAATTGCACTCATCTCACACGCTAGTAAAGTAATGCTCAAAATTCTCCAACCAGGCTTTAGCAATACGTGAACCATGAAATTCTAGATGTCCAAGCTGGTTTTAGAAAAGGCAGAGGAACCAGAGATCCAATTGCCAACATCCGCTGGATCATGGAAAAAGCAAGAGAGTTTCAGAAAAACATCTATGTCTGTTTTATTGACTATGCCAAAGCCTTTGACTATGTGGATCACAATAAACTGTGGAAAATTCTGAAAGAGATGGGAATACCAGAACACCTGACCTGCCTTTTGAGACCTGTATGCAGGTCAGGAAGCAACAGTTAGAACTGGACATGGAACAACAGACTGGTTCCAAATAGGAAAAAGAGTACGTCAAGGCTGTATATTGTCACTCTGCTTATTTAACTTATATGCAGAGTACATCATGAGAATGCTGGGCTGGATGAAGCACAAGCTGGAATCAAGATTGTTGGGAGAAATATCAATAACTTCAGATATGCAGATGACACCACCCTATGGCAGAAAGTGAAGAGGAACTAAAGAGCCTCTTGATGAAAGTGAAAGAATAGAGTGAAAAAGTTGGCTTAAAGCTCAGCATTCAGAAAACTAAGATCATGGCATTCTGTCCCATCACTTCATAGCAAGTAGATGGGGAAACAATGGCTGACTTTATTTTGGGGGGCTCCAAAATCACTGCAGATGGTGACTGCAGCCATGAAATTAAAAGACACTTACTCCTTGGAAGGAAAGTTATGACCAACCTAGACAGCATATTAAAAAGAGACATTACTTTGCCCACAAAGGTCGGTCTAGTCAAGGCTACAGTTTTTCCAGTGGTCATGTGTGGATGTGAGAGGTGGACTATAAAGAAAGCTGAGGGTTGAAGAATTGACGCTTTTGAACTGTGGTGTTGTAGAAGACTCTTGAGAGTACCTTGGACTTCAAGGAGATCCAATCAGTCCATCCTAAGGGAGATCAGTCCTGGGTGTTCATTGGAAAAACTGATGTTGAAGGTGAAACTCCAATACTTTGGCCACCTGATGCAAAGAGCTGACTCATTTGAAAAGACCTTGATGCTGGGAAAGTTTGAGGGCAGGAAGAGAAGGGGAGGACAGAGGATGAGATGGTTGTATGGCATCACCAACTGAATGGACATGAGTTTGGGTAAGCTGCAGGAGTTGGTGATGGACAGGGAGGCCTGGTGTGCTGCAGTCCATGGGGTCGCAAAGAGTCGGACACGACTAAGCGCCTGAACTGAACTGAACTGAAGGAACATCAGAGTCATTTTACCTTCACAAATCTTTAGGATCTCTTCATGATAAAACTAGAGGATGTAATACTTTGGAATGAGGCATATTTCCTATAAATATATAATTGTTGTATGATTGTTAATAGACAAATACATTTCTCTGTTAATAACTTGGGAGGAATCTAAGAGCGTCCTGTGAGCTGGAAGTGTCCAGGTTTGGTTTCTCATTTTAAGCTTTCCTTTGCAGGGCAGACTGAATGGAGTTCACTTGAGTGTGACGTGTGCTGCAGGGAGTGTGGGCCACCCGTTGTGGGCCTAGATACACTTTTAAGAACCTCATTGAACTTGGGATCAGCAATTCTGGAGTCTACTCTGCTGCAGGCCCTGGGCTGGGCCTGTGATGGAGCTGATTAAAAGAGACCCTTGTGTGTTTTCCCTGTTGCTGAATTTTCTGTGGATTGACACACTTTGCGCCATGCTGTGAACCTGGTCATTTTTCTTTATTTGTCACATTACCCTTCGTTTGGAGTCTGGTAAGGAATCGTGAGTTTCTCTTCTGCAGTAATTCATCAGGTCACCCTCCTCCTCTTCCCTTGATTGACTTTATGCAGACACAGCCAGTCCATGTCATTCTGGTCTAAATAACACATTTCCCACAACAGTACTGCTTTTTTTCTTATCCTGAATGTAGCACATGAGGCCCTCAATTGAACCTCCAGTAGCCATAAAGCCTGATGGATAAAAGGTATTTAGTAAGCACTTGCTTGATTAAATTTGAAGTTGAATTTTATTATCCAGAAAAGGGCAACTTCACCTTTTGGATTTGGTTATGTACTTTGAAAGCTTCAGGTAGACCTATGAATGGAGGCTTTTGCTCGGTAAAATGGTAAAACCAGAAAGCTGGGGGATATGGGACAAAGAGCCCTGCACACAATTTGCATCCAGATAGGTGCTATTGGCACCGCCCTCCTGATTAGCAGTAGAACAGCAGACAGGCTAATCTCTCTAAATGTCACCTCCCTGATCTGCATGTTTGGAACAATAATCCCAACCTCATGAGGTCATTTTGAAAATTAAATAATATAATGAATGTAAATGAAAGTGTTAGTCTCTCAGTCGTGTCCGACCCTTTGTGACCCTGTGGACTGTAGCTCATCTGGTTTGTCTGTCCATGGGATTCTCCAGGCAAGAATACTGGAGTGGGTTGCCATTCCCTTCCCCAGAGGATCTTCCCATCCCAGAGATCAAACCCAAGTCTCCTGCATTGCAGGCAAATTCTTTACTATCTGAGCCACCAGGGAAGCCCCGATGAATTTAAAAACCATGTACTATATGTTAGATATTTCGTAAGTGTTTGTTTCCTTTTTTCTTCTCCCCTCGCAAACATTTAACTTTGACATGAAAAAAGGTGCCCGAAGTTGCTCGCCTCTTCAAGGACTATAAACTGTGTCTTATTCACCCAAGAATTCAAGAGGTGTCAATCATATTACAAACTCCAAAGGAAATTAAATACTGTTCCCCTGCCACCTAGTCTACCCACCAGTGCCCCAAAGCACAATAAAATAACATTAGAACAATGATTTAAGCTGAAAATTCGGCTGACAGGGAAAGCACGAAGCCCCACTCCTTTGAGGCTTAGCCATACCTATGGGCACAGCCACAGCGCAGCTTCCAGGCTGCCTGACGTCACAGCTTAATGAGGTTTTTGACTGGGGCTTCCGGGCATCTTGGGAAGGGGCGGGAGGGGTGAGGGATGCGGCGCCTCTGGTGGTTGGAAAAGCCCTCTGGGGACCCCCAGTGGTCATTAGGAGTCATAAGTGTCTCTGCAAAAAGCCTGTGGCCTTGGGGAAAATATCTGAGCTTCAATTATGTGTATGTCTTCATCTCTCCCCCGTGATCAGGGTTTCTTCCAGGGAAATCAGTGGTGAGAAAGTAAATGCTCTGGGGCCTCCGATTTAGAAATTGGAGTTCTGTTTGGCATGCACAGCAAAAGAGGGCTTCGAATAGGGAGACAGAGCTGGACCATTCTTTGTCATCCTCAGCAGGGTATGCAGGAGACAGGGCAAGCAGGTGGGGGATGAAGGAAACAGCAGCTCAGCCCTTCTTTCCCGAGGACCGCATCGCTGAGACCGCTGGCGAGGGTCCTTCTTAGAGCCATTCCGGCAGACGCTGGGGAAGACATAGGCAACATTAGAGCTGTCCTGCTCTTAAACAGACTGCTGTAGCTTGTGCGTTTCTGCTTCCTGAATCTTTATTCCCCTAGTTCTGTTGCAAATAAGCAGTAAAGGTTTTATTATGCTGGGGAATAAATAATGAATGATTCAGCCTGCACTCCAGGCGTAACTGGAGAACAGAGATGGACCAACAAGAATTTGTTTACATGAAGTACCAGGACACCCCTAGGTAGGAACTTCTCCTTTTGGGGAAAGACTGGGGGAATACAGACAAGCTTGTCTCAAAGAAGGGTGGGAGTGTAATTTTGAACACAGCATAGTTTTTGTCACTCAGATTCATCTCCAACTCAGCCTTCCAGTCTCAGTTCGTTTCTTGCAACAATGAGTCCCCAAACTGACTCCTCCTGCAGCGGTTAGAGGCTTCTCTGGTGGCTCAGACAGTGAAGAATCCATCTGCAATGCAGAAGGCCTGGGTTTGATCCCTGGCTCAGAAAGATCCCCTGGAGAAGGGAATGGTAGCCCACCTCAGTAGGAGGAGATAAAGAGTCACCAGGCTTGACATCTGCTAAGAGACAAGTCACCACAGCTTCAGGAGTGTGCAGAGACAGCCGCCTGGGCACAGCCACATCTTTAGACACCTGAGACCTTTGTGTCTCTGGCTGTCCTGCTGACTTCCCTGACCTAGTCACTGGGATGATAGCTGTCATTTTGGGCATCCGCAATGACAGGAAACATGACCCCAAACAGCCAGAGCGGAAGAGGAAAATGGCAGACACCACAGGCAGCCAAAGGGCTGGTAAGCTTGTTCATTTATGCCTCCCTCAAGTGTGATGCTGCAGTGGCTTGAATAGTGATTCGCCAGATACATGTCTGCATCCAACCCCACCCAAACCTCTGAATGTGATCTTATTTGGGAAAAGGTCTTTGCAGATGTAATTAAGTTAAAGATCTCAAGATGAGATCATCCTGGATTATCTGAGTGGGCCCTAAATCCAAAGAGAAGAGACCTTCTTGCCTGGAAAATCCCATGGACGGAGGAGCCTGGTGGGCTGCAGTCCATGGGGTCGCTAAGAGTCAGATACGACTGAGCGACTTCACTTTCACTTTTCACTTTCCTACATTGGAGAAGGAAATGGCAACCCACTCCAGTGTGCTTGCCTGGAGAATCCCAGGGATGGGGGAGCCTGGTGGGCTGCCGTCTATGGGGTCGCAGAGTCGGACACGACTAAAGCGACTTAGCAGCAGCAGAGAGACATAGAGAGCAAGGAAAAGGCCATGTGAAGACAGAGACAGAGAGTAGCAACCACGAGGAGTTAGGCAACAGTGAGGCAAGGAATGCTGAGGGCCACCTTTCCCAGACCCTTCTGAGGGAGCAGAGCTCCTCCAACACTTTTATTTCAGACTTGTGGCCTCCAGAATCGTGAAAGAATAAATTTCTGCTGCTTTAAGCCATCCAATTTGTGGTAATTTTTAAAGGCAATTCTGGGAACAAATACATTTGCCAAAAAAAAATATTTCTTGAGCACATTCACTATGCCAAACACCATGCCAGGTACTGGGGACATAGCAGTAAACAAAACAGACATTACAAGACGGAAAAAGATAAGGCACTGGTGAATGAAACAAGGCAATTTCTGAGAATAAAATGTCCTACAAATAAATGTCAAATATGGTGATATGGTAAAGAATACTTGAGAGGTGCTACCTTTTACCAGACTGCATGATCAGGGAAGGTCTTTTTAGAAGGTGACAATTTAGCTGATGACATTCAAAAATGTCCAGGAAAAAAGTATAAAGAATCAGAATGGGGCTGAACTTTTTCCAGAAAAAGTCAGAGTGGAGCCAGAAAAATGCTATTTTATAACTGTTATTGTGCCCCCTTTTCCCCGAAATTGCTCTTCCAACATCATTGCTTGGAGCTCTAAGGTGTTCTGTTAAAACCCCTTTTGGAGTCACAACTGGAGGGAGATTTGGAAGGGATTCAGGCAGGATTGTCTACCTCTGATGTCCCTGCCAATAAGAACAGCTGTGTGGAGCCAACTTGATATACATATGACCTCCAAGTAAGCTTTTATTTGATAAAGTAAAGTGTCTGCCTGCAATGTGGGAGACCCGGCTTTGATCCCTGGGTCAGGAAGATCCTCTGGAGAAGGAAATGGCAACCCACTCCAGTAGCCTTGCCTGGAAAATCCCATGGACGGAGGAGCCTGATATGCTACAGTCCATGGGGTCGCAAAGAGTCAAACAAGACTGAGTGACTTCACTTTCCTTTTTCTTTCCTTTCCACAGATAAATGGATAAAGATGTGGTGCATGTATATAATGGACTATTACTCAGCCATAATAAAGAATGAAATAATGCTATTTGCAACAAGATGGATAGACCTAGAGGGCTTCCCAGGTGGCTCAGTGGTTAAGAATCTTCCTGCCTAAACTGATAAAAATGCATTTGATTACTAAATATTAAAAATTTAAGTCAAAGCAACATGATTTGACTATTTTAAGGATTTAAAAATAACTAAGAAAATTATTTATTTTGGAACTTAGCAAAAAAAAGTACATAATAAATTAGAACTGAATTATTTAAAAAAGAGAGAGAGAGGAAAAAGAATCTGCCTCCCAGTGCAGGAGACAAAGGGGACATGGGTTTGATCCTTGAGTTGGGAAGATCCCCTGGTGGCGGAAATGGCAACCCACACCAGTATTTTTGCCTGAAAAATCCCATGGACAGAGGAGTCTGCTGCTGCTGCTGCTGCTGCTAAGTCGCTTCAGTCGTGTCCGACTCTGTGCGATCCCATAGATGGCAGCCCACCAGGCTCCCCCGTCCCTGGGATTCTCCAGGCAAGAACACTGGAGTGGGTTGCCATTTCCTTCTCCAATGCATGAAACTGAAAAGTGAAAGTGAAGTCACTCAGTCGTGTCCGACTCTTAGCGACCCCACGGACTGTAGCCTACCAGGCTCCTCCATCCATGGGATTCTCCAGGCAAGAGTACTGGAGTGGGGTGCCCTTGTCTGGCAGGCTATAATTCCTGGAGTTGCAAAGAGTTGGACACCACTGAGTGACTAAGAATGCATGCAAGGATGGGCCTAGAGAATATTAAACTTCAGTGAAGTAAGTCAGACAAAAACAAAAATGATAAAAGTGAATTTCTTTACAAAACATAAATAGACTCTCAGACAGAGAAAACAAACTTATGATTACCAAAGGGGAAATTCAGAGAGAGGTAAATTGGAAATTTGGGATTAACAGATATAGACTATTATAGATAAAATAGATAAGCAAGAAGATCCTACTGTACAACACAGGGAACTATACTCAGTATCTTGTAATAACCTATAACAGAAAACAAGCTTAAAGAGACTATATATATATATTCAGCTGCCGCAAAGTCACTTCAGTCGTTTCCGACTCTGTGCGACCCCATAGATGGCAGTCCACCAGGCTCCCCTGTCCCTGGAATTCTCCAGGCAAGAACACAGGAGTGGGTTGCCATTTCCTTCTCCAATGCATGAAAGTGAAAAGTGAAAGTGAAGTCGCTCAGTCGTGTCAGACTCTTAGCGACCCCATGGACTGCAGCCTACTAGGCTCCTCCATCCATGGGATTTTCCAGGCAAGAGTACTGGAGTGCGGTGCCATTGCCTTCTCCGATATATATTCGGATATATGTGTATATATATGCACACATACATATATATAAACACAGTTTGCTGTATACCTGAATCATTGTAAATCAGCTATACTTCAATTCAAAAATAATAATACTAACAATAAAGTGTTCCATGGCTTACAGAAAATCTGAAAAACACTGCCTCAAGCTGGTGTAGCTGGTGAACATGAAATTATACTGTGTAGCATATGCTTTGTCCAGGGCTTTCTACCTTCTAAAGTACAGCCAGTAGTTCAGCGGGATCTCTCTACACTAAGGAAATGAAACTTCCTCTCCGTTCTCTCAGGTTCTGTCTCCCTTTTGATTGACATACATTTCTCCAAAATATCCTATTTCCTTCTCAGGAAAGGAGGTCTTACTTAACTGAAGGACATATATCAATTATGTGAAATATTTTTAAACTTCATCATACCATGGTTCAGTCTTCACACTTTGCCTAAGTATTTCTAAGGATCTAACCCTGGTGAGATACTTCACAGCAATGCTAAGATGAAGCCAGGGGCAACCAGATGAATTTCCTGTTAGCTAGACATCTCTTCCCTCTCTAGCCAGGCATAAAGACGTAAGTGGCAGTAGAGTACACAAAAACTGAAAAACTATGGATTTAGCTAGGCCAGTTCTAGACTTCTGAAACCCTGAAGCTATCTTTACAATTATATCAGCTGTGATGAACAGGAAATAAAACTGAATAACAGTGGCTTACACAAGAGAAAACGGTATTTTTGTTTTCTCTCCCCAAGAGTCTAGATTATCAAGCTAAGTCTAGTGTAATGCTCAGAAGTATTAGGTACTCAAGTTCCTTCCATCTTGTAGCTCTGCTATACATAGGACTTCTATCGCAAGGTCATTTCATGTTTCAGAATGGCTACTTTATTCACATTTCTATCCATAGGAAAGAGAAAATGGGAGGAAAGAACATGTCTTTTTCATTTTAAAGAAACTTCTTGGAAGTTGCAGTCAGTACTTCTTCTTACATCCCCTTGGCCTAAACTTAGCCACAAGAAAGCTGAGAAATACAGTCTTTTTCCCAAGTGGTGATGTACCAACTTAAAAGTTGGGATTTTCTTATTGCCCTCTTCCTACCTCCCTAGCCTCTCCTTGCTCTCTGCTCACCCCCTCTCCTCTGAGCTCTGCTTCATGGACCCACTCCTAGTCCTTGAACAGATTCGAGTCCCATCCAACCTAATGTTTTTCATGTGCTCTTCTCTGGATCACTCTCCCCCTGCACATCCCACTCTTCTAACCTATTCAGTTCAGTTCAGTCGTTCAGTCATGTCTGACTCTTTGCTATCCCATGGCCTGCAGCACGCCAGGCCTCCCTGTCCATCACCAACTCCTGGAGTTTACTCAAACTCATGCCCATTGATTGAGTCAGTGATGCCATCCAACCATCTCATCCTCTGTCATCCCTTTCTCCTCCCACCTTCATCTTTCCCAGCATCAGGGTCTTTTCAAATGAGTCAGTTCTTTGAATCAGGTGGCCAAAGTATTGCAGTTTCAGCATCAGTCCTTCCAATGAATATTCAGGACTGATCTCCTTTAGGATGGACTGGTTGGATCTCCTTGCAGTCCAAGGGACTCTCAAGAGTCTTCTCCAACACCACAGTTCAAAAGCATCAGTTCTTCTAACCTATTCAATTTTCGTTTATTCTTCAGGTCTGACTTGAACCCACACTCCCAGCCCTAATCAGGGTCCAGTGCGCCACTACACAATCTCAGAGGAGTGTGTGCTTCTCATTTGCACCTATCACAGTCACATTTTGACATTTTTTGTGAGACTATTTGATTCATGGTTAGCTTCCCCTTTAGAAAGTAAGTCAGTTTGTCTATCGTTCACTCTTTACCCTAGTATTCCTAGTGTCTCTTGCTTATTATCAGTACTTAGAAAATGCCCAACAAATAAGAGTTAATTCCTTTAAAATTTTATGCTTTACAAACATGGTGTGAGCATTCCTGAAAAACTATTTATGCTACAGACAGCATATATTATTAATTATAAATTTTTTTCCATTACACCTGCCTAAATGATGGTTTTATACAAAATAAAAATAAAACATAAATTTTTCTTTCTTTATAATCTGGAAAGTCCAAGTCATTTGAGGAGGATGGTATTTATATTGGTGAATTTAGGGGTGGGAGAGTGGAGGGTGTTGTTTTATTTCTATTTTTTCAGTTTTCTTGAGAGCTTGAGGACCAGGTAATCTCTCAGTCACTCCCAACTTCATGTGTATCCAGCATTACATTTTTGCATTGATTCATCCTTGACTTTATTTCTTGAATATACTCTGCTCGTAGTAGCAGCCTTGCTTTAGCATTTGAGCCAATCGGATCTAATTTTAACAATATAGATGACAGTTTTGGTCCTCTACCTTGAAGAATCCCCTATCTGCAGCTTTATTGAGAAAAAAAAAAAAAAAAACCCTGGGGTGCAGTCACTAGCACTCACTGCTTAAGAGTTGAGGTGGAATTGATTCAGGGAATCAAGGCTGCACAGCTCCCACATTGATCTGTCGTAGAATTCAGTCACATCTTTCTGTATCTCCTTGGCTAGAAATAGCCATGGAAAAGGAAATGGCTATGAGAGAGAAAAGAATCACATCAACTGTATCACCAGTGTTTTCTAATTATCATCCTCTACATGACTCCATTGTTAAATGCCTTTTTCTCACATGTTATTCTTACAATATTGAGATGATAGTAGTAGTTCATATTTATTGAGTGTTTACTATATGCCAGGCAAAACAGTAGGTTAATCTAATAACATAAAACTAAATACAGCAGAGCCCGCTGTGTTTGAAATTCACTGTGTCCAGAAGATATGTGTATTTACAAACAGTACACAGAATACTCTACCCATAAGTTGGTTGAAGATTCAACTCATAAGCCTTTTGCTTGAGTGCTTTCCTTCCACATTCAAATCTTGACATATATCATCGTTACCCTCTCTCTTCACTTGGGTTTCAGATAATTAACTAAGCTACCTCCTTAGGTTTCCAGTGATTTGTTTCTTAACTGTATTTCCCTCCCAAAGGTTGATTAGGTAAGAAACTAATACACTGTAAGCAACCCACAGCTGCTAGCTTTTTGCAGCCTTCCCCGTGTTTTCTCTTGCCTCCAAGGCCCTATACATTCTGTTTCCTCTGTCTGAAACCCACAACTTCATTCTGCCTGGAAAATTCTGAACCATTCATCAGACCTCAATTTTCACCTCTCTCTAAATCCAGGTATGCAACAAGTGCTCCTATTGTATAACATTAATCAAACTACATTATAAAATTTCAATTTATTTTTCTGCATTTCTCAATGGACTACAAGCCTTAAAACAGTCTTCTATTGGCTTTATTTTTCACAAAATGCAAATAAAATAAATATCTGTCAAATATATATATATATATATATATATAAATACTTCTACTATTTAGCTCAGTTCCAGGCAATGACTAAGGAGATATGTCTTCAACATAGCTTAAGGACCCGCTCTAAGTTTCCCAGTTCTCAAGCATAAACATTTTGCATCACAGATTCTTCTGTTCTTCGAAAGCAACTGCTACCCAAATGAATATAAAGAAACACATTCACCTACACAAATCCCCAAATAAATAAACACTTCAAGATTCCTTTCCCATCAAATGTATCTTTAATAACTAACTGATGGAAAGATCGGAAAAATGATGGTAGACGTTTTATTTTTTAATTAACTTATTTATTTTAATTGAAAGATAATTACTTCACAATATTGTGATGGTTTTTGCCATACATCAACCAACTTGAATAAGCCACAGGTATACATGTGTCTCCCCCATCCTGAACCCCCTGCCACCTCCCACCCCACCCTATCCCTCTGGGTTGTCCCAGAGCACTGGCTCTGGGTGCCCTGCTTCATGCATCGAATTTGCACTGGCCCTCTATTTTATATATGATAATATACATGTTTCTGTGCTATTCCTTCAAATCATCCCACTCTCACACTCTTCCGCTGAGGCCAAAAGTCTGTTCTTTACATCTGTGTCTCCTTTGCTGCCCTGCATGTAGGATCGTCATTACCACGTTTCTAAATTCCATATATATGTGCTAATATACAGTATCTGTCTTTCTATTTCTGACTTACTGCACTCTGTATATGTTCCAGTTTCATCCACCTCATTAGGACTGACTCAAATGCATTCCTTTTTATAGCTGAGTAATATTCCATTGTGTAAATGTATATGGTAGACTTTTTAATGTGAGAATTTATCCAAAGCAATGGTTAGACTGATCATGCTTCTTAACTGCTCCAAACTTTCAGTGGTGCCCTAATATCTGTAAATCTGTAAGAACCTGTGTGTTTGAGGCTGGCATTCAAGGCTATCCACAGTCTTGCTCCTTCCTAACTTCCAAGCCCCTTCTTCTCAACTTTTCCATGTTCTATATTCTAGGCAAGTTAAGTTGTTATTTTCCATATTAGCCCGATATGTGTAATCTTTGGGGTCATAATGATGGTATCTAATCCTCAGAGAGTCTTTATTATGGGCTAGACTCTCTTCTAAGTCCTTTCCATGTGTTAATCATTTAATTCTTACAGCAACACTTTTGGGCAGATGTTATGATCCCTGTGCTGGAATGAGGTAGTTGACACACCCTGATCAAGATCAGACAGCTAATAGGCTGCAATGCCTACCTGCAATGCCATAACTCCAGTCCATGTGCTTGGTAGTTTTGTTCATAGTAGGCCTTTAATACATATTTTTGGAAATTTGAAGGAGAAAGAGGCAATTGATTAAAAAAAAAAAAAGTAGGTGGCAAATGGGTTATTCTGTGATATTTTATATTTCTCTTTTTAAATGTCAGATTCAAAGCCAAGGAAGACACGTGTCTAAGTAAAAGAAATTCTAATAAACTGAGAACTTCCTCAGACTTTATTTCTTGATGACTCTGTGCTATTTCCCTCCCACCATTGCCCTCCTCAGTCTTTGAGGCAAAGATGTACTCATTCTTCAGGATGGAGTTGAAATGTCACTTCCTGGCAAACTCTGCCTGAAGCTCCTCATGTAACAACACACAATGATTAAGAATGTTCCTTCTGTCCCCTCAGGCGCTCTTGCCTGACTGTTACAGAGCTCATCTCATAGTGTGGATGGCTGTTACTTGACTTCTCATTAAGCTGGGAGTACCGTGTCCTTCATCTTTATGTGGCTGGAGGCACATAAAGTCACCCTCTCCCCATACCCGTAGTCCCCAATCAGAGGAGACTCCCCTGCTGATGCTCCCATCCCTTAGTGACAAAAAAGTCACCGTTCGGCATTCCGCTGTCAGTCACTGACTCCCTGGCCAGTCAGGGCAGGCTTCTCACCACTGTTTCTCCCTCAGTATCAGTTCAGACTTTACTGTCTCTGAGAACAAAATTAACGTTTGTTTCTGGAAGGTGTTGTTGACTTTATAGTTGAGCCAGTAAAGTAATCAGCAGGCCTGCCATTTTCCTGGGGGAATGTTAGGACAGAAACTCGTGTCTGCTGGACTGCTCCCCACAAGGGAGCCAGAGCCCACCTCACCCCACAACTACATCCACCACCTTCCCCCAAAGGTAAGCTTTCCCTGAGATGTTGCACAGGCTGGGGGTTGAGGAGCGGGTAGTAAAATTTTCAGACTGAAAAGCCTGCTTTTAAAAGGATAGTTTTCATGGAAACATGATCTAAAAATAAAAACTAAAACACTCTGAGGGTAGGCAAGCCATCCTCTGGCAGATAAGGTTGATTGGGTGGTGCTGACACTTTGAGAATCTTCCTTCTGAGAGTCAAGGCAAAGCACCGTTGAGCAAAAGGGTCTCTTCAACTTTGTAATTCCCTCTGCCTTCACCCTGTGATTCAGACCCTCCTAACCTCACTGCATTCCCATGTCCATGGCAGCATTACTCACAATAGTTCTAGATATGGAAACAACCTAAACATAAATCGGCAGATGAATGGATAAAGAAGATTTGGTGTATCGGTTCAGTTCGGTTCAGTCACTCAGTCGTGTCCAACTCTTTGCGACCCCATGAATCACAGCAGGCCAGGCCTCCCTGTCCATCACCAACTCCCGGAGTTTAATCAAACTCATGTCCATCGAGTCAGTGATGCCATCCAGCCATCTCATCCTCTGTCGTCCCCTTCTCATCCTGCCCCCAATCCCTCCCAGCAACAGTCTTTCCAATGAGTCAACTCTTCACATGAGGTGGCCAAAGTATTGGAGTTTCAGCCTCAACATCAGTCCTTCCAATGAACACCCAGGACTGATCTCCTTTAGGATGGACTGGTTGGATCTCCTTGCAGTCCAAGGGACTCTCAAGAGTCTTCTCCAACACCACAGTTCAAAAGCATCAATTCTTCGGTGCTCAGCTTTCTTCACAGTCCAACTCTCATATCCATACATGACCACTGGAAAAACCATAGCCTTGGCTAGACGGACCTTTGCTGGCAGATTTGCTGTATATACACAGTGAAATAGTATTCAACTAAGAGGAAGAAGGAAATCCTGCCACTTGGGACAACATGGATGGACCTTGAGGGTAATATTCTAAGTGAAATAAGTCAGAGTAAGACAGATATTGCATGGTATCACTTGCATGTGGAATCTAAAATAATGAAGTCAAACTCATACAACAGAAAGTAGAAAAGCAGTTGTCAGGGACTGGGGAGAAGGAAGGGGAGAAAAATAGGAGAGAGGTTAGTAAAAGGTACAAACTCAGCTGTAAGATGAATAAGGCCTGAAGATCTAGTGAAAAGCATGAAGACTGATGTAGATAACACTGTATTGTATAACTGAAAACTGCTAAGAGAATAAAATTTAAATGTTCTCTGAATGGTATTAACTCGATGAGGGGAATCCTTTCATAATGTATACATGTATATTAAATCACCTTGATGTATACTTTAGGTATCTTACAATTTTATATTAAACCTCAATGAAGCTGACAAAAATAAAATTTATAAATAATTTAAAAATATATATATTTTTTTGAAGTATAGTTGACTTACAATGTTTCAGGTACACAACAAGTATATTATTTTTGAAGTTATTTTCCGTTATAGGTTATTATGAGATATTAACTATGGTTCACTATGCTATACAGTAAACCTTTGCTGCATATCTAGTTTTTTAATTAGAAATCTAGCATTCTGTTCATACTAAGTCAAACAAATGGAATCAAAATGTCATAAACTTTTTAGTTAGGCAAAAATTGATGTTTTCTAATATATATATTATACTTATTATTTATATATATGTAGACAAAAGCTTTTCTACTATGTTTAATAAAGGCTTTAGAAAGAACATTAAAAAAAAAAAAGAAGAGATGGAGAAATTGGAAAACCTAAACTCAATTAAACGGGAGCACTGAATATGAAATAGAAAAAATGAAACTAGATAAAAGTAAAAGATCATTCTATAGTGCAGTTGTTTTTAAACATGACAAGGCAAACTTTTTCTTTTTTTAAAGAGATTGTGTGATGATTTTTAAGAGAGCTTTTAGCTTCAAACTCTGATATCTAAATATAAAATAACTAACCTCCAAGTTTAACAAGAATAGAAAGAAAAAAAGAAATTCCCGATCTCATGTAATGTTTTAGGAATGCTAAATTAAGAGAGTTGTCAGAGGAAATGAGTTTGTTCCCCAGTCTATGGTGAGCTCCAGTGCAGAAGTGTTGTTCAGTCTCCCAGCTATGTCCGACTCTTTGTGACCCTATGGACTTCAGCACGCCAGGCCTCTCTGTCTCTCACCATCTCCCCAAAACTTGCCCAAGTTCACGTCCACTGCATCAGTAATGCCATCCAGCCATCTCATCCTCTGACGCCCTCTTCTCCTTTTGTGCTCAATCTTTCCCAGCATCAGGGACTTTTCCAGAGTTAGCTGTTTGCATCAGATGACCAAAATACTGTAGTTTAAGCTTCAGCATCAGTCCTTCCAATGAGTATTCAGGGTTGATTTCCCTTAAGATTGACTGGTTTGATTTTGCTGTCCAAGGGACTCTCAGGAGTTCTCCACCACCATAGTACAAAGGCATCGATTCTTCAGCTCTCCGCCTTCTTTATAGTCCAGCTCTCACAACCATAGAGGTGTTATCAATGCACTAAATACATGGGAGGAATATTCTAAGGCAGGTATCTTAACAGTAGAGTAATACCAAAATTTCAGATTTCCCCAAAGGAAAAGCAAGCACAACAGTCTGAGAAAGAAAGATTGGATATAGAAAAATACCATTGAGACATTTATTCAATAAATGTTTGGTACTAATGCAAAACCCTAAAGAAATATATCTGCTATTCTTACTAAAGTCAAAGATCTAAAAACGTAGACACTTTCTTTATGTGTATGTGTGCTTAGTCAGTCAGTCGTGTCTGACTTTTTGTGACCCCACAGACTGCAGCCACCAGGCTCCTCTGCCCATGGGATTTCCCAGGCAAGAATACGGGAGTGGGTTGCCATTTCCTTCCCCAGGGTATCTTCCTGACCCAGGGATCAAGCCTGCATCTCCTGTGTCTCCTGCACTGCAGGCATATTCTTTTACCCACTGAGCCATCAGGAAGCCCTCACTTTTATTACATTTAAGAAAAATATACTGAAAGGGAGGCTTTTAGTCACATGGTTGAGAACCAGGCTTTAGGCAGTGTTGTCCAATACAAGCTTCTGTGATTATGGAAGATTATGGATTATGGAATACAGCTGTGCACTCCAATGTGGTAGCCCCTGGTCACATGTGGCTAGTGGCCACTTAAAATATAGTTAATGTGATTCAGAAGCTGAACTTTAAATTTTAATTAATTTAAATAGCCACTTATGTTTATTTGCTAGCATATTAGACATCCCAATTCTATAGTCATGTTGACTTATGTTCGAATCCCAGTTGTGCCTTTTTATAATCCATGTAACCTGAGGGAAAACAATAAAACTTTCTAAGCTTTCAGAGTCTTCAGGTAGAAAATGCAGACATTAATGACACTCACTCTTTGGGGAATGTTGACGGTTAAATGAGATAATGTAGATAATAGAGTTATCTGCTTAACAGAGTGCCTAGTACAAATTGAATGCTCAATAAGTATTACCAAATTATTAATGAATATCAAGACATGATAAGAATATGAGATATAAATCCAATTGAAATAAAAGAAAAATTGTCATCTTAACAATGAAAGAGTTGTTCTTTGCCCTATTGCCATATCTTATTTTCTTCATAGCATTACCACTCTCTAGAAATCATATTATTGATTTGTTCATTTACACAGTTTTTATGTTTACCTTGCAAGAACATGAAGTCCATGAAGGTGGCTTGTTCATCAATGTCACTGTTTTTAATAAGTCCAGTATCTTGACAAGCACCTAGCCCATAATCAGTACTTTATGAGCTGAGTAGATTAATGACTAAACAAACTAACCTAATCTCAGACTCTCCCAGGAACCTGCTTATCAAAAGAGAAAAGACACCTTTTTCCCATACAGATAGTTTATAGGGGATGATTAATAATGGGTATATGGTGATTTTATAAAATAGTATGGATTGATTAAACCAAAGTTAATGCTACTCTTTTAATAAGATTTAGAACTTCAACTCTCTGGATTGTTTTATTACATAGGTACTCAAGAATTGCTGAGTGCTTTAAAGTACTACATATAAAATTTGCAAATAAAAATGATATTCCATCAAAATTAATTGCCTTTATTTTTGCTAAACTTGTTTTTAAAGGAAATTCAGTCAAAATATGAAGATGTTTTCCTGAAAGTAAAGTTCAATTAACATAAACAAAATGGAGATAATACACTTTTATTCACTTATTTGTTTCAAATGCATTTCGCATGATTTAGTATTCACTGAAAGTACAGTCTAAACATTTTTTTAAAAACATTTAAATCATCTCTAATTTGCAGTACCACCACAGTTAAAATATATTAAGTTAATAAAGTTATAATTTACATAATATCACTGACACCAAAGTATACTAATATAAACTGAACTAGATTATAATTTGCTCAGCAGAAAGCTCCACCAATTGCCAGAGTAGTATTCTGAACAGTGATTGACATGTAGCAATCAGAAATACAGTCAGGATTTATAGTCTCAAAGGATCTATAATCTAATATTTCAGATCCAGGTGGGAAAAAAATGAGAAAACACTCTGCTACAGTTAAGAAAAGTGGTATCTTTGGTTTGCTTACTTTGCTCCTGTTTTAAATCATTAGATATGACCATCACATCTAAGGACAAAGAAGTGAATAAGTTTACATCAGATATTCAAATACAAAGTAATAATTCTTATTATAGCTAAATATTACACAGTATTTACCATCTGTTCAACATTGTTACAAGACTTTGTATAAAAAGCATACTGTCCTTCTGTCCACTGGTCAGACAACACAAAAACATTTCCAAATGAAACTCATTACCTTTCCCACAAACCTGCAAATCGCTTGAGTTATTTTCTTAACTATTATTTATTGTTACCAATGTACTCTCTTTAAGGACACCTTTAAAATCAAAATATGGAGACTCAAAACATTATTTTATTTTTTATTTTCTATTTATTCATTTGGCCACACCCCTCAACATGCATGTGGCATCTTAGTTTCCTGACCAGGGATCAAATCCTTGCCCCCTGCTGTGGAAGCTCAGAGTCTTAATCACTGGACCATGAGGGAAGACTCAAAACAGATTATTTTAATATTGGATATGTTGAAAATATATGCATGGAAAATAACATAGTTAAAATGCAGCTTTACTTTTGGGTCCCCATCCTCTCTTTAAAACACATTCAGCTGAGCTAAATGTTAAATATCCAGTCTCATATAATAGTTAGAACTCCAAATTTTAATCAGTTTCCAAATAATTTTTTGTTAATTCTTCTTCCCCCAGTTCTGGCTTCAGGCTGGATGTCTGCAATGAGCAAGTCACCTGGGTCGCTTCTTTTTGATTTGTTCCTGTTGCTTCTCCACCTGCCAGATGGGTAGCTCCTGGATTTCTGGGCCTGGTTCAGAGAAGGGAGGAAGGGAAAGGAAAAGAAGGAACTAACTCATGCCAGGCTAGCCCCTGGTCCAGGAAGGCAAAGGCAGTGCCCCCTCTCTGGGATGATGGGGCTTTAGTGGATTCCTCAATGCTTTACCATCATGCCCCTACCTCCTCCCATTCCCTTGACCCAGAGGAATCATTTATCTTCCCAGTAGTCACTTACAACTCCTCTCTCACGTGAACCTCCAGGCTCCTTCTGCTAAGGACTCCTCCCCATGTCAGGCCTATCAGACAGATGTGGAACTCACACTGGATTGTTGACCTGCAACCCACATCTGGGGAGACGCTCAGGCACCTCCACCCTGACAATGGCTTGGAAATAGGCCAAGCTGTAAAGCAGGAGCCACTACCACCGAAGCGATTCATCAGCCTTCATCCTCTCTCCAGACGCTCTGGGCAAGAATCAGACCCCAGGGTGTGGTTCCCTTAGCTTCTCAGACAGGAGACAGGCACCGTCTATTTATTTGGCAGTCAGCCAATCCCCAGTAGCTAAACTGCCTAGCTGACCTGAAACTGACCGAAAATACATGAGAGATTCCAACAGAGATCAGAAGAGCTACCCAACGAGTCTAGTCTGAATTGTCGACCAATGGGGGTTGGATGGTTACTCGGAAATAGATAATGAATACCAAGTGACCAAGTTCTCACCAGTATCATGTGAGCAGAACTGAAACCCACATGTTTGGTTTCACTAGCTTTCTCCTTTTTTTGTTGTCCTTCAGTCACTAGTCGTGTCCAACTCTTTGGACTGCAGCATGCCAGGCTTCCCTATCCTTCCCCATCTCCCGGAGTTTGCTCAAACTCCTGTCCATTGAGTTGGTGATGCCATCCAATCATCTTATCCTCTGTCGCCCCCTTCTCCTCTTGCCCTCAACCTTTCCCAGCATCAGAGGCTTTTCCAATGAGTCAGCTCTGTGCATCAGGTGGCCAAATTATTGGAGCTTCAGCTTCAGCATCATTCCTTCCAATGAATATTCGGGGTTGATTTCCTCTAGGATTGACTGGTTTGATTAACTATAAGTAATTTAGGAATCAAATTCTTGCCATCTTGATGCTTGGGATCCTCTAGGATAGTGGTTCTCAAACCTGTTGTCTCAGAACCCCCTCATACTCTTTTTTTCCTCTTTCTTTTTTATTTTTTAATTATGAAAGTATGATAACACATTTATAGGAGACTTGGAAATGCAGAACAAAGTTACCTATAGTTTCACTATATATTAGAATTATTTTTTAAGTTAAGACTTTTGGTTAGAGTTTAAATAGTAAATTCTCAAAAATTATTAGAATGAATATACAGAAAAGTAGAAGGGTATAGTAGACCTGCAAACCACTATGAACCAATTCAACATAACTAAGATTTATACAATTTTCACACAACAGTGGGATACAAATTCTATTCAAGTTCCCATAGACTATAAACTAGGACATACTGGACCATATTCAGGGACATAAAACAAGGTGCAAAAATTACATGCTCTAAAGATATGTAAATAATACAGTCTGTTCTTTTATTCCCTTTTTTTGGGGGGGGGGGTGTTTTATTCCCTTTATACTCTTAAAAAATCACTGAGAACCCATGAAAACCCTAAACATTGACAACACCAAATACTGGCAAAGATGTGAAGTATCAGTGCACCCCAGGAGGCAATGTTCCTCTACCTTAAAAATCCCAGGGCCAGTGACTTTCTTAGTGGTCCAGTGGTTAAGATTCCACACTTCCATTGCAACAGGCATGGGTTCAATCCCTGGAGGGGGAACTAAGAACCTACATGCTGTGCTGCACAGCAAAAATAAAAAATAGAAATCCCAAGACCAGATGTCAGGCAACAAGGGGCCATCCCTGTAGCTTCAAACCCCCCCAAAGTCATTCAAATGAGCCAATTCTAAGGTGTTTCTCCTGCTCTGCCAATATAGTAGGCAAAAGTAACAGCAGCTTTATCCACTATTAGCTCAACACAGTGAAAAAGACAAATAACAACTGAATATTATTATTAAAATAGTTTTGACCTCTCAGACCCTCAAGAGTATCTTAGAGAATTTCAGGAGTCTGCTGTCCTGGAATTCTCTCTACATCTGCATGGTCCAGGTTAAAAAGTGTAAAGTAAAGTGAAGTCATTCAGTTGTGTCTGACTCTTTGTGATCCCATGGACTGCAGCCTGCCAGACTCCTCTGTTCATGGGGTTTTCCAGGCAATACTGGAGTGGAGTACCATCCAGGTTAGGTGACCTTCATAGTCAGCCTCTTTAAGGAGAAAGCTAGCCATGCCAAACGTGTAGGTGTCACTTCTGCTCACAAGATATTGGCAAGAACTTGGTCACTTGGTGTTCAGCTATTTCTTTCTTAATGTTTATTTTTATTTATTTATTTGACTGTGCTGGGTCTTAGCTGTGGCACACAGATCTTCGATCTTCTAGTTGTGACATGCAGGAACTTTAGCTGCAGCATGCACACTCTTAGTTGCAGCATGTGGGATCCAGTTCCTTGGCCAGGGATCAAACCCAGGCCCCCTGCATTAGGAGTGTGAGTCAGCCAGTGGGCCACCAGGGAAGTCCCCATTAGTTATTTCTGAGTAACCATCCAATCCCCATTGGTTGATAATTTGGGCTAGACTCGTTGGGCAGCTCTTCTGGTCTCTGTTGGAATCTCTCATGCATTTTTGGTCAGTTTCAGGTCAGCTAGGCAATTTTGCTACCAGGAATTGGCTGACTGCCATGTGAAGGGATGATGTGACTAGTCATGTGTCATTCACCATTCAGCATGCTAGCCCAGGCTTGTTCACAAACAGCAGCAAAATTCCAAGACTGAGTGATGAACTGACAAAATATCATACCCACTGCATTCTATTAACCAAAGCAAGTCATAAGGCCAGCTCATACTCAAAGGGTGGAGAAATAGACTCTACATATTGAAAAGAGAAGCAACAAAGTCACATTGCAAAGAGTACGGAAGCAGAAAAGAGAATCATTGCAACCAGTCTGCAAGAACTCTACCACACATGGCTAAAGCTAACCACCAAGGAAAGTGAGAGTCTTCAATTGCAGCCGTAAGTTTATGAGTGTGTGTGTGTGTGTGTGTGTTGCTCAGTTGTGTCCAACTCTTTGCAACCCCATAGACTGTAGCCCACCAGGCTCCTCTGTCCATGGAATTCTCCAGACAAGAATACTGGAGTGGGTAGCCATTTCCTTCTGCAGGGAATCTTCCCAACCCAGAGATTGAACCCAGGTCTCCTGCATTGCAGGCAGATTCTTTACCATCTGAACCAACAGGGAAGTCCTAAGCTAAAGAAAAGCAAGCTAGGAACACCTGCTCTTGCAGATGTCAAGACAAATAGAACGGACGAGAAGCCAGAAACAAACCTACACACATGTTGAAACTCAGTTATAAATTAGTGTGTATTCTATATCTGTGGAAAACTAAGGACTAAAGACCTCAATGTGAAAGCCAAAACAATTCTACAAGGCAGTAGAGAATATCCTTACAATCTGGAAGAAAAGAAGTGTCTTTTGTGTAAGACCCAAAGTTACCATAAGCAGGGAGAAAATGCCACATTTGACTATACTAAAATTTGGACCTTCTGTTCATCAAAAGACACTATAAAGAGCACAATAAGGTGAGCCAGTGTGGAAAGGGGAGAGGAATCAGTAATTACATGACAGGAACAGAACAGCAAGGCAGAAGTGGCTAAAACTGGCCAAAGAACCATAAACTGGAAGGGAATTTCTGTAATGCAAATAACTAATAAAAGGATATTACCTGGAATTCATGAAAAACTACTACAAAGAAAAAATGAAAAAAGGGCATAAGCATTTCAGAGAAGAGGAAACAATTGTGATGAATAAATATATAAAAAGATGTCCAGACTCACTCATAATAAGGGCAAAAATTGAACCCAGATGGCATTTTGTGCCTCTCTGATCTTGCAAATACTAAAGTATCTGACATGCCAAATGTCTTCAGAGTGAAAGTATTTAGCCTCAGAAAGAGTTGTGGAAAACAACTTGACCAAACATAATAAAGTTGTACATGGCACACTCTCTAGCCCAGCAATTTCCCTCCTAGGTCCACGCATTACAGAAAGTCATGAGGAGCCATATACAATATTCATAGAAATATTGCTCATATGAGCAAATGCTAGGGAAAAAACAAATATCTAAACAATATGTAAGCAGATATATAAATTATACTTTCATATTTTGGAATTCTATATACAGTACTTAAAAGTGAATGACTCAACAGAAAGAATCTCAAAAAATGATGTTAACCACATTAATAATAACAAAAGACAAAGCAAATCATAAAAAAAAAATATGGCACGATTTCTATTGTGATAAAAATATAGCCCAAGCCAAACAGCATATTGTCTTAGGAGTTTATTCTGTCGCCAACTTGACTGAAGCTATGAACTACAAGTCCCAGAGTTTCCTTCCTTCTATGGTTTGAGGTTAGCCTTGGTTAAAAGAGGAACTTGAGCAATACATTGGAGGCAGAGGAGAAGCTGCAGACACTTTCTTTTTTTTAATGCTTCCTGTAAAGTTTATTTGCAGCCATTGTGTGTGTGTGTGTGTGTTTTACAATTTTTGAAGGTTACACTCCACTCACTGTTATTATTACAAAATACTGGCTATATTCCCTTGAAGCCTATCTTATAACCAATAGTTTGTGCCTTTCACTCCCTCTCCCTTATACTGTATCTCCCCAGCCCCCTACTACTCCCCTCTGGTATGTTCTCTATATTTGTATATAGAGTGTGTTCTCTATATTTGTGAGTCTATTTCTTTTTTGTTATTCACTACTTTGTTGTATTTTTTAGATTTCACATATAAGTGATATCAAATAGTATTCATCTTTCTCTGTCTGACTTATTTCACTTAACATAATGCCCTCGAAGTCCATCTGTGTTTCTGCAAATGGCAAGACTTCATGCTTTTTTTTTTTTTTTTTTTTTTTATTGCTGAGTAGTATCCACTGTGTATAGAAAGGTGTGGGCAGTCAGATGCGGTGGGCAGAGCAGAGATGCCAAGGAGTGCCAGCTGAACTTCCTCTCCTCATCCCTCAGCCTCTTTTCCCCACTGCTGGCTTTGGACCAAGACAGTGGGCAAATGGCCCCCAGAGGGCAGCGGTGCAGAGGCGGTCACTTCCACAGTCCCCTCCAGCTCCCTCTTTGTGGCCCCACCCCACTGCTGGAAGGGCTTCCCTGGTGGCTCAGAAAAATGGTAAAGAATCTGCCTGCAGTGCAGGAGATCAGGGTTCGATCACTGGGTGGGGACGATCCCCTGGAGAAGGGCATGACAACGCACTCCAGTATTGTTGCCTAGAGAATTCCATGGACAGAGGAGCCTGGTGGGCTACAGTCCATGGGGTCACAAAGAGTCAGACACGCCTGAGTGACTAACACACTTTCTATGGCTGGGGGACATGTTTCAACACTTAGATTCCCCTGCAGGTCTGTCTCGTCCAAGACCGCGATGCCTCAGGAGGCAGCCTAGTGTTTTTTTCTGCACTTCTCCCATGGTCCCCTGCAGATTTTCACTGAAAGATCTCAGGTATAATTCCTATAAGAAACCCCTCATCCCACATCGCTCACAGTGGCTCTGCTTTCCTGACGAGACCCTAACTGATAGAGCGAAAACTATACAGATGAGCAGAGAGACACCTTACACAAAATTCAAGGTACTGGTTTTCTCTTGGTGGGTGGGTGCATAGTAGGAGGACAGCATTAAGGAAGGGTACGTGGTGGGTGGGTGTGTAGTGGGAGGACACCATTAAGGAGAGGCACACAGGGGACTTCTGAGGCACTGGTATGTTCTTTTTTCTAAGATATGTGGTGGGTACATGAGTATTCATTTCTTTAGCATTATTAAATTGCACAAAATATATACTCCTGTATGTGATACAATTTATAATTAAAAGTTAGAAATAAAAAAGCTAAAGTGAGAGGTTTCAAGCCAGAGGGTCCCAATCTTTAGGGAAAGTTAAGATGCTTTAAAGGGGAAGGAGAACACAAATCTCATGACTCAAAGAGAAAGGCAATGGTGTTAGCTCCCGTGACAAGGTCTCTGTGCAGAGAGAGGCAAAAAAGGCAGTCAGATCCAGAGGCCTGGAAGGTGAGATGAGAGACTCAGGGTGCAATGAATATTCATTGCATATATATTGGTTCTGCTGGATACTGACTTGAGCTATATTACTTTGGGCAAATTGATTTAGGGCACTGGGACTTAGTAGAAATCTAGATGATCAGAAGATGGGACCTCCAAGAAAAGAAATCCAAACCTGGATTCCAGAAGAATGTATCTGCATCTCAAATAGAGACAGACAATCCAGGGAGTGTGTCCTTGAGACAACAATAAACTGCTACTGCCTAAACAGCCACCAAAAAGCCAGGTTAAGGAGGAGGGATGAAAAGAAACCAGGAGATGTTTGACAACAGTGTTTTTGGAAAATATTTCATGGACACTTGCTCAGAATTAAAATTCCACAACGTTTATATACTACTGTATGATGGAACATCTTAATGTAGCAAAATGCTACTAACTCTGTGTACTGTAGTTTATCTATGTTAATTGAGGACTGATAAAATCTGAAACAACAATCTGTGATAAAGATGGAAAATAAGGTTTTGAAAAATGTACTTTTGCAAATCCAGAAAATGAAATGGCCACAGGATGGCAGTAAAAGGTAAGAGATAAGGCTAGCCCATGTAGTTTACTAACCCTTAGCAGCAGCCCTTAAGTGTTTTAAAGATATATAAAACTTCCAGTGTTTACAGAATATAACCTGTAAACTATTATTAAAACTTGGTGTACAAACAAACAAAAATATCCTAAATACTGGAGTTCTTTGACTAAAATTTGTTTCTTCAAGTAACATTTTACTTGCCCAATTTATGATCATGACATCATATAGATACTGTGCTTCCTATACCTCTATCTTCAAGTGTGAACTAATATTATTACAAATAAATTATAAAGTAATTCAGTTATATTTTAAAGGACATTCATAAGCAAAAGGCAAGATTTCCATCTTGCTTTCCCTTGAGTTCTCATTGCTTGATACTCTTCCTCTGCCTTTATCTCATTTCCAATCAAAGTCATTGATCATCTCAAAAAATATTTTTAAGGACTTCCCTTGTGGCTCAGCTGGTAAAGCATCCACCTGCAATGTGGGAGACCTGGGTTCAATCCCTCAGTTGGGAAGATCCCCTGGAGAAGGGAAAGGCTACCCACTCCAGTACTCTGGCCTGGAGAATTCCATGGACTGAATAAGTCCATGGGGTCGCAGAGTGGGACATGACTGAATGACTGTTACTTTCACTTTTTCTGTTCACTTTGAAAATGATCCTTGAATTCAAAATCTTGTTTTCAGTAATCTTCTTGGTAAATTCTTCACACTCATAAATGTAAACAGAACTCACTAATATACTTCCAATTTTAACTTCAACAGCTATCACTTCAAAGTGAATGGGCAAATAGCCAATGAAGGAGTTTTAATACAAGTGCAGTCTCATCAAAGGGATATCAAGTATATGTTGTATGTGTTAAACATATTCTGGATTTCAGAGATTTAGTATGAAAAAAATGAATATAAAATGTATCAATATTTTGTATATTGAAATAGAAACTATAATATTTTATATATACCAGATTAAATAAAAACATAATTTTAAAAAATTTAAAGGAATATCAAGGATAACTGTGATTAAGAGAATCACGCATTATGGGGCAAAACTTTGGAGCATCATGCATATTCACTAATTTGTTCTACATTAATCCGTTCACGTGTGCAAGGTACCAGGCAGTATAATATGTGCTGGATATCACAGCAGGAGATAGACATTGCCCTCAAGGAACTTACAGTCCAGTTGGGCCAACAGACAGACAGATAGGCAGATGCCATGCAGATGACCACTGCTAAGGGTGGAAGTCAAAACACAATAATGGATGGTATGGGGAGGGAGGAGGGAGGAGGGTTCAGGATGGGGAGCACATGTATACCTGTGATGGATTCATTTTGATATTTGGCAAAACTAATACAATTATGTAAAGTTTAAAAATAAAATAAAATTTAAAAAAAGAAAACACAATAAGCGCTAGAAGCTGAATCTGTGAAAGTGAGGATTTGGGTCAGTTTTGTTCAGTACCTCAGAGCAGGAATGGCAGCATAATTTACGAGGCCCAGTACAAAATGAAAATATGGGGCTTCTTGTTTATAAAAAAAGAAAAAATGTTAAGAATTTCAAAACAGCAACAGCAGGGCCTGCAGCCAAATGCGGGGCTCTGCTGAGTTCAGAGCTTATGAAGCCACTCTGGTCCAGGCCTTAACCTGTGCCTGGCATCCAGTAGGCTTTCACTAAATATTTGTGACAAAAAGAGGGGACTGGACTTGCTAAATCAGCCAAGATTCCCAGAGCCCTTCTAGTTAGGTTGAGATGGGAAGGTCAATACCCCCAGGGAACAGTGTCGAAGACAAAGTACACGTGTGAAGCCCCACAGCAAGAGGGAGCACCTGGCTCATGGGGGAACTAGGGGGTCATAAAATCAATTGAGTAAGTATTAATCTGGGCTTCCCAGGTGGCACCAATGGTAAAGAACCTGAGAACCTGCCTACCAATGCAAGAGACATAAGACCCAAGGGTTTGATCTTGGGAAGGACCCTCCTCCAAGGGAAGACCCCCTGGAGGCAGGCATGGCAGTCCATTCCATTATTCTTGCCTGGAGAATCCCATGGACAGAGGAGCCCGGCAGGGTCGCAAAGAGTCGGACAAACTTAGCACATCGCCCAGATTACCCCCACATTGTTAAGGAAGAAAAGAAAAAAGAAGGGGAAATACTTAGTGTATATCTGCCATTTTTTTCCATAAAATTTTCTCTGTTATATCCTGTCTATGTGTGCATGTCTGTATACTGCATCACAGTGCAAAATACTGAAAATTATTTACTGGGTTAAGGTCAAAAAGGCATCAAAGGCCCTAGGCTACAGCAGAGGAGAAGGAGTCTGGGGTGAGCAAGAAAGCGCAAGGGGGAGATGGGGACAGTGAATTTCAGATGAGCCTGGAAAAGTAGCAGGATTAAGTTCAAGCAGGGCCTCGCACACCTTATTAAAAATTTAGATGCCATTCGGATGGCATTAAGAAGTCACTAAAACTTTTAAAACGAGTGATGTCATCAGATTGCGCTCACAAATTAGCTGCCATTTGGAATGAATTCTGCATGCTGCAAACCTTGATTGCCTTCCAGTAGCCCTGAGAATAAAACACTAAATCTTCCCCTGGTTTACAGGGTCCTTCTAGATTTGAGACTGAGACCAGACCTCACTGGGACTGACTCCCGACTAACTCACTTAACCCCAAAATGCCAGTCCTCTCCTTTCTCCTGGGTACCATTTAGCCTCTCCCTGGCTGTGCTAGAAGCCTTCTTGTTCCTCTGCCCTCTGCTGGGCCTCTACTTGGTGAATTCCTCCTCATCTTTCTGGCCTCAGGTTAAAGACCCTCTGGGCATCTTGGGCTGCCTTTCTCTGAGCTCCCACTTTCCCTTCCCCTGGAATAAAACCCTGGAAGCCCTTATCGTGCTGAACATTTGAATTATTTCTCATTTAAAGACTCTGTTACCACTAGGCTATAACCTACAGAGGCAGAGACTGTCTGAGGGGCTTCACTGCAGCATCTAACTAGTGAGCAGCCTGAAGGGACATGGATGACATACAGTAAGCTCTGAGCGGACATAAACACGTGGAAGAAAACACAACTCCTGGAAGCATGGCTTACTATCAAAAACTGTTACAACAATGCATGAGATCAAAGAGAGGAGCGATGGAGAGGAATGGGCAGCTGCAAGAGCTCTTGGAGATGTACAGTTGTACAATGTACAATACATTCTCATGTTCAGTCATGTCCAACTCTGTGACCCCAGGGACTGTAGCCCACCAGGCTTCTCTGTCCATGGGATGTCCCAGGAAAGAATACTGGGGTGGGTTGTCATTTCCTACTCCAGGGGATCAAACCCGCATCTCTTGAGTCTGCTGCATTGACAGGTGGATTCTTTTTATCACTGTGCCACTTGGGAAGCCCCATGAACAGTTGACGGGATGCTGATTATATTATGTGCTGAGATAACTGCATTTTACCCAGCCACTGGGCACCCTCTCTGACATAGGCTTCTTCCTACAGAAAGTGAAACTCCATTTAGCTAATGCCAGGAGAACTGTGACCCTAAAGAATGTATGAACCGGGAGCTACTCAAGACTGCAGTGCCCGCTCTACAACTCTGGTAAGCCTCCAGGCAAGAAGGAATGGAATCAAGAGCTAATTCCCCTACTTCAGAAAAGAGGAGCAGCTCAGACTTGGATGGGGCTGGGTGTCTTTTTTCTTGAGAGACTATTTCCTTTCTCAATATCTCCCTTGAAATGTAACATCTGTCCTTGAGAAGTTTCCTGCTGAACTTATTGGTTCATATAATTAGAGGAACCAGCATATCAGCGGTCTGCAACTAAGGGAATATTGAAAAAGGATTCCCTCCTGTCCTTAAGCTTAGATAGGTCTTCCTCCCCACAGTTCTGAAAAAGGAGCTCCAGTCTTTACCTGTGACTCCAGGAAAGACACTGTGAGCATCTTATTTGTAACTCCCAGAAATGTTTCTCAGATTGGCTTTGCTCCCACGTTTCCTAGCCTCCTCAACCTACACTTTCTTTCTTACCCAAATTCCTCCAAACTCTCTTTAAACTCTCAACTTATGACCTTTTTCAGTTTCTCAGCTCTTTGTTATACATACTTTGCTTCTCTCACTAAGAAACCGACCCCTCTCTTTTTAACTCAGGGGTCCTGTTGAATGTGCCTCAAGAATGCCAACTTGGCCTTCACTTGACGAAAACATTTCATTTACATATTAAGTCTATTTAATGGAGTGGAATCTGTACACCACACGAGAGCACGAGCTCAAGTTCTACAGCAGGTGCGGATTTCAAACTTGGACTCCACTCATCGCACCCAAGTCAGTGAGGCTTCCACCTGCCATGGGTTCTTTACCAATGATCTGCTCAGAAGCAGCCCCTCCTCTGGAGTGTGGGTGAGAGAGTAGAGGTAAGTGAGCACACACTTCTCCCTTTTGGGGATGAGACAGGAGGAAGACAGAGAATACTCACGAGTGAATTGTACACAAGACTGAGTATAGACTCCTTACACTTATAGATTTTATGTGATACTAAAACCAAATTAAACTTATAAATTCTATTTTAAACACTAAAAAGATATATGTCCAAATTTATCACATTCACTTAATGTGACAATTAAAAGTGTTTTGTTGAATCTGCCATATCATACCTATCAGTACGTGATGGCTTTGAATTTGTGATATGTATAATTCTGTACTAGCTGAGGATTTAGTTTTGTCACCACTATTCAGTACTCAAACTACAGTTCTGCAGACCTAGTATTATTATTTGTAGAAGCACCACTTTGCGGTATGCAGGATCTTAGTATACCTGACCAGGGATCAAACCCGTGCCCCCTGCATTGGATCACCAGGTAAGTCCTGCAAAACAGTTATTTCTGCAAGAATGCCAACTTAGCCTTCCCTTGACTTCATTTATATATTAAGTCTACTTCTGTTTTTTCTCACCACCTTGTGATGATACAAGTGAAACTTTTTGGAACCAACATAATTATGAACATAAACAAAAGGAGGCAAAGAAATTGAGTTAGACCTCAATTAGAAGATGATTTAGGGGATCTCAAATACTATTTTTTATACTAGCATCAAAATGAAAATATTTTTGTTTCTTATAGATAACAATGACTTTGCAAGGAAATACAGCTCTAAAATATTGCTGGGTGACTACCTTCCCTAATACTCACATAACCCTCTTTCAGTCTCCTCCATTATCACTTCCTCAGTGGTGAGAGTAACCAAGGCTTATCCAGTTGCAACAGCCAGCTTTTAGAGAGGTTTATCCTATAATATTCCTCCCAAAGTTCTAAAGTCCCAGGTGGTCTCTCCTTCCTCTCTCTGAACTCAGAGTATTTATTGACCATAACAATTGGCAATTCACCATTGAAACTTTTTCTGTTTATTTTATTATCTTGTTGTTGTTCAGTTGCTCAGTTGTGTAGGACTCCTTGCAACCCCATGGACCCAGGCCCACTGAGGCCAAGTTGCAGCACACCAGGATTCCCTGTCCTTCACCATCTCACAGAGCTTTGCTCACTCATGCGCATTGAGTCGGTGATGCCATCCAACCATTTCATCCTCTGTCCTCCCCTTCACCTCTTGCCTTCAATCTTTCCCAGCATAGGGGTCTTTTCTACTTCTTTTTATATTATCTACTTGCATAATTTAATAAGTTAATGCCTGGCTTATACTAGATTTGATCTCTGCTACCCCTTCCTGGAGCAGGAAATGACAACCCACTTCAGTATTCTTGCCTGGAGAATCCCATGGTCAGAGTCTGGTGGGCTACAGTCCGTAGGTCACAGAGTCTGAAAGGACTGAGCGACTGAGCGTGTACGCATGCATCCCTTACAAACAGCAGTAACCAACATCTTGTTCTCAAATTTATTTGCATCCTTACAGTATCTACAGCCATAAAACCCTTGCTGACTGATAGGAAAGTTTGTCCTTTTTGATCATTTTGTGCTCTTTATAAGGCACCTACACAGTCCTCCTCTGGTTCTTGTGTGATACTGTTCTTTAATTCCTCTTGACTCTGCCAATGAGAATTAATCACTTGCAACGTGTCAGCTTGGATCCTCTGAGAAGCAGATGCCAAATGAAACAAGAAAGGGTGCAAGGGATTTATTAGAGGAAATGTCTGCAACGAGAAAAAAGCAAGAGAAGGCAGAGAGCCCTCAGACCCTGCTATATGTCTGATATTTGCATAGAGAAAGAGGTATTGGGCGGGAAGAGCCTCAGACAGAAGCAAAGTCTCAGCTAGCCAATGGGGTGTCCCCACACTGAATCTGAGCTGACTCTGTGATCCGTGATTTGTGGACAGCAGCCCGGGGGAAGTGTGGCCTCACATCTTGCCACAGTGGATCCAAAGGTGTAACAGCTGGGCTATCAGTTCACTATGTTCCCAGTTGCAGATCTCTTAAAGGGACATTGGAGTGGTGCACGTCCACAGCCACCATATAGAGCTTAATGTAAATATAACAGTATGAATATAATTCAAAGTGTTTCTGCTTCCAAAAATGTTTGCATATAAACCCCTGCACACATACCTGCATTTTGAGCTTAATGCAAATTATAAAATAAACATTGTATTTCAGAAATCACTGAACATGTAAGAAATCTGGACAGAGGAAATTAGAGGCTTTGATCAATTTCTAAGACTCTCAAGTCTTCAGAGTTGGACACAACTGAAGCGACTTAGCAGCAGCAGCAGCAAAGTCTTCCAAGGAAGAATGAAAGCATTCTGCATATGCTTCCCTTCCCAGTCTTGAAGCATCTCTGGACTATGCCCAAGGCATCTGCTCTTCTCAGACTCCTCTTTACACAATAGGATCAAGTAAACGTCTTACCTAAACAGTACCTCTTTTGCAGAGGATGGGGTTTGGGAATAGATTAGTCAACTTTTTTTTTTTTTTTTCCTCACACAAATTAAATTTACAGAATAAGGTCCATGCTTTAACTCCAATTTGCTGCATTTATCAGGTACAAGTGAAATATGTTCCCAAATGTGGTGACACTAAACAACTTCAGAAAACTCAGTCAAATCAACCCAGCTTCAAGTAAAAGCCGAATTTCTCTGGCACATTTATGTATGTATGTGGTATGTATGTATGTATTTGTGCTAGAAATTTAAATAATAAGAATTTTTGAATGAATGCTTGAAGGGAAATATATTAAAAACACACATTTTGTTTGTTTTCTTTAGTTTGTTTGTTTTCTGAGAATACCCCAAGGGGAGAATGCGACAGTGTGTTAACTATTTATGGCTGTGATAACAGAGTACCATAGACTGAATGGCTTAAACAGTGAGCATATATTTCTCACAGTTCTAGAGGCTGGAAGCCTGAGATCAGGATAGAGCTCTTGGTGGGGACCTTCTTCATGGCTTATAGACACAGCCACATTCTTGCTGTGTCTTCTTGTAGAAAAAGAGAGGGAACAAGCTCTCTGGTCTCTTTCCTTAAGCACACAAATTCCATAAGAGGGCCCCACATTCATCTATACCTAATTACGTCCCTTAGATCCCCGTCTCCAAACACTATCACAGTGGCAGTTAGAGTTTCAACATATATGTTAGGAGGGACACAACATTCTGTCCACAGCAGAAAGGAACAACACAAGAGGCAAGGGAAAGTCTTAATATTCTAGACTCTTGGTGTGCGTGTGCGCTCAGTCACTGTCGTGTCCGACTCTTTTGCGACCCCATGGGCTGTGTAGCCTGCCAGGATCCTCTGTCCATGGGATTTCTCAGGCAAGAATACTGGAGGAGGCTGCCATTTCCTCTTCCAGGGCATCTTCTTGACCCAGGGATTGAACCTGAGACTCCTGTGTCTCCTGCATTGGTGGGTGGATTCTTTACTACTGCCCCACCTGGGAAGCCCCCAGATCTCTTGGAGATGAAGGCAATCCTAGGCCAAACATGAAGCAAATGCTTTACTCTCAACCCCCAAATTGTCACAGTTATTGAGGCTGCTCTATTTTCTATTTACCAACGGGAGCCAGGAATGTAAGTAAATGAGTGAGGACGGCCTAACGAATTGTATCTGACTATAAGTTGGGAGGAGTAGAGACTGACAAATTAGAGACAAATCTGGCTGCCTTAAATAGGACAATAGTGATCTGAGCCCAACCTTGTAAGAATTTAGTTTTGCCACATCTTCTGTTGTTTAATGGTAATGGACTTTTTTTTTTTCTGTGAAGTCTCTTATTTATGATCAAATGTTGGTTCAAAACACTATATATATATATATATATATATATATATATATATATGACACTCTTTAGACCAAACAAATGTGCCTACAACCAGTTTTATTTCACAGGCCACTAAATTTCAGCCTCTCTCTTAGTGTGATGCCTTCCCTAGAAACGCTTATACTAATGCTTGTATAATGCTTGTAAGCATTTAAAGGAAAAAATTCTGGCAAGTTAGACTTTTAGATTAAAAGAAAAGGAGGAGATTGAACACTATACCTTCCCTGAGCCCCCTAAATCTCAGGTGTACACAACTACCCTTCTAACAAGGTCTAAGACTAATCTTGTTGGAAAACACAGTCTAATTAAATACTTTGATTTTCTATAAGAATCACATCCAGAGTACTCTTTCTACCCCCTTCTGATGCCTATGTCAGAAGCTTTCTCTATCTCCTTTATACTTTAATAAAACTTTATTACACACACACACACAAAAAAAGAATCACATCCATCTTCCATAATAGGGTAATTTCATCACTCGTGAAAAAGCATACAGTCTTTATTTTGGTGAGTACTCTAATTTTATTTAAAAAACAAAACCCTTAGCTTAAAGGAGCTTTTTTCCAGCTGATGTATAATATAAATGACAAGCCTCCCAGGTTTGCCCTAGACCTCACATTTGCCTGGTCATGGTCTGTATGTGCTATCAGTCACCATCCCTAATTTAAAAGGTATCTAATATAAACAGAAAGGTAATTATCAGTTCAAGGCCTGATTCTATAGGTTAAATGCTTGAATGGCTCCCCAAAACACCGTTGGGAACCACAGGCCCAGAAGTGCTAGAGCATCTCATCTTTTTTGTTGAAAAGTTAAAATAGGGCATCTTATCACCATGGTTACAGAGTTCTGTGAGTAGTCTTGGTCTCTTACCAACCAAAAAGATCAGCTAAGTGACCAACAGGGAATCTGAACTGCAGCTGTGCTGACATGCTGATCACAGCAGAGGAACTCGGGCAACTTGTGGCATCTGGGAGCTGATATATGCCTTCAAATAATAGATCCACACAAGGAAAAAAAATTGGAATGTTTTCCAATATTCATAATTGTACAAATCAGTGTGAACTTGGGTTTATTTAAAAAAAATAAGGGCTTGTATTAATATTTGCATTAATATCATTTCATATGTATAAGATCAACAAAACTAAATTGAACTGACAGAAGCAACATGCATTGTGTTCCCTAAAATATGTAAGTGTACATGAATATGTCCATGAATAACTAACTTGCATTGGGTATTTTCTATGTAATAGACATTGGAATGGATGTTGTGGGTGATACAAATAAAGTAGGTAACCTACTCTCCTTCAAATAGCCCAGAAGCTAATTAGAGATTTGTAAATGGAAACACGATTACCCAGCGTAGTAAGTGCTATGTAAATGTTGTCTATGAATTGTTATGGGACCCAAGAGTAAAGAATAATTTTTGGGGAACTCCAATGAAGCTTCCTAGTGGAAAGGGCATTTGGACTGATTCTTTACAACAAGCAGGAAGATACAGCCTGTGCAGAGCCCAGCTGGGAAAGAGCGCCACCTGTAGTCATGAGGGTAAGAAAGTCTTTGTGGCTGGAGCTCCGGGGGTGGATGCAAGCTGCAGGGGCTGAAGCTGAGGCAGGGGAGGTTATTTGGAGCCAGAATAAGCAAAGGCTTTCATCCTGGATTTAATATTGTAGGCAGTAGGGAGCCAGTGGGACTTTAATCAGAAAGCAAGATGATCAGATTTGCTCTGAATGTACCCTCAACTGTCATATGGAGAAAGAACTAGCATAGTTAGAGGCCCACTATAAATGTATAATGAGCATACTATTCTGACGCACCAGGCTCTTTGCTGCTCAAAGAACTTTTATTCAATACGTATTCATAAGAAAAACTTCTGAAAATATACATATCAGCTTTAGAGTAAAATATATCCATATCTCCAAGGATTTTGTGGATAAAAAAAGCATCTCATGTAACTTTGTATAGTCTCTAATAAGAGAATTGTTTTAATGAATCTCTTTCTCAAAATTCTGAGACTGAAAGATTTGTTTGTTTGATTCTCATGCATTTTGCATTTCAGAACCTTGAAAATATGCCTCTGCATAAAACTAAAAGAGGCTAGAGGTTATTTTAAAGGGAAATTCCAAAGGGAAAAAAGCAAAAAACACAGCACTCCCTTGGACTAAATTAACTCTGATATCTATAATGTATTCTTAGGGAAAAAAATGCAAAAAAGAGAAATGCTACACAATGAAAAAGGAGAAATAAAGAGAAACAACAAAAAGAAATCCAAAGAGAGTTTGAAACTGTGTTTTGTAGCAATCCCTGGGTAACAGTAAATATTTTCTACCTTCCTCCTGCACCACCACTGATGAGTCATGAAACCTAGACAACACTGACTCACAATTACATTCACCACAAATCATCAATAGACATAACTCCAGCAGCTTCTGTCAGCCCTGGAAGCCTGAGTCAAAAAGAATCCTCAAGAGTTACAGGAACATGACTTCACTCATAGCCCCATAATATTTTCTTGCTGATTCCACAAGAGAAGATTACTGAATCTAACTTGGCAAAAAAGACAGATTATGTCAGTATCTCTAGTAATATGCTAATCACACACAGTATCTATAATCAATGATCATTATCTATAATCAATACATTAGCTATGGTAGTGATATAATGCTGCCATTTTCCCATTTTACAGATCAGATGACAGTCCTATAGAAGCTGAGCAATGTTTCTAAAATCACACAGTTGGTATGTGGCCCAGATAGGATTAAACCCATGACTTCTTGATTCCAAAGCTTGTGCTGTCAAACAAGTAACCAATATAAGAAGGAATGGCAAATGGCAGTTGGGTAACACAGTTACACAATTCCATAGTTTTGGGAAGAAGGAACCCCCTCTGTCCAGCCTGAAGGGTCAAGGAAGTCTTCCCAGCAAGGGTGGCACTTGATCTGAGTCCAATGTACTGGATGGATTAAAAGATGAAGAAAGCCCATTCCATTTAATAGCAAACGTGAAGAGATGTAAATCTTAAGTGATGTAAGATGTAAGTCTGTACATGATTAACCACTCAATATGTCTTATACACCTATCATGTGTAAGGTACCATGCTGAAGATACAGTGGTGAATAAAAAGGCAAAGAGAGGGAAACATTCTTTGAAAATTGTTTTAAGTATCGCTGCCTTACAAGGTTACTGGGTCAACCAATATAACTATAGCAAGAAGATGGTAGAGAAAAAAAGTAAGACAAGGCTGTCAAAATAATTTGGAGTGGATATTGTAGACTAATACGTTTGTAATTATGATGACAATTTTTATGTCATATCTCAGTATAAAATTATTTTGAAGTGGCTTACAAAGATATTGTGAACATAATAAAATGTAAAAATCTGAGGAAATTGTAGTGAAGAAAAATAAATATAAAAAGTAACATGAAACTTGGGTAAGGTCAATCATAAGTTCAAATACCTGCTGGAAAGGGCTTAAATTTGGCTCTATACTTCCTACCCCCAATAATAACAACAACAAAAATCCTGTTATATGGTCCCATAAGACAAAATAAACTAGGAGTAACAATGATGACGACTAGTGTTTATCAGTTATCATGTACATCTATAATATGGGGCTTGATTAATTTATACGTATTTTCTTGTTTAGTGGTCACAATAACCCCATAGATGAGTACTATTATAGTCTCCATTTTACAGAGAAGAAAACTGGGGCTTAGGGAAGCTAAGCGAATTTTCCAAAATCAGCTCACCAGTAAAGGCTGGCAACCTCCAATCAAGAGAACTCCTTGCCTTCCTCAAGCCTAGGAATATAACCACTAAGGTATATCTGAAACAAATTGTTCATGTAAGTCCTAAAGAAAATAAACCAAGCAGTGAAGAACAGTCCATTTCAAACTTCAATGTGCATATAAAGTACCCAAGGATCTTTTGTGTGTGTGTGTGTATGTGTGTGTGTGTGTGTAATAACGTTTTATTAAAGTATAAAGGAGATAGAGAAAGCTTCTGACATAGGCATCAGAAGGGGGCAGAAAGAGTACCCGCTTGCTAGTGTTAACAAGTTATATAATCCAAAGAATGTCTGGAGGTTGTAAAGACCTCATCAGACCTACTCCCATAATTTACATTTTAAGATAACAGTCAGAAGGTTTGATCCAGAGACTGTCCTTAGGCAGGATACATTATTGTTATATAATCCTAAGGAATGTAGAGAAAGAAAAAAAGTTTGTCCTTTCTTCCTCCTTGAGAATTCCAGACCCCTCTCTCCTTGGGGACCCCTAGACTCCTTATCAACCTGCCTAGGAAATGATTCTCTCATTCCCCCCTTTTCTTTTAGGAGAATTATGTTGCCTAGGGAAAAGGGGTGTCGTTCTCGTTCCATAACTGCTTCTGAGCTGAAAAAGGGGCGTTGTCCCTAAATTGGTGAGGCAATATATTCTCCTAATCCTCATATTGAGGATATCTGGTCCAGGGGCCCCAAATAGTAGTTGGAGGAAGCTACAGCAGTAGCAGGAGTTTGAGCAACCATTTATAACTTAAAAGCTTTCATGCGGCTAGAAACAAATCCAGTTATACAATCACAGATGCAGGGAGCAAACAGCAAAAACAAAACAATCAGAATCAAAATTAAAAGTCACATTATGTCCATAGTTAAAGTGCAAAGTGTTGCACCAGTCCATTTTAGGGTTGGTAAATGTCATCAGATGAAGAAGAGGCATTGCATGCGATTGTTGTCGAAGGTATTCACAGACTTGGAGAAAGTCTTTTCCTTGAAGTAGGGATGTCCACCACCAGAAGCCTTCCACTGATGAAGAGGGGAGTGCTCCACAGACCCAGCAATTAGACCAATTTTGGAATGCAGCGTAGGAGTGAGCCCAGGACAGGAAGGCATTGTCTTGAGGATCAAACGGCAGACTCAGGATGTTTGGAGTCAGCAGAAGTAGACTCACATATATTATCAGGCCCATGTGCTGCCCTTTGCTTAACTCTAGAGCTCGGGTCAGAGCCACAAGCTCCACTAACTGAGCACTGGTTCCCTGGGGGAGAGATTTTTGCTTCCAAAACCTGTTCAGCAGTCACCACAGCATAACCTGCTTTACGCTTTCCATCGTGAACAAAAGAACTGCCATCTGTAAATACTTCCGTGTCAGGATTGTCTAATGGGGTATCCTTTAGATCCTCCCGAGCTGCATAGTTTAAAGTTAGGAATTGAGAACAATCGTGATCAGGTGTTTCATTTTCCTTCTCAGGAAGAAAAGTGGCAGGATTTAAATTTCCACAAACTTTAAGCTTAGTTTCTGGTCCTTCTAACAACAATGACTGATACTTAAGAAGCCTACTGTCTGTCATCCAAATATTAACCTTAGAATTTAAGATTCCACTCACACCATGAGAAGTCAGTACAGTAAGGTTTCGTCCATTAATTATTTTTAAAGCTTCAGGTGCTAATAAAGCAGCTGCCCCAATTACTCTTAGGCAGTGGGGCCACCCACGTGAAACTACATCTAATTCTCTGCTTAGATAAGCAATAGGTTGCTGGTGAGGCCCTCGGGGTTGTGTCAAAACTCCCAATGCCACACCTTTTCTTTCAGTGACAAACAAATTAAATTCTGACCCTGTGGGGAAGCTCAGAGCTGGAGCTTGCAGGAGAGCAGTCTGAAGAACCTTAAAAGCCTTCTGAGTTTCTGGAGACCAAACCAGTTTGTCGGTTTGGGCCTGCTGAGTTTCAGCTATAAGATTATATAAAGGCCGGGCAAGTTCCCCGTAACCCGGAATCCAAATGCGACAGTAACCTGTGATTCCCAAAAATCCTCTCAATTGTCTTAAAGTCATAGGTAGGGGATGATTTAGTATAGGTTTAATTCTCTCAGGGCCTATGGCCCTAGTCCCTTCTGATATGATTAGGCCCAGATATCTAACCGATTGTTGACAAAGCTGAGGCTTTTCTCTTGATGCCTTATAACCACAGCCTGCCAGAAAGTTTAAGAAATCTTCTGAGGCTCGTGAACAAGCTTCCTGTCTCAGCACAGAACAAAATATCATCTACATATTGTAACACCACCGCTTCAGAGCTATTAAAGTTTTGTAGATCCCGTGACAAACTTTGTCCAAATAAATGAGGACTGTCAGGAAATCCCTGGGGCGAAACTGTCCAGGTTAACTGAGAAGCTGGCTGCGTAGGGTCTTCAAAGGCAAATAGAAATTGACTTTCTTTCCACCAAAGGCACTGAATAGAAGGCATCCTTTAAATCAATTACTGAAAAATATTTGGCCCGTTCAGGAATTTCAGACAATAGAGTATAAGGATTAGGCACCATGGGGTGTAAAGGAACTACAGCCGCATTTATTATTCATAAATCTTGAACTAGTCTCCATTTACCATTTGATTTCTTTATACCCAAAATAGGAGTGTTGCAAGGACTGTTACAAGGAATTAATAGTCCCTGCTTCTTTAAATTTTCGATGATGGGTTTTAACCCTTCCTTAACTTCAGGTTTCAGTGGATACTGCTTCTTATGTGGAAATACGTGTGGGTCTTTGAGCTTAACAACTACAGGAATAGCATTTTGTGCTTGACCCACAGATTTTCCATCAGCCCATACTCTAGGATTTACATTTTGTTCAACCAAAGGGAGAGAAAGGAAGGGCTCCATATTCATGAAAACAGAGGCATGGACCTTGCTCGGTATATCCCTTCCCAAGAGTGGTGAGGGAGATTCTGGCACGATCAGAAACTCGTGTGAAAACAGCACAGAATCCCAGTTGCAAGATAAAGAATAACTGAAATAATACCTTTTGGCTCGTCCAGACAGTCCCATTACGAAAGCAGATCGGGAAGAAAGTGGACCAGGGGCTTCCGTAAGCACAGAATAAGTTGCCCCAGTATCTAAAAGGAAATCAACGGATTGGCCCCCCACAATTATTAATACCCGGGGTTCCTCAGGTGTAATTAGGATGGGAGCTTGTGTGGGGATCCCTGGGCACCTTCAGTTCTGATTGTCTTGAGAGTCCGACCCCGGAGACCTACGCCTCCGGGGACAGTCTCTCTTCCAGTGTGGTCCTTTGCAGACCGGACATGGAGCCGGGGGCGGCTTAGATACCTGAGGGCAATCCCGCTTGAGGTGCCCCTCCTTTCCACAGTAATAGCAAGCCCATCCCTTTTCACCTGGGTCCCTCTGGGCATTTTTCTCAGGCTGTTTAAGAACGTTTTTCATAGCCATGGCAAAGCCTTCCGCCTTTTCCTTTGTCTTTTTTTGCCTTTCTTTCTTTTCCTCATATTCCCTACCATAATAGACTGTCTTAGCCAGTTGTAACAGAGTATCTAAAGACTGATTTGGTCCATACGCCCGTTTTAATAGCTTACGGCAGATATCTGGAGCCGACTGAGTGAGAAATCTATCCTTTAAGATCACTTTTCCCTCTTCACTTTCGGAATCAATCTCAGTGAATTTGCGAAGGCCTTCTCTCAGTCTATATAGGAATTTACCAGGAGCTTCCTTCTCCTCCTGTTCTATGTCTGCCAATTTGCCATAGTTTAAAGGCTTAGAACGCACCTGCCTAAGTCCTTCAAGAATACATCTAACAAAATGACTCTGATCCCATCTTCCTTTAGCTGTGTTGTAGTTCCAGTCTGGTTCTATAGTTGGGACCGCCTGATTCCCAGTGGGGAGGGCCGCTATCTCGTTCTCCCTCTTCCTTACTGATTCATTACCAAGCCATTCATCTCCATAAGCAACCGCTTTTCCCAAAACTCGAGTCTTTGACTCGGGAGTCAGCATTTGTCCCAAGATATACATCACATCCTTCCAAATGAGGTCATAAAACAGTGTAACACCTTTAAAGGCTCTAATATATTTTTCTGGGTCCTCTAAATAGTCTCCCAGATCCTCCTTGATTCTTTGTATTTCTTGATAAGAGAAAGGCTTATTAACTCTCATAGACTGATTATTTCTCCCCGTGGGTGTTTCATAAAGAGGCAACAGCTTGTGTGGCTGTTCCTCAGTCTCTCTGGCTGCTCTGTGCATATGATCCCAGGGATAGATTGGAGAAACCTATTTTTCCTCTTCTCTTTGTCTCCTGTCCTCCATCTCATCTCTTACTTCGATGGTCTGAGTTTCTACTGAAATCAGAGTAGTCTGAGGTCGTACTGAGACAGGAGTTGTTTGGACCTCCATGTGGGCAGTATGAATCCCAGTTTGGAGTCCCAGGTATGGGGGCAAAGTAAGAGGACAGGAGGGAGCTGAAGGTTTCACGCCCAAATCTATACCCTTAGGACATAAGTCTGGCATATTTCGCAGAGAGAAAAAGGGTAACACATATGCTACTTCTACCCATTTCCCTTGTTCCTTACAGAACCGGTCTAATTGTAGAACAGTACTATACTTAAGAGACCCTCCAACTGGCCACCGTTCGCCGTCCTCCAATGGATACCGTGGCCATGCAGTATCACATAGGAAGACCAGGTGTGTCTTATTTAAGCCCTGGGGATCAAATCTATCCCAGTTTTTTCAGGATACAGTTCAAAGGAGTGAGGCTGGAATTGTTAGCTCCCATCTGTAAGAGAGAAAAAAAGCGACCAGCGCCATTTTTCTACTGGAGGCGTCCCTCCCTGTTCTAGACGGGGGTGTAGACAGACGTCACACCAAAAGCTTTTCCTTCCTGGTCGGACTTACCAGGGAGACTAAGTCCCTTACTGACGCAAGTGCCGTACTCGTCCCTCCCAGTTCTACCACCGAGATGGGGTGGGGATGTACCAGGGGTAGACTTGATAGCATCCCTACTTGACGTCCAGCTCTTCACCTTTAACCTTGCTTGCCTCTGATGTCACCCAGGGTGAATCAGAGTAACCTTCTGGAATGCCTCCCAAGCTAAGACTGCTGGGGGAAACATTCATCATCACCTGAGTGCATGTGCACATCCCTGAGTATTTCCTGACCACAATAAGACCGACACGAACATAAAACTGAGATGTTCTTTCCAAGCATCACCACACCAGTATAACAGCCTCCTCTGATCCACCAAGAGCCGGTGTTACCAAAGAAAAAAAACCCATTGCAGTTCCAATCTGAGTAACCTTTAACCTCAGAGATGTTCTGGGAGCTACAGCTCCATCTAGCTTCCGAACTTTCGATTCCTAGCGAGGCTAGACGCTTTCTTGAATACCAATCCAAGTTTGGGACCTAAGCCACAGTACACAATAACAGTATAGATCACAAGTCCCTTGAAAGTCTATGATCCAATAGATTGGGTTAGTACTTCTAATTCCCAAGGAGTTATGAAATGGTCAAAGAAACCGAAAAGTTTGACCGAGAAAGGAGAGTTCGGTCCACACGCTTTGCTCATTTCTGGTTGGTTCCCGAAGGAGACATTGGGTGCCTCTTGGCATTGGCAGATCGGTATAACCCCCGACAGGTTTCTGCCATTAGCCGTATGAGATCACCGTGGAACCGCAGAGCAGGGCTCCTTACTTGCTTCATGCAGGGCATGCCATTCATTCACACAAGCACACGGTAGAGTTAGTAAAGCACAGCAGAAAACGTGTTCGCTAAGAGAACAAAGAACTAAAGCTCCAAGCATCCTTACCTTGTCCTGAAGGATCCCAGATGAGCCCCCAAGATGAAAGGTTGTTGTTGAATCACGCGAAGACACCGGGATTTTTGGCCCCCAGAGGAGAAGAATTCAATCCGGGGCCAGAGACGAGGCTTGCTCACTCAGAGCTTTTGTGTAATAAAGTTTTATTAGACGAGGCTTGCTCACTCAGAGCTTTTGTGTAATAAAGTTTTATTAAAGTATAAAGGAGATAGAGAAAGCTTCTGACATAAGCATCAGAAGGGGGCAGAAAGAGTACCCCGCACCCAAGGATCTTAAAATACAGATTCAGATTCAGCAGATCTGGGGTGGGGCTTAAAATTCTGCATTTCTCCCCAGCTCCCAGGAGATATTAATGCTGCTGGCTCAGACTGCAGTGTGGCTGGCAAAGCTAGGGAACAATATCCCAACAGAGTCAGGATCCTTCTAAGGAAGGAGATGGCCTAAAACAAAGTATTTCAGTAAAAGTTTCTTTCTTTTTTTAGTAATTTTTAAAATTTTGCTTTTGAAATTTATTAGAGATGATTTTTTTTTAAATTCATCTTCTGGTTGTGTGGCCTGTGGGATCTTAGGAATCAAACCTATGCCCCCTGCATTGGCAGTGTAGAGTCTTAACCACTGGACCGCCAGAGAAGTCCCAAAGCCTCTGCTTTTAAAAGCTAATCTATACAAGGTATGTAATACTGGAGTGATTTATCCTAACCCAAGAATTTAAAGTATATAGAGAAAAAATAGGTATTCTATTGATAATACACATACCTTATGCTCATAGTAATCTACCTTTCAGTTCAGTTCAGTTCAGTCGCTCAGTCGTGTCCGACTCCTTGTGACCCCATGAATCGCAGCACGCCAGGCCTCCCTGTCCATCACCAACTCCCGGAGTTTACTCAAACTCATGTCCATCGAGTAGTTGCAACAAAATTATAACTGACCATTTCAACTAGAGACAGGTACTGATGACAAGATGTCAATGGAGCGAGGGGGTGGGGGTGGGGGCGGTGGCAATCGCTAATTACACACGTGACTCTGAGTGAGTGCAAGGAAGTAAAAAAGGCCAAAGCAGAGGGAGATTAAGAGGGGGGAGGAAAATGGCCTCCTACTTTAATGCCTAGAAGACAGATTTTTCTAAAATAATGGCTACATAACAGCATGTGAAATAAAGAACTTCTCTTTTCAATTAACAAAGGATGGGAAAGAGCTTCTGAGACTGCTGTTTCAGAGCCCACAATTTTTTAACAAAAGTGCATATTTTCAATCACTGTTTTGCTTTTGACTTAGAATCGGTTGCCAAGGAAACATCTATATCAAAGTACATTCAAGGTAAATCTTTCTTCCTCTGGCTTTTGAAGTGAGTCGTTTAGCAAGGTAGCAAGGAATTACAGATTAGTTAATCCAACCGATAGTTGGGTTTAATGCCATCTCTGTGTCCTTGATAAGTCAGATGGACCTCCTTCAGCCTCAGTTTTTTCTCCCAGAAAGTAATTCTCTCCAGTTTAATTCTGGGGCATGGTAGAGTTTGTTATCTCATTATGTATGGTCAGGAATCTGTAGCGTCAAAGTCTCCTGCTTGATTATGCAGGGAAAGAAGGGGACTAAGAACCCCCATTTTCTCCCTCAGAAATGCAAAGCCAATACTTGGCTTGCTAAAAGGAAATGAACCAATGGGAAGAGTGGAATGAAATTTTAAAAAAATCTCAGCCCAGGAGAAGGGTAGTCAGGGAGTTTGGGATGGACATGTACACACTGCTGTATTTATAATGGATAACAAACAAGGGTCTACTGTATAGCACAGGGGACTCTGCTCAATGTTATGTGGGGCGGGGGGGGGGGGGGAGTTTGGAGGAGAATGGATACATGTATATATGTGACTGAGTCCCTTCGCTGTTCACCTGAAACTATCACAACTTTGCTAGTTGGTTATACTCTCAGTTCTGTTCAGTTGCTCAGTCGTGTCTGACTCTTTGCGACCCCATGGACCGCAGCACACCAGGCCTCCCTGTCCATCACCAACTCCTGGAGTTTACCCAAACTCATGTCCATGGAGTCGGTGATGCCATCTAGCCATCTCATCCTCTGTCGTGCCCTTCTCCTCCTGCCCTCAATCTTTCCCAACATCAGGGTCTTTTCAAATGAGTCAGCTCTTCGCATCAGGTGGCCAAAATACTGGAGTTTCAGCTTTAACATCAGTCCTTCCAATGAACACCTAGGACCGATTTCCCTTAGGATGGACTGGTTGGATCTCCTTGCAGTCCAAGGGACTCTCATATAAAATAAAAAGCTTTTTTTAAAATTCCATCACTATAAATACAGTTATCCCTCCAGTATCCACTGGGGTTGGTTCCAGGACTCCCATCCCCACAGACACTGTGGTCCACAGATGCTCATCCCTTCTATCAGTTCAGTTCAGTCACTCAGTCGTGTCCGACTCTTTGCGACCCCATGGATTGCAGCACGCCAGGCTTCCCTGCCAATCAGGTTTCCTTGTCAAGGGAGAATCCCTGGATACAGAAGCCATGACAGAGTGCTGACTTGTATTTAGGTTTCTCAGTTTTACACTACTTTAGAACTCACAGACAAGGAAAGTAACAAGCAGAGGTATGTTAATCAAGGTCCTTTTGGGCCATTTGGCAGACGATCACAAAGGGGGTCAGATCCAAGTAGTGTGCTTCAGAAGCCTGTACAATTTGAGGGCTCCCTTTAGAAAAAGAATCACAAACTTGTGAATCCAAAATTGAATACAGATGTATCAGGGAATTAAAAAAAAGGAAGAAAGAAATCACAACAAATAAACTAAAAACTGACACATACTGTGAGCATCCAGAAAGAAATAACAATGGTGTTAACTTCCTGACATACTCCTATTAGCCTTTTTTCCTATGTTTTAGACTTCATGCTTTTTGAACACTTTTTCATAGGACAATTATTTTAAAATTTCTATAGAGAGAATAGAAGGACTTTGGTATCTCTGTAAACAGGGTTTGCAAATTTTATTTTATTGATAATTTAGGAAAACTTTCAGTTTCACAGCTTATTATTGGTAAGTTCATGTGACTTTTGGGGATTATGATTAATATTGGAAAGGCTTTTACCAAATTTATATGACATGAGCCCTAAGGGTTTAAAAGAATTTTATACTTGTTGCATCTAGTTTATATGGCTGCATATCAAGCTATGTCCTCCTCCACCACCCACGTATTTCTGAGACTGGCTCCTGCACAAATATTCAACAGCTTGACCACACCTCTGGTTTTGCACCTGCACAAATCACAGTGAGCCGTTGGAAGTTTTCCAGAAGCCATTGCAACACCAAGACAGCTAGCAGTAACTCAACTATACGTGGAAGTATGAGATATATCCCCCAATCCCAAACTAAGTAAGCAAGGAATTGCTAGTCACTCAGTTGTGTCCAACTCTTTGTGACCCTGTTGATTGTAGCCCACCAGGCTTCTCTGTCCATGGAATTCCCCAGGCAAGAATACTGGAGTGGGTAGCCACTGCTTCTCCAGGGGATCTTCCTGACCCAAGATCAAACCGGAGTCACCTGCATTGCAGACAGATTCTTTACCGTCTGAGCCAACAGGGAAGCACTAACCCAAACTAAACATATTCTCAACTCAACTTCCCACAACTGAAATCCAGAAATGCCTGCAGTCCTTCAATGCTGGGTTATGCCAGGGCAAATGTGATAGAGAAGAAGTCAAAATGAGAAGTGAAAGTGATCTGAGTCAACTCGGATTAAAATATCTTATTCTGAGTACATTTGCGAGGGGTTCCAGCAAGTGAGGACCTGAGGCTTAGTTTCATTTGCTTCACTCTGACAGAAAACAACGACTCTCTCATTTTCTCACACCAGACAACGTTTATACCCATCTTCAATACAGTTGCTTACTTTATGCAAAGCATTGTGCTTTTTAAACATTAGCTCATTTAATCCTTACAGTGACTCTATGGGGTAGTTGATATTGCACAGCTGAGGCAACTTAGAAAGGTAAATCCACATGTTCAAGACTGCAAAACTCATGCAATTGTTTCCAAAGCTGGTGCACACTCGTTTGGTCTCCTGCCTCCTTGACAGAACAGCATGAATTTAGAGTGAAAAAAGAACAAGAGGAGGACTTAACATGTTTACTTTGGCACAAAAAGAACATGTGTAAATTTCTAAGTCATATTAAGAATTTAAAATGCATCAATAGTTTTTGCAGTAAGTTGGATCCTAGGTGAAAAAGTTTATTCAGATATTAGTACTGCCTTTGGGTTACCTGGGTGAGCAACTCACCAACAGTTTAATTCAGTTTTTAAGATATGCCAAATACTAATTTTTAATAAACTTTAAAATACATTGTTTCCATTTCTAAATCCAGATTCAATGGACACAAACAAGTTCTCTCTGTTCCTCTTCCCCTCTTCCTCTTTATTTCTTGCATTTCTCACTTGACTCTTTCTCCAACTCCAGGAAGGAAAGGTAGAAGTATTGCTTTGGCTTCAGGGGATTCCTGATCCTTCTCACTCTCCAGTTTTGCATGAGGGATTTAGCTTCAACCCTAGAGGACTGGCAGGTCATGCTCTATTTAACACTCTGGCATAAAGGTTAAAAGTGAAGAGGTTTTAAAGTGAGTACATACATAGTCTTTCTAATTGTAGTTATGCCTTTTCAATTAGTTTATTACTTTATTTCAGCAACAATGAACTATTAAAAGACATTATCTTCAACCTAGATAGCATATTGAGAAGCAGAGACATTACTTTGCCAACAAAGGTCCATCTAGTCAAGGCTATGGTTTTTCCAGTGGTCATGTATGGATGTGAGAGTTGGACTGTGAAGAAAGCTGAGCGCCAAAGAATTGATGCTTTTGAACTGTGGTGTTGGAGAAGACTCTTGAGAGTCCCTAGGAGATCCAACCAGTGCATTCTGAAGGAGATCAGCCCTGGGATTTCTTTGGAAGGAATGATGCTAAAGCTGAAACTCCAGTACTTCAGCCACCTCATGCAAAGAGTTGACTCATTGGAAAAGACTCTGATGCTGGGAGAGATTGGGGGCAGGAGGAAAATGGGACGACAGAGGATGAGATGGCTGGATGGCATCACCGACTCAATGGACGTGAGTTTGAGTGAACGCCGGGAGTTGGTGATGGACAGGGAGGCCTGGCGTGCTGCAATTCATGGGGTGGCAAAGAGTCGGACACGACTGAGCGACTGAACTGAACTGAACTGAATGCAAACAAAATCAGTATTAGCTTGAGATGCTTATAGAAGTCACCTGAAAGAATTTCTTAAAAATAAATTTAACACCAGTTAGTGATTATTTCTACGGTATATCCTCACAATGGCCAGTTTTGGTTGTCACTACGAAGTGAAGTGAAGTGAAGTCGCTCAGTTGTGTCAGACTCTTTGTGACTCCACGGACTATACCCTACCAGGCTCCTCTGTCCATGGGATTTTCCAGGCAATAGTACTGGAGTGGATCGCCATTTCCTTCTCCAGGAGATCTTCCCAACCCAGAGATCGAACCCAGGTGTCCCGCATTGTAAGCAGACGCTTTACCGGCTGAGCCACCAGGGTCACTATAAGAAATACTTATATGTCTTTGAAATACGACTTTAAAATGAAATACACTGAAGTGAGTATCAGGGCTTCCCAGGTGGCTCAGTGGTAAAGAATCTGCCTACCAGTGCAGGAGACACAGGAGATGAGACTTGGATCCCTGGGTTGGGAAGATCCCATGGAAAAGGAAATGGCAACCCATCCCAGTATTTTTGCCTGAAAAATCCCATGGACAGAGGAGCCTGGAGGGCTACACTCCATGGAGTAACAAAGAGTTGGACACAACTTATCAACTTAGTACGCAGAAAGTGGGTATCATCGTGAAGGTAAAAAAAATGCACATTTACAAGATGGTTGAAATTATTGTCCTAGTATTATGCAAATGGAATTCGTGGCTCAGGATAAATTTTTCAGAGTTATTAATATACCTTAAACAACATAGACTGAAGTGAAGACTGTGTCCTCTGGAAAAATGTAAAGAAAACCTGAAGTGTTTCTAGGAATGACAGAAATACTTAACAGAGGTTCAAGTGAAGACCTTAGTTTATGAATTTTGGATTTTCTACATTGAAGAGTTTTAAAGTGCTTGTAAAATAACGAAAAGCAGGAAAAAAGAAAATATTTGACCATTTTTATCTTCATCCTTTAAATGTTTATATGTTCAAGTCTGGACAAAGAGACTGCCTGAGATTCAGTCATCCTGAACGTGCACCTAGTATAAACTCGACACTTGAACTTAAAGGCAAAACAAGTATCTTATACACAGCTTAATTATGTTATTGAATTCTATTGTAACACTTTTGTCATTCTTACATCATGTTTCTGAATTTAAATTCCCAGGAGAGAATCATGCTATAATCGAAATGTAATAAATGCAGCTAGCTATATTGAAGATTAAAAATACTACTTTAAAAGAATATGAATATGTGGCTTGTGCTCAAATAATACAGTTAGAAAACATGACTGAGTCATTGGCTAAGGTAAGTTCTCATTGTGTACTAGTAATAGAGTCATGTACCTGCTCTTGGAGCGTCTTTGAATTTCTTAGGAATGAGATGTTAATAATTTAAGGGGGAAAAAAAAATAATTTAAGGCAGAAGTGTTAGTCAAACTAGTTAAGAAATTTAAACCTATTTTACCAGTCATGCTATGACTCTACACATATTACTTCTCTACACCTGTTTCTACATCTATAAAATGGGAATGATAATACTACCCACCTCATAAGGCTTTGATCCAAGTTAATACTAACATACTTGAAAGCAGTTAGGAAAAACCATACACATGTCAGGAGCTCAATAACTCTGAATTCTTCTACTTTAGCCTTTTCCCTCCTAGTGACAATATTCATGGCCTTCTTATTTTTCCCCATAAAGGCCTTTTTGTAATACAAAAAGCGAATACAATAAAACACCATAGAAACCTAATCGAGCAGAAAATTGAAATGTAGAGATGAAAACGAGTTTATTTTAAGCAGAACACCACATGTCATAGATTAGGCTAATGAAGAGTTTATCTCCTTCACCGTGGATGTGTGGGCGCCAACTCACACATCTAAGAAGCCAAGTCTCTAGTGTGACAGGTTTCTTCCTTCCCTCCCACCACTGTGTACAGTGCTCACTGACTTGAAACTTAACTGAGGTGAGCAGTCATGCAAGCAAAAGAAAATACCTCTCCATCCAGAAGAGGTCAAACTCCGACCCCAGGAAAACATATAGGCAACACCTTGCCTTAAAGCAACAATACCCAGCCTTGAGATCTAATGCCTGGTGATCTAGCTGGAGCTGATGCAATAATGAAAGAAATAAAGCACATAATCAATGTAATGCGGTTGAAGCTTCCCGAAACCATCCCCCGCCCATCCCCTGGTCCGCGGAAAAAATTGTCTTCCATGAAACCAATTTCTGGTGCCAAAAAGGTTGGGTACTACTGCTTTAAAGGACTTGGAACAGCAAATTGAAGATGCAGCAGCATATAAAACTGTAAGTAAAATCCACTTCCACTGACAGTTCCACAAAACACTGCAAGGCCACGGTTGACGAGAGACACACAGACCCTGCTTCAGAAAAAGCATGCGTGACATGTGTTAATGTTTATAAAAAACTCCCCACTCTTTTAGTTGGCAAGGGCTTGCTTTTAGTCCAAATAATATTCTCCAGAAGTTCCTGGGCCTCTTGGATCCCCTGTCTTGCAGCAACATGAAGGAGCATCTCTATGTCCCTAGGAGAGAGAGTTACTTAGTAGAATCACAAAGAAAAAGTGAATTCAAAGAACCTGCATGTCCAAGTGTTTAGGCTAAGGGCCATGTTAACACCGTACTGAGTGAAACACTTGCCATTTCATCTGGGTTTCATCATGAGTGTCTTCATAATAAAATAAAAAACTACCCCAAGAAACAGTCTTACAACATCAGAGTCCAGCTGGATACTTTTGCCCCATTTAGAAAAATTTTTCCAGCCAAGACTCTTAGGTAATGTCTGAGACACCCCTTTCTTACAAGCAAATTCTATATTTTGGTTTGAGAGTGGTAACTGGAGAGGGGCTCCATTCAACCTGCTCATCAGTCAGTTGTAAAACTGCCCACCAGCAGTTGTGAAAGAGAACACTGACTGCACCATATGATTTGGCTGCCTCCCATTGGTCATTTCAAAATTTCATTACCAAGTAATGCGTGAAACCGATATACCTGCGTGTTACACCAAGTCCCTAGACCCACACCATCCTTCAGGCTCTCACTGAGACTCCTTCTTTCTGAACCTCATCTACTCATCAGCTTGAGCTGGATTGGAGTCTACAATTGGGGGGTGGGAATTACACATAGAACGTGGTAATGGAATACATGTCAGTTGCATTTCTTAAAACAAGCTGAAAATTGAAGTTTATTTGGGGAAGGCCTATGAAAGAAGATGTTTCTGACTCAGAATCTCTGCATGAAAATATCATAGATTATGAACTACTCAAAAACTTTAAGAAAAACTTCTCCAGAGAAAAAAGTAGTATTTCTCTTGGGACTGCGAATAATCAAAAGGGGATTCATCTCATAAACACAAACAGAATTTGTGTCCCAAAAGAGCTTTCTACCTTATACTCTTCCATGTTCTGTTCTGTTTATGAGAAAATGCTCTACAGCTGTAAAGATGGGACTCCTAGGAACCTTAAAAATTCACAGGAGACTCTTAGGATCATGAAATAACCTGGCCTTTCATTTTGGACTCATCAGATACCTTATGAATTTATTCCATGGGCTCTATGCACATATATGAATCTTAGATCCTTTTACTTTGTGACTTTTATCATAACTCATAGCACTGTAAGTAGATAAAAAGGCAAGAGTGGGAAGTGCACTATATATAAAATGCTTTCATCTGTCAATTTCAGGTAATGTATGGGGGCAGGTTTAGAAGGAATGACATCTCAGTTGGAAGGGAGAAGACTGCTAATTTTCATTACCCTACTTCCATGGATCCAGTTATGTTTTTCAGTTTTCCTACTGCAAGGTTAAAGGAACCATGAGGATGGTTCTGCTGGGAGGCTCGTCTGAAAAAGAGAGGAAAAGAAAATGGAAGTGGAAATCAGATTGGAGAGGAATATGCAACAAAAAACAAGGAAACAGTGCTGTGAAAATGGATTCCCCTAATACAACCAAAGGCACTGCTAATACAAATATGTAACCATTACTGGAAATCATGGGGCTTCCCAGGTGGCACTAGTGGTAAAGAACCTGCCTCCCAGTGCAGGTGACGTAAGAGAGGCTGGTTTGGTCCCTGGGTCAGGAAGATCCCCTGGAGGAAGACATGGCAACCCACTCCAATAGTATTGCCTGGTGAATCCCATAGACAGAGGAGCCTGGCGAGCTACAGTCCATAGGGCCGCAGAGTCAGGCATGACTGAAGGACACTCTGAAAAACCATTACTTCTGTCTTTTACATTGGGACAAATGTTAATAAGCCTCTTTCATTAAAAAAAAAAAAAAAAAAACAACGAAAACTCTTATTTGAAACAAGCAAAGCATTAAAAAAAAAAACAAAACTGATGTTGTAAGACTATTTCAATCACTTATTTGTTCCAAACTCATTCATCAGCTTCTCCAAACATTAAAATAATTACAATCTTCTCTCCAAAATATATAGGAAATCAAAATATAGGAAAGGACCATCTGGGAATATTAGGAATTCAGTAGCATGTAACCTGATTCTTAAGCACTATTTCCAGTTACTGAAATATGTAATGTGCCAATATTTTCCAACAGAAATTTCTACAAAGATGACAATGTTTGGCATCTGTGCTTTCCACTACAGTAACCATTAGCTGTGTTTGAGTATTAAATACTTGAAATGTAGATAGTGCAACGAGAAACTGAATTTTTTTAGTTTATTTAAATTTAAATGACCACATGTGGTTAATGGCCATCATATTGGGCAGTGCAATTTATATAATTATTGCCTTGCTACTTTGCAGTTCTTTTCATTTATTTATGATTAGGTGGGAAAAGTCCAAATTACAAGGAAATATACAAAAGTTTTCTATCTCTAATGCATAAACATTTTGAAAAGTAAGCAGGAAAATAACAACATCCACTGGGAAAGTGAGCAGACTGCATGAATAGACTTTTCACAGGAAAAAAAAAATATTAAAATTACAACATGCTGTGTGTGCTTAGTCATTCAGCCGCGTCCAACTCTTTGTGACCCCATGGACTGTAGCTCGCTAGGCTTCTCCCTCCATGGAATTCTCCAGGCAAGAATACTGGAGTGAGTTGACATTCCCTTCTCCAGGGGATCTTTCCAATCCAGGGATTGAACCTGGGTCTCCTGCATTGTGAGTGGATTCTTTACCATCTGAGACACCAGACATTTAGATAAGAAAGCTTCACAATTGACAAAAAGAAAACTTTAATGAGGCACTAATTTAATAAATAAATTTAATGAGTCATGAACCATAAAAGATATGTTTAAAATATGCTGGGAGGAATCTTGCCTTGTAATACTTTCCCCATCCCATTCCTGACAGTGGACTCCATCACTGAAAAATAGAAATGTTTTTGAAATTGGCTTTTAACTGTATGCCCCATGTAAGGAAGGTCTGGTTTACAAAATATTATTTAGGGCAACACTTCTAAAATTTTAATCCATGTACTAGCCACCCCAGAATCTTGTTATAATGAAGATTATGAATCTTCATTCACTATAACAAATGAATCTTGTTATAATGTTTCAGTAGGGCTGGGGTTAGGGCCTCAAATACTGCATTTCGAACAAGTACCCGCCTGGTGATACCAGTGTTGCTGGTGTGTGGCCTAGGTCTCAGTAGCAAGGCTTCCAGCCAAGCAGAGTTAAATACCAACCATGCTTAGCCATTCTAGAGCCATGTCATTCCCTTCCTGATTCTCAAAGGTACTTCTGTTGGTAGGTGAATTTGGTCAGAATATCCACTTTAAACTTCGTTTTAAAATGTGTTACTGAAATGACTTCCTCTGCTGGTTCGTTTTTACTTTATAAATCAATGTGGACTTCTAGAGCAGTGGTTTGACTTCCCTACATGTTACAGCTACCCAGGATGCTTTTCAGCACAACTCAGTCAGTCTGGAGTTGGGCATTAGTATGTTTCAAAAGCTCGCCAGGGGACTCTAATATGTAGCCAAGCCTGTCACCCACTATTCTAGCAAGAAGACAAAAAGCATCTGAGAAGGATGATCTCATCAATACGAGGGCAATGGCAAAGCCATGGCTGTGCTCACTGCTCACTCAGATAACCAAACACTTCTCTGGATCATAGGAGACTCTGATCATCAGCATTACCCTATAGAAATAAAATGCATGCCATGGTAATTTTAAATGTCCTGATAGCCACATCAAAAGTTTTAAAAGGAATAAGTAAAGTTAAATAATATATTTTATTTAATCCTATATATCCAACATATTATCATTCAATGTATAATCAATACAAAGAATTGTTGGTAAGATATTTTATATTCCTTTCTTCATATGAAGTCTTGGAAACTCTGTGTGTACTTTACATGCATAGCACATTCCATTCACACTAACCACACTTCAAGGGCTCAGAGGCCTCTGTGGCTAGTCACTGCCATATTGGACAATATCGTTTTAAAGAATACTATGGCAAAATTCCATTTTCAGGGGTTTCTACTTTTGATGAAATTGAGACTTCATGAACCCTAAGCCAGTTCTCTATATCAAGTGACTTTGACCTTAGTCCTAACTTGTCCTTGTTTTCTACCACAGTCTCCATGTAGAATGGAGTTTCTAACATCTCAGAGCCTATTTATTCCCATTGTCTAACCCTTAGAGTGTTAGGTAAAGCATTCAAGTCTTTGTTTCCAAAGTTATTATTACTTTCTCAAACTGAAAATATAATATGTTTTTTTCTGTGAGGACTCATCACACCAATGCTATACAATCAGAATTATAAAAGCTGCCCGTGGAAAAATTTGTATATTGAATGGAATTTAGGCCCCAAATAGAATAAACAATAGATAAATGCATTTCTACTTTTAAATTCAAATGAATCTGTCTCTAATTGTCAAGAGATCAAAACTTTAATAAGCAAGGTAATGCTAATACAGTGCTGGTTAATAAAATTATTGATGTTCTGGATCTTGATCTAGAATAGTACATATTCTCCAGTTTAGCTCTTTTAAAGCTAATCTGTAGACTGTTTTGAAATGCATGAGACATCACTTCCGTCACTAATCCTACCTCACTGCTGAGTGGAAAAAGAAGTTACCAACACTTCAAGAAAGTGTACCTTATTTTTGTTCTAGAGAAGAAGCGCCAAAATCATAAGGTTTTCTATCTCAGCACTTCCTGAAATGACAGCTCTAGAGGTTTGCTTTTGGTAGGGGTTGTTTTTCTTACCTAAACCAGTGCATTGCCATCTCTTGATCCTTCACCACACCAGCTCCTGGGTGAAACCAAAGGGTATCAGAGAAAAAAGGGACTCAGTCAATTATTAACTAAAATCTTCTGTAAACCTAGAGATACATAAACAAATTCTAACCAGCAAACGCCTCTCCTTCCCTTTCCCCTAGTAAAATGAGCACAAGATGAGCAAAGGAGTTACCTTTCAGGTATCTCTGGCCAACAATATGCTGGGCACTGGGGTACCCCAAGTGAGCATAAAGATGTGCCACATGGAAATGGAAGCTCTGGGAATACAGCCAGATGTAAAGCAGAGAGACCATGCTTCCTGATATGACTAGGAGCTACAAAAATAAAGAGGAACAAGAAGAGAAGTGTGGGGATATACTTACGGTTCAGACGTGGGAGAAATGAATATATTCTAGAAGAAAGGCATTTCAGGATGAGATTCATATGGTTTACAGATGAAGGATGTTCCGCATAGGTCTCTGTTTATAGGGGAACATTATCACTAGTCTTTTATTTTTAATCATTCTGGGTGGTATACTTTTAATTTTCTGGGTGATGTAATATAACTGGCTTGGGTAACTACTTAGGATTGGATACTGACCAATAGGATCTTAAGGAAAAAAAGGGGGAAAAAATGAAGGCAGAAACAAAAGAGGAAGCAGAAAAGAGAATTAATATGTTTGCTGTTTGGGCAGAAATATGGTGCTGAGGCTAAGGTGGGAGGGAGGTTCCTGCCCTGTTCTGCCAGTCTGAAGGACCCACAGCCCTGGTCTCCTCTGACACTTCTGGCTGCAATGACAGAATTAAAAGACCTTCAGATGGCACTTTCAGCTTCCTCCCTAAAGATGTCCAGGTGAGCCAGCGGGTCTCCGGAAGATGAGAAAACCCACAGCTTGCTAGGGCTGACATAACCAAATGTGACAAACTGAGTGGCTTACACAGCAGAAAGGAATTTTCTCACAATCTATAACCAGATGCTCCAGATCAAGGTGTCAGCAGGATTGGTTTTTTCTAGGCCTTCCTCCTTGACTTATAAATGACTGTCTTCTCCCTATAACTGCCTCATCTGTCCTCTTTACATCTCTGTGACCAAATTTCCTCCTTTTATGAGGACACCAAAAGCCCATACTAATGAACTTATTTTAACATAATTACCTCTGTAAAGACCCTGTCCCCAGATACAGTCACATTCTGAGGTACAGTGTCAGCAGGGAGGTTAGGACTTTAACGTATGAATTTGGTGGAGGACAAAATTCAGCCCATACCAGTAGCCTCGTCTGATGGTGGAGGATACTTCCTAAAAGAGCTGGTGGATTAGCAGGAGCTTTGACATCAATTTTTTTTTTTTTTCTTTTTTGGCCATGCTGCATTGCTTGCAGAATCTCAGTTTTCTGACCAGGGATCAAACCTGGGCCATGGCAGTAAAAGCCCAAATCCTATCCACTAGGCCACCAGGGTACTCCCAACATCAGTCTTCTCTAGCAACTTGAACATACCTGTAAGTTCCCTTCAGGAAGCTCTACTAAGTGAGGTTCTTCCCATAAGAAGCTTGTACTTCAGCCATGGGTTGATGCTCAAACAAGTTTACATTGTCCATCAACAGAATCAATGTGGCCATTACTGTTTTCAGAAATATGGCAAGCACCTTCTGAGATGTTGATTCATGCAGAGGTCAGTGGCTGAGAGGAAACTCAGTCCTGTGGGGCAGCCTTGAAATGCAGCAAGACCATGAAGAGCTTCACCAGCATGGACAGCTCAGGGCCCCATACCCTTCTCTTACCCTTACCTAGCTGGATTCTGAGGAGGGCCTCAGACTCTGAGAAAAATACAGTGTGATTGACATCTTCCCTCTCAGGTATGATTTTTCTTCTAGGAGAAGAAAAAAATGTAGCTTCAAACTTAAAAACTCAATTCTCTATAGCTGCCATGAAAGCTAAATATCTATTACTGATTCCAAGATCAAGAGCTTAAAAACAGACTTTTCCACTCAAGTCTTTTAACCAAACAAATCAATCAGGAATTGAAAACTTGGAGAACAAGAGATGGTGTTTTACAGACTTTCATTTAGAGTTCTTATAAGCACAAAACAAAGATAATTAAATATATTTAATGGTCATATTGAAGATACACTAGAGAAAAAATAATTAGCATAGTCCAATATGAACAAAATGATGAGTTATAATTATAAATATTTATACTTACACAATAAGTTGTATATTACTCTAATTTCTATAATGTAACTTCAACTTTGATAACATATCTCTTTCCTCTTTGGTTGGTTATTCACAATAATGTATTGAAAAGTCTTTGTTTCAGTCTTTGTGTGAGTGCATTTGCGATAGTAGTGGTGTTCCTTATTGTTGAAGTGTTTTTGTATTTTTTTTTTTTGGTCTGTTCGAATATGTGTGTGCATTGGAGGAGACTTTAATTTTTTAATCCTATTAGGGCATCCAAAGTCATCTCTATTGATTCTGCTTCCTGAACAAATACTCTTTCACATATTTCTATATGTCACAAAGTTTCACAGAAGATGAATGTCTGTTTTGAAACTCTTCAAATCCTTTTTGAAATTATGTCATTAATTCAGTATTTTGTATGTGTCAGACACTGTTCTGATAACTGTGAACAAAACAAGCAAAATTCACTGACCAATTGTAGCTTAAATTATAGTTGGGTTAGAAAATGAGTGAACAGACAATAAATTTTTTAAAAAGTAAAATTTATATTGGATGATAATAAATGCTATAAAGAACAGAAGGATAATAGGGAATAGTGTGAAGCAAGAGGTACAAATTTCAAAGGGATAGATGAAAACAATGGGCAAAGAAAAGTAGAAAATGATGTGTGATGGTGGCTCTGTGCAATGGAGTGAACTCTAATGAGCCTCACAGAATGTCCAGAAAGATTTGAGAGAATTATATCAGCAAAGATACTCATAGGGACAGAAAGGGTGCAAAATAAAAAGAGGTCATTGAACCTCTGATTTTCTACTTACAGGAAGTAAGCTAAGAAAACTCACCTGCAAAACATGATTTCTGTGATGAAGAAAGGAAGGATGAATCAGAGAGTGAAGCCAAGGGCTCAGAGGATGGAGCCAGAAGTCATGGAGAAGGTCCGGAGTCATTCCAGACCTTGGAATCCAATCAAGGAACTTCCAGTCTTTGTCTGGGGGTACCCCAGAACTGCTCTAGACTGGGAACTCCTTTGTGACTCCCACTTTCCCCATTTTTGAACTGTAATGTCTATGGCAGTTTTCCTATGCTGGTTCCAACATCATATGTTGGGTGTGTGGAGTCAGATGACTTGTCTCTTTAGTCTCATGGGTCACAGGTAAACAGATACTGCATTCAAGGAGTTGTACTTGAGTTGTATGTGGTGAGCCTCCCCCACACCAAGGATTTCTGGAGCCACTAGAAGCTGGAAGAAAAGTATGGAGCAGAGCCTCCAGAAATAACCAACTGCTACTGCTGCTGCTGCTCCTAAGTCGCTTCAGTCGTGTCCGACTCTATGCGACCCCATGGACTGCAGCCTACCAGGCTCCTCCGTCCATGGGATTTTCCAGGCAAGAGTACTGGAGTGGGGTGCCATTGCCTTCTCCAAGAAATAACCAAACCTGCCAATAACTTGACCTCAGATTTCTGGCCTCCTGAATTGTGAGAGAATAAGTGTCTGTGGTTTTCAGCAGTTTGTGGTATTTTTGTCACCTAGGAAATAAACACACCCTCCAAAGCAAAGGTTAGTCAGGCTTCCTGTCTGGTATAAAAGATCAGGATTCCCCCAAATCAGGGTTCCTGTGATGAAATTCAACCCGCTGTACGTGAACTGTCGCCTGGCTCACCTGATTTCACCCTCTGGGCACTTGGTTTTGAAAGCCAATAGGGCTTACTTTCGGGGCTTCCCAGGTGCCACTAGTGGTGGAGATGCAGGAGACTTAGGAGACATGGGTTCAGTCTCTGGATCAGGAAGATCCCCTGGAGGAGGGCATGGCAACCCACTCCAGTTTTCTTGCCAGGAGAATCCCATGGACATAGGAGCCTGGAGGGCTACAATCATAGGGTCACAAAGAGTCAGACACGACTGAAGCAACTTAGCCTACATGTATGTATACACATCCACATAATACAATTTATTAATTTCACCTGCAAGCCTTCTAAGTATATAATTCATTTGGACCAAAAAATATATATAGGCTAACTTATTAAGAACATCTAGGCCATTTTCCACAATCTACATACCCAAATGGCAATACTGATAAAAAGTAAAGGTCAAATTTGTTACTGTCATCTATAATTTTATGCCATCAGCTCAAAGCAGTGAGTCTATGTCTTCCTCCAAATCTAAAACCATTTTTATTCTTTTCCAATTTTAAGGAGCTTCCATTTTCTTCCTATAAGCTCATAAATATTACTTACTTATATTTCCCCTTTATTGATTGATGCTTGAATTTTTTTCACATATCCTTCTTTTATCTGGGTTCATAGGCAAATGCATTATGTAAATATAAATCTTTTGAGAGAATGATTTATCTTCTTTCTCTTTAGACCATTTGTTCATTAAAAAGAAATGAGCCAGGGACTATGCTAGATACTAGGTAGTGATCAAAACAAAAACAATATTGAAAACATTATTGCTTATGATATGGGAGATAAATACTAATAATAAAATATGCAAGTAAAATTACAACTGTGGTAAGTACTAGAATGAAACTGTATAACAAGAAAGCTCAACTTTTCATTTCTTTGTATCAAAGAGCAAGGGTTAGTTTGGGGAAGATGAAGCTGGAGGAGACAGTGGGAAAATTAAGAAAAGTTTTGATCAAAGGCTATGTTAGGATTTTGGTCTTATTTTAAGAGCAATAGGTAATCTCTGGAGTGTTCATGTCTATGGAAGAGGGGGAGAGGGACATGAGTTAGGGGGGAACATGATCATTTTGAGTTTCAAAACTGTCACTCTGATCACACTATAAAGCCACAGCTGTCAAAGTGAAGTACACAAGATGTTCCACTGGGGAGTAAGGAAAATATTCAAACTTCTGTGAACATAATACATTAAAAAATTTAAGCTCTACTGATATTTAGCCCAGGGATTCATTTGGTCTGTGTGTCAGATGATCATACGTTGCTTGGGGGAGTAGAGATAAGCCCAGGATAACAAGACTGTTCCACAGCGCTGCCTGGGAACCCTCATTCATGCACATGCTTTCACTCATTGACTGTGTCCCAGTTTGTGTATGTTTGAGTTCATGGACTAATGCTAGTTTACTTACAACCTTGATAAAGTAGACACAGTTTTAAAAAGACTCCTGTAAAGAAGCCTGGGATGAAGTGAATGCTAACATTGCAAGGCTTAATGACCAAAAAAATTGCCCTGGGCTTCTGACTTGCAGTGACTCCAATCACTGGATTAAGAGGACCAGATTAGAATGCACTCAGTGGGAGAGGAGGCAGAGGTGGCTGACTTTTGTTTGGATCACATTGGGCTCAAGAAGGGTGGTACAGCAGGCTGCTGGCTATGGGTGTTAGGAATTTTACAGATGTCTAGATGTCTGAGTCATCTGAATAAAGGTGATAATTTAGGGTTTATAGGCTTCAATGAAATCTTAATTTTAAATATCAAATTTTCAATTGTTAAAATTCTCATATAATTTATGATCTGTCTTCCCTTATTGTCAATAATTGAAATTCTGTGTTTACTCTGATGTTTTTAAAGTTATCCTTTCTAAAGTTAAGGGCAGATGTTTTCAATCAGTATTTAGAAGAGAATTTCACAGTATTTTTTTTTTATCATGAGTAAATGTGTTAACTTTTTAATGGGTATTTGTTTTAAAAAGGCATTTGAAATCAGCCATTTCACTTTTAAAGTATGAAATTTTAAAGCATTCAGAAAATAAATTTGATTCCCATGTACCCACCAGCCATATTGAGTAGGTTTATATTTTGTCATATTCACTCCAGATTTTTTTTTAAAGAATTAAAGCACTGTAAAGATAAAAACACACTCATTCTCATCTCTTACCCTCTCTTCTCATAGAAGTAGCAACCAAGCCAGCATTAAAAGTTCAACATTGTGCTGAATTTTTAAGCAAGAATGAGCTAAAGTTAGCTACATCACCAAGCATTAATCCTAAAAATCAGCATGAAGGGAAAAAAGGAAATTCCAAGCTATTTTAGTATTTCATAGGACAGGACTGAGTGACTGAGCACACACACACACACAATATTTAACTACAGTAGCACTGCTAAAACTAACCAAAACATCAAGTTGCTTTACTTTTGATTGGAATTTTTTAAGGATTATGGTGTGTGTTTATATCAGCAAGGATCATAAGCCAGAGATTATTTTTATATTGCAATTTGCTTAGTAGAAATGTATTAAAACACAAAATTCATTACGAGAAAAAAGAGTTTTAAGTGCATCCTTTGTGATAAAAGACTGAAATCAGTATTTCAGTCCCTGGCTATAGTCAGTCCTATAAATCTGAGGACATAGTTTGTGCTACGCTCTGTGGTTACAAAGATAAACATAGGACCTGGGCCTTGATTTCAAGCATTTCAAAGTTGTGGGGGGAGATATAAGCAAGTTGCAAAACAGAATGATAAGCTCTTTTATAAAGATGCAGACTACATTGTTCCAGGGGAGAGAAGAGGATGGTACTTGTCCAGAGTTAAATACCCTGTCTTCTCCCTCACAGCTCACCCCTCCTCACCTCCCGTGCACAGGTGCTCAGCCTCTCAGTCCTGTCCGACTCTTTGCGACCCCATGGACTGTAGCCCGCCAGGTTCCTCTGTCCATGGGATTCTCCAGGCAAGAGTACTGGACAGGGTTGCCATTTTCTTCTCCAGGGGATCTTCTTGACCCAGGGATTGAACTCGTGTCTCCTGATTGGCAAGTAGATTCTTTACCACTGAGCCACCTGGGCAAACCCCTTCCCTTACATTCAATCAATTCCAAGTTCTGTGTCATCAGACTCCTGTCTCTCATATGTTCGCTCTTCTCCTTCCCCACTGTTGTGGACTCACTTTAACCGCCCCCATCTCACCTGAGCTCTTCCGGACGGTTAGAGGACCCTCCTTTTCTTCCATAGCGATGGGTACTCACCTCTGTTACAGCATCAGTGATACCACTCCCAGCCCCACTCACGCATAAACCCACATTGTATAGGCTCCACAAAAAAAAGGTTGTTCTGCTTATTTTCATTTTTCTTTGTATACCCAGCTACCTGCCTCATACACTGTAGCTTCTTTAATAGTTCAATGAATGAGTCTAAGTGGAGCAGAACTTGAACTTAATTTACAATACTTACTGGTTATCTCTAGCTTGTCCTTAGCTTCAGTTAGGGAAAACCCATTGAATTCATTTATTGAGAAATAGGAAACCATAAAATACACTGGTAATTTACAAAATGAAAATAGCTTTAATTACTAAAAAAAAAAAAAAAGAACCTGAAATAACAGTTTTGAATTTGCTTTTACAGTACCTCAGTGGTTGTTACTAGTCCAACTTGACAGCCAGGCTCACAAGCCACAAACTGGCTTCAGTCTAACAGTCTATTTGCTCAGCTTTATGGAGGGAAATGCGGGAGGAAATACAGGTGGTATAATCTCTGCATTCATCCGGGGGCCTGGAAGCCACCCCTCCGCCACAACTTGCAGGGCGGCCACAGAGCAGGTGTGTGTGGTCCCTGGGCCTCCGTGAGGCCGCCCTCAACTTTCCACCTGTCTTTTAAACCGTTCCAGTCAGGTCAGCCTAAGGCCTGCACCACCACTCACTGCACCCCAGCTGCACAGACCAAGGGTAAATAAAGCAAGATAGACACAACATTCCACATTTTATCTTCACTCTGCTGTGGCCATGGAAACAGTACCATGAGGAGACATTCCAAGGCAGGCCTGGATCAGCCCACACTTGCTGTTAACCCTTTTCTCATGGCCTACTACCCTTTCATGCCCTCAATTGCAATAAATAACTGATCAACAGGTAAACTGTGGCGGGGGAAAAGTGGGGTTTCCCAATGGCTTAGTAAAAATCCAATGCAGGAGATGCAGGTTCGATCCCTGGGGTGGGAAGATCCCCTGGAGCAGGGAAAGGCTCCCCACTCCAGTATTCTTGCCTGGGAAATTCCATGGACAGAGGAACCTGGCGAGCTACAGTCCATGAGGTCACAAAGAGCCTGACATGACTTAGCAACTAAACAACTAGGGGAAAGATACTCTCTGCTGCTAAGTCACTTCAGTCGTGTCTGACTCTGTGCGGCCCCATAGATGGCAGCCCACCAGGCTCCCCCATCCCTGGGATTCTCCAGGCAAGAATACTGGAGTAGGTTGCCATTTCCTTCTCCAATGCATGAAAGTGAAAAGTGAAAGTGAAGTCGCGAAGTCATGTCCGACTCTTAGTGACCCCATGGACTGCAGCCTACCAGGCTCCTCTGCCCATGGGATTTTCCAGGCAAGAGTACTAGAATGGGGTGCCATTGCCTTCTCCAAGATACTCTCTAATAAATTATAATAAAATAAAACCTGAGAGGAAAAAAAAGATAAAACTTATGGCTTCTCCAATTAAGTGCGTGACTCATCTCTCATGATTGCTACATGTCTCCTATGCCATCTTACATATTCACCCTTCCTGTGAGTGTTTAGCCCAGGAATAATCTTTGCACCTATTTCCTGAATGACAGATCTGGTCCTCATGTTGGAGGGGAAGCTGGCAGCAGCGCCTGCAATCCACATGTATGTCCATGCTACAGAAAAAAACTAGTCCTGGTTAACATTAGAGGAGTGAAAGCTTGGGGAACATATAAGGAATATCGAAAGCCACTGTTAAGCTAAAAGAGAACCACAATAATCAGTTAAAGGAGCATGCATTCTTGAATGTCCCTTGAATCATAATTATCTGTGTAGAAGGCTAAAAATATAAGCTCAAACTAGGATAAAATCTGGCATTTTCTTCTCCTATATATAAATTAAGCAACTGTAGTATTTTTCAGTAGTAGTAGTATTTAGTAGTAGTATACACTACTATTTTTCAGTAGTAGCATTTCAGATTAGTAGTAAAAATGACACGTTTGTATTTTGAGTGTTGGGTGTTTATATGGCCAAGAGAATGCCATATAATGCCATATAATCGAATGTCACCGAAATTTGGGACCGGCTTAACATTATGGACAAGATAAAGATTTCATTCAAGGGATTTTTTTTTTCTCCTACTTGGGAATAATTTCCCTATCCTAAACTTTGTGGATGCATTTCTAGACTGGTTAATAATTAGTCAGGCATCCTCATAAGTTTTCATGTAAGGTGATTTCATATTTAAAAAATAAAAAGGATAATGCCATATCAACTACCGGTTTAATACTGGCCACTAAGGCTTAGCCTGGAGAAGGAAATGGCAACCCACTCCAATATTCTTACCTGGAGAATCCCAGGGATAGAGGAGCCTGGTGGGCTGCCATCCATGGGATCGCACAGAGTCGGACGCAACTTAAGCAACTTAGCAGCGGCAGCAGCAGGGCTTAGCCACTAGCTCTTAGGGAACAGTTAGTTTACTGCAAAACTTCAGTTTTTTCACAATTGTCAGACTTGTGATTAAATATCATGCCACAAATATATATTCATGTATTCAGTTCAGTTCAGTTCAGTCGCTCAGTCGTGTCTGACTCTTTGCAGCCCCATGAATCACAGCACGCCAGGCCTCCCTGTCCATCACCAACTCCCAGAGTCCAGCCAAACCCATGTCCATTGAGTCAGTGATGCCATCCAACCATCTCATCCTCTGTCATCCCCTTCTCCAGGGTTTTTTCAAATGAGTCAGCCCTTCACATCAAGTGGCCAAAGTATTGGAGTTTCAGCTTCAACATCAGTCCTTCCAATGAATACCCAGGACTGATCTCCTTTATGATGGGCTGGTTGGATCTCCTTGCAGTCCAAGGGACTCTCAAGAGTCTTCTCCAACACTACAGTTCACAACCATCAATTCTTTGGCGCTCAGTTTTCTTTACAGTCCAAATCTCACATCCATACATGACCACTGGAAAAACCATAGCCTTGACTAGACGGACCTTTGTTGACAAAGTAATGCCTCTGCTCTTCAATATGCTGTCTAGGTTGGTCATAACTTTCCATCCAAGGAATAAGCATATTTTAATTTCATGGCCGCAATCACCATCTGCAGTGATTTTGGAGCCCCTAAAATAAAGTCAGCCACTATTTCCACTGTTTCCCCATCTATTTGCCATGAAGTGATGGGACCAGATGCCATAATCTTAGTTTTCTGCATGTTGAGCTTTCAGCCAACTTTTTCACTCTCCTCTTTCACTTTCTTCAAGAGTCTCTTTAGTTCTTCTTTACTTTCTGCCATAAGGGTGGTGTCATCTGCATATCTGAAGTTATTCATATTTCTCCCAGCAATTTTGATTCCAGCTTGTGCTTCATCCAGCCCAGCGTTTCTCATGATGTGCTCTGCATATAAGTTAAATAAGCAGCATGACAATATACAGCCTTGACGGACTCCTTTTCCTATTTGGGACCAGTCTGTTGTTCCATGTCCAGTTCGAACTGTTGCTTCCTAACCTGCATATAGGTTTCTCAAGAGGCAGGTCAGATGGTCTGGTATTCCCATCTCTTTCAGATTTTCCACAGTTTATCGTAATCCACACAAAGCCTTTGGCATAGTCAATAAAGCAGAAATAGATGTTTTACTGGAACTCTCCTGCTTTTTCGATGATCCAGTGGATGTTGGCAATTTGATCTCTGGTTCCTCTGCCTTTTCTAAAACCAGCTTGGACATCTGGAAGTTCACGGTTCATGTATTGCTGAAGCCTGGCTTGGAGAATTTTGAGCATTACTTTACTAGCAATTGTGTGGTAGTTTGAGCATTCTGTGGCATTGCCTTTCTTTGAGATTGGAATGAAACCTGACCTTTTCCAGTCCTGTGGCTACTGCTGAGTTTTCCAAATTTGCTGGCATATTGAGTGCAGCACTTTCACAGCATCATCTTTCAGGATTTGAAATAGCTCAACTGGAATTCCATCATCTCCACTAGCTTTGTTCCTAGTGATGCTTCGTAAGGCCCAGTTGACTTCACATTCCAGGATGTACGGCTCTAGGTGAGTGATCACACTATCATGATTATCTGGGTTATGAAGATCTTTTTTGTACAGTTCTTCTGTGTATTCTTTCCACCTCTTCTAGAATATATTAAGAGGAAGGTAACACTTTGTAAAGCAACACAGGATGAATTAGATATAAGCATATGGGAAATTAATCCAAAAAATAAAAAGATGAAAGTATAACTGTCGAGACAACAAAATTATAGAAGAAAGTAATTGTAATCATTGTGTTGATGGAGCTCAGAATAGGAGACCCCAAAATATGGCACCTTGGCATATTTAATATTTTAAGTTGAAAGAGTCTGAGAAAACTGAATAAGCAAGAGGGTCTCTTTGACCTTCCCCTGCCCCTCTCCCCTGAAGCAGGTCACATGATCTCTCCTGTAGAGGTACCCTCCCTATACCTATAAGAAAGGAACATCCTTTTCTCTAGGACCCAGAATCCGGATGAACAGGTCTCGCTAAGTTTTCCCTGTCACGTCACTGACTTCACACCCTTTGTCCTATCACATTTCTTCACAGCTGTCCATTCTTCATCAGACCTAGCAAAAACATTCAGGTTTAACCACTTCTTCAGATCTTCATTTCTTTATGAAGGTCCCTATGTCATGTAAAAACATGTCAAATAAATTATGCTTTCCTCCTCCTATTAATCTGTCTTTGTCAGTTTAACTTTCAGACTCAATCAAAAGGGTCAAGGAAAACATTTTTCCTCCCCTATAATATACTACATGGGTCAGCTGTAAATGATATTTAAATGGGCATAATAATAAACATTGAATATTGGTTTAGCAAAGAGGAAGCTGTAGCTATACTAGAACAAAGAAAGGGTAACTTCGTGTTTGAAGGACAGGAGTGCAGAGGTTAGAAATAAGAATTTATCAATATTAATACACTGAACAAAATAGTACTACATGAATGTTATTTATAAATACCAGGAGAAAGATCTAAAAGTTGAAAGTAGTTTTTGAGGAACAATAATCAGGAGAAGGAAGGAGGAGAAGACTGCTGTTTTTAAATGATAAACCTTGTGAAATACTTGATTAAAAAAAAAAGTCTGTTTATAGCGTTAAAATAAAATTTTAATTTAGAAGGTAGAAAAAAGACTTTTATCCTCAGAGACTCAAATTTAATTTATAAATAATGACAAATGAACATTTTAATGATGGTTGACCTAGGAAAATAAGTATTGAAGAGGTGTAGACTCTTGTGACTTCCTGCTGGCACATACTAAGGGCATAATGATTCATAACTAGCAATACAACTAGGATACTTTCTGAGATATGAGATGCTCATCTTGAATACAATCACTGTGTAACTGTTCTGCCAAATTTGAATGGTCCTATTTACACCCAGCAGTCTTTCTTCCCAGGTGGCTCAGTAGTCAGGAATCTGCCTGCCAATGCAGGAGACACAGGTTTGATCCCTGGGTAGGGAAGATCCCCTGGAGAAAGAAATGGCAACCCCCTCCAGTATTCTTGCCTCGAGAATTCCATGGACATAGGAGTCTGGCAAGCTAAAGTCCATGGGGTCATCGGACAGGACTCAGTGACTAAACAATAACAACAATTTGCACCCAGCAACCCACCTGTCGGACTGCTATATGGACCAATTTAGATGGCAGCAGGGAGTATCAGAGAGTGTTCCCGTCATTAACTGTCATCATAGCTTGTTTGTCATTCCAATTTAATCTCACATTTATTGCAATGAGAACTAACACAGTGCTGGCATTCATCTGCTATAAATATCAAAACAAAACTTTGGCATTATAGGAGCCATGGGTATTTTGATAGGACTTTCTGCCATACCATTTTAGTAAGTTTTAAATGGTTGCAAATTATAGCTATTTTGGTGACATCATCAATTTTTTAAAGAGAAAGCTCTATTGCTGAATTATTAATAATAGGTATTTTATATAGACAAGATAGTTGTATAAATTTATCAGTACTCTGCAAGGAGGAAGATGCATAGCTTCTCCCTGTTTTGTTTTTTGTTTTGTTTTTTTTAATTAGTGTATTTTCAGGTGGCTGGTGATAATTCACCCAAAACAGATAGGAAAGCTTGGTTATAACAATAAAAAACAAAGAGTAATCTGTCTCTTTTCACAGTCCAGGTCACCCATATCATTCAAACTAAACAAATAAATCACATTCATTTTACATTTTCATTTGGATCAGCTGTAATTTCTTGGCGATGAACTAATGAAGTAGGGTCCATTAAGGGAGGACAGCTTCCTAGGAGTTGTCTATTTATCTTGAGAGAGAAAAGAACTCTCTCTAAGGCAGAATGGGGACCATGCCTGGCATAATCAGCAAACTCTCAGTTGTCTGGACTGATATGGAAGTCATTTCCATGTGAGAACCAAAGACTAGAATTCTACTTTGCTGTTTTAAGTCAATGGAAAACTGAAGTTCTTAAGTTTCAACCAAGAGACAAAATAGAGCGTTTGAAATTTTCCATATAACATCTCTGGACAACACACAAGATATCTTAACTGTAGTTGCCTCCAGGGGGCAGAATTTGGTGGGTGAAGGTTAGGAGTGATGAAGTAGGAGTTTGTCATAGGGGATTAGTGGCTTCCTCTTACTATAATTCTTGAATTTTGCACTGTATCCATATGGTGCAAAAGTTTTTTTAAAACTAATTTTTTAAAAACCCTATACATAAGGAAGTATCTGTAGTCTTAAAATATTCATATAATTGCTGTTATTCAGACTCAGTATTGCCTGATAGCATAGCAGTTACGATAGTTTCTGTTCAAGAATATTCTGTAAAACTAAGTTCTACCTTACTATATTCCATAGCTTTTTTTCTTATGCGCACATCACAGCTTCTCCCTAAATTCTTTTGGTTTCTGGTATGTATGTGTGTGTGTGTGTGTGTGTGCGTGTACACAGCTCAGAGTTGAATTTTTATGCTCCTTAAAGGTCCTGTCTAGTTTCATTTCTTTGGGGATTATCAGGTGTACAATGTCCATTAGCCATCAACTAAGAGAAAAGAAATGCACAGAGATAAAGTAGTAGATTTAAGGGGAGTTGTGAGAAGCAGTACAAATCAAGACCAGTACCATTAAAGTACCTAAAGTTGCATTTCTAGCTGTAATAGATGTCTAAAAATGTGTACTTTTTCATTAGTTCATAAATACATTTTCTTTGCCATCACAAAACCACTAGCATCCCCCCTCCACCACCTCTGCAGCCCCCATCATCTTTATTTACCTGCAAGAAAATAATCCAGTTTCTAATACCTCAGAGTAAGAGGATGTTAAAATATGAATGAGCTGACAACAGTAATAGCAAGCAAGTCTCGTAGTAGATTTTTATTTTCCTCACACAGAGCTTCAACTTTTTAAAAGCTCTGTTTGATACCAAACAAACTTTCAAAACATAAAAATATTAACTGAAATTGATATTAGTCCTCCAACTTTTCAGCTAAGTTCGTATAGATTAAACTATGTTTATATGATTTCTATCAGCAGATTAAAAAATGGAAAAATGCGAGGCTAGCTATCTGGTGTCAAATAATCAGCTAAATTTTAATGAGTGTTTTATGAGTTCTTTGTTTACAGGTTTTTAAATAAACTAACTGATTAAGTCAGGAAGTCCAAATTTGTGTGTATATATACATTTTGAAAAAACTTTTGATGCATATAATCTTAAATAAATGTGTCTTCAATATATTGTCCAAGAAAACAAATATTTCCTCTATTAATTCTTAACTGCAGCATTGTGGAAAAATACAGTGTGGTTCCTATGTTATGTAACAATGATTTACAATTAGCACATTTCTCCCTCTTTTCCTGTTTGGTCTCGTGCCCGGGAATTGAGCCCTTACCTCCCATGTACTCCATGAATCGCGGGCGTGCGCCTTGTACTTCTGGGGCAGAATTGTTCCCAAGGCATGTGTGTCACTCGCCTGGGATCTTCTTTTCTGGTTATGAGGCATCAAAGGCGTCATCTTTTTCTTCCCTAGTCAGTGCCTCTGTTCTGTCTGTGCTCACCGGCGTGTTTGTTGTGTTTGGCCCAGTGGACTCTCCAGGGGTCCTTTAGTCTTCCTTTCTCCTTCTCTGGAGGCTTATTCCCTTTCATCCTCCCTCCAGGCCCAGCTTTGCTGGGTAACTGGCTTTTCTATTCTGATTTATGCCTAGGGTAAAGCAGCTGTCTTTTAAAGATAAGAACCAGAGAACAGAGATATCAAAAAGACATGAAGAATAACCTAGCAAAGACAAAAAGCCCCTGTCCCTAAACATGTCTTTGTCATTAGCTCTTTTTATGCTGAACACCCAGATTTATTTCCTCTTGTCCCTCAGTTTGAACAAACCAAGTTAGTCAAACTGCCTCAATCTGAAGAAAAATAAAACAGGGAAAAGGTTGTTTTTGCCAAAGTAATACAATATAAAAAGTGACTAACTTGAATCTTCATTTTTAGTAACTGTTAAAATTAGAGTAGTATAATAAAAAGGAAGTGATTTTGCTCTAAAAGAAAGTATAGGATGAAAAGATGAAGCAGAAGAAAATAAACTGTAGGAACACCAAGGAAAATGAAAAGCAAAGTAAGGTAAGCTTAAAATCATGAAGCAAAAGTAACACATGGTTATATTATATTAATAAAGTTAACCTGTACATCTGGACTCACAAAATGGAGGCCACCTCAGTGGTCAGGCCAACATCACAAATCTAAACCTAAGCTATACTGCACTTATGGAAAATCCCTGTCAAGAAAATTAACATACACCAGTCATTGTCTTCCATCTCCAGCTCAGCTTAACTAGCTCATTTTAGAAAACAGGGCCTGCTGGCCTTACCAGGAAACCCTTGACCTCCTGTTTCCTAGTTCCTACTTCTAATCTATACATGCCTCAGATCCCTCATTTAGCAAATGGGAATACAAGTACTTACTCCTACCACTGTGGGCATATAATGAGGAATACATGCATAGGAATAGCAAATGTCCATTAACTATTCATAAAGACAAGTAATAAAATATGGTTCAGGATTCCAAAATTGAATTCTATGCTCTAGTGCGCACACAATTAAATGTAACTAAAGCTGGGTTTTAATTCTAAATGTTAACTGAATTTTATGATGATTTCCCCAAATGAGATAGTCATTTAAAAATGAGTAGTTTCAAAAGGACCATCCATACCAACTTCCTAGCTAAGCAAGTCCACTTTCCTGGAAATGGGTTTCCTTATCTGAGCCTAAGAGCCACTCAGCTAATTTCCTTTCCAATTCTAAGTTTTTATTTTATGGTATTTGCTACAAAAATTGATACTCATTCACTGATTAATTTGGAATATCACAAATTAGATGACATGATGGCATAATTCTTAGTCTTTCTAATTTATGAATATTTTAATTTAGAGGGAAGAGAATAAAAAGGGAAATATGACTAGACTAAGAGGCAAAACCTAAAGGAGGGACTGAGTGGAATCCTGCAGATCTCTGATTTCATTCCTATAACTGTTAGATCACTAAGGCTGTGTGTAATTAAATGTGTTAAGTCAGAAATTCCTAAACATCATGGTGCATAAAACTCACGTGAGCCTCTGGCTTAAAAACATTAATTTCTAGGACCTCATCTCTAGAGGTTCTGATTCAGGAAGTCTGAAGAATGAAGACCTTGAATTCGTGTTTATAACAAACACTCAAGGAAATTACTCTGTAGGCAGACCACAATTTGAGAAAACACTGTGCTAGGTGGTATTTCTTCTGTCAAACACAGCTTGATTATTGCATATTAGATCATATAATGTATGGGAGCTTCCCAGGTGGCACAGTGATAAAGAATCTGTCTGCCAATGTAGGAAACGTATGTTCAATCCCTGGGTTCCTGGCAACCTGCTCCAGTATTCTTGTTGGAAAAATTCCATTGACAGAAGAAGCTGGTGGGCTACAGTCCATGCGGTCACAACTGGGCACATGCAAACAGATCCTATAATATGAAAGTATTTTCGACTCACAAATAACTACCCATAATGGGTTTAGAAGATCCCCTGGAGGAGGGCATGGCAACCCACTCCAGTATTCTTGCCTGGAGAATCCGCATGGACAGAGGAGACTGGCAGGCTACAGTCCATAGCATTGCAAAGAATGGGGCACGACTGAGAGACTAAGCACACACACACAAGCGTGCCCTAGTGTTATACACAGGTAGAGCTACTGTCATCTGGGAAAATAAAAATATGTTTCTATTTTGGCGTAAGTTCTGTGTTGGACATGCTAAGCAGCAGTTAAATAATTTAATGTTTATGTTTCTCTTTGTCCTTAATCACAAAACAGGACTGATCTGAAACACTTATTTTAAGGATTGCAAGAAATAAGTATTTCCAAAACTCTAAAGCGATTGTAAACATAATGTTGATGATCATACTTCTTCAGTTCATGATTATTTATAAGTGTGTAGGGTTCTTGAGAGCAGGGACTTCGTCTTGTAAATTTCTTTTGGTGAGCAGCTATTGTTTATCTTCCCTGGTGGCTCAGTGGTAAAGAATCAGCCTGCAAAGCAGGAGACTTGCAGGAGACTGGATCGGGAAGATCCTCTGAAGAAGAAAATGGCAAGCCACTCCAATGCTCTTGCCTGGAAAAATCCCGTGGACAGAGGAGCCTGGTGGGCTACAGTCCATGGGGTCTGTTGGACATGCTGCTGCTGCTGCTGCTGCTAAGTCGATTCAGTCGTGTCCAACTCTGTGCAACCCCATAGACGGAAGCCCACGGGGCTCCCCCGTCCCTGGAATTCTCCAGGCAAGAATACTGGAGTGGGTTGCCATTTCCTTCTCCAATGCATGAAAGTGAAAAGTGAAAGTGAAGTCCCTCAGTTGTGTCTGATTCCTACCTACCCCATGGACTGCAGCCTACCAGGCTCTTCCATCCATGGGATTTTACAGGCAAGAGTACTGGAGCTGTTGGACATGACTGAGCTACTAAACAACAATCTGCCTAATATCCCTTCCCATTTATTTTGGTAACAGAATCCTGATTTTCCTTTGGGAAACCTCTGTTCTTGCATTCTCTGCTTCTGCTGCTGCTGCTGCTGCGTCACTTCAGTCGTGTCCAACTCTGTGTAACCCCATAGATGGCAGCCCACCAGGCTCCCCCATCCCTGGGATTCTCCAGGCAAGAACACTGGAGTGGGTTGCCATTTCCTTCTCCAATGCATGAAAGTGAAAAGTGAAAGTGAAGTGGCTCAGTCGTGTCCGACTCTTTGCGACCCCATGGACTGCAACCCACCAAGCTCCTTTGTCCATGGGATTTTCCAGGCAAGACTACTGGAGTGGGGTGCCATTATTCTTGCATTCTCAGGTCATGTTATTACTGCAGAGGAAAATGACTCCATGCTGGGTCCAGTTGAGTGCCTATGATTGAACAGGCAAGTCAGAGCATCCCATTCCTCCCTGCCACTGTGATTGGTTCAGAAATTTGTAAGTATCCAAGACCAGCCAATGGGAGCCAGGCCCAGAGATTTTGTTGAAACTACGGGATAGACACCTTTCTTTTTGAACTAGCTAAACCTCCAACTAAATGCAACCTGGAGTGATGTTCACCATCACAAAAGAAATCCTAGCTGAAAACAAAGCCAATGAAAAAGAAAAGAGAAAACCAAGAGTTTGAAAGACTTGTCTGATGACATTGTTAATCACACCTAGACTTTTCCAGTACAAGAACCTGCCTCTGGCTCTCTCTCATTCCTTGGGCAATTATCAAGCAGTTGGAGGTTTTCAAATGTTGACTGATCTGTTTGCTAGTGAAACAAAAATTCTTAGTCACAGACTACAAGGCAAAATTGTTGCTCAAATTCATCGTTGCAATGTTTTGGCTATTCATTCAAAAGTAATGCATGCATGTATGTAACTGAGAGGTTTTTCAATTTAATCAGCAGAGTAACCCCAAATGTCTTGTATAACTACTAGACAGTAAAATTAGGCACGATCCATAAATTATTCTTCTTTGTACAATTAGCCAAATAATTCCCTTACTTGTTACCCAAAATCGTTCAGTTTGAAGGATGAGTCACAGCCTGATTGTCTGGTTTTATTTTAAAATCTCGGAGCTCAGAGCTCTCTTAATCCTTGCTGTTTTTGAAAGCTGGAAACCGTCATTCACCCTCAGTTCCTGCATCTGTAAAAATAAACTAGATAAAGGTTTCACTAAGTAGGTAGATTTGAGGTTTTTCTCTTTGATCATATAGATGTTTTTAAGTTAAAACGACGGCTTGAAGCGAAGGACTCTTTATTCCTTTAACATACTGCCATCATGTGGTTACCTTGCTCATTCACATTCAAGTGTTTCCAAGATGTTTACAGTGACTCCTTTATTCAGCAACATGTAAAGCAGGAAGCCCTCAAAGAAAAGGAAAATGAATAGAACACATTCTTCCCATGAGCTTAGTGCAGAGTATGGCATAAAATAGGTATAACTTGCCAAAGATGTGAAATATACATGCAATTTGCCAAAGTCCAAGATGGAATATGGTAGGAACCTAAAAAACTTAGACTAAGTGCAAAGGAGACTCAGGTGAGAATCAACTGTCTTAAACTGCAATCTATTTTAAAACCTTCAGGCCATAATTTTAATAAAGCTATTTAATAACATTTGGTATTAAGTGTTTATACTATTAATTTTTTGCAACATCTCTGCAATCCTTTTATTTCTGAGGTGCTTGAGACCCATAAAGTATTTGCCAGATGTCTCAGTGACCTAAAAGCAAAAGTGACGCTTTACTCATAGTTTGGTTAAAATACGTTGGACTTGTAGAGCTTTATGTAGTTTATACTATTGTTTTTGTGTCCTGTGAGATAGATAAGACAGAAGAATTAGAGAAGATTCCATCAAAATTTTCTGGCTTTAGTATATTTCTTTACTGCATTTTGCTTTAAATTTAGGTGCTCCAAAAAGTTGGTTTCATTCAGTTGGATGGATCCATATGAAAATACTGGTGAGTTTTGAGATTTTGTATTGATCTATGATTTCCTATAAGCAAAGGAAAATTCAGTAAAAATAGCAGGATTAAGTTCTATTGTAATATTGTCAAATTGTTTTCAGAATAAGTTTTAGCACCTAGAGCAAATTAGAGAAGTTGTGCTTTTAAGTCTCTCACACACACAAAATGTTTCTAGTGCTGCATACATAGGACACATACCTACCAAATTCTCCATATATGTAATTGCCTAGATCATGTCTGCAAATTATTCTTTTAAAACATCACTCTCATAGATTGCATACTGAGAGGTCTTCTCAGGCCTGTTCATGTTTGGAAATGCCATTATCTCAGACTCCTAGCCCTTGACACTACTATCTTCTCAAATTAGAAACCAATACAGCCAAAGGAGTCTTTTACAGTCTCCTTTCCTCCTCTCTTAAACACAAAATTTTATTAAGATTAGCAAAGGGATTAATGTTGATTGTGTCCCTCTCAAAATTCAAACGTTGCAGTCTGCATAGGTAGCACTCCAAATGCGACCATATTTGGAGATATGATCTTTATAGAGATAAGCGAGTTAAATGAGGTCATTTGAATGGGCCCTAATCCAGTATAACTGTTGTCCTTATAAAAATGATAAGTGTGGATGCAGAGACACCGACAGAAGGAAAACGAAGTGTAGACACCAAGAGAAGACAGCCATCTACAAGCCAAGGAAAATCCCATGGACGGAGGAGCCTGGTGGGCTGCAATCCATGAGGTCGCTAAGAGTAGGACATGACTGAGCGACTTCCCTTTCACTTTTCACTTTCATGCATTGGAGAAGGAAATGGCAACCCACTCCAGTGTTCTTGCCTGGAGAATCCCAGGGACAGAGGAGACTAGTAGGAGGCCGTCTATGGGGTTGTACAGAGTCAGACATAACTGAAGCGACTTAGCGGCAGCAGCAGCACAAGCCAAAGAGAGAAGCCTGGAAGAGAGCCTTCCCCCTCAGCCCACAGAAAGAACCAACCCTGCAGATACCTTGACCGTGGACTTCTAGTGAACCTGGACTGCCAGTCTCCTGGATTGCAAGAGGTTCAGATCTGTTGTTTTAAGCCACCCAGTTTGTGGTACTTGCTTGTAGCAGCCCTAACAAACTAGTGCAATTAGCCTGAGGAAAATGAATTATATTCACTTTTTAGGCCATGTGTATCTTTATGGCTAGCCCTAACTTAGTTGTTGAAATTCCAGAAGATAGAAAAACAATAAATTTGTCATTTTCATGGAGAAATTGTAAATGTATTAAATCATTTTTGAGAAAAAGTAAGCAGATGGAAAGAGACTGTATAATTTTAATATCAGAGTATTGTGAAGGAAGGATTACAAATTGGTACTTTCAGGCATAAACTCTGGCTTTGCATAAATTTTGGCTTTGGCAGCTATTTCTTTACCTGTAACCTCCTCTTTCCTTTCTCAGCCAAACTCTGACCAAGTTATGCAAAGAGGGGACCAATTATTTTCCTCTTTAGCCCTCAACATTTCAGGCCAAGAGAAGAAATAGTGTATCAGATTGATTTTCAAGTGGTCATCTTTTGAAGATCTCTGCCCAGAGAAGAAAAGCAGGTGAGAATTGCTGATGACTGTCAATCTTTTCGGCCATACAGAATCTAAACACCCTTCCAATGATGGAGCCTCCCCCATTTTATTATTTGAGCCTGGCTTTGACTACAGAAGGTGAGCATGCCTGATACTGGCTTCCATAGCTTCTCTTGAGTTAGAACATAGACACCACAACCAGATCACGGACCAAACAAAGCTTAGACAAACTAAATCAGATGCTATGCTTCCAAAGATCAAAGGAGTGCTCTAAATTTAAGCTAGAGAAGCCAGTATCAGCCACATCCATCTTCTAGGGTAAAGGAAGAGCGGTACCAGCAGTGGCCCCCAGGGTCTTTTATCAGTAGTGATCAAGCCATGCTCAATGACTGTGACAGACTCAGAGTTCTGTTACTTGACTCAAACCACTATTCACAGATGAGTAACCTAGTTAAACGCCTGCCACAGATTCCAGAGCTGTTCCATTTGTGTTCAAATCATCCATTGTTTCTATTGCTTCCGACTAAAACCTCCGACACACACAAAAATTGTATCTTTAATTTATCCTTTAATAAATGTAGAATCATGGTGATTGCAGCCATGAAATTAAAAGACGCTTGCTCCTTGGAAGGAGAGTTATGACCAATCTAGACAGCATATTCAAAAGCAGAGACATTATTTTGTCACCAAAGGTCCATCTAGTCACGGCTATGGTTTTTCCAGTAGTCACGTATGGATGTGAGAGTTGGACTATAAAGAAAGCTGAGCACCGAAGAATTGATGCTTCTGAAGTGTGGTGTTGGAGAAGACTCTTGAGAGTCCCTTGGACTGCAAGGAGATCCAACCAGTCCATCATAAAGGAGATCAGTCCTGGGTGTTCATTGGAGGGACTGATGTTGAAGCTGAAACTCCAATATTTTGGCCACCGGATGCAGAAAGCTGACTCATTTGAAAAGACCCTGATGCTGGGAAAGATCGAGGGCAGGAGGAGAAGGGGACGACAGAGGATGAGATGGTTGGATAGTATCACCGACACAATGGACATGGGTTTGGGTGGACTCCAGGAGTTGGTGATGGACAGGGAGGCCTGGCATGCTGCAGTTCATGGGGTTGCAAAGAGACAGACACAACTGAGCAACTGAACTGAACTGAAATGTAGAATCATTTTTTAATTGATTCTAATTAAATCTAATTATTTTTTCCTTTTACCCAATAAGGAAACAGACCACAGAACTGTGCTCAGTAAATAGATATACTACATACATATACTTAAAATCTTACAAACGGTTAAGAGAGAGAAGGAACAGAAATGAATAGGAAAAAGAAGACAGAGAATGAAATGCTGAAGGGAAGATGATCAGCAGAAATTCTTTCAAATCTTTTCTCTTTAATTATTTTAAGATTAAAAACCTTCTGTTTTGACTTCTGACCATTATTTGGATTTTATTTTACAGAATTCAAAATAACCTGATCAAACTTGTCTTTACGATACCTATATAGAAATATTGGCAAATTATATTAACAGATACTTAATAAAAATGGAAAGACGAATAGTCCTTAAACACATGAAAAGATAGCCAACTGCACTCACAGTAAGAGAATACAATTTAAAACAACAATGAGATACTGTCTTTCATCTATCAAATTGGCAAAACCCAAAAGTTTATAATTCACTGTGTTGGAAGGAGTGTAGGGGAAACAAACCCTTTCATATTGCCTCTGGGAATATAAATAAAAGCAACCATTATTTCAGGGGGTGAAATTTAGAAGCATCCATCAAGGTCACACATACACCTGCCCTTTAACCCAGCAAGTCTATCTCTAGAAACCAGTCTTATGGATGGATATATACATGCACAAATCAACAAAGGTAAAAGAATATTACTTGCAACTGCAATAGAAAACTAAATAAGCCAATTCTGATACACTCAAACACTGAAATACTATAAAGCTGATTAAATAAACGAGGAAGCTCTCCAAATGCTGCTATAGCAATCAGAGCCAAGTCTTACTGGTAAGTGGGTGAAGATGCTTTATTACATAATATGTTGCCATAGGGGAAAAACAATTATAACAATTTCATAATTATAGCAGTCTTTATATTTATGACTATATTCGTGTGTGCATGAATTCATGTGTGATTGTGCATGGATAAAAATATCTCTAGAAGGTCTCATTAAAAATAAAAAAAAACTTTGGCTCCTCCCTGATGGTCCAGCAGTTAAGACTCCTCATTCCTAAAGTAGAGAGTCTGGGCTCAATCTCTGGTCAGGGAATTAGATCCCACATGTAACAACTAAAACTCAGCACACCAAATAAATAAATAATTTTTTTAAATGCTAGTATAAGTAGTGATTCCTTCCTAGAAGGGAAGATAAACATCCAGAAAACAGTGAAGTGTAGATGAAATGGTATGTATGCATTCTTGTATCTTCTGAATTTGATAATCTGTTTCTGTATTAATCTATTTTAAAATTATGTAAAAATACTAAAGCATACACATGAATAAGTATATAAAACATACTATGTCATTTTTGCTTAACTATAAAGTCCAAGTATAAAAAAAAATCAAAACCATAAAAATAAACCAAAAAAATCAAAAACAAGTACTTTATCAAGAATTTTGTTGTTGTTGTTTAGTCACTAAATCCTGTCTGGCTCTTTTGCAACCCCATGGGCTGTAGCCCGCCAGGTTCCTCTGTCCATGGGATTTCCCAGGCAAGAGTACTGGAGTGGGTTGCCATTTCCTACTCCAGGGGTTCTTCCTGACCCACAGATCGAACCTGCGTCTCATGCATTGGCAGGCAGATTCTTTACCACTAAGCCACCAATTAAGAATTGAAAATGCGTCTCATGCATTGGCAGGCAGATTCTTTACCACTAAGCCACCAATTAAGAATTGAAAATGAAGTGCAATGTTAGTCACTCAGTTGTGTCTGATGCTTTGTGACCTCATGGACTGTAATACACCAAGCTCCTCTTTCCATGGAATTCTCCAGGCAAGAATACTGGAGTGGGTTACCATTCCCTTCTCCAGGGGATCTTCCCAACCCAGGGATCGAACATGGGTCTCCTGCACCGCAGGCAGATTCTTTGCCATCTGAGCCACCAGGGAAGCCCTAATCAATCATCAAGAATTGGATTCATGCCAAAAAATCTTCTAAGCTTTTTTCTGATTGAATAACTCAAGTCTGTTGTTTTCTCCTGACAAGATGTTCCCTCCATACATCTTTCCCTCTGACCCTAGATTTCACTTTAGGCCTGGGAAGACTTGAGAAAGCAGGAATGAACTTGTCCAAAGTCAAAGAACAAAAAAAGCTTGCACATGTTCAGGCTTGTACCTGTACATGACACGGTTAGAGAGGGAGAGGAAAGGTTTTGATTCTAGGAACCACAGTCACACACTGTGACAGTCCTGGCTGTCTCCAGGACTTGGGGAGAAATATCTTTCAGATAGAGAAACAAAAGCAAGGATACAGAGGGCTGCTACGGGCAATGACAAAGTGGTGCAGAGCTACACCGAAAGCTGACATTTCGAGCTGAAAAGATATTAGATATCATACGTAATCCATGTAACTCTTTAAATTTTACATATGAAAAAACCAAAGGCTGAGAAGGCTGTGACTAGTTCAGTGTCACACACTTTGAATGCAGCAGAATTAAGATAATAACTAACATTCCCCAACTCCAAGGCCAGTGGAGTTGCTTCCCTGCACCCCCAACTGCATTCATTCCCTGCCTCCCCATACTTGATTCTTCTACACATAGCTGCTTCCATTTTCAGTATAAGAGACAGAAAATTGCAGTACTTTCTTCTATTCCAACAATTGTGTAGTCAATGCTTCCACAATTCTTGATCTTTCAGTTTGAGACAGCTCCTTATTCTGGCCTCCAGTCCTGCAGACTAGGGATGAGTAAAGTCAGCCCTAGTCGGGTTAAGGCCATGTTCCAGCAACAGCTGTTTTGGGTGCAAAAACCAGAAACTTGAACTCGCATTAGTTCAAGTACAAAGAAAGCCAATACTGGCGATACAGGGGCACTGTTCTTGGTTTTACATAGTCTAAGGACAGGGAAGAAGTTAGGACAGATTTCACGTGAAATGAAAAGTTGGGAAACAAAAATGTTTTCTATACACTTTCACTTTTGCATCTGACAGGACAAAATCTACAAAGAATAGATTAAATTCCTGCAGTTGAACCTTAAAAAGCCACTGGGGGAAACAGAACAGGGGAAGTATGGCTCAGCCACCAGCCATTGCAAAGAAAAAGAAAAGTCAAGATTTTAACTAAAACTTGAATACGAACTAAGGACATGTTAGGGCTTCCCAGCTGGTGCTAATGGTAAAGAACCCACCTGCTGATACAGGAGACGTAAGAGATGTGAGTTCAATCCCTGGGTCAGGAAGATCCCCTGGAGGAGAGCACAGCAACCCACTCCAGTATTCTTGCCTAGAGAACCCCATGGACAGAGAAGCCTGGCAGGCTACAGCCCATGGGGTGGCAAAGAGTCAGACACGACTGAAGTGACAGCACACACACGTACAGGGACACATTAATAGAGGTACTGGACCTAGAATAAAGAAAGTGATTGTTTTCCTTATAATTCATACCACATCTGGAATACTCTGCTCTATTCTAGATACCATGAGAAAAATAGAAAAACTGAAAATGTCTAATGCACAGTGGTCAGATTGGTAAAAACTTGAAAACCTAGCGAGAGGAATTCACTGTTCTTGTCAAATATTTGAGGGGCAGTTAGTTAGGAATATTCTGTGAGGCTTTGAGGAACTAGGATTGATTAGTGGAAGCTGTGAAAATGGAATAGTCTGTGGTGGGTGACATTCAGTGTCAGAGGGGTCATGTGCAAGCTGGATGGACACCCATATGCTTATCGAGTCTTTTTAGCACATGGCCCAGTATGGAGGGAGAAAACTCATAGGTTACATTTTTTTAATCTCAAAGTCGTTTTTTTGAATTCCATTGGGGAAATTGTTTTACAACTTAGACGGCATTCTTTAACAAACAGCAGAATGTTGGGAAATTTTGAAACTTCTGTGTAGGCATTAAAATGTTAATACACGGACCTGTTTGCAAAATAGCAACTTTTTAACCCTGTACTCTGGTGTAGCCCTTGAATTCACAAAATGCTCTTACATGAATTATTTTATTTTGGAAACATCTCTTACAAGGTAAATATTACTATCACCAGAAAACAGGCTTAGAGAGACAAAATGACTTGCCAAAGATCCTAGAGAATGAGGATAATGTTCAAGCAATACCTAGTTCTTTCCATTCAATGTAAACTTAAATGATCAAGATGGGTTATTAAATGAGACATAGGCTCAATAAAAGACTAAGACCCAACCATAGGGCTGTAGAATACATCCCTACCCCAGCAGCTGGCCACCATATTGCTAAAGGTCTATTTATAGCAAGCTCTTTTCACTAACATATATTGTCCAGCTAAAAAGAAAAGGAATACTAAATGAACCCCCAAAGAGATCTACACGGAGAGAGAATTCACTTAACATTTAACATTGGGAGTAATAAAGTTGGAGGATATTTACAAGAATATTGTAAGTTGTGGTGGACAGATTATTAATAGCCCTGAAAGTCTGTTTGAAGAATTTGGACATTACAAGTTATAAAATTCTCATTATGCCTCTATTTTATTCTAAGCATTATCAAACAGGCTATATGGTGTCTGTTTGGCCAGTATCACTGGAGAACCTTTAATTCATTAATGTATCTCAAGAATTTCAACAGCTTCAGAGATGGGAAGTAGTATATGGAAGTAGAAGCATGTGATAATTACATGCAACTGCTTTTGCATACATTCTTATTTGATTTTTATAGCATCTTTGTAGGAATTGGACAGTATGAAATCATGTGTCATTGTCCCTTTATAAACTCTAAAACATAATAAGAATTAAAATATTTATGTAGTATTAAAACAACCCTATGAAGTAGGGCAAAGCTTATGTTTTAACTGCACTTTACTAACCTGGAATCTGAGACCCAGAGAGATTAACTGACTTTTCCAAAGTCACAAGGTCAATGGCAGAGTCAGTACTGTTAGTAGAGTGTAGTAGGAAGAGAACCAGTTTAGAGGTCAAAAAAGTGAGGTTCCAAAATATCTGTGATAGTAATTAGTCATGTGACCTTTGGAAAGTCAGTCATTCCCCTTCTGAGTATTAGTCTTTTAATTTGTAAATTGCAGTTCATTGTAAAAATATGACATTACCTTACAGAAGCTGTGAAAGCTGTGTCTTTGCTCTTCCGTGCTCCTTTCCTTTCTCCACTCTCCTTAACCTTTTCAGGTTTTCTGTACCCAATAATCTGAGCAGACACGTGGGCTGTCACTTTCCAGCTCACCTCTTAGGATTGCCTGGTATGGTCTTTCTTTTACAATTTCCCTTATATCTAAATCAGTATTAACATTCTCTAGTTCAACACCCCAAGTGAGGAAATATGATTGGTTTAAGTTAGGGGGAAATACACCTAAAGACATTAAAGCTATGCCTTGAGAAGTCAGACTGAGGACATGGACTTTAAGAAAGAAGGGGAGATGGGAGAAACACTTACTGCAGAAGCGCCATACAAACTAAATATTAGTCACTGTTCTGATTTGTAGTCTAGGTGCCTTCCAATGGTCCATATATCAGGAAAGACAAGCCACAATGGGAAATTACCTTCTGGGAAATTCCAACAACTGATCTCTGATGTAAGTCATAAACAGTAAATTAGTTACTTATGGATTCCATATGCCATTATTTAAATTTTTCTACCAGTTGAGAGAAAACCAGATCTTATTCTTAGACTTGTGCGGTATCTTGTGAGTGAAGATTTCATTTCTAATCAGTCTCTTTTGCCCCATTGGGCAAGTTCCAACATAAAATACTTTATCCTCTAATGACTTGTATATACTTTAAGCTTAAAGTATACACTTGAAGCTCTTCCTAAGAGATTGGAAAAAAAAAAACTCATAATCTTCTTTAAAATATAGAATTTTAGAGTTCACAGTTATCTTTGAGTTACTTTAGACCACCTTCCTATTTTATAAGGGCATCCCAATTGGCCCTAGTGGTAAAGAATCCACCTGCCAATACAGGAGAAGCAAGATCTCTGGGTTAGGAAGATCCTCTGGAGTAGGAAATGCAATCCACTCCCGGATTCTTGCCTGGAAAATTCCGTGGACAGAGGAGCCTAGTAGGCTACAGTCCACAGGATAGCAAAGAGTCAGACACAACTGAACAACTAACACTTTCACTTTCTTTTCTCTTTCCTATTTTTTTATTGCTGAGGAAGCAAAAGGTCCTAAGAGGTTCAGTGACTGCTCTAAGATACAACGGCTGGCTGAAGGCAGTGAGTGTAGGACCCTGCATTTGGCTTGGCTCTTATACAAACACTAGCACTTTATTTTCTAATGAGTCTAATAAATAAAATGAAGTTTTCTCCACACACAAATTTTTCGGACAACGAAAACTTAAGGACTAAATAATTGTCAGTCGTTTTTCTGAAATCAGTCCTAATGTGTATATTTCATATTTTCCTTCCTGTAAAGACAAAGTAAGTGGAACTTCACTTTGCCTTTCAAGATGCCTCATTTAGCATTATGATTGTTAATTACTGGGTTATTGTAAATGGAAATCTTAAAAGACTATTGGAAATATGAAAAGTTTGGTCAGCAGTGATTCTCTGTGTCTTAGTAGAAGTTCTAAAAATATTTGTTAGTGGATTGGTTCTGCACTTTGGCTATCAAATTCTTTGTTGTTTGTTGTTGCTACGGACTGTAGTTGGCCAGTCTTCTCTGTCCATGGGATTTCCCAGGCAAACGAACACCAGAATGGTTGCCACTTCCAGGGGATCTTCCCAAACCAGGAATCAAACCCAGGTCTCCTGCACTGGCAGGCCTTCCTATACTTCTACCACCGCATCGCCTGGGAAGCAGAGGGACTCAGTCATGCATAGACATGTATCCATTCTCCCCCAAACTCCCCTCCCATCCAGGCTGGCATAGAACACTAAACAGAGTTCCATGTGCTATACAATAGGTCCTTGTTGGTATATATACAGCCTTGTGTTCCTGTCCATTCCCAATTCCCTACTATCCCTTCTCCCAATTTGTCCCCTACTCCCTGCAACCATTAGTTTGTTCTCGAAGTCTGTAAGCCTCAAAATTAGTTCTTTGTAATTTTTCTTTAAGTTTGAGATTTTTAAAAACTATGCTTGTATATTTTAAAACTTAGCTCTTCCTGACTCAAAGATCACCTTCTCAGTGAAGTTTTCCATGACAATCCCTTTAAAACTGCAACCTCTGCCCAGCACTCCCCATACCCCTATACTGACTTGTTTTCTTCACAATATTGATGCTCAAACATTGTATATAATTTACTCATTTGTTCTCTATCTGTGTCTTTACCCCACTCTGTCCCATTACAGAATGTATGTTCTTTGAAGGCAGGACTCTGTTTTTGTTCACTGTTATAAACTAGTGTTTAGAACAATAGCTAGTATAGAGTGGGTACTTAATAAACACTTATTAAGTCACTGAATATAGTTGGTTGTTTACTTTATAAACTGATGACTTTTTTGATCATCAAAAACCCAGAAGGCATTTCGTTCCAAACAAACTGGTCTAAATATGTTAACTAAGGTAGGGGATTAAGGGTTCTTAAAACTCAATTTTCTCATCCCAACTTCTAACTAAAAATACAATTCTAGAAAAGCAATTACATAGATCTCACAAGCTTGTAATAAAATTCATTGCTCTGTTTCACATATTAACATGTGGCTCATTTAAGATCATCCGTATCTTGTACATGGATGGATGAACGGATAAAGAAAATGTGATATATACATAGAATGGAGTATTACTCAGCCTTAAAAAGGGAAATAAATTCTGTCATTTGCAACAACATGCACAAACTTGAAGGTTATTATGCTGCATGAAATAAACCAGTCACAGAAGGACAAATACTGCACAATTCACTTACAGAGGGTGTCGAACATAGTCATACTCATAGATGCAGAGATCAGAGCACTGGTTACCAGGGGTAGGAGGCAGGGGGAAACAAGGAATTGCTAATCAATAGGTATAGAGTTTCAGTTATTCAGATAAAGTTTAGAAATCTGGTGTACAATATTGTGCTTAGAGTTAACAATATTGTTTTATACACTTAAATATATGTTAAGAAGACAGATCACATGTTACAAGTTCTTGCTATAATAAAATAAAAAAATATATTTTTAAATATATTCCTTGCTTATATTTAGATTTTTGTCACACAGTTCTCGATATATACTACTTCCTGAATATTAATTATTTCTTGGTAGTCCACAGACCACTTTTCATTAAATCAAAATTTTGCCTTTCTAATATTTATGGATTTCACTTGTATTGAAATGATATATTGACTCAGAAATTTAGCAGCACTATGCATATTTAAGCTTACTTTGAGTAACATTCTAAAAATTGTCACTTAATTAGAAATAAACATCAATAATTTACATCAACTTTAAACCTTGTTGGTTGGTAGATATGTATTTTTAATTCACTTTCTCAAATATCAGTGATCACTTTGGCATTCAAGACATTTTGAAACATCTGCATCTCCACCCATCACCGCACAACTCACAAAATAGAGATTTGACTTTTTACGCCCTGGAAATATGTATCTTTATTTAAAAATAGGGCTACTTATTGATAACACTGCACATCTATAAGGCAATTCTAAATCCAGGGCAATGCTGTAGTTTCTTGGGTAAGGAAATATTATTTTCCAGTAGTGCTTAGTGTCCACTTTTTCATGCATGTTCTGTTTGTGGTTCTAAAACTGCTCATAAATTAACATGACAATCACCATAATTGCACATGGTAGCCGAGAATCGATTTTCAATATGGTCATTCATATTATAACTGAGCATGTAAATCTATATATGGCATCAGTCGTGTGCTATCAATTCTTTACATTACTATACAGATTTAGATATTGCCTTAAGAGACAGCATAAATTCCAATAAAAATGATGCCAATGAAATTTTAAATATTTTGTAAAATCTTTTAGGGTAACAATAATTTATGATACGCAAACCTACTACAATACTTGATATGTAAAATTCATGATTCATTACCAGATCTAAGAACTGCATTAAGAATTATATTAAAAATCTGATGGTATTGCTTCAGCAAAGTTTTGCCTGATTAAAATTAATTTTAAAAACTATCAGGGCTTCCTTGGTGATCCAGTGGTTAAGACTCCGTGCTCCCAAGGCAGGGGACAAAGATTTGATCCCAGGTAGTGAAAATAATATCCCACATGCTGCACTGTGTGGCAAGATTAAAAAATAAAATAAAATGCACACTGGTTCGTTAAAGCATTTTTAAAAACTATCAAAAAGTTCTACTGAATCAAAATATATTGTCTAATTTGGCACACTGCTACAGATGTTGCATTAAAATATTAATCATAGCATAATTAATGACATTTCTAAAATGAAAGGAAGAGTAACAATTATTATTAAATAAATATATACTAATTTATTAGTTCCATATTCCTTTATATTATCTAAATATCACCGGTTCATCAACAAAAGGCCAGACATGCCAACCATAATTAAAATCAGTCATCCTTTACATTTTCTGACTTTGAGTTATAAAACAGTAACATAGTTCCTCATATTTTAAAATTTTTGTTATTATAAATGTAATCCTTCCAGTGTAGGGAGATAAAAGATATTTAGCAATGTTAGCTTAATTTTTAACATGTAAACATTCAGGAATATAGTGTATGAGCCCCCACAAATGCAAGGGTTAATTTATTAAAAGTCATTACATAAATATATAAAGTATTGTTTCATTCCCAAGGATTTACACCTTATTTACCTGCCTCATTTACAGTTTATTGGTTGTTATAGTTTGTGATGCTGAAAAAGGATACCACCCATACTAAACAACCACACTGAAGATTACAAAACAAAGACAAAATGCAGTAATAGGTTTTTTTCGCATCTGCAGTGCTTTCTCTTCATCATTGGTTGTCTGTGCCTCATCCGATGTTGTCTCAACCCGGGAATCAGAGTTTACTATTTTCGTGAACAGACGGTACAGAATGAATCTTGGAGGAGCAGTGCCTGCTGGTGCTCCAAGTGAACCACGTGTAGATATGCACAACCTTCAGTTTCCTGCCCTCTGGAGCTCACTGTTGGCAGTAAACAGACATTGAATGAACCATGATAGATCCAGGATTGGGAGAGAATTTGACCAGAGCCCTGTGTACATCAGGGCCTACAGGCTGGTTGCAGCCTGATTTCAGTTTGGTTCAGTCCTGTAACAGGAATTTAAGCTGTGGAGTCTGAATGCAAGGCCTCTTGAGAAAGATGTACATTTACGGAGAAAGCATGAAGGTTTAGGTTGTTGTGTAACCTGGATGTCCAGAGTTGAAAAGCTTGCGGCTGCTTTGAAAAATGAATTATTATATTAAATTTTGGTTATAAAGCTTTTAACTTCGTAGCCTTCCTGTCTGAAGAAATAAAATACTTTAAATGAAAAAAAAATGCAGTAATAGGATAATAATAGAAATTGGTTGCACATTAAGACATTGACGGGCTTCCCTGAGAGCTCAATTGGTAAAGAATCTGCCTGCAATGCAGGAGACCCTGTTCAATTCCTGGGTCGGGAAGATCCGCTGGAGAAGGGATAGGCTACCCACTCCTGTACTCTGGGGCTTCCCTTGTGGCTCAACTGGTAAAGAATCTGCCTGCAATGAGGGAGGCCTGGGTTCAATCCCTGGGTTGGGAAGATCCCCTGGAGAAAGGAAAGGCTACACACTCCAGTATCCTGGCCTGGAGAAGTCCATGGACTATACAGTCCATGGGGTCACAAAGAGTCAGACACGACTGAGTGACTTGCACTTTCACTAAGACACTGACTTCTGTGTTGTTTTATTTCCAGTCCTACAAAGACAGTATACTTTGTTTACTTTATTATGAACTAATAAATATAACCTATAGATACTAATAGAATTGTTATATATATCATGTCAGAAATTATTATTATGAGCTTAAGAGATTCTAACAGAAATATTAGAAAAAAGATTTAGTCTAGGTATTCTATTAAAAGGTATGCAAATCTATTAATGATAATTAGAGTTATATATTGACAATGTTCAGCCTCATTAAATATTTAAATAAATTAGTGATGAAGATGAGGGCCTCGATCTTGACCCAGGTGCTTTTGAGACTCCCTGTTTCTACAGTATACCGGCATTTCTAAATGTGAACAATTCTAGATGCTTTGATACTAAAAACATATTTGAGATGGATTTTATTATTGAAATATATGTATACATCATTTTATTGCTACATCTCTTTCTCCCCCAAAATATCTCTTCTACATCAAGTAACTTCTCTGTGGCTTCCTGGTAATGTATACATTTCCCATTTTAAAGATTTCTCTACTAGGTAACCCTTCGGGCTTCCGTGGTGGAAGGGTAATAAAGAATCACCTTGCAGATGATAAAGAATCTGTCTGCAATGCAGGAAACACAGGTTTGATCCCTTGGTCTGGAAGATTCCCTGGAGAAGGGAATGGCAACTGTCTCCACTATTCTTGCCTGGAGAATCCCATGGACAGAGGAACCTGACTCCGTGGGGTGGCAAAGAGTCAGACACGACTGACTGACTAACACACACACTACACTACATTCTCCATTGTACAAGCAGTTTCAAATTAGAGCATACAGGAGTACATCAAGATGTTTCTGCTGGAGACGAGTGGGGAAGAATGGAAAGGATGCTTGAAGGGAAGGCTAAAGAAAAAGGGAAACCTAGAAGTTGATGGAGGATTTTGGAAGGAACAAAGGTAGCTGTGGTCTGGAGAAATTTAAGGAAAGAACCAAGATATGTAAAGGAGTTTGAAATTAAGGAGTTTGTCGTGTACTTTATTTAAACTTACCTCTTTCACTTTATAGCCTTAAAGTGAGTTCGATTTGTAGGCTGTAGTCTTTTCTAATATCACTGAAAAGAAATTAAGGTAAAAATTTTTTTCAAATCATTTGCTACCTGAAATCATCTCTATGCACAAGTTGTACACAGAAATGTGTGGAGAAAGCAGAGGGCTTAGGATGAAGCCCTAGGAAACTGCCATCCTGCAGTCCGGTAGCAAAGAGTCAATAAAGAGGGGACAGAGGGAGAGGAGAAGGAGCAACCACACGGATTCAGCAAATCAAGAAAGATAGTGTTCGGAGCATAGAGTGGTCATGCTGCTGAGAGGTAAGGAGGAGGCAGAAAACTGGCCCTTGGGTTTGGCAACATGACAAGTGACATGGACAAGGACATTCTTGAGGCCTGATGGGAATGAGAGCCAGATATAAGTGGGTCGAAGAGAGACTTGGAGGAGGAAAAAAATGACAACCATCTACATAGCAAAACCTTACCAGAAGGTTTTCAGGGAAGGGGAACAAAGAAAATGTGGCTGCTGGAAGAAGGGCTACGGGAGGAAGAGGAACACTTTTTTACCTGTGACCAGAGAAAAGCAGGAAAGATGGCTGTGAATGCAGGAGTGGGCATGTCTGATACTGATGGGAAGAGCATGGTTTCATGAAATGCGGGCAAGGACTGAGATGGAGGGCATGCAGGTGGGTTGAGTTACAGATTCTTAAACTTAGCTTCACATTGGAAGCTAAGTTATGTGGCAAGTTTTAAATAGTCCTTATGTGCAGATCACACCCCCAGAGATACTGATGTAATTGAAATGGGGTGAAGGTAGGAGATTATGAGTTTCTACATCTTCCCAGCTTATTCTAATAGCAGTAAATTTTGAGAAGCACCAGGTAAGATGTTTGAGGATAGAGAACACATTAGGCATCAAGTCCAGACTGCCTATTACGTGAAAACAAAAGAGATAGGGATCATTTCTTGCTTTCAAGGAACCTACAAATCCATAAGCCATTCAGAAATCTTCTGTTCAGGAAATCTGAAAATAGGCAATGGCAACCCACTCCAGTACTCTTGCCTGGAAAATCCCATGGACGGAGGAGCCTGGTAGGCTGCAGTCCATGGGGTCGCACAGAGTCGGACACGACCGAGCGACTTCACTTTCACTTTTCCTTTCATGCATTAGAGAAGGAAATGGCAACCCACTCCAGTGTTCTTGCCTGGAGAATCCGAGGGACGGGAGAGCCTGGTGGGCTGCCGTCTATGGGGTCGCACAGAGTCGGACACGACTGAAGCGACTTGGCAGCAGCAGTAGCAGCAGCAGCATTTTAAATATATTAAAGAAAGCAAGGTATAAGTCGTATTCAATTATGCAAAATAAGGGAAATAAGGAATCAATTTTAGAGTTGATGGTTCAAGGAATGCTTGTTATAGGAGAATAACGAGCTACATTCTGAAGAAGTGAAGGGGGAAAAAATGAAAGATGTCTGAAGGACATTTCAGATAAAGACAGCAATGTGAACAAAAGCAGGTGATCAAAAAAATATGGGGGAAACATATTTCTGGATAACTGGGGTACAGGGATGGGAGAGAGAATTTTCACTACATACCTCTTTTTTTAGCCTTTTAAGCTGTTGAAGTGTGTAAGCATTTAACCCCTTCAAAAACAGGTAGATAGATATGTAGGTAAATTTTTATCTTAAAAGATCAGTCTGGATTGAAAGACAAGAATAGTAAAAAGCGAGGGCCGTGAAATATGAAAGAGCCAGTTGATAAAGGTGTTAGAAGTATTAACAGTATCCATAGGAATATGGTCTGTTTTCTCTGTCTTTTCACCTGAATAATAGTTTAAGTCCACAAGGCAGCACAGAACTGTAGAGAAGCGGGGCTTGGCAGGCGCCAAGCAAACAGCCACTGTGGAGCTCTGTATTTGATGAGCTGATCTAATCCTTCTACTGACATAAAATGTAGAATTGGATGAAATGCGTTTCTTATTGCTATTCATTGGGAAAAGAAATCTTTTTTTGTTTGTTTGTTTGCTTGTTTTACAGTATTTGCAGCCCTTAAGTCATTAATTACTTGAAAGAGATACTCATGTTCTTTCGCGTGGTCTCTTCTGTCAAAGAGTGCTTGTGCTTACTCTCAGTCGCTCAGTCCTGTCCTGCTGTTTGTGACCCCATGGACTGTAGCCCGCCCGGCTCCTCTGTAGGGGGGTTTCTCAGGCCAGGATACTGGAGTAGGTTGCCATTTTCTCCTCCAGAGGATCTTCCCTGGCCCTTCCCTTCCTCCTACATTGGCAGAGACAATAGGGCAAAAGGTTATATGTTTTCTCTTTAATTCTCTTTTCATGATTTACAATTATATTGTAAAACAATTTTTCATTAATGCAAGATGTTTAAGTGCCTTAAACAATTTAGAGAAAAGCTTAGTTCAAGGGCATAACAGCACTGAGTATTGACTGCAAATTGAAATTATAAATTACTGAAAACAAGTTAAGCCACAGTCAATGTTACCTGTTGCCCTTCAGTATGGTACTAAATTTACCTGTAAGTTTTTGAATAGGTGGAACTGTATTAGGTGCTGAGGTAAAGCCAACACCAAGACTTGGTATATTGAAGAAAAGCATAAAACAGTGAAACAGGTACATTATGAAAGTATCATCTCTTTACTCTGGCATCTTTTACTGGAAAACTTTGGTGTGCTTATTTGCTTTACTTTTAAAAATTAATTTAGGAAACTTTTCACTTTTGGAAAGTAAAAATAATCATTGAAATATTACCAGTATTCATTCTTCCTGCTAATAATGTAATAAGGGTTTAGAGTTGAAAAAGTACCTCCCCTAGCTCCTGCAGTCTTTACAATAACCATGTTACCCTTCCCATCTTGCCCAAGAGAAGTGCAGTATTCACAGAGATTGATGTGACCAATGTCCCCTAACTGGGCAGTATCAATGTCAGATCCACATGTCTGAATTCAATTTTCCTTTTATTCTAGTCCTGTTTTATTGCTCCTTATCTTTTGTGGTTCACATTGGTACACTGTGAACTCTTGTACAAATTCCCTGTATGTTATTTTAGTACAGCCAAAGCAAAACAAAATTAACAATAAAAACATTTAGAGAGATAAACTTGTTTGTTAAAGACAGCTAGCAACATCAAACAATAAAAGATCCTCACATGGTGAAACCAGAGTGGCTGAGGAGCCATCCTCGTTTGTACAAATCAGATATTGGGGTTACTCTTTACAAAAAACAAAATTAAAGGGCAAACCACGATGTAAAACAGTTTCAGACCCAACAAAGGAGGGGCCATGTGTGTTGAACTTAAGCGTTGCAAGACTACAGAGCAAAGTTTACAATTTTTTCCCTTCCCCACCATGAAGATAACATGGTAGCAGTTTCATTGCCTTCAAAAAAATTTTTTTGAACTTTGCCTGAAATTTTCAAAATATAAATACCCAATTTCAACAATCATCAACATTTTGCCAAGTTTATCTTTCCTGCATTAAAAAATTTTTTTATTTCGGTTGAAACATTTTAAAGCAAATTCCAAACATGTTTTCATAAATATTTTTGAGTATTTTTTAATAGAAACATGTTACCCTAAATATTTTAGTGTGCCTCTTTACAAATAATAAAATAAGGGACATTTCTTTACATAACTAATTGCTATTAATTTATTTTATAACATTAATGATAATTCATTAATATTATCTAATGCTAAGTTCATATTCAACTTTCCCGAATTATCTAAACATAAAAACAAAAGAAAAACAAAACTAGGGACAAAACATCAGCTTGCAAAGAAGGTTCACACATACTATTGGGTTGTACTGTCTCTTTAATTCTTTTTTTAAATTTCTCAATTTAGAACAGAGTTCTTCTCTCTCTCTCTCTCTCTCTATCTCTCAATCTCTCCCTCTCTCTTCCCCTTCTCTTCTCACTACTATTTCCTTATTGGGAAAACCAGGTCAATTTTCCACTTCATATATGTGGCTAATAATGGTCCTTTGCATTGCCTGTCTGGTGTTCTTTGATTTCCAATGGACAAGAAGTTAGTCCTAAAGACTCAAATAGATATGAAATAAACTACACAGCCTCATCTATAAATATTCTTTTACAAAGATTACTCCATGTATACTTAGAAATATTTTTCTTTCAATCTTCAGTGGAATATACCACGAAGAAAAAGTGGTTTTACCATAGATTTATGAACTTTAAGTGATTCATGTGAAGGTTGCAAAATGGGATTTTTTTTTCTAATTTTATTATTTCTTCTATATTTATTAACTGGAATTCTTTTGTTTAGAAGAAATTTTCCTCATTAATTAATTCAGTATAAACTGCAATATGGGCTTCCTTGGTGGCTTAGATGGTAAAGAAACCACCTGCACTGTGGGAGACGTAGGTTCAATCCCTGGGTCAGGAAGATACTCCAGAGAAGGGAATGGCAACCCATTCCAGTATTTTTGCCTGGAGAATCCCATGGACAGAGGAGCCTAGTGGGCTACAGTCTATGGTAGGGGCAGAGTCATACATGAATGAGCGAGTAACACATTCACTTTTCACTTCAAAATGGAATACAGTTCATTGCATAGAGATAAGATGTACTGTTCACCTCTCCCCCTATAACTGTTAGTTTTTAGAGTAATGAGTTGATACTGTGGACACTTCCAATGGCATTCAATGGACTTTCTTTTCTCTTCTCTTTCTCCTTCCCTCCTCCTATCCCTTCCTTCCTCCCTCTCCCTCTTCTCTCCACTGTCCCATTTCTTCCCCTCTTCTCTGTCTAAGTTGAACTCATTGCTTTTTCTCATTTCAATGTGTTGGGCTTACACTTAAAGGTATTATTTCAATGTTCAAATTACCCCCATTTTGGCCAGTGGGAGAATCTTCACACTTTTTTCTATGTCCTTTTTGCAGGATTTCACTATCTTTGATAGTGTCCTTACTTTCTGGGACAATATAATATTATAATATCACAAACCCATCACATACGTTTTTTGCCCCAGCCCTTGGAGTCAGTCACTTCTCCAATGACTGCTTTTAGTAGGAAATGGTATTTAGAGACAGGGATCTTGCCATTATTTACTGCTAGTAGCTGGTCATTGTTTCTAAGGCTTTTCCTTAGAGAGATTTAAGATACAGAGCTTTGCCTTTTTGTTTTTTAAAGAACCAAGGAAAATTTATATTTTTTCACTGATATTCCCATTCAAATATAAGATTACAGGGTCTTTTTTCTGGTTTTATATTCATATCTCTTTTTCCCCTTATGCTAAATTACTGATACTTAAGGAAATTAACGTACTTCCTTATCCTATTATATACTTGTAATAATTTTAAAAGTAACAATACTGATATTATTCCCAACATTGACTATTTAAAGAATTATAAGACTTCTTGGTATTTGTGTGTGTGTGTGTGCCTTTATAGTATATTCCAACTCATTGAAAAAGACCCTGATGCTGGGAAATATTGAAGGCAAAAGGAGAAGGGGGCAGCATAGGATGAGATGGTTAGATAGTATCACCAACTCAATGGACATGAATTTGAACAAACTCCAGGAGATAGTGGAGGACAAAGGAGCCTGGTGTGCTGCAGTCCATGGGGTCACAAAGAGTCAGACACCACTTAACAACAACAATAATATATTCCACTAAAGATTAAGAGTAATACTACTTCTAAGTTTACTTGGATATACTTTCTTCTCTCTGTTAGAAAATGGCATTAACTTAATATCCAGGCAGATTTATTTAGTTGTTTGCTTTTAATGTTTACAGACTACTTATTAAGTTCTATTTTTTAATTATATAAAAAGATTTAAAACACACCAAGGTAAAACCTGTGAAACAAGTTTTGCTTCCATCCCTGTTCTCTTTACCCTCCCTCTTACTAACATAATTTTTATTGATTTTTGGCTTATCAATCCACTATTGTTTCTTTTTGCAAATATTACCAAATATGCAACTTATACAAAACACAACATGCTAGATAACCTATTACGTACTTTCTTTCTTTTATATAATTTCCCATTACAGCTCCATCTTATTTCATTAAGTTGATGAACCATAGTTTATTAATAAGTTCTCTATTAATGAAGCCCCCTTGTGGCTCAGGCAGTAAAGAGTCTGCTTGCAATGCAGGAGACCCAGGTTCAATCCCTGGGTTGGGAAGATCCCCTGGAGAAGGAAATGGCAACCCACTCCAGTAAACTTGCCTGGAAAATCCCATGGATAGAGGAGCCTAGCAGGTACAGTCCACAGGGTCACAAAGAGTCGGACTGATCAATTTCACTTTCACTTTTCACTTTTCTCTATTAATGATCTTTTTCTGATGGGTGGGGCCATGCTCAGTAAATCTTTAATCCAATTTTCTGTTGATGGGAGGGGCTGTGTTACCTCCCTGTTGTTTGACCTGAGACCAAACTCTGATGGAGGTAATGAAGATAATGGCGACCTCCTTCAATAGAAAATTGGATCAAAGATTTACTGAGCATGGCCCCACCCATCAGAACAAGACCCACTTTCCCCCACAGTCTCTCCCATCAGGAAGCTTCCATAAGCCTCTTATATTTATCCATCAGAGGGCAGACAAAATGAAAACCACAGTCACAGAAAACTAATCAAACTGATCACATGGACCACAGACTTGTCTAACTCAATGAAATTATGAGCCATGCCATGTAGGGCCAGCCAAGACAGACGGGTCATGGTGGAGAGTTCTGAAAAATGAGGTCCACTGGAGAAGGGAATGGTAAACCTCTTTAGTACTCTTGCCTTGAAAACCCTATGAACAGGATGAAAAGGCAAAAAGATATGACACTGAAATATTAACTCCCCAGGTCAGTAGGTGTCCAATAGACTACTGAAGAAGAGTAGAAAATAACTCCAGAAAGAATGAAGAGACAGAGCCAATCCACAACAGTTGTGGCTGTGACTGGTGATAGATGCAAAGTCTGATGCTATAAAGACAATATTGCATAGGGACCGGGAATGTTAGGTCCACTAATCAAGGTAAATTGAAAGTGGTCAAACAGGAGATGGCAAGAGTGAACATCGACGTTTTAGGAATCAATGAACTAAAATGGACTGGAATGGGTGAATTTAATTCAGATGACCATTATATCTACTACTGTGGGCAAGAATTCCTTAGAAGAAATGGAGCAGCCATCATAGTCAACAAAAGTCTGAAATGCAGTACTTGGGTGCAATCTCAAAAATGACAGGATGATCTTTGTTCATTTCCAAGGCAAACCATTCAATATCAAAGTAATCCAAGTCTATGCCCCGACCAGTAGTGCTGAAGAAGCTGAAGTTGAATGGTTCTATGAAAACCTACAAGACCTTCTAGAACTAACACCCAAAAAAGATCTCTTTTTCATTATAGGGGTCTGGAATGCAAAAGCAGAAAGTCAAGAGATACTTGGAATAACAGGCAAATTTGGCCTTGGAGTATAAAATGAAGTAGGATAAAGGCTAACAGAGTTTTGCCAAGAGAACACACTGGTCATAGCAAACACCCTCTTCCAACAACACAAGAGAAGATTTTACACATGGACATCACCAGATAGTTAATACTGAAATCCGATTGATTATATTCTTTGCAGCCAAAGATGGAGAAGTACATTCTGTATTTTCAGCAAAAACAAGACCGGGAGCTGACTGTGGCTCAGATCATGAACTTCAGTTCAGTCACAGTCGTATCTGACTCTTTGCGACCCCATGGGCTGAGGCACTCCAGGCTTCCCTGTCCATCACCAATTCCCAGAGTTTACTCAAATTCATGTCCATTGAGTTGGTGATGCCATCCAACCATCTCATCCTCTGTTGTTTCCTTCTCTCCTGCCTTCAATTTTCCCATCATTAAGGTCTTTGCAAATGAGTCAGCTCTTTGCATCAGGTGGCCAAAGTATTTGAGTTTCAGCTTCAACATCAGTCCTTCCAATGAATAATCAGGACTGATTTCCTTTAGGATGGACTGTTGGATCTCCTTGCTGTCCAAGGGACTCTCAAGAGTCTTCTCCAACACGATAGTTCAAAAGCATAAGTTTTTCCGCACTCACCTTTCTTTATAGTCCAACTCTCATATCCATACATGACTACTGGAAAAATCATAGCCTTGACTAGATGGACCTTTGTTGACAAAGTAATGTCTCTGCTTTTTAATATGCTGTCTAGTTTGGTCATAGCTTTTCTTCCAAGGAGCGAGTGTCTTTTAATTTCGTGGCTGCAGTCACCATCTGCAGTGATTTGGAGCCCCCCAAAAGTAAAGTCTGTCACTGTTTCCCCATATATTTGACATGAAGTGACGGGACTGGATGCCATGATCTTAGTTTTCTGAATTTTGAGTTTTAAGCCAACATTTTCACTCTCCCCTTTCACTTTCATCAAGAGGCTCTTTAGTTCTTCTTCACTTTCTGCCATAAGGGTGGTGTCCTCTGCATATCTGAGGTTATTGATATTTCTCCCAGCAATCTTGATTCCAGCTTGTGCTTCTTCCAGCCCAGCGTTTCTCATGATGTACTCTGCATAGAAGTTAAATAAGCAGAGTGATAATATATAGCCTTGACATACTCCTTCCCTATTTGGAACCAGTCTCTTGTTCCATGTCCAGTTCTAACTGTTGCTTCCTGACCTGCATACAGGTTTCTCAAGAGGCAGGTCATGTGGTCTGGTATTCCCATCTCTTTCAGTATTTTCCACAGTTTATTGTGATCCACCCAGTCAAAGGCTTTGTCATAGTAATAAAGCAGAAATAGATGTTTTTCTGGAACTCTCTTGCTTTTTCAATGATCATAAAATCTTTATTGCCAAATGCAGGCTTAAATTGAAGAAAGTAGGGAAAACCACTAGGCCGTTCATGTATGACCTAAATCAAAGCCCTTACAATTATTCAGTGGAAGTTACAAATAGATTCAAGGGATTAGATCTGATAGACAGAATGCCTGAAGAACTATGGATGGAGGTCTGTGACACTGTACAGGAGGCAGTGTTCAAGACCATCCCCAAGAAAAATAAATGCAAAAAGGCAAAATGGTTGTCTGAGGAGACCTTTCAGATAGCTGAGAAAAGAAGAAAAGCTAAAGGCAAAGGAGAAAAGGAAAGATATACCCATTTGAATGCATAGTTTCAAAGAATAGTAAGGAGAGATAAGAAAGCCTTCCTCAGTGATCAATGCAAAGAAATAGAGGGAAACAATGAATGAGAAAGACTAGAGATCACTTCAAGAAAATTAGAGATACCAAGGGAACATTTAATGCAAAGATGGGTACAATAAAGGACAGAAATGGTATGGACCTAACAGAAGCAGAAGATATTAAGAAGAGGTGGCAAGAATACACAGAAGAACTGTACAAAAAAGATCTTCACGACCCAGATAAACATGATGGTGTGATCACTCACCTAGAGCCAGACATCTTGGAATGCAAACTCAAGTAGGCCTTAGGAACCATCACCAAAAACAAAGCTAGTGGAGGTAATGGAATTCCAGTTGAGCCATTTCAAATCCTAAAATATGATGCTGTGAAAGTGTTGCACTCAATATGCCAGCAAATTTGGAAAACTTAGCAGTGGCCATAGGGCTGAAAAAGGTCAGTTTTCAATTCCAATCCCAAAGAAAGACAATGCCAAAGAATGTTCAAACTACTGCACAATTGCACTCATCCGACACACTAGCCAGTGTTCTTGCCTGGAGAATCCCAGGGACGTGCGAGCCTGGTGGGCTGCTGTCTATGGGGTCGCACAGAGTCAGACACGACTGAAGTGACTTAGCAGCAGGAGCAGCGGCAGCACACGCTAGCACAGTAATGCTCAAAATTCTCCAAGCCAGGTTTCAACAGTATGTGAACTTCCAGATGTTCAAGCTGGATTTAGAAAAGGCAGAGGAACCAGAGATCAAACTGCCAGCTTCTGTTGGATCGTAGAAAAAGCAAGAGTCCCAGAAAAACATCTGCTTTATTGACTATGCTAAACCCTTCTGATTGTGTGGATGACAACAAACCATGGGAAATTCTTAGAGATATCAGACCACTTTTCCTGCTTCCTGAGAAAACTGTATGCAGGTCAAGATGCAACAGTTAGAACTGGACATGGAACAACAGACTGGTTCCAAATAGGGAAGGAGCCGAAGAACTGATGCTTTTGAACTGTGGTGTAGGAGAAGACTCTTGAGAGTCCTTGGACTGCAAGGAGATCCAACCAGTCCATTCTGAAGGAGATCAGCCCTGGGTGTTCTTTGGAAGGAATGATGCTAAAGCTGAAACTCCAGTACTTTGGCCACCTCATGCGAAGAGTTGACTCACTGGAAAAGACCCTGATGCTGGGAGGGATTGGGGGCAGGCGGAGAAGGGGACGACAGAGGATGAGATGTTTGAATGGCATTACCCACTGGATGGACACGAGTTTGAGCAGGCTGCACGAATTGATGATGGACAGGGAAGGCTGGCATGCTACAGTCCATGGGATCTCAAAGAATTGGACATGACTGAGCGACTGATCTGAACCGATCAACGATCACCTGGGTTATTTCCAGTCTTTTGCTCTTACAAATACTGCCATGGAAAGTAAACCTGTGCATAAGTCATATTTTTACAATAACAGTCTTTTTAAAAGTATGGACTAATGGGGACTTCCCTGGTGTCCAGTGGCTAAGACCCTGCACTCACAATGCAGGGGTCCTAGATTGGATCCCTGGAAACTAAATCCCACATGCTGCAACTAAGAGTTCACATTCTCAACTAAAGAACTTGCATGCTGAAAATAAAGATCCTGCATGCTTCAACAAAAATCGAAGATCCTACATGCAGCAATAAGACCCAAAGCAGCCAAATTAATTAATTAATTTTTTAAAAGTAGAGAATAATGAAAACAAGGATTCTTTAGTAGGGAATGTTTGCCAAAACTTATCCTTCTATTTTACAGTATTGGCAAATGAAATCAGCATACTAATAATAATAGATTACACATACGTAGGTCGCACAGAATTGGACACGACTGAAGCGACTTAGCAGCAGCAGCAGCAGCAGCAGCAACAGGTCTCTCAAAAACACCTCTGCCTTCACGTTTTGTGTCTGTAAGCTAGGCAATTAGTTAGGGAGGGCTAACTGCTGTAACAAACATACAAGTATTTGCCTGGTGTTTTTTCTTGGCAGGTGGCTTTTGTGAGATTGATCTCATGGTTTTAATCTCTTATCTTACTTGGAAGTCTCCTGCTTTGCGTCCAACTCTCAATAGAGAAAAAGAGGGTGGAGAAGGCACATTTATTTTTCAAAAGCCCTGATATAGAAATGACACACACCACTTCCACACATCTTGACAAGAAACAGTCACAGGCCACCCCTTCTGCATGGAGCAGGAGTTCTGGTGGAAAGCTCAGGAAGAAAAAATGGATTTGATGAACAATGAGCCAGTCTTGGTCATTTAAGTCTCTGGTTATCTGCTTCATATTCTTCAATATATTTGTTCCAATGTTTCTATAGAAATCTGTAACCCATAAAAAGATCATATCAGTGAAAAGGCGCTGTGTCCCACTTGCAAAATAGCCTTTGGATATGTGTGAAGCAAATGGAACAAAAGAGCCATGACAGGTGCAGTTCTCTATGTGTCTGTATTTTTACATGAGCTATCATTCAACGCAAAGTTTCAGCACCTAGGAGTGACTTGGGGAGATTTGACCTACCTCCAAAATAAGCAGGCTGAATAAAAATGTGATGCTTTGTAAATGCAGTCTCAAGTCATGTCCCCCACTTTTGGGAGGCAATCAGATTGCCACAGACAACCAAGAGTAGAGCCTCAATATTTCGGATCCCATCTGAGAATTTTTAATATATCATTGGAAACAGAAACTGAACTACGGTTTAAATCAGCCACAAAGAATGTTTGTAAACCTACTTAATAGAGAACACAAAATACAGAAATTTCCAAATATATATTATAAAAGTTCTTGATCTTTGATACATTTATAAATCATTAATGCTATTATAAATTCTTTTTTAAAGCATATCTACTAATACTGTTCTGGGCAAAACTATTTTCTGGTCACTTGGAGTGTTATATATGATCTTTCTAGGTGGCGCTAATGGTAAAGAATCCACCTGCCAAAGCAGGAGATGTAAGAGACATGGGTTCGATTCCTGGGTCACAAAGATACCCTGCAGAAGGAAATCGCAACCCACTCCAGAATTCTTGCCTGGGGAATCCCACGGACAGAGAAGCCTGGGGGGCTACAGTACAGAGTCGCAAAGAGTTGGAGATAACTATATTTGTTCTTGGCAAAACTATTTACTGGTCACTTGGAGTTTTATATATATCCATATGTAAAAGTATTATACCTTTGCTATATGTTTATTTTTATACATATCATATATATATTTATTTATCAAGTGCTCTGTAATTTATAATATTCATTAATTTGAAACAGCACTTTCTGTAAAATTAGTAAAGTTTTATTACAAAATCAGTATTGTGAAACAGGTTCTACATTATAATAATATACAGTAACTCTTTTCTCTCTTCTTCAAATTTTTATAAAATTCCTGAATTGTCAGCTAAGTTTGGACAAAAAGTGATTTGTTTCATTTTTGAGAATTAAAATGAGTACACTGTTTTACTTTAAAAACAGGAAATAAAAATCTAAACAAAGAGCCAGCATGTAAATTTCCATATCCTGTGGTGAAATATGATGAATGACCTGGCCAGCTCTTGCCTAGACTTGTTGGAATAATCTATTAATGGAGGAAGAGTTCATCTCAGGCTGCTTCCTGCTGAGGTTCTGAGCAGTAGAGAAGGCTTATCGAAGAAATTAATAACTTATTTCACAACACATCAGGACACGAGAAGATAATGAAAATGGTATTCATCTAGAAAGAATAACATTGATGTCTTCAAAATTGTTCAGAGATTGCATCTATTTCATTTAAGACAGAGAAGATCACAGGTATATATGGTCATGGGCACTAATCAAATCCTCTCCCAAGGTTTTTAACTCAGAAGTACAAAACTATAAAAGACCACAGAGAATGTACATCGGGTCTCTTTTATCCCTGAATGTCCCCTAAGTCTGTTTCTTCATCTTTTAAAATGAAGATAAGCCATGATCACGTCTACCTCAGACATGTTTAGGTTGAAATTTGACCTCTAGGTCAAATTCCATAGAAAACTCATAAAATGCCTTGTAAGTGTACAGAATTTACAAGGCTCAAAAAGTATTTTGAGCAATTGATCTTGCTTAATATCATGCCTCAAAAATCCTAAACCTAGTGATTCGTTAATCATGATCTGATAGCCTTATCTATTCCTTTGAACAAAAGCATTGCTCTTTCATTCTCTGCCTGGGCCCAGACAGTGTGAAATCTCAATGAAAGTAATTCTATAGCAAACTGGGGAAAACTTAAAGCAGCTACAAAAGTAAACAAGATGATTCTCAGATAGATTGTTGGTTGGATTAGTTAGCTTTCACTAGGTTACTCTACGCTGACAAATAATTTCAAGCAACCACTCCCATTCCTACACACACACACACACACAAACACACACACACACACGAATACATAAAGTGAAGTGAAGTCGCTCAGTCATGTCAGATTCTTTGCGACCCTGTGGACTGTGTCCATGGGATTTTCCAGGCAAGAGTACTGGAGTGGGTTGCCATTTCCTTCTCCAACACACATACATAGCACCTACACAAAATAAAGCTGGGAAAGTCTTAGGGAATGGAAAAACGTTCAGCTTCTTCTCTGAGCCATGATTATCCTATTGAGAGGCCCAGGGAGTCACACTTACCTGTGCAAGGTTTTAACAATAGATGTGATGGTCACATCTTTTACATGGTTTTCCCCTGGGGCTGAGTCTGTAGAGGACTGTGCAATATAAACTGAATGGCTTTAAACTTGCCTTTTTTTGTGGTGCTCCCTTAACTTCTCAGGATGAAAGTGGCATTTCGATTCCCAACAGTACTAAGATAGCCTTGTGGAATTTCTGATTTACAGCATTTACCAAATGGACTTTCCTCATTATCTTACAACATTGGGCAAAAAATATTTACTTAATAACCAAGACTTTTGATAAAGCCATTTAGTTTCAGAATTTATGGCAACATCATCATCTTTGGTAAACAGAAGAGAGTGCTGCTGCTGCTGCTAAGTCGCTTCAGTCGTGTCTGACTCTGTGCGACCCCATAGACGGCAGCCCAACAGGCTCCCCCGTCCCTGGGACTCTCCAGGCAAGAACACTGGAGTGGGTTGCCATTTCCTTCTCCAATGCATGAAAGTGAAAAGTGAAAGTGAAGTTGCTCAGTCGAGTCCGACCCTAAGCGACCCCATGGACTGCAGCCTTCCAGGCTCCTCCGTCCATGGGATTTTCCAGGCAAGAGTACTGGAGTGGGGTGCCATTGCCTTCTCCAGAAGAGAGTAGTAAAGACCAAATACAGATTGTTCTTTACCTAGAGTGAGCAATATACATGTGGTAAACATCATCTTACAAGATGTAGTAACTACAGTTTTCTAGTTTAGTGTGGAATCATTACGTCTAGTGAGACACTACGTTTTACTTCTCTAGATCTTTTTGACTGCTCTTCAGCTTTCAGTTGCATTCACTCTTTTCCTTGGTATTGGCGTCTGTGGTGTCAAATTAATTAAACAAGGTTATTAGACTGAGGTGGCTCTAATGCTATGAAAATAGGCTAAAATCTATACCTGTGAATGCCTCAAGGCTATGAAATCAAAACCTAGAGATGACCAATTGCTTTAAGTTAATCAGATCTTTTAAAGCCAATCAAATAATTTCCTTTCTTTGCTTCCAGACTTTCCCTACAGAAGTCTTCTCCCCCAGCTCCTGTTGGTGGAGTGCCTCTAACTACTTCCAGCTTGGCGCTGCCAATTCCAATTGATTGCTGTTTTTACATGTTAAATCGATGATTTTTTAAAACATGTTTAATAACAAGAAACTTTAAGTAAATGTTAGTTACTCAGTCATGTCCAACTCTTTGTGACCCCATGGACTACAGCCCACCAGGTTCCTCTGTCCATGGGATTCTCCAGGCAAGAATACTGGAGTGGGTTGCCATTTCCTACTCCAGGGGATCTTCCTGACCCAGAGATCAAACCTGGGTCTCCTGCATTGCAGGCGGATTCTTTACCATCTGAGTCACCACTTTGTTGAATTACAAATTTTAAAATGGCTCACTTAATTTAAAAGTGGATCCAACCAATTTTTGCTCACATAAACTGTTAAACATGCCTCATGCTATCTTGTAACAGTGCTGACATCATCACCTAAAGTTTCTTTATTAGGTATGCTTCTTAGGATATATCTTTGAAAATTTTTCTTTCACAAACTCTTGCCCTCATTGTCAACATACTTACTAGAAAATTCCACTTGGATTCCCCGAATGTCAGCTTAAACTTTTCATAACGTTCCTGGCTTTCCTCTTTCTTCTCTCCTCTGCTCATCCATGTCTACCCTTTTGGCATTTTCATTATTATAGATGCTACTTCATATCCTAAACCATCAATCCAAAAAACCTGAGCTTCTTCTTGTATGCCCTTTCTCATTTATCTACATCCTTCCTACACTTTCTTAAATGCCACACCCAGTTACTAAATATTACTCAGTCTTCCTTCAAGATTTTACATCCTTGTCTTGGTTTCAGTGTTACATGGTTTTAGGGTTTATACCTAAATGACATACATCAGCTTTACCAGTCTTCTCACAAAAATTTTCTCTTTTATGATTTGGCTTTTACCCCATGCTAAATTAGTACCTTAAAATTGAGGAATGCTGTATTCTCCCCTTCTCAGAAATACTGATGGGTTTCTCAGTGCTGCAGAGTAAAGTGTGTTTCTTTCCCCAAGATTTAGGGTGTTGACTTACTATAACAGTTAAGATCCATTTCAGCAAGTGATAGGCAATCTAAAATTAAAGTGGGGATTTCCCTGGTGGTCCAGTGGCTAAGACTGTGCTATCCCAATGCAGGGGGCCTAGGTAGGTTTCAGGGTTGCATTGAGGCTTTTTACTTTCATGTCAAACGAAGACGGTATGCTAGACAAGGGAAAAGATGTAGGAATCAAAGATACTTTATTTCATCCTTCCCCAGCATCCAATGTGTCTGCCTGCAATGTGGGAGACCTGGGTTCGATCCCTGGGTCGGGAAGATCCCCTGGAGAAGGAAATGGCAACCCGCTCCAGTACTCTTGCCTGGAAATTTTCATGGACAGAGGAGCCTTGTAGGCTGTAGTCCATGGGGTCGGAAAGAGTCGGACACGACTGAGCGACTTCACTTCAGCATCCAATGTAGAGGACACCATCATTATTATCTGCTGCTATGTGATAAACACACGTTGGAGCATACATTGCATACCTTCTCCTTTAATCTTTCAACAACTAGCTGAGAATAGGTAGTACTGTACTCTTTCCATACGCAGAAGGCAATGGCACCCCACTCCAGTACTTTTGCCTGGAAAATCCCATGGATGGAGAGAAGAGAAACTTGAAGCTCCAAAAAGTAACTAAGATGACATACTGAGAAGGAAGCAGAGCAGAGTTCTTGTCTACTTGCTCCAGAGCACATTCTCTTAACCACTGTTCAGTGAGGCAACAGTGAATTCCTATAGCTGGATCTCATAGCAAAGAGTACATATTATCCAAACTGGAAAAGGTATTAACGTTGGCTTCTAAATTACATATCAGGAAGCCTCTGCAGAGCTCAGATTAACTATTACATCAGGTTTCACAGTTTTAAAATGTCATTGTAACAATTCAGTGGGAGAACTGATTAACTCTTGCTACTGACTACAATGTAAAAATTCCTCATTTGTAAGGGGAAGAAAATAACAAAACTCTCTGTCAAATTGTTGGGAACTTCTTCACTGGAACTTACTTACCTACCAGATATGGAGGGGTCCTCTAATTTGATAAACTCTTTCAAACTGAAACTCAAACTACAGTACTTAAGAATACATATATTAAAACTTTTTGACATCAGAAATATATTTAAAAGGTAATACACTATTAAATGCTATAAATATAAAAGATTTAGATCATTATTGTCTTCAAGCAGCTGGACATGTACACAGGTGTTATTAATCTATTAGTTGGACGACTAAGTAGCTGGCATTATGATAGTACTGTGTGTACAGTACTATTTTTTTAGCCCATCATTTGCAACTGATCACATGGACCATCTGTAACTGTCTTTGAATCACGTTAGAAGTTACCCCACTGACATTTACCGAACATTTGTCATGTAGCAAACTGTTTAGCATAGAAAAGTTGACACAGAATAGCTTTGAGGTTTCATTAAATCAACTTTAGACACCAGGCTATAGGTACAACCCATTGATGTGTAATCTCCAGAAAGATACGGGTTATGATTTGATTAAAGAATACCGTCTCACTCCAAGCCCTCTAGGGGTAGACCGACGTGTCTTTTCTGACCAGCAAGAGGGCTTTCATCACCGTTTTTCCCGTGAAAGTATGCCACTGGGGTGGGGTGGCGGGGTTAGGGCATTCAAAAATGGTGAGGAAAGACGAGGGAGTTAGAACTGAAAATGACGTGGGAGCAGTGTATCATGATCAGTCGGTGGCTCGAGACTCGCCCAGTGGGGTTAGAAGACTGAAATCACTATCAAGGATGTGGTCAGGGAAGGAATTGGGGCTCCTCTCACTGGACGCGTTCGCGCCACCTGTCAGACTGAAAAAGCTGGGCGATGCTGAGGGTATCAAGGAAGAGTACCCCGGGCCTCGGAAGAAGGCTGTGGACTGGTGGGTCTCTGCCTTCGAGGTGCTCATTTGGAAGGGGAGGGCAGGAAGTGGGGCGCGCTAGACCCCGCGGAGACTTCACGTGGTCTCCGGAATCAGGTTAGGAGACGAAGGCGAACGGGTGATGGTGGGGTGCGCGATACTGCGTGCCCCTCCCCTGAGCCTCTCAACTCCGCCTCTCGGACACGTGACCTCAGCCAGCGCGGGGGGGCCCCCTAGCTCCCGCAGCATAGCTCGCTCTGTTTCTTCCCTCCCGCCGCTGTGCCCTTCTTCTCCCCAGTTCCAATCCCTCCGCCCTCCCCCACCTCCTTCCGCATGCTCCAATAGGAATTCGAGCTGTGAAGCGCCCGCCCCTCCGCCCTTTTCTTCGCTTTCTCATTGGCTGAAGCTTCAAGGACGCGTCCCGAGGGCGGGTGGCAGCCATTGGTGGGATGAGCAACCCGAGTTCCCGGATGAGGGAACATTCTGCAGTATAAAGGGAGCGGGGAAGGCGGGAGACAGCGCAGTTTGAATCGCGGTGCGACGAAGGAGTAGGCGGCGGGTTCTCGCTGGGTGTCTGACTAGTCCTTTCTCTGCCTTGCTTGTTTGAGCTTCAGGAGAATTCGAAATGGTAAACTTGGTGGAGACGCTCGAAGACTCCGCGGGTTTTTGCCGGCGGGAGAAAAACCCGTTACACACGGAGATGGGGGTGAAGCGGCGACGGTTGGGAACGCGCGGAGACAGGATTTGGAAGAGCAGGGGGAGGTGTTTTGTCGGCGGCGAGCGGAGCAGCCTCGGATCTCGCGGCGGGCGGTGACGGTTGGGTGGCGCGCGCAGCGCCGCTGGGGGCCGGCGGGCGGCGAGCGGGCGGACCGAGGCGCGCGGCCGCGCCGAGCGCGCGGCGGGGGACGGGCGGGCGGGGTCGTCCTTGCGGCGCGCGGCGGGCCGGAGACCCCGGCTGGGCACGGGGCCGCGCTCGCGCCCGAGCCGCGGCGCGGTGGGGGAAGGGCGCGCTGCTCTGGTAATCCTATATTCTGCGTTCCTCCTTCGCTCGCGGGCGTGTGCGCGCCGCAGGCTGGCGGTAAGGCTGGGAAGGACTCCGGAAAGGCCAAGACAAAGGCGGTTTCCCGCTCGCAGAGAGCCGGTTTGCAGGTCAGTGGTGGTTCGTGCATTCTGGGAATCGTGGCGTTTTTCTTTCCTTTTCCTCTCTTGTTTATCATCGCTCTGGATTAGCGTTTCGTCTTTGCGTGGGTGATAGTGTCGCGACTTGGTTTACCGATGCAATAAATATCGGGGCGGGGGGGCGATCACGTGTGTCTGTGCTGGGGCGCGTTGCTGCACCACCGTCCATGCCCCTGCCTTTGGCGCGCGTATAATTATCTTTGACTCGTCTATCTTTGTGCATTTATGTTTGTGTATGCTAAAAACGAAGTTCCCGGTGGGCCGTATTCATCGACACCTGAAATCTAGGACGACTAGCCATGGACGTGTGGGCGCGACTGCCGCTGTGTACAGCGCAGCCATCCTGGAGTACCTCACCGCAGAGGTAAATGGGTGTACGCCTATAATCTGGAAAAGGTTGGGAGGGGGTGGGGGGAGGCGGCGAGAGGGAAGGAGGAAAGTGATGCAAGAAAACTCCCAGGCTCTGAACGCGGCGAGAAGCTTCCGACAACGCTAGGGGGGGCTGGTGATCATGATGGGGATCCTCCTGAGCTTGAGTTTGCGGCCTTAGGAAATAAAATTGCGTGCCCTCTTTATGGCTTTTGCTTATCTTGCCATTCAGGTAGTGGGGGAGATGACAGTTGGTAGATACACCTTCATCGTGAAGGTTTGATTCTTGTCTGGATCTTGACATTAATGTAAGTTGGAAGGAGATTGATTGCATTCTGCCTTCTAGGTACTTGAATTGGCAGGAAATGCATCGAAAGACTTGAAGGTAAAGCGTATTACCCCTCGTCACTTGCAACTTGCTATTCGTGGAGATGAAGAATTGGACTCTCTCATCAAGGCTACAATTGCTGGTGGTGGTATGTAAATATTAACTTATAAATTTCTCTAGAGAAAAGAATTTGCTTTTAAATTTCCCTCTAGTAATTTTCAGTCTAAAAGAGGACACAGTATATTTTCATTGATCTGTAGTATGGTTGCATCATGAAATTTGATTTCTCTATGTATTTCTGAATTTTTACTCTGCACTTAGCCTCACATTGAAAGACATCTTCCAAGTTGAACATTAAACTGTTGGTTTTAAAGTGCTATGTTATTTTATCCCTCTTCTAGGTGTCATTCCACACATCCACAAATCTCTGATTGGAAAGAAAGGACAACAGAAGACTGTCTAAAGGATGCCTGGATTCCTTATTATCTCAGGACTCTAAATACTCTAACAGCTGTCCAGTGTTGGTGATTCCAGTGGACTGTATCTCTGTGAAAAACACAATTTTGCCTTTTTGTAATTCTATTTGAGAAAGTTGGAAGTTTAATTAGCTTTCCAACCAACCAAATTTCTGCATTTGAGTCTTAACCATATTTAAGTGTTACTGTGGCTTCAAAGAAGCTATTGATTCTGAAGTAGTGGGTTTTGATTGAGTTGACTGTTTTTAAAAAACTGTTTGGATTTTAATTGTGATGCAGAAGTTATAGTAACAAACATTTGGTTTTGTACAGACATTATTTCCACTCTGGTGGATAAGCTCAATAAAGGTCATATCCCAAACTAGTTGTGTATAAAATTTGCTTGATTATAGTAGGAACAGCTTTGTTGAATAGGTATCTTACCTAGCAATAACTTAAGCACATTTCTTCCCTTTAAATTACTGTTAATTCTGTCTGTAGATCAACAAAGTTAAAAGGCCCAAGTATTTTTTTTTAAATACTGTGTAATGAACTATTAAAAGATTTTAAAACTTCAGCACAAGTTGATGTTTTTTAGGCTCAGTTTAACCATCTCAGTTCATTAGCTTTGATTGCTGTTTGTGATAGCGGCACTACACCAGAGCACTGTGGGGGCTTGGGTGGGGTTGGGAGCAGAGACCAGTTAGGAAGGTCCTGTATGTAGCTACCTACACAGAAGGGACTTTTCAGTTTAGACTGATAATTGTAGTGTGCTACACGCTGTTTTGAAGGTTACTTGCGTTAAATTGTTCAGTATATGGTAACATCTTTGGGGAACATACTATTCACATTTAACAGAGAAGAATCAAGATTTCTTTGAAAGTCCTGAGTTACCATATTTGCTGCTATAGCAGACAATATCTTTACTGAACAATGTGTGAAAATAGTTACTTTGTAATTAGGTTAAGTGGATCATTTTGACACTTAGTTTCTGGCAAGTTCTTAATACCAAGCAAAAAGTGGGCCCTTTGCCTCCACTGAGGATACCAACCTGGCAAGTATTTCACAAAGGTGATGATTAAAATGGGAGAAGGGAGAAAACCCAAGTTTACCTATATGAGGTAATACATTGCCAAAGAACTGATTCCTGTCCTTTCTGGTCATGGCTACTAGTGTGTTTATTTTCACCAGAATAAGTGCAAACTACAAATTAAGTGTTTGTACCTCTTGGGATGTACTAAGTTTAATGGCCCTGAGTCAGAAAAATGGAGTATGAATGAAATAAGGCAATGAAACGGGAATTAGGGTCAAAGGACACCCTACTGGGTTCCTGAACAGCTGTGCCGGAAGCGGTGCCCAGGGACTGGCAGCCCGGTCCTCACCTGACCGAATTCTCCCTAGTCTGACCGAGGCCGAGGGGGGCCGGAGGTGGGGCTTTCGATCCCTGGGAATTTTCCTGAAAACGAATGTCACCACCCCCACTCGTCGCCCGGAAGGCGGGCTGCCGCCTTCGCGGGCCGCGCTGGGGGTTGGAGGGCATCGCGTTGCTGAGGCTGGCGGCTGGGTCCACGCCGCGACGGAACCCCTTCAAGAGAGCCCCTCCGGCGGCCAGCCGGCCTGGTATCGCCCGCACGCCCCCCTCACCCTCCAGGTCGGTCGGCCCCGAGCCTGTCCGCGCCGGCAAGGACCAGCGAGCCGGTTCTGACGGCCCGGCGGCGGAGCCCAGTCCGGGGGCCAGAGGGATGCGGCTCGCGCCGTAGCGACCCGCGGGGGGCGGGGAGGCCGCCGTGAGGAGGCGGAGCTGCGAGCCCGCCAGTGCGCCCGGGCCCCGCCGCCGCGGTCGCCTGCGCTCCTCCCCGCTCGCCTTCGCACGCCCCCAGCCCCGGCCGGCCTTGTCTCCTCAGCGGCGGCGGCGGCGGCTTCCGCCCCTCGTTGCTGAGCTCCCGCAGGAAACGGAAGAAGGCGCAAGCCATGGAGGGGAACCGGGATGAGGCGGAGAAATGTGTCGAGATCGCCCGGGAGGCCCTGAACGCCGGCAACCGCGAGAAGGCCCAGCGCTTCCTTCAGAAGGCCGAGAAGCTCTACCCACTGCCCTCGGCCCGCGGTGAGGCCCTCGGTCCCTTTCCTCCCCGCCCTGTCCCCGGGCCGCCGCGCAGCCCGCCCCCGCCCCCACCGTCGCCCCTCATGGAGCCGCGGAGCCCCCCACCCGCCGGACCCCGCCGGTCGGACACCCAGAACGCTCCTCACCGACACACCCCCGCTCGGGCCCTGAACATCCGGGCCGGGCCGGCCGTGGGCTCCCCGAGACTCCCTCCTCACCGGCCTACCTGCGAGATGCCGGCTCTGAGCCACCCGGCTAGAGTTGCCAGTTCGCCTATCGGTTTTCCTGAATGTCCAGCTGTCATTCTCCCAGGAGATTCATCTGGTCCTGCCTTACCAGATGGGGCTTTATATCTGGATGTGTGGTTGTGTGACGCCCCCCCCCCCCCCCCCATCCTCATCCGCGATTAAGGCCTAGGTCCCTAGTGAAGTGAGAGGAACAGGGAACTCAGTGGTTAATATACAGGTCCCTGGTTCCACCGCCTCTGGGGTAGAAAACGCTGTTCCCAAAGCAAACATTTTCGAACACCTGAGATGACATTGCTTTTCCCTGGGAGAGAGTTCTTCAGAAGAGAGGACCACAAGAATGATAGAGTCAGTGAAGGTTTGCTAAATAGTATCTGATTTGATAGCACCATAATTATCGACAAATGAGACACATCTTTAGGAAGAGCTCTGGACTTCCTTTAGTCGAAATCCAAGTGCTCTTCTCTTGCTCTCTAGGCTCTAAAGTAATTATAGCCAGCACTTCGTGAGTGCTTATAAAGTACCTACTGTTTAATATGACTTATTTCATTTATTCCTCAGATCGATCCTAGAATTCATTTGACCAGGCTCACTCATATGGAAACAGACCTTTTGATGAGTGAATGAATGAATGAGTGAATGAATGAAAATATCTTACCCAAGGTCAAACAGTAATTTGTAGCAAAGTCAAAATAGTATTTGAGCTCTCCAGCTTCAAAAGGCCTTTAACCACGACATTCCATTATCTGGTCCATAGGATACAGTTTCACTTGAGGTTCAGGATATTTCCACGTTAAGAAGAAAATTAGCAATAAGTCAGTAAGAGTGTGGGGTTACCTGTTTCATTTTATTGTTGTTTTCTTAGTTTTTTCCTACTTACTGAAGTCCTTGAATTTCTTTACTTTTTTTTGTCCTTTTTATTTCCCTGCTGTTGAGGAAAATGAAAGAGGGGAAATGAAAGAAAATAAGTGATTTTTTTTCTTAATGTGGCAAAAACAGAAGCTTACCAACTTAACCATTTTTAATACAATTCCATAACGTTAAACATTTTCACACTGTGGTACAACAGATCTACAGAATTTTTTGTCTTAACAAAACTAAAACTTTATGCCAAGTAAACAATTCCCTGTTTTCCCTTTCCACCCAGCCCCTGGTAACCACCACTGTACTCTATTTTAAAAATGTGGCTACTTGGGATACTTATTATATAGTAAGTGGAATTATTTAGTATTTGCCATTTTTCACTGGCTTATTTAATTTAGTACAATGTCCCTGAAGTTTATTCATGTTGTAGCATAAATATGGTGGTTCCTTTTTGAAGGCTTCATAGTATTCCATTGTGTGCATATACCACATTTTCAATATCCATTCACCATCTAGGAATAGATTGCATTGATAGTTTCCATATCTTGAAAACCATCACAGTCTATATTGTAAATAAGGCTACTAAGAACATGGGTGTACAAATACCTCTTTGTGATCCTGCTTTAATTGTTTTTGATATATACCTAGAAATGGGATTGCTGGATCATATTGGTAATTTTAATTTTCACATTTTTTGAGGGATTGCCATACCTTTTTCTGTAAGAGTTACACAATTTTACATTCCTACTAACAGTGGGCAAGAATTCTTGTTTCTCCACATCCTCATCAGCAGTTGTTATTTTCTGTTTGATTTTTTGTTCGTTTTTGACAGTACCCATCCTGGCAAGTAAGGTGATACCTTACTGTGGTTTTGATTTGCATTTCTCTCAAGATTAGTGATATTGAGGATCTTTTTATTTGCTCATTGGCCATTTTTATATCATTTTTTGAGAACTATTCAAGTCCTTTCCCCGTTTTTAAATTAGGTTATTTTTAGTTGTCGAGTTATGCCGGTGTGCTAAATTGCTTCAGTCTTGTCTGACTCTTTGTGACCCTATGGACCATAGCCTGCCAGGCTCCTCTGTCCATGGGATTCTGCAGGTAAGATTACAGGAGTGGGTTGCCATGCCCTCCTCCAGGGAATCTTCCCAACCCAGAGATTGAACCCACAACTCTTACATCTGCATTAGCAGATGGGTTTTTTAACCACTCATGCGACCTAGGAAACTCTTACCAGATGTCTGATTTGAAGGTTTTTTTTTCTCCCATTCTGTAGGTTGTCTTTTTTCTATTGTTTCCTTTGATACATGGGAGTTTTTTCCTTTTGATATAGGCCCATTTGTCTATTTTTTCTTTTATTGCCTATGCTTTTGGTTTCATTAGAGCTGCCCTTGTAGCTCAGATGGTAAAGTGTCTGCCTGCAATGCTGTAGACCCGGGTTTGATCCCTCAGTCAGGAAAATCCCCCTGGAGAAGGAAATGGCAACCCATTCTGGTACTCTTGCCTGGAAAAGTCCATGGATGGAGGAGCCTGGTAGGCTACAGTCCGTGGGGTCGCAGAGTCAGATACCACTGAGCGACTTCACTTCACTGGTTTCATATTCAAGAAATCATTGCCAAGAGTTAAAACTTTTTGAATCTTTCTACTGTATGAATGCATGATTTCATTTAGTCATTATGTAGTCTTAGGGGGTGCTTCCCAGGTGGCACTAGTGGTAAAGAACCTGCCTGCCAATGCTGGAGATGAAAGAGATACAGGTTCAGTCCCTGGGTTGGGAAGATTCTGTGGAGGAGGGCAAGGCAACCCATTCTAGTCTTCTTGCCTGGAGAATCTTATGGACAGAGGGGCCTGGCGGGCTACTATCTATAGGGTTGCAAAGAATCGGACGTGACTGAAGTGTCTTAGCACACATGCACGCACAGACTTGAGGGACAGTTTTAACTTTAAGCATGTAACCACTCCAGACAGAATACCTTGGCTTTTGAAGCCTTGACCGTAACTCCCTTGTAACCTTAATCTTGGGCAAGTTAAATAACCTATCTAGCTTGTAGCTTTTCTGTCTACAAAATAGGACAATAATGTACCAATTTCATAGGGGTGGCATGAGGATTAAATGAGTTAATACATGGGAAGCATTTAATAGTGCTTGATAATTTTGGTGTCATTTCTATTTAACAAGTGTGAGACAAAGAGTTTTTAAACCTATAGTCTGTAATTCTTCTATGAAACAAGCAACGTGAATCAATCTACTAAAGATACTGTAAGATATCAAAGCACAATACAGCTGTTGCTTTTAAAGACATGAACATTGGGAAAGTTACGACAGTAACAGTGAAAGTTAATATTACAATGTATTGTAAGGCAACATGTGATTATGACATAAAGTGTTTAGCTACAGTTGTGGTGTAGTCTGAAGACCTTATTCAGATATGGACTTTGCCTCTGACAGATTTGAGTTACTCTGACAGGGATGAGTTACTTATCATTGCCAAGCCTTGTTTAGTTATGTATAACATAAGGATTTCATCACAGGGTTAATGTTAGGCGAAATAGATCATGTGCAAATACTTAACAAAGTGTATTTTACGTAGAATGTTCTCAGATGTATACTGGAATAATTTAAGAATACAGAGGAGGCGGAAAAGATCTAGAACATTTGTATAAGCTCCTGATAAAATATTTAGTGTAGAAGGGAATTGAAGCTATTGTTTAAAATGAAATGAAAAATTGTTATCCCTGAATTTCATGTATTCTAGACCACTTTCACATCTTTATAACTTAGAGCTTAATATTCCTCTTGGATGTATTTTCATGCTAAGGTAGGCAAAATAAAACATTGCATTTTGATTTCTCTTGTTTTTATATAGTAAATGCAAAAATGTGAGTCTAAATTCTAGCTAAATTCCAGAGTTTTTGTCCCCTTTACAATTTTGTTCTTGCTAGGTAAGGAATCTGATTGATAAACCACTTAAAAAAATTGGCAAGGGTTTTCCTTAAGGAAAAACTGCATCCTCAAAAGAATCTAGGACATTGCTTGCTTTCTAAGTATTTAGTTGAGAATATTATTTTACAGTTTATTTAAATGGACTTCTAAGCAAATTGGATTTATAACTTTCAAATATTTTCATATTATAAGTTTGGTTTACATTTGAAAGGATTAATATATGTATATGATGCTACATAGGAAATATAAACTTGGAAAATATCAGCAAGAGGAAGTAAATTGCATTTTGATTTCTTAAACTTTATGTTTACTGGATTATTGATATGTTTTAGATTTTTACAGAGAGATACAGCCTCTCAGTTTTAATGCTTTACATTGCTTTTTATTTTTTACATTGCTGTTTTAATACTTTAGTGTTTAATTCTAATTGTTAGGCAGTTTGAAGTATAGATTTTTTTCAGAGAAAAACATTTTAATTATTTTCAAGAGTTTCATAGTAATTTGAACCAAATGGCAGTCTACAGCTTCAAAAACGGCCATCCTGTGTCTACTTAATGAATAGATAACTTATATAATTTGCAACCTCTATCTGTACAATAGCAAATTAAAATAGTCCTCTTTTTATTATTTCCCCTCAGGTGAGAGCTATGTGTAAAGATTTTTCTTCCTTTTTTTTTGCTACTTTATTTTAAAATTTAAACCTGATAAAAAGTTCAAAGTTCTGTTCCCTTTAGTCTCATTTAAAATGATAAAACAGTTAAAACTGTCATTTCACATCTGGAGTATTATTCAGCTATTCCTTTGAAGACAGTACCGTTTTCTTTCTGTTTCTGACTTAATCAAAATTTAGTGATAAGTGTAAATTATACATTCAAAACAGTTATTTTGGTAGCACTAGTTAAATATTATAAAATGATTTCCACATTTCAGCTAATAACCAAACTGTTTCAGACATTATAGTTGAAGAAAGAATACTAAACTTAGTTTTGAACCTTAATTTAATGGTTTTATTTGTTTATATCCATAACTGTCTTTCTGAGCCTCAATTACGACATCTGTAGGATGCGGATATATTTATTCAACAAATATTTACTGAATCCATGCTTCTTTGTGGCAGGCACTCTTCTCAGAACTAGGGAGTCAGTGATCAATAAGACAGTTCTTGTCCTCTTGGAGCTTATACATTTTAGAGAAATGAAATAGGAAATCTCTGCTAGACACAAAAATGGTTCCGTTCCTATCATTCCCTTTTCCTTTCCTAAGCCACAGTTTTCTCATCTGTAGTCTTCACAGGATTATTATGAGGTTAGTTTATTAAGTGCTATAAGAATTTCATGTATTAGTACAATGGCAAAAGTATTTGGATGATTGCTTGGAGTTACTTATATAATATTTGTCTCTTTCTATCATTTTTTATTTACCTGTTTAACATTAAAAAATTGCCTTAAGTTAGGATTAATTTCCATGTGAATTCAGGTACTCATTCCATTCTTAGTTAATATGTAGTTCTCCCTGCTTTGCATTTATTTCTTGTATTATTTATGTATATAGCTCTTCCTCTCCTAGATTAAAAATTGCTCTGCTGTCAGGAACTGTTTTAATGTTATCATCTTTTCTACCAGTCTTTTGCATATACTTGTGGCATCTATAAATCCTGGTTTTCTGGAATGATACCTGTTTAGGTAGTTTTATCTCTTATCAGTGAAGACAATTTGTTCATAAATAAATGAAGCTGTAAGGCTTTTTGTGATAATATATTCACAAATGAAATTTTCCCACAATAGACAAGTATGGGAAAATGTATATAAGGGTTGTCATTGTAGCAAAAATTTGGAAAGAGTCCATCATTGGGAATTATTAAATAAATTGAATTGCCTGTATACACTGTGCACTTAAAAACAATGATGTGCCTCAGTAATTTTCCGTTAAGTGACCCACCTTACCGTGCTCATTGACTATAAGTTTCCAGTTGTCTTTACTGAATTCAGAGTTCAGCCTGCTGTCACTCCCCTATTGCAATAGTCCTGAATAAGGTCTTAAAAAATAAAGATGATGTGCACCTAGATTTATTGCTATAAAATGATATATACATTGAATTATAAACCTATTAAGGGCATGCTACCAACATATGTAGATTATTCTCATTTTGTTTCAAAATATGTAAAAAAGCTAGACAGCTAGCCAACTAGAGTAGCTAGATATATATAAATATATATATTTATATATATATAGCTAGATATATATAACTAGCTACTCTAGTTGGCTATATATATATTTATATATAGATATATAAATATATCACAATGGTTGAGTGATTTTTTTTTTCTTGTGTGTGATTTATAGGAGATCTTTACTTTATCTTTTTTAAATGAACTGAACAACATTACTTTTATAATCACACAAATAAAAGCTATTTTCAGTTTGCCTGGAATGAAAAAATCTGTTTTCCAAATCATATATTCTTATTTTAGGTTTTGTTAGTGATGGGTATTATATATAATAGGTGTGCAGCAGAACATTATGAAATAAAAATGGATCTTGGTTATTCACTTTTGGATTAGCCACATAAACATTTTTAATACTATGTTTACTTTTTCACTGGTCCTTAATATGGGATATGTGTAAATTAAGTACAGATTACATTAATTAAGACATACAAGCAAAGCTGTATGTCTGGAAAATGAACATACAAAATAAGGTTGGACAGTTTTAAAACCAAAAGTAATCTGGTTTATAAGGAGATATCTTATATCTGTTCAACTAATGTTTGTAATACTGCTCATTATTATAAATGTGATCTCATATAATAGCTAAGACATTTAATAAGTCAGAAAAAGGTTGTGAGTTCCAAATTCTGGCAGTACTTGAACTGAACCACATTACCTTCTCAGGCATTGGTTCCAGTGATTGTTAATACAGAAAACCTTGCTGATTCCATTTTTAAGATGATAAAACTGGATATTGGGACACAGAGGTAATGGAACTTGTTCAAATTTTCACTGTTTGGAGCCAAAATGCTTAGTGTGAGTGCATATATATACATAGCCGTTGTTAAGCAGAACCCCTAGGCTCTGAAAGATTTTCAGTATCATAATAACTTGAAAATTTAAAACAGCTATATGATCTTTTGCTTTAGCAATATCCAGCATCTAGCTGTTAGCATGGAAGATGTCTAGAAAAACTGAGAGAATGTGTTTGTGCAAAGAATGAAAGGAATGTACAGATAACTTCTAACTAGCATGCATAGGGACTTTGTGGCCACCTGTAAATATAAATACATATAACCACTTTCCCATCTGGCTTCACAATTTTTTCAAAATAATTTATTCTTTTATAGGCTGAAATAATTCTATAAAGAGACACTTCCCCCTCACCTATCTTAGGGTTACACAGTGGTAGAGTTCATATAGGAAAGGCAAGATATGATAAGTGCTTGACTGCTTTTATCAGTTTTCAAGAAAAGGAATTGACTCCTGTTTTCCAAAAGCAGATAATATCATTTTTTAGGTGTGGCTGGTGGAACCTGTTTAGGTTACCTCCTGAGTTTCATAGACACATTCCTAATAGTCTTTAATAATTTTCTTTCTCTTTGGTATGACATAAAGTTTCAGATTTCTCTTATACATTCCCTGTACTAGATCTTGAATCAAACGTAACTCCAATAAGCCCTGGTTTCTTTTAGTGGAAAATGGTGTTTTAGTATCATGGTCTGGTACAAACGATGCTGTGGTTAATAGATTGTCATTGTTTCTGGGCCTTTTCAGTGTACAGACTAGGGAATTTTTTTTTTTTTTAAGTTAAAACATCTTATACATTTATACTAGTAAATGAAATTTAAGTTAAGTATTTTGGGGTCTTTAAACTTTTCTTGCATATATTTCTATCTTTTTCCTTCCACAGTAGTAATCCTGGTTTTCAAGGCCATGGCAAATGGTAGAATATGTCATGATTATTTATTTGCTTTATGCCACATGATATATGTAGTAGTTTCAGTGTAACATTACCAGTACTACCTCACTGATAAAATTACTGAAAACAGTTAAATTTTCTTTGCATATACTTTCTCAATTTTCCCTCTTCATTTTAGCTTTTTGAAAATTCTGAAATACTTTGAAGCGTATAGGAAAGTCTTAAAAATAGTGTACACTTCCTGTATACATTTCACTCAGTGCTTCCTATTTGATAAAATTTTACTGCATTTGCTTTATCATGCCCTTTCTTTCTCCCTGCTATCTCTCTTCCACCCCCACAGGTATACAGTTTGTTCTTATATTTTTTCCAGAACCAATCAAGAGTAAGTTGTAGACATGATATCCTGTTACACCTAGGTAATTCAGTGTATGTTTTTTAAGATAAGGACACTCATACATAACAACAGTATAGCTGTCAGAGTCATGAAATTAATGTAAGTACCTCATTCAGATTCTGCCAGTTCTCCCTGTTACGTTGCATTTATTTGCCATATTTTGTTATCTAGATACCATCTTTTCTCTTTTCCTTTTTTAATTTTTATTTTATATTGGAGTATAGTTGATTAACAATATTTTGTTGGTTTTAGGTGTACAGCAAGGTGATTCAGTTATACATGTATCTGTATATTAAATTCTTTTCCCATTTGCACAGAGAGATCCTTGTTGATTATCTGTTTAAAATACAGCAGTGTATTTATTCAAAACTCCCAGTTTATCCCTCTCCCCTACACTTCCCCACCTCGTTCCCTCTATAAGTCTGCAAGTCTTTCTGTTTTGTAAGTAAGTATATTTGTATCATTTTTTTTTAAGATTGAACTTAGAAGCAATATCATAAAATACTTATCTTTCTCTGTTTGACTTACTTCACTTAGTATGATAATCTCAAGGTCCATTCATGTTGCTGCAAATGGCATTATTTCATTCTTTTTAATGGCTTAGTAATATTCCATTGTGTATATGTGCCACATCTTCTTTATCCACTCATCTGTGGATGGACTAGGTTGTTTCCATGTCTTGGCTATTGTAAACCGTGTTTCAGGGAACACTGGGGTGTACATATCATTTTGAACCATTTTTTCTCTGGATATATGCTCAAGAGTGGAATTGCGGGTAGCTCTGTTTTTAGTTTCTTAAGGAACCTCCATACAGTTTTTCATAGTGGCTGTACCAGTTTGCATTCAGTCTCTTTTCTTTCTTGATCTTTGTGTTTTGATGAATGCAGGCCAGCTATTTTATAGATTTTCCCTCAATTTAGGTTTGGCTGACATTTCCTTATGAATTTTTGGCAGGCATACCATAGAAGTGATGTTGCATTCTTAGTGTAACGTATCAGGGAACATGCTGATTTGGTCCTTACTGATGAGGTTAACTTTGATCACTTGGTGAAGCTGGTGTTACCGGGTTTGTCTACTCTAAACTTACTTTTTTTCCCCTCTTGTAATTAATAAATATTTTGTGGGAAAATACTTTAAAACTCTGAATGTCCTATTCTACAACAAACTTCCAAAGCTCCTTTTAGCATTCATTGATGATTCTTTCCAGAATAAATTTCTGATGGTTGCCAAATGTTGGTTTTCTTATTCCATTATTCCTTCTACAGTTTATTAATTGACATTCAACCTTATTTATTAACATGGATTCCTATTTAATCTATTATTATCACTGTTCATTTTGATGTTCAGATTGCCTCAGATTTAATCAGTAGGAGCCCCTTCAAGCTCCTGTGTCTTATGACATGTCCTCATCATTCTTTGAATTTCTTTACTTTCAAACACAAAAAAGTTTTCAAGCTCATTTCTCTGCCCTCGGAATCAATTCTTGCCCCAGGAGTCCTGATTCTTTTTAGTGGATAATGATACTTGGAAACTAATATATAGACACTTGATAAGCTCATTGCTACAAGTGTGTCATTGCCTCCAGATCCTCTCAGTAGACAGAGCTAAGAAATATATATATGCATGATGCATGAATGTATGTGTATGTGTATCTGTGTGTTATATGCGTTGGAAGTAAAGTTATGACCAACCTAGATAGCATATTCAAAAGCAGAGACATTACTTTGCCAACAAAGGTTCATCTAGTCAAGGCTATGGTTTTTCCTGTGTTATGGAATGTGAGAGTTGGACTGTGAAGAAGGCTGAGCGCCAAAGAATTGATGCTTTTGAACTGTGATGTTGAGGAAGACTCTTGAGAGTCCCTTGGACTGCAAGGAGATCCAACCAGTCCATTCTGAAGGAGATCAGCCCTGGGTGTTCTTTGGAAGGAATGATGCTAAAGCTGAAACTCCAGTACTTTGGCCACCTCATACGAAGAGTTGACTCATTGGAAAAGACTCTGATGCTGGGAGGGATTGGGGGCGGGAGGAGAAGAGGACAACAGAGGATGAGATGGCTGGATGGCATCACTGACTCGATGGACGTGAGTCTGGGTGAACTCCTGGAGTTAGTGATGGACAGGGAGGCCTGGTGTGCTGCAGTTCATGGGGTCGCAAAGAGTCGGACATGACTGAGCGACTCAACTGAACTGAACTGAACTGAATGAGAGCCTACTGTTCAGCACAGAGAACTCTACTCAATGCTCTATGTTGACTTAAATGAGAAAGGAGTCCAAAATAGCTACCTAATTAAGAGCCTTTCTGTACCATCTACAACTAAATTGTTATAAAAACTAAATATCTTATGTCTTTGGTGACCTCTTGAATGCATGAGCTATGAAAAAGATTTGGAAGAAAGTTCTCTTATATGTTCAGTTCAGTTCAGTCACTCAGTTGTGTTCAACTCTTTGCAACCCCATGAACTGCAGCATGCCAGGCTTCCCTGTCCTTTACCAACTCTGGGAGCTTGCTCAAACTCATGTCCATTGAGTCAGTGATGCCATCCAACCATCTCATCCTCTCGTCCCCTTCTCTCCTTCCTTCAATCTTTCCCAGCATCAGAATCTTTTCCAGTGAGTCAGTTCTTCTCATCAGGTGGCCAAAGTATTGGAGTTTGAGCTTCAGCAACAGTCCTTCCAATGAATATTCAGTACTGATTTCCTTGAGGATTGCCTGGTTGGATCTCCTTGCAGTCCAAGGGACTCTCAAGAGTCCTCTCCAACACCACAGTTCAAAAGCATCAATTCTTCAGCGCTCAGCTTTCTTTATAGTCCAACTCTCACATCCCTACATGACTACTTGAAAAACCATAGCTTTGACTAGACAGACCTTTGTTGGTAAAGTAATGTCTCTGCTTTTTAATATGCTGTCTAGGTTGGTCATAACTTTGCTTCCAAGGAGCAAGCGTCTTTTAATTTCATGGCTACAATCACCATCTGCAGTGATTTTGGAGCCCAAGAAAATAAAAGTCTGTCACTGATTCCGTTGTTTCCCCATCTATTTCCCATGAAGTGATGGGACCAGATGCCATGATCTTAGTTTTCTGAATGTTGAGTTTTAAGCCAACTTTTTCTCTCTCCTCTTTTACTTTCATCAAGAGGCTCTTTAGTTCTTCACTTTCTGCCATAAGGGTGGTGTCATCTGTGTATGTGAGGTTATTGATATTTCTCCCAGCTGTCTTGATTCCAGCTTGTGCTTCTTCCAGCCCAGTGTTTCTCATAATGTACTCTGCATAGAAGTTAAATAAGCAGAGTGACAGTATACATCCTTGACATACTACTTTCCCAATTTGGAACCAGTCTGTTGTTCCATGTCTAGTTCTAACTGTTGCTTCTTGTCCTGCATACAGATTTCTCAGAAGGCAGGTAAAGTGGTCTGGTATTCCCATCTCTTTAAGAATTCTCCAGAGTTTGTTGTGATCCACACAGTCAAAGGCTTTAGTATATTCAGTGAAGCAGATGTTTTTCTGGAATATTGAAAATAATTACTGGCAGTTCTCTGGTGATCTACTGTTAGGATTCAGCACTTTCATTACCATGACCTGGTTTCAATACCTGGTCAGGGAGCTGAGATCTCACAGGCTGTGCGGCAATGACTGCTGGATTTTTTTTAATATCTATATAGCAGCTTTGGTGGTGGTGGTTTAGTCATTAAGTCATGTCTGACTCTTGCAAACCCATGGACTGTAGCCTGCCAGGGTCCTCTGTTTGTGGGATTCTCCAGGCAAGAGTACTAGAGTGGGTTGCCATTTTCTTCTCCAGGGGATCTTCCTGACCCAGGGATCGAACCCAGGTCTCCAGCATTGCAAGCAGACTCTTTACCAACTGAGCTACAAGGGAATATATATAGTGCTTTACTGAGATGTAATTCACATATCTCACAGCTCATTCAGAGCATACCACTCCGTGGATTCACAGAGTTGTGCAGCCATTGCAACCATTAATTTTAGAACATTTGCTTCATCACAGAAAGAAATCTCATACTCACTAGCAATCACTTCTTACTTCTCCCAGAGTTCATCCTTCCCTCCCCTTGGCAACAACTGACCTTTCTGTCTCTAGATTTGCCTCTAGATTTTGTATAAATGGTATCATACAGTATATTGTCTCTTGTGACTGACTTTTTTCACTTGATATGTTTTCAAGGTTCAGCCGTATTGCAACATATATCAGTACTTCATTTTTTTTTGATTGTCATAGTATTCCATTGTATGGACCTGTCACATTTTATTCATCTACTCGTCAGTTGATGGACATTTCAATTGTTTCCACTTTTTTCCTATTATGAACAATACTGTTATGAACATATGTGAACCAGTTTTTGTATATATGTTTTCATTTCTCATGGATATACACTGAGAGATAGAAATATTGGGTCAGATAATAACTATATGTTTAATCTTTGCAAAAACTACCAGATCTTTTTTCAAAGCAAGCACCCCATTTCCTATTACCACTAGCAATATATGAGTGTTCCCATTTTCCTAGTAATACATCCTGGTCAACATGTTATTGTCCACCTTGTTGATTATAGTCATCCTAGTAGATGTAAAGTGGTATCTCAAGGTAGTAAATATCTTCCAGTGAAATCTTAGTGATAATTTTATCAGTGTTTGTTTGTTTGAAAATGTTTTTAATCTTACATAATTTCCAGAAAATTAGTGCAGAACTCCGGAGAAGGCAGTGGCACCCCACTCCAGTACTCTTGACTGGAAAATCCCATGGACGAAGGAGCCTGGTGGGCTGCAGTCCATGGGGTTGCTAAGAGTCGGACACGACTGAAGCAACTTAGCAGCAGCAGCAGCAGTGCAGAACTCAAGTTGACAGTTATTCTCCCTGACCATTTTGAAGCTATTGCTCAATTTAGCTGCCATTGTTGCTTTTGGGAAATAAGTGTGTGTGTGTGTGTGTGTGTGTGTGTGTGTGTGTGTGTGTGTGTGAAGTCGCTCAGTCATGTCCGACTCTTTACGACCCCATGGACTGTAGCCCACCAGGCTCCTCTGTCCATGGGATTCTCCAGGCAAGGGTACTGGAGTGGGTTGCCGTGTCCTTCTCCAGGGGATCTTCCCAACCCAGGGATCAAACCTGGGTCTCCCGCATTGCAGGCAGATGCTTTATCCTCTGAGCCACCAGGGAAGCCACCAGGGAACTTGTTTCTTTGTAGATAATCTCATTGGCTACTTTAAGGATTATTGTTTTCTTTGGTATTTGGCAGTTTCACCATGATATTACAAATAAAGTATGTCATAAGAAATTAGGTGATAGTAATTTTGAGTTATTAACATTAAACTTAATATTCTACTTCTAAATAGTGATTAGTGATCTGTGAACAGCTATACATAAGGGAATGCTTACTATCTATTTAAAAAGGCCCTATGGTGTATCTTTCTGGAGTACACATTTTGTCAGCTTTATAACTTTCTTCTCAAGACCATGTGTATGTATCTTGATGTAAACAGATGGAGTATGCTTTCCATATCTTTCTACAGCACTGTTGGAAATTATCATGAAAAATGGAAGCACTGCTGGAAATAGCCCTCATTGCCGAAAACCATCAGGTAGTGGTGATCAAAGCAAACCTAATTGCACAAAGGACAGCTCATCTGGTAGTGGTGAAAGTGGAAAAGGCTACACCAAAGACCAAGTGGATGGAGTTCTCAGGTAGGAATGAATATGACTTATATATATGTCAGTTGTTGTTGATGCTAATGTAAGTTTAATGTTGTAACACCTAAAAAATGGGTTTTAATTACAATTCAGTAGAAGAACAGACATTGAGGAGTTGAACTCTTGGTGTCTTATGCTTCATATTCTTTATAAAGTAGTGTAAATTACCAATTCTATTGAAATTTCCATCTTTTAAATATAAGGCACAAAACTAATTACCAAAAAAATTTTTTTTTAGGAAGATTGCTTCAATTTTTTGACACAGTACAGTGAAACCTTCCCTGATGGCTCAGTGGTAAAAAAATCCCCTTGCCAATGCAGGAGACATGGGTTTTATCCCTGGGTCTGGAAGATCCCCTGGAGAAGGGAGTAGCAACTCAACTCCAGTATTCTTGCCTGGGCAATCCCATGGACAGAGGAGCCTGATGGGCTATAGTCCAGGGGGTCACAAAAGAGACAGACAAGACTTAGCAACTAAACAAACAAAAAAACAAACAACAGCAACAGCAAATGTATATATATATATATGTATGAAGGAGAATTTCATATGAGGAGAATATTGAGTGCGATTGCAAAGCATTTTCAATTTTCTACTTATATAAATGAAGGATAATTTTTTTTCTATTTATATTCTTTCTTTAAGGCTGTCTTTATATATAGCAAATACTATAGTCTTCTCCTTTTAATATTTTTTCTTACTCTCATTGTTCTGCTTCAGTGTTATATTTTTACTTCATGATACACCTCTACTTAAAGCAGGAAAATTAGGTAGAATTGGTAAATTATGAACTGGGTTTTGGAGATTTAACTTTATTAATTTTGTAATTAAGAAAATCTTTTCTGGAAAGAAAATGAACTGAGTATGAAACACTAGAAAAAATACTGTTATTTTTTCTATACACAACATCAATACACCTTAAGGAGGCTGTATTGATGTTGTACTGGAATTGCTCTCTAGGGAATCTAAAGTATAAGGGTGAAGGACTCTGATTAATCAGATAGTTCAACTTGAAGAGTGAATAGCAGGGAACTAGCTTAAGTGAAGAGTAGGTAAAGCTAGTTTTCTTTCTCTTTTGCCCTTTCTTATTATCCTCTTTTAACCGTACTTCCTTTTTTTTTTTGTTTTTCCTTTTTTTCTCCATTCTTATTTTTAGTTAGTTCTTTTTAACTCAGCATTATTTGGAATTGAAGTTATTTTTAAATTAAGTATCAATGTATTTATATTTTACTTTTTTTCATACATATGCTAAAGTTTAAATGTAACATTTTATCTGTGTGTGACAACAATAAGAACAAAGACTCCCTAACTATGATGAAATCATGATAAAGGGTATTCGATTGGCCTGAATGGTAGTGAAGTCCTTTAAGAATTATAAATAATGTTGGTGACCACTTTTATAACTGTAGTGTTGGGTCAGAGGCTGAATAAGTGAGATAAGTGAAAAAATGAGAGATTTGCTTTTGAATTCCTTTAAGAAAAAGCTTCTACTAAACAGTGTGCCGAAATGTGTTCTAGGAAGCCATCTCTCTCCAAAAACCAAATTGTATTTTCTGCTAGAAATTACTTTTTACTAGGAGAACATATTCTCAGTAAAAGACCTAGAGTGAATTTTGTTATATGTGATTTTTATTTAGAATTATTTTAAATTTGTTTTTAAAGAAAGACTATAGAATCACCTGTATATTGGAAAATATACCCCCTTCCCCAAACAATTGAAATTTTGGAGAATAGGAATCTCCTGAATCTGATATTATTTTAAAAAAATCTCTTTTCTTCATTTCTTCTACTCTAGCCTTGAAAGGAAAACAGGAGTAGCTCAAGATATGGTAGAAATAAAGAAGAGCAGTGTTTTGTTTTCCGCTCTTTTTCAGTAGTTAGGCAGGGGGACATTTTGAGAATAGAAGAATGAAAGATGATGGTGGGTGCAGATCCACTTTTGTATGTGGCCACAATTGGGCAGAGGGAAATAAAATGTTGAGAGAGATCCTGTCTGTTGGGTCTGTATTCTCTGTGAAATTGGAGATGAAGTTATCCTCTGAGGTTTAGAAGAAAGAAATGAGATTGAAAGCTTGAGAAGAATAGTGAAAGTATGGAATACTTGCAGCCAGAAAGGCAGACAGGAAGGCAGGATTGCTGGCTAGCACTGAGGAGCCAGCCAAGTTTCAGACTGAATTCTTAGTGAGTTACAAGAATTAGCTTAGTTTTGTGCCTGTGTTTAGAGATGGTTTCTCTGGTCAATTTTAGCATACCTTTTTATTGTATTACATAAATGTAGTTTTGGGGGGGATTAATATGATCAGAACATTCTTTAATAGAATCCCTGAGTTATTCAGAGTATTTCATTTGCTACTTTATATAAGAGTTGCTTAGCTTTAGCTAATCATGTAACACTTATTCATCATATTAGCCTTCATCAGTGTTGCTTTAGTGAGGTAACAGATCACCAGCAAACACTTACATGCTGTGTGTTTTTGTTTTACCTGTACACTGGGGATTTTTCTGAAGAAAGCCATGTTATCTTGCTGGTTAGCATGATTATGCAAACAAGTTGCTCAGTGACATTTTGGCTCAAAGGGAGAAGCCATGCAATAATACTGCATCCATTGCATAAGTAAGAGCTAGCGTACAGTAAGACTGAACAAAAAGTGTGTAACTTTGTAAAACTCATATTCTGTGAAACTAAGCACTGTTTATTGTCTTCAAGTGTTGAAATGTGTTGAAAAATCACAGTGCAAAAGGTGTCCTAGGTCTTATTTGAGGAGATTTTTAATATCTCATTGGAAAAAAAGCCCATCTTTTTGTTTTAAAAATATAAGATCAGTGTGAAATCATTAACTGGCCATCATTATATTTATCAGTTAGGAACATTTCTGTATAACTGTTAAAATTATTTGAATTATGGGGATTTCATTAGGATTGGTTTTAAGCTATAGTTCTTTAAATGGAAACAAATCATTTTGCTAAATTTATAAAATAAATAATCTTTTGTCTCAGGAATAAAGAATTATTTTCCTAAATACCAATTAAATTTGGAGTACATTTAAAAATCATCTATAATAACAACAACAAAAAGTCATCTATAACATATGAAAAAAGAATAGAACAAGGCCTCCCTGTCCCAGCCAGTATGCTTTCTAGCACATAAAGGAAGACATAAAAGTTGAGCCATGCATACTTCTCCCTTGTTGAGCTCCCAGACAGATCTTTCTGGCCTTTGTCCACAATGTTTCCTTCCAGTGCAGGTAACAGTTTACCTCTTTTTAATTTATTTTCTTTTTCCTTACTTCCTTTCTTTTTTAATTCTTCAATGAGAATGGAGAAGCAGGAGCAAACTATAAAAACTGTGACAAATGCATTTAGCTGGTGAAAATGAGTATGATGAACAATATATGGATTAAAATTAATACATGAATGGTAATTTCTTGCTTAGGTGTGAAAAGTTAAGTAAATGAGTTTATGTTTAGCATTACTTGAAATATGTAGTCTACAGTTTGTCCATTGGTGACATTGACTTTATACCTCTCTACTGGCTTCTCAAAGAATTTCTCCTCTTCTGGACACAGTAGGTGTTCTGTACATGTCCTTCTTCCCTTTATTTCTGTCACATAGTTTCTTTTTTTTTTGTCACATAGTTTCTTAACATATCTAGGAAAATGAGTGTCTACAAAGGTAGAGTAATCATTTTCTGTTTTGTTCACTAACTGATCTCAAGAACCCTGGGATATAAATGTTATTGACTCAGTAATGAGTCAATAAATATTATTTCCTAAATAAAGGAAATGCCATGCTTATGAAATAAATTGACTTGTGTCAATATTTATTATCTAAAGTAGAAGAGTCTAATTTTAATTATTATTACTATGAAGAAGACTGCCTAACAGATTTTTGTTGATGTGATTATAAAATAATTCTGTAATCTTTTCAGTGTGTTCTCTTTTTACCCTTGTTCATATAACAAATGATGAGTGCTTTCATTACGAAAGGAGAACTAAAGTTCATTTATTCCATAAATATTTACTGAGAACCCCTCATGTACCAAGCACTGTGATGACTAATAGGTGTAGTAGCGAAAAAAGGTCAATCTTTTCTCTTTTCTTTGAACACCTAGAGTCAGCCTTTGCAGTCCTCTAGCTGTCAATGAACAATTGTGCCTCAGATCCATTAACCTGTTACTACCTGTCATCAAGCCACTCATACATGGAACACATTTAAAATCATAAAGTACACACCAAAAAATATGTAAAATATATCTGTATTTTAGAGAAGGAAAATTATTAGGTCATGAGAAAATGTAAGCATCCAAAAGGATTACTGTTCTTTGCTCCATTCGCAGTACTTCTTTTCCTAACCTACTTCAAAGACTCTGGGCTTAAATATTGCATATTTAGGGTTATAAACTATGTAAGTAGTCTTTTAAGAGTATGTTCATCAAAATGAAAATCAGGTGTAACAAATATGTTTGAGTCCCATAATGTATTTTATTATGAGATTATATCTTTCATGGAGAGTGACACACGTGAACTCTCTTTAACATTGCCTGGCTGAATTCACTTGCTTTGACATTTAAGCCATGGGATACAGTAGTTGTTTTACATGCACTAAACTGTTGCTTTGCTATTTGGTTAGGTTTGCATTATGCAACAACAAAACTCTTGAAATGCAGTGTCTGTTAATCTTTAGCTGTGACATCTTGAGAGGAGTTTTGGGATTTCTTATGTATTTAAGAGCACTGTAAAATTGTTCTTACTCTCTCATTTTAGTGTGCTCTGTCCTACATCCACATTTGTTATGAGCTTTGCTTTACTTCTCTGTAGTTGAGATAAATTGTACAGGGACATTCTCATGGTTAATTCTTCTTAGAGAGGGGTTGGAAAAATGGTCTGTGGTTGAAAAGAGAATGGAGCAATGACCCTTAATGGATAAACTATCATTTAATATTGAGAAAACAATCCACAAATAGTTCTTTATACTATTCTGGTGTTCATTGGAAGGACTGATGCTAAAGCTGAATCTCCAGTACTTTGGCCACCTCATGCGAAGAATTGACTCATTGGAAAAGACTCTGATGCTGGGAGGGATTGAGGGCAGGAGTTGAAGGGGACGACAGAGGATGAGATGGCTGGATGGCATCACTGACTCGATGGACATGAGTCTCAGTGAACTCTGGGAGTTGGTGATGGACAGGGAGGCCTGGCGTGCTGCGATTCATGGGGTCTCAGAGTCAGACATGACTGAGTGACTGAACTGAACTGAACTGAATCAATAAAAAATTAGAAGTATTACTCAAAGTTCTTCCTTGAAATTTACTTATAACACACTCTCTTGTTCACAGCATAAACAAATGTAAAAATTACTATGAAGTACTTGGAGTAACCAAAGATGCTGGTGATGAAGATTTGAAAAAAGCTTATAGAAAGCTTGCTTTGAAGTTTCATCCAGACAAAAACCATGCACCTGGAGCAACAGATGCTTTTAAAAGTAAAGTAAACCTTTTAAAGCAATTTTCTAAGCTCTTTTTAGAATTCACTTTATAGTATTTCAGATACTAAGTCCTACCTTTAGACTGGTGCATAAGCATTTTAGACTGGTGAGGACCAGCATAAGCATGGGTCCTCAAAATCCTTTAAAACTTAACTTGTTATACCAAGAGCCAAACAAATGCTGTTTGGCTTCACAAAAGCATCATGTCAGCTTTTGCAAATTTCAAAGTAACTTTTCTAGATACACAAGCATGCTTTCTTGTTTACCACACAAGTAGTGTGATGACTATGCATGAGCTTCTAGCATTTTACCAGCTGGATCTAAAGGAGTTAAAAGTAAAATATATTTTCTGTGAGTTTTTTAAATATTAGAGACTGTCTAGAATTGGAAAATTACTTAGAATCACTGTTTGTCCAGTGTTCTTCTATTTCTGTTAACTCCAGACAATTTTTTGCATTTTTCATATGTAGTTCTAACATGATTTTTTTTTCAAGAATGTTTGTTTCCTCTTAGCTACTATTCATTTTTCTTCATTTTCTTTATTACTTCAGTTTTATTTTGTCAATTTAGTAAACAAGTGTGAGAGAACTGATTTTATAATTTCATGTTTATTACAATTTATTCATAGGAGTTATTTTCTGGTTAATAAGAAAATGCTTAAGTTATTATTTGTTTTTGTGAATTTGGCATTCATAGAGCCAACGTATGATGTTTACGGTGAAATGCTGGGGTTTTGGAATAACAGAAAGGAGATACTAATTTTTTAAATTTTCCTAAAAAATAGATGACTCAATTGGTCACTCAACAAAATACCGTTAAAATTGTTTCCAGAATAGTTTTATTTCTTAAAGGAAGTTGCCAATCTGCATACATTTGGGGATTATTAATATAGTTCAATAAAAGCAGCTGCCAAAGTGGTACTGGTGAAATTAAGATATCACTGTGACAGTGAGAACCTTCTCTGATTGTTTCCTTAAATTAAAAGTAGCATATTGAAAGTACAGGAAAAGTTTCTTTACTCAAAAACACTAGCTTTTACCACATATTCCCCCCACAAAGGTAAAAAATTTTTTTTCACATTCAGAATTAAACTCATTTAATTTAAAATTTTTTGTGTTTGTAAGATGTTTAAAATGTTTGGCAGTGAAATATTTGCATGTCTGTGATCTGTTAGATGATTTCAGTATTAATTCTTCATTAATGCTAAGAACATGCTTCTTTCTCCCATTTCTGTATTGAAGTTGTGTTATTAATAGCATTATTGGTCTTAGAATAACAGTGAGTGGATCTACCAATATTTTTACAGCTTGTGTTGTGTTTTGAAGAGATGAGCAACATAAATGTCATCCCACACAGACACTCAGAGAAGTTTTACAAAGGTGATGCTACTTTGATGTGGTACATTTCAGAATCTAATGCTCTAATTTGCAAAACTAGAAACAATATTGATCAACATGCTGGGTGATGACTCATCTGTAGAGGAAAGGTGCACATTATTCAACACACAGGTTATTTGTAAATCAGAATGCCAGTTTATTAATTCCAAAGAGGATCATACTAGGGTGGTGGTTGATGAACCCATTTTTCATTGAGTAGAAACTACATAGAAAACGCAGATTGTTGGAACTTCCCTGGTGATCCAGTGGTTACGACTCTGTGCTTCCATTTCAAGGGGCATAGGTTCAATCCCTGGATGGGGAATCCTGCATGCCACATGGTGCAGCTATAAAGAAATAAAAGAAAACCCAGACTGTAAGCCACAGAAGATTGGTGAACAAAGGTAGTTAATTAGACAATATTACTGCTAGTGTGTCATCACAGAGAAGTGGCAAGTTTCCTTCATTCAAGTGGCAAGATCCTTCATAGGATCTTTTCATGACCTTCTGAATCATCTTATTTTCTCCTTAATCAATTGATCTTAACTTCTGTGTCTGGGATACCAAGCTATTTAGTCTAAATAAAGACTATAGTTTTTTGTTTGTATAAGAAGTAAGTATAGATTTATTGCTCTGTGATTGCTAAAATACTTTTTACAGAAGATGGAAACCGTTTTTTTTTTTTTAATTTCCTTCAAGAATAGAAAAAGAGACAATTAGTTAAGGAATGAGATTAGGTAGAAGATATATTTTCATTGTGTTTTGTAAAACTGTAAAAATAAAAGCTTACCAGCAAAGAGGGTAGATTAAATAAACTAAGGTCATATAGCTCTTTGTCGTTTAATTAGGTTTTTGAACTTCTCAAGGCAGGGAATATTTTATTTACATCTAGACAATAACTTGCATAATATGTATAAACATACCTTTAAAAATATTTGAAATATATCCCTTTCCTTCTCTCTGATGTGGATATTTTCAAAATATGCCCTGTCTGCATTTATCTTCAAAGACTCCAAGTATTTCGTAGACTGTTTGAATAATACATGTGCCTGGTGACATATGCATGAATCTGATTACAAAGGGCATTGATTAACTGTATGTTTGTTTGTTTGTTAAATAATAATGGATCAGATGCTACTGCCTATGTCAGGTTTTGTAGTTCAGTATTCTTTTTTTTCTTTCTTTTTGACTGTGCTAGGTCTTCATTGATACATGGGCTTTTCTCTAGTTGTGGCAAGCAGAAGCTACTCTCTAGTAATGTTGCATAGGCTTCTCATTGCGATGGCTTCTCCTGTTGCAGAGCCAGGCTCTAGGGCACATGAGCTTCAGTAGTTGTGGTTTCTGGGCTCTCGAGCACAGGCTCAGTAGTTGTGGCTCACGAGCTTAGTTGATCCGAGGCATGTGGTGGGATCTTCCTGGACCAGGGATTGAACCTGTGTCATCTGCATTGGCAGGTGGATTCTTTACCACTGAGCCACAAGAGAAGCCCCTCAGTATTCTTAACATCTAGACTGATTTTCTAAGAATAGAGAAGTCAGTCTACCTTGTGGGCTAAAGTTCTAGAGAAATACAAGAAGAAAATATGAGATATCCTCTTATTAAATGAATTTGTAATTTATGAAGAGGAGACAAATCTCACACAGAACATTTGGAATAATAGTAATATCTAGCATTCAACAAGCATTTTATAGTTTTTCATTCCCATTTTTAAAACTTTAATGCTATTAAAAATCTTCTGAAGTAAACAGGAACCAGTGTCATCCCTTTGCAAGTAAGAAAATGTGAATCTCAAAGAGATTAACTGATTTACCCAGGATCTCCCAGAAGACTGACTGTAATTAAAATTCAAAACATAGAATAAAGATATCCAAAGAAAAGCCAGATAGGTACAGTAGAGTTATAATCAGAGTAATTGGAGAAGCTTCCATATTATATGTGGAAATTATGTATTCTCAAGATGAGTGTGATTTCTTTGGTTAGAGAAGATGGCAAAAACTTGGGTATGAGAATGAGGGAAGTGATTTAAAAGTCAGTGAGGACTTCCACTTTCAGGAAGACTTTTCCCTGTTATTCACACTAAAGTACAACTGAAAATTAGTTATAAAACAAAACAAATATAAGTTACTCAACATAGTGTTGGAAATTCTAATCAGTGCATTTAGGTGAGAGAAAGAAATGAAAGGCCCATAAACTGTCCCTATTTGTGAATAACATGATCATGTATAAAATACCTAAGGAATGTACCAAAAAGAAAATCCTAGAACCAATAAGTGAATCCTGCAAGATTTCAGGGTGTAAGATAAACATAAAAAGATCGATTACTATTTAGTATATATCTGCATACTAATGTATACTATTTAGTATATTTCTTCATACTAACATGTAGACACTGAAATTTAAAAATGCATTACTATTTATAATCACACACACACAAGAAATATTTAGGTGTAAATTTAACAAAACTTGTTTAAGATTTGTATGCTGAAAACTATATAATATTAATGAAAGAAATCAGAGAGGATCTAAATAAATGGAATGATATATCATGTTCATAGATTCAAAGACACAGTAGTAAAGATGTCAAGACTTCCCAAGTTGATACACACATTTAATACACTTCCTGTCAAAATCTTAACAGACTTCTTTGTAGATGAAAGGAAGTTTATTCTGAAAGTCATATGGAAATACAAAGAACCTGAATAAATGATTCATTAAACGAGTAGGAGAAATAAGTGTACCTGATTTTAGGACTTACATTATAACTATGGTTAGCAAAATAGTATAGAATTGGCAGAAGAAGAGACACATAGATCAGTGGAACAGGATGGGAACCCATAGAGATATGACAGAAGTGCAAAATCAATTCAGTGGAGAAAAGATAGCCTTTTCAACAGAATAGTTTTGGAGCAACTGGACATTCATAGGCAAAACAAACAGCAAAATTTAACCTTGAAATAAGTCTCATGCTTTATATAAGAATGAGTTCAACATGAATCTTATAAAGTGTAAAACAGCACTTCAACTTTTAGCAAAAAATCATGGGAACAAATTTTTAGGATCTTAGGCTATGTAATGACTTCTTAAAACTTAACACTAGACAGTTTATAACACAAAAAGTAGATAAGTTGGACTTGATCAAAAAAATTTGTTTGCTTTGCAAAGATGCTGTGAAGTAGAAGAAAAGACAAGCAACAAGGAAGGAGAAAATATTTGCCAAGCACATACCTATCTGACAAAGGACTAGTGTCCATAATATATAAAGAACTCCCCCAAACTCCCAATTAAAATAGACAACCCTATTAGAAAATGGATATGAGACATGAAGAGACATCCTATTAAAGCTTATATACACATGGCAAGTATGCATGTGAAAAAGTTTTTAGCATCATTCATTAGCCATTAGAGATATTGCAAAGTAAGACCAAAATGAGATTCTACTGCACACCTATCAGAATGGTTAAAATAAAAAAAAGTAGGAACACCAAATACTGGTACAGATGCAGAGTAACTGGATCACTTACACATTGCTGATAGGTTATGAGATGACATAGTCACTCTGTAAAACAATTTGGCAGTTTCTCCCAAAACTAAGTATTTAACTAATAGACAACCCAGCAATTGCATTTCTAGGAATTTATCCTAGAAATAAAAATATATATTTACACACAAACTTATTCATGAATGTACATAGCAGTTTTATTTGTAATAACCAAAACCTAGAAACAACGCAGATGTTGTTCATTGGGTGATTAGTGAAACAGTGATACATCCATCCCATGGAGAACTAATCAGCAATAAAAGGAATGAATGACTTACATAACAGCTTGGATCAATCTCCAAAGAACTATACTGATTGAAAAAGGTCAATCTAGGAGATTTCATTCCATTTATATACTGTTATTCCATTGATTTAACATTCTTGTAATGTCAAAATTATAGAAATAGAGAAGACAAGTCAGTAGTTGTAGGCAGTTAAAAGGGAAAGGAGGAGAAGGAAGTAGATGTGGGTATAAAAGGGCAGCCTGAGATGGTGCTGGAAATGTTTTATATCCTGATTGTTATCAATGTCAGTATGCTTGATATAATAATTTTATAAGGTATTACCATGGGGGAAATTGGGTAATGGGTAGAAGAGTCTATCTATATTACTCTTTACAACTTCGTATGAATCTAAAGTTAACCTCAAAATAAACAGTGTAATTAAAGGAAAATTAATAAAGTGGACTGTATCTTTTTGTGAAGTAAACAACACTGGGATGGAAATGTATTTTGTGAGCTTTGAATACCAAAATGAATTTTGGTTTTAATTTTTAAGATAATAAAGAACTGAAAAAAAATCTTGATTATAGGTATAGCACAAGGTAAATAAATAGTAAATTAGTCACAGTAGATAGACTAAATTGTCTTACATATACAATTATGAATTATGACAATTTTTCACAAATGTCATCTAAAATATCATAGCATTTGGAAATTATTTTTATAGCAAAGCCTTAGAAGTAGAATTGAGTTGCCAATATATTAATAGTTTAAAAAGTAATAGTATTATGAACCTGAAATAGGTTCAGTGTATAGAGGTTAAGAATCCTAAAACTGTTATTAATACTGGAAGTACAACTTTGGCAGATATTGATAAGTATGCTTCTTTTTTGGGTATGTACCTTGGTGATGTTTGTAAGTACATTACTTGGATCTCTGATTATGCTTTCCCATTAGAGCAACATTATAAATGATTGCTATATTTCTGAGTCATAGATCTATTTGGAAATCTAAAGAAAGTTCTGGGCCATCTCCTCAAGATAAATGGACTATTCATCTAAATTTTCATTCCATAGTGTTCACAGATGACTGGAAAGCTATCTCTGAATCAGAAAAAAGTTCCAGAGTATCTGCATATAATTAATTTCAATGTGATATGTAGTCATCCAGAAACAACTATCTAATGAGCATCTATTTGCTTGTTCAGTACCTATGACAACCACCACATGGGATCCAGAAAGTATTTTTAAAATAATCCCATATGCAAGAGGCTTATGATCTAGTTTGAGAAGCAAGTTGTATTTGTGAAATGATTAGTTATTAGAAGTTTCAGAATAAGAATAGGGTAATTCCTGCTGTTAGATTAAAGCAGTACAGTTTTTGTAAATTACCTCAAGAAGACATTTTGGTAATTAATGTCCTCTTTTGGACATGGAAATGTGAGATAGGAAATCGAACTTTTTATGAATATCACAAAAGTAGCAAAGTAAGATAGGAAAACTAGAGACTATGTGGATTCATTTTTTTAAAAAATTCAGACTTTATGCTAGACCATGGAGATATTGCAATGAAACACACAGTTCCTACCTTCATGGAGTTGACAGTTTAAGAGAAATAAATTGTTCAGGATTAGAATGAAGAATACCTCACTCTGGGCTGGCGTGTGCAAAAAGAAGTTTTATGGTGTAGGTTGCAGAGAGTTCACTTACTATGCTAAAATAAATTTGATCTTGAACAAGTCTCCTAACCTTTTTGAAACTCGGGGACTTCATCTGTAAAGTGGGGATACTAATGGATAATATAATAAGATATTTGGGTTCAGAGCCTGGCAGTTTGTAGCTATTGCTGTTACTAGTGAGTGACTAGATTAGGATACTCAAAAAGGAAATCATAGCAGGCTATTAGGGGATAGAGCACAATAGTAAGAAAGCAAGATGGGCATTCCTTTATCTTCAACGCAGTAGGGAGACTGTACAGTATAAAAAATTATATTGGGAGATAATACATATAATTATAAGCAATGTATATAATACCTTTAAAAGAAATTGTTACTGTTGTATTTTTTTTTCTGATTAGCCTCAAGTCTTTTTTGTTGTTTGACAAGTAGCTTTTATATGGTACAGTCTTTTTTAATGTGAAAACTTTGCTTATCAATTTCTCATTACTTTTTCAGAGATTGGAAATGCTTATGCTGTTTTAAGCAATCCAGAAAAACGAAAGCAGTATGACCTCACAGGCAATGAAGAACAAGCATGTAATCAGCAGAACAATGGTAGATTTAATTTCCATCGAGGTTGTGAAGCTGATATAACTCCAGAAGATTTGTTTAATATATTCTTTGGTGGCGGATTTCCTTCAGGTATTTTAGTGTTAATTATAAATATTATATTTTATGAAGCTAGAGATCCTTATCACCAATTAGGCTATTTAGACACTTATGTACCTCCCTCTGAGATTTCTTACAGTATTATGGTCCTGTGATAGTTCTTCATAAAAATATGATAAAAATGTAGACTTATTAGCTTTATTGTAAGTCTGTATTTTTCCCAGAATATATTTTAATTTTAAAAAGATGTTCTATATTTTACATAAAGCTGAAAAAAGGATCTATAAGTAGGAAATCGAGTGGCAATGTCTTAGTTAAATGCTGTTACAACTATAGGAAGTAATCTGTCTATTGGAGGACTATTTGGCATGGGTTCTTTGAAGATCTTCATAGATATTTAATTAATAACATTATAGATATATTATGAATACATGTGGAGATATTTTCCATTGAAATATTAAAATGTCTGAATCATTGGTTCTATATAAAGTGGGTTTTAACACCTTACATTAAGATAGAAATAATTACTTGAACTAGGCTATCAAAGTAAAGTGCTATAGAAGTACTACTAAATAGACTTTTTAGTACAGCATATGTAGTATTGAGTTTTACTTACATTTACTGTGAGTTGCTTGTGTGGAAATTAATTTTTTTTAAGAGTAGCTTCTCTAAGGTGTTTAAAATTGTAGCTCTAGTTTTGTTTACCACAGTTTAAAAAGGTGCTGAGTTAAACATCCCATTCAAAATTAGGAGAGTCTTTATGAATGTAGCAGTATAATTTGGCCTGGTAGCACTGTCTGAATATTATTGAGAAACACTGTGGTCATTGATAAGGTATTTTGTAAAACATCCTTGAAAGAAAGAGGATATATAAAACAAATTAATGACTGAAAATATAACCTTGACATATTAGGATATGTAATTCCCTCTCATAGAAAAATTATTCAGACTAATAATTTTGACTAAAAATATGCTAGGAACAATTAGAAATCTTTCAGGAAATAGTGACTTTCTGATCGTTGATTTGCAGTTTTTTTGCTTGTCTTAACATAGTTTACTTTATCAGTGATAGCCCTTGCTCATTGGTCACCTTTTTTTGAAAACAGCTTGAATGTCATCAACAAGAAAATGTTGGAAAGTTGTGGTCCACCTGTATGATAGTTTATTATACAGCTGTTTTTTTTAATGAATGAAAGTAGTATCATTTGATTTCTAGAGATACTTATGATTCATTGATAAATGCAGAAGGCAGAGTTTCAGATTAATGATCCCAGATTTGTAAAATCAACCAACCACAACAAAAGTCCTGTTTGTATGCAGTATTAGAGAGGAATTCTTACTAAAGTTTTCATCAAGAAAGAGTTTCTCCTTTACTTTAAGGGAAACAAAGAAGAATCATTCTGGGTTTTGTCCACTTTTCATTTACAGGAGGGCAGTAAGAGTTCATTACTCAAATGTGCATTATTTTAGTAATTAAAAAAATTAAAATATAAAGGAAAATATAATATAACTTTCTCCCTAATTTAACCTTGCTTTTAATTTTCTAGGTAGTGTACATTCATTTTCAAATGGACGAGCTGGTTATAGCAATCAACATCAGCATCGACATAGTGGACATGAAAGAGAAGAAGAAAGAGGAGATGTATGTTTATGATATGATTAGAAATCAGAAAATGGCAAATTTCAGCTCAGGAAAAGGATAGAGTTGTCTGAAAACAGATCACGTTGTTTTAAAAGGAAGTAATGAGTTTTCTTTTGCCAGAGGTGTTCAGCATAGACTAGAGAATCCCCTAGGGATGATGGGGGACCAGGAGAAGAAGTCAGGGTGGCAGGTGGTTGGGCAATATGGCACCTTCACATTTGATATTCTATGATTCTAATGAAGATAAATCTCAAATGTTCATGTTCCTAAGGTAAATTCTTATTGTTGGGTCTAAAGAGTTTAGAATTAATACTGAAAAACTTAAATTAGAAGTAACTTTCCTTGTTCTAATACAGTTATACTTAATTGCATATAGCAGTTAAATTACACGAAAGAGAAAGGTAAATGGAAAGCGCTCTAGACTAGAAATTAAAAGGTCTGGGCCCCAGTTCTGCCGTTTTCATCAGTGTCTACGTTCCACCCTCAAATCCAAGGTAAAAATAGTTTTGCAACCTGCTGCATATTGATAGAGTATCTATGGAAAAGAAAAAAAAAAGAGGGAGACAGAGAACTTCCTCATCTATATAATGAGATCAGGTTATATCAGTTCAGTTCAGTTCAGTCCCTCAGTCGTGTCCAACTCTTTGTGACCGCATGGATTGCAGCACACCAGGCTTCCCTGTCCATCACCAGCTCCCAGGGCTTAGTCAAACTCATGTCCGTCGAGTCAGTGATGCCATCCAACTATCTCATCCTCTGTTCCCTTCTCCTCCCGCCTTCAGTCTTTCCCAGCATCAGGGTCTTTTCCAAGGAGCTGGTTCTTCACATCAGGTGGCCAAAGTATTGGAGTTTCAGCTTCAGCATCAGTCCTTCCAATGAATATTCAGGGTTGATTTCCTTTAGGATTAACTGGTTGGATCTCCTTGCAGTCCAAGGGACTCTGAAGAGTCTTCTCCAATACTACAGTTCAAAAGCATCAGTTTTTTGGTGCTCAGCTTTCTTTATAGCCCAACTCTCACATCCATACATGACTACTGGAAAAAGCATAGCTTTGACAAGACAGACATTTGTTGGCAAAGTAATGTCTCTGCTTTTTAATATGCTGTCTAGGTTGGTCATAGCTTTTCTTCCAAGGAAGAAAAAACAAAATGAAAACCACGATTATGGAAAACTAACCAAACTGATCACATGGACCACAGCTTTGTCTAATTCAATGAAACTATGAGCCATGCCATGTCGGGCCCCCCAAGATGGACGGGTCACGTGGAGAGTTCTGACAAAACGTGGTCCACTGGAGAAGGGAATGGCAAACCACTTCAGTACTCTTGCCTTGAGAACCCCATGAACAGGTTATATCAGTGTTTTCCAGAACAGTGTCAGGATCTCTAGGTGAAGCACCTAAAAAGTTGTATTATTAAGAATCATCCCAGGACGTTGGTTTGATCAGGCAGATTTGGAAGCACTGAATCAGATGATCTCAAATGTCATTTCTCCTCTAAAAATGTTTGACAACTGTTGGATTATTGACAACTACAGTTATATTGCAATTTGTTATTCTTTGATGATTTTTTACAGGGAGGTTTTTCTGTGTTTATCCAGCTGATGCCCATTATCGTATTGATCCTCGTATCATTATTAAGCCAGTTGATGGTCTCTAATCCTCCTTATTCCTTATATCCCAGATCGTAAGTAGCTAAGTGAAGTTTTACCCCCCAAAATTGTTGTTTTTTACTTAGATAACTTTAAAGGGCCCTGTGCACTTTTAAACTTTTAAATGACAAATCTTCTCTTACTTCATGTGTACCATTTAAAAATCTTTAATTTTAAAGATAGTTTACCTAAGCAGTAAGTTTGTGTTGTTAGTTTACATTTCTGTTCTATTGTGGATAAGGACAGAAGTGCTATATTTGAACTTGATAGCAATTTAATGTAATAGGTAATGGATTGACATCAAAGACAAAAACCTTCAGAAGACAAAAGTACTTTAAAGACAAGGTATGGGGAGGGAGGAGGGAGGAGGGTTCAGGATGGGGAACACATGTATACCTGTGGTGGATTCATTTTGATATATGGCAAAACCAATACAATATTGTAAAGTTAAAAAATAAAAATAAAAAAAAAAAGACAAGTAGAATTGTGATTGATGCTACATACATAGATTTGTGTCATTAAAGTGGAAATGATGTTACTCTTCTGTTTATAAAATATTGATTAAATAAAAGCAAATATTACTTTTTATGTATTTTTCCACAATATATTGTACTCTATAAGCGATCGGGACAAAGCAAATTTAATGCAGTATACATTCTAAAAAACTTTAGTATAATACAATGAAGATAAAGGAAACTTTGTAGAACCATATCACCAGTTCTTTTATAGTATTAAAATGATTGGTCTACAAATAATTTATTTCTTACAAATAAGATTTTTGCTAACTAAAAATTGAGAGAACTTATAAGAACATAATGTATTAAAATATGATTACTTTATCACATAAAAAAAGTAGCTTTAGGTAATTTGAAATTATATAAATACTTGATTACCAATAGTAATTTTTTTAATTATTTTTAATTGTTTTTGTTAGCTTGGTTTGTAGAAGCAAATCAGAATGTACAATTTTAATTAAAAAATAATGATCAAACATTTCTTTTACAGTGGATCAGGACAAACAATTAAAATGCAGACAGAAAACTTAGGTGTCATTTATTATGTCAACAAGGACTTTAAAAATGAATATAAAGGAATGTTACTACAAAAGGTAGAAAAGAGTGTGGAAGAAGATTATGTGACTAATATTCGAAATAATTGCTGGAAAGAAAGACAACAAAGTAAGTTTACATTTTAAATGTTTAACATTTAAAAACTTATTCAGAGTCTTGGAATTGATTACTGAAGATTTCTTTACTCAAAGGATGTTCTAAAATTGCCTGGCACCTACCCGGAGCCTGGTACTTAAGTGAGACAATGTGTTTTAACGTACTTGCGGCCTTATAACAATATTTGGCACGTGGCAAAGACAATGGTATTTGTGTTATTGTTGTTCTTAGTAACTATAGGTGGAATAAGTAGATAGTATCAAATTTCATTGTATTTAAGATGTTGATGGTTGTAACATGCATCATTATTTTATGACCACTAAGAAAGAAAGTCTTGGCATAAACAATGTCATCAGTTTTAATATACATCCTGTTTCAGAATTAACTTTGAAATTCTTCATTAATTTAGCTTCAACAGGTAGCACTGTTAGTGTACAATGAGTTTTGTTGACAATTCATTTTCCTTTACTTATTTTGTATGTAGAAAAGTTCTTGTGAACACTTAATTGTTTAGCATCTTCCAGCCTCAGCTTCCTTAATTTAGTTGTTTCTATAAAAAGATTGACCATAAGAATCTGCTGAAATGTTCCTTGTGAACTGTTCATTATAGTTTTTTGTCTGTTCCAAGTCATAAAGTAGATTATATAGTATAGACTTTGGAATTAAATAGACTGAAATTGAATCCTAGCTCTGAAATTTTTAGCTGAGTGAGTAGTAACAAATATTCTAACCTCATGTATAAGATGGATGATAATGATCAGTGGGAAGAGGAATAACTGTAGTTTATATAATACCTATTTTCTCAGTCATTGTCCCAAGCACTTGATGTATATTAACTTATTTAAAATCTACAACAACACTGTGAGGTTATTATACCCAATTTGCATGTGAGGAAACTGTGCCAAAGAGAGATTAATTAATAACTTGCCAAAGTCATTAAGGTAATCTGTGATTCAAAACCTATTTGCTTTCAGAATCTAGGCAGTGTGCTCTACAGTCTTCTCATTAATACCTAACTTTATGGGTTTGTTATGAAAATTAAATCAGGGAATAGCTAAAGTGTTTCATATGCAGTAAATACTCAGAAAATGGAAGCAGTTAACATTATCTCTTATCTACTAGGGAAAATTTGATAAAACATTACCTTTATATATTTCTCAGAGAGTTCTTATCTCTAGCCTTGGTTTCTTCTTCTATATTTTGATAATTAGAGTAGAAACCTCCTTGGTGTTTGAGTCTCTGAGTCTGTGAATCAGTATGTTCTCAGTGTAGAGAAGGTTACCTTAGTGGTTTTCAACTGGGAATGATTTGCTCCCACCTCCCAGTGGACATTTGATAATGTCTGGAAACTTTATGTGAATCAACATGGGGTTGGAGTAGAAGAGATTGCTTCTAGCACCTAAATGGGTTAAGGCCAGGGATGCTGCTGAAACATTCTGCAGTGCACAGGACAGCCTCCACAACAAAAATTATCTAGCCCTATATACCAGTTTTGTTGAGGTTGAGAAACTGTGCATTAGCCAAATGTCTTAAGAGAAGTATTTGCCAAATTTTATTTATTTAATTTTATTTCACTTAATTTTTTTATCTGTAGTACCTAGCACAATTGTTGGATGAATGAGTAATGGATTTGTATGAATGAATGACAGGGCTCTGGTGTCTCAGATGGTAAAGAATCTCCCTGCAATGTGGGAGACCCTGGGTTAGGATGATCCCCTGGAGAAGGGAATGGCAACCCACTCCAGTATTCTTGCCCGGAGAATTCCATGGACAGAGAAGCCTGGTGAGTTATAGTCCACAAGGTTGCAAAGAGTCAGACACAACTGAGCAACTAATACTCACACACACATGAATGAATGAAAGGCCTACCTATTTTGTGCTAAAAGAATGATGAGTACATTACATATATCACTTTCAAATACAAGTTCTAGTCCCCAGCCAAAACGGGTGATTTTTGAGTTTTGCATGCTTATATTCTATTAAATAATAGGGAAGTGACCGCATAAATAGAAAGGAAAGATAATTCACGTTTATGGATGAAAGTGTAATGTTATGTTTAAAGTGTTGGCTCTTGGAATCCCTTGCAAGATCCTGACTTCATCAACACAGTTACCTAGGCCAAGTTACTTAACCTCTCTAAATCTCAGTTATCTCATCATTAAAATATGGACCAGAACAGATAATATTTGTTAACACTTAGCATAATGCCTTGTACCCATATGTATTCTATATTACTGTTTGTTATAATTTTGTTTTACTCTTTCCCTAGCATGAGCCAAGTGGGTTTTTTTTTTGCATAATTTAATCTCTTAATAGTTCAACAAGATCACTTATCAGTTGGTTTCATGGACCCTTCAGTCCATCTTCTGTCCACTATACCACATTGTCTACAGCTGTATTGTACACATTTCCATGTGTCTTTCAAAGTTACTATCAGAAGTTTTAGCTAAATCTGTTTAATGTCATTATTTATAAAACAACTTGCTTGTGTTCAAAAATATCAATGAAACAAGACGAAGCTCTTAAAGACAAAGAGACATGACAACTGAATACAGTATGTGATCCTAAATTGAATCCTGGGTGGGAGGAAACCGTTATAAAGGATATCATTGGGACAACTGGTAAAATTTGAGTATGGACTATGTATTAGATAATAGTATTATGTCTAATAGTATTATGTCATTGTTAAATTTATGGATTTGAAAATTGTATTGTGGTTATGTAAGAGAATGCCCTTGTTCTTAGGAGAAACTTGCTGAAGTATTAGGAATGAAAGGTCATGATGCCTGTAACTTAACTCTCAAAAAGTTCTACAAAATAATCGCCACCACAACAGTAACAGCAGCCTTTACTGTAGAATGCTAAAGCAGATTTGACAGAATGTGAAAAATTAGTCAATCAAGGTCAAGGGCTTTAGAATGTTTATTGTGGTACTCTTTAACTTGTGTATATTTGAAATTTTTAAAATAAACTTCAGCAAATTCAGCCTCTTGATGAAAGTGAAAGTGGAGAGTGAAAAAGTTGGCTTAAAGCTCAACATTCAGAAAACGAAGATCATGGCATCTGGTCCCACCACTTCATGGCAAATAGATGGGGAAACAGTGGAAACAGTGTCAGACTTTATTTTTCTGGGCTCCAAAATCACTACAGATGGTGACTGCAGTCATGAAATTAAAAGACGCTTACTCCTTGGAAGGAAAGTTATGACCAACCTAGATAGCATATTCAAAAGCAGAGACATTACTTTGCCAACAAAGGTCCGTCTAGTCAAGGCTATGGTTTTTCCTGTGGTCATGTATGGATGTGAGAGTTGGACTGTGAAGAAGGCTGAGCGCCAAAGAATTGATGCTTTTGAACTGTGGTGTTGGAGAAGACTCTTGAGAGTCTCTTGGACTGCAAGGAGATCCAACCAGTCCATTCTGAAGGAGATCAGCCCTGGATTTGGAAGGAATGATGCTTCCTTCCAAAGGATTTCCATTTCTTTGGAAGGAATGATGCTAAAGCTGAAACTGCAGTACTTTGGCCACCTCATGCGAAGAGTTGACTCATTGGAAAAGACTCTGATGCTGGGAGGGACTGGGGGCAGGAGAAGAAGGGGACGACAGAGGATGAGATGGCTGGATGGCATCACTGACTCGATGAACGTGAGTCTGGGTGAACTCCGGGAGTTGGTGATGGACAGGGAGGCCTGGCGTGCTGCGATTCATGGGGTCACAGAGTCGGACACGACTGAGTGACTGATCTGATCTGATATATAGGTTAAAGGCTTGGATAGTCTTTCGCCAGCATTTTTCTGTTTTGAAGTCACTTCTAATACTGTCAGAAGTCTAGATTGGTTAAATGGGTGTTTTATAAAATACGAGCAGTAATCTGAGGTAATGGAAAGAATATTCGGCTAGGAGGTAAAGATTTGAATTGGCATCTAGATTCTGCCTTTACTAGCTCTATGAACTTTGGTTTATCTACCTCACGTGAAAAGAATCATCTGCAGATGGATTTTTTGCACAGAGTCGGACACTACTGAAGTGACATAGCAGCAGCGGCAGCACTTGTAAATAAAAGCAGTGGAATGATTTTGATTGATTGGTTAAATCCTGATTGATCATTTCTGAAGATTTTTACAAACAGAGTATACACTTATCTTTGAGTTTATTTTGAATATCGTCCTGATTGATGTCTTCTAATTTAGTCTCTGTTTTTGGTTACATCTTACCTAAACTGCTCCCACCCTTTAGAAGTGTTAATAGTGAAATGGCTGAGACTACCAGGAAAATGACAAGGAATAGGTTCCCTGAAGAATGTTTGATTTCTAGTCTATATTTCTTTACTAATGTTACCTACATATTGAAGGAAGGCTGAAAAGTACTTATTTGCTAAATACCACTACTCTGATTGTATAGTAAGGTTTTTTTGTGTGTGTGTGTTCCTTCAATAAGTTTAGTATATATGGTTTCTAGAAATTATTGGTTTATTTGGCTGTCCCAGATCTTAGTTGTAGCACTTGGATCTCTAGCTGTGGCATGAAAGGATCAAACCTGGGCCCCTGCATTAATTCAGATAAACTCAGAACAAGATTATAAATTTTTCTACTCAGACCTCAACATAATTAATCTGGAACTTTAGTAAAGGTCACAGCAAAAACAACCACTGACAGTATTGAATAGCATGTGATATCTTTGGGGAAAGAGATCCAGAGGATGCTTTAGAGCAGTTGTTTTTAAACCTTTGGGAACAGGAGTAGAGGAGGGAAAGGGTTGATAGGATACTATTCTTATTTCTTTTCCTGAGCAACTTGTATTTATTTTACGTGGTAAGATTCTACATGGCTTTTAGGTCTAATACTTGGATTTCTTTCAAAAAAGAAAACAGCTAATAAGAGACTTCCCTGGTGGTCCAGTGGCTGGGACTCTGAGCTCCTAATGCCGGGGTCCCCAGTTCAGTCCTTGGTCAGGAAATTAGATCCTACATGCAACAACTAAGAGTTCACATGCCAAAATTAAAGATTCCACATGCTACAGTGAAGGCTGGAGATTTTGTGTGCTGCAACTAAGACCTGGCCTAGCCAAATAAATTTAAAAACAAAAAACAGTTAATAGAAATATTTTGAAGGGCTTCTATGAAGCATCATGAGTTTAAACAACTAGTTGATCTAAATTATTTACTTAGCAAAATATTTTTGTTTGTTAACAGAAACAGATATGCAGTATGCAGCAAAAGTTTACCATGATGAACGACTCCGAAGGAAGGCAGAAGCCTTAAGCATGGACAACTGTAAAGAGTTGGAGCGGCTGACCAGTATTTATAAAGGAGGATGAATGGGAATTTTATTTATACCTTTTAGAGTACTTTCTATTTTTTCTGTAAGTTTAGTTTCATCATGAGAGCTAAAGAAAAAGATTTGATATTGAAAACTAAACTGAATAGTTGATCCTGAAATCTTGGACTGTTTATGACCTACTGGCTCCTTTAAATAGTAAGAAAATGAAAACTAAAATTATTATTTTAGTTATGCTTCTGTAATTATTTTTACTTTAAAAGCTTATATGATTCCTAACTAAAAATGTCTTGAGAAAGGATTATCATACCTGTAGCAATTTCTGGTTTTTAGATCCTCCATTTTTTTCCCTTGTCATGTAAATATTTATAGAATGATCATTTTGTGTATATACAGTTTATTGCCTTTTTATTTAAATTCTTTTGGGTTTAACTCCATGAGACACTTTAGTTTAAATTGATGGAATAAATGTTTTATGACAAAATTACATTTTTCTTGTCAGATGTCAAATGTGTGGAGTTTACAATGAAACTTTATCAAAAAGAGAAGAAAAAAAACAGAAGCTGTTTAACTTGTGTAAAATCTTGTAGCATTATCAGCTTAGATAAAATTGATATTTTTAATATTGCCATTATATTCTAAAGTATATATTGAGATAAATGAACTGGTGTAAAGTATCATTTTGCTATTTATTTAGTTTATGAATTGCTAAGCCATGCATAGAAATGAAATGCTATACTGATAGATTTTAAAGAAAATATGAGGAAATGGCTATATAAATATTAACCAAAAAGGGTCTTCAGCAGTAAATTGCAGTTACATCATTTGCAATTCCAATAACTAAAAGGCCCCCACATGTTCATATGTACGTCTTTGAAGGCTGCTAAAATTTATGAAGAAAAGGACCTACCTGTTTTACCCCTTGCCCCGTGGAAATCTGCAGTTTCTTCTTAGTGATCATTTAAGCAGGATCCAAAAGTAAATGGGTTCTTACTATTGTCTAAGTAATAAGAAAAATTACTACTAAAATGAAGCTTGTGCCTTTTAACCTGATTGCCAACTGTTAAACATATACGTAGATTACAGCACACTTACTTGATCAGAGCATGATCTGTTTGGCCATACGCACAGTGAACAGAAATATAGCAGCAGGTAGAATAGTGATTTATAGCAGGTTATCTTTACAAAATTTGAGCTCAGATTTATTCACCATTAAGTAATTCAGTTAATCCTATAGGAATAAGCTCCTTACAGTTACATCCAAAAATGTAAATTAGAAAAATTGAAGTTTTTGGTGCCTATATATGAGATATGAAGCTATTTGATTTCTAGTCTTCTATGTTTTAACAAGTTGTAGTATTTTAATGATTTTGCTTTCATACTCATTTAACAGAACATAAACACATCTTTGGTTTTTTTCTGTGTGTGGGAGAATGCTGGTTAGAGCGTGGTGTTCTTTTATTTAAAGTTTTTTTCCTGAGTATAATTTATATAGCATATGTTGAATAGAACTTCTGAAATGACCATTCTTTTTTAAATGTTCTCTTATCAATAGAAATGCCTTGATTGAATTAGTCGTTTAACTAAACAAGATACTGTCCTAGAAAAACTGGACAGCTTAACCAACTTTCTTTAGAAATGTAACCTTAAAAAAAAAAAAAATAGCATGCCTAAAAGAAAATATAATCTAAAATGTTTTCTTCAGCCTATAGAATGAGTTTCTTAAAAAAATAAAGTAATAGCATTCTAATTAACTGAAAGTTTATATGCACCAAAAAACTTATAAAAATTTAAATGAAAAAATTCCATCCATTAATTTTCTGGTTTTAATGGGAAATTTACACTATTGTGATTCATGTTTATGTGAATTGAACTCTTGTTGACTGATTGTTTTTCCCTTAATCCTGATTTTAAAGGAACAGGTGAAGTTAATCATGTTAAGTGAAGTTATATATTACAAAGTCATACATGGCTTTTGGACAGTATTATATTTCAGTTGCATTACAGCAAATTTCATAAAATGTGTTTGATAAACTGTTCAAATGACTTTGGTAAAGGACTGATCGAGTGCCTGACAATTTAAGCTACATGTAAAGTATGCAAGTAAAGAGTAAGTCCTTAATGTCACCTATGTCATGATGTAAAGGCCCGTCCAAGTAAGTGTCTTAGAATCTTGGGTTAATTCTACAAAGTAAAATGACCTAATCTGTTTGTTTGTTTCTGTAATCAAAGTATAGTTGATTTTCAGTGTCAGCTATCTTAAAACATAAGATTATCACTTTTTCTGCTCTTCTAACAAAAATCCCAATGTTTAGCCATCGTATTTTTAGCTACCTGAGCTCTCCAATTTAATGTGATAACTTGTCCTCTTTATTCTAATCATTGCCTAAATGCTCTCAGTCTTTGAATATTGCTTTACTAGCTTCTCTGACTGGTATTTTAGAAGTTTGGAAGCAATTATATTAATGCTTTACATTTTTATCCCTTTTAAACACACACACAGACATCAGTGTTCTTGCAGGAATTTGGGGGAAAGTAAAATAGTACCTTTTCTCCTCTTTTGATTTTTTTGTTTCCCGATAGATGTTAGTCCTTTGTAAGTTTTGGAATTTATTGTGAGCAAATCTGAGAATTTAATTCTTGACAATGAGAAATAATAAGTGAAACTATGTTTTGGGAACAGACTGCATTTGAATGTTTAAATAAGTATTTGTTTCGTAATCATTCCATTCTTATTTATGATCTACAAAGATTTGGTAGAGAAAAGTAAATCCTTAAGGTACATGTGTGCCAGTACATTAGGCCTCTCTGCTTGTATGTCACCTCAGGTTTTATTGGTAAGAACAGGAAGATAGAATTCCAGCTCTTTATGTTAATTGCACTTTAATGCTTAAGTGTTCTTCCTGTTGTATCTTTAGTTACACTAGTATGTAAAATAGATCCTGAGAGAAATGATTAACCTCTTGACTTCCCTTTGTTGATCTGTAGAATTTTTAAATGCAGGTGTTATTTAACAGATGTGACATGTTAATATTACTTAATAATTCATTCAACAGATTTCATTTAAAAACTCCCACCTGTGTAAAGGCAGTGAAATATTCCATGATGTTGGCCTGAGGACCAATAAGCCGTCTTTTAGTTAAGTAAGAATTATGTCAAAAGACCAAAAGATTCAAAAGGAGAATTTGTGCACTTACTTAGCTTCTCCATATGAAGCTTGTGTTCAGTATTACTATACTGTTGTCTGTCTTCATACTGAGTAACCAACTGAAAGGGCATTTATAATCTTTTTTTTTTTAAACAAAACCTTCTGAAAATGAATAATAGATCTTAATTTTAATCTGTACTAGATAGCTGAAAGACTTTATCTCTTGGCCACATTGGACTACTGCTTAAAGTTTGTTAAATTCTCTATATAGTCTCATAATAACGTCATAGTTTCTGGGTATTTTTTTTTTTTTTAATTTTTAAAGAAAAAGTGCATAGAATGAGCATCTTCAAGAACTCTTGTACATCCCTTTGATCATCTGGCAGGCAATACAGTCCTCGAATTCAGGCTTCCTTTCTGGTTTTATTACTATTAAATAGACAGTTTCATATAAATGGAAACATTTTCCCTCAAAACACTAGTTCAGAACATATTCCTTATATTAAGGATTATGTAACCACATCTTTTGTAAATTCCTTGTGTGTAACTTTCCTGTTGGTATGTAATTTCTTTTCATTTAATTTTATTATCTGCTGGTTTTGGGGCCAATAGATTTGTGAATATTCTCTGGATGTGTCCATGTATAGGTGTATATATATAGATAAATATATATATATAAATATATTTTCCAGCTAATACCTCAAATGTGTGATTGTTTAATATATACCACACTATATTTGCACAGTGCAGGGCTTCCATTAGCAGTGGATTTTCTTATTTCTAAATTTGAAAATCAGTCCATAGAATTTCATTGGTGCGAGTTCTTTTTATTGATCTTTTCCATATTTTAACAGAGATTCCTACTATAAGGCCCATACTTCAAATATAATTGTATTTTCTATAGCAGTCTGGAAATATGTAAGGGGTAAGAAGTGTTTTTTGCAATGTTTTAGTAAGTTTTCATTAAAAATTGGGATTATTGATTGCGAAACTGTCTGGTAATGCATAACAGATGACATCTGGCATGAATGTGAATGTCTCATTCACTTCAGTACAGGAGTTGGGAGATTCTAATCTGATATTCTACTTTGCCATTTAATAGTACCACTAAAATAATAGATTTTTCAGTGACATTGGAGTATTTTAAGCATCGATTTTAAAATGAATTGTTTTGGATTCTGGATGGATGACTGTATCAGTGAAAAGAAAGAAACTCACACATAAATGGTATTTTTGTAATTTATTTGTATTAAGAAATGCTTCTTACCTTTTTTGTTTTTTTCAGTTTTTGGATTGCTACATAAGACTTTTCTTTCCATATAAAGCTTAGATCATGTGTTTTTTTAAAAGCTGCAGGTAATTTTCAAGGTGTGATGGAATTTTAATGGAAGCCTTGTATAAGTTAAATGAAGTGAAATTGGTAAAGATCTTATTTGTCTATAGTGCATTCAAAATTATACAGTTAGATTTAAAAATGAAATGTCTGAGTTGTAAAATATTTAATGTTGTATCAGACTTACATAAAATGAAATTTTCTGTGTGAGAACTCTGTTAAAGAAAATACATTTGATTTTTAATGAATGTTCTGCTGAATGATTTATGATGAATTTTTGTCTTTCAGTCTTTGCAGTTTATCTCAATATATGAATAAAAAGGTCTGTTCTCACTGTAAAGGATTTGTTCTTATCATGTTTTATATTCTTACTATGACTTTTCTTTCATTCATTCAACCAACCAACAAACGTATGCATATTTGCTATGACCTGGGAAGTAATGTGGAAATTAATCACTGAACAAGACCAAAATCTTCATGAAGTTTACATCTAGCAAGGGAAATAAATGTCAAGTAAATAACTACTTATGATAAATGCTATAAAGAAAATTACAAGGTACAATGAAAGCATGTATCTAGAAAACTTTGGGAGGTTAGGGAAGTTTTCTCTGAGAAAGTGAGTTTAAGCTGAAACCCATAAGATAAGATAAGTCAGAGTGAGGTGAATGCTGGATAAGTATTTCAGGCAGAGTGTGCTAAGTAGATAAGGTCATAGAAACTTTACAGAAGTGAAAACAAACTTGTAAGATTATGACCTAGGGACCGAGACCAGGTTAGAGAATTAAGGGCCAAATCCCATGAGGCTATATATATATATATATAGATATATCTATCTATCTATATATATATATATATCTATATATACACACACACACACACACACACACACACACACACATACATATATATATATATAGTTCATCTAAATTTAGTTCATCTAAATTTGAGGTTATGTCAGGCAGGAAAGATGGCAGGGGTGTGTAAGATGTTGACAAGTGAGTAATTTCACTATTAGATGTAAGCCAGAGATCAAGGGAATTAGTGATTTCTGAAGTGACTGGTGTGTGACAACAATGGGTGAGAGTACAGTAGAGAAAGTTATTGTATAGATCTTAAATTGTATTTTCCATGGGCTAAATTCCAAGCCACAGGCAGAATCAAAATTTATAAGACATTTTACAACTCAGCCAGTGTAAGTTATAAAATTTTTATTTTTGTATGTTGGAGAATCAGCAAGCCTCTCCTTCCCATTTGAGTTTGCATACCAGCTAGAATTTTTACACAGACAGTGGAACCAACCTAAATTCAGATGATTGTTTATTTTTTGATAGGAAACCAAAATTTTTTTAAAAAGTGAGAATTAAAAAATTTTTTTAAAGCTGTATTCAACAGCTGAGAGAAATTTAAGCTCAAGAGAAGCAAAAACAAAGGCTCTGATATAACAAAGTCAGAGCATGTGTATATTTGTTAACTATATAATGTACTATTATGCAAAATAGCAAATTTGTATAATGAGATAAAAATTTTATGTGCATAGGCATGCATACAATGTCTGTTTCTTTCTGAACCTCAGCAATCATCTGTTACATCCCACTTTGGAGAACTGGCATATCGTGCTGATAATCTTTTAGGTCAGTAAATATTTCCCTTAGTCCTGGACCAACAGCAGTGTTATTGATGGGTAAATGCAAACACATCAGTCTGAGTACATAAGGAGCTCTACCGACGTGCCATAATTTAGAAACCACCATGCTTGGAAATTAAAAATCTTACTAGATTTTTCAATTGGCAGACGTTAGTGATGGTATTTGGTATCTGAAGATCTTGGAAAGCTGTGCTCTCCCTTTTTGCCACTCAAGAGGAAGAAAAAAATCAGCAATGTTTTCCAGGTCAACTACTATGTAATAATGTTATTAAGATGGATAATTTTGTTAAAATGAAAAGTAATGCTTCCAGAAATTAGAAGTCTTGGTAGAGTTCATATTTTTATTTGACTCCAAACTTAGGGGCAAATGAAGGGGAGAAACAGTGGGGAAATGAGAAATGAGTTTTAGTCAGGGTCAAGACTAATGACTTCTCGTAATGACTTTCATTCTGCAAATGTTGAATGCATACCTACAGAGTGCAAGAAACAAGCATTGTAAGAAACTGAAAAAAAAATTGAAACCATGACCCCTCCTAGACTTTATGGTCTCATTGGATAAGCAAATTAAAGCTATGATACATAATTATGCACAAATAAGTATCAGTTGTTCTTGGTAATATATAGGAACATTCAAGAGAATATGATGGATGAGAAGGTGTTATAAGGAAACAAGATTTAAATAGCTAAGGTAGAAAATAAAGGGGTTTAGAACACGTCACCCTGAAATATGCCACAGCAAATGCATGAAAGGCTCTCTGACCTCCCACCTTCACTTAAAGGCTTGTCATAAAACTTCCCATGGGAAATGTGCCCTCCTTCTACCAGGAAGAGAAGAACATTCTTATCACCAGAGATGGGACTGACACTGATATGGACCTATATAAACAAACCTACTAAAATAACCCTTATCTTCCACTAGTTTATTCCATGTTTAATAGTCACTGTCATACAATTTACTGCTCTTAGCCTAAGCCCCTTGTTTTGTCTCATCCTCACAAGTTTATTGTTCTTTGTGTAAAATGGCATATCAATTTTTGGGCCTAACCAAGTTTTGGAACTTCCATTTTTCTTCTGAAGACTCTCATGTACATGTAAAAGTAGTAAATGCATTTCTATGTTTTGCTCCTGTCAATCTGTCTGTCAATTTCACTGTTAGCCCAGCCACAAAATCTAATAAGGTATAAGGAAGTTTTTCCTCTCCTACAGGAGAAATAAACATTTCAGATTTAGGAATTTCCACAACTGCCTGGGATAATAGCCATTTTGATGGAAGGGTGAGATAATCAATTTGGCTGAAAAATAGGATTCACATTAGATTGCATTTACAAGTAAAATGATTAAAGACTATCAACTATTGTCTGCAGTGGTATGTAACTAAAGATTTGTTTGGTCAGCAATAATGTACATTGTTTTAGAAACATTTAACTGGGCTTCCTTAAATGGCTACTGATACAAGTCTTGCTGAATAAGGGTTGAATGAAGAGCTGAAAAAATATAAATGTAAAAAATCATTGTTAAGTGAGAAAAGGACATGAGAAAGGAAAGAGAAAACATGATACCTGACAGAATCATGGAACCAACAAGGACATAGATCAGGAAACAGGTTTACTGGAGTTTTTAGTACCTTTGGGTTAGAACTGACAGAAGTATGTAGAAATATCCAATATCCAACCAGCAGCTGAAAATATGAACCTCGAACTCAGAGGAAAGGTGCAGATTTAGGAATCACATTCTCAGGATACTGTGGAAAGAAAAACAGCAGAAGAATTGAAGACAAGCTTTAAGAGTAAGGAGATTGGGTGAGAAACTAAAATAAGTGCGGTGTTCCAGAGGCTAAGAAATCAACGGAAAAGGAAGTGGTCTTAAATGATGTCAGTTGCTATGGAACTGTCAAGTTCTCTTATAATGACAAGGAGATCATTTTTAACAGCTAGGTGCTTTGTAACTTACCATTTCATCCTCCTAAGGGTAACTAGCAAATTAGTATCTTTCCACCATACCTTGGTCTATAGCTGGTTCCTTTTGCACTTCTATCTTCAGGGATCCCTTGGATTTCAAGGAGCTCAAATCAGTCAATCCATCAACCCTAAATTTTCACTGGAAGGGTTGACGCTGATGCTGAAGCTCCAATACTTTGGCCACCTGATGCGAAGGTGACATTAGAAAAGACTTGATGCTGGGAAAGACTGAAGGCAGAAGGAGAAGGGGACGACAGATGAGATGGTTGGATGGCATCACAGACTCGATGGACAGGAGTTTGAGCAAGTTCTGGGAATTGGTGAAGGACAGGGAAGCCTGGCGTGCTGAAGTCCATGGGGTCGCAAAGACTCGGATAGGACTAAGCAACTGAACTGAACTTGATGACCTGTGGAAAAGAAGTTCCCCTAGAACTCATTTTCCTACCACTTACTGTAGGTTTTCCTTCAATGTGCAAACAAGCAATGCACCAAAAAAAAAAAAATTATAGACAGTCCTTAAAAGTACGGTCGTCTAAACAAAGAGCCAATGAAAGAAAGTTGCTCCATGTCTGCATATGTAAAAGCTTGATGTACACACAAAGGAGATCTCCAGAAAGCTCAAGGATCCTTGATTCAATCCAGACAAGTCACAGTACGAGGGTAGCTCCCACGGGAAGCGAAAGGATTATTAAATTGCTATCAGAGACCGACGGACCTGGGGCTTGCTGTTCAGTATGTAACACCACCCCCTTTAAATTTATTCATCTACAAGAAGAGGTTTTAAGATAACGGACCCTAAGAAAAAAATAATGAAATTTATGCACCCTCCCCAAACAAATACGTTTTCTTGCTTGCGTTTTCTGGGAAATCTTCAGGGTTCCGCGTTCTCAAAGCAAAGCAAGCTCTACTCAAGTGCAGAGGTCTGGGACAGCCGGAACTCCGCACGGCCGCAAAAAGCACCCGCGTTGAGTGGGCCGGGGCTTATCGCGCAAATGCGCGCTCCCTTGTCGAAGTACCGCCCCGGAAATCCCGAGTCACCCAGCGTCGGAGTCTTGGGAAGTGCTTCCGGGAGCACAGAAGCGGTCACAAATCATGTGACTGCGGCTTTTAGAGGAACCTGTCCGAGAAGTTGTCCCTGAAGTGGCAGTTCAGAGAACCAGGCAACCCAGAAAGCCAGGTAACTGCAGCCACTTTGCCCGGTGGCTTAGGCCGCAAGTGGCCCGGGCGGTGAGACGGAAGAGAAGACGCCGCTTTCGCCTCCCGGTTGGGCTTGGATCTTGGGGGTTAGTGAGCTGTCAGGCATCTCGGTTACCCGCCTGAGTATTTGGGAACTCCGACGCTAATCAGCCTCCTTGGCTGGAGCCCTGGAACCGTGGATCCTTGCCTGACCCAGCGGAGAACTGACACTGCTTATTAGGTTGGGGGTGGGAGGGAGAGGAAGTCTTGAGGGGAGAGTCACCCGGAGTTTCTCTTTCAGGCGTGGAGACTGATCCTGCGGGAGGAAAGGGTTCATCATGGCGGATGTGAGTTAACACCCCCACATAAGAGGAAGGAGAGAGTGGAGAGTAGGTTGAGACTGCTGGGTGGGGAGAGAGAGCGCTTCCCAAATACAAATTTGTTTCGTTTTACCGCTTCCCTCCAATTGCTTTGTCTAGGATCTAAAGTCAGAGACTAATAGGAGTAATTTTCGGGGCCCTGAGTTTCTGCCTGGAATGGGGGTAGAAGACACTAAAGGTGCCTGAGGTTGAGACAATTTTATTTTTCCCACACCCCAGTTCTGCGGGCATAAGACAGGTTCTTCATATTTACCCATTCAGTTTGTAAATGGTGGTTTGCTGCTCTGAATCTTTTTCCAGTTATGTCTCTTTAGGTTCACTGTAGCAATTTCAGATGATTTATAACCATTGCCTTAACACAGCAATATAATTAAAATTCTAAATTTAGGAAACTTTATTGTACTAGTTTCTGGAAACAACAGGGAATTAATATTATTAATGTTTATATTTGTTTATATTTTACATACTGTTATTTTGCTTATATTGGAGAAGGAAATGGCAACCCGCTCCAGTACTCTTGCCTGGAAAATTGCATGGATGGGGGAACCTGGTAGGCTACAGTCCATGGGATCACAAAGAGTCGGACATGACTGAGCGACTTCACTTTCTTTCTGTAATTCCTTTTGGAGAAAGAAATGGAAAGCCACTCCAGTGTTCTTGCCTGGAGAATCCCATGGACAGAGGGACCTGGTGGGCTGCAGTCTATGGGGTTGCAAAGAGTTGGACACGACTAAGCAACTAACACACACACATTTTGCTTATATACATGCTAAATATTCTTTGGAACGTTGAACAGATACTCATTTAATTATTACAATAACTTTCATGAGATATGCACTGTTATTATTATCACTGTGTTTATAGATGAAGATGCTAAGTCACAGAAAGATCCAGTAACTTCCTCAGATTACACAGCTAGTTTGTTGCTGAGTCAGGATACCAACCCAGGCAGACTCCAGAATCCATGCTTTTAACTACACTAAATGATTATTCAACAATATGAATCTGATTTTTCTTTTAGGTTGCAGGATTATGTGTTTCAACATTTAGCAACTTTTTATGTCTTTATCACTCCATTTTTGGGGGTCTTCCAGTATATTTTTGAGGCCTCATTCTCTAGGCATAATCAAATCGCTGAATTCTTTTGAGCATCTCCCTTGAAAAGATTGTTCTTTAAGGGCTGTGGGAGAAATAAAGATAACTAAGGTATAATTTCTCTCCTTAAGGATTTTTAAAGGTTAAAAAAAAAGTACAGTAGGCAAGTGATCATAGATATGCATACATTATTGTGTGAAAATTCAGAGAAGAGAGGGATTACCTCAGTTTGTCTTTATCAGGGAAGCCTGTTTGGAGTATTTGGTGGTTGAGATTAGCTCTAATTGATGAGTAGCATTTTTTTTTAAGATCCAGAGGGTATTAATATTAATAGTTAGAATGTAAGCATGAGGAAAATTAAAGATAGGAAACAGAAAGATGTGTGTTGCAGAGCTGTGAATAGCCCATTTCATCTGGGGCTGAGGAAATGTATGAGGGAGTGGTAGGAAGCAGGACTATAAAATGTGTTGTAGCCCATCCATATTGTAGAGAGCCTCAAATATCTACAGGATTTGTACATAATTCGGTAAACAGTGGAGAGCCATTCAAACATTGGTTCATGATCTTGGCTGCATGAAAAATCCTCTGGGGAGCATTTTCAATACAGGCATCAGAGTTCTTTTTATACTCTGCAAGTGTTGTCCGTAGCCAGGGTTGAGAGTCACTGCAATTGTCCATTTAGAGAAGGAGAATTATATGATTATTGGCTTTGTGTAGAAATGTGTGCGATAGAAGTGGTAGGCCATCATACCAATTGGGAGGCTGGTGTAAGTCATAAATATTAAAATGAACCTAAATTGTAATGTCATCCGAAAAGGAGAGGAGAACATCAGTTTAAAAATACTTGACTTCACAAGTGGTTTTTAAAGTGACACATGAGTTTAGGGTGATTATATTACCTTAAGTTTCAAAGCTAAGTAACAGGGAACAGTAATGCCATTAGTGGACAGAGGGAGAGATTGGGGAAATCCAGATTTTGGCTGGAAAATGATGAGTTTTGTGATTTTGTGTTTTAAGATGAGAGCAAAAGTAAGCTGGTGGTGATAGCATGGAATAAAATCAACATTCAGGTTTGGAGAGTAGTAGGAATTAGAGGGTCAAAACAAGATATATCTGATTTACCTATGTAGAACTCATGATTGCTACCTGGATTGTCAGTGAAATTCCCCAAATGAGAGTGTAATGAGACCAAGTAGTCTTCTAATTTTTTTAAAGTCATAATTATGTTCCATGCTGAATGCTTGACACACATTGTCATTTGTCTTTGGTCATGTAAGAAAACTGAGTTTCATGAAGTTAGTTAACTTACCTTGGATCTTAAAGTGATGTTAAAAAAGTCTGTGGACGTGGATAAGTATTCATAATATATTCTCAAGTGAACTCAAAGTTAGCAACAAGATGTACAGTAGTATGAGAAGTGTGATCTAATATTATAGCTAATATGTATTTGTGTTTCCACTGATGGATATGCTAACCACTTGACATGAGTGTTTTCAATAAACTTTAGTAACAGTCTTATAATGTAGGTTCTTTAATTATGCTTACTCAGCAAATAATGAAACTGAGGCTTAGAGAAAAAGATTAGTTGTTGCAAGTTACACCACTCCTTAAAACATCAAAAGCAAAACGAGAAAGACAAAGCACAAGCAAGAATGGTTGTGAATGAATACTTAAGGTACCTGAGATGTGGCTAGGACAGTATCTAGAGAACCAGTACTGGGCATATTATTATAATATAATTTTTATACTCTCTTTCAGGATCTAAAACGATTCCTGTATAAAAAATTACCGAGGTAAAAAATTACTACTTTGTTACTAAATGAATTCTGCTTAACGTGTTTTGTTTAGTATTTCATTTCTGTTTATCTTAGACTAATCCTGTGTTCTGCTGTTATTTAGCACTTTCAAATAGCTAACATAATCGTAGGTAGCACAAGTGATACGGTTTGAGTTTGCAGATAAACAACATGATCCCCCAGGGAAGTTACATGCCTTGTCTCAAATTAAACAGCTGGTGAATGGTGAAGGGCTAGAACCCAGTTTTTGCCACTTTAGAGTTCTTTCATAGCAGTTTACTGGATTAAAAAACCTAGGAACTTGCCTTTATTTTTAATACTGCCTTTAAGACCTAATTGCTGCATCTACGTGGGGGTATACAGTATAGTGATTCACAATTTTTTGTAATGCAGGAGACTCAGCTTCAATCCCTGGGTCAGAAAGATCCTTTGGAGAAGGAAACGCCTACCCGCTCCATGGCTATAGCCCATGGAGTCACAGAAAGTTGGATACAACTTTGTGACTAACACTGCCACGTTTTGAGTAGGCAATATATTTATAAAGTTCAAGATGCAAAAGTTAATTGAAGGACACAGAGTGAGGAGCTTCTTATCCTTGTCCTCCAGCCACACGATTCCCGTCTCAGAGACACCCATTGTTACCGTCAGAGATACGCTATGCACCTGCAGATTAAGTTAATAGTAATACTCCTCATTCCTAAGCTAAAATATTAAGCTAATACTTCTCTTTCCTAAGCTAATAACAATCATCCCTTTATTTGGAGATGTAGTAGGAACAGCAAGCGTTGCAGCTTGTAGATATTTTAAGATACAGGCATGCCTCAGAGAGGTTGTGGGTTTGGTTCCAGACCACTGCAATAAAGTGAATATTGAGATAAAGCAAGTCACAATTTTTTCTGTTTCCTGTTGCATACAAAAGTTACGTTTACACTCCACTGTAGTTTGTTAAGTGTGTAACAACATGATGTCTAAAAAAAACAATGTACATTGTTAGGTAAAAAATACCTTATTGCTAAAAAAGTGCTAACCATCATCTGAGCCTTTAATGAGTCTTAATGTTTTGCTGGTGGAGGATCTTGCCTCAGTATTGATGGCTGCTGACCAGTCTGGCAAGTGGTTGCTAAAGATTGGGTGACTGTGGCAATGTCTCCTGCATTAGCAGGCGGTTTCTTTACCACTGTACCATGTGGAAGCCCAGTATAAATGATGATGATTTGAATGTTTCCCCATTATAATTTTTAACATTTTGGGGCTCTAGGAATTCTCACTAATAATTTCATGTTTAAATTGCAGGGACAAATTATGTTATTCTCAGGGTGTACAGATGACAACATTGATATTAATTCATATTTTTGAATATTAATCATGTACCAGCCACCCTCCACTTTGCATGCATCATTGTATTAAACTTCATGGTAGCCAAAGGTTCAGCAGTAAAGAATCCGCCTGCAATGCAGGAGACCCTGGATCAGGAAGATCCCCTGGAGGAGGACATGGCAACCCACTCCAGTATTCCTGCCTGGAGAATCCCATGGACAGAGGAGCCTGGCGGGCTACAATCCATGGGATCACAGAGAGTTGAACAGGACTGAAACGACTTACACACACAGATGAGTACAAGTATCCCCGTTTTCATATTAACTGAGGCTTAGCGAGGTTTTGTAACTGATGCCAGGTAGCATAAACAGTAAACACCAGAGCCTGAACAGGAGCTCAGGTCTTTCTTACTTCAGAGCTGTGGTCTTGACCATTCTGTTTACTTCTTGTGTAGACGTGTTGAGGGGATTGCCCTGTGACCTCCCTTCTTTCTGTCCTCTTCTCTTGGCTTACAATGATCTCCCCACTCCACTTTTCTTATTACCATAATGTCTCAGCTGAGGAACCACTTCCTCCGGGAAGCCTTCCCTGACCCACCTATCTGAATCTACCCCTCCTTTTGTAAGCGCTCTCGTGGCCCCACACATCTCTTAATGGCAGTTCTCACAGTTGTAGTTTTACATTTGTGTGAGGTGATCTGAATGATAGCCACTCTTCCTTTTAGATTGTAAGTTGTGTGAAGGCAGCAACTGGATCTGTTTTTGCTTCTTATGGTGGAAGAGTTTTGCAAACGTTACAGGAGCTTATATCAGTGATTGAGTCCTCATGGTTTTTCAGAAATATACATGAGAATTATCATTGTGATTTTGAAGGTACATATTTTGAGACAATGTTTTATCGTATATTAACTTTTCCTTTCTAGTGTTGAGGGGCTCCATGCTATTGTTGTGTCAGATAGAGATGGAGTGCCTGTCATCAAAGGTAAAATGCCGCAATTACATGTCAGTGCCATGTTCGACTTCGAATAAAAATGTATTTCTATCTGAGTAATACAGAAAGCAAGCAAAAAATAACCCATTCAATACATTCAGGACATAGTCTTAGTTTGGAAGAAAATGTTTGATTTTGTGTGTTGAAGGATAGGTTGGAATCTTATTATATATCAACGATTTCATGATAGCATGAGTTTAAGTAAGGATTTATTGAAGGCCCAGTTTCCCATTAAAGACATTTTATGTATAACGTAAACGATTAGTAAATCTGAATGATGAGAATGAGCACATATACAGCTAGACATACTACACCCATGGACTCCCCCAGCATATATTTTTCATCAATATTGCTGGTGGTTTTAGGATAAACAGCCATACATTTGAATTAACATAAATTTATTGTTTTGTTTACTCTTTCTTGTTCTTCCTTATTGGAAATAAGATTTTGAAAAACTTTTAACTTCACAGTTACTTTAGTTAACCAGAATCTAGCAAGAATTTTTGCCTAAAGAAAAGTTGGTTAACCTAAAAAAAAAAAAGGAAAGAAAAGGTTTCTTTTTGCCTAAGGTTTAGCTTTTTTTTTTAAGTATATGTGATATGACAGAAAGGTTAAATAATGTCCTGCATATTTTGTTTATAATACATTCTCCACCTGGAGTTATCATATATGTCAGATAATTTCAGAGTTTAGAATTCAATCAAAGTTTAGAATTTAGCTAATGTAGTTCTTTCATTTTATTAATGAAAGTGGTCAGGTGCAAAGAGTACATTGTCAGCTGCAAGTTGCTCATGAGTCAGTGACGAGATAGTCATAGAACCCATCATCTTCTGATACGTGATCCAGTGTGCTTCCTAACCCAGCACAGAACATAGGTAGCCATGGGCAAATCACTTCCTTTTCTCAATTCTATAATGAGGACTTTGAACAAAGTAATCTCAGATTTTCAGTTCCAGTGTTCTTTTTGAGGATCTCTGTGTTAAAACCTTAAGCTCAGCACTTACGGTACAACCAACTCCATCTAGACCTTTCAGTGAGTGTAAAAAAACTTAAATCAGTGGCCAGGTGTAGAAATATCATCGTCTACAAATGATGTTTCTGTGGGTTTTGTAAGAGCAAAGGTTTATGAAACTTTTTTTCAGTATTCTCACTTTGTTCGTAGTTAACCAGAATGTTCAATTTATTAATTGTACTGATAATCCTAACCTGTTTTAAGTTAGATATTAAGAAAATAGAGATATTTAGTATTCATTTGAAATTTTTTGAAAAATTGTGAGAACCAGCATTTATTCCCTTAGTTGTGATCCCTCAACTTCTGATTGAATGGTTTTTCTCACCTAAACTGATGAGACCCAATTAGTATTATGAAGTTCAGTGTTGTGAAGCCTAACTCTTGTGCTTCTTTTTTTCTGTAAGTTTATGTTTTTGTCCAAAAAAGCAAATAACTACTGTAAATCTCTTCCCACTGTATATCCTGCATAATTTTTACTTAAATCACTTGTATTTCCAGTGGCCAATGATAATGCTCCAGAGCATGCTTTGAGACCTGGTTTCTTATCAACTTTTGCCCTTGCAACAGACCAAGGAAGCAAACTCGGACTTTCAAAAAATAAAAGTATCATCTGTTACTATAATACCTACCAGGTAAGTTCATAATTATCAAATGGTTTGCTGATGATTTCAACTATTATTATCTCTTCTTTGTAGAATAGTTTGTTTATATAATTCTAAATTTTGGTTTCCAAAGTGATGGAATTTTAACATCTTAACCTTCAAATTGGTTATGTTAAACTGTAGAGATTTTTTTTCACATTTTATTTCAGGAATTAATTAATATGAACAATTAGATTAAAAATTAAATAGTAAAATATATGTCATCCTGAAATGGGTAAGTCAGGTCACTGTTACTAATACCTCCAGTAGATGGTGCCCTGAGCTTATTTAACAACTGATTTCTCAAATGACACACTTGTCGTCGTCGTTGTTGTTGTTGTGACAGATACAGGATTTTCCTTGAAAGTCAAATGATAGTTATTTACATTTGTTATTGCTACTAATCCCATCTTTTGGCTTGAAATATATAAATATATAAAATAAATGAGGTTATTATTTGTGGGAGAGAAATTAGTTGCTACAGATCTCTTGATCTCCAGCTGCATTTTCTTTAGAATAAATCAGTAACTTCTTCACAGTAGTAAAGAATCTGCCTGCCAATGCAGGAGACACAAGACACTGTTTCAGTTCCTGGGTCGGGAAGATCCCCTGGAGTAGGACGTGGCAGCTTACTCCAGTATTGAGCAACTGAGCACACACGCTGCTTTCTACAGAGCAGTGTTTCCCAGGGTATAAGTCATGCACTACCAATGATACATGTATGGTATTTTTTATTTTAAAAGTTGTATATTTTAGTGTCTATTAGGCAGAAGATAACCAGCTCATCTGACCTTTAATTTAGTCAGTAAAGGTTAGGTTGAAACTAAACTTTTTAAAAAGATGGCTGATTTAAAGTTAACTTAAATGTAAGTTAATTTAAATTATAGTGGTACAGAGGAGGCAAAAGATTGAGACTTTATAACCACTTGAATGACTGAGAAAAAATGCCTTTAGCTCCTTAATTATCAAATATTTATTGAGCCCCTACTATGTCATTGACACTTTGCAGGGCTTTAGAATATAAAAAAGATGAGGAAGATGCAGCCCCACCTTAGAAACTTTCCAGACTAAGTGGTATTAATGTCTCTAAGAAATAATTAGTAAGTCTGTTTTACGGAAATACTTATTTTCAACTCTTTCACCTTTCATGACATAATACCATGATGTCAAGCTAGTATCTTACACATTTAAAGTTTTTAGAAAGATTAAGATACTTGATTTGAATTATACCGCCTTTTCACTACATAACAGTATACTTTAGATCTTGTTCTCTTTTTAGGTGGTTCAATTCAATCGTTTACCTTTGGTAGTGAGTTTCATAGCCAGCAGCAATGCTAATACAGGTATGTTTTAATCACCTTAAATACAGCTTTTAATCTTTATAATACCAGATCTGAATAGTCTAATATGATAACACAGATTTAGAGTAAGAAAACCTTAATGCATGGCCCAGTGCTACCATCTATTCCTTGTTTTCTGGAAATATAACTTCTCTGAATTGTTTATATATATATATATATATGTATATCTGTATAATGGAGCTAAGAACTGCTTTCTTGATCTTGTGCTATTATTTTTTAGTTCAGATGAGATGACGTATAGATAAATATCATTTAAGATAGAACGGAAAATTAAATGTTATTTTCACCTCTTTAATACAGTATCTTGCTCATATTACAACAGTTTCAGAAAGCAAAAAAAAAAAAAAAACAGTAGAGAAAATAACCAAACAAAACATAAAAACGATCACAGAATCAGGACCAATCTATAAAATCTTGAACAATAGTGGGCAAGGTAAATGTGTTTGGGAATTTAAAGAGTGTGACTAGGATGAATATACTCAGTTCTTTTTCACAGTGGAAGAATTTGAGGACAAACACTTGGAAGCTGTACTTTCTAGAGAGCATTGTAAGATCTCATTATATCCAGGGGTCTTCACTGGCTATCTTTGTGTAAAATCATAACAGTATTCAGTATTCAGTTGAATTACAATTTTTTTTTTTTTACTCTGTTTTAGTTTAAGTGGAATTTTTTAAAGGTCTATCTCCAGATTTCACCAATGTTAGAACTGCTTTACTTTCCTTTTCTGTTTTTTTATTTGCAAGATATTTGAGCCAGTTTTGTTTCCAGCTGTCACTGAAGCCTGTATTTAGATTGCTTATGTTTAAAATGTGGGGTTTAGATTGAATGAACTGTTGGGTGTCTTTCATTTCTAAATGCTTTCAAGCCGTAAAATACTGTGTGTGAAAACTCTTTGTAAATGTATAGGATAGTAGTGGTGTCGGTATTTTAAATATGTTAAACCTCAGTTGTGGTAAATCACTATCATACTATAAAATCATCAGTTATTATAAATTATGATAATCTCCAGAATTGTATTCTAGTACATAGAACATTTCCTTATGAATCCCAGGTGCTTTGAATGCTGTGTGAGACAGGAAGATCTTTAGTTGAGCGAAAAACAAGCAGTGTTTAAGATTATATAGCCTTCTACCCTAGGAAACTAACAAGCTGGATGTGCTGATTTCTAGATTAGCTTGCTGCTTTCGGTGTGTATTTTATAGTCCTATGAGGAGGCATCTTTAAAATATTTTTGCCTTTGAAATATGCATTTGTGCCTTAGCTTTACTGAATTTATATAATAAGTATCTAATTTTTCCTTTGCTATCTACCTATCTTTTAATAAAGTTCATTAAAATTGGCTCAGGAAAAAAGTCTTTTTTTTTTTTTTTCCTTTAGTAAAAATCATGTGTATTATTCCTGAATTGGTGCAAATTTTGAAATAATGAGGTATAAATGAATTGAAGTTTTTCATAAAACTCCAGCAAAATTATAGCACATATATAATTTATTTTGCATCTTCTAATGCATATCAATGGTTTTATTTACTTACATTAATAATAGATGATGAAAGTAAACTTCATAAGTGTGGGTTTTCAATTATTTTGTTCAGAATTACAGTATTTTGTTTTAAGTGTAGTTATGGAGAATGAACTATGTCTCATTTACTTTTTAGTATACAAATTTTGATAAGCATTTTTCTAATGTTCAAATTTCTTAATCTCTTTGCTTTAGGACTAATTGTCAGCCTGGAAAAGGAACTTGCTCCATTATTTGAAGAATTGAGACAAGTTGTGGAAGTTTCCTAATCTGGAGTTTTCTTCATCATATCATACACAATATCAATCCAGCAATCTTTAGGCCACAGTGACACTTGTATCCATGTACTCAAGGACCCCCTTTTTCCACTTTACTCTAGAAAAAGAGCCTTACAGATAGAATTTATGGACAGGTTGATGGTTATCTTTTTTTGTGTAGGGCTGTTTCTTATTTAGTGAGATCTGGGGATACCACAGAAATGGTTCACTCTATATCGCAGCTCCTGTGGAGTTAGTCCAACCAAATATGTGTGAGATCCTATTTGGTGGCTCAGAATCAAAATGATACTTTGATCCCCTTGAGCCATGAAGTGCTCCCTTTTATACCATGTGCCAGGCCTGCAGAATAGGGCAGACTCTTTTTATTGTGAATAGTGAGGACATATTTTTCTTCATATTATTTTCTTTGCATTGAGTGTGAGAAAGATAAAAGTGGCTTAGGAAAAGTGAATGAAACCAGTACAATCACTAACTTTCATTTGTATATATTGTTGTGCACTGTAGGTGAGTCTTACTAATGAATTTGTTTCTTCTTAGAGGGTGCTGCTCTTTGATGGAAATGAAGATGATAGCTAATGGTTTTTTCTTCCATTCTGCTTTCTATAACCAATCAGTGTTTTTTTAATGTTTGTTTATTCTTTGTAAAATTTAGGTGTGATTCATTATTGAATTCTGTTTCCAGTATTGGTATGTATGTACGCATGGTAGTATATCCCTTTTTTCATACATGAGGATAAATAGTATTTTTAAAAGTACAGTTTGAACACTATATAGCTTTCCTCCCCCTCCCCAGACTGTTTTCAAATGTTTAAACTCTGTAATTTAATTCACTCTTGCAACCACATAAATAAGTGTTTCTTGTCTAGTTTGGAGACTGTTTTACCTTAAATAAGTTGTCAGTTGGAAAATAAACCTCATCCAGGAGCCTAATGTAATCTCTGTGTAATTGGTCTCACAGTTCTAGCATGTGGCTTTTCATGTTTAGGAACGCAGTCTATCATTCAAGGTTTTAATTTCCTCCTGGGTTCTTTGACAGTCAGAGTTCATCACTGGTACCTGGCATTGAGTAGCAAATGTGTGCTGTTCACTAGAAGTACCACATTGCAGAATTCTAAGGCACACAAGTGTATGTCATATTTCTGTGCTCCAAGGATGCATTTTATGTGCCATAAGACTGAGTGCAGTCCCTTAAGTTGTGTGGTGAGATTGGCTAGGCACTGGGCCTGCCTCCTTCCTTCTTCCTCCCTCCTTCCCTTCTTCCCTCCCACTCTCCTCCCATCCCCTACAAATAAGAGACTAAATCGTGGTACCTATCGTTAAAGAATGTACAGCTCAGTAAACAAAACAGGCATAGGAAGTGTTGCGATGAAGCTGTGCACAGGATGCTATAGAAAACACAAGATGAGGCATTAAAATTTAGCAAGGACAATAGTCTTTACAAAGAAATTAGGACAAGAGAAATGTTTCACCTGCAGCAAGCTATAAATAGTTAGTTGTTACAACCTAATGAGGCATTAGACACATTGATAAAAATCTAGAATCCCCATTATCCCAATTTTTATTTAATTGTGCCCAGGAAGTTTTTGCCAGTGCAGTGATGCATGAAACAAGAAAGTCTTTTATAAATGAGGTGACCAAGATTGTGATTTTATTTCTCTATATATTATATATTTTATACACACACACATACACACAATGTGCATACATACACACACCCCAGGAAAGAGAACTAATAAATGGAGATACTTAGGGGCTTCCCTGGTGGCTCAGTGGTTAAAGCGTCTGCCTGGAATGCGGGAGACCCGGGTTCGATCCCTGGGTTGGGAAGATCCCCTGGAGAAGGAAATGGCAACCCACTCTAGTATTCTTGCCTGGAGAATCCCATGGAGGGAGGAGGCCATGGGGTCGAAAAGAGTCTGACACGACTGAGCGATTTCACTTCACTAACCTTTGCATAGTGAATAGTACTACTTTTAAAATTTCCATTTTAAGAGGTATAATAGATTCTATAATTATTCTATAGTTCATTGGAAAGGTAAAACTTAAGGAATTTTTGAAAAGATAATATAGAACTAGATTATTTTTAAAGATAGTACAAACCTACATCAGATGTATGACTAGACAGATCAGTAGAACAGAATAACCCAGAAACAGACTTTAGTACACACATATAAGACATAAAAAATTGTAACAATGACATCATAAGTCAATGGGGAAAGATTCAAAAAGCACATTTTTTAATTCCCCACTGTTGGAAATGTGAATTGTTATACCCTTTTAAGTAGCACAATTTGGCAATCTATACCAAGATCAAATGTGCATAATCTTTGACACATTGTATTAAGATTCTCCAAAGAAACAGAACCCACAGGCACAAATGTGTAATTTGGGCACCCAATGACTGGTGAAGTTGACACAAAAGCCCCCAATTCCACTTCTAGATATTTATGTTGCCAGTCCATAGGGACGTGTGAAAAGTGTATAGTACAAGTGTATTCACTGCAATTTAGTAACATTAAAGGATTAGAAACAGCTGAAGTATCAGGCACAAATGTTTAATTTGGGCACCCAATGACTGGTGAAGTTGACACAAAAGCCCCCAATTCCACTTCTAGATATTTATGTTGCCAGTCCATAGGGACGTGTGAAAAGTGTATAGTACAAGTGTATTCATTGCAGTTTAGTAACATTAAAGGATTAGAAACAGCTGAAGTATCTATCAGATAAGGTGACTTTTTTAAACGTCAGTTTATACCTGCTGTTCTTGGTGTAATCGTTAGTGCTCCTTTCAAGTGTCCCACTTTAGATAAATTATATGTTCACTCTAATATAGAGGATTGGTTAGAGAAATTTCTACATTGGCTCAATGGAAAAAAAAGAAGACATTAGGTACTGAGGTGGAATGATCTCCAAAACATAATGTTCAATGAAAAATAGTGTTCGGTGAAACTGCAATGCTGCAATTTATGTATAGGAAGAAAAAATACGTGTGCATGTTGATACTTGCTTGTATTGATATGATGGTGTCCGTGGAGATACACAGAATGGGGTGTCATTGATAACCTCCATGAAGTGGAACTGGATACTTGGGGAACAGAGATCCTAGGAATGACCCTTTTCACTGTAAACTTTATTGCACTTCTTAAATTTTTAACTATTCAAAAATAATAAAATATTTTAGCAAACAATAAAATATAAAATGATGAGGTATTTGGGAAAAGAAGTTGTATCACTCAGGGTTCACCGAAGAAACAACCAGTCGGATATATATGAACTAGATTAAATTCAAGGAACTGGTTACCTGATTTTGGAAATTGGCAAACCTCAAATCTGTAGGGCAGGCAAGAAAGCTGGAAAATCTCAGGCAGGAGCTGAGCCCGCCATCTGTTTCTTCTCTGTGGAAACCCCAGGTTTGCTCTTCAGGTCTTTCAAGGGCTTGAATGAGGCCCACACGTGTTACGGAGGATAACCTCTTTTATATAAATTCAAGGGGCTGTAGATGTTATTAAGCACATTATAGCAACATCAAGATGAATTCTTCCTCAAGAAGGCTCTGGTATGTTTTACTTGGCAGTCCACTAGCCAGAGCTACTTGAGATGTAGTCCACAGACTGGGCTATTCTCTTAGTACATGACAAATTACAGAAGTTGAGAGTTCAGGGTATAAAAGAACAGCAGGTATACTACATCTATTGAATTTTAAAAAATATTTTATCTATTTATTTGGCTGCACTGGGTCTTAGGTGTGGCCCACAGAATCTTCCATCTTAGTTGCAGCATGTAGGATGTAGTTGCCTGATCAAGGATTAAACTTGGGCCGCCTGCATTGGGAGCTCAGGGTCTTAGCCACCGGACCATCAGGGACGTCCCAAGTCTATTGAATTTTAAAAAATGGATTGTGATAGTTGTATTTGTTTCTTCAGTTTTCTAGTAACTAGATTTTACAAAATCCCAGTGATCATAAATATCAAAAAAGAAAAAAAAATCTGCCCTTTTCCACAGATAATTTAAGAAACTCCTGAATCCATGGTAAGCAGTGTGTAAGGCTGCATGTGGCTGGAAAGATGGGCAGAAATTCAGGTTTGCTGCAGTTGACCTGAAGTAGCAGTAGAGGAGGGGAGCAGAATTTACATTCACCCTGTAGTAATTCTCTTGCTCTTTCCTGAAACCGACAGTGTGACTCCCTAAGCTGCACTCCCAGCGTGAGAGAGAGGAGAGGATCAAAGAGCCCACTTGTGGGTGCCGCCTGGCTGGATGAGAGGGCTCTGAGCACTGAGCATTCTGCCCAGCGGCCCTGGAATAAGGGCAGGTTTCTCTGGAGGCAGTTACAGCCATTCCCATTGTTGAGTGGGGCTCCCCTCATCCAGAGGCAACAGTGCTTCTGTGGGGCAAGATTTTCCCTGGAGGAATTTTGAGAACAACTGCTGATACTTCGGCAGGGTCTTGAGGTACTTCCTTTACAATGAGCACGTACTGTTAGTGACAGCTTGACACGGACCGCTATTATCTCAAACAACCCCACTTGCCTGCCATTGGCACGAAATATCCTTTGTTCGAGGCCCTTTTCCTGATCTCCCTCAGGAGGCGAAATCACGACCACTTTCCAGGGCTGTTGAGAGCAGGTAAACATCTGGGTTATTACTAATTACATAGTATGTGTTAGACTGCCCTTTTCATGTCAAAAGCCTCCCAAAGAATGATTTCCTCCATGCTGAATCCTAAAGGAAATCAATCCTGAATTTTCATTGGAAGGACTGATGCTAAAGCTAAAGCTCTAATACTTTGAACACCTGATACAAAGAGCTGACTCACTGGAAAAGACCCTGATGCTGGGAAAGATAGAGGGCAGGAGGAGAAGGGGATGACAGAGGATGAGATGGTTGGATGGCATCACCAGCTCAATGGACAGGAGTTTGAGCAAGCTCCTGAAGGACAAGGAAGCCTGGCGTGCTGCAGTCCATGGGGTCACAAAGAGTCAGACATGACTTAGTGACTGAACAACAGTCCTGCTAAAGCACACCCCATCATCTAGCGCTGCCTCACTTTCAGCATTTATTGTGTTTACTTTTATGCGTTATTATGCATGTATTTCTTATCTTGCCTATATTCAACTAAAAACTCCTTGAGGACGGGGACTATTCAACTCTGAATCCTTCAATCCTTAGTAACTTGTAGTCTAACCAAAGTGGATTCTTCATTGCTATTTATGGTATTAATAAATTGTATTTTTTTAATTAGATACTAAAAACACTTTAATAGCAAAATATTACAGACAGCAAAATCATGCTCTTTTTGATACAACCAAAGGATATAAATAACATATTTTACAAAAAATAGAAACAATGCTACCTACACAAACACTTCTGGATCTAAAACAAAACATGAAACTACATCTCAGTGAACATTTATGTCTAACTTCTTACTTTGCAAACTTGACACAATACATTTTAACTTGACATTTGCTTTATCTCATATGATACAAACATTACAAAATACATTAAAAACCTTGTTGAAATGTAATTTTTGAGAGATGTTCAAATAACAGAAGAAATGTATTCAATAACAAAGTTGCCCTTTGGACTGTAAGAGCAGTGTCATAGCTTTGCCCTACAACATCTTTATTTGGTTTCTTCCTACACTTTAATCGCCCTTCAAACTTCAGCCTATTAAAGCATTATTAATAAAGATTCTAGAAGGAGTTAGAATCTACTTAGGAGCTCTGGATGATGGTATCTTATCTCCCAATTTCAACCCCCTTATTCTGGCTTGAAAATGCTGTGTAACACATCATTACACTCCGCATGTGGGTTAGTGTTGCTCCCTCAGTAGGCAAAAGAAGTTGCTCTTGAATAAGGTGTAGGATGCTCCTGGCAGTGCGGGATACATCTTACTTCTCTTGGGCCAGTACCTACTGCTCACTTTTTGGAAGGCACTGTTAAAACACACTCTCCTTGAGAAAGGCTGTTTGAGAAGTGTGGGATGAAGAACTTAGTGCTTACAAGTCCTCTCTTACTGTTACAGTAATAATTGTCATGATTATTATATTTAAACTAGAAATTACCTATACTTTCTCACTCTTCCTCTATTTGTTTTCTCATTCTTTATAAGAATGAGAATAATATAAGAATATTAATAATATAAGAATTCTATATTTCCCCCAAAATGACTAAAAGAGATGATTTTTTAATATTGTACCTCCTGTTATCTTTATCATTCTGCCTCATAGCCCATAGGAGATTTAGTTCTCACGGGTTTCTCATTAGAAGGAAAACAGGACCCATTAGATATCTGAGCTGTTTACAAAGAGAAAATAAATATTAAAAATATTTTCCATTTTTGTTTTGGAAATAGCTTTGTTTTTTGTATAAATGAGGGAAAAAATTAAAAACAAAAATACTGCCCTCCCACCAATCTTGGACGTTTTCTATCCCAATATACTTTCTGAAGAAGCAGTCTTACGCTTCAGGCTACATAAATAGCCATTTCCTTCCTGGTTAAACACACAGTCTGGGACTCAGATGAGCTGACTATGATGCAGGGTGGGACTCCGGGTAACCAGTCAACCAGCTTGGGGACAACAATGAGGGAATACAGAACCATCTCCTACTGCATGTTCTAAGAGCCAGCATGCCTGGTTGCAGTGGTCTGTCCATTCCTGTCAGAACGAGGACGCTTCGGTAGTCTCAGGGAGATGGCAGGATCCTGAAGGGCAGCAGTTTTCCCTGAGTCAGCAAATATGGTGTCTTCTGGACGGTCCAAATCTGCCTCTGCTTTTGATTTGTTTCTACAGAAAAGCCCTCAGTCAGTTCTCATGTGAAATGTGCCGAGGACCCCAGCATTGGGAGCATTCCACCCTGCTCCTGCGTCAGGGTCTCCCTCACCGAGGGGGATCTGTCTACTGAAAGATGAACGACCGAGATCGGACTGTGCCATCCCCTTGATCGAGCTGTTTTCTTATTTGAGACTGTAAGAAAGCACACCCACCTGTATGGACTATTGAGCAACTTTAAGATAACAAACTTTGGCTTTTAACCAATATTAAATACAAAATGCTGACCGGTAAGAAAAGTATGCAACAACAAGTAATTATCATATCCCCACTTCCCCAATTTTACTCTTGTTTTCTGTTTTTTTCTCAGGAGAAATACTATAAAGTGGTTGCTAAAACATACACAAATTGGGAACCGGCCTAGCACTTTTAGTAATAGCAACACTAATGAATCAAAATGAAGATATAAATCTAAATGTATTCATATGGAAAAATGTTCATGATATATTGTTAAGTGAGCAGATGAAGAACACTACAGAATGATTAAAATTGGTTTTAAATGTTTATATGCAAAGGGAGAAATCTGAAATGTTCATTTGCTGTTTTTACTTTAAATTTTCTATAATGATTATGTGTCACTTTCAAAGTTATCAAACAGAAACAATAAAAAATAATTCATATTTGAGCAAAGACTTCATATGGCAAAATATTTCCCCACTGAATATCAAATACATTGGAACTATCTCAAAAGGAGGGCTATAGCTCTTTGGATCTAAAATTGAAAAGACAACCAAAGGCAAAAATCCTAGTATTTAGAAAGGACTATTCAGTAAGATTCTAAATATAAGCTAATTTCATTTTGAAAATTGGAGATTACTGTCTATAGCTGAAAACATCAAGGGATTCAAGGTGGTATTTATATGAAATTTGAGAAAGCTTGACAAGCTCTTGGCTAACAACTGACTAACTTGCAAACACACACACGCACAAAAATTGCATGAGACTAGTATGTTCTTATAAGCACTTTGTCTTCCTCCCAGGAGGTATATGGAAAGCAGATAAATTAGAATACCTTTTGTCCTTGACCTGCACAAAGTAACGATTATACAGGACACTAAGCTAAGTCTTTCTGGCAAGTCCACCTTCTCTGACAATATAAAAGGATTTTCTACTACAGAGGTATGTCAGCGTTCCTCTTATCTGTCCTTCTGGTACCACACGTCCTCCTCCAGGCCAACTTGGACCACCCACACACTAACAGGAAGTCTGACAGACATCAGAAGTCTGATACACACTAGGCTAGGCTCTGGCAATGAGACCCCGGTGCAGCCTCATTCTTCTGTCCTTACTCCTTTCTTCAACCCTTCCATGTTCGAGAAGAATGAAGAGACTCTTCCACAAGCCTGCATGTTGACTTCCCATAGGTTTTCAGGGGTTCCCTGACTCTTCCAGTAGAAATAAGTTTGAAATCATCAACATGTGATTTGGGAGTACTAGGCATTCAGAGACACGAATAACTTACCAACTTCCAGCGTAATATCTTGATCCACTCATCAGCTTCTACTCCTGTCTTTGCACAGAGGTAAAATGTCCTGAATGGAAATACTAAGCTGATAAGACAAAAGAAAGAATGTAAGATATTCCAGACCATTGAACATCTTATTAGTTGAGCACTCATTAAAGTATTCCAAGTGGAAAAAGAATTGACGTAGAACTTGGGTAAGAACCTCAGGAGTTGTATATAGAGAGCTAGGCCTGCTGGCAAACTGCAGAAATGTTGAGAATGTTGTAGATTCACATTATTATTTTTACAGGCATATTTATATATTTTAATGAGTCCAAAGAGTGGGATGGAGGTGGGAAAGAGGTCCAGGTCAAACCCAGATCCTTTCATTGTTCATGATCTAGGCTGAATACACACATGTGTTTATTCCGCTGATTTGTTACATGGCTCAGAACTTGTGCTACAATTCAAAGAACAAGCAACACAAATAAGAGAGTTTGCTGAAGGAATTCATTTGTGTTAGCTGGCTGCAACAAGGAAGACAGCGGCCTCTGTGAATGAAGGCAGTTTTAACTTTTCAGAGCGGCAAAGGAGACAATAAATCTCTTCAACTATTCACTTTGCCTCCTTCTTGCCATGAAAATCTTTGCTGAAGGGAAGACAAACTTGCCTACTGGCATGAAAGACTGTTCTAGGAACAGAATTAACTCCTCCTTTGATTGTGTCTTGGGTTATAGAGTCAAAATCATTTGACTCATGGACTTCCCTGGTGGTCTAGTGGCTAAAACTCCCAGCTCCCGATGCAGGGGTGCCCAGGTTCAATCCCACACGCTGCAACTAAGAGTTCAAACGCTGCAGCTAAAAGATCCCACATGCCATAAATAAGACCTGATGCAGTCTAATTAATTAACTTAAAAAATCATCTGATTTATATCTTGCCCACACTTCCTATCCTAACAGTTGAGACACAAAACACTAAAAAAAATTTTTTGTCCTTTTCGTGAAAAAATAAAAATAAAAAAAGCCTTGAACTGAAACCAGAAGGGTTTCTATACTCTAAAACCAAAGCGACGTATCTTGTTTACACTAGTAAATAATGTTGAATAGACAAGAGGTAAGTCTCTGTGTATGAAAGGTAAACCTTGATGTGAAGTCCCCTTGGGCAACTAGTAGACAGAGGGGAAATTGGGGAGGGGGTGTGACTGATTGCTGGAATTGTCATTGTTTGGTACTCCTTATGAGAGACATGATTAACTACCTGTTAATAGAGATCATTTTTCCTTTCTTCTTGCTAACAGAACCCCAGGCAATAAATTACAATTAGAGCCAATTATAATCATGTGTGCATGCTCAATCACTCAGTTGTGTCCGACTCTTTGCGACCCCATGGACTGCAGCCTGACAGGCTCCTCTGTCCATGGGATTCTCCAGGCAAGAATACTGGGAAGGATTGCTGCGCCCTCCTGCAAGGGATCGTCCCGAGCCAGGAATTGAACCTGTGTCTCCTGCATTGGCAGGCAGATTCTTTACCACTTGAGCCACCTGGGAAGCGCAATCATGATCATACTAGTATCCTTTTCTAGCTTCCCTTGCTGCTGCCGATGGCCATTGGCTGCAGTCTTGGCCAATGAGATAGGAGGGAAAATATGATAGGAGAGTTTCTGAGAAAATGTCTGCTTTCCTGATAGGGCAGACCTGGCTCCTCCCATCCCAGCATCTTTCTTCATGGCTTACATGAAAATATGAGACCTACAGCTAGACTATTTCTCTTGGCCCCTGAAGTAGTAAGCAAGAGGAAAAGACCAAAAGAACTATATAGACATTGGACAGGACCTTGTCAGTGTAGCCGTCTGCCTCCCGATTGGTTGTTACATGAGACATATAAACCCCTGTTAGTGTGTACAGTGTCTTTATGTGAATTTAAAAAAGATTTCCATCATTGGCTGATACTATCCAATCATTAATTAACAATAGTTGATGTTAATTTTCTTAGGTAGGACAGTGATATTGTTCTACAGGTGATATTTTTATTCTTAGTAGATACAAATTTAAATATTCACGGGGAAAGTGCCATGATGTCTGCAATTTACTTTCAATTGGTTCAACAAAAGAAAGTGAATAGATAGAGATAAAGCAAATATGCAAAATATTAGTGATTGATGCATCTAGGTGAAGGGTATATGGGTATATAAGTCAACTTTTTTTATTCTTTTTTTTTTCAAACTTTTTATTTTGTATTGGAGTATAGCTGATGAACAATTTTATAATAGTTTCAGATGAAGAGCAAAGAGACTCCGTCATACATGTCCATATATCCATTCTCCCCCACACCCCTCTCCCATCCAGGCTGGCACATAACATTGAGCAGAGGTCCATGTAAGTCTTTCAAATTTTATATGTTTAAAAACTTTAAAATAAATGGTGGGAAATAAAACACTTTTTTCTCAAGACACTTTACTCCTCCCAGTTGGAAAATTATCATGACACACTGATAGTGTTAGAATAAAACAGTTTGGTGCCATCTGCAAGAATTGTCATAATTACACAAATCACTCATTCTTGGAGTCAGCAAAGTTATAACTAAAATTGAATAAAACATCTCAAAGGAATGAAAGCTGTCTAACATGTGACTGGCATCCTGCCATGGGCATCATGTTGCAGTGTGCGATGTAAAGAATCAGACCCAGCAGAACTGCTTATTTGTTTATACGGCTTTAAATGAGTATAGGGCTTCCATGTGGCTCAGTAGTAAAGAATCTACCTGCCAGTGCAGGAGATGTGGGTTTGACCCCTGGGTTGGGAAGATCCCCTGGAGAAGGGAATGGCATCCCCCTCCAGTATCCTTGCTTGGGAAATCCCATGGACAGAGGAGCCTGCTGGGTACAGTCCATGGGGTTACAGAAGAATCAGATACAACTTGGCGATTTTCCCAACCCAGGGATTGAACCCCCGTCTCTTACTTCTCCTGCATGGCAGGGAGATTCTTTACCGCTGTGCCACCTGGGAAGCCCAGCTTAGCGACTGAACAACAACAAATGAGATTTTATGTCACATTCAGCTGAAAGGACTCCTAATATGCATGTACCGCCTCAGATCAAAACATCTGTGTACATTAGACATACAATTTTTTATTCTGCTAAAATAAGTGTCTGGCAAGAAGATTTTAAAAAACATTTCCTCTATAAAACAACTTACCAGAAGCAGTTTACCCTTTCCTGTGAATAATCAAATTGTACAGCTGAACATTCCGTCAAATCTAGGATCCGAATTGGTTCTGGTGACTTAAAACAAAAGGACAAACTATGTCATGATAAAACACACACACACAAATCTGTTCCTCACTCATTCCCCAAACAAGTTTCCACTATGAGTGACTGTTAACTTTACTTCCACTACAGGAATTGATAATAGAAAAACTTCCTAAGGAAAGCCACATGCTTATCTGGGGATTGGCTTTTCATGAAATCGGACATTAGAAAGACACTTTCATTGTCAATTCAAATTCGGTGGAGATGGATTTTTAACACGTGGAAGGAAGGCATATTTTTCTCCTGTGTTTTTAGACATCCACTTTCTCAGAAATTTTGTGTAGGAAAAATGAGAAGAGATGAAATAATTTTAAATTTGCTTAATGAGTTAGACCTGATAAATGGACATATTTTTAATAGAGGAGAACACTGCTACAGAGACAGTCCACCCAATGTGGTAAGGGAACAATTCCACTGCTCTAAACATAGGGGGTGGCATGCCCCTGAGAGCTAGAGGTTAGCCAGACTGAGAACAGTGTCTGCTATACAGGTCTCATTTATGCAAGAAAGCTCTGCTCATATCAGGAATCAAGAACTCTCATCTCCAGTCATTTATAGGATGTTTCCTATAAATTTCAGGGATTTTAAAAGGCAGATATTCTTTTCATTTCGAGAGCTCATTTTTAAAGGGAAAATATATGATCATGTTTCTTACCATCTGGTCTTTGAAGTACTTCAGTTCATTCCTGTGCAAAGTAAACCACCTCGTTTTCCAGGTCTGAAAAAAAAAAAATGAAACATGTAGGCTTTGCATACACGATTATAATATCTGGACCGGATAATTTCCTTTTGTTGTAAAAGTACCTACAAGATTAGATACAATGAAATATTCTTGTGGTGTTATTTCTGAGAAAAAAAAACTTTCAAAGTGAGCCTTACAATTTTAAAGTTTAAAAAATTAAAATGATTCCATGCCTTAAGCTCATAACAGAGGCAAAGATATCATTAACATTTTTAAGCAAATAAAAAGAAATAACCTATCATAAATATTTAAGGTGATTTACATTACAATAAACCACTAAAATTTCCATCTTAGTAAGACTTAATAATCTTAATAAAACTATGGTAAGAATAGATATAATTTTTGAGCACCTATTGAAAATTCATACTATCCTTGGAGGTTTATATACATTATAGACAGCCCTCATACAATGCCAAATATTACTATTCTTGTTTTACAAACAAACAAACTGAGGTTTAGGAACCTCAAACCACATGCTATTCTAAACCTTGCCTAGAAATTCCAGGTCATTGGTGGAAAAATGTTACCCACTGTCTTGTTACCCTCTGTCTCCCTTTTTTTTTTTGGTCTCCTTCTTCTGTACTAACTGAACGCTCATCATCTTTGGTGGCAATGTTCCCAATTAAAGGAAGTAACAGTGGATTTAAAAATAATGCTACGAACATGAATACTTCCTCTTCCCAGGAACAATACACTTGAGTCGGGACAAAATAACTAAATATTTAGGTTAAATTCAAGCAGGCCAGTACCCTTGAGAGATTCAGTGCCCTGACACTTTAAATGAGAAAGAACAGACACTCCATGAAGGCCTTCTTAGCCCATGAATATGAAATTGAGTACCTTTAAAGGTACAGTCACATAAACAAAACAGTTGAATACCTCCCAACTAGTAAAGTCCTAAATTTTGTTTTATTTGGGATTTTATAAGATAGTTACATTAGTACCAGTGAGATGGTTGGCCTGTTGTTCTTTTTTTTTTTTTTGTCTACTGTTAAGTAAACATTTCATAAAATTTTGACTTTTTTTTAACTAAAAAAAATTCTTAAAAGGCAAAGGTATGTACTAGACATGGAACTCTGCTCAATGTTATATGACAGCCTGGATGGGAGGGGAGTTTGGGGGAGGATGGATACATGTATATGAATGGGTGAGTTCCTTTGCTGTTCACCTGAGACTACCATAACATTGTTAATTGGCTATATCCCAATATAAAATTAAAGGCTTAGAAAATGATTGAGATGGTAAAAAAATTATTGAATAAAAAAAAGATATGTGCTAGAGTTAATTTGCTACTTTAATCCTCAATTGTTGCATCAAAAGGATTTTAAGTTTTGAGTATTAATGATAGGTAAGCTATTTTCATACATGTCACTTTGCCAAAGAATCGTCAAGTGATTTTATAGAATTTTGACTAACATTAGCCATCAAAATGAATTCTGTAAACAGGTAAATGTTATAGCTGGGTCAAAATGAGTAGGCAGTTCTGCTTTTTAAAAGTCAAAATGAGAACTGAGCCCCCAGGATGCGTTCTCTCTCTTTGTGGCTGATGCTGGAGGCCACGTGCTTCCTTACCTTGACCAGACCACCCTGTTTGGTGAGGTAGCCTTCTTTGGTGCCCAGCTGAAAAAGAAATAAACACTCAAATGAAGCCCAGGACTATCACAACTTGAATTTTGTCTATTTCTGTCCTATTTTAAAATGAAACGAATTTGCCTTTGATTTTTAGTAATTGCCTTTCCTTCTTCATTGAGGCACTTGAAAATCCTTCCCGTGTGGTAAAGACTGTTTTCAGACCAGATTGTCCGGTGTGATTTTGCAGCAACAGAGAACAGTGCACAGATTCTCCTCTGACGTGAGTTAGCACTTTGCAGTCAACCAGGTTATATAAGCTATACCATTTCTAAGAGCCTGCATTGGGCAAAGGATGTCTGTGCATCCCAGCTGCTCGGATTGTTGCTGGGGTGTTATGTACATAAACACGGCCACACACACTGCCATAAGCTCAGTACATGGGCAACTTTGGATAAAGCAAAGAAGAGGTATTTCTGTACTTCCCGGAGTCTGTATTCTGCTAAACTGCTTTGTGAATTAGAAAGCACGTTTTCTACAATTTATCATATAATTCTCCAACCCCACCCCTTTGTTTTTTTCACAGACTATCTCTTGAGACCTATATTCCATGGGATAGACTCTCAAGAGTGCATATCTATTTAGACTTAATTCATCCAGAAAGGATTTAAAGTGAGAATGAGTCATTTCTTTTATCTCACCTATCAATAATTCAAGGGTAACAGTATGACACATAGCTGGCACCTATGAAGTATAAGGAATGGTGGGAACAGTATGAATAGCAATTTGCATAAAACCAGAACCCTCAGGTGAAAAAATGTCAAAATTCATACGTTCCTGAAGAAATTAGATTCATGGTAGGCTATTTTGTTCTATGATATCATAATACATCTTATATTAGTAAGAAAAAAATGAATAAAAATTGGGAAATGATTTGATTGATGTCAATGTTTTTTCATGGGAGTTTCCACAGTATTTGTTCCTGAGATGAATTCTCCCTACCAAGGAAAAAGAGGAACAGCAACCATCAAAATAAAGATTTAAAGCCAGAAATAACATATGACTATGACCACTTCCTTTAAAATTCTTAGGGCATTGAAGTAACAATGAAATTCCCAGGTATTCATTTAAATAATGTTTAATAGCATTGGTGAATATGATATTGAATAATCAATTTGATTCATTTTGACATTAGAAGAAATTGAACTGACTGAATTGAGTTTGGATATTATATTATGGAAACAGAAAAAAATTACCATTTTGGATTATTGAGTCTACAGAGGCAAAATAAAGATAAATTATTTTGTGGAAGATACTGATAGAATTGAAATCACACTAAGAAATCATGCTACTGACTCCATCTTACCTCCATCCAAACAACATATGATAAATCTAGTATTTTTCTAAGGTTTTGATAGATAAGTGAAAGGCTGCAGAGAAAAGAGCTGAGCATACCAATTTTATTTATGGTCTTGGGAGGTAAGAAAGGAAATATCTATACAGCAGCAGATTTATTTTTTAAGTCTTCTCATCTAGAAGAAGAGAGTTAATAGCCCCAAATTGGAAACAACCTAAATATTTTAAAATTAAAGCATTAGTCCGGCTATCATCCTTTCTATCTGCCTGCCTTGTGTGTGCTCATGCCAGTCATGGCCAACTCTTTGCAGCCCGATGGACTGTAGCCCTCCATGATCCTCTGTCCATGGAATTTTCCAGCCAAGAATACTGGAGTGGGTAGCCATTTCCTACTCCGGGGTATCTTCCCTGATTTAGGGATCGAACCAGCATCTCTTATGTCTCCTGCATTGTCAGACAAGTTCTTTACCACTAGCACCACCTGGGAAGCCCTGCCTGCCTTAATTTTAGTCAAAAGCCATCAGGTGGGATAAACTGAGGACGTGTTCCAGAATGAAGCCTACTCAAGAGGCGGGACAGATAAAGGCAACTTGTGATTTTGGATTGCATCCTTATGCTCTAAGGCGCCTTACTAAGAAAACTGATGACTGACGCCTAAATGGAATCTGTGGATGGGAGTGTGGCACTGCATCAATTCTAATTTCCTATTAGAATCTGGGTTAGAATTCTGCTGATGATTGTCATGATTCCCCTACTACAGTGTGAGCTCAATGAGGGCAGAGCATTTGCCTAATTTATTGCCAACCCTCCAGTGCTTAAAACAGTCCTCAGTGCATTGTAGGCACTTTCTTAAAAAGTTTGCTAAGCAAACGAATTAATTAAATTCATCCTATCTCAGAAGCCCAACTCCATGTTGTGTATGAAATATATAAACAATCATTTCCCCAAATGCAGTTGCCAAAGGATGGTAAACAGTTTTACAGAAGCATCTACATTTCTGGGTGATAGGACACCTATTTTCATTTTCACTTCAAGCAAGAAGTTCTTTTTCCTGTAAATAGTACTTAATCACCTTCCTCCACTGCCAGTGCTTGTGCAAGAAGGGCATCTCCACAAGAGCAGGCAGAAGCCCAGAAGCAAGCCCTCAATCAAAGCTGTGAACTCCTGTGTTCAGCCAGGGGAAGAGAGTCCCTGATAAGACGGTGACTGTTCCCTAGCTGGCTGGTTCATTCCGTAGTGAGGAGTACTGTGACACAAGAATCCACTAGAAAATCTTTCTAGTTTTCTGTCCATATCAATGCACAACAAATGTCATGGACTTATCATTATACAGTGTGAGTGAAGACATTTTCAACTTATCCACTCACCATTGTTTCATTTTTTTTAATTAGTTAATTTTGGCCTTGTCACTGGCCTGCAGAATCTTAGTTGCTTGATCAGGGATTGAACCCAGCCTGGGCAGTGAAAACGGCTGAGTCCTAACTATAGGACCCCCAAGCTACTGGACCCCCAGGGAATTCCAGCACTGTTTTTAAAATGCCATTATGCAGAACCTGCATATATTCATTGCTGGATCCTTGGGCATGTGAGTCCATCTGACACCTGGAGTGGGCAAAGGAGGCAAGCAATAAAGCTTGCAGAATTTGATCCCAAGAAGGTTGTTTCTACCTAAGTATGCCCCATGTCTCATGCTCACACCAACTCCACAAGTGCGGTCTTATCTGCATTCTACTATTGAAAAAGGACGCACGCAGTAGGGTCTGGTTTGATCGACCTTGAGTGGATATCTTTAGGGGAAGGTAACAGAGAAGAATGTAAAGTAAAACTGAGAGTACGAATGAAAATGATGGTGAAGTGATTGGTGGTGGGGTAGGATGGTGAAGAGAAAGGACAGGAAGAGTACTGCCAAGTCGCTTCAGTCATGTCCGACTCTGTGCGACCCCATGGACTGCAGCCTGCCAGGCTTCTCTGTCCCTGGGATTCTCCAGGCAAGAACACTGGAGTGGGTTGCCATTTCCTTCTCCAATGCATGAAAGTGGAAAGTGAAAGTGAAGTCACTCAGTCGTGTCTGACTCTTAGCGACCCCATGGACTGCAGCCCACCAGGCTCCTCCATCCATGGGATTTTCCGGGCAACAGTACTGGAGTGGGGTGCCATTGCCTTCTCCCGGAAAAGCACAGTCGACCGGAAAACAAAGACTTGGTTGGATCATGTTGTATTGTCTGGTCTGTTTCGACTTGAGACTATTTACTGTCTTGCGTTCCTAAGTTTCTCTAGTTCAGAGGTCTTCTACGTCCCTTTGTAAAAAAGCTAAAACATCTTCCTCAGCCAATTTCCAGGATTTTTATTTTTGAGTGGACGTAGTGTAGTAATAATGTAATGTGTCGTGAACCTGATTAGCCTATAAAGCTACTGATTATGATTCCAGTTCCGGGTAAAGTCTCAGGCTCCTGGGAAGTGGGGACTCCGTGCAGGTAGCCAGCCTCCTGTCCGATGATTCTAGGATAAAGGTGAGCAGAGCATGCACAGAGGACGGGGTGTTAGAGGAAGCTAGAAGGGGTCAAGAGGGCTTTCTGGAAGAGACTGATCCCAGATGCAAGCCTCTAAGGATGAGGGAACAGCAGAGATGTTGGCAGGGTTTCAGATGCAGGGAGGAGAGGAGGAGCATTCAGAAACGTGGGGTCTTCCAGCGTGAATGTGGGACAGCAGCATAAGGTCAGGCCAGGGAGAAGAGGAGGATCCAGGCGGATGAAGACAGTGGCCATCCGCCGAAAACTGTTAAGGGGAAGTCACGGTAAATCTGCTTCTCAGGAGAGATGTCTCTGGTGGCAGGGTAGAAGAAGTACGGCCGCAGAGACAAAAAAGTCATGCATGTTTTCATTTAATCTGTAGCTAAATACGTATAATGATTGCTATCTAGAACTAGTGCTTGACATTTCATTTAGGTGTGATCCTCTTTATCATGAGGACACAACCAGATACCTTATAGGAGAGCATGCAGCCAATGAGAAAGAGGAAAGGAATCAGGGCGCCCTGGGCACAGTGAAGGGAAGAAGGTGCTGGAGAGGAATCTTTGCAGGGTCACAGCTCACAGAACAAACGTCAGTGGACTCCAAAGAGAGCAATGAAAGCCCCCACTGCACTGAAAGTGAACAATGGCTCACATGCTACAAAGGAGTCCAAATGCTTCTGTCTGGATCCTTCATTTAGTGAAGGAAAAACATAAGCAATAAAAAGGCCAGGGAAGAAAATAATATCCTGAGAATTTATAGTAAAGGTGGAGAATCTTTTTCTTCCAGAGAAAGTTGAAATGTAAAATAACTTTTTTTTTTTTTTAATGAATTTATAGAATAACCGTTTAGACAACTGTGTGACCATAAACATCTTTCGCACATTCTACCATGAACTTGTTTGGTGAAGTAAGGACAGGATTTAAGTGCCATTTTTGAAATCTTTAAAATCCTATCACTATCGCATTTTAATTTTTTTTTTTTTTTTTTTTACACTTTACCCTGGACCACATGAGCCATAGGCTTAGAACTTTACGTTCCTTTTCCAGTTTTATATCCCAAGGTAGAATTTTATGTGAACAAAAGTACTGTAAAATGTGTGTAACTTATTGCATGTTATTGCTTTTGGACAGTGAGCCCGGTGGGCAGATGGATGGCCACTTACAGAAGGCGCAGTGGGCACCAGGTCATTTTCTGATCTTCCCGTCTGCATTGCTGTGTGAACCCGGACGGATTCATAAATGGATGGTTCTTCCACTTTTTTGGGATAGGGGTGTTTCAGAACAATCAGAGTGCCTGCATGTAGACCAAAAAAAAAAAAAAAAATCGAATATAAGCCCCAAAAAGAGAGTCCAAATGCTAACACCAGATCACTGTGCCTGGATCATAAAGTTTCTTGTTTTACATGGATTCACTGACTCACTGTCTCAACATTTATCAAGTACAAACTACATTCCAGGCTGTTAAACTGAACACTGGAGATATAAAGCATTGTGAGATAATTTCTGCCCTTCTAGTCTAGGACAGAATTAGCCATGAATATAGTCATTTAACTGAATAGGGTGATGAGACCACCGTCGGCAGTGTGAACCAAGCATGCTGGTTGTGCATGTGGTAACTCTGCTTTTTAGGAGAGATGTCTGTAGGTGGCAGGGTATAAAAAGTACCACAGAGACAAAAAAGATCATGCATAAGAAGTGCAGTTCTATAGAATGCTCTAGAAATGTTTTCCTAGGGGAGGCAACACCATTAGACTCCATTAGACCTTAGCAATAACTGTTGGTTTTCCAGGTGGGCTTTATAAAAGTTGTGCAAACAAAACCACACAATGTACCAGGTATAGGAGGATTTATTCCACTGTTCTACTTTGTACTATTTTCAGAACAGCTTGTAACAAATCCATGGACCTAAAAAATATGACCTCATAGCATTTTCCCTACTGTCTCCTACCACCCCATTGACAGCTGAAGGAAAAGAAGGCTTTGCTTTTCTTTGGTGGATATGAAGTGAATAGGCTAAGGCCACTGTGTAATTACCTTCACTTCCATGTGAAGGAGGTGGTCCAGGCAGAAAAAGCCCACCCCACTCCCAGCCTGTGGGGGCCAGGTATTGGGGGCTGAGAGCTTTCAACTCAACACTGATATTTCCCCCTTCTGCATCCTTCCCTTCCCCTGATCAATCAGTCAATGAGAAACTAGAAAGTGACTACAAAAAGAGTAAGTTAAGGGTTTTCTCCCTTTTGCTCTGGCTTCTTGGGTTTTTGTTTTTTTTTTTTTTCACTTGGGTCTTTCATACGGAAGGTCCAGGATTGTACCAGACACTGGGTGAGATGCAAAGATTTCAGTAGTTGATTCAACACATATTTCCTGAGCTCTCCTGAGTGCCAGGCACTTGTGTAGGCCCAGGGGATATAGCAGCAGACCAAGGAGACACAGCATTCACTCTCATGGCCACAGAGACAGAAACATTTTGGGAAAAAAAGAGAAGTCAGAGAATTGTTATGAAAACCCTAACAAAGCAAAGTGAAGGAATGAAGAGTGAAAAGAGAAAGGGGTCTGGGTAACGTGGTATTTATATCAGGTCAGGGAAATCTTCTTTGATGGGTGACAGAAAGCTCACAGAAAGTATAGACTTTGAATTGGAGTGAAAAAGACGCAACAAGGAAAGGAAAATACCTCTTCTGCAGTTAAAAAAAAAAAAAAAGAACATAATAATGATAAACCTACAAACAAAGCAAAATCTTTCTATGAGATTTGAGTAGAGACAGTGAACTGACTGCAAAAACAGAACAATGTCTTCTGACACAGGGGCTCAGATAAGGCCCTGCTGGAAAGTGAAAGGGTCACTGAGAACAGCCAAAGAGGGGGACCCCAAACAGTGGCCTCCTCCTCGCTCTGCACCCAACTCATCTCAGGAGCACTGGGATCACAGTGAAAAGTGGCTTTTGCAGTTCTCAGAAGGCCCAGTCCTGCTCTTGCACACTGCCTGCACTCCTTTCTGTTGAGGAGATTCTTTCATGAGAACAGATCCAGTCATCTTGGGACGAGGGGCCGGTTACAGGTTTACAGTCATAGTGAAAGCAGCAACACCTAAACCCAGAGCAGCCGTTGTGCAGGGCCCGTATGGATGCAGCTGTGACACGGCAGAGGCTTGCTGAACTGGGGACCGGTTACTCAGGGACCTGCCTGAGAGAAACACTTTCTGGCAGCCACCCTGGCTTTGTGGAAAGAGCCACCATGGCACTCAGCCCCTGTTGCTTTGGACATTCTATTCCAAGCTTCTCTTTCTTCCTCTGACAAGTGAGAATGATTACCCTTTCTTCATGAAGCTGTTTTAAGCTCCAAATAAAGACGGGCTTGTGAAAGGATTATAAAAATGTTAGATGTTGTTACGTTCTGATATATTTTTAAATTCTTAAGTGAAATTCCAGTGAGCGCCATCTTTGGGAACATGGATTTTAAAATTAGGTAAAAAAGACCTAAATGGAACTATGTGCTAAGAATAACCATGGCAGTAGTCTAGAGAGTCACTGACTATAGCACTCAGACAGACGCCTCTGAACACTTCCGTCTGACAGTGGAGGAGAAGACCGGAGCTCAGGTCTCAATGCAGCTCACAAATTAGAAAAGAAATGTGAAATCTTGTGCTTCATCTTCAAGTGACGTGAAGTCGCTCAGTTGTGTCCGACTCTTTGCAATCCCAGGACTGTGGACTGCCAAGCTCCTCTGTCCATGGGATTTTCCAGGCAAGGATACTGGAGAGGGTTGCCATTCAAATTCAAAGTTGATGCTAAATTATTATCCTATTCATATGCTTAATATGAAAATAATATTTTAAATGATGCCCTAGAAAGATGCCCCTGGTCAATCCTCTGTCCTTTTGCATAGAACCAAGCATCACCCAGGTATATACTTGCCTATACTAGTTTCCTATGATGTTGAAGCTGAAACTCCAATACTTGGGCCACCTGATGCAGAGAGCTGACTCATTTGAAAAGACCCTGATGCTGGGAAAGATCAAGGGCAGGAGGAGAAGAGGACAACGGAGGATGAGATGGCTGGATGGCATCACCGATACAATGGACGTGGGTTTGAGTGAATTCCAGGAGTTGGTGATGGACAGGGAGGCCTGGCGTGCTGCAGTTCATGGGGTCGCAAAGAGTTGGACATGGCTGAGCCACTGAACTGAAGTGAACTGATTGCTGCTGTAACAAATCATCACAAATATAGTGACGTAACTTGACTTGATTATCCTAGAGTTCTGGAGGTCAGAAGTCTGAAGTGGGTCTCATAATTTAAAGGGAAGGTATTGGCAGAACTGCTTTCCTTTTGGAGGCTCTCAGAGACCATCCTTTCCCTTGCCTTTTCTAGCTTCTGTAGGCTGCCTGCATTCCTTGATTGGTGGCTCCGTTCCTCCATCTTTAAAGCCAGCAGCAGTGGGTCAGGTCCTTCTCATGCTGCTGTCTCTCCAGGTCTCCTTCTCTGCTTCCATTTTATAAGGACCACTGTGCTCATAGTGGATGCTCCTGGGCAATCCAGGATAAGCTCTGCATCTCCAAGTCAGATAATTAGTAGCCTTAATTCTATCAGCAAATTTAATTCCTTTTTCCCATGTAACATAGCATTTACACTTCCAGGGAGGGATATGAACACCTTTGAAGTGGGGAGGCATCATTATTCTGTTTACTACAGTATCAGTTTCTGGGTGGTAAGCTTAGCCTCAGGGTCCTGTTGTGCTGCAGTGTAAGGATCTCTGGGCCAGGGTTGCTGCCTGAGCCTGCAGTGCTGTAATCACTTGGGACCATAAAGCCGTTGCGTTTCCAACACACACATTTCCAAGCCCTGTGAGTCCTTTCAGAGAAGGTATGGTGTCAAATTTATCTTTGTATTCCTACCTCCTGATACAGTTTCTGACATGCTGCTAAGTCACTTCAGTCGTGTCCGACTCTGTGTGACCCCATAGACAGCAGCCCACCAGGCTCCCCCGTCCCTGGGATTCTCCAGGCAAGAACACTGGAGTGGGTTGCCATTTCCTTCTCCAATGCATGAAAGTGAAAAGTGAAAGGGAAGTCGCTCAGTCATGTCTGACTCTTCGCGACCCCATGGACTGCAGCCTACCAGGCTCTCCGTTCATGGGATTTTCCAGGCAAGAGTACTGGAATGGGGTGCCATTGCCTTCTCCGAGAGTTTCTGACATAGGGAAAGCTTAATGAGTGAATGAATGAAAAAATGCCACAGTAATTCAGGTGTAAGGCAGGGAAGAACATGAAATGAACCAGGCTTCCAGGTCCACAGTTAACTTGGCCAGGGCAAGGACAGGACAGGACAACAAACCCAAGTTCAGCTCTCCAAATCTCTGCTGTGCTGTGCTTAGTTGCTCAGTCATGTCCGACTCTTTGTGACCCCATGGACTGTAGCCTGCCAGGCTTCTCTGTCCATGGAGATTCTCCAGGCAAGAATACTGGAGTGAGTTGCCATGCCCTCCTCCAAGGGGATCTTCCCACCCAGGGACTGAACCCAGGCCTCCAGCATTACAGGCAGATTCTTTACCAACTGAGCCATCAGGGAAGCCCAAGAACACTGCAGTGGGTGGCTTATCCCTTCTCCAGGGGATCTTTCCAAGCCAGGAATCGAACTGGGGATTCCTTCATTGAAGGCAGGTTCTTTACCAGCTGAGCTACCAGGGAAGCCCCATATCTCCACTGGGAGCACTCAAATTCTATTTTGAAAACTTCCTCTGAAGTTTAATCAATGAGTAGCTAAACTAATGTAAATGATACTGAGTCAATCAGGAAAGCAGAACTGACATATTAATTTTAACTACGAAGACTATGCGTGAGGCTAGTTTGAATGGTGTCATGAAGAAAATAACAAGCTACTTATAAAATTCAAGCTTCCACTGATACAAATCTGGTCTCCTGAGAGACATGTCTCCTTAGCCAACCATTCTGCCCAAGAAAGGGCCAATATATGGACTTCTTGGCATGGCTTCAAGGCTTACAATGATTTCCTCTTTTCTAAACACCATCCCATCCCCTTACACAGAGGTAGACCCCCAGAGATCCTAGCTCTCCCCAATAAACACCTAACCTGGACTCACTCATTGGACTGACCCAGGGATCTGCTTAATCACTTCTCTGGAGAGATGGTTCACTAACTTCAGTTTCTGTTCACGAAGGAGACTGTTGTTTCCTGCCTTTGACATGAAAGCTGGTTTCAGAAGCAACTCCATGAAGGCACAGTTTTGAGTTGATCAGAGCATGAGGAAGGCAGGTATTTCAATGTGCTGAAAGCTTCAGAGTAGCCTCATGATCACTTGGCTGATTCCTTGTTGTCTCTTTCTGTTTCTCTTGCCCTTAAATTTTGAATGGGAATACGAATATCTTTCCAAAAAATTCCCACTTTTCTCCCCGTATCTTTTTTTAGAGAAGTTCGGCTGGCTAGGGTTAGTTTCTGTCATTGGCAATTGAAAGAAACTTATCTAATGTAGACATCACAGACTTATTAAGTTAGAAGATTCAAGGTTCATGACAGCATGCTGACTTCATAAGAAAGAACTCTGGGTTAGTGATATTCAGACCAAACAAATTCCAGGACTTAGAAGATTCTGACAAAGGGCAACAAAAGGAGGCAGGGGCTGGTAGAGAGAGAAGAAAGATCTGCAACTACAGGTTGGAACCCTGGCTGTGTTTCACTTCAGTTTCCGAACTACATGAAGGAGATTGTTGTTTCCTGCCTTTGACATGAAACCTGGTATCAGAAACTCTTGGTGGGGGAATATTTTTGAACTGTAACTTACAGACACCTACTTAGGGTATAGTACTATGAGATTGCATTGAAAGACTCCTTATCTTATATTCCAGCAGGAATTCCGAAAATAAGTAAGGACAGTCTCAAGCCTCAGGCACTGGTTTGATATCTAAACTAGGGTATAGTGCAGGGCACACATAGCTCCCAAAAAGGAAACTTTGTTTAGAATATTTCCTTTTTCCACTGAAGTGAGCGCTGCCACCAGGTTCCCCACCTAGACTGGAAGACGGCTGGAGGGCAAGGACGATACCTGTTTTTTGCTATATTATCAGTGGCCAGCAGTGCCCAGCTCATAACTGATTCTCAATACAAATGATTAATTATGAATTACATTAAAATAGATCATATCCATCTATGTTTCATTATTGCCCTCAGGTTCAGAAAACAGGCTTTCCTGCTGCATATGCATGGCAGATTCCTCCATCTCCTCCGGCTAATACAGGGTAATTTTCTAGGGGAGTTAAAAGAATATTGAAGATCTTTGTTTTCTTCTTTGCTACCTGCTCTGCAAATGGACTTGAACTCATCATAAAATAGTGCTAGTAAAATCACGTTTGTTTACACATGAAGGAGTTTTAATATTTGATTTCTAGTCTCATAGGAAGAAATACACTGAGTTAAGAAAAGCAGACATGACAGCCAGGGCAAGAGAAGATTCTGTTATAATATCCAAGGCAAATCAGTTGGAGTACTTGATTCTACCTTTCGTATGAGTGCACTATGGAACTGACTTAAAATTTGAAGAAGACATCTCAAAGATTTAATGAAAACATTAATCCAATTGTCCCTCAACCAACGCTTCATGATATGTCAAAAATATATAGCTCTAGCGTATAATTTGGAGAAGGCGATGGCATCCCACTCCAGTACTCTTGCCTGGCAAATCCCATGGACAGAGGAGCCTGGTAGGCTGCAGTCCATGGGGTTGCAAAGAGTCGGACATGACTGAAGTGACTTAGCAGTAGCAGCAGAAGCATATAATTATTGGAATGAATTACCATAAAAAGGCTTCTTAAAGTAACATTAATAATGATTATTTCTGCCATGCTAAGAATTATTATAAATATCATTATGCTACATGCCTAATCTCATTCAGTCTTCACAGCAAGTCATTAAAGTATCAACTATTACCATCAGCTCAATTTTATAAGATGATGAAACTGAAGCTCAGTGAGGTTACATAATTTGCCTGAAGACACACAGCTGGTACATAGCAAAGGCTGGAGTTAGACCTGAGGTTCACATGTTTACACATCATACCACCCATTTTTCTTAGCCTTAGTGTTAATCACCACCATGGAAACTCTCTATGGCATGTGAAATGTACTTTGGTTATTGTGGACAAGAGAATCACGTGTATCAATCAAAATTTGATGAAATGGATTCTTCAAGACGCAACTTAAGAAAAGAAAATGAGAGTTTTTACTTCAACGTTTCCACCAGACCTCAGTTTCTTCATTTGTAAAGGAGTAATTAAAAGGTCTCTGAGCTCCCTTCCAATTCCAGCATTGCATAAATCTGGTTAACTGCACAAGCCCAACTGAAGGTGAAGAAATATTAGGATGTGTAGTAACCAAATGTTTATCCTGTTTCAGTAAATGTGCAATATTCATCTGATGTACTTCACTTCTGATGTCATTTTATTTTTGCCTCTCATTTTTCTTTTCCTCCCCCTTCTCTTCACACTGTAAATTTTATTTAACTTTACTGTAGTTACATAGGCTGTTTTATATCCTTTCTGGAGAGGCATGCATGAGGGCCTAAGTATTTGGGGGATGTGTTCTAGTCAACTTTTTTTTTAATGTATTTGATTATTTTATTTTTGGCTGCACTGGGTCTTTATTGCTGGTTCTCCAGTTGCTAGGGTGGGCTTCTCCTTGCGGTGGCGTCTCTTGTGGAGCATGCGCCTAGCGTGCATGGGCTCAGTAGTTGCAGCATGTGGCCAGAGTTGCCCCACGGTGTGTGGGATCTTAGTTCCCCGACCAGGGATCGAATCTATGTCCCCTGCCTTGCAAAGTGTATTCTTAACCACTGGACCGCCCTAGTCAACTTTTTTTGTGTTTTATGATTTTCTAGAATAATTTCTCCAGTAAAAATTCATGTTAATAAATTAAGAATAACAATAAATCCAAAGTTCAAACTGAGTCATATTCTTTAGAACAAGGATTTTATATCATATCAGAAATATTATTATAGGCTTTAAGGAGACTGAGGACTAAACCATGTACTGTAGGCCTGCCATATCCTACAAGCATTTTGTGCATCACGTGGCATGGACTCCTAATCCGCGTGGGGACTCCTAATCCCCATCCTAATCCATTCAGAGCCATGCTGTGCTGTGGCAATACTGCCTGTAGTGTCACTGGGACACCAGTTTTAGGAGAACACAAAGTGAGTGGAAAGCACACAGGCTTTAGAACCAGGTTAGCCTGGATTCCAATCTCAGCATTAATGTTTTCTATGTTTGCAACTTGGGCAAATAAATTAAAATCTCTGAGTTTTTATTTCCTAATCTGAAAATAGGATGACTTTACCCATTATTGTGGGTGGTCCAGAAGATTAAATAACTTGGCATGTGTGAAAATATCTAATAGCATGCCTGGAACTTAGTAAAACTCTGCAAAGTTTTGTTTCATTCTCTTCCTTGCCTGCTTTTTACTTTTCCAAACATGCCTCATCTACAAATGAAGATTTGTGTTTCTGGCAAACATAAACTAAAGAAGTGACTTCTGGGCTTCCCTAGTGGCTCTGTGGTAAAGAATTCACATGTCAATGCAGGAGACACCAGTTCAACCCATGATCCAAGAAGATCCTACATCCCTGGAGCAGCTAAGCCTGTGCACACAACTATTGAGCTTGTGCTCTAGAGCTCAGGAGTAAGCAACTACCGAGCCTACGTGCTGCAGCTACTAAAGCCCAGATGCCCTACAGCCTGTGCTCTGCAACAAGAGAAACCACTGCAACGAGAAGCCTGTGCCCTGCAACTAGAGAGCAGCCCAAGCAGCAATGGAGACCCAGCACAGCCAAAGGTAAACAAATAAATATAAATATTAAGGAAAAAAAAAAAGAAGTGACTCCTGGTCGTGGTTTGACAATATTCTAAGTTATCACCAATTATTTTCAGAAGTGTCACATAATTCTCAAATTAAAATTAATTTTAACTTAATTATTTTAAAATGTCGCCTGGATGAAATGGCCAGAGTCACAAAATAAAATAATAATAACCGTAGCAGTTATCAAAAGGTTGGGAATCCCCATATCAGAACAAAAAGAGAAGTGGAAATTTGACATTTAACAAACAACCAGATAGGATCTTCAAAACTGAGAACCAATCACTATAAAGGGTAAGCACAAACACAGCACTTATTCTTTTTTTCATGCTAGTTAGGTGATTAAAGTCACAACACAGTAATTTATATAATAAATTGTAGATGACAATTTCATGTACAAAAGTATTGCAATATAGAGAAAAGATAATGGAAAAGGCAATTTTTATTTTAATACTATTTGGACATGTAAGCATAAAGATAAATGCTGGGTACATTTTCCAAGACAAATCTTAGTCAAATACAAGCTGCTGCTGCTGCTGCTAAGTCACTTCAGTTGTGTCCGACTCTGTGCAGTCCCATAGACTGCAGCCTACCAGGCTCCTCTGTCCATGGGATTTTCCAGGCAAGAGTACTGGAGTGGGGTGCCATCGTCTTCTCTGGAGTCAAATACGCGAGGATTCATTAAAAATTAATAATGAACCAAACATGTCCATACTAAAAAAAACTCATATTTTCAAATCTATTTGAGTTGAATTTAGAAGCCATGTACAAATATGAGTAGAAGATTCACATAACATCTTACTATTACAGGGCTTCCCTAGTGGCTCAGATGGTAAGGAGTCTACCTGCAGTGTGGGAGACTCAGGTTCAATACCTGGATTGGGAAGATCCCCTGGAGAAGGAAATGGCAACCCACTCCAGAATTCTTGCCTGGAAAATCCCATGGGCGGAGGAGCCTGGTGGGCTACAGTCCATGGGGTTGCAGAGTCGGACATGACTGAGCCACTTCACTTTGCTATTACAAATGAAAGGCAGAGTCTGAATTTAATAATTACTGAGCATGCATACAACACAAATCATTTTCAAATTATGCTTTGTACATATTTTGGAAGTAAAAATTGCCAGCAGCTTGCTAGTTGTTATGTTGTCCCCAAAGCTGCAATGTGGACGTTGGTATTGGTATACTATCCAAGGAATGCTGTGGGTCATGATTAGCGTTTATTCTTTTAGGTGATGGGGCATAACAGGGAAAAAAAATGACAAGAATCCTTCTTCTCATAGACTTTATATATGAGTGTGAAGATATTTAAAAAAATAAGTGGGTTAAAAATAGGGACTTCCCTTGCAGTCCAGTGATTAAGACTTCACCTTTTGATGCAGTGGGTGCGGGTTCAATCCTTGGTTGGGAAGCTAATATCCCATGTGTCTCGTGGCCAAGACATGAAACAGAAACAATATTGTAGCAAATGCAATAAAGACTTAAAAAATGGTCCACATCAAACAGTTGAAATATCTTATAAAAATATGTTAAAAGGTAAAAGGGCTACTGAATAGAGTAAAAGCAAATGGGTACATTGTATATGTCTATGATATACTCGGGAGATGATTGGGTTTTGAGAAGGAGAAGTATCTTAAGAGAGAAATAAGAAGAAATTACAGTGAATGGAAACTTTAATGGAGATTAGAGATATTACAGCAAGGGAAAAGGAGACTTAAGAATAATAGAATCCTGAAGTTATTAGGAGGGTTAGATCTTATTCACAAGAATCTTCATTCTTTATTAACAAAACAGAAATCCTGGGAGTTTAAAGAAAAGAAAATAAGAATAAAATAGGGGAAATAATCTTAAAAAAGTATATATCCCTATAGGTTAACACTTTTACCTATCTTGAATGTGAATATTTTCTGATGACCCAGAACCAAGCATTCTGGTTTCACTCTACCGAAGACATTATTCAGACCGAAAACTGTAAAGCAAAAGCTTACAGTTGTTGGTTATTTGATTATCTTTCCCATTGCCCTCAAAGATAAAGTCTCTCTTAAATAAACTCACTCCCAGGCCCTACAGACTGAGGCTGGCCTGAGTGGGCTCTGGCTGAGACGCCTGAAATACCCAGCTCTAGTCCTTCCCATTCCAGAGATCAGGATGTCAGGACCCTGACAGGGTCTCATCCACAATGCAGGAAAATGCATCCCCAGGTGATCCTTAACCAAGCAAAAATTTTAATAAGAATTTGCACTTCATCTGATAGTGAGCAAGGAATCATTAGCTGGAGGTCTTCTGATCACTAGAAGCCATTCCTTTTTTATTAATTTAAAATTGTTTTATTGAAGTATAGTTGATTTACAATTTGTATTAATTTTTGCTGCACAGCAAAGTGATTCAGCCATATATATGTGTGTATATATATATATATATATATTCTTTTTTATATTCTTTTCCATTATGGTTCTATATTCTTTTTATATTTTTTTCCATTATGGTTCATCACAGGACCAGGAATATTAGTTCTCTGTGATATAGAGTAGGACCTTGTAGCCCATCCATTCCATATATAATAGCTTTCGTCTGCTAACCCCAAATTCCCAATTCACCCTTCTGCTGCTGCCCCCTGCCCTTGGCAACCGCAAGTCTGTTCCCTATGTGAGTCAGTTTCTGTTGCACAGACAGATTCATTTGTGCCATGTTTTAGACTCCGTGTGTAAGTGATATCACATGGTATTTGTCTTTCTTTTTTTTGACTTATTTCACCTAGTATGATGATCTCTAGTTGCATCTTTGTTGCTGCAAATGGCAATGTTTCATTTTTGTGGCTTAGTAGTACTCCTGCGTGTGTGTATGTGTGTGTGTGTGTGATATATACATGTATATCACATCTCTGTCCATTCATCTGCCAGTAGGCATTAAGGTTGTTTCCACGTTTTGGCTGTTGTGAATAGCGCTGCTATGAATATAGGGTACACGTATCTTCTTGAATTACAATTTTGCAAGAGCCAGCCCTTAAATGAACAAGAGTTTGGTTTTTAGGAGATGGAATCCCAGTTTCTGTTCACGGTTGTTCATAGGTCACAGTGCTGACTCTGTGACTTCCAAGAATCATTGGGATTTAAGAGCCATCACAGCTTCTGCGTGTGGTGCATGTTATCTTATTTCCTGAGGCCTATTACTCCCAGAGGACAAAGTAGGAACACTCACAAGTTATGGGTTTTGCCTCTTGTTCCTAGCTTTGGTGGCTTTGCCTTCAGCTGGCAGGGACAGATAAGAGGAATTTTTATAGTTCCTGGAATATAACTCAAGGGCTGGAAGCCAGACTGTGAAGTGCAAATCTATCATCACCTGGAGTCTATAGCAGAGGTTTAAATAGTAGCAAATTCCCAACTTGGTAATGAATAGAAGAGAGGAGAGGCAATGGAGAGGATGAAAATCTCAGTTTCCCAAGTTTTATTGCAATAAACAAAATAAATATTATAGTAATGACAAGAGATGCAGCAAGCTTTAGATTTGGAGAAATCTACTATAGGAGTCTGGGTTACAGATCTTTATAATCCCTATTGTATTAGCCACAGACATTTACTCAGATGACTGTATTTGCTGGAAAAGCTTAACATTGTCCCAATGTCCCAACATTGTCCCAACCACCTAGTGATTGGATCAGTGAGAGGAGGTTCAGCCAGAAGTTACTGCAACATGTTCATTTCAAATAAAACACATACATATGCACACAATGAAATACTACTTAGCCATAAAAAATGAAATCTTGCCATTTGCAGCAATATGGATGGAGGGCATAAGGCTAAGTGAAGTAAGTCAGACAGAGAAAGACAAATATTGTATATCACTTATATGTGGAATCTAAAAAATAGAAAAAAATAGTAAATCTGCCTGCAATGCAGGAGACCCAGGTTTGATTCCTGGGTCAGGAAGATCCCCTAGAGAAGGAAATGGCAAGCCACTCCAGTATTCATGCCTGGAAAATCCCATGGACAGAGGAACCTGGTGGGCTACAGTCCATGGGGTCGTGAGAGTTGGACACGACTTAGCGACTAAACCACCACCATGGTGAATAAAATAAAAAAGAAGCAGACTCACAAATACTGAGAACAAACTAGTGGTTATCAGTGGAGAGAGGGAAAGGGGAGGCACAGCATAGGGGTAGTTGGTTAAGAGGTATAAACTATATGTATAAAAATAAGCTTCATGGATAATTGTATAGAACAGGGAATATAACCAATATTTTGTAATACTATAAATGGAATACAACTTTAAAATTGTGAATCACTATATGTACAATGACCTGCCTCTTGAAAAACCTACATGCAGGTCAGGAAGCAACAGTTAGAACTGGACATGGAACAACAGATTGGTTCCAAATAGGAAAAGGAGTACATCAAGGCTGTATATTGTCACCCTGCTTATTTAACTTATATGCAGAGTACATCATGAGAAATGCTGGGCTGGAAGAAGCACAAGCTGGAATCAAGATAGCTGGGAGAAATATCAATAACCTCAGATATGCAGATGACACCACCCTTATGGTAGAAAGTGAAGAGGAACTCAAAAGCCTCTTGATGAAAGTGAAAGTGGAAAGTGAAAAAGTTGGCTTAAAGCTCAACATTCAGAAAACGAAGATCATGGCAATGGTCCCATCAGTTCATGGCAAATAGATGGGGAAACAGTGGAAACAGTGTCAGACTTTATTTTTGGGGGCTCCAAAATCACTGCAGATGGTGACTGCAGCCATGAAATTAAAAGATGCTTACTCCTTGGAAGAAAAGTTATGACCAACCTAGATAGCATATTCAAAAGCAGAGACATTACTTTGCCAACAAAGGTCCATCTAGTCAAGGCTATGGTTTTTCCAGTGATCATGTATGGATGTGAGAGTTGGACTGTGAAGAAAGCTGAGCACCGAAGAATTGATGCTTTTGAACTGTGGTGTTGGAGAAGACTCTTGAGAGTCCTCTGGACTGCAAGGAGATCCAACCAGTCCATTCTGAAGGAGATCAGCCCTGGGATTTCTTTGGAAGGAATGATGCTAAAGCTGAAACTCCAATACTTTGGTCACCTCGTGCGAAGAGTTGACTCATTGGAAAAGACTCTGATGCTGGGAGGGATTGGGGGCAGGAGGAGAAGGGGACGACAGAGGATGAGATGGCTGGATGGCATCACTGACTCGATGGACGTGAGTCTCAGTGAACTCTGGGAGTTGGTAATGGACAGGGAGGCTTGGAGTGCTGCAATTCATGGGGTCACAAAGAGTCAGACACGACTGAGCAACTGAACTGAAATGAACTGAACTGAACTGATACACACACATATAGTATTATCCATCAACTACACTTCAGTTAAAAAAAACTTTAAAAAAATGATTTTTGAAATCTGCTGGTATGCAGAATATGTACCCTTTCCTAACTTGGAGAAAATCCATACAGGAGCATGGAGAATGACCAGAGAGATTGAAAATAGAATCTAGAGGGAGAGTTTAAAAGAAGGGAGTCAGCTTTGCTTGGAGAGAGAAAAGAAGGCTGAAAGCAATAATGATACTGGCTTTGAAAGACACAAAGAGCTGCAGCTCATAGTCATCATTCATTCATTCACTCATTCACTCACCCAAAGTATCACTCACTGTCCCAGCACCTGGGGGACAAAGAGAAGGACAAAAATCAAAGTAGGTGAAACAGAGTCCTTAGCTTCAACATCTACTGCCCATTGCCAGTGCCCAAGAATTGAACAAAAATAAGTGCAGGTTGGGACACAAGTAGGAAATAAGCCTGAAGGGAAGAGATTTGAGAAATTAAAAAACTTTCCAGGCAAGAGTGAACACCAACATCTTAGAAATCAGTGAACTAAAATGGACAGGAATGGGCAAATTTAATTCAGATGATCATTATATCTACTACTGTGGGCAAGAATCCCTTAGAAGAAATGGAGTAGGCCTCATAGTCAACAGAAGAGTCCAAAATGCAGTACTTGGGTACAATCTCAAAACTGGCAGAATGATCTCAGTTTGTTTCTGATGCAAACCATTCAACATCATTGTAATCCAAGTCTATGCCCCAACCACTAATGCCAAATAAATTGAAGTTGAATGGTTTTATGAAGACCTCCAAGACCTTCTAGAACTAATATAAGAGGTGAGAAAAAAAAAAAAAAAAAAAAGATGTCCTTTTCATCATAGGGGATTGGAATGTAAAAGTAGGAAGTCAAGAGATACCTGGAGTTACAGGCAAGTTTGGCCTTGGAGTACAAAATGAAGCGGGACAAAGGCTAACACTTTTGCCAAGAGAATGCAGTGGTCATAGCAAACACTCTCTTTCAATAACACAAGAGACAACTCCACACATGTATAGGACCAAATGGCCAATACCAAAATCAGGTTGTTTATATTATTTGCAGCCGAAGATGAAGAAGCTCTGTATAGTCAGCAAAAATAAGAGTGGGAGGTGATGTGGCTCAGATCATGAACTCCTTATTGTCAAATTTAGATTTAAATTGAAGGAAGTAGGGAAAACCACTAGACCATTCAGGTATGACCTAAATCAAATCCCTTATGATTATACAGTGGAAGTGACAAATAGAGTCCAGGGATTAGATCTGATAGACAGAGTGCCTGAAGAACTATGAATGGAGGTTTGTAACATTGCACAGGTGGTGGTGACCAAAACCATCCCCCCAAAAAAGAAATGCAAGAAGGCAAAGTGGTTGTCTGAAGAGGATTTACAAATAGCTGAGAAAAGAGAAGCAAAAAGCAAGGAAGAAAGGGAAAGATAAGCCTATCTGAATGCAGAGTTTCAAAGAATAGCAAGGAGAGATAAGAAGGCCTTCTTAAGTGAACAATGCAAAGAAATAGAGGGAAATGATTGAATGAGGAAATGGGAAAGACTAGAAATCTCTTCAAGAAAATTGAAGATATTTAGGGAACATTTTATGCAAGGATGGACATGATAAAGAAAAGAAATGGTAAGGACCTAAGAAGCAGAAGAGATTAAGAAGAGGTGGCAAGAATACACAGAAGAACTGTTCATAGGTCACAGTGCTGACTCTGTGACTTCCAAGGAAGTCAAAAAATGTCCAAATGCCCCTGATAACTACCATGGTGTGGTCACTCACCTAGAGCTGGACGTCCTGGAGTGTGAAGTCAAGTCAAATGGGATTTAAGAAGCATTACTACTAACAAAGCTACTGGAGGTGATGGAATTCCAGCTGAGCTATTTCAAATCCTAAAAGATGATGCTGTGAAAGTGCTGCCCTCAATATGCCAGCAAATTTGGAAACCTCAGCAGTGGCCACAGGGCTGGAAAAGTTCAGTTTTCAATTCCAATCCCAAAGAAAGGCAATGCCAAAGAATGTTCAAACTACCACACAACTGTACTCATTTCACAAGCTAGCAAGGTAATGCTCAAAATCCTTCAGCTAGGCTTCAGCAGTATATGAACCAAGAACTTCCAGATGTACAAACTGGATTTAGAAAAGGCAGATGAACCAGAGATCAAATTGCCAATATCCATTGGATCATAGAAAAAGCAAGGGAATTCCAGAAAAACTTCTGCTTCATTGACTACACTAAAGCCTTTGACTGTGTGGATCACAACAAACTGTGGACAATTCTTAAAGAAATGGGAATATCAGACCACTATACCTGTCTCCTGAGAAACCTATATGCAGGACAAGAAGCAACAGTTAGAACTGGATATGGAACAACTGATTGGTTCCAAATTGGGAAAGGATTACATCAAGGCTGTATATTGTTACCCTGCATATTTAACTTATAAGCAGAGTACATCATGAGAAATGCTGGCTGGATGAATCACAAGTTGGAATCATGATTTCCAGGAGAAATATCAACAGCTTCAGATATGGAGATGATACTATTCTAATGGCAGAAATTAAAGAGGAACTGAAGAGCCTCTTGAAGAGGGTGAAAGAGGAGAGTGAAAAGGCTGGCTTAAAACTCAACATTCAAAAAGCTAAGATCACGGCATCCAGTCCAATTACTTCATGGCAAATAGAAGGGGAAATAAGTAGAAACAGTGAAAGATTTTATTTTCTTGGGCTCCAAAATTGCTGCAGATGGTGACTACAGCCATGAAATTAAAAGACTCTTGCTTCTTGGAAGGAAAGCTATGACAAACCTAGACAGCATGTTAAAAAGCAGACACATCACTTTGCTGACAAAGGTCCGTCTAGTCAAAGCCATGGTTTTCCAGTAGTCATTTAGGGATGTGAGGGTTGACCCATAAAGATGGCTGAGCACCAAAAAATTGACGCTTTTGAACTGTAGTGTGCTGGAAAAGACTCTTGAGAGTCTCTTGGACTGCAAGGAGATCAAACCAGTCAATCTTAAAGGAAATCAACCCTGAATATTCATTGGAGGGACTGATGCTGAAGCTGAAGCTCCAATACTTTGGCCACCTGATGGGAAGAGCCGACTCATTGGAAAAGACCCTGATGCTGGGAAAAATCAAAGGCAAAAGAAGAAGGGGACGACAGAGTATGAGATGATTAGATAGCATCACCAACTTAGTGGACATGAATTTGAGCTAATTCTGGGAGATAGTGAAAGACAGGGGAGCCTGGCTTGCTGTAGTCCCATGAGGTCACAAAGAGTCAGACACAACTTAGCAACTGAACAACAGGGCCAAGGTAGCAATGGAAATAAATTCATCCCCACTTGCTCTTTATTTAAGAGAACTACTGCTGGTTAAATGGTAATTTTCAGGGTTGATTAGGAGAATTTCCACCAGAAAAAAAAAAAAGATGATCGCTTCAGTCTTACGGTTTGGAATATTCTATTAAAGATCTTGCACGGTCAGTATAAGGTAAGGCAACTATTTTGTGGTTTCCGTCTCTGCTCAACACTGTATGATTCATATCAGGGTCTGTTCGGGCCACAGAAATAGCAGAAGAGGAAAAGGCAATCGTATCTCTCCCCAGAGTGGTTAACAAAAAGCCCGCTAACCAAGTTTACCATGAACATGAGTGTGTACAAATTCTCAGCAACTGACTGTGTTATTAATGCTTGAGTTCCTTTTGTGCTTGATTCTTGGAATTGTCCAACTTTTGATTAACTGAGAATTAGCATCATTTAGGACATACAAAATTGTGATTCTTTTTACACAAATACAAAGGAAATCTTTTACATACTTTAAATAGTACAGACAAATGAGCTAGATCATTAAAAAGTCAAGAGAGTGTATTTTGTTTTTAATTTGAATTTTCTGGTTTGACTCTAACCACCCAAAAAGGAAATTTCAAACTTTTTCAGGCATACTTAAGCCCCATTTAAAAATTTACAAGAAACCAAGACTTAGGAGAACAATTTTTAGTCAGTATTTTCACTATTCAATGACCTTTGGGGAAATTTAAGTGTAAATTTCATTTTTTAAAATGCTCAAAAACTGTTCAAAATGAACATTTTGTGTCTCCCAGATAGGCAAACTGCCCATACCTAAACTTCTGATGAATCAAAAAGTTTTTTTTTTCCTCTATTCTTTATTGTATACATCATTAGGCCATTTTTTTTTAAATGTGTGCTTTTAGTCAATCCACTAAATAATATATCCTGAGAAAAATACCTATTTTGTACAAAGCACCTTGTTTTCTCCTAAGGATAATACTGAAATGTCTGTATATAATTTATTTATATATAATTTATTTATGTAGCCTATGGCACAGTAATTGAAAAAAAATGTTTCTAAACATACCCAATTGTATATAGTATGCACATAATCCAATAGAAGTGACAACCATTTACTTGAAATCCATTTTGTCCCACCTCCCTTCTGAAACAATATCTCTCAGGTCAACTATATGTGCATAGCTTACCTGTCTCACTTCCAATCAAAGGCTGATTTGCAAAATGCTTGACAAAATCCCTCAAAGATGAGAATTCATTAAAGCCAAATTTAAATGAATATCCAGTATATTCAACATGAAAGTGTTTGACTGAGTCTTTGGCTCTAAAAGAAAAAAAAAGGAAAAAAAACCTTAATGCTATTTAAGAAACAAGTATTTTTTGAAGGGAAACGTAACCTTAGGCATTAGTATCACCATGAAACCCTTCTCAAAACGGAGTTATGACACAATCACCAAAACCACTGGCATTTAAAGAATAGTACTCCTCTAATAATTAGTAGTGTTGAGAATCTTTTCATGTGCTTATTTGTGTGTCTTTTTTGGAGAAACATTTATTAAGGTCTGCTCGCTTTTCAAATGGGTTGTTTGTATTTTGCTGGAGGCATAAGTGTAAGAGAGACAGGAAGAGAGATGATAGAAACGGCAGGCCACCCTCTCCCCAGATTCTCCTCTGTGCCTGGTCCTCCTCCCTTACTTGGGAGTCAGTACAAATTCTGCCTCTTTTCACTTAAGCAGTTATGTGAGCCCAGTCCTTTTCTTCCCACACCTATTTCACTCCCTGCTGAATAAAATACCAACTTTCCTACATTGCCATTTTTGGAATAAGGCAGAAAATTAAATTTTATGTATATCTATAAGCATATACACATACACACTCATACACACACACACATGGCCTCACTTCCACTATTATTCTCTTTCAGGTAACTTTCCACCTTAAGCAAAAACCAGAAGTCAGAATCACCCAAAGGGTGCAAGTTTCTGGACCTTACCCCCTGAATTCCTGATTCAGTAGGTCCGGGGCTGGGCCCAAGACTTGTATTCCTAACATGCTCTGAAGTGATGCTACTGGTCTGGGGACCACATTCTGGCAACTGCCATAGTCCAGCCAGCTGTGCTTTTCTCCTAGGAGCTTCTGTCTTTGTCCCTTAGCTTGTACTGTTCCCTTCACCTGTGACTTCTTCTGCTTTGTTTTTGATTGTGTCAGTTCAAATGCCACTTATTCTATCAAATACTGCATGATATTCCAGCTTGAGTTACTTGTTTTTTCTCTTCTCAACAATCCACACACTTACCTTGCCGTCTTTCACGTCATTTATAGCACTCTCCTTTGTAGTAAAGTATTTATATGTGGCCTTATTGCCCCTGTGAGGCTAGACTTCCTGAAGACAAGGTCTTTAAATCTCCTACAACACTTATCAAAGTGGTAAGCACAGAATGGACGCTCTGAAATATTATTAAGGAAGTGAATGAACAAATGAATAAAAACAACCATTCTCCGGAGCTGGTCTTTGGTCCTTCTCACTTTTGCTGGTGGTTATTACTTTTTAAAGCATTTCCAAGTGCTTGTAATGGAAATTAACAATTTATATTTTAAATTTGTATATAGGTGTAATATATGTGTTATCTCTTTGTAAGCCTTATGAAACATGTAAAAGTGAAAAGTTAACTTTCTTTGAGCCAACAATTCCACAGGTTTGTCTGAGATTTTGGAGTGATCCATGCAATAAAGGATCAACAATCCAACCATTAAATATAATTTTAACATTTGCTGTTGATTCGAGAAAGCACAATTCCTGCTTCAACCCAGATTAAATTCCTACTTCAAGCAGAATTCCACTTTTGATTAAAAATTTTCCCAAAGATGTTGTTTAGAAAAATTTATAAACAAAATAAAACAATAACGGTTTGAGGTTAATGGATGGGTGGCCGAGGGCAATTTCATGGAGTCCTCAAATCCTAGCAACTGCCTGTGAACCCAGTGAGACTTGATATATGTCAGTGGAAGCCAAGGTGACAGATGTTAACAGATAACCAATGACTCCCCTTGATTATCAGGTGGCTAGGTCACCTTCTCTGAAAGGGAAGTCAGCCAGGATAAAGTGTGCAAGAGAAACCCTGAAAGGGCTGGCCAATGACTGTTTTGAGCCAGGCCTATCTGGTGGGGACTAGATTAACTTTCTTAACAGTGAGGGGAAATGGAACTTTGAGAAATTCTGTTTATAGAAAAAAATTAAAAGTTGCACATTGCCTGCTTGAGTTTGTGGTTATGAAAGTTGCATAGCCACAAGTCATTTTGATTTTCCAGAGGAGCAAAGAACAGTGAAAAGGGTACTGGGCCAGGCTCCAGGGATGAGGATTCTGGTGCTGTTTCTAGCATGGTTTTATTGGGTGGAAGACACTTTACCACTTCAGTTTCTTCATCAGTCAAGCAAGAGTTTTGGATTAAATAATTCATAAAATCTCCTTCAGCTTTACATTTTTATTTTGTCCCAGCTCTAATAATATTTTCCCTGCTAATGGAAGGAGCAGGCATGTTTTTTGCAGTCTCACCACTCAGAGCTTGGCATCCTTGGACCTGTTGATCTAACAAGAATCAAGCGAATTCCATTTTCTGGCAATCTGCCTGTGATGCTGAAGTCAGTGCCCATATAAGTAAGAGATGGGGCCCCACTAAATGCATTAGAGTTCTTATGAATCCTACCTCACAGAGAGGGAGTAGAGCCCAATCCTTTCATTGCTGTCCCGCAGAAGGTAGCTCCCATCACATCCATTGGAGAGGAGCAGTGCCTCAGCAGCATGGCGGGTGAGGTTGCCATGGTACCACCTGGGGAGGAGAGAGCAGCACTTTCACTCAGAGTGAACTACGGGGGACTCTTCCTGCACTGGGTTTTCCTCTCAGAGATTACCTCAGCAATATTCTCCACCCTGGTAGCCCTGAGACCAAACTCTGAGCCAAGACATCAGGAAAAGTAAATTGCTGGATGAGGCTGAAGGGGAAAGGAGGGATTTGCCTTATCCCAGAGTGTTATGGGTTGAATTGTGTCCTGAACACTCTTATGTTGAAGTGCTGAGCCCTAGTACCTCAGAATGCTTCCTTATTTGGAGACAGGGTCTTTAGCAAGTTATAATGAGGTTCTTAAGGTGGGTCCTAGGGGTCTCCTCCCTTGGTGGCTCAGATGGTAAAGAATCTGCCTGCAGTTCAGGAGACCTGGGTTTGACCCCTGGGATGGGAAGATCCCCTGGAGAATAGAGTGGCTACTCACTCCAGTATTCTTGCCTGGAGAATCCCTTGGACAGAGGAGCCTGGCGGGCTACAGTCCATGGGGTCACAAAGAGTCACACACGACTGAGTGACTAACACTTCCATTTTCAAGGTGGGTCCTAATTCAATAGGACCATAAAAAAGGGACTTTTGGAGACAGACTTGCACACAGGGAGAGTGCCTTGTGAACACTCTCCCTAAAGACGGCCATCTGTAAGTCAAGGAGGATGAGCTGGAGCAGATCCCCCTCATAGCCCTCAGAAGGAACCAACCCTACTTGGGGTTGACACCTTGATTTGGGGCTTCTAATCTCCAGAACACGAGACAATCAGTTTCCTCTGTTTAAGTACTGCCATTTTGTGGTACTTACTCATGCAAGTCCTAGCAAACAAACACACATTACTTTGTAGACAGAAAGATTTTTAAAATTTCAAGTCAAAAATAACCATAAGAATAGGCTTGGGCCAATTATCTCTCTTTCTTTTGATCTATCACACTGTCTTTTAAAAGTGTGGTACCATGTTTTGTAATGTGTAAAACCACTGAGCTGTTATACCAGAGTCCATTGTCATGAGGGAAATGAAGTTGAACACAAGGAATTCAGACGTTTTATACAGAGATGCAAGCCTTGTTCACTATTGTTTAAAACTCACAAATACCTGCAGAGTTGGGGAAGTCCCAAGGATATTCAGACTAATGTATGTGTTTAAAAAAATAAATAAATAAACTCCAAAAACACATTAGAAAAGGTAACACATGGTATAAAAAAATCTATATAGTTCAAAAGAAGGCATAATGAAAATGAAGTTTTTTTCTCCCCTTTAACCCACATCACCCCTGTTCCTTTCCTCAGAGGACCCCAATGTTACCCATTTTCTGTGCTTCCTCCTGACAGGAATCCTTTGTGTCCAGAGGCATCCAGGCACGTCCCCAATCCCAGCTCTATGGAGACAAGAGCATCCCAGGCTCCCTGTTCTGCACCTCACTCCTTTTTCCTTTCCCATTCTTTTTAATGAGTCAATAGAGGCAGTTCAGTGTGGTGATTAGGACTGTGGTCTCTGGTGTCAGTTTGCCGGAGTCCTGATCCGCGTGAAACCTCTTATAGCTGTAACACCTTGGGCAAGTTATATAACCAATCTAAGTCTCAGTTTTCTCACCTCTGAAATAGAATTAATAACAGTGGTGCCTCATGGGCCAGCAGTAAGTTCTGCTTGCTATGCTCAAAGCAGTCTTGGCAAACAGTTGAGCTCAAAGCACATTAGTTGTCACGAAGCCATTGAGATCCCCAAAGCCATAACTTGTGATGTTGCCTTTGAGGTGTGATTTTCTTGTTGCTCAGATATACTTGTTGATTACTTTCAGCTTCTTTCAGATATGGGAAGCTAGGTCATGGTGGGTAGCAGCTGCTATTAGGAGCTACAGTGCAGGGCAGCGAAGGGGAAGGAGACCGGAGCAGCTACACAAATATTGCTGATAATGTCAGTGAACTCAGTACTATTACAGAGGTGTGCATGGTGTACAAGGAAGTGCCTTTCTCTGAGAGTGATGGATCTGCTGGGATGTGCTGTGCCATGATATTTTAGCCTGATAATAAAAAGTAAACATAAGACCAAAAGCAGAGGGAGTTTCTATATAGGTCTCTGAGCTATGTTTTCTAAATCAGCATGTCCTAATGTCTGCTTCTTTAGCACATTTCTGTGGGGCAGAGATGCCTCCGTCCTGAGTTAGAAATGTACTTGCTAACTAAAAACAATGGCAAGGAAAAGCATTTTTTATAAGAAATCCCATTGAGTTATTTACCCCTTCATTGGACTAATTCCCAAATGTGCTCAAATCTTCTTAGGATCAAATTCTTTAAATGTTGGAACCTAACACTAATATGTTGTATGTCAATGATACTTGAATTAAAAAAAAAAAAGGAAAATTGGAGGAGCTAAAAGTGAGGCTATCAAAAACTTCAGGTTTGGTTACAGGCAGAATACTAATTTTTTTGATAAATGAAATCTTTATGAGGTCACAAGTTCTGAAATGTTGCCAATAATTTTATTTTGAATGGACATTTCAGTTTAAGTTAATAGATTACTTATCTGAAGCAATGAAATTCTAAAATGTAAAGAATTTGGACATTGGAATTCTTTTAAACAAGATCTAATGATGTCTGTTTAAAGCGTTTATAGAATTCTGATAATTACAGCTTGATAGCAGTTTTTATTGTTGTTGTTGTTGTTTCAGTCCCTTGGTTGTGCTGCAGGGCATGTGGGATCTTAGTTCCCCGACCAGGATTCCAACCTGCATCCCCTGCATTGGCAACATGGACTCTTAACCACTGGACAACCAGAGAAGTCCCAGTTGAGAACTTTTTTATGGTAATTTTTTAAACAGGAACTATATATCATAAGCACATAAGAAATACTTGAATATAAAGCATTACACTGTGCTGTAATTTGGAACATCGCAGGGGTTGTTAATTTCTTGGTAGAGTTGTTAATTTCTTGGTAGCAGCTTGGTAGAGTCAGCATGGCCATGACAGGTTTCACGGAGTCCTGGGCCCAGGCAAATCTAAGACAGAGCCTGCCAGGCAGCCACCTACACTTCACCATGTCTGCATGGCAATGAGGATCTTCATTCCCCAAACAACTCTTCCACAAATGCCTAAACTTCCTCTCTTCATTGAGTTAAGCATCATTTCCCAGAAACTTTAGATCAGGTTATCTTTCAGGGAAGTGATTATAAAGCCAAACAGCATTACATATCCTTTGTAGGAATGTGTCCATCTTTGCTAAGGATGGTTCAAGATTGTGTTCATAAAGAGTGAAAGGTTAGGGACTTTCCTGGTGTCCAGTGGTTAAGAATCCACCTGCCAACACAGGGGATGCGGGTTTGGTTCTTGGTTCAGGGAGATTCCACATGCTGTGGGGCGACCAAGCCTGTGCGCATCAACTACTGAAGCCCGTGCACCTTGGAGCCTGAGCCCCACAGCAAGAGAAACCACTGCAAAGAGAAGCCCATGCACTGCAACTAGAGTAGCTCCTGCTCGCCGCAACTAGAGAAAACCCAAGTACAGCAGTGAAGACCCAGCACAGCCAAAAAGAAACCAACAAATAAATAAATAACAGTTTTTTCAAAAAGGATCAAAAGATTGAAAATATAGTCTTGGTCAGTCAGTAGTTTTCCTATAGTTAACCTTTTCTACTTTCTATCATTTGACTTTATAAATCTTTGTCTACTGAGTACTGCTGCTGCTGCTAAGTCACTTCAGTCGTGTCTGACTCTGCGACCCCATAGACGGCAGCCCACCAGGCTTCCCCGTCCCTGGGATTTTCCAGGCAAGAACACTGGAGTGGGTTGCCATTTCCTTCTCCAATGCATGAAACTGAAAGTGAAGTTGCTCAGTCGTGCAACTTAGTGACCCCATGGACTACATCCTACCAGACTCCTCCATCCATGGGATTTTCCAGGCAAGAGTACTGGAGTGGGGTGCCATTGCCTTCTCCCTACTGAGTACAAATCTGTGCAAAGCATTATACTAGGCAGGTCAAAGGGAATAAAAACCCAGGCTGGGCTTCAAGAAACCATTAATCTAGTCAAGAGGGTGAGAGAAGTACTTTGTGAACTACACCCAAGACAGAGTAAAGATCAAGGCCATTTTTTGAAAGGCCCAACATCTAAGCAGGCCTTAAGGAACACACAAATTATTTTAAAACTGTGCTTTTTCTCTGGTAACAAAGCATATATAGTAAGAATTAAAATATGTACATATACAGAAGAGGAAATGAAAGTCATTCACAGAAGAGAAAATATGTATTGCAAATAAATAGTCTCACTATTAATCAGAGAAATGCAAACTAAAACAATAATGTAGTATTTTTTTTTTAATCCACCAGACTGGTTAGTATTAAGTATTAGAGAATTTAGGGGCAATGGATATTATCATCTACTGTTGGCAGGTGTTTAAGTTGGAGGGGAACTTACATATCTAGTATAACCGGACATGCCCACATGACCAGTGACTCCACTTCTGATGTCTGATTAGTGAAACACTCACAAGTACACAGAAGGAAGTGTGAATGAAGATGTTTACCGTAGAGCATTGGTGAGAATAAAAATTAGGAGCCATCCTAATTTTCCACCAACAGTGAGATGATAAAGTTGAGTGCTCAGAGGATGAGGTTTTGTTAAAAGTTAATCAGGTAAGGAACGAAACTGGGTCATTTGTAGTGATGCGGATGAATCGAAGTCTGTCACATGGAATGAAGTAAGTCAGAAAGAGAAAAACAGATATCTAATATTAACACATGTTATAGATGAAATCTCGAAAAATGGTACGGATGAACCTATTTGTAGGGCAGGAACAGGGATGCAGATGTGAAGAACGGACAGTTGGAACAGTGGGGAAGGGGAGGGTGGAGTGAACTGAGGGAGTGGCGCTGACATGTATACACTATCGTGTGTAAAACACACACACGATAGAGCCTGGCGCTCTGTGACGGCCTAGACGGGTGGGATTGCGGTGGGAGGCTCAAGAGAGAGGGGATATATGCATCCTTATAGCTGTTTCACATTGTTGTACAGCAGAAACTAGCACAACTTTGTAAAGAAATAATCCTCCAGTTATTTTTTTTTTTAAAGCTATGAAAAAAAAAAAAAGTTAATCAGAATTTGAAAAGGTGAGAGCATGTTGGTCACCAAATGCTTGGGGCAGAAGGTCGGGTGCAACCAGCACTCCTTGAGGCAATGCCAAGATGCTTACCACCCTGTGAAGACTGACGTAGTTCTGAGCAACTGAGAATTGGCACGCTCAGAATGCCAGTTGCACCCCCATGGGAAAACACGGAATGCTTATGTCCACACATGTCAGAGCCGACAGATCCCAAAATGTACTATCAGGTACAGTATGAAACCACTAAAGAAAAACTCTCTCATCTCCAAATAATACAACACATACACATATAAAAGTACATAAAAGCACAAAATGGGAAGCTAATAAAATATACTCCAAACTCATAAGAATGGTCCTTAATGGAAAGAACCATGATTGAGAGTATTGTTAAGAGTCCTTAGTTTGATTAAATTTTCCTAATTTAGCTTGTTCTAATAAAAAAAATACATATATTAATTGAGTAACTAAAATTTGAAAAAGAGAAGACAGTATTTCTACCTTAATCCAACCTCCAGGGCCCTGGTAATGCTTATTGTATTTAATTATTTTATTTTATTTACCTATTCAACTACTATTTATTGAATTCTGGAAGCGACCTAGTACTTGAATGGAGAGGGGGAGAGAGACTTTCTCTATTTAAAGTCTGGTGGAATTTGGAGCGACAATTGTTCAGGAAGCTATCTGTGCAAAGGGAATAACAGGAGCAAAGGCCAGGAAGCAGGCAGACACCAGGTATGTATCAGGTCAGAGCCCTGCATAGTGGGGTGGGCAATATCCAGGTGAGTGTCCAAGGGCAGCAGCCAGGCATGGTGAGATGAGCCTGGGAGGATATTGATGCTATCTTATGCTTGGCTCTGGATGCTGACTGTTCCTTGGCTGATGTCTACAGAGCTTTTTATGGCTTAAAATGCATACACGACAGCTCATTACATAGAGTACTAATTGCCTGGGCCGAAATTCCTATAACTGGGGCTGTGTTTAAAGTGTTTTTATTTGATTATTCTGACTTTAGATGGAAGATTCGAATTTTAAGGGACTTGAAGCTTGTAAAATTTGGAAGTCTCTTTAAGAAAAATTAATATTAAATTACCAAAAGAGAAAAGTTTTTTAGAGTAAGAGTTCATAATAGATTGCAAATTTTAAAAGCTGACATCAACAAAATGAAAAGGCAACCTACTGAATGGGAGAAAATATTTGCAAATCATATATCCAATAAGGGGTTAATATTCAGACTAGAGAAAGAACTCAATAGCAAAAAAAAAAATATATATCCAAAGCAATCCAATATTAAAATGGACTGAAGATCTGAATACACATTTTCCAAAGAAGACAGATGGCCAACAGATATATGAAAAGATGCTCAACATCACTAATCAACGGGGAAATGCAAATCAAAACCACAATGAGATATCACCTCACACCTGTTAGAATGGTGTCATCAAACAGACAAGAACTAACCAGTGTTGGTGAGGATGTGGAAAAAAAGGTTGGTGGGAATGTAAATTGATGCAACCACTATATAAAACAGATTGGAGGTTTGTCAAAAAATTAAAAATAGGACTGCTATATGACCCAGCAATTCTACTCTTGGGTATTTATCTGAAGAAAATTAAAGCACTGGTTAGAAAACATATATGTTAAAAAAAAAAAACCCATGTTAATTGCTGCATTATTTACAGTAGACAAGATGCAGAAATAACCTAAACATCCATTAATGGATGAATGGATAAGGGAAATGTTACTAAGCCATAAAGCGTTAAATCTGGCCATTTTCAACATGAGTGGACCTTAAGGGCCTTGTGCTAAACAAAATGTCAGACAGAAAAAAGACAAATACTGTATGATATCACCTATATGGGAAATCTAAAATACAAAACAACCAACCAAACAGAACAAAACAGATTCATAGATCCAGAAAACAAATGTATAGTTTCCAGAAAGGAAAGGATTGTGTGTGAATCAGGTGTAGGTGATTAAAGGGTACTAAGTTCTGGTTATAAAATAAATAAGCCACAGGGATGTAATATACAGCATAAGGAATAATGGTGATAATATTGTAAGAGCTTTGTAGGGGACAGATGGTTACTTATTGTGGTGATCATTTCATAATGTATACAAGTATCAAGTCACTGTGTAGTACTCCTGAAACTAACATAACGGTGTATGTCAGCTATATGTGTGCGTGTGTTCAGTTGCTCAGTCATGTCCAACTCTTTGTGACCCCATGGACCATAGCCTGCCAAGCTCCTCTGTCCATGGAATCTTCCAGGCAACAATGGAGAATAAAGGGTGCCATTTCCTACTCCAGGGGATCTTCCTGACCCAGGGATTGAGCATTGGCAGGCAGATTCTTTAGCACTGTGCCACCTATATTTCAATTAAAAAAGAATGAAATACACCAACATTTAACTATGAAAAATAAGAAAAAATAAAACAACAAAAAGCAAACAAAACACCAAGTTCACAGATACAGAGAACAGATTGGTGAATGCTGGAGATGTATGTTGAGGGGGTAGTAAAATGAATACAGAGTATCAAAAGGCACAAATTTCCTCTTGAAAGTTCTCATCACAAGAAAAAATGTTTTGTTACCCATGTGGTGATGGATGGTAACTGAACTTATTGTGGTGGTCATTTTGCGATATACATAAATATTGAATCATTATGTTGTACCCCTGAAACAAATATAATGTTATATGTTAATTATATCACAAATTAAAAAAATTAAAAGCTGATAAACTGAGAAAACAACTTATATTCATTAAATACCTGTTTAACACACCTCCATACTTTTTTCTCTACACTTTTGGCCAGGTCATCTTTAGTTATTTTTTCATGTAAAACAATGTTTTACTGTAATTTTCTATAGAGAGAACAGAATAATTCAGTCTTTCACCTATAATTTTTTAAATTATTGATAGCAGAGAAAAGTTATTTTCAACTTCATAATGTGATGTTGATAATGACGTTTTTAGGACTGTTGGAAAATTTGAGAACCTCTATCAAATTTCTTTCATAAATGAGCTGTAAGTGTATTTAAAATTTTAATGCTCAGGGACTACTCTTAAATATTTTTCCAACTGATGCATTTATTTTAACTGCCTCACTAGGGTCTGTGCAAGACAGAGGCCCTGAAGCTGACGCTTCATTGGCTTCACAGTAAACTCACAGATTATAAAAGTCACATCTGCTTTTTTTTTTTTTTTAGAGTAAACAATTAAAATGTTTGACTTAGTAAATAAAAGCTACATTTAGTCCCTAATTGCCAACAGCTTGGTTTATATTTCTAATTTTTGTACAGTGTGTGGGCAAAGTCTCAACCCTAGTAAGATTCTTATCCAATCTTTGTTTACATATTGCTCGTAATGGGGAACTCACAGCTTGTACAGGCAAACCTGTACATACTTCTATGATTTATGGCCAGAAAACTCTTGCCTACATCAGGTTACTGTTTCCTGATATACAGCTTTCAACAGATGATCTCAAAGTTACTTCTTGGAGTTATATAGATGTCACTTACCCAAATAGTTAAAAGTGTTTAAAATGTTCTCGCTTTTGTTTTCATCATCTTCAACTTCTCCTTTTATGACAGACTTTCAGTCCCTTGATCACCCAGAGAACTTATCTCTTCTGAATACTTTCCAAATATTTAAAATCTATCTTCAAGGTAAGATTTGATGTGCAAACCAAAAGCCCAGAGGATCTCCCTGTTCCAGCTGTCAGGTACATGGCAAGGCAGCCCAAGATTGCATTTGTTTCTTAATAGTTGCATCACGCTGCTGATTCATGCTGGACCTGCTGCTGATTAAAACCCCCAAATAAGTCCTGTTCCTCTGTGGCTCTCCCACATCTCCGCCAGCTGCATTAGATGATGTTTTTAGAATTTAGTGCAATAAAAAACCTTTTTACTTCTGGGAACTGCCAAGCGAAAAAGAATGCTAATACGCAGTCAACCTGGCTCACAAACACCCATGCAGTAGCCGTGAAAATTTTGTGAGGCAAGAGCATGCCTTTATCTCCACTCGTTTCCTCAGTGATGAGTCCATCTGCCCCAGTGACTTCTGACACATTGGTTATGACCCCATGCAAGTAGCAACCTTCATCTTTCTCATCTGTCAAGGTGACTAATAATAACACCTGGTAGGAAAACTCTCTTTTTTCATGCTGGAACATTGACTTCTTTAATAAACCTCTTATATGATTCTTTAACTTTTGCAGAAGAGAGCAAGATACAATCTTTGCAATTTATACAACATACATGGGGTTTCCTTGGTGGCTTAGTGGTAAAGAATCCATCTGCCAATGCAGGAGGTGCAGGTTTAGATCCCTGGGTCCATAAGATCCCCTGGAGAAGAAAATGGTAACCTACTCCAGTATTCTTGCCTAGGAAATCCCATGGACAGAGGAACCTGGAGTGCTACAGTCTATAGGGTTGCAAAGAGTCAGACACAATTGAGCGACTGAACAACAACAGTTATGAATATTCTAGGCATTGTGTTGGTTGCTGGGAATACAACTCCTCTGCTGTTTGGGATAAGGTTCATTTTCCAGAAACTTAAAAAAAAAAACAAAATTTTGTCTCATTGTTCCTGAAGAAGTGAAAAAGAGCCAGAAACTACTCTTTACAACAACACATTTGAAGCAATGTTGTATTTTCTTTTCTCCCAAGGCCCACATGTTGTCATAAATGGTTCAAGGGTAATAGAGTCAACAAAAGCTTACCAAACTTCCAAAGAATATTTGTACTGGGCTTACTAGCTTATCAAACCCGCAGCTGGCCTTGAAGGAAACTGTGGCGTTATCCCTTCCATGATACATTAACAAATTAGGAAACATCCACCCACTAAAGACTTTTCATAGCTGCCTCTCAGTGAGATACAGGAAATAAGCTCAACCACAGACAAAACAGACGAGCTCCATCCAGAAACCCCATCCTCAGTTCCGCCTCTTCTCTCATTCCAGTGCCCTTTGCGCTAGAGCCTTCTGGGAAACTGCCCCACTGTACTGGAGTCTTCATGGTTTCTTATCCCTTTGATTTTAATTGTCTTAACTTAATTTGTTGATACAATTATTTCTCATTCTGCTCTGTCCTTTGAAAGAGAAGTTTTCAAGCTCTTTGAATTAACCAACAGCATAAAATATATTTTGTATCTCTGTGTGTGTGTGTGTTGTGTGTGTGTGTGTGTATACACAGTTACATTATAAACATGCATACAAAAAAATCCAAAAAGTGTTATAGGGAAAAATACTATCCTTTTAAATGCTGTTTACTATTTTCTTTCCTATTTCTTTTTTAACAAATATTGACTGTGGTCCCCTAAATTAACTTTAAGGACATGCTTGGGTTGTACCTGATGTTTGAAAAACAATGTGAGGTCTTTTGTCATTCAGAACCCTGAGATTTTGTTGGAATTCACATTAGCACATTCACATTCCTAGACCCCCTGAATTATAATCTGTTTTCATCATGAGCTCTACATGATTGGTATGAGTTTAGAGTTTGAGAAGCACAGAGTTGAAGGACTCTTGGTCCTAAAAACTTTAATTCACTTCAACAATCTTGATGGTTTGAGTGTAATGTATGTAGTATTAAAGAGGGAGACAAAGAGAGCAAAGAGTATACTAAGTGGCTTTACAGTACTTAGGAAGGAAAGAGAAGGGTCTGTGGCTAATTTAATTAAAAAAAAATCCCCAGATAGCTGCTATCTTAGTGATATGGACAGTAAATGATATAGAAGGGGGAGCTCCTGAGGAAATGAAATGATCAAGGAAAGCTTCATGGAGGAGGAAGACCATGAGTTGGAACTTGAAGAATAGATACAGAATTCATTAAGTGTAAGAGAAAAGAGCATTCCAACAGGAGCAGTAGCATCAGCAAAGGCACTGGGGTTGACGTATGCATGGGTCTACAGAAAACACAATGCCTACCTGGAACAGACGGTCTATACTGAAGAATCATGCAAAGTAACACCGGAGGAACAAGTGGACACAGAAACCAGTCTTGCATGTTAAAACATGAGCCATACATCCAGTTTTGGTTATATACATCTTGGGGAGAAAATCTCTTCCTAACTCACGTCTACAGATTATTCACATATTTAAATACCTATTTTCCCCCTTCCTGCCAAAGAGAAGTTACATAGAAATAAGATTCTGTCCCTTCAGACTTATGAGGACATATTTTAACCCAAAGCAATAACAGAAATTCCTGCTTGTATGAAAACAGCTTATAGGCTCTGGAGTTGAATGGCCAACAAAAGCACTCTTCTTTAGAGAGTTTTCACTTTTTATTCATTTTCAAAATTACGCTCACTTTTTTTCGTGTTCATGACAAGCATTTTTTTTTAGACAAAAAGTAAGATGGCAAGCCTTCTTAATCAAAAGCTTAAATATATTATATTTGAGAAGCTTTAGAATGCAAAAGAAACAGTTCTGAAAATTATTCTCACTTTTGAATGGCACTGACATGCTTTCTGAACTCTCTAGACCAAAGATGGCAAATTCATAACATATGATGCACTCCCCTTTTCTTTCTTTTTTTTTTTTAAATTTATTTGGCTGTGCAAATCTTAGTTGAGGTGCTCAGGATCTTCAGTCTTCGTGGCAGCATCTGAAATCTTTAGTGAAGCACACAAACTCTTAGTTGCAGCATGTGGGATCTAATTCCCAGACCAGGAATAGAGCCAGCCTCCTGCACTGGGAGCATGGAGTCTTAGCCACAGGAGCACAGGGGAAGTCTGCACTCTCTGTCTTCTTCCTTGCTAAGTTTATGCTTGGCCTCAGAATCCTTCTGAACACAATGGTGATACAACAACAAAAAAATAAATCTATTAGGCAATCGCAAACTAAGCCATCTTAACTCAGGCTATTTCATCCTCTGTGCTTGAGTCACTCCATGGGATTGCTTTTGTATTCATTTTTTCATGGGGTCGCACAGAGTCAGACATGACTGAAGCGACTTAGCAGCAGCAGCAGTGTTAGATACTTTGATTTCCTGAAAAAATGAAGCACTTGGCCATCAGAAATCATGGGTTAAGGAAAAGGAAATGTCTTATCAGCTCAGAAGATGTCAGTAGTGAAATTGGTACCATAGTCAGGCTATGGCATATTTTATGTGACAATGTGGTATTGTCCACATGAGCATGTTGAGTCCGCTGTTCACAGATGTGGGCTCATCTTTCCATTGATTGTAGCAAAGGATCCCATCCAAAAAAAACAGAACCAAGCAGAGGCTTGGCAAAGAAGTTTGAAAGCTCTATGTATCATAGTGTGATACATGGGGCAGTTGTAGAAAGACCCACCACAGTCTTTCCAATTAGGAGGTTTCTGTGATGGAACCGGCTGGTCCGAGGCATTGTCCATTGCCATTCTAAATGCCCACATTTACAAATGATAGTAGCAGAGCTAAATGGGGCATACCTGAGTGATGACAGAGCCAGAGTATGTCTCTGGTCACACAGTGCACTGAAGGTGGGGCCTCCAGTGTTTTTTCGTGGAGCCAAGGCCCAGGTAAAAGGAAACAGACTGAACAGGTTTGATAATTCTGTGGGAGTCGGAAACCAGGCCAAACTTGTTCTTGAAGGAGCCTGAGCAGTGAGACAAGAAGTCCTGAGAGGTGGAAACACAGAAAGAGAGCCAGAGACTCGGAAATCCAGAGACACAGAGGGACACAAAGGGTCAGAGACACATAAGCCAAGAACTGTAGAAAGAGAGACACAAGGACCTGGAGACCGAGAAAGGCACACGTAGAGGCTCACATAGGTAGCCAGAAACACCTAGGGACTAACAGAGACCCACCCAGAGTGATCCAGGACACAGTACAGTGATCCAGGACACAGAAGTGGAGAACCCCAAGTGCCAGAAGGACGCAGACCCACAGAGCCTGACTTGAGTCAGTGGACACAGGAAGGTCAGAGACATGTGAGACCCTAGGGCAGAGCCACCAGGAATGGGGAGGGTGGAGGATGAGGGCAAACTGCATCTCATCCCAGCGGAGATCCTGCCCAGTCCCCTGGTCCGCCTGCAGCGTGCACAAATGGCTGTAAAACCAAAAGAGCATCATTGTTCTCCCCGTGGCTGGGGATCGGGGAATGTGTGATTGGGACTGCGAACCAAATTTCAGAGACTGACTAGAAAAACTATGTCATAGATAAGAGCTTGAGGGGGACTTGAATGACTGGGCAGACATCCCAAACCAGAGGGTCTCTCAAGAAGGCTCATATCTGAGTGGAAGCAAGCTTGACTCTGCACTTAGTCTGGTTACCCTTACAATCTAAACATCATGAAATGCTGCTTCAGAGGGGGTAAGTGTCCTCAGACTGTAGTTGTCATTGACAACCTACCATTGTGGGCTGGGACGGGAGACAGAGACTGTCACTTTCAGGAAGCTACATCTATAGGAAAAAGTCCCAAACTTTGGGGGAATGTAAAAAAAGAAAGATCCTTGTTTCATTATCTCCTGTCTATTTCATTGTTTAGGTGATGCCTCCAACTGAGGTCAATTTTTCCCAGCAGACAAACCATTTGTTAAGAGGACTGAGTGAGTCTGAGGGTAATATATACATCACCAGTGTTGGTGTGGAAAACTGAAGTCAGGGACCTTGAGTTCTTGTCTTGGTTTTGACCCAACTTGAGGCAATTCAGATATTTAGAATTCTGCTCTTTGTCAAGTGCTGGGCTTGGACAGAATAGACAAAGCTGTGTAACCTACAGCCCTGCCCCTAGGTTGCTCATTGTCAAAAGGAATACTCAGTGCTCAGCTTGGAGCAGATGTCCAAACCTCTGAGGGCCTTAGGACTGACATCATCTGGAAATGGTTCTAAGACTATGTGGAGGATTAATCCAAAACATAGACAAAACTGGTGGTGAGTCAGAATGCTCTGAGGAGTAAAATGAGACCCAGGCACCTTTAGATTTTTATAAGATAGAGCAAACAATAGATGAATTAGAAGACATTCATGACAGTAAGATTGTCAAAAATTTTTTGATGTCATTTTGAAAAACTATACAAAAGCAGAACTCATTCTTATTTGGGTATGAATCCCTTATGTTTTTAGCTCAGAGGAATTACTGGCATCTAACCCTGTTCCTTCCTTACTATTCCCAGATCCTCTCCCTAGTTTCTTATTCACAGATCTGTAAACTCCCTCATTCGTTAGCTTTCTTGGCTCTGAACTCATTGCTATGCATCATGCTCAACTCCCAGGTTAATCTATCCCAAAACAAAGCATGGTGGCCACACAATTCCACGTTCCTGTAAATGTTCAATATTTCCATACTGTCAAATGAAGTTTGACCCAAGTCCAAACTCCTAATCTATTTAAGGCTTTCTGGAATTTGGACCAGTCTAAATATTCAGATTTTAAAATAGAGAAACAGGCTGCCTAAGGAGAGACCAGACCCAGAATCCACTTTGAGAAAGAACCAAAAGTAGATGAAGAAGATATACGGTACCAGAAATCCAGAGCAAAATGATATACATGGTATGACTGCAATTCCATCTGTGTGTATTTACAGAAAACTGCTTTTAAAAGACTGGAAAGAAGTTGAATAATATGTCATTTTGGGGGTCATTTTGGGTGCTTTTCTTTGTTCCCCAAATCATCAATAATTAATGCATTTATTATTATTTTAAACTGTGATGAATAATATCAGATATATAAGAAAGTAGAAAAATAGTATAAATAATATCCACATATTTAAATAATATCCATATTTTAGGTAAAATAATTTTTAACTTTTTGCCATATTTTCTTCCTATGTTTTTGGGTGAACATTTAAAAGTAAATTACAGATATCACAGCACTTTAATCTTAAGTAATTCGGCACGTGCCTCCAAAAAGTAACCTTGTCTGACATAGCTATATTTTTCTCAAAACAAATTGAACTCTTGCCTTTATGCTTTTTAAACTTTAAAGATTTTTAAACAAAGCAGTTCTAACAAGAGACAATGGGAGCAGACACTAGTGGGCAGGGAGTTGGGGGCACAGGACTACAGGGAGCCTAGAGGTGACCAAGCGACAGCTAAGACTCAGCTACCCAGCTGCAGTGGGGTTCAGATATGGGCCCACATCAGGGAGCAGGAGCCGGAGTGTGTGGGCTCAGACCAGGAGTTTATCCTAGCTGATGGGATAGTTGTGGGGAGGGAGTTGGTGGGAACAAGAAATTAACCCAGGTTTGAAAAAAAAAAAAAGGGTAAGAAACCAGGTGGAAGCGTTCTCAAAGAATGTAGCCGAAGGTGGGGTCTCTCAGAGGTGAAGGCCAGAGTCAGGCTGAATGCTGAGTAATGACCCTCCCAGGGGCTGGGAGGGTCCGAGTCCACGTGGACGGTTTTCATTTTCTGAATATCCACACGCTTTTCCTCTTCTACTGTGTTATTCATGCCATTTTCTCTTTAGAAAATGTCTCTCTCTCTGCCTTCACCTGACAGAAATCCTATGGATCTCCTTCCTGCCGGCCATCTGCCGTGTGCCTTGTGCAGACACAGTGATGACCCGGCCCCTCCACTCTGCCTTCTAACTCCACCCACACGGGCACTCCCTGTCCTCTGCCCTGTAAACTCCTTCAGGGGATAGCCACTTCTTGCTGCCAGCATCTCCCACACTGCCTTGCATAATGTCATCATTCAACAGACGGATCTATGAAGGAATAGAAGGGAGAATGAATGAAGCAAAGTGACCCCACTCAGTGTGGAGAACCTGTGTGGCCAGACTTCCACATGTAAGTAGGAGGAAGTCACCGTTACCCATAGAGGAACAGAAACACAGCAAGAGAAGAGGAAATTCGATTGCTTCGAGCAGAGATCGAACTGTGCACTACAAGTTACGTACTCTTGCTCAGCCACAAGAGAATCACCCTCATTTTTAGAGTCCGAGATTACAGAATTGTGCCAGAAGAGGAACAAGCTTCATTGCTCTACTTGGTATCAAGTAAACAGGTTCCTTTAAAGCTTTGACTCTACCATGTTTTTCTTAGCCTACTCAATTTGTCTAGCCTAGAAGAAAGGAATCTACCCTCAATTTTTAAAAGTTCTGATGAGTTAGCGTATTGATCTGGCTTTGTGTGCATATTTATTATATGAAGAATGTGAAAGAATAATGTCTTTTAGTTAAAAAAAAAAAAAGTTTTGGTGGTAGTCATCACAGAACTTTTTTTTTCTCTCAGTTCTCACCAGCACTAATAGTGCAGGTATAATAAGAAGAGAGAAGTTGGACAGACATTAGGAAGTTGTATTAGTGGACAAAAATGTGTGCTCTGGAGCCAAACTCCTGGATTCGAAGCTTTGTGAGCTTGTAAACCTGGGCGTGTGATAATAAAAGCTCTGTCCTTCATTTCTCCGTTTGCAAACAAGAATGACGTAAGTGGTAGTATCTATCCCACAGTGATGTGTGAATTTAATAAGTCACACAAGCAAAGGGCTTAAAATAATGCCTGCTATATGGTGAGCATCCAGCAATGACTAATTGCCATTCTTAGAACATTTATGTTCTTTCATCTCGTGGAAGGAGTAGCAGCTTTGGAGCAAGTTCCTAGGCACTGTCAGGGCACCAACATCGAGGTCTGTGACCTAGAGACAGTTCACCTGACTGACTTGAAGTCACCTCCTGAATTTATGAAATGAGCATAATCACACTGTGCTGATGGTGGTATTGTGAAGGTCAAATGATGTGAATGGCCTGGGGCTGGCACGTGACTCTTAGAACAGGAGAACAACCTGGTTCCATGGGATAAGCATGGACTGGGGACCCAGATTCTCTAGGATGCCAGGCAGTCTGATTGTTCTGCTGATGAGTCTCCTTGGATGTAGAGCTGGAACATCAGTATCATTCAAAGACCAGAGTGAGTGTATGTAAAATGCCTGCCTTGCCGTGAGAACTTGCTTTAGTTGTTATTACTCATTCCCTAGGTCAGCAAGTCATCATCCGAGGGCCAATTCCTGCCAAGGTACAAGATTTTGTTTCGACTGTGAGCCAAGTGGAGTTCTATACTTAAACAGTTAGGGGGGAAAAAAGAATATTTTGTGACTCATGAAAATCATATGAAATTCAAATTTTAGGGTAGGTCCTTAAATAACATTGTGTTTGCACACCATCACAGTCATTTGTTTTTGTGTTATCTATGGCTGTTTTTACCCCACAAGGGCAGATGTGAGTAGCTGAAGCATAAGTCATAACGCCTGCAAAGTCTAAAATATTTATAACCTGGGTTTTGGACAAAAATGTTTGCTTACCCTTCATCTGGTCTAACCTTCTCTTAGAGGTGAGAAGTGAGAGACTTTTTAATTAATATATTTTAATATCCAGAGCTTAGAATCTACTTTCTTGACTTCGACAAACACAGCCAAACACAGATACTTTCTTATCAAATTTGAGACTTGGGAAAGTATATATATAAAACAAAAGAATATTTTTTAAAGGAATATTTACTATATTTCTCACTTGAAAGAATATGTATGACTAGATAATTTGAATGATTTTTTCTTTTCTTTTTACATTTTTGCCCCACAGCACGTGGGATCCCACGTCCCTTGTAATCTCTGGACCACCAGGAAGTCCCCATGAATATTTAGTTTTAAAATATCCTAAAATATTTTTATTTCATTGTATCCCTTTTGTGTCTGTAGTAATACCATTTGCAAGGGAGCATCCTTAAACAAACTACAAACCTACACCATTCCTACATTGTTTGTAGGAATTTTTGTTATAATAAAAGAATTGTGGGAATTTTAAATGGTTAAAATGAAAGTGAAACTGTTATTCGCTTTGTTTGTCTGACTCATTTCAACCCCATGGACTGTAGCACACCAGGCTCCTCCTCTGTCCTTGGAATTCTCCAGGCAAGAATACTGGAGTGGGCTGCCATTCCCTTCTCCAGGGAACCTTCCCGACCCAGGGATTGATCCTGGGTTTCAGGCATTGAAGGCAGATTCTTAACCGTCTGAGTCACCAGGGCAGCCCTTAAATGGGGAAGATCCCCTGGAGAAGGGAATACTCACTCCGGTATTCTTGCCTGGAAAATTCCATAGACGCCTGGCGGACCTAGTCCATGGGGTCCCAAAGAGTTGGACAACACGAAACTGATGAGCAATTCTAGCCTAGTTTGCTCCTTAGGTGGTATCTCGAATCATCATTATTTGTTTCCTTTCCCCATCACTTGATTTTGAAAGCCTCACACAGCCTGCCCTCTGTTCCCTGTCCACCTTCTCCTTCACACGGACCATCCTCCACGGCCCTTGCCCCTCCCTTCCCACCTCCCCCCAACCCCCATTCGGCCGGTGTGTAAGTGAAGCTGAGCAACCATTGCAGATTGTGTTATTTCCCCTTTGCTTCTGGCTGCGTGAATATGTTTAGGGTGAAGAAAAAAATGTTTTTAGGCTGACACTTGACAAATGAGACGCAGAACTGCATCCAAGTTGCTTTAGAGAGAATAAATGCATCTTCTGTGCAGGTCATGTGTGTCCTAGAAAGGCAGGGGATGGAGCTGCTGCAATTCAGGGGTTAGTTTGCAGAGCTGATAGATTCCAGAGCCCGGAGGAAAATAGGGACCGAAGAACAAAAATGCATGACATGTCTTCCATTTAACCATCACCTTATCTGTTTGTCTATATCAAAAATACAAACATTAAGAATCTACCTAACTATTCAAATAATCCTTTTAAAAACAATTTTAAAATGAAGGCAATAAAATCAGCCCCTTTTTATCTACCAACTGCATTAAATCATTTTGTTTTTAGGGAGCATTTGAAAAACTGAATTAATTAGAAGTTTAGGGATAGCTGGATTCCGAGGTAGCACAGTAGTAAAGAATCTGCCTGCCAATGTAGGTGATGCAAGAGACACAGGTTAGACCGATCCTTGAGTCATGAAGATCGCTTGGAGTAATATATGGCAACCTGCTCCAGTATTCTTGCCTGGACAGTTCCAAGGACAGAAGAGTCTGGTGGGCTACAGTCCATGGAGTTGCAAAGAGTCAGACATCACTGAGCCTCCACATTCTACTTGGGGGTAGATTCTACCTAACCAGTAGCTTATAGGTTCAAAGAAGAAGTTTCACTTTATTCAGAATTCCACCAGAGACAAGAAGTCATTTTCAAGTTTTCTCAGATCCTACGACCAACGAGAAGTGTATCAGGATTGTCCTAGAGGGACAAGAACTCAAGTCCATTATTAAATTCTCAGGGATTTTGTAAGCTTGTTGTTAAACCTTTGGCAGCTTGAAAATGCCCATGGTCAGAGTATTTATACCTGGGAAACAGGGCCATCCATCAGCCAGGTGATATATTAACCCAACACTGAGTATTAAAAAAAAATGCTCTTGTGGTTTCTTATCAGGATGATGAAAATGTTATAAAATTGGTTTATGGTGATGGTTGTAGCACTCTTTAAAGCCATTACAAATTATTGAACTGTACACTAGAAATGAGTGGATTCTATTATCTATTAAATACGTCTGTAAAAAACTGGTAAACAAAATGCTCCCAAACCCACAAATGAAATATCAGTATCTATTTATTCATGGCTTTAAGATTCCTCATGTACATACTCAACAAATGAAAAACAAGGGCACATTGACTCAGTGCTTCTGACGGATTTCTGTTCTGTGCAGGGATTCTCAACTTCAGTCTCTCTCTGGAATCACTTGGAAACTCTACAAAGAAAATGCTTGCCTCCCAAGACACTGATGTCATTTGTCTGGTGGGTGGCCTGGGCAGGGAATTTTTTTAAACTCCTTAGGTTATTCCAGTTCATGGCCAAGGTTAAGAAACACAACTGTAGAGCAATTTCCCTAGAAAACTGTGGCTGGCCTGTTGTTGCAGAATCCATCCTCCAATGTTAAAGACATATCCGGGCCTCCTGAAATAGAGGTCTGGACATAAAAGCACCTTTTGGGGGTAATTGGGCGTTGCAGTGGATGTCCATCTCCACATGTAGAGGAAAGACACCTGTTTCCTTGTGGGTTTTACCTGTAGTCATTTCCTGCTATGGGCACTAAGGTGAGGAGAAGAGACAGCATTAACTCATCTTTGTCATTGAAGTGAGTGCCAAGGGCACTCAATCACAGAGCCTCGGTTCAAGGATTGGTGAATTAAGGGAGCAGAGCTGAGTATTTCCTTTGTCTCTTCTCCTTTGGGGCTTCCTACCAGTTGTGGGCTGGGAATCTAGATAACCCATCACGTAAAGAATGATAGTTTAATAAGTTAATAAAGATCTAAGTGAGAGCCCAGCTTCCCGCTTTCATGCCTCGGCTTTGTGATGACTGTTTTGGATGCTCAGGGGGCATTTTACCTCTGCTGTTTGGGGATTTGGTCCAGGAGGCTAGAAGCTCTGACTTCTGGTCCTGGAGCTCTGACTCCACTCCCCTTAAGGGGAGTTTCCTTTACTGAAAAGTCTAGCTGTTATGTCTGATTTATCTTATGAAGGTAGAGTTCAATTCTGAGACCTCAAGTTTAAAATCTATTAATAAAGACAGGACTTGTTGAGAACTCTTATAGTAATACAACTCCAAAAGATACACTCTCTGTAGTCTTCATGGAGAGAGAGTTCATCCCTACTTTAGTTTTTCTCTGCTTAAGAACACAGACCTGGCAGATTGGAAACCTGACTCGTAATTGATTGGTAACCGCTGGAACTTATTCAGTCCCTTTGGTGCTTGTTTCCTTCCTTTGATAGATGGAGATGAGTGAAGGTCCTCTGTCCTTGGGTGTTTGTGAAGATCAGAGCTGTTTAGTAGGATAGCAGGTGCAGGGCTTACCTCTCTGGAATCACAGGTGTCAAAACCAGCCTCGCCAGTCTATTCCTGGTGCATCCGGGGAAAGGAGCAGTTTCTCTAGGAAATCCCCCGCCCTTCTCTTGTGCAATACTTGCTTCTTTTATTGAGTATCCTGATGAACTGTCTTATCTGGTCCCTTTCTAAAGACAGGACTATGATGACTTCACCTACTTAAATGTACAGCCTGTTTGGAGAAGAAAGTTTATCCCCTTCCTCACTTGTTAGTATTTGAAAGGCTCAAAGTTGACCTTCCAGACATGCATGCATACAAGAGGTCACAAGTGCAGTGTCGGGAGAAAGAAACATATATGGGACACGGCTGCACACACTTCCTCATTCTTTCTCTTTTGAAAAAGTCCCTCTCCCTTACAGCAGGGTCTAGGCTTTCTGTTTATTTCACAGCTTGGAGCTCAGAACTGTTTAACAGTACATTTATTTATAAACCAGATCAATAACAGCAAGGAAACCCAGCAACATCAGTGACCCTAGCCCAATTCTGTCCGTAATCTCAAAGAATTTCCAATATTTTATTTTTGTCCCATTTTCTCCACCTATTTATTTTTAGATCTACAAAGATGATATGTGCTTTCACAGTGGAATTGGCCCCACACAGAGATGAGTATCTACTGTCCTTTGAGTAAAAAGGATAGAAGATTGAGACTCAGAAAGAGACAGTACTAAGGATAATCACTCATCAAGCTGAGCATTCAGGTAGGAGCAGTGAGTTAAGGTTCACCCAAGAAGCTCTTGGAGCAGGGGACCTGCCCTCTTACCCCAAGTCCTGGAGCAGCTCCGCTTCTCCATCCGACCTGCTCCACAGATCTGAAGGATCCTGGGTGCTCATCTTCCCTTCTAGAGATTCTGCTCTGCCCATTCACACCCCTCACGTCCACAAAGCCCCTGCCAAGGTGCTCTGGGTAAGAGGCAGAGAGGGACGGCTCTGCTGTTCCTCACAGTCTCCCCTCCTTAGTAAGACTCAAGCCGGCTGTAGCTGCAAGTCTCCAACCAGCAAGGAAGTGAAACTTGGTTACTCCTCCCACTGACACTCACCACCCCAGCCCCAAAGCACTGGCAGGAGTGTTGTGTCAGTCAGGAAACATGCAAAGTTAGGTAGCCACCCCTGAGGACACCCACACTGCCTCATGCAACACGCAGTTACTGTCAAAGTGCTGGGAGCAGGAGCTCCGCCCATGGCAAAGGTCATGAGGAAGGAGGCTCGGCATACGCAAAGGCGGGATCGAGCCTCAGGAGTCCCCCTGGAAATTCTCGAACATCTACCCCCAAAACCAGAGTCTGCCTACTTTCTGCTTTGTGCTCTCACCTACACCTCTGACTTTACGGGGGGCTGTCCCCCACTACCTCTCTCTGAAAAAAAGAGTTAACTTACAGCTCAAATTAATAAAGTTCCTGGGTGTGATAGTGTTTCAACCTACAAACTTCTTTGGAAGTCCTCTAGCCTGCCTGAATAGGTTTTTCTGGCCACATGTGATTGCTCAGAGCCTCCCAACTGTGAGAGGCATGAGATGTTTTAAACTGTCTAAATACAGATTCCTTTGAGCAGTTAAAAGATTGATTAGAAATTGTATTGGTGAAGGGTTTTTCACTTGTTGGGCCAATGTTTGCTGCTAAGTCTCCATATCCCTTATCTGCTGTGTCCCTGGCAGTGTATTGATTAATATAATTGGTGTAAGTAGTAGCTTTAATGTTTGTGACCTTGGACCCTTGAGTTAATTCTTTTTCTTGTTATACTCCACCACACCTTTGCCCTATAGGAATGCAACTTTATCTAATGCTTTCGGAGGGTGGCGCCTGACTAACCACCTTTAGAGAAAAATAAGTTTTCTGAAGAAAGGGTCTTAAAATGTTAACAGGCCTCCGGGCCAGAAGATGATGCAAATCACCTAAACTTTTGCATATGATAAGTTTGCAGGAAGAAAGCCTGGCTTACTGCCTGACTCTACCCCTTCCCCCATTATCCTCTATGCATAACTTAAGGTATAAAAACTACTTTGGAAAATAAAGTGCGGGCCTTGTTCACTGAAACTTGGTCTCCCCATGTCATTCTTTCTCTCACCTTCTGGCTGAATTATTCAGCCTCTTTTCTCCACTGAATTTCCTCACTGAGCTATCCTTATTTCAGCCTCTTTTCTCCACTGAATTTCCTCACTGAGCTATCCTTATTTAACCACTCTTTATATCCTTAATTAACGTTTAATTAAGCAATTTTTTTCTGATCCTCGCCAATGCCGTTTCCTCTTTGAATTCCCTGGATCCACCGGGGCTGGACTCCGGCATCAAAGGAAATACTCCAACTGAGATTGACTAGTAACTCCGACTCTCCTCGGGAGGCCAAACCATGGTTTTTCTTAATGCTGTTTGCCTCTGGTTTGTAGGGGATGCATTCCATCACCTCTGCTTCTGTCTCACACACAAGGAGCACGGAGATAGCTTCTAGGTCAGAAACATCTCTCAAGGAGGTAAAGAAGTCAGATTTGAACCAGTAGCCTCTGTCCTGAAGTCTGGTTTTTATCACTTTCTCAATATTGCTGCTTCCATTATTCAAGCTTTCCAACATACACTCGATGTTCAGGTTGAGCGTGATTCAGAGATAATTATTGTTCCTCCAGGGAAGAAGGATTAAGTGAGAACAAAGTAGAAGAGCTGCAGAGGCCAGCCAGGTGCCCAGCTCAAAGGACAGGTTAGAGCTCCCATAATCTCTGAGTTCCACTTCCTTCCCTGGGTGACTCACACCTGGTATTGCTCTGTGTCCAGTCTCATGGGTAGAGAATGCCAGCTCCCTAAAAGTTCTAAAGGGAAACTGTCATCACTCTGAATCCTGGGGAAACGGACAAAGTACTGTAATAAGGGAACAAAGAACATATGTTGCTTCCCGCATACTGTCTATAGGAACCTGCAGGAAAGAGTCTCTCATTCTCTCCCTTCCTCTTGTGACACCCGACTCAATCAGGGTTCGTCAGGGTGCTCTACAAATCACTCCTCCTAGTGCTGTCTGAAGACCAGCCGCATCACCAGAAGCTTGTAAGAATGTAGCATTTGGATTCATCCCAGCGCTTCTGAACCAGTGTCTACATTTGAACAATATCCCTAAGCTGACTCTGTAGTGCTTTCAAGTTTGAGGAGACTGCTTTATAGGAAATCAAGACGGCAAGAAGGGCTTCCCTGGTGGCTCAGTTGGCAAAGAATCCACTTGCCAATGTAGGAGATGCAGGTTCAATCCCTAATCCAGGAAAACCCCACATGCTGCAGAACAACTAAAGCCATGCACTGCAACTTCTGAAGCCCTAGCACCCTACAGCCTGCGCTGCACAAGAGAAGCCACTGCAGCGAGAAGCCAGGGCACCACGACTAGAGTAGCCCCCACTCACTACAACTAGAGAAAGCCCATGCAGCAGCGAAGACCCTGCACGGCCATAAATAAATTAATTAAATTATTAGAAAAAAAAATCTGCCTGCGATGCAGGAGACCCAGGCTCCATCCATGGGTTGAAAAGATTCCGATCTCCTGGAGAAGGGCGACAACCCATTCCAGTCTTCTTTCCTGGAAAATTTCACGGACAGAGGAGCCCAAAAGGTTACAGTCCATGAGTTGTAAAGAGATGGACACAACTGAGTGAATAAACCACCACCAGCAAGAAGAGGTCAGTCTGTACCTGACATTATTCTAGCTTTTCCCCAGGCCTTCCCTCTGGCATCTATTCATCCCTGTTGTCTGAGATCTTGACTTACCCTGCCTGCTGGGGAGGGATTCCTATGTGTCTAGAGATGGCCTGGTAAGCTCTGATAACACACAGGAATGAGTGGTACATCCATATTTAAAATTCTTTTAGCTACAGTTTGTTAAGAGAGAAGCACAGTGTTCACTCAGAACAGAGGCCAGTCCTGGCCAGGGAAGCGCTGAATGTGAACATTGCAGAGATAGGGGGACAGTCAGGCAGAGTTCCTATTCTCTTTCTACTGCTTTTTGTTCAGGGTTTTAGTATCTATTCTGATCCCATTTTAGCAAATTCTGGTTTTCCTTTCACTTAATCTTTTTTTTTTTAATTTTTAGGAAAGTAGCAGCGTTCACTAAGATGACTGTCTTCCTCTTTTCACTCTTCCTTCCCCTCTCCCTTTCTCATCTTGCTGTCCCATCCGTTGCTCTTGCCTTTGATGTCATACTTTTTTGGGTCCTGTATCCCATGTTTTCCAGGACCCCTCATCCCTACCGTTCCCATACTCCACTGAGTTGGCATTAAGCATTGTAGGGAGACCAGTTCCCACAGCATCACTAGATGGTTTCAACAAAATGCTGAACAGTCATAAAATATTTGTAATTTTTTATAATAAATTGGCCACACACCATATATATATAGGCTTATGTCACACGAGTGTATGTTCCTCAGTTCTTTGTCTCGTCACAACAAAGATTTGGAGCGACGGACATTAAAGCCCTCGGCGCGTCACAGTTCTCAGGTCTTAGACAAACTGTGCTACAGCTCTTAGGCAAATCAGTGTTACAGCTCCATTTTATTTAGAAGACAGCAGGAGAATCCAAGACTCAAAGAGAAGAGAGTGGAGGAGTGCGTAGGGAGGGAGGGAGGGGGAGAGAGAGAGGGAGGGGGAGAGAGAGAGAGAGAGAGAGAGAGAGAGAGAGAGCACGCGCCTGTGCACGCGGGAGAGGGAGTCCGAGAGAAAGCGCTTTGGCTCCTCCTTTTATATGTTTTTTCCTCCACCTGGGCCTGCCCTATGCAAATTGGGCTTAGCCAGGAGTGCTGTTTGTTCTGTTTGTTCTGCCTGAAGTCTTCACTCTGGTCCTCGGACCTTCCTTGTCTTTTAGCCACCGCCATTTTGGACTCCTTTTCCCTATTCTACCTACCTAACACTTACATATATTTGTATATATCAGATCAGATCAGTTGCTCAGTCGTGTCCGACTCTTTGCGACCCCATGAATTGCAGCACTCCAGGCCTCCCTGTCCATCACCAACTCCCGGAGTTCACTCAGACTCACGTCCATCAAGTCAGTGATGCCATCCAGCCATCTCACCCTCTGTCGTCCCCTTCTCCTCTTGCCCCCAATCCCTCCCAGCATCAGAGTCTTTTCCAATGAGTCAACTCTTCGCATGAGGTGGACAAAGTACTGGAGTTTCAGCTTTAGCATCAGTTCTTCCAAAGAAATCCCAGGGCTGATCTCCTTCAGAATGGACTGGTTGGATCTCCTTGCAGTCCAAGGGACTCTCAAGAGTCTTCTCCAACACCACAGTTCAAAAGCATCAATTCTTCGGCCCTCAGCCTTCTTCACAGTCCAACTCTCACATCCATACACGATCACTGGAAAAACCATAGCCTTGACTAGACGAACCTTTGTTGGCAAAGTAATGTCTCTGCTTTTGAATATGCTATTTAGGTTGGTCATAACTTTCCTTCCAAGGAGTAACCGTCTTTTAATTTCATGGCTGCAGTCACCATCTGCAGTGATTTTGGAGCCCCCAAAAATAAAGTCTGACACTGTTTCCACTGTTTCTCCATCTATTTGCCATGAAGTGATGGGACCAGATGCCATGATCTTCGTTTTCTGAATGTTGAGCTTTAAGCCAACTTTTTCACTCTCCTCTTTCACTTTCATCAAGAGGCTTTTTAGCTCCTCTTCACTTTCTGCCATAAGGGTGGTGTCATCTGCATATCTGAGGTTATTGATATTTCTCCCAGCAATCTTGATTCCAGCTTGTGTTTCTTCCAGTCCAGCGTTTCTCATGATGTACTCTGCATATAAGTTAAATAAGCAGGGTGACAATATACAGCCTTGACATACTCCTTTTCCTATTTGGAATCAGTCTGTTGTTCCATGTCCAGTTCTAACTGTTGCTTCCTGACCTGCATACAAATTTCTCAAGAGGCAGATCAGGTGGTCTGGTATTCCCATCTCTTTCAGAATTTTCCACAGTTTATTGTGATCCACACAGCCAAAGGCTTTGGCATAGTCAATAAAGCAGAAATAGATGTTTTTCTGGAACTCTCTTGCTTTTTCCATGATCCAGCAGATGTTGGAAATTTGATCTCTGGTTCCTCTGCCTTTTCTAAAACCAGCTTGAACATCAGCAAGTTCACGGTTCATATATTGCTGAAGTCTGGCTTGGAGAATTCTGAGCATTACTTTACTAGCATGTGAGATGAGTGCAATTGTGCAGTAGTTTGAGCATTCTTTGGCATTGCCTGTCTTTGGGACTGGAATGAAAACTGACCTTTTCCAGTCCTGTGGCCACTGCTGAGTTTTCCAAATTTGTTGGCATATTGAGTGAAGCACTTTCACAGCATCATCTTTCAGGATTTGGAATAGCTCAACTGGAATTCTATGACCTCCATTAGCTTTGTTCGTAGTGATGCTTTCTAAGGCCCACTTGATTTCACATTCCAGGATGTCTGGCTCTAGGTCAGTGATCACACCATCATGATTATCTGGGTCGTGAAGATCTTTTTTGTACAGTTCTTCTGTGTATTCTTGCCATCTCTTCTTAATATCTTCTGCTTCTGTTAGGTCCATACCATTTCTGTCCTTTATCGAGCCCATCTTTGCATGAAATGTTCCTTTGGTATCTCTGATTTTCTTGAAGAGATCTCTAGTCTTTCCCATTCTGTTGTTTTCCTCTATTTCTTTGCATTGATCACTGAAGAAGGCTTTCTTATCTCTTCTTGCTATTCTTTGGAACTCTGCATTCAGATGTTTATATCTTTCCTTTTCTCCTTTGCTTTTCGTGTCTCTTCTTTTCACAGCTATTTGTAAGGCCTCCCCAGACAGCCATTTTGCTTTTTTGCATTTCTTTTCAATGGGGATGGTCTTGATCCCCGTCTCCTGTACAATGTCACGAACCTCATTCCATAGTTCATCAGGCACTCTATCTTTCAGATCTAGGTCCTTAAATCTATTTCTCACTTCCATATATTTCATCACTTCCAATCTATTTCATCCCTTTCAATCATAAGGGATTTGATTTAGGTCATACCTGAATGGTCTACTGGTTTTCCCTACTTTCTTCAATTTAAGTCTGCATTTGGCATAAGGAGTTCATGGTCTGAGCCACAGTCAGCTCCCGATCTTGTTTTTGCTGACTGTATAGAGCTTCTCCATCTTTGGCTGCAAAGAATATAATCAATCTGATTTCGATGTTGACCATCTGGTGATGTCTATGTATAGAGTCTTCTCTTGTGTTGTTGGAAGAGGGTGTTTGTTATGACCAGTGCATTTTCTTGGCAAAACTCTATTAGTCTTTGCCCTGTTTCATTTCGTATTCCAAGGCCAAATTTGCCTGTTACTCCAGGTGTTTCTTGACTTCCTACTTTTGCATTCCAGTCCCCTATAATGAAAAGGACATCTTTTTTGGGTGTTAGTTCTAAAAGGTCTAGTAGGTCTTCATAGAACCATTCAACTTCAGCTTCTTCAGCGTTACTGGTTGTGGCATACACTTGGATTATTGTGATATTGAATAGTTTGCCTTGGAAACGAACAGAGATCATTCTGTCGTTTTTGAGATTGCATCCAAGTACTGCATTTTGGACTCTTCCGTTGACCATGATGGCTACTCCATATATAAATAGTATATAATATATATTTGGGCTTCCCTGGTGGCCCAGTGGTAAAGAATCAGCCTGCCAATGCAGGAGACATGGGCTCACCCCCTGGGTTAGGAAGATCTCCTGGAGAAGAAAATGGCAACCCACTTCTTGCCTGGGAAATCGCATGGACAGAGGAACCTGACAGTCTACAGTCCACGAGGTCACAAAAGAGTTAGATATGATTTAGTGACTAAATAATAGCAACAACATGTATATATATTTATTAAAGAAACTGTAACTTTTGCTTTCAAACACCTTCCAAACAAGCACAAAGAATATTTTTTAAAAGCACATAGCTCACTTCATATTTATTTCATTATTCTCTTTTCAATGATGCTGGTTCATAGAACTGAATTCTTTCCACACTGTATTGGACATAGAAATGGGCACAAACAGTCTTGAGCTGTTTTGACAATTTTGGAACATCTTATTCTTCGACGGAAAATTATTTTCTTTATCAACCTTTGTCGGGAAGACTATCACACTTTAATCATCAATATTCTCATTAAGAGGATTCAGGGAGAGTTATTTTGTCCAGATTTGAATTTATTTATTAGAAAAATAGGTTTCTAACATTTGGGATTACTCTAAGAAGTTTTTCAAAAGAAACGACTCCATGTGGTTGAAGAAACTTTTAAATCTTTTCCTAATCTATTTTTCTCTATGGAAAGCGCAAATGTACAATGCTTCTTTGCACCTGGTTACCTGGAAATGGCAACTCTATCCATGCTCTTCAGAGTGCAAGGGGAATGGTTTTTTGGTTCCTTTGGTTGATTAACTGTTACATAAGTATGATCTCTTCTTCTCCATCATTTATGTTGGTGGGAAATAAATAATACATTCTGGAAAAGGGAACAATATATGGGATTACCATGGACTGCGGTTACCATAGCTTGGGCTTGAGGGACCCTCACCCTATTTATTACTGGCTGTTCTTCCCGCTCATGAAAAAGAAGAAAGTATCATTTCATATAAAGTTGGAAGAGAGGAACAATAGAGGAAGAAAGAACTAACCATTGTTTTTCGGCTGCAGGCCAGCTTTCCAAAAGGAAGGCTTCTCACTCTCTTTCTAACCCTGTGGCAAGCTCAGGGCTGCCATATTGCTTTTAAAAGTACGTCAGTTGGAGTTTTATTTCAAGCCACCATTTCTGTGTTCTCTGCCACAATTGTGTGATCAATATCAAAGGTCATGTGAATTAACTGGGACCCTTTCATTTTCTTCTCTTGTCTAGATAAGCAGTACTAGATTCTTTGTTGGATAACGCTGTCTGTAAGTGGCTATAACTTGGGCTTCCCTACTAGCTCAGCACCACCTCAATGCATGAGGCATAGGAGATGGTTTGATCCCTGGGTCAGGAAGATTCCCCTGGAGGAAGGCATGGCAACCTTATTCAGAAGTCTTCCCTGGAGAATCCCCATAGACATAGGATCCTGGCGGGCTATAGTCCATGGGGTCATAGAGTCAGATACGACTGACACGACTGAGCACACACACACGCATATGGCCGTAACTCACCAACAGCAAGGTATAAAATCCACTCTTCCCTTTCCTTTCTCAGGAGAGCAGGAAACTGGAAACAAAGAAAAGACGCTTTCTCTTGAAAGGGAAAGGAAGAATATAAACACGTTGGATTTTACTTTCCAAGTGCACTCCTAGAGAAAACATGGTTTCCTGGGTAACTTAAAATTCTGAAAAAATACGATCAGCAGACCCATGGTGTGGGCTCTAAGTTGCTTAGGAAATATTACATATTAGGAGATAAATTTTAGTTGTTGAGAATTATAAAGCAGACAAGTGAAGATGTCAGCTAGGCATATGATGGGGTGACACTCCTTGACTTTTGAGGGGAGGTCATCAGAAGCCTCACAGCTTCAGCCTGGTTTCTTTGAACATCCAATCTCCAGACATTCCTTCCAGAGTGTTCCCTTGTGGAACCCAGCAGTAACACTGGGAGAAGCCATGCTCCCTGACTGTGCTCTGTTTACAGTCCCAGGAGACCCAACTCAAGTTAACTCAGTCCCAGTTCCAAACAGTATTGAAGAACCACAAGATGACCCCAGCCTCCATCCAGCTGTCAGTCTCAGGGATATGTGTCTTGCTGAGTCCCAGACACTGAAGAGCAGAGATAAACCCTCCCTTCTACTCCCTGTTTGAATTTCAGATCTAAGGAACACACACACATGATAAGATGGCTGCTGTTTTAAGCCACCGAGTTTGGGGTGGTGTGTTACCCACTGATCAATAACTGAAACACTTGTTTATCCTCTAGGTCACTGCCCAGAATGTGATCTCTGTCTTCATATGCATGTGAGCTATATATCTACGATGGTTAATTTCATGTGTTGGCGTGACTGGGCAACAAGTTGCTCAGATACTTGGTCAAATATTATTCTGAGTATTTTAGTGAGTGCATTTTTTTTTAGTGAGATTAACATTTAAATTGGTGGATTTTGAGTAAAGTAAAATGCTTTTCATAAATGCAAAAGAAACAAAATAGACCATAGCAAAAATCAACAAAGCCAAAAGCTGGTTCTTTGAAAGGATAAATAAAATTGACAAACCATTAGCCAGACTCAAGAAACAAAGGCAGAAAAATCAAATCAATAAAATTAGAAATGAAAATGGAGAGATCACAACAGACAGCACAGAAATACAAAGGATCATAAGAGACTACTACCAGCAATTATATGCCAATAAAATGGACAACGAGGAAGAAATGGACAAATTCTTAGAAAAGTACAACTTTCCAAAACTGAACCAGGAAGAAATAGAAAATCTTAACAGACCCATCACAAGCACGGAAATTGAAACTGTAATCAGAAATCTTCCAACAAACAAAAGCCCAGGTCCAGATGATTTCACAGCTGAATTCTATCAAAAATTTAGAGAAGATCTAACACCTATCCTACTCAAACTCATCCAGAAAATTGCAGAGGAAGGTAAACTTCCAAACTCATACTATGAGGCCACCATCACCCTACTACCAAAACCTGACAAAGATCCCACAAAAAAAAGAAAACGACAGGCCAATATCACTGATGAACATAGATGCAAAAATCCTTAACAAAATTCTAGCAATCAGAATCCAACAACACATTAAAAAGATCATACACCATGACCAAGTGGGCTTTATCCAAGGGGTACAAGGATTCTTCAATATCCGCAAATCAATCAATGTAATACACCACATTAACAAATTAAAAAATAAAAGCCATATGATTATCTCAATAGATGCAGAGAAAGCCTTTGATAAAATTCAGCATCCATTTATGATAAAAACTCTCCAGAAAGCAGGAATAGAAGGAACATACCTCAACATAATAAAAGCTATATATGACAAACCCACAGCAAACATTATCCTCAATGGCGAAAAATTGAAAGCATTTCCTCTAAAGTCAGGAACAAGACAAGGGTGCTCACTCTCACCACTACTATTCAACATAGTTTTGGAAGTTGTGGCCACAGCAATCAGAGCAGAAAAAGAAATAAAAGGAATCCAAATTGGAAAAGAAGTAAAACTCTCACTGTTTGCAGATGACATGATCCTCTACATAGAAAACCCTAAAGACTCCACCAGAAAATTACTAGAGCTAATCAATGAATATAGTAAAGTTGCAAGATATAAAATCAACACACAGAAATCCCTTGCATTCCTATACACTAATAATAAGAAAACAGAAAGAGAAATTAAGGATAGAATTCCATTCACCATTGCAACGAAAAGAATAAAATGCTTAGGAATATATCTACCTAAAGGAACTTAAGACCTATATATAGAAAACTATAAAACACTGGTAAAAGAAATCAAAGAGGACACTAATAGATGGAGAAATATACCATGTTCATGGATGGGAAGAATCAATATAGTGAAAATGAGTATACTACCCAAAGCAATCTATAGATTCAATGCAATCCCTATCAAGCTACCAAGGGTATTTTTCACAGAGCTAGAACAAATAATTTCACAATTTGTATAGAAATACAAAAAATCTCAAATAGCCAAAGCAATCTTGAGAAAGAAGAATGAAACTGGAGCAATCAACCTGCCTGACTTCAGGCTCTACTACAAAGCCATAGTCATCAAGACAGTACGGTACTGGCACAAAGACAGACATATAGATCAATGGAGCAAAATAGAAAGCCCAGAGATAAATCCACACACCTATGGACACCTTATCTTTGACAAAGGAGGCAAGAATATACAATGGAGAAAAGACAATCTCTTTAACAAGTGGTGCTGGGAAAACTGGTCAACCACTTGCAAAAGAATGAAACTAGAACACTCGCTAACACCATACACAAAAATAAACTCAAAATAGATTAAAGATCTAAATGTAAGACCAGAAACTATAAAACTCCTAGAGGAGAACATAGGCAAAACACTCTCTGACATAAACCACAGCAGTATCCTCTATGACCCACCTCCCAGAATATTGGAAATAAAAGCAAAAATAAACAAATGGGACCTAATTAAAATTAAAAGCTTCTGCACAACAAAAGAAACTATAAGCAAGGTGAAAAGACAGCCTTCAGAATGGGACAAAATAATAGCAAATTAAACAACTGACAAGGGACTAATCTCAAAAATATACAAGCAACTCCTACAGCTCAATTCCAGAAAAATAAACGACCCAATCAAAAAAACGGGCCAAAGAACTAAACAGACATTTCTCCAAAGACATACAGATGGCTAACAAACACATGAAAAGATGCTCAACATCACTCATTATCAGAGAAATGCAAATCAAAACCACAGTGAGGTACCATTTCATGCCAGTCAGAATGGCTGTGATCCAAAAGTCTACAAGCAATCAATGCTGGAGAGGGTGTGGAGAAAGGGGAACCCTCTTACACTGTTGGTGGGAATGCAAACTAGTAGAGCCACTATGGGGAACAGTGTGGAGATTCCTTAAAAAACTGGAAATAGAACTGCCTTATGACCCAGCAATCCTACTGCTGGGCATACACACCAAGGAAACCAGAATTGAAAGAGACACGTGTACCCCAATGTTCATCGCAGCACTGTTTATAATAGCTAGGACATGGAAGCAACCTAGATGTCCATCAGCAGATGAATGGATAAGAAAGCTGTGCTACATATACACAATGGAGTATTACTCAGCCATTAAAAAGAATGCATTTGAGTCAGTTCTAATGAGGTGGATGAAACTGGAGCCTATTATACAGAGTGAAGTAAGCCAGAAAGAAAAACACCAATACAGTATACTAATGCATATATATGGAATTTAGAAAGATGGTAACGATAACCCTGTAGGCGAGACAGCAAAAGAGACACAGATGTATAGAACAGTCTTTTGGACTCTGTGGGAGAGGGAGAGGGTGGGATGATTTGGGAGAATGGCATTGAAACATGTATATCATATATGAAACAAATTGCCAGTCCAGGTTCGATGTATGATACAGGATGCTTGGGGCTGGTGCATTGGGATGACCCAGAGGGATGGTATGGGGAGGGAGGTGGGAGGGGGGTTCAGGATGGGGAACACGTGTATACCTGTGGTGGATTCATGTTGATGTATTGCAGAACCAATACAATATTGTAAAGTAAAAAAAAAAAAATGCTTTTCATAATTTGGTGGGCCTCATCTAATCAGTTGAAGGCCTGCACAGAACAAAAGCAAGACAGTTCTCCAGCTGACTGCCCTCAGACTTCATGCATAACATCATTCTCCCTGATTCCACAGCAGACAATCTTGAAACTCAAACTGGAACATCAATTTTCCTGAGTCTCCAGCCTGCCAGCTCATCCTGCAGACTTTTGATTTTCCAGCCTCCAATATCAGGTGAGCCAATTCCTTAAAATAAATCTTTTTATATATATAAATAGTTACATAGATAAATAGATACTGATATAGACAGATATATAGATATATACATACATATACTATTGACTCTTTTTCTCTGGAGAATCCTAATACATGGTCCATAGGCCTTAAAACTATGGTTCTCAACAGGGGCAATTTTGCCATCCAGTTTGGCAGCATCTAGAGACGGTTTGGTTCACAGCTTGGGGAACTACTGGCATCCAGTGAGCATCAGTGCATGAGACACCCCCCCACACACACACACCCACACACACACAACACAACAAAGTATTGTCTCACCAAAACATCAAAACGGTCCATCTGGTCTACTTCAAGCTCATTTTTTTTCTCACACCAAGAGTATTCTATAAACAACGATACCATAGATCCACTGAAGGTAGTTATGCAAAGTCACTTACCTAACAAGAGAGCTGAAATGCAGCCAAAAGCCAGCCCTTCTCACCTGCTTCTGTCCACTTTACTAACTGCCTCCAAAGAGCCAGATTGGCTTAGCCAAAAGTGGTGTTCTGGGGAGCAGGTGGAGTCCTGTGCTACATAGAGCAACCTTAAGGAGGACGAGGGCTAAAGGGCTTTGGCAAAACCCTTGGCACCAAGAGTAGAGCAGGAGACTTGGTTTTGCACGTGTAAGCCGATGTTTCTGGAAAGTGAGAAATAACTGTGGAGGATGTGAGGGATAAAGGCTAAGGCCCCGCCTCTTCTAGGAAGAGCCTGAGTGAGTGATTGGAAGTGAGTAAACGTCAGGGAGCACTAACCCAGGATACTACAGTCACTCTTCCTTCGTGTCTACCATGTGTTCTGTGCCCAAGCCCATTCCTGGTGTTTCATCAGCTCTGCATGGTTACAGGAAGCCAATGTTCAATGTCAGTGAGGTCTGGTATAAAGGAACATTTTTATGCACTGCTCTGGGTATGAAAACTGGCCATTTAGCAGTTTATTTTTAATTTCTAAGCTCGGCTGGTAAAGAATCTGCCTGCAACACAGGAGACCCTGGTTCAATTCCTGGGTCGGGAAGATCCCCTGGAGAAGGGATAGGTTACCCACTCCAGGATTCTTGGGCTTCCCTGGTGGCTCAGATGATAAAGAATCTACCTGCAATGCAGGAGACCTGGGTTCAACTCCTGGGTTGGGAAGATCCCCCGGAGGAGGGCATGACAACCCACTCTAGTGTTCTTGCCTGGAGAATCCCCATGGACAGAGAAGCCTATCGGGCTACAGTCTGTGTGTGCGTTCTTAGTCGCTCAGTCATGTCAGACTCTTTGCGACCCCAAGGACTGTAGCCCTTCAGGCTCCTCTGTCCATGGGATTCTCCAGGCAAGAAAACTGGAGTGGGTTGCCATTTCCTTCTTCAGGGGATCTTCCCAACTCAGGGATTGAACCCAAGGCTCCTGTGTCTCCTGAATTACATGTGAATTCTTTTTTGTTGTTATTGTTAGCGACTGAATGAGCTGAATATCTATTTATTTATTTGACTGTGTCGGGTGTGAGCTGTGGCTCACAGTATCTTCATCGGGTCATGCAGGATCTCTTGCTGCGGCACACGGACTCTCTAGTTGTGGCACGCAGACTCAGTAGTTGTGGAGAGAGGGCTTAGCTGCTCTGCAGCATGTGGGATCTTAGTTCCCCAACCAGGGATCCAACTGGCATTGTCTGCATTACAAGGTGGATTCTTAACCCCTGGGTCCACCAGGGAAGTCCCTGCAGTCAGATTCTTTAACCATTGAGCCATTGGGGAAGTTTTGTAAAAATTTCTTAATGATCTTTGACCTAGTATTTCCATTTCTAGGAATTTCAACCCAAATAATGGTTGAAAATTTGCTTCAAATTTGGTTCAACCCAAATTTGGCCTATGTGGTTATTACCACATAGACCAAAATAGACAAATACAATAATAATACAGTAATCTTCATCTGATAAGACTGACAGGCTGGAAAGAGCCTAAATGCCTATTGTTAACAGAATAGTTAAGAAATGTATGGCCCAGCCATGGAGTGGATTTTTATATAGTCTTTAAAAATACAGTTTTCCAGGGAGTCTTTAGAATAGATATACAAATAATACTAATCATTTAAAGAAAAACTTGATAGAAGGAAATGTAGGAAATTTTCCAAAAGGTAGGCTGGAAACAGCTATGAATATGTGAAATTATATACAATTTCTTAAATCCTTCTTAATATTGTTTGTATTTCTTCTAAGATATAAAATACCACTTTAATAATTAGGAGATAGGAAGTTGAAAGTCCATTTTTAAAAAATTAGAAAGAAATGTGTTCTTAGTCAGACCTCCCTGGTGGCTCAGTGGTAAAGAATCCTCCTGCCAAGCCAGGAGGCAGAGGTTCCACCCTTGAGTCAGAAAGATTCCCTGGAGAAGGAAGTAGCAACCCACTCCAGTATGCTTTCCTGGAGAATTCCATGGACAGAGGCGCCTGGTGGGCTATGCTCCATGGGGTTGCAAGTAATCAGATGATTTAGTGACTGAGCAGGCATGCATGTACTCTTCAGTTCAGTTCAGTCACTCAGTCATGTCTGACTCTTTGCGACCCCATGAACTGCAACATGCCAGGCTTCCCTGTCCATCACCAATTCTTGAAGCTTGCTCAAACTTCTGTCCATCGAGTCAGTGAAGCCATCCAATTATCTCATCCTCTCTTGTCCCCTTCTCCTCCTGCTTTCAATCTTTCCCAGCACTAGGGTCTTTTCCAAGGAGTCAGTTCTAATTGCATCAGGTGCCAAAGTATTGGAGTTTCAGCTTCAGCATCAGTCCTTCCAATGAATATTCAGGACTGATTTCCTTTAGGATTGACTGGCTGGATCTCCTTGCAGTCCAAGGAACTCTCAAGAGTCTTCTCCAACACCACAGTTCAAAAGCATAAATTCTTTGGTGCTCAGCTTTCTTGATGGTCCAACTCTTACATCCATACATGACTACTGGAAAAACCACAGCTTTGACTAGACGAACCTTGTAGGCAAAGCAATGTTTCTGCTTTTTAATATGCTGTCTATGTTGGTCATAGCTTTTCTTCCAAGGAGCAAGTGTCTTTTAATTTCATGGCTTCAGTCACCATCTGCAGTGATTCTGGAGCCCCCCAAAATAAAGTCTCTCACTCTGGTTTATCACTGTTTCTCAATTTTTATCCTTGGGGTTAGATCGCTCTCACTCTCTCCTTTACTCTGACTTTGTAGCTACTGATAAAACGATTCTTAATGTTTGGAGGAAATCGCTTTTAAGATTCCTTTGAACTTTGAGATTTTGTGACTTTCCCACAGTCCCACAAAGTTGCTGAAGCTCTCCTGCCCACGCACAGTACATATCATGCTTTGCATTGAAGTCGGGGACCATTGCATTGAACCAAACACTGCTTATCACAGGGATCAACATACCTTCAGATAGAGCGGTGTTTGTAATAATTTGAAGAAAGCACATGTCCGTGTGGTTTAAGAATAGTGCTTTGTTTTGCCTGTCTCCTGATTTCCTAGAACTGCAGTACAATCTTTTTCACAAGTGATACAGGCAGATTAAATGATATTAAGCTTTCTTCTGCAATGCCTGTACTTCAGCACTCACTGTACCTTATTAAAGTCTCAAAAATAAGCAAATATCTGCATTTGAGGGTTAATATGATGGTGCTATTTGCTTGTGAAGGGTGGCACCATCTGTACAGAAAGGTCGTGCTTAATTGTCTTTCCATTGATTGCTGAATAGAGAAAGCAGGACTGAAATGAAACCTTGAACACAAGCTGGTGTTTTTCAGTTTGCAAAATTAGCTGCTAACTCAACAAAATGAAACCATGTCAGGTTACACACCTTCAGATCTTGTGGGCCTTATTTGAATCCTTTTTGTCTTCTTGGTCTGAGTTTACCTGAAAAGATTGCTATATGAACCAATAGGTGCAAATAGCAAAGAGGAAAAATTGTCGAACCAGCTGGCCAGCTGACATATTTCTGAGATATTCTCGTTTCCCTGGAGGCTCCAGGATAGAACTAGGTTATGAAAATGGGTCAGCCTTAAAATCACCCATAATAAGATGGGGGTGGAGCATGCAGAGGGAATGGAGCAGGTCAGCTAAAATTTCAAAACGTTTGGTCCCACTTAGGGAGGAAATGAATCAACAAGAGAGGTCTTAGAAATTTCATGGAGAGCATCTTAGGAGAGAGTCTATTTCAACTCCCCCGTTTAATAGGCTGGGCAAGTGGGTTGGCACATCATAAAGTTCTTGGCCTGAGGTCCAGCAGTCGGACCTGAGCAATCTTGCCTCAGTCCAGCCTGAGGTCAGTGGTGGAGCTGAGTGGATCTGACTTAGCTCATAGTTCTCTCTTTACCCATTCCAGGGATACAAAAGTCACCAAACTTCAGGGCTTTTTTTTTAAGTCACAAAGTGCCTTCTGGGCTAGAATTAAATTCATAGGGATTTATGTTTTATAAATGTATATATTATACACACACACACACACATATATGTATATATATATGATATATATTATTTGTCCATTTGGAGCCTGTATGAAATAAGATAAACTCCCTAAGAGTGAAAATCAAGGTTAACATGTCCTTACATAACTCCCTTTAAAACTATATCAATACAGACGTATTTCTTAAAATAGACCTTAAAATAGAAGCTGTAAGAGTTAACATGGTAGAAAGTTTAATTTTATTATAGTCACCTGATGCTTTTAGCTTGCAGATCAGCCCTGCAGTCGGGGAGCTTTCAGCACCCAACTCCTTGCCGTCCGCTCGGCAGGACGCTTGTGATGAGGATATTCTGCCACTAGGTGGCAGTCATACCGCACTGGTTAAGAGAAAGAAAGCGAGGTCGCTTACTAGTGTCCAACACTTGCCGACCCCATGGCCTGCATCCTACAAGGCTTCTCGGTCCATGGAATTTTCCAGGCGAGAGTACTGGAGTGGGTTGCTATTTCCTTTTCCAAGGGATCTTCCCGATCCAGGGATCAAACCCAGGTCTCCCGCATTGCGGGCAGACGCTTTACCATCTTTACCATCTGAGCCACCAGGGAAGCTCCAGTTAAGGGGCCATGCTACTTTATTCAGAGTGGAGATTAGTTCCATTGCTTTCCTTCATCTATAGAGGCAAGTATAAAGAAAAAACAGCTTTCTTTAAAGAGCTTCCCTGGTGGCTCAGAGGGTAAAGCATCTGCCTACAATGCAGGAGACCTGGGTTCGATCCCTGGGTCAGGAAGATCCCCTGGAGAAGGAAATGGCAACCCACTCCAGTACTCTTGCCTGAAAAATCCCATGGATGGAGAAGCCTGGTAGGTTACAGTAGGCTACAGTCCATGGGGTCGCAAAGAGTCGGACACGACTGAGCAACTCCACTTACTATAAAGAAAGTAGAAAAAGCAAGTATAGCTCTTTATTAAAGAAGCCGAATTTAAGGACTACTACCCAACACCTCATTTGTAGATTATTAAAAACGTTAAATGATTCAAGTATCGTTTGCTGTGTTTGCTGTGTGTCTCATCAAGCTTTAAATGGTCTAATTCTTAATTCTGCTCTCCTTTCCTTTAAAGCGTTCTGACCTTTACCAAAAGTATTTGAATAAGTAAAAAGTGATCTGAATCTAAAATTTCAGTTTTTATCTCAAAATGATTTTTGTCCCTGCGATTACAAAATATTTTAAGAACTTACTTCCCCCCTCATTTAGTAAATATAAATCTTCAAAACATTTCATTTTTCATTTACAATAAAGCATGTAGGTGACAAACTGCTAAAGCAGAAATCTTTTTTTTTTTTTTTTTAACTGCTGCAGCTGCAGCTGCTAAGTCGCTTCAGTTGTGTCCAACTCTGTGCGACCCTATAGACGGCAGCCCACCAGGCTCCCCCTTCCCTGGGATTCTCCAGGCCAAGAACACTGGAGTGGGTTGCCATTTCCTTCTCCAGTGCATGAAAGTGAAAAGTGAAAGTGAATCACTCACTAGTGCCTGACTCAGCGACCCCATGGACTGCAGCCTACCAGGCTCCTCCATCCACGGGATTTTCCAGGCAAGAGTACTGGAGTGGGGTGCCATCGCCTTCTCCTTTTTTTTTTACTACTACACGTTAACTGTTAAACTACTAGAGCAGACTCCTTTCACTGAATGAAATTTCATTAGTAAATAGAAATCTTCAGAACATTTCCTTTCTTCACTGAGTGAAGTCTCATTTCATTTCCAGTCCCATCAGTAACTGAGAACAGTGACAACACCTCTGAGGTTCTTAGTCTCACAATGAGAGCAATTTGAGAGCAGTCCCCCCGCGCTGCACCGCCTTGACAGAGAACATGATTTGGCCCCAGCAACGATTCTGAACTAGACTATGTGTCACTGCTCCTTCCTGGCCCATAAGTTAATCATATAAACATGGACTTTTTGATGTTTTAAAAATTCTAATGATAACAAAGAGAAGTTTGCTTTAACATGTAATTGTGTTTTGTGTTGTTTTGTTTTTTTGGCTTTTTTGGTCTATATTAAGGGGACTATTACGAAGGTGAATTTTTTTCTAGAAAGTTAAGTGGAAAGAGGAAGCAGGAGGAAGGGTGGAATTATGAGAAACTAGAAGAGGGTTTTAGGGGAAAAAAATGAAGGGATCAGGGAAACTACAGAAGAGGGCCCTGGCTAAGCTGATGAAATAAAGTTTAGTCGTTCAGTCGAGTCCAACTCTTTATGACCCTGTGGACTGTACCTGCCAGGCTCCTCTGTCCATGGGATTCTCCAGGCAAGAATACCAGAATGGGTTGCCATATCCTTCTCTAGGGGATCTTCCCCCGGGACTGAACCTGTGTCTCCTGCATTAGGCAAAAGGGAGGAACCTGAAGGGAATTTAAGGAGCCAAAGGCCATGTAGAAGGAAAACTGAATGGCTCCCTCCAGAAGACCCTGGAGGGTGGAGAGCTTGTGCTCGAACACCGGATAACCAAGACCAAGCACTAGAACTGGGCTTCTCCCACGGTATCCACAGCCTCAGAACCCCAGCCACACCCAGGGCCCAGGACCTGCGTCCTTGACTGTCACCCCTGGTGGTTCATACGCCCTCCAAATGTTGAGGACACTTGGAGATGATGGAAAAGCCTGCAGACCAAGAGTGATATGGCAAGAGATTTGGGGGCTTCTGGGTAAAGGATGCATGCCATAAGCCTGAGCCAAAGAAGTTGGCCATGGTGTGACCTAACCTCCTGTGTTTACACGGGTCAGCACTCTGCACCAAGGAAGGCTCAGGCATTCCCTGGAAACATCTGTTTGTGCTGGCTGGCAGTGAGCTGGGGATGGGGAGAAAGGAGAACTTCCAGAAACAGAAAAGCCCAGCTCTGTTTTCTTGGCGGCAGCTAACATGAACCCAAGGTCTCTTGTACCCAGGTCTCTCGGCCGTAGCGCAGCTGAATTCTGCAGGTGTCAGGACAGGTTGCTTCCCCATGGAGATCTTCCCTGGGTGCTCCAAGCCTTCCTGTGGGTCAGGGGTTACTCAATATCACTGGTAATGCTGGGGCCCTAAAGACCCATGAAAAGGGATTTGAACTTTATCCAGACTTAGGGTTTAGACACACACATGCCTGACAAGGGCAGAAGCTGAATTTCAGGGGGTGAGAAAGGGGGTCCTCAAGGGCAGATGCAGGCAGGTAGCAGTGCCTTTTCTTGGCCTCAGCTCAACCTAATCTTTCTCACTCTCCTGCCCCTTTGTGTCCTGGAAGTAAAGGGCCCAGGGATACTCACTGTGTAACTGTTTCCTAGGTGATCCAAGTCTGTTTGGGGGCCACTCATTCCTTTAATTAAAAAAGTAAATTGTTCCAGGCTTTCCCATCCCATCATTGTTGTTCAGTTGCCAAGTCATGTCCAACTCTTTGCGATACCATGGACTGCAGCGTGCCAGGCTTCCCTGTCCGTCACCATCTCCCGGAGTTTGCCCAAGTTCATATCCATTAATGCCGTCCAACCATCTTATCCTCTGTCATCCCCTTCTCATCCCACCTTCAATCTTTCTTCCCAGCATCAGGGTATTTTCCAATGAGTCAGTTATTTGCATCAGGTGGCCAAAATATTGGAGCTTCAGTTTCAGCATCAGTCCTTCCAGTGAATATTCAGGGTTGATTTCTTTCAGGATTGACTGGTTTGATCTCCTTGTAGTCCAAGGGACTCTCAAGAGTCTTCTCCAACACCACAGTTTGAAAGCATCAGTTTTTCAGTGCTCCCATCCCCTATTCAGTGACAAATCCAGTGATATCCCCAAGATTTCCATGAATTTGGAGCACTGACACTTTCATAGTTACTGTTCTCTTCTATTTTTGGCTTCCACTGAAATGTTCATCTCTTCTGGCTTCTCAGGCCAGCAACGCCTCCTCTCAATACCACTCCCACCCCCCTGCCTCTGACCTCTAGCTATACCCACCCCCCCACCCCCAACCTCTGTCTATACACGGTCCTTCAAACCTCAGCTCTCCTAACAAAGAGCTGGAGACAGAAGACTTTACCAAAGATTTGCTTGGAGAATTGGAGGGAGGCTCATACTATGGCCTGGCTCAGGAAAACACCTTCATGCTGAACTCTAGTCTATGCTGAATGGCTTCTTCAGCACCACTGCAGAGCATCACCTGGGGCTGAGCTGAGCCACATTCTCCACCATCTTGCACGAGGCTCCTTTCTTCTCCCACCCTTCTCAGTCACTGGCCTCCTCTCCAGAAAAGAGGTGGCCACTTGGAGGAAGATGTTCTTAACCTGAAAAAGAGGTATCTGAGACCACAAAGCAGATGGTAAGGCTCTCCAGGTTGACAGTAGAACAGAGAGCAGCCGCTCTGGGCTCAGAGGTCCGGAACACGTCCGCTTTCTCTGAGGGTGGTTGGAGACATGTCTTCAGAAGTGTTAAAGCTTCAGGGATTGGATACAAAGAGAGCCAAGCAGCAGCTGGAGCGGCAGGTAGAGTGTCTATGAGGGAACCCCTTTCCTTTCCAGGACCCTCAAGACAGGCACGAGAATGAGGAGTGACAGGGACCCTGACACGGGGTGGAGGATGTGGATCCAGCAGGCACGGGGACAAACTGGGAAAGAGTTTTGCCTAGGACGGCCAAGCTGATGGACCATGGAGACATTCAGGTAAATCTACCAGCGGATAGAATGAGGTCCATGTTCTTGTGTCCTCTTATCCCCTTTCAGCATCCAGAAACTGTCGGTTGCCTTTCCAACTTGCAAACCTAGAATAAGTAGGTCTACAATAAGGTGTGAGTCAGTGCTTCTTAAACTTTAATATGCAGATTTGTTATCTGTGGATCTTGTTAAAATACAGACTGTAATTCCGAACCATTGATATTTCATTTTTCATCAGCCTCGCATGTGATGCTGATGTTGCCAGTACACAGCCAAAGTTTGTGAAGTGAAGATACAAGCAATCTGGTGCTCTCCTCGCCTCCTTGCAAACCCTTACATTTGCAAACAACAATCGAAACTATACACTCGGGGAAATAGACAATTCTTATCCCAAAGGGCTGATTGTAAAGCAGGGGTGGTGGGAGTTGAGCAGCGGGAGTAACTGTCCTGAGATTCCTCCATGGACGTCCTTGATGAGAAAATCTATTTTAACTTCATTGATCTGGCCCAGGAAAAACACATTCATAAATTCTCTTCTCCAAAGCTTTTTCTTCTAAGGGGGCTTCTAAGACTGTGCTGTCTCCGAAGACAGTCCCCTGATTAGTCGGGTCAGGCTCTGACTTTAAAGTGCAAAGCACACACTGTGACTTTAGCAGGGGTGTTTAGATTCTACACTTGACCTTTTAATTATGGAATAAAAGGCTTGGACCATTTTCAGAGAACAAGGTAGGGGAATTATTTCAGGGGACTCTCTGGTGCCCCTGAATCAGCTGGGAGAGGCAGCCACCTTTCCCCGAATCAATGGTCCTTCCATCTCCTTCCTTGCACAGGTCTCCTTCCGAGCACCCAGGAAAACACAACAGTGTATCCTGGTAAACTTTTGCCCCCAGGGTTGTTGGTTGGGGCGCTAGCTGTGGCAGCTGCATCCAGCCCCAAAGTGACATGTCTGTTTAATCCTTGCCAGTGTGTCTGGCCACCCGTCCAGCTCTTCTATAGCCCCGTGCAGAGCAACTCCCCAGAGAGTTATAATTAGAATTTTTAAAAGCACATCAACAAAATTCAAGCCAAAGATGTCTACCCACCCCACCCCACTAGCTTCAGAAAAGCTCAAAGTCTCAGAGTAAAAGCTTTTTTTTAAAAGAATGTATAGGAAGAAAACACAAAGGAGTCAACTTGGATGGAAATAATAGTCAAACAGAAAAGGGGCCAACTCGTGGCAAAATAAGGTTGTTTGTTTATTGCAGATTATGTTTAAAAGCAGGAGTGTGGGAGGTGAGAGTGGCTTTGATGAACTGGGAGACTCGGCTTGTAGGTTGTGTCTCTGGAGAAATCCCTCAGCGAAAAATGGTCCCACTGAGTCCAGTGTTGATTGACTACGAGCTCACAGAAAACTGGGGAGTCGGTAGGTTGGGGAAGCAGAGATCATGGCTTCTGCTTTGGGGAAAGGGGAACACACACGTGAAGATACGCGGGGCCCCCAGTGGCAAACGTACCACCAGAGCCGGTTCCGCACAGCTGGGCCCCGGCCCTCTTGCCTTCCAGCAAGGAGGGAAATTCATGTAAGTTGGGAGTCAAAAAATGAAAGAGGACATTTGAAATACCAGTGCAGAAGAGCGTCTCTTCCCTGTGTTTCTGGTAGTCATAAAGTAAGTTATTCTCTGGGTGTTACCCCATGGAACCACTGACATTGTAAAACTAAGGCTGTCCCCAATACTCTATTGCCGGTACCAGGCCGTGTTTTACAAAAGGGTTTTCATTGCACTAAAAGCAACTGCGATGACCTAAACTGTTCAAGGGGATTATTTAGATGCTAAGCAAGGACTCCTGAAAGCAGATGAGCCAGACCCTTTGGTAATCACCCTGCTGATCTCACGGCCTCTGTTTTAAGGCTGGTATTATTATTTCAGAGGTAGAAACAGATAATCCTAGGCTTGCATCTGGAAACATCAGTACGCGTGAAACCCTGGTTCCAACTCTAGGTCTCTCTGGCTCCAAAGCCCTTCTTCATCTCCACACTGTTCCATCACCCCACTGTACCCAAGGAGGTTGGAGCTCCCCAGGGAGTGGAGAAGGCACCTTGCTGGCCCAGCGGTGGGCTCACTTGGCCCTGTGTGGGGCTGACACCCCAGGATGCACACAGACAACTCCACGGGTGAGACGGACTGACCCTCAGAGCCCTGGAAGCAGTGAGCAATCACAGGTTGACAGAAAGAGTAAAGAACATAGTTGTCTGTTAAGACATTTTTTAAAAAGAAGAAAAAAAATTCAACATCATGCCCCAGCAACTCATGGTGTGTACCTCCTCCAATTTCCCAAGAATAACCCACCTCTTCTTCCTCCTCCTCACCACTACATCTTTTCATGCTGACTTTTCTAATGATAATACAATCAACCCTTGGAGTTAGACTCATTGAAGGTTTATTTTTAGGAGAGCTTTAAAAGAACTATGCAGCCCACCTGTGGCAATTAAGGATCCTAGAATGCTCCTATGAGTCTGGCAGCCCGAGCACTGGCTGTCCTCCAGTTCAGGTCACTATATTTAGCCTGACTCAAAGTTCTCCCCTGCCACGGAGCCCGAGACTACATTTTCACTTCCAGAGTTTGCCTTTGGGGTGACCTATTTCTTTGGGGGCCCTCCTGTCCTCTGAACCTGGCTCTGCCACTGCTCTGTGAGGGATTTTCAGACTGCAAGTCATTCAATCCTGGGGACTCAGCCTGGCCATCTATAGAGTAGAGTGATTCGTGGACCCCTGCCATGAAAAATAGTGAATTCCTGGCAAGTGACTCTGGAAGCCTGGAGTATTACATGTCAGGAGCGTCTTCCAGCAGGGAAGATGGGAAATAACATGTGCAGATGCTAAGTTTCCACCAGGCATAGGACCTGGTGGGGCTGGCAGATTTACACAAGGTTCCACAAGGTTCCACTTGAGAGGCCACAGCTGGGAATGAGCCAGGAGGAGGCCTGGGGCAGAGAGGACTGGATCTGAGAGGGTGTCTAAGGCTCTGAGAACCAGCCTGCATCTTCCATTCCGAATATCACACAGCCCCTGCACCATGGGAATGTGCGTCATGGCTAGCCATAATAACCCAAATTCATTAGTGACAAGATGGCTTTGTTACAAAGAATGTTTTCTCTTGTTTTCATCTGTTTTCCTTTGCTAGAGAAGTTCGTATCTTGAGAATGTTTGGTTTTAGGTCCAAATAAGGGGTAAAACTCATTCTTTGTTAAAAAACATCTTAATTATACATATATGTCTCTTTCTTTTGTAACAGAAACAGTCACAAAGAAAAAACCCCATGTCGGCTTTTTGGAAACTACCTAAAAATCAAAAAGAGGCGTAGTGAATTTCCTAAGCACATTTTCCCTTTCAGATGACATTTTCATCTTCCTCAAACTGTAAGGTAATGATACAGGACAGGAATCAAGAATTCTTTTGGGGCAAAAATAGTTTCCCATATGACTAATTTATACAATTTTTCTTCTGCAAGTTGAGGCAAACCTCAAACATACATACACATGCATATGTACACACACTCACAATTACTTTGAAATCCAAGGCTATGAATACTCCTTTGCAGGCAACAACAATCATAAATGTCAATTGCATCAACACACTGCTAAATTATAACTATGAATGAACTTATCAAAATGCTCACATCTGGGTACCAAATTTACTTTATGTTTTTGCTTTTGTCATACAGGAATGTGTTTTCCAAACCATGTTTTACAAAAGTGTTTTGGAAGAAATGAAAGCAACTGTTATTACTGAAGTTAAGATAATTGTATAGATGCTGAGCAAGATAATTTCAAGGTATTAATTCTAGTAATCTGAATCTTTCCAAAGTTTTCAACCAATAAAAACGTTAATAATTGCTCTGGAAGTACTGGAGCACTTTAGCATTACTCTCAGAAGAATCTGAAACTCCTCTGCATGAATTCTATCAAACTGCTTTAATTCCCGCTGCTCCTGAATAAGCTCTTTGGTCAAAGGGTGGCTTCTCCTTCTGTTCCTGAGGCAAAGCCTGCAGGCTACTCAGAACACAGGTGTGTTCCTGGGGGGCCACTTCTTTGGAGGTCCCCACGAACAGAGTTCCCCTCCTCAGGATCTTTGGGAAAGAGGAAGTTCTAGGATTTGATTCAGGAAAGGCATAATCCATGATAACTGGCCAAAGACAATTGCTTATGTAGATAAGGGTCTTAGTAGATGGAATTAAAATAAATGAACCTCATCCTGTGCCTTCAGGCCAAAGGCCTGGTCTCCCCTCTTCAAAGACAAACGATTATGACCTTTGTAGCACAGAGTCAGACACAGTGGAAGCAACTTAGCAGCAGCAGCAGCAGCAGCAGCTCTGTTAAGATTTCCCATAATGTCTGCTTCTACACTCTGCTGAAGTTTTCCAGAAGAGATTTGACCTCAGAATATTTTCTTTCTTCTTGTTTTTAGTTTGGGAGATTCACCAGAAATGAAACTTACATTTATAAATATAAATATATTTATAAATATATTTATATTTCATATACAGTTAGCTTTTCAAACAAATAAATGAATGGAAAAACAAAACATCACTCTAAATGTTCTGAAAATTTCTGAAATAGCAGCCATCACCTCTATCAGGTCCTATACTACGCCGTTTTGAAACTGGACTCTCCAGGCAGTTTGATCTCTGGTTCCTCTGCCTTTTCTAAATCCAGCTTGTATATCCGGAAGTTCTTGGTTCATGTACTGTTGAAACCCGGCATGGAGAATTTTGAGCATTACTTTGCTAGCATGTGAAATGAGTCCAATTGTGTGATGGCATTGCCCTTCTTTGGAACTGGAATGAAAACTGACCTTTTCCAGTCCTGTGGCCGCTGCTGAGTTTTCCAAATTTGCCGGCATACTGAGTGTCTGGCGTGCTGCAGTCCATGGGGTCGCAAAGAGTCGGACACGGCCGAGCAACTGAACAACAACACCACCTCTATTAAATGCTGTGAGAGAGTAAGTGAGCATTTCTAATCAGCTGGATGGTCACTACCCTGACGGCCCCCTGGCAGCTGAAGACCCAGTGTGTTCTTCAATCTTCTTTCACGACCTGGTTCTTGAGATTCCCCTCCTCCTCATTTACAACTATTTTATTCTCCCAGTTCCTGGATTTAAGTCAGATCCTTGGCCAACCTTCATCTACTCATCACTAGTTGTGGTCTGGGAAACTCTAGAAGTCTGTAGAGGTCTGTAAGTTAAAGTTTCTTTACTTGTGACTAGGTTGAGGTCCCAACTATCATCAGGATGCTCATGAAAAGTGTGGTGGAGGATGGCATTCAGACATCAGCTCCAGGTGCATTCAGAGCCATGTTCTCTTCCTCTCTGGACCTTGGTCCACGTTGCGAACCAGCCTCTTTTTTAGGCCTTCTCACTCTCCCTGGACTAGGTCAGGCCTCCATCATCTCACTCTAGGAATAAGGTGATCGCTGGTCCTAACTGGCCTTTTTTATCTCCAGTCCATCATTCCTGCTCCCTGTAGCACATGTAGGGTAGGGAAAAGTTAGTTCTTGCCTCCCATCTTAGGTCTGGTGAATGGGCCCCTTAAATTAGACTGACAGCGGGAGGGTGGGGTTTTTCTCACATCTGCTCTTTCTCAATTACCTTCAGTTCAAAACAATACATATGCCAAAGTGGCCTATTTTAGGGTAGCCTATGCTGCTATCTTTCATACACTAATATTTAAAAATCAGCTTGCTATATTCTCCTGCTCAAAACTTTCAGTAACTCTTTATTATTTGTATATATTTAAAAAAAAAAATCTATATCCTTAGCCCGGCATTCAACTTCCGCATCATCTAGCTTCAACGCACTTTTAAAAACATATTTTTACATTATAGCCCTTCTAACCACACTGGGTTACTCTTTTCAAATATACCACGTGTTTGCCTATTTCTGTACCTTTGTCTACATACTTCTGTTATGGTAGAATGTTTTCTTCCCAATCAGAATATTGTCTGTTTTGGCAAATACAAGTCGAAAGATACTTATGAGGTGACAGTCCAGAAAATTTCCCTCAAAATTAATCATGCCATTCCCTGCCTCCTCTTGGCATATTCTGTGCGAGAAGTTGAATGGAAGTTGAATGCCAGGCTAAGGAGATAGAAATTTTTTTATATACAAACAATAAAGATTTATGCAAAGTTTTTTTTTTTTATGCAAAGTTTTGAGACTTCCTCTCCCCTATAGAGCTACCAAAGATTTTACACTGTGTGAAGATATAAGTTGCCTCATTCACCTTTTTGCACTCAGTTTTTCTCTCAAACATTTGGCAGGGAGCCTTGCACAGAGTAAATGCTCAGTAAACATGTTTGGACAAACTGAAAAAGTAATAATGCAGAAGTTATACCTTTGCCTGACTTCGAGTTACACGGGAGCTCAGAGAGACCCAGCATTGTTCCAGAAGGCACTGAACCCAGGACAGATAGTCCGGAATACTCTGTATTCTTCTGGGGACAGAACGTCAGAGTTAAATGTAGCCATAGACTGTGACAGTTCATTAAGTACAGGTGTCCTCAGAAGCCATCTGTAGAGAAGATAATCTTGGGCCTGCCTCATGCTCTTTAATCCCTGGGGTTGCAGAGGAGGGCTGTGCCATTTTAAATCAGTTTGGCTAGCAGAAGCTTTGTTTAGACACCTGCTCCTCCTCAGTAACCAAAGGTAACTGATATCTGTGTGCTTGTACGTGCCCAGACAGGCTTCCAGTTCCAAAGAGTCAACTAAAATTATCCTTCTTGGGGGATCTATTTGAATCTGACATTTGCTCATTTATTTTCTTCAAAATCTAATGGAAAAGTCAAGAGACTACTCATAGCTATTCTGGGGATAGACATCAAATGTCTTCTCTCACTTGACACACGTGGGCTTAAGTCTTCTTGTGTTTTCAGAAACTCATGGGGCAGGCACCCAGACATCTTGGGGGAAGGGAGGAAAGGACTGGAGGCTGGAGATTTTTCTTCTCCATTGAGATTTCCAGGAAAGATGTTCATGCTTTGCCTGTGCTGTTTCGGTTGACCATAATGCCCTCCTGAAACCATTTACCTCAGACTGACACTTGAAACCACTTGCAGGACTCAAATCCAATCAAAACCCAGTTTGGGACTTGAACCCATAAGGCCAGGACTTAAACTTGGTCAAAACCGTGCTTGGGATTTGAATCCACATGGCCAGGACTCAAACCCAGCCAAGCCCATGCGCTTCCAACTGAGATCACAGACCTGGTTTCAGGACCTAATGAAGCTCTGGTTCTTAATGTCTCATCGCAGAAAGAATTCAGAGAGAGATAGTGATAGATAAGAAGTGGATTTGTTCAGAGAGAAATAGACTTCACAGACAAGGGTGGGCCATCACAGAGAGCGGAGTGTGGCCTTGAAATGTGGTGTGGTTAGCTTTTATGGGCTGGGTAATTTCAAAAGGCTAATGAGTGGGATTATTCCAACCATTTTGGGGAAGAGGCGGAGATTTCCAGGAATTGGTCCACCGTGTACTTTTTGGTCTTTGATGGTTGGCCTTGGAACTGTCATGGCACTTCTGGCTGTGTCATTTAGCTTGCTAAAGTGTTACAATAAGCATATACTGAGGATCAAGAACTAGCTGAAGCGGACTTATCTGCCACCTTGGACCCATTTGATTCTGATCAGTTTATGTTGTGTTCTCAGGCTATGTCATTCTCTTCAAAGGTTGTGCTCTGCCCCCTCCCCTCCTGGTTCACTCTTGCCTACCTCATCAACCCCAGTGCTCCTAAATTCAACCTAAAATGCTGCCTGTTTCCCTGAGGCCTACCCTGATCGTGCAGACCGCACTTCTCCCTTTTCTCTGAACTGCTCTTATACTTCTCATTAGTACCACCCGATTTGCATTTTTGGCCTCTCACTGTTTTAAAGACGTTAGTTCATTTGATGTTTCCTGCCAGGAGGCAAGCATTTTTAAGGCTGAGATTTTGCATCTCTTCTGCCTCCCACCATGGTCTCACTTGGCAAATACTTGTCAGAAGCTGCTGAAATCAAGTGAAATTAAGTCAGAAGCTTCAATGGCTAGAACAGTCTCTTTATAACTCTGATTCCTAAACATCCTTTAGAAACCGAAAAGAAAGCTGAAGTGTTGCTTACAAACATATTTACTTAAAGATTAAAAATATTTCAACAATGACTCTTATACCAACGACAGCTTAAATAATTTGTGGGCAAGTTCATTACCCAATGTGAGTAACAGTCATAGACTCTCGATCGGAGAGACTTTAGGGAAGATACAGTTTTTAATCTTGCAAGTCACATGATGGAGAGAAAAGTAGCCATCAAAAAAGTCCTTCAAAAAGGGCAGAATGAGGGCTTCCTGGTGGTGCAATAGATAGCAATTCACCTCCCAATGCATGGGACACAGGTTTGATCCCTAGTCTAGGAAGATTCTGCATGCTGTGGAGCAACTAGTCCTACACCACAGCTAATGAGCTTAGGTTCTAGAGCCCAAGCCACAACTAGTGAACCCGCGTGCTGCTACTACTGAACTCTGTGTGCCTAGAGCCCGTCCTCCACAACAAGAAAAGACTGCTCACCGCAACAAAGAGAAGCCCCTGCTCAATACAACTAGAGAAAGCCTGTGCAAGCAAGGAAGACCCATGCAACCAAAAATAAATAAAGTTTTTTTTTTTTTTTTTCACTAAGGGCAGGATGAGCTCAGGGGCTTCTAAGATATATTGAAGATGCTGAATGCTTAAAATCATTCTGAAACTTTTCCAGGCCATTTTTTTTTAAATTTTAATACAGCCTTTCTAACTCTCGTCAAGTTTAGAATATGGTTCAACCTTCAGAGATTAAGACATCTCTTACTATTTATCCTTAGCAGCTTATTAAAGTATAATGGTTTTAGTTTTGTTCAGAATTTCTTTTCATGTAGAAAGCATGCTGCTGCTGCTTGCTAAGTCACTTCAGCCGTGTCTGACTCTGTGCGACCCCATAGATGACGGCCCGCCAGGCTCCCCCGTCCCTGGGATTCTCCAGGCAAGAACACTGGAGTGGGTTGCCATTGCCTTCTCCAGTAGAAAGTATGACTTTATGGATTTACTAGGGAAGTAGACATTATACATTGGCCACAGCAAGGCAGTGAGAACTTTGATTACTAGTTTCATTGAGATAAAACCAAGGAATATGGTTGTAGCAATTCAAAATTCTGTGAAGAAAGAATAGATATGCAGGAGAATAGAACTTTATGGCCAGGACAAACATTATGAATGGGGAACTCAGGAACAGCAAAGAAACTATATTTGCTTTAGATTTATTAGGTTTATTTTCTCAAGGAAAAGGGATAATAAAAAGAGCCATTGATAGTTATAAAGGGAAAAAAGTTCTCATTCTCTTTCAGAACTGATTAGGATTTTTTTTTTTTTTGAGGATAATTGCTTTACATTGTTATGTTAGTTTCTGCTGTGTAACAATGTGAATCAGCTGTAAATAGACATATATCCCCCTCCTTCTTGGACCTCCCTCCCTCCCTCCCCCTAAGCCCTGATTTGAAGTTTTAAATGGTATTAAACTGTGGTTAAATATAGTGTGAAAAGTTAATAGCACCAGTAAAACTATCAGACAAAGTTTTACATTACAATGTGCTATAAACTGTGGAAAGGGAAGGATGAAGTCAATTGTATAACTGAAGATTTAAGAAAAAAAACATTCTAATTTATATTAAATTTTTCTTCATTCATGAATTCAGTTATTCATTCAAAAACTAATTATTGAGTACCAATTATGTATTAGGAACTATACATAAAGGAATGACTGCTACTGCTAAGTCACTTCAGTCATGTCCGACTCTGTGCGACCCCATAGACGGCAGCCCAGCAGGCTCCCCCATCCCTGGGATTCTCCAGGCAAGAATACTGGAGTGGGTTGCCATTTCCTTCTCCAGTACATGAAAGGGAAAAGTGAAAGTGAAGTCGCTCAGTCGTATCTGACTCCTAGCGACCACATGGACTGCAGCCTATCAGGCTCCTCCGTCCATGGGGTTTTCCAGGCAAGAGTACTGGAGTGGGGTGCCATCGCCTTCTCTGAAAGGAGTGACTAAAGTAGTCAAAATTCCTTGCCTTCAGTAAAACTTATTCTAGCAGGGTGACAGACAATATTAAAATTGAAATATCCTATGTTGGAGAGTAACATGGGCTACAGAGCTTGAGAATGCAGCCAAGTAGGATGCGAGGAGTTGTAAATTTAAATCAAATGGCCAGGAAGGGCCTCACTGGAAAGGCTGTACCTGGGCCGGGTGAAGAGCCTGGGAAGAGCGCTTGAGGCAGAAGGCTCAGCAGTACAGGGGAGGCCAGAGAGGGGGGTGAGTGGAGGCTGCAGGACAGGAGGTTGGGAAGACGGGAGGGCATGTGGATCACTCTGGCCATGGGGAGTTTTAATAAAGAAGAGATGTGATTTGACTTCTTGGGGTCCAGGGCAGGCGGCCCCCAAATACACCACAATGGCATTATTTTGACTTAAAGTTATTTAAGAAATGGCCAGTGCAAGAGGGACACTCTGACTCTCCTCCTGATCCTTCAAAGCAGGAGACAAATCTCTCCAGGGAAAGTAGCCCTTCCCTGTACTTGGAGGCAGGAAGATACTCTTATCACCAGAAAGGGAATTCTGGCTGAGAAACCTGTATAAACAAGCTTTGCATGAAGTGTGCTAAGTTGCTTCAGGCGTGTCCGACTTTTTGGAACCCTGTGGGTTGGTCCATGGGGATTCTCCAGGCAAGAATACTGGAGTGGGTAACCTATCCCTCCTCCAAGGGATCTTGCCAACCCAGGGATCAAACCCGTGTCTCTTGTGTCTCCTGCAGTGGGAGGCGAGTTCTTTACCACTAGCACCATCTGCGAAGTCCAAATCAGCCTTGAAACTTCTTTAAAGTATTACCTTAAGCCCATGTTCTGTATGCATTCTTCACTAATTGGGTACTGCAAACTGAAGTTTCTTGGTCCTTCAATTCCTCACAAGTATTGTTTCTTTGTCTAAAAAGTACAAAAGTTTCCTGCTTTGGCCATCTCTCAGGTCCCATTTCTGTGAGACCTCTGTGACATGAATTAAAATGTCTTTTTCTTCTGTTCATCTTTCCTGTGTCAATTTTGTTATTAGTGCCACCATAAGAACTCACAAGGGGTAGAAATCCCCCTTCCAACAGACTCAGGGTTTATTTTGTTTGTTTTTTAGAATTCAATTACAGTTCCTATTTCCTTTTATTTTCCTTTCTTTCTTTTTCCATATCCCCACAGACTCATGTTGTCACAGGGTTACCCTGCTGCTCTCTTGAACAAAGTGAAGGAGGGTGTATGAGTCTTCTCAGGTTGCTGTAACAAAGCATACAGATTGGGTGGCTTAAGCAATAGAAATTTATTTCTCACAGCTTTGGAGACTAGAGATCTGAGACTAAGGAGGCAGCACAGTTGGTTCCTCCTGAGAGCTCTGAGGGAAGAATCTAAGCCTCTCAACTTGGTTCAAAGAAGGTTGTCTTTTCCCTGTGTGATAAAGGCCATATGAAAAGTTAGAGATGAAATATTCCTTTAAAAAGTTATATAGGATTACACATATATATGTTAATATATGATATTTGTGTTTCTCTTTCTGACTTACTTCACTCTCTGTGACAGACTCTAGGTATATCCACATCTCTACAAATGACCCAATCTCATTCTTTTTAATGGCTGAGTAATATTCCATTGTATTTGTATGGTAGAGGGAGCTCATCTCGGTGCCATGATTACCTAGAGGGGTGGGATGATGGAATTGGGAGGGAGGTCCAAGAAGGAGGGGATATATGGATACATGTAGCTGATTCACTTCATTGTACAGCAGAAACTAACAACATTGTAAAGCGAACATACTACGAAAAAATTATATAGGAAATAAGGAAAATAAATTCCATGAAATTATGGGAAAAGAAGGAGGAAAGTAAAGTGAAACAGAAGGAACATGAGAGCATTTAGAAATTTTACTGGAAGCTCAAGAGGAAAGACCTGAATTAACTGCTGTCATTGTAAATTAGGAAGTATAATTTAAAAGTATAACTTTCTGTCTCACCTTAAAAAATCTGAAGATCTGGAGTCTAAGGTGTGTTCCCACATGTAAATGTGGGCCCTTGAGCCCTCAGAGAGACTCCATCACTCAGTGATGCAGCGCTTCTAAACCTGGACTCTGCACAGACCAGCCTCAAGCTCGTACTGAGCATGCGCCCCTAGAACAATGCGGTCTAGGACCCGTGGCCACTTCCATGCATCATCGTTTGCACCCTTGTGTTTCTGACACACGGCATGTCTCACTCCCTTTTGTTCACCTGCTTGGTCCTCTAGACATTTGAATTTACCCTAATTTTGAGAAATTCATATAAAGAAGGATTAAAGAACATAATAACAGATTCTCCAACAGAAATGGGAGCTAAGATGTGGCAAAGAGGAAAGGAAATAGTCTTTAGAGTCAGAAAAACCAGGTTTTCTGTATGATCTTAGGGAATTTACTTAACCTTGTCTATAAATAAATGGACGTAAGTGATACAACCTGGTTTGGTTGCTCCAAAGATTAAATAAGATAATGTACGGAAACAGAGTGATGGATCAAAGCAAGCCATTAGTAATTATGGGAGAAGCAACTTTCCTTTTGAGGGCTCACTCCTCACTTGTAAAATAAGGCTGGAACCACATGCCTCATAGCTCATTGTGAAGGTTAAATAAGACATTTGAAAAGACACCCTCTCTTCTGGCCTAAGAGCCAGTTGATAAGCTTTAATTTCCTTTCTCCTTCTCTAAAATAAGTGTAGAAGTGAGTTTGACTTTGGAGTGTTTATGGTGTTTGTCCTGTTTATGATATAATAGGACTTAACTATGTTACAGAAAGCATTCAAATGAGATCAGATATAACAAAAAAGTGACTGGAAATCAAATACCTCAGATCACCTTGCATAAATAGAGGACTGAAGAATATAGCAGTAAACAGGAATATTCTTCCAAAAAAGAGTAATCATCATTAAGGTTCGTGGCATTTATGTGCCTAGAAGAATAAAGATTATGAGAGATGCTGTACTTTCTTTTTCTGATCCTGCTGTACTAATAGGAGAACTTAGGTTCTCAAAGGGCTTCCTTGGTGGCTCAGATGGTAAAGAATCCACCTGCAATGCGGGAAACCTGGGTTTAATCTCTAGGTTGGGAAGATCCCCTGGGAGAAGGGCATGACAACCCGCTCCAGTATTCTTGTTTAGAGAATCCCCATGGACAGAGGAGCCTGGCGGGCTACAGTTCATGGGGTCACAGAGAGTCGTACATGACTGAGCGGCTAAGCACAGCATCAGTCAGTTCAGTCGCTCAGTCTTGTCTGACTCTTTGCAACCCCATGGACTGCAGCAGGCCAGGCTTTACCATCCATCACCAACTCCCAGAGCTTGCTCAAACTCATGTTCATCGAGTCAGTGGTGCCATCCAACCAGTGTAGTTTCTCAGAAAGTGGTAATTTGGATAAAGGAAATGAGAGATGGAAAAAGTTATTGTAAATTAAGAAAAATGTTGTAACAAGAAGATATGAAAATATGAGAGGGAACATAACAAAATACTCAAGAGGATGGATTTTGTAGTCTGAATATTAGCTCCATCTCTTATTAGCTGTGTGGCCTTAGGCAAGTCACTTAGCCTCTCTGTGCCTCAGTTTCCTCTTTCCTCCATATCTCATTTCCATCTTTAAAATGTGTATAATAATAATAGATATCTTATCAAATGTTTCTGTATAGTAATTGAGTTAGCTTAATATAGATAAAGTATCTAAAACGGTGCCTAGAACATCATACATACTATGATGACATGCACATGTGGTCAGTCATGTCCGACTCTTTGCAATCCGATGCACTGTAGCTCCTCTCTCCACTGAATTTTCCAGGCAAGAATACTGGAGTGGGTTGTCATGCCCTCCTCCAGGGGAGCTTCTCAACTCAGGGATCAAACCCACATCACTTGTGTCTCCTGCATTGGCAGGCAGATTCTTTACCACTGCACCATCTGGAAAGAGATATACATACTATATAGGCTATTACTATAAGAGGGAAGGTCAATAGAATTCTGAATTAGTTTTTCTCAATATCAGAGACTGATACTTTAAAACATGCCAAAATTTTCTCAAGTAAAAGAATCAGTAGTGACCCTTTGGTGCAGAAAATTCTAAAAACAAATATTTCCCCAACTTCCAAACACAGAAGTGAAAAATAGAAAAAATCTGAAGAGCAAGTCAAAGACAACTGTGGGGACCTAACAGAGCTGTTAAAAGAAGCAAACAGTCTCTGCTCCTTGGTGCCACACCCATTATTATCCTCGGAATGCAGATTGAATCTGTGACTAGCTTCAAACAATAGAATGTGGCAAAGGTGATAGAATGTCACCCCTTTGATTAGGTTACATTATGTGGTGAAAGGCACGTGATTGTGTTACATCATTTAAGACTCCTGTTTGGCAGACTTGAGCTAGAGACTCTCCTGCTCACAGAAGTAAGTGGCCTTGTTGGAGAAGCCATGAGTCAAGGAACTGACATCTTACACCTGAAGGCAGACTCCAGTCAACAGCCAGTAAGAAGGTGGGGTCCACAGTCCTGTTGCCGCAAGGAAAAAACTTCTTCCAACAAACCAAGGGAGTTTGGAAGCAGATTCTTCCCCTATCAAGTCTCTAAATGAAAACGCAGCCCAGTCGATGCCCTGACGGCAGCCTGGTGAGGACTTGAGCAGTGGAGCTGGGCTAAGCTCTACCTGGACTCCTAATCCACAGAAACTGTGAGATAATAATAATACCCACATGCTGTTCTAAGCCACTACGTTTGTGGTGATTTGTTACATGGCAATAGAAAATTAGTACAGATGACCTGTTCTCACTCTACATATGAGGAAAGTGGAATCTAAGAAGTCAGTAACTTGTTCAAGACCTCACTGCTAGAAAGTGGTAAAGAGTGGGTTCAAGTGTATGGCTGTGTGCTTAACCACTGTACTCTCCTGCCTCCCAAAGCAAAGGGTCCAGGGAATAAAGGAGCTTCAAATTATTAAAGCTGTACAAGTGGAGGATGGTTTAGAGAATACTGGTATGCCATTCAGAGGAGATGAAGGCAGCAGAAGAAATTCAGAAATCAAAACCTGAGGAAAAAATCCTGAGGAAGAAAGAGACTGATCAGAAGAGTTTTCAGGAAACAAGATAAAGTTGGTCATGTTATCTCTGGAGCCACATCTCTCTCCCAGTGGCCAAGTTTGACTGGGTTGTAAGGACCACGATCTACAGAGGGCATCTTATTTTGACCCCATAGTAGAGGACAGTTGGTGGCTCACGTACCTATGTGTAGGTCACCACATGGTCATACTCTTTCATTTCTAAGGCAACAGGTGACAAGAAAGAAAGTTTTTAAAGTTCCTCACAAAGGTGTGTGTTAACCTAGGAACTCTGCTAACAGAGAAAGGAACTTCTATGAAAGTATCCTAGGAGATGAAAGAAAGACAAGGGTGAAAATCAGGGAAATGTATCCTAGAAAAAGCATGAGGATCCCAGCTATCATGACATTTTACTAAGAAGCCTTTCTTGACCACTATTAGTAGGTCTGCTCTTTCGTTCTCCTCAGTGATTCTCCATTATTTCCTTCCAGGCACTTAACCCAATTGCAAGAACATTTGTTTACTTCCTGCAGCTCCATAGGACCTGAGATGATGTCTGTTTTGTTGATCATTGGATACACAGAGATAACACACCTGTGCCTGGCACATACTATAAGCTCAACAAACAGTATTTGTCAGATGAATGAATGAAAAGAGATTCAAATACCTGCTTTATATGATACAAAGAAGAGCCTTAGAAGGGAGTGGACTTGAGGATGAGGCATGAGCTCAGGAAATAGATGGGCTCAGACAGCAGAAATACATGGAAAACTCACATACCCATCTGCTGGCTTCAGGCAACGAGGCCTTCAGGGCCAATAGCACACTCTGACCAAATGATGGAGGGGTCTGGGGGAAAGATGACCTTGCAAGGTCTCTGAATTCTGTGAATAAAAGTTGGTTAGATGTGAGCAAATTGAAGGAGGAAAGGACACACACAGAATCATATTTGCATGAATAAGGTTGTAAATCTAGTGGAAATGCCTAAGTCAGAGATTTGTAAAGATCCAGAAGAGCCAACTGGAAGAACAGGACACTTTCCAGATGAAATAAAAAGGAAAGGAAAATAATGGAAACTTGAGGACTATGGCTATATGAAATGGCTATTATACACCTATGGAAAGTTCTTGGTAATTGGGAAATGTACAAATATTGTCATTAAATAAATTTTTTGGTATTACAGTTTTCATATTTAAATCTATAATTATAGTGTAATTTAATTCTAATTTAAATACAAGTTACATATTTAAATCTGTGTAAAGATGTATGTAGAATAACTTAAAGAACAGAAATGTAAGCAATTTATTTTTCTTTTAAATCCCAGTAGCACAAAAAACCTATCATTAACGTGAGCACCCCCAGAAGGAGATGAAATCCCTTGCCGGCCAAGCAGTCTTTAGGCATGGATTATCTTTCTCACAGAAATACTCCAAGTGAAGCAATAAGGTACTTAGGAAAGGAGGGGCTCTGTAGAAGGAGAAAATAATAAAATGAAGTGCAAATTGTCAACACATTGCTTCCCTTTTTCCTGAATCTTGCTTCTAATATTTTTCTTTTTTTTTCTAAACCAATTTTTATACATGGATGTTCAGTTCTTTTTCAGATATGCTCCATAACTATCCGAGTCAGTATTTATGAAGCTCTTAAAACAGTTCCTGGCACATAGTAAACAACTCCATAAATAGTTAATAAATAAATGCATGATACTAAAATGTCAACTCTCAAGGTTTGAATTTAACCCTAAATATGCTGTCCTTCATTATATTTGAAATCAACTTGGCTAATGATATGAAATAGAACTCATGGTTTACAAAACCAGTGAAGATGGGTATGTTAAGGGGGTTGGTACACTTACAAAAAGAGCTAACTGCCTCGTTTTTTCATAATGATTTTATGCTATGCTCCTCCTTCACATTCTCTTCTCCACTTGGTGTGATCTATTAAGGTCTTAACTAAACACAATGGGAATTTTATTCTGAGACTTTTAAACATCTCAGTGCTTATATATCTACAAAAGTAACCATTTTCTTTTCATTTGTGACAGATAACTTCCCCCTCCTCATCCTTAAAAGAAACCTCATAATAAAGTTACCATTCATGTATCTATATTTACTTCACTGTTCTAGTTCTAGAAAATACAGGATACAGATGGAAGAAACTGGAGTCTGGTTTTCAATATTGCTTTGTCAGTGGATGACCCGAGACCAAATTCAGGCCTCTTCAACTCCAGATCTCTAAATGACTCCATTAAAATCCTTCTGGTGAGCTGCGGGAAGCTCAGTTTTCCTTCTCAGTGGGTGCTGCCTGAACTACATTTAGACTCTGCAGCCTGGGCCTCTTGCCTTGTGCTCCTCCTCTACCCAAATGTGGAAGAGCTGGACCGAAGGAGGAGGAGGGATGCAGAGGCAGGACCATCCTTCAGTTCAGTTCAGTTCAGTTCAGTCGCTCAGTCGTGTCCGGCTCTTTGGGACCCCAGGAATCGCAGCACGCCAGGCCTCCGTGTCCATCACCAACTCCCGGAGTTCACCCAGACTCACGTTCATCGAGTCCGTGATGCCATCCAGCCATCTCATCCTCTGTCATCCCCTTCTCCTCTTGCCCCCAGTCACTCCCAGCATCAGAGTCTTTTCCAATGAGTCAACTCTTCACATGAGGTGGCCAAAGTACTGGAGTTTCAGCTTTAGCATCATTGCTTCCAAAGAAATCCCAGGGCCGATCTCCTTCATAATGGACTGGTTGGATCTCCTTGCAGTCCAAGGGACTCTCAAGAGTCTTCTCCAACACCACAGTTCAAAAGCATCAATTCTTCGGCACTCAGCCTTCTTCACAGTCCAACTCTCACATCCATACATGACCACAGGAAAAACCATAGCCTTGACTAGACGAACCTTTGTTGGCAAAGTAATGTCTCTGCTTTTTAATATGCTATCTAGGTTGGTATAACTTTCCTTCCACTGCCTGCCCCTATCTGGATGGCAGGTCCTCCACTGCCTCTCTCCTCACATCTCCATCTCTGAAGCTTCTGCACCCTTATCCCTTAGCTTGTCTCTGGATGCCTGAAAGGTAGATGAGGGAAAGGGTGAAAGCGGGGGTGGGGGTGGGGGTGGGGGTGGGGAAGAGAGATAGGGGACCCAGGCGTGTCCTGGGGTATAAGGAGAGTGAATAAATGTGCAGGTGACCCACCTCTGTGAATCAATCATAGTGACTCTATCTTGGAAAACCATGTTACTTACTGTGTGGGACTTCCTGTAACTCAGACAGTAAGGAGCCTGCCTGCAATGCAGGAGACCTGGGTCAGAAATATCCCCTGGAGGAGGGTATGTCCATCCACTCCAGTATTCTTGCCTGGAGAATCCCATGGACAGAGGAGCCCGGTGGGCTACAGTCCATGGGGTCTCAAACAGTCAGACACAACTGAGCGACTACTACTTACTGTAGGTGGCGCAAGTGGTAAAGAACCTACTTGCTGATGCGGTAGACCAAAGAGATGTGGGTTTGTTCCCCTGGAGGCGGGATGACCCCCTGGAGAAGTGAATGGCAACCCACTCCAGTATTGTTGCCTGGAGAATCCGATGGATAGAGAAGCCTGGTGGGCTACAGTCCATGGGGTCTCAAAGAGTCAGACACGACTGAAGCAATTTAGCATGCAGGCTATTCATTTACTTTAGGAAAAAAATTTACACAGTCCTTCACATTTTAACATAAAGTTGGTCATTGAATTAAGGAAGAACAATTAGTAATACAGGACAAAGGGAATTTATTTCAGAGATAGCAGCAAAATGCTAAAAACTGTATTTTATTCAACAGTGAGTGAAAGGAAGTTCAGAGCTATTTGCTGTTTTTATTATTGTTCTTTAGAATTATTATTATCTGGAATTACTGTGGCAATGTATCCAGTTCATTCTTTGGCAAGTTGATTGCTAATTCTCTTTTAAATTGATTGCTTTTCTCTTTTTAAAAGACAATGCAGGCTGTATCTCAAGATTTGGATTCTAGCCTAAGCAGCTTTTCAAGTGTCATTTAAATTCTCTGGATTTCAGCTTTCTCATTTGTGAAATAAAGAGTTTAGTCTAAATCAGGAGGCTCTGGGGAAGGAAATGGCAACCCACTCCAGTATTCTTTCCTGGAGAATCCCATGGACAGAGGAACCTGGCGGGCTGCAGTCCATGCGGTCATGAAGAGTTGGACACGACTGAGTGACTAAACAACAAGTAGCTCAGAGTTGAGCCAACTTCTGTAAAGGACCAGATGGGAAATATTTCCTCTCTGTTGTCTCCATAATCCATGTCACAGCTTAACTCTACTGCTATAGCACGAATGCAGACAATGAGTGTGTGTAGCTATACTCCAGTATCTTTATCCAAAAGCAGGTGGTGAGCAGGATATGACCCAAAGGAGGCATTTTTTGACCACTAGTCCAGATAAATCATTTTCCAAGTGTTCCTCAGAGATTTCTGGGACCATCTCAAGGAAACAAAAAGAAGTGGGGAGCCTGAGCAAGTGAGATTCTGCAGCTTTCACCCCCATTTCAGCCAGAGCAACTCTTTTTCATAAGTGGACTTTCAAGTAAGATTATTTTTAAAGCCTCCTCTAACTAAGACTGAAAGCATTTAAAGAAAACATAAAATCTCTATAGTCCTGGGAAAACTGCATGTTTCTAAGTAGTGTCAACCTCTCTCATGTTCTGAGTCCCCCTGCCTTATCCGACACCCTGACCCCTGATGATCCAACAATTTCCAGATCTCTAATTCCAAATCAGAATCCTTCCTAAATTACACTCCTATACTCAATTTCTTATCTCAAGCACCTCATAACCCAAATATCCAAAACTCATTGTTTTCACCCCAGACATGCTCTTTCTCTCTCTCTCTTTTTTTCCATCTGAGTTAATGGCTCCAAGAAGCTTCCCTGGTGGCTCAGATGGTAAAGAATCTGCCTGCATTGCAGGGGACCCAGGTTCAATCCCTTCCAGCATTGGAAAAGACCCCAGTGCCGGGAAAGAATGAGGGCAGGATGAGATGGTTGGATGGCATCACCAAGTCAATGGACATGAGTTTGAGCAAACTTCAGGAGATAGTGAACGACACAGAAGCCAGGTGTGTTGCAGTCCATGGGGTCGCAAAGAGTCGGACATCAACTGAACATCAACACCAATGGCTCCAAATTCCCTCCTGTGAAGCAAACCAGAAACATGGGACTTTCTTCTTTCTCATCTTCTCCACTGAAAATTAGTCACTGACTCCAATAGATTTTCTCTTGTGATTACATGTTTGCTCCTTTGCACTAGTACCTCAGTCTTAGTCCAGACCCCTGCTATCTGTTATCTAGGCTATGACCAGATGGGAGAAAATAAGAGAAGCTGGAGATGACGGGTAAAGTGGTTCTGGCCACCCTCTTCATCTGTGAGAACAGTCTGTCTAAAATCTTAGCTGGAAACTCCCCTAGTTACAATTCTTCATTATTTTCCCACTCCAAGCAAGATGAAGTGCAAATTCTTCCACCTGGAGTTAGTAAAAGTTGTCTGAAACTGACTTTCCTGATGGTTGGTGGAACCATATGAAATTGTCATTTTTGTAGACCAAAATGCTTGGCTCTAGTAATGTTTTATGATTAATCTAAAACTTCTCTGTCTTCACCTGCTGTCATTCCTTCATGTCTGAATCTTTGAGATCCCATGGAATATAGCCTGCCAGGCTCCTCTGTCCACTGAATTCTCCAAGCAAGAATATCAGAGTGGGTTGCCGTGCGCTTCTCCAGGGGATCTTCCCGACCCAGGGACTGAACCTGGGTCTCCTGCATTGCAAGCAGATTCTTTACCATCTGAGCCACCTGGGGAGCCTGACTCACATGTCAAACATGGGTAAATCACTTTGCTGGAAAGTAGATGTCCACCCTCTCCCCTGGCCAGGCCAATTTCTACATATCTTTCATATTTTAGGTCTGGTGAATACTTCCTCCAGATATCTCTAAACTGTTCAGTCGCTCAGTCGTGTCTGACTCTTTGCAACCCCATGGACTGCAGCACATCAGGCTTCCCTGTCCATCACCAACTCCCTGAGCTTGCTCAAATTCACATCCATCGAATTGGTAATGCCATCCAATCATCTCATCCTCTGTTGTCCCCTTTTCCTCCTGCCTTCAATCTTTCCCAGCATCAGGGTTTTTTCCAATGAGTCAGTTCTTCGCATCAGATGGCCAAAGTATTGGAGCTTCAGCTTCAACATCAGACCTTCCAATGAATATGCAGGACTGATTTCCTTTAGGATGGATTGGTTTGATCTCCTTGCAGCCAAAGGGATTCTCAAGAGTCTTCTCCAACACCACAGTTCAAAAGCATCAGTTCTTCAGCACTCAGCTTTTTTTATGGTCTAAACTCTCACATCCATACATGACTACTGGAAAAACCATAGCTTTGACTGCTGCTGCTGCTGCTAAGTCGCTTCAGTCGTGTCAGACTCTGTGCGACTCCATAGACGGAAGCCCACCAGGCTCCTCTGTCCCTGGGATTCTCCAGGCAAGAATACTGGAGTGGGTTGCCATTGCCTTCTCCTAGCTTTGACTAGACAGATTTTATTGGCAAAGTAATGTCTCTGCTTTCTAATATGCCGTCTAGTTTAGTCATAGCTTTTCTTCCAAGGAGTAAGTGTCTTTTAATTTCATGGCTGCAGTCACCATCTGCAGTGATTTTGGAGCTCAAGAAAATAAAATCTGTCACTGTTTCCATTGTTTCCCTATCTATTTGCCATGAGGTAATGGGACTGGATGCCATAATCTTCATTTTTTGAATGTTGAGTTTTAAGCCAGCTTTTTCACTCTCTTGTCTTGTTCCCTTTCTGAGTTCCCATGGCAACCCCTGTGAGGCACCCTGTTGAAATGATGTGGTTGCCCTAGGAGACTTTCAAGGGTTTGAGAGCATTTTTGTCTGCCCTCTGCCTGGCTCAACACATTCCATTTGTTGAACTGTTAGCATTGTTAGCTAACTGTTCCATTGTTAGCAATGGAACCAAGCTAACAGGTCCGTCACAAATAAAGATAACTTGCCAATTAAGCTGACTTTGGATTTTAATGTTGTGTTTGAGTTTCAGAAGACTTTGGGGATTTCAGCCTGGCCAGTGTTTTCATATGCTAATAAATTTGAATTGAGACTGACTCATTAATTACATGAACAGATAGTTTTGAGACTTGGAGGAAAGAATAAGCCAAAGGCTTGTACTTTTAGTCACAATATTTATATCACAGTAGATGATTTGAATAAAGGATTTCTGGAGTTGTATTATGGAAGAAAAGCATTTTTATGGTATAAATAATGTATAATTTCATTTCCAAGTTCTCTGAATGGGCAAAATTGTTTTTTCCTGAATCTCTGTACATCAGATATGCATAGATTAAGACGAGATATTTCAGCCCCATTTTCCTTAAAAAAAAAAAAAACTTCTAAGAAGAGATTGTAGGCAAACAGTAATGTTAATTTAGATAAAAAACAATTCTCTGTTATCATTACAGCAACCCAGCTGTGAAACTGTAAGAGGTGTGGGCACAGACATATATATTGGTCTGTTGGGGGAGATAAGTAATATTTTACTCACTCCAGGATAGAATGTTCCCCAGTAGAGCTCTCCGGCCTGGCAGAGAAGTAGACAACAATCTAGCCTGCAGACATGTCTGCTCATCAGTCAGATAGTTGGGCAGGGTTCCCTGAGAGGACAGTCCAGAGACCAACAGAGCCTTTCACCCATGCACTCATCATGGGGGCCGGGACCTGTCACAGTGTAGGCTAGAAACAGGTGACAGCTCCATAAATTCAAAGAACTGCAGTGAAATAACAACAACAAGAGCAGGCTTAAACAGGGGCAAATATTGAACACCTCTCCTAGATCCTGTATGGGATGGACCGCTTGCCCAGAGAAAGCCTCACTGTGGCATCTCCCCTTTCCTTGAAATGTCCATCCTGAGTGGTAAGCCATCTTGCTCACCTATGTGTGTCTGGAGCCTTGTCTCCAGCACAGCAACAGCCATAGCAGCTAGTAAAGGTTTCTCAATAGTTAAAAGGGCCTTGCACAGGAAGACAAGGGAATGAAGAAGTGAGTCCCTCTGCAAAAGCAGTGTGAGAACACCCAGGCTGCAATATATTCTGTGCTCAGAGGTGGCTTGGTGCCTGGATACTGAAGCCACCTCTCTGGAGGATGCTTATAGGATCCATGGCCCTTACCACCATCAGGGGAAAGTCTAAATATAATGGATGCTATTTTTTCTGCTCTTCCTCCCCCTCCTTCCCTGTTGCTTGTGTGTGGCTCAGCAGAGGAAACAGGATGGCCCTTCTAAATTCAGCTTCCTGGAGTTTGATTTTACTTCCATGCCAGGTTCCATATCTATAGTGATCCCATATACACCCTCATTTTCCTTCACCCCAAGTTCCTTGGTGAAGGAAAGCGGTGGCTAAGCGGTAAAGAATCCTCCTGCAATGGATGAGACTCAGAAGAGGCAGGTTCGGTCCCTGGGTTGGGAAGATCCGCTGGAAGAGAAAATGGCAAGCCACTACAGTATTCTTGCCTGGAGAATCCCATGGATAGAGGAACCTGGCAGGATACAGTCCATAGAGTCACACATGACTGAGCAACTGAGCACGCATGCACGCAAAATTTCCTCAAGTATCTGGTTGATCTATCTTCCATCTTCTTTTCTGGCTCTCGCTCATTATCCATGCAATGACCTCTAACAGCTTCCTCTAGGCCTGGACCAGGAGCGGCTTTCTAGCTTTTCATACAATGCCTTTTCTAATGATGGTAGTGGTGATGTTGATAATGATGATGATCTGTTTTGTTTAGCCATTGTTTACTGAACGTCTATTCTATGCCATTTACACATTATTTACTCTCATTTACTCATTATCTGCTTTTATTCTCTGGACATCTTATTTAATAGATGTGACCATCTCCACCTTTTAGATGAGGAAACTGATGATGAGAGAGATCTGGTCACTTCTGGTCATCTTACCATCGGTAACTAGCAAAGCTGCATTATAATTTATGTTCTGTGTGGCCTCAAAGCTCAGGCTACTTCTACTTGACAGCTTTCATGGCAAATGGTGACATGTGGTTCTCCACTGTCATCTCTTTTAGTTCCTCTTCCGTCTGAGTTGGCTTCATGGACTTTTGTTATCTGCTCTTAACACAATAAATGGAGAAGAGAACGGCAACCCACTCCAGTAATCTTGCCTGGAAAATTCCATGTGTTGTAGCCACGCGTTCCGGGAAACAAACTCAGAAGGACAATGCAGATAGTGGAGTGCAGTTATTACACCAGCGGGCCCAAGGCAGAGTCTCCTCTTAGCCAAGGACCCCAACCAGCATTTGTGAAAATCTTTCATATCCCATGTGTACGTGTCTGAAGCCACCAATCCAAATTCCTTGAGACTTACATAAACCAAGGAAAATACAATCCCAATAACCCCATCATTCATGTGCTATGGGCTCAAGTGCTCAAACAGTCAAACAATTAGCCAACAATCAATAAACCTGAGGTTATACTCTGATAGATACAGAAAAATTTATGGCCTGTCTGGAGGAAGGGGTGATTAGTGTATGTTTATTCTTAGGCGATGAGTAATCTAGATATGATCTTCAAGGTTCCCCCGTCTGGAGGGGGTCTTATCCTTCTGTTGTTGTTTTCATAGGCACTAAACACAGAGTTCAGAGTCCATTGGAAAGGTGGTCGAGCATGATCAGCATGAACAGGCCTAAGATGGAGTCCAGGCCCTGTGAATTCCTTCTTCACATGGACAGAGGAGCCTGGCAGGCTACAGTCCATGGTGTCACAAAGGGTTGGACACGACTGAGCAACTAACCAACAACAACACAATTAAAAAAAAAGAAAAGTAATACTTGAGTCTACATAGATTTTTCATGGGGTGCAGATGTGCCCAGGTGCTGACGTGCCCAGGTGCTGACTTATAGGAGCACAGCTGTTCTTTGAGCATCATTGATCCATAGAGGCTAGGATTGGGAAGAAGAGTCCTCCAAGAATGAGGATCCCAGTGGCCAAAGACTATGTAGTCACTGGCAATGGAAGACTTTATCCAAAAAGTCAGGTAAGACTCGTTGCCCCTCAGGGATCAAGGAACACCTGAGACCAGCCACTTTGCAGCAGAGCATGGCACGATCTAGAGAATTCTGCATGGATTCATGTCTTACCCACCTTCCCTTCAACCATGTGAGCCAGAGTGCCCTCTCGTAAATGTGAGGCTACCTTGAAAATGACCAAAGAGAAGAAAAGACACTAGAGAGACTAAGCAATCCTAATTATGAAATCAACTCAGACTCATTAGAGAAAAAAACTACAGATGATCTGGACAAAAAGAAGAAAACAACAAAATTCACAATCCCATACAAATGGCAAGAACAGCTTTTAACATCTTGCAGCAGATACTTTTTTTGTCAAAATGTTTTGCCCATTTTTATTGTTTATTTTCTTTTTTATTGGAGCATAAGTGCTTTACAGTGTTGTGCTAGCTTCTGCTGTGCAACAAAGTGGTGCAGTATACATCTGTCTCTACCTTCTGAACTCTCCCTTTCTCTCCCTCACTATCTTTTCTGTGGTTCTGCTGTTTACTACCCCTATGACCTTGAGAACATTCATCATTTGTAAAGTGAAAGTAACAGTAATATCTACTTGATAAAACTGTGTCAAATACAGTTTTCTATTTTAAATACAAATACAAAATACAAAAGTTTTTAAAAACAGTTTAAATACAAAACTGTTATAAATACAGAAGATGCATAGAAATGTTGGTATACGTAAACACTGAACACATTTTAGCTGTTGAGTTTTTCTTTAAGAGTGTGTAACATATATTGTTTTTAAAGTTAAGCATGTATAGTGAATATCTTTTCATTTCAGTGATACTTTTTCTATGACTTCCTTCTGAAGAGCTGGATAATACTTACGCATATGGCTGGGCTATAATTGATTTAACCAATCCTCTGTTGTTGGGCATTTAGGTTATTTCTGACTCTTCATGCTTACAAATAGTTCTCACACAAATATTCTTAGAGGTATGTATTTGGAACGAAGATTTAACTGTTTCTTTCCAGAAGTGAAGTTTCTTAGTTGAATCACAGGCATATTTAAAACTTTGAGTACCTATTTTCATATTGCTTTCCAATAAGGCTAACTCAAAATTGAGATGCCTTTTAACAAATTCAGCAAAACATATCTGAGTATGTGTCATTTTTCTTCCTTGACAATGTTAAATGTGATTCAAGACAAGATAAAGTTCTGCTGTAAATCAAAGAAATGGAATAAGAGGTCTGACATTTATCTTCCCAGGTACAGTGAAATCTGTAAGAAGTGGGGAAGAAGGGTCTCACCTACTCCCTGGTCTTTGATTACCATATGTCATCATTTCTTTACAAATGCAACAGACACACCTGTCTTTTCTTTGTAAATCATTTGGTAAAGGTTCTTGTTTAAAACATACCTGCAAGTTTTAATACCTGCTAGCATTCTACATAATTGCTACATTCTAACATTAAAAAAAAACAAAACTATTACGCTGAAAACTTCTCCAGTCTTGAGTTTAGTTCTCAGCCCCGCATGGATCATCATGGCTATAACTTCCTTAGGGCTTACTCACAGGAGTGAGAACAGTCTGCTTGGTGCCTGGAAAGACTGAAATACACTAATCTACAGAACTTAATTTAGCAACTACCTGCCAAAGATGAGCTATTGAAGGTTAACTGATCCCTCCCTGGAGACGGTTCTCCTGGCTTAGCTATAACTCTGCAAAGCCTTTCTTTTGCATCTGTTACACACAGGAGGCCAGAGAGAGAAAAAAGACCAACCTGAGACAAATAGAGTCAGCCCTTCTTCCGGATCCCTGCACTACTTAGGAAGGGAGTGTGGGTTCATCTCAGAAATGAACGCACACTTTCTCAAACAGATATTCACAGTCCTCTCCAGATTAAAGCTCCACGGGATAATAATTATCAGACTCAGTCTATTTAACTGTGTATGACAAACCTTGATGCAGAAACATATTGAGCCATAAAATAATAACCTCTTGATCATTTGATTCAGATGTTTCAATATTAATTTTCTAATATTAGATTTCTTTTGTGATGTAAGATGTGCCTTGATAATTTTCCAGGCAAGAGTACTGGAGTGGGTTGCCACTTCCTTCTCCAGGGGATCTTCCCGACCCAGGGATTGAACCGGGGTCTCCTGCATTGCAGGTAGATGCTTTATCATCTGAGCCACCAGGGAAGCTTTGATAATATTAACATTCTTAAATGAATTAATTAGTTCAACAAGTTCTTGATAAACATCTCTGATGGACACAGTACGTTTAAGCAATGCAACTACTTTTCTCTCAAAAGAGCTGAGTCTGAAATAGGCAAAATGAAAACAAATAATTAAAATGTAAGGTAGAGGATGCTCTTGCCACAAGAGACATATAGATTAAGTATGCCAGGATGTCAGAGGAGAGGGAGGTGGTATCAACAGGATGAGCTCGAGGAGAGTTTGCTGAAGGAAGAGGTATTCTGAATGGGTCTGGACACAAGCAAAATTGTTTACTAAGCACAGATTCCTTTTGAGATCCTTTCAAAAGCCTCACCTACTAGAGTTTCCTCCTTTTCAACTTCTCTGTGATATCACAGCCCCATTGACACCTCTTCCCAGTCCCTTTTCTTATTCTGTATCCTACTGGAAGGGTAGGGCAGGAACTGAATTTATTTTATTTTATTTTATTTTTTTAGACCCCATGGACTGCAGCCTACCAGGCTCCTCCGTCCATGGGATTTTCCAGGCAAGAGTACTGGAGTGGGGTGCCATTGCCTTCTCCAAGGAACTGAATTTAAAAGTATCACCCCTAGGTCTCCATTTGTACTTTATTCCTATGAGCACTTTTATGAGTCCTTTAATGTGGAAAAGTGGGCCTGGAGCTGAATTGGAGAGTACGGACAAAAGAGAGTTTGATTGAATTAAGAGAGAAAAATCTAGATTAGAGCAGTAAAAGGACTCAATTCTGGAGGAAGTGTAAAAGGAGAAGAAATGGGAGGGGAGAGGGCTGTTCAGAATCCAGCCGCTGAGAAATTCCCAACGGAGGGCATCTAAATGGTTTCTTAATTTAATTTTTAAATTTGAATTTTCTGAAAAATAAAACAATTTACATAATTCATAAATCAAAATGACGTAGAGGACAGAGTGAAATGTCTTAGTTCAGCTTTTGTTCCTATGCACCCACCACCCCACTCCGACCACTCCCACTAGGCAATTCCTTTTTTACTTCCTAGTATTTCTTTCCAGTGTTTATGCAAATATAAACCAAAATTAATTTATATTTTATTTTCTGCCTTCCAAATATATTTTAATAGTGATGTCTAGTATTCAAGTTATTTGAGCTGTGAAGCAAATCCTTGAAATTTGGTAAACTCTGCTTCACACAACAGTGTTGTATAAGGGTATGGTTGTGTGTGTGTGTGTGTGTGTGTATGTCAAGGAAAGGGACTGAGTTTCACATCTGGGCTGACATGATGTGGAACAGTAACAGGTGAGGGATGGAGAGGTAATCCATGGGGCTTCCCTGTGGCTCAAATGGTTAAGAATATGCCTGCAATTCAGGAGACCTGGGTTTGATCCCTGGGTTGGGAAGATCCCCTGGAGAAGGGAATGGCAACCCACTCCAATATTCTTGCCGGGAGAATTTCATGGACAGAGGAGACTGTCAGACTACAGTCCATAGAGTTGCAAAGAGTTGGACATGAGTCGCAGAGTTGAACACTTACCCTGACTTAACTCAGCAAAGGTGAAATGAAGCCAGAGGTAATTGTGGGAACAAAAACCCACCAAGAATTGGTAGGAACCTTGGGAAGGATGTTGAATCTTCTGCAAAGTTGTGTAGTAGTGGTTGGAATCAATCTTATTCAGCTTTTAGGGAACAGAGCAGCCTCGGTTGATAACTGAATTATACAGTATTGCCTTCAACTAATCCCTAATCAATTATTAACTGGTATACTGGGACTTGGTGATAAAGCAGCATCATTGCCAAGTTGAGAGGCTTAGGTATTTTCTAGAGGCAAATGAGAAGTCACGGGAATGACAGAATCAGACCTTTATTTCAGAAAGTTTAATTTGGCAGCAGAAAAACTAACAATGCTATTCCTGGATTGGGTACTGGCTCTCTATTGCTACATGACGGATTATCTCAAAATGTAGCATCTTAAATGAGTAAGTGTTCTTTGTCTCATAGTTTCTGTAGCTCCAAAATCTGGATGGAGTTACAGGCAGGATTCAGCTCTTCATAGGCATGTGGACTGGGAATCCTAGTTCCTTGATGCCATTGGCACAGAAACCTCCTTTATTCCCCCACCCCTGTGAGCCTTTCCATTGTTCTTGTTTCAGTTGCTAAATCATGTTGACTCTTTGTGGTGCCATGGACGGTAGCCGTCCAGTCTCCTCTGTCCATGGGATTCTCCAGGGAAGAATACTGGAGTGGGTTGTCATGCCCTTCTCCAGGGGATTTTCCCAACCCAGGGATCAAACCAGCATCTCCTGCATTGCAGACAGTTTCCTTACCTCTGAGCCACCAGGGAAGCCCAAGAACCTTTCCATAGGGCAACTCATAACATGGCAGCCAGTGTCCATCAAAGCCAGTGGGAGAGAGCAAGAAAGGGCAAGCAGGATGGAAACCAGTCTTTTGTGTAACCTAATCACAAAAGTGATTTCCCACCCATGTGCCATATTCTGTTTACTATGTTATTCTATTCATTCAAAGTGAGTTGCCAAGCCCAGGGCACATGCAGGTGGAGGGGATTATTCAATGGTGTAAATATCAGCAGGCAGGGATCATTGGGAGCCATTTGAGGGGTTACTTCAACCTAGTAAGCTAGAAATAGGGCAGCATTGCAGTAGGTGGTTTCTGTCAGGCAGAGACAGGGGAGTGATGTGAAAATGAAGACAAGGTTAGAATTGCCAGAACTTGCAAGCAGATTGGATGGGGGATGGATGGAAGAAAAGCATCAAGCCTGACTAATTGGGATGAATGCCAGGGGAGACACAGAGAGAAATAAGAAGAAGCAGATTTGGGAGAAATGTCTATGAAGGAGAATAGATTTTAACAGACTCAGCCTTAAGGAATCAGAAGAGAAAGAAATGAGAATCCTTTTAGTTCTGTTCATTTGCAGTAGCTGGTGTTGAAGCAAGACTGTGGACTGGAGTCAGACACACAGGCTTCAAATAACAACTCACCCCATCATCACAAGTCCCAGCCTAGTGGACAAACTACCATGAGTCTCAGCTGCTGTTCCGTTAAATGTGGAAGCCAACTCCTAGCTCTTTTGTTTGTTTTCAGATCTACATGAAATCACCTCTTCAAAATTCCTAGTACAGAGTAGGTGCTCAATAAACAGAACTGAGTATGGTTCTCCTACACATTCTCAAAAGCAGGTATGAAAATTTTCTATCAGAATCATCTTACAACCATCAAATATTCCCTTCCCCTTGTATCATATTACTTTAACTTGAACAACTGTATTCATGAAGTTTACTTCTAAATAACTGTACAGCTAAAAATCATTTTATAGGTATAGATTATATATATATATATATATATATATATATATATCTTAATCATGTCATACAAATGCACTCAAGTGAGGGTACCTAAACATTTAGACTGTATCACTAGCTTATTATTCCTCATGTGCATAATTTACTGTATTGCTTTCCTTCTCTTTCATTTTTTTTTTTGAAGTCCTACTCTAATCTCTATGTATAATGTTATTTTTAATGGCCTCTCTTTTTATTCTATAGAAAGACAGATTAATAGATATATATATTTAAGACTAGACTGCATTTGAAGGCCTGGGCTTGAATCCTGACTATCCTTTTCATCAGCCACATATATTTTTTTGGGCTCCAGCTTCCTCATTTATAATAGGGACAGTATGCTGCTGCTGCTAAGTCACTTCAGTCGTGTCCGACTCTGTGTGACCCCACAGACGGCAGCCCACCAGGCTCCCCCGTCCCTGGGATTCTCCAGGCAAGAACACTGGAGTGGGTTGCCATTTCCTTCTCCAATGCATGAAAGTGAAAAGTGAAAGTGAAGTCGCTCAGCCATGTCTTACTCTTCACGACCCCATGGACTGCAGCCCACCAGGCTCTTCCACCCATGGGATTTTCCAGGCAGGAGTACTGGAGTGGGTAGGGACAGTATGACTTGCCTTATATCTCTACAGAGGAAATGGCTGAGAATTATGCAGGTGGAAATTGTCATCAACCTTGTCTTCATCGTAGCAAATCAGAGGGCTGGGCTGAATTATGATATCTGAGTACTTAAGCATCAGGGCAGAGTGAGTTTGGCAAGTGCTTGGTGTCGCCCACTGAGCAGTATGACGGGTGGTCGGGTGAAAAGATGCGGCCCAATCAGAGCTCATCACACACATCGCCGTTCGAATGCGGCAGGGAAGAAGCATATCACAAAAATGATAATCATCTTTACACTATTTGATCAGTATTTCCAATACTGTTTCTGACTTCCTCTCATTTTTAACATTTTTAAATAATTGTACTGAGTTCAGGAGTTTCAGGACAGGCAGAAAGGAATAACATATTTGACCGATCAGTGGAGACAGAAATGGACATTGATGCAAATTTTATTCTTTCTTCTTGTACCAGAAATCTTGAGGCCTACAAAAATCCATGAGGCTTGAAATTTCACATGTAAATTTTGCTAAACAGGTTTTCCAGCACTTTTGTGTAAGTTTGCAGCTAATTGCTAACATTAAGAATTCAAACTGTACTAGGTGCTGTACTTTACATTCATTAACTTGTCTAATCTCTGCAACCACCCAGTCAGGTAGGTATCATCACCCCCTTTTACAGCTGAGAAAACTGAGGCATAGGCTGACCTTCTGGGAGTCTGTGGGCAGTGACAGAGCTGGGCATTGATATCTATGCAGCCTTGCTATGAAGCCCACACTCTTAGCCATTAGGCTAAATTTCAAGTTCCAAATAACTGTTTTCAAAGCGTGATCTGCCCCTTCTTGGCCTCAGAATTACCCACAAGTCTTCATAAAACACTAAAACATAAAAAATATGATGGAGTTGGTAGCCATTCCCTCTCCAGACTGACACTGCACTTCACTCCTGCTCAGCTGGATTGGCATGCCTAGAGGTGAGCCCTAGAAACCTGTATTTTAGCAAGGATTCACATTATTTTGATGCAGACTAAAGTTTAAGAAATAACGCACAGCCTCACACTTTCTGTGGGTCAGGAACTATTGTATGCTGGGTCCTGCTTATTTTCTCCACCATCAGGACCACTGATGGACCCTCGTTGAAAGCTCAGTCCATGCAGTCTCCCAGTCTGTTCTGCAGATCTCTGATTTCATGGAGGCAGTGGCATCCAGTCTTACTACCCCAGGTCTGCTCTGACTTTAGGCACCAGGGATATCACCATTTCCGCCTTGCTTTGCAAAGTTAATTTCAAGCAGACTTTTTCCCCTTACTCATCTTGTGTGGTCTGAGATGCTTTCTGAGAACCTACTCTTCTGGCAAGAAGCTTGGGGCTCGGTATGAAGGGATGTTTGTCCAGACGTTGTGAGGTTAGCTCCTGACACTTACTTGCTTCGTCTTCACTCTGGCATTAGCTTCTTGATACTCTTGTCTGAGGTCTCCTCTGCCCATCTACTGCCTCATCCTCTCAGCTCCTTCACTCTGGCATTAGCTTCTTGATACTCTTGTCTGAGGTCTCCTCTGCCCATCTACTGCCTCATCCTCTCAGCTCCTGCTCCACCTCGCCTCTCAGGGTCCCTCCCTGCCTCTCCTGGTCCTCTTTGTGCCGGTCACTTTCATGAAAATGACCGCGTCTGATATGAACAAACGAGAGACCTCCCATCTTAGATGCTACCCACGTTGGCTAGACCTCCCGCCCGATACTATTCTAGCCTCATGATTCCTGTCTGGAGGACTCCAGGGCTGCGCCTTCCTTTCCCTCTCTTTGAGCTTTCCTGCCTCCTGAGGTTGCGGTCCTACCCCGTTGCCCCATCTGAAACCCTGCACTGGGTTGCTACTCCCTTGTCAATATTGCTGCCTCAGTGTGGCATGCATAGCTCTAGACACCTTTCGGCTGCTTTGGGGGACTGGTTCTTTCTTGCTCCAGGGTCATCTCTGTTCCCAGTGCTATAACTCATGGTCTGGAATATTCTCTGCTTCCCTGTCTTCCACTTCCAACTCTTTCTTAAGTGAAAGAAAGATGGGTTTCTGAGAAGCTGCTCTTCTCCTGGCAAGAGAGAAGTTTCACTTCCAACTCTTTCTTAACTCTTTCTTTCTTTCGTGCCATTGTTACTTCTTCTTTTCACCCCTCTTGATTTTTAATTCTTGGTCAAATGTTCCCCTTAAGAAATCCCCACCACCCTGTGTTCTGTCACAGACCTCCTCACATTGTAGTGACCTTTTCACTTAGACACAGTTGTTCCTGAATTCTGAGTGCCATGATGTCAGGGAGTCAATCTTCACACTGTAGCCTTAGTGCCCATAGTTCTTTTTTTTTTAATTCAATTACTTTATTTTTTTTTCCTTTTAATTGGAGGCTAATTACTTTACAATATTGTAGTGGTCTGTGCCATACACTCACATGAATCAGCCATGGGTGTACATGTGTACCCCATCCTGAACCCCCTTCCCACCTCCCTCTCCATCCCATCCCTCAGGGTCATCCCAGTGCACCAGCCCTGAGCACCCTGTCTCATGCATCGAACCTGGACTGGTGATCTGTTTCACATATGATAATATACATGTTTCAATGCTATTCTCTCAAATCATTCCACCCTTGCCTTCTCTGACAGAATCAAACAGTCTGTTCTTTATATCTGTGTTTCTTTTGCTGTCTCGCTCATAGTTCTTCAGTAAACATTTACTAAATAAGTGAATGATAACTATTTTCCCAGATGCTGCTCCATGCCCATTTGAATCAAATACTTCCTGCTCTGACATGAATCATGGCCATGTTTTGATGCCTGATCTGAGCCCTTGTGATACTACATGCGTGGCCCTCTACATTCTAGATGTGACATGGCTGCCATCCCTTCCAAATGCTGCATCTGACAAGTGGGTTGTCCCCTGAAGGACAGTAGTTGGTCTCCGTGTGGTGTGTTTGGTTCCATGATGTACTCCTCCCCCGTAGGCCCTTCCCTGTTCTAGTTACTGTCCTGTGTGTGGTAGGAGGCCTCCAAGATGGCCCTCGATGACTCATCTCCTGTACTCATGCCTGCATTATACTAAATAAAGCTGATCCCCTTACCTTTCACGGTTCTGAGCTGGAACAAACTTCTGACCCACTGAAGCATAATACAAATGCTGAAACAAGGTACAATTTTGCTCTAAAGGAAACACAATAAAACACAGGATTCACGTTTGGCTTTTCAGATGCAGGGCTAATTCTACACCTCAAGAAAATCCACTAGTCAATTGAAAAAAGAGAGGCAAGAGGACTGAAAATAGCTACAATAATAAAGGGGCATCTATATGAGTCAGATATTTCTCAACCTAGGAAGGTAAGGGTTGAAAGGAAATATAATGTAAGTCTTTAATATCCTACGGGAGCTGGACAAGTTAAAGAGGAGTTGTTCATCTGATGATGGTGTGAATGCTTAGGTCTTTAACAAGATGGTCTTTGTGGATGTCTTGTCCATATTTGGAATATAAAAAAAGCATCCATGCCAAGAAATATATGTTTTTTAATCATACAGACCTTTCAAGTCGACAACATAAATAGATACGTGTAAAACTTACACAAATTATAAGCTTGGAAGACAATGATGTGAAAAGGTAATATCTCATCCTCTCATCAACTAGCCCTTAGTCTTAGGGGATTAGAGCGTTCTTACATTTTTGCAACATCCTCATCCACATTAGCCTTTTAACTAGTGCTCTCAGTTTCACCCGTGCCCCTTTTCAAGACAGCTGGCATGTTTGTTTTAAAATATAAACCAGATCACCTGTCCTTTGCTGAAGCCCTTCAGGGCCTTCTCCTTGTCCCTGCCATAAAGCACAGCCTCCTCACTGTGACTTACAGGTCCTGCAGCCTGGACCCTGCCTCTTCTGCCCCTTCGTCCCCCCACCTCCCGCCTCTTCCGCGCACTTTCCTGTACTCCTGTGTTCTGGCTTTGGCACCGGGAGTGCCTCCCAGGGCCGACTTGCTCTCCTTTTTCTAACACCTCCTAGAAAGGCCTCCACTGAAAAATCCCATCAGAAGTATCCCATACAAGGTAAGTGCCATTCGGTTACTCAGTTGTTCTCCTTCACAGCATTTATCTGAAATCATTTTTCTTACTTGTTTATTGTCTGTTTACGTCACCAAGCTCTAAGTTTCAAATGCCTTGTTCCTCACTGTACTCCCCAAGCCGTGCACACTGATAGACGTTTATCAGCATCAGCAGCAGAGTCATGAATGTGATGAAACGGACGACTTAAATGGCAGATATGCATGGAAAATTTCCATAACCAACACTATTTCACAAACTCTTCCCTGCCTCTTTGTCTTCCTCCCTCTGTCCCTTTCCCAACACTTTCTGTCTTTCATTTCTCTATGGCTTGAAATGTGTAAAGTTTCAGCTTCAAACTTGGCTGCTCATAGAAAGTGCAAGACACTTGTATTCTGCTCTCAACTCCTGATGGAAAGACTACATGAGTCTTTACTGCTGGCTCATCGCCTCCCTTAGTTTACCTGTCAGTGTCATGAGCACTCATGCTCTTCTTGGTACTTCTTAGTGTATTTGGTTCAGAGGTGCTTTTCCTGTGGTGGAGTACTACTAATGCGTGACAGCAAGTGCTGAGTGGGGGAGGGAAGGTGCCATGGTCGGCAGTACTATTAATAGTCATTTGGGAAACAGAGCTCCACAGGGTGAGACTCACGTCCAACCCACCTGAGCCTTCTCATAGCACTGCCATGGGAATGATATTCACCGAATTCTGTTCCCTTTTCCTTTTTCCAAGCTGCAGGTTGACATGACCCTAATTAATATAAATAAAACAATAATACTTTATTTATTTTATTTGTTAAATTGTGTTGTCTTTATTTTGGTAAGTTTTCATTCAGTTATTCTTTTCATTAAATTCATTATATGTAAAACTAAGGGAAAAGAATTCATTTCATTTTCCATCTATACTTTTCTCATACACATTGCTGCTGGTGCTGCTGCTAAGTTGCTTCAGTCATGTCCGACTCTGTGCGACCCCATAGACGGAAGCCCACCAGGCTCCCCCATCCCTGGGATTCTCCAGGCAAGAACACTGGAGTGGGTTGCCATTTCCTTCTCCAATGCATGAAAGTGAAAAGTGAAAGTGAAGTCGCTCAGTCATGTCTTACTCTTCACGATCCCATGGACTGCAGCCTACCAGGCTCCTCCACCCATGGGCTTTTCCAGGCAAGAGTACTGGAGTAGGTTGCTATTGCCGTCTCCGTCCCATACACATTACCTGGGATAATAAATTTTGCATTATAATTAAATGTTAAAATCAAAATTAAGGCCTGAAAAAAAAGCCGATTGTGTTAACTTTGAAATTCGGAAGCCAGAAGAATAAATATTAAGAAAAGACCTTTTATTTTTTTAAATAAAATTATCTCCCAAAGGGTTAAAAAGTGTTCTTATGCTTATTTTGCAGATTTTACTTACCTATAACTTGATTTATTAATGAATTATCATTAATCAGAATTGAGTACATATACATGATTACACAGTCTTCCCTTGTGGCTCAGCTGGTAAAGAATCCACCTGCAATGTGGGAGACCTGGGTTCGATCTCTGGGTTGGGAAGATCCCCTGGAGAAGGGAAAGGCTACCCACTCCAGTATTCTGGCCTAGAGAATTCCATGGACTGTATAGTCCATGAGGTTGCAAAGAGTCAGACACAACTGAGTGACTTGCACTCCTATGATTACATACCCACAATTCTGACTTTAAAAGCGGTGTAAAAACCAAAAGAGTGTTTGTTTGTTTGTATTTGTGGCAAACTTGTTTGGCAACAAAATCTTACCTGAACTTAAGTGAGGCTGTTCATTATATTCATTTATTTCACCAAGTGTGAACAGCCAAACATTTTACTGCAGAAACATTAATGTGTTTGATTGGAGAGTGCTGCCTCAGCCCCCTTGAAAGTGTTATTTAAAACATTTTATGCCCTTTATTACCTTTGAAAAACAGAAACACTTGAATTCAAGAACACACGCAATATCCAGGTTTGCAGATAGAAGATCAAGAACCTGTTATCATGGAATCATCAGTAAATGTTTATATTGGAAGGTGCATGGGTGCTCAGTCGCTCAATCGTGTCCAACTCTTTATGATCCCACGACTGTAGCCCACCAGCCTCCTTTGTCCATGGAATTCTCTAGGCAGGAATACTTGAGTGGGTTGCCATTTCCTTCTCCAGAGGATCTTCCCAACTCAGGATCAAACCTGAAGCTCTTGTATCTCCTGCATTGGCAGGCAGATTTTTACCACTGCACCACCTGGGAAGCCTATGAGAAAATACATTCCAACCTCATTTTGTGAATGAGGACTCTGAGTTCAGAGACTGGCAGTAACCTGCCAAAGGTCTTACTACTCGGTTAGCAGCAGAGATAGAAATAGACTCCACTTCCAAGGTGCTCAAATCCTGGGCTCCTTCTACTCACAGCCCTTTAATGAGCTCCTCTATGGTGGCTGGGATTTCTAAACAAATGAAATATACATGAGTGCATCCTGTGCTCAAGACTCGCTATTGCCACGTGCAGGGAGACGCAGCCTTGTGCACATACCTATGTATGAGAGAAACAATGTCCCTCTTTTCTTCCCAAATTGATCCCTATAAAACTAATCTGCTGATCAGCACAAGCACAGTCGCCACCACAGCCTTCCTGATTTGTTAGGCACCGTTCCAAACTCTAAAACAGGCAATGTCCTTGACCTTACACACCATCTTAACTTCACTGTCGGACTGGTTTCTTTTAAAAGCATTTCAGAATGCGTGTAAGCTTTCAGTCAATCACTAGAAATTTACTGGGTTTCTCCTCTGTGCTTAGGACTGCGAAGTGACTAAATCACTGATTTTCAACTGGGATGATCTGCCCTCCAGGGAATATTTGGAATGCCTGCTTGCATATTTACTTTCCACAGCTTGGAGAACACTACTGGCCTTAGTGGTCTAGTGGGTAGAGGCCAGGATTGCTACCTAACACCCTATAATGCACAGGACAACCTGTGGCTAAGATCAAGAAACTCCAGGACCACATACACACTATCATCCTCTGCTTCAGAGAATTTATACTCTAATTGCAAACCAGCAACCTAACACTCATGAAGTTATGAAAAATAATTAAATACTAAATTCAGTGCCCTGAAGATTTGGAGTCAGCAGACTAAAGGTCAAGCCCCACCCTACCACCTACTTCCCCTGTGACCTCTGGAAAATCATTCAGCATTTGGGGCCTCAGTTTTCTTATCTCTAAAACAAGGCTATTGATAACTAACCTGCATACTTTGTCAGATTGCTGTGTCAGAAGAGATAGTGATTTTGAAAATACTTTGAGAACTACAAAACATTATATAAATATAGCCCTAGTCCTGCCATTCTCTATAACACTGTCTTTTACCCAGTGCAGACAGATGTGTTCTGCACTTACCAGTCTAGCACTGAACTTGTAGAAATGCCCATAGTGAGCACAGTGAAGGGCCCATTACCCACTGGTGATCCACGTCAGGAACCCCGCATCCTTCTGATCCCTTTTCCCCCTCTCATTTCCCAGTCAGTCACTGAGTCTTGGGGCATCTCTCTCTATACATACATATATTTTTTCTTTTTTAAAGGGGGTAAATGCAGGAATAGGAATCCAAATTAATCCAGGTACTCACTGATACAATTGCACTCATCTCACACGCTAGTAAAGTAATGCTTAAAATTCTCCAAGCCAGGCTTCAGCAATACCTGAACTGTGAAATTCCAGATGTTCAAGCTGGTTTTAGAAAAGGCAGAGGAACCAGAGATCAAATTGCCAACATTTGCTGGATCATGGAAAAAGCAAGAGAGTTCCAGAAAAACATCTATTTCTGCTTTGTTGACTATGCCAAAGCCTTTGACTGTGTGGATCACAATAAACTGTGGAAAATTCTGAAAGAGATGGGAAGACCAGACCACCTGACCTGCCTCTTGAGAAACCTGTATGCAGGTCAGGAAGCAACAGTTAGAACTGGACATGGAACAACAGACTGGTTCCAAATAGGAAAAGGAGTACGTCAAGGCTGTATATTGTCACCCTGCTTATTTAACTCATATGCAGAGTACATCATGAGAAATGCTGGGCTGGATGAAGCACAAGCTGGAATCAAGATTGCTGGGAGAGATATCAATAACCTCAGATATGCAGATGACACCACCCTTATGGCAGAAAGTAAAGAAGAACTAAAAAGCCTCTTGATGAAAGTGAAAGAGGAGAGTGAAAAAGTTGGCTTAAAGTTCAACATTCAGAAAACCAAGATCATGGTATCTGGTCCCATCACTTTATGGCACATAAATGGGGAAACAGGGGAAACAGTGGCTGACTTTATTTTTGAGGGCTCCAAAATCACTGCAGATATTGATTGTAGCCATGAAATTATAAGACACTCCTTGGAAGTAAAGTTATAACCAACCTAGATAGCATATTAAAAGGCAGAGACATTACTTTGTCAACAAAGGTCCATCTAGTCAAGTCTATGGTTTTTCCAGTGATCATGTATGGATGTGAGAGTTGGACTATAAAGAAAGCTGAGCACTGAAGAATTGATGCTTTTGAACTGTGGTGTTGGAGAAGACTCTTGCGAGTCCCTTGGACTGCAAGGAGATCCAACCAGTCCATCCTAAAGCAGATCAGTCCTGGGTGTTCATTGGAAGGACTGATGTTGAAGCTGAAACTCCAATACTTTGGCCACCTGATACAAAGAGCTGACTCATTGGAAAAGACCCTTATGCTGGGAAAGATTGAGGGCAGGAGGAGAAGGGGACGACAGAGGATGAGATAGTTGGATGGCATCACCAACTCAATGGACATGGGTTTGGGTGGACTCCAGGAGTTGGTGATGGACAGGGAGGCCTGGCATGCTGCGGTTCATGGGGTCGCAACAAGTTGGACGACAGAGTGACTGAACTGAACTCACTTATAAGCCTAATGTTGAATCACAGACTAGTGCCATGACACTTAATTATGCTTTTTTGTCTTCTTCCTAATCTTGCATCTTGCTTTCAGCCCCTTGAGATTTCTTCCTTGATTCTTTGGAAGAAAATATCTTCCTGGAGACTCTTAGAGTGGAAATCAGGAGGTAAATGAAGGCATGTGAGGTTGTCATTGGAAGTCTAGGAAAGGAGGCTAGACCTTTGGAATCTTTGAGAACCTCTCAGACATCTTTCTAGAAAACAAGAGCTAGTTGGCCAAGCTGGGAACACCTGCCATATATGAAGAGAGCACCACAATCTATTACACTGTGGAGTATGAACTTTTTATAAGAAAAGATTTACAACAGTTTAATTACTTACCTCCTAAAAGATGTTTTTTTTCTCTGAAATTATTTCTAATAGTGTAATCGAACCCAGGTCTCCTTCATTGCAGGCAGATTCTTTTCCAGCTGAGCCACCAGGGAAGCCCAAGAACAGTGGAGTGGGTAGCCTATCCCTTCTCCAGCATATCTTCCTAACCCAGGAATCAAACCAGGGTCTCCTGAACTGTAGGCAGATTCTTTGCCAGCTGAGCTACCAGGGAAGCCCAAAGTGTAGTAGACTTGCATTGCATTAGGCACTCAGTCATGTCCAACTCTTTGTGACACATGGACTGTAGCCCGCCGGGCTTCTCTGTCCATGGGATTCTCCAGGCAGGAACACTGGAGTGGATTGCCATGCCCTTCTCCAAAGCGTAGTAGACTATCTATAGCAATTAAAAACATTTTGATTTGTAAAAGTTTTAAAGGCACATCTATTATGACATGTCAAGTGATGCAGACAGGAAGAAAGAAAAGGAAAAATAGTCCATCCCTGCATGAAGAGAAGAATTGCACCTGTGTGTATGAGAAAAGAGAAGGAAAATGACTTTTTTCAAAAACTGATCGGTACAGATCAGTTCATAGAACCAAATTCACCTTTTAAATGCTTATAGTATGATGTTTTAGTGTGGGTACAAACAAATAAGTGACATGATTTATTTTTATTTTCTTTCCCTTGGTGTTTTAAGCTCATGGTAATGTAAAATATCATCACACAGAAGTGTTTAGATGAAATGTCCTTCACAAATTCCCAGTGTCACTCAATGTGATATAAATGGTTATGATACAATTAAATTATATTACTGGCTTGGTATTAAGAAAACCCTTTGAGGTTTTTGTTTTTTTTTTACACTCCATGTCCCTCAGAAATGCTGTATTTTTCCCATGACATACACATTTTCCTTATTACATAGGATCCTGTACGTCCTGATTTGGCCCTATCCGCAAAGCAAAGAGAATAATCTTTCCTGGTTGGGCAGTTGGCTCAGCCATCATGCCCCCTAGCACAAAGAACCAGACTGGAAACTGGCTTTTAACCGTGAACACTCAGTGACCTTTCTCTTTTCAGGCTGCATGTCTCTTTGACTCTAGTTTTCTCCTTTTTTGGGGGAGACGGTAGTGTGGTTAACTGAGAAGCACGGAGGTGGGGTGAGCTAGATGGTGGCACTCGGGTAAAGAATCCACCTGCCAATGCAGGAGATGAAAGAGTCATGGGTTCGATCCTTGGGTTGGAAAGAATCCCCTGGAGTAAGAAATGGCAAACCGTGCCAGTATTCTTGCCTAGAAAATTCCATGGACAGAGGAGCCTGGCAAGCTACAGTTCATGGGGTCACAGAGAGTCTGACTGAACATGAGCACACATGTAGATAGACTTCACTTTATAAATTATGAGGACTCTGTGTTTACTCATATACACTACACCCTGTCATATAAACTAGATTATTCTATTAGGTTTGATATCATTTCCTAGGGCCTTATATTTCACATTTAACAGTTTCCTCTCTGATGTTCATGCTCGTGGGTTTGCACTGATGACATTAATGTCAGACAGATATCTGCTGAGTTTACATTACTGAGGAGGTTTCCCCTGTAAAACCATATACCAGAGTGAAACTTGCCCCCTTCACACTTCTAATACTATTCCCAGGAAAAATCTCTTTCTAACACAGAAATAGCCCATTCTCTATTCTTTCTTTCATTGAGCTCCATCTAATGGCAAATCTGTGATTTTTAACATGGAGGGAAATTCCTAGTCTCCAGATAAAAGGTAAACTCCCCTAAAGAGATCAAAGAAACTGAACATGGGCTTTTCTCAATAACAATAAGAAGCCTTGGGTTTTCTCATCTGCTTCATCAGGGTTAACCTGATTGGGCTGATTGCTGCTCTGAGCACAGAGAAAGCCAACACAGAGGAAAGCATATGCTTTCACTTAACCGTGTCATAAAGCAACACACCCCCAGTGCACAGCTCCAAGCAATGTTTGCCAGGGGTTGGAGCTATCCAACTGTTCTAAAGGCCAAGTCGGATCGGAAAATTGCAGACTTGAGACTGAAGACTGCAGGAGGTCTCTCTAGCAGCACTTTACTGGGGTACTTTATAATAAGGAGACAATGTAGAAACATACAGAAAATGCACGCAGTGGTGGACATGCATGTCAAAACGGAAACAGGAAGAACAAAGACACGACACCTCACCGGTCACTCTTAGAAGAGTGGAGAGACCACAGCTGCAGCTGGCAGGGTGTCATTCAGTAGCTGCTGGAGGCACTCTCTGCTGAGTCACTGGCCTTGGCAACATGAATTGGCCAGACCGGGTAGGCAGGTGATGGAGAGAAAAAAAAAAAGCCTGCTCTGTAAGTAGCAAGACCCTTTCCTAGGACTTTTTATTTAGTCCAATCATTTCTTCTTTATGTTTCTTATATCTGAGCCATTCAGAAAATACTGTAAATATATTTATTTATAAACATCTCATATGATGATTGCAAATATGTCAGTCTCCAGGGAGAAAGAGGCTTTTTCTTCCTTCTCATTTTCCTTTCTCTCCAAACATACAGGACAAATGCACCCCCCCCACACACATACATACACATATAGCTGCTCAGAAAGGATTTATGGTTATGATTGAAAAAATTATTAAAGACTCCAACACCAGAAATGACATAATACAGAAAAAGTGAGCAGGACTCCATCCTCAGCACCCTGGTCCCTTGTCTGCGACCACAGCATCTGATGTGCATAGAGGCACCCTTGTCCTCAGCAGGGACTCAGGTTGCCATGTGAGGCGGACCCCTCCGGGAGACTTTGCCAGCTCTCATCTTGTGCCTTTATGCTTAATTGGAAAGATTTTCTATCCCACAAGTGAGCCAATAACTGTTTCCGCTGAAAGACTGTGAAAGGTGGGAATGCTCCATCCGGAAGCAGCTGTTTGAGTTCCTAAACACCCATCAGGCCAGCTGGAGTCGCTTTATTATCTCTTTGTCATCGGGATGAGGTGGCTTCCTATAGAGGATCCTGGCTCCTCAAAGGCCTGCGTTTCCAGTGTCTTTCTATATTTACCTGTAACAGTGGGACTTTGCTTCTCCAGGCAAAAGTAAATGATTGTTACAAAGATGATCTAAGCACCGAGGTGACTTCAAAGGAGAGGCAGGAAATGTAGTCGTGTCACTCCATTTCATTTCATTTAACATCAATCCCCTCCTCTAAATCCCCTCTACCAGGGGGTTTGACTTTCAGCTACAATTTGTTTGCTAAGAAGGAAATTCTTGTCCCAGACCACCTTCTCTCAAAGGGCATCGGTAACAGTGTCTATAAGGAAATCTGGATTTAGAGAAATAAGAAATAAATGCCTTCTGTATCCTCCTGTGGACTTCCCTGGTGGCTCAGATGGTAAAGAATCTGCCAGCAATGAAGGAGAGCTGGGTTCAATCCCTGGACTGGGAAGAACCCCTTGAGAAGGGAATGGCAACCCACTCCAGTATTCTTGCCTGGAGAATTCCATGGACAGAGGAGCCTGGAGGGCTATCGTTCACAGGGTCTCTAAGTGTTGGACGTGACTGAGCGACTACAAACACACACATCCTCCTGTAAAGATCATATTGCCTCCCTGGGAAGGGCCAGATTGCTGCCCTGGAGGTGTTTCATAGCACAATGGGAACTGACCTTCATTTTGAACTTTATTTCTTTACCCCTCCCCAGAACACAGCCATTCACACATGGCTACTTTGCAACAAACACCCACACTGTGTCTTTGGCCTAATGGTAATCATATGGGCCCATAATCCTCTTCCTTCCCTAAAACAGAGGAAGATGTATTTCCTCAATTCTTCTCATTCATCCACCCACAGAGAAGATTTCAGGTTGGTCGGGAGATAAAAGGCTCAGGATATGAGACATCAACATTTAAGCCCCATCATTCTTCCGGCAGATAACTGCCACTCTTCAACTGGGCTTGCCTGGCTATATTGTCAGAACTTCACTCAGCTGCAAGTAACAAAGAATTGGCCCCCAAATGACTTAAGAGCATAAAGATGATCTCCCAGAAACCTTTAGTTTATATTTTATTGTTCATGATGGTGTGACTCTGCCACACTTAATTCTGAGACTTCACAAAGCTGAGACTTTCAGTTCAACACGTTGTTGTTGTTGTTTGGTTACTCAGCTGTGTCTGACTCTTTGCAACCCCATGGACTGTAACCCACCAGGCGCCTCTGTCCATAGAATTCTCCAGGCAAGAATACTGGAGTGGGTTTCCATTTCCTTCTTCAGGGGATCTTCTCGACCCAGGGATCGAACCCACATCTCCTGCACTGGCAGGTGGATTCTTTACCACTGAGCCACCAGGGAAACCCCAGCACACTGTTACCTTGAACAAAATTAATAAGGAAGTAGGGGGCAAGACAATTGGATTTTGAGTAGGACAAGATTAGTGATGGCTGCAATCTCAGTGTCTATCATTGTGCCCAGAAGATAGTAAATTGTACATTTTTATTGAGTGAAGTTTTAATATGTTAAAAAAAAAAGACATGGTCTAACTCTAAAATAATAAACTCTTTTCAAGTGTCACTAATATTTTTGACTGTGAAAATTTCATGATCATGGAGATAAGCATACAAGGCAAAAATTGATTTAATTCTTTTTGAATCTTGCCCTTCTTCATGAAATAGAAAGAGAACTCAGAAGGTCCTTAACATACTTCAGCTCTCCCTTTAATAACTGTAACTCTCAGAGTTACAAGGATCTTGACATCAGCTCTTCCCTCAATAATTTTTATGAATCCCAAGGACAATGACTCTGATAAGCCTCCCAGGTGGCTCAGTGGTAAATAATCTGCCTACTAATGCAGGAGATGTGGGTTCAATCTTGGGTTGGGAAGATTCCATGGAGGAAGAAATGGCAACCCCCTCCAGTATTCTTGTCTGGGAAATCCCATGGATGCACAAACAGATCTGAGACTGTTTCTATAATTTTAAAGAAAATTGTCACAAAGACAGAATATCAAGTGTTAGCCTTATCTTGGGACTGTCTTTATTTTTTAGATCTTGATCATGGATGAGTTTTCATAAAAAAGAGGTGTCCAAAGGTGTCTTTGACTTCAATAGAGTCTTGAAAATTCAACTCAATATGGAGTTACTTCCCCTGTATTCCAGGGATGGTGCTGGGCTCTGAGAATGCACAGAAGAATCATATACTGTTTCTCTTCTCAAGAAGTGTGTATGCCAGCGTTGAGAGGCATTTCTCGTGTGCTGAGTGCTATTACAGGTGGACAAACATGGTGCTGTAAGACACTTGAGAGGATGGGACTAGATCCACCTGGAGAAGGGTCTTCAAGGTTGTTAGAGGGCTCTGAGTTCAGTGTAGAGTAGGACTTAATCAAGTAGAGGGATGTGGTGGAAAACTTTATCCTTTGCCCTTGGTTCATATTAAAATAATGGCAATATGCACAAGGCAAGAAAGAAATTAAGCGTGAAAGACTCAGTGTTTGGGAGAGCAGAAGTTTGCATTTGAATTAATATTATACCTTTGGAGGTTATTAAAGCTGTTCTAAATTATAGTTGTGCTTAGAAGAGTGGACAGACCCCCAGCTGCAGCTCACAGAGTATCATTCTGGCACTTCACTGCCACAGTCCCTGGAGAAAGGAAAAAGACTGGTAGGGATTTTGTAGGCTGCATGAACATTCTAAAGACCAAAGAGTTAAACCCTTTCCACCCCCACCACCAACCTTCCTTTTCACTTGAGAAAAAATTTGGGAGTTTAAAGTCACAGGCAACTTTCCCTTAACTTCGTAATGGTGGGTTGGGAACTGCCATTGGGCTCCTTGGAGAACAGAACATCTCCCAAACTAAAGATTCTCAGAGTATAGCACTGACTTCAAAATATTTGAAAGGCTATTTAAAAATAAATCAGACTCAAGGGCAGAGGGGGTTAGAGAGGGTGGGACGAATTGAGAGTAGCAGTAAAACATATACATTACCATATGTAAAACAGATAGCTAATGGGAAGTTACTGTATAACACAGGGATTTCAATGCAGTACTGTGACAACCTAGAGGGGTGGGAGGTCAAGAGGGAGGGGACATATGTATACTTACAGCTGATTCACATTGTTGTATGGCAGAAACCAAGACAAATATTGTAAAGCAATTACCCTCCAATTAAAATTTTTAAAAAGTAAGTCAGCATAGCTATCTTCTGTAGTAATTAAAAACACCCAAATATTTATAGAATTCAAATTTGAAAGGCTGGAGAAAAGGTAAAGAGCACTGTGACAAAAATTTTCAGACTGAAATGCAGTCCCTGCTAGAAGGTAATAGCTGTTTCTCTGACAGCCTGAGAAGAAATTCAGGCTCCCTCCAGCCTCAACTGTCATTCCTTTTCCTCAGCTAGCATCAGGGGAGCAGAAGGGAATGGAGCTCAGAAGTCACATAGAGGTGGATATTACAAATATCCCAAACTGTAGTCGGTCAGGGCATCCCATACGGTTTTAGGTGACCGATTAAATTGGAGTTTCAAATCAATGGGGTGCTTTGGCACTCTGCATATACTAGCTTGATATTTTCTTCCTTCCTAGATGGGCTTTCCTGGTGGCTTGGTGGTAAAGAATCTGCCTGCCAATGGAGGTGATAACAGGAGGTGTGGGTTCGATTCCTGGGTTGGGAAGGTCTCCTGGAGAGGGAAAGGGCAACCCACTCCCATATTCTTGGCTGGGAAATCCTTTCTAGACACTCCATGTTGTTTGTTGTTTTATTTATTTTTTAAACTTCCATTAGATTGGATTCCTCAGGTGTTTTTTTGTTTTGTTTTGTTTTTCAAAGCTCTGGTGTGTGTTCCAAATGAGAGGCATCAAATTACCATGTGTTTTTCTTGAGAGGGTGTGCTTGCTGTGTTTTACAGCATGTTTGCTGTGGTATTACTTTGCTTTAGTTGTGGTTATGACGTAGTATGGCCTGTTTTTTATGTTTAATTCAATTTTATTCTCTTGCTCTGGTCCTGCCTTTTTGAAGGAAATTGACATCCAAGCCAGGAGAATAGCTGTTTCCTCAGTGAGAGTAGCTCATATGCTCCTCTGGGAATGTAAGAAATGGAGCAGCCCTTGTCTCTCTGAAAACCAGTCAGGAATTTGCAGATAACCTGTGCAAAAAAAGGATTCAAGTCTTTTAGGTTGAGAAGTCTAAAGAAGTTGCAGCCTTGACTTTTTAATTGGAATCACTGAAATAGTCTGCCCTCCCTTTAAGTGTTAGCCACTCAGTTGTGTCCGACTTGTGCAACCCCTTGGACTATAGCCCACCAGGCTCCTCTGTCCATGGAATTCTCCAGTTAAGAATACTGGAGTGGGTTGCCATTCCCATCTCCAAGGGATCTTCCTAACCCAGGGATCAAATCTGGGTCTCCCACATTGCGGGCAGATTCTTTACTATATGAGCCGCCAGCTAAGCCCTCCCTTAACTGGTTGCTTTATCAGAAGCTAATCTATCAGAGGGGGACAGATTCAGGACAGGGGCCACCCCTGGCTCTCTACAGCAGTCCCCTGGAGGAAGAACCCCTCCATGTAGTTGTTCAGGCACTTGAGCTCATCAGTACCTAAAGATTCACAAGACTACACCAGGCCAGGCTATAGTCCTGGCAACAGAGGGTGTCAGATAGCGAAGAGGTAATCCTTCTTGGTAGCAGCCATCTCTTCTAGAGGCATCTTACTGCCTCTGGTGATGTGGACACTCTGTTTTGTCATGGAGCATGTAGACTGCTCTTTGAAACACAGGTTTTCTCATTTATTGAGATTAGGAATCAGGTGTTCATGAAAAAAACTGAAATCCGAATCCCAAGAGGTGGTTTAGAGATTTATATAGCACAAAATTAATGTAATTTCAGTCAACATGGTTGGAAACTCACTCATTCTGAAACATTCAAACATTTGCTTTCTACAGAGATCTCTTGAATAGAAACATTTTGCATTATATTTTCTTGTGATGTACAAAAATTAGATATGGATCAGATCAGACAATAATCAACCAAATAGCAGATTACAATATGTTGCTACTCTATCTTAAGTTGTTTATTTGAATCAGGATGGTATCTTTTTAGGAGGTATATTAGATTGCTAGGATGACCATAACAGAGTAACATGGACTAGGTGGCTAAAAGAATGAACTTTCCCATGATTCTGGAGGCTGTGAGTATGCAATCAAAGTGTCAGCAGAATTGGTTCCCTCTCTCCTTGGCTTGTAGGTGGCCATCTTCTCCCTGGTCTTCACATCACCTTCCCTCTGTAGTTGCGTGTATCCTAATCTCTTCCTATAAGGACACCAGTCTTACTGGATGAGGCTGCACCCTTTATGGCCTCATTTTCATTTAATCACCTCTTTCAATATTTTATCTTCAAATAGTCTCCTTCTGAATTATGGGGGTGGGGGCTAGGACTTCAATATATGAATTGGGGAGAGTTGGTTGCGGGGGGCACAACTCAGTCCATAACAGGAGGTATTGGCAAGAACATACATTCACAATGTGCATTAATGTATTAAAGCATATTATGTGCCAGGCAATGGGACAACTGTTTTACATACATTATTTTTCATAGACTTCTCACAGTGGTCTTAAATCTAGATTGTTAGAATCTCTATTTAACAAATGAGAAAATATGAGCTCAAACATTTCCTAAGCTATAGAGAAGGAATTGTCAAAACCAAATCTGTACACTGTGTCCAGACACGCACAGGTGAACATTATGCTCCTCTGTGATGTGTCCAAGGTCACAGAACTGGTTGGCAGCAAACTCAGGCCTCCTAATTTCTAGGGCCACGTGCTATCACACTCACATGCAAATGATATTAGATTAATGCACGTTTTACTATTCTGATTATTCAGCCTGAGGATATCATTTTGACTTGCATTAGCTAGGCTGTTTTATTTTTCAAGGGATAGAAATATTGAGTATGATGAGAACTTAAAAACCACCAATGCTTGCTTATTAACTCAGTTAATATAGAGTATATACAGGTAGGTGACCTACCATCCTGGTTTGCCTGGAACTAAGGGCTTTCCTAGAATTCGTGTGAAACCTGAGATAGCCCCAGTTTTGGAAACAGAAAGCATTTCAGAAACAGAAAATACAGGGAACAGTCTCAGCAACCATAGAGTCAGATACTATAGAGAACCGGATTATCTGTTCAGACACAAATGCTAAAGATTTCCTGAGAGATGGAACATAAATGGACAATGGCCAGACCACCTATTAAAACAGACCCATGACCCACAGCCTGCAGCAACCTGCCCAGGAAACCAAGCCCTTGTCTGCAATAAACAACCCAGGAAACCCACCTGCTAAAAATCACACTTGCAGGAACCTGTTGCTATCTCCAGCAACAGTTTAGGAAGCTAAATGATAACCTTTTTAACAATCAGCCCAACACGCCTGGAATCTGATTAATAACTGACAGCTTCCCTAATTTTTGTCCCTGCTTCCAATTTAAAACCACTTTAAGAAAGTCAAGTGTGCACCTCTAAGCAATTACACAGGATGGCCCACTTCTGTGAACAGTTCACCCCCGTACAGCTTCCCCATGCCATAGCCTCCAATCGGAGCCTAGCTGAAGCCTTCCTGTTTTCCACTGTGAAGCTGTCCCACTCCTCTGCCTGCCTTTGAGTATCTGCCAAAATGCAAGTGGCAGTGGCAAACTCCCTTGCTATAGCACGCTCAGAGTAAATACACTTTGCTTGCTCTCATCTGGTGGTCCTTTGGTTACATCCACATCCCATCAACAGGACACATCTCTCGCTGTCTATCCCAGCATTCCACCATTTTGGTGACTCAGCATTTTGTCTCTGCTGCCACTGACAGCCTCTACCATCCTTAGGTCTTAGGCATCTATGTACCACCTTACTTCTGCATCCTTCAAGTTCTCTTCCTTTCCATCTCTCTTTAAGTTAAAGTCCCTGAGAGAGAGCATCTGACTGCAGTGTGCCTGGAACACCTAGGGAACAACCTTATCAGGTATCATTTTGGCTCCAGCCAACTCACAAGCTGCTGATCAGGCTATAGATGACTCTTTAGCTCAAAGGCCTGCCCTCGACCCATTAGTTGTACTCATGCAAACACTGTCATGTGATACAAAGCATAACTTATGCATAAAGGATTATTTCATTCAAAAAAGTCTGTGGTTATGGCTTCACTTAAAGTGTTTAAAACTGGCCAGTAGCAACAATCTCAACAAGGGTTGTATCTGAAAAAATGACATTCAATCCTTACTGAAAAAGTAAAAATTCAGAGATTGGGTTTAGAGAACCATCCCAGGAAAGAGGCCCTAGCTGAATAGGGGGCAGTTAGGCAAGACTTTGTGTATCACTCATCCTTCTGCTCAAGACGTCATCCTGTTTCAAGATTTCTATCATAAATTCAATCTGTATATCTTTTATGAGGCTTGAGGTAGAGTTAAGAAGAGTATTACTGTGGGCCACTGCTCTGTTCACGAAGATGCTGCTTATATAAATTCTCTTTTCATCCTTGGTGTGTGATGGTAGAGGTAATCACTGGAAATTGCTGGGAGCTTTCACACTTCCCACCAGCTGCCGAATGACCAGATCCAATACATCAACATGTCTACAGGGAAGGTTCCAGACTGGGCAAGGGTAAGCATCCTAAGCAGTCCTAATTCTTTCCCTCTTGTACTTCACCTTTCCTGTTGCTACACTGCTGTCTCTTTCCAGCCTCCTGTCTAGGATGGCCCCTGCCATCTGCACAGGGCATCCCCAGCACATGGTACCCTCCTCTCCTCATCCTCACTGTCACCAAGTTGGAGAATGACCTCATCTTCTAGTCCATCTGAGGCAGGGGTCCTCTTTGACTCTAGCATAGAATTGGCTGACACAGAAGGTGGAGATTTCTTTCCTTAATCTGACTAAAGCGAATCCCATGTGTCTTAGCTAGATAATCCAACTTTTAAAGTTTTTATTGTTTTTATTTTTAGGAATAATTCTATTTATTGTTTTTGACTGCGCTGGGTCTTCACTGTTGCGTGGGCTTTTCCCTAGTTGCGGCGAGCGGGGAATACTCCCAAGTTGTGGTGTGCAGACTTCTCCTTGTGGTGGCTTGTCATCACAGAGCACGGACTCTAGGGCACGTGGGCTTCAGCAGTTGTGGCTCGCTGGCTCTGGAGCACACGCTCAATAGTTGCGGTGCATGAGCTTAATTGCTCCGTGGCACGTGGGATCTGCCCAGATCAGGGTTTGAACCCATGTCTCCTGCACTGCCAGGCGGATTCTTTATCACTAAGCCACCAGGGAAGCCCTCATCTTTTTCCTTTCGTCACTGATCCCACGCCGAGTTGGCTAGGGTAAATTACACACATTTGGATGAGCCCTATTAAAATGTGGTGATCATCTCACCCACAGTTGATTCCAAATGGCATCCCTAGGCTTGGGTCCCAGGCAGCTCATCACCCTGTCCTGGGATCTGCCCTCTCGCTGGCCCCTGGGGAGGGAGGCATTTCTCAGTGTGTCCGTGTGCCCCCAGGCACTCTATCTTGCACCATCACCACTACAGCAACTCCACTCGGCAAGGGCTCTGTGACCTTGGGGCCCTGGATGTTCCACCTCAAGCCCTTATCCATTCTCTCGAACTTGAATGATTTACTTGACACATATTCACTAGACAGTGATATGCTAGGATTCATTTCACCCTCAAAATAAGCTTCTCTTCCTCACCTACTATCCCAAGTTAGCATCAGGTCCTCATAGTATCATCTATCTGCCTTTAATGACTGCTCGCATCTATTCTCGTTTCAAATCTCCATCAGTTACTCGTAACTATGAAAAGCAGAATCTCTGTTTTTTCTTTTCTCTTCTGGGTCCCCACTAAATTCCCTATTTCCTTTCTAAAAGAGGCCTTTAAATCTTAGCTTATCATAAATGAGAGGCTCTCAATGCGTGGCCAAACTCATGTAAACAGCTCCACTCCCTGCCCCAGGTTCTGCTGGGTGACTCATCACTGAGGAAACTCTGAGATGTCATTTTCTGGAATCCTCTAATCCCCACTGTTTTACAACAGCAAAAGGAATGATTCAGGAAAAGTAAGATCTATTTTAGAATAGATTTGACCTCTGGCACACAGTGCTGGCATCACTTAGACATTGCACCTATTTAGTGTACGGGTTTTAATTTACCCACAAGCATGATCTATAATTATAAGACCTATTTTCTTTCGGAAAATTTATTTCTATGGTCGCTTATGTTTTTGCAATTGTTTTAATTGAAGAACATTCTGTATTGCCACATTCTTTTCTTAAGAAAGATTAGAGGCTCCATATTTTGAGGAGTTGCCATAGCCAATTAGCCAGCCCCAAATGATCGTGTCCACCAGCGTCAGCTGTGATGAGGGCAGCCCTGAGCACGTGCGCAGTGCAGTGGTAGTCAAAGGAAATATGTGGCATGCAAATGGTTAAGGGATGCTTTCTAATGGTAAATAACATGAGTAGCCCTCTTATTTCTGCATCAACAGATAATAGCTTCTGGGCAATACCAGCAGAACAGTCCTTTAATTTTACAGGAAACATGACTGTCTACCTTGGTTTAACACTTGGATTTTCTCAGCAAACACTGTGGGATGAATCAAACTGATCGTAATTGAAAATAAAGGGCATGGTCTGTTGAAGATCAGACAGGACAATGAATTTAAACCCTCTTTTTTACTCTGCTCTTCTTCAAACTTCAAAGTTCTTTTCACTTTACAATTTTTAAAATGGGAGTAAAGTGTTCAAGAATAGAGATTGTGATTCCTTAAGGAATGATATCCTGGGGAAATTTTTTGAAGGTCTAGAAATGCCAAAATTAAGATTAGATTTTCTTCTTTGTTTAGGCTGGTGGTTTTCAATCTTTCCATCCCTCCCTTCCTACTTCAATCTCTTCCTTTGTTTCTGGTTTGTTTTTTTTTCTTTTCAAATATCAGAATAGAGCCCTGAAGAAATGAAATTAAATCTTGTGTGACTGCTTATTATTGAAAATAGATGAAATCAGGAAAGCTTCATTAAATGTGTGCTTCAGGGCAGAACCCTGTAACTTGCCTTGAGATGGCTCCGAAAGTGCCTCTGTGGCACCCTCTAGGATTCTTTGAAATATACATATAAACGGGAACTTCAGGTGATGAGGAGTCAGTAATGGAGTTTTGAGCTGAGAAGGCAAGCTTTTTCCTAGCTGTGAGCCCTCTCTGGGGCTTATTTTCTCCTTTGTAATGGGGGGATAATAAAACCTTCCCGAGAGGTTGCAATGATTAGAAACAAAGAACTTGGTACAGTGCCTGGAGTGTAGGTATTCAAATAAATGTAATTGCAAAGTTAATAACCATGACAATGAGAATAAAAACAGAGGATGTCCACAGGCACCAAGTTACAAATTCCCAAACTTCTTATGAGATCCGTATTTGAGATTGGGTTCTTGGCTGATTCTATACTGTACAGCCACTATGAGGAGTCCCCACTGTGTATGCCTGGCTAGTCCTAGGTACCTAAGGATGCTCTTCTACCTGAGGCCTTCCTGAGTTGTGAGATAAGCTAAGCTTAAAGCTGACTCTCTGCAGGTTCCCTGGCATGCCTCCATTCTAGTCTGAACCTAGTACACCTGAGGACGAAGAAGGATCTCCCTCCCCACCACACACTCAGAATGGCTCAGCTCTAAGTATTTTCTACTCCAGATGGATCCCCACAGCCAGATGAGTCTATTCCAGCTTTGGAGCTCTGAAGCAGCTAGTTACACTCTTATCCCTAAGACTCCCAGGTGTCATTTTTATAGATAAAATATTTTTGAATTGTGTGTGCGTGTTATCTGTGGATATTTCCCTTTTATGAAAGGGTGGACTCATTTACTGTTCATTTATTTATCATCAACCCAACACAGAGATGAGGGCCCAAGAGGCGCCAGGGGGCTTCCCAGGTGGCGCTACGGTAAATAAAGCGCCTGCTGATGCAGGAGACATAAGAGACCCGGTGTTAGTCCCTGGGTCGGGAAGACCCCCTGGAGAAGGGAGTGGCTACCCACTCCAGTATTCTTGCCTGGAGAATCCCACGGACAGAGGAGCCCGGCGGGTTATGGTCCACAGGGTTGCACAGAGTCGGACATGACTGAAGCAACTTGGTACACAGGCAGGAGGTGTCAAGCACTGGGTTAGGTAGGTATTGAAAATTCACTGACAGCCTGTCAAGTAAACATCACATAAATGCTAGTGATATGTGCATATAATATCATGCATATATCAAACTCAAAAGATATAGATATGTAAACTTAAGAAGATGTATTCTTGAAATGAATGTATAAGCTCAAAGGACATTCAGTGTGGAAAACCAAAGCCAGTATTTAAATGTGTTTGTGACTTTCCAGAGTGACTTAGGTGGCATGGCCAATGCCATCTGCTCTAGAGCAGAGAGACTACTTACCAGGCAAGAGCAGCTGCCAGCTGAGGCTTCTATGTACTCTTTCATTCCCTCCAGGATGACCTGGGGTGACCACCCTTTCTAGGTAAAGAGGATTCTATCTCCATTTGACAATAAATCCTCAACCTGAGGAAAGAGAGCTTCTGTCAGCCTGGCTGACTTGAAGTCACAGGATGGTGGATTTTACAACCTAGTCCGCCTTGCAAAGGGCAGTCACTCAGACGGGTAAATCCAGCATGGTCTGTTTGGGATCAGATTGCTTGTTTCAGTGTTTCAGCACCACTGATGTGAGGGGGGATAATATTTCTGAGATATTAACATAGGTACTCTTTCCCTGATATTTGAGATGCCCTAAAATACAGTGGTAAATCTTTATGATGGGAGCGTGGACAGGGGTGAAGGAAGAGGTGGGCTGGGGAAGGAAGGAGAGTAAGGTGTACTGAGAGGAAGATTTTCCATTCTTGGAAAATGAAGCTTTGAAATAAAAATTAACTTTGCTATAGGAAAACATTTTACATCTCTTTCTTGCATACCTGACACTGTGGGAGGAGAGCTGAAATTGGCTCAGATACTTTCTTGGGATTTGGTCTGAAGTTGCAGTATCTCAGGGCTCACTGCTATACAGCAGGCAACTTTGGTAAATTGCTTAATAATGAAGGCAAATGCAAAGTCATTGTAAGAAATTTGGGAAATAAAAAAGTCTAGATAAAGAGAAAGAAAGACTCATTTATAACATTTGTATCCATTTCCTTCTAGTATGTTCCTTCAGCATTTTAGAAAATATAACTGAAAGTATACTATATATATACATATATATATATGTATATATGTATATACTTGTCTTACTATCCTATCTGACAATAAATACTGCATGTGGTGGGTTAGTTGCTCAGTCGTGTCTGACTCTGCGACCACATGAACTGTAGCCCGTCAGGCTCCTCTATCCATGGGATTCTCCAGGCAAGAATACTGGAGTGGATTGCCATTTCCTTCTCCGGAGGATCTTCCTGACCCAGGGATCGAACCCAAGTCTCCTGCATTGCAGGCAGATTCTTTACCATTTGAGCTACAGGGAAGATCTTAAATACTGCATAAAGAACGTTTTTTTTCTGGGACTTCCCTGGTGGTCCAGTGGCTAAGGGCTCATGCTCCCAGTGCAGGGGGGCCCGGGTTTGGTCACTGGTCAGGTGACTAGATCCATATGTCTCAACTAAGGGTTCTTATGCTGCAACTACAGATCCCACATGCTCAACTTAAAAAAAAAAAAAAAAAGGAACATTTTTTTGTCATTAAAAACACTTAAATATATTTTAAAATTAAATATGTTTTATTGCAAAATTAAATTAACCCATGTCTATTTGTAAAAAATTTAGCAAATATAAAGTAAGCAGTCCTAACTAACCAGAGAAGAGAACTTTTAATCTAGTTGGCTCTGAGCCATAAACAAGTGTTCTACCTCTAAAAACCTCATTTTTTTATCTTCAAAATCTTCAGTAATGATAATATTTTCCTTACAAGGCTGTTATAAGATACTTCATATAAAGATAAAATGTTTCTCATAGTGTCTGGCATATAAAAAGCATGTACATATAACCTTATACTAATTTTAAACCAAGCAATTTCAATCTCTACAAATTGTTCTAAAACCTGCTTTCTTAAAAAAAGCAAAAAATATATCAGGATCCTTTTCATATGTTAACAAACATCAAACTGCAATATAATTTGAATAACTACATACTGTTTTTTTTTAATATACTATGACATATGTATCAAACACTTGGATTACAAAGATGATTTCTAATGGTTGTATGATATTCCACAGTTTATTTGACACCTTATGCTGCCAACTGTATGCTGCCTGGGGAAAATGAAGCCATGTTAACAGTAATAAAATATGTTTCTCTGCCTCTCTTCCAACTTTCTTTTGCTGGGCTTTAGACTCTCTTCAAAGACTCTGTGTCTCATTTCTAGGAGGCCTCAAGGGATTCATCTATTCATTCACTCAACAAATACTGAACACATAGCATGTACCAGGCAATGCCCTAAGGATGCAATAGTGAGGAAAACAGGCATAACTGCAGCTCTGTTGGTGTTTTCAATCTTTTGCAGGAAACCAAACCTTAATTGTATAATCACCAGGGAATCCAACACATGCTATGTGGAGTGCCGTGAAGAAAAAGCAGAGAGCCCTGAGAATAATGGCAAAGGGACTTGACCCAGGCTGGGGCTCACGGAAGGTCTCTGAGGAAGATCCCGTTGAGATGAGATTTAGATGTGCAGAAGTTGGCTAGGTCTGGGGGAAGGTCTTTCTGAAGCAACAGGGTCATCTCTGGTAGGAGGAATGGTAAGGTAGGAAGGGCCTCAGCATGCTTGATGAACTGAAGGAAGCCCCTGAGGCTGTGAGTGTACGCCATATGATGTCTTTTAAAACTGTTGCTGTTTAGTGGCTAAGTCATGTCCGACTCTTTGCAAGCCCATGGACTGCAGTGTGCCAGGTTTCTTTGTCCTTCCCTATCTCCTGGAGTTGCTCAAACTTATTTCCATTGAGTTGGTGATGTCATCCAACCATCGCATCCTCTGTCATCCCCTTATCCTCCTACCCTCAATCTTACGCAGCTTCCCTTGTGACTCAGGTGGTAAAGAATCTGCCTGCAATACAGGAGACCTGGGTTCAGCCCCTGGGTTGTGAAGATCCCCTGGAGAGGGGAATGGCAACCCACTCCAGTATTCTTGCCTGGAGAATCCCATGGACAGAGGAGCCTGGAAGCCTACAGTCCATGGGGTCACAAAGAGTCGGACAAGACTGAGCAACTAACACTTTCACTTTTTAAACTGTGGATTTTATTTTCCAGGTATGGAGGAGCTGACGGGTCAGGAGACAATTGCCATTGAAAAGATCGTTCCTTACACTCACAGATTCCAAGAGGATGGGGCACATGGGGAAGCATGAGGGTCAGAGGCTGAGGGGGCCAGGGAGGAAAGTGGACAAGAGCCTTTGTCATGGTTTCTGTGGGAAGGAATGGGCAAGGAGGGTATGCAGCCTAGAATTGACTGGTTTAAATGGCTTAGCCCAATAGTGGGCTCTGGGCAACGGGGGCTGTCCCTGCTTGTCTGGTACCTGATCCTGAGATGTTTAGAGCCAGGAAATAGTAACCCTGCATGTGCAAAGAGGTGGTCGATAGTTTGACCTCTGGGTTGATTGATTTACATTTGAAAGGCACACTCAAGCAAGCTATTTGATACCTCTAGAAACTGCCTGTGCCTGGGATACGAGTCCCTCCAGGGCCAGCAAGCTCCAAGATGCCAAAGCATCCAAAGTACAGAGTGAAAGATATGATCACTACAGTACTACTTTGACACTGTGGCCTCAAAGGGGCAAAATGGTTATAGGAAGGTTAGCAAGAGGAAGTAACAAGAAGGGATATATCTCAGTGTCTCGGAGAGACTTCCGTGAAAGCAGATCTTTTCGTTTTTGTAGTCCTTTTGCCCTTTGGGCACAAATATGCAGCTGGACTGAAGGTCAAAGCTAGGTGGCAGAAGCATCTGCGCTCAGAAGTGTCCCAGCTACTGAGGTGCTGATATACAGCTAAGCCTGGGTACTGAGTCTCTTCATTGGGGATATATTTTGGGAACATTATCTTAAGTTTTTTTTTTTTTCAAATAGACCCTAGAGCAGTGCTTCTCAGGTAGGAGCAGTTTTACTCCCCATGGGATATTTGGCAATGTCTGGAGACATGCTCTGTTGTTACAGTGTGGTGGAGGGTGTTACTGGCGTTTAGAGGGCAGAGGTTGGGGATGCTGCTAAACACATTAAAATGCATGAGACAGCTCCCCACAACAAAGCATTATCTATGTCAATAATGCCTAGGTTGAGAAATACAGATCTAATATCTGCATCTGAGGAGAATAGGGCCAGGGTTTAGTATCTTCCCTGGTGGCTCAGATGACAAAGAATCTGCCTGCAATGTGGTTGACCTGGGTTTGATCCCTGGGTTGGGAAGATCCCCTGGAGGAGGCCATGGCAACCCACTCTGGTACTCTTGCCTGGAAAATACCTGTGAACACAGGAGCCTGGCAGACTACAGTCCATGGGGAAGCAAAGAGTTGGACACGACTGAGCTTAAGCTGTGGCCCTTTCACAACAGAATTTTTCATTAATAATTATGCTGCAGTGGGTATATTAGATATTAGTTCTATGAATCTTTCTTTTAGTCTCAAGAAATGTCTTACTTTTATTCTCCCTGCTTTTTCTCTCCATTTCTGTTTCTGGGGAACAAGACCTATGGAGCTTATGCGGAAAGAGTTACTTAATCTATTACCTTGCAGCACAGTTCCAAAGCCCTTTCAATGACTGTCTTATGTTTTGATTATTTTTGAGTCTCCCGATGACTTTATGGGATCATGTCAGCTCAACAAGTCTCTAATGACTGCCCACCACATGCTTAGCATGTATCCCGTCTTTCTAAATCTAGCATAGTGACTGACACGGTGTGCACAGGGATCTGAGAATGTTATCTTAGTGACTTCTCCCAACAGCCCTGTAATGGAGAGATGAATATACCTCATCTTACACATGAATAAATAGTAGCCTGAGGGTTGAGTAATGCCTAGGTCACATGGATGGAACATAGTAGATCCTGGAGTTGAACTCAGCACATGAGTCGACTCCAAATCCAATGCCCTTCTTGTGGAACTCAAGGACTACATCCTACTGATGGAAGCTGTAGACCACCATGACTCTTCATCCCCCAAGAACTGTGCTCCAGTTGGCTCCTTTAATTTATAGAACTCCATTAAACTCACTCAACTTACCCTCAAAGAGTAAGCACAGTCCTGGATGAAAGGGAAAATATTAACCAAAGGAATAAAGAGCCCTCGTAACAGCTTGATTCTCCTCCACCAGAAGGCTGGCTTTCAAAAATTCCAACTCCTACTTAATTAGTTCCTTAGTTGAATTGCTATAAGCTAGCAGAGATCAGTTAGGGATAATGACAATGCAAAGGGCTTGTCCTGATATTACTCAAGTTCTGTTCTACGGATTTCCCCCTGGAAAATTAAACATTCTCACTGAGACTGAAGTTAGCTCTGAATTTATAGATGGTGGTACAATTCATCACAGTAGGCCTATTTTTGCGCTTAAAAGGTATGTCTAATCCTCAGACGTCAGCTCCCTCCCCATCCCCTTGTATTTCCCACGTTGCCAGCAGTTTTTGAAAAAATTATATCCTTCTGTGTTGTATCCGTGTTTTTTTTCCTTTATGCCCCTATTACCTCTCTAAAGTATGACATGAGCTAGCTAGCTGAAAAATTTATGGTTATTAAGAGAACTATCCACTGTGGTATAGCTTTAAAAATAAGATGCATAGAGCAAGTCACAGAACAGTATATAAGATGTGATTTCAACTGTGTTATAAAAAGAAAATACATTTTAATATACATAAAATCTGTCTGGACTGAGATAATGGCCATTATGAGGAATAGAGGCTGAGGTGGTGGGAGAGTTGTTGGATGTAGGACATATTTACTTTTCAGAGGTTTTAAAAGACCTAGTCTACTTTCCCAGGTGGAATTCTACATGGGCCAATATGCCACTCTGAAAGTGTTAGTCACTCAGTGATTCAACTCTTTGCGACCCAGTGGACTGTAGCCCTCCAGGCTCTTCTGTCCATGGAATTCTCCAGGCAAGAATACTAGAGTAGATTGCCATTCCCTTTTTCAGGGGATCTTCCTGACCCAAGGACTGAACCCAGGTCTCCTGCAGTGCAGGCAGATTCTTTACCACCTGAGATACCAGGGAAGCCCTGCCACTCTGAAAGCTCCTATCATATTTATAATTTAAGAAACTAAGATCTTGATTTGTTTACTAAATGTTGTAATTTAATTACAGGTCATAGTGACTCCTTATAAAATAAATTATTAGTCTTTCACAAAACTGCTTTGCACACCAGGGATCCACACTCAGATTTCAGAATATCTATACCTCCACCACGGAGAAGGCAATCTCACCCCACTGCAGTACTCTTGCCTGAAAAATCCATGGATGGAGGAGTCTGGTAGGCTGCAGTCCATGGGGTCGCTAAGAGGTGGACATGACTGAGCAACTTTACTTTCGCTTTTTACTTTCATGCGTTGGAGAAGGAAAAGGCAACCCACTCCAGTGTTCTTGCCTGGAGAGTCCCAGGGACGGGGGAGCCTGGTGGGCTGCCGTCTATGGGGTCGTGCAGAGTCAGACACGACTGAAGCGACTTAGCAGCAGCATACCTCCACCAACGGAGGTAGGGCATCTTTCTCCCACTAATGTATTACTCTTTTTAGGTCAGTGCCCACCCAGTTGGCACATTTCTATTGACCTCTAGTAATGCTAATTTTGCTGTAAACAGTTACAACTGTTGCTGGGCAAAGATGGCTTTGTGTGGTCCATGTGCTGTCACTACCTGACCCAAATGGGCTAAGCCATTCAGTGACTGAGCGTGGTTGAAAGAAGAATCAGTAAATCTTCCTAATATTGAACTCACCAAGCAGAGCCCTCTGGCACCACAAATGCACTAACCAGTTAGAGAGGCCCCCAGGCACACCACTCACTTCACACCCTCGACTATCTTTCTTCCTCTTGTCCAGCTATTTTTTTTTCCCATGATCAGACTTCAGTCTCTGCTGAAATTTAAGAAAGACTGAAAATCAGGGACACCTGTTGTAGCTGGAAACGGCCGTGTTGTCTGTGTTGTAGTGGCCACCGAGCCTGGCAGCTGCACAAATGCAAGGCCAGTCAGGGGCCACTTCAATACAAGTGTCTTCTCTGTTTGGAGGAAAAATGCCAACAGAACTTCAGATCTGGGGCTGTTGCTCTGGGTTGTTTTTTTTTTTTTTTTTGCGTTTGTTTGTTTTTGCAGAGAGAATATTTTCTAGTCTATCTCTAGATACACACACACACACACACACACATGTACATAAGTGGTTGGGCTAGCAGCCAATTGAAAAAGTCAAAGGGATGAATGATAAAAATAATACGCATACATATAAATATGTTGTCTTAAAACATAGATGTCTATTTATTTTCCAGTGTCTAGTGGAAGGCCAGGTCCTGTTTTGAGTGTGGACACACTGTTTGAAGTTGTGTCGTTGCCTTTTATGGGTGAAACTCACTTTCCAATGCACCATGCACAATTCCCAGGCTGAATTTCTTTAGAGTTCCAATTTTTTGGAACTCCAAGTAACTTAAACCATCTGAGAGTAGATTCCATCTAGATGTTTACAAAGAAATAACTTGTCTACATGTAATTTCATAGCAATATTATTAGTGACTTTAAAAAGACTTTCCAAATCATTCTCCTTAGTATTCACAGAAATACTTATGAAACTCATTTTACTGTATTTCACTGGCTTGTATAATATGCAATTAAAAGAATATAAAGGTGTGAAAGCTATGGTTTTCCCACATATGTATGGATGTGAGAACTGGACCATAAAGAAAGGTGAGTGCCAAAGAATTGATGCTTTTGAACTGTGGTGTTGGAGAAGACTCTTGAGTGTCCCTTGGACTGCAGGGAGATCAAACCAGTCAATCCTAAAGGAAATCAGTCCTGAATATTTATTGGAAGGACTGATGCTGGCCAATACTTTGGCCAGCTGATGCGAACAACTGACTCATTGGAAAAGACCCTGATGCTGAGAAAGATTGAAGGCAGGAGGAGAAGGCGACAGCACAGGATGAGCTAGTTGGATGGCATCACTGACTCGGACAGGAGTTTGAGCAAGCTCCGGGAGTTGGTGATGGACAGGGAAGCCTGGCATGCTGCAGTCCATAGGGTTGCAAAGAGTTGGACACGACTGAGCAACAGAACTGAACTGAACTGAAAAAAATACAATCAAAATAACAAGTATAATTGGTGCTGACTGGTTTGGGGACAAAATCCAACTGATCCCTGAACCATAAGCAGCCCAGCTGAAGCTAGTAGAGGGGTAGGTGGCTTGGGGAGTAGTCACAAGTACTGCCTGGTTCCCACTGACCGCATCAGTCAACAAGTCCCCCTTGACCCTGGGAGAAGCTCAAGCATAGTTTGGTTAGTGGAATGACAGCTGTTCATTCACCTTTTTTGGGGCTTTCCAATGCATTTTAAGCAGCATAATCCTTCTTTCAGAGGCACTCTTACACAGAAGAAGAGAATGAAAGACAAGAGGGGGGATGCTCTGGGGGTTGCCTCCTCCTCTACATCCCTTCTCTTCCCCTGAGGTGGCTCTTGAAAAGCATCTGGAACCCCTAGGGCTCTACAAAGCACAATATGAAAACATCCCACAGAGTCCAGTCCTTTCACAATAAAATGATAAGCTGAGATCTAAAGATACTGTGACCAGAACTCAGTCTTTCTGGTTCCTATGCTTGAACTTTTTCTGCTGCATTTTCTGCCTTACTTCCCAGGCAACTTGAAGCTGCCACTTATGGGGCCTTTCCGCCATCTGGTTATCTTTGTATGGTGGCCCAGAGGCCAGGAAAGAACAGAGAGCAATAGATTCAGAATGGACTTGCTTTCCTCAGGGCTCTCTGCACTTCTTGCCACCAGGATCTAACCCCTGTGAACTAGCAGGTGCGGCCATGAATTTCTTCCTGACCTTTCTTCAAGCTTCCACACTTTCGGGGCTTAAGAGGTATTTTCATTATTAAATGCACAGTCCCTGCTTTTGTCTTCATCACTGAGCTGGGTTTGGTCAGGAGGAAGGGGCGGGGGATGGAAGGGCCTTCTTGGCAGGGCAGATGTTAGACAAAGGCCTGGACTTGACTTGGGCTAGTACAGTGTTTTAGAAGCAGAAAACCAGAGCAGGAGCTAGAATCGTGAAGGGTTCTGTATCCATGCCAAGGACTCTGGGCTTTATCATGAGGGCAATAGAAAGGTATTAAAGGATTGCAAACAGGGGCATGACAAAATGAGACTTGTGATTGAGATGGGTCACCCTGTCAACACTAACAAATGGATGGTGGTGGGAGGGGGGACAGAAAGCAGTGAGACCAAAGAAGAGGTGGCTCTAGGAATTCAGGCGAGAGATGACAGAAGACCTGCACTGAGGTGGTGACAATTTGAATGGAGTGGAGGAGATAGATTCCAAGACATTAAGCATGCCTGTACTTAGACAGGACATGACTGCTGACTAGAAAGCCAGATTGAAGTGGTCAGAACAATTTGGGGGGCATGAAAGAGTGTGGCCTTCACATGTGATCAAGATTCAGATTCAATTTCAGGGACTCTTCCCAAGCTTCTGATTTTCCTATCAAGGCTACCAGACGTGGCTGGTAGGCTGTGCACTGAGCAACTCCGGGAGATGCTGCTGATAGAGACCACAGTGCGTTTAAAGCCTCTTGGAGCTGTGCCTTCCTGCTATGGCTGTGCAAACAAACATTTCTAGAGATAGTCTACACAGCTGCTTGAGAATACTCTATGAGGTTTAAAAGTCCTACTAAATAGAAGAGGTGAAGGTAAGGCAAAATTCCGGATGGTTGCTCTTAGGATCTAATGCAAGACTGAAACAGTCCTTGCTTCACACAGGAGCTGAGAAGAGGAGGGCATACAGCAGTGGGCCCTCAGGTGGTTGAAGAAGGACAAAGGGAGGTGGCACAAGGCAATTGGCATGAGAATAGACTGAGGGAGCACTTCCATCAATATACCCTGGCTCTGGAACATAAGAACCAGCCCAAACAAGGACACCTTGCCATAGTGCCCAATTCCAGGGCCCCAGATATGAGCCACGGAGAAACTTAGAAGAGTCTTCAGAATGGCCAGCCCTTCAGTAACATCTGCACCCACATACCCTGAGGTATTTCCTTTCCATTCTGTTTGGGAAAAGCTGAGGGTCCCACACCTTCCCTTATTTCACATTAGCCAATCAAGATGATAAGTCTTCTAGAAGCAGGTCTTTGGTTCATAAATTCATGGTGCATATGAAATATACAAGGAAGTAAATGAATATGTGTAATTGCCTTTCACTTTACCCAGTTGATGTAATTCTGAGAAGTTGGGGTTTTACTACATACTAATCAAGTCAGAAGTCTGTAAGAGATGAAAATTGCGAATGAAAGTGCCACACACTGCTGATCACAATATCAGTGCCTAATGGTGCCTGGCACATGGTGCCTGCTCCCTAAATGTTCACTGAACTCACAGATAAATGAGTGATGTTAACCAAGTGCTTCTACACAAATTATCTCATCTGATCCTAACCAGTCTGTGAAGTAGGTGTTGTTATCTCCGTTTACAGAAGGGAAAACAGAAGCTCAAAAAGGTTAACTGGCTTAAGTGCTCAAGGTCACACAGCTAATAAATGGTGGAGCTGGGACTCTAACTGAGGTCTCGATTCTTTCCACTGCTAACAGCTGTGTGTAAAAGCTCTGGCAGTGTAATTCTGATTTAAAGGAACCCACTGAGGAATCCTTTTGTAGAGAAGAAAACCACGATTAATGTATATATTGTCAGTTATTTTTTTAGATGTTATTTTGGATTTTCCTAGAGTTGACCTCTCATTTTGCAAATGCATAAATCCCTACTTTGCACTCTTTTTGAAGATGGAGAAACTGAAGCACATAAAGTTTACACAAATAGTTGGTAGGCACAAAAAGGAAAAAAAAGATTAAAGCAGAGTGCAAGAAAAAGAAATTAAACTTCTTAACTTTTCCTGTTTGGTCCTGTCTATCAGAATCTACCTCTCTCATATATGGTAGCATTATCTAATATTTTATTTCCTTTACTATCTGGTTCAAAACTGAAAGATTTGTTTTCTAAAACTGGGATCCTAATTTGCTGGGTTGACTTGATAGATGAATAAGGTAGAAATTGGTGTATATGAAAAACCTCCCACCCCCTAATCACAAGTATTAAAAACAGTAGATGGGAAGAGTCATGAATCACTGAGGTTTTGAACTTTCTTTTATGTAAAAACTAAAGCGATTGAGCTCAGTGGTGAGGGAAGCTGATATCAGACAGTGTCCCCTCTCAGATTTCCGTGTCTCTCCCACCTGCATGCGGGCTTCATGGGCCAAAGTCAGTTTGAACCTTCACATCCTCTGGTGGTGATCCCCAGGGATCCCTTGGAGATCATGTTCATGGTGCCTGTCCTAAACCATTGTTGAGCTCTGCACACTTGGTATGCTTTCTCTACTGATCTTTTTTTAGGTGAGAGTGAACTGAAGCCCAAGGATCAGGTGCTGGCTCCAGAACAAAGATCTGTAATTTCCATCAGGCTCAAAGGTATACCCAAACCAAAAATAAGGACAGTACCTTCACCACTGGGGGCTTCAGACAATAAAACAGAACACACTTTTATAATTATATCAGAGTCACTGCTCAGGAGAATCTGTCTACAGCAATGCAATGTCTTAATCTGATTAAACCAGTCCTCTTTTGACTGGCGGAAGTCTCATATCCTGGACACAGTAACCTGGTCTATGGTGATACTTTCAAGAATCCCAGAGACCTCAGCTTTGTCTGTGGTTAAGCTTCATTTAGTCAACCTTCCCTCATTCAGAGCCCTTTCTCTTGAGTTAGTTGATCTAAAGCGCAGGGCAGAAACTGATCAAATGTCAATTTTTAAAATAAAAAGAGAATTTACTTAGCATTTTAATTGATAAAAAAGGGCCCAACAAGATCTAGATATGTACATGCATGCATAAAATTTTGATGGAGGTAGATATATTCTCCAGCAAGCACACTGCACATTCACAGTGCTGTTTACTGAAGTCTGCTATATTTAGAAAAGGCCTGTCTGATGGAGCTGGGCTTTGAGAAAACTGCTTGATCCTCCCTTTCATCACTACGTGGTGGAGTGGACCTTGGCAAGCCCTAGGTGGGGAGAAATCACCACGAGGGCTTTCACTGCACGAACCTCCACTCTTGTGACCAAACATAGCCCTGTTGCTTCAGGAAGGTTTGCATAAAAGGGATTGATTTTCATTTGATTCTGCAAATGGATTCACTGAGTGAGCCTGGCAGAAAGGAAGAGAATAAGAAGGAAAAAAAAAAAATCTTAGGCAGTTCTGGCCAGCTTCCAAATGCTTCAAGCTGACAGCACAACTGGTTTAATCTGCTTCTTTGTAGCTGAAGACATGCTTCACCTTTCAGACCAGAAACTTGGGACTTAATGAGCGATCACCTGAAAGTCTTATCTTTTTTTCCTGGCAAAATAACAAAACCAAAACACAAACTATTATGCTTAAACTATTATACATTAAATTTTTTAAAAATTGTAGTCCCTCTCATTCGATTAAAAAATTATTTTAAAAATTGTAAAACTGCATAACTTCTTTCAGAATTATTTTGCATCTATTGCTACTACATGATTACACTAATACCATTTAAGACAAAAAGATATTAATCTTTAAAGTGAAATTAATTCAGTTGGATTGAAAATAATTGTCATTTATTTCCTGACAATTTACAATGGTCAGGTATTAATCTCAGGTTAGTTACAAAGATAAAGACCAAAAAATAAAAAAGTAATCACTTTTTCTCTAGAGCTTCACAGTCTGGCAGGAAAAGCAAACAGTCACGGCTACGTAAAGGCATGTATTCTAATTTTCATATAGTGCAGCTGGTGTTATATAAAAGGGATGGGTATGATGCTGTGAAAACAAGCGAAGCAGTAATGAATTTGGCGTGGGATGGAACAGAAGTTGATTGTGGCTTCACATAGATATTAACATTTAAGCCAGGCTTTAAAGAGATACTATCCATCAAGATTTAAGAGTAAGGCCAGGACCAAATGAGGACACAGTGTTCAGCAATCACTCCCAGTGAGGCCAGCTCTGTTCAGACAGCACAGCTGGGCCAGAAACTGGATTACTCAACTGCTGTCACCTCTCACCTGAAATGCTAGGCTCCTACTTGGTCTTCTTCACCTCTCACTCTTCTTCAGACGTCTCCCCTCCACAGTGCATCAAAACTCATCCCTTTAATATGCAAAATCATGTATTTCCTTAACACATTTACAGAGCACCTACCTCACATCAGATGCTCTGCTAAATGCTTGGGAATATGGGTAAACTAAACAGCCAGACAGCCCTGCTCTCTCTCCATCTAGCTATGGAGAGAGTAGGACAATGAAAAACACAATAAATAAGTATAAATAAGCAAATTTCATAGTGTATTAGAAAGTAGTAAGTACTATTTAACACCGTGAACAGTGAAAGGTCATCAGGGGTGAAACAGTTCAGAGCAGGTTTACATTTTGACTAGGATGGCCAGGGCAGACCTCAAGTGTCAGACCTTGAGAAACTGACACTTCAGTGAAAACTTGAAGAAACAGAGGGAACTAACCATATTGGGGAAGAGGGTGACAGGCAGAGGGAACAGCCAATGTGATCCACAAAAGTGCAAAGTACCTCACATTTTTAAAAAACAGTAAAGAGGCCATTATGGCTGGAACAGAGAATAAGGGAGAGAGAAATAAAGATAAATCAGAAAAATAAGGGAGAGGTCAGCTCATAAGGGTCTATTTGGGTATTATAAGGAATCTGGCTTTTACTCTTTTGGAAAATGGGTTTTGAGCAGAAGAATGACCTGCTCTGACTTAAAAGAAAGCATCTGGTTGCTGTGTTGGGGATAGATTGCAGGCAAAGATGGGGAGCGGGGAGACTGAAACAGGATGAATGCTTAGGAGACTGCTTCAGTCATGCAGGGAGGAGATGATGGAGGCAAGAGGAAGGGAATAAGCAAGGAAAGTGGTAAGAGAGGTAGGGTTCTAGATATACTTTGAGGGAAGAGCCATAGGATTTGCTGATGGATTTGGCCATAAGGTGCGAGAATGAGAGGATTCCAAGATGACACTAAGGATTTTGACCTGAGCATCTGGAAGGATGGAGTTTCCATCAGCTGAAACAGGAAAGGTTTCACGTAAAACAGATTTGAGGATAAGGAGCTCCATTTGGGATGTATGAAGTTTGAGATGTCTATTAGACACCTCAGCAGAGACATGAATCTGAGTTCACAAGAGAAGTTAGGATGGAGATATTAATTGGGAAATCATTGGTATATAAATCATACTGAAAGTCCTGAATGGTACTGGGTGAAATCACAAGTGAATGTGTATATATGGAAAAGAAAGGACCAAGCACTGAGAAAAAAAAAAAAACATAACGAGCACTTAGAAGGACTGATCAACAAGGTAGGCAGTATGCCAAGTAACACAGTTTCCAGGAAGCCAAATGAAGAAAGTTATCAATATAATCGAGGGAGAAAACATAGTCAACTCTTTCCAACTTGGCTGAAAAAAGTAAAGAGCTGATCTTTGTATTTAACCATGTGAGGCTTAATGTTAAAGCCAAGGACTCAATGCTGACCCTTAAAAGAGCAGTTTTGATGGAGTGGTGACCGTAAAGTTTGATGGGAGTAAATCATTCTCAGTCTCTGTTTCAGAACCAAGTTCCCCAAACTATTCCTGTTTCTGCCTTGCATCTTATTCTTCTGCTGGTCTACCTTGCTGTTCTCTCATTTCTGTCTTCATACAAAGTTTGGGCTTTGTGCTTGGTTCCATTTCCATGGTTACAATTTTGACTCCTTTAAACAATGACTATGTATCCCTGCCGCATTGCCTCTGTGCTCAGTCGCTCAGTAGTGTCCAACTTTTTGTGACTCCATGGACTGTAGCTTGCCAGACTCCTGTCCATGGAATTTTCTAGGCAAGAATACTGGAGTGGGTTGCCATTTCCTCCTCTAGGACATTGCCTCTAGAAGCCTCAAATACAAATCTCTCCCAGCTCTCTGACCCGGACCCTTTCCACTCTGACATTATCCTCATGATTTATTACTACTGCAATTGGCCTGGTTTTGTACAAGCATGAAAGAGCTTACCATAGACTGGACTGTTGGCAAAGCTTCCCTGGTACATGAATCATATCACATTTCTTTTTTTTCTTCAACTCAGTCTGTTCCATTTTTCCTGAGACTCACCAACCCAGATGGAATAGTTGGCCCGACCTTTCCATGAAGTTGGGACGCTTCATGACTTGAGCTGGCACAAGGCCTATTTTCTTTTCATAGTTATGTGACTATGTGGAGAGTTTTATACCCTTATTAACCTATCTACCTGTGAATATCTTTGAAGCTAATTTGGAACTTACTCTTTCAAAGATTATCCCAAATAAGAACATCCACAAAGTTCTTGTCACTTGTCACAAGAAGAGCTCTATCTTGTGTCTTATTTGCATCACTATGTGGTAGAATATACTGTAATGCCAGAGACACAGAAATGAAAACAATGTCAAGAGGAGTCCTAATAGATACTTGTCATCCAAAAAAGCATCAGTTCAGTCACTCAGTCGTGTCCGACTCTTTGTGACCACATGAATTGTAGCACGCCAGGCCTCCCTGTCCATCACCATCTCCCGGAGTTCACTCAAACTCATGTCCATCGAGTCGGTGATGCCATCCAGCCATCTCATCCTCTGTCATCCCCTTCTCCTCCTGCCCTCAATCCCTCCCAGCATCAGAGTCTTTTCCAATGAGTCAACTCTTCGCATGAGGTGGACAAAGTATTGAAGTTTCAGCTTTAGCATCAGTCCTTCCAAAGAACACCCAGGACTGATCTCCTTTAGGATGGACTGGTTGGATCTCCTTGCAGTCCAACGGACTCTCAAGAGTCTTCTCCAACACCACAGTTCAAAAGCATCAATTCTTCGGTGCTCAGCTTTCTTCACAGTCCAACTCTCACATCCATACATGACCACTGGAAAAACCATAGCCTTGACTAGACAGACCTTTGTTGGCAAAGTAATGTCTCTGCTTTTCAATATGCTATCTAGGTTGGTCATAACTTTCCTTCCAAGGAGTAAGCGTCTTTTAATTTCATGGCTGCAGTCACCATCTGAAGTGATTTTGGAGCTCAATCAAATCCCTTATGATTATACAGTGGAAGTGAGAAATAGATTTAAGGGACTAGATCTAATAGATAGACTGCCTGATGAACTATGGACGGAGGTCCATGACATTGTACAGGAGACAGGGATCGAGACAATCCCCATGGAAAAGAAATGCAAAAAAGCAAAACAGCTGTCTAGGGAGGCCTTACAAAATAGCTGTGAAAAGAAGAGAAGTGAAAAGGAAAGGAGAAAAAGAAAGATATAAGCATCTGAATGCAGAGTTCCAAAGAATAGCAAGAAGAGATAAGAAAGCCTTCTTCAGTGATCAATGCAAAGAAATAGAGGAAAACAACAGAATGGGAAAGACTAGAGATCTCTTCAAGAAAATTAGAGATACCAAGGGAAGATTTCATGCAAAGATGGGCTTGATAAAGGACATAAATGGTATGGACCTAACAGAAGCAGAAGATATTAAGAAGAGGTGGCAAGAATACATAGAAGAACTATACAAAAAAGATCTTCACAACCCAGATAATCACCATGGTGTGATCACTGACCTAGAGCCAGACATCCTGGAATGTGAAGTCAAGTGGGCCTTAGGAAGCATCACTATGAACAAAGCTAGTGGAGGTGATGGAATTCCAGTTGACCTATTTCAAATCCTGAAAGATGATGCTGTGAAAGTGCTGCACTCAATATGCCAGCAAATTTGGAAAACTCAGCAGTGGCCACAGGACTGGAAAAGGTCAGTTTTCACTCCAATCCCAAAGAAAGGCAATGCCAAAGAATGCTCAAACCACTGTACAATTGCACTCATCTCACATGATGCTAGTAAAGTAATGCTCAAAATTCTCCAAGCCAGGCTTCAGCAATACATGAACCGTGAACTTTCAGATGTTCAAGCTGGTTTTAGAAAAGGCAGAGGAACCAGAGATCAAATTGCCAACATCTGCTGGATCATGGAAAAAGCAAGAGAGTTCCAGAAAAACATCTATTTCTGCTTTATTGACTATGCCAAAGCCTTCGACTGTGTGGATCACAATAAACTGTGGAAAATTCTGAAAGAGATGGGAATAGCAGACCACCTGACCTGCCTCTTGAGAAACCTGCATGCAGGTCAGGAAGCAACAGTTAGAACTGGACATGGAACAACAGACTGATTCCAAATAGGAAAAGGAGTACGTCAGGCTGTATATTGTCACCCTGCTTATTTAACTTATATGCAGAGTACATCATGAGAAACGCTGGGCTGGAGGAAGCACAAGCTGGAATCAAGATTGTCAGGAGAAATATCAACAACCTCAGATATGCGGATGACACCACCCTTATGGCAGAAAGTGAAGAGGAGCTAAAAAGCCTCTTGATGAAAGTGAAAGAGGAGAGTGAAAAAGTTGGCTTAAAGCTCAACATTCAGAAAACTAAGATCATGGTATCTGGTCCCATCACTTCATGGGAAATAGATGGGAAACAGTGGAAACAGTGTCAAAAAAGCATGGTAAGGAGTAATTCCCAGTGTCTTATGTTGGCCTTTATGTTTATTACAGTTTCATTCAATATCAAGATAGGACCATAATGATAATGATGGCAGTAGATCCCAGGATCTAAACATCCCTGAAAAATAAAGGAATAATGCATTAAGAATGGAAGGTTATTGAATAATGACTGCTAAAGAGAAGACATTCAAATGAGTTCTCTTTGTTCATGATCTTTAGTCCAAATATTTTATGAAAGCTTCCTAAAAGTAAACACGATAATACCTGAGAATGGTCATGGTCTTAAGGTTAAACATCTTAATAGAAACTGTGTGTAAAATTCACTATTTACTTAAGTTGACAGTGATGGGGAATTTTGGAAGAAGTCTGTGGCTCCAGCCATCCCTCTCTCCTAGAATTCACACTCTTGAGAAGTCCTCTCCCACATTGTAATCAATAGAATGAGGCAGAAGTGACAGTATGTGATTTCCAAAGCCAGGTCATAAAAGGCATTCTGGCTTCTGCCTTGTTCTCTCACCCTTGGATCACTTGCTCTGGGGTAGCCGTGTGTCATGTTAGGAAGATGCTCGAGCAGCCCTAAGGAGAGGTCCACGTGGTCAGATACTAAGGCTTCCACCAACACCAGTGAGAAGCTAGATTTCTTTCCCAGTGGGTGAGTAGGCCATTTGGAAGTGGATTCTCCAGCTCCAGCTCAGCCTCGTGCATCTTCAGCTCTCTCCAGAATCTTCACTGCAACCTCATGAGTGAAGGAACACAGTGTCACCTAGAACTTGAAGGTACAATTCTCCCTCAAACCCTAGAGCACTAATAAGTCATCAACTTTATTTGTCCGGTCTCATGTACAGTTGAATCCCCATTTGAAAATATTCTCTGAGTTCTGAACTTTGTACTCCTTTACCTTGAGATTTACCACAGTTTAGCAATAGAGCTTAGTGATTCCGAAATTAGGCTTTGGAATAAACAGAGTTCAGTTAAACCACTGTTCTGATACCACTTACTAGCAATATGACCTTAGGAAAGATGTGCATCAGTTTTTCTGTCAGCGTCACGATTATAAAGAACTTAACTGATATAAGAATTAATTAGATAACACATATCAAACACTTAGCACATTGCTGGCTCCTAAAACCTGCTCAATAAATGGCGTTGATGCTGCTGCTAATGATGTTGATGATGACAGTGGTGGTGGCGACAATGTGAGGATGAGGACAATGTAGAAGGCAAAAATGTCCTTGTTTTCAACTTGCAGGTAAACTCCTTACAAGGTAAAAGATAAAATGTTTTCATTTCTATATTATAGTCATCTCAGTTATTATGCTATATTTCTTCTTGCCCACGTGTAGTTACACTGTAATAATCATTATTTAATTTTACAATTTGCCTATTTTTCTAATTTTTTCACAACGTTTTCTACAACCCACAATATAGCAAGCATTTTGCAGGTATTCTCATGATAGAAGCATCATATTACTAAGTCAATTAGGGCAAAATTTTAGCAATAAATCTAATTTTGGTGTTTATTTATATTCATATTGATTGCTCTTTTTACAGGTAGGTTGCCTATTATTATAGATAATGAAAATGCATATATTGTTCAGCTATTCAACTCTTTGGGCTTCTCTTGTAGCTCAGTCAGTAAAAAATCTGCCTGCAATGCAAGAGACCCAGGTTCAATTCCTGGGTCAGGAAGATCCCCTGGAGAAGGAAATGGCAACCCACTCCAGTATTCTTGTCCAGAGAATCCCATGGACAGAAGAGCCCAGTGGGCTACAGTCCATGGAGCTGCAAGAGTTGGACACGACTTAGTGACTAAACTACCATTCAACTCTTTATAGAGATGTTTAACTATGGCTTTGGTCATGTGTCTGATAACTTTGTGGGTTTAGCTAAATCTTCATAGTAGGACTAATTGAAAAAGATACATGGCGTTCACATTCTTTAAAGAAGATTGGGCTGTGTTTCAATCTCATGGTTAAGTGTGATTTTGGTTCTCCGTTCCCTTGGAATTGGACAAATGAAGAAAGAAGACCCACTTTTAGCATAGACAGTCATAGTCACAAGTGTCGATTACATTGGTGCTTCTCTTATTCTCAATTTTATCAGTTCTACACTAAGTAGGTTGAACTAAATAACCTATAGAGTCATTCTTTCTCCAGGTTTCTACTCACTCTCTGAGAAATCACAGCCTACTTCTGTTTCCCACTAAAGGTTTTACAGATGAAAGATGTGGCTGAGTCTTTGTTGCAAATGGATATCTAGCATTAAAAGTGAACTCTACCAGCCTTTTATATGTCTGGAGTATCTTGGATCAGTGAATGATAAAACCTTCACTAGATGGTCAATGCAAGGAAATAGAGGAAAACAACAGAATGGGAAATACTAGAGATATATTCAAGAAATTTAGAGATACCCAGGGAACATTTCATGCAAAGGTGGGCTCGATAAAGGACAGAAATGGTAGGGACCTAAGAGAAGCAGATGATTTCCCTGGTGGCTCAGATGGTAAAGTGTCTGCCTACAATGTGGGAGACCCAGGTTCAGTCCCTGGGTTGGGAAGATCCTCTGGAGAAGGAAATTGCAACCCACTCCAGTACTCTTGCCTGGAAAATCCTATGTTCAGAGGAGGGTGGTAGGCTACAGTCCATGGGGTCACAGAGAGTCGGACATGACTAAGCGACCTCACTTCACTTAACAGAAGCAGAAGATATTAAGAAGAGGTGGCAAGAATACACAGAACTGTATAAAAAAGATCTTCACGACCCAGATAATCACCATGGTGTGATCACTCACCTAGAGCCAGACATCCTGGAATGTGAAGTCAAGTGGGCCTTAGGAAGCATCACTACGAACAGAGCCAGTGGAGGTGATGACATTCCAGTTGACCTATTTCAAATCCTGAAAGATGACGCTGTGAGAGTGCTGCACTCAATATGCCAGCAAATTTGGAAAACTCAGCAGTGGCCACAGGACTGGAAAAGGTCAGTTTTCACTCCAATCCCAAAGAAAGGCAATGCCAAAGAATGCTCAAACCACTGCACAATTGTACTCATCTCACATGCTAGTAAAGTAATGCTCAAAATTCTCCAAGCCAGGCTTCAGCAATACATGAACTGTGAACTTCCTGATGTTCAAGCTGGTTTTAGAAAAGGCAGAGGAACCAGAGATCAAATTGCTAGCATCCACTGGATCATGGAAAAAGCAAGAGAGTTCCAGAAAAACATCTATTTCTGCTTTATTGACTATGCCAAAGCCTTTGACTGTATGGATCACAATAAATTGTGGAAAATTCTGAAAGAAATAATTTCACAATTTGTGTGGAAATACAAAAAACCTCGAATAGCCAAAGCAATCTTGAGAAAGAAGAATGGAACTGGAGGAATCAACCTGCCTGACTTCAGGCTCTACTACAAAGCTACAGTCATCAAGACAGTATGGTACTGGCACAAAGACAGAAATACAGATCAATGGAACAAAATAGAAAGCCCAGAGATAAATCCACTCACCTATGGACACCTTATCTTTGACAAAGGAAGCAATAATATACAATGGAGAAAAGACAATCTCTTTACCAAGTGGTGCTGGGAAAACTGGTCAACCACTTGTAAAAGAATGAAACTAGAATACTTTCTTTTTTTTTTTTTTTAGTTAAATTTTATTGCATTTTTATGGGGGAAAATATATGCTGTAGTAGAAGTCTTAATTTAAAGATTCATGAAGATTTTGAACTTATTGATTATCATATTGCCTCCATGCTAAGATATACAATTTAATGTTTTGTTTTTTTTTTTGTTATTATGCGCATTTCAAATAGACAAGCATGAAATTGTAATGACAAGAAGCCTATTTTATATTGAGGATATATGCATTTGTATTTCACACGCCAGAGATATTAAACACTGATTATTTTATGCTGCTGTTTATTAAAAATGTTTACCATAAACTATTTCCTGAATATTGCTATCATGGAGGTATTTGGGAATTTTAATATTATTTCTCCTAATGTTTGACATTTCATAGAAAGAGGAATCATAATTTCTATTTACTGCTATTTCATTGAAATGCTTTTTTTTTTTTTTCCAAAAGAATGAAACTAGAATACTTTCTAACACCATACACAAAAATAAACTCAAAATGGATTAAAGATCTAAACATAAGACCAGAAACTATAAAACTCCTAGAGGAGAACATAGGCAAAACACTCTCCAACATACATCACAGCAGGATCCTCTATGACCCACCTCCCAGAATATTGGAAATAAAAGCAAAAATAAACAAATGGGACCTAATTAAAATTAAAAGCTTCTGCACAACAAAAGAAACTATAAGCAAGGTGAAAAGACAGCCTTCAGAATGGGAGAAAATAATAGCAAATGAAGCAACTGACAAACAACTAATCTCAAAAATATACAAGCAACTCCTACAGCTAAATCCAGAAAAATAAATGACCCAATCAAAAAATGGGCCAAAGAACTAAATAGACATTTCTCCAAAGAAGACATACAGATGGCTAACAAACACATGAAAAGATGCTCAACATCACTCATTATCAGAGAAATGCAAATCAAAACCACTATGAGGTACCATTTCACGCCAGTCAGAATGGCTGCGATCCAAAAGTCTACAAGCAATCAATGCTGGAGAGGGTGTGGAGAAAAGGGAACCCTCTTACACTGTTGGTGGGAATGCAAACTAGTACAGCCACTATGGAGAACAGTGTGGAGATTCCTTAAAAAACTGGAAAAGAACTGCCTTATGACCCAGCAGTCCCACTGCTGGGCATACACACCAAGGAAACCAGAATTGAAAGAGACACATGTACCCCAATGTTCATCGCAGCACTGTTTATAATAGCCAGGACATGGAAGCAACCTAGATGTCCATCAGCAGATGAATGGATAAGAAAGCAATGGTACATATACACAACGGAGTATTACTCAGCCATTAAAAAGAATACATTTGAATCAGTTCTAGTGAGGTGGATGAAACTGAAGCCAATTATATAGAGTAAAGTAAGCCAGAAAGTAAAACACCAATACAGTATACTAATGCATATATATGGAATTTAGAAAGATGGTAACCATAACCCTGTATGTGAGACAGCAAAAGAGACACAGATGTATAGAACAGTCTTTTGGACTCTGTAGGAGAGGGAGAGGGTGGGATGATTTGGGAGAATGGCATTGAAACATGTATAATATCATATAAGAAATGAATCACCAGTCCAAGTTCAATGCAGGATACAGGATGCTTGGGGCTGGTGCACTGGGATGACCCAGAGGGATGGTATGGGGAGGAAGGTGGGAGGGGGGGTTCAGGATGAGGAACACATGTACACCTGTGGCAGATTCATGTTGATGTATGGCAAAACCAATACGATATCGTAAAGTAATTAGCCTCCAATTAAAATAAATAAATTTAAATTTAAAAGATTAAAAAAAAATTCTGAAAGAGATGGAAATGCCAAACCACCTGCCCTGCCTCTTAAGAAACCTATATGCAGGTCAGGAAGCAACAGTTAGAACTAGACATGGAACAACAGACTGGTTCCAAATAGGAAAAGGAGTACGTCAAGGCTGTATATTGTCACCCTGCTTATTTAACTTAAATGCAGAGTACATCATGAGAAATGCCAGGCTGGATGAAGCACAAGCTGAAATCAAGATTGTCAGGAGAAATATCAATAACCTCAGATATGCAGATGACACCACCTTTATGGCAGAAAGTGAAGAGGAACTAAAAAGCCTCTTGATGAAAGTGAAAGAGGAGAGTGAAAAGTTTGGCTTAAAGCTCAACATTCAGAAAACTAAAATCATGGCATCTGGTCATGGGAAATAGATGGGGAAACAGTGGAAACAGTGTCAGACTTTATTTTTTTGGGCTCCAAAATCACTGCAGATGGTGACTGCAGCCATGAAATTAAAAGACAGTTACTCCTTGGAAGAAAAGTTATGACCAACCTAGAGAGCATATTGAAAAGCAGAGACATTACTTTGCCAACAAAGGTCCATCTAGTCAAGGCTATGGGTTTTTCTAGTGGTCATGTATGGATGTGAGAGTTGGACTGTGAAGAAAGCTGAGCGCCGAAGAATTGATGCTTTTGAACTGTGGTGTTGGAGAACTCTTGAGAGTCCCTTGGACTGCAAGGAGATCCAACCAGTCCATCCTAAAGGAGATCATTCCTGGGTGTTCATTGGAAGGACCGATGCTGAGGCTGAAACTCCAATACTTTGTCCACCTCATGCGAAGAGTTGACTCATTGGAAAAGACTCTGATGCTGGGAGGGATTGAGGGCAGGAGGAGAAGGGGACGACAGAGGATGTGATGGCTGGATGGCATCACCGACTCGATGGACATGAGTTTGAGTGAACTCAGGCATTGGTGATGGACAGGGAGGCCTGGCGTGCTACGATTCGTAAGGTCGCAAGGAATTGGACATGACTGAGTGACTGAACTAAACTGAACTGAGATGGTCCCAAAAAATTCAAACCACTCCCAGGATGCCTGTTGTCATGAGATGAGCAATAGAAGCCATACTAACAACATGCAGAACTCCGTGTGTGCAGGCAATATTTTAAGTACTTCACACATTCGTGCTTTACCTCCTCTGATCCTCTTCCTCGGCATGTTAGCTATGGTTATCCCAGTTTTTCCAAGTTACCTGGTGTTTCATTATGAGGATTCTACATTCTCCACTCCTCAGACACTGGGTAGAGGACAGCATTCTTATTTTCTCTGTGGAGTCTTCATTCTGGTCTTTACACCAGTAGCAATGAGAGTTCAACTTTAGAAAGTGCAGCTCCGCAAAGTGAGAACTGAAGAAACACATCCATTCTCAGCAAAAGGGTAAATATATGGTCTAGAGGTGTATTTTGAGAGGTATAACTCTGCTTAGAGGTTGTGCAATCCGGTCCTCCCCACCCTCCACGTACCCACACACACAGATATACACAACCTCAAAGCACTCACTTCAGCCTTTCAAATAATTTAAATTTGATTACTTATTACAATATTAGAAATAGAACATGTTTTACATTTAACGGCTTTTTAAAAAATTCAAATACTACATCTAAAGTTCATCGAGTGAATGAATCATTTTATGGAAGAAAGGCAGGATAGGAATTTGGAAAGATCATCACTCTGGCTGAGAAAGAAAAATTGCCTGCCTTCCTAGATAATCAGATGGCCCAAGTACGAGTTTCTTGTGACTATGTTGTTTGTCTAAGTAAGGTCGTTGATATGCCTGAAAACTTCCCTTGGGAAAATGATCTCAGGTACATAGTTGGTTCCAAATAGGCTTATTTCAAGCACAGAACAGAAATCAAGGCTTCAGGTTAGTACTCAGAGGGCAAATAGTACCTCTGATTGCTGCAGTAGTGATCCACCTTCAATTCAAGTACATTTAATTTATGCAAATTCAACCACTCTGTTTGTGGGGTGGGAGGCTGGAAAATAAAAATGTTATCAAATGCTCTTCTGCATATGTGCTCTTATTACATACTGAATAAACACGTGCACTTATAAATTATCTATTGTACACAATCATGCAGATTCACGTATTATGTTACACAGGGTTGTATACTCAAAACCCGAAATCAGAATTTATGGGCAATTTAAGGGATTTCCTAGGTAATTTTTAACTTACGTGTCTTTTTACGTTGGGGCTTCCTAGATGGCTCAATAGTAAAGGATTTGCCTGCCAATGCAGGAGACGCAGGAGATGCAGGCTCAATCCCCGGGTAGAGAAAATCCCCTGGAGAAGGAGATGGCTACCTACTCCAGTATTCTTGCCTGGAGAATTCCATGGACAGAAGAGCCTGCTGGGCCACAGCCCCTGGGGTCACACAGAGTTAGGCACAACTGAGTGATTGAGCACCATGCACATCTTTTTTACCTTAAACACAATCTTAGTAGCCCAACCAGCCTGTGACTCTACTGTGAATTAAAATGGCCATTTAGTGAATGAGAAAGCCCATGGGATGGATGTCCCCTGGTCCCAAGTTCCAATCCAAATCTCTTTGTATGTTTGATCAGTCTGTTAGATCTTATCCAGAACTGCACAAAGGTTGCTTTAAGATAGCTGGAAGAAAACTCAGGTGAGAAGAACTTTCAAAACCAGGAGAACATGTGTCAAAATCAGTGAAAGAATGTTGTGTGAGCTGTTGTATTGAAATTGTGTTGTGTTGACAAATGAACTTTATATATGAAACAGAAACAGATTCACAGATACAGAGAACAGACTTGTGATTGCTGAGTTTGGGGAGTAGAAGGGATGGATCAGAAGTTTGGGATTAGCAGATGCAAACTATTATATACAGAATGGATAAACAAGGTCCAACCTTATAGTACAGGGAACCACATTCAATATCCTGTGATACACTATAATGGGGAAGAATGTGAAAAATAATATATATATATATATATATATATATGTATGTATCACAATAGAAATTAACACAACATTGTAAATCAACTATACTTAAATAATTTTTTTTGAAGTGTGTTGTGTTAGAAGTAATATTCTTTCCCATGAGTTTGCTTCCCCAGCTGCTAAGGGCTTGAGAGAGGACAGTTCACCAGAGTTATCCAGAAAAAGCCTCTGCACCTATTTCTATTCTTAGGGACTGTGAGCTTGGTAATTATAAAGAGACCAGTTTGAGTCTTATGGAAGGGGGTATATGTTTCCAGGACCTAAAATAGTAGCACATTAAAGTCAGGCAGGTGCTTGACTAGGGAATGTGAAACCATCTTCTCATAAGAGGCTCTGAAAGTTTTTATTAAATGTTTTCAGCAAAATAAACTGTTACTAGGAAAACATGTTGTTATAAATATAAGAAGGGTCTGCAGGCCTGAAATGTATCTGGCTGACTTCTCCTTCCTTTGTAATCCCACTAAGCCTAGATGCTCAGCAGTGAAAGACCTCCTTGCGCTCTTCATCACCCATGGCTGCTGGCAGAAGATGGTCAGCTTTCTGAGCTTAAAGTAAACAGTGCTTCTTGATGAAGGACCCCTGACCTTTTAAAGACGACCTTTTTCAGACATCTCTTTCGACCCAGGAGGCTCCTGCATGATATAAAGGGCCAGTCTACAGAGAGCACAGAATTTTGCTGGAGGCAGTGACTGATTTAATGAAGGGCTATGAAATACTCCAAAGAAGCCTCTTCTGGATTTACCTGATCAACTGTTGAGCTGAGTTATATACAAAAGTCATTATGTTAGGATCAATTCATTATGCATATTGATTCTAAATATGTATTATTTGATAACCTTCTATTTAGAAATCTATGTTGCTTTATTTAGAAACTTTTTTTACAATGCGAAGTTGTAAGGCAAACAAGATAAGGAGGGAATTATTTACTAGCTTTTGAGTACTGAGTGTTTCTAAGGACTTTGGATGCAACTGTTTATAAACAATGTATTAATAATATCCATAGGGCTCTGATAAATTTATTATAAATCATTTTTAGCTATTCATTTAAGGAGGATTTTTTTCCCTAAATAATGTTGCTAGCTTTTCTCCAATTACCCTGAAGTAATAATTAATCCATTGATTGATTGATTCAATAATGTAGACAAAACAACATTTACTGAGTCCCTACTCTTCATTCAGCAGTCAACAAAGATTTGTAGTGTGCTTTCTATGTGGGAGGACGGTTTTAGGCACCAGGGACAATATCAGAGAACAAAAAAGTAAAAGAGAAAAGAAAATCTATGACCTCGTGGAGCTTGTATTTTCCAAGATGTTGGGTTTCAAGCAACAAACAAGTCAGATATGATCCCTGCCTGCAGAGCATTTAAATTTTGATGGAAAAGATGAGCCATAAATACAGACATACATTTTATAAAGATAACTGGATCGGAGTAAAATGGAATATACAAAGTAATGGGATCCATGGTCATTCTGAGGCCTACTTTATGTTTTTAATTTTTATTTGATATTAGAGTATAGCTGATTAATGGGCTTCCCTGGTGGCTCAGTGGTAAAGAATCCACCTTCAATGCAGGAGACATGAATAGATGTCGATTCAATTCCCGGGTCAGGAAGATCCCCTAAGGGAGGAAATGGCAACCCACTCCAGTATTCTTGCCTGGAAAGCCCCATAGACAGAGGAGCCTGTCAGGCTACAGTCCTTGGCGTGGCAGAGTTGAACCCAACGGAGCAACTGAGTACAGCACAGCACATAGTCGATTAATAATGTTGTAAATAGTTTCAGATGCACAGCAGAGAGACTCAGCCATACATATTTGTGTATCCATTCTCCCCCAAACTTCCCTCCCATCCAGGCTGCAGATGCCCACTTGATATGTGATGGTCAGGGAAGATTCATAAGAAAATGAAGACTGAACTAAAATAAGGGATAAGGAGAAGCGAGGTAGTCAAACTCCAGGATGAAGGAAAGAGGGTTTGTCAGACAAAATGACACCCCAAGGCAGGAGTTAGTTTGTTTATAGAGGAGCACTGAGGGAGCTGCCCTGGAAACACAGGTTGTACGTTAGACTTTATTCTAAGAACATGGAAAGGTTTTAAGAGGGAGCAGCAGCACTGATTTGTATTTGCAAAAATTCATTCTGGCAGCTTGAGAATTAATTTCAAAGGGCCAAGAGGGAGCAAGGACAGCAGTTTTCCCAAGCTTGTAAGAATGGTGAAGGGTTGGGCCGTGGTGGCGGCTCTAGAGACTGAGAGTAGGGAACGGCTTTGGCATGTATTTTGGAGATTAATTTAAGAAGACTACCCATTCTTAAGTCCTCTTAAATTAATCTCCAAAATATATGCCAAAGCCGTTCCCTACTCTCAGTCTCTAGAGCCGCCAACATGGAGGAATGGGTAGTGGAGAAGGCACTGGCACCCGACTCCAGTACTTTTGCCTGGAAAATCCCATGGACAGAGGAGCCTAATAGGCTGCAGTCCATGGGGTCACTAAGAGTCGAACAGGACTGAGCGACTTCACTTTCACTTTTCACTTTCATGCACTGGAGAAGGAAATGGCAACCCACTCCAGTGTTCTTGCCTGGAGAATCCCAGGAATTAGGGAGCCTGCCGTCTATGGGGTCGCACAGAGTCAGACACGACTGAAGTAGCAGCAGCAAGAATGGGTAGTGGAGAAGGCACTGGCAATCCACTCCAGTATTCTTGTCTGAAGAATTCCATGGACAGAGGAGCCTGATGGTTACAGTCCATGGGATCACAAAGAGTCGGACAACACTGAGTGACTAATACTGTAAGAATGGGTAGAGATGAACAGCGTAAAAGGGAGGGCCCAGCTCTCAACTGATGGAAGTACCACTACTGAGATGGAAAATCCTGGAATGGAAATATCTGGGGAAAGGGAAGGGTGGTGTGAACAACCACAAGTTCCCTTCTTGACATTTTACATCTGTGATGCCTATTGGACATTCAAGGAGCCTTCGGGGTATACGAATCTGGAATTTAGGGATGATGTCTAGGCTGAAGGCATAACACTGATGGGCCCCAACAAATGTAACCTATTTATTTATTTATATTTTTGGCTGCCTCAGGTCTTAGTTGCAGCATGTGGGCTGGATTCTCTAGTTAAGGTGCACGGGCCTAGTTGCCGCATGGCATGTGGGATCAAACCCGCATCCCTTGCACTGGAAGGCAGATTCTTAACCACTGGACCACAAGGGAAGTCCCAAATGTAAGGCATTTAAGGCCATGGGCCAGGATGAGATCACCTAAGAAGAGGATAATAGTAGCAGATGATAAGTGAACAGGCAATGCCAAAGAATGCTCAAACTACCGCACAATAGCACTCATCTCACACGCTAGTAAAGTAATGCTCAAAATTCTCCAAGCCAGGCTTCAGCAATACGTGAACTGTGAACTTCCAGTTGTTCAAGGTGGTTTTAGAAAAGGCAGAGGAACCAGAGATCAAATTGCCAACATCGGCTGGATCATCGAAAAAGCAAGAGAGTTCGAGAAAAACATCTATTTCTGCTTTATGGACTATGCCAAAGCCTTTGACTGTGTGCATCACAATAAACTGTGGAAAATTCTGAAAGAGATGGGAATACCAGACCACCTGACCTGCATCTTGAGAAATCTGTATGCAGGTCAGGAAGCAACAGTTAGAACTGGACATGGAACAACAGACTGATTCCAAATAGGAAAAGGAGTACATCAAGGCTGTATATTGTCACCCTGCTTATTTAACTTCTATGCAGAGTACATCATGAGAAATGCTGGGCTGGAAGAAGCACAAGCTGGAATCAAGACTGCTGGGAGAAATATCAATAACCTCAGATATGCAGATGACACCACCCTTATAGCAGAAAGTGAAGAGGAACTAAAAAGCCTCTTGATGAAAGTGAAAGTGGAGAGTGAAAAAGTTGGCTTAAAGCTTACCATTCAGAAAACGAAGATCATGGCATCCCGTCCCATCACTTCATGGGAAATAGATGGGGAAACAGTGGAAACAGTGTCAGACTTTATTTTTCTGGGCTCCAAAATCACTACAGATGGTGACTGCAGCCATGAAATTAAAAGATGCTTACTCCCTTGGAAGAAAAGTTATGACCAACCTAGATAGCGTATTCAAAAGCAGAGACATTACTTTGCCAACAAAGGTCTGTCTAGTCAAGGCTATGGTTTTTCCAGTGGTCATGTATGGATGTGAGAGTTGGACTGTGAAGAAAGCTGAGCACCGAAGAATTGATGCTTTTGAAGTGTGGTGTTGGAGAAGACTCTTGAGAGTCCCTTGGACTGCAAGGAGATCCAACCAGTCCATTCTAAAAGAGATCAGCCCTGGGATTTCTTTGGAAGGAATGATGCTAAAGCTGAAACTCCAGTACTTTGGCCACCCCATTGAAAAAGACTCTGATGCTGGGAGGGATTGGGGGCAGGAGGAGAAGGGGACGACAGAGGATGAGATGGCTGGATGGCATCACTGTCTCGATGGACATGAGTCTGAATGAACTCTGGGAGTTGGTGATGGACAGGGAGGCCTGATGTGCTGTGATTCATGGGGTCACAAAGAGTCAGACACAACTGAATGACTGAACTGAACTGAACTGAACTGAGTCAACACGTTTTTACTGTGGACTCACTATATATAAGGCATATTGCCTAGTCATTGAGGGCAAAGAGATGTGTGAGACAAATCCTTTCTCCTCAAAATAATTACAATCTGAGTATGAGAAAAAACATGCAAGAAAGTGAAAATAAACATCAAAAGAAGGGACCATTTATTAGTTCAGACAGGGATTGCTATGGGTATTGAGAACAAGAGTCACTTTGTAATGGTGTTGGAGTCCAAGGACCACAGGTTGGGGGCTGGACCAGGGTTCAGGGGGATCATAAATGCCCAGAATCAGATAGTTTGTATGTATGCACATATTTTTTCCCTAAAAGAGAGAAATCGTCAAATTGCAGTTGTCAAATTCTCAAAGGGTTTTGTAAAACAGAAAAGATTAGAAACATTGCTATAGGAGATCAATTTAATCTGGGTCTTAAAAAACTGGTTAAATTATAGAAGGTACGGAGGAGCAGGAAGATTGTTTTGGGAAGTGGGGACAATGCAAATTTACGTAAGCAATGAAACATTCTGGGATACAAAAGTGTAAGGCATAGCTGGGAATGGTTGTAGACTTGTATGATTGGGACAAGGGGTTAATATGGAAGAGTGAAGAAACTGAAGCTGGAAAATAGATGGGGATGAAATGAAGAACAATCTTAAATGAAAACTAGGATATTAGACTTTCTCCTATAGACCAAGGGGAAGCACTGGATTCAATTCAGGAATATTGAGCCTCTTATATGTATAAAGCAGTATGCAGTGTTCTTGCTGGAAGGTGGACATGGGAGATACCCATGTAGGTAGGGAAGGGTTAACATTCCCACACAGTTTAACAAGATTTGGCAATAATTAACATTTATCCCATGCCTTCAACAGGCCAGGCCCTGTGCTAAGTGCTTCAAGTGGATTATCCAGTTTGATTCTCACAGCTCTATTGACATGTACCCTACTGGGGTAAAGGGAAATTAAATTACTTGTCCTCAGTTGTACCGCTAGGAGAGGTAGAGCCATTATTCAAACTCAGGCAGTGTAACTCCAGTGCCCAAGCTTTGGAACACTCTGTTGCTTGGCCTAAAATATCCTGACTCCCTCCTGCAGCCAGAGATGGCCATGATGCCTCACTTCTCATCCATACCCGGGCGCCCACGCCTCTGGAGACACCCTGGAGTTTGACAAGGGGTATGTGAAGGGACAAATAGTGCGTGTTTGACAAACTATCACATTTTTTTCAATATTTGAAAATACATATACGAAATTATATATGAGTATACTATGATTGTAAACATCACATCCATTTTTTGATGAACATAGGACTTCCCTGGTGGTCCAGTGGTGAAGACTGCACATCCAGTAAAGGGGGGTGTGTTCAATCTCTGGTCAGCAAACTAAGATCCCACATGCCAAGGGTGTGGCCCAAAAATAAAAGTAAAATAATTAAAAAAACTTTAAAGTGAACAATCATAAGGATACAGCTCAATATAGTTTCACAAAGTAAACACATCCATGTGATCAGCATGTGGATTGGAAAATAGAAGTTACAGCACTCCAGACCCCATTGGCCTTTCTCTGACACTGTCCCCTAAGGGTCACCACCATCCAGACTGACTTCCAACACCAGTGATTCAGGTTGTCATGTTTCAGATTTTTAAATAAATAGAACCATCTAGTATGTTCTCTTTACATCTAGCTTCTTTTCTTAACATTACGTTTGTGAGGTACATCCATATTGTTGCATGTGGCTATGGTTTGTTTATCTAACCAACACTGATTTTGAAGGTAAAACATAACTCCACAATAAAATTCTTTTTTCTTCGGGAACATACTCCAATTGTTTGAGAATGTGATTTGGTTTCCTATTCCCTTTGGTTACTTTGAGGACAAAGTTTAAGCAACACAGGAACAAACCCTGAATTTGGAGTCAGGAGAAATGGATTCCACTCTTTCTCTGCTACTCATCGCTGTGTGACCTTGGGCAAGTCTCTTACAGTCTCTGAACTTCGTTTCCTACATTAATAAAATAAGGAAGTAAGGACTTCACTGGTGGTTCAGTGGATAACAGTCTGCCTGCCAATGCAGGGGACGTGCATTTGATCCCTGGTTTGGGACGATTCCACATGCTGTGGAGCAATTAAAGCCCATGTGCCACAACTACCGGAGCCCTCATGCCCGAGAGCCTGCACACTGCAACTTTGGGCCCTTGTGATGCAACTACCGAAATCCATGATTCTAGAGCCCAGGCTCCACGACAGGAGAAGCTGCCACAATGAGAAGCCTGTGCACTGCAACAAGGAGTAGCCCCCATTCACCGCAACTAGAGAAAGCCGACGCACAGCAATGAAGACCCAGCACAACCAAAATTTAAATCAATCAATTAATTAAATCAAATGAAGAAGTAAAACTGAAAAGTCTCTTTGGTCTACTGCAGCCTGAGTTGTCTTTGTTTCCACGCTAAGCTGCTTGGGCTCAAGGAATGTTTATAGAGAAGTGAAATTTTTCCAAAATAATTTTTTTTTTAAATTATACAAGAAAAACGTATTTGTTGTAACAGTTCAAACAATACTGAGCTGCATGAAGGAAGATTTAATCATACTTGTTCAATCTTATCTTCCTACATATACAAAAACAATGTTAGTTTGGTGTTATGCTTATCTATTTTCTGTTGATTCAACTATGAACTCTAGGAACTATGTTCACTAAGTGAGTTTTATTATTGTTGTATTTGAAACAGAGTCATACTAGTACATTTTTATTCTGTAATTGTCTTTTCATGGCAATTCTTCAAAGATTAGAACGTATGTTTCTATTTATTTAGTGTCTGCACAATGAGTCAGAGTATGTGTGCTCTGTAATCAATCAATCGTCCCCTACTGGTTGATATTTATGTGATTTCCAATTTGTTTTGCTATCAAAACACACTGAAATAAACATTCCTGTATATATATTATTGAACCCTAATGGTCATATTACATATGATAGACAGAAGCTGTCACATTATTTGCTCAAAAGTTGCTTAATTTGCATCTCAGTACTTGAGTTTTGAACAGATTTGGAGTAAAGAAAGAAATTAGATCTTAATTTTCATAATGATTTCAAATATTCATAGAAAATAGAAAGCTGAAAAATAAAATACTGAGCGTATCTATAGAGGCTCCTGTTTGAAATCACCAGTTTGAAATCAAAAATGTGGGGAGAAAAAATACTTACCAAAGTAATACAAAACAGGAACATGATTTTTAGCCCTCGCAATGCAATATCCAGAATTAAAAGGCAAAACAAGCTTCCTTTCTAAAGTCTTAGAAATAAGTTATTCATGTTATTCCATAGACAGGCAGCTGAGCTGACTGATGATGTGAATTCTGTTTCATCACCAACTGGAAAAATCTTACTTTAACTTGTGAAACCCTAAGGAGGCCTCTTCCTTGACCTGCTTTCTCAGACCAAGGAGGCAACCTTAGCAGCACCCTTCTCAGGCTTCTGCCTCCTACAGTCTAGGATAACAGACAGACTTGGGTGAGATGGACAAACATTGACAGGCTCTTCAAAGTGGTCTGTATTCCATAGAGGAAGACTTATTTGTCCTGTCAATGTTTCACTTTGAGGTTGATGTAGAAGGGACAATTTTTCTTTATCCCGTAATATCTGAAACACCAAAAACTCCACTACTCCCTCAAGAGACAACAAGATAGAAACTATTGTCGGGGGCCAAAAGGAAAAAGGGGCATGGGTCTGGGGCAAGGATGGGGGGTGCAAAATGTCTAGGAAACCCAGAGGAGTGGTGGGGTGGGGATGGACACAAGAGGAGCAACCTCAGATATACAGCCTGACTCAAGGGGATAAGTGAAGGACGTTTTGCACCACCTCTGCCCTTTGTGTGCAGGCTTGAGTGTCTATGAATATTTTATTTCTGGTCATGAACTGCCCCTTTCTGTCCTTCCAAGTTTTAAGGGCATAGCTAAGGGGTTGCATCTCCGATGTGCATGGCACGCTTCTATGATAACGTGCTCTTCTTTGCACAAGAAGAGAGTGCTACTTATTCATCCTCATGGGACACACTGTTTTCTATTCACAGAGATAGTTTTACACTAATCCTACCATTCCGTTTCCTTGGACTCCATGGTGACCAGCTGCTCCCGTGTGCAGGCAGCTGGTGGAGGCTGTGGAACGGCCTACTGGCCAGCACTGGGAAAGAGCCTGTGACCTCCACCTCATGAACTGAAAGCTCAGTCATCAACTGAGTGTGGGTTTGAGTCTCTCAGAGCCAGGTAGCCAGGGCTCCAGCACTTAGTAGTTGTAAAAAATCATCCAGGTTACCTGTCTTCGCTCTTTGGCACCACCAGCCAAAAAACCAACCAACCAAACAAACAAACAAAAATTATGCTTTTCTTTCAGATGTAATTCTTAGGCGTGTCGGCCTTGGCTAGGAGGAGAAACAGCTGGCCACACTCCTGGACATTAAGCAGTGGCCAACAGAAAAGCCTTTTCACATCAGTGTGTGCAAATACGTGTGCAGGTGTTTTGAGGAAGCCTTTGTTATTGTTCAGTCACTAAGTTGTGTCTGACTCTTTGCAGCCCCATGGGCTGCAGCACGGCAGGCTCCTCCATCCTCCACTGTCTCCCAGAGTTTGCTCAAATTCATATTCATCGAGTTGAATGAATGTGATGTATCCAATCATCTCATCCTCTGTCACCCCCTTCTCCTCCTGCCCTCAATCTTTCCCAGCATCAGGATCTTTTCCAATGAATCGACCCTTCACATCAGGTGGCCAAAAATTGGAGCTTCAGCTTCAGCATCAGTGCTTCCAATGAATATTCAGGGTTGATTCCATTTGGGATTGACTGGTTTGATCTCCTTGCAGTCCAAGGGACTCTCAAGAGTCTTCTCCAGCACCACAACTTAAACGCAATGGGAAGCCTTACTCCAAATTTAAAGTAATCAGAAACTGTCCCCCATTGCACCTCAGAGAATCCTGAAAATGCCTGTGTTTGAAAAATCTTTTGTCTAGTTTGAGTCAGAGTTTAAACCTATCTCTTCATTTCTGGTCTTGTAGTCTACATTGGATAACTGTTTTGCTTTGGAATGAGGTATTTGTCTATTTGAGGTATTTGAGGCCACTGTCAGAGGCCTGAAATATAACCATCCCCTTTCACTGGTTGGTGGATAGCCTGGCCATCATTCTTCTTTAATCATATTAAAGTTTTCTTCACTGTGATACATCGCATAAGACTTTCAGGGAATGCTAAGAAACTTTCTCTTCAGAGATAAATATAACGACATGAGTCATTTCCTTTGTTGCTCTTTGAATTCCCATATAAAGTTATCTACTGAGTATACCTTGCCTAGTCTAGCAAGTATGCTTGCTTAGCATGGGTTAATGCTGGTGATATTAGTCACTGTTAATTGCTCAAGAGCTGAGATCAGGTAGGCAATCACTGAGTTCATCTGTAAAAAAAAATGACTGTAGTCATGTTAGGAATAAATGGCTCCATGGCTAATGAATGACAAAAAGTTATCTCATCAAAACTGAAATTATTTCACAGTAGCATATACTAATCTAGAGCTCTGGAAATGCCAGGAAGCAGAAGTTTGGTGCTTTTGTCTTACTTTACTCTATGATTGGTCCTTGTTTTTCCATTTATGAGTTTCTTTTTTAAAAAAATATTTTAATAGAGTCTTTCTACTCCAAATTTTCTGCTTTTTTGATTTTTAAATAGAACTTGTGGTTTGAATTAAACTCTACTTTTTGGAAATTGACCTTACTTGAAAAAGGCCAATTTTTTTTTCCTACAATTTTTTTCCTATGCTGGCATTGACTTAGAATAGAGAAAAGGAGCCACACAGGTATTTTGGAGGTAAGTGCCTATTTTAGGTTAACCTTCTCTCTTTGCGGGGAGTTTGGGCAAGGGTTGTACTCTCTGGAAGAAGCAAAACTCTGGAAGTAAGCTTCTAGAATTCAGGACATTGAATAATTATGTTTAACCTACATCCAGGGCATCTGACCTTTCAATTGTGTGCTTTGCCAACTGTAAGGCAAAACTGCTAAAATCTGTTGAGTTGTCATGACAGACAGGGCCATATGGAAAGTGCTGGAAACATTTCTTCTTGAAGTATAATTGCCATGATGGGCAGAAACTCTGTTTTATAATCAGCTGAGGAGTGTGTATGGCCCACAGTGTTTGAGGCAGTATTCAGGGTTTCTCATCCCAGGCTTTGAAGCAAAATTAAAATGGGGCTTTGGAAGTATTCTGCTTGCCTGGAGGAGACAGATATATTTTATTTCATTTTATTTATAGGCTCATGTTCCTTAATCCCTGAATACATAATGTGAATACAGGCTGATGATATAAACAAAACAAAACCAAGAAATGGTTACATGGCTTATTTTGTGGTCATTCAGATGAAATAGCCTAGGATGCCCTGCTCCAGTCTAATCGGGCGTCTGGGTGCAGCAGAGAGTATTTGAGTACGGAAGTCAGCAAGGCAGTGTAGCAGCATGGTGAAGCGGTGAGCTCTAGAACCAGACAGCCTGGGTTTGAATTCTGCTCTATAATTTCTTGGGCTTCCCTGGTGGCTCAGAGGGTAAAGCATCTGCCTACAATGCAGGAGACCTGGGTTCGATCCCTGGGTCAGGATGATCCCCTGGAGAAGGAGAAGGCAGCCCACTCCAGTACTCTTTCCTGAAAAATCCCATGGACGGAGAAGCCTGGTAGGCTACAGTCCATGGGGTTGCAAAGAATCAGACATGACTGAGCAACTTCACTATAATTTCTTAACATCTCTGTACTTCAGCTTTTCCATCTGTAAATTCACTACAATTATTGTACCTAACTTACCAAGCTGTAATGAGAATTAAATTAATAAATACAGACACATCTAAAAGTGCCTCAGATAATGACTCACACACAGTAAACACTATGCAACTCTTAGTTGTAACTATTGCAATTCACAATTTTTTTCTTATCATTAAGAATCTAGGATTTTGTGCCATTCCACCTGGCTCTCCATAATCAAAAATTTGATCACAAATTTAGCAAGTCCCTTCTTTCTCTCTCACTTTTTTGTTCTTTCCTTCTCTCCCTCTCTGTTTCTGTTTCCTTTTCTCTTTTACTCTCTGTGTCTAGCACTCTGGCTCTCTATCCACATTGTGATACTTGATATTTCCAGCCTTCCCTATGTCGTGTTTTCAATGGCAGTGATGTGGGCAGGAGAGACTTGTTCCGGGAGAATGGTAGGGCTGCACTGTCCACATCCCAAGGATGAGAAGGTGGATGCCTCAGTTGCTAGGGGCTCCCACTCCATACCTCCCCCCACGCCCAGCCAGAGGAAGGAACATTTTTCAGTGCGGGGGTGGCCTTCATGTTGGAAGGGGATGGTTGATGGTGTTATTTTTGCTTCCCACAAATGTGAATGTTTAAAATAGTGCTTTATTCAATCGGCATAAGTGACGCATAGACTATGTATAGTGGTGGACCTGGGCCTGGCAGGCGATGGGAGCCAGATCTCACCAAACCAAGACTTGTGATTCTTCACTGATAGACCCAAGAGATCTGCTCTGAGGATGGCCAGCACAGAACCCCCATCTGGGGTTGCCTGGCAAATACACTTGCACAACTCCCGAATTGTTTGAAATGAAAGGATCTCAGAGCCAGTGACCTAGGATTCTGGCTTCGGTGCCATGGGGCATGCCAGTGGGTCACATTTCCTCTCTGAGCCTCCCTCCCAGCCTCACTGTACTCGTGAAGGGTAAGTGTGTTCGTTGTTCTCCCGTGCCTTCTCAGGCAGTGCCCTGCAGGTCTGGAGTCCAGCCAGTGTAATTGAATCGTGAGGCTGCGGCTCAGGCTCTATATATAATTGGAGGTTTATTGTCTTGCCACGGTTTTGGAAGTTTAGGGAACTTTTTGAGATTGTAGGGATTTAAAGTAGTGTCAGTTTGGAACCATGTGGTGCTTTTTAGTGAGTCTAATTAAAAGTTTATTTCAAGTGTTAAGTTTCAAGTCTCTGAAATTGCCCTTTTACACTTTAGTCAACAGTAAGGGCTGGAGGAGTTCTTCCTATTTTTAAACAAACAGATTATGTTTCATAAAGTGGAACTTTGGGGAAGGAGGAATAGAGTGTTTTATTCCTACAAAAGGTAGTATTACCAGAACTCAACCGATTTAAGATGAAAGAGAAAGAAAAGGCATAGATTTTCAGACAAACATAAAGCTGCCATATGTCCAAGGGAGATTTTGAAGTCTTTCTGGGCTGTCCTTAATTGATTTGAAATGCACTGCTGAATTCAGATTTATTTAAGAACAAGAGTGGGGGGCACATTTAATCAGACTTGGGAATGAAAGACGGCAGTGAGTAAAGAATAATTTCATACTTGCTAGACATCCTCGTAATAGATTACATAGGACATTTGGTTGATTTCAATTAGAACCCACACGTCTTCTCTACCTCCCACATTCTCTCTTCATCTCAGAGCCTCTTCTCTCTACCCTCAAGTGTGGTTTCAGTATGACTGGGGAATAGACACTAAAAATATTTCTGGAATGACGTGACCCACTCTTACCCCATCCAGGAAAGGGACAAGGCTCCACAAGAAACAGCACATGCTTTCCTTTCATTTCTGGAAGTCCCGGAGTCGACCTACAGATGCTGCTTCTTCCGTGGTCGATGGCATTCAGACTCCTAGCTGCCGACAGCGTCAGGCCAACAACTGGACAGAACAGCTTGGCTGCTGGAAGCTGGCCACAGTCTCGGCCACAGCAGCAGCCCCCTGGCCACAGACCACCTCTGCCACCCAACCCAGGAGCCTTCCTACCTCCCTCAGGTTGGCCTGGGCCCCGCCACAGGGGCTGAAGAACTGGGAGGTGGTGGCGGCAGTGGCAAGGGTGCCTGCAGCCTTGGGGCCAGTCCAGGCACGTGGGACCCTGCTTCAGGCTACTCTGCAGCCCCTCCAGGGCCAGGGAGGGACCCAGGACAGTCCCGTCGCTCACCACTGTCTCCTCCTGTCGCTGACACCTAGGCAAGGGCTCAGAATGGAAGGCACCCCTCCTGAACTGAATCTGCAGGCCAGATCCAAGGAGGTGGGGGACGGGGCGAGCGGAGCTCAAGATAGCCAGGAGCTAAAGCAGCAGCTGCAGCCGCTTCCCAAGCCATCAGCCTCCTCCCTGCGAGAAGCAAAATATGTGGAGATGTGCGCTTCAGCTGGAGTCCCCAGGGACAGTCCCCGGACCATGAGACTCACTCAGGAGCAGCGCCAGGGGGATCAGAGGGGCTTGAAGAGTCCCCAGGAGAAAGCCCAAGACGAAGTCAGCAGTCAAGAGCACGAAGCTCTGGCCCCCCTGAAGAATTCTGTCCCCTCGGAACTCTCCAGATCCCAGCTCTCCGGTACCGATGAGGGCAGCAACCCCTTCTCTTCCTCCTCTTCCTCCTCCCCGGTGGACGGAGCAGAAGAAAGTGGCCTGTCCAAGATGGATGGCACCACCACATCCACAGGGGCTCTGGCCACCTCGTCCTCATCCTTAGGCTTCGAGAGTGACAGTGGTGAGAACGCGCTGAGCTGCCAGCCCAAGGGAGAAGAAGGGGAAAAAGCAGGAGGATGGGGAGGGGGAGGAAGAGGGAGATGTGGGGAAGCAGATGCCACAGAGTGCAGAGACATTATTGCCAAGTCTCAGGGCAGCCGGGACCCCCCCAGAAATCAGGAGGCCCATTACATCACCACCCACGAGATCCAGCTGAGCGAGGTGGAGCAGGACATGGACTTCGACGTGGGCCTGGCCTCCCGCTGGGATTTCGAGGACAACAACGTGATCTACTCATTTGTGGACTACGCTTCCTTCGGTGGCAGCGACGAGACCCCAGAGGACGTCACCACCCTGACCGAAGAGGACGACGACAACAGTTGCTACCTTAGCACCACTCCCAGCACCAACGCCACCCGGACACCCAGCCCCACCAGCAGCGACCCCGCCCGTCCCAGCGCGGGCAGTGGCGGCGGCGACACCAGCAGCACGGAAGTGGGCAGCGGCCCCTCGGACGCTGACCCCACTCCCCCACCCACGGGGCCTGGCACGGCCACCCCGCGGGAGCCCTTGCCCGAGCCCCCGGAGGCGGCTTCAGGGGCAGCAGCAGCCACCGCCGCCAGCAGCTGTGGGAACGCAGCAAGCCAGATCCTCCTATCAATCAAACCGACTTCCCGGGCTATAAATGAGCCTAGCAACGTGTGTGCAAAGCAAAACATTATTTATGCTGCCAAGCATGAAGGCGACATGAGCCTCCGCGTCTCTACAGCTGCTGAACACAATTCCAGTTCGCTGAAGCAAGACCCGGCTGCAGCCGTGGCTCAGGACCATGCAAAGAAATTCATCGCCGTCCCTGCTCGCCTGCAGACCCGGTGCGGGGCCATCCGGGCGAAGGAGCTGGTGGACTACTCCAGTGGAGCCTCCAGTGCCGTGAGCGAGCTGGACGATGCGGACAAAGAGGTGCGTAACCTGACCTCCCGGGCCTTCCGGAGCCTCGCTTACCCCTACTTTGAGGCTCTGAACATCAGCTCCCGGGAGTCCTCCGCGCTCTCCGAAGTCGGCTTTGGGCGCTGGTCAACCTTCTTGGACTTAAAATGTGGAGGTGTTGGAGCCAGGGTGGAACAGAGCCTCCTGAGGAGCAGCGCGGCCTCAGTGGCTGCAGGGCTGAGGAAGGGCGGTGGGGCCAGGACCACGGCAGACCAGCTCTACATCCAATCCAAGAAGTCCCAGACCAAGGCCTTGGAGTTCGTGGTCAGCAAAGTCGAGGGCGAGATCAAACACGTGGAGACACCTCTGTGTTTCCAGAAGCAGGTCCAGTCCGGTCCGCGCGTGGTCACCCTTCTCGAGCCTCTGAATTTACGCAGTGAGAGCAAAGCCAGCTTGGCCGCGGGGCCCTGCAAGGCCACCAAAGGCCCCAGCAAGGGCTCCGGGTCAGTGTACACGGATGATGGCTCAGAGACCTCCGAGAGTGGCAAGCCGGCCTCCGGCGCTGATGGCCCCCAGAAGTCCAAGTTTGCTTCCAGCCTGCTCAAAAATGTCATCTCCAAGAAGATGCAGCGGGAACACGAGTTCAAAATGGAGAGGGGAGAACTCAGCGACACATCCCACCATCACCTCTCCAGCACCTCCAAGGAGACAGAGGGCCCTCCCCCAGGGGCTGAGAAGCAGCGCGAGAGGGGCCTGCAGAGGCAGAGTTCTCGCCACTCGGAGGCTGGCTCTGAGTACACGGTGGTCAGCATGTCTGATGCCGGCGGAGAGGGGGCCGTAGCTGGGTCTAAATCCCCCATCTTCAAAGCCAGTGCCCCTCGGGAGAGCCACGCAGGCTCCGGCCATCATTTTGCCAATGGACTCCCAGAAGTGTGTGAAATTAAAAAGAGTGCCTCAGAGACTGTCAAGGGCATCTTCCTCCGCAGTCAGAACAGTGCATTCCGGTCCTGGAAGGAGAGAGAGGTTGAGAAGAGAGAAGAAAGAGCCCCCGTTGGGAAGCTGAAACTCCCCAAGGGGGGTGACTGGAGGGCCGACCTGGGGGAGATCTCTGCCAGCAAGTCCACCATCATGTCTCGTCTCTTTGTCCCCAACATCCAGCAGACACCCAAGGATAAGCAGCCAGGGAAGCAGGCCACCAAGTATCCTGCTGCTCAGGCCACCTCCACGGCAGTGATCCGACCGAAGGCTCCTGAAATCAAGATCCGCCTGGGGAGCGTGCAACAGCCGAGCTCGGACTTCAACATTGCCAAGTTGCTCACACCCAAACTGGCCAGCGGCAGTGCCTCCAACCTCTTCAAGACCAATGAGGACAACAGCAGGGCCCAGCAGAAGCTCTTCAGGGGGGACAGCCTGGAAAAAGTGCCCCAGTTCCAGGTGAGAGACGTCAGGGACAAGTCGAAGGCCCAAGGCCCCCTCCATCAGGTGAGAGATGTCCGGAAACTAATCAAGGGGTCAGGGGACAGCAGTGACAAGGGCAGCGTTACCCCAGAGCAGGGGCTGACTGGGCCCAAACCCAGGCAGCTGGCTCCTGCCACTGGGGGATCTGGATCCTTGTCCCCCATGGTGATCACGTGCCAGGCTGTGGTGAACCCCAGGGAGGACAGCACTGAGCGAGAGCCCAGGGAGAATGCGGGCAAGGGAGGCGGCAGGGTCTTGAACTCCTCCTCGCCAGAAGGGACAGTCTTGGTGCACAGGGCATCTGGCAGGCTGCCGGTAGCCACCATCGCCCCCAATAAGCCTGAACAGGGCTCCTACCTGCCTGTGCTCAAGATCGTCTCCAAGGCTCAGAAGACCCCAGAGAAGGTCAAGGAGGAGGAGGTCAGGGAGGAAGGGAAAGGCCCCAAGACATCCCGGAATGCCCTGGAGAAGCTGACAGCGGCCGTGAGGTCCATGGAAGAGCTGTACAGCTTCAACAGGAACGAGTGGAAGCGGAAAAGCGACCCCTTGCCTCTGCTGACTGACAGCCACGTCCTGTCGCTCATCGCCAGCGAGGAGAGGGAAGGGGCCGGGGGCGCTGACCCCGACAAGTTGTCCAGACGGCTGGGTGAGCCGGAGGAGCCGCGGGGCGTCGGGAACAAAGGCGGGGTGGTCCTGAGAGGGGGTCCAGAGCGTCTACAGCGGAGAAACTCCAACCCCAGCACCGAGAGCGTGTCTGCCCGCGCGGCGGCCTTTGAGAACCTGGCCAGGGAGCGGCCCCGGTCCCTCTATATTCCCCCGGTGCACAAGGATGTGGACAGAACCCAGCCCCTGCCCCCACTCCCCAGCCAACGGAATGTCTTCACAGTGAGTGCCAGCAGCACCCAGAAAACTGGGGGAGTCGCTGGCAAGTTCCCGCAAGGCCCTTCTCCGGAGAGTCCCTCGGCGGCCGCCAAGGGCATCAAATCGCAGGGACTGCGGTCCCTCAAGATCTCTCCGGCCACCCGGGCACCTCTGGAAGAGGTGACCAGCAGGAAAATCGGCAGCAATTTGGAAAAGAGCAATAGTGACTGTGAGAATTACCTGACCATCCCTCTTAAAGGAAGCTCTGCAGCTGGAGAGCTTCCAGGCAGGCCTGGGGCAGGGAGGGAGGGACCCCCAGCATCTTCAGCTGCGGCCACTCTATGCAGCTTGCCCCCCCTGAGTGCTCGCAGTCAGGTTCCCACTAGTCCCAAGGGCTCTCAGGTCAGTGGAACCAGCCGGCCAGCTTGGCGCACCAAACCTGACCACCCCAGGGAGACAGTAGCTGCCCCCGCGGGGCCCCAGAGCCCTGAGCATCCCCCCACTGCCATCTACCACCAGCAGCCACTGCCTTTCACCCTACAGAGCGCCCAGCCCCAGGTCCTCTGCTTCTCCCCGCCAGGCATGCCAGCCCCGGCACCTGCCGGCCCAGCTCCCATCCCCACAGACCCCTTCCAGCAGCCCCCACCTCAGCAGACCCAGCGCAAGATGCTCCTGGATGTGACCACTGGCCAGTACTATCTGGTGGACACACCAGTACAGCCCATGACCCGGAGACTGTTTGACCCCGAGACGGGGCAGTATGTGGACGTGCCAATGACCTCCCAGCAGCAGGCAGTGGCTCCCATGTCCCTCCCTGTGCCTCCCCTGGCCCTGAGTCCTGGGGCCTATGGACCCACTTACATGATCTACCCCGGGTTTCTGCCCACGGTGCTGCCCGCCAACGCCCTGCAGCCCACGCCAATTGCTCGCACTCCAGCGGGCGGTGAGCTCTCCCCACTGACAGCAGAGCCCCCCAGCAAAGAGGCAGCTGCAGCGTTCACCGAGGCCCCCTACTTCATGGCCTCTGGTCAGTCTCCCGCCTCCTCTTCCTCCTCTGCCCCGGCAGCCACCTCCCAGCTCGTAGGGGCCAAGGGCTTTGCCCAGCTGCACGGCAAGCCTGTCATCAGCATCACCTCACAGCCCCTGGGGCCGCGGATCATCGCACCCCCGTCCTTTGACGGCACCACCATGAGCTTCGTGGTAGAACACAGATGATGAGTGGTCACCAGAAAGCCAAAGGGAGCAGCTGCTGGTGAGTGACTATCACTTTGATAATCAGGTTTGAGGGATTAAGAAGAGTCCTAATGCTTTGTGTTTGAAGTGGTAGGTTTATAGCAGAGGAGGTATTTTCATAATAGAACCCCATTCAAATTATTAGGGAGCTAATTTTCCTGCCAAGCTTCCTTCTCTCCCCACTCCTCAGCCCCATGGCTGGCCTTTTCCCTTTGACCTTTTCAAATTGCCTGAGTGTTTTTCCCACAGTGAGTAGGAGGGATCTATCAGGGTTAGCCTTGGGTGAAGATTGGCAGGGGGAAGAAATGAAAACCTGGTCTGGATTTTGTGGAGTGAGCTTTATTCCTTGCAGCCCCAGTGACAGAAGCACAGGACATCTTTGGAAACACCATTACTCTGGTTGCTCCTCAGAGAAAGGAGAGTCAAAGACTGACATTTTCTTGTTAAGAGGTTTTCTAAAATCTGCAGAATGGCTTCTGTCCATCTTCCACATCTTTCTCTTGAAGTTTCTTATACAAAGAGCCTATTTTAAGGTCTTGTTTTTGCTTTCAGACAATCAGAATACTTTGTTTAGGCAAGTCCAAAGTCTTTACAAAGTCTTTAAGGTATTTTACACACACACACACACACACACGGCTTGACCCCATGGGATGGGAGATTCCCAAGCTGCAGTGGCTCCTGGGATGAAGCTGCGGTGTTTGATCCAGTCTGTTCAGAGTGAATCCACTATGCTCTGCTGGGAATGCCTACAAGGCACCCTTTCCTATCTGCATTCTCTCCCGTCAGAAAAGAATCAACTCCCCCTTGTTCCCCTCTCTAAGTGAAGTAGATGTGGATTCTGACACCGAAGCCCATCGGTGAGAATTTGAAATTCATCAGTGGGAATCCTTGCTGTTACTACAGTCCATGGAACTTGATAAGAAGGGGAGCCAGGTTTTTCTGAACCAGGACACTTTAGGTCAACCACATAAGGCAGGGGCAACCCTCAGACAGGCTTCCCTGGTGGCTCAGTGATGAAAGGGAGATGCAGGTTCAATCCCTGGGTTGGAAAGATCCCCTGGAGAAGGAAATGGCAATCCACTGCAGTATTCTTGCCTGGAGAATTCCATGGACGGAGGAGCCTGGCGGGCTACAGTCCATGGGGTCGTAAGAGTTGGACATGACTGAGCAGCTAAACACACACACACACACCCTTCAGATACAGGAGGAAGCTGCCTGCACTGGGCGGACAGATTTGCCCTCTCCTTCTCCTGTTGTCTTCACATGAGGAAGGGTTGACAGCATAAATGCTTCTAAGGGGTTTCATACCTCCATAAGAGCATACTGAACTGAGAAAGGAGAGGAAGAGGGGAGGAACCCTTTCTATGCTTACATGAAAAAAATAAGCCATTCCTGTACTGAAAAGAAAGAGAGGAACATTGTTTCTTTCTGCAATGAAAAAAAGCCTTAAATTAAGATGTAGGATCAGAGAGCCAGCATCTTTTCACCAGTTGTATGTTCTGGGGCATGCAAACTCTCTAGGACCCATGACAACTGTGTGTCAATGATTTCTACTGCTCAACATTTGTGTGAATGTCAGATCATGTAACAGTTGTTGCAAAATATAAAAGCTTTCCAAATTAAGGGATTTTACTATGTATTATATTTACTAGGCTGCAAAATAAACAATAGACCACTGTTCAATAATCCTTGGATCTTCCTTAAAAAAATCAGGTAAAAGCACAACCCTCATTTCACTTCTAATCTAGAAATAAATGATTTGAATTCCTTTCCAAGAATTTGCAACGGGCCATATGTAATGAACACAAATAAAGAAGGGAGGCAAAGATTAATGATGAATAATGCAACTGTTGTTCAATGTAGAAAATAAAGAAATATGCATGTGGAAGAGGCCCCAATTTAGAGATAGCTTTGCAGAAGAAAAGGAGTAGCCTCTAGACAAAAGTGTTTTCATCTTCTGGACAGGTGGGATGTTTACCTAAGGCTGTTTGGGAGCAGCTAATCCTGGGAGGCCTTTGTGTGAGTTGTGGAGGCACAGGGCAAGGGGAAAGGAGGACAGGGCCCCGAGGAGGGAGGAAGTGGCACAGGCTAGCTTCGTGTCCTGTAGCAGCTGCCTCTGGCCCTTCTCCCGTCTGCTGAGTCTGGAGAGATTAGGCTGGAGTGGTTTCCATCAGACATAAATACAAACCCAGGTTTTTTGTACTAGATATTTGAACAGTGATTTATTTGAAAGCTTTTCATTTCTTTAACATTTATTTTACTCCACAACCCTAAAAATAGAAAGGCAAAGGCTGGCTTCAAGATTTAACGATAGACAAGGAGATAACTGGGGCTTCCTTGGTGGCTCAGAAGGTAAAGAATCTGCCTGCAATGCAGAGACCTGGGTTCAATCTCTGAGTTGGGAAGATCCCCTAGAGAAGGGAATGGCAAGTGACTCCGGGATTCTTGCCTGGAGAACTCCATCAACAGAGGAGCCGGGCGGACTACAGTCCATGCAGTTTTACAGAGTCAGACACAACTGAGCAATTAATACATATACACACACAAACACATACACACATAGAGGAGTTAATTATTAGCTTTCTGTGTATAGGTGAAAATCTAATTACCCAAATTCAGATGATAACTAAAATCCTTCAAGACTCAGCATCCTGAAAGTTCTATGCCACTTGCCAAAGAAAAGTCAGGTTAAAAAAAAGGAAATGTATAGTTCTTTTCCTTGTGTGAAAAAATTTAAACATGGTTCAGATATAGCAAAAATTACATGGTACACCCCCGTTCATCTGTTGGTGTTTGTACGGACAGTCAGTGTGAGAAGGCCTGGAAGCTAGTTTCACTTTAAGATTTCCTTTGAAAACTAGACTTATTCCAGAGTTTTTTCTTGAGGTAGAGTAGGGTTTTATGTGCCCCTCTCAACTAAGTCACATAAATGACTTGATCCAAACACAGCATTTCATGGAGAATAAAACTGGGGCTTTAGAAAGAAGTGGTTTTGCTGGAGTGGGCCCCAGAGAGGGAGAGAACCAGGACCCATGGGGCTGGCTCCTGGCTCCTGGACCACACACTGTGCTGTTTGTTTGTTGGTAGGAGTCATGAAACAAAAAAAGGATGGCAGAGGATCCTAATGAGTCCAGGACTGGCAGCCAGGACACCTTGGACCTGCTCTGATTCTCTTGACTTTTGTAAAATGAATGTTTAATAAAACACACTAACTCCTTCATTCATTCCACGAGCATGAATTACATGTTTACACTCCATCAGCCATGGTGAACTCTGTGGTGAGGCTATGAATCCACATGTGACCATCCTATTAATACAAGCCAGGAGCCTGCACTCCAGCTGGAAGACATAAGCTGTACACACAGAACTGCAAAACCAGTGTTCAAATCCTGTCTTAACCTTTAAGATTCCTTCCAGCTCAAATAATAAGTATTTCATCATCTATTTTTAGCTGCACGTTGTAACCAGGAGCCTTACTTTCTCCCCCATATAGATTTGAGTATACCCAGCTGCTGCTCCTCTCGGATTATTCTGAATTTTCCTCTAGTTTCGCTTTTATAGGGGTGTCTTTGCTATTTCTCTTCTTCCTGTGAACAAAATTGCAGTGCTCCTCAATCTTTGCCTGGTCACAACCCATCTCAGAAGCTAAGTAGTAATATTATGTATTTTATTTGTATTTAGTAATGATATCACACAGTGTGATAAATGGACCAAACGGTTCCCAGCTGGTGGCCAGAGAGTTACAACAGAAACCCACTGGAAACACACCAGTGTGCTGGGCATACCAGTTCAACACTTGCTAGCTCTCTCCTTTCTTGTTAGGCCTTTGTCGTTTGTTATGTTTCATTTTGGAAGTCCCTTCTCCACAGTATCTCTGATGCCTTTTCTGATGAGATTATTTGTATTTTAGATTTCTGTCATTTGAGGCATGTGGCTATATTTTTCCTTCCCTAACATATTCAGTCTCCTGCTTTCTCCTGCCCACCCGCTTATATGCTGTATTTTTGCTTTAAAATTGTATCTGAGACTTGATACTAAGTACCATTTACAAGGGCATAAAGATATATGTAATAATAACAACAGAAAACTGTTATTGGCACCATGCCTGCCACCCAGTGGGGACTGCAATTATTTTGTTTCCTTTGAATGTCTTTTCTGTTTTTAATACTTGACCCATTTGCTTCTTCATTTCTGAGTGTGCCTTATACTGTTCTTGTGTCATTGTTCTTTCTTTTTCTCCTCACTTCTTCGGAGTTATTTCTATCTCCTGAATAGAGCCCCAGACATCAGCAACTAAAGAGGAAGGAGAAAGGGAGCGGATTCAGGGGAAATGATTTCCATAGGGTTCTCTAAAGGGGCCCCATGGGGTCCTTAGATCATCAAACCCTGTCCCCTTGTGTAAAAATTGCAGGAGAAAATTCAGGCTGACCCTTCTTAAGTCACAGTGTCCATCTAGGGCAGAACTGGGACTCAGAACTGAAGTATCCCAGACCAGAGTCTATTTCCATTTGCTTCTTTCTTAATGCTGCCCAGCCCCCTTCTCTTTTTCTCCAAGTCTTCTTTCTCCTCCTCCATCCCGGGGTCTGGCCCACATCTTACTTTTCCTCTTTGCTTCCCCTTCCATTTGTTTGAGAATTTGCTTTCTGTTTTTTGATAATTTCTTTTTTATTCCTTATTGTTGGTTCTTCTTTCCTGGTCCCTTGAAGTTGATTTAGTTTAAAGTGCCACCTTGCTTCTTCCCTTCTCCTCCCTTTTCTGCTTGGAGTCTGTGGTCATCATGGACTAGACCGCTGGAAGTGGCGGCTCCCTTACCTGTGTTCTCGGCAGCCTCGCGCACGAGGTCACAGGGCGGGCTGCAGGCAGCACGCTCAACGTTTCATTTTCAGCTCATCCCATGATCACATTTCTGAATCAATTCATTTATATCTGTTTTTTCCTACCGTGATTGTGGCTTCCTCTCCTGATAATTATATATAGCTGCTGTTGTATTATCTTCCTTTTGTCTTTTTTTTTTTTGCCATTTCTTTTTTCTCCCTTTCTCTTTCCTTGGATTGTAGCTTTCCTCATTCTTATTATTTTGTGCTTTTCTCTACAGGGTTTTTTTTTTTTTTTTTTTGTCATTGTATTTTCCTCAAACCTCTATAAAATTAAGAAGAAAGGAAAATTAATAACTAATGTGTATTCATTTATTATATACCAAGATTTAACATCATGCTGCTTGATTCTTTAAGCCAGTGGGTACTTTCTTATCCCCATTTGACAAGTGAAAAAATAATTTGTCCCAGATCAAGAGACCAGCTGAAATCCAGGCCCTTGGAGCTCAGTGGCCATGTGTTGCCCACTTTCTTCCTCTCTGCCCTGCACATCTCAGTTCCTTGTGAATTGTCCCTCTTTCTTAACTGGGAAAAGGGGAGAAAATAAGGTAAGAAACTGAGTCTGGCAATGTCTAGCATATATTTAAGCCTCCATGTGTGTTTCTCTTTTGATTAAAAAATTAGCTCTCGTTAGTCATTAGAACACTGTGTGTCCCAAAGAGAAATAGTTTCAGCACTTCTAGGGGCTGTGGCTGCCAGTGTTTGTGTGGGTGGGGTGGGGTGGGGTAATCTGTGTTGGGGGGGAGGGACAGGTAACTCAGGGGGGTGGGGGGCAGGTGTGGGATGTCACCTGAAAGTAGGGTCTGCTAAATGCCGATGGGGACATGCATTTCAGTCCAAAGGAAGCTGTGTGGCTTTGACTAAAACCCAGGTATATGTGCCTTGAAGTCAGGCACCCTGGCTCAAAGTCTTCCCTCAGACAAATGACTCGCCCTCTCTGGACCTCAGTTTCCTCAAGGGTAGAGTGGGGATACCTTGCAGGAGCATTGTGAAGATTGAATCATAAAATCACTGCAAAGGACATGGCACACAGTCCATGCCCTGTCATAAGAGTTCAATCTTCTTTGGAGACTAGAAGCTCATCAATGCCTCAGAAGCCCCTCATCTCTCTGGGGCCTCCACCAAGACAGAAAGTCAACCCTTTTTCCTGCATACTCTCAGGGCAGCACCAGGGGCCGGTATGCAGGATTTCTTGGTATTTCTCCGAACCGGAGGTCATGCTCACAGCTCTGCATGCTGCCTGACCCCCTGGGGGCAGGAGTTGGCTGTGGTCAGGGTCTTCTAGTATCCCCCACACTTTCCAGCATGTTATACAGCTCTGGGCATAGGGTGCCAGCTGTGTGTGGTGGTTTTCCCCTCTCTCTGAGCGCAGGCCCATGTGGAGCAAGGGAGAATCTGACCCAACATCCCTGCTGAACTCTGTCATGGGTTCCGTCCTAAAAATCATGGGAAGTCATCCAGGCCAGACTGCCTGGTGACAGTACAGTCACCCCCTCCCTTCCCTGACTTCGTCATGACCCTCTGCCAGGTTCAACTGGCAATCATTATTTTAGCCTTAATAGGAACTGGAGCAACCTTATTACTTTCAAGAGTTTAAACACAGTTCCTCTAAAGTTAATACATAGGGCTCCTCCGTCCATTGGATTTTCCAGGCAAGAATACTGGAGTGGGTTTCTCCAATTAGCAGAAGCAATATCCCACAAATGAGTGGAAAGATGTTATCTAGACAAGTCCCTGAAAATGATCCAAGCAATTGGTAGAAACAGATTTCTCCTCCATTCCTCAACTTGCTCTCCCTTTCCTGGGGTGTTCCCTCTCTCTCTTTCTCTCTCTCACTGTTTCTCTCTGTCTCTTTCCCCTCTCTGCTCAAGGAGTCCTTGCAAACTTTGCTTCATGACGGGACTCAGCCTGAGTTGTCCTTAGATCCACATTGACATTTTTCTTCTTGGTCTCCTATTTTCTTTTCCTCTCCTTGTAATTATGTTTTCTTTTCCTGTTCTGTGTGTCCTAAGGTAGAAAAACTTTAGCAAATGGGAAGTTTCCAGACCCACAACAGTCCCTTTTCTCTTGAAAGTAATTTCTTGATATAAAGTACAAAAGGGTAAAATCAACAAACTTGAAATATATACATATGAGCTCTAAACCTATAATTAATATTATAGTCTTCCTGTTCCTTAAGCATATATATAACACAGGTCAGTTTCTAGATGGCAGGATTAAAATATCCTTTGCCACTCTACTCTGATTGCATATAATTGATTAGATAGCTGTTATTTGATACTTCTTAAAGGTTGTTTTTCACATGATAGAGTCGTCTAATCCCTAAAAAAATATTACCTGTAGGCCACTCTATTTCTGTCTTCATAATATTATGTTCAAGTTCCAACTCCCAAAGGTTAATTTTAAAAAGTTCTTTAGGCAAAGTTCTATTAGATATACAATATATAGAGAGATTGACAGAAAGAAAGGGCTAATTTTCAGTAAGATTTTGAACACGTCAATGCTTGTTTTAGAATGGATTCAAGTAAGTTATAGACTCTAACCAGTGTATCTCATTTCAAACAAAATGCACAGTATGAAATTCCACATAATTGAGGTGGTGACCATTCACTTTAGAGTATAGAGTTTATTAATTTAACTAAATTAATAACTCATGATAAATTTCAAATGTTCCAATTTAGTTTAAATATCATTTTTTCATGTTTTAACAACATATCTGTTATACTATTTTCTGTCATGGATAATTTCAGTAAAACTAAATATTTAACTCTAAAATAATTTTTGAATGGATTGACTGTATTTAATTCAAGTTTCAAAAAGATGTCCCATTTGATGTCTAGTAGGTTCAGAAACACATTCTCCAATTTTAAAATGTGAACTTCAGCATTATTCACATAGAAATTAGCCAAATAGTTAAATAAAATGTATCTTGGCATTTTTCTTGCTTCTTTAAGACTGAGATTTACTTTTAGAACTAACAGTCTTTTCTTTGACTATGTTTGTTTATAGGAGCAAGACAGAAAGATGGACAAACCTTCTTAAATCTGAAGGCTTCATTGTAACAACACTAAGAATCACCTGAAAAACTTCCTCTAGATATGTTATTCTTAGTTTTTGCTTCTTATAAACAAGTGTGTAAGTTTCTATACTTTTCTGAATAACCCTGTTAAGACACTTTGTGTTATTGCTGATTGAATGGTTGTGTTTTTTCCTATGTAAAACTATTTCCTTTTGTACTTTAATATAAGCTTTCCCTTTATCTTTCCTTCCTGCATTTGTGACTAGGCAAACCATCTCTTACATGTTCTTGTAGTTCAGTCAAAACATACAACAGAATAAGATTGGTTTTGTTGTAAACCAAACTAGCAAATCAGTCATTTGGATCACAAATCTCCCTACAGATTCTTGCAATATATCAGGACTGGCTGGCAGAGTTGTAGCATTTGTCTGGGTTTAAATATGATGGGTCTGTAATATGAATCATAGACCAGCCAAGCCTAGTCATTCTATTGGTTATGTTTTACATGTCCTTTTATTGGGTTTAGCATGATTTCAAATGTGATTGTGAAAAGCAGTGGTTTTAACTTTTGTGCCTTGTTTTAACTTTCCCATTGGTACAATGTCATGACACCATTTGTTGCCTTAAAATAGAGTGGTTTGAAAGACTGGAGAGCCAGTGGTTGCATTTAAGATTAAGGTCTTAGTATCAGAAAGGTATAAAATATCTATTTCCCTCTAGAATCCAAGCTTTGCTATGAGTGTGGAGGATTATATTCTTCTTTAATGATTCCCTCCATAGTTGCATACTCCTCTCTCTCACAGATTGTTTGGAGTCTGAAGTGTGGCCTGTTTGGGGTAGTGGAGCAGAAAGTGAACTCTGATTTGGTGGCTCCGATTCTCTCCAGCTGTCACGATACCAATAGCAGTGATCTAGGTTTATATCACTTGCTCCTTATGGTTTTAAGAGATGTCGAGAATCCAAATCATAGAATCTTTCACTGAAGTTCAATACTGCCTCAGTTGTAACCCACTTCTGAAGGTTATTTTAGTGAGTGTTCATGGGAAGTTTTGAAGAGCTGATTGAACTGATACTTAGCTCATCATAATTTATAAGTGAGTCAATATATATTCAGCAAATGCTACATTGGAATATTTCTTACTTTTAAAAAGAATAACTTGAAGGTTCTCCTGGGCTTTTCAAAAAGGAATCTCCTCTTATTTACTTATTTTTTCAAAGATAAAGCATTCTGGTAATTTTTAAAGCCTTATTTTTATTTTAATGATCATCAATATTGATTTTTGCTTAAAATTGCCACTTGAAACCACAGAAATTTATACTGTTCATGACTGAAGATATGTGTTATGTTTCCATCTCAGTTGTACTCTTTAAAAAAAAAAAACTCAATTTCATATTCAGGGCTTTCCTTAAAGGGATCTTACTCTGAAAAGAATTCTTTTGGGTAAAAGGAAGGGTTTGAGACAGGAATAGTCAGCTCTGGTCACAATTCAATTAATCATTGGGCTGATGAGCTATGAAATGAGGAGACTGCCTCTATGAGATATGGAGCATGAAATATGAAATAGTCCCTGTATTTGGAAAAGATGCCCTTGTGCCACAATTGGGGGAAGTGTTATTCCTTTGTTATAGAAGTCATCTTACTCAACTCCATCAACAGATTCACCCCAGAACTTAATTTTTCATTACTAGGAAGTGTCTCTCCCAGCATTAGCCCTTCCTTATATTCAGTAGAGATGCTCTGGGTCTGGGTCACTTAATACTGAAACAAGAATGTAGAATCAGTTAAAGATCTCAAACATAATACTCAAATAACTTATAATGCTTTCAGAACACTGAAATCTCAAGTATTGAACACATCCTGTGAAACTCAGATAGAATTTCATAGATAGAACCAGAATTGACAAGACTATTTCAAAACTCCATGTGACTTTTAGGAAAACCCAGTGCTGGTGTTAAGTAGTCAACTACTTCCAGGTCTCCAAAAAGAGAGATATCTCCTTTCCTAGAGAATGTGGTGGAGTCTTACCTACCAAGGGTCTGGGGATCCCATACGCTTACTTATCACTATTTATCATTATTTTTCCCTAACAGATCTAAGCCTCAAATTTTCACATTGAGGTAAACTAGGAAAGAAAGAACTTTTCATTTGTTGGCCCTATCAGAGAGGCCATGTCCTCTGAGAAGCTGCTTTCGTTGTAGTAAATATCCAAGTGGTTAAAAAAAAAGTGATTTTTAAAGTAGTGTTCTATGAATACCATATCATCTGTGATAATTTCATGGTTCTCTATTTCATCAAGCCATAAAAAGCAAAGCTGCCAGGCCATTTACCACCTCAAATGATAGAGGGGAACATTTTTAAAAACATAAGGTAAATCTAAATCCTCACTTTTCATTGTTTTATTTCTTGAGGTTGTGTTGATATTTGAATGAAGTCCTTGTGTCCTTCCTTATTCAACCAAAGCTAAGTAGAAAAAGCCAAGAGTATATGAAACCTTCTGGCCCATAAAACCATCACCCTAACAGTGTCCTTTCAGCTACCAAGCTACCATTTTATGGTTTAAATATACAAAACCATTAATAAAGCATGTAACATTTCCTATAGGGTTCCTGGAGCTTGAATCTAATTAGAATTGCAGAGTCTGGCTTTTGCCATCTTTTCTTGGGGTTACATGTCAAAATGTAGTTTTCCAGATGAACCACAGGGCATTTTGTGTAGAAATCTTGATGCATTTCCCCTATTTCCCTGTTGGTCAAATGGTCAGGTTGAAATATGCTCCTTTTGAATTGTTGTTGGAAACTGAACAAATTTGTAACCAGTACAACAGTTTAATTCACCAGAATGTATTTTCTTGAAAAACACTCTCTGAAATTGCCCTCAGGATGAAATGAAGCCCAAATATGCAGTTAATGACTTAACATATTGGCTCTCTGTATGTCTGCATCTACGTTATGTCTGTATGTGTATGGCTCTCTGGATATCATTGAGCAAATAAGCTAAAACAAATTACATTTTGACATCTTTATGATGAATCTTAAATGTTAACATGCTCTTCAAAACCATCCTATGTCACTCAGAAATACATAGCTATACAAATCTTTTTAATTTCAAATTTGGTTTCATCATTCTTGCCTCTTGAAGAGATTTAATGCATTTAAATTATTTTCATATTTCATAGAAATGGAAGTCTGTGTTTGTTACAAATTGAATGCTCATGCTACCTGAAATAATACTTTGGACTGCAGGACAGTGTTGATTCTTAAGTAGACTGACTATAATCTCATGATAAGTATATATTATATGTGCATGAGAAGACACATTCAGTAATAGTCTCTGTGTTTTAAAACCATCATGGTACACATTTTCCTATGTGGTGCTTGAGGAGTTTCATTCTACAGTTTACAAGGTGTAGGTTTGCACCCCAAATTCTCAGGGTATGCTATTTTACCCAAATACTTGAAAGGAAAAAGGTGCCCTGTATTTTATCAGTACTGTTGAGGGGAAAAATTATGTGTAGGTTTGTTTTAGAAAACTACTTATAAAGATCAAATTCACAGAATATGTTAGGCTTTTACATGATTCCTAAAGAGGTATATGTAGAGATATGATATATATTTTCAAGAGATTGTTTCTATATTCTTAATTAATTTCTGGGTCCTAAGTAGACCTCACAGGTGCATAAAATCATTAATAAAGCATGTAGCATTTGCTAAGTTGTACCTTGAGTTTGAATCTAATAAGAATTGCAGACTCCAGTCCTCTGGGGGGAAAATAGAAACACAGGTCCGTCTGTGGCATGTGTGATTACAAGGCCCAGGGGAGGATTCTGAAAAATGGAGTATTGATATACCCCATGTCTCAGAAGAGAACTGAACGTTCACAGCATTTGTAAGCTGTTACCATTCTTGTTTCATGTTGCAACTTAGAGCATATTATTAGTTGTATTTGTATTTGATTCATAATGGTGCAAAATAAAACACACACACAACACATCAAATTTGATTTCTTTTTTTAAGTTTCATACTTGCGTTTTACAAGCTAATGTTAATGGCAAAAAGTCCTTTCTAGGGCTTCCTGAAATTACCTATCATCCCTGTATCCTTTTTCTAGCAGGTGGTCCTTTCTTTTTCTCCCCCTTTGAAGATGTTGGTTTCTATATTTACACTGAACTCATCTTATTGTACAGTAAAGACAGTGGTGGTTGAAAAGAATGTGAAGACTGAGGAAGTTAGGTCCCAAACAAAGGAGAGTAAATTGTGTGGTAAATGGAGAAAGACATTGGATAACGCTGAACTATACCCCTGACTATGAAAAAAGCCAGTGGGAAATGGAAAGAAGGTGACTATTTAAACTGCTCTCATGATAGAAATCTTGGTGGAAGAGTTCCTACTTGAGATCTGATGTGATTCAGTTATGGAATGCAGTGAGCATGCCCAGTGGGACTGTGAATCCAGCCCAACAGCTCTGAGAATTACTTTGTCAGTGTATTGCATACGGAGAAAACTACTTAGACAAGGACTCTGTGAGACTAGCCTACTTACCTTTAATTGACAGCATTTGTAAGTGATTGTGCGATCTTGTGTAATGGTCTTTTGATTCTTTTGGAAAAAAAAAATGTTTTGTTGTTGTTTTTTCTTTTTTTTTTTCCAGTAAAAGTAAATGCAAAGAAAATGTGCATTGTTTTGTCTTTCTTTTAACTCAAGAAATAAGCTTTGGACATTTTCCTTTTTTTTTTTTTTTGGTCTTCTAACAAATCTTTCCTTTAACTTAAAACACTCTATTATAATGTTTCACATCCAGGTTGTATTAGTTTTTTCTTGTGGTAACCACAAACTTAGTGGCTTAAGCCACTGGAAATAGTGGCTTCAGACAACATGAATTTATTATTTTATGGTTCTTGTCATCAGAGTCTGATATGGTCTTTCCTTGGACCTAGAGTATTTCACTTAATCAAGGTATCTAAGGCATCTACCTGCTTGCATTATTAAGTAACATTGTGAGGGGCACCTACCAGGTATGGGATGCTCCACTGACACCAAAGAGAAACCCAGACGACGAATGTCCCCAAGTGTCCACACTGAGGCCAAGGAAAGAATTTGTGGTCTTCCTTCAAAACCAAAATAAATGAGGTGCACACTTGCAGTCAGGGCAGGAAGGATCAGCTCTACCACTGAAGTTACTGTAAACCTTAATAATTGCATTGTGTTATTCCACCAAGCTTCATTGCAGTATACCCATCCTGTCCTGAGTATTCCAGACTTGAGACTGTATACATGTGGCAGGGTTATGTTGAATGCTTACGGTAATGGCACAGAGATTAGCAGGTGCCCCATCCCTGCAGCCAGCTGTGTCAGCAAACATCTTTAACCTGAGCACTTGCACCCCTGTTCCTAATAGCCCCTCCCATCTCTAGCACTAGATCATTTTGCTGGCTGTTGAGTTCACTTATGCTTTACCCATCCTCTGTATGGCTGGAGCCCTCTCCCTCTCTTCATCCTCTGCTCCTTAGCTTGATGACTCAGAATCCTCTTATTTTCCTATTATTTCTTATACAGGGCAATTTAACCACCTAACAAAGCCCTCCTAAAGCAGATCCACTGCAGTATGTCCAGAACCATTGTTCTCATTGTGTATTGCTGAGTAACAATCCACCCTAAAACTTAGTGGCTTAAAAAATACAAAACTCATGTATTTAACTTGTGAGTCTGCAATTTGGGCAGAGCTCAGCATGGAAGGTTTGGCTCTGCTTTTCACAGCAGCTCAACTTCTAGGGAGAATTTACTTCCACAAGGGCCTATTCCTATAACTAGAAAGCTGATAATAGCTGTCAGCTGGAGTTCAGTTGGAGCCAGTCAAGAACCTCAGTTCCTCTTCAGCTGGGCCTCTCCATGGACAGCTTGAAAAGTGATCAGAAAGTGAAAGTCGCTCAGTTGTGTCTGACTCTTTGCAACCCATGGACTATACAGTCCATGGAATTCTCCAGGCCAGAACACTGGAGTGGGTAGCCTTTCTCTTCTCCAGGAGATCTTCCCAACCCAGGGATCGAACCCTGGACTGCTTGGACTTCCTCAAAACATGGTGGCTGGGTTCCAAAAATGAGTATCCAACAGACAGGAACCGCCCATTTCTCAAGGCCTAGTTCAGAGTGAGACAGCATCACTTTTAGTCTATCTGACAAGCATTCACAGAGCCCGGATTTCAGTGGGCAGAAACATAGTCCCATCTCTCAATGGAAAGAGTGTCCAATAATTTGGGGACTTATTTTAACCACCATCCTAATTAAGGAGTGCTTTAAACAGATACTTTTTAAAGAAGGAATTTTAAAGCCAGTTCTTAGCCATGATTGGAAGGGCCTGGTGGGCTGCAGTCCATGGGGTCGCTAGGAGTCAGACACGACTGAGCGACTTCACTTTATTTTTTCACTTTCATGCATTGGAGAAGGAAATGGCAACCCACTGCAGTGTTCTTGCCTGGAGAATCCCAGGGACGGGGGAGTCTGGTGGGCTGCCATCTATGGGGTCGCACAGAGTTGGACACGACTGAAGCGATGCAGCAGCAGCAGCAGCAGCAGACTAGTGTAGGTTAGGTCAAAGATTCTAGAAAAAACCTAGAATGATAATGGTCTATACAAGATTTGTTCATTGACATGTATACACTATACACCATCATGTGTAAAATAGATAGCTAGTGGGAAGCTGCTGTATAGCACCAGGAGCTCAGGTCAGTGCTCTGCGATGACCTAGAGGGGTAGGATGTGGAGGGGAGGGAGGTTCAAGAGGGATATATGTATATGTATAGCTGATCCACACTGTTGTACAGCAGAAACTAACACAACATTGGAAAGCAATTATACTCCAATAAAAAAAAAAGGTTTGTTGGGTGTGCTTTATGTGTGTGTTGAGCGTATACTGGAATCTCAGAGGGCAGAATCTCACTAGTGTATTTCTAGCGTGGAGGGAATTAATGTTCTTTAGGAATGAATGAATGTCTGCTATATGCCAGACATTCTGATTCACGAAGAGGTTAGGATTTCAGGAAGCCTTTAAACATGATGAGAATGCCTGATACGCTGATGAAGCTCTTTAGTCTAAGCCTTGTCGAAGGCATGGAGATTGAAAGAGGAAACTGGCCAACGGCTGCAAAGAGGAGATCCATGCCAGCGCCCCAGCATGGGGCAGGCGTGGCGCAAAGAGGGCTAGGTGTGAAGAGAAGCAGAAAACCAGCGCAATAGCAAGAGACTGAAAGTGAAGCAGCTGTTTAGTTGTGCAGAAGGCAGGGAGCTGTTGAAGGGCATTAAGGAGAGGAGCGTGTCGGGCAGTAGCATGGCCCAAGCCCTTTGACAGGAAGTTTATCCAACAGAAGTGATGTGAAAAGATAGTCATCAAAGACACAGCAAAAACTTACATGTATTTTTTCTGCCTCAATCAACAGATTGTCCCTTGAGTATAATCATCCCTGAAGGCTTATATACCTTCAGTACTACTGGATAGAGAGTGAAACAGGTTTTATTATACATGTATGTATATTCCACACAAACACACACTAGATAGAGCATTATAGGATAACATTATAATATACATATAATATGTGGCATATTATATATTATTATAAAGAGAGAATTGTGAGATAATGCAAATTACTCCTAGCCTGTAGTTGCATTCAATAAATATTAACTACTGACAAAAAAAAGAAATATAAACTGCTACAATATACCTCTCCATTATAGCACATTTGCTACTGAAAAATTCAAGTTCACTCCTATACAGTTTGCTTAAAAATGCTCAAACCACTTACTGGGATATCTTCTGTTTATAAAAATAGTACATGTTCTTTGAAGGAAATTTAGAAATGTAAAAATAATCTAAAAACTAAAAAGTAGGGAAAATTCTTAATCACTAAGCAAAATACCTCCAGAAACAAATATTATTGCTTGCAAGTGTACTTGATACTTTGCATGCTATTTTGTAGTCTATTTTTTCTATAAATTTATAAACCTACCTCTTTAACTTCCAATATTTTTAAAGGAATGTTTTTTAACATCTATATCTTATTTCTTATTTCATGTTTACTTAATTTCATATTTTAAGCACTTAGTTCTTATGGTTTTGGGCTGTGAAAATAATGCTGCCATGGACATCTTTGAACACAAATCTTTCCAAGCATCTCTGATGATTTCCTTGGGACAAAGTCCTCTAATAAAAGGTCATGAACAATCTTAAAACTTTTGACACAGATATCTCCCTATCATCCACCCCAAAACATGTAAACACCTTATTTAGAAACTTCATATTTTAGCACTTCACTTGTATAAAATTATCCTGAAGACTGAGGGATGAGAAGCGCCTTGTTATTTGCTGAAATACGTATTCACTGCTAAGATACAAACGCTTGCTTTCAACCCCTCCCCCACCCAATAACCCCACTTTCTAAACACACACACACACACACACACATACAGTTTGCACACTTTAGAAGAGACTGGGAGTCTTCTTATGACTTTAAGTATCTTCTTTTTCTCTAGGGCAAGGCTCTCCAAGTGTGGATCTAAGCTTGAGAAGCTCACCCTTTTTAATTCCCAGGTGGGTGGTAGACGTACTAAGTACCTGCAAGCAGGTGGTTCAGTCATTGGCAGCTTCTACGCACAGGAAATACGATGGAAACTGCTTAGGGAGATTCGTTTGGGCAGAACGAAGGGTGAGAGATGAGGAACTGGAATAGCTGGCTGTTGGTGTGTTTGGAGAGTATATGTGGCAGGAACATGAGGGGTGCTGTTTGTGAAGAGTCATGTGGTTGAAGCTGGAATGAAACGTTGAATTTAAGTGTGGAGAGGAAACTCACTTCCAGATTTAGGAGCTCAAACTGAATCCTGGGTAGGTAGCAGAGGACGATGATTATGTGCTTGAACGCTAGAGGGAGACTCTCGGATTAATCCTGTGTTCTCTACTGGTTATGAGATCTTACACAAGGCCCTGAGTCTCTCTCTCTGTGCTTCAGTTCTCCATACAGGAAAGGTGTATAATTACAGTTTCTACCTTATAGGATTATTTTGAGAATGAAATTATAGGCCACCTATGAAGTGCCTAAAGCAGTGCATGGTGCCTAGGAGGTTCTGTATAAAATGATGAATGGGTAACTCGGAGACTGTGGAAGACTTTGGTGAAGTACAAATAATTAAGTCTTGGGGACTGTCTGATCATCCCATAAGTGCTTTGGCTTCACCAAGGTCCTCTCAGATTTTATTGAAAAGCTTATGTCTTCTTCCATTATTGGGGAATATATTAGAACATCTTCACTCACAAACATCTCTTTGTATCTCAATAATTTAATTCATCTCACATGGAAATCTTACTTTTGACTGTGTTTACATGGTTGATCTTCAAGCAAATTGAGTGGGAGAAGTTTAAAAAGGTGGGGATAGGTAACCCAAAACAGAATGGAGGTGACTCACTTTCACCAACAAAGGAATCAGGTAATATAATCTAAATCCTATTCTGGAAAGAGAAGGTCCAAACTTTTACATGTAATCCTAGAAGATTATGGCAGGAATCTTTTTAGTAAAAATAGAAGGATGAAAATAGCATACAGGTTTATGTGATGTTCCAAGTCAACTGTGAACAAATTAAACTCTTATTAATAGGAGGGTAGCAAAGGATTACTAACTCATTCTAGATTAATGTTAATCCCACTATGGAAGGTAAATGATTAGTTATTGAAGGCAATGGCACCCCACTCCAGTACTCTTGCCTGGAAAATCCCATGGACGGAGGAGCCTGGTAGGCTGCAGACCATGGGGTTGCGAAGAGTCAGACACGACTGAGCGACTTCACTTTCACTTTTCCCTTTCATGCATTGGAGAAGGAAATGGCAACCTACTCCAGTGTTCTTGCCTGGAGAATCCCAGGGACGGGGGAGCCTGGTGGGCCGCCGTCTATGGGGTCACACAGAGTCGGACACGACTGAAGCGACTTAGCATTGTACCTCCAATGGTGGACTTTTTATTGATATCAACTTTTATGCTCTTCTCTAACCTCATCCGGAGAAGGCAATGGCACCCCACTCCAGTGTTCTTGCCTGGAGAATCCCAGGGACGGGGGAGCCTGGTGGGCTGCCGTCTATGGGGTCACACAGAGTTGGACACGACTGAAGCGACTTAGCAGCAGCAGCCGCAGCTAACCTCATCAAATAGAATATGCAGTCATGCAGTAGGCTCTGTGAGTGTGAACTGCTTGTCTGCACACTCAAGCTGCAAACAGACCTGGCTCCGTCTGGGGGTTTTAGAAGTCCTGGATAGTAAAGGAGTCTGATACACAAGAGAAGCCAATCCTAGTTAAGTAGTAGCTGAAGAAAGGTAAAGAAATCATGTGGTCTTATTCCAAACTGCCCTCCCTGCTTCCCACTCTCTGGATGCTGCATGTGAGAGGCTCAGATATCCTGGCCATAGAGTTAGAGGAGCATGACCACTGTGCTATCTCACTAGTTGGAAGGTAGAAGTAGAAAGTAGAAACAAATACCATTTTGTTGAAACTGATCATTGATGACTAAGAACATTGCTCATGACATCTCTAATACTAAAAACAACATTAATTAAAGTGGAAAATAACATTTATCAGATGCTACTGTGTGCTTTGGTGGTGCAGTTGGTAAAGGATCCGTCTGCAATGTGGGAGACCTGGGTTTCATCCCTGGGTTGGGAAGATCCCCTGGAGAAGGAAATGGCAATCCACTCCAGTATTCCTGCTTGGGAAATCCCATGGACAGAGGAGCCTGGTGGGCTACAGTCCATGAGGTTGCAAAGAGTTGGACATGACTGAGTGACTAAGTACAGCACTGTGTGCTCAGCACTATATATATTCATTATCTCAAGGAATTTGTCAAACCACCCAGTGAAGTAGGATTATCATACCTATTCTAAAGAGGACAAATAGAGTCATATGCCCCAATTCATTCAACCAACAGATTGTAGACCTGGAATTTCAAGCCACAACCTGCTGGTTCCACCCATCTGCTGTCCCCACTGTCTCAGTTGACAACTAAATTAGTGCAGGAAGTGCAGTGAATATTTGATCAACCTGAGTCCAGAACAGACTCTTAATGTCAGAAGCCGGCTGAAACACGTGGGAAGCCCAGGGACAGGATAGACATCTTGAACTCTGTCTCTCCTCCCTGTACAGGAGCACATTTAGACTATTTTAAATATGTTTTAAGCTTTCAAATAAGTTTTTATGAATTTTAAAGTAAATTAATTAGTGAAAATGGAGGTGGAGCATTACCAAGTGATTTGAGCCCTCCTTGCACGTTCTGGGGTTATCATCCCTCATTGCTCTCACCCCCACCACCATCGTCACTAGCACCACCATCTTCGCTATGTCCACACTCACTACTTCCATTCACTGTTCAGCCTCCAAGTTCTAGCCAGGGCATTTAAGCAATAAGAAAATTAAAGCAATTTACATTGGAAAGGAAGAAGTAAAACAGTTTTTATTTACAGATGATATGATCTTATATATAGAAAATCTTTAGGAATCTATCATAAGATATTAGAACTAATAAGTGAGTTCAGCAGGGTTGCAGGATACATGATCAAATACAAAAAATTGCATTTCTATACACTTGCAATGAAAAATTCAAAAATGAAAGTAAGAAAACAATTCCATTCACAATAGCATCAAAAATAATAGAACACTTGGAATAAATTTGACAAAAGAAGTGCAAAACTTATATTCTGAAAATTACAAAACATCGTTGAAAGAAATTTTAAAAGATTTCAGTAAGTGGAAAGGTGTCTCACATTCATGGATCAGGAGATCTAATATTGTTAAGATGGTAATACTTCTTGAACTGATGCACAGATTCAATATAATCCTTATCAGAATCCCAGCTGTGTTTGTGGAAATTGACAAGCTAAATCCTAAAATTCATATGGAAACTCAAGGGACTCAGGATAGCCACAACAATCTTGAGAAAGAACAAAGTAGGTGTGTCAATTTTATTTATCCTTTCAAAGAACCAGCTTTTGGCTTTGTTGATTTTTACTATGGTCTCTTTTGTTTCTTTTGCATTTATTTCTGCCCTAATTTTTAAGATTTCTTTCCTTCTACTAACCCTGGGGTTCTTCATTTCTTCCTTTTCTAGTTTCTTTAGGTGTAGAATTAGATTATTTATTTGACTTTTTTCTTGTTTCTTGAGGTATGCCTGTATTGCTATGAACTTTCCCCTTAGGACTGCTTTTATAGTGTCCCACAGGTTTTGGGTTGTTGTGTTTTCATTTTCATTCATTTCTATATAAATTTTGATTTCTTTTTTGATTTCTTCTGTGACTTGTTGGTTATTCAGCAGCGTGTTGTTCAGCCTCCATATGTTGCTATTTTTAATAGTTTTTCTCCTGTAATTGAGATCTAATCTTACTGCATTGTGGTCAGAAAAGATGCTTGGAATGATTTCAATTTTTCTGAATTTACCAAGGCTAGATTTATGGCCCAGGATATGATCTATCCTGGAGAAGGTTCCGTGTGTGCTTGAGAAAAAGGTGAAATTCATTGTTTTGGGATGAAATGTCCTATAGATATCAATTAGGTCTAACTGGTCTATTGTATCATTTAAAGTTTGTGTTTCTTTGTTAATTTTCTGTTTAGGTGATCTATCCATAGGTGTGAGTGGGGTATTAAAGTCTCCCACTATTATTGTGTTATTGTTAATTTCTCCTTTCATACAAGAAACAAAGGGAGAAAAATCAAATCAATAAAATTAGAAATGAAAATGGAGAGATCACAACAGACAACAAAGAAATACAAAGGATCATAAGAGACTACTATCAGCAATTATATGGCAATAAAATGGACAACGTGGAAGAAATGGACAAATTCTTAGAAAAGTACAACTTTCCAAAAATGGACCAGGAAGAAATAGAAAATCTTAACAGACTCATCACAAGCATGGAAATTGAAACCGTAATCAGAAATCTTCCAACAAACAAAAGCCCAGGTCCAGACGGCTTCACAGCTGAATTCTACCAAAAATTTAGAGAAGAGCTAACACCTATCCTACTCAAACTCTTCCAGAAAAGTGCAGAGGAAGGTAAACTTCCAAACTCATTCTATGAGGCCACCATCACCCTAATCCCAAAACCTGACAAAAATGCCACCAAAAAAGAAAACTACAGGCCAATATCACTGATGAACATAGATGCAAAAATCCTTAACAAAATTCTAGCAATCAGAATCCAACAACACATTAAAAAGATCATATACCATGACCAAGTGGGCTTTATCCCAGGGATGCAAGGATTCTTCAATACCTGCAAATCAATCAATGTAATACACCACATTAACAAATTTAAAAATAAAAGCCATATGATTATCTCAATAGATGCAGAGAAAGCCTTTGACAAAATTCAACATCGTTTTATGATAAAAAACTCTCCAGAAAGCAGGAATAGAAGGAACATACCTCAACATAATAAAAGCTATATATGACAAATCCACAGCAAACATTATCCTCAATGGTGAAAAATTGAAAGCATTTCCTCTAAAGTCAGGAACAAGACAAGGGTGCCCACTTTCACCATTACTATTCAACATAGTTTTGGAAGTTTTGGCCACAGCAATCAGAGCAGAAAAAGAAATAAAAGGAATGCAAATTGGAAAAGAAGAAGTAAAACACTCACTGTTTGCAGATGACATGATCCTCTACATAGAAAACCCTAAAGACTCCAACAGAAAATTACTAGAACTCATCAATGAATATAGTAAAGTTGCAGGATATAAAATCAACATACAGAAATCCCTTGCTTTCCTATACACTAATAATGAGAAAATAGAAAGAGAAATTAAGGAAACAATTCCATTCACCATTGCAATGAAAAGAATAAAATACTTAGGAATATATCTACCTAAAGAAACTAAAGACCTATATATAGAAAACTATAAAACACTGGTGAAAGAAATCAAAGAGGACACTAATAGATGGAGAAATATACCATGTTCATGGATTGGAAGAATCAATATAGTGAAAATGAGTATACTACCCAAAGCAATTTATAGATTCAATGCAATCCCTATCAAGCTACCAACGGTATTCTTCACAGAGCTAGAACAAATAATTTCATAATTTGTATGGAAATACAAAAAACCTTGAATAGCCAAAGCTATCTTGAGAAAGAAGAATGGAACTAGAAGAATCAACCTGCCTGACTTCAGGCTCTACTACAAAGCCACAGTCATCAAGACAGTATGGTACTGGCACAAAGACAGAAATATAGACCAATGGAACAAAATAGAAAGCCCAGAGATAAATCCACGCACATATGGACACCTTATCTTTGACAAAGGAGGCAAGAATATACAATGGACTAAAGACAATCTCTTTAACAAGTGGTGCTGGGAAAACTGGTCAACCACTTGTAAAAGAATGAAACTAGAGCACTTTCTAACACCATACACAAAAATAAACTCAAAATGGATTAAAGATCTAAATGTAAGACCAGAAACTATAAAACTCCTAGAGGAGAACATAGGCAAAACACTCTCCAACATACATCACAGCAGGATCCTCTATGACCCACCTCCCAGAATATTGGAAATAAAAGCAAAAATAAACAAATGGGACCTAATTAAAATTAAAAGCTTCTGCACAACAAAGGGAACTATAATCAAGGTGAAAAGACAGCCTTCAGAATGAGAGAAAATAATAGCAAATGAAGCAACTAACAAACAACTAATTTCAAAAATATACAAGCAACTCCTACAGCTCAATTCCAGAAAAATAAATGACCCAATCAAAAAATGGGCCAAAGAACTAAATAGACATTTCTCTGAAGAAGACATACAGATGGCTAACAAACACATGAAAAGATGTTCAACATCACTCATTATCAGAGAAATGCAAATCAAAACCACTATGAGGTACTATTTCACGCCAGTCAGAATGGCTGTGATCCAAAAGTCTACAAGCAATAAATGCTGGAGTGGGTGTGGAGAAAAGGGAACCCTCTTACACTGTTGGTGGGAATGCAAACTAGTACAGCCACTATGGAGAACAGTGTGGAGATTCCTTAAAAAACTGGAAATAGAACTGCCTTATGATCCAGCAATCCCACTGCTGGGCATACACACTGAGGAAACCAGAAGGGAAAGAGACATGTGTACCCCAATGTTCATCGCAGCACTGTTTATAATAGCCAGGATATGGAATCAACCTAGATGTCCATCAGCAGATGAATGGATAAGAAAGCAGTGGTACATCTACACAATGGAGTATTACTCAGCCGTTAAAAGAATACATTTGAATCAGTTCTAATAAGGTGGATGAAACTGGAGCCTATTATACAGAGTGAAGTAAGCCAGAAAGAAAAACAGCAATACAGTATACTAATGCATATATATGGAATTTAGAAAGATGGTAACAATAACCCTGTATAAGAGACAGCAAAAGAGACACTGATGTATAGAACAGTCTTTTGGACTCTGTGGGAGAGGGAGAGGGTGGGATGATTTGGGAGAATGGCATTGAAATATGTATAATATCATATATGAAATGAGTCGCCAGCCCAGGTTTGATGCACGATACTGGATGCTTGGGGCTGGTGCACTGGGACGACCCAGAGGGATGGTATGGGGAGGGAGGAGGGAGGAGGGTTCAGGATGCGGAACACATGTATACCTGTGGCAGATTCATTTTGATATATGGCAAAACCAATACAATATTGTAAAGTTAAATAAAAAAAAAAAAGTAGGTGGACTCACAGGTTGCAAGTTCAAAACTTACTATAAAGCAACAACAATCAAAAGAGTATCCTACTGGACTAAAGATAACCTGCAGATTAATGGAATAAAACAAACAATCCAGAAGTGAGCCTTTACACTTACAGTCAATTGCTTTTCAACAAAGATGTCAGGACAATTTAGTGGGGGGAAAAAATACTTTCAACAAATGCTGTTGGGACAACCAGGTGTCCACATACAAAAGAATGAATTTGGACTCCCTACTGCACATCATATATAAAGATTAATTCAAACTAGATCAAATATTTAATTTAGAGCTAACTATGAAACTCTCAGAGAAGGAAATGGCAACCCACTCCAGTGTTCTTGCCTGGAGAATCCCAGGGATGGGGGAGCCTGGTGGGCTGTCGTCTCTGGGGTCACACAGAGTCGGACACGACTGAAGCGACTTAGCAGCAGCAGCAGCAGCAGCAGCAGCATGAAACTCTTAGAAGAAAACATAGGGGTAAATCTTTGTGACCTTGGACTTCCAGTGGCCTCTTGGATGTGACCAAAAGTACAAGCAACAAAAGGAAAAATAAATTACTTGGGTTTCACTACAATTAAAAACTCTTGTGTTTCAAAGAACATTATCAAGAGAGTGAAAAGACATCATACAGAATGGAAAAAATATTCAGAAGTTATTTATCTGACAAGGGACTTACACCCCAAATATATAAGGAATTCTTACCACTCAATAATAAAGACAAATAATCCAATTTTTTAAAAGGCAAAGGATCTGAATAAACATATCTCCAAAGAAGATGTAATAATATGCAGTGGCTAGTAAGTGCACTGAAGAATGCTCAACATCATTAGTCATTAGGGAAACACAAATCGAAACAATGGTGAGGTACCACTTCACATCCACTAGGATGGCTATAATTTAAAAAGGGCAGTAAGATTGTTGTTGAAGATAAGGAGATATCAGAAACCTTATACACTGCTGGTGGAAATGTAAAATGGTGTAGTCACGTGAAAAGCATTTGGCAATTATTAAAAGTCTAAACATACAATTGCTGTTTGACCCAGCAATTCTACTATGAGGCATATACCCAAGAGAAATAAAAGCATATGCTCACACAAAAATTTGTAGACAAAAGTTCATGACAGAATTACTCATGATAACTAAAGGTGAAAACTACCCAAATGAACATCAACTGTTAAATGGTATATTTATGTAATGGAATATTATTCAACCATAAAAAGAGTCAAATATTGGGTTCAATCCCAGGATCGGGAAGATCCCCTGGAGGAGGGCATGGCAACCCACTCCAGTATTTTTGCTTGAAAAATCCAATGGACAGAGGAAACTGGCAGGCTACCATACATGGGATCACAAAGAGTTGGACACGACTGAGCCTGCACACACACACACACACACACACACACACTACACAGGCTGTTATCACAGAAGTAGCTGGGATTTGCCAAGCATCACATAGCTGAGGTTTCTTAGCTCCCAACATCTTGAGCTCAGTGCTCTGCATCAACTTGCTTTTGCTGCAACAACAGAATCTCTATAGAATGTTTCCTCCAAGGCCAATGCCACCACCACTACCAGTACCCCCCAAAACCCTCTTGCTTTTTAGTCTTTTTTCTTTTCTCAATAACACAATAAGTGTGCTGGTCCAAAGTTTTAAAAAACTGGGCTTAGAGCTTGTTTTTAAGAGCTTCTGACTGCTGCTGTTTCCAGCAGTGTATTTTCCAAAGGGTTCTGACCACTCATTAGAGCACCTGGCCTATTCTGTAGAGCTGTAGAGGCTCTGTTGTAGGTGTGTCTGTGCTCAGAAAGTGACGGTAACAGATAAATATGGTGCTCAAATTAATGGATGGCTGGATGGCATCATTGACTCAATGGACACTAGTCTGAACAAACTCCTGGAGATAGTAAAGACAGGGAAGCCTGGCGTGCTGCTTGGGGTTGCAAAGAGTTGGACATGATTTAGCGACTGAACGACAACAACTAAGTAACAGAAGACAAAAGCAATTCAGTAGGAATTCCACATATTTATTTCATCACATATCATCTTAAATTTACAACTAATGGTGGGCTACTTAAACTTCCATAAATCCCATAGTGTGTGTGTGTGTGTGTGTGTTTTATGGACAAGTGAGCACCTGTTATCTGTTTGGATCCTGTCACTAACACATGTGTCTTTTTATTAGTAAATACTTGAAAATGGTTAACATATGAAAAGGTGAAAACTATCCAAATGTCTACCAACTGATAAATGGCATATTTATATAACGGGATATTATTCAACAGTAAAAAGAGTAAAGTACTGATCGCTAGTAGTAAAGAACTCACCTGCCAATACAGGAGATGTAAGAGATGTCTCTTTTAATGTTTCTTTTAATTTGTACAGATAGAGACATTCTTTTCTTGATTTCATATTTTAGAATCCAAATCCATCAGTTTCTTAAAGTATTATTAAGTTCTCCTAGCTTTTGTAGATTATAGTCCAACAGACTGGAACTTCCACCACAAAACAATTGATCGAAAGATAAAAAATGATGACTATTTGACGATCTTCCTTATAAAGGACAGTGGACCATACTGAAGTCTCAAAGAGACACAGCACAAAAAAAGTCAAATGGAGTTCCTGAAGTTAGTATTTCTAATTCTGATAAGCTCAGTCTGACGTTCTTGTAAGGCAGGAGGCAGAGGCCTGACAGGCTTTCTTCTAGCCATCGATGTGGCCAGCACAGAGATGAGATGGTACGTGTCAATTCTGTGTGCCTCCTACCTCAAGGCTCAATAAAACTAACAGTAGAAGAGATAAATATTAATTCTTGAACATAGTTGACAGAAGCCTTTAAAAGTCGTGTCCACTTTCCTGATTGGGCATGTTTGGTAGAGACAAGCCATGCAAGATTTTACCAAGGACTTCATACAGTGATTGAACATTTTTGAAACAAAACTGTGCTCCCCCCTAGTGTGTGTAGGTCTTTTTTTTTTTAAACAATGGTTTCTTCTTAGGGCAGAATTAGTTTCACAGTAGTAAATGTGATTTGAGAGAGATGCAGGAAAACAGAATGCTACTAAAGTATCACAGAGAGTGGCTCAGAATGACTCTGTAGGTGGTATCAAATGATTCAGGCCCAAACTTAATTATGTGAGGTTTTTCATCACGTTCTACAAAACTCTTAAATACAGGTAAATATGTAAACACTGTGCTCTCAGAGAGCAATACTTAGGCATGTCACGTCCTATCCCTTCTGGCGAGATGAAGTCTAATGAAACAGCCCCCATCAGTTTCAAAACCAACCACTGGAACTGCTCTCTGGTTGAGGAGCAAACACCACCTTGCACATGTCAGAGTTCTCTTGGTGCAGCGGGAATTCACATCCTCCTATTAGGCTTTCTTTTCTCTTCCGAGAAACGTAACCTCTGCCTGTGGACAGCCTTTCATATTTTGTCTCAAATTGCCTGCATAACAACAACAATAACAAAATCACACACATATTAAAGTCACACCACACCCATCAGAGCCCAGTTATTGAATGAACACTTCAAGCTTCTGAGTCAAAGCCAATTGAGAAAGGACGTCAGTACCAAAGCTTTCGTTCCCACGAATGGGGTGATTTTTTTCTTCCCATTTCTTTTCCCGCTAACAGATACACTTCACAGGCCTGGGATATGAGAGTCCTGCCACTCATTTTTCTGGCATGAAAGACCAAATGCCTCTCAGATTTTTGGAGATGCTGCTAAGCTTTGTAGGCCTTGCTATGTCTCCCATCCCTCATTCCAGGGGCCCTGCCTTTGGGGTATACCCCTTTTAGTAAGGAGCAAATCCATCTGGGTTTAAGCCAACAATGCTGACAGGGAAACACCCCCAGAGCTCTGGGCCAAGTGAAATGTGGAACCAGATCAGTTAGCCTTGTGCCTGGGCTGCTGGTCACTGCATTTTGACCACTGGAAGGTTGATTTTCTTTTTAATGTGTTAATGGAGGTTTATTCTAGACATGTGCATGCGTGCGTGCGTGCGTGTGTGTGTGTGTGTGTTAGTCACTCATTCATGTCCAACTCTTCGTGATCCCATGGACTGTAGTCCGCCAGGCTCCTCTGACCATTGGATTTTCTAGGCAAGAATACTAGAGAGGGTAGCTTTTCCCTTCTCCAGGGGATCTTCCTGACCCAAGGATTGAACCCAGGTCTACTGCATTGGCAGGCAGATTCTTAATCTTCTGAGCCACCAGGGAAGTCCATTCTAGACATAAGTTAATATAAATTAACAACTGCTTAATAGCCTCAGGGAAGCTTCCCTGGTGGCTCAGATGGTAAAGAATCTGCTTGTAATGTAAAAGACCTGAGTTTGATCCTCAGGAGATCCTCAGGAGAAGGCAATGTCTACCCATTCCAGTGTTCTTGCCTGGAGAATTCCACAGACAGAGGAGCCTGGCAAGCTATAGTTCATGGGGTCACAAAGAGTTGAACACAACTGAGAGACTGAGCATACACACACAAGTACTCTTATAAAAGCATGTTTTTTAAAATTCAAAATCCCCAACACTTAAGCTTGAGAGAAACTTAAACCAGGTCAAGTTGCTGTTATATGGATTACATAAAACTTGTGAATTCATTTGGGCTTTTAAGCCATGGTAAATGATTGTCAGATGTTCTGTTTTGAGCTTTCTATCCAAGAGAAAACTGTGAAAACAGCTGATAGTAAACACGTATCTAGTGTTTTTGCTGAAACTATGTGGAAACTTACACTAAATCAAATCTCTTTGTTGCCTTGATAAATTATTTCTGGGCTAGAATATGATATTATCTCCAGAATCAAATGAACTTGTCATTACAGTTTCTTGGCATGCTAGAAACTGACATTTTTTTTTTAGTCTTATCAATTATTCTTTATTCATTTAAAGAAAATTCATGTCTCACTGGGTTTTACCATTTTCCTTTAATTTCTGTGGAATGCTCAAAATTGGGTGCAAGTTCCTGGTGAACTCTTGATGTCCCTGGAACATTCTGTAAGTCCTGTTTCTTACCTGTATGGAACATCTTCCTTGTCCATCTGCAGACAAACTAAAAATGGGTACTGAGAAAACTGCACCGTGGAGATAAACTCCAAGCCTGCTTCTGTTTCTGCACCAATTTCCAAGCCAGCTTTCACAAAAGAGGAGTCCACCGTGATGCCACCAGTTATTAACACACTTACCCTAAAAATTGGGCAAAATAATCCATGAATCACATTTAACTGAGCTGAACTAACAGACCATGGGGTCTGAATTTCTGACATTGATAACTGGAAAGGTGACCTAAATTTGCTTAGAATTCTGTTGGTACCAGAGCCTGGATAGTTCTAGGAATTGGGCAGTGAAAATTTGCCTTACCTCTGAGTCCTCTCCCAGCCTTCAGTTCTAAATGTGGGAATGAAATGTCTATCTGGCATTAATGTTTGATAAGGGCATACCAAGAGCCAAGAGGAAAAGATGCCTGGGATCTGGTCCTTTCAGAAAGTCAGAAATACCTGATTATCTTAAAATCTAAGCTCACCCAGAGGACAGTGGATGTTTACAACAATTTTCTTGGTACTTATCTCTCTTTTGGCTTCTATGTAGTTATTTTAATTCATTTCATTACTTTCTCTAAAAGGTCTTTGGTGACAGAAGTCTATGGTTGCCAAGGTATTTTTTAAAAATATATAGTATCATGAAGAACAATTCCTACAGCATGTACATTGCATGGCTCAGAAAGGACAGATATCATAGGTTCTCCAGTGATCACCTAGACAGACTGGACTGAGTAGGATAAAGTCTTGGGGGAAAATGAAGAGGATATGCAATTCTAGAAGGCTTACTTCTGGGACCACTCTAATTTAATTGCAGACTTCAGATGAAATATGAGTTGTACTTTACACTCTTTTGATAGACCTACTAATGCTTGCCGTCCTACTCGCAGCACACTTGCTGTTGTTGCCAGTGAAAAGTAGGTCAGAGGTGGGAGCATTTAAATCCCTGAATCCTTTACCATACCTTCTCACATCTTACACTCAACAAAGGCTTGCTGCTGCTGCTGCTGCTGCTGCTAAGTCGCGTCAGTCGTGTCCGACTCTGTGCGACCCCATAGACGGCAGTCCACCAGGTTCCCCTGTCCCTGGGATTCTCCAGGCAAGAACACTGGAGCGGGTTGCATTTCCTCCTCCAATGCATGAAAGTGAAAAAATTAAGTGAAGTTGCTCAGTCGTGTCTGACTTCTAGAGACCCCATGGACTGCAGCCCACCAGGCCCCTCTGTCCATGGGATTTTCCAGGTAAGAGTACTGGAGTGGGGTGCCATTGCCTTCTCCGCAACAAAGGCTTAGATCATCTTTAAATGAGCAAATGGAAAACTAAAGATGAATTGGCTATAATGTGGACACTGGCAGACACTTAGGGATATTGTGTCCCTTTTAAAAAGCCAGCTATTTTTTTGGCATTGCTGTTGTTGACTTCCTTACGCAAATAATTCAACTCAGTTTAATTTGGGAAAACTTCTATCCAGAAAATACATGAAAAAGAGGAGAATGATGACTGATTTGGTGGGAAGCCCTAAATTATATTGCTTATCCCTCTGAAAGCTTCTCCCATTTCTCATTCTTTGGTTCCTTTCAGTAACCCTGAAGGTCATCTTTCATGTTAAGTGTGCTACCTTTTGATTTTTCTCAATTCTTTCACCCATTGTTCAAAATAAATTTTAAAAATCTAATTTTAGCACTCCTATCTCACTTCTGCCCCACTGTATTTTTAAATATCCAAAAATGTAAAAATCAATTTCATTTTTCATTTTCTTTTCTTCAATACTATAACAAACAGAAGAAAAATTCTTTTGATTATAATGCTAGTTCAAAGATGCTTTAAGGTCAAAATAAAATGCTTTCATTTGATCTGATGGGTCAATTAAAAAAGCTAAATGACCTGAGGAAATTCTGTTTAGAAAAATGAACACTGATAAATACACTTAAAGGACTCAGAATATTTAAGACTTAAATTCTGCACAAAAGTGATCATCTTTTTATTTTTCTCCACTGAAGACAGCAAAAGAAGAAAGATTTTAAATCTCAACAAGAGGGATAAGCTAAAATAATTTGCTTAAAAGTAAAGTTTTCTGACAGCATTGTCAACTACTAAAGTGGAATATTTTGTTACCCTGCTAATTTTATGACTGCAGCCATGAAATTAAAAGACACTTGCTCCTTGGAAGAAAAGCTATGACCAACCTAGACAGCATATTAAAAAGCAAAACAAAGGTCTGTCTAGTTAAAGCTTTGGTTTTTCCAGTAGTCATGTATGGATGTGACAGTTGGACCATAAAGAAAGCCGAGCACTGAAGAATTGATGCTTTTGAACTGTGGTGTTGGAGAAGACTCTTGAGAGTCCCTTGGACTTCAAAGAGATCAAACCAGTCAATCCTAAAGGAAATCAGTCCTGAATATTCATTGGAAGGACTGATGCTGAAGCTCCAGTACTTTGTCCCCCTTATGCGAAGAACTGACTCCTTGGAAAAGACCCTGATTTTGGGAAAGACTGAAGGCAGGAGAAGGGGATAACAGAGAATGAGATGGTTGGATGGCATCACCAACTCGATGGTCATGAGTTTGAGCAAGCCCCAGGAGTTGGTGATGGACAGGGAAGCCTGGCATGCTGAAGTCCATAGGGTCGTAAAGAGCTGGACACGACTGAGCGACTGAACTGAACTGAAAGTGGAATACCAAGAGAAGATGGATGTCTCACCCACTGGGCAAGGTGTCCATGGATGTCTTTAAAAGCAAAAAGATCCTTCTCTAAGTTGTATTAGATACCTACCTGCTCATGAGGATCTATGGTAAGAATGACTTCCCATGGTTACTCCCTACTCTATGATTTAATGATTACAAATAGAAAGCATAGATTTTGAGGGGTTGGAAGGTTAAAGGATTCCAAAAACATATCTCTGCATATAGAGAACAGACTCGTGGTTGCCAAGGGGGAGTGGGATGGCAAAGGGAAGGACTGGGAGTTTGCTATTAGAAGTGGCAAATTATTATATATAGAATGGATAAATAACAAGGTCCTACTATATAGCACAGGGAACTATATTCAATATTCTATGATAAACCATAATGGAAAAGAATATGAAAAACAACATATATATGTATCAATAAAACTGAATCAGTTTGCTATATAGCAGAAATTAACATTGTAAATCAACTATACTTCAATAAAATTAAAAAAGAAATATCTGTGGTTCTTTTCATAGAGTACTATACAAATGCTTACCGATTTTTCACTCGGGTTTTAGATTCACGATACCATAGACTAAACTCCATGGCACCTGTAATATCAATAGCTAGACCACCTTGAACATCCATATTGGCCTTAAGTCCAGATTGCAGCTGAAGCTCCTAGAAACAAAAATATGTAATAATAGTTAGAAGGAGAAAGGGAAGGAGGAAGAGGGGAAAGGGGAAGGTGAAGGGAGAGGGGAGGAGAAGCAGCAGCACAATTTAGCCAGCCCCTAATAGCACATTCCTCCTGCAATACCACTGGAGTTGTGTTAATGTTGAAGTCTTTCTCTAGGCTGGGAAACACATTCTAATCTTGATCACTGGAAGTAGATTACTGATAATGCTACATTATTTAATCAATTAAAATAATAAACAAGTAAAGTGTCAGTTGAGAAAGGTGCTTTCTCTCAACCGTTGCCTCACTTTGGGAGGAATATGGTTTTCAAAGTGTGCTTCTCTGATGAGTAGCAGGAGCATCTGTGGAACGTGTTAGGAATGCAAGCTCCCTATCTACTGAATTAGAAACTCTGAGGGTGGTGCCCAGGGATCTGTGTTTTAACAAGACCTCATGTGATTCTGATGTACCCAAATTTGAGAGCCACCAGACTAGGAAAAATGAAGCCATCTCCCTCGGAAATCCAGCATTGGCTTTAGGGAGGGGATGAGGGCTGGGATAAATGATTTCCAGAAGTCTTTTAGCACGTCTGTAGTTATGTGCTGTGTCAAAGTAAACTGCATCTTGCTGGCAAATGTAAGGAAAGATAAAAACTGCTGGTGCAGTATACAAATTCTATGAATTGCCTAGGAAAGGAAAGCAGGGAAAGAAAGGCAGGGTAACTTAACTAAGACTTAATACCCTACTATTTGAAATTTGGAATGACATCAATATAACATAAAAGATCACCATGAACCACACAGCATATTCCAGAGTGACAGCAATCACGTAGAAACATAGTCCATCCTCAGCAGCTTTGTAGTTGTCTGAAGCCCACTGTTTTATACCGATTGCCAGCATATACCTTTTAAGTCTTGCAATTTCTGTGTACACTAGATGGGGTGATGTTGGCTGAAAACTTCTTCAGCTGGGCTGGAATCAGATTGCCCGGGGACAATGTTGGAAATGACAACAGTTCTTCAAAAAAGGCTCAATACTCTTAATTTTTATATTCCTCCGAAGATCTTAGATTCGTGGCAACTGGCAGCATGACTAACTTCTTTATGTAACTACCCTACTCAGACCAAACAAACCATGCTTTCATTAACTGTTAATGCTGCAATTTTAATTTCTAGAGAGGATTGTGTTGGTCATTAATCTCCCTGGATTTTCTCCAACTTTCAAAAAGAGTGGCAAGAGTCTCAGTCATAGAAATAGGTTTACTAAAAAAGTCTGATTGTGGCATGAAACTACTTTTGGTCTGAAAGATATTCAGATGAAAACATGAGATTCTTGACACAGAGCTCAGGACACACACATTAGGAGACAGCCCTAAGGATACCTGTTGCTACATTAAGTCTAGAACAAAATGTGGTTGTGGAAGGATGCAGGGGTTGTCTCAGGCATCATAACTAGTATGAAGGAAAACAAATTATCCTGAAAAAAAAACAAATAATCATGTTCAAATTGTAACCCATCCTATGAACTGCAGAACCAAGATACAAATTCTGCATTTGTACCATGATGGTAATTGCTTCCAAATGGGCCCTACGGTGTGCCCTGCCTCAGAAGTGTTTCTTTCTTTGGATCATATTCTATATTTCCAATTGAAAGCTATAATCTTGTTAGTCCACCCAACTCAGCAGAGGTCTATGACATAGACTTTGGTTTTCCCACTGACCATACATTACGTGGATGTCAAAACACACCATGCACCATGGGAAAGAACATTTCACGGCTATTAGACAATGTTCCTTTTGTGGGGAGAGAGCATTTCCACTGCAGTGTGGGTTTTGAGGAGAGCCTTGCCTTTCTGGGAAGATTCCATCTCTCATGCAAAGGGATCAAAGAAGAGTTCTTACATATAATCACAGACGAATATGTTCAGGATAGACCACTGACCCCAGTAGAAGGACAAACCACGCTTTCCTTCATGAAAGGGACTAAATCACACAGCCCAGTGGTTTTACTTTTTGAGGGATGTAAATAAGTAGAACTAATGGTTTTTGAGTATCTGTTGTGCCCCTTGAAGCTCTATATTTCGTATCTCATTTCATTTCCATACAAATCTTCCATGGTTGGCATTATATCTGAAGATTGAAAAGAAAAATGAGGCTTGAAGGCTACCTGTGGAGCTAGACTGATAATCCAGATGGTCTCTAGTGGGGAGACTTTTCTACTACCATACATGACTATCACAGAATCATAACTCTCACTTGTCTCCTACTGTGCAAGGAGGCCTGTTCTAAGAAATATGGCAAAAAAAGATAAAGTACAGGCTTATGGGCTTCCCTGGTGGCTCAGCAGTAAAGCACCCGCCTTCCAAGGCAGGAGACTTGGGTTCAATCTTTGGGTCAGGAAGACCCCTTGGAGTAGGCAATGACAAACCACTCCAGTAGTCTTGCCTGGGAAACCCCATGGACTGAGGAGCCTGGTGTTCTACAGACCATGGCATCACAAAAGAGTCGGACACGATTTAGTGACTAAAACAGCAATACGTTTATGTCCTATTTGACTCAGAGTGCATATTTAATTCTTGTCCATGAACTAGAAGAACAAGATACTGGAGCTTTGTATTTGTAGCTAATAGGACCCCTTTGATCTTTTACTTTTGGTCCTAAAGGTGTTTCTTATAGCTCAGACACCTATGTTTTGATAACTCATCCCATTGCTTCCATTCAGGAAAGTATGTTCCTTGCTGGCTAAAGAGGATCCCCCTATTAATCTGACTTTATCAAACATCCTTCTCTGAACAGTAATCCAATTAGCCAAAAGAGAGAGAGAGAGTACAGAGTAATTCCATCTGCCCTGGTGGCTGTGACAGTCCCTCAACTGCCAAAATTTCCTGCAATGTCAGCACTTGACCTAGAGTGGTATGTGCCTCTCAAGCTGGAATTGCATTACTGGAGCACTCTGCAGAGCCAGGGAGACTCAAACAGCTCATTTCTATAATAAATTGAGATCTGCAAAATACTTCAATTTAAAATACACTGCCACTGGGCTATGTTTAATAGCTAAGTGAAGATCTTTCTCTTAGAATATGCCTGTGGTGCCCTAGCTTAATTAATAAAAAAAATACAATAACTTAATCACTTTGCTGTATGGTAGAAACTTACACAACATTTTAAACCAACTATACTTCAGTAAAATATTGTTTTTTAAAAAGAAAAACCATAAAGATAATCTAGATCAGGGGTTGGCAAACTATGGACTGCAGGCAGACCTGGCCCACTGACTACTTTTGTAAATAAAACTTTATTGGAACCCTGATGCACTCATATGTTAATATATCATTTATAGCTATTGTCACTCTACAATGGTTAAGACCATATGTCTCACAGAGCCTGAACTATTTACTTTTTTCCCTTTACATAAATTGTTTCCCAACCCTGGTCTAGATTACTATTTATGTTTGCATCAACTTTAATATCTGATTCAGACATTAAGCATTGCTGATGGGAAGGTGAGTACATATAGATGATATTGAACTGTGATTATTCCTGCATCTTAAATTGTGAACTACTTTCTCAGCACTCTTAGGACTTCTTCAGAGATTCTTTCATTATGAATGGATTTCCCCAGCACTTTCCTGGTGGTCCAGGGGTTAAGAATCAACCTTGCAATGCTGGGGACACCAGTTTGATCTCTGGTCTGGGAAAATCCCACACACTGTGGACCAACTAAGCCCATGAGCCACAACTACTGAGCCCACGTGCTGCAACTGTTGAAGTCTGTGTGCCTAGTCTTGCTGCACTCTGCAACAAGAGAAGCCACCATAGTCAGAAGCCTGCATACCTAGAGAAAGCCCATGTGCAGCAACAAAGACCCACCGCAGCCCCCCAACTAAAAGAAAAAGATTATCTCCCACAGGTAATACTTTAATGGAAATGTGCAGTGTAATGATGTGCAGTTCTCTGATTAATTTGAGAACAATTTTTCATGTGTGATTTTGAGAATTAAGGGGTATTAGAGGCATTGCTTGTTTTCTTCTTTTCATTCATAGTAACAGAAACACAGTTTTGTTCAGAGTGTTGGTACAACCACCAAAAAAACTATATTTACCAGCTTCTCTTGCAGCTAGAGAGCCATATGACACAGTTTTGATCACAACAAAGGACTTCTATTTGCATATGGTTTTATTTTTTAGAAATAGATAGGGCTTGTAGGATAGTTCTTGAAAAGAGTCAGACTCTGCTGCCCCTTACCCTTCCCTCTTCCTTCCTGGAATGAGAAATTAGTGCTGGAAGTACAACAGCCATCTGAGAATCTTGAGGTGGCAAGATGAGGTTAAAAGCCACAAGTAAAGATGGAAAAAGAACCTGCATCCTAATAATACCTAAGGTTGCCATATCAACCCTGGACTATCTACTTCTAAATATTTTTTACATGATAAAAATCAAACTATTTGGTCAAACTACCCTAAATTAAGTTTTTGTTGTTGTTGTTGTTATCTATAGCTATCCTGAACTGTTATGAAGAATAATAAAGAAAGGGAATTAATTTCTAGTCGCAACCAATGATGTTTGGGTGGATTTTTAGGAAATCTGATACTTCAGGTCACTTACAGATCTTAAAATTTTTGATTTCAAAAACAAAACCCAACACATCAAAATCCTTGAGTTATCCAGCAAAGAACAAAGCTAATAAAAAAATTGAACCATCTGTTCCAAAAACCTTACTTTATGTGTAGGAATTCCTGGTATAAAGCTATGAAATAACTTCCCAAGAGTACACAGGAGGTAACTCAGTTCAATTCAGTTAAGTTCAGTCGCTCAGTAGTGTCTGATTCTTTGCAACCCCATGGAATGGAGCACACCAGGCTTCCCTCTCCATCTCCAGCTCCCAGAGTTTACTCAAACTTGTGTCCATCGAGTCAGTGATGCCATCCAACCATCTCATCCTCTGTCATCCCCTCTCCTCCCACCTCCAATCTTTCAGAGCATCAGGGTCTTTTCAAATGAGTCAGTTCTTCACATCAGGTGGCCAAAGAATTGGAGTTTCAGCTTTAGCGTTAGTCCTTCCAATGAATATTCAGGACTGATTTCCTTTAGGATGGACTGGTTGGATCTCCTTGCAGTCCAAGGGACTCTCAAGAGTCTTCTCCAACACCACACTTCAAAAGCATCAATTCTCAGGTGCTCAGCTTTCTTTAAAGTCCAACTCTTACACCCATACATGTCTACTGGAAAAACCACAGCTTTGACTACACGGACCTTTGTTGGCAAAGTAATGTCTCTGCTTTTTAATATGCTGTCTAGGTTGGTCATAACTTTCCTTCCAAGGAGTAAGCGTCTTTTAATTTCATAGCTGTAGTCACCATCTGCAGTGATTTTGACTTTATTTTGCCCCCCAAAATAAAGTCTGTCACTGTTTCCACTGTTTCCCCAACTATTTCCCGTGAAGTGATGGGATCAGATGTCATGATCTTAGTTTTCTGAATGTTGAGTTTTAAGCCAACTTTTTCACTCTTCTCTTTCACTTTCATCAAGAGGCTCTTTAGTTCTTCTTCGCTGTCTGCCATAAGGGTGGTGTCATCTGCATATCTGAGATTATTGATATTTCACCCAGCAATCTTGATTCCAGTTTGTGCTTCATCTAGCCCAGCGTTTCTCATGATGTACTCTGCATATAAGTTAAATAAGCAGGGTGACAATATACAGCCTTGATGTACTCCTTTCCCTATTTAGAACGAGTCTGTTGTTCCATGTCCAGTTCTAACTGTTGCTTCTTGACCTGCATACAGATTTCTCAGGAGGCAGGTCAGGTGGTCTGGTATTCCCATCTCTTGAAGAATTTTCCAGTTTATTGTGATCCACACAGTCAAAGGCTTTGGCATAGTCAATAAAGCAGAAATAGATGTTTTTCTGGAACTCTCTAGATTTTTCAATAATCCAATGGATGTTGGCAATTTGATCTCTGATTCCTCTGTCTTTCTTAAAACCAGCTTGAATATGTGGAAATTCATGGTTCACATACTGTTGAAGCCTGGCTTGAAGAATTTTGAGCATTACTTGGCTAGCAATTGAGTGCAATTGTGTGGTAGTTTGAGCATTCTTTGGCATTGCCTTTCTTTGGGGTTGGAATGAAAACGGACCTTTTCCAGTCCTGTGGCCACTGATGAGTTTTCCAAATTTGCTAGCATATTGAGTGCAGCACTTTCACAGCATCATCTTTTATAATTTGAAATAGCTCAACTGGAATTCCATCACCTCCACTAGCTTTGTTTGTAGTGATGCTTCCTAAGGCCCACTTGACTTCACATTCCAGGATGCCTGGTTGTAGATGAGTGATCACACCATCGTGATTATCTGGGTCATGAAGATCTTTTTTGTACAGTTCTTCTGTGTATTCTTGCCACCTCTTCTTAATATCTTCTGCTTCTGTTAGGTCCATACCATTTTTGTTCTTTATTGTGCCCATCTTTGCATGGAATGTTCCCTCGGTATTTCTAATTTTCTTGAAGAGATCTCCAGTCTTTCCCATTCTATTGTTTTCCTCTATTTCTTTGCATTTATCACTGAGGAAGTCTTGCTTATCTCTCCTTGCTGTTCTTTGGAACTCTGCATTCAAATGGGTATATTTTTCCTTTCCTCTTTGCTTTTCGCTTCTCTTCTTTTCACAGATATTTGTAAGGCCTCCTCAGACAGCCATTTTGCTTTTTTAGATATCTTTTTCTTATGGATGGTCTTGATCCCTGTCTCCTGTACAATGTCATGAACCTCCATCCATAGTTCATCAGACACTCTATCAGATCTATTCCCTTAAATCTATTTCTCATTTCCACTGTATAATTGTAATGGATTTGATTTAGGTCATACCTGAGTGGTCTAGTGGTTTTCCCTACTTTTTTCAATTTAAGCCTGAATTTGGCAATAAGAAGTTCATGATCTGAGCCACAGTCAGCTCCCAGTCTTGTTTTTGCTGACTGTATAGAGCTTCTCCATCTTTGGCTGCAAAGAATATAATAAATATGATTTTGGTATTGACCATCTGGTGATGTCCATGTGTAGTTTTCTCTTGTGTTGTTAGAAGAGGGTGTTTGCTATGACCAGTGCATTCTCTTGGCAAAACTCTCTTAGCCTTTGCCCTGCTTCATTCTGCATTCCAAGACCAAATTTGCCTGTTACTCCAGGTATATCTTGACTTCCTAGTTTTGCATTCCAGTCCCCTGTAATGAAAAGGACATCTTTTTTGGGTGTTAGTTCTAGAAGCTCTTGTAGGTCTTCATAGAACCATTCAACCTCAACTTCTTCAGCGCTACTGGTCAGGGCATAGACTTGGAGTACTGTGATATTGAATGGTTTGCCTTGGAAACAAACAGAGATCATTCTGTTGTTTTTGAGATTGCATCCAAGTACTGAATTTTGGACTCTTGTTGATTATGATGGCTACTCCATTTAAGGGATTCTTGCCCACAGTAGTAGATATAATGGTTATCTGAGTTAAATTTGCCCATTCCAGAAGGTAACTAGTGGAGGCAAAAGTCAAACCTAGGCTATTACTTCTGAATAAACCACAAAAGCAAACTTCCCCAGAAAGTCCTATAGTCTGTACATTTTAATCCAATCTCCGCATACTTCTTCAACTCAAAAATACAAGTTAGAGTGCAAGTGATCACTTTAAGGATTTTTCATAAGATCCTCTTTTTAGCAAATATTCCATATTTATATTGCTATGCGCCAAAGAATTGATGCTTTTGAACTGTGGTGTTGGAGAAGACTCTTGAGAGTCCCTTGGACTGCAAGGAGATCCAACCAGTCCATTCTAAAGGAGATCAGCCCTGGCTATTCTTTGGAAGGAATGATGCTAAAGCTGAAATTCCAGTACTTTGGCCACCTCATGCGAAGAGTTGACTTATTGGAAAAGACTCTGATGCTGGGAGGGATTGGGGGCAGGAGGAAAAGGGGACGACAGAGGATGAGATGGCTGGATGGCATCACTGACTCCATGGAAGTGAGTTTGAGTGAACTCCGGGAGACGGTGATAGACAGGGAGACCTGGTGTGCTGTGATTCATGGGGTTGCAAAGAGTCGGACACGACTGAGCGACTGAACTGAACTGAACTGAACTGATGCTTAGTAAGACCGGAAATGTCAAGTTATTAAAGAAAAAAAAAAATTAAGCATCAAACACACTCAAACTCAAAGGTTATTCAGATTAACCCTCTTCTGTTTCTGAGAAAATTCCATGAAACAGACCATTCCCACCCTACAGTAACCTGGTCACCTAAATCTTACCATACAGAATATACTATTGTCATATCTTAGTACAGTAATATAAGATTAGGAGTGAAGAAAACTGAAAACTATTCTGAATAATGCAGGTCAAGTGAATGAAAGTACTCTTATTCTTTAACAATGAATGGACCTTTGTAAGGTTCTGTGAACATGAGAATGTGGGGCAAAGAGTGTCCATTAAACATGTGGTTGGTGTCAGTGATTGCTTGTGCCTCTGCTGATATGGTAGGGATGATGCACTACTTGAATCTTTACCAATGTCATCATGTTAAATGTCATCAGTAACTTATGAAGCCTTGTAGTTCAGTGCTTGTGTTCAGAAAAAAATATCATATTTGTACCCAAGAAAGCCAAGTGAAAGAAATAAGGCCATCTCTCCTCTGTTGAATCCTAAGTTATTTTCTCCATAGTTTTTTTTTCTGTTCCTACCAGTTTCCTTCCCCCACTTTTAGTTTTACTGAGATATAATGACATTGTATTACATTCATGTTGAGTAGTTCCTCTTTTGCCTCAACAGTGAGACGACATCTTAATCAGATAATACAGGCAAAAGAAAACCCATTTTCCTGTAGGTAAGGAGAAAGGACAATAATGCCAAGAGGGTCGAATGCTTAGAATGTGAGCTCCAAGGTGAGTGGAACTTTATCTTGTATCCTCCATGTATATAAAATGTGAATAGTATATTCAATATTCATGTGCAGACTGAATTACCTGGGAATGATCTATTAGCAGAAGAAGTCCTTTCACCACACTCATAGGGTCACTAGATGCTGACAGCATTTTGGACATCAAATCACTGTACCCGTTGAAAAAAGTGACAGGTCTGAGCTGAACATCAAAGAGGAGAGCTGACAAGCCAGCATAGGAGTCAAGGTTCTCTTCCCCCTCATCAGGAGTGGCTGCAATTAATGCCTCCAGTCCTTGGGCTTCAATGACCACCTAGGGAAAACAGATATAGCATTCATGACATTAGTTCCCTGCCCGTTCTGTACAAGAGGATGAGCTACACCTACAACTTTCCTGGGGTTCCAAAAGTTGCCTGCAGCTGCAAAAAAATAGGCAAAAAATAAAACAAAAACAGCTCTGTGCCTGAATATGAGTTTGTTTTCTTCTTTCTTCTTTGTTTTCTTCATTTAATTCTCACAGCCACATTTGGAGGTACATGTGATTGTATCCATTTTGCAGATGAAGCCTGAAAAAACACTCAGATGGTAGAGATAGGTCTCAAACCTCTTCTGTCTGACTGCAAAGACCGTGAACTTTCCATTTAATGGCGTCATCCTAGAGACAGTTTCTGCAGAATTGTCATACACAGTGGATTGCCTGTCTCAGGGAGCCCCTGAAAACGAGGTGGAGAGATGTTGGCACAGTTGGCCCAAGTCTGTGCTATGAGAGGGTGTGCAACTCTCTAAGCCATGACTCACAACCTTCCACATAAAACCTTTTCCAGTAAAAGAAGAGACGTTGAACATCGAGAGCAGGTTCACACCCTGAGATCTACCAGACATAGGAATCCTACATATTCTCTGTCCTCCACACCCAGGGCCCTAGCCATGGGCGTTTGGCATTTCAGAGTGCATATCAGAAAACAGATGGTGATTCCTCAGGACAGAGGCATGGTTTCTGACTAGAGTCCTGTTAAACAGTGTAGTAATGCAATATTGATAAGAACTCAAGTTTATAGAACACTAAATCATGTCTAAAGATAAAGTGAGCTTATTTAGAAGATTATAGTTTTGATATGCATAAAAACTAAAAAGAGAGTATATTTTGAAATTAGGAAGCCTTTAAAGATTGTCACCAAATTTGGGGTAAAACTAAAGGGATGGAAGTCAGCCAGTTGTCAAATGTCTCCACTTTACTCTTTTCTGTCTTAGAAGTATTAGAAAAATTAGATCAACTCTTCGGAGAACCATATTCTATTATGAGAGCTTTCATTATGAAGAATCACTCTCTCCATAGAAACACCAAGAGAAGGAAATAGATTCTAGAATTAAATATCTGGAGCTCCAAGGAGTATACATATCTACGAGTAAAAATAAAATATTTTTGCAAAACATATGTGAGAAATACTGGCATGATTTCAATTTTGTGAACATTTGTACCTTTGAAAAAATATGGATGTTTGCATATTTGAAACTCTCTGGGACCATAAACCACACAGCCTCTTGCAGATGATGGAATCAGGATGACATGATAGATCCATGATTAATTTACACATTCTACAGTGTTATCATTAGTATATATTTTACCCTACTTCACACTAACTGCTTACATAGTCAAATAAGCAAAATTAATGAAAAAATGAGATACCTGGATACCATGAAGAGGAGTTTTCTCAATATACTGAAAGATGTTCAGATTACTTCTCCTTAGAATGCCAGAACCAGAGTAAAGAATGTCAAGGCTGTAAGTAGATGCCGAATGGGAAGTCCCTAATGACACCAACAAAAAAATCCGCAAATTTAACAACAGTCACAGCAACACTGAGCAGGGCATGGGGCAGGGAGGGAGAACCCCTTTCTGGGTTACGTACGTTCTACGTAGCCAGTATATGCAGAGGAGGACCCACTCTTGGAGAAACGATCGTAATTATGAGCGACCATTTCCTTCAGAACTTGACGGACCATTTTGCTATAACACAGAAAAGGAAAAAGCTGCATTGTGATGGCTGTTTCCCAAGTCAGATTTGGAAAGAACCCAAATCCTCAGTGGAAAAAAGAAGGGGCCAAATTTTCCTCGTGCCACTCCAAGACTAGGGAGGTGCCAGCTGGAGTGTCAGCATCAGGATGAGGGTTTTCCCCTTCATTCCTCAGATATCTGAAGTTTAGTTTGGTATCAAAATGACAGCAAGGTGAGGACACCCAGCTATGAGATGGTTGAAGCTGAGTGATGGACACAACTCAGAAGTGGAAAACAACACGTTCTTTGAATCATTGTGGTTCTATTGTCAAATAGTATATACCTTTAAGGAAAATTGTACCAAACTGGAGAGGCTGCCCAATCTTTCTTTAAATGTTTTCCTATACCCTCTAGTGTTGTCTAATGTTCAATTAAAGCGATACTTCACAAGGGACTTCTCTGGTGGTGCAACAGTTAGGACTTCATGAGCTTCCACCATAAGGGACACGGGTTCGATCCCTGGTCAGGAAACTGAGATCTCACAAACCACTCAGCATGGCCATAAAAAAGAAAAAAGAAAAGAAAAAGAAACATCCCAGTAAAACACAATGTGTGTGCTAAGTTACTTCAGTCGTGTCTGACTCTTTGCAACCCTATGGACTATAACACACCACGCTCCTCTGTCCATGGAATTCTTCAGGTAAGAACATTGGAGTGGGTTGCCATGCCCTTCTCCAGGGGATTTTCCCAATCCAGGGATTGAAACCATATCTCTTTCATCTCCTGCATTGGCAGGCAGGTTCTTTACTACTAGCGCCCCCTGGGAAGCCTGAGCATCTCTTTCTAAGTAAGGCTTAACCTTCTAAGGGATAGGCTATGGACTTCAGTATCCTTGGGCTTCCCTGTAGCTCAGCTGGTAAAGAATCTGCCCGCAATATGGGAGACCTGGGATACCTGAGTTTGATCCCTGGGTTGGGAAGATACCCTGGAGAAGGGAAAGGCTACCCACTCTAGTATTCTGGCCTGGAGAATTCCATGGACTGTATAGTACATGGGGTCCCAAAGAGTTGGACACGACCAAGAGACTTTCACTCTTATTGCCATTCCTGACTACTTAACATTAATTGCATCAGTAATAATAAAATTTAAACAGCACAGCAAAAAAATAAAATAATCCACCAAAGAAATCTGTACCTAGGTCTGATGTAGAACATTATTGAGAGGAAGAAGAAGAATGTTGCCTTACAGGGTTCACCCCAGAATCACTAGGTGATATGATTTTAGCATGGAGAAGAAAATGTAAAGAGCAGTCCTCAAATATTCACAGGGACTGCATGTGAGTGAGTGATTAGCTCTCTTCTGCTTTGCTCCAGGGATGAAGTAAGGCCGAGAGAAGATTTCAGTGCTACTGAAAATGTAGTTAGATTTTAAAACATTACTAACATTTGGCAATATGATATTACCAGACCGAACAGGAGACCTAGAGTGAAAAAAACCATATCCAGAGTTCCAAATCATAGTGCCAAGGCGAAGTTTAATCTGGCCTGCTAAATACTTCTCTTATGGGAAATTTGGCAAACTCTTTGGTTTTATGCAACATAACCCAGCATAAAGACCACACCGTTATTATTAGCCACATGTGTATCACATCATTATACAAACAAGCTTGGATAAGCAGAGAGAGGGGCGCTGTTCCCTACCTTGCAGGTGTTTCAAAACGTAGGATGTCTTGGACAATGGAGAGCATGTACTTATTCATTTCTTTGGGAAGTTCCCCAATAGAGAGCAGGATGTTTTTTACTTCCATGTAGGATGGATTGTTTTTTAAAATGATGGCAGCTGCAGTAGTACGCACAGTTTTTTCATGTATTTTACGATTCTGGTGGTATATCCTGTTCATAGTCTTCTTTACCTGTAGACAAGATGTTCAAGCTTGGTTAGCACACATCTCATCTCATGAATTTATACCGTGGCAGGAAGAGTTCATGCTCATAAAAATAGACATGTGCCTCTATATTTCCCACATTTCTTTGACTTAGGGTGGGGCCATAGTTCTGGCTAACAGACCATAAGCAGAATTTCTGTGGGTGACTTCTGGGCTGAGGCAGTTAAGTGCTGATACATCTTATCCCTCTCTTTCATCTACTACTATAGTGAGTTCATGGCCACATTTTCCCTTAGCATGGATTAGCCATAGCATGGATGAGAAGCCGAGATGTGAGAAACTGAGATTTTTGAGTCTTGATTGCTATGCAGCATATCATAGTATTACCTCACAGACATAGATTTTTCAAAGGTACTACTGCTACACGGCAAGGGACCTCTGGAGAGAGATGACTATATGAACCTATATTCCTTACAATGAAATGCCTCAGAATTTTCCATCTTTTTAAAATTAATAGACTATTTTTTAGAGAAATCTTAGGTTCACAGAAACACTGAGCTGCAGGTATAGCATTCCTATATACCTCCTGATCTCCATCCCTTCCCACTCCCCCTTCCACACAACCTCCCCTCTATCAACATCCTGCATCTCAGTGGTACGTGTATTACATTTGATGAATCTATACTGATAATCATTATCATCCAAAGGCCATAGGTTATAATAGAGGATTTTCTTCTTCTTTTTTTTTTTTTACAAAATGTTAATACTGAAGAAAATTCATCAAAATAATTACATCCTGTGGCAACAACTAATTTCATTAGTCACTAGCATCACCTAACAATAGGGGTTCTACACTAGGTATTTCTTTCAATTCTACTCCCCTCTGCCTTGTTCTCTCTCTCAAATGTTAACCTTGTTTTCGGGTACATAGGAATTAAGAAACTCATCAAAACAAAGACAACTAAGAAGAGACTGAGCCAGAATCTATCTGTCTGTCTCAAACACTCATGACCCTAATTATCACACTTCATAGCCTATCAACAAATGTAGCTGCAAACTTAGAGCATCATTCTGAGCAGGCAGTTTATCTTACACTTTGTAAACATTCTCTGTCCTAAAAAAATTTTTAATTTGGATGGCTTCCTGAATGGTCAGACTTAAGCCAGGTTATTCCCATGTCAAACAATTTAAGAGCGTCTTAAAACTTGTGGGGTGTGTGTGTGTGTGTGTGTTAATCACTCAGTCATGTCTGATTCTGCGACCCCATGGACTGTAACCCATCAGGTTCCTCTGTCTGCGAGATTTCCCAGGCAACAATACTGGAGTGGTTAGCCATTTCCTTCTCCAGGGAGATCTTCCCTACCCAGGGATCGAACCTGGGTCTCCTGCATTGCAGGCAGATTCTTTACTGTCTGAGCCACCAGGGAAATAAAGATATTTCAGAGAAGAATTTGTTTCTTAAAGTAAGAGAAGGTGCTTCAATATTTATGCTTCATGATATAGGGCATTATCTACTCAAAATGTGAGGCTACTTCAGAACCGACTTAAATCCAATTGAAGTTATTTCTAAACAGGAAAAAGAAATTCTTAGTTTGGGGGGGGAATAGGGTGACTTCAGAGAAGTTTGCATTTGACTCATGATTAGGCATGCTTTTTTTTTTTCCCTTTTGTGAAGGTTGAAAATATTCTTGGAGAACTTACCTCATCAGTTATGAAAGGGACATCATATCTCTGGAGTGTGGTGGCGGCAAGGTGGCTGATGGGCCCTTCTCCTGTCTCTGTGTACTTCAGAAGGAGCGGGATGCCTTCTGGAAGCCGGGCGTTCTTCAGAGCCAGCAGGTACATCACGATGTCCTCTTTTTTCTCTGCTTTTTCAAGTCCTCCCAAGATTAACTTTTTGGCTTCTATCACTCCCTAAAAGAACACATTCTACATCAGACATGTGTGTAACCACACATGAAACAAAGCTTGGGTAAGATTGGCTTCACTCTTGTGTCCAAGACAACAGCCTAAAGTTTTACAACATTTTGCACTGGTTGCTTGACCGAGGCACGCAATGAAAATGAAAAAGTAAAGCTTGATAAAGGTATTGTTATTTTTTAAATACACACATTAACATATCTGCAACAAACAATGAGTATAATTAACAATGGGCATATTTACTTTTAAACACATTCTGAATGTATAAAGTCATTTTAAAAATTCCCTTGTGATCAATTATTCCTAGAATTACCCATTCATTGAAATTCTAAATAATGGTTAGGAGGTGCCTAACTGGTGGCACTCACCTTTACTTTTGTATTAACTATGGTGATAGCACTTAGGACTCAACTGTAAGGTCTTATTCTAACTGTTTAAAGAGTGCTCATTTCCACTCAATTCCAAATTTCATTAACGCTGACACACTGTTCAAAAAACCTTTCTTGAATGCCTTCTGTGTAGCAGGTACTTTGCAAACATATTCTTTAATCAGGAAAGGCCTTATGTTTTCTGGCCTAGAAACTATTAACTTACTAGTTAATAGTTTAATGGAAAAGTAAATTAGAAATAGGCTCTATTTTACCTTTGTTACTAGGTATGTTTTAGGGGCTCAGTGTCATCTATAGGCTTCAGGTACACACACACACACACACACAATGGGAGAGATGGGGGGTAGTGAAGACATAAAAGACTCTCAAATAGAATGAAGATGCTAAAGCTTAAATGTAATAAAGAAGTGCTATTTCTCAACTATCAGACTGAACTCTAAAAACCCAAAAGTTTGATAACATACATTGTTATTGAGCCTATTGGGAAACAGGCATCCTAGTGGGAACCTAAAATGTTACAAATCCCGTGGAAGATAATTTGGCAAAAGCTAACAGATCTGCATTTTGATCCAGTACCCTAGCCCTGAAGCTATAGCTCCAAAAATAAGAGAAAATGTGCCCAAGATTATCCATTTAAACATTATTTGTAAAGAGCAGAAGCAGTGGACATCACCTAATGACCATACATGGGAGAATAAACCGCAGTGTCTCAGGCTAACACACATGGAGTGCTAGGCAGCTGTGAAAGGGAGGAGAAAGATCTCTGTGAACCAGTATGGGCTGATGTCCAGAATATGTTGTTAAGTGGAAAAAACAAGATACAAGAGAATGTATACAGAAGTTTATAGTTTGTGTAAGAAAAAAGGAATAAGAATGTGTGTGTACACCTGCTTACTGTTGCAAAAAGAGACAGGAAAGAGAACCCAAAACTAATGATACCACTTATGTAGAAAAAGTAGGTAAGAATGGGTGGAAGGGTAGGAAAGGGAATGAGACCTCTTTGAGGATATTTTTAAAATCAAGTTTTGACTTTCAAATCATGTTCCTATTTCATATATTCAAGAAATGAAGTTAACAAAGATGAAAGGATGCTAAAACTGAATTCAAACAAAATCTAATGAACATGAATAAATATCAGATTAATAACATAACTAAACAAAAGAGAATAAAAAAGAATTAACCCAAGTAATGTTTGAGCATAGTACTCTGATTATACACCTTTAGTGTAATATATTCTAAAGACAAAAAGATTGTGAAGTCTTGAACTTTACTTAAGGTAGTTTGTTTTTTGTAGTGATATTCGTGTAACAATTTCAAAGCTATTTTGTGCATGCTTTAGGACTGAGCAAATGAATCACAGTATTAATGTTCTTGAGAACCAAGGTTCTCACTGTGGTAGAAGGAAGATATAATTATGGAATGATGGAAGGAGAGAAAGAACCCTGTAGAACTGGATTAGAATTAGAGGTAGCAGTATGAACTCACAATTTAATAAGTATAAATACATGTATTCTGTCCATTGTAAGAGCCTAGATGCAATGACCTTCAAGTAATGAGAAGTAAAAGTCTTCAGGGGTAAAATGTCAGATGCATGCAACTTACTCTCAAAGGGTTCAACCAAAATAATATAAAATGAAATAAGATAATTCAAATAGGACAATACATTAACAACTGTCAAATTTAGATGAATATTTGACTTTCAAATCATGTTCCTATTTCATATATTTATATGAATTATAATGTAGGTATATTTGTAGGTATACAAATATTCATGGAATTGAGCTATCCTCACAACTTTTTCATAGGTCTGAATTTTTTCCAAATATAAATTTGGGGGAGAAAAGAAATTAGGATGCAGTGAGATCAAAATGTAAGCAAAAACAAATATTAATGGGAAACAGAAATAGAAGTAAAATGCTGACTGAAAGCTGGTTATATAATAAACATGGATGGAAAAAAGATTATATTTGTATGTATTAAACATCTTTAACCTATTTGCCTTACAGAAAGATGAGTTGAGTTGGATATTAACTCATTTAGATTTTCCATATTTAGTTGTGCTTAAAAGTGAGTGTTTTGTCATAATTTAATGAGGAAGATGTTAAAATTGATAGTCCACTCAGGCAAGTGGAAAAGCTTTGAGGAAATGAAATTAAAAATAAAATATAAAGTTCTAAAGTAGTTAGAAGTAATTAAATTTCTCCCATAAAAACTCAAAAACTGCAAACCATACTTACTATAGATAATAGTCTGCCCTAGGAGGTAGCCTTAGAATCTAATATTGAAGAATAAGAACTTTACCATATATACATATATACATCATTCAAAGTTGAGTACAGTACACAGTGGGTACTCAATAAATATTTCTTGATGCGGGATTCTTGGACTATTCACTTTCAGCAAGCACTTACTGAACATCACCTATATACCAGGCACCATTTTAAGCAATTGGTGTGGAATAAACATAGATCCATTTCTGCAGTGAACTTATATTTCAGTGGGAGACAGAATAAATAATCCATGTAATAATTAACTGAATTATAAAGTATGTTCAACAGCAGTAATTGCCATGCTGCTGCTAAGTCGCTTCAGTCGTGTCCAACTCTGTGCGACCCCAGAGATGGCAGCCCACCAGGCTCCCCTGTCTCTGGGATTCTCCAGGCATGAAAACTGGAGTGGGTTGCAGGTGGTGAAAATAGAGTAGGGTGAGGGGAAATAGGAACACCAGTTGTGGACAGCATGTGAGTGTTAAACAGGATGGTTTGGAGCTATATATACAGTGACTTAGACTGGATTTGCACTTACTTTCAGTTTGCAGCCTTGGTTCTGACACAACTTCCTGACAAGGGCCCCGATGATGATCATAACAGATTCTCTGATGTCATTGCTTCCAAAAGAACCTTTGAACTTACTCTATTAGCCAAACAGGGATAAAACAGATAACCAAAACATTTAAACATTTTCATGGAATATTTTTCAGTAAGAAACAAAGTAGCCAAAGCCTAAAGAAACTGTTTCCATATTTCTAGATTTCAAACTCTGAATTTTGCTTTGGGGACACATAAATTCACTATCTAGCTTTGAACTGAAGAGTTGGTAAAGTCTTTCTAGGTATTTTTAACATAGATCTGTGAATTCCTGAGAGGTTTATGGATTATATTCACTGCATCAGTGAATCGAAAAAATGGTCTGTAAAATTGTACGTGTGGGTAACGAGGGACTTCACTAATGCTATCGGATTTTCAAACAAGCCTATTTTCCAAAAAGATTATGAATTATTCCCCTAAATCATAAGTGAATAAGTGCACTTTCTGTTTTTAAACCCTGGGTCCAAGAGAACTCTAGATTTTGCTTCCAATATAATTTTTCAGTAACAGAAGAATTAATATGTATTGGGTTGGTGAAACGGTTCATTGGGGTTTTCAGTAATAATGTATTGAAAATCCCAAAGGAACTTTTTGGCCAACCCAATACATAACATATAATGATTATATGTTATACAATGTACTGTACATAAAATAGCACCAAGATTTTTGAAGTCAAAATAAATCTTTTAAAGTCAAATTGTGAAGTATAACCAAGACTGAAATTGAAATTTTGTCCTATGTCATATTACATAATAGGTGAATATAATCTTTAAATTTCCATTAAACATAGCTTAAGTTATCTAGAGGAATTGCAAAGATACACTATGTGAAATATTCTACTTTGTGAAATAATCTACTCTACAATTAGTGATTAATGAAAGAAAACAGTCTAATAGAATTTAAATATGAATAATCAGAAGGTTCTAGTTTCAGCTTTTATTCTGATGCTGGCAACTTTTAATTACTGCTTAGATTCCGAAGATCAGCTGAGAGCTTTAATTTTGGCAGTGTCCATCTGACTTACAATGAGGGCTCTCAGGAGTTCTTCATCAGGATGTGAGGCAAATGCACAGGCATAGAGAAACCTTTCCTGGAGGATAACGCTCTCGGTGCTTTTGAAATCCAGAAAGTCCAAAATGGCATCTAATGAGTCTGGTGTCTGAGCAGAGGTGACAGCATCCACTAGCTGGGGTCTAAAACAGAAAACAGTCATAGATATCAATTTTAGGGTGCTTAATAAATTATTTGAATTGCTACCATTCATAGACCCATTGGAGAAGGAAATGGCAACCCACTCCAGTGTTCTTGCCTGGAGAATCCCAGGGACGGGGGAGCCTGGTGGGCTGCCGTCTATGGGGTTGCACAGAGTTGGACACGACTGAAGCAACTTAGCAGTAGCACCATAGACCCCATTGGTTTGAGTTTCCTAAAGAAGTGAAAATTTTTTATTTAAACAAAAGAAAAGTGATGGATTTCTCTGAAAGACACTACCCCATTTTATTTTAAGCCTCTCTCTTAACTCCCTTCTTTCTCACTTAATGTACCCTCAGAATATACAGATTAATCTTACTGTATTCAGATCAGATCAGATCAGTCGCTCAGTCATGTCCAACTCTTTGCGACCCCATGAATCGCAGCACGCCAGGCCTCCCTGTCCATCACCAACTCCCAGAGTTCACTCAGATTCATGTCCATCGAGTCAGTGATGCCATCCAGCCATCTCATCCTCTGTCGTCCCCTTCTCCTCCTGCCCCCAATCCCTCCCAGCATCAGAGTCTATTCCAATGAGTCAACTCTTCGCATCAGGTGGCCAAAGTACTGGAGTTTCAGCTTTAGCATCAGTCCTTCCAAAGAAATCCCAGGGCTGATCTCCTTCAGAATGGACGGGTTGGATCTCCTTGCAGTCCAAGGGACTATCAAGAGTCTTCTCCAACACCACACTTCAAAAGCATCAATTCTTTGGCGCTCAGCCTTCTTCACAGTCCAACTCTCACATCCATACATGACCACAGGAAAAACCATAGCCTTGACTAGATGAACCTTTGTTGGCAAAGTAATGTCTCTGCTTTTCAATATGCTATCTAGGTTGGTCATAACTTTCCTTCCAAGGAGTAAGCATCTTTTAATTTCATGGCTGCAGTCACCATCTGTAGTGATTTTGGAGCCCAGAAAAATAAAGTCTGACACTGTTTCCACTGTTTCCCCATCTATTTGCCATGAAGTGATGGGACCGGATGCCATGATCTTCATTTTCTGAATGTTGAGCTTTAAGCCAACTTTTTCACTCTCCACTTTCACTTTCATCAAGAGGCTTTTGAGTTCCTCTTCACTTTCTGCCATAAGGGTGGTGTCATCTGCATATCTGAGGTTATTGATATTTCTTCCGGCAATCTTGATTCCAGCTTGTGTTTCTTCCAGTCCAGCGTTTCTCATGATGTACTCTGCATAGAAGTTAAATAAGCAGGGTGACAATATACAGCCTTGATGTACTCCTTTTCCTATTTGGAATCAGTCTGTGGTTCCATGTCCAGTTCTAACTGTTGCTTCCTGACCTGCATACAAATTTCTCAAGAGGCAGGTCAGGTGGTCTGGTATCCTATCTCTTGAAGAATTTTCCACAGTTTATTGTGATCCACACAGTCAAAGGTTTTGGCATAGTCAATAAAGCAGAAATGGATGTTTTTCTGGAACTCTCTTGCTTTTTCCATGATCCAGTGGATGTTGGCAATTTGATCTCTGGTTCCTCTGCCTTTTCTAAAACCAGCTTGCACATCTGGAAGATCACGGTTCACATATTGCTGAAGCCTGGCTTGGAGAATTAAGCATTACTTTACTAGCATGCGAGATGAGTGCAATTGTGCAGTAGTTTGAGCATTCTTTGGCATTGCCTTTCTTTGGGACTGGAATGAAAACTGACCTTTTCCAGTCTTGTGGCCACTGCTGAGTTTTCCAAATTTGCTGGCATATTGAGTGCAGCACTTTCACAGCATCATCTTTCAGGATTTGGAATAGCTCAACTGGAATTCTATCACCTCCACTAGTTTTGTTCGTAGTGATGCTTTCTAAGGCCCACTTAACTTCACATTCCAGGATGTGTGGCTCTAGGTTAGTGATCACACCATCGTGATTATCTGGGTCATGAAGATCTTTTTTGTACAGTTCTTCTGTGTATTCTTGCCACCTCTTCTTAATATCTTCTGCTTCTGTTAGGTCCATACCATTTCTGTCCTTTATCGAGCCCATCTTTGCATGAAATGTTCCTTTGGTATCTCTGATTTTCTTGAAGAGATCTCTAGTCTTTCCCATTCTGTTGTTTTCCTCTATTTTTTTGCACTGATCACTGAAGAAGGCTTTCTTATCTCTTCTTGCTGTTCTTTGGAACTCTGCATTCAGATGTTTATATCTTTCCTTTTCTCCTTTGCTTTTCGCTTCTCCTCTTTTCATAGCCATTTGTAAGACCTCCCCAGACAGCCATTTTGCTTTTTGCATTTCTTTTCCTTGGGGATGGTCTTGATCCCTGTCTTCTGTACAATGTCACGAACCTCATTCCATAGCTCATCAGGCACTCTATATATCAGATCTAGGCCCTTAAATCTATTTCTCACTTCCACTCTACCCTAAGCCAAATATAATTTGGAGGTTTGCAAATAAAATTATATAAATAATATTACAAATTAGGTTCAAATTCTTTTCTCCATAAGTAATATGTAAAAGCTATGGTCTCCCAAATCAATTCTTTTTCTAATTAGCTTTGCAACTATATACATTTCTTAAATGTATAACTAAGGTAGTATCATTCAGTGGAAAGATGGGACATTCTTTTAACTTTCATTTATATCCAAGAAAGAAATTTCTGCTCATTTTTTTAAAAAATAAAAAGCAAAAAAAAAAAAAGCCAAAATAAAAAAATAATAAAAAATAAAAAGCACCATGGTGCAGTTCAAGTTCGGACTTCCCAGGTGGTGCTAGTGGTAGAGATGCTGCCTGCCAGTGCAGGAGAGGTAAGAGAGGCGGGTTCGACCCTGGGGTCAGAAAGATCCCCTGGAGGAGGGCATGGCAACCCACCCTCCTGGGGAATCCTGCTTGGAGAATCCCATGGACAGAGGAGCCTGGTGGGCTACAGTCCACAGAATCACAAAGCGTCAGACACAACAAGCGATTTAGCATGCACACAAGCATGGTTCAAGTTCAATCACAACAATTAGTTGTTAGAGAGTGAAACTCCTGAAGGAAAGTGCTAGTTACATCATCTACTCATCAAGAATCTCTGATTGGTTGAGTCTTGGGATGATAATATTTCTGAAACTAGTTGCTATACTAATGAACATAAGATGTCTGTATATATTTCATTTCACATCTGCATAACAAATACACACACGTATCTAATGCATTACATATACACATATTTTAAAAAAGATATTCTTGTACTATACCATTTTGGCCCTAACAAAACGTCATGGAATGGAGCAGACTGAGAGAGAGATAATACTTATTAAGTGTTATTATTGCAAACACTGACTAGCAGTTTTAGGTATGCAACCTCTTTTCCAAATTGGGAAAGGAGTACATCAAGGCTGTATATTAACACCCTGCTTATTTAACTTATATGCAGAGTACATCATGAGAAATGCTGGGCTGGAGGAAGCACAAGCTGGAATCAAGATTGCCAGGAGAAATATCAATAACCTCAGATATGCAGATGACACCACCCTTATGGCAGACAGAGAAGAACTAAAAAGCCTCTTGATGAAAGTGAAAGAGGAGAGTGAAAAAGTTGGCTTAAAACTCAACATTCAAAAAACTGAGATCATGGCATCTGGTTCCATCACTTCATGGCAAACAGATGGGGAAGCAGTGGAAACGGTGACAGACTTTATTTTCTTGGGCTCCAAAATCATTGCAGATGGTGACTGCAGTCATGAAATTAAAAGACGCTTGCTCCTTGGAAGAAAAGCTATGATCAACCTAGACAGCATATTAAAAAGTAGAGACATTATTTTGCCAACAAAGGTTCATCTAGTCAAAGCTATGGCTTTTCCAGTAGTCATGTATGGATGTGAGAGTTGGACCATAAGGAAAGCTGAGCACCAAAGAATTGATGCTTTTGAAGTGTGGTGTTGGAGAAGACTCTTGAGAGTCCCTTGGACTGCAAGGAGATCCAACCAGTCCATCCTAAAGAAATCACTCCTGAATATTTATTGGAAGGACTGATTCTGAAGCTGAAACTCTAATACTTTGGCCACCTGATGCAAAGAACTGACTCAATGGAAAAGACCCTGATGCTGGGAAAGATTGAAGGCAGGAAGAGAAGGGGATGACAAAGAATGAGATGGTTGGATGGCAGATGGCATCACCAACTCAATGGACATGAGTTTGGGTAAGCTCTGGTAGTTGGCAAAGGACAGGGAAGGCTGGCATGCAGCAGTCCATGGGCTCGCAAAGAGTCGGACATGACTGACTGACTGAATTGAACTGAACCTCTTTTTGCTTTAACTTCGTTATCTGTAACATGGGGCTATAAAGAGCAGTTATTTTAGGGTTGTCAGGAGGATTAAATCACATGATCTGTGTAAAACACTTAGAATAGTGCTTGGCACATTGTATACGCTCAATAAATACATGCTGTTATTAATACCATCAGCTCACTGAACATCTCTGTCAGTTTAACACTAATATTCTCCCTATACATAAGGAAACAGACTCAGAGGTATCAAAACATTTGTTCAAGGTCCCATAGCTGGTAAAAATAGAGCTAGGATTGGAACTCAGTTTTTTCTGACTCTGGAATACTGGGGTCTTAATTACAGTGTTTTCTAAAGTGTTTTCATGTAATACTAATCCTACAAAATGCTTTAAGAAGAGGGATTTTCAAGGTCATGTAAGTTTGGAACATATTTAAGGAAACTTATTTGTAATATTATCAGATTAAAGATGCCAGATATTGCTGCAATAAAGAGAACTATTTGATGTGTTTTTTCCCAGTGTTTTTCAAACTCAATTGCTCACAGGAGCCTTTCCTCTTGGTGTACTTGTTAATAACCTGAAAGCCATAGGATACACACAATGAAACTGGGAAATGTTACATTCCACCACCCTGACTTTCACTATACTACAATAAACAGAAGGAATTCTCTGTATTTTATGAATGTTGAAAATGAGGCTAAGGGAGACTGAATGTATATGACTTACTTAAAGGTTATATGATTTTGGAAGTCAGAATTTAAAACTAGGTCTTATGATTTTAGTTCATCCTAATATGGTGATTGCAGCCATGAAATTAAAAGACGCTTACTCCTTGGAAGGAAAGCTATGACCAACCTAGATAGCACATTCAAAGCAGAGACATTACTTTGCCAACAAAGGTCCATCTAGTCAAGGCTATGGTTTTTCCAGTGGTCATGTATGGATGTAAAAGTTGGACTGTGAAGAAAGCTGAGGGCCAAAGCATTGATGCTTTTGAACTGTGGTGTTGGAGAAGACTCTTGAGAGTGACTTGGACTACAAGGAGATCCAACCAGTCCACTCTGAAGGAGATCAGCCCTGGGATTTCTTTAGAAGGAATGATGCTAAAGCTGAAACTCCAGTACTTTGGCCACCTCATGTGAAGAGTTGACTCATTGGAAAAGACTCTGATGCTGGGAGGGATTGGGGGCAGGAGAAGGGGACGACAGAGGATGAGATGGCTGGATGGCATCACTGACTCGATGGATGTGAGTCTCAGTGAACTCCGGGAGTTGGTGATGGACAGGGAGGCCTGGCGTGCTGCAATTCATGGGGTTGCAAAGAGTCGGACATGACTGAGCAACTGAACTGAACTGAACTGAAGAGCTTTTCAAGACTGCCGGGAGAAATATCAATAACCTCAGATATGCAGATGACACCACCCTTATGGCAGAGAGTGAAGAGGAACTAAAAAGCCTCTTGATGAAAGTGAAAGAGGAGAGTGAAAAAGTTGGCTTAAAGCTCAACATTCAGAAAATGAAGATCATGGCATCTGGTCCCATCACTTCATGGGAAATAGATGGGGAAACAGTGGAAACAGTGTCAGACTTTATTTTTCTGGGCTCCAAAATCACTGCAGATGGTGACTGCAGCCATGAAATTAAAAGACGCTTACTCCTTGGAAGGAAAGTTATGACCAACCTAGATAGCATATTCAAAAGCAGAGACATTACTTTGCCAACAAAGGTTCGTCTAGTCAAGACTATTGTTTTTCCTGTGGTCATGTATGGATGTGAGAGTTGGACTGTGAAGAAAGCTGAGTGCCGAAGAATTGACGCTTTTGAACTGTGGTGTTGGAGAAGACTCTTGAGAGTCTCTTGGACTGCAAGGAGGTCCAACCAGTTCATCCTAAAGGAGATCAGCCCTGGGATTTCTTTGGAAGGAATGATGCTAAAGCTGAAACTCCAGTACTTTGGCCACCTCATGCAAAGAGTTGACTCACTGGAAAAGACCCTGATGCTGGGAGGGATTGGGGGCAGGGGGAGAAGGGGATGACAGAGGATGACATGGCTGGATGGATCACGGACTTGATGGACATGAGTTTGAGTGAACTCCGGGAGTTGGTGATGGACAGGGAGGCCTGGCGTGCTGCGATTCATGGGGTCACAAAGAGTCGGACACAACTGAGCAACTGAACTGAACTGAACTGAATATCTTTTCTACTATACAATGTTACATGTTTATTTCCTATGATATGATACAATATTGAAAATATTATCAGGTAAATAACCTGATTTAGAAAATGTATCATGAAATCATACAAATTATTGCCACCATAAGATTTTTAGGATACAAATAAGTCTAAGGTTTAGTGTAAACTCTGTTCTAAGTTAACAGCCAAATTTTGCACTGTTTTTGTCAGTAATTTTTTTTTGACAAAAAGATAAGTCACTCTAAAATATATCTTTAAGTTCTATGATTAAAACAGAGTCTGAGAATTTATAATTTTGCATATATTTAACTCAGTTTAAATGTTTATTTTTGAAGAGAGTATCCAACTAACTTGTAGTTAGTCATATGGAATTCATATCAATTTTTTAATGACCTAAGTCAAGTCAATAACAGTACAATCAAGAATAAACAATCTTCTCCAGAAAAAAGCTATATTCTCTTATTCTTGAGTAATCAAGTCCTTTGAACTCAGTGACCACTGTTGCTGTGTGTGTTGTATGTGTGGGGGAAGGGGTGTAACTTGGCCATTTTATACTTTTGACTATTTTAATGGCTAGTTTCCACTGTTTGTCAAACTAATTGAGCCATGTTCTATATCATCAATTAGGATAATTAGTGTAAAACAGTTGAATTTGTAGTTGCAGATAAATTTTGTTTTACAGACCAAAACACTTCTATTTAGAAAGTGTATTTGTATTGGTATTTAGAAAGTAAGTTTGAGAATTGTCAACTCTCTTTATTGTGGATGTAAAATAAGGCACTCTTCCACTGAATACTCAAATGATGTACATATTTCTTTTCTCTGGATTCTTTTTGCTGTTAATCTCAGTTCTCAATTTTCTCTTCAAAACAAGGCTTCTATGACAATCATCACTGTATCTTTAATGAAAGCTCATTTTTAATAGAAAAAACATACTGTTTTTGTTTGTCTGTTTGTTTTTATAATCAATTCTGAACTCTTTCTGAGTGTCAATTAATAGCTCTGGGAACACAATTTCACCAGAGTGTGGCAGCGCCTGCACTGTGGTATCACATCACAGTCCCACCATCCCCCTATCTATGTAGCAATCTAGACCTGATTTACACTCATGAAGAACAAAATGTTCAAAATAAAATATTCACTCTGAGTCACTGCTGAAAACTTGCTTTTCTGGCCAATTAACCATTGAGTTACTGCACTGAGGTATAACTGTTCAATGCAAATGTGAAATAGCAAAACAACTGGTTTGAAGGTGAGGCAGCTGATTCAAAAGGGATCTTACCTGCTTAATAAACAGCAACCCAGAAACACTTTATTATAGACAACCCCAGGAAATGTTCAGGGAACTTACAGTACTTCCTTGTTTTCTGCCTTTAGAATTTGGAGGATCTCTTCTTTCTTTGCCGTCCTGAGGTGCTTGATGAAGGCCAGGAAGCTTCTGACAGCCTCAGCCTTGGAGAGGTTGTCAGGCTGCAGGTGTTTTCTGATGGACTGCCAGTGCTCTGAGAGCTGCAAAACACGGCCACAGGCCCAGACCACACTCATAATTCTGAACATCTGTGTTTGTAAAGAATGTTCTCTCCAGAAATAAATGTTTCCTTGTATCTGACAAGCAAAAGAAGCTCTTTTTATCTTACCTCAATATATCTGATTGCCCCTGCCCCTACCACGTTCCTATGACTCTCAGAGGCAAATACAGAGGCCTGTTGATCAGTGCACAAGTCCTCCTCAAGAGGACTTGTCGATTAGTACTTAGCTCAAATGACCTCAAGATTCCAGGCATATAGGTCATTCCATGGTTACAAAACGGTGTTACATCTGAAGCCAGGCTTTGACTACCATAGTGAAATTATGTTGAATTTTCATTAACAACAGGATATTTTGTTGGGAAAAATCATCAGAACTGCTTAAGAATTGTGTCATGTTTCTTATGAACTGAAACCTTATTGAAAACCAGTTTTTATAATAATTTGATCTCCTTATTCTCTTTATTTTATGGTTTGTATGAAATACTAGTAATAGTAAAACATCATCTTGCTGAGATCTGAACTGTTCATTTCATATATCCGTGTTAAGTGGAGTGGCATTTAGATAAAGGAATTGATGCTTTTGAACTGTGGTGTTGGAGAAGACTCTTAGTTCTTTGCACTGCAAGGAGATCCAACCAGTCCATCCTAAAGGAGATCAGTCCTGGGTGTTCATTGGAAGGACTGATGCTAAAGCTGAAACTCCAATACTTTGGCCACCTGCTGTGAAAGAGTTGACTCACTGGAAAAGACCCTGATGCTGGGAGGGATTGGGGGCAGGAGGAGAAGGGGACGACAGAGGATGAGATGGCTGGATGGCATCACCGACTCGATGGACGTGAGTCTGAGTGAACTCTGGGGGTTGCTGATGGACAGGGAGGCCTGGCAGGCTGCGATTCACGGGGTCGCAAAGAGTCAGACACGACTGAGCGACTGAACTGGACTGAATCCTCATATACACTACTGTTATGCTGCTGTGATTTTAAAAACAGTAAATAGTTCTAATCAATAACATCTTTTGGCTTAGAAAAAAGTTCAAAACCTTATTTTTCATAGTTTACCACTTCTCCCCTAGTTGTAAAAAAATGTGTTAAATCCCATTAGTGACCTCTGTCTTAACTCTGCATAATCTGCATGCTACCAGTTTTTAAATTATTTATTCCTTCCAATAACAACAGATACACATTTTTGCTCTTCTTCAAATCCCTTTTGGTCATCTAATCTTAAGAGGATAGTCCAAAAAAATATTCCAGTTGTACTTAGCTAGATTTACTGGGTCGTTTCTGAGGGCAGAGATCACATCAGTGTTAAGTCAGAATTTTTTTCTTTAAAGAGTTGCAATGGTGACATTATACTGACATAATAATGAAGAATTATTTTCCTATCTTTCCTGTAATAATGAAGAATTATTTTCCTATCTTTCCTATAATAATGAAGAAATAGTTTTGAGAAATCTTAGATGGCTCATAATATTTGATAACTATGGGGAGAGAAATTAACAGAATAAGAAAAGATCATTGGTTTCATTAGTCACCTTTCTAAATAATTTCCATCTCATATGACATTAGAAAATGACACTGGAATATTAGATAATTTGTGGGGAAAAAAGAAGAAACAAGGTTTGAGAACAATTATTTTTGTCTCATTTTGTTTTCCCCTTCACTCAATTTTGATATATTTGAGAAACTAATAAGGAATTAGTGCCTTGCACTTTAAGCAAATTCTGGTATTAGCTCTTGATGATTCCACTTTTTTGAACACTAATAATGGCCAAGGGAAGAGCATCTTCTGGTAGCTACAAACAGAGCTTGAAGCCAAGGGTTAAGTATTAGGACATGCTGGAACCCAGAGTCATATCTGTGGCCATACATCACAACTGATTTATGCAACAAAAGAAATTATTCTTTATTAGATTAAAAATATTACACACACACTCACAAATACATACAGATACACTCATACCTGCACACACAGACACACACACTCACACACTTAGCCTTGGGGGTGCGCTCATTTCTGGCTGTAACAGTAGGAGAGGTTGGGGTGTGGTAAATAAGTGTTCCTGATTTAGGTGAAGAGCTTGGTATCCATTTCTAGTCCTCCTAGCAGCTCTCAGAACACTGAGCTCAGTAAAACATTTCACCTGTGGACATATTACTGTGTGTGTGCTCAGCTGTTTCAGTTGTGTCCTACTCTTTGCAACCCCATGGACTTTTGTCCACCAGGCTTCTCTGTCCGTGGGATTTCCCAGGCATGAATACTGGAGTAGGTTGCCATGTCTTCCTCCAGGGGATCTTCCCGACCTAGTGATCCAACTCATATGTCTTGCATCTTCTGTATTGCAGGTGGATTCTTTACCCACTGATCCACCTGAGAAGCCTGGACATATTACTCCCGAGAGGCAGAACTTTCAGGATTCAGGCCACTGTCTATGCTCTCATTGCTGTATGCTTCCCCTAACTTCATCAGGCTTATCCCCACTGCATTCTGAGGTCTTCTTTGAGGAAGCTGCCTTCAAGTCATAACATTTTTTATTTGAAATAAGTGGATGTGGTAGTCATTTGTTAATTATTATAGCATATTATTAGGCTACTGCTATTATAACTCAGTGGTGGCTGGAAGTTCTTTGTAAACTTTCCTTATAAATTAACTGAAGCTTCCATTGGAGACAAAAGGAAAACAGAATTGTAGGCCGTGATTATTCCATGATTTGGCCACATAGCGCTGTGGCTCACACTTACAGAAGGGCATCCTTTGCACTTGCTCTGGAAGACCTGGCCCACAATGGGAATGGCCGTGTACTTTGAATCGACTGCTTTAATGATGGCTGCAACCTGCTTTCCCGGCTTCAGTCTCACGCTTGCTTCCGTGGTTTTCAGCTCCAGTTTCTGCCTGCATAACCAGGGAAGAGAAATACCACATCAACGGCCTTCTTTTGAGTGAACAAGCTATTAATTGTCATTCTTTTGGCAAATGATACTAATGTATTCAAATTCTGTAAGGCCATGTCTTTCAAACTGAGAGATCTCCAGCAGTAACAGAAACCTCAAGATAATTATGAAACTTTTCTGGAGCAACAATTTTATTCAAAGGTTTGAAAGTTTAAGCCTGGGATTTCAAAATATTATGACAAGAGACTACACGAAAGAAAATTTGCCTGGATGCTGAGCAAGATATATGATGTCACTTCTTTGGGCTTTAGCCCAGTTCTCTGAAAAATGATATCTTCAGGACAACCACATGTCACTTACTAAGACAATTAGGAAATCTTGTTTTGTAAATATGGCCTCAATAATCTGATATGCTCTTTCAGTAGCTTGCCTCTCTCCCTTCAAAAGGTGGAGTCTACATCCCTCTCCTTAAACCTGGGCAGGACTCTGTGACTGCCAGGACTTGTAGAGAACACTAGAAGTTTCAATATATGGCTTGTAAGGCTAAGTCCTTTTATGTTGGAGAAGACTCTTCAGAGACTCTTGGATTGCAAGATCAAACCAGTCAATCTTAAGAGAAATCAACCCAGAATACTCATTGGAAAGATAGATGCTGAAGCTGAAACTCCAGTATTTTGGTCATCTGACGTGAACAGCTGACTCATCGCTAAAGTCCCTGATGCTGCAAAAGATTGAGGGCAGAAGAAGAGGGCATCAGAGGATGAGATGGCTGGATGGTATCACTGATGCAATGGACATGAACTTGGGCAAACTTCAGGAGATGGTGAGGGACAGAGAGGCTTGGCGTACTGCAGTCCATGGGGTTGCAAAGAGTCAGACACGACTGGGTGGCTGAACAACAATAAATCACAAAAGGGAATTCAGCTTTCATCTGGCATGCTAGCAGCACATACCTTCTTACCATGTAAGAAGTCTGGCTACTGAAGCTACCATGTTGAGAGGCCCCATGGAGATCAAGAGAGATGCATAAGGAGCCTAAGGAGTGTGAATCTCCAGCCCAGACACTAGATAAGTGAGGGAGCAGCCTCTGAACCAGCTCTGCAACCGCACAGCACACACCAAGCAAGGCAGGATCAAGGCAAGTGTCACGAGTATGAGAGAAAATAATAAAGTGATTGCTGCTTTTTATACTACTAAGTTTGGAGTGGTGTGTTATAGAACAATGGAATCCTGATAAACCTAAATTTAAAATATTAATTTTATATGAAAACAAGATGGATGTGGTACAAAGTAGAATGCAAGGTTCTAATCCAGAGGAGACTTCAATAAAATTTCAAGCATTTGTGGTTTGAGGCATTTCTACCAAGATTTTAACCATTTACCTCTGACATTAGGGTTACTTCAGAAGAAATATTTGAGAAATAACAGCAGAAGATATAACTTACATTTAATGCTAGGATGTGTTATTCTAAATTAAAATCTGAAAATAAGACATACTCTTAGATTTGAAATTTTAGTCCTTTAGCCTGTGGGAACTATGCTGACCAGAGAAATTTTCTCAAATTGAAATAACAGTCTTGAATATGTAAGTACTATAAATCACAGCAAAAATTCTGTCATATCACTTTACGATAGAACATTTTTGTGTTTATTAACAACAATGACAAAAAAATAATCTTGAGGAGAGAATACACAATGCCACTTTTTTAATCTAAACATTAAAAGCATTTGATAGAGAAATCAGAAAATAAATAAGAATGAATCAAAGTGTTTGCCTTTTAAAAATTTAAATTTTATTCAATAAACAATTTATTTTTAATGAAGTCCTATTTTAAAACATAAAGTATTTACTTCATGCCACATATTATTATAGACAATATGAAAAATAAAGATGAACAAGACATAATAATTGTTCTAAAGGAGCTCACAGTCAAAATGAGGAAGCGATAAATATATTAATTCATGTGCATGTATATATATGCATATATATTTTTAAATTTTAATAATACATTAAATAACAGTAAAGAAAATTTAAGCATTATCTTACCTCGATACTATTTTGCCTGCTATTGATTGTAGAAAATTGAGCCTTAAAGCACGTATCTCTTCTGAGAGCACAGCTACAACAAAGCTGTCTTCTATCTTATAGGTAGTGACAGATGTGGCTTTCGAAGTGACACCCAAGACCTAAATAAATAAATGTGGTTGTAACAAGCAATCAGCCTTTTATCTTTGAATCAAGCCAAATAGCAAATTATCTTTTCATCTTCACAAGAACGCCCCCTTCATATTCCTTCAACACACAAACCTACAATATATTAAAATAAATCCATTCATTTGATATTATATAATACTATACCCTAAACTAAAAATTACAAGTGTTCCCAAATTATATTGCTGCTTTATTCACCTATTATTTCTGAATCGTCTCTACAAAAAGAACTTGGTTGCCTCAAAGAAAGTGATAGGCAGCATACCTGATGTGGGGTCGTAAATCCAGCCCTCTCTATTTTGCATGAATCCAAAGCCTTAATTTTGGTCACTTTGTCTTGATGAGCCTGGTAGGTCACTTTACAATCTCCAGAGATGTCTACCTAAAAAGAAAAGCCAAAATACAATGTTTCAGATGGGATTCTCATATGAACCATTTGAATTCCAGTGGGAAGTAGCTTAAAAATTGGGGTTCTAATACATCATGCAGGATTCCTTTCTCTGACAAGATAGGAAGACAGAAGAATTCAGTGTTTCCTGCAGCATGTGGATTCCTTTCCATCCTCTTTGAGTCTTATGAGCACATTCTTATTGCCCCAGGAATAATAAATGATTTCCTACTTCTCTCTAATGTCTAATAGGAATTGGACAGATGGCCTCAGTTCAGTTCAGTTCAGTTGCTCAGTCACGTTCGACTCTTTGCAACCCCATGGACTGCAGCACACCAGGCTTCCCTGTCCATCACCAATTCCTGGAGCTTACTTAAACTATGTCCATTGAGTTGGTGATGCCATCCAACCATCTCATCCTCTGTCATCCCCTTCTCCTCCCGCCTTCAATCTTTCCCAGTATCAGAGTCTTTTCAAATGAGTCATTTCTTTGCATCAGGCCAAAGTATTGCAGTATCAGCATCAGCATCAGTCCTTCCAATGAATATTCAGGACTGATTTCCTCTAGGATGGACTTGTTGGATCTCCTTGCTGTCTAAGGGACTCTCAACAGTCTTCTCCAACACCACACTTCAAAAGCATCAATTCTTCGACGCTCAGCTTTCTTTGTAGCCCAACTCTCACATCCATACGTGACTACTGGAAAAATCATAGCTTTGACTAGACAGACCTTGTGGGAAAAGTGATGTTTCTGCTTTTTAATATGCTGTCTAGATTGGTCATAACTTTTCTTCTAAGGAGCAAGCGTCTTTTAATTTCATGGCTGCAGTAACCATCTGCAGTGATTTTGGAACCCCCAAAAATGACCTAGTCATAGTCAAAATCACTCAAATGGGTAATTATGGGGTGAGGGGAGTTGACTTTTAATACTATGTGTAGGCTGTGTGTGTGTGTGTGTGTGTGTGTATACGTGCAAACACACCCATGCTTTGATGAGCTAAGTCCTTTAAAACCTGTGGCATTAATTCAGCTCACCATAAGGCACATCAGTAATTTGAATGTAGGCAAATACATCTCAATACTGACTCTGTATAGCTTCTCTGAGGCATCCCTTTGGCCTCTACAAGCCAGTCTTTCTACCCTCAGTCTTTTCAGCAAGCTAACCAGCATTCTCTTGGCCCAGACTTGCCATCAGATTTTCTTACCAGCTCATGAACTGGCTGAATTCAGACAAGAAAACTTGGACTCAGCTCTGCTTTAGATATAATACTTGGGGAGCCACTAAACTTCTGTCGTTTCACCTTTGTTTTCATCTATTAAATGGAAGGGTTCATACAGACTAGTAGTTTCTCAAACTGACTGCACCTACATTAGCTGAGAAAACTATTAAAATACAGATGCTAATCTACTGAACCAGAATCTCTGCAGTGAATCCAGGAAGTTATAATCCAGGTATTATAACTTCCCTATGACATAGGGATGCACAGTGAGGTCACTGGAATGTTCTCCAAAGTTTTTTGGGTCTCTATCATTCAGCCATGAAATTAAAAGACGCTTGCTCCTTGGAAGAAAAGTTATGACCAATATAGACAGCATATTAAAAAGCAGAGACATTACTTTGCCAACAAAGGTCTGTCTACTCAAAGCTAAGGCTTTTCCAATAGTCATGTATGGAAGCGAGAGTTGGACTATAAAGAAAGCTGAGTGTCGAAGAATTGATGCTTTTGAACTGTGGTGTTAGAGAAGACTCTTGAGAGTCCCTTGGACAGCAAGGAGATCCAACCAGTCAATCCTAAAGGAAATCAGTCCTGAATATTCATTGGAAGGACTGATGCTGATGCTGAAACTGCAATACTTTGGCCACCTGATGCGAAGAACTGACCATCTGAAAAGACCCTGATGCTGGGAAAGATTGAAGGCAGGGGGAGAAGGGGATGGCAGAGGATGAGATGGTTGGATGGCATCACCAACTTAATGGACATGAGTTTGAGTAAGCTCCAGGAGTTGGTTTGGACAGGGAAGCCTGGTGTGCTGCAGTCCATGGGGTCAGAAAGAGTCAGAAATGACTGAGCAACTGAACTGAACTGAACTGATCATTCAGTCAGTCTATTGGTCTCCTTAGTATAACTGTTTCTAACTTCCTTTCCCCTGTCTTCAAATACAAATTGGGGTAAAGGATGATTTGTTTCATATGTAAATGAGACAACTACCCAACTCACCTTTTCTAATCATTACCATAGGAGTAATTTTTTTTTTTTTTACTAAATTTCTCCAAATAGAAAGCCATATAAACAATTTTAGTACCTATATTAACAAATAAGATTCTAGATGCTTAATAATATTACTAAGTACCTCATTGGTAGTTCCAGAGCTTAACTGCATCTGAAATAGGCTAGCCAGGCCTCTCTTGAGATTTTCTATGGCTGCTGGTTCATTTTGATATGAGTAGAACTCTTTGATCTAGGTGAAAAAAGAACAAACATAAATAGAGCAGAAATGGATCATTTACGAGACTTGGTTAAATAAATAGCAGGAAAGGTTAGATTCTCACTCCTTTCAATTCTGGGAGAAAGAGATCTGTTAGTTCAACGCTGGGACTTCTTTTTTTGTGAAAAGAAGCCATTTACATTTCAAAAGGCTAGACCACCAAAATATGACATTTCAGGAGGTTGATAATGAAGGCTTTGGCTATGATGGGAATAACATAGAAAAGGAAAAAAAGCACTGATACAGGATGGGGTTTCTGTGAAAACAAGGATTGCCCAAGAAAGAGAAATCAGGAACATTCTCTTCAAGCATGTCAACATATTCCCTAGCTATAATTCTGCTTGGAACAAAAATTAACCAATGTTTGGACTTCCCTGGTGGTCCAGTGGTTAAGAACCTGCCTGCCAACGCAGGGGACATGGGTTTGATTCCTGGTCCAAGAAGATCCCACATGCCTCAGAATAACTAAGCTGGAGTGCCACAACTGCTGAGCTCACATGCGACAACTATTGAAACCCATGCACTTAAAGCCCATGCTCCGCAACAAGAGAAGCCACCACAATGAGGAACCTGCACCTCACAGAACAGCAGCCCCTGCAACTAGAGAATTCCCACTTACAGCAGCGAAGACAAAAATCAAGTCTTCATCACAGTCAAAAATATATAAACAGAATTAAAAAAACTAATCAAGTTTCAAAGTAACATCTCAGAAATAGGGGAGAAGGCAATGGCACCCCACTCCAGTACTCTTGCCTGGAAAATCCCATGGACGGAGGAGCCTGGTAGGCTGCGGTCCATAGGGTTTCTAAGAGTCGGACATGACTGAGAGACTTCCCTTTCACTTTTCGCTTTCATGCATTGGAGAGGGAAATGGCAACCCATTCCAGTGTTCTTGCCTGGAGAATCCCAGGGATGGGAGAGCCTGGTGGGCTGACGTCTTATGGGGTTGCACAGAGTCGGACACGACTGAAGCGACTTAGCAGCAGTAGCAGCACAGAAATAGATTCTTGTAGAGAATGGCAATCACCATGCTTGAGAATCCTGAGACAGCATGGCCTCTAAGGGCTATGATAAGGGCCCACACGTGGCCAAAATGCCCATGGACAAAATTCCACAAGACTGATGTTCATTGGCCCTGCAGAGCATTCCTGTTGGCCTTGGCTATGAGGAGACATAGAAGGTTGGAAGATTTGAGGTTTAGGGTGCTAACACTGCATAGCCTGCCACAGGTACTGCTTTGAGTTTCTCTTCAGAAAGCAGGAAAAAGGCTAGAATGAGGAAGGGGACTGTGATTTGGCTGCAATAATAAACGGCTTATCTTAGCTTTGTTTCATCCTTGACATTTACAGGCACAGAGACGATAACTATGTCTCATACCATTTTGACCATTTAGCTCATGTTTAAGAAACAAGGATAAAAATACAAAGAATTTTCTGGAAAGCAGGCTGTCATTTTTTACCCTGTATTGACTTCAAACACATCACATGATTTAGAAATGGAGAGGATGGATATAGCTTCCCTATAAAAATTCCCAAAGTTTATGGTAATTATAGATGCATGTCTACCAGAAATATCCTGAATGCCTTCCTATCTCTCTTTAAAACCAACCATGGAAAAAAAAAAAAAAAAACCAACCATGACTTCTCAAGTAAAACTGAAAGCTCAGTCATTATGCAATAAATTCAATTAATACCAATCTGAACAATTTAGTGTACATAAAACTCCCTCATACCTTAGATGAAAATATTTTGCCTAATAATTCAAACTCAAATTTTCTATTTTTATTTTCTACATATATTCTGCCTAGGGACAGATTTACCGGGTACTTTATCCGGCAATCAATTTTAGTCATTACACTGGATGAACCTATAAATGTTGGGATTGTGTTTGTCCAGGTTAAAAGGGAACTGGAATAGTGACCTCAACGTCTGGAAATCCACAGTATCATATTCTCAAACAAATCACTGACAATTTCTCAGAACCAAGGTTGAGTTTCTGATGCTCTATTTTGTAAACTAGGTCTTCTTACCTTTGAGGAATTAGAGTGTAACTTTCCTTGCAAATATTTGGGAGTACTTAATCTCCAAATATCAGGACTATTAAAGGATCCTAACTGGATTTCTTGGGCCCATACACAGTCAGAAGGGCTCGGTAGCAATATGCACATGCCTACGGTCTGGGACATTTTTGGCCTGAGCCTTAAATACCTCAGAAAGTGAGAGGATCCGTTAAGTAGGAAAAGTACTACCATACTTGTACTTGATCGGTACCCTCAGTTTGCTTCCAAGCTATAAAATATGCCTGAATTGCTTATAAAGTTTTCCCTAAAATTTCAGGAACCCAGTTGACAGATTTAATCTTCACATATAAGATTAAATGCTCCCCTCCTACTCCTTCTTCTGATCTTGACTGCTATATCCCTAAGAAAACGGTGTGACAGACTTTTTTTCCTGGCAGGCTGAACAACACAAAGTGTGAGACAGAAAATTCTTTTTCATTCCTCCTATTAGTTTTTATTGTCTCCATAGCACTAGAAAAGACAACAAGTCTCTTTTTCCTTTCATGTGCCTGCTAACCTTTGGGGCCTACATTCCCTCCCTTTAGTTGCAGACCACTGAGACCCAGAGGGAAGACAGCACTTGTGTCCATAAATGTCAAAACTGTTAGAATAAAGTGGACTTTTGGTAATTAAGAAAATAATAAAGTCAGAACTTTGAAGTTTAATCCATGTGGCTGACACAATCTTAAATTCATTATTTCACAACAGGAACTGAGTAAGTTTTACTATATTCAGGCCATAAATCTGATTACTTCATTCAGTTCTGAAATGAGCTCTGAATATCCAAGAGCACAGGACTCTTATCTAAATTCACAGTCCCTGAAGCTTCCAAAGAGCAGCATAGTCATCACAAAGTAAGCCGTCAACCCAAGGAAACTAAACATAGAGGGATAAGGGTGGGTTGTGACGAAGGAGATGCAGTGCTTCTTTTGGCCAAACTTTGAGGGCCAATTTCCCCTAGAAATCAGTAGGGATTATTCATATTTTTTAAAGAAAAAAATGCTTCTATACATTCCTTCAATTTACACATTCATTATGAAAAAGAGAAAGCAAAACTTAATTAACCGGCCAAAGAGCAAAACTGAACAAAAAGGATCACAGCAAACAGAGATTAGTCACTTTCTTTGGTCTACTTTCTTAGCTGAAGCCATGTATGTCTCTTTCATATGTACCTAAGAAACAGCATAGCTAGGAAATGGTACCTTGTAAAACAGACAAGTAAAGAAGTACACAAAGAATTAGGAGGCTTTCAAGGTGTCACTTTTCTTTTGGAGGTTGGGTGTGGATACAGGAGCCACGCTGCCAGATTCAGAGAGCAAATCAATGCCTAAGGACAGCAAAAATGAAGGGCAGACTCAGCAGCCACATAATTCAATCAATACTGAGTAAAAACCAGAAATAGAAATCTGGTAATATTCCAGTTAATTGGATTAGCATTTCAGGCCAAAAAAGAATCCATGTGGTAACGAGCCATCTTTTGCACGTCAGTCTTAAGTAGAAAACTGTCATGTTTCCAACTTAATTTGTAAATAAATTAGAGTCATACCCAAACATTTAAGTAAGGGAAGATGGAAAAAAACATATGTGCAATAAACATGCATCTATGTATTTTCATGGGATATCTTTTATAATGTGAATTTGGACTCTGAGAAGACAAAAATACATGCTGGTGAGAAACCTTGAGATCAAAGAAATTTCAGGGAGTAAAACTTAAATTGAGTCTGGGATAGAAAATACTCTCTGAGAAAACTGCCAATCAGCAGTAGAGACTTTCCTTTCATAATTTCTCCCATAGTAAGATGATGTGATAGTTAAAATAATGATATTTCTGACAGTGAAGTGGCTAAAAATTCCACGTGGCTTCTTTATCTCCAGGGTCATGTTTTTTCCAACAAGTACTTTATCATATAAATGAAAGATACCACAATGTACTTTAACTTGTATCACAGGAAACAGCTCCTGCAGAAATGACACGTTGGGGTCACTGAAATAATGATGTGGCAGCTCCATCCCAGCCTTTGTACAGGGAGGCACTGAGTCCAACCAAAGACTTTGTACTCAACTGCCACCCGCAGGGCTATAAAATGATCGGTTGTGGTTTAGCCAAAGTATTGGAGCTTCAGCTTCAGCATCCTTTCAATCAAAGAAGGATTTCCTTTCAACGAAAGGAAAGGCTGATTTCCTTTAGCACCGACTGGTTTGGGCGTCCCTGGTGGCTCAGATGGTAAAGAATCACCTGCAAAGTGGGAGACTTGGGTTTGATCCCTGGATTGAGAAGAACCCCTTGAGAAGGGAATGCCTACCAACTCCAGGATTCTTGCCTGGAGAATTCCATTGACAGAGGAGCCCGGTGGGCTACAATCCATGGGGTCACAAAGAATTGGACACAACTGAGTGACTAACATTTCACACTTAGATTATAAATGCAATTAATAAGTTATGGCTCAAGCATGTTGCCACAATGGAATGCCAAAGAAAAAAATACCAGTATTTCCTGTTGTTTACAAAGTTGGGCCATATGAAAATCAACTGAGTTAATACATACAGTGAACAGTGACAAGAAGACTACAAAGCAACCAGAGACGTGGTTTTTTCCCCCCAAATTCTTTCCAGCTAGAAAAGACAGTAAAAACACAGACGTTTCCACACAGACCCTCTCTTTTAAATCCCAGCTCCACCACTTGCTAATTGTTTGACCCTAGGCAATGGCACCCCACTCCAGTACTCTTGCTTGGAAAATCCCATGGATGGAGGAGCCTGATAGGCTGCAGTCCATGGGGTCGCTAAGAGTTGGATATGACTGAGCAACTTCACTTCCACTTTTCAATTTCATGCATTGGAGAAGGAAATGGAAACCCACTCCAGTGTTCTTGTCTGGAGAATCCCGGGGAAGGGGGAGCTTGGTGGGCTGCCATCTGAGGGGTCACACAGAGTCGGATACGACTGAAGCGACTTAGCAGCAGCAGCAGCAGCAGGCAAGTTTCTTTCCTTCTCTTAACTTTGATTTCCTCATCTATTACCAGAGGATGAAAAAGCAGCACCTGCTTCCCAGGGCTGTTATGGAGATAAAAGAGAAAATTCATGTAATACCTTCAGTCAGTACAGATATTAAGGGTTAAGTATGTTTTAGCTAAATTGTATCTAACTCTTTTGTGACCCCATGGACTGTAGCCTGTCAGGCTCCTCTGTCCATGAAATTACCCAGGCAAGAATACTGGAGTGGGTTACCATGCCCTCCTCCAGGGGATCTTCCCGTCACAGGGACCCGTCACAGGGATCGAACCCACATCTCTTATGTCTCCTGCATTGACAGGCAGGTTCTTTACCACTAGCAATACCTGGGTAGGCTCAGGGGAGCATAGGGTTTGGGAAAGGCTTCCAGAACACCGAATCAGTCAGTGTAAGACTTGGTTCTGACTGCTTTGCTCAGGAAGAGAGTAGAAGGGCTGGAATATAAAGAGGAAAAACAAGTTTCTTCACCAAAACCTATCATCTAGCAATGAACACAAATGGTCAAAAGGAAAGTGATAAGGGCTATGAGTGAGCTATAATGTGCTAAGAAGTTTCTAAAGAGGGATAGTTATTTCCAGCTGGTTAAAAGGGTGTGAATGTTACAAAAGAAAAGGCCTGTAAGCAAAGCTTGAAGCATAATAAGTATTAATATTTCACAAGTAGAGAAGGGAGAGAAGCATTCCTGAAATGGTGATTCATATTTGGTTGTAAGAGAGTGATGATACAATAATCCTTCTTGAGAATCCCTTTTTAGTACTTTACTAAAAATGAGCATCAGGAATAGCAACATATTACATGTCTTAAATTTGTATTTTAAAGTACTTGTTTTCATTTTTAGTTTGAATCTGGAAATTTTTGATCTAGAGAAATTTTAGAGATTTGAAGTTTTAATGGTCCCTTTCTGTTTTTGTACATTAATTCCTGAAAGTAAGCTTTCATCTTTACTAATATAGTATGTTTTAACATGTCAATATAATATCTATACTCTTCATAAACCCATATTTAATGCCTGAAAATTCACAGATCACAATTGTGTTTCAATTCCAAACATACTAAGACAATTTTAAGAGATGAGACTCAAATTGTAAGTAATCACATTTACAGAATTTTCAGAGCAAATTTCCAACATATAGTGCTCATTCATTACTTTAGTATATAAAATGCTCTTCAAAGTCATAACTTTAAAATAATCTCTAAATGTTTTTTTTTAATCAACTCTATCTTAGAAATGCCATGTCCCTTCAAAAGCTTCAGTTTTGTACTTGAGCCAGTTATTGATACTCTTATGACAAATGCATATCACTTATCTAATTTAGATCATTTCATTCTTATAATTTGCCTACTTTCCTGAATTTATCCATTCATCTATGATGACCTATTGTGTTACAGTAGCTTTTTAATCCTTTCTAATTTAATAAGGAATGTACCTTTTAATACTGTCTCTCATCAATAAACAAATACTTGATTCTACTATAAAGATTTCTCATAAAAATAGGGAATATAAATGGCTAGGTAATATAAGTGAATCCAAAGCCTTGACTTACTTCTGAAACATTTAATTTGTGACTTCCATTTATTAGTTATTTTTAAAAAACTCCATTTTCACAAAAGTAGTGACACCATGATCACCTAAAATAATATTAATATCTACCTAAGGAAGAAAAATATGAAGTTGGGGGAAAAAAAACATGTGGAACTCCAAAAATCTCGTTTACCTTTCCATGAATTAGATGAAGGAGCACAGGTCTTTGCATTGCTTCCAAGTTTTCCTTTCTTATGATTTGAGATGACTTTTTTCCTTTGAAAATGCTCTTCTCTCCTCTCTGTTGATTCACATTTTCAAGGTTTACATCTTTCATCTGGAATCACGGAAAGAAACCTATTAGAAAAACTTCCTATACCTGTTTCCATCAGAGTTTCCTAGAAAATAAAATGGTAAAGCAATAAACAGGGTTGGCCATAATTTCTTCTGTCATTCAACACATGATTCACAGTACCTAGCCATCATCTTTAAAAGAAAGGAGAAGGTTTCAAAACTTAGATTTTTGAATTAGGTAAAAATACTGACATTAAAGGAACCTGCAACTTCAGGTTTATAGTAACTGTGGCTGGAATATGGCTCTTTAATGTTGTTTTCACTCTCTTCATTTGTTTTGAACTGTTGCTATCTGCCTACTCTCTTCACTTTCTGTAACTTTTGTTTGAAAGGTATCCTGCCCCATTGTACCTCATCTATACATACAAAATTAAGCATTAACAATCTGATTACTGAACAAAGAGCTACAGAATGTTTTCTGCAGAATACTGTTCTACTGAGAAATGGGGAGGTGGATGATAAAGTTTTGATCCAACTTGGAAAACACACACAGCTATTAGAGACAACCAAAGAAGCAAAGATCACTTGATAAACGTATTGCAATGATACCTCATTATAAAGTATATTACCAACTACTTACCAGTTACAATGAGGAAAATCTTGGTCCTGGTACCTGTTTCACACTGACATGTAGAAGGAGAACTGACTTTACTAAAGAAATCTATTGCTTTTAGGTCCTTGAAAAGCAAATGTGGAATCATATATTAAATTTGGAAGAGGCCCCAAAGGCCATCTAATTTGACCTTCTTTGTCAACACATAAATCTAAAGCATCATAACTGACTAAACACTGCCATTCAGGGAAGCACCTGGTTCTGTCATCAGGAAGAAAGCAGAATAAGTTACTCCCTCATTGGTGATTCCACCTGTCAGATCAAGGAACACAGGAAAGCTAGAAGGTCACAATTTGTCTCCTCCTTCACTTAGAGTGGTCTCAATTGCTTTTCATATGACATTGATTCTACACTCCTTACATGCAGAACATTTCAAATGGATTCTAGTTTATTGTACCTATTAACATGACATATTAACAGCCTGGCATGCTGCAGTCCATGGGATCACAGTCAGACACAACTGAGCTACTGAACAACAACAAAATATGACATATAGAACTGAACATAATACTTCAGTTACCAGTAGACACCTTCATTTGCCTGCTTCAATAATTTGGAAAGATCAGATAATTTTTGATTAGCAAAAACTTCAAAACTGTATATCTACTTATTTTAGTGATGGATAATATTCAATGAACATATGACCAACAGCACAAACAAGTGCTATTGAATGGTACACGTCTCAAAAACTTTGCTAACATCTAATCTTTGCATCTCTCTGGTAGAAAATACCCACCGTAATTTGGATCAGTTGGTTATCATCACCATCAGGACTCCTCCACAGTAAAGCGACATCCACATTGGATGAAATTCGGTAGCCCACACTGTCTTGGAGGTTTCCTTTGCCCCGATCGAGAAAAACTTCAGTGGAGTATGTGAGTTTGTATAGTCGGTCATTATTTAATGAGAGACCAGTTGTGTGACCTGTAAAAAAGACAGTGATACAAGTCAAGTCTTAGTTGTAAGGCACCCAGCAGGCCAGGGACTATGCTATCTTATCATCAACACATTCCTTCTCCAGCACAGTGGTACCCAGTGGGAGCTTATATTTGTTAAGGGGAGTAAATCTTTGCTAAGTGTAACATGGTTCTACTTCATCTGCTGAAATTATTGGTTGAACAACAACAAAAACAACAACTAACAAAGAAATAAGTTTCCATTTCAGAAAACTTAGTTTGTATCTTTAAATAATAATCTGATTATCTAAATATTGCCTTGGTTGAACTATAGAATATTTTAAAATAAATATCATCGTATTGCTTTAACTTATATGTATATTATTTCTTCCCCTCTCCCTGCCCAGCTTTCTTTAAATCAAATAATAAAATTTGATTTCAAGTAGAAGTTCAGCCAGAGATTGCTTGATAATTTGCAATTAACATATTTAAAATACAACAGGTCAAAGCCAAAGAAATTTTAGCAGTTAGATGGTAGTCCCTTACATTGGATATTTTGAACATTTAAAAAATATCCCTTCAAGGTAATTTATCCTATTAATTAAATTAGCAAACTTTCAGTATTAAAGTACATTTCAAGGCAACACATATGTAAATTTAAATTAGTTGTTGCTGAATAAAATGATGTTTTCCTACATAAAATCCAGCACAGGCTTTAATTTGGAAGGGACAACTTAATGTTTAATGTCAAATAGAATACAAGTCAGCATCATAACCAAAAAAAAAAAAAGATATATGGAGGAGTTCATACACTTTCCAAACAGTATATCTTAACCCAAAGAAAACATAAAAGAGTAGCATCCAGTCTTTCCCAAAGATGAACTGAGGTCATACAAAGTCTTTTGATAAATCTTCTATTCATAGCTCTCAGGAAAGAGTCAAAAAAGATTTCAGTAGGCATTTTTCGTCAGGGCTAACCGGGCAGAATTGACTAGTTAACTGTAACAAGCAACCATGTCTCTTTTTCCCCCACAGAAAATATGCATATGGGAGAGGGACAGAAAACGAGGCTGAGATGAGTAGGAGAGAAGTGAGGCAGCTGAGAAAGGAGGTAAAATTACTTGAAAAGTCAAAAACTAAGAAAATCTCCTTACTATCTGTTCTAAGTCTTTCCTACATATTAACTTATTTAATCCTCATAAAAATCTAATGGGGTAGGTACTGTTATTAGCCTGATTTTATAGATGAGGAAATCAAGAGATACAGAGATTATACAATTTACCCAAGATCACTCAGGAAATTAGTGGTGAAGCCTCTAACACCCTGTCTGGATCCAGAGACCATGTTCTTACCTACACTATACATATAAACCTTTAGGTTGACCTATTCCATTCCTGGGGAGTGAGCTAGGAATTCATTCATTCATTCAACAAGGATGTACTGAGCACCTACTGGGTAGTCAGCACTTTTCTAGGTTCTGGGGCTATACCAGTTAACAAGCAGACAACAGGTCTATCTTTGCGGCATTTACATTTAAATGAGGGGGGAAGGGCAATAAAAAAGCAAGTACATAGTTCAGTTCAGTTCAGTTGCTCAGTCGTGTCGGACTCTTTGCGATCCCATGAATTGCAGCACGCCAGGCCTCCCTGTCCATCACCAATTCCCGGAGTTCACCCAAACCCATGTCCATCGAGTTGGTGATGCCATCCAGCCATCTCATCCTCTGTCGTCCCCTTTTCCTCCTGCCCCCAAACCCCCACCAACCTAGATAGCATATTAAAAAGCAGAGACATTACTTTGCCAACAAAGGTCCGTCTAGTCAAGGCTATAGTTTTCCAGTGGTCACATGTGGATGTGAGAGTTGGACTGTGAAGAAAGCTGAGTGCCGAAGAATTGATGCTTTTGAACTGTGGTGTTGGAGAAGACTCTTGAGAGTTCCTTGGACTGCAAGGAGATCCAACCAGTCCATTCTAAAGGAGATCAGTCCTGAATATTCATTGGAAGGACTGATGCTAAAGCTGAAACTCCAGTATTTTGGCCACCTCATGCGAAGGGTTGACTCATTGGAAAAGTACATAAGTAAATTATAAAGAATATTAGAAATGCTAATGAAGAAAAATGAAATAAGAAAGGAAATGGGGATGCTGAGGGGAAAATCTTTATTGAGAAGGTAATATTCTGGGCGAGGACATTAGGCTAGTCACTTGGATATCTGTGGAGAGGGCACTGCCCACCCCTTCTTCCTCCCATGTCTCACCCCCACACTCCACTCCATCCCCCCACAGAAGGGAGAACAAGTTCAAAGACCCTGAGGAGAGTTCCCAGAGGAGGAACAACAGAGAGGCCAAGGACTCTGGGATTGGGTAAAGGACAAAGCTGAAAAAGATGAGGTCAAATAGGCACCCATGAGTGGCTGGGAGATGGTGGGTGAGGGGGGAAGGTATTTGCATAGACTTAGAATTCGACTGAGATGAAAAACTATTGCAAAGTTTTGGGTGGTGAAGTTACATGATCTGACAAAACTTCAATGAAAGGGGATGAGGATTTTAACAGAAAAGCCAGAAGGAAGTAACAGAGTGGGTACCTAAATGCGTACATGAAAACAGGCTGTGTCCAAACACCAAGTCAGGCAGAACCTCAGGTATGAGATAAGGAAGGCAGACAAAGGCAGGAAAAACCTTGAAGGAAACAAAGTCTGTGAGTCTCTCCAGCCTCCCCAAACTGGGGATACTGCAGCAGATTCAAACACCGGCTTTCTGACCAGGAAGATATTTTGGTCAAAGAGGCCTTCTTTTTTATGACACCTATCAAACTCCACAAAGGGCAAAAAGGAAATACTTGTTGCCTTATCTATCCTTACAGCAATTCTGATAGGTAAGCACTATAGGGCAGTTAAGAAAAGCTGACTCCGCGTTTAACTCAATGTAGCAGACACAATGTGGAATTTGATGTAGGAATATACTAAAATTCAAGTTTTGCGGACAACCTGAAGTGGCTTCTGATTAAAATAACTATGAAAAGTTTCTCTTTAATGCCAAAGGCTTCCAAACTATCATGTTGAGTTTTTTGTTTGTTTGTTTGTTTTTACTTGACTGGTCCAAAGAATGTGAAAAGGGACAATATATTTCAGTTCCTGACGATGACTTGGAAGTGATAAAGTAGAGGAAAGAATGGCTTTGTTCTACAACTTTTCCTACCTCTTTCAATAGGAGATACATCCTAAAAAGGATTTAAAGATACATCCTTTAAATAAGTGGATGGTGCTGAAGTGTTGTCCCGGCTGTCCTTTCCTCTTTGATAAGTATTTCTCTGTTTGTGTTACTAAGAGATCCAGCAATACTGGCAAGTGGGGGCATGTTCCATTTATATATCTTGACTAAATTTCTGTCTTCGGGTGTTGCTCTGTAGAGTATGCAGAAGGGCAACAGGACTTGATGGTAGATTAAATGAGCAAATCAATTTTTAGCCCCCAAAGGAGTCTGTACCTTTTCAATGTGTTCCTTTGAGAGATATATTTTTACTACCACAAAAAGAAAAAAGCTTTTAATTTTAAACTTTTTAAAAAATATCTTAAAGTATTCTTTTATTAAACTCAGATCAATATAACAGCTAATTGACTTAAGCAAAAAGACAAAATAGAAATAAGCTAGTAAAGGTGAGGCTTGAAGAGACCTGCATTGATGATAAGGATGAAAGATAAGGGGACTTTGGAGAAGGCCATGGCACCCCACTCCAGTACTCTTGCCTGGAAAATCCCATGGACAGAGGAGCATGGTGGGCTGCAGTCATTGGGGTCACTAAGAGTCGGACACGACTGAGCGACTTCCCTTTCACTCTTCACTTTCATGCATTGGAGAAGGAAATGGCAACCCACTCCAGTGTTCTTGCGTGAAGAATCCCAGGGACGGGGGAGCCTGGTGGGCTGCCATCTATGGGGTCGCACAGAGTCGGACATGACTGAAGCGACCTAGCAGCAGCAGCAGCAGGAATCCAACAGAAACCCAGAAGGCTGGAAAGAAAAGAGTAGGATGAAGGATAAGGGAGGGAAAAAATGGAAGATGGTTGTTGTGAATGGACTGAAAAGTATAGTCAGGCCAGGAAATAAAGACTCGTGTGAAGGAACAGTTCAGGTTTAGAGGTAACAAGATTAAGTAGAAAGTGTACATATGGGTGGATTATCGAAAGCAAAGCATTATGAAGAAAACCCAAAGAAGGTAATGAGAATAGACCCACAATTACAAAATATTATTTAGAAAAAGAGGAAACAAGAGTCTCCCAAACATTGAGTCAGCATATCTCTTCTCTCTACTAACTCCTTCTTCATTCTCTTTACAGTCCAATCTGCTCTCAACATCCACCCAGATCTGGAGATTTGCTAAATAATTGCATCGATAATTAACTTTGAGATGAGTTTTGAAGTGATGCATAACATCCCAAATTTATAATGGCCTGATTTTAAAGTAAACTCTTCACAACTAGTTCGCTTATTAAATATCAATCATTTTAAAGGACAATGAATCTATGATTATTAAACCACGATGCTGTAATACACGGCTTCCCAAGTGGCACTAGTGGTAAAAAATCCACCTGCCAGTGCAGGAGACACAAGAGACTAGAGTTCAATTCCTAGGTTGGGAAGATCCCCTGGGAAAGGTAATGGCACCCCACTCCAGTATCCTTGCCTGGGAAATCCCATGGACAGAGGTGCCTGGTGGGCTACAGTCTATGGGGTTGCAAAGAATCGGACCCAACTGAGTGAAGAAAGCACCATAATATAAGAAGTTACCCATCTGGGTAAGAGAAAGTTGCCAAGTCCTATATTTTTTATTCACGATATTTGGCACAAGCAGCTTGTATCACAACACTAATAACACTTAAGCTTTGAAGCCCCCACTTGCCCAGGCCTTTTCCAAGATCTTAGAAGGGGACCCTAGTGTTATGCATACATGTCAATCTTTTTTTCAGTAATATTTGCAAAAGTAAAATATTTTTTGTGAAAATGTAGATTACTTTTTTCTCAAAAATGGAGCCTAAATTGTATAAGCTTCAGTTTCTAAAATTCTGGATTTGTCACTGAACTTACAACAAACTGTAGCTATCTATTGTGTTCTCAGTCATATTTTCCTGTATGTCATTTCTGTATGTGTATATGTGTGTATTTAAATCTTTACAAATGCATGTATTTGAAAACATCAAGTTATCCAATATTCTATGTAGGTAAGGGAAAAGAGAGAAGCCCACAATAGCTCAATCATTTTTCTCAAAATAATCATGGTATTAGGTTTGATCTCATGGTGCATAAATTGGTCATATTATGAATATTTAGCAGTATTTGACAGATAAAATACAAGCTGTTTCACAATTCTCTGTCAGATATAATTTACAAACCTTTATTTTTTCTCATTAAAATTTTCTTTCATCCAAGTAAGGGCCGTATCTTTACCAAACATTTTAGAAAATAGTAATATATATATATATATATATGCATATAAATATATGTATAATCTTTAAAGAATCTGAAGTGTAATTTGCTTAGGTGAAATAATTTAGTCCCCCCCCAAATTTATTGTTCCAATAGCAAAAATTGTCTCTTTTCCTCATGTGGAAATTTTCCATGCAAAAAATTTTGAGACAAACTTTACCTTATTAAAAAAAGCCACAGTTATCTCAAGAGGATTTTAGAAGCTTACAAGTGAATTGCTTTATATCAGTTGCTTAGCGTACACAGTTATTAAAATTGGACACTACCATGCTGTTTTATAATAGGGCAACTGACTTTGATGGAGAGTCCTCTTAAGAGATTCTAAAAAGCGATCATTTTACAGGCCCAATATTTAGAAATTCAAGGCATGCATAAATTAGCTGATTTAAAACAAGATTACATATTAATATATTTCATACAGCTTTTTGAAATCGTTACTCAAAAGTTTGTTTGCTCTGAAAGTTAGCAATTTGTATGTTTTTAAGTAGATATTATCTTAAAATAGAAACTATAATGAGCAACACTATTTTTCCAAAGATAAATGTTATCTCTCAAATCTATGTCATGGAGTTTTATTTTCTATAATCCACCAACTATGATAATCTTATCTTTTTTGAATGATTATAGAATAAAATACAGGCTTTACCATTTCATTCATAATCCTTTGGTAAGTTAAATGCCTTTTTCATTGAGTCTAATTCTTTTTGATGTCACATTGCTAGGCAACTAGAAGGAAATTTAAGAACTGGTTTTTTTAAATCTACTTTTACAATTCAAATGAAGGAGCTGCATTCATTGAGTGACCAGCAGCAGCAGATAACAATAGTTGGCATCTTTTTTCTCCCCTTTAAAAATAAACCATGAATGAGAGAATGAAGCAAGAAGCATGCTAGTCTGAAGGACTGAAACTAAAAGGAACCTCTGTTTTCTTAATGTATGTAGGAATTCGAATTTAGTTTTCATTCCAACCCAGTCATGCCTTCACCAGCATTCTAAAGCTACATGGGTTTGAGGATCACTTAGTTAAGAATTCTTTCATTACACATACACACACTTTTCCCCCTGAACGATTAAAATTAAAGTTTAGCAGAAGGCAACACAAACTTACCTTTAACAGAAGCTGAATATGAGGAAATGAAGCAGAGAAAAAGCACAGCGAGAAGAATCATATTGATTCAGCTACCCTTTAATGCATTCAGTTCCCAGCTAGAAGTCACTGAGAAGTGGACTCTTTCAATGGCAGCAAGGGAGTGACCCTTCTCAGAACCTGCAACAATGTTTATCTTTGGAAGAAAGGTCAGATTCCAAACTCCAAAATCAGGACCTAAGTTCACAGAAGGGCTCACGATTAATGATTAAACTTAGGTGGGCTATAGTTTTCAGTCTCTCCCTCTTTTACTTTTTTACTCAATAAGAAAAATCAAGAAAATTTTCACTTTTGAGAGCTAAACTAAACCAGTTGCCATCCTGTAAATTCAGAAGCACAGAGGGGCAATCTAGGAAAACTGGGGATGATACTTTTCTGCTCAGCACATAATCATCAACATGCCTATATCATTAAATGCCTGTCTTCACATTTACCATTTGATGTGGGAGGGTGGTGAGGATTTGCGAACTCAGGAAAATTTGATGGAATTTTATTCTCTTGTATGGTCATCTGAAATTTTTTATACCATGGGTATGCTATTATTAAAAAATCACTCTAAATTTTAGAATTTGAATTTAAAAATTTTAACTTGTACCACCACCAATCACTTCAAAATAATGTTAGAATAGATTCAACATTCATTTCTTAAAACTAGATGATTCTTCTTACGTGTGAATCAGCATTGTCGACCATTAACACACTAGCGGGCAACTGAGTTTATGATAGTAGACCTCTAGCTATAGCTATGACAATAAACAATTGTCTGGATCCTCAGACTGGCTGGCTGGAGTTCCCTGTGCTTTCTGGATTCCAGTTCTAGGCAGAAATTCAGAAAGGGGATTCCAGTCCTTACTACTTCTGCAACAGAAAATTAATTAGGACACTTCTCTAGAATTAAAGTGAATACCCTAGAATGGCTAAGACCACACTAACTAAACCAGCTCTGCTCTTGTAAACTTTGGCAAGAGAAACTTGCTATGAATAAAACCTACTAAGATGAGGTGATTTGGAAACCATGTGGGGATGCTTTGGCAAAGGAAGGAATAATATGTTGGTAAAGGGATTTTTCAAATAAAATTGAAAATTCTTACGGCCATGTTTGGGGCTTCCCTGCTGGCTCAATGGTAAAGAATTCACCTCTTGGCCAAGCCAGAGACCTGGGTCAGAAAGATCCCCTGGAGAAAGAAATGGCAACCCATTCCAGTATTCTTGCCTGGGAAATTTCATGGACAGAGGAGCCTGATGGGCTACAGTCCCTGGGGTCACAGAATCAGACATGACCTAGCATAAACAGCAGCAGTATGGCCAGGTTTAAGCATAACGGGTTCTTAAATCTAACCTCATCTCTCTCCAAACCCTTTTCTAGAACCCTAACCTTAAGCTTAAATCTTCTAGACAACACAGGTAAAGATAGTCAACTTGATAGGGCCACAAGATGAAATCTAAAATATAAAATCTCAAAGTTAAGCATACTTCCTTTTGAAATATGTATATTTTTTATAAAGAACTGAAATGTGAAAATTGTTTGTCTTTATCCTCTATTGAGATTAAAACTTCATTTGCTATCATGTTTTACATATAAATCATGGCTAAAGTACCTATACAAAAATAAAATATTTGGTTATTACTTTCACTTTAAAGTTATAAATAATAAGTTGTCCTGGGGTAAATAGAAAATAATAAGTTGTCCTCTTAGAAAAATAACTGTTGAAGAAATATAAGTTTTTATGAATGGTAGGTATTATAAATACGAGATAACATGAAAGTGCTTTATTGCTTAACATTTGAATAGATTTCAATGTAGTCCCACGATTTCTGCATTGCATATATAGTGATATGAAGCCACTATAGTCATTTAAACGTTACACACTTTTTTGTTTAGATTAAGGACTATTTTAAATTTTATGAGAACAGCCTTTTGTTTTCATTTGAGGTTTACAGCTACATGCTTGTGGTTCGACTATGTGGTGCATGACACTTGTCTATTCGGTTAAAGTACTATTCGTCTTCAGGTGTTTACCAGAGTCTAACCAGTTAAAAGCATATCACTATTGCCTAACAAAATCTGTTTCATTTGAGCACTTGCTTTCCACTAGAAAGCACCTATGAGTCACTGTATTAAGTAGTCATTTAAATATAGGATGTTCAAATAAGGCTACTTCTATTGGTAATAAAAACCATCATCCTTAACTTTTTACAAAGATATTTGAAAGACTTCTTAAGATAGTTTCAGAGATGAAATAAGATTGCCAAAGCCTTTTCATATCCAGTGAATTCTGTATACCAAAGGAGAGGCATTCTCCTTGGTTAGTCTGTTGACCAAGCAAAGTGACATTTTATAATACTGTGGGAGATACCTCCAAATCTTATCATGTGCAAATCAGCTATTTACACAGCATGTGAAGCAATGCAGAAGCACAGCAAGATACAAAAATAAGAGCTTGCCATCTATGGTACAATTACTAGGTTAATACACTATGCCAAGCACTGAACGTTTTGTAGTATAGCTGAACAACCATTATTTCACATGTTAGCAAAATGACATTCAGATTAATTTAGTAAAATGATTTAAGGATCATAGAAAAACAAACATTGAAACCTAAATCCAATTTCTCCTTTACTTAAACAATATTAGAGATAGGAGGTAGAAAATTGATTTATTAGGTATGACATAGAATTATCAATTCAGACTGTCTTTTAATAAGTCCATCACACTTTTGTGTGGAGGCTAACAGGTAGCTAAATTGCTGTGGTTAGACGTTCCAGGCTGAACAGATTGTCTCCGGGAAAAAACTGATCTGTGCTAGTCAGGTCACAATCAAGTAATAGATTTTAAAACAATGCTCTTCAATGAAATCCATTGGTAAGTATATTTTAGTATGGAATATCTGCTATTCTATTTGGCAGTGATAATAAGAGACTATGAAATAAAAACGGCTAACTAATTCCAAAGTACAGTTGTGTTTCTAATAAGTATCAGAGGTTGCTAGGAGTTAACTCATTTCCTAGATTAGAAGATGAATGAACTTTACCCCACTAAAGGCTGACAGGAAATGTATTACCCTTCTAGATATGCTGCTGCTAAGTCGCTTCAGTCGCGTCCGACTCTGTGTGACCCCATAGATGGCAGCCCACCAGGTTTCCCCGTCCCTGGGATTCTCCAGGCAAGAACACTGGAGTGGGTTGCCATTTCCTTCTCCAATGCATGAAAGTGAAAAGTAAAAGTGAAGTCGCTCAGTCGTGTCCGACTCTTAGTGATCCCATTGACTGCAGCCCACCAGGCTCCTCCGTCCATGCGATTTTCCAGGCAAGAGTACTGGAGTGGGGTGCCATTGTCTTCTCCGACCCTTCTAGATATAGTTAAGTCAAAATGTATGATAGCTATCTATGGAAGTCAAAATGTATGATAGCTATCTATGGAGGGAAGTAAAGACAGACTTTACTTTGTCCTAGAAAGAAGCAACACTAATGAAAAAAACTTTTTAAAGGGACTCTTCAAGTTATCCCTAAGTGGTCATAATAAATTCTACTAGTATTTTCAATTCAATGAGGGAATTAGCATTCTCAAGGAATCCTGCAAAAAATATTTTTGGTAGGTAAGGAATACAGTCCACCCTTTGCATCAGCAGATGAGGAACCAGGGGATACCCAGGAGGGACAACTGTAAGGGACTTGAACATCTACAGAGTTTGCTGACTGTGGGGATCCTGGAACCAATCCCACACAGATACTGAGAGGACTGTAGTTTTTGTCTTTGCCTTTTGTCAGTTAATACTTTCTCAATTTGTCTGTTTTTTAATTTTTATTGGAGCAGAGTTGATTTACAATGTTGTGTTAATCAGTTACACATATACACATATCTACTGTCACCCTGCTTATTTAACTTACACGCAGAGTACATCATGAGAAACGCTGGGCTGGAAGAAGCACAAGCTGGAATCCACATTGCTGGGAGAAATATCAATAACCTCAGATATGCAGATGACACCACCCTTATGGCAGAAAGTGAAGAGGAACTCAAAAGCCTCTTGATGAAAGTGAAAGTGGAGAGTGAAAAAGTTGGCTTAAAGCTCAACATTCAGAAAACGAAGATCATGGCATCCGGTCCCATCACTTCATGGGAAATAGATGGGAAAACAGTGGAAACGGTGTCAGACTTTATTTTTCTGGGCTCCAAAATCACTGCAGATGGTGACTGCAGCCATGAAATTAAAAGATGCTTACTCCTTGGAAGGAAAGTTATGACCAACCTAGATAGCGTATTCAAAAGCAGAGACATTATTTTGCCAACAAAGATCCATCTAGTCAAGGCTATGGTTTTTCCAGTGGTCATGTATGGATGTGAGAGTTGGACTGTGAAGAAAGCTGAGTGCCGAAGAATTGATGCTTTTGAACTGTGGTGTCGGAGAAGACTCTTGAGAGTCCCTTGGACTGCAAGGAGATCCAAACAGTCCATTCTAAAGGAGATCAGCCCTGGGATTTCTTTGGAAGGAATGATGCTAAAGCTGAAACTCCAGTACTTTGGCCACCTGATGCGAAGAGTTGACTCATTGGAAACGACTCTGATGCTGGGAGGGATTGGGGGCAGGAGGAGAAGGGGATGATAGAGGATGAGATGGCTGGATGGCATTGCTGACTCGATGGAGGTGAGTCTGAGTGAACTCCGGGAGTTGGTGATGGACAGGGAGGCCTGGCGTGCTGCGATTCATGGGGTCGCAAAGAGTCGGACATGACTGGGTGACTGAACTGAACTGACTGACCCTTTTTTAGATCTTTCTCCCATAGACCTTTACAGATTATTGAGTAGAATTCTCTGTTCTATACAGTAGGTTCTTATTAGCTAACTATTTTATATATAGTAATATGTATATGTCAATTCCAGTCCTAATTTAGGGACTGTAGTCTCATAAAGTGATGCTCTCTTTTATACTAAGCAAAAATTATATGAGAATACATATACTATTTTTAAAGGTATTGTTTAAGAATTCTCTTTAATAAAAGAAAAAATGCACTGAGTAAAATGCTTTTCCTTAAAAAGAATAAACGATACAGTTTTGAAATATATGGAATCCAAGACTTGCAAAAAGGATAATCATTTTTGCATAATGGAGTTATTAAACAAACTCTACCTTTACCTCCCACACCTCCACACACATGTATTTGACAACAACCAAAAACTCGTTGTGGGTCAATAATATTCACCCTAAGAGGAGCCTAACTTTATTTTTGGTCACAAACTGAATTTCTAGCATTTAGGAAGAAAACTGATGGCTTTCTTTCAATGAACTATTGTAAAGAAAACAAAGCTTAAATTTTGATCAGAATCATTTTTTTTACTAAGACATTCCAGAGATTTCCCATATACACTGTACCCAGTTGTCATTATTAATATCTTACACTAATGTGGTATATTTATTAATAATTGAAATAGTAACTAAAACCCATACTATATTCAGATTTCCTTAGTTTTAATCTAATGTTAAAGGTTCGTCTAGTCAAGGCCATGGTTTTTGCTGTGGTCATGTATGGATGTGAGAGTTGGACTGTGAAGAAGGCTGAGCGCCAAAGAATTGATGCTTTTGAAGTGTGGTGTTGGAGAAGACTCTTGAGAGTCCCTTGGACTGCAAGGAGATTCAACCAGTCCATTCTGAAGGAGATCAGCCCTGGGATTTCTTTGGAAGGAATGCTGCTAAAGCTGAAACTCCAGTACTTTGGCCACCTCATGAGAAGAGTTGACTCATTGGAAAAGACCCTGATGCTGGGAGGGATTGGGGGCAGGAGGAGAAGGGGACGACAGAGGATGAGATGGCTGGATAGCATCACTGACTCAATGGACGTGTGTCTCAGTGAACTCCGGGAGTTGGTGATGGACAGGGAGGCCTGGTGTGCTGCGATTCATGGGGTCGCAAAGAGTCGGACACGACTTGAGCGACTGATCTGATCTGATCTGAATGCTTTTTTCTGTTCCAAGATTCTATCCAGGTTACATTAAAATTAGTTGTCATGTACCTTTAGGCGTTTCTTAGCTATGAGTTTCTCTAATTTTCTTCAGTTAAAAAATTTCTGGGACTATTTACAATGTTGTGTTAGTTTCCAGTGCATAGCAAAGTGAGTCTGTTACACATATATCCACTCTTTTTCAGATTCTCTTCCCAAATAGACCATTACAGAGTACTGAGTTGAGTTCCCTGTGCTACACAGCTGGTCCTTGTTAGTTACCTATTTTATATATAATAGTGTGTATGTAAATCCCAATCCTCCAGTTTATCCCTGTCCCCCTCCTCCCCTCCCCCCCCCAGTAACCATACGTTTGGTTTCTATATCTGTAACTTTCTTTCTATTTTATAGGTAAGTTCCTTTGCCCCCTTCCTTTTTTAGATTCCACATATAATGATTTTCCCCATTTTTGATGGCATTGACAGCTTTGACATGTTTTGTAGGATCAGGACAGGTGTTTTATAAAATGCTCCTTTATTAGTTTTATGGAATATTTTTTCTTATGACGAGTCGGCTTGTAGGTTTGGAGGAAGACCATAGAGGTGCCATTTCATCACACTATATCAAAGGTATGATTTATCACTGTTGATGTTGACCTTGATCACCTGACAAATGTTGTCAGACTTCTCCACTATAAAGTTACTTTTTTAAAACCTTCTCTTCCATACTGAACTCTCTGGAAGGAAGTGCTATGGGCAGCTCCTACCTAAAGATTAAGGAGTTATATTCCTCCTCCTTGAGGATGGAGCATCTATATAAATTATTTGGAGTTTCTTTGCATGAGGGATTGATCTCTTCCTCCATATTTATTTATGATTTATAACAGCATAAGAACAACTATGTATTTTATATTTGGGGTTATAATCCAATATGACTTTTAAATTTATTTCTACAATTGTTCCAGCTTTAGCCATCAGGAGCTCATTCAGTTGGCTATGTTCCTTTGACATATCCCATCTTTGTATGTGTGTGTGTGTTCAAGCATTTCCTTCATTTCTGGTCCTACAACATGCTCCAGGCTCATCTTGTATGTTTTTACCCCAATCCTAGAGTCAGCCCTTTCTCCAAGGAGCTCTGGTCCCTTTTATTGGAAAATGGTATGGGAAAGCAAGACCTGAGCTTGTCCGTACAATATTGTCTTTTAATCCATGTACTCAGAATCTTGTATTTATTTAGATCTTTCTTTCATCAGTTTTGTAGTTTCACTCATATAGATCCTGTATATTTTGTTAGATGCATACCTTTGTTTTTGGTGTTAATGTTTTCTTGAATTTTAAGTTCCAACTGTTCATCGATGGTAGACAGGAACTTTCCTAAATTAACCTCGTCATTTGTGACCTTGCTATAATCAATTATTAATTCCATGAGTAGTTTTTGGTTTTTGGGGATGTTTTTCATAGATAATCACGTCACTTGAGAACAGTTTTACTTCTATTTCCTTTTCCTCTTATATTTGCTCACACTTTCAGTATGTTATGTACTTTTTATATTTCATATTTTCTGAGTTCTGTTACTCCTCTTCAAATCTTTTCTCCAATCACATTATTTCTGAGTTTTTCTGGTTTATGTTGTTCTATCTTCTAGCATTTAAAAAAATTTCCCTTGTTTTGAAATATTGGGTTACAGTTTTCATCTTTTTTGCTGTTTCATATTTTTATTATAACAGCTTTACATAGAATTCAATTATAATTCTTTTCATGGCACATTTTTACTTTAAATAAGCTATTCTATAGTTTTAAGAGACAGGTGTGTGTAGGATAGATTTTCTAGCTTCCAGAGCTTCCTTTTCTGATGTTTTCATAAAACGACACTTTTATATTCTGGTCATTTCTTAGCTCTGTCTTCTCTTCTCCCACTGTCATCTGGACCTTTTCTCTCTGCTTCTATGGTCTCTTATCTAATTTGGAATTCTACTCCCAGAAGTTTCCCCTTAGTGTTGGGCTCTTTTCCAAGAAGGAAGCTCAGGTTTATTAAGTTTTGAGAATTCATAGACCCCCCCACACCCCATGAGCACCTTCAGACCTTCCTGCTCATCCGTCTGTATTCACTCTGAAATTAGAGTCTGTCAGTTCTGCTGCTAATTTCATATTGATCTCCCTTGCTTGTCAGTGAATACCTGCTGGCAGTCAGAGGTTCTCATGGCCTTTGGCTACTCTGTTGTCTTCCCACTATTTCCTCTTACGCAGATTCTGATATTAAGTTGGAGGTTTGCTCCCACCTGTTCACATTTTGAACTTTAAAAGGATTCTTTCTTGTTGTAGCCATGATTTGTTCTTGTAATTACTGTCGTTTTGCTATCCTAGATGCTCTATCTGTTTTATGAGGAGATTCAGACCACACTGTCTCCAGTCGTCTTCCTAGAGTCTTCAATATTCACATATTACTCAGGATGGTGGGGGATACGGTATTTTTAAAAACATTTTTACAAGCTTTTTCTATATTTTTGAAGGCAATCCAAATGCAAGTTGAAATGATTACAGATGATAGGTTGATTCTGCCTTTTAGATACCTTTCATGTCATTTAAAATAGGCCTTTTTTTTTTTTTTGCTTAGCCTCAAATTAATATACCTACAAGTATAACTCTATTCCCATACCACCCCAACCTGCTGAAGAGTACTATCATACGTATAAAACATCAGAACTAGGCTTAAAATAATTTGTGATGACTGCTCTATGTTTTCAGGCCAAGCATCTTGGAGGAGCTCATCACTTTATTTATTACCATATTTGTGTCCTAACATTCTGATTTTATCTGTAGCCCTCTTCTCTACAATCTATAGCAGCAGTCTCTAACCTCTTTGGCACCAAAGACCAGTTTTGTGGAAGACCATTTTTCCATGGATGGTGGTGGTGGGAGGGAGACCGAGGGGGAATTGGTTCAGGTGATAATGTGAGCCACTGGGCGCCGTACATGAAGTTTTGCTTGCTACCACCCTTCACCTCCTGCCGTGCAGCCTGGTTCCTAACTGGTCCATGGCCCTGAGGGTTGGGGACCTGTGATCTACAGTCCAATTTAACAAACTGGCTGCTGTCTAAATGTGGTCCAAGACATGCTTTGCTTAGTACTTAAAAACAAACAAAATAAGTTACCAACACTTAAAAATCAGATTTCATATAGAAGACCAGACCTCTGGCTGCTCTTAAAAAATTGAGCTCTGATGGCATTAGGCCCACTACTTGGAACTTGTTCCCTGATTAAACAGAGACTATGCTCTCAGGCTTGTGGCACTTTTCTTCTAGGCAGCTTGTGCCATTTACCTTCTAGTCATAATAGACATTAAAGGTTTGTAACCTATGATCTAGCATCTCTGATTTCAACCTCTGATGTTGGCTTGAAATACCAAATATGTGCTGATAATTTCTAGATCTGTTTCTACTTAGATGTTCTGCAGACTCCCCAGAACCCATATATTCAAAACCAAACTAATTTTTTAAAAACCTAATTTTCTTCTACTATTTGCCAAATGATCCAGTTAACAGAATTACATTCCTACAGTTGTCCAAATTAGAACTCAGATGGTAAAGAATCTGCCCGCAATGCAGGAGACCCAGGTTCAATCCCTGAATTGGGAAGATCCCCTGGAAAAGGAAATGGCAACCCACCAGTATTCTTTCCTGGAAAATCCCAAGGGCAGAGGATCCTGGCAGGCTGCAGTCCCTGGGGTCACAAAGAGTCAGACATGACTGAGGGGCTAACACAGTTGTCTAAATTAGAAAAACCCTTAGGGTCAGTCTTTCCTCCTCCTTTCTCATCCTACCCACTGCTTATCAGTCATGTACCAAACTATGACATGCCTTTGTTTTCACTGTTCCCAATATTTAAAATACTTTTCCATCTTGATAACTGGAGAACTTCTATTTACTTTCTAAGATAGAACAAATTATTCAGTTTCTGAAACTATGTCACTCACCTCCAGGAACATTTAGTTGCTCCTTTCCATGTACAGGCATCTCAAGTACATTATACTGTATGATATTTAACACCAGCTCTCCCACTAGACTAAGGATTCCTCAAGAACAAAGATCACGATTTAGTTACCTTTGTATCAACAATACTAAGACAGAAAAACATGGGACTCAATAAGTATGTCAAATAAATAAATGAGTTTTACAAATTAATGAAAACAATACTGTTTCATATTATGGTTTTTGCCTTCCTGTATTTTCTATATGCTTTCTGTATGTTTGGTTAAATTGTCCATTTTTTGCTAGTGCTTGCTTTGGATGATACTAGAATCATTTTAAAATTCACATCCTATGACTATAAAGTTAAGGGCTATGTCAAAAGAAAACATGTAAGTAACTTAAAATTTTTGTTTTAATGAGGCTATCAGGTATTAGCCCTGAAAAATATATAATTATTCATAAAACAGATCCCTGAGGGGCAACTGAACAGCTGTTGAAAGTTCTGGCACATCACTATGCCAGCCTGAGCTTAATGACCTACATGTGAAGGGCTAAATATCCAATTACTAATCCTCCCTCAGCTACTCTTTGGCCTGATATGGAGGTAGCTGAAAAAAGATGCCCTACTAACAGATCAGAAATGGATCCAGACTTCCTTGCCAATTCTTAGTTAAAAGATCTTTTCGACTTGACATAATGAGGAAACAAAGAGTGCCCTACAACCATGTTGCAGTTACAGTTTTTCAAGTAAAATTCGACGGTTTAAAGCAAGAGTGATTTCAGTTTTGTAACTAAATTTACAGAAATTTTAATTCTTTCAGAAAAGTCAAATCTGGAATTTAATTTCCTATTCACAGAAACCTTTAAACATGTTAGAATGTTTCCAAATATCAAGTATAAATCACTCCAGAGTTCTTTCCATACTGAGAGGGCAGTCTTCTATTCACTGATTCAAACATCATTCTTATCTTCGAATTCTGCAATAATCACTTATTAGAAGTAGGACCAAATTAAAAACTAAATAGAAAATGACCATCAACCAGATTAGGTTACAGCTCTCCCTCAGGTGACTTGATCTATATATATATCAAAAAGATTACATAGGAAAGTCAGGCATTATAAACAATGAAACGTCACCCGATGTCTTACAAAACAGTATATGAAAAACAGCTCAAAGAATGAATGGAGAGTAAGACTTATGGTTGTAAGGTAGAAAAGGCGTAAACATTCTAGATTTAATTACCTCTTACTGGGAGCTTGATTCACTTTTAAAATCTAATTTTCCACTTGAGTTGTGTAAAATTATGTGATACTGAAAACCTCCTGTATTATAAATACAAATAATTTAGGCAAGAGATGCTTTCTTCTCATCTCAAACGTGGAAGAATTATAAGCCCTTTATTAGTGTTGGTCATTTTTAAGAGTAGGAATGTCTTAACATCCCTTGCCATGCCCACGAGGATAAATGAATAAATGCCGGCAGGTGTATGCCTGCCTTGAATTGGAAAAACAGGTATTATTACTCAAACACCTCCCACTCCAGAAACGCTAACCCCAGACCCCGCCCCACACAAACCCCGCCCCTTTCTCCCACTGCGGGTCCGGAGTTGGCGCAGTGGGCTGACGTAAGACGTAACCTCCGTAGCCTTCTACGTGTAGCTACCGGCTCTGCCTCTGGGAGTTGAAGTTTCCGAAAGAGGACCTTCTCGAGTGGTAAAGACCACTACAAAAAGCTTTCTGAGAGGTTATCAGATTTCCCGACAACTCCTCTGTTCGGTAAGTGTCTTGGCGCGGAGGCTTGCGCTCATCTACCTTTTGATATAATCCGGGAGCAAAAGGAGCGCGTGCCGATCCCGCCTTCCACTAGCAATAGGGCTTCCGGGCAAGAGGTAAGTGGGATAATGGAAAATGGTAGCAAAGACCCAGCTCCGGAAGGAAGTGACGTCAGAGAGAGCGCGCCCCTTCGGCTCGCCAAACAGCTTTCTGATTCGTCGGCTGCAAATTAACCCCGCCTCTGGAATGCGTCCACGCATTTGAGACATGGAGGCGAGAGTCGGGCTCGGCTCTGGTCACTAATATAGGACCTCTTGCTGTCGACTTCTGTTTGGGGTCAAGATACGGGTCCTAGTATGTGAAGTGTGTTCGCTTCCCAAGAATGAAGGGAGAGGGAAATCTGGACTCTGAAAGGCCGGGAAACGAGTTGTGGTTGTGCCACTTATTGGCAAGTGACCGTGGGCAAGTCGCTTTTCGTCTTTAAACCTCGTTTTTCCTCATTTTCCTCATTTTTCCTACGAGGGCTGATGTCTCTGAGCGCTGTGAAATGTGGGGAGAGGCCAGGGGAAAGTTGCTGCAGGTGCTGTTAGGCCCCACCGTGGTGAGCTGAGGACTATTTTAAGAAGTCCAAGGTGTTACTGAATTTCCCTGAAACATTTTGTGTTTAAATTCAGGAATTTTTCTAGAGGTACACAGAGGATAGCAACAGCACATTTCTCGCTTTTTTTGTTTGTTATAAATCCTCCGCCTTTCCCCATCATGGCCCAGGCCTCTGCCTAAGGGACCTCACAGCTGAACCGAGTCGTTATTGCAAATCTGGCCCTCGCGTTTTAAAAAAGGATATTCCTTCTTTACCACCGTTAGGTCATTTAATTCCGTTCTGCGGTTATTTCGACATTCCTTTGGATGTTTCTGGAAAGGAGGCTGTGTTATAAATTATTAAGACTTTAGCCCAATCAATAAAGCCATGATTTTTTTTTTGTTTTTAAACTTTCGGCCAGTCACACTCATAATGTGTAATCTCCCTGCCAGGAGTTGTGCTGAGAAGTGGAAATACAAGGATAATAGAGATACAATTTTTTTAATCTATCCCACACAAAATTGCCTTAGTCATCTTTATCCATAGTTTCATAAAACCACCAGATAATCTATATCTAACTAAACGAACCATTTAAAAAAATTCAGTGCTCAAGTAAACTAAATTTGGCACAATTATTTCTGTAATTGCTACAAAGTTGGTTGAACCTGGTGAATGAATTAAAATGTGCAGTGAATAGCACTGCATGTGAGGGACGAATGCAAACTCTGCCATGGTGTTTATATTTTACTTAACAGGTTAATCTGAACAAACTAGTGCATAGTTAAATGCTTACCGTATGTTACAGGCAGTAGGAGTTGGTATATGTCTTTGTAAAGTGTGTTGAAAGCAATAATGAAAGGATCTCAATCTAGCATCATTTGATGCTTGATCATTGCATCATTCCCTGCAATGTATCTAGCTTATTCAAAGCTTTAAAAACTTTTCTTTTACTACATTCCTTTTTCTTAATTGAAAATAACTTTTAAAATAGCAGTGATAATGATATTGACAAGCTCATGACCTTTGTATTTGATAGGCTTTTTAAAAATATTAGTATGCAATGATAAGCAAATTAAATTTAACTTGGACTTCTTGGGAAAGGCGAAAGCTCCCCCTGGTGTGCATGAGTTGTAAAATTTTACTGTACTTTGTTATATTAAAATTTTCACAGTCTAGAGCCAATCAACACTTGCTCTTTTGATCATAGTAGGAAACTAGTGAAAACCGATGCCACTGATGATAGAAATATTCTCTCCTACAATATTAATCAATTTCATGAAGAAAGCAATTTGTTTCCTCTGATTTTTAATTGTGCCTTAAAGTCTGCACGTTTGGCTTGTGTTCCTCCATGCCAAGTCGCTTCAGTTGTGTCCGACAGTTTGCGACCCTGTGGACTGTAGCCCAGTTTCCTCTGTGCGAGGATTCTCCAGGCAAGGATACTGGAGTAGGTTGCTATGCACTCGTCCAGGGAATCTTCCTGACCAGGGATGGAACCCACGGTGTGTTGGCCGGCAGGTTTTATTAGTTTTTTTTTTTACCACTAGTGCCACCTGGGAAACCCGCACATTTAGCTTAAGGGGCAGGTTTAGCTTATGTTTTCTATATTGTTTTGGATATATTCATTGCTAATTTTTATTCATGTGTTTATTTTTGGAAAGGAAATAAAAGTGATCCTCGGAATCACAATTCATGTTTAAAATTTTTCTTATCTTTTCAGGCTTACTGTGTTCCCTCTGTCTCCTGTTTCTTGAGTAGTAACCTTATTTTCTAGATTAAAAAAAGTTAATGAATGTGCTCAAGGTTCTACATTTACCTCCAGTTACCTTTTTGGCCTATGTTTCTCTCAAGCTGTTACTCACATTTTTTAAATGCTCAGACATACGATTTTTTTCATTTTATTTTTCTGTCTGAACTCTGAATCAGATTGTGAGGTTGTCTTCTAATTCATCAATTACCTCTTGGACTCCAATAATCTGGAGTTTGCCTCGTATGTTGAAATTTTTATGACTTCACTTCCTGGTTTCCAAATTGGTCCTTTTTTTTTTTTTTAATGAATTCTTGTTTTGCTATTTTTATGCCCGTTTTTGTGTATCAATTTCTCAATTTTTGTTTTTATGGTTATTATTCTTCATTAACTCTTTTTTTCCCTCATTTCCTGTCCTTTTATAATTTTGCTTTGCAGACTCATCTGGAATGGAATTATAGCTTTCCTTTCCAAACTACCTCTGTCTGCTACTGATTTTGTGGTTCCTTCCACCCCATGACCCTTTTCAGTGCTTCAGACCAATAGCAGAGCCTATATCTGTGATTGAGAATTTCAGTCATATTGTACGTTCATATGTCACCTCATATCTGGGCCCAGGTTGTAGCCAAAAGGCTGGTGTCTGTTTCCCCCAAGTAGTCAGCTTTGTATAAGCTATCTTTAATTTTACCTGTTGTTAGGCATTTTTTCTTGGAAAGAGGAGCCTCACCCCTAACACCAGTGTAAGGGTTCATCTTAAATTGCCTCCCATCTGTCTCCCATCCTCTGTCTTGTATTATTATTTTTCTCTTTAAAGATAGGAAAACTCTCAGCTGTTTTAACACAGCAGACCTTGTTCTTAATTTGGAGAAAAGCTATACTTTTTTTGTTTCCCCTTTTAATATTTTATCTGCCATTGTCATGTGTTGCAAGCTTGGAAGGCAGGATGTCACAGACATAAACTTTTGGCAGTGATCTCTAGGAAGTTTCCTGATTGTTTTTTTTTTTTTGGTGCACTGGCATACAAGTAGAACCAAAGGGTTTTTCCCGTCCATTACCTTTTGGTGACACAGGTCTTCCCCGAGCCTTTCAACAGCAGGTGGGTGAAAGCAACACAGCTCTTTAACATTGTTTGGAAATTCCCATTTTCTAAATAAGACTTTGGATTTCTAGAAGACAGTAGAGTTGGATGTGGGCTTGAATCTTCGCTCCATTACTTCATTCAACAAGTATTTGCGGACCTATTTTGTGCAACATTTGCTGTAGGTGCCTTGTTTCTTAGGAATTATATAAGAGCTTTGTAACTTTGGGCAAGTAATCTTTGTACCTCTTCCTTTGCAAAGTAGGCATATATGACTACCCCTTAGGGTTTTTTTTTATGGAGAAGGAAACGGCAACCCACTCCAGTATTCATGCCTGGAAAATCCCATGGACCAAGGAGCCTGGTGGGCTACAAACCATGGGGTCGCAAAGAGTCAGACACGACTGAGCGACTTCTGTGTGTAGGGTTTTTTAAGAGAGTAAATTAGATAATAACTTTTTTATTAAGTATAGTAAGAATTAATAAATGTTTGATGTTACAATTTTCATTGCCTTTAGAAGCCCTTTATAATATCACACTCACTCATTTATTCGTTCTACCTGTACGTAATAAGCGTCTACAAAGTGCTTGGCACTGTGTTAGCGTTGCCAGTGTAATGTTGGGCAAAAGCAGATGTTAGCCCTGCCGAGTGAACTTTCCAGTGGAGAGTCAAAGTTGAGTTGTCATTTCTAGGAGATGATCTCCCTTAAAAGAAGTGTTTCAGTTCAGTCTCTCAGTCGTGTCTGACTCCTTGCCACCCCATGAATCGCAGCACACCAGGCCTCCCTGTCCATCACCAACTCCCAGAGTTCACCCAAACCCATGTCCATTGAGTCAGTGATGCCATCCAACCATCTCATCCTCTCTCATCCCCCTCTCCTCCTGCCCTCAGTCTTTCCCAGCATCAGGGTCTTTTCCAATGAGTCAGCTCTTTGCATGAGGTGGCCAAAGTATTGGAGTTTCAGCTTCAACATCAGTCCTTCCAGTGAACACCCAGGACTGATCTCCTATAGGATGGACCAGTTGGATCTCCTTGCAGTCCAAGGGACCCTCAAGAGTCTTCTCCAACATCACAGTTCAAAAGCATCAATTCTTGGGCGCTCAGCTTTCTTCACAGTCCAACTCTCACATCCATACATGACCACAGGAAAAACCATAGCCTTGACTAGATGGACCTTTATTGGCAAAGTAATGTCTCTGCTTTTTAATATGCTATCTAGATTGGTCATAACTTTCCTTCCAAGGAGTAAGCGTCTTTTAATTTCATGGCTGCAGTCACCATCTGCAGTGATTTTGGAGCCCAGAAAAATAAAGTCAGCTACTGTTTCCCATCTATTTGCCATGAAGTGATGGGACCAGATGCCATGATCTTAGTTTTCTGATGTTGAGCTTTAAGCCAACTTTTTCACTCTTCTCTTTCACTTTCATCAAGAGGCTCTTTAGTTCTTCACTCTCTGCCATAAGGGTGGTGTCATCTGCATATCTGAGGTTATTAATATTTCTCCCAGCAATCTTGATTCCAGCTTGTGCTTCCTCCAGCCCAGCGTTTCTCATGATGTACTCTGCATATAAGTTAAATAAGCAGGGTGACAATATACAGCCTTGATGTACTCCTTTTCCTATTTGGAACCAGTCTGTTCTATGTCCAGTTGTACCTGTTGCTTCCTGACCTGCATACAGGTTTCTCAAGAGGCAGGTCAGGTGGCCTGGTATTCCCATCTCTTTCAGAATTTCTCACGGTTTGCTGTGATCCACACAGTCAAAGGCTTTGGCATAGTCAATAAAGCAGAAATAGATGTTTTTCTGGAACTCTCTTGTTTTTTCTATGATCCAGTGGAAAAAAGTGGTTGGTGGCATAAAGAAAACTTGTGAACTCTTGTATTCCTAGATGATTCTTCCCCCTCTTAGTAATTTTGCAGTGAAGTAACATGTCAGGGCTTTGCTCTAGCCCCTAAATCATACATCTTAAAATTTCTTGTCTTGCAGTCAAAATTTGATAAACTTTCTAACTTTTCTTAGGTACCCCATATGTCCTATTACATCATTGCATGTTTAAAGAAGGCAAGAACCATGTAATGAAACTGCTGCTCAAATTATGTTCTGTGAAGTTCTTTTCTTTCCAGTCTCTGAATTGTGGCGATTGTTCTTTTTCCTTTTAGATGTTGGCTTCTCTGCACAGACTTGTTAGCTATCCCTGTGAAAGGGAAGAATTACCCATTTTTGTGTAAGACTGATAGAATATTGCAGACTTCATGCTTAGTCTTTGATAGGGATAAAGAACACATATTCTTAAGCTATGGTGTTAATAATTAAAGAGAAAAGATATTTCAGTATTTCTATCATTTTCCCTGCTCTAAAGGCAAGTTTAGCTCTAAACAGTGGATGTAAAGATGTGGGTTGTAGTTTAGTTGCTAAGTCGTGTCTGACTCTTGCAACCCCATGGAGTGTGGCTCGCCAGAATCCTCTGTCCGTGGGACTTTACTTTCCAGGCAAGAATACTGGAGTGGGTTGCCATTTCCTTCTCCAGGGGATCTTCCCGACACACAGATCGAACCTGGGTCTCCTACACTGCAGGTAGATTCTTTGCCAACTGAGCTACCAGAGTGGGTGGTTAAATCTAAATAAGATGTTTAAGATGGCCCTGAGTTACAGAGTCAGTTTACATATTATGTAAACTGATTACAGAGTCAGTTTACATATTTTGTTTTTCAGCTGTGACTTAAGTGAAAAATTTATAATTACATATTTATAATGAAATATGTTTGGGGGCAACTCAATTTGTTTTCTGTACTGTCCAAAATTTAGAAATGTATAGCATACCTTGTGTCAAAAATCAATTGTTGAGTGTCCACCCAGATAGTGAAATTAACACTTTTCCTGTATGACAGTATTAAAAACAAGTACAAAAATGTGCTTTCCATATCTTTAAAAAAAATAATATGTTTTTCTTTTATAAAACTATGTTTTCATTATATAAAATTTGGAAAATGCAGAAAGCCATGGGTGGGTCAGAATTAAAACGTGTGTGTATATGTGTGTGTGTGTGTGTGTGTGTGTATATATATACACACACACATATATATATATAAAGAAAATTGAACATTTTTTGTTTTGATTTTCTTATTTAACATAATTATTTCCCTTTATCACTAAATAATATTGAGAAACATTTTTCTTGGCTGCTTAGTATTCCAATCCAGTGTTATAGGTGAACTGTAATTTATATTTAGTCCCCATTTGGTGATATTCTAATTTTTTATTGTTAAAAATAGCAGTAATACATGTATTCTTTTCTATTTATTTTGTTTATATTTCTAATTAATTTACAGGAATTCTAAGGAAATAAATTATTGTAAGAAAGAGTATCAACATTTTAAATCTCTTCAAACATACAGGTCTGAGTAGTCTTCTGGGAAAATTGTTCTGTGCTGCCAATAGTGTATGAAAATAGCCCATTTCATCAAATGATCTTTGCCAGTAAATGACGATTGATTGCCTAAATTTGCACTTTTTTCATTACTAATATGGTTTCATTTTAATCGCATCCTTTGGTCTTTTTTTTTTTACTTTTTTTTTTGGTTGTAAATCATCTGTTCATGTCAGAGTTGCTTTTCAATTTTTCAGAGGCATCAAATAATGTCATCTGAAATGTTGCCAGCATTTAGTGAGACTTGTAATGTTGAAAGACAGAAAAACTTAAGTGAAGATGGAGAGCAAAATCAGAAGCCCGGATCAAGTGAAAGGTTTCAACCAATATCTAAACGGCAAATGAAGAAGCTAATGAAACAGAAACAATGGGAAGAACAACGAGAACTCCGCAAGTATGTATAAAAATGCATATATTCTACCCCTATTTAGAGATATGGAATGTTGAACCTTCAATATAGTAATTATGCAGTTACATAATTATGCAATAGTAATTATGTTAATTAAATTGGGACTGTACATATTGTTAGCTCACTTTGTCAGTTGGCTACTAAAACTGTTTTAAATTGTTTTCTTTTTTTTAGCAGTGTTGCTGAATTTACACAATACACTTTTCTCACCCACACGTATTGTGAGTAGCACCCCAATTTCTAAAGTAACCAGTTTATAAAAAGGATATAGTTAGCATCCATGTCCTAGATATGGAACAAAAATAATCATCTCAGAAAGGTCAAGTTTGGGCCTAACATTGATTTTGCTAGAACTATTACAGGTTTTGGTAAGAGCAGTTAGGCTTAAGCTGTTATTGTAGAAAGATAAAATTTATTAGAAAATTAATTGTTGATGTAGATGAGAGAAAAACCTGAGGTTTTTTTTTTTTTTTTCATAATTTTACTTTTAAAAAAATGGGAGCAGCTTTTTCTTAAAAAAGAACTTTTATTTTTATTGAAGAGCTTCCCTGGTGGCTCAGATGATAAAGAATCTGCCTGCAATGTGAGAGACCTGGGTTTGATCCCTGGGTTGGGAAGATTCCCTGGAGAAGGGAATGGCTACCCACTCCAGTCTTCTTGCCTGGAGAATTCCATGGACAGAGGAGCCTGGTGGGCTGCAGTCCATGGGGTTGCAAAGAGTCAGGCACTACTGAGTAACTAACACTTTTTTCTTCATTTTATTTTTATGGGCTTCCCTGGTAGCTCAGAGGGTAAAGAATCCGCCTGCAATGCAGGAAACCTGGGTTTGATCCCTGGGTTAGGAAGATCCCTTGGAGAAGGGAATGGCTACCCACTCTAGTATTCTTGACTGGAGGAATTCCACAGACAGAGGAGCCTGGCGCACTGCAGTCCATGGGGTCACAAAAAGTCAGACACGACTGAGCAACTAACACTTTATTTTTCATAGTTAATTCACATATATATATATATATATATATATATATGTGTGTGTGTGTGAAATATATATATATGAAAAAGTGAATATGTTAGTTGCTCAGTTGTATCCAACTGTGCGACCCCATGGAGTGTGGTCCGCCATGCTCCTCTGTCCATGGAATTCTCCAGGCAAGGGTACTGGAGTGAGTTGCCATTTCCTTCTCCAGGGGATCTTCCTGACCCAGGGGTCAAACTTGGGTCTACCATATTCTGTGCAGATTCTTTACCATCTGAGCCACCAGGGAAGCCCCATATATACATATACATACATACTTTTTCAGATTCTTTTCCATTATAGATAATTACAAAACATTGAATATAGTTCCTTGTGTGATACAGTAGGTCCTTGTTGGTGGTGCTAATGGTAAAGAACCCGACTGCCAATGCAGAACATGTGTAAGACATGGGTTTGATCCCTGGGTTGGGAAGATCCCCTGGAGAAGGGCATGGCAACCCACTCCAGTATTCTTGCCTGGAGAATCCCATGGACAGAGGAGCCTGGCAGACTATAGTCCTTAGGGTTGCAGTGAGTTGGACACAACTGAAGTGACTGAGCACAGAATGTGTATGTTAATCCCAAACTCCTAACTTTTCTTCCTACGCCCTTACTATCCACTCTTATAACCGTAAGTTTCTTTTCTGTGTCTGTGTGTCTACTGCTGTTTTGTAAATAACTTTATTTATATCACTTTTTTTAGATTCCACATGTAAGTGCTAACATATTTGTCTGAGTTACTTCACTTATGATAATCTCTAGATCCATCCATGCTGCTGCAAATGGCATTATTTCATTCTTGCTTATAGCTGGGTAACATTGCATTGTGTATATATACCACGTCTTCTTTCTCCATTCATTTGTCAGTGAACATTTAGATGCTTCTGTGTCTTGGTTTTTGTAAACAGTGCTTCTATGAATGTTGGGGGTGTATGTATCTTTTTTAATTAGAGTTTTCTTTGGCTATATGCCCAGGAGTGGGATTGCTGGACCATATGGTAACTCTATTTTCAGTTTTTTAAGGAATCTTTATACTGTTTTCTGTAGTGGCTGCACAAATTCACATTCTCAACAACAATGTAGGAGGGCTCCCTTTTCTCTTCATCCTCTAGCAGTTGTTATTCATAGACATTTTGATGATGGCCATACTGACTGGTGTGAGGTGATATGATAGTTCATTGTAGTTTGATTTGCATTTCTCCAAAGCAACATTGAGCTCCTTTTTATGTGCCTATTGGCCATCTGTATGTTTTCTTTAGAGAAATGTCTGTTTAGGTCTTCTGCTCAATTTTCGTTTGGGTTGTTCAGTTTTGTTTTGTTCTATTTTAATATTAAGCTGTATGAGCTTTTTGTTTATTTTGGAAGCAAATTCTTGTTAGTTACATCATTTGAAAATATTTACTCCCTGCCCATATGTTGTATTTTAATTTTGTTGATGGTTTCTTTTCCTGTGCAAAAACTTTTAAGTTTATTTTTATGTTTATTTTTGTTACTCTAGGAGGTGGATCAGAAAAGATCTTGCTGTGATGTATGTCAAAGTTTTCTGCCTATATTTTTCTCTTAAGAGCTTTATAGTATCTGGCCTTATATTTAGGTCTTTAATCCATTTTGAGTTTATTTTCGTGTATGGTGTTAGGGAGTGTTCTAGTTTCATTCTTTTCCTTGTAGCTATTCAGTTTTCCCAAGACCGTTTACTGAAGAGACTGTCTTTCCTCCTTCCTGTACTCTTTTCTTCATCATAGATTAATTGATATTAATTAATTGACATGTTTCTGGGCTTTCTGTTTCATTGATGTATGTGCCTCTATTTTTGTGCCAGTGTGATGCTGTTTTGATGATTATAGCTTTGTAGTATAGTCTGAAGTCAGGGAAGATGATTCCTCCAGCTTCATCCTTTTTTCTCAGGATTATTTTGGCTATTCAGGGTCTTCTGTGTTTCCATACAAGCTTCAGAAAATTTTGTTCTAGTTCTGTGAAAAATGCCATTGATATTTTGATACGAATTGCACCGAATCTATGGATTGCTTGCATAATATGGTCATTTTCCCAATATTAATTCTTCTAATCCAAGAACACGGTATATCTTTGTATCTGTGTAATCTTCAGTTTCTTTCATCAGTGTTTTATAGTTTTCAGAGTTTAGGTCTTTTGTCTCCTTAGGTTGGTTTATTCCTGGCATTTTATTCTTTTTGATGAGATGGTAAAATGGGACTGTTTCCTTAATTTCTCTTTTTGATGTTTGTTGTGTGTAGAAATGCAATCGATTTCTGTGTATTAATTTTGTATCCTACAACTTTACCAAATTCATTGTTGAGCTCCAGTTATTTTCTTTTAGCATCCTTAGGATTTTTTGTATACAACATTGTGTTATCTGGAAACAATGACAGTTTACTTTTCCAATTTGGATTCATTTTACTTCTTTTTCTTTTGCCTGCTGTGGCTAGGATATCTGAATCTATGTTGAATAACAATTTTACTTTTTTTTACATATGGTTATAATTGTTGCTTGAAAATCATGTAGGGAAATGATAAAAGTAAAATTTTTTATAACTCTCAAACTCAGTATTTTAAGTTTTCTAAGTACATATAATGGACTGTGTGCTGTGCTGTACTTAATCACTCAGTTGTGTCTGACTCTTAGTGAACCCATGAACTGTAGCCCACCAGACTCCTCTGAAATTGGAATTTTCCAGACAAGAATACTAGAGTGGGTTGCCATGCCCTCCTTCAGGGGATCTTCCCAGCCCAGGGATCGAACCTTGAACCCAGGTTTCCTGCATTGCAGGTGGATTCTTTACCAGCTGAGTTACCAGGGAAGCCCCATATAACGTGCTACCAATAATAAATGAACTTATAGTTCAGATCTGTGTAAAAAATATTTTGCTTTTGCAGACTCATTTATTGTGTAAAACTTTTAGACTATCTAAAATTTCTGGTATTTGACAATTTTTGATCCACAGAAGTAGCAGTTTTTTATGATTTAGCCTACTGATTTTAAAATAATTTTTTTTTTGTTTAGAAAAGTTTTGTAAATATCCAAATAACAAAAAGTTGTTTTCTACTAATTTTAGACAAAAACGGAAGGAAAAACGCAAGAGAAAGCAATTAGAGCGACAATGTCAACCTGAGTCAAATTCAGATGGAAGTGACAGAAAACGTATTCGAAGAGATGTTGTTCACAGCCCACTCCGCCTTATCATTGACTGCAGTTTTGACAGCTTGATGGTATTAAAGGTATCATGAATCATTGTCAGAAAAATCCTGTAGCTGAACTAGGTTTAATAACTCTTGCTTTAATATGTAATATTACTTTGATATAATTTATGTACTAAAATGCATCTTTTTTTCTTAATTGTGGTTTTTAATGTACATAACAAAGTTTACCATCTTAACCACTTTTAAGTGTACAGTTCAATAGCGCTAAGTACACTTATGTTGTGCAGCCAATCTCCAGAACTCTTTTTCATCTTACAAAACTAAAACTCTATACCCATTGAACAACCATTTCCATTCCCCTTCCCTGAGCCCTTGGCATCGCCATTCTACTTTCTGTCTCTATGAATTTGTCTACTCTGTGTATCTCATATAAGTGGAATCCTACTTTCGTGACAGATTTTTTTCACTGAGCATTATGTCTTCACTGTTCTGTGCTCAGTTGTTCAGTCATGTCTAACTCTCTGTAACCCCATGGACTGTAGCCCACCAGGCTCCTCTGTCCATGGGATTTCCCAGGCGAGAATAACGGAGTGGGTGGCCATTTCTTACTCCAGGGGATCTTCTGACCCAAGGATGGAGCCCATGTCTCCCACATTGACTGGCGGGTTCTTTACCACCGCACCCCTTAGGAAGCCCCTGCATTGTAGTGTGTGTCAGGATTCCCTTACGTTTTAAGCTTGAACACTATTTTAGTGTGTATATAAACCACTTTTTATTTATTCATTCATCTGTTGTCAGTGGACATTTATGTTGCTTCCATCTCTAGGCTATTTTGTTGGTTTCCTGTGTGTATGTGTTTTTTAAACTATTTTATTGAAGTATAGTTGATTTACAATGTTGTGTTAGTTTCTATTGTAAAGTGACTCAGTTATGCATTTATATATATGTATATATATACACACATTTATCCTTTCTCATATTCTTTTCCATTATGATTACAAGATATTGAATATAGTTTGCTGTGCTATACGGTTGTACCTTGTTGTTATCCATTCTGTGTGTAGTAGTTTGCATCTGCTAAATCCCAGATCCCCAGTTATCTCTCTCTCACCCCTTGGCAAGCACAAATCTATTCTCTGTCTGTTTGTTTCTGTTTTGTGGATAAGTCCATTTATGTCATATTTTTAGATTCACATAGAAGTGACACACATTTGTCCTTCTGCCTGACTCACTTCACTTAGTATGATAGTCTCTTTAAGTCCATCCGTGCTGCTGTAAATAGCATTATTTCTTTTCTTATGGCTGAGTAGTATCCCATTATATAAATGTACCATGTCTTCTTTTTTTTCTTAACTGGAGTATAGTCACTGTAAAATGTTGTATTGGTTTCTAGTGTACAACAGTGTGAATCAGCTATATGTATGTGTATATCCCCTCCCTCTTGAACCGTCCATCCCGCCTGTCTACGTCATCACAGAACACTGGGCTGAGCTCCTTGTGTTTACACGACAGCTTCCCACTAGGTACTCGTTTTACATGTGGTTGTGCATACTCTTTCAGTTTCACCCTCTCCTTCCCCCTGTGTCCACAAGTCCATTTTTTATATCTGTGTCTTCTATTCCTGCCCTGCAAATAGGTTTGTCAGTGCCATTTTTCTAGATTCCACATATATGCATTAATATATTTGTTTTTCTCTTTTTCTTACTTCACTCTGTATGACAGACTCTAGGTTCATTCACATCACTACAAAAGACCCAATTTCTTTCCTTTTATGGCTGAGTAACATTCCATTGTATGTATGTACCACATCGTCTTTATTCATTCATCTGATGAAGTATATTTACGTTGCTTGCATGTCCTATTGTAATTGTAAATAGTGCCGCAGTGAACATTGGGATATATGTATATTTTTGAATTATGGTTTTCTCTGAATGTATGCTCAGGAATGGGATTGCTGGATCATATGGTAATTCTGTTTTTAGTTTTTTAAGGAACCTCCATACTATTCTCCATAGTAGCTATTCCAGTTCATGTTCCCACCAACAGTGTAGGAGGATTTCTTTTTCTCTACATCCTCTTCAGCGTTTATTGTTTGTAGATTTTTTGATGATGGCCATTCTGACAGGTGTGAGATGATACCTCATTGTAGTTTTGATTTGCATTTCTCTAATAATTAGTGATGTTGAGCATCTTTTCATGTGCTTTTTAGCCATCTGTATGTCTTCTTTGGAGAAATGTCAGTTTAGATCTTCTGCCCATCTTTTGAGTTGTTTGTTTTGATATTGAGCTGCAAGAGCTGTTGTATTTTTTTTGGAGATTAATCCCTCGTCGATTGCTTCTTTTGCAAATATTTTCTCCCATTCTGAGGGTTACCTTTTTTGTTTATGGTTTCCTTTGCTGTGCAAAAGTGTTTAAGCTTAATTAGGTCCTATTTGTTTATTTTTGTTTCTATTTTCATTACTTTAGGAGGTGGATTGGAAAAGATCTTGCTGTGATTTATGTCAAAGAGTGTTCTGTCAATATTTTCCTCTAGGAGTTTTATACTACCTGGCCTTACATTTAGCTCTTTAATCCATTTTGAGTTTATTTTTGTGTATGTTTTTAGGAAGTGTTCTATTTTATTCTTTTTCTTGTAGCTATTCAGTTTTCCCAGCACCACATATGGAAGGGACTGTCTTCCCTCCATCATGTACTCTTGCTTCCTTTGTCATAGATGAGTTGATGATGGATGCATGGGTTTATTTCTGGGCTTTCTGTCCTGTTCCATCAATCACTATGTCTGTCTTTGTGCCAGTGCCATACAGTTTTGATGACTGTAGCTTTCTTTGTAGTATAACCTGAAGTCAGGGAGCCTGATTCCACCAGCTCTATTTTTCCTTCTCAAGATTGTTTTGGCTCTCCAGGATCTTTTGTTTTTCCATGCAAATGGTAAAATTTTTTGGTTCTAGTTCTGTGGCAAATGCCATTGGTAATTCAATAGGGATTGCATTGAATTTGTAGATTACTTTGGGGAGTGTAGTCATTTTCACAGTATGGATTCTTCCAATCAAAGAACATGGTATACTATCTCTCCATCTGTTTGTGTCACACATCTTTGATGTCTGTCATCAGTATCTTCTCGTTTTCTGCGTCCAGGTCTTTTCCCTCCTTGGGTAAGTTAATTCCTGGTATTTTTTTCTTTTTGATGAGATGGTAAATGGGACTCTTTCCTTGATTGCTCTTTCTCATCTTCTGTTGTTAGAGTATAGGAATGTATATTCTACCCAGTAGGGCTCTCATTCAGATTCAGCAGAGAAATCAAAAGCTTTACAGACAAGCAAAAGCTAAGAGAAGTCAGCACCACCAAACCAGCTTTACATACTAAGTTGGGACTTGCCTGGTGGTCCAGTGGTTAAAACTCCTCACTTCCAATGTGGAGGGGCACAGGTTTGATCCCTGCTTAGGGAGCTAAGATCCCACATGCTGCACAGAGTGGCCAGAAAAAAAACCAACTTTTAGATTTTAAAAAAATTGTTTTTTAAATTTTTTCCTTAAAAAATGCTTCCTAAGTTAAGCTTTTCGAAATCTGTGGCCCTAAATTAAAGTATTAAATAGCTAATAACTTGCTTTTATTTATATGTATATGTATAGACAGAGGGAAAGACAGGTACTGTAATAGGTTATGAAACTCAGTAACTGCATACTAATCGTAAAGAGCTGTAGGGGGTTTTGTTATTAATCCTAACTGAAAGGAAGGGGAAAAATATGATTGGCTTAAGAGGATTATTTAATAGTCTGAGAAACTTGGTTGTTTAAACAATGCTACTATGTTTTAATTACTTTCTAAACTTTTTTAACTTGTGAAAATTTTAATACTATGGCTCTAAGAGTTTTATTTTTTTCTTTTGTTGTCTCCTAAGAAGAGTGAAAGTTTTCATGAACTTATATTTTAAGTGGATACAAAATATGAAATTATGGGTCACTTAGAGAGTATTGACTTATATTAATTATTTAAATAATATGTTAGGAAATTGAATGGAAATTAGTCAGAAAGGACTTGTATTTCTAAAGAAGAAATGTACCTATCTAGTTATCCTTCCTGCTTATTCTGTTCCACTCAGATTATGAAATGGCCACAGGTAATTTTGAAAATATTACTTTAAAAATTGCACTCTTTTATAGGACATTAAGAAACTTCATAAGCAGATTCAACGATGTTATGCAGAAAATCGACGAGCACTGCACCCTGTGCAGGTATGTTTGAGAAATTTAAAACAAACTTCCAGTTTCCTTTTATATCTTCCTTCAGAAAAGGCATACATAATCCTGATTGCCTTTACAAGAATGAGTGTTACAGGTAATATTTTTTAATAAGCTAAATGTCTCTTTGGGAAAATGTTCTATTTTTCTACAAAAAGAGAATATTTTAAATGTTTTTCATATATTATTTTCAAACACACTGTACCCAGTCATCAGTCCTATACATCTTGACCTGTTCATTGTTGTATAGTTGACCATCGTCATTAAAGGACACACGCATATTTTCATACCAGTTTCTCAGCTCTCAATCCTTCGTTTCTGGGGAGTAGGGGAACTGCCCCAGGCTGATACGTGCCATTGTGCCTGTTGGCCAGATTTTCTCTACTTAAAAGGATTTTGAGTCACTGATAATTTTGAAGGATTGAGGGAGTGATTTGTGAGACTAATTGACTGCTCGTAAGAGTAGGGTCATTTTTCTTATTGTTTTAATTCTAAGTGCGCTAAAAATTAACTCTGACTCACTGATGTTAAAAACTAGAAAATCTTGTTAAAATTGTGGTTAGATATTTTCTTTTTATCAAGTGATAGTAATATTATATTTTCACATTTTAGATTATTTTCACCCTTGATTAGATTTCAAATAGGTTTCAGGGTTTAAAGTCAAAGCAAAATTATGAAGACTTTGGACTAGTAAAAAATAACAGTGGTGGCAAAAGAAGGAGAAGGGAAATGACATGGAAGCAGGAATTTTATAGAAAAGTGATCATTAAACAAGAGCAGATTATAACTGCTTAGAAAATGGAATGAAAATGTAAGTGGAATACAGAAGTTAGTGGGTTAGGAGATGCACAAAAATACACATTTCTATCAAAGATAAATCTTGTCATGTTTAAAGCCATAAATTAATTTTTAAATTAATGTCATAAATTAATTTTTGTCCAGAATGAAAATATTTTGTGTTTCATTGATAGTCAAATTAGTGAGAGAGGAAATAAAATATTGACTTTAATAGTCTTTCAGTCTCTTTTTCTATGCCTGCCAATCTCTTTATCAGTTTTATTTGACAAGCCATGGAGGCCAGCTGAAAAAGAATATGGATGAAAATGACAAAGGATGGGTCAACTGGAAGGTAACTAAAATCGATTAACTCTCATATAATACAAAGTATTTTTAGGCTTAAAGGTCTACATTTTTTACCTGAGTTCTACATAGTGCTAACAAATATGAGTCAGCAGCTCCAAACCCTGTGTACCACTGTACCTAAGTCTAAGTTTACCAAGGAGAGACGCTAAGAGACTTGAGATATAGTTTGTACCTTCTTTCATGAAATCTCACTTGCTATTTTACTGCCAACTTTAAAACATATTTTTTGAAAAAAGAAAGAATTTAAAGGTCTATATGCAATCTCAACCCAGCAAACTGGCTATACATTATTTATAAGAGTGAAGTCACTCTAAAATTTGGAAATGTATTTATTTTCTTCTAAATCTGTTCTATACCCTATCTATCCACACATGGCTACTGAACTCTTAAAGTGTGACTGGTGATTTGAGATGTGCTATAAATGTCAAATAAACACTGGATTTCAAAGATAGTACAAAAAAGAGAAAGAATGTAAGATATCTGCTTAAAATGAAAAAAACACATTTATTATAAGTTTAAATGATAACATTTAAGGTATATTGTGTTGAATACAATGTATTGTTAAAATTAATTTCAAGTATTTCTTGTCACTTTTTAAATTTTCTTATTTATTTATTTTTGGCTGTGCTGGGCCTTCGTTGCTGTGCCCAGGCTTTCTCTGGTTGTGGTGAGCGGGGGCTACTGTCCAGTTGCAGTGTGCAGGCTTCTCATTACTGTGGCGTCTCTTGTTGCAGAGTACAGGCTCTAGGCACTAGGGCTTCAGTAGTTGCAGCTTTGGGGCTCAGTAGTCATGGTGCATGGGCTTAGTTGTTCCGCAGCATGTGGGATCTTCCCAGACCAGGGATCAAACTTATGTACCCTGCATTGCAAGGTGGATTCTTAACCATGGGACCACTAGGGAAGCCCCTTGTCATTTGTTTTTTAATGTGGCTACTAGAAGGATTCAAATTACTTATGTGGCTCACATTTTTTTTTTTTCTATTGAACTAAACTACTCTGTCATTTGACCCAGCAATCCCACTTCTGGGCATACATACCGAGGAAACCAGAATTGAAAGAGACATGTGTACCCCAATGTTCATCGCAGCACTGTTTATAATAGCCAGGACATGGAAGCAACCTAGATGTCCATCAGCAGATGAATGGATAAGAAAGCTGTGGTACATAAACACAATGGAGTATTATGCAGCCATTAAAAAGAATACATTTGAATCAGTTCTAACGAGGTGGATGAAACTGGAGCCTATTATACAGAGTGAAGTAAGCCAGAAAGAAAAACACCAATACAGTATACTAATGCATATATATGGAATTTAGAAAGATGGTAACGATAACCCTGTATGCGAGACAGCAAAAGAGACACAGATGTATAGATTGGCTTTAGTACCAATCCCTAAGGAACCTTAATCCTATTCTACTCAGAGAAGTGGTGGGTTATTCTTATACTTTTTCCCTTTCTCCAAGCCAGTTTTCATTGTGACAGACTTTCCCTGTCTCACTCACTAATCCTATAATGACTGCATTTTTTATTTTATTAATAGTCTATAGTATAAAACATTTTCAAAAGTCTTTTTAAGTTCTAAAGTATAGTATATTTACAAAGTTTTATGTTCATGCCTGTTTTCCTAAGAAATACTGTAATGAGTTAGAGTAGGCGTACTTTCAGTTATTTCAGTTATGGCTTGTAAAATTTATTACTTTATACCACCAGTTTTCCAGAGACATATGAGTTCACAAGTTTCTAATTATGCACATTCCTCTTGGGGCCTTTATTAAGCATAGGCATCATATTTATCGTGTATCATTTTCCAGAAAAATGGCTGCTTATTAATCAATAGGCTATATACACTTATGTGAGAGGTCTCCTGCTTCATTTTTTTATTTCCACAAAAATTATTGAGAAGTGCCATCTAAACCTTGTGATGTATCTTCCTTTTTTCTTTTGGTGCAATTTGCAAAATTCTGCCTACTGTTGTTCAGCCTGTACCTCTGACCTGATAGTTTTGGTAAAGAAGATTTCAAATGTCTATTTTTGTGGAAGTCGATACATGAAAATTATTAAATCTGTAAGCCCTTTATTTTTGATGATTCATATAAATGGAGAAGGAAGTAATTGGAGAAGGCATTCTTTGGCTGGAGAACAATGTGAGCGAATATATAACAAATGCATTTGTTTTGTTGGAACAGAAAGTTAGCAAGATAGATTGGTGCTGTATTGAGGTGAGAGTTACTAAGTTAAGGAGCTTGAATTTTAACCTACACATAAATATGAAACATTGAGAATAGTGTTTTCAGAAAACGAGTCCCCCAGCCATGTGAGGAAGTAAATTGGAGGGATCTGAGGCTAGAGGTGGAAATAGCATCAGGAGGCTACTTAAATAATTGAGATGTGAGGTGAAAAGATGTTCGAGTGATAGGTTCTAAATAAGACATTGTTAAAATATTCTTTCAGACTTCCTGTCATATGTTTTTTGGGTGGGTTTGTCTAGGGAAAAGAAAATAATCATTTTTAGCCAATTTTCACAAAATCCTATTAATTAATAGCATCTTTCTCTTTGTGTTTTAAAGGATATCCATATCAAACCAGAGCACTATAGTGAATTCATACAGAAAGAAGACCTGATTTATCTTACTTCAGATTCACCTAATGTATTAAAGGAATTAGATGAATCAAAGGCCTATGTGATTGGAGGATTAGTAGATCACAACCATCACAAGGTACATACTATTAAGTTTTTATTTTTGCTTTTGCTCATACTTGAAAAAATTGCTGTACCAGTGTTCTTGATAGTAATGTTAATTTTCTTGATAGTAAGTACTGAGTGCTTGTGTTTCCTGAGTACAGTGATATTTTGGTCACCTTTCTAGCTAAGCAAAGCATTTCACATATGTTAGCTTGCTTTATCCTTACTGCAACCCAGTGAAGTCAATGCTGTTAGTATGCACAGTTTACAGATGAGGAACCAGAGGCATATAAAAATTAAATCTAAAATCAATAATAATAGGTAGTAGACACTTGAAACTCCAGATTGCTCTGGAGCCCACATGCTTAAATGATTTTCTGTATTGATAAATGCTGCTTTTGCTAATCAATTTCTAGGCTGCTGGTAAAATTTATATTAATTTATACCAAAATTTATATCCAAATTGGTAAACTTATGCCCATTTTCAAATATGTGATTATATGGGATGTGTTTTCTGTCCTCTTTAATTTGTACTTTTGTCTCTTCCCACCTCCTTACCCTCATTCAAATGAAAAGTTACAAAAGAGACACAGATGTGTAGAACAGTCTTTTGGACTCTGTGGGAGAGGAAGGGGGGGATGATTTGGGAGAATGGCATTAAAACATGTATAATATCATATAAGAAATGAATCGCCAGTCCAGGTTCGATGCAGGATACAGGAATCTTGGGGCTAGTGCACTGGGATGACCCAGAGGGATGGTATGGGGAGGGAGGTGGGAGGGGGGTTCAGGATGGGGAACATGTGTACACCTGTGGCGGATGCATGGCAAAACCAATACAATATTGTAAAGTAAAAATAATAATAATAATAAAAAATGAAAAATTATAGAAATACACTTTCTAAAAGAAAACATTATTTTGTATTTTTCCAGCTATGTTGCATTGTGCTAAGTTAAGCTCAACTTATTTAGTTGAGTATCTGCTGAAATGTTGTCAGCAGAATAATACACAGTAATTCATTATTCTCATATAGCACCACTGTGCAGGAAAATTTTATGCATTGTTGGAAGTATTTATATCATCGTGTTGCAGTATGGTAACCCATTGGCTGTTGAGCATGAGTTGTGCATAGTATGATTGAGAAATTGAGTTTTTAAAAATTATAATAAGTTTAGATAGTCACATGTGGCTATAGTTGGATGGTACAGCTCTATAGCATCGTAGGGAATTTTATCAGAATGGTCTTTAGCCTATTTTTTTCTTAGAAAAATTCTGTTTTCTTATTTCTGTAGAACTAGTTTTTTTCTTTGATGTTGTATGTTTCTCTGAAGTAAAACAATTTTGTTTTCAAAAAGACCTGACTTGATCTATTATCAAATATTGGCCTCTAAAATATCCAGACTATTGGTAATTCCTCTGGCAGTCCTGTGGTTAGGACTCTGTGCTCTTGCTGCCAAGGGCCTGGGTTTAATCTGTGTTTGGGGAACTATAAGATCCCACAAGATGTGTAGCATGGAGTGGCCAATAAATGAATAATTATTTTTTGAAAATGCAAATTATTAGTTGAGAAATTTAGCTCTTTTTCCTCCTGTGTTATGTCTTTGGGCTCTTTTAGTCCTGATTAGACCCAGGCTTTAAGGATTTTAATTTTGAAAAGATAATTCATACTCAGCGTTTTTTTTTAAGTTGAAATTCATGCATCCAGTTAAGTATTGTTCCGCTGAAAGTTGTATTATTTGTTTACTTTTCTGTTTCTCACACATAAATTAAGTGTAACATTAATAGCATTTCTAAAATGTTTACATTTCATTAAAGCAAAGTCCTAAGACAGGATTTAAGTTGATTTCCTTTCTAAAGCTTTTTATTCTACCATGCTACCATGCTAAGGTTGGGTTTTGGGTTTTGGGTTTTGTTTTTTTTTTTTTTCCCCCATAATTCAGCATTCTTTTAATTGACAGAAATGAAAAAATAAAATTTATGGACAATAGGAAATTTTTTTCATTCAGGTTTTTATCTCATCAGTTTTTGCCACTTGTGCCTCTTAGTGCTATATAATTGAAACAGTTCTATCTTTCAGATTCATGAGAAGAGTGATGATGCTTCTATAAGAATTCAGTTTGAATAAGCTGAGAATAAGGCAGTGTGGAGTGATGAGAAGCTGCTTGAGTCAGGAGGCATGAGCCAGGTTTTTCCTTTGGTTCTGCCACTGACGAACTTTGTGACAGGATAGACAGCTTAATGTCTTTGGTTTCCTCGTTTGGTTAAAATAAATACCAGCAACATTCTGACTATACTTATTATCAAGAGAATGTTTTCAAATTAGCTGTTAAATATACACACACAAATTCAGATTACATTCTCTGAACTAAAGTCTTTCCTAAAAATTATTTATTCTATCATAGACTTAAGTTTAAATAATATAATGTTCTAGTCCAGGTGATGATGTCTTTGTTTTAGGGACTCACGTATAAACAAGCATCAGATCATGGAATTGATCATGCACAGCTTCCCCTTGGGAATTTTGTGAAGATGAATAGTAGAAAAGTTTTGGCAGTTAATCATGGTAAGCTATAAGCTTATAAGCTAAAAATTTACCTGAGTGAACACTGAAAAATAACCTTCTATTCACATTTTGTAAAAATAGAAAATATATACCTTTGGAAAATTAAAATGTAGTCATTTATGATTTGTTTGACTGATACATGCATATTTTAGAAAGTTTTGAAGGTATAAAAAAGTGTAAAGAAAAATAAGTAGGTGTCATTTCACTACCCAGAAATACTTCATAGTAACTTTTTGGTGTTTCTCCAAGTTCTTTTCCTATGCATGCTGCTAAGTCACTTCAGTCGTGTCCGACTCTGTGCGACCCCATAGATGGCAGCCCACCAGGCTTCCCCGTCCCTGGGATTCTCTAGGCAAGAACACTGGAATGGGTTGCCATTTCCTTCTCCAGTGCATGAAAGTGAAAAGTGAAAGTGAAGTCTCTCAGTCGTGTCCGACTCTCAGCGACCCCATGGACTGCAGCCTTCCAGGCTCCTCCGTCCATGGGATTTTCCAGGCAAAAGTACTGGAGTGGGGTGCCATTGCCTTCTCCGTTCCTATGCATATATATCCTTTATTATATAATTGGATTCTTACTCTATTACATAAAATGTTACAAATGTGGGGTGTTTTCCCTCCATTTATATTTATTGAATCATTGTTAATGGCTGTGTAACTTTTTCTTCATCTGAATATATCAATACAATAATACAGCCATTCTGTTGACATGTTTTTCTTTTTACTACATTATAGTAAATATTATAATATTTATAATATGCTGTAAATATTATAATAGATATCCTCAGACTTAAGTCTTTGCCTGGAGTTTTGCTTTTTGAAATTTTTTTTAGTAGAGATTTTTGTTAGTACACAACTATTAATTGGGTTTTTTAAATTTCTCTGTAGCAGGCTCTAGGGAGTTATAGAAATGAATTTATTGATTCAAGGAATGAACCTCTTCCAAGACTTTTGATATATAATGGATTCCTTTTCTATCATAAAGTAATACAAATTTACCTTTTCATCAATGTGTTAAAGTGAGAAGAACTTGGCGGGACAGTATTTAAAAAAAAAAAAGGGAGACAAGACACTCCCCAGAGTGAGTGGAAAGCTAGAAGAAATTTAGATTAATGGTAGCTCTCCCCCACCTTTTTTGTTTGTTTGTTTGTTTGCATATAAAGGATAGAGATATGGAAGGAATGAAGAATAAGAAGGAAACCAAAGAGGGGTCCTCTGTCTATTAATTATAATTGACAATGGATAATGGTAAACCTCTGAGTGCTTAAGAAAGGATATGAGGAAAAGCTACAAAGTAGCAGCCTTGAGAGCCTTGGGACATATTAGCTCTGACAGCTAATACAGAAGAAGAAAGTAATAAGAACAAAGTAGTTATTAGGACATGCTAGCACTCTTAACACAAAAGCAATGTATTTTAAAGTATACAGCATTGTGATGAGCTAGGCTAAGAAACAAACGGAGTTTGTCTTCGTTGCAGTGTTTGAGATTATTTTGGAATACCTGGAGACAAGAGACTGGCAAGAAGCATTTTTCACTATTTTACCCCAAAGGAAAGGAGCTGTTCCCACAGACCAAGCCTGTGAAAGTTGTTCACATGACAAGAAATTCGCCAGAGTTGAAGGTGGATTAAACAGTGATTCCAGTGAGGAGGAAAATAGGCATGAACTAGATTCAACGAACAAGGAAGAAAAGCAGGATAAAGAAAATAGCACTGAATCTACAGTGAACTCTGTACCACACTAATATCACTTTTTTTTTTTTTCCTTAAGTTTAAGGAAAAATCAGGAGAAAGTGAGGTGTTTCACAGAATATTTGAATTGGAAAGAAATTTCATTTTCTTTTATTTCTGTTGTGAATTTTTTTTAACTTTTTGAATTAAGTGATAAAAAACACTCATAAGAAAGCATTTTTTTGTTTTTGCATAAGAGTTAAATATGTAAAATAAAAAATTTTCTAAGCCTCAAACAAGCATTACTTGAGAATATTACCCTATTAGTAAATCTATGTTCTTTTATTTACAAGATTGTGTTCTTCAGAATGTGCCTTCAGACCTTTCAGTTTTATTACTATATGTTTATATCAGTGTCTTTCTGATTTATTGCCTACTTATTTGTGGAGGCAAGTATCCTAAATCTCCTTTAAGTCTAACAAAATTTTCTGAATGGGAAATTACCTTCTATTTGCAGCTTTTATATTCACTTTAATTATTTCAAAGGAATATAGTGATTTTAGGAAGAAAGAAGTATTGGATTGATAAGGGGCTTCTGTGGTGGCTCAGTGGTAAAGAATCCACCTGCCAGTGCAGAAGACATGAGTTTAATCCCTGGGTCAGGAAGATCCCCTGGAGAAGGAAAAGGTAACCCATTCCAGTATTCCTGGATTCGATTGAATTTGTTTGAATTATATTCAAACATTGATGTCTTTTGGAATATGGACCCATCTCTATCCTTTTGTGTGTGTGTGATGCATTTTGTGGTTCTAAGGCAAGCACTGAGGACTTAAGACTTTAATATATTTTCTTAATTTAAATAATCAAGGTAAATGATTTCAATTACAAAATTAATTTTTCAGCCACCAGAGAAGCCCATTTTTCAGGCTAGATTATTTTAAAAAGCTGTTGATGGATTTCCCTGGTGGTCCAGTGCTTAAGAATCCACCTTCCAATGCAGGGGACACGGGTTCGACCCCTGGTCTGAGAAAATTCCACATGCCTTGGGTAACTAAGCACGTGCACTCTACTGTGCCTGCGCTCCAGAGCCCTCAAGCTGCAGCTGCTGAAGCCCACGTGCTCTAGCGCCTGTGCTCCAGAAGAGAAGCCACTGCAATGAGAAACCCATGCACAGCAACTAGAGAAAGCCCACATGTAGCAGTGAAGACCCAGCCCAATCAAATATAAATACATAAACTTATTTTTAAAAAAGGCATAGTGATCCATTTTTGTCATTACCCAAATTTAAAAAGAAACAGCTCTTAAAAAAGTAGCCCTTGGCAGCTATCCTTTTCTTTCCATATGTACTTCTTTAAAATAATGTTGGTTCTTAAGCAAATAAAGTTAACTTTATATGTGCATCTGTCTATCGTATAATAATATTTAAGCTAATGTAAATATGTTTCTGTAAATACTATAAGCATGTATGAAAATATGCGTATAATTGTATATACATGTCTGTCCACATCATGTATAATTCTGTTATTGATGATAGGATTGAGTTGCCATATCTGTATTATTTGTGTGAATGTGCTGAAAAACACTAAGGAATTTAAATTTCATGAAATGTAAATATCTATAACCAAACATTTATATGAGGGCGTTGGCAAGAGATGGTGGAGCTAGTAGATGTTTTAGTTCCTGCCAGTAAATGTAGAGCAGTTATATTTAACGTGATTATTCTTTGTCACAGCTAAAGTAACACTTCAGAAGCCTTAGTTACTAGGTTTGGATAAATTAAGTTTCTGTTTTTTTTTTACTTATTGGCATCTCAGATTATATACACATTTGATCAAAAATTCACTGAATTTAATATTGACATTCACTGTCTCTTTTGTTGCTTTATTCTTAGTAATCTATTACAGTAACCCATTTAAAGGTCTGTGAGACATGTATGTAAATAAAGAAAAGCCCCCACAGTTGTAGAAGAATAGAGCTTGTGTCTTAAGTTGTGTTTTTCAAAGTTACAGGTTTTTCTAAGTATAGTTAGTAGCATGAAATGTTAGGCTTATAATTTAAATCATTCCATATGGACTAAGGCTCAGTTTGATATTGAAAAGTGGGGAAAGGTCATTACAAGCACCATGTAGTTTAATTTTCACTAATTATATAAGCCCTACATTTGTTTCCAGGGCTGCCGTAACAAAATACTGCCAACAACAGTAGTTTATTTAAAAACAACAGTAGTTTATTTTAAAACAACAGTAGTTTATTCTCAAAACAAAAGACATGTACTCTTATAGTTCTGGAGACTGATAGTCCAGAATCAGGGTGTTGGTTGGCTCATACTCCCTCAGAAGGCTAGTGAAGATTCCTTCCTGGCTGCTTCTAGCTGTCGGTGGTTGCCAGCAATCCTTGGCGTTCCTTGGCTTGAAACTGCATCACCTAAATCTTTGTCATCACATGGACTTCTGCCCTCTGTCTTTTGTGCTTGTATTGTGTCCTTTTAAGGATACCAGTGATTGGATTAGGGTTCACCATTATCCACTGTGACTTCATTTTAACTTGATTTTATCTACAAAAACTGTTTTCAAATAAGTTCACATCCACAGGTATCATATATTAGGATTTGAACTATATCTTTTGGGTGGATACAATTCTGTTCACTCCAAGTCCATATCTAATTTGGATTGCTGATGACAAGAAGGTGAAGATGACAATTAGAAATGACTAATTTCTGAGATATTTAAAATTTTGTTTTTATTTAAATAATTGTAATTTTTTCTTATTTTACTATGTTCTCAAAATTGTTTTGGTTTATCTGAGGTACTTTATTTAAAAACTTAAGTAATATTAGAGTCACTTGTATTGGAACATAGTAAAGGTGGGGAATTTAGTATTTAAATGCATCAAAATGAGATATGTCTGCTGAAATAATTGGATTTTCTCTCATTTTTTTTTTTAATTTTTAAAAGTTTATTTTTATTGAAGTTTAGTTGATTTACAAGATTTTGGGTGTATCACAAGGTGATCCGGTTATGCATACACACTATATTTATAAAATATATTTTTTATTCCTTCTCAGGTTCTTTTCCACTATAGGTGATTAGAAGATATTGAATATTGTTCCCTATGCTACATAGTAAGTCCTTGTTTATCTATATTGTATGGAGTAGTGTGTATCTGTTAATCTCAAATTCCTAACGTATCTCATCCCCCACTTTGCCCTTTGGTAACTTAATTTTGCTTTCTGTGTCTGTTTCTGTTTTGTAAATAAATTCATTTGTATAACTTTTTAGATTTCACATGTAAGTGATGTGATATTTGTCTTTATCTGATTTACTTGACTTAGTATGGTAATCTCTGGGTCCATCAGTGTTGTTACAAATGGCATTATTTCATTCTGTTTTAACATTCCATTGTGTTAAATATATACACACACACACACCACATTTTCTTTATCTGTTCATTTGTCAGCAGTCATTTAGGTTGCTTGTGTGTCTCGGCTATTGTAAATAGTGCTGCAGCAAACACTGGAGTGCATGTATCTTTTGAATTAAGAGTTTTGTCTTTTCTGGAAATGTGCCCAGGATTGTGATTGGTGAGTTCTAAGGTAACTATTTTTAGTTTTTTAAGAAACCTCCATACGGTTCTCCATAGTGGGCTGTGCCAATTTACATGCCCAGCTTACAGTGTAGGAGGGTTCTCTTTTCTCCACATGCTCTCCAGCGTTTATTTGTCGACTTTTTGATGATGGCCATTTTGCCTGATGTGAGGTGATAACTTATTGTAGTTTTGATTTGCTTTTCTCTAATAATTAGCAATGTGAACATCTCTTCACATGCCTATTGGCTATTGTATATCTTCTTTGGAGACATGTTTATTTAGATTATCTGTACGTTTTTGATTGGGATTTTTTTGTTTGTTTGATTTTGATTTGTCTTGGCCCTCTGGTGGGCTGGGCAGTGTCTAGAGGTGAGTCCAGAGGCTTGGGCTGAGTGTTCTCTAGGAAGCCTATTTGTGTTGGGTGGGGCTATGTCCCTGCCCAATTTGTTGTTTGACCTGAAGCATCTTAGCACTGAAGTCCACAGGCTATTGGATGGATCTGATGGTCTTGGTGCTAATGAGCCAAGATGTTAACTGTCAACAGCAACAGTGTTCACCAGGCTGGATGTTCCCCAGTGTGTCCATCACCAGTGTCTGTACCCCCAGTGTGAGCCACAGCCACCCCTGCCTCTCCAGGAGACTGGTCGAAACCAGCAGGTTGGTCTGGCCCAGGCTCCTATCAAATTGCTGCTTTTGCTCTGGGTCCCAGTGTGCTTAAGACTTTGTGTGTGCCTTTTAGGAGTAAAGTCTCTATTTCCTCCAGTCCTATAGGGCTCTTGACTGCATGCCCTGCTCCTTCTTCAAAGCCAGACGTTCAGGGAACTCATCTTCCCAGTGCCGGACTCCAGGCTGAGGAGTCTGATGTGGGGCTCAGAACTCTCCTGTGCAAGAACCTCTACAGCCTAATTATTCCCCAGTTTGTGGGTCACTCACCTGGAGGGTATGGGATTTGATTATATTGTGAATCTGCCCCTCCTGGCCCTCCTGTGGTTCCTTCTTGATGTGTTTAGTTCTGGTAGCTTCCAGTCTTTTTCATCAGTGATTGTTATGCAGATGTGATTTTGGTGTGCTCCTAAAAAGAGGTGAACTCAAGGTCTTTCTACTCCGCCATCTTGGCTGCTTTCTCATTTCATTTCTTTAAAAATGCATGGTCTTTATAAAGCAAGCTCCTGTTTAAGGGAAAGGACATTGTTGAGACTGTTTCTCCAGAGATCAGAGTGTTTGCACTATGGAGAATTTTAATTTGGCTTTGGAAAAGCCAAAAGAAAGCCATTCTGAAGATTCCTTTTAGGAATGCTTTAAGAGGTGAATGAACAATTATGAAACCCACCAATTATAATTAGAAGGTAAAATTATATATTATTTCACCTTATAGCTGGGAATGGTCACTGAGATGATATAGATAGAAGGCAAGAATTGTCCATACAGCGCCAAGAATAGTACAGACAACTGTTGTAAAAAGTGAATAAATAAGAAAAAAGAATGGCAGAGATTAGAATTAATGACAGCAGTGTTCTAGAACGCTCACTGAAATTTCTTGCAGTTAGCAAGAGATGTTTATCTCTGTTTTCTTGGCTTCTTGCTAGACACATATAGTAGGCACTTAAATAGGAAGGGGAGAACCAGTGACAGAATCAAGAGATAATACAATTAGTGGAAAGAGTTGGTTTAAATCTCCCCACTGCAACATGATAGTTGTGTGACTCTGGGCAAGTTATTCAACCTTTTTAGGTCTCAAGAGTCCTGATTTGTAAAATGGGAATGTTATCCCATTTAGCCTATCCCTTAGGGTTAAGCAGTCAACTGGTTTGAAACCAAACAGCAGCTAACTTGATAATACCTTCTCATATTGACATCCCTTCACTTCTTGTCTCATTTTCTTCATTTCTCACTCTTCCTTTTTGACATTGCCTGCCCCCCAAAAGGAATAATAAAACCCTTTGTTTTAGGCTTTGCTTTAAGGATTTTGAATTGATAAGATTCTGAATATTCAAACTTTCTAAATTATTAGAACGAACATTTATCAAAGTATGGAAGTCAGAGTTGCTTTAGGAAACATTGAAAAAACAGTACTAACATAAAACAGTGACCACACAAGACAGTATCTGTCTGTCCCATCACCAGATATGGTCTAAAGTCACTCAGATGAGATTTTAAAAACTCAAAACCTAAACTTATGCTGTATTTGCTGTATTAGTAAGTTTACTCAGCAATGTTAAAATAGAAGCGTATCAGGGTAATAATAAAAAGGAAGACAGAAGTCACAGTTTTAACATTGGGTGGAAGGTTCAACACTTTATAGTGAAACAAGCAAAAGAAAGGCATGTTGTAGTGTTCAAGAAAGTAATCCTCAGTGAACATATCATAGTTATGAATATCTGTGCACCAGGTAGCATAATATTCAAATTCATTGAAAGAAAACTGAGAATTATATGAAATATTAAGAAATGCAGTTGTATAAGGAGAATTTAATTCATTCTTTTCAATACATGATAGCTCAGGCGGACAAAATATAAATTTATGGAAGATGTAAATGCTAGAATTAATAAGAGATATAATTGATATATATCCAGTTCTATAGGTGAAAAGTTTTCCAGTGCATAAGGGACATTCATAAAAGTATCTGTTAAATCACAAAGGAAAGTAATTTCAAAAGTAAAAATAATATAGGCAACTTCTCTAATAACAGTAAAAGTAGAAAATAAACTTGTGGGACAAGAGGAAAGGCTTGCAACCTAAAACCATAAAAAACAATATTGCAGATAATTTCTTATAACTTAATTATAAAATTCTAAACTACATTTACACGTCATTTCAAAATGCATGAATCAAAGTGAACAAAATTACAAAGACCACAGAACTACATCATCTACCATAATAGTTAGAAAATAAGCATGAAGAGAAAAATTAGATGGGATATGTAAGATTTGAACAACACAATTAACAAGCTTGGTTTAATGGATATACCTGTGTATCTAACGACTTTAAAATTCACATTATTTTCAAGTTGTATGGAACATTTATAACATTGACCATATGCTAACCCTCAAAGCTACCCACAAGAAAATTATTGTGGATCATTTTTGCCTATCATATTATTTGATCACAATGCAATTAAATTATAAATCATTAAAAAAAATACAACAAGTTTAAAAAGCATATGTTTGAGAAATTTTTTTTGAAAAGGCTTATCAAAACAGCTTATAGGTTACAGAAGAAAAAATTAGAAAATATTTAAAAGTAAATTTAATGAAACAATCTGTATGAAAACTTGTGGAATGTAGTAAAACAGTTTAGAGGAAAATTTATAGCCCATTAAGTTAGAAAAAGAAGGACTAGCATTATTGAGCCATGCATTTAATTTAACAAGTTATAAAAGAACAGAATAAAATTCAAAGTTGAAAGAGGGAAACAAGATAAAATCAGCATTAAAAGTAAAACAAACATACAGTTAAGAGGCTGAAGGCAACAATTTTTTTAAAAAAATAGTAGTCTTTTAAAGAAGAAAACTTTAAGGAGACAAGACAATATAGAAATGATGGAGATATTAAATTGTAAACAAATGGGAATTATAAACTACTTTGTGTCAATACACATGAAAGTTTATGTGAAATGACTTATAAAAATTAAAATCACCAAAAAAATTTAGTACCATAAATAATTTTATAATTCTAAGTAATTTGATTTAGTATCATAAAATCCAGGACCAAATGTTTTATGGGAATATCTGTGAGACATACCAAAAGCAAATACCTATTTTACACAGATTCTTTGTAGAGAACTAAAAATGAGGGAACACTCATTTTATGAAGTTTGTTAACTATGCTGTTCAAGTCATATATTTTCCACTTTAGGTTTTTGTTATGATAAACATATAACATCGAATTTAAGTGTATGGTTTAGTGAGATTATATAGAAAAACCCTAGTGAGCTTTTTGGCCAACCCAGTATAGTCACATTGTTGGGGAATCGCTTTCTAGAACATATTCATCATGCAACACTGAAACTCTATACTCACTAATTTCCCTTCCTCCTTCCCACCAGTCCTTGGTAACTATCTTTCTATCATTTTGACTACTTTAGATACTTCATATGGTAGAGTCATACAATATTGTCCTTTTATGACTGGTTCTTCACGTAGCATAATGTCCTCAAGGTTCATGCAAGTTATAGTATGTGACAGGATTTCTTTCTTAGGCTGCACAGTATTCCATTGTACTACATTTTCTTTATCATTCATCTGTTCATGAATATTTGGATTGCTTCCACCTCTTGGCTATTTTGAATAATGCTGTGATGAACATGAGTGTACATCTGTCTCTTTGAATCCTGCTTTCATTTCTTTTCCATATATGCCCACAAATGGGATTAGTGAATTGTATGTTAATTCCATTTTTTGAGGAATCTATACTGTTTTCCATGATAGGTATACCATTTTACATTCCCATCAACAATGTGTGAGCATTCCAACTTCTCTGTATCTCACCAAAACTTATTTTCTGTTCTTCTGATAGTGGCCATTCTGATGGGTATAAAAAAAAAAAAAGAAGGGATATCTCATTGTGATCATCTCTAATGATTAGTGATGTTGAACATTTTTTCACATTTTTATTGGCCATTTGTAAAATTTTATTTGGAGAAATGTCTAATCAAGTCCTTTGCTTATTTTAAAATTGGTTTCTTTTCTATCATTGAGTTATAAAATTTCCTTACATTTTCTAGATATTAATCCCTTATCAAATATATAATTTGGAAATATTTTCTCCCATCCCATAGGTTGCCTTTTCACTATGTTGTTTCTTGTGCCATGGAGTTCTAAAATTTGATGGAGTCCCATTTATCTTTAATTTTATTGCCTGTGTTTTAGGTATCATATCCAAGAAATCACTGCTGAATTGAATGTCCTAAAGTTTTTCCCCTGTTTTCTTCTAGGAGCTTAATAGTTTTAGGTCTTACATTTATTTATTTATTTATTTATTTTTGACTCATAGCTTCATACATTTAGGTCTTTAATCAAATGAGTTAATTTTTTATAAAGTATAAGGTAACTTTATACCTTTGCATATGGATATCCGGTTTTCCCAACATCATTTGTCCCCCATTGTAGTCTCAGCCCTTTGTTGAAAATCATCTGGCCATGTATGCAAGAGTTTATTTCTGGGCCCTCTATTCTTTTTTATTGGTCTGTATGCTTATCTTTATGCCAGTATTACCCTGTCTTAACTATTGTTGCTTTGTAATATGTTTTGAAATCAAAGAGTCTGAGGCTTGCTAGCTGCCTTTTTTTTTTTTTTTTAAGATTGTTTTGGTTATTCAGGGTCCTTTAAAATTCCATATGAATTTTACAGTTTTTCTTCTATTTCTATAAGAAGTGTCATTGAGAGTTTGACAGAGATTGAACTGAATCTGTTGATCTTTTTGAGTAGTACGGACAGTTTAGCATTATTGTCTTTCAGTCAATACATGTGGAGTGTCTTTCCATTTTTTTCCTTTCTTCTTTAATCTCTCCTAGCATTGTCTTTTATCTTTCAGTGTATAAGTCTTTCACCTCCTTGGTTAATTTTTTTTCTAAGTATTTTATCCTTGCTAATGCTATAGGACGTGGGATTTTTTTCCCCTTAATTTTCTTTTTGATTTGGTCATTGTAGTGTATCAGAATGCAACTGATTTTTAAGTGTTCATTTTGCATCTTCAACTTTGCTGAATTTGTTAGTTCTAAAGGGGATTTTTTTTGTATGTGGAATCTTTAAGGTTTTTTACATATAAGATCATATCATCTGCAAATAAATCATTTTAATTATATTCTTCCCCTTATTCTTTTCCAATTTGTATACCTTTTATATCTTGTCTGGATTGCTCTGGTTAGAATTTCCAGGACTATGTTGAATAGAAGTAGTTAGAATGGACATCTTTGCCTTGGTCCTGATCTTCAAGGAAAAGTTGTCAGACTTTCCCTTGTTGAATTCCATGTTAGCTATGGGCTTTTCACATATGGCCTCTGTTATGTTGAGGTACGGAGAAGGCAATGGCACCCCACTCCAGTACTTTTGCCTGGAAAATCCCATGGATGGAGGAGCCTGGTAGGCTGTAGTCCATGGGGTCGCCAGAGTTGGACACGACTGAGCGACTTCACTTTCACTTTTTGCTTTCATGCATTGGAGAAGGAAATGGCAACCCACTCCAGTGTTCTTGCTGGGAGAATCCCAGGGACGGGGAAGCCTGGTGGGCTGCCGTCTATGGCGTTGCACAGAGTCGGACACGACTGACGCGACTTAGCAACAGCAGCAGCATGTTGAGGTAGCTTTCCGTGAATTCCTTGCTTGTTGAAACGTTTTGATCATGAAAAGGTGTTGAATTTTGTTAGATTTTTTTCTGCATTGATTGAAATAATGGTGTGATTTTTGTCCTTGATTTTGTTAATGTGCTGTATTACATTGATTCTCCAAAATACAGAAAATATAAACTGACCAGTTATCACAGAAGAAATAAAATTGTCAAAGGACTACCACTCCCAAGACACCAAACCTACATGGTCTGATAGGTGAATTTTACTAAAGTGTGAAAGTATTACTCACTAAGTTGTGTCTGACTCTTTGTGACCCCATGGGCTATAGCCCACCAGGCTCTTCTGTCCATGGAATTCTCCAGGCAAGAATACTGTAGTGGCTTGCCATTTCCTCCTCCAGAGGATCTTCCTGACTGAGGGATCAAACCCACGTCTCGTACACTGCAGGCAGATTCTTTACCCTCTGAGCCACCAGGGAAGCCCAAATTTTACTTAAGTTTGCAAGGAAAAGGAATCTACAATGCTATTGCAACCTCTCCCTGACAGGAAAGAGAGAGAGAGAGAGCAAGCTTTGAAATGAATTTAATGAAGGAGCATAGTCTTGATACATATTAGTGGTGCCTACTGGTTAAGCAAATAGATTCCAGCTACACTTTAAACCAGTCACTTTTGTGTCAGAGTTAACTGTCCACCACAGAATATAGTTGTAGCTGGAAATACGATTCCTGCTTAATAATTTTCTCAGCCTCCTTTCAGCTAGACTAATTCTCAACCATGGAAGGTGACCAGAAGTAACAATTCCCATTTCAAGACCAAGACTTGAAGCAGATGTCCCCTCCCTTGGTAGCAGAATAATGTTCTCCCAGAGATCCTAATTCCTGGAACCTATGGTGTTACATGGTAAAGGGGAATTAAATTGCTAATTATTTGACTTTAAGATTATCTTGGATAACCTGGATAGCAGACAGGCTCTGTGTAACCATAGGATCCTTAACAGTGGAAGAGGGGGAAGCTAAAGAGTCAGTATCAGTGATGTGTTACAAGAAAGACTCAACCAGCCCCTGCTGGCGTTAAAGACAGAGGGAGTCATGAGCCAGGGAGTGTGGGTACCTGCTAGAGGTTGGAAAAAGCAAGGAAACAGATTCCCCCCTAAAGCCTCCAAAAGAAGTGAAGCCCTCCCAACACCTTGGTTTTAGCCCAAGGAGATCTATTTAGGACCTCAGCCCTGGAATTTTAAGAATTTAAATATGTGTTGGCTTACCAGTTAAGTTGTGGTAATTTACTATAGCAGCTATTGGAAGTTAATACTTTCTTCCACTTTTACTTTTTCCTCTCTTTCCAGGAAGGTGAAGTTAACAGTGAAACCTTGATGATGGTAGAGGCACAAGGTGGAAGGATAAAGGGCCTGTGAATCACCAAGTGAAGTGAAGTCATCTGCTGGTTGAAAACACACACTTCAGACACATGCAGAAAAAACCTCTGTTGTATTTGAATGATGACATTTGTTACAACTGTTCTGTCTCATTCCAGTGAGTACAACTCTCAGAGCCTTAGTTTTCTTATTTAAAAAAAAAAAAAGGGAGGATATCAATAATAGTGATCTCAAATAGTTACTGCGAAAATTAGTTACTATAACTAAAGTGTTTAGAATGATTCCTGACACACAGTAAATGCGGTATGTGTTAGTATTAAGATTGTGTGCAAGCACGCATACACACACGAAATTTATAAGAATATTTTTTGTTTTCAATATCACAGCCAACATTCTAAACAAAAGATTGGCTAATTGGTAGATAGAATTCAGCAATACAGTGAAAGAAGAACATAGCATGGCCCTCGGTTCAGTTCAGTCACTCAGTCGTGTCTGACTCTTTGTGACCCCATGAACCGCAGCACACCAGGCCTCCCTGTCCATCACCAACTCCCAGAATTTACTCAAACTCATGTCCATTGAGTCAGTGATTCCATCCAACCATCTCATCCTCTCTCATCCCCTTCTCCTCCTGCCCTCAATCTTTCCCAGCATCAGGGTCTTTTCAAATGAGTCAGCTGTTTGCATCAGGTGGCCAAAGTATTGGAGTTTCAGCTTCAACATCATTCCTTCCAGTGAACACTCAGGACTGATCTCCTTTAGGATGGACTGGTTGGATCTTCTTGCAGTCCAAGGGACTCTCAAGAGTCTTCTCCAATACCACAGTTCAAAAGCATCAATTCTTCAGTGCTCAGCTTTCTTTATAGTCCAACTATCACATCCATACATGAACACTGAAAAAACCATAGCCTTGACTAGACGGACCTTTGTTGGCAAAGTAATGTCTCTGGTTTTTAATATGCTGTCTGCTACTGCTGCTGCTAAGTCGCTTCAGTCATGGCCGACTCTGTGCAACCCCATAGACGGCAGCCCACCAGGCTCCCCCATCCCTGGGATTCTCCAGGCAAGAACACCGAAGTGGGTTGCCATTTCCTTCTCCAATGCATGAAAGTGGAAAGTGAAAACTGAAAGTGAAGTCGCTCAGTCGTGTCCAACTCTTAGCGACCCCACCGACTGCAGCCTACCAGGCCCCTCCGTCCATGGGATTTTCCAGGCAAGAGTACTGGAGTGGGGTGCCATTGCCTTCTCCGATTATGCCATCTAGGTTGGTCATAACTTTCCTTCCAAGGAGTAAGCGTCTTTTAATTTCATGGCTGCAATCACCATCTGCAGTGATTTTGGCACTGTTTCCACCACTGTTTCCCCATCTATTTGCCATGAAGTGATGGGTCCAGGTGCCATGATCTTAGTTTTCTGAATGTTGAGTTTTAAGCCAATGTTTTCACTCTCCTCTTTCACTTTCATCAAGAGGCTCTTTAGTTCTTCTCTTTCTGCCATAAGGATGGTGTCATCTGCATATCTGAGGTTATTCATATTTCTCCCAGCAATCTTGATTCCAGCTTGTGCTTCATCCAGCCCAGCGTTTCTCATGACGTACTCTGCATATATATGTATTCATGCATATACAAGCAGGGTGACAATATACAGCCTTGACATACTCCTTTTCCTATTTGGAACAAGTCAGTTGTTCCATGTCCAGTTCTGACTATTGCTTCCTGACCTGCATACAGATTTCTCAAGAGGCAGGTCAGCATGGCCCTAGAGTGGTTTATTTTAGAAATACCAAAAGTTCAATATTAGGAAACGTTGTTAATATCATTCACAATTTGCAGTGAATAGAAAGGAACTAGCAGCAGTAGTTCCTTTCTGACTCATAAGTTAGACTATTAGAAAAAGGCTCACCTCCTCACAAAAAGAAAAATTATTCCTAACTTATGACATTTGTTACAAATGTTTAACAAATGGTTTTTTCAATAGTCTATATTATTGAACACAGTACATTGCGAGAAGTAGCTCAGATGTTAAAATTCAGTTTGTTTATTATTGTTGATTTTCTATCAGAGTTTGGGGTAGTGTTGAATTTAAATTGCCTGAATTCTGATTATGGATGATTTTTCTAGTATCAGAGTCCAATACTTATGTATTAATATTAATAGTAGCCCAAGACTAGAAATGTAGTATATAAATAAACATTTCTTTTATACAAGGTACTAATTAACTACAAATAGAAATTTTTCCATTAATATTTATTTAGTAGCTTTATATACAGTTGCTTTGAGATTTACATGTACCACCATATAGAGGAGCTGTTGATTCCTCCATACCAAAAATGTGTTTTTCATAATTGATGTCATAACAAAGTGAAACTCGTGTTTCTGAAAGGTTTAGCCCAGTCTACCATTTCTACCTTCGGTATGTTACAGGATAAAATGCTCTTTGGGCAGAGAGATTGTATCCTTGTTGTATACTCCTTGCTGACACTGGCTTTGTTGATGTGCTCTCCTGAGTTTTAGGCCTGGGAAGAGATTTTGGCTTGCTGAAATATTCTGCAACAGGTATTTTTGTCTGATTTCTTCTTATAAACAATGGAGGCTTGCCCTCTGAAATAGAAAAAGTCTCAATAAGACCATAATTGAGACATCCAAATATAGTAACTTCTGTCATGTCTTAGTAGCAAATGACATACAAAAAAAAAAAAACTGTATGAAGTTTAGGTGGTTCAGATATACCCAAATTTCATAAAAATTATTTATTCTCATCTTTATTACCACCTGCTCATCTTTAATGGGAGAAGGCAATGGCACCCCACTCCAGTACTCTTGCCTGGAAAACCCCATGGACGGAGGAGCCTAGTAGGCTGCAGTCCATGGGGTCGCTAGGAGTCACAGACGACTGAGCAACTTCACTTTCACTTTTCACTTTCATGCATTGGAAAAGGAAATGGCAACCCACTCCAGTGTTCTTGCCTGGAGAATCCCAGGGACGGGAGAGCCTGGTGGGCTGCTGTCTCTGGGGTTGCACAGAGTCGGACATGACTGAAGCGACTTAGCAGCAGCAGCAGCAGCATCTTTAATGAGCTATTTGTACTACAACATGCAGGATATGTTCTTTCAGTTAGAATCAAACATCATTTTGGTAGGAACCATTTAGAGCTGGTGATGGGCAAAGAATGGGGCCAGTGAGAGAAAGGTGAAGTATCTGCAGTCCTGACAGACAAAAAAGCAAAGCAGACAAGCAGGTTAAAACAACTGCACTGATAAGACCTTCCCAAGGCCTGCATTAGCTACATCCAAGCAGAAAGAAGGATTTGGGGAGACAATGAATACCAGATCGGGAAAGGAGTACATCAAGGCTGTATATTGTCACCTTGCTTATTTAACTTATATGCAGAGTACATCATGAGAAATGCTGGACTGGATGAAGCACAAGCTGGAATCAAGATTGCTGGGAGAAACATCAATAACCTCAGATATGCAGATGACACCACCCTTATGGCAGACAGCGAAGAAGAATTAAAGAGCCTCTTGATGAAAGTGAAAGAGGAGAGTGAAAACGTTGGCTTAAAACTCAACATTCAGAAAACTAAGATCATGGCATCTGGACCCATCACTTCATGGCAAATAGATGGGGAAACAGTGTCAGACTTTATTTTGGGGGGCTCCAAAATCACTGCAGATGGTGATTGCAGCCATGAAATTAAAAGACACTTATTCCTTGGAAGGAAAGTTAGGACCAACCTAAACAGCTTATTAAAAAGCAGAGACATTATTTTGCCAACAAAGGTCCGTCTCATCAAAGCTATGGTTTTTCCGTAGTCACGTATGGATGGATATGAGAGTTGGAGAATAAAGAAAGCTGAGGACCGAAGAATTGATGCTTTTGAACTGTGGTGTTGGAGAAGACTCTTGAGAGTCCGTTGGACCGCAAGGAGATCCAACTAGTCCATCCTAGAGGAAATCACTCCTGAATATTCATTGGAAGTACTGAAGCTGAAACTCCAATACTTTGGCCACCTGATGTGAAGAGCTGACTCATTTGAAAAGACCATGGTGCTGGGAAAGATTGAAGGTGAGAGGAGAAGGGGACGACATAGGATGAGATGGTTGGATGGCATCACCATCAATGGACATGAGTTTAGGTAAATGCCAGGATTTGGTGATGGACAGGGAGGCCTGGCGTGCTGCGGTTCATGGGGTTGCAAAGAGTCGGACACGACTGAGCGACTGAACTGAATACCTATACCAAAGGCCAAGGGGTATGATTTGGGGGGTTGTATATAAGTATCTAGACACAGTAAAATATATTTGTGACCTACAGATAAGACATGAATAATAGATGTCATCACTGTCAGGATTTTATGGTCCTAGGGTAAAGAATTTGTTAGGAGGAGTCAGATACAATAGACCATCCTTGGAGTGTCCGAGTAAGGGAATGTTTTCTAATTTCTAAACTATTCTTATTATTGCCTCATATTAGCAAATAGCACTTCTTTTGGGTTTGATTAACCCCAACAGAAACCGCTGGGGTTTAGAGTGACCTCATGGATCTCTTAATCGATTGCTGTATCATTCCTGATGTAAGAAGGACTTGTAAGACAATTTGAGACTTGTAAACATGCTTCATAGTGGCTGCTCTGTAGTCACTGTTGCTGTTTGTTTTAAAGCTAGGAGTTGGCGGAACCCACAGGGATATTTCATTTGGGCTGTTTTGGACCAAACCAGGGCTTTCCACAATTCTTGATAAGTCTTGTTCCCAATTGCAGGCTGGGGCTGGACTTCTGACAGGGACACAAAGCTGCTGCTCTACTGCTACTGTATTCAAGCTGTGTCTCAGACATATGTTGTGGCTGATTGCCAAAATGTTACTGTTTTCTCAGGCTGACTTTGTTTCAAGTGAAAATCATTTAGTTCAATGACAGTTAAGCTGTGAAAAACCCAAACTGATACCACTGTTTTTTTTGTTAGGTCAGTGCAGGTCTTTTCCGGTTACTGGATTGAAATGACCAGACCTAGAGTTCCTGCTGTCTTGCTTCTCAAATAGTGTGAGGAGCCACTTTGCCTTTCAAAACAAAGTCAAAAATAGGTCAGATTTACCTCTACGAGAAATTCAGCAGATGCTGTCCCTTAAGAGTAGCTGTAAATCACTATTGCATTATACTCCCTTTAAAACCATAGATCCGTAATACCTGTGTCTCCAACTAGTTAGATACTTACTGGTTTCCTTATATCAATTCAGTAATTATCACAAACTGTACTTAACCTTTCAGTACTTCCTTATTTTCTTCAGATCCTTGACTTGACACTCTAAATCAATTGGAGAAACAAAATGAAATTCACAGATACAAATATTTTCTATAGACCGAACCATCATCATCACACTAAGAAATGTATGTTTCTTAAATAAACATCTCTTTTTTGATGCAGATAGCATTAAATGTACTTTCTGATGAAAAATTCTTCTGACTTGGAGTAAACATATGAACAGTACATCAGATATTTCTCACTAGGGTAGAGGAATTGACCCTATCTCCCAGTCTCCAATTGTATGGAAACTTCAAGGTGGCAACTGTTTGCAATGTAAAATTCTCCTCCATCTTAATGCTTTTTAAAGTGACATATTACTTGTTTTGAATATTTATTTTCTCCAAATTTAAGATTTACCCAACTTTTGCTTTTAAAGCAAAATGATTTTCTCTCCCAGCTTAAACAATATCTTACCATATTCTTTCACTATGATGTTACACATAAGTATGTATTTTCTTCTGTCATTAAAATTACAAGGCTTGAGAAAAGTTTCTGCTGAAATAATTCCTAATTCCCTTAATAGTTATTTTTCCCTCTGGTACCCCCCAGGCATATGTCAGGGGAAGTTAGGTTAAGCAATATATTTTAATCCTGCATTGTTCTAGACAGAAAGAAAAAGTGATACCTATATGATATGCATTCTTGAAAAGTATACAGTAACAATGAAGTTTTGGTTTTCTTTATTGCTTCTGTTTTTCAGTAAACTGAGAACCACACTACATTTTCTTAGATTTCTGGGTGGCTCCTCTGAGTGGAAAGGGAACTTTTCTCAAAAAGGTAGGTTGTTGAGTAAGGAAGACATGGCCTCTGCCAACATGCTCTAAATAGTAGAATTTAGAATGATTTCTTTCATTTTCATAAATGTAATATGAAAAAACAAGTACATTGTTGTCATTTACTGAATAAGGAGGATACTTAAAACTTCAGCAATTTTAGTGTTTTGAAAGATAACCAAAAGGGAATTTAAAGTCTTTATGAGCCACATGCTCCATAACTGGCCATCAAGCCTGATTACCTCCTCTGTTGATGTCCTTCCTTAGAACTGATTAGCACCTTTGATTTTGCTGATGAATTTGAGGGTGACTTGACTTTGGGTGGCCTCCCAGTCTCTGCTGCTGGTTCAGCTGAGGTGTTTCTTCTGAGACGAGTTAACAAGTTTATCTCAGCCAGTTCAGCATGAATCAAAGCTGAGACCCACTCCTTTTCTGATTTAAAAAAGAGAGGGGTCATGAAGGTTGTACTTATCATGTTGGCTAGAAACACAGGATTAGTTCTTTCACCCAGCACTCCAGTGTGAAAGGTAGCCTGTTTTCTGGGTAAGCACCTTTGTGTGAGTTAACGTTTGTGTAGAAAAGGTGGTTCACATCAACCTAGTTTCTCTCCACCTGTGATATGACAGACTACTCAGAATAGTTAACTCACGGGGGTACTTGTCCCTGAGTGGCAGTAGAATAGATTTTAAATATTGAGTACTGAATCCAGCCTTACAGGCCACTGCCAGATAAAAACAAAGATACCTATAAAAAATACTAAGTACAGGAGGAGCTCATGAAAATTAAAACTAATATTTTAAATAAGTTATAAGCATCTCTGAAAAGATACATATCAAAGCATTACTAAAATGGTGTCTGTGATAATTTTATTTTTCTTTTTTTTTGGACTGGCTCACCTTTTTTTTTTTTTTTTTTAACTTTACAATATTGTATTTGTTTTGCCATATATCAACATGAATCCACCACAGGTATACACGTGTTCCCCATCCTGAACCCTCCTCCCTCCCCGTACCGTCCCTCTGGGTCGTCCCAGTGCCCCAGCCCCAAGCATCCAGTATTGTGCATCGAATCTGGACTGGCAACTTGTTTCATATATGGTATTATACATGTTTCAATGCCATTCTCCCAAATCATCCCACCCTCTCCCTCTCCCACAGAGTCCAAAGGACTGTTCTATACATTACCTTTTTTTTTTTTTTTTTTGCCCAACAGTAAGCACTCATTATTTGTATAAATTTTTTAAAGTTATATTCTTAAAAAGGAAAAATAAAAAATAAAAACTCCTTACCCCCAAATACTTCTCAGTTGCCTGCCAAGTAATCTTGAATTCCTGAGGTAAGGTATTCCAAATGCCTTTAATTCCATTTAAAATTATTAATCTGTCCGTAACACATGGGTATCTCCCAACTCTGATTACTACAGTGATTTTCAAAGGGTGCTCCCCGGACCAGGCTTATCAGCATCACTTGGGAACTTGTTAGAAACGCGTATTCTCAGGCCCCACCCACCTCAGAAGTTTTGCCTCAATCAGTCAGATAACCAGCTAGGTTTGAGGATAGCTGCTCTGTGTTATTTATGGTTTTCCCACTTGGGACTGGCATATATTTTTCATGGAACGAAACAAAAAGAGCCTAAAGGAGGCTGGGAGATGACTGACTTGATTGTTTTGGTGAGGAACTGGCAGAGGTGTTAGAATCTGGAACTTGGAAGGGTGTGCTCCTGCCATCCACATTGAAGAGGGGAAACAGGCTGTGTGGAGGGCTCCCAGTAGGCCAGAGATATGCTCAGGGAGAGCATGGGTGCATGGGCTCGCGAGGAGAAGCACAAACCAGCTCTGGACACAAGCGTTTCACATCACCCACAGAAGTTCAGTTTGGGGCATGACCAGCTTGTGTGCAGTTGCATATACAGGGCTCTGATACTGAACACTAGGGAAATAAAATTGCAGCATTATCTTTGCAAATCCAAGGTGGAAAACTTCAGACATTGGCACATTTCCTAGTTTCTGGCCATAAATTGAGCTCAGTATTCACAAATACATAATCTCACCTTTTGAACTTGCATGGAGCAGCCACTGTAGAACTTCTGCCAGAGAATCAGTGCGTAAAATGTTACACAGCTTTTCCAGAATCTGACAGAGAATATTAGGGTTACATAGTGAGCAGTTTATAAGGTTTCCTTTACTGTCTCCACAATCTTGTCGTCCCAAATGTAACTCTGTACACAGTATTCAAGTCAACTGGGATTTTAACTTGGAAGCCAGATTTCAAATAGGAAAAAAAACATCTTCAGTACAAATACAGTTGACTCTTGAGCGAGGCAAGGTTAGTCTATTGCCAACCCTCCAGGCAGTCAAAAATCCAACTATAACTTAGAGTCAGCCCTCTGTATAGGTGGCTCCCCCATATTCTAAATTCCACATCCATGGACGCAACCAACCATGGATCATGTAGCACTGTCATGTTTACTACTGAAAAAAATCCACGTATAAGTGGACCTACGCAGTTCAAACTCATAGTGTTCAAGGGTCAACTGCAATAGTTTAGGTTAAACCATGCAGTTTTCTCTTGTTTTGTCTCTTCAGTACCAACATCTTGTAGAGGAGTGATTCACTTTTCTTCTCTTTGGGAACTGATCCTTTCCTACTGCATCATGGGATTCTCTGGTCACAGAACTGCCCCATCAGTTTTGCTCCTCTCTGTAGTGAGTGAACCTAGCTGGATTTATCATTGTTCCTCAGGCCCCAGAACACAGTGATTGGCCCAATCGGATAGGAATATAATTCTCTTCAGTCAATCAGAATCCTTCATTGACTTCTTTTTCATTTGGCAGCTAACTGCTGTGTTGGTGATAGAGGAAATAATAAAAATGGACTATCAGATCAGATCAGATCAGTCGCTCAGTCGTGTCCGACTCTTGGCAACCCCATGAATCACAGCATGCCAGTCCTCCCTGTCCATCACCAACTCCCAGAGTTCACCCAGACTCACGTCCATCGAGTCAGTGATGCCATCCAGCCATCTCATCCTCTGTCGTCCCCTTCTCCTCCTGCCCCCAATCCCTCCCAGCATCAGAGTCTTTTCCAATGAGTCAACTATTCGCATGAGGTGGCCAAAGTACTGGAGTTTATTAAAAGTTCAAAATATTAAGCACATGTAATGTTTCCAGATTTACTCTAAATTGTATCTGCTTTTGGAATTTAGACATACCTGAAATTTAAACCTGTCTCCTGAACATCAGTCCATCTGTGGCCATAGACATACTATAGGTAATTTGAACCCCAAATACCTAAAACTTCACCCATCTTTTTTCTTTATAAAACTTGCTCCAAACCTGCTGTCCCTTCTGGTTCCCCATCTCAGTGGACAGCACCTGCATACGTTTAATGTATGTCCAAGCAAGACCCTGGGATTCACCCTAGATGATTCCCTTGTCCTTTTCTATGTCACACTGCCAAACAAGTTCAGTAGATTCTTTCTTGTAAATATGTCTCAAATCTCCATTTCTCTTTATCCCCACAGCCTTGCTTGACACAGTGTAAACCATCAATTCTTGCTTGAGCTACTGAAACATATTTTTTCCTAGACTTTCTGCCTGAAAACTTTTATTACAATACTATTAATTAAACAGATATCAATATTTGTGTCTATCATTGATTTAGGTGCTGGAAATACAGAATTTAAAGGGCAGAAAAATCTGCTGTCCTGTATTCAGCTTTGTTTTTTTATTAAGATTCCTGTCCTTGATGCCTTATCCTAGAAGAAAACAAATTAAATTTGTTTCTAATTTCATGGCAAATCAATGGAAATAGCAAAAGTAGAAGAATAGCCCTGTGGTATTTTCCAGGCCACTCTGCCTCCCACGGTTTTGTCATCAATATAGTGATTGCACATCACCCCTGGCTTCTTCTAACTCATAGGTCATTTACTGATCAACTCTGAAAGAATGTAATTAATCATTTCAGTGAAAGAAAATAGAAGATGTCTTCCTCAGAACCCTGCTTTCTCTTCATTTTTATTCTGGAAAGCAGTTATAATAAGTGGTGATAAATAAAGTGGGTGATTTTGACCTACTGAAATTTGATTTTAGGATTTGAGAGTGTAGATCTAGATTAGCCACAAATGTGGGTCAGAGCCCCCTATTCTTTTTCTAAGGTGTGACCTTTCTGGTGTCTCAGCTGTATCCTTGGTGTGTTCACCAAGATCACAACTCCAGTATCTTTAAGCAGCACATTCCCTCCCATTAGCTGTCTTCTGCCAGGTCTCAGACTCCCATCCTATGCAGGTGCAGTCTGTATTGGGCTAAAGACTCAGGCAATCTTGTACAGATTTCTGAAGCTCATTCTCTGCACAGCTACTTCTTCAGTATCTTAATTTGCAAATTCCAGCCACTTCAGCATCCCCAAACTCTAAACTCTCTTTTCTCTACCTAGTGAAGCTCTTACTCCCTTTTTGGCCTCCACTTCTCTGTGCCGTGATTTAGGAATGTGTCCCAGGAAGAAATCTGCAAGTAAAAAACAAGAGCAGGCCTTGGATTTCAGGCTGAGTAGTTTTAACTCAATTCAGTTGTCAATGGGAACCATTAAAGAGTTTTAAGGATGCTAGTGATGTGATTTTTTTGTACATTCATGGTGTTCCCAAGTTATGGATTTATTAAACCTGCCTCTTACTTTGATTTCCTGATCCAGATAGTTTGGTATGCAGATGGTGTTCTCTTTGATGGCAGTCTTGGTACTCGTCACCTCTGAAGAAGAAGAACTAGCAGTAGAGCATGACTTTGGAGTCCGTGGTGGATTTTTTACCTTCATTTCATCCTAAATCATAGGTATAATATAATCAATATGCATATGCATCCACTTATATTTTCTATGAAAATTGAATGTAAAATGAATGAGAAATGTAACTGAGACACATACATGAAAGTAAGAAGAGGTTAGTTTTAATCCTCCCTTAAAAAGCTCATTATCAAATATTTACATTTGAAGATGGAACAAATTAATGATATGTTATTTACTTTTTATAAAACCATTTTAAACCTTTGGTTTAAAAGATAATTCTACAACGTTTAATGTGTAACCATCATTTATCCTGCTGCTTCTGGTAACAGCCAACTCACGACACATGAGATTTTCTATTGAGATTGTTCTTTTATGACTGGAGAAAGTCAGCCAAGAGTTTTTATGCTCTCTGTGAAGAAACTACATGGTATGAGCCACTGCTTCCTGGCTCTGCTAAATGACAGCTGAGAGCTGGAGAATTGGAGGAGTAAACTCAGGTACTTCCCTTGGTTAGTTGGAAAAGGAGATAGAAAGGCTATTTTTTTGTTCTGGGAGGTGAATATACTGTTTGCAGTCTTTTTAAAAAAACTGTATTGTCTATTCCAAGAGAGGCTTTTTCATCTTCAGAAGAAAGTAATACATAAAGGTACACAGAAGCTGGTAGCTGAATGTGTCAGCTAGGGACTGCAGTGATTACAATCTCTAAAGCAATATTCAGTTGTTGATGTTTAATGAAAATAAGGGCTTCCCAGGTGGCTCAGTGGTAAAGAATCCGTCTGCCAAGCAGGAGACATGGATTTGATCCCTGAGTTGGGAAGATCCCCTGGAGAAGGAAATGGCAATGCATTCCAGTATTCTTGCCTGGGAAATCCCATGGACAGAGGAACCTGGTGGGCTACAGTCCAAGGGGTCACAAAAGAGTTGGACATGATTGAGCAAGTAAACAACAACACAAGAGAAAATAAAGCTGTATTGTATATACATATTGTAAATGCACTCTTCTGTTAAGGTTTATTATACAGACTTATTGTTTAGGGGAATAGCAATATTATATATGTATGTATGTATGTATATATACACACACACATTTACATAATGTATATATATGTGTATGTGCATGTATATATTTATGTTCAACCCTGCACTGAACACAGCTAAAATGGTAGATTAAAATACTTTTTAAGTTTAAACTGTTGCATGAATAACTTAGGAATTAATGGGTCAAAAAATAAAATAGAAATGAGACACTTGAGGTGTAGGGTGTACAGTAGCCATTTTTTTGCTGAGATCATTGTCTTATTCCAGAAAATGAAAACTTTCCTTTTGACAGTCTTAAAGTTCCTGAAAGATGGGACCCAAATAAAGGCCAACAAAGATATACACCCTCAAGGTCAAGGTGACCTAGAAATGCAAAGTCCTTGAAGAAATGTAGCCTTAGATCAAGGCTTGAACTTGGGTAAATTGGTCGAGGCTGGTAGGGCCTCAGGGTTCCTACAGAAGCAAACACCAATTCTCTGGAAGAAAATGCATTTATCATGATCTTCAGATTCCTATAAATGATTTTTCATAAATAATGTCTAATAATTAAATCATGAGTCAAAGAAGAAATTATAATGTGAATTAGAAAAAGGACTTGTCATCAAAATGGCTCCTTCTTACAAAAACACCAGAATCACAACTAACTGCCAAACAACCATCAAAAAAGAAAAAAAAAAATGTAGGGTGTACCAAAAAAAATACCCTATACACAAAGATAAAGAAGAAACCACAACAAGACTGTAGGAGGGACACATGTGTAAAATCAGATCTCATATCCACAAGGTGGATAATCCACAAACTGAAAAATAGTTATACCACAGAAGTTCTCCACAGGAGTGAAAGTCCTGAGCCCCACGTCAGGCTTCCTAGCCTGGGGGTCTGACAACAGTACGAGAAGGCTCCAGAGAATCTGGCTTGGAAATATTTGATTGCAAAAATTCCACAGGACTGGGGGAAAAAGACAATCTACTCTTGGAGGGTACATACAAGGTCTAGTGTGCGCCGGGACCCAGGGAAAAAAGCAATAACTGATAGAAAAAGGAGACAACTTAGAAGGAGGGGATTGTGTGTGGAGGGGAGAGGGGCTCGATGGGAGGAAGGGTTAGGAGGGTGAGGACATTATACTTATAGCTGATTCATGTTGTTTTACAGCAGAAAATAACAACATTGTAAAGGAGTTATACTCCAGTTAAAAAGTAAATTTAAAAAATAAAAACCATAATGTGATGGAAAAAAGAAAATCAGTAAGGTTATTAAAGACTTGAGCGACATTATTAACCAACTTGACCTAATTGATATTTACATAGCACTCTCCCAAGAACCAACATTCTTTTTATAGACAATGTTCAAGAGTGAACATTCTTTTTATAGACATATGGAAAATTTATCAAGGTTGGACATACTCTGGACCATATAACATCTCAATAAATAAAAAGTTTCAAAGTAAAGGGTGTTCTCTGACCATAATGGAGTTAAATTGGAAATCAATCATATAAAGATAACTTTAAAATCCCCAAATATTTGGAAATTAATGTAATTTTAAGTAACTCACGAGACAAGAGGTTTAAAAGAAAGTAGGTAGTATGTTGAGCAGAATGAAAAGGAAAACTCAGCAAGTAAAATTTGGAGGATGCAGCCAAAGCAGTGTTTGTAGAAAAATTATAGTAATATAGGAAAGTGAAAGTGGAGAGGGAAAAAGTTGGCTTAAAGCTCAACATTCAGAAAACTAAGATCATGGCATCTGGTCCCATCACTTCATGGGAAATAGATGGGGAAACAGTGTCAGACTTTATTTTTTGGGGCTCCAAAATCATTGCAGATGGTGACTGCAGCCATGAAATTAAAAGACGCTTACTCCTTGGAAGAAAAGTTATGACCAACCTAGATAGCATATTGAAAAGCAGAGACATTACTTTGCCAACAAAGGTCTGTCTAGTCAAGGCTATGGTTTTTCTAGTGGTCATGTATGGATGTGAGAGTTGGACTGTGAAGAAAACTGAGCACCGAAGAATTGATGCTTTTTGAACTGTGGTGTTGGAGAAGATCCTTGAGAGTCCCTTGGACTGCAAGGAGATCCAACCAGTCCATTCTGAAGGAGATCAGCCCTGGGATTTATTTGGAAGGAATGATGCTAAAGCTGAAACTCCGGTACTTTGGCCACCTCATGTGAAGAGTTGACTCATTGGAAAAGACTCTGATGCTGTTAGGGATTGGGGGCAGGAGGAGAAGGGGACGACAGAGGATGATATGGCTGGATGGCATCGCTGACTCAATGGACGTGTCTCAGTGAACTCCGGGAGTTGGTGATGGACAGGGGGGCCTGGCGTGCTGCGATTCATGGGGTCACAAAGAGTCGGACACGACTGAGTGACTGAACTGAACTGATGCCTATATTAGAAAGGGAAAATGTCTCAATTCAACACATAAGTTTTCATCTTATATAAAGACATGAACCAAAGTCAGTGAAATAGAAACAAAAAATAGAGATCATCAATGAAATGAAACGCTGATTCTTTAATAATAAAACTAATAAACCTCTAGGAGCATCAGGAAAAAAAAAAGACAAGTTACATACCGATATCAAGAGTGAGAGACAGAACATCTGCAGATTATATAATATTTTAAAGGATATTTTATGAATGACTTCTTATCAGTAAATTCAACAACTTTGATGAAATGGACACATTTTTTGAAAAACATAACCAAAATCTTGATTTCAAGAAAACTCCAGGTTCAGATGGTTTCACTGCAGAATTCTACTAAACTTTTAAACAAAAAATAATACTAATTATACATAAAATTTCCTAGACTATTAAAAAGGAGTTTCCAACTGATTTTATAAACCCATTTACCAAAACCGGGAAAGACATTCATTACCAATAAACTACAAATATCCTTTATGCACATAGACACAAAAATGCTAACCACTGTTTTATGAAATTAAATATATAAAAAGAATAATACATCATAATCAAGTGGAGTTTTCCCTCAGCAGTGCAGTCTAGTTTAACATTTGGTTAACCAATGCAATTCACCATTATTAACAGACTATAAAAGAAAAATCACATGATCATTTCAAATACATGCTGCAAAAGCATTTGGCAAAATCCTACCCCCATTTCTGATAAAAACTCTCAGAACACTAGAAACTGCTTCAGCCATGTAAAGGGCACCTCTGGATAAAGTAAACTAATACCACAATGGCAAAAGTCTGAATGTTTTCCCCCTGTGATTAGGTACAAGGCAAGAATGTCTGCTGTCCTCACTTAAATTCAGCATTGTACTAGAGGTTAGCCATTGCAGTAAGGCACAAGAAACAAATAAACAGCATGTGAGTTTGAAACCACAGGAAAAAGATTTTTAATTTGGGATTTATAAAAATTGTACATTTTGATTCTTCAAAAGACACTAATACCTAAAAAAACAGTAAGCCTCAATTGGAAGAAAACATTTGCTAAATGTATGTGTGACAAAAGAATTGTATCTAGAATATATAACAAATGTTTAAAACTTAATGATAAAAAGACCAACACCCTAATTGAAAAAACTGACAAAATATTTGAACATATACTTTATGTAAAAAAAATACATGGATGGCAAGTAAAAACATGAAAACATGTCATTGGACAAATGTAAATTAAGACCACAGTGAGATACCATTGCACACCCACTAGATTGGCCAAATAAAATATTGGTCATATTAAGTTTTAACAGGATATGCAGGAAAGAAAACCATTATATATAACTGGTGAGAATGTAAAATCCTATAACCACTTTGGAAACTTTGGCGGTTTCTTAAAAATTTAAACATACATGTGCTGTAAGACCTGGCCTCCCTGGTGGTTCAGACAGTAAGGAATCTGCCTGCAATGCAGGAGACCCAGGTTTGATCCCTGGGTTGGGAAGATCCCCTGGAGGAGGAAATGGCAATCCACTCCAGTATTCTTGCCTGGAGAATCCTGTGGACAGAGGAGCCTGGCAGGCTACAGTCCATGGGGTTGCAAAGAGTTAGACACGACTGAATGGCTAACACACACACTACTGTAAGACCCAGTCATTCCACTCCTACTTATGTACCCAAGAGAAAATATATATCCATACAAAGATTTGTACACAAATGTTCATATCAGCTTTGTTAAAAACTGGAAACAACGTAAGTCCATCAACAGGTGAACATATAAACAAATTGTGAGATACCAATATAATTGAATACTACTCAGCAATAAAAAAAGGAATGATACGCATAACAAGATGAATGAGTCTTAAACATGCTGAGTTAAAGAAACCAGATTTTTTTAAAGATCACTGTAAATTTCATTTACCTAAAATCCTAAAAAATGCATGGTAATCTTTAGTGACAGCAGATAAATGTTTGCCTGTGGGAGGGCCAGGGTCATGAGAAAATTTCGGGAAGTCTTTATTCTCTTGATTTCAGTCTGTGAATAAGTATGTCAAAATTCATCAATCTGAACTCTTTAAAAATGTACATTTTATATCATGTTAATTATACTTAAAGCTGTAGGAAAAAAAAATATTGTGAAAAACTCTTTTCCAGAAAGATATATATGTGAAGAGAAGGAGAGGAAATGATAGAAGTCAAAACCAAATAGGTAGCTATAAATAGTTGATTCTTTACCTTTTTAATTACTAAGGGATTATCACTGGAAGTTTTGAAGCACTCCTTGACTTTTCGACAGGGCTCTGAAATGACAGGAAAAATATATTTATTTAGATCAAACTGAAAAATAATTTCTACCACATGATACATCCATCACTTGCTGAAATGGATGAGAGTACATCTGAATTTCAATTAGAGTCAACCCAGGTATCTGTTTATAAATACTAGAAAACCTGCAGGTAGAATTATACTTTAACAACATAATAAAAGTGTATTTATAAAATGAATTCTATGCCCATGAAGAAGCGATAAAGAAATACTACAAGAACTTTCTTGATCTGGGTAAACTGGTTCTTAAAAAGTATGTATTTCAGTATAAGACATGTTTTCTTTGTTTTCTGTCCATATGACTGTCACTTTCTCTAACTAAAGAGATTACATGTGTACTCTTTGCCCTGTAGACAAAAAGAGATGTGTGTTGAGTTATAATTACATTCTTTATTCTATGTACTTCATCTGTCTTGCAACCCTGCCAATTTCACATAGCCATCTAATTAAATTACCCTTAATTACACTTAAATATTTGCTTAATTTCCTTTTGCATTCATTTAAATATACATTCTGTGTGATGCTGTTTTCCCCCCCACCCCCCACTGAAGCCATAGTTAACAAAACAATTTTTTAAAAGCTGAAAAGATTTTGTGCATATACACAGTAGTAACTGAATTCATTAGTTCTAGCTGAGGAAAGATTTTTTTTTTTTAATATAAAGTTACCTCTCTCCAAGTAGTGAGAAGGAAGTTATGGATAGTGATTCTGCTTAGTGTCCACTTGTGGGAAACAGAAACCTCTCATCTATTTTAAGCAAAAATGTAAATAATACATAGAATTTAGCTGTTTGTAATATTACAGTTGGAGCAGTGAACTCTTTATATAGATTTTTCTTAATTGGTGGAAAATTGCTTTACAACATTGTGTTGGTTTCTGCTGTACAACAATGTGAATTGTCACATATATACATAAATTATCACATATATAAAAATTATATATATCCCCTTTTATATAAATATATATATCCCCTGTATAGTCACAACAGCATGAATTGTCATTAATATATATACATTATTATATATTAATATATAAATTATGATATATGTATATCCCCTTCCTGTTGAGCCTCCCTCCCCTCCACTCTCCCCACCCCTCTAGGTCATCACAAAGCACCAGGCTGGGCTCCCTGTGTTATATAGCAACTTCTCACTATCTTACACATGATAGTGTATATATGTCAGTGCTAGTAGAGAATAGACTTATGGACACAGTGGGAGAAGGTGAGAGTGAACTCTGTCTTGATCTTCACAAATCACTTCAAGAACAATACCATGTGCCTGACCCACCAGGGCGGGCACAGCCTTTATCACAATTGGAGGAAGGAAACTCGGGAGGCCATGGCCATGTCAACTGCTGTCACAATATCCATGAGGCTAAATCTTAGGCATTGGATCACTGTTGCAATCAGAAGATCACCACATTGGCTGACTTTGCCTTTTAACACTCATAAATCCAGTATCTGAACACTGAGATGCTGTCTTAGGAAAGCTCCATGTCTCCAGCCACACTTGATAGCAGACAGCAGCTAAAAAGATGACTTTAGCCCTACGTCTGCAGTATAAGTCTTACCAGATGGCAACTCCTCATTCTCATCAAGGGACTCTTGCAAAAGTAATTTGTAGGTTTCTAGGTTCTACAATACAAGAAGGGACACTAGAAAGATGGTGGAATAAGTGGGTTTTAATTCTTCATTGCTGGTGAAAAGGATGAAATGAATTAACTCATGTGAAGACTCTAGAATGGAATCTATTCGTCTTACTGTTACCTTTTAGAAGATATATGTGTTTTACCACATTATGCCAAAATAATTTTCATATGCCCTGAAAGTGTTAGTAATAGTTTGTAATTATAAAGGACAGAGGGAAAAGTACTGGATATAATTTCTACCATCTAGAACTCCCTGTATGACATAATGATTTGATATATGTATATTGTAAAATGATTATTAGTTGCATATTTTTTCTTGTAATGAGAAATTTAAAAATCTACTGTGTTAACTTTCAAATATATGATATAGTATTACTAACTACAGTCATCATGCTGTACTTTTGAGTAATCACTTTAAATTTAACTTAATAAGCATGAATTAATTGAATTAAATGTTTGCTAAAGATCAGGTTCTGTTTCAGGACCTGGGAGAATAGTAAAACTGGGCCCTGACTTTAAGGAGGTGACCATCCAGTGAGGAAAAGGTGAACATGACATTCCATCCTCACTGCATTTCCCTGACACAGTTTTGGTCTGGAGTAGTTTCTCTACCAATGTTGGCTAACATTCATTTTTGGTCTCTCTCAGGTACTTTTGTAGGGCTTAGAGACTAGAACCATGCCACATTTGGCTTGGGCACAATTAATAATAATGATCTTTTTAAATCATATTTATTAACAGTATTGAACTGAATTGAGATTAGGTGAGTGGAAATTTTTATAATGAATAACTATTTCACAGTAGGAAAATGTCATGACTATTTGAAAATGACTGCAGCTATGTGAGCAATTATATAGATATTTTCCCTCCTGAGAGTTGGCAGGAAGCCTCAGAAAAGATTTCATGAATTGGGAGGGACTCACCAGAATGAGGCCGTGGGGGCACTTTGACCCCGTTAAGGGCTGGCGAGACAGGGCTCTCCGTGGCCACAGCACTGGGTGGGTAGCTGCATCTGGCATATGGTATCTCATCTTTCTGTGAGTGGTGGGACTGGCCAACACCCCACAATGTTCTAAATGAGTTCTCATCATCATTCACATTACAGATTGGAATGTTATTCAAACCTAAGTGAGTACAGATAAGAAGAACAAACCACCAGGTTAGGTTTTTGGCAGGTTTTCTTTGAATTCCCAACAATTTTCAAACTAGATATTATAAAATGTATGTAAAGATGTCAGACTTCTGATTTTATGAACCAGTGCTGGGTGGACAATCTTTAAAAGTCAGTGTAGCAAATTATGTTTGCAACACATCCCTTCTTAAAATGTCCTGCCATCTTGTTAGCTTTGAGAACCAAGGCCCACATCTTTGATCTTTGGGAGTTAAGTGGAGTAGATTTACTGCTATCCCAGACAGACCTCTCATTTCCCATGTCTTAATAATGACTAAGAGGGACTATGTTAGCCCTCTTTAGGAATATCAGATTTAGATTTTTGAAAGAATCTAGAATGTCTCAACGTAACAAGGCCCCATAAAAGACACATTGGCTCTTCTGTGCTGGCAGAAGAGAGAGTCATTAGAGTGAGGAACAGGAGGCAGGACAAGGTAAGTTGTGTGGGAAGGAAGGAAGGAAAACCTAGAAAAAAAGGAACCTCCTTCCTCAGAGCCTTCTGGGTTCATTCATTCTCCTATAATAGCTATTTGCTTTTGGCTCATATTGAATTATATCCCGGCCCTCTTTTTAGTATCAATGCCATGTTATATAAAACTGGGCAGCTTAGGAAGCATATGTGTGCAGGACACAGCTCTGTTAATAAGTGAATTATTAGAGACAGATGGCTGCTTTGTTTCCCAAGAAATTGCACAAGAAGCTTCTGGATAATGTTTTGCAGTGAGAATTAGTAAATTTGACTAGGATTATGGTATATACTAAAAAGACAAAATGGCCAAGGACTTACCTGTGAAGGGATTCCAACATTTACTGCAGAATTAAAAAAAACAAAAAAACAGAAACTACAGGAATAGAGGAAAAAATTCAGGAGTGTACAGTATGACCAAAACTAAATTTTCAAAATGATAAAGAGAGGGAAAGGTGGAGAGAGGGAGGAAAGGGGGAAAGGGAGAAGGAGGAGAAAAAGGATTGAGAGAGAATGAAAGAGTGAATGACATGCATGGTTCTCCAGGCTGGTATTTAACATGTAGATGTTAACACGACTGTACAGGTTGTCAAAAATTGAGATACTTTCATACCACTGCGTCAGTTGCTGCCTTACTTTCATACCACTGCGTCAGTTGCTGCCTTGAGCTTCCTGAGTGGCCCCTTTGGCACCTCTCCAGGTCCCTTTCCTATCAACCAAGTAATCCAGGGGTAAGTGCCTGCACAGGGGTTGTCTGCAGGCCTCTTCTGCCCTGGCTCCAGTGCTGGCATCTGGTCCCAACAGTCAGCGCCTGTGCCTCACCAGTGGTTTGGTGTTTTGAATAACACCCCTGTGTTTACCGACTGGAATCATCAAGTAGTCCAAATATAGAGGAGAGAGAGACATTCTAGGACTCTGAATTACCTCACCTTTGATGTGGCAGACCCTTCTGGGATGAGGAGTGTGCCTGACTAGAAAACAGCTTCCATTTCTAGCTGAAATATGGCTGCCTTTGCTCTCAAACTGAGGAGCAGACATCGGGGATTTGAGGCTCATGTTCACAGAGTGTTGGTTTCCTCCTCTCCACTCTTGCCACAGAAGGTCTTGGAGTGTACCTTGTTAACCTCACTTCCAGAGGTGCTCAGACCCTGAAATCACAGCATGACAATTGTTTAGACAAGGGGTTCTAGACATTTTCTTGCACATCAAACGTTTCTCCATCATCTTTGTTTGCCCCGAGTTGTCTCTTAAGTCAGAAGAAAGACATTAAGAATGTTACTTGTTAATGTGAGGCTAATTTTACTTTAAGACCAAATTTTTGTAAACATTAAAATCAAGATAGACATAAGCGGAACAGATAAAAATTTTTCCCTGCAAAAATTGAAGCACTTGTGAGAAACGTAAAACATCACCAACATAAAATATATGACATGATTATCAATCAATTTTGATGTAATGTTAACTTTAAAATAAAATAGCCACAAATGTGCTTTACATTCCGTTTACTGTAAATGAGGACTTTTCATACTGTACTCTTAAGAAAACCAGCATCTTAAATTTGTATCTTCTGAGAGGATGGTAAAACTTGAAGGAGAAAAAAAATCCCATAGCAAAAGAATGATATTACATCTACAGATAATAAACTGGAGAGTTTTGGACATGTTATTTGCTGTATTCGGTAATTAATGATTTTTCTTCAACCACTCAACAGTTGTTTATTAGACCCAGTGTCATAGGCCTAAGATGTAAAAGATAAATAAATAGCCCACTTAAAAACTGGGCAAAAGATCTGAACACCTCATCAAAGAAGATTCTGTCCATGGGATTCTCCAGGCAAGGATACTGGAGTGGGTTGCCATTCCTTTCTTCAGGGGTCTTCCCGACCTGGGGATCAAACCTAGGTCTCCCTCATTGCATGCAGATTCTTTACCATCTGACCCACCAGGAAAGCCCATCAAAGATTATCAGATGGCAAATAAGCATTCATATGAAAAGATACTCAACATCATCTGTCATTAGAGAATTGCAAATTAAAACAATATGATACTGCTACACCTGTTAAAAATGGCTAGAATCCAAAACATTGACAACACCAAATGCTGATGAGGATGTAGAGCAACAGGAATGCCCATTCACCATTGATGGGAATGCAAAATGATACAGCCACTTTAGACAACAGTTTAGAAGTTTCTTACAAAGCTAAATATACTCATCACAGGATCTAGCAATCGCATTCCAAGTTTACTCAAAGAGAGTTGAAAACACATCCACACAGAAACCTACAAATAATGTTTATTCATAATTGCCAAAAATTGGAAGTAATCAAGGTGTCCTTCAGTAGGAATGGGTAAACAAAATGTGTACCTCCATACATTGGAATACTGTTCAGTGCTAAAAAGAAATGAGTTTTCAAGCCCTGAAAAGACATGTTTAAGGAAACTTAAACAGGCTTCCCAGGTAGCTCAGTTGGTAAAGAATCCACCTATAATGCAGGAGACCCTGGTTCAATTTCTGGGTTGGGAAGTTCCCCAGGAGAAGAGAGAACCTACCAACTCCAGTATTCTTTCCTGGAGAATCCCCATGGACAGAGGAGCCTGGTGGACTATGGTTCATGGAGTCTCAGAGAGTTGGACACGACTGACGACTGAGCGACTGATCTGATTTGAGCTACTAAGCACAGCACGGCAAGCACATATTACTAAGTGAGATCAATTTGAAAATGCTACATGCTGTGTAATTTTAAATATGTTACATTCCAGAAAAAGGATAACTAGAGATTATAAAAAAGATCAGCAGTTCCCAAGGGTTCCAGAGGGGAAGTGGAGGAGTAATGAATAGGTAGAGCATAGGGGATCTGGGAGGCAGTGAAACCTCTATACTGTTCAATACCATGAAAATGGATACATGACATTATGCATTTTGTCAAAACCCACAGAACTATACAACAGAGAGTGAACTGTAATGTAAACTATAGACTTTAGTTAATAATGTATAGTATTGGTTCATCAGTTGTAACAAATGTACCACACTACTGCAAGGTTAATAATAGGAGAAGCTGGGCAGAGGGATATGGAACTCCCTGTACTTTCTGCTCAGTTTTTCCATAAGCTTAAAAACCGCTCTAAAAATATTAGCAATTGAAAAACAACTACCTCACTAGAGCTTCCCTGGTGGATCAGTCGGTAAAGAATCTGCCTGCAGTGCAGGAGACCCAAGAGGTGCAGGTTCAATCCCTGAGTCAGGAAGGTTCCCTGAAGAAGGAAAAGGCAACCCACTCCAGTACGCTTGCCTGGAGATTCCCATGGACAGAGGAGCCTGGTAGGCTACAGGCCATAGGGTCGCTCACAGTCAGACACGACTTAGTGACTAAACCACCACCACCTCAAACTAGGAACATTTTGTTGTTATTAATAATGGCCCACATCTTACTCTCCTTCCTATTGCCTATATTGATTTCAGCACTTTTTAATTGATAATTCATTGCTCAGTGATTTTAACAGCTTTCAAGTCCATTAATTGGCTTGAAATAATATTTATCTATTAAAGATTTCTCTTTATAACAATTGATTTTGGACTGTAACTTTTTAAGACACAAATCTAGAAGAAATGAAACGATCATTCATTCTCATAAAGGGTGGATTTTTTTCCTCTCAAAACAAGAGAAAAAATAGAACATATTACTAAAGTAAGGAATTAATAGAAGTAGAGACAAGGAAATATATAACTTACTTACTCATAAGTATTATCTTTATTAGAGAAACAGAAATCTCACTGATTTTGTAAGGAAGTAACTAAAAGTTTCCCTAAACCAGTATTAGAGAAATCCATCAATGGAAAACACATATATATGATGGATGGATTCAGTAGACTAAATCAACTTTAGTTACTTCTACAAATTTTCCATGGATTATTTACTAGGGACCAAACTCCTAGGTTGGGAAGATCTGCTGGAGAAGGGATAGGCTACCCACTCCCGTATTCTTGGGCTTCCCTTGTGGCTCAGCTGGTAAAGAATCTGCCTGCAATGCAGGAAACCTGGGTTTGATCCCTGGGTTGGGAAGATCCCATGGAGAAGGGAAAGGCTACCCACTCCAGTATTCTGGCCTGGAGAATTCCATGGACTGTATAGTCCATGGGGTCGCAGAGAGTCAGACACAACTGAGTGACTTTCACTTTGAAATACAGTCATATGATGAATAGTAGACATATTTTAAAAGCCAAAAAAGTTTAAAAAACAACACAAGGGGGGGAAAACACACTTTCTAGTAGTCTAGCTTCATAGGTATTTACTATATAATAGACAGTAGGAGTTGTCAGCCTCTTTCCCCACCGTGCTACACATGACGGTAATGTTCACATGGAAGACGCATTCCCATCACATGTTCAGATTTTAAAGAGCATATCCCCAAATGGTGAGAAGCAGAGTACTAAAAACATGTTTTAGTCACCTAACTGTGGGTGTCAGTAACTGCTGCTCAGCAGAGCTATATAAATAGGCTCAAACTCCAAGCTTTCCACTCAGGTAAGAACAGGACATTGCAACTAAATGCCAGTGATAGTGTTAGAAAACTTACCCTTCTTTATATTAATCCCTTTTTTAAACTAAACAATTTGCAAATGTGAACATTTAAACTATTCTTACTAAATATCTTGGGTCTTGCCTGACTCAGTTCAGTTCAGTTGCTTCGCTCAGTCATGTCTGACTCTTTGTGACCCCATGGACTGCAGCATGCCAGGCCTCCCTGTCCATCACCAACTCCTGGAAGTTACTCAAACTCATGTCCATTGAGTAGGTGATGCCATCCAACCATCTCATCCTCTGTCGTCCCCTTCTCCTCCTACCTTCAATCTTTCCCAGCATCAGGCAGGGTCTTTTCAAATGGGTCAGTTCTTTGCATCACGTAGCCAAAGTACTGGAGTTTCAGCTTCAACATCACTCCTTCCAATGAATATTCAGGACTGATTTCCTTTAGGATGGGCTGATTGGATCTCCTTGCAGTCCAAGGCACTCTCAAGAGTCTTCTCCAACACCACAGTTCAAAAGCATGAATTCTTCAGCACTCAGCTTTCTTTATAGTCCAACTCTCACATCCATACATGACTACTGAAAAAGCCATAGCCTTGACTAGACAGACCTTTGTTGTCAAAGTATGTCTCTGCTTTAATATGCTGTCTAGGTTGGTCATAACTTTCCTTCCAAGGAGCAAGCGTCTTTTAATTTCATGGCTGCAGTCACCATCTGCAGTGATTTTGGAGCCCAAAAAAACAAAGTTTGTCACAGTTTCCACGGTTTCCCCATCTATTTGCCATAAAGTGACGGGACCAGATGCCATGATCTTAGTTTTCTGAATGCTGAGCTTTAGGCCAACTTTTCCACTCTTCTCTTTCACTTTCATCAAGAGATTCTTTAGTTCTTCTTCACTTTCTGCCATCAGAGTGGTGTCATCTGCATATCAGAGGTTATTGGTATTTCTCCCAGCAATCTTGATTCCAGCTTGTGTTTCATATAGCCTAGCATTTCTCATGATGTACTCTGCATGTAAGTTAAATAAGCAGGGTGACAATATATAGCCTTGACATACTCCTTTCCCGACTTGGAACCAGTCTGTTGTTCCATGTCCAGTTCTAACTGTTGCTTCTTGACCTGCATACAGATTTCTCAAGATGCAGGTAAGATGGTATGGTATCCCCATATCTTTAAGAATTTTCCACAGTTTGTTGTGGTCCACACAGTAAAAGGGTTTGGCATAGTCAATAAAGCAGAAGTAGATGTTTTTCTGGAACTCTTGCTTTTTTGATGATCCAGCAGATGTTGGCAATTTGATCTCTGATTCCTCTGCCTTTTCTAAAACCAGCTTGAACATCTGGAAGTTCACGGTTAACATACTGTTGAAGTCTGGCTTGGAGAATTTTGAGCATTACTTTATTAGTGTGTGCTGGTCAGGAAGCAACAGTTAGAACTGGACATGGAACAACAGACTGGTTCCAAACAGGAAGAGGAATACATCAAGGCTGTATATTGTCACCCTGCTTATTTAACTTATATGCAGAGTACATCATGAGAAACGCTGGGCTGGAAGAAGCACAAGCTGGAATCAAGATTGCTGGGAGAAATATCAATAACCTCAGATATGCAGATGACACCACTCTGATGGCAGAAAGTGAAGAGGAACTAAAAAGCCTCTTGATGAAAGTGAAAGAGGAGAGTGAAAAAGTTGGCTTAAAGCTCAACATTCAGAAAACGAAGATCATGGCATGTGGTCCCATCACTTCATGGCAAATAGATGGGGAAACAGTGGAAACAGTGGCAGACTTTATTTTGGGGGGCTCTAGAATCACTGCACATGGTGATTGCAGCCATGAAATTAAAAGACGCTTACTCCTTGGAAGGAAAGTTATGACCAACCTTGATAGCATATTTAAAAGCAGAGACATTACTTTGCCAACAAAGGTCCATCTAGTCAAGGCTACGGTTTTTCCAGTAGTCATGTATGGATGTGAGAGTTGGACTGTGAAGAAAGCTGAGTGCCGAAGAATAGATGCTTTTGAACTGTGGTGTTGGAGAAGACTCTTGAGAGTCCCTTGGATTGCAAGGAGATCCAACCAGTCCATCCTAAAGGAGATCAGTCCTGGGTGTTTATTGGAAGGACTGATGTTGAAGCTGAAACTCTGATACTTTGGCCACTTCATGTGAAGAGTTGACTCATTGGAAAAGACCCTGATGCTGGGAAGGATCGGGGGCAGGAGGAGAAGGGGATGACAGAGGATGAGATGGCTGGTTGGCATCACCGACTCGATGGATATGAGTTTGGGTGAACTCCGGAAGTTGGTGTTGGACAGGGAGGCCTGGCATGCTGTAGTTCATGGGGTCATTGTAAGTCGGACACAACTGAGTGACTGAACTGAACTTACTAGCGTGTGAGATGAGTGCAACTGTGCGGTAGTTTGAGCATTCTTTGGCATTGCCTTTCTTTGGGATTGGAATGAAAACTGACCTTTTCCAGTCTTGTGGCAACTGCTGAGTTTTCCAAATTTGCTGGCATATTGAGTGCAGAACTTTCACAGCATCATCATTTAGGATTTGAAACAGCTCAACTGGACTTCCTTAACCTCAACTGGAATTCCATCACCACTTGCCTGACTGCCTTATTATAAAACCTAGGCTGAAATATCTTAAGAGGATACATCCAAAAGATTTGCTGAGTCAAAGTAGCCAAGTTCTGTTTATAATTCTATTTTAATTGTGAGTCTAAAACTGTGCTTTCATCCTGAAGAACAGAAGAAAAACCTGTATAAAGGTAACTCTGTGGGAAAATCTAATTAAAATTACCATTCACCACTCGGAATCATGTAAGGACTGGGAAAAATATTTCCTCTTCTAAAGCCTCTAAAATCTACCTATATATTAGTAAATTATTAAATTTTATCTAGACCACATGACACAAAATCCTCAGAATAGGTAGTTTTAAAAATATTATTAATCAATCTAGTCCTGGCCATTAACTTGGAAAATACCATGCAGATGTGTATTAAATACAGATTTAATTTAGTCCAAAATAGCACATATGCAAAATGTATGCTTACAAAAGAAGACAATGATAGCTGATCAATGAGCAGCCAAGTTACTCTGAATTCCTTCAGATGTGAAGACTGTTATTTAGGTGATGAATGCAGAACCATTTTACATTTGCAGAGCCCCTAGCCACCCAGATCTTCCCATCACTTCCTCCCTCACCTTGTTCATGGCTTTGTCTGGTAAGACTTTCTCCAAAAGGCTTCCTGTGTATGTGTGTGTGCTCAGTCATGTCCGACTCTTTGCAACCCCATGGACTGTAGCCCATCAGGCTCCTTTGTCCATGGAATTTTCCAGGCAAGAATATTGGAGTGGGTTGCCATTTCCTTCTCCGAGGGCTTCCTACCCCTCTCCAAAGTCATTTCTACCATTATCCCATTCTCTTTCCCTCAACCCTCTTTAAATTGTCTTCATAACTCATAATGTATGTCACTCTGACTTTTTTTTTTACATTTCTGTGTTTATTTTTTGCTTCTCTCAGTAGGATGTATCAAGCAGGCAGTGATCTAGTCCAATTTTCCACCTGTCACATTGTTTATGCTCAATAAATATTAAGTAAAGCTTTTCAAAGAATGAATGTTCTTATCCCACAAATTCAGCATTTTTTTATTTGTTGATCTCTCAAAAATAGGTGGTTTACTTTAAAAGGCAATGCCCCATTTCCTCAAAACAGATTTAATTGGCTTTTATGTAGTCTTGAAAAGGTCAGCTCAACTGTGGTCCATCAACTAAATCAAACCTAAAACTTAAAAAAATTATTTTAATGATGAATTTAAAATTATACCTGAGGTCAATTTTAAAGGAAGGTGGTCTGGCTGACAGGAACTCAAGGCTTGTGATACCCTTCAAGCCTTGTAATGGGTCTATCTTCAGTTGTCATTGATTTCCTGAAATCTTTTTACTTGAGCTGGGAATCCTTAATTGGCAGAGACAGACTAATGTCCAAGGCTTCCAAATGAATGTAACTGTCTCCCTCCAGTTTCTCCCACTCTTGCTCCAAGGGCTGAGCCCTATGTGGCTCCCTGGTTGTTAAGATACTCTATATAGCTTAGCAACCTGGTAACATTCCTTGGGGAAATCTGAGTTCCAGAACCTCTCCACTTGTCATTCTTCTTAGAGTTCTACCTACCCACAGCTTGACAGAGCCACTTGGCAGCAATGACTTTTCTCATCTCTGAATGTAAAATAGAGCTGAATCAAATGCAAGAGAAAGAACAACAGAGGGTGGGGGAAGAATTTTGATAATTCTCTGCAGAATTTTGCTTAAAGAACACATACCATGCAGATGTAATCAAACTTAGCTCATCAAAAACGACGTAGGGAGAAAGTGTGAATGACTTTAAAGAAGCCCAGTCATCCTGCTCGAATAATCAGGATGACCATGCTGATGACTGTTCAACAGCCTTGAAAAAGAATTGAAATGTTAATTAAAAATCATAAACATATATTAAGTAATACAATTAAAGTCATAAAGTTCTCTATGAAAATTAAAGATGAAATTACTATGCACACACACAAGTGTACAAACATATATGTTGCTGTCAACTGTCAGGATTATATATACTGGTGCTTCCCAATATTTTTCTTTTCAGACCACACATGACTTTTGATAGCTGAATTACTGTCTCTGAAAGCAATGTAGCTAATTCCTGAAGGGCAAACACTTAATTTACAACAATACAAGGATAGAATTTAATACAATCTTGTTTTCCTGACTGGCTCCAAGAATTAAAGGAACCCATTCAGGATTTACATATTATTTATGGGGGGTTTAAAGGATTTTCCAAAATAATTTTTGCATTTTGAGATTTTCTTTCTATACTTTCTACCAGTTAGGAATTGGCTTTATGCAGCTAGTAGCAGAGATTATTTCTCCCTCATGTGAAAGAGTTCCGTGGTTGATAACAGCACTTTCATAGTGTCATTATGGACCTAGGCTTGTTCCACATTTAGGTCCATCTTGCTTAAGGTGCAGCTTCTCTTCTGGAGTTTAACTCTTATTCCAGATAGTGCCTGAAGTTCTAATCATCCAAATGGCTACTCTGTTGCCAGGAATCACATCAATAATCCAGGAAGAAAACAAGAAGAAAGGCAGGGGCGGGTAAGGACAGACAGGGGCACAAGCTAGCCATGTGCCCCTCCTGGTAAGAGCCTTTCTGTGAATCCCAGGCAGTAATCTGGATGCGCTGATCACTTGTAGCTGGAGCAGGAGGAAGGGGGGAAGGAAGGCGGAGGTGGGGGGACACAGAAAATGTAGTTTCCTCACAGGGTACATTCCCACCCCTTTCTAAAACAGAGGCTTAGAAAACATAATCTAGGTTTATAAGCAGTAATCTCTACCACAGAGCCCGGCATACCTAAATCATGTGTGAGAGGTGTCTATATTCTTGTGGTTTACACCTTTCCTTAGAGAGAGACAAGCATCATCCATTAGAAGGAGATATACTTCTGGCATGTAACCATAATTCTGTTGTATCCCCTTTATGAGGACCTGTCTTCTCTCATTACCAGAAAAAAATGATACAACTCATTGGGTTGGGCACAGTTTGCAGTAATTCTGTCAGAACCGTGGACTGAGATGGCTCTGGGGCACTGTTCAGGGCAGCCTGTGTGTCCTTGTTACCTTGGTAACAGACTATCAGTCCAAGACGCTGTTATTTTCAGCAAAGGTAGAAAACAGATGGAGAGATTTCTTGGGATATATGCATGAATCTATGAATGGTGATTAGTAATCTCTAAAACACAGGTAATCAGCAGCAGGAAGCTCCACAGGTTGTTCACGGTCCACGGATACTTTTGAGTATTGCTGTGGACTGAACTGTGTCCCCCAGATGCCTGTGCTGAAGCACTCACCCCCAGCATGACTGTGTGTGGAGACAGGACCTAGAAGGAGGTAAAGTTACATGAGGTCATAAGGGTGGGTCCTAAACAGCTAGGACTGGCATCCTTAGAAGAGAAGAAAGAAACACCAGCGCTCTCTCTCTTTTTCTCTCTGCACATACAGAAGAAAGGTCATGTGAGGACACGGCAAGGAGGCATCCATCTACTCATCAGGAAGCGTGGTTTAACCAGGAACCAACCCAGCCAGCAACCTAATCTTAGACTTCCAGCCACTACAACTCTGAAAAAAATAAACTTCTGTTGTTTAAGCCACATAATGTCAATGGCATTATGTCATGGCAGCCCTAGCAGATTCACACAGGTGTGAATATGTAGGTAACTCTTAGGTCCATTTTCTCCATGTGCAAGCTCCAAGTGGCTGCATCTTGGAGCTATGAATGGATCAGGCCTATTCATTTTTATCCTCATTTTGCATTTACTATAAAAATGTCATTAGTGTCTGATTAACTTATAAGAAGGTAATGCAAATAATTTGTGAAAGGCAAAATGCTAATTTAAAACAATACAAAAATAAAATTTCATCTGGTATCTTACCCATCCAGTACTCTCTTCTGTCCATTTTGAAAGCACTGATTCAATACTAAATTTGCATCAAGTATCTGCAATCCCAGAAAATAGTACTTATGCAAGTGTCTATAAACTGGCCCCCAAATTCTCTCTCCCTGGTATCCACACCCTGTGGAATCTCCTTCCCTTGACTGTGGGAGCACCTGTGAATAGAATAAAGGTCACCCCTGTGATTATATTCTATAAGCAAGATGAAGAGATTTAGAAGATATAATTAAGATCTAAAATCAGAATTACTTAGAGTTTATCAAAGTCTGTTCACCAAAAGGTGATTATTTGGGATGGTTCTGACCTAATCAGGTGAGCCCTTTAAAAGAGATTTAGGTTGAGGTAGCTCAGCTGGTACGGAGAAGGCAATGGCACCCCACTGCAGTACTTTTGCCTGGAAAACCCCATGGATGGAGGAGCCTGGTGGGCTGCAGTCCATGGGGTCGCTGAGGGTCAGACACCACTGAGCGACTTCACTTTCACTTTTCACTTTCATGCATTGGAGAAGGAAATGGCAACCCACTCCAGTGTTCTTGCCTGGAGAATCCCAGGGATGGAGGAGCCCAGTGGGCTGCCATCTCTGGGGTCGCACAGAGTCGGACATGACTGAAGCGACTTAGCAGCAGCAGCAGCTCAGCTGGTAAAGAATCCGCCTGCAATGCAGGAGACCCTGGTTCAATTCCTAGGTCAGGAAGATTCCCTGGAGGAGGGCATGACAACCCACTCCAGTATTCTTGCCTGGGTAATTTCATGGACAGAGGAGCCTGGCAGGCTTCAGTCCATGGGGTCACAAAAAATTGGACATGACTGAGTGACTAAGCAGGCATACACAAGAACAGACAGCTCACCTGCTGGCCTTAAAGAAGCAAGCAGTCATGAGGTCTACAGCTGCCAGGAAGTAAGTCAGCCAACAACCACAAGAGCTTGAAGAGGACCCCAAGCCACAGATGAAAGCCCAGCCCCAGCTGGCCCCTGGCTTGCAGCCTTATGAGACCCTGATCTGGAGATTCGGCTCAAGTTAAGCCATGCCCACAGTCCCCACCCAGTGTGAGGTAACAGCAAAGGTGTTAAACCAATGTCTGTCAGACCCGGAATCCAGGGCTTTTACCCATGACTAGTGGATGCTGAGTTGCTGCCAGGCCAGGGGTCTGGACTCTGCTCTGGCTATAAGAATCACAAGTACAAGTTCTTTTGATAAGAATGTATTTGCTAAAACACAAAATACCCCAAATAACCAAAGCAATCTTGAGAAAGAAGAATGAAGCTGGAGGAATCAACCTTCTTGACTTCAGACTATACTACAAAGCTACAGTCATCAAGACAGTATGATACTGGCACAAAAACAGCAATACAGACCAATGGAACAAGATAGAAAGCCCAGAAATAAACCCATTCATCTATGGGTACCTTATTTTTGACAAAGGAGGTAAGAATATACAGGGCAAAGATAGAATAGGACAAAGATAGCCTCTTCAATAAGTGATGCTGGGAAAACTGGACAGCCATATGTAAAAGAATGAGATTAGAACACTTGCTAACACCATAAACAAAGATAAACTCAAAATGGATTAAACACCTACATGTAAGACCATAAACCTATAAAACTGCTAGAGGAAAACATAGGCAGAACACTCAATGACATAAATCAAAACAAGATCTTCTATGACCCACCTTCTAGAGTAATGGAAAAACAAAAATAAACAAGTGGGACCTAATAGAACTTAAAAGCTTTTGCACAGCAAAGGAAACTATAAACAAGGTGAAAAGACAACCCTCCAAATTGGAGAAAATAATAGCAAGTGAAACAACTGACACAGGATTAATTTAAAAAAAACATACAAGCAGTTTAATGACTCAATACCAGAAAAACAGTCAGTGTAATCAAAAGTGAGAAAAAGACCTCAACAGGCATTTCTCCAAAGAAAATATACAGATGGCTAACAAATATGAAAAGATGCTCAATATTGCTCACTATTAGAGAAATGCAAATCGAAACTACAATGAGATATAATCCCATACCAGTCAGAATGGCTATCATCAGAAAGTCTACAAACAGTAAATGCTGAAGAGGGTGTGGAGAAAAGAAAACCCTCTTGCACGGTTGGTGGGAATGTAAATTGATACAGCTACAATGGAAGACAGTATGGAGATTCCTTTAAAAACTAGGATTAAACCACCATATGACCTAACAATCCCACTCCTAGGTATATACCCTGAGGAAACCAAAATTGAAAAAGACACATGTACCCGTGTTCATTGCAGCACTATTTATAATAGCTAGAACATGGAAGCAAACTAGATGTCCATCGACAGATGAATGGAAAAAGAAGCGGTGGTACCTATATACAATGGGATATTACTCAGCCATAGAAAGGAACACATCTGAGTCAGTTTTAATGAGGTGGCTGAACCTGGAGCCTATTATACAGAGTGAAGTAAGTCAGAAAGGGAAAGAAAAATATTGTATGCTAACACATATATATGGAATCTATACAGATGGTACTGATGAACTTTTCAGGGCAGCAATGGAGATGCAGATGTAGAGAACAGATTTATGGACGTGACTGGCAAGGGAGGAAGGGGAGGGTGAGGTGTATGGAGAGAATAACATGGAAACGTACATTACCATATGTAAAATAGATAGCCAATGGGAATTTGCTGTATGGCTCAGGGAGGTCAAATAGGGGCTCTGTAACAACCCAGACATCATTTTTTGGGTGTTAGTTCTAAAAGGTCTTGTAGGTTTTCATAGAACCGTTCAACTTCAGCTTCTTCAGCGTTACTGGTTGGGGCATAGACTTGGATTACTGTGATATTGAATAGTTTGCCTTGTAAACGAACAGAGATCATTCTGTGGTTTTTGAGACTGCATCCAAGTACTGCATTTCGAACTCTTCTGTTGACCATGATGGCTACTCCATTTCTTCTGAGGAATTCCTGCCCGCAGTAGTAGATATAATGGTCAGCTGAGTTAAGTTCACCCATTCCAGTCCATTTGAGTTCGCTGATTCCTAGAATGTCGACATTCACTCTTGCCATCTCTTCTTTGACCACTTCCAATTTGCCTTGATTCATGGACCTGACATTCCAGGTTCCCATGCAATATTGCTCTTTACAGCATTGGACCTTGCTTCTATCACCAGTCACATCCACAGCTGGGTATTGTTTTTGCTTTGGCTCCATCCCTTCATTCTTTCTGGAGTTATTTCTCCACTGATCTCCAGTAGCATATTGGGCACCTACTAACCTGGGGAGTTTCTCTTTCAGTATCCTATCATTTTGCCTTTTCATACTGTTCGTGGGGTTCTCAAGGCAAGAATACTGAAGTGGTTTGCCATTCCCTTCTCCAGTGGACCACATTCTGTCAGATCTCTCCACCATGACCCGCCCATCTTGGGTGGCCCCATGGGCATGGCTTAGTTTCATTGAGTTAGACAAGGCTGTGGTCCTAGTGTGATTAGATTGACTAGTTTTCTGTGAGTATGGTTTCAGTGTGTCTGCCCTCTGATGCCCTCTTGCAACACCTACCGTCTTACTTGGGTTTCTCTTACCTTGGACATGGGGTATCTCTTCACGGCTGCTCCAGCAAACACAGCCACTGCTCCTAACCTTGGATGAGGGGTATCTCCTCACCACCACCCTTTCTAACATTGAATGTGGAATAGCTCCTTTAGGCCCCTGGAATGCAAAAGTAGGAAGTCAAGAAACACCTGAAGTAACAGGCAAATTTGGCCTCGGAATACGGAATGAAGCAGGGCAAAGACTAATAGAGTTTTGCCAAGAAAATGCACTGGTCATAGCAAACACCCTCTTCCAACAACACAAGAGAAGACTCTATACATGGATATCACCAGATGATCAACACCAAAATCAGACTGATTATATTCTTTGCAGCCAAAGATGGAGAAGCTCTATACAATCAACAGAAACAAGACCAGGAGCTGACTGTAGCTCAGATCATGAACTCTTTATTGCCAAATTCAGACTTAAATTGAAGAAAGTAGGGAAAACCACTAGACCATTCAGGTATGACCTAAATCAAATCCCTTATGATTATACAGTGGAAGTGAAAAATAGATTTAAGGGACTAGATCTGATAGATAGAGTGCCTGATGAACTATGGACTGAGGTTCATGACATTGTACAGGAGACAGGAATCAAGATCATCCCCCTGGAAAAGAAAAGCAAAAAAGCAAAATGGCTGTCTGGGGAGGGCTTACAAATAGCTGTGAAAAGAAGAGAAGTGAAAAGCAAAGGAGAAAAGGAAAGATATAAGCATCTGAATGCAGAGTTCCAAAGAATAGCAAGAAGAGATAAGAAAGCCTTCCTCAGTGATCAATGCAAAGAAATAGAGGAAAACAACAGAATGGGGAAGACTAGAGATCTCTTCAAGAAAATTAGAGACACTAAGGGAACATTTCATGCAAAGATGGGCTTGATAAAGGACAGAAATAGTATGGACCTAACAGAAGCAAAAGATATTAAGAAGAGGTGGCAAGAATACACAGAAGAACTGTACAAAAAAGATCTTCATGACCCAAATAATCACGATGGTGTGATCACTGACCTAGAGCCAGACATCCTGGAATGTGAAGTTAAGTGGGCCTTAGAGAGCATCACTATGAACAAAGCTAGTGGAGGTGATGGAATTCCAGTTGAGCTATTTCAAGTCCTGAAAGATGATGCTGTGAAAGTGCTGCACTCAATATGCCAGCAAATTTGGAAAACTCATCAGTGGCCACAGGACTGGAAAAGGTCAGTTTTCATTCCAATCCCAAAGAAAGGCAATGCCAAAGAATGCTCCAACTACCGCACAATTGCACTCATCTCACACGCTAGTAAAGTAATGCTCAAAATTCTCCAAGCCAGGCTTCGGCAATATGTGAACTGTGAACTACCAGTTGTTCAAGCTGGTTTTAGAAAAGGCCGAGGAACCAGAGATCAAATTGCCAAGATCCGCTGGATCATGGAAAAAGCAAGAGAGTTCCAGAAAAACATCTATTTCTGCTTTATTGACTATGCCAAAACCTTTGACTGTGTGGATCACAATAAACTGTGGAAAATTCTGAAAGAGATGGGAAGACCAGACCACCTGACCTGCCTCTTGAGAAATCTGTATGCAGGTCAGGAAGCAACAGTTAGAACTGGACATGGAACAACAGACTGGTTCCAAATAGGAAAAGGAGTATGTCAAGGCTGTATATTGTCACCCTGCTTATTTAACTTATATGCAGAGTACATCATGAGAAATGCTGGGCTGGAAGAAGCACAAGCTGGAATCAAGATTGCTGGGAGAAATATCAATAACTTCAGATATGCAAATGACACCACCCTTATGCAGAAAGTGAAGAGGAACTAAAAAGCCTCTTGATGAAGTTGAAAGAGGAGAGTGAAAAAGTTGGCTTAAAACTCAACATTCAGAAAATGAAGATCATGGCATGTGGTCCCATCACTTCATGGGAAATAGATAGGGAAACAGCGGAAACAGTGTCAGACTTTATTTTTCTGGGCTCCAAAATCACTGCAGATGGTGACTGCAGCCATGAAATTAAAAGACGCTTACTCCTTGGAAGAAAAGTTATGACCAACCTAGATAGCATATTTAAAAGCAGAGACATTACTTTGCCAACAAAGGTCTGTCTAGTCAAGGCTATGGTTTTTCCAGTGGTTATGTATGGATGTGAGAGTTGGACTGTGAAGAAAGCTGAGTGCCAAAGAATTGATGCTTTTGAACTGTGGTGTTGGAGAAGACTCTTGAGAGTCCCTTGGACTGCAAGGAGATCCAACCAGTCCATTCTGAAGGAGATCAGCCCTGGGATTTCTTTGGAAGGACTGATGCTAAAGCTGAAACTCCAGTACCTTGGCCACCTCATGTGAAGAGTTGACTCATTGGAAAAGACTCTGATGCAGGGAGGGATTGGGGGCAGGAGGAGAAGGGGACAACAAAGGATGAGGTGGCCGGATGGCATCACTGACTCGATGGACGTGAGTCTGAGTGAACTCTGGGAGTTGGTGATGGACAGGGAGGCCTGGCGTGCTGTGATTCATGGGGTCTCAAAGAGTCGGACACGACTGAGCGACTGAACTGAACTGAACAACTAAGAGGGGTGGGATGGGGAGGGAGATGGGAGGGGAGGTTCAAGAGGGAGAGGGCATATGTATATCTGTGGCTGATTCATGTTGATGTTTGGAAGAAAACAACAAAATTCTGTAAAGCAATTATCCTTCAATTAACAGATTAAAAAAATTTTTTTTATAAGGGATGTATTTGCTAGCATTTGACTTTGCCACTGATTAACTCACTACCTTCTAGCCTATACTGGGACTCAGCTTTGTCTTAACCATGTGCACTCTACCCATTGTTTTCCTGCCAGTGTTTTCCTTATTGAAAAGACGTAAGAAGAGTCAAGTCATTCTGCTTTCTTTATCTGTTCTTTCCCTCTATTCTTGTTTAAGACATAGCATTAAAACATTAAAAGCCTTATTATTTGCTCTTAGCACTTTTTTTCAGAAAACAAGTCTGACATTATTATTTTCCCCTTTAGCTTTAAGGCACTATTCTTATAGGTCCTGAGACTTTCTTTTATGAACCTTGATTGTAGGGCTCCCCTTTCACTGGTTGTTCAAGCAGCAGTGTTTACAGCAGGACCAGTTTAATAGACCAAATGGGAAGTGACCCAAATACCCAACAAAAATCAAGTGAATACATAAATTGGGGTATAGTCACACAATGGAATACCGCATGGCAGTGAGAATGAATGATCTGATTACACGCAACAATACTGACGAACCTCATAAACATAATGTTGAATGAGAGAAGACAGAATCAAAGAGTAGAAATTGCACAATCCTCTGATTCCACGAAATACAGAAACAGGCAAAACTAACCTCTGGAGTCCTGGTGTGCGTAATGTCCTCCTTGTGACAGGGGAGTGCGAGGACAGAGCACAGGAAGGCTCTGGGTGCCAGGAGATTCTGTTCCTGGAACTGGGTGCTGGTTACATGTGTGGGTTCAGTTTGTGAGAATTCATTGAGCTCCACACCAATGATGTGGACACCTTGCTGATAGAATATTCGGTTCCATTCAGTCGCTCGGTCGTGTTGGACTCTTTGCGACCCCATGAACCGCAGTATGCCGGGCCTCCCTGTCCGTCACCAACTCACATGTCTTAAAAGTTTTTTAACATATAATTTCCTGGGTTCCACCCCTTAGACTTACTGAGTTAAAATTCCTGGGAAGAGAAGTTAGATATTGAATTTTAGGCAGGATCCCCAATCCCAGGCAATTTTAATGCTTTGTGACACCTGAGAGCCACTTCTCTAGAAACCTTTAAAACAAAGGCAGAAATGTAATTAAAATTATTTTTCTAACTTAAGTAAGTGTTTATAAAATTAAAACCATCTTATTAATAACCTTGCTAGTAACTAGTCTTCCTGGTAACATAAAAATGTAACCCAACAAAAAGTCCCATATGGTGGCACGTGTTTTGATTTTGTTTGTTTCAGGTTTCAGGAGCAAAGAGAGTGGCTTTAAATTCGTGTCTGATTTTATGGCCAAAAAATGATTAATATGGATCATTAATAACTCATGTGTTGCACAGAGAACAAATTCAGGAAGGAATTGACTTGCATCATTCAGGAAAGAGCTGTGTGTTAATATAAGGCTCTCCACCAACAAAGAAAGGGGGGCTTCAATTTGAACTAAAATTGAAGTAACAATACATATCAGCGTTACTTTCTTAGATGACCTCTATTCTACATTATCACAATAGATTGTTTTATTCCCATCTTATGTAAGAATAAAACATTTTTATTTCCTATAGATTTATGTATTCCTGATACAGAATGTTCAAATGAGGGGGTCCAGACTAATAAATCTTCAGGTGAATATATATGTCTTCACCACACGCACCATAAAATTGTATAAGCAATGACTGCACTCTTCTAATCCCTCTCTTCTTTGGTGGCCTTCAGATGTTCCCTTCGTATTTCTCTTAACCAGAGAGAAAAAAAGTCATTAGAATGCAGATAAATTCTCATATCTAGGCAAATCTTCTGAACCATAGCTCCAAAGATTTTTAATTTGCATTTAAACTTAAGAGCACCCATTTTGAAAATTTCCATAGCTGATCTGACATGTAAGAACACCTTCAAAGCTCTATTTGAGAGATGAGTGCTGGGGAAGGGGGAGGGTCAAAGAAGAGGAGTCAGTACCCATTTCAGTTCTTAAACGCAGGAACTATTAGTTTTCCAATTACTGTGATAGTCTTGGGGCTTCCCTAGTGGCTCAGACAGTAAAGAATTTGCCTGCAAAGCTGGAAACCCTGGTTTGATTTCTAGGTCAGGAAGATCCCCTGGAGAAGGAAGTGACAACCCACTCCAGTATTCTTGCCTGGGAAATCCCATGGACAGAGGAGCCTGGCAGGTTACAGTCCATGGGTCACAAAGAATCTTAGCAGCCCAAGAAAAGTATTAACGTAAGACATAGAAAATCTGTATTTATTTCTACCTTGAGATTCTTCATGGGAAATAGATGGGGAAACAGTGGAAACAGTGTCAGACTTTATTTTTTTGGGCTCCAAAATCACTGCAGATGGTGACTGCAGCCATGAAATTAAAAGACGCTTACTCCTTGGAAGAAAAGTTATGACCAACCTAGATAGCATATTGAAAAGCAGAGACATTACTTTGCCAACAAAGGTCCCTCTAGTCAAGGCTATGGTTTTTCCAGTAGCCATGTATGGATGTGAGAGTTGGACTGTGAAGAAAGCTGAGTGCTGAAGAACTGATGCTTTTGAACTGTGGTGTTGGAGAACTCTTGAGAGTCCCTTGGACTGCAAGGAGATCCAACCAGTCCATTCTAAAGGAGATCAGTACTGGGTGTTCTTTGGAAGGAATGATGCTAAAGCTGAAACTCCAGTACTTTGGCCACCTCATGCGAAGAGTTGACTCATTGGAAAAGAGTCTGATGCTGGGAGGGATTGGGGGCAGGAGGAGAAGGGGACGACAGAGGATGAGATGGCTAGATGGCATCGCTGACTCGATGGATGTGAGTTTGAATGAAATCCGGGAGTTGGTGATGGACAGGGAGGCCTGGAGTGCTGCAATTCATGGAGTCGCAAAGAGTCGGACACGACTGAGCGACTTCACTTTCACTTTTCACTTTCCTGCATTGGAGAAGGAAATGGCAACCCACTCCAGTGTTCTTGCCTGGAGAATCCCAGGGATGGGGGAGCCTGGTGGCTGCCATCTATGGGGTCACACAGAGTCGGACACAACTGAAGTGACTTAGCAGTAGCAGCAGCAAGACTAACTTTTGGCTGATAGTAGCTCAACAAACCAGTATTCATATCAATTGTTTTATGGCTGGGGGATGACACACTTCCTGCCATCCTATCTCAAAAATGCATTTTGTGGGTGAGGGGCCTGGTGAAACTCCCTCAGCCTTGAGGTGTTGCTCTTATCTGATCAATAACGTTCTAACAGACATAAAACAGCTTGCTAAAGACTAGCAAGAAGGGCACTCCCCATCCCCCTTCTGATGTCTATGTCAGAATCTTTCTCTGTCCCTTTTCACTTTAATGAAACTCTGCTACACAAAAGCTCTTGAGTGATCAAGTCTGGTCCCTGGTCCTGAAGCTAAATCTTCTTCCTTGGAGATCATGAATCCAACACTCTTCACTGTAAGCTATCATGGTGATGGTTGCATGATGTGAACTATTTAATGCCACTAAATTGTATACTTCAAAATGGTTAAGGTAGTAAATTTTGTTATATGTATTTTATTGCAATTTAAAAATGTTTTACAATAATGACTAGAAAATGCTTTCATTGTGGTATACATAGAAAGTGCCCCAAAATAATAAATAAAGTTCCTGAATGGAGGCCCATAATGGTCCCATTATGTCACGAGTTCCTTTCTGGGGAAAAGGAAGCATGTGGTGACATGAAATCATCACAATTTTTACAAAAGGAAAAATCTGAAATGTTTGAATCATTGTGGCTTTGTTTTCCAATTATAATTTTTTTTCCTATTCCTCCATTTAGCCAAATCTGAACTATTCACAGTAGGAGTCAAGACAACTCAACCTCTCACCCCTATATTGTTAGCTGTATCCTGACCTCACAAACTTTCTACTTAATCTGAGCCCATGTATAGCCACATTCCTCAATGCCATATTTACCACATCCTAAAATTCTCTCCAATCACTGGCAGCTTCAGATTGAAATATTTCTCCAAACTTGATCACCCCTAGATTTTTTTCTCTGCATGACATCTCTAGCTAGTGTTTGCCTCTGAAAAATAATATATTTAAATTGAGTTCACTAAATAAAATTATTTGTTGAATTATATCATGCTATTAATATCTGTAATTGTAATGACATTACACATTTCTTTGCAGTATTCAGAAAATGACAATAAAAGTGAAAATTTGTGAAGAGAGGAAAGATGGAAAAAAGAAATGTGTCTCACAGATTAAGCATATTCATTTTGGCTGTCTATAATTTATTTTCTACATGGCTTCTGATCTCTGTCTTAAGAGTAGAGTTCTTTATAGTCATTAAGGAAGAATTCTAAAATCTGGAGATATAAAATTATTAATATGCAGCTGAAGTTTTCAGCTATATCACACTGCAAGATATGCAATTATAAACTAATTATTCATTAATTCAACAAACATTTATTGAGTGTGTACTGTGCCTCCTCTGCACCAAGTTACTTCTTTCTTATAAGGCAGCACACAGGGACAGCACGTTCTTGGTTTAAAAGCAAATGGCTTTCTATAAAAGATTTCTTAGGTGCTAATTTATGCAGCAAAACCAGATGATTTTAAACCCAGATGATTTTGAGCCTGGGCCAAAACAGGCTTATGTTTCAGCTTCAATACTCCTTGTGTGATTCCGGGTCAGTTTACTTCACTGCTGAGGCTTCAGTCTCCTTATCTGTTCACTGTACACAATAAAACTCAGCCTCAGAAATCTTTAGAATGGAATGTGATCATGCACAACGTCTGGAACATGGTGAACATGCTAGAATTGTTTGTTTGTTTGTTTGTTTTTTTTGTAAACAGGGAAGTGTACTTTGCTCATGGTCGCGGCTGGGAGAGGAGAGCTGAGCGCCAGCCCTGCAATCCAGTTCCCTTGCCTGCTCTTAGGCCCATCCATTTCAAACAGCCAAAAGATACTGCGGTGACATGGTGGACCTGAAGGGTATTATGCCAAGTGAAATACATCAGGCAGAGAAAGAAACATACTGCAGGTTACCACTTATATGTGGAATTTAGAAGATAAAGCAAGCAAATAAATTTTTAAATAAGTAATAAAGTAATAAAATAAAAAATCAGCCTAAGGATCTCACAGTGATTCTGTTCTGGATTCCAGACTTCCCATCTCACCCCTAATATAATTACCTGGAAAACATTCTTCTAAGTGTGTCCAACTGAAATGCAGCTGACATGCACAAGTTCCCCAGGATCACACAGAGAGCCGGCGGCAAAACTGGTACCACATTGAGAAGAACTGAGCGAAGAGAGGCGTCATCAGCCTGAGGATGCTGACAGCGTTGCGAAACTCAGACTTAAATGCATGAGCGATTTCTTTCTCACACTTCTAGTCCCTCATCTGAGTAAGAGAGAGAAAAAAAAAGAGAAATGTTTTCTGAGTTCCTTGGGGAAATTCAGGATGGACGAGCTTACGTCAGATCACCAACCAACAAAACAGCAAAGGGAAGGTGATACCTTGACTTTTTCCAGCTTCTAAATCTAATTACTATCAATTCCTATCAAAGTGATCTCTCTGAAGGTGAGATTCATCTCTGTTAGAACTCAAAACCAAGTGCTTCCAAACTGCTCTCCTGGCTCTGAGAAGAAACATTTCATTCATCAGAAGTGCTGTGCATTTGATATTTAAGGGTTCATTAAAAAGGTTGAAAGAGCATTGTCTGTCATTGGTATATCCACATTAGATACCTCCCAAATATTAAGAAGTTAGGGTGATAGTTTATTTCTGATTTTTTTTTAATTAAGGAAAAATTACTGTAGTGTGTAAATAGAGAAAAGAGGGGAAATGATTATGGCTGTTCTTTTTTTTTTTTTTTTTTAATAACAGCTAGTTATAGAATATCCAAATTTGTCAAAGGGATATATTGGGTGGGTTTTATTTATTTATTGGAAGGTAATAGGGGATTCAACATTGTTTTCAAAATGATGTTGCTAATCCACTCTCCCAATTTTCTCCTAAAAAGAGAAGTGAAATGAAGTGAAAGTTGCATGCGACCCCATATAGTCCATGGAATTCTCCAGGCCAGAATACTAGAGCGGGTAATCTTTCCCTTCTCCAGGGGATCTTCCCAACCCGGGGATCAAACCCAGGCCTCCCACATCGCAGGCAGATTCTTTACCAGCAGAGCCACCTGGGAAACCCAATTCTCTTCTAAAGAGATTTTTATTCCCCCCACAAGGTTAAAGTGCCACATTCACCACTAGGTGGCGGCAACATGCTATCCACAGACTTGCCCATGCTCCGGTCAGCTAGGGCAGGAAGAGCTGGAATGGAAGCCTTCAGAAACAGGAACTGCTGTGGCCATTCTGTTTCCTAAACTAATAAACCGTTTAGAAGGGTAAAACTCAGTGAAGACTTATGTATAGCCCTTTTGATAAGATACTCCTGATAAATTGGAACATCTGCAATAGATTGCTTCCACTAGCAAAATTGACCTTCTACATCTTGCCCTAACTGACCATGTCAGAAGTCAGTACGCTGAAAAAAACACATTCAAAAAAAGAAGTCAGTAGGCTGAGATTCCCCTCTCCCCCACCAGAAAATACTGAGTTTATTAATATCTGGCACCAGGACTCTATATCTGAGTTGAAGAAACAACTCCCACTTATAATCTATGGCTGGTAATCCTAAGGTAAATGCTAGCATCCTAGCCCTAAAATTGTCTAATTATTTGCTTTCTTTGAAGACTGATACGATTGGTCCCTGTGTGGCTATGGAGCAGAGGAGGGCCACAGGGTACAGCAGGGGGTGACCTCTACCCAGGGTAATACCTTGCTCCTTGGGGTAAGGCTGATAGCCCAGGCTGAATATCAGAAGTACTTCAGTAGCTCTGTGAAAATTCTAAAGCTCTGGAATACATCCTACAGTTTGTTTTAAAAAACCTTTCCTGGTAGGTTGATGCACAGTCTGGGTTGGAAAAAAAAAAATAGCAGTGGAACCAAGCTTCCTGCAAGACTTTTTCTGTAACCAGAGGGTGCTGACTGTTCTTCCAGCACCCAGCCACCTGGTTTCCTGTTCACACTGGGTTCACACAAGTCCTGGTTTTTAAGTACCTCCACCTTGGCCTGAAATGTTACAGTATTGAAGGCAGACTTGACAGCTCCGCTGCTCATTCATGATCAGCTGGATATTCTTTTCTTGTTTTGGGCATAATAATAGTAATATAACACTTGACATTAATTGAACAGTTACATGTATTCTAACCATCCCATGAGATAGGAACTACTATTATCCCTATTTCACAGATGAAAGAACTGAGGCTTAGACAGAGGTCTGGGATACACTACAGAGCTCAGAAATACAGAATCATGACCAGAACCCTGTTGCTTAAAACTAAAGCTTCTGTCCAGCCAAACCTCCTTCATAACACGTTTCTGTTAGCTATGACGGAAAGCCTCATGGAAGAACCTGATTGATGACTATAACTATACACACATATTAAACAAAATCTAATGAAATTTGGAAGTAATAATAGGCAGAAAGTGAAGAGGAACTAAAAAGCCTCTTGATGAAAATGAAAGAGGAGAGTGAAAAAGTTGGCTTAAAGCTCAGAAAACTTAAAGCTTCAGAAAACTAAGATCATGGCATCTGGTCCCATCACTTCATGGGAAATAGATGGGGAAACAGTGGAAACAGTGTCAGACTTTATTTTTTAGGGCTCCAAAATCACTGCAAATGGTGACTGCAGCCATGAAATTAAAAGACGCTTACTCCTTGGAAGGAAAGTTATGACCAACATAGATAGCATATTCAAAAGCAGAGACATTACTTTGCCAGCAAAGGTCCGTCCAGTCAAGGCTATGGTTTTTCCAGTGGTCAAGTATGGATGTGAGAGTTGGACTGTAAAGAAGGCTGAGCACCAAAGAATTGATGCTTTTGAACTGTGGTGTTGGAGAAGACTCTTGAGAGTCCCTTGGACTGCAAGGAGATCCAACCAGTCCATTCTGAAGGAGATCAGCCCTGGGATTTCTTTGGAAGGACTGATGCTAAAGCTGAAACTCCAGTACTTTGGCCACCTCATGAGAAGAGTTGACTCATTGGAAAAGACTCTGATGCAGGGAGGGATTGGGGGCAGGAGGAGAAGGGGACGACAGAGGATGAGATGGCTGGATGGCATCACTGACTCAATGGACGTGAGTTTGAGTGAACTCTGGGAGTTGGTGATGGACAGGGAGTTCTGGTGTGCTGTGATTCATGGGGTCGCAAAAAGTTGGACACGACTGAGTGACTGAACTGAACTGAACTGAACTGAATAGTGGAAGTGTAATAACCCTTGTATTATTTCTAGCTTTAGCAGGAAATGAGCTTCCCAGGTGGCACTAATGGTAAAGAACCCGGCTACCAATGCAGGAGACATAAGAGACATGGGTTTGATCCCTGGATCAGAAGATCCCCTGGAGGATCTTGGATCATGGCAACCCACTCCAGTATTCTTGCCTAGAGAATCCTGTGGAGAGCCACAGTCCATGGGGTCACAAAGAATCAGAGACTGCTAAATCAAGTTAGCATGCACATATGCACACTAGCAGGAAACAGACGCTGTCTCCAAGCTGAATTACTGAGAAGGCTTCAATAGATTATAAAGTTGCTGACAGCAATTTTTTTTTTAAAGCAGCAAACAAGAAGTGGTCTAGTACCCTGAAGATAGTAGGGGGAAGAGATGGGGAGTGTTTATGGAACTGAGAAAGAGAGAGGGGTGGCTACACAGAGGGGCTTCCTGACTGTAGCTCTGGCCTCTGGTAGCAGGACCCACAGGGAGGTACCTGGGAGATAAACCCTCAACCTGACTCTGCCTTTATTCTGCTTTTGATCCCCACTTGGCCAAATCCCAACCAGAGGGCAAGAGAGTCCTTCAACTAAACAAGCTAGTGAGCCTTCCCTGAGGACAGAGCAGGGGGAGGCGGAACCTTGGAGAGTAAACAGTTTATACCTGGAAGCTTTGTATGAACTTAAACTATGTAGGTACTCGGTTGACAAATAGGAAGTATTACACTCCAAAATAATGATTAGCAATCAAAAATAAATAGAACTACCCTAGTAACTACCTATTACAAGGTGCATATTAATTACATTATCTTTAAAACATTCCTTTAAGACATGCGTCATTTCCTGGAGCTTGGAAAAATGTGGTAACTTGGTCAAAGTTTATGGCTAGTACCCAGCCAAGGTCAGTCACTAATTCCCAAACCTATGATTTGCTTTTCCCTCTAAAACACTGAAAATTAACCAAACTGAAAATGGAGAAGGCAATGGCAAACCACTTCAGTATTCTTGCCTTTAGAACCACATGAATAGTATGAAAATGCAAAAAGATAAGACACAAAAGATGAACTCCCCAGGTCGGTAGGTGCCCAACATGCTACTGGAGAAGACTGCAGAAATAACACCAGAAAGAATGAAGAGACGAAGCCAAAGCAAATACAATGCCAAGTTGTTGATGTGACTGCTGATGGAAGTAAAGTCTGATGCTGTAAAGAACAATATTGCACAGGAACCTGGAACGTTAGGTCCATGAATCAAGGTAAATAGGAAGTGGTCAAACAGGAGATGGCAAGAGTGAACATTGACATTTTATTTTTTTTTTTTCAATTTTAATTAAAAAAAAATTATACATGTGTTCCCCATCCTGAACCCTCCTCCCTCCTCCCTCCCCATACCATCCCTCTGGGTCGTCCCAGTGCACCAGCCCCAAGCATCCAGCATCGTACATTGAACCTGGACTGGCATCTCATTTCATACATGACATTTCACATGTTTCAATGCCATTCTCCCAAATCTTCCCACCCTCTCCCTCTCCCACAGAGTCCATAAGACTGTTCTATACATCAGTGTCTCTTTTGCTGTCTCGTACACCAGGTTATTGTTACCATCTTTCTAAATTCCATATATATGCGTTAGTATACTGTATTTATGTTTTTCCTTCTGGCTTACTTCACTCTGTATAATAGGCTCCAGTTTCATCCACCTCATTAGAACTGATTCAAATGTATTCTTTTTAATGGCTGAGTAATACTCCATTGTGTATATGTACCACTGCTTTCTTATCCATTCATCTGCTGATGGACATCTAGGTTGCTTCCATGTCTTGGCTATTATAAATAGTGCTGTGATGAACATTGGGGTACACGTGTCTCTTTCCCTTCTGGTTTCCTCAGTGTGTATGCCTAGCAGTGGGGTTGCTGGATCATAAGGCAGTTCTATTTCCAGTTTTTTAAGGAATCTCCACACTGTTCTCCATAGTGGCTGTACACGCAATCCCTATCAAGCTACCAACAGTATTCTTCACAGAGCTAGAACAAATAATTTCACAATTTGTATGGAAATACAAAAAACCTCGAATAGCCAAAGCGATCTTGAGAAAGAAGAATGGAACTGGAGGAATCAACCTACCTGACTTCAGGCTCTACTACAAAGCCACAGTTATCAAGACAGTATGGTACTGGCACAAAGACAGAAATATTGATCAATGGAATAAAATAGAAAGCCCAGAGATAAATCCACGCACATATAGACACCTTATCTTCGACAAAGGAGGCAAGAATATACAATGGATTAAAGACAATCTCTTTAACAAGTGGTGCTGGGAAATCTGGTCAACCACTTGTAAAAGAATGAAACTGGACCACTTTCTAACACCATACACAAAAATAAACTCAAAATGGATTAAAGATCTAAATGTAAGACCAGAAACTATAAAACTCCTAGAGGAGAACATAGGCAAAACACTCTCCGACATACATCACAGCAGGATCCTCTATGACCCACCTCCCAGAATATTGGAAATAAAAGCAAAAATAAACAAATGGGACCTAATTAACCTTAAAAGCTTCTGCACATCAAAGGAAACTATTAGCAAGGTGAAAAGACAGCCTTCAGAATGGGAGAAAATAATAGCAAATGAAGCAACTGACAAACAACTAATCTCAAAAATATACAAGCAACTCCTACAGCTCAACTCCAGAAAAATAAATGGCCCAATCAAAAAATGGGCCAAAGAACTAAATAGACATTTCTCCAAAGGAGACATACAGATGGCTAACAAACACATGAAAAGATGCTCAACATCACTCATTATCAGAGAAATGCAAATCAAAACCACTATGAGGTACCATTTCACACCAGTCAGAATGGCTGCGATCCAAAAGTCTACAAATAATAAATGCTGGAGAGGGTGTGGAGAAAAGGGAACCCTCCTACACTGTTGGTGGGAACATTGACATTTTAGAAATCAGGGAACTAAAATGGTCTGGAATGGGTGAAGTTAACTCAGATGACCATTATACCTACTACAGTGAGCAAGAATCTCTTAGAAGAAATGGAGTAGCCATCATAGTCAACAAGAGTCCAAAATGCAGTACTTAGGTGCATCTCAAAAACAACAGAATGATCTCTGTTCATTTCCAAGGCAAACCATTCAATATCACAGTAATCCAAGTCTATGCCCCAATCAGTAATACTGAAGGAGCTGAAGTTGAATGGTTCTATGAAGACCTACAAGACCTTCTAGAACTAACACCCAAAAAAGATGTCCTTTTCACTATAGGGAATTGGAATGCAAAAGTAGGAAGTCAAGAGATACCTGGAGTAACAGCAAATTTGGCCTTGGAATACAAAATGAAGCAGGGCAAAGGCTAACAGAGTTATGCCAAGAGAATGCACTGGTCATAGCAAACACCCTCTTCCAACAACACAAGAGAAGACTCTACACATGGACATCACCAGATAGTCAATACCAAAATCAAATTGATTATATTCTTTGCAGTCAAAGATGGACAAGCTCTATACAGTCAGCAAAAACAAGACCAGGAGGTGACTGTGGCTCAGACCATGAACACCTTATTGTAAAATTCAGGCTTAAATTAAAGAAAGAAGGGAAAACCACTAGGCCATTCAAGTATGACCTAAATCAAATTCCTTATGATTATACAGTGGAAGTAACAAATAGATTCAAGGGATTAGATCTGACAGACAGAGTGACTGAAGAACTATGGATGGAGGTTCATAACATTGTACAGCAGGTAGAGATCAAAACCATCCCCAAGAAAAAGAAATGCAAAAAGGCAAAATGATTGTCTGAGGAGGCCTTACAAATAGCTGAGAAAAGAAGAGAAGCAAAAGGTAAAGGAGAAAAGGAAAGATATATCCATTTGAATGCAGAGTTCCAAAGACTAGCAAGGAGAGATAAGAAAGCCTTCCTCAGTGATCAGTGCAAAGAAACAGGGAAACAACAGAATGAGAAAGACTAGAGATCTTGTCAAAATTAATGATACCAAGGAAACATTTCATGAAAGATGGGCACAATAAAGGACAGAAATGGTATGGACCTAACAGAAGCAGAAGATATTAGGAAGAGGTGGCAAGAATACACAGAAGAACTATACAAAAAAGATTTTCATGACCCAGAAAACCATAATGGTGTGATCACTCACCTAGAGCCAGACATCCTGGAACGTGAAGTAAAGTGGGCCTTAGGAAGCATCACTACAAATAAAACTAGTGGAGGTGATGGAATTTCAGTTGAGCTATTTCAAATCCTAAAAGATGATGCTGTGAAAGTGCTGCAATCAATATGTCAGAAAATTTGGAAAACTCAGGAGTGGCCACAGGGTTGGAAAAGGTCAGTTTTCACTGCAATGCCAAAGGACGTTCAAACTATCGCACAATTGCACTCATCTCACATGCTAGCAAAGTAATGCTCAAAATTCTCCAAACAAGGCTTCAACAGTTCGTGAACCATGAACTTCCAGATGTTCAAGCTGGATTCAGAAAAGGCAGAGGAACCAGAGATCAAATTGCCAACATCCATTGAATCATTGATAAAGCAAGAGAGTTCCAGAAAAACATCTATTCCTGCTTTATTGACTATGCCAAAGCCTTTGACTGTGTGGATCACAATAAACTGTGGAAAATTCTTCAAGAGATGGGAATACCAGAACACCTGATCTGCCTCTTGAGAAATTTGTATGCAGGTCAGGAAGCAACAGTTAGAACTGGATACGGAACAACAGACTGGTTCCAAATAGGAAAAGGAGTATGTCAAGGCTGTATATTGTCACCCTGCTTATTTAACTTATATGCAGAGTACATCATGAGAAACGCTGGACTGGAAGAAACACAAGCTGGAATCAAGATTGCCAGGAGAAATATCAATAACCTCAGATATGCAGATGACACCACCCTTATGGCAGAAAGCAAAGAACTATAGGGGCTGTTGATGAAAGAGGAGAGTGAAAAAGTTGGCTTAAAACTCAACATTCAGAAAACTAAGATCATGGCATCTGGTCCCATAACTTCATGGGAAATAGATGGGGAAACTGTGGAAACAGTGACAGACTATTTTGGGGGGCTCCAAAATCACTGAGGATGGTAACTGCAGCCCTGAAATTAAAAGATGCTTACTCCTTGGAAGAAAAGCTATGACCAACCTAGACAGCATATTAAAAAGCAAAGACATTGCTTTGCCAACAAAGACCTGTCTAGTCAAGGCTATGGTTTTTCCAGTAGTCATGTATGGATGTGAGAGTTGGACTATAAAGAAAGCTGAGCGCTGAAGAATTGATGCTTTTGAACTGTGGTGTTGGAGAACTCTTGAGAGTCCCTTGGACTGCAAGGAGATCCAACCAGTCAATCCTATAGGAAATCAGTACTCAATATTCATTGGAAAGACTGATGCTGAAGCGGAAGCTCCAATACTTTGGCCTCCTGATGTGAAGAACTGACTCACTGGAAAAGACCTTAATGATGAGAAAGAGAGAAGGCAAGAGGAGAAGGAGACAACAGAAGATTAGATGGCTGGATGGCATCACCTATTCAATGGACATGAGTTTTAGCAAATTCATAGAGATGGTAAAGGACAGGGAAGCCTGTTGTGCTGCAGTCCATGGGGTCACAAAGTCAGACATATCTGAGTGACTGAAAAACAAAAAGGATATGGGGACGGAAATATAGTTAATATTTTCAGATGAATTCTTAAGTTTTTAGAATGGATCATTGAAATATATGGCTTCCCATGTGGCACTAGGAGTAAAGAACTCACCTGCCAGTGGGGGAGACCTAAGAAACATGGGTTCAATCCCCAGGTTGGGAAGATTCCCCTGGAAGAGAGCATGGCAACCCACTCCAGTATTCTTACCTGGAGAATCCCATGGACAGAGGAGCCTGGCAGGCTACAGTCCATAGGGTTGCATAGAGTCAGACACGACTGAAGCAACTTAGCACACATGCATTCAAATGTAAAATTAATTTATGTTGCTTAGTCTAATTTCATTTTTCTCTTTAAAAGGAACTATTCCAACCTCATGGTGCACTTGAAAAAGTTGATAATTTGTTTATCCTGATGAATAATTTTATATCACCTAATTTGTTTTGTTGACTTTCACTTTTCTACTGGGGTACATGGAGAGGGGAGGAGCAGAATCTGCATTTCCATGGTGGCTGTGCTATAGAGTGTAAACTCAGGTTGGGCTTCTGGAAGCCAAGATTAAAACAAAACAAAACAAACAAACAAACCAAAAAAAAACAGAATAGGCAGAATATGGTGTGACTCTGGCATGACTCAGGCTATCCCCAAACTTGATTACCTTTTTAAAAGGTATCAAGTGGTAGAAGAAATCTGGAGCCAGTACATTTCCTTTAATTCTTGCACCTAAATTCATTTCTTAGATGGGTTGGTGAGTCCTGTCCTTGCACAGAACAAAGACAGGCAGGCAGGAAGAGAATTTGTCTGGGGAATTAGATGTAGGAAAGCCTCAGACCCCAAAACATGTAAAGAAGGGGACTTTACTTGGGGGACCCAAGTTGTATGATGCAATTAATGGGAGACAAGGCAAAGACTGATGAAATGGAGGAGATGTGTGAATAAATCCAAATAATTATATCTGAGAATAGCCATAGGCAAAAGCCATTCTGTGGGATTGCTTGTCCCTGAGGCTGTGTTAAACTGTGCCCCTGTCTTCTGAATTAATGCAACACTCCTTGTTTAACATTCACTGCTTGTATTCTTACTACATTTTTTATGTGACTATGCCTTGTTTTTTTAACCATACTGTACATGAGTTTTATTTTGCATGTAGTGTGATGAGAATGAATATCTAAATGAATGAGTGGAATGAAGGGATGATGAAGCGTCTTTGCAGACAAGGGCAGAGCAGGGAAGAGGTGTTGAAGGGGAGTCTGAAGCAGTGATCATATTTCACTTCACAGCTCCTTAGGCATGATTGATCATGAGACAATTCCAGTCTCCTGGTTTTCTTCTTCTGGCTTAAATGCATGTAACTCTTCTCTCAGAGCCTGCTCCTCGGAGGTAATTCCTCTTCCTCAATCACTGTCCTTTATCCCAAGGCTCTCCTCTTCCCTGGTTGTCATGCCAACACTGCCCCAAGTCTCTCATACTTTATTTTTCTAACTCTGCAGGAACATTATTTTTTATGAGAAGTGATAATTTAGAAGCAAATGGGAAATTAGATTAACTGCTTAGGAAGTTTCTTAGTGTGTTTATTATTTCTTCAATTACTTACTGGGTTGGAAAAAAACAGAAATCATATTTTATTTCCAAAAAAAGATTTTTATACTTAAATCTCCTAAGAACAAGAGTCTGTAGAGTATTTGGAGTCCAGATTCATGATGATTATAGAACAGAAGGTTAGATTCATGGCTTTCAAAATTTCTTTAGCTGTTGAGCCCTCCCCATTCTTCTCTTCTGCTGAGAACTTAATAAAAAACATTTTAAATTTGCTTCTAGATGATTAGAAAAGGTAGCACTCCAGAAATACTGCCAGTTAGTGGGGTAGGTTGCAACCAGGCTGAAGGAGATACTATGGAATCACTGGCTATCCAATTTTAAGTAAATGTTATAATATACATTGGAGAAGGCAATGGCACCCCACTCCAGTACTCTTGCCTGGAAAACCCCATGGACAGAGGAGCCTGGTAGGCTGCAGTCCATGGGGTCGCTAAGAGTCAGACACGACTGAGCGACTTCACTTTCACTTTCCACTTTCATGCATTGGAGAAGGAAATGGAAACCCACTCCAGTATTGCCTGGAGAATCCCAGGGATGGGGGAGCCTGGTGGGCTGCCGTCTATGGGGTCGCACAGAGTCGGACACAACTGAAGTGACTTAGCAGTAGCAGCAGCATAATATACATTGATGGGGGATAATCCACTGATGGTTAGGAATGTTGGTCTGGAGAAAGTTTGCATTTAAATTCCACTGCTTCCTAGCTGTGTGACATTAGGTCAGTTCCTAACCTTTCAACACCTCAATTTACTCATTTCTAATATGGGGATAATAACGTCAGCCACTACATAAAGTTATTTTACTAAACTAATATAATACATGTAAAGCACTTAGCACTATATCTGGCATATGGTGAGCATTCAGTAAATATTAGCTAATATTTTTATAATTATATCTATTAACAGACTGAATTGATTTTTATCCTTGCACAGTACATGAAATTTACTGCCCAGTACAGCGCCACACTATTGTGACAACTTTAGTCCAAGTCCACCAGGAACGCACTGTAACAAAGGTTTGGATTTATCTGCCTGTTGTGGTAAGAGATAGAGTGTCATCAGAAGCATGAGTCATCTTAACAAGGGGATGTTAGAAAATTTTCTAAGACTTGGGCTTCTGTTAGGTGAGTCTCCGGAGGGTTTCAGGAAGTGGAGCTTTGTCCTGGATTGGATGCTGTCAGGAAACAGAAGCAATTCTGACTGAGCATTTCAAAAACATTTATCAGGAATAACATCAAGACACTTATCAAGAAGGCAACAGAAATGAATCTGTTGTGATTGGTAAGGAAGCAGTATTCATTTTAACCAGCTGCTTTAGTTATCTTTCCTGTGCAATAAACCATCCCCAGTGTTGCTGCTGCTGCTGCTGCTAAGTCGCTTCAGTCATGTCCGACTCTGTGGGACCCCATAGACGGCAGCCCACCGGGCTCCCCCATCCCTTGGATTCTCCAGGCAAGAACACTGGAGTGGGTTCCCATTTCTTTCTCCAATGCATGAAAGTGAAAACTGAAAGTGAAGTCACTCAGTCGTGTCCAACTCTTCGAGACCCCATGGACTGCAGCCTACCAGGCTTCTCCGTCCATGGGATTTTCCAGGCAAGAGTTCTGGAGTGGGGTACCATTGCCTTCTCCCATCCCCAATGTTACCAGCTTAAAATAACAACCATTTATGACCTCACACAAAATAATCCACCTGTCAACACAGGAGACGTGAATTCAATCCTTGGGTCGGTAAAATCCCCTGGAGTTAGTAAAGGGAGGAGAAAGAAAATGGAGAAGGAAATGGCAACCCACTCCAGTATTCTTGCCTGCAAAATGCCATGGACAGAGGAGCCTGGCGGGCTATAGTACATGGGGTTGTAAAACAGCTGGACATAACTTAGTGACTAAACAATGACAACAGTTGCTGAGCATCTGGAATCCAGGAAGGCTTAACTTGGGTCTGGCTCAGGGTCTCTCTTGGTGTCTCCTTCAAACTGTCAGCTGGGGTTGCAGTCCCTGAAGACTTGACCAGGGTCAAAGTCCAACTTCCAATCTCACTCACATGGCTCCTGGCAGGAAACTTCAGGTCCTCTCCATGGGGCTGTTCAGTACAGGGCTTCCCTTGTGACCCAAGACAGAGAGCATGGAAGGAACATATGCCAATGACTTTTATGGTTTAGTCTCAGAACTACACTTCATCACCTCCACCAAAGTCTATACCTTAGAATAAAGTCACTGACTTATGTGCTTAGTCACTCAGTCATGTCCAGCTCTTGTGAATCCATAGACTGTAGCCTTCCAGGCTCCTCTCTCCATGGGATTTTGCAGGCAAGAATGCCAGAGTGGGTTGCCATTTCCTTCTCCAGGGGATCTTCCTGGCCCAGGGATTGAACCCAGGTCTCCTGCATTGCAGGCAGACTCTTTACTGACTGAGCTATGAGGGAAGCCCAATCAAGTCACCATGTCCAGCTTACTCAGGGAGAGGGGAAACTCCACCTCCTCAAGGGAAGAGTATTCAAAACTGTGTGGACAACCAAAGTAGGAAAGTAGAATGTTTGGTCGTTTTTGTGATGTGGGCAATGTTCTTGTGTGCGTATGTATACATGTGTACATCTGCTGGAGTGGCCATGCTTCGTCACCCTATTTATTCTTTTAAAAAATTTAGGGTTATTTAGATGAGACAAAAAAATTATTGATAACCTATTCTACTCTAAGTTTCTTGGAACAAAGAGTACCTCTTAATCACTTCAGTACCCTCCACCAATATCCCAGCACCTATACCATAGTAGAAACCAATAAAACCTCACTGGATGTGTGGAAGATTCACTGAGTGTTGGGATAACTGAACGGCCATTTATACTGGTGACATATGTGACTTAAATAGGAGATTCAGCTGAACTGAGTTTCCAAGACTCCAATTTGATTTAGTTTTTCCCTTTCTCAGCTGCCCAGTCAAGCCATCCTGTTGTAAAACTGGTCAAGCCCTTACATCCTTTGGGTTCTTCCAGCTGCTGGAGGGAGGTTCCACTCTTACCATGACTTAGCTCTTTCTGAATGCTTGTTTGATTTGCTACTTTTTGAATAGATTCCCCTGTTTGAATTTGGCAAGAAAGGTTTCTTAGGAGGTGTTAAAATGAAGTCTTGGCAGGACAACTCAGGACAGTCCCCATCCTGAGCCCTGGGATATCTAAAGCAGAAAAAGCTTTCATTAAAAAAAAATTTTTTTTTTAGTTGTTTCATTAACAGGCTATCTCTGCGTTAAAATATGTTAGCATTAAATTTAAAACTGGCTGATAGAACTTGTTTTAATACAGTAGTTGAATGTCAGTGCTGTCATTGCAGCATAAGAAGGTAGTCAGCTTTCGGCTTTATACTTAAAAGGATTCATGACTTTGTGAGTGAGTGTTTCCTAGTGTGTCACAGCCCCCAAATCTGTGTGGTGGGTCACCCTGGTAGAACTTCAGGGGCCCAATTTCGGCTCATCTGTCCCTTTCAGTGTGATCATAATTCACTGCCCCTTTCTGCCTGGCACTCAGCTCCTCATGCCACAGCACTACCCCCAGACACCCAACAGGCCACTGAGAGAACACACACCTGCCCTCTGGTCAGTGTTGCTGTTCAGTTGCTCAGTCATGTCCAGCTCTTTGTGAGCCCATGGACTGCAGCACGCCAGGCTCCTGTGGCCTCCACCATCTCCCAGAGTTTGCTCAAATTCATGTCCATTGAGTCAGTGATGCCATCCAACTGTCTCATCCTCTGCCGCTCCCCCTTTTCCTTTTGCTGTCAGTCTTTCCCAGCATCAAGGTCTTTTCCAATGAGTCAGCTCTTTGCACCTGCCTTTACTGGAACCCATTTTTTGGTGTGCCATTCAGGACCCCACACGTGCCCCTTCACTCCTCCTTGCTGCAGAAGAGAGATACTGTGACACTTACTCCCTCTTTTGGATGGAGATCCCTCATGTATCAGTTCCTAGGGCTACGCTAACAAATTACACAAACTTGGTGGCTTAAAGCAATAGGCATTTGTTCTCTCATAGTTTCTGGAGGCCAGAAATTCAAAATAAAATTCTCCACAGGATTGCATTCTTCTAGAGTCATTGAGACAGTTCAGTTCAGTTGCTCAGTTGTGTCTGACTCTTTGCGACCCCATGAACCGCAGCACGCCAGGCCTCCCTGTCCATCACCAACTCCTGGAGTCTACCCAAACCCATGTCCATTGAGTCGGTGATGCCATCCAACCACCTCATCCTCTGTCGTGCCCTTCTCCTCCTGCCCTCAATCTTTCCCAGCATCAGGGCCTTTTCAAATGAGTCAGCTCTTCGCATCAGGTGGCCAAAGTATCGGAGTTTCAGCTTCAACATCAGTCCAGGCCTGATCTCCTTTAGGATGGACTGGTTGGATCTCCTTGCAGTCCAAGGGACTCTCAAGAGTCTTCTCCAACACCACAGTTCAAAAGCATCAGTTCTTCGACACTCAGCTTTCTTTATAGTCCAACTCTCACATCCATACATGACCACTGGAAAAACCATAGCCTTGACTAGACGGACCTTTGCCCCAACCTCCCTTCTAGATTTCGGCAGTTGTCAGCACTCCCTGGCGTCCTTGGCTTGTCCTTGCATGGCTCTGCTCTCTGTTGCTGTGGTCACAGAGCATTCTCGTCTGTGTCTCCCGCTTTGTATCTTCACATGGTCTTTTTATCTGGACACTAGCATTAGATTTGGGCTTCCCAGGTGGTGCTAGTGGTAAAGAACCCACCGGCCAGGGTATGGAAGACCCCCTGGAAGAGGCATCACAACCCACTCCAGTATTCTTGCCTGGAGAACCCCATGGACAGATGAGCCTGATGGGCTACAGTCCAAAGTGTTGCAAAGAGCTGGACATGACTGAGTGACTTCGCACACATAGCATGACCTCAATTATTTACATCACAAAGACCCTACTTTCAGACAAGATTGTATTCTGAGGTTCTGGTTAAGAGAATATTCAACCCACTGCTTTCTTCCAAGCTAGACCTCACAGATGTATAGAGCAGTATTCAAGCTTGCTTAAGACTTTCTCCACACCTTGAGCCTATATCTGTGTGAAGACTTACATATCTAAAGAGAAGAGATCTAGAAAACCAGCCTTTCATCATCAAATACACATGTATTAACAAGAGTGGCAATTCAGAGAAAACAATGTGCATAAAATCACTCAAAGCTGAGACTTCCCTGGTGGTCTGAGAATTAAGCAGTTAAAACTCCGAGCTCCCAGTGCAGCGGGCCCAGGTTCGATCCCTGGTCAGGGAACTAGAGCCCACATGCTGCAACTAAAGATCCAGCACTCTGCAACGAAGATCCCGAATGCTGTGATTAAGATCGAATGCAGCCAAAAAAAAAAAAAAAGACTCAAATCTCACCATGTGTATCCTATTAAGGGTAGTTACCATGCATTGGACAGATCTACACTGTGTGTGAGCTTCAGTAATAATGATAAAAGCTAATACTTGTTGATCATTAACCATTTCTCAGGGAGTGTGTCAAGTATATGGTATCTCATTCAATTCTCATAACCATTCTGTGGAATAGTTGCTATTAGTGTTATTCTTATTTTATAGATGAAGAAATTAAGGCTTGAAGAAATCAGGTAATTTATCAAAGGTAGAGGCATTCTCAAATGGATGTCAGAGTCCAGAGATTGAGCTCTTAAGCACTGTTCAATGCAGTCTCCCTACAAGAAAGACATTAGCTCCTCCATTTAGCAGATAAGAAAAATGTGGGTATAAGAAATTATATCAACTGCCTGAAGTTTCCTAGCCAGTAAGTCTGAAATGCAAACCCGCTGAAATCTGTCTTGTTTCCATCTAAATTCTTTATATAGCACTTGACTAGCTATTTAGGCTTTATAGTGCCCAGTGATGAAAGCAATGGGGAAAAGAGGGTGGCTAACTCTTTTGAGAATAGAGATGATTTTTTTTAAATGAGGTAGAACCACAGATGATGACCTGGGTGTGTTTACCCAAGAGTCTGGTAATTCTACCCTGGCCTGGATGTGCCTGGTAGTTTGTATTCAAGAACCCTTCCTTCCTCCTTGAGGCTGACTGTGTGTGTGGGTGAGCAAGTCAATAAGGGCTTCATGCTGCTCTCTGCTCCTCAGATTTAGGGCCACTCAGACTATTGTACAGGGTTCTTCATGCTGTGAATAACGGCTCAATGTAGAACTTGATTTTAGATCTCAGACTACTTGTCTTCCAGCTCTTTTCCTCCCCCTTTTCTCCTCCTCATCTTCCTACCTTTGTCCGGCTGTCCTATAAACACTTCCATGACCCACACTTAGTTTTCATGTCACTCAAGTAGTACATCATTTCCCCTTTGAGATTACCTTTGAGGTTTATTTAACTTATACCCCTCACCTCTAAAATGGGTTTAGTAATCCCACACATCTATGGTCAATTAATCTTTAACTAAGGAGGCACAAATATACAATGGAGAAAAGTCAGCCTCCGCACCAAGTGGTATTGAGAAAGCTGGACAGAGCTACATGCAAATCACTGAAGTCAGAACACTCTCACACTATAGACAAAACTCAACTCGAAATGGCTTAAAGACTTAAACATAAGACGTGACAGACATGGCACCACAAAACTCCTAGAAGAGAACACAGGCAAAACATTTCTGACAAAAATCATAGCAATTTTTCTTAAGTCTGTCTCCCTGGGCACTATAAATAAAAGCAAAAATAAACTGGACCTAATAAAACTTACAAGCTTCTGTACAGCAAATGAAACCATAAACAAAATGAAAAGACAATCTATGGAATGGGAGAAAATATTTGCAAACAGTGCAACCAACAGGGCTTAATTTCTAAATATACAAACAGCTCATACAACTCAATATCATCAACAACAACACAAAACCTGATCAAAAAATAGGCAGAAGAACTAAGTAGACATTTCTCTAAAGAAAACATAGAAATGGCCAATAGGCACATTGAAAGATGCTCCATGTTGCTAATTATTAGAGAAATATGAATCCAAACCACAATGAGGTATCACTTCCCACCTGTTAGAATGGCCATCATCAGAAAGTCTACAAATAATAAATGCTGGAGAGGGTGTGGAGAAAAGGGAACCTTCCTAAACTGTTAGTGGGAATATAAATTGGTGCGGCCACTATGGGAAAACAGTATGGATATATCTTAAAAAACTAAAAAGTTACCATATGATCTACCAATCCCAGCCCTGAGCATAATTCTAGAAAAGACAAAGACTAATTTGAAAGGATATATGCACCCCAATGTTCACAGCAACAGTATTTCAGCAGCCGAGACACAGAAGCAATCCAGATTTCCATCAACAGATGAATAAAGAAGACATGATATATATATACACACACAATGGAATGTTACCCAGCCACAAAAAAGAATGAAATAATGCCATTTGCAGCAACATGGATGGACCTAGAGATGATCATACTGACTGCAGTGAGTCAGACAAAGACAAATATCATATGATATCACTTATAGGTAGAATCTAAACAAATGGTAGAAATGAACTTATTTACAAAACAAATAGACTCACAGACATAGAAAACAAACTTATGGTTACCAAAGGAGAAAGAGTTCGGGGGGGATCAACTTGGAATTTGGGATTAACAGATATACACTACTATGTATAAAATTGATAAACATAGTAACACCATTTTCCTTGGAGGGAGTTTATGAACATTAAATGAGATAATGAATTAATGAGAAAATAAATATTAGCTGTCATTAATTGAAAGAACATTCAGTTAAAAAGAGAGAGAGACCAATGTGACCGAAGTTGTTGTTGTTCAGTCACTAAGTCGTGTCCGACTCTTTGCAACCCCATGGACTGCAGCACACCAAGCTTTCCTGTCTTTCACTATCTCCCAGAGCTTGCTCAGACTCATGACCATTGAGTCAGTGATGCCATCAAAGCACCTGGTCCTCTGTCATCCCCTTCTCCTCCTGCCTTCAATCTTTCCCAGCATCAGGGTCCTTTCCAGTGAGTCGGCTCTTCCCATCAGGTGGCCAAAGTACTGGAGCTTCACCCTCAGCATTAGTCCTTCCAGTGAATATTCAGGACTGATTTCCTTGAGGACTGACTGGTTTGATATCCTTGCAGTCCAAGGGACTCTCAGGAGTCTTCTCCAACACCACAGCTCAATAACATCAATTCTTCGGCTCTCAGCCTTCTTTATGGTCCACCTCTCACATCCATACAAGACTACTGGAAAAACCATAGCTTTGAATGTTCAAACCACTGCACAATTGCACTCATTTCACACACTAGCAAAGTAATGCTCAAAATTCTCCAAGTGAGGCTTCAACAGCACGTGAACCAAGAACTTCCAGATGGTCAAGCTAGATTAAGAAAAGGCAGAGGAATCAGAGATCATGTTGGCAGAAATGTGGCCATATCTCTTATTTTCAAGCATATTCTGATACAAAATACTCTATTTTTCTGTCCTTCCTTAGTGCTTTATGCACTAAAATGTTTTGGAAAATTATTCAGATCAGATCAGATCAGTCGCTCAGTCCTGTCCGACTCTTTGCGACCCCATGAATCGCAGCACGCCAGGCCTCCTTGTTCATCACCAATTCCTGGAGTTCACTGAGACTCACATCCATCGAGCCAGTGATGCCATCCAGCCATCTCATCCTCTGTCGTCCCCTTCTCCTCCTGCCCCCAATCCCTCCCAGCATCAGAGTCTTTTCCAATGAGTCAACTCTTCGCATGAGGTGGCCAAAGTACTGGAGTTTCAGCTTTAGCATCATTCCTTCCAAAGAAATCCCAGGGCTGATCTCCTTCAGAATGGACTGGTTGGATCTCCTTGCAGTCCAAGGGACTCTCAAGAGTCTTCTCCAACACCACAATTCAAAAGCATCAATTCTTCGGCGCTCAGCCTTCTTCACAGTCCAACTCTCACATCCGAGATCTCAAGTATTAAAGGAAGTGATATCTTGCTTGCTTGCTACGTTGTTTCAGTTGTATCCAACTCTTTGTGACCCTATGGATGATAGCCTGCCAGAATCCTCTGTCCATGGGATTTCCCAGGCAAGAATACTGGAGTGGGTTGCCATTTCATCCTCCAGGGTATCTTCCTGACCCAGGGATCAAACCCATGTCTCTTATGTCTCCTGCATTGGCAGGCGGGTTCTTTACAAGTAGGGCCACCTGGGAAGCCCCAACATCAAAACCAAACCCTTAATTAGACTGTTTTGATTTTTTATATTAAGAACAATTATTTGTTATTATTATTTTTTAAATTTTTATTTGTTTATTTTTGGTTGCATTGAGTCTTTGTTGCCGTGTGTGGGCTTTCTCTAGTTGTGATGAGCAGAGGCTACTCTCTGTAGTGGTGCTTAGGCCTCTCTTTGCAGCAGCTTCTGTTGTTGCAGAGCACAGGCCCAAGGCACAGTAGCTGCAGCACTCAGGCTCAGCAATTGTGGTCCATGGGCTTAGCTGCTCTGCAGCATGTGTAATCTTCACAGACAGAGGATTGAACCCATGTCCCTTGAACTGGCAGGTGGATTCATATCCACTGCACCACCAGGAAAGTCCTAGACTCTGTTGATTTTTTTAATTAGAAAAATAAAATTCTCTATATTGGGGCATAATTAAACTTTTTATATTTAAGTCAGAAGTTTCTTGATTTGAAATGATCCAGGACAAGCTGCAGAGTTATTCACAGTTTAGTCCTCCCCCACAGGATAGCTCAGACCTCATTTAGCCACTGGCTCTCTCATGTTATGCAAGCCTGGGTCTTGTCCTCAGTGAGAACTGCCATACGGCTCCATCCTGTCACATACCATCATTCCTCAGACCAGAAAAGAAAAGCATGACCATGATTCTGCCTAATCACAGATCTTTAACAATGCCCTGGGCTCTTCCCCTCAGAAGTGCAGCTGGCTGAGGAGCCTCCAAGTCAGCCTTAGACACCCAGGCACCCACTGCTAATCTCCAAGCGCAACTGAGCCCTGCCTTTTTCTTTTACCACTTAGTGGAGATTCATGTTTTATACTTATATATGCCATTTTTTCCAGGTATATTATAGAGAAAAGAAAGAGTGCTGCAACCATGTCCTCTGAGAAGAACTGGCAGAGACAAGCCTACCCCTGAGGATGTTACATTTGACCCTGATAATGAAACCAAAGATGATAAAGGACCCAATGACAGCCTGAGAAGGGCAGCAGGTACAGGGAGAATCTCCCTCAAAGTGTGGCCTTTAGCATGACACAAGGTAATCCAAGGTCTTCCCTGGTGGCTCAGACAGTAAAGAATCTGCCTGCAAAGCAGGAGACCTGGGTTTGATCCCCAGGTCAGGAAGACCCCCTGGAGAAAGGAATAGCTACTCACTCCAGTATTCTTGCCTGGAGAATTCCATGGACAAAAGAGCCTAGCGGGCTACAGTCCATGGGTCACAGAGTCAGATATGACTGAGCAACTAATACATACCCAAGGTTATCCAAAGAGATGGTTTCAAGTTGTGCTTTCCAAATCATCTATGGTGAAAAACCGTTACCTTCCCTCCCCAACTCCATCATGGACTGATCCTCTTGTACAATATAATATAAATGAATTACCAGAAAAATGAAATAAAAAACAAAGATATAAAAATACTAGCCTGTATTTTTTTTAATTATTAGATTCAATAGATATATACTTATTCTGTCAAGTTGCTATAAAGTTTTCTAAATACTCTCAGCATTGGTACTCAGCCAATTGCTCCAGAGTTAAATGCCTCACTTTTATTTTAGCTTCATTCTTGCCAGGCATGGACACACACTCAACTCTGTCCTATGCAGGATAACCATGCAGGTCCAGAGAGGTTAGCTTTTCTAGCCCAACTGAGCCAAAATAAAATAAGTCTAACTCTTTTTTTTTTTTTTGAGACAATCTTGGCATTCTTAAGGAAAACCTTAAAATTTTTAAAATTCCTTTAATCTCTTTCCTCTTATAATATCAACACTAGCTGACCATATGATCTAAATTTGCTTCCAGTATGAATGTACTGGGGGTGGGGTGAGGTGGATTTACTTTTGCAGTATGATACATATGCACCTGCATGTAAACCCAGATTATCTAACTACCTGTGGGACCAAGGACAGGTTGTCTGAAATCTATAGTCAGTTTTTTAATGCCTTCCTCAAAGGATCATTGTAAGGTTTTGATTTTTAAAATCCAAGTGAATTGATCGCATATTAGTATCTGGCAGGAAGTGGGTTACTTAAATATGAACTCTTGCCTCTATTTCTAGGGCTGTCTTCCTAATATGTTCTAAAACAGCAAGCCAGCTGGCATCTATTATAATGGATTGTGGACCCATTCTGATTAATTGGTGCTCATGCCTTTCAGGTCTGATAAATATTTTGAATATTACATCTATTATGTTCCTTGTGCAGAATCTGTTCAAAGTTATAGTGGTATTATAAATTAATAAATTATAAAATAATGAATTGGTATAGAAGTTGGTGATGGACAGGGAGGCCTGGCATGCTGCAATTCACGGGGTCTCAAACAGTCGGACACGACTGAGCAACTGAACTGAACTGATATAGGGTATCAATTCGTCATGAGAGTGGTTCATGTGAATCAGCCTTCAGAATCTAATCAAACTTAGGCATACTAATAGAATCAAGTTGTTGAACTTGCAAAACTGATAAGTTCTTAGGCCACAGAACCCACGGAGATGGGATTCAACATTCCTCTGGATCTACCCTCTAACCATCTTAATGATAATTTAAAACACAAGGAGAGCCTGGGTGAAACTGCAGAAAAAGCCGATTGACTATGAAAGCCAAATTCTCCTTGTGCCATGAAGAGTTCCTTCTGAATATGGAGTGGGCTTTTGTAATAGAGGAGTGGTCTGTGGGTACGTCTGGTGCTAATATTCCGGACTCTTACTCCATGTTTTATCCAGACAAGCCCTGAAGGGAACTCTAGAAACAGATGCAAAGAGAGAAGAAACCAATGAATTTGACTTAATGCCATGTAGTGCTTCCCAGAGCCATCTCTGCCTTTTTCCCAAGGCCACGGTCTCCTGTCTTCTGGTCCTAAGGCAGCTCCCTTCCTGTTGCTGTGATAGTTTGTGGTTCGTCCTCTGCAAGAAGCAATCCCTAGGCCATGTCTGTAATGAAGCACTGCTAGGCCTTGGCGCTCTAGAATTATTTTCAACTAGTCCTCAGCCTGACACATAGCAAAACCAATTTCCCTATCTGGTTTGTTTTATTCTTAAGGGAAGCTCAACAGGAGGACAAAACAGCTTGGATTTATACTTTCCCCACAATTCCTGACCTATTTAAATGGAAATTCTCATCAACCAGCACACTGGGCTGGCAAGCTGAGCACAATGGAGATGTGCTGGAGTGATGTGAAGCCCTGGCATTATTATGAAATATCTTCTCGGGATTCTTTCCCTGCTCAGGTTCTGCGTGCAGAAGAAAATTTTCTGAAACTGTCAAGCATAATCTCACACTGCAGTTCTGAGAGCTGGCACTGCGTACCTGAAAAAGGATTAGCAAAATCTTCGCCTGTCAGGGCAAAGCTGCAGAAACCCCATCTCAACCCCACTTTCCAGCTTGGCCTCATCCTCGCCTGGCTTGGCATAGCTCAAGGATTAAAGGATAAGTTTCAGTTTGCAGCTGGTTGTTTGACTTACCACCTGAGTTTGAAAATTTTAGCCACAGAGGCCACAGTGCAATTTCCCCTTCAGGTTTGGCTTGCTAAGGCAGAAAAGTCACTGTGGTTCAAGTTACTAGCAGATTTTTTAATGCCTTGGGATATTCCAACTGTGTAACTATTTCTGCTCATTAAGAATGATTCAGCAATAAACAGAGGTCCATTTCCCTTTGCACACAAAGGCCTCTTTCCTACCTTTTTAACTTTAGAGATATCACTTAGTGTAATTTTAATACACTGAGTGTTCCACAGTTTGATGGGCACTTCCACACACAGTACCTCACTTCAGCTTCATGACAAGCCCTGAAGTCAGATCATTCCCTTTCACTGGGAAATTCAGAGCATTTAGTGTCTTGTCACGAGCACTTACAAGTCACTGCTAGAGTTGATAGTCAGACCTAGTTCTCCTGACTCCACTAACTAGTATGACTCCCCTGCTGTCAATGTGCAGAGAAGGCAATGGCACCCCACTCCAGTACTTTTGCCTGGGAGATCCCATGGACAGAGAAGCCTGGTAGACTGCGGTCCATGGGGTTGCTAGAGTCGGACACGACTGAGCGACTTCACTTTCACTTTTCACTTTCATGCATTGGAGAAGGAAATGGCAACCCACTCCGGTATTCTTGCCTGGAGAATCCCAGGGACGGGGGAGCCTGGTGAGCTGGCATCTATGGGGTCGCATCTATGGCATCTATCAGAGTCGGACACAACTGAAGCGACTTAGCAGCAGCAGCAGCTGTCAATGTGAGACTAGGTGATCCAACTCCTGACTGAGGTCCATGACGGAGGATGGAGGGGGACAACCAGGACTCAGAGAGGACAGCTGACACCCTGAAGCTCATGTGACTCTGCCCACCACACACACAGACTGTGTGATGATGCCGGCGCACAGGGGTGACCAACTCAGCTGCCTGGGACTGTCCTGGCTTTAACACCGAGACTCCTGTGTCCTGAGAACCCCCTCAATCCTGGCAAACCAGGATGATTTGCAAAGAGTTGGAAATGACTGAGAAAATTTCACATGAGGGAGTTTACCAAGTGAGGACTTCTGTATTTGTGCTGGCAGCTTGCGTGTTGGTACTCTTTTGCCTATGTTCTTAAGTAAACAACTTTTTGTTGCTGACGTAAACTTTGCCGTCTTTGATTTGAAGATTAAGACTCAGAATAGATGTTTGGTTCACTTAACTCTTAACTCTGTCTGGTAATACCTGTGAGACATACTGGGTTTCTTCAGTGTTTTGCTGCTAAGAAAATGGTGCTCCCAGTCAAGGCTGATTGACTGGCAATGCTTTTATCTGTGGATTTAAACTGGCCAGTAAGTTAGCATGACTAATTCTAATTGATAATTTTTTTTTTCTTTCATGTACTTTCTTCTTCTTCTTTTAATTTTAAATATATTGGCAATCTCATTCCTGGGCATATTCTGGACAAAATTATAATTCAAAAAGATACATGCACCCATGTATGTAAGTTAGCATGACTAATTCTAATTGATAATTTTTTTTTCTTTCATGTACTTTCTTCTTCTTCTTTTAATTTTAAATATATTGGCAATCTCATTCCTGGGCATATTCTGGACAAAATTATAATTCAAAAAGATACATGCACCCCTGTATTCACAGCAGCACTATTCACAATAGCCAAGACATGGAAGCAACCTAAAGGTATATTGGCAGATGAATGGACAAAGACGTGGCACATATATACAATGGAATACTACTCGGACATGAAAAAGAGTGAAATAATGACGCTTGCAGCAACATGGATACATCTAGAGATTATCATACTAAGTGAAGTAAAAAGAAAGAGAATACCATATCACTTCTATGTGAAACCTTAAATTGGCACAAATGAATCTAACTACAAAATAGAAACCGACTCATAGACATGGAGAACAGACTTGTGATTGCTGACTGGGACAGAGGTTGGGGATCGAAGCGGGAGACAGGAGTTAGCAGACGTAAGTACTACATATAGGATGGATAAACAAGGTCCTTCTAGTTCATAATCCTGAATTAGGTATGTAGATTTTAAGGTGGACCTACAACATTTAATATATTACACTGAGAGAGGTATCTGTGGGCAAAGCTTATGTCAGGTTTTTAAAAGAAAATTTTGCTCATATTTGTTGTCTAAAAGTATATTTCACAATCTGAACAGCTTTGTAGACTTGGAAAACCTGCCCTACTGCCTGATTCCACAAGAGTAAAATCTGCTTTGTGTAAAATAAATTTACTTGGAGGTGAATGTGCCAGTGCACTCCCAAATAGTGTAAAAAATAAAATCCATCCTGGGTATTCTCCTATCAATAGTCAGTAAATCTCAAAGATTCCAGCACCATTGTATCTTATTTTCAGAAAAAGTCCCTCAAAGTAGTTAAACAACTACTTCAGAAGAGTGAAACACTTGCCAAGTAAATGAAAACCCTTAACATTTGAGAGCCAGATACAGGCTGGACTTCAGTTCCCTTTCTCCTCTGCACTGTATGACTTTGTGCTGTACGCAACTTTACAACTGTACAAGACAGCTGTGTGTAATGGTGATTTGAGTTCAGTCCATAATCTGTCCACACGCAGAGCTAACAAATTTTACATATCTTTTATTCCCTCAAATATCTAGAAACCATAGTTACCCATACCCATGTTCTATATATCCTTGACTCCTCTTTTCTAATTTTGACCTTCTATTCCAATCTTTTACATTTTCTTGGCCTTGTTTTCATTTATGTTTAATTACATGTTTTCCACAAACTACATCAAGTCTCTGTGTTGTGAAGTATTAATAGAACATCAATAAATACATACACACACATCCCTAAAATCAGCTGTGCCTTGCAGAGCAGCTAAAGAAGCACACAATCCATTTTTACTGAGTTATGTTGAGCTAAACTAACCTTATATATTTTTATATCCCCAGAAATAAGATGGATAAAAAAGCTTTCAGTCATCTTCAATAGGATTGACTATCTTGCCTTTGTTAGAGCTCTGCTCATGGTTTGATCATTACAGGTTACCATATTTCTTTTCAAAACTTGACTGCCAAGGGTGAGGCTTATGGCTCATTGGAAGTCTTGAAGACATGAGTCATATCACTCAAGGCAGAACTTTTGAGCCAGACCATTTATCTGAGGGCACAAGACGCTGTTATTTACAGCAGACTGAGCTAAACAACAGGCAGAAAAAGTCTGTTTACTGAAATACAGCGCAAAAAGAAAGACAAAATGGGCACTGCTGGGAAATTAAGCAGAACATTTCTGTATCCTCATGATCTAATAATGTGGGTCTGGTTGTTAGAACTTGAATATCTTAACATAATTAAATACTTGGGGTTATTTCTTGGGGAATTAAATGCCTGTTGAGCAAGCATACCCTGGGGGATGAGGGAGAGCAAAGGGTTAGGATTTCAGAGAATGCCAGTAGAAATAGGATAAAACAGCATATGGGAGCTTTTTCAATAAGAAAAATGGAAAAATGTGGCTTCTATTGATATTATTAATAACTGAATTTCAGGATAGCTGGGCAATTGTTTTGGTAAGCAAAATGTTTCCATAAATTGACTTTCAATGGCACATACTGCTACTTACTACTTCTTGAGACACAAAATGTTCATTCGTAGATGTTTCCAGTATGACTTTTTTCTGTCATTCTCCAGCACAATAACTCCTCAATGCTCCACGTACTTTATATTTATAGTTTGACTTTAAATCTCAACTATTAATCCAGCAGGAATTAGTGTGGGATTGTGATGTGAAATTTCTAGCATCAAGATTGGACCACATTGCACTGTGACCCTTTTCATACTGTTCATGGGGTCATCGCTGCAGACGGTGACTGCAGCCATGAAATTAAAAGACACTTGCTCCTTAGAAGAAAAGCTACAACAAACCTAGACAGTGTATTAAAAAGCAGAGACATTACTTGCTGGCAGAGGTGGAAAAGATAGAAGGCAGATGGAGAAGGGGATGACAGAGGATGAGGTGGTTGGATGGCATCACTGACTCAGTGGACATGAGTTTGAGCAGGCTCCAGGAGATGGTGAAGGACAGGGAAGACTGGTGTGCTGCAGTCCATGGGCTCACAAAGAGTCAGACAAGACTGAGTGACTGAACAACGACAACAAAGAGGACAGGAATAAAACAATAGAGTCAGCAACACTGTGACCCATGACATTTGCCTCAGAGAGGCAGAGGGTGAATGTTAAAATCACTGATGGCTTTCAGTGTCCCAACTGTTTCCAGCATATCATTTCTCAAAATATCTTGTAAAAGAGCCATGTAACTCTCCATCTAAAGCAGGTCTTAGAAATGGTGTATTAGTTGACAAGTAAGATGAAAGACAACTGATAACTCATTTGGTGTCTGAACAAATGAATTAAAATATTTTATAGGATTCCTAAGCAGACTTGAGGATGCCAAGTCAAGAAAACAATCTCTCTCTCTCTCCCCTTCTCTGATTTCAGTAATGTCAGCAAAATTCTTTAATTAAATAACTACCAAAACCAGTTGAACAGCTGAAGGCTCTTCACTGAGACGCTCCACCCTTTAATTTCCACTTCTGTGAGGGGAGAAGCCTGGTGGGCTGATGTCCATGGGGTCGCACAGAGTCAGACACGACTGAAGCAACTTAGTAGCAGCAGCAGCAGCAGAGATAAGAAGCTTTACCTCACCTATCTAGACCCATGAGATGCAAGAACTGGGCTGGGTACAAAAAGGGATTAGGAGGTGCAAAGACACAGTCATCCAGGAATTCACAGTCTATACCCATCATGATGTTCATGGTTTCCTTCATCTCTAAACAAGCTAATTTTCTAATAACCTCACCATTGCTACATGATTACACAGCTATTAAATACTGGCTTAGATTCTTAAAGATATAGCAACAACATTTTCTCTTTTATAAATCTGCCCTTGTGAATGAGTGATACACAGGTGACATTTTATTACTTTGAAATGGTAGTAAAAGAACCTAGTTTAGTAAAGTATTATGTGAGCACAGGCAGAGAAAAAGCTAAGGGCCGGAAAGGGTGTACCTCAGAATCTGATCCAGCCCTGCTTACCATGTGCTCTGTGATCACGATCCAGTTGTTAGTGTCTCTGGGCTGCTCTCCTCGTATATCACAGGTGTACATAAGATGATCTCTAAAGATTACAAAGTGATCTGTTCAGATTCGTATCGTTCAGAGGGTCTGTAACTGCAAAGACAAAGTTGGAGCCTGTTTATAACTCTCACCAATTTCTTAGGTTATTAAATGTAAAGTGGCTCTGCTATGGGAACAGAAGAAACCCTTTTCCACTGAGATACAAGTTGTTCCACCAAAGGCAAAAGAAGTCCGTATTAAGGTAATCACCTGAGAGTGCATATAAGCCTAAAATTTTATCACCCCTACTTTGAGTATGTCATTATTGTGAGGTGGGATCCTTAAATAAGGAAATGTTTCCCAATTTTCAGTTATTAATTCTCATTCTGTTTTTTTTTTAATTGATAAGGCCATAGTGGGTATAAAATTAATGACTTAGTTATTGATTTTTAAAAACAAGTCTACTAATCTGCTCTATATAACTTTTATTTGTTGAATTTTTATTGACACTGATAAAAACAGTTAATCATTATCACTAATGACTATTTTTAAAATCTTCTGGGTATCAAATAACATTGAGATTACTTTTCACAAAGAATAAGGAACTCATTTGTGCCTGGAGAAATGACAGCTTCCTGGAACATTCCCCCCACTCCTTTGGACAGAGCCTAACCATTGTTTTGATCACCAGGTTATTGAATAGTCATTGCTGCCATCTTTCTTTGGCCATCTCTTGTTATCTGAGCACTGTGGTAACATACAATTTTGCTCACTTCTCTTCTGCAAACCATTCCCATTCCCTCTATCTTTCATCAAGAGAAGGAACTAACTGTAAAAATCTACTTTTGTGCCTGGTAACAAACTGCATTCTAGTTCCCTCACAGGAGCATCAGTTTACTTCAAAAAGACTGAGATTCAAAAATACAGCCAGAGGCAGCAGTACTATAAATTCCTTAAAGAGAGAGATTTTGGTTTGATGGTTGATCCTTAGCTCAGAATTTGAGAATCAACACTATTATATTGGGCAGTCATCCAGCATAAACAATTATAGTCTTTTCAAGAAAGAGATAAATGTCTTCCCAACTGTAAAACAACCCCTTTGCTGGTTGGTGAATGTTCTTATCTTTGAACCCAGATGTTGGCAATGGGAATCTGTCAAACAGATGACCATGTGATAAAAGGGAGCAATAGTGTCTAAGTTTTCAGTGATTGTGGGACATGAAGCCACTGGGGTTGTAGACAGCATTGGAGAAGGAGTCACTACAGTGAAACCAGGTGTGCAAATGTCGAGCCACAAGTCTGAGATAAGTAGGGTTGTCTATCCTATCAAAGGAAATAGTGCAAACTAGGAATTATTAGAGGAGCCTTAATGAATTGAGGAGGATAAAAGAACACAAGGAAAATGGGTTGTATAGAGTGAAATTTAATTTGGCAAAGTCTCAAACTTTAGCAAACAAATTTGGTGTGCTTATAAACTTTAGAATACAGGCATACCTTTTTTTATTGCACTTGGCTTTATTATGCTTCTAAGAAAGTGCATTTTTTTTAACAAATTGAAAGTTTGAGGCAACCCTGCCTCAATCAAGTCTATCAGTGCCATTTTTCCAATAGCAAAATTTTAAATTAAGATATATACACTGCTATTTTACACAATGCTATGACATACTTAATAGACTACAGGATAGTATAAGCATGATTTTTTTTCATGCACTGGGAAACCAAAGAATTTGTGTGACTCACTTTACAACAATAGTCTAGAACTGAACCTGTGATATCTCCAAGGCATGCCTCTACTCTTAGGCTTCTTGCATGTGGCATGGGCTCAATTCACATTCATCTATTTTATCCTTTAACATTAATGACCAACACATTATATCATGTTTTCTCTCTAGATGACAAAGTCATCCCCCACTTTCTGCCTCAGTGTAGAGAATGCAATGCTTGTCACAACCCAGATGGCAACCCTGGTATAAGGACAGAGTAGGTTTCAGTCACTTTTCTCTAATGCCATTTGATTGTTCCTGTGCTAATTTTTGAATTGAATTAATGTGAGTATTTGACATATCAAACAGCATCACTGGTCATGGAGTCCTGGCTGATGGCAGCACCAGATTTACATGCAAGGGCAAGCCAGTCTATCACTTCTTGAGCACCAGTACATTCATTGAGTACACGGCGGTGGATGAAACTTCCATCGCTAAGAGTGATGATGCAGCTCCTCCTGAGAAAGTCTGTTTAACTGGATGTGGATTTTCCACTGGGTACAGGGCCACTATTAAGATTGGCAAGGTAAGAAGCAGGGTGGGCTAGTTCCTATTTTATTTTTTAAATGATTTTTTTATTTAGGAAAACTGAAATTTTTTTTAAAAAAACAAAACTGTTGAAAGCATCTCCTATGCAGGCTGTTTCTACACAATGCCAAATCAACTGGAAGAAAATGAAAAATTCAGATTCAAAATTTTATTTCTGAATAAGAGAAAATAAAATCTCTAGATTTAATTTTGTTTCTTCTGTATTTGCTTCAGATTTTTTTCTAAAATTTAGATTCACATCTAAAATTAATCTTTTTTCACAAAATAACTATTAATGCTAGTGTGTTAACTTGCTAAGGCTGTTGTAGCAAACCACCGCAGACTGGGTGGCTTAAACAACAGAAACTTATTGTCTCACATTCTGGAAACTAGGAACCCCAAATCAAAGTACTGGCAGGACTGGTTTCTTCTAAGGGCTGTGAATGAAATATCTGTTCCAGGTCTCTCTCCTTGGCCATCTTCTCCCAATGTCTCCTCATATCACCTTCCTTTTATGCCAGTCTTTTTATCCAAATTTTCCCTTTTTATAAGGAAATCAATCATACTGGATTAGAACCCACCTAATTACTTTATTCTAAAGTTTATTACTTCTGCAAAAACCCTATCTCCAAATGAGATCACATTCTGAGGTACTGGGAGTTAAGACTTCAACATATGAATAAGTAGTTAGGTGGAGGGACAAAATACAACCTCTAATGGCTAGCATATATAGTATGAAAATGTGAAAGCTTAAGAGTGATTATTGGGACTCAACTTATGTCAGAGAAACTGAGGAGCCTCTTGATGAAAGTGAAAGAGGAGAGTGAAAAAGCTGGCTTAAAACTCAGCATTCAAAAAACTAAGATCATGGCATCTGGGCCCATCACTTCATGGCAAATAGACAGGGAAGCAATGGAAACAGTGACAGACTTTTATTTTCTTGGGCTCCAAAATCACTGCAGTTGCTGACTACAGCCATGAAACTAAAAGACACTTGCTTCTTGGAAGAAAAGCTATGACCAACCTGCTGCTGCTGCTAAGTCGCTTTAGTCGTGTCCGACTCTGTGCGACCCCAGAGACGGCAGCCCACCAGGCTCCCACGTCCCTGGGATTCTCCAGGCAAGAACACTGGAGTAGGTTGCCATTTCCTTCTCCAATGCATGAAAGTGAAAAGTGAAAGGGAAGTCGCTCAGTCGTGTCCGACTCTTCTTGACCCCATGGACTGCAGCCTACCAGGCTCCTCCGTCCATGGGATCTTCCAGGCAAGAGTACTGGAGTGGGGTGCCATTGCCTTCTCCGATGACCAACCTAGACAGCATATTAAAAAGCAGAGACATCACTTTACCTACAAAGGTCCATCTATAGAGTCAAAGCTATGGTTTTTCCAGTAGTCATGTATGGATGTGGACCATAAAGAAGGCTGAGTCCTGAAGAATTGATGCTTTTGAACTGTGGTGTTGGAGAAGACTCTTGAGAGTCTCTTGGACTGCAAGGAGATCAAACCAGTCAATTTTAAAGGAAATCAGTCCTGAATATTCATTAGAAGGACTGACGCTGAAGCTGAAGCTCCAGTACTTTGGCCACTTGATGCAAAGAACTAACTCACTGGAAAAGACCCTGAAGCTGGGAAAGGTTGAAGACAGGAGGAGAAGAAGATGACAGAGGATGAGATGGTTGGATGGCATGACCAACTCAATGGACAGGAGTTTGAGCAGGCTCCAGGAGTTGGTGATGGGCAGGGAAGCCCGGCATGCTGCAGTGCCTGGGGTCACGAAGAGTCAGACACAACTGAGCAACTAAACTGACTCTCTATGTCACTCTTAATAAATAGAAGAAGTGGGTAAAATAACACACAATTCATAAACTAAACCATTCCCCAAAACAATCGCATATGTGGTGGTCTCATCCAACTCCAAAGTCTAAAAAATGGTCCATATATTAGTTGAGTTGAAATTTCTATCTCCAGTACTCTCTCTGAACCCCAAATTCTTTCATCCAATGCCATACCTGACATCTCCCTTTGAGGATCTCACAGGTATCTCAAACTGAGTATGTATCAAATGGAATTCTTAATTTTCTTCCTCCCTATCACCCAGACATATTTATGCCCACTCTAATTTTCTTCATCCTCGATCTTTCCTCTCCATCACCTTATATACAATCCAGCAGCAAGTCCTGCTAACTTTACCTACAAGGTATATTTTAAATCTTTCCACTTTCTTCATCATATCTTCACTGGATGCAACGGCCTTCCTTTTATTGTTTTCATTACTCCTCTGGACAATCTCCAGTAAGTCTCCATTTATAAATCAGAGTAATTTTATAAAACATAAATTGGTCTGCATTACATTTTTTTAAATTTTATTTTATTTTTAAACTTTACAATATTGTATTAGTTTTGCCAAATATCGAAATGGATCCGCCACAGGTATACATGTGTTCCCCATCCTGAACCCTCCTCCCTCCTCCCTCCCCATACCATCCCTCTGGGTCATCCCAGTGCACCAGCCCCAAGCATCCAGTATCATGCATCGAACCTGGACTGGCAACTCGTTTCATATATGATATTATACATGTTTCAATGCCATTCTCCCAAATCTTCCCACCCTTTTGTTAAAAATCCTTCAATAGCTCCCATTCTTGGAACAATCTCATCTAACTCACTATGATCCACTCACACTTGCCTCTCATGAGATCTGTAAGCCTGCTGAGCTGTCCCTGTCTTGCATGAAAATATTTACACGAAGTATTCTGATTGTCTGGAATGCTCATCTACTGAGCCCTTATGTGGCTGCTTCATTAACATTATTCTCAGTTTAGAGATCACCTGCTGGGAAAAGATACAATACTGGAAGAAACAGGAAAGTGAAAGTGTTAGCTGCTCAGTCGTGCCTGACTCTTTGTGACCCCATGGACTGTAGACTGCCAGGCTCCTCTGTCCATGGGATTCTCCTGGCAAGAATACTGGATGGCCATTCCTGGGTGGCCATTCCTGGGTTGCCATTCCTGTCTCCAGGGGGTTCTTCCTGAGCCAGAAATTGAACCCAGGTCTCCTGCATTGCAGGCAAATTCTTTATCACTGAGCCACCAGGGAAGAAACAGAAAGACTACCAATTTAGATTTGCATCCTAGTAAAATATAATCTAAAAATTAAGGAGAAATAAATGGTTTCTCAAAAAAAAAAAAATCATCTGCTTGCTCAAAGAAGTTCTTTATTTCTTTCTATCTACTCCATCTAAGCAGGAATCTCTTTCTGTTATTCAAGGTAACATGACTGCTTCATTAATAGTATGGTCCCAAATCTCAAATTCTCATACCTCTTCTTTTCGTTAGCCCACAAGCTCCAGAAAGGTGTGGGCCAAGTCTCTGTTCACTGCACTGCTTAGCAAGGAGCCTGGACATAGTAATGACTCAATAAATAATAATTGGGGAAAAAAAGAGATGTATGAATGAATAAAGGAAAGGGATGTCCAAATATGTGGAAGACTAAAAAGGTGAGGAGTTTGTGGAAAATATACATATGGCTGTTGAAACAGATTTATTCCAAGAAAGAGATGAGAGAAGGGATGTTGGATATAGTTTAAATTAGTATTCTACTTTTTTACTGTGCTAGTAAAACTACCAGAGAAATTACGAGAAAAGGCAGAACATGCCCAGTTTACTTTCTGACCACAAAGAAGTCATCAATAAAATGTGTTGTGTGGATGAGTGAATGATGAATGATATTTGAGAGAATGGCCACACGGATTTCAAAGCTCCAAGTTCAGGAACTGAACCGAGAGCTTGGGAGGCCATAGATGAAATTACAGCTCACGGAGAGTGCGTATGGCACCTCTGGACCCACATGCTGCTGCTGCTAAGTCGCTTCAGTTGTGACCGACTCTGTGCAACCACAGAGACAGCAGCCCACCAGGCTCCCCTGTCCCTGGGATTCTCCAGGCAAGAACACTGGAGTGGGTTGCCATTTCCTTCTCCAATGCATGAAAGTGAAAAGTGAAAGTGAAGTTGCTCAGTCGTATCCGACTCTTCTTGACCCCATGGACTGCAGCCCACCAGGCTCCTCCATCCATGGGATTATCCAGGCAAGAGTATTGGAGTTGGGTGCCATCGCCTTACCCACATAAATCTCTGCTTATAAGTTTAGACATTTCAAAACACATGCATATATAGATACAGGTCTTTCTGTTTTCAGGTTTCCTTGCTCGCTGCTGTGTAATAGGATTAAGAGTGTTCTAGCAGGAAGATGCGGAGAAGGCAATGGCACCCCACTCCAGTACTCTTGCCTAGAAAATCCCATGGACGGAAGAGCCTGGTAGGCTATAGTCCATGGGGTTGCTAAGAGTCGGACACAACTGAGCGGCTTCACTTTCACTTTTCAGTTTTCTGCATTGGAGAAGGAAATGGCAACCCACTCCAGTGTTCTTGCCTGGAGAATCCCAGGGATGGGGGAGCCTGGTAGGCTACTGTCTATGGGGTCACACAGAGTCGGACACGACTGAAGTGACTTAGCATAGCATAGCAGGAAGATGACTTTTGGCTAGAATCTTCTTTAATATAGCATGAAGTAAAAGTGTTAGTTGCTCAGTCACATCTGACTCTTTGCAACCCAGGGACTATGTGCTGGTTGCATAGTCCACTGGAATTCTCCAGGCAACAATACTGAAATCAGTAGCCATTCCCTTCTCCAAGAGATCTTCCCAACCCAGGGATTGAACCTGGGTCTCCTGCATGACGGGCAGATTCTTTACCATATGAGCCACAAGGGAAACCCTAATAATACATAGTACAGGGTACAAATCCCCCAACTGATTTAACTATATTTTCTTTCTGAAGCTATGCATGGATCGATAATCTATTGCAACATGGAGGTTCAACTTTGATGAAAAATAATTTATTTACAAAAGACTCAGTTATGATCACTAAGAACATGCTGGTTAAACCAAATCTAAAACAAATTTGGCATGGGTTTGTGCTGTTTCTGGTTCTCTTTGTGACACTCTCACTAGAATGAGTCATTCGGTCCTAGTAACTCATCAAAGTGATCTTCTGAATTTCATATTCTAAGATTGGAGATACTTTGCAGGTTCTACCTTTTTACCCTAGGTCTAGCATTTACACTTGTCTCCCCACAGGTCACCCCTAGCTCAATGTGTGTGGTCTTTGGCCTGGGAGGAGTTGGCCTTTCGGTCATCATGGGCTGTAATTCAGCTGGTGCATCCAGGATCATTGGGGCTGACCTCAACAAAGACAAATTTGAAAAGGCCATGGCTGTAGGAGCCACTGAGTGCATCAGCCCCAAGGACTTCACCAAGCCCATCAGTGAGGTGCTGTCAGAAATGACAGGTGACACTACAGGCTGCAGTTTTGAAGTTATTGGGCATCTTGAAACTATGGTAAGAGCCATGATACGGGAGCCACACAATACACAAGCTACCTTGATTGCACAAAGGTAAACTCATTTTCCATAGCTTTACTAATAGTAACTACCTATTAGGCAAAATACCTGGTAATCATGAAGCAGTTGTGCCTGAAGCCACACAAAAGCCTACATGCAGGTCTACCTGTAAAGTTAAGTATCACATCATACCACTCTCCTGTGACCACACTGCGAGGGAGTCAACCATCAGGGAAAATTGTTCAAGTATTACTCTGCTTTGTATATATGGCATTTTTTTTTTTTTTTTGAACAATGATTACATCTCTTGAACTTTTGTAAGCCAAATAGCCTAAAGTGACTCTCTGGGGAAAGAGCAGGAGCAAAGGGCATGGGTAGAGGGGCTATTCCAAATTTGGCCATCTTCCCTCAAAACCATGGTGTAGCCAATTTCTCACTGTATACCTGACCTTTGCCTTCTCTTATCTGCTGCTGCTGCTGCTAAGTCACTTCAGTGGTGTCCAACTCTGTGCGACCCCATAGATGGCAGCCTACCAGGCTCCCTGGTCCCTGGGATTCTCCAGGCAAGAACACTGGAGTGGGTTGCCATTTCCTTCTCCAATGCATGAAAGTGGAAAGTGAAAGTGAAGTTGCTCAGTCGTGTCCGACTCTTCTTGACCCCATGGACTGCAGCCCACCAGGCTCCTTCATCCATGGGATTATCCAGGCAAGAGTACTGGAGTGGGTTGCCATTGCCTGCTCCGTCTCTTATCTGAATTCTCTCAAAATAGAAGCCTTCAATTCTCTAAAATACGCCTCCCTTGTGGCAGTCAGCAGCACCAGACTTCTGCTTAGATCTGAGGTCAGAAGATCTAAGCAGATCTTCTTAGATCTGCTTAGATTGGTGGGCATAAAAATATGCCCACCAATACTAGCACTAAATCAGGGTAGGGGGATTATCTTTTGTATCATTATGACCACAGTCTCGTTTTAGATCACTTCATATCCATTCTTGGAAGAAAGACTTTTCAGGGAAGATATGATGAGAAAACAGACTTCTCATTGTCAACAGAGTTAAAGCCGCACTCTCAGGCCAGAGGCTCTGTTGTTCCTACCTTCAAAAATGCATCCCTTCCACAGTAAGAAGGGCGAACTGCAATATGGGACAATATGGGACACAGTCAATTCTGCTCCAATTGAGCAGTAGACTAAAATTGCTCTAATACTTTTGGTACCTTAGGAATAAGTAGTCTTTACCACTGTTGTTATTCCCCTTCCCTGGTGTCACTTAGAATTATTACATAGCAACAAATACCACGTTTATACAGTCAATATGCAATATTGGATATTGTTAGGGTCTGTTGATTTCCAGATGATACTTTAATGAACATGTATCTCTAATAAATAATATCTATTGCTACAACCTATCAAGTATTCAGAAAAACCATTAACGAATAGTTAATGGGTGGATGACCAGCAAATGTGGGATTAGTCTCAGAGATGCAACCGAGAAAGGGATTTCTTTGTCCTACATTTTAACATTTGATTTCATTTTCATATTAAAGTTTAATAAAAGAAAACTGGGTCAATTGATTCAGTATAGGTAATTTGATTTAGTTTAGTTCAAATGGCTTTCTAAACCTTCTCAGTGGTGATATTGTTCTGAAAATATAGGAAATTTCCCCCTGCATTTTGGTCCATGGTAAACTGAAAATGCCATGAACACTGACCACATTCTACTTTCTGCCTTAAAAGTCAAATGTATGAACAAGTTTAAGTTGTGACTAAAATTGTGTTGAGAATTTTTTAAAATAAGCATAAAGCAAAAGGCATGTGGGCCTAATTTTACTTCATGACTTGGAAAATAAATCAACTATTAGAACCAGAATGTACATAGGGTATTTCTGAGTCTATAACATGAGATGAGACACATTCTCCTTCATTCTACACTTGGATTGATGCCTTTGCATCTGCAGCATGAACTAAGTGGTCAGTGTGGTGGCAGGGGCTCCTCCATCAGCCAAGATGCTCATGTCCACCCAGTGCTGCTCTTCACTGGACACATGTGGAAAGGGTGCATTTTTGAAGGTAAGAACGACAGAGCCTCTGGCCTGAGAGTGTGGCTTTAACTCTGTTGACAATGAGAAGTCTGTTTTCTCATCATATCTTCCCTGAAAAGTCTTTCTTCCAAGAATGGTTATGAAGTGATCTAAAAAGAGACTGTGGCCATATGATACAAAAGATAATCCCCCTACCTTGATTTAGTGCTAGTATTGGTGGGCATATTTTTAGTATTAGCATCCGCAACTCAAGTTCTCCTAAGGCCCGAATGAGAGGCTCCAGCACTCCCTATTGGGATGATTTTATGGAACAGAAATTTCTGATTTAATCTATTATTTTCAACATACGTGAGAATGTGTATGAAAAATAGAATTTATTTGATTCACTAAATAGCGTCAACAGAAAGTTCTGGATCTAAACCCAAAATAAAAGGGATTGTCCTATTTTATGGGGATGATTGAAATTAACACCAGAAAGACTGACACAGACAATGGTCAACTCAGTCCTGGTCTTAAATGAACTATCAGTAGGATTTGATATAGCTGATGGCTCCCTTTTTCTCAAACACTCTGTTCACCTCACTTCTAGATATTACTTTGTTGTTGCTGCTATTGTTCTTCCTCCTCTCTTCCTCCTCCTCTTCTTTCTCCTTTATTCCTCCTCCTCTTCCTTCCTCATTGGTCACTCCTTCCAGGAATCTTTGCTGGGTTCCCGTACATCCCTAAGATTCTAACTTTGGTGTGTCCTAAGGTTCAGCGCTCAGTCCTCTTCTCATTATTTACACTTCCTTCCAAGGTGATTTTCTGTGGTCTCAAGACTTTAAATACACTCTACCCATAACACTTAAGTTTATGTCTTCAGCCTAGACCTGAAGATACAAAGGTTGCCTACCTGGCACGTCCACTTGGATAGTTGATAGACATGTGAACTTTACCTGCCCCAAACCACTCCTGCCTCCCAGCCGTCCCATCTCAATAAATGATGACTCCATCATTCCTGTTAATCAGCCCTCAAGCCCTGGGTTATGCTCTTTCTCTCATACCATGACTATTTCAGCAAAGCCTGTTGTCTATGCCTTCAAAGTATACCCAGGATTTGATCATTTCTCACCAGCACCATCACTCGTCCAAGTCACCATCACCTCTTCCTGCGTGACATCAATGACTTAAATGGTCTGCCTGCTTTTGCCCTTTGTCTCCTAGAGTATTCCCTACAGAGCAGCCAGAGAGTGAGACTATTAAAAGGGAAATCCGATCAGGTCACCCTTCTCCCATGTCTTCTTCTAATGTCTTCTCTAATGTCTTCCTTTCTCACTCAGAATAAACTCTCAAACATGCAATGGCCGAAAGGCCCCCTATGATCCGGCCCTCTGACCCCAGCTGCTACTACTGCTCTTGCTCTTTTCTTGCCACACTGGCCTCCTCACTGTTCTCATTGGCCAACACTTCACCTCAACACCTTTATAATGACTCTGCCTTCTCCCTGAACTACTTTACCCCAAGATTTCTGGATAGTTCCTGTCCTTTATGTTTTTGTTCAGATGTTACCCTATCAGACTGGCCTTCCCTAAGCGTTGAAAAATCACATTCCCTCCCCACCTGCCTAGCCTCGGCCTCTGCACAACCTACTGCTCCTACTCTGTTTTTCTCCTTCGGTCTTGTCATTGATGATGTGCTCTGCAATATTTGTTTACTGTCAGTCTCCCTGAACTAAAGGGAGAGGATTCTTAGGCTTCCTGTTCTTCCTGAGATTAGGGACAGGGCATTTTGACCCCCATCATGTTCCCATCTCTGAAATGGTACCTGGTACTTAAAGTGAAAGTGTTGGTCACTCAGTCATGTCCAACTCTTTGCAAACCCATGGACTGTAGCCCACCAGGCTTCTCTGTCCATGGGATTCTCCAGGGAAGAATACTGGAGTGGGTTGCCATTTTCTTCTCCAGGTTATCTTCCCAACCAAGGGATTGAACCCACGTCTCCTATATTGCAGGTGGATTCTTTACCATCTGAGCCATCAGGGAAGCCACCTGGTACTTAGCATATACTCAAAAGACATTCAGTTAATATGTGAATTCTACTTCTAACTCATCAATAATCCATAATATCCCCACGTCACACAAATAGTCAAAGTGAGGAAGCTCAACTTATATCTCTTATTGTTTATTTCTCAAGTAGTCTTATTTTCTCTAAAGAGCCCTCTCTGAAGAATCTCATCTGTACCAACCAGCCTCTCCTTTTTTGTGTCCCAGGTACTGTGGAAAGAGAAAAGGCTTGGGCTCACACTGACCATAGTCTGTGTCTCTGGCGACCCTGACAAGAACTATAGCAGCCAGGTACTGAGTGGGCTCAAGAGAAAATAAGAGAAAAGGAAGTGGAACCAAGAACATTGAACTGGAGACAATTCTTCCTGTAAAGTAGTTTTTCTGCAAAAGGAGAAGAGATATGGGGTAGCTAGAAGATGTGGGGGCAAGAAAGGTTTTTCATGGGGTTTCTGCATTTGTTTCTTAAGAAGGGAGAAATGCAGTTCCATTGTGTGCTGCTGAGAATAGCATCATCCAGGGTAGAGGTAACAGGGCAAGAGAGAGAAGGAACAAATAGAAGATAAAAAAATATAAAAATCATTTAGTAAAGTCTGAAGCGACTCAGCAGCAGCAGCAAAGAGAACACATGAGCTTGTTTACAGGTTGGAAAAGCAGAAATTATGTTCCAAACCTAGTGACTGATTTCCTGGAAAAGAATTTGACCTGGACAAATTGATAACACATGATTTACCTTTTAGAAAAATCAATGAAAGATTTGAACTGCTTAACTCAGGACAAAGGTACCTTCTTTTTTATGGTTATTTTGTCTTCTCCCCATAGGCTACTTTTTAAATTTAATATTTATAAATGTATGTTTCCTTCATATTTTATATTATTTTATGTAGCAAGATTGATATAGACTTACAAAAAGAATAAGTCTTCTTCTTAGACTTATTGTGTCATTGTCCTATAAAACCAATTTTTAAAACCTCTGATTTTTTAATAGTAGATTGATTTCATCTTAGGTATTTTTATTTCATCACAAACCCCCTCACTTCTTCAAGTATTGCCACAAAATTTCCTTACTTTATAGTTTTTAAAGTGCTTTTAAAAGTGTGTTTTCTTCTGATCCTTGAAGATTAGGTTTTGTTTGCTTACTTGTTTTTTTAACTTTTGATTCCCTTCACCTATTTCTACCACCCCATAATCCTGCTTATGGCAACCACTAATCTGTTCTCTGTATCTATGAAGTTGTTGTTATTTTAGATTCCACATACAAGTGAGATCATATAGCATTTGTCTTGGACTGACTCATTTCACTTAGCATAATGCCCTTGAGGCCATCCATTTTGTTGTAAATGGCAAAATTTCATTCTTTTATGACTAAATATTCCATTATACACACACACACACTTCATTCATTCATCCATTCATGGACACAGGTTGTTTCCACATCTTGGCTATTGTAAACAGTGCTGCAGTGAACAGGGGCATGCTTGCTCTCATTTTGCACAGTTATTACCTTAGTTAAATTCAGTCCTAACATTTTGAGGTTCTAGGTGACAGAAGGTCTGTGTTGTGTAATGGTGACCTGGACCTTCCCTTTTTATACTTTCTCTGCTGTGACCATGGATCTGTTTCATAAATACAAGCAGAAGCACAAGATTGAAGACAGATATATATATATGAAGATATATAGTCTTCATGAAATAAACATTCAGTGTCTTATGAGCACCTGGGAATTATCTGGGTTCTTAGGTCAGCAATATTAACATTTTTAACTTACATGTTCTAAAGCCAAAATTACATATTTTAAGATTGTATATATGTAATATATAACATACATATAAGTACATATATAATATATATCAAGTACATATACATATATATATATACTTGGATTTTTATGTTGGAATAAAGACTTTTAAAAAGAATTTTACACAGTAGATTTAGACATAAAGATATGACACATGCATTTCCTACACTAATATTAATTTTATGGATAGCCTTTAACACATTGTAACCATTTTTTTTTTGATTCAAATGTAAATATTTTTAAAAAGCACTTGTTACAAGATAAGTTGAATTAGGTTTTGAAAACAGCTCATTGCATAATGTAAGTTACTTGATTAGGAAAGAAATAGTGAAAGGGAGGATACAAGGGAGGAGTGCATTTTAAATGATTAAGAATCATTTTATAACTAGATGAAACTGAAAAGCATAGTATAAGAGATTTGTCAGCATACATGAATATTTCAGGAAAATATGTCTTTTTATAATACTATTTCCAAATTGGGAAAGGAGTATGTCAAGGCTGTATATTGTCACTCTGCTTATTTAACCTATATGCAGAGTACATCATGAGAAATGCTGGGCTGGATGAAGCACAAGCTGGAATCAGGATTGCCGGGAGAAATATCAATAACCTCAGATATGCAGATGACACCACCTTTATGGCAGAAAGTGAAGAACTAAAGAGCTTTTTGATGAAAGTGAAAGAGGAGAGTGAAAAAGTTGGCTTAAAACTCAACATTCAGAAAACTCAGATCATGGCATCTGGTCCCATCACTTCATAGCAAATAGATGGGGAAACAGTGGAAACAGTGACAGACTTTATTTTGGGGGGCTCCAAAATCATTGCAGATGGTGACTGCAGCCATGAAATTAAAAGACGCTTACTCATTGGAAGGAAAGTTATGACCAACTGAGACAGCATTTTAAAAAGCAGAGACATTACTTTGCCAACAAAGGTCCATATACTCAAAGTTATGGTTTTTCCAGTAGTCACGTGTGGATGTGAGAGTTGGACTATAAAGAAAGCTGAGTGTCAAAGAATTGATACTTTTGAACTGTGGTGTTGTAGAAGACTCTTGAGAGTCCCTTGGACTGCAAGGAGATCAAACCAGTCCATCCTATAGGAAATCAGTCCTTAATATTCATTGGAAGGACTGATGCTGAAGCTCCAGTACTTTGGTGACCTGATGTGAAGAACTGACCCCTTGGAAAAGACCCTGATGCTGGGAAAGATTGGAGGCAGGAGGAGAAGGGGACAACAGAGGATGAGTTGGTTGGCTGGCATCACTGACTCAATGGACATGAGTTTGAGTAAATTCTGGGAGTTGGTGATAAACAGGGAGGCCTGGCGTGCTGCAGTCCATGGGGTTACAAAGAGTCGGACAACTGAGCGACTGAACTGATAATACTATTAAACATACAAGTTCAGCTACAATCACAGTGTAATATATATATTACATATATATCCTAATAGTAATTTCAATAAAGCAGTCCCTATGTCCTGATTTGCTTAGTAATGACTCCATTTAACAAAATAATGTTTTTAATTGTATACATCTGTACTGGCATAGCTTGCTATATCTATTTACATTTTTGCTGTCTAGTTGCTAAGTCGTGTCCAACTCTTTGTGACCCCATGGCCCACCAGTCTTCTCTGTCCATGTCTCCAGGCAAGAATGAGTTGCCGTTTCCTTCTCCAGGGGATCTTCTTGACCCAGGTATTGAACTCACATCTCCTGTATTGCAGGTAGATTCTTTACCTCTGAGGCACTGGGGAAGCCCTGTATCTATATACACAATATACTTAAAATTCTTAATAAAATTTAAAGATTTTATAAAATGTTTTGTGGTGATTTTTTAAGAGGGTAGTTCTATTTATTATAAAACTTTTATTCTCTAAGGGTAAAGCATTAAGACATCTACATGAAACATGTGAAATACTTTGTAAGAAAAGTAAGTAATGTGGGTACAATAGAAATTGGAGGTTTCAATATAAGGTTGCAATACAGCTTGTACATTCCTACCTTGGAAGATTGCAAAAAGTCTAGGTACTTAAGAGTATTTACTTTTACATGATGAGTATTTCCCAATGGAAAGTGGCTTGAACCCAAGGGGTAAAATTTCTTTCCTTTGCGTTATTGATCTACACTTAATCTAGGTTTGAAAAACAAAGCAAAACAAAAAACAGCAGAAATAGCTAAAAAGGCATATTAAATTCCTTTGTGAAGTACCTTCATCATCAACTGTTTAGCAATGGCAATTCTCAAAGCACTTATAGTTACAATTTATTAGAAAATATATACATATACAAGCAATACACACACACACTCTCTCTCTACCTAAGAATCATTCAGAGACTTCCCTCATCCATTAGCAACATCTACAGTTACAACCCAAACACCTAATGAAGGAAAACTGATCCCCAAAAGCATTTTTAACCAGAAAAATACATAAAGTATATTAATGTTTATGACCCTTACCTCAAATTTTGAGAAAACTTGTTACACAAGGATATCTAAAGTTATATACAAGTATAATTACATCAGAAGAAATGAATCTAAAAAGGAATAAACATTTATCTCTCTCAGACCAGCTTTTTAAATGAACTCCACTTTATGCCTAGAGTTTCTTATAAATTTTATTTTTTAAAATGTTGTGTATGTCACAATTTTGTATTTTTAGTGCTTATTATGAAATTTTGTGAAATCGTTTCTTACTTCTGAGCTCGCCATGGCCAAACAGAAAAACCTTCTTCAGTCTTCGCAGGGAAACCTGCCTATGAGCAGTTTTTCATATCACAGAAAATGCTGGTCCTAAGGAGAAATCCGGAGAAGGCAATGGCACCCCACTCCAGCACTCTTGCCGGGAAAATCCCATGGACGGAGGAGCCTGGTGGGCTTCAGTCCATGGGGTTGTGAAGAGTCAGACACGACTGAGTGACTTCACTTTCACTTTTCACTTTCCTGCATTGGAGAAGGAAATGGCAACCCACTCCAGTGTTCTTGCCTGGAGAATCCCAGGGACAGCGGAGCCTGGTGGGCTGCCATCTATGGGGTCGCACAGAATCGGACACGACTGAAGTGACTTAGCAGCAGCAGCAGCAGCAAGGAGAGATCAGGAAACTCATAGTTTTTATGTATTTTTCATTTCTAATCAACAAAGCCATGAAGCAGTATCAAACTGAGTCCTTGGCTGTTAAATCAGAGGATTAAAGAAATAGCTATAAGAATGTTAAATAAACATCCAACTTCTTATTTAAAAAATAATCTACAATTTTATCTACTTAAATCATGAATGAAAGGTATGAATTTATTATGCAATTTTTCTTTTCATTTCAACCACATACCAAGCAATGAGTTAGGTAAACACGTAGCTCATGGTGGTGAGTAAAACAGATGTAGCCTCTGCCCTCACAGAGCATAGAGTGTAGCAAGACACCCACTTAATAAGAAAGTAAATAAACATACAAATATATCACTTAAACACATGATGTGTTAAGTAGGGCAGTGACTAAAGCACTGTGTTAGAGAAAAAAATGGAAGGAAGGAATCTTCCAACTTTCTATAACGTGTCTTAGAAGGCCATTCTGAGAAGGTGCAATTTAAGCTTACATCTGATGAGCTGGAACAGGCCCCATGAAGAGAGGGGCAGAATTCTCCCAGTTGGAGGAACCACATATCCAAAGGCCAGTAATCTGGAAAAGTTGACCATCTCCTACTGGGAACTTAGAACAGGTTAGAATGGCCTCAAAACATTAATAATATTCTAAATGCTGATTCCTTATGAAGACTTTTATATATTTATCTCAATAGTCAGCTTTTATATGCACTTGTCCAGAAAAGAACGTGCTTTAGTTATTACCAAGATTAACATCAAATGATTTTTATTTAGAAGAAGAAAATGGCTATGCTGCTGCTGCTGCTAAGTCGCTTCAGTCGTGTCTGACTCTTCGAGACCCCATGGACTGCAGCCTATCAGGCTCCTCCATCCATGAGATTTTCCAGGCAAGAGTACTGGAGTGGGTTGCCATTGCCTTCTCCAGAAAATGGCTGTAGATGGATAGATATAGCTTTCCCAGGAATACTCTTTCCCCCATGACCTTAACTCCAACCTACAAAATTCTTCCCATCAGCATTTTCTTTATTTCTCACTCCTCTCTGTATCAAAAAGTTTTTCTATTCCTCTGTAACAATTAGCTGACTGAGGCCTCATAAACTAGCTTGCCATATTCACCTCCTTCATGGATATCTATTTTATTCATCTTCTTGTTTCTGACTCCCTCATAGAACTGGATTCCCTTCACCAATCAGCCTTAGATTCCTGTAATTCTTTCCACCACTCTTCTGACATTGCCAGTCACCCAACAGGCTACAGAAAAGTGAAGTATGTCTTTTCTGTGAGAATTCAACGCACTACACATGCAAAGTTTTAGAAGATACTGTGCTAAAATTTTTTTCTTGAAACAGTGCCTAGTAAAACATTCTATGCCCAATGAACACTACGCAGACATTACTGACTGATTCAACAATTAAGTTGAGAGGATTATATATTTCTGGCTGTGTCAAGTGTCCAACTAAATACATCATCATGCTAGTCAAAGAATTAAAGTAGCAACTACTCTTTCAAGTAGTCAAATATTTAATTGCAAATTTGGATTTATTTTTCTCTCCTGTAAATGAATAAGACTAATTTAAAAGTCAAGTCAACATTTTAATTAGAAAAGTTTTTTGGATTTGCAATTGCACATTTGGAGAAAAATTCTTTTAGCTTGTTTAGCATTTTATGTTTCAGTGCAAATTTTGTCAAAGAACCAAATCTTTCACAATGACCTGGAATGCCTCAAATATAGTATGCTTCATTCAGCATAGCCTTGTGTAAAACAAACTTTCCTACCAAAAACCCATGAAGTACAAATACTGTACTATGACTGTAGATTACACAGGTTTAGTCAAAAGCATGATGTGGTAACCTGATTCAGAAGGTCTGGGTTTGAAACTCAGTACCTGTTTCCTGAGGTCCCACCTAGCTCTAACTTTCAAAAGCTGTAATAGGAATGATGGCTCTTGGTTTCTCTTTACTTTGGAAAAGATGACTGAAGAACACCTTCTCAGGAATGAAGGGAGCTAAAGCAATCTTAAAGGAGATCAGTCCTGGGTGTTCATTGGAAGGACTGATGCTGAGGCCAAAACTCCAATACTTTGGCCACCTCATGTGAAGAGTTGACTCATTGGAAAAGACTCTGATGCTGGGAGGGATTAGGGGCAGGAGGAGAAGGGGACGACAGAGGATGAGATGGCTGGATGGCATCATCGACTTGATGCACATGAGTTTGGGTGAACTCTGTGAGTTGGTGATGGACAGGGAGGCCTGGCATGCTGCGATTCACGGGGTTGCAAAGAGTCAGACACGACTGAGGGACTTAACTGAACTGAAAGCACTTTCAGCTTATTTTTGCAAAATAGGGGACACATGCTAGTGAATTAATCATGGCATCTGAAAATCAGGAAAAAAAAAAGGCATTCCCCAGGAAACCACTGAAGGTTCTGGGGAACACTTGGCTGAATCTGAAAGAAATTCTTGAGTTTGATTAAGGAGAAAATAACTTGCAGCAGGGGCAGGAAAGAGGGGGAAGTGGGGTAGAGAAAGAGAGAACACAGTTTTCTCATCAGGAGCTCAGCCCTGGCACTACCAAGAGGCCCTATTTCACCTCTACCTGCTTCTAGAAGCTTGGTATGGCAGAATTCTAGCCTAATCTGGGCTGTTGTCCCTTTGAAACAAATTATCATCATAACATGTCATTTTGTAAGAATGCCAATTTCTCCAAATTCTACAGTTCATCTTGTGTGAAGGATATTAATATCTATCTTTTTCTTTTCGTTGCTTTGAATATCTCAGTTCATCCAAATGATTTCCTCTAATTATAGTCGGAGTAAAAGTGAAGAAACTGGGTAACTTCCCCACACTGGATGTATATTTCAGAGGCTCAACTGGCCCCCAGCCACTAGACTTAGGACTTTCACAGAAGAGATCAAGCACGCTCCTTTGGTGTCAGTGCAGCAGGCAATGCTTGTAGGAACAGCAACAGGCCCTGAAAGAAAACACCTAGCCATCCCCAGAAGTCTCCACACCACACTTAGGAGGCCTCCCACATGAGGTCTCTCCCCTTTTAACCAATAATATTTTTCTCTTTTTTAAAATTTACACAAGGAAATATCTCTGAGCGTCTATATCCCGATTACTTTACCCCGAGACTAGCCCGGCATTTTGACTGCACCCATATGGGTTGTCTCTCCACCTCCTGGAAATAACCACCTCACTATTCCAGGGGCAATGCAAACTAGCACGGCCAAAACTAAACCCTTAGTATCTCCAAAGTTGATCTGCCTCCTGGTTCCTCACTTCGGTCTGTGGCCCTACCATCCACTCGAACTCAAAAGCCAGGCCCCTTGCTAGAATCTTCCCTTTCCACCAGCTTCCACAGCAAATGATTTATTAAGACCTCTTGATTTTACCTCCAAAACCACGAACCAATCAATTCCCTTGCCCTCTTCCCTACTACCAAGTTTCGCCAGTTTGTGATTTGTTCCCTCATCTCTTGCCCAAATTCCTACAACAAACATCAACACAAGTCCCTGCCTATTACAGTACAGCTTTGAACAGACTTGTTCAAATCCTCCAAGTCTATCCACAGGAAGGCCCACAATGAGCACTCTTTTTCTGTTCTTTAAAATACCAAAAAGCCTTTTGAGAGCAAAGTAGGAAGTGGCACCAACCTCCTTGTACTACATTCTCTTACCTGAGGCTCAGAGCAGGATATTTCCCAGCCTCCGCATGGACAGGAAGTGCAGGGTGGAGACTGAAGGCCTGTTCACTGTGGAGCAGCTTGGCTTCCGCCCTGGTTGACTCCTGTTAGGAGAGTGTGAGAGGAATAGACATCACCTGAAAAGGGTGGGGAGAATGCCAAGCTCAGGTGCACTCTATTGACAGACCTCGTTGATGTGAGAACTTCCTATCAGAGCAAGAACTTACTGCTCCCTTTCTCTTAAAAAGTAGATTTATCTTTCACTGGTTTATTTCCCCTGAAAACCAAGATTGAGGATTCTGAGTCTAAATACCATGGACTTAACTGCTTTACCTTTTACCAAAAACAAGTTTAGTGATACTTTGGGAATCATGGCATTGTTTTAGTTAGATTTACTGAGTTTGGGTTTGTTGTTGTTGTTTTGATGTAAGCCATTTAATACCATTTCTGTTTTATGTTTTTGGGTTTTTTGTCCAGGAGGTATGTGGGATCTTAGGTCCCTGGCCAGGCATCAAACCTGTACACCCAGTATTGGAAGGTGAAGTCTTAACCACTGGACCACCAGCGAAGTCACTGATTTACTCAGTTTTTAAGTGTACGTTTTTTGAGTCAGCCCTCCATATCCTTGGATGTCAAACATGTGGATATGGAAGGAAGATGATGGAATCTGAGCATTCACAGTGGGTACTGGAACTAATTGCACATGGATATCAAGGGATGAATGTACTCAACCAAAACACAGTATGTGTAACTTCATTTTCCCTAATCTTTGGGAAATTACCTACTTAAAGAGAAATGTTTTGATATCCTATTATCTTCCTCTAAGGTAGTTACAGAGAGAGCTTTGGGAAATTCCCTACACCCTGCCTCTTGTCTTATTCCCCTCAGAATTGTCTTTCCCACCATCTCCAGAATGAGATAGCCAAGGAGCAAATCTGAACAAGCCGCTCCTTTACTTACAAGTGACTCCAGAACTTCACTTTGCTTCTTGGACATGAACATGAGTCTAAGGCCCTTCCTGAAGGGCCCTCCCTCTCACCACACTCAGGCAACACTAAAATGCTTGGGTTTCTTCTGCACTCACCATGTTTGGCTGTCTTTTTCCTGCTTGCTTTCTCTCTTGCTATTCCTATTCCTAGACTATTCCCCCAATTTTCTCCCTCGTCTTAGCAAATTCCTGCATCTCCTTTAGGATTCATTTTAGTATTCACTCCTCAAGAACACTCCCTCTGACCTCATCGCCTGTCTGCTCTCTCAATAGCCTAAGTGTGAGTTGGTCATTCTGTGTGCCATGTTAGATTGTCATATTCTGTGTGTGTTTGTTTCCTCACAAGTCTCTGTGTCTGTCTTCAGCTGCCAAAGGAGAGGCTAACAAGAACAGACATACAATAGTGTTTCTTAAAAAATGCATACAGATTCTTAAATAAAAGTATAAAAAAAAGATCCCCTGAGGACTGGTTTCCTCTGGACTTGGAAAGAGGCTGAAATTGGCACTGTCTAGGCCAAAGAGTTATGAGCAAGTTCATAGTTAAAATAGGAAGAAAAATCAGAAACCACTGCTCCCTTTTACATGTACCTTGGGACACTTTTTCAACTGCCTTGTTCATTTCTCTCTTGTAGTAGAGTTGGGGAAAATGAAGCAACAGCTGAATATTTTGTGCTTGATGAAAACACCAAAATGAAATGCTGGATCACCATGTGACTTGAACAAAGCACATCTTTCCATGTTTATCATGCCTGATTTAGGGATTGCTTCACAAATGAGAGGGAATGTACAGAAAATTATTTGTTAATCAGTATATAAATAATTTTCCAGTTTACAAATGATTTTGAAAACTTAGGAAGCTATTGGGGAAAGTCTTTCTTTTATACTTTATTTACCTTTATTAATATTAGCTCAATCCCACTGAATTGACCCCATTCTCCTATTTTATGTTCTTCAAACCTCCTACCCCTACATTTCCTCACCTATGTTCTAAACCAATAAGCATAGGTTGAAATGACATTTTTCGTTCAGTGATCTCTAAGTGTTTACCTTGGTTGTTACTAACATTTTCATGTCATATTCTGGTCTTTCTTCCACAGGTTGGTGAATTTCTAACCCAGGAAGCCAGAAACTAGAATTTTCATCACAGTCATATTCACATTGAATCGCTGCTGCTTATTGACTTGTTTGGAAATTAACTTGAGGGCAAGACCAATGTCAGTCAGGAACCTAGCAGGAAATAGTAAACTTAATCAAACTAGAGTTTAATTGAAGAAAGTTTAAGAAGGGTTTTGTTTTTTGTTTTTTTTTTCCTTTTTCTTTTAAGAACTGTAGGCAGTGTGGGTCATTCCAACAAGGGGTGATGAAGTATTCAAAGTCTTATTACAGTGGGAAACTGGTATCACTTCCAGGCCTGAAGGGCAAGGGCAGGGAAGAGTTACCAGAAGCCAGCAAGAGCTGGAGACATAGCAGATGGGCTGCCTGACAGGAGCAGTGGCCAAGAGCAGAAGAAACAGTCCCTGCCCAACCAGGATGGGTGATGAGGAAGACAGGAAAGAAATATCCCAGTCTTTCTGTCCTTCACCCTTGATCATCTGCTGGTAACCTCTTTGACCTGACCCAGCCAGAATCCATAGGCCAGGGAGGCCTGTTGTTCCAGCTGTTGGGATCAGCCTCCTGAGAGCACAGAGCAGGACAGAGAATGATCTGAAAGTCAGGCAGTGTATCACAAGCATGGGGCATCTACCTCACTCTTCTTTCTCTCCCCAGTACCTGGCACAGTGCTTGTCACCTAGGTCTCAATATAACTGAAAGTAGGGTCTGGCTACTCGCCACTCAAAAACCAATAAAGAGGCAAGGCTGGTGGAAAGGAAAGTTTGCTTTATTTCAGGATGGGGACGAGGGGGAAGCAGACTCCTATCCAAAAACTGATTCCCCCCTCTACTGCCAATCAGTGGGCAAGAGCTTTTATAGACAGAGGGAAGGGGCTACATTCAGAAACAGCACGGTCATCTTGGACAGTCATTTTGAAATTGGTCATCAGTGGTCTGATCAGCATCATCTTGATTGCTTAAAGTAGAGTTAATCTTCAGTTCCATGGTCAGCTTTTTCCCATTTTCTTGAGGCCAGTTCTTGGAAGTATGGCAGCTTATGTCATGGCTATAGTCTAGTCATCATGTAGTTAACTTCTTCCTCCTGGTGGAGGTTTCTGTATCTAATAGACAAGTCACAGGACATGGCTCAGAATATTATCTATAGCCCTTGAGGAGATCCTTAACTATGTTTAATGAGTAAACTATTTTTATTTGGTCTTATTGGACTGTTTCCCTTTGTTTCTGCATTTTCTCACATCTCTGACTAAACTTATTCCTTGCCTAAATATTTTTCAGACAAAAGGCAGGCTGAGGACATGGTAGGGAAGCACCATAGGGTTTCACCAATAAATATTTAGTAAATAAATGACTCCCTCGGGAATTATTCAGAGACAACCTAAGCTGATCCAAAAGTGACTGAGAATTTCTCATGAAATTACTTACCAACCAAAGACTTGGATGATTTGACCATAGTGCTCCTTCATATTACTAGTGGGTCTCTGATGATTCACAACTGTTCCACTTACACTATTGTAACCCTCTCATGGACTTTAGGTTTTACAACAATTTGTTTACCAAACATAATTTTAAAGCAGTTATTATCAATACAAACCATACATTGTCACCAGGTTCTTATCAGCATAAGATATCTAAGGTTACCACACTGAGTTTACATAGCCCAACTGAAAGAAAAGCAATTTGACCTCTTAGCAGTCTTATTAAGAAAAGATGTATGCTTCTTTAATATCCTAAGTAGCTCTTTGCCCCCATTAGTCCATTCACATAGTTCCAGGATCTCTAAGATGGAGAGCCAATAGATTGTCTTGAAATTTGATAAAATGGTGTTCTAGGGAGAAATTAAAGCCAGCATGAAATCTGCAATTGACTTTGTGACCACCATCCTCCCCTTTTATGATATGAATATATGATGTATTTCTATATATAAATTTTTTTTCAGAGATATAGAATAATGCAGTGCTTAAAAGAAGATTTGTGTCTTGACAAGACAAAGTACTGGGACAGAAGAAACCATTTTCTCTGCTATATTAACCTACAAATCTATGAAACACACCTAGGTCTCTGAACAGGACATCTGCCTCCACAGCTTCTCCAATCATCCCCACCATTCATTGTGTCACTGGATCTGTCTTATGTAACAGTTTCTTTCTCTATGTAAGGGGAATAAAAATCTTATTCTTTGAGAACCAAGGTTAGAATTCTATGTATATTTAGCGGCACTACTCTTGGTATCAGCCTCAGGCTAATTCTTTCACATAAGACACTTTTGAAATTCTGGGCAGATATAAAGACTACACTGAATTATCAGTGTCCTTTAGCTATTACAGGCTCAAGATGCAGTAACAGAATTTGCAATTTGTTTCAAAGCTAGTATTGGCTGGCTTCTGTCTTGAACTTTGAAACAAAAACCAGTTTTAGGGAGAATCAAGGACATAATTATTGTCATCATTAACAATTAACTTTTTAAAAAACATTATGTAACTTTAAAGGTCACTTTCTGTTTACAGTTATTACAAAATATTGGCTATATTCCCCATGTTGTGCAAAACATCTTTGATCCTATCTTACATCCAGTAATTTGTACCTCCCTCTCCCCCACCCCTAAATTTCCCTTCCTACACCCTCCCCACTGGTAACCACTAGTTTGCTCTCTATCTCTTCATTAACAATCAACTTTTAGTGGCTAATCCTATGTATAATTCATTCACCTTTCATCTACCCAAAGTTCAGAAATGCAGTAGAAATCACCAGAACAAATTTTGCTCAATTTTAGCAAGTGTTCTCAAAGAGAAAAATGAAGCCTGCCAGTCAGAGATCCTTTGAAAGAAGGGCCTTCTCTGTAGACCGAGTATTCCCTAGGTGGTATGTGGGATTCAAGAAAACCTAAGAGCAGCTTTCCTTTCAACTGTATAGAACTGAAGTCATGTTATAGTTCAGGAATAGTGAAAGAAGTGTCCTAGAAGTGACTGCAATGGTCTCCATTGGTGTGGCCTTGGTCTCGGGAGGGCCAAAGGGGTCACTTCGCTTGGTCACAGTGGAAGAGGGACATGTGCTCACTGTGTATATGAGTGCCTTGGGTCCTTTCTGGCTTCAGCTGCCTACCATGTGGCAAAAAGAGACTGTGATAAAAAATCCAAATTGGCCTTTTTTTTTTTTTAATAGACTTGTACACAACAAACAAGTTAGCTTTCTCCTGGCTAAGAACATGGATTTCATTAAGTAAGGAGGAGTTCCCTGGGATCGGGGGGATGGAACTAGGGGAGGCATTGCCCTTCTGAGAACTCAGGGACATACAGGAGATACACACACAACTCTGTGTCAGGGTGAAGGATCCTTTCCATTGGCCTTTGAGCTTTTGAATGCTTCTTACTTTGATGCCCCTGTGTAGCAATGGAGAGAGAGAGTGAGACTGCATCCTGGCTCATCTCAGTATTTGTTCATTATTACTGTGAATGAGGTGAGGGCTGATCAGTGCAGCTCTGAGAGCTGGGGCAAGAAGGTAGGAGAACCTGCCTTGTTTATTGTATGCTTAGGATATAGTCCATGGAGCATTCAGCCCTCAAGAGGCCCTTTTGGGTGAATAAATATTTTAAAGGACTTCACCCCAGTTCTACCTGTAAAGCATTTCTAGTTCCATCCTACATATTTTTTTTTTTTTTACTTTACAATATTGTATTGGTTCTGCCACACATCAACATGAATCCACCACGGGCATACACATTCCCCATGCTGAACCCCCCTCCCACTTCCCTCCCCGTACCATCCCTCCAAGTCATCCCAGTGCACCAGCCCCAAGCATCCTGTATCAAACCTGGATAGGTGATTCATTTCTTATATGATATTATACATGTTTCAGTGCCATTCCCCCAAATCGTCCCACCCTCTCCCTCTCTCACAGAGTCTAAAAGACTGTTCTATACATCTGTGTCTCTTTTGCTGTCTTGCATACAGGGTTATCGTTACCATCTTTCTAAATTCCATATATATGCATTAGTATACTGTATTGGTGTTTTTCTTTCTGGCTTACTTCACTCTGTATAATAGGCCCCAGATTCATCCACCTCATTAGAACTGATTCAAATGTATTCTTTTTAATGGCTGAGTAATACTCCATTGTGTATATGTACCACTGCTTTCTTATCCATTCATCTGCTGATGGACATCTAGGTTGCTTCCATGTCTTGGCTATTATAAACAGTGCTGCAATGAACATTGGGGTACATGTGTCTCTTTCAATTCTGGTTTCCTCGGTGTGTATGCACAGCAGTGGGATTGCTGGGTCATATGGCAGTTCTATTTCCAGTTTTTTAAGGAATCTCCACACTGTTCTCCATAGTGGCTGGACTAGTTTGCATTCCCACCAACAGTGTAATAGGGTTCCCTTTTCTCCACACCCTCTCCAACATTTATTGCTTGTAGACTTTTGGATCACAGCCATTCTGACTGGCGTGAAATGGTACCTCATTGTGGTTTTGATTTGCATTTCTCTGATAATGAGTGATGTTGACCATCTTTTCATGTGTTTGTTAGCCATCTGTATGTCTTCTTTGGAGAAATGTCTGTTTAGTTCTTTGGCCCATTTTTTGATTGGGTCGTTTCTTTTTCTGGTACTGAGCTGCATGAGTTGCTTGTATATTTTTGAGATTAGTTGTTTGTTAGTTGCTTCATTTGCTATTATTTTCTCCCATTCTGAAGGCTGTCTTTTCACCTTGCTTATAGTTTCCTTTGATGTGCAGAAGCTTTTAATTTTAATTAGGTCCCATTTGTTTATTTTTGCTTTTATTCCCAGTATTCTGGGAGGTGGGTCAGAGAGGATCCTGCTGTGATTTATGTCAGAGAGTGTTTTGTCTATGTTCTCCTCTAAGAGTTTTGTAGTTTCTGGTCTTACATTTAGATCTTTAATCCATTTTGAGTTTATTTTTGTGTATGGTGTTAGAAAGTGTTCTGGTTTCATTCTTTTCCAAGTGGTTGACCAGTTTTCCCAGCACCACTTGTTAAAGAGATTATTTTTCTCCATTGTATATTCTTGCCTCCTTTGTCAAAGATAAGCTGTCCATAGGTGCATGGATTTATCTCTGGGCTTTCAATTTTGTTCCATTGATCTATATGTCTGTCTTTGTGCCAGTACCATACTGTCTTGATGACTATGGCTTTGTAGTAAAGCCTGAAGTCAGGCAGGTTGATTCCCCCAGTTCCATTCTTCTTTCTCAAGATTACTTTGGCTATTCGAAGTTTTTTGTATTTCCATACAAACTGTGAAATTATTTGTTCTAGCTCTGTGAAAAATACTGTTTGTAGCTTGATAAGGATTGCATTGAATCTATAGATTGCTTTGGGTAGTATACTCGTTTTCACTATATTGATTCTTCTGATCCATGAACATGGTATATTTCTCCATCTGTTAGTGTCCTCTTTGATTTCTTTCACCAGTGTTTTATAGTTTTCTATATATAGGTGTTTAGTTTTTAGGTAGATATATTCCTAAGTATTTTATTCTTTTCACTGCAATAGTGAATGGAATTGTTTCCTTAATTTCTCTTTCTATTTTCTCATTATTAGTGTATAGAAATGCAAGGGATTTCTGTGTGTTGATTTTGTATCCTGCAACTTTACTATATTCATTGATTAGCTCTAGTAATTTTCTTGTGGAGTCTTTAGGGTTTTCTATGTAGAAGATCATGTCATCTGCAAACAGTGAGAGTTTTATTTGTTTTCCAGTTTGGATTCCTTTTATTTCTTTTTCTGCTCTGATTGCTGTGGCCAAAACTTCCAAAACTATGTTGAATAGTCATGGTTAGACTGGGAACCCTTGTCTTGTTCCTGACTTTAGGGGAAATGCTTTCAATTTTTCACCATTGAGGATAATGTTTGCTGTGGGTTTGTCATAAATAGCTTTTATTATGTTAAGGTATGTTCCTTCTATTCCTGCTTTCTGGAGAGTTTTTATCATAAATGGGTGTTGAATTTTGTCAAAGGCTTTCTCTGCATCTATTGATATAATTATATGGCTTTTATTTTTCAATTTGTTAATGTGGTGTATTACATTGATTGATTTGCGGATATTGAAGAATCCTTGCATCTCTGGGATAAAGCCCACTTGGTCATGGTGTATGATCTTTTTAATGTGTTGTTGGATTCTGATTGCTACAATTTTGTTAAGGATTTTTGCATCTATGTTCATCAGTGATATTGGCCTGTAGTTTTTTTTGTGGCATCTTTGTCAGGTTTTGGTATTATGGTGATGGTGGCCTCATAGAATGAGTTTGGAAGTTTACCTTCCTCTGCAATTTTCTGGAAGAGTTTGAGTAGGATAGGTGTTAGCTCTTCTCTAAATTTTTGGTAGAATTCAGCTGTGAAGCCGTCTGGACCTGGGCTTTTGTTTGCTGGAAGATTTCTGATTACAGTTTCAATTTCCGTGCTTGTGATGGGTCTGTTAATATTTCCTATTTCTTCCTGGTCCAGTTTTGGAAAGTTGTACTTTTCTAAGAATTTGTCCATTTCTTGCACATTGTCCATTTTATTGGCGTATAATTGCTGATAGTAGTCTCTTATGATCCTTTGTATTTCTTTGTTGTCTGTTGTGATCTCTCCATTTTCATTTCTAATTTTATTGATTTGATTTTTCTCCCTTTGTTTCTTGATGAGTCTGGCTAATGGTTTGTTAATTTTATTTATCCTTTCAAAGAACCAGCTTTTGGCTTTGTTGATTTTTGCTATGGTCTCTTTTGTTTCTTTTGCATTTATTTCTGCCCTTATTTTTAAGATTTCTTTCCTTCTACTAACCCTGGGGGTCTTCATTTCTTCCTTTCTAGTTGCTTTATGTGTGGAGTTAGTTTATTTATTTGACTTTTTTCTTGTTTCTTGAGGTATGCCTGTATTGCTATGAACTTTCCCCTTGGCACCCCTTTTACAGTGTCCCACAGGTTTTGGGTTGTTGTGCTTTCATTCTTTTTTGATTTCTTCTGTGATTTGTTGATTATCAGCAGCGTGTTGTTCAGCCTCCATATGTTGCAATTTTTAATGGTTTTTCTCCTGTAATTGAGATCTAATCTTACTGCATTGTGGTCAGAAAAGATGCCTGGAATGATTTCAAATTTTTTTAATTTACCAAGGCTCGATTTATGGCCCAGGATATGATCTATCCTGGAGAAGATTCCGTGTGCACTTGAGAAAAAGGTGAAATTCATTGTTTTGGGGTGAAATGTCCTATAGATATCAATTAGGTCTAACTGGTCTATTGTATGGTTTAAAGTTTGTGTTTCCTTGTTAATTTTCTGTTTAGTTGATCTATCCATAGGTATGAGTGGGGTATTAAAGTCTCCCACTATTATTGTGTTATTGCTAATTTCCCCTTTCATACTCGTTAGCATTTGTCGTACATATTGTGGTGCTCCAACGTTGGGTGCATATGTATTTATAATTTTTATGTCTTCTTCTTGGATTGATCCTTTGATCATTATGTAGTGACCGTCTTTGTCTCTTTTCACAGCCTTTGTTTTAAAGTCTATTTTATCTGATATGAGTATTGCTACTCCTGCTTTCTTTTGGTCTCTATTTGCGTGGAATATGTTTTTCCAGCCCTTCACTTTCAGTCTATATGTGTCACCTGTTTTGAGGTAGGTCTCTTGTAGACAACATATATAGGGGTCTTGTTGTTGTATCCATTTAGCCAGTCTTTGTCTTTTGGTTGGGGCATTCAACCCATTTACATTTAAGGTAATTATTGATAAGTATAATCCTGTTGCCATTTATTTTATTATTTTAGGTTCGAGTTTATACACCCTTTTTGTATTTCCTGTCTAGAGAAGATCCTTTAGCATTTGTTGGAGAGCTGGTTTGGTGGTGCTGAATTCTCTCAGCTTTTGCTTGTCTGTGAAGCTTTTGATTTCTCCTTCATATTTGAATAAGATCCTCGCTGGGTACAGTAATCTGGGCTGTAGGTTATTTTCTTTCATCATTTTAAGTATGTCTTGCCATTCCCTCCTGGCTTGAAGAGTTTCTATTGAAAGATCAGCTGTTATCCTTACGGGAATCCCCTTGTTGTTCTTACTGTTTTTCCCTTGGTGCTTTAACTATTTGTTCTTTGTGTTTGATCTTTGTTAATTTGATTAATATGTGTCTTTGGGTATTTCGCCTTGGGTTTATCCTTTTTGGGACTCTCTGGGTTTCTTGGACTTGGGTGATTTCAACTATTATCTCCTCAAGTATTTTCTCATGGTCTTTCTTTTTGTCTTCTTCTTCTGGGACTCCTATGATTCAAATGTTGGGGTGTTTAATATTGTCCTGGAGGTCTCTGAGGTTGTCCTCATTTCTTTTAATTCGTTTTTTTTTTTTTTCCTCTCTCTGATTCATTTATTTCTACCATTCTATCTTCTACTTCACTAATCCTATCTTCTGCCTCTGTTATTCTACTATTTGTTGCCTCCAGAGTGTTTTTGATCTCATTTATTGCATTATTCATTACATATTGACTCTTTTATTTCTTCTAGGTCCTTGTTAAACCTTTCTTGCATCTTCTCAATCCTTGTCTCCAGGATATTTATCTGTGATTCCATTTTGATTTCAAGATTTTAGATCATTTTCACATCATTATTTGGAATTCTTTATCAGGTAGATTCCCTATCTCTTCCTCTTTTATTTGGTTTGGTGGGCATTTATCCTGTTCCTTTATCTGCTGGGTATTCCTCTGTCTCTTCATCTTGTTTAAATTGCTGATTTTGGGGTGGCCTTTCTGTATTCTGGCAGTTTGTGGAGTTCTCTTTATTGTGGAGTTTTCCTCGCTGTGGGTGGGGTTGTACGGGTGGCTTGTCAAGGTTTCCTGGTTAGGGAAGCTTGTGTTGGTGTCCTGGTGGGTGGAGCTGGATTTCTTCTCTCTGGAGTGTAATGAAGTGTCCAGTAACGAGTTATGAGATGTCAGTGGGTTTGGAGTAACTTTGGGGAGCCTCTATATTGACGCTCAGGGCTGTGTTCCTGTGTTATGGTGTGTCTTGCTCTGGGGACTTCCCTGGTGGTTTAGACGGTAAAGCGTCTGTCTACAATGTGGGAGACCTGGGTTCGATCCCTGGGTCGGGAAGATCCCCTGGAGAAGGAAATGGCAATCCACTCCAGTACAATTGCCTGGAAAACCCCATGGACAGAGGAGCCTAGTAGGCTACAGTCCATGGGGTCGCAAAGAGTTGGACACAACTTTGAGACTTCACTCTCCTTTCCTTTCCTTTCTTGCTCTGGAACTTGTTGGCCCTTGGGTGGTGCTTGGTTTCGGTGTAGGTATGGAGGCGTTTGATGAGCTCCTGTCGATTAATATTCCCTGGAGTCAGGAGTTCTCTGGTGTTCTCAGGATTTGGACTTAAGTCTCCTGCTTCTGGTTTTCAGTCGTATTTTTACAATAGTCTCAGGACTTCTCCATCTATACAGCACCATTGATAAAACATCTTCTTTTGAAGACACTGGGCTGCTTTTCTGGGTGCCTGATGTCCTCTGCGGGAATTCAGAAGTTGTTTTGTAGAATTTACTAAGTGTTTAAATGTTCTTTTGATGAATTTGTAGGGGAGAATGTAGTCTCCCCGTTCTATTCCTCTGCCATCTTAGGACTGCCCCCCGACCCAGCCTACATATTTTAAGCTACATGAACATAAGAACAGACACCAAAATAAAAAAGCCTTTAGGTATAGAAGAGCACCTCCTTTGGAAGCTGCTATGCCCATGGAGAAACCCAGAGCCCCCTCCCTTGAGATTTTGGAGGCTCCCTGACAAAGACCTGGGGAGACCAGAGCAGGTGACTGCCTCTACTGCTGGAAGGGAGTTGCCTCCCTCTGGAAGCTCCCAGTTCACCTGTTAGTCAGAGCTCCAACACCACCCCATCTCCTTGCTGAGGTAATGGTGGGATACAGTGAAGTGACAGAAGATAATCAGTGGATGCAACTTATTGTCAAAAGCAGGCAATAAATCCCTTGAGAGGATAAAGGAGAACTGCAGAGACATTATTAGAAGGCTGTGAGGAGGACTTTAGGGTGGATGGTACTTCCTTCTTTAGCTCTTTACCTGAGTGAGTGAGTGAAGTCACTCAGTTGTGTCCAACTCTTTGCGACCCCATGGTCTGTAGCCCACCAGGCTCCTCCGCCCATGGGATTCACCAGGCAGGAATACTGGAGTGGGTTGCCATTTCCTTCTCCAGGGGATCTTCCCGACCCAGGGATTGAACCCAGGTCTCCCGCATTGCAGGCAGACGCTTTAACCTCTGAGCCACCCGGGAAGTCTCTTTACCTGAAAAGCCCTCCAATAAAACCTCTCCAATAAAAATGCAGCCTCAATGAGATCACAGGCTCAGCCTCAGGCTGTATCACTAAGTGTTAAAATCATTCTAACACAAATCCTGTAACCTTACCTAAAACCTCCATAGGTGCTACAAGAGGACAGAAAAAAGTGAAATCAGTGATGCTGATTTGAATATTTATATTCATTTTAATTGAGTCCATCCTTACTTTGGTTTACACATGACAACTCTCTCTGTGAACAGCTCAGAACTCAAGTCATCCCAGCATATAAATCCCAGAAGAAAGACAACTTTCCTCTTTAAGGATCTTCACTCAAAAATCCCAAAGAAAAGTTCAAACAAGTGGGGCAGGGTTCCTGAGCCCATCCCAGGGTCACTGTTGGAAGGGTGAGATGCTATGATTGGCCTGGTCTGGGCCTTGTGCTTATCCCCACAACAAGGATGTTGCAGAGGCAGCTCCATTGGAAAAACATGGAGTCAGGAAAAGGTAATTCCCAAAGGAAAAAGGATTTAACTTCAAAAGAAGAAATAATGGAGGACTTCCCTGGTGATCCAGTGGTTATTATCTGCCTGCCAATGCAGGGGACATGGGTTTGATCCCTGGTCCTGGAAGATTCCACATGCTGTGGGACAACTAAGCTCATGTTTCACACCTATTGAATCTGTGCTGTAGAACCCAAGCTCTGTAACAAGAGAAACCATGGCAATGAGAAACCCATGCACCACAAGCGGAGAGTAGCTGCCAATCCTGAAAACTAGAGAAAGCCCACATGCAGCAATGAAGACCTAGAGCAGTCAAAAAAATTTTTTAACTGAAGAAGAAATAATGGAATGTTCCAGATTAAATAAAGCAGATGTCCATGACAAATTGAGAATGTGTTAACTCATGGAATCCAAAGAAGAATAAACACAAGCAATAAACAGGATATGAAGACAGCTGGACTCCCTCAGCAATAATGGAACTCAGGAATGGAATTTGGCCTCAGCCCAGACTTCCTTTTGTCATTTTATCTGTTTCTATTTGTGTGTTGACTTCTTTTTCCTTTACTAAAGTCTGGTTTTCTCCATGTACTTGGATTAGTACCATTCCTGCCACTGATTCATGCCCTCTTGATAGGTTGATATGGAAGCAGAAGATTTAGGCAACTATGAGATACAGAAAAACTTGACTTGTGTTCTCCATGTACTTCTGCCTCTTTTTCCCATCTCCTACATCTTAGCCAGACTTGGTAGATGTTCATATAATTTATTATTTAAACTAATATCATCTTAAGAAAAAATGGCAGTATTATTAATAATTATGCTGTGACAAAAAGCACAAACAAATAGGGTCCCAGAAAAACTGAAACATATAGTCACCCTGCCTTTAGCTTTTCACTCTCTCTCTCCTCCCTTAAAGAGTTGTTCTTAGAAAGGGTTTTGTATCAGTCACTTATGTCTCCACATTAATCAGACTGCTTTCTTTTTAGGTCAGTTTCCCAAAGCAAAAGAAAGAAAAACAAAAATAAACAAATTGATACTTAATCAAACTTACAAGCTTTTGTACAGCAAGATCAGATCAGATCAGTCGCTCAGTCGTGTCCGACTCTTTGCGACCCCATGAATCGCAGCACGCCAGGCCTCCCTGTCTATCACTAACTCCCGGAGTTCACTCAGACTCACGTCCATCGAGTCCATGATGCCATCTAGCCATCTCATCCTCTGTCGTTCCCTTCTCCTCCTGCTCGCAATCCCTCCCAGCATCAGAGTCTTTTCCAATGAGTCAACTCTTTGCATGAAGTGGCCAAAGTACCAGAGTTTCAGCTTTAGTATCATTCCTTCCAAAGAAATCCCAGGGCTGATCTCCTTCAGAATGGACTGGTTGGATCTCCTTACAGTCCAAGGGACTCTCAAGAGTCTTCTCCAACACCACAGTTCAAAAGCATCAATTCTTTGGCACTCAGTCTTCTTCACAGTCCAACTCTCACATCCATACATGACCAGAGGAAAAACCATAGCCTTGACTAGATGAACCTTTGTTGGCAAAGTAATGTCTCTGCTTTTGAATATGCTATCTAGGTTGGTCATAACTTTCCTTCCAAGGAGTAAGCATCTTTTAATTTCATGGCTACAGTACAGCAAAGAGAACCATTTAAAAAAAAAAAAAGACAACCTACAGAATGGGAGAAAATATTTACAAATGATGAGACTGACAAGGGCTTAATCTCCAAGATAGATAAACAGCTTGTACAGCTCAACAACAAAGAAACAAACAGCCCAATCAAAAAATGGGCAGAAGACCTTGATAGACATTTCTCCAAAGCGGACATATGGATGCCAGGAAACACGTGAAAAGATGATCAACATCACTAGTTATCAGGTAAAGGCAAGTCAAAGCTACAGTGAAGTCAGAACAGCCATCTTTAAAACGTCTACAAACAACAAATGCTAGAGAAACCGTGGAGAAAACGGAACCCTCCTACACAGTTGGTGGGAATGTAAATTTGTACAGCCACTATGGAAAACAGTATGGAGGTTCCTTACTAACAATAGAGTTGCCATATGATCCAGAAATGCCACTCCTGGACAAATACCCAGACAAAACTATAATTCAAAAAGATATATGTGTCTGTATGTTCATAGCAGCACTATTCAGAATAGCCAAAACATGGATAAAGGTCATTGACAGATGAATAGATAAGAAAGATGTGGTATGTATATACAATGAAATACTACTCAGCCATAAAAGGAATAAAATAATGCCATTTGCAGCAACATGGATGCAAATAGAGATTATCATACTAAGTGAAATAAGTCAGAAAAAGAAATACCGTATAATATCTCCTATATGTGGAATCTAAAATATGACAGTATTGAATCTATCTTGGAAACAGAAACAGACTCACAGACATAGAGAACAGATTCGTGGTTGCCAAGAGGGAGGGAGGAAGAAAGAGAGGGATGGACTGGGAGTTTAGAGTGTAAATGCAAACTGTTACATTTAGAATGGATAAAGAACAAGGCCCTATGGTATAGCTTACAGAACTATACCCAGTCTCCTGAGATAAACCATAATGTAAAAGAATATTTTAAAAGAATGCGTACATACATGTATATATAACTGATTCACTTTGCTGTTCAGTAAAATCCTACAACATTGTAAATCAACTATACTTCAATTAAAAAATAGAGAATTTTAAAAAAATTCCTCTCCCAGGGAAATTTTAAATAGTCATGTGGGAAAATAAATATTTTTTTTCCTTTGTAAAAGAAATAGGAAAGATTGTCTTTTGATGTTTAATTTTATATTTTAAAAACATGAATTTATGATTTTATGCCTTTAATCAAAGGCATTCTTACTGCAATCTGAAGTTTCCGTTTTTTAAAAAAATATTTCCCTGTTATGGGGCCATGAACACAGCTGAATAAAAGGAAGATAAAGCCAGCCTAATAACTGTTAGAGAAGTAATGAAGACAGATTTCTTTGATCAACCAATTGACTTTTTTAAAAGTTCTTTTGTGTTATAGTTGACAAAAAAAAAACTGCACAAATATAAAATGTACAATATGATACACTTTACATATGTTTACAGTCAAGATAAAAACACATCTGTAACCCCCAAAAAGAGCTGTGCATCAGTCTTTATTCTCTGGCTCTTTTTAAAATTTTCTCTTTATCACTGGTTTTGAGCAATGTGACTGATTTGCTTTGGCATAGTTTATGTATCTTGCACCTGGGGTTTACTGAACTTCTTGGATCTGTGGGTTTATAATTTTCACCAAATATAGAAAATTGTCAACCAACTATGTCTTCAAATATAGTATCTTCCCCTACTTTTTTCCCCTCTAGGGCTAAAATTGTACATGTATTAGTCCTCCTGAAGTTATCTCACATATCACTAATGCTTTCTTATTTTTTTTTTTCTGTTTTTAATTTTGGATAATTTCTCTTATTTACTGGTTTTTAAAAATTCACCAGTCTTTTTTCCAGCAACATCTTAATCTCATCTAGTTTATTTTTCACTTCAGACATCTAAAAGTTCAATGGGACAAAAAGCTGTCTCTTTTTTCATTGTGGTAAAAAGCACATATCACAAAATTCACCATCTTAACCATTTTTAAATGTACTGGTCAGTAGTGTTAAGTATATATACATTATTGTAAAACAGATGTTCAGATCTCTTTCACCTTGCAAATGTGAAACTCTATACCCATTGAGTAACAACTCCTCCCTCCCCATAACTATCACCTTACTTTCTATTTATATGAATATGACTACTGAGATACCTCATATAAGTGGAATCAAATGGCATTTCTCTTTTTGTTACTGTTTAACTTAGCAAAATATCCTCATGGTTCATCTATGTTGTAGTATGTAACAGAATTTCCTTCCTTTTAAAGGCTACATAGTATTCCTTTGTATGTATATACCACAATTTGTTTATCCACTTATCTATCAATATACATTTGAATTGCTTCTACCTCTTGGCTACTGCAAATAGTGCTCCTATAAACATGATGTGTGATTTTCTTTGAGATCGTGCTTTTGATCTTTTATATTGTTTTGGGTATATACCCAGAAATGAGATTGCTGGATCATATGGTAGTTCTATTTTTAATTTTTTGAAGAATTGCCACACTGTTTTTCATAGCATAGTTGTGCCATATTGTTACTCTAATGGTCTGGGAGCGAGTGATGAGAATGAAGACAGAACACGAAATCTGGTGCAATGGGTCAGGGGACCTGTAGCCTCTATTGGACTGAGGTGCAGAGTCCACGCTGAGTCAAGCTTTTATTCCTAATTGCAGACTACAAGAGTTTCTTTGGCCCTATCTTTCTCAACACACCTGTTGTGTTAATCACGTACTACTAAATGTCAGGGTCTACATTGACATAGTCCAGATCTCCTTGTTTTTACCACTGGCCATTCCCTTCTGGGGTAGTCTCGGGAACAATCAGCAAGTGTGTAGGCAGCGTTCATGCCTGACGCAGACCCAGTGTTCCAAGGTCCATGCTTTCATGATCCCAGTCATATTCTCTTCTGAGTCTGGCATTGGGGTGTGTAACAAGGAGATTATTCTTAAGAAAAACATGAAAGATAATAATTAATATAGTTTCTTAATATATGCTGTTTTTCCAGGTGTTATTTCTGTGGAATTTCTCAAGGCTGTGAAAATACATTGTTAGGAATTCCCAGTACATATCCCCCTTTTTGTTTTTGCAGGTGTAGATATGTCATTTGAACAACTTCTTTCTTCATCAATTCTCAGATGGTTTCTCTTGTGTATCTGAGGACTAGACATAAAACAGTTAAGCATATACATCCTGATATAGTACCAAGCAATCCTCTTCTTAAAGTTTTAATCCACATCATGAGGTTAACTTTATGTCAACTTTCATCAATTTTTTCAAATAAATCAGTTTTTGGGAGTAATTGTAAGTGAGCAATCTGCATATTAGAAATAGCAGCCTGTAATTGGGAAATATCTAAGGATAGATTATTATGAACATGTCCTCTCAGATGTTTAGATAATTGATCCCAAGTATATGCACTTATATGCAGAGTACATCATGAGAAATGCTGGGCTGGAAGAAGCACAAACTGGAATCAAGATTGCCAGGAGAAATATCAATAACCTCAGATATGCAGATGACACCACCCTTATGGCAGAAAGTGAAGAGGAACTCAAAAGCCTCTTGATGAAAGTAAAAGAGAAGAGTGAAAAAGTTGGCTTAAAGCTCAACATTCAGAAAACTAAGATCATGGCATCTAGTCCCATCATTTCATGGGAAATAGATGGGGAAACAGTGGAAACAGTGTCAGACTTTATTTTGGGGGACTCCAGAATCACTGCAGATGGTGATTGCAGCCACGAAATTAAAAGACGCTTACTCCTTGGAAGGAAAGTTATGACCAACCTAGATAGCATATTCAAAAGCAGAGACATTACTTTGCCAACAAAGGTCCATCTAGTCAATGCTATGGTTTTTCCAGTGGTCATGTATGGATGTGAGAGTTGGACTGTGAAGAAAACTGATGCTTTTGAACTGTGGTGTTGGAGAAGACTCTTGAGAGTCCCTTGGACTGCAAGGAGATCCAACCAGTCCATTCTAAAGGAGATCAATCCTGGGTGTTCTTTGGAAGGAATGATGCTAAAGCTGAAATTGCTGAAATTCCAGTACTTTGGCCACCTCATGCAAAGAGTTGAGTCATTGGAAAAGACTCTGATGCTGGGAGGGATTGGGGGCAGGAGGAAAAGGGGATGACAGAGGATGAGATGGCTGGATGGCATCACGGACTCGATGGACATGAGTTTGAGTGAACTCTGGGAGTTGGTGATGGACAGGGAGGCCTTGGCATGCTGCAATTCATGGGGTCGCAAAGAGTCAGACACGACTGAGTGACTGAAATGAACTGAACTGAACTGATATGCACTTTGATTATACTTATGAGGTGTGACACAAAATGAAGATATTCCAATCATACTTATGATGAATTTGTAATTTTAAATTTTGTACTTCATCCCCTAGTAGGAGAACTGCATCTTCTAAATCAGTGAATTTTTTATTAATTTCTTGGTCTATGTGGGTTTGACTTCCCAGGCAGAATTTGCACTTTGGTGCCACTGCTGTATAAATGTAGTCATTTGTATAGTTTGATGCAGTGCCACCCCGGTTGCTGCTGCAGTCATGGATATAGCAATAATTTCCACAAAACTGCTATAAGGAGCCCAATAAACCTTTTGGAACATTGCAGTACTTTCTTTATAACCTTTAAAAGACCATGTGTTTCAGGGGAGTTTTCCCAAGGTCTGGTTTGATTTACTGGAAGCCATATTCCCAATCTCCTTCTTAATATAACAAATGAGTGATTAAAACTATAAAGTGACCAATTTAAATGGGTATATAATTTGCAGCCTTGACAAGAAAGTTCTTGTACACTTCATTGATAGAAATTCTTCCTTTCAAGAGTACATAAGGATCTCTTATGCAAGCCTGAAAATAATATTTTGTACTGGTATTAAATCACGATGGTGTGATCACTGACTTAGAGCCAGACATCCTGGAATATGAAGTCAAGTGGGCCTTAGAAAGCATCACTTCAAACAAAGCTAGTGGAGGTGATGGATTTCCAGCTGAGCTATTTCAAATCCTTAAAGATGATGCTGTGAAAGTGGTGCACTCAATATGCCAGCAAATTTGGAAAACTCAGCAATGACCACAGGACTGGAAAAGGTCAGTTTTCATTCCAATCCCAAAGAAAGGCAATGCCAAAGAATGCTCAAACTACCACAGAATTGCACTCATCTTACACGCTAGTAAAGTAATGCTCAAAATTCTCCAAGCCAGGCTTCAGCAATACATGAACCGTGAACTTCCAAATGTTCAAGCTGGTCTTAGAAAAGGCAGAGGAACCAGAGATCAAACTGCCAACATCCTCTGGATCATCGAAAAAGCAAGAGAGTTCCAGAAAAACGTCTGCTTTATTGATTACGCCAAAGGCTTTGACTGTGTGGATCACAATAAACTGTGGAAAATTCTTCAAGAGATGGGAATACCAGACCACCTGACCTGCCTCTTGAGAAACCTATATGCAGGTCAGGAAGCAACAGTTAGAACTGGACATGGAACAACAGACTGGTTCCAAATAGGAAAAGGAGTTCGTCAAGGCTGTATATTGTCACCCTGCTTATTTAACTTCTATGCAGAGTACATCATGAGAAACGCTGGGCTGGAAGAAGCACAAGCTGGAATCAAGATTGCCAGGAGAAATATAAATAACCTCAGATATGCAGATGACACCACCCTTATGGCAGAAAGTGAAGAGGAACTAAAAAGCCTCTTGATGAAAGTGAAAGAGGAGAGTAAAAAAGTTGGCTTAAAGCTCACCATTCAGAAAACAAAGATCATGGCATCTGGTCCTATCACTTCATGGGAAATAGATGGGGAAACAGTGGAAACAGTGTCAGACTTTATTTTTCTGGGCTCCAAAATCACTGCAGATGGTGATTGCAGCCATGAAATTAAAAGATGCTCACTCCTTGGAAGGAAAGTTATGACCAATGTAGATAGCATATTCAAAAGCAGAAACATTATTTTGCCAACAAAGGCCCATCTAGTCAAGGCTACAGTTTTTCCAGTGGTCATGTATGGATGTGAGAGTTGGACTATGAAGAAAGCTGAGTGCCGAAGAATTGATGCTTTTAAACTGTGGTGTTGGAGATGACTCCTGAGAGTCCCTTGGACTGCAAGGAGATCCAACCAGTCCATCTTAAAGGAGATCAGTCCTGGGTGTTCATTGGAAGGACTGATGCTAAAGCTGAAACTCCAATACTTTGGCTACCTCATGTGAAGAGTTGAGTCATTGGAAAAGACTCTGATGCTGGGAGGGATTGTGGGCAGGAGGAGAAAGGGATGACAGAGGATGAGATGGCTGGATGGCATCACCGACTCGATGGACATGAGTTTGAGTGAACTCTGGGAGTTGGTGATGGACAGGGAGGCCTGGTGTGCTGCAATTCATGGGGTTGCCAAGAGTCGGACATGGCTGAGCAACTGAACTGAACTGAACTGATATTAAATGTCAATGAATAATTAGTTTTATCAGAATAATGTCCATCCCAAATTCGGAATTTTTTAGGCCTTAAAGCCAATTTCCAAATATCTCTTTGTCCTTTTTCTTGATCTAATTGTGGCAAGGGGGGATGACATGCCATTACTACGTCATATAATTGGATGATTTGAATGGGTGGTAATATTAGTATGGTTAAAGACCTTATGAACCTGCCAATGCAGCCTTTTGTGAGGATTGCAGTACTGATTTTGATGAGAGCAATTAGAGACTGCATACCCAATAGTGCACCAGTCCTATACAATTCCATAAGAACCATTAATCAAAATTACTCCCTCAGTCCCACAGCAATTATCCCACTGAATACGATCTTGTTTTTCAGTCTACAGCTTGTGATGCTCGTATAAAGGTCTGTCTGAGTTGGTGTCATTATTGGGTTCTGAGTTGTTATAAGCAAAACTCAGACCAGAGAGAAGATGTACCTGAATCTTAGTATGCTGCTGCTACTGCTAAGTCACTTCAGTCGTGTCCGACTCTGTGCGACCCCAGAGACAGCAGCCCACCAGGCTTCCCTGTCCCTGGGATTCTCCAGGCAAGAACACTGGAGTGGGTTGCCATTTCCTTCTCCAATACATGAAAGGGAAAAGTGAAAGTGAAGTCGCTCAGTCGTGTCTGACTCTTCTCGACCCCATGGACTGCAGCCTACCAGGCTCCTCCGTCCATGGGATTTTCCAGGCAAGAGTACTGGAGTGAGGTGCCATTGACTTCTCCGGAACCTTAGTATAGTTACTATTTAAAGAATTAGTGAACAGCCATGCTTGCGTAGATAAATTTAAGACATTCTGTAGCTGGTCCTGCACAAATTGGCCAGGATACATACCCATAAGTAACATTGAAGGGAGTCCCTTCCTCTTGTTTAAAAAGAGGAAGATGTATATCTTCAGGTCCTGGTATCCAGGAAGAATCATTAACATAAATGGGGATCATAGAATCCCCCCAATCAAAGGGTTTTATTAATAGAGGGTTAGGTATATATGCCCAATAAGTATGATTTTTAGATTCAGCTGTTGCTAGGGGTATACTCACTGTGTTGATGATAACAGCAAACAGGGCAACAGCCAGATTGTTAGAAGTGACAACTTTCCCTTCACTTTGTAAGATCTCCTCTGATTTCGGTGTTAATCTTTTAATTTGTCCCCAGTTGGGGATCTTGTTCTGATGCATCAAAGGGAAGGAAATCGTTATCTTTGTTTCAGACTCAGGCCTTTGAAACTCATTACTGGGTGCTCTCTGTCCCATACAAAGCATCTCTTCTGCAGGAGTTCGCTCATGATACAGTTTCAGATGGTGGTGAGGGAATACAAATAAGTGTTTCTGAATCACCTGGTGAAACACAAGCGAAACCCCTTCCCCAGGTTATCAGATTTCCCCCCTATGCCATGAGTGTGTTACTGGATCATACCATGTAATAGATGGTTTGGGGTGAATTTTTTTGCTGTTGTTGTTCCTTTGTAAAATGTCATTCTGCTGCAGTGAAATCATTATCTTGATGCAAAAATTTTAAAGTAAATAATGCTTTATGTAACTTTTGCTGTGGGGGAAGTGACAGTCCATCTCCCCCTTTTTGTTTTTGTAATATTTTTCTAAGAGATCTGTTAGCTCATTTTACAATAGCTTGTCCTTGGGATTAGCTCATTTTACAATAGTTTGTCCTTGGGGATTAGCTCATTTTACAATAGCTTGTCCTTGGGGATTACAGGGGATTTTTGCATGAAGTTTTATAAATCAAGATTTTAAAAAATCTCTAAAAGCAGTACTAGTGTAAGCTGGTCCATTGTCTGTTTTTATATTTTGTGGGAGGCCCATAGTAGCAAAGCACCTATGCAAATGTGTAATCACATGTTTTGTAGATTTTCTAGAGCAAGCAGTTGTCCAGATAACTTTAGAGTTAGTATCAACCGTGATATGTATATAAGCAAACTTTGCAAGGGATGGAATGTGAGTTACATCCATCTGCCAGATCTGATTTGGCTTTAGGCCATGGGATTAATTTCCCTGCCTTTTGTTGGAGATGTGGTTATTGCAACAGTCTGACATGTAGGACAAGTCTATATAATCTGTTAGCTTGAGTCCAAGTGATATGAAACTTGGTTTTTAAATATTTTGAATTACAATGTGTCAGATCATGAAAGGCTGATGTCTCTGTAAAGGTTGGAAATAAAAGGCTTGAGCGTTATTTTTTGTTAAAGGTTCTGGTAAATTAGTCTGAGCCCAAATATGGGTAATGTAGAATGGAAATTCTTGGTGTCTAATCACTTGTTGTAAATTTGTAAAAAGTGTATATAATATGAAAGGGATAGTATCTTTAATAGTTGTTGTTTCTATATATATAGTGACATGTACAGAATATTGAGAATCAGATAAGATATTAATTGGGAATATTTTGTAATGTGTGTGTAATAGCTGGAATTTTTGTTTGTTGTGTAGAATATCTAGGTGTTTCAATAACTAGTGTAAATGTGCCTATATATTTTCTTTTTCTTTGGCTAAAGTAGGAAGTCAAGAAACACCTGGAGTAACAGGCAAATTTGGCCTTGGAATACGGAATGAAGCAGGGCAAAGACTAATAGAGTTTTGCCAAGAAAATGGACTGGTCATAACAAACACCCTCTTCCAACAACACAAGAGAAGACTCTATACATGGACATCACCAGATGGTAAACACCGAAATCAGATTGATTATATTCTTTGCAGCCAAAGATGGAGAAGCTCTATACAGTCAGCAAAAACAAGACCAGGAGCTGACGGTGGCTCAGACCATGAACTCCTTATTGCCAAATTCAGACTGAAATGGAAGAAAGTAGGGAAAACCACTAGACCATTCAGGTATGACCTAAATCAAATCCCTTATGATTATACAGTGGAAGTGAGAAATAGATTTAAGGGCCTAGATCTGTTAGATAGAGTGCCTGATGAACTATGGAATGAGGTTCGTGACATTGTACAGGAGGCAGGGATCAAGACCATCCCCATGGAAAAGAAATGCAAAAAAGCAAAATGGCTGTCTGGGGAGGCCTTACAAATAGCTGTGAAAAGAAGAGAAGCAAAAAGCAAAGGAGAAAAGGAAAGATATAAACATCTGAATGCAGAGTTTCAAAGAATAGCAAGAAGAGATAAGAAAGCCTTCTTCAGCGATCAATGCAAAGAAATGGAGGAAAACAACAGAATGGGAAAGACTAGGGATCTCTTCAAGAAAATCAGAGATACCAAGGGAACATTTCATGCAAAGATGGGCTCGATAAAGGACAGAAATGGTATGGACCTAACAGAAGCAGAAGATATTAAGAAGAGATGGCAAGAATACACAGAACTGTACAAAAAAGATTTTCACGACCCAGATAATCATGATGGTGTGATCACTGACCTAGAGCCAGACATCCTGGAATGTGAAGTCAAGTGGGCCTTAGAAAGCATCACTTCGAACAAAGCCAGTGAGCTTTGGAGGTGATGGAATTCCAGTTGAGCTATTCCAAATCCTGAAAGATGATGCTGTGAAAGTGCTGCACTCAATATGCCAACAAATTTGGAAAACTCAGCAGTGGCCACAGGACTGGAAAAGGTCAGTTTTCATTCCAATCCCAAAGAAAGGCAATGCCAAAGAATACTCAAACTACCTCACAATTGCACTCATCTCACATGCTAGTAAAGTAATGCTCAAAATTCTCCAAGCCAGGCTTCAGCAATACATGAACCGTGAACTTCCAGATGTTCAAGCTGGTTTTAGAAAAGGCAGAGGAACCAGAGATCAAATTGCCAACATCCGCTGGATCATGGAAAAAGCAAGAGAGTTCCAGAAAAACATCTATTCCTGCTTTATTGACTATGCCAAAGGCTTTGACTGTGTGGATCACAATAAACAGTGGAAAATTCTTCAAGAGATGGCAAAACCAGACCACTTGATCTGCCTCTTGAGAAATTTGTATGCAGGTCAGGAAGCAACAGTTAGAACTGGACATGGAACAACAGACTGGTTCCAAATAGGAAAAGGAGTTCGTCAAGGCTGTATATTGTCATCCTGTTTATTTAACTTCTATGCAGAGTACATCATGAGAAATGCTGGACTGGAAGAAACACGCACTGGAATCAAGATTGCCGGGAGAAATATCAATAACCTCAGATATGCAGATGACACCACCCTTATGGCAGAAAGTGAAGAGGAACTCAAAAGCCTCTTGATGAAAGTGAAAGTGGAGAATGAAAAAGTTAGCTTAAAGCTCAACATTCAGAAAATGAAGATCATGGCATCCGGTCCCATCACTTCATGGGAAATAGATGGGGAAACAGTGGAAACAGTGTCAGATTTTATTTTTCTGGGCTCCAAAATCACTACAGATGGTGACTGCAGCCATGAAATTAAAAGACGGTTACTCCTTGGAAGGAAAGTTATGACCAACCTAGATAGCATATTCAAAAGCAGAGACATTACTTTGCCAACACAGGTCTGTCTAGTCGAGGCTATGGTTTTTCCTGTGGTCATGTATGGCTGTGAGAGTTGGACTGTGAAGAAGGCTGAGCGCCGAAGAATTGATGCTTTTGAACTGTGGTGTTTGAAAAGACTCTTGAGAGTCTCTTGGACTGCAAGGAGATCCAACCAGTCCATTCTGAAGGAGATCAGCCCTGGGATTTTTTTGGAAGGAATGATGCTAAAGCTGAAACTCCAGTACTTTGGCCACCTCATGCAAACAGTTGACTCATTGGAAAAGACTCTGATGCTGGGAGGGATTGGGGGCAGGAGGAGAAGGGGACGACAGAGAATGAGATGGCTGGATGGTATCACTGACTCGATGGACGTGAGTCTGTGTGAACTCTGGGAGTTGGTGATGGACAGGGAGGCCTGGCATGCTGCTATTCATGGGGTTGCAAAGAGTTGGCCACGACTGAGCAACTGATCTGATCTGATCTGATCTGAGTGTCATCTGTAATAATGAAAGGAATGGAGGGAATGGAGTTGACATTAGTAATTTTAGGCAAAATCCATCTTGTTTGTTTTAAAAAGTGTAAGATAGGCAAATCAGGATAGTGGTTGTCAATTTGTCCAGCATAGGCAGCTAGAGCTAGTTGCCAAGATGATGAATTTTGAAGAGAATGTTTTAATTTTTTGGAAGTTAGTGTAGTGAAAATAAGGCAGGGATCATGTCCAGTAAGTTGTTGAACAATCTCTCTTCCTTTTAGAATTATAGTGGGTATCATAGCTAAATAAGGGGTAATAGATTTTGTTTGTGAATTAGCTAAGGATATCCATTTAACTATTAAAGGAGTTTGTATAATCAACCCAGTAGGGGAATAAGGGGTAGGAAAGACAAATAACTGGAGAGGCTCTGAAGGGTCCATTTTGTCTATTTGGCAGTTTTGTACAGTTTGTTTTATAATTCTTAGTTTTTGGGTTTTTTTTTTTTTTAGCTTCAGGAGTTAGTTGTTGGGAGCTATTAAGCTCTGGATTTCCTCTTAATAGAGAGAGTAAATGGGATAAAAAATAAGTTGGAATCCCTAACTTAGGCTGAATCTAGTTAATATCTCTAGTAATTTTTGTAAGTCATTTGAAGTTTTAAGTCTCTGTGTATTTGTCCCTTTTGTGGTTTGATTGTAGTACAAATGACTATATTTTCTAAGTACTGAAAAAGTTCAGTGTATTGTAATTTATCAGGAGTGAAATATAAGCCAACACATTCTAAACATACCTTTAGCTTTAAAAACAACTCCTGCAGGCTATCAATTTCAGGTAAGGCACATAATATATCATTCATATAATGAATGATATATGCATGAGGGAATTGTAGCATTGGATGTAAAGCCTTAGCTACAAAATTTTGACTAATAGTGGGACAGTTAAGCATACCTTAAGGTAATACTGTCCATTGAAATTTTTTATGTGGCACCTTTAAATTAATGGAAGGAACTGAAAAGGCAAATCTAAGTTGATCATCAGGATATAAAGGAATAAATAATGAAAAAACAATCTTTGAGATCAATAACAAACAAATGCCAATTTCTTGGAATCATACTAGGATTAGGTTGACCAGGCTGCAAAGCATCTATTGGAACAATAACAGCATTAACAGCTCTCATATCAGTAACCATTCTCCATTTGCCAGATTTCTTTTGTATCACAAACACTGGAGAATTCCAAGGGCTAAAGGACTCAATAATATGTCCCTTGTTAAGTTGTTCATTAACTAATTTATGTAAAGCCTCTAATTTTTCTTGTTTTAGAGGTCACTGTTCTATCCACACAGGTTGATCAGTTTTCCAATTAAGAGGTATGGGTGTGAGTGGAGGAAGATTAATAAGAGAAGTGGCCACTAGTGAAAAGGAGGTGGTTTGAAATCTTGAATAGTCAAAGGATAAATTCTTTCTTGTTGATTTTTGCCGAGTCCCAATTCTGGTATATAACCTTGATTGAACATAATTTGGTGACTATAATGATTTGGAGGAATATGTATCTCAGCATGCCATTGTTTTAAGAGATCATGACCCCATAGATTGATAGGTATATCAGCGATATAAGGTTGGATAGTGACTGGTTGCTTATTAGGCCCTGAACAAGACAATACCATAGCACTTTGTTTTAGTCCTTGTGTCTGTCTTAGACCTGCAACAGATATTGGAGCAGGCCTAGTTGGCCATGTTTTAGGCCATTGTTGAGAGCTGATGATAGAAACATAGGCTCCAGTATCTAGTAAACCTTGAAAGTGTTTGCCACTTATATTGACTTGACAAGGGGATCTGGATTCCAAAATCTTTTCATTGAGAAAAATAACAGCCTGACCTGTGCTTCCAAATCCTCCAGAGCCCCACTTTTTGTCTGAATATCCTATACCCACATAGTTCAGTTCAGTTCAGTCATGTCTGACTCTTCGCACCCTATGAATTGCAGCATGCCAGGCCTCCCTGTCCATCACCAACTCCCAGAGTCTACTCAAACCCACGTCCATCGAGTTGGTGATGCCATCCAGCCATCTCATCCTCTGTTGTCCACTTCTCCTCCTGCCCCCAATCCTTCCCAGCATTCGGGTCTTTTCCAAGGAGTCAACTCTTCTCATGAGGTGGCCAAAGTATTGGAGCTTCAGCTTCAACATCAGTCCTTCCAATGAACACCCAGGACTGATCTCCTTTAGGATGCACTGATTGGATCTTCTTGCAGTCCAAGGGACTCTCAAGAGTCTTCTCCAACACCACAGTTCAAAAGCATCAATTCTTTGGCACTCAGCTTTCTTCACAGTCCAACTCTCACATCCATACATGACTACTGGAAAAACCATAGCCTTGACTAGATGGACCTTTGTTGGCAAAGTAATGTCTCTGCTTTTCAATATGCTATCTAGGTTGGTCATAACTTTCCTTCCAAGGAGCAAGCATCTTTTAATTTCATGGCTGCAATCACAATCTGCAGTGATCTTGGAGTCCCAAAAAAATAAAATCTGACACTGTTTCCACTGTTTCTCCATCTATTTGCCATGAAGTGATGGGACCAGATGCCATGATCTTCGTTTTCTGAATGGTGAGCTTTAAGCCAACTTTTTCCACATAAGGTAGAATTAAAAGCTGAGCAATTCTATCCCCTTTAGAAACCTTCCAAGGAAGAGTGATAGAGACCATAACCTTTAATTTGCCTTCATAATCATGTTTGTAACTCTGGTATGAATTTGAATTCCCTGGGAAGTTAATCCCAATCTTCCTAACTATAATCCAACAGTCCCCTGTTGAAGTGATCCAAATATTCCTGTCAAAATAATAGTTGGTGTCTCTCCAGGAGTAACAATAATATCCTGTTTACTATTTATATCAAGGGCTGTGTTTCTTTGGGTTGCTGGGGATAATTCCATGACAGTTCAGTCAGTTCAGTTCAGTCTCTCAGGCATGTCTGACTCTTTGCAACCCCATGGACTGCAGCATTCCAGGCTTCCCTGGAATTGCAGCATGCCAGGCCTCCCTGTCCGTCACCAACTCCAGAGTCTACTCAAACCCATGTCCATTGAGATGGTGATGCCATCCAACCATCTCGCCCTTTGTTTTCCCCTTCTCCTCCCACCTACGATCTTTCCCAGCATCAGGGTCTTTTCAAATGAGTCAGCTCTTCACATCAGGTGGCCAAAGCATTGGAGTTTCAGCTTCAACATCAGTTCTTCCAATGAATATTCAGGATTGATTTCCTTTAGGATGGACTGGTTGGATCTCCTTGCAGTCCAAGGGACTCTCAAGAGTCTTCTCCAACACCACATCAATTCTTCACATCAATTCACATCCTTATGTGACTACTGGAAAAACCATAGCCTTGACTAGACAGACCTTTGTTGGCAAAGTAATGTCTCTGGTCTTTAATATGCTGTCTAGTTTGGTCATAACTTTTCTTCCAAGGAGTAAGCATCTTTTAATTCCAAGACACAGCATAGTAATTCTGACTGTTGTTGTTCCTGGCAGGAGTAGTTGGGAAAGACATTTGTGGAGTCTGAACAGGATAGGCTCCCTTGTTTCTTGGGGCTGGGAGATTTCCCCAGAGGCCATTTCCCAAAAGGGGCCATCCTTATGAAATTCAGAATGGCATTGATTTGCCCAATGGCTTCTTTTTTTTACATTTTGTGCAGAGGCCAGGGACATTTTCCTTTTGTGAATTACTCTTTTGAAAGTTCCCTTTTTTGAACTTACATTCAACTCTAGTATGTCCAGGTTTCCCACAATTAAAACAAGAATCGGAGAGTTTAAGGAAGTCATAATCCAGCCATAGCCTGAGCTAATAAATCAGCTTTAAAGGATTTGGTTCTGTTGGGGAAGTTTGTAATTTCCTCGGTTCTGTCTCTCCACAGCAAAAATTTGAAGCTACAGACGGCCCAGTGTTATAGCTCAGTTTTATTGGCAAGCAAAGGAAAATACATCCTTGAGGCATGAGGGAGGGCCGACCCAAAAGATGCAAAGAGGAGAGAACCATCCTCCCACCCCCCACCCCCACCTTCCGCCCAACACACACACCACCACCACCACCCGGGCACCCACCCCACCCCACCCCCACCCCAGCTCAATTTTGGCTCCTCTTTTTATGTTTTTTCTTCTCCCCCTGACCCTGCCCTATGTAAATTGGGCTAGCCAAGAAGGGTGTTTGTGTTGCATCAGGTCTACACTCAGGTCCTCGGACCTTCCTTTGTTCTATTTTTGCAGGCTTTTCCCGTCTTTGTCTTTTAGCCACCACCATTCTGGACTCCTTTTTCCTATTCTAACTACTTAACAGTTCTTACTCCCTGGCATAGTTTAACATAATCATTCAAACTAGCTTTTCCTTTGAAAGGGTTCATTACTTTCTTGTAATCAGTGTTAGAATTATCATAAACCAACAATTGTAATATGACATCTGCCACCTCAGCATTTGTAACTTGCTGGCAGTTTGCCTCTCATAATTGGGCAATAAATTCAGTATAGGGTTCCTTAGGACCCTGGACAATTTTTTGAAAGGAAACAGAAGTCTTGCTTTTTTACTCCATTTTTTCCCAGGCCCTTAAGCAATATCTTCGCAATTTTTCTATGGCTTGATCATTCATACGTATTTAATCTTGCACTCTCCCCCATGGACCTATCCCCACAGTTTTTCCAACAAAATAGGGATATTATGAGTCTGATTATGTGCAGTCAAAGTCTCAGCATGGTCTTGCCACCAAGTTCTAAATTGAAGAAATTCCCCTGGGGCTAATGTCATGGTCTGGGTGCATGTTGGAAAAGAATTGCCAGACATGAGACAGAATGAGAGGGAAATAAAGTTTATCAGAATGGTAGATGCTGTTAGAACAGTGGGCCAGCTCAAGGGAGAACCAACGTTGAATGGGAGTCCTTAGTCCACTTTTATACCCAGGGTAGGAGGAATGGGATAGGGGTCTTGTGGGTCATTTGCTGATTGGATGAGGCATGTATACTTGGTGGGAGGGGAAGAGTAAGGCAAATACCTCTTCCATATGAGGTAGGAGGGGAGACAGATTATACTGTTCCATTAATAGTTACAACATGGGGGAAGGAAGGGCACAAGGGTCTGGTTTTTCCATTCCTGCATTCCAAGACCCTCCTTGGTTATCTGCTCTTTCGTCCTTTCATCACCACAGCTAAGACTGTTTTTGCTAATGTCGATCAATCTGCTGGAATGAGGTGATTGGCCTCTGCCACACCCTAAACTATTCCCACCATAAATGGGAAATTTACACCATAATATTGTACTGCTTGTTTTAATTTCTTTGGGATTTTAAAAGGAAAAGGTTCATGAACAGCCTCATAGACTCCATTAGGGTTGTTCGGATTCACACCAGGAGTTACCCTCTCATGAATAGGCACGGGCAAGGCAGTATGAAAAGCCTCTAAATTTCCTTCCTGTTGTGCTTGTAAAATTCCTTTGTGTATGGATGAAAGATGAGGCGTGGGCATAGACTCTCGACTGAAGATGTTTTCTCCAGAAGCAGGTTGTGGGAGTGGAGGATGGGGAAGGAGGCAGAGAAAAAAATCCCTCATCATCCTCCTGGGGAGCCAAGGGGGCGGGTTTTGCAGATGGCTTGCCCTTTCCCTCAGACTCCACGTATTCTGGACTTTGAAATTCTTTCTAAAGAGTCATCATCACTTTCATCAAAAGAATCAGAAGTCTGCAAAAGTTCCAGTACTGATTTAATTAAGGCCCATGTAGTTCAAATAGAAAAAGGGAACGGAGTTCTTTTTGTATGTTCTTTCTTTAACCCGGCTCCAACCTTTTCCCAGACTTTTAGACCTAAGGTCCCTATTGACGGGAACCAGCAGCAATATTTATCCACTGCTTACAATTCTAATAATCACCCTTCACTAATAGAAGCTCCTCTCGCTTTCAAGGGCTGTCTTAATAAATAAATATAGGTGCAATAGTGTTCTGTACGCTCCACATTTCCCACTTCAACCCTGATTAAATGCCTGAAGGACGTACAAGTGGGAATTTTCAGAGGCCTCTCAACTGTCCCAGGTTCTGTGTCGCTGTAGTTTCACTTTTGCTCATAGCGGTCTTTCGCTCCAGCCCCAGGTTGGGCTCCAATTGTTGCTCTAATGGTCTGGGAGCCAGCGATGAGAATAAAGAAAAAACACAAAATCTGGTGCAATGCGTCAGGGGACCTGTAGCCTCTATTGAACTGAAATGCATGTAGGGTAAGGGAGGTAGAGAAGGCGAGATTCGGAAAAAGAATGAGACTGGCACTTGACAGGAACAGATCACCTTTAATGAGGTGAGAAGAGGCAGCAATCAGATTAGTGAGCTGCAGCACTAACCCAAGAAAAGAGTAAGTATACATAGGCATATTTGTGGAACTCTGCTGTCTTAAGGGGGCCTGTTCTTCTCCAAGGTTGTTTGGAGTAGTTATCTCTTAAAAGGGCTGGGGCAAGGAATTCTGGAGATCGCCAGGGGCTGGGACCCTCTGGGAGCTGGGCTTAATCAACCTTAATGTCATTTTTTTCCTTCCGGTGAGAGAGTTCTTTGTTTTGCATAGAATGGTGGGGAGGACCCGAGGGGAGTTTTAACTCCAGGCTATTTTGAGCTGTTTAACTTTCCTTCAGTGCAAAGTCCACTCTGAGTCCAGTTTTTATTCCTAATTGCAGACTACAAGAGTTTCTTTGGCTTTATCTTTCTCAACACTTGTTGTTTTAATGATGTACTACTAAATGTCATGGACTATAGTGACATAGTCCTGAACTCCTTGTTTTTACCCCTGGCCATTCCCTTCTGGGTGAGTCCTGGGAACAATCAGCAAGTGTCTAGGCAGCATTCATGCCTGACACCAGCCCAGCATTCCAAGGTCCGTGCTTTCGTGACCCCAGTCATACTCCCTGCTGGGTCTGGCCTTGGGATTTGTAATAAGGTGATTATTCTTAAGAAAAACATGAAAGATAATCATTAACATAGTTTCTTAATATATGCTGTTTTTCTGTGGAATTTCTCAAGGTTGTGAAAGTACATTATTAGGAATTTCCACTACAGATCAGATCAGATCAGTCGCTCAGTCGTATCTGTCTCTTTGCAACCCATGAATCGCAGCACGCCAGGCCTCACTGTCCATCACCAACTCCTGGAGTTCACTCAGACTCACGTCCATCGAGTCAGTGATGCCATCCAGCCATCTCATCCTCTGTCGTCCCCTTCACCTCCTCCCCGCAATCCCTCCCAGGATCAGAGCCTTTTCCAATGAGTCAACTCTTCGCATGAGGTGATCAAAGTACTGGAGTTTCAGCTTTAGCATCATTCCTTCCAAAGAAATCCCAGGGCTGATCTCCTTCAGAATGGACTGGTTGGATCTCCTTGCAATCCAAGAGACTCTCAAGAGTCTTCTCCAACACCATAGTTCAAAAGCATCAATTCTTTGGCGCTCAGCCTTCTTCACAGTCCAACTCTCACAGCCATACATGACCACAGGAAAAACCATAGCCTTGACTAGATGGACCTTTGTTGGCAAAGTAATGTCTCTGCTTTTGAATATGCTATCTAGGTTGGTCATAACTTTCCTTCCAAGGAGTAAGCGTCTTAATTTCATGGCTGCAGCCACCATCTGTAGTGATTTTGGAGCCCAGAAAAATAAAGTCTGACACTGTTTCCACTGTTTCCCCATCTATTTCCCATGAAGTGGTGGGACCGGATGCCATGATCTTCGTTTTCTGAATATTGAGCTTTAAGCCAACTTTTTCACTCTCCACTTTCACTTTCATCAAGAGGCTTTTGAGTTCCTCTTCACTTTCTGCCATAAGGGTGGTGTCATCTGCATATCTGAGGTTATTGATATTTCTCCCGGCAATCTTGATTCCAGCTTGTGTTTCTTCCAGTCCAGCGTTTCTCATGATGTACTCTGCATATAAGTTAAATAAACAGGATGACAATATACAGCCTTGACGTACTCCTTTTCCTATTTGGAACCAGCCTGTTGTTCCATGTCCAGTTCTAACTTGCTTCCTGACCTGCATACAAATTTCTCAAGAGACAGATCAGGTGTTCTGGTGTTCCCATCTCTTTCAGAATTTTCCACAGTTTATTGTGATCCACACAGTCAAAGGCTTTGGCATAGTCAATAAAGCAGAAATAGATGTTTTTCTGGAACTCTCTTGCTTTTTCCATGATCCAGCGGATGTTGGCAATTTGATCTCTGGTTCCTCTGCCTTTTCTAAAACCAGCTTGAACATCTGGAAGTTCACACTTCACATATTACTGATGCCTGGCTTGGAGAATTTTGAGCATTACTTTACTAGCATGTGAGATGAGTGCAATTGTGTGGTAGTTTGAGTATTCTTTGGCATTGCCTTTCTTTGGGATTGGAATGAAAACTGACCTTTTCCAGTCCGGGGCCACTGCTGAGTTTTCCAAATTTGCTGGCATATTGAGTGCAGCACTTTCATAGCATCATCTTTCAGGATTTGGAATAGCTCAACTGGAATTCCATCACCGCCACTAGCTTTGTTCGAAGTGATGCTTTCTAAGGCCCACTTGACTTCACATTCCAGGATGTCTGGCTCTAGGTCAGTGATCACACCATCGTGATTATCTGGGTCATGAAGATCTTTTTTGTACAGTTCTTCTGTGTATTCTTGCCATCTCTTCTTAATATCTTCTGCTTCTGTTAGGTCCATACCATTTCTGTCCTTTATCGAGCTCATCTTTGCATGAAATATTCCTTTGGTATCTCTGATTTTCTTGAAGAGATCCCTAGTCTTTCGCATTCTGTTGTTTTCCTCTATTTCTTTGCATTGATCGCTGAAGAAAGCTTTCTTATCTCTTCTTGCTAGTCTTTGAAACTCTGCATTCAGATGTTTATATCTTTCCTTTTCTCCTTTGCTTTTCACTTCTCTTCTTTTCACAGCTATTTGTAAGACCTCCCCAGACAGCCATTTTGCTTTTTTGCATTTCTTTTCTATGGGAATGGTCTTGATCCCTGTCTCCTGTACAATGTCACGAACCTCAGTCCATAGTTCATCAGGCACTCTATCTATCAGATCTAGGCCCTTAAATCTATTTCTCACTTCCACTGTATAATCATAAGGGATTTGATTTAGGTCATACCTGAATGGTCTAGTGGTTTTCCCTACTTTCTTCAATTTCAGTCTGAATTTGGCGATGGTCAAATTCATGGTCTGAGTTCATGGTCTGAGCCACCATCAGCTCCTGGTCTTGTTTTTGCTGACTGTATAGAGCTTCTCCATCTTTCGCTGCAAAGAATATAATCAATCAATTCCACTAATAGTGCACAAGGTCTCTGACTTGTCCATATTCCTACAAACAACTGTTCTGTTTAAGTGGAGTCATCCTAATGGACATGAATTGCTATCTCTTCATGGTTTTGATTTACAGTTTTCTGATGATGAGTTATGTCTCCACCAGAGAGCAGAAAAGGAGGGAACATTCTCCAACTTGTGTTATGAAGCCAGCAAAACTATAATACCAAAATCTGATAAGCACATCACAGGGGGAAAAAAAGGAAAATTACAAACCAATCTTGCTCACAAAAATATATGCAAATATTTTAAGCAAAATAAATTGAGCATAATATAGGACAGATAATATATCAAGACTAAGTAGATTTATTCAGGAATGCAAAATTGGTTTAGCATTTGAAAATCAATGTATTTTAGTACATTAGCAAAGATCTTGATAGATGCAAAAAGCATATGATAAAACTCAAATTGCAATATGATAAAAATTCTGAGCAAAATATGAATTAAAAGGAACTTCCTTATTCTGATGAAGCATATCTATACGTCAGCCTTCAGTGAACATCATACTTATTTACTGAGATTGACAATAAGGCAAGAATAGTAATAAAAACACAATTCTTCTTCAACATTTACTGAAAGCTCTAGCTAATGCAAGGAGAGAAAAAGAAGAAATAAAATCTTTCAGTATTTGAAAGGAAGAAATAAAGCTTTTACTCCCAGATGACATATATCTAGAACATCTAGAAGAATCTTCAAATTATTAAAACTAATAAATAAATTTAGATATATCACTGGTACAGGACCATTAAAAAATTATATTTCTATATACCAGTGACAAACAAAATCTGTTTTTTCTATGATCTGTTGGATCATAGAAAAAAGCAAGAGAATTCCAGAAAAACATTTACTTCTGCTTCATTGACTACACTAAAGCCTTTGATTGTGTGGATCACAACAAACTGTTGAAAATTCTTAAAGAGATGGGAATACCAGACCACCTGACCTGCCTCCTGAGAAATCTGTATGCAGGTCAAGAAGCAAGAATTAGAACCAGACATGAAACAATGGACTGATTCCAAATTGGGAAAGGATTAGGTCAGAGCTGTATATTGTCACCCTGCTTATTTAACTTCTACGCACAGTACATCATGTGAAATGCAGGGCTGGATAAAGCAGAAACTGGAATCAAGTTTGCCGGGAGAAATATCAATAGCCTCAGGTATGCAGATGACACCATCCTTATGGCAGAAATCGAAGAAGAACTAAAGAGCCTCTTGATGAAAGTGAAAGAGGAGAGTGAAAAATCTGGCTTAAAACTCAGCATTCTGAGTTTTAGAACTTAGAAAACTAAGATCATGGCATCCGGTCCCATCACTTCATGGAAAATAAATGGGGAAACAATGGAAACAGTGACAGACTTCATTTTCTTGGGCTTCAAAATCACTGGATGATGACTGTAGCCATGAAATTAAAAGACACTTACTGCTTGGAAGAAAAGCTATGACAAACCTTCAGTTCAGTTCAGTTCAGTTACTCAGTCATGTCCGACTCTTTTCGACCCCATGAATTGCAGCATGTCAGGCCTCCCTGTCCATCACCAACGCTGGGAGTTTACTCAAACTCATGTCATGGAGTCGGTGATGCCATCCAGCCATCTCATCCTCTGTCGTCCCCTTCTCCTCCTGCTAGTGAGCATATTAAAAACCAGAGACGTTACTTTGCCTATAAAGGTCAAATCGAAGGTTTTTCCAGTAGTGATGTATGGATGTGAGAGTTGGACCACAAAGAAAGCATAGCATCGAAGAATTGATGCTTTTGAACCGTGATGTTGGAGAGGACTCTTGAGAGTCCCTCGGACTGCAAAGGGATCCAACCAGTCCATCCTAAAGGACATCAGTCCTGGGTGTTCATTGGAAAGACTGATGCTGAAGCTGAAGCTCCAATACTTTGGCCACTGGACGTTAAGAGCTGACTCATTTGAAAAAACCCTAATGCTGAGAGAGATTGAAGGCAGGAGAAGTGGATGACAGAGAATGAGATGATTGGATGGCATCACCATCTTAATGGACATGAGTTTGAGCAAGCCCTGGGATTTGGTGAGGGACAGAGAAGCCTGGCGTGCTGCAGTCTATGAGGTCTCAAAGAGTCAGACATGACTGAGTGACTGAACTGAACTGAAACTTAATAGATAATACTTTTTTGAATTTTGTTATAGTTATTGCTATGGATTGAATTGTGTTCCCCCAATTCATTTTGATTTCTAACGTCCAGTGTGACTGTATTTGGAGTAAAGAAGTAATAACAAATGAATTCACAGGGGTGGGGCCCTAAATGATAGGATTAGTGTTCTTATAAAAGGAAACCCTGGAGAGTTCACTGTTTCTCTCCACCTTGTGAGGACATAGAGAGAAAGTGGCCAGCTAAGCCAGGAGAATGGACATCCCAGATGGCCCAGTGGTAAAGAATTTGCCCACCAAGCAGGAGACTTGGCTTTGATTCCTGAATCAGGAAGATCCCCTGGAGAAGGAAATGGCAACCTGCTCCAGTGTTCTTGCCTGGGAAATCCAATGGTCAGAGGAGTGTGGTTGGCTATAGTCCATGGGGTCGCAAAGAGTTGTAAATGACTTAGCAACTAAACAGCAATAGTAGCCAGTCAGGAAAAGGGCTCTCACTGTTGGAACCGAATCAGTAGGCACCTTGATCTTAAACTTGCCAGCCTCCAGCACTGTGGGAAATAAATGTCTGTTATTTAAGCCATCCCATCTGTTGTATTTTGTTAGGGTAGCCCAAGCTAAGATGAGCAGTAAACTGTTTGCTTAGATGAACATTTGGCTGGTTCCACAGGTCTTTCACAAGAAATAGTTTATACTACAATAGTCTGTTTCATCAATATTGCCTATGGTGAGAAAGTCAACCTTGTATTTGATTATTAAAGAGAAAATTCGCATCGCCTGTAGACTAACATCCACAGGAAATTATAGTAAACCTAGAATTAACTACACTTGCATCTCTTTGTTCTTTTTATCCATCTTCTCAATTTGTTGTTTAAATTTTTAAAAATTCCTTTTGAAGAAAACTTTACTATTTTTAGCATGATGGTAACAATAATTCAAGCAGGCAGATTTAGGTTTGACTCTCAGCTTTGCTTCTTTTCTAGCTATGTGATTTCTGAAAAGTTACTTCATCCATCTGAACCCCAATTTAACTGTAGAATGGAGAAAGTCATAACTACCTTAAAATGATGTTATGAGGACTCAGTGAGATGACAGTTGTTCAAAGTGACTGACACATGGAAAATGCTCAGCAAGTTTTAGTTCCCTTCCCTGGCCATCCATTGCTTCCACCAGAAATAGAAAGGTGCTGCTACCTGTACCTCAATAATACCATGCACTGATAATTAGGGGTTTGAGCACAGTCTCTTCCATTAGAATTTTGCTGCTCTAATTTGGAATATCTACATCTTCCTATCTAAAGAAAGTCTTTGGTGATAAAGCTGACAGCTCAATGACTGTTTTTTAAAAATAAGGTATAAATATAAAAATTAGTCAAAGGGTTTCCCTGGTGGCTCAGTTGGTAAAGAATCTGCCAGCAATATGGAAAACCTAGCTTCAATCCCTGGGTCAGGAGGACCCCCTAAGGGAATGGCTACCCACTCCAGTATTCTTGCCTGGAAAATTCTATGGACAGAGGAGCCTGGTGGGATATAGTCCATGGGATTGTGAAAGTTGGACATGACTGAGCAACTAACACACACACACACACACACACACCTAAAGGATTATTTCTACTGGAAGAACCCTTACCTTCCTCCCCTCTACACACATACCTCAAAATCTTCTTGTACAAGGCTAGGAAATTATCTAAAAACACAATTTTGATCCTTTTACTTAACACTGAGAATGTTCAAAGCGCCCTTCCTTTGAAAAAGAAAATGCAAATTCTAATATGGCATTTGAAGTAATACATAATTAGACTTTATTACTTTTCAATATGGACTTCCCTGGTAGCTCAAACAGAAATAGATCTGCCTACAACGCAGGAGACTTGGGTTCCATTCCTGGGTGGGAAAGATCCCCTGGAGGAGGAAATAGCAACCCACTACAGTATTCTTGCCTGGAGAATCTCATGGACAGAGGAGCCTGGAGGTTACAGTCCATGGGGTCGCAAAGCACTGGATGTGACTGAGGGACAAACAGACACATGCACACTTTTCAATATTCCTTCTCAAAATTTTATGCTTTCACAAATTTTACATCCAATCAAAACATGCCCTACATTGTCCCAACCTGTTCAAGGCATTCCTCCTTTGCAAATTATACTTTCTCCATGTGTGTACTTGTCAAAATATATAAGGTCTGGTTAAAAGTCATCTCCATGACTTTTCCCAATCATTCTGGATGGATTTATCTGATAACTCCTTTTTATGCTTCTAATGCAGGATTTGTTAAAGTTTTCCCTACACAATCTTCTGGCCTTTAAGTTCCTTTAGGAATCTAGTTCATCACAGTATTTTTGCACCTGTCTCAAACTGAGCAATGAGTTGGCTGAACTGAATTTTTATTTTTTAAAATATAAATTTATTTATTTTAATTGGAGGTTAATTACTTTACAATATTGTATTGGTTTTGCCACACATCAACATGAATCTGCCACAGGTATACACGTGTTCCCCATCCTGAAACCCCCTCCCTCGTCCCTCCCCGTACCATCCCTCTGGGTCATCCCAGTGCACCAGCCCCAAGCATCCAGTATCATGCATCGAACCTGGACTGGCGATTCATTTCATATATGATATTATACATGTTTCAATGCCATTCTCCCAAATCATCCCACCCTCTCCCTCTCCCACAGAGTCCAGAAGACTGTTCTATACATCTGTGTCTCTTTTGCTGTCTCACATAGGGAGTTATCGTTACCATCTTTCTAAATTCCATATATATGCGTTAGTATACTGTATTGGTGTTTTTCTTTCTGGCTTACTTCACTCTGTATAATAGGCTCCAGTTTCATCCACCTCATTAGAACTGATTCAAATGTATTCTTTTTAATGGCTGCATAATACTCCATTGTGTATACGTACCACAGTTTTCTTATCCATTCATCTGCTGATGGACATCTAGGTTGCTTCCATGTCCTGGCTATTATAAACAGTGCTGCAATGAACATTGGGGTACACGTGTCTCTTTGAATTCTGGTTTCCTCAATGTGTATGCCCAGCAGTGGGATTGCTGGATCATAAGGCAGTTCTATTTCCAGTTTTTTAAGGAATCTCCACACTGTTCTCCATAGTGGCTGTACTAGTTTGCATTCCCACCAACAGTGTAAGAGAGTTCCCTTTTATCCACACCCTCTCCAGCATTTATTGCTTGTAGACTTTTGGATCACAGCCATTCTGACTGGCGTGAAATGGTACCTCATTGTGGTTTTGATTTGCATTTCTCTGATAATGAGTGATGTTGAGCATATTTCATGTGTTTGTTAGCCATCTGTATGTCTTCTTTGGAGAAATGTCTGTTTAGTTCGTTGACCCATTTTTTGATTGGGTTCTTTATTTTTTTGGAATTGAGTTGCAGGAGTTGCTTGTATATTTTTGAGATTAGTTCTTTGTCAGTTGCTTCATTTGTTATTATTTTCTCCCATTCTGAAGGCTGTCTTTTCATCTTGCTTATAGTTTCCTTTGTTGTGCAGAAGCTTTTAATTTTAATTAGGTCCCATTGGTTTATTTTGGTTTTTATTTCCAATATTCTGGGAGGTGGGTCATAGAGGATCCTGCTGTGATGTATATTGGAGAGTGTTTTGCCTATGTTTCCCTCTAAGAGTTTTATAGTTTCTGGTCTTACGTTTAGATCTTTAATCCATTTTGAGTTTATTTTTGTGTATGGTGTTAGAAAGTGTTCTAGTTTCATTCTTTTACAAGTGGTTCATCAGTTTTCCCAGCACCACTTGTTAAAGAGATTGTCTTTTCTCCATTGTATATTACTGCCTCCTTTGTCAAAGATAAGGTGTCCATAGGTGCGTGGATTTATCTATTTTGTTCCATTGATCTATATTTCTGTCTTGGTGCCAGTACCATACTGTCTTGATGACTGTGGCTTTGTAGTAGAGCCTGAAGTCAGGCAGGTTGATTCCTCCAGTTCCATTCTTCTTTCTCAAAATTTCTTTGGCTATTCGAGGTTTTTTGTATTTCCATACAAATTGTGAAATTAATTGTTCTAGCTCTGTGAAGAATACCATTGGTAGCTTGATAGGGATTGCATTGAATCTATAAATTGCTTTGTGCCGGGAGCTGGTGAGGCATTCCACTCATGACAAAGGTCATGAGGAAGGAGGCTCGGCATACGCAAAGGCGGGATCGAGCCTCAGGAGTCCGCCCGGATATTCTCGAGCATCTACCCCCCAAAAAACCAGAGTCTGCCTACTTTATTGCTTTGTGCTCTCACCTCTGACTTTACTGGGGGCTGTCCCCTACCACCATCTCGCTCTCTCTGTCAAAGAGTTAACTTACAGCTCCAATTAATAAAGTTCCTGGGCAATTAGGAATGTTTAAATCCAAACCCCTCAGATGGCTCTCTAACTCGCCTGACAAGTTTACCCGGACTCCTACAGCTATGCATACGATTGTTTACAGTGTCCCAGCCTTGAGAGGCATGGGAAGCTTAAGATATTCAAATAGCTTAGAGCCTCTCAGAGAGTTAAAAACTGTCAGAATAAGACTAGTAAAGGATTTCATTGATGAGCCAATGCTTGTTGCCAAGTTTTCACATCCCCTAAATTGTATCCTTGAATGTGTATTAATTAATAGTTGGTATGTAGAAAAAATAAGTAGTGGCCTTGGTGTTAGTAACTTTAGACCCTTAAGGTAATAAATTCTTTCCTTTGTTGTAAACCCATTACACATCCACCCTATAGGAATGCAATTTTATCTTTGGAAGATGGCACCAAACCTTAAAATAATTACTCTTAGAGAAAATAAGTCTTTGTTGATAAGTCCTTGTCAAGAGTCATAAAATGTTAGTAGGCCTTCTGGCCAGAAGATGATGTAAATCACCTAAACCATTTGTATACGATAAATTTGCAGGAAAGAAACCCTGGTTTTTGATAAGAATCAAAGACTGCTGACTTTGCATCCCCTATTATCGTCTATGTGTAACTTAGGGTATATAAGCCCCTATTGAAAATAAAGCTACGGGCCTTGCTCACCAACGCTTGGTCTCCCCATGCCATTCTTGCCTTTAAATTCTGGCTGAAGTCTCCATCTGGAGCACGGAACCCACCATGCTTACTAATTATGCCTGGGCTTCTAAGACCCACTTGAGCAGGTGTCTAGGGTGGGGCACCTTCCGCTATTCGAGAGGGCGCCTGCGGCCTACGTAAGTGGTGCAAACTTCTTGTCTTGAAGTTTTATTGGTCTCCCGCGTAAACCAAGCTACTCAGCCTCTTTTCTCCACTGAATTTTCCTACTGAGCTATCCTCATTCTGTTATTCTTTATATCTCTAATTAGAATATAAATAGTCACCTAGGCCGTCTCTCCTTCGAATACCCTGGATCAGCCGGGACTGGACCCCGGCAGCTTTGGGTAGTATACTCATTTTCACTATATTGATTCTTCCAATCCATGAACATGGTATATTTCTCCATCTATTAGTGTCCTCTTTGATTTCTTTCACCAGGGTTTTATAGTTTTCTATATATAGGTCTTTAGTTTCTTTAGGTAGATATATTCCTAAGTATTTTATTCTTTTCATTGCAATGGTGAATGGAATTGTTTCCTTAATTTCTCTTTCTATTTTCTCATTATTAGTGTATAGGAATGCAAGGGATTTCTGTGTTGATTTTGTATTCTGCAACTTTACTATATTCATTGATTAGTTCTAGTAATTTTCTGGTGGAGTCTTTAGGCTTTTCTATGTAGAGGATCATGTCAGCTGCAAACAGTGAGAGTTTTACTTCTTCTTTTCCAATTTGGATTCCTTTTATTTCTTTTTCTGCTCTGATTGCTGTGGCCAAAACTTCCAAAACTATGTTGAATAGAAATGGTGAAAGTGGGCACCCTTGTCTTGTTCCTGACTTTAGGGGAAACGCTTTCAATTTTTCACCATTGAGGATAATGTTTGCTGTGGGTTTGTCATATATAGCTTTTATTATGTTGAGGTATGTTCCTTCTATTCCTGCTTTCTGGAGAGTTTTTTATCATAAAACGATGTTGAATTTTGTCAAAGGCTTTCTCTGCATCTATTGAGATAATTATATGGCTTTTATTTTTCAATTTGTTAATGTGGTATATTACATTGGTTGATTTGCAGATATTTAAGAATCCTTGCATTCCTTGGATAAAGCCCACTTGGTCATGGTGTATGATCTTTTTAATGTGTTGTTGGATTCTGATTGCTAGAATTTTGTTAAGGATTTTTGCATCTATGTTCATCAGTGATATTGGCCTATAGTTTTATTTTTTTGTGGCATTTTTGTCAGGTGTTGGTATTATGGTGATGGTGGCCTCATAGAATGAGTTTGGAAGTTTACCTTCCTCTGCAATTTTCTGGAAGAGTTTGAGTAGGATAGGTGTTAGCTCTTCTCTAAATTTTTGGTAGAATTCAGCTGTGAAGCCGTCTGGACCTGGGCTTTTGTTTGCTGGAAGATTTCTGATTACAGTTTCAATTTCCGTGCTTGTGATGGGTCTGTTAAGATTTTCTATTTCTTCCTGGTTCAGTTTTAGAAAGTTGTACTTTTCTAAGAATTTGTCCATTTCTTCCACGTTGTCCATTTTATTGGCATATAATTGCTGATAGTAGTCTCTTAGGATCCTTTGTATTTCTGTGTTGTCTGTTGTGATCTCTCCATTTTCATTTCTAATTTTATTGATTTGATTTTTCTCCCTTTGTTTCTTGATGAGTCTGGCTAATGGTTTGTTAATTTTGTTTATCTTCTCAAAGAACCAGCTTTTGGCTTTGTTGATTTTTGCTATGGTCTCTTTTGTTTCTTTTGCATTTATTTCTGCCCTAATTTTTAAGATTTCTTTCCTTCTACTAACCCTGGAGTTCTTCATTTCTTCCTTTTCTAGGTGCTTTAGGTGTAGAGTTAGGTTATTTATTTGACTTTTTTCTTGTTTCTTGAGGTATGCCTGTATTGCTATGAACTTTCCCCTCGGCACCCCTTTTACAGTGTCCCACAGGTTTTGGGTTGTTGTGCTTTCATTTTCATTCGTTTCTATGCATATTGTGATTTCTTTTTTGATTTCTTCTGTGATTTGTTGGTTATTCAGCAGCATGTTGTTCAGCCTCCATATGTTGCAATTTTTAATGGTTTTTCTCCTGTAATTGAGATCTAATCTTACTGCATTGTGGTCAGAAAAGATGCTTAGAATGATTTCAATTTTTTTGAATTTACCAAGGCTCGATTTATGGCCCAGTGTGATCTATGCTGAAAAAGGTTCCGTGTGCACTTGAGAAAAAGGTGAAATTCATTGTTTTGGGGTGAAATGTCCTATAGATATCAATTAGGTCTAACTGGTCTCCTGTATTGTTTAAAGTTTGTGTTTCCTTGTTAATTTTCTGTTTAGTTGATCTATCCATAGGTGTGAGTGGGATATTAAAGTCTCCCACTATTACTGTGTTATTGCTAATTTCCCCTTTCATCCTTGTTAGCATTTGTCATACATATTGTGGTGCTCCTATGTTGGGTGCATATATATTTATAATTGTTATATCTTCTTCTTGGATTGATCCTTTGATCATTATGTAGTGTCCTACTTTGTCTCTTTTCACAGCCTTTGTTTTAAAGTCTATTTTATCTGATATGGGTATTGCTACTCCTGCTTTCTTTTGGTCTCTATTTGCATGGAAAATCTTTTTCCAGCACTTCACTTTCAGTCTGTATGTGTCCCATGTTTTGAGGTGGGTCTCTTGTAGACAACATATATAGGGGTCTTGTTTTTGTATCCATTCAGCCAGTCTTTGTCTTTTGTTTGGGGCATTCAACCCATTTACATTTAAGGTAATTATTGATAAGTATGATCCCATTGCCATTTACTTTATTGTTTTGGGTTCGAGTTTATACACCGTTTTTGTGTCTCCTGTCTAGAGAATCAGATCAGATCAGATCAGTCGCTTGGTCATATCTGACTCTTTGCGACCCCATGAATCGCAGCACTCCAGGCCTCCCTGTCCACCACCAACTCCCGGAGTTCATTCAGACTCACGCCCATCGAGTTAGTGATGCCATCCATCCTCTGTCGTCCCCTTCTGCTCTTGCCCCCAATCCCTCCCAGCATCAGAGTCTTTTCCAATGAGTCAACTTTTCACATGAGGTGGCCAAAGTACTGGAGTTTCAGCTCTAGCATCATTCCTTCCAAAGAAATCCCAGGGCTGATCTCCTTCAGAATGGACTGGACTGGTTGGATCTCCTTGCAGTCCAAGGGACTCTCAAGAGTCTTCTCCAACACCACAGTTCAAAAGCATCAATTCTTCGCTGCTCAGCCTTCTTCATAGTCCAACTCTCACATCCATACATGACCATAGGAAAAACCATAGCCTTGACTAGATGGACCTTTGTTGGCAAAGTAATGTCTCTGCTTTTGAATGTGTTATCTAGGTTGGTCATAACTTTCCTTCCAAGGAGTAAGCGTCTTTTAATTTCATGGCTGCAGTCACCATCTGTAGTGATTTTGGAGCCCAGAAAAATAAAGTCTGACACTGTTTCCACTGTTTCCCCATCTATTTCCCATGAAGTGGTGGGACCGGATGCCATGATCTTTGTTTTCTGAATGTTGAGCTTTAAGCCAACTTTTTCACTCTCCACTTTCACTTTCATCAAGAGGCTTTTGAGTTCCTCTTCACTTTCTGCCATAAGGGTGGTGTCATCTGCATATCTGAAGTTACTGATATTTCTCCCGGCAATCTTGATTCCAGCTTGTGTTTCTTCTAGTCCAGCATTTCTCATGATGTACTCTGCATATAAGTTAAATAAGCAGGGTGACAATATACAGCCTTGACGTACTCCTTTTCCTATTTGGAACCAGTCTGTTGTTCCATGTCCAGTTCTAACCGTTTCTTCCTGACCTGCATACAAATTTCTCAAGAGGCAGATCAGATGGTCTGGTATTCCCATCTGTTGAAGAATTTTCCACAGTTTGTTGTGATCCACACAGTCAAAGGCTTCGGCATAGTCAATAAAGCAGAAATAGAGAATATCCTTTAGCATTTGTTGGAGACCTGGTTTGGTGGTGCTGAATTCTCTCAGCTTTTGCCTGTCTGTAAAGCTTTTGATTTCTCCTTCACATTTGAATGAGATCCTTGCTGGGTACAGTAATCTGGGCTGTAGATTATTTTCTTTTATCACTTTAAGTATGTCTTGCCATTCCCTCCTGGCTTGAAGAGTTTCTGTTGAAAGATCAGCTGTTATCCTTATGGGAATCCCCTTGTGTGTTTATTGTTTTTCCCTCGCTGCTTTTAATATTTGTTCTTTGTGTTTGATCTTTGTTAATTTGATTAATATGTGTCTTGGGGTGTTTTGCCTTGGGTTTATCCTGTTTGAGACTCTCTGGGTTTCTTGGACTTGGGTGATTATTTCCTTCCCCATTTTAGGGAAGTTTTCAACTATTATCTCCTCAAGTATTTTTTCATGGTCTTTCTTTTTGTCTTCTTCTTCTGGGACTCCTATGATTCGAATGTTGTTATGTTTAACACTGTCCTGGAGGTCTCTGAGATTGTTTCTTTTAATTCATATTTGTTTTTTCCTCTCTGATTCATTTATTTCTACCATTCTATCTTCTACTTCACTAATCCTATCTTCTGCCTCAGTTATTCTATTTGTTGCCTCCAGAGTGTTTTTGATCTCATTTATTGCATTATTCATTATATATTGACTCTTTTTTATTTCTTCTAGGTCCTTGTTAAACCTTTCTTGCATCTTCTCAATCCTTGTCTCCAGGATATTTATCTGTGATTCCATTTTGATTTCAAGATTTTGGATCATTTTCACTATCATTATTCAGAATTCTTTATCAGGTAGATTCCCTATCTCTTCTTTTGTTTGGTTTGGTGGGCATTTATCCTGTTGCTTTACCTGCTGGGTATTCCTCTGTCTCTTCATCTTGTTTATATTGCTGAGTTTGGGGTGGCCTTTCTGTATTCTGGCAGTTTGTGGTGTTCTCTTTACTGTGGAGTTTCCTCACTGTGGGTGGGGTTGTACAGGTGGCTTGTCAAGGTTTCTTGGTTAGGGAAGCTTGTGTTGGTGTCCTGGTGGGTGGAGCTGAATTTTTTCTCTCTGGAGTGTAATGAAGTGTCCAGTAATGAGTTATGAGATGTAATCGTTTTGGAGTAACTTTTGGCAGCCTGTATATTGGAGCTCAGGGCTGTGTTCCTGTGTTTCTGTAGAATTTGCATGGTATGTCTTGCTCTGGAACTTGTTGGCCCTTGGGTGGTGTTTGGTTTCAGTGTAGGTATGGAGGTGTTTGATGAGCTCCTGTCAATTAATGTTCACTGGAGTCAGGAGTTCTCTGGTGTTCTCAGGGTTTGGACTTAAGCCTCCTGCTTCTTGTTTTCAGTCTTATTTTTACAGTAGTCACAAGACTTCTCCTTCTATACAGCACCATTGATAAAACATCTAGGTTAAAGATGAAAAGTTTCTCCACAGTGAGGGACACCCAGAGAGGTTCACAGAGTTACATGGAGAAGAGAAGAGGGAGGAGGGAGTTAAAGGTGACCCGAATGAGATGAGGTGGAATCAATAGAGGAGAGAGCAAACTAGCCAGTAATCACTTCCTTATGTGTGCTCCACAGTCTGGACTGCTCAGAGATGTTCATGGAGTTATACAGAGAAGAGAAGATGGAGGAAGGATACAGAGGTAGCCAGGAGGATAAAAGGGGGGAATCAAAAGGAGAGAGACAGATCCAGCCAGTAGTCAGTTCCCTAAGTGTTCTCCACCATCTGGAAAACAGAAATTCACTGAGTTGGGTAGAGAAGAGAGGGGGTAGGGAGGAGACACAGGCGACCTGGTGGAGAAAAAGGAGAGTCCAAAGAGGGAGAGAGCAGTCAAGCCAGTAATCTCACTCCCAAGTGAAATTGGGTACTGAAGATTGGGTTCTTAAAGGTACAAAATTGATAACAAATACCAAAAAGCAAAGATTAAAAATCTAGAGTAGAGTTTGGAATTTCAAAAATACAATATTAAAGAAAAGAAGAAAAAAATAAAAAAACAACAAAGTCACAAAAAATATTAAATATATATATATGAAGTTTGCTTTTGAAAAATAGGGTCTTTTTTTTTTTGCAAAGTAATAGTAGGTTATAAAAATGAAAATTAAAGGAGTAATAGAGGACTTAAAAGTTTTATTAAAATTAAAAAAAAAAAAGAATGATCATAAAAATAGTAAAAATATGTCTAGGACTTTCTCTGGTGTTGTTATGAGCAGTGTGGGGTCAGTTCATTTTCGGATAGTTCCTTGAGCCAGCTTATATTTCTCAAGATCTATAGGCCCCTTCCTATGTAGTTGGTACTAACTACAGGGTTTTAATCTATTGCACCTGTCACTTCCAAGGTGGTTCCCTCGGTTTTAGCTTCTTCTGTTTGCTGGTCTCTTCAGTGTCTGATTTCCGCCCTGACACAATAGGGGCAGTGGTGGACACTTTTTTAGGCTCACTTGTTCAGTCGCGCTGTGGGGAGGGAGGGACACTGCAAACAAATAACACTGGCGTGTGCTAGCTGTGCCTCAGCCACACTGGGCCTGCCCCCGCTCATTGCCTGTGTACCCTCCCTGCCCACACTGCTCAGGCTCTAGGTTGCTCCACTGGGAACCATCAGAGGCTGGCCCTGGGCTGCATGCACCTCCCAGGTCTAAGCTACTCAGGTTCAGGCACTCAGGTAGTCCTCAGAGATGCAGACTCATTTGGGCCTGTGTTTTGTGCCCTTCCCAGGTCTGAGCAGCTCAGGTGATGGGGTGTTTGGCGAGTGCGGTCGCTGCAACTTATCGACTCCCCCGTCCCCGCCGCTTGGTTTTCTGGGTATACAACTGGTGCACCTTCTCAGGTGGATGTTGACCATCCAGAACCCCAAGAAGTCTTAGTTAGCAAAGAAGCCTGTTTACAGTTTTGTAGATAATGTCTCTCTGGGGCTGCGATTGCCCTCTTCTGGCTCTGGTTGCCTGTCACTGGAGGGGTATGGTCTGCAGCCGGCTATCTCTGTTCAGTCCTTTGTTCTGTAGCAGGCCTGGCGGTGTCTTAGGTTAGGGCTGGCTTTTTGCGTGGTAGTTATCCCACAGTCTGGTTTGCTAGCCCAAGTTAGTTCCCTCAGATTGCACTCAGGGCATTCAGGCCAGATCCTTATTCTAAGCAACGCAGCCTGTGCCTCCCTGCCCAGCCCCCGCTTGCTAGTGGCAGGTGCAGGCGTCTGCACTGCTTCTCCACTGGGGGAGTTACCGCTGGGCTCATAATCTGTGGGTTTTAATCATTTATTTATTTTTCCTCCCTGTTATGTTGCCCTCTGTGCTTCCAAGGCTCGCCACAGACTTGGCAGTGAGAGTGCTTCCTGGTGTTTGGAAACTTCTCTCTTTTTAAGACTCCCTTCCCGGGATGGAGCTCCACCCCTCCCTCTTTTGTCTCTTTTTTTGTCTTTTATATTTTTTCCTACCTCCTTTCAAAGACAATGGGCTGCTTTTCTGGGTGCCTGATGTCCTCTGCCGGCATTCAGAAGTTGTTTTTTGGAATCTACTCAGCGTTTAAATGTTCTTTTGATGAATTTGTTGGGGAGAAAGTGGTCTCCCCGTCCTATTCCTCCGACATCTTAGGACCACCCCCTGCATTTTTTAAAGAAAAGGTGATGTCTTTCTCTTATGTTTGATCCTTCCCATCCACTCAGGATTCTTTACAAGCTTTAATGAAAGAGAACCACAGCTCCCAACCTAAACATTTCCTGCACAGACCACTGTATCCCACAAAGACATGCTCTCTGGCAAAGCCAATAGGACCTGCTCTTGTCTTTACCAGCTCTACTTTCATGTTCTTCCCCTTCCTACCTTCCAATTTCACCCCAAAACCCCAGAATAAAGACAGCATGGATTGATTAATGACAAACTGAAGGTGAAAAGAAATATCACTGGAAGAGTACATGAGTTGTTAACCAACAGGGATTTTAAGGAAACCAGAAAGGCAAGCAAAGCAAGCAATGTATACAGGACAAGAGAGGAAAAGATAGCAATCTCATTGTTAACCAGTAGAGCTTTTGACCCCTCTCCAACAACCTACACATTTGATCACATCTTGGCTCCTGTATCATCCTTGGTGACTGTTAAATTCTCCTGCCTTACAGAAGGAAACTGCCAATTTTGCTACACAAACTGACTTCACTATTGCCTCTACAGTTAAAGTCACAGGTCTTTAAACCAGTCATATCCTGATGTTTTATACCTTTTCTAGAAAATTTTTCTACTCCTTAGGTATCAATTTTATTAATATATTATAATATCAATCTTATTAATATATTGGACCAAAGACGACCTAAAGACTTCCTATTGTTTTAATTTTAAAATATTGTTTTAATGTTGTTCCTTAACATACTTTTGTCATCATCCCTCCCCTGATGGTGCTTTCATTCACTCCCTGGTTTCAAATCTTCTGTGCTAATGCCCTCAAGTCTACATCTCCAGCCCAGGCCTCTCTCTGGAACTCTGACCCTATAAGCATATTTGCCTATTTGACACTTCTTGGTATGTAGCTTTCTAAAAAGTCCATAATCCAAACCCAACAACACACTGAAAGGATCATATAACTTGATCAAGTGGGATTTATCTGGGATGAAAGGATTTTTCAGTATCCACAAATCAATCATTGCAATACACCACATTAACAAATTGAAGAATAAAACTATATCATCACCTCAATAGACACAGAAAAAGCTTTTGATAAAGTTTAATATCCATTCATTATTTTGAAAAGCTCTCAATAAAGTGGGCCTAGATGGAAATGGCAACCCACTCCAACATTCTTGCCTAAAGAATCGCGTGGCCAGAGGAGCCTGGTGGGCTGCTGTCCATAGGGTCGCACAGAGTCAGACATGACTGAAGCAACTTAGCATGCATGAATGCATTGGGGAAGGAAATGGCAATCCACTCCAATATTCTTGCCTAAAGAATCCCATGGCCAGAGGAGCCTGGTGGGCTGCCATCTACGGGGTTGCACAGAGTTGGACATGACTGAAGCAACTTAGCAGCAGCAGCAGAGGAAACATATCTCACATATCTCAAAGTAATAAAGGCCATATGTGACAAGTGGGTTTCACAGGTAACATCATACCAAAGGTGAAAAACTGAAAGCATTTCCTCTAGAATCAAGAATAAGACAAGGATGCCAACTCTCATGACTTTGTCCAACCTAGTTTTGGAAATCCTAGCCATAGAAGTCAGAGAAGAAAAAAATAAAAGAAACCCAAATTGAAAAGGCAGAAGCAAAATTGTCACTGTGTGTAGATCACAAGACACTATGCATATAAAGTCCTAAAGACACCACCAGAAAACTGCTAGAGCTTATCAACGAGGTCAGTAAAGTTTCAGGATATAAAATTAACATACAGCAATCTATTGCATTTCTATACATTAGCAATGGACTATCAGAAAGACAAATTAAGGAAACAATCCCATTTACCATTACATCAAAAATAACATACCTAGGAATACATCTACCTAATGGGGCAAAAGACTTGTACTCTGAAACTATAAGACACTGATGAAAGAAATTGAAGACAACTCAAACAGATGGAAAATATACCGCATTCTTGGATTGGAAGATAATTTTAATTACTTCTTTGAAACAATAGCTAATGAGAGTTTCTGTTTGTTGTTATAGAGTTTTGTTATTGTTTGGCTGACTGATTTTTGTTCAAATCAGTATAGTTAAATTTTAATCTACTTCTCAGACTATATGTTTTGCACAATTTCTACTCTTTGGAGCAAATAGGAATCTTGTTTATAGCCTAGTGAGGAATTTTTTATGTCTTCCATAAATGTTCAAAAAAAGAGGTTAACTCTGTAAGCAGAGTATATAGCACATATAACTTTATTATACACACATATAAAATTATTTTATTACTCAAAATCTTTACATATCAAGTATATGTGTGAATATTAATAAGTAACATGTGTTTCAATCAGATGGGGACCTTGTTAAAATGTAGATTCTGATTCAGTAGGTATGGGGTGGGTCCTGAGATTTTTCATCTCTAAAAAACTCCCTGGTGATGCCCATGCTGTTGGTCTGTAGACCTCACATTAATTAGCAGGAGTTAAAGTCATTGTTCATTTGTATTTTGTAATTTGGAGCCCAAGAATTCTCATGGATAAAGAGTTTCAATCTGTATGCATTCCTCTTTCTTACAGCAGATTAGCACTTCCAACTTCTCATTGTTTGCTTCTATCATTTTCTCTATAATAAAACTTGTAAAACATAATATTATTTAATGCCAGGATATTTCTTGATAATTCAGCTTTCCTCTTATCAATACAAGATGATCCTCTTTATCTGGTCTCATGCTTCTTCATTTTGAACTCTATATGATATTTATGAAACCATCTTTATTTCTCTTTGTTTGAATTTGCCAAATACATGCCTAAAACACAACAGATGCTCAATAAAAGATTCCCAGGAAGTGCAGTGGTAAAGAATCTTCCTGCTAAGCAGGAGACATAGGCTTGATCCCTGGGTTGGGAAGATACCCTGAAGGAGGAAATGGCAACCCACTCTAGTATTCTTGCCAGGAAAAACATGGACAAAGAAGCCTGGCAGGCTACAGTCCATGGGGTCACAGAGTCAAACATGGCTGAGCGACTGAGCATGCTCAATAAAAATTAACTGAATGAATAAATCATTATTACCTATTATTTATTCTTTTATTTTTAATCATCATTTGTCTTAAGAAGTTTTATGTTTCTTTTAACCAACTGTAGGGTTTCTTGATGAGTGTCTCAAGTTTGTTCTTTAGGTTACTGATTTACTGTCAAGAGTATCAGTTCTACTCTCTGCTGCTGCTGCTAAGTCGCTTCAGTCTTGTCCAACTCTGTGCGACCCCATAGACGACAGCCCACCAGGCTCCACCATCCCTGGGATTCTCCAGTCAAGAATACTGGAATGGATTGCCATTTACTTCTCCAATGCATGAGTGAAAAGTGAAAGTGAATTTGCTCAATTGTGTCTGACTCTGTGCGACCCCATGGACTGCAGCCCCCCAGGCTCCTCTGTCCATGGGATTTTCCAGGCAAGAGTACTGGAGTGGGGTGCCATTGCCTTCTCCATTCTACTCTCTACTGCTTCCATTTTGAGGGGATTTTTAAACTTGTGTGTGTGCATGTGTGTTAGTAGCAGAGTCGGACATGACTGAATATTCCTGGCAAGAATACTGGAGTGGGTTGCCATTCCTTCTTCCAGGGGATCTTCCCAACCCAAGGATAGAATGTGCATCCCCAGCATCTCCTGCATTGGCAGGTGGGTTCTTTACCACTAGTGCCACCTGGGAAGCCGTTTTAAACTTGTGCGTGCGTGCTAAGTCACTTCAGTCGTGTCCAGCTCTTTGCAACCCTATGGACTGTAGTCCACCAGGCTCCTCTGTCCATGGAATTCTCCAGACAAGAGTACTTGGTGGGTTGCTGTGCCCTCCTCCAGGGGATCTTCCCAACCCAGGGATCGAACCTATGTCTCTTGCGTCTCCTGCACCGGAAGGCGGATTCTTTACTGCTGAGCCACCAGGGAAGCTCTTTAAACTTGTACCTATAGCTTATTGTATAAGTTTCCCACTCACTCAGATACCACTTGGACTCCAACCTTTACCTTAGCCTCATTCTGTAGCTAAAGCTAATTTAGGTGCTTAGCTCCTAGTTCATTTTAGGCAGACTAGCAACGTAACTGCCATGCAGAATGCAGTTTCTATTTGAACAATATTATGCATGGGACTAGACATTTCTGTGAACTCTTCCTACACTCTATCCACATTTGCAACCATTTTGCTTAGGTCACTAAGCACCTAAGGTTGCCATGTGCCTTTTCCAGACCCCTTTCATTTCACACATAGCATTTATGGAAAAGCCTGGGTGGAGAAAGGGAGGCAGTAATGTTGTAGGACCTGTCCAGGACAGTAGAATAATTATAATGAACAAAGTCAACACTTCATACTTCAGGAATGGCCACTTTTCCCAGTCGTCTGTACAGCCCTTCAAGTTGAAAAAAAAGCACAGAGAAGAGAGGTAAAACAAAATACATTCTTATTTCCTCTGTTAAGTTACAATATGGTTCAAAGGCTAAAGTACGAGGTGTGTCTCAAAGTCTACACTTCTCAATACAAACAGGAAATCTACTCTGATTTGATATGACATCTACTCTGATTTGACAGGAAATCTACTCCGACCTTTTGGATTTCTACTGTGGATGACATTTTCTTTCTTTCTTTTTTTTTTTTTTTAATCTTTGTTGGCTTGGTTGTATGGAGGGGTAGCAGGCATGGCTACTTTCTATCATGTTAACCCTATAACTGAACCCAGGGATGCAATGCCTAGACCCCGATATTACTGAGGTATATTAGGAAATGCACGGAGTTCCCATTTCAGATGTTTCATAAACTCTACATGACCTGAGTAAATTGCATAATCTCATGTAGGACCTTCAATTTTATTATATAAAAATAATGTAAACCAAAGGATCCCATCCAACCATTGAATGTTTGTGACAAAACCTCAAAGTAAAATAAGAGTTTTCTTCTTCCTACAAGGTTTTAGAGTCAGAAAGACCTTATAGAGTGGAGGTGCTCAAATTATCAAGAAGCACAGAACTTTAAATTCACCATATTCTTTATGGAATATTATATAATGTTGATATTAAATTCAGAGTCACTAATTATGCAGTTCTGAATTACAGAATAAATATACATGTGGGAAGTTCAAAAGTTTGTTTATGTTAGGGAGAGAAAGCACTATAATCTCTTGCTTAATTCTACTTTCTAATATTACTTCCATGTTCTATTCTTTTCAAGTACTTATTACTTTTGGAAGTTTCACAAACTCACATTATGATTAAGGGCTCAGGAACTTTGCTTAATCCTGCACCTCTTTCCTGTCTATCTTTCAAATTGGATTCTTAACTAGAACTCTTCCCACAAAGTAAACTCCACTTCTAACTAGGGATATTTAGGAAGAATAACAATTTACTCCATAACTTTAGGAAATAGAGGAAGAGGGGACCCATTTTATCGTCACTACTACTCTGACATCTAAGCCAGACAAACATTTTACAGCAAAACTAGAGTTCATAAACACAGACACAAAAATCGTTAACAAAATATTAGCAGATCAATAATATGTAAAAATGATAATGTCATAATCAAGTGGGATTTATCCTAGGAAGGGAGATGCTTTAGTATACAAATGTTGAACGTCCTTGGTGGTGCATTGGAGAAGAATGTTCCATGCAGTGCAGGGGACACTGGTTTGATCCCTGCTGTGGAAGGATTCCACATGCTGCACAGCAACTAAATCCTGTACTATAAAGCCCAAGAGCCATGACTACTGAGCCCACATGCCTAGAGCTTGTGCTCCGCAATAAGAAAAGGCATCGCAATGAGAAGCTTAAGAGCTGCAATGAAAAGTAGCCCCCACTCATTGCAACTAGAGAAAGCCCACATGCAGCAACAAAGACCCAGCACAACCAAAAAGAAATAAAATAAGTAATTTTTTAAAATATATACAAATATTGATGTAATTAACCACAGAGTAAGTGTAATTCATAACAGGGTAAAGGAGAAAACTCATATGACTATCTCAACAGATGCAAGAAAAACCTTTGACAATATCTAACATTCATGCATGATAAGAAAAATCTCTGAGAACTATGAAAAAATCTAAAGCTAGTTCATACTTAGTTTAAGACCATATGCCTATTTGGAACCAAGGCAAAGAACTCCATTCTCACCATTTCAACATTGTGCTGAAGGTCTAAACAAGTTTCTTAAGACCAAAAAAAACAAAAAGCCTCAATATTAGAAAGGATGAAGTTAAACTGCTTGTATTAACAGATATTGTGACTATATACAGAAAACACCCTAAAGGAATGCACAAAGAGCTTCCAGACTTAGGAAGTGAATTTAGCAAGGTTAGTGAATATGTATGTCAATATACAAAAATCAATTATATTTTAATATAGTAATAATTAAACGTTGAAAAATAAATTTCATTTACATATCATTCAATATATGAAATACTCAGGGATAAAATGAACAAAATATATATATAAGAATTATACCCTCAAGTATGCTAAACAGTGCTGTTAGATACTATTGATGATATTAAAAGGAGAGATAAAACCATGTTTATGAATTAGATGACTCAAGTTTGTTATGATATAATTTGACCCCAAATTGATTTATGGAGTTAATACAATTCCAACCAAACTCACAGTGGGCTTGTTTTGTAGAATATGACAAGCTAGTTCTAAAACTTGGATGAAATTTCAAAGGACATAGAGTCTCCAAAACACTTTTGAAAAATAAGAACTTAGTTGGATGACTTATGAATTATCATAATGCTATGTCAATCAAAATAGTTCAGCATTAGCACACCAATAAACAAATAGCCATAGAACATATTAGAGATTCCAGAATCCAAAAATAATACACCCATGTGTGTTTGTGCATGTGTTTAAGTAAAAGTGCCAAAGTAATGTGACAGATAAAAGGAGAGATTTTCAAGAAATGGTGAGGGAATAAGTAGCTTATGAAAACAAATGAAGCCCAGAAAAAAAAAAAAAGGAACCTCAATGTCCTACTATACACACACGAAAAAGCAGAAATAGATGTTTTTCTGGAACTCTCTTGCTTTTTTGATGATCCAAAGGATGTTGGCAATTTGATCTCTGGTTCCTCTGCCTTTTCTAAAACCAGCTTGAACATCTGGAAGTTCATGGTTCACATATTGCTGAAGCCTGGCTTGGAGAATTTTGAGCATTACTTTACTAGCGTGTGAGATGAGTGCAATTGTGCGGTAGTTTGAGTATTCTTTTGCATTGCCTTTCTTTGGGATTGGAATGAAAACTGACCTTTTCCAGTCCTGTGGTCATTGCTGAGTTTTCCAAATTTGCTGGCATATTGAGTGCAGCACTTTCACAGCATCATCTTTCAGGATTTGAAATAGCTCAACTGGAATTCCATCACCTCCACTAGCTTTGTTTGAAGTGATGCTTTCTAAGGCCCACTTGACTTTACATTCCAGGATGTCTGGCTCTAGGTGAGTGATCACACCATCATGATTATCTTGGTTGTGATCATGGCATCTGGTCCCATCACTTCATGGGAAATAGATAGGGAAACAGTGGAAACAGTGTCAGACTTTATTTTGGGGGGCTCCAAAATCACTGCAGATGGTGATTGCAGCCATGAAATTGAAAGATGTTTATTCCTTGGAAAAGGAAAGTTATGACCAACCTAGAGAGCATATTCAAAAGCAGAGACATTACTTTGCCAACAAAGGTTTGTCTAGTCAAAGCTATGGTTTTTCCAGTAGTCACGTATGGATGTGAGAGTTGGACTATGAAGAAAGCTGAGCGCTGAAGAATTGATGCTTTTGAACTGTGGTGTTGGAGAAGACTCTTGAGAGTCCCTTGGACTGCAAGGCGGTCCAACCAGTCCATCCTAAAGGAGGTCACTCCTGGGTATTCATTGGAAGGACTGATGCTAAAGCTGAAACTCCAATACTTTGGCCACCTCATGCGAAGAGTTGACTCATTGGAAAATATTCTGATGCTGGGAGGGATTGGGGGCAGGAGGAGAAGGGGATGACAGAGGATGAGATGGCTGGATGGCATCAATAACTCGATGGACATGAGTTTGAGTAAACTCTGGGAGTTGGTGATGGACAGAGAGGCCTGGCGTGCTGAGAGTCATGGGGTTACAAAGAGTCGGACACGACAGAGTGACTGAACTGAACTGAACTGATACTCACACACAAAAATCACTTAAATTGGATCATAGACATAAATGTGAGTGGTAAAACTGTATAATTTCTAGAAGACTTCATTGGAAAATTTTTTGCATATTGACTCATGCAAATATTTCTTAGAATACAAAACCCTACTTATAAAGGAGCAAATTAATAACTAAGAGATTACTGAAATTAAAAATTTATACTCCTCTAATAACACCACTAAGGAAACAAAAATGCAAGACAAAGAATGGAATTAAATATTCTCAGCACATACCTGGCAAAGTACTTGTATCTAGAATATACAAAGAACTCTTGCCAACAAATAGGATGAAAATAGCCCAACAAAAATAACTAAAAGATTTAAACAAGTCACAAAAGAAATTATACAAATGGTCAATAAGAACAAAAGGCTCAAAAAATTAGTGTTGAAGTATGTGAAAATTTAAACTACATTGGAATAACACTGAACTTAACTAGATTGGCTTAAATTTAAAAGACTGTCAATAGCAAGTGTTGATGAGGATGTGGAACAATTGGAATTCATGTACACGGTTAGTGGGAATGTAAAATGTACTTTGGAAAACAGTGTGGCTATTTCGTTATGAAATTCAACATCTCTCCACCATATGACACAGTGATTCCAGTCCTGGATATTTATCCAAAAGAAAGAAAACATATGTCTTCAAAAACACTTGTCTACAAGTGTTTATAGTGGCTATTTTCACACTAGCCAAAATTGCAACTGAAATGTCCATCCCCTAATGGATGGGTAAACAAATCCAGTAAATCCATACAGTGAGCTGCTATCTCACAATAAAAAGGAACAGAGTACAAATATACACAACATGTTCACATCTCAAAAACATGATGATGAAGAAAGAAGCTAAATGTGTGAGAGTTTGTCCTGGCTTGATTTTATGTATATACGAATACAGAACAAGCTAAACAATCTATACTAAGAGAGAAAGTGGTGGCTGCGCAGGTCAGGAGGGCCTAGAGGAGCTATCCCATGTTCAAGATCAGGAAGGGTGGTGGTGAGGAGATACCCCTCATCCAAGATAGAGAACAGTGGCTGCGTTTTGCTGGAGCAGCCGTGAAGAGATACCCCCCCCCCCCAAGGTAAGAAAAACCCAAGAAAGATGGTAGGTGTTGCAAGAGGGCATCAGAGGGTAGACACACTGAAACCATACTCACAGAAAACTAGTCAATCTAATCACACTAGTACAACAGCCTTGTCTAACTCAATGAAACTAAGCCATGCCCCTGAGGCAACCCAAGATGGCTGTGTCATGGTGGAGAGATCTGAAAGAATGTGGTCCACTGGAGAAGGGAATGGCAAACCACTTCAGTATTCTTGCCTTGAGAACACCATGAACAGTATGAAAAGGCAAAATGATAGGATACTGAAAGAGGAACTCCTCAGGTCGGTAGGTGCCCAATATGCTATTGGAGATCAGTGGAGAAATAACTCCAGAAAAATGAAGGGATGGAGCCAAAGCAAAAACAATACCCAGCTGTGGATGTGACTGGTGATAGAAGCAAGGTCCGATGCTGTAAGAGTAATATTGCATAGGAACCTGGAATGTCAGGTCCATGAATCAAGGCAAATTGGAAGTGGTCGAACAAGAAATGGCAAGAGTGAATACAGACATTCTAGGAATCAGTGAACTAAAATGGACTGCAATGGGTGAATTTAACTCAGATGACCATTATATCTACTACTGCGGGCAGGAATCCCTCAGAAGAAACGGAGTAGCCATCATGGTCAACAAAAGAGTCCATAATGCAGTACTTGGATGCAATCTTAAAAACAACAGAATGATCTCTGTTCGTTTCCAAGGCAAACCATTCAATATCACAGTAATCCAAGTCTATGCCCCAACCAGTAACACTGAAGAAGCTGAAGTTGAACGGTTCTATGAAGACCTACAAGACCTTTTAGAACTAACACCCAAAAAAGATGTCCTTTTCATTATAGGGGACTGGAATGCAAAAGTAGGAAATCAAGAAACATCTGGAGTAACAGACAAATTTGACCTTGGAATACAGAATGAAGCAGGGCAAAGACTAATAGAGTTTTGCCAAGAAAATGCACTGGTCATAGCAAACACCCTCTTCCATCAACACAAGAGAAGACTCTACACATGGACATCACCAGATGGTCAACACCGAAATCAGATTGATTATATTCTTTGCAGCCAAAGATGGAGAAGCTCTATACAGTCAACAAAAACAAGATCAGGAGCTGACTGCGGCTCAGATCATGCACTCCTTATTACCAAATTCAGACTTAAATTGAAGAAAGTAGGGAAAACCACTAGACCATAGGGGTATGACCTAAATCAAATCCCTTATGATTATACAGTGGAAGTGAGAAATAGATTTAAGGGCCTAGATCTGATAGATAGAGTGCCTGATGAACTATGGAATGAGGTTCGTGACATTGTACAGGAGACAGGGATCAAGACCATTCCCATAGAAAAGAAATGCAAAAAAGCAAAATGGCTGTCTGGGGAGGCCTTACAAATAGCTGTGAAAAGAAGAGAAGCGAAAAGGAAAGGAGAAAAGGAAAGATATAAGCATCTGAATGCAGAGTTCCAAAGAATAGCAAGAAGAGATAAGAAAGCCTTCCTCAGTGATCATTGCAAAGAAATAGAGGAAAACAACAGAATGGGAAAGACTAGAGATCTCTTCAAGAAAATTAGAGATACAAAGGGAACATTTCATGCAAAGATGGGCTCGATAAAGGACAGAAGTGGTATGGACCTAACAGAAGCTGAAGATATTAAGAAGAGATGGCAAGAATACACAGAAGAACTGTACAAAAAAGATCTTCACGACCCAGATAATCACGATGGTGTGATCACTGACCTAGAGCCAGACATCCTAGAATGTGAAGTCAAATGGGCCTTAGAAAGCATCACTTCGAACAAAGCTAGTGGAGGTGATGGAATTCCAGTTGAGCTATTTCAAATCCTGAAAGATGATGCTGTGAAAGTGCTGCACTCAATATGCCAGTAAATTTGGAAAACTCAGCAGTGGCCACAGGACTGGAAAAGGTCAGTTTTCATTCCAATCCCAAAGAAAGGCAATGCCAAAGAATGCGCAAACTACCACACAATTGCACTCATCTCACATGCTATTAAAGTAATGCTCAAAATTCTCCAAGCCAGGCTTCAGCAATACGTCAACCGTGAACTTTCTGATGTTCAAGCTGGCTTTAGAAAAGGCAGAGGAACCAGAGATCAAATTGCCAACATCCGCTGGATCATAGAAAAAGCAAAAGAGTTCCAGAAAAACATCTATTTCTGTTTTACTGACTATGCCAAAGCCTTTGACTGTGTGGATCACAATAAACTGTGGAAAATTCTGAAAGAGATGGGATACCAGACCACCTGACCTGCCTCTTGAGAAATCTGTATGCAGGTCAGGAAGCAACAGTTAGAACTGGACATGGAACAACAGACTGGTTCTGAATAGGAAAAGGAGTACGTCAAAGCTGTATATTGTCACCCTGTTTATTTAACTTCTATGCAGAGTACATCATGAGAAATGCTGGACTAGAAGAAACACAAGCTGGAATCAAGATTGCTGGGAGAAATATCAATAACCTCAGATATGCAGATGACACCACCCTTATGGCAGAAAGTGAAGAGGAACTCAAAAGCCTCTTGATGAAAGTGAAAGAGGAGAGTGAAAAAGTTGGCTTAAAGCTCAACATTCAGAAAACGAAGATCATGGCATCCGGTCCCATCACTTCATGGGAAATAGATGGGGAAACAGTGGAAACAGTGTCAGACTTTATTTTTCCGGGCTCCAAAATCACTGCAGATGGTGATTGCAGCCATGAAATTAAAAGACACTTACTCCTTGGAAGGAAAGTTATGACCAACCTAGATAGCATATTCAGAAGCAGAGACATTACTTTGCCAACAAAGGTCCGTCTAGTCAAGGCTATGGTTTTTCCTGTGGTCATGTATGGCTGTGAGAGTTGGACTGTTAAGAAGGCTGAGCGCTAAAGAATTGATGCTTTTGAACTGTGGTGTTGGAGAAGACTCTTGAGAGTCCCTTGGACTGCAGGAGTTCCAACCAGTCCAGCCCATTCTGAAGATTAACCTTGGGATTTCTTTGGAGGGAATGATGCTGAAGCTGAAACTCCAGTACTTTGGCCACCTCATGTGAAGAGTTGACTCATTGGAAAAGAGTCTGATGCTGGGAGGGATTGGGGGCAGGAGGAGAAGGGCACGACAGAGGATGAGATGGCTGGATGGCATCACTGACTCGATGGACGTGAGTCTGAGTGAACTCCGGGAGTTGGTGATGGACAGGGAGGCCTGGCGTGCTGCGATTCATGGGATCCTGAGGAGTCTGACACGACTGAGCGACTGAACTGAACTGAGCTAAAGATAGAAAGATCAGTGGTTACCTGGGGCTGGGTGTGTGTAGGTAGACTGGCTGCAAAGGGGCATGAGGGAATTTTTTAGGAAATTTTCCATACTTTGTTTGTGGTGGTAGATTTAGAGGAATATTAATTGAGCAAGACCTATCAATGTGTAAACTTGAAATGGGTGCATTTTTTGTATAAAAAGTTTATATCAATAAAGTTAATGTCATAATAAATAATGAAATAAATAAATAAAAATGGCTTAAAAATCCTCATACTTGGAAATAATCGGTGACTTGAGTATTATGTACCCTGGAATATCTCTATAAGAGAGGAAGGTTCTGTGTGTCACACAAATAGGTCATGATTCCTCCAAACCCTTCCTGCTATTTATTTTTGTTTGAGCTTTGGTGGGGGCTGGGGGGTTGCTTTTAACTCTCTTTCATAAATAGAGGAATAGACTTCACTCTAGCTTTCTTTTAACTTCTACTTTCCCAGGGCCTGAATTTAGACTGCAGAACTAGTCCTTAAGATATTTTTTGACATTCTTTGGTTGCCCTCCCTGCAATTCACATTACAGACAAAGCATTCTAGGAGGATATTTATTTTTGACATTAGAATAAACAAATACTAATTCTGTTTTGAGGCTCCAGCGATCTACCTTAAGGTAATTGGATACCACCAAGGTTACCTGCAATTTCTGGGGAGTGGTGGAACAAAAACAGAATGCTTACATAAGAAAGATCTTGTTCTTTTTCTGGTTTGCTTTCATTGAAAAGAACATGGCACCCCACTCCAGTACTCTTGCCTGGAAAATCTCATGGACGGAGAAGTCTGGTAAGCTGCAGTCCATGGGGTCGCTAGAGTCGGACATGACTGAGTGACTTTACTTTCACTTTTCACTTTCAAGCATTGGAGAAGAAAATGGCAACCCACTCCAGTGTTCTTGCCTGGAGAATCCCAGGGACGGGGAGGCCTGGTGGGCTGCTGTCTCAGGGGTCGCATAGAGTAGGACACGACTGAAGCGACTTAGCAGCAGTAGCAGCATAATATGTTAAATATCCTATCTAGATAATATTTAACACATATGTGCACACTAGGATTTTTTTTTTAATTCCCCTTAGCATGCAGCTTAGGCTAATAAATAAGTTCTGGTTTTGTAGGGTTGTGTGTGCCAGCAGCACACAGAACATCTTCTGGACTGTAAGTTAAAAAAAGAAAATCAAGTCCACACATAAGACCATTAATCTCATTGAGTTAATCTCAAATTCACACACCAATTTGATAAAGCTACAATATAACTATTGTACTTCTCACACATTTTAATTTCAATAATTTTATCTATTCTCATGCAATGGCCCATTTCCAGGTTATTGCAAGTTTTACACAAATAAAATTGACATACTTCAACACAATCATGACTTTAAAATCTTTCAGTGAATATTTAACAGAGGTTTTGTAATAATCAGTTCCTATCAAAATTGAATATTTTGTAGTTAATTAATATAGACTTTGACTCATTCTAACACAGCTTCTGAGAATAGTTTCCTTATGAGTCTATTTAATTTTTTAAGCTACATTAACCTTTGCTCTTTCTAATCCTACTTAGTTGTATGACTCATAAAATAGTAAAAATTAGTTAAGTGTTCTTCCACATTACTCTTTTTTTTTTTTTTTCAATTTTTACAATATTATTGGAATAGGTCACCACTGTAGAAAATATTGCTCAAATAATTAACATAAACCTCTAACTCTTGAAACTTGAAAAGTTTTCTTTATCCCAAGGAAGGCTTTTGTAACTGACTAAACCTAAATTTACTTTTTTGGGCTCCAAAATCACTGCAGATGGTGACTGCAGCCATGAAATTAACAGATGCTTACTCCTTGGAAGGAAAGTTATGACCAACCTAGATAGCATATTCAAAAGCAGAGACATTACTTTGCCAACAAAGCTTTGTCCAGTCAAGGCTATGGTTTTCCTGTGGTCATGTATGGATGTGAGAGTTGGACTGTGAAGAAGGCTGAGCGCCAAAGAATTGATGCTTTTGAACTGTGGTGTTGGAGAAGACTCTTCAGAGTCCCTTGGACTGCAAGGAGATCCAACCAGTCCATTCTGAAGGAGATCAACCCTGGGATTTCTTTGGAGGGAATGATGCTGAAGCTGAAATTCCAGTACTTTGGCCACCTCATGCAAAGAGTTGACTCATTGGAAAAGAGTTGCTGGTAGGGATTGGGGGCAGGAGAAGAAGGGGACGACAGGGGATGAGATGGCGGGATGGCATCACTGACTGGATGGACGTGAGTCTGAGTGAACTCCCGGAGTTGGTGATGGACAGGGAGGCCTGGCATACTGCGATTCATGGGATCCTGAGGAGTCTGACACGACTGAGCAACTGAACTGAACTGAAACCTAAATTATATCTAGGCATAAGTACAATGACACTAGAACACTCCTGAAAGTGAAAAATGAGCTATCAGTAATAACACTGGGACAACAGTAACTGTCTCTGGCAAACTGAGATCTTTTATTACCCAGCTATAAATGTTCAAGCAGTAACACAAGTCTTAAGTGAACCATAAATTTATCAATCATCATATAAATATCATTCACAATGTATCAGGGGACTAGCTAGGATGGTAAGCAAAAAGTTAGGGCCCCTATTTCCTTGAATATAAGTTGTAACCATTTGGAGGAAATCAATAGAATTTCTTGATCTTGGAAATCAAATTTGTCATTGCTGGAAGCCAGGAGGGTGCTCTGAGATGGTACCCTACTGCATGACGTTACTAAGGCTCTGTTCCAACCCATCTGTGTCCTCACCACTAGAACTAAGAACCAAGTGCCAACATTAGGCTTGTAAATGCCCCCAACCCCTAAGAAGATAGTACCATGCTCTGCAAACCCTGACACTGCCACCTGCACCTTCATTTTAAGAGGGGATTTGAAGCTAGAGGGAGTAAATACACAAAGAGAAAAATGGAGAGAAGGGCAGGGAGAGAGAAAATTAGAGTACCAAATCAAAACATTCAATGTCTGAGTAGTAGGAGTTTCAGAATCAAAGAACAGACAAAGCAGAGTGAGAGGGGGCAGAGAGGGAAGAACATTAACAAAGCAACATAACTAAATGTTATAGAACTGAGGAAGTTAATCTTCATATTTTTAGTAGTCACTGAATGCACCTGAAATAGAGGGCAATGAGGGCATGGCAACCCACTCCAGTATTCTTGCCTGGAGAATCCCATGGACAGAGGACCCTGGTGGGCTATGTGGTCCCTAGGGTCACAAAGAGTCAGACACGACTGACGCAACTGAGCACACATGCACACACTATAATTTGTTACAGCAGACACAAGAAAGCAACCCAACAGATAGACCTGACCCCAGATGCAGAGCACACCCAGGCCATCCTGGAGCAAGTCAACCACTGCAGGAGAGACTTCCCATCAAGACAAAATTCATGGGATTCCTGATGCATCTGTATGTCTTGAGTGGAGAATTAGGCAGCTGGTGATGCTTTGGGCTTTGAGTTAGTTAAGTATAAAGACAAAAACAAAATAGTTTTTTAAAGTCAGTATTTAATCCTAGGAAAAAGCAAAACTGTTCAGGTAAAAAGAAAAAAGGCAGTGCAAACTACATGACTCATGTGTAAGTAGCCTTTACATAGCCGTTATAATATAAATTACCCTAACATCTATTATTTTGTTGGGAAATGGGGGGAAGTATAGTCCTTTTGTGGTAATGATGGCCCCAAATTCTCATCCATCAAAATGGGAACAACAAAAGCCCAAAGAAAAACCAAGTTAGGAATATATGCATGCTCCTTAGAGATGCAGAGAGAAAACACAAAATAGTAAGTTTCAAAAGTTGAAAGCAGTGGCTTCTAGGGAGGAGTAAATGTAGGAAGAAGTGGTAAAGTGAATGCTGTGGTTAGGCTTTGCAGGAAACATTTTTGCATTTGTATATTCCTGTATCACTTTGGTAAAATAAAAATAAAAAAACTGGAAAAATGCTGAAGACAGGAAGAATTGGTTACATTCCAAAATTCATAAAGCATAAAATGAATGTTTTAAAACCAATTTCATAGCATGTACAAAAATAGGTATATGTAGCTGAATGTTATGTTTTCAGTGACTGCATCAAATAAGAATTCAAAAGGCACTATGTTGCAACACCTTGGAAGTATTCAGTTCAGTTCAGTTCAGTCACTCAGTCGTGTCAAACTCTTAGTGACTCCATGAATTGCAGCACGCCAGGCCTCCCTGTCCATCACCAACTCCTGGAGTTCATTCAAACTCACATCCATTGAGTCCGTGATGCCATCCAGCCATCTCATCCTCTGTCGTCCCCTTTCCCTCCTGCCCCCAATCCCTCCAGCATCAGAGTCTTTTCCAATGAGTCAACTCTTCACATGAGGTGGCCAAAGTACTGGAGTTTCAGCTTTAGCATCATTCCTTCCAAAAAACACCCAGGACTGGGTAGTTAGAATAAGAAAAAAGAGTCCAGAATGGTGGTGGATAAAAGACAAAGAAGGGAAAAGCCCACAAAAATAGGACAAAGGAAGGTCCAAGGACCAGAGTGAGAATCTCAGGTGAAAAAAATAGCCCTCCTAGCCCAGTTCACATAGGGCAGGCTCAAGGGGAGGAGAAAAGGGATATAAAAAGAGGAGCCAAAATTAAGCCTTGGGCCCCTCTTCTCTTCGCATCTTCTGGGTGGGGGTTGGGGGTGGGGGTGGGGGTCCACCCTCACACCTCGAGGATGTATTTTCCTTTGCTTGCCAAATAAAACTGAACTGTAATACTGGTCTGTCCGTTGCTTCAAATTTTTACTGCAACGAGAGAGAACTGAAGAAATTACAAACTCCCCTGACATATATGGTGCCATTTCTCAGATTTTGCTTGGCTGAAACAACCACATGACACCCCTGCAAGGCAGAGGCCAAGAACAACAGAAGCCCAACTCAGCAAAAGCTCCCACGGTGGAATCTGAATGCGAAGAAATCCAGTGCAGTGCAAGTGACAAAAAGCCCAGAGTGCTGGAAACTGGAACAGCAAAAACAAAAGAGGTATAAGCTCACACAGCTCAGTCTCAGATTCCAGAAAATCTCTGGTTGGGGTAGGAAGACCTTGCTGCCATGGCTGGAAGGACATATGTCTAACAAAATCTTAATTCCTTACAATCTCTCATTTCCTCTTTCCTCAAACCCCCTGCAAACAGGCAAGTGGCAGTGGGTGCCCTAGGGTGTCCCAAAGGCCCTACTATTTGCTGTGCCTTAGTAGCTGTTGCCCAAGTGGGTGGGGATTCTTCTTTCCTTAATCTTCTTTGTGCCAAGGATTAGGCCAATGAAAACTGTGAGCACAGGTCAGGTATTTAGCAGATTTTCTGGCAGGTTATGAAGGGGATTCCTCAGCACATTTTCCCCACTGCTTTTTCCTCCCATCCTTCAGCTCCTCTCTCCATCTATGCTACTGCTTACAAAGTATTGGTTAGGTCATCATCTTTCCATTTCTGAAAGTTGTGCTTGAAATCATTTACCTAAGTTTGGGACTCATATCCATATGGCAGGGACTCTGTGTTATGCTTAGTCACTCAGTTGTATCCAACTGGGGCTTGAACCTGGCCAAAACCCATGGTGCCTGTTTTCAGGAAGTAACGAAGCTCAGGCTCTTGATGTCTCATTGAAAAAAATTCAGTGAAAAAAACAGTGATAGGTAAAAGAGGTAGATTTGTTCAGATTCAGAGAGAAGCAAACTCCAATCTCTCTAGATAAGCTTTCTGCAACGTGTGCAACAATAGCATTTCTCAGTGAACCCCCTAGGGTAGATGACAGGCACACAATGCCTGCTAGAAGTCCATCTATTGGTGGCCTCCTTCAAGGGCAATTGGGCTTCCAGGGATAATGTTTGCCACTGCAGGAGTTAGCCCTGCAGGCTGTTTGGGCACAAACTCTTGCCATCCTTCTCCTAAAGTTACAAACATACCCCCAGATCAAATCTCCACTCCACTTTTATGGAACATCTGGTCTGTTCCTTCTTATCAATTTGTTCTTAAGCCATTTACTAACTCCTACAACCAGGACCCTGCCCCCCTCTAGGCAATATCGCTCCACCCTGCTTATTATTAAAATACTCTTAATGCCCCTGACAGAACCAGATAACCCACTCCTTTGTCATTACTTCTGTTATGACATGGTAACATAGAGTGGGTCTATGACGCTTCAACAGTACATGAACCATGACCTTCTAGATGTTCAAGCTGGGTTTAGAAAAGGCAGAGAAACCAGAGATGAAATTGCCAGCATCTGTTGGATCATCAAAAAAGCAAGAGAGTTCCAGAAAAACATCTATTTCTGCTTTATTGATTACGCCAAAGCCTTTGACTATGTGGAAAATTCTTCAAGAGACAGGAATAGCAGACCACCTTACCAGCCTCTTGAGAAATCTGTATGAAGGTCAGGAAGCAACAGGTAGAACTGGACATGGAACAATGGAATGGTTCCGAATCGGGAAAGAAGTATGTCAAGGCTGTATGTTGTCACCCTGCTTATTTAACTTATATGCAGAGTACATTATGAGAAACGCTGGACTCGATGAAGCACAAGCTGGAATCAAGATTGCCAGGAGAAATATCAATAACCTCAGAGACGCAGATGACACCACTCTTATGGCAGAAAGTGAAGAGGTCAAAAGCCTCTTGATGAAAGTGAAAGAGGAGAGTGAAAAGATTAGCAAAAAGTTCAGCATTCAAAAAATTCAGATCATGGCATCTGGTCCCATCACTTCGTGGCAAATTGATGAGGAAACAGTGGAAACTGTGAGACTTCATTTTCTTGGGCTCCAAAATCACTGCAGATGGTGACTGCAGCCATGAAATTAAAAGATGCTTGCTCCTTGGAAGAAAAGTTATGACCAAATTAGACAGCTTATTTAAAAGCAGAGACATCACTTTGCCAACAAAGTCCGTCTAGTCAAAGCTATGGTTTTTCCAGTAATCATGTATGGATGTGAGAGTTGGACTATAAAGAAAGCTGAGTGAGCTGAAGAATTGATGCTTTTGAACTGTGGTGTTGGAGAAGACTCTCGAGAGTCCCTTGGACTGCAAGGAGATTTCACCAGTCCATCCTAAAGGAAATCAGTCCTGAATATTCATTGGAAGGACTGATCTTGAAGCTGAAACTCCAATACTTTTGCCACCTAATGCGAAGAACTGACTCGTTTGAAAAGATCCTGATGGTGGGAAAAATTAAGGTGGGAGGAAAAGTGGATAGCAGAGGATGAGATGGTTGGATGGCATCACCAACTCAATGGACATGAGTTTGAGTAAGCTCTAGGAGTTTATGATGGACAGGGAGGCCTGGTGTACTGCAGTCCATGGAGTCGCAAAGAGTCAGACACTACTGAGTGACTGAACTGAACTGAACTGATGACAGTGAAAGGTTTACCAATGGAAAAACCCTAAGCTGTTCTTATGGAGGACCTGGAAGGAAATCAGTGACTTGCTTTCCCTCAGAGCAATAAGAGAATAAGGCTTATCACTGTTTCGCTAGGTTCCCAATCTCAGGACAAAGACTTGGATTGCTTTACATCATGATATCTATTGCTATCTGCGGTTGACAAATCAGCAATGAGTTAAGATTACAACCCCTTAATTCTACCCAGCATTAATCATGCTGGAGATCTTGGGGATGCCCAACTCCAGTCCAGGGGTCCCAGGAGGTCAACCTGCCTTGACTTGCCTAGGGATCTTGTCCTTGGAGGTTATCATGCCTCAATGTGCTCAGGGATCAACCAGTCTGGGGGGCCCAGCAGGTCTACATGCCTCAACCTGCCCAGGGATCCAATTCTCGTGAGGCCTACCTGCCTCGACCTACCCGGGGAGTTGATCTCTAGGAGGCTGTCATGCTTCAGCCTGCCTGGGCATCTGCATCCTAACCCGGGGACGCCTGGCTCTCAGTTGCAATACTCTTGCAACAGTATTGGGTAGGATAAGCTTCAGAAAGACTCACCCCTAAGGAAGTCCACCCATGGAAACAGAAGGAAGCATGTTAGTTGTGGGGCTGTGCCTGGTCTCAGCAATAGCTTTGGAATCCAACCAGAACACCACTGCCTTTCTGAAAAGGCTAAAAGAGGCCCTCCACAAGTTTACCAATCTGGACTTAGACTCTTATGAGGGACAGGTGATTTTAAAGGACAAATTTCTGTCCCAATGTGCATCAGACATCAGGATAAAGTTACAACAGCTACAGCAGCAGGACCCCGCTGCCTCTTTGGATGAGATGGTTCAGACAGCCTCCCATACCTCTTATAACAGAGAACAGGAAAAGCCAAGGCCCAGGAAAGGGAGAAAAGAAAAGAGACAAGGCATGCTCAGATGCTGTCTGCCCTCCAGGAAAGCCCTATCACAAACCCCAACTCCTTGAAGACAGGGCACAAGGCAAATGCCTAGCATGTAGACAGGCAGGACATTGGGCCAAAGAGTGTCCAAACTGTGACAAGTCTCCTAGAATGGCTTGCTACAAATGCCATCAATTGGGACATTGGGTGGCACTCTTCCCTTGGGACCCAAGAGCCTTGAGGTCAAGCACCAAGCCTTCCCTCACGATGGGTTCAACAGAACTGAAGCAGCCTGCTTCAGCCAGCCCGCCTGTCACAGATAAACATGACAGGGCTGGAGCCAAGGGTACAACTGGATGTGGCAGGTGGGTCTGAGAATTTCTTGGTTGACACAGGGGCTCCTGACCTGAACTTCTACTCTGGAAGCTTCTCCTCCCAAGGCAGTACCATTTTGCTACAGGAAAAAAAATTACAAAAAGATTCACCTGAGTACTTCTATGTTGCTGGGATGGACAAATATTTTCCCACCGGGTTCTGGTGGCCTCTGAGTGTCCTACTCCCTTATTGGGAAGAGATCTCACCCTGCCTTTGAAATGTTGCAGCTATTGCAGTCCTGATAGAAGATGGTTTAAAACTCTCTCAGGGGCAAACTAACTATTTTTACCAGTCATCAAGTGAAACAACTCCTGAATGGGAAAGGCCATTTATGGATGTCTGATCAAAGAGTCCTCAGATATAAAGTAGGGCTGATGGAAAATCCAGGCCTTACTATATCTCCTTGTAAGGTTCTTAACCCGCCACCCTCTGCCTACCTCCAAGAGCCCTCTCCCCTTTCAATTTTGCCTAAAAACTTTGGACCACTAGACAAAACCCCGAGGGGTATTGTCAGAAGATCCTCTGACCAATCCTGAGGAAATCTGGTATACTGATGGAAGCAGCTTTGTCTTGGATGAGAAAAGAAGAGCTGGATATGCAGTAGTCTCAAATTTTGAGACCCTAGAGGCTAAACCTTTGCCGCTAGCTACTTCCGCCCAGTTAGCTGACATAGCCCTGACTCGAGATTTAGAGCTGGGAAAAGGAAAAAAAGTAGCCATTTACACTGACTCCAAGTATGCCTTTCTGGTGCTACATGCACATGCTGCTATTTGGAAAGAAACAGGCCACTTGACCACCCGAGGGTTCCATCAATCATATCCTTAGGCTCTTGGAGGCAGTCCATCTGCCTACTGAGGTTTCAGTCTCCCATTGTAAAGGACATCAAAAAGTGAGCATGGAAGGGGCCTGCGGGTACCATGCAGCTGATCAGGCAGCTAAGAGAGCAGCATTATAGAATAATGACTTAATAGGAGTTGCCATCTTAGTTCCACAGACTAATTTTCCAGAAACTCCTTCATATACTGAAGTTGAGACTCTTAAAGCTAAGAGTGAGGGCTTTCAAGAACCACCCCTTTTTTAGGGGTGGTTCCTAAAGGAGGGACTCCTTTTTCTGTCTGAGAACCTCCAATGGAAGTTGGTTAACTCCTTACATGCCACCATTTAGAGAAGAAGGTCCTCCAAAGATTACTAAAAAGGTCCTTCAGAAGAACAGGCCTCCAAATGACTATAAGGCAAGTGGTCTTCTCTTGTCCCACTTGCCAGTTAAACAATTCCCAAGGAGTTCAAAGACCCAGCTGGCCCAGCCCGTCCAATGACATGGGACATACCTAGGAGAGGGCTGGCAGATGGACTTCACCCAGATGTCAGTTTCTCAAGGGTATAAATACCTATTGGTCATGATAGACACATTCACAGGATGGATTGAAGGCTTTCCCACCAGGACTGAGAAGGCTGAGGAGGTGGTAAAAAAAAAAAAAAAAAAAAACTGCTCCATGAAATCATTCTGAGATTTGGTCTCCCCAGGTCATTACAAAGTGACAATGGGACATCATTTACTTCTAAGGTCACCCAAGGGGTCTCGAAAGCATTGCTGCTAAGTCACTTCAGTCATGTCAGACTCTGTGCAGCCCCATAGATTCGAAAGCATTGGGCATTACTTATTATGGACACCACTATACGGACTCTGAGGCCTGAGACTAGCAAGAGGGGGCAGCTCAAGGCCCCTTGCCACCCGAGTTCAGCAGGAAGTAGCCAGAGAGACCTCGATGCCCCTATTCCCAAAGAATTAGACCTCCCATCTCTTGAGGAGGGGATGTCAGGTAGTTAGAATAGGAAAAGGAAGTCCTGAATGGTGGTAGCTAAAAGACAATGCAGTGAAAAGCCCACGAAAAAGGAATAAAGGAAGGTCCAAGGACCAGAGTGAGAACCTCAGGTGAAGCAACAGCCCTCCTGGCTAGCCCAATTTACACAGGGAAGGCTCAAGGGGAGGAGAAAAAAACATATAAAAGAGGAGCCAACACTGAGCTTCAGGCCCCTCTTCTTTTTGTGTCTTTTGGGTGGGGGGTGGAGGCCCACCCTCACACCTCGAGGATGTGATTTCCTTCGCTTGCCAAGTAAAACTGAGCTATAACACTGGTCTATCCATTGCTTCAAATTTTTGCTGTTGCAAGACAGAACCAAAGAAACTACAAACTCCCCTGACAGAAGTGTTCTGGAAAACTTCTACTTGTAGGCACATGGAGGGTGCACAGAACACTGTAAGTCAGGCCCGTATAAATCTGCCATGGGAAAGAGCAACTGGGCCTTGTTAACCCAGTTGCTCCAGGGGCTTCTCTGTTGACAATTCTAGATCTTCGCCTTTCTTCTCACATCCCTTAAACACACTCATCCCAGTGCTTTCTGTTTCAACAAATTAAGACCATAAACATGATATCAACTCAATTGGCATTAACATTTATTTGAGGGTCTGCTTCTGGAACCAATCCTGGTGCCAAAGCTGTATCAATGTGTCCAGTTAGGAAAGCAGAAAACTCTATGTTTCAAATAAAATGGATTTAATTCAGAAAATGGGTTATAGGATAGTCGGGAGCCACAAGGGCATACTGAGATCACAAAGAGCATTAAGCCTCAAAAGGGCTGGGAGAGTGAAAAAAATGCGGCAGGGTAGCCAAAACGGAAGCCTGAGCAAAAGAGCCCCCCAGGGTTGTGACTTAGGCCTCTGAGGACAGGATACAGCACAGTGGTTGCTCAGAAGCCAAAGCTCACACTCACTCTGCCAAGAGAGCGCTCAACTGCTGCCACCGTTGCTTCCTCTGATGCATGAAGCAAGCCTGGAGCCCCGAGCGCCTATAAGCACCTGGCCAGTGGAGCCAACTGTGTGACACGCATAACAGTAATGAGAACTGCAAAGAAAGGCTCCTCCCTTTTTCCTGTGTTCAGATTTCTGTGACAGAAACTTTAGGGAAGCTACATATCAAGGGACTTGGAGAAACTGAATTTGCAAAGGCACAGTCCCAACATCACAGAGCAGACTATGAAAGTGTAAACCATGACAACAGATCAATATTAAGAGCAAAACTGTAGGGAATATGCTATGCACAGACCTGTACTATAATTAACATGGCTTCCTTGAAAAATAAGAATGACTTTCTTATCACCCCCAAGCGAAGGGCTGGGAGCAATAAAAGGGACATCTTGGAAAGACATCTTGAAAACAAGATGTTGAAATACTGATGTGAGTGACAGAAAACCATTACTGACTGTTCCCATAACCAGAGCCTTGAGGGAGTTGCTGAGACAGGAATCACTAGCCGAAGGGCTACAAAGTTATGAAAGGCCTGAAGCTTTGACACTGAGGGCTGTGCATTGTGTATCTTTATCCCCAATCTAAGATTGTAAAGAACAGATATCTCTAGAGCATGTACAGGAAGTAGATGTTAACAAGAAAAGGTATGCTAGGATTAGGATCCGAGCTTTTGCCTGTGAATGGCATCAGCCCCATGATCCCCAGTTTCTTTCTGAGTCTTATTTTTCTTTATTCTTCTGCAGCACAACTCCCTCAGGTCAGTTCATTGTTGGGCTGGTCTCAGCACCAAACATTTATACCTATTTAATGCCAAGCTCCACTCATCCCGACTTCCTTCGAGGAAAGGACAGGGCATCTCTCTGCATCTGCTCTGTCACTGTCCATCTGCTCTTGCGTGCTGTGTGCTTTATCCAGGAGAGACCTTAGCATCTTAATCATAGCTGTTTTAAATTCCCAGTCCAGTAATTCCAGTATCTTTGCCATATCTGAGTCTGCTTTTGAGGCTTACTCTGTTGTTTTTCCTTATGCGAATAGTTGACTCATTGGAAAAGTCAATCTGATGCTGGGAGGGATTGGGGGCAAGAGGAGAAGGGGACGACAGAGGATGAGATGGCTGGATGGCATCACTGACTCGATGGACATGAGTTTGAGTGAACTCTGGGAGATGGTGATGGACAGGGAGGCCGGGCATGCTGCGATTCATGGGGTCACAAAGAGTCGGACATGACTGAGCGACTGAACTGAACTGTTGCTTTTAGTATAGTTTGTAATTTTTTCTTGATATCTGGACATGTTATATTGGGCAAAAAGGAACTGCTGAAAATAGGAATGCAGTGGCGAGGTGTGAGAGAGGGGAAGATTCTATGGTTCTACAGTCTTTCAGTGAGCTTGGGCCCCTGCACCGTGCACTTCATCAGGGCTTCTCAGCCCACCTCTCAAGCCCCCTTAGGTGGGACAAGATGGCTAGAGCTGGCTGGGGTTGGGTGTTTCCCTTTGCCCAGATAATCTAGGCTCTCATGAAAACCCCAGAAGGTTAGGCTTTGGTGAACTAGCTTCTCTGAGGGAAGGCATTGTTGTTGTTCAGTTGCCAAGTTGTCTCTTTGCAACCCCATGGACTGCAGCACACCAAGCTTCCCTATGCCTCACTGTCTCCCAGAGTTTGCCCAAGTTCATGTCCACTGAGTCGGTCATGCCATCCAATCATCTCATCCTCTGTTGCCCTTCTCACGCCTTCAATTTTTCCAGCACCATGGTCTTTTCCAATGAGTCAGTTCTTCACATCAGGAGGCCAAAGTATTGAACTCATTTCCAATGAGTTGGCTCTTTGCACCAGGTGACCAAAGTTAGCTTCAGCATCAGTCTTTCTAATGAGTATTTAGGGTTTATTTCCTTTAAGACTGATGGGTTTGATCTCCTTACTGTCCAAGGGACTCTCAACAGTCTTTTCCAGCACCAGTTCGCAAGCATCAAGTCTTCGGCACTCTGCCTTCTGTATGGTCTGGGTTTCACATCAGTACATGACTAGTGGAACCATCAAAGGCCTGTTAAGAAGAACAAAATATACTGGCCTATTTCCAAAAGGCTCTTCTCCCCTTGCAAGAAGCAGGAGGGGATTTTTCTCCAATAACTGAGAATTTGGTCAAGATCCAGGAGACAAAACTCACAAAAGTGTGGGGGTTTCCTTCTGACTGGATCCCCCCCTGAAGTTGTTTAACTCCCTCAGTTTTTAACTGAGCCTCAGCAATTCATCAGTTACAATTCAGGTCTTATTCAAGGCTGGTTCCTGCAGACGTTGCTACACCAGTAAGTTGTGATGCTTTGTATTCACCTGTTGACTTCTCCAATTTGGAGGAACCATTCTGCCCTGAGACCTCATTTCTCTTATGGATCTATGAAGAGTTGATTTCTCAGTTTATTCAACATTTTACTTGCTGTTAGGATGGTGTGGTGACTTCCAAGCTTCTTGCATGACAGACTGAAAACCAGAAGTTCTCTGACCTCTCTTTGCATACTCTTTAAATCTATACATTGAGTCCTTTTATATTGCTTATTACATTCCCAACTGGACATTCCTCTCAGAATATTTCAAGGTTATCTAGAATTCAACATGTTCAAATCAACTTCTCCTGTTAATCAATAAAACTGATTTCTCCCACTCATTTGCACTGAAACACTGGAGTTTTTCAGATTTTATCACATGTACTTTAATTTTTCCTTTGTAATTTCTCTTTTCGTCCTTTGCTACTTTCACTAAGTCCTGGGGCTAGAGCAGTAAACAGATGAGTGTGGGCTTTGGAGCTCAATTGTTCAAATCCTGATTCTGCCCCATGCTGGCTGAAGAACTTGGTTTTGGGCCTCCATTTCCTCATCTGTAAAAAGGAATACTCTACTGCATCGGATTGATTTGAGAATTTTTGGTAAATATAAAGCACTTAGAACAGTGCCTGGCAGATACAAAATATACATAATTGTTAACTACTAGTATTATCATTATTATTCTTTATTAAAAACTTTGGGGACTTGCTAGAGGTCCTTCCAATGCTGGGGGTGAGGGTTAAGAGTTCCCTTTCCATCCCTGGTTGGGAAGCTAAGATCCCACATGCCTCTTGGCCGAAAACCCAAAAGAGAAAACAGAAAAAATACTGTAACAACCTCAATAAACACTTTAAAAAAAAGAACTTTGGAGAAAACTTCTTAGAAACTTATCACAATCTGTTTTTTAATCTAATATCTTCAGTTACCCATCTACAAAAGGTGATGTATGATAATATTGCACTAATAAAAATTAAACCAATGTAAATAAAGCACTAATAAAGTAATTACTCAAGAAAAGTTGTTATGTAATGTGATGATCAATAAAAATAATTCTATCCTGTGGAAAATCACCATAGTCTTCTTCATCATTAAACAACAGTTTTCAGTGTGTAGATCACATCTTTCCTTGGTACATACTTTCATATTATTGAAGTGTGGAATTCATGCCATTTTGCATTACTTTAAACATTGTATATGATATCTCTTAAATGCAGAATCTAAAAACATGATACAAATGAACTTACTCACAAAACAGAAATAGACCCACAGACATAGAAAATAAACATGGTTACCAAAGGGGAATGGGGAAAGGGATAAATTAGGAGTTTGGGATTAATAGATACACACTACTATATATAAAGTAGGTAACCAACGAGGACCTACTCAATATTTTGTAATAACTTACAAGGGAAAAGAATCCAAAAAAGAAAAGATAGATAGATATGTATAACTGAGCCACTTTGCTGTATACCTGAAATTAACACAACATTGTAAATCAACTATACTTAATTTTTCAAAAATCATTACTTAATATTTTTGTGTCTGTATCATCTCAAAAATTATATTTACATAGCATTTCACCACACTGAACCACAATATTTCACTAAAACACCTATATTCAGTTAAGTTCAGTTCATTCCCTCAGTCGTGTCCGACTCTTTGCGACCCCATGAATCGCAGTACACCAGGCCCCCCTGTCCATCACCAACTCTGGAGTTCACCCAGACTCACGTCCATCTAGTCAGTGATGCCATCCAGCCATCTCATCCTCTGCCGTCCCCTTCTCATCCTGCCCCCAATCCCTCCCAGCATCAGAGTCTTTTCCAATGAGTCAACTCTTCGCATGAGGTGGCCAAAGTACTGGAGTTTCACCTTTAACATTATTCCTTCCAAATAAGTCCCAGGGCTGATCTCCTTCAGAATGGACTGGTTGGATCTCCTTGCAGTCCAAGAGACTCTCAAGAGTCTTCTCCAACACCACAGTTCAAAAGCATCAATTATTCGGCACTCAGCCTTCTTCACAGTCCAACTCTCACATCCATACATGACCACTGGAAAAACCATAGCCTTGACTAGACGGACCTCTGTTGGCAAAGTAATGTCTCTGCTTTTCAATATGCTATCTAGGTTGGACATAACTTTCCTTCCAAGGAGTAAGCATCTTTTAGTTTCATGGCTGCAATCACCATCTGCAGTGATTTTGGAGCCCAGAAAAATAAAGTCTGACACTGTTTCCACTGTTTCCCCATCTATTTCCCATGAAGTGATGGGACCAGATGCCATGATCTTCGTTTTCTGAATGTTGAGCTTTAAGCCAACTTTTTCACTCTCCACTTTCACTTTCATCAAAAGGCTTTTTAGTTACTCTTCACTTTCTGCCATAAGGGTGGTGTCATCTGCATATCTGAGGTTATTGATATTTCTCCCGGCAATCTTGATTCCAGCTTGTGTTTCTTCCAGTCCAGCATTTCTCATGATGCACTCTGCATATAGGTTAAATAAGCAGGGTGACAATATACAGCCTTGATGTTCTCCTTTTACTATTTGGAACCAGTCTGTTGCTCCATGTCCAGTTCTAACTGTTGCTCCCTGACTTGCCAGACATCCTGGAATGTGAAGTCAAGTGGGTTTAGAAAGCATCAGTACGAACAAAGCTAGTGGAGGTGATGGAATTCCAGTTAAGCTATTTCAAATCCTGAAAGATGATGCTGTGAAAGTGCTGCACTCAATATGCCAGCAAATTTGGAAAGCTCAGCAGTGGCCACAGGACTGGAAAAGGTCAGTTTTCGTTCCAATCCCAAAGAAAGGCAATGCCAAAGAATGCTCAAACTACCGCACAATTGCACTCATCTCACACGCTAGTAAAGTAATGCTCAAAATTCTCCAAGCCAGGCGTCAGCAATATGTGAACCGTGAACTTCCTGATGTTCAAGCTGGTTTTAGAAAAGGCAGAGGAACCAGAGATCAAATTGCCAACATCCCCTGGATCATGGAAAAAGCAAGAGAGCTCCAGAAAAACATCTATTTCTGCTTTATTGACTATGCCAAAGCCTTTCACCTACATATTAAGATCATTCAAGTTTGGAACTCAGGGAAAACTGTCAAGAAAATCTGCATGGCTTTGCCTTAACACTTCTCTGAGATTATTTCCTAGCACCTTTCACAAGATCTACAAACAAATATTTTAAACATTCTCTACATGTTTTTTTAGGTCATGGTCAAGAGTCAAAGTTGCCAAAATATTTTCTAATTTAGGGGAAAAAGAGATAACTTTAACTCCTTCACTAACTTAGGCTTCAATGTCAAAGTAAAGTATTAAGTAAATACTTGATTTATGGTATTGGATTTGAGCAGATTAAACATATTGCCATAGCAACTTAAATGTTTGGCTATTACTAATCTTTCTGTTTATCTGCCCAAACCACACAATAGTTGAAGCTGTTAGATTATTTATGCAACCATGGGAAGTATTGGTATCTTTTTCCTTTCCGAATATCTTTTAAGTAAATATTGACCACATTGCTTTGCCAAGTCATTTGGCCTATAAAATAAGGAATTTGAATTGGATTTCTAATCTCCTTGCTAGATAAAGTATTCTTTGTCAAGCCTTATATAATGTGGGGGCTACCTTTGTGGACAGATAAATATCTTACTCAAACCCTGTTCTGCCCTGATTTATTTTTATAAAGTAATGGGGAAAATATAGGCTTCTGAATTGAGCAGACCTGGCTAGAATTCTGCCACTGCCACTTTCTAACTTCATGATACCATTAAAGATGGTATAACTCTACACCTGCTAAACCTCAACCCTCTGTTTTATACTAATTATTTCATGACTGGGCACCTGATATAGACTGATGTTTGCATTTCCCAAAATTCATAAGTTTGAACCTAGTCCCCAGTAGCTGGTATTTAGAGGCAGGGCCTTTGGGACATGATAAGGTCAGGAGGGTAGAGCTAGCATGAGTGAGATTAGTGCTCTTATAAAAGAGGCCCTAGAGATTTCCTTGCTCCTTAACCCATGTGAGGACACAGTGAAAAGATGGTCATCTATGAACAGGAAGTAGGCTCTCACCTGACACCGAATCTGCCAGCACCTTGACTTTGGAGTCTCCAGCCTCCAGAACTGTAAAAAATTAACATTTTCTGTTTAAACTACCCAGTCTATGATATTTTTTATATATTAATAGCAGCTGAGACAGAATAAAATAATATCTGACCCAACTGCTTGACAGAAAGACTTTAATTAAAAGACAGAAGCCAAGGCCAGGCTATGTTCAAACAGAGAGGGAGAATCAAAGATGTGAAATAGTCAGTTAGCCCTGATATTCCATATGCAATTCACTTCCATATGCAAGCCCTTTGATGCTTATGTGATTGTCTATTATATTTACACCCTAACACTCTTATTAATGGGCTTCCCAAGCAGTGCTAGTGGTAAAGAACCTGCCTGCCAATGCAGGAGATGTAAGAGATGCGGGTTTAATCCCTGGCTTTGGAAGATCCCCTGGAGGAGGGCATGGCAACCCAGTCCAGTATTCTTGCCTGGGGAATCCCATGGACAGAGGAGCCTGGTGGGCTATGGTCCGTAGATAGGGTCACAAAGAGTCGGGTACAACTGAAGGGACTTAGCATGCATTCATTCTTACTAACATCAGCCTGAGTATCTTGATGTTCTTGAAGCCAATATTTCTGATCTAGAAAGGATACTTAGGGACCTATAATTTCTGAGCTTCTCTTACTTAATCTATGAAATGGGAATAATAAGAGTATCTTCCTTGTAGGATTGCTCTGAGGATAGTAGGTGAGAATGCATGAAAAACTCCCAGTGGAGTTCTAGAAATATAGTAGATGCTCAGTTAATTGTGGCCTTTAGCTTCCTGCAAATTTATATCTCATAAATAAACCAACAATTTATTAAGAATTTACAGTATTGCCAATACCTTATCCTTCCATTATCCTATAAACAAGTCAACCCAACGAGTCTTTTGAATTGCTTGGAACATATCAGCCCTTTGATACCATCCAGAATCTCTGAGAAGTGGTCAGACTCCCTTTTTTTGCACTGCTGTGCTTCACGAGTCAAGGTGAGTGAGAGCAGTATGGTAGCCATTCAGTAGAAGTGGTGTCTAATCAATGTTTATAAGACCACAGTGAGACAGAAGACCTTTCGACCCTCTCTGCTGGGTGGACAGTGTAGCTGTAGTATGGCTTTCCATGTCTGCATATGTAAATTTGACAACAGACAGTGGTGTTGTTCCCTTGACAATTCTAGAGAAATATACCCTGTTTGTTAACATATGTTGACAGACTAAGTCTAATTAAGTAGTTGAATGAACCATATCCTCCAATTGTTGGTAAAAGACTTGAGATTTATTAAAAATCAAGCTCATATTCTCTTTCTCATACTCACTGCACTGAACAAATAACAATGGAAGTTCACAGTGAGTTTTCTTGAATAATTGCCAAAATGATCATTATTTAGTTTCTAACTGAAAGGTCTACAAAGCCTCCTCTGAGTTCTTCAGACAGGATGCTCTCTCTCTGATATAGAATGTTACAGATCGTCTGACTTGGTTTGCTGTGCCTTTTCCCCCCATAGATTATGAGTTTACTTTTTGGATGATCATTGTAGCTAATATTTATTAAAGGCCATCCTATTTGTCAGGATCCCTAAGTGCTTTAAAAAGATTAACTCATTTGTTCATCAAACAACCTTTCCAGGTGACAATACTCTTCATCTTCATTTTATAGATAAGGAAACTAAGGCCAAGGACAGTTTAACAACAAGTCCAATTCATACAGCTAGTAAGGACAGGGTCGGCTCGACTCCAAGGTCATGCTATAACCACGGCCTCATACTGCCTCTTCGCACGGGTAGACGTCATTTCTTATCCATCACTGTCACCCCATAGTACCCACTTGAATATCTGGAACAGGGAGGGTCTCAGTCAGTTTCGATTGATACTGTATGGAGCAGAAATGCCACTTTTGCTGTCACTGACTGGTGTCTGATTTCTCTGTTGTGAAGAGTGGGAGCGTGCTGGAGCAAACACATCGCTCGGGCTTGTAGCTCTCTCTGTCCTATGCCTTTTGTGCTGCTTTCTTACTCCTCCTTGCTAACTGTGTTATGTTGATTTGAAGTCGGAGCTCAGTTTATACAAAGGGAAAACAGAACTCTGAACATCCTATGTGGGAATGAGAGAGGAGAAATATGTAATCCAGAAAAAAAAAAAAAAAGGTACATGTAAGAAAATATTTAACTAATGAAGTCAAGATGTTATTTGAAATTAGCATATTGCAAACAAAGTTAATATTTGAGTGCTGGTTCAGTGCCCTGTTACTGTTGGTTTTACTAGGTCTAAGAATAAGCTGATGGGCAGGGCTTAAAGATCCCAGATCACATGTGGGTAACAGGATGGTGTTCAAGCATATAAGAATCTGTGCAATCTATCTCTTGTATGTACTTGAACAGGGAAGAGCCTGTAAGTCTGTAATTCACATCTCCTGCCAGCAGAGAAAAGAAGAAACATGAGCACAGCAGGAAAAGTAAGGCAATTTTTTTTTTTTAGAATTATTCTAATTAATGTAATACTCATGTTTGACTGCTCGAGAGACAAGCATTGGCTAGAAAGGAAAGTTTCCTTTATTCAGGAGGCCAGCTGCCGGGAGCCAGCATATTGCATTTTGAGTGCATATTGCATTTTGAGTGCATATTGCATATTGAGTGCAGCACTTTCCACAGCATCATCTTTCAGGATCTGGAATAGCTCAACTGGAATTCTATCACTGCCCATAGCCAGTGTGAGGAACTCCGCCCATGACAAAGGTCATGAGGAAGGAGGCTCGGCATACGCAAAGGCGGGATCAAGCCTCAGGAGTCCCCCATCTACCCCCAAAACCAGAGTCTGCCTACTTTCTGCTTTGTGCTTTCACCTACACCTCTGACTTTATGGGGGGCTGTCCCCCACTACCTCTCTCTGAAAAAAAGAGTTAGCTTACAGCTCCAGTTAATAATTCCTGGGTGTGACAGTGTTTAACCTACAAACTCCTTTGGAAATCCTCTAGCCTGCCTGAATAGGTTTTTCCGGCCACACGTGATTGTTCAGAGCCTCCCAACTGTGAGAGGCATGAGATGTTCTAAACTGTCTAAATACAGATTCCTTTGAGCAGTTAAAAGATTGATTAGAAATTGTATTGGTGAAAGGATTTTCACTTGTTGGGCCAATGTTTGCTGCTAAGTTTCCATATCCCTTATCTGCTGTGTCCCTGGCAGTGTATTGATTAATATAATTGGTGTAAGTAGTAGCTTTAATGTTTGTAACCTGGGACCCTTGAGTTAATTCTTTTTCTTGTTATAGCCCACCACACCTTTGCTCTGTAGGAATGCAACTTTATCTAATGCTTTTTGGAGGCTGGCGCCTGACTTTAGAATAATCACCTTTAGAGAAACAGGCCTCTGGGCCAGAAGATGATGCAAATCACCTAAGCTTTTGCATATGATAAGTTTGCAGGAAGAAAGCCTGGCTTGCTGCATGACTCTACCCCTTCCCCCATTATCCTCTATGCATAACTTAAGGTATAAAAACTACTTTGGAAAATAAAGTGCGGGCCTTGTTCACCAAAACTTGGTCTCACCATGTCGTTCTTTCTCTTACCTTCTGGCTGAATTATTCAGCCTCTTTTCTCCACTGAATTTCCTCACTGAGCTATCCTTATTTCAGCCGCTTTTCTCCACTAAATTTCCTCACTGAGCTATCCTCATTCTATTACTCTTTATATCCTTAATTAACGTTTAATTAAGCAATTGTTTCCTGATCCTCGCCGACGCCGTCCCCGCTTCGAATTCCCTGGATCCACCGGGGCTGGACCCCGGCAGCCAGCAACCTGTGTGTTAGTCGGTCAGTCGTGTCTGACTCTTTTGCAACCCCATGGACTATAGCTTGCCAGGCTCCTCTGTCCATGGAAATTCCCAGGCAAGAATATTGGCGTGGTTTGCCATTTCCTTCTCCAGGGGATCTTCCCGACCCAGAAATTGAATCCATGTCTCCTGCATCTCCTGAATTGGTGGGCAGATCCTTTACCACTGAGCCACCTGGGAATCAACCATGCAATATATAGAGATACACTATTTAATGAATAACAGAATTCATATATAAATTAGAAATAATTTATACTGAAATACAACTTAAGATATATGCTTCAATATACAAAGTATACTAAACTACAATTGAGAAGGGCAATACCTAAATATCTTTAAGAAGTATGTAGAGCATCTATATATATTAAAATCTATATTTCCTATATTAAGTAAATGTGAAATAGTTATAGCCAGTCATGAGTAATTTTCAAGTCTAATGTTAGAAATGAAATGTTTTTATCAAGAAGTTATGTCTATATTAAGATATCATAATATAAATGTGTTATTCTTTATAATATAACTTAATATTATTCTTTATAATATAAATGTTATTCTCTTTGATCATAATCATTCTTTTTATGAATATAGGAAAGTTAAATGTGACAAAACTTTTATTGACCTCAAAGCATTAGAATCATCAAGGCTAAGCAAACCGACTGAGATGCAGACGTTGAGAATGGACTTGTGGACACAGCAGGGGAGGGAGAGGGTGGGGTGACTTGAGAGAGGAGCACTGACGCATATACTGACGCATATCGTGTGTGAAACAGACAGCTGGTGCGACACCACACAGACAGCTGGTGCGACACTGCCGTAAAGCGCAGGAAGCCGAGCTCAGTGCTCCGTGGTGACCTAAATGGGTGGGATGGGGGGGGAAATGCGTAGTAAGAGGGAGATTCAAGAGGGATAGGATATATGTATACGTGTAGCTGATTCACAGTTGTACAGCAGAAACTAATACAACACTGTAAAGCAATTATACTCCAATCAAAAAACAAAAAAAATTTAAAGATAAAGCAAACCAGAATCAACATGCAAATTGTGATTTTAAAGTGTCCTATTATGGCACAATTTAGGGAATTCCCATAGAAATGTTATCTTCATGCAAAAGCCAACGTGATTTTACAAAACAAAAAAAAATAATAATAATACTGATACTGTTGGAACCACTATTTACACTGAGAACAGATATATTTGGTTCTAAGCCTTCCACAGACTCATGTTTATTTGTTCAATGTGCTTACAGGTACAGAGAAATACACGTGGTTGTTCAATACAATCAATTCATGTTGTTTAACTGCTTAATGGCAAAAGCCTGTGCAATTGTTTCTAGTAGGCTTGCTGTGTAAGGAGTGAATTGTGCAATATAATATCTTGCTATAATGGCAGGCCTGTATAGTGTGGCCTATATCAGGCCTATATATATATCAGGCCTATATCAATAAGACTGGTTGGAAACCATACAGATGATCAGTTGGCAGTTTTCTTATTTTAACTTTATTTTCATGCGTTGCTGATTGGCATTTACAGTAGCATATTACATTTCAAATGAAGAATACTTAAGAAAAAGAAAATTTTAATTTTTCAAAACTCAGAGTTCAGAGATCAAAAGGGTAGGCCAAATGCATTAATTAAATTTATGAATTACAGGCAATCAATCCCCCCTCCTCAGGTACAATGTCAATAACTGTTAGCTATATGATAACACTTCACTTATGTTTAACCTTCTGGCATTATATTTTCTTCAAATGCTAAATGACAATAGTAATAATACCTACTTTTGTAAGGTGGTTGTGAGAATTTAATAAACTAATACTGGAAAGCATTTAAAATAGTGCCTGGTACATAGAAATAACTCACTAAATATTAATCACTGCTATTATTGTTATCTAACTTCTAATCTTTTGTTAATCTTTTACTATCATCAAGTAGTGAAAGATAAAATGGTATTCATTCTTCAGACACCCAGGTTTGTAACTTTGGGAAAAGTACTCTCAACTATTGAGTCAGTTGAGCCTCAAGCTTTTCATCTGAAAAATAAGACTAATGATTCAGTAATACTACCCTGTGAAGTTTAAAAGTCAAACTCGTATTTCACCCAACACAGCCACTTGTGCCTGCTACATCATTGGCACCCCAAAATTCAATACCTCTCTACCATTAGTGTATTATATCCAAGCACTCTTATATTTCTTGTGGCATTGGCCATGATGAACACTTTGCAAAGTGGAAGGATTTGGTGTATATATAGTAAAAATAAATTATCAGATAAATTTCAATTGAATTTTTATCATGTTTGTAGTATGTTGTTAATTCTCTTTAGAAAAAACTCTCAATTACACCAGCTTTGCAAAAGTGAGGACAACCCTTATGTTACATTCCCAAGCACTAAACATATATGCTTAACTGTTATTTGTAAGAACATCTGTAGGTAAGCTATGCTAGCTAGAAAGTCAAACACAGTTCTCCCATTTTTAAGTGTGTGTGTGTGTGTGTATGTGTGTGTGTGTTTATGTGTGTGTGTAGTTTTAATCTCTACAATTTTAGGCTCAAATCCAATCTGAAAGAAATTTCTATTCATAAATTATATAACAAAACAGAGCTGCCAAATCTAACTTCCAAATGAGTGATGCAAACAAGGAGCCCATAGAAGAAATAGAGAGAGAAATCAAAAGAGCAGGCAAATAGAGAAAGAAATTCTAGGCTGGGAGGCTTAGGAATTCTAAAGTCAAATCATTTTGGCTTAAGTGGAGAATTGAGCAAGAGGGAAATGAATTTCATGTCAACAGACACTGAATCTGGTAGTAATATGATAGTGATTTAGAACTTCATGGACAAGACAACAGCTTTGGATAAACAACCAATTTCAGAACCACATTAGGAAATAGAACCTTCAGAGGGAAAAACAATGATGATCTTTCTTCATAGAAGAATATATTACATTTTTATCTCAATGTCTCCCTACAGTTAATTCTGTTTCTCTTTCCTTGTGTTACTGCCTTACACATTTTTATAAAAAGTCACTATTATTCTTTTTGCAAATCAGAGGTTGTTCATGTTCATGGAACAATATTAAGTTTCAGACATGGGGCTAGATGGTACATGTAAAAAGATTAAAGGCACATTCCCTGAATTCGAGGCTAGGGGGACAATGGTGTCATCTCTCTGCTCAATTTTCAGGTAATAAAATGCAAAGCAGCTGTGCTGTGGGAGCTCAATAAACCATTTTCCATTGAGGAGGTGGAGGTTGCACCCCCTAAGGCCCATGAAGTTCGTATTAAGGTAAAATTTTTTCCATTTCTATTTAATCTTAGGTTTAAATTTTTCAGAATGTAACAATGAAAGTAACCAAAGCACTTGTAATACAGTCATCCAGATAGTGGAATTACATTTGTTGTCAAGGGAAGCTGTAAATCAAAATTGTTAAATTTTTTAAAAAGAGACCAAAGAGTATGTACAGTATAATCCTAGTGAAACGAAGAAGAATTTATGTGGTGGCTCAGCAGTAAAGAATCTGCCTGCCAACACAGGAAACGTGGGTTCGATCCTTGCATTGGGAATATCTCCTGCAGAAGAAAATGGCAACCCACTCCAGTATTCTTGCCTGGAAAATCCCACGGACACAGGAGCCTGGTGGACTACAGTCCATGGAATCGCCAAGAGTCAGATACGACTTAGCAACTAAATAACAACAGCAACAACAAAAAAAAGTGCAAACGAATATATATCATTTAAAATCAATTAGCATTATGTGGTGGCACTTAGGTAACTTTATTTTCTTATCTGCATTTTCTATTTCTATCAAAAAGGCTGCATATTATATGACTTCAATAGTTCAGAAACAATTATTTCACAGATTACTCTGCATAAAAGGAAAGTGGAGTATTACCAGGCTGAATAACTTCAGGTATAATTTGAAACTGTATTTGGAAGTGTAGGAATTATTAGCAAAACGCTTTAAAATTCTTCAATGCAAATTCAGGAAAATGAGTATGTTAAGTCAATCTGAGGGTCATAGTCTTATCTGAATCTAATCAACCCCCCTTTACCCTATAGATGGTGGCCACAGGAATCTGTCGCTCAGATGACCATGTGGTTAATGGATCTCTGGTCACACGTCTTCCTGTGGTCTTAGGTCATGAGGGAGCCGGCATTGTGGAGAGCGTTGGAGAAGGGGTGACTACAGTAAGACCAGGTACAGAATTCACACTTAGGAAATGTGCCTTGGCTCAGGGCCCCAAGATGATGTAGCCTGGATAATGACACTGAAGCAATGAGAGATGACGTATTTAAGGCTGAGCTGGGACAGAGGTCTCTTTCTTTACCCGCTTCCTGCCTGACTCAGGCATATATGCATCCATGCACTACTGTATTCTCTACATCAGCAAGTATTTCTTGAGGACCTACTAGATGTCAGGCACCACGTTAGATCCTGGGAATACATGAGGATTGAAAGAGACCCAGTGTCTGCCAGGGTAGAGTTCATTATCAGTTAATTCCCATGTTAGTGTTGCCAAGCACTGTCTTCTACCAGGTCCAAAGAAAACTACTGATGAGACAGAAAAAACATGTCTAGACATAGTGGGGACAAACATAATCAGTGTTTTGAACCTGTTCAGGGCTGACTTCACACAGTGGGGATTGTGAGCTCTGGACTGAATCAACATAATCTCTTCTCAGGTGGGACGTGGAGCCCATTCACAGGTTTCCCCTTTGAATATATGGCCACTTTTCCTTCAGTTCAGTTAAGTCGCTCAGTCGTGTCCGACTCTGCGACCCCATGAATCACAGCACACCAGGCCTCCCTATTCATCACCAACTCCCGGAGTTCACTCAGACTCACATCCATCGAGTCAGTGATGCCATCCAGCCATCTCATCCTCTGTCATCCCCTTCTTCTCCTACCCCCAATCCCTCCCAGCATCAGAGTCTTTTCCAATGAGTCAACTCTTCACATGAGGTGGCCAAAGTACTGGAGTTTCAGCTTCAGCATCATTCCCTCCAAAGAAATCCCAGGGTTCAGAATGGACTGGTTGGATCTCCTTGTAGTCCAAGGGACTCTCAAGAGTCTTCTCCAACACCACAGTTCAAAAGCATCAATTCTTCAGCACTCAGCCTTCTTCACAGTCCAACTCTCACATCCATACATGACCACTGGAAAAACCAAAGCCTCTACTAGACAGACCTTTGTTGGCAAAGTAATGTCTCTGCTTCTGAATATGCTATCTAGGTTGGTCATAACTTTTCTTCCAAGGAGTAAGCGTCTTTTAATTTCATGGCCGCAGTCACCATCTGCAGTGATTTTGGAGCCCAAAAAATAGTCTGACATTGTTTCCACTGTTTCCCCACTTTTCCTTAAACGATGATTAAACGTGACTGGTTACCAATTTTCTTGAATATTTACTGTATCCTATTATTATATATTAATACAAATATTTTTAGAGGTAAACAGTGAATAAACAGAAAATTTCCATGCCATCATTGCATATAATCTCTTAAATGTTATTTTTCTGAGTCTTTTGGATAAGTAGCATAGATGATTAAAAATAAAAATTATGTTTAATTCTAAAAAATCACTTTAGCTAGTAGATTTGACCTCCCGACTTACAAAACATTTAATTGACCTGTAAACCAAAAACAATAAAATAAGTTGTCTGGTTTGAGTTTCAGCTCTTAATATTTCCTTTAGTTAGAAATCTATTAATAACAAATGACACCCCTACTTTTCACCCTGCTCCCTCCACCAGTAAAAATAAATTATCTACAAATCATCAGCTACAAACATTTGAAAGTCAGTTCCTATCCTAAAAGAAAGTATCTAACTCATTATTGACGGTTGAGGTTTTCAGAAGACTGTCTTAAATTCTTACTTGTCCTTTTTTTGTTTGTTTTCCTTAAAAAAGAATTAATTTTTTAAAAGAAGGATTCATTTCATAATAGAGATAAGGATAATCACTTTGAAAAGCCAGGAAATGGATGTTGAGGTTCTTATTTTTACTGTATTATTACTATTACTATTACTGTACTATTACTATAAACTATTAACAGATTATCTAGTGGAACTATGGCAGACTGCTCACAACTGAAATATATATTTATACTTATATTAGTAGTAAGACTATTTAAGGTTTAATTACTAAATATTAAATGAGATCATATCTATAAAATCCCTAAGAGAAAGGGCACACAATAAAAGAGAACTATCAACACAGTGGAACTACTTTTAAAAATCATGTTTTCCACATTTGCAATTTCTTTGGGCGTCTTCAGTATATATAAACTCAAACCGATAACAATACTGACAGCCAATGACCAAGACATAATGCTGACAGGACCCTATTCTTGGAGACTTCTCAAAGTCAAGTGCCTCTAATACATATGTATAAGCTTTAAGTTAACCAGTCCATTCTGTAGGAGATCAGCCCTGGGATTTCTTTGGAAGGAATGATGCTAAAGTTGAAACTCCAGTACTTTGGCCACCTCATGCGAAGAGTTGACTCATTGGAAAAGACTCTGATGCTGGGAGGGATTGGGAGCAGGAGGAGAAGGGAACGACAGGATATGAGATGGCTGGATGGCATCACTGACTCGATGGACATGGATGTGAGTCTGAGTGAACTCCGGGAGTTGGTGATGGACAGGGAGGCCTGGCGTGCTGCGATTCATGGGGTCGCAAAGAGTTGGACACAACTGAGCAACTGAACTGACCGAACTGAAGCTTTAAGTTCTTACTTAATTTCTTAATTCCTGTGTAGAAATTTAAGAAGAATCTGTTTTATCCTCATCCCCAGGTGATAAAGTCATCCCACTCTTTATTCCCCAGTGTGGAAAGTGCAATGTTTGTAAACACCCAGAAGCCAACCTTTGCCTGAAACACCAGTGAGTATCTGTTACTCTCCTTGGCAGTGAAGGAAGCTGCACGCTAGTTTTGCTCCTGTCTTATACCCGCTTGTGTTTGTGTGTTGCACTGACCAGGCTGAAGGAGCCTCAGGGGACCCTTAATGATGGTACCTGCAGGTTCACCTGCAGGGGGAAGCCCATCCACCACTTCCTCGGCACCAGCACCTTCACCCAGTACACAGTGGTGGATGAGATGTCAGTGGCCAAGATCCATGCAGACTCACCACTGGAGAAAGTCTGTCTCATTGGCTGCGGATTTTCTACTGGTTATGGGTCTGCAGTCAAAATTGCCAAGGTAGGAATAACAATGAGTGATAAAACCAGCTACACTCAGACTGTCACGAGCTAAAAGCAAAGCAATTTCTCACAGGAATCTGAGATCATTCTTCACATTTATTGGAAGCTTTCCCCTCTTCTACCATAATAGCATTGCTATGCTCCACAGAATTGAGGATGTTGATTAAAAGTAGAAGATACCCTCAGAAGGAATTCAGGGCATGTCCTAGAAAATGTATCTGTTACCACAAATGAAAAGCTATTGATAATTAGTTAAGAACAAGTAAAGGTGTTTTCCATAATTATTCTTCTGTACGTGTTCTTTGTGGTATTACTAAGTTTTAGACCTAGGAGTTCATTTTATCATTCATTTAGTGCCTACATGAGCCATGAACAATAGGTTCTGCTAAGTTTTGAGGAAGCAAAAGTAAACAAAATGAAGGGGCTGACTATGAGTTTAGTTCATGGATCCTCTACTCCCAGAATTAGGATCAACAGGAGATTCCAGAGCCTGACCTGATATCCTGATATACCTCCAAACTGAGGGTCACCAACATGCCCACTCCCTGTATCTCTACGAGGAAAGCAATAAGGCTTCGATGATGCATGAAGCATTTATTCCACTGCTATACTTCCTCCCCAGCCATGAACACACACACACACCCAAACTTCAATGTGGCAGGTTTTAAGGAGAAATTCTTTAAAGTCTTCTCTTCCTAAAAGGTTGGAAATCTAGTAGTATCCTTTTGTTTTATGGACTGACACCCAGAGACATAAAGCCATTTGCCCTACATCTTACAGGTAGTTAACATGACAACTGCGACTAGCCTCCTCAAAACTCCTGCTGAATGACAAACCACAGTAGATATTTACCAACACTTTTAAATCACAATCACAAGCCTCATCTTTTTCTAAGGTAAAAAAGTGGTGTTGTACCCCCACAGAATGTTTTCTTGGTACAGGAGGAACATTTTATCCACAGTGAAGTCTGACTATAACAGACTAGGTTTATTAAACAGTCCCTTAGGTAAGTTAAGCTATTGTGAGTGCGTGTTTTCCAAATTTCTGTGACCTTAGCACTAAGTCCCTTGTGCAATTGCATCATCTGAACAGATTGTCTAATTGAACCTGCGCACAGAGTGGAAGCCAAGGGTACTTGTGATAATGGATTTCATCCATTATTAAAATATAAACCAGCTTTTCATTGCATTATTTTTCATTTGTGTATTTTTTAAAGCAGAGATAAAGACCCATTAAGAACACATTGATCTCAAGCTGTATTATCTTAAAATTACCTGTTAAATTTCCCCTGTTGTTAAGTTTGCTTAAGCTGGGGATAACTCTTCTCTACTTCACAGCTTCTTTCTGCTCTCATTATACATCATGACTACTGAAAGTTTTTGAACCAAGGTGTTAATTATTGAGGGTTCAGTTGGATTATTTTCTCAGTCTCCTCTCTTCCATTTATTATTAATTTCCCTAGAATTGTGTTTGTGTATGTGTGATGGACTGAAGCTGGCATCAACAGATTTGAGGCACTAGATTTTCTTCAAGAGGGGAGTCACTAGCATCTAGAGCTCAATGGTCATCCAGTCCACTGGCTCCCAGCCTGGGTTTCCCGCTGGAGTCACTTGGAGACTTGGTCTTGCCTGCAGAGTTGTTGTCGTTGTTTAGTTGCTAAGTCGTGTCCTACCCTCTGTGATCCTATGGACTGAAGCTTACCAGGCTCCTCTGTCCATGGGAATTCCCAGGCAAGAATACTGGAGTGGGTTGCATATCTTTTTCCACTTACCGGCACAGAGTCTGATTTAATTGCTTATGGGCTGTGACCTGGGTATTGAGATTTTTTTTAAAGCTTCCTAGGTGAGTCTAACGGAGAAGGCAATGGCACCCCACTCCAGTACTCTCGCCTGGAAAATCCCATGGGCGGAGGAGCCTGGTAGGCTGAAGTCCATGAGGTCGCTAAGAGTCAGACACGACTGAGTGACTTCACTTTCACTTTTCACTTTCATGCATTGGAGAAGGAAATGGCAACCCACTCCAGTGTTCTTGCCTGGAGAATCCCAGGGATGGGGGAGCCTGATGGCCACCCGTCTATGGGGTTGCACAGGGTCGGACACGACTGAAGCGCCTTAGCAGCAGCAGCAGCAGCAGCAGGTGAGTCTAATGTCCAGGAACATTAGAGAAACACTAATCTAATTCAAACCCGTCATTTCAAGTGTGAGGTAGCTAAAGTCAAAAGAGGTTTTTACAAAAGGTTGGACATAATTTGAGTAACTTCTGAAAAAAACAAAGCATGGCGCTTTATACAATTTAGGCCCTTTCTAACAATTGTTGTTGGTGGTGGTGGTTGTTGAGTTGCTAAGTCATGTCCAATTCTTTGTTAGCCCATGGACTGTAGCCCACCAGGCTCCTCTGTCCATGGGATTTCCCAGGCAAGAATACTGGAGTGGGTTGCCATTTCCTTCTCCAGGAGATCTTCTGACCCAGGGATTGCACCCGCATCTCTTGCATTGGCAGGTGGATTCTTTACCACTGAGGCACCTGGAAAGCCCTTAACAATCATTACTTAATCCATTTTCACATTTTCTGAAAACACAGGTCACCCAGGGCTCCACCTGTGCCGTGTTTGGCCTTGGAGGAGTTGGCCTGTCTGTTATCATGGGCTGCAAAGCAGCTGGAGCAGCCAGGATCATTGCAGTGGACATCAACAAAGACAAATTTGCAAGGGCCAAACAGGTGGGTGCCACGGAGTGCATCAACCCTCAGGACTACGAGAAACCCATCGAGGAGGTGCTGAAAGAAGTGAGTGGTGGAGGTGTAGATTTTTCATTTGAAGTCATCGGTCGGCTTGACACCATGGTATGTATTTTGAAATGTGTCAAGACATAAGCTTCTGCATTCTAGAGTTTTCTTTAATGTGGCAGAATATAAGCATTATATAGAAAGAATATTTTTAAAACTATGATGATTTTCCATTTCCTATTTGTTACCTGGGTTGCTTAATTTATTATGATGAGGAATCTCATTCCATCAGTCAAAAACAAACAAACAAACAAAAAAAAAAAACCTGTCACGAGTACGAGTATCATGTCCTGTTTAGAGAGGGAGGGGGGGTTTACTGAGCCATCATAAATTTAATTTTTAGTTTTAAAAATTCAAACTCAAGTACATATAAAGAATATAAATTCTGTTCTCAAGTTGGCAAGTTTGATTTTTCAACACATTCTTAACAAAAAATGATTTAACAATATTTGTATGTTTTAATGAATTCTCTTTTTTCAAGACCATACTTGGACCAAAAAAAAAAAAAAAACCAATGAGAAACTTTAGGCTCCTTATCATTTTATTAACAGAAAATATGCCCCATTTATCACAGCAGACAGCACAGTGCCTGGTACATAAAAAGCATCCAAATCTGTGTGCTGAACTGAATAATTTAAAAGGTCAACAGGTTTTCCCACCAAAAAATTTTAAGTGATATGTATCTTGTAGTGTTGTTTGCGGATTACATGAGATGACACATGTAATATATTTAGCAACTGCCACCTGTCAGTGGTAAGCTCTTAATAAATGTTATCTGGTGTTGTCAAAAGGAAGTACCATTTCCAACTGTGCAAAACTTACATCATCTTTAAAATATACATGATATTTCCCTCCTCCAGGGGATCTTCCCAACCCAAGGATCGAACCCAGGTCTCCTGCACTGCAGGCTTTCTTTACTGTGTGACCATCAGGGAAACCCCATACATGATACTACTTTCAAATAATTACAGATATCATCAATTGCAACAGAGAACACATCTCTAGCTACATTCGCCCTAAGCAGAGTTCTCTAGAATCCTAGTGAATAAACCCCCAGAGACCAACACAATCACTCTCTTTAGGTTCTCCAGTAAGTCCCAGCAGTGCTGCTAACAGGAAGCAGCACCTTAAGAGTAAAGCTCTTTGCAGCCTTGACCAGGAACAGTTATTCCATAGACGACTGATGTTCCAAGGCTGTCGCTTTCCAAGGCTGTCACTTGCTCCTTATGCCATTTTTAATATGGTTTTTCCTCCATTTTCTCTTGTGGAATTGGATTATTTTAAGTATCTGATAGCCACATGTCCTGAGGTTCTCTGATCGTCCAAGTGTCATACTCCAAAATCAAAGGGTCAACTACTATATATTTCTAGGGTGGGGGGTGTTTTCCTAAACAACTTTCTTACTACACACATGTCTAAAAACCTGACTGGAGGGAAAAGGCTTTCTTTTTAAGTTACAGAGTAAAAATAAATAAAAGCTCACAGAAGGTCAAAGCACATTTAAAATATGCCCATTTTCACCAACAGCTATATGGCTTTTTTGGCCAACAGCTTGCTCCTTGGAAGAAAAGCTATGACCAACCTAGACAGCTTCTTAAAAAGCAGAGACATTACTTTGCCAACAAAGGTCCATCTAGTCAAAGCTATGGTTTTTCCAGTAGTCATGTATGGATGTGAGAGTGGGACTATAAAGAAAGCTGAGCGACGAAGAATAGATGCTTTTGAACTGTGACGTTGGAGAAGACTCTTGAGAGTCTCTTGGAGTACAAGGAGATCCAACCACTCCATCCTAAAGGAAATCAGTCCTGAATATTCATTGGAAGGACTGATGCTGAAGCTGATGTGAAGAACCGACTCATTAGAAAAGACCCTGATGCTGGGAAAGATTGAAGGCAGGAGGAGAAGGGGACGACAGAGGATGAGATGGTTGGATGGCATCACCGACTCAATAGACATGAGTTTGAGTAGGCTCCGGGAGTTGGTGATGGATTGGCATGCTGCAGTCCATGGGGTCACAAAGAGTCAGAAACAACTGAGCAACTGAACTGAATTAAACATCATTAATTAGAAGGCAAAGCAGATCAAAATCACAAAGGGATTATTACCTCATACCTCTTCAAATGAATATTATAAAAAAAAAAAAAGCAATAGCAAGTGTTGAAGAGGGTGTGGAAAAAAGGGAATTTTGTGCACGGTTGGTGGGAATATAAAACAGCCATTATGAAAAGCAGTGTAAATGCTCCTCAAAAGATTTAAGATAGATCTTTTATCATGTGATCCAGCAATCCCACTTCTGGAAATATATACAAAGAAAATAAACTCACTATCTTAGACATGTGCATCCCCATGCTCATTGCAGCATTATTCATAATAGCCAAGATATGGAAACAACCTAAATGTCCATATGGATGAATAGATAGAGAAATTGTGAGGTGTGTGTGTGTGTATAATATACATTTGTGAACTGTATATATGTATATATATGAATGAATATTATTCAGCCATAGAAAAGAAGTACTGACATTTGCAAAAACTTGGAAAAATCTGGAGGACATTATGCAAAGTGAAATAAGCCAGACACAGAAGGACAATTATTGTATGATCTTTCCTATATGTGAAGTCTAAAAAAATTCAAATTCTTAGAACCATTGAGTAGAACAGTGGTGGCCAGGGGCTGGAGGAAGTAGGGGAGGAATAATGGGTAGATGTCAGACGGTACAAACTCTCAGTTATGAGCAAGTTCTGGAGACATCCATGTACAGCATGGTTACTATAGTATTATTAACTATAGTTAATAATACTGTTAATAATACTGTTTTATATAACTCCAATTTGCTGAGAAGGAAGATCTTAAATGGTCTCACTGCAAAAAAAACTAGTAACTGTGTGAGATTATAAATGTGTTCACTTAATTGTGGTAATTATTTCACATGGCATATGTATATTAAATCATCACACTATACATCCTAAAAACTCATGGCGTACAACCTAAAAATAAACGATTTTTGTCAATCATACTTCAAAAAAACGGGAGTTCAGTTCAGTGCTCAGTCATGTCCAACTCTTGGCAACCCCATGACTGCAGCACACCAGGCCTCCCTGTCCATCACCAACTCCTGGTGTTCACCCAAACTCATATCCACTGAGATAGTGATGCCATCCAGCCATCTCATCCTCTGTCATGCCCTTCTCCTCCTGCCTTCAATCTTTCCCAGATTCAGGGTCTTTTCAAATGAGTCAGCTCTTCGTATCAGGTGGCCCTAAAGTATTGGAGTTTCAGCTTCAACATCAGTCCTTCCAAGTGAACACCCAGGACTCATCTCCTTTAGGATGGACTGGTTGGATCTCCTTTCAGTCTAAGGGACTCTCAAGAGTCTTCTCCAACACCACAGTTCAAAAGCGTCAATTCTTCTGCACTCAGCTTTCTTCACAGTCCAACTCTCACATCCATACATGACTACTGGAAAAACCATAGCCTTGACGAGATGGACCTTTGTTGACAAAGTAATGTCTCTGCTTTTTAATATGCTGTCTACGTTGGTCATAACTTTCCTTTCAAGGAGTAAGCGTCTTTTAATTTCATGGCTGCAATCACCATCTGCAGTGATTTTGGAGCCCAAAAAAATAAAGTCTGACACTGTTTTCACTGTTTCCTCATCTATTTGCCATGAAGTGACAGGACCAAATGCCATGATCTTAGTTTTCTGAATGTTGAGCTTTAAGCCAACTTTTTCACTCTCCTCTTTCACTTTCATCAAGAGGCTCTTTAGTTCCTCTTCACTTTCTGCCATAAGGGTGGTGTCATCTGCTTATCTGAGGTTATTGATATTTCTCCTGGCAATCTTGATACCTTATGCTTCTTCCAGCCCAGCGTTTCTCATAATGTACTCTGCTGCTGCTGCTGCTGCTGCTGCTAAGGCGCTTCAGTCGTGTCCGACTCTGTGCAAACCCAGAGACGGCAGCCCACCAGGCTACGCCATCCCTGGGATTCTCCAGGCAAGAACACTGGAGTGGGTTGCCATTTCCTTCTCCAATGCATGAAAAGTGAATAGTGAAAGTGAAGTCACTCAGTTGTGTCCGACTCTATGTGACCCCATAGACAGCAGCCTACCAGGCTCCTCTGTCCACGGGATTTTCCAGGCAAGAGTACTGGAATGGGTTGCCATTGCCTTCTCCAATGTACTCTGCATATAAGTTAAATAAGCAGGGTGACAATATACAGCCTTGATGTACTCCCTTTCCTATCTGGAGCCAGTCTGTTGTTCCATGTCCAGTTCTAACTGTTGCTTCCTGACATGCATACAGGTTTCTCAAGAGTCAGGTCAGGTGGTCTGGTATTCCCATCTCTTTCAGAATTTTCCACAGTTTGATGTGATCTACACAGTCAAAGGCTTTGCCATAGTCAATAAGCAGAAACAGATGTTTTTCTGGAACTCTCTTGCTTTTTCCGTGATCCAGCAAATGCTAGCAATTTGATCTCTGGTTCCTCTGCCTTTTCTAAAAGCAGCTTGAACATCTGGAAGTTCACAGTTCACGTATTGCTGAAGCCTGGCTTGGAGAATTTTGAGCATTACTTTACTAGCGAGTGAGATGAGTGCAATTGTGCGGTAGTTTGAGCATTCTTTGGCATTGCCTTTCTTTGGGATTGGAATGAAAACGGACCTTTTCCAGTCCTGTGGCCACTGCTGAGTTTTCCAAATTTGCTGATATCTTGAGTGCAGCACTTTCACAGCATCATCTTTTAGGATTTGAAATAGCTCAACCAGATTCCATCACTTCCACTAGCTTTGTTCATAGGGATGCTTCTTAAGTCCCACTTGACTTCACATTCCAGGATGTCTGGCTCTAGGTGAGTGATTACACCATCGTGATTATCTGGGTCATGAAGATTTTTTTTTGTACAGTTCTTCTGTGTATTCTTGCCACCTCTTCTTAATATCTTCTACTTCTGTTAGGTCCATATCATTTCTGTTCTTTATTGAGCCCATCTTTGCATGAAATATTCCTTTGGTATCTCTAAAATTCTTGAAGAGAACTCTAGTCTTTCCCATTCTATTGTTTTCCTCTATGTCTTTGCATTGATCATATGTTTATATCTTTCCTTTTCTCCTTTGCTTTTCATTTCTCTTCTTTACACAGCTATTTGTAAGGCCTCCTCAGACAGCCATTTTGCCTTTTTGCATTTCTTTTTCTTGGAGATGGTCTTTAGGGTAAATGTATATAAATTAGGAAAAAGGTGCCCATTTAAATGGGCAGTAGAAATATGGATCCATTAAAAAGGAAGACCATCAAGAGGAGAAGAGAGAAATATTGATGATATAACTGACCATATATCTGGTTCACCATCAAAATACCTGGTTCAAAGTACTTAGTGCAAGATATCTACTTAATAATTAAATGAACTAACCATTTCAGATTGCTCTGGGGTCACATGATGATAAACGTTACCTTTATTTGAAGAATCAGATTATATATGTGTAATGGTATTTTCATCTTTATTATTTTCTAAAGAAGATTTATGTACATAAAACATACAATTTCATTCATCTACCGTTTCATTCAAAATATTTTCTGGGCATCTTCTAAAGCCACATGTAGTGGCTTTAGGAAATAATGGGAAGTGAAGAAAAAGCCAATCTCTTCCAGCCACACACTCACAATTTAACTAGATCCATAGCACATGATACTGTGTTTCACAAATGGGGACTACCAGAGAATCCACTTTAATGATGCTACATATTAATTTTATTCCAGATGTCTGCCTTGCTGTGCTGTCAAGAAGCATATGGTGTAAGCGTCATTGTAGGAGTATCTCCTCATGCCCAAAATATCTCTGTGAACCCCATGTTGCTGTTGACTGGACGTACCTGGAAAGGAGCTATTTTTGGTGGTACGTGGCAACCTACTCCAGTATTCTTGCCTGGAGAATCCCAGGGACAGAGGAGCCTAGTGGGCTGCTGTCTATGGGGTCGCACAGAGTCTGACACGACTGAAGCGACTTAGCAGCAGCAGCAGTTAGGCTTGAGCGCTAAATTCTTACTAAGGTCAGGAATTCTTCCCTTTTGCAAGTGACAAGGCAAGGGTTTAAAATGCAATGTAGTTAAAAATACACTAAGATTCCTTTGTATCTAGAGGCTCCAAATCAACTAGATGTGGAACTAATGTACCCAAAAAGTCCCAAGGTAGACTTTAGTGGTGTCCCCATAAACTGACTAGGATCTTTCAGCATCATCTCTTTTGACACTGGTGACTGCATAATGCACTGAGATGCCTAGGAGGATCCAGGAAACCCATAGCAACAATTTATGTCTGCACTCACTGCCCAGATGTCGACAACTACTGAATCTCTTCTTGACTCTGAGAACAACCATCTACACTATAACTTCTCTATGAGGGAACTAATAACCAAAGGCTCTGGTTTGTTGGGCGGGGAGATTTTTTTAAAAGTCAAATCACTTCAAAAAGATATTGAAACATACACTCTTATTAACCTCAGCAACAGTAGTCTGTGGACACTTTATAAACTTTCATTTAAATTTTATGTAGAAAGTCTTGTCTCTAAACCTCTGCTTATATCTGGATGAATCTAACATTGATGTCACTTTCTTTTCAGGCTTCAAAAGTAAAGAATCTGTCCCCAAACTTGTGACTGATTTCATGGCTAAGAAGTTTTCACTGGATCAGTTAATTACCCATGTTTTACCACTTGAAAAAATAAATGAAGGATTTGACCTGCTTCGCTCTGGAATGAGGTAGATTTTAAGTTTTGGTGGGGTTTGACTAACAGAGAAAAAGAGGTTGAAGGATGAGAGAAAGGCAAGGATGGATTGCCTTGGTTTTCCATTCCCAGTTCAGTCTCTGCATGTAGAACACATAAGATTATATTGCAAGAAACTAAAATGCTTTGTATTTCTTGTTCTGCTGAAGCTAAATTATGTTGGTCACAGCAAATCTGAATGATCAGACCCTCTGCCATCTTCACAAGAATATTCTCTGCTTTGCAAGGAAAAAGAATCAGAGACATATAGTCATATAACATGGAGTTATCCCAGTCCCTGCCTGGCCACTTAAAATGGTTGACTATTAATAGCTACAAATTTAAATTACATTCCAGACATCCAAAAAACTCATTATGGAAGTCAGTGGAGCTATACAGGCATCATTTTCTATGCATATATTACTTTTTTCAAAAAATGCTGACTATTATTTTTACTCTTATTTTTCCATCTACAATGGATTTTTCACAAATAAAAATTATTGCAAAGAGGAAGGGTACAAAATGCTATTTTAAATGTTTAAATCTACATTTTCTTCAAAACTTACAAAACAAAGTCAGTTTCATTTTCTACCTTTAATATTAATCTTTTACAAACACCTAAAAAGAAGAATTTCATCACTTGCATTTATAAATGAGACACAGTTAGTTATAGGTAGTTTTACCTAACTCCCACCTTCTTGTTCCACAGTCTCTGCTTTCTCTGTGACTTCACACTTCTGCTCATCAGGTTTTTTGGTTTTAAACACTATTTCTTGAGCAGCTATACACATAATATATACTAGACACTTAGTCTGATAAATATAATTGAAGAAGGAAAGAAACTAGCATCCAAACAGTACCAGATCACATCCTTTCTAAAAAGCAGTTTGGTCATATGTATAAGAAACCTCAAAAAAAGAAACGTAGATCCTATGTCCCAACAGTTACATTTCTCAGAATCTATTCTACAGAAATTATGAGATATGCAAATGAACATATCTTTAAGCATGTTTATTATCTATAACAGCAAAAATTGGAAACATCCTAAAAGTTGAACATTAAAAGAATATTAAATAAATTCCAAACATTACTAGAAATTAATTAAGCCATTTAAAAGGAAATGATTTCATTAAATTGGGAAATTCTCCTGATGTAATTTTAGGTTATAGAGTAGAGAATACAGAACTTATATATATAATACTGTTCCAAGTTTTCAATCAGAGCAATAAAAACTTAACATATGTTTAGAAAAAAGATAATCAAAATTCAAGAAAATATTAACATTGATTATTTCTAAGTTGTGGGATTACAGGTTATTTTTACTTTCTTCTTTATATTGTTCTTTAGTTCCTAAATTATCTATATACATTTTTTCATATATATGTATATATATACACACACATATATACATATATACTAATAATTTTTTAAGATACATAGATCATCTTTTTCTAAACCATTTATCCATCAGAAGATGGTTTTTAGAAAGGACATTAGTTCCAGTAAAATGTTACATTTCTGATCTTCCAAAGAATAAAGTCTCTCCAAACACAAATCAACTTTTTTTCTACTTTTAAGTTTTCTTAAGCATTTCTTTATCTAAGCTCTGTTAAAATTTTAGCATGGTCTTAACTTTATTACATTATCAGCACTTTTAGGCACATTATCTATCATCTTGTAATTTGTGCAACTTTCTATTTGGATTTAAATCCCAGGAGCCCACACTAGATGTATGTTTTAAAGTAAGGTACAAGTCTCTCTAAATCTCTGCATCTATCATCTCTACAATGGAAATAATATTAGAACCTGCCACATAGTGTTGTTTAAATAGAGGTTTAAATGATTAAATACATGATGAGGCTCTACAGAGTGACAGATAGCATGAACTTATTACATGTAATTATCAATTGTTATTTTGTATTTGTTATTGTATAAGGAATGTAGACTCTCAAAAATGATATTTTGAAAATCTAATACACAATGAAGCCTAAATGATAGTCACACTCAGAACGTTATAATTGAGATTCAGGTTGGAGAAAGACAACAGAAAGAAAAGATGAGCTGACCTTTTACTTGACTTGAGTGCATTAGGAATGGGAATGGAATAGCAGGAAACAAACACAGCTTTTCAAAGAGACAAACTGAATGCTCTTTGTACTCTCCCATGGAAGAGTGTATATTATCTAAACACTAAAACAATTTCTATCTTTTATTTTCGGTTTCAGTGTCCGTACCATCCTGACATTTTGAGACCATACACACACCTTCACTTCTGGCAGTCTTCTGCCTCCTCTATCATCTGAAACATCAGCCAAACATCATCAATAATTCTGTCCTTCAGAGGTACTACCAATAAATTGCACATGGGAGCTTTCCAAAAGAAATAAAAATCAATGTGAAATCATTTTTCAAGCAAATTTTAAAAATTTAAGTGAGAGCTAGATAAACCATCATATGTGTAATTGAGTCTAATAAAGTCTTCTTAATCATTCTGCTCATGTTGAATCATGTCACCTTTCAGACTAAGGAATGGTATTTCTTTTGACTTCTTGTACTTTTTGTGTCTTTGCCACCCTTAGTCTTTTAGCCGTAGTCATTGAGAAGGACCTTATTATACTTCCCCTCAACATATATGTGATGGTGTATTGTACTCAAAATTGTCTACCTGTATGTCCACTGTCTGTATTTTCCTCTTTAGGAAATGTAGCAAAACCCTACAGTAAAAACTATAGTTTGAAAAAGAATACACTCTGATTTATAAGTGGAGAAGGTCCAGAAATTCTAAATGAAGGAAATTTTTTAAGGTAAATATCACACGTTTAAGGTGAAGGGAAGTGTTTTTATACTACATTTTCACACTACATGTGATAAATGTGAAGTTTGAATACTAAATCTGAAAACTGAACTATTCTTAGAATCATATTCCAAAAAGTCTAATTTTTACTCAAGAAAGAAGTTTATTGGTTAAAAGATCTTAATTATTATCATTGCAACTGTAGTTAACTGAAAATGAGCCATAAGGTAGCTAAAAAGTAATATGGCAACTTGAAGTCTAGGGATGGGAATAAAGCAGCTGTGGACACAGCATGTAAAATGGGTAACTAAGAAATGGCACAAACATCCAAAGCAATGGATTTTCTATGCACATACACATATAGATGTATGTTTTTGCAAAAGTATTTTTGAACGAGAACTTTTCTATTAACTACCATGGCTTAAGTCTGCAACCCCGAAATATTTAATCGTTTTGAACTTGTGAAAGCCTATGGTACCCACTTGTTAATCCTTTCTCTAAGGAAGATTTACATTTTGAGCTTCATCTCTAAATGTGTAATGAAAGCTTATTCATGTAAAGAGTTTTAGCTTAGTTTAGTTTAGTTTACATGTGACTTGCTTCGATATTGTAGAAAGGACTCTAGACTCAGAGCAAGTAATCTACCACTTGTTTGTGACCTTCAGTAAATCACTCAACCTCTCTAAGCCCATTTTATCCTTTGTTTTAAGAAGTCATGAACTGATTACAGGTTCATAGAAAATTAGATGGAATGATGCCAGTGAAAAGGCTTTGTCAACTATGAACTGCCATGTAAATGTAGGGAACCGTGTCATGGTCTTCTCAAAGACACTGAAGCAGATATTTAGGGTTGGGGGAGCTTTCAGAATATCCCTAGGTTTTCAGAATGTCCTAACATCATGGAACACTACGTTCTCATTTTGATGGGTGCTCCAGTGCTTTTATCTTGGTGCTGATAATGTGAGATACTGAGGACAAAGAGATGGTTCTAAAGGCCCATGTCACATAGTGGGCATAAAATCCTACTGGTTGCACAGAGGTCTGCATCCAGTTCCTTCCCCCCAGGCGTGGAGAGCAGGTGGAGAGCGGGGTTGGTGAGCATATTAGTGTTCTCACAGAGGGGCACAATGCTCCATGAGGTGTATGAGAGGGAGGTGGGGGTGCCTTCTGCACCCAAAACTTCCTCTTTATTCACATTGACATTGGCAGGGAAGGGGACGTTGAAATCAAAGTAGAAAAATGGAACCACAGAGTGGCTGGTATGCTGTAATGGTGCACACGGTCAGTGTGTCCTGCTGGCCTTCAGCGATAATTTTGACTCTAGAATCAAGAATTTCCAAATTTGCTGCTGCTGCTAAGTCGCTTCAGTCGTGTCCGACTCTGTGCATCCCCATAGACGGCAGCCCACCAGGCTCCCACATCCCTGGGATTCTCCAGGCAAGAACACTGGAGTGGGTTCCATATTTGCTGGTTTCCTTTAAAAAGTGTTAACTATGAATATATATAGCTTGCACTCACTTTCAGCCAACCACAAAAAGCTTAGTCAAAATGAAGAAAATTTTCAAAATTTGTAGAGGAGTAATTGCATGTTGATGGTTTAATAGCATTGATACAGTGACTTAGCTCCTCCAAAAATAGTAAATAAAAAGAAGTAATACAATTAAATTATATTATATAATAATATAATTAAATTAATCCTTTGCTACTTTACAAATCATACAAGCTACTCTAGAATTAGAAAGTCATTTTGACAGAAGCATTCAAAAATTACTCAAAAGTTAAAGTAGAGTAAGAGCAAGTATGTATTTAATAATTATATTCTTAGACACCCTAATACTTAATTCCATTAGCAAATGATTATTGAACAAATAACCTCTACCAAGTAGTCCCCCAAAAATGTTAAATGGACAATTTTATTGAAATAAATTAAATTACGTTTATCTGAAAAAATACGCAGCAATGTTCAGGAAACGGGACATTGCATAGGAAGAGAAACCAAACTCAGTGTGGCAAGAATGAAACTAGAATGAGAGCACTATACGCACTCAAGGCCAAGCACCATTTTGATGAAATTAATGATCATGCATGTGTCCTTGTTCTGCTCATTTCATCCACTTTGGATCCAAGGTCCAGAAGATCATCTGTATAATCTCATCTCAGTCATCAAAAGAACCTGGAGGTTGCTGAATAACTCACAAGGTAATAAATAACTCACAACAAAGAAATTACAGAGGTTTCCTTGTCCAGTCTTGCTCTTTGAAGTATTTGCCATGTCAGCAAATAATTTAGTAGGTTTATTATGAACAAGTCAGAAGTCATCAGACAATTCTTACCTAAAAATGATATTTAAAGACTACCATTCACCAACAAACCAATAATTTCCAGTGTTTGGGAGATGCCTAATCGCCTTAAAGGGTTATAACTACAACTTTGAAGTGAAGAGAAATTTAGTACTTTCTAAGTTTAAATAATGAGTGTTTCCTAGCTAATTCCAAATTTTAGAATGGGTGAGAGAGAGATTGAGAAATAACTTGAGGACTGAATATTTCTTTTGTTATTGGTTTTTTACTTGTGATGAGTACCTTTATGGCTTATTCTCCTAGCAACTTTCAAAAATGCATTACAATATTATAAGCTATATTCTCTATGCTATATACTACATCCTTGGGATATTTAGATGGTAACAATAACCCGGTGTACGAGACAGCAAAAGAGACACTGATGTATAGAACAGTCTTATGGACTCTGTGGGAGAGGGAGAGGGTGGGAAGATTTGGGAGAATGGCATTGAAACATGTAAAATATCATGTAAGAAACGAGTTTCCAGTCCAGGTTCGATGCACGATACTGGATGCTTGGGGCTAGTGCACTGGGACGACCCAGAGGGATGGTATGGGGAGGGAGGAGGGAGGAGGGTTCAGGATGGGGAACACATGTATGCCTGTGGCGGATTCATTTTGATATTTGGCAAAACTAATACAATTATGTAAAGTTTAAAAATAAAATAAAATAAAATTAAAAAAAATCAAAAAAAAATAATAATAAACTGAAAGCTTGTACTTTTTACCCTTATACCTATTTCACTCACCCCCAACCTCCACCTATGGTAAACATTCTGTTCTTTATATCTTTGCGTTTAGTTTTTTGAATTTCCATATGCAAATGAGACTATTTCAGTCAGTTCAGTTGCTCAGTTGTGTTCAACTCTCTATGACCTCATGGACTGCAGCACACCCAGGCTTCCCTGTCCTTCACTGTCTCCCAGAGCTTGCTCAAACTCATGTCCATCAAGTTGGTGATACCATCCAATCATCTTATCCTACATTGTCCCCTAATCCTCCTGCCTTCAATCTTTTCCAGCATCAGGATCTTTTCCAATGAGTCAACTTTTCTCATCAGGTGACCAAAGTACTGAGTTTCAGCTTTAGCATCAGTCCTTCCAATGAATATTTAGGACTGAATCCTTTAGGATTAACTGGTTTGATCTCCTTGCAGTCCAAGGGACTCTCCAGAGTTTTCTCCAATACCCACAGTTCAAAAACATCAACTTCTTCAGGGATCAGCTTTCTTTATTGCCCAACTATCACATGCATACATGACTACTGGAAAAACCATAGCTTTGACTAGATGGACCTTTAGAGGCAAAGTAATATCTCTGCTTTTTAATATGCTGTTGAGATTGGTCATAGCTTTTCTTCCAAGGAGCAAACATCTTTTAATTTCATGGCTGCAGTCACCATCTGCAGTGATTTTGGAGCCCCCCAAAACAAAGTCTGTCACTGTTTCCATTGTTTCCCCATCTATTTGCCATGAAGTGATATGACTGGATGCCATGATCTTCATTTTTTGAATGTTGAATTTTAAGTCAACTTTTTCACTCTCCTCTTTTACTTTCATCAGGAGGCTCTTGAGTTCCTCTTCACTTTCTGCCATAAGGGTGGTGTCATCTGCATATCTGAGGTTATTGATATTTCTCCCGGCAATCTTGATTCCAGCTTGTGTTTCCTCCAGCCCACCATTTTGTGTAATGTACTCTGCATATAAGTTAAACAAGCAGGATGACAATATACAGCCTTGACATACTCCTTTCCCAATTTGGCACCAGTCTGTTGTTACATGTCCAGTTCTAACTATTGCTTCTTGACTTGCATACAGATTTCTCAAGAGGCAGGTAAGGTGGTCTGGTATTCCCATCTCTTTCAGAATTTTCCAGTTTGTTGTGATCTACACAGACCAAGGCTTTAGTGTGATCAATAAAGCAGAAATAGATGTTTCTCTGGAAATCTCTTGCTTTTTCAATGATCCAGCAGATGTTAGCAATTTGATCTCTGGTCCTTCTGCCTTTTCTAAATCCAGCTTGAACATCTGGAAGTTTATGAGGTTCATCTGGAGGTTCACGAACTGTTGAAGCCTGACTCGGAGAATTTTGAGCATTACTTTGCTAACATGTGAGATGAGTGCAAATTGTGTGGTAGTTTGAACATTCTTTGGTGTTGCCCTTCTTTGGGATTGAAATGAAAACTGACCTTTTCCAGGTCTGTGGCCACTGCTGAGTTTTCCATTTGCTGGTATATTGAGTGCAGCACTTTCACAGCATCATCTCTTAGGATTTGAAATAGCTCAACTGGATTCCATAACCTCCACTAGCCTTGCTCGTAGTGATGCTTCCTAAGGTCCACTTGAGTTCACATTCCAGGATGTCTGGCTCTAGGTGAATTATCACACCATTGTGGTTATCTGGGTCATGAAGATATTTTTGTGTGCAGTTCTTCTGTGTGTTCTTGCCACCTCTTCTTAATATCTCCTGCTTCTGTTAGGTCCATACCATCTCTGTCCTTTATCGAGCCCATCTTTGCATGAAATGTTCCCTTGGTATCTCTAATTTTCTTGAAGAGATCTCTAGTCTTTCCATTCTATTTTTTTCCCTCTATTTCTTTGCATTGATCACTGAGGAAGGCTTTCTTATCTCTTCTTGCTCTTCTTTGGAACTCTGCGTTCAAATGGGTATATCTTTCCTCTTCTCCTTTGCCTTAAGCTTCTCTTCTTTTCTCAGCTATTTGTAAGGCTTCCTCAGACAACCATTTTTCCTTTTTGCATTTCTTTTTCTTGTGGATGGTCTTGATCACTCCTATACAATGTCACGAACCTCCATCCATAGTTCTCAGGCACTTTGTCAGATCTAATCCCTTGAATCTATTTGTCACTTCCACTGTAGAATCATAAGGGATTTGATTTAGGTCATACCTGAATGGTCTAGTGGTTTCCCTACTTTCTTCAATTTAAGTCTAAACTTGCCAATTAGGAGACTTTTAGTATCTGCCTTTCTCTGTCTGACTTATTTCACCTAGGTTAACGTCCTTGTTGTCCATCCATGTTGTCACAAGTGGCAAGTATTCATTCTTCTTTATAGTTTCTTTATAGCTGAATAAAATTCCACAATATATACATAGTAGAGTATATATTATCGATTCACCTGGACACTTAGGTTTTTTCCTATGCTTGGCTATTATAAATAGTACTGCAGTGAACATGTAGGTGGATGTATCTTTTCCAGTTAGTGCTTTTGTTTTCTTTGCCTAAATACCTAGAAGTAGAATCACTGGATCATATGATAGCTCTATTTTAAATTTCTGAGGAACCTCCATACTATTTTCATAGTGGCTGCATCAATTTCTACATTCCCATCAACATTGTGCAAGCATTCCTTTTTCACCATATCCTTGCCAATACTTGTTTTTGCTGTTGTTGTTCAGTCACTCAGTTGTGTCTGACTCTTTCCAATCCCAAGGACTGCAGCATGCAGACTTCCTTGTCCTTCACCATCTCCCTGAGCGTGCTTAAACTCATGTCCATTGAGTTGGTGATGCCATCCTCTGTTTTCCCCTTCTCCTCCTGCCCTCAGTCTTTCCCAGCATCAGGGTCTTTTCTGATGAGTTGGCTCTTTGCATCAGGTGTCCAAAGTATGAGAGCTTCGGCTTCAGTATCAGTCCTTCCAATGACTCTTCAGGGTTGATTTCCTTTAGGATTGATTGGTTTGATCTCCTTGCTGTCCAAGGGACTCTCTAGAGTCTTCTCCAGTACCACAGTTCAAAAGCATCAATTCTTTGGTGCTCAGCCTTCTTTATGGTCCAACTCTCATATCTGTACATGACTACTGGAAAAACCATAGCTTTGACTATATGGAACTTTATCAGCAAAGTGATGTCACTGCTTTTTAATACACTGTATAGCTTTGTCATAGCTTTTCTTCCAATGAGCAAGAGTCTTTTAATTTTATGACTGCAGTCACTGTCCACCATGATTTTGAAGCCCAGGAAAATAAAGCCTGTCACTGTTTCCATTTTTTTCCCCATCTATTTGCCATGAAGTGAAAGAACTAGATGTGATGATCTTAGTTTTTTGAAAGCTGGATCTTAAACCTGCTCTTTTATTTCTTGTCTTTTTGATAATAGTCATTCTAACAAGTGTGAGGTGATATCTTACTGTGGTTTTGATTTGCATTTACCTGATGATTAGTAATATCAAGCTCCTTTTCATGTGTCTGTTGGGCATTTGAATGTCTTCTTTGGAAAAATATTTCTTTAGGTTCTCTGAACATTTTTAATCCAGTTGTTTGGTTTTTTCCTATTGAATTGTATGTGTTCTTTATATATTTACTTGGATAGTAAAGCCTCATTAGATAGATTTGCAAATATTTCCTTCCATACAGCAAGTTGTTTTTTTTTTCATTTTATTATTAGTCTCTTTGTTGTGGAGGGTTTATAATTTGATGTAGTCCTACTTGTTTATTTTTAATTTTATTACTTTTTCTTTTGGTGTCAAACACACACATACAAATCATCACCAAGTTCAATGTCAAGGAGATTACTGCCTATGTTTTCTTCTATTTTTATGGTTTCAGGTAAAGGATACTGTTTTCTTTTTCTTTCTGTTAGTTCATTATAACTGTATGTAAATGTAACAGATTTAGGTATATTGATTTTATATCCTACAAATTTACTGTATTTATTCTAACAGTTTTATGATGGAGTCATTAGGGTTTTCTCCATAGACTATCATCTCATTTGCAAATAGTGACAGTTTTACTTCTCCCTTTATAATTTAGATGACTTTTCTTTTTCTTGCCTAATTGCTCTGGCTAGGTCTTCCAATACTATGTTGAATAAAAGTGGCAGGAGTGGGCATCCTTGTCCTGTTTCTCATCTCCAAGGAAATGTTTTCAGAGTTTCACTGCTGAGTATTGTGTCACTGGGTTTGTCATTTGTGGCCTTTATTGAGGTACATTCCCTCTATACCCACTCTGTTGAAAGTTTTTTTTTTTTTTATCATAATTAGATGTTGAATTTTATTAATGTTTTTTCTGCATCTGTTAAGATGTTTATATAATTTTTATCTTGCATTTTGTTAATGTAGTATGTCACATTGATTGATTTTTGAGTGTTGAACCATCCTTGCACCTCTGGAATAAATTTGATTTGATTGTGGTATATGATCCTTTTATATATTGTTGAATTCAGTTTATGAATATTTTGCTGAGGATTTTTGCATCTATGTTTACCAGGGATATTGGCCTGTAATTTCCTTTTCTTGTGGTATCCTTGCCTGATTTTGGTATCAGAGTAATGCTGGCCTCCTAGAATGAGCTTGAAAGTGTTCCCTGCTATTTTTAGGGGGAGTTTGAGAAGGATTGGTATTAATGCTTGAATGTTTGGTAGAATTCATCAATGTAGTTGTCTGGTCCTGGACTTTTCTCATAGGGAGATTTGTGATTATTTCTTTTTTCTCGGTATATGATTCCTTTAATGTACAGTTCAATTCGGTTTGCTAATATTCTGTTGAGAATTTTTGTATTCTTTTTCATCAGGTATATTGGCCTGTTTTCTTTCTTTTTTTTTTTTTTCCCTTGTAGTGTCTTTATCTGGTTTTGGTATCAGGGTAATGTTGGTCTCAGAAAATGAGTTTGAAAGTGTTCCCTCCTCATCAGTTTTTTTAACTTTTCATTTTATATTGGAGTATAGCCAATCAACAGTGCTGTGATAGTTTCAGGTAGACAGCAAAGTGCCCAACATACATATACATGTATCCATTCTCCCCAGACTCCAGGAGGCTTGTGATTATTGATTCAACCTCTTTACTATAATCAGTCTGTTCAGATTTTCTATTTCTTCCTGATTTAGTCCTGGGAGATAGTATGTTTCCCAAAATTTACCCATTTCTTCTAGGTTGATAATTTGGTTGGTATATGAGTATTCTTAGTAGTCTCTCATTATCCTTTGTATTTCTATGTTATTGGTTCTAACTTCTCCTCTTTTATTTATTTGAGCCCTTTCTTGTTTTTTGTAAAGTCTAGCTAAAGGTTTGTCAATTTTGCTTATCTTCTCAAAGTACCAGCTCTTGCCAGATACAGATTCTTTTCAAGTGCATATGGAACATTCTCTAGTATTAACCACATACTAGGGCACAAAACAGGCCTTGACAAATTTAAGAGTATAGAAATTATTTCAAGCATCTTTTCTGACCACAATGGCATGAAATTACATGCCACAGAAAATCAAACACAGAAAAAGAAATGAGAAAAACAAGTACATGGAGACTAAAAAAAATCAATGGGTCAAACATGAACTCAAAGAAGAAATTAAAGAATACCTTGAAGCAAATGCCAGTGAAAACACAATCAAACAAAATCTACAGAATGCAACAAAACAGTTCTTATAAAGACATTCATATTGATTCAGTGTCTTTAAAACAAACAAGAAGAGTCTCAAATAAATAACCTAACCCAGTACATAAAGGAATTAGAAAAAAGAACAAACAAAACCTAAAGTCAACAGAAAGAAGGAGGTACAAAAGGTCAGAGAGGTAAAAGGAAAATAAAATAGTGATTTTTTTTTTAATAGAAATAATCAATAAAACCAAGAACTGGTTCTTTGAAAGGGTAAAAAAAATTGACAAACCTCTGGCCAGGCTCACCAAGATTAAGAAAGAGAAGATCCAATTGAACAAAATAAAAAACAAAGAGGAGAAATAATAATAGATACTGTAGAAATAACAAAAAATCGTGAGAGAATACTGTGAACAGTTATAACAATTATATGCTAACAAATTTGGCAACCTCAAAGAAATGGACAACCTCCTAGAAACATATAGCCCACCAAAACTAAATAAAGAACAAATAGGTAATTTGAACAGCCTAATCAGTAGAAGTGAAAAAAGATTGTAATTTTAAAACTCCCTACAAACTAAATTCCAGGACCTGATAGCTTCACTGGGAAATTCTACCAAATGTCAAAGAGGAACTTATACCAATCCTTCTCAAACTCTTCCAAAAGATTGAAGAGGAAGGAATATTCCCAAAGATGTTCTACAAAGCCACCGTCACTCTGATACTAAAACTAGACAAAGACACTACCAAAAAGAAAACTACAGGCCAATATCTTTGATAAATATAGGTGCAAAAATTCTCAACAAAATATTAGCAACCAAATCCAATGACGGATAAGTAAGGTCTTACACCATGACCAAGCTGAATTAATCCTAGGGTCTCAAAAATGGCTCAACATATGCAAATCCATCAATGTGATACACTACCTAAATTAAAAAAGGACAAAAACCACATGGTCATCTCAATAGATACAGAAAAAAGCATTTGACCAAACTAAACATCCATTCATGATAAAAACCATTATGAAAGTGGGTAGATGGAACATATCTCAACATAACAAAATTTATTTATGACAAACCCACAGCCAATACAATACTCAACAGTGAAAAGCTGAAAGCCTTCCTGCTAAAATCTGGAACAAGACAAGGATGCCTACTTTCACCACTTCTCTTCAACATAGTATTGGAAGTCCTAGCCACAGCAATCAGACAAGAAAAAGGTCTAAAAGGTATTCAAATTAGTAGAGAAGAGGTAAAATTTTATCATCAGCAGATGACATGATAATATATACAGAAAACCCTAAAGACTCCACACAAAAGCTACTAGAACTGATAAACTCAGAAAGGTAGCAGGATACACAATTAACATACAGAAATCAGTTGTGTTTCTTTATGCTAATGATGAAATATCAGAAAGGAATATAAGCAGTCTTTTAAAATTGCACCCCCAAAAATAAAATATTTAGGAATAAACCTCACAAGGGAGATGAAAGAATTATATGCTGAGAACTACAAAACATCAATAAAGGAAATTAAAGATGATTCAAAGAAATGGAAAACTATCCTATGCTCTTGGATTGGAAGAATTAATGTTTTTCAAATGGCCATACTTCCCAAAGCAATCTACAAATTAAATGTGATCTCTATTAAATTACCCAAGACATTTTTCACAGAAATAGAACAAATAATACTAAAATTTATTTAGACCCATAAAAAGAGCCAGATTTACCAAAGCAACCTTGAGGAAAAAGAGCAAAGCATGAGGTATAACCCTTCCAGACTTCAGACAATACCACAAGGCTACAGTAGTCAAAAGAGCATGGTATTGGTACAAAAATAGACATACAGATCAATGGAACAGAACAGAGAGCCCAGAAATAAACCCACACACCTATGGACAATTAATTTTTGACAAAGGAGGCAAGAATATACAATGGGGAAAGACAGTCTCTTCAGCAAGTGGTGTTGGCAAAGCTGGACAGCTGCATGCACATCTTCACACTATACACAAAAATAAACTCAAAATGGTTTAAAGGATATCTAAATATAAGACAAGATCCCACAAACTCCTAAAATAGAATGTAGGTGAAACAATCTCCGACACAAATCATACCAATGTTTTCTTTCTTCAGCCTCCCGAGACAAAAACCAAAAATAAACAAATGGGACCTAATCAAACTTACTGTCTTTTGGACAGCAAAGGAAACCATAACAAAACAAAAAGATAGCCCACTGACTGGGAGAAAATATGTGCAAATGATACAGCCAAGAAGGGCTTACTCTAAAATATACAAAGAGCTCATACAATTAAAAAAAAAAAAAAAATTACCCAATCCAAAAATGGGCAGAGAGTTTGACAGACAGAAAACTGGACTTCCCAGACAGAGGATTCAGCATTAAAGAGCAGAATGCAAGCATTTTCAGTCATGTGAGCATTTAATAGTGTTGCTAACCTACAGACTTCACACTGGGAGATGTCTAAGGCCAGGTAGTAGTGACTTCCTTGGATATCGCATGGTTAGCACAAGCTTGCTCTAAGGTAACTAAGCACAAGAACCCAATAATTATTTATTAAACACCTATTGCATACATGCTACTAAATGTCATTGAGAACATAAATGAAATTTAAGAAGGCCCCAGACCAGAAATTTCCAGTAGAGTAAGTAATTGATCTCTATGTCAAATACAGAAAACAACAGGAAAAAAAAAAAAAGGTCCCCTGTATAGCACAAGAGCTCTGCTCTTATGTGGCATCCTGGATAGGAGAAGGGTTTGGGGGAGAATGGATACATGCATATGCATGGCTGAGTCCCTTAGATGTTCACCTAAAATTATCACAACATTGTTAATTGGCTACGCATGCTAAGTCACTTCAATCTCTTTGACCGACTCTTTGTGACCTGTGGATTGTAGCCTGCCCGGCTCCACTGTCCATGGGATTCTCCAGGCAAGAATATAGGCATGAGTTGCTATTTCCTTCTCTAGGGGATCTTCCTGAACCAAGGATCAAACCTGTGTTAATTGGCTATACCCCAACACAAAATTAAAAGTTCAAAGCAAAAAATGTGTCCCATATGACACAAAAGTATTGCTGGTGCTGACAAGATGACTATGAAACAGAGCTAACAAATCTTCATAGAAGGCCCTTTTGACCTCAGTCTCAAGATCTGGGTAGGATTTGAATAGTTTCCATGGTGGCTCAGTTGGTAAAGAATCCACCTGCAATGCAGGAGACCTGGATTCGATTCCTGAATTGGGAGATCCTCTAGAGGAGGGCATGGCAACCCATTCCAGTATCCCTGCCTGGAGAATCCCCATGGACAGAGAAGCCTGGGGGGCTATAGTCCATGTGGTTACAAAGAATTGGACACGACTAAGTGACTTTCACTTTGAATAGACTAAGAGGACAGAAAAGAGAATAAGGAAAATGATGGGTAAGGGTTAAATGAGGGATGGGTTTCTGTTTGGGGTACAAAAATAAAAGCTTTATAAAGAACATAGGTGCTGTATTGGAGAGTAGGAAGGGGTCAGGTGGATGAGAAGGTTAGCATCAGATTGTGAAGGACCTTGTACACCGAACACAAGATCTGGACTTTCTTCTTTCCTTCAGACCCTTCCAAATTGGAAGCAACTTGAAATTGTATGACCACCCTTGCCTCTCTAGTGGATGAATGTTCCTCAGTCCTTTCTCAGCAACTACATAATTAAAGCTTATTTACATGGCAAAGAACTAGTCATGAAATAATTCCCTCAGTGATTCTAGGGAAATGTGTTCTTTTCATTGATTTATCCACATTGACAGAATGTGCTGTGCTGTGCTTAGTCGCTCAGTCATGTCCGAATCTTTGCGACCCCATGGACTGTAGCCCACCAGGCTCCTCTGTCCATGTGGATTCTCCAGGCAAGAATACTGGAGTGGGTTGCCATGCCCTCCTCTAGAGTCTTCCCAACCCAGGGATTGAACCCAGGTCTCCTGTATTGCAGGCGATTCTTTACTGTCTGAGCCAGCGTGGAAGTTTCCTCAATAATTCTAGGGAAATATGTCTTTTTTGTTGATTTATCCACATTGACAGACATTGACAGACACCACATTGACAGACAACCTCGATTAAATGATGGATTGTATGAGGCCTCCAAACGTGGACAGAAGAAAAATCAAAGTCCTATTCTCTGGAAACCATACACATACTGCTTACACTGAACAAAGGGCAGTAGAAATGACCCAGTGAGTATTCTCTGTTCTCCAAGATTATTTAAAGTCTACCTCAAACATTGGCTCCTCTACCAAGCTTCCTGAGCCCTCCACTCAGAATGCCATCTGCTTCTCTGCTTCCAAAGCACTAGTTTATACCCATGATACAGCACTTCCCAGACAGGCTGATACATACAAGACTTGTTGGTCTGCCTGTCTTCCTTCCCATAGATTATAAGCTTCTTTTTATGGATAATCACTGGAGTGAATGTTTATTGAGGGTTGTCCTATCTGACAGCCTCCCTGATAAGTGCTTTAAAAGGATTACCTCATTTGTTCACCCCTCTTTGTGTAGATTAAAAACAGACAAAGATAGTTAATACTTCCAAGTTCACATAGATAGTAAGGATAGGATCTTCCCAAATCTATATCCGTGTTATAACCACTGGCCCATACTGCCTCCTGGCATAGGTAGAGGCCAACTCTTACCCATCTTTGTCACTCTGCTGAACCCACCCGAGTGCCTGGAATGAGGAGGTGTTCAGTCAGTGCTGATTGGTACTGAGTGGAGGAGAAATGCCAGGGACGATGGGACCTCCCTGGTGGTTCAGTGGTTAAGAATACAACTTGCAATGCAGGGGACATGGGTTCAATTCCTGGTCTAAGATCCCACATGCTCCAGAGCAACTATGAAGCCCAGGTACCACAACTAGAGAGAGCACGCTGCAACGAAAGATCTCGCATGACACAGTGAAGACCCCCGGTGCCACATCTGAGACCCGATGCAGCCTAATTAATTAATTAATATTTTTAAAAGTGAAAGAAATACTGGGGGAGGTGAGCATCTTTGCTGACTGATTGGTGTCTGACTGCTGTGCTGTGAAGAGGAGGAGAGTGCTGGAACAAACGCCAGTCTCTCTACAGATATGTTTTGACAGATAGCAGCTCTACAAGGTGAAATAGAGATTGATATAAAAGAAAGATTGATAATGATTGAATTGAATAGAAATCAACTTAATACTGATGTTCAAGATTAAAAATATCTAAGCAAATTTAATCCCTAAAAATAACCATCATTAAACTGTCCTGGATAAAGATTCAAACCCAGTTCTCCTAAAAGAAGAGGAAGAGGAGGAAGAAAAAGAGAAGAAGAAAAAAAGTTTTACTCTACAGTTTTGATTTCTGAATTTCTTGACTCAAATCTAATCCAGAGAGTAGTCTCCACCCATAAAACAGACCACAAAAAAGAGAGTATGTGGTAAGTTCCAAATGAATTATACAAACAAAAACCCTTTTTAGTGAAAGGTTGTTGCTGAACCACAGAAGACTCCAGGATTCTCCTGAGCTTGAAAGCCAGCCTTCTCTGCCCAGCCCAGTTTCTCACCCAAGTCTTGAGATTCGAGCTTCAATAATTACTAGGGAGAACAAGAGAGAAGCAGTATTAGGGCAAGGCCCTGAGAAAATTAGATAGCAGTTATGAAACCCTTACGAAAGAAAACAAAGAGTTATGAACACGTGATTAGGGGGTTAAGAGAGTTCTTTTGCTAGAAACGCTCCAAGCCTAGAGACATGTAATTATTGAATCTACTTTCAAACTATTCTCTCACACCTACTGACAGCTAAATTACTCACCCCTCATGGCATCTGCGAACTATAAAGGTTTTCATCAAAGAAGCTGTTTCACTGACTTCCTCGAGGGAAGCTTTGAATGACAGTGAATAAATCATGTCTAAGTGATGTGAATCAAGGGCTTCCAGAGTGACCAGCAAAGAACTCACATTTCTTACTCTGCAAGTTAATAAACAATGCCCTTGATGTTTTCTGATCTAATATTTGCCTTAGTATCTATCTCTGCTGCTGCTGCTGCTAAGTTGCTTCAGTCATGTCCGACTCTGTGCGACCCCAGAGATGGCAGCCCACCAGGCTCCCCCGTCCCTGGGATTCTCCAGGCAAGAACACTGGAGTGGGTTGCCATTTCCTTCTCCAATGCATGAAAGTGAAGAGTGAAAGTGAAGTCACGCAGTCGTGTCCGACTCTTCGGGACCCCATGGACTGTAGCCTACCAGGCTCCTCCATCCATGGGATTTTCCAGGCAAGAGTACTGGAGTGGGGTGCCATTGCCTTCTCTGATCTATCTCTTGCAGAAGCCAACTATCAAGCCAAATATCATCCTTATTAACAGGAGCAGCGGCTTCGCCATCATCAGCAGCATTACTCCAAGCCCACATTACACAGTTTCACTTTACCTTGATTGAGCTTAACCCCCTATTTGGAATATGTTACCTACTCTTTTATTTTACATAAAAATGCAGCTAAAGTGAAAGAGTATTAGTGGCTCAGTCGAGTCCAACTCTGTGCAACCCCAGCAGGTTCCTCTGTCCATGGAATTCTCTAGACAAGAATACTGGAGTGGGGTACCATGCCCTTCTCCAGGGATCTTCCCAACCCAGGTATCGAACCCAGGTCTCCTGCATTGCATGTGGACTGTTCACCATCTGAGCCACCAGGGAAGCCCCAAAGAGCCTGTTGCCTCCCCTCCAGGGAACCTCAGTCTCCCAGGTGACAGGCAGGATACTCACCACGATAGTAACAAGGACGGCAAGTCTCATCTGAATCTCATCTCTCATCATTCATAATGACCTCACATTGTCTTTGTCATCGTTTTTGTCATCTATTTGTCTTTGTCATGTCTTTGTCATCACTTATTTCTCAGCTTTTAAACAGTATTTTGTATTATTACTTGTGCTTTTCCATCTTTTCGACTCTTGGAGACCCAGTGTTATATTGGTATCACCTGCATCTGGCAATTCCTGGCATTACTTGATATTCCAGAAATTCTTATTAACTAATTATGAGCTGATCTTTCTCTTAGTTCATTCACCTTTTTTTATAATCACTTCATTGCCTTTTCACCTATTGCTTCTCTTCAAACTGCTTCTCCCCAATAGAGCATCCTTGTCGACACACTCCTGAATCATTCTCTCATATTCCTTGCTATCCTTCACTTTCACATATTTGCCAACCGTTCACCTCTCTGGTTTCCTGATGTTGTCGTGTCATTATGTAATTATTTTTAATTACTCTCAGCACATAAATAGTCCAGTTTCCCCAGGAGCAGATTCAAAGAAGTGATATTCTTTGGGACATTATAAGACACAGAGAAAAACAAGAGACTCCTCATGGACACCTTGGGAAAGGTAAGTGCTACTTTACAAATAGGTCTATATCATCTTTATTAGTTATCCAAAAAGTGCACTTTGAAACAAAACTAAGATACTTTCTCCAGACAGCTTATCAAAGATTTCTGTGGATAATACTCAATGTTTTCCTCCCTATGGAAATTCATGCACCACTGTTAGGAAAGTAAACTGATAGAAACTTACTGGGTGATAGTTTGACAGTGTTGTACTAAATGCCTTAAAAATGTGCCTATCATTTAACAAAGAAATTCATTCCAAGGAAATGATTGTGCTGTTTTTATTTATTTACTTATTCAGTTTCCTAGTACTAGACGTTATGTTCCTTCCAGAGTCATACTCTTAAAAACAATGCTTCATTTTGTCCACATCCTCAACAGCATTTATTGTTTGTAGATTTCTTAATGATGGCCATTCTGACCGCTGTGAGACGGGGTGGGAAATGTGAGGGAGGTTCAAGAGGGAAGGGACATATGTATACTTGTGGCTAATTCATGCTGATGTTTGACAGAAACCAGCACAATATTGTAAACCAATTATGCTCCAATAAAAATTTTTTAAAAATGTTTTAATTAATCTGTTTATAAAATCTTAAAAATGCTGATTGCTGGGTACTAGACTTGAAGTTTTCCCTCCTTTTCCCTTATCTGAGTTTTCCAAGTTTCTACCTTGAGTGTGTACCATTTCTGAAATAGAAGACGTTTTCCATAAAGTATATAATTTTATTTTTTTATTTGAACTTCTTTTGTGGCATTTTTCCCTTTTCTTTGTGTTATAAGACATTATATCTCCTTGATTGATTTCTAAGTTTTTTGAAGACATAGTTTACTCAGCTCATAATGTCTTACAGTTACTAATGCAGTAAACTTGCAAATGAAACACCAGTAAAGTTATGAAGGGCTCTAGTACCACCAGGTATTAAAAAATATCAAAAAGTTATTTACTGAGGTGTCAGTGCAAGAATAGACAGTAAGACAAATTTATGTTTCCAAAAAGAAACTTGTAAATTGAAGAACTTCTATAGTAAAGGTGCTAATTTAAGAATAAATGAAAGAAAAATTCATCAAGAGTTCATGCTGAGACAATTCATTTAGATTCTATAAATTTATATTACACAAAATAATTTGAGGTAGATTTAAGAGTTAAATATTTTAAAATCAAACTATAAAAATCTAGAAAGAGGGTTCAGTTCAGTTACTCAGTCATGTCCACCTCTTCATGACCCCATGAATCGCAGCACGCCAGGCCTCCCTGTCCATCACCAACTCCCGGAGTTCACTCAGACTCACATCCATCGAGTCAGTGATGCCATCCAGCCATCTCATCCTCTGTCATCCCCTTCTTCTCCTACCCCCAATCCCTCCCAGCATCAGAGTCTTTTCCAATGAGTCAACTCTTCGCATGAGGTGGCCAAAGTACTGGAGTTTCAGCTTTAGCATCATTCCTTCCAAAGAAATCCCAGGGCTCATCTCCTTCAGAACGGACTGGTTGGATCTCCTTGCAGTCCAAGGGACTCTCAAGAGTCTTCTCCAACACCACAGTTCAAAAGCATCAATTCTTCGGCACTCAGCCTTCTTCACAGTCCAACTCTCACATCCATACATGACCACAGGAGAAACCATAGCCTTGACTAGCAGGACCTTTGTTGGCAAAGTAATGTCTCTGCTTTTGAATATGCTATCTAGGTTGGACATAACTTTCCTTCCAAGGAGTAAGTGTCTTTTAGTTTCATGGCTGCAGTCACCATCTGCAGTGATTTTGGAGCCCACAAAAATAAAGTCTGACACTGTTTCCCCATCGATTTCCCATGAAGTGATGGGACCGGATGCCATGATCTTCCTTTTCTGAATATTGAGCTTTAAGCCAACTTTTTCACTCTCCACTTTCACTTTCATCAAGAGGCTTTTGAGTTCCTCTTCACTTTCTGCCATAAGGGTGGTGTCATCTGCACATCTGAGGTTATTGATATTTCTCCTGGCAATCTTGATTGCAGCTTGTGTTTCTTCCAGTCCAACGTTTCTCATGATGTACTCTGCATATGTTACATAAGCAGGGTGATAATATACAGCCTTGACGAACTCTTTTTCCTATTTGGAACCAGTCTGTTGTTCCATGTCCAGTTCTAACTGTTGCTTCCTGCCTGCATATAATTTTCTCAAGAGGCAGGTCAGGTGGTCTGGTATTCTCATCTCTTTCAGAATTTTCCACAGTTTATTGTGATCCATACAGTCAAAGTTTTTGGCATAGTCAATAAAGCAGAAATAGATGTTTTTCTGGAACTCTCTTGCTTTTTCCATGATCCAGAGGATGTTGCCAATTTGATCTCTGGTTCCTCTGCCTTTTCTAAAACCAGCTTGAACATCTGGAAGTTCACGGTTCACATATTGCTGAAGCCTGGCTTGGAGAATTTTGACCATTACTTTACTAGCTTGTGAGATGACTGCAATTGTGTGGTAGTTTGAGTGTTCTTTGGCATTGCCTTTCTTTGGGATTGGAATGAAAACTGACCTTTTCCAGTCCTGTGGCCACTGCTGAGTTTTCCAAATTTGCTGGCATATTGAGTGCAGCACTTTCATAGCATCATCTTTCAGGATTTGGAATAGCTCAACTGGAATTCCATCACCTCCACTAGCTTTGTTCGTAGTGATGCTTTCTAAGGCCCACTTGACTTCACATTCCAGGATGTCTGGCTCTAGGTCAGTGATCACACCATTGTGATTGTCTGGGTCGTGAAGATCTTTTTTGTACAGTTCTTCTGTGTATTCTTGCCATCTCTTCTTAATATCTTCTGCTTCTGTTAGGTCCATACCATTTCTGTCCTTTATCGAGCCCATCTTTGCATGAAATGTTCCTTTGGTATCTCTGATTTTCTTGAAGAGATCCCTAGTCTTTCCCATTCTGTTGTTTTCCTCTATTTCTTTGCATTGATCGCTGAAGAAGGCTTTCTTATCTCTTCTTGCTATTCTTTGGAACTCTGCATTCAGATGCTTATATCATTCCTTTTCTCCTTTGCTTTTCACGTCTCTTCTTTTCACAGCTATTTGTAAGGCCTCCCCAGACAGCCATTTTGCTTTTTTGCACTTCTTTTCAATGGGGATGGTCTTGATGCCTGTCTCCTGTACAATGTCACGAACCTCATTCCATAGTTCATCAGGCACTCTATCTATCAGATCTCGGCCCTTAAATCTATTTCTCACTTCCACTGTATAATCATAAGGGATTTGATTTAGGTCAGAAAGAGGGTAACAAATATTTATTTGGTCTTTATATGGAGAGAAAGTGAAGGACAGGGAAGCCTGGTGCACTGACGTTCACATGGTCGCAAAGAGCCAGACACGACTGAGTGACTGAACAACATCAACAATGGAGAGAATTCTCAAACCATGGAAATGGACTAAATAATAAAGGAAAACATACTTTTATGAATCAAAATGTTAATGTGTGTTCAGTTCAGTTCAGTTGCTCAGTCGTGTATATGCACATATAGCTTCATAAAAAATTAAAGGTCGAAAATCAAGAAGGAAAAATCATGTATGACAAGATAGTGGACAACCAGTCACTCATTTAATGCACAAATAGGTCAAATGATAGTAAAAAAGTACCAAGATGCCAGTGGATACTTACATAAAATATAGGACCAAACATTCCACAAAAAGAAGAAAATATGTATAACTCACATAAACATAAAAAGTTTCAACATTCTTAAAATTAAAAAATACTAATAAAAAGAAATAGCTTTTTCCGACAGTCACTTTGTTTTTAATGAGTACAGTCAATGCTAATGAGAGTGGGAAAAATGATGACAGATACTGTTTTACAGTTCTAGGAGTTGTGCAAAATCATTCAAATTTTCTGTAGAATTACTTAGAAATCAGTTTCACTCTAACCATGTCTCTATCCTTCCCCTAGTAATTTTTGCTTAAGGGAACCAGGCAAGTCAAAATTATAAACAATATATAATAGTCAAAACAATGGAAATGATTTAGTTGCTGATTAAGAATATTTGGATATATTCAAATGATGAAATATAAAACAGCTATTTAAAATTATAAAGCATTTTGAAATCACGAGAAAACATTTTAGAACAAGCAAACAGTAAATGTTCAATATATCGTGGCTTTCACTGGCTAAAACAAAACAAACAAAAAACCCTAAAATGCAAAACTGCTTATATGACATGATCTCTACTGTATAAAAATATTTTAAGAGACTCAAAAGAAATATGATAAAATTTTACCAGCTTATGTCTGAAATTGCAATGATCTCTTTTCTTTTTGTGTGTGATTTTCTTATTGTTACAAATTAGCAAGTAAGTGTCATTTGTATGATCAGAAGTTAAATGTTATCGCTAAATGATGTCATCTTATTGTCCTTGTATCAACAGACAATCACATGCCTGGCAGCCATTGCCTGGAAAACAAACTCTTCTCTTTCACTTGAGGAAGTGCAGGTTGAGCCACCAAAGGCTGGGGAAGGTCGTATTAAGGTAAATTTAAATCTTTGAACTTGTGAAGGCAAGTGTAAGGAAATCTTATTTCATGTATCAAAGCTGTTCCCAGTGTTCCCGCACTCCCACTACTGATACTGAAACAATTAGTCAGTATCCCTGCCTGTATGCTTTCTGGATGAATTCCTGGCAGAGGAGTAATACAGAGGCTATGGTACAGGAAATGTTTCACTTCTATGATCAATATAAGTGGATTGAGTCTATCCACAGACAAGAAAACTTAGGCTATTAACTGAGAAGGTTTAAAACTTCTCAATGCCAATTAAATTTTGCAACAGTTAAACACATTTTATATTATTAACTTAATGTTTTCAATATGCTAGTTTAAAATCTATTTTCCCAGAGGACTGGGAAAACATTCCACAATACTGGGTTTAAAATTTTGGGTTTCTCAATGGTGGTGCTATGGATACGTGGTCAAAAATCCTTCATTGGATAGAACAGACTCTCATATTGCAAAACTAGTTGATGACATAAGGTGTACAGAGTAGATTTCAAAAAGCCTAGTTTATTTCCAGATCTGAACATGCACCATGAGAGTGGGTGAGTCATTTTAAGTCTTTGAGTCTTCCTCTCCACATCTTTAAATTAGGGGTAATTAGAAGGCAATGGCAACCCACTCCAGTACTCTTGCCTGGCAAATCCAATGGACAGAGGAGCCTGGTGGGCTGCAGTCCATGGGGTCGCTAGGAGTCAGACACGACTAGACGACTTCACTTCCACTTTTCACTTTCATGCATTGGAGAAGGAAACGGCAACCCACTCCAGTGTTCTTGCCTGGAGAATCCCAGGGACGGGGGAACCTGGTGGGCTGCCGTCTCTGGGGTCGCACAGAGTCGGACACGACTGAAGCGACTTAGCAGCAGACCTGCCCTGTGTTTCTCTGAATATTATTATAGGGATCAAATGAGGTCATTCATGTAAAAAAAATTATTCATAATAAGTCTCAGTCAGAAGAAAAATTCCAAACTAATTTATCCTTGCCCCTTAATTCTTACCCAGATGATATCTACAGGGATCTGTGGTTCTGACGATCATGCTATAAAAGGAATAATCCCACTGAAGTATCCCTTCATCCCAGGCCATGAAGGAGCTGGAATTGTGGAGAGTATTGGCGAAGGAGTGAGCTCAGTGAAACCAGGTAGGAAATGGGCCACAAAAACCTCTGCACAAACAACCCACCACCAAAATGTATTAACATATTTACAGGAGAAATAAGTTGATTTGCCTCTAAATTGTTTTACCTAATCACATATTGTGGTAATAAATATATCCAGTGATTCCAAGAGTCACACAGTTTTTCTGCTGCCAGTGCTAGCAATCCAGAGTAGCAGTGGCTGAGATAAGCCACAGCAATAGGACCAGTGTACTTTTAAGTAGATTAAAATCTCCTTAGGAGCAGGGGCTGCTTCTTTATTTTTCAAATAGACAATAAAACTATATTATAAACATTAAACTTTCTAAGTGACTAGGTTTTAATTGTTACTGAAACTAAAAGAAATTATAATTACATGACACAATAGAAGTGTTAGCTAATATGAAAATGGCAATCATATTGCAATATAAATGTGTCAAATCAATATAAACTTACAATTTTGTTTGTCAAATATATGTCAGCGAAAACTTTTTTCTAATGAATTATTTGTCAGCAGAAAGGGAAATTTTATAATCTGGCAAGTTAATTTATTCTGACATAACTGCAGAAGAATTCACTGTTTCCTTTTTTATTGAAATACAGTTGACACACACACACAATACTATGCTAAAGGAATTCCTTAGCAGTCCAGTGGTTAGGACTCCATGCTGTCCTGCCAACAGCCTGGGTTCAATGCCTGACTGGGGAATTAAGATCCTATCAGTTCGGTTCAGTCGCTCAGTCATGTCTAATATTTTGGGACTCCGTGGCCTACAGCACTCCAGGCTTCCCTGTCCATCTCCAACTCCCAGAGCTTGCTCAAATTCATGTCCATCGAATTCATGCCATCCAACCATTTCATCCTCTGCCATCCAACCATGTCATCTTCTGATGTTCCCTTCTCCTCTTTCCTTCAATCTTTCCCATCATCAGGGGCTTATCCAATGAGTCAGTTCTTTGCATTAAGTGGCCAAAGTATTGGCCACAGCTTCAGCATCAGTTTTCCAATGAATATTCAGGACTGATTTCCTTTAGAATTGATTGGTTTGATCTCCTTGCAGTCCAAGGAACTCTCAAGAGTCTTCTCCAACACCACAGTTCAAAAGCATCAATTCTTTGGCACTCAACTTTCCTTATAGCCCAACTATCACATCCATATGTGACTACTGGAAAAACCATAGCCTTGACTAGATGGACTTTGTTGACAAAGTAATGTCTCTGCTTTTTAATATGCTGTCAAGATGGGTCGGAGCGTTTCTTCCAAGGAGCAAGCATCTTTTAATTTCATGGCTGCAGTCACCATCTGCAGTGATTTTGGAGCCCAAAAAAATAAAGTCTGTCACTATTTCCATTGTTTCTCCACCTATTTGTCAAGAAATGATGGGACCAGATGCCATGATCTGAGTTTTGGAATTCTGAGCTTTAAGTCCGCTTTTTTCATTTTTCTCTTTCTCTGTCATTAAGAGGCTCTTTAGTTCCTCTTCACTTTCTGCCATAAGGGTGGAATCATCTGTGTATCTGAGGTTATTTATATTTCTCCCGGCATCTTGATTCCAGCTTGTGCTTCATCCAACCTGGCATTTCACATGATGTACTCTGCATTTAAATTAAATAAGCAGGGTGACAATATACAGCCTTGATGTACTTCTTTCCTGATTTGGAACCAGTCCATTATTCCATGTCCAGTTCTAACTGTTGCTTCCTGACCTGCATACAGATTTCTCAGGAGGCAGGTAAGGTAGTTTGGTATTCCCATCTCTCTAAGAATTTCACATAGTTTCTTGTGATCTATACAGTCAAAGGTTTTGGCATAGTCAATAAAGCAGAAGTAGATGTTTTTCTGGAATTCTCTTGCTTTTTCTATAATCCAACAAATGTTGGCATTTTGATCTCTGGTTCCTCAGCCTTTTCTAAATCCAGCTTGAGCATCTGGAAGTTCATGGTTCATGCACTATTGAAGCGTGGCTTGGAGAATTTTGAACATTACTTTGCTAGTGTGTGAGATGAGTACAATTGTACGGTAGTTTGAACATTCTTTGTGTGTGTGTGTGTGTGTGTGTGTATATGCATATAATGCTAGTTTCAGGTGTGTTGCAGAGTGGTTAGATATTTGCAGACATTATGAAATGATTGCCATGATAAGTCTAGTAATCATCTATCCCCAAAAAAGTTATTTCAGTATTACTGATCATATTGCTTATGCTGGTATATTACAGCCCCACAGCTTATTTATTTCATAACTTGAGATCTGTACTTCTTAATCCCCATCACCTCTTTTGTCCTCTCATTCCCTCCCCTCTGGCAACCTCTCTGCATCTATGAATCTGTTTTCATCTTGTTTTGTTTTGTGTTTTAGATTGCACATATATGTGAGATGACATGGTATTTGCTTTTCTCTGTCAGACTTCTTTCACTTAGCCTGCCTGTGTGTGCTCATTCGCTCAGTATTATCTGACTCTTTGTGACCCTGTGGACTGTAGCCTGCCAGACTCCTCTGTCCATGGAGTTTTCCAGGCAAGAATACTGGAGCAGGTTGCCATTTCCTCCTCCAGAGAATCTTCCCGACCCAGGGATCAAACCTGTGTCTCTTGTACCTCCTAAATCAGTAGGCACATTCTTTACCGCTGCATCACCTGGGACAACAGCATTTAGCATAACACCCTCTAAATTTATCCATGTTATTACACAAGACAAGATTTCATTTTTTATAGCTGAATAATATTCCCCTGGGTGTATGTATATATATGTGTGTATATATATATATATATATATATACACGCACACATATGCATAGTATATATACACTCCACATCTTTATCTATTTGTCAATCAGTGGGCACTTAAGTTGCTTTGATACCTTGGCTATTACAAATAATGCTACAATAAGTCTTGGTGTTCATGTATCTTTTTGAATTAATTGTTTTCTTTGAGTAAATACCCAAGAGTGAAATTGCTGGATCACATGGAAATTCTATTTTTAATTTTTTGAGGAACCTCCACATTGTTTTCCATAGTTTCTGCACCAATTTACATTCCTACCAACAGTGCATGAGGGCTCCCTTTTCTCCACATCCTCACCAACACTTATTTGTTGTCTTTTTGATAGTAGTCATTCTGACAGGTGTGAGGTGGTATCTCACTGTGGTTTTAATTTGCTTTTCCCTGATGAGTGGTAACGTTCAGCACTTTTTCGTGTGTCTGTTGGCCATCTGTATATGCCTTCTCTGGGAAAATGTCTCTTCAGGTTCTCTGTCCATTTTTTAAATCAGGTCGCTTGTTTTCCTGATGTTAAGTTCATTGTTGTATAAGCTTATTGAATATATTGTGTGTGTGTGTTATTACGTTGTCATGTCCAACTCTTTTCAACCCCTTGGACAATAGCCCTCCAGGCTCCTCTGTCCACGGAATTCTCCAGGCAAGAATACTGGAGTGGATAACCATTCTCTTCTTCAGGGGATCTTCCCAACCCAGGGATGGAACTTGGGTCTCCTGCATTGCAGGCAGATTCTTTACCATCTGAGCCATCAGGGAAGCCCAAATATTGTATATAAGTCCCTTATCAGAGAGTGAAGTCACTCAGTCGTGTCCGACTCTTTGTGACCCCATGGACTGTAGCCCACCAGGCTCCTCTGTCCATGGGATTTTCCAGGCAAGAGTACTGGAGTGAGTTGCCACTTCCTTCTCCAGAGGATCGGATATTCTCGACCCAGGGATCGAACCCAGGTCTCCCGCACTGTAGGCAGATGCTTTATCATCTTGGCCACCAGGAAAGTCCCTTATCAGATATATTGCTTGCAAATATCTTCTCCCATTCAGTAGGCGTGCCTTTTCATTTTGTTTATATAGTTTCCTTAGCTGTGCCTGAGTCTTTTAGTCCAATGTAGTCCCACTGGCTTGTTTTTTGAGGGCCAACTCTCTCTCTCTCTCTCTCTCTATATATATATATAGTGTCCCCCACATACTTAGTATAGTGCCTGTTCAGGTTTGGAATGCATTGAATGTTTGACGAATGAATGTTCTGATCAAGTAGAATGTATTAATAGAACTTTGTTGACAGGATGATAATGATATTTCAAAGAATCAAATAAGTAAACACTCTTCCCCAGGCATATCGCAAGGGACCTTGACACAGCCATTCTTGGCACATCTGAAATGGTCAGAGTAAATAAGAGGAATCACACATGTGAAGAGTCCACAGAACCTCACAGCTTGGAACCAGGCACACAATGAGATTTAAGAAAGGGCATGCGGTCAGGACATTCACAAAGCTATCGTCAGGGTATTCATTTTGCAAACAATGATGGAGTACCTGCCATGCTTGACACTAGGCCTAGGAGGAGGGACAGAAGTAAAAAGACACAGTCTTCTCCACATCGCCAAGAAGATAATGCCAATAGTTAGTGAGCTAACTCCTCTTTAACTAAACAAATCCCAGTGAAAGTTTTGTGGAAAATGATGAATATTTGAGGGACAGGATAAGGCAGCAGAATTTGAGCTTCTCCTGATTTTGAGATCCAGTATCTTTGGAATTTTTTAGGGCCAGTGAAGTTAAGATGTTCCTTATCTAAACTTACAAGAGACTTTTTAAAATAATTATTTATCTGGCTGCACCGGGTCTTAGCTGTGGCATGGAGGATTTTTAGTTGTGGCATGGGGGATCTAGTTCCCTGACCAGGGATCAAATCTGACCACGACTGTCTGCATTGAAAGTGTGGAGTCTTAGCCACTGGACCACCAGGGAAGTCTCATAAACTCAAAGAGATTTTTAAAAGATTACAAATACATGTAAGAACCATACACATGTTTAGGGACAAGGTAGTAGACCTTTGACAAGGCTTTGTACAGTTTTATAAGTCTGTGATGACTGTGTTCATTAATTCTCTTCACCTTCCCAACCTGTAACCCTAGGTCCCAGGAGGGTTAAATTTTGGACCCACACATAATCAGTATGCACTCTAAAACTGTGCAACCTAAAAACTACCCTCTGTAGTAAGCGCTCCAGAAGCAGCCTCTCTCTGCAGAAAGAAACCTATTCGTTTTACTCTTAGAACTGAGAATATCCTGAACCACAGTCCCCTGAAGAAAACATGTCACAGACCTGCTGTGGGTCCCTGTGTCATCGTGGGGCAAGCAGGCTCCATAGAAAGGTTTCTGCTGCTATCCAGCTTCAGGCAGGTAACAACCGCTGCAGACTTAAATCTCTCAAAGGAAAACCAAAAGGTTAGAGTAGATGACATCTCTAAGGGTCATTCCCAGTTTTATTTATTTCCAGAGTAAAAGCAGGCCTACAATTATCTATCCAGCAAGGAATATCCCCATATTTCCATCATTTGCCCAAAATAATAATGGAATTTCTGAAACCAGGTTATAGGATTTTCCCTCCAAAATAGCTATGGGGTATGTTATATTTGTCATAATCTGTCCACAGCAAGTTATCAAATCATTCAATAAAATTTCTATCACCGCACTATTGTGTTTCAATAATATTTTAAACTAATGTTTTTGGTTTTTTCTTCCTATATATAGGAGATAAAGTCCTCACACTCATTGTTCCACAGTGTAGAGAATGCAGTGCCTGCTTGAATCCCAAGGGAAACTTCTGTGAGAAGCAAGAGTTAGTAGATTTGTCCATCTTTTGTTTATCTTTTCACTTTTTATTAAATCGCTTATATTGTGCAAGCACTGACCTGGAGCTAAAGGTGTTCATTTCTCTCTTTACAACTCTGTGTGTCTGGGTTGCTGCTGTGCCTGTCTGTGTCACTGCTGAACAGCATTCTACCCTCTTCTGGATTAATGCTGGATGGCACAAGCAGGTTCACCTGCAAAGGAGAAAAGATCTATCATTCTTTCCGCACAAGTACATTCTCCGAATATACTGTTGTGCCTGAGATTTCGGTGGTAAAAATTGATGCTGCTGCTCCCATGGATAAGATTTGTGTCATAAGCTGTGAGGTGCCTACAGGATATGGGGCTGCTGTTCACTCGGCCAAGGTGAGGAAAATAGCTGTATTAGTATGTTATAGTGATCTGCCGAGAAAACATAAAAACAAGACCAAAACAGTCCAAATGTTTCAACTGGGGTCAATAGTTCCAAAAGCCTCAATGGTGGTTTTTGTTTGTTTTCTTAATTATACAAGTGTCCAGATTTGATTCCTAACACACACATGACTTGTGAATTTGTAGGTCACTCCTGGTTCTACCTGTGTGGTCTTTGGACTTGGAGGAATCGGCTCAGCTATTGTCATGGGCTGTAAAGCCTTTGGTGCTTCTAGAATCATTGGAGTTGATATCAACGAGGAAAAATTTCCTCGGGCACGAGCATTAGGGGTCACAGATTGTCTCAACCCTTCAAATCTCAAGAAGCCCGTCCAGGAGGCAGTCAAGGAAATGACAGGCATCGGTGTTGACTTTGCCTTTGAGGCCATCGGACTCGCAGAAACCATGGTGTGTGGGTCTGGGTCACAGTGAGTAGAAGCAGACCAGCACAATTAAGTGAATATTATAATAAAGTTAGTCAAGTAATTTTTTGGTTTTCCACCACATATACTATACTGTAGTCTATTAGTATGCAATAGCATTTTGTCTAAGAAAAAACAATGTACACACCTTAATTTTAAAATACTTAATTGCTAAAATACGCTAATCATCTGAGCCTTCAGTGACAGTCATTGTCTTTTTGTTTTTTTATCTCAGTTTTATTTATTTATTTATTGTTTTACTTTACAATATATCTTTTTGTAATAGTAAGAGAGATCACTGATTACATATCACAATAAGAAATATAATAATAGTGAAAATGTTTGAGATACTGTGAGAATTACCAAATGTGACACAGACAAAAAGGAAGCAAATGCTGTTGGAAAAAATGTGCTGATAGACTTACTCAACACAGGGTTGCCACAAACCTTCAATCTGTAAAAAACACAATATCTGAAAAATGCAAAGCACAGTAAAACGAATTGTGTCTATAGATGCTTGCTTAGTGGGTGGGGACACACTAAGTATAAAACTTCCCTGAACATATGTTTTGGACCTGTGGACCCCAAACCTAAAAATGGAATTTATAGTCACTCTAAAATATCCATCTTAAAAATAAAAGCAACATATACTTTAAAGATATGACACTATAATATATGAAGTTTAAACAAGCACTATTTCCTTTCCTGTAGTCCTAGCTCTTTGTCCACGAACATGTTTTTATATTTAAGTATCAACATTATGTAATTCACATATGATATTCATGTGTGTTCTGTATCAGAACCATTCATTATTTGAAAAATGAGCCTATGCACCAGTATGTTAAGTTCAGGGAGAATAAGGTAGACCCTAGACTCAGAACTGACAGGGTAGAGGAAAGAATTAGGCATTCGATTCACTTCAGCGTGTATCTAATGTACATGGTTAAAGGGTGAAGGAAGTAGATGCAGTGATGTAACAGGAAAGAGACATAGGCAAAATGCAGGAAGGGGCGAGATAGAAGGTTAAGAACCAGAAAAGGAAGCAAATAGATTGACGTGAAGTATACTCCACACCCTTAAAAAACTGGGTTTTTTAAAATGAAGCTTCACACACACATATGTATATATATTTGCTTTTATTAAATATAAACGAACTGAACAGAGTTATACAAGTGAGAAGGTCAGGCAAAGAATAATAGTATGTGTGGTCTTTGAGGTGGTGGGTAATTTTATTAAATAAACACACAGTACTTTGTGCCAGATAACGTTCTAAATGTTTTAATCACTTAAGCCTTGTAACAAATCTATGACATAGTTGGTATTCTTCTTCTTTTTACAAATAAACAGACATATGGAGGTTAAGTAACTTGCCTAAAGTCACACTGCGGCAGGGTCTGTGCTCTTTACCACTAAACTCTGCTGCTGCTGCTGCTAAGTCGCTTCAGTCGTGTCTGACTCTGTGCGACCCCATAGATGGCAGCCCACCAGGCTCCCCCGTCCCTGGGATTCTCCAGGCAAAAACACTGGAGTGGGTTGCCATTTCCTTCTCCAATACATGAAAGTGAAAAGTGAAAGTGAACTCGCTCAGTCGTGTCTGACTCTGTGCGACCCCATAGACAGCAGCCTACCGGGCTCCTCCGTCCATGGGATTTTCCAGGCAAGAGTACTGGAGTGGGGTGCCATTGCCTTCTCCACCACTAAACTCTACTGGTTCTCTAATGAGATTCCATCACTGGCAGTGTTGAAGCTGAGCTCAAAGTAAGTAGCATCTGCCTAGGAAGAGGTCTGAAATCTAGGAACTCCACAATTCCTTCCAACACTGCAGATAGTTGTTCCTTATGTGTGGGCATCTACTTATGGTCATTATTTTCATTATCAGGTTGCTGCTTGGGACTCCTGCCACGTGAGCCATGGTGTCTGCATAATCATTGGAGTGTCTCCACCAAATTCAAAGTTTTCCCTTTCTGCTCAAACAGTTTCCACTGGTCGGACACTGAAGGGTGTGTGTTTAGGAGGTAAGTCAGTTGTTTATGCTTTCACAAAATCTCTTTCAACTTTGTAGAAACGTAATTCAAAAATTTTCTCCTTTGGAAAACAGACCTATAATGGTATAAGTTTTCAAAGACTTCTCCAATGAATTGGTATATTTTGCAGATTAGTTAATTAAATAGGTTTTTTTTTTTTTTTTTACATTTAAATAAAAAATTTTAAATAGTTTCTGGGTTTTCCTACAAAATAGTTTCTGGGTTTCCCCAGTGTTTGGAATAATCCAGCCAAGTTCAGTTCTGCACTGGTGGACTCAAAGTTTGTTGTGCTATTTTAACAGTGAGGCTTTCTGGATAATTACAGGCACCAACTTGGTATTTGGCACTGATATTTGTCTTTCCATAGGAGCCCTTATTTCTGAGCAGTACTGACCAATAGCTTTACTTAATTAATATTCCCATCTCCATCCATTGCTCTGATCAAAAGTTCCCATGCCATCTCAATGTGTGTGAATAGAGAGATGAGGAAATCGTTGTATAATGTTAAACCCTGGAGGTGGGCTGGAGACTCTACTTTATTTTTAATTAGTTTTTAACCCAATAACATGTGAATATCAACCCAATTTTTTTTCCAAAGGTGTTCTAGGTAACAGAACTGTCTGTAGCAGCCACACTTAGCAACAAAAGCCAACAACTTCTGATGTACAAATGAACTCATCAGTGGCAAATTTTCAGAATACTTTACCCATCTCCACAGCTTACTTATTTTTCTTTTGGTTAGTTTGATATTTCTCAAATCTTATTACAATAGCCTTTTTATTTTGCAGATTATAAAACCAAAGACTGTTTTCCCCAACTAGTGACTGCTTACCTACAAAATAAAATTAATATAGATCCATTAATAACCCATCAGTTGCCTTTTGACCAGCTCCACAAAGCTTTCGAGTTGTATCATGCTGGAAAAACGTGAGTGTTTTCTTTGATGAACTTCTTTACCCTGAACTCACAGAAAAAATGACTTTTCAAACATTCCTAAGTGGTTTTGTGAAAAAAAGATGGCTACTTGAAGACCTTCTTTCATATACTGTATCCTATTTCCTATTGTCACAAGGATAAGAAAAGGTTTTATCTGCAAGTTCCTCTTTGGGAAAGACCTGTATTAACCTATCTCAAAGAAATGTTTGAGGAGTTGGTATAACACTAAGCACCAGTCTACTCCACAATGGTCAATTATGCAATAGTTTTCTGGTTAGAGAAATGATCTAGAATACATGAGTTGACATTATTGGCATGATAAAATCTTACAAGGATCTTCGAGGCAAAGGTTCAGACTCTACCCAGGGCACAAAGCTTTTCTACATCATTTCTTGACAAATGTCAATCTGCTCCAGCTAGCATACCTTTAGGGATGAAGTGTTTATTCAGTGTGTTCATTTATATACTCAATGCATATTGAGTGATGGTACACTCTTTGCCAGGACTGTCCTGAGTGCTGGAGACAGTGGAGAGCAAGTAACAAGGAGTAAATGAGGAATTACTTCTGTGATGAATTCTTTGACTTTCTAATTCTGGTTCTTAAGAACATCTCTCTTTCCTAGTCTCTCCCCACTTCTCTACCTATATCGTTTGCTTGTTTTATGATTTCTTTTTATTTTAAGATAGGCATTTAAATTTTAGCCTGCTATATACCTTGTTGGTTTAGACCTAGCATGTCAGCCCATTTACATCAAGAATGAAGAGTCAAGAAAACTCATCTAAAATTATAGAAACAAATAATAGAGGAGGGGAATGGATCTAGCAGGTAGTAGACACACTACAAACAGAAAGGAACTAAGGAACCCATTTATTCTTCCCTAATTAGACATGGGATTAGATTCTAGGATTGATGGAAGCTGATCATAAGCTGTAGCAGAGGGTTTGGATGTCTTTGTGATTATGTAGCCAGAAGAAATGGTGCTCAAAGCTGGGGTCTTCCTGTTATAGCTGATTTCAAGTCCTGTTTTCACCCCATCCTGTATTTCTTATAGGTAAACTAGATGAAGGTGGAGTGGGGTGGGGATAGGCAACTCAGTTTTTCAATACAGTATGTAATTGCTTTGCTGACATCACTGTTTCTCAAGGAATTTAATGGCTTTATTATTACACTTCTATGTTTCAGGATCCGCTGTGTTCTGCTGTTCTGAGATCCCAAATAATGAAAAGTGCAAGGATATCCTTGGGGAGTTTATTCCTTTCCTGTTTCATCTCCCTGATTGTTCCAGTGCAGTGAAAAGAGCCGCAAAAATATGGAAATGCAGTGTGATTATAAAAATGAAACAAGTGCACCTTGAATTTAATTCTAATAAAATAGCCTCTTAGAGAATAGATGTTATATAATTCATTTTGTGACATTAAAAAAAGGGATGGTGGGATTTGATTGATAACATTTGTGATATGTCCATCAACCCAACTAATCTCTGTCATCGGTGCATGAAAGTTGTCCCTGAGTTATCCCTTATTCCTGTTCTCAATATACAGATTTCTCTGTATCTTTCACACCAATCCAGGGTTTACATGATGATTTTGCTGTTTCTACAACACATGGGGTCTCGTACATTCTTGAAAGGCTCTCTCAGGACACAGTGAGCCATTTTCCATCCTGGGGTCTTCATACCATCCTATGCCTACAATGCCCATGACACGCTGAGGCACAGTTCCCATCTGTGTTTTCAAACATAAAAGCATAGCTGGGAAATCTTGCCACCTGCACCCCGAGGAAGCATGTATAGGACTCTTTAAGAGAAACTCACCTACGACCTCATAACTTCCTTTTCAAGTCTTTTTCTCTTCACAAAACAAATATAATTATTTCCTCACTAAGGCTGGGAGATTGGGAGAAGGATAAAAACAGCTCCTTTTATCTAGTTTTGTCCTTATGCTTTTCATCTGTTCTTGAGTCATTTACATTCACCTTAAACTTTTGCTGTTGAAACAAAGAAATCACAAGGAAATTTTCTTTTATAATCCTGTTTCATTTGTAATATCGCTTCCTGAGATTTGAGCTCAAAATGTCCAGCTGACTTCATGAGGGAAGGTCCAAGAATTTTAAAAAAACACATGAAAATTTTTCTTAAGTGAATACTTTAAATATAATCCTGCCAGTCTATCTCTGCCACCTTAACAAGCCCTTCCCTCTCTGAGTATCAACTGCCACACTGTCAAGTGGGAAAATAAGAGTAATGTTATAAGATGATTTTTAAGACTGGACTCACTTGTATAAATGAAATAAAATGAGAACGTATAAAAATTTAAATAATAGGAAAATTGAGATCTAAGGAAAGGGAAAAGATAAGGCAAAGAAATTAAGAAATTTTAAACTTAAGAACTTAAGAATAAAAATTATAGAATTCAAACATTCTAAAGAATAGAAAGACAAGGCTAGGAGAAACTGAGTTTCAAAAGAATAAAATAACTATTTTGTTACATAGATAAAAGCTATCAATGTGACCTAAAATCATGAAAAAAATTAGTAACAGAATGTATTCTTAACAAAACACAACTGGAAAAATAAAAGAGCTGACACCAGAGTTGTATCAGAAGCTTGGGGTTGGAAATACGCAGCTACCAAGAACTGTCCCCCAAGCTGGAACACTTCTACACTTGAACAGAAGCTTGGAAAGAAAGACAAAAAACAAAAAACCCATGAAACACACAGCAGGGCCAGGAGAAAGATGCACTTAGATGGAAAGCTTTTTCCTGAACCTCACTGTCCCCAGACACAATTCGGTTCAGTTCAATTCAGTCACTCAGTTGTGTCCAACTCTTTGTGACCCCATGAATCGCAGCACACCAAGCCTCCCTGTCCATCACCAACTCCCAGAGTTCACTCAGACTCACATCCATCAAGTCCGTGATGCCATCCAGCCATGTCATCCTCTGTCATCCCCTTCTCCTCCTGCCCCCAATCCCTCCCAGCACCAGAGTCTTTTCCAATGAGTCAACTCTTCACATGAGGTGGCCAAAGTACTGGAGTTTCAGCTTTAGCATCATTAGGGCATATCATATCTTTATCCCCTGTATCTGGTACAAAGTAAGTGTTCAATGAATTTTTTTGAGAGAATAAATCACAAAAACTCGATGAAAAGTTAAGAAATTTTGCTCAATGCGTAGGCTAAAACAATGATTATTTTCAGAAATAAGGAAGCAGGAAAAAGGAAAATAATTCTCTGAGAATCTCCAATTCAGAAAGCATAAGAATAATAAAGATGTAGGAAGAAGAGATGATAGAACAAAGCTAAAATGGATGAGAATTTGTGTCCACTGTTATGTTTAAAGGTAAAGATTAACAGCTGCCTGTCTGATGATTTCAATTTTTATCCACTATATATAATAGATGCTGGAAGTTCAAAGAGTTATATAAACTTCCTAAATAAGCCACCAGAGTATAATGGAGTACTTACTAAATACCAGCCACTGTGCTAAGTACTTCATAATCATCATATAATCCTCATCTTAGCCCTATGTGTTCAGGAATATTATCTCCACTTCACAGATGAAATAACTAAGATATAGAGAGACTGATTAATTCACTCACTATGAAATAGCTATGTGACAAAACAAAGACTGAAATCTAAGCAATATAAAGGCTGTGCTCTAAATCATTTTTCTTTATTACCATTTAGCAAGGAGTTCATAAACAATGCAGAGAAGGCAATGGCACCCCACTACAGTATTCTTGCCTGGAAAATCCCATGGATGGAGGAGCCTGGAAGGCTGCAGTCCATGGGGTCGCTGAGGGTTGGACACGACTGAGCGACTTCAGTTTCACTTTTCACTTTCATGCATTGGAGGAGGAAATGGCAACCCACTCCAGTGTTCTTGCCTGGAGAATCCCATAAACAATAAGCATACTTAATATTTATTATTGTGAAAGTAAAAGTGTTTGTCACTCAGTCGTGTCCAACTCTTTGTGACCCCATGGACTGTAGCCCACCAGGTCCTCTGTCCATGGGATTTTTCAGGCAAGAATACTGGAGTGGGTTGCCATTCCCTTCTCCAGGAGATCTTCCTGACCCAAGGACTGAACCCGGGTGTTCTGCATTACAAACAGATTCTTTACCATCTGAGCCTCCAGGGAAGCTCAATCATTTATTATTATTATTCCTGTATTTGTGGCATAATAAATTGCTATGAGAAAAGCACAATGGATATGATCTTGTGACACAAAAGCTCCAAAAACTGGGTAGAGTGAAAAGACAGACTGAATCCATTTCAGATTGTGAAGGAAATGGGACAATAGGGAATGGAAGGAACAGGCAGTCAGGGATTCTTTTCATGCCACGAGTTTAAGAAAAGGAAAGAACTGAGGCTTGATGTTTCAGCAGCTCTGCTTTTAAAATGCAACCTAAGTACATATGGATATGGACATAGGTACAGATATGTATATGGATATGGGACTCCTGACTGCCCAGGTGTTCTTCCCAAGCTCACAGGGCAGAAAACCATAAGCTAGACCCAGCTAGCTAACTTTCATTGCTTACTTCTCACAATTGATATCATAGAGATTGAATAGAGGGGGAAAGAAAATAGCACATATGACTTTAATCAGATTTGCCTCCTCTCTCCTTGTCAATATATTCCATGACTGTAATAAACCTGTGAAGTACTATTAATTCTTGGTGTTTTCAGCTGCACCATAAACTGGCTGTCTAATATCTCTATGTGTGTGCTCAGTCATGTCTGACTCAGCCCACCAGGTTCCTCTGTCCATGGGATTTCCCAGGTAAGAATACTGGAGTGGGCTGCCATTTTCTTCTCCAGGGATCTTTCCAAAACAAGGATCAAACCCATGTCTTCTGAGTTTCCTGCACTGGCAGGCAGACTTTTAAACACTAGCACCTCTTGGGAAGCCCCCAGCTAGCTAATATCTAACAAAACTACTTTTCATTCCTCTAATCTTGGTTATAAGATGAAGATCTTTTACCTTTCACTTTACTTCTTATGTACTAACATGAAATTTTAGTATAAACATGCATAACTGAAATATACAGAAGTGATGTAAAAACAAACGCTGAGTACATGGATTTTCAAAATATATATGGCCTTGAATTCTAAATCCTAAAAGATGATGCTGTGAAAGTGCTGTACTGAATATGCCAGCAAATTTGGAAAACTCAACAGTGGCCACAGGACTGGAAAAGTCCATTTTCATTCCAATCCCAAAGAAAGGCAATGCTAAAGAATGGTCACACTACCTCACAATTGCACTCATCTCACATACTAGCAAAGTAAAGCTCAAAATTCTCCAAGCCAGGCTTCAACACTACATCAACCATGAACTTACAGATGTTCAAGCTGGATTTAGAAAAGGCTGAGGAACAAACAATCAAATTGCCAACATCCATTGCATCATAGAAAAAGCAAGAGAGGTCCAGAAAAACATCTATTTCTGTTTTTTTGACTATGCCAAAGTCTTTGACTGTGTGGATCACAACAAACTGTGGGAAAGTCTTCAAGAGATGGGAATACCAGACCACCTGACCTGCCTCCTGAGAAATCTGTATGCAGGTCAGGAAGCAACAGTTAGAACTGGACATGGAACAACAGACTGGTTCCAAATTGGGAAAGGAGTATGTCAAGGCTGTATATTGTCACCCTGTTTATTTAACTTCTATGCAGAGTACATCATTCAAAATGCTGGGCTGAATGAAACACAAGCTGGAATTGAGATTGCCGGGAGAAATATCAATAACCTCAGATATGCAGATGACACCACCCTGATGGCAGAAAGTGAAGAGGAACTAAAGAGCCTCTTGATGACAGAAAAAGAGAAAAGTGAAAAAAGCTGACTTAAAGCTCAGCATTCCAAAACCCAGATCATGGCATCTGGTCCCATCATTTCATGAAAAATAGGTGGAGAAACAATGAAAATAGTGACAGACTTTATTTTCTTGGGCTCCAAAATCACTGCAGTTGGTGACTGCAGCCATGAAATTAAAAGATGCTTGCTCCTTGGAAGAAAGCTATGACCAACCTAGACAGCATTTTAAAAAGCAGAGACATTACTTTGCCAACAAAGGTCTGTCTAGTCAAGGCTATTGTTTTTCCAGTAGTCATGTACGGATGTGAGATTTGGACTATAAAGAAAGCTGAGCACTGAAAGAATTGATGCTTTTGAACTGTGGTGTTGGCAAAGACTCTTGAGAGTCCCTTGGACTGCAAGGTGATCCAGCCAGTCCATTCTAAAGGAAATCGGTCCTGAATATTCATTGGAAGAACTGATGCTGAAGCTGAAACCTCAATACTTTGGCCACCTGGTGTGAAAGACTGACTCATTGGAAAAGACCCTGGTGCTGGGGAAGATTGAAGGCTGAAGGAGAAGGAGACAGCAGAGGATGAGATGGATGGATGGCATCAGTGACTCTATGGACATAAGTTTGAGTAAACTCCGGGAGTTGGTGATAGACCAGGAACTCTGGAATGCTGCAGTTCATGGGGTGGCAAAGAGTCATACACGACCAAGCACCTGAACTGAACTGGCCTTAAATCACAACTAAATAATATCTTTAGGGAATGAGACTCTGCTAAATATAACGTTGACTTTTGAAAGTTTCAGACAGGAAGCGGTCCTAAGATGGTGGAGGAATAGGACGGGGAGACCACTTTCTCCCCCACAAATTCATCAAAAGAACATTTAAATGCTGAGTAAAATCCACAAAACAACTTCTGAATGACGGCAGAGGACATCAGGCCCCCAGAAAAGCAGCCCATTATCTTCAAAAGGAGGTAGGAAAAATACAAAAGACAAAAAAAGAGACAAAAGTGGTAGGGACGGAGATTCATCTCTGGAACGGAGTCTTAAAAAGAGAGAAGTTTCCAAACACCAGGAAACACTCTCACTGCTGAGTCTGTGCCGAGCCTTGGAAGCACAGAGGGAAACATAATAGGGAGGAAAAATAAGTAAATAATTAAAACCCACAGATTACGAGCCCAATGGTAACTCCCCCAGCAGAGAAGAAGCGCAGACTTCTGTGCCCACCACTAGCAAGTGGGGGCTGGGCAGGGAGGCACGGGCTGCATTGATTAGAGTAAGGATCGGGCCTGAATGCCCCCGAAGGTAATCAGAGCGAACTAATTTGGGCTAGCAAACCAGACTGTGGGATAGCTACCACGCGAAAAGCCCTAAGACACCACCAGGCCCGCACACAGAACAAAGGGCAGAACAGAACTAGCCAGCTGCAGACCATCCCCCTCCGGTGACAGGCAGCCAGAGCCCTAAGTGGGCAATCACAGCCCCAGAGAGACATTATCTACCAAACTGCAAGCAGGCTTCTTTGCTAACTAAGACTTCTTGGGGTTCTGGACAGTCATCTGCCTGAGAAGGTGGGCTGGTTGTACACCCAGAAAACCGAGCGGCAGGGACAGGAGAGGCAATAAGTCACAGTGACCGCACTCGCCAAACACCTCATCACCTGAGCTGCTCGGAGCTGGGAAGGGTACAAAACGCAGGCCCAACAGAGTCTGCGCCTCTGAGTACTACCCGAGTGCCTGAACCTGAGTGGCTTAGACCTGGGAGGTGCATGCAGCCCAGGGCCGGCCTTGGACGGTTCCCGGCGGAGCAACCTAGAGCCTGAGCTGTGTGGGCAGGGAGGGTGCACGCGCCATGAGCGGGGGCAGGCCCAGTGTGGCTGAGACACTACGAGCACACGCCAGTGTTATTTGTTTGCAGTGTCCCTCCCTCCTCACAGTGCAACTGAACAAGTGAGCCTAAAAAAAAAAAAAGTGTCCACCACCGCCCCCTTGTGTCAGGGCGGAAATCAGACACTGAAGATACCAGCAAACAGAAGAAGCTGAAACAGAGGGAACCACCTTGGGAGTGACAGGTGCAATAGATTAAAACCCTGTAGTTAGTACCAAATACATAGGAAGGGGCCTATAGATCTTGAGAAATATAAGCCGGACCAAGAAACTATCTGAAAATGAACTGACCCCACACTACCCACAACACCACCAGAGAAAGTCCTAGATATATTTTCACTATTTTTATGATCATTCTTTTTTTTTCTTTTTCTTTTCTTTTTTTATGTAACTTAAAAAAAATTTTTAAGTCCTCTATTACTCCTTTAACTTTCATTTTTATAACCTACTATTACTTTTTTTTTAAAAACCTATTTTTAAAGCGAACTTCATACATATATGTATTTAAATAACTTTTGTGACTTTGTTTTTTTTTTTCTTTTTCTTCTTTGCTTTAATATAGTATTTTTGAAAATCCAACCTCTACTCTAGAATTTTAATCTTTGCTTTTTGGTATTTGTTATCAATTTTATACCCTTAAGAACCCAGTCTTCAGTACCTATTTTTACTTGGCAGCGAGATTACTAGCTTGACTGCTCTCTCCCCCTTTGGACTCTCCTTTCTCTCCACTAGGTCGCCTCTGTCTCCTCCCTCCCCCTTCTCTTCTCTACCCAATTCTCTGAATCTCTGTGTATTCCAGACAGTGGAGGACACTTAGGGAACTGACTACTGGCTGGATCTGTCTCCCTCCTTTTCATTCCCCCCTTTTATCCTCCTGGCCAGGTCTGTCTCCTTCCTCCCTCTTCTCTTCTCTGTATAACTCCATGAACATCTCTGAGTGGTCCAGACTGTGGAGTGCACATAAGGAAGTGATTACTGGCTAGCTTGCTCTCTCCTCTTTTGATTCCACTTCATCTCATTCAGGTCACCTCTAACTCCCTCCTCCCTCTTCTCTTCTCCATGTAACTCTGTGAACCTCTCTGGGTGTCCCTCACTGTGGAGAAACATTTCATCTTTAACCTAGATGTTTTATCAATGGTGCTTTATAGAAGGAGAAGTCTTGAGACTACTGTAAAAATAAGACTGAAAACCACAAGCAGGAGGCTTAAGTCCAAATCCTGAGAACATCATAGAACACCTGACTCCAGGGAACATTAATTGACAGGAGCTCATCAAACGCCTCCATACCTACACTGAAACCAAGCACCACCCAAGGGCCAACAAGTTCCAGAGCAAGACATACCATGCAAATTCTACAGCAACACAGGAACACAGCTCTGAGCTTCAATATACAGGCTGCCCAAAGTTACTCCAAAACCATTGACATCTCATAACTCGCTACTAGACACTTCATTGCACTCCAGAGAGAAGAAACCCAGCTACACCCACCAGAACACCGACACAAGCTTCCCTAACCAAAAAACCTTGACAAGCCACCGATACAACCCTACCCACAGCGATGAAACTCCATAATAAAGAGAACTCCACAAACTGCCAGAATACAGAAAGGCCACCCCAAACTTAGCAATTTAAACAAGATAAAGAGACAGAGGAATACCCAACAGGTAGAGGAACAGGATAAATGCCCACCAAACCAAACAAAAGAGGAAGAGATAGGGAATCTACCTGATAAAGAATTCCAAATAATGATAGTGAAAATGATCCAAAATCTTGAAATAAAACTGAAATCACAGATAAATAGCCTGGAGGCAAGGATTAAGAAAATGCAAGAAAGGTTTAACAAGGACCTAAAAGAAATAAAAAAGAGTCAATATATAGTGAATAATGCAATAAATGAGATCAAAAACATTCTGGAGGCAACAAATAGTAGAATAAGGGAGGCAGAAGATAGGATTAATGAAATAGAAGATAGACTGGTAGAAATAATTCAATCAGAGAGGAAAAAAGAAAAACAAATTAAAAGAAAAAACAATTAAAAGAAATGAGGACAATCTCAGAGACCTCCAGGACAATATTAAATGCTACAACATTCGAATCATAGGAGTCCCAGAAGAAGAAGACAAAAAGAAAGACCATGAGAAAATACTTGAGGAGATAATAGTTGAAAACTTCCCTAAAATGGGGAAGGGAATAATCACCCAAGTCCAAGAAACCCAGAGAGTCCCAAACAGGATAAACCCAAGGCAAAACACCCCAAGACACATATTAATCAAATTAACAAAGAACAAATATTAAAAGCAGCAAGGAAAAAACAACAAGTAACACATAAGGGGATTCCCATAAGGATAACAGCCGATCTTTCAATAGAAACTCTTCAGGCCAGGAGGGAATGGCAAGACATATTTAAAGTGATGAAAGAAAATAACCTACAGCCCAGATTACTGTACCCAGCAAAGATCTCATTCAAATATGAAGGAGAAATCAAAAGCTTTACAGACAAGCAAAAGCTGAGAGAATTCAGCACCACCAAACCAGCTCTCCAACAAATGCTAAAGGATATTCTCTAGACAAGAGACACAAAAACGGTGTATAAACTCGAACCCAAAACAATAAAGCAAATGGCAATGGGATCATACTTATCAATAATTACCTTAAACCTAAATGGGTTGAATGCCTCAACCAAAAGACAAAGACTGGCTGAATGGATACAAAAACAAGACCGCTACATATGCTGTCTACAAGAAACCCACCTCAAAACAGGGGACACATACAGACTGAAATTGAAGGCCTGGAAAAAGATTTTCCATGCAAATAGAGATCAAAAGAAAGCAGGAGTAGCAATACTCATATCAGATAAAATAGACTTTAAAACAAAGGCTGTGAAAAGAGACAAAGATGGTCACTACATAATGATCAAAGGATAAATCCAAGAAGACGATATAACACTTATAAATATATATGCACCCAACATAGGAGCACCACAATATGTAAGACAAATGTTAACAAGTATGAAAGGGGAAATTAACAATAACACAATAATAGTGGGAGACTTTAATACCCCACTCACACCTATGGATAGATCAACTAAACAGAAAATTAACAAAGAAACACAAACTTTAAATGATACAATAGACCAGTTAGACCTAATTGATATCTATAGGACATTTCATCCCAAAACAATGAATTTCACCTTTTTCTCAAGTGCACATGGAACCTTCTCCAGGATAGATCACATCCTGGGCCATAAATCGAGCCTTGGTAAATTCAAAAAAATTGAAATCATTCCAAGCATCTTTTCTGACCACAGTGCAGTAAGATTAGATCTCAATTACAGGAGAAAAAACTATTAAAAATTCCAACATGTGGAGGCTGAACAACACGCTGCTGAATAACCAACAAATCACAGAAGAAATCAAAAAAGAAATCAAAATTTGCATAAAAACGAATGAAAATGAAAGCACAACAACCCAAAACCTATGGGACACTGTAAAAGCAGTGCTAAGGGGAAAGTTCACAGCAATACAGGCATACCTCAAGAAACAAGAAAAAAGTCAAATAAATAAACTAACTCTACACCTAAAGCACCTAGAAAAGGAGAAATGAAGAACCCCAGGGTTAGTAGAAGGAAAGAAATCTTAAAAATTAGGGCAGAAATAAATGCAAAAGAAACAAAAGAGACCATAGCAAAAATCAACAAAGCCAAAAGCTGGTTCTTTGAAAGGATAAATAAAATTGACAAACCATTAGCCAGACTCATCAAGAAACAAAGGGAGAAAAATCAAATCAATAAAATTAGAAATGAAAATGGAGAGATCACAAGAGACAACACAGAAATACAAAGGATCATAAGAGACTACTATCCATAATTATATGGCAATAAAATGGACAACGTGGAAGAAATGGACAAATTCTTAGAAAAGTACAACTTTCCAAAACTGAACCAGGAAGAAATAGAAAATCTTAACAGACCCATCACAAGCCCGGAAATTGAAACTGTAATCAGAAATCTTCCAGCAAACAAAAGCCCAGGTCCAGACGGCTTCACAGCTGAATTCTACCAAAAGTTTAGAGAAGAGCTAACACCTATCCTACTCAAACTCTTCAAGAAAATTGCAGAGAAAGGTAAACTTCCAAACTCATTCTATGAGGCCACCATTACCCTAATACCAACACCTGACAAAGATGCCACAAAAAAAGAAAACTATAGGCCAATATCACTGATGAACATAGGTGCAAAAATCCTTAACAAAATTCTAGCAATCAGAATCCAATAACATATTAAAAAGATCATACACCATGACCAAGTGGACTTTATCCCAGGGATGCAAGGATTTTCTAATATCCGCAAATCAATCAATGTAATACACCACATTAACAAATTAAAAAATAAAAGCCATATGATTATCTCAATAGATGCAGAGAAAGCCTTTGAGAAAATTCAACATCCATTTATGATAAGAACTCTCCAGAAAGCAGGAATAGAAGGAACATACCTCAACATAATAAAAGCTATATATGACAAACCCACAGCAAACATTATCCTCAATGGTGAAAAATAGAAAGCATTTCCCCTAAAGTCAGGAACAAGACAAGGGTGCCCACTCTCACCACTACTATTCAACATAGTTTTGGAAGTTTTGGCCACAGCAATCAGAGCAGAAAAAGAAATAAAAGGAATCCAAATTGGAAAAGAAGTAAAACTCACTGTTTGCAGCTGACATGATCCTCTACATAGAAAACCTAAAGACTCCACAAGAAAATTACTAGAGCAAATCAATGAATATAGTAAAGTTGCAGGATACAAAATCAACACACAGAAATCCCTTGCATTCCTATACACTAATAATGAGAAAATAGAGAAATTAAGGATAGAATTCCATTCACCATTGCAACGAAAAGAATAAAATGCTTAGGAATATATCTACCTAAAGAAACTAAAGACCTATATATAGAAAACTATAAAACACTGATGAAAGAAATCAAAGAGGACACTAATAGATGGAGAAATACACCATGTTCATGGATCGGAAGAATCAATATAGTGAAAATGAGTATACTACCCATAGCAATCTATAGATTCAATGCAATCCCTATCAAGCTACCAACAGTATTTTTCACAGAGCTAGAACAAATAATTTCACAATTTGCATGGAAATACAAAAAACCTCGAATAACCAAAGCAATCTTGAGAAAGAAGAATGGAACTAGAGGTATCAACCTGCCTGACTTCAGGCTCTACTACAAAGCCACAGTCATCAAGACAGTATGGTACTGGCACAGACAGAAATATAGATCAATGGAACAAAATAGAAAGCCCAGAGGTAAACCCACGCACCTATGGACACCTTATCTTTGACAAAGGAGGCAAGAATATACAATGGAGAAAAAACAATCTCTTTAACAAGTGGTTCTGGGAAAACTGGTCAACCACTTGTAAAAGAATGAAACTAGAACACTTTCTAACACCATACACAAAAATAAACTCAAAATGGATTAAAGATCTAAACATAAGACCAGAAACTATACAACTCCTAGAGGAGAACATAGGCAAAACACTCTCCGACATACATCACAGCAGGATCCTCTATGACCCACCTCCCAGAATATTGGAAATAAAAGAAAAATAAACAAATGGGACCTAATTAAAATTAAAAGCTTCTGCACAACAAAGGAAACTATAAGCACGGTGAAAAGACAGCCTTCAGAATGGGAGAAAACAACAGCAAATGAAGCAACTGACAAACAACTAATCTCAAAAATATACACGCAACTCCTGCAGCTCAATTCCAGAAAAATAAATGACCCAATCAAAAAATGGGCCAAAGAACTAAACAGACATTTCTCCAAAGGAGACATACAGATGGCTAACAAACACATGAAAAGATGCTCAACATCACTCATTATCAGAGAAATGCAAATCAAAACCACAATGAGGTACCATTTCACGCCAGTCAGAATGGCTGCAATCCAAAAGTCTACAAGCAATAAATGCTGGAAAGGGTGTGGAGAAAAGGGAACCCTCTTACACTGTTAGTGGGAATGCAAACTAGTACAGCCACTATGGAGAACACTGTGGAGATTCCTTAAAAAATTGGAAATAGAACCGCCATATGACCCAGCAATCCCACTGCTGGGCATATACACACTGAGGAAACCAGAATTGAAAGAGACACGTGTACCCCAATGTTCATCGCAGCACTGTTTATAATAGCCAGGATATGGAAGCAACCTAGATGTCCATCAGCAGATGAATGGATAAGAAAGCAGTGGTACATATACACAATGGAGTATTACTCAGCCATTAAAAAGAATACATTTGAATCAGTTCTAATGAGGTGGATGAAACTGGAGCATATTATACAGAGTGTAGTAAGCCAGAAAGAAAAATACCAATACAGTATACTAACACATATATATGGAATTTAGAAAGATGGTAATGACAACCCTGTATGCGAGACAGCAAAAGAGACACAGATGTATAGAACAGTCTTTTGGACTCTGTGCGAGGGAGGGAGGATGATTTGGGAGCATGGCATTACAACATGTATAACATCATATAAGAAACGAATCACCAGTCCAGGTTCAATGTAGGATACAGGAAGCTTGGGGTTGGTGCACTGGGATGACCCAGAGGGATGGTATGGGGAGGGAGGTGGGAGGGGGGTTCAGGATGGGGAACACGTGTACACCCGTGGCAGATGCATGTTGATGTATGGCAAAACCAATACAATATTGTAAACTAAAAAAAAATAATAATAAAAAAAGAGAAAAAAATAAAACTAATTTTTATTTAAAAATAAAAATAATGTAAGGCTTTAAGAAGAAAACCTTTCAAAAAAAAAAAAAAAAAGGAAGACAAAAATACCTGCAGAAATTATAACAGGAAAAAAAGCTAGGAGGAGAAAAACATAATATCAGACATACAAGTACTTGAAATTTAAACAGAGAAGAAGCAAAAAGGAAATGATGAAAGAAATAGAAAAATTTTCAAGATCTGAAAATATAGAATACTTCTCTTTGCACACTAAAAAAAAAACCCTCATCAAGTACCAAAAACAATTAATGAAAAAATACTCACAAATGAATTATTATGACATTTCAGAACATCAAAGCAGAAAGATTTTCTTAAAAAATCTTTCAGAAAAAAGCACATCATGACAATAAATTAATAAGTAAATAAATAAAAATTTTAAATCAGAATGACTTCATACCTCTTATCAGCTTCATTAGTGATATGAAAATATTAACAATGACTTCAAATTATAATGGAAACTATTCTGAACCTATTTTCTAAATCCAGCTATATCAAGATTGGAGAGGGCATAGAAGACTGGGAGAGGTCTAGAGCTCCAGGAAGTGGATTCTGTGCTAAAGAACCTATTGCTGAAGGTTCAGGCACTACAGATGTCCACAGCATGTACCTAATATTTAACTTCTGGTTTTTTCTTTTGAAGTTAAATTTAGAAATTATCAGGGAAACCTGGCATGCTACAGTCTATGGAGTCACAAAGAGTCAGACATGAGTTACCAACTGAACATCAACACCACAGCAATTATCAAATTTTACTTCACTACTTGTCATATTAGCAGATATTAATTAGAGTACAAGTGTTGCAGATGTTTGAAGTTTGAGCCAACCTGGGATCTACTTGCCATTCAAATTGGCAAAAGCACCAGTTGGTCTTTATTTTTTAAATAATCTTTATTGGAGTAGTTTTTACAATGTTGTGCTAGCTTCTACTATACAGAAAAGTTAATCAGGTATACATACACATATATCCACTCTTTTAGATTGAATCAGATATACATATATGTATACCCACTGTTTTAGATTCTTTTCCCATATAAGTCATCACTGAGTATTGAGTAGTTCCCTCTGCTACACAGTAGGTTCTTGTAATCTATTTTATATATAGTGAAAGTGAAGTTGCTCAGTTGTGTCCAACTCTTTGCAACCCCATGGACTGTAGCCTACCAGGGTCCTCAGTCCATGGAATTTTCCAGGCAAGAGTACTGGAGTGGGTTGCCATTTCCTTCTCCAGGGGATCTTCCTGACCCAGGGATTGAACCTGAGTCTCCCGCATTGCAGGCAGATGCTTTACCATCTGAGCCATCGGGGAAGCCCCTATTTATAGTAGTGTGTCAATTTATGCCCTTATCCCTTTTCTTCCTTGGTAACCGTAAGTTTGTTTTCTACATGTTTCTACAAGTTTCTTTTTCTGTTTTATAAATAAACTCATTTGTACCATTTTTTTAGATTCTCCATATAAAGGATATCATACAATATTTGTCTTTGTCTGACTCACTTCACTCTGTATGATAATCTCTAAGTCCATCCATGTCACTGCAAATCCCATTATTTCATTCTTTTTTATGGCTGGGTAACAATCCATTGTCGGTATGAGCCACATCTTCTTTATCCATTCATCTGTCAGTGGACATCTGAACTAACATATTCCTCTCCATATGGTATGAATCAGATATACATATATGTATACCCACTGTTTTAGATTCTTTTCCACTCTTTTAGATCCTTTTTCATGCCAGTCTGATTTCTGGCATGAGCCAGGCTCCTGAGACTCTGTTGAAGGAGTTCCACTGGAGCTCTGAGACAGAGCTCCGCTATTTCTGCCAGGGTTGCTAAGTTGGTAGAACACTTCTCAGCAGCTCCAGGAAGGAAAAACAACTGAGCTAAGAATGAAATGAATGCACAGGAAAGGCAATACAAGAGATGCAGAGAGGTTGCATCCTCATCACATTGCTTTTACTTACCAGTCTACATACTGGGCCTAGCACATGCCTGGTATAGCAAGCTACAAGAAAGGTCTGACTGAATTACTGACAAATCTATTTACACTTACTATAATTACTGATACACCTGATTTTATTTCTTCCTCATTTTTATGCTTTCTTTCTATGTTGTGTTCTCTATGCTATTCCCTTTCTTCTTTTTGAGTACTTCACACCATTTCCTTTTGTCTAATAGTTTAGAAGTTATACTAAACATTTTAATATAAGTACTTATCAACTATCTTTACTATTCTCTGAACAAGAGAGGGAACTTATAACAGTAACTCGAATCATCCTTCTTCCCCATCTCCAATCCGTATGATTAGGAAGTCTTTTCTCTATGGAAAAATATAATAAATTTCTAAGTCCCTAGAAGCATGTACTATCTACAGAAGAGCTTCATTCAATATTTATAGTAGCTTCCATGTATTGGATGCTTTGAGGTTTCAGACAGTATGCTAAGTGCTTTATAGGCCCCTCCAGTTATCCTGACAAAAGACTTACGATGTAAGTTTTCTTTATTCTACATGTGAACAAACAGAAGCTCTGGAAAATTAAATACTGTTCAAGGTCAGCAATTAGTTAACAGCAGAAATGGGTTGCAAATGCAGGTCTTTCCATTTCCCAAGTCTGTGCTTCTAGCACTAAACTAGATTACCAATAGAAAACATCACTACAGCATACATTCATTTATTCAGCATATGAATTTAGCACCTTTTATGTGCTAAATACCCTCTCCAGTATTCTTGCCTGGAAAATCCCGTGGACAGAGAAGCCTGGTGTGCGAGAGTCCATAGGGTCACAAAGAGATGGACATGACTGAGAAACTGAGCGTGCATGCACATGTGCTCACATAGCTGTTTTTTATATGTGTGTGTGTGTGTATGTGTGTGTGGTGTGTGTACACACACTCAAATAGATATAGAGGATACAGCAAACAAAACATAATTGGTGCCTATCCGACGCCGTGGATATTGGTGTCACTCTTGGGTATAGTTTTCCATGATCTTCAAGAAGAAAATTTACATAAAGATCAAGTTTTTAATAATTACAAATTTTATTTCTACTGAAATCTATTTGCCAAGGTTAACTTTAAAATAGCAGAGATGGCTGTGTGATCATGGGCCACTATAATCTTAAAAGCTAATGGATAGATTCACTATATGGAATTGTGGTATTTAAATAATTTTATTAATCTTATGAATCAATTCAAACTTATAATCACCTTTCATTTCCTCTTCTTGCTCAACTAACAATATTCTCATGTTTCCTCTTTGATGGTACAGAGAGTATACCTTCTTTTTAGGTATGTTACTGTATGCTTACATGTTATTGCAGAAAAATAAATTCCCTTTTGGTAAATGGATTGGATGGAAGTAGTTGATTTATTTTCAGAGGAAGATTCTTAACATTTTTGTGGCACAAGAATGTTCACAGTATGTATTACTTGACAGGAAAGTACAGGTATAAAAATGGTGAATTATCCACACACTGCAGAGCTATTGTTGGGCATGCCTGAGTGTTTCAGAGACATTCTCTATACAATGAACTAACAATGCCAGATCACTCAAAGTGGTGGTGGTTTTGCTGATGATACAGGTTCATCCAGCAAAACAATTTGAACAATGTAACTTCTGAGTGCTTGGGTCACATGTTCCACATGTACACCAGTGAACATGGGGGAATGTGCCCAGCCAACATCTTCAAGTTCTGAGCATTTGCTTCCACTGGGCTCATCAGCACCTGAAATGAAGGAGGAGAAAGTTTCCCAGGAGAAGGATTGGCCCGAGTCTCTGAACTTCAAAATGCTCACCCATCAGAGGTTGGTGGAAATGATTGGTTTGGGCACTGGTTTTGCATTTCAGGCAACCAAACTATTCAATGCTACTGATTATTGGTTTTAGAAACAGAGAAATGGTATCAATATCAAGTGTGACTATACATTGAATTAATCTTATGTAGCTGTATATTTTTAAATTATGAATGCTCTTTTGAGCACTACTTACAAGAACTTTATCAAGTGCTTCTTATAATGTCTCCTATGTAACCATCTAAACAGCAAAAATTGAGTTTTATACATTAAAAAATAGTATTTTTAAATCACTAACACATTTTCCATAACATCTCAGATATTACCTGTGTAAAAGTATCTTACTAGACACCAAGGCAAAATCTGAAGACCATTCTACCTAATTACATATTACCTGCAACATAAAACTGAAAATAAACCCTGGGATTACTGATGAAAAACTAATCCCAGAGAGTAAAAGCAGCAAGATGGCTGAATAGGAAGTCCTAGTCCTCCTTTCCCTGCAGAAACACCACTTTAGTAATGATATAACCCAGTAGCTGAGATGGTAACAAATCTGCCTGCAATGCAGGAGACCTGGGTTCAGTTCCTGGGTTGGGAAGATCCCTTGGAGAAGGGAATGGCAACTCACTCCAGTATTATTGCCTGGAGAATTCAATGGATAGAAGAGCCTGGTGGGCTGCAGTCCATGGGGTCGGACTCGACTAACACTTGCACTTTCACATAAACCCAAACATCTTTATGTGAATTCAAGATTCCACTGAAGAAGTTGCCATACCACAAGCAAACACAAAACCAAGAACAGCTACACTGAAAAGGGTAAGAAAAGCAGCATCACTTTGCCTGTATCAGCTCCACCCCCAAGCTAACATAGCTCAGTGTCAAGGGAGAAAGGCCCCAACCTGCAACTTTTTGGTAGAAAAGAGAGAGTGAACCCTTCTTTTCAGAGTCAACACCACATTTTCAGAGCCCTGATTTTTGTCTTACCCCACTTTTCACTGTTGGCAGAACCACCGTAGCCTGGAGGCTCAGAGGCAGCTGAGCACAATAGAAAACTGGAAGGCCTAGTTGGCACAGTTTTGCCTATCTGGGATAAACAGCTCACCCTGAGACTTCTCTGGGAGGGAGGGAAAGAAATGAGAGGAACATGCCACCTACATTTTTTATTTTCTGAGAGCTGCCTGAAGGACTAATTTCTGTCTCTCCTCACCTCTCAATAAGGGGGTGATGAATCAGCACAATGTGTCGATCTGGGGGTCTGCAGAGACACTGGAAAAGTGGCAGGCAGCTGAAAGTGCCAACACAACTTTGCTCAGGCTTCCCTGGTGGCTTAGATGGTAAAGAATCTGCCTTCAATGCAGGAGACCCAGGTTCAGGCCCTGGGTTGGGAAGATCCCCTGGAGAAGGGAATGGCAACCCACTCCAGTATTCTTGCCTGGAGAATTCAATGGACAGAAGAGGCTGGCAGGCTACAGTCCATGGGGTCACAAAGAGTCAGACACAATTGAGTGACAAACACTTTGACTTCACAACTTTGCTCAATGGGGAGAAGGTGCACAACCAGAAAAGTCTCCCTCAGGAGGAAGGGAAAGGAGTGGAGTGTGCACCATCATACCAACTTTCTGAGAGTAGCCTGCCAGATGGACCAATTTTTGTCTCATCTCACTCAGAGTGAGAGAGAAGGTGAGGAACAGAGTGTGCATCCAGGAGTAGGCATTTCAGAGGAGGGTCCAAGACTGCAATCCCTCTGGCCTGATTCAGGGCCCTGATAGGGGAGCTGCCTAGTGGACCAGGGAGAATAGAGTGGCTTGCTACTGCAGAATCAGAGAACCTGCACAGCTACATAGACTACAGAGGAAACAAGATACAACAAGCTCCTGAAAAAAGAAACTGGCAAATCCCTCTAATTAGCACTTTACATACACAAGTTCGAAGAAAAGACATCCACAGAAAAGGCTGGAAGGAAAATAAAAACTTTCTCAGATAAACAAAAAACTGATGGAATTTATTGCCAGGACACCTGCCTTGCAAGACATGCTAAAAGAAGTTCTTTTGAAATAAGGAAAATTATATAGGTCTAGCAATGGCACCCCACTCCAGTACTCTTGCCTGGAAAATCCCATGGATGGAGGAGCCTGGTGGGCTGCAGTCCATGGGGTTGCTAAGAGTCAGACATGACTGAGCGACTTCACTTTCACTTTCACTTTCCTGCTTTGGAGAAGGAAATGGCAACCCACTCCAGTATTCATGCCTGGAGAATCCCAGGGATGGGGGAGCCTGGTGGGCTGCCATGTATGGGGTCGCACAGAGTCGGACCCGACTGAAGCGACTTAGCAGCAGCAGCAGCAGCAGCTCAGATCTGTGTAAAGAAAACAGCATCAGAGAATGAAGAAGTAAAGGAAAAGTAAAATCTTTCATTTTACTTTTTCTAAAATGAAATAGGAGACAATAGTTTGTTCAAAACAATAGTAGCAAAAATGTATTCAATTATGTGTGTTTGTATATATACATTATATGCTTGTGTATAAAAGAAATAAATGACAGCACTGATACAAGGGAAACAAGGGAAGAATTAGGATCATTTGGTTATTACAAGGTACTCACTACCCATGAATCAGTATACTGTTATTTTAAAATGGACTTGTATTAGCTGTAAATGTATATTGCAAACCCTAGGACAACTACTAAAAAAATAAGTAGGACTGTTAAGCTCAGAAAAGAGATTTGTCTGGGAGTGACATCAATTAGATGGCAGAATGTTAATGCTAATGCTAAGTCGCTTCAGTCGTGTCCGACTCTATGCGACCCCATAGTCGGCAGCCCACCAGGCTTCCTGTCCCTGGGATTCTCCAGGCAAGAATACTGGAGTGGGTTGCCATTTCCTTCTCCAATGCATGAAAGAGAAAAGTGAAAGTGAAGTCGCTTAGTCGTGTCCGACTCTTAACGACCCCATGGACTGCAGCCTACCAGGCTCCTCTGTCCATGGATTTTCCAGGCAAGAGTACTGGAGTGGGTTGCCATTGCCTAGAACATTTTAACCATCATCCTCCCACAGAACACTGATTTTGGTAGCCACGCAGGGTTGAGACTACCTTTGTGGGAGTCTGAGTCCAGCAAAGAAATTCCAGCACATTTTTAGATCAAAAAATCCTAAAAACAGACACACTGAAGAGGGGAAATAGAACATTTCCCTTTGTCTGCATTACTCTTCCCTTGAGGCAGCACGGTTTGGTGCTAGGAAAGACCCTGTGACAGACAATTTCTCCCAAAGGGAAAAGTGAGAGCTTGGGAGTGAGTGTCCAGTTTCCCCAACATGTGAGACAGTTCCCAAGAGGCCCAGTTCTTTCTCACCTAACCCAGATTACTGATGTAGTCTGCAGATGAAAGGACTGGGAGAGGCTGGAATATAGCAGCCAGGGCTGAGGTCATCAAAGAAACTCTACTAAACACTTCACTGTTCTTTCTACTAACCGTTTCATGGACTCCGTCAGGAATTCTACTGATGAGCCACTGGGGTGCCTCATCTATGAACCCCAGCTGACCGACTGTCATCCCCAACACTCCAAATTCCTCCCTGATGCCCTTTACCCTCTCTGTCCATCCATGGCCAGAAAGAGCAAGCCTCTGCAGACAGCTAATGAGCAAGTGCAGAAAGCTGCCCTAACTCTGCAAGATGGACTGAAGGCTCACAAACATGAGCAGTTTGGGGCACTGTCCTTGGGAAACAAATGAGGGGCCCTCCACACCTGGTCTGCTTTTGCAGGACTGAGAGAAGGGATACAATCTTAAGAATGCCCCTCTCCCAAGAGGGAACAAAAACTGCGTAGCAGGTGCATCAATAGAGACGTCTGAGAAAGCCTCAGAATCCCTAGCTGGACTAACAGGTGAATCCAAAGCCTGCTGGTAAAGAGTGGGGGAAGTTACTGCTTTTTCGAAGGGGAAAACAACAATACAAGACTTTGAAGAACATGAAAAACCAAGAAAACATGACATTACCAAAGGAACACAATAATTTTTCAGTAGAGAACCTCAAAGAAAGGGAGATATGCAAATATCCTGACAAAAAAATTATTTGAAGGAAGCTCAGCAAGCTATAAGGGAATGCAGATAGAGATAATTCAATCCAACTCAAAGGAGTGAAGAAAGCTTATGTGAATTATGGGACAACATCAGGAAAAATAGTATTTCATTATGATATTATCATAAAGAGAACAGAGAAAAAGAGGAAGAAAGTATAATTAAAGAAATAATGGTTAAAAAATTCCCAAATCTGAAGAGAGATATGGACATCCATAGAGCTGAAGGTCCCCAAACAAATTCAATCAAAAGAGAATTTCATTTGGACTTCGCTGGAGGTCCAGTGGTTAAGACTCTGTGCTTCCAATGCAGGGAGCATGGTCAGGGAAAGATCCCACATGTTTTTCAGTGTGGCCAAAATATATCAACAAAAATTTTGTTTCTCCTTTATTACATTTTCCCCTCTACTATACAAGATCTGAAATTTTATTTAAGTGCAGAATTTTTCTTTTTATCATCAGTAATCAGTCATATGGGGCTTCCCTTGTGGCTCAGTGGTAAAGAATCTGCCTGCCAATACTGGAGATGCAGGTTTGATCTCTGGGTCAGGAAGATCTCCTGCATAAGGAAATGACAACCCACTCCAGTATTCTTGCCCATAGACAGAGGATCCAGGTAGGCTACAGTCCATGGGTTTGCAGAACAGCCAGATATGACTTAGCAGCTAAACAACAACAACAATCAGTCATATAAAATATAAGGGAAAAAAAACATTAATCCCCTCCCCATTGTTACACTGGAATGTTTGAAATAAAGAAACCTGGTATATGCATTCAATGGTATACTAAGAAACCTTATAAAGGAAGGAAATCTTGCCATATGTGATAACTTGGATAAACCTGAAGGACATTATTCTAAGTTGAAATAAGTCAGTCACAGACAACTGCATGATTCCCCTTTTATGAGGTATCTAAGGTCACTAAGAGTTGGATAGGACTGAGTGACTTCACTTTCACTTTTCACTTTCATGCATTGGAGAAGGAAATGGCAACCCACTCCAGTGTTCTTGCCTGGAGAATCCCAGGGAAGGGGAAGCCTGGTGGGCTGCCCTCTATGGGGCCGCACAGAGTCGGACACGACTGAAGCGACTTAGCAGCAGCAGCAGCAAGGTAGTCAAACTCATAGAAGAAGAAAATGGAATAGCAGTTGCCAGAGACTATGGGAAGGGGAAACAGGGAGTTGGTGTTCAATGTGTATAAAGTTTCAGTTACAAAAGATGAAAAGGGTCTAGAAGTCTGTACAATATTGTGCCTACAGTTAACAACAATGTGTGGTACACTTCAACAATTACTAAGAGGACAGATCTTAAGTCATTTTTTCCCCTATATTAAAAAAATAATCATTTGGAGAAAGTATGAATTAATCCCAGACTTTCACTCCAGTCAAGAATGAGTAACTGAGATGAGATTTACCCTCCCATCTGAAAAAAAAAAACTGAAAAAAAAAAGTATGTATAATATTTGTATATAAAATATAAATTGTATAATATATACATATACATGTATTATATATATATAACATATATATCTTTCACATCTGTATATGACAATGGTTTTAAGACAGAACATTAGGCAATGAAAGAGTATTTGAAGTGAAAGGAAGAGGAATTGAGCCCTACAATTAATTGCCCTAGTTTATTATCTATGATTCATACATTTGTGATAAATTGATTTTTGACAAGGGTGCCAGGACCATTCAGTTGGCAAAGAATTTGTTTTCAACAAATAATGCTGACATGATGATACTCACATGCAAAAAAATAAAGTTAGATCCCTATCTCCTCCCATATGATCCATTTTGAATCAAAATGGGTCAAGGAACTAAATGTAAGAGCTGTAACTATAAAAACTCTTTGCAGAAAATAATAATTCATTTCAATAATATTGGTATAGGGGCCTCAATGGGGATTCTCTAATGGCTCAGATGGTAAGGAACCTGCCTGCAGTGCAGAGGTCTGATCCCTGGGTCAGTATTCCAGTATCCCCATTCCAGTATTCTTGCCTGGAGAATTCCATGGAAAGAGGAGCCTGGCAGGCTACAGTCCACAGGGTCCCAAAGAGTTGGACAAGACTGAGTGACTAATACTTTCACTTTCAGGGTCCTTACCAGTATGCCCACAACATTAAAGCTGTGGTGGTCCATCATAAGGAGCCAATCATTCCTCTCAGATTTGAGAACAGGCCAAATTGGGCTGTTAAATGAAGAGAGAGTGAAGATAACCATCCCTTCTTTAATTAGGTCTTGAATAATGGGTTTCAATCCTTAAAATCCCTATTTTAATTTATGTTGTGCTGTATCAACTATTTTAACTGGGGTGAGGGGTTATTTTTGAAAGCCAATTTTAAGTGCCAGCAATTTGTTTTATTACTTGTTGGGCCAGAATGTGCATAACCACTAGGAGATATTTTAGGACAAGGATGCTATATGACCATGGGAAATTTAAATAAGGCAATAGTTCTGATCATTAAGATAAGGAATACCTAATTTTCCTCTGTTTTATATTTGGTCACTCCCCTAAGAGTATAGAGAGCCTTTTACTTAAATTTAGTCAAATCTCTTGGTTTAAATGTAGAAGGATCCCCAATTATAACTATACCCTAATATTAAGTTCATGAAAATTTGTCAATTGTTGTATCTCAGCAGATATTAATTTAGAACCTATATTATAGGCTGAGTGTGAGTGAGGGGGGCGGGGGCCGGAGAGAGTGGGGGCTGCCGGGTGAGTCTACGCGTGAACAGATAGACCTGCGGACGGGACAGCCGCGGCCGTAGGCCCTTCTAAGCCCCGCTTAACCCCTGATGCGCGGGGGGACGAAACCCCTCTCGCTGGGGGATGCTGCGGAATTCTTGGCGCTGGGCATCCGGACCGCCGGCTAAACCCCTGAAAAAAAAAAAAAAAAGAACCTATATTATAGAAACACAAAAACTTCTTTTGTTTGTTTTTCTATTTTATAAAGTTTTCAGTAGTTTTGTATTTACAGCTGGGTCAAATAGTTGTATTTTTAGGGTAGTTACCAGCCACACTTGGAGGAAATCCTCTCTATTTATATTTAGTTTCTTCCTCCAGAGAGTCTCATATCAGCATTGCCAGGGTTTAGGGCCTCCTCTACAGCAATGCTGGCTCTATAGTGCTAACCCCTGGCTTAATGTGCCATAGGTATTTTTCCCTAAACCTGAGAAACAGGATCTTTGTTGGTGACAGAGCCATAGGCAGCATCAGGAGCAAAGAATTTTGTAAAGTCCTAAAAGTCCTAGTGAGCAATCTGTTTTTAGGAATGTGGATCTCTCACTTAAAATCTGTTCAAATGTGCACTGATGATGTCACATATGTCACTGATCACGTCACATGTCACCAATGAGGCCAAGAGGGTATGAAAAGGTTTATTACTAACATCAGGAGGCTTTCTGGAAGGAGGAGCTAAGATGGCGGAGGAGTAAGACGGGGAGAACACTTTCTCCCCCACAAATTCATCAAAAGAACATTTAAACGCTGAGTACATTCCACAAAACAACTTCTGAATGCCGGCAGAGGACATCAGGCACCCAGAAAAGCAACCCAAGTCTTCAAAAGGAGGTAGGAAAAAATATAAAAGACAAAAAAAGAAACAAAAGAGGGAGGGACGGAAGGGAGTCTTAAAAAGAGAGAAGTTTCCAAACACCAGGAAACCTTCTCACTGCCGAATCTGTGCTGAGCCTTGGAAGCACAGAGGGCAACATAACAGGGAGGAAAAATAAATAAACAATTAAAACCTGCAGATTGCGAGCCCTACGTTAACTCCCCCAGCGGAGAAGCAGCGCAGACGCCTGCACACGCCACTAGCAAGCGGGGGCTGGGCAGGGAGGCACGGCGCAGGCTGCATAGCTTAGAGTAAGGATCTGGCCTGAATAACCCGAGTGCTATCTGAGCAAAATAATTTGGGCTAGCAAACCAGACTGTGGGATATCTACCATGCAAAAAGTCAGCCCTAACCTAAGACACTGCCAGGCCCGCACACGGAACAAAGGACTGAACAGAGATAGCCGGCTGCAGACCTTCCCCCTCTGGTGACAGGCAGCCAGAACCGGAAGGGAGCAATCGCAGCCCCAGAGAGACATTATCTAAAAAACTGTAAGCAGGCTTTTTTTGCTAACTAAAACTTCCTGGGGGTCTGGACGGTCAACATCCGCCTGAGAAGGTGCGCCAGTTGTACACCTAGATAACTGAGTGGCGGGGAGGCGATAAGTCGCAGCAATCGCGCTCACCAAACACCTCATCGCCTGAACTGCTTGGACCTGGGAAGGGCACAAAACGCAGGCCCAACCGAGTCTGCGCCTCTGAGGACAACCCGAGTGCCTGAACCTGAGCAGCTTGGACCCAGGAGGTGCAAGCAGCCCAGGGCCGGCCACGGATGGTTCCCAGCGGAGCAACCTAGAGCCTGAGCAGTGTGGGCAGGGAGGCTACATGCGCCGTGAGCAGGGGCAGACCCAGTGTGGCTGAGGCACTGCGAGCACAAGCCTGTGTTATTTGTTTGCAGCGTGCCCCCCTCCCCACAGCGCGACTGAACAAGTGAGCCTAAAAAAAAAAAAAAGTGTCCACCACCGTCCCCTTTGTGTCAGGGTGGAAACCAGACACTGAAGAGACCAGCAAACAGAAGAAGCTATAACAGAGGGAACCGCCTTGGAAGCTACAGGCAATAGATTAAAACCCTGTGGTTAGTATCAACTACATAGGAAGGGGCCTATAGATCTTGAGAAATGTAAGTCAGACCAAAGAACTAGCCGAAAATGAACTGACCCCACAATACTCACAACAAAAGCAGAGAAAGTCCTAGATATATTTTTACTATTTTTACAATCATTCTTTCTTTCTTTTTAATTTTTAAAAAAATTTTAAGTCCTCTATTATTCCTTTAATTTTCACTTTTATAACCTACTATTACTTTGCAAAAAAAAAGAAGGACCCTATTTTTTAAAGCAAACATCATATATATATATTTTTTTATAATTTTTGTGACCTTGTTTTTTGTTTTTTATTTTTTTCTTCTTTTCTTTAACATTGTAGTTTTGAAATTCCAATCTCTACTCTAGATTTTTAATTTTAGCTTTTTGGTATTTGTTATCAATTTTGTACCTTTTTTTTTAATATAATTTTTGTGACTTTTTTTTTCTCTCTTTCTTTCTCTTCTTCTTTTATATAACATTGTATATCTGAAATTCCAAACTCTACTCTGGATTTTTAATTTATGCTTTTTGGTATTCGTTATCAATTTTGTACCTATATTTTCTTTATAATTTTTGGAACTTTGTTTGTTTTTGTTTGTTTTTTTCTCTCTTTCTTTTTCTTCTTCTTTTCTTTAACATTGTATTTTTGAAATTCCAAACTCTACTCTAGATGTTTAACTTTTGCTTTTTGGTATTTGTTATCAATTTTGTACCTAAATTTTCTTTATAATTTTTGCAACTTTGTTTGTTTTTGTTTTTGTTTGCTCTCTTTCCTTTCCTTCTTCTTTTCTTTAACATTGTATTTTTAAAATTCCAAACTCTACTCTAGATTTTTAATTTTTGCTTTTATGTATTTGTTACCAATTTTGTACCTAAGACCCCAATCTTGAATACCCATTTTTCACTAGGGAGCGAGATTACTGGCTTGACTGCTCTCTCTCCCTTTGGACTCTCCTTTTTCTGCACCGGGTCGCCTGTGTCTCCTCCCTAACCCCTCTTACTCTACCCAACTCTGAATTTCTGTGTGTTCCAGATGGTGGAGAACACTTAGGGAACTGATTACTGGCTGGATCTGTCTCCCTCCTTTCATTTCCCCCTTTTATCCTCCTGGCCACCTCTGTCTCCTTCCTCCTTCTTCTCTTCTCTGTATAACTCCGTGAACATCTCTGAGCGGTCCAGTTGTGGAGTGCACATAAGGAAGTGATTACTGGCTAACCCACTCTCTCCTCTATTGATTCCACCTCATCTCATTCGGGTCACCTCTAACTCCCTCCTCCCTCTTCTCTTCTCCATGTAATGCTATGAACCTCTCTGAGTGACTCACACGGTGGAGAAACTTTTCATCTTCAATGTAGATGTTTTATTAATGGTGCTATATAGAAGGAGAAGTTTTGAAACTACTGTAAAAATAAGACTGATAACTGGAAGCAGGAGGCTTAAGTCCAAACCCTGACTCCAGGGATCTCCTGACTCCAGGGATCATTAATTGACAGGAGCTCATCAAATGCCTCCATACATACACTGAAACCAAGCACCACACAAGAGTCAACAAGTTCCAGGGCAAGACATACCAAGCAAATTCTCCAGCAACACAGGAACACAGCCCTGAGCTCCAAGATACAGGCTGCCCAAAGTCACCCCAAAACCATAGACATCTCATAACTCATTACTGGACACTTCATTGCACTCCAGAGAGAAGAAATCCAGCTACACCCACCAGAACACTGACACAAGCTTCCCTAACCAAGAAACCTTGACAAGCCACCTGTACAAACTCACACACAGTGAGGAAATGCCACAATAAAGAGAACTCCACAAACTGCCAGAATACAGAAAGGACACCCCAAACTCAGCAATTTAAACAAGATGAAGAGACAGAGGAATACCCAGCAGATAAAGGAATAGGATAAATGCCCACCAAACTAAGCAAAAGAGGAAGAGATAGGAAATCTACCTGATAAAGAATTCCGAATAATGATAGTGAAATTGATCCAAAATCTTGAAATCAAAATGGAATCACAGATAAACAGCCTGGAGACAAGGATTGAGAAGATGCAAGAAAGGTTTAACAAGGACCTAGAAGAAATAAAAGAGTCAATATATAATGAATAATGCAATAAATGAGATCAAAAACACTCTGGAAGCAACAAATAGTAGAATAACAGAGGCAGAAGATAGGATTCGTGAATTAGAAGATAGAATGGTAGAAATAAATGAATCAGAGAGGATAAAAGAAAAATGAATTAAAAGAAATGAGGACAATCTCAGAGACCTCCAGGACAATATTAAACGCTACAACATTTGAATTATAGGAGTCCCAGAAGAAGAAGACAAAAAGAAAGACCATGAGAAAATACTTGAGGAGATAATAGCTGAAAACTTGCCTAAAATGGGGAAGGAAATAATCACTCAAGTCCAAGAAATGCAGAGAGTCCCAAACAGGATAAACCCAAAGTGAAACACCCCAAGACACATATTAATCAAATTAACAAAGATCAAACACAAAGAACAAATATTAAAAGCAGCAAGGGAAAAACAACAAATAACACACAAGGGAATTCCCATAAGGATAACAGCTGATCTTTCAATAGAAACTCTTCAAGCCAGGAGGGAATGGCAAGACATACTTAAAGTGATGAAAGAAAATAAACTACAGCCCAGATTATTGTACCCAGCAAGGATCTCATTCAAATATGAAGGAGAAATCAAAAGCTTCTCAGACAAGCAAAAGCTGAGAGAATTCAGCACCACCAAACCAGCTCTCCAACAAATACTAAAGGATATTTTCTAGACAGGAAACACAAAAATGGTGTATAAATTCAAACCCAAAACAATAAAGTAAATGGCAACGGGATCATACTTATCAATAGTTACCTTAAACATAAATGGGTTGAATGCCCCAACCAAAAGACAAAGACTGGCTGAATGGATACAAAAACAAGACCCCTACATATGCTGTCTACAAGAGACCCACCTCAAAACAGGGGACACATACAGACTGAAAGTGAAGGGCTGGAAAAAGATTTTCCATGCAAATAGAGACCAAAAGAAAGCAGGAGTAGCAATACTCTTATCAGATAAAACAGACTTTAAAACAAAGGTTGTAAAAGAGACAAAGATGGTCACTACATAATGATCAAAGGATCAATCCAAGAAGAAGATATAACAATTATAAATATATATGCCCCAACACGGGAGCACCACAATATGTAAGGCAAATGCTAACAAGTATGAAAGGAGAAATTAACAATAACACAATAATAGTGGGAGACTTTAATACCCCACTCACACCTATGGATAGATCAACTAAACAGAAAATTAACAAGGAAACACAAACTTTAAACGATACAATAGACCAATTAGACCTAATTGATATCTAGAGGACATTTCATCCCCCAAAAATGAATTTCACCTTTTTCTCAAGCGCACATGGAATCTTCTCCAGGAGAGATCACATCCTGGGCCATAAATCGAGCCTTGGTAAATTCAAAAAAATTGAAATCATTCCAAGCATCTTTTCTGACCACAATGCAGTAAGATTAGATCTCAATTACAGGAGAAAAACTTTTAAAAATTCCAACATATGGAGGCTGAACAACACGCTGCTGAATAACCAACAAATCACAGAAGAAATCAAAAAAGAAATCAAAATTTGCATAGAAACGAATGAAAATGAAAACACAACAACCCAAAATCTATGGGACACTGTAAAAGGGGTGCTGAGGGGAAAGTTCATAGCAATACAGGCATACCTCAAGAAACAAGAAAAAAGTCAAATAAATAACCTAACTCTACACCTAAAGCAACTAGAAAAGGAAGAAATGAAGAACCCCAGGGTTAGTAGAAGGAAAGAAATCTTAAAAATTAGGGCAGGAATAAATGCAAAAGAAACAAAAGAGACCATAGCAAAAATCAACAAAGCCAAAAGCTGGTTCTTTGAAAGGATAAATAAAATTGACAAACCATTAGCCAGACTCATCCAGAAACAAAGGGAGAAAAATCAAATCAATAAAATTAGAAATGAAAATGGAGAGATCACAAGAGACAACACAGAAATACAAAGGATCATAAGAGACTACTATCAACAATTATATGCCAATAAAATGGACAACGTGGAAGAAATGGACAAATTCTTAGAAAAGTACAACTTTCTAAAACTGAACCAGGAAGAGATAGAAAATCTTAACAGACCCATCACAAGCCCGGAAATTGAAACTGTAATCAAAAATCTTCCAGCAAACAAAAGCCCAGGTCCAGACGGCTTCACAGCTGAATTCTACCAAAAATTTAGAGAAGAGCTAACACCTATCCTACTCAAACTCTTCCAGAAAATTGCAGAGGAAGGTAAACTTCCAAACTCATTCTATGAGGCCACCATCACCCTAATAGCAAAACCTGACAAAGATGCCACAAAAAAAGAAAACTACAGGCCAATATCACTGATAAACATAGATGCAAAAATCCTTAACAAAATTCTAGCAATCAGAATCCAACAACACATTAAAAAGATCATACACCATGACCAAGTGGGCTTTATCCCAGGGATGCAAGGATTCTCTAATATCCGCAAATCAATCAATGTAATACACCACATTAACAAATTGAAAAATAAAAGCCATATGATTATCTCAATAGATACAGAGAAAGCCTTTGAGAAAATTCAACATCTATTTATGATAAAAATTCTCCAGAAAGCAGGAATAGAAGGAACATACCTCAACATAATAAAAGCTATATATGACAAACCCACAGCAAACATTATCCTCAATGGTGAAAAATTGAAAGCATTTCCTCTAAAGTTAGGAACAAGACAAGGGTGCCCACTCTCACCACTACTATTCAACATAGTTTTGGAAGTTTTGGCCACAGCAATCAGAGCAGAAAAAGAAATAAAAGGAATCCAAATTGGAAAAGAAGAAGTAAAACTCTCACTGTTTGCAGCTGACATGATCCTCTACATAGAAAAGCCTAAAGACTCCACCAGAAAATTACTAGAACTAATCAATGATTATAGTAAAGTTTCAGGATATAAAATCAACACACAGAAATCCCTTGCATTCCTATACACTAATAATGAGAAAACAGAAAGAGAAATTAAGGATAGAATTCCATTCACCATTGCAACAGAAAGAATAAAATACTTAGGAATATATCTACCTAAAGAAACTAAAGACCTATATATAGAAAACTATAAAACCCTGGTGAAAGAAATCAAAGAGAACACTAATAGATGGAGAAATATACCATGTTCATGGATTGGAAGAATCAATATAGTGAAAATGAGTATACTACCCAAAGCAATTTATAGATTCAATACAATCCCTATCAAGCTACCAATGGTATTCTTCACAGAGCTAGAACAAGTAATTTCACAATTTGTATGGAAATACAAAAAACCTCTAATAGCCAAAGCTATCTTGAGAAAGAAGAATGGAACTGGAGGAATCAACCTACCTGACTTCAGGCTCTACTACAAAGCCACAGCCATCAGGATAGTATGGTACTGGCACAAAGACAGAAATATAGATCAATGGAACAAAATAGAAAGCCCAGAGATAAATCCACGCACATATGGACACCTTATCTTTGACAAAGGAGGCAAGAATATACAATGGAATAAAGACAATCTCTTTAACAAGTGGTGCTGGGAAAACTGGTCAACCACTTGTAAAAGAATGAAACTAGAACACTTTCTAACACCATACCCAAAAATAAACTCAAAATGGGTTAAAGATCTAAACGTAAGACCAGAAACTATAAAACTCCTAAAGGAGAACATAGGCAAAACACTCCGACATACATCACAGCAGGATCCTCTGTGACCCACCTCCCAGAATATTGGAAATAAAAGCAAAAATAAACAAATGGGACCTAATTAAAATTAAAAGCTTCTGCACAACAAAGGAAACTATAAGCACGGTGAAAAGACAGCCTTCAGAATGGGAGAAAATAACAGCAAATGAAGCAACTGACAAACAACTAATCTCAAAAATATACAAGCAACTCCTACAGCTCAACTCCAGAAAAATAAATGGCCCAATCAAAAAATGGGCCAAAGAACTAAATAGACATTTCTCCAAAGGAGACATACAGATGGCTAACAAACACATGAAAAGATGCTCAACATCACTCATTATCAGAGAAATGCAAATCAAAACCACTATGAGGTACCATTTCACACCAGTCAGAAGGGCTGCTATCCAAGAGTCTACAAGCAATAAATGCTGGAGAGGGTGTGGAGAAAAGGGAACCCTCTTACACTGTTGGTGGGAATGCAAACTAGTCCAGCCACTATGGAGAACAGTGTGGAGATTCCTTAAAAAACTGGAAATAGAACTGCCTTATGATTCAGCAATCCCACTGCTGGGCATACATACTGAGGAAACCAGAATTGAAAGAGACACATGTACCCCAATGTTCATCACAGCACTGTTTATAATAGCCAGGACATGGAAGCAACCTAGATGCCCATCAACAGATGAATGGATGAGAAAGCTGTGGTACATATACACAATGGAGTATTACTCAGCCATTAAAAAGAATACATTTGAATCAGTTCTAATGAGGTGGATGAAACTGGAGCCTATTATACAGAGGGAAGTAAGCCAGAAAGAAAAACACCAATACAGTATACTAACGCATATATATGGAATTTAGAAAGATGGTAACAATAACCCAGTATATGAGACAGCAAAAGAGACACTCATGTATAGAACAGTCTTTTGGACTCTGTGGGAGAGGGAGAGGGTGGGATGATGTGGGAAAATGGCATGAAATACATATAATATCATATATGGAACGAGTCGCCAGTCCAGGTTCGATGCACAATACTGGATGCTTGGGGCTGGTGCACTGGGACAACCCAGAGGGATGGTATGGGGAGGGAGGAGGGAGGAGGGTTCAGGATGGGGAACACATGTATACCTGTGGCGGATTCATTTCGCTATTTGGCAAAACCAATACAATATTGTAAATTTTAAAAATAAAAATTTTTTTTTAAAAAAAGGAGGCTTTCTGAAGAAAGCAGACATGCTTTCAAGCAGGTTCATAATGGCTTGAGGAATCATAGCATTCCTGAGCTATGGTTGCTGCATGTTACAACTGGACAATAGAATATTGGGAGATACTCAAGTGGATCACAGAAGTGCCATACATACTCCTCCCTACCTGCGTGGTATACAATTAGCCTACGTAATAACATAGAAGAAACTGGCAAGATCTAGGTTGAGATAAGGAAAGGGCACTCACACAAATTACCAGGCCAGAGCCTCAGGCCTAACTGTATGGAATATCCACAGAGATTCCATGTAAAGATTTCAAGCCAGTTTGCTCTTTCTAGATTGTCGAAAAGCAGTTTTCACCAGGGCCTATACCACCCTCAGTGACCTTGAGCAAAGCAAATTCAAGAAAAAGAGAGAAAACAAAAATACACACATACAGGATTAGGAGTAAGAAAGAAAACTAACCAAAGATAGACATTTTCTTTTCATTACAAGAAAATGCAATGTAAATTTTTTATGCAAACATGTTTGAAACACTTGCTGATTAATGATTTACTGAGAAAAAATAAATTAAAAGCATGCTTCAGAGATATTGCAGGTCTGGTTCCTGAGAATACTAATAAAGTAAATCACAGAAATTTTTTGGTTTCCCAGTACATATAAAAGTTATGTTTACATTATATTTTAGTCTATTAAATATATAATAGCCTATGGCTAAAAAATGTACAATACCTTTTTTAAAAAATACTTTATTGCTAAAAAATGGAAATCATCATCTGAGCCTTCAGCAAGTCTTAATATTTTTGCAATAATAACATCAAAGATCATTGATCATAGATTATCATAACAATTGTAATAATGATGAAAAACTTTGACATATTGCAAGAATTACCAAAATGTGACAGAGATATAAAGTAAGCAAATGCTGGAAAAATGTCACTGATAATATAACTCAGCTACAAGATTGCCACAAACCTTCAATCTGTGAAAAATGCAATATCTGCAAAGCTCAATAAAGCAAAGTGCAATGAAATGAGATATGTTGTTCCTGTTGTTCAGTCATTAAGTTGTGTCTGACTTTTTGCAACCCCATGGACTGCAGCACGCCAGGCTTCCCTGTCCTTCACTGTCTGCCAGAGTTTGCTCAAACTCATGTCCATTTAGTCAGTGATGCTATCTAACCATCTCATCCTCTGCTGCCCTCTTCTTTTGCCTTCAGTTCATTGCCTTCAATTTTTCCCAGCACCAGGGTCTTTTCCAATGAGTTGGCTCTTCACATCAGGTGGCCAAAATATAGGCGCTTCAGCTTCAGCATCAGAACTTCCAATGAATATTCAGGGTTGATTTCCTTTAGGATTGACTGGTTTGATCTCCTTGAAGCTGAAGGGACTCTCAGAGTCTTCTCCAGTACCACAATTTGAAAGCATCAATTCTTCAGCCCTCAGTCTTCTTTATGGTCCAACTACCCCATCCATACATGACTACTGGAAAGATCATAGCTTTGACTGTACGGACCTTTGTCGGCAAAGTGATGTCTCTGCTTTTTAAAACATTGTCTAAGTTTGTCATAATTTCAGTTCATTTCTTAATCCAACTAACAGATATATGATGGTTCAGTTCATTGCATTAGTCTTTATGGATACCCTTGGAGATATACTGGATATTGTATCTTTTTAAAGAGAAAGTGAAAAACAGACTGAATAAATAAATGCATTCAATGGGAATCACTTGAAAGACTTTCCCCCTTTTTATGTCAGAATGTTGTTGGAAGCAGGGCTTAGAAGGCTCATGGTAGAAGGATATAAGTGAATGCATGTCTTTAGAAAATTAAACTGGCAACAGAGAGAAAGATGATCGGAATGAGAAGTGGCCAATAACACAAGACACATTGTTAATCTATTATAGTAGTCTGAGGGAGAAATAATTAAATAGAGTACCTATACTGGAGTGGACACAAGAGGATGGAAGCGGAAATCATTGAAAAAATAGAACAAGCAGCCTGGAAATAAATGAAATTACATGAAAAGCAGCAGAAAGGAAGGAGTTTGAAATGACACTAAGGTACTGAGCCTGCCTGACTAAAAATGAGAAAAAACAGAAAATAAAAGAAATAGAAAATGAATAGGTTAATAAGTAAAAGGCTATATGACAGTATAAACAAAATGTCTGCTGTCTTACTGAGAAAAAATAAAATACATATCTAGAATGGTTTTGTTCTGGTCCCATCTTCTTAATTCCCCAAATAGCTTCAATTTGTTAAAATGTGCTTTTTACTTCCAATGTTAGTTAATTTTCTAATTATCTCTCCTGAAGTTTCCAATGTTAAAATTAAAGCTGACAAGGAAAGCTATCTGGGAAAAAGTCTTCACTTCTCAGCTGTGGCAGTCAGTTGTAAGAGGACTATTCTATTAATGTGGCAAAGTCAATTTAGGGAATCAATTGGGAATTTTCATAAAATAAAATTTCACTATTAACTCCATGACTAAATAATTTCCCTTGCTGCTAATTAATACACTCTTGCTTTGATAGAAAGCAAGATCCTACTCTTCAAGGATCTAATATAAGTGAAAGCCGACTCAAGCAGCTTTAAACAGATTAAAAAATAAACCTAGAGTAAAAGGCATCACTATTAACAACCCTAGGGATAGAAACTCCCTGTTCAGGCCTAGAGGATTTTTCTTTAAAGTGTGGTATTTCTATTAAATGCCTGTGGTCAGTGAATAGAAATGGTAATTCTCTGCCCTGTGATCTCATTTTTCTCAGCACTTTTTGTAATATTATTAAAACATCTAGAGAATAAAACTTGGTCAGATTTGACTGTGGACTGCTGTGCTGCTGCTGCTGCTGCTGCTGCTGCTGCTAAGTCACTTCAGTCGTGTCCGACTGTGTGACTCCAGAGATGGCAGCCCACGAGGGTCCCCTGTCCCTGGGATTCTCCAGGCAAGAACACTGGAGTGGGTTGCCATTTCCTTCTCCAATGCATGAAAGTGAAAAGTGAAAGTGAAATTGCTCAGTCGTGTCCGACTCCTAGCGACCCCATGGACTGCAGCCCACCAGGCTCCTCTGTCCATGGGATTTTCCAGGCAAGAGTACTGGAGTGGGGTGCCATTGCCTTCTCCGTGGACTGCTAATGATATACAAATAATTTATAGTATTTTTTTACACCATTCCTTTCTGTGTCTAAGTCCCTGATCCTATGATTTCAGCTATCTTAATTATCTAAGACTGGTTCAGATGGTAAAGACTGCCTGCAGTGTAGGAGACCCAGGTTCAAAACCTGGGTCAAGAAGATCTCCTGGCGAAGTAAATGGCAATCCACACCAGTATCCTTACCTGGAAAATTCCATGGACAGAGGAGCCTGGCAGGCTACAGTCCATGGAATTGCAGAGTCAGACACAACTATGTGGCTTTTTCTTTCTTTCTTTTTCTTCCTTCCTTCCTTCTTTCTTCCTTTCTTTCCATGAAACATAATTCACAAGTTATATGTTGTGATCCACATAGTCAAAGGCTTTAGAGTAGTCAATGAAGCAAAAGTAGATATTTTTCTGGAGTTCCCTTGCTTTTTCTATGATCCAACAGATATTGGTAATCTGATCTTTGGTTCTTCTTCCTTTTCTAAATCCAGCTTGTACATCTGGAATTTCTCAGTTCACATACTGTTTAAGCCTAGTTTGAAGGATTTTGAGCATTATCTTCCTAGCATGTGCAATGAGTGCAATTGTGCGGTAGTTTGAACATTCTTTGGCATTGCCTTTCTTTGGGATTGGAATGAAAACTGACCTTTTCCAGTCCTGTGACCACTGCTGAGTTTTTCAAATTTGCTGGCATATTGAGTGCAGCACTTTCACAGCATCATCTTTTAGGATTTGGAATAGTTTAGCTTGAATTCCATCACCTCCACTAGCCTTGTTTGTAGTGATCCTTCCTAAGTCTCACTGGATTTCACACTCCAGGAAATGTGACTCTAGATGAGTGACCACACCATCGTGGTTATCCTGATCATTAAGACCTTTTTATATAGTTCTTGTATTCTTGCCACCTCTTCCTAATATCTTCTGCTTCTATTAGGTCCATACCATTTATGTCCTTTATTGTGCCCATCTTTGCATGAAATGTTCCCTTGGTATCTCTAATTTTCTTGAAGAGATCTCTAGTCTTTTCCATTATATTGCTTTCCTCTATTTCTTTGCATTGATCACTGAGGAAGTCTTTCTTAACTCTCCTTGCTACTCTTTGGAACTCTGCATTCAGAAGGGTATAACTTTCCTTTTCTCCTTTGCCTTTCACTTCTCTTCTCTTCTCTGCTATTTGTAAGGCCTCTTCAGACAACCATTTTGTCTTTATTTTTCTTGGGTATGGTTTTGGTAACTGCTTCCTGTACCAAGTTTTGAACCTCCTTCCATAGTTCTTCTGGCACTTTGTCTATCAGAACTAATCCCTTCAATCTATTTGTCACTTTTACTGTATAATCATAAGGGATTTGATTTAGGTCATACCTGAATGGTCTAGGAGTTTTCCCTGCTTTTTTCAATTTAAGTCTGAATTTTGCAATAAGGGGTTCATCTGAGCCACAGTCAGCTTCCGGTCTTGTTTTTGCTGACTGTATAGAGCTTCTCCATCTTCGGCTGCAAAGAATATAATCAATCTGATTTCAGTATTGACCATCTGGGATGTCCATGTGTAGAGTTGTCTCTTGTATTGTTGGAAGAGACTGCTTGCTATGACCAGTGTTCTCTTGGCAAAACTCTGTTAGCCTTTGCCCTGCTTCATTTTGTACTCCAAGGCCAAACTTGCCTGTTACTCCAGGTATCTCTTGACTTCCTACTTTTTCATTGCAGTCCTCTATGATGAAAAGGACATCTTTTTTTTTTTTTGTATTAGTTCTAGACGGTCTTGTAGGTCTTCATAGAACTGTTTAGCTTCTTCAGCATTAGTGGTTGGGGCACAGACTTGGATTACTGTGACATTGAATGGTTTGCTTTGGAAATGAACCAAGATCGTTTTGTCATTTTTGAGATTGCACTCAACTAGTGTGATAGAAGTAATAAATCTAAACTGTACTGTCCTTATTGGTAGGATTTCACACATCCATATCTGAAGACAGGATTGTGCTAAGTGCCCAGAGCAAGGAAACAAGCAGCAAGACAGAAACCACTCCTGACCCTTTTGGTCCCCTCTTCTTGTACCTGATCTACCTATTACTTCCCCAATCTTTTCTGTCATGTCTTTTCATTTTTCATTCCTATTATTGCTGTTTCTTGAAAAATATGACATCCTATCTTAGAATATGAATTTTAATATGAGAGAACTAAATACTAATTATCTTACTTCCACCATTTCAATTTAAAATTACAAATGTAACCAATAGAACTATGAATAATAATGTTTTAAGGAAGAAAAAGATAGAGTTGGCTGTTACTTATGCAATGTATTAATATATTTTGTTTAAAATTGATAAATAAAGCATAGGCATATAACTTCATTCCATGGAGTAACTACCAAAAGATCTAAAAACAGGAAATTTTAAGTGTGTATACCTCTGTTTATGAAGTTGGGAATGAAAAATTGCTTTATCATTATAGGTCCTTATATTTCATTTTTTGTTATGCATTTACATTACTTAATCAAAAATGGAAAATAAGGTAAAAATGGGAAGTCAAACTATCTAAAACCCCAGACAGGGGCGTTCTATTCATTAGCTCATAGGCAGATCCCAGTAACTCTGGGTGGTTTGATGCTGGTGATCTTGCCAAACTACATTTTGAAAAACACTGATTTATGTAAAATCTCATTTGCGTAAGGCTATATAACCTTTTTTATAAATAATGTGTAGATAGATTCCACACACAGATAATGGAATGGAACAGAAAAGAATAGAAAAGAAAGTGTTCTGAAAGGATGTTTACTCAAAAGTTAATAGTGTCTATGCTGACATTGTGAAGTTTCAGCTAATTCTTACCTTCATTATTATACTATTATGTAATGTTTTTAAGCAATCAGTTCAGTTCAGTTCAGTCGCTCAGTCATGTCCGACTCTTTGCGACCCCATGAATCGCAGCACGCCAGGCCTCCCTGTCCATCACCGACTCCCGGAGTTTACCCAAACTCATGTCCATCAAGTCGATGATGCCATCCAGCCATCTCATCCTCTGTCGTGCCCTTCTCCTCCTGCCCCCAATCCCTCCCAGCATCAGAGTCTTTTCCAATGAGTCAACACTTCGCATGAGGTGGCCAAAGTACTGGAGTCTCAGCTTTAGCATCATTCCTTCCAAAGAAATCCCAGGGCTCATCTCCTTCAGAATGGACTGGTTGGATCTCCTTGCAGTCCAAGGGACTCTCAAGAGTCTTCTCCAACACCACAGTTCAAAAGCATCAATTCTTCAGCGCTCAGCCTTCTTCACAGTCCAACTCTTACATCCATACATGACCACAGGAAAAACCATAGCCTTGACTAGACGGACCTTTGTTGGCAAAGTAATGTCTCTGCTTTTGAATATGCTATCTAGGTTGGTCATAACTTTCCTTCCAAGGAGTAAGCGTCTTTTAATTTCATGGCTGCAGTCACCATCTGAAGTGATTTTGGAGCCCAAAAGATAAAGTCTGACACTGTTTCCACTGTTTCCCCATCGATTTCCCATGAAGTGATGGGACCAGATGCCATGATCTTCCTTTTCTGAATATTGAGCTTTAAGCCAACTTTTTCACTCTCCACTTTCACTTTCATCAAGAGGCTTTTGAGTTCCTCTTCACTTTCTGCCATAAGGGTGGTGTCATCTGCATATCTGAAGTTACTGATATTTCTCCTGGCAATCTTGATTCCAGCTTGTGTTTCTTCCAGTCTAGCGTTTCTCATGATGTACTCTGCATAGAAGTTAAATAAGCAGGGTGACAATATAACAGCCTTGACGTACTCCTTTTCCTATTTGGAACCAGTCTGTTGTTCCATGTCCAGTTCTAACTGTTGCTTCCTGACCTGCATACAGATTTCTCAAGAGGTAGGTCAGGTGGTCTGGTATTCCCATCTCTTGAAGAATTTTCCACAGTTTATTGTGATCCACACAGTCAAAGGCTTTGCAGAAATTGATGTTTTTCTGGAACTCTCTTGCTTTTTCCATGATCCAGCAGATGTTGGCAATTTGATCTCTGGTTCCTCTGCCTTTTCTAAAACCAGCTTGAACATCAGGAAGTTCACGGTTCACATATTGCTGAAGCCTGGCTTGGAGAATTTTCAGCATTACTTTACTAGCATGTGAGATGAGTCCAATTGTGCAGTAGTTTGAGCATTCTTTGGCATTGCCTTCCTTTGGGATTGGAATGAAAACTGACCTTTTCCAGTCCTGTGGCCACTGCTGATTTTCCAAATTTGCAGGCATATTGAGTGCAGCACTTATGCATAATTTTCCAAAAACCAGTGACATAATATTTAATTGTTTAAAATTCTTCCTTGAAAAGAGTAAGCTTAAACAAAAAGAACAGATTGAAAATTTTAAATGAAAGTATGGAAGCAGAAATATAAAATGGTAAATTAAAAAATGAGATAAGATAAGTGAGTTCTAAAATAAAGGCAGGTCTCCATCAGAGATGGAGAGACACTGTCTTATTTATAACATTTTTACTTATCATTGTTTCCATCAACACAGAAAGTACCTGAGGAACAGCAGGCAACCAGTAAATACCTATTACAGACTGACTGGAAAGGTTGAGAAAGCTTGCTCTAGATACTTCTGTTTCTAAAACCAGATGACATGTATTATTTAGCTACCTGAGCCACTGAATACCCATTTTGCAGTTTGACTTAGGTTTCTGTCCTAATACAATTCTTTTCTAAATTTTTGTTCCTTCTTTTATGTTCTTTCCAGCTACCTTTCACCAATCTTTATTATTCTTTCTAAACTTTTCTCTTGTCTCAGCATTTCTTACATTATTATTCATTATGTGAACCAGATCATGGCATCTGGTCCCATCACTCCATGGCAAAGAGATGGAGAAACGATTAAAACAGTGACAGGCTTTATTTTCTTGAGCTCCAAAATCAATGCAAATGGTGACTATAGCCATGAAGTTAAAAGACGCTTGTTCCTTGGATGAAAAGCTATGATCAAACTATTCAGCATACTAAAAAGCAGAGACATTACTTTGCCAACAAAGGTCCATCTAATCAAAGCTATGGCTTTTCCAGTAGTCACATATGGATGTGAGAATTGGAGTATAAAGAAAGCTGAGCGCTGAAGAATTGATGCTTTTGAACTATGGTGTAGGAGAAGACTATTGAGATTTCCTGGACTGCTAAGAGTTCAAACGAGTCAATCCTAAAGGAAATCAGCCCTGAATATTCATTGGAAGACTGATGCTGAAGCCAAAACTAATACTTTGGCCACCTGATGCAAAAAAGTGACTCATGGGAAAAGACCCTGATGCTGGAAAGTTTGAAGGCAGGAGGAGAAAGGGATGACAGAGAATGTTATGGTTGGATGGCATCACCAACTCAATGGACATGAGTTTGAGCAAGCTCCGGGAGCTGGTGATGGACAGGGAAGCCTGGCATGTTGCAGTCCATGGGGTCCCAAAGAGGTGGACACAACTGAGCAACTGAACTGAACTGATACACACACACACACACACACACACACACACACACACACATGTATTTTTATAGGCCACACTATGCAGCTTGTAAGATCTTAGTTCCCCAGTCAGGCTTTGAACCCAAGCTGTTGGCAGGACAGCATGGAGTCCTAACCACTGGACTGCTAGGGAATTCTTGTAGCATAGTATTGTGTGTGTGTGTTAACTGTATTTCAATAAAAAAGGAAACTAAATTCTTCTGCAGCTATGTCAGAATAAATTAACTTGCCAGATTATAAAATTTCCCTTTCTGCTGACAAATAATTCATTAGAAAAAAAGTTTTTACTGACATATATTTGATAAACAAAATTGTGTGTAAATTTATATTGACTTGATACACTTATATTGCAATATGATTGTCATTTTCATATTAGCTAACACTTCTATTGTGTCATGTAATTATAATTGCTTTTAGTTTGAGTAACAATTAAAATCTCGTCACTCAGCAAGTTTAATGTTTGTAATAGAGTTGTATTGTCTGTTTGGAAAGAAAAGAAGCAGCCCCTGTTCCTAAGGAGATTTTAATCTATTTAGAAGTACACTGATCCTATCTCAACTAGTCACTTGGCTCAGCCGCTGCCACTCTGGATTGCTAGCACTGACAGCAGTGAAACTGTGTGACCCTTGGAATCACTGGATATATTTACTACCATGATATATGATTAGGTAAAACAATTTAGAGGCAAACCAACTTATTTCTCCTGTAAATATGCTAATGCATTTTGGTGGTGGGCTGTTTGTGCAAAGATTTTTGTGGTCCATTTCCACCTGGTTCCACTGAGCTCACTCTGTCGCCAATACTCTCCACAGTTCCAGCTCCTTCATGGCCTGGGGTGAAGGGATACTTCAGTGGGATTACTCCTTTTATAGCATGATCATCAGAACCCCAGATCCCTATAGATATCATCTGGGTAGGAATTAAGTAGCCAAGGATAAATTAGTTTGGAATTTTTCTTTTGTCTGAGACTTATTTGAATAATTTTTTACATGAATGACCTCATTTGATCCGTATAATAATATTCAGAGAAACACAGGGCATGTTTAATTACCCTTAATTTAAAGATGTGGAAAGGGAGACTCAAAGACTTAAAATGACTCACCCACTCTCATGGTGCTTGTTCAACCCTGGAAATAAACTAGGGCTATTGAAATCTACTAGGTACACCCTAGGTCATCAACTAGTTTCTTGCTCAAACTCATGTCACTTGAGTCGGTGATGACATCCAACCATCTCATACTCTGCTGTCCCCTTCTCCTCCCACCTTGAATCTTTCCTCCCACCTTGAATCTTTCCCAGCATCAGAGTCTTTTCATGAGACATTCAGTTCTTCACATCAGGTGGCCAAAGTATTGGAATTTCAGATTCAGCATCAGCACTTCCAGTGAATATTCAGGACTGATTTCCTTTAGGATTGACTGGTTGGATCTCCTTGCAGTCCAAGGGACTCTCAAGAGTGTTCCTCAACACCACAGTTCAAAAGCATCAGTTCTTCAGTGCTCAGCTTTCTTTATAGTCCAACTCTCACATCCACACATGACTACTGGAAAAACAATAGCTTTGACTAGACAGAACTTTGTTGGCAAAGTAATGTCTCTGCTGTTTAATATGCTGTCTAGATTGGTCATAACTTTTGTTCCAAGGAGCAACCGTCTTTTAATTTCATGGCTGCAGTCACCATTGGCAGTGATTTGGCACTTTTTAATAAAGATGATATAGACCTATTTCAAAAGTAGCACTTACCTTGCCCAAGGTGTCCATGATGAGTTTTGTTTTCCTCGGTGTCTTATAATGCCTAAAAGAATATCATTTATATGACTCTGCTCCTGGGGAAACTAAATTATCTATGTGCTGAGAGTAATTAAAAATAGTCACGTAATCACACATCAACATGGGGAAACTAGAGAGGTGAATGGTTGGCAAATATGTGAAAGTGAAGGACAGTAAGGAATATGAGAGAATGATTCAGGAGGGTGCCAACAACAAGGATGCTGTATTAGCGGGGAGACAGTTTGAAGGGAAGCAATAGGTGAAAAGGCAATGGAGTGATTATTTTAAAAAGTGAATAAACTAAGAGAAAGATCAGCTTGTAATTAGTTAAGAATTTCCGGAGTATCAGTCAAAGCCAGGAATTGCTAGATGCAGGTGATACCATTATAACACTGGGTCTCCAAGAGTCGAAGAGATGGAAAAGCACAAGTAATAATACAAAATACTGTTAAAAAGCTGAGAAATAAGTGATGACAAAGACATGACAAAGACAAATAAATGCCAAAAAATGATGACAAAGACAATGTGAGGTCATTATGAATGATGAGAGATGAGATTCAGATGAGACTTGCCATCCTTGTTACTATCGTGGTGAGTATCCTGCCTGTCACTTGGGAGATTGAGGTTCCCTGGAGGGGAGGGGAGGCAACAGGCTCTTTGGGGCTTCCCTAGTGGCTCAGATGGTAAAGAGTCCACATGCAATGCAGGAGACCTGGGTTCGATACCTGGGTTGGGAAGATCCCCTGGGGAAGGACATGGTACCCCACTCCAGTATTCTTGTCTAGAGAATTACATGGACAGAGGAACCTGCTGGGGTCGCACAGAGTTGGATACAACTGAGCCACTAATACTTTTTCACTTTAGCTGCATTTTGAAGAAGGAATTTATGTAAAATAAAAGAGTAGGTAACATATTCCAAATAGGGGGTTAAGCTCAATCAAGGTAAAGTGAAACTGTGTAATGTGGGCTTGGAGTAATGCTGCTGATGATGGCGAAGCCGCTGCTCCTGTTAATAAGGATGATATTTGGTTTGATAGTGAAAGGTTGTTGTTGAATCACGCGAATACACCGGGATTCTTGGCCCCCGGAGGAGAAGAATTCAATCCGGGGCCAGAGACGAGGCTTGATCACTCAGAGCTTTTGTAATAAAGTTTTATTGAAGTATAAAGGAGATAGAGAAAGCTTCTGACATAGGCATCAGAAGGGGACAGAAAGAGTACCCGCCTGCTAGTCTTCAGCTGGATGTTATATAGTCACTAGCAGTCTGTTAATGAAAGAAAGGAATGTCTTAAAATTCAGAATGGCACCAGGCCCCTCACCCATAAGATGCATTTTGGGATAGTCTTGGCGCCAAATGGTTTATCCTGGGCCATAAAATGATTAACTTGAATCTTGAAGAAGGGCAGATCACCATACAAATAGTTTCATTTACATAGATTAGGGGAACAATATCCATACTGGTTTGTCAAGTAGGTTCTGGGCCAAGAGGTGGAACCGACTTGGAGACAGAGTTTGGGGTAAAGGCATAGTACATTAGCATAGCTTAAGACGAACATTTCCATAAGAAAAAGGCATTGGTCATCTCTAGGCTCAAGAATAGCTAACTTCAGGCGAAACCAGGTGTCATTATGGCAACACAGTATTTTAAGAGAAACCTCCCTTTAAATTTGTATAGAGAAGGAAAAAAAATATTGCTAGTTTGTTTCCTCCTGCCGCTTAAGAGAGATAAAAATGTCTGACACTTGCAGGCTATTTCCTCCATTTGGAGAACCCTGGCCTTCCTGCCTGTTACCCTCTCAAATCCCCCCTTTTCTTTTAGGAGAATTATGTTGCCTAGGGAAAAGGGGCGTCGTTCTCATTCCATAACTACTTCCAAGCTGACAAGGGGCGCTGTCCCTAAATTGGTGAGGCAACATATTCTCCTAATCCTCATATTGAGAATATCTGATCCAGGGGCCCCAAATAGTAGCTGGAGGAAGCTACAGCAGTAGCAGAAGTTTGAGCAACCATCTGTAACTTAAAAGCTTTCATGCGGCTAGAAACAAATTCAGTTATACAATTACAGATGCAGGGAGCAAACAGCAAGAACAAAACAACCAGAATCAAAATTAAAAGTCACATTATGTCCATAGTTAAAGTACAAAGTGTTGCACCAGTCCATTTTAGGGTTGGTAGATGTCATCAGATGAAGAAGAGGCATCGCATGTGATTGTTGCCGAAGGTATTCACAGACTTGGAGAAAGTCTTTTCCTTGAAGTGGGGATGTCCACCATGGGAAGCCTTCCACTGACGAAGAGGGGAGCGCTCCGCAGACCCAGCAGTTAGACCGATTGTGGAATGCAGCATAGGAGTGAGCCCAGGACAGGAAGACATTGTCTTGAGGATCAAACGGCAGACTCAGGATATTTGGAGTCAGCAGAAGTAAGCTCACATAGATTATCAGGCCCATCCTCTGCCCTTTGCTTAACTCTAGAGCTCGGGTCAGAGCCACAAGCTCCGCTAACTGAGCACTGGTTCCCTGGGGGAGAGATTTTTGCTTCCAAAACCTGTTCAGCAGTCACCACGGCATAACCTGCTTTACGCTTTCCATCCTGAACAAAAGAACTGCCATCTGTAAATATTTCCATGTCAGGATTGTCTAATGGGGTATCCTTTAGATCCTCCCGAGCTGCATAGTTTAAAGTTAGGAATTGAGAACAATCATGATCAGGTGTTTCATTTTCCTTCTCAGGACGGAAAGTGGCAGGATTTAAATTTCCACAAACTTTAAGTTTAGTTACTGGTCCTTCTAACAATGACTGATACTTAAGAAGCCTACTGTCTGTCATCCAAATATTAACCTTAGAATTTAAGATTCCACTCACATCATGAGAAATCAGTACAGTAAGGTTTCGTCCATTAATTATTTTTAAAGCTTCAGGTGCTAATAAAGCCGCTGCCCCAATTACTCTTAGGCAGTGGGGCCACCCACGTGAAATTACATCTAATTTTCTGTTTAGATAAGCAGTAGGTTGCTGGTGAGGCCCTCGGGGTTGTGTCAAAACTCCCAATGCCACACCTGTTCTTTCAGTGACAAACAAATTAAATTTTGACCCTGTGGGCAAGCTCAGAGCTGGAGCTTGCAGGAGAGCAGTCTGAAGAACCTTAAAAGCCTTTTGAGACCTTCTGGAGACCAAACCAGTTTGTCGGTTTGGGCCTGCTGAGTTTCAGCTATAAGAACCTTAAAAGCCTTTTGAGCCTTCTGGAGACCAAACCAGTTTGTCGGTTTGGGCCTGCTGAGTTTCAGCTATAAGTTTATATAAAGGCCGGGCAAGCTCCCTGTAACCCGGAATCCAAATGCGACAGTAACCTGTGATTCCCAAAAATCCTCTCAATTGTCTTAAAGTCATAGGTAGGGGGTGATTTAGTATAGGTTTAATTTTCTCAGGGCCTATGGCCCTAGTCCCTTCTGATATGATTAGGCCCAGATATCTAACCGATTGTTGACAAAGCTGAGCCTTTTCTTTTGATGCCTTGTAACCACAGTCTGCCAGAAAGTTTAAGAAATCTTCTGAGGCTCGCGAACCAGCTTCCTCTGTCTCAGCACAGAGCAAAATATCATCTACATATTGTAACACCACTGCTTCAGAGCTATTAAAATTTTGTAGATCCCGTGACAAACTGTGTCCGAATAAGTGAGGACTGTCACGAAATCCCTGGGGCAAAACTGTCCAGGTTAACTGAGAAGCTGGCTGTGTAGGGTCTTCAAAGGCAAATAGGAATTGACTTTCTTCCGCCAAAGGCACTGAATAGAAGGCATCCTTTAAATCAAGTACTGAGAAATATTTGGCCCGTTCAGGAATTTCAGACAATAGAGTATAAGGATTAGGCACCACGGGGTGTAAAGGAACTACAGCCTCATTTATTATTCGTAAATCTTGAATTAGTCTCCATTTGCCATTCGATTTCTTTATACCCAAAATAGGAGTGTTGCAAGGACTGTTACAGGGAATTAATAGTCCCTGCTCCTTTAAATTTTCAATGATGGGTTTTAACCCTTTCTTAACTTCAGGTTTCAGTGGATACTGCTTCTTATGTGGAAATACGTGTGGGTCTTTGAGCTTAACAACTACAGGAATAGCATTTTGTGCTCGACCCACAGATTTTCCATCAGCCCATACTCTAGGATTTACATTTTGTTCAACTAAAGGGAGAGAAAGGGAGGGCTCCATATTCATGAAAACAGAGGCATGAACCTTGCTCAGTATATCTCTTCCCAAAACGGGTGAGGGAGATTCTGGCACAATCAGAAACTCGTGTGAAAACAGCACAGAATCCCAGTTGCAAGATAAGAATAACTGAAATAATACCTTTTGGCTTGTCCAGACAGTCCCATTACGGAAGCGGATCGGGAAGAAAGTGGGCCAGGGGCTTCAGTAATCACAGAATAAGTTGCCCCAGTATCTAAAAGGAAATTGACGGATTGGCCCCCCACAACTATTAATACCCGGGGTTCCTCAGGTGTAATTAGGATGGGAGCTTGTGTGGGGACCCCCGGGCACCTTCAGTCCTGATTGTCTTGAGAGTCCGACCCTGGAGACCTACGCCTCTGGGGGCAGTCTCTCTTCCAGTGTGGTCCTTTGCAGACCGGACATGGAGCCGGGGGCGGCTTAGATGTCTGAGGGCAATCCCGCTTGAGGTGCCCCTCCTTTCCACAGTAGTAGCAAGCCCATCTCTTTTCACCTGGGCCCCTCTGGGCATTTTTCTCAGGCTGTTTAAGAACATTTTTCATAGCCATGGTGAAGGCTTCCGCCTTTTCCTTTTTCTTTTTTTTGCCTTTCTTTCTTTTCCTCATATTCCCTACCATAATAGACTGTCTGAGCCAGTTGTAACAGAGTATCTAAAGACTGATTTGGTCCATACGCCTGTTTTAATAGCTTACGGCGGATATCTGGAGCCGACTGAGTGAGAAATCTATCCTTTAAGATCACTTTTCCCTCTTCACTTTCGGGATCAATCTCAGTGAATCTGCGAAGGCCTTCTCTCAGTCTATATAGGAATTTACCAGGAGCTTCCTTCTCCTCCTGTTCCATGTCTGCCAATTTGCCATAGTTTAAAGGCTTAGAATGCGCCAGCCTAAGTCCCTCAAGAATACATCTAACAAAATGACTCTGATCCCATCTTCCTTTAGCTGTGTTGTAGTCCCAGTCTGGTTCTATAGTTGGGACCGCCTGATTCCCAGTGGGGAGGGCCGCTATCTCGTTCTCCCTCTTCCCTACTGATTCATTACCAAGCCACTCATCTCCATAAGCAACCGCTTTCCCCAAAACTCGAGTCTTTGACTCAGGAGTCAGCATTTGTCCCAAGATATACATCACATCCTTCCAAGTGAGGTCATAAAGCAGAGTAACACCTTTAAAGGCTCTAATATATTTTTCTGGGTCCTCTAAATAGTCTCCCAGATCCTCCTTGATTCTTTGTATTTTTTTGATAATAGAAAGGCTTATTAACTCTCACAGACTGATTATTTCTCCCGGTGGGTGTTTCATAAATAGGCAACAACTTGTGTGGCTGTTCCTCAGTCTCTCTGGCTGCTCTGTGCATATGATCCCAGGGATATATTGGGGAAACCTGTTTTTCCTCTTCTCTTTGTCTCCTGTCCTCCATCTCATCTCTTACTTCGATGGTCTGAGTTTCTACTGAAACCAGAGTAGTCTGTGGTCGTACTGAGACAGGAGTTTTTTGGACCTCCATGTGGGCAGTTTGAATCCCAGTTTGGAGTCCCCCGTACGGGGCAAAGTAAGAGGACAGGAGGGAGCTGAAGATTTCACGCCCAAATCTATACCCTTAGGACATAAGTCTAGCATATTTCGCAGAGAGAAAAAGGGCAACACATGTGCTACTTCTACCCATTTCCCTTGTTCCTTACAGAACCGGTCTAATTGTAGAACAGTATTATACTTAAGAGACCCTCCAACTGGCCACCATTCACCGTCCTCCAATGGATACCGTGGCGATGTAGTATCACATAGGAAGACCAGGTGTGTCTTCTTTAAGCCCTGGGGATCAAATCTATCCCAGTTTTTCAGGATACAGTTCAAAAGAGTGAGGCTGGAATTGTTAGCTTCCATCTGTAAGAGAGAAAAAAAGCGACCAGTGCCATTTTTTCTACCGGAGGCATCCCTCCTTGCTCTAGATGGGGGTGTAGACAGACGTTACACCAAAAGCTTTTCTTTCCTGGTCGGACTTAGTCTGTCCCTTACCGACACAGGCGCCGTACTCGTCCCTCCCAGTTCTACCACCGAGATGGGGTGGGGATGTACCAGGGGTAGACTTGATAGCATCCCTACTTGATGTCCAGCTCTTCACCCGTAACCTTGCTTGCCTCTGATGTCACCCGGGGTGAATCAGAGTAACCTTCTGGAATCCCTCCCAAGCTAAGACTACCGGGGGAAACATTCATCACCTGAGTGCCTGTGCATGACCCTGAGTACTTCCTGACCACAATAAGACCGACGTGAACATAAAACTGAGATGTTCTTTCCAAGCATCACCACACCAGTATAACAGCCTCTTCTGATCCACTAAGAGCCGGCGTTACCAAAGAAAAAAACCCATCGCAGTCCCAATCTGAGTAAACTTTAACCTCAGAGATGTTCTGGGAGCTAGAGCTCCATCTAGCTCCCGAACTTTCGATTCTTCGCGAGGCTAGGCACTTTCTTGACTACCAATCCAAGTTTGGGACCTAAGCCACAGTACACAGTAACAGTATAGATCACAAGTCCCTTGAAAGTCTATGATCCGATAGATTAGGTTAGTACTTCTAATTCCCAAGGAGTTATGAAATGGTCAAAGAGATCGAAAAGTTTGACCGAGAAAGGAGAGTTCGGTCCACACCCTTTGCCCATTTCTGGTCGGTTCCCAAAGGAGACATTGGGTGCCTCTTAGCATTGGCAGGTCGGTATAACGCCCCGACAGGTTTCTGCCATAAGCTGTATGACATCACCGTGGAACCGCAGAGCAGGGCTCCTTACTTGCTTCACACAGGGCATGCCATTTATTCACACAAGCACACCGTAGAGTTAGTAAAGCAGAGCAGAAAACGTGTTCGCTAAGAGAACAAAGAACTAAAGCTCCAAGCATCCTTACCTTGTCCTGAAGGATCTCGGACGAGCCCCCAAGATGAAAGGTTGTTGTTGAATCACGCGAATACACTGGGATTCTTGGCCCCCGGAGGAGAAGAATTCAATCCGGGGCCAGAGACGAGGCTTGATCGCTCAGAGCTTTTGTGTAATAAAGTTTTATTGAAGTATAAAGGAGATAGAGAAAGCTTCTGACATAGGCATCAGAAGGGGGCAGAAAGAGTACCCGCCTGCTAGTCTTCAGCTGGATGTTATATAGTCACTAGCAGTCTGTTAATGAAAGAAAGGAATGTCTTAAAATTCAGAATGGCACCAGGCCCCTCACCCATAAGATGCATTTTGGGATAGTCTTGGCGCCAAATGGTTTATCCTGGGCCATAAAATGATTAACTTGAATCTTGAAGAAGGGCAGATCACCATACAAATAGTTTCATTTACATAGATTAGGGGAACAATATCCATACTGGTTTGTCAAGTAGGTTCTGGGCCAAGAGGTGGAACCGACTTGGAGACAGAGTTTGGGGTAAAGGCATAGTACATTAGCATAGCTTAAGACGAACATTTCCATAAGAAAAAGGCATTGGTCATCTCTAGGCTCAAGAATAGCTAACTTCAGGCGAAACCAGGTGTCATTATGGCAACACAGTATTTTAAGAGAAACCTCCCTTTAAATTTGTATAGAGAAGGAAAAAAATATTGCTAGTTTGTTTCCTCCTGCCGCTTAAGAGAGATAAAAATGTCTGACACTTGCAGGCTATTTCCTCAATTTGGAGAACCCTGGCCTTCCTGCCTGTTACCCTCTCAATAGTTGGCTTCTGCTAGAGATAGATACTAAGGCAAATATTAGATCAGAAAACACCGAGGGCACTGTTTACTAACTTGCAGAGTAAGAATGTGAGTTCTTGGCTGGTCACTCTGGCAGCTGTTGATTCACATCCCTTCAGTTCAGTTCAGTTCAGTCGCTCAGTCGTGTCCGACTCTTTGCGACCCCATGAATCGCAGCATCCCTTAGACATGATTTATTCACTGTCCTTCAAAGCTTCCCTCGAGGAAGTCAGTGAAACAGCTTCTTTGATGAAAACCTTTATAGTTCACAGACACCATGAGGTGTGAGTAATTTAGCTATGAGTAGGTGTGAGAGAATAGTTTGAAACTAGATTCAATAATTACATGTCTCTAGGCTTGGAGCATTTCTAGCAAAAGAACTCTCTTAACCCCCTAATCACGTGTTCATAACTCTTTGTTTTCTTTCGTAAGGGTTTCATAACTGCTATCTAATTTTCTCAGGGTCTTGCCCTAATACTTCTCTCTTGTTCTCCCTAGTAATTATTGAAGCTCGAATCTCAAGACTTGGGTGAGAAACTGGGCTGGGCAGAGAAGGCTGGCTTACAAGCTCAGGAGAATGCTCTTAGGACGCATTGCAAGTGCCTATGCTTTATTTAGGGAGCTATCATTCATATAAGTAAGAAGGTATGAGAGTGGAGGTGTCTGAACAGGATTGAAGGGACACAGTCTTGTTCATTTCTCTCTTTTTAAATAATACCCTGATCTCTAAGCTTTCTGCACCCATGCATCTACTCTTAGAATGTATACATTATTCCTATTCAGCAGTGCTTGGGCTGACTGACTTGAAATGAAGTCTGGCATGGATCAGAAGGTCCAGCTTGGGCTTGTCTCTCCCATAGCAATCTTGCTAAAGACCAAAACAATGGTCATTTGTTTCCTACCCTGTTGCCTAAATCTAGACCTTTATTGGGTGTATATTCTGAGCCCTAAGCAAACAGCCAAACAAGGTCAAGGGTAGGACTGCAATTGGGAGCAGAAACTCAGATCAATTCAACTTCAGTAGGATTTCCCTCTCTGTTATGTGAGACAGTACAGTGCGGTGGTTAAAAGCATGGGTACTAACACTAACAGACTTGCAGTCCAATCTTAGTTCCATGTCTTACATGCCTTATGTCAGTAAGAAATCCAACTTCCCTGTCCTTCAGTTTCCCCATAAATAAAATGAAAATGATCATAGCAGTTCCTACTTCATAGGTTTGCTTTAAACATTGAGAGAGTCAACATGCGACAAATGTTTAGAACTGTGGTGGGCACATAGCACTGCCTTTCTGTAAGTGTTATCCATTATTATTACAGTGTCTCCCAGGATATTTTTTCATTTTCTCAGCACAGCCTTGCTTTTGGGGAATACGCCACAAAAAAGCCACACATGATTATGAAATCTAACAACTGCAATGAGAGAGTTCAGGTTTCTCTCTTAAGTCCAAAAATGAAAGAAAGGTTCTTTTTGCTTAGCTTGGGTTGGGTGTTCACTCCTAGACCAAGGAAAACTGTCCAGAGTTGTAGGTTGGAAAAGAATTTGGTAGCTATGATCACAGCCATGCTGACATTCCTGAGCAGCTGAGGGTGAACAGGGAGGATCAACAGGGAAAATCACAGGGCAGATTGGTTCCACTGTGAAGTATGATCACCAAGACAAATGAGATGTCAGCATTGCTTGGCAATCCAGCTTTTCCCTAACCAACTTGTTGTCCAGTTTCCTGAGATAACTGTCCCACTTGCAATACTCATACCAAACATCTGACCGTCACCCCCCATCCCTGCCCATTTTCCTCCATCCCCATTTCACTCGTGAGAAAGCTTACAATATCCTGAAAAGTCACCCAGTTGCTTCAGGCAAAAACCTTTCCCTCTTTATACCCAATCTACTAAAAGCTCTGCCAGCTCTGTCTCTTTTTGGGGGGCTCCAAAATCACTGCAGATGGTGATAGTAGCCATGAAATTAAAAGACGCTTACTCCTTGGAAGGAAAGTTATGACCAACCTAGATAGCATATTCAAAAGCAGAGACATTACTTTGCCAACAAAGGTTCGTCTAGTCAAGGCTATGGTTTTTCCTGTGGTCATGTATGGATGTGAGAGTTGGACTGTGAAGAAGGCTGAGCGCTGAAGAATTGATGCTTTTGAACTATGGTGTTGGAGAAGACTCTTGAGAGTCCTTTGGACTGCAAGGAGATCCAACCAGTCCATTCTGAAGGAGGTCAGCCCTGGGATTTCTTTGGAAGGAATGATGCTAAAGCTGAAACTCCAGTACTTTGGCCACCTCATGCGAAGTGTTGACTCATTAGAAAAGACTCTGATGCTGGGAGGGATTGAGGGCAGGAGAAGGGGATGACAGAGGATGAGATGGCTGGATGGGATCACTGACTCGATGGACGTGAGTCTGGGTAAACTCCAGGAGTTGGTGATGGACAGGGAGGCCTGGCGTGCTGCAATTCATGGGGTCACAAAGAGTCGGACACGACTCAGCGACTGAACTGAACTGAATGTCTGTATCCCTACAGTTCCTAGAAGAACAGAAGCTTTGAATCTCTTGCTATTTTTCTCTACTCCAAGTATCTGGAATGGTGCCTGATACATTAGTATTGATTAAGTGAATTAAAGTGGATGTTATCAGAGGGGACCCCCCTTTAGGCCTGTTGCTAGTCGTGTGTCTGCATCTGCACTCATCCTATTCTCCTTCCTCATTGCCTGTCTCCACTTACGAAGCGCAATGTTATCGATGTCTTCTCTTGATGTGGTTTGTCAGCTTTTTAACACACTCTACCACTGAAAAGGAAAGCAGAAACAAACCTTCATTGCCCAGAATCTCTTTCCAGCTGCCACTGGGAATCAAGATGGAAGTGTATGTGGCTGTCTGAAGTGAGGGTGAAGAATTCCATGCCAAGCACTATTAATCTGGGCTTCTGTTGACTGGCCATGAGAAAGAACAATTGTAGTCAAGTAATTGGAACTTCTCAATCTGACTAAATAGTGGATTGACTTTTAAATTTGAATAACTTGAATTTTACTTATAAAAGGATGCCGATGTCCATGTATAACTTGACTTTGTAGCTTTGGGGAGTTTCTATAGTGGTGTCAGGCAGTTACTTTACAGCCAGCAATATACCGGGGTCATATTGTCTAAGAAAAGACACAATTTAAGAAAAAGACCCTTTGCATTCATTTTCTCTTTTTCCTCACCTTCCTCTCAGTCCTTCAAACATGCCTCTGTGTTTTATATCCCTAAAACTCCCCTGAAAGAGCCATTATTTAATCTTATTAGTGCTGTCCGTTTTAATAAAGCCAATGAACATTTTCAGCAGTCATCTTGACAGTTCAATACAAGTGATCACTCCCTGAAACTCTTCCTTTCACTTCTTGCCTCAACACTCTCCTGATTTTTTTCTATCATATTTGACTGTCTCTTTTCTAACTATTTTTAATGTTTCATCCTTCTCTTCTTGGCCATTAAGTGTTCCCATCAGGGTTCCTGACTTGGCAGAGCAGCCTTGCTAAGCTTGAGAATTCACCCTTCTCTGGAGCTCCAGTACCTCTGTTCCTGAGTCTTAGACCTGAATCTCAGCTATGGTCTGCCCTCCAACTTAAGGAGATTAGAAATGAAATGTTTCCCTTGGGATTGTTCTTTCTCTTTCTAAACCACTATCTTTTGTGTATGTAAATCACTTTTAAACAAGATGCTTATTATTTTTCTTTATTAAAGTAATACTTTTTCTATTATAAGTGATATATGTTCAATTTAGAATATTCGTAAAATATAGGAAGCATAAAGGAAAAAATAACATCCTTATAATCTCATCATTTATTAATCACTATAAATGTTTTGGAACTTTTTCTACACATATATAAATTTTATTTTTTCAAAGTTGACTATCTTATATATATAGTTGACTGTGTGGTACATTACTTCAGTCCTGTGTGACTCTTTGCTACCCCATGGATTGTAGCCTGCCAGTCTCCTCTGTCCATGAGATTCTCCAGGCAAGAACACTGCATTGGGTTGCCATGCCCTGCTCCAGGGGACTTCCTGACCCAGGGGTCGAACCCAAGTCTCCTACCTCTCCTGCACTGGCAGGCAGGTTCTTTACCTCTATACCACCTGGGGAGTCCTATAGTTGACTCTTTTTCTCTCCATATGTATATGTGTGTGTATATATATATATGTGTGTGTGTGTGTGTGTGTGTGTGTGTATGTGTGAAAGTGAAAGTGTTTGTCACTCAGTCGTGTCCAACTCCTTGTGACCCCATATATTGTAGCCCTCCAGGCTCTTCTGTCCATGAAATTCTCCAGGCAAGAATAGTGGAGTGGTTGCTATTCCCTTCTCCAGGGGATCTTCCTGACCCAGTGATCAAATCCAGGTCTCCTGCATTGCAGGTGAATTCTTTACTGTCTGAATCATCAGGGAAGCCCATATATATATATATATATATATATATATATATATATATATGTTTATATATTATGTTTTGCATCTTAAAAGTCTAAAATTACATTTTGACAATTTCCCATTTTTTAAGTATTCTTCTAAAGCTTAACTTTTAGTGGCTTTATTGTGTTTCATCCACAATTACATTTCTTCTGCAATTTCTCTAGTTGTGGTGAGCGGGAACTACTCTCTGGTTGCAGTGCTCAGGCTTCTCATTATGGTGGCTTCTCTTATTTCAGAGCATGGACTCTAGAGTGTGTGGGCTTCAGTACTTGTGGCGCACAAACTTAGTTGCTCCTCACCATGTGGAATCTTCCAGTACCAGGAATTGAACCCATGTTCCATGCATTGGCAGGAGGATTCTTAACTATTGGACCACTAGGGAAGTCACCATTTGTACTTCATCCTTGTTTCTCTCTCTATCCTCATGACTAAAAAGGATTTTCGTTTGTATAATTCATTTGGAACTTAGCACATACACTCTTTTTTGTGGTCTGTTTTATGGGTGGAGACTACTCTCTGGATTAGATTTGAGTCAAGAAATTCAGAAATCAAAATTGTAGAGTAAAACTTTTCTTCTTCCCTCTTTCTTTCTCCTCTTCCTCTTGTGTATAGGAGAACTAGGTTTGAATCTCTATCAAGGGCAGTTTAATGATGCTTATTTTTAGGGATTAAATTTGCTTAGTTATTTTGAGTCTTGAACATCAGTATTGAATTAAGTTGATTTCTATTCAATTCAATCATTATCAATCTTTCTTTCATATCAATCTCTATTTCATTTTGTAGAGCTGCTATCTGTCAAAACATTTCTGTAGAGAGACTGGCGTTTGTTCCAGCACTCTCCTCCTCTTCACAGCACAGCAGTTAGACACCAATCAGTCAGCAAAGATGCTCACCTTCCCCAAAATATTAATTAATTAATAGGCTGCATCAGGTCTCAGATGTGGCACCGGGGGTCTTCACTGTGTCATGCGAGATGTTTCGTTGCAGCGTGCTCTCTCTAGTTGTGGTACCTGGGCTTCATAGTTGCTCTGGAGCATGTGGGATCTTAGACCAGGAATTGAACCCACGTCCCCTGCATTGCAAGTTGTATTCTTAACCACTGAACCACCAGGGAGGTCCCATCGTCCCTGGCATTTCTCCTCCACTCAGTACCAATCAGCACTGACTGAACACCTCCTCATTCCAGGCACTCGGGTGGGTTCAGCAGAGTGACAAAGGTGGGTAAGAGTTGGCCTCTACCTATGCCAGGAGGAAGTATGGGCCAGTGGTTATAACACGGATATAGATTTGGGAAGATCCTATCCTTACTATCTATGTGAACTTGGAAGTATTAACTATCTTTGTCCGTTTTTAATCTACACAAAGAGGGGTGAACAAATGAGGTAATCCTTTTAAAGCACTTCTCAGGGAGGCTGACAGATAGGACAACCCTCAATAAACATTCACTCCAGTGATTATCCATAAAAAGAAGCTTATAATCTATGGGAGAGAGACAGGCAAACCATCAAGTCTTGTATGTATCAGCCTGTCTGGGAAGTGCTGTATCATGGGTATAAACTAGTGCTTTGGAAGCAGAGAAGGAGATGGCATTCTGAGTGGAGGGCTCAGGAAGCTTGGTAGAGGAGCCGATGTTTGAGGTAGACTTTAGATAATCTTGGGGAACAGAGAAGAATGCTCACTGGGTCATTTCTATTGCCCTTTGTTCAGTGTAAGCAGTATGTGTATGGTTTCCAGAGAATAGGACTTTGATTTTTCTTCTGTCCACGTTTGGAGGCCTCATACAATCCATCATACAGTCAGCTATTTAATTCGAGGTTGTCTGTCAAGGTGGATAAATCAACAAAAGGACATATTTCCCTAGAATTGCTGAGGGAACTTCCATGGTGGCTCAGACAGTAAAGAATCGCCTGCAATGCAAGAGACCTGGGCTCAATCCCTGTGTTGGGAAGATCCCCGGGAGGGTATGGCAACTCACTTCAGTATTCTTGCCTGGAAAATCCCATGGACAGAGGAGCCTGGCGGTGCAGGCCATTGAGTACCAAAAGAGTCAGACATGACTGAGCATGACACAAGAGCCAAATCATGGAATTTTAAATCAGACATTTCATTTGAGCTAAAATTAGTCTTCATGAAATTCAGTCTCTTTATTAATAAAGAGATGATATGAACAATTAGTTTGGAGGTCGGGGTAAGAATAAAATGAAATTATATATATCAAATTTCTAAACCATGAAGCACTACATACATTGTAGAAGAGTTTATTTTTATTTATACCTCTTTTCCTTCTAAACCCCTCATTTACTTTCCTTCAATCTTTCCCAGCATCAGGGTTTTTCAAATGAGTCAGCTCTTCACATCAGGTGGCCAAAGTATTGGAGTTTCAGCTTCAACATCAGTTCCTCCAATGAATATTCAGGACTGATTTCCTTTTGGATGGGCTGGCTGGATCTCCTTGCAGTCCAAGGGACCCTCAAGAGTCTTCTCCAACACACAGTTCAAAAGCATCAATTCTTCTGTGCTCAGCTTTCTTTATAGTCCAACTCTCACATCCATACATGACTAATGGAAAAACCATAGCTTTGACTAGATGGACCTCTGTTGGCAAAGTAATGTCTCTGCTTTTTAATAACCTGTCTAGGTTGGTCATAACCTTTCTTCGAAAGAGCAAATGTCTTTTAATTTCATGGCTGCAATCACCATCTGCAGTGATTTTGGAGCCCCCCAAAACTAAATCTGTCACTGTTTCCATTGTTTCCTCATCTATTTGCCATGAAATGATGGGACCAGATGCCATGATCTTAGTTTTCCAAATCTGGAGCTTTAAGCCAACTTTTTCACTCTCCTCTTTCACTTTCATCAAGAGGCTCTCGAGTTCTTCTTCACTTTCTGCCATAAGGGTGGTGTCATCTGCATATCTGAGGTTATTGATATTTTTTCCTGGCAGTCTTGATTCCAGCTTGTGCTTCATCCAGTCCAGCATTTCTCATGATGTACTCTGCATATAAGTTAATTAAGCAGGGTGACAATATACAGCCTTGACGTACTCCTTTCCCAGTTTGAAACCAGTCTTTGTTCCATGTCCAGTTCTAACTGTTGCTTCTTGACCTGCATACAGATTTCTCAGTAGTCAGGTCAGGTGATCTGGTATTACCATCTCTTTCAGAATTTTCCACAGTTTGTTGTGATCCACACAGTCAAAGGCTTTCACATAGTCAATAAAGCAGAAGTAGACACTTTTCTAGAACTCTCTGGTCTTTCGATGATCCAACGGATGTTGGCAATTTGATCTCTGGTTCCTCTGCCTTTTCTAAATCCAGTTAAACATCTGAAAGTTCATGGTTCATGTACTGTTGAAGCCTGGCTTGGAGAATTTTGAGCATTACTTTGCTAGCGTGTGAGTTGAGTACAATTGTGCAGTAGTTTGAGCATTCTTTGGCATTGCCTTTCTTTGGGATAAGAATGAAACGGACCTTTTCCAGTCCTGTGGCCACTGCCAAGTTTTCCAAATTTGCTGGCATATTGAGTGCAGCACTTTCACAGCAGCATCTTTTAGGATTTGAAATCATTCAACTGGAATTCCATCACCTCCACTAGCTTTGTTCCTAGTGATGGTTCCTAAGGCACACCTGACTTCACATTCCAGGATGTCTGGCTCTACGTGAGTGATCACACCATCATGATTATCTGGGTCATGAAGATCTTTTTTGTATAGTCTTCTGTGTATTCTTGCCACCTCTTCTTAATATCTTCTGCTTCTGTTAGGTCCATACCATTTCTGTCCTTTATTGTGCCTATCTTTACATGAAATGTTTCCTTGGTATCTCTAATTTTCTTGAAGAGATCTCTGGTCTTTCCCATTCTATTGTTTTCCTCTATTTCTTTGTATTGATCACTGAGGAAGACTTTATTTTCTTTCCTTGCTATTCTTTGGAACTCTGCATTCTTTACATGATAAAGTATAATGTTCTCTATTCTAAATAAAGTCTTAATATTAGAACTTGTAATGCAGAAATTTAGACTGTGTAAACTGAACTTATGTGCCTTGCCCTATGCTGAGATATCTACATAATTTATCCCATTTAATCTTAATGTCATTTTATGAATTAAGTACTAATATCCTCATTTTAAAGACTGAAAAACTTAATTGTAATTAATTGCCTAATATCCTACAGGGATGTACCATTTGCTCTAGTCTATATTAGGTCTTTCATATAGCTACCTAGAAAATATATTTTAGACTAAGTCAGAAGAGGTGTGATTTGGGGTCACTGAGATGCTAATCAGTCTGTCTCTGAAATTAGGTCATGGCTCTGTAGTCACATCCTCTGAGCTATGGAGTACATGTGATCTGTCAAATGTACAGCCTTCCTTTGACCCAAGGCTGATTATCTCTGGGAAACCATAAGACATGATGTCATAGGAGGTAGGTCTTTGACGCGACATTGTCTTTTCCAGAAATCTGGATACCTTGAATTCTTCTTTGCAAGAAATGGAGGTATGAAAAAGTTTCATAGAGGAAAGATATTCCTCTATGAAAGAAAATAGAAGATAATGTGTTAAAATCAAAGAGCACACCTTTACCTTCCCCATAGGTATCTCTTACCTGTCCTATAGGAACAAAAATAGATTAATATCCTGACATTATCAATGATATAGAATAGTCACACTTCAGTGTACTCATTGGCACCCAAACATTTCATAATTGGGAAGTCATCTTACATCTCTGGGCCACTCCCCAGCAAAGGATAACACCAGAAGAAAATCTCACTGTATTGACTGTAAATTCTCACCTTAACTGTCACTCTAATTTGCCACTTAAGAACAAAGCAGACAGTTCTAATGTGTTGTTATTTAAATCTCTCTTCTTCAGACATCTCCCATTCCCACTCTCACCAGCCCTCACACCCACACCCAGTATGATTCCAGACTAGCTGTGTCCAAGAAAATTTTCTTCAATGATGAAATTTTTCTTTGGTTTATTGTTCAGCTCATTAGCCATCAGCCATATGTAGCCACTGAACATGTGAAGTATGCTACTGCAACCACAAAACTTACTTTTAAATTATATTTAATTACAATTAATTTGAATTTAAATAGCCACATGTGGCCAGCGGCATAGTTGAGATTATTTTGTTCTCTGGCTTTTGCTAGAATGCTTGAGAAAACTATGGTATAGAACTTAAACACATGAGCTTTGCTTTCAGATCACTTACTAGAAATTAGTGACTTTAGCAAGTAATTTAAAGTCCTTAACTTCCAGTCCCATTGTCTGGAAAATAGGGTGAACAATACATCCTTTATTACCCAGTGTAGTGAAAACTAAATGAGAAAACGCAGGTAAAGCACTTGGCAAACAAGTGCTGACACATATTACTCATTAAAACACTAAAATTAATGTTTAATTGTAGCAGAAACAATGACAACGATAATAGTAGCTTAATGGCCCTAACAAAAGATGAGGAGGAAGGTACCTATAACTACACAAAAGATAAATGTTGCAAAAGATAACTGAAGGATTTTTTTGCCCTTTTAAGATATCTGGGAGCTCTTTTATTTCTTCATCGGTGTGGTTTTGCATAAGTTGATTAGATGTAAATAAGACTGTATTAGTATTTCAATGCAAAATACTAGAGAAAACTTTACCATTGACCAACCTCCCATTCTGAAAGTTTCTTTTTCCAGGGACTCTAGATGTCTGAATTTCCAATTTGAATAAAAACACAATTTAAAAATTAAACTGTTTCAAAGTGATTAGGCTGGTCCTTGGAATGACTAAGCATAATCGATACTGATATTTCCTCTCAATGTTAGTCCTTGGCTTCATTGAAGGAATTTACTCATATTTTCTAACACTTCTATATCTGCCACGTTTTCTTCCCCCCTCACTGCATGCAGCAAGCACACTGAGGAAAATCACCCTTAACAAGATTCTTGTTCTGGATGGAAAAAAATCTATGATGGGCTTTTCCTATCACTCAATTCCATGCTGACAAGTTTCTAAGCCACTCAAAATCTTGCCTAACAATTACATAATATGCAAATATTTTAGTGAAACTTGTCCTGTTAGGCAACAAAATATTTGAGGTCAAGGATTTGATAAAGAGTATTAGTCATCTTTTATAAAGAGAACACATCCTTTTTCCTAAAATAATGCCTGTAACCATATCCTAACTTTTCAAAAAAGCCTTAAATGCAATTTTACATGACACTTATAAAGAACCTAATGTTGTAGAAACAAAACCTTGCTAGGAATATAAAGACCTGGGTTCTAGGTTCAGCTCTGCAAATTTCTAGGTATGCATTAGTATCTTAAAATATACCCAGGATTTGACTTAGTCAGATATGGACGATGACAGACATACAGACAACTGCCTTAAAAGAAGTTATTACTCACAGTTTCCCCCAAAGGAGGAATATGCCATGCTATGCAGGGTCAGCCAAGAAGACAGAAAGAGGTCGGGAAAAGCATGGGCCAGAGCCTTTATTGTGGATTTCAGGAAAAGGAGTAAGCAAGGTGGGATAGGCAAGGCCTATCCGTAAGTGAGCTTCAGTGGATTCTGAGCCATAGGGGTTGTCCTCAGTTATCTGGTAACTGGACTTGGAGTGATTTAGGGCAAGAGGATAACATCCCAGACAGTTGGCAACAATAAAAGGAGGTGGTTGGGGGATACGAACCTGAGATTGGTTGGCTTGCATATCAAAGAGATACCTAAGCAAGCTGTTCGCTATCTCTAGAAATTAAGTAATCCTGGGAGAGGCAGTCTCTCCCTGTGTCTGCCAGGTCTCAAGATATCAAAGCGTAAAGTATTAAAAAATGAAAAGCATAATAAATACAATCAGTAAAAAATACTTAACTTCTTGAAACCTCAGTCCTCTCAAAGTTATAAAAATGGGGAAAATCATGCCTGTTTTTGCCCTACTCACAGTGATCACATAGTCAATGGGGTCTAGGCAGGGTGCCACTAGCATATTCTGCAACTACTTGACTACATTTCTCTCAAAATATAACCGAAGTGCAGAAATTTATTTCTGAGGTTGAGACATTAGGTTTGTGAAGCAGACATATCTAGAGCCTCAGAGGGAGGGAGTAGGTATGTGGTAGCTCAAATCATACTCGCTGGAGGGTAAGCTGCTACAGGAAATTACAGGTGCCCTAGGCACAAAGGAGAACTGCAGGCCGATGGTCTGTGATCATGGCTGTACTGAATCCACTCCAACAGTCGCCTGTGGTCCATGTAGGGCTCATCTACCATACTGGTAATCCAGGTACTATGAATGCAACTGCATTCCACGATGAATTAAATTACCTTGCTTTTTGTCAGGAAGCATTTAACAGGAGGCTTCCTGTGTCTGTTTTGGATCTGTTAGGAATCCTCTGTTCCTTATTAATTCCTGAATATTCAGGAATTAAGAGGAGAGGCAAGCCTCTCCAGGGGCTGAGGGATCCACGCATTTCCTTCATTAGTTTTTCAATATGGTGATAAGTACCCTCTTCCTTCTTATGAACCATACAGTAAAAGTGATTGTTTACAGCTCTCCCTCTCTCTTTAATATGGATCGCCTTTGTTTTTAAGTCTGGAATTTTAATCTTTATTTTTGTTGAGAATAACTACAGTATATATGCCCACACCATATTGATTAAAACACCTTTGCTCCATCAGAGCTTGGGTCCCCATGTCTTTCTTTCTTTCTCTCTCTATTTCTGGCTGATTTCCTGGAACGCAAAAGCCGGCTTCGTAACCCAGGAAATATTAGCCTCTCTCCTTTCACTTTCTCATCGTCGACTCCAGACCACCAGGTTCTGGTCCATTAAAGGACTTCAACAAGTGGCGCCCAGAACAGGAGCTTGGTACACGTGGCAGATTCAGACGGAGTGACCCCAGGGCCTATTGAAGCGGGTAAGTACTAAAACACGGGTCAATCGGCTGCAAAGCCCCCTCACTTTTCTACTTAAAGTTCAGGGACTTTGGATTTTGCGCCAACGAGTAGAGGCTTACCTTCAAACAATAGTTAAACATAATCCCTGGTGCCTTGATAAAGACAGTTTTAATTTAGAAATTTGGCACCGGGTCAAAGAGAATGTTGAATGAGCCGCCAGACAGGGAAAAAATATTCCGATAGATTTCTGGCAAAATTTTCCTACAAGCCGTGCCCTGGCTGCTCCAAATGCTCCTCCTCTGCCCACAGGTGTGAATCTAAAAGTCTCTCCTCTACTAGGACCTAATGAAATTACTGACTCGATGGATGTGAGTTTGAGTCAACTCCGGGAGTTGGTGATGGACAGGGAGGTCTGGCGTGCTGCGACTCATGGAGTCGCAAAGAGTCCGACATGACTGAGCGACTGAACTGAATGAAATTTATGCTGATGTTTTAGCTAGATTAGAAACTGCTATTTCCTGTACTGTAATCGGAGAAAAAGATAAAAGGCAACTAGAGGAATTACTTGCTTATGAAAATGCAAATCAGAAATGTCAAAAGGCTATAGCTCCAATTCGTGAGACAGGGACTCATTGAATATTTGAATGCTTGTTGCAATCTAAGATCAGAAACTCAAAAGATGAAAATGCTAGCTGAAACAATGATTGCTGCCTTAGGAAAGGGAAATGAAGGATGCTTTACATGTGGAAATAAGAACCATTTAAAAGAGGACTGCCCTAAGAAAGCTAATTAAAAAAAAAAAAAAAAAAAACCTCCAAAAATCTGCCCTTGCTGCCTCTGCTGTAGAAGAATTCATTGGGCCAAAGACTGTAAATCTAAATTTGACATTGAAAGAAAACCTATTCTGGAAAACTCCAACCAGGGACCCCCCAGATCCCCTTCAGCAAAAACCAGGGACAAATTCCATCTTTTCCCTGAAACCCTCAACATCTAGCAGTGCTGCCATAGATATAGCAGCTTTGTTTTTAGATAATATGAAGTTAATGAGCTCTATTTAAATTCAAATTCACGTGAACTAAAAAATATTCAATATTAAATATAATGTTTATTTAAATATAAATATAATTTAAATATAATTGTTTGCTAATCTAATTAAGACCTGATTTAAGTCATCAACATTATATAATACTTTTATTATGCCTAGGTTTAAGGTAAACTAAATTTGTCAACAAAAAGATAACTCTTTATATATATATATATATGCTGCTGCTACTGCTAAGTCTCTTCAGTCGTGTCCGACTCTGTGCGACCCCATAGACGGAAGCCCACCAGACTCCCCCGTCTCTGGAATTCTCCAGGCAAGAACACTGGAGTGGGTTGCCATTTCCTTCTCCATGCATGAAAGTGAAAAGTGAAAGGGAAGTCATTCAGTTGTGTCCAACTCTTAGCGACCCAGTGGACTGCAGCCTACCAGGCTCCTCCGCCCATGGGATTTTCCAGGCAAGAGTACTGGAGTGGGGTATGGCAGAAACCAAAAGGAAGAAAGGATTCAATTGTGAAGCCTAGGAAAAGGAAACCTCAAACACAATAAGTTTAGATATATATATATAAATGAAAACTTTTAAATAAACTCTATTAAAAATAATCATATTTTTAATAGAATAATCTATTATTATAATCTAAAATAATCTCTTAGGATTGGGATAACTTAAATTTCTAGAGTTATACTAAACTAAATAATAAAAGTGTATTAAATAACTAGGTCATTTCCAAATAAAATAAGATTTTAAAACATTAACTACTGAACATTAACTTCCTCTTACAAAAAGTTTTTCTTACAGAAAAACTAAAGAGATTTTAAACTATTAATAAATATATTATATAATGTATGATATATTTATATGTATAAATATAAATATATATAATAAATATATATTATAATGATATAATAAATATATCTACCAATCTATAAAATGATAATATACAAGACACTTCATAGTTGCTAAAAAACGTAAGATATATGCTTTTAATAAAAAAATATAAGATATGGCAAATAAAATGATGAATACAAAAATATAAAAAAAGATTTATGACAAATAAAAAAGAAATTACAGGTGACTAAGGAACTTATAGATACACAACTAGAATTAAAGCATATTGAGGAATCTTGTTCTCCTTGGAATTCTCCTATTTTTGTTATAAAAAAGAAATCTAGCAAATGGCATCTCCTAACAGACCTTAGAAAAGTTAATACATCTATAAAACCTACGGGTGCATTACAACCAGTCATCTCCAATGACCCTGGGAAGAAGGTCCCATGGTTGGACTTGCTTCCAGATTACCTCAATTTTGTGTTACTCTTGATTCATTTTAATCATAGTGCCTACAACTGGAAACAAATCAAATTTCATTTTACAAATATAATAAAATAGGGGGAATTGTCAGGAAGCATTTAACAGGAGGTTTCCTGTGTGCTGTTTTGGATCTGTCAAGGAATCCTCTGTTCCTTATTAATTCCTGAATATTCAGGAATTAAGAGGAGAGGCAAGCCTCTCCAGGGGCTGAGGGATCCACGCATTTCCTTCATTAGTTTTTCAATATGGTGATAAGTACACTCTTCCTTCTTGTGAACCATACAGTAAAAGTGATTGTTTACAGCTCTCCCTCTCTCTTTAATATGGATCGCCTTTGTTTTTAAGTCTGGAATTTTAATCTTTATTTTTGTTGAGAATAACTACAGTATATATGCCCACACCATATTGATTAAAACACCTTTGCTCCATCAGAGCTTGGGTCCCCATGTCTTTCTTTCTTTCTCTCTCTATCTATCTATTTCTGGCTGATTTCCTGGAACGCAAAAGCCGGCTTCATAACCCAGGAAATATTAGCCTCTCTCCTTTCACTTTCTCATCGTTGACTCCGGACCACCAGGTTCTGGTCCATTAAAAGACCTCAATAGCTTTTGATGAAGAGGAAAAGAGTCAAAAAGTAAATGGTTTGCTATCCCCATGAATGCTTTTTCCAATTTTATACATAAACAATTCATTTGATTCTTTGATTAGATTTGCTTTTTTTTTTTTTTTTTAAGCCATTTTATTATTGACATTTCCTTCTACAGAATTTAAAACCAGAGATTCTATTCCTAAACTGGTAACTGCTGCTGCTGCTAAGTCGCTTCAGTTGTGTCCGACTCTGTGCGACCCCATAGACAGCAACCCACCAGGCTCCTCTGTCCCTGGGATTATCCAGGCAAGAACACTGGAGTGGGTTGCCATTTCCTTCTCCAATGCATGAAAGTGAAAAGTGAAAGTGAAATCACTCAGTCGTGTCCGACTCTTAGGGACCCCATGGACTGTAGCCTTCCAGGCTCCTCCGTCCATGTGATCCTCCAGGCAAGAATACTGGAGTGGGTTGCCATTTCCTTCTCCAAAACTGGTAACTGGCTACTTTCCAAAAAATAAAAAAATAACATAGATCTACTTATAACCTATAACTTGCCTTTTGCAAGAAATGAATAAGGCATTTGAATTGCTCCAAGATGAAGACTGGTGTTTGTGTGTACGTGTGTATGTTTGTGTAATGTATCTCTGCATGATGTCTTATACATATGACTCTTACATCCAAACTTTTATGAAAAATGAGAAGTCTCAACTCAAGTATAAAAGAGAGTGGTTGTAGGAAACCATGTAGATACAAGAGCTGTAAATCAGTTGTGAAGAACCCTTTAAGCAGTCATTGTGTGACCCTGAAGTCAAAGTCAAGGGTTAGTAGGTCAGTCATGTCCAACTCTGTGCGACCCATGGATTGGAGCCTGCCAGGCTTCTCTGTCCATGGAATTCTCCAGCAAGAATACTGGAGTGGGTTGCCATTCTTTCTCCAGGGGATCTTCCCAACCCAGGGATTAAACCCCAGTCTCTTGCATTGCAGACAGATTCTTTACCACCTGAGCCACCAGGGAAGCCTGTGTGACCCTAAGTGCCTTTGCCCATGTCATCACTGTTATCATCTATAAAATGAGGATGATACCTTTTCCCTTGAGAGTCAGGTATGAAGATCAAATGAGAAAAGGAAAAGGAAAGACCAATGAAAGAATAAATACTACAAAGTTATGTTATAGTAAAATTTTCTTTGTGATTTGAGTACTGATATAAGTTAAATTAAACTACAGTACAACTTAATTAGCAACCTATTTATCACTAACATAATTTTGAAATGATCTAAATTCCTCCAGAGAGTTATTTATTTACAAAGTACAATTTGTGCGGCTTTTATGGGTTTATTTTTAATCAATAGTTTATTATTTGATACTTCAGAAGTATTTCTCTTCAGCATACATTTACTAAACATTTAATAACCACACTGTGGTAGACATACTAGAAAAAGAGATAAAAGTAAGCACTGCCTTCAAGTCACTGATGGTTCAGTATTATAAGATACTCATACAAAAAGAACTACAATATAGGACTGGATGTGATATCTGCTCAGACAATCCAAAAGACTATAGATTCAAGGCATAGAGACCTCATTTCTGATTGGAAGACTGGGGAAGCCCTCTGAGAGCAGGTCACTCCCAAGTTGGGCCTTGGGAGACTGTATAACTACAACATGAACAATGGGTAAAAGACATTGTAGAAACTGGAACTGTGCATAAGAACCTATAAAAGAGAGAAAAAGCCTTCCAGATAGTAAGCAGGAAAAATTTATTTTGCAAGGGGCAGATTGTGTTTGTATAGAGTAATGAGTGAGTTCAAAAGTCTTGACTGCAAAATATTTTCCATGTAAACAAGTAAGAGTGCAAGAATGTTTACATTTAAAGAGAACTGGGTTTTCCTAGGATGCTGTATTCCCTTTCCTGAGCTTTACTATATGATATTGCTATGCAATATAGTAGTGGTTGATATAAACTAACAATAAGTTTGGTTGAAATTATTAAAGTGCACTTGGTAGACTGACTAAAATCAGTCAGTTACAAAGCATCTGAAAACCAGTGTTGGAGTGTTTGACCTTGAAGCCACTTTCTAGCTCTATGAGTCCATTCTTGCATCTCTGTACATTGAGTGCAGAGCTGATGGGACTTGGGTTATGGGTTCTGAAACAACATGACCCAAATAATTTTTATAGAACTCTGAAACTGACCCTTAAATAGGTCTCCTTTAAAATTCTTTAGCTGAATAGCTCACTCCTATCCACAGGCAATATTCAAATAAAAGTATCCTATTGGTCATACTAGTAAGAGAGTACCAAGATCCACCCATCATTAGCCTATAAAAACAATAGTTCCTACATTATTGATGGTGGACTGAAGCTTCATGTTGATAAGAAAAGACAAGCATGCTGAGAATTTAAAACTTACATTCTCCATTTGAAGCATGAGGCTAATGCAATGTTACATACAATGGTGCATCGAAGAAAATATAATCTGAAAATTAAATAACACATAGATTTTCAAGCATTTTAAATTTAAAGACCAATGTCACCACGTTGTGGGTGAAAATGCAAAAGTTTAATCTAATTTCTTGTTGTTGCTATTCAGTCACTAAGTTCTGTCTGACTTTTGCTACCCCAAAGACTGCAGCATGCCAGGCTTCCCTGTCCGTCACTATCTCTCTGAGTTTGCTCAAACTCATGTAAACTGAGTCAGTGATGTTATCCAACAATCAAATCCTCTGTTGTGCCCTTCTCCTCCTGCCCTCAGTCTTTCCCAGTATAAGGAGCTTTTCAATAAGTCAGCATCCAGTGGCCAAAAAATGGAGCTTCAGCTTCGTATGTCTTTCCAGTGAATATTCAGGGTTGATATCCTTTAAGATTCGTTTGATCTCCTTGCTGTCCAAGGGACTCTCAAGAGTCTTCTCCAGCACAACAGTTTGAAAGCATCAATTCATTGGTACTAAGCATTCTTTATGGTACAAATTTCACGTCTGTTCATGACTGCTGGGAAAACCATAGCTTTGACAACATGGACCTTCATCGGCAAAGGGATGTCTCTGCTTTTTAATATGATGTCTTAAGCCTGGCATGCTGCAGTACTTGGGGTCACAAAAGTCGGACACAGCTTAGCGACTGAACAGAAACAACAACAAGAACAAGAAATAAGATTCACCTTTTCATTTTCACCTACAATATGGTTATGTTGGTCTTTAAATTTTTTGAGAACACTAAATTTAAAATGCTTGAAAATCTGTGTTATTTAGCTTTCAGTTTATATTTTCTTGCATACACCATTGTATGAAACATTGCATTAGCCTCATGATTCAAATGGAGAAGAACATAAGTTTTAAACCTAATATGATGTCTAGGTTTGTCATCATATTAAATGTGAAATGGGAAAGACTAGAGATTTCTTCAAGAAAATTAGAGATATCAGGAGAACATTTCATGCAAAGATGGGCACAATAAAAGATACAAATGGCAAGGACCAAACAGAAGTAGAAAATATTAAGAAGCAGTGGCAAGAATACACAGAACTATACAAAAAAGATCTTAATGACCCAGATAACCACAATGGTGTGATCACTCACCTATAGCCAGACTTCATGGACAGTGAAGTCAAGTAGGCCTTAGGAAGCATCACTATGAACAAAGCTAGTGGAGGTGATGGAATTCCATTTTAGCTATTTCAAATCCTAAGATGATGCTGTGAAAGTGCTGCACTCAATATGCCAGCAAATTTGGAAAACTCAGGAATGGCCACAGGACTGGAAAAGGTCAGTTTTCATTCCAGTTCCAAAGGCAATGTCAAAGAATGTTCAAACTATCCCACAATTGCACTCATCTCACACATTAGCAAAGTAATACTGAAAATTCTCTAAGCTAGCTTTCAACAGTATATGAACCAAGAACTGCCAGATGTTCAAGTTGGACTTAGAAAAGGCGGAGGAACCAGAGATCAAATTGCCAACATCCATTGGATCATCAAATAATCAAAAGAATTTGAGAAAAATATCTACTTCTGTTTCATTTACTATGCTAAAGCCTTTAACTGTGTGAATCACAACAAACTGTGGAAAATTCTTCAAGAGATGGGAATATCAGACAACCTGACCTGCCTCCTGAGAAATCTGTATGCAGGTCAGGAAGCAACAGTTAGAACTGGACATGGAACAACAGACTGGTTCCAAATTGGAAAAGAAGTACATCAAGGCTGTATATTGTCACCCTGCTTATTTAACTTATATGCAGAATACATCTTGAGAAATGCTGGGCTGGATGAAGCACAAGCTGGAATCAAGATTGCTGGGAGAAATATCAATAACCTCAGATATGCAGATGACATCACTCTTATGACAGAAAGTGAAGAAGAACCAAAGACCTTTTGTGAAGGTGAAAGAGAAGAGTGAAAACCTGTCTTAAAAATCAACATTCAAGAAATGAAGATCATGGCATCTGGTCCCATAACTTCATGGCAAATAGTTGGGTAAAAATGGAAACAGTGGCAAATTTCATTTTCTTGAGCTCCAAAATCACTGCAAATGGTGATGACAGCCATGAAATTAAAAGACGCTTATTCTTTGGAAGAATAGCTATGACAAGCCTAGACAGCATATTAAGAAGCAGAGGCATTACTTTCCTGACAAAAGTCCATCTAGGCAAAGCTATGGTTTTTCCAGTAGTCATGTATGGATGTGAGGGTTGTACCATAAGGAAACCTGAGTGCTGAATAATTGATGCTTTTGAATTGTGGTGTTGGAGAAGACTCTTGAGAGTCTCTTGGTCTTCAAGGAGATTAAACCAGACAATCCTAAAGGAAATCAGTCCTGAATATCCATTGGAAAGACTGATGCTAAAGCTAAAGCTCCAATACTTTGGCCCCCTGATGTAAAGAACTGACTCATTGGAAAAGACCCTGATGCTGGGAAAGACTGAAGACAGAAGGAAAAGGGGACGACAGAGGATAAGATGGTTGGATTGTATCATCAGCTCAATGGACATGAGCTTGAGCAAGCTCTGGGATTTGGTGATGGACAGGGAAGCCTGGCAAGCTGCAGTCCATGGGATCACAGTCAGACATGACTGAGCATTAGAACTGAACTGAACTGAGGTTTGTCATGGCTTTTCTTTCAAGGAGCAAGTGTCCTTTAGTTTTGTGGCTGCAGTCACCATCCACAGTGATTTTGGAGACCGGGAACATAAAATTTACCACTGTTTCTATTTTTTCACCAAATTTGCCATGAAGAGATAGGACCAGATGCCATGATCTTCTTTTTTTGAATGTTGAGTTTTAAGCCAGCTTTTTCACTCTCCTCTTTTACCTTCATCAGGAGGTCTTTAGATCCTCTTCATTTTCTGCCATTAGGGTGGTATCATCTGCATATCTGAGGTTGATATTTCTCCTGGCATCTTGGAGATGTGATTCAGCTTGTGATTCATCCAGCCCAGCATTTTGCATGATCTACTCCATATATAAGATAAATAAACAGGGTAACAATATATAGCCTTGATGAACTCCTTTCCCAATTTGGAACCATTCTGTTGTTCCATGTCCAGTCCTAACTGTTGCTTCTTGACCTGCATCTGGGTTCCTCGGGAGGCAGGTAAGATGGTCTGGTAGTCCCATCTCTTGAAGAATTTTCCACAGCCTATTGTGATTCATGCAGTCAAAGAGTTTAGAGCAGACAATGAAGCAGAAGTAGATGTTTTTCTGAAATTCTTATTATTTTTATGATCCAACAGATGTTGGCAATTTGATCTCTGGTTCATCTGCCTTTTCTAAATCAAGCTTGTATGTCTGGAAGTTCTTGGATCATGTACTGTTGAAGCCTAACTTGAAGGATTTTGAGAATTATCTTCCTAGCATATTAAATGAGTACAATTGTGCAGTCCTTTGAATATTTTTTGTCAGTGCTCTTTAGGATTGGAATGAAAAGTGACCTTTTCTAGTCCTGTGGCCACTGCCAAGTTTTCCAAATTTGCTGGCATATTGTGTGCAGCACTTTCACAGCATTATCTTTTAGGATTTGAAATAGCTCAAATGGAATTTTGTCACCTCCTCTAGCTTTGCTTGTCGTAAGGCTTCCTAAGGCCCACTTGATTTCATATTCCAGAATGTCTGGCTCTAGGTGAGTGATCACAACATCATGGTTATCGGGTCATTAAGACCTTTTTGTATAGTTCTTCTGTGTATTCTTGTCACCTTTTCTTTATCTCTTCTGCTTCTATTAGGTCCTTGCCATTTCTGTCCTTTATTGTGCCCATCTTTGCATGAAATGTTCCCTTGATATCTCTAATTTTCTTGAAGAGATCTCTAATCATTCCCATTCTATTTTTTTTTCCTCTTTTTCTTTGAGCTGTTTACTTAAGAAGACTTTCTTATCTCTCTGTGCTGTTCTTTGGAACTTTGCATTCAGATGGATATATCTTTCTTTTTCTCTTTTGCCTTTCACTTCTCCTCTTTTCTCAGCTATTTTTAAGGCCTCCTCTGCTAAGTCACTTCAGTCGTGTCCGACTCTGTGCGACCCCATACATGGCAGCCCACCAGGCTCCCCCATCCCTGGGATTCTCAAGGCAAGAACACTGGAGTGGGTTGCCATTTCCTTCTCCAGTGCATGAAAGTGAAAAGTGAAAGTGAAGTTGCTCAGTCGTGTCTGACTCTTAGCGACCCCATGGACTGTAGCCCACCAAGCTCCTCCATCCATGGGATTTTCCAGGCAAGAGTACTGGAGTGGGGTGCCATTGCCTTCTCCGAAGGCCTCCTCAGACAACCATTTTGCCTTCTTGCATTTCTTTTTCTTTGGAGTGGTTCTGGTCCTTGCCTCCTATACAATGTTATGAACCTCCATCCACAGTTCTTCAGGCAGTCTGTCTAACAGATCTAACCCCTTGAATCTATTTGTCAACTTTTACTATATAATTATAAGGGATTTTATTTAGGTCATACTGAATTTAGGGGTTTCCCCTACTTTCTTCAGTTTAAGCCTGAATTTTGCAAAAATGAGTTCATGATCTGAGCCACGGTCAGATCCTGGTCTTGCTTTTGCTGATTATATAGAGTTTCTCCACCTTTAACTGCAAAGAATACAGTCAGTCTGATTTCAGTACTGACCATTTGGGATGTCCATGGGTAGAGTCATCTCTTGTGTTGTTGGAAGAGGGTGTTTGTTATGATCAGTTGTTCTCCTGGCAAAACTCTGTTAGCCTTTGTCCTACTTCATTTTGTACTCCAAGATCAAACTTGCCTGTTACTCCAGGTTATCTCTGGACTTCCTACATTTGCATTCCAATCCCTGTGATGAAAAGGACATATATTTTTGGTGTTAGTTCTAGAAGTCTTGTAGGCCTTCATAGAACTGTTCCACTTCAGCTTCTTCGGCATTAGTGGTTGGGGCATAGGTTTGTATTACTGTGATATTGAATGCTTTGCCTTGGAAACAAACCGAGATGAAAGAGGCATTGATGCTAATTTGATGGAGAACATGCTATTACTGCTGAAGTGGCTACTTTTGCAGAGTTTACAAGCACATAAAACTTTTGCGGAGTTTACAAGCACATAAAAAGGTCAGAAAAGGTGCCATTTCTGCTCTTCACATTAAATATGACAAACAGGTAGTAGCTATAAAGAAGCCATAGGTATTAATTTAATATAGTCATCTTACCTACCTTGAAACCTTATTTCAGAATTTGACCCTAGAAAAATGGTAGTTTTTCCCCAACTTATTCACAAAGTCCTCAAGCAATTTACATTATTTAATTGGAGTATGAGGAAATATTACTTTTATTTACATTTTCTTTTTTGAAATTGGCTTAATAATTATCTATGATTTAGCAACAACAGACGTTGGCACCAAACATTAAAATAAATAACATTACTCTTTGTAGTATTAACGGTGCATGTGATAATAGAACAAAACAGAGTGCAAAGAAACTGAGATGAACCTTTATGAGAAAAACCAAATGCAGACCAAGCTCTGGTTGTTATACAGATTCCCAGACTAGAATATTATTAACCTTTCCCAATCTCACTATCAGAAACCATCTGTGGAACCTTTCTGCAAAGGGACCTATTAAATTTAGCTTTGTTCGGGTATGGGCAGAGGTAATTTCTGAGATTATTTGGCTGTCACCTTCATTTTGTGGGGAAGAAAATCAAGGCCAAGGGAAGCTCAGTGTACAGACTTACCAGAATCCCATAGCCAATTACCAGCTAAGTAAATTTGGCATTCTCACCACTCCTTTCTCTACATGAATCTTTCACGTTAACCTCACATCTTTCATTTCATTCCTTGTGCCTTAATTACATTGAACTTCTTTCAGTCTTCCCCCAGTTCCTGTCCTTTAAAAGATACCAGAGTCCTTGTCTGTGAGCCTTCCCACTCAGCCATACTCAAACCCCATCCCCACCAAACTCTGTTCCTAACTCCCAGCCATTGTCCAAATCTCATTATAGCAAGACCCTGCAGTTCAGTTCAGTTCAGTTGCTCAGTTGTGTCCGACTCTTTGCAACCCCATGAATCGCAGCACACCAGACCTCCCTGTCCATCACCAACTCACAGAGTTCACACAAACTCATGTGCATCGAGTCAGTGATGCCATCCAGCCATCTCATCCTTTGTCGTCCCCTTCTCCTCCTGCCCCCAATCCCTCCCAGCATCAGAATCTTTTCCAATGAGTCAACTGTTCGCATGAGGTGGCCAAAGTATTGGAGTTTCAGCCTCAGCATCAGTCCTTCCAATGAACACCCAGAACTGATCTGCTTTAGAATGGACTGGTTGGATCTCCTTGCAGTCCAAGGGACTCTCAAGAGTCTTCTCCAATACACAGTTCAAAAGCATCAATTCTTCAGCACTCAGCTTTCTTTACAGTCCAACTCTCACATCCATATATGACCACAGGAAAAACCATAGCCTTGACTAGATGGATGTTGGCAAAGTAATATCTCTGCTTTTGAATATGCTATCTAGGTTGGTCATAACTTTCCTTCCAAGGAGTAAGTGTCTTTTAATTTTATGGCTGCAATCACCATCTGCAGTGATTTTGGAGCCCCAAAAAATAAAGTCTGCCACTGTTTCCACTGTTTCCCCATCTATTTCCCATGAAGTGATGGGACTGGATGCCATGATCTTAGTTTTCTGAATGTTGAGCTTTAAGCCAACTTTTTCACTCTCCTCTTTCACTTCCATCAAGAGGCTTTTTAATTCCTCTTCACTTTCTGCCATAAGGGTGGTGTCATCTGCATATCTGAGGTGATTGATATTTCTCCCGCCAATCTTGATTCCAGCTTGTGCTTCTTCCAGCCCAGCGTTTCTCATGATGTACTCTGCATGTAAGTTAAATAAGCAGGGTGACAATATACAGCCTTGATGTACTCTTTTTCCTATTTGGAACCAGTCTGTTTTCCCATGTCCAGCTCTAAGTTGCTTCCTGACCTGCATACAAATTTCTCAAGAGGCAGGTCAGGTGGTCTGGTATTCCCATCTCTTGAAGAATTTTCCACAGTTTATTGTGATCCACACAGTCAAAGGCTTTGGCATAGTCAATAAAGCAGAAATATATGTTTTTATGGAACTCTCTTGCTTTTTCCATGATCCAGCAGATTTTGGCAATTTGATCTCTGGTTCCTCTGCCTTTTCTAAATCCAGCTTGAACATCTGGAAGTTTACGGTTCATATATTGCCGAAGCCTGGCTTGGAGAATTTTCAGCATTATTCTAATAGCATGTGAGATGAGTGCAATTGTGTGGTAGTTTGAGCATTCTTTGGCATTGCCTTTCTTTGGGAGTGGAATGCAAACGGACCTTTTCCAGTCCTGTGGCCACTGCTGAGTTTTCCAAATTTGCTGGCATATTGAGTGCAGCACTTTCACAGCATCATCTTTCAGGATTTGAAATAGCTCAACTGGAATTCCATCACCTCCACTAGCTTTGTTCCTAGTGATGCTTTCTAAGGCCCACTTGACTTCACATTCCAGGATGTCTGGCTCTAGGTGAGTTATCACACCATCGTGATTATCTGGGTCATGAAGATTTTTTTTGTACAGTTCTTCTGTGTATTCTTGCCACCTCTTCTTAATATCTTCAGCTTCTGTTAGGTCCATACCTTTTATGTCCTTTATTGTACCCATCTTTGCATGAAATGTTCCCTTGGTATCTCTAATTTTCTTGAAGAGATTGCTAGCCTTTCCCATTCTGTTGTTTTCCTCTATTTCTTTGCATTGATCGCTGAGGAAGGCTTTCTTATCTCTTCTTGTTTTCTTTGGAATTCTGCATTCAAATGTGAATATCTTTCCTTTTCTCCTTTGCTTTTCACTTCTCTTCTTTTCACAGCTATTTGTAAGGCCTCCCCAGACAGCCATTTGCTTTTTTTGCATTTCTTTTCCATGGGGATGGTCTTGATCCCTGTCTCCTGTACAATGTCATGAACCTCCATCCATACATAGTTCTTCAGGCACTCTGTCTATCAGATCTAGTCCCTTAAATCTATTTCTCACTTCTACTGTATAATCATAAGGGATTTGATTTAGGTCATACCTGAATGGTCTAATGGTTTTCCCTACTTTCTTCAATTTAAGTCTGAATTTGGCAATAAGGTGTTCATGATTTGAGCCACAGTAAGCTCCTGGTCTTGTTTTTGCTGACTGTATAGAGCTTCTCCATCTTTGGCTGCAGAGAATATAATCAATCTGATTTCGGTGTTGACCATCTGGTGATGTCCATGTGTAGAGTCTTCTCTTGTGTTGTTGGAAGAGGGTGTTTGCTATGACCAGTGCGTTCTCTTGGCCCAACTCTATCAGCCTTGGGCTCCCAGAAATATAGATTACATATACTTCCTCTCTGTTTCTATTGCATATTCTACTCCCTCTATAATACCATGTCAAACACTGTATTATAATTGTCTGATTATTTGTTCACACTATGAGACTGTGGACTCTGAATATCACATTCATTATCATTACCCCAGCATCAAATGAATGCCTGAAATATAAGAGTGGCTTCTGACAAAGAAAAACAGAAAAAAGACACAAATTATCAATAATAGGAGTCAAACAGAGTATATTACTACAGACACTGCAAACATCAAAAGAGTAATAAGGGAATACTAACACTTCTGTGGCTCAGCTGGTAAAGAATCCACCTGCAATGCGGGAGACGTGGGTTCCATCCTTGGGTTGGGAAGATCCCCTGAAGAAGGGGAAAGCTACCTACCTCAGTATTCTGGCCTGGAGAATTCCATGGTATATATAGTCCATGGGGTTACAAAGAGTCAGACAAGACTGAGCAACTTTCACTTTCACTCTTCGTTAGTAATTCTACACACATAAATTTGACAAATTAGATGAAACGGAGTAATTGCTCAAAGACTGCAGACTAAAATACAAAACAGAGTATTTACATATTCTTGTCTGGAAAATCCTCTGGACAGAGGAGCCTGGTGGGCTAGAATCCATAGGGTTGCAAGAATCAGACACAACTTAGAGACTAAACCAAACCAACCACCTAACAAAGACAAAGGTAATTGAATTCACAATTTTAAACATCCCCAAATAGAAATCTCTAGATCCAGATGGTTTCATTGAAGGATTCAACCAAACATTTAAGGAATTAATGTCAATTCTATACACTCTCTCCCAGAAAACAGAAGAAGAAGAAATAATTTTATGAAATTATTATTACTAGTAATAATCAGTAATGAAACTAAAATCAGACAAAGACAGTGCAAAAAAAGAAAACTAATACACCAAGTAGAATTTGTTCCAGATATGTAAAGCTTGTTCAGTATTTGAAAATTAATCAATATAATCCACTGTAATCTCACAGGCTAAGGAAGAAAATCATATGCTCATATCATGACACAGAAAGAGCATTTAATCTTCTTTTCTTCCCTCCTAGCTAAAACCTGCCTACTGGTGTTACCTTTCATTGGGAATGTATTTCCTTTTCCTCATGTTCATCAGGGTCCTGGTCAAGTCTCTTAATCCACATACAGAGATTTGCTCAAATTCAAATCCTGATTGTTAGGCTTCTTACACAAATTGGTTTCAATTTCTCTGAGTAACCAGCTCAGCATACCAAGAGGTGAGGAGCTTATGCTAAACTCCTAGATAAAACTAGCTAGTAATATCCTAATTCCTCAACAATGTGACACATGCTTGGAAAACCAATGGGTTACTCAAATTTAGACTCATAGATACCATACCTGCATTGGGAAAACAACACAGACACAATTTTATACATGTTAATAGAAATTTTAAACTTGGACATTTAGAAGACCAAATTTAAAACTCAACAGAATGGATACTAAGAGGGAACCTCATGACTAATAGAAGAAAAACTGCACAATTTCACCTTTTGTGCTTTTGCACTGAGCTAAATCTTTTTCATATTATAATTAGGAACTTCCATCAAGGAACAGGAACATCTGTTTCCAGTTATGAGGTGTATTAATTACCTGATTAATACACAAAGGTCAGGACTCAGCCTCTTGATCAAACAGTGACCTCTACTCCCTTGGACTTTGAAAGTAACCAGAATCTCCTTTTCTCAGTATATTCATCTGTGGCCAGAAGAACACAGAGAAAATCAGCATGAGTACTACCGGGAAAGTAAGTATGGCATTCTTTTTTATGTCATATCATAAATGTGTCAACCTGTGTGCTTGTCTATTTACCAACACCTGGAGAAGGAAATGGCAACCCACTCCAGTGTTCTTGCCTGGAGAATCCCAGGGACGGGGGAGCCTGGTGGGCTGGCGTCTATGGGGTCGCACAGGGTCGGACACGACTGAAGCGACTTAGCAGCATCACTCAACTACTCTCTATACTCCTAAAAGTGGAAGACAATCTTAATCTTAATATCTCTCCTTCTCCTTCCCCTTTTCTTTTATTCCTTTTATGTGCCTTGCCTTTCTTCAGTGGTTTTTTTTTTTTTTTTCAGTCCTTTAATAGGCAATATATCAAGCCGTATATCAAACTTTCCAAAGTTAAAGATATATCCCCTCCTTAAAGGATCTCATACAGAGACATAGTAATTATGAAAGAGAGTCCAGGGGTAGTAAAAAAGAGAGGGGCATTGCTCCTAATCTTGCCTGGCTTCCCAGAGAAAGTGACATATAAAAGAAAACTTACAGATGTAAGAATTCACCAGGTAAAGGAGGAGACAGTTTTGCAGGTAGACGAAACATGAGGAAAAACAGAACAAAATTATCCAGAATTTTTCTGTTGTTCCTGAGGGCAGGAAATGACTAGAAATAAGGTTGGAAAGACTGACAGGAAGATCATGGAAAGCTCTGTAGACCATGTCAACAGATCCTGACAAACAATTGGTGACAATATCATTTTTAGGTAGGGAATTAGCATGATAAGGATTATAGTTCAGGGCTTCCCTGTGGCTCAGACAGTGAAGAATCTGCCTGCAATTGGGAGACCTGGGTTCAATTCAGGTCTGGGTTAAGAAGATCCCCAGGGGGGCATGGCAACCCACTCCAGTATTCTTGCCTGGAGAATCCCCATTGACAGAGGAGCCTGGCGGGCTACAGTCCATGGGGTCACAAAGAGTCAGACACACAACTGAGCAGCTAAGCACAGCAACGCTATAAAAGATGGACTTCAAGGTGATGAACCAAGCCAGGTGAAAGGCAATGAGGACTGGACCACACAGTAGCAGCAGAAATGGAGAAGAGGGGTCAGATTACAGAAATTTTTAGATTGTGGAGGTTGAGGGAAAGAGACAAATCAAGGCTCTTTCCAGGTTTCTTTCTTGTATTATTGAATAGATTACATGGCAACTCATTGAAACAGAGAAAGCAAAGAACAAATTGTGTGCTGTGTCCACCACTGGTCAAGGGAAGGGGGGTGGTAGAAGAAAGAAATAACAGTGTCTTCATGTTTTATCATGTTGAATTTGAGATACCTGTAGGACAGTCCAAAGGGTCTCAAAGAGTTGGACATGACTGAGCAACTAAGCACATTCAAATAGCCAATGAATAGAATCTAAAGCTTAGTAACAAGTCTGTTGCAAAGATCATCTATATAAAAGTAATAATTGATTCTGTATAAACTAGGTGAAATCACATAGGATAATAATTTATAGTGAGAACGATGACGGGCTGAAATCAGAACCCTTGAAGGACTACCTTACCACCAACAACCTCTTCAATCTCAGTCTGCCAGTGACCACCACCATTTGATGAAATGCCACAGCTAGATGGTCTCCATTCCTGCCTGCACCCCAAAACTGATTCTCTCCCATACCTAGGACCACAAATAACTCTCAGACTGCAATGTCATTTCTACCCTGAAACTGAACTACTTCGTTCATCATAAGATCAAAAGTATGACATCTATCCTCTTGGTTGTGTAGCAGTATGTACATACAGTTAGAATTGCAAGACTGATTTGAATACAGAGACTGATAGTACAAGAAAAGTTGAGTTGAGGTCAAGAGGCTACATTCTGAGTATATTTAAGCAATGATTTATTCCTTTTTTTTTTTTTTTAATCTAGGCTTGAGTGTGAAAGAATTGGATTCAACCTTCTAATAATCATTAATATAGGAATGCTCTAACTCCCAATCCTAAGGAGTTTCCCTTTCTGCCTCCATATTCTTTTTCCCAGGTTATCAGGTGCAAAGCAGCCATAGTCTGGAAGCCTGGTGGATCATTTTCCATTGAGGAGGTAGAAGTGGCTCCACCAAAGGCAAAAGAAGTTCGCATAAAGGTAAAAAAAAAAAAATCCACAATATTTCCACACCAAAACTCAGAGCTGTTCACTGTAGGTTATACATTCTTTTCACAATGTTCAACTCAGAAAGAAAACTATATGCTCTCCTATTTCTTTTTTTTTTATTTTATTTTATTTTATTTTTTAACTTTACAATATTATATTTGTTTTGCCATATATCAACATGAATCTGCCACAGGTATACACGTGTTCCCCATCCTAAACCCTCCTCCCTCCTCCTTCCCCATACCATCCCTCTGGGTCGTCCCAGTGAACAGTCTTTTGGACTCTGTGGGAGAGGGAGAGGGTGGGATGATTTGGGAGAATGGCATTGAAACATGTATAATATCATATATGAAACGAGTCACCAGTCTGGGTTTGATGCACGATACTGGATGCTTGGGGCTGGTGCACTGGGACGATCCTATTTCTTTTTTATTAAACATTTCCATTAGTCTTCAAATCCAAACAGAGAAACAGTTGGGAAGGTATAGCATAGGTTACATACCCAATGGACACTTATTTTTAACTACTACTAATTAAAATAAGTTTCTACCCACAAACCTTACTTTAATCTGTACTTTCAATTTTCTTTATGATATTCTTCATGATATTTAAGTTACCTTGAAATACAGTCCTCCCCCTATATCTGCAGGGGATTGGTACCAAGACTCCCCCACTCCATACCAAAATCCTAGGAGGCTCAAATTCCTTATATAAAATGGTGTGGTATTTGCATATAACTTACACATATTCTCCTGTATACTTTATTCACCTCTGCTAAGTCACTTCAGTTGTGTCTGACTCTTTGTGACTCTATGGACTGTAGTCCGCCAGTCTCTGTCCATAGGATTCTCCATGCAAGAATACTGGAATGGGTTGTTGTGCCCTCCTCCAGGGGATCTTCCTGACCCAGGGGTCAAACCCATGTCTCTTACATCTCCTGCATTGGCAGAAAGGTTCTTTACCACTAGCGCCTAGGTTACTTAAAAATACCTAATACAAGATAAATGCTATACAAATTGTTATAAATACAATGTAAATGGTATATAAATAGTTGCCAGCATGCATCAAATTCAAGTTTTGTTTGGGGGACTTTATGGATTTTTTAAAAATAATTTCAATCCCTTATTGGTTGAATCCATGGATGAAAAACCCATGGATAAGAAGGATTGACTGTATGTTTTATGAAATTTTGTTTGATTATAGATAAATCAAGACTCAGTCTTTGGAATTCAGGTTAGAGCTGGAAGAGGCTTACAGATACCTGTTATTTTAAAAATAAGATGAAAATCAATAATGTACAGGACTCTTCTAGCGGTTAAATAAGAACAGAGACTTCAACTGCTTTTCTCAACCTTGCTTATATGTCTGGAATCATTTGGGAGCTTTAGAAAATGCTGAAAACTGAATCCCACCCTTAGACATTTTGAATTTGTGATTTATCTGGTGTGGAGTGCAGTCTGATTGGGCTTCCTAAGGGGCATTAGTGGTAAAGAACCCTCCTGCCAAGCAGGAGACCTGGGTTTGATCCCTGGGTTGGGAAGATTCCCTGGAGGAGGGCATGGCAATCCACTCAGTATTCTTGCCTGGAGAATCCCCTGGACAGAGGAGTTTGGCAGATTATAGTCCATAGGGTTACAAAGAGTCAGACACAACTGAAGCAGCTTAGCATGCACACAGGCTGATCATTAGAGTTTTTAAATCTCCCCTAGGTGATTCTAATAAAAGGCTACCAGTCCAGAAGGTAGCTCACCTGACTTCTAGTTCAGTTTCTTTTGAATTTTCACTATTTAATGTTAGTAATGATGAATAAGTATTGTTTATTAATGGATCACAGAGGGATCATCATTTTCTGAGTTACCTTGCCTGTGCAATCCATGCCCTCTTTTCAAAAAGTCTTCTCTGGCCTATATGATCCATGGAGTGCACAGAAGGTCATTTGGCCATCTCTATTCACTCTCCACCCACAGGATCGCAACTCATACAGAGAGATGTGGACACCAACTCAAAAACATCCAGCCATTATCTGATAAGCTACAAATCTGAATCTCTCACTCAAGAATTTGAACAAGATACAAAGTCTGAGCAAGACAGGGGATGGAGGGAGCCATTATCTGATAAGCTACAAATCTGAATCTCTCACTCAAGAATTTGAACAAGATACAAAGTCTGAGCAAGACAGGGGATGGAGGGAACTAGAGAGGCTGGAAGGACTAAAGGCTGGCAGTCATTTTTAACCATGCGATCATATGAATAAGAGAAAGCCTGTCTTCTGAGAATGATAGGAAAATGCAGCTATACACACACTGAGTCAAAGTAGACAGATGAAGACAAAGGCTGCTTGATGGATTTCTAGATCCATTAATTCTAACTGCACTGCTTACAGTCAGGTTACAGGCAATTTTATGATACCCTTCAAATTATCCCCCTTTTACATGGTCAAATTTCAATAGATTTTAATTCTTGACTTAGCCATGTGTGTGTATGTGTGTGTGTGTGTGCACGCACATGCATTCCAACCCCATACCCATTTTAGAGATGAATAGACTGAGACTCAGAAGGACAATTCCTCCCCTGATCACACAGTTAAACAGGGGTGCAGAGCCAAGATTTCAGCTCTGAACTCCTTAGTAACCACTGCTCTGAGTGCCTCCACTTTAAACTATCTGGCTGATTTACAACAAAAAGTGGTATTACAACTTGTACCAATAACATAACTGTAAAGCCCTCATGTGAAATAAATTAAAACCTCAATTATAATAGGAGGCATTATCCCTCTCCTTCCTATATTCCAATTCCTTCACTTCTATAATTGGTCTTGCTCCTCCACACTCCCACCCACAAGCTACAGTGAAGCACAAAGTGAGACCTTTGATGCCACATGTGGTTTTACAACGGTCTCTTCTGAGCCCATCCTACCCTCTCCAGTAAGTTTTAAAATCATTTGATAACAAAATTAGCTAGTGAAAAACATTGTATTGATTGAAACACATTACTGGCCCTTGTCCAGAATTAAAACTAAGAAATTAATGCATTAATATTAATGCAGCATATCAAACTACCAAAACACTTTACAACATTAACAATTCTACAACATCTCTGAGACAGAGAAAACTATATTCCTCTTTGCCTTCCATACAGATGGTGGCCACGGCGCTCTGTGGGACTGAGATGAAAATGTTGAAGGATAAAAATCTTCAGCACCAACACTACCCTATCATTATGGGCCATGAAGGAGCTGGAATAGTCGAGAGTGTGGGAGAAGGAGTAAGCACAGTGAAAGCAGGTATGAACTGGTGCCTGGAATTAGGAGATAGCAGCAACTTGGAACCCACCTCAGGAATAAAAAGTATCCCTTAAATTATGTTAAGCATAAATGAAATAAAAGGTAAAATATTGCCCATTTCTTAGAAAAGGAGGGTTAAGTATAAATTACAGAAAAATACTAAATGTATTCTTTATACTTATATTTTGATATTAATAAAAATAAAAAATAGAATGTACTGAAATTGAACTTGAAAGAAAGTGCAAATGAGACAAAAATTTCCTCAAAAAAATCAACTGAGAGAAACTGTTGAACAATTGTTTAAATGAAGCATATGATAAGTATGATAAATAGTTCAACTATGATAAACAGTTGAACACATTAGTGAACTAAATAGGGAAGAAGTTCAGAACTGGATCAAATTAATGTAGGAATTTAATATAGGATTAAGTTTGCCTTTCAATTTTGAGGGGGGAACATGGATTTCAACATATAATATTGAAACAACTGGATAGTTTTCTGGAGAATAAAAGTAACTTGAGTTGCTATTACATTTTTATAGAAAGATGCTATATGAATCCAAGAATTAAATGTGAAAAGCGAAACCATAGAAGTATTATAAATTATTGTAACAGAACATTTTGTAATACCTCAGAGAAGAGAAGGAAATTTTAACCAACACAAAAAATTCAGATGTAAAATAACATATCGATAAATTTGAAAATAAAGTTCTTTAAAATTCTGTGTTAAAAAAATACCCTTCCCCCAAATCAACAAGCCAATATGACGGGCAGATTTCTTTAATTTATAAAGAATTCTTTAACACTAACTTATGAAAATTGGCAAAGGAAATGTACATCTAGTTTGGAAGGAAATATATAGAGAGATATAGATATATACACATATACACACAAATGCTTTTTAAGCATCTAAGAAGATGCCCAATCTCAAACCCTAAATAAATTAAAATTTTAAAGACAACAGAAAAACTGTTTATCTAAAAAATTAGCAAAGACTTGAAAGTGTAATATTTAGGGCTGACAACCTTTAAGGCTGTAAGACTAAAGTTCTCAACCTCAGTTGATAGGCTGTCAGCTGGGGCTACAGCCCTCAGCTCCTTGAAGCTGCTCACATTCCTTCTCATGGGGTCCCTTTACCCACTTCTAGCCTCAAAGCTGCAATGGCACATCAAGTCCTTCTCATGCTTTGAATCGCTTTTTCTTCCTCTTCTGCTTTCCTCTTGTCTCCTTTCATGGATCTTTGGTGAAGAAGATCGCTCAGTCGTGTCCCACTCTTTGCGACCCCATGGACTGTAGCCTATCAGGCTCCTCTGTCCAAGAGACTTTCCAGGCAATAGTACTGGAGTGGATTGCCATTTCCTTCTCCAGGGAACTTCCTGACCCAGGGATCGAACCAGGTCTCCCACATTGTAGACAGATGCTTAACCATCTGAGCCACCAGGGAAGTCCTTTGGTCCACCTAAATAACCCAGGATAATCTCCTATTTTAATGTCAATTGCTTAGTAATCTTAATTACATCTGCAAAGCCTCTCTTCTTTCCATGTAACATTCACAGGCATGATAACTTGACATATTTAATTTCTGGGAATTAGGATAAGACATCTTTGGTGAGCCATTTTAGAAATTCTGTCTACCACAGACCATGCGTGCTCAAAATATTCATTGCATTGTTCTTTTTCATGTCAGAGAGGAAGAAATAATAAAAATAGAAAACAACCTAAATGTCTGTCAGTACACAGGGTGCTGCTTAAATATAAATTACAATATATTTATATAACAGAATACTATGTAAATATTAAATAAATGATAGAATGCTGTATCATTCTGAGATAAGAAATCTCCAAGATCAGCTGTTAAATAAAAAAGCAAAGCCTATGATAGGGTACATAATATACTAGTTTTTGTATTTCTAAAGGGATTATGTCTCTGAAAAATACCTTGGATATTGATAAAAGTAATTGCCTTTAGGGTGGGAGAAGGAAGACTAGAGACTTGGATGTCAATTTTCACTTGTGCTGTTTAAATTTTACCATGAGTATGTATTATTTTTTTAAAAAACTGAAAATAAATGAAATTCTACAAATTATTTTTACAGAAAATATGAAGTAAATTGCTCTGGTTTACAAGGATAGACAATGGGGCAGTCAGTAAGTCCATCACAGGCAGGTTATTCTAATATTCTTCTTATACTTTGAACATTAGTAGAAAAAACTGCCTACCTCTGGAGAAAGGATTGATATAAAACACAGAAGGTAGCATGGAGACAATCCTCTCTCCCGGATCCAGAAGCTTATTCTGTGAGTTTGTGGTATCCAGACAATTTTAAATTCAATTCCTGACACCAGAAGTTTTATAGGAAATGTAAAAAAAGACTTGGCTGAGTGGCTACATGACAAAGCCATCTGGTGCCTCAAGAGGAACTTAGAAAGGAAGCAAATCTGAGGCCAGCCCCTTGGGAGTCAGACATTGAGCCCAGGGCTAGGCACACATGCCAAAGATATCCCCTTTTTCGTAAGTATTCTCCACAATAGCAAGCACAATTAAATGTGGAACTAATTCTTAGTTATATTTTCTTGAGCGCCTTGTTGTTGAGTTCCTGAGATACCGCTATCTCTTTACTTTAAAAATAATGCCTTAATAAACAATTTTGCTTTCTTAGGAGATAAAGTTATCGCACTCTTTCTACCACAGTGTGGTGAATGCACCTCTTGCCTTAATTCTGCAGACAATTTTTGTATAAAACTCAAGTAAGTTTTTACAAACTTTTTTTTGAAAAATTAATTCAATTTCCTTAAAAGGAATCTAAACTTTCTGCTTCCAAATAAATGTTTTTTGTTTGCTTTTGTCTATAAAAGACAGGCAGAAACCCACCTGATGTCTGATGGTACCAGTAGATTTACCTGCAAGGGAAAACCAGTATACCACTTTGGGAATACAAGCACCTTCTCTGAATACACAGTAATGGATGAAAGCTCAGTCGCCAAGATTGATGCAGCTGCACCTCTGGAGAAAGTATTCCTAGTTAGCTGTGGTTTTTCTACTGGGTATGGTGGTGCAATCAATACTGCCAAGGTGAGAAGCATTTATATCCATTATGAATGTAATTGTTGACATATGGAGTTGGAAGGCCTTATGTATCTGGGCCATGTCTGATCATATAGCCTGAGAGAGACTCGCAAACCTGCCTCAAAACATCCTCAAGTTCTTTATTATTGCCTAGTCACCTAAACTCCCTTGCACATATTTCCCATTCCTTCTTGGTCAGTAGTATGTGGCAGATTAAGTCTAGATGCCATTCACAAGTGGAGACATCAGGTATTCCTGGAAGTGAAACATAATACAGTTTTAAAATGACTATATATCCTTCCACATTCCAGTTAATTCTTTTTTTCTTTCAACATACATTTATGGGGCCATTCACTGTTCCAGGTGCTGGGATTCAACAGCTAAAAGTGCCCATTGAGCTTCTATTCTGTTATTTAACAGATGGTGAAAAGTTCCTATAAAAACAAAAGGGAAGTAAAAAGACCAATTGATGGAGAAGATGTTGGCATATAAAACAGACTAGTCAGGTAACCCCACTCTGGTTGAGTGGGTTACTGCTTTGTTTGATTTTATTTTTTTTTCTTTTTGGTGGTACCACATTGACTTGCAGGATCTCAGTTTCCCAACAAAGGACTGAATACAAGCCACAGCAGAGAAAGCCTGGAATCCTAACCACTAGGCCACTGGGGAACTCTAGAGTAGGTTACTGTTAAATGACAGTTTCTTGAATATCACCCAAACCTGCCTAGCTTCTTTCTTTAAGTGGTTAATAAATTTCCTTTTTAAAAATTTTTTTCTTTTGTATTTCTTATTTGTATTGGAGTATAGCCGATTAACAATGTTATGATAGTTTTAGGTGAACAGCAAAGGCACTCAGCCATACTCAGCCATGTAGCCATTCTCCCCCAAACCCCTCTCCCATCCAGGCTGAAGCAGCAAGTGAATTTTGGTTCTTTATTTTTTTCCAATCTCCATTAGTCCTTATACTATCCAGGGACTTAGTATGGGGTTCAATTTAAATTAGTCTCATTTTAGACCCAATAAAAAATAAGTCTTTACTTATAAGGCACTGACATTATAAGTGAAGCAAAGTTTATGGATATCCAAAAGAAAAGAGAAGGGAAATGTTGCAAGAAGGTGGAAAACTCAAAAATATATGGAATTAAATACTCTTGTTAAATAAGTCTTAAGAGTCAATGAAAGTTCATTAAACTTCTTCTATTTACCCTAATTCCTGAGACTTAAAACTCTTTTTACAGGTTAGTTTTTGCTCCTCTGTCAAAAAGTATCCCATATCTAGAAATATGTTGAGAAGCTAAAACTCTCTAGTCACATGTTTTATTTGAAGATGGCCTTTGTTTATGTCTCATAAAAAAGTACATTCAGATCTTGTCTGTCCAATTAAGTAACAGTATTGTTCTCTGTGCTCTTTTTTTCTGCCTTTGGGTATGCAGGTGACCCCAGGCTCCACTTGTGCTGTGTTTGGCCTGGGAGGAGTTGGCCTGTCTGTTATCATGGGCTGCAAAGCAGCTGGAGCAACCAGGATCATTGCAGTGGACATCAACAAAGACAAATTTGAGAAAGCAAAGGAAGTGGGTGCCACCGAGTGCATCAACCCACAGGACTATGAGAAACCCATCCAAGAAGTTTTATTTGACCTGACAGGTGATGGTGTGGACTTTAGCTTTGAGGTCATTGGAAATCCAGAAACTGTGGTATGTGATTTTGAATTATGAAAATCACTGCTATTTCTATCAGTCATTGTTTTTGTTTTAAGATTTATGTATTTATTGGCTGTGGTAGGTCTTCATTGCTGCACATAGGGCTCCCTCTAGTTGTGGTGAGTGAGGGCTACTCTATAGTGGTGCACGGGCTTCTCATTTCCATGGATTTTCTCTTGTGAAGCAGAGGCTCTAGGCGCCTGGGCTTCAGTAGTTGCAGTGCATGGGCTCAGAAGTTGTGGCACACAGGCTTAGTCATGCCACGGCAGGTGGGATCTTCCCTGACCAGGTATCGAATCTGTGTCCCCTGCATTGGAAGGCAGATTCTTATCGATTGGACCACCAGGGAAGCCCCCAGTCTTTATTTCAGATTTTTAACTGAGTGAAAATTCTAAACTTCCCTCCACAATCTTCTATTTAATTCTCTTTGTGCCCCTGACATCCCACCTGGCACCTTCTGTCTACTCTTATAAATATATTCACTATCCCAAACACTGAACCCCCATACTGAGTTTTCTTCTCCCTCTGTTCCATTATATCAATACTGTTCCTTCAAATAAGCAGACAGCCTACAATAGACAGGAAAAAAAAGCTTTGTAAGGAATTCTTACTGAATTATTTCATAATAAGGAGCAGCTTAGTAACTATAACTTCCAAGCCAGAAGATTTAAATGCGGTAAGAATAATTAATGACCCTGCAAAGCTCTACACTTTCACAAAGTCTATCATGTTGGATCTGAGATAATCGTCCAAGAAACATTATTTACCAACCTTGATTAAAAGAGTTCAAGAATGAAGGGGAAAAAATGGTAATTTTTCTGGCTGAATATGGTTTATGTAAGAATATAAATGGATAGGACATTATTTCACAAATTGAGACTCTCTTTCTTTGGGACTGTAGAAATAGCATACTATTGGGTTGCATGTCTCCATCTTCTAATCAGCTCCATGAAAACCCAAGATCTGTCTCTTCCAACTGAGACCCTTTCCTCAGCTTACAAAATGTTTCCATTCCTCACTACACATAAATCCCCTCATCTATAAAAATGATATAACAAAATCACAGGCTTTCCTGCAGATAGTCTTGCTCCCAAAAATAGCGTTTCAAAATAAATAATGGGAACATGCTTATTTATAACTTTGCTAATATATGATGTTATACAAATAGCCAACTATATTTTTCAGTATCTAAAAGAATATGCTAAGTCGCTTCAGTCATGTCTGACTCTTTGCAGTCCCACAGACTATAGCCCACCAGGCTCCTCTGTGCATGGAATTCTCCAGGCAAAAATACTGGGGCGGGGGGGAGGGGGGGTTGCATTTCCTTCTCCAGGGGATCTTCCCAACCCAGGGATTGAACTTGCATCTCTAACATCTCCTGCACTGGGAGAAGGGTCCTTTATCACTAGGGCTACCTGGGAAGCCCTATGAATATGTCAGCTCTAACTAACCACCCGTGTCAGTATAAAAATTATTACTGTCATTATTATTATTACTACTACCATGGGTGCCTTTATTTTCATTTTTTTATTCTCATCTATTGTACCAGATACTATACTCTGTAGCACACAATGTCTTATTTATGTTTCAGTGCCTTCTTACAAAATAAATGTTATTTCAAATGAGGACAAGGAGCATCAGAAAAGCATGTAACAGACCACTGAGAACAGTCAAGCTGAGATTCAGACTTAGGTCCAACTCTCAAGTACACCTCTTAACCCCTCATTGTTTTCCATTGCTTTACAACAGGCAGCTGCCCTGGCCTCCTGCCGTGAGAGCCATGGGGTCTGCGTGATTATTGGGCTAATCATTGGTGTCCAACTCAACATCAGTGGCCACTTGTTCTTCTCAGGACGCTCTTTAAAGGGATCTGTTTATGGAGGTATGAATGATTCAGGGAAGAATGGAAATGTGTGGGATTATAGAGGAGGGAAGTAGAGAAATGTGTAATGAATGCTTGAATGAGAGCTTTAGATTATAGTTGTTTCAACACACAAGTATCTAAGATAAAGGGATGAATATTGATGTATGCAGTTGCTTCTTAGTAATTTTTCTTCTCATGCAAAGGAAGAGATTTTTTTTAATTGATTAGTGTCCAAAGTTTAATGCAAATTCTAAATCAAAAAGGAAAGGCAATACTGTGATCAATAACTATTCAATTCAGTTACATGACGGCCAACTGGAATTCTTTGGAGAATATACTGAATTCTTAGTAAATGGTTCAACTAATGTTAAATCTTACCCAAAACAATCGAGTTGGCATTGTACAACTCAAAGACATTAAACATAATGAACTCATGATTGAAAAGAGAAATGACCGATAAAATTGAAAGAGAATATTTTTTCCAGAGGAAAAAAAATTTTTCATACAATCTCTTGGTTTTCCATTTTTTAAACCTGTCTTACAACTTATATATTTTAAAGACTCTAGAAGCATTTTCTTACTGAGGAAGTGGAAAACAAACTAAAATAAATCTGTGTGGGATTCTAAGCTCATAAGCAAGCAACCTGATAATTAAGAGACATATACTTTTCCAGAGATTTGGGGGAAATTTGAATTCTTGGGCAAAAGAGATGAGAACCAGGAGCTGCCTGATCCATTTGTGCTCTCCCAACTACTTATGGCAGTGTGCTGTAGGTACCAGGAATCTTACCGAATTCATGGGCATAGAGTAGAAAAACGGCATGGCCAGCCAAAAAGAATAATAAATCAGTTTGATTATCAGTTCCCCCATTTGGGATAATTAGACATACCCATTGCTATTTCCCTCTAGAGACAATATTTCCCTTCGAGACAATAATTGTTGATTCCAAATACACATACTCAGTTAACTCTTGTTAAATAGGATCACTAATATTTCAAATAAAACTCACAAGGAAACTATTTTGCTCGACACCTATACGTTCGTATAATGGTCATGAATGTAAGTTAATTCCTTCTACAGATAGTATAATCCACTGGTTTCAAAGGTTTTCAGTTAAAGGATAGCCTCTAAGGACAGGACTGCTAAACCTCCTATAATGTACACAGTGAAACAATTTCCCCCTAAAATTAGTGGCCTTGTTCACAAACGCTGTCTAGCCTAGTTCTATGTTCCTGGACCCATCTTTTTTTGTTTTTGTTTTTGTTTTTTTGGTTAACAGAAGAAACAAAAAACAAGTGAAAGTGTTCTTTACATAGATATAAAAAGGCTTTATCAGATCACCAATCAACAGGTAGAAAAGACTTCAAAAGTTGTTATCACAAGAAAAAATGGTAACTATGTGTGGTGATGGATGTTAACTAAACTTAGTTCAATAGTAATAATTTTATAATATATACATATATCAAATCATTATACATAGAAAACAAATATGTTACATATTAATTACACTTCAACTTTTTAAATGATAAAAACAAATAGAAAAACACACCATGCCTCATGTCATAACACAGAGCATCAGAATTCTTGATTACAAATAATTAAAACCAACTTAAACAGAAAATAAATGTATTGGAAGTGTTTTAGATAGTGTTGAGAATAGTTTTGGGAAGGCTGGAGAAACTGGCGGGGGCTGGAACCAAGAAAAGCAAATAACTGCCAAGACCCTGTCACAGAACCAGCTGCTTAGGACACTTGCCTCCTTGCAAAATCACTCACCCTTTGCAGAAATGAGCAGACCACCAAATTCTTTGTGGTGACTCACTGGGCATGTCGCTCAGCACAGTGCTAAACAAGAAGACAATGTTTCTTGAGACTCACAAGAACAGAGAAAATACAATGCTAAGTTTTATATTATCTTAACTGACCCCATCTTTTCCTGTGCAATTTTACTTCCTAAAGGCACATTTTATTCTTATCTCGCTTTATAAACATTCATTTTTCAAAAGCTGTCACTGAGCACTGCCATGGTGAAAGTTCTTCTCTTCCCTTAAAATATTTGGCTCTTTCATGAAGCTGCAGATCAACACACACACACACACACACACACACACACACACACGAAGCATCTCTAAGAAGAGGTCCATGTTCTAGTTGCTGTAAACAAATACTCCTCTGCAGGCCCAGAGGTCTCCTCCAGGATAAAAGCCTTCCACACAAAGTAAATGGCTGGGACAGGCATTCATTCTCCTGATGGTCCAGATATTTTAGCAGGAAATCCTTGTATTTCCTCAAAGCCAACACCTCCAGCAACAAATTGTAGGGCCTTTCTTGTATACTGGCTCTTGTGTATAAAATCTGTTGTTTATCTGTGTATTTCCAGGCTGGAAAGGCAGAGATGGTGCCTCTAAACTGGTTTCTGATTATATGGCAAAGAAGATTAACCTAGATGCACTAATTACCCATTCTCTGAATCTTGACAAAATCAATGAAGCAGTTGAATTAATGAAAACGGGAAAATGGCAAGTGACTCACACTATTTTTATGTCTGAGTATTTGGGGCCAAGAGAAATGGTGTGTGGAGGTGGGGGAGGCCAGGGAAGTCATGGCTGGAGAAGCCACATACAGGCAGCTGAAGGAAGTTTCAGGAATTTGCAAAAAATCTCCTTCCCTTATGCATTTTGTTTTATTACCACTTTATAATACATAATTCTTAAAATACTTAAATGATCATCTACCCTTACCACTAGAATTTTATTTCCAATTTGGTATTGCTTTAAATGTACATTAACTTACTGAAGTTAGCTCATAAAATTCTAGCCCAAATTTAAGTTCATAATTTATAAAAAGACAATTATTATTTTTGTCGTTCTATTTCAAAGGAGAAATTATCTCTAGAATTCTAAATTCTAGCACCTATCTTTGGCCCACAAACCAAACACTAGCCATAAACTGGACATTAGTATTCCCCAAGAGAGTATAAGCCTACTTACATATTCCTTACTCTTGGGGTTTCACATCATTTTGAAAAATCTCATAACTGATTTAATCTGCCTATTTTCACCTAAACTTTAGGAAAGGGAATTCAATTTGTTCATTGGTATACAAAGTGAAAATTTGAAATTCAAATCACAAATGTTGCTTTAGAAACATTTCAACTTTTTTTTTCCTTTCCTTTCTTTTTAGTGTCCGCTGTGTCCTGTTACTTTAAGTATGATGCTCACCAACTAAAGGCCATTTGCATAATTTCACAATTTAGAAGAATTATCCACACAACGCTATTTCTATCTGCTTGCCTCTGATTCATTTAGCAATGGGCTCATATCCAGCTTCTACTGTCATCACTTCATCACCATTGTTCTTATGTGACCAAGTGTCACCCAGGAATATCCTCCCTTTCAGAGCTAGATTAAAGTTGATTTGAATCACCCAATCCCAGACCCTTCAAATAAATAAAAATCACCCAGGATACTCCCATTTCATCGTTCTCTCTCTGTCTGAGCCCACATTTCCTTGCACACTGTGTTTCTTCCACATCAAGTTCTGCCCTATTTCACACCAAAGAAACAAAACTCACCATTCATGAGCTTATTGTACATTCAATAAGCCACAAGTTCCAGGAAATCTGTACCTCCCAAGAAGCCCTCAGCCAATGACTGATAAAAGTTGCTAGAAAATACACAGTCGACAGAGTATCCCTATAAGATTAAACTCCAACTGTCCACTTTGATAGTCAGCTTTAAAAACACACTCTTACACCCAAATGCATAGCAGCATTATTCATAATAGCCAAAAAGTGGAAGCAACCCAAGTGTCCATCAACAGAGGATGGATAAAAAAAATTGTGCATGTACACACAATGGAATTATATTCACCCCTGAAAGGAAACAAACTCTGACACATGGGTGATAACATGGATGAAACTTGAAGACATTATACTAAGTGAAAAAAAAAAATCAGTTATTCAAGTACAATTGTGAGCTGGATCCCATTGTAAGATGGACCCCAATGATCCCCACCTTCTGGTATTCATGCCCTTGTGTAATCCCCTCTCCTTAAATGTGGGTTGGACTTAATGACTCAATTTTCACAGCAGAAATGATGAGACATTGTTTCTGAAATTGAGTTCTATTCCATCTGGGGAGTGTCTCTCTTCTATTGCTTGTTATGGGAGAAGCCAGCTGGTACATTAAGAAGCAGCCTGAGGAGAGGGCTTGAGCTTAGAAATGGGTCTTCTGAGGCTTGTAAACAACTACGTAAGTGAAACTGGAAGAACATTCTTCCTGAGCCAAGCTTTGAGATGACAAGCCCTGGTCAATACCTCAATTACAGCTTTGTGAGACACCCTGAACCAAACCACTCAGCTCAGCTGTTCCCTGATTCCTGACTAATAGACACTAATAGACACTAAGAGAACACAAATGCTTATTTTAAAGCACTAAGCAACAGATAACTAATATACTGGTAGTAAGTGAGATACAGTCTCTCTTGGCATGCTCTTGGGGTGAAATTACTGTGAGTCTCCTGTGATTAATTTGGATGGGATACAGATTACAGGATATGTGCTGCCTCGTGCAGTATTATAGCACTTGAGAGATAAGATGGCAATGGTAATAATGAGGGCTGTGGATTTAGTTATTGTTAAGTGTCATCAATTCACTGAAGGGAAAAAATGATAGGCTTGAGTCAGACAACAATCAACCAAGAGTATGACTAATAACCACAAGACTTCTATAGCGGCATTTAAATGTCCCCTTATCTCCTACAACTAGAGGACAAATTGGGCTGAAAAATCAGGCCAATGATTTAATTATGATATTAGCAAAATTGCAGAGAAGTTTTCATCTATAAATCTGTCACTAAAATCAGGGCAATGATAGGAAAGAGGTGATATCTTAAAACTGAACTGGACTATCTTAACTTTGAACTGCAGATTCTCCTAAATGCTATAGGCCTAAAGAAGTGTGCCACTCCCCCTTGCCACAGGCAGTAGCCTATCCTTGCCTGGAGACCACAAGGAGCCTTACTAAGGTGAAAGTGAAAGTGAAGTCGCTCAGTCATGTCCAACTCTTTGCGACCCCATGGACTGTAGCCTATCAGGCTCCTCCGTCCACGGGATTTTCCAGGCAAGAATGCTGGAGTGCATTGCCATTTCCTTCTCCAGGGGATCTTCCTGACCCAGGAATCGAACCTGGGTCTCCCGCATTGTGGGCAGACGCTTTACCATCTGAGCCACCAGGGAAGCCTAAGGTGAATTACTAAGGTGAATGCCTCATAAAATGATACTTGCTTCCTTAAAGGTATACCTTTACTTCTCCTCATGATTTCTAGGCCAATAAATGCATTCAAATCTCAGTTTGACTAGGGAAATAGTTTATTTATTTTAAAAAAACTACAAAATCTGGCTCACATGTATTAGCAAGAATTAGAAAAACATGTTGAAATCAATCTTAGGCATTCTAAACCAGAGACTATAAGGGAGAGATTGTTGGAATAGGAGCAGTCTCTTATAACTCATGATTTAATTCCTGAGAAGGACATCTGGAGTCAGTTCTGTGCTAGTGGAATGGCTCCTCAAAGCTTGGAGGAAAAATAATGCCTTATAATAAATGAGATTGTCACGCGAGTGTATGTCATGACACCATAGATGTCATACGAGTGTATGTTCCTCGGTTCTTTGTCTCGTCACAACAAAGATTTGGAGCAACAGACATTAAAGCCCTCGGCGCGTCACAGCTCTCAGGTCTTAGACAAACCATGTTACAGCTCTTAGGCAGATCAGTGTTACAGCTCCATTTTATTTAGAAGATAGCAGGAGAATCCAAGACTCAAAGAGAAGAGAGTGGAGGAGTGCGTGGGGAGGGAGAAAGAGAGAGAGAGAGTCTGTGAGAGAGCGCTTTGGCTCCTCCTTTTATATGTTTTTTTCTCCACCTGGGCCTGCCCTATGCAAATTGGGCTTAGCCAGGAGTGCTGTTTGTTCTGTTTGTTCTGCCTGAAGTTTTCACTCTGGTCCTCGGACCTTCCTTTGACCTTCCTTGTCTTTTAGCCACCGCCATTTTGGACTCCTTTTCCCTATTCTACCTACCTAACAAGATGAAGACACCATAAATGCTTTGGAAGAAGCCAGCAGGTTTAGAGAAGAGTGATGTCGGCATCACATGAGCATGAAACACTCCCTTTGTCTCTCCCCTTCAGTCTCCAACCAGTAAAACATCCATAACTCAACAAAAATCCCTCTGCCCAACACACGAGGATGTCAGAGATGTCCATATCTGTACATCTAAAAGTCAGTAGACTGGAACACAGAGAGGAGGCAGAACTGAAGACACTATGGAGGCAGTCCCTGCGACCCCAGCTCCCCAGCTGTGGTGGCTGAGCCTGTAGCCTCAGAGAGCCTGGTAGCATCAGGGGAGGTGAAACACACAACTCCAGCCTCTGAGCTATGCAGCAGTGGGGCCTGAAGCTCTGTCCCTGAAAGCACCCACGACTCCAGCTCACTGGCATCCTCAGTGGCAGCTCCTGTGAGCGCCAAAAGTGCAGATGCAGCAGAGGGATCTAAAACCTTAGCTCTTCCTCCCACCCTCCTTCTCTCCCTATGGTGGCAACTCAGGTGATCCCAGATGTGGTGGAGGCACCAACCAATCCAGTGCCCCAGGCAATGATGCCAGTGACAGCAGCAATGCCAGGATCAATAAGCACCGGCAACCCCAAAGGCATGAGCAGTATCAACAAGGGTACTGGGCAACACCTCTGGCAGGGACAGTGCAGAGTAGGAATATCTCAAATATAGCCAGAGGCAGCTTATGTAAGAAAAATAAAAGATTTGAACTATATTGCCACCCATAGAGTTATATTTCATAAACATAAATCTGTTTTGTTGGGGAAAAAAAAGTCCTTTAATTACAATTTATCGAATTATTAGATTCAAGTTAAAAAAAAATAAAAAGCTTAAAGATGTTTGCTACTTCAAATGCACCAGCAGAGGGACAACCCATCAAGCACCATGAAAAACCACGATAACATGAAATTATAAAAAGAAATTAATAATTCTCCAAAAATCAAACTTAAAGTCAGAGAATACTGTGATCTATCCAACCAGTCCATTCTGAAGGAGATCAGCCCTGGGATTTCTTTGGAAGGAATGATGCTGAAGCTGAAACTCCAGTACTTTGGCCACCTCATGTGAAGAGTTGACTGATTGGAAAAGACTCTGATGCTGGGAGGGATTGGGGGCAGGAGGAGAAGGGGACGACAGAGGATGAGATGGCTGGATGGCATCACTGACTCGATGGACGTTGAGTCTGGGTGAACTCTGGGAGTTGGTGATGGAGGGAGGCCTGGCATGCTGCAATTCATGGGGTTGCAAAGAGTCGGACATGACTGAGCGACTGAACTGAACTGACTCAACTGATAGAAATTTCAAAATAGCTGTCATGAAAAAAACTCAATAAGCTATAAGAAAACTCAGAAATGAAGTTCAGTAATTTCAGGATTAAAATTAATAACAGAAGGAATACTTTTCCAAAGAGATTGGAGCTCTCAAATAAAGAATCAAATAAATTCTGGAACCAAAGAACTCAATAAGTGAGATGAAGACTGCATTAGAAAGCACTAAAAATAAAGAAGACCATATGTAAGAGAGAATCAGTGACCGTGAGGGTAGAAACCTAGAAATGACACAGGCAAAAGAGGAGTGAGAACAAACATCCTTTTAAAATGAAAAAATAATATGAGAGCTATCTGGCTCCATTAGAAAGGGCAATATGATAATAATGGGCATCCAAGGAGGAAAAGAGAGGGAGATGGGAGCAGAGAGCTTATATAAAGAAACAGTAGCTGAGAACTTCCCAAACCTGAGGAAGGAACTAGGTAAACAAATCCACAAAGCTAAGAGAACACTGAACTATCCCGATGCAAAAAGAAATTCTCCAAAACACAATATATTATAGCTGGCAAAATTTAATGACAGGAAAGAATTTTAAAGGCAGTCAAGGAGAAAAGGACGGTGACTTATAAAGGAACCTCATTAGGCTACAACAGATGTCTCCACAGCAACTCTACAGGCCAGCAGAGAGTAGAATGACACACTCAAACTATTGAAAGATAAAAAAAATATCAGCCAAGAACACTCTATTCAGCAAAGTCATCTTTAACATATGAAAGAGAAATAAAGACTTTCTCAGATAAACAAAAGCTGAGGGATTTCATTACCACTAAACCTGCCTTATAAGAAATGTTGAAAGGAGCTCCTGTACCTGAAATGAAAAGGCAAGTATAGCAAATTTGGCGTAAGGTGCTAAATAGACAAAAGGAATCAGAAAATTGCAACCCTATATCAGAATAAGTTGTTAAACAATTACAGCATACATGTTAAAGGGGGAAAGCAGTAAAAGTAACTATAACTACTTCTATCTGTAACCAACTCACACCATAACAAAGGATAATTTGAGACAACCTAAACATAAAAGGGCAAGAAGGAAAGGATGCAGGCTGTATAGACAAGTGAAGATAAGATGTTATCAGCAGGAAAAGGACTATTTTATCTGTGAGATGTTTTGTACAAACCTCATGGTAACCACAAAATGTAAATCGAGAACAGAGACACAAAACATTTTTAAAAAGAGGAAACCAAGAAAAATACCATAGACGAGCACCAAACTAAAATATCAGACAAAAACACAAGGAAATAGAGATATAGAACAACTAGAAAACAAAAGATAAAATGGCAGTACCAAGTCCCCATTTATCAATAATCACCCCAAGTGTAAAATGATTGAATTCACTAATCAAAAGATACAGTGTGGCCGGATTGTTTGGTTTTGCTCTTATTTCTTGTGCCTTGGAAGATTAATCTAGGAAAATATTGCTACAATTTATGTCAGAGAATGTTTTGCCTATTTTCTCTTTTAGGAGTTTAATGATGTCATGTCTTATACTTAGGCGTTTAAACCATTTTGAACTTATTTTTATATATAGGTGAGGGAATGTTCTAATTTCACTGATTTATATGTTCTTTGGAAGGACTGATGCTAAAGCTGAAACTCCAATACTTTGGCCATCTCATGCAAAGAGTTGACTCATTGGGAAAGTCTCTGATGCTGGGAGGGATTGGGGGCAGGAGGAGAAGGGGACAACGGAGGATGAGATGGCTGGATGGCATCACTGACTTGATGGACATGAGTGTGGTGAACTCCGGGAGTTGGTGATGGACAGGGAGGCCTGGCGTGCTGCGATTCATGGGGTCGCGAGGCCTGGCGTGCTGCGATTCATGGGGTCGCAAAGAGTCAGACACGAATGAGTGACTGAACTGAACTGACTGAACTGTCCAGCTTTTCCAACACCTCTTGCTGAAGACTGTCTTTTCTCCATTGTACATTCTTGTCTCCTTCATTGTAGATTGGCTGTAGGTCTCTGGGCTCCGTGTTCTGTTCCAGTGATCACTGTATGTCTGTTTTTGTGCCAATACCATGATTATAATACTTTGTAGTATTATCCCAAGTAGCATTTTCAAGTGTTCAGCCATAGTTTGCCATGAGCAACCTGGTGACCTCAAAAAACAGCAATATTTGTTTCTGTAAAGTGTGCCCTTTCCAGTATCTTAGATATTTTTCATATTTTGATGGCTAGAGTAGCAAATATAAACCAAGAGACAATATACATATCAGAAAAAGGGGATTCAAAGAATGTAAAGGCCTTCTGGTCATTGTTAAAAGAGAAATCATACATAGCAAATTACTGGTGAAAGATGGATTAAAACAACCCCAACATAAGTCTACAAAAAACATGTATGACTTTGTAATGTTTTTAAACAAATAATTTAAAATGTAGGTCTTTAAAACTCTGAACAACATGCTCTTAACTAATTCCAGTAGTCACGTACAGATGTAAGAGTTGGGCCATAAAGAAGGCTGAGTGCCAAAGAATTAATGCTTTTGAACTGTGGTGCTGGAGAAGATCTTGAGAATTCCTTGAACAGAAAGGAGATCAAACAGGTCAATCCTAAAGGACATCAACCCTGAGTATTCATTGGAAGGACTAATCCTGAAGCTGAAGCTCCAGTACTTTGGCCACCTGATGGGAACAGCTGACTCTTTGGAAGACTCTGATATTGGGAAAGATTGAGGGCAAGAGGAGAAGAGGGCAACAGAGGATGAGATGATTGGATGGCATGAGTGACTGAATGAACACGAGTTTGAGCAAACTCAGGGAGATAGTGAAGGACAGGGAAGCCTGGCCATGCTGCAATTCATGAGTTCACAAGGAGTCAGATACTACTTAGCAACAAAACAAGTCTTGAGGCACCTCCGTGGTGTTTTCCAGACAGATTTCAAATCCCCTGAACCAAAGCACCCCTCTGTGAATATGATGTTTCAGTAGCAGTTGTCATCAGCAATCCAATAGACATTCCCTCAATAACCTCTCTTAATGCATGGACCCAGCCTTTGGAAGTTTCTCACAATCTCACAAATTACATTTACACCCATAATTTCCCATGAATCTGCAAAATGCATAACGACCAAGATTAATTTAACAAGAAATAATTTTTAACAAGATATCTTTTTAACGACATTAATTTCATAGAGATGTCAAATGTGACACTTTCTTATTTAAAGATCGCCCTGCTGCTAAGTCGCTTCAGTTGTGTCCAACTTTGTGTGACCCCATAGATGGCAGCCCAGCAGGCTCCTCTGTCCCTGGGATTCTCCAGGCAAGAACACTGGAGTGGGTTGCCATTTCCTTCTCCAATGCATGAAAGTGAAAAGTGAAAGTGAAGTCGCTCAGTCGTGTCTGTCTCTTCGAGACCCCATGGACTTCAGCCTACCAGGCTCCTCTGGTCATGGGATTTTTCAGGCAAGAGTACTGGAGTGAGGTGTCATTGCCTTCTCCGAAAGATGACCCAGGACAGGGTTAATAATCAGCTGCCTGTTGCTCTGGCTAAGCCATGAGAAAAACACCATGGGTAAAGAATAAAAGCAAAATATAGCAGTATAGTATAATCTAAACAAAAGTATATCAGGTTATTAGTTGGGGTTGTCATGCCCTGCTAAGCTAAGGAAAAACTTAGTGTGGACCTTGGGATGCCGGGTCAGCACAAGTTCAGAACGCTGTTTGTGCACACACCAAGATGTTTTCCCAAGGCATATGTGGGGGTATGACCTCCAACTGGGTGATACCCATTGTACAAGAAAATAGCAAAGGTAGTTCAAAGTGATCAAAAAAATGAGAGACGTGACCAAGGACACAGGAATCTGATTTTATTGTAGTAAAACAGATACTCTTTGCTTACCAAGAAAGTGAAGTCGTTCAGTCATGTCTGACTCTTTGCAACCCCATAGACTGTAGCCTGCTAGGCTCCTCTGTCCATGGGATTTTCCAGGCAATAGTACTGGAGTGGATTGCCATTTCCTTCTTCAGGGGATCTTCCCAACCCAGGGCTCGAACCCTGGTCTCCCGCATTGTAGACAGATGCTTTACTGTCTGAGCCACCAGGGAAGTCCTACCAAGACACTAAATAAAAGTGATGTGGCTCTGAGGAACAGGGTTCTTGATCCAAGAGGTCTTGAGTCCCCCAGCCCCATCTCTAAAACTTTAATTCTCTCTCTAGTTTCTTTTTCCCAAACTGTGTGTCGACCACTTTCGATCCCTACCTGCTGCACTGGCAGCAGCAGCCCTGTATCCAAAAATTGCTGATCTTAGTTATTCATCATTCAATAAATAAATCGTGTGTGTGACAACTGTCTGCCAGGCATGATTGGCAGCCACCACATGCACGATTTGAACAAAAGTGATGTAGTCTTGCCTTTATAGAGTTTGTGGTCATGAGACTATAAGAAAGACATAAGGAAAGACAGACATTAAACATGTAAACACATAAATAAATAGAAAATTACAAACTGTGACAAATATCAGAAAAAGAAGATAATTGGCAGCTATGAATCAGAATGAAAAGATGGCCCTGTTTTAGATGAAAGTCAGGTTTTAAATACTGAGGGAACCTGTAAGTACTAATACAGCAATGTGTGTTTAATAGGCCTAGATAAAAAGTTTGTATTTGCACTGAGTGTTTTTACTCTCTTTTGGGATCTGTTCTCTGATTTTTAGGTTTTCATTATTTGTTTGACAGGCATGCTTTGCTTCTAACATTAGGAGGATGTGAAAACGTTTGAACTGTAATTACTCATTTTGGTTTTCAATAATATTCAATAAAACATGTGTGATGCATAATAACTCAGTAATGGGCTTCCCTGGTAGCTCAGTGGCAAAGAATTCACCTGCCAGTGCAGGGGACACAAGTTTGATTCAAGATCCAGGAAGATCCCACCTGCCGCGGAGCCACTCAGCCCCCACACAACTGTTGAGCCTGTGCCCTAGAGGCGAGGCACTGCAACTACTGAGCCTATGTGCCACCGCTACCAAAGCCCGTATGCTCTAGAGCCCGTGCTCCACATCAGGAGAAGCCACTGCAATGAGAAGCCCACACACTGCAGTGCAGAGTAGCCCCCGCTTGCTACAACTAGAGAAAAGCCAGCCCAGCGGCAAAGAGCCAGTGGAACCAAAATAATAATAATAATGACTCAGTATCTTTTTCTGTAGTCACCCACCTTTGTTTTCTCCTGAGGAAAAACATATTATGTTGACTCTGCTTCAGAGCAGCTCATGCTCATCCTGAGAAAGATCCCCCACTATAGCCTGCGATGTACCTAGAGTTTGCATTATAAGCCAATGATAAAGAATTACTATAAATCCATTTAAATCCTGTGTACTATTCACCCTAGAGATACAACTGAGTAACACCAAATTTGAAAGTGAAAGCTAAAAGTACTATGAATAAAAAGTATGGGGGGGGCTTTAGGAGAGTAACATAGGGGCCCTGACCTGGTTTGAGAGATTTGAGGAGGCCTACCTTGAATAAGTGAGGTTTATGCTAAAATCTGAAAAATAAGTTATATTTGTCTGACATACTAATGCTAAAACAACTACCTTAATATGAATTATCACTTTACAGACACTCATCTAAAGATGAAAAAAAAAATAACCTTCTTTTCTAAATAGGATGTAGAGAAGCAGTTCATTACAATTTTATGAACAACAAAAATAAAAGTAAATGCAAATTTAATTTAAATTTATTTTAAAATTTTACAGTAAAAGTAAAATGAGCAAGATCCTGGAAGTCAAAATTCTACCTACAGGTAATTTCAGGAGTAAGAAAATTACAAAGTTCAAATTTTACAACTTTCTAGACCAGCAGCTTAACTGGAAAAAAAACATGAACTTTGTAAGCAAACATTTCAAATCAAATCCCCACTCCTCTAACTAACAACTGATTGGCATCAAATAAGGTGGCTATGCTGTTTTATCTGTTAATAAGGAACATAATATCAACCTCACAGACTGTAATAAGGATTAAATCAATGATGTGCATAAAGGTGCTTGATTTCTAACTAGGCACTCAGTGAGGGTTAGTTTGTTTCCACTAAATAAAACCAAACAGCAGTTTTATCTTGGTTAATAATTTAAATTGCAAACAAGAATTGTAACGGGACAAACTCCTATTATAGAAATCAATCTCTCAGTGAAAATAAGCCTTCTCTTTACCCTTCCCAAGATAGAGACTGTGAGATCAAAGGACTTTTGGCTAATGATTTATCAGCATGGACATTTCAAAGTCTCTTTTCTGGAAAGCAAAGAACTTCCACTGGAGTTAGCCAAGGACCCAGTCCTATCCCAGATCTGGAACCCCAAAGCTACTAGTCCAAAACTGTCTGTTACTACTTCTCAAGTTAGGGCTTCCCTGGTGGTTCAGTGGTAAAGAATCCACCTGCCAATGCAGGAGACACAGGTTTGATTCTTGGGTTGGGAAGATCCCCTGGATCAGGAAACAGCAATCCACTCCAGCATTCTTGCTTGGGAAATCCCATAGACAGAGGAGCCTGGTGGGCTACAGTCCATGGGGTTGCAAAGAGTCAGACCCGACTGAGTGACGAAGCACAGCACTGTGTGCTCAGCACTATATATATTTATTATCTCAAGGAATTCTTCAAACCACCCAATGAAATAGGATTATCATATCTATTCTAAAGAGGTAAGAAGGGAAGGGAAGTGATCAGGTTGGGACCTGCACCTCTAAAAGGGGACACAGAGAGAAGGGGGATTACATGGGCTCAGATATCCTCCCTGTGGAGTGAGCAGTTTGAACTACATATTGAGCACCTCAGCCCTGGGGTCCAACACTGGGAGGGTAAGTCCACTTAGCTGGTTTGAAAACCAGTGGGACTGACAGCAGGACTGTGAGAAACCTAGACTCCACTCACAAAGAATGTGTGCACACACCTTGCTCTCTCCCAAAACAAGGTGGAGGAAGCCAATTGAAATTGTCTGGGACTCTGAGAAGTTTCCTGCAATTGCCTCAACGTATGTCCCAGCCTGTGCCCCAGCCTGAACCAAGTTTCTGCCCTGGCCTTCCTGTTCCATGGCACAGCTCCACACTAGGGCAAGAAAAGATGCAGCCAGGGTGAGTGAGCAGTTGGGTAGGATGGAGCCTATTCAGACCCTACATGGCATCTTAACAGGGTGAGGGTGGCCATTGCTAATGCCCATGGAGTCAACAGATCCAGAGCTCTGACTGGGACCAGCACTGCCACAGCCCATACCCAGCCTCAGGCTGAAAACCTACACCAGCCTCTCTTGCTCAAGCACCACTTCCCTCTGGGTGGAGGGAGCAGTTAGTTGCTGGGAAGATGGATAGCACACACTTAGAGGGATTGGAACCAGATCAGACCCAACCCTCAGGGCTTTTTCTCCAGCAACTAGAGACCTGACCCTGCTCCCAATTGGGTCTTGCTGGACACTGAGCAAAGGAGAAGACCCAGCACACACCTGAAAAAGGAAACAGATATCCAGGTACAGAGAGTCTCAAGCAAGATGAACCCAAACAGACCCACACTAAGACATATCATACTCAAAATGGAAAAATTTCATTAATGAGAGAGTTCTAAAAGTAGCAAGAGAAAAAGAATCATATACAAGAGAATCCCTATAAGGTTATCAGTTGAGGAATGATAGGATCCGAAAAAAGTTGTAACAGTCTATAGAAGAGTAACAAGGCAAATAGGGAGACTGGTGGAAGCGACTGCAGTAATACAGATGGCAGAGTAGAAGGACTTAACACAAGATGGTGGAGTAGAAAGATGTGCGCTCATCTTCTCCTGCAACAACTCCAAAATTACAACTCATTGCTGAACAACCATCAACAGGAGAATGTTGGATCCCACCAAAAAAAAGATACCCTACATCCAAGGGTGAAGAAGAAGCCCCAACAAGATGGTAGGAGGGACAAAATCATGTTTAGAATCAAACCCCGTACCCGCGAGAGATGCTGGGAGGGCACAAACAAAACCTTGTGTGCACCAGGACCCAGAGGCCACGCAGAGACTGAGCCAGACCTGCCTTTGAGTGTTTCAGTGATTCCTGTGGAGGCACAGGTCAGCAGTGGCCTGCCACAGGGCCAGGGGCTTTGGCTGTAGCAGACCTGGGTCACAAAGAGTGTGGCATAAGCCCTCTTGGAGGAGGTTGCCATTAGTCCCACCATAGAGCTGTCAAGCAGACAACCCACAAACTGCAGAACAATAATACAAAGAAATTCTCACACTGTTAAAAAAGTTCTAGGACCCACAACAGATTTCCCAACCTGGGGATCCAGCAAAGAGACTGAGAAACCCCACCAAATTTGACTTTGGAGGCCAGTGGGATTTGATTACAGAACTTCCACAGGACTGGGAAAACACTCTTGGAGGGCACAAACAAAACCTTGTGTGCACCAGAAACCTGGAGAAAGGAGCAATGACCCCACAAGAGACTGAGTCAGACTTACCTGTAAGTGTCCAGGAGTCTCTGGTGGAGGTCTGGCCTCAGGCCAAACAACAAGGAGGGAACAAAGCCCCATCCATCAACAGAAAATTGTATTAAAGATTTACTGAGCTTGGCCCTGCCCATCAGACAAGACCCAGTTTCCCCCACACTCAGTCTATTCCATCAAGAAGCTTTCATAAGCCTCTTATCCTTATTCATCAGAGGGCAGAAGGAATGAAAACCACAATCACAGAAAACTAATCAAACTGATCACATGGACCACAGCCTTGTCTAACTCAATGAAACTATGAGCCATGCCATGTAGGGCCACTCAAGATGGACAGGTCATGGTGGAGAGTTCTGACAAAACATGGTCCACTGGAGAAGGGAATGGCAAACCACTTCAGTATTCTTGCCTTGAAAACCCCATGAACAGTATGAAAAAGCAAAAAGATAGGATACTGAAAGATGAACTCCCCAGGTCAGTAGGTGCCCAATATGGTACTGGAGATCAGTGGAGAAATAACTCCAGAAAGAATGAAGAGATGGAGCCAAAGCAAAAACAATGGCAAGTTGTGAATGCAATGGGTGATGAAAGCAAATTCTGATGCTTTAAAGAACAATATTGCATAGGAACCTGGAATGTTAAGTCCACAAATCAAAGCAACTTGGAAGTGGTCAAAAGGAGATGGCAAGAGTGAACATCAAAATTTTAGGAATCAGTGAACTAAAATGTACTGGAATGGGCAAATTTATTCTGATGACCACTATATCTACTATTGTGGGCAAGAATCCCTTAGAAGAAATGGAGTAGCCCTCATAGTCAATAAAAGTCCAAACTGCCATACTTGGGTGCAATCTCAAAAATTACAGAATGATCTCTGTTCATTTCCAAGGCAAACCATTTAGTATCACAGTAATCCAAGTCCATGACCCAACCAGTAATGCTGAAGAAGCTGAAGTTGAATGGTACTCTGATGACCTACAAGACCTTCTAGAACTAATACCAAAAAAAGTTGTGCTTTTCATCATAGGGGACTGGAATGCAAAAGTAGGAAGTCAAGAGATACCTGGAGCAACATGCAAATTTGGCTTTGGAATACAAAACGAAGCAGGGCAAGGACTAACACAGTTTAACCAAGAGAGCACACACTGTTCACAGCAAACACCCACTTCCAACAACACAAGAGACAACTCTACACATGGACATCACCAGATGGTCAATACCGAAATCAAATTGATTACATTCTTTGCAGCCAAAGATGGAGAACTCTATACAGTCAGCAAAAAAAAAAAAAACACTGGGAGTTGACTGTGGCTCAGATCATGAACTCCTTATTGCAAAAATCAGACTTAAATTGAAGAAAGTAAGGAAAACCACTAGACCATTCAGGTATGACATAAATCAAGTACCTTTTGATTATGCAGTGGAAGTGAGAAATAGATTCAATGGATTAGAGCTAACAGAGTGCCTGAAGAACTGTGGACAGAAATTTGTGACATTGTACAGGAGGCTGTGCTCAAGACCATCCCCAAGAAAAACAAATGCAAAAAGGCAAAATGGTTGTCTGAGGAGGCCTTACAAATAACTGAGAAAAGAAGAGAAGCTATAAGCAAAGGAGAAAAGGAAAGATATACCTACCTGAATGCAGAATTCCAAAGAATAGCAAGGAGAGATAAGAAAGCCTTCCTCAGTGATTAGTGCAAAGAAATACAGGAAAACAATAGAATGGGAAAGACTAGAGATCTATTCAAGAAAATTAGACATACCAAGGGATGATTTCATGCAAAGATGGGCACAATAAAGGACAGAAATGGTATGGACCTAACAGAAGCCAAAGATATTAAGAAAAGGTGGCAAGAATACACAGAAGAATTATACAAAAAAGATGTTAATGACCCAGATAACCATGAGGGTATGATCACTCACCTGGAGCCAGACATCCTGGTGTCAGAAGTCAAATGGGCCTTAGGAAGCATCACTATGAACTAAGCTAGTGGAGGTAAGCTATTTCAAGTCCTAAAAGATGATGCTATTAAAGTGCTGTACTCAATATGCTATCAAATTTGGAAAACTCAGAAGTGGCCACAGGACTGGAAAAGGTCAGTTTTCATTCCAATCCCAAAGAAAGGCAATGCAAAAGAATGTTAAAACTACCCCAAAATTGCACTCATCTCACATGCTAGCAAAGTAATGCTCAAAGTTCTCCAAGCGAGGCTTCAATAATATGTGAACCAAGAACTTCTAGATGTTCAAGTTGGATTTCGAAAAGGCAGAGGAATCAGAGATCAAATTGCTAACATCTGCTGGGTCATTGAAAAAGCAAGAGAATTCCAGAAAAACATCTACTTCTGCTTTATTAACTATGCTAAAGCTGTTGACTGTGTGGATCACAACAAACTATGCAAACTGTGGAAAAAGAGATGGGAATACCAGACCACCTGACCTGCCTTCTGGGAAACCGGTATGCAGGCCAAGTAGCAACAGATAGAACTAGACATGGAACAACAAACTGTTTTCAATCAGGAAAGGAGTATGTCAATTCTGTATACTGTCACCCTGTTTATCTAACATATGCAGAATACATCATGCAAAATGCCTGGCTGGATGAAGCACAAGCCAGAATCAAGATTGCCAGGAGAAATATCAATAACCTCATATATGCAGATGACACCGCTCTTATGGCAGAAAGCAAAGAGGAACTAAAAAGCTTCTTGATGAAGGTGAAAGAGGAGAGTGAAAAAGCTGGCTTAAAGCTTAACATTCAAAAAACGAAGATCATGTCATCCGGTCCTATCACCTCATGGCAAATAGATAGGAAAACAGTAGAAACAGTGACAGACTTTATTTTAGGGCGTTCCAAAATCACTGCAGATAATGATGGCAGCTATGAAGTTAAAAGATGCTTGCTCCTTGGAAGAAAAGTTATGACCAATCTCAACAGCATATTAAAAAGCAGAGACATTACTTTGTCAACAAAGGTCCGTCTAGTCAAAGCTATGGTTTTTTCAGTGGTCATGTATGGATGTGAGAGTTGGATCATAAAGAAAGCTGAGAGCCAAAGAATTGATGCTTTTGAACTCTGGTGTTGGAGAAGACTCTTGAGAGTCCCTGGACCGCAAGGAGATCAAACCAGTCCGTCCTAAAGGAAATTAGTCCTGAATATTCATTGGAAGGACTGATGCTGAAGCTGAAACTCCAATACTTTGGCCACCTGATGCAAAAAACTAACTCCTTGCAAAAGACCCTGATGCTGGGAAAGATTGAAGGCGGGAGGAGAAGGGTATGACAGAGGATGAGATGGTTGCATGGCATCACCAACTCAGTGAACATGAGTTTGAGTAAACTCTGGGAGCTGGTGATGGACAGGGAAGCCTGGTGTGCTGCAGTTCCTGTGGTGGCAAAGAGTTGGACATAACAGCAACTGAACTGAACTGATTTCTCTGCAGAAACTTTGTAGGACAGAAGGAAATGGAATGATATATTTAAAGTGTTGCATGATATGTTGACGGAGAAGGCACTGGCACCCCACTCCAGTACTCTTGCCTGGAAAATCCCATGGACAGAGGAGTCTAGTAGGCTGCAGTCCATAGGGTCACTAAGAGTTGGACACAACTGAGCGACTTCACTTTCCCTTTTCCCTTTCATGGGTTGGAGAAGGAAATGGCAACCCACTCCAGTGTTCTTGCCTGGAGAATCCCAGGGACGGGGGAGCCTGGTGGGCTGCCATCTATGGGGTCGCACAGAGTTGGACACAACTGAAGCAACTTAGCAGCAGCAGCATGATATGTTGAAAGTGCTAAAGGGAAAAACATATAGCATACGATGCTCTACCAAGCAAGATTATCATTTGGATAAAGAACTTTTCAGATAAGCAAAAGCTAAGAGTTCATCAGTACTAAACCTATCCTAAAAGAAATGTTAAAAGATCTTCTCTAAGTGGAAAAGAAAAAGCTACAGCAAGAGCTAAGAATCTCTAGGAAAGGAAAAAAATACCACTAGTAAAAGCAAATATATAGTAAAGGCTAGAGATCAACAATTTAAATTAACTAAAAAGATTAAATGACAAAAAAACAATAAAAATCAACTGTAACTATAATCAACAGTGAAGGGATAAACATGAAGACATGGATATGACATCAAAAACACAAAACTTGGCGGAGAGGAGTAAAAAAAATGCAGATCTTTTAAAATATATTTGAACTTAAATGACTACCAGATTAGAAAAAGTAGATAAAGTTATAGGTAAAAAACCCATGGGAACCACAAATCAAAACTTAAAACAGATACACAAAAAGTAGAGAGAAAGGAACACAAGCATATCAGGGTTCTTACTAACATTACTAAAGAAAATCAGCAACCTACAAGGGAAGAAATGAAGAACTACAAAAACATCAGAAAACCAGCAACAATCAAAACATATAGGGTGGCTGATTGGATTAAAAAAAGAAGACCCATCTATATGCTACTTAAAAGAAACTCACTCCTGAGCAAAAGACACATAGAGACTTTAAGTGAGGAGATGGAAAAAAGATATTTATATAAATGGAAACAATAAGAAAACTGGGGTAGCAATACTTACAGCAAATAAAATGAACTTTAAAACACAGTATATAACAACAAAATAACACTTTGTCTTCCTGCTATAAATATATATTTTTTCTTTCTTTTTGCCTAAGTGGATGTATATAAATACATCTAAAGAAACTGCATCAGAAGCAAAAAGTTATGCTTCCTTACCAAGGAGTGAAAAAGATGGTCTCCTTGACTGAACCTGAGCCAGGCTGTTCTGAGCCCTCTTCTGACTAAGCCTTGACCTTGGATTCTGTCCTTAGCCTGCTTAGTCCTGCTGGATCATTAATCAGTATTACTCAACAATCCTGTTGGGTGAGTTTAGCAAAACTTCTCCATTCTCAGTATCTAATCCAAGTCCTCAACCCTCACCCTTTATATCTTACCATCCTAGCATGACTTCAGCAAGAATTTATTGAATTGGTGTACCAAAAATAATCCTATTCTGAATGATTCCTCTTAGCAAACTTCCATTGACTCCCAACCTGCTCCTTAGTATAAATCTCCACATGTCCTCATTACATTCACAGTCAAGCCAGATATCTCTCCCATACTGCAAAACCTTCATTACAGTTCAGTTCAGTTTAGTTCAGTCACTCAGTCATGTCCGACTCTTTGCAACCCCATGAACTGCAGCACACCAGGCCTCCCTGTCCATCACCAACACCCAAAGTCCACCCAAACCCATGTCCATTGAGTCGGTGATGCCATCCAACCATTTCATCCTCCATCATCCCCTTCTTCTCCCGCCCTCAATCTTTCCCAGCATCAGGGTTTTTCAAATGAATCAGCTCTTCACATCAGGTGGCCAAAGTATTGGAGTTTCAGCTTCAGCATCAGTCCTTCCAATGAATATTCAGGACTGGTCTCCTTTACGATGGACTGGTTGGATCTCCTTGCAGTCCAAGGGACTCTCAAGAGTCTTCTCCAACACCACAGTTCAAAAGCATCAATTCTTTGGCACTCAGCTTTCTTTAAAGTCCAACTCTCACATCCATACATGACCACTGGAAAAACCATAGCCTTGACTAGACAGACCTTTGTTGACAAAGTAATGTCTCTGCTTTTGAATATGCTGTCTAGGTTGGTTCATTTCAGTAGTCCCTCTTCAATAGTGTTCCTTACCATCTTTAGTGTCATGAATAATTTTGTCTTTAATAGGATTCAACTGCAACTGAAGGTTATTAGAAAGTAAAGGTAGCCCAAGAAAATGACTTGTGTGTTTTCACTGAATCATCAAAATAGTCTTAGTTTTTTAAAAACATGAATGAATATAATTTGTTGGGCTTAAATTCAATATTTAAAGAGAATGTAAGACAAGAATTAATGTCACATTGTTCTTCAAAAAGTTACTGTCATGAAAGATAAATAAAGCCTAAGAAATTGTTCACAATTAAAGGAGACAAATGAGATATGACAACTAAATTCAATATATGATCCTGGACTGGAATTTGCACTCATAGGGAAAAACATGTCATAAAGGGCATTATTCGGAGAAGGCAATGGCACCCCACTCCAGTACTCTTGCCTGGAAAATCCCATGGATGGAGGAGCCTGGTAGGCTGCAGTCCATGGGGTCACGAAGAGACAGACACGACTGAGGGACTTCACTTTCACTTTTCACTTTCATGCATTGGAGAAGGAAATGGCAACCCACTCCAGTGTTCTTGCCTGGAGAATCCTAGGGATGGGGGAGCCTGGTGGGCTGCCGTCTGTGGGGTCGCACAGAGTTGGACACAACTGAAGCGACTTAGCAGCAGCAGCAGCAGCAGCAAAGGGCATTATTAGGAAGTGGTTAAAACTAGAATATGGACTTCTTTATACTTAATTTTTTTTTTTTTAAACAATCCCAACTTACAAAAAAAGTAGCAAGTGCAGAACAAAGAATATGTCTTTTGAACTATTTGAGAATAAGCTGACAATATCTCACAACCCCCAAATACTTTAATGCATATTTTGTACAAAGATATTCTTACAGTAAGAATATCAAAATCAGAAAATTAGTATTGATATTCTTTGATCATTTAATCCTCAGACCCCATTTGAATTTCTTAACTGTCCCAGTAATGTCCTCAGACCAAAAGGATATGTTAGGTAGTTAGAATAGGAAAAGGGAGTCCTGAATGGCGGTGGCTAAAAGACAAGGAAGGGAAAAGCCCGCAAAAATAGAACAAAGGAAGGTCCGAGGACCATAGTGAGGACCTTAGGTACAACAAACAGCACTCCTGGCTAGCTCAATTTACATAGTACAGGCCCAGGGGGAGGGAAAAAACATATAAAAAGAGTAGCCAAAGAGCTGGGGTGTCTCTCTCGCGCATGTGCACTCTCTCTGTCTCTCTCTCACTCGCTCTCTCTTTCTCCCTCTCTCTCTCACTCTCTCCTTATGTCTTTTGGGTCGGCATGCCCTCATGCCTCGAGGATGTATTTTCCTTTATTTTCTACATAAAACTGAGCTGTAACACAAGCTATAACACTGATCTGTCCAAGACCTGAGACAAGGTCTGTCTGAGGGCTTTAACATACATCACTTCAAATTTTAATCTGTGACGAGACAGAACTGAGGAAATTACACACTCCCCTGACAGATCCATTTCGCAATCACAAGTCGCATGTAGTTATTATGTCTCTTTAGTCTTTTAAGCCCTCTATCTCTCTTTGACTGTTATGGCCTTGGTGCATGCATTCTAAGTCTTTTAAATCATGTCTGACTTTTTGCGACCCCGTGGACCGTAGACCACCAGGCTCCTCTGTCCATAGGGATTCTCCAGGAAAGAATACTGGAGTCAGTTGCCAAGCACTCTTTCAGCGGATCTTCTAGACCCAGAGGTCAAACGTGTGTCTCTTATGTCTCCTGCATTGGCAGGCATGTTCTTTACCACTAGTATCACCTGGGAAGCCTTATGGCCTTGGTACTTTTCTGTTACCTTAAAAATTTTTCTTTTAAATAAAGAGATTAAAAAAAAAAGAATCAATGGCATTACTAGAAATTTTGTGACTCTAATATTAATATTTATGTATGTATAAGTTGGGCTTCCCAGGTAACACAGTAGTAAGGAATCCACTTGCCAACACAGGAGACACAAGAGACACAGGTTTGATCCCTGGTCAGAAGATCCCGGAGAAGGCAATGGCTACCCACTCCAGTATTCTTTCCTGGAGAATCCCACAGACAGAGGAGCCTGGCAGGCTATAGTCCATGAAGTCACAAAGAGCTGGATATGACTGAGCTACAGAGCACATACCACAATGTACATATTTTCAAGCTTCCAACCAAGTCTCAAGACTGAGAGAATATTGCTAAAGCAGTAATTACCATGTGATCATAGTGTTCTTTGGAACCATTGAGAGTTCTATAATAATCTATACAAAGTAGATTAGGTATGAAATTTCTGTTTTCTTTATTTATTTAATTTTTTTTTACTTTACAATATCTTATTGGTTTTGCCATACATTGACATGAATCCACCATGGGTGTACATGTGTTCCCCATCATGAACCCCCCTACCACCTCCCTCCCCATCCCATCCCTCTGGGTCATCCCAGTACACCAGCCCCAAGCACCCTGTATTCATTTCACATACGATAATTTACATATTTCAGTGCCATTCTCCCATATCATTCTGCCCTCATCCTCTCCTACAGAGTCCAAAAGACTGTTCTATACATCTGTGTCTCTTTTGCTGACTCGTATACAGGGTTATCGTTACCATCTTTCTAAATTCCGTATATATGCGTTTGTATACTGGATTGCTATTTTTCTTTCTGGCTTACTTCACTCTGTATAATAGGCTCCAGTTTCATCCACCTCATTAGAACTGATTCAAATGTATTCTTTTTAATGGCTGAGTAATACTCCATTATGTATATGTACCACAGCTTTCTTATCCATTCATCTGCTGATGGACATCTAGGTTGCTTCCATGTCCTGGCTATTATAAACAGTGCTGCGATAGACACTGGAGTACATGTGTCTGTTCAATTCTGGTTTCCTCGGTGTGTATGCCCAGCAGTGGGATTGCTGGGTCATATGGCAATTCTATTTCCAGATTTTTAAGGAATCTCCACACTGTTCTCCATAGTGGCTGGACTAGTTTGCATTCCCACCAACAGTGTAAGAGGGTTCCCTTTTCTCCACACCGACTCCAGCATTTATTGTTTGCAGACTTTTAGATAGCAATCATTCTTACTGGCGTGAAATAGTACCTCATTGTGGTTTTGATTTGCATTCCTCTGATAATGAGTGATGTTGACCATCTTTTCATGAGTTTGTTAGCCATCTGTATGTTTTCTTTGGAGGAATATCTATTTAGTTCTTTGGCCCACTTTTTGATTGGGTCGTTTATTTTTCTAGAGTTGAGCTGCAGGGGTTGCTTGTATATTTTTGAGATTAATTCTTTGTCAGTTGCTTCATTTGCTATTATTTTCTCCCATTCTGAAAGCTGTCTTTTCACCTTGCTTACAGTTTCCTTTGTTGTGCAGTTCGGTTCAGTTCAGTTCAGTAGCTCAGTCATGTCCGACTCTTTGCGACCCCATGAATCGCAGCACTCCAGGCCTCCCTGTCCATCACCATCTCCCGGAGTTCACTCAGACTCATGTCCATCTAGTCAGTGATGCCATCCAGCCATCTCATCCTCTGTCGTCCCCTTCTCCTCCTGCCCCCATTCCCTCCCAGCATCAGAGTCTTTTCCAATGAGTCAACTCTTCGCATGAGGTGGCCAAAGTACTGGAGTTTCAGCTTCAGCATCACTCCTTCCAATGAAATCCCAGGGCTGATCTCCTTCAGAATGGACTGGTTGGATCTCCTTGCAGTCCAAGGGACTCTCAAGACTCTTCTCCAGCACCACGGTTCAAAAGCATCAATTCTTCGGCGCTCAGCCTTCTTCACAGTCCAACTCTCACATCCATACGTGACCACGGGAAAAATCATAGCCTTCACTAGATGGACCTGTGTTGGCAAAGTAATGTCTCTGCTTTTGAATATGCTATCTAGGTTGGTCATAACTTTCCTTCCAAGGAGTAAGCGTCTTTTAATTTCATGGCCGCAGTCACCATCTGCAGTGATTTTGGAGCCCAGAAAGTCTGACACTGTTTCCACTGTTTCCCCATATATTTCCCATGAAGTGGTGGGACCGGATGCCATGATTTTCATTTTCTGAATGTTGAGCTTTAAGCCAACTTTTTCACTCTCTCTCCACTTTTACTTTCATCAAGAGGCTTTTTAGTTCCTCTTCATTTTCTGCCATAAGGGTGGTGTCCTCTGCATATCTGAGGTGATTGAGATTTCTCCCAGCAATCTTGATTCCAGCTTGTGTTTCTTCCAGTCCAGCGTTTCTCATGATGTACTCTGCATAGAAGTTAAATAAGCAGGGTGACAATATACAGCCTTGACGTACTGCCTTTCCTATTTGGAACCAGTCTGTTGTTCCATGTCCAGTTCTAACTGTTGCTTCCTGACCTGCATACAAATTTCTCAAGAGGCAGGTCAGGTGGTCTGGTATTCCCATCTCTTTCAGAATTTTCCACAGTTTATTGTGATCCACACAGTCAAAGGCTTTGGCGTAGTAAATAAAGCAGAAATAGATGTTTTTCTGGAACTCTCTTGCTTTTTTGATGATCCAGCGGATGTTGGCAATATGATCTCTGGTTCCTCTACCTCTTTTAAAACCAGCTTGAACATCTGGAAGTTCATGGTTCATGTATTGCTGAAGCCTGGCTTGGAGAATTTTGAGCATTACTTTACTAGCGTGTGAGATGAGTGCAATTGTGCGGTAGTCTGAGCATTCTTTGACATTGCCTTTCTTTGGGATTGGAATGAAAACTGACTTTTTCCAGTCCTGTGGCCACAGCTGAGTTTTCCAAATTTGCTGGCATATTGAGTGCAGCACTTTCACAGCATCATCTTTCAGGATTTGAAATAGCTCAACTGAAATTCCATCACCTCCACTAGCTTTGTTCCTTGTGATGCTTTCTAAGGCCTTGACTTGACTTCACATTCCAGGATGTCTGGCTCCAGGTTAGTGATCACACCATTATGATTAACTTGGTCGTGAAGATCTTTTTTGTACAGTTCTTCTGTGTATTCTTGCCACCTCTTCTTAATATCTTCTGCTTCTGTTAGGTCCCTACCATTTCTGTCCTTTATCGAGCCCATCTTTGCATGAAATGTTCCCTTGGCATCTCTAATTTTCTTGAAGAGATCTCTAGTCTTTCCCATTCTATTGTTTTCCTCTATTTCTTTGCATTGATCACTGAGGAAGGCTTTCTTATCTCTTCTTGCTATTCTTTGCAACTCTGCATTCAGATGCTTATATCTTTCCTTTTCTCCTTTCCTTTTCGCTTCTCTTCTTTTCACAGCTATTTGTAAGGCCTCCCCAGACAGCCATTTTGCTTTTTTGCATTTCTTTTCCTTGGGGATGGTCTTGCTCCCTGTCTCCTGTAGAATGTCACGAACTTCAGTCCATAGTTCATCAGGCACTGTATCTATCAGATCTAGTCCCTTAAATCTATTTCTCACTTCCACTGTATAATCATAAGGGATTTTATTTAGGTCATACCTGAATGGTCTAGTGGTTTTCCCTACTTTCTTCAATTTACATCTGAATTTGGCAATAAGGAGTTCATGATCTGATGTCCAGGGAGCAGTGGCTGCACGGGTGCAGGAGGGCCTAGAGGAGCTATTCCACATTCAAGGTCAGGAGGGGAGGTGGTGAGGAAATACCCCTCATCCAAGGTAAGGAGCAGCGGCTGCGCTTTGCTGGAGCAGCTGTGAAGAGATACCCCACTTCCAAGGTAAGAGAAACCCAAGTAAGATGGTAGGTGTTGCAAGAGGGCATCAGAGGGCAGACACACTGAAACCATACTCACAGAAACTAGTCAATCTAATCACACTAGGACCACAGCCTTGTCTAACTCAGTGAAACTAAGCCATGCCCGTGGGGCAACCCAAGACAGGCGGGTCATGGTGGAGAGAGGTCTGACAGAATGTGGTCCACTGGAGAAGGGAATGGCAAACCACTTCAGTATTCTTGCCTTGAGAACCCCATGAACAGTATGAAAAGGCAAAATGATAGGATACTGAAAGAGGAACTCCCCAGGTCAGTAGGTGCCCAATATGCTACTGGAGATCAGTGGAGAAATAACTCCAGAAAGAATGAAGGGATGTTAGCCATCTGTATATCTTCTTTGGAGAAATGTCTATTTAGTTCTTTGGCCCATTTTTTGATTGGGTCATTTATTTTTCTGGAGTTGAGCTGTAGGAGTTGCTTGTATATTTTTGAGATTAGTTGTTTGTCAGTTGCTTCAGTTGCTATTATTTTCTCCCATTCTGAAGGCTGCCTTTTCACCTTGCTAATAGTTTCCTTTGTTGTGCAGAAGCTTTTAAGTTTAATTAGGTCCCATTTGTTTATTTTTGCTTTTATTTCCAATATTCTGGGAGGTGAGTCATAGAGGATCCTGCTGTGATGTATGTCGGAGAGTGTTTTGCCTATGTTCTCCTCTAGGAGTTTTATAGTTGCTGGTCTTACGTTTAGATCTTTAATCCATTTTGAGTTTATTTTTGTGTATGGTGTTAGAAAGTGTTCTAGTTTCATTCTTTTCCAAGTGGTTGACCAGTTTTCCCAGCACCACTTGTTAAGAGATTGTCTTTAATCCGTTGTATATTCTTGCCTCCTTTGTCAAAGATAAGGTGCAGTCACCATCCACAGTGATTTTGGAGACCAGGAATGTAAAATTTACCACTGTTTCTATTTTTTCACCATCGATTTGCCATGAAGAGATAGGACCAGATGCCCTGACACAAGAGGGGTGATGGTGCTCACATTTTTTAGGCTCACTTGTTCAGTCGTGCTGAGGGGAGAGAGGAACACTGCAAACAAATATCACTGGCGTGTGCTCACAGTGATTCATCCACACTGGGTTTGCCCCTGCTCACAGCGTGTGTGCTTTCCCAGTCTACACTGCTCAGGCTGTAGGTTGCTCTGCCAGGAACTGTCTGGTGCGGGCCCTGGGTTGCATGCACTCCCCACATCTAAGCCGCTCAGGTTCAGGTTCTCGGGTACTCCACAAAGGTGCAGACTTGGTTGGGCCTGCGTTTTGTGCCCGTCCCAGGTCAAGCAGCTCAGGTGACCAGGTGCTTAGCAAGCACAGTCACCCCCAGTTGAAGGCTGTGACTTACTGCCCTCCCCCCCCGCTCCCCCCCCCCCCCCCCCCCGTCCCAGCTACTCTGTTTTCTGAGTGTACAAAGGGTGTGCCTTCTCAGGTGTGCCGTGTGTCTCTTCTGGGGAGCTGATCTCTGGTTGCAACCCTCCCAGCAAATGTCGACTGTCCAGAATCGCAAGAAGTCTTGGTTAGCATCGAAGTCAGCTTGCAATTTGGTATAGGATGCTTCTCTGGAGCCACGATTGTCCCCTTCCGGCTCTGGCTGCCGTCACCTGCCTGTCTCTGAAGGGGGATGGGCCAGTCTGCAGCTGGCTAGCTCTGCTCAGTTCTTTGTTCTGTGAGCTGGCCTGGCAGTGTCTTAGGTTAGGGCTTTTCCTGGGTTAGCTATCCCACAGATTGGATTGCTATCTCAAGCTAGTTCCCTCAGATTGCCCTCGGGGCATTCAGGCCCAGTCCTTACCCTAAGCAGTGCAACCCACCCCTCCCTGTCCAGCCCCCGCTTGCTAGTGGGGGATGCGAGCGTCTGGGCTGCTGCTCCACTGGGAGTTACTGTTAGGCACGTAATCTGTGGGTTTTAATTTTTTGTTTATTTTTCCTCCTGGTTATTTTGCCCTCTGAGATTCCAAGGCTCACCACAGACCCACCGGAGAGAGTGTTTCCTGGTGCTTGGAAACTTCTCTCTTTTTTAAGACTCCCTTCCCGGAATGGATCTCCATCCCTACCTCTTTTGTCTCTCTTTTTATCTTTTATATTTTGTCCTACCTCCTTTCAAAGACAATGGGCTGCCTTTCTGGGTGCCTGATATCCTCTGCCATCATTCAGTTGTTTTGTGGAATTTGCTCAGCATTCAAATGTTCTTTTAATGAATTTGTAGGAGAGAAAGTGGTCTCCCCGTCCTATTCTTCCGCCATCTTGAAATTTTTGTTTTATAGTGACCCTTACTGATTAACCTAGATCTTACATAGGTGGTCCCTATTAGATGCAATCCCCATTCTGAGATTTCTAAATTGATTACTTAGGACTGGTTTATGAGCTCCACGCAGGAGTGGGGTTCAGAAACCAGTCCGAAGAAATCAATTTATATGCTACAGCTAAGACACAAATGAAACTAACTCCATAATAGAAAACAATGAAGAAAACACAAGGAGAATAAAAATAAGATTTCTAATTAGGGACACCCGTGGTATACATTTGGGGATTTCAAAATAAAATTATAAAAGGAATGAAATATAAATATCAAAAATATGCCAAGAGCAGAAAAATTAAAATGAATAAACCTCCATAGTTGGATATGTTAACTATATTCAGTTCAATTCAGTCACTCAGTCATGTCCAACTCTTTGAGACCCCATGAATCCAGCACGCCAGGCCTCCCTGTCCATCACCAACTCCCAGAGTTCACTCAAACTCATGTCCATAGAGTCAGTGATGCCATCCAGCCATCTCATCCTCTGTCGTCCCCTTCTCCTCCTGCCCCTAATCCCTCCCAGCATCAGAGTCTTTTCCAATGAGTCAACTCTTCGCGTGAGGTGGCCAAAGTATTGGAGTTTCAGCTTTAGCATCAGTCCTTCCAATGAATACCTAGGACTGATCTCCTTTAGAATGGACTGGTTGGATCTCCCTGCAGTCCAAGTGACTCTCAAGAGTCTTCTCCAACACCATAGTTCAAAAGCATCAATTCTTCGGCACTCAGCTTTCTTCACAGTTAACTATATTAGAATATGTAAATGTTCTTTCCAGCTTCAAACGGTTGAAATAACAAAAGATCAGAAAGAGGATTCTTACAGTATCAACCCAAGAATTTGGGATTTCACTTTGTGGGTCCTACCAAATGAAACATTTCTTCTTCCAACATAGTTTCTTAAGTTTCACGACTTTTGAACTGGAAGGAATTTATAAAAGACAAGATCTAGTTCAAGTCTTTCACTTTTAAGATGATGAAATCTAGGCACATGGATGACCATTCACTCTCAAGATTAAATGGCTGAGTCTGCTCTCGATCCAAGGTCTCCTGATTCTTAGTCCAGTACTTTACCCCTACATAGAAAAAGTCATTGATTTTGTGATGGATAGGGAAATCCTATCCACATGTAACTATAGGAATGACAATTTCCTCAGCAATTTACCACAGATGAACGTAAAAGATTGAAAACCTATAAGGTAATCTATCTAGCTCATCTCTTCATAGATTCTGCCTCTTCCTTAAATTTATGAGAAGCTAGGAGTCATCTTTGTTGATGGGACCAGGTATGGTCATTAAACTCCCTGGAAAATTAGAATCTAGACCAAATAAAGTGTTTTGATTCAGCCTCTTCCTAGGAGTCTGGCTTAGGAATATGTGACCTGGGGAAATAGTAATCATAATTTCAACCAAACGAAGAGAGATCAAAAGAAGGCCCATCTGCAGCAAGAGGAATGAAGATGCACAGAAAGAAGAGAAATGGAGACATTCCCATGGAGGCCTACTGCCTAGTTTCAGTTCCTGCCTGAGGCTGATTTGACTCTGCTTTGGAATTCCATGATACATCTCTGGCCAAAAGCCAGGTCAAGTGAGATGCTGCAATCAAACAATCCCAAGTAATTCTATAACCTTTGCAATACAAAATAAAGTACATTTCAAGCAGTCCTTTATTTGTGTAAGGTGATATTCACCAAAATAGGCACATCTTTTTTCTCATTAGCCATAATATATTTATACTGATCCATTAATATTTCCTCATGCAATCCTCTTTGTAATCCTTCAACACAAACATTAGCAATTTAACAATTTGATCTAAAATCCTGGAATGGAGAAAATCTAACTCATAACAGTTGAACCAATGACACTGACATAGCACACTTAACCTATTGGCTGACACAGAGAAGCATGTGGTGACTGATACATGCATGAAACACACACAAATGGAACAGGGAAATCATAAAAGTAGGTGTCAATATTTTTCCATGTCTCTTCATGGGAGGTATTGTTTTGACTTTGAGCCATTAATTTTCTTTAAGTAAATGTATATCTAGAGTAGAGAGTAAAGAGCATTTATCCAGGTTTATTGTGATACTGTTTGATTCCCCAATATTATTCTTCTCCCAGATGATGTAATTAAGCCAAACAGCACTTTTAAATATATTCCCTTGCAATTATTTGCCTAGAGATGAGCATGTGATTTGAGTTGGCCTAATTAGTTTACAATCTCCCATGAGTTTAACTGGGTTATACCTGGCTTTATTTCTTTGTTTTCCAGAACCCCTCATCCTGGGTGATATAACTTTTTTTCCTTTTTTTTTTTTTTTAAGATTTTTTTTTTATGTGGACAATTTTTAAAGTTTTTATTGAATTTGTTATAATATTGCTTCTGTTTTATGTTTTGGTTTTTTTGGCCTTGAAACACATGGGATCTTAGCTCCTTGGCCAGGTATCAAATCTTCACCCCTTACACAGGCAGGTGAAGTCTCAGCCACTGGATCTCCAGGGAAGTCCTTGATGTTTTTTTTCTTTTCTTGAACTGCAAATCTAGTCAGAAAATTCAAACCAGTTTCTTCTCTCTCCTTCTGCCTTCCCTCTCCCCATCTTTCAATTTCATACAAACAAGGAAGTATATAGTACCAATCAAGGACTGTAATCAAAAGGAAAAAGAGCCTTTGATGAATTTCATAGTGACAGTAAAGCAGAGAAAAAAATAAAGTGAGGGTTCTTATTGACATCACTGAACCACTAAATCAACCAACTGCAGAGCCAGTCCTGCCCCTGGAAATCTAATTAAAGTCATAATGATCTTAGGAAGCTAGCTTGAGTCAGAGATTTCAATCATTTTTTTGAACAAAATATCTTGAATAATTTAAGCCCTCCTTACTCTAAACAAAATAACCCAACTTTCTTTTGATTTCCCAAAAGCCAACTGACTTGTCTGAACTGTGAATTCTAATTTGAGTTTCATAAATGTATGTACTGATCAGCAAGGATATGGGCTTTGCTGAGATCAGCAATGCATTTCTGACAGGCCCTGTATATCTCCGACTATAAATTAGGACTAACTGGCATCACAGTGTGCAGTCACCTAGGAGGTTTTTGTGGGTTTTCTTGGCTGCACTCTGCAGCATTCGGGATCTTAGTTCCCTGACTGTGCCCTCTGTATTGGGAGTACAGAGACTTAACCACTGGACTACCAGAGAAGCCCCACCTATGAGTTTAATTTTATGCCTCTTTTCTCAGAACTACCTTATCCCTAGATGAAAAAAAATCCTGTTTTTTTAGGACTTTAAAATTAGTAGGATTATCATGGGCCAGATGTTTACTTCATGCAATGTGAGTATATTAATCTGTATTCAAAAATATACTTTAAAAAGATGAATCACATAAACTTATTTAAAGTGTAAGAGTAATCATCTCCAAAAATACATAAATAGCTAATTTTCTCTGTAATTTTTACCGACTTCCATTTATTCCATCCCACCACCACCCCTCCCCTCAATCAAGAAAAAAATGCAACAGTTAATATGCATTTTAAAAATACCTCCAAAAGTAACTGTTCTGTCTTAGCCCAAACCATCTCAGATTAGAAATATCTTTCTTTTTATTAAACAGTCTTGACTGTAAGATTATGAGAAAAACTGCAGCAATGCAGAGCAACAGTGCTCTGGGGCTGGGAGAGTGCCGCCACTCCTGCTGAGGAGTGTCCCAATCTCCTCTTGGGAAGAGAATCAGAGACAGCCACACACCTGCATCTTGCTAGCCAGATTTACTGCCCGAAGACAAAATCACCATTTCACTCAAAACTGCTTTCACCACCAGCAAATGCTCTGTCATTTGGTTATTACTACTTTAGTATCTTCTCACTGGCATAAATTAAACTATCTTTATAAAATCACGACCCATGACCTCAGGCCTGTTTTCTCTATAAAACCCTTATGGGAAAACAAAAGTCTCTTAACAACATGGGTGATTGAACTTCTAAGCCACTTAACAAATGACATTAGGAACACTGGTGAAAATAATTAAAATCAACAAACAAGATGTTTGTTAAACCTGAAACTTAAGTTACTAGGTTTACTGAACAAACTACACCCTTTTTCTACTGTGTTCCAGCTCTCCCAAATAATACTGTCCTTTATAGTTTCAAGTTAATTTCCAGGAATCTGTCTTATTTCACCCACCACTTTTCCAATTCATCAGTATGATTCCTCCCCTTCAAGCCAGGTTTAAAGTTATTATATTTATGGATACATATTTCTGTAGGTTTCATATGTCAGTCCTATTTCTCTGATTAGATTGAAGACAGGGTGTTTCTCTTTTACCTAATAAATAAGCCAAATACATAGCACTATAACCAAAAGTGAGGTCTGGCTGCTTGCTGCTCCAAAGCCAACAAACAGGCAAGGTTAGTGGAAAGGAAAGTTTGCTTTATTTTGGATGCTGGCAACCGGTGGTGGGGTGGGGAGGGGTGGGAACTCCTGTCCAAAGGCCAACTCCTCCCACCCCAGGCCACTGATAATCAGTTGGCAAGAGCTTTTATAGATGAAGGGAGGGGGCTATATTCGGAAACAGCACTGTCAGCTCTGACATTCATCTTTTTCTTTTAATAATATGAAAGACTTTTATTTCATATTGGTTTGTAAAACGCCATAAAGGAAGGATTGAAAATTTTTACTGTGTAAAAGTACAAAATAAAATTTTCTTAAGGTGATTTTGAGATTTAGCCTTAGGTCATACTTGTGGGTCTAGATCTCCAACAATCATCTTGAAATTGGTCAGAAGTGGTCTGACCAGTGTCATCTTGATTGTCTTAAGTAGAGCTAATCTTCAGTTTCAGGTTGGTTTGTTCCCATTTCCTTAAGGCCAGTTCTTGGAATTGTGACAGCTTATGTCATGGCCACAGTCTGTCAACAGTAGTTAACTTCTACCTGATGGTGATTTCAGTATCTGTAAGACAGCTCACAGGATATGGCTCAGAATATTATCTGTAGCCCTTGAAGAGGAACTAAAGGTCCTTAACTATGGTTAATTACAGCTATTATCATTTAGTCTCCCTGCCCCCAATTTTTTTTTCATTTCTTTATTAACTTTTTAAAAATCAATTTATTTTTTAATGAAAGATAATTCTTTACAGAATGTTGTTGTTTTTTGTCAAACCTCAACATGAATCAGCCATAGGTATACATATATCCCCTCCCTTTTCAACCTCCCTCCCATCTCCATCCCCATCCCACCCCTCTAGGTTGATACAGAGCCCCTGTTTGAGTTTCCTGAGCCATACAGCAAATTCCCATTGGCTATCAATTTTACATATGGTAGTGTAAATTTCCATGTTACTCTTTCCATACATCTCACCCTCTCTTCCCCTCTCCCCATGTCGATAAATCTATTCTCTATTTCTCCATTGTTGCCCTGTAAATAAATTCTTCAGTACCATTTTTCTAGATTCTGTATATATGTGTTAGAATATGATATTTATCTTTCCCTTTCTGACTCATTTCACTCTGTATAATAGGTTCTAGATTCATCTACCTCATTAGAACTGACTCAAATGTGTTCCTTTTTATGGCTGAGTAATATTCCATTGTGTATATGTACCATGATTTCTTTATCCATTCATCTGTTGATGGACATCTAGGTTGCTTCCATGTTTTAGCTATTGTAAATAGTGCTGCAAGGAACAATGGGATACATGTGCCTTTTTCAATTTTGGTTTCCTAAATGTATATGCCTAGGTAGTGGGATTGCTGGGTCATATGGTGGTTTTACTCCTAGTTTTTTAAGAAATCTCAATACCATCTTTCATAGTGGCTGTACCAATTTACATTCTCATCAAAAGTGTAAGAGTGTTCCCTTTTCTCGACACCTTCTCCAGTATTTACTGTTTACAGACTTTGATGATGGCCATTCTGACCAGTAGGAGGTGATATCTCATTGTCCTTTTCATTTTCATTTCTCTGATAATGAGCAATGTTGAGCATCTTCTCATGTGTTTGTTAGCCATCCATATGTCTTCTTTGGAGAAATGTCTGTTTAGGTCTTTTCCCCACTTTTTGATTGGGTTGTTTGTTTTTCTGGTATTGAGTTGTATGACATGCTTGTATATTTTGGAAATTAATCCTTTGTCAGTAGATTCATTTGCTATTATCTTCTCCCATTCTGAGGGTTTTCTTTTCCTTTGCTTATAGTTCCCTTTGCTGTGCAAAAGCTTTTAAGTTTAATCAGGTCCCACTTGTTTACTTTTGTTTTTATTTCCATTACTCTAGGAGGTGGGTCTGAGGTTATTGATATTTCTCCCAGCAATCTTGCTTCCAGCTTGTGTTTCTTCCAGTCCAGCGTTTCTCATGATGTACTCTGCATAGAAGTTAAATAAGTGGGGTGACAATATACAGCCTTGACGAACTCCTTTTCCTATTTGGAACCAGTCCCTTGTTCCATGTCCAGTTCTAACTGTTGCTTCCTGACCTGCATATAGGTTTCTTAAGAGGCAAGTCAGGTGGTCTGGTATTCCCATCTCTTGAAGAATTTTCCACAGTTTATTGTGATCCACACAGTCAAAGGATTTGGCATAGTCAATAAAGCAGAAATAGATATTTTTATGGAACTCTCTTGCTTTTTTCATGATCCAGCGGATGTTGGCAATTTGATCTCTGGTTCCTCTGCCTTTTCTAAAACCAGCTTGAACATCTGGAAGTTCACAGTTCACGTATTGCTGAAGCCTGGCTTGGAGAATTTTCAGCATTACTTTACTAGTGTGTGAGATGAGTGCAATTGTGCAGTAGTTTGAGCATTCTTTGGCTTTTCCTTTCTTTAAGATTGCCAGGAGAAATATCAATAATCTCAGATATTCAGATGACACCACCTTTATGGCAGAAAGTGAAGAGGAACTAAAAAGCCTCTTGATAAAAGTGAAAGAGGAGAGTGAAAAAGGGCTTAAAGCTCAACATTCAGAAAACTAAGATCATGGCATCTGGTCCCATCACTTCATGGGAAATAGACAAGGAAACAGTGGAAACAGTGTCAGACTTTATTTTGAGGGGCTCCAAAATCACTGCAGATGGTGATTGCAGCCATGAAATTAAAAGATGCTTACTCCTTGGAAGGAAAGTTATGACCAACCTAAATAGTATATTGAAAAGTAGAGATATTACTTTACCAACAAAGGTCCGTCTAGTCAAGGCTATGGTTTTTCCAGTGGTAATGTATGGATGTGAGAGTTGGACTGTGAAGAGAGCTCAGCGCCGAAGAATTGATGCTTTTAAACTGTGGTTGATGCTTTTGATCTGTGGTGTTGGAGAAGACTCTTGAGTGTCCCTTGGACTTCAAGGAGATCCAACCAGTCCATCCTAAAGGAGATCAGTCCTGGGTGTTCATTAGAAGGACTTATGCTGAAGCTGAAACTCCAATACTTTGGCCACCTCATGCGAACAGTTGACTCATTGGAAAAGATTCTGATGCTGGGAGGGATTGGGGGCAGGAGGAAAAGGGGACGACAGAGGATGAGATGGCTGGATGGCATCACTGACTCGATGGACATGAGTCTGAGTGAACTTCAGGAGTTGGTGATGGACAGGGAGGCCTGGCATGCTGGATTCATGGGGTCACAAAGAGTCAGACACGACTGAACTGAACTGAACTGAGGAGGTGGGTCATAGAGGATCTTGCTTCAATTTATGTCATTGAATGTTCTGCCTATGTTGTCCTCTAAGAGTTTTATAGTTTCTGGTCTTACATTTAGGTCTTTAATGCATTTTGAGTTTATCTCTGTGTATGGTGTTAGGAAGTGTTCTAATTTCATTCTTGTACATGTAGCTGTCCAGTTTTCCCAGCACCATTTATTGAAGAGGCTGTCTTTGCCCCATTGTATATTCTTGCCTCCTTTGTCAAAAATAAGGTGCCCATAGGTGCATTGGTTTATTTCTGGGCTTTGTTCCATTGTCTTGTTCCATTGGTCTGTATTTCTGTTTTTGTGCCAGTACCATACTATCTTGATGACTGTAGCTTTGTAGTATAATTGAAGCCAGGAAGGTTGATTCCTCCACCTCCATTCTTCTTTCTCAAGACTGCTTTGGCTATTCAGGGTCTTTGTGTTTCCATATGAATTTTTTGTTCTGGTTCTGTGAAAAATGCCATTGGTAATTTGATAGGAATCACACTGAATCTGTAGACTGTGTTTGGTAGTATAGCCATTTTCACAATATTGATTCTTCCTACCCAGGAACATGGAATATCTATTTGTTTATGTCACCTTTGATTTCTTTCATTGGTGTCTTATAATTTTCCAGGTACAGTTCTTTTGTCTCCTTAGGTAAGTTTATTCCTAGATATTTAATTCTTTTTGTTGTAATGTTGAAGGGGATTGATTCCTTACTTTATCTTTCTGATTTTTCATTGTTAGTATACAGAAATACAAGTGATTTCTGTGTATTGATTTTGTATACTGCAACTTTGCTAAATTCACTGATTAGCTCTGGTAATTTTCTGATACTATCTTTAGGGTTTTCTTTGTAAGGTATCATGTCATCTGCAAACAGTGAGAGCTTTACTTCTTTTCCCATCTGGATTCCTTTTATTTCTTTTTCTTCTCTGAACGCTGTAGCTAGGACTTCCAGAACTATTTTGAATAAGAGTGGTGAAAGTGGACACCCTTGTCTTGTTCCTGCTCTTAGGGGGAATGCTTTCAGTTTTTCACCATTGAGAATAATCTTTGCCATAGGCTATCATATATGGCCTTCACTATGTTGAGGTAGGTTCCTTCTATGCTCATTTTTGACAAGTTTAAATCATAAATGGGTGCTGAATTTTGTCAAAGGCTTTTTCTGCATCTATTGAGAGTATCATATGATTTTTATCTTTCAATTTGTTAATATGGTGTATCACATTGATTGATTTGTGTATATTGAAGAATCCTTGCATCCCTGGAATAAACCCAACTTGATCATGGTGTATGAGCTTTTTGATGTGTTGCTGAATTCTGTTTGCTAAAATTTTGTTGAGAATTTTTGCATCTATATTCATCAGTGGTATTGGCCTGTAGTTTTCTTTTTGTGTGTTGTCTTTGTCTAGTTTTGATATCAGGGTGATGGTGGCCTCGTAGAATGATTTTGGAAGTGTTCCTTCCTCTGCAATTTTTTGAAAGAGTTTTAGAAGGATAGGCATTAGCTTTTCTCTAAATGATAGAATTCTCCTATGAAGCCATCTGGTCCTGGGCATTTGTTTTGGGGGAAACTTTTTTATCACAGCTTCAATTTCAGTGCTTGTTCATAATTTCTATTTCTTTCTGGTTCAGTCTTGGAAGATTGAACTTTTCTAAGAATCTGTCCATTTCTTCCAGGTTATCTATTTTATTGCCATATAGTTTTTCATAATAGTCTCTTATAATCCTTTGTATTTCTCCATTGTCTGCTGTGACCACTCCTTTTTCATTTCTAATATTGTTGATTTGATTCTTCTCTCTTTTTTCCTTGATGAGTCTGGCTAAAGGTTTGTCAATTTTGTTTATCTTCTCAAAGAACCAGCTTTTAGTTTTATTAATCTTTACTATTGGCTCTTTCATTTCTTTTTCATTTATTTCTGCTCAGATCTTCATTTCTTTCCTTCTACTAATTTTGGGGTTTTTCTGTTGTTCTTTTTCCAGTTGTTTTCGGTATAAAGCTCGGTTGTCTATTCGATGGTTTTCTTATTTCTCGAGGTAGTATTGTATTGCTATAATCTTCACTCTTAGAAATGCTTTTGCTGCATCCCATAGGTTTTGAGTTGTCGTGTTTTCATTGTCATTTGTTTCTAGAAATTTTTTGATTTCCCTTTTGATTTCTTCAGTAACCTGTTGGTTATTTAGAAACGTGTTGTTTAATCTCCATGTGTCTGTGTTTCTTAGTTTTCTTCTTGTAATTGATATTTAGTCTCATAGCATTGTGGTCAGAAGAGATGCTTGATTTGATTTCAATTTTTTTTAATTTACTGAGGTTTGATTTGTGACCCAGGATGTGGTCTATCTGGAGAATATTCCATGTACACTTGAGAAGAAGGTGTATTCTGCATTTAGATGGAATGTCCTGAAGATATCAATGAGATCCATCTCATCTAATGTATCATTTAAGACTTGTGTTTCCTTATTAATTTTCTGTTTTGATGATCTGCCCATTGGTTAAAATCTCCTACTACTATTGTGTTATTGTCAACTTCTCCTTTTATGTCTGTTAGTGTTTGTCTTATGTATTGAGGTGCTCCTATGTTGGGTGCACAGATATTTACAATTTTTATGTCTTCCTCTTGGATTGACCCCTTGATCATTATGTAGTGTCCTTCCTTATCTCTTGTAATCTTCTTTATTTTAAGGTCTATTTTGTCTGATATGAAGATTGCTACTCCTGCTTTCTTTTGCTTCCCATTTGCATGGAATATATATTTCCACACTCTCACTTTCAGTCTATATGCATCTTTAGGTCTGAAGTGGGTTTCTTGTAGACAGCATATATATGGGGTCTTGTTTTTGTATCCATTCAGCCAGCCTGTGTCTTTTGGTTGGAGCATTTAATCCATTTACATTTAAAGTAATTATTGATATATATATTCCTATTGCCATTTTCTTAATTGCTTGGGGTTGATTTTGTAGATCTTTTTTCTTCTCTTGTATTTCTTGACTATATAACTCCCTTTAACATTTGTTGTAAAGCTGGTTTTGTGGTACTGAATTCTTTTAACTTTTGCTTGTCTGAAAAGTTTGATTTCTCCATCAATTTTGAATGAGATCCTTGCCAGGTACGGTAATCTTGGTTGTAGATTTTTCCCTTTCAGTACTTTAAATATATCCTGCCATTCACTTCTGGCCTGTAGAGTTTCTGCTGAAAGATCAGCTGTTAAGCATATGGGATTTCCCTTGTATGTTACTTGTTGCTTCTCTTTGGCTTCGTTTAATATTTTCATTGTGTTTAGTCTTTGTTAATGTGATTACTGTGTGTCTTGGCATGTTTCTCCTTGGATTTATTCTGTATGGGACTCTTGGACTTGATTAACTATTTCCTTTTCCATCTTGGGGAAATTTTCAACTATAACATCTTCAAAAATTTTCTCATACCCTTTCTTTTTCGCTTCTTCTGGGACACCTATAATAAGAATGTTTGTGTGTTTTATATTGTCCCAGAGGTCTCTGAGACTATCCTCCATTCTCTTCATTCTTTTTACTTTATTCTGCTCTTCAGAAGCTATTTCTACCACTTTATCTTCCAGCTCACTGATTCGTCTTCTGCTTCAGATATTCTGTTATTGACTCCTTCTAGAGTATTTTTTTCAGTAATTATGTTGTTTGTCTCTGTATGTTTATTCTTTCATTCTTCTAGGTCTTTATTAACGGGTTCTTGCATTTTCTCCATTTTATTTTCCAGGTTTTTTATCATCTTTACTATCATTATTCTGAATTCTTTTTCAGGTAGTTTGCCTATTTCCTCTTCATTTATTTGGACTTCTGTGTTTCTAGTTTATTCCTTCATTTTGTATTATTTCTCTGCCTTTTCATTATTTTTCTTAACTTATTGTGTTTGAGGTCTCCTTTTCCCAGGCTTCAAGGAAAGTTGAATTCTTTCCTTGAAGAAGGTTGAATTCTTTCTTCCTTTTGGTTTCTACCCTCCTAAGTTTGGTCCAGTGGTTTGTGTAAGTTTCATATAGTGTGAAATTTGTGCTGAGTTTTTGTTTGTTTGTTTGTTTTGCCTCTGATGGGCAAGGCTGAGTGAGGTGGTACTCCTGTCTACTGATGATTGGGTTTGTATTTTTGTTTTGTTTGTTGTGTAGATGAGACTTCCTACACAGGGTGCTTCTGGTGGTTGGGTGATACTGAGTCTTGTATTCAAGAGGTTTCCTTTGTGTGAGTTCTCACTATTTGATACACCCTAGGGGATGCGGGAGCCTGCTGGGCTGCCGTCTATGGGGTCGCACAGAGTCAGACACGACTGAAGCGATGCAGCAGCAGCAGCAGCAGGGTTAGTTCTCTGGTAGTCTAGGGTCTTTGAGTCAGTGCTCCCACTCCAAAGACTCAGGGCTTGATCTCTGGTCAGGAATAAAGATTCCACAAGTGGTTTGTTATGGCATTCAGTGAGATTAAACTAAATATCTAAAAATGAGAAACCAAAGATGAACCCCAGACAAATGGCAGTTACAAAATAATGAAATAATAATTAAAATAATGAATATACACATATACATACGCACCCATGAACAAAGTAAAAACTCCAACAAAAATAAAGTACAGTAGACTGACCCAATGAACAAAGGAAATCAAATATTATATTCACCAGTTAAGAACAAAACTAACTAAAGCAAAAACTAGAAAACAAAACTAAAGCAAGGTGCCAAGGGGGAATAAAGCAATGAAAACAAAACTAACAAATATATTGAGAGGAAAGGAAAGAAAGAAAGAATAGATAAGCAAAGTTAAACAGAGGTAGATGAAGATTAACTACAAGGTTAACTGCAAGGGGAAAAGAACAGTAGGAGAGGCAAACAAAGGAATAAATGTAGAAAAAAATAGGTTTAAAAGAATTAAAATTAAAATTATAAAAAAGAGAAAAGAAAAAAGGGAAAAAAAGAAAACTTCACAGAATTGCAAAAGCCCAATGTAGAGGCAGAGGTTTATAACAACAAAAAAAGTGTGAGTGAATATACACACACACATATATATACACCCATAAGCAAAATCAAAACAGTCCAACAAAAATAAAGTACAATAGATTGACCCAGAAGGAAACCAAAAATTATATCTACCAGAGCAAAACTAACTAAAGCATGAATTAGAAAACAAAATTAAAGCAAGGTGCCAATTGGGGAATAAAGCAATGGAAATAAAACTAACAAATATGTTGAGAGGAAAGGAGAGAAAGAAAAGAAGGAAAGAATAGATATGAAAAGTTAAATAGAGATGGATAAAGAATATTTATATACATTAAAGATTAACTGCAAGGGGAAAGAACAGTAGGAAAAGCAAACAAAGGAATAAATGTAGAAAAAATAATAATCGATTTTTTAAAATTAAAATTAGAAAAAGAGAAAAGAAAAAAAAAAAAAGAGAGAGAGAGAGAGAAACTCCACAGAACTGCAAAAGTCCAACATAGAGGCAGAGGTTTATAACAATAAAAAATGTGACTGAGAATAAAAAAGCTTAATTGGATTCCATAGAGCCAATAAAATTGACAACTACAATAGAGGGGAGGGAAAAAAGGGGAGAAAAAAGAAAAAAAATCCAAAAGAATCTGTAGAACAAGTCAAAACATAAGAATAATAAGTGTTTTTCTTGAGTCACTTCTGTCAGAGTTCTTTCCCTCTCTGGGAGTCACAGGACACCTTACCTCCCTAGGATGCCCTCCAACTCTGTGCTGATCTCTGGACCTGCTTTGGGGGCAGCTCAGATTCTAATCTGGTCCTACTCCTGTGTATTCTTGCCTCCAATGCCCACAGCTATCAGAACTAGTGTGTTTTCTTTTGTGGGAGTTCTCAATGTCCTTTTATATATTCCATAGACACAGAGTCTGCCTAGTTGATCATGTGGATTTAATCTGCAGCTTGTACAGCTAGTGGGAAGGTTTTGGGTCTTCTTCCTTAGCCACACTGCCCCTGGTTTTCAATTATGGTTTTATTTCCACCTCTATATGTGAGTCATCCACTGGGGTTTGCTCCTGAGGCTGCCCTGAAGGATTTGGGTTTGCCCCTGCGAGGGCCAAGCGTGGAGGTGGTGCAGCTGCTTGGGTCACAGGGGTTCTGGCAGCACCAGGTACTCAGCGGAGTTGACAGCTAGGGCAACAGGAAATATAGTGCTCTAGAAGGGTACAGCAACAAGTATTGGCCAATACGCTCCAGCATTCTTACCTGGAGAAACCCTCTCCTTGATAGAGAAGCCTGCCAGACCACACAGTCTACAGGGTCACAAAGAGTCCAACATGACTGAAGTGACCCTGCACACACAGATGCAAGACATTTTTTGCCTGTGGCAGCTCTGCCCCAGTGAGAATTGAGCATGAGGGTGGCACAGATGCTTGGCTTGCAGGGACCCTGGTGGCGCCAAGTGTGCAGGGACATGGACTGCCTCAGGTGCAGGAGCTATGGCCCTATCAAAGTCTTTTTTCAAGCCTCTTGTCGCTCACTGCAGATGGTGATTGCAGCCATGAAATTAAAAGACGCTTACTCCTTAAAAGGAAAGTTATGACCAACCTAGATAGCATATTCAAAAGCAGAGACATTACTTTGCCAACAAAGGTCCATATAGTCAAGGCTATGGTTTTTCCAGTGGTCATGTGTGGATGTGAGAGTTGGACTGTGAAGAAAGCTGAGCGCCGAAGAATTGATGCTTTTGAACTGTGATGTTGGAGAAGACTCTTGAGAGTCCCTTGGACTGCAAGGAGATCCAACCAGTCCATTCTGAAGGAGATCAGCCCTGGGATTTCTTTGGAAGGAATGATGCTAAAGCTGAAATTCCAGTACTTTGGCCACCTCATTCGAAGAGTTGACTCATTGGAAAAGACTCTGATGCTGGGAGGGATTGGGGGCAGGAGGAGAAGGGGACAACAGAGGATGAGATGGCTGGATGGCATCATCGACTAGATGGACGTGAGTTTGAGTGAACTCCAGGAGTTGGTGATGGATAGGGAGGCCTGGCGTGCTGCAGTTCATGGGGTTACAAAGAGTCGGACACGACTGAGCGACTGAACTGAACTGAACTGTAGCTGACAAACAGAAGGCTTCTTTGGCCAGTCTTTCTCCATAGCTCTGCCCATTCAGGTACTTAAAGGGCTCCCTTGCCTGGGTCCTTCTCTGTTGGTCAGTGCATCAGGCACTTAAAGGGGCACCGTGGGTGGGGTCCTACTCCATAGTTCAGTGCATCACGTGTTTGATGGGCCAGCCTTTCTATTGTTCACCTGCCGATGCTGGCATGTGAGGAGAGAGAGGCTATGGTGATGGCTCCACCCTCTGCGTGTAGACTTAGCAGTACTGCCTTGCTTCCATGGCTGCCTGACTTTCCTCCACCAGCATTTCCCACCACGATCTCCTCCCTCACATCCCCTCAGTCTGCCTCTCTGCAGTCAACAGCAGCCCTCACTCTGGGATTGCTCCACAATCCCTAAACTCCAGCTCCCAGCCACTGCACCTTCCAGGGAACCAGGGTTCCTGTCTGGGGTATGTATGGCTGTGGCAAGGACCGTCTGATTCTCATTCCATTTAGGCTGCCACAGGTCAGCTGTTCCACTCTCAGCCTTAAATGTTTCTCCTCTGACTCAGACAGTTGCCCCAGTGTGGGGATTGAACTCCTGCTTCAGGTCCCCCACCCGCTGAGGGCAGGTCCAGTCCTACTAACACTCCTGTTTTTCCCCCTAGTTCCTTTGTCCTACTGAGTTTTGCATGGTTCTATATATTCTTTTCCACTTGTCAGGTACTCCTGTCCACTCTCAGCTAGTGTTCTGCATGCACTTGTGTGTCTGAAGGTGTATTCTTGATGTATCCGTGGAGAGAAATGTACTTCACATCCACCTACTCCTCTGCCATCTTGTCCCCCCCCTCCCCTTTTTTTTAAAATAAGACTTTTAGTTGGCATTTCAATATAAAACTCTCAAAAATTAATAGAATGAATACACAGAAAAGTAGAAGGATAGTGTATACCATGAACCAATACAACATAATTTAAATTATACAATTTTCACACAATAGCAGAGTACAAATTCTATCCAAGTTCCCATAGACTATAAACCAAGAGGCACTGGAACATATCCAAGGACATAAAACAAGGTGCAAAATTTTCATGATTAGTCTTGTCAGATTGTTTTTCTTTGCTTCTGCTTTTTCTCACTTCTGATTAAATTTATCCTTTGGCCAAAGTTTTTCCACACAGACAGTGTGTGGAAAATTTAATTTAATAAATAAATTTAATTTGTGTGGATAAAATAAATTTAATCTGTGTGGATCACAATAAACTGTGGAAAATTCTGAAAGAGATGGGAATACCAGACCACCTGACCTGCCTCTTGAGAAACCTATATGCAGGTCAGGAAGCAACAGTTAGAACTGGACATGGAACAACAGACTGGTTCCAAATAGGAAAAGGAGTACGTCAAGGCTGTATTTTATCACCCTGCTTATTTAACTTCTATGCAGAGTACATCATGAGAAACGCTGGACTGGAAGAAACACAAGCTGGAATCAAGATTGCCGGGAGAAATATCAATAACCTCAGACATGCAGATGACACCACCCTTATGGCAGAAAGTGAAGAGAAACTAAAAAGCCTCTTGATGAAAGTGAAAGAGCAGAGTGAAAAAGTCGGCTTAAAGCTCAACATTCAGAAAACGAAGATCATGGCATCCGGTCCCATCATTTCATGGGAAATAGATGGGGTAACAATGGAAACAGTGTCAGACTTTATTTTTGGGGGCTCCAAAATCACTGCAGATGGTGACTGCAGCCATGAAACTAAAAGACGCTTACTCCTTGGAAGGAAAGTTATGACCAACCTAGATAGCATATTCAAAAGCAGAAACATTACTTTGCTAACAAAGGTCCTTCTAGTCAAGGCTATGGTTTTTCCTGTGGTCATGTATGGATATGAGAGTTGGACTGTGAAGAAGGCTGAGCGCCGAAGAATTGATGCTTTTGAACTGTGGTGTTGGAGAAGACTCTTGAGAGTCCCTTGGGCTGCAAGGGGATCCAATCAGTCCATTCTGAAGGAGATCAGCCCTGGGATTTCTTTGGAGGGAATGATCCTGAAGCTGAAACTCCAGTACTTCGGCCACCTCATGCGAAGAGTTGACTCATTGGAAAAGACCCTGATGCTGGGAGGGATTGGGGGCAGGAGGAGAAGGGGACGACAGAGGATGAGATGGCTGGATGGCATCACTGACTAGATGGACATGAGTCTGAGTGAACTCCAGGAGTTGGTGATGGACAGGGAGGCCTGGCGTGCTGCGATTTATGGGGTTGCAAAGAGTCGGACACTACTGAGCGACTGAACTGAACTGAAAGTTTTTCCACAGACAAAAGGCTGGCAGAGGACATGAGGAAGAAGGAACATAGGGTCCTGCTACATTTCAGTACCACACAGCATTCTGTACCTCAAAAAGTTCATCTAATATCTGTTAAACCATTGAACAATTTCAAATTAGTTGATCATTATTAAATATTTTATATGTGTAAGGCACTGCAGAGACACAAGATGAGTAAGTCTTTGTACTAAGGAGGAAGGTCAAGGAAAGAACTCAGTGTTTCAGATTATAAGGCAGAATAGGATAGATGGTGTAAAAAACATACCAATTGCCCTGGATGTTCAAAAGAAGGGAAAGAATGGAAAGATCAGAAGAGGCTTCATTTGGAAGATGATTTCTGAGATAAGCCTTGAAGGAAAAGTAGTAATTTCACCTACAGAACTGGAGGTACAGGAAACAAAATTAACAAAGGAGGGTAAAAAGACACCCCACTCCAGTACTCTTGCCTGGAAAACCCCATGGATGGAGGAGCCTAGTAGGCTGAAGTCCATGGGGTCGCTAAGAATCGGACATGACTGAGCGACTTCACTTTCACTTTTCACTTTCATGCACTGGAGAAGGAAATGGCAACCCACTCCAGTGTTCTTGCCTGGAGAATCCCAGGGACGGGGGAGCCTGGTGGGCTACCATCTCTGGGGTCGCACAGAGTCGGACACGACTGACGCGACTTAGCAGCAGCAGCAAGAGATAATCAGGTGACAGCTGAACTTTTCAGCTTTGTTGAAAACTAATGCATTAGCTCCTAAAGTGTAGCTCCATACATATTAGTAGGTTAAAAATCCTTGAGTTACAGGATAGCAAATTCATATCTAATTTGATAGATCTATTATGCAACCATTTAGATTTTTGAATAGGAAATTAAATGATTTTAATGTCCCTTTGGAAATCTATTTTGAAGAAGTAAGAGACTAGGAGGTCAATGAAGAAGTTGTGAGAGAAATACCATTCAAGAAACAGTGAGGAATACTATTTCACACCTGCTAGGATGGCTACAATGAAAGAAAAAAAAAAAAGCAAGTATGGATGAAGAGTAGAGAAACTGGAAGCCTCATACATTGCTAGTTGAAAAGTTAAATGGTGCAACCATGACGAAAACGTTGGCAGTTGCTCAAAAGTTACACACAGAGTTAACTTAGCAATTTCATTCCTAGCTATATACTCAAAAGAATTGAAAAGATGTTTTCTACATGAAAAAACATACATGAATATTTTAGCAGAATATTTATTTGTAACAGCCAATAAGGGAAAAAATATATTCATCAACTGAAAAAATATAAATAAATAGTGGTATATCCATACAATATAATATTATTTGGCAATAAAAAAGGACATACTGATGCATGTTACAATATGAATGAAACTTGAAAACATTATGATAAGTGAAAATGCAAAAGGCCATACACTGTAAGATTCCATTTAAATAAAGTGTCCAGGATAGGCAAATTTACAAAGGCAGAAAGTGGATTAGTGGTTGCGCTAAGGATAGGCAAAGGGATAAATAAACTACTAAGTATCGGGTTTCTTTTTGGGGTGATGAAAATTCTGGAATTAGTATTCATGATGGCTGCATAATATTGTAAATATACTTAACAATCACTAAGCTGCATACTTTAAAATGGTCAAAATGCTGAGTTTTATGCTAAATGAATTTATCTCATTTTTTAAAAACAAAGAAGAAATACTGAAGAAATAAACTACAATGGTAGTTATGTGACTAGAAGGACAAATGAGGGAAATGTTAAGAAATTACAGCCTACATTTTTTTTTAATATTTAGGCTTTCTTTATTAAAAGTCAGGAGTTGATATTAAGCACAGCCAATAATTTTTGAAATTAATATGTTAACAGGAAAGCTGACATGAAACACAACATGAATTTCATAATTTGAACTCCACTGAGATATAGAAGCATAATTTTATTTTCTTATAGACATTTTTGACTACACAGTCAGTTTAATAATGGAAGGCAAGCTTATATCCCATTTGACATGCACATTCTGTTACAGTTGTGATTGGTGATTTCTGAGAATATTAGCTGTTGGATTAGAGGCAAATTTTTTATTAATTAATTTTTATTGAAGTATAGTTGTTTCACAATGTTAGTTTCTGCTATACAGCAAAGTGAATCAGATATATATATATATACACACACACACACACACACACACACACACACACACACATATATACACTCTTTTTTGGATTTCTATTTTAATGCAGAGTGCCAAAGAATAGCAAGGAGAGATAAGAAAGCCTTTCTTCGCGATCAATGCAAAGAAATAGAGGAAAACAATAGAATGGGAAAGACTAGAGATCTCTTCAAGAAAATTAGAGATACCAAGGGAACATTTCATGCAAAGATGGGCTCGATAAAGGACAGAAATGGTAGGGACCTAACAGAAGCAGAAGATATTAAGAAGAGGTGGCAAGAATACACAGAAGAACTATACAAAAAAGATCTTCATGACCCAGATAATCATGACATTGTGATCATTCACCTAGAGCCAGACATCCTGGAATGTGAAGTCAAGTGGGCCTTAGAAAGCATCACTATGAACAAAGCTAGGGGAGGTGATGGAATTCCAGTTGAGCTATTTCAAATCCTAAAAGATGATGCTGTGAAAGCGCTACACTCAATATGCCAGCAAATTTGGAAAACTCAGCTGTGGCCACAGGACTGGAAAAGGTCAGTTTTCATTCTAATCCCAAAGAAAGGCAATGCCAAGAATGCTCAAACTACTGCACAATTGCATTCATCTCACATGCTAGTAAAGTAATGCTCAAAATTCTCCAAGCCAGGCTTCAGCAATATGTGAACCATGAACTTCCAGATGTTCAAGCTGGTTTTAGAAAAGACAGAGAAACCAGAGATCAAATTGCCAACATCCGCTGGATCATCGAAAAAGCAAGAGAGTTCCAGAAAAACATCTATTTCTGCTTTATTGACTATGCCAAAGCCTTTGTGTGGATCACAGTAACCTGTGGAAAATCTGAAAGAGATGGAAATACCAGACCACCTGACCTGCCTCTTCAGAAATCTGTATGCAGGTCAGAAAGCAACCGTTAGAACTGGACATGGAACAATAGACTGGTTCCAAATAGGAAAAGGAGTACATCAAGGCTCTATATTGTCACCCTGCTTATTTAACTTCTATGCAGAGTACATCATGAGAAACGATGGGCTGGAAGAAGCAGAAGCTGGAATCAAGATTGCCAGGAGAAATACCAATAACTTCAGATATGCAGATGACACCACCCTTATGGCAGAAAGTGAAGAGAAACTAAAGAGCCTCTTGATCAAAGTGAAAGAGAAGAGTGAAAAGGGGCTTAAAGCTCAACGTCCAGAAAACTAAGATCACGGCATCTGGTCCCATCACTTCATGGGAAATAGATGGGGAAACAGTGGCTGACTTTATTTCTGGGGGCTCCAAAATCACTGCAGATGGTTATGGCAGCCATGAAATTAAAAGACGCTTACTCCTTGGAAGGAAAGTTATGACCAATGTAGACAGCATAGGAAGAAACAGAGACATTACATTGCCAGCAAAGGTCCATCTAGTCAAGGCTATGGTTTTTCCAGGAGTCATGTATGGATGTGAGAGTTGGACTGTGAAGAAAGCTGAGCACCGAAGAATCGATGTTGGAGAAGACTCTTGAGAGTCTCTTGGACTGCAAGGAGATCCAACCAGTCCATCCTAAAGGAGATCAGTCCTGGGTGTTCATTGGTAGGGCTGATGCTGAAGTTGAAACTCCAGCACTTTGGCCACCTCATGTGAAAAGCTGACTCATTTGAAAATACCCTGATGCTGGGAAAGATTGAAGGTGGGAGGAGAAGGGGACGACAGAGGTTGAGATGGTTGGATGGCATCACCAACTCAATGAACATGAGTTTGGGTAAACTCCAGGAGTTGGTGATGGACAGGAAGGCCTGGCGTGCTGCGGTCCATGGGGTCACAAAGAGTTGGACATGACTGAGGAACTGAAAGAACTGATATCAGATATTTTAACTTGCAAAAAAAAAAAAAAAAAACTAAAATCAAAGAAGCATAATTATATATAGGAAATAGAGGAAATGTGCATTAAAAAGCAAGAGCTAGTTTGTGCAGAAACAGAACAAATTCAATTTGAACATTTATGGATCCCAAATATGTTGTTTGGGTGTTTATACTGAGATTAATGAATTACTATTAAAATAATGTATATATTAATTCAATGGGTGAGAGATTATACTTTTAAACATATGTAACATTGGAAATTTTGAGAACAACACAAGTCTGAAAATCAACTGTTAGAAAAGGTAAAGCCATCCTCATGGAAAGAATCTACAATATTAATTTTAGAATTGGAAGACACCTTCACATTCAAAATCCCAGGGTTCTACCATTCGAAATCTCTTACCCAGTTTCCACTCAAAACACTTCTTAGCAGGTTCTTTATGAAAGAATATAAAAGACAGTCCGCATCTTCAAAGAAGCTCATCAAAGTGCAGCACAAAAAGAAAGGCAGAAAGAAGGTAAATACCTAGCATTCAGAAAATATGTTAAAGCATATTGGGTTTCCAAGGTAAATACTCAATTTGCCCAGCACTTACTAAGTACCTAGTATCTTTCAGGACTCTGAAGTACTCTGTGAAGGGTGTAAAATGTAAGTAAATACAATCATTATAGTTAAGGACACTGGAGGCTGGAGACAGAGTCGTTTTGCTTCATGTAGCTATCTATGTGTGAGCAGTAAGGAGATGGAAACACAATAAATGCTGTAGAGATTCAAAGAAAAAAAAGATCTTTTTTAAGAATATGTTCTTAAGGTCCTGAATAAGTTCAGGGCTTCCCTGGTGGCCCAGAGGTTAAGAACCCACCTACCAATGCAGAGGACACTGGTTCAATGACCCCTGGTCTGGAAAGGGATCATGCCCCCCTTGCCCCACATGCTGTGGGCAACTAAGGGCATGGGCCACAACTACTGAGCCCAGGCACCCTGGAGCACATGCTTCACAAGAGAAGTCACCACAATGAGGAGCACGCAACTGCAACTAAAGAGTAGCTCCCCCACTCCACCGCAACTACAGAAAGCTGGCACACATCAAGGAAGACCCAGTATAAGCAAAAACAAATGAATCTTTAAAAACAAAGAATATGTTCGTTTAGTAGGAAGAACTGGCAGCAGTAGGTGTTCTAATCAGGGGAACCAGTTTAGACAAAATCATGGAGGCAGGAAGGCAGGCACACAGTACATTGGAGGAGAGCTGGAAGATAAGTTCTGAAACACAGACTGGGTTGTAGATAAATGGTCTTGAATGCCAGAATGAGAATTCAGTAGGAGAGTTCTTGATGGTTTTAGATGAAGAGAATGATATAGTAAAAATTGTTGAAAATACTCATCTAGGGTTGGGTCGTGGGCTCTGAGCAGCCCCTGCCCGATGGCAGCAGTAGTTCTAGGGGGAGACACTGTGGGTCCTGAACGTATCTTCCCCAATCAGACTGAGAAACTGGGGCCACATCAGGGCCCCACGGAAGGCACAGAGGATTGGAGCAGTGAGGAACCAGAGGAAGAACAAGAGGAAACAGGGGCAGGACCAGCTGGCTACTCCTACCAGCCTCTGAACCAAGATCCTGAACAAGAGGAGGTGGAACTGGCACCAGTGGGGGATGGAGAAGATGTAGTTGCTGATATTCAAGATCGGACCCAGGCCCTGGGGCTTCATTCGCCTGCCGGACCCACCACTAGAAAGTGAGGACGAAGATGAGCAGGGAGATACAACATTGAACAACCACAGCTCTATTCCCATGGACCCAGAACACGTAGAGCTGGTGAAAAGGACAATGGCTGGCATAAGCCTGCCTACACCAGGGGTTCCTGCCTGGGCTCATGAGATATCAGATGCCCAGTGGGAAGATGTGGTACAAAAGGCCCTCCAAGCCTGGCAGGCCACCCCTACCTGGTAGTGACCACCCTGAGAGCTGCCATAACTCCCTACATTCCAGGCCAGAACCAGCACAGGACTGAACACATCCTGGTTGTCACATTCATCTCCATCCTCCCCAGCTCCCCTCCACATCAAGGCAAATCAGACTTCTTCTCAGAGACCCATTTTATTCAGTTCTGTACATATGGGGACATCGGCCCAAGCCCAACCCACCTTAGCACGTATCACTCTGTGGAGAATAAAGAACCCTAGATACATAGCCGGAAAAAAAAAAAAAGAGAGAGTACTCATCTAACAACATTTTGAAACACAGACTGGCAGAGGCAGCTCTGCATAGGAAAATCAGTTTTTAAAAAAAGGCTATAGTGATGACATAAGCAATAAGTAAGATTACTCTTATCTATCTTGTCTACATGTAATAATAAAAACAGAAAAAGGGAAATGAAAGGCACACGAGAGGTAGAATACACAAAGCTTGTAAACAATGCAGAAAGCAAGGTCAAGCGGGGTTTCAGAAGATTGGAGATGCTAGTGCCAAAACAGGCAAGTTAGAGAAAGGAGCCTGGAGTCAAGAAAGAAGATGAAATTATTCCGTGAACACTATTAAAATAGAAACATCTAAAAAAACAGAAACATCTAGGAGCACACAGAAACTCCTGGCAGAAGTTTGGATTAAAGAGAAAGAAGTCATAAAAATAAAATAAGAAACACTAGAAAGAAATTTTTAAAGGTCACTTTTTAAAAAATGAGGCCACTGACAATTTTCCAAAGAATTTTCAATTAAAATATAGAGATGGAAACCAGACAAGTAGAGAAGTGAAACCATGAGTAGTGAGAAAGTAGAAACGAAGAGTAAAAATCATACTTCTAAACATTGTGATAGAAAAACTTAGTCAATAATAGAATATTAGTTAAAGTTTTAACAAATATAAAGATAGTTCTACTATCTCTCTGGAGAAGATAGTAGAATACTATGGCTTTTTATCAACAGGATGAAAAGTATTTCAATATTTTAACAGGTGGCTTCACCTTAATAGGGTATGTTGGTTGCATAAAAGCCCTGAACTTTCCCTAAGGAAACTCAAGCACAAACACAACAAGAATACATGAAAGGAATTTTTAAGCAATCCTGATTCACTATACAACAGAAAATGGATGAAAAAATTGTGGTCAATTCATATAATGGAATACTCTACAGTATTCATATAATGGAATACTCTACAATAATTAAAATAAAGTGTAGCTATAGCCAATGTGGCTAAATCTCACAAAAATAGTTGAGAGGGAAAAAAGCCATGAAAGAACACATGACTCTATCCATATAACTTCTAATCTGTAAAACTAAACTATATTGTATAGAGAAGCATAAATCATAAAAGAAATGCAAGAAAATTATTACTAGCATTGTGAAAGAGAAGGATGGATATAGGAGGGATTCTGAGGCACTGGAGATGTTTGTTAATTTTATAACTATATGATAACTTATCTAATAGCTTTAATGACCTTTATAATTATCTGTTGACTTATCCAATAAGTTTAATGACCTTTTCTATGTTATCTTATATTTTGCAATAAAGGAAGAAAAAAAACAAGTAAACAAAAATCTCCCAATAACATTTGGAAGAAATGAGGGTTTGCAGCTGAAACAAGATAGCACAAATGATGACGTGAATAGAAGGGCAAAGTTTCAGATTACAGCAAACAAAAAGGAGAGAAAATGATTGGAGAACACAAGAGCTGAAATGGTATTTATTCAAAGTCAATTCATTACAGGACATGGAACACCCTGGATAGAAGTAGAAGAGCTTCTTAAATCAGAGAGAAACTTTGAGAGAAACTTCCAAGGCAAATTTCCCAAAGAAAATGGGCACCAAGGGAAAAGTAAGCAAATATACAATTTCTTTGATCAATTCTTTTGGGATTTTGTGTGTGTGCATGTCTCTTTATTGTAGAAGGCAATGGCACCCCACTCCAGGACTCTTGCCTGGAAAATCCCATGGACGGAGGAGCCTGGTGGTCTGTGGTCCATGGGGTCCCTAGGAGTCGGACACAACTGAGCGACTTCACTTCACTTTTCGCTTTCATGCATTGGAGAAGGAAATGGCAACCCACTCCAGTGTTCTTGCCTGGAGAGTCCCGGGGACAGCGGAGCCGGGTGGGCTGCTGTCTCTGGGATCGCACAGAGTCGGACATGACTAAGGTGACTTAGCAGCATGTCTCTTTATACATCTGCTAAAAGAAGTTTCCTTGGGTATTGCTCTCAGAAAGCAGCAATTTAAAGCTGATCAAAAGCTAAGTCCCAGGGAATTCCTTGGAGGTCCAGTGGTTAGGACTCTACACTTCCACTGCAAGGGCACGGGTTCAATTCCTGGTCAGGGAACTAAGATTCTGCATGCCACATGGCCAGCCGGAAAAAGAAGCTAAGTTCCCATCAAGAGATATATGGATAAAGAAGATGTGGTATATCCACACACGAACACACACACACACAATGAACATTCAGTTCAGTTCTGTTACTCAGTCATGTTGGACTATTTGTGACCCCGTGGACCACAGCACGCCAGGCTTCCCTGTCCATCACCAACTCCCAGAGCTTACTCAAATTCATGTCCATCGAGTCAGTGATGCCATCCAACCATCGCAACCTCTGTCATCCCCTTCTCCTCCCACCTTCAATCTTTCCCAGCATCAGGGTCTTTTCCAATGAGTCAGTTCTGCACATCAGGTGGCCAAAGTATTGGAGTTTCAGCTTCAGCATCATTCCTTCCAATGATTCTAAAACTCAACATTCAGAAAACTAAGATCATGGCATCCGATCCCATCATTTCATGGCAAATAGATGGGGAAACAATGGAAACAGTGAGAGACTTTATTTTCTTAGGCTCCAAAATGACTGCAGATGGTGACTGCAGCCAAGAAATTAAAAGATACTTGTTCCTTGGAAGAAAAGCTATGACCAATCTAGACAGCATATTAAAAAAGCAGAGACCAATTATACTTCAAAAACAAATAGAAAAAGAGGTCGGGTTTGTGGTTACCAGAAGCAGGGTGGGGGCAGGGAGTGCGGGGGTGGAGGGGGATGGAGAGAAAGAATTGCATGTAGTCAAAAGGTACAAACTTCCAAACCTCCAGTTATAAGACAAATAAGTAGTAGAGATATAATGTACAACATGGTAAATATAATCAACACTGCTGAATGTTATACTTAAAAGTTGTTAAGAAGGTAAATTCTAAGAGTTATCACAGGAAAAACTTTTTTTCTTTCTTTAATTTTATGTCTATATGAGATGATGGATGTTCACTAATCCCACTGTAGTAATCATTTATCATATATGTATGTCAGATCATTATCCTATATACCCCTTGAACTTAAACAGGGCTGCATATCAATCATATTTTAATAAATCTGAAGAAAAAAATAAAGATGATCAAAAGGATATGAGTGACCTCCATGCTAGGAATTTACTCTAGAAAATAACTGAATTTGCCAAAATGCTTACTACAAGGGTGTTCAATTAAATACTATTTATAGCAGCCCAAAAAAGAGAGATTTCAGTACCTGTGCCATAATCATAAAATTTGTATTTGTTAAAATTTTAGAAAAGAATATGGAAAAATATTCATTAATAAGTATAAAAAAATTATAAAATATTACATACAATTTTGTCCCAAGTGAAAAAGCTCAAAGGATCTACCTCAAAATCATAAAGTAGAAGACAAAATTACAGATGGGTTTTGTTTCTTTTTTTCTTATTTGCATTTCTATGTTTAATTTATAATAAGACTAATGATATTTAAAATACAGTTCAAATTGCATAACAAGTATCAAAAATACATGTTCATGTGAACAAAGACTAGGAATATCATACCAAAAGTAAACATAATAGCATTAGAATGAAGTATAGGTTTATTTCTTTCTACTTTCCTTCAATATTACTTATATTTAAAATTAAAAATAAAATTTTAAGGGGCTAAAATTATAGATTATAGAATCTTTAATGCTTAATTTCTTTTCATATATTTTTATCCAGGTTTCAAAGGGACAAAATCTTTAATGTACATTCCACTGATAAATTTAATAATTATGTAAGCCTCATCTCTTAAACTTATTTGTGCAAATGAATCACATGGGGATCTTGTTCAAAAGCAGGTTTTGATTCAGTGGATTTTGGACAGGGCTTATAGCTCTAGCAAATTCCCAGATGATGTTAATAACTGCTAGTGTCAAGGAGGTTCACATTTTGAGTAGCAAAGTTGTAAAACACATTCGCTCTAGCAATAAGGATTCAGGTAATGCAGAGCTGATAAATCAATCGCTCAATCATAAAATACATATTGGTCATCTACTCTCTCCAAATCCTATAAATTTATCCTCTCTGTTCTGGAGAGGGGAAAAAATCAAGGCCTTACATTAAGGTAAATTTTAAAACACCTGTTTTTTTCAAAAATTAAAAGTGCAATGACTATAATGTAGACTTTGACTTCCTATTGTCAATTAAGGTCCCTTGTCTTTACAATAACTATGTATAACATCCAGCCACAAACCCCAAAACTCTCTTTCATGAAATAATGGTATCAACATGTTCTTTCACTTTTTTCCACGATATTTTTCTTTCTGTCTTTCTTCCTCCCTTCTGTTCTTTACCCCTCGCCCTTTCCTCCTTTCTCCCTCTTTCTCAGATTATTAAATGCAAAGCAGCTATCGCCTGGGAAGCAAACAAGCCCCTCAGCATTGAAGAGGTTGAGGTAGCTCCCCCCAAGGATCATGAAGTTCGAATCCAGGTGAGTATGGAGTTTCCCAGGGCAGGATAAACAAGACACCAAATTCTGACTTGGCTTTGGTCAGGTCAGACCTACGTGGTTTGACTGAGAGTCTCAGGAGTTTCCCACTGTGGGGAATTACGTTTTTAGGTTCACATCAAAAACAGGTATTTATTCCCAGGAGGGATGAATTATAAGAATCAGACACAGGAATTTACATTAGATTAGAATTAGGTAGGTTTTCTTTTTGTTTTCCAGTTGCCAGGTATTGACAGATGTTTTAAAAGGAAGATTGAGAGTTTGGTTCAAAATAAGAAAAGATCTGAAGTGCTAAGGGTCTTGGGTGCTCACAGGAGGGAACAGAAGCGAGAGAGCAGGGAGAAGAGACGGTACTGAGCAGAGAGGCATCATAGGTGACAAGGTGGGTCAATTTCTCTATTTTCCCTACAGTTGACCTGGCTTATATTTTTCCTCGGGATCACCCAGTAAGAGATTTTGCCTGAGACTGAATGAGATATCCTCATGAACAGAATCTTGAAGAATAATGCAGGGATACTTTCTAATTAATTAAGATAATCTTTTATTTGATACAGCTCTTTTAACTATAAAAGTTTATTACCTCAATTGTATTTCATTTAGTTTCAATAAAATCTGAACAAGCCCTGGAAGCCTGTGTTCCCTGCACTCCCTCTAATAGACTTTTATTACCTTTGATTTCTCCCCTCCTAGAGACAGTGACTGCCAATTCTCTGTGTGATTTTTCAGGGACAGTGAAAGGAAGAAAACAAAGATTCATTAAGAGGAAAGAATATATCCTAATATATTTTTAATTGTTCTTTTTATTTTTCAAAATGCAGTTCTTTTATTGACCTCAATGAGTGTTGTTAAGTTTCAAGGTGTCATTGGCCTAAAATTATCCTAACAACCCTATTGATATAATTACAGAAACAGGACTCAAGTCTGTGATTGCTTTGCAGATAATTGCCACCGCCCTGTGCCATTCTGATGCCCATATTCTCCATCCTCAATTTGAGGGGGGGGTTTTCCCAGTGATTCTTGGCCATGAGGCTGCAGGAATTGTGGAAAGTATTGGGCCAGGAGTGACCAACTTCAAACCAGGTATTTTAATTTCTGATTCCAACTAAACGGAAACGTCAGGGTATTTCAGGGATAATTTCTGCTACAGTCTTGCCTTTGCATGCTATAATCAATCTCTACTTACATAAGGGGACCATCTTTTCCAAAGTGAAACTAAGACACACAATCTATCACAATCTAACAATGAGGCAGAATATCTGCAGTCAGAACTGTCTAATGAAATCTGGAAAACACAGTCACTTTATTTACATCCAGCATTGAGAAGTTGTCCTACGAAGCAAAGCTACAAAGTGAGCTTACACCGAAGCCTCCGTGGGGGCACAGATGACAATTTACAGCAACCTCCTCTAAATAAAACAGAACTATTTTAATGTATAAAGAATGAAGACCCTTAGGTAGCTTAAGTGGGAAACATTATGCATATGTCAATGTTAGCTGAAATGTTTTCTTGGGAACTTGTAAGATAAATATATATAAAGCATGACAATAGCTGAAATTATTTACTTTACATGTTGTAACAGATCCACCAAATACTGGAATATGAGCTATGCAATTGTCACTTATCTAGGATGAACCATATCCTTCTTTCTTCCTTTAATGAAGATGTTCCAAATTGAGAGGTATATTAGTATCTTTCTGTTAGGTAGTTAGAATAGGAAACAGGAGTCCAGAATGGCGGTGGCTAAAAAACAAGGAAAGGACAAGTCCGTGAAAATAGAACAAAGGAAGGTCCAAGGACCACAGTGAGGACCTCAGGTAGAACAAACAGCACCCCTGGCTAGCCCAACTTACACAGGGCAGGCCCAGGGGACAGGAAAAGACATAAAAAGAGGAGCCAATGGGCGGGGGGGTCTCTCTCTCTCCCGCACGCTGGGGCACTCTTCTCTTCGCATCTTTGGGTCAGCATGCCCTCACGCCTCGAGGATGGATTTTCCTGCTATTTTCTAAATGAAATAGAGCTGTAACGCAGAGCTGTAACGCTAATTTGTCTAAGAGCTATAACACGGTCTGTCCAAGACCCGAGAACTGTGACAAGCTGAGGGCTTTAATGTCTCATCACATTTCTATTCCAAACAAGATTATAGAAGCAAATTGCTCTTCAAAATTTGGAATCTTCAAATAAGTCCAGCCAATTAAGGCACAGCTCTGCCACTTACTGGCTGTGTAACCTTAGTCAGCTAAGTCACTTTTCTGTGACTCAGTTTAGATTTCCATTTTCTAAAATGGGGATAATAATAGTACCCATCTCAAAGAGTTATTCTGAGAATTAAAGAGATAATATATGCAAGCAGTTAGAATGGTGACTGACACATACTAAAGGTTGAACAAATGTTAATTATCATTATTGGACTTTAGTCATCAGAGGCTAGAAGTCTTTGTTAAATTCAAATTGAATAAAAAGTAGAAAAATGTAGAATTTGAGTGAACTATGGTGAAACATGGAGATGATATATAATTTACTCTCCATATCAAGCCTATTGCCCATATCTCCTATAATTAAGGTGTTTACAAATGTAATAAATAATAGGCATGACATAGTAAATAATAGTCATGATGCAGAGTGTTGCAAGGACAACAAAGTGTCAGACAGGATTCTGCACTTGAAGGTATCAATACAGATATGTTGCTTGACTGTCCAGCAGAGAAAAAAAGAAAAAAGATAACATATGCAGTACTTGGGAGAATCAGCAATCTTGTAGGTTAACAAAGTATTGTAGCTACCTATACTTCCTACCGAATATAAGATATATACAATAAAGAATAGTGTTTTCCACCAATTCGCCTGGTGAAAACTATAAGTAACAACCGTGCATCATCCAACACTTGGCCTTTTTTTTCTAGGTGACAAAGTAATTCCACTCTACGCACCTCAATGTGGAAAATGCAAGTTCTGTCTAAGTCCACGCACAAATTTTTGTGGAAAACTCAAGTAAGCTCTATAAGCTATTAGTAAGATAGCTGGTACAAATATTTTGAGCAGTACATTGGCATACCTAAATGGAGTTGAAAATGTTCATATTCTGTACCCACCAATTCTTGGTGTGTACAAGAAGCCATTGCAAAATCACACAAATGGACATGTACTAGTATGATCACTCCACATTGTAATAACAAGAAACTGAAAATATGGCAAATGTCTATCAATAGGAGAACATATTAACAATCACTGTGTAGTAACACAATGGAATTACCACATAAAAGTGAGAATGGCTAAACTTGCTCTAAATGTTTCAACCCAGAATAATCTCACACTTACAATGGTAAGGGAAAGAAGCAAGTTTATGACATATATTTAGCCATATACAATAACAATACCATATACTGTATTGTTTATGGTTTATGTGAATATAGTAAAGAAAATGATAAGTGCCAAATTGAGAATAATAGCTACTCAAGGTTGTTGCTGAGCCATGAAAGACTGGGATTCTTGGCCTCCAGAGGAGAGGAATTCAGTCTGTGGCCAGCGACAAGGCTTGATCTCTCAGAGTTTTGTGTAATAAGGTTTTTTTAAAGTATAAAAGAGAGAAAGCTTCTGTCATAGATATCAGAAGAGGGCAGACAGAGTGCCTCTCCCGACCCCCCGCTAGTCTTTAAGGGGATATTATATAGTTTCTAGCAGGCTGCTAATTAGAGAAAGGAAATGTCTCAAAACTCAGAGTGGTACCAGGCCTCTCACCCACAACATGCATTTTGAGATAACATTGGCACAAGGTGAGTCATCCCGGGCCATAAAACCATTGCCGTGAATCTTGAACAAAGGCAGGTTTCCAAGCAAATATATGGTTTCATTAACATAGATTAGGAGAACAATTGTATGAGTAAAACATATTGGGCTCTGAGTCTTAGGTGGAACCTACTTGAAGACAGACTCTAGGGTAAATACATAGTTCATTAACGTAGCTTAAGAGAAACATTTCCATAAGAAAAATGCATTGGTTTGCTCAAGGTTTGAGAAAAGTTAAGTTCAGGTGGAGCCAGGTATTGTCATGACAACACAGAATTTTAAAAGAAACCTTTTAAGTTTGTATAGAGAAGGGGAAAAAAATCTGACACTTGTAGTTGTTTCCTTCTGCCACTTCAGAGAGAGATAAAAAATGTCTGACTCTTGCAGCCCATTTCCTCTGTTTGGAGACCCCTAGCCTTCCTGCCTTTTACCCTATTATTCCCGCCTTTTCTTTTAGGAGAATTATGTTGCCTAGGGAAAGGGGAGTCATTCTCGTTCCGTAACTGCTTCCAAGCTGGTAAGAGGCATTGTCCCTAAATTGATGAGGCAACATATTCTCCTAACCTTCATATTGAGGGTCTCTGATCCAGGGGCCTCAAGTAGTAGCTGGTGGAAGCTGCCGCAGTCAACAGGAGTTTGAGTCAACCATTTGTAACTTAAAAACCTTCGTGTAACTAGAAAGAAATCCAGCTACACTGTTACAGATGCAGGGAGCAAACAGCAAAAACAGAACAATAAGCAAAAAGTCACATTATGTCCATAGTTAAGGTACAAAGTGTTGCACCTGTTGATTTTAGGGTTGTTAGATGTCATCAGATTAATGAGGCATCACATATAATTGTTGTCATCGAAGGTAGTCACAGATTTGCAGTAAGTCCTTTTCCTGAAGTGGAAGGACTCCCATCATGGGAAGCTATCCACTGATGAAGAGTGGAGCACTCCACAGACCCAGTAATTACATCGATTGTGGAATGCAGTGTGGGAGTGAGCCCAGGACAGGAAGGCATTATCTTGAGGATCAAACAGCAGACTCAGGAATTTTGGAGTCAGCAGAATCAGGCTCATATAGATGATCAGGTTATTGTACTGAATAATTGTACTGTATTGTACTGAATATTGTACTGTACTTTTCAGATTATTGTACTGAAAAGTACAAAGTAAGACATAGAAAGTAAAGGCATAAAATGGCATCACTTAGTTCTGGTCAGGGTGCTACTTCTTAACTCAAGTGTGGTACACCCACAAATCAATTCCTGGCACTTTGACAGCTGTGGGAGAAGAAAGAATAACCTGGTAAGGGCCTTCCCAGAGAGAGGGATTGGCCCCCCAGATCCCAGTACTTTTATCAGGACCTCTGTTCTTGGCTCAAACAGAAGCTTTTTTGACTCAGAGGCTGGGTCAGGAGTTACCTCCCAGAGTTCCTTTAATGCCTGTTGAAAAGCTAAGAGCTGAGTTACATAATTAGTTAATTCCAAGGCTTTAGGAAAACTTTTCCATTGAGCATTTTCAGGAATTACTGATCATCCATCCTCAGACTGTAACCATCCTTTATCAAAGGATGATAAACTTTGCTCCTCTTTTCTCATATCTTTCTAATTCTTCCTCAGTATATTGTGGTTTTCCTTATCCACAGGACCTGTCCAGATCAAAGGCCTCTGTCATGAAGGGGTTTCCTTAAGTGCCACCTTTCTGACTTGACAGCCAGCTGATTACCCTTTACTCCTGTCCCTGCTGTGCCCTTTGCAATGCATAACAGCTACTTCTTTCGCACAATATATAGCAGTTAAAAGTCTCTCTGAAATGTGCTTAATAGGGTCTCCTGTTGCTATTTTAAATTGTCTTTCTTTCCAATTTGCAGCATGAGCATGTAAAGTCAAATAAGCATACTTAGAATCAATGTAGATATTTACTTGCTGCCCTTTGCTTAACTCGAGAGCCAGAACCACAATCTCCACTAGCTGAGCACTCGTTCCCTGGGAGAGATTTTGCTTCTAAAACCTGTTCAGCCATTACCATGGCATAACCTGCTTTATGCTTCCCATCCCGAACAAAAGAACTACCATCTGTAAATATTTCCATGTCAGGATTGTCTAATGGGGTATCCGTCAGATCTTCCCGAGCTGCATAAAGTTAGAAATTGGAAACAATCATGATCGGGTGTTTCATTTTCTTTTTCAGGAAGGAAAGAGGCAGGATTTAAGTTTCCACAAACTTTAAGATTAGTTATTCGTCCTTCTAACAACAATGACTGATATTTAAGAAGCCAACTGTCATCCAAATATTAACCTTAGAGTTTAAGAATACACTCCTATAGGCTGCTGGTGAGGCCTTTGGGGTTGTGTCAAAAATTCCAAGGCCATACCTTTTATTTCAGTGACAAATTAATTTCTGACCCTGTGGGCAAGCTTCAAGCTGGAGCTTGCAGGAGAGCAGTCTGAAGAGCCTTAAAAGCCTTTGAGTATCTGGGGACCAAAGCAGCTTGTCAGTTTGGGCTTGTTGAGTTTCAGTTATAAGTTTATACAAAGGCCAGGCAAGTTCCCCATAACTGGGAATCCAAATGCAGCAGTACCCTACGATTCCAAAAAAATCCTCTCAATTGTCTTAAAGTCATAGGTAGAGGATGATTTAATATAGGTTTAACTCAGAAAGCAAACTTCAAATCAATGACTGAAAAATACTTGACTCATTCAGGAATTTCAGACAACAGAGTACAAGGATTAGGCACCATGGGGTGTAAAGGAACTACAGCCTCATTTATTGTTTGTAAATCTTGAACTAGTCTCCATTTATCATTTGACTTCTTTATACCCAGAATAGGAGTGTTGCACGGATTGTTACAGGGAATTAATAGCCCCAGCTCCTTTAAATTCTCAATAATGGGTTTTAACTCTCCCTTAACCTCAGGTTTCAGTGGATACTGCTTTTTATGTTAAAATAAATGTGGGTATTTGAGCTTGACAACTACAGGGATAGCGTTTTGTGCTCGAACCACAGACTTTCCATCAGCCAACACTCTCGGATTTACATTTTGTTCAATTAAAGGGAGAGAAAGGGAGGGCTCTATATTCACAAAAACAGAGGCATGGACTTTACTCAGTATATCCCTCCCCAAAATGGGTGAGGGAGACTCTGGCACGATCAGAAACTCATGTGAAAATAGCAGAGTCCCAAATGCATACTGAAATAATAACATTTGGCTTGTCCAGACAGTCCCATTATGGAAGCAGATCTGGGAGAAAGTGGGCCAGAGGCTTCAGTAAGCACACAGTAAGTTGGCCCAGTGTCCAAAAGGAAATCGACGGATTGGCACCCCCACAGTTATTAATACTCAGAGTTCCTCAGATGTAATTAGGACGGGAGCTTGTATGGGGACCCCTGGGCACCTTCAGTCCTGATTGTCTTGAGAGTTTGACCCCTGAAACCTACGCCTCTGGGGGCAGTCTCTCCTCCAGTGTGGTCCCTTGCAGACCAGACATGGAGCCAGGGCAACTTAGATGCCTGAGGGCAATCCTGTTTGAGGTGCCCCTCCTTTCCACGGTAATAGCAAGCCTATCCCTTTTCACCTGGGTCCTTCTGGGAATTTTTCTCAGGCTGTTTAAGAATGGTTCGGACAGCCATTATAAGGGTTTCCACCTGTTTTGTCATTCTCTGCCTTTCTTTTCCTCACATTCCCTGCCATAATAGACTGTCTGAGCCTGCTGCAACAGATTATCTAAAGACTGATTTGGCCTATATACCTGTTTTACAGCAGATATCTGGAGCCGATTGAGTGAAAAATCTATCTTTTAAGATCACTCTTCCCTCTTCATTTTTGGGATCAGTCTCCGTGAATCTGCAAAGGGCTTCCCTCAGTCTATCTAGGAATTCACCAGGAGCTTCCTTCTCTTCCTGTTCTGTTTTCTGTTTGCCAGTTTGGCACAGTTTAAAGACTTATTTTAAAGTCACGTGTTTGCCTGAGCCCAAAAATACATCTGACAAAATGACTCTGATCCCATCTTCCTTTAGCTGTGTTACAGTCCCAATCTCATTCTATAGTTGGGACCGCCTGATTCTCAGTGGGGAGAGCAGCTATCTTGTCCTCCATCTTCCCCACTGATTCATTACCAAGCCATTCATCTCCATAAGCAACCACTTTCCCCAAAACTCGAGTTTTTGAGGCAGGAGTTAATGTTTGTCTCAAGACATACATCACACTCTTCCAAGTAAGGTCATAAAGCAGAGTAACACCCTTAAAAGCGCTAATATATTTTTCTGGGTACTCTAAACAGTCTCCTAGATCCTCCTTGATTCTTTGTATTTCTTGATAAGAAAAGGACTTATTAACTCTCATAGACTGATTATTTCTCCCAGTGGGTGCTTCATGAAGATGCAACAGCTTGTGTGGCTGTTCCTCAGCCCCTCTGGCTGCTCTGCGCATATGATCCCAGGAATAGATTGGAGAAACCTACTTTTCTTTATCTCTTTGTCTCCTGTCTTCCATCTCATCCTGTATGTCACCCTTAGCTTTTGCTGTTGATAAGGCCCACATTGTATTAGAGAAGGAAATGGCAACCCACTCCAGTGTTCTTGCCTGGAGAATCCCAGGGACAGGGGAGCCTGGTGGGCTGCCATTTATGGGGTCGCACAGAGTTGAACATGACTGAAGTGACTTAGCAGCAGCAGCAGTTCCCACATTGTAAGGCAAGTGCAGAGAAAAAGAGACTGAGCCAGGCAGTCAGGCAAGAAAAAGGAAATTTAGTAGAGGGAAAAGAGAGGGTGACTGGCTCTTAAGGAGAACCAGCATTCTCCCTTTCTGACGTAGTCCTTCTTATAGCCCACCAGTGAAAAGTTCTCTGAAGGGATGGTCACACAGCTGGAGGTCTGGAATCTGGTGGTCTTGCAGCTTTGAGAACTTAGGTGCCAGTGAGATAACCGAATGCCATTTGGGCAATTTGATCAGTCTCACAGATCACTGTGATTTATTCTTTGTTTGTGAGGTCGACATAAGAAGCCATCTTATCAATGAGGCCCCATGTGGGCCCTATCACACATGGGGTCTCATTGTCAGAAAACCCGGGAGGGAAGATCCACTGCAACTGGGTGGGCTCCTCTCATGAGCCCACCTCCAGTGGTCCCCTCCCTTGGACCTTGCCAAGAAACTGAGATGAGCTCCGGGATGGGACTCTCCACTTGCCTTGCTGGAGCGACATCCACACACCAGCCCACATTTCATCCATCGGTTACAAGGGTGAGTGAAATCCCATTCCCTCGGATCCTCTCTCTCTAGCCTCTTTTCCAAGTCCTAGCGCTAGGCAGGAGGATCTCCACGGCCCTAGGGCCCTCAGCCTTGCACCCCATCTGACTCTGAAATAGGGGACTCCCATTACAAAGCAGACTATTGTTACTCTCTGAGAAAGTCCTGAGAATGGGGATGCCTTTTCTCTCAGACCTTTCTCCTCACTCTTGCCCTTGTCTAACCTCCCTATTCATCCATAATGGGAAATTCTCAATCCTAGCCCTCAAAATCTATTCCTCTAAGATGCCTTTTCCAAAACCTAAAAGCCTTGGGCTTCCAAGGGGAGATAAGACCAAAAAGGCTTATTTACTATTCTAACATTGGCTGGCACAACACAGATTTGATAACAGGCTCCAATGGCCAGAAAACAGAACTCTCAATTATAATACCCTATGGGACCTTGATAACATCTGCTGCCACAACGGCAAGTGGTTAGAAATCCCTTATGTTCAGGCTTTCTTCACTCTCTACTCTCAACGCTCTCTCTGTGAATCCTGTTCTACTTCTCAAATACTCTTAGCCTATCCTAATACAATGTCTCCCGATTCCTGATCAGACTTTTCTTCTTCTTCCTTAGACCCTTCCAACCACAGCCTACCCCCTATCGCTCCCAATCCCCTTGCCTGTAATAAGCTCTGAGATCTCAGCCCCACCCTGTACCCTAAGGGTCCCAAGGCTTTACCCAGACCACCCTAGATCTCTTCCCCATAGCCAGTCCTGAACAACTTTAAAACAGGAAACTTCACCACGGACCCCGTTCCTTCCCCTGCTCCACTCCTCCCTTCAGGGGAAGTAGCTGGAGTAGAAGGCATTGTTAGGGTTCATGTCCCGTTCTCCCTCACGATTTGTCTCAGACTGAAAAGCATCTTGGCTCCTTCTCCTCATACCTGGATAATTATCTAAAAGAATTCAAGTGTCTTACCCAGTCTTATGACTTAACCTGGCATGATATTTACATCATACTTTCCTCCACTCTTCTCACAGAAGAGAAGGAATGAGTATGGCAAGCCTCTCAGGCGCATGTTGATGAGATACACAGGACAGATGACACTAAGCCCGTAGGGGCAACAGCTGTCCCCCGAGAAGATCCCAATTGGGATTATCAGGCAGGGAGACCTGGACGAGCAGCCCGTAATCACATGGTTGCTTGTCTCATTGTGGGCCTTCAAAAGACAGGGCATAAAGCCATCAACTTTGATAAGCTCCGGGAAATAACTCAAGGGCTAGATGAAAACCCAGCACAATTTCTAGCCAGGTTAACAGAAGCGCTACAAAAATATACAAAATTAGACCCCACTTCAGCAGAGGGCACCATTGTCCTTAACACCCATTTTATCTCCCAGTCATCCCCAGATATCCAAAAGAAACTAAAAAAGGCAGAAGGCCCTCAAACCCCTCAACGAGACCTTTTAAATTCAGCCTCTAAGATTTTCAATAACCGGGAAGAATAGGCAAAGCTAGAGAAGGCCCAAAGAGATCAGACCAAATGCCACCTTTTATCCCTTGCCCTATGTGGCTCCAAGCCACCATCAACCAACAAAAGAAGGAAGCCACCTGGACTCTGCTTCAACTACGGCAAAGAAGGCCATTGGACCTGCTCATGCCTAAAGCCAAGGCCCCCTCCAGGTCCATGTCCCAGCTGTGGCATAATGGGACATTGGAAGGTCAGCTGCCCAAATCCACCTCCAGGGATCCAGACATTCCCCTCCAGGTTCTGAGCAGGAGTCCTCCAACCCAGCTCTGCCCAGCTTCCTCAGATTTGCCACTGAAGACTAAAGGTGCCCAGGGCCCCAGGCCCCAACTCTCATCACCTCTACAGAGCCCAGGGTAACTCTTACAGTGGCAGGACCACTTACAAGCCTTCACCAACTGAACTATCCACGAGCTACTTCTAACTCACTCAGATTATCAAAAACTTCGACCCCACACAAATCCCCTTGGCCTGCATTCTAGCCTTTTCTTATCTTACCCCCACAATGTCTTATCTTACCCCCATGATGCTCCTGTCCTGCAGGAAGCAGTTACAGAAGATTGACCTTTGGCCTTTATCCTAAATCAAAAAGGCTGGAATGATAGGGCCCACATGGGGTCTCATTGATAAGATGGCTCATTATGTCGACCTTGCAAATGAAGAATAAAATCACAGTGATCTGTGAGACTGACCAAATTGCCAAAATGGCATCCTGTTATCTCACTGGCACTTATCTTCTCAAAGCTGCAAGACCACCAGATTCCAGACCTCTGGCTATGTGACCATCTTTTCAGAGAATTTTTCATTGGTGGGGTATAAGAAGGACTCCGTCAGAAAGGGAGAACACTGGTTCTCCTTAAGAGCCAGTCAGTCTCTCTTTTCCCTCTAATAAATTTCCTTTTTCTTGCCTGACTGCCCAGCTCACTCTCTTTTTCTCTGCACTCGCCTTACAGCTGTCTGAGCTTCTCTTACTTCAAATGTCTGAGTTTCTTTGAAACCAGCGTAGTCTGAGGTCATAATGAGACAGGGGTTGTTTGGACCTCTTCTTGGGCAGTTTGAATCTCAGTTTGGGTTTTTACTGAGGCAATCCTTCTGGGCGGGGTGGGGGGCCTGACTTTCAGTTTGGAGCCCTGGGTAAGGGGGCAAAGTAGGAGGACAGGAGGGAGCTGAAGGTTTCATACCCAAATCTATGCCCTTAGGACATAAGTCTGGCATGTCTTGCAGAGAAAAAGGTCAACACATATGCTACTTCTACCCATTTCCTTTGTTTTCTACAGAACTGGTCTAATTGTAAAATAGTATTATAATTAAGATAATTATATCCAACTGGCCACCGTTTGCCTTCCTCCAATGGATACCGTGGCCATGCAGTATCACATAGGAAGATCAGGCATATCGTCTTTATGCTCTAAGGATCAAATCTATCCCAGTTTTTCAGGATACAGTTCAAAAGAGTGAAGCTGGAATTGTTAGCTCCCACCTGTAAGAGAGAAAAAAAGTGACCAGTGCCATCTTTCTACTGGAGGCGTCCCTCCCTGCTCTAGACGGGGGATGTAGACAGACTTTCCACCGAAGCTTTCCTTCCCTGGTCCGACTTAAGTCTGTCCCTTACTGACGCAGGCACCATACTCGTACCTCCTGGTTCTACCACCAAGGCGGGGTGAAGATGCACCAGGGGTATACCTGATGGCATCCCAGACTGATTTTCTGTTCTTTACCTGCCTGTTACCCTCTCACTTCTACAGAGGATGAGAGAGAAATGCAATGCGTCACAGTAATTTATTCCAAGGCCACATGGATTGGAGCTAGATTTTGAATCTAGGCAGTCTGGATCCGGAGTCAAAAATCTTAATTGCCTTATTTTTTCTTAGACTATAGAAACGAAATATTTATCTTTAGTGCTAATTGAAACTAGTTATTTCAGAAGCTAAAATTTTACTACTCATATCTATGCATGCATGCGTGCTCAGTTGCTACAGCCGTGTCGGACTCTTTGCAACTCAATGGACCATAGTCCTCCAGGCTCTTCTCCCCATACTGTACCTCAATTTACTCATCTATAAAAAGGAGACAATAATACCTACTTCACAGGGTTGTTGCAGATATTCAAAAAATGAATAGACCCTTTTGCAAACCTCTAATGAAATAACAGATTTTGGCAATGACCATCAGCTCTTTCCAGCATCACAAAGAGATAAGCTATTACATGCCTCCAGGTGAGGCATACACTACATACGCTATTTTAGCAATATTCCTAAAAAACATAAAATTTGAATCAGATCAAGCATTTAAATCAAAAATACTAGTTTAGGGGAAATACAGCGATGGAGAAATTATGCTAAACCAGATTACAGGAACATAATCAGAAAAATCTAGAGTGAAGAAAATTCTGTAGGACAAATAACTATTTATTCAACAAAAAAAAACTGCAGGGGAACAAACAAGGGGTAGGGTGAGAACCTATAAATCAAGAGACATAAGAGACATACCAACCAAATGAAATCTGTAGAATTAAAAGAATCTTTTAGCGACACATACTGAAATATTTACAGATGAAACAGTGATGTCTGAGATTTACTTGAAAATAGTCCAAAGTGGGGAGGGTAGGTGCTTGCGTCAGGGAGCAGGTAGGTACTTTCTTTCAGGAAAGTAATCAGTTGTCCATCAACTTTCCCTTTTTTGTATCTTTTTTTTCCCTAGGCATTTTAAAAATCCTATGGGTGATCAAAAATTAATGGAAGATGGAACCAGCAGGTTTACCTGCAAAGGAAAACCAATTTACCATTTCATGGGGACCAGTACCTTCAGTCAGTACACTGTGGTCTCAGATGTCAACCTTGCCAAACTAGAGGACGATGCCAATTTAGAGAGAGTTTGTCTGCTTGGATGTGCATTTTCAACTGGCTATGGAGCTGTCATCAACAATGCCAAGGTAAAATGGTTAATCACCAGGCTGTGTAAGATAGATGTTACTGGGAGGCAGCATGATAAAGCAGCCAGATTTATCTTCAAAAACTGGCTCTGTCATTTATTACCTTTGTAATTCTAGGCAAGGTATTTAACCTCTCCACTCCTCTCTCTCTCTACTGTAATATCTATTACAAATAGCTGTGGGATAATTAAATCATATTACATATGTAAGACATCTGGCCCAGAGGCTAGCACATAGCTGGCATCCAGTTCATGTTAATTTCCTTTCCTTTACTAGTATGTTAGATTATTGACTATCCCTGATTTAAGCACAGTCTGCTTAAACATGTCCCCTAAACATGTCCCTTGTCCTGGGACAACAGATCCGGTCAAGAAACAACAGAAACTACACCCATATAGCCACCTAGTTTCTCCCCGATGCAGCAGATTAGAAAGTGAAAGTGAAAGAAAGTGAAGTCGCTCAGTCGTGTCCGACCCCGTGGACTGTAGCCAGGCTCCTCTGTCCATGGGATTCTCCAGGCAAGAATATTGGAGTGGGTTGCCATTTCCTCTCTCTCAAATGTAGTAATTCATCTCTACATCTCCCTTTGCCCCTTTGTGGCTTCAAGGGAGGATCTCAGATGGCAGCCCTGATGGTGGCAAGATGCGTCCCTGAAATTCCATGTTAGAATTTAGAAGCTTTTACAAAGCTCTGACAGACTAGAGAGATGTCACTATCACTTGGATGCTTCAAACGACCTCCTTTTTTTTCTTTTTTTTTTTAATTTGTACTGCCTGCCTGCAAGCAAAGGCTCCCCTTCCATCCACTCCCACTTCCTCCTCCCTCTGGTGCCACCTGAGAAGCTGGTCCCCAGGCCGCCCTCGCTGTCCTCATGCAGCACCCGATAGGTGAACCCACCCCCTTGCCTCCAAGTGCACCCCCATGGGCAGATCTGAACACATTATCCATCTTTCTTGTCTTCCTGTCCTTGGTTACCCTCTCTTCCTCTCTCCATCTGTCCACTAGCGCTCGCTCTGCCTATTTCAAGGGCCTCATTCTGAGCTTCGGGAGGCTGAGAGAAAGCACAGAGCTGCCAGAGTCAGGCACACGTAGGTTTCAACCCCGCTTTACCACTTCTGCGGGATTTTGCATGTTCAGTTGCTAAGTTGTGTCCAACTCTTTGCAACCCGGTGGATTGTAGCCCACAAGGCTCCTCTGTCCATGCGATTTCCCAGGCAAGACTACTGGTGACCTCCTTATTTGAACCTCCTTGACATCAATCTTTATCCCTTAACTCTAAACTGCAAAATGCAACCAGCTTGGTCTTCCTAAACAACAAAATCTGGAGATTTCATTCCCCTTTAATTATTCCCCTTTTCTTTCAATATGCTAGTCATTCTTTCTATTTCCTTTCATGGCTTGCTGTTCCCCTGGGCCTGACCCCCAGTCTCTGAGTTCTAAATGTGGCCTCTAGACTTTTCTTCACACCTGGCTCCCACCAACACTGCCTGGAAAGCTCCCCTACTTCTTCTGTCTGACTCCATTTATTTGTCACTTCCCATTGGAAACCTACTCCATCCTCCCAGGCATGCATTGGGCATCCCTCACAGTTTCCCCTAAAGTATCTGTATTTATCCCTTTCTTCCTTCTTATCACACTACAGAGATATTTCCCACTTATTTCTCCTTCTTATTAGATGATTTGTTCCATAAGGACAAGAATTCTCTCTTGTTCGTTGTGATGGCTCCGGGGCCTAGCCTTGTGCCTGGCACATAGTATGAGCTTGGAAAGTTTTCAGCAAGTGAATGAATAAAGCCAGGTTCATACGTAACCCCTAAAACATCTTGGTGAGGCTTGGTCCTCAGCTTTGCAATCCAACTATTTTTTTTATATAAGATTACATAGAGTTGATCAGTGTCAAGAAAATGAAGTCAGCTGAACCAAAATAAAAGGCTGATCTAGTAGCCAAAATATCAAGATACAACTTTTAGTTGAGAATTATATCAGTCAAGCAGATAGGGATGCTATTCTTGGCTCTCGGTATATTATCTCTTTCTAAAAATTCATTCATTCATTTATTCATTAGCAAAAATTTAAGACTATATGAGAAGTCAAACTAATCTGAAGGCTCCTACAGGAAGGGTATTGTTAGTTTGGAGAAGTTAAGAGCTGATGTGACCCTGGCATTCAAGGCATATTTTCCTCTAGATAACACTGGAGACACAGGAAAGAATTACTGTTCTTTGCTACAATCACCAGCACCACCACCACCACAGCTACCTTTTCACCCTGCCCTTTTCTGGACTCCATGTTGACTATTACCTTCTACCACTTTAGTCTTTCTTCAGGGATATTAACCCTTGAGATTCAGCCATAATTTTCTTTTAAATCTAGTCAAAGCTTACCTAAATTCCCAGAATCTGTTCTTCCCGATGCTGAAGAACAGCTAATCCACCTCATGAGATACTCAAAAAAGAGAAATAAATTTGATAGGAGCAAGTAAAAAGAAATGAATTGTCAGTAATCTAGACAAAAGGCAAGAGCTTTAATAATTTTTAATTTACCTCTGAGAAGAAAAGTGATACAATAACTCTGATTAATTATTAAGGACCATTCCCCTTGTTCTTATCAATCTGATTGCATCCTTTATTGCCAAATTAATTACATTTCATAGAGATCTTTGAAAGCATAAAAATGTCCTAAGAGTGTTGTCTGTAGATAGATAATCATACACTATTTAAAGCTCTATTTTTAAGTGGGGTTATACCTTATAACCTTCCCTTGTGGCTCACATGGTAAAGAGTTCACCTGCAATGCAGGAGACTGGGCTTCAGTCCCTGGGTCGGGAAGATCCCTGGGAGGAGGGCATGGCAATCCACTCCAGGATTCTTATCTGGAGAATCCCATGGATAGAGATGCCTGGTGGGCTACAGTCGATGGGGTTGTATAGAGTCGGACATGACTAAGTGACTAACACAAATAAAAAAACAAACAATACTTTATAATGACCCCCCCACCCCAAACTGCAATTAAAGACACTTTTACACAAAATGTCCAGTTGTATCACACAATTGGTAGTGTACTCAGTTTATGCACTGTTGTAAGCTATGCACAACTGTGTACAACATTGCTTCAATGAGAAAAATGCATGTCTACTTCCAATTAGACTTACTGGCGAACTTTATAACAGTCTCTGGAGAAATACATTTGGAAATATACTAAACTCATACTACAGTATCATAGTAAAGATTACATAGTATGTATAGAACAGTATTCTGAATATTTGCAAAATATATATATTCTTTTTCCCTGAGTAGCAAAAGCCAGTGTATGCATGTCTGCTGCTGCTGCTGCTGCTAAGTCACTTCAGTCATGGACAGCTCTGTGCGACCCCACAGATGGCAGCCCACCAGGCTCCCCCACCCCTGGTATTCTCCAGGCAAGAACACTGAAGTGGGTTGCCATTTCCTTCTCCAATCCATGAAAGTGAAAAGTGAAAGTGAAATTGCTCAGTCGTGTCCAACTCTTAGCGACCCCATGGACTGCAGCCTACCAGGCTCCTCCATCCATGGATTTTTCAGGCAAGAGTACTGGAGTAGGTTGCCATTTCCTTCTCCAGGAGATATTCCCGACCCAGGGATTGAACCCAGGTCTCCCACATTGTAGGCAGATGCTTTACCGTCTGAGCCACCAGGGAAGATCTATTTTAAAAAGAAACCAATAAGCCCTTTAAAATGTGTGGGCTTCAGTTTTTGTTCTCATAACACTAAAGGGAAAAGGAAGACAAGAGAACAATTTTTACTTGGGTTTGTAGAATTATGAGCTGATAATTCTAATTCTAAAGCCTTCAAATGTTTCTTCAAATTTAGCCAGTGATTCATACATTTTCACATTGGCAAATTTCCCCCATTTAGCTATATCATTTAGCTTTACAACAGACAGGCTTTTATATATCTGTTCCTTCCCCCACTTAGGAGAAGGCAATGACACCCCACTCCAGTACTCTTGCCTGGAAAATCCCATGGATGGAGGAGCCTGGTAGGCTGCAATCCATGGGGTCGCTAAGAGTCGGACACAACTGAGCAACTTCCCTTTCACTTTTCACTTTCATGCATTGGAGAAGGAAATGGCAACCCACTCCAGTGTTCTTGCCTGGAGAATCCCAGGGACGGGGGAGCCTGGTGGGCTGCCGTCTATGGGGTCGCACAGAGTCGGACACAACTGAAGCGACTCAGCAGCAGCAGCAGCAGCAGCCCCCACTTAACTCTGTCCCTTTTTTTGCTCCCACTTCACTCTGTCCCTTTTTCAAAAATGGGACCAGCTGCTTGAAAAGTTAATTTATAATGTTCTTGCCTGCAGGTCACACCTGGTTCTACCTGTGCCATCTTTGGCCTAGGAGGTGTCGGTCTCTCTGCTGTAATGGGTTGTAAAGCATCAGGAGCTTCCCAAATCATAGTTGTTGACATCAATAGTGAGAAGTTTACAAAGGCCAAAGCCCTTGGAGCCACTGACTGCCTCAATCCTAAAGACCTAGACAAACCCATTCAAGAGGTCATTGTTGAAATGACCAATGGAGGTGTGGACTTTGCCTTTGAGTGTGTAGGCGGAGCTAAAATCATGGTATGTATTTTTTTTTATAATAGATATAATAAATATTGCTTATTGACATAATTGACATTGAAAATATATTAATATGTTTATATTTAATATTAATACTTACGTATACATAAGTTAACTTTCAGAGAAGGCAGTGGCACCCCACTCCAGTACTCTTGCCTGGAAAATCCCATGGACGGAGGAACCTGGTAGGCTGCAGTCCATGGGGTCACTAGGAGTCGGACACGACTGAGCGATTTCACTTTCCCTTTTCCCTTTCATGCATTGGAGAAGGAAATGGCAACCCACTCCAGTGTTCTTGCCTGGAGAATCCCAGGGATGGAGGAACCTGGTGGGCTGCCGTCTCTGGGGTTGCACAGAGTCGGACACGACTGAAGCGACTTAGCAGCAGCAGCAGCAAGTTAACTTTATATAAGCAATACTTATTAATATATTAGATGCCATTATACATTACATAACATGTAATTAATTTTTATTTGTTATATTGCTAATTACTACTTAATATTAATGTGTTATTAACATTTGTTTATTCTTTCACATGAAATTCAGCAAAAACATTAAGAGAAAACTTACAAATTAAAACTTTATAAAGGAATTGTCCTATGAGAAGTGACGGAAAAAGAAAAGGTAGTCCTAGAAGAGGGAATAGAGAGGGTGACTGGTGTCCCTCCTAACAGCCAAAGGTATCCACTCTCACATTAAAATACAGCCAGGAGAGGTTAGCAACCTGCAAACAAGCCAGTTCTGTCCAAGAGATCTAAATAAATGGTCTGCAGAATTAGGTCCAAATTACGTGTGAAATTTTCAATTGAAAAATCAACAAGCTGCAAAATTAAATCTAAATCCTTTTTTCCTAAACACTACAGTTTTGATTCATTCAGATTTCTTCTCCTCTCAGGACAGGAAAGGAGGGCCTTTCTAAGTGCAGGGTCCTGAGCAACTGCATGATTGCAGATCCACACCTCTAGTCCTGTATGTTCTGCTCCAAAAGATGGGATAAAGAGCCAACAGGCAACGTAGGGATTAGTTAGCCTCCAGAGTGCGCAGCCTTAGTCTCCAGCAAATACTCGCCTAATGCATATTTGCTCAAAGACACCATTAGGAAGGGTTTGTTTTGTTTTTTTAACAAGATGATTAGAGAAGTCATCAATTAAATTTTCTGTCTATGGAGAAATTAGTGAGAACTTTTCTTTCATTAGTGAGAACTGTGAAGTATTAATAGTTATGACACTATTTCTTTTTATTTACACTTTCACTCAGCCTGGCTCCTAAAACTCTCCTCTAAGGAGAGGCTTTCCAGGTGGCACTAGCAGTAAAGAACCCATCTACCAATGCAGGAGACACAAGAGGTGACGGTTTAATCCCTAGAGAAGGAAATGGCAACCCACTCCAGTATTCTTGCCTGGGAAATTCCATGAACAGAGGAGCCTGGTGGGCTACAGCCAACAGGGTTGCAAAATGTGTATGTATGTTAGTCACTCAGTCGTGTTTGACTCTTTATGACCCCATGGACTGTAGCCCACCAGGATCCTCTGTCCAAGGAATTTCAGGCAAGAGTACTATAGTGGGTCACCTTTCCCTTCTCCAGGGGATCTTCCCAATCCAGGGATTGAACCTGGGTCTCCACACTGCAGGCAGATTCTTTGCCATCCAAACACCAGGGGTCGCAAAGAGGCGGACACAACTGGGCACTGCTGCTGCTGCTGCTGCTAAGTCGCTTCAGTTATGTCCGACTCTGTGCGACCCCATAGACGGCAGCCCACCAGGCTCCGCCTTCCCTAGGATTCTCCAGGCAAGAACATTGGAGTGGGTTGCCATTTCCTTCTCCAATGCATGAAAGTGAAAAGTGAAAGTGAAGTCACTCAAGCATGTCCGACTCTTCTCGACCCCATGGACTGCAGCCTACCAGGCTCCTCCGTCCATGGGATTTTCCAGGCAAGAGTACTGGAGTGGGGTGCCATTTGCCTTCTCCACAACTGGGCACTGGGAGGCTATAAAGAATGCAATTCTGTAGTTCAGTCTCCCAGGAACAGGCTTTGCTGATTCTTCTCCTCAGTTCTCACCTGACATGTCTTCCCCAGGAGAGAATGGAAACTGGAAAGAGCTGCTGAGAGCAATAGGCCGCCCTTCCTGGGTCTTGCCTCTCAGAACAGTTTCACTGCAAATAGTGTGACTGCTTAAGAGAGGATCTGGCCATTAATAAGCGTATGCACCTATGTGCTCAGTTGCTCAGTCCTGTCTGACTCTTTATGACCCCACAGACTAGCCCACCATGCTCCTCTGTCCCTGGGATTTCCTAGGCAAGAATACTGGAGTGGGTTGCCATTACCTCATCTAGGAGATCTTCCTGACCCGTGTCTTCTGCATTGGCAGATAGATTTGTTACCACTGCACCACCTGGGAAGGACTCAATAAATGCTATTACTGAAATTCATGCAGGGAGGGCTCCTTGTCCTGCACTGCTCCTCTGCAGCCAAAGCTTCAGGCCCTACTATTTAAATTGTCCTTGGAACCTGAGGACTGCAATGTGCTACATCCATTCCTCCACTTCCCACGGCTCACATGTTTCACAGCACTGAAATTCAGCCTATTTAACCTTATTTTTCTAGTACAGAGATTCTCAAAACTTTAGAAGTATCTGGGGAGTTGTTTTTCAGTGTCAATGAATAGATCCATATCTAGGATATTCTCACACACTGGGGACCAAGGTACTAATATTTATTACAAGTTTGTCAAGCTGAGAACCACGGATCTAAATCTTTCAGGTTCCATTATTATCTTATTTATTACACCAAGAAATGTATTTTAAATTATGGAGCAGAATCACACTAGAGAATCCAAATGAAAAGAGATGGGTTTATTTAACCACAAAAAATAAGCTGCCTACCCTTCCACAAAGGGAAAGGAAAGCTAAATTTCTAGATTGTTGAAGACATTCCAGTAATGGGTATGAACTTGATTCTGATTATTTCTAATGCTCTAAAGCAGCCTAAGAAACCCAACAAAGCAATTAGAAATTTACAGTAATGGACAATTTTATAAGATTTTGAGAATTAAAAATAATTCTCATCAAAAGTTATCAGAGGCTACTAAATAAAACCCTATATTTGCATATAATACCCATTTAACTAAGTCATATTTATGGAGGTCAATTCCCTGCTTGGAGAAAAGCTCAGAAATGGAGAAAAGGGCAATAGGAAAGATATTAAATTTAAAAACATAGAGGAGGGTTCTTTGGCAGTCCTGTGGTTAAGACTCCACACTTTCACTGCAGAGGGCACAGGTTTAATCCCTGGCCAGCGAACTAAGATCTTATTTGGCAAAACTAAAACAATTATGTAAAGTTTAAAAAAAAAAAAAAAGATCCCTAAGCCACATGGCACAGCCAAACCCCAAATGGGAATAATCTAAGCAGCTCCCTTAAGGTAACAAGAAGTGCCTGTGTTGTTTTCCTCTCTTTGTGGGTTCTTCTGTACAATATGCGTTAAACAAAAATGCTTCTGCCATACAAGAAATGTAGAAAGTAAAAGAGTTGCTATTGAGAAATGTTAGAAATTTTCAAAACTATAAATAAACACATATTCAAATAAAGATTTCAAAACACATTCTAAAAGTTCTAGGTCATTTTCCATCCCTAGTAAGACAGACAGAGACAACGAGAGAAGAGGGAGCGAATATACCGTACTTCAGACTGCTTCTTTCATATAGTGTTCAGTGATGAAAAGCAACAGTATTTCTAGTGGAACTTCTGTAAGTAAAGTCACCTTGTGAAGTAAAAGTCACCTTGACAAGTGAGAATCAAGTTGACTACGTACTATGGCAAAGGAGAAGAAAATGGCACCCCACTCCAGTACTCTTGCCTGGGAAATCCCATGGACAGAGGAGCCTGGTAGGCTACAATCCATGGGGTCACAAAGAGTCAGTCACAACTGAGCGACTTCACTTTACTCACTTCACTCACTTCATACTTTATCACTGGAGAAGGAAATGGCAACCCACTCCAGTATTCTTGCCTGGAGAATCCCATGGACAGAGGAGCCTGGCGGGCCACAGTCCATGGGGTCGCAGAGAGTCAGACATGACTGAAGTGACTGAGCACTCATGGCAAAGGATATGGGGTAAATTATACTTTTCTTCTATAACATTAGTCTTAAAAGATTTTTAAATGTTCCACTACACCACAGGGCTTCTATGTGGAATGGCCATCCACAAGTTTATATTTTTCTTAAACTTATTTATGTTTTCAATCTTGGCATTTCATATTAACTCCAAACCTGCAGTGGTTAATATAACAATATTTTTTCTTCTCTCATGCAAAGATCAGTGCAAATCCTCTGGGTCCCTGTTTTCCATGTAATGACTTAGCTATGAAGGAAGTTCTAATTCATGGCTTTACAATCTTAACACGAGGTTCTCTGGGTTGTTAGAGCAGAAGGGATAGCTGGCAGGCTGCCCACTGGCTTTTCCATTTTGGCCAGGAAATGGCACACATCACTCTGGCCTGTAGCCCAGAACTAGTCACGTGACTCTATGTAACCTCAGGAGAGCTAAAAACTATAGGGAAGCAGATGAAATGTTTGATGAGCAGCAGCCACTATCATTTTCTGTTTAACTGTTTTGTCTTCTGTTTTAAATAGCATTTCTTTTAATTTATCCTACATTGAGATCTATTAAGTTTCCAGTATATGCCTCATATTTACTTATTCACTCTCTCTTCATGACTTAATTTGGATCCTAAGCCTCTGGAATTGCAAATATCTTTGCATATTCCATTGTAAATGGTCAAAAACTTGTTGATTTGAGTTTACAATATCATCTATAGATCTTTCCTTAACTTCATGTATGTGTATTTTTCTTGACATACAATGAAATACACTATAGGTTCAGCATAACTGTGGTATTAAACAGAGTAAAATATGTTTCGTTTCATTTAAATATCATTTTTGATGATGTTCAGAATTTTATTGGATGTGCTATCTGAAACAGAACATAAGTGCCTTAAGTCTCAATCTATATTATGACCATAAGGTCATAATGCAGAATTGTGTAAATTTTCCCTGAAGCATTGAACATACCCACATTGCAGTTCATGTTCTACTTTTCTACCTACTCAGCTAATCTTTTTTTGTTTGACCTTCCAGAGAGCTGCCCTGGACAGTGTAACAGTAGGTTGGGGAGTATGCACTATCATTGGAGTAAACGTTGGTGACAATGGATTGAATGTTTCTGCAATGGAGCTATTAATGGGCCGTACTCTAACTGGAACAAGCTTTGGTGGTCAGTTTTTGTTTTCTTTTTTCTTCATAGCAGTACTCAAATTATCATAATGAAGGTTACTGAAAGAAAAATTATTTTTTTTAAATATTGAGTGCCTAGAACATATCTGAAGACTATATGAAAGCTATTTATTCTGTTGATTACTTGAAAGTAAACAGAATTTTTATAGAAGGATAACTGTAATTTGCAAATTGAAATTCATTTTACATTAAAATAGACCAACATAGGGGAACAAAAGGTAGACTTGGATCAAACTGAGATAATTCCTTATCTAAAAATAGAAAATAATCTTGAATTTTTCTCTTGAAAAAATTTAATAGATTAAAAATACAAAAATAAATAAATAAATAAAGATGGCAGGGGGATAATCTATTTAAAACAACCCATATCTGACCTAAAAATTTCATTCATTTGACAAACACTGGTTAAACTATCCCTTCATGTCAAGACCCATGTGTTTATTTGACATTTTCGGCAATTACAGGTTGGAAAGGTGTCACTTCTGTTCCAAAACTGGCTGCTGACTACAAGAATAAGAAATTGGATTTGGATGCATTGGTGACCCATACCCTACCTTTTGACAAAGTCAATGAGGCATTTGACCTAATGTACCAAGGAAAAAGGTAAATTACCAGATGAGTGAGCAGTCTGAAAAATCTTTACAATGATTCTATTTTCATTTGATGTTGAAAACTAACCAGTTTGTCTTTTCTGACACTTTCCACATTATCAGAAGTACTTAAAACCCTTAAAAGATTAAATAGTGGTCATTTGGAAAAGAGAAAATCTTCCTACTCTATCTCCATAATATACATGGAGTATATTAAGTCATGTCTGATTCTTTACGACTCCATGGAGTGCACCACACTAGGCTTCCCTTGTCTTTCACTATCTCCCAGACAGTCTTTCATTGTCTCTGGCTAAGTTCTCTCTCTTTCACTAACTCACTCTCTCTTTGCTCAAAGTTATATCCACTGAGTCAGTGATGCCATCTAACCATCTCATCCTCTGTCGCCCACTTCTCTTCCTGCCCTCAATCTTTCCCAGCATCAGGGTCTTTTCCAATGAGTCAGCTCTTCACATCACGTGGCCGAAGTATTGGAGCTTCAGCTTCAGCATCAGTCCTTCCAATGAATATTCAGAGTTGATTTCCATACACTGTTCCAAAATAGAGTGATGGTATAAACTGACATTTTCCCCTTCATAAACAATTTTTAACTCAGTTGGGGCTACTCTGGAGAGAGAGTGATTTCTAGATTATAATGTCAGGTTCCTTTGGTACATTATTGCCCTAGATCTGGAATCATTATGGTCTGCAATTGACATAGAAGGCCCACTCCAGGCCCTTAATTATCAGATTCAAATGAAAACCATGAAAATGTGAGCAGTTGGGGGCAGATGTCCAATACTTCAAGGATGTCCCAACTCTCTCATTTTCTAGGTTTGTCATTGGTATCCTGTAAGTAATTCAAGTCTACAATTTCAGCTATATTGTCCTCTCTTGGCATAGACCCTAAGAACTGATTTATAAAAGTGTCCCAATTATGGGATCCCTAGTAACTGTGGAGCAAGACTAGGATCAATGATTTTGGTTAAAATAACCACAGCATTGGTCAATGGGAGCAAAGGACAAAACACCAGGAACAGTATTGAATAGAGAAAATGCAAACAGGCAACAAAAAGAAAATATATCACAAAAGAGGCAGGGGAAAACCATACAGTTAAATGACAGGAATCTGAAGCAGAGAATAAATGTTGCAAAAGAAGAAAATAGGTCCACAGTATGAAGACCCAGGATATTTCCTGGGGAAGAAACCTGAGAAAATATCTCTACTACATGAACTTCCTAATTTGCTAATGTGTTCATTGCAACATATCAAAAGGAACTTCAATTAAAAAAAAAAAAAAAAGGAAATCAACCCTGCTGAGTGAGGTGAAGATGATTTTCTTTGCAGTTTGAGAGCAGACTCCCTGTGTTTTCAGATAGCTTAACAGAAAAGGAATGTGTGAAGAAGAAACTGAATCTCTTGCATGAATTTCTGCAAATAGAAATAAAGAAGCAGTTATGTGACTATGCAAATTACATAAAGAAGAATTATCAGTGGAGGGCTACTTGGGTAAAATCAAATCCTTTTTATATAAAGATCTATCCTTAGAGAACAGAACTCAGGCTTTCAGTTGGGAAGTGAATGGATGTCTAGAAAACAAGTGGTAAAGACTGCAGAATGAGAACAGCAGAGGAAAACGAGTCCCCCAATCTTGTTTCTAAACTTTGTATACCTAGAAAAAGCAAGTCAGATGAGAAACAAAGTTTAGGCCCACCCAGGATTATAAGGCAAACTAGCAGGCAGACCACCATCACATCTCATTTCACAAGGAGACCTGAGGAAGAAATTGAAAGACCAAAACTGGACAATTTTGTCAATGAAGAAGAAAAGAACCAAGAGGAAAAAAGACATAAAGTCACATCCAGAGAACCAGTTGCTAGATCACTTGCTGCAGAAGAACCAGAAAGAGTAAAACCCATAAACACACTTGGAAGTGGAAGAACAAAGAGATGAAGAGATTTAGAAGTCAAGCAAAGAACCAATACCTAAACAGAAATCTAAGGAGGAGCCACACAGAACCAGAAGTTCAGGCTGAAATGGATAAAGGAGATAAGAAAGATGGAAAGAAACACAGAAGACAACCCAAAGATTCTGGCTGCCAGAGACCTGAAGAAAAATAACCTGAAAGAGTAAAATCACAAGTTTCTCATTACAAAGATAAGGGTGAAAAGTTCTGGAAACTGGAAGTCCAAGATTAAAGTGCCAGCAGAGAGGAGAAGCGATGCAAAACTACATCCAAAGACCCAACTGAGAAAAAGAAAAAACAGCTCAAACTAAAACAGTGGTGTCCTCCAAGCACCACCCGCTGAAGTGCATTCAATGCAGACAGTACCTGGATGATATCACATCAGACTTCTTGGACCTGTTCCTAGTAGCCAAATGTGAGGACATGTAGCTTTTCACACATCCACAGCAAAGTAAAGGTCTAGAAAGTTCTGTCAGAAAACTAGGCCTTGGAGAGGGGATGGATTCTGATGCCCTGATGGCAGAGGATGATAGGGAGACCTATATCTACAAGCAGTGGTATGATCAAGACTATGAGAGATTTGACTTCCCTCCAAAAACTCAGCTGATGGAGGAAAAGTAAAAAGTCTACACAAGCTGTGCTTATCTGACTGAAATGAGGCAACAAGAAATTCCCAAGACCACAGAGCAGCTTGAGCACCTGGATGGCCGAGTTCCCTACAGTTCAGTTACCAAGCATATCATTCAATATCAAGTGGGTGAAAGTGTATATACCTGTACCCTGAGGCCTCCACATTGGACATGCAGCTATTCAGTCCTGTAAAACACTCACAGAAGGAGCCTATGGATGAAGATCTGAATCCAGAATACTACAAGAAATATATCAAACTATGTCAAAGGCAGAGACCTGGACACCCCTGAGCTATACTGAATTGGCCACAGAAGACATCTTCTGTATAAAGAGTAATGGCAAGCCCAATGAGAGAGACATCAAGGTCAGACAAGTTCTACAGGTGGGCAAAGGCCTCTGCTCTTCCAGGAGGCAGTAGACTCTGCCAGAAAATCATGCCTACAATGGAGTTGTAACATTGCACACATGGTGGTGTTTTAAGAGTTAGGTAGAGGTAGTTCTTTTTCCAAATGTTTCTAATTATCTGTGGGCACTGACAGTAACCATAACTATCTGTCATAGCCCTTGCTTTTAGACCTCTATTTTAAAGTTGCAGAGCTCTTTCTGCAAAAGAAATCCATGAGCAGAAGTCCAGTGAATGACAAAAGCACAGGGGTGGAATGTGTGGGCTCTGTCTGAGCCACCCTCCCACAGGGATCCTTGAGTTCGTTTTATGACTGTCTGCATTCTGCTCCTTCTCATGAGTCCCTTCCCACTCCCTGCTCTTTCTGGGCTCTCCTCCCTTCCTTTTTACAGGGTCTCTCCCTGTCCATACTTTTCCTAATATCTTGACTTCACTCAGTCTTTTTCTGGGGTCCTAACAGTGGTTAGGAGCTAACCTGAAACTAATTCATACAGATATAAAGTTGCTTTACTTCCTACCTATTGCAAAGTGAAGATTTTCTAGAGGAAAAAAAAATAATAAAAGGAAAAATAAGCATTATTCTTTAAGCTACAAAGAATAACTTAGACTGTGTAAGCCCCACAATATCTTGTACAATTTCAATAACCCTGTAAGTAGTATTCATCACATTAGGAGTTAGATTAGGATTTAGGGCCTTACTGGGCTTTTCTAGTGACTCAGATGGTAAAGAATCTGCCTGCAGTGTGGGAGACCTGGGTTTGATCCCTGGGTTGGGAAGATCCCCTGGAGAAGAGAACAGTTATCCACTCCAGTATTGTGGCCTGGAGAATTCCATGGACAGAGGAGCCTGGCAGGCTACAGTCCATAGGGTTGAAAAAGAGTCGGACATGACTGAGCAACTTTCACTTTCACTTTAGAGCCTTACTGGCATTCATTGCTCCTCCAGCACTCTTTCTCAGTCATGGCATATATCCACAAGGACTGCTAAGTAGCAGCAAAACGGAAAATGTTGTACTACTTTACCAATACCTGGGCAAGGCTGCCACACTATACCATGTAGGCCTGATAATCAGTGGTAGAATGGAGGCCGAGGGGTAGACCACCTGAATGGAGGTCTCCTGCTTCCCCCTGGCTCACCAAGAAAACCAGTTGACTGCCCACACAGCTAGAAAGGTGGCAAAAGAGAAGGCAGAGGATGGGCCTCCCCAAGGATGCTGATACATCCAGGTATGCTGATGCCATACAGGAACAGGAAGTACAACTGAGGTTAGACCCTCTGCCATACCAACTGATAGTAGCAAGGTAGTGGAGGGAACACAACACCCAGTTGGCCTCTTAAGGTCCAATGGCCCTGACTTATGAGGTGGAAAGGCCACAGAAGTTCTCCTTCCATCAGAAGGTGTAGCTCCAGGTCCTGGGTGAAAACAGTACATAGGCTGGCAACCTGCTGATGCCAGGGATTTCACAGCTCCAACAGTAAGGTCCAGGAGAAGATTCTATATATTGAAGGAGTAGAAATCTTTGAATTCTCCGAAAGCAGCATTCTAACACATCAGCCACTCGTTTTTTTGATGCCCAATTTACTCTAAGCTACAGGAGAGCCAAGAACAGTTACCCCCCTTCTCTATAACATCAGTGGGCAACAAGAACGTTGCCCAGAGTCAAGTGAGGGTCTCCAATTTTTCCCCAGATTACTAACACCATATGAAATATTAGTAATGTCATGAATGGAAGTGGGTGACAAGATAAAAGAAATTAGGCTTAGCGAAGTAGGTATCTATACAGAAATATTAAACCAAATCTTGAAACAAACAAAAAAAATTGTGGATTTTGGTGAAATTTACCATGAAAATTATACTGATTGTTGTTTTATTATTATTAACAGCATTCGAACAGTCCTGCTCTTTTGACAACACCAGGAAGAATTTGGAATACTAGCTAACTAAATCTGAACCTGTCTAGTTAATCCGTTACCTGATATGATGAATAATGATAGCCATGAGTTTAAACAGATATTTACAGTTAACACCCAATATATCAATATTTCCTATGTTAAATAACCTTGATAGTTGATATGTTTATGAAGAGAGTCATAGGATGTTTAGGCATTGTTTAAAACTAGTTCTGGAGAGCTGGAAGTGGGGAATGAAGGGGTCATAAATAAAACTAGATTGTCTATATGTCTATAATTTTTTAGGTGGGGTGATAAATATATGGGGTTTCATTATACTGCTCTCTCTACTGTTGTATATGTTTTAATTTTTCCATAATAAAAATCTTTTTACCAGAAAAAAATCATTATGGATATGTAGACTACAATAAGATATAGATATCTTTAAAACGTACATCATATATGTAACACAATTTACAGTAAGTAACAAGCTGCTGCTGCTGCTGCTGTTGCTGCTAAGTCACTTCAGTCGTGTCCGACTCTGTGCGACCCCATAGACGGCAGCCCACCAGGCTCCCCCGTCCCTGGGATTCTCCAGGCAAGAACACTGGAGTGGGCTGCCATTTCCTTCTCCAATGCATGAAAGTGAAAAGTGAAAAGTGAAAGTGAAGTCGCTCAGTCATACTCTTCCTTAATTAGCTGCTAAATAATTTTAATACCTGTTAATTTCTCTTAGCTCCACTTCACCACTGCAAACTATAATCACAAGTGTGGGATATCAGAAACTATATAAATGAGTGTATAAATATATATTTTTTTAAAGAAAATATATTTATACTCTCTAATTTCCATTTTTATTAAATAAGACCCCTTTTTTATTTAATTATCACAACATACAATGTGAACATCTATTTACTAAATTTGTACTAAATAATCTATTAATAATTTATATTAATCTATTTTCTATATTCAACTAGAAATGACAAAGAACAATGTACTTATTATAAATGTAAATAGAGCTATAAATAGTTGCAAGACATAATAGACAATAAGATTAATATGAAAAGCAAAATGAGAGTTTTCAAACTGTTATACTAACAGATTTTACAATGGACAGTTTAAGATAGATAATAATTCAGATCAGAGTAACAAAGACTATTTCTCAGTTTAGGATAATTTCTGAAATCTACCAGTTTGGGGTTTTTGTTTGTTTGTTTGTTTGTTTTAACGTTTACCACACACTGAACTCTGAGAGAAGATAAACTTCTCTGAAGCTTTGGCTAGGAAGGTAGTAATATCTCAAAGTAGAAACTTATATTTCTGTTTATTTAAATTCTCTCTCATTAGAAATAGCAGCCAGTTAATCCATCAGTTAAGGCTCCCTTTGTTGGCATTGTGGGGGATAGGATGCACCCCATGTGTGGCTGGCCTTTCTCATGCTATTCCCTACGTTAGTTCTGTTCTTTCTCCTCATGCCCTGCCCTCCTCTCCTTGGCTTCCTCAGTCCTTCCCAGGTCTAGCTTGAGACCCACCTCCTCTCAGATCTTGGCAGCCACAAAGCTGTATTTATTCCCTGATCTCCGGCTCTTAATGTCTTCAGTGAAATCTTACCACATGCAGCTTCTTCCATTGTTATTTTCAAGTCTATGTTGGTAAACTCCTTAAAGGTAGAAAAATCCTTGAATCCACACTTCTATTAGAAATGCTCAATGGATACATTTTGTCTGATACCAAAATTTATCCTCACAATGTTGTAGCCATGCTTTCCAGGAAACAAACTCACTCAGATGGACAATGTAGATAGTGGAGTGTAGTTTATTACACCTGCAGGCCCAAGGCAGAGTCTCTTTTTAGCCAAGGACCCCGACCAGTCTTTGTGAAAATCTTACATACCCTAAGTGTACGTGCCCAAACCTGCCTCCCCAAATTCCCTGAAACTAGTCTGAACAAACGAAAAGAAAGATGCAATCAAAGTTAACCCGTGATTCAGATACCTTATGGCACCCCACTCCAGTACTCTTGCCTGGAAAATCCCATGGGCGGAGGAGCCTGGAGGGCTGCAGTCCATGGGGTCGCTAAGAGTCGAATACGACTGAGCGACTTCACTTTCACTTTTCACTTTCATGCATTGGAGAAGGAAATGGCAACCCACTCCAGTGTTCTTGCCTGGAGAATCCCAGGGATGGGGGAGCCTGGTGGGCTGCTGTCTATGGGGTTGCACAGAGTCGGACATGACTGAAGTGACTTAGCTGTAGCTGTAAGCCTAGGTAGTTAACAGTGAACAATGATCAATAGGCCTGTGGTCATACCCCAATAAGCATAATAGAATTTATATTCTATTTGGTTACACAGATAATTAGGGTATTCTTTCAGGCGATGGAGAGTCTAGGTACGAGCCCTGGGGCTCTTCTATGGGGGCGGGGGGGGGGGGGGTCTGGTTTTCCAGTTGGTATGTCGTTTCCATAGATACTGGGCATATAGTTCAAAGTCTACAGTCCAGCCCAAGATGGAGTCCTGCTTTCAAGATGGAGCCTGTTCTGTCTGTTTCCTCCTTCAACAAGTCTCCGAATAGTTTGTATTAGACCTTTTGAATGAAATTTTTCTAAAACATTTCTGTACCTCTCTTTTTTTCCTATATAGAGAAACGCAAATCTAACTCTAATAACTTAGAATAGCCATTAGGAATATTATTTTTAATTAGTAATATTAATCAATTAAAACTATTAACTAATAAAGTTAATTAGTAAAATTAATAACTAGGTTAATAACAATTAACTAAGCTGTGAAGCAGTAGTTTCCCTCTCTCTCTCCAAACACTCATGCTCACCATCCCTGCCGCTATCAGTCTTCTATTTTTCCACATCTGCTTCTTTGATTTGAAAAACAAAAAAAGTCTCATTATTCTTAACAAAGATGCTGGGAATATTTATGAAATCAGTGAAAACTCAGGATGATACGTATGGGGTTTAAGTCTTAACCATTATCATTCCTTTAGCAGCAAAGGACTTTTTTCTCATCCAGGTCCCCAATTGAAATTCCTAGTGAATTTAAATAGTATAATTCTCCCAAATGTGCATCTAATGTCTAAGTTACCCAAATAGCTCTCTCTTAAAGTAAGAAATAATGCTGTTTTTACAGAATATTCCAGAAACAATAAAAATCATGCAACAACAATTCATTTGCTAATATGCAGAAAACTTCCATTTAAAACCTGCACTTTAGAGACATATAAAATAATCTGCAAACTACTGACAACTGTATGGTTTTCTTGAGGGCTCTAATAGTCATCTGTTACTTTTTAAATGTTACTTTAAAATTTTTTTCTTTTTCATTATGGTTTATTATAGGATATTGAATATATTTCCCTGTGCTATACAATAGGACCTTGTTGTTTATCCATTCTACATATAATAGTTTGCATCTGCTAGCCCCAAACTCTCAATTCATCCCTCTCCAAAATGTTACCGGTTTTTTTTTTGGCTGTGCCTCTTGGCTTGTGGGATCTAACCAGCAGTGGGAGCTCCAAGTCCTAATCATTGGACCAACCACCAGAAAATTCCCTAAAATGTTACTTTTTGAAATACCAGGGGCAATACAAGTTATAGTATTTCTAGGGCACAAAGCCACTGAAACAAAACTGAAATGGAACTTGACTCCTCCAAAAGAAAAATATGAAATGAAAAATCCACCAGGTAAAGGTTTGTATTCTCTAACATAGTAAGATACACAGGTGTGTTTTTTTAAGGATATTGTGACCTGCAATAATTAGAAATCTTTAAAAATGCCAGTTAACAGGGTGAATAATACCTGAATAAAAGCAATACCATCACTTTTTCTTAGAAGGAAAAAAAAAGATTTCTTAAGAGATATTAACTGTCTTCAAATGTCTTGGACTGTCATTGTTTTCTAAACGCTACCACAATGCCCTCTGGTGTTTGTTTCTTTAATATTTTTCCATCTATTTGCTTTGAGAAAATGGGCTTCCCTGGTGGCTTAGATGGTAAAGAATCTGCCTGCAATGTGGGAAACCGGGGTTCAATCCCTGGGTTGGGAAGATTCCCTGGAGTAGGAAATGGCAACCCACTCTAGTATATTGCCTGGAGAATTCTATGGACAGAGGAGCCTGGCAGGCTACAGTCCACGGGGTCACAGAGTCAGACACAACTGAGCAACTAACACTTTCACACACTTCCTTTGAGAAAAAGAATTCAGGGAGACAACAGCGATTTTCACATATATCACAGTTGACATTTTTAAAAGTACTTTCATGTACATTACTTAATCTGATTCTTCAAAATTATCACTGGACCACAGCTTTTTGAGAGCAAGGCCATTTTTAATATTCTTTAGGTGCTTTGCAAAGAGGTCAAATTTTTCTTTATGGTTAAAACTAAAGTTTGCCTCCCTAGTTCTGTTCTCTAGAGCATCACAAAATTCAGTCCCTCTTCTAGCTGCAGCCGCCTAACACACCTCTTTCTCCCTTACCACATCCTCTTTATTCCTGATTACATATTGCTAAGTATTCTTAAACTTGATATTCCACACGCAGTCTGAGAAACACCTATTCTGAATAATATACCATTAAATGCAGGTTATATTTGTATATTCTTTAGTCAGTCATCTCCATTGTTGACAAATATTGAACTGTGTAAAAGCCCTAAATATTTCCTCTCTGGAATGCTATTAAACCAGAATGCACTTATTCTATCACTTAAACCCAAGGATAGACCATTTTTCTTCTCTGAAGTTTCAAGGTCTTTTTAGAAAGAATTTGTACGTATATTAGGCATTTAATAATTAAAAAGGAGAGACTTTCTTGGTGGTCCAGTAGTTAAGACTCCATGCATCCACTGCAGGGCGACACAAGTTCTATCCCCAGTCAGGGAATTAAGATCCTGCAGGCCACACAATATGGCCAAAAAGTAAAATAAAAATAGAAGAAGGAAAACAATAGCCTCTTTATTTTACTGTTATTAAATAACATTTTTATCCCTTTCTCCATTTCCATCAATAAAATTCTTTTTATAGGCCTGCTTCAGTTCCGTTTAGTTCAGTTGCTCAGTCTTGTCCGACTCTTTGCGACCCCGTGAATCGCAGCATGCCAGTCCTCCCTGTCCATCACCAACTCCCGGGGTCCACTCAGACTCACGTCCATCAAGTCGGTGATGCCATCCAGCCATCTCATCCTCTCTGTCGTCCCCTTCTCCTCCTGCCCCCAATCCCTCCCAGCATCAGAGTCTTTTCCAATGAGTCAACTCTTCGCATGAGGGGGCCAAAGTACTGGAGTTTCATCTTTAGCATCATTCCCTCTAAAGAAATTCCAGGGCTGATCTCCTTCAGAATGGACTAGTTGGACCTCCTTGCAGTCCAAGGGACTCTCAAGAGTCTTCTCCAACACCACAGTTCAAAAGCATCAATTCTTCAGCGCTCAGCCTTCTTCACAGTCCAACTCTCACATCCATACATGACCACAGGAAAAACCATAGCCTTCACTAGAAGGACCTTTGTTGGCAAAGTAATGTCTCTGCTTTTGAATATGCTATCTAGGTTGGTCATAACTTTCCTTCCAAGGAGTAAGTGTCTTTTAATTTCATGGCCGCAGTCACCATCTGCAGTGATTTTGGAGCCCCCCAAAATAAAGTCTGACACTGTTTCCATTGTTACCCCATCTATTTCCCATGAAGTGATGGGACTGGATGCCATGATCTTCGTTTTCTGAATGTTGAGCTTTAAGCCAACTTTTTCACTCTCCACTTTCACTTTCATCAAGAGGCTTTTGAGTTCCTCTTCACTTTCTGCCATAAGGGTGGTGTCATCTGCGTATCTGAGGTGATTGATATTTCTCCCGGCAATCTTGATTTCAGCTTGTGTTTCTTCCAGTCCAGCGTTAAGTTAAATAAGCAGGGTCACAACATACAGCCTTGACGAACTCCTTTTCCTATTTGGAACCAGTCTGTTGTTCCATGTCCAGTTCTAACTGTTGCTTCCTGACCTGCATACAGATTTCTCAAGAGGTAGGTCAGGTGGTCTGGTATTCCCATCTCTTTCAGAATTTCCCACAGTTTATTGGGATCCACACAGTCAAAGGCTTTGGCATAGTCAATGAAGCAGAAATAGATGTTTTTCTGGAACTCTCTTGCTTTTTCCATGATCCAACAGATGTTGGCAATTTGATCTCTGGTTCCTCTGCCTTTTCAAAAACCAGCTTGAACATCAGGAAGTTCACAGTTCACGTATTGCTGAAGCTTGGCTTGGAGAATTTTGAGCATTGCCTTACTAGCATGTGAGATGAGTGCAATTGTACGGTAGTTTGAGCATTCTTTGGCATTGCCTTTCTTTGGGATTGGAATGAAAACTGACCTTTTCCAGTCCTGTGGCCACTGCTGAGTTTTCCAAATTTGCTGGCACATTGAGTGCAGCACTTTCACAGCACTGTCTTTCAGGATTTGGAATAGCTCAACTGGAATTCCATCACTTCCACTAGCTTTGTTCGTAGTGATGCTTTCTAAGGCCCACTTGACTTCACATTCCATGATGTCTGGCTCTAGGTCAGTGATCACACCATCGTGATTATCTGGGTCATGCCTGCTTATACTATAATAAAATTTCAGAACCTGACCTTAAAAATAAAAGTCTTCATGACCTAAATGGACATTTCTCCAAAGAAGAAATACAGATGGTCAACAGGCACATGAAAAGATGCTCAACACTGCTAATTATTAGAGAAATGCAAATCAAAACTACAAAGAGGTACCACCTCACACCATTCAGAATGGCTATCATTAAAAAACATCAGTACAGTATATTAACACACATATATGGAATTTAGAAAGATGGTAATGATGACCCTATATGCTAGACAGCAAAAGAGACACAGATATAAAGAACAGACTTATGGACTCTGAGGGAGAAGGCAAGGGTGGGATGATTTGAGAGAACAGCATTAAAACATGTACATTACCATATGTGAAATAGATGACCAGTCCAAGTTTGATCATGAAACAGGGCACTCAAAGCTGGTGCACTGGGACAACCCTGCGGGATGGGATGGGGAAGGAGGGGGGAGGAGGGTTCAGGATGGGGGACACATGTACACCCATGGCTGATTCATGTTAATGTATGGCAAAAACCACTACAATATTGTAAAGTAATTGCTGCTAAGTCGCTTCAGTCATGTCCGACTCTGTGAGACCCCACAGATGGCAGCCCACCAGGCCCCCCCATCCCTGGGATTCTCCAGGCAAGAACACTGGAGTGGGTTGCCATTTCCTTCTCCAATGCATGAAAGTGAAAAGTGAAAGTGAAGTCGCTCAGTCGTGTTCGACTCTTAGCAACCCCATGGACTGCAGCCTACCAGGCTCCTCTGACATGGGATTTTCCCCGCAAGAGTACTGGAGTGGGGTGCCATCACCTTCTCCGAAAGTAATTAGCCTCAATTAAAATAAATTTTTTTTTTTTTAGTCTACAAATAACAAATACTAGAGAGTGTGTATGTGGAGAAAAAGAACTCTCCTACACTGTTGGTAGGAATGTAAGTTGGTGCAGCCACTGGGGAAAATAGTATGGGAGTTACTCAGAAAACTAAAAATTGTTGTACTATGATTTCAAATGGTTTGCCTTAGAAATGAACAAACATCATTCTGTCATTTTTGACACTGCACCCAAATACTGCATTTCAGACTCTTTTGTTGATTATGAGGGATACCCCATTTCTTCTAAGGGATCCTTGCCCACAGTAGTAGATATAATTGTCATCCAAATTAAACTCACCCATTCTTGTCCATTTTAGTTCACTGATTCCTAAGATGTTGATGTTCAATCTTGCCATCTCCTGCTTGACCACTTCCAATTTGCCTTGATTTGTGGACCTAATATTCCAGGTTCCTATGCAATGTTCTTTACAGCATTGGACTTTACTTTCACCACCAGACACATACACAACTGAGCCCTGTTTCCGCTTTGGCCCAGTCATTTCATTCTTTCTGAAGCTACTAGTAACTGCCCTGCACTCTTCCCCAGTAGCATACCAAATGCCTTCTGACCTGAGAGGCTCATCTTCCAGTATCATATTTTTTGTTTTTTCATACTGTCCATGGGGTTCTCTAGGCAAGAATACTGGAGTGGGTTGCCATTTCCTTCTCCAGTGGACCACGTTTTGTCAGAACTCCTCATTATGACCTGTCTGTCTTGGGTGGCCCTGCATAGCATAGCTCATAGCTTCATTGAGTTATGCAAGCCCCTTTGCCATGACAAAGCAGTGATCCAAGAAGAAAAAAACCAGAATTACCATATGATCTAGCAATCCCACTCCTGGGCATATATCCTGACAAAACTATTAATACAAAACAATACATGCACCCTTAGGTTAATAGCAGCAATATTCACAATAGCCAAGACAGAAAAACAACCTAAATGCAGTATATATACACAATGGAATATTACTCAGCCCAAAAAAAGAATGAAAGTATGTCATCTGCAGCAACATGAATGCAGCTAGAAATTATCATACTAAATGAAGTAAGTCAGAAAAAGACATACCGTCTGATATCACTTACATATGAAATCTAAAATATGGCACAAATGAACTTATTTATGAAACATACATTCAGACATAGAAAACAAAGGGGAAAGAGGGTAGGAGAGAGATAAAGTAGGAGTTATCAACTAGCAGATACACACTACTATATATAACAAAGATAAATAACAAGGTCCTACTGTATAGCACAGGGAACTCGGTGTCAATGTTTTATAATAACCAAAATCAGAAAATAATTTGAAATAGATACTTGTATAACTGAATCACTTTGCTATATACCTGAAACTAACACAACAATGCTAGTCAACCATACTCCGATATAAAAGAAAATTTTGTATAAATAAATAAAATAAGTAATAAGGTCTTACTGTATAGCACAGGGAGTTATATTCAATATCCTGAAACAAACCATAATAGAAAATGAAAAAGAATATGTATATATTGGTGCAGGTATATTGGTATATAATATATATTGGGCTTCCAAGGTGGTGCTGGTGGTAAAGAACCTGCCTGCAAATGTAGGAGATGTGGTCTCAGTTCCTGGGTCAGGAAGATCCCCTGGAGGAAGGCATGGCAATCCACTCTTGTATTCCTACCTGGAGAATCCCCATGGACAGAGGAGACTGGAGGGCTATAGTCCATAGGGTCGCAAAGAGTTGGACAAGACTGAGGAGACTTACTGTGTGCATAGAAGCGTACACACACACACACACATCCCAAAGAAAGGCAATGCCAAAGAATATTCAAACTACCACAAAATTGCATGTATTTCACATGTTAGCAAAGTAATGCTCAAAATTCTCCAAGTTAGGCTTCAACAGTACATCAACAGAGAACTCCTAGATGTTCAAGATGGATTTAGAAAGAAGAGGAACCAAAGATCAAATTGCCAAGATCTGTTGGATCATAGACAAAACAAGAGAAAAACACCTACTTCTGTTTCAGTGGTTATGCTAAAGCCTTTGACTGTGTGGATCACAACAAACTGTGGAAAATTCTTAAAGAGATAGGAATACCAGACCCTCTTCCTTACCTGCCTCCTGAGAAACCTGTATGCAGGTCAAGAAGCAATAGTTAGAATTGGACATGGAACAATGGACTGGTTCCAAATTGGAATTGGACAATATACATTAAGACTTTATATTGTCACTCTGCTTATTTAACTTACACGCAGAGTACATCATGAGAAACGCTGGGCTGGATGAAGCACAAGCTGGAATCAAGATTGCAAGGAGAAATATCAATAAACTCAGATATGCAGATGACACCAATTTAATGGCAGAAAACCAAAGAGGAACTGAAGAGCCTCTTGATGAAAATGAAAAAGGAGAGTGAAAAAGCTGGCTTAAAACTCAACATTCAAAAAATGAAGATCATGGCATCCAGTCCCATCACTTTATGGAAATTAGAAGGGGAAACAATGGAAACAGTGAAAGATTTTTTTTTTTCTTGGGCCCCAAAATCAATGCAGATGGTGGCTGCAGCCATGAAATTAAAAGATGCTTGTTCCTTGGAAGAAAAGCTATGACAAAACTAAATAGAGTATTAAAAAGCAGACGTTACTTTGCTGACAAAGGTCTGTATAGTTAAAGCTATGACTTTTTCCAGTAGTCATGTATGGATGTGAGAGCTGGACAATAAAGAAGGCTGAGCACTGAAGAACTGATGCTTTTGAACCGTGGTGTTGGAGAAGACTCTTGAGAGTCCCTTGGGCTGCAAGGAGATCAGTCAATCCTAAAGGAAATCAGTCCTGAATATTCATTGGAAGGACTGATGCTGAAGCTTAAGCTCCAATACTTTGGCCACATGATGTGAAGAGCTGACTCATTGGAAAAGACCCTGATGCCAGAAAAGATTGAGGGGAGGAGAGAAGGGGACGACAGAGGATGAGATGGTTGGATGTCATCACTGACTCAATGGACATGAGTTTGAGCAAGCTCCAAGAGACACTGAAGGACAGGGAAGCCTGGTGTGCTGCAGTCCATGGGGTCGCAAAGAGTTGGATACTATTAGAGCAATTAAAAAACAGCAACTATATATATATATATATATATATATATATATATATATATGTATGTATGTATTATACACACACATATATAGATAGTAATTGAATCACTTTGCTATATACCAGAAACTAACACAGCATTGCAAATCAACTGTACTTCAATTGGGAAACAAAAGAAAATATCCTTTCTTTCCTGCCTTTGGATACTATGTTAGGGCACAACAGTCTGGAGCTGCAGTAGCCATCTCGCAACAATGATGAGAAGGAGGAGAATGTTAGAGAAGTTGAACTAGATACTCAACATCACTAAGTAGCAGAATTTACCATTCTCTTTTATTAAACTGTCCAGCACTTTCAGAAGAAATCATCTACACCCACAGGCTGTGAATGATCATCTATTTTAATACTCTTTTATGGCAAAAATCTTGTGATCCCCAAGGCTTTGCCTTCAATACTTCCTTCCAAGAAATCAGAGTTAATTTTTTATTAACTGTTCCACCCTTGCATACTTAATCTACTCCTTAGAATCAACTGGGTTTTCATTTGCTTTCAGCCCCATTAGGTCAGATTTTTCATCCCCAGATTGACCCACTTCCCTGATGGTCTCTTTTCTTGCAAACTCCTGATACAAATTGACTGATTTCATTGCAAGTCATAGAAATCAATTCTGATTAATTTATAATGATAAAGAATTTATTAAAAGGATATTAGGTCAGAAAACTATTAATATCAAGAGTTAATAATATCAAGAAAACTAGAAAACACTTTCAGAGATTTATGGTTTGAAATTATGTCCAAAACCATGCAGCAGAACTGATCTGGTCACCATTTTCCTTGTCTCAGGTTCAAGATGCTGCAGACTAAACCATCAAACCCAACCCTAGACTGAGGCCATCACCACTGGCTTGACTGCCATTATTACCAGAGGAATTTAGATCTGCAGTAGGGAAGGAATGAGGGGCTTCCTTCTTCTCCCTTCCATCTTCCATCTCTTCTCATTGCATACTAGCTACTGTTTCAAGTCCCTTCAACTGTCCAGCCTAGAAAAGAGGAGACATTTGGAAGAAAAGACTACATTTTATACAACCAGAACTGTTGCAATTGGTGTCTAACACTGGTGTCCTTTGGGTATAGCATCCTTTAGAATCTGAGTTCCTTCTTGAGTGGGGAATTTCTATGGATTTCACAAAGAATCCTCTGACCTAATAGGGATGTCCTATCTGCAGTTCCTTAAAGGAATGATTCTTTCTACAACTGACAATTAAGACAGCCCTTGGCTTCCACCAGGGTCATCTTACTTCTCCAGATGGATCTCTTTGGTTAATCTCCTTTGAAGAGTTCTTCAAAGGATCAACAAACCTCAAGGGATTAATAACTGTATCCCTTTGCAGTTTCCACCTTTGGTCCATGGAAACACATTAGCATCCCTCTCGCCACTAAACTTTGCTCTATTTCATTCTGCCACCAGACAGGCTGTTCTAGCCAGCCTCTAGCCACAATTTTTTTTTTTTTAAATTTATTTCAGATAACAGACCTTGAGTCTTCCAAGTTCCAGAGAAAATACTTAAAGCTTTTTGACTGTTGTTCTTCTGTTGACTTCAGATGAGGGCTAAGTGTTTCATCATTCTTACCAGGAAGTAGGAAATGCATATACAGCACACTGACAACTCCAAAGAAATTCTCGTTCCAAACCATTTTTGCCCTTCCCCGTGAGTTCTTTGCTCTCCCTTATATGGCTGAGAGACAATAAATGAGCTAATGTTGATGGAAGAAATTTTCTGTCTCTTAGCATGTTGTACATAAGCTACTCCAGCACCCTGCCTTAAAATATGGGAGTAATTTTGACACCTATATTGCCTAACCTTGGAAGTTCTTAGCCAAAACTGAGACAATCTGAAGAAGTCTCATTTTAATTTCATGTTATATTTAATCATGAAACTATCCCTTGTACAAGCATCAGATCAGATCAAATCAGATCAGTCGCTCAGTCGTGTCCAACTCTTTGCAACCCCATGAATCTCAGCACGCCAGGCCTCCCTGTCCATCACCAACTCCCGGGGTTCACTCAGACTCACGTCCATCGAGTCAGCGATGCCATCCAGCCATCTCATCCTCTGTCCTCCCCCTCTCCTTCCGCCCCCAATCCCTCCCAGCATCAGGGTCTTTTCCAATGAATCAACTCTTCGCATGAGGTGGCCAAAAGTACTGGAGTTTCAGCTTTAGCATCATTCCTTCCAAAGAACACCCAGGGCTGATCTCCTTCAGAATGGACTGGTTGGACCTCCTTGCAGTCCAAGGGACTCTCAAGAGTCTTCTCCAACACTACAGTTCAAAAGCATCAATTCTTCAGCGCTCAGCCTTCTTCACAGTCCAACTTTCACATCCATACATGACCACAAGAAAAACCATAGCCTTGACTAGACGAACCTTTGTTGGCAAAGTAATGTCTCTGCTTTTGAATATGCTATCTAGGTTGGTCATAACTTTCCTTCCAAGGAGTAAGCGTCTTTTAATTTCATGGCTGCAGTCACCATCTGTAGTGATTTTGGAGCCCAGAAAAATAAAGTCTGACACTGTTGCCACTGTTTCCCCATCTATTTCACATGAAGTGGTGGGACCAGATGCCATGATCTTCATTTTCTGAATGTTGAGCTTTAAGCCAACTTTTTCACTCTCCACTTTCACTTTCATCAAGAGGCTTTTGAGTTCCTCTTCACTTTCTGCCATAAGGGTGGTGTCATCTGCATATCTGAGGTTATTGATATTTCTCCGGCAATCTTGATTTCAGCTTGTGTTTCTTCCAGTCCAGCATTTCTCATGATGTACTCTGCATAGAAGTTAAATAAACAGGGTGACAATATACAGCCTTGACGAACTCCTTTTCCTGTTTGGAACCAGTCTGTTGTTCCATGTCCAGTTCTAACTGTTGCTTCCTGACCTGCATACAGATTTCTCAAGAGGCAGATCAGGTGGTCTGGTATTCCCATCTCTTTCAGAATTTTCCACAGTTTATTGTGATCCACACAGTCAAAGGCTTTGGCATAGTCAATAAAGCAGAAATATATGTTTTTATGGAACTCTCTTGCTTTTTCCATGATCCAGCAGATGTTGGCAATTTGATCTCTGGTTCCTCTGCCTTTTCAAAAACCAGCTTGAACATCAGGAAGTTCACCGTTCACATACTGCTGAAGCCTGGCTTGGAGAATTTTGAGCATTACTTTACTAGCGTGTGAGATGAGTGCAATTGTGCTGTAGTCTGAGCATTCTTTGGCATTGCCTTTCTTTGGGATTGGAATGAAAACTGACCTTTTCCAGTCCTGTGGCCACTGCTGAGTTTTCCAAATTTCTGGCATATTGAGTGCAGCACTTTCACAGCATCATCTTTCAGGATTTGGAATAGCTCAACTGGAATTCCATCACCTCCACTAGCTTTGTTTGTAGTGATGCTTTCTAATGCCCACTTGACTTCACATTCCAGGATGTATGGCTCTAGGTCAGTGATCACACCATCATGATTATCTGGGTCGTACAAGCATAGGTACAAGCTATGTATAAGCATAGCTCAGAGATATTGCAGGTTTGGTTCCAGACCACCAGTATAAAGTGAATATAGTAATAAAGTCAGTCACATGAACTTTTTGCTTCCCAGTACATACAAAAGTTATGTTTACACTATATTGCATCCTATTAAGTGTGCAATAGCATTATGGCTAAAAAATGTACATAGCTAACTTTGTCATTTAAAAGTGATAACTATCATCTGACAACACAAGGTTGGCACAGACCTTCAATTTTTAAAAATGCAATATCTGTATAGTGCAATAAAGTGAAGCACAATAAAATGAGGTATGCCTGTACTTCTCCAGCCTGTCAAGTTTTCCACAGTCTCTATAGTTCTAGTCAGTAAAAATATATGCTCATGCTTCTTACAACAATGGATAACTTACAATATATTGCCTACAAAAAATACAAAGAAAATGTACTTCTTTGGAATCACAGAGCCACCCTAACAAGTGTCTGACCTCCCAATTCTGTTATACATGTTTTTCTTGAAAAGTAACAGGAAAAACTGCACAATTTTCAGATTTGCAAACTATTAATAGATGCCTATCTTCTCTGTATGCTATGCATATGTATGTTTTCCCAACAGAAAGGATTTGGTAGGTAGCTTTTGGACTGCAGTATTTAAAAGACTTACTACCAACCATTTCTGTCTCCCTCATGTTTAACCCATCTGTGGCTTCCTTCAGTTCACATAGTTTCCTGTTCCAATCCATAGGGGCTATAGTAAGCGCTGTCTGTACCCCTGTGATGGAATATGTACCCAAGCAATGGCAACTGAAGCCGGAAAAACAAAAAAAGTGCCCCTCAAAATGCAGCAGACATTTATGGCTACATGAACTCTTCCTTCAATTCATTCAGTACATTTCTTTCTTATCAGCTCTATGAAATATGCTTCAACTTTTTGAATTCTGTTTGACTATGTCTAGTGAACACTTACTTGCATGTCACAGTCTAGAATGACAGGTCATCATCATCTAGTAAGCCCTTCCTTTTAAAATATGCTGAATTATTTTCTTAAGAGTCACAATTAAGTACAAGTTAGCGGTGTCACTCACCATTTCCTCTCTTCTACTAAATGAACTGGAGAGCATAGTAGGTCAAGAATTTAACAAAAAGCCTGCTTCCATATGCCACCAGGAGGGTGAAGTTCCCAAATACTTCTATATTTTTCTACTACAACCACTTTGTTATCTGTATTTGGAAAATATCACCTGTTATCTCCTACCTGGTCAGGCTATTTCTAATTTAGTCCACACTAGCAAATTCTCTAATGAGACTGAGGGCCTCTGATTTCACCTTGTATCAAGTTTTCCTTCTCATAGAAAGTATATGTGACTTACACATCTACTTATGACTTATTATTTTTAATACACTTTTTTTTTTAGAACAGTTTTGGGTTCACAGCAAAACTGAGCAGAAAGTACAGCATTCCCACATACTTCTTGCCTCCTACCACACACACAACCTCTCCCACTATCAATATTCCCCACCATACTGGTATTTTGCTACATGAACTACACTGACATATCATTACCACCTGAAGTCTATACTTCTATGCTAAGGTTCACTCTGGTGGTGCACACTCTACAGGTTCTGACAAAAGTATGACACATACCCACTGTGTAGTATCATACAGAAGAGTTTCATTGCCTTAAAAACTCTCTGTTCCACCTATTCATCCCTCTCTCCCCACTATCCAGAATATTATATACAGTATGTAACTATGTAGGCTTTTCAAATCGTCTTCTTTCACTTGATAATACACATCTAAGGTCTTCCATGACTTTTCAAGGTTTAATGGCTCATTCTTTATTAATGCTCAGTAACACTGCATTGTCTGGAGTGAGCGGCGGCTGTGTGCGCTGGAGCGGCTGTGAGGTGATACCCCACGTACAAGGGTAAAAGAAAACCCCAGCAAGACAGTAGGAGGGGCGAATTCACGTTTAAACTCAAACCCCATTCCTGCCAGAGACGCTCAGAAGGCTCAGACAAACCTTATGCACACCAGGACCCAGGGACCCCACAGAGATTGAGACGGAACTGTGTTTGAGTGTCTCCTGTGGAGGTACGGGTCAGCAGTGGACTGCCGCAGGGACAGGGGCTCTGGGTGCAGCAGACTTGGGTATGGCATAAGCCCTCTTGGAGGAGGTCGTAATTAACCCCACCATAGAGCTATCAGAATTTACACAGGACAAGGAAATAGTCCTGTGGAGGGCACAGGAGGGCACAAACAGAACCTTGTGTGCACCAGGACCCAGGAGAAAGGAGTAGTGACCCCACAAGAGACTGACCCAGACTTGCCTGTGAGTGTCCAGGCATCTCCAGTGGAGGTGTGGGTCGGTGGTGGCCTGCTGCAGAGTTGGGAGCACTGAGTGTAGCAGTACGTGCATGGGACCTTTTGAAGGAGGTCACCATTATCATTACCTCAGCCATAGTTTGGCCCCAGATAAATAACAGGGAGGGAACACAACTCCACCAATCAACAGAAAATTGGATTAAAGATTTACTGAACTTGGCCCCGCCCATCAGAACAAGACCCAGGTTCCCACTCCGTCAATCTCTCCAATCAGGAAGCTTCCATAAGCCTCTTATCCTTCTCTAGAGGGCAGACAGACTGAAAACCACAATCACAGAAAACTAACCAATCTAACCACATGGATCACAGCCTTGTCTAACTCAATGAAACTATGAGCCATGCCGTGTAGGTCCACCCAAGATGGACACGTCATGGTGGAGAGTTCTGACAGAATGTGGTCCACTGGAGAAGGGAATGGCAAACCACGTCATTATTCTTGTCTTGAGAACCCCATGAACTGTATGAAAAGGCAAAAATATAGGACATTGAAAGATGAACTCCCCAGGTCAGTAGGTGCCCAATATGCTACTGGAGATCAGTGAAGAAATAACTCCAGAAAGAAGGAAGAGATGGAGCCAAAGCAAAAATAACGCCCAGTTGTGGATGCAATGGGTGATGAAAATAAAGTCCAATGCTTAAAGAATATTGCATACGAACCTGGAATGTTAAGTCCATGAATCAAGGCAAATTGGAAGTGGTTAAATAGGAGATGGCAAGAATGAACATCAAGATTTTAGGAATCAGCGAACTAAAATGGACTGGGAAAGGTGAATTTAACTCAGATGACCATTATATCTACTACTGTGGGCAAGAATCCCTTAGAAGAAATGGAGTAGCCATCATGGTCAACAAAAGAGTCCAAAATGCAGTACTTGGATGCCATCTCAAAAATGACAGAATGATCTCTGTTCGTTTCCAAGGCAAACCATTCAATATCACAGTAATCCAAGTCTATGGCCCGACCAGTAATGCTGAAAAAGTTGAAGTTGAATGGTTCTATGGAGACCTACAAGACCTTCTAGTACTAACACCCAAAAAAAGATGTCCTTTTCATTATAGGGGACTGGAATGCAAAAGTAAAAAGTCAAGGAACACCTGGAGTAACAGGTAAATTTGGCCTTGGAGTACAAAATGAAGCAGGTCAAAGGCTAAGAGAGTTTTTTCAAGAGAATGCACTGGTCATAGCAAACACCCTCTTGCAACAACACAAGAGAAGACTCAACACAAGGACATCACCAGATGGTCAACATTGAAATCAGATAGATTATATTCTTTGCAGCCAAAGGTGGAGAAGTTCTATACAGTCAGCAAAAACAAGACTAGGAGCTGACTGTGGCTCAGATCATGAACTCCTTATTGTGAAAGTCAGTCTTAAATTGAAAAAAGTAGGGAAAACCACTAGACCACTCATGTACGACCTAAATCAAATCCCTTAAAATTATACAGTGGAAGTGAGAAATAGATTTCAAGGACTAGATCTGATAGAGTGCCTGATGAACTATGGATGGAGGTTCATGACATTGTACAGAAAACAAGGATCAAAACCATCCCTAAGAAAAAGAAATGCAAAAAAGCAAAATGGCTGTCCGATGAGGCCTTACAAATAGCTGTGAAAAGAAGAGAAGCAAAAAGCAAAGGAGAAAAGGAAAGATATACCCACTTGAATGCAGAGTTCCAAAGAACAGCAAGGAAAGATAAGAAAGCCTTCCTCACTGATCAGTACAAAGAATTAGAGGAGAACAATAGAATGGGAAAGACTAGAGATCTCTTCAAGAAAATTAGAGATACCAAGGGAACATTTCATGCAAAGATGGGCTCAATAAAGGACAGAAATCGTATGGACCTAACATACGATTAGGTCCATACCTAATGAGAGGATATTAAGAGGAGGTCAGAGAAGGCAATGGCACCCCACTCCAGTGTTCTTGCCTGGAGAATCCCAGGGATGGGGGAGCCTGGTGGGCTGCCATCTCTGGGGTCCCACAGAGTCGGACACGACTGAAGCGACTTAGCAGCAGCAGTAGCAAGAGGAGGTAGCAAGAATACACAGAAGAACTGTACAAAAAAGATCTTCACGACCCAGATAATCACAGTGGTGTCATCACTCACCTAGAGCTAGACAGCCTGGAATGTGAAGTCAAGTGGGCCTTAGAAAGCATCACTATGAACAAAGCTACCGGAGGTGAGATGGAATTCCAGTTGAGCTATTTCAAATCCTGAAAGATGATGCTGTGAAAGTGCTGCACTCAATATGCCAGCAAATTTGGAAAACTCAGCAGAGGCCACAGGACTGAAAAAGGTCAGTTTTCATACCAATCCCAAAGAAAGACAATGCCAAAGAATGCTCACACTACCACACAATTGCACTCATCTCACACACTAGTAAAGTAATGCTCAAAATTCTCCAAGCCAGGCTTCAGGAATACAAGAACTATGAACTTCCAGATGTTCAACCTGGATTTAGAAAAGGCAGAGGAACCAGAGATCAAATTGCCAACATCTGTTGGATCATGGAAAAAGCAAGAGAGTTCCAGAAAAACATCTATTTCTGTTTTATTGACAATGCCAAAGCCTTTGACTGTGTGGATCACCACAAACTTGAAAATTCTGAAAGAGATGGGAATACCAGATCACCTGATCTGCCTCTTGAGAAATCTGTATGCAGGTCAGGAAGCAACAGTTAGAACTGGACGTGGAACAACAGACTGGTTCCAAATAGTGCTGGAGTCCAGCTCCAGCAGCCAGGGATTCAACCTGAAGAGATGAACGGTGTCGGCGATGAGGCAGCCTCTCAGTTTTCTTTTGGACTGCCTATTTATATCAAGTTTAAGATTCTCTTTTATACTTTTACACAAACATTAGGTCAGAGGTTTGACATTTTCAGTTCCCTCTCACCCGGATTTATTATCTCCATAAATCATTGTTGCTCTTCAAACAGAGTTCCTGCTTCAGGGATTCTCTCTGAATCAGCTGTGTCATCTATTATCTACCTCCTTTAATGTGTCCTATAGTTAACTTGTGATTACATTGTAACTCATGGTACATTCCTCAGTTTACTACTTATCTTCCTAAATCCTGTTTGGCCCTAACATCCTGAGCTCACTATCTCTTAAAAAGGCTTCTAGCTATCAGATCAGATCAGATCAGATCAGTCGCTCAGTCGTGTCTGACTCTTTGCGACCCCATGAATCAGAGCACACCAGGCCTCCCTGTCCATCACCAACTCCCGGAGTTCACTCAGACTCACATCCATCAAGTCGGTGATGCCATCCAGCCATCTCATCCTCTGTCGTCCCCTTCTCCTCTTGCCACCAATCCCTCCCAGCATCAGAGTCTTTTCCAATGAGTCAACTCTTCGCATGAGGTGGCCAAAGTACTGGAGTTTCAGCTTTAGCATCATTCCTTCCAAAGAAATCCCAGGGCTGATCTCCTTCAGAATGGACTGGTTGGACCTCCTTGCAGTCCAAGGGACTCTCAAGAGTCTTCTCCAACACCACAGTTCAAAAGCATCAATTCTTCGGCACTCAGCCTTCTTCACAGTCCAACTCTCACATCCATACACGACCACAGGAAAAACCATAGCCTTCACTAGGCGAACCTTTGTTGGCAAAGTAATGTCTCTGCTTTTGAATGTGCTCTCTAGGTTGGTCATAACTTTCCTTCCAAGGAGTAAGCATCTTTTAATTTTATGGCTGCAGTCACCATCTGTAGTGATTTTGGAGCCCAGAAAAATAAAGTCTGACACTGTTTTCACTGTTTCCCCATCTATTTCCCATGAAGTGGTGGGACCGGATGCCATGATCTTCATTTTCTGAATGTTGAGCTTTAAGCCAACTTTTTCACTCTCCTCTTTCACTTTCATCAAGAGGCTCTTTAGTTCTTCACTTTCTGCCATAAGCGTGGTGTCATCTGCATATCTGAGGTTATTGATATTTCTCCCGGCAATCTTGATTCCAGTTTGTGTTTCTTCCAGTCCAGCGTTTCTCATGATGTACTCCGCATAGAAGTTAAATAAACAGGGTGACAATATACGAACTCCTAGTATCTCTAAAAATTTCTAACTTCTATAAGCTGTAGTAAAATATGCTAACTTTACAACATTCCTTAAATCTTTAACTTCTAACTGTTTTAATTATTTCTAAGCCCTAAATTCAGTAAACTCCTTTGCCATAAACATTCTCCTCACAAATAGGCTTCAGATAGCAATCCCTCCCATGGCCTCAAGCTACAGCCTATGTGCTCATCCTGGAACACTCTTTTGTAAAAGTCCTTGAACAAATGTCAATGATTAACTTTATGAATTATTTTCTGAGCACACCTGCAGAAGGCTTTGTGCCTTCTCCTGCTCCTCTCAAGAACAATAAGCACCTTAATATTCCTTTTCAGTCAACTCAGCTGAGGAGAGGAAAAGACAAGTCAGAATTACAAGGCTTAACTCCTTAATCCCGGGTCCATGCCTGTGGAATGAGGAGAGGGGGCTGGGGGCCATGCCTCCATTTTGTCAGTGATGCCTAACGCAGCTCCCAATAAAATAGGAAAAGGAGTACGTCGAGGCTGTACATTGACACCCTGCTCACTTAACTTATATGCAGAGTGCATCATGAGAAACGTTGGGCTGGAAGAAGCACAAGCTGGAATCAAGATTGCCCGGAGAAATATCAATAACCTCAGATATGCAGATGACACCACCCTTATGGCAGAAAGTGAAGAAGAACTAAAGAGCCTCTTGATGAAACTGAAAGAGGAGAGTGAAAAAGTTGGCTTAAAGCTCAACATTCAGAAAACGAAGATCATGGCATCTGGTCCCATCACTTCATGGCAAATAGATGGGGAAACAGTGGAAAATTTATTTTGGGGGGCTCCAAAATCACTGCAGATGGTGACTTGCCGCCATGAAATTAAAAGACACTTGTTCCTTGGAAGAAAAGTTATGACCAACCTAGACAGCATATTAAAAAGCAGAGACATTACTTTGCTGACAAAGGTCCATCTAGTCAAGACTATGGTTTTTGTAGTAGTCATGTATGGATGTGAGAGTTGGACTATGAAGAAAGGTGAGTGCCAAAGAATTGATGCTTTTTAACTGTGGTGTTGGAGAAGACTCGAGAGTCCTTTGGACTCCAAGGAGATCCAACCAGTCCATCCTAAAGGAAATCATTCCTGAATATTCATTGGAAGCGCTGATGCTGAAGCTGAAACTCCAATACTTTGGCCACCTGATGTGAAGAACTGACTCGTTGGAAAAGACCCTGATGGTGGGAATGATTGAGGGCGGGAAGAGAAGGGGACAACAGAGGGTGGGATGGTTGGATGGCATCACCAAGTCAATGGACATGAGTTTGAGTAAACTCTGGGAGTTGGTGATGGACAGGGATGCCTGGCATGCTGCAGTCCATGGGGTTGCAAAGAGTTGGACACAACTGAGCAACTGAACTGAACTGAATACTGCATTGTCTAGATGAGCCACAATTTATCCATTCACCTGCTGAAGAACATCTTGGTTGCTTCCAAGTTTTGGCAACTATGAGTAAAGCTGTTATAAATCTTTGTGGGCATTAGTTTTCAACCTTTGGGTAAATATCAAGGAACAGGATTGCTGGATAGTATAGTAAGAAAATGTTTAGTTTTATAGGAAATCAACAAACTGTCTTCCAAAGTGGCTGTACCATTACACAATCCTACCAACAATGAATGAGAATTCCTGTTGCATACGGTGATTTTGGATTTTGGCCATTCTAATAAGTGAGTAGTAGTATCTTACGACTGAGCGACTTCACTTTCACTTTTCACTTTCATGCATTGGAGAAGGAAATGGCAACCCACTCCAGTGTTCTTGCTGGAGAATCCCAGGGATGGGGGAGCCTGGTGGGCTGCCGTCTGTGGGGTCGCACAGAGTCAGACACAACTGAAGCAACGCAGCAGCAGCAGCAGTATCTTATTGTTTTAATTTACAGTTCCCAAATGACATATGATGTTGAATACCTTTTTATATGCTTAGTTGCAACATGGTGTGACTTTAATGACCAATTTTTTCAGATCTTTGCCCATTTTTTAATTGAGTTTTTAGTTTTCTTATTAAGAGTTCTTTGTATATTTTGGGAAATGGTCCTTTATCAGATACGCCTTGCCAATATTATCTGTCTGTAGCTTGTCCTATTCTCTTGACAGTGTACTTCAGAGAGCAGAATTTTTTTATATTAGTGATGTCCAGCTTATTAATTGTTCTTTTTATAGATCATGCCTTTGGTATTTTAAAAGTAATCACAATAACCAAGGTCATCTAGATTTTCTCCTATGTTATCTTCTAGGGCTTTTATAGTTTTGCATTTTACATTCAGGTCTATGATCCATTACGGGTTTTAATTTTTGTGAAGTTTGCTTCTAGTTTCTTTTTTTTTTTTGGCATGTGAATGGCCAGTTGTTCCAGTTACCTTTTTTTTTTTTTTACCAAAAGACTACATTTTACCAAAAAGATTACATTTTCTCCATTGCATTTTCTTAGATATGTTGTCAAAAATCATTGACTGTATTTATGTGGGTCTGTGTCTGGGCTCTCTATTCTGTTCCACTGATCTATTTGTCTATTCTTTTGCCAATAACCACACTGTCTTGATTATTACCGCTTTATAGTAGGTCTTGAGGTTGGGTAGTGTCAGTCCTCCAACTTTCCTCTTTTCCTTCAATATTGAGTTGACTATTCTGGGTCTTTTGCCTCTTCATATAAACTTTAGAGTCAGTTTGTCAACAGCACAAAAATAACTGCTGACACTTTCTAACACCATACACACACACACACACAAACTCAAAATGAATTAAATTTCTAAATTTAAGACCAGAAACTATACAATTCCTAGAGGAAAACATAGGCAAAACACCTCTGACATAACTCACAGCAATATCCTCTATGACCCACCTCCTAGAGTAATGGAAATAAAAGCAAAAATAAACAAATGGGACCTAATTAAACTTAAAAGACTTTGCAAAATGATGGAAACTATAAGCAAGGTGAAAAGACAGCCTTTAGAATGGGAGAAAATAATAGCAAATGAAACAACTGACAAAGAATTAATCCCCAAAATATACAAGCAGCTCAATACCAGAAAAGTAAATGACCCAATCAAAAAATGGGCCAAAGAATTAAACAGACAGTTCTCCAAAGAAGACATACAAACACATGAAAAAATGCTCAGCATCACTTATTATCAGAGAAATGCAAATCAAAACCACAATGAGGTATGCTGGTTCAGAATGGCTGCCATCAAAAAGTATACAAACAATAAAAGCTGGAGAGGGTGTGGAGCAAAGGGAACCCTCTTACACTGTTGGTGGGAATGCAAACTAGTACAGCCACTATGGAAAACAGTGTGGAGATTCCTTAAAAAACTGGAAATAGAACTGCCATAAGACCCAGCAATCCCACTGCTGGGCATACACACTGAGGAAACCAGACTGAGAGAGATAGGTGTACCTAAATGTTCGTTGCAGCACTGTTTACAGTAGCTACAACATGGAACCAACCTAGATGTCCATCGGCAGACAAATGGATAAGAAAGTTGTACATATATAAAATGAAATATTATTCAGCTATAAAAAAGAATGCATTTGAGTCAGTTCTAATGAGATGGATGAAACTGGAGCCTATTGTACAGAGTGAAGTCAGAAAGAAAAACACCAAAACAGTATATTAACGCACATATATGGAATTTAGAAAGATGGTAACAATGACCCTATATGCAAGACAGGAAAAGAGACACAGATGTAAAGAACAAACTTTTGGACTCTGACGGAGAAGGCGAGGGTAGAGTGATTTGAGAGAATAGCACTGAAACATGTATATTATCATATGTGAAAGAGATGACCAGTCCAAGTTCGATACATGAAACAGGGCACTCAAAGCTGTTGCACTGGGACAACTCAGAGGGATGGGACAGGGAGGGAAGTGTGAGGGGGGTTTGGGACAGGGGGACACATATATACCCATGGCTGATTCATGTCAATGTATGGCAAAAACCACCATAATACTGTAAAGTAATTAGCCTCCAATTAAAATTAATTAAAAAAATAATAACTTGCTAAGACTTTTATTGGAATTGTGTTGAATCTATAAATCAAGAGAGGGAGAAATGGCTTCTTGACAGTATCAAGTCTTCCTATCTGTGATCATGGAATAAATATCTCTGCATTTATTTCATTCTTGCTCCTTCAGATTTTTGCAGTTTTTCTTTACAGATCTATACATACCTTACTAAACTTAAACCCAAGTATTTCATTTTCCCCATACTAATGTAAATTATGTTGTTTTTAATTTCCAATTCCACTTGTTCGTTGCTGGTATATAGGAAAGTATGGTATATACGAAACCAATGGACTCTTGTGTACCACCTATATCCTTCAACTTTGCTATAGTCATTAGTTAGTTCCACAAGTTTTTTGAGAATGCTTACAAATTAGGTCACGAAGAGTCAGATACAACTTAGTGACTGAAAAAGAACAACAGATTTTCTATACAGTCATATCATCTGTGAACAAAGACCACTTTATTTCTTCCTTGCCAATCACTGTATCTTTTATTGTCTTGGCTTACTGCATTAACTAGGATTTCCAGTGTAATATTGAGAAGGAGTGGTCAGAAAGGATATCCTTGCCTGGAGCCTGATTTTAGTAGGAAAGCTTCTACTTTCTCATCATTAAGTATGTTGTTAGCTGTAGATTTGTTGTAGATATTCTTTATCAAGTTGAGAATGTTCCCCTCTACTCCTAGAGTTGTCATCATGAATAGGTGTTGGATTTTGTCAAATGCTTTTCTGCATCTATTACTATGATCACAGGAGTTTTCTTCTTTAGCCTGTTAATGACTGTGGATCACAATAAACTGTGGAAAATTCTTCAAGAGATGGGAATACCAGACCACCTGACCTGCCTCTTGAGAAACCTGTATGCAGGTCAGGAAGCAACAGTTAGAACTGGACATGGAACAACAGACTGGTTCCAAATAGGAAAAGGAGTACGTCAAGGCTGTATATTGTCACCCTGCTCATTTAACTTATATGCAGAGTGCATCATGAGAAACGCTGGACTGGAAGAAGCACAAGCTGGAATCGAGATTGCTGGGAGAAATATCAATAACCTCAGATATGCAGATGACACCACCCTTATGGCAGAAAGTGAAGAACTAAAGAGCCTCTTGATGAAAGTGAAAGAGGAGAGTGAAAAAGTTGGCTTAAAGTTCAACATTCAGAAAACTGAGATCATGGCATCCGGTCCCATCACTTCATGGCAAACAGATGGGGAAACAGTGGCTGACTATTTTTTTGGGCTCCAAAATCACTGCAGATGGTGACTTGCAGCCATGAAATTAAAAGACGCTTACTCCTTGGAAGGAAAGTTATGACCAACCTAGACAGCCTATTATGGAGAAGGCAATGGCACCCCACTCCAGTACTCTTGCCTGGAAAATCCATGGACGGAGGAGCCTGGTAGGCTGCAATCCATGGGGTTGCTAGGAGTCAGACACGACTGAGTGACTTCACTTTCACTTTTCATTTTCATGCATTGGAGAAGGAAATGGCAACCCACTCCAGTGTTCTTGCCTGGAGAATCCCAGGGATGGGGAAGCCTGGTGGGCTGCCATCTATGGGGTCGCACAGAGTCGAACACAACTGAAGTGACTTAGCAGCAGACAGCCTATTAAAAAGCGGAGACATTACTTTGTCAACAAAGGTCCATCTAGTCAAGGCTACAATTTTTCCAGTAGGCATGTATGACTGTGAGAGTTGGACTATGAAGAAAGCTGAGTGCCAAAGAATTGATGCTTTTGAACTGTGGTGTTGGAGAAGACTCTTGAGAGTCCCTTGGACTGCAAGGAGATCCAACCAGTCCATCCTAAAGGAAATCAGTCCTGGGTGTTCACTGGAAGGTCTGATGTTGAAGCTGAAACTCCAATACTTTGGCCACCTGATGCAAAGAGCTAACTCATTTGAAAAGACCCTGATGCTGGGAAAGATTGAGGGCGGGAGGAGAAGGGGATGACAGAGGATGAGATGGTTGGATGGCATTACCGACTCAATTGACATGAATTTGGATAAACTCCGGGAGTTGGTGATGGACAGGGAGGGCTGGTGTGCTGCAGTTCATGGGGTCGCAAAGAGTCAGACACAACTGAGAGACTGAACTGAACTGTTAATGAAATGAATTACATTAGTTGATTTTCAAATGTTGAACAAAGCTGCGTGCCTGACATAAATCCCACTTGGTTGTGCCATTTAAGGTTTTTATTAATTACTGGATTCAATATGATAATATTTTGCTAAGGATTTTTACATGTAGGTTCATGAGTGATATTGGTCTCTAGTTTTCTTTTCTTGTAATGACTATGTCTGGTTTGGGTATTAAGGTAATGTGGGCTTCACAGAATGAATTAGTAAGTATCTATCTTCCTTTGTGTGTCCCTCTCTGGAAAAGACTATAGACAATTGGTATACTTTCTTTCTTAAATAGTTGGTAGAATTCACCAGTGAACCCCTCTGACCCTGGTGCTGTTTGGGAAGGTTATTAATTATTGATTTGATTTAAGATACAGGGCTATCCAAATGTTCTATTTCTTCTTGTGTGAGTTTTGGACAGATTGCCTTTCAAGGAATTGCACATTTAATCTAGGTTATAAAATTTGTGGGCATAGAGTTTATTCATAGTATTATTTATTATCTTTTGCATGTCCATAGAGATTTATCATGATGTCCCTTTTTCGTTTCCGAAATTGGTAATTTGTGTGCCTCCCTTTCATTCTTTTTATAAATTTAATGTTTTGACTGTGCCATGCAGCCTGCAGGATCTTAGTTCTTCAACCAGGGATTGAACCTGGAATCACGGCAGTGAAAAGTACTGAGTTGTAACCACTGGACTGCCAGGGAACTCCCCTCTACTCTAAATTTTACTATTTCTTTTCTTCTGCTTACTTTGGATTTAAAGTGATCTTTTTATTTTCCTAAGATAGAAGGTTAAATGATTAGTTTTAGATCTTTTTTCTTTTCCAGTACCTGCATTCAATGTCATACATTTTTCCATAAGCACTGCTTTCATTACATTCCACAAATTTTAAGTTGTGTTTTCACTTTCATTAAGTTCAAAATATTTTTTAATTCCTCTTAAGAGTTCTTTTACCCATGTGTTATTTAGAAGTGTATGGTTTAATCTCATGTATTTGTAGATTTTCTAGCTATCTTTAATTCCATTGCAGTCAGAGACAATACTTTGCAAGAGTTTTACTCTTTTAAACTTATTAAGATGTGTTTTATGGCCCAGAAGGTAGTTTATCTCAGTGAATGTCCCATGTGATAGTGAGAAGAAAATGTAGTCTGCTGTTGTTGAATGAAATAGTCTACTGATGTCAATTATGTCCAGGTGATTGATGGTGCTGTTGAGTTTAACCATGTCCTTACTGATTTTCTGCCTGCTGGGTCTATCCATTTCTGATAGAGGGGTGTTGAAGCCTCCAACTGTACTAGTGGATTTATGTATTTCTCCTTAAAGTTCTATCAGTTTTTGCCTCATGTATTATGAAGCTCTGTTGTTAGACACATACACATTAAGGATTGTTATGCCTTCTCGGATAACTGACTTCTTGATCATGCAACACTTCTCTTTATACCTCATACTTACTGCTTTGAATCTGCCATCTGAAATTAATATAGCTATTCTAAATTTATTTCGAGTAGTATTAGCTTATCTTTCTCCATTCTTTTACTTTTAATTTATATGTATCTCTCTATTTAAAGTGGGTTTTTTGGGGAATTCTCTGGCAGTCCAATGGTTAAGACTCCATGCTTTCACTGCTGAGGGCCTAGGTTCAATTCTTACTCAGGGAACTAAGATCCCACACTTTGTGCAGCATGGCCAAAACAAATTTTTTTAATTTAAAAAACTAAAGCAGATTTTTTAAAATAAAACATATATTTGATACTTGTTTTTAGATTCACACTAACAATTTCTTTTAATTGGTGCATTTAGACCATGGACATTTTAAGTGATTATTGATACAGTCAGATTACTATCTATTGTATTTGTTACTGTTTTCCATTAACATTGGTTGCCCTTCTTTGTTACTATTTTTGTCTTCTCTTCCTTTTGGTGTCAACCCAATACATGATTCCATTTTCCCTTCTTTCTAAGTATATCAATTGTACTTTTAAAAAAAAATTAGTGTTTGCCCTAGAATTTTCAATATATATTTATTACAACCAATCCAAGTTCACTTTCAAATAGCACTATACTGCTTCACTGGCAGTACTAACATCTTACAAAATCAATACAATCCTAATTCCTCTCTCTAATCCCTTGTGTCATTGCTGTCATCCATTTCAATTATGCATACTTCATAATCATGAAGTAGTTTTTCTATTATTTTTGAATAATACTGTTTTGAATATTTTTACTTTGAATAAAACTTTGTTATATGCTACGTTCTCTGCTAAATCAATAAAGAAAAATAAAAGTTTTTATTTTACTATCATTTATTCATTCCCTATTGCCCTTCTTTTATTTGGATGAGTTTCTGACCTGACTCACTTTCCTTCTCTCTGAAGAATTTCTTTTAACATTTCTTCCAAGGCATGTCTTCTGGCAACAAATTTCATCAATATTTATGTAAGAAAGTCTTTATCTCTCATTCACTTCTAAAGGATAAAGTTACAGAACACAGAATTCTAGATTGGAAGGTTTTTTTCTCCTCAACACATATGTTTCATTCCACTATATTTTTGCTTAGATGATTTCTGAGGGGAAACTGGATGTAATTTTTACCTTTGCTCCTCTTTTCATAAGATGTTTTCTTTCCTTCTGGCTTCTTTCAAGATTTTTTTCCTTTGATCTTCTGTAGTTTGAATATATTATGCCTAAGTGTATTTTTGTTTGGTTGGTTTTGTTTTGTGTTTTGGCATTAGGCTCCCTGGTGTTCCCTGAGCTTCTTTAATCTGTGGTTCAGTATTTAACATTGACTTGAGGAACTTCTCAAGTCTTGAGTTTACCAGAAGCCATCCTGATTCACAATCTAGAAGTTGTCTCTATATAAATAAAAGTTAACGTCACGGTAAAGATAAGTGGGTGACATGAAACATTTTGGATATACTTGTGAGAGCACCAACCCTTAAGGTATATACTGAGAAGGAGCCATTAAAATGCCGTTTAAAAAAAAATGAGCAGCGAGAAGAGAGTGGTCTGTCCAATAAAGCCATTTTAATAAAATCCAGCATCCGTAACAGAGTTTAAGAGTAAACTAGCAAATAATCCATCCTCTCTCTCTCTACACTCTGCTCCACTCTAAAAACACATCAACTGCATCCATGTCCCAGAGATTTTTCACTGCCCCATTCTCCTCCTTGCATAGTTCTCTCCCCATGTTCTATGAACCACCACCATAAATCCTACTTACCCTTCAGCAGCAGCTGGAATAGGAGCCTGGCTTAAACTGAAGAATGTTGCCCATCACCCAGTTCTACAAGGCCTGAGTTATTAGCCACAGCAATCACTGACCCGCAGTACACACTTAGAGGAATTCCGGGAAAAGATCAAGAAAGAGGCACTCTGTGCTCTGGCAAAATAGGCAAAATAGGCCGTTAGATAGTTAGAAATATTTCAAGAGAAACATTTTTAGAACCTAGATTGTCACATCCTCCCATATTTAGAAAAAACACAAAAATCATTTAGATATCTGTTCCTCAGGACTAGCAATAATCCTTCAGGAGATGAATGCTTGATTACAACCCTGCACCCCAAAATCACACGTATACTAGCCTTCTCCCACCTTTTCAGAATAGTTCTTCAGGGATATCTGAGAGGCTGTCTCCAGGCCACAGTCCTCAGTAAGACGCTGAAGAAACTCAACTCACAGGTCTTCCTTTGTGCTTTTTTTTTTTTTCCCCCAAGTTGACACTGGGACTTTGCCCAATAAGCCCTTTATCCTCCTTCTCAAAGCTCAGCTGATGGAGACTCTCCTGCGGAGCTGTCTTTCACTCATCTTGAGCCCTCAAGACGTGCCCACAAGCTGTGTAGAAGGTGCGGTCCTCTTACGGTTTCTCACGTACTTCCAGTGAAAGTCCTGGTTCCTCGCCCTCCACATATCTCCTTTATAAGCTTTATCTACGCTGCCTGGGCTACAGTTACACGGGGAAACCCTCATCTATCTGACAGATACTTTACAGACTGTGTTACGTTGCTCACCGAGCGGCCGCCGCCGCTGCTTTCCAGCCTACCGCAAACTCCAACTTCTCGCGAGACCATCTGGTATCAACTAGAGCTCCGGCCTTGCCCGGCCTCAAGCCCCACCCGCCACGCTCCAGCCCCCGCACCCCCGCCTCCACGCTCGCCCCGGCGCAGGCGGACGCGTGCCCCGCCTACATCCCCGACCCTGCACGGCTGTTTCCAGTTATCTGCTTCACGCTGACTGCGGTCTGAGGAAATGGCGAACCAGGTATAATCAGCTGTTACGCGGGCTGAGTCCAAGAAAGGGAGGGAGAGGGGGAAAGCATGGAGCGGAACCTGGCCGCTGGCTTGAGAGGAGTCGGGGGCGCGTGGGGCTTGGCCTGGAGCCTGACTCTAGCTGGTGGAGCTGAAACGCGGCCGTGGAGAGCTAGCAGCTCAGCAGGGAGGGAGTGAGGAAGCTTTGATTCGGCTCCTTTCCTGGCTGGATTCTGCTGCTTCGCGGGCAGCCGAAGCGGGATGGGGGTGGGGAGAACCGTAGAGTGGGGGCGGGGTGGGATCGGTATCCTGGTATTTGGGAGGTGGTTTAAGAGTCCCCACGTTTTGCGTACATAAAGTTACATCACTTGCTGTGGATCATACTTTCAGGTAGCAAAGCTGCAGCTAGAGCCGGTGCTCCTAACCCCTAGGTTGTGTTTCACCATAGTAGTTCATAATTGAGCTATCTTTCTGCCTCCAAGGACTGTACTTTGGAAGGCTTCGTAAAGTTTTGGAGCACCTGGGCACCAGAGCTTTCTACACACCCTACTTGAATCCTTTTGTAACACCTATGCAAAATAGTACCCCATTTTAGATTAAAAAAACTTGAGAGTTACAGGTTAGTCGCGATTAGTGGTCACACTAAGGATGGTGAGCCGGGGTTGCACCCTGTGCAACATACTATTAAAAGTTCCTGAAATACACATTAGCCAGTAAAGGCAGAAATATGCGAGTAACAGGATTAATCTAACGTCGCTGTTTGTTTTAATGCTTTACAACGTTAACAAATTTTCTTGAAAGATTTGAACTTGAATAGAAATGGTAAAGTCTAAACGACGACCTTTGAGATTTAACAAGTTGGCAGCTGTTTTTCCTGTGATAGTTCAGATGTTGAAGTAGGGCAGTTGCCTGCGGATTTAGTGAGGCTTTGTTTTGTTTAGAATTGTTATTGAAAGGAAAACGTTAAACTTTCAGATATGCTTTAAAAGGGGGGAGGAGGGATTTAAAGCTTAGATTGTGAATGAATTATTTATTCTTGTTGCTTTAGATCTTTAGAATATGTGATTTCATTGTTAGTATTTTGAATTTTACCTTTGGAGTTTGGGATTTATGGTACATTGAGGTGAAAAAAGTTTCTAATGCAGTGTATAAATTTTTTATCAGCACTTAATATCTACATTTTAATTTTAAAAGTGATTATTTCCAGCCTCATAAGTTTATGCAAGCCACTCATCCCTCTGCATAGGTCAGCTCTTCTTTTCCTCCACTCTTTTGTTCTCTTGCTACTAATGGCTACTAACTTACTTCTGCGAAGCTACAATGGCAACCCACTCCAGTACTCTTGCCTGGAAAAACCCATGGGCGGAGGAGCCTGGTAGGCTGTAGTCCACAGGGTCGAGAAGAGTCAGACACCACTTGAGCGACTTCACTTTCACTTTTCACTTTCATGCATTGGAGAAGGAAATGGCAACCCACTCCAATGTTCTTGCCTGGAGAATCCCGGGGACAGGGGAGCCTGATGGGCTGCCCTCTGTGGGGTCGCACAGAGTCAGACACGACTGAAGCGACTTAGCAGCAGCAGCAGCAGCACCTTGTCAAGGACTGTATTAGGGGCTTCATTTTCATATCCACAGCTCACAATCATTCTATATGTAGATATTTTATCTCTATGTAACTGTTCCTCATCTTTCATCCTAGTTAAAAGTGACACTTCCCCAAACCCACCAACCAAAGTTACACTGTTACACTCTTTCTCCACATTTTGCATTCTGTAGCACTTTGTGCCTCTCCCTTTAAATCACACATTTTGTAATTATTGGCTTTTAAGTCTACTATAATCTCAGCAGGACCTTTATTCCATAAACATGTTTCATAATCATTCTGTGAACTAATCAAAACCTTCCTCATGCACTGTACTATAGAAATACAATATGAGTCATGTATATAATTTTAACTTTTCTAGTAGCCACATTAAAATGGCATTGTTGGATTAAAATTTAACCCAATATATTCAAAATACCATCTCAACATGTAATCAGCATTTTTTAAATAGTGAGTCTTCAAAACCTGGGATTATTTTACAGGTACAGCTTATCTCAGTTCAAACTGGCCATTTTTCAAGTGCTCAAAAGCTACATGTGGCAGGTGGCTACTGTATTGCATAGCACAATTGAAAGGGATAGGTACAGTTTGTTTGTTTTTTTTAGATCCCCCATTCTGATTCTCTTCCTTATACCACTTCCCGCTGTGCAGTTTTACAGTAAACCAGTGTTACTTACACCAGCCTGAGCAAAAAAATTTCATAGGACACATCTTAAGCATTCAGAGCCCTTGGGCCCTATTACCAGACTACTGAATCAGATTCTCTTGGAACCTGTATTCTTAACCTTCTCCTGCTTATGCGTTGTAGAGGGTCATTAAATATTTGATGAATGAAGCTTTTTTTTGGTCATGTAGCTTGCAGGGATCTGAGTTTTCCCCTCCCTCACTCCCCCAACAGGGACCCAGGCCCCAGCAGTGAAAGTGCTGAGTCCTAACCACTGACTGCCAGGGAATTCCTGAATGAAACTTCCACATGTGATCACCTCAATGAAAATTTTTTAATGAGTTCTATTTATATAAAGTATAAACACATGCCAGGAGATTCTCAATATCACTTGGAGTTGTGTCATTGTGAATCGGTGATGTACTGGCTAAGATTAGCATTCATCATCATCTAAATTAACTAAGTAGTTGTGATTAGTTCAGGAGGATAAGCATCTTGCTCTGTTTTCCCCCATTGCAGGTTATTAAGTGCAAGGCTGCAGTTGCCTGGGAAGCTGGGAAGCCTCTTTCTATAGAGGAGGTAGAGGTGGCACCCCCAAAGGCTCATGAAGTTCGAATTAAGGTAATGAAACATCTAAGGCACTGGAAGGGAAGGCCTACAATTAGGTCTCTAGATAGAAGAGTCCTCTGAGGTCTACAGAGGAGAAATCCCCAAGGACAGTGTCAAGGAGAAGGGACTGAGAGTCATCCAGCCTTGGAATCCCGGCTCTCAGTCCATCCCTCTCACTTTTGCAGTGCTCCTCTCCTCTTTTTAGCTTTGGTGTTGCACTGAACAGCCTTCTCCATGGATCAGTGGATGAGTGCAGTTGATCTTCTGTAGCCTGGGTTTAGGGTGACTTTATAGGATGTTCCCCTTTCTGCTGATCCCATAACTTAAGATGTATTCTGAAGATTCTTTGGATTATCGGAAGAAACTTCAAATAAGATTTGGGAACAGGTTCCTAACTGACTGGATCAACAAGCAAGTGAAGCAGGCTTGCTTAGAGAACTTTAAAATGTACTGACCTTTGCAGACAAGTCCAAGGTTCAGGGGATTCATTATTCCAACACCTCTTAATCTCTGCTGTGGCAAAGAAAGTGAAGTTACCCCTGGAGAGAGGCATATCGCACAAGGCAGCCAGCTGGATACTCTGGCATTCTACTCTGTACTTGTGATGTAAAATCAGTGCTTTAAAGTAATGACCATTGAGTAAAATGAACCTTCTAGCAAAAAATAACCATTTTTTGCTGTGAATTGGAGTATACTTCCCCCATCCCACCTCCAGTTCTCATGCTTCCAGGGATCACATTTAACAAGTCAAGAAGCCAGGGCCAAATAATTTTTTCAGGTTCTTTTAACCCAGGCTCAGGAATCTGAAATCTTTACAGAAATCAACCTGATTGTGATTTTTCTGCTAAAGAAAAAGTTGATCCTGGATGTGCTAATATGAGCTGTACAGGGCTACCAGTCTTCCCTGGGAAACTGCTAACAAACAGCTAAGAATGTTACATTGTAATCAGGTTTAAATGTGAGAAGCAGAAAAACGGATACTCCCAAGACTTTTCCTTTCTGTGCTTTTGGCAGTGTGAAAAGAAAAGAGATACTTGAAAGCCAGAAAAATTGGGATAAAGGGCTTATTTAAGCAGAAATTCTGTGTGGCTGCTCAAGAGGGAGTTGGTTCCAATAAAAGCTCTTGAATTTTGCCACAGACCAAGCAAGCTGGCATATGTCTTTTTAGAAATCTCATTCCCCAACAGTCAGGAGGAGGCCAGCAGTGAGATGGGCTCTCCCTGCTTTTGCACACAGGTGGTGTTCCTCTCCACACCCGCAGAAAGCACCGTGCCCATAACATGCCCTGGTTTACCTTCTCCTGCTAACATGTATCAAAAAGGAAAATAGATACACTATGTTTCATTGCCTATAAAGGTACCATTAATTTTATGTACCACTAAGAAAATGCTGCCAGTTCCAGTTGTTAAGATGCCATTGGTGATGAGCACATGCTGATTTTAGAGAGGTTAAAATATGAAAGAAGTGTATCTTCTAACCAATAAAATATGCTGTTAAGTAAAAATGTCTCTCCTTTGACCTGTGTGTCACTCTGAATTGCATGTGCATACACTCAGACGCTATTTAATATCCTGTTAGATTATTGCCACTGCAGTTTGCCACACTGACGCCTATACACTGAGTGGGGCTGATCCTGAAGGGAATTATCCAGTGATCTTGGGACATGAAGGTGCTGGAATTGTGGAGAGTGTTGGTGAAGGAGTTACTAAGCTGAAGGCAGGTAAGGAGGATATTTGAACCACTTATTTTACAATTTTGGCTTATTTTTATACGAAATTATATTTCTGATACACTATACATTGTTTATTTTTGAATAAGTTACCGCCTAAGTAAGTTGTCAAGATTGATTTTATTCCTCATCTGGAAAACACAAATATTTGAGAGCTGTTTCCTTTCTGATTATGAGACTGCTACTTATCTGACATGGTTTTTGCCCAATTAAGCAAGAATTTTTGAAGATGCATCAAGTCAGTATAGTAAAGCACATGACTTCCTTGTTCTCCACTTACTGTTTTGAAAGTTTCATTTAGATAAAAATTTGAAGCTTGTTTTTTTTTTTTTTTTTTTTGCATAGTCAGGCAGTGTCTGATGTTATGTAGGTAAAGTTCTAGGCCTTAAAGTTGTTAACCTGCAAAGCTGTGTGAGTTGACAAGAATGGGAATTTGTTTAGAATCAGGTGCTACCAATTCAGGACAGTGTCCTTGCGTTCGTTTTCTAGGTGATACTGTCATCCCACTTTACATCCCCCAGTGTGGAGAATGCAAATTTTGTCTGAATCCTAAAACAAACCTTTGCCAGAAGATAAGGTTAGTGTCTTTTTATTTTATTCTTAAAACAAGAGGTAATATTAATCATGATAAGTAATTATGTGGCAATTTATACAGAGCATTCTACGTGCATTATTTCATTCTGTCTTCTTGGCAACCTGTCATTATCACTGGTATTACTGTATTTTCATAGATGAGAAAATTTAGACTTGGAAATTAAGTGGTATGCTCAGCATCATCAGCTGTTGGGAGAGAGAATGCAATTTTCTGAACCCATTCTCTTTCCATAATACTAGGGTAAATTTGCCAAAATAGGTAGTAAGGAGGGACATGGTTATGAAATTGAATGAAGGCATTTTTATGAGCCATTTTATTGTCCATGAAACCAAAGTAATAAAACTTAGCTCATACGGTTTTGGGAAGCCTCCAAGAGATAACATAACCCTTTGACAAAGAAAAGGTGGTTATTTTATTGTAGCAAGGTAACACACTTAACTTCTTTGAGGCATTTAAGATCTTGTGTCTGTTTTCCCCCTTTTGCCTCTTTTTTGTCACTGAAGTAGAACATACACATAATGAAGTAATTAAAGTGTACAAATACTAAGTGTACAGTTCAATGAATTTTTATGCTTATACACACCTAATAGTTATAACCTTCACTCAGATCAAGATAGAAAACCCTTCCAGCTGCCCACACAGTGCTTCATGTCCCTTACAGGTCAACACCTACCTCCCTCAAGGGTAACCACTATTGTTATTTTTCACTGTAAAATTTCATAGAAACAGAATTATGCAGAATGTGCTCTTTTGCCTGGTTTATTTCATTCATAATGTCTGCTGAAGTGGCCGTGCTGCTATATGCCTCTGATTCTCTTTTGTTTCATTCCAAATATCTCTGTTTACCCTTTCTCCCATGGACATTCACATTGCTCCCCACTTTGACCCTGCTATGGTTAGTGCCTCTCGGAGCGTCCATGTGTGTCTCTTGATGGATATCTTGATGGACATCTATGCAACTTTCTCTTGGGTATTTCCCTAGGATTGAAGTTGCTGAGTCATGGCATATACTCCCACCCAGCACTATTTGGGAGATCTGTTAGTTTTTGCATTGTTTTCTAACGCCATTGACAAAATTAGTTTCTTTTTTTGGAAGACGAAATTGCATTTATTTTATCACATGAACACAGTTACAAAACTAGAACCAAAAAAATATAACTATAGTCATTTTGAAAGGGAATTCCAAACACTATCTGAAAGACTTCTGACATACCAAGTAGGATAATGGTTGTAGGCTTTTTTGTGGCTGTCTGTAAGCTTTTAGAAGGACAAGTTCTTTCAAAGCTTAAAATATATCCCATATCACCTTTTGTTCATGAGCCTCTTCTGAAAGCAGAGCAGTTTCTGACATTGAGAGCTAAGCAAATTTAACTTGCTCTCATAAAGATATAAAGGTTATTGGGGTAGAGCTTTGTCATCTGTTTGTTTCTGGTCGTATTTATGTTTCTCTCAAAGGAAATGTTCTTGAATCCACAGGCAGTTGACTTTTTCTTCATCTGTATATATTTTATTCATATATATTCCAAAGGTTTATCCAAGAGTGTACATCAAGTTCTAGGGTTTATTTTTATTAAAAGTAACCTTTTTATTAAGCACTCTGTGCCAGGCACAATGCTAATGCTTACATAACCTCTCATTTGATTTTTTAGTAATCTCTAAGAAAGATGGTTTCTCTGATTTTCTAATGACAGAATGAAGGCACAGGGGTTAATTCACTTGACAAGGGCCACCTGGGATTTGAACACAAGTGTGTGTGACCTTCTCGAACTAACACCAAAAAAAGATATCCTTTTCATTATAGGGGACTGGAATGCAAAAGTAGGGAGTCAATAAATACCTAGATTAACAGGCAAATTTGGCCTTGGAGTACAGAATGAAACAGTCAGCAAAAATAAGACCGGGAGCTGACTGTGGCACAGACCATGAACTCCTTATTGCCAAATTCAGGCTTAAACTGAAGAAAGTATGGAAAACCACTAGACCATTCAGATATGACCTAAATCAAATCCATAACGATTATACAGGGGAAGTGAGAAATAGATTTAAGGGATTAGATCTGATAGGGTGCCTGAAGAACTATAGATGGAGGTTCCTCACGCTGTACAGGAGACAGGGATCAAGACCATCCCCAAGGAAAAGAAATGCAAAAAGGCAAAATGTTTTCTGAGGAGGCCTTACAAATAGCTATGAATAAAAGAGAAGTGAAAGGCAAAGAGAAAAGGAAAGATATACCCATTCGAATGCAGAGTTCCCAGGAATAGCAAGGAGAGATAAGAAAGCCTTCCTTAGTGATTGGTGCAAAGAAATACAGGAAAACAATAGAATGGGAAAGACTACTGAGCGACTTCACTTTCACTTTTCACTTTCATGCATTGGAGAAGGAAATGGCAACCCACTCCAGTGTTCTTGCCGGGAGAATCCCAGGGACGGGGGAGCCTGGTGGGCTGCCATCTATGGGGTCGCACAGAGTCGGACACGACTGAAGCAACTTAGCAGCAGCAGCAGAGATTTCTTCAAGAAAATAGGAGATACCAAGGAAACATACAGAAATGGTAAGGACCTAACAGAAGCAGAAGATATTAAAAAGAGGTGTCAAGAATACACAGAAGAACTATACAAAACAGATCTTCACGACTCAGATAATCATGATGGTGTGATCACTCACCTAGAGCCAGACATCCTAGAATGCAAAGTCAAGTGGGCCTTAGAAAGCATCACTATGAACAAAGCTAGTGGAGATGATGGAATTCCAGTTGAGTTCTTTCAAATCCTAAAAGATGATGGTGTGAAAGTGCTACGCTGAATATGCCAGCAAATTTGGGAAACTCAGCAGTGACCACAGGACTAGAAAAGGTGAGTTTTCATTCCAATCCCAAAGAAAGGCAATGCCAAAGAATGCTCAAATGACCGCACAATTGCACTCATCTTACACGCTAGTAAAGTAATGCTTAAATCCTCCAAGCCAGGCTTCAGCAGTCTGTGAACCATGAACTTCCAGATGTTCAAGCTGGATTTAGAAAAGGCAGAGGAACCAGAAATCAACTTGCCAACATCCATTGAATCATTGATAAAGCAAGAGAGTTCCAGAAAAACATCTATTTCTGCTTTATTGACTACGCCAAAGCCTTTGAGTGTGTGGACCATAACAAACTGTGGAAAATTCTGAAAGAGATGGGAATACCAGACCACCTGACCTGCCTCTGGAGAAACCTATATGCAGGTGAGGAAGCAACAATTAGAACTGGACATGGAACAACAGACTGGTTCCAAATAGGAAAAGGAGTATGTCAAGGCTGTATATTGTGACCCTGCTTATTTAACTTATATGCAAGTACATCATGAGAAACGCTGGGCTGGAGGAAGCACAGCTGGAATCAAGATTGCCGGGGAAAATATCAATAACCTCAGATATGCAGATGATACCACCCTTATGGCAGAAAATGAAGAGGAACTTAAAGAGCCTGTTGATGAAAGTGAAAGAGAAGAGTGAAAAAGTTGGCTTAAAACTCAACATTCAGAAAACGAAGATCATGGCATCTGGTCCCATCACTTCATGGGAAATAGATGGGGAAACAGAGACTATTTTGGGGGGCTCCAAAATCACTGCAGATGGTGACTGCAGCCATGAGATTAAAAGACGCTTGCTCCTTGGAAGAAAAGTTATGACCAACCTAGACAGCATATTAAGAAGCAGAGACATTACTTTGCCAATAAAGGTCCAACTAGTCAAGGCTATGGTTTTTCCAGTAATAATGTATGGGTGTGAGAGTTGGGCTATAAAGAAAGGTGAGCACCGAAGAATTGATGCTTTTGAACTGTGGTGTTGGAGAAGACTCTTGAGAGTCCCTTGGACTGCAAGGAGATCCAACCAGTCCATCCTAAAGGAGATCAGTCCTGAGTGTTCATTGGAAGTACGGATGTTGAAGCGGAAACTCCAATACTTTGGCCACCTGATGCAAAGAACTGACTCATTTGAAAAGACCCTGATGCTGGGAAAGATTGAAAGCAGAAGGAGAAGAGGACGACAGAGGATGAGATGGTTGGATGGCATCACCGACTCAATGGACATGAGTTTGAGTAATCTCCGGGAGTTGTCGATGGCCAGGGAGGCCTGGCATGTTGCAGTCCGTGGAGTCTCAAAGAGTTGGACATGACTGAGCCACTGAACTGATTGACTGTGTCTGTCTTTAGGGCCCATATTCCTAAGCAAGATGTTACATCAACCATTTAGAATATCAAAAATAATTTTGAAACCATTGCAAGAGAGAAGATAACTTGAATCCATGGGGACTATTACACTTTTGAAATAGGCCTCCTAAGAAATCTGAATTAACCAGTTTGGACATCTGCTTTTATGTGCTGATCTGGATCAGTTCAGTTCAGTCAGTCAGTCCTGTCTGATTCTTTGCGACCCCATGATCCGCAGCATGCCAGGCCTCCCTGTCCTTCACCAACTCCCTGAGTCGACCCAAACCCATGTCCTTTGTGTTGGTGATGTAATCCAACCATCTCATCCTCCATCATTCCGTTCTCCTCCCTCCTCAATCTTTCCCAGCATCAGGGTCTTTTCAAATGAGTCAGCTCCTCGCATCAGGTGGCCAAAGTATTGGAGCTTCAGCGTCAACATCAGTCCTTCCAATGAACACCCAAGACTGATTTCCTTTAGGATGGACTGGTTGGATCTCCTTGCAGTCCAAGGGACTCTCAAGAGTCTTCTCCAACACCACAGTTCAAAAGCATCAATTCTTCTGCGCTCAGCTTTCTTTATAGTCCAACTCTCACATCCATACATGACCACTGGAAAAACCATAGCCTTGACTAGACGGACCTTTGTTGGCAAAGTAGCGTCTCTGCTTTTTAATATGCTGTCTAGGTTGGTCATAACTTTCCTTCCAAGGAGTAAGTGTCTTTTTAATTTCATGGCTGCAATCACCATCTGCAGTGATTTTGGAGCCCAGAAAAATAAAGTCAGCCACTTTTTCTACTGTTTCCCCATCTTTTTAGTTGCTTGTAATCTCTGCTGTGTGGATGCTGTTTTGGCTTAATGCTTTTTGAAGTTATATTTGCTCACAGTTTCATGATGGAATTTTTTTTTCTTTTTTAAAAAATAAAAAAAAATTCATGTATTTTAATTGGAGACTAATTACAGTATTGTAGTGGTTTTTGCCATACATCGACATGAATCAGCCTCGGGTGCACAAGTGTTCCCCATTCAGAACCTCTCTTCCACCTCCCTCCCCATCCCATCCCCCAGGGTCATCCCAGGGCACCAGCCCTGAGCACAATGTCTCATGCATAGAAACTGGACTAGCGATCCGCTTCACATGTGATAATAGACACGTTTCAGCACTACCCTCTCAAATCATCCCACCCTCACCTTCTCTCACAGAGTCCAAAAGACTGTTCTTTACATCTGTGTGTCTTTTGCTGTCTCGCATATAGGGTCACATGATGGAATTTTAAAATCATTTTATGTGATCCATAAGTTGTACCTGTTAAAATTATTTCAGTACTCTTGACAGGTAATCTAGAGGGATATTGAATGTTGGAAAAGATTCATAAGATTATAATTCTTTTAAAAGTTTTCTTAATCAGGCATTGGTGAAAGGTGCTAAATTGATTAATGAATACATTAGAAATTAGAGTTTTGGTCTTAGCACAGTCTTCTAACTACTGGTCATCATTTTAAAAAATTGATTTCTTTTTCTTTAGAGTCACTCAAGGAAAAGGATTAATGCCAGATGGCACTAGCAGATTTACTTGTAAAGGAAAGACAATTTTACATTACATGGGAACCAGCACATTTTCTGAATACACAGTTGTGGCTGACATTTCTGTTGCTAAAATTGATCCTTTAGCACCTTTGGATAAAGTTTGCCTTCTGGGTTGTGGCATTTCAACTGGCTATGGTGCTGCTTTGAATGCTGCCAAGGTAAGTGTTGGCCTGGGTTTTAGATTCCACCTTCTAACTTCATACAGCAAAGCTTTGCTGAAGTAGTGAACTTGGCCCAACCTGTAAGAAAACTAATGATTTCGCTGACTCTTACAGAATGAGTACCTTATAGGCTGTCTTTAATGTTAGGTGGAGCCTGGCTCTACTTGTGCTGTCTTTGGCCTGGGAGGAGTTGGATTGGCAGTTATCATGGGCTGTAAGATGGCTGGTGCAGCCCGGATCATTGGTGTGGACATCAATAAGGATAAATTCGCAAGAGCCAAGGAGTTCGGGGCCTCTGAGTGTATTAACCCCCAGGACTTCAGTAAACCGATCCAGGAAGTGCTCATTGAGATGACTGACGGGGGAGTCGACTACTCCTTTGAGTGTATTGGTAATGTGAAAGTCATGGTGAGTATGCCTGGCTTCATTCCATGTGCTTGTGTGTGTGTGTAACTGCCTTTTTAAATGTAATTTCCTTTATTAAGATAAAATAGTTTTGTTTTGCAAAGGAGAAATCTTAAATTCTCGGATAAGAATGGTTGCTGAAAGAAGGGAAAAATAACTATTGAACTAGACAAGGGAAAGATGAAGGAAATGTTATTTTGCCTTTCAGTCTCTGCTGTATCTTAAAGTGTGTTTCATTAAATGAAAAGGCAAAACGATGCAGTTATAGAGAACATGGGCTATGGAATTAGATACATATCCACATAGTGACTCACTAACCTTAGTAGACAACAAATAAAAGCTTTAAATCCTTTCAATTTGTGTTAATATTTAGCCAAATTAGCAAATTCTTTTAAAAGTACCTGTTAAAATTGTTCAATAAAATTAAACAACTTAATAAATACTTGGATCATTTTGTTGCCACTTTTCTAAAAAAGTTCTCTGTACCACTACCCTGTCCCCCAGAAGTTTCTGGAGAAGTAGATATTCTTAGCAAAATGCACTGACTTCTGTGGTTTGTCTGCAGAGAGCAGCGCTGGAGGCCTGCCACAAAGGCTGGGGCATCAGTGTGGTAGTGGGAGTAGCTGCCTCTGGTGAAGAAATCGCCACTCGTCCGTTCCAGCTAGTCACGGGCCGCACGTGGAAAGGCACTGCCTTTGGAGGTAATTTGATGGATGAGGACATTTTCTTCTGTTATTTCCTTCAGCAGAATTGTAATCCCAATGAGTACTAACCCTGGGGACTGGGGAGGTGCTCAGCTTCTTCTGAAACACAAGGCTACTTTTTATACCCTGAAAAAAAATACTAATATTCTATTAATGAAATAGCTGGGGCTAGGTCAGAAGCTGGATACAGGATAAACCAGGCCAGCCACCTTGTGTCATCTGGTAGACTTATATAGGTTATTGGCATTTTTTTACTCATTTTCCCAGAGAGTGCAGTGATCCCTGGATGTGATCATGCTTCTCTCTAAACAGTACTGATTTCAGCAGTAACCAGTCTGAGTAAAACTTTAAGTTAGACAGAGCCTTATAACAAAATGGAAAAGCTGCCAAACTGATCGTTTTTCCCTTGAGTGTCCTAAAAGTATGTGGTTACCTGGGGTTGCCAACTACCAGGAGAATGCTAAGAAATAGTTTCTCTTTCTTAGGGTCGCTCAGCTAGGGAAGAGAAAAGACATCAAAACATGTTTATATATCCCAACTATTGTGAATGAAGGAAACCTTAAGTTTTTAATAGATTTTTAAAAAATATATCCTTACAATTCTCCTAAGGAAAAAGTATTACATAGCATGAGTTTCAAATGAAATGACCTGCGTCTAACAAAGTGTCTCATTCCCTGCCTCACATCATGCCACATTTTTTTTCCAAGGCCAGAAAATTGGGAAAGTATGAAAAATGAGGGATTTGGCCTAAGTTTTCCTTCTTTATACTACACAATTTGTCAAGGAAAATGTCAAGCTGACTAAACCCTCTTTTCAAAGCCCTAGACACTAGTATGCCCCACTTGAGTGTATTAGAACAGACTTGTAGAACCACACACGCAGCTCAGGGACATCAGCTGAGGTTCCAGAGCTATATTTGAGAATGTTCTAAAAATGTCTGGGAGACTGAGCCAGGGGGGTTGGAAGTCACTTCTAACTGAAGCCTCACCGAAACACATGTTTGTTGAGAAATAAGCTGGAGCCTTGGGGCCCCATGGGTGTTGCTAACACATGACTCACAATGTAAATAGAAGTTTTGGTGTAGGGAATAGCAGTAGCTGTAGTTGTCTGTTACCAGGAGATTTAAATGAGGGGGGAAAAAAAAGGTACCAGTTTGGAATGAAAAGGTAATCTGTCGAGGATGTAAGGAGGGAGATTTGGAAAAGGGTCAGAAAGATCCCCTGGAGAAGGAAATGGCAACCCACTCCAGTATTCTTGCCTGGAGAACCCCATGAACAGAGAAGGCTGGTGGGCGGCAGTCCATGGATTCACAGAGTTGGATACAACTGAAGCGACTTAGCACACACACAAAAGCTTGAAATATAGTCCAAAGAAACCCTAGTTTAAAAAGGGGGAAGGCTTATTTGTACATTTACTGCTTCTTTTAATAATACAAGTGAAAAATTGAAGGATCTGACTTTGTTTAAAATCTTAACATATAAGTAAAGGTCTTCTACTTTGCTTTTCAGTTCACAGTTTTTTATTCTGAGATGTTATCTTTATGTTGAAATTAAAAGCACAGAAATAAAGTCATGTATCACATCAATTTTGTTCTTCCTTGAATTTCATGATTATAGAAATTTTGCTGTTGTGGATTTAAATAATCTTGTTCTGAGACTTCTAGAGTTCTGTCCTGTATAGTTTTAAAATCTCCGTTAAGGTTTAATGAGATTTTAGTAAATCTTAACACAGAAAAAAGAAAAGTGCTCAAAAGGCATCTGTTTTTTTTCTTAACTAAAGATGTGTATTAAATTCTTCCTCCTCTCTAGGCTGATTTTGAAGTTTTTCATTCCTCTTTAATTCATGAAAAAATTCATTCTCTTAGATGTCTTTGTCACCTACTAAGTAATAAGCATACTATAGAGATTTGTTGGAAAAAGTAATGAATAGATGTATGATTTCCTTTAGGATGGAAGAGTGTAGAAAGTGTCCCAAAGTTGGTGTCTGAATATATGTCCAAAAAGATAAAAGTTGATGAGTTTGTGACTCACAGTCTGCCTTTTGACCAAATTAATGAAGCCTTTGATCTGATGCATGCCGGAAAGAGGTAAGCTTTCTCTTTAGCTGTGTAGTATAGACTGCGGTAATGATTTGGGGCTTACGGAGGAAGAAGTATTTTTTTAAAAAGTGTTTTAGTGGTGTTAAAGGATTCTGAACCTTTGTTTATTGTTTTCTTCTCTTACAGCATCCGAACGGTTGTAAAGCTTTAAGTTCAAGAGAGGAGAATTCTTCCATCCTTGTAACTAAGTCTTAGGGTCTGGTTGGAGCAGCCACATAAGCAGAAAGGAGCTCTTTCAAGTTCACAGATTCTTAGATCTTCATTAACCTACTCTAAGCAATAATGTTTTGTGTGTAAATTCCTACATATGTCTAACCAAGGATAAGGCTAATACTGTCATAAATCTGTTTTCTAGTCTCTTCTTCACATAAATAATTGCTAGCTCATTAAAGAATATTTCTAACATAATAAAAGGAATGCCTGTGTATGTGTGGGAGTTGTCACCTGTTTTATGCTGAATTCATTCTCATGATTTCTCTCCCTGTCATCTTCATTCTTTAAAGGAAAGACGGAGAAGGCAAGGCAGTGGTGAGTGTATGCCGTTGTCTTCACTGTCATTGGTAACTTTCTTGTAACTTTTAAGGATCTCAGACCCATTATTAAAGAACAGATTTCTCCAGTCAACCGAAATCTGCTTCGGTGAGATTCTCTTTTTTTGGCTGCACTGGGTCTTCGTTACTGCACCAGCTTTCTCTAGTTGAGGTGCATGGCCTTCTCATTGTGGTGGCTTCTCTTGTTGCAGAGCAAGGCTCTAGGGTGCTTGGGCTCAGGAGTTGCAACACGTGGGCTCTATATAGCGTGTGAGCTTAGTTGCCCCAAGGCATGTGGAATCTTCCCGGACCAGGGATAGAACCCGTGTCCCCTGCATTGGCAGGTGGGTTCTTAACCACTGGACCACCAGGGGCATTGAAGATTATCTTCTTGAGGGCAGGTACCGTGCATTGATCAAACTTAGATTCGCAGTTCCTGGTATGGCATCTGGCCCATATGGAGCACTAGAATTCGTCACTGAAACTACCTTTTAAGTAGGTAGTTTTGTGTTGTTGATCCCGCTGTGAACTTATTTCAAGTATGTGGAAAACATTTACTTACTGAATATCCAAACTGAAGCACTTATTTTGTCAAATCCTAACATTTTACTCTTTCAGACCACATTGCCTTTCCTCTCCTGTGGTATAGTCAGCACCCAGAATCGTGTTTATCACTCTCACCCAGGTTGCCATACTTTTACTATACATATCTGTACACCCGCCAGTCTTCATGTTGTCATACATGTTAAACCAGATGCTATCTTTTTCTGCAGCTTTTCCACTCATTACTGTGTGATTAATCCCTGTTGTATATGATGCTCCCGTTCACTGAGTACTGTGCAGTAGTAGTCACCTGTATGAACTACCATCATTTATCTGTCTCCAACTGTGGCATATAATTGTTTCCCAAATTGTTCCTCTGTTGCTGACAACGCTGGTGGAACATCCTTGTACATCATGCTCAGTGTCAGTCATGTAAGATGTGTATCACAGGATAACATTTTAAACCTTACTAGAAATTGTCAAATTGCTCTTCAAGTTCAGTTCAGTTCAGTCATTCAGTCGTGTCCGACTCTGCAACCCCATGAATCACAGCATGCCAGGCCTCCTTGTCCATCACCAACTCCCAGAGTTCACTCAAACTCAAGTCCATCAAGTCGGTGGTGCCATCCAGCCATCTCATCCTCTGTCGTCCCCTTGTCCTCTTGCCCCCAATCCTTCCCAGCATCAGGGTCTTTTCCAATGAGTCAACTCTTCGCATGAGGTGGAGTATTGGAGTTTCAGCTTTAGCATCAGTCCTTCCAAAGAACACCCAGGACTGATCTCCTTTAGAATGGACTGGCTGGATCTCCTTGCAGTCCAAGGGACTCTCAAGAGTCTTCAACACCACAGTTCAGAAGCATCAATTCTTCAGCGCTCAGCTTTCTTCACAGTCCAACTCTCACATCCATACATGACCACTGGAAAAACCACAGCCTTGACTAGATGGACCTTTGTTGGCAAAGCAATGTCTCTGCTTTTGAATATGCTGTGTAGGTTGGTCATAACTTTCCTTCCAAGGAGTAAGTGTCTTTTAATTTCATGGCTGCAGTCACCATCTACAGTGATTTTGGAGCCCCCAAAAATAAAGTCTGACACTGTTTCCATTGTTTCCCCATCTATTTGCCATGAAGTGATGGGACCAGATGCCATGATCTTAGTTCTCTGAATGCTGAGCTTTAAACCAACTTTTTAACTCTCCTCTTTCATCAAGAGGCTCTTTAGTTCCTCTTCACTTTCTGCCATAACGGTGGTGTCATCTGCATATCTGAGGTTATTAATATTTCTCCCGGCAATCTTGATTCCAGCTTGTGCTTCTTCCAGCCCAGTGTTTCTCATGATGTACTCTGCATCTAAGTTAAATAAGCAGGGTGACAATATACAGCCTTGACGTACTCCTTTTCCTATTTGGAACCAGCCTGTTGTTCCATGTCCAGTTCTAACTGTTGGCTTCCTGACCTGCATACAGGTTTCTTAAGAGGCAGGTCAGGTGGTCTGGTATTCCCATCTCTTTCAGAATTTTCCACAGTTTATTGTGATCCACACAGTCAAAGGCTTTGGCATAAAGCAGAAATAGATGTTTTTCTGGAACTCTTGCTTTTTCGATGTTGGCAATTTGATCTCTGGCTCCTCTGCCTTTTCTAAAACCAGCTTGAAATCTGGATGTTCACGGTTCACGTATTGCTGAAGCCTGGCTTGGAGAGTTTTGAGCTTTACTAGCATCTGAGATGAGTGTAATTGTGCTCTTCAAAGTGGTTGTCAGTTTTTATAAACCACATGGGTATGAAATGACTAATTTGCATTTCCCTTAATTACTGAAGTCTTTCATTCTTTTGGTCATTTGTATTCTTTTTCTTCTGAGCTTCATTAGGTCCTGAAACCAGGTACCGTGGGTTTTTACTGGGTTTGAGTCCCAGCCATGTAGGTTCAAGTCCCAAGTGAGGTTTTGGTGGGGTTCAAGTCCCAAGCAGGGTTTTGGTTGGGTTCGAGTCCCAGCGCATGGGTTCAAGTCCCAATCTGAGGTAAATGGTTTCAGTACCTTTATTCATCAACTCTCGGAAAAGACAAGATTATGTGGTCAAAGTGAAAAAAGAAATCTAAGTGTACTGACAACATTCTTCTCCCCTCCCCTCTAACTGGAAGATTCTCTGCTCCTTGCCTGCCAGGCTTGGGCATACAGAGTGGAGGTGCCAGACTGCAGAAACCCAGGCAGAGGATGGATCCATTTCTGTAGAAGGCACACAGAGGAAAAGTCCAGGAGAGGAGGGGGCTGGAAGGAAGTAAAGGCGTCAAGCATGAGAAGGTATTTGCCTTTCTCTGACTTAGATTACATTCCACTAAAAGTTATTACAAGACAATGGCTGTATTTCCCTGTGCTGTACAAAATATCTGAAATCGTGCAACTCTGACTGGGACTTGACTCCACAGTCATTTAGGTGAGATCACACACCCACCTGGTCTCAGGACTTAACGTAGCTCAGGTTCTTTTTAAGACTTCTTTATTCTAGATGCCAATCCTTTGCAAGTTTTATATTTTTAATATATTCTATATTTTTAAATTTTTATTTTAGTATGGTCAAACCTATCAGTGTTTTCCTGGTGCTGTTGTTAAGTAGCATTTAGGCTTCTTTACCCTGAGCAGAATAAAGCAGCAAACAAAAATGGTGCATAGTCTTAACATCCCAGTAATCCATTAACACAAAAATAAATGCATGAGGGCAATACATGCAAGAGTTAGAACATTCAAATAGAGAAAATTACATGGGAAAGAAAAGTTAAACTTCCCCCTCTCCCCCAAAATTAGTGACCACCGATAAGTTTATGTATCTTCCCAGAAGTTTCTACGAATGAAATAACATGTATACATGTAATTTATACAAATGAATACTAATTAACACTATTCTGTGCCTTTTTATTTTTTCCACATATATCTTAAGACTGTTTTCATATCAGGACATTGATATACATATCTTTGGTTGAATTGAAAGCATGTGCTTTTTGTTTTAATTATTCTTCTGATTGATGTGGCTTAATTGCTCCCAAAATGAAAATAGAAAATGGCAGTTATGGTCAGGACTTCTTTTTGGATCTTTGGTGCATTTGAAGGACAAAGCAGTATAGCTTCTCTCATTTTATCTAGAGGGCTAGAGACTCAGTAGGGGCCCAAAGGGCTCTAACCTATTGTCCTACATAAACTGGAAGAAGAGGAAATTGAAACTAGCGTCTACCCCAGCTCTAAGAAATGTACTTTCATCTGGTTTGTTTTAGCTCAGCCTTCCAGGAATAAAGTATATTTTACTGCCTTAAGCAATTGCCGTAACAAAGAACATATGAGGGTAATAATGGAGAAGAGCTAATAATTCTTTTAAAAGATTCTTCCACTCATTCATGTATAACTCATGAGTTATACATGAATGAGAATGGCAGACATTTTACGTTCACCAAGATGAGAAAGTAAAGCAATTTTAAGATAGTAAAATAATGGAACCCCAATTCTTGTAGCTGGTCAATTAGGAAGTTTACTTTTCATTTCTGTCACAGTGAAGTGTACATAGTCTTGAGCCAGCTAATTCAGTTTAACAGGTATGAGCATTTCCTGGATGAAAGCCCAGTTGCCTCTTTGAAGGAACCAGTATCACCATGAAGGCTCTTGGATCATGGGACTATAGGTTTAAAGTATTTCTTGTTAAGATCCTTTCAATACATCCTCTTGGATGGCATCTAGGCTGTTATGTATATTGTGGAACCAAATAGTTTTTGGAAGAACACAGACAACACAGGGCTGAAAAACATTCACTAACCCTGGCTGTTCAAAATCAGAACTCTGCCACCTTAAAAGTATTCTTGGGAATTTTTTTAAGTTTAAACTGCTTTATTGGATAAATGGTATATAAGTTTACCACAAATGGCTAATCTCTCCACTGTATATTTTATGAAAGCTAGTGAAAAACAATTTTTAAGGATCTAAAATTTTACAATACTACCAACTTTTAACAGCTTTTTGTTTCTCACTGAAAATGCTCATATACTTGGCATTTTTCAAATGTTACCAGCTTTTCCATTTTCAGCATGTTGGGCTATCTTGCTTTCTATTTAACCCACCTAGGGATGTTCACTGTGAAAAACAGGGTGTAAAATACATAGGCATGTCTGACTTGAACAAGGTCTTTATTACATGCACAGGGGACTAATATAAAGTAGAATGTGTGGAATGATGAGGTTTTTGAGGTGAGGGGACAAGTTGCATTATATCCAAACTTTGTTACAGTGGAGCTAGTTAATGTGTGTACAACTTAAAAATGGCTACACATAATGCTACTTCCATTTCTTTCATTTCAAAGCAAAAGTAAATGTAGCTGGTGATTCTCAAAGGTTTTGCTGATCTGGGGAAAAGGGAGCATATTTTACATGTGCAGAATGCTTTACAACATCTTCTGCTTGGCTGCCAGTCTCCCAAGTAGGCTGATGATCAAAGCCTTCGAGTAACTAACAGTTCTTTGGCCCTAGAGATACTGTGTGACCCAGGAAAAATGACCTACTCAACCAATTTTGTTTCAATTAATGTGCAAGATCAGACTCTTTGTCAGCAAATACCCTTTAGAAAAAATACACCACAAACCATATTTGGAAAACATTTAAGTATATTTAAACAGTTACTCAGATAATAAGTGCATAGAACTATAACAAGAAAATCATATCTTTAAAGAAACAATTTATGAAGTGAACTGGCACAGTGAACCAGTACATACAAAGTCCTCCATTATACAGATTTCTTTTGGTGGAACTTTATAAGAACAAAGCAGATGGGATGGGCTTTTTACTTGGGGGTGGGGAGATGGGCTTTTTACTGATTTTTACTGCACACAGATTTTTATCAAGCCAGACATCATAACAGAATTCACTGAGATGAGCTAATAGGCACATGCTCCCTTCAGGAAAGGAGTGCTGATTCACCACAGAACTACCCTGACTCTAGACAGGGGCTGAAATAGTCCTGATGACCAAGAATCAGATCTAGATGAAACAGAGGAAATTTGCTTTCAAATACCTGTTGCTTTTTTTTTTTTTGCAAATCTACATCTTAATACTAACAGTTCTTATCCTTGTCTATTTTGTTTCCTCAGAACCACCCAGGGCTCAGATGTACTGGTAAAGTTTGAAAAAATTCTACTCTAAATTTTCTGTTGACCTCTGACCCAAGTACTAAAATAAAGTGAATTTGATTTAGTCACGTTATATATAGAATAAAACAGTTGCTAAGCTCTGTGTCATTGCACAAATAGGATACCTCCTTAAAGAGATGGAAATTTGTCCAAGCCATGCAACTAGTTTAAAAAATTAGAGATCTCAGCCCTGGTGTCCTGCTTGTTGATCTTGGGAGTTTGTGACACCACGATGCAAATGTGCCTACACGCGTGTGGGAGTAAACCCTGCCATGTGTCTGTTGTTGGAAGTGGGGTGAGGAGTCTGGAGTACTAGTAAAAGGGCCAAGCACCCAGGAGTCAAAACAGTTATAAAAGCTCCGCAACAGTAAAAAGGCTGGACATGCACAAGAGAGATTATTTAAAATACTTTGAACTCTTAACATAAGTGGTAAGTGAAAATCTTTCCAGGAAGGCCTTCTGAGTGCTCCACATAAACTGGTTTTTAGCACATTTTTTTGGCAATATTGACACATATTTTAATATAATAGAATTACCATATACAGACAGCTCTGCTCTTGCTCACTTAAGTCCCCAGAATGAAAAGCAGCAGGTAACAGGTCGCCAAGGCCACCTTACCCCCACCTTTCCTTTGTAAGATAACCAAATGCAAGACATTTTTTAACACTTGGCACCAAAAGGAGTAAGAAGGCTGCCTACCCTTCTGAGTTGAGACTAAGTGGGGCCACAGAATTTCAGTAAATGGAGCCTGTGCTGCTTTTCTTTAGATGTTCATTTTTCTAAATCAAGCAAAACATGTTAATAACTTCTAGAATATCAGCATAATGCAGCCTGTATTGTAAAACCATATCCTTAAACCATGTCCAGATGTTTTTTCCCAGTCTATTAGAAAATGGGCTAAACATCCACATTACAAGCGGTACAATTTGCTCCTCTGGTAGCTAGAGAACACACACCATCAGATGTAGACAAAATCGTAGATCACACTATCTCAATCAATTCCAGTGTTTCCAACTCTGAGACCACTAAAATATCTCCACCATCTCTATAGCATGTTTTGCCCTCAAGATTCACTGCATTTATTATTAAAAAATAGCTCATGGGTTTATGGGCTTCCCAGGTGGCTCAGTGGTAAAGAATCTGTCTGCCAAGCAGGAGATGCAGGTTCGATCCCTGGATCAGGAAGATCCCTGGAGAAGGAAATGGCTACCCATTCCAGTATCTTGCCTGGGAAAGCCCATGGGCAGAGGAGCCTGAGGAGCCTGGCGAGCTGCAGTCCATGGGGTTGCAAAAGAGTTAGACACAACTTAGCAACAAGCAGCACACACATGATTTATGAAATTTAGAATACAGCAGAATCAAAACGAATTACTTCAATTAACTTTTAAACCAGTACCCTCCTAGTGAGATATGTTCCAAGAATAGGAGCAACCACAAATTTTGCACTTAGGTTGATTGTTGGTAGTGATTTTGGTGTGGTAATTCTGAAATTATTTTACATGTCATGTAGAATCAAGCAAATAAATATTAGTGTTGTTCAGAAACAAAATTCTCACTATGGGAGAAGGAAAATACAAATATGAAACAGGGAAGGGTGAGGAAGACTAGTGTTAAATTTGAAATCAAAGTATCAGAATGAATTCATGATTTATTTTTTAATTAATTTTTTAATTGGAGGATAATTACTTTACAATATTGTGATGGGTTTTGCCATACATCAACATGAATTTATAAAAAATGCAGTTCCTGGCTCTGTTCCCTGAAAGGGCCAAGGAGCAATTAACACCCCAGCAGTACCCAGATCTTGATTTCCAAATGCCATTCCTCATGAAGAGAAACCAGGGCTCCTTGGAGAAGCAGCCAGTTCCCAGTCTGGGGCAGGAAAAGTATAAGACAAACTGAGAACATATGGCGAAAAGCAAGGACATGCCCAAAGACTGATAGGCATAGAGCAAAATGACCCACAAATAAGCTTAAAGGTGCTTCCACTGGCCAAACATGGAACATTTAGAGTGACCAACACTTTTAGAAACAATCAGTAAGCTAATGCTGATACTCAAAAAGAAGTGGGCAGAGTTGGGGGGAGCCTACTTCTTCAAGTGTCAGTTTCATAAGAGATCAAAAAATGGTGGAAAAGGTTGTTTTACAGTTAAAAAAAAAAAAAAAAAAACCTACAGATGACAACTGAATGCCATGGGTTTGGACTCTGCATTTAAAAAAAGAACACTCTGGAGAAAGCTGACTCAGGTGTGAATGTGTACTATACAGACAACTCTGAATATTCAGTTCCTTGGGTGTGACAATGATCGTGTAGGAAATGTCCTTACGTTTTAAAAGAGATGCTGCGACAGTAGCAGATAAAGTATGATGCCATTCCTCTCCAAAGAAAAATGCTTCTTATATCAAGAGACGAGGCACAGCAACAACTGCTGAATGCAGGAAAGGGTATATGGGTATTTCGCTGCACTATCAACTTTCTGTAAATTCAAAAAATCTTCAAAATTAAAAGCTGGAAGTTAGAAAAACGTGGGCTGGGGGAAGGGGGCAGAAATAGCTTACAGACACAATTTGGGGGCTTCAGCAAAGTGGAACATCTGTCTCTCAAATTTAATCAAACTCCGTGAAAAGCCAGAGCGAAGACAGGACAAACTGAGAAGTCAAGCTAAGATGGCAAATTCCTAAACATCTTCTTCCTATCAATTTAGACATGAGGGTGACAAGTAATATAAGACTGCTGGTGAATGGGTTCTAATTCACTTTTACACATTTTGTCACCAAAAGCCAGAAACTGAAGATGAAATGCAAACATGTTTCCTTTCTAAATTATAATTAAAAGGGGGCTGAACAACTGGTAGGGGAAAAAAAATATTTTAAAAGATAATACAGAAAAAAAAAGTTAACACACTGACATTTTGAGAAGTTGGCAGAATGATAAAACTACCCTAGATGTTTATTCATCTAAATCTAGTAAACATTTGTAATTAGACATATACAATTAGACTAGAGTCCTATGCTGTTTTTACATCTCCCAAACCGAGAAAGCATCATCACCAGTGTGGTGTTTTAACAACAACAAAAAACCATCCCACCAAGACTTTTTTCCTTGAGCTTGTTTTCTCAAAGTAGACACTGACTAAGCCCACACCACAAACTCCATGATCAGTACATAAAATGCTGCACTACCGGTGTGGCAATCTGTCTTAAACAACTCTCAGACACATGGTTACATGTCAAATACTACTGGTAGACTGCTGAACTAAACACAGGACTGGAATTTTTATACAGTCATTCAACATTAAAAAGTATTTTTACTCAAATCATCATGAGTTTTTTAAATGGTGAAATCAGCCACTCCATTCCCACCACTTCTTTCTAAAATCCCAAACAAAATGCAGCAAAGTTAATGACCACGTGGCAGAATAATCAAACTTTTTAATCTCCCTTTACATATTATATTAACATTTATATTGCAAGGCATTCCATTCACAAATATTACAGTTTGATAAAAAACTTCACACACATACCCCCAAAAGTCTATACCAGATTCAGCCACATTACTAAATCATCAAAATAATAAAAAGTAATGAAAACATTATCATGATTCCTTTAAAGCAAAAAAGGTCTGAGGCACTCTGGGAAAGATGTTCTCTTACAAGTGTGACATGTCAGTGTAATCCAATTATCTTCGCATACAGTTTCCAGATACCCGGTAATCAAGTATTCTCCAATGACAATGACTTTGATCTGTCTTCATGGATACTCTCCCATTTGGGACTGAACTACTGAAAGGAGCACAGATGCTGGGCAGCGGAGGTCATTTCTAACGAGGTTCCCAACTGTGTAAAGGAGAAGTGTGATTTCAGCACACCCAGGACAGCGCATCCCTACTCCAAGGGAACTGTCCAACCTCCAGAGACGTCCTTCCGCCCCACCACCAGCTTTACCAGACGTTAGCACTTCCAGACTCTGCTCCCTGCTGGAGAGGCTTCAGAACTGTCTCTTCCCCAACTTCCACAGGGCAGCCTCCAGCCTTCTCTGAGTATCTCTCCAAGGTTATGCCCTTGAAGTAGGACAGAGAGGGGAAGGGAGCATTTTTCCTCCCATCATGACCAAACAGAGGTCTGAAATAGCAATGTATTACAAAAACGTCATTCTCTGCAACAGCCAGCTTCTGTTTGGAGCACAGCTGTTTCTGCCATAAACTCGACTTTTAAAAACCTGATAACCTTTGTCCAAAGTGGATTTTGCCCCATACATTCACTCACACAGAGCCCACACTGGAGGGTCTCACTGACCGAGTGCTTTCTTATGCACAATTATAAGCGTCAATAATTAGCAGGGCAAGGAGGGAAGCCAATTTCCAGCTGGGAATTAAATCACTGCAAACGATGGGTCCGTTTATCACAGCACAGAACTCCATCAGGGAAGAATCAGTACAAACTCCAGGTCACATAGTATTCAGTAATTACATACATGGAATTTAAAATGTATACGTATATACTTCCACACATACATAATAATAAAAAAAATCGGGAGCAACGTATGTCGCAGAAGTCTCAAGGATTCTCTTCTCCAGCACTCACCTGGAAAGCAGCTGGCGATGCTGGCCCAGCGGTGGCAGTGACAGAAGCAACTAGAAGCAGGTTTAAGTAAAAGTGCTCAAAGGGCAAGGAAGAAAAACGGGTGCAGAGATCTGTGTGTGGGGCGGGGGGAGGGGAGTTGAGAAATGCTTCCTTTATTCTTCTTGACCTTTTCAGACCCAAGACAAGTTCTTGAGGACACATGTCAGATGTTGTAGTCCTTCCTTATCGATAGTCAAAACAAAACAAGTAATAAAAAAATTTCCTCTTCCATTCTGTACTCTCAATAAAATGCGGAGTACAGCCAGAAAGTATAACTGAGATGTGCCGTCTTGGGGGAAATTAAAACTGGGACATGAAGTGAGGCTGCGCGCTATCAAGCCGCCGGGTTAGGATCTCACAGCCAGTGTCCGTGACCAGCAGAGTGTGCTCGAACTGGGCAGACCGCTTCCCGTCTCTTGTCACCGCCGTCCAGCCATCCGGCCAGGTTTCATCCTGCCATCCGCCTTAAACGAACAAACACCATCTCTTAATTCTACCACTCAGTCCTTTTTCTAAGTACACTCTAGGGAAGTGTACTTGCCCGTGCCCCTCTATCCTTGGGTAGCTCAAAAAACTAATCTTACAATTCATTATTAAGATTCCTGTGTACACATCATCTGTTTAAGCTAAAGCCTTTCCAACTTCATTTTGGTCTTTAGTTCAATGAAGCAATAATATGTTTAAATTTTACAACTTCACGTTTTGTATACTTCTCAACTACTGAATGAAGATGCTGTTTCCAAAATAAAGGCACTCAGCTTCCTTTTTGTAAATGTACTGATTACCACTCATCCCAGGATTGCATTAAAGAATTTAGCTCTCTCCTGATATAACTTTGGCATCTGACTAAACCATAGCCAGTGTATATTGTGAAGGAAATAAGATAACTTTTTATACTTTTATGATAACATTTAATTCTGTGTAACTTTTAAATGGCAGGCACATAAATGGTGAGAACAGATTATACTGTGAAATTTTTGTAGGCCACACCCCTGTAACCAGAAAGAGGGCAAAGAGAAAGAAACAGGAGTTTAGCAAGAGAATTTAAAAATTATGATGAGGCAGAATGGGTTAGAAAGGAAATAACAGTGAAAGAAGCTGGGAGACGAAGGAAAATGAGAGGAGAAAATGGGCGTGAGATGTAAGGCAGGGAAGACAGCAGCGGAATTACAAGGTTCTACAATTCCAGACACTACTAAAAAAGCATACAGAGATGTTCCTGTCTCCAAATTAGATGTTAAAAAATAATAGTAATATTCTTTATTTTGAATACTCTTTACCAAACATTAGATCTTACTGCCTCAGACAAATCCCAGAGTATAAAGTAGTGAGGTAACCTACTTCTGCAACATTAAATCCCGGTCTAAGAAGAAAATATGAGGCAGCATAAAGAAAGTTAACTCATGCTTTGTCAACCATCTAACGATGAGTGAATAGATAGTTTTCAATGTAATGAATGATCTTTTAACAAATGGATTTAAGACATTAATACTTCTTTAATTTTACAGTTATCTACTAAAACAGATTCTTTACTAAATGTCAAGTCAAATATATTTGACTACCGTTCTGAGAAAATTCCTCTTCGAATTAAGACACTTTCCACTATGGAGCTGAGACTTAGCCCAGCTTAGTTACACTGAAGTATATCTGGTATAATTTGATGATTACCTGAACCAGCTCAACACAATGTTATTTGCTTACTCCAGGAAACACCACTTGGAAGTGAAGAAGTGAAGTCACTCAATCATGTCTGACTGTTTGCAACCCCCATGGACTGTACCCTACCAGGTTCCTCCGTCCATGGGATTTTCCAGGCAAGAATACTGGAGTGGATTGCCATTTCCTTCTCCAGGAGACTTTCCTGACCCAGGAACTGAACCTGGGTCTCCCAAATTGTAGGCAGACGATTCCAAAATACACTTTCCTCTCCTTGTCCTTGCCTTTCTCTGCCATCATACTTACTTATCTTGCAACTGCTTATGCGGGGTCATCATTCTTCTGGGGAGTGACAAAAACAGTATCTTACACTTGTACAGCCCTTTAAAGGTACTCTGCGTTCATACAAACCATCTCACTTAATTCTTACCACAGCCCCGGGCATTCAGATAAAAGATAAAGGTTGTAACTTGCATCTTACAGAAAAGGGAACTAAGGATCAGCTTAAGAAGACAGCCTCTAAAACAACCTCCAATGCTTCCCTTCAGTGTGGACTGGGTTTAGTGACTCACTTCTAAGGAAGAAAACCTGGTAGAAGTGATGGGGTATCTATCACTCTCAAGATTAGGTTATAAAAAAGACTGGAAGGATCCTGAGGGGACTCCATTAACACAGGGGACAGGACGCAAGAGCCCTACGACTGCTGCATCCCTCTGCATCCCCTAATCTCAACAGACAACTGGTGAAGGAGGCCCCGGTTATTACTCCGACAGCCTCAGTGAGAGCGCAAATCGTGACACAGATCACGGCTGTCATGCGCCTGTCACAGCGACCAACGACTGCAGGGACATAAAACTGCCAGTGCAAAGCATGTCTGGGCTGGGCTTTCTCCACAGCAGTTGTCTGATGGCAGCACCTGATGACCAAAGTGCAGACCCTGAAGAGGCAGGACAGCTCATGACTTCAGAGTCCCACAAGTTCTGCTACATAACTAGCTAAGGGACTCTGGGCAAGTTATTGAACACTTCACCTCTTCAAAAATCAGTTTGTTCTCATGGATAATGGGGACAGCACCTCTACCTCATAGGTTGTGGAGAATTAAATAACTGTGTTTGCCTCAAAAAAAAAGGCTCTAATTTCCTTTTCTCCCCTCTTTCTCACCCACACCAAGACACGCAACAGTTTCCACACGGCCTTGATTGATGGAGGCAACTAATTATTACAATACACCCTTTGACAGAAGCTTTATGAAAAGGGACCAGGACTCAAGTACTTCAGCATCTACTCACAGCAGACGAATTACCATGGAGAAAGTACCGCTTTCTTGCCAACCATTACAATTTTCGGTTCTCTACATGATACTGAATCGAGTTCGAGAGGGGGGGAGTGGAAATGAAGCAAAATCGAGCAGACTACTAATCTGATCATGAGTAACCAAACGTAAATAAAAATTCAATTACAGAATGTTACGGCATCCCTTTTTCCTCACCTTCACAAATCATTGGCTCAATTGTAAATACATGACCAGCCTTCATCACTCCAACTGCTTTATTTTCTGAAATTAAAAAAAAAAAAAAAATCTCAGAACACAGCAAAAAACCTACAGCATATTGTTAAACACTTCCCTGGAAAAAGTACACAACTTACATTCCCATGAGTGATTCTTATATTAATGAATTTCTCCTCTCCTGACTCCCTTTCTTAAAGCAGATCATTCAGCAAACAGGGGGGCTCTGAAAACCTCCTACTCTGGGGCAGATATTGTCCTAGGCATACTTCATTTTGCTTGTTTTCTCTAGGAAAATACAGAGATGCCCTAGACTGGATTTCAGATGTAGTTAGCACTCTGTGAAAGCAAAACTACCTCCATTTATGTTATAGCAGGGTTAGAATAGCAATTATATAACCAACGAAGTTCCATACTTATCCAAGTACCACAGTATAAAGGAGAACAAGATATTTCAGACTATGCCAGAAGTTGCGCATCTCCTGGCTGGGACAGGAGTGGGTATGGATATGGGGGTGGAGGTAGGGCACAGCCCACGGAAACAACTGTACCATTTTTAGAAAGTTTTGTAAACTGTCTTATCTTGGAAAGGGAAAAAAAGCCCCTGCGCACTAACCTACTTTTTTTTTTAATGCTGGCAGGATTATTCCTTTTTTTACTGGAAACAAAATTTCCATCTCTCCCTCCTATTTTGTCCAAATTTGCCAATATATATTTTTAAGGATCATCATGAGAAACTCAACTGTTAGTGTCCAGATTTGCCATCTCCCCAAAAAGGCCAAAAATTTGAAAGAGGTATAGGTCTTTTTAGACAATCTCAAAAATGGAGAACAGGTTAACTTTCAGAATAAAAATCAAGAGCTGGTAAGAGCATCAGTGAACGGATGGCTGCACTTTCTCTGCCTGACCACCAGGTGGCGAGAGCTCAGCTTTCAGGCTTTCTTGATAAGACCGCTGTGCTTCCAGATGGTGACCCATGTATCCACTGGATGGATTCAACAGGCTGATTCTATTTAACAGCTCTGCCTAGGTTTGTTCTAACTTCACCCTCTTGTTTACATTCCTGCACATCTTTCCTTGTGAACAGCAATCATGCTGCTTTCCACTATCTTAGGTATTGCCAAAATAAACAACCTACAGATTCCAAATCAGGAGTTTCTAAAATATTATAAAAATCTGAGGGGCAAAAATAATTTTGACTTTTTATCTCTAATTTCATGAACTTTCCCTCCAAATGGCATGCAACTTACTACATATATAGACTTGGTCATATGCCCTTGGGGATATCAAAAGAGTCAGTGCAGTATCACAGAAATAAAAATGGCTAAAGGAATCGAGAACTGTACTGGCGGATACAGCAGCACCTGGGTGCATGAGGCTAAACACTTGGAAAGTGGCAAGTCAGAATGTACATGTAAAACATATGCCGGTTTCAAAGATAAAAAAAGCATGGACTATATCTCAATGATAGTTTTACACTGATTAAATGTTGAAATGCTAATATTTTTAATGTAACAGATTAAATAAAATGTAAAATTAACTGTTTCTTACTTTTGAATATGACAACTAGAAGTTTTAGTATTACATGAAAGTGAAAAAGAAAATGAAGTCGCTCAGTTGTGTCCAACTCTCCGACCCCAGGGACTGTAGCCCACCAGGCTCCTCCGTCCGCACTGTAGGCAGACACTTTACCGTCTGGGCTACCACAGAAGTCCTTAGTATTACATATGTGCCTCACATAATTCCACTGGTCAGTGCTGATGAAGAGAATCCAAGTTCCACTCCTGTTCCTGCTACTGATTCACTGTTCAAGAAATTACAATTCCCAGCTCACTTTGGCTCATGGTTTCAGTTTCTCAACACAGCTCATTCAACAAAAACACACCCTCCGAGTATCTACACCATAGCAGATAATACGGCTGAGTACTTCTACAAAAACATGCACCTACTCTACTGTCTGCCTCACAGCATTACCGTGATCTAAATTCTCAAGGTAGGGCAGTATCACCTTTACTTCCAAACCATGATGATAAGGAAGCACATAAGCGCTCATCTTAACAAAGACCTCTTTTATACAGGACGTGGAGGGAAGTTACACAATTTCCTGGTTTCACACTCAGTTGCTTAGGAATACAGAGTTATAAGTTAAAGAAGGGATCATTTACATTCAAAAGCCTCTGCTGTACAAAGACTCCAATAGCTTCCTTTAATGCTTCCCTAAAGAGACCACAACATTTTTATTTTAACCCATTTAACACTTGACTTTTCATAAATACAGCAAAGTGGATAAAATGAAGTATACATGGGTCCTTGTCTCTTTTTTCAGAATTGTTTATTTCTAATTAAGCAGCTTAACATGAAACTCAAGAGGCATATCTTGTATACCAGCGGGGCCGTACCGTGCTGACACTATCATCACCGTAGCGCCTTCTCCCATAAATTTTATTTCCTTCAAAAAATCTCTCTTCATGACACATACCCACTGCTACACCTAAAACAGACAACTAGTAAGAATCTACCACACAGCACAGGGGACTCTACTCAACACTCTGTAATGACCTGCGTGGGAAAAGGATCTTAAAAATGAGTGGATATATGTGTATGTATAACTGATTCACTTTACTGTTTTTTGGGGGGCTCAACAGTAAAGAATCTGCCTACCAAGCAGGAGATGCCAGTTTGATCTCCTGGAGAAGGAGATGGCAACCCACCCCAGTATTCTTGCCTAGGAAATCCCATGGACAGAGGAGCCTGGCAGGCTACAGTCCATGGGGTTGCAAAAGAGTCAGACACAACTTAGCGACTAAGCAACATTAACTGAGTCACTTTGCTGTACACCTGGAACTAGCACAACACTATAAATCTACTATATTCCAATAAAAATTAATATAAATAAATAAAGCCTCTCTTTATACAATCCATACCTAAATGTGAGTGCTATCTCTGCAAGTAAGGGTGCTTTTCTCATTCTCTCCCTTGCCCACACTTTTTCCACACGCAAAACACATGCATGCACACGTGTGGCACACAGCAGTGTCATCAGAATAGCTACTTCCACTCTGCTAAAGGGAATGCACAATAGGTGACCAAGGGCTGAGCAGGAAGGAACAAAGTCGGCTACTTATTATCTATTGCTAGCTTTTACTTTGTGCACAATTCCAGCTGAAATAAAAAGGACCCTGTGGTCTGCTAATAAATGCTTATTGATTTATGTCAAATGCTGTGCTTAATTGACTTCTCTAGCTTCTCCTGTTGAGAGGTTTCTCACTCATTTCCCCTTCTTGTGGCAACTACTGATATCTTGGATTTTACCAGCTCACATCTGGATTTATGAAAACAACTGTGCATTAGGCTGACAAGCCCGCTGGCTCATACCTGCAATACATCCCAGACACCACTGGTAAATTTATCTTCTCAAAATAACAATTTCACCTTGCCATTCTCCTGCCAAAAAATCTTCTGCAATTCCTTAAAAATGAAGTCAGATATCTTCCATCTGGCACTGCCCACTTCTAGCTCACACATAACTCTCAGCCTAAGCTTATCTTGTCTCTGTTCAGTCTGTCTCAACCTGAAGCATCTATTCATGTTTCCCCACCGTTGCCTGGAAAATCCCATGGACAGAGGAGCCTGGTGGGCTGCAGTCCATGGGGTTGCTAAGAGTCAGGCACGACTGAGAGACTTCCCTTTCACTTTTCACTTTCATGCATTGGAGAAGGAAATGGCAACCCACTCCAGTGTTCTTGCCTGGAGAATCCGAGGGACGGGGGAGCCTGGTGAGCTGCCGTCTATGGGGTCGCACAGAGTCGGACACGACTGAAGCGACTTAGCAGCAGCAGCACCATGTGGAATGCTCTTTCTCATCTTCTCCAGCAAACCAAAATCTCATTCTTTATTTCTCCCATAAGACTCAGCGCCAAACTGCTTACATCCTTACTAGGCAGCAAGGGCAAGGCTGACTCTAGAAAGGCAGACAGAACCCAGGTACCAATCCTACCCCTGACATTTATTCACTAGTTTGTGTGGACTTAAGTAAATCAGTTCCCTAAGCACAGACTCTGCTTGTTAAAAAGAGAGCTAAGAAATTATTCATAGAGTTGTGATGCACAAACGAGATAACATAAACCATCACCATCTTCATTCTAAGAGTTAACTTTAAGTGCTTTCCAAGCAAGATCTCATTTAATTCTAGTAACAGTTCTAGAGTAGGTACCATTCCCTGATATTGTATGTATGAGCAAACCTAAGCCCAAGAAGGTACATCAAAGTCTCTACATAGCAGTGACTCCTCTATATTTATTAAATTCCTTATGTTACCTAATGTGGATAGCTTTCATTTCCAGCACTAAATAACAAACTTACTCCCGTGTGTCTTATCTCTTCAAGAGAAAAGGTTCTGTAAGACTAATTATCCAACACTTCCTTGTTAATCTATCGGACAGCACTCAATTTCAGGAAAGGATACTTTGTCTATTCTCCTCTATTTATACCAACAAAGAACACAGTATCTGATATATATTAAGAACTCAAATCAAACTCAGCAGAATCAGTTTCATCTAAGGAGTCAGAATATATGTGGCAGGCAGTGTTGGCCGTTCACCAAAATTACTATTTTCCTTTTCTTCCAAAGTACTCAGCTAGATCACATTTCCCTACCTCCCTTGCAGTTAGTGTAGCCATATGACTGAATTCCTGCCAATGAAAAGTAAATGTAAGTGACTTGTGCCAAGTCCATGTTGGCCCACTAAAACCTCCCAAGCATACCCCTCCATGCTTCTCCCCTCTCCCCCAGTATCTTTAAGATCAGAAAGGGAACCCCCAAAGTGACCCTGAAAGCTATGTGTTGAAAGTGACAAGCGCCTGCATCAAAGAATAACTGTTCACGCACCCCCAACAGTAACCACACACTCAGGATCTGGACTACTGTGAGCAAGGTATGTGCAGAGTATACACATTTTGGGGAGCTATTTATAACAGCTAATAGATTATTCTAATAGATACAAAACTGTGGGTCCTGTTAAATGTTTGGGGAAAAAATATCTGCTAAATAAACAGTCAGCCAATACAAACTCTTTGGACAGTACTTACTGGCGTAGTGGGGTACATTGGGGGCTGTATGAAAAAGCTTGTGAATTCCATGCCCACAGTAACTTCGAACAACTGAAAATCCATTTGCTTGTGCATGCTTCTGGATAATGTTTCCCAATTCTCTGTATCGAACACCAGGCTTTACTGAAAGGAAAAGAGAAGATTCGTGGCAAAGGGAAAGAGTAACTGATAATTACTAAGCAATCACTATCTATGCCAGGAACCATTCTGAAGGTTTTACACGCCTACACCTAAGACTTTCAAGATGAGGAAATCGAAGCTCAGAGAGGTTAGACTGCCAGGAAACGATGAAGCTGAGAGTCAAGCTAGCAGCACCTGGTTCCTCCTTTGCTGCAGAAGAGGAGGGGCTGTGCAGCAGTCAGGGGCTGGGAGCAGCACCACTTGCTCTCTGAACAAACAAAGAGACTGGAAAACACACTTCTCTTCCTCACCTTCTCTAAGGTCAGTGGGCTTTCCATTAAAGCGAGCAGGAGAGATAAGAGAATAAAGAGCATCAGGAGAAAAAGGAACATTCATAAGGAAACTGACTTGTCTTTGGTTTCAGTCTGGTCGACTTTTCAAAGAATTGCTTCCCCTGGGCATCTTTATCCCCATATAAGTGGTTCTCAAATTGTTCATTTGCCTCTCAAGAAAATCTTGGGAGTAGGATGTAGAAAGGTACTTCTCACTATATACTTCCTGCCCTGTTTATTTTTTATGACTTTTACCATTGTTTAAACAAAAACCAGAAGAAGTGGTTCTTATTGCTGCTACGGCTCTCCTAGCACTGGGACCCCAGGATTTGGGCTCTGCTGGATTCGTGGGGGGTCCAGCCACAGTACTGGGGGTCCCCCCCTCCCTACAGTCTCTTTCTCTGCCAGCTTATTTCCAACCTGAGGTTCAGACACACCACATCCTCTCCAGCCAATCACATTTCTGGGCAAATGGCTTAAGGAATCATTTTCATAACATTTACTTGCTCTTAACCGTATGGACCAGCTTGGTTGTTTTTTTATTGGGAGGTAGGGCAGGGGAGATTAATGATTTCTGAGGAACATGCTGACTTGCATAATGATTTTCTTGCATTCCCACCCAAGCCTTCTTACCAGCCCCAGTCAGCAGGGAGGAAAGCAAAATTTTAACCCATGCTGCACATACAATAAAGGAAATACCTGTTCAACAATAATGATGCAGTGTGAGAATGGAGACTTCTCCCTAATTCTCAAGCCAGAGGCAATTCTGGTCCCAGGGGTACACTTCATAGAATCTGGAGACATTTTTTTGGCTGTCACAACCTGGAGAGGTGGTGCAACCGGCCTCCAGTGAATAGAGACCAGGCATGCTACTAAGCATCCTGTGGTACACAGGACAGGCCCCCACGACACAGCATCATCAGACTCAAAATGCCGCAAACGTGCAGGCTGAGGAGCCCTATTCTGGAAAGCTAATTTCACAGTTGGTCCAACTCTCCACAGCTCTGAACCAGGATGGGCAGTCAAATTATCAGAAAACAACAGGCAGGAATGATCCATACACAGGAGTTAATAGCACTTTCCAGAGATTAGGCAACTTCTACTCTTGGTTGTCTACTGTTCTAAAGATTTTAGTTCCTTAGCAAGTTTCATTCCTATGACTTTGTAAAACAACATTCCAGCCATCTGGTTATTTTGATCAACTCATAGAGAAGCAAAAGAGATATAAATATTAAACTCTAAAAATTATTTAAACCTAAAGCTTCCAAAATAAGATACTAAATATTAAAGTTCTCATCTCACAATACCACCGTGAATATCAAAGTTTTCAAGTATAATCAACAGTGAATTAAAAGGAAAGGAAAATCTCACATACTGATATATAAAAATAATCACATGCTTTCACTTTTCATTCCTCTGATTTTATTAAATTAGTAAAAATTATACCATCTCCTTTATTTGCCTAAGAACGCTGTCCTGTCCTATACAGTGTAGATGATACATCAGATCTATTTAATGGTGGGGCAGGGCTGGATAATACACTGACCAGTAATGCTCAAACGCTGTGAATTCCACCTCAAGAGTTGTTGGCCCTCAAACTGTCCTTCTAATAGTCTGTTTACATTTGCAACAAGCCTTTCTTTCTCTTTCCTCACAAGATATTGCATAAATTTTTAAAAACCATGGATAAACTGTTTGTACGAACAAAGACAGACACAGTCTGAGAAAAGTCCCACAGAAATACACCTCACCAAAGACATTATTCACTGTAATAGCAAGACACCTGGAAAATACCAAAATCCAGGAGGGGAAAAGTTGTAGACGTTTTTATACTGTGGAATAAAACATAAAGCAAAAGGATAGGTAGATCTATGCATGCAGGCATGTACATGTTCTAATATGGAAAGATCTCTAAGCTATTATTAGTTGAAAAAGTACTAAATTACATAATACTACAATATTATGATTCCATTTAACCTAACTAAACACATACATGTGTAATAATGTACTATGGAGAAAAAAAAAACCTAAATGTTAAAAATGGACACCTCTAGAAAAGAGACATTTAAAAAAAGGAAAGGCAAGTATAAAGGAAAATCACTCATGTTTTCCTCTCATAATCTGATGCAGTCTTATAGTTTTTTATAATAAGAGAACAGAACACTTATGAAAGAATTAAAAAGTAGGAGAAAAGTTACAGTCTGGAACTATCAATACATTCTTCCCCATTTATCAGTAAATGAAAAGGAAGATAAATCATAGAAGAGACAAAGGAATAAGCAATAATTCAGTCCATCTTCATCAAGGGATTCTCAAGTCATCTTTAAACCTACTGCTGCCAAACCCAAAGCTAACTCAGGTCGGGCAGAAGCACAGCTGGAAGGGACCAGGCATGCATGGTGCAATGACAGGTCACTCGAGCCCCACACTACTCAGCAGCTTCAGCGGGTGCCCAGCCCTGAGGCTCACCTGCATCAATGGCTTGCATCAGGCACTCATACGTGGTCTGAACCAGTTTCCGAGCTCCCTCGTCCACGTCTCCAACAAAAAATGTTTCATTCAGGTCCCCATGATAACCATTCCGATAAAGAGTGATGTCCACTGCAAAAGAATGTGCAAACATAAAGACCACATTTGTTTTTATCTCAAAATTCAAATTCTGCTGACACGACAGAATCAAGCAGGTTAATGAAAAAAATAACTTCTAAGCAACACCAATGAATAAATAACTTAACACCCAATAGATATTTCTTGTCTATAATGCACCTAAACTCACTGTAGAGGACAGGTCTGTGGTCACATAGCACAAGCCAGACGGGCTTCAAAGCTCTTAGAACAGCGATTAAATCGTTTATGGCAAAAGAATAATGTATCCCCCCGGATACATTTCCGCAAGATCAATAACCCAAGTTAATAACATTAAACAAAGGACTCTGCCACACTGTGACATCAAACAGAAAATACTGCTTTCTCTCATTATCTTTAACAAGTTTTTCCTCATCCTAGTCAATCAATAAACAGAAACATTTACACTATTCTACAGTTATTTTTCAAAAACTCATTTGCCTTTCACTTATTTGTGACTATTCATACTTCTCTTTGTCTTCATGTTTAAAAATACAGATTACCACTACACCACTAAGCCACACTAAGCTAAATGTATCCTCGAGAGCACACTGAATTAGTATTTTTAAACCATAAATCTTCAATCAAGTTATAATACCACAGTATAGATGTATTGGCTCTAGCACAACACACACATTCCTGAAAAACCTCATAATATATGCATGCAAAAAAAAAAATAGAGCTTATATGTAAATTAGCATTGGGCAGACCTCTCAAAACCTAGGGAGTTTTATAAACTGATACTCCAAATGTAGCAAAAACAATTCATATAAAAACAGCGTCAGTCAAGTCTCCACTACCATTCACAGCCAGCATCACAGTTTGTCCATTCTCTGTAGCCTTTAACACTTGGGCTCATGCTTCCTTGTTTAATACATAGATTCTTAAAGGTATCTGATTATTAAAGAAACCAAGTTCATCACTATTAAAAATATCATCGAGGGGAGTCTAACTCATCAATTTATTTTTTAATTACAGAGGGAACCATCTTGGCAGCTTCTTTCTCTGCACTCGCAGTTTCCCAAAACAGCTGAACACAGTGGTCCCTAAAGCCACTTTCGAAACTTAACATCAAGGACAGTACTTCTGCAGAATTTTGAGCCTTTTTTCTTAAGGTCTTCGCATATTACTATCCTCTTCACATATTACATATTCTCTTTATCTGTAATAGTGGACTAAAAGGAGTAAGAAAACAATCCCACTTGAATCAATTATTAGTTCCACATTTCACTGACACTCTTCATTTACCAGTCACATATTAAAGCTCTGCATTAAAGAACTTGTAACAAACACATTATACTAGAAGTGTCTTGAAAGCAGTTAACTGAAAACCACAAAATAGGTTTCCAGAGATTTTAAATTTAAGTTTTAAATATGAAAAAAATAAGTTAAAGACAAGTGAAGAAGATGCAAGTCACTATCAGACTCCCAAAATCTTGTTTCTTAGTTCACAGCAACAAAAGCCACACATTTCTTACCATTAACAATATCACCTTCTTGCAAAGGCCGTCTGTCTGGAATTCCATGGCAAATCACTTCATTCACTGAAGTACAACAAGACTTCGGGAAATTATAATAATTCAGGGGTGAAGGATAGCAGTTTCTTGCAATGCATGCCTATAATAAATTAAAAATAAAGTAATTTGGAATGTGCAAAAGAAAAAGCTAGTATGCATGCAATTAATCAGATTTTAAAATCTGAAAAATGTGGAAAAACCTGTTGTACAGATGTTCCTAATGAAAAACCTATTTAATATTTTACTTTAGAAATAATAGTAGATACTACTTTTAGTATCAAACAGTAGGGTTTCTAACAGTCAGCAAACCAGTTTACCAATAATTGCAAAAGAAAAGCAAATTCACGCATTACAAATATTTACAAACATATACAAATGTCACTATATGAAGATTTATTTTAGAATTACCAACTCCTTATGAAAAATATATTAAATATTAATGTGCACAGTTAATTTTAATGCTTATATAAATGCCTCTATCCCTATGACCAAAAAAATAAATACTACTCCAGTACTCTTGCCTGGAAAATCCCATGGATGGAGGAGCCTGGTGGGCTGCAGTCCATGGGGTCGCTAAGAGTCGGACATGACTGAGCGACTTCACTTTCACTTTTCACTTTCATGCATTGGAGAAGGAAATGGCAACCCACTCCAGTGTTCTTGCCTGGAGAATCCCAGGGACGGAGGGGCCAGGTGGCTGCTGTCTATGGGGTCGAACAGAGTCGGACACTGCTGAAGTGACTTAGCAGCAGCAGTAATAATTAAGAACCTGCCAATCTGCCTGCAACATGGGAGACCAGGGTTCAATTCCTGATTCAGGAAGATCCCATGGACAAGGGAATGGCTACCTACTCCAGGATTCTTGCCTGGAAAATTCCATGGATAGAGAATTCCATGTGTACTGGAATTCCTGGTGTACTACAGTCCATGGGGTCGCAAAGAGTCAGACATGACAGAGCAACAATACTTTCACTTTCAAAGTATTTCCAGAGACGTTCATATAGAACATTCATACGAACATTCATGTAGGAACAAAAAAGCAATCACTAAGAAAATGATCTAGTTCTCCATAAACAAGTCTTATGTTACTTGGATGTTTTTATACAGTGGTAGTCACAGCGTACATGATTTCTCTTTCCATACTGCCAGTCTTCAGACTAGTAATTTTTAAACAGCTGCCTAAAATACAGTTTGTGAAATGTACTATAATTTTATTGGTAATTCTACTATTACTTAAAATTTAGTGTTCTCAACTACAAATATTATAACCAATAACTATTATGCCTATCATTTTTCCTTTAACAATCTGCTTCTGTAATTCTCACAGCAGTCCACATAGTAGTTAAGAACACACAGAAGCAGACTGCATTGACTAAAAATGCCAGCTCCGTTACTTTTCAGTTGAATAACCCTGGGCAACTTCACCTCTCTCTGCCTCAGTTTCCTAATCTATAAAATAGAGATGAGAGTAGTGCCTACCTCAGAGTTGTTGGGAGATGAGATGAGTTGGTAAAATAAGCACATAAGAGTCCCTGGCCTACAGGAAGCATTCAAACTGCTACTGGTGCATAACCATATACAACCCTGGGCCATGGTGGATGGGGGGGCGGGGGCAGTGAGTGGGCACAATGATCCCCTTCCTGCCTAGTCCAAAATCCACATAAAACTTGACTGCCCCCCCCCATTTTACTAATACACTATGGCTGATCTTACCAAAAACAGAAATTAACACATACTTTGTATGTTACATGTATTATGTACTGTATTCTTACAATAAAGTAAGCTAGAGAAAATATTATTTTAAAAATCATTAGAGAAAATATATTTACAGTACATATATATATTTACTGAAAAAAATTCACATATAAGAAGACCCATGCAGCTCAAACCCATGTTGTTCAAGGGTCAACTATATTTTATAATATATTGAATAACCCCAAATTAGGATTTATAATGTCAAATAAAAAAAAATGTTATAGACATTTTTATAGCTCAAGACACATTGTCAAATATCTTTCCAAAAGGATAGTCCCAATTTAAATGCCATCACCATGAAAAAGAGTACCAGTTTCACCATCTTCAGAGAGGTAATGGACATAAATATCTTTAAAATACTTCCTAATTTAGAAGGTTTTATGACTTGCATTTGCTTGATTACGAGAGCAGGTTTAATTAGCCTTCCATGTGATTTAGTAACTAGTTACTGCTCTTCTGTTATGAACAACCTAACCATATCATGTGTGCACTCATCTACTACAGGGTTTTAAGGTCTCTCCTTGGTGGATAAGCAATCTTTTTTATTAAGTATACCTGGACTTCCCTGGTGGTTTAGCGGTTAGGAATCTACCTGCCAATGCAGGGGACATGAGTTCGATCACTGGTCCAGGAGGATCCCACATGCCATGAGACAACTGCACCCATGTGCCGCCACTACTGAGCCCACATGCCTAGAGTCTGAGCTCTACAACAAGAGAAGCCACCACAGCGCGAAGCCCGTGCACTGCAACAGAGTAGCCTCTTGCTTGCCAGAACTAGAGAAGGCCTGTGCTCAGCACCAAAGACCCAGCACAGTCAAAAAAACTAAATTAAAAAAAAAATTTTTTTTAATATCCCTATACTATATTTCCAGTGGTCATGTATGGATGTGAGAGTTGGACTGTGAAGAAAGCTGAGCACCAAAGAATTGATGCTTTTGAACTGTGGTGTTGGAGAAAACTCTTGAGAGTCCCTTGGACTGCAAGGAGGCCCAACCAGTCCATTGCAAAGGAGATCAGTCCTGGGTGTTCACTGGAAGGACTGATGCTAAAGCTGAAACTCCAATACTTTGGCCACCTCATGCAGAGTTGACTCATTGGAAAAGACCCTGATGCTGGGAGGGATTGGGGGCAGGAGGAGAAGGGGACGACAGAGGATGAGATGGCTGGATGGCATCACCGACTCAATGGACACGAATCTGAGTAGACTCTGGGAGTTGGTGATGGACAGGAAGGCCTGGCGTGCTGCAATTCATGGGGTCGCAAAGAGTCCAACAAGCCTGAGAGATTGAAGTGAACTGATACTATATTTACTACAAACATGTATCTGGTCTCTTTGTAGCCTTGTTATTGTAAATAGATTAAAAAAGGAAACATTTTTTACCACTAGTTTCAGAAGTTATATTTTTTGACTTCAGAATATTTGACACACATGGTAGCATGATTTACCTAAAGCACTAATAAAATTAATCATCTTGTAAAAGCTAAACTAAAATGTTATGAAATGTGACATTTCAGAAACAAGGTACTTCGGGCTTACCTCAGACCCCAATATCAGATACTTACAGATGGGATAATGTCTGTTGAATACTTTTTATATTTGAAACAAAGTGAAAAATTTGCTTTCAAATTAGTTTTTAGCCAAGTGTAGATATTCAGAACTTAGGTTTACTTTATTTATAAGTCTAAGACAGCTAACAGTACAGAAAAATTTCTCAAAGCATAAAAGTACAATTCTTACTAAGTGTACAGCATGATCTATTTCTTCAGTAGTTACACCTGGTTTAATCAGCCCAGCGGCAATGTCCAATACTTCTCTAGCAAGCTGTAAAAGAGAAACACTTCATACATTAGAGAAGAAATGAAGTAGCATTAGAAATCTGTATCCTCTGTACTAACTTAGATTTTATGGGATACTGACAAAATGAATCTCACCTTGAATATAATAATCCTGAATTTTTATAACTATTTACATGTATTTGTAACATATTTTTAATACCCATTAATAAATGTGTATGTCTGTCTGTGTAAACATATAAATAAAATTGGGCTAGCTAGCAAATGGTTTAATTAGTACACTTGACTGATTTCTATGCAAAAATGTACATCTTAAGTACTCTAAACAATAATCAAGTGATGAAGTTTGAGGCTTCTCACAGTTCTACAATGGAGAAGGAAAGGGAGGGAAATAAAAGAATAGATAAATGATTTTCATCAAAGAACCATAGGAAATAACTATTACATAAAGAATGGACAGAGAACAGGGTCCTACTGCATAGTACAGAAAACCATATTCAATATCCTGGAATAAACATAATGGTAAAGAATATAAAAAAGAATGTATACATAACTGAATCACTTAGATGTACAGCAGAAATTAATACAACATTGTAAATCAACTATACTTTAATGAAAATTTTTTTTCAAAAAAAAAAAAACGGCCAGTCACAGTCTTACTAGGTAACATTTGCCACCTTTGTACATGTGCAAATCATTGACTTCATTTGTTCTAACTACTTAAACAAGTCCTATCCTAGGAGGAGGGGAAAACTCTTACCCTACATACGAGCCGCATCCCTTCTATATCTTCAGATGAGAGTAACTTAATTTGAGAAGTACCTTTAAGAGCTTGCTCAGATTCAGACATTCCTGGAAAAGAAAATCACTAAGTAAAACCAAAATGAACAAAAAGATGTAGTATATAAAAGCATAATTACTCCCCAATGATAAAATAATAGTCAGTCTAATTCACACAATGGTATTTCATAATATGGGAGGGTCCAGGTCAGGGTTTCCGAAAAAATACTTTCAACATGAAATTTGCTAAACAAACTGAAGGAAGAATTCTAAAGAACAAATTTTCAGATTTATTAGAAATCAGTCAAGATGGCATATTTATTATTTGACAGGCAGTGTGTAATAAGGTCAATAAATGATTTTTTGAACAGCACCATATAATTAATTTATATTTGTTTTCATGATCATCTTCTATGTAGCAAGCATATATCAACAACTGATGAATTAATTACACTCATTTATTTTCTAAAACTGGAACCTAAGTCAGTGTTTTTCAAACTACAACTTATGATCATTTAGTGGCTATTAGAGGGCTATGACTTAACATTTGTTTAAAGTAAATAAACTGAATAGAAAATAGACTATATACAGGCTGTTGTGAAATCTTTGGCTGTTAATTTATACACACACATATATACAGATTATGTTATAAAATACAGTTCTCACTCCAGTTCACAATCAAAAAAAGTTTGAAAAATACTGCCCTAAGAATTTTCACTAATAAAATCAGCTTAATTTATTCATATACTGAGAAGCATTAAAGCTAGTATAATAATAATTTCAAAATCTGACAAAAAGACTATAACCATAAACTACTCTTTATAAATGCTGATATAAAAATCCCAAATAAAATATTATCTAGCAAAATCCAAAAAACACATAGTACACTATGAATTGAGTGAAATTCATATTGGAAAGACAAGTATAATTCAATATTAACTATCAATATAACTCATCATAGTCATAGATTAAAGATTGGAAAATAAATGATCATCTAGAAAGATAGCTCTGATAACACAACCAGCTACCACCTTTACATGATAAATACAAATCTCAAGCCAAGAACCAACATCGTGGAATGCCCACTATCAGCACTAGTATTGTTAGCACTGTTCTGACAATACCGCAGACGTATTTAACTAGAGAAAGAAATAAGACATATAAACTTAGAAAAGGAACAAAATCTTTATTAATTTCAGATATGATTATATATCCCTAGAACAAGAGAATACCTGGAAAATAACTAGAAATAAGAATTCAGCAAGTTGGCAGATTATAATACATAAAAATCAATAACTCTGCCATACACAAAGTGAAAGTGAAAGTTGCTCGGTCGTGGACACTCTTTGCAACCCCATGGACTGGAGAGTCCCTGGAATTCTCCAGGCCACAATACTGGAGTGGGTAGCCATTCCCTTCTCCAGGGGATCTTCCCAACACAGGGATCAAACCCAGGTATTCCCCACCGCAGGCAGATTCTTTACCAGCTGAGCCACAGGGAAGCCCAAGAATACTGGACTGGGTAGCCTATCCCTTCTCCAGCGGATCTTCCCAACCCAGGAATCGAACCAGGGTCTCCTGCATTGCAGGCGGATTCTTTACCAACTGAGCTATGAAAAAAACAAATCAAAAAATACAGAAGATACTATATTCACAAGAATAACTTAAAGAGATAAAGTATCCAGGAATAACTTAATGTTAAAAGACCTAATGAAGAAAATTTTTAAATACCACTGAAAGACATACAGGAGACTTAAATAAAACAGAAAAGCATACCCTGTTCTTGGATAGGAAGACTCAATATTGTAAAGGTGTCAATTCTTCCAAAGTTAGTCTATAAATTTAATACTATCCCTATAAAAAATGGTAATGGGACATTTTTAGAAACCAGACAAGCTGATCCTAAATTTCACATGGAAAAACAAACATGCAAGAAGAGTCAGGAAAATTCTGAAAAAGAGAGCAACAAGGCCTACCAAATATTAAAACACTCCATGCTGCTGCTGCTGCTGCTGCTGCTAAGTCGCCTCAGTCGTGTCCGACTCTGTGCGACCCCATAGACGGCAGCCCATCAGGCTCCCCCGTCCCTGGGATTCTCCAGGCAAGAACACTGGAGCGGGTAAAACACTCAATAGCTATAATAATTAAGTTTGGTGATGGCATATGATTAGACAAATGGGTTAATGAAACAGAACAGAATCCAAAAATAGACCCAAAGATATATGAAAATATAATACAGTGATACAGGTTACATTTTAAATCAGTAAGAAAAAGACTGATTGTTAAAAACAACCAGTGACGTGACAATCAGATATTCTTCTGGGAAAAAATTAAGTTGCAGCCCTACTTCACTCCTAATAATAAATAAGTTTCACATGGGCCCAAAATTTTATCACACACACAAAAAGAGTAAAATCACAGAAATAGTAGAAGAAATCATAGGAAAATATTCTTATTATCTCTGAACCAAAAAGGTCTTCCTAGGTCATAAAGCCATAAACACCTTAAAAGAAAACACTGACAAATTTTGCTACAAAATAATGTTGAAAGTTTGTCATAAATGTAAAGTTATAAACAAAGACAAAAATGTAACTATCTGCTTAGGAGAAAACATTTTATAGTACATCAAGAGATTATTTTCCTCAATATAGAAAGAACGTTTATAAGTCAGAAGGAAAAAACTAAGTAATCTGAGAGGGAGAAAAAAGGCTAAGGATATCAATAGACAGTTCAAAAAGAAAAATACAAATGATTTTTAAAAGTAAAGAGATGGGGACTTCCCTGCTGGTCCAGTGGCTAAGACTTTGAATTCCCAATACAGGGGGCCCAGGTTCAATTCGTCAGGGAACTAGATCCCACATACTGCAACTAAGACCTGGCACGGCCCAATAAATAAATTAAATAAATAAATAATAATAAAAGTAAAGAGATGCTCAACCTTACTCATAACTTAAAAATGCAAATTAAAATAAATGCAAAGTATCATTTTTCATCTTTCAGATCAGCAGAGATCATAAAACTTGATAACATACTAAGCTGAGGAAGACAGAAGAAAATAGACTCTCACATGTTTTTAACTGAAGAATCGCTGAGATTTGTAATTATCTCTCAAATTTTTTTAAATGCACGTATCCTGCGATCTAGCTGTTTTACTTTAGACAATTCGCTTATAGAAATGCTCTCGACATGTGCACAAAGATGCACGTGAACAGTGTGCACAAGAGCAGTTCCTGTGGTCAAACTGGAAGAAATAAAACCTGGAAATAATCTAGAAATAAACTGGGAAAAACCTAGAAATAAATTCATAGGAGTCTGGTTTAATAAATTATAACATGTACACACAGTGGAATACTTCACTCATTAAAAACATGGTGGTTAAATATTAAAAGCAAGCTTTTAAAGACAAGAAAACTTGATTGCCATCATTTCTACTTCCAAACATTTCACTTAAAAATAAAGCCTATACAATGAAACACCAAAATTAATGGGGTTATATGAAAAATTTAATAAAATTCCATTAATTATAGTCATATGGATAATAGCATAACAATTCTCAGAGAACATATGAGGCAGTTAATTTTATGTGTCAACTTGGCTAGGCCACAGTAACTAGATACTTGGTCAAATAATATTCTAGATGTTTCTTTTTCATAAGGTTAAAAAAAAAAAATGGTTTTATGTGACCTTATATGGAATATTTACAACATAAAATACAGTACCACAAGGTGAAAAGGCGTATATGCTTGTTCGTTTTTTGTATAACTGGATGGAGAGGGTGCTAACACGTGTATGCACAACAAAGACTGCTGAAAAGTTCTCCAAGAAATCATTAACAGTGATTACTTCTGGGGAAACGTACTCACTTTTCCCTTCATAACATTTTATGCTACCAGAATTTACCTTATCTATGTACTTTTTTCTGAATACCAGACCACCTGACCTGCCTGCCTCTTGGGAAACCTATATGCAGGTCAGGAAGCAACAGTTAGAACTGGACATGGAACAACAGACTGGTTCCAAATAGGAAAGGAGTATGTCAAGGCTGTATATTGTCACCCTGCTTATTTAACTTCTATGCAGAGTACATCATGAGAAACGCTGGACTGGAAGAAGCACAAGCTGGAATCAAGATTGCCAGGAGAAATATCAATCACCTCAGATATGCAGATGACACCACCCTTATGGCAGAAAGTGAAGAGGAACTCAAAAGCCTCTTGATGAAAGTGAAAGTGGAGAGTGAAAAAGTTGGCTTAAAGCTCAACATTCAGAAAACGAAGATCATGGCATCCGGTCCCATCACTTCATGGGAAACAGATGGAGAAACAGTGGAAACAGTGTCAGACTTTATTTTGGGGGGCTCCAAAATCAGTGCAGATGGTGACTGCAGCCATGAAATTAAAAGACGCTTACTCCTTGGAAGGAAAGTTATGACCAACCTAGATAGCATATTCAAAAGCAGAGACATTACTTTGCCAACAAAGGTCCGGCTAGTCAAGGCTATGGTTTTTCCTGTGGTCATGTGTGGATGTGAGAGTTGGACTGTGAAGAAGGCTGAGTGCCGAAGAATTGATGCTTTTGAACTGTGGTGTTGGAGAAGACTCTTGAGAGACCCTTGGACTCTGCAAGGAGATCCAACCAGTCCATTCTGAAGGAGATCAGCCCTGGGATTTCTTTGGAAGGAATGATGCTAAAGCTGAAGTCCAGTACTTTGGCCACCTCATGCGAAGAGTTGACTCATTGGAAAAGACTCTGATGCTGGGAGGGATTGGGGGCAGGAGGAGAAGGGGACGACAGAGGATGAGATGCCTGGATGGCATCACTGACTTGATGGACGTGAGTCTGGGTGAACTCCGGGAGTTGGTGATGGACAGGGAGGCCTGGTGTGCTGCGATTTATGGGGTCGCAAAGAGTCGGACACAACTGAGTGACTGAACTGAACTGAACTGATGCTGCCAATTGGGCATCCCTGGTGGCTCAGTGTTAAGAATCTGCCTACAATGCAGGAGACTGATGTTCAATCCTTGGGGAGGGAAGATCCCCTGGAGTAGGAAATGGCAAACCATTCCAGTATTCTCACCTGGGGAAGTTTCATGGACAGAGTAGCCTGGTAGGCTACAGTCCATGGGGCTGCAAGAGATGGACATGACTTCTCAACTAAACCACCACCATGCTGCAAATTACCTATCTTCTCTGTGTCTCACTATAATTAATATAAAATGGAGAAGACAATAGAACCCACCACAGGAGTGCTCAAAGTATAAAATGGAGTAATACACGTAAAGAAGTTGACACAATGTTTGACACACAGTTATGAAAAAATAAGTATCAATTATAGAATCATCAGCATCACTATTACTATTATTATCATCCCATTACTACTATTTCTATTACTGCTACAATACAGAATCTTTAGTTAGGCATGCACTCAGGACCTCCACCATCTGCTTTTATGTAAACAGATATTATTTAATTAAGGCAGGAGAACATGTTAAAATAACTTTTTTTTAAAAGCTAGAATTTGATATAACAACACAAAATACAGTATTATGTTGGATGTAGCCTTTAACAGCTATATAAACAATGTCTTCAGAACTGATTAGATTTCTAGTGTGAGGAAAGAATTTTTAATTCAAATATTCTAGTTTATCTTGGAAAAAAAATATTAGAAATGCAGCAATGAAAATTTTCTACTAAAAAAGTACTCTTTTCCTTTGCAGTAGTCGTCAAGCTCATAAACTGAAAATATGAAGAAACAGCAGAGCAGAATTTACCTAAAGGGTGATCAGCATAATCTGGTCTTTGAATATAACTTGGCACTGGCCTTGTTGGCATCTGAAAACAACAAAGAAGTTAGCTGGATCCGATTCAAATGTGAAAGTAACTTTCATTATTAAAATCTACTAACAATGCAAATAAAAGTGGGGGGATAAATACCAAATAAAAAAGTTCATTCATCTCATTTAAATGAAAAAAAAAAAAGTTTTACAGGACATCTTAAATATCACACCATGTCTATTTCGTGAGGACTGAGCTTTACTTTCCTGGTGCTACTGTCATGCCCCTTCCCAGAACATGTAAGCGACAGAGAGAGTGCCAGAGGGCACTGAAGATCTATGATTGCACACAGACAGGGGAGGCGCCTGTGTTGTTCCAAACAAATCCGTGAACCAAAGCAATAACGAAATGTTGTCTCGAAGTAAATGTGCACCGTTATGTTCCTGGTCATTATCTCTGGAAACTACGATTAAAGAGACTTTCTTACATTTTTCCAAATTTTAAAAATTAAAGATGTACTTCTTTAATAAAAAGACAACAGTAAAAAGAATTTAAATATTTCAGAATGACAAATTTCAACTTAAATCAATTCCGAGGTTAAGACTCTGAAGTCAGTCCGCCAAAAACACAGGAAGGAGCAAGAGGGGCAGAAAAGTCTTATCTAAATTAAAGTAGAACTATATCACAGTAAAAAAATTTTAGAATAGTAGTAATATATACTCCCATTATCCTGACCTAAAAATATCTATTCTACCTCATTTTTTTTTAATTAAGGAAGTCTTGATCCTTAATCTAAAATTTCTTCTGCTTCATGACTGGCAATTATCCCTACTAACTTGTAAACAACATACCATGAAAGCTAAAAAGCTAGAATGTAACCTTAATCCTAAGCACATGATTCAGAATCGGAATACAAATTATAAGAACCATTTTTAGGAAACTGAAAATTATGAAGACTGGTTTAAAAAAATATTAAATTTTTATTACCTTATTTACTCACCAGTGGATAATGGGGTCTGAGTTTTCCAGTATATCGATAACCTGCCCATGGATCAGTGTTGATATCACCTTCTACAGTCCAGGAAGACACTTCTCGCTTGGCCTTTTCATCTTCTGGGAGATGGACGGATGAATTAGAGAAAGAAATGCCTCAGCACTCAAGCCACTAAGCAGCAGCATATTTTTAACAATCACATACTTGAAAGCCAAGCCAAAGAGCCCAGGCACAAAATCAAGCAAACTTCCACCTTAACCTGAATCCCCAAAATACTATGTTCTTGCTCTATCCACAACCCTCTGCCTCCTGAAAGATCTAAGTGTCTTGGGAGAAAAAGCCCAAACTAAACATATTATCAGTTTTTACACAATGTTGAATAGGAACAGCACGTGGTCAAACTCCTTTTCTCAAATAAATGCTAAATGCATTCTCTCTACAGTGTCAATTTACAGGAAGCCTGTTTTTTGAAATATAAAACGTGAGCCTAGTCAAAACTTCCCAGCTGAGGGCAGACATTATGAAATGGGTTCCATGCTTTTACTAAAAGAACAGATTCTAAATAATCCCCAAGCAAATTTAAAGTTTAAAAAAAAAAAAACAACTTCTCACTTAGCTGATGACAGACTGTCAAGTAAACATTTTTAGTTGCTTTGAAAATTTTATGAGTATCGTCTGCTTTTTTTCAGGATGGAGGTAACAGAAGGAAGAACTATATTAAATTAAAGTAGAACTATATCACAGTAAAAAAATTTTAGAAAAGTAGTAATATGTAAGGGAGTAATAGAAGGGAGTAGGAAAAGGCAAAGATAAGGGGAGGGAATAATCAATCAAAAGTTACTGAAAATTCATTAGAAATATAAGAACCAAAGACCCCAGGTTAGTTAATAAACCCAGGTTAGTTAATAATATATAATGCTGCATTAACTGAAATGCACCTAAAATCTTTTTCACACAGAACATACCCTCAATGGTATCTGAGCACACTGCTCTATCTACAAACTAAAATAGAACTACTAACCTGAGACTTTAAACAGCAGGAATTCAAATCCCTCCCACACCAAGTAACAGCCTATATACTTCTCAATGTATACCAATCTTTTCCTGATTACTGTTATGCTCTCACAGGTTTTAAAAGTCAGGCTTCAAATAATTTTAGGGAAAAAACTCCCCTTTAAGTGATCTATCTAAAATACAAAATGGGAGAATAGATACTTTAAGCCAAAGAGGAATGGTGAAATGAGTGAAGGTGGTCAAAAGGTACAAAAATCCAGTCATGTGGTCAGTCAGTCCTGGGAATATAATGTACAGCATGGTGACTAAAGTTATCAACAACAACAGAGAAAGATAATCTAGTCTCATTTTCTCATTTTACAGATGAAGGAACGGGGGAATTTTGGTTCACATGGGCAGAGAAATGTGGAAATGCTGCTTACTAGTAGAGTATTCTCTCCACAAAGCACGTGGTCAACTTAGGCGTGAAAGACCCTTGATGTGCAATTGACAAGAATGCAAAAATACAACCAATCCATTCACATTATTTTGGAAGAAAATATAATTATAATAGTACATATGAAGTAAAAGAATAGAAAAGAATAAGAAGAGAAAAGAGAAAGAAAAGCTCTACTACGCTACTGAATTTTAGGTATTTTTCTCCCCTATGAAGCTCAAGAAAGCCTCTGTGAATGCTAATGTCAATAGGAAAGCTGTTTTTCATTCCAGGACAAAAATGGAACCTATTCATTGCCACTGGGGTTAAACATTATAGTGACGTGAAAGTAAAGTCGTTCAGTTGTGTCCAACTCTTAGCGACCCCATGGACTGTAGCCCACTAGGCTCCTCCATCCATGGAATTTTCCAGAAAAGAGTACTGCAGTGGGTTGCCATTTCTTTCTCCAGAGGATCTTCCTGACCCAGGGATCGAACCCGGGTCTCCTGCACTGCAGACAAACACTTTACCGTCAGAGCCACCAGGGAAGCCCCCAAACATTATAGAAAATAGTTTTAAATGCAGGCCTGATAACCTGCTTTGGCTGTGATAGCACCAAGTGCTTCTGTCTGAATTATGAAGCTCAAGAATAATTTTCACCAGAAATATAGCACAGAATAGCAATCAAGATGCAGGCTTTTTGCTTTAACATATTCCAAGGGAGAATGCAGGGAAAAGGAAGGATGTAAAACCTTTCAAAGCTTCCTACTGATCTGGATTCTGAACTGTCCACAATCAATTTTCAAGAGAATTCAAAGCAGACCTCAAACAAGCATTATAACCCAAAAGCTAGCTAGACAAGAATGACATATGGCAAGTTCTTTTCTAATCTCTAGGTGTAATTTACTTAGGGAAAGTCATTCTTCCAAAATAAATTAAACTATTTAAGGATAAATTTGATCTAAGCCCCTAAGTCCTAGACACGTAACAGAAATCCAATAAACAGAAATTGGACTGGGGGTTGGTAACAAAACTGCACATTAACTGCTCTTCTCACAAAGACTGTGAAAGCATAGGCCAGCAAAAAAAACACCTGTAAGTTGTCTCTCAAACATCACCATGCAACAGGGCCAGGTAAGCTGCAGGTGGTGTCGGAGAGAACCCGATTCGTACAAGGTCAGATCTCAAGTATTACACATCACATTCTTCTTTCTCTAAAACACGTGGCCTCCTCCAGTCAGATTTCACAAAAAACTGCCCGTATCTAAGCTCTGCCTGGGACAGAATTTTCTGACCACAATCCTGACTCAGTTCTCCCGATAAATGGCTGCTGAGCACTTACTAATTACTGCCCATTTAACCCTCACAAGAAACCCATGATTTCGGTAGTTTGGAGGTGAGGCTTAGGGTAATCCATGCTCACAAAGCCTGCTGCAACCAGTTCTGAAATATTACCTAACCTCTTCCCTGTACAATCCAAAACTCAAGCACACTAGCTTGGAAGGGCAGAAGAGTAGAAGAAAAAGTATTATTTAGAGGTGGTTGGTTTGTTCTGGCTGTGCCACGTGGCTTGTGGGGATCTTAGTTCCCCAGCCAGGGACTGAACATCAGCCACAGCAGCGAAAGCACTGTGTCCAGCTGGACCACCAGAGAATTCCCATAGAGATGCTCTTTTTTTAAGTGAGTTTTTATACCACATTTTTGGCTATTCAAAAGACACTTGTCAAACACATCCACCCTTTTACTTTAGGAAAATTGGCGACAAAGAAAGTGTGTTAGTGGTAAGTGTAAAAGTGTATACTAATACAGTATTGAGATGTGAAGTGCTACAACTTACACAGATCAGACCAAAGGCAAATGCTAATACTACGTAAACTCTGGCAGTAGGTATGCATAGGAAAAATGCACTCAAGCATCAGCATTAAAGCCATTGTAACATCAGGCTTTCCAAGATGTTACAGCCAAGTGGTCTTCTTCCCTAGGACACAAGAAAAATAAATGTTGCTCTTTAACTCACATTTGGAACTTTCCTAAGGCCTCATTAACTTCTGCAACCAAGAAAACTCCTCCAAGTCCTAACTATTTCATTAGCGAACTCCAGCAAACATTTTCTGAAGAAATAATACCAATACTACACAACCTTTTCCAGAAAAAAGAAGGGGAGGAGACATTTCCCATTTTATGAGTCCAGGATTACTCTAATGCCAGATCCAGTCAAAGATATAAAAGCAAATTACAGACCAATATGCCACATGAACATAAATACGACTCAGTCATCTTTAATTAGAGATCAGTACACAGAACTATTTGCTATGTTATCTCACTATAATTTCTTGGACTAAGGAGCTATCTTTTAAGCCGCTCTGGTTGCTTCCCAGCCCAACCCTAGCTCTTATTTCTTTTTTCCCCTATTCCCTTTCTCAATACTCTCCTTAGCTCTGGAGATCATGTTTCCCCACACCATCCCCTCCTCTAAGACTGTTACCCACTATGGTTATTAGGGTGTGAAAAATACAGGACTGGCCACCTGAGGGCTGACTCTACCCAACACCACCCAAAGGGACCAAGAATATTAGGCTCACCCAGTGAACCTAATCCCATCAGATCCAAGAGGGCACAATCTGAAACACGGCATCATACTAAACTCCAGAGATGTACGTAAAACACAAGTAGTTTCAGTCCAATACAGTAAAAATTACTTCGGGAACACCAGCTGTTTAACTGTCTTGTAGTATAAGTCATAATAAAATAGTCCTATCTTCAGAAACCCAATACTGAAGAAACAAGCACACTTCACTGAGCTGGTAAACACTTGGAGAAGAGACTCAGTTCTTTTAGTAGCATACTCTTTCACCTCAATCCTTCAGTTCCCTATGCTTTACATTCCTGGGTGCCTGCGAGCACGCTAGGTTCTCACTCATGTCCGACTCTTTGTGACCCCATGGACTGTAGCTCACCAGGCTTCTCTGTCCATGGGATTCTTAAGGCAAGAATACTGGAGTGGGTTGCCATGCCTTCCTCCAGAAGTTCCTGGGTAAAAAATGTTAATAATTGGCTCAAAGAGCTCTAAAATTACCTAACACATCTGATGCACAGTATTTAAAGTATGAGTAAATAAAATAAAGTGGCATATTTAAACCTATCTCTACCCTTTGAGGTAACAAATCCTGTCATTTATGTTTTTTTAAACTCATTTACTCACAATCACTTTTCCTCATCTCTAACCATATTTCCTCCCACAATAGCCTTAGCACTTCGACTAAATGCAGACTTCACTTCTATAACCACAGAATGTCTTTTTAAATTTTTATTTCCTTTTCCTTCAAATGGTGGTTAAATTGATCTCAATGAGATTTTGAAGGTATATAAATATAAAACAATCTACCAAACTTTACCAAATCAGCAAATTCCTTAAAAATATAAAGTAGATGAACTAAAAATACCAAAATCAGTTAAGTTGAAAAAGAAACCTTATACCAAGAACCATGTACCATCTGCCAGTCCTTCATCCATGAGGATGGCAATGCTATAAGAACAAAAAGCCCTTGTCAATTTTCAAGTAATTGTGATGAGTTGTCTTGAGCTAGCCACCCTAAAGGCTTAAATTTATAGGATGAGTTGCCAAAGCAGGAAAGATGACTTGAATCAGTGATAGATCAGTGTGGCTGACAGCAATAGCTAAAAAAGTAGCCAATAGTTTCACTTTGTGGTGTTTCACAAAGGAACTTCAAAAAAGAAAATTAAACATCAGGCTACAGGTAATAACATTAAAACACCAAAAAAACAAAGTGATACAATTCTGAGTTAGACAAAGCAATTGAAATGGACACTACACAAAAACAAAAGCAATCTGATTAAATGGAGCTCCTGCGCCCCTGCCTGCAACACGCAAATGCTTGAAGTACAGGACAGAGTGGGCGCCAGATGCCAAGATCAGGACATTCTCTGGTACTGGTCAAGCCAATCCAACTATCGTAGCAACCATCTCGCGTTTTCATGGTACATATGCAATAAAACATTAACAAAGGTATTACTCAGTCACATTTTACTTACATGATTGAACACCACAAAGCACAAAATTGCCCTAATTCTAGCTTCTGGGATTATATACTGTCAGACCATTCAAACACACACTTACAGAGGTGTAAGAATTCTTGTCTACTGCAAGAAGTCACTTCTATGAAAAACAGTATAGAGATGCGTAACTTTACTTACTTGCTTTCTTATGCAGTAACTTGTGAGTTGCCCAACTTCCTTTAAAACATTCCTAAAAAGAACAAACATGAAAATCAGTGTCACCTTCCTTAACTGGAAACATTTTAGTCATTGTTATATTTCAATTTTATGTTACCAAATTATTTTGAAGTATTTGAAAAGAACCCTGAACCAATGGAGCAATCACACACTGCTGCTGCTGCTGCTGCTGAAGTCGCTTCAGTCGTGTCCGACTCTGTGCGACCCAACCCCATAGACGGCAGCCCACCAGGCTCCCCCATCCCTGGGATTCTCCAGGCAAGAACACTGGAGTGGGTTGCCATTTCCTACTCCAAAGCATGAAAGTGAAAAGTGAAAGTGAAAACGCTCAGTCATATCCAACTCTTAGCGACCCCATGGACTACAGCCTACCAGGCTCCTCTGTCCATGGGATAGTCCAGACAAGAGTACTGGAGTGGGGTGCCATTGCCTTCTCTGAATCACACACTAGGAGGAAAAAAAAAATGAGGAAAAATTTACAGATTCCTCCATGATTTATAGTAGTTTGATTCCCAGTTCATCATCTATCACTATTATGTTAGTATATCCCAACACAGATAACCATTTTTAAAATGAATTTTATGTTCTACAGACAATGCAGTAGTTTTAAATGCTTGTTCAGGGCTATATATAATATCTTATATGTCCAAATATTCAAATGCAGTTTGAGACTGGAAACTGAACATCTTTAATGTTTAATGATACCATCTAGGCTGAGTATTCATTTCACTGTATCAATTCCTATAGTGCAATACTTGACTTTTTCAGACCACCGAATCCTTTGAGAATCTTGGGAAAGTAACCATTCTTCTCCACAGGAAAAAATGTATCTATGCACATATAATGTACAGAGTGCCCTGCAGATATAACATGCACTGTATATTGATACTGGAGAAGGAAATGGATGAATGAATGGACGTGTATGCATATGTTTATATGTACACAGGTGCTGGGCATTCAGTAGTAAACAATATAGGTCCATTGGAGACAAATATTACATGGCTAATTACACGATTAAATACATAGTTTAATCCTAAGGAAGCCTACGGGCTTCCTTGATGGCGCAGATGGTAAAAAATCTGTCTGTAACACAGGAAACCCAGGTTCGCTCCCTGGGTCCGCAAAATCTCCTGGAGGAGGAAATGGCGACCCACTCCAGTATTCTTGTCTGGACACTTCCGTGGACAGAGGAGCCTGGTGGGCTACAGTCCATGGGGTCACAGAGAGTCAGACACAACTGAGCGACTAACACTTTCACTTTCCTAAGTCCTAAGGGCTAAAAAGTAAAATACACAGAAGAGGTAGAACACAAGAACTAAATACAGAGGCAGGGGTCAGATCACACTGAAGAGTCTGCTCTATTCTAATGATAACGGAAGCCATGAAAGGGTTTTAAACAAAAGAACAACCTGATAACTTGGTTATGCATCCCTGATCTCCATCAACAAAACCAAAATTAAAACTCCTGTTAGTACACAGAATGGTTCTGAAGAATTCCAAAACACTGGCTTTTAATACAGGCAATCCTTGCTATGCATAGTAGTATAGAACCATTAAAAACCATTGTACAATCTGTAACCATAAAAAGCAACCTTCAAAATCAACCAGAAAATTGTTTCATGATCTTTAAAACTTTTTGCCAAAACATTAAAAACTCTCTTACTCTAGGTTATAATGTACAGGAAACTCGAAAAATTTGTTTAGTATACTGTAATTTAAAACATTAGATATGTTGAAAATTAGAGTACTTTACTTTTTTATTCAAAAACTTATCAGATGTACGGCAGAAACCAACACAATACTGTAAAACATTATCTTTCAATTAAAAATAAATAAGATGTTGAAAAAAAACTGATCAGGACTAATCTAAACCTGTGTGCCTTCTTCTCACTGAATAACTCAGCAGATGGAGTGAGCATCTTTTTCATGCTTGGTATACTTTCTAGGTTTGCAACAGCTTCCAAATTGTATTCTTTGTACTTTCAATACCTCTGAGAGTTCCTTTAATGTAAAGTTTTTATTGATGTTCCTTCCCTGAAGACATTATTGATTCCTTTCATCACAATCATTTTCCTCATTTATAATAACCAGCCTGTTTCTGAGTTCCTCTGACTGCATGCCTAGAGTCTCTAGAATGGTGGGCATTCATTCGGTCAACATCCCCACAGCCAGCTATTTCTTCTACAATTCCATTTATGTTCCACTTAGGTTTCACATCCAGCAGTAACACCTAGCATTTCTTTGTTGCATTTTCTTCTTAGCCAATTCCTTTTTTCAAATGATTCATTTTTGTAAAGTGTCATATAAGTTTATCACTGGAGAACAAGAAAGCTAGGCAACTACAGGCTCTGCTGTCTACAAGAGAACCAAGTGACAGATGCCCAGGGACCAATCACTGACAGGCTTTGAAAAAAGTAGAGGGGCCAGTCGCTCACTAATCAAGATGCAGGGCTGTGATTTCCAAGGTCATCTGAGGAATGAATAGCTAGCGGTAAAGTCTCATGTACTTCACGTCATTACCTGTGTGGTTGGGAGACTGGTTTTAACTAATCTGTGGTAACTAAATTTATGCACATCAAAATTACAAAATAAGATCTTCCTTTATATAATTGGCAACCTGATACAACCTATTTATAAAGCTTTTCTAAATAGGTTATGTGAACAAAATACTTTTGCCTCACCCAGCATCTTTTTTTACCCTCACAGAAGCTGACGCATATTTCCTTAAATAAAATAACATCTCTATCCCAACTGATTCAATTTAGAGAACACAGAAGTTTACATACCAATTTAAATCAAGAAAGGGAGGGGGAAAGATCATCAGAGAGGAGAGGTAAAAGAAGCATTTAAAATGTTACAAAAAATCCACCGCCTGCTTATTACTAAGGATAATACATACTTCATAAAGGGCTTATAAGTAGGAACAACTTAAAACTCACATGATTTTCTAAACCAAGTTTCAGGCAATGGCAAAAATCATGGACTTTGAGGTCAGACCTGTACCTTAGCTTGATCACTTATAAGTTGTACAACATAGAGGAAAAAATCTTAATATCTTTAAGTCCCACTTTCCTCAACTGTAACATAGGGAAAACTGTGTAAAAATGTGTGGTCAATAACAAGTGCTCAATTCTAATTATTATCCATTTTATTATTTTTAAAAGCAATTTAAATTTGGAATTTGAAAAGATGGTACACCTATATACCTTCAATGTGTGCATCAACCCTGCCCTGAATTCTTAGCTGATGAAAACTTACGGCCATTAGGCAGCTAGTGATGACTGTGGGCTTTGTAGCTAATGAGCATCACCATTCCGGCTTCCCTCATGGCTCAGTCGGTAAAGAATCCGCCCACAGTACGGGAGACCTGGGTTTGACCCTGGATTGGGAAGATTCCCTGGAGGAGGGCATGGCAACCCACTCCAGTCTTCTTGCCTGGAGAATCCCAGGAGGAGGCTGGCGGGCTACAGTCCATGGGGTCTCAGAGTCAAAAACAACTGAGCGACTAGGTACAGCCCAGCACCACTGTTCAGGGAACCTGCACATCACGGAAGGGGATCCAAGAGTGGGAACAACCTCAAGTTTGAACAGACTTTCCGGCCAAAGCAGCAAAGAACACCAAGAACAACAAACAGCGTGCCAGTTCAAGGGGTGTGAGCACAACCTGTGACTAACCTTGGGCAGAGTTATACGCTATGCAGATGCAAAAGCAAATAGGAAGGCAGGTTTGGGTTTGTTTTGTTTTGTTTTGTTTTGTTTTTTTAAATTTAAAAAACACTGAGCTTGGGAACTCCCTGGTGGTCCAGTGGTTAGGACTCAGCGCTTTCACCGCCGTGGGTCAGGTTCCATTCCTGGCCAGGGATCTAAGATCCTACCAGCTAGGCGGCATGGCCACAGAATAGCACTGAGCAGAGACATCAGGAGCCACGCTGCAAAGGAGACAAAAGTCAGACTCATGGACTTCGTGGAGCTCGGAGGAACCACTGAGCTGGCGATGAGTTTACCATCCTCCCCCACCAAAATCACCAGGAGTAACATGGAGGTGAGCACCAGGGCACACAGAGTGGTCCAGAAGCCTTCCAATTCTGGCTCAAGGAACAGAAAAGGCAACCCCTAGTGCTCAGAGTACAGCCCACCTTCTCTTCTCGTCCCTGTCCTCTCACACCCCAAACCCCAAGTGAACCCAAAACATGAGCGTGTAGGAACCAAAGTGCTGAGCAGGAGGTATCTCTTTCATCAGTAAAGCTGCAGTCCAGATAGGATGGGGCCAAACCCCTTTACTTTCTTCTGTCTGTGTCCTCCTATCATTTGGCCCAGACAAAGGCACAGTTGTGACATACAGCAAAGGTAGGTACCTACAACCCCAGCTTTCTGGCCAGAGGACCAAAAACGAGAATTCCCAAGGAAGGAGCTCCCTAAAATGACCCCATCACGTTGTTCATAATACGAACTACTGATGTGTGTGAGAACAGAACTAGCAGAGACCATCATTCAGGTCTCAGGGACAGGTGTGAATGGCGCTGCAGAGGCTTTGAAAACTGCACGGACACTGGAACCAAAGAAGGCAGGTCAGGACTTGCAGGCTGAACCTAACCAGATGAGTTAGTGGCCAGCTAAAACTCAAAATATCAACATTCTCCACAAGATTTAAACAAGACTCGAGATTTCATAATATGCAAAACTTCCCACAGGATACAATCTAAAATTATCCAGCATATAAAGAACCAAGACAATCTCAATTTATAAGGGAAGTGAGTCAACAGACACCAGTGCTAAGCTGACACCAATGTTGGCATTAACTGACAGAATTTAAAGCAGCTATTATTAAAACGCTCCAACAATCAACCAAAAACACTCTTATACCAATGGGAAAAAAGAAAATATTCCCAAAGATATACAGAAAAACCAAATGAAAATTATAAAACCGAAAAATACAATAGCTAAGCTTCCCTGGTGGCTAAGCTGATGAAGAATCTGCCTGCAATGCAGGAGACCTGGGTTCCGTCCCTGGGTTGGGAAGATACCCTGGAGGAGGGAAAGGCTACCCACTCCAGTATTCTTGCCTGAAGAATTCCATGGATAGAGGAGCCTGGCAGGCTACAGCCCAAGGGGTTACCAAGAAAGAGTCAGACCCGACTGACTAAACACAGCAGCAGCATCCAGTAGCATAATGGAGATGACAGGAAAAATTCAGTGAACTTAAAAGACCAAAGAAACTATCCCATTTGAACACAGAAAAGATTAAAAAAATAATAAAAATAAAAAACAGAGCCTCAGGACCAGTATGACAATAACAAAGAAAATTACTAAGGATAAAGAGGAAAATTACGTAATGATTTTTTTAAAAGGTCAAATAACTAAGATGATATAACAGTTTAAATTGTATATATCCACAGAGCTTCAAAATACATAAAGCAGAAGGTAACAAAAGTGCAAGATGAAACAAAAATCCACAATACGGTTGGAAACAAAAATCAACCACCACTCATAATAAAAACTCTCAGTAAAATAGAAGAGAATTTCCTCAGCTTGATAAAGATTATCTACAAAACGTCTACAGGTTACAGCAAGCCCCCTATATACAAACAAGTTCCGTTCCAAGAGCAGGTTTGTGAGTCCAATAGTTAGCGCAAGCACCCAATTAACACAATCAGCTATGCAGTACTGTACTGTAATAGGATTATAATACTTTTCACACAAATAATACATAAAAAAAAAACAAAAACAAAAAATGCAAAAAAATCATTTCTAATCTTATAGCACAGTACCTTGAAAAGTACAGTAGTACAGAACAACAGCTGGCACACAGGGGCGGGCACTGAGTAAACGCGCAACAAGAGTTACTGACAAGGAGGCAGCGGCGGCGAGAGACGGCAGAGCGGAACGGTCGCCAGCAGCAGCACGGAGGGCAGCTGCAATTTCACTCATGCTTGACACGGATGGCACAGGTTCTGGCTCCTTGATGTTTTCAGTTCTATCTACTCTCTTAAAACTACAATCCAGCAATGTCTAGGCAGTATCTCTTTTTTTTCCTATCACAGACAAGCCGGAACACTGGACAGCATTTTGCAACCTTCATGTACCGTTCTTCGTTTGGGTCCTATGCCTCAAAAACTAACAGCGCCTCCTCAAATAAAGAAAATCCCCTTGCCATTTCCCATGTTGTGAATCTCTTTGGTTCTTCAATTACTTCTTCCTCTTGTCTCTCTTGGTCCTTTCTCTGGGCCTCCGATTCCATCAGGTCTTCATTAGTAACCTCCTGATGTTGCATGGCAACAGTACTTTACAGTAAAGTAAACAAAAGCACAGCCTCGTGTGGAGGACGCATGTGACAATGTACACCAGACACATGAATTTAAACACAAGTGGACGTGCAAACATACGTTCATATCTTTTAAAGTTTGCAACTCTCCAAGGTTCGTATGTAGGGGGACTTACTACACAGAAAGCTAAGTGAATGGAGTTGTACAAGGAAGGAAAAGTAATTATACCGTAACAATAATACATAATACTTATGTAGAGCCTACTATGTGCTAGTCACTATTCCAACTACTTTACATATGTTAAGTCCTAAGAATCCTATGAAGTAGATACTATATATACAGTACTCATTTTACTGATGAGAAAAGTTGAGCCACACTAAATGACCTACCTGCCCAAGGTCACACAACTATTAAGTGGCAAGTAGACTACATGACTCAAAACCACTTTACAAGTCAGAAGAGAGCCACATGGCATGTGAGGAGTATAACTGCCAAACTCTCTTCCTCCATCACAGGAAACCTAGTGACAAGGCCTAAACCAAATAATCAAGACAGAGAAATACACCATGTCTTTTAGAGATATGGAATTGAATGCCAAAATAATCAGTTTAAAGTGGTGGAAAGAAAACCAAATTCTGGGGATATAACGTACAACACGATGAGTATAGCTAACAATATTGTATATTTGAAAGTTGTTTAAAAAGTTCTCATCACAAGGGAAAAAAACTGAAACTGTGAGGTGATGAATAATAACTGAACTTATTGTGGTAACTGTTTCACAAAGTATACAATATCTAATTATTATGTTGTATACCTTAATGGGCTCCCCTAGTGGCTCAGTAGTAAAAAGAATCCGCCTGCCAATGCAGAGGACCTGGGTTCAATCCCTGGGTTGGGAAGATCCCCTGGAGAAGGATATGGCAACCCACTCCAGTAAGAATCCCATGGACAGAGGAGCCTGGCGGGTTACAGTCCATGGGGTCACAAAGAGTCGGACACGACTTAGTGACTGTACAACAATACCTTAAACTTATTCAATGTTCTGTCGATTTCTCAGTAACAATTGAAAAACTAACACCAGGTTAAGAGATACCTGGTATTAGAATATTTGTTTCTAAGCCATATGCATGTGTTTTCAAGAATCAAAGCCATATTGAATACATAATAACTGGCATAATCTCTAAAATGTCCAGTGCACATATATTTAAGTTCCTTTTCTACAGCCAGTATTTTAAGCTGAATGCCGTTTTCCAGCTGCAGGAAGATTCTCTCTAAAAGACAAATTGTTTTCTGAGTTAAGGCATCTTGTCACTTAAAGTAGATTTAAACCAATTAATACAGCATTAAGGCAATGTGTTTATACTTTCTGCTCACAGTGTGACCAACTGGACAGCCTACTCTTTGCTCCACAACTGGGTATCCCCCCAGTGGCCAAAATACACAGCTCGTCTCTTTCAACCTCTTCCTGGGGGACGTCACCTTATGGTGAACAAGGCTTGTCAGGCAAGCATCAGCAAAGACAATCATGTTATTCTTTCTTTTCTCATCAATCTCACATCCTTCCTAATGTTGTCGTTCTTGTGACTCACCTCTTACAGTGGGCACATCTAAACATTCAGCATTATTTGTTGACTGTTCCAAGTTTCTCCATTCAGAAGGTAATGTTATTTACAACATGACAACATCCAAAAATTCAATCATCAAATCTTCTTGAATTTTAAATAAACAAAGAATTTTTTATTCTAATTGCAAATGCATACCATCTGGAGTGTATCAGAGTAGGTGCCAAGTTTTTCTTTTTACCCCTACTGATCACAGAACTCTTGTAAAAAGAAATCTAGAACTCTTTAGTATTTAAACAGAAAAAGAGGGGCTCTGACTGGGACAGGAGCAGGAGGTGGTACCACTCTGACCTATGCCCAATTTCATACATATCTTATCTTTCAAAGCAATTAAGCTTCAATAATCAGATGCCTTCCTCCTCTCCATTCAAATCATACTTTCCTTCAAGAGTTCAGAAGATAACAACAAATGATTTTAAATACAACGTTTTCTGTAAAACTCCTCCTGTTCCCCAGTGAGAAATGACACATCCTCTAAACCCTTTAGCATGTACTGCCTCTACAATTCAATTAATAATCTATTTCATGGTGATCTCTCTTAATTTGATTCTCTAATAAACTGTGAACCAACTAAAAGCAATGTAAGTTTTTTAAAGGAACCATATTTCAAAATGATTCTCCTTGATTGTCACTTCATACTGGGGAAAGTAAAAAGCCCAAGATGATGTGCAAAGACCAACAGTTAAGTTTTGGTTCCCACCATAAGTATTCATGGTAAACTATTTTCTTTTCATATCTACTCTAAAAAGTCACAGCTATGGAAAAACTGCCAAGATTTAGAAATAACCCTCCTTGATTCTATTTCGGGGCGGGGGGGGGGGGTGGGGATTAACAAGATTATCAACTTACTCCTAAAAAAGCAGAACATGTTTTACATTTTTCAGACTACCTGGTGTTCTAAAGCTTACAGTGCACTGGATCAATGTCAAACCATGTCAATTTCTCTCCCAATTAAAATTTCAATGTAGCTATCATCAACCATTAATAAACATGCTGAAATTCATCACATTCACTGAAAAGCAGCTATTCAAATAAATAGCCCTGTATTTTCCTCAGAGGATTTCAGAGTGTTTTGTACTTGGTTTGTGAGACCTACATCAAATCCCACCTTTTTAATAAGAGGACTAATAGGATTATTCTCATTAAATAAACTGAGGAACTGTCTCACAAAACAGCTTACCTAGCTAAAGACTTATATTTCAAAATATATGAATATTTGAGGAAATGAAGGAATCAAAGTATTCATAATAAATACTTCTCAGGACACCCACCATCCTCTTACTTGCTGAGGCCATGAAGTAACAAGGGCACAGTCTTCAAGACCCCTGACAGCATCAAGTACATTCTGTGCCTCCTAGTAACTCTTGAAGACTGAACACTGTTCCTTCCTTATACCACAATCTCATTCTTCTCCCATTTCTTTACCTGACTAGGACCACTCAAAACCCGTGAGTGACTTATTCTCCACACCATGAAGAATCAACCTCTGACTCTTACCTGAGCAACCTTTCCTTCCTTATCTCTGAAAAATGTACCAACAACCTAACTAAACTAGGATGAGAGTTCCCCCAGAGAATACCACACTGTCCTTTCCCTTGCACGACCTCGTCTATCTGTTCCTGACACTCATATTCACATCTTGTCCTCACAAGTTTTAACCTATCCCTTCAGTCTGTTACAAATGCTACCTTCATAAAGTGTCCACACCATACCTCATCCCACCCCATGCCTAACAACAGGGCACATGTATTTATTCAGCACTTCTTTGACAGCGCTTTGTCTCACTACCCTGCTTTCCACCTATTTCACTGCACCAAAGCACTGGCTACAGAGTACCTACTAAAACTAGAATGGTTAAGTTTTTACCCCACTTTTTCTTAACACCAAGAGATATCTACCAAGTTGTAGGAGCTGATATGGGGTAATACGGTTCTCAGTCCTGAACAGGTCCTCGAATCACCTGGAAAATGTTTCTTTTAAAATACTTATGCTGTTCTCCACAAGTTAAGCAGAACAGTGGTTATCAGGGCTGCGTGGAGCAAGCAAAAGAGAGCTGTTTAATGAGCTGTTTCAGTTCTGCAAGATTAAAGAAGTTCTTGAGATATGTTCTACAACAATGCAAATATAATAAACACCACTGAAAAGTACCCATAAAAATGGTTAGGATAGTAACGTCTCTATGTGTTCTTTACCTGTAGAAAAAAGAAATTCATTTTTAAATAAGTTAAGTTACAAAGCTGTATGTTATACAAAACAATGATTCTGGTTTTGTTTCAAAAACATAAAAACAACAAGTAACACATGAATGCTGACCGTATGCCAAGCACTGATTTAGGCAGTACTATATGCACCGTTAATCCTCACAACTCTACAGGGTAGATTCTATTATTTCCTATTTAACAGATGAGAAAACTGAAGCACAGAAAAATTAACACGTTAAAAAAAGCCCACACAGCTCATTAATGGCAAAGCCAGGTTTTAAATGCAGGCTCTCTTGAGACAGTTTCCATGCTCTTAACCTCTATGTAATAAATATATAAAAGTCTGAAAAGATAATAAACCAAACTGTAACACACTCTTAGGATACGATCATGACACAGCTTTTACTTTAAACACTTCTGTTTTAAATTTATGCAAAGATCATGCACTGCTTTTTATAACAAAAAAACAAATGGAGGTATTTACATTTAAAAAAAATATACTCAGTGGAATACAAAGTCTCTGGCCCTGCTAACAATCATTTTATTTCCTTGTATTTCTGTACTCAGACTCTTCACCACTGCAAGGCTGTGGTTACTTGCTGTAACACACATGCCTCAGCTTGCTCCTACTTCCATAAACATCCTTCCCCTGGAGAGAATGTCCTCTCCTCCTTGCTAACAGACACCTTTTTACTTACCTTTTTATTTATTTTTTCCAGTGTACCCAAATCCATTTCTTAACCTCTCCTGCAGAAGGCCTTCTAGGACCTTATCTATACCATTTTGCACCTTTTTATTACGCTGCTTTGAAAAACTGCCCATTAGCAGTTTTATTTGTGTCCTCCAGAGCCATCAGCACACTTTCTTGAAGATCTCAGTACCTTTCTTCTCGAGGCAGGGACTCCAGGCAGTGGCTCAGTATGGAGCATACTGAGCAGGCAGAACTAGATTTCTAAAGACATTCCTACCAGAAACAAGGGCTCATTGGAGACAGGCTGGATTCCAGATCTGGGACAGGGAAGCTGCAAGGTAAACCTTGTTTGTCTTGGGCCAGAGAGCTAGGGAACAATCAGAAACTATTGGAGGAAGGTCAAAAGGACACAGAATCCACTGTCCTTCAAAGGCACTATGGTAGGTAGTTAATTACAAAGTGAAAAACAGCGTACAGTGAGCAGGCAGCACCTCCTAACCAAGCGATCACATTTAGGAGCGCCTCCTGATGTGACAGAATATGAAGCACACAGCATCACTCACGAGTCCTGTCAAGTGAATCCTGACAGAACAGACAGGGGATAAAAGAACAACTTAGAGACACTACGAGGAAATAATCAGATAACCAAGAACGTGTGCACTCTGTTAGACAACTGACTAGTCTCTTCAAAAAGCCAGCATCATGAAAATAAAGATGAAAGGACTGTTCTATACTAAGAAATGTAACAATCACACGCTACTTGTGAGCTTTGAAAGGATCCTGGTTCCAAAATTAACCAAGAACACAACTACTGAAGATGTTCAGGAGATAACTGATAAATTCAAATAGGATTGACTATTAGGAAATATTAGGGAATTCTTGGCAATATTCTTACAGGTAATCATGGTACTGTATTAATAAGTAAGAAAGAATATCCCTGTCATTAGAAGATACATGCTGAAGATGGTTACATGTAACCATGTAATGAATGGGTAAGGTGTCATGTTGTCTGTGACTCAAAAATTTTCAACTAATACATATACAAATGCAATACACATAAGAACTCATAAATAAAGCAATTAGAGCAAAATATGTAGGTGACGGTATACTGCAATTAGTTATAAGACTCTTCTTTAAACTTTTCTATGTTTGAAAATCATCACAGTAAAAAGCTAGGGATACTCAATCAAGTTATAAAATAATTAAAAGAAAAAAATTCCTTGTCTATACTTTCACTTAGCACCTCCAGGTCATTTAACTTTTTTTTTTTTAAGTACTTCCTGTCCATACAAGTAACCTCTTGGCCTCTTGAGGACAGTAAATTTTAGCAGGTTTGCAGATGCAAAAATAGCCCAACAAATGTTGTTATTCATAAGTAACACAACAGGCAAAATCCAAAAATGTCTATTAATGTCAAGTCCTAGATAGGATATGGAACAATATAAAGTTTCTCCTAATGGGAGAATAAGCACAATCACACTGGAAAAAATTCTGGCTCAGTCAAAACATAGCTGAATGCATACATAACCCATGACCCAAGAACTTTTCCCCTGGTTGTACACCCAAGAGAAACTCTTGCACATAGGCATCAGGAGCTAAGTACAAGAATGTTTAGAGTAGTACTGTTTATAATAGTAAAAACCTAGAACAACCCAAATTTCCATCAACAAAGGAATGAATAAACTGATACATTAATTCACAAATACTATACAGCAATGAAAATGAAAGAACGAGAGCGACACGCAACAAGGGTGAATCTCAAGAACAGAATATAAAGCAAGCAAGTTGCAGAAGAATACGTGCAATGATTTATAAAACTTTCAGAAACATCAAAACGAAACAATGCGTATCTAACGAATCAAATACATGGAAAAGCAAATGAATGATAAAGGCAGCTCAGAACAGGGAGTACCTCTAGGGTGAGAGACACATAGGTGCTTTCTGGTTTTACTTGCTTCATTAATATATTCTTTCTAATAATTCAGGTGGTTAAATACAGATGCATTTACTGTACCATGTTTCTTTAGATACTGTGGTTGACTTACTGTTAGTTTTTTATTCTATTCAACATCTAATAAAAACAAATGAGTTTTAAAAAAAAGTACAGATCCTGATTTTAAGGTACTTAAGAACCTCAATTCAAAAGCAATATTAAATCACATAATACCTCCATTTATATTTTCCTCTACATTTTAGTAGTGAACTATGCAAGGTTATCAGTATTCAAATAGTTAAGCCCATCACTAGTACCCGTTAGTGAAATAATCAGTAAGAAAATAAATGCCCAGTCAGAGAGGGGGGGAAGAAGTCATGTTACATCTAAAACCTAATGGCATTTACAACTTACCTATTTTACTAAATGATCTGAGCTCATGGCTTGATTGATAAGGCAGGGCAACCTTCAGAATCTGATGCAAAGGGCTGCCCCTTTGCACCTTTTATCAAGGCAGGAACAATTAATACAAGTTCTCAACAGAGATGGAAACGTCTCTGTTGCCTGCCACTTTATGATAAGAAAATTGCTAAAGTCACAAAATCTCACTTATACCCTACCCACTCTTGAGAGGCCTGAGCCTATGACCTAGACAAAGGCCACAGTAGCAGACCCCATGACAGGGATTTTAGGAATGCCTTCCAACAGACACCACAGAGCTCTGGTATATCAGGAAGAAGTCCCCACTGAACCTGGCTATAAAACAGACAGATTACTGGGGGAAAAAAAAAACAAAAACAGAACTTTTAAAAAAGAATAGTCAGAACACCTTAACATGAGACCTATCCTCTTAATAATTTTAAGTGTCGATATAGGTACAGTGGTACAGAACAGATCTCTAGAGCTTATCCATCTGCAGGACTGAACTTAAATGCCTATTGATTACTAACTCCCTATTTCCCCCTTCACCCATTCCACTCTTTGAGCCTATGAATTTAAACAATTTCAGGTACCTCGGGTTAAGTGTAGTCACTTTTGATGATTGGCTAATTTCTCTTGGCACAAAGTCCTCCAGATTCATTCATGTTGTGGCACACTGCAAAATTCCCTTCTTTGTTAAAACTGCCTAGTATTCCATTATATGTTTATGCCACATTATATTTACCCATTTATATATCCATGTTGTTTCCACAACTTAGCTACTGTGAAGAGTGCACAAAAAGAAAAATCATTTGCAATGAACAGTTGAGAGGACGTTTCAGAGGTCCCTGTCCCACGTTCAACTATTGCAGCTAAATACACACACTGAGAAAGGCGGACCTAGCTTACTGGGTGTGTTAAACTGTTCTTTATTCAAAGTCAGACCCAAGGCTGATACCAATCAAAGGAAAAAAAAAAAAGATTTACAATTGTTGAGCTGACCAAGCATGAATAAGCACATGCTTCATGTTAAAACTGAGTCAAGAAAGGTTCAAGATCAAGCAGAGAGGATGGCTATACCTATATTTTGTTTCATTAGAACTTTAACATGGAGAGAGATCTCAACGGTTGCTCTATAGCACATTCCTGCCCATGTTACATCTACTAAATGGATTTCCTATTAATACCAGGGACAACTCCTCATTTATACAGGAGCCACCACGCTACTGCTTCTCCCTCCTATCTAGAGCTGGGTATGTGTTTAGCCACAGGCTTACGTGTTTGTCATCCCCACCAAATTAACTAAGACCAAACTAAATATTGTGCAAGTATGCCAAACCTGAAAAAGACTCACCAAAAAAAAAAAGGAAGAAAAAAATAAGTGACTAACACTTCTGTCACAAACTAAATGAACAGTATAAGCTCATATCTACTTCCAATAGCCCTTCAATCTCTAAAACAGTAACTCGGAGTTAAAGATTGGTTAAACTTTTGATTATCTACCAACCAAATGATGTTTGCTTTTTACAAGTTCTACAATAAAAATATAATTCATGCCAAGACTCCAACATAAACATTTATAATACAAGCATGTCAGTTAAAGGAGATCTCCACCAGGAGGTTCTCAAACTATTAATAATCCATTAACTACACTGTGAGAACTACCAGCACCTCAAGGTGGGTTCAATCCTTGGTTTATATACCAGCCCCACCATTACTCTATACTCTCAAGTAATCAAAATGATTTAAAATTTCACAAGAACGTTTACTGCAAAACAGTTAAACAGCAGCTAAAAAATTAAAAAGAGAGTAAATTCAACCATACATGAGTAAATACAGGACAGTACATCTATCACATAAAATATTATTCAGCCATTACAAAGGATAATGTAAATGGAGCCATTATACACATTCCAAATGTATTACTTAAGACATAAAAGAGAGAAAATTCCCTAAGATTATGTATATGATCAAGCCATTTTGATAAAAATGCATACAAGTATATGCACATGAGTGTATGTAGGAATACATAAATGTTTGTAAGACTACCCATCAAAAGACTTACAGAAATTATCACCAAGCAACCTTTCACCTGTATTTTCGAATTTTTCTACAATAAAAGTTATTTTTAAGGAAAAAAAAATCACAACTAGATATTGCTATCTTACAGCAATATCTAGAAATAGTGTGAGGTAATGTAAGGAATTTTAAGAAAATCCCTAGGAATGTCAGGAACTTTGTTATCAAAGGAGAAAGTGTTTTAGAGGACAGGGCTACATTTCAAAGACCTACATATTAGAAGTGCAAATCTTTTCTCACTTTTCCACTCCAACATACGAGATGCCCACCCACTCATTTTCTTATTGAAGATCCAGGCAGTCACTTTACATGGCCACTACTTCTGTGAAAGAACCTATTCCAAGAATTTGTGCAAAACGTTCATAACAAATAAGACTCCTCCTCAAACATTTTAAACCTTCCTTATGGCTAGCTACAATGGTAGTAGACATAAGGCATGTGCAACAACACTATTTACTGAACACAGTGTTGAGGCGCTTTGCACGCTCTTATTCACCTTCCCCTCAACTATAAGGATCCTGGGTGCATCATTAGCGCTCTCTTATAAAACAGGACACAACCTACTCAAAGACATGGTCGCAAAAAACCCAGGTAAGACTCCAAACCCAGGCTTCTTCCTTTTAAGTGCTTACGCATTATGAAGGGCTGCAAATCACTCAGGTGCTTCTCTGCAGATCCTTTAAACTACAGTCAAGATAGTATCTGCCCTGGGGTGTTCACTAAGGGCCTGACTGCTCTTTGCCTTTCCTTCTCAGGCCTAATGACCATTTTTCTTTCATTTAATGAACTGAGTGCTTACTGTGTACAAGGTACTTACGAGAAATACAAAAATGAGTACAGCACAGCCTCCATCCCAAAAAACTCTTACAAACTCTTTGGGACTATGAGTAAACTACTAAGCTACTATTAAACCTAGTCAACTACTACTGAATAAGACGGATACAGCTATAAAGAAATACCATGAAACATCACAAACTCCTGTAAAGCTCAATTTCAAGTGAAATAGGTTTTACTCATTAAAATACAAAAAACTGTCTTAAAATTAAGCATCTTAAGTAAAGACATTCCTATCTTCTTAAGCATAAATACAGTATAACGATAAAAAGAGCTAACATTGATTAAATGTATTGCTACGCTAGGTGTTTCATTAATACATACAAACCCTGAGGTTGGTACTATTCAAAGCCCCATTTTAAAGGCTGTAATGGGACCTCCCTGGTGGTACAGTGGATGAGAATCCACCTGCGAATGCACAAGAAATGGGTTCGGTCCCTGGTCCAGGAAGATTCCAAAAGCCACAGAGCAGCTAAGCCCAGTGCACAACTACTGAGTCTGTGTTCTAGGGCCCAGGAGCCGCAACTACTAAAGCCTGGGTGCGCTAAACCCAGTGCTCTGCAACTAGAGAAGCCACTGCAATGAGATGCCCACTTGCCATAACTACAGAAAGCTGCTGCGCAGCAACAAAGACACAGCAAACAAAAATAATATAATTAATGTTAAAAAATGAAAGGTTATAACAAAAAACAAAGATTACCTGCCTAAAGCACACAGCTAGTAAGTAACAGAACTGTGATTCAGTTGTGGCAGTTTACTTCTTTATTCTGGCTTCCCTGGTGGCTCAGCGGTAAAGAATCTGCCTGCCAATACATGAGATGAGGGTTCCATCCCTGGGTTGGGAAGATCCCCTGGAGGAGGAAATGGCAACCTACTCCAGTATTCTTGCCTGGAAAATTCCATGGACAGAGGTGCCTGGGGGGTTGCAGTCTATGGGGTCCCAGAGTCGGACACAACTGAGCATGCATGAATGCACCTCTTTATTCTGCCTTTTGACTCAAGCATTTATTGACCTCCTATTACACGCAGAGCATTGTATTGAGAAATGAGGAGAGGGCAGTGAGAGTTTATTCATGATGCTCACCTTCTGATTGAAAGACAGATAAACAAAAATCAAATGATCAGACTGTATAAAATGTTATAAAGGAAATAAGGTGGTGTGACAGGATAACCAGAAAAGACTTACTTCTGTTCTTATAGTTTTGTTCACAGTTTATTCCCAAAGACGAGCTGGTCAGACAATCAGCCTGGGGACCACAGAAGCAAGGAGAAGAGAAAAGACTGACCACTGCTAGTGAAGATGATCAGAGAAGTGGCAAGGAGAAGCCCCAATTTCATCATAAATGTGGAAACTGGCTTAGTGATTGAACAAGGTCTCAAGCTGGGACTGAAAGAACATTTATGATTTCAGAAGACAGGTGATATTCCGTGCAAAGGAACAAGTATAAATACAGACTCTGGTTAAAGCAAGAGAATAAAGCTGGACTCAGAAGAGGTGCCCTAACTATGGGACTAGAATCCTGCAAGTAATGGCAATTCTATTCATTATAGGTGGGGGAGAAGCACAGTCAGATCGCTATGCTAGGGGAAAAATAACTTTTGCATGAAAGGTTTTGTTCCTTTGATTTGTGTGTGTGTGTGTGTGTGTGTGTGTGACTGTTTACTTGCAAGGTGGGAAACTACAATAGAGAAATGAACTAAGAAACTGGTGAGAAATTTTAAAAACTGACTAAAGGAGGAAGCAACAGGAATGAAGAGAGAGAGCTTCAAGCATCAGTCAGGATATATTCAACTACAGGCATAACAATGGAACAAGAAATATACCTGCAGAATCCAACATGAAATACCTACTGTACTAAATATACCCTGCGTGTTTTCACAAATGTGTTGGCATGTTCCCAAAAACCCCAATGAGCCAATGTCCTTTCTACTAAATAATACATGCCTAGGAGAGTATCACCTATCCTCGATGAGTATAGTTTCACAGCATCTTTTCAGAATCTCAACAAGTGTCTGTACATATTATTTCATGTAACATTACAAAACGACAACTTAATTTAAGCAAAACGCAAAACACCACATTATTCTACTCAGAGTACATGATTTTCAAAAACAAATTACTGGATTTTTTTTTTTAAAGTCCAGGTCCCACACAGGCCTCAACAAATCACAGAATTTAAAAATTATTTTAAAGAAACAAAAGGACTCAGACCAGGTTCAGCATGTTGAGAAGTCCCAGTGCTATTTTTAGAAAGAGCAACACTTCTCCAAGTGTAACTTTTTCCAAATGATACTAACAAGGTCAAGGATTATATCCTATCTGAAAACAAGTCCTATACAACATTGCTAGGATCTTTTACAACAACTTATCTTACAAGTGCTGGATCTCCGGGATTTTATTTACATCTTCATTTCACATACAGCTTTATGTTTACACATTTATATTTGAAAGTTATATTTGTGCTTACTGTTCATGTATGTTTTCCTTCTATTCATCTGTGTATATATACACATACATATGTGCTACGCTCTACTGCCAGCCTTAAAAAATACTGCCTTTGTTTTCTTAAGATTTCACATTCGTTGGATACTTTGGGTCTCAGAACAACCTTGTGAAATACATTAGTAAAAACTTCATCTTCCCGTCTGGACAGTGGTGGGACTGGAGCTCAGAAAGATACTCCTGACTAGTTCAAGATCTCAGTCAATGGCAAGGACAGGGCCCTGTCGGTGCCTTTAGACTCTTTGTGCATGCTCTCCTCCCCGCAGGACACTACCAATTTCGTACTTGAATATTCCCGTGCCTCTCTTCAACAAAACTGGATTGTAACGAAAAGCCGTACAAATGCCGCCAGGCCAAAACTCTGAGCGTCTAAATGCAGCCGGAACACTAGGGCTCTTCAGTAAACAAACACCAGCACACGTTTCAGTCCGGACACCATTCAATGCTGGCTTTGCTCCACTGCACAAAACTTATTAAAATACGGCCTTAAAGCATAATCCTTAATGGAACTGTCTTTTTCGCTCAGTGGGAAGTTCAGTTAATCTGAGGTGACTCATATTGTTACCTTACGGTTTTGTAAATCAATAATTCTGAGTGCCAAAGGAAAAGAATGAATTACACAGCTCCCTCTCCATCCGCAACTCCAAAGTTGCTTAAGTGTCAATGTGCGGTAGTAAAACCTAGGGACAGAGGTAGGTGGGGCTGGAGCTAGCATTGCCCGTCTCGGCGCCCCCACCGTTCCAGGTATCCCTTCTCCAAGCCCAGCGGGTCTCTTCGATCCCCAATCCCGTAGGACCACAGTGACTACCCGGCCCCGCAGCCCCCACCGACCAAGACCAGAGCCCCGCCGGGAGCTGCAGCTGTGGCGACTCGCACAGCCAGGGCTGGCCCCTTCCCCGGCGATCCCACCTGTCCCGCGTAGCCCGCACACCTGGCAGCCCCCGCCCGGTCAGAAGATGAGCGTCGAGAACTGGCTCCCAAACGCGGCGCCCTAGGGCGGTCGGGAGACCCGGGGCAACTCCGCTTCCGCCCCCAGCCCACAAGGCAGCACGCCCGCGCCCGCGCCCCCACCCCCGCGGGCGCCCCAAGCGGCCGGGGTCCGCAGGGGCCCCAGATCCCCGGGAGGCGAGAGGGGGCGGCGGCGCGGCAGACTAGGGCGGAGGAGGAAGAGCGGCGGGCGAGCCCGCCGGGGGAAGAGGAGGAGCGTGTCCCGACCGGCCGCGAGGGCAAAGAGGAGAGGGGAGGGAAGCGGCAGCGGGGCCGCGGGGGAAGCGGGAGTCTACCTGCGAGCAGAAGTACGAGCCCTGGATGCCCAGCTTGATGCAGGTGGGGCACTGGAGCTTGGCCTCGCTGCTGCAACCGTCCGTCTCGCACACACGCGTCTCCACCGCCGCCATGCTGCCTGGCTACTGGAGGAGCGCCTCACCGAGGAAGAAGGGGAGGAGGGAGGGAGGAACGGTTGGACAGAGGGAGGGCAGGGGAGGGGAGAGAGGCCGAGCCGGGGGAGGAGCTCGGACTGCCGGGCCTAGGTGCAGAAGGAGGAGGAGGAGCGCGGGGCCTGCCCAGAGTACGCTGCGCGCCCCGCCCCCTCCCCCGCCCCGCGCGCAGCTGGCCCCGCCCCATGGCCTTCGCCCCGCCCCTCAGCCGAGGGCCCCAGCCTCTCGGCCGCCTGTGCGCACGTGGGCCGCAAGGGTACCTGGCCTAGCCCTCGGCCTCTCCGCGCGGTAGCGCTTCTACCTGCCGCGAGCCGGCCCCCGGAGGAGAAGGCCATGCTCGGCCGACTAGGAAAGGCCTTCTCGGTGCCTAACGAGAAATCCCCGGTTGTCGCCTACTGACTGGATCCCAGGGTCCTGAACGTCTGCCGTACTCTCAGGCCGTTGGAAAGGACACTCCACTCTTCTGTGTTGGTCCACCCGGCAGCTCCTTGGAAAAGGAAAGTAACTCCATTTTTACGGATAGTGTCTGCTTTGAGGCCTAAGGACGGCCGCTCATTCACAAAGAAAGGAAGCCCGGGAACTGTTAATGAAGAAGTGTGCTGGGTTTTGTGTCAGCTTTCCCTCGTGCCCTCTTATTTTTCACACCACTCCCCCCTCCATTCGCAAAATACGTGCTAGTGATAGTAACACAACTCCTGAATATTCAATACAGTTTTTTGTATTATACCAGTTGATTGTTTAAGAGGTAAATAGGGGAAGATTGTGTTGATCATGAAATGTCAAAATTGAAAGAAGCTTTAGAGGTCATCTGTTAGGACTTCCCTGGTGGCTCAGACGGTAAAGCGTCTGTCTACAATTCAGGAGACCCGGGTTCGAGCCCTGGTTTGGGAAGATCTCCTGGAGAAGGAAATGGCAATCCTTCTGTCCAACAGTCCAGTACTGTTGCCGGGAAAATCCCATGGACAGAGGAATCTGGTAGGCTACAGTCTATGGGGTCGAAAAGAGTCGGACACGACTGAGCGACTTCACTTTCACTTAGAGGTCATCTAATGCAAACCTAAGTCTCTTCGGCTACATCCCAGGTCTGCCATTTTCTAATTGGTGCTTGAGTATGGTTCTGTCACGAGAGAGGAGAGAGGGACTAGTATTTACTGATCATCAACTTGGTAGTGCAAGTTCATGTGCCCACCTGCACAGTGAGAGCAAAGAAACCAAAGCATTGGAGTTTGGAGCAGAGAAAGGTTTATTGTAGGACTGTGTAAGGAGATGGATGACTCCTTGCTCTAAACCACAGCCCCCCCAAACCACCCCCATCCTCCACCCCCCGCCCCCAACCCTGGCTCCCTGAAGGGTTTTGGCAACACATTTTTTTAAAGCCTGGTGAAGGATGGAGGGAGTTGCAAGGTGTGCAATCAGCTGGTTTACAATTTTCTGATTGACTGAAAGTGAGGTATCTCGGGTAAACGGCCGCCCTAGGTGACATAAGGCCTGGGGCTCTGTGCTCAGGGTTATAAAGTAACATTTTCCATTCTGTGAAGGGTTTTCACATCTGTAAAACAATTCAGGCAGTGTGCATTAAATACTATTATCTGGGTATTTCAGAGAGGAGCTAAAGCAGAGGATTTAGGGAAAGGCCACATGGAAGGCCCCATAGGATCCTGCTCCATTGCAAACTAAGTGCTGAGAACTTTGTGTTACCTAATAAATATTTTTTTAAATCTTTCCAAATTTGATAGATGAGAAAAGCACATATTTTTAATAATTTTGTTATATAAGTACATATAAATAATAAAATCAAATAATAAATTGTAAAATGTTATATATACATAAAAAGAAATCAAGCAACAAATATATGTATATACATAGATGTACATGTATATGCACATATAGGCTTTCTTGGTGGCTCAGAGGTAAAAAATCCACCTGCCAATATAGGAGATGTGGGTTCAATCCCTGGGTTGGAAAGATCCACTGCAGAAGGAAATGGCAACCGACTCCAGTATTCTTGCCTGGAAAATCCCATGGACAGAGGAGCCTGGTGGGCTGTAGTCCATGGGGTTGAAAAGAGGCAGACACGACTTAGTGACTAAACAACAGTAAAAACAATATGCACATATGACACATGTATATAGAATATTTTTAAACAAAAACTGGATCATACTATGCAGAGTATTTAGTTACCTGTTTTGTTCAAGTTGTGAACTATATTGCCATCAAATATACTTTTTCCAGGAAATTCCTTTGTGGTCCAGTGGTTAGGACTCTGCACTTCTACTGCAGGGGGCACAAGTTTGATCTCTACTTGGTGAGCTAAGATCCCATATGCTGTGTGGTGCAGTAAAAAATATATCATATATATAATGCATATTGAGCTGCCCTTGTGGCTCAGCTGGTAAAGAATCAGCCTGCAATGTGGGACACCTGGGTTGGATCCCTGGGTTGGGAAGATCCCCTGGAGAAGGGAAAGACTACCCACTCCAGTATTCTGGCCTGGAGAATTCCATGGACTGTATAGTCCGTAGGATCACAGAGAGTCAGACATGATTGAGCAACTTTCACATAATGCATATATATGTATATTTCATAAATATGTATATGTACCTTTCCCACATAATTTTGATGTCTGTATAATATTGTTATATAATTTACTGAGCCAAATTCACTAATAATAGACATTTAGATTATTTTTAATTGTTACAGATTATAAACAAAGCTGTGAGTATCTTTTTAGTTCTAACTTCACATAAATCCTTATTTATTTAGGATATACTCTTAAAAGTAGAATTGCTGCATCAAAGGATTGTCACTGCTGTTTGTTCTTTTTTATATAGTTTGCCAGTTTTTTCCTCAGAAAGTGTATAAAATTTACACTCTGGTCAGAACTGTATTAGAGATCTTATTTCCTGAGACCTTACTAGTGCTAGATATTATCTATATTTAATGTTTTTCATTGGGATAAATAGATAAATCTATTTGTTATCAGAATATAGTAAGGCTGAACATTTTTCTCTGATTATACCTTTTTTATTTCTATTTTTATGTGTTTGCTTTTATTTGTTAAAATTTCTTTTTTCAAGAACAATGCTAAAAAAAGGTCAAGACACAAATTGGCCATAGTACCATTACCTAAACTCACCAGTGTTTCATCTATCCTAGTTACCTTCAATACCTTTTTCACATGTGTATTAAATGTTTACATATTTGCTGTTATTGATGGAATATTTTGTTCTGCGTTTTCACATAGCACTATGCCATGGATTATTCTTAGATTTATAGAAAACTGGAAGTCCCATTCCCTTTCTATATGATAACTCTTTGTGTATTTGTACTATCGTGTTTTATGGTTTGTAAGTTCTTACCGTATTCCCTTGTATTTTATTGTATGTTTATATCCATTGTCATCGTTGTCCCTCTACTCTGGAGGAATTCCAGTTTGCTGGCTTCTGATGGGTTGTGTGCAAGATTAAGCTAATCAGATAGAGGAACAGGAATTTCTGAAAATTCTAGTTAAAAAGACCCTCAGGGTTCCTCTCAGGCACAGGGAGACTGGAAACTCCTGTTGGCCATCTCCTCTGGAGGCTGCTATTTCCTTGATCTTTACTAAAGCCATACTGTAGGCCAATTAAGAGCACAGATGTTGCATTAAGATAGGCACTGTTCAGTTCAGTCGCTCAGTCATGTCCAACTCTTTGCAACCCCATGGGGTGCAGCATGCCAGGCTTTCCTGTCCGTCACCGATTCCCGGAGCTTACTCAAACTCATGTCCATAGAGTCTGTGATGCCATCCAACCATCTCATCCTCTGTCGTCCCCTTCTCCTCTCACCTTCAATCTTTCCCAACATCATGGTCTTTTCAAATGAGCCGGTTCTTCACATCAGGTGGCCAAAGTATTGGAGTTTTAGCTTCAGCATCAGTCCTTCCAATGAATATTCAGGACTGATTTCCTTTTGCATCTCCTTGCAGTCCAAGGGACTCTCAAGAGTCTTCTTCAACACGACAGTTCAAAAGCATCAATTCTTCGGCGCTCAGCTTTCTTTATAGTCCAACTCGCACATCCATACATGATTACTGGAAAAACCATGGCTTTGAATAGATGGGCCATTGTCAGCAAAGTAACGTCTCTGCTTTTTAATATGCTGTCTAGGTTGGTCATAGCTTTTCATACAAGGACCAAGCGTCTTTTAATTTCATGGCTGCAGTCACCATCTGCAGTGATTTTGGAGCCCCCCAAATAAAGTCTCTCCCTGTTTCCATTGTTTCCCCATCTATTTGCCATGAAGCGATGGGACCAGATACCATGATCTTAGTTTTCCAAATGTTGAGTTTTAAGCCAACTTTTTCACTCTCTTCTTTCACTTTCATCAAGAGGCTCTTTAGTTCTTCTTCACTTTCTGCCGTAAGGGTGGTGTCATCTGCGTATCTGAAGTTATTGATATTTCTCTGAGCAATCTTGATTCCAGCTTGTGCTTCATCCAGCCCAGCATTTCGCATGATGTACTCTGCATATAAGTTAAATAAGTAGGGTGACAATATACAGCCTTGACGTGCTCCTTTCCTGATTTGGAACCAGTCTGTTGTTCCAGTCTACTTCTAGCAGTTGCTTCTTGCCCTCCATACTGATTTCTCTGGAGGCAGGTAAAGTGGTCTGGTATTCCCATCTCTTTAAGAATTTTCCACAGTTTGTTGTGATCCACACAGTCAAAGGCTTTGGCATAATCAACAAAGCAGAAGTGGATGTTTTTCTGGAATTCTCTTGCTTTTTCAGTGATCCAACGGATATTGGCTGTTTGATTGCTGGTTCCTCTGCCTTTTCTAAATCCAACTTGAGTTGAAACCTCTGCCTGCAAACCCCTTTCCTTAGTCATATTTCCATATCAGAAAAATACAAATTAGAGTACCTACTTTATAGAGTTCTGTCATAATTAATTTGGATCGACTTTTTAAAGTGCTTAAGAGACAGATAAGTTATAATTATCATCAATATTAGTTAGCCTGCTATAAGTTTCTCTTTGGTCCCCTTCACCCCCACAAGACAAGCTATTGAGTGACATAAACTTCCTTGACCACCATTCTGGCTGTTCTTAAGACAATCAATTTTATGCTTTTGTTTAATTGTGAAAAAGTAACAAAACAGATTTTTATGAAATTGTGCCAGACATAGTCCCTACTTTATTCTTTTCTTCCTTCTGATATTTTTAACTCAAAGTCCCTATTGGACATTAATTTCTGTTTTAATTCCTGGGGGCAAAGTTCAGGTAGCCCACTTAGAGCCAAAAGAATGGACTTCAGAGTCTCAGATAAGGATTTGGTGTTTCTGAGAGTCCTTTGGCCCTAAGGCACTTGTTTCTCTGAACTTTTACACACAGAAGAGCATTTTTCAGGTAATGTCTAAGCACATGCCCAAAGCTATCTCCAACTAGCTACTCTGCTTCAAGTGTCCACAGACAGTTTATATTCAATATGGTCAAAAAGAAACAACTGTCCTCTATTAGACACTTTTGTCACCCCCTTTACATCTGCTTTTCTTCATGAATTCACTGTTTTGTTTAGTGACAGCCTTTCTACTGTTATCTCCCAAGTTAAAAATTAGACTCTCTCAGGACTTCCCTGCTGGTCCAATGGTTAGGATTCAGCACTTTGACTGCCATGGCCCGAGTTCAGTCCCTGGTCAGGAAACTGAGATGTTGCAAGCCATGCGGTGCAGCCAAAAACGAAATTGGGCTCTCTCTTCTTCCCCATGCTTCAGCATCAAATTAATTACTCAATCCTATAGCTTTTATCTGCTAAATATTTGTTTTCTGTATTCTCTCTGTTCTTTGCATTTTTAGTTTAGGCCATTTTAAGCCTAGCCTCTTAACGACTTCTAATTCCATTGAATCTAATCCCTGCCATCAAACTGATTGTTCTAAGAGACAAATCTGATCATGCCTTTCCCATGCTTAACATCCTTTGCTAATATGGGGCCTGTGGAGCTGGAGCCAAGATCCAAGAGGTAACCAAAGCTCGAAGAATTGGGGCCAGTGAAATAGTCAGAGCTAAGGGGATCTGTGGGAACACTGCTGCTGCTGCTGCTGCTAAGTCGATTCAGTCGTGTCCGACTCTGTGCGACCCCATAGATCGCAGCCCACCAGGCTCTCCCATCCCTGGGATTCTCCAGGCAAGAACACTGGAGTGGGTTGCCATTTCCTTCTCCAGTGCATGAAAGTGAAAAGTGAAAGTGAGGTTGCTCAGTCGTGTCTGAGTCTTAGCGACCCCATGGACTGCAGCCCACCAGGCTCCTCTGTCCATGGGATTTTCCAGGCAAGAGTATTGGAGTGGGATGCCATTGCCAACACTAGGCCAAAGCAAAGGAGATAATCAAGCATCAGGAGCTTGGTACATAAAAGGAAAATGAGAAAATAAGTAGCTAAGGATATTGAAAGCCAGATTTTCACTGTCTAAGCAGTAAGTTTAAAATATGGGAAGACTGAAGGCTAGAATGAATCGTGTAGGATTATACTGGAAATAGAAGTATCAGTATGAACTCAAACTTTAGATAGATAATTCAGTTGTATGTGTATATGTTTGGGTAACACTTCGCCCACTAAGAGAACCTAGTAGCAATGAACACATCTAGTTTCCAGATCTTGGTTTCTAAAAACCATTCCCCACTGAAAGGAATCAGAGCTTCTTGGAGAAGAGGTACTTTACAGGAGCAGGGGAAGTACAAGGTAAGTCTGTAAAGTCCCATTGTACCAAAACATAAGGTAAAGCACAAAGGTGATGGAGAGTATAAAAAGGACATTGGAGCCAATTTGAAGGAGCTCCCACTGACCAAACTGGAAATAATCCGAGCATTAGAATAAATAATGATAGTATCAGGTTATAAGCCATTTTAAAAAATGGTCATCCATGAACACATACTGATAAAAACATACAAATGAGAAACAAAAGTAAGCACTTCTTTATAACAGAATGTCAGATAATAAATGTGGAAGAAATGAAGTTACTAGAAAATTACCCAAAGTGGAGAGTGAAAAAGTTGGCTTAAAGCTCAACATTCAGAAAATGAAGATCACGGCATCCAGTCCCATCACTTCATGGGAAATAGATGGAGAAACAGTGGAAACAGTGTCAGACTTTATTTTTCTGGGCTCCAAAATCACTACAGATGGTGACTGCAGCCATGAAATTAAAAGACGCTTACTCCTTGGAAGGAAAGTTATGACCAACCTAGATAGCATATTCAAAAGCAGAGACATTACTTTGCCAACAAAGGTTCGTCTAGTCAAGGCTATGGTTTTTCCTGTGGTCATGTATGGATGTGAGAGTTGGACTGTGAAGAAGGCTGAGCGTCGAAGAATTGATGCTTTTGAACTGTGGTGTTGGAGAAGACTCTTGAGAGTCCCTTGGACTGCAAGGAGGTCCAACCAGTCCATTCTGAAGGAGATCAGCCCTGGGATTTCTTTGGAAGGAATGATGCTAAAGCTGAAACTCCAGTACTTTGGCCACCTCATGCGAAGAGTTGACTCATTGGAAAAGACTCTGATGCTGGGAGGGATTGGGGGCAGGAGGAGAAGGGGACGACAGAGGATGAGATGGCTGGATGGCATCACTGACTCGATGGATGTGTCTCTCAGTGAACTCTGGGAGTTGGTGATGGACAGGGAGGCCCGGCGTGCTGTGATTCATGGGGTCGCAAAGAGTCGAACACAACTGAGTGACTGATCTGATCTGATCTGGTAGTAATACTTGGGCCTCCCTTGTGGCCAGCTGGTGAAGAATCTGCCTGCAATGAGGGAGACCTGGATTTGACCCCTGGGTTGGGAAGATCCCCTGGAGAAGGAAAAGGCTCCCCACTCCGGTATTCTGGCCTGGAGAATTCCATGGACTGTATAGTCCGTGGGATCCAAAGACTCCAACACAACTGAGGACTTTCACTTTCATAGTAATACTTGGGCTGCCGACAAGCAGGAGACACTGGTTCGATCTCTGGGTCAGAAAGATCCCCTGGAGGAGGGCATGGCAACCCACTCCAGTATTCTTGCCTGGAGAATCCCATGGACAAAGAAGCCTGGTGGGCTCCAGTCCATAGCATCACAAAGAGTCAGACATGACTAAAGTGACTTAGCACAGGTGCACGCATAGGAATACTTTACTCAAGCCATGCTAAATTGATTTGGAGAATATTTGTTAAGGAACAGAATAGTTACATAACCTTAGTGTAACTCCCTACAAAATATATACCATTTAAAAAGGCAAAATAGGAACTTCACAGCTGAGAAACCTTGCAGATATTCCAAACTATGTTATCAAAGTTAAAATCACCAGTAATAGGACAAATCAACTTTGTGCATCTCCTAATATGAAACACCAAGAACACAGTGTATCTTTTGTGGTGTTCCTGCCAAAAATGCATAATCGACTCTAATCGTGAGGAAACATCAGACAAATCCAAACAGAAGACAGTCTATAATATAATTGACCTGTACTCTTCAAAATGCCAGTGTCCCAACAGGGAAAGATTTGAGGAACTGTTCCAGACCTGAAGAAACACAGCAATTAAATACAACACTTGACACTGGATTGAATCTTGGACCAAAAGAAAAAAAAATGTTTTTGCTATAATGGAAATTGTATTTGATCCCTATTTGATCTCTTGGTGAAATTACTGTTTCTTCAAGATCCAATTCAGGTATCACTTCACCCATTAAATTTGTGTTGACCCATGCAACTCTGACTTCCCTGTGGCTCAGACAGTAAAGAACCTGCCTGCAATGCAGGAGACCCAGGTTAGATCCCTGGGTTGGTAAGGTCCCCTAGAGAAGGGAATGGCTACCCACTCCAGTATTCTTGCCTGGAGAATCCCAGGGACTGAGAAGCCTGGCAGGCTAAAGTCCATGGAGTCGAAAGGAGTTGGACACGACTGAGCAAGTGACACTTTGACTTTCACTTCATGCAACTCTGGGGCTTCCCAGGTGGCGCTAGTGGTAAAGAACCTGCCTGCCAATGCAGGTAGATGTAAGAGACACAGGTTCAATCCCTGGCTCTGGAAGATCCCCACGAGGAGAGCATGGCAACCCACTCCAGTATTCTCTGGGTTTTCCTAGTGGCTCAGATGGTACAGAATCTGCCTGCAATGCAGGAGACCCAGGTTTGATTCCTGGGTCGGGAAGATCCCCTGGAGAAGTGAATGGCAATCCCCTCTAGTATTCTTGCCTGGGGAATCCCATGGACAGAGGAACCTGGAGGGCTAGAGTCCATGGGGTAGCAAAGAGTAGGACACGGCTGAGCGACTAACACATGCAGCTGTCCTCCATCAGTACCTTCCATTGTGCTGCCTCCAAACCAGGTGCAAGGTGTTACTAGCGCAATTGACAATAATTTTAAGTAACATTTATTAAGAACTTACTATATGATATGGTCATGTGTACAAGTAAGTACTACTACGTAAGGATAAGTAAGATGCTAATGCAGTTACTTTTAATCCTCACAAGGACTCTGTGAGGTAGGTCCTCATTGTTGTTCAGTCCCTCGGTCATGCCCCACTCTGCCACGCCATGGACTGTAGCACACCAGGCTTCTCTGTCCTTCACTATCTCCCAGAGTTTGCTCAAACTCATGTCCATTGTGTTGGCGTGCCATCCAACCATTTATTCTCTGTTGCCCCCTTCTCCTCTTGCCCTCAATCTTTCTCAGTATCAGGGTCTTTTCCAATGAGTTGGCTCTTCACATCAGGTGGCCAGAATATTGGAGCTTTAGCTTCAGCATCAGTCCTTCCAAAAATAGTCAGGGCTGATTTCCTTTAGGATTAACTGGTTTGATCTTGCAGTCCAAGGGACTCTGAAGAGTCTTCTCCAGCACCACAGTTCAAAAGCATCAATTCTTCGGCACTCGGCCTTCTTTATGGTCCAACTTTTACATGACTACTGGAAAAACCATAGCTTTGACTATACAGAGCTTTGTCAGCAAAGTGATGTTTCTCCTTTTTAATACCCTAAGTTTGTCATAGCTTTTCTTCCAAGGACCAAGTGTCTTTTAATTTCATGGCTGCAGTCACCATCTGCAGTAATTTTGGAGCCCAAGAAAATAAGTCTGTCACGGTTTCCATTTTTTCCCCATCTATATGGCATGAAGTGATGGGATTGGATGCCATGATATTAGTTTTTGGAATGTTGAGTTTTAAGCCAGCTTTTTCATTCTCCTCTTTCTCCTTTATTAAGAGGCTCTTTAGTTCCTCTTTACTTTCTGCCATTGGGGTGGTGTCATCTGCATATCCGGAGAAGGCAATGGCACCCCACTCCAGTACTCTTGCCTGGAAAATCCATGGACAGAGGAGCCTGGTAGGCTGCAGTCCATGGGGTCGCTAAGAGTCAGGAACGACTGAGCGACTTCACTTTCACTTTTAACTTTCGTGCATTGGAGAAGGAAATGGCAACCCGATCCAGTGTTCTTGCCTGGAGAATCCCAGGGATGGGGAAGCCTGGTGGGCTGCTGTCTCTGGGGTCGCACAGAGTCAGACACGACTGAAGCGACTTAGCAGCAGCAGCAGCAACATCTGCATATCTGAAGTTATTAATGTTTCTCCCACCAATCTTGATTCTAGCTTGTGCTTCATCCAGCTCGGCATTTCGCATGATGTACTCTACATATAAGCTCCATCAGCAGGGTGACAATATATAGCCTTGACATACTCCTTTCCCAGTTTTGAACCAGTCTGTTGTTCCGTGTCTGGTTCTAACTGTTTCTTCTTGACCTGCATGCAGGTTTCTCAGGATGCAGGCCTGGTATTCCCACCTCTTTAAGAATTTCCCACAGTTTGTTGTGATCCACACAGTCAAAGGCTTTAGCTTAGTCAATGAAGCAGAAATAGATGTTTTTTTGGAATTCCCTTGCTTTTTCTATGATCCAATGAATGTTGGAAATTTGATCTCTGGTTCCTTTGCCTTTTCTAAATCCAGTTTGTACATCTGGAAATTCTTAGTTCATGTACTGTTGAAGCCTAGCTTGAAGGATTTTGAGCATTACCTTTCTAGCATGTGAAATGAGCTCAATTGTGTGGTAGTTTGAACATTTTTGGCGTTGCCCTTCTTTGGGATTTGAAAGCCCAAGTCCTAGTACTAATCCCATTTTTTGCCCAAGTTCACATAAACAGTAGGTGGCTGAGCCTGGGCTTGTGTTCAAGTCTGTCTGACTACAAGTCCCATGCTCTTAACCACTGTATCCCTTACCTTTAATCTTTCACCTGTCTCTCCAACTAGTCTGTAACTTCCTTGTGACATGGGGGTTTATGTGTTATTTTTTTTCTATTCCCAACCCTTAACCTTATCACAATTCTTGATGTATAATAAGTGCTCAGTCAACGTTTTTCCTCTTTAAGTTTTATGTAATGTAACTATGAATTATTTCAAATGTTCAAAAGAGAAAAAAGGTATGTGTGTGGTAATTGAAAGAGAGTCAGGGGTGGAAGGGAGAACACTGGTTTTATTAGAACCCTAAAAGAAGCAGATAATACTCTCAAGCTGGGTTTTTTGAGAAAAGTAAAGAATTTGATAAAAGGAATAGGGACTTGCTGGTGGTACAGTGGTTAGGTCTCCATGCTTCCACTGCAGGGGGCACAGGTTCTATCCCTGTTCAGGGAAGTTCTACATGTCTCACACTGTGGCCAAAAAAAAAAAAGGACCATATACTAAGGATTGGACAGGGCCTTGGAAAACCAAAAGAAATGGTACAATAACTGAGAGTTAACAATGGGAAAATATTTACATTTCTCAACCTGAAGGAGTAAGAGGACAGGGCAGTAAGTTGCAACTGTCCTAGAAAATCAAAGCCAGAAGGTTTGGTATTCAGATGCAGTGGAAAATGGATCAATTTAGTTTTCTCTTTCCAGAGTAGCATTTTTATTGATGGATGCTAAAGAATGTTTTGTGTCTGCCGAAGAAATATTTGTAGCCAAGAAGCTTATTAACATTCACCAAAATTTAGTTTTTTGTTTCTATCTGCTCCCCTTCATGGGCCCACAGTATGGACACTGATGTTGAGGATTCAGCAGATTGATGCATGGTAACTTACTGGATATTTCCAGTGCTCGACGCAATAAATGCAAATGCCAAAATCCAGAGTGAGCTGGGAGGAGAAGGCCTCCTAGCAGGAGTTATGACTTTTGGTGAAGAGACACAGCCAGCCCAAATCCACCCCAAAGTCAGTAATCTAGGACCTCATTCTCTTCCCTTCAGTCCTCTAAAACTACAAGGATAAGGAGCCTGTCATCTACAGTGGACCATCCAAGTCCACCTCAAAGGGTAGAGGGCCAGATTGAGAAGGGATTGCAGAACAGTCAGATATGACTTAGCAACTAGACAACAGCAGCCACCAAGCCTCTTAAGAAATGAAATACTGGTCAATACAGTTGAGGTCCTCAGGGTACCCCTCCCCAGTCACGTCCCTCCACTACCTCTCCTGCAGTGCTGCCACAAAGACTCTTATACTTCTGCATAATATATCTTTTCATTGAAATTGAATAACACAAGTTTATGACAAGGACTAACACTTGCCCTGCTCCGTCATGTTTTTATAGCTGAGAAGCACCATGGTGTAAACAATGGCTTGGGAGTCAGAAAACTGGTCCATGTGTCTAGTTCCAAACCCTTTGTCTTGTGCAATGCTCTTCAGATCTTTCAGCTTTTGTCTCCTCATCTGTAGAATGTTGTTAAGAAAATCAAATGAATTTGTACCTATGAAATCATTTTGTAAACCATAAAGTGCCATATGAATGTAAATGACCACTGCTTATGCTTGCCTCCCTTCTATATATGACATACCCTGTAAGAGCAGGAACTTGTCTCTCTTGTTTTTTTGCTGTTATGTCCCTAGTACCCAGAATAGGGGCTGGCACAGTATAGGCGTGGCATTAGCATTAGTCAGGGAAGGCTAACTGCTGTAATAGACAATCCCAAAACACTTAGTGACTTAAAAAAATCAAGAGTTTATATCTCCGTATGTCAGAGTCAGTTATAGATCAGTCGGGGAAGCCCTGCTTTCTCAGTCAATCTGATCTCAGATCCCAGATCAGTCTTTTATGTATACCACATCCTGGGTCCTTGGAATCCTTACCTGAGAATAGGCTGCCACGAGAACTCTCCTATGCATGAGATTTCACAGGTCACCACTGGAATGGTGTAGTTCACTCTAGGGCATTCCTCTGTCCAGAAGTCAGTCCCCGGCCACATACAAGGGATGCTAGAAAACAGTTTATCTGTAGCCTCAACATAAGAGAAAATGAGTTTGATCAGCATTCTACCAATCATTATTATGACTTTCACAATATCCGTAGAATAAGCACATGAAGAAATGGAAATATACACGTATGAATGCAGCCTAGGATGCACTTTTGTTTATCAGCTTCTCAGTAATGACATTTTTTTTTTACTTGAAGTATAGTTGATTTGGGGGCTTCCCTGGTGGCTCAGTGGTAAAGAATTCACCTGCTGATGCAGGAGATGAGGGTTCAATCCCTGGGTTGGGAAGATCCCCTGGAGAAGGAAATGGCAACCCACTCCAATGTTCTTGCCTGGGAAATCCCATGGACAGAGGAGGCTAGTTTATGAGTCTCAGGAGTTATAAAAGAGTTGGATATGGCTTAGTGACTAAACAACAACAAAAACAACAATAGGTTATTTACAATGTTGTGTTCAGGCATGCAGCAAAGTGATTCAAATATACATATATTCTTTTTCATTATAAGTTATTACAAGGTATTGAATATAGTTCCATATGCTATACAGTAGGTCCTTTTTAAAAATCTATTTTACAGATAGTAGTGTATATCTGCAGAGAAGGCAATAGCACCCCACTCCAGTACTCTTGCCTGGAAAATCCCATGGATGGAGGAGCCTGGTGGGCTGCAGTCCATGGGGTCGCTAAGACTCAGACACGACTGAGCGACTTCACTTTCACTTTTCACTTTCCTGCATTGGAGAAGGAAATGGCAACCCACTCCAGTATTCTTGCCTGGAGAATCCCAGGGACGGGGGAGCCTGGTGTGCTGCCATCTATGGGGTCACACAGAGTCGGACACAACTGAAGCGACTTAGCAGCAGCAGCAGCAGCAGTGGATATCTGTTCATCCCAAGCTTCTAGTTTACCTCTCTCCCCACCACTTTCATAACCATAGGTTTGGTTTCTATGTCTATGAGTCTGTTTCTGTTTGGTAAATAAGTTCATTTGTATCACTTTTTTAGATTCCACGTACAAGTGATATCATTTGTTTGTCTTTCTCTGACTGACTTCACTTAGTATGACAATCTCTAGGTCCATCCATGTTGTAGCAAATGGTATTATTTCATTATTTTTATGGATGCATAGTATTCCAGTATGTGTGTGTGTGTGTGGGGGGGTGTTTGCCATATCTTCTTTATCCATTTATCTGTAGATGGACGTTTATAGGTTGCTTTCATGTCTTGGCAATTGTAAATAGTGCCACTATTGAACACTGGGGTGCATGTATCTTTTCAAATTAGAGTTTTCATCCTTTTTGGATCTATGCCAGGAATGGGATTGCCGGTTCATATGGTAACTCTGCTTATAGTTCTTAAAGAAACCTCCATACTGTTCTCCCTAGTGGCTGCACCAATTTACAATGCCATTAATTATATAGAAGGGTTCCCTTTTGTCCACACCCTCTCCAGCATGTTACTTGTAGACTTTTTCATGATGGATGGCCATTCTGACAGATGTGATGTGATATTGCATTGTGGGGTATTTTTAATTGTATTTATTTATTTATTTTCAACTGCATTGGGTCTTCATTGCTGCATGCAGGCTTTCTCTAGTTGTGGTGAATGGGGGCTACTCTTCATTATGATGCATGGGCTTCTTATTGTGGTGGATTCTCTTGTTGGGGAGCCTGGGCTCTAGAGCTCAGAGCCTGTGATGCACAGGCTTAGTTGCTCTGCGGAATATGGAATCTTCCCAGGCTAGGGATCGGACCAGTGTTTCCTGCGTTGGCAGGCAAATTCTTAACCACTTAACCACCAGGGAAGCCCCTCATTGTGATTTTGACTTCCATTTCCCTAATGTTTAGAGATGTTGAACATCTTTTCATGTGATTGTTGGCCATCTGAATTGTTGGCCTCTTTGGAAAAATGTCTATTTAGGTATTCTGCCCATTTTTTGATTGGGTTATTTGTTTGTTTATTTTTTTTTTTTTTTGAAACTGAGCTCTATGAGCTGTTTGTATATTTTGGAAATTACTCCCTTGTCAGTTTCATTGTTTGCAAATAATTTCTTCCAGTACATAAGTTGTCTTTTGCTTTGTTTATGGTTTCTTTTGCTGTGTAAAAGCTTTTACATTTAATTAGCTCTCATTTGTGTCTTTTTGCTTTTATTTCCATTACTCTAGGAGACAGATCAAAAGAAATATTGCTGCAGTTTATGTCAAAGAGTGTTCTGCCTATGTTTTTCTCTAGGAGTTTTCTAATATCCTGTCTTACATTTAGGTCTTTAATCCATTTTAACTTTATTTTTGTATTTGATGTTAGAGAATGTTCTAATCTCATTCTTTTCCATGTAGCTGTCCAGTTTTCCCAGCACCACATATTGAAGAAACTGGGTTTTTTCCATTGTATATTCTTACCCCCTTTGCTGTAGGTTAACCGTGAGTTTGTGGGGTTTCTGAGTGGGCTTTCTGTCCTGTTCTGTTGCTCTGTGTGTCTGTTTTTGTCTCTGTGCCATACTGTTTTGATTACTATAGCTTTGCTAGTTAACTTTTCTAATGCATAGTATGATAAACTTTTTTTTTTTTTATAGTCAGGGCCAGTGCTTGACCCACAGGTATTGGAAAAATTGCCTTACCTGTTTTGAGGAGTTAGCTTGACCTTAATTAAAATTCTTTAATTTTAACATGTACATATTTTAATTCTACTAGAAAGTGGTTTTTACAATTAATATTAACATTGTATACACTTTGTTTAGGTTTGTGTGTCTGTGTACATAGTTGCTGCTGCTGCTAAGTCACTGTCAGTTGTGTCCGACTCTGTGCGACCCCATAGACGGCAGCCCACCAGGCTCCCCCGTCCCTGGGATTCTCCAGGCAAGAACACTGGAGTGGGTTGCCATTTCCTTCTCCAATGCATGAAAGGGAAAAGTGAAAGTGAAGTCGCTCAGTCATGTCCAACTCTTCACGACCCCATGGACTGTAGCCTACCAGGCTCCTCCATCCATGGGATTTTCCAGGCAAGAGTACTGGAGTGGGGTGCCATCGCCTTCTCCCCGTGTACATAGAGTAGCAAACTAATAGAACAGGATTACAGAAATGCACATTTCAGTCATGAATGACATAAAACATATACCTGTGTTCCTCTGTACAATATGTATGTGTTCATCAGACAGTGGATACTGTAAATTATATCTCCAATAATGATTTTTATTCATGAAATGAAATAGAATTAGCATGTTTTGCTGAAAACCTCTCTAGAAGCCAGTATTTCCTTTACTGTGTTGCCATAGATAGCTTTTCTGCAATATTCTTTTTCAATTTTTAAATAACCAGATTTTAACAGGCTGTTTAAGATTCTAAGCAATGACATCTTTTCCTTCTTATTAAATTATAAGGTACTCAATGCATTTTAATAAATGCTTTGATAAATTGTTAGTATGAATAACAAAAGTTCTGTTGGTCTTAATTTGCCAACATATATGTGGAATCATGATGGGGGAAAAATTCCCACACTTAGTGTGTACATAAATACAGAGGCTCTTAAAATATTTTAAATAAGACACATACTTAAAGCTATATTTTAAATAAACACAGTAAATATTATTTGATAAATACTTGTAAATACTTCTAAAAGAATGATTTTCTCATTTGATACATAACATCTACTAGAGATAACAAACTAGAAAATATAACAAATTTCTTTTATAAAACCAGTTTACAAATGTTTTATTGGCCTTTTGGATAGAAACGGGAATTTATTTGCCAGGAAGGATGATCCCATCATACTTCTGCTGGTATGGGGAGGTAGGAGGGAGGAGGGTTCAGGATGGGGAACACATGTATACCTGTGGCAGATTCATTTTGATATTTGGCAAAACTAATACAATTATGTAAAAAAATAAATAAAACCAGTTTAAAAAAATACCAACAAGTAGCTTTTCATGAAATGTATTAATATCAAGAAGAAGAAATTTGGAAAACCTTATTGAAAGACTTAAATAAATATAAAGACCAGTATAGTTGACTTCTTACAATGTTGTGCTAGTTCCAGGTGTACAAACATTTTTTCTGATTCAGTTTATCCCAAGTTAACATATAGGTTAGTTATAATTAACAGTTAAAATCAGTGATATATGTTATTATTGTTTTGTTAATTGTTGAAATGATTTTATTTATTTTTAATAACAGTAAAAGATAGTCACAAATTTATGGAAGGGAAGTAATAATTAAAAGAGAAGTCTAATTTTACAATATATAAAACTATATATGGAACCAGTATAATATCAATAATATAGTCCCATAGGACAAAGTAGTCTAGAAAGCAGAATGATAGAGTCCAAAAAACAATAATATCTGAATTCAGATTCTGAATCTCCTTTATAGTTAGTTTCTCCTTGCCTCCCTTCTGTGGCAGTGGTTTAGTCGCTAAGTTGTGTCCTACCCCATTGACTATAGCCTGCCAGGCTCCTCTGACCATGGGATTCAGGCAAGAACACTGGAGTGGGTTGCCATTTCTTTCTCCAGGAAAAAGTGAAGTGAAAGTTGCTCAGTTGTGTCTGACTCTGCAACCCCATGGACTATACAGTCCCTCGAATTTTCCAGGCCACAATACTGGAGTGGGTAGCCTTTCCCTTCTTCAGGGGATCTTCCCAACACCAGGGTCAAACCTAGGTCTCCCGCATTGCAGGCAGATTCTTTCCCAGTTGAGCCACAAGGGAAGCCCAAGAATAATGGAGTGGGTAGCCTATCCCTTCTCCAGGGAATCTTACCAACCCAGGAATCTAACCAGGGTCTCCCACATTGCAGGTGGATTCTTTACCAACTGAACTATGAGGGAAACCCCTCCTATATAAGAGGATTTCCTCACATGTGATGTATGATGTATATGTGCTAAGTCACTTTAGTCATGTCCATCTCTTTGCAACACTGGGTACAAATCAATATAAAGGCAAGGAATGATTGAATAAATAATCTTAGGAAAATTAGGTAGAAATTTGGGAAAAAATAAATTGAAAAATGGTGAATTAAGAACAAATATAGGGCTTCACTGTTGACTCAGTGGTAAAGAATCCACTTGTCAAAGCAGAACATACAGGTTCAATCCCTAGTCTGGGAAGATCCCACATGCTGCAGAGCAACTAACCCCATTGCCACAACTACTGAGCCTGAGCGCTATAGCCCAGGAGCCACAAGTGCTGAGCCCATGCATCATAACTACTGAAGCCTGTGTGCCCTCGAGCCTGTACTCCGCAACAGCAGAAGCCACTGTAATGAGAAGCCCATGCACTGCAACAAAGAGAAGCCACTGCTCAGTGCAACTAGAGAAAAGCCCAAGCAGCAGTGAAGATCCAGCACAGCCAGAAATAAATAAATAAAATTATATTTTATTTATATAAAAAAAGAACAAAAGTAATAAAATTAGCCAATGAATAATTGAAAGAAATAAAATTGGACATTTAGAAAACCTCTGAAAGATTTTCCAAAATTCTGTTTAGAATTATTTCAAACAGATGACTAAGTCCAAATTCAACTTTATCATGAATTTATTGAGCACCTACCATATCGTAAGCATTATTATAGAATCTCAGATTAGGTCAGTAAACAACCGACAACACAGAGTTTGTAACCCCGAAGGTTTCAGCAAGAATCAAATATCAAGGATAGATAACTGTTTTCAAGAAAAATAAAGAACTGTGTGGTAATGGTTTATAGACAGACATATAAATAAGTAAAACAGAATTGAGAGTCCAGAAATAAACCCATGCATTTATTTTCCAAAAAGTTGAAAACCACACAAATGTCCATCTACTGCTTAATGAATTTGTTAATGTATTGTATCTGTATAATGGAATAGTGTTCGACCATTAAAAGAATGAAGTACATGTTACAACATGGGTAAGCCTCAAAAGTATTATGCTAAGTGAAAGAAGTCAAACACAAAAAGCCACATATTGCATAATTTCATTTATATGAAATGTCCAAAATAGGCAAAACCATAGAAATAGAAATTAAGTTAGTAGTTTCTTGAGGACAAGGAGAATGGGGAATGACTGAGGGTTTCTTTTTAACTGATGAAAATGCCCTGGAACTAGTGGGGATAGTCTTATTGTTGTTCTTTGGAAAGTGATATTTTCCCCCTATAAATGCTTTTAAGATTTCTCCCTTTGTCTTCGGTTTTCATTAGTTTTGCTATAATATCCCAGAGATGATTTTCTTTTTATTTATCCTGTTAAGTCTAGAGTTTATTGGCTCAATGGCTTGATATCTCTTGTTGGATTTTGGTAATTCTTAGTCAATATCTCTCATTTCACATATGTTAAAAGTAAATTTCAGTTACATGTATATTGTTTCTTATCAGTGTCCCATATGATTCTTAATATTTTCATTAAGAATTTTTAATATTTTAAAAAACATTTTCTATTCATTCTCTTCTCCAACTTTCTGTCTGAATGCTGGGAACTCCAAATGTAATTATTTGGTGGTTTTTTCCTCCTGATCTTAAATCATTCAAGAAAATAGTTCTCCTGTCTCCTGCCAAAGAGGTGTGTTTATCTGACTGCCTCAACCCCAGGAATGAGTGTGCATATTTTCACTTTATTCTCCCAGTCAGCTCCTGGACTCACAACTTCCTTTTGTCCAAATCTCATGTTTGCATTCCCATTTTCTTTGACCTTGTGGGTTTTAATATATATTTTATTCTTTTACTGCCCCTTTAAGGAAGCCTTGAGTAGAAGGAAAAATAAATGATTATTCTGCCATGCTTAACAGGAAGTCATATGTATAGTACTATTCAGTGTTGGTAAAAGTGTCATGAAACAGCATTCTCATAGATTTCTGATGGTGGTGGCCTTTTTATAAAAGATCTTTAAATCTGATTTCTCTTCTGAGAAGAAAGCCTAAATAAATAATCTAAAATTCAAAATTTAGAATATTTTCTAGGGACTTCCCTGGTAGTCCAGTGCCTAAGACTCCACACTCCAAATGCAGGGGGCCTGGGATTCAGTCCCTGGTCGGGGAACTAGATCCCACATGCTGCAACTAAAGAGCACATATACCTGGTTCAGCCAAATAAATAATTTTTTTTTTAAAAGAATGGTTTCTATTCAGAAGGATATTCACAGTAGCATACTTAATGATAAAGTTCACATTAACCTAAATACCTAATGATTTGATAATAGATAAATAAATTTTAGAGCCTACATCTAATAGAAAATTGTACAGCCCTTTAAAATTGTTTGTCAAGATATGTATTAACATAGATAAATGCTATTACATTATGTTAACTGAAAAGGACACAATTTTTAAAAATTTTTAAGAAACAAACACAACTCAAAACAGAAGCATATAAAAGTATGTTTCTGTATGGAAGTAACTTATCCAAATATGAACAATACTTACCTTAGGATGGTAGAACAGTGACAAATGGTTTTTTTTTTTAATATATATATACTTTTCTATATTTTCCATTATGCCTAATGAATGTGTACTTTCTTAAAATTGTGAAGATAGGGGAAACACCATTTTAAAAAGAAGAAACATTATTTCTTTAATTTACACACTATGCTATTTATAATATTAATAATATGAAGCCCACATTATTTGTTCAAAATATCATATTTCTTTCTAATTCATTACAAGTCCTGGTTTTTAGTCCAGTTATAAAGATGGAGAGTTTTCAACATGCATTTCTTAAAAATAGCGTTTGAGAAAGAATTCTGGACTCACAAACCTAACAAACCCCTAGATCATATTCTCTACATTTCATAGAAAACACGTTTCATTTACACAGCCTCAGAATTAATTGATTCAATTTCTGTGCTACTACAACTCTAAAATGCAGTGCCTTAGATAAATATCAACCAAGCACTACAGAGTTTAATTTGAAATACGTATTTCACGTTACAGTCTGATCTCCCTCAATACTGTTTAACAAATTAAAATGGCAAATGGCATCATCTGCTAACCCTTTGAGGCAGCAAGAGATACTGAAGAGTTGCTTGAGTTTATCTCTGCTGACGTATTCTACGTGTTGCAAGACTGTTCTAAGATTGATTTATACAAGTTGAACCAGAAGTGATTTTTTTAAGTGGATTTAGAAATGTGGTGTAAAATAAGCATTATTCTGGTTTTCTGTTTTGAGTGCTTGAGATAAATTTAAAAGAAGTGAAATCTTTGAGTAATTAGAATTAGACAACTATCACAGTGTTAATTAGCTATACCCCAATACAAAATAAAAAGTGTTTAAGAAAATAGAATTAGACAACTATCCATAAGTTCTGGAACATTTGAAATATACATTAACACTAATGCCACGTTGCAGATTCTGAACTTAATTTCTCATATGAACTGCGAAAATAATGCAACAGGCTAGCAGGATCTAAAAGATGGAAACTTCATTACCAAGGAACATAACATTTATAGGCAAGAAAAGAGCCTTTTGTATTCTGTTTATGTTCACAGCAACCCTCTTAGCAAAGAGAGAAGCCCAGAAAAGAAGCAAAGTATAATTCTTAATATCTTTCCATTTGGGCTCAAATTACACAGAATGGTTTATTCTGCCTTCCAGTAGATGGCTGGAAAGACAACTACTACACCAAGCCAGTTTGGAAATGAAAGACAAGCATCTGTTTGTTTTACAGATTTATATCAGCTTCTTCTCTGATAGCTCACCCAAGCTTTTTGGGGGGCTCTCTACAGCTGCAATTTTGCAGTGCTCAGTGGGACACTCATTCACATGATATGAGTTTACAGATTTTTGTTGCTTCCATTCTTAGCAAAAAGGTCCTTTCCTAGCAGTGCTTTCCAAGTTACTCTGTTTGCATAGCTTTATGACTCTCTAAGGAACACACACTATGTAGCATATAAATTAGGAAATTTACAGTATCCATTCATGGAGCTTGATTTATGGCAGGACTCCCATTTCAGCTCTGTTCTAGGCATGTCTGAAAGCAGCGAAAGAGATGAGATTCCACAGGGGCTAGCAGAGAAACCTCAAAGGAGAGGTCAGATGGGCTACCAAGGTCAGAATGTCTTTGGGAGAAAGTTACTTCATCTAGCTGTGAGTACAGCAGCTCTTATGAGAATAACCAGTGTAACTGTGTGATACTGTAATACTTGTCTCCTGATAATTCAAGAAGTGTCAATATGCAACCTGGATTGCATAATCTGTCTACTTTGCTTTTCCCGGTGTCATCAGCATCGAAATGAATAAAGCAACTGAATAATGCAGTTCACTCATTCCTTATCTTACAGTTAAGCCATATGTCTTCTCAAATACTTGGTATATTTAGGCAAGTTTTTTTTTCAATAATAGTTTTTACAGCAAGAATATTAGTTCTCTAAGGTATCTCAAGTAATTTTGTAATCATAAATGTTTTATCTATGTATTCTGATATATTTTACAGAGATGAAGAGGATATGTTTTCAATGTCTCATGTCATCTCTTCTTATTTAAAGCATTGATATGATATGTAAGTACTTGAATCTATAATGTATAAAAACTGAATTAAGATATGACCATAAGATGCAAAAAACTGACTCATTAGAAAAGACCCTTATGCTAAGAAAGACTGAAGGCAGGAGGAGAAGGGGCTGACAGAGGATGAGATGGTTGGATGGCATCACGACTCAATATGAGTTTCAGTAAGCTCTCTGGAAGTTGGTGATGGACAGGGAAGCCTGGTGTGCTGCAGTCCGTGGGGTCACAAAGAGTTGGACACGAATGAGTGGCGGAACTGAATTGTAAGTGCTTTTGCAGGGTTCTCTGAAAAGTCTGATATTCGTGAACCTACACTTTTAAGGCTTCTAAAAATAGAGATCACCTACAAAATCATGTTATATTCCTGAGAGTCTCAAATATTGAAAGAAACTATTTGCCATTAAGATCTCTCTGTTCTGTTTCACTTAGGATGAAAGCCTTTGATGAACTCATGAGATTGTGGAAAGAATGTTTCTAACACTTTTAGTTATATTCAAAGATTGAAATGCAATCAACAGCTTAGTGGGGATATTCCTACTTATTTGACGAATTGGATTGTTTGTCTCATCTCAGAAAATAAAAGATCAGCTTCTAATATACAAGGGTTCCATAGGATGCAAGAAGAGAACTCTTGCCTATGGAATTAGTAAAGTAAAAATGTTTGTTGTACAAATTTAGAGATTGGCTCATGTATAAAGAATCCTTCCCACACTGTAAAAGATTACACTTGCCATGACTTAGGAGATTTGAAGAAGCAGAATGCTGATTCTGAGGTCATAGGGCCTTTGGGGATGTATTTATTTGCTTGGACTGAGATAAAATACCATGAACTCGGTGGCTTAAACAACAGTTTATTTTCTCACGGTTTTGAAGACTAGAAGCCCACGATCAAGTTGTTGACATATTTGGTTTCTTCTGAGTCCACTCTGCTTGTTGTAGATGTCCAAATTCTTGCTGTATCCACACATGATCATCCTGTGGCCTGTGTTGTCTGTGTCCTAATCTCTTATAAAGATACCATGTCATATTGGATTAGGGCCCATCCACATGGTCTCATTTTATTGCTGCTAAGTCGCTTCATTCATGCCCGACTCTTTGCGACCCTGTGGACTGTAGCCCACCAGACTCCTCTGTCCATGGGATTCTCCAGTCAAGGATACTGGAGTGGTTTGCCAGGCCCTCGCCCAGGGGATCTTCCAGACCCAGGGATTGATCCTGGGTGTCTTATGGCTCCTGCATTGGCAGGCAGGTTCTTTACCACTAGCACCACCTGGGAAGCCCATTCTATCTTAATTACCTCTTTAAAGGCCCTGTCTCCAAATACAGTCACATTCTGAGGTGCTGGGGGTTTGAATTTCAATAAATGAATTTGAGGGGGACCCAGTTCAGTCCATAATATTGGGAAATATGCTATCCTGGATCTCTCAGAATATAGATCCAAGAAATGTGGAAATAGTTCACAGTATTTCCCAATGTAGGATCTTGATTATTCACATGGTAATGCTAGAAGATCCAGGAGAAGATGCCTGAGCTTACAACAATATTTGCACATATTGTCACACATTCAGAATAGAAGTCAGTTACTGCTGTTATTGGTTTATATATATATATATAATTTTATTGATTTATTTATTTTGGGTCTTCATTGCTGCATGGACTTCTCTCCATTTGTGGTAAGTGGGGGCTACTGTGTAGCTGGGCTACAGTTACATCTCTTGTGGAGCATGGACTCTAGGGCACTCGGGCTTCAGTAGTTGCAGTGTATGGGCTCAGTAGGTTGCGCTTCCTGGGCTCTAGAGCACAGGCTCAATAACCGTGATGCAGGGGCTTATTTGCTCTGATGCATGTGGGATCCCCCGGGACCAGGGATAGGACCCACAGCTCCCATGGTGGCAGGTGGATTCTCCACCACTGAGACACCAGAGAAGTCCTTGGTTATGGATTTTTAAAGTAATTTTTTAGAAACTTTTTGTTTTATAATGGAGTATGGCTGATTAGGGCTTCCCACATGACTCAATGGTAAAGAATCCACCTGCTAGTGAAGGAGATGTGGGTCAATCCCTGGGTCAGGAAGATTCCTTAGAGAAGGAAATGGCAACCCACTCCAGTATTCTTACCTGGGAAATCTCACAGAGAGAGGAGCCTGGCAGGCTACAGTTCACGGAGTTGCAAAAAAGTCAGACACACACACACACACACACAAAAAGTCAGACACAACTAAACGACTAAATGACAATAGCTGATTGATGATGTTTTGATAGTTTCCAGTGCCAGTAAGGGGATTCAGCCATACATATACATGTATCCATTCTCCCCCAAACTACTCTTCCATCAAGGCTACCACATAACATTGAGCAGAGTTCCTTGTGCTCCTGTTAGGGGTTTTTAAGTTAACCTTTATTGGAGTATAGTTTTTAAAATATTTATTTATTTATTTGTCTGTGCCAGGTCTTAGCTGCAGCATGTGAACTAACTGAAGTAAGTGAAGCAAAATGAATCAGTTATACCTATACATATATCCACTCTTTTTTAGATTCTATTCCTATATAGGTCATTACAGAGTACTGAGTAGAATTCCCTGTGCTATACAGTAAGTGCTTATTAGTTACCTATTTTATATATAGTAGTATGTATATATCAATCCCAATCTCCTGATTTATCCCTACCCCTTTCCCCTTGGTAGCCATAAGTTTGTTTTCTACATCTGTGGCTCTTTTTGTGTCTTGTAAATAGATTCATTTGTACCATTTTTTTAGATTCCACATATAAGCGATATCATATTTGTCTTACTCTGTCTGACTTTAATTTTTCGTAAAGATCCATAAAGAGTTAACAACATTTTCTTCCCAGTAGTAGTAATAGTAGTGAAAGTCGCTCAGTTGTGTCTGACTCTTTGTGACCCCATGGACTATGGAGTCCATGGAATTCTCTAGGCCAAAATACTGGAGTGGGTAGCCTTTTCCTTCTCCACGGGATCTTCCCAATCCAGGGATCGAACCCAGATCTCCTGCATTGCGGGTGGAGTCTTTACCAGCTGAGCCACAAGGGAAGCCCAAGAATACTGGAATAGGTAGCCTATCCCTTCTCCAGGGGATCGTCCTGACCCAGGAATCGAATTGGGGTCTCCTGCATTGGGGGTGGATTCTTTACCAACTGAGCTATCAGGGAAGCCCTTTCTTCCCGGAGCCTTTGTCAAAATTGTTTACATCATCTCACTTAATATCAGTTTCCAAGACATTTGTTTGGTTAGAATGTCTCAACCACATATGTATCAACAAATTTGCAAGTTTTATTCAAGAAGTGGGCATTTACATGCATTTGTCAGAGCAGGCTCAGTGCTGTAATAAATAAACGCCAAATCTCAGCACTTTAAAGTTTATTTCTACTTTCTATAAAGTCTAGTCAATATTCCCGATCATGTAGCTCTCCTAGGCAATTTTTCTCCAAGTGGTTGCTCAGAGAACTAGGCTCTTGCCATCTTATAGCACTACCATCTTACATAGGTAGGTTCCAAGGTTTTCTGGAAGGGAAACAGAACATGTAGAAGGCAATGGCACCCCACTCCAGTACTCTTGCCTGGAAAATCCCATGGACAGAGAAGCCTGCTAGGCTGCAGTCCATGGGGTCGCTAAGAGTCGGGCATGACTGAGCGACTTCACTTTCACTTTTCACTTTCATGCATTGGAGAAGGAAATGGCAACCCACTCCGTATTCTTGCCTGGAGAATCCCAGGGAGAGAGGAGCCTAGTGGGCTGCCGTCTATGGGGTCGCACAGAGTAGGACACGACTGAAGTGACTTAGCAGCAGCATCAGCAGCAGAAGTCACTCCAGATGTTTACCTCCTTGACCCAAATGCAAAAGAATGTCACTTCTGTTCATGTTGGCTAGAACCAGTCCTTAGATTCAGAGAGACTAGAAAACATAGTCCTTGGCTAGACAGCTGCTTTCCAGTAATAGCTATCCACTGTGAACACAGAACTTGAATCTTTGGTGGTCAGCTGGCCCCCTCTGCTATGTACAGCAACTCCATCATTCAGTTCAGTTCAGTCGCTCAGTTGTGTCCGACTCTTTGCGACCCCAAGAATCGCAGCACGCCAGGCCTCCCTGTCCATCACCAACTCCTGGAGTTCACTCAAACTCACATTCATCAAGTCGGTGATGTCATCCAGCCATCTCATCCTCTGCTGTCCCCTTCTCCTCCTGCCCTCAATCCCTCCCAGCATCAGAGTCTTTTCCAATGAGTCAACTCTTCGCATGAGGTGGCCAAAGTACTGGAGTTTCAGCTTTAGCATCATTCCTTCCAAAGAACACCCAAGGCTGATCTCCTTTAGAATGGACTGGTTGGATCTCCTTGCAGTCCAAGGGACTCTCAAGAGTCTTCTCCAACACCACAGTTCAAAAGCATCAATTCTTCGGCGCTCAATTTTCTTCACAGTCCAACTTTCACATCCATACATGACCACTGGAAAACTCCAGCATAGGTTTCTTTAAATACAGTTGCATTGGAAATTTAGTGACTAAAAGCCAAACTGCCCAGCTAGAACCTCGGCTCTGCTGTTTATTGGCTGTGTGACCTTGGAAATACTGCTCACCTCTAACCACCTCAGCTTTCTCATCTATAAAGTAGGAATTTTATTCAGAGGTTTGAACAGACTACTGTAAAGCACTTGAAATATTGCCTAGCCCACAATCAACACTCAGTAAATGTCAGCTATTATCATTATTCTCATGAGTATGTCCCCACCACACTCCTTGTAAAGTAGGCTGTAAAAGTTTCAAGAACCCATAGCCCTCAGTGCAGTAGAGATGACCCAAGTGGGAGAACTTTGCCCAACAATAGTAGCCATGACGGAATGAATGGACCAGTATTCTGTCTTGTAACAGCTGAGTGTTTAACACACAGAGTAAGTCAGCAGTTTATTACAGGGGTAGAATTCAAAAAATGAAAAGAACAAAAGCAAACAAACACCCAGAGAAAAGACAATGATCAGAAGCCATGAGACAATAAATGCCAAGAGTTGTCAGACACCGTGAATGGGAAAAGCTAAGAAAGACAATGGAGAGAATGGAATAGCAGGAATAGGGGGCTGCAAAAAGTAGCTGAGTCGCCAGAATGGTATAGGACTGCAATAGGGACCCATGGCATCATGAGAACACAATGAAACAAACGGCTAACATCCCAAATAACCTTTCTGCTTCATTCCAGTGGGAGGAGAGTCTGACTGTAAAACAGATACTTGTCTTCCTTACTTTAAAGCCCCATCACTTAAGATTCCCTACCTTGTCATTTTGGCTTGTGATTTGAAAGAGCCTGTCATCATAGCCACTGTGATTAACTTGAAACTTATAAGTGATCTTGGTACTTTTTTCTGATAATATGAATATAGTGGCTGTGAATTTCAGTTCACAGATAACAGGTGTAGAAGAAATGTTCTACAACAAGGGACTTCCTGATTCTGAGCACCACCAGCACCCTTCCTCTGATGTGTTGAAATTTAACCTTGTTCATTCTTGGAGCTTGACCCCAACATACCCAGGATGGTTCACAGTTCTGGAATCTTACATAGTGCCACAGCATCCAGCAGGTGGAATTCAGCCCATGGGTTGTTGCTCATCTCTTCACAGCCCTGATCATGCTCTGTCCACATCATCCCCTGAAGTCCAGCAGCTCGGAGCTGCTTCTGCACCAGGTTCACTGCATGATTACCAAGGCCGTGAACTCCGTGCACCCTGGGGTCTCAAGAACCCTGCGATTGTGGCTTTCTAGGGTCTATCTTGTTCTCTCCCTTGCAATACTACCAAAAGTATGGTCCAGGTACCCATGTCCAAACCCATGCCTCTGGCCCTCATTGAACCTAAAGTGTTTTTAACATTATTATTAACAGAGAGAAGCTCTTTTACTTCAACTTTCTCCAAGTCATTTTGTCCCTACTTGTACTTTCTCTCTTCTGCTGAGGTTTAAACTTTTGAAATAGACACCAGAGTTTTCCAGCTGACTTCCATGCCCATCCTTACTACACACACTTCATCTTGATGAAAAAAGCAAAGACCTTCCCACCTACATTTATGAGAGAAAAGGAAAGGGAAAAATAAAGAGAAAAAAATTAGATATTTTTGGGAATTCACTGGCAATCAAGTGGTTAGGACTCTGTGCTAACTCCGTGCTTCCACTTTAGGGAACTAAGTGGGAGCTAAGATCCTTCACACCACTCAGCACAGCCAAAAAAAAAAAAAAAAAATGTTACACATTCCAAAATACTTTTTGTTCTTTTTTTTTCTTTTTGCTGTAGATACCTGGAAGCTCAGATTCAAATTTTATGCCCAGTACAATTACAGACCCTTGGAATGAGGATATTTACTAGGTTTTTTTTTTTTTTTCTTAAATTCTGATTTCAAGTTGTCATTCTCATTTTATTAACTTTATTTGGTATACCTTGTAAACAAATACATTTTCCTACCTATTCAAATCCATATTGATGTTTTTAAACAAATTATTATAGCAGTGTGGAGGGTAGCTGGGGTTTACCAATAGAGACATACTCTCAGGACTCAGAACTGGAAGGTCTGTCCTGATATCCAGCAGTTCTAGTGACTCTAAGCTTTCACTGACCTCTGTTGTATGCTCGACCATAGCAGAGACTCAGTTACTGTCTGTTTCTGATTGCTCTAGTTCCCAGCAGTAAACTGACCATCTTCTTTCTTTCAACATAATGGCATCTGTTTATTTTAGCTTCTCCTTATTCTTGACTTCTCCTACTTATAGGCTTGTACTAGTTACCTTTTGTCGATCTTTGTCTTTCAGTTTTTGCTTTTGCTACCATTTGAACACCTCCCAAAGAAAGATGATATTCATCAGACTAATTAATTGCAATTATTCCCAATTGAGTTTTCCTGATAGATCAACTTATAGGTTCATTTTTTTCTCACTAGACTACTGATTTGTTTTAAAATGATATTAAAGGATATAGATCAACAGCCAGATGAAGAGATATATAGGGCAAGGTCCCGAACAAAAGAGCATCTGTCCTCGAGGAGCTTGGGGCCCAGCATGGTGGCCTGAGGAACCCGTGTAGAAACCAGTTCTCCCACATGGAAACTCCAAAAAAGGGCCTCAACTCATAGGTTATTGACTTTTCTTGGATCTGATACCTGCCTTTGTTTGTGACAATGAATAAGGTGTCAGGGTCCTTTCATACAAGAGAATTGTATGCAGATGTAAAACTCTAGAAAAGGATAACAGGGAAGAACTTAGAAGGCGCTGTGGGCAAACAGGTATCCTAAAGCTTAGCTTGTTCAATATTACCACTAATTAAAGATAGGGTAAATAAACCAAATATTGCTCTCAGAATATAAATATATCCTTTCCCTTTGAGGCTTCCATGGTGGCTCAGATGGTAAAGTGTCTGCCTGCAATGTGGGAGACCCAGGTTCAATCCCTGAGTCAGGAAGATCCCCTGGAGAAGGAAATGGCAACCCACTCCAGTACCCTTGCCTGGAAAATCCCATGGACAGAGGAGCCTGGTAGGCTACAGTCCATGGGGTCGCAAAGAGTTGGACACAACTGAGCGACTTCACTTTCCTTTCACTTTTGAGGATAAAACCCCATCCTGACCCATTCAGACATTGTTTGGTTCCATGACCTTTTTGATACAATGACCAGAGTCCAGATTTGTACATTTGCCATAGTCTGGGTTATCAGGTCTTAAGTAAGACCTTAAGCAACATGGTAGCCTGTGACTACAAAATGAGATTATACTTTCTAGTGGAAGTGAAAGTCGCTCAGTTGTGTCTGACTCTTTGCGACCCCATGGACTATACAGTCCATGAAATTCTCCAGAATACTGGAGTGGGTAGCCGTTCCCTTCTCCAGGGGATCTTCCCAACCCAGGGATCAAACCCAGGTCTCCCGCACTGAAGGTGGATTCTTTACCAGCTGAGCCATCAGGGAAGCCCTTACACTTTCTCTTTATCTCTAAATATTATTATGACACAAGCTTCCAAGTGGCCCTCTGAAAAGATCCACAACAGTTCTGATGATGACTTGTTATCTCAACACTATTTTATATGTATTCATTTGTCCAGATTCCACTGGCTTGTAGATGCAAATAAAGTCATGTTAAGAGAAATAACCAACTAGTAATCAACTGACATCATCACCTACATGATGCAGGACTTCAGTCTCCTTTTGAAACCTCACTTTCTTGAAGTGTTTTAGGCATCTTCACTAGGTGTCTCACATATGCTCACAAACCCACCCCACCAGGTACCACATTCACTTGCTGGAACCTGGAGCTCTTCGACCAAAAACATGTTTCCCTGGCAGGATTTGGCCCTGCTCTGCTGGCGTGGTAATTCCTGCCGGGTTTCACTGGTGTTCAGGAATGCCTCTGAATCACATGATGAGCACTATAGGTACCAAGTTCCCTACAGACACTGCGATGGTTCCACAGGCATCTCAGCTTCTGCTTTACTCCAGCATGCATGGCAGTTCTTGCTCTGCCTGGCAGTGTCTCTGACCAAGCACCACCCAAAGGCACTAAAGAAACATGCTTCTCCCCTGTCTCTTCTCATTGGGGGAATCCAAACCAGCAGTATCCGGGTCTTAACAGATTTCGGTGAAACAGCACTTTCAATTTTTACTTGGGACCTCTTCTCCCGAGGTCCCAGACGCCCACTCAGGAGACTTGTAAATGAGAATGGGCTTAATGATAGCCACCAGGCTGCCAAGATCACTATTCTCTTAAAACTCAAGTCCATTGTTTCTGACTTGACTTTCTTCAAGATGATTTCTCCCAAGAGGCAACTTTGTCCTCATCCAAATGGTTCCATGTGGGCCCACCTTACCAGTTTGCCAGACACTCCTGCTCTTGCCTGAAATTCACCTAATTACAACTTTCTCCCCCAATTCTATCTGCCAGATTAAAATGAAATCTTCAAGTAACTGTGCATAAATAAGTATTCTCTTCCCACCTCTAAAAGAAAACCAAAGCAGCTCTATAGACATTAGCAAGTGCTAACACAGTGACAGAAAATACTGTAGAGATGAGAAAAACAAACCCACTTCATGTCAGAGCCAACTGCTTAGGCTAATACATGTAATTAATTATAGACTTGCCAGCTTTCAGCAACTTTGCAGAAATTATTGCCTAAATAATAAATCATTGAAATCCAGAATTTCAGAATCATTAAGAAAGCTGTCAGTAATTCATGGGACTGAAGAACAAAGAAAATAAAGACTTGAATCTATCTTGCTAACCTATTTTAGCTTTGCTTAGAGCAAATTTTTATGTAAATTAAACAGAATTAAATAAAGAAAATAAAATGTAATTTTGAGCTAGTTTTGTTGAGAAATGTCAAAAGCATTCATTACAGATTCAAGAACAATTTACCATAAACTCAAAAGTTAATTACAAATCTAATTATAATAAATCACTAATACAATTGATTAAACTATTTCATCTTGAGTTTAAACATTTTTCTATTTCGATAGCACTTGTTGGGTTTGTTTATTTGGGGTTTCTTTTGGCTGTGCTGGGTTTTAGTTGCAGCATGCAGGATCTAGTTCCTTGATCAGGAATTAAACCTGGGCCCCCTGCATTGGGAATGTGGAGTCTTAACCTCTAAACCACCAGGGAAGTTCCACTGGTTGATTATTTGTTTGGTTTTTAATGTCTATACCATTCCCAGAAGACCATTTTCCTTTTTTCCATAGTATGCACTCCAAATAGTATGATAAATGAAGGAGCAAATGAATGATTGTTATGTATAAAAGAAGGACTATTTCCCTCAAATATTCTGGGTTGCCTTCTTGCAGCATCATGTCAAAGTGACTAGGACCCACACCAGAGCCAAACAGTCTGGATTCTGGTTCTGACACTGCATCTATTACCAGGGTGAACCTGGAAATGCACTTAACATCTCTGTGCCTCAGTTTCCTCATTTGAAAATGGGAATAATAATAGTGCCCATCTCATAGAATGTGAGGAGAAGGGAATGGCAACCCACTCCAGTACTCTTGCCTGGAAAATCCCATGGACGGAGGAGCCTGGTCGGCTGCAGTCCATGGGGTCTCGAAGAGTCAGACACGACTTCGCATTCACTTTCACTTTTCACTTTCATGCGTTGGAGAAGGAAATGGCAACCCACTCCAGTATTCTTGCCTGGAGAATCCCAGGGATGGCGGACCCTGGTGGGCTGCTGTCTCTGGGGTTGCACAGAGTCGGACACGACTGAAGTGACTTTAGCAGCAGCAGCATAGAATGTGATGAGGATTAGATGCAATTTCATGTGTAAAGTCCTTGGAACAATGTGTGACACATGATAAAGCATAATTCATTTCCATCATTATTCCTCTAACTTACATATCAATACTCCATTTTAAGTAAAAAAGAAACTAAAGAAATTTGAAATTTGAAAAACTATAACTAATTTTAGATAAAGTGACGACTAAACCCTAAGAACTTTGCGGGGACTTCCACCGTGGTCCAGTGGTTAAGACTCCATGCTTCAGTGTAACAGGCGCAGGTTCAATCCCTGGTCAGGAAACTAAGATCCCACATGCCACATTGCATGGCCAAAAAAAAAATAAAATAGTTTTTCAGGTTATAAAATGTCATGCTTGCTGAAGAGGAAAAAGATACCCAGGAGATGTGCCCATGAAGTAAGAGAATTCAGAGGTTTAGGGGGAAATCCTGGTGCAAGAGATAATACTTATGGCAAACCAAAAGCAGAGGTGAGAGGTCCCAAATCACAAGGGGCCTAAAGAAAACCAAAACAAATATTGCCAGTAGACATACCACAGGTCTGGTCACCATGTGCATATGACCTTAAAAGATTTCAGCTCAATCTTTGAGGAATTTCTTACCTAAGGAATGATTTCTTCTATTTCATATATGACCAGTGTTTACAGATACCTATAATCAGTCACATCCTTGAGACCCACCTCTGATTTGTTCCACAGATGGGTTTCACCATGATATGCAAATTAAAACTCAGACTAACACAGTCCCATCTCCAGCTCATCTTATGTACGTGTTTTTCTGCTCCTCCCTGAGCATCGTGCCTGAAAAAGCAGGTACTTGCTCAGCTGGCAACTACCCACATAGTTGGGTCAATGCAGGAGACACGGATTCAATCGATGGGTCAGGAAGATCCCCTGGAGTAAGAAATGGCAACCCACTCCGATATTCTTGCCTGGAAAATCGCATCAATAGAGGAACCTAGCAGGCCGCAGTCCATGGGGTCACAAAGAGACATGACTGAGCACATACTCATGCACACAGTACTTTGCCCATCTTCTTAAGTTCTTCTGTTGTTGCTACTGTGTTTAGCTATGGCTCTTCTTAGCTAAATTCTTTGATTTTTTTGGCAATAAATTGTATATAACATGTTCATGTAATTTTTTAAAAAATCTTTTCCAGATTTTTGGTTACATTCCCTTTCTCATTTCTAATATAGGTATTTGTTTTTTCTCTCTTTTGTTATAATTTAAGGTCATCGGCTGAGAGTGCTTGAGATACCCATCTACCCAACAGGAATGGTCTTGTCAATAAAGCCTCTCCACTGGCCATGATTCTCCCTCTCTTGTACAGAGCTTGCACGGGTACTGCCTGAATTTGTGTCTCTGATTCTTCTCATTCAGCACTTCAATAACTGATCAGACCCCTGCTCTCTGACACATTTTTTCTTTAGATATGTTAAAGACTTCCCTAGTGGTTCAGTGGTAAAGAATCTGCCTGCAATGCAAGAGACCTGGGTTCAGTTCCTGAGTTGGGAAGATCCCCTGGAGAAGGGAATGGCAACCCATTCCAGTATTCCTGCCTGGATCATCCCATGGACAGAGGAGCCTGGTGAGCTACAGTCTGTGCAGTCGCAAAGAGTTGGACACAACTGAGTAACTAACACACACATTGTCCACTTGGGTTGATCTGGAAGCCACTCTATTTAAGGTGACTTTACCTATTATTGGTTTTTGCTTTTGTTTTTTTTTTTTTTTTTTTTAAAAAAAAATCACATGCTCCCCATCCTGAACCCTCCTCCCTCCCAACCTCCCCATACCATCCCCCTGGGCCTTCCCAGCGCACCAGCCCCAAGCATCCAGCATCGTGCACTGAACCTGGACTGGCATCTCGTTTCATACATGACATTTCACATGTTTCAATGACATTCTCCCAAATCTTCCCACCCTCTCCCACAGAGTCCATAAGACTGTTCTATACATCAGTGTCTCTTTTTCTGTCTCGTACACAGGGTTATCGTTACCATCTTTCTAAATTCCATATACATGCGTTAGTATACTGTATTTATGTTTTTCCTTCTGGCTTACTTCACTCTGTATAATAGGCTCCAGTTTCATCCACCTCATTAGAACTGATTCAAATGTATTCTTTTTAATGGCTGAGTAATACTCCATTGTGTATATGTACCACTGCTTTCTTATCCATTCATCTGCTGATGGACATCTAGGTTGCTTCCATGTCCTGGCTATTATAAACAGTGCTGCGATGAACATTGGGGTACACGTGTCTCTTTCCCTTCTGGTTTCCTCAGTGTGTATGCCCAGCAGTGGGATTGCTGGATCATAAGGCAGTTCTATTTCCAGTTTTTTAAGGAATCTCCACACTGTTCTCCATAGTGGCTGTACTAATTTGCATTCCCACCAACAGTGTAAGAGGGTTCCCTTTTCTCCACACCCTCTCCAGCATTTATTATTTGTAGACTTTTGGACCGCAGCCATTCTGACTGGTGTGAAATGGTACCTCATAGTGGTTTTGATTTGCATTTCTCTGATAAAGAGTGATGTTGAACATCTTTTCAAGTGTTTGTTAGCCATCTGTATGTCTTCTTTGGAGAAATGTCTATTTAGATCTTTGGCCCATTTTTTGATTGGGTCATTTATTTTTCTGGAGTTGAGCTGTAGGAGTTGCTTGTATATTTTTGAGATTAGTTGTTTGTCAGTTGCTTCATTTGCTATTATTTTCTCCCATTCTGAAGGCTGTCTTTTCACCTTGCTAATAGTTTCCTTTGATGTGCAGAAGCTTTTAAGTTTAATTAGGTCCCATTTGTTTATTTTTGCTTTTATTTCCAATATTCTGGGAGGTGGGTCATAGAGGATCCTGCTGTGATGTATGTCAGAGAGTGTTTTGCCTATGTTCTCCTCTAGGAGTTTTATAGTTTCTGGTCTTATGTTGAGATCTTTAATCCATTTTGAGTTTATTTTTGTATATGGTGTTAGAAAGTGTTCTAGTTTCATTCTTTTACAAGTGGTTGACCAGATTTCCCAGCACCACTTGTTAAAGAGATTGTCTTTAATCCACTGTATATTCTTGCCTCCTTTGTCAAAGATAAGGTGTCCATATGTGCGTGGATTTATCTCTGGGCTTTCTATTTTGTTCCATTGATCTATATTTCTGTCTTTGTGCCAGTACCATACTGTCTTGATAACTGTGGCTTTGTAGTAGAGCCTGAAGTCAGGTAGGTTGATTCCTCCAGTTCCATTTTTCTTTCTCAAGATCGCTTTGGCTATTCGAGGTTTTTTGTATTTCCATACAAATTGTGAAATTATTTGTTCTAGCTCTGTGAAGAATACTGTTGGTAGCTTGATAGGGATTGCATTGAATCTATAAATTGCTTTGGGTAGTATACTCATTTTCACTATATTGATTCTTCCAATCCATGAACATGGTATATTTCTCCATCTATTAGTGTCCTCTTTGATTTCTTTCACCAGTGTTTTATAGTTTTCTATATATAGGTCTTTAGTTTCTTTAGGTAGATATATTCCTAAGTATTTTATTCTCTTCGTTGCAATGGTGAATGGAATTGTTTCCTTAATTTCTCTTTCTGTTTTCTCATTATTAGTGTATAGGAATGCAAGGGATTTCTGTGTGTTGATTTTATATCCTGCAACTTTACTATAATCATTGATTAGTTCTAGTAATTTTCTGGTGGAGTCTTTAGGGTTTTCTATGTAGAAGATCATGTCATCTGCAAATAGTGAGAGTTTTACTTCTTCTTTTCCAATTTGGATTCCTTTTATTTCTTTTTCTGCTCTGATTGCTGTAGCCAAAACTTCCAAAACTATGTTGAATAGTAATGGTGAAAGTGGGCACCCTTGTTTTGTTCCTGACTTTAGAGGAAATGCTTTCAATTTTTCACCATTGAGGATAATGTTTGCTGTGGGTTTGTCATATATAGCTTTTATTATGTTGAGGTATGTTCCTTCTATTCCTGCTTTCTGGAGAGTTTTTATCATAAATGGGTGTTGAATTTTGTCAAAGGCTTTCTCTGCATCTATTGAGATAATCATATGGTTTTTGTTTTTCAATTTGTTAATGTGGTGTATTACATTGATTGATTTGCGGATATTGAAGAATCCTTGCATCCCTGGGATAAAGCCCACTTGGTCATGGTGTATGATCTTTTTAATGTGTTGTTGGATTCTGATTGCTAGAACTTTGTTTAGGATTTTTGCATCTATGTTCATCAGTGATATTGGCCTATAGTTTTCTTTTTTTGTGGCATCTTTGTCAGGTTTTGGTATTAGGGTGATGGTGGCCTCATAGAATGAGTTTGGAAGTTTACCTTCCTCTGCAATTTTCTGGAAGAGTTTGAGCAGGATAGGTGTTAGCTCTTCTCTAAATTTTTGGTAGAATTCAGCTGTGAAGCCGTCTGGACCTGGGCTTTTGTTTGCTGGAAGATTTTTGATTACAGTTTCAATTTCCATGCTTGTGATGGGTCTGTTAAGGTTTTCTATTTCTTCCTGGTCGAGTTTTGGAAAGTTGTACTTTTCTAAGAATTTGTCCATTTCTTCCTCGTTGTCCATTTTATTGGCATATAATTGTTGATAATAGTCTCTTATGATCCTTTGTATTTCTATATTGTCTGTTGTGATCTCTCCACTGTCATTTCTAATTTTATTGATTTGATTTTTCTCCCTTTGTTTCTTGATGAGTCTGGCTAATGGTTTGTCAATTTTATTTATCCTTTCAAAGAACCAGCTTTTGGCTTTGTTGATTTTTGCTATGGTCTCTTTTGTTTCTTTTGCATTTATTTCTGCTCTAATTTTTAAGATTTCTTTCCTTCTACTAACCCTGGGGTTCTTCATTTCTTCCTTTTCTAGTTGTTTGAGGTGTAGAGTTAGGTTATTTATTTGACTTTTTTCTTGTTTCTTGAGGTGTGCCTGTATTGCTATGAACTTTCCCCTTAGGACTGCTTTTACTGTGTCCCACAGGTTTTGGGTTGTTGTGTTTTCATTTTCATTCGTTTCTATGCAAATTTTGATTTCTTTTTTGATTTCTTCTGTGATTTGTTGGTTATTCAGCAGCGTGTTGTTCAGCCTCCATATGTTGGAATTTTTAATAGTTTTTCTCCTGTAATTGAGATCTAATCTTACTGCATTGTGGTCAGAAAAGATGCTTGGAATGATTTCTATTTTTTTGAATTTACCAAGGCTAGCTTTATGGCCCAAGATGTGATCTATCCTGGAGAAGGTTCCATGTGCGCTTGAGAAAAAGGTGAAATTCATTGTTTTGGGATGAAATGTCCTATAGATATCAATTAGGTCTAACTGGTCTATTGTATCGTTTAAAGTTTGTGTTTCCTTATTAATTTTCTGTTTAGTTGATCTATCCATAGGTGTGAGTGGGGTATTAAAGTCTCCCACTATTATTGTGTTATTGTTAATTTCTCCTTTCATACTTGTTAGCATTTGTCTTACATACTGCGATGCTCCCGTGTTGGGTGCATATATATTTATAATTGTTATATCTTCTTCTTGGATTGATCCTTTGATCATTATGTAGTGACCTTCTTTGTCTCTTTTCACAGCCTTTGTTTTAAAGTCTATTTTATCTGATATGAGTATTGCTACTCCTGCTTTCTTTTGGTCCCTATTTGCATGGAAAATCTTTTTCCAGCCCTTCACTTTCAGTCTGTATGTGTCCCCTGTTTTGAGGTGGGTCTCCTGTAGACAACATATGTAGGGGTCTTGTTTTTGTATCCATTCAGCCAGTCTTTGTCTTTTGGTTGGGGCATTCAACCCATTTACGTTTAAGGTAATTACTGATAAGTATGATCCCGTTGCCATTTACTTTATTGTTTGGGGTTCGAATTTATACACCATTTTTGTGTTTCCTGTCTAGAGAATATCCTTTAGTATTTGTTGTAGAGCTGATTTGGTGGTGCAGAATTCTCTCAGCTTTTGCTTATCTGAGAAGCTTTTGATTTCTCCTTCATACTTGAATGAAATCCTTGCTGGGTACAATAATCTGGGCTGTAGGTTATTTTCTTTCATCATTTTAAGTATGTCTTGCCATTCCCTCCTGGCTTGAAGAGTTTCTATTGAAAGATCAGCTGTTATCCTTATGGGAATTCCCTTGTGTGTTATTTGTTGTTTTTCCCTTGCTGCTTTTAATATTTGTTCTTTGTGTTTGATCTTTGTTAATTTGAGTAATATGTGTCTTGGGGTGTTTCGCCTTGGGTTTATCCTGTTTGGGATTCTCTGGGTTTCTTGGACTTGGGTGATTATTTCCTTCCCCAGTTTAGGGAAGTTTTCAACTATTATCTCCTCAAGTATTTTCTCATGGTCTTTCTTTTTGTCTTCTTCTTCTGGAACCCCTATGATTCGAATGTTGTAGCGTTTAATATTGTCCTGGAGGTCTCTGAGATTGTCCTCATTTCTTTTAATTCGTTTTTCTTTTATTCTCTCTGATTCATTTATTTCTACCATTCTATCTTCTAATTCACTAATCCTATCTTCTGCCTCTGTTATTCTACTATTTGTTGCCTCCAGAGTGTTTTTAATTTCATTTATTGCATTATTCATTGTATATTGACTCTTTTTTATTTCTTCTAGGTCCTTGTTAAACCTTTCTTGCATCTTCTCAATCCTTGTCTCCAAGCTATTTATCTGTGATTCCATTTTAATTTCTAGATTTTGGATCAATTTCACTATCATTATTCGGAATTCTTTATCAGGTAGATTCCCTATCTCTTCCTCTTTTGTTTGGTTTGGTGGGCATTTATCCTGTTCCTTTATCTGCTGGGTATTCCTCTGTCTCTTCATCTTGTTTAAATTGCTGAGTTTGGGGTGTCCTTTCTGTATTCTGGCAGTTTGTGGAGTTCTCTTTATTGTGGCTATTCCTCACTGTGTGTGGGTTTGTACAGGTGGCTTGTCAAGGTTTCCTGGTTAGGGAAGCTTGTGTCAGTGTTCTGATGGGTGGAACTGTATTTCTTCTCTTTGTTCAGTCGCGCTGTGGGGAGGGAGGGAGGGATGCTGCAAGCAAATAACACTGGCGTGCGCTCGCAGTGCCTCAGCCACACTGGGTCTGCCCCCGCTCACTGCGCGTGTAGCCTCCCTGCCCACACTGCTCGGGCTCTAGGTTGTTCCGCCGGGAACAATCCGAGGCTGGCCCTGGGTTGCATGTACCTCCCAGGTCCAAGCCGCTCAGGTTCAGGCACTCGGATAGTCCTCAGAGGCGCAGACTCAGTTGGGCCTGAGTATTGTGCTCTTCCCAGGTCCGAGCAGCTCAAGTGATGAGGTGTTTGGCAAGCGCCAATGCTGCGACTTATCGCCTCCCCGCCACTCGGTTATCTGGGCGCAAAACCGGCGCACCTTCTTAGGCAGATGTTAACCGTCCAGACCCCCAAGAAGTTTTAGTTAGCAAAGAAGCCTGCTTACAGTTTTATAGATAATGTCTCTCTGGGGCTGCGATTGCCCCCTTCCGGCTCTGGCTGCCTATCACTGGAGGGGGAAGGTCAGCAGCCGGCTATCTCTGTTCAATTCTTTGTTCCGTGCGCGGGCCTGGCGGTCTTAGGTTGGGGCTGGCTTTTCGCGTAGTAGATATCCCACAGTCTGGTTTGTTAGCCCAAATTATTTCGCTCAGATAGTGCTCAGGGTATTCAGGCCAGATTCTTACTCTAAGCGATGCAGCCCGCGCTGCGCCTCCCTGCCCAGCCCCCGCTTGTTAATGGCGCCTGCAGGCGTCTGCGCTGCTTCTCCACTGGGGGAGTTACCGTAGGACTCGCAATCTTCGAGTTTTAATTGTTTATTTATTTTTTCTTCCTGTTATGTTGCCCTCTGTGCTTCCAAAGCTCGGCACAGATTCGGCAGTGAGAAGGTTTCCTGGTGTTTGGAAACTTCTCTCTTTTTAAGACTCCCTTCCCGGGACGGAGCTCCGTCCCTCCCTCTTTTGTCTCTTTTTTTGTCTTTTATATTTTTTCCTACCTCCTTTCGAAGAGTTGGATTGCTTTTCTGGGTGCCTGATGTCCTCTGCCGGCATTCAGAAGTTGTTTTGTGGAATTTACTCGACGTTTAAATGCTCTTTTGATGAATTTGTGGGGGAGAAAGTGTTCTCTCTGTCCTACTCCTCCGCCATCTTCTGAAGCTCTGGTTTTTGCTTTTGGTATGAAAAATAACGTTTATTTTCTGATTTTAAAAATAATAAAAGCAGGTTACAAAGCAATTAAATACTCCAGAACAGCTTAAAGAATGTAAAATTGACCAGAGGAACCAGTAACCAGTTAAAGCCATTGTTGACATTTTGGTAAACATCCTTCCAGATCACCCTCAATTAAAATGAAAAAAGTATATTATACATGCCTTTTTATAACCTACTTTTTTACTCTACAATATACTGCTGCTGCTGCTAAGTCGCTTCAGTCGTGTCCGACTCTGTGCGACCCCATAGACGGCAGCCCATCAGGCTCCACCATCCCTGGGATTCTCCAGGCAAGAACACTGGAGTGGGTTGCCATTTCCTTCTCCAATGCATGAAAGTGAAAAGTCAAAGTGAGGTCGCTTAGTCGTTCCCGACTCTTAGCAACCCCATGGACTGGAGCCTACCAGGCTCCTCCGTCCATGGGATTTTCCAGGCAAGAGTACTGGAGTGGGGTGCCATTGCCTTCTCCTACAATATACTATAGACATTTTTCCTTGTCAGTAATTATAAATGTTTGTCATCATTTTCAGTTTAGTTCCGTCACTCAGTTATGTCTGACTCTTTGTGACCCCATGGACTGCAACACACCAGGCTTCTCTGTCCATCACCAACTCCCAGAGCCAGTGGTCATCATTTTAGCAGATGTATATTGTTACCTTGTATGAATGTCCCACAATTTATTGTGTTTAATTTTACCCCCTTTGGTCACGCTGCATATCTTGCAGGATCTTAGTTCCTCTTTTAGGGATCGAATCTGGGCCACATCAAAGAAAGTACCAAGTCCTACCACTGGTTTGCCAGGGAATTCCCTATTTGTTTAAAATTTTAAGGTTAAAATATCAGAGGAACATCTTACTTTGAAATTTCTTGAAAGTTACTTCACCACCACTTCCCTAGAGCAAATGCCCACTTTTCTTTGTTTACCATGGGCTGGTTCTCTGCTAAGACCTATATGCATGAACTTAATTCATTCTTCTTAGAAAAGCAGAGACTTGAGGGAAAACCCAGTTCATCAACTGTTTTCCAGCTGACAAGGTACCATAGACTTTCCACAAAAAGGTAGTTTTTTTCCCACTTGTTTTTTTGTTTGTTTTTGTATCCAAAATGTGTTGATTGGGATGCTTTCCCATTCATCCTGATACAGGGTACTTTTAGTGCTGCTTCCATCTGAGGGAGCATCCATCTGTAAGCCTTGCTTTTCCTCCTGTAGGCTGACAGAGGACGGTAGAGCAGCCAACACACAAAACTACTGTTTGTGCGTGGCTAAAGACAGTGGTGATTTTATAGCATCCTGGGCATTTTACATCCATGAAATCGGAATTGGGGCTCTGCACCAGGCGCTTCTTCTTGTGTTTCCTCTTTTCCTCTTCTGGAGAGGGATGAAGAAGATCCTTTGCGAGAGGCATGTTCTCATGAGGAGGTCATCACCGCTGGAAAGGCACTTGTTTTGAAAGTGCTCTTGAAGGCATCATTGCTTTTTTGGCTGAATCTTCACTTTCACTTCAACTAGCTTTTATTGTGCTCTTTCCAACACTGATTTGAGATCCAGTTTCTTCACTGATAAAATAAAGTAGATGGATGAGTTGTTTCTAGGACTTTTTTTTTCTAGCTCTGACATATTTGATTCTGACGGAGAAGGCAATGGCACCCCACTCCAGTACTCTTGCCTGGAAAATCCCATGGACGGAGGAGCCTGGTAGGCTTCAGTCCATGGGGTTGCTGAGGGTCAGACCCGACTGAACGACTTCCCTTTCACTTTTCACTTTCATGCATTGGGGAAGGAAATGGCAACCCACTCCAGTGTTCTTGCCTGGAGAATCCCAGGGACGGGGGAGCCTGGTGGGCTGCCGTCTCTGGGGTCGCACAGAGTAGGATACGACTGAAGCAACTTAGCAGCAGCAGCAGCAGCAGAAGACAGTGTGATGGGTGGGCTTGTGCATTTTCAGTGGAAGGCATAAGACAAAATGATTGAAAACTTTCCCTTACCATCAAAATGTTTATATCAGAGAGGATAAATATATAGACCATGCTTAAGGTATAAAAATTAAATCTTTTAAAGGGAATTTTATGAGCACATATAGGAAAACAAATTGACTAAAGAAGGCAAAGAAGGCTTCATGGAAAAGAAAATTAATCTGGACTTGAAGACTAGATGACAGCTAAATGTGCAAATATACAGATGTGTGGAGATATAATCTGTGATTTAAGAGTTAAAGTAGATGGGATGGAGGGTATATCAGATAACTTGTATTTGCTCCTTTGGGTCCCTTCTTCACTGTGCTCCATTTTAAATATTCACGCTGTTGAGAAGAGTCCTTATTCCTGGGGAAGTTTAACTGCACTGGTAGACTTGCTTTTCCTCTGGCTTCCAGATGGGTTCAGCTAATTTGAAAATAAGAGAGTGAGGGAAGACTGAAGTAGGAATATCTGTTCCCTGACCCCCTCCCTGCTATGTCTCCATGGCTTGCTTCCTCTACTGAAGGCACAGCTCTTATTTAGAATCCAGCTCAATATTGGGCCCTCTATCCTATTCCACTGATTTGTTTATCTGTTTTTGTGCCAGTATCATACTGCTTTGATTACCGTAGCTTTGTAGTATAGTCTGACATCAAGGTGCATGATTCTTCAAGCTCTGTTCTTAAGATTGTTTTGGCCATCTGAGGCCTTTTGTGTTTCCATCCAAATTTTAAAATTATTTTTTCTAGTTCTGTGAAAAATATCATTGGTATTTTGATAGGGATTAAATTGAATCTGTAGATTGACTTGGGTAGTATGCTTATTTTAGCACTATTGATTCTTCCAACCCAGAAATGTGGTATATCTTTCCATCTTTTTGTGTCTTCAGTTGCTTTCATCAGTATCTTATGGTTTTCTGAGTACAGGTCTTTTTCCTACTTAGGTAGATTTATTTCTAGGTATTTTATTCTTTTTGATGTAATGGTAAAGGGAACTATTTCATTAATTTCTTTTTCTGGTAGTTTGTTATTAGTATATAGAAATGCAACAAATTTCTGTATATTAATTTTGTGTCCTACCACTTTACTGAATTCATTGATGAACTCTAGTAGTTCTCTGGTAACATCTTTAGAATTTTCTATTGTGTAGTATCATGTCATCTGTAAACAGCAACAGTTTTAATTTTTCTTTTCCAATTTAGATTCATTTCAGTTCTTTTTCTTCTGAGAGTAATATGTCTGGGACTTTCAAAACTATGTTGAATAAAAGTGTATGCCATCCAGTTTTTGCTGTTGCCCTGATATGGTATCTGTGATAATTGTGAAATCATTATATCTTATCAATGGTGTGTAGGGGCCACCTTGCCACTTGGACTCATACCCCAAAGCTGTATTACATCAATGATGTGTCATAATCAGTGGTATCTTAGGGTGGAAGAACTATAGTATATTGTTCTGTAGTATAGTGTATTGTATATATTGTTCTATAGTATAGTGTACTGCCTGACATATTCTTCAGTTTAGTTCAGTTGCTCAGTCGTGTCCGACTCTTTGTGACCCCATGAATCGCAGCAGGCCAGGCCTCCCTGTACATCACCATCTCCCAGAGTTCACTCAAACTCATGTCCATCGAGTCGGTGATGCCATCCAGCCATCTCATCCTCTGTCGTCCCCTTCTCCTCCAGCCCTCAATCCCTCCCAGCATCAGAGTCTTTTCCAATGAGTCAACTCTTTGCATGAGGTGGCCAAAGTATTGGAGTTTCAGCCTCAGCATCAGTCCTTCCAATGAACACCCAGGGCTGATCTCCTTCAGAATGGATTGGTTGCATCTACTTGCAGTCCAAGGGACTCTCAAGAGTCTTCTCCAACACCACAGTTCAAAAGCATCAATTCTTCGGCACTCAGCTTTCTTCACAGTCCAACTCTCGCATCCATACATGACCACTGGAGAAACCATAGCCTTTACTAGATGGACCTTTGTTGGCAAATTAATGTCTCTGCTTTTGAATATGCTATCTAGGTTGGTCATAACTTTTCTTCCAAGGAGTAAGCATCTTTTAATTTCATGGCTGCAGTCACCATCTGCAGTGATTTTGGAGCTCCCAAAAATAAAGCCTGACACTGTTTCCACTGTTTCCCCATCTATTTCCCATGAAGTGATGGGACCAGATGCCATGATCTTCGTTTTCTGAATGTTGAGCTTTAAGCCAACTTTTTCACTCTCCTCTTTCACTTTCATCAAGAGGCTTTTTAGTTCCTCTTCACTTTCTGCCATAAGGGTGGTGTCATCTGCATATCTGAGGTGATTGATATCTCTCCCGGCAATCTTATTTCCAGCTTGTGCTTCTTCCAGCCCAGTGTTTCTCATGATGTACTGTGCATATAAGTTAAATAAGCAGGGTGACAATATACAGCCTTGATGTACTCCTTTTCCTGTTTGGGACCAGTCTGTTGTTCCATGTCCAGTTCTAACTGTTGCTTCCTGACCTGCATACAGGTTTCTCAAGAGGCAGGTCAGGTGGTCTGGTATTCCCATCTCTTTCAGAATTTTCCACAGTTTATTGTGATCCACACAGTCAAAGGCTTTGGCATAGTCAATAAAGCAGAAATAGATGTTTTTCTGAAACTCTCTTGCTTTTTCGATGATCCAGCAGATGTTGGCAATTTGATCTCTGGTTCCTCTGCCTTTTCAAAAACCAGCTTGAACATCTTGAAGTTCACAGTTCATGTATTGCTGAGGCCTGGCTTGGAGAATTTTGAGCATTACTTTACAAACATGTGAGATGAGTGCAATTGTGCAGTAGTTTGAGCATTCTTTGGCATTGCCTTTCTTTGGGATTGGAATGAAAACTGACCTTTTCCAGTCCTGCGGCCACTGCTGAGTTTTCCAAATTTAGGAAAGGCTAAAAAGGTCCAATCCAGATTCTTGTGGGAAAAAAGACAGTTTGAATTTTATTCTGTAGGCAAATGAGGGCAATTCTTGAGCTTCTAAACAGACTGTCATAATTAGGCTTATGATATAAAAATGATCTTTGAACAATATGAAGGGTGGACTGAAAATAGATGTTTGAATACGGGAAGACCAATTGGGCTGCCATTGCAATGATTTAGGGGAAAAAAGTTATGATGGGCCAAAGTAGGGTAATTAGAGTGAAAACAAAAAAAATGGGACAGATGTGACAGCCTGATAAGGCTGTTATTGTTGCAGAAAAAGCAGTTAAATCAGAATAGCACAAGTTTTGGGTTTAAGACTTTCAGAAAATCTAAAAAGATAGGTACGGACCCATGGATCCTCCCTTTCCTAGTAGTTTTCTCCCTTGCTAGAACAATATTCTCATTTGTGTGGAAACCAGGGAAAGGTTCATACCAAGAATTTTGAAAGCCATAAATTGATAACAGTTGAAGTTGGGTTATAGCAAATGAGACTTGTTATTCTTACTACTTTTGTGTATGTTTGGAATTTTCCACATTAAAAAATTAAAACACACACACACAAATTAAAGTAGTCATCCCTCAATATCCACAGGGAGTTGGTTCCAGGACCCCTCACAGATACCAAAATCTAAGTATGTTCAAGTTCTTTATATATAAGGTATAGAATTTGCATATTCTATATCTGTGCCTATCCTCTTTTATATAATTTTATTTATTTTTTGCTGTGTCAGGTCTTCATTGCTCCTAAGGCTTTTTCTCTAGTTTCCATGAGTGGGGGCTACTCTCTAGCCTCACTGAGCAGGCTTCTCATTGAAGTGGCTTCTCTTGTTGCAGAGCACAGGCTCGAGGCACTCAGTCTTTGCCAGTTGCAGCACATGGGCTTAGTATCTGGCGCTCACAGACTCTAGAGCACAGGCTCAGTTGTTCCACGGCATGTGGGATCTTCCCCAACCAGGGATGAAACCCATGTCTCCTGCATGGGCAGATGGATTCTCTACCTCTGAGCCACCAGGGGAGCCCTCCTCTTGTATACTTTAAATCATCTCTACATTGCTTAAAGTATTTAATACAATGTAAACGCTATGTAAATAGTTACAGGCATTCAGGCATGGGGCAAACTCAAGTTTTGTCTTCTGGAACTTTCTGTAATCTATCCCATATGCATACTCACATGTGAAATGACTTATGTATGAGGAAGTTTATTGAACCATTCTTTACATTAGAAAAATGTTTTTCAAAAAAAGCAAGCAAAAGCCTCTAGGATACTGATTAAATAAGTTTTATTTTATCTATAAGATGAAATAATTTTCAGTCAATGGAAAGAATGAAACTGTTCTATATACAGTATATTTATATGGAGGCATCTCCTACAAATAGTATGTGAACAAATACACAAACCCAAGTGAGAGTAAATTGGTGTATTATATATATATTGCTGTTTATTAGATATATTCAAAATATATACATATACCTAAATATACTCAAAAATAACTGGCAGCCCAGAGATAAGATTGCAGTAGGTGGAATTGAAAGAGACACATGTACCCCAGTGTTCATTGCAGCACTGTTTACAATAGCTGGCACATGGATGCAAAGTAGGTGTCCATCAGCAAATGAATGGATAAGGAAGTCATGGTATGTATACACAATGGAATATTACTCAGCTCTAAAAAGGGATACATTTGAGTCAATTCTAATGTGGTGGGTGAAACTGGACCCTATTATACAGACTGAAGTAAGTTAGAAAGAGAAACACAAATACTGTATATTAATGCATATATATGGAATTCTGAAACACGGTAGTGACAATCCTACATGCAGGGCAGCAAAAGAGACACAGATGTAAAGAACATACTTTTGGACTCTGGCGAGGGTGAAGATGGTGAGATGATTTGAGAGAATAACGTTTAAACATGTATATTACCATATGTAAAATAGATGACCAGAGCAAATTCGATGCATGAAGCAGGGTACCCAAAGCCAGTACTCTGGGACAACTTGGAGGGATAGGGTAGGGAGGGAAGTGGAAGAGGGGTTCGGGAAGGGGGGGACACACGTATACCCATGGCTGATTCATGTTGATGTGTGGCAAAAACCATCACAATATTGTAATTATCCTCCAAATAAAATAAATAAAATATATTTTTTTTAAATGGCTGTAGGTTCATGCAGGGAAATCATCCACTCAGTACTAAAGGGTGCACATTTCTTGCAGTTCTCTACATTCCTACATTTCTCCCTCCAAATTGGCTTTATCCTAAAACTTGTTCCCTTGTGGTCACAAGATGGCTGCAACCATTTAAGTATTTACATGAAGACACAACTGCCAGCAAGAATGTCTCTTTTTGGGTTCACTTTCCTGTGCTGTGTTGTGCTTAGTTGCTCAGTTGTGTCCAACTCTTTGCAACCCCATGAACTGTAGCCCACCAGGCTCCTTTGTCCATGGGATTCTCCAGGCAAGAATAGTGGAGAGTTTGCTATGCCCTCCTCCAGGGGATCTTTCCAACCCAGGGATCAAACCCAGGTCTCCTGCATTGCAGGCGGAGCCTTTACCATCTGAGCCACCATTTTTCTTCTGCTGCTGAGTCGCTTCAGTCATGTCTGACTCTGTGCGACCCCATCCTTGGCAGCCCACCAGGCTCCCCCATCCCTGGGATTCTCCAGGCAAGAACACTGGAGTGGGTTGCCATTTCCTTCTCCAATGCATGAAAGTGAAAAGTGAAAGGGAAGTCGCTCAGTAGTGTCCGACTCTTAGCGACCCCATGGACTGCAGCCCACCAGGCTCCTCCTTCCATGAGATTTTCCAGGCAAGAGTACTGGAGTGGGTTGCCATTGCTGTCTTCACTTTCCTAGGAGTAAGGAAATCTTGCTAGAAGCCCTCTAGTGGACAAGCCTTAATGTTACATTGACCAGGTTTGGAAAACCTTCCCAGTCTGAAACCTAACACTGGAAAATGAATAGCTTAGACCAGTGGTTCTCAGGCTTCCCAGGTGGCTCAGCAGTGAAGAATCCACCTGCCAGTGCAGGAGACGCAGGAGACAAGGATTTGATCTCTGGGTTGGAAAGATCCCCAGGGGTTGGAAATGGCAACCCATTCCAGTATTCTTGCTTGAAACGTTCTGTGGACAGAGGAGCCTGGCGAGCTACAGTCCATGCGGTCACACAGAGTCAGACATGACTAAGCTCACATGCACCACCCCTGTTTCTCAACCCAGGATAATTTTGCCTTCCAGGGGGCATTCAGCAATATCTGGAGACATTCTAGTCACACCTGGAGAAAGGGTGCTACTCACATCTTTAGGGTAGAAGCAAACGACAGTGCCAAACATCCTAGAACACACTTGAACAGTCCACCACGACCAAAAATGACCTGACCCCAATCCTTGTGCACTGTTGGTGGGAATGTAGATTGATGCAGTCACTGTGGAAAACAGTATGAAGTCACCTCAAAAAATTAAAAATAGGTCCAGCAATTCCAGTTTTGAATATATGTCCAAAGGAAAAGAAACCACCATGTCTTTTGGAAGATATCTGTACCCCCTTATCTGTGTATATATCTTCCAACAGAGATAGACCCATATATGTGGTCGTAAATTGCAGGATTTCCTTCTTTTTCTTCTTTTGTGACTAAATAGTATTCCACTATATATAGAAGAGGACAGAAGAGCCTGGTGCACTTCAGTCCATGGGGTCACAAAGAGTTGGACACAACTTTGTGACAGAAAAACAACATATATATATATATATATATATATATGGAGGATATACTGTCGGAAGATATCTGCACCCCCGCACCTCTATTTGTGTGTGTGTATATGAAAGTGAAAGTGGAGAGTGAAAAAGTTGGCTTAAAGCTCAACATTCAGAAAACGAAGATCATGGCATCTGGTCCCACCACTTCATGGGAAATAGATGTGGAAACAGTGTCAGACTTTATTTTTCTGGGCTCCAAAATCACTGCAGATGGTGACTGCAGCCATGAAATTAAAAGACGCTTACTCCTTGGAAGGAAAGTTATGACCAACCTAGATAGCATATTCAAAAGCAAAGACATTACTTTGCCAACAAAGGTTCGTCTAGTTCTGTGGTCATGTATGGATGTGAGAGTTGGACTGTGAAGAAGGCTGAACGTCGAAGAATTGATGCTTTTGAACTGTGGTGTTGGAGAAGACTCTTGAGAGTCCCTTGGACTGCAAGGAGATGCAACCAGTCCGTTCTGAAGGAGATCAGCCCTGGGATTTCTTTGGAAGGAATGATGCTAAAGCTGAAACTCCAGTACTTTGGCCACCTCATGCAAAGAGTTGATTCATTGGAAAAGACTCTGATGCTGGGAGGGATTGGGGGCAAGAGGAGAAGGGGACGCCAGAGGATGAGATGGCTGGATGGCATCATTGACTCGATGGATGTGAGTCTCAGTGAACTCCGGGAGTTGGTGATGGACAGGGAGGCCTGGCGTGCTGCGACTCATGGGGTCACAAGAGTCGGACATGACTGAGAGACTGATCTGATTTGATGTGTGTGTGTATCCTTATGTGTGTGCATATATGTATATTTCTCGCATCTAACTTTAGATACACACACAGGAGTGCAGATATCTTCCGACAGTGTATCTTCTATGTATATAAACACATACATGGGTGTATGTCTGTGTCTGCTCCACAGCAAGAGAAAGAGAAGCCATTGCAATGAGAAGCCCACACTCTGCAACTAGAGAGTAGCTCCTGCTCACCACAATTGAAGAAAAGTCAGAGCAGCAATGAAGACCCAATGGAGCCAAAAATAAATAAAGAAATAAATTTTTTTTAAAGGAATTGGGAATACCTGATGGTTTTCTAGATAAAGAAAATGGGAAAGAGACTGTCATTGGAGGGATGTTAAGATTTATAGAAAAGACTAACTGGAAAGTGATTTTACTGTTAACCAGAATAGAAAATTCAGGAAAGGAAACATGTGTGGTGAGGTACAAGGGAGATTAAGTGCTGTTTTAGGCTCCGCTTGCCTTTGTCAGCATTCCTCTGGAAGCAATTATCAGGATTAATTTTATAGGGCTGTTTTTGAGTGTTGTATACTATTCAATACTATGTGTCAACAGTTTTGTAAGCCTGATACTGGGTGGTTCTTGGCTGGCAAGTCAGCTACCCTATTGTGTTCCTGGGCCCTGAATTTGCAAACAATACGCAGTCAAATTTATCTTTCTGGACTTTGCTTTTAATGATGACTGAGAGGCCACGACCAACTCCCACTCCTTTGTTGAATCACACAGTTGTTGTTCTGGCAGGATCTACTGCAACGACTTGGTTCTAAGTTTCTTGGTCAAAATCACAATCCAGTTGTGCCTCTCTAATTATACCTAAGCCATCTTGATTGATTTTGGTAATTTCTACTCAGTATTGGGGAAATAGGCTTTGTTTGGGCATTTTTCTCTGACTTATTGAAAAAATACTTTGAGACTTACTGAGTCCAAGGAGACCTGTTCTTTTATTTTTTTCAGAATTTTTCTATTTATTTTTCTACTGATGTATAGTTGATTTACAATGTTGTCTTGGTTTCAGGTATACATCACAGTGATTCAGTTTCATATATGTATCGTTTTTCAGATTCTTTTCCCTTGTAGTTTATTACAAAGCATTGAGTATAGTTCCCTGTGCTGTACAGTAGGTCCTTGCTGGTTATCTGTTCTATATTTCAGTCGTGTCCAAATCTTTGTGACCGCATACACTGTAGCCCACCAGGCTTCTCTGTCCATGGGATTTTTCAGGCAAGAAAAACTGGAATGGGTTGTATTTCCTTCACCAAGGGATCTTCCCAACCCAGGAATCAAACCCACGTCCCCTGTGTCTCCTGCATGGCAGTCAGATCCCTTACCCACTGAACCCTCTAGGTGTAGGTTAATCCCAAACTCGCCAAGGGGGCATGTCCTAATTCCAAACTGTTTAGCTACTGAAGAAGAATTAGAGAAGTGGCCCAGTTCACTAACAGTTGTAGTTCAGGGGTATTATTTTGTCTACTAACATAGCAATGATAATCTTGCTGGTTCAAATGGACACCAAATACCTTCGGTGTAGGCCCCAAAGCTATAGCATTTTAACTTATATTTGGGAACACATCCTCCAAACCAAGTGAAAGGTAAAGCGGTGAGGGGGAGAGATTCCTGGGGAGCCACACGCTATGCCAGGTAGGGCTCGGTTCCTATCCCCAGATGCCCCTTTTCTTCATGGCTGATTTCTGGTGTCCTTCACTGCCAGGGCATGAGTTGAGACAGGCTCAGTCCATTAAATAGATGGTAATAAATTGGAATAGCAAAACAGGAGAGGTCAAGGTCTTGGTTCCTTTCTATCCAGGAGACTCCTTTTGCTTTCCATGAAAATTTGCATATGAAGAGGCATTAGGAAGGGCAGGCTTTATCAAGCCACAAAATAAAGGGTAAAGAGTGCCTATATTCTTACATTTACATAACTGAGAGCAGTCACTCCAGCAGTTCCTCTCAGAAAAGATATGCTCTAAAGGGAAATTCTGTGTTCACACAGAGTAACAGTTGGCCAATTTTTAAATTTGTTTTTTTATATTTTTTTGAAAAAAAAAAAAAAATCAAGTTCTACCTAATCAGGCAACATGCTATTCTTCCTCATTCCGTTCTCTCTGGGGTCCTCATTCCATTCTCTCTGGGGAAACAAACTCATCATTTTGTAACATTCCTTGCTTTTAGATCGTTGAACCACCTACAGGTACCCCCTACCCCATTTTGTTATGTTTTAAATTATTGGTTACAGTTCTATCTCAACAATCTAGGTCTTAGAAATATTTGAACTAGTCCTTACTGACTTTCTCTTGCCTCAGATTCCTCTAATTATTTATTTTTCTTTCTTACCTATCTAGAATCCAGATCACTTAGTGACCTTCTATCAGTATCTTGCTCTTCCCAGGTGGTGAAGAACCCACTTGCCAATGCAGGACGTAAGAGAGGTGTGTTTGATCCCTGAGTCAGGAAGATCCCCTGGAGGAGGGCATGGCAACCCACTCCAGTATCCTTGCCTGGAGGATCTCATGGACAGAGGCGCCTGGCGGGCTACAGTCCATAAGCTAGCAGAGAGTTGGACACGACTGAACAACTTAGGCCATCAGTATCTTATCAATTGCGTCAGTTTGGATTTCATTTCTCTTGCAGATGTTCTTCTCCTAGAGAGTAAATAGCTATTATTTCTTCATTTCAAATCTACAGAATCAGTTTCTCTTACAGTCTATAGATTCTAGGTTTTTTGTTTTTGTTTTTTTTATCACACATGACACCTCTTTTAGTTTCTGAGTATTTATCATTCCCCTATTTCTGTTGCTTAAAGGACTTTTAAGAAATCTTAGGTCTTCTCTCTTTTCTCTATATTCAAAAGTTTTGGTACACTACAAATGTAGTCACATTTATAAAAAATTTCAAACACCATAGAAGTTAGAAAGTACCCCCGCAACCTTGATCCCTTCCCCTTGCACATTCTCCAGAAATAACCACTGTTAATATAGCAATATATATCCCTCTAGATATTTTCAAATTATCTTTCTTTCAAAATATGCTTTAGTTTTTACTCTTTTATTAGAGATTATACATTTTATAATGCCTATGTTGGTCAACCTGGATAATTATTCATCTTTGTATGATATTAAGCTCTTGTCTTGATTTCTCCTATGTTAAACACTCTCTTCTTGGTAGCACATCACTCCTTCCCCTTTTCTGTAACCTACTCTTCCCACTCCTCCCACTCTCTGGCTCACACAGTCATCATATTGTTATACATGCTACCCCTTCCTCTAGGCAGAGTTGACTGGCCCAAGAGTGACTTTATAACCCAAGTTAGAATACCCCAGCACTGCTGAACTTTGTTGATTGGTCAGGTGTGGGCACCTGACTTAAAACTTACAAGCTTTCACACAGCAAAGGATACCATTTTAAAAACTGAAAGACAACCTATGGAATGGGAGAAAATATTCACAGATTATGTGACTGACAAGGGCTTAGTCTCCAAAATATAAAAACAGCTCATATAACTCAACAAAAAAACAACTAACCCAAACAAAAAAATGAGCTGAAGACCTTAAAAGACATTTCTCCAAAGAACACCTGCAGATGGCCAGTAGACACATGAAAAGATGCTCAACATCACTGATTATTAAAGAAATGCAAATTAAAACTATAATGAGGTACCACCTCATACCAGTCAGAATGGCCATGATCAAAAGGTATATAAATAACAAATGCTGCAGAGGGTGTGGAGAAGTGGGAACTCTCCTATATTGTTGGTGGGGATGTAAATTTGTGCAGCCACTATAGAAAACAGTATGGAGGTTCCTTAGGAAACTAAAAATAGAGAATTCCTGGTGGTCCAGGAGTTAAGATTCCAGGCTTTCACTGCCAAGAGCATGGGTTAGATCCTGATTGGGGAACTAAGATCCTGCAAGCCAAAGACTGTGGCAAGAAGGAAAAGAAGGAAGGAAGGAAGAAAACTAAAATAGAATTACCATATGATCCAGCAATCCCACTCTGAGGCATATACTTGAACAAAACTCTAATTCAAAGAGACGCATGCACCCATATGTTCATAGCAGCACTGTTCACAACAGCCAAAACATGAAGACAACCTAAATGTCCATTGATAGATTAATGGATAAAGAAGATGTGGTACATATATACAATGGAATACTACTCAGCCATAAAAAAGAATGAAATAATGCCATTTGCAGCAACATGGATGCGACTAAAGGTTATCATACTCTGTGAAGTCATAAGTGTTAGTTGCTCCGTTGTGTCCTACTCTTTGCAACCCCATGTAGCCCATCAGGCTCCACTGTCTACGGGATTCTCCAGACAAGAATACTGGAGTCAGATGCCATGCCCTTCTCTAGGGGATCTTCCTGACTCAGGGATCAAATCTGGGTCTCCTGCATTGCAGGCAGATTCTTTACTGTCTGAGCCACAGGGAGGTCATAAAGAGAAAGGCAAATACCGTGTGGTATCACTTACATACAGAATCTAAAGTATGGCACAAATGACCCCATTTAGTAGATAGACATATACTCACAGACATAGAGATCAGACTTGCGATTGCCAGAATGATGGGGGGTAGGGAGGACGATGGACTGGGAGTTTGGAGTTGGTATAGATGCAAACTGTTACATTTAGAATGGATAAATGTAACAACAAATTCTACTGTACTGTAAATATAGGGGAACTATATTCAATCTCCTAGGATAAACCATAATGGAAAAGAATATTTTTTTAAATGTATATATGTGTATAACTGAGTCACTTTGCTGTACAACAGAGATTGGCACAACATTATAAATCAACTATACTTCAAATAAAAAAAAAATTCATGTGCCCCGTGACTAGGCTAAAGAATACCTAGATAGCTGGTAAAACATTATTTCTGGAAATGTCTGTGAGGGTGTTTCTGGAAGAGATTAGTGTTTGAATGGTATACCCATCTATGTGGGTGGGCATCATCCAATCTGCTCAGGGGCTGAATAGAACAAAAAAGTGGAGGAAGGGTGAATTTGCTCTTTACTTGGTTTGAGACATCCATCTTCTCCAGCCTTTGCACTAGGACCCAGACTTCACATCAACTTCTCAATTCTTGGACCTTTGGACGTGGACTGGAATACATAACATTTGCTGCTCTGGTTCTTAGGCCTTCAGAGTAAGAGTGAATTACACCAGTGGCTTTCCTAATTTTTAGCTTTCAGACCACAGATTGTGGATCTTCTTGGCCTACATAATTGTGTGAGCTGATTCCTATAATATATATATATTATATATATATAAATATATTATATATATATATATATATATATTTATAATATATATATATAAATCCCACTCCAATATTCTTGCCCAGAGAATTCCCATGGACAGAGGAGCCTGGCCGGCTATAGTCCATAGAACTGCAGAGTCAGACATGACTGAAGCGACTGAATATGTATATATATTCCTGTTCGTATCTCCTATTGATTCTATTTCTCTGGAGAACCCTGACTAATAATCACATAATGTCACTTAGTGGGAAGGTCTTGCCTTCGAGGGTCTAGAATTTGGTGTTGGGGATTGGAGACTATAAGATCAGTTTGTTTAAATGCTGAATTTTTACCAAGCAAAAATAGCAGGGACATTAGAAATAACATTTCAGGATTTTAGCATTTCTAAATATAGATGTGAGTAAGGTATCTATCTAAGTATAATAACATTGAACCACATTCTCAAACTGTATTATCCTAAATGGCAATAGTAATCCTTCAGATCATGACATGGATTATTTACAGGCAATTTCTAAAAAATATGTAAATCACAACTTAAGTTGCCAGATGTGTCACTTTGCAAGTTAATACTTTTCATCTTTGATTTACATATTCAGCTTAATATATGTACTCAGAGTTTTATGACAAATTATGCCATTATATATTTTCTAATTCATTCATAAATTATAACTTAAATTATAAACTTCTCCAAGTCAATTCAAATGCTAGTACATGTTCTTTTAAGTTTTTTAAAAATACGCTAAATATAGGTGTTCTTTTACTGTGTTTCAAACTATAATTATTCAAAATTTTAAACTGTCATCTATGTATATTGATTGTTACTGGTTGGGTTCCCTGGGAGGCAAACTCTGACACAGAGCTTGCAGCAACAAGCCATTCATTAAGTTAAACCTTGGTGGCTCACCATTATGTTGACAGCGGTTTAACCCTTGTGCTGCTTAGATCCACTTCTTCACATACATTCTGGAACACCTCCTCCCAGATCCAGTAGACCTATTTTTTAGGGGAAATTTAGAAGTGGAAGTTGAGTGGAAAGAATTACAGCCCTGATGTCAGGGCTGTGGCTGAGTTCATCTTGCCTCTCCTCCACTATCTGCTGAAGAGTCTTATCATTCTCTGAGAATACCTTTGCTGGTCTTGGCAGTTTGCCTCATGGTTTTGCTCAGGTCCTTATCCTATAGGTCTGGTTCCCAGGGAACCACATCGTCTTTGGTACATAATAATTTGTATACTTGTCCATTTGCCGTCACAATTGGGCAGGAAGTATCAAGAGGTACCCAAGTGGATTTTCTGGGCACCAAGCATATCCTCCCTTCCTGGTTGGTCATCAGGGTCAGTTATTTCTGACGGAATGATGATTCCTTTCTTTGTCTACTAAGTTGGATTTTGCCGATGATAGTAGATGGATCAGCCTTGGTAAGTGAAATTCATCTTTTTGGGTCCCTGTGCAGTCACCATGGATATTCTGTTCAAGCACCCACTGGTCAAGCACTGAAGTGGCTGATGACAGAGGCTGACTACCATCAAGTGGCCAAGTCATTTTGTTTCTTAGTTGCTTACGTTTCTTCCATGATGGATGCTGTCTGGTGGAGATTAACATAGGATACAAAGATCCTCATATTTTGTGTACACTCTCATCTGTTTATGCATTCTACCCTAGACCTACTCTATTCTAATTTTGTAATCTTCCTTCAGATTCCTGCCCAGTTGGCCAAGCCATTCACCATTGACATGAGTTTATATATATTCTAACCGTGGGCCACTTATCTTTCCACACAAAGTAAAGGAGCCAGGACACAATGTACCCTTTGGGAGGAAATTCACTCACCACCTTTTTTTTTATTGAGGCCACACTTATGTGGGGCTGTAGTGACTCTTCTCTTTTCAGCTTGCATCCACATATTGAGTTAACCCAGCCTTGGTTCAAGCTTGAATCTTTCTCCTCCATAAGCTCTTCCTGAGAAATTTCCCATATAGCCATAGTAATGGAAGGAAAGATGCTGGGGCAACCTGCTTGTGCCCATTAGTCCTATTTATGCTGAATCCTAGATGTACCACTTTCATCTTGTAATGAATCATTGCTAGCCTGCCTAAGCTTTGACTTGGTGAAGTAGGTCTCACAGAACCCACCTCACCAGGATAGTTATAACTATATAGTAACTTGGTGTCCAGTAACCATGAGTAAGCCCCTTTTGGGACTCCCCTGGTTGTCCACTGCCCTCTGCATTCTCAATGCAGGGGCACAGGTTTGATCCCTGGTCGAGAAACTAAGATCCCTCATACCAGACGGTGCAGCCTGAGAAAACAAAAACAAACAAAGTAGACCCCTTTCTTCTACCAGGGTCTAATAACAGGCCAGAATTTTTTTTTCAAGAGTAAAATTTTCTGCTGCAAATGTTGTGGCCTTTCTCTAGAACCCTAGAGGCCTGCATTGTGATTATCCCACTGGGGTTTGAAAAAAGTCCACATACTTTCACCACCATTGACACATCTAACATCATATGTCTTCCAGGCAGTATAGCCCAAGGCCTGTCTGATACTACTTCAAAGTCTTTTCTCCTCTCCCTACTCAAAGCTAGCAGCCTTTCTTATCACTTGAACCCACATGTAGAATATACTGCCTTTAAAGCCTGAAGAGACATATTTGATGTTGGGCTTCCTTTTTCACTGTGGGGGAATGTGAGATACCATAATTGATCCTTTAGTTTGGAAGGCATATCCTGACATGCCCTTGACTAATGGATTCTTAAAAATTGTATTTTCATGTTTGATAGAAAACAACAAAATTCTATAAAGCAATTATCCTTCAATGAAAAAATAAATAAGTTTTTTAAAAGTTGTATTTTCAGGGACTTCCCTGGTGGTCCAGTGGCTGAGACTGTGCTCCCAATGTGGGGAGAGGGTGGGGGTGGAGCCTGGATTTGACCCCTGGTCAGGGAACTAGATCCCATGTGCCACAAACTAAGACCTGGCACAACCTAAATAAATATATATATTTTTTAAAAACTGTATTTTCATGGCAGGCTCCTGAATCTTAGTACATTTTATTCTCCACTCTTTGATTGCACATATGTCCTGCCAAGGTCTCCAATGTTGTAGCCCTTTTGTGCTTAACCAGTTTGATTAGAATGGTGTCATTGATATAGTGGGTCAATATGATGTTTGCAGGATTTTCAGACATTCAAAACCTTATTGGGGGAATTCCCTGGTTGTCTAGTGGTTAGGACTCTGTGCTTTCACTGCAGGGCCCAGGTTCGTTCCCTGATCCGGGAAGATCCCACAAGCTGTACAGTGTGGCCAAAGAACAAACAAAGCACCTCATGGGATTATACTAATGCTGTTTATTGTTACTGTTGTACAGTCACTAAATTGTGTCCCACTCTTTGCAACTTCATGGACTGCAGAAGGCCAAGTTTTCCTGTCCTTCACTATCTCCTGGAGTTTGCTGAAACTCATGTCCATTGAGTCGGTGGTACCATCCACTCGTCTCATCCTCTGTCACCCCATTGTCCTCCTGCCCTCAGTCTTTCCCAGCATCAGAGTCTTTTCCAATGAGTCGGCTCATTACATCAGGTGGCCAAAGTATTGGAGCTTTACCTTCAGCATCAGTCCTTCGAGTGAATACTCAGGGTTGATTTCCTTTAGGATTGACTGGTTTGATCTCCTTGCCATCCAAGGGACTCTCGAGAGTCTTTTCCAGCACCACAATTCAAGAGCACCAATTCTATGATGTTTGTTATATTGTATTTAAAATGAAACCATTATAAGATTAAATGCATTTTAAAAAGTTACCAAGGGGTAAAAAAGAAAAAAATAATCACCAAGCTAAAGAACAGTATAAAATAAAACAATAAAAATAATTGTTTAAAGAGTTTTTTTAGTGTGGACCATTTTTAAAGTCCTTATTGAATTTGTTATAATATTGCTTCTGTTTTATGTTTTGGCCCAGAGACAACTGGGATCTTAGCTACCCTGCCCAGGGATGGAACCCACACCCTCCTGCATTGGAACGGGAAGGCTTAACCACTGGACTGCCAAGGAAGTAATAAAATAACTTTTTAAATTCCAGTTTTACTCCAAGATTCCTTAATTTTTTTTTCCCTTGGCTGTGTGTCTTCAGGGCCCTTAGTTCCTTGACCAGGAATCAAACCTGGGCCTTTGGCAGTGGAAGCAGGAGTCCTAACCACTGGAAAGCCAGGGAATTCCTTCCTTAAACATTCTGAGGGGCAAAAGTTTAATATATAGATTCAAGCCAATTTAAGCTGTTGTCCCATCCCAGCTTCAAATTAAAAAGCAAATAGACACATTCCCCTCTGGAAGTAGGTGTGATTTTTTTTTTTCCATGAAGCTAAGCACCAGATGTAGACCTACAAGACCTTCTAGAACTAACACCAAAAAAAAGATGTCATGTTCATTATAGGGACTGAAATGCCAAAGTAGAAAGTCAAGAGGTATCTCGTGTAATAGGCAAGCTTGGCCTTGGAGTACAAAATGAAGCAGGGCAAAGGCTACCAGAGTTTTGCCAAGAGAAGGCACTGGTCATAGCAAACACCATCCAATAACACAAGAGATGACTCTACACATGGACAACACCAGATGGTCAATACTGAAATCATATCAATTATATTCTTTGCAGCCGAAAATGGAGACACTATATACAGTCAGCAAAAACAAGATCAGGAGCTGACTGTGGCTCAAATCATGAACTCCTTATACAAAATTCAGACTTAAATTGAAGAAAGTTGGAAAATCCCCTAGGCCATTCAGGTATGACCTAAATCAAATCCCTTACGATTATGCGGTGGAGGTGCCAAATAGATTCAAGGGATTCAATCTGATAGAGTGCCTGAAGAACTATGAATGGAGGTTCATAACATTGTACAGGAGATGGTGATCAAAAGCATTCCCAAGAAAAAGAAATGCAAAAAGGCAAAATGGTTGTCTGAGGAGGCCTTACAAATAGCTGAGAAAAGAAGAGATGCTAAAGGCAAAGGAGAAAAGGAAAGATATACCCATTTGAATGCAGAGTTCCAAAGAATAGCAAGGAAAGATAAGAAAGACTTCCTAAGTGAACAATGCAAAGAAATAGAAGAAAACAATAGAATGGGAAAGACTAGAGAACTTTTCACAGAGAAGAAAATGGCAGCCCATTCCAGTGTTCTTGCCTGGAGAAACCCAGGGACGGGGGAGCCTGGTGGGCTGACATCTATGGAGTTGCACAGAGTCGGACACAACTGATGTGACTTAGCAGCAGCAGCAGAGAACTTTTCAAGAAAATTAGAGATACCAACAGAATATTTCATGCAAAGATGGGGACAATAAAGGACAGAAATGGTATGAACCTAACAGAAGCAGAAAATACTAAGAAAAGGTGGCAAGAATACACAGAAGAACTATTTAGAAAGAAGTCTTAATGACCCAGATAACCATGATGGTGTGATCACTCACCTAGAGCAGACATCCTGGAATGCGAGGTCAAGTGGGCCTTAGGAAGCATCACTAGGAACAAAGCTAGTGGAGATGGTGGAATTCCAGCTGAGCTATTTCAGATCCTAAAAGATGGTGCTTTTGAAGTGTCGAGCTCAAAATGCCAGCAATTTGAAAAACTCAGCAGTTACCACAGGACTGAAAAAGGTCAGTTTTCATTCCAATCCCAAAGAAGGGCAGTGCCAAAGAATGTTCAAACTACTGCACAATTGCACTCATTTCACACGCTAGCAAGGTAATGCTCAAAATCCTTCAAGCTAGACTTCAACAATATATGAACAAAGAACTTCCAGATGTGCAATTTGGATTTAGAAAAGGCAGAGGAGCCAGAGATCAAATTGCCATCATTTGTTGGATCATAGAAAAAGCAAGGGAATTTCAGAATAATATCTACTTCTGTTTCATTGACTATGCTAAAGCCTTTGACTGTGTGGATCACAACAAACTATGGGAAATTCTTAAAGAGATGGGAATACCAGACCACCTGACCTGCCTCCTGAGAAATCTGTATGGAGGTCAAGAAGCAGCAGTTAGAACTGAACATGGAACAACGGACTGGTTCCAAACTGGGAAAGGAGTACATCAAAGCTATATATTGCCACCCTGCTTATTTAACTTATATGCAGAGTACCTCATGCAAAATGCTGGGCTGGATGAAGCTCAAGCTGGAATCAAGATTGCTGTGAGAAATATCAATAACCTCAGATATGCAGATGACACCACCCTAATGGCCGAAAGTGAAGAAGAACTAAAGGGCCTCTTGATGAAGGTAAAAGAGGAGAGTGAAAAAGCTGACTTTAAATTCACCATTCAAAAAACTAAGATCATGGCATCAAGTCCTATCACTTCATGACAAATCAATGGGGAAATGATGGAAACCGTGATAGACTTTATTTTATTGGGCTCCACAATCACTGCAGATGGAGACTGCAGCCCTGACATTAAAAGACGCTTGCTCCTTGAAGGAAAAGCTATGAAAAACCTAGACAGCATATTAAAAAGCAGAGACATCCCTTTGCCCACAAAGATCTTCGTAAGTCAAAGCTGTGGTTTTTCCAAGAGTCATGTGTGAATGTGAGAATTGGACTGTAAAGAAGGCGGAGCGCCGAAGAATTAATGCTTTTGAACTGTGGTGTTGGAGAAGACTCTTGAGAGTCCTTTGGATGGCAAGGAGATCAAATCAGTCAATATTACAGGAAATCAACCCTGAATATTCACTGGAAGGACTGAAGCTGAAGCTCCAATACTTTGCCCACCTGATGTAAAGAGCCAACTCATTTGAAAAGACCCTGATGCTGGGAAAAATAGAAGGCAGGAGGAGAAAGGGAGGGCATAGGATGAGATGGTTGGATGGCATCACCGACTCAATGGACATGAGTTTGAGCAAACTCTAGGAGACAGTGAAGGACAGGGAAGTCTAGCAGTCCATGGGCTCATTGCAAAGAGTCGGACATGATTTAACAACTGAGCAACAAAACAATGTCTTCTATCAGGTGATTTAATCTCCCAAAATAATGGTATAGTTAAGTTGTAGTGTGGTACAGTTGACATATAATGTAACATTTCAAGACAAAAAAATGTTATTGAGTTACAGTTATATGTTTTCACTCAAATATTTTCAGTCAAGTTCTACTGATTGATTTGCTCTTCAAGTATTAATTACATTTAGCTAATCTTTTATTTTGTTCCCTGGAGAAGGAAATGGCACCCTACTCCAGTAGTCTTGCCTGGAGAATCCCATGGAGGGAGGAGCCTGGTAGGCTACAGTCCATGGGGTCGCAACGAGTTGAACAGGACTGAGCGACTTTCTTTCTTTCACTTTCTTTTTTTTTGTTACCTAACAAAACAGTAATTCCCCTTTAGTTTTTCAGTTTCAACAATGACTGCTGACATTTTCCTATATATTTCCAAAATATCTTTCAGAATGTAAAAATTAAGCTCTAAGAAAGGAATAAGATCATGTTTACTTGCCATCTTATTTTATGGCAAAATGAAATAGATATCCCACTTGACTATTAATATCATATGAACCTATTTTCTTACCTTTCAGGAGGGAAAAACATATAGACATACACGGAAAAATTTTTAAGCAAGGTCAGATTTTTTTTAAGCTTCCATCTCCATAAATTGCCTCACAATTAAACTAACAGGTTTCATAAATCTGCCTAGCATGGTATTTTTTTTTTTTTTCCATTTCCCAGAAGTCACTTTTTATAAAGTGACTTCTAAGTACATCCAGTGGAAAAGACCCTGATCCTGGGAAAGACTGAAGGGAAAAGGAGAAGACAGCGGCAGAGGATGATTGGATAGCATTACCAACGCAATGGACATGAACTTGGGCAAACTCCAGGAGATAGGGACAGGGAGTCCTGGTATGCCGCAGTCCATGGAGTCAAAAAGAGTCGCACACGTCTTAGTGACTGAACAGCAACAACAGCAACATCCAGTCTGCTAATATGTATATCAGGGTCAAAGTCTTTTCCCTTTCTTAAAACCTGATAATCTCAGGCATTGATGTGAGGAAGTACGGGCCTTTGTTTCCCAACTTTGCATTTCAGAGCTGTGAATGCTGTCACATTTGTACTAAATGCATCCACAGACCTGACAAATGCTCTCCCCAAATACCAAATCTTTAATAGTGATTTCTTATTTTTTTAAAAAAGATATAAATGGCTTTCTGGGAGTATAATTATGATTATTTTATTTTTACAGAACAGTAATCACTGTTTTCTATTAGCAACTTGAAACATATAGGGTAATATCTGAGAATTCTTAGTACATCCCCTGTTTTTAAGAATTTAGAGGCAGATGAATTAAAAAATTTATAATTCACAAGTCTCCAAAGATGCTGTTGGAGAAGAACACTTGACAGGCCCTAGGGAGGGTAGCCATCCAGACAGTTCCTGTAGATTGGCACTTAACAAAGAATCATCACAGTCTGAGGACACATAGAAAATCCAGTCCACAGGGGCAGTCTTGTTTTAGCCAAGCTACTAGAGCATAAGTAAAACAAGCTAAAAACTTAATGCCATTTTAAAAATGGACTCTGAGCAATGTAACTATTGTGGCCTAGACATTCATGTATCCATATCAACCCTACATATATACAAATCAATACCAGAAGATATGTTCATCATATGGTTGCTTGGTAAACCTGGAATCAAAACAAGGCAATTGTATAGTTGTGGTGTCCCCAAGAAACCATTCTCATTGGGGGCCAATGGACCCGAGTTCATATTTTTGTGCCAGAGTACTCTGTCCCCTCAACCCTGAATATTCATTGGAAGGACTGATGCTGAAGCTGAAGCTCCAATACTTTGGCCACTTGATGCAAAAAACTGACTCATTGGAAAAGACCCCGATGCTGGGAAAAATTAAGGGCAAGAGAAGGGGGCAACAGAGGGTGAGATGGTTGGATGGCATCACTGACTCAATGGACATGAGTTTGAGGAAACTCAGGGAGATAGTGATGGACTGAGAAGCCTGGCATGCTGAGTTCACAGGGTAACAAAGAGTTGGACAGGATTTAGCGACTGAACAACAACTATTCTGTCCCCAGAACAATGCTAGATCATCAAATTTTGTTATCCTGGATTCCTCTGTTACACATGGCAAGCAGATCAACTTCCACCCATTAATACATTTCTTTCTTTAGACAAGTTCAGTGTAACACTTAACTCAGGTATGTAGCAATGAAAATGCAGTCATGGATTTTCAGAAAATCCTCTCTGAAGTTCCACCCAAATTTCTGAGTTTTGGGTGTTTACAATCATGTGGGTTATTTCTATAGACTACTGATTGCATCCCATACATTTAAATTTTTTTCTAATTTCAATTTTAAAAGGTACATTAAGTGTATTTATAGTAATTGTTGGTACTAAACATGAATTTTTCACATACTCTTTGCAGGTTATTTCTCATTGTTTCCGATGACTGACTTTCTTATTAGGCAGTCCAATTACAATCTAGTCAATATCATATATTGTTAAGAGCCCTGAAGGCAGAACTGTGTTTCTGGGAAAGTTATTTAACCTCAGTTGCCTTATCTCAGAAAGTTCTTTTGAAGATAAAATGAGGTATCATCAACACATGTAAACTGCTTAACATGATGCCTGGACATAGAAATTTTTTCTATTCCATTATTAGTCCCGAGGCCAGACTTTGGTAAAGTTTTAAAAATTAGACTTGGGTTTTTCCCAAATATTGGTTAGCAATCTACCTACAAATCATCAAGGAGCTAATACTTTACTAGTGGAGACAACCAACAATTAAATAATATTTAATATAATATTGGGTTTAAAGCAAGGGTTACAAAGTGGTCTGATAAAGCAGTGCAAGGGGATAAATAGTAATGACCACGGTAATTTAGATAGGGTGGTCAAGGAGCGCTTCCTTCAGGGGATAGCACTGGAACAGGGATCTGAATGCAACGAGGGAAGAGACTAAGTGACTGTCTCTATCATTAGGTGAATGAGTGTTTATTATGCTGCTTGTTAGCTGCACCCTTTCGGTTCTTAGTCACACTTCTTTATATGGGTAGTGAACTATTTATATACCCATGACTTAGGATGGCAAACAGATTTTACAGGCCAGAAAGGAAGTGCCTGAGCGTCCCATGTCCTTTCAATATCCTTCAAATATTACACATTTCTCATTACTAACATAGTACTTGAATTGTCAAGTTTTGTAATTGAACTTAGTATTAAAAGTTCTTCAAAAAGACCTAGGCATTTTGGAAGACCCTGTTGGAGGAAAGCAGCTCTGATATAGAGGAAGGAATATCTTAGAGTCGAGAGAACTGGGTTTGGATTCCGGCTCACCATTGGCTGGGTGGACTTGCCTGTGTCCCCTAACTTTACTGAGTCTGTCTATAAGATGGAGGTGATAATGTTTAATTATGCTTAAAGACAGTGAGTGGGGGTTGGTTCTCTGCATAAAAGAATTTTTTAGCATACTATACTATACAAAAAGTAGAAATAAGAAATTTATGTTCATGTGATATTTTATCATGGTAATTATAGTTAACATAGAGTGCTTACTATGTTCTAAGAACTATTCTAAGCATGTTAATGGATTAATTTATTTCTCACACTGATCATGCAAGGTAAGTACTATTATTGCCCCATCTAACTCATGACAAAAAATGAGGCAGAAAGAGACAGATATCTCCATATGGTCACACAGTAAATGGTAGAATGAGGATTATGAACCAAGAAAATTTGACATTGGAGCTCATGCTCACAAATACTAAACTAATTGTAATTTAAAAGATTATTCATCATGTTAGAAGCCATCATTTTCAGTCCTTCCTAAAGTAACATCATTGTAGAAAGTGACAATAGTAATTTAAAAAATAGACTGTAAAGTATAACCAAGTTTGAGAATCAAAAAAGTGGAAAAAAAAAAGTAAAATAGTTTTAAAAAAAGTGTTAACTAGAGGTTGATTTAGGTTTATCTAAAATTAATACCCAACATGAAAATATTAAGAATCATTTACTTTATTATAGAATTTCGTATCTTCAGTTTCAAAACCTACTCATTTTAAGACAAATGATTGCTTTGTACTAATCAGAGTCTAAGAAAGGGATCTAATTTAAATAGACTGTCTAAAATTCCAAGGCCTGTTTAAAAAAATTTCTAGGCAGTGTAGCAGTAATATTTTTGAGGGATTGATCATGGCAGATGTGATTAGTTTGAACCATAGTTAAACAGTGCCCAGTAAAACAATGACATTGGTTATCTAGGAAATCTAAATAAAATTTGAATGACAAAATACATGATAAAAATGATGTGATGTTTTTATTATATGTATTTTATTAAATTATTTAAAGTCTTTTTACCATGAGTTAAATCTATAAAGACAAATAATGTATCAGCGTCAGGAATATACTATGCAAAGAAAAGATCATGACTAATTACAGATGTTAAATGATAGCCAATTATTCCAGGCTTTTAAATAATAGTTTCACTTCACTTCACCATGATACTGTGCTGGGTCATTAGTTATGTATTAATTATATAACTCCAGTAAGTATAAAAGTATTTTAATACCATATCCCATAATAAATATCCTGTTATTACTCTTTAAGTACAAGCACAAAAATATACTTTTATGTGGATTAAAAGATAAAGTATAAAATTTCTGCTCTGTGTATTTCAGGTTGGTAAAACAAAACCACCATGTAGATACATAGATTAAAAACCTAATCACCAAGTCTTTGACATGGCAGAATCTGATGGTGATATTAGGCAAAGACATATGAATGTGCCATAAAACACATGCAACAAAGCTCATACAAAATAGAAATTAGCTGCAAAGAATAGGAGTATATACACATATATTGTAGAAGCACTAGGATGATTGACCAAAGTGAGGTGTGTTTTATCAAGAGAAAAGCTAATAAAATGGAAGCTATCATTACAACAAGTTTTTAAAACATCACTGGTTATCAATCCCACATGGGGACTAAAATCTCTTTAAATTTTAAATCTCTTTTGTTCTGTTATCTAGACAACTGGGAAAAGAATACATCTATACTATATAGTCAGAGCAGGTAACAGGATACTAATTTTAAACAACAGAAAGTAAGACTGAGATCGACTGTAATTACTTTGGATAGGCTAAAAGTAGATAGTCTCTGTAAATAGAAATCCATATTATCCATTTATTTTTTCAGAATTCTATTTTAAACCTACTAAAGCTAAACTGACTGGTCAGAAGCTTTCATTAATTGTCTCTGACATCCAGGTAAACCAAAGCATATGAACAGGCCATGGTTTTTGAGTTCTTATTACAGCCTCAATTATGTGTTAGTCAACTCAAGCAACCATTATGTACTCAATAATAGGTATGACACAGTTAAGAACATCAGCAACACTATAAGCAGGCAGGCACAGGCAACCTGCTTATACTTATTTTTCTGGTGTTAACATTCTTAAAAAGCATGGAAAGTAGAAACTTATGTCTTCCTCATTAAACCTTAGAGTAGCACTCTACTAGATATCTTTACCTCTGTTCATAACCGTGCAGAGTAACACTGTCTTGAGAAATGACAGCACAGTATCTTACATGGAAAGGAAATGTAGGATGCCATAGTGGGAATGAATTTCTAATTGCCAGTGATTATTGTGAATATAACAATATTTTCCTGAACATTAAAGTCTTCTGTGGAGGGTAGCTACAGTTAAAAAAAGGGGGGGGGGCGGAGCTTGTCTTGAAACTTTAAAATTGCATTGGTGTGTATGATAATGTAACAAAGTACACAAAAGAAAAAAATTTTTAATTGTTTAAAAAAAAACAAACATTAAGGGAAGCCGCTGATCCTTAGGAAGACACGAGGTTGCCTATAGTGAAGCATTTATAGAGTCCGATGCATCTACAAAACTGGTTACAATCACTAGCTCAGCAAACCCTTGTGAGGTAAGTGTATTATTATCTGTGGTTCATAAATGAAAAAGCTGAGGCACTGACTAAGTCACTTGCCTAACGAGAATGAGTCAACGTCAAGAGTCATAGTTGACCTGGCCTAACGACTCCTGACGGTCAGTCCAGGGCTTAGTCAGCGGGGGCCGGAGTGGCTTCCCTGGCTGGCACCTGGACTTGGGCGGTTTCCGTTCACGTTAAAGCAGAACAGTGGAAGCGAGAGGACACAACTTGCAAATCATTTTTACTTCCACGCAAGATTTAACCCTGAAGTCTTAATTTCAGGAGTTGGAACAGGAAAAGCTGTCGGGTGCACTCCCCCTCCCCCAACCTGTGGCAAGTGGGTACTGTGGGCGGTTCCGCCACCCCCTTTCGCAGTGATGGCAATGAGTGACCACCAGTGTTAGCGGAGCCAAGGGACCGAGGAGGGCTGACTGCTCAAACAACTATTCTCCAACGCCAACTCTTTTTAAAACTAAGAGAAAATGGTGAGAAGTCAAAAGAAAATTAAATAAACACACAGGCAACTCGTCCTAGGACCTCAGTTAAGCAAATGAAGCCTTATTGAGCGTGCTGAGCCTTCGGTTCCCAACCTTCCGGGGAAGATGGGAGGACAGGGCGACAAACGGCACAGTAGGCATGCCTGGCAGTAAGTGCGACAGCATCTATCCAGGCGGAAGAGCAGAGGACTGAAAACCACCCTGCAGAACGCAAGTGTCCCCCGCGCCGAGAAGCGGGAACCGTACCCATCGACCACGTGACCGGTTCTTTTTTTTTTTTTTAAACTTCTTTGCCTAAAAGAAAAAAAAAAAGGGGGGGGGGGGGAACGGGAGAGACTTCACTTCCCAGAAGCCTCTCGTTAAACACGCAGCCGCAGTCTTGCGCAGGCGCCGCCAGGGCCAAACGGACACGTCCGTCACGTGAACAGTAGCCGGCCAATCCGGTTTGAATCCCCTTTTTTTCCTCTCACCACCCCCCCCCCCCTTCAGGAGCGGTTGTGCGATCAGATCGATCTAAGATGGCGACTGTGGAACCGGTGAGTATTGCCTTTGGCCCCCACCCCCACTGGTCCCCGCGCTCTGTCTCCCTTCGGACTGGGGGACCCCGCGGGACGGCGTTCCCGGCGCGCATGCTACCCCTTGCCGCCCCCTCCCCCTCTTCTTGGGCCTGACCTCCCCGCGGACAACTGGGGGCGCCCCGGAGGTTGGCCGCTACGGCGTGTGGAGCACACGTTCTGGTGGGGGCCCGAGAGCTCGGGGAGAGGAGTGGGGGAGGGGCGGCGCCTCCGGCGGAGCCTTAAGACCACGAGGATGGAGGGTGTTCGGGGCCCTGGGCTAGGGTTGTGAGAATTGTGTTTTCGGGATAGGAGGGCGCGGGGCCGGCTCCTAGCAGGCATCGGGATCCGCAGGGAGGGTGGGCGGCGAGCCGGCCAGGAATGAGATGGAGGAGGGCGCCCCGGGGCAACCTTTCCCTCTCTCCCTCCCGAGCCTCTCTATAGCCCAGGGACTCGGGTGCGGCGCGCGTGCCGGGGTTCCTTAGATCGGTGGGCCGGGAGGCCGGTGGGCTCGCGTTGCCAGAGGGTGGGTTGGGCGGGAGTGGTGCCGCGGCACGCGCGTAGAAGCTTCGACCTCGCCGAGGGGAGCCGAGAGGGGCGAGCGCATGTTACTCCAGCGCCTCGGAGAGTTGCCGGGGTTGGCGGCAGGGGAGGCGAGAAAGGTTTGGGGTGGGGAGGGGAACCCCGTGCCGCGCGGTAAACCTCTGAGAGGAGGATGAAAGTGGGGGGGGGTTAGAAGGGGGACCACATTGTCCTCGCCCCTCCGTGCTCGAGACCGGGCTGTCATGGAGGAGGGAAGGGGGAGGAGCGAGGCCTACGGAGAGCTGCTGCCGGTCTGGTTGCCGGCCGGACCAGCTGCATTTCACACGCGCCTGTCTTCATTCATTCATCCTTCCGCGCTGTGCGCACGCCTCAGAGAATGCGTCTGGGTCTAGATCCGTCTGTTCTACCGAGTCTTTATCGTCTGGAAGATTTCACAGACGCAGTTTATTGGAAATAGAAACTTAACTTTTCGAGTTCATTTTTCATTTGATTTTATCCGTTCTACTGGCTTCCCTCCCAATTTAGGTACCATCTTAGACTTCTCTGAAGCAAGTTGATCCCAGAGCACAAAGTTGATTGTTACCGCTCAAAGGAGAGAGTATCTTTGTCATAGTTTGGTTTTGCCTGCACTGGCTCACTGAAACTTCTAGGCCTATGTTGCCGTTTTAGGAATGTCGCATCTAAGTGATAATTTAGAGGCGTAATACATTCACCAGAAAACCTTTGATACTCTGGAACCAATTCCAGACCTTCGTTGCCAGATGTTTTCGTGTATCTTTAATGGTAGTTTGTGATTTTGATAATGGCTTCCCAATTTGCTTTGACTCTTTAAAGATTTCTATAACTACTTTGAAAACTAGGTATAGAAAGGTCTGTAGAATACACAAATGCTTATTTTTCATTACATTGATGTAAACTATCCTTAGCTTCCTGCCAGAGTTAAAGGCAGAAAGCTTGGTTATTTCTTCTTTTATTGGTACCAGTATGTGTTTATTTTCCTGGAAATTAGATTGATTACAGAACTCTCTTTAAGTTGCTGATACAATTAACTGATTTTTAGAACATTGATGTTAAATAGCTAAACGATAAATGTGTAAACTTTAACTTAAAACCCTTTAATGGGTTCTGGTATTACTTACAACTGATCAACTCTCTTGCCCTCTGTACTAGCATCAGTTAAAAGCATTACAGCTGGTAATAAGGGCAAGGCTAAACCCTCTAAACAAAACAATAATGTATTCTCTGAAGTTTCAGTAACATTTAGGTCCTTTGGGTTTTGCAAAGCTATGCTGTTTTGTTTCAAAAGCAGGGAGCAAAACCACAAAGTGTTGAAGGAGTGTTTTAGTTTTTAGTGTTTATTTATAGCCCCTGATATGTTTAGGAGTTTGTACCAGGTGCTCTTGAAGATACAAATTATATAAAATGGGATTTTATACCTTGTTCAGTGTAAACTTTTAGAAGCTTAATTTCTAATGATCCTGGTCAGTGATACAGTATAGTATTCCTTCTAGTTGCTGACCCTTGGGAGATTTGAATACTGCATTTAAATTTGGGGAGTAGGGAACCTAAAAATCTGGTTTGTGAAAGTCGAAAGCCAGATTGAAACTATGGTAGTTTGAGGATGCTTGTAAAATACTTTAAAGAGTTCATTTTTAGTGTAAAAAATGCGATTTTTTTTTTTTTAATGTACCCTTGTCCACAGATTAGTCATTTAGAATTCTTTTTCGCAATTTTAAATAGTCGGATTTTTTTTTTTTAAGCAGCTGATTAGTATTTGTTGCAATTGAAGTATCCCTGTAAAGCCTACAAAAAAGTGTGTTTATTCATTGCTATTTCAGTTAGCTTGTGAGTTTCCTTATTCCTTTTTTGCTGGGCATAATCATAAGCACCTAAAGAGTCATAAGTTTTTCCTGCTTGTCCCACCTTGGTAGACATTCAGGGAATTTTTGTCTCTGAAATAATGTAAAATATCAGTCACTGTCAATTTGATATTATGTGATTATCAAGCGTGTGCGTGTGAGATCAGTTAAATTAAGATGTGTCTTAGACGGAATCTAAAAAACATGATAAAAATGAACTTACTTTAAAAACAAGAATGGACTCGCAGACACAGAATTCTAACAAATTTATGGTTACCAAAGGGGAAAGGGAGGAGGAAGGGATAAATTAGGAATTTGGGATTAACAGAAACCCATGATATATAAAACAGAGCACAGGGACCTGCTTTATAACGCAGGGAAAACTATATTTGGTACCTTATAATAACTATAATGAAAAAGAAGGTTAATATATATGTGTGTGTGTGTATTTAAAACTTTGCCAGTATACCTCAAATTAGCACAACTTTGTAAATCAATGATACTTAAAAAAACACCCAGGACAGAACACATGGACACACAAAAGGATACTGAATGATACTAAATTTGTTAAGCAGGTTGATAGGCAAATTGGAACCATTTATCTTAACAGGTACTGTGGGAAAATTTTGAACAATACTCTCCTGTTACTCTTGGCATTTGAATTGTGGCCAGTTCAGAATTAGAGCTTGTGAGTAGATCAAAGTTAGATTTAATACCAGTTGATAAAAATGGCAGGCCATCTTGCCTCCATTGGGACATTGTTTTGGTAGCTTTTATCTTCATTCTGTTTTCTTCATTATTGGGTTGTTTTTTGACTTGTAATTCTTTTAAAGATAAGAGATTTTTATTTCTTTAGTTAAACTGAAGGTATGTAATTTTACTTGCTTTTACATTGTGTTTTTTCAACTTTTTTAACATAGGTGGAATCCACTTGGACAGTCAGCTAATCTAATGTTTCCTTTTTTATCCCTTAGAAACATGTTTTGCAGAGAGTTTATAAAAAGTAAATCTTAAATTCATGTGACAAATATGTTATATAATGCGGTTTTTTGCTAAACAAAGACTATTGACAAGCAGATCTTGCATATTAATACGCGTGTTTTTGCTTTAAGAAAACATAGTGTTATCAGAGTTCATTCATCAGCCAAAGAAATTTGGTTCTAGTGTTTATATTTTACATTTTACTTTTTTACTCTGAATTAATATTATGCCTAATTATTTGACTTAGAGCAGTCCAGCTTAGAAACATAGTTTGTACTCCAGAGTTTCAGAGAATAAAATATTTAATGAATTATGTAACCATAATCCAGTTTGGATAGAAAATTCTACACAAAAATTTTTTTAAGTATCCTATTTAATTTATATAAGATTAAGAATATAGAAGTACCTGCAGTCCTGGATGTAACAAGGAACCTGTGAAGTAGTAGTTATAGCAGTGGTAATTTCTTCCTTTCCTTCTCTGCTTCTATTAGAAATTTTCTTGCTGTTTTGGAGTTGCTCCATCTTTGTCATCGAGAATTTTTTGAGAAGTGGAAATGAGCCTGAATTACAGTCTAATTTTAATATCTGTGTGACCTTGAAATTTCTAAGGCTAGCTGAAAAATGGGAATAAGATACGGTGATTTTGATTTTCAAATACAATATTCAGAGATGACAATTCGTCAGTTACGAAGAACTAGATAAAGTTAATATTCCATTGATGTGCTGCATGCAGGTGCATTCATGCATGGGTATGCTTACCTTTTCCTCTCTTTGCTAGGAGATTCACATAACTGACTTTATTTTTATCTTTTCTTTGCCATTATTCAGAAATACAAAACTTATTACTCATAACTGATACTCTTCTCTTTACAGTAAAAATCAGTAGTGTTCTCTTTAAAAGTTCCTATATGTGTCTAGAGAAAAAAGATGACTTTTGTCTCTTAAGTACTATGTAGTCATTTCTAGTCTCTTACTTCTAGAACCTGAGAATGTGATCAGAAAAATAAGATTTTTTTTCCCCAGTTGGAACTTTTGATACATTTTCATAGAAACAATGGGAAGCTGTAGTTTTTGCGCACTGTGTTCACTAAGAGTCTGGAATTATAACAGATCTAACCAGCTTTGCATTTCCTGGGCTACAGATTTAAAGTTCTAAGCAACTGACTTAATAGAAATGTTCTTTTAAATAATAGTCTGTAATAGTGAATTTTAACTTAAGCAGTCTTTATAGCTTAATAATAGTTAACACAGCACTTACTGTATGTCAGGCATCTTACTAAGTGCTTTACATGTATTCATTGAATTTTTTAGCAGCCTTATGAGGTAGGTATTATTCTTATTTCACAGATAAGGAAACCAAGGCACAGAGAGATGAAGTAACTTTGTGTGACTAACTTCCCCAAGATCGCACAGCTAATAAGTGGTGGGGTGGAGTTCAAACTAAGGCAGCCAAGTTCCAGAGTGTGTTAAACATGACACTGTCTTTCCAACAGGCATGTAATGCGTGTTCCTTGTGTGACTTGGAAAGATTAATTTGATAAACTTAATAGATATTTTGCTACAGCTCTAAAAGAAAATATGTGGACTTTTTTAGTTTCTGTTGTACTACAGTGTTTGCTGATATCCAAAGTAAAAAATCTTAAGGAAATAGCAAAGTGTCCAAAGTCTGAGGACTAAACAAGTTAGTTATACTGTTCATTCTTCAGTAAATGGTCTAGGACTTTGTGGGTTGATTTCTAAAGAAAGTGAATGATCTCTTCCCTTCTCCCCCTTCTCATTTGATTTCTGGACCTTGTCAATTCAAATGATTTGACAGGTAAAATATTTTGCTAGTTGAAACAGTATAGTAAAATTTTTTAAAAATTTGCAAATATGAAATCTGTTCTCAGCTACCTTTGTACTTTAGTAATTTTGGTGAAAGGTCTGCCATTTGAAAAAGTTTCAGTTATAATATGTCACTCATCTTAAAAGCTGAATTATTTGGCGGAGGTGGTAATATGACTAAGATTTCTCTGAGTAATCTTTGCAGCAAATTCTTTGCAGTAATCTATAAAGCTAAAATTTCTTTAGTTATGTATTTTAAACTTGTTACTGTAAAATGCTGTGCTTATTATGACAGTCAATAAGAATTTAGTATTTATGTGAACTAAATTGTTATAAAAAATTCTTATGGGGTTTTCCATGGGTCATCTTAGGATAACAGTTTATGTAACCACAAAGTCTGATAACTTAAAGTATTAACTAAGGCAAGAAATACTTCAGTAGAGAGAAAATACACATCTTTTTCTTGTACTTTTAAAAAAATTTTAATGTTGTGGGATAAATACTTTTTATTGGTGAGACATTCACATTTCAAGTAACTAAAAAAAAAATTTCTGCCAGGGTCACTGAGTTCCTAAGTGAGAGCGCTGGAACTCAAACCCAGGTTCTGTCTACAGGCTTTATTACTACACTTAGAAAAACTAAAATTCAACCAATACTCAGAAGTCCAACTCTTTACCTTTAAGAAAAACTCTTACCTTAAGGATAGAATGCCTCATAGTTCGCACACAAACATAAAATCAAATCTGAAAGGATGTATGGGTGGTGGCATGATGGGATTATGAGTGATACAATTTATTTTTTTGTTTTGAACTTGTACAACTTGTATTCTCAAACAGTATTAGTAAAATCACGCTTGGATCTTAATTTTTAATGTTATTTTAGGTTTTTTAATTACTTTTTCCTTAAAGGTGATGGATCCTTTTACCAGTCTGCTGGAGCCTGTGACCTCATTATCAGAATACTGTTTTTAAATGCATTAAATAAAATATTAATACTTAGGATTACAAAGGAAAATAATTGAAGTACAGTAAGGATTAAAACTGTTAACATGAAACATTAAGGATGCTGCCTGGCACAGGCCAAGTCCTATCTTACTGGTGTGAGATATCTCCTGTTCTTTCCAACCACCTAGTTCTCTCCAAAGCATTCAGATGTTAACTGGCTTTTTTGAGGATTCTTCTGAAAAAATGCTGTCCAGGAGAACTTTCTGTGACGATCAAAAGTTCTGTATTTGTGCTTCTAATACAGTAGCCACTAGCTGCACTGTTGAGCCCTTGAAATAAAACTAATCCAACAAAGAAATGATTTTTAAACTTTAAATGTAATTTTTAATTACTTGTAATTTAATTCCATATGTAGTAAATGGATACTGAATTGGACAGTGGCTCTAGAATCTAGATATATCCTGGTATATACAAACACATATTGTGTTACAACTTTGTAAGGAATAACTGGATACAACAAATGCCAGTTTCATTGGGCAAGTTATTGTTTAATTTTATTCTAGGAAGACATCTTTCTAATTTTTTTCTATATTCAACTTGCAAAGATAATTATTTGGTCTTGACAAATTGTCATATGACCTTGTTTTGCTGTTTAAGAAAATGTGTGTGTGAATAGCCAGTTGTTGTTTACATTGTCCACAAATCAATTTTTGTACAAAAGAGTGTACAATGAGGTTTGCTCAGGCTGTTCCTATCCAGATGGATCACTTCTAGGGGCAACCAGCATGGTCAGTTCTTATCTTTCTGTGGAGATTTGTATATTCAGTGTCCCTCCCACCCTCAGCACGGATTTCCATCCAAGGATTCAGTCAACTGGTCAAATTTTGGAGGGCTCTCTGTGCTGTGCCATTTTATTTAAGGGACTTGAACATCTGTAGATTTTGGTATCTTAGGGGGTCCTGGAACCAATCTGCCACAGATACTGAAGGAGATATATATATATACACACACACACTATATTATATGTATACACAAGCAAATGTGATATTGGAAATGTGGGGCTCCACTTATGTATGGATTTTTTAATTTCACTAAATGCATTCTGTGATACTACATGATCTGCAGTTGTTTGAGTCCGCAAATGCCAGGTTTTGGATGAGAAGGGCTGACTGTAAAGTTGTGTGTGGATTTTTGACTGTATAGGGTCGGTACCCCTAACCTCTACATTGTTGAAGGATCAACTGTATATCCTTTACAAAAAATAAGTAGTAGCCAACTCCATACACTATTTTGGCCTCTTGTGTTTTTAACTTATTATGTCTTTTAGAGCATTTCATATCAACAATCAAGTTTTCATTTTTTTTTTCTGATGATATATATTACATGGTTTGATCTTAAAACATATTATTTATATATTGATGAACACTTCCTGGGGTCCAATTAAGGCATATCAGTATATCAAAGTGTATAATCCTGAATTGATTATAAGAGGGAATGTGATTGTTAATCTGGGGATGAATTATAGTACCATTTGTGTTTATTGGTTTGGCTGTGTTATCCATACCTAAATTTAAAGAAAGATCGGGGAAGTGAAGTGAAGTCGCTTAGTCGTGTCTGACTCTTTGCGACCCCATGGACTGTAACCTACCACACTGCTCCGTCCATGGGATTTTCCAGGAAAGAGTACTGGAGTGGGTTGCTATTTCCTTCTCCAGAGGATCTTCCCAACCCAGGGATTGAACCTGGGTCTCCTGCATTGTAGGCAGATGCTTTACCATCTGAGCCACCAGGGTTAACTACTGTGATTATTTGAGAAAGGCAATAGAAAATTCAAAGGTGTAGAAGATTGTTAGTTATGCCCCCTAAAGAATCATACCTCCCTGTATCCATGTAGCCATACTTTTGAGTAGTCTACAGCTCCCCTCCTGTCATACACACACATCCTTTACCTCCCACCCTACTTCACATCCCCAGTTTAGCCATGTAACTTACTTTGGAATTCCAACCATTTGCTAGTTAAGTGCTATGATGAATAACTCTTACCTGTATTCTATACATGAGGTGGTATATCTGTAGGGTGAATGTTTTGTCAACAAATTGAAAATTTAAAAACTCCTCTGATAAAGCACTTTGGTTACTGTAGTTGGCTATCAGGCTACAATTTTTTTCTTTTTAGAATTCCTTTCTAACTGAGATATTTATATGTAGAAAAAATATACATGTGTCTGTAAGTTTTAGAGTAATAAACTGAAGACCCGTCATGTAAGACATCATCAGTGCTTCAGCTTTTTACTCCATGGTCACATTTTCATTTCTTTGCCTCCTTACCTATTCACTATCCTGACTTTCATGTTAATCATTTCCTTGATTTTTTTGAACAGTCTAATTATCTTTAGAGTTTAATATCCAGTCTGTGTATCTTTCAGCTGTTTTAATTTTGAAAAACTAAAAACTTAGATGATGTATAAGGAAAGCGCAGTATTGCTACTGTAGTTGAACACACCTTCTGGGTTAATAGCTTGGTTTCAACTTCCTGAAATTTCCACTAGAGCTCCTCTTGGGAAAACCAATGGGTAAGATTATGTTCTGTGAAACACAGGACTCTATGGTTACCTGGTGGGGCTGTGAAATGGGCCAGGCAGAGAACCTTCAGTTAAGAAAGAAGTCTCTTGGAATGAGTTGTTCTGTATTTAAGAATAGGTTAACTTTGGTGTCAAATTCCTAGCTGTTCCAGGGAGTAGGGCACAAAAGAGGGGGAAAGGAGCTTTGTTAGCCTATGTTTAAGTTGAGTTAAGTGTATATAAACACCCAGGCCAGACACATGTCAATCTGTTTTTTAATAGAAGGTAGCATAGTAAGCCCTTTGGTCATAACAGATGCAAAATGAATGTAGCCTGAATCGCACTGCTCCAGTCTAGACTGTTGTTCTCTATATCTGGTGCACACCTGTCTTGCTTGGATCCCTCTTGACTATGTTCCTGATTTGTTCTCGTGACTTCTGTGTTGCACCCCTCTGTTTGCTGTATCTCTTTTCTTCCTCTGATTATGGTTGGTTGTTTCACTATGGTGGATCACATCTTCCAGAAAATTTTTGAGAAAAGGTGCACGAGAAAGATTTTTGACACCATGCGTATTGAACATGTAGTTTGGCTGGGTGTAGTCTTTTGTTCAGAATTTTTAAGTCCCATGGTCATTTTCTCTCATAATTGTTAATTCAGGAATTATTCTGATGACTTTTTTTTTTTAACGTGACTAGTTCCCTTTCCATTCCCCAGAAATTTGTCGAGTTTCCTTGTCCCCATTTCACAGTGACATACTTTAGTATGAATATTATCTGTTGTGCTGGGTACTCATTGAACTTTTTAAATATAGTAACTCTTATCCATATATAGCAAATATATCCATCTCTTCTGAGAGATCTATTGGTGATTTTCCTATCCGTTTTTCTCTTTGAAACAGTTAATTATATATTGGAGTCACTAGTTCACTGAGTCGTTCATGTCTGCATGCTCTGACATGCTCTTGTGTGCTCTCTAAATTAAATATAAATTTTGCTCTCGTTTCCCATCTCTTTTTTGTTTTGTTTTCTGTGTGTGCTAAGTTGCTTCAGTTGTGTCCAACTCTTTGTGACCCCATGTACTGTAGCCTGCGAGGTTCCTCTGTCCATGGGATTCTCCAGGCAAGAATACTGGAGTGGGTTGCCATTTCCTTCTCCAGGGCATCTTCCCGACCCAAGAATCAAACCTCAGTCTCCTGCATCGCATGTGGATTCTTTACCATCTGAGCCACCAGGGAAGCCCTGAAATGGAAGTAGAGGCATAAAACATAAGAGACTCTAATCCTTACTCATAATATAAGTGAAATCTGAATTAAAACTACACTGAGATACCGCTTCCCTGGTGGCTCAGAGGTTAAAGCGTCTGCCTGGAATGTGGGAGACCTGCGTTCAATCCCTGAGTTGGGAAGATCCCCTGGAGAAGGAAATGGCAACCCACTCCAGTACCCTTGCCTGGAGAATCCCATGGAAGGAGGAGCCTGGTAGGCTACAGTCTATGGGGTCGCAAAGAGTCAGACACGACTGAGCGATTTCACTTTCTGAAATATAATTTTTATTGTACCCATATATCCAGTCTGGTGATAGTGGGTTGCCATGCCTCTCCTCCAAGGGATCTTCCCAATCCAGCAATTGAAACTGCATCTGTTGTGTCTCCTGCATTGGCAGGCAGGTTCTTTACCACTTCAAACCTTTTCTGTCTCATAATTTAAATTTCCAGATGTTCTCTGTCTCTCTGATCTTCTGAATGCTCATTTTCATAGCTTCCTGGAATAATTGTATGCTTTTGAATTGAATAACTTTTGGAGGACGTATATAGGTACATATTTTTAAAGGCATGATCTATCCCTGACTATTTTCTCCGAGTTGCTTTTTTTCTTTTTATTCTTGAACTCATGGCAGCAGTCCTGGGGACCTGGAGTGGTTGGGTGGGGCTGGGGATGGAGCTGCTGCTACTGCTAAGTCGCTTCAGTTGTGTCCGACTCTGTGCGACCCCACAGACGGCAGCCCACCAGGCTCTCCGTCCCTGGGATTCTCCAGGCAAGAACACTGGAGTGGGTTGCCATTTCCTTCTATAATGCATGAAAGTGAAAAGTGAAAGTGAAGTCGCTCAGTCGTGTCCGACTCCTAGCGACCCCATGGACTGCAGCCTACCAGGCCCCTCTGTCCATGGGATTTTCCAGTCAAGAGTACTGGAGTGGGTTGTCATTGCCTTCTCCAGTGGGGATGGAGAGACCTAGTTATTTCCGAAACAGCTTTCACTGGATTCTTTTTATTTATTTATTTTTGGCTATGCTGGGTCTTTGTTGCTGCACATGGGCTTTCTCTAGTTGTGATAAGTGGGGGCTGCTCCTTGTTGTGGGGTGCAGGCTACTCATTGAGATGACTTCTCTTGTGGAGTACAGGCTCTAGGCCCACAGGCTTCAGTAGTTGGGGTACAGTTGCCACGCGGCATGTGGGATCTCCCCGGACCAGGGATTGAACTGGTGTTCATTTGTTGCAAGGTAGATTCTTAACCATTGGACCACCAGGGAAGCCCTCTCCAAATTCTTTTTAATTTACTCCCTTCACTCCAAGTTATAAAGGTGCTGCCAGGAGACTTTAAGGTGTATACTGATAGTTACCACTTGTCCATCTACATTCCACTTTTCTTTCTTTTTTTTTTCCTCCTGCTCTCCCCATGATTGTGGACCTTCTTTTTTTTTTTTTTTAATTCACTGTAGTTTTAGTGCAGTTTTGACTGGGAACAAAATTAGAATCGTTTATTTATGCAAACATTTAAGTGCCTATCATGTGCCATGCACTCTTGAGTGCTTAACCCAGCTCTCCCTTAACCTACGAGATACTGGATTACTGAATAGAAGAGAAATAAAGAACTAATACTTACTGTGACATTTAAAAAGTAACTTGTTGCATTCTGATTATAGAATATAATGTTAACAATTTTTCTATATAAGTAGGCCAAAAATGCCAGGAATAATAACAAACCTAGGAAGTTCTTTGCAGCAATCATATGCTCAAATACCAGAGTCTTTAAGTGCCTAGAAATTATAAATCCTAACAGTTTGCAGGATTCATAAATCAAGTGAGAAATACAGTAGAGGACTTTAGTAAGTGAAGAATCATAATTTGCTTTTCAAAGAGTTACTGTTGGAAAGATGTTGTTTTTTTCCTAAAGTTGATGTGTACATTCCATATAAACTGAATCAAAATATTTGCTAGTGCAGTGGAAGCTACACTTGATGTTGGGGTTCACAAGCTGGCCTTAGGGCTGCTTTTTTGTGTGGCCTGCTAAGAATGGTTTTTATTTCACAAGATTGTAAAACAAAACAATGAAGAAGTGATCAGATTCCCAGCCTAAAATATTTATTCTCTGGCCATTTAAAGAAAAAGTTTGTAAGTTTATTTGAAAGAATAAACAAATGAAAATGGCATTAAATTTTTGAAAAGGAGGAGAAAAGGGGAAAGAAGAATGTCCCCTGCAAGGAGAAAAAAAACATTCAACAAAGGTACTTTTAAGAATGTGATGTTGGTGCAAGTGGGGACTGACATTTCTGGAGCAGACTGAGCAGTCCAGAAGTAGACACTACATATATTTGGGCTTCAATATTAATTTTGTCATAATAAATTTGGAACATTTAGATATGTATGAAGAAAAAAATCATCTGCAATCCTAACAATGTGTTTTCTGGTTTACTTGTTTGTGGACTCTTCCTCCCGCCCTGCCCACCATGTCTCCCTTTGTGCCTTTTCCTATTCCTTTGACTTTTTTTAGAGCAATTTTAAGTTCACTACAAAATTGAAAGGAATGTCCAAAGGGTTCTGACATACATCCTGCCCCAACATGCACAGTCTCCCGTGCAATCAACATTCCACACCAGAATGGTACGTTTGTTAACACTGGATGAACCTACATTGACACATCATTAGTACCTGAAGACTGTAGTTGACATCAGGATTCACTCTTATTGTTGCACATTCTGTAGGTTTGGACACTTGACATAACCCATTTATCATTATAGTTTCATACAAATTGTTTCACTGCCTAAAAGTCTTCTGTTTATCCCTCCCTCCTCCACAACCCTTAGCAACTACAAATCTTTTTACTATCCTTTGTCTTTCCCAGAAATGTGATTGTTATCATATAGTTGTTAAACTGTACGTACCCTTTAAGGATCCTTTCACTTAGTAGTATGCATTTAAGATTCCTCCATGTCTTTTCACAGCTTGATAGCTTATTTTCTTATTGTAGAATAATATTCTATTGTCTGGAGGTATCACAATATATTTAGGACTTGTTAAATTAAAAAAGTGGCTCCCAGCCCCCTAAAAGTAAAATTCTCTGTTTATTCAGTCCTGAAATCTTTTTCCGCATTTATGTTAGCATTTTAAAATGATTTTTCGAAACTAGTTCATATATCATAAACACTGATTTATCTGTTACCTTTGGTTGTATCTTTTTTGACTCTACTTTTGCTTGCTAATATAAAATATATAAAGCTCCTATTATCCTGAGAGTTCCTTTGAATAAATACAGAATTTAAAGTATAACTGGGTTAAAGATTATAGATGTTTTTATATTTGGAAGTTTGGGTAGTTCATTAAGTGAAAGGATATAACCAAACTCTCTAAACCTGGGGACATTTGAAACAGTGACTGTAGTACCTTGTTTTTTAATTTTTAAAGAAATACAGGTTGACTTCTTTGGAAAGATGATTCAGATACTCAGAGAATAAAAGGATAAATGTAATATTCTTATTAAAACCATAGTTTTAGTAAGAAATTTTAACGTTGAAATTTAAAATTTTAACATTTAGCATTCAGTTCAGTCGCTCAGTCGAGTCCGACTCTTTGCGACCCCATGGACTGCAGCACCCCAGGCCTCCCTGTCCATCACCAACTCCTGGAGTTTACACAAAGCTATACCCCCTTGCTATTTAGCATTATAGAACTTAAAATTAACGCATGGAATTTAAAAAGAATTCAACTGCTTGTTTAACTGTGACATGTTAAAATTGATTATTTAAACTAACAGTTAATCAGTATTGTTACATTTGAGTAATGCTTTTCAAATTAAAAGAAATAAACTTTTAAAAAAATCTTTTTACTTATTTTTTGCTGTGCTGGATCTTCATTGCTGTATGCGGGCTTTCTCTAGTTGCAGCTTGTGAGGGCTCCTTTCTAGTTGGCAGTGCTCAGGCTTTCCCTTGCAGTGGCTCCTCTTATTCTAGGGCGTGCATACTCGGGCTCAGTAGCTGTAGCTCATGGTCTCTAGAGCATGGGCTCTCAGTACTTGTGGCACATGGGCTTAGTTGCCCCATGAGATGTGAAATCTCCCCAGACTAGAGATAGAACCTGTGTCTACTGTCTTGGCAGGTGGATCCCCAGGGATGTCCAGGAATAAAGTTTAAAAGAAGCAGCAGTTAAATTCTTTACACTGTTTGCCTTTCAAATTATAATTATAAAACTTTAAAGAATGAATGAAATATAAATTATTACATTACTGGAACCAATATAATTTTGTGCAGTGTAGGTGCTTGTCCTAACATTTTAATATTACTGATTTATTTGAAACACTAATTTTTACTTTTATATAATGTTCAGCTTACATAAATTTCTCCATAGCTATTTTTAAATTAGTCTTGAATTGGAAGATTGGTATTGACATATACACTACTATGTATAAACTAGGTAACTAGTGAGAAACTACTGGATAGCACAGGAAATTCACTGCTCTTTGACAACTTGATTGGGAAGGAAATCCGAAAGAGAGAGGATATATATGTATATGTGTAGCTGATTCTGCTTATATTATACATATATCCCTTCTTTTTTAGACAGATTTTATTTTCTTGGGCTCCAAAATCACTGTGGATGGTGACTGCAGCCATAAAATTAAAAAGATGCTTGCTGTTGGAAGGAAAGCTATAACAAACCTAGAGAGCATGTTAAAAAGCAAAGACACCACTTTGCTTTCAGATTCGTATAGTCAAAGCCATGGTTTTCCCAGTAGTCGTGTATGGATATGAGACTTGGATCATAGTGAAGGTTGAAAGTGAAAGTCGCTCAGTCACGTCCAACTCTTTGTGACAGTCATGGAATTCTCCAGGCCAGAATACTAGGGTGGATAGAGCTTCTCCAGGAGAGCTTCCCAACCCAGGGATTGAACCCAGGTCTCCCGCTTTGCAGGCAGGTTACCAGCTGAGCTTCCAGGGAAGCCCTGAAGGCTGAATGCTGAAGAATTGATGCTTTTGAATTGTGCTGGAGAAGACTCTTGAGAGTCCTTTGGACTGCAAGGAGATCAAACCAGTCAATCCTAAAAGAAATCAACCCTGAATATTTATTGGAAGGACTGATGCTGAACTTCAATACTGAGGCCACCTGATGTAAAGAGCTGACTCATTTGGAAAAGATCCTGATGCTAAGAAAGATTGAAGGCAAAAGAAGAGAGAGACAAAGAATGAGATGGTTAGATGGCATCACTGACTCAATAGACATGAGTTTGAACAAACTCAAGGAGATCGTGAAGGACAAGGAAGCCTGGCATGCTGCAGTTCATGGGGTTGCAAAAAATCAGACATGACTTAGCGACTGAATAACACAACTATAGTTGATTCACTTTGGTTTACAGCAGAACATTGTTTTATATTCCAATAAAAACTAAAAAGAATATTTGAGTCTTCTGGTTGCCTTTGGTTTAAGTAGCATTAACATTTAAATTTTATTATTAACCTTATTCTAGATCATACATGTTTGTTATTTCTTTAGTCTCTACCACACTTTCTGAATTGGTAGACTTGTCCAAGATGTGCAGAATAATTTGGTTGACAAATATTAATGCTATTTTAAAAATTAGTTTATTTTAAATGGCTACAAGTCTTTCTAGTTTTAAAAATTAGGTTCTAGAAGATCAGAAATTCAAGTAGGACCTATAGGAATTATTTTATGTTAGTAAAATGTCATTAGATGTAGCTTGCTGACTATCCAAAAATACTTATTTTTTAGTTATAGTGCAGCAAATTAAACTCAAAAATCTAGTGCTAGTCTTCAATTTTAGATAGTTATTATAACTTAAATTGAACAGTTATTAAATTTTGCAGTAATTTTGGGACACAGTACAGTTTGTGCAGATGGTCACAGTTCTTCCCTCTATACCTCAATTTTCAATTTTTTTCAGTTTAGGTGTCATATTAAATTAGTTTAAAAGAACATTAAAAAGTACTATCTGGAATCAGAGGTAATATATAGGCTCTCACAGTCCTTTACATGAAAAAATTATCTATTTGAGCAGTGTTTTAAACTCTAGAAGATTTGTATTTGCTAAATCAACATTTATTGTTTATCTTCTCTAGCTTTTTAGTTTGTGGCACGAAGGTGTCACCAATTTGATCCTTTGATACAGACAGGGAATACTTGAAAAATCTATAGTTAGACTTCTGATGAGTGATGCCAGGTTAGTGGGTATTCCTTTACTATGGATAATGTAGTTGAAAACTAACACCCAAAAATAGTTGGTTTAATTATTTGTGGCAGTTTTTAGTGTTTATACCGGATTTTTCATTCCTTATAAGGCAGATGAGGCTATTTGTTTTTGTGTACTAGTTAATTGTACTAATTTACATATGGGAGGGTCTGTGGGGAATGCATCTTTGCTAAAAAGAGACCTGGGAACTGAATGTTTGGATAATAAAAGGAAGAGTCAAAGAATCATGAAGTCTATTTACATATGTTACTTATATCAAATAATAATATTCTTAGAGTTAATTATTTGTATCCATAAAAGAGCTTTTATTTATGTTTACCTGTAGCTCTTAAGATATTTTGATCATATAGGTATTTAGTATACTATCTTGCATAATATCAAATCCCTATAATTAATCATTGGTATTTACATATTTTTTCCTAGTGGAGTGTGTGTGTGTGTTGGAAGAGTGAAGTGTACTATTCCTGTCTTTTTTGTGGCATGCACGTGGAAGAGAGTGAAGGTGTGGAACCTGAGGCTGTGGTATAAAGCATGGTATTAATATATACTGTAGGGTTATACCACCTGGAACGAGTGTCTTGGTAACCGTTCTGGACACTTGTGAGAGTGAACAAGGGCTCTAGTAATAATAATTGTGCTAAAACAACAAACAGGTAAAACTTAGAGACATAGTATCCCTATTTATGAATCCTGACAGTCCTGCTGTGTACATATAGACAGTACATATTAGTGTCCACGGCTTAAGTTTGAAGAGCAGAGAATAGTAGTTTCATATATTGTAAAGATTGAGATGAAAGTGAAAGTCACCTAGTCCTGTGTACATATAGACAGTACATATTAGTGTCCACGGCTTAAGTTTGAAGAGCAGAGAATAGTAGTTTCATATATTGTAAAGATTGAGATGAAAGTGAAAGTCACCTAGTCATGTCTGACTCTTTGTGACCCCATGGACTATATATAGTCCATGGAATTCTCCAGCCCAGAATGCTGGAGTGGGCAGCCATTCCCTTCTCCAGGGGATCTTCCCAACCCAGGGATCAAACCCAGGTCTCCTGCATTGCAGGCAGATTCTTTACCAGCTGAGCCACAAGGGAAGCCCTATATTGCTTCCTATAGGCCCTATAGGGCTTCCTTCCCTATATGGAGATAATGTATATAAATGTAGCCTATTGCTTGTTAGTGACTGCTTAGTAAATGTTACCTATCATGTAAAAAAACTCATAGTTTGGTACAAGTGTGAGGATTGGTGTTACCACTTGAAAAGTCATAAAGCACTGCTGTCCTTTTCTGTTCTTTGCTTACCCTTCTGTTCATTATTTCCTATCTTTAATATGTAGTGCTTTCAGTTTACTGAAGTGCTGGGTTAATAAGCTGGTAGTTGTTGTTCAGTCACTAAGTTGTGTCCGACTCTGTGACCCTATGGACTGCAGCACAGCAGGCCTCCCTGTCCTTCATTATCTCCTGGAGTTCTCAACTCATGTCCATTGAGTCAAATGATAAATTTGTAATACTGTATATTAAATTTTTAAAAATTGAAATATAGTTAATTTACAACATCCTGTTAGTTTCTGGTGTACAGCCTAGTGATTCAGTTTATTAATGTATGTATATACATATAATGTTATGTATTAATATATGTACTTCTCTGCATTCCACTATAGGTTATTGCAAGATATAGTTTCATGTGCTGTATAGTAGGACCTTGTTTATTTTATATATAGTAGTTTGTTAATTGAAAGCTCTTACTCTCCCTCTCCATATTTTTTAAAAAATTACCTATTTATTTTTGGCTGTGCTGGGTCTTCGTTGCTGTGTGCAGGCTTTCTCTAGTTGTGGCGAGCAGTGCACAGGCTTCTCATTGCGGTGGCTTCCCTTGATTCAGGGCACAGGGCTCAAGAGTGTGAGGGCTTCAGAAGTTGCGGCTCGTGAGCTCTAGAGCACGGTGTCTGTAGTTAACGGTGCTTGGGCCTAGCTGCTCTGTGGCATATAGGATCTTCCTGGACCAAAGATTGAATCTGAGTCTCCTGCATTGGCAGGTGGATTCCCAACCACTGGACCACCAGAGAAGCCCTCTTCATATATTTTTAATTTGAATCTCATAAACTCAGCAAATCCAAAACCAGGTTTAATAACTTGTTCTTAAACTGGTTGTCTCTTCTATTGCCTTACTTGTTGTGTTTAATAAATTTGACCTGTCAATTATTGGCTTCCGCTGCTTCCATGTGGAAAGATACAGTTTTAGCCTGAGGCGTTTTACAGTCTTGCTCCAGTCTACTGTTGTAACTCTATCTTTGGTTTCATAAATGCTCTCTTTAGACTCCCTGCTTCCTTACTATCTCTAGAGAAAACACTGTACCATCTCACGGCTTTATTCACCTTTCTACCCACCTGAAATGTGTTATACAGTGGTTTTTCACTTGCAGATTGTCTTTTAGGTTGAAATTGTATTTGATTACTTTGAGAGTGGCCATGGTCTTTAAAATTAGCCTTTCCTGGTTTTGTCTGGGTAGTTTCTGGGATATTTAAAATGTAATTTTCAGTGAAATTTCCTTCTGTGGGGTGACCACCAAGCTGGGTGGTCACCAAGCTGGAGGGATGTTGCAGGACATTGCAATAGAGAATTTTGTTTTTAAATTGGATGTAGGAAATACATTGGCTGTCCAGTCTCTTGGACCGGGGATTGAACCTGGGCTGTGACAGTGAAGCACTGAGTCCTAACCACTGGACTGCCAGGAAATTCCCCCTTTCAGGGTTCTTTTGAATTATGAATTATGTTACTTAATTCTTTTTTGGTATATGTCTGTAATTAATTTGGCATATGTCTAAGATTGAAGGCAAAAGGAGAAAAGGGTGGCAAAGGATGAGATGGTTAGCATCACCGACTCAGTGGACAAGAATTTGAGCAAACTCTGGGAGATAGTGGAGGACAGAGGAGCCCGGTGTGCTGTATCGTCCATGGGGTCACAAGAAGTCGGATATGACTTAGCAACTGAACAACAACTATAATTGTAAACTAATTTTTGATCAAAGAATTTAATAATACAGCATGGCCATCATTCTGGACATTACTTCTCATTATATGTACTACCACAGATTTAAAAGTTAGGGGAGGGACTTCCCTGGTGGTCCAGTGGCTAAGATTCTGCATTCCCAGTTCTGAGGGTCTAAGTTTGATCCTTCGTCAAGGAACTAGATCGCTGTAGCTAAGATGTGGTCTAGCCAAAAAAAAAAGGATATTGGAGCTTCCCCATAGAACAGACCACCGCCATGGAATTAATCATAAAGGTTAAAATAACATCAAACATGGCTATACTTTGGTGTGTTTTTTTGCTTTATCTAAGTTGAAAAAATGCACCCTGGTTATTTATATTAAAGTTAAGAGATTTTAAGCAAAAAATAAAACAGTAAGTTGAAAGAAATGAACAGAAAATGATTTTATAATGGAGCATGTCTCAGTCTCAAACAAAAATATTTTCCTTTGCAATAATGTACAACATAGTTGTAGAATCAAGAAACTTTCAGGGTGAATGGTTGATTGAAGCTTTTTAAAGCTTTGAATTGTTGTGATAAGTAGATGGCCATAGCACAACATGACCTGAGAAAATTTGTACTGAGAAAATATGTCCTTGATTAATGTTTTCATAAGTAATTTCCATCATGAAAATGATTTCTTACTAGATCTGGTCTGTGCCATATTTTTGTAGAGTATTTGAGTAATTTTTATTGTGTCATGGAAACAATTGGCTATTAATCATTTTATTAGGATTTGAGAAATTCAAATAAGCTTAAAAATCTGAACATCTATCAGACTCTAGATAGTAGCTTAAAAGGCTAAAAAAGGCAGGAATTCACTGGTGGTCCAGTGGTTAGGACTCTGTACTTCCATTGCAAGGGGCACAGCTTCCATCCCTGGTCAGTGTGGCCAAGGAGGGGAAAAGGCTTATTATATTAAAAAACGTCAAATACTGAAAAGATTGTCTGTGGTTAATAAACATTTTCTTTCAAAGCATTTTAGAGTATTTGTCTTAAAATCTAGCTTGTTTGTGTAATATTGAAAGCAAAGATGAAAGATTTTAAAATAGTATACTTATTCATACCTATACACATTTATTTAAAGATTAGTCACTATTTTTATTTCAGTTATAGGAAAACTCCAGAATTGTATATTCTTAATATAAAGACTAAAATTTCAATTAAAATAGAACTTTCAATTTAAAGGAACACTTTTTAAGGAAGTGAACGTATTTGGTTTTTGTTCTTAAATATTTAGAGACTTTTGATACCATCTAAGTCTTCCATCATTCTGCTAATGGTGAAAAGAGTAGAAATAGGAGAAAAGAATGTACTTACTTAGGAAGTGACATTTTGTATCCTCTGAAACTTGTTATTACTCCTAGTGTAAATTCATTGTTTTTTTATGTGCTGCTGAGGTATTGATAAAAGATGTAAACACTGGAATTTTACAATTGTGGATTGTAATGAGGATTTTGAAGTCATGAGTACATTTTACTAATCATTGTCCTTTAGGTAAATAAGAGAATTTGCAGTATTTCTTAACTTTGAGAGGAAGAGTATCTTTTTTTTAAAAAGTTTTTTGCCATGCTGCATGCATGTGGGATCACAGTTCCTCAACCAGGGAATGGCAACCCACTCTAATATTCTTGCTTGGGGAATCTCGTGGTACAGAGGAGCCCCGTGGGCTGCAGTCCATGGGGTCACAAGAGAGTCAGACGCAACAACTAAACAAAAAAAGTTAAGACTGTCTGCTAGTCCTGTTATCTAGATCCTGTGTATGTTATCTAGCTCTCTTTCTATAGACAGTTTAATCTCTTGATCATCAGTTGCTGTAGATTTTTTTTGCATGTTTGATAATGTTCGATTGTTTGCTATATATTGTTGATAATATTCATAGAGGCTCAGACTTGTGTCATTTTCCTGTGAAGAATAGAGAGTTCAGTCCTTGTGGGGCAGTTAATTTATCAGATTACCTTGATCCTGTCAGGGATTACTTTTAGAATTTGCTAGGCATATGGATTTCTTCTGAAAGCTGGATTTTCAACCATCCACTCTGGCTGGATCTGAACTTAGTCTTCCAAATGCTGTTCAGCCTCTGAAGTCTTGGCTCAGCTGTTCTCATCTAGGCCGCCCAGAGTTGCACTCTGAACACCTCAGTTCAGGAGTCACAGCCAAGGATTTGAGAGATTTATACATGGATTTTTGAGTCTCACTCCTGCAGCTCCCTTTTCTCTGGTACCACTGTTCCTGAAACCCACCTGCCTTATCAGTCCCTAATTGTTTCCTGTTTTCTCTATTCACTCAGACTGCCCCTGTTTGCAGGCCATCATTAATTTTAAGCTAGTGAAGAATGGCATTTGGTAATGATCATCTGTTTGAAGATTTAAATGTATTGTGATGAGAAAATGCTGGTAAAAATGGTGATATTAAGGCATTGGCTACTATATGTAAATTTTAGGGCCTTAACTATTCTGTATAAACATTTAAAATTTAAGGAATCAAGCCAGTAAGTTTCTGTTGGGTGTAGCATTGTCATCATTGGCATTACAATTGTGAGCAAAATCAAAATAAAGCCCTTGCTGTGAGTGACTTCATAGGCTAGTAAAAAGTAGTTCCTGAAAGTGTCTTTTTGATTAGAAAAATGAATTTTATTTTGTAAAATATGTATCATCTGTCTGCTTTGAAGTCTTTTAGATCATACATTTCTGATTTATAAAATGTTAATGTGAATATGTATCTTTATTTTTCTGGTTCAGTTTAAATCTGATATCCAAACCCTTGTTGCAGTGCCCTCCTCTTTTTTATCAACTTGTTTCAGCTTCTGGTCCCTTTTCTTAGCTATCTTTTTGTTGGTGCCAATTTAAAGTAGGGTGAAGAATTACATAGATTAATGTGGAGAATATGCATTATTCTCAGGCTCCATTTTTCCATGACATATTGATGATGATGATAACTATATAAATGTTTATATATATATGTTTATAAATATATAAATGATGATGATAACTATGTCTCAGTTCACTTCAGTTGCTCAGTTGTGTCCAACTCTTCGCGACTCCATGCACTGCAGCACGCCAGGCCTCTCTGTCCATCACCAACTCCCAGAGTTTACCTAAACTCATGTCCATTGAGTCGGTGATGCCGTCCAACCATCTCATCCTCTGTCGTCCACTTCTCCCGCCTTCAATCTTTCCCAGCATCAGGGTCTTTTCCAACGAGTCAGTTCTTCACATCAGGTAGCCAAAGTATTGGAGTTTCAGCTTTAGCATCAGTCCTTCCAATGAATATTCAGGACTGATCTCCTTTTGGATGGACTGGTTGGATCTCCTTGCAGTCCAAGGGACTCTCAAGTCTTCAGCAGTTCAAAAGCCTCAATTCTTTGGCACTCAGCTTTCTTTATAGTCCAACTCTCACATCCAAACATGACTACTGGAAAAACCATAGCCTTGACTAGACGGACCTTTGTTGGCAAAGGAATGTCTCTGCTTTTGAATATGCTGTCTAGGTTGGTCATAACTTTTCTTTCAAGGAGCAAGCATCTTTTAATTTCATGGCTGCAGTCACCATCTGCAGTGATTTTGGAGCCCAAAAAATAAAGTCTCTCACTGTTTCCACATCTGTTTGCCATGAAGTGATGGGACTGGATGCCATGACCTTATTTTTCTGAATGTTGAGTTTTAAGCCAACTTTTAAGCTCTCCTCTTTCACTTTCATCAAGAGGCCCTTTAGTTCTTCTTCACTTTCTGCCATAAGGGTGGTGTTATCTGCATATCTGAGGTTACTGATATTTCTCCCGGCAATCTTGATTCCAGCTGTGCTTCATCCAGCCTAGTGTTTCTCATCATGTACTCTGCATATAAGTTAAATAAGCAAGGTGGAAATATACTGCCTTGATGTACACCTTTCCTGATTAAGAACATTTCACTTCAAGCTGGTATCCAGCTTTTTTCCTTAGGGTCATTTGAAAATGACAGAAGTTGCTCAACTTTAAGTTACCATATATCATAACAGTGTGACATGAGGGCAAGGATCTGTGTAGTATTGCCTTACTCATTTTATAAAGATTTTTTGTGTCATGTAATAAAGTTAATTATGCTCTCCAAACTTTAGTTGAACCGGCCCTCCCCACTAACCACCCCTGCCACGCACAGCACTTTAATGGGATGTTAAAAGAAAGATACTTCGTTTTCCTATTTTGCATGGTGTCTAACAATCTTATGTTAAATGTGTAAGTGGAAGATAACAATATATATTTTAAATTTGAGAAACGTTTTGCTCTTAATGAAGAGATGCTAGAAGAGTCTGGTGCTTTTCTCAGAGTTTGGCTAGTGGTCTACTTTATCAAATGCTTCTCCTATAATTCATTCTTTAAAAAAACGTTATGGACAGTATTGGTTCAGATTTATTTAGACTATTGCTGTCATAGAGATTAAGTTTTCACAACATTGTAAATTAACTGTATTTCAATAAAAATGTACAAATAAATTTCCTAATGTTATTTTTTCATGTTAAGAAGTTTATAATGTTTAATTATTTTCCACTAGGAAACCACCCCTACTCCGAATCCCCCGCCTACAGAAGAAGAGAAAACAGAATCTAATCAGGAGGTTGCTAACCCAGAACACTATATTAAACACCCTTTACAGAACAGGTAAGCTTTCTGACACATAGATTTTTTGACTTGGGCAACAAGGTAAATGGTGAATGGGACAGGTTTGGAGGGGAAGATTAGATAAGACTAGTTTTAGGTATGTTAGGTTGAGGATTCCATTTTCACTTGGATGACCCACGTCTGGCAAGCAGTTTTATATGTGAATCTTGAGCTCAGAAAGTAGAACTTTGAATGGTAGTTGAAACCATAGTAGTAAATGAGTTCTCTTAAGTGAATTTGACTCACAACAGAGGCTAGGAATATTAGCACATGGGGATTTTTTTGGGTAAGAATGGCTATGAAGAAAACAGACGTGGTACAAAGAGAGAGGGGGTTGGGCAGGGATGGACTGGTAGTTTGGAGTTAGCAAATTATTATATATAAAGAGTGGATAAACAACAAGGTCCTACTGTATAGCCCAGAGAACTATGTAGTTAATATCCTATAATAAACCATAATGGAGAAGAATATGAAAATATATATACATATGTATAGCTAAGTCACTTTGCTGTACAGCAGAAATTACCATAACATTGTAAATCAACTGTACTTCAATAAAATTTTTTTAAAAATGCCTATGGAAGTGTATAGAAATATATACTATATAAACTAGGACAGAGTGTTGGTCATGGAAACCAAGAAAATGATTTAAGGACAAGGTACAGCATATATGCCCCAAAAAGGTCAAATATTCATTGGATTGAACAATAAGTCCTTGCTAACACTGGAGAAAGTTTAGTAGAGTAGATGATAGAAAAGATTGGCGTAGTTTGAAGAGTGAATAGAAATATACAAATGTATAGAGCAGGAATAGACAATTTGAAGGAGAAAGTTCAGATGGTCTGTGAAGGAGAAAGAGCCTAGGGTATATGGAGTCTGGATATTGGTTGGTTTGTATTTTAAGAGAAGTTTAGAAGAGGAAAAGAGAGTTTAGGATGAGTTAAGTTTTCATAGTTGCAATGTAGTAGTTCAACACTTCAGTATATGGTTTTTCCTACCTCCACCCTACCACTTCCCAGTGTGTTTGTGCTTTTACTTAAATATCTTTCTGGTTTATCTGATAAAACTTAACTTTAATTCACTGAGAGCTGATGGTGGGAACACTCAGAAACATTGTAAGAATCTGGAGGAAAGTAAATGGGATAAATTAACTTTCGAGGATCTTTAATTCCTTTCATTCCCCTTCTCCCACACCCTACAAGTCTATAATTAGGTTTCATTTATCTGAAAAATGTGTTGTCCCTTTATGTCCTTTTTTTCCCCTTCATTATCATTGTAGACTTCCTGAAATAATAGTCCAAATATGCTTTAGTAGTTTTTTCGTAGGAGGTGGGTGATTCAGCATACCCTCCAGGGAGGAACAAATCAGTTCTCTAGATACTGTGGATTGTCAGCCAGTGTGTGAAATATCAAAGGTCAAATAGTTGATAAAAGGAAAAAATTCTTCCTCAGGAAAGATTGTGCCAAAGTAATACTAAGTTGGACAATTGATTAGTGGCAGTTTTATATAGTTCATCCTAGCAGCAGTACTAAAACCTTTAAAGTATTTTCCCCCCATCTTTTCAGTGGTATCGTATAAAAAGCTCACTGTCTTCTGTCTGTGAACACAGTTCATGTCGCTGTTATTGTGGGAGATCAAGGCATATATCCATCATAGCTTAAGATGAAATCTGAGATTCCTGAAAGGTGCTCTTATCAGTGAACAAACTGATTAAATCCTAAAATGAAGTCTGAGGATTTTAATTTCTCTATAATTTCTATTTTTTGTGTAAAATAATATGAAATTAAAAACTGTTCTGAGACATTTTTGGTTCTGATTTTGGTAATTTCTTCATTATTTACTTTTTGTAAATAATTTTGTAAGGAATTATATTTTCTTTTTAAAAAATCGCTATAGCATTATAAGAATGATTAAATCATTGAGGCACAAAGTATACAGAGTTTTCAGTTCAGTTCAGTTCAGTCGCTCAGTCGTGTCCAACTCCTTGCAACCCCATGAATCGCAGCACGCCAGGCACAAAGAGTTAAGTTTTCTGTTTTTCTCTGATACCTTCTTCCCCATTTTGTTTTGCTCCACTCCCCAAAATAATCAGTGTTAAAAATTTGGTTTGTATTTTTCCAAAACCTTTCAATGTACATATATATATATACTTTCTTTTTTTAGTACGGTATATCTATATGGTAAAATTTCCGAGTTCTTAGGCTTAAGACTGCCCATTATCTACCTTTATAGACACTGCCAAATTATCCTCCTTTATCTGCTTAGACTTACTGATTTCTACATCCTTGACAACTGGTACCATCAATCTTTTAAATTTAATTGCCTGTCAGATTGGTTCTAGCCTAACTTGCGAAAACAATGTCTTATTGTTTTAAATGTGCATTTCTTCTATTGAAGTTTCAAACAGTTTTGTTCAAGACAATTGTTTATTTGTGTTTTTACCTGTGAGAAGTCTGTTCAGTTCTTATTGTTTGTTATTTTCTTTTTGGTTATCTTTTCAAGTTTATTTCCAAGCATTGTACATTAGGGATGCTAACCCATCCAAGGGGGGATTAGGTTGAAATACACTTCCAAGTCATTTGTCTTTTAACATTGTCTAAAGAGTTGTGTTATTTTAAAGGTTTTTTATTTTCATATAATCAAATACCAACTTTCCTCCATGGTTTCTGGGTTTCATGTCAGTCTTAAGAGAATTTTACCCACACAGTTATCCTTTTTTTTTTTTTTAACCCACACAATTAACACATTTAATAGCGGCCTAGAAGTCTTGCATGTATATATTATGTTTATTATATTTTTAAAATTATTTATTGTTATTATTTAAATCTCAACTTCTTTGGGCTCATGACCCCTTTACATTCTTAGAAGTCTTCTTGCATGTATATATTATGTTTATTATATTTTTAAAATTATTTATTGTTATTATTTAAATCTCAACTTCTTTGGGCTCATGACCCCTTTACATTCTTAAAAATTATTGAGGATTCCACAGTGTTTTACAGGTTATGTAGATTTTCATCTATTTTCATTTGCTATATTAGAAAATAAAATAAATCTCAAAAAATATAAAATTACATATGTACTTAACCCATTGCATGTTAATGTAAATGATTTTTATGGAAACATTTATTCAAAATAAAAAATACATAGTGGGAAGAACAGCATTTTTGTAAATATTTTTTAGTGCCTGGCTTAATAGAAATCAGCTAGGTTTTCATAGCTGGTTCTGCATTTTCAAGTCTTTGGAGATAACGTTGTTTCAGAGGAAGTACAAGGATAAAATATGACCTCAAATATACATAGTTGGAAAAGGAGAAATTTTAATGGCCTTTTATAATTATGAATAGCTCCTTCCTTTGATACTAGGTTTCTTGCAGGTTAGTTGCAATGTAGAATCTGAAACCACATCCAATAACTTTTTTCTACTCTGTTACTTTAAAATCCATTCATCTGTCTTGCATTTGGAATATATCCTTCTTCACTCATGCATACCACTGGTCATTTAGAAAATACTGGTTCAGTGAGTTTGTAGATCTAAATATTGACATTTTTCATTATATGATATCAAAACAATAACATTATCATTACTAAATGCCTCAGAAATGTACCCAAGTTTTGTTAAATTTTCGTGCTCAGTGACACTTGCAGGCTTGCCAAAATTCTGATTTTTCTCCTGAAAGCTTAAATTTTGGTAACATGCTCACTCTGTTCATTTTTCAAGAAGTAACCATAATTGATCAGTCTGTTCTTCCAAGTAAAAGCCGTGTTCTTTGAAAAAGCGACTAGTTCTCCTCACAACTCAATTGTCTAAGCATTGCATTTGGTATGCAGAAGTATTTTTTGTACAGAAAAAACATGTGCACAGATTGAAATTTAATAAAACAAGTATTTTATTACTGTTTCATTAGTGGCATTCTTAACTGAAACTGACAGTTATTCTTCTGAGAGTTGGTGACAATACAGAACAGTGACAAATGGTAGACATGGGTGCCACTGTATGATCCTTGTTATGTGCATCACTGCTAGGTTTACTGTTGTTTTTGCATCATCAGTGAAAATGTCAACACAGTGAAAAATAAAATATCTTAGGATTTTTATGAAGTAGTTTTTACTCATCAGTGTTCCTGAAAGGGTCTTAGGATGCCTACGGGGACTTGTAAACCACATTCTAAGAACTGTTGATAGGCACTTAAGATGTTTCCAGTTTTCCAAATTTAAGAACATTATTGGACAAATATTTTTGCTTAGTCATCCATTTTCTTAGAATAAACCTTTAATCAGATCAGATCAGATCAGTCGCTCAGTCATGTCCGACTCTTTGCGACCCCATGAATCGCAGCACGCCAGGCCTCCCTATCCATCACCAACTCCCGGAGTTCACTCAGACTCAACGTCCATCGAGTCAGTGATGCCATCCAGCCATCTCATCCTCTGTCGTCCCCATCTCCTCCTGCCCCCAATCCCTCCCAGCATCAGAGTCTTTTCCAATGAGTCAACTCTTCACATGAGGTGGCCAAAGTACTGGAGTTTCAGCTTTAGCGTCATTCCTTCCAAAGAAATCCAGGGTTGATCTCCTTCAGAATGGACTGGTTGGATCTCCTTGCAGTCCAAGGGACTCTCAAGAGTTTGGTGGCTGACTGCAAGTTTTTTTTTAAAAGATGGAATGGAATTTTATTATTTTCAGTTGAGGTATAACAATTTCAAATGTACAACACAGTGATTCAGTATTTGTATGTATTGTGGAATGATCATAATCAACATCTATCACAATACATATTTATAATTTCTTTTATAATGAGAACTTTGAAGATTTAGTCTCTTCACAACTTTCAAATTTGCAATGCAGTATTACGAACTATATTTACTATGTTACTATGTTGTACGTTGCATCCCCGTGATTTATTTTATAACTGGAAGTTTGTACCACTTGAAGGTCATGCATTTCCCCACCCCTTTGCCTCTGGGAACCACAAATCTGTTCACTGTATCAGTGAGCTTGGGCTGGGTTTTTCTCCTTTTTTTAAAGTTTTTTTTAGATCCCATGTATAAGCAAAATCATATAGTATTTGTTTTTCCTGTCTAGTGTGTGATTTATTTAACTTGTTACAAAGTCCTATGGTCCATCCTTCTCTTTTATGACTGAATAATCCATTGAATATACACGTTCATACATACATACATATTTTCTTTTTTCACTCCTTGATGAACATTTAAGTTGCTTCTGTATCTTAAGCTCTTGTAAAGCTGTACTAATCATGGGGATTCATATATCTTTTTCAAGTTAGTATTTTCGTTTTTTCAGATAATATCCAGAAGTGGAATTGCTGGATCAAATGGTAGTTCTGTTTTTAATTTTTTCAGGAAAGACTGAATTAGTTTTAGAAATCCAGGGTACAGTACTTGATACTGTGTGTTTAATAGTTTTTCTGCCTTTGCTTTTTCAAAATATTTTTTTCCTTGATCAGGGGTTGGCAAATACAAATTACCAAGTAGGTGTTGAAATGCATCTCATTTTTTGTGTCTGAGATTATCAAGCATTGATCATAAAGTTATAAAATGTATGTCTACTTGGAAAACTGTCTTCAGACAACATTTTTATTAGTAAGTGAAACTCACTGCTGCTTTGAACATGGATGTAAAACTTCTGTTGACACTGACTTTCTGTTTTTAGATGGGCACTCTGGTTTTTTAAAAATGATAAAAGCAAAACTTGGCAAGCAAACCTTCGATTGATCTCTAAGTTTGATACTGTTGAAGACTTTTGGGCGTAAGTAACCATTTTAGGATGTTTGTTTTATTGTGTACTTTTTTATTTTAAGTTGTATTCGCAAAAAGAAGGGTAAGGTGTACAGTTAATATTTACTTTTTTGCTTGTTCATCTTCTCACAACTGTTAGAATTGGTGATTATTTCTCACCAGTTTTAGAAAGCTTCCATCTTGTCATCATTTAGCTCTGCCTATTCTCTATTCCTTGTCCTAAGATGTCATTCATTGAGAATCCTTTATTGTCACTGGAACTTCTGACAACTTTTAGGACCTTGTCCCCTTTCTTGGTTACCTACGCATATTTGCTCTATTTTTATTCCAGAGCTTTCTTAGGAAAAGAATGCTTTTCTTAGCATTTCTGCAGATTCTTTTTAGTATAAACTGTGGATTTCCTGTGATAAAGATTCTGAGATTTCAAAGGCCAAACTGCTTATAAATCAGGGTTTGTCAAAGAATGACAGTATCTGTGATGATAGATAATTTTATTACACTTAGTGGTCAACTTAAGAATACTTGAAATATTTTTGAGATTTTGTTTCAGATTTAGCAGTATAATTTAATTTAGAGCTATAAAGTTCTTTGCAAGAAGTTTTGGAATATTGATTCTTTAAAAACAGTTTATTTAGTTATGTCTTATTTGCTTGAAAAATATATAGAGAGAAACTGTTGGAGAACATGAAAGATACAGTTTATTAAAAACGTGTTTAAGAGCTATAAATTATCGAGCAGTTATCTAAGTATTCTAATTTGTTCAGTTGGTGTATTTTGGATCATAGCAGTGATGTGATTCCTATGTTTTAATGTTAATACTTGGGTGTATCACACAGATAGATTGTGGTTAGAAAATTATAAATTAATAGATTATGATTTAAAATTTTATACATATGATGTATACTTCAAATGCATACTAAACTAGGCATTTAGTATGCATTTGAATCACTGAAAACAAAGCATAGGATAATGAAAGAAAACTATGTTGAGATCACTTGGGTCACTTTTAATTGAACTTATGGGCTTTTTTTTAAAAAACAAAATTTAGTGAAAAAAAAATTTTTGAATGAACTACATTTGAAACTCCCAGTAATTCATAGGCCTAGTTAAATTATGGTTCTGTTTTGCCCTTCATCAAAACATTGAGTGTTTTTCTTCTCTAATTGTATTTATTCAAGAGTTTTCTGAAACATAATAGTCTCCAGTATCCTGTGGAGGAAGGGAGAGCAAGAGTCCTGAGCCATTCTCCCACTGAATAAGATTTGCATTTATCTAAGTTTGTTTGGCTGTCACCAGTTTTACATAATTATATATCTAAGTGACCTCTAATTAGAACATGACGCCACAGTTTTTAGGTATGTTGTAAGAAGTGTTATTGCTTAGTGGATTATTATGCCATAATTGAGAGATAAACCCTTAAGCTTTCTATCTTTGTCACTTAGTTTCTCACTTTTGGGGGGCAAATTTAACGAAACAGCTATTGAGATTTTCTTTTTTTAATCTAGTCTTGTCTGTAGCATTAGGATTCTATTTAAGTGTGCCATTACAGATTCTAATTGTAAACTTAGTAAGAGACCTTAGAGCATGATTAAGGAGAAAGAAGGCGGCAGAAAGAAGCGTTGGTCTTTTCTACTTTGAATGCCATTGAAGAATGTCCCTTCCATACTAGACATTAATTGTATAGAAATGGTGGTTCTAATTCTGTAGTTACTGTTAGTTTGCATGTCTCTCTTCTTGCCTAGTGGAATCTTGTCAGTGATAATCTAGTTTGGAAAGAGTTACTATTAGATAGAAAAACCCAACAAGCTGTATGCTGTTTTAATGTTCTCTCATTCAAACTGGATTTGTTGTTAAACTGTGGGATGTCATCCAAAGAATCCTTGACTCTTTCTTAAAACTCTACATGAAATACTCACAGACTGGGTTAAAATAGCAGTAAGAAAATCTTACTAAGGGAAATAATACCATCCATGTGGTATTATTGCTAGTCGTATAAGATCATTACTTCTGTATAAAATACTGGAGACAGGCAAGGCATTCTTACTCTGTTGCCAGTTTTATAACAATTTTGCTATGGTAGACTTCAAGATCAAATGATCCAATCTAGCATTCTACCTTCAGGCTAGTGGAATACCTAATTCATCCCAAATGTTAATCTGTTACATTGCTACTTGGGAAATAGTTTAGAAATACACATTCTGTGGTTCCAGCCTATATTTAAGGACTTAAAATTCTAAGAAGTAGGATGTGGAACTGTTCTGTCTTTAAAAGCTCCCCCAAAGATTATTATGCTTGCTCACTTAAACTAGTAATGGTGTGTGTTGTTTGGGAACTATTGATCTTTTCCACTCTTGGGTACTTTCACAAATAATAATAATGTTGACCTAGTTTAGTCATGCAATCCTGATGATCAGGGAGTTTTGTCTTTCTTTCTCTAGATTTGTCTTTTTGTATGTTTAAAATGGCTTATTAGCCTCATGGATTTTTTACTTACAGCCATCTGGTACATCTCTTCTTAGTTTCTTATAATAATGTGTATATATTAAGTTAACTAATACACCAAAATTGTCAGGATAAAATCACTGAAGATATTTTCTAAAAATCATCAGATGTTGATTCTTAAAGCTGACTTATTAAGATCTGTTTGGTCTGTTTCAGAAATTGACTCCATAGGGGGGAAAAAAGTAAATGAGTTTTTTATCTTGTTTATTTTTATCATATTCTCTGAATGTACACATAAACACCTAAACTCCGCACTACATTTTCTATGTTTATAATTGTTCTTTTCTTTTACCTAGTCTGTACAACCATATCCAGTTGTCTAGTAATTTAATGCCTGGCTGTGACTACTCACTTTTTAAGGTATGCTTAATTGGTGACTTCATATATTTATTATAAGACTGGACCATTCAGGTATTCATTAAAATCTTACCACGAACTTAGAAATAGTTAATGTTGTGATGCTTGGAGAATAATTACATTAGCTTTACCATATTTTAGCATAAGTATATTTTGGCTTCTTTTAGTATAAATAATTGAAATTAAGTGAGAATTTGGCTGTATGGGCACATACTGTGATTGATTTTGAGGAGAGCTTTGATTATCCACTCCTCTTTATATACTTGAGCAGACCGAAGTGCAGAGTTTGTCAGGAGTATGTGTGTCCTTGAGATACTTATGAGTTTTGTCAGCTGTTAGTGGGTGGGACAGTCATTAGCTCTCTCATATGTATTTTTTAGATATAGAAATGTGTATAGCTTCTCAAAGGTGTATGTTACTCAGAACCTCCAAAGTATGTTACTTTAGAACCTCCAAATTAAGTCAAACCCAAGATTTGATAGCTAGTAAGTACCCTAGTCAAGGCTCTGTTTTTGCAATCCCATGCCTCTAGCTTTGTTTTGTGTGCTTTCCCACTACCTCAATAACAGTTTTACGAGTATAAAGTAAACAACACGGTTGTTGCTTACTGTTTTTAGTCATTATCTTAAGTTAAACTAACAATATTGTCTCATATTGTTGTATCCCTAACCTTGTAGGATGGTATTGAGCCTATGTGGGAAGATGAGAAAAACAAACGAGGAGGACGATGGCTAATTACACTGAACAAACAGCAGAGACGAAGTGACCTCGATCGTTTTTGGCTAGAGACAGTAAGGTTTTACAATTATAAAGCTGTTTTTGATACTAAAACTTTGTTGTCGTTGTTATTCAGTTGCTAAGTTGTTTCTGACTGCGACCCCATGAACTGCAGCACTCCAGGCTTCCCTGTCCTTCACTATCTCCCATAGTTTGTTCAAACTCACATCCGTTGAGTCAGTGACACCATCCAACCATTTCATCCTCTGTTGCCCTCTTTTCCTCTTGCCCTTAATTTTTCCCATCATCAGGGTCTTCTGTAATGAGTCAGCTTTTTGCATCATGTATCCAAAGTATTGGAGCCTCAGCAGCAGTCCTTTCAATGAATATTCAGGGTTGATTTCCTTTAGGATTGATTGGTGTGATCTCCTTGCTGTCCACGGGACTCTCAAGAATCTTCTACAGTACCACAAGAGTCTTCACCAGCACTGCAGTTGGGAAGCATCTTCTTCGGTGCTCACCCTTCTTTATAGCCCACCTCTAACATCCATACATGACCGCTGGAAAAACTATAGCTTTGACTATACGGACCTTTGCCAGCAAAGTGATATCTGCTTTTTAATATGCTGTCTAGGTTTGTCATAGCTGTTCTTCCAAGGAGCAAGTGTCTTTTAATTTTGTGGCTGCAGTCACCGTCCACAGTGCTTATGGAGCCCTAGAAAATGAAATCTGACTCTTGTTTCCCACATTTTCCCCATCTGTTTGCCATGAAATGATAGGACCAGATGTCATTATATTCATTTTTTTGAATGTTGAGCTTTAAGCCAGCTTTTTCACTGTCCTCTTTCACCTTCATCAAGAGGCTCTTCCTCTTCACTTTCTGCCATTAAAGTGGTAGAAAACTTTGTTCCTTTTTCATTGGTTACTCAAAGAGAAGATAAGGATGCCCACTCTAGAAATCTAGGCCAGGACTTAATTTTGTTCTATCATGTGAACGAATCTTATATACTTTTACTAGTAGAGTAAAATGCCCTGCTACATATTACAAATCCAGAAAGTGATTGGCAGTTGACTGACTTTCCACAATAAGGTCATCCTAGTCATTTCATTAAGTTCAAAATTGTGGTAACTTTCACATTTTGTATGATACAAAGTTTTACAGTCCTTAGAGTATTGCTCTGTGCACTCAACTTTTTAGATCCGTGAAGGAAATAGTGAAATTGTAGCTTGATATCATTCAGCTTATATGTTGTGATATAATTTCGAACTTTAGGCTTCATACGACATTTATTAAATTGAGATAATACACATTTTCTCTAGTGAAAGGTTTTAAACCCCAGGCTTTTAAGATCAGGGATTATAGTCTTTTTTGTATCCTGAACACTGGTCTGGTCTGTAGGTAGCATATTAAGCGTGCCACATGGCATGCACAGTCTTAGTTCCCTGACCAGGGATCGAACCTGAGCCCTCTGCCATGGAAGCATGGAGTCTTAACCACTGGACCACCAGGGAAGTTCCTGGTTAGCACTTACTAAATTGAGCAAAAATATTTCAATAAATGGCTTTTATTGAGGAAAAACTTAATTTTCTTTTGGGAGAGATTATCAGTAAATACCATTTTAGAACTCTTTATTAAGTCATTTCAGTTTTGCAAGATGACAAAAGTTGTGGAGATGGATGGTGGTACAGTATGAATATACTTAATGTTACTAAACCATCCACTTAAAAATGGTTAAAATGGTAAATTTTATTTTATGTATTTACCATATTTTTTTTAAAAAATTAGGGAAAGTTCATGAAAAGCAACAGGAACAAGAGGCATTTTATCCATGAGCAGCTTTTTCATTTATTCCATTAAAACTTGTTTACTGGCAAGTGTAGCAGCAGCAGAGCAAATGAATATTAGTAAAATAATTCACCTTTTTTGTGCCCTGACATCAGTTTCCCAGTTTACTAAAAAAGTTAGCAAAACTGTTTGTTGGTATTAAAGAATCTAACAGTTTTTTAAAGGCCAGGACAAAAAACTACATATATAAAACTCTTTATTTTAAAAACTTTTTTAGCTTTGTATATAAATATATGAGACATTTTGCAACTTAAAGAAGCTGTTTATAACCTGTTGAATGTAATTTGAAATTCAGTTTTTTCTTTTAAGCTGCTGTGCCTTATTGGAGAATCTTTTGATGACTACAGTGATGATGTATGTGGAGCTGTTGTTAATGTTAGAGCTAAAGGTGATAAAATAGCAATATGGACTACTGAATGTGAAAACAGAGAAGCTGTTACACATATAGGGTAAGTTTTGCTGTTTGTGTACTTTTAAAATAGATAACTAAAAGCAGAACTGCTTTTTTAAAAATATGTTTATGTAGATCATTATTTTTCTTGTTTTCATGAACACTTTTATAACCTTGAACTGCTGTATTGGTATTCTATGTCTGGTTCATCCTTTTTCATTTCTGTAAAATTTCTTTTTCCTATCAATGGAGTATAGAATCACTGGAACACTGTTTTAGCATGTCACATTTTATTTATCAAATGAGAATGTGTCTTTTCCTTAATGTACTTTAAAAACCACAGTGCTTATGTATAATACTCAATACGTTTGGTGAATATTGGCAAATGGTATATGTGTATTTTGCCACATATGTGTACACTTACATGAAATTTACATTGAGATATAAGTGACAGTAGCTTGGTTTTCTCCATGCTTAAAACCTACATGTATATATTTTAAAACTTTTTGGCAAATATTACTATTTGCAAAAATTGCCTGTCCTTTTTTTCCCCCTCAAATGTCAGTCAGTGTTAATTTTTACTAAATTTAAATTAGTAAAATTGAACTTTAAATTTTATATTGAAATTAAGTACAGGTCATAGGTCTCAATATGTTTGGTTTGCCCCTTTGTATGTTGATTTTTCCAGCAGTATGAATTCTATGAACATGATTCCTTTCTGGATTAAAAGGTGTTTCATTTTCCAGAGGGTTTCTATAAGAGAAAATTGATAATTGATTGTCATCATATTCCTGATGTTTTTGTCAGCATTGAATCTTATTGATTGTGAGGATCTCATATTTCTTTGAAAATGCATTAAAGAAATTAGATATGAATTTCTTTCCTTGGGAAGATTTTTAATTGTGTCAGTGTTAACAATTTTTGAAATCTCTATTTAAACATTTGACTTCAGTTTTTCAAGGAAGGATATTTTTCCACCCGTTTAAGCTGCATGGCTCAGTGCTCTTGCTTTCTGGGATTTTTAGTGATTAAGTATAATTGAAGGTACATTGTATCCTAATGTCAACTTGATATTAATTATAATTTTAGTTATCATAAAATTATTTTTAAATACCTTATTCTAGGGAAGGTACTGAAATCTTCTGGAGGGTACAGTATGAATAAATTTTCCTGGTATACTGGAGGATTCCACTCCATGAAAATATATATATCTTTATTTTTGTTTCATTTGGTGCTTATTTTTAAATTTTGCTCTTCTCAGAGACCAGATTTCTAGCCTGACCTATGATGTTCTCAGATTATATGGTGATCTGTGCCCAGTTTTACCTTGTCAGCCTTAACTCTCATATTCACTTTTCTTGCTAGCTGTAGCCACTGAGCTTTATTTTTATTCCTCAGCCTTCAGATGTGCTTCATTCTCTTAGCATTATACTTTTGACCTCATAAATTTAAAAGGAGAGATTTCTTTGATTTCCAGGAGATTAGATCCTTCTTGTTAATGATATTGCAGCCCCTGTACTTACCCTCCTTGATACTCATCATATTTGTCCTTAAAATAGAATCACATATGATTTGAAAATATTACAAATTGCCTTCAAAGTGTTTAATTTTTGAGTGTGCTTTCTTGTCAGTAATAGATAAGGTAAATATGTAATTGCAGTAACATAAAATACTAAAGTTTGTATGTAAAATATAATTGAAGCATTTTAGATCAAAAAATTAAAATATGTGCATGTAATTGATTTTATACAAATTAATTTTGTATGTGATATAGCTCCACCATATGTATTTGTGATTATTTGTTTGTAAATAATCAAATAGTCTAAACTGTAAATACCATAACCCCAGGGACTGTCCTTGCTTTGTTTATTATTAATTTATTGATAATTACCACAGTACCTGGTACATAGTAGATTCTCAAATATTGGTTAAGTGATTAACCAAGATTGTAGTGAAAAGGAAGAGTATATTTTGCTAAAAAGAAAATGTGCAGTTTCTTATTTCACTCTCTAGTTTTTTTTTTTTAAATAAAGAATAGTAATGCTGGATTTGGGGTGTATGTTTGAATAAAAATTAATGGCTACTTTTCTTTTTCTTCCTATAGGAGGGTATACAAGGAAAGGTTAGGACTTCCTCCAAAGATAGTGATTGGTTATCAGTCCCATGCAGACACAGCTACTAAGAGCGGCTCCACCACTAAAAATAGGTTTGTTGTTTAAGAAGACACCTTCTGAGTATTCTTATAGGAGACTGCGTCAAGCAATCGAGATTTGGGAGCTGAACCAAAGCCTCTTCAAAAGCAGAGTGGACTGCATTTAAATTTGATTTCCATCTAAATGTTGCTAAGATATAAGAGAAGTCTCATTCGCCTTTGTCTTGTACTTCTGTGTTCGTATTTTCTTTTTTTTTTTTTTTTTGGCTAGAGTGTCCATTATCTCAATCAAAGAATTACAGTACACATCATCCCCAGAATCCATGTGTTCCTGGCCCACTCTGTAATAGCTTAATAGAAATAACCATTACAAACACATTTGACCCATCTGCAATATTAAAAAAAAGAACTTGTATTTCTATACCTTACAAGAGAATGATTTTGTTTACGTTCCATTGTATGCAGGAGCATATTTTGCTGGTTTGAAAGAGTATGATGCATACAGTTTTCTGGCAATTTTCTTTGTTTCTTTTTACAGCATTATCTGTGCTGTACTCTTGCTGATGGCTGCTAGATTTTAATTTATTTGTTTCCCTACTTGATAACATTAGTGATTCTGATTTCAGTTTTTCATTTGTTTTGCTTAGTTTTTCTTTCTCATGTAACATTGGTGAAGGATCCAGGAATATGACACAAAGGTGGAATAAACATTAATTTTGTGCATTCTTTGGTAATTTTTTTTTTATAACTTAAAACTACAATGCTTTGCTACAAATTTATGCATTTCATTCAAATCAGTGATCTATGTGTGATTTCCTAAACTTAATTGTGGATTATAAAAAATGTAACATCATAATTACATTCCTAATTAGAATTAGTATGTCTGTTTTTGTATCTTTATGCTGTATTTTAACACTTTGTATTACTTAGGTTATTTTGCTTTGGTTAAAAAATTGGCTCAAGTAGAAAAGCGGTCCCATTCGTATTAAGACAGTGTACAAAACTGTAAATAAAATGTGTACAGTGAATTGTCTTTTAGACAACTAGAATTGTCCTTTTATTTCTCCATCTCTGTAGAAGGAATTTGTATTTCTTATTGCAAGGCAGTCTCTCTTGTGTCATATCTTGTAGTGTCTTCCACATGAACAGCATAAGTTTGGAGCATTAGTTTGGTTATTTTGTTTATTTTAATTTTTAATAAATTGAATAGGTAGCATCATATATATGAAATTAAATTGATGTGGCTTTTTTTTTTTTAATAAGGCGCTACCTTTAGGCTTAGGTAAATAATGTACTCTTAATATGTTAAAACTCATGAAAATTGCCACCTAGATGCATCACCATTTGATTGGTAGGGATAGTAGTTATAAAACTTGGTTGTTAATTGAGATGTTCTTCTTTAAGTGTCAAAATAATAACATAGGGAAAGACTTGTAGGTGATGGGGGTGTATGCATTAAGAATTTTGTTAGTGTTGCTGTCTAAAGAGAATTGGAATAAACAGGTTATGAAGACTCATATTTTTAATGATAAACTGGTGTATGGCTTTATGTAAAATTGAAAACATGATCTACTCTTTAAGCAAATTTGAAAACAGCTTGTCTGTAATGCATAATTGTATATTTCAGATTTGATAAAATGAAATATAACTATTGTAGACAGAGTGAGCTGAACTGTAGGTAGAATAATCATTAGTTGAGAGGAAATTTTGTCTCTAGATGGTGATTATGAATTAATCATTTAAAACTGATAAGTTTGACAAGAATCCTATGTAAAATGTGAAATTAATAATACTGATTTTATTGAAGAATTTAAAACAGCTTAGAGGGTACCACAAGCTACCATCTGAGTACTCTCAATACCACCAACACCCCTTGTTCAGTATTCTATAAATACTGTGTCTTTTATATTTATAATCTCAATATATGTACCTAATAATATCTTGTTTAAATTTGGGTGATTGGCTAAGGTGACTTATTGTCTTTTGGTATATGTAGTTTGTGAGCACTTCAAGAGCTTGCTTAAAAGTAACAGTGGTAGTGTTAGTGTGTTGGCAGTGGGTGGCATTGGAGGAATGTATCAGAAATCAGTGCTTTATTAATTCTAGCATGCAGTCCATTTTAAGAAGCATCAGCCTTTGAGAGTCGAGAAGAAATAATGCATTAAATGTACACAGTTCTAAATTGTGAAGAATCCTAATTTACGGCATTTTATTCTCCTCCTCATTATCAGCTGAGAATCACAATTGGTTTTAAGTCTTTTTTTTCCAGTGTGGGTAGAATGATTCTGAGTGTCTTTTGGCAAATATCACTTAAATATCACAATAACTTGCAAATTTTATAACTATTAGCATCTTTTCTAAATATAAGATTAGATTGTACATGATTTTCTAATTTACTTTTTCCTTTCTGTTCAACAGGATATTATAGCTTAAATATATTTTCATAATAGATTATTAAAATAATCTTTAATGGATAATTAGTATTTCATCATAAGGATATGCCATATTTCATTTAACCAATTTAATTGTTAAAATTCTAGTTCTTCAGAGGATTTGAGTTATACTATGAAAGAATCAAAAAGTTAAAATCCTTACTTAGTACTTACTATATGCCAGGCAGTGTTCTAAGCACTTCACATGCACTTTAACCTGCACAATAACCCTTTGATGTAGGTGCTCTTATCCCCTTTTTACAGATGAAGAAACAGAAACAGTGAGAATTTAAGTCACTTAGTATGGATTTGAGTCCTGGAAATTTTGTTCCAGAAATTCTGTAAAGCACATGATACAGATTCAGAGGTATGGAGCCTACCTCATGGGCTACAGTACATTGTACCAGATTGTAGTCAGTGTATATAGGTCAGAACATTTTAAATTTTACTTCATTTGATAATGAAACATATAAGAGATAGGGAATCCCCTGAGGGTACTCTGTTCACACTCAATCATTCGGCTTTTTTTCCTGAGAACATGGAAACAAAGGTACAGGAGTTTAGAGGTACATAGATCAAGTGAATATTTTCATATCTGGTTTTAAGTATCTATGTCCTGTTAACTTCTAAGATAAATGGCAAAATAAAGTGAAGGTTTCAAGTTGAGATTCTTACATGCTGAAGTTTGCATTCAAAAGGATAATTTTAATTTACTAAGGCAGTGTGATAATGTGATGTTTTACATTTTAAAATTAAAACAAGTTAATGACAAGTCTCTGTGCTACTTTTTATCTAATTGTTGGATTGGATGGTCTTCATCTACTGAGTAGAAGGAAAAAAGAGCTGAATTTTCTCACTCAAGAGTTAGACCCGGATAAATACAAGGTTTCAGATCAAATTGACGTTAAGAAACAAAACCCTAGGTAGTGCTAGTAGGTGTCTCTCTAGACCAGTATAGAAATTGAGGATCTAGAAACTTCTACAGAAATCAGATATTGCTGTGACATTGTGTGTGTGGAAGTTGCTTCAGTTGTATCTGACTGTAGCCTGCCAGGCTCCTCTGTCTGTGGAATTCTCCAAGCAAGAATACTGGAAGTGGGTTGCCATGCCCTCCTCCAGGGGTTCTTCCGACCCACGGATCACGCCCATGTCTCTCGTGTCTCCTGCATTGGCAAGTGGGTTCTTTCCCTCTAGCACCACTCGGGAAGAAGTATGTGATATATATATACAATATATATTTGTGACAGGAGTGTGCATTTTGGGGTTTAAACCTGCTCCTTTGTCACATACAGTTGGAGAGACACCACTCTTAGGTTGTCTTCAGTAGTCAGGATCAGCTCATTTGCCCATCAATTGCTAAAACCAGCCAGTTTTATTATCTCTACTTCTCATCTCACAACTAACTGACTTATTGTGGAAGTTTCGGCCCCAGTCTGTGGCATCTTTCAATAATACTTTGTTATATCTTGCTTACTGTGAATTTCAAAGTAGACATGAGGTAGTCATCCTAACACCTTGGATAGTTTCATGTTTTAATACTCATGTGATTGTTTTACTGCCAGAAGCAAAAAAATTGAAACTGGGTGTGAGATGAAATGTGCTATGCCTTTCCCAATTCACAGGAACCAGATTCCGTGTTTTTAATCTTGCCCCTTTTTCTTTTACTTCTGAGCTTATAAATTCGTAATAGTTTTGCACAGAAGTTATGCCCCTACTTTTTCTCCAAAAAACACATTTTGAGTACCTCAGTTTATTGTGCTGTAGATGCTGGATGTACAGAAGAAAACAAAATAGACTGGTCCCTGCTCTAAACTTTTAAAAGCGGATATCTATTCAAAATAATTCTATCTTTCCACAGTTTCTGCAAATAGCTTATATTATTGTAATAGAACTAGAGTTTCTGTTACTAGGGATTAGTAGTCTAGAGGTAAATATAAAACACCCTTTCAACACTAACTTAGAGTGAGTCGAAATGGATCACACTACATAGGAGGACTGGACCAAACCCTCGTGTGTAAATTACAGCTTTTGCAAGACAACTTCTACTTTACATTGCTGAAATCTGTATGACTGTCCAAGTGGTTTTGTGGGTGTGGCTCTTTTTCAGTTATGAGATTGTGCTTTTAAAAAGCTTCGTCGTTTTAGCGTACTTTTGAATTTGTTGAAGCATTTTAAATGTGATTATGTTTGCTTTGATGTGGTTTTGTAGATAGCAATTCTCCATTTAGTCACTTGTTTTTTTTTCAGTGTTTGACCAGACAGAACACATACCTATTTTGACTACAGAAAGGTAGTCTTTCTACACAAGGTGACAATTGCCTATCTTCAATCGTACTTTTCTTTTTCAAGGTACCACTCAAATTTCTTATATATGTCCAAGAATTTTCTGTGCATACAGTAGGTACGTGTGACTTTTTTCTTTGGACCCAAATCATTCAGCATTGTTTTCTCATTTAATAATCTTGGAAAGTTCAGTTTTACATGTCATAACACATATAAAGCTTTTATATTCTAGTGATTGATTATATGAATGTATGTCTTATTGAAGGACTGGGTTCCTTCCTTGCTTGCTTGAAATTTTTGTCTTTACGTTTTCCCAGTGTAAGTTGTAGTCTTACCTTTGCATAGTATAATTTTTTTGATATAAAAGCAGTTTCCTTTTTTTTTTGTTGTTTAGCTGCTAAGTCGTGTCCAAGTCTTTGCAAGTCTGTGGGCTGAAGCCAGCCAGGCTCCTCTGTCCACGGGATTTCCCAGGCAAGAATAGTGGAGTGGGTTGCCATTTCCTACTCCAGGGGTCTTCTGAGACCAGGGATCAAACCTGTGTGTCCTCCTGGCCAGGTAGATTCTCTACCACTGAGCGACTTAGGAATCCCTTTTCTTTAGCACTAAATGGCCCTTAGTCTCTATGCATTCCAAACCCAGACTGTTCTAATGTACATAAAAGGATCATCTTCAGTGTTCTAGTTGTGTTCTACAGAATGCTGCTTAGCAAGTTTTTCAGTTTTGGTCCTCATGATATTTTTATGATCGATTCTGTTTTATTTTTTTCTAATGAGCCAGTATTGTTTTAAAATACAAGTAAAATAGTTCTCTAGATTAAACTTTTTCCAAAGGATAAGCATTAAGTTGTTAATTCTGTTTTAGGCTTGTAAACGTTTAAAAAGCTTGAATCAGCACTGATAACAGGACCTAGTTTTGTTTTCAAGCCTCAGACTGAATTTAACTTTGCAGTTTTTTTTTAATTGAGTATATTTCCCAGATGCATCTTTATATTGTCATAAAAAGTTTCTTTTGGCACTTGATTTTAAGGATGTTTGTTTTTCATAAGTTCCCATTTCACACATTTTTTCTCCTTTCAGAAAATCATTTACCTTCTCTTCATGCTTTTTTCAAGTGTTGCTATTTTATAAGAATTCTGCCTTTAAATGTTCATATCTTCCATCTTTACTATTCTTAGGTTATCCTTACTGTCACTTTGTGACAGTGGCTTCCAAACCTCTGTCCTTAGCCACGACCTCCCTCTTGTGTTTCAGATCCATGTTTCTTCGTGCCTGCTGAACCTCTTGTCAGGGCAGCAAATGACACCTCATAGGTCATATTTGGTATACATTCTGTTTTGTAATTACTGTAAAGTTTTATTAAAACATGGACTTGCCCATTTGTTCACGTGTGGTTTTTTTTTTTTTCCCCTTTGATGTGTGTTCTATAATGACAGAGTTGACTAGTTGTGACTAAGACAGGCATGCAAAGTGTAAGATACAACTCTCGGGACCTTTGTAGAAGTTTGCTGATCCTTACTCTAAATGTTTTTTGGTGTCAGTAAATCTAAATGTCTTAACCTGTTTTCATTTCCTTTGCACTTCCAGCAGGCCCCTAACCCCATTCCCACCTGATGACCTTAGTTAACAAAGTGTGATTTGCCTCGATATCTAGTTTTTTCCTCTCTGCTTGTCCTTGAGTCCACTGCAGTTTCTCTTGATTGTCCGTGGTATTGTCTGGGTTCTTAGCTTAAAGACATGCCACTGAGCCCTGTTTTACTTTTTTCACATCCTCAAATGCTCATTGTTTATCTGTATGTTAAGGTTTCTTTTACTTTCTGAAAAGCAGCCAAGGTAACCAGAGGTCTGTAACTGGGAAATACTGGAGCTTATGTACTTATTCTCAGAATGATAATTGGGATTTTAACTATAAAAGTGATTGCACGGTAGTTTCTACATCATTTAGCAAAGCTTGTACTCTATTAGGACTGTCTTAATAATACATTTTTTTGTATTACCTAAAGCAGCATGTGCTATGCTTCTTTGTTTCTTGCTTTATTATAGGAAGTGAAAAAATGAAGATAGAATGTGAGAAAAAATTAAGCCAGAAGTGAGGTTAGCATCCAAAGTGCATTCCATAAAGCCCATTCTAATAACCAAATAAAATGGAGAAGCAAGTCCTTCAGTGATGCTGTCATGCTTGGGCATTGCCTTTTGTGGGACACAGTTTTTGTGTTAAGTATCCAGCTGGCTAGATAGTCAAAGACAGGGTTCAGTAGATGCTCTACAGTAGAGGTGAAGACTACATGGCAACCTGCTCTGGAAAACACACACATGCTTTGGTGTCCAATAGCCTCAGTTCGGAAAAGGCAATGGCACCCCACTCCAGTACTCCTGCCTGGAAAATCCCATGGACGGAGGAGCCTGGAAGGCTGCAGTCCATAGGGTCGCTGAGGGTTGGACACGACTGAGCGACTTCACTTTTACTTTTCACTTTCATGCATTGGAGAAGGAAATGGCAACCCACTCCAGTGTTCTTGCCTGGAGAATCCCAGGGACAGGGGAGCCTGGTGGGCTGCTGTCTGTGGGGTCGCACGGAGTCGGACACGACTGAAGCGACTTAGCAGCAGTAGCAGTAGCCTCAGTTCACATTCTAGTTCTGCAGTCTATTTGATGTATGGACCTAGTCAAGTTGGTTGAGATTTCTAAGCTGGTTTTTGTCATCTCTGAAATGAGTGATAACCTGTATCAGAGGGCAGTCGTGAGACAAGATTGGTTGTATATAGTTCAGTGCTTGGTGCAGAGCAAATCTGTAATGAATTTTAGTTTTCTGTAGGTCTTCCTTAAAAAAACTCCTGTAGTGTACATCATGCAGTGACTGACACTCTATAGTAATTCTAGCTTTTATGGGATTGTTTTTTAATAGCCAGTGTAGGCTGGTAAAATGATGCAAATTGCAATTCCATAAATGAAATTGGGTGTGGGGCCTCACCACATTTTGAGATCCAAGTTTATAATCCAGCCCATTGTATATAGTTTCAGGGTGTGATGTAGTAGTTGTTAATCTTAACAGTTTTGGGTGGAACAGAGTTATGTGTTAACCCCTCAGGATGGCTAGATGTATGTTATCAAGCTGTATTATTTAGAATTTCTATTGTTGTGAAGCCACTATGGTTTCCTTGGGCTGAATGTCCTTGTATTCTCATATCAAGGACCCCTGAAGTAGGGGAATGGTAGGGGCTGCGTAATTTCTTAAACCAGTTATATATTGCATACTCATTATCCTCAAGTGAAATTCATAGTTAATATAACTTAAGTCACTCAGTCGTATCCGACTCTTTGCGACCCCATGGACTAGCCCACCAGGCTCCACCGTCCATGGGATTCTCCAGGCAAGAATACTGGAGTGGGTTCTCCTTCTCCAGGGGATCTTCCCGACACAGGGATCGAACCCAGGTCTCCTGCACTGCAGGCAGACGCTTTAACTTCTGAGCCACCAGGGAAGCTTACTACTTACTTAAGAAAAAATTCCCTATCTAGAATAACAGAGCTAGTAATAGAATAAGACGGGAAATTAAAGGGAAGCTTTTAGGAAAATAATTTTAGCTCAAATGTAATTATTTAAGGAAGGTAATCAGATATTTGAACACATACCCAGTATCAGTGTGAACATAACTCTAAATGCAAGTTAGCAAATTACTCTGAAATGGTAGTATGCCTTTTTTCATCTTATACAAAATATTTCTGGAAAATTCAGTGTATTAAAATTGTGCAAAGATTACTTGGTGTTACATGTTAGGTAATACAGTTAGATTCAAATTTCAGTATTAGAAGTAGACTTTAAAATCTTTTACATGAATGGCTGGCAGGGTGTTTGAATGTCATTTGGGATACCAGCTCTTAGGTGTGTACATCTGTGTATTGCTCATCCCTAATAATTCCAGATGTGCCTCACCCATAATTGTTACAATGCAAGTGTCCCATAAATTTCTATTGGTTATGGTAGTCAGTGGTCCTGTGTCCCTTGAGAACCGATCCTTTTCAAATTGCATTGTGTGCATGAATCAGATGGTCAGTCTGAAAGATTATTGCTGGAGTCAGGCCTTAATTCTACATTTCTAAGAAATTTTGTAAGTGGATCTTGTGATTAATGTGACCCAGGGACCATACTGTATGACATCTATATCTACAGTGTTCAAAACAATAGCTCAGATATTGGGCATTTTGTCATTGCTTTAACAAGTTTCAAATAGCAGTGAGTTTTACTTTCGGGCAGGTATCTGAAGAACTAAAGTGCTATACTCAATATGTCAGCTAATTTGAAAAACTCAGCAGTGTGGCCATAGGACTGAAAAAGTTCAATTTCTATTCCAGTCCCAAAGAAGGGCATTGCCAAAGAATGTTCAAGCTACCATACAGTTGTGCTTATTTCACATGATAGGAAGGTTATGCTCAAGATCCTTCAAGTTAGGCTTCAATAGTAACATGAACCAAGAACTTACAGATACCCAAGTTGAGTTTAGAAAAGAGAGGAACCAGAGATCAAATTCCTCACCTTCATTGAATCATAGAGAAAGCAAGGGAATTCCAGAAAACATCTGCTGCTTCATTGACTGGGCTAAACTCTTTGTGTACATCACAACAAACTGGAAAATTGTTAGAGATGGGAATACCAGACCTGTCTTACCTGTCTCCTAAGAAACCTGTGTGTGGCTCAAGAAGCAACTGTTAGAATTGGACATGAAACTACTGACTGGTTCAAAATTGGGGAAGGAGTATAACAAGACTGAATACTGTCACCCTGCTTGTTTAATATACATGCAGAGTATGTCATTCGAAATGCCAGGCTAGATGAATCACAGGCTGGAGTAAAGATAGCCGTGAGAAATATCAACAGCCTCAGGTAATGCAGATGGTACCACTCTAATGACAGCGAAGAGGAGCTAAAAAGTCTTGTTGATTAGGATGAAAGAAGGAAAGCTATGACAAACCTAGGCAGCATATTAAAAAGCAGAGACATTACTTTGCCAACAAAGAGCTTGCTCATTGGAAAACACTCCAATACTGGGAAAGATTGAAGGTAAAAGAAGAGGGCAGCAGAGGATGAGATAGTTAGTTAGATAGCGTCACTGATTCAGTGGACATGAATTTGAGCAAACTCCAGAAAACAGTGGAGGACAGGGGAGCCTGGTATGCTGCAGTCCATGAGCTCTCAAAAACTTGGACACAGCTTAGCGACTGATCAACAGCAACAGTAAATATACTTTAGAAGCAGAGTTTCATATTTTTCTTGTGAAGGTTGAGCTTGATAAAGACATGCCTGAATGGAATGTCATCAAATCTGCAGATGGGTCTAGCTCTACTGAGAGATTGTTCTAAAGCATCGAACAGCATTTTTCAGTATACTTCTTACTGTTGCCTACAATAACATTTTATGTTGTGGCTTTGTTTATATATGTATATACCAAAAGTTTCACTCAGCTGTATTCTACCATAGGGAATGAAGGCATCTTGAGATTTTTCTACGCTAGTCTATTTTAAAATTTTGGTCTCGGTCCTTTTCAGATATTCACAATCTGCAGTTTGAAAAAATACCATGAAAAGTATCCCTAGTAATGTGAACCTTTAAATTTATGAAGCAGTTTATATCAGTTGGCATTAAAAAAAAGTCTAAATCCTCCATTGATGGTTTACACTTGGTTAATTTAATTTTTAATTAGAGTCAAGTACAAAATACATTCCTAGATGGCTGAATGAGTTATCTTGCCACTTGGCGTTGTTAACTCTTAATCAGTTAAATAGTTTAGACATTCTCCAAAGTAATGATGGTTTTGTGCTGATAGGTACTCTGTGGGATGTGGATTTTCTTCAGAGTACATGGTGAGACAATAATTACATTGTAAGACAGCTATTTAAGATCACATGGTTCATGACTGGTAAACCAATCATTTGCAACAACATGGATACTTACTTTGTATAGCAAAAGAGCCTGTATTAGTCTTACCCAAGTGTAGTACCAGCTTCTTAAATTAAAAATTAGAAGGTGGAGAGAATATGTGCATTAGATTATCATACTGTAATTCTAATCTATTAAAGATACTACTCCATGTCCCACAAGTATGAAAGTGCAGATTCAGTATTTAGTTGTTCAACAAATATTGATTGAGCATCTATTATGTGCCAGCCATTGCTGTTGAATAGACATGAGAACAAAATAGACATGATTCTACCCTAATGATGATCATAATCCATGAGTTTATGTAAATGTGTGAAAGTACACTTACTAAATGGTTGCTATATGCCAGACTAGTTTATACTAACAGAACAAAAATCTCTTCCCCTAATGATGCTTTTGCTCTAATAATAGATTTGTAGATATGTTCATTTTCTACATGCATTTCTAACGGTTTTTGCTTTGTACAGTTCAATGCAATGTTACTTGATGCTCAAAGATGACAGTTTTCGTTGTGCTTTATTGTAAGGGAAATGGCTATTTTTCCATTGCAGTAGACATCGCTGATGTTACCTGCCCAGAACCTTTTGCTTCTAGGAACTGTTGCTTCTCTCTACTCCCTGAGGTCCACTTAGCTTTAGATCTGACTCTTAAATGAATAGATTTCATTTCAGACCAATAAAAGTTATCTATGTATGAACTACAGATAAGCATTTTAAAACTTTTAATTTTGACACAATTTCAAAGTTATAGAAAAATTGCAAGAATAATATAAAGAATTTCCGTATACCCTTCACCCAGATTCATCAGATGTTAACATTTTATCCATTTTATCTTATTTTGATTTTTTTCGCCATACCACGGTGCATGTGGGATCTTAGTTCCCCAGTCAGGGATGGAACCCATACCCCATGCAGTGGGAGCACAGAGTCACTGCTAGGGAATTCCTGCCACTTATTTAAAATATGTTTCTAAACCACTTGAGGATAAGCTGATGTCCCACTCTGTCCTAAACACATCAGTGTGTTTCCTAAAAGTTTTGGTGTATATTTTCTAAAAACAAGAACATTTTCTTACATAACCATAATGCAATGTCAAATCAGGAAATAAGGGTTATCACAGTAATATAATCTATAAATTTTATTCAAATTTTACCATTTTACTGGACAGTTTCCTTGATACCAAATGAAAGCCTCCATTTATACCCTGCATTCAGCTATCAATATTCCTTTAGTCTCTTTATTTGAAACAAGTCCTCAGTCCTCTATGTTTAAGAAGATAACATTTTTGAAAAGTATGTGCCAGTATCTTGTAGAATATCTCTTTCTGGGTTTGAATGTTTGCTCATGATTAGAATCAGGCGATGAACTTAGGGCAAGTATAGAGTAAATACGTTTCTCAGGGCATCTTAACCAAGGAACACATGATATCAGTTTGTTCGATTACTGGTGGTAGTAACTTTGACTGCTTGATTAAGGTGATATCTGTGGGTATCTCTATTATAAACTTGTGAATTTTCCTTTGTAGTAGTTAAATCTCTTGTAGCAGATTTAACTGTTTCTCCATAAATATCCTCAAAGTTTTGATGCTCATTGATGGTCTCACTTTCAGTTACGATTGGCAAGTGGTGATTTTTCTACTTCCGTCATCTCTGTATTCATTAGTTGGCTTCTTATTGTAAGAGCTTTATAGTGCACACTCAAGATTTTTTTGTTACAGCCAAAAAATAAAAATTCTCCCCAATATTTGATTGCTACTTCTTTTTTCAGTGTTTATTTTAAACTGTTTTCTTTGCTTTTGTCTTTATAAAATGTATATTTTATTTTTGCTTCTTGCAGTGGATATTCTGTTTTCAAAGCATTCTTGTGTTCTTTGCAAATGTTAAATATTCCATGACATGTAATATTTTTAGCCCTTCTTATTTAAGATAATGCTTAAAGTTTTACAATTTTCAGTTTTTTAAGAGGCTAGTGAGATTATTTTTACACTGCATTTTCTCAATGAGTAATAATTTTAATAATTTATACTGTTACATAATCACACTTACAATTTTTAATGTTTATCTCTGACCCTGAAGTTATCACTTTTAAAAATAGTGAAATCAGCTTTATTATTTTGATCTGACTATATAAATATTTGCTTATTAAAGATTCAAACAATTTAAACAATTTATATAATTATGAGAACTATGTTAATGTTTTGATGGTCAAATTTTCATGTATTCATAAATACCCACATAAGCACAGAGCTAGTTAAGATACAGGGCTACAGTTGACTCAAATATTTTGCTAAAAGTAATACTAACTATAGAGGTTTATTAATTAAATATAACATAGTACGAAAGCTAGAGGTTGGTGGTTATAGGATTTAGAGCAGTTTACCAAAGTCAAGACTTTGTATGGACTTGATTTTCTTGGCTTTCCTTTCATAGTCACAAGATGGCTCTCACAGCTCCAGCCGTAACTTCCTCAGATAACTATGTTCAACAGCAGGAAATAAGCTGTTTCTCCTCCTATCCCTCTTTTCAAGGAGAAAAGAAATCTTTCCTAGGAGACCCTAGCAGAATTTTACTTTACATTGATCAGAGTACATGGCCATGCCTCACCCTCAAGAGAGGCTGGGAAAGAGTGCTTCTGGCGTTTTCTGCTTCTCTATTGACAGGTAGAAAGATAGCAAGAAAGAATGAAAGGGGAGGGCTGTTGGATGGACAGCCAATGATATCTGTCATATCTGTAACTTTATAAGGTGGCCATATCTTGTGTTTATTTTGGTGTGGACATTTTTTCAAAAGAATTCTTGTTTTCCTTACCAAACTCAAACCCCACATAACCATTATTTAAAATCTATCACCTCAGCCTTCATCATGCCTATTTATGCACACAGATACAGAGAGGAGGTTTCATTGGTTTGTAAAATGAGCTCACATTGTATACATTTATCTGAATATTGCTTTTCTTGATTACTATTTAATACAAATCCTCCTGTCAATAGGCACAGATCTAATTTCAGCTATTTTAAAGCTTACATGGTCTCTGCTGTCTATGTACCATGTTGTATCCAGCCATATCCTTATTGGTGAGCATTTTTTTCTTGTCTCCAGTTTTTCTCCTCTACAAATAGTATCATTACACACATCCTTTTTATGTATATGTCCTTAAATTTTGAAACTTTACTTAGATTATATGGATGCTGACCCATTAAAGGTTAAAAGGAGATATTGTCATACATGTGCATAATTTTATATACATTTTAAAATGTGTGAATCCATATGTCCTTCTTTAGAAGAGTTCCATTTTCTTAGCACCTTTACTCGTGGTTGTTCATTGTATGTTTGTTCATTCCACCAACAAATTTTTGAATATTTCTGCCGTGTGTCTGGCATTATTCTAGACACTAGATTGAAAAAAAGTTTCTGCTTTCCTGGAGTCTAAAGTCTACTGAGAAAGAGAAGCAATAAGCAAGTACATTACAACGACTAATACAATTCTATAAATATTGCACAAATGCGATAAGACAATCAGTTACACTAGGTAACTGATAAATGTAAGGAAGAATAGAGTAAGATAAGCGGAGGAAGCTTTGTGGGAGGGGGATTCTGTGTTAAGTGATAAGGGCACATTTCTGAGCAGTTGACTTTGGAGCAAAGACCTGATGTAAGTGAAGGAGAAAGCCATGATAATATCTAAGGAGTGAGTGTTTAGGCAGAAGGAGCAATGTTTTTTTACATTTGAAGATGTATTTGAAGCTGGACAGTGGCTGAGTGATAGAGAAGAAAGCAGAGAGGTCAGAAGGGGCAGTCTAGACTAAGTTAGGCCTGGTCAGTCATAGGGGCTTCTTTGATAGCTCAGTGGTACATAATCCACCTGCAGGAGGAAATGGCAACCCACTCCAATATTCTTGCCTGGAAAATCTCATGGACAGAGGAGCCTGGTGAATTACAGGCCCATAGAGTCGCGAAGAGTCAAACACAACTGAGCACGAGCCAGTCAGCCATAGGAAGACCTTGCGTAAGGTGTTAACTGAGGCTCATAATTCTTGACAGTTTGATAGATGTAATACATCTTTATTTCTCTGTATATTAGTGTTTTGAAAATATTTTCTTAGGTGTCTGGATTGACTCATCTGCCTATTAACATTTACTCTTCTGCATATTTATATTTATAGTCCACTTTCCTGTCAAGTTGCTTTTTACTGTTGTTTTCTATGAACTTACTTGTTTTGCATTATAAATACTTTTATAAGTACTATATTTTCTCATCCACAAGTTGTAAACTTTTTTTTTCTTTAATTTTATTTTATTTTTAAACTTTACATAATTGTATTAGTTTTGCCAAATATAAAAATGAATCCGCCACAGGTATACATGTGTTCCCCATCCTGAACCCTCCTCCCTCCTCCCTCCCCATACCATCCCTCTGGGTCATCCCAGTGCACTAGCCCCAAGCATCCAGTATCATGTATCGAACCTGGACTGGCAACTCGTTTCTTACATGATATTTTACATGTTTCAATGTCATTCTCCCAAATCTTCCCTCCCTCTCCCTCTCCCACAGAGTCCATAAGACTGTTCTATACATCAGTGTCTCTTTTGCTGTCTCGTACACCGGGTTATTGTTACCATCTTTCTAAATTCCATATATATGCGTTAGTATACTGTATTTATGTTTTTCCTTCTGGCTTACTTCACTCTGTATAATAGGCTCCAGTTTCATCCACCTCATTAGAACTGATTCAAATGTATTCTTTTTAATGGCTGAGTAATACTCCATTGTGTATATGTACCACTGCTTTCTTATCCATTCATCTGCTGATGGACATCTAGGTTGCTTCCATGTCCTGGCTATTATAAACAGTGCTGCGATGAACATTGGGGTACACGTGTCTCTTTCCCTTCTGGTTTCCTCAGTGTGTATGCCCAGCAGTGGGATTGCTGGATCATAAGGCAGTTCTATTTCCAGTTTTTTAAGGAATCTCCACACTGTTCTCCATAGTGGCTGTACTAGTTTGCATTCCCACCAACAGTGTAAGAGGGTTCCCTTTTCTCCACACCCTCTCCAGCATTTATTATTTGTAGACTTTTGGATCGCAGCCATTCTGACTGGTGTGAAATGGTACCTCATAGTCGTTTTGATTTGCATTTCTCTGATAATGAGTGATGTTGAGCATCTTTTCATGTGTTTGTTAGCCATCTGTATGTCTTCTTTGGAGAAATGTCTCTTTAGTTCTTTGGCCCATTTTTTGATTGGGTCGTTTATTTTTCTGGAGTTGAGGTAAACTTTTTTCAAGACACAGCTATTTGTGTTGTTGGAGCTTACAGATTTATGATCATTGTACTAGTTGCTTTTTCTATAATGTGTCTTTTTATTTTGCTTATGACTTAAAAATTTTTTTTTAATTTATTTTTAAATTTTTCAGCCACATCTTGCAGCATGCAGGATCTTAGTTCCCCGACCAGGGACTGAATCTGTGCCCCCTTCAGTGGAAGCACAGAGTCTTAACCACTAGACCACTGAGCAAGTCCCTGCTTAGAACTTTTAATATTATATTGTACATTGGCTGATGTGAGTAGAGAGAAAAGGTTTCACCACTTACCAGCTTGTGACTTTGGACAAACCTCTCTGCTTTCTTTCCTCATCTATAAAATAAGGATTATAATAGCATCTACCTCATGGAGTTGTAAGCATTAAAAGAATTAATGCTTTTATGTAGAACAGTGTCTGGCACACTATGTATTATACAAGTGTCTGTCATCCTTCATTTTTTTAGTGGAAAAAAAAAATCCCAGATAGGGAAATATTCAGAAACTCTACCAGCCATCTACACCATCTTAGCAAAATACTCAAGAAAAGACTAAAACTTAACTAAGAAAGAAGCTAAACTAATTTTATTTTGTATTGTTAGGAAAGGAAAATCTAACACTGATCTTTTTCAAGGGGTGGGATGCGAAGATGATTCTTTTTCTTTCTCTCAATCTTTTTTCCTTTTATCCTAGAAGCTTGTATGATTTTATCCTTGAAATAATCAAGTTTTATGAAGCTAATCTAGGTGTGTAGATTTTCTCAAACAGCCTTAACTGGGGCTCCTAACCCCTTTAATCTACAGGTTTACATTTTCTTTTACTATTTTTTTGGTTTTTTTTTTTTTTGCCTTACCTTGTGGCTTGTGGGATCTTAGATCCCCTATAAGGGACTGAACCTGGCTGGGCCCTTGGCAGTGAGAGTGTGGAGCGCTAACCATTGAACTGCCAGGGAATTCCCCATGAAGCCGCTCATGTTAATTATTGCCTTTCCTTCATCTATATTTCCTTAATTTCTCCTGGTACTCCATGATTTTTTTTTATGAGAGATGCCTTTGGATCTGTCCAGCTCAGTTGTCATCTTTTCTCTGGAGTCCCATTTTTTGCACGCTTGCTAATGTTTTGAGATAGGCTTCTGACCTGACCTTTAATTAATTGAGGTCTAAACAGTGACTTTTCTCTATTAAAAATTTTTTTTAAATTTAAATCCATGGTTTGTGGTCTGTAATCAGATTTTCTTAAGCATTTTCATTTTGTATGTTTCAGGTCACTTCTTTGCCCTCCAGTGGCTCTGTTCTTCCTCACTCTGGCTGCTTAATTAGGGGCCTTGTTAGTTCCTTTTGCCTCTGTAGGCTTCCACCCTTGCTTGGGGTTCAAGTCCTGCTGCTGATGTACCTGCAGCTCTACTAGTTCTGAGAGGCAGTGGGTTTTCTATCTTGCAGTCTGCTGGCACTCAAGCCAGAGGGTTGTTTATCCCCTACTTAGAACTCTCTGCTTGCCTGAATCCTCAGATTCTGGGGGCAGAAAGGATTCAGTCAGTGAGTCATTTCCCCATTTATCCCTAAGAGCCAAACATGTGAAAGGACTGAGACCTGGTCATGTATCAGGTCATGTACGTGATCAGGTCATGTACATGATCATGTATCAGTGACTTTTCAGTCCTTACTCCAAGGCTCTTTCTCTTTCTACAAGACTCCCAGGTTTTGTCAGGCCTGAAAGGGTAAGTCCAGACTTCACTGTCTTCAGAAGAGATCTAAGGAAATTTGAGATCTAACTTATGCACACAACCTGCCCACTTGGTAGAAGTAGTTGGTATTTGGGCTGCAGTTTAAAGAGTTGAGCAGTAGGAAATACATTAACACTGCCGTCTTCCCAGAAATTTCCCAGTCTTGAACTCTTAATTTTGGGTTACTTGTTAGACATCTCTTTATGTACCTTTTCGAAGAAGGAGTCATGATACATTTTCTCAGTCTTTGCATATCTGAAATGATCTTTTGGTTTCTTTTTACATGTTAAAGGAAACTTGAATATATATAAATGGCTAGAATTGCAATTCTAGAATTGCAGTTTTCTCTGAACACTTTATAGATACTGCTTAATTATTCTTGGTATTTGAAATTACGGTCAGGCCCACCGCTGATGTTTATAGGACCCAAGGGAAGAGTTTGAATGGAGATCCATATGTCTAATATTTTAAATGTTTGAATCATAACAAACTTAAAATATCCTCTTACCTTGGCAGATAAAGTATTATTATAATAAAATAGAAAAAGATGTGCAATGCTATGGTTTTTATATGACAAAGTGTAAAATATCAAAGATGACTGAATTTCATTATTGCACATATCTGAGTGTTTAACAGCAGTGTTTGGGTTAGTAATAAAGACATATGCCTTTAAATAATGATTCTGTTTTGGTATTCTCCTTTAGGGACACTGCTTATTTTGATTCTATTCTCTACATATTTAGATATTCATTCGTTGTTTTTTCTCATCTTTCCAAATTAAAAAAATTTTCCCTTTTTTCTTACTTTAATTCTAATGAAATCATTGATTATATTCTTATAAGAATTTACTCACAATGTCTATTGGCAGTAAAGTATAAAAAATGTATTCTAGGTATATAATATTTAAATATTTCATCAAAAGGAAATTAAATATTAAAATTATTTTTATATTTTAAAAAGTCTTAAAATATTCAAAATATTAAAATTAGGCAAATATGAATACAATTATCTCAATTTTAAATAAAAATTTAAATAACAACTTTTAGAAACTGTAATGAAATGTAATTAAATAGTTTTATAAATAAAACTCCTTGCAATTCTAATGTTCAATGTCCATCTTGTTGCTCATGTAAAAAATCAGTAACACACTTTACATGTTATTTATTATTTCTACAACTACTTATACAGAAATGTAACAGTAATAATAAGTTGTTTAATATTGCAAAGTGTTGAACTTTATGTACCTGGTGTGAATGCCTTACTATTTGTGAATCATTGTTATTTTAAAATCTATTCTTATTTAGTCCCTTAACCTAGAACACCTTTGTCAGTTTTCCTCCTTGAGATTGCCATTAGACAAAACCAGATCATTTGTCTTCTAGGATGTCGCATATTCTGGATTGCTCTGATTGTTTAACTTAATCCTTTAACTCCCACATTCCTATTAACTGGAGGGTTAGCTCAAAGGTTTGGCTAGAAACACATTAAACTTTTTGTATTTTGGCAAGAATGCTTCATGGTTAATGTTGTGTACTTAATATTGCATCCCATCAGTGAGCACATAATGTCAAGTTTGTCACTTGGCTGAGATGATAATGCCAGCTCAATCAGTTGTAAGATACATTTTTCCTTTTCAATAAGCAAGTAGTCTGTGGGGTGATACTTGATTCTGTGCCAATATCATCTTCAACAACCTTTTACCCAGTGGTTTTAACATCTTGTCTGAATTAATTATTTCACTAAGAATTGCAGAAAGATTTTCCAGTTAAACAATTCCTTCTACATTTATTAACTGACATTCTCCTGTAAAGAAGAATTTTCCCTCGTCAACAAAATATAAGTTATAGTTCTTCCCCAAAGGCAGGATAAATGTTTAATTCTTTACAGAGTGAAAAAATTGTTACCTATAATGGATGAAGGGGGCATAGGAACAGGAGAAGGACAGAAGTAAGACTTCTCTGAGTATAACTTTTTTTTCCCCTTTTTAAAAAGCCATTAAAAAGTTAAAGTATAGTTAATTTGCAATATATTAGTTTCAGGTGTACAGCAAAGTGATTCGGTTATACATATGTATATATGAGTACCTTTTTATATAGTTTTTATTTTCTCTTACAAATGTGTCATATAGTAAACATTACATTTAGAAGAAATATAAAATGCAAACATCCAAATGTAACTTGAGCAATCAAAAGGCCTGTTTTTATTTTGGTAGAATCTACACAGAGAAAGATAAGTATTCCAGGTGAATGTTGAATCTAATACTCTATTTGTACATGCTTAATGGAACATATCCCTGAAGAAGGAAATGGCAATCCAGACCAGTGTTTGGGAATCCCTGGGAAATCCATGGACAAAGGAATGTGTTGAGCTACAGTCCATGGGGTCACAAAAGAGTCTGACACAAGTAAGTGACTAAACAACAACAACAAAAGGGATATATTCTAAGGACAAAAAGAACCACAGATAAATTTTGAAATTTCACTAGGTAATTTTACTGCTGATAATAATAGACCCCAGATTTTCACTGCCAGAGAAAAGATACACAAAGATAAACCCAAAAGTCCAGAAAGTCCCTATAATATCAAATATGATGATAAATACTATTATGAAGTCATTTTAAAATATTTAAGAATTATTTCCTAGTTTTGCCCATGGAAAGAAAATAAAACTAGTGTTACTCCAACTGGTAAAATAAGATTCCCAGGTATATATGATCTCATTCATAAAACTGACATTCTGTGGGAAAACTAAAGCTGGTTAATTTAGTGCTCTACTCTAGGTGCCTGCATAAGTGGAGAACACACCACACTAACTGAATGCATCACCCCAACCTTAAATGGGCCTCAGTCATACCTCACGGTTGAAGTACCTACAGCTCCTTGGTCCATTCACTGTACTACCCTTCTGATTATTTCACACTTCTCTTTTCCCCTACTTCCAAATCACTTCCTGTATCCTCACTCTGCCAGTTTCACTTCCTAATTCTCTGAGAAGATGGAAACAATCAGAAAAGAACTTCCTAGGCTCTCATCAGATCTTATCCCACCTCGCATAGGACATTACTCCAGCATTTTCTCTGTATCATTGTCCCTCGCTACTGAGTTATTCCTTTCAGCAAAGGAATAACTCAGTAGCGAGGGACAATGAGATATATATATATATATATATATATATATATATATATATATGTTATTTCCCCTGTCCTTTAAGAAATTTCTAATCCCACTTTCTCTGCTACATACTGCCTTGATTCTCTGCTTGGCAGCAAAACTCGAAAGAATTATCTGTATGTTCCATAGGACCCATATAAATTTATGGAATACTTCATCTCTCCAGAAGGTTTACTCATGCCTGTTCCTACTCAACACATCCTCAAAAGGTAATCAATATTTTGACTTCTATTGTTATTTGCTTTGCCTAATCTTAAACTTCATATAAATGCATCATCAGTATGTACTGTTGTGACTACTTTCACTTAATACAATATAGTCTTCATTTGTTTTGTTGCAAATATCAATAGATTTGGGGTTTTTAAATTAAATTATTATGTAGTATTCCATGTGAGACTCTACCATATTTGATTCATTCTTCTATTGATGGACATATGGGTGGCTTCTATTTTGACTATTTTGAATAATGCTGCTGTGAACATTCTTAAAAATATATTCTGATAGAAAGGTGCACTCATTTTTTGTGGGTAGCTACTTTGAGGGTAGGTGTATGTTTCATTTTACTACAAAGTATCATTAATTTTTCTATTGCCTATTTTCCAAAGTGTTTGAAATAATTTACCTGCCCATCAGTAATATATGAGAGTTCCAACTATTGCTTTTTATCCTTATAATATTTGACAGTAATAGTCCTTTAAATTTTAGTCACTCTCATTATACTCTATTATTTCTGTGACAAGTAATTAAACACCATTTCATATGCTTGTTGGCCTTTTGAATGGCCTCTTTTGTGACAGACCTCTTCAGGACTTTTACCTATTTAAAAAAAATTGAGTTATGGTCATTTTCTTACTGATTTAGATATGTTGAATTTATGTCATGAAGATCTCTGTGTCTGTGATTTGCCTTTTTTTCCCTGCTTAATTTTGTCTTTTAATGAGTATAGTTATTAATTTTAATGAAGTCAGTCTTTTATAGTTAGTGTTTTTTGTATTCTACTTAAGACTGTCATGAGAAAACTTTCTTGTTTTAGTCTAAAGGCTTTATTGTTTTACCAATTTACAATTGTGATGTATCTCAAATTAAATTTTATATGTCACGTTTCATAGGGATCAAGTTCTGTTTTGGTCTGTAAAATACCAAATGTTCCAATACCCCTTACTGAGAAACCATTCATTTCCTCATCAGCTTAGCTCAGCTCAGCTCAGCCTCTCGGTTGTGTCCGACTCTGCAACCCCATGAATCGCAGCACGCCAGGCCTCCCTGTCCATCACCAACTCCTGGAGTTCACTCAAACTCATGCCCATCGAGTCGGTGATGCCATCCAGCCATCTCACCCTCTGTCGTCCCCTTCTCCTCCCGCCCCCAATCCCTCCCAGCATCAGGGTCTTTTCCAATGAGTCAACTCTTTGCATCAGGTGGCCAAAGTATTGGAGTTTCAGCCTCAGCATCAGTCCTTCCAATGAACACCCAGGACTGATCTCCTTTAGAATGGACTGGTTGGATCTCCTTGCAGTCCATGGGACTCTCAAGAGTCTTCTCCAACACCACAGTTCAAAAGCATCAATTCTTCGGCACTCAGCTTTCTTCACAGTCCAACTCTCACATCCATACGTGACCAGTGGAAAAATCATTTCCTCATAGACCTGCCCTAATTAACGTAGGTCTTCTTCTGACTATTCTGTTCCATTGGTCTGTTTGTATATCTTGTGCCAGTCCCACACTATCTTAACTACTATAACTTTGTTCTAGTTCTTGAATTTAAATATGTTGTTTTCAAGCTTAACTGGGCTCTTCTGGTTCTGATTTTTTTGATACCTTAAAGTAATACATATTTATGCACCCAATGTGGATAAGACCCCATTTAGGTTATTAGCAATCAGTTGATAGAAAAAAATCCCTATATGGTGCTTGAGCAAATATTTTGAAAAACTTTAGATGGCAAAATCTCACCACTAGTATTTTAGGTTTCCATAGTACATATGTTCTCATTCCTTCCTACTCCCCATTCCTATGATGTATAGAAATGTACCAGGTTTTACAGTGAGGGTAAAGTTATCACTTTATACTGGATCCTTGATGTTCATTTTGAGACTAGTGGTAAGAAAAGAAGGGTTAAGAATGATTAACTATGATAAAAGCACAGAATAAAGATATAGGTAACAAGTTCCCAGCTTTATCCCATGTATTATAATTGACACCACAAAAGGATTTATTAAATAATGTATTGAGAAACTTTACATTTATACCAGAGGTTCTCAACTAAGGAGTGATTTTTACCTCCTGGGGGATGTCTGACAATGTCTAGAAACATTCTTTTGGTCATGATTGGAGCAGGAAGTGGGAGGGAGAGGAAGGTGCTTCTGACTTCTAGTGGGTCCTGGCCAAGAATGTAAGAACAACTGCACCAGACAACAAAGGATTATCCAGCCAAAAACTGTCAGCCTGCAGAGACTCGGAACCCCTGATCTGGATGGTCACATCTTTCTCCAAAAGAAAGATCTTTGAGTCAGTACCTCACCCATTTAACTCTGCTATGGTATATGCAAATAAAGACAGCAATCAGGCAGTGTGTACCTTGATTAGCGAATATGCTGCAGAAGGGTGGAGAGGTAGGATTTAAATGTTAAGATAAATCACATCCAGTTAACTGGAGAATTAAAATCAAGAACTGAAGGAGGAAATGGCAGTAATGTGAACTAGGGGGGTCATAGCATCCCCCAACCCCAACACAACCATGGAGATTAAAGTTGACAAACTGTCTTGCGCCTTGGTGGATAACTGTTCTCTTCTGACATAATTGTTTCTTGGAAGGGGATGGAGATATGCTGCCTTACTCTCAGGTATTCAGAGAGAAATGGGTTTTTTTGATAGCCACAATTTGAAGCCAGAGACTACATGTCTACATACTGCTTTTTAACAGTCACAAATTTTTCCTGCTCTTCTGCTTCTTCTCTTTCACTGCTTACTTCTCTGTCCTAGAGTTTAGAATCCCAGGTTTTGGAACCACCAATGCACTTTTTCTCTTCTATTGGGTCATTTATATTAGCATATAAATACAACCTTTGTCAGCAAAGTATGACAAAGGTCTGTCTAGTCAAAGCTATGGTTTTTCCAGTAGTCATGTATAGATGTGAGAGCTAGGCCATAAAGAAGACCTAGCACTGAAGAATTGATGCCTTTCAACTGTGGTGTTGGAGAAGACTCCTGAGAGTCCTTTGGACTGCAAGATCAAGCCACTCAATCCCTAAAGGAAGTCAGTCCTGAATATTCATTGGAAGTACTGATGCTGAAGCTCCAATACTTTGTCCACCTGATGTAAAAAGCCAACTCATTAGAAAAGCCCCTGATGCTGGCAAAGATTGAAGGCAGGAAGAGAAGGGGACAACAGAGAACAATATTGCTGGATAGCATCACTGACTCACTGGACATGAGTTTGAGCAAGTTCCGGGAGATGGTGAAGGACAGGGAAGCCTGGTGTGCTGCAGTCTATGGGGTCTCAAAGAGTCGGACACAACTGAGGGACTGAATAACAGCAACATAATTACGACACTATAATGTCTACCAACTTAAAACATAAAACTTCTGCTTGAATCATTCTCTGTTCCCCTTTTCAGCAAAGCTCAGAAAGGTTGTGTTTCCTCACTGTATCCAATTTATTTCTTCAAATTTTTCCTGAAGTCACTTCAGTAAGACTCAGCCTGGACTTCCCTGGAAGTCTAATGATTAGGACTCCACAGTTACATTGCAGAGGGCATGGGTTTGATCCCTGATCAGGGAGCTGGGATCCCACATGCCACTTGGTGTGACCAAAATAAATAATAAGGCTCAGCTTACGTTCTGACTTATCTCTCTACTGCCATCCTCGATTCTGTACGTTCAGTACTCTGTGTTGCATTTCCAGTTCTATTTCTTTCCATAGTGCTCAGCAACTAAAATTGTTGCTTACTTATTCAACATTTCTTGATCACCTACTGTGTGCCAGGCATAGTAGCAATTGCTGGGGATATATCAGTGAACAAAAGGAACAAAGATATCTTACTTCATATAGCTTATATTTCAGAGGGAGGAGACAAGATAAACATAAGGAAATCATATGGTTTAAAAAAAAACGAACAGTGGATGATCATCAGAATAACTGTTGTTGTTCAGTTGCTCAGTTGTGTCTGATTCTCTGTGATCCCATGGACTACAGCACACCAGGCTTCCCTGTCCTTCACCATCTCCCGGAGCTTGCTCAAACTCACGTCCATCGAGTCAGTGATGCCATCCAACTGTCTCATTCTCTGACATCCCCTTCTCCTCCTGCCTTCAACCTTTCCCAGCATCAGAGTCTTTTCCAATGAGTCGACACTTCGCATCAGGTGGCCAGAGTATTGGAGCTCTAGAATAGCAATTGAAAAAACCCCACTGATCTTGGTCTCACTTCAGATGTACTGAATCAGAACCATTAGGGTATGGCGTAGGACCTATATTTTATAAAACTCTAGGTTATTCAGAACAATTGGGATAAATGTTTTAAAGTATAATTATGTACCAGAACCAAGGATAATGGCACATTTGTTCTTTAACAATTTATTCACATTATACTTATATCTTGATAGAGAGGAAAAAAGAGACCACCCCTCATGGCTCAGATGGTAAAGAATCCACCTGCAATATAGGAGACCTGGGTTCAATCCCTAGGTTGGGAAGATCCCCTGGAGGAGGGCATGGCAACCCACTCCAATATTCTTGCCTGGAGAATCCCCATGGACAGAGGAGCCTGGCAGACTACACTCCATGGGGTTGCAAAGAGTCTGAGTGACTCAGCACAGCAACACATGGGGAGTATGATAAGTACTCTAAAATTTAGGTTTCTGGATGATTTTTCCTGAGCCAGGGCTTTTCCCACTGGATGGGTATTATTTGGGAAAATAGTCATTAGGCAAGTGGTGAGGGCAGACCATCGTTCAGGAAGAGAAATGAAAACTTTCAGAGTCTGGGTAAGAGGCAATGATCTTATGGTTAAACTAATGAAAAGATGGGGCTTCCCTGGTGGCTCAGTAGTAAAGAATCCACCTGCAATGCAGGAGACCTGGGTCCAATCCCTGGGTTGGAAAGATCCCCTGGAGAAGGGAAGGGCTACCCACTCCAGTATTCTGGCCTGGAGAATTCCATGGACAGAAGAGCCTGGCAGGCTATAGTCCATAGAGTCACAAAAAGTCAGACACTACTGAAGAAACTGAGCATGCAGTAAAAAAGATCCATGATGGGGAGAGAAATGTTTTGGAGAGGTGCCTCTCAGCAATTGTGTTGGGAGCAAAGTATATGAAACTTGGTATTAGTTATCTGTTGAGTAAAAAAAGGACTCTAAAACTTATTGACATAAAAAACAAACATTTATTATTGCATTGTTTCTATGGGTTAGGAGTAAAGGAGTGGCTTAATTGGTGGTTTAGCTTGAGATGTCTTATGAGGTTGCAGGCAAAATATTGGCTGTAGTTGTGGTCATCTGAAATTTCACTGAGGTTGGAGGATCCATTGCCAAGATGATTCATTCCCATGCCTGTTGGCAGGAGATTTCCAACACAGTAATTCTTCACCACGTAAGCCTCTCCATTGAGCTGCTTGTGTGACCTCAAAACATGGCTGCCTGCAACTACAACATCTCTCATGACTTAGGCTTAGAAATCTGCCCTCTTACTTTTTGCAATATCTTATGGTTATCCTCCCATCAGAAGAAGACCAGTTTCCCCTCAGTCAGTCTCTACCATCAGGAAGCTTCCATAAGCCTCTTATCCTTCTCCATCAGAGGGCAGACAGACTGAAAACCACAATTACAGGGAACTAACCAATCTGATCACATGGACCACAGCCTTGTCTAACTCAGTGAAACTATGAACCATGCCATGTAGGGCCACCCAAGACGGACGAGTCATGGCAGAGAGTTCTAACAAAACGTGGTCCACTGGAGAAGGGAAAGGCAAACCACTTCACTATTCTTGCCCTGAAAAGTCCATGGACAGTATGAAAAGGCAAAAAGATAGGACACTGATAGGACACTGACCTACACCCCAGGTCAGTAGGTGCCCAATATGCGACTGGAGATCAGTGGAGAAATAACTCCAGAAAGACTGAAGAAATGGAGCCAAAGCAAAAACAACACCCAGTTGCGGATGTGACTGGTGATGGAATTGAAGCAACTGACAAATAACTAATCTCAAAAATATACAAGCAACTTCTACAGCTCAACTCCAGAAAAATAAATGACCCAATCAAAAAATGGGCCAAAGAACTAAATAGACATTTCTCCAAAGAAGACATACAGATGGCTAACAAACACATGAAAAGATGCTCAACATCACTCATTATTAGAAAAATGCAAATCAAAACGACTATGAGGTACCATTTCACACCAGTCAGAATGGCTGCGATCCAAAAGTCTACAAATAATAAATGCTGGAGAGGGTGTGGAGAAAAGGGAACCCTCTTACACTGTTGGTGGGAATGCAAACTAGTACAGCCACTATGGAGAACAGTGTGGAGATTCCTTAAAAAACTGGAAATAGAACTGCCTTATGATCCAGCAATCCCACTGCTGGGCATACACACTGAGGAAACCAGAAGGGAAAGAGACACGTGTACCCCAATGTTCATCGCAGCACTGTTTATAATAGCCAGGACATGGAAGCAACCTAGATGTCCATCAGCAGATGAATGGATAAGAAAGCAGTGGTACATATACACAATGGAGTATTACTCAGCCATTAAAAAGAATACATTTGAATCAGTTCTAATGAGGTGGATGAAACTGGAGCCTATTATACAGAGTGAAGTAAGCCAGAAAGAAAAACACCAATACAGTATACTAACGCACATATATGGAATTTAGAAAGATGGTAACAATAACCCTGTGTACGAGACAGCAAAAGAGACACTGATGTATAGAACAGTCTTATGGACTCTGTGGGAGAGGGAGAGGGTGGGAAGATTTGGGAGAATGGCATTGAAACATGTATAATATCATGTAAGAGACGAGTTGCCAGTCCAGGTTCAATGCATGATACTGGATGCTTGGGGCTAGTGCACTGGGACGACCCAGAGGGATGGTATGGGGAGGGAGGAGGGAGGAGGGTTCAGGATGGGGAACACAAGTATACCTGTGGCGGATTCATTTTTATATTTGGCAAAACTAATACAATTTTGTAAAGTTTTAAAAATTAAAAAAAATATATATATTAAAAAAAAAAAAAGTCCAATGCTATAAAGAGCAATATTGCATAGGAACCTGGAATATTAGATCCATCAATCAAGCCAAATTTGAAGTGGTCAAACAGGAGATGGCAAGAGTGAACATCAACAATTTAGGAATCAGTGAACTAAAATGGACTGAAATAGGTGAATTAACTCAGATGACCATTATATCTACTACTGTGGGCAAGAATCCCTTAGAAGAAATGGAGTAGCCATCATAGTCAACAAAAGAGTCTGAAATGCAGCACTTGGATGCGATCCCAAAAATGACAGAAGATCTCTGTTCATTTCCAAGGCAACCATTCAATATCGCATTAATCCAAGTCTATGCCCTGACCAGTAATGCTTAAGAAGCTGAAGTTGAACAGTTCTATGAAGACCTACAAAACTTTCCAGAACTAACACCCCAAACGATGTCCTTTTCATTATAGGGGACTGGAATGCAAAAGTAGGAAGTCAAGAATTACCTGGAGTAACAGGCAAATTTGGCCTTGGAGTACAGAATGAAGCAGGGCAAAGGCTAATAGAATTTTGCCAAGAGAATGCACTGGTCATAGCAAACATCCACTTCCAACAACACAAGAGAAGACTCTACACATGGACGTCACCAGATGGTCATTACTGAAATCAGATTGATTATATTCTTTGCAGCCAAAGATGGAGAAGTTCTATACAGTCAGCAAAAACAAGAATGGGAGCTGACTGTGACTCAGACATGAACTCTTAATTGCCAAATTCAGACTTAAAATGAAGAAAGTAGGGAAAATCACTAGACCATTCAGGTATGACCTAAATCAAATCCCTTATGATTATACAGTGGAAGTGACAAATAGATTCAAGGGATTAGATCTGATAGACAGAATGCCTGAAGAACTATGGACGGAGGTTCGTGATATAGTACAGGAGGCAGGGATGAAGACCATCCCCAAGGAAAAGAAGTGCAAAAAGGCCAAATGGTTGTCTGAGGAAGTCTTACAAACAGCTGTGAATAGAAGGGAAGTGAAAGGTAAAGGAGAAAAGGAAAGATATACCCAAGTGCATGCAGAGTTCCAAAGAATAGCAAGGAGAGATAAGAAATACTTCCTCAGTAATAAATGCAAAGAAATAGCAGAAAACAATACAATGGGAAAGACTAGAGATCTCTTCAAGAAAATTAGAGATACCAAGGGAACATTTCATGCAAAGATACGCTCAATAAAGGACAGAAAAGATATGGACCTAAAAGAAGCAAAAGATATTAAGAAGAGGTGGCAACAATATACAGAAGAACTATATAAAAAAGATCTTCATGACCTAGATAATCACAATGGTGTGATCACTCACCTAGAGCCAGACATCCTGGAATGTGAAGTCAGTGGGCCTTCGGAAGCATCACTATGAATAAAGCTAGTGGTGGTAATGGAATTCCACTTGAGCTATTTCAAATCCTGAAAGATGATGCTGTGAAAGTGCTGCACTCAATATGCCAGCAAATTTGGAAAACTCAGCAGTGGCCACAGGACTGGAAAAGGTCAGTTTTCATCCTAATCTCAAAGAAAGGCAATGCCAAAGAATGCTCATACTACCGCACAATTGCACTCATCTCACACACTAGTAAAGTAAGGCTCAAAATTCTCCAAGGCAGTCTTCAACAGTACATGAATGTTGGATGTTCAAGCTGGATTTAGAGAGGTAGAAAAGGCAGAGGAACCAGAGATCAAATTGCCAACATCCGCTGGATCATCGAAAAAGCAAGACAGTTTCAGAAAAACATCTGCTTTATTGACTATGCCAAAGCCTTTGAGTGTGTGGACCATAACAAACTGGAAAATTCTGAAATAGATGGAAATACCAGACCACCTGACCTGCCTCTTGAGAAATCTGTATGCAGGTCAGGAAGCAACAGTTAGAACTGGACATGGAACAACAGACTGGTTCCAAATAGGAAAAGGAGTATGTCAAGGCTGTATATTGTCACCCCGCTTATTTAACTTATATGCGGAGTACATCATGAGAAACACTGGGCTGGAAGAACATAAGCTGGAATCAAGATTTCCGGGAGAAATATTAATAACCAGATATGCAGATGACACCACCCTTATGGCAGAAAGTGAAGAGGAACTAAAAAGCCTCTTGATGAAAGTGAAAGAGGAGAGTGAAAAAGTTAGCTTAAAGCTCAACATTCAGAAAACTAAGATCATGGCATCTGTCCCATCTCTTCATGGCAAATAGATGGGGAAACAGTGGAAACAGTGACAGACTTTATCTGGGGGGGCTCCAAAATCACTGCAGATGGTGACTGCAGCCATGAAATTAAAAGATACTTGCTCCTTGAAGAAAAGTTATGACCTACCTAGACAGCATATTCAAAAGCAGAGACATTATTTTGCCAACAAAGGTCTGTCTAGTCAAAGCTCTGGTTTTTCCAGTAATCATGTATGGATGTGAGACTTGGACTATAAAGAAAGCTGAGCACTGAAGAATTGATGCTTTTGAACTGTGGTGTTGGAAAAGACTCTTGAGAGTCCCTTGGACTGCAAGGAAATCCAACAGTCCATCCTAAAGGAAATCAGTCCTGAATAGTCTTTGGAAGGACTGATACTGAAGCTGAAAGTCCTATACTTTGGGCACCTGATGCGAAGAACTGATGCATCTGAAAAGACCCTGATGCTGGGAAAGATTGAAGGCAGGAGGAGGAGGGAACGACAAAGGGTGAGATGGTTGTATGGCATCACCGACTCGATGGACATGAGTTTGAGTAAACTCCAAGAATTGGTGACGGACAGGGGAGCCTGGCGTGCTGCAGTCCATGGGGTCACAAAGAGTCAGACATGACTGAGCGACTGAACTGAACAGTAGAAAAACACAAAACAATGATAAAATAACCTCAGCAACTTGTCTGTGCCTTTAGAGTTTTCCTATAGGAGACTGAAGTGATATGAGCCTTCTCTTCTCCTCAAGATTACCCAAGTTGTCTCTTATAGGACAACTGGAAACCGTACCACAATAATGTGGGCTTCCCTGGTGGCTCAGACGGTAAAGAACCCTCCTGAAATGTGGGAGACTTGGGTTCAATCCCTGGGTTGGGAACATCCCCTAGAGGAGGGCATGGCAACCCACTCCAGTATTCTTGCCTGGAGAATTCCCATGGACAAGGGAGCCTGGCAGGCTACAGTCCATGGGAGGTCACAAAGAATCAGCCGTGACTGAGTGACTAAGCACAGCACGATAAAGCAGTGATAGTCTATGCCCTCACTGGGTTCATACCAGGAATGCAAGGAAAGTCACTAAAACAACAATAATAACTAAACAGATTAATAAAGGAGAGAAGTCGTAGGAGTACCTCTGCAGATATATACAGGCATTTTTATAAAATTTGACATCTATTATTGATTAAAAGTACGCTAACAGCATAAGAGATTGGTAGAGATTTTCTTAACATCTTATAAAAGAACTCATGTATAGGCTGGATTGGGCTTTATCTTAGAGGTTCTGGAGAGGAATCCTCTTTCATCCTTTTCAGGTTGTTGGCAACATTCTGCTCCTTGCGGTTATAGAACTGATTCCCATTTCTTTGCTGGCTATCAGCTGGGGGCTGCTCTCAGCTTCCAGAGACTGTTCATATTCCTAACCACATGGTCCACTCCATTTTCAAAGGCAGGAAACTCATGTCCAATCCTTCACACATTTGGAATCTCTCTGACTCCCATTTATATTACCAGCTGAAGAAAATTCTATGTTTTTATATGGCTCATGTGATTAGGTTGCTGCTGCTGCTGCTGCTAAGTCGCTTCAGTCATGTCTGACTCTGTGCAGCCCCATAGACGGCAGCCTACCAGGCTCCCCCGTCCCTGGGATTCTCCAGGCAAGAACACTGGAGTGTGTTGCCATTTCCTTCTCCAATGCATGAAAGTGAGAAGTGAAAGTGAAGTCGCTCAGTCATGTCCGACCCTCAGTGACCCCATGGACTGCAGCCTTCCAGGCTCCTCCATCCATGGGATTTTCCAGGCAAGAGTACTGGAGTGGGGTGTCTTTGCCTTCTCTGTGTGATTAGGTTAAGCCCACTTATATCCTCTCTCTATCTTAAGGTCAACTGACTAGTACACTTAATTGCACCTGCCACATCCTTTTGCTATGTAGCTTGTATAATCATGGGGAAATTGTTAAAGGGCAGAGACCATAGAGACCTTTAGAATTCTGCCTGCAACAAGTTTAGAGGAACAAGGATGGGATTCTGAAGGTGGAATGCGTGAATGCACAATAAACAAAGAAGTAACATGAGGCTATAAAGAATTTTTAACATGCTCTTCCTCTGAAATTTAAATGTAGTCACAGTTGGGAAAAAATTGTTCTTACAAAGAGAAAGCATTAAAAGAAAAAAAGATGGATTGTAAGTTACAAATATTAAATTACATATTTTTGGAATAGAGTCACTATGGCACGCCACTCTAGTACTCTTGCCTGGAAAATCCCATGGATGGAGGAGCCTGGTAGGCTGCAGTCCATGGGATCGATGAGTCGGATACCACTGAGCGACTTCACTTTCACTTTTCACTTTCATGCATTGGAGAAGGAAATGGCAACCCACTCCAGTGTTCTTGCCTGGAGAATCCCAGGGACGGGAGCCTGGTGGGCTGCTGTCTGTGGGGTCACACAGAGTCAGACACGACTGAAGTGACTTTGCAGCAGCAACCACTTCTGTCATTAATTATATAAATTATATGAGGACTATTCTGAAGTTCTGTTCTCTAACCATTAAGAGATTTTTATGTGGGATAATTTGGAGATGTGTTTTGCAAAAAACATTTACAAAGCTCTCTCTTTTTTTCTATTTTGAGTATTTTTTTTGAAGTATAGTTGATGTATAGTATTGTCTAAGTTACATTGTCTAAGTTACAATGTAGTGATTCATAATTTTTAAAGGTTATATAGTTCATTTATAGTTTTTATATAGTATTGGCTATATTCCCTGTGTTGTATAATATATCCTTATACCTTATTTTTTATTGAAGTAGAGTTGATTTACAATGTTTCCAGCATACAGCAAGTGATTCAGTTTTATATGTATGTTAATTATATATTCTTTTTCAGATTCTTTCCCATTTAGGTTATTACAAGATATTGAATATAGTTCCTCGTGTTCCTTGTAGCTTAGCTTATACATAATAGTTTGTACCTCTTAATCCCCTGCATCAATCCTGTCCCTTACAAAGCTTTCTTAATGACTGTGTAGTACTAGTGTGTGCTCAGTTGCTCAGTTGTGTCTGGTTCTGCAACCCTATGGACTGTAGTCTGCCAGACTCCTCTGTCCAGGAGATTTCCCAAGCAAAAGTACTCGAGTGGGTTGCCATTTCCTTCTCCAGGGAATCTTACCAGCCCAGGGATCGAACCCGCATCTCCTGTGTCTCCTGCATTGCAGGCGGATTCTTTATTGCTGAACCACTGGGGGAAGCCCTATCTCTTTAAACACACAGAAAAAAGAACTATCGAGTTCAAAGTATGTTTATTTTTCTTTTCTTAATCCACTGGTACAAAATGGATTACTGAGTCCTTTTTCAAGAGCCTACTGAAAACTACTCAGATGTATTATAATTAACCATCTCACAATATTCTGAAGTAATAGGAACTGTGTGACTAATTCTAGTCTGATAGGAGATGCTAATGCTATGTAACAATTATTTAAACTTTTTAAAGTATTTTTTTAAAATTGAGGTTTATCAAAGTTTAGAAATTTCTAAATGAAAAAGTTATTAGGGATTACTAAATAAGCATGTGGGGTACTTACACTGTATAGTGTGTTATTTTGTATTCTAAGGATCTCTTGTTAGGTAAATGTCCAGAATAACCTATGACACAGAGTACCCAAGTTCATACTTTCTCAATCCATTATATGTTGATCCTTAGATACACAGGGCTTCAGTGTTTTACTTAGAAGCTAACGCCTTTGTCTTCACTTTTCATACATTAAAACATAATCTGAATAACAGTAGCCTGAGGAAAAAGTAATTTCCCTACACCATCTACCAATTATAAGCCTCCCTTCTTCCTTATCTATGCACACACTTCCAAGTTTAAACAAATGTTCTGGTAACATCAGCTGGAAAGAAAAGGAAATTAGTAGGAACACACTTTGTATCCACTTAAGTTTTCTGTTTCGTTTTCATAACAAGATTTCCATAATAATTTCCAAAGTTTTTATGAGGTAGAACAAAGGCAGCGTGTCATAATGGAAAGTGCCCTGTGTTAGATCCAGGGAACCTGGGTTTTTAGTCCTGATTGCTAAGGTTTTCTTGGGCAATCTTGACCAAGTCTCAACTTTTCTCTGGTCCTAGTTTTTCAACCAATAAAATATTAATAGCTTGAATTAGATAATTATTTCTCAGAATGTCTTTCATTCATGAATGTTCAATGCTAAAGAAAGTCTGGGAAAACTGTATTAAGCCAGCCTGAAGGGATTTTTTGTTTTTGCTGCAAAACTTCTTAGAACCTTTAATGTGCCAATGTGTACTGTGAATTTCCAAGGGGGAAATAAATTATTCAGTATTTTCTAAACTTGCCTGACAATACAACTCTTGTATTGAAAGCACTTAATAGAAACGCTATTGAGAAATGCTGAACCAAGAAATTTCTGAATTTTTGTACAATACTGTGATTCTATAATGATACCCAAGCCATTGTTCTAATCCTTTAGGGACCACATTCACATCTCAGTGTTGGACTTAAGGTCTTCTGTCTCAGAAATTTGTCCAGGGAGTAAGGGATGCAGGTAAATAGACTTAAAGCTTTTTATATTGTAGACTCGAATACTGAAACATGTCAGAAGGAATATGTAGAGACTTATGCTGTTACTGACATTATTACCATTTATGGATAAAATACAATTTTTCTGACCACAAGAATGAAAAATTTTAGACCTTACATTAATGTTTTGCTCTGACTTTACTGAAGTTGTTGAAATAAAAGTAAATTGTTTAGTTTTTTTTTTAAAGATGATTGTTAAAACTATTCAAGCAAAAAAAAAAAAAGATTTATGAAGCTAGAAATCTTTAACAACAAATAGACTATTTTTCTATTTCTTAAAAATTTTTTTTTGTCTTTCGAACTTTTTATTCTGTATTGGGAATAGCCAGCTAACAGTGTTGTTTGCTCAATGTCATGTGACAGCCTGGATGGGAGGGCAGCTTTCAGAGAGAATGGATACATGTATGTGTATGGCTGAGTCCCTTAGCTCTTCACCTGAAACTATCACAATATAATAACAAATAGACTTTTAAATAGCAAATAGACTTTTCATTAACTCGTCCTGCCTAATTTTTTGAGGAGTAACATGTTTGCACATCGTTTACAATTTAAAAGGATTATTTTTACACCTGCTTAGCTGCTCCACTGTTATTTTTGATATTCATTTGAAGTATGTTTTCAACTATAATGATATCTGTTTTGAACACGTTTTATTGACACTGGATTCAACTTCCTGTGGTGCCTCTTTGGCAGACATTTTAGAACAATGTTTTTCAGGTTATTGTATTTCATGGGTCAGTAAGATACATATTTATAAAATTGGGCAGGGAAGTTTCCCAACTTTTTAATTTTGCAAATGGGGCAAAATGAAAGTAACCAGGAAAAAAAATTAATAGAAAAACAGAAAAAAATAGTAAGGAAGAATAGTTTCTATTAAGTGCTTTTCAATGAAAGAGTTGTATAATCAGGCAAGTTTAGAAGATCCTGAATAATATATTTCCCCCTTGGAAGTTTAAAAGTCACTAGCAAGAGGCCCCCCTAAAAACAAACAAGAAAAAGGGCACCAGCATCTACTATCTCCATAAGATGAAAAAAGGCCATTTTAATATCACAAATTTAGAAAATCATAACATCAGAATGAAAGAGTTATTTCAATTTTAGTGTCCTAAGAAGTTAGCTGCATTGGACCCTTTTTCCTCAGTTTTGCATGGACAAGGAACAACTTTATCACAAACTCCTTTGGTCCAGGGATCCATCACAGTTTCTGATAGCTGTGAGGGGCAGAAAGCCTGGGGGGCTGCTGTTTAGTTGCTCAGTCATGTCCGACTCTTTGTGACCCCATGGACTATAGCCCACCAGGCTCCTCTGTCCGTAGCATTCTCCTGAGGTCCTGGTAAATCTATGTGCATGGCTGAGACAGTGGTTCAGCAGCTGCTTCTATGCTGCAGGGTTTGAGAGAAGAGGTGGGAAGGCAGGGCGGGATGGGTGTCCTAAATGTCCTTTTTGAATTTGATATGTTAAATGCCTCTCACCATTGCCTCGGCCTTTGCCTGCTCAGCAAGGAAGCACTTTGAGTCAATTATTCTCTACAATATTATTTTCAGTGCCACCGAGAGTTGGTGACATTTTCCTTGGCTGCGTCTCATGACCTATTTATAATACCTGTTTTAAAAATATGCCTGGTTTGACAATTCAGTGTCTGTTGAAAACATGGAAACATGAGTAGAAAAGGGTATGAAAACTAACAAAACATAAACAAGCCTAATGTATAGTTTTAGCATTAAGAGTCGTATTAAAATCTCGACCTCCCTGGTCCCAGATAGCAGAGTCAAGGTGAAAGCTACTGAGCTGTGTTTCCATTTCTCCATTGGGTCTGTGTCCAAGAAGCAAGGATGAGGTCATTTTGAAGAGGCACAAGCTGGGGATCGGCACAAGCCCGTGTGTGTTTGCACTGGCAGACACCATTATATGTGACCAGCCCCACCTCATTGGGGGAGGAGACGTGCCCCTGAGACAATGGAAAAGACATTCTTTAACATCAGAAATACTGGTCAGCATGAGCTTTCCACCCAGAGTGTCCTCAGGGGTATGTGCCCATCCTGTATGATGAGCCTCAGATGCTGGGGAGGTGTTTACTGATGGTATTACATCTCTTTCCACACCCACAATTCTTCACAGATCAAGTCTGCCCCTGTCCTCTTGAACCCTACGGTCTCCTGATGGGCAAACAATCTATTTCATGCAAAAGAACCAAGAACATGGTTGGAGAGATCGTACTTTCTGGGTGTGTCACTTGCTTTGGAGAAAATTTTTCTATCTAATTAGGTAAAATTCCATTCCTTTCATCAGTTGTGAAGCAGATAATACATGAATTCAGTCTTGTTTCTTCTATCACCTTCTGTGCAGCTCTCAATTATCTGCCCAGAATCAAATAGATATGCTTTTATTTACTTTTATTTTTATTTGAATAGGGACTATAAATCCTATGGTTTAAAATTTGAAAATGCAAAAGTACTTGGTTTCCTTCTATCCATGTCTCTTAGCCACCTACTTTTGTTGATATTGTTTAGTCACTAAGTGATGCCCAACTCTTGTGACCCCATGGGCTTTAGCTTGCCAGGCTCTTCTGTCCATGGGATTTCCCAGGCAAGAATACTGGAGTGGGTTACCATTTCCTTTCTTTCCTTTCCCAGGGGATCTTCCCGACCCAGGGATCAAACCCACGTCTCCTGCAGGTGGATTCTTTACCGCTGAACTAGTACCTGTTCCTAGTTAGTAGTTTGTGGTCTACCCTGCTGTGGCAGGGGATGGGGAAGAAGGCTTCTTGTTCACCCACAAGATTTACATTAAGAGGGTTTATTTCTAACTCTCCTGGCTTTTGACTCTATCTTGTGATCCTTCCTAAGAATGGAGTGGACTACATGATTGATGAGTTTAAGAAAAAATTGGTATGTGGAGTTCAGCCCTTGCCTTCAAGGAAAGGAAAGCCAAGATGACTCCAGCAAAGACTTTTTACTCCTCAGCTCCATGTTGGAAAATGTACAGGGTGGCTCTTACCTCGTAAGCTCAGAGAGGCTTATGAGGGCCTAGCTTAAGTGGATGAGATTGCTTGCTTCTGGTTTAAGTATCGAGTAACCCTACTGTTGACATGTTTCTGAGTTTCGTTCTCTGATACTAGCTTTGACCATAATGAAGATAATGTTTTGGATTCCTTTGCCACTTTTTGTTTCCTATCAGCCACAACATATCCTTCTAGAGATATAGACATGAGCAAATTCTTTCTCCCTTTCTTTGAAAAATAAGTGGTGGTATGATAAGCACACTGCTTTGTATCTAGATCATTTATTATCAGTATGTAAAGAATATTCTCATTTTTCTCTATGAATGCATAGAATTCCATTGTGTGGAAGAATCATAATTGACTTAAACAGTCCCCTATTAATGAATATATAGGCTAATCCTAATCTTTTGATATTATTTATATGCTATATAGTGAATGACCTTATACGTATGTCAACTTGCTTCCCCGGTACCTAGTTGAAAAATTCCACAATTAGTGTTGCTAGTGCATTTGACGTATTTCTGGTCTTTGAAATTAGTCTCTTGAGTAGTCTACCTGGTCATAAAACATTACTCAACTGTGGCTTTATAAAAAAATTTAATATCCAGTTCAGTTCAATCGCTCAGTTGTGTCCGACTCTTTGCGACCCCATGAATCGCAGCACGCCAGGCCTCCCTGTCCCTCACCAACTCCCGGAGTCTACTAAAACTCATGTTTATAGAGTCGGTGATGCCATCCAGCCATCTCATCCTCTGTCGTCCCCTTCTCCTCCTGCCCCCAACCCCTCCCAGCATCAGGGTCTTTTCCAATGAGTCAGCTCTTCACATCAGGTGGCCAAAGTATTGGAGAGTCCAAGGGACTCTCAAGAGTCTTCTCCAACACCACATTTCAAAAGCATCAATTCTTCGGTGCTCAGCTTTCTTCACAGTCCAATTCTCACATCCATACATGACTACTGGAAAAACCATAGCCTTGACTAGACGGACCTTTGTTGGCAAAGTAATGTCTCTGCTTTTGAATATGCTATCTAGGTTGGTTATAACTTTCCTCCAAGGAGTAAGCATCTTTTAATTTCATGGCTGCAATCACCATCTGCAGTGATTTTGGAGCCCCCAAAAATAAAGTCTGACACTGTTTCCAGTGTTTCTCCATCTATTTCCCATGAAGTGATGGGACCAGATGCCATGATCTTCGTTTTCTGAATGTTGAGCTTTAAGCTAACTTTTTCACTCTCCTCTTTCACTTTCATCAAGAGGCTTTTTAGTTCCTCTTCACTTTCTGCCATAAGGGTGGTGTCATCTGCATAGCTGAGGTTATTGATATTTCTCCTGGCAATCTTGATTCCAGCTTGTGTTTCTTCCAGTCCAACGTTTCTCATGATGTACTCTGCATATAAGTTAAATAAGCAGGGTGACAATATACAGCCTTGACATACTCCTTTTCCTATTTGGAACCAGTCTGTTGTTCCACGTCCAGTTCTAACTGTTGCTTCCTGACCTGCCTACAGATTTCTCAAGAGGCAGTTTAGATGATCTGGTATTCCCATTTCTTTCAGAATTTTCCACAGTTTATTGTGATCCACACAGTCAAAAGCTTTGGCATAGTCAATAAAGCAGAAATAGATATTTTTCTGGAACTCTCTTGCTTTTTCAGTGATCCACCAGATGTTGGCAATTTGATCTCTGGTTCCTCTGCCTTTTCTAAAACCAGCTTGAACATCTGGAAGTTCACGGTTCACGTATTGCTGAAGCCTGGCTTGGAGAGTTTTGAGCATTACTTTACTAGCATGTGAGATGAGTGCAATTGTGCAGTAGTTTGAGCATTCTTTGGCATTGCCTTTCTTTGGGATTGGAATGAAAACGGACCTTTTCCAGTCCTGTGGCCACTGCTGAGTTTTCCAAATTTGCTGGCATGTTGAGTGCAGCACTTTCACAGCATCATCTTTCAGGATTAGGAATAGCTCAACTGGAATTCCATCACCTCCACTAGCTTTGTTTGTAGTGATGCTTTCTAAGGCCCACTTGACTTCACATTCCAGGATGTCTGGCTCTAGGTGAGTGATCCCACCATCGTGATTATCTGGGTCATGAGTATGGTATTTTAAAAAAGATACCCTACTGTTTTTCCTATTTGTATTTTGAGATTGCATTTAATTTTTGCACTTACTTGAGGGGACCATCTTTTTAAATTTTTATTTATTTTTGGCATCGCTGCATGGGGCTTTTCTCTAGTTTCAGTGAACGGGGCTGCCAGTCAGGGGCTACTGCCTGGTTGCGGTGCTCAGGCTTCTCATTGCAGTGGCTTCTCTTGTTGCGGAGCACGGGCTGTAGGGCACGCAGGCTTCAGGAGTTGTGGCACATGGGCTTAGTTGCCCCGAGACATGTGGGATCTTCCCAGATCATGGATTGAACACAAGATCAAACCCAACTCCTGAACTGGCAGGTGGATTCTTTACCACCGAGCTACAAGGGAAGCCCAGGAGAACATCTTAATGAAATTACTTCTTCCTATGATATTCTTTTAGTTATTTAAGATTCTTCTTGTATCCCTTGGTGAAGTTTTATTTATAGAGATTGTGAACATTTCTTATGTTTATTCCCAAATATTTGTTGTTTTAAATCTTTAAAAAATGTTTTTGCTTTTTATTAAAAAAAATTCAAACTTATAGGGAAGTTGGAAAATAATACAAAGAATTCTCATATTCCCTTACCAGTTTCACCAATATTCAATATTTTGCCACATTTACTTTATTATTGTCTTTCTCAATGTAAATTTTTCCCCTGAAGTTTTTGGGGATACATTGTGATTATCTTGTCCCTTACTTCTTTAATTTTGTTCAAGGTAATAATGTGCTAGGGCTTCCCAGGTGGTTCAGTGGTAAAGAATCCAACTGCCAAGCAGGGGAGACGGGTTTCATCCCTGGGTTGGGAAGATCCCCTGGAGAAGGGAATGGCAACCCACTCCAGTATTCTTGCCTGGAGAATCCCATGGACTCGGGAGCCTGGCAGGCTACAGTCTGTGGGTCACAAAAGAGTCTGACACAACTCAGCAACTAAACAACAACAACGGCGATACTATTATTTAATCTGAAGACCATATTCCAACTTGTCAGTTGTCCCAGTATTGTCGTTTGTAGCAACTTTTTTCTTTCCTGAGACAGGATCCATCTAGTCCAGGATCATGAATTGCATCAGTTGTCATGACTCTTCACCTTCTTTCCAGTGAACAGTTCTTTGTCTTTCATAAGGATGTTGTGTTTGAAGAATATAGGTCAGTTGATTTATACTTTGGGTTTGTCTGATGTTTCCTCAAGGTTCAAGTTAGGATATGAACTTTCGGCTGAAAATAACACAGATACTACTGTATTCTCAGGGTTTCATATTCACAGGCTCATTTATGTTCATTGTTTCTAATTTTGGTGATATTAATTTCAATCGTTAATTCGCCTATGTCTTCTAATTAGTTAATATATGCATACATGTGTTTCTGCACTTCTTGTGAGCAAAGGCACTGCCTACCTCTGTCTGGATACTCTTCTTTTCAAGTTGTAGTGAACAGGTTGGAAAATAGAGATGGTGCCATTCTCTGTAGCAGAGGAAAATTTCATTTACTGTTCAGTATTGTGACTTTTGAAAGGAATCTGTATTACATATTTGGCCTTCTGGACCATTTCAGTCTGAGAATAGTACACCTTTCATCACAAAAGCCATTCAACAATAGGCTAATTTTCAAGAAATTCAATGGACCTTTCATGTTCCCTACTGTCTACAGGTGTCTGGTATTGTTGAGTGTTGGAATGACCCCAAAAAACTTCTGCTCAAAAATATTTCTGATTCTACCTCCTTTACCTTTCTGCTCCACACACCTTAATAAGGCAGTTGGATCACTGAATGTAGCTGTCCCCAGAAAAGGATCATTTCTTGTTGGTGTGCTCCTGTGTGGAGATCAGGGATGGAGGGGTATATAGACTTATCTGGACTCTATCCTGACTATTTCCAGGCATGATGCACTCTTTCTTTCCCCTAACAGCAATCCTGGGCCAGCCTGAGTGGTACACCCTCTAAGCGGCAGCCCTGCCCAAAAGGGGGCACAGAGGATAAACTTAATCTGGTTCAGGTACTCGGATTCTCTTTGGACTGAAAAGGTCTTAAATTGTAGGATAATGAGCACACTATTCATCAGGTCGCTGTGCAGACCAGAGTGGAGGACATACGAGTCTTTGTAAATTTTACTTTTTAAAATTTATTTTAATTCATGTTGTTTTGGCTGTGCTGGGTCTTCATTGCTCTGGGTGGGTTTTTCTAGTTGCAGGAAGCGGGGGCTGCTCTTTATTGAGGTGGGTGCACAGGTTTCTCAATGAGGTGGCTTCTCTTGTTGTGGAGCAGATTCTAGGCCCGTGGGTTTCAGCAGTTATGGCACATGGGCTTAACTGCTCCTTGGCATGTGGGATCTTCCCGAACCAGGGATCGAACCCATGTCCCCTGCATTAGCTTATCTACTGTGCCCCCAGGGAAGTCTCTGTAAATTTTATATTAAGATAGCCTTGTCCATCTTGCACCTGATCTTTCCAGATAAAATATCTGAGTACAAGTAGGGTATGACTGGACTGGGACACAAAGATTTTGTTGCAACGGAGAGAAAACAACCACCCAATCTCTAAAGGAACACCTTAGAACCCAGTGATATGGAGGAGGGAAGGACTTTAGTGATCTTTTTCTTTCAGAATCATCTCTGGCACTTTCCTCATGAAAGCCTCAAAAATGCTCTGTTGTGGCTCCCAAACTGTCACAAGTACCTTGAGTTTAATTGACTTCTGGGTCTGTCATCTCCCACCAGGTAGAAGGGAAACCAAGAAAGTGTGATGTCCTAAAAGGCAAGTAAAAAAAGTGTTTCAAGAAGTATGGAAAGAATCAACTGTGCAAATGCTGCTGCCAGTGTGAGTAAGAGGAGAACTTAGAACTGGTCACTGATACGGTAATATAGAGGTCACTGGTCATATTGTCTCTCACAGTTTCAGTGATAGAGACCTGGCAGTGAGAAAGAAATGCTAAGGAGAGATGGGTGTTTCTTTTGTTTTCGAGGCTGTGGGGAAGAAATGAAAGCTAAATTCTCATCTTCCCTGGTGGGAAGTGAATAGATGATATATAACTCCATTATTTTGATTAGATCAATATTCAGAGTTTAATTTATTATGACTATGTAAACTCTTGGAGAAGGAAATGGTAACCCACTCCAGTATTCTTGCCTGGAGAATCCCATGGATGGAGAAGCCTGGTAGGCTACAGTCTACGGGATCGCAAAGAGTCGGACACGACTGAGCGACTTCACTTCAGTTCACTTCATGTAAACTTTATATGTAGATGAAACAGGTGGTAAACTATGATTATTTTTTCTTTGCTGTGCAAGTTTTTGAAGAATGCAAAAGGAATTGGTATCTAGTCTACAAGTGGAGAATTTGACCCTAGAATTAGTTTTCTAATGTACTTTCTACTACTGAAACTCTAAACTCTCCACCACTGTCTAAATCTCTTTTCAAAACTTTCATAAGGGTTAGATAGTCCCACACATTAACAAAATTGGTTCATCCATTGAAATAAAAAAGAAGGCAGAGTGCATGCCTCTAGCTGAAGGTAAGTTGGTAGATTTGTTGGAAGGATCTTGAGAAAGTTATTTTCTGATTGCAGCTGTTTTCTCAGTGGAATAAGAAGCAAGTTCATCAGTGAGAGTGAGAAAGGTCAAGGGGTGAGAAATTTAAGAAGAGAGAGGAAAGTGTGAAACAGTTGTGGAGGAAACCGGGAGAGTAAATAGACAAGGGAAATGAAATTTGGTTTCCCAGGTATGCTGGGGGCCCTCTTGAGGCTTGTGATCACCAGTTTAAAGTGATGCCTCTCAGCATGCCATGTGATTTCTTTCTAGGCATGTTCAAGTGCTCAAATTTTGGAACAGAGTAGGCAGAGCATTAGATCAGGATTGTATTAATAACTTTGCCAGACAAGCACAGCAAAAGGCAGAAGGGATGGGAGTGGAGGTGTTATGCAAGAGAATGGTGATCATGATGATGATGAACCATGGATCTAAGCTGGATAAGGAAGGAAATGCGGATGTCAAGGGGTGACTGGATCATCACCATGTAGTAGAGTGGAGGGAGTGGACATTCTGGGAAAGGCAAAGAATTGTTGGAGTGATGTTGTTAAGGGAATGAAATGAAATAAAATATTTGAAGATAATTTGAAGTTGTTGGGAATGACAGTGTCTAGATAACACCATGAATGAGGTCGGGGGGAAAAGTGGTGGGATCCTGCAGTCGCTTGATCTGTAGAGCAAACAACAGTGATGACATGTAAAGAACACTATACTGGTGGTACTAACTCCACCTACTTCAATGAAGAATTTTGTTATGGCTTATCTTAGGAGAAGCAAGTGAACATAGCACACTGCTATGGATAAGGTAGCTGAAAGGAAAAAAAGCAAGGTCCACCTAAATAAATATCACTCTAAGTACTCAAAACTATTTTTAAAATAAATATCTGTTGAGTTCAGTTCAGTCACTCAGTCGTGTCCGATTCTTTGCAACCCCATGGACTGCAGCACGCCAGGCCTCCCAGTCCATCATCAACTCCTGGAGTTTACCCAAACCCATGTCCATCGAGTTGGTGATGCCATCCAACCATCTCATCCTCTGTCGTCCCCTTCTCCTCCTGCCTTCAATCTTGCCCACCATCAGGGTCTTTTCAAATGAGTCAGCTCTTCACATCAGGTGGCCAAAGTATTGGAGCTTCAGCTTCAATATCAGACCTTCCAGTGAATACCCAGGACTGATCTCCTTTAGGATGGACTGGTTGGATCTCCTTGCAGTCCAAGGGACACTCAAGAGTCTTCTCCAACACCACAGTTCAAAAGCATCAATTCTTTTGGTGCTCAGCTTTCTTTACAGTCCAACTCCCATCCATACATGACTACTGGAAAAACCACAGCCTTGACTAGATGGACCTTTGTTGACAAAGTAATGTCTCTGCTTTTTAATATGCTGCCTAGGGTGGTCATAACTTTCCTTCCAAGGAGTAACCGTCTTTAAATTTCATGGCTGCAATCACAATCTGCAGGGATTTTGGAGCCCTCCAAAATAAAGTCTTTCACTGTTTCCACTGTTTCTCCATCTATTTGCCATGAAGTGATGGGACCAGACGCCATGATCTTCGTTTTTTGAATGTTGAGCTTTAAGCCAACTTTTTCACTCTCCTCTTTCACTTTCATCAAGAGCCTCTTCAGTTCTTCTTCACTTTCTGCCATAAGGGTGGTGTCATCTGCGTATCTGAGGTTATTGATATTTCTCCCGGCAATCTTACTTCCATCTTGTGCTTCATCCAGCCCAGCATTTTGCATGATGTACTCTGCATATAAGTTAAATAAGCAGGGTGACAATATACAGCCTTGACGTACTCCTTTTCCTATTTGGAACCAGTCTGTTGTTCCATGTCCAGTTCTAATTGTTGCTTCCTGACCTGCCTACAGATTTCTCAAGAGGCAGTTTAGATGGTCTGGTATTCCCATCTCTTTCAGAATTTCCCACAGTTTGTTGTGATCCACACAGTCACAGGCTTTGGCATAGTCAATAAAGCAGAAATAGATGTTTTTCTGGAACTCTCTTGCTTTTTCAGTGATCCACCAGATGTTGGCAATTTGATCTCTGGTTCCTCTGCCTTTTCTAAATCCAGCTTGAACATGTGGAAATTCACAGTTCACATATTGCCGAAGCCTGGCTTGGAGAGTTTTGAGCATTACTTTACTAGCATGTGAGATGAGTGCAACTGTGCAGTAGCATGAGCATTCTTTGGCATTGCCTTTCTTTGGGATTGGAATGAGAACTGACCTTTTCCAGTCCTGTGGCCACTGCTGAGTTTTCCAAATTTGCTGGCATATTGAGTGCAGCACTTTCACAGCATCATCTTTTAGGATTTGAAATAGCTCAACTGGAATTCCATCACCTCCACTAGCTTTGTTCATAGTGATGCTTTCTAAGGCTCACTTAACCTCGCATTCCAGGATGTCTGGCTCTAGGTGAGTGATTACACCATTGTGGTTATTGTTGCCACCTCTTCTTAATATATTCTGCTTCTGTTAAGTCCATCCCTTTTCTGTCCTTTATTGAGCCTATCTTTGCATGAAATGTTCCCTTGGTACCTCTAATTTTCTTGAAGAGATCTCTAGTATTTCCCATTGTATTGTTTTCCTCTATTTCTTTGCACTGGTCACTGAGGAAGTCTTTCTTATCTCTCCTTGCTATTTTTTGGACTTCTGCATTCAGTTGGGTATATCTTTCCTTTTCTCCTTTGCTTTTGGCTTCTCTTCTTTTCACAGCTATTTGTATGGCCTCCTCAGACAGCCATTTTGCTTTTTTGCATTTCTTCTTCTTAGGGATGGTCTTGCTCCCTGTCTGTTGTCACGAACCTCCATCCATAGTTCATCAGGCACTCTGTCTATAGGATCTAGTCCCTTAAATCTATTTCTCACTTCCACTGTATAATCATAAGGGATTTGATTTAGGTCATACCTGAATGGTCTAGTGGTTTTCCCTACTTTCTTCAATTTAAGTCTGAATTTGGCAATAAGGAGTTCATGATCTGAGCCACAGTCAGCTCCTGGTCTTGTTTTTGCTGACTGTGTAGAGCTGTAAATATCCATTAATGGATAAATAGATAAATAGAATGTGTTATATCTATAAATTGAAATATCATTTGGCAGTAAAAAGGAATAAAATTTTGATACATGTTGGGCTTCCCTGGTGGCTCAGATTGTAAAGAATCTACATGCTACAAAGCAGATATACTTGAAGACGTTATACTAAGTGAAAGAAATCATTCACAGACCACCTCATATCGTATGATTCCATTTATATGAAATGTCTAGGGTAGACGAATCTACAGATCAGTAGGTAGGCAGGAAATAGGTGATTTCCTAAGGCTGGAGGATGGAGGGTGAGGGGACATGTGGAGTGACTGTTAATGGGCACGGAGTTTCTTTTTAAGGTGATAAAAATGTTTTAAAATTCTGGATGAACTCTATGACTATACCAGAAACCCCCGAATTGTGCACTTTCAATGGATGAACCACTGGTGTGCTGTGTGCATTGTATCTCAATAAGTATGTTAATTTAGAAATGAGAAATAAATCTTCAAATAATCAGCAATTGATTAACACATATGAAGAAACTGAGTGTTAAGTGATTTGCTTAAATGCCGCTGCTTAGAGCCAAGATTTAAACTGGGGTAAACTGGGGTTGTCAGCTCTGAGATCAGACTCCTGACTTCATAGCACACTCTGAACTGACGTTGCCAATTTCATATTTGTTCCATTTGCCCCATGTATTGTCTCTAGTTTATTAAGGATGTGTTTACTCAAGGATAGTAGGAGGGCAAATCTATGAGTAGAATAACTATCCTCAGCGAAAATATTCTGGCAAAAGGCTGAAAAGGGACTGTGAATGTGGTGAGGGGACTATTCTCTAAATTTTGAATTGTTTCTTTTAGTGTGTGATTGTGAATGAGTGTTCTGTGGGTTTGAGGTCTTTTGTATTCAGTATATTGTGTTTTTTCCTTTATGAATGCAACAAAAAGTTTTGGGCATCTGTAATATGCCAGAAACCATCTCCTGTAAGAGAAATCACTGGTGCCTACCTACTCCTTCCTCCTAGAAATTTTGGGAGAACTCGGCTTGTACCTGTTGATAACTGTACTTGAACTACCAATTCATAGTCTTGAGTTCTGCACCTTATAAGCCAATTCTCTAAACCTATATGAAATGAATCTCTCCTAAATAGTCTTTTAAAACTGTTTCTAGTAAAGAGAGTATTCTTAAAACTGTCCAATGGTAGTTTTTTTCTTTTTGTTGAATAAGAATGGGTTGGTTATTTTCAGCATTTGAATTGCTTTTTGTGGAAATGCTATGGGTTTTAGCACTATTAGCATTATTAAATATAGTGTAATCTACTTGTACATCTGTACAAGATCCAATAACCGGATGGTGGTTTAGTCGCTAAGTTGTATCCTACTCTTTGCAACCCCATGGACTGTAGCCCACCAGGCTCCTCTGTCAATGGGATTTCCCAGGCAAGAATACTGGAATGGGTTGCTATTTCCTTCTGCAGGGGATCTTCCCAGACCAGGGATCGAACCTGGGTCTCCTGCATTGCAAGCAGATTCTTTACCACTGAGCCACCAGGGAGTTCATCAATAACCAGAAGTCTCTATTTGTCTATATCTATTGATATAATTTTTTAAGATTATAAACCTGTTCCATGGTTAACAAGATGATAAAATCATAGGAAGTGATGGCACCTTAAAAATGCTCCAGTCCAGTTCTTCTGTATTATGGTTGAGGAAACTGAGGTTCAGAGAAACTGGGATTTGCTGTGAGCATCTGCCCTCTGGGGGGTCTATTGTCTCCACTGACCATCATTTAAAATTTCAACAACATGGCATGACAAAGGCATTTGTGATGAATGGCTCCATATTTTCTACCAAGAGAAGTTTAGGTGAGGAAACTGGATCAACACGAGGGATTGGAGTTTAATTTTTCTTTACACTGTACAAGATTTTGAGAAAATATCAGTTGTGAATATCAAATAAAAGGGGTTAGGCTAAAAAATCCCCAAACACCCTTTTTTGGTGCAGCAATTATTTACTTTCATTATAAATTGTGTTTATTAAGAGCTATTCTTAGTTTATCTTACTCCCATCTCCCAAATTTATTTTATTGTTTTCCCAGTACAAAAGTAATACACATGCTCATTATAGGAAAATTAGACAAGCAAAAAAATTATATAGAACACTGATAATCCCACATCTTTTAGAGCCATCTACTTTCTAGTTTGTCTCATATATTTTTAGTATACAAATATATTATATAAATGAGATTACACTGTAAAGTGCTTTTTAAATTTAACTATAAGTTTTGAGAATCTTTGCATGCTTAGCAGTATATTTTTCTGCCCATTGGGGTTTTTGTTCATTTGCTTTTATGTTAGAAAAATACCTCCAAGGGAGCATTCTTATAGTCAGCAGATACTGATTAACCACCTGCTATGTGCTATGCCAGCCCAAGGAGGATACAATAGTGAACAGGACAGATATAGTCCTTATATCCTACAGGGGAACACAAGCAATACACAAGTACATACAAAATAATTGACAGTTTAAGATATATGAAGTCAATAAGAAGTGAGCTCCAGGAGAGTTGGAAGGCACCAGTTTTAGGGAGAGTGATCAGGAGAAGTCTCTGAAGACATGCATGACACAGACTGGAGGAGGAGGAGAAGTTTCCAGGTATAAGCAGCATGTACAGTCGTGTGATGAGCACCTCACTGCCAAAGCCCTGAGTGGTGGGAAGAACTTAATTCATCAAATTCAGTCAGGGAAGGGACTTCTCTGGTGGTCCAGTGGCTAAGACACCATGCTCCCAAAGTAGGTGCCTGAGTTCCATCCCTGGTGCCCTGGTCAGGGAACTAGATCCCACATGTTGCAACTAAGTCCTGAATACTGAAACTAAGATCCTGCACAGCGCCCCCCACCCCCGCCCCCGCCCCTGTTTTTTCAATCAGGGAAAAAGCACATGAACTGAAAAAACGATTTAAGGTGCCATTCCATGCATTCATTGTGTGGATTTTGACAAAATCATTTTGACTGTTTCAGCCTTGACAATACTGAGTGGATGGTAGGGAAGCCTCCTTCTAGGCTTAAGATGAGACAGAAGCTATGCCAGAACTTGGAAGTCAGTCCAGGACTCTTTCTACTGTTGATCACACATGTCACCTTGTTCAGATGGACTCAAATTTGAATCCCTAATCAGTGAAACAGAGCAGAAAGAGTGTGTAAGATGAAGTCTGGCCTGGGTCTGAATCTTAGCTACACACTAGTGTAAACATGGACAGATTATTTAGTCCTTTTAAATCTCAGCCTTCTCATGTGTAAAGCAGCAGTCGTGCTTCCTGCCTCCCGCAGCTCTTGTGGAGATGAAAGAAGATGAGGTGGGTGAGCGCTTAGCACAGGCCCTGGCACATAGCAAGCTCTCCAGAAATTCATACCAAATTCATCAGAGAATTCAGCTTTAGATTAAATCTGTGTGTGTGTTAGTTGCTCAAACGTGTCCGACTCTTTGTGACCCTATAGTCTGTAGCCCTCCAAGCTCCTCTGTCCATGGAATTCTCCAGACAAGAATACTGGAGTGGGTTGTCATTCCCTGCTTCAGAGGATCTTCCCAACCCAGGGATCGCACACGGGTTTCCTACATTGCAGGCAGATTCTTTACCATCTGAACCACCAGGAATCTCTTAAATAGACTTTCTATACATTTGTTTCTGAGGTTACTGAGGTTGTAAGAAGAAAGTTAACACTTACATGAATACATTTGGAAACACAGGGTATTTTATTTTGGTGGTATTTTAAAGCTGAACGGTCATAATGTTTTAGAAGCTGAGCCCCTCCCTCACAGAGAGTTTGTAATTCCTGGTCTGTGTTTCTGCTTGGCTCAAAAGTATTCCTGTCCTACTTTTGCAGCTTTGGTCATTTATAATTTTTTTCTCCTGAATATAGTCTTTCTTCTAAACATTATACCCTTCAGTTCAGTTCACATGCTCAGTCACGTCCGACTCTTTACGACCCCATGGACTGTAGCACGCCAGGCTTCCCTGTCCATCACCAACTCCCAGAGCCTACTCATAAACAGTGTACCCTTCAAGTTAAGGAAAAAAAAAAATGATAATGCCGACCACATTTGAAAGAGCAGGAATGCTCATCAAATATGCTGCAGTGTCCTCAGGAACCTGGGGGCACTTTCCCCATGGAGGGCCTGGGATCGCTGTGGTTACTGAGCGCACACGTGGAACGGGAAAGCTTCACAGGCAACATAACACTGTGTGTTCAGGTTCGTGTCGTTTGCTGCCTTTTGGAAAGCATAAGCACTTTTCTTTTTGAAAGTGAACATGCGTATATAATGGGGTTTCCCAGGTGGCACAGTGGTAAAGAATCTACCTGCCAATACAGGAGACACAGGAGACTCTCTGGATTGGGAATATCCCCTGGAGTAGAAAATGGCAACCCACTCCAGTATTCTTGTCTGGAAAATTCCACGGACAGAGAGGCCTGGCAGGCTATAGTCCATGGGGTTGCAAAGATGCGACTGAGCATGCAGGCATATATAGTACATTTGTTTGTTGGTCTTTCTTGTCTTTTTTGTTTGGTTTGGTTTTTAATCAGACATTAATCAATGAATCTTCTCCTTGGGGAAGAAAAATCATCTTCCACCCTTTAAAAATCAATTTAGTCATAGGAAATATAAAATAACTAACCCCCATTCATAGGCAATAACTCTGCCTTGAACTAATAATATAGACAAAGGGGATTTTCCTTTTCTGGTGCTGAATACTTCAGTAACTCCTTACACTTCTTTCCTCATTCACCCAAAGCACTTCTGCTTTACTTATTTATTTTTAAAATTTTTGTTGGAGTATAGTTGTTTACAGTATTGTGTTAGTTTCTGCTGTACAGCTAAGTGAATCAGTTATACATATATACATATCCACTCTTTTATTTTTATTTTTTGGCTGTTGCACGGGGCATATGGAATCTTAGTTCCCCAATCAGGAATTGAATCAGTGACCCCTGCAATGGAAGCATGGAGTCTTAACCACTGGACCATCAGGGAAGGCTCTGTGCACTCTTTTTTAGATTATATTCCCATATAGGAATTATATGGGAATATAATTCTACTCAATTTCTACTCAATACTCAATTTCTACTCAATACTCATTTCTACCCAATACTCATTATAGAGTATTGAGTAGAGTTCCCTGTGCTCTACAGTATGTCCTTATTAGTTATCTATTTTACATGTAGTATGTATATATGACTTCTCTGGTGGCTCAGATGGTAAAGCATCTGCCTACAATGAGAGAGACCCGGGTTCGATCTCTGGGTCGGGAAGATCCTCTGGAGAAGGAAATGGCAACCCAGTACTCTTGCCTGGAGAATCCCATGGATGGAGGAGCCTGGTGGGCTACAGTCCATGGGGTCGCAAAGAGTCAGACGTGACTGAGCGACTTCGTTTTCACTGTCTTTTCATTTTCAGTGTATATATGTCAATCCCAATTTCCGAGTTTATCCCTCTCCATTTCCCCCCTGGGCTTCCAGGTGGCACACTGGTAAAGAATCCACCCACCATTGCAGAAGACTCAGATACTCAGATTTGATCCCTGGGTCAGGAAGATCCCCTGGAGAAGGAAATGGCAACCTGCTCCAGTATTCTTCCTTGGAAAATTCCCTGGACGGAGGAGCCTGGTGGGCTATAATCCATGGAGTCTCAAAGAATCGGACATGACTGAGCACACACATACACACGCACCATTTCCCCCCTGTCATAAATTTGTTTTCTATATCTGAAAGCACCTCTGCTTTGATTTAGGGAGGGGAAGAACTAATATTTAAAGGACATTTGTAGTTTTTGTTGACCCCAGCTAATCAAAGAATAATGTGGACTAGCCCATACTTCCTTTCTTCACACACACACACACACACACACACACACACACACACACACGGAGAACATGAAAGATATAAAACATCAACATTTTGAGAGGAAGATGAAGAATCTAGACAAAAAGGGGGTTGAAATGGACAGCGAGGAGGAGACAGAGAGGTCTCACTATTTCTCAGTGTGGAAGAGAGAGGGTGTTAAGAAAGACAGCATGGTGAGAGAGAATCATGGCAAATGACGAGAAAATGCAGAGACAGAAGAGAGTGGGAAAGAAGGAAAAAAGAAACACAGGGAAAGCAAATTAGGCAAGTACTTGATTTGATTTTGAGTCACTGATATAGCTTTCACCAGCTGTTCCCGTGTTTGGGGGAGTCTCCTAGCTTCAGTGCAGGATACCCACGGTCCCAAAATGCTGCTTGTGTTTTTAACTTCTGTACTTATTTCTCCGATTGCTCTAAACTTCAGTTTTAAACAGTTTCATAAGTAGAAATTATCTGCAAAATGTGTCATCATTAGTATAGTAATATTTTGATCTGGTCCCTTGAGCTCAAGGTTTTTTGTTCTTTCAAGCTAGAGTTCAGATTTTTTAACCTGGAATCTAAGGACTTACCTGATTGATCTCTGCTCAGCTCCCTTGTTACCTTAGCAAATGTCAGCTACTTTGGCAAGCTGCTTTTTCTCCAGCCAACTTTGTGCCATTCCCTCCTTTCAGGAATCGGCTTCCTTTCCCCCTCCTCCTTTGGGGTCTTGTCCCAAACTCGTGTCTTCCATGATTTCTGATCATTCCAGCCTATAGCAATCTTTTTCTCCACTGAGATCTTGTAACATTCATGATTTGTAGCATTAATCTGGTGCTTAACCACGTATGACATCATCTTGCTAGTGCTAACTGAATTGTAGCTCCCTAAAGACAAGGTTTTGGAGGAGGAAATGGCAACCCACTCCAGTGTTCTTGCTCAGAGAATCCCAGGGACGGGGAAGCCTGGTGGGCTGCCGTCTATGGGGCTGCACAGAGTTGGACACGACTGAAGCGACTTAGCAGCAGCAGCAAAGACAAGGTTAGGTCTTATTTATTTTATGAGATAACACCCAGAAAAGTTTTCTGTCAGACGATCAGAATCCACTGGGGGGTACCTTGGCCACATTTATCAATGATCCTAGTCTCAGTTTGTTCATCTGTAAAATGGAAATAATAATAATTCCCCTACGAGGGTGAGATTTAAGTGAGATTGAAACAAATTGCAGAGTGTTAACACATAAAATGGCATCCGGTCCCACCACTTCATGGGAAATAGATGAGGAAACAGCGGAAACAGTGTCAGACTTTATTTTTCTGGGCTCCAAAATCACTACAGATGGTGACTGCAGCCATGAAATTAAAATACGCTTACTCTTTGGAAGGAAAGTTATGACCAATCTAGATAGCATATTCAAAAGCAGAGACATTACTTTGCCAACAAAGGTCCGTCTAGTCAAGGCTATGGTTTTTTCTGTGGTCATGTATGGATGTGAGAGTTGGACTGTGAAGAAGGCTGAACGCCAAAAAATTGATGCTTTTTAACTGTGGTGTCGGAGAATACTCTTGAGAGTCCCTTGGACTGCAAGGAGATCCAACCAGTCCATTCTGAAGGAGATCAGTCCTGGGTGTTCATTGGAAGGAATGATGCTAAAGCTGAAACTCCAGTACTTTGGCCACCTCATGCGAAGAGTTGACTCATTGGAAAAGACTCTGATGCTGGGAGGGATTGGGGGCAGGAGGAGAAGGGGATGACAGAGCATGAGATGGGTGGATGGCATTGCTGACTCGATGGACGTGGGTTTGAGTGAACTCCGGGAGTTGGTGATGGACAGGGAGGCCTGGCGTGCTGCGATTCATGGGGTTGCAAAGAGTTGGACACGACTGAGTGACTGATCTGATCTGATCTGAACACATAAAATTGGTTCTAAAGTACTAATTTTTGTGATAATAATAGTTTCTATTAATGTTATTAATGTAACAATTGATTAAGAGTTTATTTGCCATCATTACTGTGATAATCCCTGTCATTTGATCAGAGAAAACACATAATTAAAAAGCCGCCTTTTTTTTAAATTCTAGAGTTTGATTTCTTTGTCCTTCCTTTAGATTTCAGATGCCTTCACTAGATGGTCAGTTGGTGGTCATTCAACAGGCTTTGGCAAGGTCCATTTTATATGCTGGTGGTGCTTATACCAAACCACCTGTCAGAAATTTTAGCAAAAATTGTGATCCAATATACCCACTGTATTGATAAGCGCTCTTTGTTAAAATAGAAAAATAACTTAATCTAGCTATGTAATAGATTACCTAATTGATAATCTCTAGCCTCATGTATTTGAGACATGTACAGGTAACTTCATCTTCAGGTACAGCTAGATCAAGGATGAAATGATGCTATCGAGGCTTATTCTCGCTCTGCTCTCCTGTAGTTGGCCTCATATCTTTTCATTGTGGATAAGCTTTCTCCATTCAGTTAGAGAATATATCTTCTGGCAGCTCCAAGTTTACCACTTCAGCTTCATCAAAGTTCTGTAACTCTCACTAAGTAGCTTGGACATCCTGGACTAATACAATGCTCTCATTGGTCATGCTTGAGTCATATGCCTATTCATGTATTTTGTGGGCTGGCTGTACAGGAACCACAGGATCTACAGGATCAAGAATAAGGAAGTGGTGATATTTCAAAGGAAAATCTACCAGTTGAAGGAGGAATGGATACCTGCTGCTACTGCTAAGTCGCCTCAGTCATGTCTGACTCTGTGCAAACCCATATACAGCAGTCCACCAGGCTCCCCTATCCCTGGGATTCTCCAGGCAAGAACAGTGGAGTGTGTTGCCATTTCCTTCTCCAATGCATGAAAGTGAAAGTGAAGTCGCTCAGTCGTGTCTGACTCTTAGCGACCCCATGGACTGCAGCCCACCAGGCTCCTCCATCCATGGGATTTTCCAGGCAAGAGTACTGGAGTGGATTGCCATTGCCTTCTCCAAAATGGATACCTGCTGCTGCTGCTGCTGCTAAGTCATTTCAGTCATGTCTGACTCTGTGCAGCCCCATAGACGGCAGCCTACCAGGTTCCCCTGTCCCTGGGATTCTCCAGGCAAGAACACTGGAGTGTGTTGCCATTTCCTTCTCCAATGCATGAAAGTGAGAAGTGAAAGTGAAGTCGCTCAGTCATGTCCGACCCTCAGTGACCCCATGGACTGCAGCCTTCCAGGCTCCTCCATCCATGGGATTTTCCAGGCAAGAGTACTGGAGTGGGGTGCTATTGCCTTCTCCGGAATGGATACCTATCAGGCCTCAACTTCAGGTATTCATCACAATCACCTGTTACACCTGTAGTCATTTATATTTCTACTCAGTGGCAACTACTCTTCACTCTTTGGAATATGGGAAGAGCCTCATTCAGAGTTCTTGGCATAACAAGGTTCTGGTTAACATCTAGCATTTTATTAATGAGACAAGGAACAAAAAAAGACCTTTTCCTGCGTCTCTATTTCTCACCCTACCTCTTCACGGAGGCCAAGTGGGAAGAAATCCAGAGATTATTATGCAGAGGGTAGAAGAGAAGATGAACCTGACACGGGCCATCTGGGCTCTGCTTTCCTCCATAGACTGCTGAGCCTGTTTCTTCCCATCTCTATTCTGAGAAAGCAAGAGTTTTATGGTTTCCATGGCAACCATCAACCTGGTCCATTTAACCAGCAGAACTTTCATTTCCCAGGTCAGGGACAACTGGGTCCTTTTCGCACATTCTCATACACAGTCAGGGCCGTTGCCACAGCTACATCATAGGGTTTCCTCCTCAGCTGAATTATGGTCAGATTTTACCACCATTACCCCTGCCTTGAAGCTTCCCTGACCTGGATTTCATATCATTTCCTCCTGCCAAAGAAACGGTTGTTCCGGGTGGGGCTCTCTTTCCTTCAGCACCTGTGAATGCGGGCAAACATATCAGAGTCCCTTAGTGTGCTGAGAGAGGATCTTCATTGCTGACAACATGTGCATTTTGTTCATTACTTTCTTACAGAACTTTTATGTTCTGATCCTCTTTTCTAATCATATCATTTTCCAGAGAATTGGAAAATCAGGTAATCTCCTTTCTCTCATCAATGAAAAATACACTCTATAATATTGGTTCTTTGTACTTACAAAAAAAACATTAAATGCACTGTTTGTTGTGGGTCTTTGTTGCCCAAACCTCACATCTGGTATTCTGTTCCATTTGCCATGGAAATGGGAAGTACTCTGTGTAGCTATGGAAATGGTGATCTACTGTTTTCAGCTGTATTAACAGCCCATTCTGATATGAGTAACTGTAACAAGCCTGTAACTCTTCCCTAGTGGCTTGGTGGTAAAGAACTTGCCTTCCAATGCAGGGGACATGGGTTTGATCCCTGGGTTGGGAAGAACCCCTGGAGAAGGAAATGGCAACCCACTCCAGTATTCTTATATTCTCCAGTATTCTTGCCTGGGAAAGTCCCTTGATAGAGGAGCCTGACCCCATTCCATGGGGGTCACAAAAGAGTCGGATATGACCTGTGACTAAAAACAAGCCAGTAGTTTTCTAAATCAGTGGTCAAAGCTAAACCATCTTCCACTCGTTGTTTTATATAAAAAGAAGATTGCTCCTTGGAAGAAAAGCTATTACCAGCCTAGACAGCATATTAAAAAGCAGAGACATTACTTTGCTGACAAAGGTCCATCTAATCAAAGCTATGGTTTTTCCAGTAGTCATGTATGGATATGAGAGTTGGACCATAAAGAAAGCTGAGCGCCAAAGAATTGATGCTTTTGAACTGTGGTGTTGGAGAAGACTCCTGAGAGTCCCTTGGACTGCAAGGAGATCAAATCAGTCAAAGGAATGGTTTAGATCAAACCTAAAGGAAATCAGTCCTGAATATTCATTGGAAGGACTGATGCTGAAGCTGAAGCTCCAATACTTTGGCTACCTGATGTGAAGAACTGACTCATTTGAAAAGACCCTGATGCTGGGAAAGATTGAAGGCAGGAGGAGAAGGGGATGACAGAGGATGAGATGGTTGGATGGCATCACCGACTTGATGGACATGACTTTGAGCGAGTGCTGGAAGTTAGGGATAGACAGGGAAGCCTGGCGTGCTGCAGTCCATGGAGTCACAGAGTCAGACATGACTGAACAACTGAACTGAATTGAACTGATTAATAGGTATGACCTGTGTTTATCCTGGAACTCCCACTCAGCAAAGGGAGAGGATCTTTGCCATTTCCTGCATTACCTTCTGTAGGGACATGACTTGCACTGGCCCTACCTAAAGCAAGTGCCCAATAATTGCCGACCAAGATGCTGGCACTTTGGCTCTCCACTTGGTGCCTTCGTTTCTCTATAAATAGCATATGTGTCATATGACATGTCTTCCTCCTTTCTTTGGAGAAAAATGGTGAAGACAGTTCATAGTATGGTTTGAATCTTATTCTTATTTTATTAATTTAAAGAGTACAACTAAGTAGGTTTTAGTATATTCACAAAGTTGTATTACATCAAATTCCAGGAAATTTTCATCTCTCTCAAAAGAAACTGTACCCACTATTATGCACTATCTGTCATTCCCCATTTCCCATCCTTCCTAGCCTCTGGAAATCACCATTTTACTTCCTTTCTCTATGGATATGTCTATTCTGGACATTTTGTAGACATGGAATCACATAATATGTAGATTTTTGTGTATGACTCCTTTCACTTACCATGTTTTCAAGGTTCATCCATGTATTCAGTTCAGTTCAGTTCAGTCGCTCAGTCGTGTCCAACTCTGCAACCCCATGAATTGCAGCACGCCAGGCCTCCCTGTCCATCACCAACTCCCGGAGTTCACTCAGACTCACGTCCATTGAGTCGGTGATGCCATCCATCCATCTCATCCTCTGTCGTCCCCTTCTCCTCCTGCCCCCAATCCCTCCCAGCATCAGAGTCTTTTCCAATGAGTCAACTCTTCGCATGAGGTGGCCAAAGTACTGGAGTTTCCATGTATCAATACTTCATTCTCTTTTATAGCTGAATAATACTCCACTATATGGATATACTACATTTAGTTTACCCATTCATCAGTTGATGGATATTTGAATTGTTTCCATGGTTCAGCTATTATGAATAATGCTTCTATGAACTCCTGTGTACAATTTTTGTGTGGACAGACATTTTCAGTTCTCCTGGGTATATACCCAGGAGTGGTATTGCTAGGTCATACAGTAGCTCCATGTTTAACTTTTTGAGGAACTGCAAAATTATTTCCTATTACATTATCAAATATTTAAAAAATTATAGCTATACATTTGAGTTTAGTGCACTTTATTGAATGCATGTTAAACTCCATTTGACAAAATTCTATGCAATGATGTTAGTTTAGAAAGAAAGGCACTTTCAGGCTTTGCTAGTGATGATTTGTTGCAAATTATCTAGAAAGTAATATGGCTAGTTATCAAGAGCATTAATAATGTTCAAATACTTTATCCTAAGATTTCCACCTGTAAAATATGATGAAAGTTTACACACAAAGACACACCTTATATGAATGAAAACCTGGAGCACAGAAATGCACAATAGACTAATGCTTACAAGTATTATGATAAATCTGCTTGGTATGATTTTTAAGAATCTGTCAAATAGTAGTTTACCAAGTTTTTAGATGATGGAACATGTTTTGAGAATAAACAACATACAAAGTTATAATTCTGGAAGAAACACAATTTTATATTAAAATACATAGGAAAAGAAAATAAATGATTATGGCAGAGTAATTATTGCTGTTGTACTGATGTTGAAGTTATGGGTCATTAGGGTTTTTTTAACTTCTTTATAATTTTTAGTACACTCCATTAGTTTAATAATCTATAATAAAACCAATAAGTAAACAAAAAATTAACACCCAGTTTCTAGAATCCTCTATTTCCTGTTACCTTTTCTGTTAGACTCTGAAGCATCTTCCAAGGTGCAAGTCAAAGGTCACCTCATCTGTGGAAATCTTCCTAGAACCTTGGGAAGAGTTAGTCACTCTCTCCTTTGTGTCTGTCAACTCCTTGCATGGAGCTTTCCCCTTCAGATATCACAGTGACTCGACTGTTGCTCCCACTAGACTGAGGATGAGGAGCCATGTTTTGTCATCTTGTCTCTGTGGTATCCAGGACAGCGTCTGGTACCAAATAGATACTTAATTCATCATTATTATGGATGTTAACTGGCTTAGTTCACTATCCCCTCATTCTCATGCTTGAGATACACATCCCAGGTGATAGGCCCAAGAAACCAAAGAGCTAGAAGCCATGAGGGCAAAGATATTTCTCAGCTCCATCAAGGATTGACTTGATGTTTTCCTGCTCGTGGTCACATGATCCAAGGTGCGTGTCATTTCTGTCCCTGGCAGAAGAAATACCATTTTCTGAAACAGAATGAATAATTTGTGGCTGATTTCTGCTACAGCTGAACTCTGGTCTTTTCTATAGTGAATGGATTAGACTGCCCTAAGTAAAATTAGTCAAAAACTTTTAGGTGAAAACATCATCATGTCTTAGGTCTCCTCTCTGGCAATCTTAAGATCTAGTCCTGAGAGTAGCCTTTTCGGATTCAGGTCTGTAAAGTAGATGGGCCTAGATTTTCTTACTCCATGAATACCCAGTAAGAAACTTTCTCACATGTGTTATGCTAATGAGTTAGTTACAAAATGCATTAGCTATGTGGCAAAATGAGATCCGAAGTTAGGTGATATTCAAGGCTGTTTTTTCTCCTAAAAGTGAAAACCAGGTAAAAAAAATGAGATAAAATATACACAATACTGAATGACAGGAGACCAAAGTGAATGATCTTATATCCAAAGAGGTGAGCTCTTATTCTATGCCTGTGTACAACCCAATGACAGTGGATTCTCTTTTCCCTTTGTGAAGGTTAATTTCGTACGTCAGCTTGGCTAGGTCATAGTATTCAGATACTTGGTTAAACATTATTCTAGAAGCTTCTGTGAAGGTGTTTTTTTAGTGAGATTAACACTTAAATCTTTATGTGGTGTATACACACACACACATAATGGAATACTACTCAGCCATAGAAAAGGATGAAATTTTGCTATTTGCTGCAACACAGATGGACTTGGAGAGCATTATGTTAAGTGATATAAGACAGAGAAAGACAAATGCTGTATGATATCATTTATATGTGGAATCTAAAAAATGCAGCAAACCAGTGAATATAACAAAAAAGAAGCAGACTCACAGATTTAGAGAATAAACTGGTAGTTGCCAGTGGGGAGAGGCAATATAGGGGTAGAGGATTAAAAGGTATAAACTATTAAGTATAAAATAAGCTGCAAGGATATATTGTACAATACAGGGAACACAGCAAATATTTTATAATGAGTATAAATGGCAATGTTGAATTTCAAGCCAGCTTGTTTTACTCTCCTCTTTTACCCTCATCAAGAGGCTCTTTAGTTCCTTTTCACTTTCTTCCATTAGAGTGGTATCATCTACATAGAAAATTCTGAAAGAGATGGGGACATCAGACCACCTTACCTGTCTCCTGAGAAACCTGTATGCAGGTCAAGACTCAACAGAACCGGACTTGGAACAACTGACTGGTTCCAAACTGAGAAAGTAATACATCCAGTCTGTATACTGTCACCCTGCTTACTTAACTTATGTGTAGAGAACATCATATGAAATGCTGGGCTGGATGAATCACAAGCTGGAATCAAGATTGCTTGGAGAAATAGCAACAACCTCAGATATAACCTGTAACATATATATGGTATGTTAATTGAAGTATACCTTCAATTAAAAAAATTAAGGAAAGTATTAAAGAAATGTAAATCTTTAATAACCTTCCACAGATTACCTTCCACAGCATAGGTGGCTCTCATCTAATCAGATGAAGGCCTTAATAGGAAAATACTGATGTTCCCAAGAAAGAAGGAATTCTGCCTGCAGACTGCTTTTAGACTCAAATTGCAATTCCTCCCTGAGTCTCCAGTCTGCCAGCCTACCCTGAAGATTTTGGACTTGCCAGGCCTCCAAATCATGTGAGCTGATTTCTTAAAATAAATCTCTATATATACACACATGCTGTTCCTTCTGTTTCTCTGGATAGCCCTGTCTATTACACCTTACTACAGCTGAATTGTTAGTCAAGTGAAACCCCTACTATTGTGGTGTCCTACTCTTGGGAAATAAATTTAATAAAGTTGTGTAAAATTTCAAGCTGTGGATGAAAGGAGAGTACAATCCTTAATTATTAATAAGGACATTGACCTCTTCAAGAATGCGAAGCTCTTTTCCCGAGGATCCCGGATTCCTTTAGTAGAGAATACTATTTGGAAGCCAAGACCTGGTGCTGGGTGTGGTCATTTCCATTGGTATGAATGGAATTCATACCAATTGCTACACCCAAGCCCTTTCAGGGAAGAGAATTAGGAAATTTATATATAAACATATGTTTACAATTATGTTTGTTTATCTATCTATATATATTGAAGACCATGTGTTCACATTAATATCTCCAATTCTAATCCAACAAAACAGGATTTATTCTAATTTTCTCCCTTTCCATGTTGGTAGCTCCCTTCTCTGAGAGTGAGAAACTTGACTCCCATTATCCCTAATGTAAATACTTATTTGATCAAGTCTCCTCACCCTGTTCAGGCTCTCACACCCTGCTTTGGGCTACAGCAGCTGCTCTTTACACCTTTGTCAAATGCCTACCTTTCTTGGCCCCTTATAATGGCTTTTGAACTGAACTGTTCAGAAAAGAAAGGGAAGGTAGATAGATGGTGGGAAGCTGCTATATTGCTTAGGGAGCTCAGCTCAGTGTTCTGTGGTGACCTAGAGGGGTGGGATGAGGGCATGGGAGGGAGGTCCAAGAGGAAGGGGGTATATGTATACATACAGTTGATTCATTCTGTGGTATAGCAGAAACTAGCACAACATTGTAAAGCAATTATACTCCAGTAAAAAATAATAAATGTGGAAAAAAAGGAAGAGAAATGAAAGAGGAAGTGAAAAATAGTAGCCAATTTTTGTTCAAAGTGCATCATGGGCAAGGGATTATGCTAGGTGCTGTTTGGGATACAAACAATAATATTAATAAAATGCATCAGAGCTTATAGATTTAGCAGTCAGCTGGACTAGGTTATACTCCAATATCAAGCAGCTCCTATGTCTCAGAGGCTTAAGACCACAAAGGTCTATTTCTCACTCACATTTTGTGTCCTTCATGTCTCTGTTCTATTTTGTCTCTATTCCAGGACGAGGCTAAAGGAGCAAACCATTCCTGAGATGTGCTAATCTGGAGATGGTCTTGCAGTAGAGGAAATAGCAAGATGTTTGGAACCACATGATGGGTCTTAAAGTTTCTGATTGGAAGTGGTCTTTGTCATTTCTGCTCACATTTCACTGACCAATGCAAGTTATAAGACCAGACTTGGCATTATTGGGGCAAAGAGGTACAAACCTTCTACAGAGAGAGGAAGTGAATATTTGAAAAATATAATGCAATAAACCACATGGATCTGTGGACCTATACCCTTAACTAGCAGGCACAATAAAATACAGGAAAATGCCTACTCCATTTGACCCCGTTTTGCATTAAGATGGGTTGGAAAAAGATAAACTGAAAAGTATAGCCCTTATGTGATCAAGATATTTTGTGGTCTTGAAGAAAAAACAATTTCAGGTGAAAGTGAGAAATAGATAAAACTGGCAATAAAGATTCTTGCCTGGGTAGGATAAACAGAGGACCTAAGAAAAGCAGCATGTTCTTCAAGATCTGGAGAAGAAACATAATACATAACATTCCTGAGGAGGTTGATGTTCAGGTTAATAATCTAGGTTTGCACTCTCCTCTCACCCACAGCCCTAAGGGGTTCTGCGGAGCTTTATCAGATTCATTTCCCAGCAGGGGAGTTCCAGAGGAGTGTTTCTTGCACTAACAATTTGTTCATAACAGGGGAAGAAAGAACCCACTATCACTGGACTGGATGTCTGGGTACAATAAAAATTATATTTCAGAGTTTCCCCATTTAATGTTTGAAAAATGGTATTTCAGTGTAGTTTTAATTCCAATTTCACTTATTATGAGTAAGAATGAGTGTCTCTTATGTTTTATGCCTCTACTTCCATTTCAGGCCTTCTCTGGTGGCTCAGATGGTAAAGAATCCACATGCAATGCAGGAGGCCAGGGTTTGATCCCTGGGTGGTAGAAGACCCCTGGAGAAGGAAATGGCAACCCACTCCAGTATTCTTGCCTAGAGAATCCCATGGACAGAGGAGCCTGGTAGGTTATAGTCCATGGGGTTGCAAAAGAGTCAGATACGACTAAGTGACTAGCACACACACACTTCCATTTCAGTGGGTGTTATTTTATTCATTTGTTGTTGGTGTTCAGTCGCTCAGTCATGTCTGACTCTTTGTGACCCCCATGGATTGCAGTATGCCAGGCTTCCCTGTCCTTCACTATCTCCCAGAGTTTGCTCAAACTCATGTCCATATGACTATTTTTTCTGCTGGGCTTTGAGTCTTTTTCTAACTTATTTCTAAGAAAGGTTGAGAAGGATTTTTTGATCTGGGCTGCAATGAGGAATTCTGCCAGAACTGAGCCAGGAAGGGATGGGACACAGTCCTTGGGATGTATTACCCAGTCTGTGGGGAAGACGTGTTGATTGCAAGCGGGAAGCCTCAGCTGTTTCCAATATTTGGGAACCAGCACCTCATTCCAGGGTGGGGCTTAGGGCTCGTGTGGCCTGGAAGAAGTGCAGTCCCACCCTGGGCAATGAGAAGTTCTGCCAGGTTTCCTAGGAGTCGACTCTGAGATGGCTGCTCCTTTTCAAGCAGTTTTTTCGAGTCCTTTCTGGAGAAGATGAGTGAAAGAACCAGGACAGGTGAAAGGAGGAAAACTAAGCAGGAATGTGGTCTCTGTGGGAGAAGAGGGCAAGCTCTGGAGGAGGAGTCACACCCCAAAGCTGGCCGTCCCCCTACAGCAGAGACTTACTCTGTCCTCTCCATGTAGGTAAGTCCTTGGCAAGGGGAAAACATGTAATATGGTACAATGAGATTGACAGTAAAACAAGTATTTGGCCAAACAAAACATTATACATTATTGGAAATGAAGTATCACCTGGTTGCACTGAAATCGTAATTTATGAGTGCATGTGAAAGTAAATTCAGATTTCAAATCCACCTGGTAGGCAAGTTTGGCCTATATGTTTTATCAGCAGCACTAGAAGTATATACTGTTAAATGTGTTTGAGATTTTACCTTGAAGGATACGTGCAAACAAATATAGCTCTATATACATGAGCCTGGCTTCTGGTGCCATTGTGCAATTACAGAAAAATATACACGTTAAATTTCTGTATCTAAGTAAAAATTATTGCCAAGGTTTGTATAAATCTTACTACCCAACCTTCACTCCAAGACCTGAAAGTGAAATAAATTCAGAATTTCATTAGAAAAAAAAAAAAAAAAGTGGGGAGGGCGCAGCTTCCAGGTCAAAATGGTTTGGGTGTGGCAGAGGACAGAGCGCAGGACAAGGGCACAGCTGTGGGTCATTAGCCATCCCCACTCAACCTCCACTGGCAGCAGCTGAGAGCTGCTGCAGTCGCCCCTAAAGGGCATCTGGGCGGGGCCCCAACAGCTTCCCTTCACATAGTGTAGGATCTGGAGTTCCCCCTAGAATCCTGCATTATCTCCCAGTGTGCAGGTTCAAGTGAGCACTTGAATGTCCCCTAAAAATGTTCTCAAATAGCAAGTGAGAGGGCGTTCAACAAAACCTAATGGCTACAGCCCAGAAACAAACCTGGGAAACTCACGAATCATGAGTTAGATGATTGTCAGTTAGACTTGTAGTTCCATTGTCTAGGATAATCATTTGTTATCTCGAGCCAGATACTCTGCTGGGACCCAAGTGTTAGCTGATGAACGTTTTGATTATTGAGTCCCAGCTGTGAATTGCCAGCAGCTTGACTCTTCAAATATATCACACTGTTACAGGCGGTAATGGCTCCGATGATGGTGGCAGAGTGTAGCCCAAGCAAATATTTGTAATTGACAATGAATGTGTGAGCAGGATGCTAATGAGTGGATGTGCTGATTATTTTTCCCTGTCACAAACATTAGCTCTTGTTGGGTTTAACTGTCAATCAGATGCTACAGATTAGAAATGACAGAATGCTGGCCAAGATCCACGGTAGGGAAGAACATAAGAAAATTTGCAAATTGTATAACGTTTGATAAGTCTATTGCTGAATATGAATTGCTTGTGGATGTTAGCAGGAGGTCGTGGCTTAATTATAGACCTAAACGCAAAGCATTTAGATTTATAAGCACAGCGAGATTTCTGAAGGCTTTCTTTTAGAACAGGAAGCCAAGCTGATGACATTTTGTTGGATTCAGGTGGATGCCTTGAACTAAACAGTGAACTTTCAGATTAGATGTATCCACAAAACACGTTTTGTTCTCTTCAGTTTCCTTTCTTGTATAAACATCAGCATTCAGTTTTTGATTATAACGTTTGATGTCCTTTATGTATACTTGCATATCTTTGGTGGATTTGTTGGTAACATTGTGTATTCTTGGTGGTCTTAGCATGTGGTGTTATCATTCATGACAGTGACCACTATTTCCAGCAGAGTTTGTATTCGTGGGCTTAGCTTGTGATGCTTTTTGTGTTTGAACGTAAAAGCTGCTGCATCTGTTTTGCCTTCAGTGTCATGTGTTAGCTCTTAGTGACGGGGCCCTGAATGACCAGGTGTGGGGTGTGCCACCCAGGCAGGAGTGTCCCTTGTAACTATGACATGACACACAGACCCTGAGCTTAACCTGTTCCTCGAGGGTGACTTGGTGGGCCTTTGGTCCTCCAGCGACCCTCCCGACCTGCTTATTTGATGGGTTGTCTCTTTGTACATCAGTGGGTCACGAAGGGGCCACTGAATGTCAGAAGCAGGTCTGGTGACATAGGAGGGCTTGAAAGGAGTGACACTCCGTGGACTCTCTCCTTTGTGAATCTGCCAGGTCCCCTTTGGAACCTTCTTCATCTCAGCAGCAGGACTTACCTTTAAGACATTTTAAAAAGCTCGCTTATCAAGAGTGAGAAGAAGGCAAATGGAACCAGCAGCTGTGTTCACGGATGGGGTAAAGTGGACTTTTGATCACAGCTTTGCCCAGAAGAATAGCTGCACAGGGATGTGTGTACCTTACTGTTTTCAAACTCAGACACAGCTGTGCAGCCTTGCTTGAAGATGGAGCGTGCTGCCTTCTCCTTCAGTCACTCTGTGTGTTCCTCCAGAAACTTAGAACAGCAGCGGCAGGTGACAGCTCACATCGTGGCAGCTCAAGGGCTCCTTTACTGAGAACATACTCTGCGCCGGGCACTGTGGCAAGGAAAATACTTATCCAATCCTTCTAGCCATTCAGTGTTGCACTAAAGGTACTAGGAGTATGCGACGTTCAGTTCAGTTCAGTTCAGTTCAGTTGCTCAGTCGTGTCCGACTCTTTGCGACCTCATGAATCGCAGCACGCCAGGCTTCCCTGTCCATCACCAACTCCTGGAGTTCACTCAAACCCACGTCCATCGAGTGGGTGATGCCATCCAGCCATCTCATCCTCTGTTGTCCCCTTCTCCTGCCCCCAATCCCTCCCAGCATCAGAGTCTTTTCCAATGAGTCAACTCTTCACATGAGGTGGCCAGAGTACTGGAGTTTCAGCTTTAGCATCATTCCTTCCAAAGAACACTCAGGGCACCTTCCAAAGAACACTCCTTTAGAATGGACTGGTTGGATCTCCTTGCAGTCCAAGGGACTCTCAGGAGTCTTCTCCAACACCACAGTTCAAAAGCATCAATTCTTCAGCGCTGAGCCTTCTTCACAGTCCAACTCTCACATCCATACATGACCACTGGAAAAACCATAGCCTTGACTAGACAGACCTTTGTTGGCAAAGTAATGTCTCTGCTTTTGAATATGCTATCTAGGTTGGTCATAACTTTCCTTCCAAGGAGTAAGCGTATTTTAATTTCATGGCTGCAGTCACCATCTGCAGTGATTTTGGAGCCCAGAAAAATAAAGTCTGACACTGTTTCCACTGTTTCTCCATGTATTTCCCATGAAGTGATGGGACTGGATGCCATGACCTTAGTTTTCTGAATGTTGAGCTTTAAGCCAACTTTTTCACTCTCCTCTTTCACTCTCATCAAGAGGCTTTTTAGTTCCTCTTTACTTTCTGCCATAAGGGTGGTGTTATCTGCAAATCTATACGCACTTTTAGTATCCTTCTTTTGCTGTCTAGAAGGTAGAAGCTTGTAGGAATTTAAATAAGTTTGCTGAGGTCACACAGCAAGAGAGGAGCTGGAATTCCACCCCAACCTTCCTGACATCAAAACCCTTGGTCTTAACCACTAGGCTAACTGCTCTCAGGGTCCATGCCTGCATGGCTGGCAACAGTCTGCTCTGTGTCTGGGTGCGGGCAGCACCTGGTGGTCTGCTGTGATAGAGGAGCACTTAAGATTATACCTTTTTCATAATTTGTAATCATAGGACTTGGACTGGCGTATTTATTCAGGTGAGCTTCTCTGATTACTTCAGCCACACAGAGGAGCTCAGGGCTTGTTGCCCTCATCTTCTGCTCTGTAAATTCAGGCTGAGGCCAGAGCCTGTCCTGTCCCTTTCTCAACCCCTGGGATCAGTTTCTCAGCCCTGCCACAGGCTACTAGATGAGGCTCAGGTCAGGCCATGTCCTCAGACTGCTTATCCCCCACCTTCCCCGTGGAGCTCAAATCCTTCCAGACTACTCTCTCCATTGCTGCCAACATGTTGCTCCACTGTGGGACTTGCTGGTTATTCTCCACTGAATGGAAATCGGGGCCATAGTTTTTTTTTTTACTTTCCTTCTCCAGGTTTCAGAGAGCATGCTGTTTGCTTTTCTTATCTCCTTTGTGCTGCCCAGGCCTACTTCTCACCACTTCTACCATTGCTGCTGCTGTCACTTCAGTCGTGTCCGACTCTGTGTGACCCCATAGACGGCAGCCCACCAGGCTCCCCCGTCCCTGGGATTCTCCAGGCAAGAATACTGGAGTGGGTTGCCATTTCCTTCTCCAATGCTACCCTATTCTAAATTGTCTCCACTACAGCAATGGCCTTTAACTGGTGTTTTACAAAATGTCATTTATTTATTGGAGCATAATTGTTTACAATGGTGTTTTAGTTTCTGCTGTACAGTAATGTCAATCAGCTATCTGGGAGTGGGAGCGTGTGCATGCTCTGCCGTGTCTGACTCTTTGTGACCCCACGGAGTGTAGCTCCTCAATCAGCTGTAAGTATACATATGTCACCTCCCTCTTGAGCTTCCCTCGAACTCCTCGTCCCACCCCTCTAGGTCATCTCGGAGCACTGCGCTGAGCCCCGTGTGCTATACAGCAGGTTCCTGCTGGCTATCTATGTTACACGTGGTAGTGTATAGATGTCAGTCCTAATCTCCCAGTTCATCCCACCCTCTCTTCCCGCTCTGTGTCCGCAAGTCCATTCTCTACATCTGCGTCGCTATTCCTGCTCTGGGGCTCGGCTCATCTGTACCATTTTGTAGATTTCACATACATGTGTTAATATATGATGCTTGTTTGTCTCTTTCTGACTGACTTAACTCTGTATGACAGACTCTAGCTCCATCCACATCTCTACAAATGACCCAACTTCAGTCTTTTTTATGACCGAGTAATATTCCATTGTATGTATGTACCACATCTTTATCCATTCATCTGTCATTGGCCACTTAGGTTGTTTCTGTGTCCTGGCTATTGTAAACAGTGCTGTAATGAATATTGGGTTACATGTTTCTGCTTCTACTTTTACTCTCCTGTATGAATTATCTACTGTTGTGTAACAAGTTATCCCAAAACATAATAGCAAAAACAATAAACATACAGTGTTATACCGTTTCTGTGAGTCAGGGAACAGGAGAGCCACTGAGCTGGCTGCCTCCAGCTCAATGTCTTTAGTGAAGTTGCAGCCCACTTGTGGGTCAGGGCTGCAGTTACCTCAAGACAGGACTGGCAGAAGGATCTGCTTCCAAGATCACTCACGTGGTTGTCACAGGCTTCAGATCCCATGGGCTCTGGACTGCGGGCCACTGTTCCTGGTCACCTTGTGTGGACACCTCCATAACGTGACTTGCAGTATGGCAGCTGGCTTCCCCCAGAGTGAGTGATCTGCGAGAGGGAGAGGGCAAGAGCAAGCGAGAGAGAACGCTCCGGGTGGAAGCCACAGTCTTTGAGCTGCCTAATCTCGGAAGCGTCATCCCACTACTTCTGTCACATCCTGTTCATTACATGCGAGTCTGTAAGTGCAGCCTTCTTCCCTGTCTTGACGGGGAGGCATGATAGAAGGGCAGTGACACGGAAGGTGGGGGTCATTTGGAGTCATCTAAGAGTCTGCCTACCACATCCCCTATGGTCTCCTCTCCACCTGACAGCCAGAGATTGCATTTTAAAAACTTGATATTTTGAGATAATTATAGATTCCAAAGATTGTTTTTTTGTGTGTGTTTTAATTTTGGCATCTGACGCTATACAAGGGCACACTTACAAACTTCATGGGACAGCTGTACACACTCAGTAAAGTGAAAACTGTGCAATATCACTTAGTATCTCAAAATCAGGAACATACTTTTCAATTGTTTAAACACAATCCGAGAATTAAAAGCAAAATCAGAATCCATCTGGTCATACTAATCGTCAATTAAAAATGTCACCACTTACTATTTGATAAAACATTCAGTATCTAGTAGGGGATATGGGAAGTGACTTCAGATGGTCGCTCGTACTCAGTTGAGAAGGTCTCTTGAGTAGCTATGGGACCAACCAAAGGTGGGTACAACCAGGTCTAGAACAGCAAGTAAGGTTCCACCACAGTTCCTGAAGTTTTCACTCTGTTCCTTTGTCAGTTAGAAGTGAACAGTGAGAATTAAATATTAATCTTTTCACATACACAAGGTATGTTGTGAAAGCATAGTTGCTTATAAACATGTGCTGTGCTAAGTCACTTCATTTGTGTCCGGCTCTTTGCAACCCCATGGACTGTAGCCCTCCAGGCTCCTCTGTCCATGGGATTCTCCAGGCAAGAATCCTGGAGTGGGTTGCCATGCCCTCCTCCAGGGGATCTTCCTAACGCAGGGATCAAAACCATGCCTCTTCAGTCTGCTGCTTCGGGAGGCGGATTCTTTACCTCTAGCGCCCCCTGGAAGCCCCAGTAGTAGTGCTAGACTGCACCGACTGCTTTCGGAGCTTGAAGGAGACACCCTCATGAAGGCCGTGAGGGTAGCAGAAAACTTCCTGAAAGAGCTCATACCTGTGCTGAATACCAAAAGGTAGACTAGGTGTTACTTAAAAAGATAAGAGGGTGAGGAAATGTTCTAGGCAAGAAATAAAAACAGGTGCCAAAGCACAGAAGTGAGAGAACTGTTAAGGAATGTTTATCCCTAGTGGCTCAGAGGTTAAAGCATCTGCCTGCAACGTGGGAGACCTGGGTTCGATCCCTGGGTGGGGAAGATCTCCTGGAGAAGGAAGGCAACCCACTCCAGTATTCTTGCCTGGAAAATCCCATGGACGGAGGAGCCTGGTAGGCTACAGTCCACAGGGTCACAAAGAGTCTGACATGACTCAGCGACTTCACTTCTGTATTTTATGTAGTTTAAAAAATGATGCATAAATGTATATAGCAAAAGCAGTAATCATCTCTGACCCTGGAAAGATCAATTATGTCTTTTATATTACAAACAAAAACAGCTTTAGTTTTTTTTTTTAATCCCTTATCCAGTAATACTTGAAAAGGAAAATAGAAATTATTTATTTTTACTCTCAACATGTCTGTGAAAAGAGTTAAATTAAAAAACCAAGAACACTGAAATACCCAAGTCTAGAATGAGTGCAAATATTTTGTCACATAAAATATTATCTTTAAGTGTACGTTTGATAGTAAAGGCTATACATGCAGTTTTAAAATCTATAAATACAAAAGGCATTTTTGTATTTTGACCACAAAAGATGTCATTTTAAAATGTAAATCATTTTACATATCATGTCAGCCACCTGCTCAAAATCTATCAATGGCTTCCCAGGGTCCAAAGTCCTTATCATGACCCATGAAATCCTTTAGGAATCTCCGCAATTTTTCCAACCCCCTTTTCTTCCACTCTCCACTGTGCTTCCTTCCTTTCTGGGACAGGCCTCCATTATTTCTGTCAAACCTACTCCATCTCAGAGCCTTGACCTTGCTGTTCTCTCTGTATAGGACCCACCTCCTGGGGGAACCACAGGCTCCATTCAGATCTCTTTGGAAGTGGCCACTCCTCAGGTGCCACCCCTTGCCACCCTAATGGAAACCACCCTTGGTTTCCAGTCCCTTGTATGTGTCAGTCGCTCAGTCATGTCCGACTCTTTGTGATCCCATGAACTGTAGCCCTCCAGGCTCTTCTGTCCATGGGATTCTCCAAGCAAGAATACCGGAGTAGGTAGCTCTTCTCTTCTCCAGGGGCTCTTCCTGACCCAGGGATTGAACCCGTGTCACCTGCATTGCAGGCAGATTCTTTAACATCTGAGCCACCTTTTTCTCTGTCATATACGATTCACTTGACTTGTATATCTTTTGTACCCTCCAGTAGAATATTAAACTCCCCGAGTGCAGGACTTGGTTTTGTATTTGCCTGTGTCCTCAGCGCCTAGGACAATGCCTTGCCGTAAACAGGCGACAAATATAATGTGTCCCTCTGGATTGAATCACGAGGAAGTGATAAAGTTCATATCCACCAAAAGACAAAGGAGGAATAAAACGACTTCCATGACGTCCTTACCCTGTGCCCACATGCCATCTTCTGTCCTTGGACTAGCAGTTTAGTCACTCCAGTCCACCAAGACCAACAAGGAGCTTTCATCAAGATGTCTGAATTTGGATGCTTTCCTGCTAGGGTGCTGAAAATCCAGAGTCTCAATGGCATTTATGGGAAAGCTGTTTTCAATCTCTTTCAATCTCCTTTGTTTCAGAATGAGAAACAGTACCCCTTCTCTTGGAGCTCCTTAGTGAGGTGTAACACCTTTTATGGCTGAGAGAGAGGAGGCGGAAAACACGGGCTGATGGAGATGTTAGCTGGAGCAACAGGGAATCAAAGGCCAGTCTTGTGGGCATTTGTTGTAAGCACCATAACCTCACTTCAAGCCTCCTGCAGTGATGGGGGGAAAAGCCAAAAGCTGAATGGTTTCTGTTATTGTCTTCAATAAAAAAACATTTTAGTGGGGAGTTTCTGATACACCTTTTAGTATGTCAGGCTTTTATCCTGAACTCTGTCCTAACTTGTGAGGAGATGCTGGAGGATAGTGCAAGAGCTGGTAAAGAGAGAGATTATGTGATTTTTATCATCGTATGGTGAGGAAAAAAAAGGGCTCCCCTGTGTCAAGGAGGAACCTTTGCTTTATACACATTGCAGCTGAGAAATTGACAGGAACAGGGAGAGGAGCCTATGGCTGCTATTGTTTTATGGAATTTTTCTTCCTTTAAAATGATAGAATCTTTTATATAGCCAATGAATTATTTTTTTCTGAGTAGCACCTGAATGTGAGAAGCATCTCTATGGAGTAAATAGAATAATCTCTGTGGAATAAATTGTGTGTCAGCATCTTCATTTCCTGGGCCTGGTGGACTTTCAGAGGCCATTTCTTTTTTTTTTTTTTTTAATTTCTCTTTCTTCTCAAAGCTATAACATTAGAAAACAGCTGCTCCATTGTATCTAGAAATCAATTAAAATAGAGAATACGAATTTGTCTTAGTCTCTATTTTCTCACCTTTAAAATGGGGTTGGACATCTGAAAATAACATAATATTGTGAATTGACTATAGTTCACTTTAAAAAATGGGCTTGATAGTCACACTGTATATGATTATCAGGAAGATTAGACAGTATAACCATAGCTCTACATGCAAGAGTTTTTATAAATAGTGGTTCTTGCATAAATTGTTCTCATCATTGTTTTAATATTATTGTTAGAAGGAAGAAAAACTAAAGGATTTAAATCATAGCCTTAAACAGCAATTTAAGGAAGGAGTAATTCCAAAGACTAAAATGACCAAAGAGAAAGCGAGTTTGTGGTGATTTTGAATCAGTTTGTACAACTTTCAGCTGTAACCCAGTAAAGTATTGCTTTCCTTGTATTATTCAATAGTTAAATATGAAAGACAATTAATTGGTGTGCTTTTCAACTTCCTACTTAATGTGTGTTAGTCACTCAGTCGTGTCCGACTCTTTGTGACCCCGTGGATTGTAGCCTGCCAGGCTCCTCTGTCCGTGGGATTCTCCAGGCAAGAATACTGGAGTGGGTTGCCATGCCTTTCTCCAGGGGATTTTCCCCACCCAGAGATCAAACCCAGGTATCCCGCATTGCAGGCAGATTCTTTACTGTGTGAGCCACAAGGGAGGTCCTTTACTTAATGCTTTAAAGAATAAATTTTACTTGAAAATAGATTTTGTATTAACATGGTTCAAAATTCAAATGCCTCAAAGGGTGTATAGCAATCATTCTTCTGTCCTCCTATGTCCTCATGCCTGTCTGGAGGCAACCATGCTACTAATTTCCTAATAGCCTGCTGCTGCTAAGTCTCTTCAGTCGTGTCCAACTCTGTGCGACCCCATAGATGGCAGCCCACCAGACTTCCCTGTCCCTGGGATTCTCCAGGCAAGAACACTGGAGTGGGTTGCCATTTCCTTCTCCAATGCATGAAAGTGAAAAGTGAAAGTGAAGTCACTCAGTCGTGTCCGACTCTGTGCGACCCCAGAGATGGCAGCCCACCAGGCTCCTCTGTCCATGGGATTTTCCAGGCAAGAGTACTGGAGTGGGTTGCCATTGCCTTCTCTGTCCTAATAGCCTAATTCTATACAAAAACTTGTATATATTTCCTCCTCCACACAAACTGAAGCACAAAATAGCACTTGCTCTTCTGCATCTTTCTTTTTTCATTTAGAAAATTTTATCCACGATAATCCTCATTTTTTATGGTTATGTGTAATTCTTTGTATGGATGAACAAAATTTACACCTTCCATTAATGATCATCAGGTTGTTTCAGTCTGTTGCTATCACAGACAATGTTGCAGTGAATAATCCTGTGAATATCTCATTTCTCAAAAGTGCAAGTATACCTGAAGGATGAAGTCACGAGGAAGAATATTGATGGGAATGACCGAAGTGCACTCCAGAGCACTCACGTCAGTCTTTCCCTTCACCAGCCATGTGTGAACAGGCCTGTTTCCCCACCCACACCAGCTCAGTGTCTTACCAGGTGTTCTTCAGCTTTGCTATTTTGATGGCTAATGCTTTAATTTGCATTTCTCTTGTTATGAGTATAATCGAACATCTAAAAAATACGCTTAAGAACCTTTTCTGTAAACTGTTGGTCCTCTCCTTTGCCCGTTTCTCTATTGGGCTATTGGTAAATGGGATATTAAAGGTTAGAGTGAACTGGATAGTGGGAAGAAAGAGTAGTTTTTTTTTTTTAAGATTTTTTTTGATGTGGACCATTTTAGAAGTATTTATTGTATTTGTTACAACAAATACCATATTTTGGTTTCGGTTTTTTTGGCCACGAGGCATATGGTATCTGAGCTCCCTGATCAAGGATCAAACTGGCAACTCCTGCACTGGAAGTTGAGCACTCAACCGCTGGCCCACCAGGGAAGTCCCATGAAATATATTTTAACGTTGATGGACTATATTCAAATTCTGCTTCAATCTTTTATCAGTTATGTAAATACTTTTGTGCTTCAGTTTCCTCATTTCTAAACTGATGATAACAATGCCTTCTTCACAGCACTCTAGGAAGGATTAAAAGAGATAACTAATGAAACACATTTAGTGCTTATTTAACCCTTAGTAGGTGCTCAATAAATCAGGTTTTTCCTTCTTTGACTTATGAAGATTACAATAAACGTTTTCATATTCCTAAGGCATCACATATAAGTTATCTGGGGGAAAAAGAAGGAAGAAAGAAAAAAAGGCATGGAGAGGAAGGAATCCAGGGTAGGACAAAGAGGACATATTTCTTGGCTTGAGCATCTTCAGTCCCTTTACATCTTGTTGCCCAGTATGCTTCTAAAACACTTGTTCCTCTGAAGATGATCAGGGAATACAGGCTAATTTTAATATTAGCACAAGCAAAACATAATTAAGCAAGTAAATCTGGCCAGATGCTCATTCTGTGTTACAAAGTCAATATGTAGTGTGGCTTTAAAAAGCCACTTGCTGCTTGGCATTATCTGGGGGGGTTCTTGGGGACTCACACAGAATCTTATAGTCAGCTCTCCAGAATGTTTGCTGTACTGACACAGAGCATTATTTCTTTTTGTTCGCAAAATAGCAAGAATGTCATCTTCTCGACTTTTCCTCTGGGCAGATGTGTGTTACTCTCCTGTGTATCACTGGTGCCTAGCTTGGTGCCAAGCACACAGGAGAGGCTGACTCAAAATGCATCGTGGACTGAACCTGTGCTTTTGAAATTTAATATGAGTCAAGGTTAAAACCCCAGATGAAGAATTACAAACATCTGTGACCTTCAGAAAGGACAGTGACGCACTCTTCTTCTCTATATCCGTTTAAATGCCAGTTTTGTCTGGAGAGCCATGAGTTTCAATGTTTTTTAGTTCACCACATTCTATTTTTAATTTCAAATTTCCTCTCTCTGACTCACCAAATGTGATCTGCTATACATTCATTTGAAGTAAAATTAATTGTAAATCTGTTTTGTGAATGCCTTAATATCTCATGAGGTAAATGCACAGCCTGGAAGGTGTTATGAAACCTGATGGAAAATCATACCCTGGAGACCCCAGGATGTGATATTTTGATAGCACCATAGGCAGTGAATGCTGAGGAGGACTTTCACATATTTTCTCTATTCCTAAGCATTTAAAACCTAGACAGCATATTAAAAAGCAGAGATATTACTTTGCCAACAAAGGTCCGTCTAGTCAAGGCTGTGGTTCTCCAGTAGTCGTGTATGGGTGTGAGAGTTGGACCATAAGGAAAGCTGAGTGCCTAAGAATTGATGCTTTCAAATCGTGGTGTTGGAGAAGACTCTTGAGAGTCCCTTGGATAGCAAGATCAAACCAGTCAGTCCCAAAGGAAACCAACCCTGAATATTCATTGGAAGGACTGATGCTGAAGCTCCAATACTTGGCCACCTGCTACAAAGAGCTGACTCACTGGAAAAGAGTCTGATGCTGGGAAAGATTGAGGGCAGGAGGAGAAGGGGGCGACAGAGAATGAGATGGTTGCATGGCATCATCAACTCAATGAACGTGAGTTTGAACAAACTCTGGGAAATAGTGAAGGATAGGGAAGCCTGGCATGCTGCAGTTCATGGGGTCACAAAGAGTCTGACAGGGCTTAGTGACTAACCAACAACAAAGCATTTAAAAATCAGTCGCTCTGTTCTCTGTAGGCCTAGGTCACAGTTTCATATGAGTGAACGTGGCCTGTGCTTCAGCCATGTAAGCTCTCCAAGCTAAGGATAAGAGGGGCTCAGAAGCCCCACCTTTACTTGCTGACCCTGGAGGGTACGAGCTCTGTGGTTCTTTAGAAAGAGCACACGCGTTACTGCAAAAAGCTCCTCTGGGCTTCTGCCAACTTGTCTCCTGGCCTATGGAGAGCTACTTTCTCTGTGTGTGCTGAAAAGCCACTTGCAGACCCCTCCTCTTTGCTTGTGCCCTGCCGCCTTTGTGGGGTGGGGGGAGCCGGGGTGGGGTGAGGTGAGGTCAGAAGGAGGGACCAGGAGGCTCCTCTTTGTGCCGGTGCACTCAGTTCTCTGAGGTCAGAGAGGCTGCAGGAATGAATCCCCAATCTCCTCCTGTTTTAACACACTTTAGCCTTAGGAATACTTGTCAGACTTGGCAGGAAGGTCACATGTATAGAGAACATTCCTGTCTGGGCTCTGAGCCCAGTGTGGAGCCCAGAGTGCCAAGTGAGATCACATTCAGTCCTCAACTCCAAAGATTTGCTGTTTGCGCATCGGACCCTTTGTCCCTCCTTTCCCCTTTCTCATTTTTATCCAAAATGGACTATCATTGCTGTTTTCTTCGGGGAATGTGCCGTAGAGTGAGCAAAGGCCACGTGTCCTGATGAATTTTGCCTCTTGCTTGCTGATTTGGTAAAGAAGTGTGGACTCAAGTTCATGGTGCCACTAGTTTGTGATTCAGTCTCAGGATACCCCTGTTCCTGGGCCCTGGAACCACGGGAAACTGAGTCAGCAGTGTCGGCCTCATTCAGTTTTGGGGCTTGAACATACGCTTCAGGATAGGAGCTCAGCAGAAGCTCTCACAAGGAAGAGCTTGCCAGGAGCTGGAGAGTGACTCAGCAGGGACTCAGGAAGCTCCATGCTAAACACTGAAGACCTGGCTTGTCAATCGCAGAGAAGATTATCTGAAGGAGTAGGCGAAGCTACAGGGATTGAGGAAAGGAATGAGGTAGTTCAGGCTGACAAACTGCTTCAGTCTCCTTGTTTCCTTCTTGCGAGTTGTAGTTTCAAAATCAGCAACAAAATTTAAGAGGTGTACATGTAATTTTTCAAGTGTTATGCAGCTGACATTATTGTTTGTTATTTGTGTAACTTGTTGGGTGACGTGAATTCAGTAGGATACAGTCAAGAGGCAGCTCAATTTTTCCTCCTACTGGTGCCCATAATCGCACTTGGTCAGACCTCTGTCCAAAGTGTCTTGAGTGCGTCTAGAGTAGCAATGAAGTTCTTTAATTTCTTGTTAACTTATTGGGGTCTCATATCATTTATTATAGCATTTCAGTAGTTCCTCTTGTGTTTTTCAAGTATTCATCATATCAAATAAAAATAGTGGAGGTTTAAGTTTTTCCTCTCTAACATTTATGCTTTTAATTTTATTTTCTTTCCTAAGTGTGTCTATTCCAGTGTAGTGTTAAATGAGAATATTGATAATGGATATTCTTGTCATGTGGTTTTGAAAAGCATAACTGAGGCTACAGTAAAATGCATGCTTTTATATGACACAGCTAGCAACATAAACTGCTCACATCTAGTCATCTCTCTTTTAAGAATCTATTCACATTAGAGTTTCAGACAATTTATTATTTATCCAGTTCTTCATAGTAGTATTATTTATCAGGTTCATTATAGTAGTATTTATAATGATGAAAAATTAGAAGAAATTTAAAATTAAATTAAATCTAAATTAACACTGAATTATGGTATATTCATATGATGAAATAAGGCTGAATTATTTATTAGCACGTAACAAATTACCCCAAAACTTAGTGGCTTAAAATAATATTTATTATCTCACATGATTTCTGTGGGTAACAAACCCAGGGACATCTTATCTGGATGGCTCTGCCCCAGGATATATCATGAGATTTTGGTCAAGTTGTTGGCCAAGCCTGTGGTCATCCGAAAGCTTGACTGGAGCTGTAGGTTCTGCTTTGCCGGTGGCTCCCATGCATGCTTGAAGAGTTAGTGCTGGTTGTTGGCTGGAGGTCTCAATTCCTCACCTCATGGACCTCTCCAGAGGTCTAGAGCTGTTCTCTGCAGCAAGTGATCCAAGAGAGAGCGAAGTTGAAACAGCGTCTTTTTTGAAGTCATGCTCTGCTTGTTTTCTAATATTCTATGTGTTGCACAGATCAGTCCTATTCATGGTGGTAGGGACCTCAATAGGGACATGAAACCAGGAGGCAGGAATGACTGGAGGTCATTGGAAAGGCTGGTCACTACAGTCTGAGCCCTGGCCTCCGATGATTCTCACCCTCACACATGCAAAATACAATCACCCTTTGACAAGGTCCTCAAAAGTTTCTTCCTGTTTCAGCCTCAGTTCCAAGTCTAGGGCCTCACCAGCTAAGTCAGGTGCTGGGGCAGATGAAGCTCTTCAAGAACAATTTCTACAGTATATAGTTCCTATGAAATGGAGTATTTCCTATCATACCAATAAACAAGGATGTCATAGCCATCAGGGATTCCAGCCCTCCAAATGTGAATTTCTGAGCCCAGGAATAACAATACCTGCTCTCCTGCAGAGTCAACCACTCTCCACCGTGAGCACTGGCCCCAGATAGCTGAGATGCATATGAAAGGAATGAGTCTTGCATCTTCCCATACATAGAAAAGGGCTAAATTCCTTAACTTGAGGTATCTGGCTTCCTTAATTAACAATAATCTTTTGATGTTGAGACTACTTGCCCCTTATTACAAGCTTGCCTTTCTCCTCCCCACAGCCTCCTCAGAACAGTTCTCTCAGGGTTACTTGAGCTGCTATCTCCTGGGCCTGAAGTCCTAAAAATTCCCACCAAATAAAACATAACTCTCAGCTTCTAGGTTGTGACTGTTTTTTAAGCCAGCATTCCAAGTACAGTTCCTCTCAATGTGAAGACCTGTGGATTACAGAGGCAGGTTACTTGCCCCCTCCCACACCTGATATATACTGGTGGGATAGCCTTTAAATAATATTACAGATACTCCCATTCAAATGGGGAGAACAGGAGGCACACAGAAGTCACTGATTCATAGAAATCCTAATATCCAGCTAAGTAAATATGGAAAAGTTCCTTAAATAGGACTTGGGTCCACTCTTTCCTGGGAATGATTCTCTATAGCTCCTGGTTCTACCCTCTGAGCTCTCAGTTCTGCCCTCTGATTTGTCCTTCCTGTTCCATTAAAGGTAACCCATGATTTGTAGCTTAGAGATAGTCTTATCCTACTTCCTGCCTCTCAAAGTTTGACCTTCTGAAGGTCTCTTTTCACTTTGTATGGTTTCTGTCCATGCAGCCCACCCTGATAATGTTTCTGCCAATATTAATTAAAAAAAAAAAAAAAACCCAACTCTGTAGGTTACCTGCAACAGGGCAGTTAAGTGGAGTTTATTCCATTAGTTAAAAGCCACACCATAAATCTCTTCAGGGTAAGCCCTTTTCTACCTTGGGTTGTTGAAACTGCAGAGGGACAATGTCCATAAACTTTCAGAAGCCCTAGAGTTCTCTGAAGTACTACCTTAGATTTTCCTTAATCACTAAATGAGATTTTTACAGTCACAACCTCAACTTCATCTTTAGACCATGTTTTCTTGGAAGAGCCCTGGATTTGATCTTTGCCTGGAAGCTATTTACAATTTTAGCATTTTCTGTCATCTGGAAAGTTTCAGAAGCAGAAAGTCTTGACTCCTTTTTATTGAATAATTCTTCCTTCAGCTTATCTCTCCTCTTACATTTTGCTATAAGAAACCAAGAAGTACTTTCAACACTACCTGGAAATCTCCTTAGCTAGATCACTTAGCTCATTAGATATATTCCTCCCCACCCCCCGTATCTTTGCATATGACAGTTGCTAAATTTTCTGTCATATCTAACAAGAATCTCTTATCTTTTAGTTCCCAGTAATATTTTCCAGATTTTCCTGAGTCCTTACCAATGACATCCCTGAAGGTCATTAGGCTTCTGCTAAGTTTCTTCAATGTACCTTGGGCTTTTACTTCTGAGTCTTCCCTGTCATAAAGGCACTCCCACATTTTAGTGGTTTTGTTATGATAGTGCCCCACATCTGATACCAAAGTCATAATTATTTATATGCAACATTATTCCAAAATATAGATATTTAAAATAATGAATATTAACTCCCACAATTTCTGTGGATCTGAAAGCCAGGAGCAGATTAGCTTGGTGAGTCTGTCTCAGTCTCTCATGTGGTTACAATCAAGGTGTCAACCAGAGCTGCAATCATCCAAGCACTTGACTAAGTGGGAGGATCTACTTCCATGGTGACAAACTCAAATATTAATATCTAGCAAATTGGTGCTGGTTATTGGCAGGAGACCTCAATTCCTCACCACCTGGACCTCTCTGAAGTGGATGACTGGAGTCCTCATTACATGTCACCTGGCTTCTCCTATACTGAGTCAAACCAAAAACGGTTTGAAAACTGCAAAATCTTTTATGACATAGTCTTGGAAATCAAACTGTTTTTCTGAAGTATCTTATTGGTTACGCAGGTCACCTCTGTTCAGTGTGAAAAAGTACTGCATAGGGTCACGAACACCAGGAGGCCGTAATCACTGGGGTCGTCTTGGAGGCTGGCTACCACACGTTTTATATAATTATGTTAGATATCTAAAATAAGGTATTTGAAAAACCTTAATAATTGGTTAAATGAAAGAAATTCATTTAATTTAAGTTATTAAAAATAACTTTTATATTAATTATCTGGGTATGCTTCTTCATGCAGAAAAGATAGAGCAGAAGGAAAACAAAAATCTTAGCATTCTTTATTTCTAGATGAGTGGATTTTGAATTTTAAAGTTTCTTTTTTTTTTTTTTACTTTTTTGTGTATCTTTGAAGCACAACACTAGTGTATAGAAACAATTTTATAATGGACAAACTCATGAATTTTGAGGGTACAAATTAGAATAATGATTTATAATTTTTGTTCCTTTAAGAAACAACATAATCTTCCCTTAGTTTAAAAATGAAAATTTTTACACTCTTTAAAAATATTAATGATAATTTTAAATGGTTGGAGCTGTTAACTTCCAGTTTGGCAATTGATGGTTTATTAAAAGAAAAATCAGGAGTTCCCTGGTGATCCAGTGGTTAGGGCTCCACGCTTCCACTGCAGGGGGCACAGGTTTGATCCCTAGTCAGGGAACCAAAAACACACAAGATTTGCAGTTAGGCAAAAAAAAATTTTTTTTTAATCATACTGCCAAATTTTAAGTTAATATTTGTATTAGCACACACAGATCATGTGTGTATGCATGCAACATGAGTGTGTTCAATAGTAAAAGGGAGAAAAAGACTTCTTTAAAGGTCATTCCTACAAGTCATTGCTCAGTAAAATATTCTTTGGGCTATTTAAATTCAGTACTAATTTACAAGTATAAACTTTTAGATTTTTCTCTTTCATTTGAACACCTTCCTCCACAATTTCTCCTAAAAAGATGAAGTTTAAAGATTCCCGTAAGATTATTTGAAATAGAAAGACAAAGCAAAGTTTAAAAATCAAGCTGTAGGTGAACTTCTAAAAATATACCAGACTTGAGATTTTTTTGAAGCTCTTTCTGAAAATTAATGCAGAAGTTATTTTCTTTCTTTTGGATGTGAGGATAGTCCATATTCATGAAGCTTAGGATGCTGGAAGCTTTCCTAATTATTCTGTATCCACTCAGATCAGAGCCACCGTAGCTGTTTGTAAAGTTTCATTGTACAAAGGTGTCCACTGAGGGCTGGTGGTGCTGAAATTCCAGCTCACACGTCCTTGTCCAGCCGTGAGGGGAAATGTGGCTTTCCCCTCCTGTTTAACAAAATGTCTCCAGATGGGCTAAGAGTGAATTCTATCACTCTTTTGTATTATGAGCCCTAGGAAAACTTAGGCATTTTATTCAAATTACCAAAAATGATACTAAAATATAGGGAGTGAGTAGAGACTGAAAGGAGATAAAACAGTTAAGGATTTGGTAGCCAATTATAATAGGTTCCTGAACTCACATGGAGTATGAAAAAATGTTCAGAATTTTCAGTATCATTTTATTTGGTTTCATCTTTCCCCATTGCCCATCTTTTGGATAGAATGTACTGGAAGAGTAGGAGGGGACAATTTCTTTTTCTTTCAGGTGCTACTTGTCTTTCCATTTTCATGCTAGCAAAGCAGGGTTCAGTACAACAGAAACAGAAAGTCTCAGAAGAGATGGGAATTTAAAGCCACCAGTCTGCTAGGAAGCAACCTTGTTTCCTCATTTCCGTGGGAACAAGAATTTGTCGGGATCTGTAGACAGTACAGAAATCCATGACTCTGCTGTTGCTGCCTTCTGTCTGTGTCCAAGGAAATGGATTTCAGATCCTTCTTCCATTTGATAAAGGAGGCATACCGGCCACTTCTTTTCCATGCCTTTCTGACTGCTATTCTTTCACTGACTACCATGTTATTTTATATTATGTTTGGTCATGGTTCTCCTTAGAGTCCAAGCACTCTAGTTCCAGTCTGTAACTGGAAAGTCCACAGACATCATCTAGCCAAAACCAAATACATAGCATGTAAGGGAAAGGAGTTCTGGAGAAGTGACACTGAGGCCAAGATAGGTTAGCACTCAGGTTTGCAGCTCCCAGCCCAGAATGTTTCATATCCACTTTGCTTTCTCCTTGTAGTATGTTCATTTCAGTCAATAGCATTTACTGAAATAGCATTCTGCATTTCTCATATCTCACCGGCTATTTGGGGCACAGACATCATGCACCCCTAGGCACAAGTGCCTCAGCCCGTGTTTACTCCTTCAGCCATAAACAGCTCTTCTTACATAAATCATTAGCACCAAGGGCTGCCTACTACTCAACAGTTACGTTTAGATGTGTTTGAATCCCATTTGGGCCATAAGTCAGACGTCAGCTATAATATCCTGTAATAGCACATAATATTTTATCTGTTTGGAAATCTCATTACAGGTAGACCTTGTTTTATTATGCTTTGTTTTATCGTGCTTCACAGACACTGTGGTTTTTTGTTTTTGTTTTTTACAAATTGAAGGTTTGTGGCACCCTGCACTGACTAAGTATATTGGTGCCATTTTTCCTATAGCATTTGCTCACTTTGTGTCTCTGTGTCACATTTTGGCAATGTTTCAGACTTTTTCATTATTATTATATTTGTTAAGGTCATCTGTGACCAGTGATCTTTGTTACTGCTGCTGCTGCTGCTAAGTCGCTTCAGTCGTGTCTGTGCAACCCCATAGACAGCAGCCCACCAGGCTCCCTGGTCCCTGGGATTCTCCAGGCAAGAACACTGCTACTCACTAAATGTTCAAATGATTGGTTTTTTTTTTTTAAGCAATGATGTATTTTTAAAGGATATACTTTTTTTAGATGTATGCTATTGCAAACTTAATAGACTGCAATATAGTGTAAACACGACTTTTATATGCACTGGGAAACAAAAAAATTTGTGTGACTCACTTTATTGTGATACTCAGTTTATGGTGTTGGTTTGGAACTGAAGCTGCACTATGTTTGAGGTCTGCTGATACGAGAGTGTTGGGCCTTCCTTTCAACAACCTCTTTTTCCACTTTATTATTTTTTTAAACTTTTTATTTTGTCGTGAAAGTTGCTCAGTCATGTCTGACTCTTTGCAACCCCATGGACTACATATAGTCCATGGAATTCTCCAGGCCAGAATACTGGAGCGGGTAGCCTTTCCCTTCTCCAGGGGATCTTCCCAACCCAGGAATCGAACCCAGGTCTCCCACATTGCAGCTGGATTCTTTACCAGCTGAGCCACTAGGGAAGCCCAAGAATACCGGAGTGGGTAGCTTATCCTTTCTCCAGGGGATCTTCCAGACCCAGGGATCGAACTGGGATCTTCTGCATTACAGGTGGATTCTTTAAAAACTGAGCTATCAGGGAAGCCCTTATTTGTATTGGGGTATAGCCAATTAACAATGTTGTGATAGTTTTAGGTGAACAGAGAAGGGACTCAGCCATACATATGCATATATCCATTCTCCCCCACCTTTTCTTTCACTTTAAACTATACTGCGTCTCTATTTATGTGAAAATCTCCCCAGGATCAATCCGCAACGGTGTTTTCTCCCCCTATTAAAAGTGTGACATAAATTATAATTCAGTTGATACTTGTTTATTCATAGTTTATGATTAGTTTTTAAGGTGGTCTTTAAAAACTTAAACTCATGTGTTAGGATATTTCATAGCATTCTTAGGAAAAAACACACCAAACATCTGATTTGATAATGTGACTGTGCCAAGTAGCTTGGCATTTCTCTAGATTAGGGGTTTAGAAGGTTGGCAGGTTTCAGACCCTATTTTGTTTTAGGAAGAAACAGGTTTCATTAACAGGATGAACACAGGAAACTCAGCGGGTAGAGTAAAAGTGAAATTTTTGTTTAGACTCTGCTTATAAAAATGGAAGCCTGTATTCCAGTGTTTGGGAAGCACGTGAATCTGAACATGGCAGGATCTAGGATGACCTGGGCTCTTACAGTGCCTGAGTGACATCATTACTGGAACCAATGATCTTTATGGAGTCATTTGGATGTTAATGTAGACAGGGCTGACTGTCTGTTGATTTCAAGGTGTAGCTGGTGGGTTGTTTTGTCTTCAAATAGACATCCTTGATGTCACATCATTACTCTTGTTTATCTTGTCCTCCTAAACCTTCAGGCCCAAGCAGCCTGTTTTGGGGAGAGCTGCCAGCCTGTACTCCTGATGGCACTCAGGGCCTCCCACCACGTGTAGGAGCCCTGGGTGGGTTCCAAAGTGACAGGAGACCTTTGTGTTCACTGTCAGTCCTCAATCTTAAATAAAGACCACTTCAGAAGCATTAGGGGAGAACCACAGCAGGACTATCCTGAGAACCTGAAAAAGTGGATTCCTCCAAGACTACCCTCAACATCAGCAGTCCAACAGGATTTATTCCTTTTAATTTCCAAGATTTCTAAAGCATGAAACCCGGTACTACCCCTTCATCAAGATTGGATTTAGGCAGTATGACAGTGTGCTTTGATCAATGGAAATCTTGTGAGCAGACAGGTAACCTGCAAATGGCATTTGATGATGAAAACAACTGAAAGAACCAGACTGTGTGTAACCAGATTTTGTAAAAAATGGAAGTATAGTTGATTTATAATGTGTTAGTTTCAAGTGTACAGCAAAAGAATATATACACATTCTTTTCAGATTCTTTTCCATTATAGATTATTATGAGACATTGAATATAGTTCCATTGTGCTATAAAGTAGGTCCTTGTTGTTTATTTTGTAAATAGCTGTGTGTACCTGTTAATCCCAAATTCCTAGTTTATCTTCCCCCTCCTCAACTTTTCCCTTTTGGTAGCCATAAATTTGTTTTCTACGTCTGTGAGTCTGTTTCTGTTTTGTAAATAAGTTCATTTGTATGATTTTGTTTAGATTCCACATGTGAGTGATATCATATGATATTTGATGTGTCTTTCTCTGTCTGACTTACTTCATATAGTCTGATCATCTCTAGGTCCACCCAAGTTGCTGCAAATGGCATTATTTCATTCTTTTTTATGGCTGATTAATATTCCATTGTATGTATGTATCACATCTTTTTTATCTATTCCTCTGCTAATGGATACTTAGGTTGCTTCCATATCTTGGCTATTGTTAATAATGCTGCCATAAATATTAGGGTGCTTTCATCTTTTCAAATTAGAGATTTTTATAACTAGCTTTTGGATTAAATATTGACCAACTTTATTATTTGTTTATTTGTTCAATGAATGCATCGTTCATTCAGCTAACACTCGGTCAGGGCTTACTTCAGTGATCTGTCATCAAAGGACCTGAACTCTCTGCACCACAAATTTCACAAATGAGCTGTTAGATTCTGGTCAGAACATACGTTTTATTTTGATACAGATGAGAGCATTTGTGATTACAGTGATGTCTGGTCTCTAAAGTTGAACGGGTCCTGTTGATGGAGAGTGGGACAAAAACTTGCTACAAGGGACAGCAACTAAGAGGAACAGTAGAGTCGGTGGCCTGAGAGACCATTTCTGGGTCACAGAAGATCTTTGACTCTGAAAGGATATGAAAAAGTATGATCAGGGTTGGAAACAATTTTTCTTCATCAGCAATACTGCTCTGAAGGGTGACCAAGTGAAGACCGCAACAACTGAGTTTTATAAACTTTATAAAGATTGTTCTCCTTTGGGAGTGATCTTGGTAATTTGCTGCTAACTTCTTCAGCTCACAGTCTAAGCTATACACAGATAATTATAATGAAGAGGAGTTAAAAAAATGTTGGGGTTGGAGAATAGGGGAAGTTTATTTTTAAGTCACAAAAGGGCAGAAAGGGAAATTCAGGGATGTGATCAAGGTTAGCAAAGTCCGTTCTGGGCTGAGAAAATGCCAGACTGGTGGCAGATGGTTAACATAAACAAGAACCTTGCCTTCTCCCCTATTCGTTTACGTACCTTTTCAAATCATTGATGTGGATAGAAAAGGATTAATGTGCATTCTCGTCTTAAAATAGTTTATTATTGTACTTAATAATTTAGTGCTCCAGTTGTACCAGTTGCAGGCCAGTGGGGCCTCTCTGACCTGTTGCTTAGGTTCTGGCACCATGCTGCAGTTAGTTCCCCCTTCCATGAAAGAATACCGAGTGCTTGTGTAGATCACAGGGCCACAGTAGATGCTATGCTTTCCAGACTCCCTTGCAGCCAGAAATGACCATACGACTCGGTTCAGGCCAATAGCACGTGAACAAAAGTTACGTGAGCCACTTCTGAGCCATCTCTTTAGAGACAAAGCCACTTCCTCATGCCCTCTCTTCACCAGACATGAAGGCAAGCCCACTTCACGTCTGTGGATGATGGTAATACCCCAGGAGATGGGGAAGTAACAGGATGTTACAGGATGTGAGGAGCCTGGATCCCAGAATGGGAGCAGCCCTGCCTTAACAGCTCTGTGCCACTCACTGCTGGACTGCTTCAGGAGAAAATTTTTAATTTAAGGCTATCTATTTTATTCTTTCTTTGTTACAGCAGCTTCACTTGAAGTCTATCGCAGTTCTCAAAGACACAGTGATGTTAAACTGCAGGGTATGTTCAGAGAAAGCGTCGTGACTGGAGTGTGGTTAGGGAGTGGTGGGAGGTGGGGCAGAAAAGGCAGGACTTAGTATAGTTTCGTGTCAGGAAATCATGGATGGGCTTGTGTCTCACGACAGAGGACGTGATGGGCTGGGAAGGGTCCATCTTGGTCTTAGTTGTGAGGTCTGTCCTCTTCTCCATAGAGAATCCTGCCTCCAAAACAAACAGCAAATGACACTCAGCACCGGCCTCTCACAGCCTGGATCCTGAAACACTGGCCACACATTGTCATACACCACGCCCCTGCTCTTCCTCCAGACCTCCCAACTTCTCATTTTGTGATTTATCTTTGAGTCAATACCTTTATCTTGCCCCCTGAATTTCCTCTGTGAACAAGCTGTGCGGTCTACATCTTGCCTTGTGCCCTGCCCTCTGCAGAGACCCCCACTGAATACACGCCAGACCCGGGGCCACACTTCAGTGGAGCACTGCAGAAACTTACCACCTTTTTGTCAAATCTTACAGGAAAAATTAATGGGAGAATTTCTCCATCCATGTTCAATTTTGCTGCTCTCTTGTTAATGAATTCTCCTATGTTTACTTCCTACTGGCTGTGGTTGACAATTTGGAAAATTACTTTAGAAAAAATATGGATTTTAAAAGTCTTATTTCCAATATTCAGGAAAACAGCACTTTTTTTTTTTTTTAACTTTCGTTTCAAACTCTTTGACCATTCCAGTCCCAAGAATCTTCTACATACAATCAGAATTCCTTTGTTTGGTGAGGTTGAATGTCAGCTTTCTGTGTTCCTGCAAAGTTAAACATTCATCGTAGCCCCAGATCATTGCTAAGTCCATTTCCCCTGGTAGATTTGCTCTCTACCCCATCCTTTCCCCTGGGAGACTGACATGTGTAGACCGCATTAATAGGCTCCCTTGCCCACCAGCTACCAGGAGGATTCAGACAATTGGAGACCCTGGAGGGAGACCAGAGGTTGTAAGGAAAGTGCGATCGAGGTGTCTGTCCTCTATGGTCCCTCCCTTCTGGGTTGCGAAGGGTTGGCTGCAGAGTTGGGTGCATCCCCTTGCCAGAGCACACGGCAGCTCTGAGACGGCCAGACCAGGTCTCAACACAGCTCTTCTCTACGTAAATGATCCCTCCCTTCTGTTTTGTTTTCTAATAGCATGGGCTCCTCACCGCTGCTTTCTTGCCTGGAAAACCCCAGGGACGGGGGAGCCTGGTGGGCTGCCATCTCTGGGGTCGCACAGAGTCGGATATGACTAAAGCGACTTAGCAACTCAGCAGCAGCATCTTCCCTCACTGGTTTCTCTGACTCTGCCCTTCACTTCTGTAAATACCCTTATTACACTGTCCTCAGGGATCTAGTTTCACTGTACCATCTGTTTCCTGCTAGAAAGCTGACTGAAACAGTGATTAAACTAGGGTTGTCTATAACACACCATAGTACATGTTCACTGAGAGGGGGCTAGTGCCTTAGATGTGCTCACTGGGTCTAAATTATCTGATTCTAACCAGTGCCCCAAGTTCAGCTCATATATTTTTGGTTATTTCTTCAGGTCAAAGGATTAGTTCATCCAGCCTACTGTGGGCGTGGCCTGAGAACACATGCTGCTACAGACACAGGGAGCAAATGTCTCTCTTCCCCATAGAGTTCTCTTTCCCCAGGAACTTTGTTCTTTCTCTCTCCCTCCTTGCCTCTTTTATCCATTCATCCACCCATCCATCCATCCATACACCCATCCACCCACCCAGTCACCCACCCAGTCACCCATCCACCCACCCATCCATCCATCTCTGTGTGTGTACAAACACATACATACATGTGTAAATATAGAATTCCTTTTTCTGAGGCACTTGAAGGTAAATTACATATGGTGTTTTCCCTTTAAATATTTCAGTGTGTATTACCTAAGAATAGAATATTTTCTTACATAACCGTGGTACAGTATCAACTTCATAAACTTACATTGATGTAATCTTTCATCTAATCTGGCAGCTGTATCCTGATTTTGTCAGTCAATCTAATAATGTTCTTTCCAGCACTTCATTCTCCTCCACAGGATTCAGTGCAGGGTTGGGTACTGCATTTTGTTGTCATGATCTTTTGGTCTCCTTTAGCCTGAACAGTATCATAGCCTTTTGTCGTCTTTTATGACATTGACATTTGAGAAACAGTCTCCCCTCCCATCCACGCACCATTCTTTTTAAAAATAGAACAGTCATCATGTTGTGTTTGCCTGATGCTTCTTGGTGATTTTACTGGGGTTATGCATTGCTGGCCACGATGCTGCACTGGTGAAGTTGTGTCCTTCACGGGCTAATGTGTTAGGAGACGCACACTATTCACTGGCGGAGGTAATTCTGATCTCTGCTACATAATTATTAGGTTTTATTTTCTCCCTTGAATGCATAAGCAGTTCACGAGGAGACACTTTAACACATACAAGTGTCCTGCTCTTCATCAAAACCTCCCCCTGGATTGAAAATCCATGGGTGCTTCTTGCTGATCTACTCTCCACTCTGTGGCTGTACAATGATAATGTTCCCTCTCCAGCTCTCCCCGCACACTGGCTGTTTGGCCCTCAGCTTTCAACTGTAAGCAGAGTAACCTTCTCCTCTATTTATGCATATGTCTTTTAAAATCAGTGATATGGATTGATTTTTCAATCCCGTTTTCCAAGAGTTTATTATTGTACTTAATGTGCAGGTGCTCCAGTTGTACCATTGCGAAGACTTTGAGCTGCTTCCCAAGTCCTTGTAACATGCCCCATTATCTTTTGTGCGCACTTCCTTTCTTTCTTTCTGGCTTAACATGTTCCAGGCTCGTCTTGTACTGACCCTGCCCTGGTCTTCGAATCAGCCATTTTTCTGAGTAGTCCTCGTCAGTATTTGTGAGGAGTAGGAGACACCACTATCTGGACCCTGCGTGTGCTTACTGTTGCTGCTGGAGTGTATCCCCTTTTTGATACTTTCATTAGGGAGAACTGGGAAATACAAGCAAGAATATGCACTATGCATACATATACACACACATTAGTACCCATACATGCATACCTAAAGGTGTATATACATTTTTCACGTATCTGTTTCAGAAATTCTGGAGTTAGCACACAAAGTTGTGGAGTCCAAAGCCTGCAGGGCAGGCTGGTGGGCTAGAGGCCCAGCAAAGAGCTGATGTCACAACTCCAGTCAGAATTCCTTTGCCATTGGGGAACCTCAGTCATTTTCTCTTATGGCCTTCAACTGATTGGATGAGGCCCACCTACATTCAGGAGAGTAATCTGCTTTCTCAAATTCTACTGATTTAAATAGTAATCATTAATCTCATCTAAAAAAACACCTTCATAGTGACATCTAGACTAGTATTTTATTTGACCAAATATCTGGGTACTGTGGCCTAGCCAAGTTGGCACATAGAACTATCATACTTACTGTGCTGTGTGCTAAACACACTGGGGAAGTCCCTTTTGGGAGAAGGCGATGGGGAGGTGGCCTTTCAGGGCCCTCAAGAGGTGGTTCCCACTGATACATCTCCTGGCTCCTTTTCCAGTGCTCAGGTTGGGGACCAGGACACAAGCTGGAGAAGTGCTTTCAAATCCTCCCCTCCCTCTACACTATACACTTCCTCTTAGCCAAATAAGGCAAAGAAATACATACTTCTTTTTTTTTCTTAAGTTCGGAGATGGAGAGTCGCTGCTGATATGAAGGGTTCCCTAGGAAATTTTATCTCAAAGTACATGGTCACAGTACTCCTCAGATAAATGCGTCTCTCTTGGGTCAGGAACAATGTTCCAGATAACTGGGTCTCCCATGGCCCAGGTTCACGCCTATCTGTTTTGTGCTGCTGTGTCAGTTTTGATTCAATAGAAGCATTTCATTCTGCAGAGACAGTGGGTAGCAACTGTTTGATCCTTGACCAGAGATAACCCTGGAGAGGGTCTGTCTTACATGCTGGGAAAGTTAAGCGAAACAGCTTTTGCAGAATCCTTGAGAGAGAAAAGGGCCTTGGTTGCAGCCTAAAGAACACTCTGGAGACCTGCCCACGTGTTTTCGTCCTGTCAGACTCTTCAGTGCTCAGTGTGTAACTGGAATTGTTAAGGTGGGGCAGGGGGATACTTCTGCCCATGTGCTTACTTCTGTATACACTCAGAGGGGCTCACGGCTATAGCCGGGCTGCAGCTTTTCTGTGTCTTTCAGGCATCATGGTGACCCACAGTGGGCAGTCTGGGCTGGGCATTCTTCCAGGGCCTGGAGCAGTGGGGCAGGTCCACCTTGTCACCTACTTGGGGAAAAAGAGCTGTAGAAGAGGAAGAGAGGAGAGAGTTTAGGAAAGCTTCTGCAACTGTGGTGAAGGTGAGAGGGAGTGAGGCTGAGGATAAAATGTGTTTGCCCACTGCTAGCGTGCTCTCCCGAGAGCCAAGCCTGTCACCTCACTGCCCCTAGAGGATCAGGTAGTTCAGCATCTGCAGCCCAGATTCTGCACCTCTCTCCTTCAATCACAGTTCCTCAGGACATGGCCCACACTTGCTTCTGATGGGTGCTGTCCAACCTGGCTCTAGGTACCTTTCCAGACCCTCTACATCCATAACAATACACGTTTACTGCACCGTATATTCTCTATCCTGCAGACATACCCTCTTCCCTCAGGCCATCCTGGCTTTGATTGTGCTTCCCTTTCCTATAATGTCCTTCCACACCTTCATCTGGTCAATGTCTCTTCTTCAAGACCGAGTTCAACCTCACTCCTCCACATCACCTTCCTGACTTCCTTCCCTAACACCTTCTCTGTGTTCTATGGGATCTGGGTGTGACCTCCCCTGGCTGTAATTGTTTAGGATGATGTCGGCTACTCCCTACGTGTGTGTATTTGTCACCTGAGAGACGCCTCAAGACCTTAAGCCTGTTGGCTCACCACAGCCACTCAGTTGCACCCTGCACCCCACCCTGTTCACAGCCTAGAGCTGCAAAACCCTCTCTCCTGCAGCTCCTGCTGGGGACCCTTGCACCTTCTCACTTCCCACCTTGCCCTCGTCCATGGCCTGGTCCTCTTGTCCTAGATCAGTGGCTGGCTAAGTGTCTTTTCTCCATGACTAAGCACAAACTTTAATTCCTGTTGGTTCTTACCTTTTGATGGTGATTGCTTTGGCTTCCTCCAAATAACAACTGTGTTCATTCCCGTCTGGCCCCCAGTATGGGCTTCCCAGTATGCTCCTCCTTCCTGCTGGGGGGCCCTGACCCCCGAGAGGCAAACTAGGCACCATCATGTGGCCAGCACTGGGGTTCGGAATAGCGTGGTGTCTTCCTCTGTATGGCAGCTGCACAAGGTCTGCCATGTAGAAGGTATCAGTGCTCACGGTGTAGTCAAGAAATACATCTGGATGCTTTCACATGATGTTACTTAATATAAAACTGTTAACAGTACTTACCTCAGGGGAATTATTACAGAGAGTTCAGAGAAGAAAAGAGAAATTAAAATTTTTCATTCCATACCATTTTCCACCGTTAGATTTTTTTTTTACTATGACTATATTTTTTAATTAATTTTATTTTATTTTTATCTGCACTAGGTCTTTGTTGCTGCGTGCAGGCTTTCTCTAGTTGTGGAGAGCAGGGGCTACTCTCTAGCTGTAGCGCGTGGGCTTATTGCGATGGCTTCTCTCGTGGAGCATGTGCTCTGGAGCGTGTGCGCTTCAATGGCTGTGGCACGCACGCATACTTGCCCTGCAGTATGTGGACTCTTCCTGGATTAGGGATCGAACCCATGTCCCCTGCATTGGCAGGCGGAGTCTTAACCACTGGACTACCAGAAAAGCTCCCATGACTGTGTTTTAGTAGCTGTACCAAGACAGCCATATCATCAAATGGAACCTGTGCTTCCTGTATTACTTTGCTAGGACTGCCATAACTGGGTGGCTTAAGCAATGGATATTTACTTTCACACAGTTTTAGAGTCTAGAAGTCTGAGATCAAGGTGTCGGTAGGGTTGGTGTTTTCCTCTTTCCTTGGCTTGCAGATGGCCGCCTTCCCACTGTGTGTCCAGATGCTCTTCCCTCTCTGCGTGCCTGTGTCCTAATCTCCTCTTAAAAGCACAATGGTCATATTGCATATCGCCTCCCTCTTATCTGTAAGGACATTGTCTCCCAGTACAGTCACATTCTGAGGTGTGGGGGTTAGGACTTCAGCCTGTGAATTTGAGGGGACACGATTCAGCCCACAACACTTCCTGATAGGTATAAACTCCTCCCATGGGGGAGGACCATAATGCCCTCCTCCTGCCTCTAGCCTACCCTGACCCACTATCAATCACTCAGTCATGTCTGACTCTTTGTGACCCCATGGACTGCAGCTCACCAGGCTCCTCTGCCCGTGGAATTCTCCAGTCCAGAATACTGGAGTGGGTAGCCACTCCCTTCTCCAGAGGCTCTTCCTGACCCAGGGATCAAACCGCAGGTCTCTGGCATTGCAGGCAGATTCTTTACCATCTAAGTCACCAGGGAAGCCCCTTCATTATCAGTAGCAGTACCAGTCCCCACCTTCCTGCTCCCTGGAAGACCATCCAGCGCTCTCATTTGTTCTGATGAAACTAAGCCAGCCTAGTGTTTATTCTCCATTCTGGTTACACCCCGAATCCTCTAGGAAGATTTACAGATTCTGATGTCAGGGTCCTACACTCAAAGGTTTGCATGTGGTTGATCTGGAAACAGTGGGGGCCTTAGAGTTTTTAGAGTTCCTAGGTGGATCTAACATACGGCCAGGTTGGTCATCATGGACGTAGCCCCTCTCTGTAGAATGTAGCTCCTTCTGTTAGGTCTGTGGAGGCAGAGGTGCGTGTGTGCTCAGTTGTGTCCGACTCTTGCGACCCCATAGACTGAGCGCACCAGGCTCCTCTGTTCAAGGAATTTTCCTGGCAAGAATACTGGAGTGTGTTGCCATTTCTGCCTCCGGGACTCTTCCCAACCCAGGGATTGAACTGTATCTTCTGCATTGGCAGACAGATTCTTAACTGATGAGCTACCAGGGAAGCCAGGTCTGTGCACGTGGATATAAATTCAAGGTAAATGCAGGAGCTGCCGTGTTCTCTCTGCTGCAGGTGTTGGTTTGACACAGGTGGAAGCTATGACCGGGTACAAGATTTTGAGGCAGAGCCTGAAAGTCATCTCTGAATTTGGTCTAGCCTGTGTCTTAGAGAGTAAATAGTGGAAATCCAGAAATTCCACTATTATCTTTATAGTGCTAACATTTAGTAGCATCTTTATAGTGCTAATATTTAGTAATGAAATTGTAGGTGCTTGGTAAAAATTTGTTGACTAAACAAACAAGGAGGGGAGTAACACGTGAATGAATGAATGGTCGCTGCCCAACCATGCAATGCTATTCACTAATTTCTTTATAAATGTCTCCCATGTATAGAGTCTTTGGGTGATTCTGGGTGAATAATTCTTTTCCTCTCCCCTTTTCTATACAGCTAAAGACACCACTTGTAACACTGTTGCTTTAGACAGGGTCCAAGGCCATCCATTATGTAACAGCTTTCTTTAACTTTATTGTGTTTTCCTTGACTTTGGCTATGATTTTTGGCAGCTTCTTGGGTCAAGAAGCACAGTCTGTGCAGTTTTTACCCTTTCTACTTGCAGTTTCTCAAGCCTAAACTTTCCTCTGATTTTGGTCCACTTTGGAATACTTTCAGACATTTAAAATTTTGTTTTCCATTTTGTTCAGTTTTTACTATGTATCTGCTAGGGACTTGCATGACTGCTTTACTTCTCCCCTACTAGTGAACCAACCAATATCTAAACTTTTTGATAAGTAGCCACAACTAAACATTTAATAAGCATATGCTCCAAGCCAGGCACTGGAATAAACTTGACATGAATTATTTTATTTCATTCTCAAAATGATCCTATTCTGTGGTTCCTACTACTGTCCCACTTCACAGGTATGAAGACTGAGGCTCAGGTTTTAGAGTTTACTCAAGGTCGCATAAGTTAGCTCTCAGAGCCCTGCTTGTGTCTTAGCTACCACAGGAAACTCTTTTTTAGAGGAAAAACCACCCTAGAACCCACATAAAGTTATAATTTTATTAATTTAGTTTATAAACAATTGACTTACAAATTACTATAGATACAGTTTACAGATAATGGATTCACAAAGCTCTCCAAACAGTCCTTCACGGTAGTTTTGGAATTTGTGTTATGATGCTGACTTTGGATTGAGCTACTGTTGTGCAAGTTGATTTATCTATCACTTTACAAACATCTTGGTGTGGCTCACCTTACACCAGTTGCTTTTGTTAGTTTTACTTCCAGCAGGAACTACAGAGCTCATAAGTTTATAAATGATGAGATACCATTTTGTACCCACTAGAATGACTAAAATGAAATATATTGATAATAATACCAAGTATGGATGGAGATGTAGAATACCTGGAATTCTCATGCCAGGCTAGAAGACTTAGAAATGGTGTGTTATTGAGCAATTTGACTCTTTTCCATCATGTTTGTGCATCATTTTGATAAATATCCATTGCTCTAATTTTCCACATTAACATTTTATAAAGGAAAAATCATATGGTCATCTGAAAATCAAAATCATCTACCAAAACTCATCAATAACATCACATGTAACCATGAACAGTGGAAAGCATTTTATTACAAATCAGGAAAGGTAAAATAGATGATACCACCCTTATGGCAGAAAGTGAAAAAGAACTAAAGAGCCTCTTGATGAAAGTGAAAGAGGAGAGTGAAAAAGTTGGCTTAAAGCTCAACATTCAGAAAACTAAGACCATGGCATCTGGTCCCATCACTTCATGGCAAATAGATGGGGAAACAGTGGGAAAAGTGTCTGACTTTATTTTTCTGGGCTCCAAAATCACTGCAGATGGTGCTTGCAGCCATGAAATTAAAAGACACTTACTCCTTGGAAGGAAAGTTATGACCAACCTAGATAGCATATTAAAAAGCAGAGACATTACTTTGCCAACAAAGGTTCGTCTAGTCAAGGCTATGGTTTTTCCTGTGGTCATGTATGGATGTGAGAGTCGGATTATAAAGAAAGCTGAGTGCCGAAGAATTGATGCTTTTGAACTGTGATGTTGGAGAAGACTCTTGAGAGTCCCTTGGACTGCAAGGAGATCCAACCAGTCCATTCTGAAGGAGATCAGCCCTGGGTGTTCTTTGGAAGGAATAATGCTAAAGCTGAAACTCCAGTACTTTGGCCACCTCATGCGAAGAGCTGACTCATTGGAAAAGACTCTGATGCTGGGAGGGATTGGGGGCAGGAGGAGAAGGGGACGACAGAGGATGAGATGGCTGGATGGCATCACTGACTTGATGGACGTGAGTCTGGGTGAACTCCGGGAGTTGGTGATGGACAGGGAGGCCTGGCGTGCTGCGATTCATGGGGTCTCAAAGAGTCAGACACGACTGAGCAACTGAACTGAACTGAAAATACCCATTATTACTACATCTATTTTATAATATACTAGAGATCTTATGAGTACAGTTAAGTTAAAAAAATAATAAATGAGTAAACAAACAAAAGACATATAAGTTGCCAGGGAAGAAGCAGAGTTGCCATTGTTCACATTTATGTGATGGTCTGTAGAATCTCCAAGGGAACCTACAGTCTAATTAAAACTGACCAACGAATCTGGCAAGATTGCTGGATATGAGTGCATAAAATATCAGTTGTGTTTCTACTAGCAACAAATGTAAAAAATGGAATTAAGAAAGATATTGTTTTAGGTAACAACACAAATACCACTGTACTTAAAGAATAAATCTTTCAAAAGATGTGCAAGACTGCTTTGGAGACAGTTATAAAAATTGCAAAAATTAAAGCCAATCTAAGGAGAAACATGCACCACATTTTCAAATGAAAATGCTCCATATCTTAAAACTGCTAAATGTCCCCCAAATTTGTAGAATACATCAATGTAATTCCAGTAACTCAGTGAAATCCCCTTTTTATTGAAGGGTTAATTCTAAAATGTATATGAAAACATAAAGGACCAAGATGCACCAATAAAAATTTTGGCAAAAATAAGAGTTCAGGGGCTCACTTTACTACATACTTATAAAAAAAAAACCTATAGTAAACAAGGTGGTACTTTTTTCTTTACCTTCTTTTTAAGAAAAGTTATTTTTTTTAATATTGTTGATTTACAGTGTTAGTTTTAGGTGTACAGCAAAGTGATTTTGTTATTCATATATATATATACTTTTCCGTTATCGTTTATCACAGGATATTGAAAATAGTTCCCTATGTTATACAGTAGAACCTGGTGTATTCATCCTATATACAGTAGTTTGCATCTGCTAATCCCAAACTCCTAATCCATCCTTCCCTGACCCCATTCCCCTTGACAAGGGCAAGTCCGTTCTCTATGAGTCTGTTTCTGTTTCACAGGTAAGTTCATTTGTGTAATATTTTCGATTCCATATATGTGACACCGTATGACATTTATCCTTCTCTTACTTCACTCAGCATGATAATCTCTAGGTCCGTCCATGTTGCTACACATGGCATTACTTCATTCTACTTTATGGCTGGGCAGTATTCCACTGTATACATTAATATGTATCACATCGTCTCTGTCCATCCTCTGTAGCTGAACATTTAGGTTGTTTCTGCGTCTTGACTATTGTAAACAGTGCTGCTATGAACATAGGGGTGCATGTTTCTTTTTGAATTAGTTTCAAACAGGGTGATATTGATGACAATGTAAACAGACCAGTGGAACATAATAAAGAGCAGTCAACAGATGTATGAGTATGTGGAAGTTAGATATACGACAGAGGTGATTGTAAACCATGCTTTCAAAGCACTCTCATGCTTAACTTTTCCTGTCTAAAACTCTAAGTGCGAAATAACCCTGAGCCCCAAAAACACTGTGTAAAGGGAGAACTCTTTTCTCTTCTACTCACATACTCAGTTATTCTGGCCACCAAACGTGTGTGTGCGTGTGTGTGTATATGTGCGGGGTTTCCCACACTAAGCAATTGGGTGTCATACAACTTTAACTCAGTTTGGCACTGTCTACCCTGGGAGCAGTATTGGATCCCACAGGTTAACGCTCAGTCCCACAAGACTGCTCCCTAACTTCAGACACCAATCACAAAGAGTCGGACATGACTGAACAACATGCAATCACAGGCTTGGTTCCCCTGGCAACCAACCCTATCATCAGGGGCTTTGCAAAGTCACCATATTAACATAAACACAGATTGTGGCTGAAAGGGGTTTATCAATAACTTATCTTTATCTCTCCTTATCACTTGGGAAATCCCAAGATTTTAGAAGCTCTGTGCCAGGAGTGGGATGAAGACCAAATAATATATTGTTATAAGTCACAATTTCACTTGCTGCTTTTTGAAAGTCAATCACGGCTCCCCAGTGTTTTCCGAACCCGGACCCCCCCACCCGCCAGTACTCCTCGTCCACTGTCAAGGCTCCCCTTGCCATTACACTTCATCTACAAACTCAATTTACTTAGTCACAAAGTGTTGTCTGTTATTTTTATAAACTTATTTTCCTTGGAACAACAGACTGGTTCCACATAGGAAAAGGAGTACATCAAGGCTGTATATTGTCACCCTGCTTATTTAACTTATATGCAGAGTACATCATGAGAAACGCTGGGCTGCAAGAAGCACAAGCTGGAATCAAGATTGCCGGGAGAAATATCAGTAACCTCAGATATGCAGATGACACCACCCTTATGGCAGAAAGTGAAGAAGAAATAAAAAGCCTCCTGATGAAGGTGAAAGAGGAGAGTGAAAAAGTTGGCTTAAAGCTCAACATTCAGAAAACGAAGATCATGGCATCTGGTCCCATTACTTCATGGCAAATAGATGTGGAAACAGTGGGAAAAGTGTCAGACTTTATTTTGAGGGGCTCCAAAATCGCTGCAGATGGTGACTGCAGCCATGAAATTAAAAGACGCTTACTCCTTGGAAGGAAAATTATGACCAACCTAGATAGCATATTCAAAAGCAGAGACATTACTTTGCCAACAAAAGTTCATCTAGTCAAGGCTATGGTTTTTCCAGTAGTCATGTATGGATGTGAGAGTTGGACTGTGAAGAAAGCTGAGCACCAAAGAATTGATGCTTTTGAACTGTGGTGTTGGAGAAGACTCTTGAGAGTCCCTTGGACTGCAAGGGGATTCAACCAGTCCATTCTGAAAGAGATCAGTCCTGGGTGTTCTTTGGAAGGAATGATGCTAAAGCTGAAACTCCAGTACTTTGGCCACCTCATGCGAGGAGGTGACTCATTGGAAAAGACTCTGATGCTGGGAGGGATTGAGGGCAGGAGGAGAAGGGGACGACAGAGGATGAGATGGCTGGATGGTATCACCGACTCGATGGATGTGAGTTTGAGTGAACTCCGGGAGTTGGTAATGGACAGGGAGGCCTGGCGTGCTGCAGTTCATGGGGTCGCAAAGAGTCAGACACAACTGAGCGACTGAACTGGTTTTCCTTGTCCGGTTGAAGTATTTTCTGTCAAATCTACTTAGGTATCCCTGGTTACCTGTGTCTCACACTTCTTCACGTTAGAAGTAGTAGGAATATTTAAGTCATTTTATAACATTCCCCTAACCAGCAGGGCTTTCAGGAAGACTCTCACCTGTCTGCAGCAAGGCAGAGAAGTTTATCTCTTGTTTTTTTGTTTTTTCCCACCCCTCCAAATGGCAAAGAAGTCCTATCACTTTTGGAAGGCAGGAAACAAGATAAACAGAGTAGAGGAGAAAAACAGGAAGGATGGTAGAATCTGGGACAATAACAAAAGGCCACTAATATCTTAAAATGATGAAGAGAATTCATGTTCTCATTATAGAGTCTGTGATTGAAGGACCACTGCTGATCTAGTCCTTTGCCGGAATGTTTATTTATGGAACAGAGTTGGTGTTTTAGCATCACAGTGTCCAGGAATTAGGCTCACCCTATCAGCAGGGATTAAAGCAAAGCATCTGTAGGAAGTGATTTTAGCTGAATCTTCCTTAGTTTGATGACAAGTGGTTTGTACCAGGTTGGCCTCTACCCTCCAACCTAGTGTAAAAGATGTAGCTTTTCAAAAATATTTTTGATATTAGTAGGCATATGCCTCATGCACAAAGAGCTACTCAACAGATTGAATTAAATAACAACTAGTATTGTTAAGAAGATGTGACTGTATGACTGAGTTCTCACTACATGCTAAGTATTCCACTGGTACTATCCCACTGAATCCTACCCACACCACCATAAGCCCAGTATTAACTATTATTCTCCCATTTTATAACTGAGGCCACTGACACCACAGGAAGTAATATGCCCACCTCACAGAGTTGGAGTGGCACAGATCCCAGCTAGGCTTCAGTTTCCAAAATGCCTGAGAGCAGCTTCTTGAGACGAACGGATGGCTGATCCAAGGAGCCCATCGAGCGTTTCTGTGAAGGCAGTCCCAGGACTCAGGGTGAAAGAAGAGCAGGGAAAGAGTCTGTCTTCCATGGACTTCAGCCGTACAGCTTCGCCTCATGGGAGGCTTCTTGGTCTGTTGACACGAGGTTACAGGCCTCTGTGTGGAGATGGCCACCCTCCTCATGACGGCAGCTGGCACAAAGAAGAGAGAGGAAGGAGGACCAGGCTGCAGAAGCTGCAGCGGTGTGGTGGCGGGCATCTCTTCTGAGGGCACAGGCCCAGAGCCAGGAAACATGGTGACCCAGGCATGTGGACCTCTGCCTGCCCCCTCTTGTCAGTGGCACCTACTGTCCTCCGAGAACTATAGACCAGGAGTCAGCTGGCAGAGGTTCTGATGCCCACAGTCAGCACCCACATAAGTACTACCTACAGCTGAGCCTCTTAATCTCTTGAAACCTCGGTTGCCTCTCTAGTAAAATGAGGTTGTTGGGCCAGATTCTTCTCTCATAATTTTTTCCCATATATCTAGTGGATTTGAGTAGTAATTTTCAAACAAGTGTTCCATGGAGGTGATTCAGAAATTGTGCAAAGATTAAGTTTTTTTTTCCAGTAAACAAGTATCATTGAAATATCTATATACTATTATTGCCAACGAGATTTTACTGGAAAAGAGTTCACTGCTATTCAATCTGAAAATAATGCAATAGAAAACTCTCAATGACAAGATGACTTTTTAAGACCTAAAGGAATGATTTTATAATGCAGGAATTTCAGGATGCATGAGAACTGAACAGGATCCATGAAAGGTCCCCTGCTGAATGGACCCCACAGTTATGCCACTTAAGGTACTTCTGTCCATGCAGAGGTCAGACTTCCCAGGATACCCAGCTCTGTGGGCACCATTCTGCAGGAGGAAGATTTCATAAGCAAACAGCCTCTTGTGGCAGAGGTCACTGGCTAAACCACATGCTTGCCACCCCCTGAGGGGAGTATATCTGTCCATGCCTTTCCCAGAACATCAGATGACACATATCTACTGAAGAACATCTTACAAGAAAAGAAATAATTCTGCATTAAATGTTACATGTCAGCAGTGAGCTGCATCCCAATTCCAGAAAATTAAAATGTGAGAGATGACTCATAGAAATTGAAAATTGACAGCAGCTTTCTTTGCTGGAGTCCCTGCTGTGCTATGAGAGACCAGGGACCATCTTCTGTGGCATCTTTTCTCTGTACTCAATCATAAACCCGAGCCTGGGTCAGGAGCTCACAGCCGCTCATGAAGTTTCAGATATTTGTGTCGGAGTGAAGTTTACTTCCTCCTAGGATCCTGCAAAGGAGAAGGCAGTGGCACCCCACTCCAGTACTCTTGCCTGGAGAATCCCATGGGCAGAGGAGCCTGGTGGGCTGCAGTCCATGGGGTCGCTAGGAGTCAGACACGACTGAGTGACTTCACTTTCACTTTTCACTTTCATGCATTGGAGAAGGAAATGGCAACCCACTCCAGTGTTCTTGCCTGGAGAATCCTAGGGACGGGGGAGCCTGGTGGGCTGCCATCTATGGGGTCGCACAGAGTCGGACACGACTGAAGTGACTTAGCAGCAGCAGCAGGATCCTACAAATTAGCTAAGCCACCCAATTAAAGGCAGCTTTGCTCACAATGGCCCTTTGTGACATTTGCATCCCATTCCTTGTCAGGACATTGGCCCTGCATTAATAGGATGACTCTCTTCCCCACATCTTCTACAAAGAACAGGTGTTCACAGGGCTCCTTTTTGAACAGCCAGGAGTGATATTTCCCCTCCCGTAATCAATCAAACACTCCAGGCTGGGAAACAGTTAGTGTATTTTACCTTCTCCCTGGTCCTTTGTTTACCTCCACAGAGCAGGCTGCAGAACAGATGATTGGTTTGTATTAGTCAGTGAGGAAAGGAGAGGAAAAGGGAGCACTTGAAGAGATGTAGCTAATGTTGAAGAATATTTCCCTCCCTATTGCTAAACATTCCATGAGTTTCCTCCACTCCAAAGGGGCTCTGATTGTTTAGAGGATGTTGGCTACTGCTGCTGCTAAGTCGCTTCAGTTGTGTCCGACTCTGTGCGACCCCATAGATGGCAGCCCACCAGGGTCCCCCGTCCCTGGGATTCTCCAGGCAAGAACACTGGAGTGGGTTGCCATTTCCTTCTCCAACGCATGTAAGTAAAAACTGAAAGTGAAGTTGCTCAGTCATGTCCGACACTCAGCAACCCCATGGACTGCAGCCTTCCAGGCTCCTCCATCCATGGGGTTTTCCAGGCAAGAGTACTGGAGTGGGGTTCCATTGCCTTCTCAGGATGTCAGCTGGTGCCATGCAACTCAAAGTGACTAAAAACAGCCTGATTCCTGCAAGGATCTGTTGAAAGCATTTCCTTGTGGAAATCTCAGTGTGTCCTTGTTCTGGTCAAATCTCCTTTGTTTGAAGGAATTCCTATGGAGGCCCAGAGGTGGAGCGATCAGATGTGCTGTTGTAAAGGGGCTTGGTAGGGTGGTGGCTCCCCGTACTCTAAATCTATCTTATGCCCTATCTTTGTTTTTCTAAAATATAGAAATGGGCATGTCACTCCCCATCTCCAAAAACCAAGTGGCATCCAACCCTGTTCCCAAGCCATCTTTCTCTCCGTATCTCATGTCTTTGCTGTATGAGTGCCCAGGAATATGCCTTTTTCTTTTGTTTCCTTCGTCTTTGCTGTGCCTAGAATGCCCTTCCCTACTTGCCTGCCTGGTAAACTCTTACTCATCTTTCAAGACCAAAATTAAATGTCAAAATTCACTTTCATCCTCTATTTTCCCTTCCTTTGCATTCCCATAATTACTGCTATCATTGCTCTTAAATCATCCCATTGCCGTTGTAGCCCCCTGCCAAGTCTCCCTGCCTCTTCTTGCCTCCCTCCAATTCATTTTCCATTCTACAGAGTATTTCTAAAGTGCACTTCTAGTCACGTCCCTCTTCTGCTCACATTCTTCACTGGCTACCTATGGTGCCCAGGATGGAGATCTGTAATGCAGTTCACATAAACCGTGTTAATGGTAGTGTCTCTTCCCTCCAGGTGCTCTGCTGTACTGAGTGATCTGCAGTTTTGGGGATGGTATGTTTTTTCTCACTTCCTGGGTTTGTGCAAATCATGTTGCCTATACTAGGAATGCTCTACTTCACCACTCCTTCAGCTCTCAGGTTTCAGTTGTCTGATTTGACTCCCCCAAGTCTTGGTTGGTACTGTTTTGTACTTTTTTAGAGATTCTTAAATTTTCTCTAATGTAGCGCTTAAACCTCTGAGGTTTCACAGATTCTCTGAAGTTTCTTGAGGACAAGGGCTGGTTTCTGTACGTTGTTATAACTTTGACACACAAATGGGACTCAAATGTTTGTAGAATTTGATACTTGAGTTAATTCTTGCAGGATAAAGGAGCAATGTAGACCATAAACATATCTACCCTGTCAACCCTTTGCAATCTTGGTTAAGGCTCAGACCTACAAGCCTCAGTTCTGACATGGAACTCATTTTTAAAAGTTTCTAAAACTTTTGGCATTTGCAGACCGTTTACTTTGTGTATGAGTCATGCAAATCACCAGCAAGTGTAAACATTCTCAAAAGATTAATCATAATAAAAAATGAAATAAAAGCATAGTATGTTAGCTTACTATTGTTAGCATTATTTACCAGTTTCATATCAGTAAGAAGGATGATACTTGTTTACTATCTTTCACTAAGGGATCTGCAGACACTGTGAACCATTGATGAGATTTCATATCCAATTTAGAGTTCTCTTTGTTCTATTAAATAACAATATTCTCACAGTGAAAAGTTTGGGAGATAGGCAGCAGGTGTTTGGTGAATCTTTCAAATGCTTGTGGGGAAATTATGGTGAGATTTTTCTTTTAAATAAACATGTCTTCCCTCTTCAAAATCTTCATTTTTTCATATTCTTTTTAAAAAAATTACTTATTTTTAATTGGAGGATAATTGCTTTGCAATGTTGTGTTCATTTCTGCCATACATCAACATGAATCAGCCATAGGTATACACATGTCCCCTCCCTCTTGAACCTCCCCACCTCCTCCCACCCCATCCAACCCCTCTAGGTTGTCACAGAGGGCCAAGTTGAGCTCCTGTGTCATACAGCAAATTCTCATTGGCTATCTATTTTATATATGATAAAGTATATGTTTCAATCTACTGTCTCAATTTATCCCACAGTGAGATTTCTTACCAAGTACATTCTCCACTCCATAGCAATAAACTAAAAACTCAAGGGTGGATGTTTTACCTAGGAAGAGAGTGATGGATGGATTATTAAGTCCAATCTGGGTGAGTTCAGCTTTTGAAAGTATTTCTTCTGGGTTCTTTTTTTTTTTTTTAAGTGTATTAAAATTGTAAAATATGCTCAATATGTAGAATCAATTTATTTCTCTAAGGCATGAGAAAATCATCCAGGATTGGAAAAGATTGAAATACTCAGCAATCAAATGATTTATGTCATAATTCAATCTACAAGAAAGTCTTAATAGCTTATCCTCAACATTAACACTGTATTTCACCCCGAATGGTAACTATTTACTTTGTTAATAATACTATACATGTAATATTCAAACAAGTTACCTGAAATCATAGAAACTGTCTCTTTTAAAAATTATTTTTTTGGCTGTGCTGGGTCTTCATTGCTGTGCACAGGCTTTCTCTAGTTGTGGTGAGTGGGAGCTACTCTTCATTGCAGGGTACAGTCTTCTCACTGGGGTGGCTTCTCTTGTTGCAGGGTACAGGCTCTAGGCACACAGGCTCAGCAATCGTGGTTTGTGAGCTCAGTAGGTTTGGAGCCCAGGTTTAGTTGTCCGGGGTATGTGGGATCTTCCCAGGCCAGGGATTGAACCTGTGCCCCCTGCTTTGGCAGGTGAATTCTTATTCACTGTACCATCAAGGAAGTCTTAGAAATAGTCTTTACTAAGATGACATGTATCTCAGAGATGGTTTCAGTTTAAGTCTATTATCTTAACATTGATAAAACTGTTAAAAGGGCCTCCTTTCATTCTCAAAGGTGTCCCTGATCAGATAATACATTAGATGGTCTCCTTAGCCCTTCCTGGCATTAATCGTGTTATGAATATAGAAACGTCTCTAATATGGTCTCATATGAATACTTTTGAGTAAAATTATGTTTCTATTTATGGTCTTGCTAGTATTTTTTCCTATGAAAGTGGGGAGAAGTGGATTTTTGTGTGTGTGTCACTGCTTAATTTTTCCCCTCACAGCATGCTGAACAGTTGTAGCATTAGTGGATATAATTTCATCTCATTTTTACTTGTCATTATTTCCTTCAACTCAAAATCAAGGTCAAGAGTCACTTAGCATTGAAGATCAAGAGTCACTTAGCATTGAATGCCAGTGAATGTGTACAGCAATGTGGGGTCAGGCGATCAGGAGCAAATTCTGTTAACCCCTTCCTGGATGTCCTCACCTGTCAACACTGGCCCCACTCCATATCACTTCTCACATAGAAATTTTCAATGAATGAAAAAAATCTCTATAGTAGCATGGATTTCAGTAATAAGTGGGACAGATACCACCAAACCCTTCTCCCTCATGGACAGACAGCATGTATACCAAGTGCGGATTTGTATTCAGCATATCAGAGGTTCCAACCTACTGAAAAGAACTCACACACACACACACACACACACACACACACACACACACACACACACACACTATGATCATGTGACAGTACTTCCATGTGACTTCAACTGGTTCCCTTTGATAAAGGAATTTTATCTGATAACTCATTCTGTTTCCTCTCAAGAACTATATTTTAATCGGAAGTTTTATAGATTTTTTAGCACTAGTATGAAAGTATTAGTTGCTCAGTCGTGTACAACTCTTTGTGACTCCATGGACTTTAGCCCTCCAGGCTCTTCTGTCCATGGGATCCTCCAGGCAAAAATACTACAATGGGTTGCCATTTCCTTCTTCACGGGATCTTCCAGACCCAGGGGTCAAACCTGCATTGCAGGCAGATTCTTTACTGTCTTGGCCTGATCTAATTTTACAATAAGGAATAAAGCTGTGAATGCTGTCTTAGTAACATTGGTGTATGCTTTTAGTGACAAAACATATCAGTTTTCTTCTAAAATGCATTACTTAGGGCTTGTGCTAGAAAATCTTTTTTAGTCTACTATAGAGGTTTCTCTTCTTTATTTGAAAATTATATGGAAGTTCTCTGGCTTCATACAACTATTTGACAAAATTTCAAAACACAGAGCCTGGTGGGCTGCCGTCTGTGGGACAGATCCCCCGTCCCTGGGATTCTCCAGGCAAGAACACTGGAGTGGGTTGCCACTGCCTTCTCTAATGCATGAAAGTGAAAAGTGAACGTGAAGTCGCTCAGTCGTGTCCGACTCCTAGCGACCCCATGGACTGCAGCCCACCAGGCTCCTCCATCCATGGGATTTTCCAGGCAAGAGGCAGCAGCATATCAAGGAATAGGGATAAATGGATAATAAGGCCAATAAATTTCAGTTTAATGTTTTCATCATGATATATTTCTTTTTTGCGTTTTGTTTTAAGGCTCCATGTAGGAAATTATCTCATTTACAGATCACCTTGAAGCAGAACATATAAATATTCATATTTGTACTGACTTTCTGAATACCACTTACAATTATGGCATTTTTGTAAGTTCTTATATTTATGAACATTTTATCATTTTATTTTTTTTAATTGAAGTGTAGTTGATATACAATATTATGTAAGTTCAGTTCAGTTGCTCAGTCATGTCCGACTCTGTGACCCCCATGGACTGCAGCACGCCAGGCTTCCCTGTCCATCACCAACTCCCAGAGCTTTCAAACTCATGTCCATCGAGTCAGTGATGCCATCCAACCATTATATATGTTACAGGTATATATAGTAATTCATAATTTTTAAAGGTTATACCCCATTTATAGTTATTATAAATTATTGGTTATATTCCCATGTTGTATAATATATTCTTATAGCTTATTTTGTACATAATAGTTTGTATCTCATAGTCTCCTACCCCTGTATTGCCCCTCCTGGGTTTCCTTTCCCCACTGGGAGAGGAAAGAACAAGTTTGTTCTTTATATCTGTGAGTCTATTCCTTTTTTGTTATGTTGACTGGTTTGCTATGTTTTTTAGATTTCACACGTAAGTGATATCATACAGTACTTGTCTTTCTCTGTTTAACATATTTCACTAAGCATGCTGCTGCTGCTGCTGCTACGTTGCTTCAGTCGTGTCCGACTCTGTGTGACTCCATAGACGGCAGCCCACCAGGCTCCGCCGTCCCTGGGATTCTCCAGGCAAGAACGCTGGAGTGGGTTGCCATTTCCTTCTCCAATGCAGGAAAGTGAAAAGTGAAAGTGAAGTCGCTCAGTCCTGTCGGACTCTTAGCGACCCCATGGACATTTTCCAGGCAAGAGAACTGGAGTGGGGTGCCAGTGCCTTCTCCATCACTAAGCATAATACTCCCCAAGTCCATCCATATTGTTGCAAATGGCAAAATTCCATACTTTTTTATGTCTGAGAAATATTCCATTGTGTATACATATATCTTCTTTATCCATTCATCTGCTGATGGACACTTAAGTTGCTTCGTATCTTGGCAATTATAAATAATGCTGTTATGAACACTGTGGCTACATATATCTTTTTGAATTAGTGTTTGTGTTTTTTCAGATATATACCCAGGAATGGAATTGCTCAGTCATATGGTAGTCCTATTTTTGTTTTTATTTTTGAGAAAACTCCATACTGTTTTCCACAGTGATTGTACCAACTTATGTCCCCACCAACAGTGTATGAGGGTTCCTCTTTCTCCACATCCTTACCAACAGTTGTTATTTGTGTTCTTTTTGATGATAGCCATTCTGGCAGGTGTGAGGTAATATCTCATTGTGACTTTGATTTGCATTTCTTCTTAGAGAAATGTCTTTTTAGGTCTTCTGCTCATTTTTGAATTGGGTCTTTTTTTTTTCTTTTTTTTGAACAGGTGTATGAGCTGTTTATATATGTTAGATATCCCTGATCACATTATTTGCAAATATTTTCTCCCATTCAGTAGGTTGTCTTTTTGTCTTATTTATGGTTTCCCTTGCTATACAAAAGCTCTTAAGTTTAATTCAATCTCATTTATTTTTTATTTTATTTCCTTTTTTCTAGAAGACAGAGCCAAAAAATATTGCTACAATTTATGTTATTTAAATAGTGATTTGCCTATGTTTTCTTATAGAAGTTTTATAGTCTTACATTTAGGTCTTTAATCTGTTTTCAGTTATTTTATTGAGTTTATTTTTGTATATGATGTTAGAGAATATTCTAATTTCATTCTTTTATATGTAGCTGTCCAGTTTTCCCAGCACCATTTATTGAAGAGACTGTCTTTTCTCTGTTGAAGTCTTGCCAACTTTGTCATAGATTAATTGACCATAAGTGCATGGGTTTATTTCTGTGCACTCTGTCCTATTCCATTAATCCATATGTCTGTTTTTGTGCCAGTTACCATACTGTCTTGATTATTGTAGATTTGTAGTATACTCTGAACTCAGGGAACATGATTCCTCTAGCTATGTTCTTTTTTCTCGAGATTTTCTTGGCTATTCAGGGCTATTTTATCATTATTTTATATTTTAGATGTCCTTAAATTTAAATCTCTGGTCCATTGTTTTAATCAATAGACAGAAATAGTGTTAAATGTTAGCTGACTCATCTGAAAAAGCATAGTGCAAGTTTTAAGAATGAATTGGTTGTTCAGACTATAACAGCATTTCTGTGAAAAATCACAATTAATCTTTTATTTTGAATTTGTGAAACATACTATAAAGGAAGTGAAGAGACAAGCCACAGTCTTGGAGATGTCTGCAACATATGTTCTATATACTAAGTCTGCGATAATATTAAAACATATAACCACTATTTAAAAAAATATATTTTATTTTTGGTTCTGCTGGGTCTTTGTTGTTGCAGGCAGGCTGCTGTCTAGTTACAGTTCCCAAGCTTCTCGTTGTGGTGACGTCTCTTGCTGTGGAGCATGGGCTCTAGGCGTGTGGGTTTCAGTAGTTGTGTTGAGAGGGCTTAGTTGCTCCATAGCACGTGGGATCTTCCTGGAGCAAGGATTGAACCCATGTCCTTTGCATTGGCAGACAGGTTCTTTGCTGCTGAATCACCGGGGAAGTCTGCTAGCCACTTTTGAAAAGAATTTGTTATTTACAGTAAATCTGATGGTATATTTTTTCCCACCGTCCTTCCTAGGCTTGGAACTGATTTTGCTTGTCCATGGTCTGATCACTGTTAACAAAGAGTATTGCAATTATGTAGGTGAGTGACGAGAAGATACTGTGAGTGTGGTAAGAAGTAGTACCTGGAACCTGGATGTTAGATCTAGGTGACTTGGCTTGCTAAAAGAAGTTTTTCTTAACTATGAAGTTCTCACATCCTCAGAGACCTTACCATGGCCAAGCCAATGGCCATTGCCCTCAACCTAAACATAAGGGAGTAGAAGGGTTCTAACAGAATGCTCACTGAACAGCCCTAGCTTCGCGTACTTTGAGATTTCTTATTACAATAGTCCTTTCAGTTTGTGGCAGTAAAATATTATTTGCATGATATTTATGAATCAGAGTGTACATTTCCACCAAGCCTCAGCCATTTAGAATAGTTATGCCATCTTATATAGCTTAAACAGGTGGTGCTAGTGGTAAAGAACACGCCTGCCAATGCAGGAGACATAAGAGATATAGGTTTGATCCCTCGAACAGGAAGATCCCCTGGAGAAGGGCATGGCAACCCACTCCAGTATGTTTGCCTGTAGAATCCCATGGACAGAGGAGCCTGGCAGACAACAGTCCATGGGGTCACAAAGAGTCAGACACACTGAAACCACTTAGCATGCAAACATACCATCTTATACTCTTGCCAGGACTAAAAGAGTTGTGCTTGCTTCATTCACATCTTGACATTATCAGAGCTTGACATTTTTGCACATCTATGAAAATACTTGAAAAACATTACATGTTCATTCCACCTGTGGTATATATTCTTGATATATGCCCACCCTCGGTTTATGTCCAAGAAACTTCTGGACGTGGGCACTGGGAGAGAAAAATATTCATAGCAGAAATGTTTGTAAAAGATTGCACATCACCAAAATGTCCAGTGAATGGAGAAAAAGAAAAAATAGTTTTGTATCCATTCATACAACGAAATACTATACAGTAGAAAGATGATTGAACAATGGCTACAAATTTCAATGTGGATTTATCTTATAAAAGTGACATCGATGGAAAAGCATGTTGCAGAAAAATAACTACAGCACAATTACCTATATATAAAGGTCAAAAACTTTCAAACTTTATCATCTATAAATAATGAATAGATACATAAATATGTAATAAAACTAAAGGTAAGTAAGGGGTCAGATCAGATCAGTTGCTCAGTCGTGTCTGACTCTTTGCGACCCCATGAATCGCAGCACGCCAGGCCTCCCTGTTCAACACCAACTCCCGGAGTTCACTGAGACTCACGTCCATCGAGTCAGTGATGCCATCCAGCCATCTCATCCTCTGTCGTCCCCTTCTCCTCCTGCCCCCAATCCCTCCCAGCATCAGAGTCTTTTCCAATGAGTCAACTCTTCACATGAGGTGGCCAAAGTACTGGAGTTTCAGCTTTAGCATCATTCCTTCCAAAGAAATCCCAGGGCTGATCTCCTTCAGAATGGACTGGTTGGATCTCCTTGCAGTCCAAGGGACTCTCAAGAGTCTTCTTCAACACCACAGTTCAAAAGCATCAATTCTTCGGCACTCAGCCTTCTTCACAGTCCAACTCTCACATCCATACATGACCACAGGAAAAACCATAGCGTTGACTAGACAGACCTTTGTTGGCAAAGTAATGTCTCTGCTTTTGAATATGCTATCTAGGTTGGTCATAACTTTCCTTCCAAGGAGTAAGCGTCTTTTAATTTCATGGCTGCAGTCACCATCTGCAGTGATTTTGGAGCCCAGAAAAATAAAGTCTGACACTGTTTCCACTGTTTCCCCATCTATTTCCCATGAAGTGGTGGGACCAGATGCCATGATCTTCATTTTCTGAATGTTGAGCTCTAAGCCAACTTTTTCACTCTCCACTTTCACTTTCATCAAGAGGCTCTTGAGTTCCTCTTCACTTTCTGCGATAAGGGTGGTGTCATCTGTATATCTGAGGTTATTGATATTTCTCCCGGCAATCTTGATTCCAGCTTGTGTTTCTTCCAGTCCAGCGTTTCTCATGATGTACTCTGCATAGAAGTTAAATAAACAGGGTGACAGTATACAGCCTTGATGAACTCCTTTTCCTATTTGGAACCAGTCTGTTGTTCCATGTCCAGTTCTAACTGTTGCTTCCTGACCTGCATACAAATTTCTCAAGAGGCAGATCAGGTGGTCTGGTATTCCCATCTCTTTCAGAATTTCCCACAGTGTATTGTGATCCACACAGTGAAAGGCTTTGGCATAGTCAATGAAGCAGAAATAGATGTTTTTCTGGAACTCTCTTGCTTTTTCCATGATCCAGCAGATGTTGGAAATTTGATCTCTGGTTCCTCTGCCTTTTCTAAAACCAGCTTGAACATCTGGAAGTTCACTATTCACGTATTGCTGAAGCCTGGCTTGGATAATTTTGAGCATTACTTTACTGGCGTGTGAGATGAGTGCAATTGTGCAGTAGTTTGAGCATTCTTTGGCATTGCCTTTCTTTGGGATTGGAATGAAAACTGACCTTTTCCAGTCCTGTGGCCACTGCTGAGTTTTCCAAATTTGCTGGCATATTGAGTGCAGCACTTTCACAGCATCATCTTTCAGGATTTGGAATAGCTCAACTGGAATTCCATCACCTCTACTAGCTTTGTTCCTAGTAATGCTTTCTAAGGCCCACTTGACTTCACATTCCAGGATGTCTGGCTCTAGGTCAGTGATCACACCATCATGATTATCTGGGTCATGAAGATCTTTTTTGTACAGTTCTTCTGTGTATTCTTGACATCTCTTCTTAATATCTTCTGCTTCTATTAGGTCCATACCATTTCTGTCCTTTATCGAGCCCATCTGCATGAAATTTTCCTTTGGTATCTCTGATTTTCTTGAAGAGATCTCTAGTCTTTCCCATTCTGTTGTTTTCTTCTATTTCTTTGCATTGATCGCTGAAGAAGGCTTTCTTATCTCTGCTTGCTATTCTTTGGAACTCTGCATTCAGATGCTTATATCTTTCCTTGTCTCCTTTGCTTTTCGCTTTTCTTCTTTTCACAGCTATTTGTAAGGCCTCCTCAGACAGCCATTTCGCTTTTTTGCATTTCTTTTCCATGGGGATGGTCTTGATCCCTGTCTCCTGTACAATGTCACGAACCTCATTCCATAGTTCATCAAGCACTCTATCTGTCAGATCGAGGCCCTTAAATCTATTTCTCACTTCCACTGTATAATCATAAGGGATTTGATTTAGGTCATACCTGAATGGTCTGGTGGTTTTCCCTACTTTCTTCAATTTCAGTCTGAATTTGGCAATAAGGAGTTCATGGTCTGAGCCACAGTCAGCTCCTGGTCTTGTTTTTGCTGACTGTATAGAGCTTCTCCATCTTTGGCTGCAAAGAATATAATCAATCTGATTTCGGTGTTGACCATCTGGTGATATCCATGTATAGAGTCTTCTCTTGTGTTGTTGGAAGAGGTGTTTGTTAAGACCAGTGCATTTTTTTGGCAAAAGTCTGTTAGGCAGCAAATAGTGCCAATTTTAGGATAGTAGGACCGTAATTACCTTTAAGAGGAGAGAAGGCAGTTTGACCATAAAGGGTGATCTGGGCACATCAAAGCCTTTTGTTTTAACTTTCTTAAGTTGAGCACCCCAAGTATTCATTCTTTTATTATTTATACTATTTATATATATAAGCATTTATTCTTATATATGAACATATCATTATAAAAATTTTAAATAAGTTGACAAAAATACATAACATGTTTATATAAAACAAAAAAGTATCCCCCAATTGGATATTTCTATATGCATATGTAAATGTACATTAAAATATTAACTATTCAGTAACTTTAAAAGGTACTAATGTACAAAACAGAAAACCTGGTGGAAGCTTAGAGAGGGATGATGATGCCTACTAAGCACATGGTTTGCGTAAATCCTAAGCTGTGTCCAGTTTGGTACTAAGATGTCTTCGGGTTAGATCATTTAGCATCTCTGACTTCTTTCTCTCCCCAAATTGCCACCACTTAATTCTACAGAGTTTTGCTGTTGTTGCTTTTTCAAAAGAGAGTATTTTTCGAAATACTTAACTATACCAAAAACTATCTTCTTAGTGTAGCTTAGCCTGGTCCAGAGAATAAGAGTCAGTGGGAGAGCAACCTGCCAAAGTTGATTGTAACAAATGCGTTGTTACATGCTGACAGGGGAATTTTTAAACAGTCACATCAAAATATTCTGCTTCAGTGCTATCACAGGTAATAAAAACCAAAATGTAATTTCATTTTTACAACCTAGATTTGAGCATTCCTATTTTGTCAGGTCTGATGAGAGACAGAAAAGAAATTCTGAAAGATAATCAATTTTATTCTTCAGTGGTTTCTTGCTTGTTTGTGTATTATTACTCGGTCAGGACAAAGAGCCCATATGTGCAGCAGGGGAAGAGGAGAGAGGACTTTGCAAAGCAAATGCCACCCCTGCTCCAAACACACACATTCACATGTTTAATCAAAGATAGACAGATAGAAGGCAGACAGGTGTGTGTGTATAAAATAACAACTTCATTATTTTTAATTTGATGATAGAAGATCAGTCTGGATTGCAGATTTAGAATTATGTTTTGGAATAGTGAGCCTGGAATGCTAACCACTTAGAATATGATCCTATGACTACATATATGCATCTGTGATCTTATATTGTGTATATATATATATGTACAGTTTAAATTTATTTTTTTACAGTCTAAATGTGTACATTGAAAATTCAAGTTACCAGACAATGATAGAATCCGCCATTTATTTATTTATATTAATTCATTCATTTCATTTCTGGCTACACTGAATCTTTGTGCTGTGCGTGGGTTTACTCTGGTTGTGGCAAGAGGGGGCTACTCCTCACTGCAGTGCACAGGCTTCTCTGTATGCTGGTTTGTCTTGTGGCGCACAGGCTCTAGGTGCGTGGGCTTAGAGTTTGTAGTGGCATAAGCAGGGATCAAACCCGTGTCCTCCACATTGGCAAGTGGATTTTAAACTACTGGACCACCAGGGAAGTCCAAGATTTAGCATTTGTTGAACAACTACTGATAGCTTTTGACGCTTACACAGACCAACTAATCTTCACAATAATCCTGAGAGACAAGTTCCATTATTATCCTCAGCACCACACTTCTAAAATTCAACACGCTCAAAATGAATCTCCTGCCTCCGCCACCACAAATTTTCCTCATTGTTGTTTAGTTCCTAAGTTGTGCCTGACTCTTTTGTGATCTCATGGACTCTTGCCCACCAGGCTCCTCTGTCCATAGGATTTCCCAGGCAAGAATACTGGAGTGGGTTGCCATTTCCTTCTCCAGGGGACCTTCCTGACCCAGGGATTGAACCCATGTCTCCTGCATCGACAGGAGGTTTCTTTACCACTGAGTCACCACTCACTCTTCTTAATTCATGGAAATTTCATCCTTCCCATTGCTCAAACCAAAAACAGTCTTCTTTAATATTCTTTCTCTCTCTCCCAACACCTGTGGTTCTGCAGGTTGCATACTGCACAAGTAAAGACTTGCCACTCGCATCACAGGCATCATAGGTTTGTGTACTGGAGTACAATAATTTCCCAGAAGCTGCAGTTCTGATATAATAAATAATTGTAACCATTTTCTGTGAGATGGAAGGAAAATATCACAATTACAGGCCATGAAGGTCCCTTTTACCATCTATTCTGAATTATTGCCGTGGCCTCCTAGCTTCCACCCTTCTCATTTTCAGAACAGTTGTCCGTGTAACCCTGTAAGTCAAGTCACACCTTTGCTCAAAACCCTCCAGTGGAATTTCATTCAGAGAAAAGTCAACGTCCTTCCAACAGGCCTCCGAGGTCCATCCTTGATGTCTGACTTTCCACCCTGACCCCTGACCCCTGACCTGGTCATGCTTCCCTCCTTGCTGTGCCCACACTCCCACCTTGGCCCCGTTCTCGCTCTCTTTCCACTTGCAGATTTACACAAATGTCCCCTTTTGTGGCCACTCTGTTTAAAATGCAATCCTGTCCCACTCCCCATCCACATCCTGGCTTTTGTTTCAGTCATGGCACTTATCACCATAAAAATTTAGTTTATGATACATTTCATTTATTCTGATAGATTTTATTTTGAGAGTGTAAACCTCATGTGCTCAGGGGTATTCATTTTATTTGCTGTGGATCCCAGGCACCTAGAAAAATTCTTGGCACAGAAAAATCAATATCAATGCTTGTTAAATGCATACATCTTTATTTTATAGATTAGGCAACTCAGACTCAGAAATCATTAAGATATCTTTAATTTTTGCATTTTTAAAAAATTTGTTTTATTGAAGAATAGTTGATTTACAAAGTTGGGTTAATTTCTGCTGTACAGCAAAGTGAGTCAGTTATATATGTATTTCCATTTTCATATTCTTTTCCATTCCCTGTTTATCATAGGATATTGAATATAGTTCCCTGTGCTGTTCAGTAGGACCTTGTTGTTTATCAGTTTTATATATAATAGTTTTCATCTGCTAACCCCAAACTCCCAGCCCATCCTTTCCCCCCTGCCCCCTTGGCACAGAACAGACATGTGATTGCTGTTTGTTTTTCAGACTTTTAATTTTGTATTGGTGTATAGCCCATTAACAATGTTGTGATAGTTTCAGTGAGCAGCAGAGGCAGCGAGCCATATTTATACATGTATCCATTTCCCCCGAAACTCCCCTGTCCTCCAGACTGCAGCATAACATTGAGCAGAGTTCCATGTGCTATACAGTAGGTCCTTGCTGGTTATCCATTTCATTTATTTATTTTTATTTTATTTATGTATTTATTTTTAATTGAAGAATAATTGCTTTACAGTATTGCATTGGTTCCTACTAAACATCAACATGAATCAGTTATAGGTTTACCCGTGTCCCCTCCCACTTGAACCTCCCTCGCACCCGTCATGGTTGTTATGGAGCCCTGGTTTGACCTCCCTGAGTCATACAGCAAATTCCCATTGGCTATCTGTTTTACATATGGTAATGTATGTTTCCATGTTACTGTCTTAAACATAGCCATGTGTAAATATCCATCCCAAACGCCCTAACTATCCCCTCCCCTTATCCTTCAGTGATTACTTTTTAAAGGCCAGTTGTCAAGTAGGTGGTGGAAGCAGGACATAAACCCAGGCAGTTAATTGCAAACCCTGTGCTTTCTAACCTCTGGGCTCTGCTGCGATATGCAACAGCTTGATTCCTTAAGGCTGCTGCTGTTTTGATGCTGGTGATGACAATATCAATAGTGTTAGTATTAGTACTTTTAATGCGTGCTTGTGCCATACACTGTCCTTTACATGTATTATCTCATGTATTATCTAATTTAATATCCAGGAAACTTCTAAGTCAAGTGGAGTCCTTAAACTTCTGGCAAATGAACTATCATGCCCTTGAAGTACAACTAATGAGTGATGAACAGAACTTTATTCTCAAACCCTAAATATCAGCATGAATGTTCCTTCCCCCTGTGGGGCAGGCAGGAAACTAACAACTTCAAATTTCACATGAACAAGTTAAAAATTGTGTAGCTGTGAGAGACATCCAGTGTAATCATCCTATTATGGTTGGTTACTTATGCTCAATTTATAACCCATTTATTCACTGATACATGCATTTATTAATTCACTCATTCAACAAACATTTATTGAACAACTGCCATGCGATGTACTATGCCAAGTTCAAAGGCAACAACGATAAAGAAGACATATCCTCTGCCCTTGAAGAATCAACAGCCTAGCAGGAGAGACAAATAGGAGACAAGTAAGACCCCTGAAGGAGTAAGTGTGATATTAGAGAATCAGCAGAGTGCTGAGGGAGCCCAGAGCAGGAAGCACCTAACTAGCCCTGTCTGGAGAGACCCAGGAGTCCTTCTCAGAGGAGATGACCCAAGATGAAGAGTTCATCAGGCAGGGGAGGGCTTGCAGAGGCATGGGGTCATGAGTCACGTGGGGATTCAGGGACCTGCGTATAGTTTGACGTAACTGGAGCTGGGAACCCACGTGGGGACGGGGTGGGAGAAAGGAAAACAGGAGCCAGAGGGACTTTAAATAAGGTCATGATTAGATCAGGTTTTCATCTTATAAAATTCCCTCGAGAGTCTGGATGCAAACTAAATTAAGGGGGCAAGACCCAACGGAAAGAGGCAGTCGATACCTGGCACTTTGAAGTTGCTTCTTTGATGCAGGTGTTTTGACTCAGGGATATTTTGAGGTAGCCTAAAATTAATTACGTTTTCAGCTCTTAAAATTCACCAAGTCATGTGCAAAAATAGCTGTCTCGCCTCTTTGCAGAACCTCTTTTCACGCCAGCTCCTGACTCTGTGGAGACTGAGGGGTGGGGTCAGAAAGAGGGTGCAAATTAGACAGCATCTGGCAGATAAGCCACATGTAACCAGGAGCCATGTGCTTCCAGCCGGTTCTTATCTCAGAAAGAGTCATTAAGATGCAACGAACATACTGCTCTTCCTCTGAGACTTCCCTTGTAGTTTGCAAGAGCTGCACCTCAAATTCACTGGTTACTCCCTTGTGGTTATAACTGTAACAATGATTTACATTTAGTTAATAAGTATTATTAAGTGCTTTAACTAATATGTATTCTCTTTTCCATTAGATAAATCTCAAGAATGGAAATCTCTGCCTTTATGGGATTCCATATGATGTTCAATTTCATTAGGGGGTTCATGTTATACACTGGAAGGAGAGCTGGGCTAATTAATAGTTCTATTAATTAGAACCATTTAAACTGATTATTAAAAAGTCACATCTCTTTTTAAAGATTTATTTATTAGTTTTTGACTGTGCTAGGTCTTCGTTGCTGCACGTGGGGGTTCTCTAGTGGTGAGTGGGGGCCACTCTTTGTTGTGGTTCCCAGACTTCTCACTGTGGTGGCTTCTCTTGCAGAGCACAGCCTCTAGGCGCTTGGACTTCAGCAGTTGTGGTGCGTGGGCTCAGTAGTTGCAGCTTAGGGGCTCTAGAGCCCTGGCTCAGTGGTTGTGGTACACGGGCTTAATTGCCCCAGGGTAGGTGAGATCTCCCTGGACCAGGAATCAACCCTGTGTCCCCTGTATTGGCAGGTGGATTCTTAACCACTAGACCACCAAGGAAGCCCCAAAATGTCATGTCTTATTGAATTGGGGAGACTGGTAAGCGGCGGACTTGAGGCATAGTCAGTGATGTCATTGTGGCGCTCTCACTTTGAGACAATCTTTCTCTACCTGGTAGGCTAAGAGGTCCCTGGAACCCCAGTGCTAATATCCAACCACTTGAACAAACCCAGATAAAAGAGAATTGTCCCAGAAAGTGCCTGTAAAACTGTTTCAGAAAGGACTCTGCTGGATAGCTTGATTCATATGCTTATTCCTAAACTGTGGTCCAAGATAGGGGTTATTCCGACTGGCCATGCTGGAGGCATGTGTCTACTTATGGAGAATAAAGGTTAGGAGAGTTGCCATGTGGGGTTCAGCTTTCCTGGAATCCCATATAATGGGTACTTCCCAAGTAAGGGAATCCTTTTACAAGAAAAAAAGGGGGAAATACACTGTATGATATATCCATTCTAGATATAGTGATGATAAAATTTATTCCCCAAGCTGGATAAATAATGATTATTCTAGGACAACAGTCATGAAATAGAATTGTTCTCAACCACTCAGGGAATATGGTCCACCTACCTGTGGGGGAGAGGCTACGTGATCCTTTAGTTTTTACTCCAAACTGTACAGAAAATCCTCAATTAAATTTGTATCAGTTCTTTCAGTACTCTTATAATAGAGATACCGTATGTTTAATAATGTCAAACTCATTCCTGGTTTGATGACTTTGATACCCTTTTACAGATTAACCTTGATTTATCAGATTTAAAACATCAATTTCCCCTGATTATAGTAGTCATCTTTAAAAAGAACTCATGAAAAAATAATGTTAAATAACATAAATATGATGAAAGCATAAAGTATAGGTCAGGGAATCATGAAATACATGTCAGTGATATCCTTTGGTAATAAAAATCCAGTATGTTTTGACTCGGATGCTTAGAGACTGAATAGGAAGTTATCCCCAGAATCCACGGACCTCAGTGAAGGTAGTCATGGTGGCTTTGAAAAGGACACTAAGTTACAGATTTATTTAAGAGACAGGACCCCAGACTTGGTGATTTGACCTAAAAATACAAGCGAAAGACTCATGTCCAGGATTCTGAATCAGGTAACTTCCTAGGAAGGGAGCCTATCATGAAAGAATGAACTATTGGAAGACAAAGAGGACCGAGAGATGTGAAGGAAACATGGCCTCAAACCAGTTCTGAGTCTGATTTCATTTATAATCCTGTTCTTGAAATTCAAACCTTCTTTTCTTTCTCTTCCTTGTTTAACAATGATTATTTAGTGTTCTCTTTACCTACAGAATGCTCTGCCAAGCCTTACTCTTTGAGATGACCACAATAGGCCTTCTCTTTGCAGCCAAATCATGACGAAATTCCACCAAGTGCTTGTAACTGGGGAAATGCAGAGGAGGAGACTGCATGCTTCACTTATAGATATTTTAAACCTTAGTTCTATGGAGATTTTTGTAACACAAAAATAGTAATTATTGTAGTAATATATATATCTACAGAAAGTATAAAGCATAGGAATCTTGTTTTCAAATCATCTTTATGTATTCTTTTTCTCAATATTTGTATTTCTTTCTGTGAATTTTTTTTTGCTTTGTTGCCTTTTTGAAATTCAATTGTTGATACTTTTTATAATTTAAGGATATTGCTCCTAATCAGGTGACTTTTCTAGGTGGCAGCTTTCTCAGAGTTGGAGTCTTCTATAGTGACCCCCCTTGACTTGTTTTACTACTATCAGAAGCTAATTGCTGCGTCAGCAACTGCTATGCACCAGGCACTGGTCACTGTAGCCTCCTGAGTAGAACCACCTCCTGCTGCTGCAGTATTTGCCAGATATTGTTTATTGTTTAGTCGCCAAGTCATGTCCAACTCTTTGAGACCCCATGGACCATAGCCCTCCAGGCTCCTCTGTCCATGGGATTTCCCAGGCAAGAATACTGGAGTGGGTTGTTCTCTGGGGGATCATTCTGATTCTGGGTTTGAACCCAAATCTCTTACATTGGCAGGCAGATTTCTTTTTTTTTTTTTTTTTTACCACTGAGACACCAGGGAATAAATGCTTGATGAATAATGATAGCAGTAAGGTTCTTGAATGATGACTGTTTTCCAGGAGTTACTAAGCATGTTGCAAACATTATTTCATTCAAATGCCTCCTAATAATTCTATGAGGTAAATACAATCCTTGTCATCATTTTACAGATCAGGAAACTGAGGATATGTAAATAATTCATCTGAGATCCCACAGCTGGAACTGAGTTTAGAACCCAGTTCTCTCTTACTTTAGAGTTTAAGCTTTTAATTATACTATCAAGAGAATTGTATCTAGAAGGGACGTTTTAGACCATAGGTATGGACATTTGACCCTATGAAGAATTCATTATCAATGTGATCTCACATTTTGAAGCAGTTTTTTAAAATGAAGTTAAGAGCATTGCATTATACAACTAGAAAAATCCCAGACCATAAATTTCATGTTTCTCAAAGCTCCTGAATTATAGTACCAGGCAGAATTTGGCAGAGAGAGGACCCAATGGAGACTGAAAGACCCCACAGGTAATAAAGTGAGCTAATGATCCAGACTAGAGTCATGAAACTACCCATGAGCGCAAAAGGCAAAGTTAGCTTTGTGGAATTAGCTCTTATTTTGTTGAGCTTTTATGGTGGCTCAGGCTGAAGCCTTGGTCTTACATTATAATCAGTTTTTGCAATACAAGTTAATCGAGACCATCTTCTACTCATACAATTTTAGGAGTGCTAATGTGTAAAATCCTCTTCCTGTAGGTAGAATCAAATTCCTAATTGACTAGGCTAATTTAGATTTGAGTTCACTTCTGTAAGCAGAGGGCCACCTTCATGGTCACGTGCTGCTTTCTCAGCTCAGCCCCAGCTCACTGGCTTCTGGGCTTAAGCAGAGAGAAGCCTTATCTAGAGCCAGCTAGCTCCTCTTTCTTTCAACTCATTTTCCTTATTGCTAGTTGGTTAGAATATATTTTGTGTGTTTTGTGGAAAGAGCATAGGACAATGAGTCAGAAGACATATGTCCTTATCCTGTGTGATTTAGAACAAGACATTTCAATTTCCCTTTAAGATTTTTTTTTATTTTGTTGAAGTATAGTTAATTTAGTGTTGTATTAATTTCTGCTGTACAGCAAGGTGATCCAGTTGTCTATATAATGCATATATATATTATATTCTTTTCCATTATGGTTTATTATAGGATATTGAATATTGGTACCTGTACTGTACAGTAGGAACCTATTGGTTATTCATTCTACATATACTAGTTTGCATCTACTAATCCCAAACTCCCACTCCGTTTCTCCTCCACCCCCCACCCCCTCGGCAACCACGAGTCTGTTCTCTGTCTGAGAGTCTGTTTCTGGTTTTGTAGATAAGTTCATGTGTGTCATATTTTAGATTACATATATAAGTGATCTATATTTGTCTTTCTCTTTCTTGCTTAGTGTGATCATCTCATGCATGTTGCTGCACATGGCATTATTTCCTTCACTCTTTATGGTTGAGCAGTATTCCATTGTATATGTGCACCACATCTTCTTTGTCCATCCTCTATAGATAGACATCTAGGTTGTTTCCAGGTCTTGGCTATTGTAAATAGTGCTGCTGTGAACACAGGGGTGCATGTATCTTTTTGAAGTATAGTTTTCTCAAGATATGTGCCTACGAGTGGGATTGCTGGATCACATTGTTGTTCAGTCGCTCAGTCAGGTCCAACTCTTTGTGACCCTGTGGACTGCAGCACACCAGGCTTTCCTGTCCCTCACTATCTCCCAGAGTTTGCTCAAACTCTCGTCCACTGAATCAATGATGCCATTCAACCATCTTATCTCTGTTGCCCACTTCTCCTCCTGCCCTCAGTCTTTCCCAGCACCAGGGTCTTTTCCAAAGAGTCATCTCTTCACATCAGGTGGACAATATATTGGAACTTCAGCTTCAGCACCACTCCTTCCAATGAATATTTCCAGAAATCTGGATTGATTTCCTTTAGGATTGACTGGTTTGATCTCCTTGCAGTCCAAGGGATTCTCAAGAGTCTTCTCCAGCACCACAGTTCAGAAGCATCAATTCTTCAGTGTTCAACTTTCTTTATGGTCCAACTCTCACATCTGTACATAACTGCTGGAAAAAATGATAGCTTTGACTATGCAGACCTTTGTTGGTAAAGTGATAGCTCTGCTTTTTAATACCCTGTCTAGCTTTGCCATCGCTTTACTTCCAAGGAGCAAGCATCTTTAATTTCATGGCTGTGGTCAGTCTGCAATGATTTTGGACCCCAAGAAAATAAAATCTGTCACTGCTTCCACTTTTTTCCCTTCCATTTGTTGGATCATATGGTAGTTCTATTTTTGTTTTTTTTTGTTTTTTTTTTTAGGGAACCTCCATACTGTTCTCCATAGTGGCTGTGCCAATTTATATTCTTACCAACAATGTAGGAGGATTTGCTTTACTTCACACCCTCTCTAGTATTTGTTATTTGCAGACACTTTGATGATGACCATTCTGACTGGTGTGAGGTGGTATCTCATTGTAGTTTTGATTTATGTTTCTCTAATAATGAGTGATGTTGAGCATCTTTTCATGGGTCTGTTTGCCATCCATATGTCTTCTTTGGAGAAATGTCTATTTAGGTCTTCTGCCCATTTTTTTGGTTGGGTTGTTTGTTGTTTTGTTATTGAGTTGTACAAGCTGTTAACATTTCAATTTCTGAGCCTCAGGTTTCTCAACTGTAATTGCAAAGATCAAATGAGAGAGTGTGTTTGAAAATGCAGCATGAAGCTCTTTGCACCTTATGAATTTTTTGATACATGATTTTATTCCAATTTTATAGCAAAGAGCTTGAAATTCACTGAGGTGAAGGCTACACCTCCAATAAGAAACAAACAAGAATTTGAACTAGGTCTAATCCCAAACCTCTGATCTTTTTTTTTTTTTTTAAATATGCTGCCTCATTTAACACATTGAAGTTGTTATTGTGATAATTTTTTTCACCATGCATGCTGGAAAGTTTTAACCCTGATTTCAAGTTTCTTATGACACTTCACAGGACTCAGTTTCAGCTCTCCTTAAAACCGAGCAAAGAGAAGGTACCCAGGTCTAGACTTCCTTTGGTTGCCTATTTCTCACAGACCTCAAAATAGGGCACAGCACACGTGTGAATGCCTGTCACTGTGGTGCCAGCAGCCATTACTCAGGGTGTTCTTTGAACACTAAACAACGCAGAGTGAAGAACACATCCTGTGTTTATTCTTTGTCCATTGTTCTCCTGTGCCCCACAACTCAAGGTCTTACAGCAACGTATGGTTGCAAGTGGCTTCAGAGAGTCCTTTCCACCAAGATGATACAAGAAGAAGTTACAACCTCCTGACCCTAACCAACAAAGAAGAATATTCTCGTTGTCTGTCAGATGAAGTTACTCATGAAAAATAATATCTCTTAGGAAAACCTGAAAACACACTTCCAAAGAGGAGGGAAAGAATAGAATATTTTCCTGCTTTCTTGCCTTAGACATCTCCTCTAAGTTGACGTATATCTTGAATTTGGGGAGCATAGTTTCCTTACAAGGAATAAACACTTCTTTGTTGATTTGGTTTCTCCTTTGGCATCTTTCTTGTAGCCGGCTGTGCAACTTCTATTAATTAACTGACTCCTTAGTGATTCCTCAGTTGCTGCAGTGTGCAAGGTTGTGATTCGAACACCTATAAATAGCGCGGCAGGCATACGATTTACACATGCAACTTCTAACATATAAAAACTGAAGGTAGTGCAATCTATCATCACTGTGTGTGTCCTCAGGCACCTCCTTTCCTTGGTTGCTGAAGACCTATGCTCTCCTTCTAGCCCAGCACTTGGTGCCTGGCACATGGGAGAATTGCCCAGACCCTCCTTGAAAGGGGCCACAGGTAACAAAGCTCAGAGGCCAGAACAGGGCTTTTTATGTGTGGTAGACAAGAAAGATTCAGAAGACAATCCCCAAACTGCTTTTTTCTGCAACTTGCCCCTATTGGGTGTATAATATTGCTAAGAAATACATGAAATCTACATATGAACAAGTGGACCTGATTGGTAAAAAGACGCAGAAAACGGCAATAACTGTAGAGCATTTGGCTATCAAGTGCCACTGGACTCAGAGGGCAGCAGTCATTGGAGATGTGAGCTGAGTGTACAGTGGTTTTCAAGGACGCACTATCATATTTTGTGAAATGAAGAAAGAAGCCCAGGAGTTGTCACAGAATGTGGTTGTAAGACAGGATGCCCAGTCATTACATGGAGACATTTCATAAAGCAAAGGGAAATCACCCTGAAAGGATTTAGAAATGGTGATTTTGGAGTTTTGGTTGCAGCCAATGTTGCTGCAAATGGATTAGACATCCCTGAGATTGTTCTGGTTGTTCAAAGTTCTCCACCAAAGAGTGCTGAATCCTACATTCATCGTTCTGGGCGAACAGGTAGAGCTGGGAGGACCAGGGTTTGCATCTGCTTTTACCAGCACAAAGAAGAATACCAGTTAGCCCAAGTGGAGCAAAAAGCGGGAATTAAATTTAAATGAATAGGTGTTCTTTCTGCAACAGAGATAATAAAATCTTATAGCAAAGATGCCATCAGGCTCTTGGACTCTGTGCCTCCCACTTCAAGCAGTCAGATGAGAAGCTGACTGAGAAGGGAGCTGTGGAAGCCCTGGCAGCAGCCCTGGCCCACATTTCCGGTGCCACGTCGGTAGACCAGCACTCCTTGATCAACTCAGAAGCGGGCTTTGTGACCATGATTTTGTGGTGCTCAATTGAAATGCCAAACATTAGTTATGCTTGGAAAGAACTTAAAGAACAGCTAGGTGAGGATATTGATTCCAAAGTGAAGGGAATGGTCTTAAAGGAAAGCAGGGTGTTTGCTTTGATATCCCTACTGCATCGGTAACAGAAGTACAGGAAAAGTGGCATGATTCACAGCGCTGGCACAGCGATCAAGAGGTGGCAACAAAAGTAACAGATTCCAAAACAAAGGCCAGAAGCAGAGTTTTAATAAAGCATTTGGACAGTAATTTGAAGTAGAGGATTTATTTGGCAAAAACAGAACTATGTTCAACAATGTGAAACTGAACATTATTTTTCATACAAAGGTAAAAGCACATTGTATTTCCTTCCTGACCACTTGCCCAGTCCCTGTTTCTTCAAGAGAGAAAAGCTTCATCTAAATTATTTCATCTGATTGATGACGGTCATTTATAACTTTATTGCTACTTCTGTCTTGGGTATTCCTTTGGAAAAGGTGTATGGATTCATTACATATTCTAATGTATTGTCTATAGATTATAAGATAAAGTCAAGCATGTATCTGCTGATACTTTTTAAGTTGACCTGTCTTTATACTTAGAAAGGTCTCTTAATAGTAGGCTTCCCTGGTGGCTCAGATGGTAAAGACTCTTCTGCAATGCAGGATCCCTGGATCGGGAAGAGCCTCTGGAGAAGGAAACGGCAACCCACTCCAGTAATCTTGCCTGGAGAGTTCCATGGACAGAGGAGCCTGGCAGGCTACAGTCCGTGGGGTTGCAAGAGTCAGGCGTGACTGAGCAACTATCACTCATCACTCACCACCTCATTGCTATCCAGAAAAGTACCCATTTCATTCCTGCCAGCTTGCTGGGTGAATGCCAGCTTCCCTTACGCTTGCCACTTGGGTTTGAAAATGATATCTCACCAAATTATTTATATGAAAATAACATTTTTTCATATTTGTATTTAGTCTTTGCCTTTTTTTTCTGGGAATTTCTCCTTTATGTTCTCTATTTCTCTTATTGATGAGTTCCTCCTTATTTACCTGAAAGGCCAGTTTTATATATTAATGATAATCACTTTTCACATATGCTACAAAGATTTTCTCCTAAAATATCATTTATCTTTCCTTTTACATATGTGTATATTGAATCAACAAGAGTTTTTAACATTTAGATTGTGAATCTTTGTTAAATCTTTTTAGTATTTTCCACCTTTGTCATTTCGTGTATAATAGATTTCTCCCTCCAAAGACTGATTAGCCAGTTCTTTTGTTTTTATCTTGGATGTTTAATTTATTTGGAATTTAGTCTGAATTATACTTCAAAGTCGGAGAAGGAGATGACACCCCACTCCAGTACTCTTGCCTGGAAAATCCCATGGAAGGAGAAGCCTGGTAGGCTGCAGCCCATGGGGTCACTAAGAGTCGGACACGACTGAGGAACTTCACTTTCACTTTTCACTTTCATGCATTGGAGAAGGAAATGGCAACCCACTCCGGTGCTCTTGCCTTGAGAATCCCAGGGACAGGGGAGCCTGGTGGGCTAACTGTCTATGGGGTCGCACAGAGTTGGACACGACTGAAGCGACGTCAGCAGCATACTTCAAAGTAAAGATCTAATATTTATTTCCCAAAGAGTTAACCAATATTCTCACGATCATTTATTGAACAATCTACTTTTAGCATATATTAAATACTAATGAATCCTCAGGTTTGATGTTTCTTTTTCTTTTTTTTTTTAATTTAATTTTTTTGGCTGCTCTGTATGGCTTGCAGGATCTTAGTTCCCCAACCAGCGACTGAACCTGGGCCCTCGGCAGTGAGAACCCAGAATCCTAACCACTAGGCAACCAGGGAACGTCCCTCAGTTTTTTGTTTTTAGATTTTTATTAGGGTATAGTTGATTTACAACATTGTATTAGTTTTAGGTGTAAAGTGAATCTGTTATATCGATATACGTACATATATTCACTCTTTTTCAGGTTTTTTTCCCATATAGGCCACTGTGCAGTATTGAGCGGAATTCCCTGTGCTATGCGGTAGGCCCTTATTAGTTATCTATTTTATATATGGTAGTATGTATATGTCAATCCCAATCTTCCAATTTATCTCTCACAACCCCTTACCCCCTGTACCCACAAAAATAAAGATGCTTATTTTCTACACCTGTGACTCTATTTCTTTTTTTGTAGATGAGTTCATTTGTATCTTTTTTTTTTTTTTTTTTTAAGATTCTACATATAAGATATTTGTCTTTCTCTGTCTGACTTCATTCAGTATGACAATCTCTAGGTCCATTCATGTTGCTGCAAATGGCATTATTTTGTTCTTTTTTGTGACTAATATTCCTTGTATATGTGTACCACATCTTTCTTCATTCCTCTGTTGATGGACATTTAGGTCACTTCTATGTCCTGGCTATTCTAAATAGTGTTGCAATGGACATTGAGGTGTATGTATCTTTTTGAAGTATGAGTTTTCTCTGGATATATGCCCACAAGTGGGATTGCTGGATCATATGGTAGTTCTGTTTTTGTTTTTTAAGGAACCTCCATACTGTTATCCATAGTGGCTGTACCAGTTTATGTTCCCACCAATAGTGTGGGAAGGTTTCCTTTGCTCCACATTCTCTCTAGCATTTATTGTTTGTAGATTTTTTGATGATGGCCATCTGGCCAGTGTGAAGTGTTACTTCATTGTAACTTTATTTACATGTCTCTAATAATTAGTGATGTCCCTCGGGTTTGTTTTTAATGAAGAAGCAAGGCAGGGCAGGTAAGCCCTTTAGCACATGGCAAGGGCTGTTGTCATTGTCATGATTGTTCCTATGAAGCATAACTACAGGCTAGAAATGAAGGGATGAAAGAGGTACAACTTTAAAATGTAAGTGAAAAGTATTTAAAAATTAATAAAATGTAGATTGTTATTCTCAAGTGTCTAAAAGATGCTGAGATACAGCTTTCTCCCATATTTTCTTTGATGTGGTTGTTTTTAAAAATGTGGCCTCAATTTAATGAGTACACATAAATTATATATACATTAAAAATTTTTTTTCTTACAAGTCCACACAAGCTCTTCTCATAAATAATATATTTTTAAGAAATCTCTTCTAGTACAATTTGTGATTGGTTACAAACGCATAGCAGGTTAAGTATATTAAGGCTAGAGATCCATTGTTGGGATTTTTTTTTCATTGTTGGCATTTTTTAATTCAAGTAAAAATAGGAGAAAAGATGTCCTTTATTCCTTCTATTAGGTCCAGTGCTAAATTATCCATAACTGACAAGTTTTATTTTAGTGACACTTAAAGTGTCACTAAATAAATAAAGTGTCACTTCTCTAAGTGGCACTTAGAGAAGATTCCATATTATCCCTTGGTATAATCCATTTTCACGTTTAATACAAATTTTCACATTTAATGTGAGATTTTCACATTTAATACAGATTTTCATTAATACAGAAATCCCTCATGCAGCAGTTTAAGCTGTATCTCACTTTAAAAAAAATGTATTGAATATAGTTCCCTGTATTATATAATAAATCCTTGTTGTTTATTATTTTCTGTATAGTCAGACACTTACTGAGCGACTTCACTTTCACTTTCATGCATTGGAGAAGGAAATGGCAACCCACTCCAGTGTTCTTGCCTGGAGAATCCCAGGGATGGCGGAGCCTGGTGGGCTGCCGTCTATGGGGTCACACAGAGTCGGACACGACTGAAGCGACTTAGAAGCAGCAGTGTGTATCTGTTAATCCCATACTCCTAAATTTATCCATTCTGCCCCCTCTTTCCCCTTTGGTAACCATAAGTTTGTTTTCTATGTCTGTGAGTCTGTTTCTGTTTTGTGAATAAGTTCACTTGTATTATTTTTTAGATTCCGTGTACAAGTGCTGTTACACGATATTTGTCTTTCTCTTTGTGACTTAGTACGATAATCTCTCGGTTCCTCCCTGTTGCTGCACATGGCAGTATTTCATTGTTCTCAGTGGCTGAGCAATTCCATACGTACCCCATCTTCTTTATCCATTCATCTGACATTTAGGTTGCTTCCATATCTTGTCTACTGTAAAAGGTGCTACAATGAACATTTGGATGCATGTATCTTTTCAAATTAGATTTTTTTTTTTTTTGCCTTTTATGGGTATATGCCGAGAAGTGGGATTGCTGGATCATGTGGTAGCTCTATTTTTAGTTTTTTTAAGGAACCTCCATACTGTTCTCCGGAGAAGGAAATGGCAACCCACTCCAGTGTTCTTGCCTTGAGAATCCCAGGGACAGGGGAGCCTGGTGGGCTACTGTCTATGGGGTCGCACAGAGTCGGACACGACTGAAGCGACGTCAGCAGCATACTTCAAAGTAAAGATCTAATATTTATTTCCCAAAGAGTTAACCAGTATTCTCACGATCATTTATTGAACAATCTACTTTTAGCATATATTAAATACTAATGAATCCTCAGGTTTGATGTTTCTTTTTCTTTTTTTTTTAATTTAATTTTTTTGGCTGCTCTGTATGGCTTGCAGGATCTTAGTTCCCCAACCAGCGACTGAACCTGGGCCCTCACAGTGAAAACCCAGAATCCTAACCACTAGGCACGGGAACGTCCCTCAGTTTTTTGTTTTTAGATTTTTATTAGGGTATAGTTGATTTACAACATTGTATTAGTTTTAGGTGTAAAGTGAATCTGTTATATCGATATACGTACATATATTCACTCTTTTTCAGGTTTTTTTCCCATATAGGCCACTGTGCAGTATTGAGCGGAATTCCCTGTGCTATGCGGTAGGCCCTTATTAGTTATCTATTTTATATATGGTAGTATGTATATGTCAATCCCAATCTTCCAATTTATCTCTCACAACCCCTTACCCCCTGTACCCACAAAAATAAAGATGCTTATTTTCTACACCTGTGACTCTATTTCTTTTTTTGTAGATGAGTTCATTTGTATCTTTTTTTTTTTTTTTTTTTTAAGATTCTACATATAAGATATTTGTCTTTCTCTGTCTGACTTCATTCAGTATGACAATCTCTAGGTCCATTCATGTTGCTGCAAATGGCATTATTTTGTTCTTTTTTGTGACTAATATTCCTTGTATATGTGTACCACATCTTTCTTCATTCCTCTGTTGATGGACATTTAGGTCACTTCTATGTCCTGGCTATTCTAAATAGTGTTGCAATGGACATTGAGGTGTATGTATCTTTTTGAAGTATGAGTTTTCTCTGGATATATGCCCACAAATGGGATTGCTGGATCATATGGTAGTTCTATTTTTAGTTTTTTAAGGAACCTCCATACTGTTAGCCATAGTGGCTGTACCAGTTTATGTTCCCACCAATAGTGTGGGAAGGTTTCCTTTACTCCACATTCTCTCTAGCATTTATTGTTTGTAGATTTTTTGATGATGGCCATCTGGCCAGTGTGAAGTGTTACTTCATTGTAACTTTATTTACATGTCTCTAATAATTAGTGATGTCCCTCGGGTTTGTTTTTAATGAAGAAGCAAGGCAGGGCAGGTAAGCCCTTTAGCACATGGCAAGGGCTGTTGTCATTGTCATGATTGTTCCTATGAAGCATAACTACAGGCTAGAAATGAAGGGATGAAAGAGGTACAACTTTAAAATGTAAGTGAAAAGTATTTAAAAATTAATAAAATGTAGATTGTTATTCTCAAGTGTCTAAAAGATGCTGAGATACAGCTTTCTCCCATATTTTCTTTGATGTGGTTGTTTTTAAAAATGTGGCCTCAATTTAATGAGTACACATAAATTATATATACATTAAAAATTTTTTTTCTTACAAGTCCACACAAGCTCTTCTCATAAATAATATATTTTTAAGAAATCTCTTCTAGTACAATCAATTTGTTTGGTTACAAACGCATAGCAGGTTAAGTATATTAAGGCTAGAGATCCATTGTTGGGATTTTTTTTTCATTGTTGGCATTTTTTAATTCAAGTAAAAATAGGAGAAAAGATGTCCTTTATTCCTTCTATTAGGTCCAGTGCTAAATTATCCATAACTGACAAGTTTTATTTTAGTGACACTTAAAGTGTCACTAAATAAATAAAGTGTCACTTCTCTAAGTGGCACTTAGAGAAGATTCCATATTGTCCCTTGGTATAATCCATTTTCACGTTTAATACAAATTTTCACATTTAATGTGAGATTTTCACATTTAATACAGATTTTCATTAATACAGAAATCCCTCATGCAGCAGTTTAAGCTGTATCTCACTTTAAAAAAAAAAAAAAAAACAATGTATTGAATATAGTTCCCTGTATTATATAATAAATCCTTGTTGTTTATTATTTTCTGTATAGTCGGACACTTACTGAGCGACTTCACTTTCACTTTCATGCATTGGAGAAGGAAATGGCAACCCACTCCAGTGTTCTTGCCTGGAGAATCCCAGGGATGGCGGAGCCTGGTGGGCTGCCATCTGTGGGGTCGCACAGAGTCGGACACGACTGAAGCGACTTAGAAGCAGCAGTGTGTATCTGTTAATCCCATACTCCTAATTTATCCATTCTGCCCCCTCTTTCCCCTTTGGTAACCATAAGTTTGTTTTCTATGTCTGTGAGTCTGTTTCTGTTTTGTGAATAAGTTCACTTGTATTATTTTTTAGATTCCGTGTACAAGTGCTGTTACATGATATTTGTCTTTCTCTTTGTGACTTAGTACGATAATCTCTCGGTTCATCCCTGTTGCTACACATGGCAGTATTTCATTGTTTTCAGTGGCTGAGCAATTCCATACGTACCCCATCTTCTTTATCCATTCATCTGACATTTAGGTTGCTTCCATATCTTGTCTACTGTAAAAGGTGCTACAATGAACCTTTGGATGCATGTATCTTTTCAAATTATATATATATTTTTTTGCCTTTTATGGGTATATGCCGAGAAGTGGGATTGCTGGATCATGTGGTAGCTCTATTTTTAGTTTTTTTTAAGGAACCTCCATACTGTTCTCCAGAGAAGGAAATGGCAACCCACTCCAGTGTTCTTGCCTGGAGAATCCCATGGACGGAGAAGCCTGGTAGGCTGCAGTCCATGGGGTCGCACAGAGTCAGACACGACTGAAGTGACTTAGCAGCAGCATACTGTTCTCCACAGTGGCTATACCAATATACATTCCCACCAACAGTGTAGGAGGGTTCTCTTTTCTTTGCACCTTCTCCAGCATTTATTATTTGAAGATTTTTTGATGATAGCCATTCTGACCGGTGTGAGGTGATACCTCACAGTAGTTTTTATTTGCACTTCTTTAATAGTTAGCGATCTTGAGCATTTTTCATGAGCTTGTTGGCTATCTGTATGTCTTCTTTGGAGAAATGTCTATTTGGGTCTTTTGCCCATTTTTTGATTGAGTTTTTTTTTTTATATTGAGTTGTATGAGCTGTTTGTATATTTTGGAAAAAGAGCCCTTGTCCATCACATCATTTGCAAAATTTTCCACCAGTCTGTAAGTTGTCTTTTCGTTTTGTTTATGGTTTCCTTTGCTGTGCAAAGGCTTACTAATTTGTTTAGGTCCCATCTGTTTAATTTTGCTTTTATTTCTTTTGCCTTGGGAGAATGATCTAAGAAAATATGGCTACGATTTATGTTGGAGAATAGGCAAAAGCCTATGTTCTCTTCCAGGAGTTTCATGGTGTCATGTTTTATACTTAAGTCTTTAAGCCATTTTGAAGGCATTTAACCTTTTTTGTAAATTTAAATAGTGACTTTCTTCAGGCTATTGTCCCTCAGGCTTCATTTCTCCAAGTTGAACAATCCTAACCCAATATGCAGACCAAATCAATATACTTTCTCTTACATTTATCTGGTGTTCAAGAACATCTGAGCAGCCACTGAGAGTCAACGAGCCTGCCCTCACACACACACACATAAACCTATGAACATGTGACGTTCCCTCATTTAAAAAAAAAAATTTAAGATTGACTCCAAATTTTCCATTTTAATTTTGGCAAAATGTCTTTTATTCTGCCAAAACAAAGACAAACTATAATACACTGAGTTGGCGTTTCATCTTAGTGAAAAATTTGAGCAAAACCCAAGAGGATCCCTCACCATAGAGGGGCCACGGCTTGGCTGTGGGGAGGCAGAGGATCGCCAGGCCATGTTGGTGGTAAATATAAGTTTGTCAGGCCATGTTGGTGGTTGAATATAAGCTTCCAGCGCTTGCCGTCATTGTGCATAGAGCTCTGCTCTGAGCCTGAGCTTTCAGGAAGGAGTTAATCCTTTCCTGGGGGGCAAGAGCAAACAAATGACACATCCATGTTAATAGAGAGGCTGGATACACGAAGAATTCCAGCTGCAGAGCTGGGTGCTCAGGTGTAGGATTGGCAAATGACACGGGACAGAATCTCAGTGTGAATCTGTTGTAAAGACAGATTCAGTAGGTTTGGGGGCTATATTGTAGGTCAAAGGACCTCAAGCAAATATCTAGGCACAAGGAAGGTTAGTCACATTTGGGCTTTCAACAGAGGGATCTACAGCCCAGATGCCTCGTCAGCATCTTTGAGAGACGATTTTGTGCCCTAGGCCCATTTTCCTCCACCTCGTCTCTTCATCCATAGCTATATGCCTTCCTAATTCCTATTGGCCCTGGGGGGTGGGGAGGGGAGCTTTAGGTGTGGGGCCCAGAGACTCTCTGTGTGGAGTCAACTCATTTCAGGTGGGTCTTGGCTGATATGAGGTGATGCATGGGGTAAGAATACTAGGGAATTTAATAACTTTACACCTGTTGCCTAGTGAAAATTGGCTGAGTGACTGCACAGGGGTCCTGCTCCTTCTTTTATCCTTAACACATAGATTTGCCGTGAGATCTCCCCACTTACACCTACTTAGTCCTCAAGAGGTAAATCTGGAAGGACACACGAACCATCTAGTTTAAAGAACTGTCCTGATAAACAGTGCTATCTCTGCAGTTTGAGCTCGTCAGAGCTCCAAGATGGGCAAGTCCTCAGGTCCAGGGTCTTAGCCAAACGTGTGGCTAAGTTTTTTGGCAAGCTAATGCTTTGGCACTCCTTCAACTAATATTTCAAGAATACTCTAGACTCTTCAGGTCACTAGTTGAGGGAGATGCCAAGAGCTTGGGCAGAGATGTAGGACATGAGGCAAGACTCAGCATCTCCTCCGTTAACCCAGAAGTTCTGCTCTGGCCTTGCTTCACTAAGGAAAACTAAAGTTTAGTCATTAATTGCACTTGTCTTCCTTAGAAAATGGTTAATTGGCCAACAACTATTCTTGTTTCTGTTTATAAGGATGCCTCTTAGATGTTCTAATTCCCAGCCGAGGGAACTTTATGCCTTTGAACCAGAGCTTGCTTTCTCTGAGAAGTTTGGTGAATAAATTTTCACCTTCTCATTGTATTTCCAGTGTTTGTTTGTTTTTTTTTTTTAATACACACATTGGATCTCTTGGAAATTTTCCTACTGGCCCATATCTTGGTGTAATCTACATGGGCAGAGCTTCCCATTGGCCACTTCTGCTCTATTAACTTTTTGAGTTAGCTCAGGGCACAGAAAAGGATACAAGGGCAACTTACTTCCTAACCAATTCAAAGCAATTTACAGAATGCTCTGTTCCAGGTTTTGTCCTCAAATTGCATCAGGCAGGAAGTGTTTTTCAGCAGGTGGTTTAGGCTCTGAGGGATTGTTTTCTTTTAGGAAAAAATCTCTTATCACCAAAAAGCTTGAGGCCCCAGGAAAGGTCTTTGTTATTTTAACTTGGGCACGTGGTGTTTGTCCAGCTGCTCTGAACTTTCATGGTGTGAGGGCAGCAGCTGGGGATGGGAACAGCCCTTGAAGGTGACCGAGGGAGCCCTCTGGGAGGCGAAGCAGCCTCTGGACAGAACCACGAAGAACAAAGGGTGCCTGCATTCTTATGTCCCTTGCTGGTGAACCCATTTCATGGTAGTAACAGCGAAAGGCCACCCTGTCAGCAGTTTGTGGCACAGTCTTCAGGGAAATGAGTTTGTGTGGGCCCCATTTCATCAAGTTCAGTTCAGTTCAATCGCTCAGTCGTGTCCGATTCTTTGCTACCCCATGAATCGCAGCACGACAGGCCTCCCTGTCCATCACCAACTCCCAGAGTTCACACAAACTCATGTCCATCGAGATGGTGATGTCATCCAGCCATCTCATCCTCTGTCATCCCCTTCTCCTCCTGCCCCCAATCCCTCCCAGCATCAGAGTCTTTTCCAATGAGTCAACTCTTCACATCAGGTGGCCAAAGTACTGGAGTTTCAGCTTCAGCATCAGTCCTTCTAATGAACACCCAGGACTGATCTCCTTTAGCATGGACTAGTTGTATCTCCTTGCAGTCCAAGGGACTCTCAAGAGTCTTCTCCAACACCACAGTTCAAAAGCATCAATTCTTCGGTGCTCAGCCTTCTTCACAGTCCAACTCTCACATTCATACATGACAACTGGAAAAACCATAGCCTTGACTAGACAGACCTTTGTTGGCAAAGTAATGTCTCTGCTTTTGAATATGCTATCTAGGTTGGTCATAACTTTCCTCCAAGGAGTAAGCATCTTTTCATTTCATGGCTGCAGTCACCATCTGCAGTGATTTTGGAACCCCCCCAAAATAAAGTCTGACACTGTTTCCACTGTTTCCCCATCTATTTTTAAGTGATGGGACCAGATGCCATGATCTTTGTTTTCTGAATGTTGAGCTTTAAGCCAACTTTTTCACTCTCCTCTTTCACTTTCATCAAGAGGCTTTTGAGTTTCTCTTAACTTTCTGCTGTAAGAATGGTATCATCTGCATATATGAGGTTATTGATATTTCTCCTGGCAATCTTGATTCCAGCTCGTGCTTCTTCCAGTCCAGCATTTCTCATGATGTACTCTGCATAGAAGTTAACTAAGCAGGGTGACAACATACAGCCTTGATGTACTCCTTTTCCTATTTGGAACCAGTCTGTTGTTCCATGTCCAGTTCTAACTGTTGCTTCCTGACCTGCATATAGGTTTCTCAAGAGACAGGTCAGGTGGTCTGATATTCCCATCTCTTTCAGAATTTTCCATAGTTCATTGTGATCCACACAGTCAAAGGCTTTGGCATAGTCAATAAAGCAGAAATAAATGTTTTTCTGGAACTCTCTTGCTTTTTCGATGATCCAACTGATGTTGGCAATTTGATCTCTGGTTCCTCTGCCTTTTCTAAAACCAGCTTGAACATCTGGAAGTTCACTATTCACATATTGCTGAAGCCTGGCTTGGATAATTTTGAGCATTACTTTACTAGCGTGTGAGATGAGTGCAATTGTGCGGTGGTGTGGACATTCTTTGGCATTGCCTTTCTTTGGGATTGGAATGAAAACTGACCTTTTCCAGTCCTGTGGCCACCGCTGAGTTTTCCAAATTTGCTGGCATATTGAGTGCAGCACTTTCATGGCATCATCTTACAGGATTTGGAATAGCTCAACTGGAATTCCATCACCTCCACTAGCTTTGTTCATAGTGATGCTGTCTAAGGCCCACTAGATTTCACATTCCAGGATGTCTGGCTCTAGGTGAGTGATCTCACCATCGTGATTATCTGGGTTGTGAAGATCTTTTTTGTACAGTTCTGTGTATTCTTGCCACCGCTTCTTAATATCTTCTGCTTCTGTTAGGTCCATACCATTTCTGTCCTTATTGTGCCCATCTTTGCATGAAATGTTCCCTTGGTAGCTTTAATTTTCTTGAAGAGATCTCTAGTCTTTCCCATTCTGCTGTTTTCCTCTTTTTCTTTGCATTGATCACTGAGGAAGGCTTTCTTATCTCTCCTTACTATTCTTTGGAACTCTGCATTCAGATGCTTATATCTTTCCTTTTCTGCTTTGCTTTTCGTTTCTATTCTTTTCACAGCTATTTGTAAGGCCTCCTCAGACAGCCATTTTGCTTTTTTGCATTTCTTTTTCTTGGGGATGGTGTTGATCCCTGTCTCCTGTACATTGTCACGAACCTCTGTCCATAGTTCATCAGGCACTCTGTCTATCAGGTCTAGTCCCTTAAATCTATTTCTCACTTCCACTGTATAATCATAAGGGATTTGATCAGGAGGTCAGCAGGGCTGGCTGTGAGGAGATACCCATCGTCCAGGGTAAGGAGCAGCGGCTGCGCTTGGCTGGAGCAGCCGTGAAGAGATACCCTATGTCCAAGGTAAGAGAAACCCAAGTAAGATGATAGGTGTTGCAAGAGGGTATCAGAGGGCAGACACACTGAAACCATAATCACAGAAAACTAGCCAATCTGATCACATGGACCACAGCCTTTTCTAACTCAATGAAACAAAGCCATGCGGTGTGGGGCCACCCAAGATGGGCGGGTCATGGTGGAGAGGTCTGACAGAATGTGGTCCACTGGAGAAGGGAATGGCAAACCACTTCAGTATTCTTGCCTTGAGAACCTCATGAACAGTATGAAAAGGCAAAACAATGGGATACTGAAAGAGGAATTCCCCAGGTTGGTAAGTGCCCAATATGCTACTGGAGATCAGTGGAGAAATAACTCCAGAAAGAATGAAGGGATGGAGCCAAAGCAAAAACGATACCCAGCTGTGGATGTGACTGGTGATAGAAGCAAGGTCTGATGCTGTAAAGAGCAATATTGCATAGGAACCTGGAATGTCAGGTCCATAAATCAAGGCAAATTGGAAGTGGTCAAACAGGAGATGGCAAGAGTGAACGTCAACATTCTAGGAATCAGCGAACTAAAATGGACTGGAATGGGTGAATTTAACTCAGATGACCATTATATCTACTACTGTGGGCAGGGATCCCTTAGGAGAAATGCAGTAGCCATCATGGTCAACAAAAGAGTTTGAAATGCAGTACTTGAATGTAATCTCAATAACGACAGAATGCTCTCTGTTCATTTCCAAAGCAAACCATTCAATATCACAGTAATCCAAGTCTATGCCCCAACCAGTAACACTGAAGAAGCTGATGTTGAACGGTTCTATGAAGACCTACAAGACCTTTTAGAACTAACACCCCAAAAAGATGTCCTTTTCATTATAGGGGACTGGAATGCAAAAGTAGGAAGTCAAGAAACACCTGGAGTAATAGGCAAATTTGGCCTTGGAGTACGGAATGAAGTAGGGCAAAAGCTAATAGAGCTTTGCCAAGAGAACACACTGGTCATAGCAAACACCCTCTTCCAACAACACAAGAGAAGACTCTACACATGGACATCACCAGATGGTCAACACCGAGATCAGATTGATTATGTTCTTTGCAGCCAAAGATGGAGAAGCTCTATATAGTCAACAAAAACAAGACCAGGAGCTGACTCTGGCTCAGATCATGAACTCCTTATTGCCAAATTCAGACTTAAATGGAAGAAAGTAGGGAAAACCACTAGACCATTCAGGTATGACCTAAATCAAATCCCTTATATTCCATCAAGAGAAGGACTCAATACTTAAGTTGGCCAGATGCTGGAGTTTACCTGAAGGACAGAGACACCCAGGGTGTCATACATGTCCATGCACATATCCTTGCAGCTGTGTGGACTGTTTTCTGGCCTTTAGGGTTCAGATCTTTTCAAAGGCATTTGAAATAAAGCAGCACTGCAAGAGAAGGTCAAAATTATTTCTGTTGAGTCAGGAATTCCTAGTTTAAGCACGTCAGGCAGGGGTCCTCAATTGGATATCAGTAAAGGAACTTCCCTGGGGGTTCAGACCATAAGGAATCTGCCTGCAGTGCAGGAGACCTGGGTTTGATCCCTGGGTCAGGAAAAATCCCCTGGAGAAGGGAATGGCAACCCACTCCAGTATTCTTGCCTGGAGAATCCCATGGACAGAGGAGCCTGGTGGGTTACAGTCGATGGGATCGCAGAGAGTCAGACAAGACTGAGTAACTAACAATGCACGACTATTACTAAGGTGAATTCAGTCAGTGATTAGCTTGGTTTGCTGGGTGATTTAAAAATATATATATTGCAAGCCCTGCACAAAGAAATAATAATTCTTGCTGAAGTTCAGGATTTCTATGGAGGCCCACAAGGGGTTCTTGGAGGAAACACATGATGGAGCAGGCTTTCTGGTAGAAGGGTTGTTCAACGCATTCCTTCTAAGCCTTGTGGCCTTGGAATAAGCTGCAGAACCAAATAGCAATGGGCCCCACCTTTGGAGTGTTTGAGTCTCTTCCCTCCTGAGTGTGGCTCAGAGCAAGATTAAGAAAGTCTCCTGTTGGCAGCAGATAAAGGGATCAATGGAGGCAGGAGCAGCTGAGGCCTCACAAAAATTTACATAAGCCTGCTAGAAGTGGGGGCTCAGAGGCCCAGAAGGGAACCAGACCAAAAGAAAACATCTGTAATGAGCTGTGAGGGCAAGCGAGCTGCAGAGGTTGGAGCAGGCGCCTCCCCACCTACAGAACAATCAGGCAGCTGCCAAAGCAAACCTTTCTCCAGTTGGGATTTCTTTTATTGTCAGACCTCCCTTCCCAGGACTGCCAGCCTTTGAAGTAGTCCTCAGTGTGAAAAACTAGGGGGGTGCACATGTAAGAGGGCCTTTGAAAAAGGCTTGGGGAAGTAGCTGAGCTTGGCAGAGAGCAATTGCAAGGTGAGGAGGATAAGAAGACTTGGAGGGAGACCAGATCCGGTTGGATGGCTGAACGACTTAGTGGTGGCGGGGCTTATTAAAGCAACAAGCCCTACAGCTCCACCAGGGGGGCCACAGCCAGCACTGTGCACATGCATCCTACTTTGGTGTGGCCTGGGGACCTCGATCCTATGCCTGCCACGATGTCAGAATAGTTAAAATGACCTCAATGACTGCACCCTGAACTACTAAGGATCCTTTTCCTTTAGAAAAAAGATCCTTTGTTGATCTATGTTCATGAGTAAAAAGTAATTATTTGAACATTTAACAGTGCTACTTACTGACTAGCAAAATCTAGTGAGTAAGGTATAGGTGGCAGAATAATAATGAGAAATCAATATTCATTCCTGGACTACTGTCCTATCTAACTCAGAAACGTGGGGCTTGTACTTGCTCCTCTGGAGACTTGCAAGAAACAGAGTAGAGAGGCAAAGAGAAAAGCAACTTTACCCATTTAGGGCAAACCCCGAGGACTCTGGTGTAAGCCTGGAGAGGTTTACCAAGAGGGTATAAGTAAAGCAGGTACCTCATCAGCCCTGCCACTAACCCTGATAAACAGCTCTGAGCGTAAGAGAGGGAGGAGAGTTCGCAGTTGAGGAGAAGTGTAAAATGTAGCATAAAGTCCTCGTGTGTGAGTGCCAACTTGCTCAGTCATGTTGGGCTCTTTGCGACCCCAGGGACTGTAGCCCACCAGGCTCCTCTGTCCATGGATTTCTCCAGGCAAGGATACTGGAGTGAGTTGCCGTGCCCTCCTTCAGGGCATCTTCTCAACCTAGGGACTGAATCCATGTCGCCTGTGGCTCCTGTGATACAGGTAGATTCTTCTCCACTGAGCCATCAAGGAAGCCCCTAAAGTCCTTGAACTGTGCCCTATATGCTGAAATGAGCCCTGTGCGGAGGGTGATGTGACCAAATGTTTCCTGATGTTTGAGGGATCCAAGACTAGAGACAACTCCTGCCCCGTTTTGAGGTGTGTGGGGAGGAAAGCCAGCAGGACAGTGACATGGAAGAGCTAAGCGGGAGGAGACTAGAGACCCCATCTGGTGTGGGGATGGAAGGGGATCCAGAAGATTTTTCAGGTAAGGAAGTTAATTCAGAAGAAAGAGAAGGAGCAGGTCTGCTCCAGTCCAAGTGAAGGACCAGGCAGCAGAAGGGGGTGGGAGGCCGCTGCCCATGAAGGGAGGCAGTCACTGCTGCAGTCTTGGAGGCATCACCAGCCCCACGTGCTGAGGGGCAGCAGGATGCAAACACATATGTAGATGGGCTTTTAGCATTTTCAGAAGTGAGACCCATGGGTAGTGTACTAAGAACTAAAGTAACTCAGGTTACCTAGTGTGGGGCTGCTATAGAAAGATCCCAGAGAGGACCTACTTTCCTCCCCTAAGGATCCCACTCAGTATTTTATATAACCCCTGGGAGTTTAGGATAGCCACATTGGAGAAGGAAATGGCAACCCACTTCAGTGTTCTTGCCTGGAGAATCCCAGGGACGGGGGAGCCTCGTGGGCTGCCGTCTATGGGGTCGCACAGAGTCGGACATGACTGAAGCAACTTAGCAGCAGCAGCAGCACCATCCTGAGAAAGGGGGAACTCCAGAATAGACCTAAATTGCAAGTTAGAAGATACTGAAAAGTCACTGGCCAGGGATGAGAAGAGCCAGAGTAGCACTCAGGATGTGGCAGAGAGCTGGTTCAGCTCTAGGAACTAACACTCTTCAGGGCCGAGGGCAAATGGAGGAAGTGCTTAAGAGAAAAGACAAATGAACTTGTCAGTCTTCCTGTCAGATAGCGCTAATACAATAAATAGATCCTTGCAGAGTGAGGAATCGTTTAGTAGTGATGTCAAGTGCCCATTTTTTTGCTTCTCTTCAGATTCCAATTTATGGAGGGAGAGGTGTTCACCTCTCAGATGATTCACCTTACTCTTAAATTTATACTATATAGATCAGTGGCTCTGGGAACCCCTGAAGTCCCAGACACCTTTTCAGGGTTTAGAGATCATGTTATTTTTTCTTAATACTACTAAGACTTTATTTGCCCCTTTCATTCTCATGCTTTCTAGAGTACACAGTGGAGTTTTCTAGAGGTTGCAAGACATGTAATGTCATCAGTGCTCTGGGAGCTAATGGAATTTGTGCTTATATATTCTTGTGTTTTAAAAACTTCCCAATGTTAATTCTAACATAAAGGCTTTTTGGAGTCCTCAACAACTTTCAGTAGCTTAAGGAGTCTTGAGACCAAAAAATTTAAGAACCCGCAGTCTAGGTATAACATGAATGAAAGTAAGATCTTAATTCTTACATTGGAAACTTGATGTACATTTAGTATTAGAACTGCAAATGGTTTTATTTTTATAAAAGTATTAAATGTGACTGAATTAATTTATAAAATACTTTTCAAAATCCAGATATATTTAAATGCTTTTAAAAAATTGTTAGCTATTTGTTATAATTTGTATTTCCCTTTCAATTTAATATCTGCTTTTAAGTATCTTAGAAGAAAAGTAACTTTTAAAAATATAAATAAAAGTACATAACAAATTTTTTTGTTTCCACTAATGTACTTTTAAAATGAAAAATGTATACAAATTGTGCACCCTTTGAATGAAATTACATTTTAATCCATCAAGTATTTGCTGTCAATAGAATGCAAGTTAAGTAAGAATCTTCATTATAACAACAGATGAGGTGGTCACCATTGTAGAAATAAGCATGAAATAAAGGAAAGAGAAATACATTTTATGGAATAATGTATAATTAATTAAAGCAACCCCTTACCCATGGGCCTTTCAGGTCTCCTGTGCCTCTCTTGCCTTCTGAAGTGGCCTACACTCTGTCTGTGGAGTGTATTTCTCCCTGAATAAACCTATTTTCACTTTACCGTGGCTTGCTCTTGAATTCTTTCCTGCGCAGAAACAAGAACCCATACTTGGCGGCTGTCCCAGGGACTCGGACGTGACCTGGGATGTGACCATCCTCTTGCACCCCACTCTCTGTCCTGCAGCAACACTCGCACTGCTTCTGACCTTGTTCCCTCAAATCCTTACCAGCGCTGAGCATTCTTTTTCTCTTTAATCTTTGTCAATTTCACAGACCACTATGAGATCTCAGGATTATTTTAATATATATTACTTTGATTAGTAGTGAAATTAAATATATTTTATTATGTCTATTGGCCATTTTTACACCCTTTATGAACTGTTTTTTATACTACTGTCCTTTGCCTATTTTTAAATTGGGATAAATGGCTTTTTAAAATTGATTTTTAAGAGTATTTCTTTTTTAGAGTTATGCTTTAGCCTTTAGTCTGCTTTAAAGCTTTAATATTGCTTGGAAAAGATTTTTTTTTTTCTGATGAACAGATTAGAAGTGTGTGTTTGTTATAGAAAAAATAAAACCCAGAAGATACAGAGAAAGAGTAAAAATGACCCATTGTTCTACCATGTTTTCTTCTTTTTTAAAATGTACAAATTGAAAATTCTCCTATTTCTCCCCCTATGTTATAACTCTGTCAACCTTCAGAATGCATTCTTTTAGCAGAACACTTATTTGCATATTAAACATATGATTTTAATTCTTCTTTCATCTTTATCATTGTCATCATCCTTATGATCATGAAGAACCTTTGTAATCATTTCTATTGATTTTTTTTCCTTTTATATTCTGTATCTTTTCTAAGAAAGGCCACTTGCACTCCCAAGGATATACACATAACCAACTCTATATTCTTTAGAAAATGGCTTCATTTTTTAAAAAATAATTCTTTGATTCATCTGGAATTTATTCTGGCATATGATGTAAAGTAATCATTTAACTTTATATTGGTTACATGGTTATTCACATCCTATATAGAACTATCTATCCCTTTTGAATTGATTTCAAAAGTCAGATTCATCATTTAATGTTTTTTTATATACTTTTGGACTTTGCATTCTGGCCCCAGTTTTGCACATTTAAAGATCTAGCAAGAGAGATATAATTGATTACTCGTATTTTTGGAAGTTTTCTGGCTATTCTTACTAGTTCACTTTTCAGATAAATTAGTATTGGTAATTATGTTAAGCATCCATATATTGATTTGGGGTACAGTTCAGTCGCTCAGTTGTGTCTGACTCTTTGCAACCCCATGGACTGCAGCACGCCAGGCTTCCCTGTCTATCACCAACTCCCAGAGTTTGCTCAAACTTGTATCCATTGAGTCAGTGATGCCATCCAACTATCTCATCCTCTGTTGTCTCCTTCTTCTCCCACCTTCCATCTTTCCCAGCATAAGGATCTTTTCCAATAAGTCAGTTCTTTGCATCAGGTAGCCAAAGTATTAGAGCTTCAGCTTCAGCATCAGTCCTTCCAATGAATATTCAGGACTGATTTCCTTTAGGATGGACTGGTTGGATCTCCTTGCAGTCCAAGGGACTCTCAAGAGTCTTCTCCAACATCACAGTTCAAAAGCATCAATTCTTTGGGGCTCAGCTTTCTTTATAGTCCGACTCACACATCCATACATGACTACTGGAAAACCATAGCTTTGACTAGATAGACTTTTGTTGGCAAAGTTATTGACTATGCCAAAGCCTTTGACTGTGTGGATCACAATGAACTGTGGAAAATTCTGAAAGAGATGGGAATACCAGACCACATGATCTGCCTCTTGAGAAATTTGTATGCAGGTCAGGAACCAACAGTTAGAACTGGACATGGAACAACAGACTGGTTCCAAATAGGAAAAGGAGTACGTCAAGGCTGTATGTTGTCACCCTGCTTATTTAACTTCTATGCAGAGTACATCATGAGAAACGCTGGACTGGAAGAAGCACAAGCTGGAATCAAGATTGCCGGGAGAAATATCAATAACCTCAGATATGCAGATGACACCACCACCCTTATGGCAGAAAGTGAAGAGGAACTCGAAAGCCTCTTGATGAAAGTGAAAGTGGAGAGTGAAAAAGTTGGCTTAAAGCTCAACATTCAGAAAACAAAGATCATGGCATCTGGTCCCATCACTTCATGGGAAATAGATGGGGAAACAATGGGAACAGTGTCAGACTTTACTTTTTTGGGCTCCAAAATCACTGAAGATGGTGACTGCAGCCATGAAATTAAAATACGCTTACTCCTTGGAAGGAAAGTTATGACCAACCTAGATAGCATATTCAAAAGCAGAGACATTACTTTGCCAACAAAGGTCCGTCTAGTCAAGGCTATGGTTTTCCCAGTTGTCATGTATGGATGTGAGAGTTGGACTGTGAAGAAAGCTGAGCACTGAAGAATTGATGCTTTTGAACTGTGGTGTTGGAGCAGACTCTTGAGAGTCCCTTGGACTGCAAGGAGATCCAACCAGTCCATTCTGAAGGAGATGAGCCCTGGGATTTCTTTGGAAGGAATGATGCTAAAGCTGAAACTCCAGTACTTTGGCCACCTCATGTGAAGAGTTGACTCATTGGAAAAGACTCTGATGCTGGGAGGGATTGGGGGCAGGAGGAGAAGGGGACTACAGAGGATGAGATGGCTGGATGGCATCACTGACTCGATGGACGTGAGTCTGGGTGAACTCTAGGAGTTGGTGATGGACAGGGAGGCCTGGGGTGCTTCGATTCACGGGGTCGCAAGGAGTCGGACACGACTAAGTGACTGAACTGAACTGAATGTCTCTGCTTTTTTTTTTTTTTTTTTACTTATTCAGTGTTTTTATTTAATATTATTAGCAGACAATTTACATACCTCCCCACCCCTTCCTTTAAGTTAGTGTTGACAATGTTCTATAATAAACTACCTAAAGAGAAGCTTTGATCCAGAATGGAATGAAACTGCAAAACAAAACAACCCCTAAAACAAAACCAAAATCACTGTTGCTTTTAAAAAACCAACACTTTCACCAATTATATTTTAAAAAAAAACGCACACAGCGAGGTTTACACCATGTGCTTCTTCAGTGTTTCCTGGCAGCCGGCTCCCCTCCCATGCAAATGGCGGAGCTTCTCCGCCACAGCCTGTCCGTCCTCATGCTGGGTCTGGAGGCTCGTTCAGCTTCACACTATTCAAAGACTCCGGATGGAAGACTCTAAGGTCTTAAAATCCCAAATGGTCATGGCTCCGTCGTTGCCGGTAGTGCAAAGTTTGCGACAGTCTTGCTTGTCTACCTCATAAGTAGACACTTGAGTAATGCTCTTCTGGTGCAGCGACTCCAGGGCTGTGGTGCAGTCCTCCGTCGTGGCCCGCCTGTCCATATTGCGGAAGCGCTTCATGGCAGACACGTTGCTCTGGATGCTCTGTTTGGGAATGTCCAGCTTGTAGATGAAGGTCAAGCAGCTGCGATCATCGTAGTTAAGCATGGGACAGCAATCATGGCCAGCAGCCACGACTCTGTTCTCTGAGATGAAAGACACACTCAGGAGGGGCAGGAACTCCGTCTTCAGAGTTGAGACCTGCACACTTTTTGAGGTGTTAGCAACAGACATGGTGTTGTCATGGCTGACTCAGGCCAGGTGGCTGCCGCTTGCTGAGAAGCTGACCCTCTGCACCCAGCCGCCGGTGCCACTGCCACTGAACGCTGACATCAGCTGACCGAAAGGCATCTTGCTGCCCCAGAGCACGCTGGCTGGCTTCTCATCCACTTCTTTAATGTAGGCAGAAAACACTCTGCATTTGAAGTCACAGGATCCCGCTGCCAGCAAGACGTTGTTGGGATGCCAATCCAAGCTGAGGACCGTGGGCTTTTTAATGTGCTTGCTCATCCACCAGGCATTTTCAGACTCAAAGTAATAAATGAAGATGAGTTGTGCTCCGCTGCCCACAGCAAATTTGTTCTCTAGCGGGGACCACTTGAGTAAACGGGCCGCCCGGTTAATTCTCAGGATCACCAGGGTTGGCTGTGAGACACCATCCTTCTGACTCCAGACGTAGGTGTTTCGGTTGGCCCCGCAAATGACGATGGGGTCACTCTTAGGAGCCCAGTCAATACCTGTGATGTGTCTGTTGTGTTCCTTGAGTTCATGAGCTTTCACCCACTGGCCCCCATTCTTCTTAGAGATGTGGACTAATCATTGGGGCTAAGTGCGATCTGGGTATGATCCCTGTTCCAGGCACGATAGGTGATTGGCTCCAGTAAAAACTGATGCAGGGGCATTATTCTTAGTGTTTTCAAAGGATAGAAAGCTAGGATCGGGGCGGTCCAGATGGCTCAGAGCATTGAATTCGCAGACTCTGGTCAGTCAGTGCAAACAGGCTCCAGTGGGCATGGTCGGAGAACTGAGGCTCAGCTGTCTCTGCTTCTTAATATGCTGTCTAGGTTGGTCAGAGCTTTTCTTCCAAGGAGCAAGCATCGTAATTTCATGGCTGCAGTCACCATCTGCAATGGTTTTGGAGCCCCCCACAATAAAGTCTATCAGTGTTTCCATTGTTTCCCCATCTATTTGCCATGAAGTGATGGGACCAGATGCCATGATTAGTTTTCTGAATGTTGAGTTTTAAGCCAAGTTTTTCACTCTCCTCTTTCACTTTCATCAAGAGACTCTTTAGTTCTTCTTTGCTTTCTGCCATAAAGGTGGTGTCATCTTGCTTTTTTGATGATCCAAGGGATGTTGGATATCATGTATGGATGTGAGAGTTGGACTGTGAAGAAGGCTGAGTGCTGAAGAATTGATGCTTTTGAACTGTGGTGTTGGATAAGACTCTTGAGAGGCCCTTGGACTGCAAGAAGATCCAACCAGTCCATCCTAAAGGAGATCAATCCTGGGTGTTCATTGGAAGGACTGATGCTGAAGCTGAAACTCCAATACTTTGGCCACCTCATGCGAAGAGTTGACTCATTTGAAAAGACCCTGTTGCTGGGAGGGATTGGGGGCAGTAGGAGAAGGGGAAGACAGAGGATGAGATGGCTGGATGGCATCACTGACTCGATGGACATGAGTTTGGGTAGACTCCGGGAGTTGGTGATGGACAGGGAGGCCTGGAGTGCTGTGATTCATGGGGTCACAGAGAGTCGGACACAACTGAGTGACTAAACTGAACTGAAGGGATGTTGGCAATTTGATATCTGGTTCCTCTGTCTTTTCTACTTTTGTAAATCCAACTTGAACATCTGGAAGTTCACAGTTCAGGTACTGTTAAAGCCTGGCTTGGAGAATTTTGAGCATTACTTTGCAAGCATGTGAGATGAGTGCAATTGTGTGGTAGTTTGAGCATTCTTGGCATTGCCTTTCTTTGGGATTGGAATGAAAACTGACCTTTTCCAGTCCTGTGGCCACTGCTGAGTTTTCCAAATTTGCTGGCATATTCAGTGCAGCACTTTCACAACATCATCTTTTAGAATTTGAAATAGCTCAACTGGGATCCCATCACCTCCACTGGCTTTGTTGGTAGTGATGCTTCCTAAGGCCCACTTGTCTTCACATTCCGGGATGTCTGGCTCTAGGTGAGTGATCATACCATTGTGGTTATCTAGGGCATGAAGATCTGTTTTATATAGTTCTTCTGTGTATTCTTCTCACCTCTTCTTAATATCTTCTCTATTAGGTCCATACCATTTCTGTCCTTTATTGTGCCCATCTTTGCATGAAATGTTCCCTTGGTATCTCTCATTTTCTTGACGATATCTCTAGTCTTTCCCATTCTATTGTTTTCCTCTATTTCTTTGCACTGATCACTGAGGAAGGCTTTCTTATCTCTCCTTGCTATTCTTTGGAACTCTTTTGAGGTTAACTGGTGTTTTGGTGTTAACTAATTTGGGGTTGCCTGATGTTTTTTTAATAATGACTGTCCTCATACAGAAACACAGTATTACTCTCTAGTAAATAAAATCTTTTATATGCCTCAGTAAAGTACATCTGGGTGTTTCTTGCTAAATCTGTCCCTGGGAATTTTGTCATTTTTATTATTTAGGTCTTTTTTTTTCCCTGTCAAGATATCTAACTGATAATTGTTGGAAAGAGATGGAAAGTGTTTTAGAAGAGTGAATTCAGGGATATTAGTCAGAGGAAGTGAAACCGAGCCCGGGCACTGTCACAGGTGAATGTAAACACACCTTCTCTATGGCACATCCTGTTATTGAGGAAAGGTGAGAGTCGAACATGACTGAAGTGGCTTAGCACACAGGAACACACGCAAGTGTAAGCTTGCTGGAAAATGAAGCTTGTGTCCTTCTAATCTGGGCCACAGACTTTCAAAAAACAACTTTTTTCCCCATGTTCTCTAGGTCATAATACAATTTGGAAAAACGGTTTCAGGTTTTCTTCAATGTCCGAGGGTGTATTTTTCAGCAATTTCTTTTCAGGCTGGTGAGAAGGATCTTTAGATCCCCGGGTGCTCTAGCCCACTAGGCCTCTCTCCGAGGCTGCTGTGAGTAGCTGGTCCTGAAGGCAGGTTTATTTCCTCTGCCCCATTTAATGGGTCATCCTGAACTTTAGTTATTCTCTCAAGTTATGAAACTAACAAAAGGAGGATTATGTTTATCTAATAAAAGATAGGAAATATGGATCTTTTTTGAAAATAAGTCACAGACAGAATATATTTAAAACTTATATAATCCAAATGTAGATTATAAGAAGACCACATATGGTGCTCATGCAAATCAGTAGGGGAAAGAAATGACCAGTTGTGAAAATGGGTGAAGGATTTGTTAAGCCAGCTCACAGAAAAGCATACCTGAATGGCCAAAAAGCATTTGAAAAGATAAAATTCTTTACCAGTAATCCTGGAAATCAAAACAGTGAGCTACTATTTCACACATCATATTTATTAGGAAAAAATGTATGGCAATACCATGTATTAGGAATTCTTATATTCTGCTGGTGGTGATATCAATCAGTTCAGTCAATTCAGAGAGCAAGTTGACACTATCTAATAAAGACATTTATAACTCATGGTCTAGCAATTCCATTTCTAAGTATACTGCCAAGAGAAACTTGCAAGGGTGCTCAAGGAGACATGTATAAGGATGTTCAGTGCAGCATTATTTATAATAATAAATAATTGGAAGCAGCTCATATGTGGGAATCAAGATTATATACATATTTTTCCCCGCCATGGTAGAATAATGAATGGACTACATCTGTATTTAGAAGTTGATAACTAAATTTCAAACACATAATAATGGATGAAAATGTTGCAGAATAATTCCTACAGTTTGATACCAATCAATATCATATATTGTTCATTGTACATAGCTCTGTAGTGAAACTAGAAAGATGCAGATGGAAAGGATACACACCAACTTCATGATACTGGTTGACTCTAGGAAGATAGGAGCCAACTGGGTTCAGAAGGAATAAAAAAGAGACTTTAATTCTCTCTAAAGTTTTATTTCTTAAAAAATTCAAATATGAAAATATAGAAACACTTGCTAGATATTGGTAGCAGAAATATGGATATTCATTATTTCTGTACTTTTCTATATTTTAAAATAGCTCATATTTTTAAAATGTATTCATTTTAATTGGAGGCTAATCACTTTACAATATTGTGGTTTTTGCTGTACATCCACATGAATCAACCATGCGTGCACATGTGTCCCAACATCTTGAATCCCCCTTCCACCTCCCTCCCCACCCCATCCCTCTGGATTGTCCCAGAGTACCAGCTTTAAGTGCCCTGTTTCATGCATCAAACTTGCACTGGTCATCTATTTTACATATGATAATATACATGTTTCAATGCTATTCTCTCAGATTGTCCCACCCTTGCCTTCTCCCACAGACTCCAAAAGTCTGTTCTTTACATCTGTGTCTCTTTTCCTGTCTTGCATATAGGGTTGTTGTTATCATGTTTCTAAATTCCATATATATGCATTAATATACTGTACTGGTGTTTCTCTTTCTGGCTTACTTCACTCTGTGTAATAGGATCCAGATTCATCCACCTCATTAGAAATAACTCAAATCCATTCTTTTTTATAGCTGACCTAAAGCCTTTGACTGTGTGGATCACAATAAACTGTGGAAAATTCTGAAAGAGATGGGAATATCAGACCACCTGACCTGCCTCTTGAGAAATCTGTATGCAGGTCAGGAAGCAACAGTTAGAACTGGACATGGAACAACAGACTGGTTCCAAATAGGAAAAGGAGTTCGTCAAGGCTGTATATTGTCACCCTGCTTAGTTAACTTATATGCAGAGTACATCATGAGAAATGCTGGGCTGGAAGAAACAAAAGCTGGAATCAAGATTGCCAGGAGAAATATCAATAACCTCAGATATGCAGATGACACCACCCTTATGGCAGAAAGTGAAGAGGAACTCAAAAGCCTCTTGATGAAAGTGAAAGAGGAGAGTGAAAAAGTTGGCTTAAAGCTCAACATTCAGAAAACAAAGATCATGGCATCCAGTCCCATCACTTCATGGCAAGTAGATGGGGAAACAGTGGAAACAGTGTCAGATTTATTTTTTGGGGCTCCAAAATCACTGCAGATGGTGATTGCAGCCATGAAATTAAAAAATGCTTACTCCTTGGAAGGAAAGTTATGACCAACCTAGATAGCATATTCAAAAGCAGAGACATTACTTTGCCAACAAAGGTCCGTCTAGTCAAGGCTATGGTTTTCCCAGTTGTCATGTATGGATATGATAGTTGGACTGTGAAGAAAGCTGAGCACTGAAGAATTGATGCTTTTGAACTGTGGTGTTGGAGAAGACTCTTGAGAGTCCCTTGGACTGTAAGGAGATCCAACCAGTCCATTCTGAAGGAGATGAGCCCTGGGATTTCTTTGGAAGGAATGATGCTAAAGCTGAAACTCCAGTACTTTGGCCATCTCATGCAAAGAGTTGACTCATTGAAAAAGACCCTGATGCTGGGAGGGATTGGGGGCAGGAGGAGAAGGGGACGACAGAGGATGAGACGGCTGGATGGCATCACCGACTCGATGGACGTGAGTTTGAGTGAACTCCGGGAGTTGGTGATGGACAGGGAGGCCTGGCGTGCTGCGATTCATGGGGTCGCAAAGAGTTGGACACGACTGAGTGACTGAACTGAACTGAATACTCCATTGTGTATATGTACCACAACTTCCTTATCCATTCATCTGCTGATGGACATCTAGGTTGCTTCCATATCCTGGCTATTGTAAACAGTGCTGTGATGAACATTGGGGTACACGTGTCTCTTTCAATTCTGGTTTCCTCAATGTGTATGCCCAGTAGTGGAATTGCTGGGTTGTATGGCAATTCTATTTCCAGTTTTTTAAGGAATCTCCACACTATTTTCCATAGTAGCTATACTAGTTTGCATTCCCACCAACAGTGTAAAAGGGTTCCCCTTCCTCCACACCCTCTCCAGCATTTATTGTTTGTAGACATTTTGATGGCAGCCATTCTGACCACTGTGAGGTGGTATCTCGTTGTGGTTTTGATTTGCATTTCTCTGATAATGAGTGATGTTGAGCATCTTTTCATGTGTTTATTAGCCATCTGTATCTTCTTTGGAGAAATATCAGTTTAGTTCTGGCCCACTTTTTGATTGGGTTGTTCATTTTTCTGGTATTGAGCTGCAGGAGCTGCTTGTATATTTTGGAGATTAATTCTTTGTCAGTTGTTTCATTTGCTATTATTTTCTCCCATTCTGAATGCTGTCTTTTAACCTTGTAAAATAGCTCATATTTTAAAATTAAGTTGAAATAACCTACTTTTCTATAAAAATGGAAATCTAGTCAGAATATTTCTGTGGTGAAAATACTTTCTGGACTTCGTCTTTTGTGAAATATAAAACATATCCTTCCCATTGCTACTCTACCTTCAGCATCTTTCTGTGTATGACAAACACCCATGATGCTTCTTGTCAAGTCTTTGAGTGTATAAATTCAGAAAATATTCTCCAGCAATTCAGAGGAATTATAAGGCTGTGAGGGATTGTTCATGCCAAGAAGTTATTAGAATGACTATATGAAGTCTGCTTTTTCATCATTTAAAACCTGCTCTTCACTCAAAAGATATGTGAATTTTCTATTAGACTCCAGGAAGAAAAGGCTCGACTTACCTAAAAACCTAATAAAATTTCTTTTATTAGGCCTTAAGAACTGCACAATTCAGATTCCCTTTATGCCTGGGCTTTTAGGAAGCTACAGCTAATGTAATGATCAGTTGAATTTACCATTTTATTCTAGATCCTGATCGTAGATAATTGCCTTTCTATTTCCCCTATATAGTTTTTGATGTTCATTTCTGATTTATTTACTGCTGTATTGCACATGTTTATAAGTGTTCTTAGATCCATCTTGAAGGAAATGCATTTTAAAGTAATAAGCAGGTCAATAGATGAATACATTGAGTGAACTGATTTATGAACCATAGATTATATTAATTTACCCTGAGAAATATGACTGCCAAATAAACAGGCATATTTTGTCAGCTGGTCAGTGTACTTGCTTACCAGTATGAGAATCTCCTTAAGAAAAAAATTTTCAGCAAGAAGGTTTCTCAGCGACAATTTATACCAGTGACTGCCAGATGACTTTTCCCCCAAATAGAACACTAGTCTTATTATATCCCTGCTCAAAAACCTTCAGAAATTCTGTATTCTCCTTAGGAAGACATTCATCAGCTGGGCATCTTATATGATAGTCTCCAAATATTCTAGCTTCTGTGTCTCTTATCCCTGTCATGTACCCTCCGTCTCAACCAAACTGGAAAACTTTTAGCTTTCTAAGCACCAGCCACTTTCCCATCTACATCCTTTTTAAATTCTGCTTCCACCACTCACATGCCTCCCCCACCACAGAATCTTACTCATACCTGAATGTCCATCTCAAAAGTCATCTGGTAACAATAATAACACATATTCATATGTTAACTCATTTGATCCTCACACAACCCTGTATATGATAAGCGGTATTAATCCTACTTTACAGATGAGAAAAAGTGAGGCACAAAGAGGTCATCACTTTCCCAAAAGAATGTAACTAATGAAAGAGATGAAACTGGATTCAAATCCAGCCAGCCTGGTTCTGGAGTCCACATTCTTATCGATGAGTTTCAATATTCCCAAAAATGGAAACTTGGCATATGGAATATTTCAAGCTAAGGAATTTGAGAAATGGCTGGTGCAGGAAGGATTTTCTGATTTTTCCCCAAAGTAGATCATAAGACTCTCACGTGAGAGGTACCTTTCCTATACCTGGAGGAAAGGACCACACTTATCTATGAAAGATTATTGTTCAGTGACTAAGCTGTGTCTGACTCTTTGTGGCCCCAAGTGCTGCAGCACACCAGGCTTCCCTGTTCCTCACTATCTCCTGGACTTTGCTCAAATTCATGCCCATTGAGTCGGTGATGACATCCAACTGTTTCATCCTCTGTTGTCCCTTTTTCCTCCTGCCCTCAATCTTTCCCAGCATCAGACTCTTTTCCAGTAAGTTGGCTCTTTGCATCAGGTGGAAAGAGTATTGGAGCTTCAATTTCAGCATCAGTCCTTCCAATGAAAATTCAGGGTTGATTTCCTTTAGGATTGACTGGTTTGATCTCCTTGCAGTACAAGGGACTTAAAACCATAGCTTTAACTAGACAGACCTTTGTTGGCAAAATGATGTCTGCTTTTTAATTGCTGTCTGGGCTTGTCATAAATCTAAATGAACCTTTCAAACCTGGCTCTCTTTCACTGTTTCTTCAGATGTGAAGGCATGAAGGAAGGTGTGAGTGCTCAGTTGTGTCTGACTTTTTGTGACTCCATAGACTGTATCTCACCAGGCTCCTCTGTCCTTTGGATTTCCCAGGCAAAAATACTGGAGTGGGTTGCCATTTCCTACTCCAGGGGATCTTCCTGATCCAAGGATTGAACCCATGTCTCTGATATCTCCTACATTGGCTGGTGGATTCTTTACCACTACGCCGCCTGGGAAGCCCATCTTGCTTCAGGGATTGTTGCCAAGTTCTAACATGTCTACTTACCCCTCTCTGGCGCTAGCCTCCCCCTCACCATCAGTGCTCTGGCTCTGCATCATCTTGCAATTTTTCAAAGCCCCGCTCTACCCTGTCCTAACTGCCTTTGCACACATTGTTGCCTCTACTGGAGTAAACCTCCCCCTCAACCCCCATACTTATCACCCAGGATGCCAGAACTCAACTTTCAGATTCAGCTCAAATATGACTTCCTCACAGAGCTTCCTTGACCCCACAGGCCAGACCAGGGACCCTTGCCTGCACTCTTAGAGTTCCCTGCAGTTTTTCTTCCTACCAAATAGCACAGTTTGTGATCATAGGTTGTGTGTCCCCAATTAAAACTGGGAATCCACATGGTCCAGTCCCCACACAGTCTCTCTCAAAGAAACATCTACTCAAAGTAAATAATTAAAAGCAATTCATTCTTTACTACAATCAGTCACAGAACACCAAGGGGACCCAGTCAATAACTCACAACTATACTTAATAATTTGGAAATTTGGAAAACTCAGCAATGTCCATAGGGCTGGAAAAGGTCCATTTTCATTCCAAACCCAAAGAAAGGCAATGCCAAAGAATGCTCAAACTACCGCATAATTGCACTCATCTCACACGCTAGTAAAGTGATGCTTAAAATTCTCCAAGCCAGGCTTCAGCAATACGTGAACTGTGAACTTCCAGATGTTCAAGCTGGTTTTTGAAAAGGTAGAGGAACCAGAGATCAAATTGCCAACATTGGTTGGATCATTGAAAAAGCAAGAGAGTTCTAGAAAAACGTCTATTTCTGCTTTATTGACTATGCCAAAGCCTTTGACTGTGTGGATCACAATAAACTGTGGAAAATTCTGAAAGAGATGGGAATACCAGACCACCTGACCTGCCTTTTGAGAAACCTATATGCAGGACAGGAAGCAACGGTTAGAACTGGACATGGAACAACAGACTGGTTCCAAATAGGAAAAGGAGTTTGTCAAGGCTGTATATTGTCACCCTGCTTAGTCAACTTCTATGCAGAATACATAATGAGAAACGCTGGGCTGGAAGAAGCACAAGCTGGAATCAAGATTGCCAGGAGAAATATCAATAACCTCAGATATGCAGATGATACCACCCTTATGGCAGAAAGTGAAGAAGAACTAAAGAGCCTCTTGATGAAAGTGAAAGTGGAGAGTGAAAAAATTGGCTTAAAGCTCAACATTCAGAAAACTAAGATCGTGGCATCCGGTCCCATCACTTCATGGGAACTAGATGGAGAAACAGTGGAAACAATGATTGACTTTGTTTTTCTGGGCTCCAAAATCACTGCAGATGGTGATTGCAGCCATGAAATTAAAAGATGCTTATTCCTTGGAAGGAAAGTTATGACCAACCTAGATAGCATATTCAAAAGAAGAGACATTACTTTGTCAACAAAGGTCCATCTAGTCAAGGCTATGGTTTTTCCTGTGGTCATGTATGGATGTAAGAGTTGGACTGCGAAGAAAGCCGAGTGCTGAAGAATTGATGCTTTTGAACTGTGGTGTTGGAGAAGACTCTTGAGAGTCCCTTGGACTGCAAGGAGATCCAACCAGTCCACCCTAAAGGAGACCAGTCCTGGGTGTTCATTGGAAGGACTGATGCTGAAGCTGAAACTCCAATACTTTGGCCACCTGATGCAAAGAGCTGATTCATTGGAAAAGACCCTGATGCTGGGAAGGATTGAGGGCAGGAGGAGAAGGGGACGACAGAGGATGAGATGGTGGGATGGCCTCACCGACTCAATGGACATGGGTTTGGGTGGGCTCCGGGAGTTGATGATGGACAGGGAGGCCTGGCGTGCTGTGGTTCTTGGGGTCTCACAGAGTCGGACACGACTGAGCAACTGAACTGAACTGAACTGATCTGATACTTAATAACATCTATTTGCCATTTCTCTGACTCTAGATCACACTTTGCATTACTGACCTAAGAATCATCTCTTGCAGCTTCTGTGGGCTCTGGGGTCATACCACCTGGTTTTAAACCCTGGCTGTACTGCTTATTCAGTATGTAAACTTGTACAAGTTACTTCTCTATGCCTCCATTTCCATATCTGAAAAATGGGATTAAATTCAGTACTTCTTTGTTTTGGGGAGGACTATGAGAGAGAGAAATGGAGAAGGGAATGATACCCCACTCCAGTACTCTTGCCTGGAAAATCCCATGGACGGAGGAGCCTGGTGGGCTGCAGTCCATGGGGTCGCTAGGAGTCAGACACGACTGAGCGACTTCACTTTCACTTTTCACTTTCATGCATTGGAGAAGGAAATGGCAACCCACTCCAGTATTCTTGCCTGGAGAATCCCAGGGACGGGGCGGGGTTGCACAGAGTCGGACACGACTGAAGCGACTCAGCAGCAGCAGCAGCAGCAGCAGAGAGAATGGGGCTTCCCAGGTGGTGCAGTGGCAAAGAATCTGCCTACCAACTCGGGAGATTCAGTGTGATTCCTGAGTTGGAAAGATCCTCTGGAGTAGGAAATGGCTACCCACTCCAGTATTCTTGCCTGGAAAATTCTATGGAAAAGGAGCCTGGCAGGTTACAGTCCATGGGGTCTCCGAGTCAGACACAATTAAGCAGAAGCATGATGAGAGAGAATACTAGGTAAAGTGCATTGACCAATTCCTGTAATATAATGAGGTATTCAATAAAAATTATAAAAAGCAATAGTTTACAGAGCACCAGATTTGAGCGCCCTGTGTCGTACAGCAAATTCCCACTGGTTATTTGTTTTGCATATGGTAATATATATGTTTCAATGCTACTCTCTCAATTCGGCCCGACTTCTCCTTCCCCCACTGTGTCTATAAGTCTCGTCTCTTTGTCTGCCTCTCCACTGCAACCCTGCAGATAGGATCATCAGTGCCACCTTTCTAGATTCCATATATGTGCACTAATATGTGATATATTTTTTCTCTTTCTGACTCACTTAATTTAATACATAAATGCCTCATTCATTGCTTCATTAAAAAAGCAATGGTTTAAACATTTTGTTTATTCTTTTACTTAAAAAAATTTTCTTTCAATTTAAGGATAATTGCTTTACAGAATTTTGTGGTTTTCTGTCATACATCAACAAGAATCAGCCATCAGATCAGATCAGATCAGTCGCTCAGTCGTGTCCGACTCTTTGCGACCCCATGAATCGCAGCACGACAGGCCTCCCTGTCCATCACCAACTCCCGGAGTTCACTGAGACTCACGTCCATCGAATCAGTGATGCCATCCAGCCATCTCATCCTCTGTCATCCCCTTTTCCTCCAGCCCCCAATCCCTCCCAGCATCAGAGTTTTTCCAATGAGTCAACTCTTCGCATGAGGTGGCCAAAGTACTGGAGTTTCAGCTTTAGCATCATTCCTTCCAAAGAAATCCCAGGGCTCATCTCCTTCAGAATGGACTAGTTGGATCTCCTTGCAGTCCAAGGGACTCTCAGGAGTCTTCTCCAACACCACAGTTCAAAAGCATCAATTCTTCGGCACTCAGCCTTCTTCACAGTCCAACTCTCACATCCATACATGACCACTGGAAAAACCATAGCCTTGACTAGATGGACCTTTGTTGGCAAAGTAATGTCTCTGCTTTTGAATATGCTATCTAGGTTGGTCATAACTTTCCTTCCAAGGAGTAAGCGTCTTTTAATTTCATGGCTGCAGTCACCATCTGTAGTGATTTTGGAGCCCAGAAAAATAAAGTCTGACACTGTTTCCCCATCTATTTCCCATGAAGTGGTGGGACCGGATGCCATGATCTTCATTTTCTGAATGTTGAGCTTTAAGCCAACTTTTTCACTCTCCTCTTTCACTTTCATCAAGAGGCTCTTTAGTTCCTCTTCACTTTCTGCCATAAGGGTGGTATCATCTGCATATCTGAGGTTATTGATATTTCTCCTGGCAATCTTGATTCCAGTTTGTGTTTCTTCCAGTCCAGCGTTTCTCATGATGTACTCTGCATAAAAGTTAACTAAGCAGGGTGACAATATACAGCCTTGACAAACTCCTTTTCCTATTTGGAACCAGTCTGTTGTTCCATGTCCAGTTCTAACTGTTGCTTCCTGACCTGCATACAAATTTCTCAAGAGGCAGGTCAGGTGGTCTGGTATTCTCATCTCTTTCAGAATTTTCCATAGTTTATTGTGATCCACACAAAGGCTTTGGCATAGTCAATAAAGCAGAAACAGGTGTTTTTTCTGGAACTCTCTTGCTTTTTCTATGATCCGGTGGATGTTGGCAATTTGATCTCTGGTTCCTCTGCCTTTTCTAAAACCAGCTTGAACATCAGGAAGTTCACAGTTCACATATTGCTGAAGCCTGGCTTGGAGAATTTTAAGCATTACTTTACTAGCGTGTGAGGTGAGTACAATTGTGCGGTAGTTTGAGCATTCTAGGTACACCCATGTCCCCTCCCTCCCAAATCTCCCTCCTGTCTCCCTCCGCAACATTTTATTTTTTAATAAATTATTTCTACCTGCCTCTGTTCTTTCTTTTCTTGAACCAATAGCTCACCTTTACTTCTGAAGTCTAGTCTCTTTTCTCCCATTAATTGTATCTGGCATCACAACAAGTTAGAAGCCCAGCTGACCGAATATTTCTTAGAATGGGGAAGGGAAGGAAGTGAGATGGGAGATGCTTAGAACACAAAAGCAAAATTCTCTTTGATTGTTGAAAGAGTGAAGGAAATTTGCTAATATTATAATTAGCAACTTTTCCCCTTTTCCCTTCATCACACCTTTTTGATTATTTGACTATTGTGTAGCATCGCCCACTGGGCTAAGTGCTAGAAGAATAGAATCTGTGTTCATGTAAGTCACCATTGTACCCACACTTCCTGGAACACAGCCGTCACTAAAGTCTGATGCATGCATAAATGAGGGAGGTGATGATGATTCAGTGAGCTCATGCTGATTATACCCTTGATACAGTGCCTGGCACACTGCGCTGAACACATATTCATTTTGGGTATTCTTTCTTTTACACCCACTTCTCCATAAGAAATCGTTTCTGTGCCAATTTTACACCTAATTTATTTCCAGAGCTCCTCCTTAGGGCCCCTTCTCAAGAAACCTTCCCAAATATCCCTCCTGGCCTGGGAGTTTTACCCATTCGCCCCCATGGCCGGATGGCCTTCTCACTATTATAGGATTAGCCAGTAACGTGTCTCTCCTTACCAGATTGTAACCCCCCTCCCCGGGGGTCAGTGACCATGTCACATTTGACAGGGAATCTCCAGTGCTTGGCATACTGTTTGAGACATAGTAGGTGTTCAATAGATGTGTAATGAATATTAGTAAATCACAGTTTCTCTTAGATATGTTTCAACACAGTTTTCACTAATTTCTTTATGAAATTTGGGAAATACTACTTGGCATGCTGCAGTCCATGGGGTTGCAAAGAGTCAGATGCGACCAATTGATCGAACAACTTTTTAAAAAAAACTTTCAGTGTATTTTTTATTTAAAAAGTGAAACCTCAGAAACATACTATGGTGTACCAAAGTTTAAATTTCAGAAATAAAGCTTTCATTTAAAAAAAATTGGTTCATACAGACTCATGTTCACCTCAAGAAGTTTCCCACAGAGAAATACCAATAGTTTCTTTTCAAGTTCTAAGACTACCACAGTGGAAATATAATTTCTTGGAGGTGACAAACGTGGGATGCCCTGCACTTAAATATGAACCTTAGCTGCTTGCAAGTTTAGCAAGCTTGAGGTAATTAGAATTAGTCAGAAAAAGGCTGTCTCTTGTCTTATGGCAAAAATAATACACCTTCATTAATTAGCCTTTAGAAAATAATTATTAACTGGAAGTACTGAGCCTTAGCTCATTTTTTTCTTATTAGTAATATTTGCAAACCAACTTTTAGAGTTGTATTCCTTTAGCGCATGGTTAATATCATTCATTTTATGTTAAATCTTTCAGAATGAATGATGATATATTCTGATGACCTTGTTCCCAAGTGAGGGAAACCTGGTCTCCTCTCTCCACGGGCTAAATCTTTTAACCTGGCTTTTGAGAATGCAAATGAATGGAAGCATAGAGCTGAAAGGGATTTCCTTCTCCAGCGAGTAGCCTAAACTACACATAGCTAATGGTTGTTCAACATATTTTCAAAGCTCTCCAGTGATGGTAATGACAGAGTTTAATCACCTTTGCAGTTGAGTTCTGCCTTAGGTCAAAGAGATCTCTCTTGTTCATTCTAATCCAGTTTTGTCTGGTTTTCATCTCTATAGAGATGGAGAAAAGTCAGCTAGTATCCTCCTCCAAATAAACCTTCCTGTTCTCTAAGAAAGCTATTAAATCAGTCCTTGGCCTGCAGTTTTCAAGTGAGGCCAGTTCAGTGTCTTCAACCTTTCCTCAGAGGTCTTTTCCTCCATCCTTTTTAATGATTTTTTGTTGTTTCTCCTTGGATCTTTTCCAAGTTCTTTACAGCTCTCTAGAAATTGAGAAACAGAACGACTCAAAGCTAATAGGGGCCTGACCAATATCAAATACAGAAAAAAAAAATAGGTTCTCAGGTTTTGTGTGTCATACCCCATCAGTACATGTCAGGGCCAGGAAAACTCATCAATGTACACATCACTGAAGCATCATTTGTGATATTCTAAAATAAGGTTGAATAAAGACTTTGCACTTTAAAAACACCTTTTTATTCACAGAAAATATAAAGGGATGCATAGGAAGATATTTTAAATGCTTATGACAAAATACTATTTGAAGCATTCATTAGCTGAAAAATAACCAATATCACACATCATAAGTCATTTTTAATTCTTTGTTGTTATTTAGTCACTGCGTCATGTCCGACTCTTTTTTGATCCCAGGGACTATTGCTCACCAGGCTCCTTCTGTCCATAGGATTTCCCAGGCTAAAATACTGGAGTGGGTTGCCGTTTGTCTAGGAACTCTTTAAAACATTGGTTTAGTAAACCAGATTTTATTTCTGTGAATATTTGAAGATAATATTGCATTTTGACACTCAAATATATATTTGTAACTTAGAGTTTTTACTGATTCAAATGAATTCCAAATTTCTTAAAATTAGTGCTTTTTCTAAATCAAAAATATAGTCATATTTATACATTTTTAACAATCACTTATTAAAAAAAATTTCCCCCTCTTATTTTAGATCTTTATTTGCCGAAGGTTGTCCCTCAGAATAGATTTTCACATTACAGTTGCCTACTTTTATCTAGAGATATGATCTCATGTAAAAAGTAACTGCCTTTGTTGGCATCTCTCTGGAGAGATAGTTGGGTTTTAAGGGTATCCCTGGTGTGTCTTCCCACTGTTCTCTGGTGCCACCCACCCACTTTTTTACTTTTTCAGCTCCCAGATGGATAAGTACTGTATTCAGAAACAACTAACGTCTCTTCTGTAAGATTACTAAATTTCACTATTGATTTCTAAATTTCTACCTCAGTTTCTTTTGCTTTTCCAAGGATGACTCCACAAAGTGTTTGTTATCAAGTCCCTTCCTATCCTTTTATTTTTTAAAATATTTTTAAAAATATCTACTTATTTGGCGATGCTGAGTCTTAGTTGTGGCATGTGGGATCTAGCTCCCTGACTAGGGGTTGATTCTGGGCACCCTGCATTGAGAGCAGAGAGTCTTAGCCTCTGGATCACCAGGGACGTACCCCTCCCTAGCCTTTTAAAGACGTTGTATATACGCATATCATTTTGCGAAGGTTTTGTTTGGGTTCATGAAGTAATTTATTTAGGTGCGTTTTTTGTTAAGTCAATTAGATTCTGCTTAGTTTAGATTCTCTTTTAGTTCCCCTAAAAGCAGAGACCCACCTAAGGACTTGGGTACAGGTATTTTGTTGGGAGGTTATCCCAAGGAACGAGAAGGAGAGCAAAGAGAGTGTGGGACAAGGGAGAAAGGAAAGTCAGTGTAAGGATGTATTATCAAGTTCCAGCTGCAGGCAATGGAGATTCAATTTCTGAGATTCAAGGATGGTTGAGAACATAAGAAATTCCTCCTGCAATTGTCCCCGGAGGGACAGGAGGCTGGAGTATGTGTCTGTCAGCACCCATCCCTTCTTTGAGGGTTATTTCCAGGCGTGTTAAGTCCCCATTCTGGCCTGGCAGGTACACAGGGAGGTGTCCTATGACAGGTATTGGGATGGGCTCTGAGGGGGTCCAAGCCTGCACGGCACTGTCCATTGTTCCTGTACTGAAATTAGAGATGGGGCGAGGGAATGCAACCCAGAGCCCAGGCCTCTTACCACAACAAACCTTCCGTATTATGAACAGGTAGGACTTACAAGAGCCCTCAGAAAAAGTGGGGTCACATGATGGGACTATGTGCTCATGACGAACCGTTTGTGCATGTGTGTGCTGGGTCATGTCCACCTCTTTGTGACCCTGTGGACATATTATAGCCAGCCAGCCTCCTCTTCCATGGGATTCCCTAGGCAAGAACACTGGAGTGGGTTGCCATTTCCTTCTTCGGGGTCTTCCCGACCCAGGGATCAAACCTGCGTCTCCTGCATCTTCTCCAGGCGGATTCTTTTACCACTGAGCCACTGGGGCCTAATGAACAATTAATTGCGCTGGGAGTTGAAATTTGGGAAGTGGCTTCTAATCTCTGTGGAATTAAAAATAAAATCAGCTTAGTATGAGTCTACACCAAGATGAGGATACTTTTACCAACAATGACACCAGAAATAAACCTCTTTAGTGACATGGCAGTCAGATTGCAGATTGGAGAAGAATTTCCAGACACAGCGTTTCAGAAAGGAGTGAATTCATTAAGAGCAAGGAGCGGAGATAATGAAGTTGCTACAAATGCAGTAGGTCAGAGAGAGCTGTTAAAACAGCTGACTGGCTCAAGGGAGAGCCAGAGCTTTTCATGGGTTGAATGTTCAGTCCTTCAGTCGTGTCTGACTCTTCAGAACCCTGTGGACTGTAGCCCCCGAGGATCCTCTGTCTATGAGATTCTCCGGGCAAGAATACTGGAGTGGGTTGCCATTCCCTTCTCCAAGTGATCATCCTGACCCAGATCGAATCTGTGTCTCTTGCATCTCCTGCATTGGCTGTGCCATAATGGGTTAGTAGGCAATTTTTATAGCCTCAAGACAAAGAAAATTCCTGCTAAAAGGGTGGCATTAAGTGATTGTTTAGGGTGCTATAGGGTAACTACTGGGTGGGCATTTTTGCCTAATTTGGGGTCAGGAAGCTTGCTGGTAATGATCTGGGGGGCTTTTGGCAACAATTACAAAGGGACTCACTCAGTGCTGGAGATGACCTTGTTTCTGCACTCTGCTGCAGTGGCCTTGGTGCAAGGCCTTGCACCTGTGGCCCTGGTGTGGCACTCCACATTTATCCTCCTCCCCTTGTGTCAGCATAAGAAATAAGAATCACGTAGAAACCAACGATGTTCAGAGAGACTTCTGGGAGAGAATGCAAGAATGAGTTCCATGAAGGGACTCAGCCTGAGACCCAAGGAGCTCGCAGGGGCTCACGAGGTGTCCTGGATCCTAGTTCATTACAGTCACACGATGAGAATATTTTCAGTTAGAAATGATGTTAGATTTATTTGTATAATTAAAGCACATCAGCCAGTCAATGTGGATGGTTTGTAGAGCTGTGTGTAAAGAGGGATGGACAGAGCCTCTCTTTATTCTTAGACAGTATTTATCAAACCTTTTTGGCCATGACCTATGATAAGGCATGACTTCCCTGGTGGCTCAGACGGTAAAGCGTCTGTCTACAGTGCAGGAGACCCGGGTTCGATCCCTGGGTCGGGAAGATCCCCTAGAGAAGGAAATGGCAATCCACTCTAGTACTATTGCCTGGAAAATCCCATGGGCAGAGGAGCCTGGTAGGCTACAGTCCATGGGGTCACAAAGAGTTGGACACTACTGAGCCACTTCACTTTATGATAAGGCATACATTTTACATGGTGATTTGATAGACACATATGTAAGTATAAAATTGAAACCAAAGTTCCATAAGGTAATAATCCTTCCTATGTTCTCTGATATTTTCTATACTATCCTTTTCTAGTCTATCCTATTCTGTCCTGTTTCATTTTTTAAATGCTTGTCTGGACTCACTAAATTGTTCGTATGACCAATGACGAGCAAGTCACAAACTGCTGCTGGAAAAACACTGCTCTAGGGCACCGGAGCTTTGCACTCACAATTCCTCAACTGACTGTTTCCTTTCATGTCATAAATCAATGTACATATAATTTGTTGCCTGCTATAACTGTGGAATTGGTTTCCTATCCAGGCTTTTTCCTCCTATCAAATCTTTTTCTTCCAGCCAAGTGTATAATAATATAGGACATATTGTTTTGGACACACTGGAAACATGTCTAAATCATTTGGTACTTCATTCTAAAAAGAAAATCTATACAACTGTAAAACCTACAAATGAGGATCCTGGATCAGAATGCTTTAGGTTGTAAGTAATAGAAATCCTGCCTTAAGCTGTCTTAAATAATACGCAATTATGACATCTCAAAGTGAGGAAGTTCAGAGCTAGACTTGGTTGACTTGGGCCTACTGATGTCACCGGGACACTGGTTCTGTCCACCTCTCTGCTCATCTCCAGGTTGGCTTCATCCTCAGGCTGAAGATGGGCCCAAAGTTCCAGGTAGCACACCCAGGCACAACTCATCCAGAGGAGAAAGAAGGTGATTCTCTTCCTGTATTTCCTTTATGGAGACGCTCCCTACAGATGTCCTGCTGTACCCTGCTGGCCCTCGTGAGGGTCACATGTCTTTTTTTATATCAATAACTGGCAAGGAAGATGTGATGACCCTTAAATCAATTTACAGAGTCAAAAGAATCACCTGCACAATTAAACTTCCTAAATTTATCTTCAATTTCTCCATTTTTCTCATCTCCACATCTAATTCGATACTAAATCCGGATGATTCTTCCTCTAACTATGTCCAGTATCAGAAGACTTCTCACTGTCTCCTTGGCTTCCACCCTAGTCCAAGTCACCATCATCTCCTGCCCGGATATTGCCATAGCCTCCAAGTTGATTTCCTTCCTTCTTGACTTTATCTTCTTTGATCTCTTCTCAATACAGAGTAACCTTGTTGAAACAGTAAATCAGGTCATGTCACTGGTCATGCTCCTCTAATTTGAGACTTTGTACCAAGAACCAAACATGGAGGAGTAAATGAAACAGACATGGGACATACCTTCTATTGAGGGATGCATGCAAGCCAATGAAATAAGTAAACTATGGAGTGGAGTAGATGGTGGTAAGAGCTGTGGATAAAAATAGACAAGTCCCTCCCATAACGTGGTTTATGTTCTAATATACTTGAAGGACCTGGCACAGAGCAAGCCTCTGATATGTGATAGCTACATTAGTTCCCTTTTCATTGGAAAGTGACAGGAAGCTAATTCATACCAAATTGAGCAAATCAAGCGAAACACAACAGCAGGCCCAGCTCCAGGACTCAGAGTTTCCAAAATCATCTGAAGCCAGTTTCTGTCCACCTTCCCTTCATGCTTTTCCCCACCCTGGTTTTATTCTCACATAGATTCTCACCAAGTAGGGCGATGAGGGACACCATGGCTCCAACTAACATTTACTTTCCTAGCAACCTGGTAGGAAGAGACCCCACCATAAAGTTCTAGCCACATTTTGAACAATACAGCCCCAAATAAATGATTAACCTGAATGCCAGTTTCTTTTTCTGTGAATTGAGAGCACTAGCAATAACACCTATTTCACAGATCACCGTCAGGAAATTTTGCCTAATGTACCTAAAGGCAGCTTGCATAGGACTTGGCCAAAAGTGCACACAATAAATATTGACTCATTAATTTGTTCTCTGGTATGCAGGCATTGATCATAATTTCTGCTTTAGAGGGATGCCAGAAATCAACACGTTTTATCAGTGCTTAAAATGAGTACTTTGTCGTGCATTATCCCGCCCTGTGACTGTTTTATGAGACCGGTTTCCCCAATTGTATTGCAGTGTCCCCTGTGAGATGAGATACATAAGAGATGAATTGGTTATATGAAAACTTAGGTTCAGATCCTGTTCTGCCTCTTAAACTTGTGGGATTTTATGCAATGATTACCTTCTATGAGACTTTGCTTATTTATAGAGTGAGATGGAGATACCTGCTTCTCTGGGGTTGCTGGACAGGCAAAAGAAGATGGTATTTATTATTTCCCTGGCACCATGGTAAGTTCAATACACAGCAGCTTGAAGCTCTGAGCTTAGGATAATGTCCCCCACACAGTAACTATTCAGTAAATCCATGCTTGGAATTAAATGCACATTCTACACCCTCAGGTTTGGTGACTCACAGCTGAATTCTTGGGGCAGCTCCGCTTCAACAGATAGTTTTGCAAACACATTCTTAAGAATTTCCTTGGACGTGAGTTCTGAACAGTTCAAGACACTTCTTTGGTTTAATAACTGTCCCCAAAGATGTTATTTTACCCTAGTTCTTCTTAAATTGTGTCCCACATCAATAATTAACTTTTCCTGCCATTTGTCTCATATATTGCATGCTATTTTCTTTTTTCTTAAGTAAGCTAAGAGGCTGTTTCTAAAGGACCCCAGGGTGAGGAGGAAATGTATTTGTGGTCTGGCTTCTGAAATCGTGAAAGGGTGGCTTTGAAAGGGGGGAGAAAGTGATACAATGACATTTAAGGACAGCATGTAACCTGTGTGTGGAAGGGGCTGGTGTCATCTGGTAGAAAAGCAACACTGATATTCTGGCATCATCTGGTGATACAGTTATCCTCTCCATTCACTAGGTTTCTCTTTTTGTCTATTTTGCTTTATTCAGAACAAAACAAGTATTTGTTGAGCCCATATTCTATACCAGGCTGTGTGCTGGATGTGGGGACACCGGAGCACAAGGCACAGCCCCTTCCTGAAGAGACTTGCAATACTCAGAGCGAGGGTTGCTGGTGGATGTGGAGGGAAGGGGGTTCTCGTGGAATAAAGACCTGGAGTAAGGATGCTGGGCACATGTCGGGGTCAGAGAACACAGCTGTGTTCTGGCTGGAGTCCACAGACTGCAGGAAGGGGAGTATAAGAGATCAGATCAGTCAGGAGGGTGGGACCATATCACGTGTTAGGAGTTGGGACTTTCACAATAAGGATCCTACGGCAGGGGTGTCAGAAACCATCCATTGCCCACTGCACCACTCCGGCTGTTGCCATGATGAAGCTGAGCAGAGGAGGAGCCATGGATGCCACAGCTCTTCAAGGACAGCCGGTCTAACTTGGGATGTAAGAGGCGTGCAGATCCTGGGATGCCTGAACCAACCGTTGTGAGCCTACATTGGTGGTAAAGGACAGTTTGGTCATTTGGATGTGGAAGCAGTCAATAAATAGAACCTGGAAGGTGTGTGCTCTGACTGGGATAAGAAATGGTTCATCGTGCAGATGTTCACCACTTAGATGGCCCAGCGATCTTACTTCACAGATGTGGCAGGGTAGAACCTCTGCTGACTTCTTTATGAAGAAGTATATCAAACAAATGTTGACAATGAAAAACCCTGTTAAAAAACCCCATCTACCCAGCCTCCCTGTCTTTAGGCTAATAAGGAATTGTCTCTATTTGACTAATCCAGGCAATGAGGCTAAAGTGAAGTCGCTCATTCGTGTCCGACTCTTTGCGACCCCATGGACTGTAGCCTACCAGGCTCCTCTGTCCATGGGATTTTCCAGGCAATAGTACTGGAGTGGATTGCCATTTTCTTCTCCAGGGGATCTTCCTGACCCAGGGATGGAACCCAGGTCTCATGCATTGTAGACAGACGCTTTAACTGTCTGAACCACCAGGGAAGGAAATGAGGCTAAGAGATGTTAAATGACTGTCCTGAAGTCACACAGCTTCCATGGGCCTTGTTGGGAGCATGAAGCATCTCCCAAAAGCACATCTTTGATATGGCTTTGTTCTAAAAGAAAGGGTCAATATGAGTAACAATAGGATTTTTCTAATCTAGTTGACCAATATATTTCATAAATAAGGACAACCACAAATATTTTAGTATTTCTTTTAATATATTTGCACCTAAATCAAAGGATAATAATCTAAACAGAGAATGTTTAGATTTCATTCATTTACATAGAAAGCATGGGGCTAGGATTCTTCAGAGAAGAATATATACTACATGCTTTCTAATACTACATGCTTTCTCTTCTTGTATGCACACTAATATAATCCTAAATTGAGTTCTGTATTCCATCAAGGTAATAAAATCTATCCATTTTGACATTGAGCTGCTCGTTATCCAATTTAAAGTAAAAGGTTTTTTTTTTTTTTCCCCAATTAAGACAGTTTTTTAAAAGTAGTTTTAGATTCACAGAAAAATTAAGGGTAACAAACAGAGATTATACCCTGTTCCTATATGTGCATAACTTCTGTACCCCACCAGAATGATACGTTTGTTATAACTGATGAACCTACATCACTATTGTTACCTGAAAACTGGGTTTTCCTCTTGGTGAGTTTTGAGCCAAAAGACGCAACCAAGCCAAAGATCAGGAAAAAGACTTGCAGCAAGTAAGAACACTGAGGCTCTTTCTCAAAGCAGTGTCTTCCTCAACAGCAGTATTGGGGAAGTTTTAAGCTGAGGTACATCCATATACATGAAGCAGCTTGGGAGGTCCACAGAGTCTGAGGTTGAGTTGATTGAAGTCACAAGGATCAGAAAAGGTCAAGATTGTCATCCCTTAGGTTCAGGAAGATCTGGTGGTTGAGGCTTCAAGCTAACCTTTACCATTGGAATAGAACTGTGAATCTTTACAATTGATTTATTATCTTTGCTGCTGTTACTCCTCTTGCCTGATTGCATTCTTTCATTCCCTTAAGGTTATTAATTACCGAGACCTATTCAAGGGCAAGCATTGAGGCTTAGCTCACAAAATGACTTAGGCCCAAAATGACTTCTCTTACGTCAAGAAAGCCATATGCCTAGTTCTCTTGCTCTGGGAACCCCCTATCATATCTGCTTACATTATCACTCAAAGTTCATAGTAAACATTAGGCTTTACTCTTGGTTTTTGTCCAGTCTATCGGTTTGAATAAGTGCATAATGACACATATCCATCACTGTGGTATCATATAGAATATTTTTCCTGCCCTAAAAGTCCTTTGTGCTTCACCTATTCATACCTCCCCAGTCGCAGTTCTTGGCAATCAAAGGTCTTGTTACTGTTTCAATAATTGTACTTTTTCCAGAATACCATATGGTTGGAATGATATAGTATGTAGCTGTGATAATGTGATTTGTAATAAGTAATATATATTTGGTCTTCATTGAGTTTCTATCACTGGGCTCCTAAAACACTTGGAATTCGCTAAGTCAGAAGAGCAACAAAGGGGTCTTTTGTTACATCAGTGAGATGACCTGTGGACTGCATCTAAGACTGATTGCCAGGAGAACCAACCATGGGCTTAGAGAGTCGGAGCTTTTAGTGCCACCCCTGACCTCCAGGGAGGGGAGAGGAGCTGGAAATTGAGTTCAGTCACCAATGATTTAATCACTGGTTCAATGGCAGATGATTTGATCATTCATACCTATATAGTGAAGCGTCCATTAAAAATTCCTGTTGCTCCACATAATTACCAACATTTGCTGTTGTTAGGGTTTGATCATTCTAAAAGGTGTACAAAATTTTATCTGTATCTATATGTTTATGTATCTATTTATTTCCAATGGTTTAGTGGCAAAAAGATAAACCTAGGAATCTGACTAATGAGGATCCCAGCCCCATTACTTCCTAGCCATGTGGCCTTGGAAGCCTCTTGATGAAGGTGAAAGAGGCGAGTGAAAAAGTTGGCTTAAAACTCAACATTCAGAAAACGAAGATCTTGGCATCTGGTTCCATCACTTCATGGGAAATAGATGGGGAAACAGTGGAAACAATGTCAGACTTTATTTTTTTGGACTCCAAAATCACTGCAGATGGTAACTGCAGCCATGAAACTAAAAGATGCTTACTCCTTGGAAGAAAAGTTATGACCAACCTAGATAGCATATTCAAAAGCAGAGACATTACTTTGCCAACAAAGGTTCATCTAGTCAAGGCTATGGTTTTTCCAGTGGTCATGTATGCATGCGAGAGTTGGACTACGAAGAAAGCTGAGCACCGAAGAATTGATGCTTTTGAACTGTGGTGTTGGAGAAGACTCTTGAGAGTCCCTTGGACTGCAAGGAGATCCAACCAGTCCATTCTGAAGGAGATCAGCCCTGGGATTTCCTTGGAAGGAATGATGCTAAAGCTGAAACTCCAGTACTTTGGCCACCTCATGTGAAGAGTTGACTCATTGGAAAAGACTGATGCTGGGAGGGATTGGGGGCAGGAGGAGAAGGGGATGACAGAGGATGAGATGGCTGGATGGCATCGCTGATTCGATGGACGTGAGTCTGAGTGAACTCCGGGAGTTGGTGATGGACAGGGAGGCCTGGCATGCTGCAATTCATGGGGTCGCAAAGAGTCGGACATGACTGAGTGACTGAACTGAACAGAAACTACTTAATGTCTCCATTTCCTAAGTGAAAGAGGAGTGAAAAAGTTGGCTAAAGCTCAACATTCAGAAAACTAAGATCATCGCATCTGGTCCCATCACTTCATGGCAAATAGATGGGGAAACAGTGGAAACAGTGGCTGACTTTATTTTTCTGGGCTCCAAAATCACTGCAGATGGTGATTGCAGCCATGAAATTAAAAGACGCTTACTCCGTGGAAGAAAAGTTATGACTAACCTAGACAGCATTTTAAAAAGCAGAGACATTGCTTTGCCAACAAAGGTCCATGTAGTCAAGGCTATAGTTTTTCCAGTGGTCACGTATGGATGTGAGAGTTGGACTATAAAGAAAGCTGAGCACTGAAGAATTGACGCTTTTGAACTGTGGTATTGGAGAAGACTTGAGAGTCCCTTGGACTGCAGGGAGATCCAACCAGTCCATCCTAAAGGAGATTAGTCCTGGGTGTTCATTGGAAGGACTGATATTGAAACTGAAACTTCAATACTTTGGCCACCTGATGCAAAGAGCTGACTCAGTTGAAAAGACCCTGATGCTGAAAAGATTGAGGGCAGGAGGAGAAGGGGACAACAGAGGATGAGATGGCTGGATGGCATCACCGACTCAATGGACATGGGTTTGGGTGGACTCAGGGAGTTGGTGATGGACAGGGAGGCCTGGTGTGCTGCAATTCATGGGGTCACAAAGAGTTGGACATGACTGAGCGACTGAACTGACTGAAACAGGCCGTGGTAATGGAAACCTCATAGCATTTTAAAAATATTGAATAAAGCAACATATGTAAAGCACACAGCAGTGTCCAGTCACATAGCAAGCATTTAGTGAATACAATCCTTATCTTCTCCCCTTGTAAAACATATGGTTCTGGTCATGGTCATCTCTCTTTTTTTTTGGTAAAGTACTTTGTATTATTATTTTTAAATTAATTAATATTTATTTATATTTATTTTTGGCTGCTCTGGGTCTTTGTTGCTGCTTGCAGGCTTTCTCTAGTTGCTGTCAGTGGAAGCTGCTCTCTAGTTGCAGTGCTCAGGCTTATTGCTGAGGTTTCGCTTGCTGGAGAGCACAAGTTCTAGGGTGTGTGGGCTTCAGAGTTGTGGCTCATGGGCTCAGTTGCCTTGTTGAATATGGACTCTTCCCCGACCAGGGATCCAACCCATATCCCCTGCGTTGGCAGGCAGATTCCCAACCACTGGACCACAAGGGAAGCACCTGGTCACCTCTCTTTATTATGACAACACTTCTCTATTATCTTACCATTATCTCCTGTCAATTACTAACATGACTAGACTTAACCTTTTGATTTTTCAGGATATATTTTTAACTTTATTTACAGAATAATGATGAACTTAAAGCTATTGCCTTTTGTTTTACTAGGGGCTACACAGCCCATAGCATATAACTTAAAGCAGTATAGGAACTAATATTACCTGCTCGTTTCATGTGATGTTCTTTTAAATGAACTAATGATCAAATTCTCCAATTTGAAGACACTTGTAGATTATTAAAAACCCACCAAGTAATAACACATTGCCCTGATGGTTTACAGATTCCATACTTAGATCACCTATCCAGAAACATTAGAACTGAGACTTTTATGTGATATCCTTCAAAGGGAGATTATTAGGCTGTTTCACATTAGGAATGTAGCACATAAATAAGTTATGCTCACATGCAGAATGCTTCCCATACAAGAACTGCAAGAGACCCACCAGAAACATTGCAAAACTTCCATAATTATAACAAAGCACTGGAACAAGCAATGTTGGTGGTATAGGAAGGGGGAGCAAGGAAGGAAACAGAACTTAGAGAATTGGTTCAAACCTCAGTCAAAAGAATTAGGAAACTGGAAACTTAATGGTCCAAACAAGATTTGCCTTTGTTTATTTCTCAAATAAAAATAAAGGAAACCATAAACAGTGGGAAAATTCCTTCCACCTCCCCAAAGGGAGATAGAAGGGGCCTAGAAAGGCTGTCACCCAGATTTATAAATAAGAAACTGAAACAGAGCCAGTTTTCCTGCCATCAAAATCTGAGCTCTTTCAGATGTAGCTAAAGATGGGCACATTGAGCTAGGACAACTTAAGTTTAATTCCAGAGCAAACACATCAAATGCTTGGTTATCTTTATCCTGCTTTTCTGTTATTGCCGTAAATGATGTAAATAGTACATTCTCTTCTTTGGGAAGAATAACAGGAGTGACTGTGGTTTGTTTTTTTAACTCTTCTGTTTGTGTTTATACACTTGACCAAGGAGAAATCTGCTGAACATGTAATGTGTAAGCGATTCAACGTGTAGCTTGAGGCTGCAAGTTACTTGAGGAGGAGGACCATTCTGGTGCTCTCGTTTGTACATCCTTTGGTTTCTAGCTTGTGGACATGGGGGAAGGGTCCACAGAACCTGGCTTTCAAAAGAGAATTAGGGAAGGGTTCCTAGAGGCCTGAGACTGACCTCATCCCAAGGACCACAGAGAGCTGTTCCCACCAACTGAAGGAGACAAATTTAGATGTGGAGTCAGAGGAAGGGCCCTCCCTCACTGTACACCTCTCAAGCAAATTGCGGAGAGAAGGTGGTAATGAATCCTTCAAGGAAATCCTTTTGTGAATGTTGACATCCTAGGTATGATAACATCCTGTATGCATTAAACATTTAGACTGTCTTCCACTGACATTTCTGCCTTGTTCCAGTATGTAACTAGCTGTGGATCCCGGGACCACCATGGTAGCAGATGGACATCCTTCCTTCCCTTCCCCACCCCTCAAAACATCTATCTTTTGGGCTCTTCTCCTTCCATCTCTTCTTTTTCTTCCTCCTTTCCCTCCTTTTCTTGCTCACTCATCAAATTCAGCATTATCATCCACTGTTTTTCACTTAAGATGCATCTTCATAATTGTAGACCGTCATTGTCCAATTGGACTTTAGAGTGGTCTTAACACATCACTAGATCAATGGCAGTCAAAGCAACTGGGATGAATTAGTCATTTAATTCAGTCATATTACCACTTCTGGTGGCAAAAAAGAATAAATTGTGCCATAATACTACTAGTATTACCTATTACGATGTTTTGAGATCCAAGTGCCAGAGAGGCAATGTGCTAAGTATCTATATATATCCAGGCCTCACACCACCCAACTGACTAGCTACAGTTATTCCTATATCACATATGGGAAAACTGTGGTTTAGAAAGAAAAATGAAGTCACTTACCAAAGTTGCACTTGCCCAGCTAGTAAGTGATGGACCCAGATTTGAACCCAATAATTTTGATTTTTCAACTTAGACTCTGAATTATTATGCTCCGCTGAGTTGCTTCCTCTAGGGAGAATAAAGGGTACCATTCTTGTCTTATTCCCTTGAAGTTTCAGTTATTTTGTGTTCAAAGATCTTGTCACATCAGTTTTTTTAAGTAAGGTCTTGTGGACTTCTAGGAGTCTGAAAAGTTGCCTCAAAGTCCTTTGATTATAAAAAAAAAATCCTTGTTTGGGGATGTAATTCCACGAATCTTTTCAAAGATTTTCTTTGACTTAGTGATCTTTTTATTCAATTCAACATCTATAATTTAATACTCTGCTTCAGCTTCTTCTAAATGTTCCATACACTGTAATGAATGTTAGGACAAAAACAGGAAGAAAACTCAGGATCTTAAAATTGTTTTCTTTATAAAAGGCGATGAGTCAGACTTGTAAAGTCCACAGCACAAAAGTTCTTAATAATGCTAATTCTGTGGAAGCAGTGCATACCACTCTCTTTTATGAAACAAAACTTCCTTTAGATGTTTGTTCTATTTGTGGCAGATTTTCCAAATTTAGAGTAATGTTCTCATTCCTTACTGATGTGTGGGTAGAAGCTTTATTGAGTCAAAAAACCATGACAGTCCCATATCTATCACTGGGAGACCTTGAGTAAGTCATTGAATTCTTTTAGAACAAAGGCTGATATAGTGAAGACACCTCTGGACCATCCACCTTTCCCCCTCTACCCTGTGTCCTGGGGTCTTTATGGACCATCCCAATGGTTCCCTTGCCTACTGGCTTCCTGTTGGGTTCAACCAATGGGAGGCCAGGGTCTTCCCAACCCAGGGATTGAACCAGGTCACCTGCATTGCAGGCAGATTCTTTACCATCTAAATCACCAGGGAAGCCAGTAGAAGATCAGAGGAAGGCATATTTATTTAACTGGCTCCCTTCTTGCTAGCAGTGTGTGGCAATTGCCACATTCCTCTCTCAAAGGTCATTGCCTCTCCTACAACCACAGCTTTTAAGTTCCAGGGACCATGCCCTCCCTTTACCCTTCCTCTCCCAGATCAGCAATGGCTTCTGGTCCATGTTAACCCTATCTGCACCCTGATACAAAAGATACAGGTTTAGGTAAACCCTAAAGTTTCTTCTAAGTAGTATCCCTTTTCAATAGGTTCTAGAAAGACCTTTTCTTTTGAGAAAGGAGATGATTGTAATGCTTAATTGACAGACTGTGTTCTAATAGGAGCTAGCATATGTAAATAAGAGGATATTGGACTGGGAGTCAGAGGATCAGCATGCTACTGAACAGGATACAACCATCTTCCTCTTTTTAAAAAAACTGGTAAAATACACATAACATAAAAATTACCATCTTAACTATTTTAAATTGACAATGACATTAAGTACATTCACATTATTATGCTACCGTCACTACCATCTGTTCACAGAACTCTTCATCTTGCAAAACTGAAGCTCTGAGGTCTTTAAACAATTAATATTTTTCCTGCCCCCAGCTCCTGGGAACAACTGTTCTATTTTCTGTCTCTTTGAACTTGGTGAATCTAGGTACCTCATATAAGTGAAATCATACAGTGTCTTTTTTTGTGACTAATCTATTTCACTTGGTATAATGTTCTGAGTTCATCCATGCTGAGCATGTTTCAGAATTCCTTTCCTTTTAAAGGCTGAATAATATTCCATTTTGTGTATATGCCACTTTGTTTTAATCCATTCACCCATCTATACACACTTGGGGTACTCTTCTACTTTTTGGCTACTGCAAATAATGATGCCATGAATATAGGTATTATGGACACCCAACATTGGATACCCAAATGCCATGAACATTTGGGTATCCAATACCCAAATATCATCTTCAAGTCCCTGTTTCCAATACTTTTGGATATATACCCAGAAGTGCAAGTGCTGGATCATATGGTAATTCTGCTTTTAATTTTTTAAGGAACCAACATCTTGTTTTCCATAATGGCTGCACCCATCAACAGGGCACAAGAGTTCTGATTTACTCTGCATCCTTACAAATCACTTGCTATTTTCTGGTGTTTTTTTTTTGTTTTGTTTTGTTTTGTTTTGTTTTAAATAATCATCCTATAGGTATACAACTTTGAACCAATATTTGTTTAGTACCTATTCATCCATTCACTGGGTTAGGTACTGGGAATATCACAAACAGACTCTGCTCTAATGGACCTTATAATTCTAGAGGAAGGAGCAGACAAAAACAAAAAAGTGAAATAAAATAATTACAAATCTTGTGAAACACTGTAAAGGAAACATAGAGATGAGACAGAAAATGATGGAAACTTACTTATAGGAGGAAAAAACCTTCTCTGAAGAAGTAACATTTAAACAGAGATATGGAAGAGGAAAGAAAGAATATAGAAAAGAGCAGACCAAGCAGGTGATATGAATGTGCAAAGGGCTGGAAAGAGCTTAGAGTTGTAGAGGGAGCAGCAGTGTGGTGGGGATGGGGGGAGCTGGGCCGGGCACAGACACGGAGAGGACACAGTAAGGGGCTTGTTGTTCAGGTCCTTATAAAGCCACGTTTTATATCTGAGATTTTGCTCAGTGTTCAGTATGAGGCCATTGAAGTTTTCCATGGGAGAATTGCATGCTCTGAACTTTGGACTAAACACCGACCTAAGCTTCTGCTCACCAGGTGTCTTCCCAGGACCCTTCCAGCTTTGGGGCTGTGGGTCACTGGCTGCTGGAAGCTGCGTTATGCAAGGTTAAGGACTCATGCCCTGGAGTCAGAGATAGTGGGATTCAAATTCCAGTTCTACCAACCTACTCACAGTGTGACTTTAAAAACTTTACTTACGTCCTCAGAGCCTCAGGTAAATGGTAGTTTCTTCATCAAATTTTTAAAAATAAATGAGAAAATATATGTGAAACCCTTAACACAATGCCCAGCATACATTAAACTTTAATACACATTAGCCATTATAGTCATTCATTTAACAAGTTTTTATTGAGAGCCCATTTTGTCCCTGGCTCTGAGCTAGGTGAGAGGGGTAAAAAGGTGAGACCATTGTCCTGGTTTTTAGAAGCAGCGGCACATCTAATTATAACACAGAATGCTAAATGCAATGGGAGATGTATGGGTAGGATATTATAAATGCACAGAGAAAGTGCGTTCAACCGAGACTGGAGATGGGTGGACAGAGGAGTTGCCCAGAACAAGTGATAACTGAGCCATGTCTTAGAGGGTGAATTGAGGGGAGTGAAGGGCATCTGGACAGAGAGGACCACATGAGTGAAAGCAGAGAGACAAGCAGCAGCATAGAGTGCAAGAGGGGAGCATGCTGCAGTTTAGGGGCTGCCAGGATGTTAAGTGTTGGGATAGGAGGCTCAGGAGACCCAGATGGGGGCCAGATCAAAGAAATTCTTGCATAATAGAACTTGGAGCTGATCCTGTAGGCAATAGTGAACCATTAGAGGATTTCTAGCAGTTTAATGCTCTGTCCAGATTTGCGTTTTAGATAATTCATTTTTGGCATGTATGGAAGATGGATGTAATTGGGAACAGAATGAAAGAAAGGAAAACAAGTAGGAGGCAATTCAGTAAACCAACAAAGAAAGACACAGTGTGAATGTGAATAAGGTCAATGAACATAAGGATGGAGAAGATGAGGCAGATTTTTAAAATATGAACTCCTTATTGCCAAATTCAGACTTAAAGTGAAGAAAGTAGGGAAACCGCTAGACCATTCAGACATGACCTAAATCAAATCCCTTATGATCATACAGGGGAAGTGAGAAATAGATTTAAGGGACTAGATCTGATAGAGTGTCTGATGAACTATGGACCGAGGTTCGTGACATTGTACAGGAGACAGGGATCAAGACCATCCCCATGGAAAAGAAATGCAAAAAAGCAAAATGGCTGTCTGAGGAGGCCTTACAAATAGCTGTGAAAAGAAGAGAAGCAAAAAACAAAGGAGAAAAGGAAAGATATAAACATCTGAATGCAGAGTTCCAAAGAATAGCAAGGAGAGATAAGAAAGCCTTCCTCAGTGATCAGAGCAAAGAAATAGAGGAAAACAACAGAATGGGAGAGACTAGAGATCTCGTCAAGAAAATTAGAGATACCAAGGGAACATTTCAGGCAAAGATGGACTCAATAAAGGACAGAAATAGTATGGACCTAGGAGAAGCAGAAGATATTAAGAAGAGGTGGCAAGAATACACAGAAGAACTGTACCAAAAAGATCTTCATGACCCAGATAATCACAATGGTGTGATCACTCATGTAGAGCCAGACATCCTAGAATGTGAAGTCAAGTGGGCCTTAGAAAGCATCACTACGAACAAAGCTAGTGGAGGTGATGGAATTCCAGTTGAGCTATTTCAAATCCTGAAAGATGATGCTGTGAAAGTGCTGCACTCAATATGCCAGCAAATTTGGAAAACTCAGCAGTGGCCACAGGACTGGAAAAGGTCAGTCTTCATTCCAATCCCAAAGAAAGGCAATGCCAAAGAATGCTCAAACTACTACACAATTGCACTCATCTCACACGCTAGTAAAGTAATGCTCAAAACTCTCCAAACCAGGTTTCAGCAATACATGAACCATGAACTTCCAGATGTTCAAGCTGGTTTTTGAAAAGGCAGAGGAACCAGAGCAATTGCCTACATCTGCTGGATCATCAAAAAAGCAAGAGAGTTCCAGAAAAACATCTATTTCTGCCTTATTGACTATGCCAAAGCCTTTGACTGTGTGGATCACAATACACTGTGGAAAATTCTGAAAGAGATGGACTCCTTCTAGCTTAATGACTCCTACCTACACTCCTTGGGCAGAGTGATTCTAGTATTATGTGACCCATATTTGCCAAACACACCTAATTAGACCAGGGGTTACCATATCTAACCCTCAAAGAGCCATAATCCATAATCTAGCCAAAATCCAGTCATCTTCTCTCTAGAATTTGACTGGCAAGTACAGTGCCTGTAGTGACAGAGTCATGGAAATTAGACATTTGAGGCCCAGTTTTTCCAGAAGTCATGTATGGATGTGTGAGCTGGACCATAAAGAAGGCTGAGTCCTGAAGAATTGATGCTTTTGGAACTGTGGTGTTGGAGAAGACTCTTGAGAATCCCTTTGACTGCAAGGAGATCAAACCAGTCAATCCTAAAGGAAATCAACCCTGAATATTCATTGGAAGCACTGATGCTGAAACTGAAGTTCCAATACCTGATGCAAAGAGCCGACTCACTGGAAAAGACCCTGATGCTGGGAAAGATTGAAGGCAGGTGGAGAAGGGGATGACAGAGGATAAGATGGCTGGATGATATCACCAACTCAATGGACATAGTTTGAGCAAGTTCTGGGAGATGGTGAAGGGCAGGGAAGCCTAGAATGCTGCAGTCCCCCAGGGTTGCAAAGGGAAGCCTGGCATGCGGCAGTCCATGGGGTCACAAAGAGTCAGACATGACTGAACAACTGAACAACAGCAAAGCATGAGGATGGGAGATGGCCCACGGAACGCCACATACAAGTTGAAGTTCTGTGAAGGGTGCTGAGCTGCTGTGTGAAGAATGGGCAAATGCAAAGAGAAGCAATGATGAAAACCCTCTGTGTGTGTGGATGTGCAAGGAGAGAAAGACAGTTACCATGAGGTCTGACTACAGTTCCTTGAGATCCTATCATATTTCTTCATGATTCTTTTTACCTTATCTTGTTTGAGGGGCTTATTCTGTTCTTTGTAACCAGTAGACTCTGATCTAAACAAGTTTATATTCCAAGACCTAGAAGCTAAAATAACACCAATGCTGATATTAATGTTGGCTTAGTCCTTTGGGGCTGCTATAAGAAAAAATACTGTAGACTGAGTGACTTAAACAACAAAAGTATATTTCTTACCGTTCTGGAGGCTGGAAGTCCAAGACTAAGGTGTTAGCAAATTACCTGGTGTTTGGTGAGGACCTGTTTCCTGGTTCATAGACAGCTGTCTTCTCACTGTGTCCTCGTGTGCTTGGATGAGTGGGAGAGCTCTCTGGGGTCTCTTTTATTAGGCTACTCAACCCATTCATGAGAGTTCTGCTCTTATGATGTAGTCACCTCCCAAATGCCCCACTTCCTAAGACCACCACATTCAGGGTTAGGATTTCAACATTTGAATTTTGGAGGCACACCAACAGCCCATAACAAAGATAACACTAATGACTTAACAAAGAAATATTAGTCATATTCCCAGTTCACATATAAGACAGCTGAGACAGGTGTTTGGAAAGGCCTGTGGTTCCACTGCTGGCCAGTGCAGGGCAGGATTCACGAGTGGGCAGTCTGGCTCTGGAGCACTTAACCGCTAAGCCATTCCATCCCATGTGATTCCACATGCCTGTACACCCGTGCTTGGGGCATTGAGGCTGTGGCTGTTTGTTGAGAGCTCGTTACAGGGTGCCGAGGAGGTAAAGAGTCAAGGCTCCCAAAACCACGCAGCAGGTTGTAGGCTGCCTTAAGATACAACGTGTGCATTGTATGAGGGTTAGCAAAAACAGCACAAATGGCATTTCACTCTCCCTCTCCACGCTTCTGCTTTGCAGTATCTTTATTCATTTTCTACCCATCATCTGACCTGCAAACCCATGATCTCTCAAGCATACTGAGAATAAGTGTGTGTGCACGCTCAGTGGCTAAGTTGTGTATGACTTTGCAATGCCATGGACTATAGTAAGCCAGGCTCCTCTGTCCATGGGATTTTCCAGGCAAGAATAAAGTGGGTGGCCATTTCCTACTCCAGGGGATCTTTCCAACCCAGAGATCCAATCTGCCAATCTGACCCTAACAGTGTTAAAACTCGGGTAGTTGGTTTTCAACATGAACCGCAAGTTGGGCCATATAGCGACACACTGCCTCACCCACTGGTACACAAATCTGGCTAGATCTGTTTCTTACAGAGGCACTTATTTTCTGAACTTGTTGTTCATTCACTAAGTCGTGCCCAATTCTTTGTGACCCCATGGACTGCAGCATGCCAGGCTTCCCTGTTCACCATCTCCCAGAGTTTGCTCAAACTCACATCCATTGAGTCAATGATGCCATCCAATCATCTCATCCTCTGTCACCCCCTTCTCTTCCTGCCTTCAGTCTTTCCCAGCATCAGGGTCTTTTCCAATGAATTGACTCTTCATATCAGGTGGCCAAAGTATTGGAGCTTCACTTCACCAACAGTCCTTCCAATGAATATTCAGGGCTGATTTTCTTTAGGATTGACTAGTCTGATATCCTTGCTGTCCAAAGCACTTTGAACTTAGCAGCCACCAGTTTTTAGATTTATGAATTGAGAGCTACAGTTAACCAGCTCAGATGTTAGCAGGGTTTTTGTATCCATTACTAGCCTCACAGACAGACAGACAGACAGACACACACACACACACTAATCAAATAAGGACAAACTAGGTGAGGGGAATGATCAACTCCTGTCTGACAGCACTAGTTCCATAACTAGTTAGAAAAGCTCATTTTTTCCTGAGGTATCCATAACACTTTCTGCTGTTGCTATTTTTTGTTTTTTTACAAGAAACGGAAATAGAATCTCAAAAAAATGTGACATTAAAGAGTGAAGATGGAAATTTCTTTCTAAGATTTATAATGAAGAGATAGGTTCTCCATGTAAATAATGAGCCCAGCATTTCTATGAAGTGAAATGAGGTCAGTCATTTGTAAAAGGTATGTTGTTTCATACTGCAGCAGCTCCCTGGGCCTTTGAAAATGCAGTGCACGGCCATGAGTTAACGCTTGTACAGGACTGTATATCTTTTAATCCAGCCTGAAAGTCAGCCCTGAAAGCAATGCATTTAACAGGGGACATCAGTGGCTCACGAACGTTCAGGAAAGGGAGAGACGCTGACATGAATGTTCAGGAAAAGGAGAGACTGCGAAAAGAGGCTTTCTGACTTTTAAAAAAATTTTTTACCAACAGTGACAATGAAGGGAAAAGACCATCCTGAGAGACAAAGAGCAAAGGAAGTCCTCAGCTTTTCCCAGTGTAGTTTCCACACTTCTCTGGCCCCAGTTGGCTTTAAGACAGAACTTCTGGGGTGTTGTGATGTCCACAGCCAGCCCAAGCCACGTAAGTACAGCCTTAAAGACAACTTCCCCGGCAGTCCAGTGGTTAGGACTCCATGCTTCCACTGCAGGGGACACAGGTTTGATCCCTGGTCTAAGAACTAAGATTCTGCATGCCATATGGTGCAGCCAATAATAAAATTACATACAACTTTTAAGAGTCATATTATGGTCCCGGAGTATCATGGCTCTTACCTGTGAACCCTCAAGCCCCTAACAATCAATACTGAGAAGTTTCTTGGGAACGGGAAATGATCAGCGATGGGACATTCAGTGTGGAATCGTGGGCCAAGTGCAGTTTAGTTCCCAAGAGTCTTACTTTGAAATCGTGACTGCACGACTTGCCGGTTGTGCATGGCGATGGGTTTGTCGCTGGAACTGGCTGAGCCTCAGCGTCCTCGTCTATGAAGTTCACCAGGCATTATTTATCTAGCACATATTGGTGGCTCAGATGGTAAACGTGCCTGCATTTCAGGAGACCCGGGCTCAGTCCCTGGCTTGGGAAGATGCCCTAGAGAAGCACATGGCAACCCACTGCAGTGTTCTTGCCTGGCGAATCCCATGGACAGAGGAGCCTGGTGGGCTATAGTTCATGGGGTCACAAAGAGTCAGATGTCACTGAGCGACTTACACTTTTCGTTTTTCACTCTGCATTGTTCCTGGAGCCAGGGTATAGCATCGCCCTCAGAAAGTGTGCCCTTGTGATCTCAAGCTCTGACAGGAAAGCTTCCTGGAGAAACTATGAGGATTTGAGCTTAGAGAGGGGAGGTTCCTGAACACTACAGGAGGGTTAACTAGACATCAGCTCTTTTACTATGAGCTGTTGATACAACAGCTGTTCCTGGCTATCACATGATGGTCCGTGTCATAGCAGGCTCCAGGCATCCTTGCCCAGATCAGATGTGGCGCCTGGGTGTCCCCTGCCTCCTGGAGGCTGCAGCCTACCCTGACCCTCTGTGTTATCAACCTTTAAAAACCTGGCCTCATCATGAAACGTGGCCAGTTCCAGCTGGTTCTCTGAGGTGGGTCACTGAGAGGTGCATCCCTTGACCGAGGGGGTCAGGTGCAAAGCCCAGCCAGTCATGGGCCCCACCACAAAGTCCTGCGCCATCTGTTCTCAGGAGCCAGAGTTGGCTTGGTGTTGGGGAAGCACAAACAAGGAAGGCCTGACCTCTTAGAGCCTACCGCCTAATGGCTTGTTTTCATGTGTGGTGGGGTTTGAGGCTGAGAGGCGGGCACTGATAAACAGGCATTAAAGAAGCTGTTAGGCACGCAGACCCCAAGTCAGACTGCTTGGGTTCAAATGCCTCCATTGCAATCAGGATGGCCCTGATTGATTGTTGTGAGGATTAAATGAATGAAAATATACACAAATCACTTAGAACAGTGCCTGGAATGCGTAAACACCGTGTTAGTAATTTTAACAGTGTTGAGTCTTACTGAGAGGGATGTCAGTGTGGTCTAAGGATTAGCGTGTGTTCTCTGAGGGGGAGCCACTCAAGCAAGTCATTCAAGAATGAGTAGAAGAGGGACAGTTGGGTGGCGCCTGCTCCAGAATATAGGACTGTCCAAGGGGTGGCATTAAGGGCACTCAGCAGAATCATTCTGGCTGTTGTCGTTTTGTAGAAACAGTGTTGTGAGATGAGTACCCTCCTGGTGCGGGACACCGTGTTGGAGGGATGGCTGTCCGAGTATCAGTGTCCTCATCTATAAAGAAGCTCACTACTCAGGGAGAGAAGATGAAAGATAAGGAAGCAAGTGCATGACTGAAGACTGTAAGGACAACAAGGAAGAAGCAGTTACTCACTTGGGGTCTGATTTATTACATAGCTTCAAAGAGGAGGTGATGGTGATGGAGGTTGCCAAATGGGGAAGAGATGCTTCATTTTGAGCCGAGGGCACAGACCTATGACTTGAAAAGTGAAAGTTGCTCAGTCATATCCGACTCTTTGCGACCCCATAGACTATATAGTCCATGGAATTCTCCAGGCCAGAATACTGGAGTTGATAGCCTTTCCCTTTTCCAGGGGACCTTCCCAACCCAGGGATCGAACCCAGGTCTCCCACATTGCAGGTGGATTCTCTACTGTCTGAGCCACAAGGGAAGCCCGACCTATGACTTAGGTGGCACATTTAAGGATTAGTGAGCAGTTTCAGGTGACTGGAGCAGGAAGGGGGTAGGAAATGTGCAGGTGGAGTGTGGGGCAGGCTTGGTTAGAGAGGGACTTGGAAGCCAAGCCCAGATGTCTGGATTTTATCCTGGAGAGAGTTTAGAAAGAGCACTCTGGCAGAGGTGTGGGGAGATGAACTGATGATGGTGAGGGAGACAGAAAGCAGAGAGAAGAATCAGGAGACTGTTGCCATTGCCCAAGCAAGACATAGTGAGGGACTGAACTCTGGGCAGAGAGGGCAGAGTGACAATGGGAGAATGAAAACCAGAGGTTGATCCTACAGGCTTGGTGACTGGGTGACTGTGGGATGCCTCCTGATGGGGTGACTCAGTGAATGGTGGCTCATTCCATAGTGCAGGGCAGGGTCTCAGTCACCCTGGGGAAGGCTGGCCCAGCACAGACCAGAGAGAATGGACACCTTCCAAAGGGCATAGCTGTGCTCACTGAATTAGTTATCTATTACTGTGTAACAAATTACCCCCAAGCTTACTCTCTTAAAACAAACAATCTACTTTCTCGATATGCTGTGCTGTGCTCAGTTGCTCAGTTGTGCCCCTTTGTGACCCCATGGACTGCAGGCCTCCAAGCTCCTCTGTCCATGGAGGTTCTCCAGGCAAGAATACTGGAGGTTGCCATGCTCTCCTCCAGGGAGTCTTCCCAACCCAGGGGTCGAACCCAGGTCTCCCCCATTACAGGTGAATTCTTGGGAGCATACCGGGCAAGTGGGATCACTGGGGACCGTCAGAGGGTACCCTGGGTTATTTGCCTTGTGGGAACACTACCCAGTATTGCTAGTGCTTGATTTTTTAAGAAAAGTTGAAAAGTCAAAATTTTATATGAAATCTTCCCATTTTAAAATACTAGCCTTTAATTAAAAAATTAAAAAAAAATACTATTGAATAAAGCAGATCTCTCAAACACGGCCTGTGCAATGCTGTTATGAAACCACCATTACAGAGACCACAGTAGAAAGAGCGGATTGGAAGGGAGGGGACAGAGGTTTCCTTTGTCCTTTTATTTGGAAAGCCAAGTCATTGTTAAAATGGTGGGAGCTTGAGAAGTACAAATGCCAATCATTTGATCAAGATAACTGTATTTATATAAATTCTCCAGTCATATTGGTAAAAGTGACTAGTTTTCACTAAAAGCAAGCCTTTGATCCCTGATCTGACAGCTGCACATCTATATAAAATGAGACACTTTGACATCCTCCGCTCTGCGCTCAATTGGACAGGTGGTTTCCTCCACGCTAATGGAACAGAAAGACAATTGAGTGCTATTAGATAGGAGAGGACGTTCTCACACACAGGAAAACAGCTTTTTCCTTTGAAGAGAGGAAAAAAAAGACATAATAAAGAACAGAAAATGACTGACAGAATCGGAGCTTCCCAAATGTCAGAAGAGCTGTTTCAGCTACACTCTGGCCTCTGTTAGGGAAGATTAGGATAGTTTTTAGACAAGTATTGAACATACCTTAGCATTAGCTGACTCAGGGAGCAATTTGCTGGTAAAATAAGCCTGCTCTTGGAGGATGTCAAAAAGCTAAGATGCAGCTTGGGTTTTTTATATTTAAACACAGCAAACAGTTTGATAAAGCTTAACTTATACACACTCACAGAAAACATTTATAGGCAGGACAACTTTAGTGTAAAGCCCCCCTAGCTCTGTCATTCAACAAATACCTACGGGGTACATACAGGTGCTGGAGGTGGGGGGTGTTGGAGGAAAGACAACCGAGGCCACTTGGCCCCACTGCGCTACAGACTGGAGGACAAAGTAGACAGTAATCTAATAAGGAAAATATACTCTGTTGCACATGGAGGAAGAAGAGGCCCAAAGGGAGCTTTGCCCCCTGGTGACTTGGGAAGACTTCCAGAGGACCAAACACTGGTTTCAGGTCACCAGTTCAAGGTGGTGGGGCGAGAGCAGACTCTGGGTTGTTAACCATGTAAACGGTAATTAGGAGTTATCTTTTACCCAGTTCCAACCCAACTTTGGGTTTCCTTTTCACTATCCAAATAATTATAGCACAGGTTGAAAAAAAAGACAGCTCGTAGCTGTAGTACAGCCATAAAGTAGAAAATGAAAAGACAAGGTCCTACTGTGTAGAACAGGGAACTCTATTTCATATCCTATGATAGACCATGATGGAAAAGAACATGAAAAAAGAATGTATGCATATGTGTAACTGAATCATTCTGCTGTACAGTAGAAATTGACACAACATTGCAAATCAACTATAAGTAAAGTGTGTAAATAAGTGTTAGTTACTCAGTTCATGTCCAACTCTTTGTGACGCCATGGACTGTAGCCTGCCAGGCTTCTCTGTCCATGGAATTCTCCAGGCAGGAATACTGGAGTGGGTATTCCTTCCCTTCTCCAGGGGATCTTCCTAACCCAGGAATTGAATCTGGGCCTCCTGCAATGCAGGCTTCACTGTCAGCCACCTGGGAAGTCCCTCAATCAAATACATTTTTTTAAAAAGTTGAAGATTACTATTTCCTTTTGTTCTTCCCCCATAAACACCAGGAATGACAATTGTGTCATTTTTTTTAAATGTTCTTTTTAAAGATCTTTATCTATCAGCCTTTGGTAATGTATTTTAAGTGCAATGTATTTAATTTGGTTTGGATTCTGTTGCTTTCCCTTTTGTATTATAACCTAAGACCCTCATTTTCAAATTTCATCATTGCTATTAGCTAGCCTCATGGCTTTTACATTTCAGCATTTTCCTCATGGCTTGAACCTTGCTCCTTCTTCATTTGCCTATGGGATTCAACTCCATGGAATGGCTGATAACTCATCAGCCAACCACAGTGATCAGTCCCTCACTCCAGGGGCCTGGAGAAGGGACTGAGGTCAGACATGACTGATCTGATGATCCCAATGGAGCCAGTGACAACAAACATTTTAGATGTCACAAAAGATAATTGGTGAGAATTAATATTGGTGTTTATACATAGACATAATCTAAGAGTTTTAAGTAAAAAAAAATAAAAAAATTACAAAGCCACACAATATTTGGCCACTCTATCCCCCCATTTAATACAATGAAATTTAAATTTTTACATCTGGCTTGTTCAGCAGTCTTGGCAAGTAACTGCAAGTTAGAGAATCCAAATGTCATAAATGTTGCTTTTATAATGTATCCCATTTGTGACCACAGATTTACCTTTCTCTTCTTGCAATACATATCTTATTATTAAATTGTATGCATTTTATAAACACACATGAGATTGGTGGTGGGAAGTCAGCCAAGAGAAAATGAGTTCATGGGAAAATCTATTTACTTTCAAAATTTTGCTGGAGCTAATTTGCAAAGAGAATAACCCACATGTAGATTATTGAGGGTTAGCTGTGTAATCCCTGAATAGTACAACACTGGATAATGATTCCTGTTGAGAGATTTTCTTTCAGTTTCTGTATTTCAAGGATTTTACATATATTATCTCACATTCTTACAATAAATGTATGAGGTGGTTATGATCATACACATTTTCTAGATGGGGAAACTGAGGCCCACAGAAGCTAACCTGCCCAAGGTCATAGAAATGTTATGGGTGGAGCCAAGACTTGACATACCTGGGTTTATCTACTGCACAACATTGTTTCCTTTGTCCATCCATTCATCTGTTCCGTCATGATTGTAGTGTACGAAGACCTGCCTTGATTGTGGGATAGTATCTGTAGGTAACAATTAACAAAACCATTCAAAGGAAGAATAAATAAGAGGTTAACATCTTGATTGTCAACAGTTTAAATGGCAAAGCATAAAAGGAAAGGATTACTTAGCAGAGCCCAATGTCTATATAAGAAGCAATCATTTTCTAGAATCAAAGATCTCTAGTCAATAGATGACAGTCTGCCAGAACATCCCAGCTGGGTCTCTAAGTCGCAGCTGTGACATCTCTCTCTCCATGTGTGCTGAGCTGCTTTAGATGTTAGTCTAAAACAGTGACTTTTCTTTGATATGTAAAGTTCAAAGGAACTTTGTTATACTGGAGTTTACTTACAAGTTGAATAATAGCATACAGGTAAAAAGAGTTCTGGGTTGACTGGTAAGCTGTGGCTCCACCCAAATAGCAAATATATGGGCTTAATCAGGAAACCACAAAATGACACAGTAGCAATGAAGGGAAATGGACCGCCCAGGAGTCTGGAAATGGACTTTGATGCCCTTTGGTTTTATTGTATAGTCAGCCAAGACAAATAATAACCAAAGAAGTAATATTTTATCTCCAGGGCTTATGTGCAGGCTAGATAGGAACTCCACTCATAAAAAATACAGCCCTCAGAATTCTTCTGAAGAGGAGAGATCCCACCAATTACTTTTTATTATTGTTATTATCATTACAGGCATACCTCATTTTATTGCAATTCACTTTACTGTGCTTCACAGATAGAGAATGGAATGGCAACCCACTCCAGTATTCTTGCCTGGAGAATCCCCTGGTTGGAGGAGCCTGGTGAGCTACAGTCCATGGGGTCACAAAGAGTCGCACACGACTGAAGCGACTGAGCACGCACGCACATGCTTCGCAGATATTGTGTTTTTTATGGATTGAAAGTTTGTGGCAACCCTGGGTGAAACAAGTCTACTGGTATAATTTTTCCAACAGCATTTGCTCACTGTGTGACTGTCACATTTTGGTAATTCTTACAATATTTCAAACTTTTTATCATCATTATTATTATTTGTTATGATGATCTGTGACTGGTGATCTTTGATGTTCCTACTGTGATTTACTGAAGACTCAGATGATAACATTTTTAGCAACAAAATGTTTTTAAAATAAGGTATGTGCAAACCTTTTTTTTAGGCCTGGTGCCATTAGGTACTTAAAAACTACAGTATAGCATAAACATAATTTTATGTGTGCTGGGAAACCAAAAAATTTGTGTGATTTGCTTTATTAGTATTTGCTTTGCTGTGGTGGTCTGTAACTGAACCCTCAATATCTCTCAGGTACTCCAGCATTACTGTTATCATCATCATAATTAATTTTAAAAGAGAAAAGCTGTTCACATCTATCTTACTCTTACACCACTGCTGTAGAAAACCTTTCCCTTCAGTAGATTAAGAATGGAGATATTCCATGAGATGTTTCTTGCAGAAGAGTGGGAAGGCTGCTGATCCCACACCCAATTCCACATTCTAGGCTAGAGAAATATGGAGGGAAGAATAAAGAACTCCCCCCCTCCCCCACCAAAGATGTCCATATTTTAATCCCCGGAACTTGTGAATAAGTTATCTTACATGGCAAAGGGCTTTGCAGATGTGATTAAGGAGAGACGCAGGAGATCCAGGTTCAGTCCCTGGGTCAGGAAGATCCCTTGAAGAAGGGAATGACAACTGCATGCAGTATTCTTGCCTGGGAAATCCTATGGACAGAGGAGCCTGGCTGGCAATAGTCCAGGAGGTCGCAAAGAGTGGGACACAACTGAGTGACTGAGTGAGCTAGTACATTTGTGGTAATGTGTTCCCAAAGCAGGAGAAAATAAATACAGGACAGAACAAATCAAGGCAGTTGGAGGTTCTGACCCCTTTATCAACATATTTCTCTGCCTAGCAGTACCAGCAGCTTGGTGGGGAAGACATCCAGGACTGAAGTCAAAACGTGTTAAAGTCCTTGTTACTTTTATTGATCTATTCTTTGTTTTCATACTAACTAAAAATAGACTGCATGTTAATGCCTTTGAAATTTATTTATTTGCCTTTCCCCTTTCTGAAGATCTAATTTGTTGTTCGGTTGCTCAGCTGTGTCCAACTCTTTGCAACCCCATGGACTGCAGCACACCAGGCTTCCCTGTCCTTCACCATCTCCTGGAGCTTGCTCAAACTCATGTCCATTGAGTCGGTGATGCCATCCAACCATATCGTCCTCTGTCATCCCCTTCTCCTCCTTCCTTCAGTCTTTCCCAGCATCAGGGTCTTTTCCAATGAGTCAGTTCTTCCCATCAGATGGCCAAATATTGGAGATTCAGCTTCAGCATCAGTCCTTCCAATGAATATTCAGGGTTGATCTCCTTCAAGATGGACTGGTTTGATCTTGCAGTCCAAGGGACTCTCAAGAATCTTCTCCAACACCACAGTTTTAGAGCATCAGTCTTTTGGTGTTTAGCCTTCTTTATAGTCCAACTCTCATATCCATACATGACTACTGGAAAAAACATAGCTTTGACTATACAGATCTTTGTTGGCAAAGTGATGTCTCTGCTTTTCAATATGCTGTCTAATTTGGTCATAGCTTTTCTTCCAAAGAGCAAGGTCTTTTAATTTCATAGCTGCAATAACCATCTGCAGTGATTTTGGAGCCCAAGAAAATAAAGTCTGACACTGTTTCCATTGTTTCTGCATCTATTTGCCATGAAGTGATGGGACCAGATGCCGTGATCTTCGTTTTTTGAATGTTGAGTTTTAAGCCAGCTTTTTCACTATCCCCTTTCACTTTCCTCAAAAGGCTCTTTAGCTCCTCTTCACTTTCTGTCATAAGGGTGGTGTCATCTGCATATCTGAGGTTATCGATATTTCTCCCAGCAATCTTGATTCCAGCTTGTGCTTCATCCAGCCCAGCATTTTGCACAATTTACTCTGCATTTAAGTTAAATAAGCAGGGTAACAATATACAGCTTTGATGTACGCCTTTCCCAGTTTTTAACCAGTCCATTGTTCCATGTCCATTTCTAATTGTTGCTTCTTGACCTGCATACAGATTTTTCAGGAGGCAGGTAAGGTGCTCTGGAATTCCCATCTCTCAAAGAATTTTCCACAGTTTGTTGTGATCCACATAGTCAAAGGCTTTAGCATAGTCAGTGAAGCAGAAGTAGATGTTTTTCTGGAATTCTTTTGCTCATTCTATGATCCAGCAGATGTTGGCAATTGACCTCTGATTCCTCTGCCTTTTCTAAATCCATTTTTGACATCTGGAAGTTCTCGGTTCACCTATTATTGAAGCCTAGCTTGAAGAATCTGAAGACCTAATCAGATCAGATCAGTCGCTCAGTTGTGTCCGACTCTTTGCGACCCCATGAATCGCAGCACGCCAGGCCTCCATGTCCATCACCAACTCCTGGAGTTAATAGTGTAATTTAATTATTAACCAGAAGAGTGCTCCTGTTATTATAAAGAAATTTACCCAATAGCTAAGGTCTCTTCTTACTTAACACCGATGGCTTCAGTTAAACCAAGGAATACAAAACCAAACAGAATTTAGTGGCCTACGAACTAACATTATCATTACTGCCACTTTAACAGATACAGACTTTGGCATTTTCTAATTTACTATCACCAAGCCTAAAAACAAACCTTGTGTGCTTTCCATTTATAGACATGGTTAGGAAAATCATTTGGTCTGAGGCCCACATGAAAATAAGATACCAAGGAACAGCTCAAATTAACTTTTATTAGATAGGTTCTTTAGTTGCAGACCTTTCTGGATTGAACAAAACCAAGTCGTCTGACTCCCTTGGTTAAACAAATCAGGTAGACATCTTGTCTTTGAGGATCATCTTCTATCCTTTATGTTAGATACAAAGGACAGAGGAAATGCTTATATTTTTCCCTCATGGCTCATAATTTCCATCCACATAACCACTTTCCAATTCTTCTAATAATTCCTCTCTCATTTACTCACTCTCTTTCCATTATTCACAGTCAAACATTTGACATTAGTCAAACCCAGAAGGGTTGTCTAAACTTTATTCTCTGCTGCCAAAGTGCAAATGATCAAAAATTGACTATACTAAGAATGTGGGTGTGAGGAAGCTTTTGATCATTCATTTAGCATTGTGAAAGCTAGGCTTACCATGAGGCGAGTGAAATTTAAGCTTCCCAGTTCCTCTCATAGAGGTATCCTTGCACATGTGGGCTCCTTCAAAGGTCCTGGGAGGGATCCTGACACATTCACATAGTTATAGAATTTTGTGCACTTTGCAAAAAATTAAAATACTTTCATGTGTCACAGTGCAGTCAAGTGGTGTTACTAAGGACACAAGCATTTTGGGGATCTGGTTACAGGAAAGTTGAGTTGGGGGCACAGTGAGTTTTGGCTCAAGGTATATATATTTATGAGGTCCCAGTCACTCTTACAGTTAAGCTATTCCTGGCTGACCTGGTATAGAATGACTTTTGGACACCCTTCCTGCCCTTGAGTCAACTTACCAGGCTTTGTGGCTTGAAGGACCTGGGTCAGAGGTCATGTCAGGATAAGAATGTGTCTTGCAGCACCTAGCGTTGGAAGAATGTGGGGAATAGAAAGAAACAAGGTTTGCAATGATTAGAGCCAGAAGCAATTCTGTGGAAAATTCCTCCAAGTGTCAGATGTGTGAAATTATAAGCAGAAGATTCAGTTATCATCAATGCCACATCAAAGCAGAAATTCTCTCTTGTCAGGAGTATACTTGATTATACATTATACATAAACTCCAAATACATTTTTCTAGAAATCATCTAAAATAGATTTTATTAGAATTCCTGTCTTTCTGGCTCACCATCCTGTAGCAGTGAGTACATCTGTGTGTGAAGTTGCATGTTTTATGCATTGCATCTATCAATAATGAAACACAAATTTTGACCAGCCATGCTAGAGGAAGACACTTTTCTCTCTATTGAAAACCATATTATAGACTTGGTACCACATGAAGAGCTGATCAAAAAGCATGCAGCCAAAATATGTAGGAAAAAAGCATTATGAAAGGATGTGATGTAATTGAAAAATAAGAATGTTGCCTTTTTCTAGATTTAGGATATTTGTAGTATATCATCTTTCTAATATTTGTGAGTTGTTTTAATTCCTTTTTATTCTAAATAAATATTGACTTTTGTACCTAAGTTTTTATCTATAATTTGATACTTTTAGAGTACCAGGCTCCATCCATGGGATTTTCCAGGCAAAAGTACTGGAGTGGGGTGCCATTGCCTTCTCCAAGATTAACTTCAAGCCTCACCAAATCTATATCCACTTCTGCATTCCTTTCTATTTGTTGTGTGCGTGCATGCTAAATCGCTTCAGTCATGTCTGAAGAGACCTTATGGACTGCAGCCCACCAGGCTCCTCTGTCCATGGGATTGTCCAGGCAAGAATACTGGAGTGGGTTGCCATGACCTCCTCCAGGGGATCTTCCTGACCCAGGGCTTGAACCCGTGCCTCGTATGTCTCCTTCGTCTTCAGGTGGATTCTTTACTGCTAGCACCACCTGGAAAGTCCTCTAATTGTTGAGTACTACCCAAATTTGGCAATTTGTGGTGGAGACCTTTATTGTTCACTGAACGCCTTTGGTTTGTTTGGTTATCTTTTAGGTCTAAACCCCACTGGGAAAATAAGAGAAAACAAACTAAACATTGCTATACTTCTGAGAGCAAGCTTTACATCCTGTGCACAATTGTCAAACAAACATTAACACACCCCAGTCCTTTTCTCAGTCTTTGCTTTTAGGGGAACTCAAAGTAAATATGCCCGGATTTGTTTGCTCAGGCTGCCATAATGAAGTAGCACAGACTGGGCAGCTTCAACCTGGTGTTTAAGGTGCTGTCTCTCGGTTCTGGAGAATAGACACCCGAGATTGATGGGTCGGTTCCTTCTGAGTGCTGCAGGGGAGAGCCTGCTCCGTTCCCCGCTCCTAGCTTCTGGTGTTTTCTGCGGTCACCGGCATTCCTTGCTTGTAGGTGCACAGCCCGGATCTCTGTCTTCATCTTCACTTGGCATTTTCCCTGTGTGTATGTCTCTGTGTCCAAAAGTCATCCTATATAAAAGCCCACCCTAATGGCTTCATCGTAACTAATTACATCTGTTAAAAAGACCTACTTCCAAGTAAGGTCACATTCTGAGGTAATGGGGGTAAGGACTTGTATTTTTCATGTACATAATTCAACCCATAACAATGCCTTACTTTTTTGTACCTTTCTTCATTTTAAAAGCAAGAACAATAAAAGTCCAATCCAATAAAATGGTCATCCCTCTGTATTGCTTTTGGGAATGTGAATTAGAACATTAGAAGAATAGAATTTAAGTTCATACTACAATGTGAACTCCATAAAGTCAGGGGCCTTATCTATCTTCCCCTTCACTCTAACATCAGCTGCAAAAGATAGAGCTTAGCACACAATAGGTGATCGACACACACTTGTTTTAAACAAAAGAATTATGCCTACACTAAATTGTTAAGGTTTACTAATGCTTGGAAACCCAGACAGAAGTGTTGCTAAATACCAGAATCTTGAATAGATGGAAAGAGTCACACAGCCTGAAAATCTATCCAGATGAATACTGAATACTTTTGGTCTTTATAAATATAACAGATTTTGTTGAATATGATGGAATTCATACAAAAGCTATGCTTATACTTAATTTCACTGTATGGAAATATATGTGCAATATGTCTTCCTTAAACCACAAATAAGATTCCCAATTCCTTCTCCACTAAGGAACTGGTAAAAATCCTTAGGTCAATCTTTTTCAGCTTTCAAATTCCACTTAAAATTCCAAATCTCATAGAAACTCAAAGAAGGATTCTTTGATCCTCTGTGTTTGATTAGGTTCTCCTGGTACTTATTCTCACAAAGTTCACAATTTGTTTGTGAGATTGAAACGAACTTCAGTGATAATTTCTGTTATTTTTGTTTCAATCTTAGCTTTGCTGCTATCATGTATCCTATGAAAGACATTCTTTGTCTTTTTCACTAAGGTAACCTCCAGTACTTGCTTATTGCCTGTTAAATATTTGCTGCTCAATAAATAACTGATGAATCAACTAATAAATTCATGAAAGACTGAATAAGGGAATAGGCACGGAAGTGAGGCTAAGTGAGCCATCTCTAGTCTAGTCTAGATTCCTCTGCTTTGAATTTCAGCTGAGTTCTGTTGCTGATCTTCATCATCTTTCCTATGCTGGTTTTGCAAGAATGTCGTTTTCTTTCATTGTAGTCCCTATTTCTCTTCAGAAAATCTCTTTGCCTTGAGTTTGCTCAAAATAATAGCCTTTATGAATCTTATCTCTAAGGAAACTTTGTTTTCCTTCGGTAAGCTCTGAAAAACGCCTGCTGCTGTTTGTTATCAGAGGAACTTCCCATTCTATTGCAAGGCCCTGAAGCTTTCTAGTCCTTTAATCTGGGTTCTCTGTTCCTGGTCAGTAGCCTCTATGCTCTGCCTGCATTGTGTGGATGAAAGCTAAATTCTTCTTTTGGTGGATGAAGTAACTTACTGATTAGGGTCAGAGCTACGAAGAGATTCCCCACTGGGAAGAAATACCCACACAGTGAACCTTCCTTTGTAACATTAAGAATTATTATTAATAATATTTCTGACTGTAACAGGGAAGACTAATTCCTAATTTAACCATTCCGTCCGCTCTATCTGTGAAACTTTTCTATTGTTTCCATTTTGAAGCTATTATAAATAATCAAACTTTGATTTTGGGGGGCGTGGTAAAAAGTTCTCTCCATATAAAAATTAATTTTTTAAGATTGTAACTGGAGTTATGGGGCCATCGATTAAGCATGGACCTTTTTTTAAGCATCTTGATACAAATTCAAGTTATTTGTCTAAATGTATATCATCAGAACAAAAGAAGGACTTCTTAAAGACATACTGTCTGAAATCACTGGTAAGTGGAATCTAAAAAATAAGAGAAACTAGTGAATATACAAAAAAAGAACCAACTCAGAGATATAGAGAGCAAACCAGTGGTTATAGGTTGGGGGAGGAGGGGCAAAACAGAGGGAGGAAATTAAGAAGTACAGACTACTATGTATAAAATAAATAAATGACAAGAATATACTGTATAGCACAGGGAATATAGCCAATATTTTGCAGTAACTGTAAATGGAATATAACTTTTAAAAATTGAGAATTCCTAGGTTATACACCAGAAACTTATATAAGTCAACAATACCTCAATAAAAAAGATAGTAAAGAAAAGATTAAAAAAAAAATCAGTAAAGTTCCTCTTTACTGAACTCTTCTTAAGACTGTATATTATGATTGAAAAAACTAATCTTTAGTAGTAGTATTGATGAAAAATACAATTTATTGTCTTATTTCCTTGATAATTATCAAGAATCAACATGCTTACATATGCTTGACTAACTGGATTTTCTCTTTTGTGAGTATTCTATTGACCATTTATCACTGGGATCCTATTGCTTTTCTTATCAGTTTGTTTAAACTCTTTATGTAGAAAATATATCAACTTTGACATTTTATTGAATATATTTTCCTATTTTAACATTACCACATGGTTTTTTATGCATAGCATTTTTTATTTTTATAGATTCAAATCTTCTGGTCTTTTGTTTTATAATCTTCTGTTATTCCTAAGCTTAGGAAATCTTCCCCCTTTTATAAATAGATGCTGTATTTTCTTTCTAAAAATGTTTCTGTTTTTGAAACTGATGTTTTAATTGAAGTATAGTTGATTGACAATATCACGTTAGGTCCTTATTGTTATTTTGTATTTTCTGCAAATAATTCTACTGTTAGAATTTTAAATATTTAACTTTCTAATCAACCTAGAATTTACTTTGGTGTGTAGAATGAAGTGAGAAATCAATTTAGTTTTCATATTTCTTGACACTTGTCCCAACATAACTTATTGAATACTTTGATGCTTAATTAGGTTTAATATGCTTATAAAATAGGGTCCATTTACAAGTATCAAAAGCAAAATTTCTTTGACAGATTTTTCCCAAACAGCTGATGCATTTTGTTAACTTGCTCCAGGGACACCAGCAAGGTGACTGAAATAAATGTGCCAGTACAAAATGAAGGGGTTGTGTAGTGGGAGACAGAATACTTACATAAGCAAATAGCTTATTTTTAAGTAAGAGCGATTTCCAATTCATTTCACAAGGTCATAAAAAACGTCATGTCCATATCAGCTGTTACAAGAGAAATACGGGGTGAGATGGTCCATTTTCCCAGATGGACATTAAGCTTTGCTGTTAGGTTTTAGAATGATGTTGTCAGTTAATAAAAATAAATCATTAATATTTTTTATGGGAGTTATATTAAACTACTTATTTGGCTTCTAAGACTCCAAACTCTCTCAGGTTCTTTACTATTTTATTAGTTGCTTCCCTTCAGTTTTCTCTGCAGGATTTTCTTTGTTGTCTCAAGCTCTTAATGTTGACAGGTCCGGGGCATCTCTCTGTGCATTCTCTGCATTGATAACCTCATCCAGTCCTCTGCCTTTATGTTCCAGTCACCTGCTGATGGCCTAAGAAGTTCTCCTGAGTTTCAAATGCATGGAAACTGTCTGCTCAGTATATCCACTAGAAGTCTGATAGAAGTTTCAAATTTGGAATGTTCAAAATACAGCTCTTGTTTTAAACCCAAAACTCCTGTTACTTTTCCAGTCTTCCTCACCTCATTAAATAACTCTAGCATCTAGCCACTTGCTTCCACACAAAAACCAAGCAGCCAACTTTGATTCCTCTCTTTCTCTTACCTATCTTATTCAGTTCAGTTCAGTTCAGTTGCTCAGTCGTGTCCAACTCTTTGTGACCCCATGGACTGCAGCACGCCAGGCCTCCCTTGTCCATCATCAACTCCAGGAGTTTACCCAAACTCATGTCCATTGAGTCAGTGATACTATACAACCATCTCATACTCTGTCATCCCCTTCTCCTCCCACCTTCAATCTTACCCAGCATCAGGGTCTTTTCAAATGAGTCAGTTCTTCGCATCAGGTGACCAAAGTATTGGAGTTTCAGCTTCAGCATCAACCTTCCAGTGAATATTCAGGACTGATTTCTTTTAGGATGGACTGGTTGGATCTCCTGGCAGTCCAAGGGACTCTCAAGAGTCTTCTCCAACACAACAGTTCAAAAGCATCAATTCTTCGGTGCTCAGCATTCTTTATAGTCCAACTCTCTCATCCATACATGACTACTGGAAAAACCGTAGCCTTGACTAGACGGACCTTTGTTGGCAAAGTAATGTCTCTGCTTTTGAATATGCTATCTAGGTTGGTCATAACTTTTCTTCCAAGAAGCAAGCATCTTTTAATTTCATGGCTGCAGTCACCATCTGCAGTGATTTTAGAGCCCAAGAAAATAAAGTCTGTCACTGTTTCCCCATCTATTTGCCTTGAAGTGATGGGACCAGATGCCATGATCTTCATTTTCTGAATGTTGAATTTTAAACCAAATTTTTCACTCTCCTCTTTCACTTTCATCAAGAGGCTTTTTAGTTCTTCTTCACTTTCTGCCATAAGGGTGGTGTCATCTGCATATCTGAGGTTATTGATATTTCTCCTGGCAATCTTGACTCCAGCTTGTGCTTCTTCCAGCCCAGTGTTTCTCATGATGTACTCTGCATAGAAGTTAACTAAGCAGGGTGACAATATACAGCCTTGACGTACTTCTTTCCCTATTTGGAACCAGTCTGTTTTGAACCAGTCTGTTTTTCCATGTCCATTTGCTTCCTGACCTGCATATAGGTTTCTCAAGAGGCAGGTCAGGTGGTCTGGTATTTCCATCTCTTTCAGAATTTTCCACAGTTTGTTGTGATCCACACAGTCAAAGGCTTTGGCATAGTCAATAAAACAGAAGTAGATGTTTTCCTGAAACGCTCTTGCTTTTTCAATGATCCACTGGATGTTGGCAATTTGAAATCTGGTTCCCCTGCCTTTTCTAAAACCAGCTTGAACATCTGGAAAGTTCACAGTTCACGTACTATTGAAGCCTGGCTTGGAGAATTTTGACTCACGTCTATCTCCAACCTCTATCTGGATTCCACTTTTGATTTATCTACCCCACTATTCAATATGAACCTTTTTTTTCTAGCCTGAGTTATTGAAATAGTCTCCTAATTGATCTCACTATTCCCTCTCACTTTGACCTTTTCTATTCTCAGCAGGGTGACCAGACAAATCTTCTTTTAAATGTAACTAGATCACATTCTCACCTGATTGAAATCTTCTAATGGCTACCATCAAACTTAGGACAAAACCCAAAATACCTGTGTGGTCTACAGGCCCACATATGCTCTGTCCCTCATTACCTGCCTCTCTGTCTCCTGTTGATGCCCATCTCACTTTTTCTGCTTCAGCGACAATGGCTTACTCATTATTCCTGGAAGACATGGTTCTATGTCTGGGTCTTTGCTTGTGCTGTTCCCTCTGCAAGAAACACTGTTCCTACAGACAGCCACATGGCTTTCTGCTGCACTTCAAATATCTTTTCAAATGTTACTTCTTTAGAGGCCTTTTCTGACCCTTCTATTCTAAACAGTACCTCCTTCCTTTCATTCTCTCTTAAAACCTATTTTGCTTTTATTCAATGACTGTATCATTACTAGACATTTTAGTAAAGGAAGTCTTTGCTTATTTGGTGTGTCAACTCAGTAAGTGTCTAAACACCATGCGGGCACAGTGTTTGTGGTTTTCCCTGCTCGCCTGGCTATCCTCAATACCTAGAATTTTGTTAGGCATATAGTAGGTGCTCAGTAAATACTTGTTGAGGATCTTGATTAAACCTGTAATATTTTGAAAATGTTTATAACAATGTCTTCCTGCGCAGGAACACAGTGTGTTTTTCCATTTTCTCAAGCTTTCATACATATATCTCAAAATTTTGCTCTTTTCTTTGAATAGGTGAAAGACATTATGTATTAAGGCCACTTCTAGGATGTCTTATTTTTTATTGTTACTGGGTATGGGCTCTCTGTATTAATTTTTTCTCATAACCATCTCAAATCTTTTTTAGTACTACATATAAATATATATTTTAAAAGTGTGTGCATGCTCAGTCATATCTGATTCTTTGTGATCCCATACACTGTAGCCCACCAAACTCCTTTGTCCATGGGATTCTCTAGGGAAGAATACTGGAGTGGGTTACCATTTCCTCCTCCAGGGGATCATCCCAACCAAGGAATCAAACCGCATCTCCCACATTTCCCACATCTCCTGCATTGCAGGTGGATTCTTTACCACTGAGCCACTAGGGAAGCCCCATACTTTACAAGCATCTAGCTAATAATTTCAGTTATGTTGGAGTACTTTTTATTTCTGTCTGCTCATCTTACATTCATACTCTTGTGTTTAATCAACTTTTAAAATTATTTATTTGGACTAATATAGTGATTTCACCCCAAAATAAACATCATTTTATCTCATTAATAATATATACTTTTCATTTTGTATTATGTCATATTGCATTGGCTATAACTTTCAGAACAATATTAAGTAATATTCCTTCTTTTCTACATATTTTTAATGGTGATATCACAAATGTTTTACTATTAAATATAATGTTTTACTATTAAATAAATATAATATTGTTTTAATCTTACACTGTTTTCTTATATTAAAGAAATATTTTTTTATTTCTACTCTTAAAATAATATTATTAGGGATTGGTGTTGAATCTTATCAAATACATTTTAAGCATCTGTAGAGGCATTTTTTCTATTTTATGTAATTATTTGATGTATTATATTAATAACTCTCCTATTATCTAACGATTTCTACCTCCCTGACTATGGTGAATTATTCCTTTACGTACTGCATAGTGTAACTTGATAGTATTTGTTTGGCAAAGTTGTAGACATTTTATGTCTCTCAATATGTGCTGCTGGGTATTTTAATCCAGACTTTTCTGGCTGCTCTTTCTTCCCTTTTCTTTCCACCTGCCATTTCACTAAGTATTACTGCCAACCCTTAAATTGTTATTGGCCAACAGGTAATAGGGAAGAAGGCAATACTCTGCTTCAGAATCTTGTCTCAAAATTTGAAATAGCCCTGTCATCACCTCAATGAGTAAAGAGGACTGAGTGGTGAGTATCTATAGAGGAAGGTTTCCATCAGTCTGGGTGAGCAGAATATCACCTTGCACGGTAGACAAAAGCTTGTCCAGCTTCTGTTTGACATTGCTAATGAGAACCACCATTTGATGAGAGCCTTTTCTGTGTCCGGTGCCTTATACGTATTATATCACGCAAACTTCACACTACTCCTAGAAACAGCATATCCCCAGTTTACAGACGGGGAAAGTAAAACTGGAGGATTAAGTAATGTGAACCAGCTCAAACAGCCGTCGGGTGGCAGAGCTGTAGTTTCAACACAGGGCTTTCTGGCTCCTCTTTCTATACAACTACAGGCTCACAGAAGAGTGCTCTGAAGAGCTCAGCAACAGCTCAGTAAAGGGGAGAAGACACCGCCATAGATAACCACACTGCAAGGCAGGATACAATGACTGCCACGAAAGAGGGTCACGCATAATGTTTCTTCATTGTGCTTCAGATTCATTTGGAGGCTGTGGGAGCCTTCAGGGAGGGAGTGGCACAGAAGGGAGGAGGGTCTTCTGGGCTGAGAGAGCATTGAGAGTGAAGGCAAGTAGTCAGGAAAGCCTAGGACATGTTTGAGAAAGAGAGCAAATGCTCTTTGGTTGGTGGATTGTGTGGATCATGCTGCTGTGTAACTAAAAATGAGACTGGAAACTTAGATTGGGTTCCTACTGTGGCACCTAAAAGACAGATGAAGGCGTTTATGTTTTAAAAGGTAGGCCACAGGGAATCATTGTAGTTATATAAACAAGGGGCTAACAAAGCAGGTCAATATGGATCAAAGAGGGTGAAGATGGGAGAATGGGGGCCCTGTAAAGTGGCTATAGCCCATATAGACAAGACATAAAGGGAGCATGGTTGAAGAGGGGCAGTAGGAACTGGAGGCTGGGATCTAATTTAGGGTCAGATACGGGGTGGGTTTGTTAGGTTTGTGTAGATAGGATGCTGGGAGCACAGAAGTGGCAGAATCAAGGATGCCTTCAGGTCACTGGAAGTGTTAAACACTGAAAGAAGGGCTTGGCCACTAACAGATAGAATGACATTGGAGACAAGGCTGTTTGGTGGGTGAAGAGCTTCTGAAACACCCAGATGGAGAGTGGATGCCTCCTGAGAGCTCAGATTGGAGCTATCTACCTAAAAATAACAAGTGACATTGTGGGAGGTCATTAATGTCTTTTAAGGCAATGATCTTAGTGAAGGTTGGTGAGCTGAAGCCAAGCAGAGATTCTCTGCATAACCCTAGATACACATCAAAATGACCTGTGGATCTTAAAACCAATAGAATGAGGTAGCTGAAAAAGTTCCATCTCTACATCTGTAAATTCAGAATCTCAGAATCCAGACTCCTGCATAATTTAATAGGTCCACAGGAGAATCTGTTCTACAGAGTCAAGAACCATGAGTAAGGGGCAGATATTTGCTGTAAGAAGTGAAGGAAGAAAAAATGATACATACAGGTCTCTTTCTAACCTGAAGAAAGATGTGCCATCTGGATTTCTCTAAGTTTCCTCTTTTACATCCTTCAAGCGTCTTTTCACTTTGTGGATTCTATCCACGTCTACATATTATAATTGGGAGCTTTTGGCTGCTTTAGCGGGCATTCACCCTTCTTGTCACTAGATGTTGAAGAATCAGAGTGTGTGAGAGCTGAAAGGAAACAGTGGTTCCAGTCCAGGGGTTTGCCACCTTTCTCTAGCATGGGATACTTTTCAGAAAATGAAATCTTATATGAAACACTAACATGCTAACGGATAAAAAGTAGAACCATTCTGAGAAAACCACAGCCTAGAACCCACTTGTTCTTCCCACTTGTCCTGAGCAGGGAGAGTTCTTCCAGATCAAGATCACAGGTTAGATCTAACCTGCCCCCTTTTAGTCAAGGGAACAAATTGTTTTTAAATATTTTTTTAATCAACATAAATCAGCCACAGGTATACATATGTCCCCTTCCTGAACCCCCTCCTCTCACTCTCTCCATCCCACCCCTCTAGGTTGTCACAGAGCCCTGGGCTAAGCTCCCTGTGCCACACACCAAATTCCCACTGGCTATCTATTTTACATATAGTAATGTATGTTTCCATGCTATTCTCTCAATTCATCCCACCCTCTCCTTCCCCAACTCTGTCAACAAGTCTGTTCTCTGTGTAGGACATGGAAGCAACCTAGATGTCCGTCAACAGAAACTATGGTACATATATGCAGTGGAATATTACTCAGCTATAAAAAACAATTTGAGTCAGTCCTAATGAGGTTCATGTAGGTAGAACCTATTATACAGACTGAAATAAATCAGAAAGAAAAAAAACAAATATCACATATTAATGCATATATATGGAATCTAGCAAGATGGCATTGATGAACGTATTTGCAGGGCAGCAATGGAAATGCAGACATGAGAAACAGGTTCTTGAGCAGTGACGTAACTGATCTAAGGTGGTAAATTAGTTAGGGTGGATTCTCTAAGTCCTTATACAGTTTTCCTTCCTTCATGGGGTGTTACCACCCCCTCTAACATCGCCCTAAAATTTCACATTCCACTTCAACAGAGAAAAGTAAGCAGGGAATCAAATGACCCACAGTCGCTTTGGTGCAGGGTTAAGTGAGGGAGAAGGCCAGAGCTCTCACTACCCTGACTGATGGGCTTTATCTGCGGGGATAGCATCTGTCTGCACTGCTCCAGTTTCTGCTCTCTCTGGTAATTCTGAGTGGCCAGCAAAATCATTATCTGCCCGACTCTGGGAGATAAAAACCTTGTTAATCTTAAAGAGAGCGTTCCAGTGGTTGAAAATTTGTCAGCAGGATGAGTATGGAAAAACTCTGTTTCATACCTATCTGAGGAAAAAAGTGATGAGACCTAAAGAATAATAGTTGAAAATGAAAACAGTTAAGTGTCTCTTGCGTGTTTTGAGTGATGGTCAAAAGAGGCTACTCTGAGGTATATTTGGCATTTAACACACTTTTGGTATCTAACCTGGAGGAAGGCATGGCAACCCACTCCAGTATTCTTGCCTGGAGAATCCCAAGAACAGAGGAGCCTGGCGGGCTACAGTCCACAGGGTCGCAAAGAGTTGGACACAACTGAAGTGACTTAGCATGCATGCATACTTCCCAATTATCCCAAAGCTATCTCCTGACTGAAACTCAACTCCTTGGGAATGTTTGTCACAACAGGAGACACAGACTCTTTTTTTTTTTTTTCCTGTATTCCTTTTACCTTTATTTTGAATTAATTTCAAACATTCAGAGGGTCACTTAAATTGTACAAAGAACTATACACCATTCAGCAAGATTTATCACTTATCAACATTTCACTCAGTTTATCACTATTTATACAGATTTTATATGAGAGGCTAAGACACATTTCTGACTTTGAGGAGCATACCTTTAAATTCTCGTATCTTTAAAATTGTCATTGAGGAGATGTAACTGCTCTAATCATTCATGCTATTTATGTGTACAATGTGCCATTGCTGAGTTGAGTCGCTATTATTTAGTTGTATAAAACATGGCTTTAGTTGAGATCATGAAAAGCTGTCCATTTCTGTTCCTATGCAGGAACATTGTCAATCACAGGATTCATCTTTCTAAGGAGACCTGGAGCATGATGTTCCTTTTCTTAGTGATTTTAGACAGGTGATTCTAGAATCTACTATTTAACTCAAAACTTCTTGTTAAAAATCTCAAAAAAAAAAAAAAGAGTGGTTGTTATTTCTAAATGATTTCCCAACACCCTGTAAGAATCTTTCATTTCTGGCATCATTGCAAATTTTCCTCATCAGTGTTGTAAGGAAGGACCTGGTCTTTGTGTCCATGGGGGAGACAGTGCTCTAACTACAGATCCATGTTTAATTTCTGGTGAAGTCAGCAGCAAAACAGCCAGCATAGAGACTTTTCCCAGCTGTGGCGGCCCCATGTAGATGCCTAAACCTCACAGGCACCCCACCGTGCAGAGCAACCCCCCATACAGCTGCTTATCTTAGCACTGAGTTCCATCTCAGAGGCCAGCTTACATTTATACACGTAGTAGTATTAAAAAATAAAATTCAAAGTTCCATAAATGAATAATTCAGCAAACTCATTCTGTCTTTAATATCTGGAAAATTCACGCTGTTTATATTTTCTCCTGACTCTCTCTCCTTCTTCCTTTAATTTATATCAGCAACCAGAGCAGCTATGGATTGAAATACATATGTATTCATTTCCAGATTCCAGCCTGGGCTCCTCCTCCCCCCTTTCGCCTCTGCCTTGGGCCACTCCTCTTCACTGGTGGCTCGGGCAGTGAAGAATCTGCCTGCAATGTGGGATACCTGGGTTCGATCCCTGGGTTGGGAAGATCCCCTGGAGGAGGGCATGGCAACCCACTCCAGTATTCTTGCCTGGAGAATCCCCACGGACAGAGGAGCCTGGTGGGCAGCAATCCACGCGGTCGCAAATGAACGCAACTAAGCACAGCACATCTGCAGAGATTGGGACTGGTCCCTTAGCTCATACACTGAGAGACATTCACCCCAGCGCTGCACACTGTCCCAGTGGCGACGGTTCAAGTATCATATATAATATATGTAATAATGATAACACGCCTTGGATTCACAGAGATGTCCCAGTGAACAAAGCACACTCACCTTCATTATCCCCAGAGATGACAAGGCTTGAATCCACACATGGCAACTCCCTCCCTCGGGTGACTCAAGGCACACTTTGAAGAATATACTGAATCTCCCCAAATTCCCTGGTGAAGAGCATTATCTGAGGCCTTGTTAAATATTCAGATTCCTCGACCCCAAACAGACCTACTAATAACGAACATCTCAGGGAAGGTCCTGGGAATCTGCGTTTATGTCACAGCCCTAAATGATTCTCATCACCAGACAAGGCTAGGAAATACTGCTCTGGAAAGAGTTCCATCATCTTCAGTGGCTCAGTGCCAGCACTCCTGGGAGGACCCAATGACCAAAGTGCTGGGCATTTATTTATATGTTGTCAGTGGTTTGTTAAAAAGCAGGGTTTAAAGGAGGTTTGATGCCAGAGAGCCCAGGCTCCATCTTTGGCTGTAGACAGGTACTCTAGATGGAGGTGAATCACGAAAGACTGAGGAGTTAAGAGGAAAGGGCTAGGTATCTCAGTAACAGTGACTGATCGCATCTCTTTCTGGCCGCAACGTGCAGCTTGTGGGATCATATTCCCCTGCCAGGGATTGAACCTGGCCCCTGGCAGTGGAAGCGTGACGTTCCAACCACTGTATCACCAGGGAATTCCCTTAACCCTCTCTTAATTTGTCCAGGCCTGATAGCTTAAAACTCAACATTCAGAAAACTAAGATCATGGCATCTGCTCCCATCACTTCATGGCAAATCAAAGGGGAAACAATGGAAACAGTGACAGACTTTATTTTGGGGGGCTCCAAAATCACTGCAGATGGTGACTGCAGCTATGAAATTAAAAGACGCTTGCTCCTTGGAAGAAAAGTTATGACCAACCTAGACAGCATGTTAAAAATCAGAGACATTACTTTGCCAACAAAGGTCCGTCTAGTCAAAGCTGTGGTTTTTCCAGTAGTCATGTATGGATGTAAGAGTTGGACTGTGAAGAAAGCTGAGCACCAAAGAATTGATGCTTTTGAACTGTGGTGTTAGAGAAGACTCTTGAGAGTCACTTGGACAGCAAGAAGGTCAACCCAGTCAATCCTAAAGGAAATCAGTCCTGAATATTCATTGGAAGGACTGATGCTGAAGCTGAAACTCCAATACTGCCTGGAGTGTAGTGGCCAATTCTTTGGCCACCTGATGCAAAGATCTGACTCATTTGAAAAGACCCTGATGCTAAGAAAGATTGAAGGTGGGAGGAGAAGGGGACGACAGAGGATGAGATGGTTGGATGACATCACTGACTCAATGGACATGAGTTTGAGTAAGCTCCGGGAGTTGATTATGGACTGGCGTGCTGCAGTCCATGGGGTCGCAAAGAGTCGGACGTGACTGAGTAACTGAACTGAATTGAACTGATGTTGCATCTGACCTAGGTTTGCAGTTTGGATGCGTTTTCCTTCCACGAGGGTTGACAAGTCCATTAGTAGTACAGTGTATAGGATTAGTAGTATATCAGTATTATAATACAGAGCTGTTTCTCTGCTTCTCAGAGAATCTTCTCTGCTCCAGGCAGTCTTGGAGGGAATGTGGTGGTGATGGACCAGTGGGAGCAGACTGGCAGGTAGAAGCTAAGTTCTAGAAGCTGCAACTTGAGACCATATACATTTCTGGGGTTATGTAAGGCAGCAAGGTGCTAGGATTCAACATGTAATACTTTGGTTAATGGGCTTCTCTAGTGGTTCAGGGTAAAAAGAATCTACCTGCAATGCAGGAGATGCAGATTTGATCCCTGTGTCGGGAAGATGCTCTGGAGAAGTAAGTAACAACCCACTCTAGTATTCTTGCTTGGGGAATACCACAGACAGAGAAGCCTGGCATGGTACAGTCCATGAGGTCGCAAATAGTCAGACATGACTTAGCGACTAAACAACAGCTTTGGTGTTGGTTGACTCGCTAACTTGTGTCTGACTCTTGTGACCCCATGGACTGTAGCCTGCCAGTCTCCTTTGTCCATGGGATTCTCCAGGCAGGAATACTGGAGTGGGTTGCCATTTCTTTCTCCAGGGTATCTTCCCAACCCAGGAACTGAACCCAGGTCTCCTGCATTGCAGGCAGATTCTTTACCAACTGAGCTACAAGGGAAGCCCCAGCAACAGCTTTGGCTAATCCTAATTCATTATGTTGATGGATGATGGTTTCTGTTCTGTATCTCAAATTTTAGTTTCCCATGGTGACGTGAGGTATTTATAGAGCAAAGCTGAACATAAAGTTTTAGAGTCCCAATGATCTTAGGCCTATTTTATTTTTAGAGGATAAATGATCATTGAATTGAAATAAAGCATGAGTTAGCTTTTAGTTATAAACCATGACTGTGTATTTTGTGCCTGATAACCATGTCTCTCTGGGATTGATGAATCTGAAGAAACATGGACATTTATTGGCTGTGGCTGTGAATCTAGTGATGTGGAGATGCTGGATTTATGTATGTTAATTTGAGTCATATGCAAGTCAAAACACGCATATTTTTAATCAGCAGATGGTTTAGTATGCTTTCCACACTTGTAAAAAATGAAAAGTACTGCAAGCTATTTTTTGCCTTGTCATTCACTCTGTCAGCAGTATTTATTGTGAACCCAGTGAATGTGGTACATTTGGGTACAAGACAGAGTTACAAATGCAGTGGAAAATAGGGGTCCCCTTTGTAGGAGAAGATAGGATAAGCATGGACACAGATTTTGCTCACTTTAGGCTTCGAGGAGAGGTTCTCTAACATTACCTGTGTCATTTGAACTTTTATGACTCAATGGATTTCTTATATATTATAATTTCAGAGCTGCTTCATGACTATTTTTGTTTGATCTTTCATTGACATTTTGTACTAAAGTTATTCACTAATTCATTCAGTAAGTAATAATACGCATCCAGTGCCTGTGGCATACTCGCAAGGTAACAGACTACAGAGAAATCTGATCCCTGCCCTCAAGGAGTTTGTGGTCCAACTGAAAAGGTTGCTGAGTGATTGAAATGAAAGCTCAGGTCATCTACTTGGAAGGTAGCTAATGCTCTCACCAGGAGCTCTCCTGGTGGTTCAGGCGCTGAAGTATCCTCCTGCAATACAAGAGACCTAGGTTTGATCACTGGTTAAGGAAGATCCCTTGGAGGAGGGCATGGCAACCCACTCCAGTATTCTTGCCTGGGAAATCCCAAGGACAGAGGAGTCTGGCAGGCTACAGTCCTTTGGGTCACATAGAACCAGACATAACTGAGAAACTAACTCTTTTACTTGTTCCTATTCTCACCATCGTAACCCCAACTCACTTCAGCTATGTTGGATACTCCTAGAAGCCTTGAAAGGGGCCAGAGCTCCTCTGGGGAGAGAGAAACACATGTGGTTGGTCTCCTGTGTGAGAGACTGAGTGCTAGAGAGGGACTCAGCTTCCTGATTCCTCTTTCCACAGAGTGTTTCTGCTCTCAACAGACTTTCTTGGGTTGCTGCTACTGCTGCTAAGTCGCTTCAGTCGTGTCCGACTCTCTGCGACCCCAGAGACGGCAGCCCACCAGGCTCCCCCGTCCCTGGGATTCTCCAGGCAAGAAAACTGGAGTGGGTTGCCATTTCCTTTTTTGGGTTGCTCGTGATCAATTAGCAAACAATAAAGTTTATCGGGGAAGCTCCTTTTTAAAGGAATACTTGGATAAATCCCTCTATAAAATAGATCCATTTATTTTTATGCTTCTATTAGATTTCCTCAAGTGGGGACACACACAACTTATAGCCTTAGATGCATATACTGTTTGTTTAATTTTGATCATAGACTTTAGTGAGCAACTTATTTTTGTATTTCAAACCATTCTTCAGTTTGTTATTTGTTGTAAGTGGAGAAGGCAATGGCATCCCACTCCAGTACTCTTGCCTGAAAAATCCCATGGACGGAGGAGCCTGGTAGGCTGCGGTCCACTGGGTCACTAAGAGTCGGACACAACTGAGCGACTTCCCTTTCCCTTTTCTCTTTCATGCATTGGAGAAGGAAATGGCAGCCCACTCCAGTGTTCTTGCCTGGAGAATCCCAGGGACAGGGGAGCATGGTAGGAGGCCATCTATGGGGTCGCACAGAGTCAGACATGACTGAACCGACTTAGCAATAGTAGCAGACATTTTTCTATTGTGCTAAAATATAAAGAGCATAAAGTTTACCATTTTAACCATTTCCAAGTGTATAGAGGCATTAAATATTTGCAATGTTCTACAACCATCACCAATATCTATTTCCATAATTTTTCATCATCTCAAACAGAAACCCTGTACCTATTAAACAATAATTCTTTCTCCTCAACCTGTTACTCTCCATTCTACTTTCTGTCTCCATGAATTTGCCTTCTTTAAATACTTCATATAAGTAGAATCATACAATACATGGCTGTATATGTCTGTCTTCTTTCACAAAACATAATGTTTTCAAGATTCAGCCATGTAGCATATATGAAAATACCCTTCCTTTGTAAGGCTAGTAATATCCTATCGTATATCTACTATATTTTGTTTATCCATTCATTTCTTGACGGACACTGGGCTGTTTCCACTTTTTGGCTCTTGTGCTGCTGTGAGCATTGGTATACAAATATCTCTTTGCATCCTTGCTTTCATTTCTTTTGGGTATATACCTAGAAGTAGAATTTCTGAATCATATATTAATACTTTTTGAGGAACCACTAAACTGTTTTCCACAATGGCTAGACCAGTGTGCTTAAGTATAAATATTAAAACTTAGTCTTTCAGACTCCTGAACTCATTCAAATAAATAACTCAGATACTCAGATACACAGAAGATATTCCGTCTTCATAAATGGAACAGGTTTTTGTTCCTATTGGTTGCACCTTAAGGCTACTATTATAGAAAAGAAAAAAAGAAAAGAAAAGTAGAACTGCCAGTTTTTTTTCATGATTCTACATCACATTGTACTTGGTAGAAATTGTAGCAGTCTATTGTGACCTGTGTCCTTACCTCTGTTTATTTCTTCCATTTCACTTTTAAGGCAGAAACCATGACGAAAGGTGCCTTAAGGGGAATTATGCTCAATAAATAATTGTTGTTGAGTTAATGGACTCTGCATAATAAAACTTAAATGAACATCTGATGAATCTGCTAATATATAGTCCCTGTTTCTGGACATTAAGTTCAGTGCTCCACCAATACAGATACATCACAAAAGCAAAGTTTTTAGAAGGCAAAAGAAACCCAATGGTGAAAGAGGAAATTACTAGATAGGATTAGCGTGTCTAGTGTTAAATGGGGGCAGATTTTTAAGGAGCTGAAATACTTAGCTGCAAAATAATTTGAATTGGTGATGGATGAAAGGAAGGGTGGAGTTTTGGGGTGGGAATGGAACTTTGAGATTGTTTGGAGGTAGGAGTGAGTTTGGAATGTAAGGGAGCATGCAAGAATGTTTGCCATGTAAGAAAGGAAACAGATTGATACGTGGTGGAAAAGGAAAACACTCAAGTGTTAGCGATATGGAGCAATGAGACTAGAATCCTGACTGGTAACCACAGTCTGGAAATTGAGATAGTCTTGCTTCTGTTCTGATGGAGGGCTTCTCTGCACTATTTGGGGGCACTGGCAAATGGGAAATATAATAGGTTTAAGGTTTTTTTCCTCTGCAGAATGAGATCAATCATATAAAAATATTTATTAACGAAGAAAATATATCAAAATGTTGACAGCAGTTTCCTTTGGAACTGTTGTCATGGTGAGTCTTTGAAAACCTTTTGTGTATTGTCTAACTATTGTATAATAAGGATATCCTACTTTGGAAATCAGAAAAGATAACATTTTCATCTTTTTCTGAAAAGTGCAGTTTCAAAAGTTCACATGCTGTTGCTTAGGAATTTTTTTGGTCTAAGTCATAGAAACAGGCAATGACTGATTTAATCTGGAAGGAAATCCACTAGGAGAAAATAAGGTAGTTTACAGGACTGGAGGGAGACCAGAAGAACCAGGGAGGATCCTGAAGGGCAGCCTCAGGTGGGATGTCCAAGCACCGCAATCAATGAACTCCAGGTTGCTTTTGGTCTTTGCCTCCCTCTGCACGGTATCAAGTAGGGAGCTTCTGAATGGCCAAACGCGTGTCATGTGCTTGCCCCTGGTCAGGCCTGGCACCTTCATTTAGAGGCCTTGCTGGCTGTCTCCAAAGCAGGAGGAAATTGAGGTGATATTTCCAAAAGAAGGTAGAATAAAAAAAATCAATGCCTGCTCTGTTATATTTTGTAAAAGAGAGAATTCATTTGATTACACAAGCAATTATAATTGATTTTTAAAAGTGAAACAACTGTGTTCTACGTATGCTTGTTTAATCATATTTCTGAGACAGATATGCTTTCTTCATGTTCTTCCTGGGGCCCTGAAAACTAGGCCTCTTTAATGGGTATGTGCGGGCACAGAATGAGAGGGGTATGGAGGTGATACTGATCCTGGGGGATCCATTGTTTTTTTAGAGAAATATTTTAATATTTTAATTCACTCACTTTTCAATTAAAGAACTGTAGGCAAAATATTTGATTCATTAAATACAACACATTTATATTATGGCCAATTAAAAATGCTTTAAGTTGACCTCATTGGATTTGAGATGAGATGACTTGTTTTAATCAAAGTTGTTTTTTTTTTTTTTAAATACTTACGTACTTTTTTTTTTTGGCTGTGCTGGTTCTTCGTTGCTGCACGTGGTCTCTCTAATTGCAGCGAGCAGGGGTCACTCTTTGTTGTGGTACCCGAGCTTCTCACTGAAGTGGCTTCCTCTGTTTCTAGGGTGGTTGGGCTCAGTACTTGTGGCATATAGGCCCAGCTGCCCTGTGGCACGTAGAATCTTCCTGGAGCAGGGATTGATTCCCAGCCGCTAGACCAGCTGGGAAGCCCTAATCAAGGTTTTTTGATTTGCAAATACAAGATGCCCACTTTGAAGCAGCTAAAGCCACAGTGGAGTGCAATGGAAGAATTCTGTCTAAAAACTTCTGAAACCTCAAGGATCGAGTTCTCCTGAAGAAACCCAGAAATAGAAAGCCTTTAAGCAGGGCCGGAAGCTTTTCAGAGCACAAAACACACCACTGTGTTCGCGGCCCCTGTTGTTAAGAGTCTCTGCCCCTGTTTCTCTTGATGTCTGTGCTTCCTTCCTCTTTCTGCAGAGAGTGAGAGTCTTGGCTTCCTCCTGGACACACAAGCCCCTCCAGCTCTCCTAAAAAAGCCTCACCTCCCTTTCAACTATGCAGGGATTCCTTTGTTAATGAATCCCAACATAAGAGGGACACACTCAGGGGCTGGCCCAGCCTGGATCAACCCAGGCCTGTCAGCCCTAAGGTACAAATGAGGCAGAGGTGGGGAAGCACTTTGCGGTTGAGAAAGTGAGAGAAAGGGGTGGGTGTGAGTTGGGCAGACTGTGCTAAAGGTTCCCCCTGTAACTGTTGAAGAGAGACAGGAATGGTTGGGGAATAGAAGAGAGGAGAGGGGAACAGTGGTACTGAGAGAACTGTGGAAAACTGATGGCTATTCAAGAAGAGAAAATCAAAGGGGTCGGGCGGAAATACCAGAGGAGAGCGCTTAATAAAACAGAATTCTCTGAGCTGCATGAAACTGAAAACCTTTCTTACAGTGCCTTCCCCAGCAAGTTCTCTCCTGTGACAGGAAGTCCTGACAGGTTAAGTCAGCGAGGCAACAGCGGCAAGAAGCCCAAGTTCTTTTCACTTTCTCATTCTGCCCAGCTTGGTATGGTCTTTATTATTGTCAAATGCAATTACATCCAAGGCCAAAAAGAAAACTTCTCTTAGATGTGAGGAAACACCCAGCAGATTCTCCTCATTGACCAGAAGTGTGTCTCATGCCCATTTCTGAACCAAACACTGGTCAGAGCCAGGTGTGGCTCAGAAGGTCAAGGTTCACCCAGTGGAGCTGGGCCGGGGCTCATTTCCCCAAGCATACAGACATGAAAAGAGCAGGGGACCTTGGTGCTGGCCACAGAGAAGGAAAAGAAAAATATAGGACTAGAGGAGCAGAGAAACAGACAGTGAAAGACAGAAAGGAGGGAGGCAGAAAGGTGGTGGGGAGAGCGAAATAGACAGATAGACAAGCTCATTAAATCTGGTGTCTTAGGTTAAAAAGCTATTGTCATATCTTGCTGCTTAGCTAGGCGACTATTAGAAAAACATGCTTTACCTATTCGTACTGCCATTGAAAGATTAATTATCTTTTCAGTAATTAAACTTATTAACCATTTTTTTTCAACCTCAGAATTATAAAGGAGATGGCTGTAGGGGTGTCTCAGGGGAGATAATTACTCTCATTGTTTTTTCCCCTTAAAATAGGCTGGAATTTATTAAGTCATGAAAGGTAGTGCTGAAATAAATATAATGATTACTAATTTATTTGTTTGTCTTTACTTATAATTTTATCTTTGTCATTGTAAAAGCGATATAACCACATTAAATAGAAACCAGAAACACAAAAACACAGTCCCATAGTCTAACAACTATTATCATTTCGAAAAGAGTTAACACCTAAATTTTTTTCATACATAGCCTACTCATTAACAAAGGAAAGTGTGCATATATAAATTTTCCATTCTTCTTTGTCAACACGATTTATTATTATTATTATTTTTTTTTTAATTATATGACATTTTTATTTTAGGATGCAAAAACAAAAATGAGCAAACAAACAAACAACAAAAAACTTGAAATAGGCTTGTCAAATGATGTAAATTCATCCTTTCCATGGAAGCAGAAGGTAGATTAGTGCAGGTTATCCTCAGGCCTCATACATCCTGCTTCACTGTTGCTTGCACTCTGCTGGGTTTTGATCCTTCTTTGGGTCATAGTCTGGATCATTTTCCTCATCTCCTTCTTCTTCCCCTTCCTCATCTGCTTCTTCACCTTCTTCATCATAATCATCGTCATCATCTTCAATAGCTTCTCCAGTAAAGTAGAACACTGATCTTGGGATTATATGCTCACATAAAAAGTGACCAATTTCAAAGTCTGCAGCGAGGATAGCTTCAGAATCATCATCCAGATCTCCACTCTCAGGAACTTCAGGAGGGGCAAAAAAATTAAAGAAAGAGTCATTAGAAACTGTTTTGGTCACAGTACGAACTGTCCCACGTCCCTTGTGTTTCTGCTTCTTCTTAATCGTTTTCAAAGTGACATTCTTCCCTTTTTTCCAATCTATCTGGCACCCTGTACAACCCATAATTTCTGGTCCATCAAAAGAAAAGGGATCAGAATCATCTGGTTCTGACCTCATCCTATATGTCTTTGTCAACACTTCATTTGTGAAATATTCATTGGGTTCAAAGTGAAATTCTAAGACAAAACTCATAGGTTGACCAGCATCTGAAAACTTCACTTTAATATCTTTCAAGTGCTTCAGAATAGGCTCACATGTTCCTGAACCATATCACTGAGCAAGTCAACATTCTTAAAAACAGTCAACCAAAACTCAGGAAGTCCCTTGGGATCTTCTTTTTCTTCATCCTTTTTCTCATCTTCAATCTTGGCCTTTTCTTTTAGCTCCTCTGAAATTTCATCTTCCTCATCTGGTTTCCATTCACACTCTTCTTCTGTAGGTTCATAAATGGCATTAACGATCTCAAATCGCTTATCAAACAGAGGCTGATAAAGAACAGCATACTTTCTTCCAAGATCATGAACTTCCTCATAGAATTTGGCTTCTATCTGTGCACATTTAACTTGAAGGTTTTTGAGAGCATTCACTTGTCTTTTAACTACCCTAAGCAAGCTTTCAATGTATCCTGTTGGTGTTTCTACCAGACCATCAAGTCTTTCTTGAAGGGCTGCAAGAATCTGAGGATTTTGCATCATCTGAACAGTCAGCTGAGGCGCTTTGATTTTTGTTTCTTCACCAGTTTCTTCTTCTTCTACTTCTTCAACATCATCCAAATCTTGATCAAGTTCAGACTGTTCTTTGTTGTCGATGTCTGCCATGTTGTACAAATGCCAAATATCGGTGGCGAGCGCGGGGAGCCCAGCGGCCCCAGCTGCGCAGGCAGTGACTCAGGGCAGCGGCAGGAGGAGCAGGAGGTGGGGCTGCGAGCAGATGGCACTAAAAAAGCTATTATTTTTAAAAAAATGGCAACCTACACTGTATACCATTGTGCATCTTGCTTGTTTCATTTAACTTTCCTATTACTTTGAGATATTTCCACAAAAATAAAATTGAACATTATAATACAGTCACGTTACCATATACTCTATAATCATCATCCTTAATGTCTGTAAAAGATTTGAGTAAATGACTCACCCGTTTTTAAAATAAATATTTATCAAGCACCTGAAACACTGGCAGGGCGCTAGTAATTCTCAGATTAAAAGGAGATGGACCACACCCTTGAAGGAGGGCACAGCAGAGTACAGGAGACAGGCAGGTAAACAAGTAATTACAGGTAGTCTCCAAGTGCCAAATTGGGAGAATGTAGGAGGTGCTGAGATGAAAGAGGGAGCCTGGAAAATGCTGATTGAAAGTGTTGAGGATAAGGAAGAGGGCTCAGCTCACAGACACAGGGCAAGGAGCATGCTTAGGGAGAGATCAGGAAGGATGTGTGCAAAGAAGAGAAACACGAAGCAACGCCATGGTCCCGAGCACAGGGAGCTGGGTATAGCCCCTATTCCAGCATCTTTAAGTTGTCACCAAGTTTTCAACACTGCTGTGATGTACAACTTGTGGCACAGAACTTTTCTCATATTTTGGAGTATTTTGTTGGCTAGATTCCCAGAAATGGGACTGCTGAATCAAAATGTAGGAGCATCCTGACCTACGACATATAACCAAAATGCTTTCCAAATGGATGGAATCAGTTTAGAATGACACCAGCAATGTATGAGCAAACCATTGCTTGTTATCTCTATATCTTTACCACTGAGTTAACATCTATTTCTTTAATTACTGTAAAGTTAATTTTCACCATATTTATTACTATTTGATGTCTTTGTATGTGATCTGTTTTCTGCTTTTATTCAATCACTGAGATTTTGTATTTTATTTTACTGTATGAGCCCTGCTAAGATATTCATACTTTTTTCTTTATATTTGCTGTCACCATTTTTCAGTTTAGGTTTCTATGTAATATTGATCTATTTGACTGTGTTGGGTCTTAGTCGCGGCATGCAACATCTTTGTAGTATCATGTGGGATCTAGGCTCAGTAATTATTGCACTTGGGTTGCCCTGTCGCATGCAGGATCTTAGTTGCCTGATCAGGGATCGAACCAGCCTCCCTTGCATTGCAAGGCAAATTCTTAGCCACTGGACCACCAGAGAAGTCCTCTATGTTCTTGTTTAAGACAATGTTTGACACATAGAAGTTTTAAACTATTACCCAGTCATCTCCATTGATTATTTCCTTTTATTGCTTCTAAGTTGAGAAATACTTCTAGCCAGAGGTTTAACAAATAGTATTCTATTTTCATGGGAAAACACACTGATGCTGGGAAAGATTGAAGGCAAAAGGAGAAGAGGTGGCAGAGGATGAGTGGTTAGGTAGCATCACAGACTCAATGAACACGAATCTGAGCAAACTCTGGGAGATAATGAAGCACAGGGAAGCCTGGCATGCTGCAGTCCCTGGGATCACAGAGTTGGACATGCCTTAGTGACTGAACAACAATTCTATTTTTTGGTTTGCTTTACAAAATATATTTAACTCATAAATCCTCCTTGAACTTGGCTTTGACATGTGAAATGAGAATTCAGCTAGTCCCCCTGCCCCAAATTACCAGAGTTATCTGAACTTCTGCTTCTCTGCTGGGTTTTATTTCAAAGACAAATCCTGCTTAGGATCAACTCAGTCATCAGCTGGATCTAATTTCTAGTACTTTTCTGAGTTGTGTCATATCACCTTAAGATAGACATTTCCTCTGACTTACCCAGGAATCTGCAGTAACTGCTTTACTTCCATATACAAAGAATTACAATATAGCACCAACAGTAAAGTGTGGCAGCACCTTCCTGTTAGTGGGGAATTGGCTGCTAAGAGCAGACTTTACCTTTGAAGCCCACCAGATTGGTGGTAGTCTGCTGTGTGCTTTGGGTGGGTAAAGGACACTTTTGAGGTAGAGAGGGTTATTTCATCCAAAGGGCTGAAGTCACTGTTACCAGTGTCATGATTCTAGGATCTTCTGGTTCTTCCACCTTTGTGGGGACCCTGGCTCCTACCTGTGACCTCAGTATAGCCCCAATCCCTCTCAAGGCTAAGCCTGTTTAAGTGTGGTTTATTGCAAGAAAAAGTAACTTCCTGCTCCTCCATGTAGGCTGTCAACTAGCTAGCTAGGTTTTGAGAAAAGCGAGGGGGTGGTTAACTAGGGAAATCCTATGCCAAATGTTATCAAGCCTATTGAAGGATCACTTGGGAGCTTAGGAAGCATGCAGATTTCTGTGCCCAGTACCGGGTTTCACTGGCATGGGGCTGGAAAGTTTCCCTGATCTCATCTCTTTGCAGCTTTTTCAAGCCTTAAAAAAACACCCACAGATGTTTACACGCAGTTCTGAGCAGTTCTTCATTCTTTTTTCGTGAAATACTGATACCTGCTTGCCAGCACCTATGACAGTGTCCCAGGAGGAAGGCAGTTACACATGCTTAGGCAGGGCTCCAAAATAATTTCCAGCTTCGTTCTCTCCTTCCTCAGAGGTCAAAAGCTTAGTCGTTCATGATCTGTAAACCCAATCAGACTCCTCAGAAGACCGTCCTAGAACTCCAGGATTCCTGCTTAGCGTGAGGACCGGTCAGGTTCCTTCGGCACTCTTCTGTCTTGTGGGGGCATCTGCAGTCCGGATTTCTGTCGGCGACAGGCCCTAGGGCAAGGATCCTGTCGTGCGTCGGATTCCTTTGGGCCATCTGTCCTACCTCGTCCCCGTCTCCAGGATAAGCCTCTCTCTCTCGCAGGTGGGGAGGCTGAGTTGGAGCCACATTCAGGGGAATTCAGGGGACTTTCCTATGCAATCCTCCGGATTCGCTCCCATTTCCCGTCTCTTCCCCGCCTTCCCTAACACCTTATCCTTCCCCTTTGCTCCCAGCAAAGTCTATGACCTCTTTTCTCTCCGCCTCAGTGGCCCCGCGTCTTTTCTTGCTACAAAACCAGGTGGTGGAGCAGGGGGTGTGAGTGAGGCTACACCCAGGATGCTCGTCCTGCAGTGGGGCGCAGGGGGAATGATTCGTCCTGAGGATCCCAACTCAACCAGCCCTCTCACCCCGAAGCGATCCTTTCCCCCTGGTCCCTCCAGAAGCTGTCTGCTGCCGCCGGTGGCAGAGGGGGACCATCAACCCCAGTCACTCCTCCAAGGCTGCTCCCAATAGGCGCGCTCTCCGGGCATCCTTACACCTCCCTTCGGCCTGCCATCCTCCCTACCTACCCGCAGTGCTCGGGGGTCCGCGGCGCTCCTGGATGGCCTGAGAAGGGGCGGGGATGAAGCGAGCGGGAGGAGCGGAGAGCGCTGGAAGAAGGGGGCGGCGCGGCTACGTTGTGCCTCCCGCCGCCCGGGAGCACCCGAGCCCGTGCGCGCGCGCACCTCACGGAGGCTCGGGCGGCGGGAGGCGGGCGGAGCTGAGGGCGGCGCGGGCGAAGGAGCAGCCTGCCGGGCGGGCGGAGCGATCGGCGGGCGGAGCGAGGGGGTGGGAGGGAGCGCGCGAGCGGGCAGGCGGGCGAGTAGCGTCTCCACCAGCATCCGCGGCGGTCGCGTTTGCCCGAAACCCGGAGGCTGACCAACGTCCGGCGGACGGGCTTGGGAGCTCGCCTTGTGCTGGGGGCCAGCCTCAGCGAAGCTCGGGGCTTGCAGCGTGCTTCCCTGCCCGCTCGCGGCCACCCCGGCTCCGGCGGCCTCGGCGCGCGCCAAGGGCTGGAGGTGCGGGAGCCACTCTCCGCTGCTCGGTCCCTGCGCTGCTCAGCCCTGGTTGGCCGCCGCGCCGCGGCTCCGAGCGGCGTCCCCGATCCCCAGCTTCCCGCTGGCTGCTCCGAGCAACGGTGCTCCGGGGCTCCAAACTCGGGCTGCCGGGGCAAGTGTCTTCATGAACCCAGAGGATGTCCGGGAAGCATTACAAGGGTCCTGAAGTCAGTTGTTGCATCAAGTATTTCATATTTGGCTTCAATGTCATATTTTGGGTAAGTTGGAGCGCTTCTGGGATATCAACTATTGTGGCTGATCGATTCGCGATGATTTCGCGCACGTTGCTCTCAGCCTTTACTTTTCGCAGCCCCTCGGGCGCTTGTCGGAGCTCGCAGAGGCGTTTGCCTTCCGCCCTTTCAGCCTGCGCGTTGGAGAAATAAACATTTAATCCTTTCTAGGAACGCGAAAAGGTAAAAAAGAAAAACGGAGCCGGAAAGAGGGCACCCAGGCCTTGAGATTGCTTTTTAAGGGACGAATAACGTAGATGCAGATGAAAGAAAGGGTTCGGCAGTTGGAGAAATGAGCAACCACTCGAATGAGATTTGCTCCCGGTGGAGTATGGATGTTGGGCAGAGCGTGGTGTCATAATAGGGAAGGCTAATCGGGCAGAGTCGACCCTGAGGTCCACCTCTGACGGGGATCTGATTGGACGAGGGCTTGGCTCCGTGTTGCCGCGGCCAGTCTGTGCCATGCTCAGCGTGTATCTTCTTGCACCATCTCGGGCTTTGTGTAGGATGCAGATGCGGCAGTATATGGTTCTGTAATGTGCACGTAAATATCCCTTCCTGCACGCTCTTCTCTTCGTCTTCATCGGGAAAGCGCTCCTTTTGCATAATGGACTGACCAGAGGGTGTGCGGGGCGGAGGTGTTTATTTCTCTGTCTGTATTATTGTCAGGATAATAACAAGTCACCATCAACATATGTTTTAGTGTGTTCGCACCTCACGACCTGCTTTTCTGAGGAGTGACACATAGAGCGGGCCGTTTTGGGGGAAACCTTGGAGAGATGCAGAGGAGAAGGCGTACGAGACATGTTTTGTGGGGATACCGGGAGAGCAAATGCTTGAATGAAAGGTTCATCCATGCTCCGCTGGCACCACAATATGCTGGGCACCTATTGTAATTAGGCTGGGATGCCTACTCTTTTGTTTTGTTTGGATTCTCATCTTTGATTTCACAAACATGTTCAGCAACCAGACAAAGAGTTCACTAGGACAAGGGGAAACGTTGCTTCAAAGACCTTGTTCTTTTTCTTCTCCATCCCATCCCATTCCATCCTCTTTCTTATCGGGCACTCCCTTGGCCCCCACTATTCCCCCCATGGAAAGTAAAGATGGTGGCTGGTTGGGGTGGAGGGGGGGGGGTGTTCTTCAAGTTGCTGTTTAGTGTGGATTCAGTGTGAGGTCAACAATAATCCAGTGGTGGTGGTGGGATCAATGATAATCCACAGCAGTCTGAACATGGGGTGTATTTATTTTGATTCCCCTTTAGTTTTGGCCATGTGTTTGAAAATATACATTGATGAGAAGAGTTGTCAATACAGCTCTTTATATTGTTTTCTTCCCACCACGCATTTACTAGGCTATTTTATTTTTATTCTCTGTTTTCTCCAGGAGTGTCTTGCATTGCTCTTGCATGTTTTGCAAAAGGGAATGAGAGTGATTGGAGACCACTCTCTGTGTCAGCATGTCATCTGGCCTCAGGACTGATAATGGGGTGGCGACACATGAATAAATATCAGATCCAGTCATTCGCAAGCCACTTTTTGCCAGAGGTTGAACATGATTCCTGTTAGCAGTCACCCCCCTCCCTCCACATAGTCAAACACTGCTACAAATGTGGGAAGAAGAAATTATTTTCTTTCCTTGCTTCCTTTTTTTCAACCCTTGTTGGACATATTTAAAAGTCACATTCCTGGGTGAGGCGTTTTGATTTTATCTGAACTTGAAACTTTCATGACTTTGAGAGTCAGGGACTACCGAATTGGGACTGGATCTTCTTGGGGTGGTGAGTTCAAGCCTCTTGATTTTACTTGAACACTTCCAAAATCTGAACATTTCAGCTACCAGGCAACAAAAAGCACCCAGGGGCTTTCTCTGCGGTTTCATAGCAGGAGGTGGAAAAGAAATAAAGGGATCTGGGCCTGTTCCCTGACAGTTTGGTGCAATTTTGTAGTGTGTACAGAGGCACATTTAGTGTTTTCTGTGGCTTAGGTTGTAGCAAAACCTCTGGAATTGTAGAGAGCTGCAAAGAATTGCAGAGTGCTTGCATGGAGAGTTCCAAAAGAAAGTCACATTGTGTCTGATTTTGAAGGTCTTCATCTCTTGGGAGGAGTTTTATGGGAAGCCTGAAAAGAGACACAGCGCTGTGGAACTAAAGCATCTGTCCCAGGCAGAACTGTTATGTAGATACCTCTGTTACAAGGACCCTTCTCTGACTCTGCTGTTTGTCTACACACCTTGTCCCTCCTCACTGCACCTAAAGCCTTCCACTCATATACCCCCTCATACTTTTGCTATCCTGCTGTCTGCTTCAAGGTTACCTCATAATTTGGGGAATTATTTGGGAATTATGGAATCTCTGAGTTTGCAGTACCCCGGTCTCTAGAGTGATGAGGTAGCCATGATATTTGATGACAGTAATTTAGACTAAGATGTTAGTGACTGAAGAGCTGGGACTGGTGGCCTGATTCTGTAAAGTTTCACACCTCTGCTCTCTACAGTTGCCGTCCTAATCGTGACTGCTGGATTCAGCAGACTGGGGCGGCTCTTACACAGTTATGATGAAGACATTGATTACAGAGAACATGGTTTCCTAATTTTCTACACCAAAACTCTAGAAAAAAAAATTAAAACATTGTAGACATTTTGAGATAAAGTTCTGGTAAAATAAAAACTGAGAATTTGGTAGCCCTAGCACTAAGTGTTTGGTTCTCTTAGTAATGAGCAGTTTGACTTTTCACTACTCAGTTAACTGCCCCGGCCTCAGCTTCTTAACTGTTAAAATGAAGAGTTAGTGCTCACTCCGACAGCACATATAATAAAATTGAAACAGTACAGAGAAGGTTACAGAGAACGGCTCCTGCACAAGGATGACATGCAAATTCATGAGGCGCTCCATATATTTACAGCCACTATGGAGAACAGTATGGAGGTTACTTAACAAACTAAAATAGAACAACCGTATGACCCAGCAATCCCACTCCTGGGCATATACCTTGAGAAAGCCATAATTTGAAAAGATACATTTGCTCCATGTCTCTTGCAGCATTATATCCAATAGTCAGGACATGGAAGCAACCTAAATGTCCATCAACAGAGGAATGGCTAAAGAAGATGTGGTACACATATGCAATGGAGTATTATTACTCAGCCATAAAAAGGAATGAAATTGTACCATTTGCAGAGATGTGGATCGACACAGAGACGGTCAGAGAGAGTGAATAATTCAGAAAGACAAAAACAGATATTGTATATTAATGCATATATGTGGAATCTAGAAAGATGGTATGCTGCTACTGCTGCTAAGTCGCTTCAGTCGTGTCCGACTCTGTGCGACCCCAGAGACGGCAGCCCACCAGGCTCCCCCGTCCCTGGGATTCTCCAGGCAAGAACACTGGAGTGGGTTGCCATTTCCTTCTCCAATGCATGAAAGTGAAAAGTGAAAGTGAAGTTTCTCAGTCGTGTCCGACTCTTAGCGACCCCATGGACTGCAGCCCACCAGGCTCCTCCGTCCATGGGATTTGCCAGGCAAGAGAACTGGAGTGGGGTGCCATTGCCTTCTCTGAGAAAGATGGTATAGATGAACTTATTTGCAAAGCAGAAATAGAGACACAGATGTAGAGAGAAAACATACGGATACCAAGGAGGGATAGATTGGGAGATTGGGATTGACATCTGCACTACTATGTATAAAATAATAACCAATAAGAACCTACTGTATTGCACAGAGCACTCTATTCTTTGCTCTGTGGTGACCTGAATGGGAAGAAAATCCCCCCAAAAAGGGGATATATATATATAGATATAGCTGATTGTAAAGTAACTATACTCCAATTTATAAAACAAAAAACAATGAGTTAGTCAAGTTGTAAGTTTCTTTCTAGTTCTGAAAAAAAGAATGGGTCTTTTGAGCTCTAATATGCTGGGGAAAAATATAATGAAAATAGCATATATTGGGACATATTAAATTATAGACTTTCTGTCACTGAGATTTGTCTGAAATCAACTTTTATTAATTTATTTATTTTTCCCTCAAGGATTCTTTCATTTGAAAAAATCTTTCCCTAATTTCTTCTTGGCTTATTCACTTATTGGTGTCATATGCATACTTTTGTGTCCCCACTGTGAATCTCAAATATAGTCTTGTGAGTCATTAAATATATTTTTTACTATTGGAGTTAGAGTTTCGTGTGTAAAATCTGGATCCTTTTATAGAATGCTTATAATGGCATTCTGAGTAACAAAGTCAACATCTTGCACAGATTCCTTTCTCATTAGTTATCACAAGGTGGTGGGGGAATCTTATTCACCCTATTTTATATTGGAAGAACTCAAGCCAGAAGGGAATTGGTGTTATGGAGGGTGTCGCCATACTAGGGCATTTCTTGGAAAACCTGGGACTGCTCTGGGGTAGGGGAGGGAAGAGAAAGCTTTTGGGTAATGAACCTCCACACCCCATCACCCAGCATGAATAGATATTTTGTTCTGGACCTTTTTAGGTTCTGACTCTAATACTTAAAAACTGTTACTAGGCAAGCAAATTGATATCAGTATTCTGGTTATCTATTGCTATCTAACACACAACCTCAAAACTTAGTGGCTTAAGATAAAACTTGATTATATCTGACAGTTCTGGGATTTGACCAGGCTCTGCTGGGCAGTTTGCACTTGGAACCGTCCATTTCAGTTGCAGTGAGATGGAGCTGGCTGGAGTTAACTGAAGGCTCGCTGGGGTGGGATACCCAAGATGGAACACCCCCCATGACTGGGCTCTCATCATCTCAGTTGATGCAGCTGAGAGCTCAGCCAGTGTTGTTGGCTAGAGCACCTCAACGTGTTTTCTTCCTTTCTCTAGGACTGGAAGAAGCAGCGTCCAGCCAGTGGACTACTCCTTGAACTGGTCCAGTGTCACTTTCATCTGTTCCTCTGATTAAAGCATGCATGCAGCCTGCTCAGTTTCGAGCAGGTGAAGAGACAAATTCCTCTTTTGTCGGATGAGTGTCAAGGTTGTGTGGGTTGTGGCCATCTTTGGGAAATACAATCTTGAGCCTTGTTTAGTCGCTGAGCTGTGTCTGACTGTTTTGTGACCCCATGGACTGTAGTCTGTCAGGGTCCTCTGTCCATGGGATTTCCCAGGCAAGAATAGTGGAGTGGTTTGCCATTTCCTTCTCTAGGGAGTCTTCCTGGCCCAGGGATCGAGCTTGCATGTCCCTCATTAGCTGGCGAATTCTTTACCACTGAGCCATTTTTGTTTCTAAAGGAAAGGTAACATTACGCAATGGGCTTCACTGGTGGCTCAGATGGTAAAGAATCTGCCTGCGATGCAGGAGACCTGAGTTCGATCCCTGGGTTGGGAAGATCCCTGTTGGAGGGCATGGCAACCCACTCCAGTATTCTTGTCAGGAGAATCCCCATGGACAGAGGAGCCTGGCAGACTACAGTCCATGGGGTCGCAAAGAATCGGTCATGACTGAGTGACTAAGCACAACGTTATCCAGTAGAGTTGTAGATTTGAGGATGCAATCGGATAAGATATTACCGAGCACACTGTCTCAATATTTAATAAATGGTAGATATGGCCTGTGTCATTGTCTCCAGATTTCATACTGTTTCCATCCTGGCTATAGAACTTCTAGAATACCTTAGCCTGGAAGTTTGTCATTACTACCAGGTAATGGTGCTCCTCTTGATATCTACCAAGGAGATGAGGTGAATAGATTCAACAGATTTATTCATCACTTATTTGAGAAGAGCACTGTGGATCAGTGGAAGCCTTAAATGACTTAGGAGATCCAAGTCATTTTTCTTCTCTTTGCTGTACAAAGATTAGAAAGCCATGGATCCTTGAGGCCAAATTTCTCCTTGATGTGCTTGCAAATATTACATTGTATCTTTAAGTGTAGGTTTACCCAGGTTTGATGGCAGAATGTCGCATCTAATTTGTTTCCACAGGGCTTCAATTCCCAGAGAAGAGAGATTTAGAGAACCTTGTGGGGGGCATCAAGTTGGAAGCCTTATCTTATGATTCACTGTAAATTGTAAGATGTTCTGGAATGATGATACATCAGCAGTTTATAAGTCATAATTTTTGTTTTAATTTGCTAGACATCTGTTAGCTTCGATGGCAACCATATGGGAGTCTAAATTGCCTTTTGAATTACAGGGAGATGGTAGGAAGAAAGCTAAATATGGTTATGAAAGTGTCAAATGGGAAAAGTGTAAGAAGGGTGTGCAGACTTCAGGGGGGGAAGTAATTGACTACTGACTTGCTTGGTCTGGCCTCTCACTCTTGGGTCAGTGAGAAGGCACCAAAGCATTCTCGCTTGATGATATGCCTGGAAGGTTGAAATGAAGCCAAGGGGAAGAGTTGGAAAACCAACTAATGTCTCACCCAACATAAAATTGCCAAGGTGAGCTCATTTAGATAGATCACTCTGTCTTAATACATCCACAGTAGTAGTTAGTCTCTGGCCAAACGTGAAAGCAACCTGTATTTTAACAGAGCTTTATAATTATGGTGTCTTTCTTCTAAACATTTCAAAGCATCGTACAAGCACATTATGACATGTTTGTGACAGATGTAGAAATTGAAGAACAGAGACGTGGAGTGACTTTTGAGGTGGTGACCACATCAGGGTCCACTTTTAAAGTGTTAAGTCTCTAGCAATAACTATAGCCCTAGCTTCTTACTTTAAACTTATTTTAGAAGATGCTTGTTACTCTAAAATAAAACATCAAGTAAATCATTTACATCTGTTCATAATCGAAAAGTGATAAGGTTTTTGCATATGCCTCAATTAACACCACCCACAAGCACAGAAAAGTTAGGATGAAAATGTTGTTAAAGAGTATGATAGAATAATAAACTATTGTATAGTCTGTTGATAATTCATAAATGAAAAATGGAATATTAAAGACAGTGTTCCTGAGTCACATGCTTCTTTCCATATGTAATGCTGATGACTATCTTAAAATGGTACCTTCAGACTTCCGAATCATCATCCTTCATTAGACTTATTAAAGGCTTCAATTGCAGGGACTCTCAGTTATTTTCATAAGTTCAGTGTCTAGCATATTGTCTGAAACACAGTAGGTGTTTAATAAATGTTTGTTGAGTGAATGAATTACGAAATCATTGGAGAGTATATAGACTTCCTCTCCTCTCACTTACTATTCAGAGAGGCATTTTCCCTGTAGCATCTGGCCAACCCTCCTTAGGATGGATTTCTTTGGGACCACTTTAATCATTTGAGAGTTTCATCTTTCCTGCAAACTAGATGGAATCATTCCCCCTGGAGTGTCCATTTTCCTAATTTACTGTTGTTAAATTTTTATTTTGAAACAGTCTCACACCTGCAGAGAAATTGCAAGTGGTACTATCTGTTTTTATCCTGAATCATTTGAGAAAAAGTTGCCGGCAAATGGCTATCAAACACACCAATACTTCAGTGTATATTTCCTGAAACTAGGATGTTCTCCAAGATAATCACAGTGCAGTCATCAAAGCCAGGAATTTACCACTGATACATTACCACCATCTAAATCTTAAACCTCATTCAAGTTTCTCAGTTATTTCAATCTTGTCTTCTAAAGCAGAAGAATTCAGTTCAGAAGACACATTGTATATAGTTGGGTCTTTTAGTCTTTTTCAATCTTTCACTGGTCAGATTTTTGACACTTTCGAAGATTTTAAATTAGCTATTTTGTACAATGTCCCTTAATTGGGGTTGGCCTGCCATTTTCTCATTGTTAGATTCAGGCTGTCCATCTCTAGCAGGATAATTACTGAGTTCCTCTCATTGCATCCATCAAGGGGCACTGATTTCTGTTTCTGTTTGTTCCATTACTGATGATGGTCACTTGACTGAAGTGTTGCCTGCTCTTTCTCCATCATAAAGTGACTTTTTTTCCCTTTTGGTGGCAAGTTATTGTGAAATTATGTAAATAGCCCATTCCTCATCAAAATTTCAATTAATTAATTAATATCAGTGAGAACTTTTGGTCTCTTTGTCTCCAGTATGTTTTAATTAAACTGTTACTCTCATTACTTACTTTAATGTTCCCGTTGGTCCCAGGCTTGGCAGTCAGTGGCAGTGTCTTTATGCCCTTTAACTCCCATCATTCTTTGAACGCATCTTTGCTTTCTTTCAGAAAAAGATCTTCCAAGCTCATTTTGTAATTTACTAGTGTCATGTTTTGTATCAGTTATTTCTCCAAGGAGCCCTAGTTCCTTTGCCTAGAGAATGATATGTAGAAACCAATATCTGGTGGCTAAGTATGCTCATTGCTTGGAGGCTATCACCACCTCTGGGCTCTTTTAATGGACAGGACTGTGGAATATGTGTGTATACACATATGCACACATAACACAGGTTTACATCTGTGTTTCTATATCCAGCTATATATTTTCAAAACCATGAGTTCACGCTGGTATCTCAAATCCCTGTCTGACACCACAGGGCTTACTTTAGTTTTTTTCTTTTCCATATTTGTAACTACCTCTTTGACAGTGAGAATCCTGGCTCCCATCGTTCTTAACAATTTACTCATTTGATTAAATCTCCCCTTCTGTAGCCAGTCTTCCACTGCTGCCCATGACCCTTACCTGGTTACTCTCCTTACCTGTTGGTGCTCCAACCTGCATCCCACTGTGAACACCTTTCTCTGAGACCTGGCTCTGGTCTTTCACATCTCTCTCCATACCCGTTCCTGCACAAAGGCCTATCTATCTTCCTTTGTCCCTTCTCATGGCTTTAAGACTGAATTTTTCAGGAAGGAGAAGGGGAAGGGCCTGGGTTGCTCTTGTGTGATATAAGACTTATCTGCCTCTGCATAGACCTTCATTATTTACAAATTTCTAAACCCTCTGCTTTCCATCTTTAGAGGCTCTTAGGTTTTTCATGTGTTCTTCATATACTATTTCCAGATTGCTCTTTGCCCTGATTATTGTACTCTGCCTGTGGTCCTATTAATGCAGCAACCAGAATGGAACACATTTTTTTCAGACGCTGTTCCTACCATTCAGAGACTGGTGGGTTGTTATTCTCGAAGTCCCCCTTAAGTTCTAGGTTAGGAGGTAGAGCCTGGATTCATCTTTGAATAAGCTACTTTTACACATTATTGCCTCAGTTGCTCATCTAAAGTAAGTAAAGTGTCAGTTGCTCAGTCGTGTCTTGACTTTTGTGACCCCATGGACTGTAGCCCACCAGGCTCCTCTGTCCATGGGATTCTCCAGGCAAGAATACTGGAGTGGGTTGCCATTTCCTTCTCCAGAGGATCTTCCTGACCCAGGGATCAAACCCTGGCCTTCCACATTGCTCATCTAAAATACAGCAAAAATAATTCCAATAGCTTACAGAGTTGTTATCCAGTATTAAATGAGATCATACACATCAAAGTGTTAGCTGCTTAGTCGTGTCCGACTCTTTGCGACCCCATAGCCTGTAGCCCGCCAGGCTCCTCTGTCCATGGGATTCTCTAGGCAAGAATACTGCAGTGGGTTGCCATTTCCTTCTCCATACACGTGAAAGTGCTTTCTAAAAGGTCATTCTCTCGGTACAAACAGTAGTTATTAATGCAGGCTAAACTGCACATGCTTTTCCTGGCAGCCAGAGAACATTGTTGGCTCAAGTTGAATTTCTAGTGGAATGAAACCTTCATCTCTTTTTCAAGTGAACTTCTTTTAAACCCATCTCCCTAGGCTAAGTGCTAATCAAAAGCCCTAACCCTCCAGTTAATTATTTGCATTTAGATTTAGTACTATATATTTATCCTATTTAAATGTCTTATTCTGGCCCAGTGGTTTTCACTTCCTTCCAGCAGCTGTAGGCTTCCTTAAGGTGTATGGGGCCTGAGTGGGAGGGTTTCTGCCCTTTGTTGCTCCTGGAGCAGCTCAGATAGTAGGTTTGGTATTTTGAGATACCATGAAGAGTTTTGCTTGAAAAAGGGGTCTACTGCTTAAACACACAATTGAAAACCAGCATTCTAGCCTTCAGATAAATTTCAATCTTGAAGGTCAAGGCATGTTTAGAAAAAGTTATTCCTCATACAGGTTTTTCTCTTACGGATTTTCATGCATTGGAAGTCCCTCTCCCTGATTAGGGGCTTCCCTGATGTCTCAGATGGTAAAGAATCTGCCTGCAATGTAAGAAATCCAGGTTTGATCCCTGGGTCAGGAAGATCACCTAGGGAAAGGAATGGCTACCCACTCCAGTATTCTTGCTTAGAGAATCCCTTGGACAGAGGAACCTGATGGGCTACAATTCTTGGGGTCTCACAGTGGAACACGACTGAGTGACTCACATTTCACTTTTCACTTTCTATAGGGTTGGTTGATATTTCACCCCTTTATGGACACAGCACCATAATCAGTGAATTGTTAGGAAATTTCAGTCTTCCCACCTGGGAATCTGATTCTGTAGGTCCAGGATGGGGCCCTGGTATTAGTGGGGATTTTTAAAAATCCCTGCAGGTGATTTTGATGTCCAGCTGAAGTGGAGAAGCTCTAGCTTGTTTTTCTTGGCAAGATGTGTCATCTCTTGCTATTACTCTCTGAAGGGTTGCTGGGGGAGCTGGGAGTAGGTGGTATAGGGTTCTGACCAGAGGGTGACTGACTGCACCAGCACACATAGCTAGTGTTCTTCGCTTATGAGAAAAAAAATTATGTGGCCTATTTTATCCCTCATGGAATTTTTTTATTAATCCAAAAATGCCAGTTTATTTTTAAACCTGAAAACCCTAAAAACAAAAGGAGAACATCTCCGCTAGAGAGAACCTCTTGTGCTGCAATTACTATGCTAAAAATTAGCATCGTATAGGGGTAGAAGCTAGTTATTCGTTGGACAGGAACAGCGAAGAAGCAGACGTTTTCTTCTTTCTCCTTCGTGGTCCCGCAGACTTCAGTGCAGTGGACTGGGTCTAACCACAGACGCAGGACAGCAGACGCTGCTCTTCTCCACAAACCTGCCTCCCTGTCCAAGGTGCTCTTCCTTGGCAGTTTTGTTGACTTCCCTCTGCCGACATGCCAAGCAGGGACATTTCTTCTCTCGTATCTAAGTGTGCAGCACTGTCATGAAGAGCTGACAGTAAAGCAAACAGGAGATATCTTCCAGTTTTCCTTAGAAAGAAAAGTTGCAATGTGCATAACACGTTTTTTCATTTTTTTCTGACTTACTCCTTTTTATCTACTCCCTTTTGAAACAAAAAAATAAGAATTAGGTGTTCAATTATGGCTGGGCACCTAAAGTGGAAATCTTTTGAGAGAAATAAAATTAAAAAAAAAAAACTTTTATTTTATGTTGGGGTATAGCCAGTTAACAATGTTGTGATAGTTTCGGGTGAGCAGAGAAGGGACTGAGCCGTAATATACATGTATCCATTCTCTCCCAAACTCCCCTCCCATCCAGGCTGCCATAAACATTGAGCAGAGTTCCATATGCTGTACAGTAGGTCCTTGTTGGTTATCCATTTTAAACATAGCTGGGTGTACATGCCCATCCCCGACTCCCTAACTATCCCTTCCTCTCATTCTCCCCCTGCCCCCAGCCCCAGCAACCATAAGTTCGTTCCATAAGTCCGTAAGTCTCTGAAAGAAATAAAATTTTGAATTAAAATCTGAATGATTTCTCTGAGATGTTCAACTGGAGCATAGTTATCAGCACTCATAAACACACCCAGAGTGGTATACACATTCTGTGGTTAGCACTATGGTATTATCTGTCTGTACATAAAGAATCATTAATTATGAAATATAAGGTATAATATTTAAGTAATGTAATCACCAACCTCAGTAACAAAATAGCGTTAGGAAGTGGTTGGCCAAACATTTTGGCTCTTCTCATTGAAAAGGCATAGTAATGTTCTATAGCTCTTCCAACTACTATTTACTATTTGGATAAGTATTGCAAGACATAGGGCTCTTTCTACTTGTTGAATTTGTTTTTTTTCTAAATTATACTTGGCACTTCATCTTGAATTTCTAAAAATCTGGAGGGAACAGCTGGTGCTCTAATAAATATTCAGGCCAGCTATTTTAATGCTTTGTATTTAATTAAGTCGTCCTAATAAAAGAGGAATACTTGACTTAAGCATTTCTCAAAGTATAATGTTTTGCTTCCAACAAAAATTTCCCCCAACTGTTAATATTTCCCTGAAGCAGCCTTAAAACTTAATTCTGCCAAGTGAGTAGTTCTAATCACTTCTGAAGCATTTAATGCCAAAACTCAGTTTTCCTGTTTTAAGGTACAGTCCTATCAATATAGCCCAGCCCCTTCACTTGTGAAGATTCCACAGTCATTGACCTTTTAGAAGAATTCTTTGTAGGGTCCAGTATTAGAGAGTAATAAAATGTTTACCCTGAGTTGGGCATTCTGGTGGTCTGGTGGTAGGCAGCAGTCTGGTGGTAAGGAGTTTGGATTCTGAATGTGTCTGAATTTTTACCCAGTTTTATTCCCAGACTTGTGATCTTAGGCTACTTACTCACCTTACAGTTATGTCTCCTCATCTGCAAAATGGCATCTTTAGTAGTAATATTAAGACCCAGCATCTATCTCATAGTTGTGAGGATTTAGAGGAGTTAGTATATATAAACTGCTTGGAATGATCGATAGGTATTAGCAATTATTACTCTTATTTTCCTCTATGCCTATAATTTCATTTTGGTGGGATTTTCTTGACTTCTTTCAGAACTGTTACAGTAATCTTACACTGTAACATATATTTTTTTGTTCTCTGTAATGTTCTGCCTACAGAAGTACATTCCCAGAATAACTAAAGGGAAAAAGGATCTAACAAATGTTCACAGTGTTCTTTTCATTGTAATGAATGGCATGTAAGTCTTATCATGGATACCAGACCATGAATTCCTGTTGATTGTTTGTTATTAATGTTCCCATCTTTCTTTACCCAATTGGATTCACTCTTCATTTTCTCAGCAAAACCAGACTGTCTCATGTTGGTGTTTTGTACTGGGAAGTTGAGTTTCTGTTGTTGGATCTTGGTGTTAGGCCTAGCACCTGGGAGAAATAGAAACATTTTACTAAAATCTGTTAAATCTGGATGTTTTGAAAATACCTAGATGGCTGTAAACATATGTATTTAGCTTTTGTAGTATCATAAGTCCTGTGTATTTTAGTCATTGTTTTACTCTGTATTTCCAACACATTCTTTCAGGTTGTGAAGGTGAACGCTGAGTTGGCGATACAGATAATTCAGAATTTCCCCTGGATGTCTTTCCTGCTGATGAAGAAGTAGGATTTTGGTCAGAACTCCCAGTGTTCTTGCCTGGAGAATCCCATGGACGGAGGAGCCTGGTGGGCTGCAGTCCATGGGGTCACTAAGAGTCAGACACGACTAAGCGACTTCACTTTCACTTTTCACTTTCATGCATTGGAGAAGGAAATGGCAACCCACTCCAGTGTTCTTGCCTGGAGAATCCCAGGGACGGGGGAGCCTGGTGGGCTGCCGTCTATGGGGTCGCACAGAGTCGGACACGACTGAAGCGACTTAGCAGCAGCAGCAGTGTCACCTGATGCAAAAGACCTAAGCTTCTTTTTCCAAGCATAATTCTCTAACTGGCCTTAACTCTAGGAGAAAAGGCCAGGGGATGCTAATTCAGTAGGTGCAAGGAGCGTAGGCCCTCATTCCCATGCTGAAATTTTTCAGAAAGCCCCAGCCATTGAAGGAAGAGAGAAGGGATGAAGGGAAGGTTAGGTAGAATTTTCATTATATTATTCATTAGTAAAAAAGATGATCTGTGTGGCACGATCGGATATTATAAGAGCACTTAAAATTTTTTTTAAATTGGTGGGTAATTGCTTTACAATGTTGTGTTGGTATCTGCTGTACAACTATGACTCAGCTATATGTATACATGTATCCCCTCCCTCTTGAGCCTCCTTCCACCCCATCCCCATCCCATCCCTCTAGGTCATCACAGAGCATTAAGCTGAGCTCCCTGCCTTCTACAGAAGCTTCCCACTAGCTAACTGTTTTACACGTGATAGTGTAGATATGTCAGAGGTACTCTCTCAATTCATCCCACCCTCTCCTTCTGCCGCTGTGTCCACAAGTCCATTCATAAGAGCATATTTAAAGTCATTTTAGGTTACCCATATTTAAAGTCATTTTAGGTTACCCATAGCACCCCCAAAGTGCTGCTTTAGATTCGCTCACTGACCTCACCATCCGTTGATGATTTGCGACTTGCCAGGGAAGGCACTGGAGTTTCGTCTTGGTCCCCCTGCCCTCTGCTGGCTGAGTGTCTGAAGGATGGCTGATGAGCCAAAGTAGCAGATCCCAAACGAATGGCCTGCATGGTTTCAGACTGACGTTTGTGCTACCCCTAGCGTTTCTCAAATTTTAAGTCACATGGGGATCTTGATTAAAATGCATTTTTTGGTTCGGTGGGCTTGAGAAGGGCCTAAGATCTGGTTCATTAACATGCTCCCAGGTGAGGCTGATGCTGTTGGTTCACTGATCTCATTTTCAGTTGCAAGGATCTAGACCATTTCAAACTATTTTTCCTTTAAATCGACTCCATTTTTAAACCTTAAATACATTTATTTAAAAAGGAAACTTGAAAAATATCAATATTCAGATGCATACAATGACAACTATATGGCTTGTTAATGTCTAGGTAGCTCTCGGTGCCTGCTGGCAGGCCTGAGTTACAGACTTACTTTCCTTTGTGACAGTGGAGGTTAACAAGTATACCAAGTGCTCAACATCCTGTCATCAAATGGAGACTTTCTCCTTGACTAGACCAGAGGATTAGGAGAGAGTTGAAAAGGAAATGACTTTCTTCTTCTAGGTTGTTTAATGCTGTATTCTAAAACTGTCTCCTCTGTCACCAGAGGTCACCAGGGAATCTCACTTTGGGGAACACTGCTTTTAAGTAATTTGCAGGAAGACATGCATTTATAAGCTGAGACCTATTAGTAAGATTCACGACTCTCTAGAGGGAAAATGACTGGGGGGATGTGTTCAAATTTCTGCCTACTCTAGGTTCTATTTACTATTGGGGAAAAAGAGGGGTACTCCCAATTTCTGAAGAGTTGCTAACCCCAGCCCCAGTGAATAATTACATCTTAGGTATAAAAGGGAAAATGCTTTGGGAAATTGGATTTTAGACAAACAGAAAGTCAACCTGAAATAGTTGGAAACCTATCTCAGTGGGCTTCTTCCTCTACTCCTCTGTCTCCTCTTCCTTCAATTTACTATTGATTATGTTCAATTTGGAATGAATTCATTTATTTGCTGCATTTTTTAGAATTTGTTTTTGTTGTTCAGTCGTTGTGTCCAACTGTTTGTGACCCCATGGACTACAGCATGCTAGGAGGCTTCCCTGTCCTTCACCATCTCTTGGAATTTGGTTAAACTCATGTTCATTGAGTTGATGATGTCATCCAACCATCTCATCCTCTGTCCTCAGTCTTCCCCAGAATCAGGGTCTTTTCCAATTAGTCGTTTTTTCACATCAGGTGGCCAAAGTATTGGAGCTTCAGCTTCAGCTCAGTTAGAACAGGGTACTTTACTTACACCTTTCTATTGTAAAAACAATACATCAACATTAATATGCTTTTTTAAGAAAAAGAAATTGTACTGCATTCCCAATAATAACTTTCAGTTTAATTTTATTAAAAGTAGAGAGTCTTAGTCAAATCCTCTGAGAGCAGTGAACAAACACCCCAAAATAAACAAAAAGCCCATTTTAGAGTTTGAGTGGCAGGCATCTACGAGAACTTGAATTTAGCAAACCATAGTTACTTAACTTTGTGAAGTAAAAATGTGCTTTTCCATCACTAGCTTTTAAGCATTTCTTCTGACTTTACCAGTATTTCCCCCCTCAGGACAACATTTAGAATAAGTATTTCAACATACAGAACAAATACCCTGTGAATAAACATCAATTTCACACAACAACAATGACAACAAAAAATCAATAAATCTGCTTTAGGCATTTGAAAGCCCCTGTACTTTTAAAGGAAGGAGTTATAGCATTCAGTAACTGAAAAACAAAACCTTTCAAACATGAGCTCTTAGCTTTAGATGTTTTTCAGCATGACCTTTACTTGGGCAGAAAAATGTAGTTAGGAACTACATTGTTCCCATTGAATGTTTTGTTGAAGGTATCTGCTTATTCAAGGATGGACAGCAACTGCCCACATGACAACTCGTGTGAGTAAAGCTGCTTGGTATTTTTTTTTTTTTTTCTAATCTCATAACTGCAATCCTGGGAAAATAGTGTTGTTGTTTTTTTTCTTTTTTCTTTTCCTTTTTAGTACTTTTTAGCTTTGTCTGTTAGTTTTTTAAAGAATAATTTGAGTGAAGAGGTGACTCGATAAGATCATTATATGTGGCATTTTAATTTTTTTCCTGTCTGTAATATTTAATAGTCCCTAGTATTCTTACTGTATTCTCTGAGAATTTTACAGTTGCTTTCCAGTGAGGGCCTGAAACAACTGGATAAAAGTTAGAAAATAATGTCTTATTCATCCTTTTATAGAAATGAAAGGATTAGTTTCACTAAAAAGAGGACTGAAATATCTTTTATATTTTTGAAATACATATATTCCATTTAAAATTGATATATACCCTTGGAATTTTTGCATAGTAAATGTTGATTTATGTCTTTGGCTTTTTTTTTTTTTTTAATAAGTAGATATATGCTTTCTTTGGATAAAGAAAGAGACACTACTTAAATGACTATATGACCTCCAAATAATTTAATTGGCAAGAATACTGGAGTGGGTTGCCATGTACTTTTCCAGGGGATCTTCCTGACTCAGGGATTGAACCCAGGTCTCCTGCATTGCAGGCAGATTCTTTACTGTTTGAGCTATGTGGGAAGCCCTAATTTGTGATGAAAGATGAAAATTTCCTTATTATAATTTCCTATAAAGATGCAAGGGCTTCCCTGGTGGCTCAGACGGTAGAGAACCTGCCTGCTAATGCAGGAGATGTGAGTTTGATTCCTGGGCTTGGGAATATCCCCTGGAGAAGGGAATGGCTATCCACTCCAGTATTCTTGCCTGGAAAACTCCACGGACAGAGGAGTCTGGCGGGCTACATACAGTCCAGTGTGGGGATAGAAAAGAGTTGGACAAGACTGAGCGACTACCACTAACAGTATAAAGATGCAAACTAAATGAAACTTTTTTTTAAGTTAAAAATAAAACTCAAGAGATCATCAGTCTTAGTACCTAATACTTAAGCAGGAAAAAACACTGTTCTTGCTGTTTTGGTTCTTGGATGAAGACTAGAAAATAAACTCTTTTGAAGTATGAAATTACTACAGCCTAGCTGGAGGCACCAACAAATCATTAATTATTGCTAGGAACCTTTCAGAATGCATTTTTTTCATTTCAAGCATCGTTTCTATTGAATCCCCCTCCTCCCCCTGCCCCCTTTTCTGTGAATTTAATTCCAGAACTGAGAAAATAGGACTTTTTGTTTTGGGGGTAAAATCTCCCAAATCTCTTTCTCATACTTTAAAAAGGGTAGCCTGCTGATAAAAACATGGAAGGTTGGAATTATTTTGAAGAGGAATGGCTGTTCAAATATTTGAGTATTCTTTGTCGAGTCTTTTCAGTGCTCAGGTATGGGCACTCAGGTATAATTCTTGATTATATAATCTCAAGACTTACATATTGAAATGGACCTGAAAAATTGGTTCCACCTCTAGATATTGGCCCCCTTCCCCACCTTTTTTCCCCTCTTAATAGAATCCTTTCTTTTTTCCCATCAACCTTTGCTTCAAAGCTCCCAATTTACAAAGCAGGTACAGCTGGTGTTCTGGGCGCAGAGCGTCTCCGTGGGCTCCGCGGTTCCGGCCTCGCTGCGTGGGGAGAGCGCGAGGAGGGGACGGCGGCGGGCGTCCTGGCGGATTTGATGTGCTGAGGACGATGGAGAAGGTATCTGTGTACCATTTATTCCTTGAATGAGGATGAAGTTGGCCTTTGACCTGGAGGCTGGGTGCTGGCTGAACTGCCCAAGTTTACTGAGTCCCAGTGCTCTGACCGCCTTTGGTTCTACTAAACAGTTTGGGGCGGTCACTTTGATTAACATCAACCTGGCTTATGTTAAGTATTCAGGTTATTTATTATGCATTATTCTTGTGCTTTGGAATGAGCAGACTCAAAAACTCCTTCTTCGTATGGATTCCATATGTGGCTTTTAAGTCAGCAGAGACAAAAAAGCTTCCAATTAAATTGCACATAAAGTTGCACATTGAATAGATTAAGCTTGATGGCATAGGTATTATCTGAAATTCTTTGTCATCTCTAATATTGTTCATACTTCATTTAAACAAGCTATTAGGTGTTGGGTGATTCTGTGGTGATGAACTAAACCTATGAATTCACATGTGTCCTATTTGGGTTTTTTATTACTAAATGAATATGCCCATGGGATTTGTTATTTGTTTTGCACTGATGTGCTCCAGATAAAATTACAAGATGATTTTTAAAAAAATGATACATTTACTCTTTATTTCTTCCTCACCCCAGCTTCCCACTCCCCCTACCCTCTGCCCCGCAAACAATGCGGAGAACATTGAGATGTTTAAAATAGGGGTTAAGGGTTCAGACATTGGCCTTGGCACGGCCAAGCTTTGTGACTGTGAACAGCTGTGTCATCATGCTGGTCTGTTTCTTATGGGCAAAAAGTGGCTAACAGTAATGCCTATCCCTAGGATAATTATAAAGATTCAGTGAGACGCACAGGCACAGCCTGAGGGCGCACGTGCTCTGTGACCGCTGACCTTGGAATCAGGTGTGAACGGGTGACTGCTTGGGACAGGTGTAGGCTTTTGATTCATTATCACCTGGGAGAGGTGTTGTCAGAGTCCAGGAGCCTCAACTTGCTCTGCTAGGGAAGCGCTGTCTGTATGACACGACTTTTCTGGCGGAACTTTGTTTCCTTTGGTGTTTCACCTACTGGAAGAGATTGTATCTCCAGGCTTCCTTTGGCAACTTCCTTTCCTTCCTCTCAGATCTGTCTGAGAGTTTAGGTTTCGAGCCAAGTAGCTGCTCCGTTCCTTGCCTGCTGGACCCTGAATTCCTCTCCCCTCACGTTTAGCTGCAGCTGTTCATCTTATCCGTTGTTGGCATGACCCGATCACCCCTCCATTTCTTTAATCACAAATACCAGCATTTCTCATGGCTTGCCTTAGAGGGTCATTTTGAGGCCACGGACCTACCTGTTTTTTTTTTTTTTTAATGGTAGTATATGTAGAACATTACAGTTCCAATAAAATAATAATTCTAATAATAGAAATATGTCTGGAAAAATGCCTAAAATATAGCAGGTATCCAGTAATTGTTAACTGAAATAAGTTAATTTAATCTATAGTAATTTTCTTTCTCAATAACCATTTTTCACTTGATGTGTAACTAATTTACAATGTTGTGTTGGTGTCAGGTATACAGAAAAATGATTCAGTTATACATGTACATATGCTTTTTCAGGTTTTTTCCATTCTAGGTTATTGTAAGATATTGAATATAATTCCCTGTGCTATACAGTAGGTCCTTGTTTATCTATTTGATCCACAGTAGTCTATAACCGTTAATCCCCAAATCCTACTTTGTCCTTCCCCGTCCCCTCATCCCCTTTGGTAGCCATAAGTTTGTTTTCAATCTGTGAATCTATTTCTGTTTTGTAAATAAGTTCTTTTTTTTAAGATTCCACGTTATATGTGGATATCATATGGATATCATATATATTTTTCTTTCTCTGTCTGACTTACTGCACTTAGTATGATAATCTCTATGTCCATACATGTTGCTGCAAATGGCATTATTTAATTCTCTTTGGTGGCTGACTGTCCATTGTATATAAATACCACATCTTCTTTATCCACTCATCTCTTGATAGACACTTAGGTTCCATGTCTTGGCTGTTGTAAATAGTGCTGCAGTGAACATTAGGGTACATGTGTCTTTTTGAATTATGTTTTTTTTTCTGGATATATGCCCAGGAGTAAGATTATAGGATCATATGATGGTTCTATTTTTAGTTTTTTAAGGAACCTCCATACTGTTCTCCATAATGGCTGCACCAATTTACATTCCTGCCGGAAGTTAGAGGAGGGTTCTGTTTTTTTCTTTTTTGGTATACTCTCCAGCATTTATTGTTCGTTGACTTCTTAATGTTGGCCATTTTGACTGGTGTGAGGTGATATCTCATTGTAGTTTTGATTTGCATTTCTGTAATAATTAGCAATAATGAGCATCTTTTCATGTACCTGTTGGCCAAATGTATTACTTTCTTAGCTTCAGAAAAAGATTAGCATCCACCTGGGCCCCTCTAAAAAATTTGTTATGCACAAGTAGGTATGTGTATGAAGTTTGATTAATTAATATATACCTTATTTTGATTATAATTACAGATTTTCTAATTTAATTTTTATTTAGATAGTTACAAGTTTTTGTTACAAATGGTGTTTTATGAGCTGTTGAACTTTAAGGAATCTGGCATTTTAAATTGTTTTCCACTGTATAGGAAGTAAAAAATATGTCTGAAAAATCACTGACATTATAGTAAAAGCAAGCAGTTTCCCTCCCTGAAGTTAGTGCCTTTCAGAGTGTGAGCATCTGTCAAGCGGACTTTTGTCTTGTCTTTCGTTTCCCAAGTTATCATAAGTGATTTCTCTTCCTTCAGCTATATAGGTGAAGATTTGTGGAACTAAAATTTTGCCCAGATTGAAACTAGCTTCTGTCCTATTCACTATTAATATATAGTTGTTGTTGTTCAGTCGCTGTGTTAGACTTTTTGTGACCCCATGGATTGCAGGCACCTCTGCCATGGGATTTCCCAGGCAGGAATACTGGAGTGGGTTACCATTTCTTTCTCCAAGGGATCTTCCCAACCCAGGAGTCAAACCCGCGTCTCCTGCATTGGCAGATGGATTCTTTACCTCTGAGCCACCAGGGAAGCCCCATATACACATATACACTTTATTTTTTTAATTTATTGTGCATTTCTAACTATAGATAAGTTTCCAAAAGTAGGGGAGGTGAAACAGGAAGGGAGTGGAGATGCAGAGGTGGTTTTGGCTACTATATTGAGGGAGGGATATACTTGAGAGATCTCAGACTGTGCTGTTCAACAATTAAATTATGGGGTGTTTCACAGCACCTTACCAATGAAGGGCATAATGCAGCTGCTTTTCAACCCATGGCATGAAGAGTACAGGGGCCTCCCGTGTAGGAGTTGTTGGGACCATGAAGCCCATAGGGACAGTCATTCAAACGAGGCGAACGCACAGGTTGCTTGGAGATGCTCCTCCACATGTCTCTTGTGTCCTCCCTGTCTTGCTGGGTGGTCTAGAAATGCTCTTGGGCCATTACTTAGGGTTGTGTTTGTGGCGAGCAACTTTGGAAGATGAGATCATGTCTCTCTGGGACAAAGAGAAGTCTCACCTTCTGCTTGTTATAAAGCAGAGGTTCCACAGCTGTGACTCGGACGTAAAGCAGCACTTCTGTGGCTTCCTTCTGGGCGCCGCGGTGTCACCGCCGTCGGACTTCGGGGTGAGGAGGACTGGCAGACATGGCGCCCCAGTTGCCTGCTGTGCTGTGGATAATGCAGTCCTTTGTCTCTGACCCAGGAGTTTTATGTCTTCTGCCAGCTTCCATGAAACGGTCCTGAGGCTGATTTATTACCTTGGAAGTAGGGTAAAAGCAAATGAGGACCAGACACAGGTGTGCTGTGTATAAGTTGAATATATAGCCAGTTAAATGTGTTCAGATGTGTCCTATTTGGGACATAATCGCCTGGGCCTCACCTACCAAGAATGTGGTTAGGAAAGCCAAGTTTAGAAATCTCAGGGCTTCTCAGATGCTTCATAGCTGTACCACTGGCCAGTGTGACTCCAGGGAACCAAAGGAGACCAAGGCACCCTTTTACCAAGAAGTGTAGCATCCTGAGTTAGAGAAGTCGGAGAGCTGATGCACAGGAATGGCTGATGTTAACAGCGCCAGGCAACAGGATCCAGGATTATTGGTGGCAGTGGAGGAGGGCCCAGAGGACTGGGAGCCTCGGCAGCCCCAGAGGGCACAGACAGGGCAAGTTGCAGAGACTGTCTGGTGTCTGGCCCTGAGAGACAAGAGATGGGAAAGCCCGGGCCAAGCCTAGGACCAGAGCTGAGCAGGATCAGGAAGCGCTCATCTCAGAAGCAGGCTGGCTCTGCTGACTTGGATTGGGGAAGAGACTTTCTGTTTGTTTTTTGATACTTGTGGAATGAATTATTTTCAAGCAATCAGTGAACCGGCCTCTTGGAGAATGACACTGAGATCACCTCCAAGCCGGTATCGGTAATTTAGAGAAGCATTTGAAATGGCAACCCACTCCAGTATTCTTGCCTGGAAAATCCCATGAATGGAGGAGCCAGGTAGGCTACAGTCCATGGGGTCGCAAAGAGTTGGACACGACCGAGCGACTTCACTTTCTTTTAATTAACAGTGGTGTACCCATGAAAGCCAAGTAAGAACATTTGTTCAGAAGAATAACTTGGGTGTGTGTTTTTTCAAATAGAACTGTAAAAGCCTACTTACTGGTTATCTGCAGTAGGTATTTACTTCTTCATCCATCAAAAGAATAATATGTGTGGTACTTGTTGTTCAGTTGCTAAGTCATATCCGACTCTTTGAGACCCCATGGACTGCAGCACACCATACTTCCCTGTCCTTTACCGTCTCCTGGAGTTTCTTCAAACTCATGTCCATTGAGTCGGTGATGCCTTCCAGCCATTTCATTCTCTGTCACCCCTTTCCTGCCCTCAATCTTTCCCAGCACCAGGGTCTTTTCCAGTGAGTCGGCTCTTTGCATCAGGTGGCCAAAGTATTGCAGCTTCAGCATAGTCCTTCCAATTAATAATCTCAGTTGATTTCCTTTAGGATTGACTGGTTTGATCTGCTTGCTGTCCAAGGAAGCCTGCCATACAGATTCTAGATGGAGAGATGACTCTCAGTACTCAAATATATGAAATAAGTTGTTGTTATGTTTCCTACTCCTGTTGTTTCCAGTGTGAATTTTATCAGCAGCTAGTCAGAACCAAATTCTAAATAATATTTGTTATTCACTTAATGATATGTAAAAATGATTAACTTCCTTCAGTCATTGGTTGAAATCCATGATGACTGCTAGAATCTGGGGGATTTATAGATTAGGCTAAAAAAAATCCATGGATGAGGACGTGAACTTTGATGGGGAAATATCTTGGGAGTGACCCCCTATCCCTGAGGGCTGCCATCACTCATGGCTGCACAGGTTGTGAACTGCACCATCCCCTGGGATGTGCATGGTGCTTGCTCCCTGGATTGTGCACTGTGGCAGCTTGCATGCATTGGGCAGCCATCCAAAGGTTTAAATAAGTGGCCTATAAAGTGGGTGATCCTTTTAAGTTGAGTGGATTCAGACATTTCTGTTAGTGTGATAAGCACCACCTGTGCCTTTCACCCCTTGAAGAGGAACCTGGTGGTGATGGTGGGGGCTTCTCATGGGGAGTGGGAACTTTCTGCTGAGGGAGAGGGTTCCCCAGGCTGACAAGGACTGATCAGGTGTCTCAGGACCTTGCAGACTGAGCTAAGAAATCTCAGAAGAGAGTCTGCTGTCCAGCTGGTCATCATTGACACCAGGAAGACCCAAAGTCCTGCATATGCCAAACATCTCTTATTGTCCCCTTGAAGCTAAGCAAGTCATTTTTTCACTTTATGTTAATAAATGAATAAGCTTGATCACTCATGTTCAAAATAATGAATCCCATTTATGAAGTAACTCTGCAGTTACCTTTAAATCTTGAATCCAGTATGTTTGTTATCAAAATGAAGGGTCTGCTAACCAAGTTCTTTTCAGTTTCTTAATCCAGTTACTTTGGCTGCTATTGTTTGGTGGCTGAGTCATGTCTGACTCTTTTGCCACCCCATGGACTGTAGCTCACCAGGCTGCTGAGCCACCTGGGAAGCATATATATTTACTTTCTTTTAATTATGTATGTGAAGTGTTAGCTGATTTAAATGCACGGATGAGGAGAGATCATCTTTATATGGAAAGTTATTCTGTTTCATACCTCTGCAAGAAGTTTTAGGGAATAAAGACCTAGTATGAACATATAAACTTTCTTTTCCATTCTGATAGCATTCTCCCATAAAACCTGTAATTTTGCAGGCTGGATTTAGGAAGGGGCTAACCAAGGACTTGGGCGTAGATCTCCCCACCACATGGAGAGGCACCACCGTTGACTTCTATAGCAGCCTAGTTCTGCTCTGTCATTCAAGTTTTGAGATACATGAGCCAAGGAGAACCTTCATCTTTGGAGCTGGGCCTCTAGTGTGTCCCTGTTCCCTTCCAGGCGAGCTGACAACTTCCTGGAGAGCCTGAAGGACCCATTTATTGTCTCTATACTCCTTCCACTAGCAGAAGTCCCTATGTTTTACATAATAGGATTTTGAATAGTGGGGAGGGCAATGGGACTTGGTGTCCTAAGGTCTGGGTTTGAATCTCACTTCTGTTACCTTCTAGCTATGTTACCCTGACTCATCTTAAGCTTTTTGACTCTTAGTTTCCTCATAGGTAACGTGAGGATGTTGGAAAACAATTCTCCATAAATCTCATGTTTCTTGCAGGATACTGCAAGCTGAGGTACTGACCACCTTTGTTCTGGATCATCTTTTCAAGGATGTTTGTAGAGTGAAAAGCCTTGGAAGATAGATGCATATGAAAAAAATATTTGGGCTCCCTAACTTAAGGGTCCTGTCTTGTAGTGCAGTTCATGATGTGATCCCTCTCTGCATGGTCCTGTGGAAATTGTTGCCCGGGGGACTGGGGCAGATGCTGTGGCTACTGTATTGCTGTGAGTGGTGAACTGGCCTTTGTCTCTGACCCAGGGATGGCACGGATCCTGCTGGCATCTGAAACTGAAACCCCAGAACCTACACAGTACTATCAGCAGTGATACCTGCTCAGTCTTAACTCTTTCAGCGTGTTCTTTCATCCTCTTCTCCACCACCTTCCTTGCTGTGATTCAGATCATCAGCATCTTCATTTGCAGGGTTGTAATTCTCTCTTCCTTCCCCCACACTCCATCTCCCAGAGCCTTCTCTAGTGGTAAATCTGATCCTGCTTTCACATCACCTGCTTTAAGTACTTACTAGCGTGTGTCTGCTCAGTCGTGTCTGACTCTTTGCAGCCCCATGGCCTGTAGCCCCTCTGTGCATGGGCTTTTCCAAGCAATAACACTGGAGTGGGTTGCCATTTCCTCCTCCAGGGGGTCTTCCCAACCCAGAGATGGAATCTGCGTCTCTTCCGTCTCCTGCATTGCCAAGTGGGTTCTTTACCACTAGTGCCACCTGGGAAGCCCTTAAGTACTTAAATGACTTAGTTTGGACGGGATTAAAGTCAAACTCCATTGTAGGGACTTCGCTTATTTCTCACCTCTCATCGGCATCCTGTTCCCCAGCCATACTTGTATGGAGCAAAGAGATAGGCACATATGATGTCCATTATAAACTATTTGGGTTCCCTAGGTTTATTCTAGGTTCCCTGAGAGTACTCTGCTGTGATGCAGTCTGCTGTTTTTGCAGCTGTCACCAGGTTCTCTCTGCACCATCCTGTGGGAATAGGGGCTTGGTAACTGGCCCTTTGTAACTAAGAACTTATTTATGTTTGCTGACTATAACTTTGCACTTAGCTCTACTTTCAGTGATTTGTCTGCCATTTCTGTCTGTGTTCTATCAAAGGTGTGGTATCGACCATAAAAAGTTGTAAAGACCAAAAAGGCTGTGAGTGCAAAGCACTTATCTCAGGGCCTGGGGGGCTGCTGCTGGAGCTCCTGTAATTGTTCTTAGGAGAGCTGTTTCTAGAATTACAACCTTGGGAATGCTTTGCTAAACTTCCGCTAGGTTATCCCACCCCATCATTTAGCTATACTTCATTTAGCCATTTTGTCCTTCTGCATGTATTTCAGAAATGTTTTGAAAACCATGAAAAATACACCAACATCCACTACAGTACTGAAAAGAAGGAGCTTATATGTTTTGCTTCTGGCCGGTTGGATGGCATGTATAGAGGGTGACTGTGGGATGCTCTCAGCTACAGCGTGCCTGGCACTCTGCCTTTCTCAGTTTGAGTGGTTCTGGGCAATCTGTTTTGTTTCGTAGTCTCTCTTCTTCCTTTTAACACCCAGTTTTTCACCTCACAGTCTTTGATTCACAGCAAATTGTTTGTTTTTAAAAGGATACATCAAAGGTGGGTTTAAACAGTTAAAATACAAGCTGGCTATTGTGAGTTTTACAAGCTGTCAGATCATATGGATTGTGTTCTATCTAGCTAGGTCCGTCCTTGGAACCATTTTAAACAATGGTGAAAAGATGAAGACCTGAGGCAGTAAATCCCTCCCTCCTGTAGGGATTCTGTCGGTGAAATTACACCTCCATGGGGCCCTTGTTGCAGTGGTCGTCTCTGGTGCTGATTCAGTGAGGGGATCCTTTTCCACTGGTCTTTGAGGTCTTTGTGGGACAGGACCTGAATGAGGTTTCATTCCAGGTCTTGACAGGGCCTGGCTCCTAGAAGGCATTCCAGAAATTGTTCTGCATGCATGAATGCCTAAATAAGAGAATGTGAGAGGGTCTGGTTAACTGTTAGCCCAACTCAGACTAATTTGTTCCCACTTCGCTGATGTGGAAATCTGTGCTGGTGCGGGAGCAGGAGCTGACAGTGGAGACTCGGGGCGATGGGAAATGCCTGTTTTTCTTGGCTTTTTCTCTGCTGGGCTCCCATCCTGCTTGACCCCTCCCTGGAAACTCAGCAAGCGTGGCCATGGACAGCCCTGAGTACTGTCACCCTGATTTCAGCTCAAACCTAGAGGGCTTTCCAAAGATTGGGTGTCTTTTGTCGCTTCTCCCACACCCTCCAGTTGGGTTGATAACCTTTTTAATTCCTTGATTCCCTTCCCCTATAAGCACTTCTCCAACCGTAGAGACTTCTCTCTGCTACAATTTTGCATGTCCAGGAGACTGTATTTCCTCTCAGACCCACAGATTCCTCCTTTGTGTTTTAGGACCTTTCTGTTTTTGAGTGAGTTGGAATATGTCTGGTAAGATAAGAGAGAGGTGACTGTATATTTTAAAAAATCCTACTGGGGCAAAGCATCCAAAACAGATTTTCCTGTTTGTAGGCTGCTTTTATAGCAAACACTTTGTAATCAGCTTCCCTGGTGTCTCAGACAGTAAAGAATCTGCCTGCAATGCAGGAGACCCAGATTTGATCTCTGGAAGATCCCCTGGAGAACGGAATGGCAACCCATTCCAGTGTTCTTGTCTGGAGAATCTCATGGACAGAGGAGCCTGGTGGGCTACAGTCCATAGGGTTGCAAAGAGTTGGATGTGACTGAGCGACTAACACTTTCACTTTGTAATCACATACAAATTAAACTGCATTGAATGAACCGGTTTTATTGCAAAGAACACATTTACTGAAAAAGGGGAAAAAAAGTACGCATATGTGTGTGTCAGTTGACAATATTTGAATATTTGAAATGTGGAACACAGCACTCTCAGGGAAACTTTACATACTGTCACCCAGACTTTGGTCCCAGACAGTCTTCCTTTGTTAGCTTATGTAAGGCCCTTGTGACAAATCTGGATAGTTGTGTGTATTTGCCTGTTTGTGCTTTCAAGGTCACTGGGGAAAAAAATCAGAGCTTTGCAAACTAGAGGGTATGATATGAATGTAAGTTGTAAGTAATTTTTACTGTGATCATTGTTAGTTATGTGCATGGAAATTCTGACATACAAGAGAGGCTGGACACTGTTTTATTTTCTATTTGTGATATATTTCATGAAAAGCTAACCTTTAGGGGTCATGATATGGGATGATATAACCACTGTAACCAAAATGATTCCTTTCCATTTATTTATCATATCCTCTCAAAGGGTGACCACTAATCATTTTTAGTTCTGTTCATCAAAGTGATGAAATAAATGGGGACCAGATGTGATTTTATAGATTTTCAATCCTAGATTTCAAATCCTAGGATTTGCGATTTGAATACCATCTCTAAAGATAAAAGGCAAACTTCCTGTATCACTCAGACCTCTTAATAACTTCATTTTCAATTGTGTTATTGGGTAATATAACTAAAGGGGTCACGACAGACACTGAGAATATTGGATTGTTGAAGTGAATCTCTCTTTAGATATGGTGTAGGATTCGTTGGTTTCTGAAAGAGGGATAATTGTGGTAGGGTAGTTTTAGCATTTGTATTTCATTTTAACATTGTGTTTCTCAGGGTTTTAGAGGCTGTGTGAGCAAGGTTAAAAGACAAACCTCAGCATTTTAGGGTTGTTATGTGTAAGGAACTGATTTTGCTGTCTTCTGTGCAGCCCGTTATTTTCTGGCTTAGCCATCGTGGCAGCCTTTTCCCCGATCACTAGCATAATCCGACATTAAGTATTTTTAAATGGGCCCTCTCTAGTCCTCTGACCAGCCGTTGCCCTGGTCTGAGCCTTCATCTTCCTGGCTTCGCTGGCCTCCTGCTCTTTCCTCCCTGTGGTCCACTCTTTGCCCTGAGCCATGGTGGTCCAGTCCCAGGTCTGATCATGACACTCTTATGCTTTGAGTGATCTCCTTGGCTTCCCGCTGCCCTTGGTCTTACCTGAGATCCTCCCTCTCATGTTTGCCTCCCCACACCCCCCCCCACCCCCTGCCCCACCCAGTTTGTGGCTTTATCCCCTCCTTCCTCCTCTCCCACTCCAGCCCTCTGGCCTTTCTTTTCCCTCTGAAACTCCTTCCTACTTTAGAGCCTTTGCACAGAGAGCACACGGAAACTAGGCTGCAAAAGTGTTAGTCCCTCAGTCGTGTCCAACTCTTTGCGACCCCATGGACTGTAGCCCATCAGGCTCCTCCGTCCATGGGATTCTCCAGGTAAGAATACTGGAGTGTGTAGCCATTTGCTTCTCCAGGGGATCTTCCAGGCCCAGAGATCAAACGCAGGTCCCTGCACTGCAGGCAGATTCTTTACCATCTGAGCCACCAGGGAAGCCCAAATCTGTTAACCTTGGAATATTCTGTCACAACACCCAGGACTTTTCCTTCTAAGCACCCATTATAATCAAGTGAGATCATGATTATTTATTGGGGTGATGATGTGGTTGTGCTCTGCACTGGTCAGTCAGCTTCGAGAGGGTGGGGGTTACCCAATAAATGTGACTCCGATGGTAATCTCAGCATACCAGGGTTGCATGTGCTCAACGGGTCTTGGTTTTCTGCAGCGCTTTTGTTTATACCTGTAGTCCCCATGTAATGATTAACAGTGTCCCCTTTGACTTGGAAAATTATTCATTTTGGATGACAGGCTACATAGTGATCCTACCGAAAGCCCCAGGATGTTAATCACTCTGGTCAAGGGTTCCCCTGTCGGGCGTCTAGAGCGGGGGACCCTCACCCAGGGTTGGGGAGGGAGAGGCTGTCATTGGGTTCTGATTCCGTCCCAAGGTAATTTACACTCTTGAAACCCTGGCAGCATACACAGATGTGCATGTTTTTAACGTTTGGAAGAGTTGAGAACATTCCCTCTGCACCTGGGGTTTTAGAGTGTGACAGTGGAGGCGTTGAGGCTGTTTAAAAAAAAAAAAGGAAATGGAAAATAAACACAGGGTAGCGGCAGGTAGGTGCTTCCTGCATCAGAGGCTGACAAGCTTTTGATCAGAAAGGGTTGAGGATGCTAACGGCATCTTTTGGGGCCAGCCAGCAAGGTCCTTGCCATCCTCAGACTCGGGCAAGCTGGTCTCCAGTGGGCAGTGTGTCTGGGAGTGCCTGGTGGGAAGCACAGAGCTCATCCGTGCTCCAACTTCCCCACCCATCTGTAGACTCAGACAAGGTGATGCGGACAGTGCCAGGCGATCTTGTTGAATTAAAAAAATACAAAAACCTGAGAGGCAGCATGAGGAAGGCCCGGGTTAGTGAGGTCTGCTATGGCCCAGGCCCCTGGAGACGCAGTTTCTTTGTGTCTGACTTAGAGCTGCCGTGTGCCCGCCTCAGGGAAGACTCTGAAGATTAGAGCAGGAACATGCTCCGCGAGACACTTTCCAATTGCTGGGTCCCATTAGGGGACATGGGCTTTTGTGGCACTAGCCTGAAGATAGTTTTTATCAGATCCCATCGCCTGAGGTCTCACAACAGTGACAGTGGCAGGAGCCCCTCTTAGACCTGGCTTCTCTGCACAGCAGCCCAGCCAGACGTTGGAGAGGTGGTTTCCTTCGTGCTGTCCCCGCAGGGCCGGGGAGCCCCCAGAAGACCCTCGGGCCCAGGCAGGCAGAGGTGCCAGAGAAGCAGACAGACAGCAGAACCACAGATGAGACAGTGTGGGTGCATGCTCAGTTATATCCGACTCTTTGTGATCCCATGGACCATAGCCCACCAGGCTCCTCTGTCCATGGGATTCTCCAAGCAAGGACACTGGAGTGCGTTGCCATGCCCTCCTGCAGGGGATCTTCCCGACCCAGGGATCGGACCCACGTCTCTTATGTCTCCTCCATTGGCAGGTGGGTTCTTTCTTTATTTTTTAATTGAAAGATTAATTGCTTTACAGAAATTGTTGTTTTCTGTCAAACTTGAACATGAATCAGCCATAGGTATTATCACTGAACCACCTTGGAAGCCCTGATGAGAGCATAGGTGGGGTCATCTCGAGGATGTCCACTCGACCGGCTGGAAGCTGGGGCAGGAAGTGCGTGTTAAGGCCCCAAGCTTCTGGGATGTGCAGGTGGACCTCGAGTCCTGATGGGTTCCACGAAGCTGAATGCAGCCTACCTTGCTCTTCTGCTGTCTTTCAGTCTGAAGGTTGTGTGCAGAGCAGGGGTCTCTGTTTGCTTCAGGTCAGCTCAGGCCTCAGTATCAGCAGGTAGATGCGGGGCCTCGCGGAGACTTTGCCACTTGAGTGATTCAGCAAAGCCCTTACAAGGTTTCTCTGTTAGTTAACCATCTACAACAGGCGGAGTTTGGATTGGCTGAAAAGAAAGGTGAAATGAGGTAATCGGAATTCTGTAATTTTTTTTTTTTTTTAAGTCCTGGCATCTTGTGTTCTCTGCCTACCAGAAATATTCCAGCAGAACCGTGATAATGCCTTTCATGTGCTAAGCCTTCCAGATGGCAGTTGCTCAGCCAGGGAGCGAAAGAGGGAGTGGTGTGTTGGAGATTTATGAGTAAGTTAATGCCCTTCCTCGCATGACCCAGTGAACTCTTGCTCGCTCTCTGTATGAGCATCCCAAAGTGCTCAGGCCTTCAGGGCCTTTAAAAACCACCACCCCTCATTTTAACAGGCGGGTTCACATTCCGGCTAAAAGGAGTGTGTCATTAGAGAGCTTAAGGTGCTTTCTCAGACAGCTTTCTGGAATCTGGGTAGACTGAGTTCCTTGAGGACAGAGGCCCTCCCTTCTCTGGGGAGCACCCGTGTGCCAGGGAGCATGGCGTTGGAATCCGTGGGCTCCACCTTAGTGCCTCACTGTTCGTGGGGTCCTGCCCCTGGCTGAGGCATCCTCCCCTTACTCTCTCACTCCAGGGGTGTTCACTGAGCCTGCAGGCCTACGGCTGCAGTACAAGATGGACTGGAGTTCTCGGCCTAGTGGAGGAAAGACATAAATACACATCACGGGAAGCGGTGTGTAAGCCCGAGGAAGGCGTGGTGGTCAGGCAGTGCTTCTCAGGAGGCTGTGTCACTGTGCGTTTTGAGGAGGATTAGGGATTTGCTGAGAAGGCAGTGGCACCCCACTCCAGTACTCTTGCCTGGAGAATCCCAGGGAAGGGGGAGCCTGGTGGGCTGCAGTCCATGGGGTCTCGAAGAGTCAGACATGACTGAGAGACTTCACTTTCACTTTTCACCTTCATGCATTGGAGAAGGAAATGGCAACCCACTCCAGTGTTCTTGCCTGGAGAATCCCTAGGACGAGGGAGCCTGGTGGGCTGCCGTCTATGGGGTCGCACAGAGTCGGACACAACTGAAGTGATTTAGCAGCAGCAGCAGGGATTTGCTGAGCAGAACAATTGTAGTATATGTGCTGTCATGGCAAATAGATGGAAAACAATGGAAACAGTGACAGACTTTATTTTCTTGGGCTCCAAAATCACTGAATATTGTGACTGCAGCCATGAAATTAAAATTTGCTTCTTGGAAGAAAAGCTATGACAAACCTAGACAGCATATTAAAAAGCAGAGACATTACTTTGCTGACAAAGGTCTGTCTAGTCAAAGCTATGGTTTTTCCAGTGGTCATGTATGGATGTGAGAGTTGGTCTATAAAGAAAGCTGAGCACCGAAGAATTGATGCTTTTGAACTGTGGTGTTAGAGAAGACTCTTGAGAGTCCTTTGGACAGCGAGTAGATCAACTCGGTCAGTCCTAAAGGAAATCAGTCTTGAATATTCATTGGAAGGACTGATGCTGAAGCTCCAATACTTTGGCCACCTGATGCGAAGAACTGACTCAATGGAAAAGACCCTAATGTTGGGAAAGATTGAAGGCAGGGGAGACGGGGACAGCAGAGGATTAGATGGTTGGATGGCATCACCGACTCGACGGACATGAGTTTGAGTAAGTTCCAGGAGCTGGTGATGGACAGGGAGGCCTGACGTGCTGCAGTCCATGGGGTTGCAAAGAGTCAGACATGACTGAGCCACTGAACTGAGGAGAATACTTTCAGTTTTTTTTTTTTTTCCCCAAAACAACAAACAGCCCTCACCACCCGCCCCAGCTTGCTAGGATGCAGCATGTATAATGCATGTTACACTTGGGTGTGTGCCGCATGGTAGACAGACATGGCTGCAGTGATGATGCCCTGAAGACCTCCTCCTTGCTCTGGATCCTGTTCTTGTTCACTTTGAGGACACTTGCAATGTCCCCTGGGTGCCCCTCTCTGTGAAGCCTTACAGTAGATACTTGGAGATTATGCTTAGAGGTTGTTGTTTAGTTGTTAAGTCGTGTCTGACTCTCTTGTGACCCCATGGACTGTAGCCTGCCAGACTCCTCTGTCTATGGATTTCCCAGGCAAGAAGACTAGAGTGGGTTGCTGTTTCCTTCTCCAGGGTATCTTCCTGACCCAGGGATTGAACCTGGGTCTCCTGTTCAATCCTGCAGGCAGATTCTTTACCAATGAATCATCAGAGAAGCCCACTCAGAGGTTTATCTCTGTTAGTTTTGTTCCCCCAACTAGATTTTAGATTCAGGGCAGAGACCACCTTGTCAACATGAGCACAAATACATCAATGCATACACAGATTGTTGAGGCAATGCTAATTGAGTATTTTCGTATGTCATTATTACCTGGCTCTGTAAGTATGACAAGGCAGTTTGGCACTGACTCTTAAATATAAGCATATTAGATTTTTTTTTTTAAAGAAATTACAAATTTTTGATCGGCCGCATATCTCCAGTTTGTTCATTTGTGGTCATCTGTTTAATTTGTTCATTCACTTACAAGGCTCTACCTTTGTATAATACTTGTCTTTTCCTGCATTGAGGGTTTTTATTTTATCTTTTTAATGCTGTGTTTTTACTGTGCTGGGGGTTTTATTCTTCAAATTTGATAATTGTTTTGATAAATCTCTATCTCTTGGATACTGACTTAGAGCGAATTCTTTTCTACCAAGTACTTTTTAGAGTGGTTGACCATAAACCATTTGAGAAATCACTGCTTTTATTAATGACTTTTGAGATTTAACTTAAGTTGGTAATAATGGAATGTCCTTTGAGTAGAAAACTACGTAAAACAGTGTTTCACTGTGCAAACCAGGGCAGAGATGAGTTTCTGATAAGAGAATATAACTTATCAGTAATTTAGCTTATTGTATCAAGTAATGTAATGCCGGGCCGTAGTGATTGTTTCTTTTTAATTTTTATATGATGTTTATGATGTGGTAAGCACTGTTCCCAAGTGTTCCTTGTATATTAACTTACTTAATCTTCCTAGTGACCCCATGAGGTGTCTTTGAGTTCTTTACATTGTACTGGTGAGAACACTGGGGACAGAAAGTGTGTGACTTGCCTGTAGGCATGGTCGTGTGCCCATGGACAATTACTCTGGGACTAAAGATATTCTGATCACGTGTAGAATACAACTGGAAAATTGGGAAATATTTGGAAAGAAGTTAAAATATTCATTCTTTTGACAATTTAGGGCAGTTGACGTTTGTTAAATTGTTTCCATTACAGTATGTATGTATGATTTTTTTTCCTTTTTATTTTCTAAAGTGTACTAAGATATAATTGTGGTGGTTAGTTTTCGAACTCATGTAGAGGGCTTCTAAAACAAACAGCTTCGCATTTTGATGAGCTGAGAGACTTTCAAAGGATTCCTGTTCCCACAGCAAAATGGTTTCAAATGATAAACTTTGCCTCTGACAGCGAGGCTTGTGACAATGTCTTTGGAAGAATGTGAATGTAGTTTATTCTGCATAATGTTATTAACGTGTGCGTTCTCTCTGAAGTCTAATTAGTGCAGAATTTATTACATAAGACATGGTTCAGTTTTGCTATCCTTGCAAGTTGGGTGTTTTGTCGTCAGTGTTCTGGAGTTTTTCAAAGCTCTGGGGTTGCATGTTCTTCCACTTTGAGGGACCAGGCAAAGGGCAAGCCACTGAGGGTCAGAGGTGGAGTGCGGTGAAGGGTCAGCCACCCTTCTGCCCAGTGTCTGTGGTGGGGGGTGGTGGCGGGGCTGCTTGCCTGCAGCTGATGGTTGCCCAGAGAACATGAGCCTGGGTTGCCAGATCTAACCAGTTCCCAGGAACAGTTAGAATTTCACGTTTTTAAAATGAGCAGTTTCTCAACTTCACTGCTTTGGAATAAAACTTAAAACCATCTGATCTCAGAGAGCAAGCTGGATCCCACATCCAGAGGATGGCAGGAAATTGGAAGGTGCTCTCCACCTCTCCTTAGACCCCTACTGTGGCATTGAACTTCTGCTTTCTCTTGCCTGTTGATGTTTGTACTGTACATAGCTGCATCCCTGAGAAGTTGTATGTAAGCTAATTTCATTTCTTTCCTGTATTTTAAAATAGCCTTTTCCCTTATTATGGAAGATCAGGGAACTTCTGGTGAGTTTTTTTGTGTGATATATTTCTTTTGTATGTTTGTACTAATGTTTTGTTTTAACTGGAGAACACTGGTAGTTTTCACATAGTGCTTGAGATGAGGTCATTAGTTAGGCACCCTTTGGGTCACTCAGAGGGTCTTATGGCTGTGGTGTTCGTCCTAATACTATTTGACCTGTCAGTGGAGCTGTAGATGTTTGGAAGAGAGTTCAGTCCTTAATACTGGTTTCTAAATTCTACTCATGTTGCCTGTAACTTCCAGTTTCAAAAAAAAGACTATGTCAATCTGTTTCTTGATACCCTAGTGCATTTCCACCCCCCCCACTCTTGTTTTATATTTAATCATTCTCTTTGGCTCACAACAATCCAGTCCAAAGATTGACTTTTGCTCTTTCCATCCCCATCATTATTTTTATGTGAGAAGTATGTTTTGAGTTACAGCAATTCATGGAGATCAAGCCTCTACTCTGTAGGGAGAAGAGAGATGTCATTTACTACAGAGTTTATACAGATGAATGTCCTGCCGCATGCTGGGTTTCCACTGTGATCCACGCGGTTTATTTGTGTTACACTTAAAGAAAAAGGACCATATTTGGCCTGACTCTAAACCAAGATGCTATGGGCCCAAAGTTTTTCTTGGAGGAATGGGGGAGCAAGGGGAATAGAAATATTTGGAAGAAATTGCCCTTTTTCCTCCTATTTTATTCATTAGGCATTTAATCCACAGATTATTTAATGCATTACATTCACTCATTCACTTGTGTTTTCTTTGCCTCCCCCTCCCCCCACCCCACACCTTCTTTCTCCTTTTGAAACAATTTAGAACTTAAGGGAAGTTGCAAGAATACTAAAAAAGAACTGCTATATATATATATACCTTTGCTGATGGACTCCAGGTTTCTTTAGTTTTCCCAATAATGTCCTTAGAGCAAAAAGATCCAGTTCAGAATAGCCTACAACATGCAGCTACTACGTCTTTCTAGTCTGCATCAATCTGGAATAGTTCTTAATTCTTTCCATGTTTTTCGTGACACTGTTTTTGAAGATTGAAGGCCAGTTGCCAGAGAGTGTCCTTCCTTTTCTTAGAGGGTGTTCTCTGTTCTTACTTCAAGATCCAGCTTGCGTTACTTTCTCTGAGAGGAGCTGGGCTGTTCCCATGAGGAACTGGTTGTCTCTCCTCTGGTTTCCTACAGCACTCCGTTAATATCTTTATTTGAGCATTTATGATACTCATTCATTCATTCATCTATCCAGTGAGTACTTTTAACTTCTGTGTGCCAAGTGGGATGCATTTAGGATCAAAAGAGATTGGAAAAAAAGAAAAATGCCTGCTCTGAGGCTTACATTTGCAGACACTAAGAAAGATACAGTAAGTAAATTGATAAGGAGACTTCCCTAGTGGTCTGGTGGCTAAGACTCTGCACTCCCAATGAAGTGGGCATGGGTTCAACCCCTGGCTGGGGAACTAGATCCCACATACAGCCAAGAGTTCTCATGCCTCAACTGAAGATCCCACATGTTGCAGCTAAGACCGAAACAGCTAAATAAATAAATAAATATTAAATAAACAAACTAGTAAGTATTTCAGATACTGATAAGTGCTAAGAGAGTAAAATTAGGAAATAGTGTGCGTGGGGGGAGTGGGTAGGTGGCGTGCTTCTTGATAGGATGGCTGGGTGATACTGGAGCAGAAGTGACGTGATCTGACTTATGCTTTAAAATGGAACCCTCTGTTGCATGGAGGGGCTTCCCAGGTGGCCCCCCTGGGAAGAACCCACCTGCCAATGCAGGAGACGTAAGAGATGTGGGTTTGATCCCTGGGTTGGGTAATTCCCCTGCAGAAGGGAATGGCAGCCCATTCCAGTACTCTTGCCTGGAGAATCCCATGGGCAGAGGAACCTGGCAGGCTACAGTCCATCCTTAACGTCACAAAGAGTTGGGCACGACCGAAGTGACTGAGCATGCAGGCATACACATTTACACAGAGAAGAGCAGGTGTGTAGGGATGAGGAGAAGGGTAGAACCAGGGAGGCCAATTAAGGGGCTGCGATAAGCTCTTTGCATGGTTGTCTGAATCCTGTCTAACTTCAGGATACCTAAGACTTGCATGCACTGTTTGAGTGATGCGGAGTTCTTCACCAGGAGTGAAATTCGTTAGCCTTCGCCTGTGTCAGCAGTCGCCTCAGGTGCTTTTCATGTGGATGGTCCTTGAACCACAGGTTGATAAATAGAGTAACAAGTGATTTTGGAATGAGTGAATAATTGGTTTATGGAATATCCTTTAGAGACACTTGGATATGAAGTGTTTCCACTCTTATTGACTCATTTCTTATAAACATTACACAAAAAATTATTCGTGGTAGTATGAATTTCCTCTTGAAACTTATCTAGTAGGTAAGGATCTAACTAGGCAAAGCTATTTTTTTTTTAAAGATGAGATGTGTGTTTTATGAAATAAATGTACAATTCTGACATGCTATTTTCCTGCCTCCAAATACAGGGTTTCAGAAGGAATGAATAAATTGTGCTAATAGGATTCATTCACAAAAAAAGTATTAAATGTATTCACGAGGAAATTGGATTCAGGGAGTAGTAGGTTGGATGAAGCCATTAAAGATATGAATGAGTATTTTAGAGCTGGAGAGAACCAGATCTGGCTTGGCATTTTACTGTACTGGAGGTTCACAGGACATGTGTCAGAAAGAGCCCTGGAAACAGAGTTGAGTGTAAAGCATTAAGGGATTTCTGTTTCTTCTCCTTGGTGAAGTATGTTCAGTCTTGCGTGGGTAATCCCAGGTTCACCGTGAAAACAAGTTGTGCCTTGTTTAACTGTCTAGTGTTGTGGTCAAGAGCACAGACTTTGGAGCCAAACTAGCTTTGAATCCTCTGAACTCTCACTGTGACTCCAGGCAACTCCCAGACCTCAGTTTCCTCATTTGTTGTTCAGTGACTAAGGCATGTCCCTCTATTTCTTTACAACCGCTGGGACTGTAGCCCGCCAGGCTCCTCTGTCCATGGGATTTCCCAGGCAAGAAGACTGGAGTGGGCTGCCATTCCCTTCTCTTGGGGAGCTTCCTGGACCAGGGAGCGAACCCCTGTGTCTTCTGCATCGGCGGGCAGATCTTTATCTCTGAGCCGCCTGGGAGGCCCTAGTCTCCTCACAAGCTCACTGTGGGCATTACTGTCAATCCTCACAAGGTGTGGAGAACAAGGTTGGGCATATTGTACTCTTCAATGATAACTAACGTTTCTCTTCCAGCCTCTATTACTGGTATTACTAATATTGTATTTCAGTGCTTTCAAATCATATTTTGCCTTCTAGCATACTACAGATTTTCAGTTGTTGTTTTAGGATGAGTGTGGTTATTGTGGCCAAAAGTACATTCTTGCATGCCTCTGTGTATACGAGGAATTTAAAGGCTTCTGTGCAGTGTTTGTCCTTTGTATTTATGACCAACACTTTTCTGGAAGTAGGTTACCGTCACTCTTGTAACATTGCTTTCCCCCCGCCATGAGAGAGCACACATACCTGCTTCTGGGACGTGTGGGGAGAATTAACGCCTGAGCTCATGTTTGTGGCTCTACTCCGTTAAATGCTAATTAACATTACTTACTGCTCTTTTATAATCTAAGTGCCACCATCAAGCTGATTCTCTGAACCAGGGGCATTGCGAGGACTCTTCTTATGTACTGTGGGAGATGGTACTTTAGAACACACTGGCTGTTTTATTACTTCCACATCTAAAACAGAATGAAAATCACTTCCTATATCTAAAATTTTTCTACCTCCCCAACAACAACAACAAAATCATGTAACCACTTCTCGTAGAACTTTTAGTAATAAAATGTTACTTGGTAAATAAGTATTAAGTGTTTGTCTTCTGGAAGATCACTGCCTTTCAATTTTGACTTTATTTTTTGTCGTCATTGTGCTGTGGTTACGTCTGTACTTAGCAGTAACATTCTGAGAAGTTCCACAATAGGTTTTTGAAGGCCTAGTATGGTAGAGGCAGTTGTAGTATTCTGGTTTAAAATTAAAAAAAAAAAAGGTTTGAATTTCAATTTCTGTGTCACCAGAGGCAAGATTTGGAGTTTCTACACTTCCAGACCTTTGTCTGTAAAACAGGGATAATAATACCTTTGGAATAACATATGTCAAATACCAGGCACAAACACCAGTGCATGTGGCTAACTGGCTAATATTCATAGTGATTTTATTACTTTTCCCAGTGTGATTCAGTTGTCTAATGTAACTGGAACCAGTTTCCTAGTTTTCTTGTAAAGCAGAAGATATGTTTTAGGTTCTAATGTCCATTGGATTTCTGCCAGCCATGGACTTATAAATAGCTAATTTCCAGGCTTACTCTGGAAGCACACCTCTTCGTATCAATTGGTAATATTGAATCTGAAAGGGATATGAATATAGAGTGAATAAGGGAATTGTGTGTTTTGTTCAGATAAAGTAATTCAGTGTAGTGTGATTTTACATTCCCCGATTTTGTATCAGTGTGGCAGGTCACCAGAGGACTAGGCTATCCAAGCATAGGTCTGTACCCAGATGTATCCCAAGAGGGTCGCAGACTCGGTTCCTCTCTCTCCACTTGAGACATCGTTTAACCCCAAGAGATCTTTGTTCACCTAGTTAGAGTTAAAATTCAGTTCCTTGTAATGTAGGCCTGAAAGGTTTGGCTACACCCTCAAGTGATACGTAAAGCTTTATAATCTCTGATGTGACTTTTGCGGTCTTCCCTGTAGCTCAAGTGGAAAGAGTTTGCCTGCAATGCAGGAGACCAGGGTCCGATCCCTGGGTTGGGAAGATCCTCTGGAGAAGGAAATGGCAATCCACTCCAGCATTCTTGCCTGGAGAACCCCCTGGACAGAGGAGACTGACGGGCTACAGTCCATGGGGTCGCAAACAGTCGGACACGACTGAGCAACTAACACTACTACTATGGCTTTTGAGGAACAAAGTATTCTAAACTGTAATTTTAAAATGGGACAGATGTTATTACAGGTTTATTCTTAGGATTCTCATCTTTTGATTTGCCTCTGTAATTAAATACCTACTTCTTGGCTGGGAGGGTGGGTAGAGCAAGAATTTTTCTTCCGCTTGAATCGCTGAGGATTTCTTACTTTGAAGTCGTGCGCAGCTGTCCTCCCTGGCTTTCAGACGCTTTGATGAGACAATAGGAACTTGTTAAGTACATAACCAGATTCTTTCCATGCGGCTCCCTCATGGGAGGTCTATTTTAAATTAGGTTTGATATCCAGACTGAAAAGCATTTATTCACCAGTTCTGATAAAAGGTCGAGCAGTTTAACCTCTCACAACATTAAGACTGAGGGAACTAAAGCAGTGCCTCTCTATTACACGCCACCTCCCCTCCCCGCTGAAAAAGGAGGGGGGGGGGCGGTAGAGGAAAAAGGAAAAATGTAGGAAGAACTAAAATGGTGCTTATCTGATTCTTAAAGTAGAAGAACTTAGACTCTTTTCAGATCTTCTGTTTCTTATTACAGTTTTCTCTCTCTCTTTCTGTTGTCTTTTTTTGTTTCTTTAATTGTTTGTCTCCTTTCTGTTTTTAATCTATGAGTTTTACAGTTTTGTTAGATCCGGTTTATCATGCTCCTTTTCACAGACTCGGTTTTCCTTTCTCCCACCATTCATTTGGAGCTCCTAAAAGATAGGACCTAGCCTGTCTTTTCCTGCATTCTGTATTTTCTCTTGAGAATCTCCTCCATGCTTCAGGCTGCTGAGTCTCAGAATTTTAAGTCCAAGCTGACTGGCCTCTTGTCTAAGACGCTCCTAGCTGACGTTTCCACTTGAATGTTTGAAAAGGCAGGTCAGAGCCAGGAGTCCCAAACGAACTCAGACTCTTTCACAAAAGTTGATTGCTATTTGTTTCAAAGCACACGTCTGATGTTTACCCCATTTGCTTAAAACTTTCCAGGCAACCCCAAGACATCATTGGTGGGAATGGAAATGGGGTAGCCACTGTGGAAGACACTTGGTTCCTCAAAGAGTTAAACAACGAATTGCCGCAGGACTCCGCAGATCCACTCCTAGGTATATTCACTAGAGAATCAAACACTGGTGTTCATATAAGATATGACTGGGAATGTTCACCAGCACTGCTACACGTAATACCCCAAAAATGGAAACAATTGAAATACCATCAACTAATGAATGGATAAATAGAATACACACAATGGAATATTATTCTGCTGTATAGAGGAGTGTAGGCTACAGCATGGATGAACCTTGAAAACGTTATGTAGCGTGAAAGAAGCAAGACACACAAGGCCACTTAATGTATGATACCATTTATGTGAAACGTCCAGAAGACGCAAATCCATAGCGACAGAGAGGAAAGGATTAATGGTTGCCTTTAATAGGGAGAGAAGGAGAAGGAAATGGCAACCCAATCCAGTGTTCTTGCCTGGAGAATCCCAGGGACGGAGGAGCCTGGTTGGCCACAGTCCATGGGGTTGCAAAGAGTCAGACGCTACTGACCCTCTAACAGTTACTTACTTAACTGATTATATCTACTGTGACCTTCTTTGGAAGTAAGGTCACATTTTCTGGTCCTGGTTTTGACTTCATATGAATTTTGGGAAGACCAGAATTCAACCATAAAAGTGAGTTTTATGTGAATTTTTGCCTCAATTATAAAAAAATAAAACCCCTAAAAACAACCCTCCAGGAACTTCTCACTGCTGACAAGTAAGAGACCACAGCCCTGAACGTGCTCTGCCCTTGCCTTCCTCGTCAGCCCTTTGCTCCTTTTTCCCTCTGTGCTCCGGCCAGCTGGCTTTCCCCGCTGTGCCAGGCATGCTCCCTCTGACCGCAGGGCCTGTGCTGCAACCTACTTTTATTCCTTTTGGGCCATCCCCTTGCTTTGTGTTTGTTGGAAGCCTTTTCACCCTTCAGATCTCAGCTCTGATGTTCCTTGTGTGTGTAGGACTCGCTGGTATAAGGCAGGCTGTTTTACTACAGACACTACCTCTTATCACTGGGTAACAAAGCGCTCCAAAACTTCCTAGTGTTGAACAACCATTTTGTTATGCTCTTTGATCCTGTGGGCCGGAACCTCAGACACACTGAAGACGGCTTGTCTGTCCTCTGTGGTGTCTGGAGCCTCAGCTAGGAGATTTGAGCCTCGGGCCCTAGACTTATCTGAGCGCATCTCCCCTCTTGTGTCTGGGCCCTTGACTGGCGTGACTCAAAGACCAGGCTTGGCTGGGACTGTTGACCAGAGCTCCTCTCCAGGCTTTCTTCACGTGGCTTAGACCTCCTCATGCAGGGAGTCCTTGGGGGTAGTCAGACTTCTTACACAGCACTTCAGGGCTCCAAGACTGACTATTCTAGGAAATAAAAAGGAGCAGGAAGCAACGTGACTTTTGTGACCTCGCTTTGCAAGTTACCTAGCATCGTTTCCACCCGACTGTAGCAATGGAAGCTGTCGGCGCCTACCCAGATTCACAACAAGCGGACACAGGCCTCACCTCTCAATGGGAGGAGGGTCAGAATCTGCAGCCGTGTGTAAAGCCTGCCACGGTGCGCACCGATCTGTGTTCCTTCACAGTGCTGCTTTGCAAATCACTCCTTTGTGTCCTTATTTGATTCATTTCTGCCTTTCCAACTAGGCAATCAGCTTATTTTGCTCACCCTAATATTCCCAACATCGAACACAACAGATGGCACATCATAGGTGCTTGGTAAGACTCTGAAATAAAAGTTGACTGTGAAAAATTGAAAAAGGTAGCAGGAGAAGACATTTGCTTAGATCATAAACATCACAGGCATTCGTGGCTGATCCGAGCACGGTCACCTAAGTAAGGGTGCCCTGTGGCCTGTAGCTTTATGTTCCATCCTTTTGATCTTAGCTGTGGAGCAGTAAATCTGCGGCTGCCTTGTGACTGTCGATATTGCGTGAGGTGCCTGAGAGTTGCTACCCAGGAGAAAGTCATACTGATGTCTGCAGTAAAACATGGCAACAGTAGTCTAAGTGAAGCCAAATGTTTGCTGAATGAATCCCCCCAAAGAGAATAAACAGCATTAAAAATTTAAGGTTTAAATAGGCTAATATTAATAGGGTTTTTGGTGTGTGTTCACAGATTTCTGTGCTTGTTAGGTGAAGAAGGGGAGGTTAATAAGGGATACAGTTTTTTTTTTTTTTTTTAAACCCACTGCCTATCAGAGCTGTGTGGTACTGATCATGTTTATTTAACATTCTCTGCAGAATTTAGAATGAGAGTCTCCCTCTCATCTCCTTGGCTCCTCATTTCTTTTAAAAATGTCAAGCCCGAGACAGATGCACACGTAACTTTGCCAGGCACACGGTTCCCTTGTCCCCCCAGCTTCTGCACAGCTGCTTGACATCTGTGCTACAAACTCGGTAGATGAGTGCCAGTTTCCCTTCCTTGCCTGTGAAACAAAGATTCAGGGAAGTCATTTACACAGAAGCCCATAAAATGCAGAGGGATACAGTTTGATAAATTAAAGTGCAGTTTTACTTTTTGCTCCCACACACCTAAGCTCCCAAGCCTGAGTGGGGTAATATTAAGAACACTGGCTTTGGAGTTACATGGACCCAGCTTTGACCCTTGACCCTGATGCTTTTTATTGATGTGACTTTAGACAAGATAGTTGCCCTCCAGATGCATCCTTCACTTTAAAACTGCTGCTGAGTCACTTCAGTCGTGTCCCACTCTGAGACCCCATAGACGGCAGCCCACCAGGCTCCCCTGTCCTTGGGATTCTCCAGGCAAGAACACTGGAGTGGGTTGCCATTTCCTTCTCTAATGCATGAAAGTGAAAAGGGAAAGTGAAGCCGCTCAGTCGTGTCCGACTCTTAGCGACCCCATGGACTGCAGCCTACCAGGCTCCTCCGTCTATGGGATTTTCTAGGCAAAAGTACTGGAGTGGGGTGCCATCGCCTTCTGCGACTTTAAAACTGAGGAGATAATAACAGAGCTGTTTAGAAGAATCCAGTGAGACTGTACTTAGAATCCTAGGGCAGTCTGGCACACAGTGAATGCTCAACCAGTGTTAGTTAGTTTATGACTATTATTATACAAACGGAGCTGCTTGGGGTTTACTTGGAATTTAAATGTAATGGTGTTGGAATGGCTTTCAAAGAATGTTCCATCTTCTGGTTTTGCTCTTAATTGGAAAGTCAGTTTATGCAGTTTTTAGGTCTGAGATATTTGTGTGTTATTCGTGTGATTGTTTCTACCTTGTCTTTAATACTTAAACAACTTTTGCTTTGAGAAGTGACTGTTAAACATAAACTGAAACAGAGAAATGGTTTAAAATTCTAGGACTTTTAACAAACAGAATGTGTTTTTCTGGCATCTACTGTGGTTAATGCTGCCGGACAGAATACATGGAAGGGTTTGGTTCAGGATGTCTGATGTAAAACCGGTGGCCCCCTCGCTTCTGGGCAAGGTCACCCGTGAGAAGGCCTCATCCTTGGCTCAGAAGGCTGTGGCTAATCCCCACTTGTGTAACCAGGGATAGTGGCAGATGCCACGGTGTGTTTTGAAGTGAAGTTGGAGGAGGGAGGGCTTTGTAACAGATGGTTTCTTGATATCTGGGGCCTGTCCAGCTCTAAGCTTTGAGAACGATGGGCTGGACCCCGAACATGTGCATGTAGTCCTGACTGCCAGAACAGGAAGTGAGGGCCTAGGGTGGTGTGTTCGGGGCAGCTGCTGCCACTCAGCTGGTCGGCTGGCCCTGCAGCACTGGCTTCCCGAGGTTTGGTGAGGCCATTGTGTGTGGTGCAGTACCAAGCCATGAGGTGGGAAACCCAGCCTGGAATCCGAGACGGTCGTAACCACTTGGGAGCTGTTGGCCTGTTTTGGAAGGAGTGTCAGCTACTGTGCCCCGTGGTTCTTGTGCCGCCTTTGGTGCGGATGGAGATGTGTGAGCGTGGGAGCCGAAGATACGTGTGTCCTGCATCCATCTGCCTGGTGTCCCGGCTTCTGTGGAACAGTAAGCGCTGCTTTGTGGGAGGGCTTGGCTGTCCTCTTTGACATTAGTCTCCAGAGACTAGGAGCTTATCCCAGACTCTTCTAGCATCCTTTGATACCTTTTTGGAATGATTAGATCATTCTTGGCTGGGTCCTAGTGTTTGGCCTGCCACTCACTGTCTGGGTGTCCTTGGACAAATTACTTTCTCTCTCTGTGTCTAACTTTATCTATATAATGAAGAAGCTGGGCTAGGTATGAGATGACCTTTAATGTTCAACTCTGATTAAACCATTTTATGTATATATTCATATATCTTGGTATTTGCTTCTTTGACTACTGGGCTTCACAAATTTGCTTTGGTACAAAGTGAGACATGCACTCTTTCTTTGCATTTTAATTCTTCCCTAAAGACTCAGGTGGTACTTCCCCATATCTAGTATATGGTGTAAAATTTCAGAGGTGTATTTTTGCAATGGCAGTAGAGGCTGTCTGGTCAACTCTGTCATGTTGAGAGAGTCTGAGACCCAGAAAGGTTTTACTACTTGAGACTGTGCCTCTGGAGCCCACAAGGACCAAGGCTGTACTTGGTTCACCTTGACATCTCCAGGGTCTCTTGGGCATCACATCCAGATGATTTCTCTATCAGTGCTTGTCAGAATGCCCTTAGGTAAAGATGATTCAAATAAATTCTCACCTGATTCATTAGGTTCTAAAATGTCAAGTCACACATGTTCCAAAGTACTGTTTTTAGAGCCAGTGCCAGGAGCCTTGGGTTTCTTCTTCTGCGTGGTCTAGGTAAACATGGGCTGATTCTCAGGAGTTGGGCTCAAGCCCTGGAAATACTCTTCATGAGAGATCACTTCTTTCCCCTTCCTCCTCTGCTATCACTTTTTTCTCTGGGGTTTTAATTTGTATGAGGGGTGCAGAGGTACAGTTCGGAGGAGTGATGCAGATTCTGTGGAATATGCAAGAGAAGCAAGAGCTAAGTGGGTTGGGTTAATAAGGAACCAAGAAACCATTGTGAAGGAAAAATGCAGCCAGAAAAGCCTTGCAAATCTACCTAGTGTGTGGATCTAGTTCTTGTGTGAAGCTCTGGGAAATTGGAAACATTCTCTAGAGATGGCATGCTGCTGCTGCTGCTGCCGCTAAGTCGCTTCAGTCATATCTGACTCTGTGCGACCCCATGGACGGCAGCCCACCAGGCTCCCCCGTCCCTGGGATTCTCCAGGCAAGAACACTGGAGTGGGTTGCCATTTCCTTCTCCAATGCATGAAAGTGAAAAGTGAAAGTGAAGTCGCTCAGTTGTGTCCGACTCTTCGTGACCCCATGGACTGCAGCCCACCAGGCTCCTCTATCCATGGGATTTTCCAGGCAAGAGTGCTGGAGTGGGGTGCCATTGAGACTGCATACACATTGTCTAAAGTGAGTTTCAGGGTCTTTGTCTTGCTTCCTCTTGACTGTCATTGTTTTTACTTTCCTTGCTGCAGGCATCCAGTGCTCTGTATGCCATCTCCTAGGACTCTGCTGCCAGCCAGATTTGGCCATTTCTGCTTTAATTCCACCACTTCTTCCTAATTGAAGTGGACACATTTACCTTTTTTCAAGGATGCAGATAGTTCTAAGTATAACATTTCTTCCAAGTATAAATTTCAGTAAACAGTAATAGAAAAAAAAAAAAAAAGGTTGATAAAAGGTTTGTAATTATGCTACGCAATAGCAGATTAATTACTTGAGTATGTTCTCTCGATTTATAATGTATAGTCTAAATGTGGCTAAGTTTTAAGTTATGTCAAGAAATTAACTTTGAGCCATCATGTGATAGCTGAGAAATAACTTTGGGAAGAAAGATAAAACAAGAGATGGCTTCTGCTTTCCGATGGCACTCACTTTCTGGAATCATGTCTCTAAGCTCCTCTGGTTTCCTTGAGGATCTTCCAGTCTCCTCCCATTATCTCCCTTCAGTCTCCATTGACTTTAATCCTCTTTTGGCCTTCTTGATTCAGTATCTAAAAGATTTAGCACTAAGTCTTGGCTGTCTTCTCTGCATACCCCACCCTCCACCCCAGATCATCCCAGACACTCCTGGACTTTAAACACCAGCTGCATGCTGCTGCTGCTGCTAGTGGCTCCCAAACTTACATTATTTTCTTCCTTCTAAGACATTAACTTGTTGTTGTTCAAGTAACTCTTGAAATTCTTTCTCAGGTACTTGAGAGGAGCTCCTTCTCTTGAGATGTGTTTTAACTCTTCCAGGGGATGCGTGTGGGTGAAGCCCTCCGTAATAGTAGGTTTGAGGTACCCATGTGGTGGCGGTTTAGTTGCTCAGTCGTGTCCGACTCTTTGCAACCCCAGAGGACCCCAGGCTCTACAGTTCATGAGATTTTCCAGGCAAGAATACTAGAGTGGGTTGCCATTTCCTTCTCCATATTCTAAGGTATTAACTTTAAAAAAACATGTCTGAAATTCCCGGGAGTCCAAGAATCAATGTGTATTTAATGTGGTGTTTTTATTTTCCCTAAAAGCACTGTTAGGAAATCTCTGAGAATCCAGAAACAGCAAGAGTTAAGCACTTGGGCTTTCTTAGTGAAGAGAGAAGCTGGGGGACGGAGCAAAATGATTAGAAGGAAAGGGCAAGAAAACCATGAAGGCGGGGATGATGAAGTGAGGTGGAAAGAGCACTGTGTTCTCTGGCTTGTGTACATTTTGTCCAGGGACACTGTCTCAAGGGTTTTCAGAGAATTATGGCTTTGGCTCTCTTGGTCCCAAGGCCATGGGTTATGTGTGACAAAGGAGATGGGATTCTTGGGCCTGTCTGAGGATACAGATGGTGTCCCAGGCCTCACAGGTACTGGGCTGACAGGTTTGTTTTAGATCCACGGCAGCATTGGGATTGTCAGGAGTTCATGATCCCACTTCCTCCTTGAAACCTGCTAAGATGACTTATCGTGGGTCTAGCTAATCACCAGCATCTCCATGTCAGTAGAACTTTGACTTCGGTACTTTGTTCTCTATTGCTGGTCAGCAAGGCCTCTGTGTGTGTGTGGTTAGGGAGGATGGTGGAGGTGGTTAGCTGCAAGGCCATTTAATTCAGGCCTTGCCTTCATAAAGGGCCTCAAATTTATCCCTTTAATGTTCCTTCAACTGGAACTTATACATTCAGTTGCAGAGAAAAACTGGCAAGATTGAAAGAAGATAGCATTCATCATCCAAATTTAGATTTGTTTCTCATTAACAGACATTCTGCCTGTAGCGCCCTATGAATTAATATGTTTTATAAATCTTGTAACTGTCTTATGAAGAGCATAATTAGTCAGAAGTGTTTGGGTGTTAGAAATGTTAATTTATTCAATGTAGGCATTAAAATGTCTTGCCATCTCTTTATTTTTAACATAACTGGGAGCGTGAAGGGTTGAGAGTGGCTCCATTCTCTTGACTCTGAGAGGCCCTGCTGAACTGTCTTCCCCATTGGTTGTCCAGAGTCTCACTCTCGCTTCTGGTCCAATCAGCTGGGAGCGGGGCTGTCACCTGATATAGAGAACTTTGCCTCCTGGGTACCAGTCTGGGACCTTTTACCTCAAAAAGTGCTGTGGGTGTGACAGGCTCATGACTGAGCTGAAGATGAGGAACCTGGCAGTCTGACTTACAAGATTGAAGAATAAAGCCCTCAGCAGAACTCTGGTTTGGGCTTGAGATTCCTAAAGTTTTAGGCAGCTCAGTTCATTTCTCTGCATCTCCTTTTATAAACTACAGATGAATGACACCAAATGACTTTTTGAAAACTGAAGACTGTAGAACTCATTTTTGCTTTGAGATATCAAGCCAGTGCTAAAATACTTCATTAAAAATGAAGTAATTGTTCAGGCAGTTGGCAGTTGTTTTGGTAAAATTTCAGAGATCTATGGGAAAAACAGTTCCAGAAATAAAAAGGGGATAAAGAGATGCAAGGGGCCATTTAGTCGGCTAGATGAAGGCTGGAAGTGATAATTGGTTGTGCTTAGGGAGGGATGAAATTGGAATGTGATGTAAAAAATGCAGCTTGAGTCATTGTTGGTGGGAACTCTGAAATGAAAAACTGGTATTCAGTAGTAATAGCGACCATGCATTTTGCATTCATGAATCAGCCTCCCTATCCCTACCCCCATTTCTCTGTATCAAACTGTAATGATTTATGTTGTAACCATCACCAAGAAATACCTTAGGAAGTGCTGGATTGCATCAGTTCAGTTCAGGCACACAGTCATGTCTGACTCTTTGTGACCCCATGGACTGCAGCACGCCAGGCTTCCCGGTCCATCACCAACTCCCAGAGATTACTCAAATTCATGTCCATCAAGTTGGTGATGCCATCCAACCATCTCATCCTCTGTTGGCCCCTTCTCCTGCCTTCAGTCTTTCTAGCATCAGGGTCTTTTCCAGTGAGTCAGTTCTTTGCATTAGGTGGCCAAAGTTGGAGCTTCAGCTTCAGTCCTTCCAATGAATATTCAGGACTGATTTCCTTTAGGATGGACTGGTTGGATCTCCTTGCAGTGCAAAGGACTCTCAAGAGTCTTCTCCAACACCACAGTTCAAAAGCATCAATTCTTTGGTGCTCAGCGTTCTTTATAGTCCAACTCAGTCACCGTTTATGCTGTTGTTACACCAAAGGTTTGATGTCTGCAGTAGGGACTAGAACTAGAAAACTTTATGGGGAAAGATTGGCATGTTCATAGACATTCAGGTAAGCAGCCTGGGACCTTGTTACATTATGAGAGAAGGGATTTTGGACCTTGCATGCACCTTTGCATGACTAGGGAGCACAGGATTATTTAGGGACAAAATGGTTGTAACTACTCAACTAGCCAGTATATGTGGATTCTTGTTCATTCACAAAAATAACTTTTCTGTATGCTTGTGGAAATTGTAATATCCTGGATAGGTTTTATTACAATCATTTGTGGTGCAGTCAGCATATCTGGAAATAGTATAAGAGAGTAGAGCATAGACTACTGCTATGTCTGTAAGCCTGCTGCTTTCTGGGCAGATTGTGCTTATCAGAATTGTTACATTACTGTAAGTTTTTCTTCACACTTCTTTCATATAGAGCAATTGGCGTGGTATTTCAGTGTATTATTTTGCCAGGAAAATGTCAGGTTAGTACTCCTCTCAATAGGGCATTGTGCATCTCAGTCACCTGTGGAATTTAAAAAGGGGCTCAGCCCTGAGCTGTTGGACTCAGTCTCTAGTCCTGGGCCCACCACTGTCCTTTTCATTCTGATGTTTCTTCCGGCCTCCATTCCTTCTGTAAATACATATTGAGCTGTTGACTGTCTCTGAGATGGGTATAAAATGGCAAACAAAACCAAAGTGATTCTTAACTTCTTGGTGTTTACGTCTGCAAGGGAGTAGGGAATAAATAAATAAATAGTGCAGGAAACGAATTTCTCCATTTCTGTGGACAGAGCAACAAAACCCAGGGGGGCAATGAAAGAAAAGGACAGGAAGGACAGTGTAGATGGGAGGGAAAGACTGAGGAAGTGATACTGCAGCTGACCCAGGGATGGAAGAAGAGGAGTAACCCTGGGGTGGGAGGTGCTGAAACGCCCTGAAGTGGGAGGAGGCTCAGGGAGTCGGAAGGGCTGAGCTGGAGGCCTGGGAGGGAGAGGAGGGGCGGAAGGGGGGAGTGTGTTTCTAGAGGATATGGCTGCTCTGTGTCTATTCTGCATTCCCTTGGCCTTGGGATTTCAAGATGACTTGCTTGAACGTCCCTTTAAAGGCAGAGGGGTCCTTGCCAGTGATAGCGGTGTCGCTGTTTAGGTCTGCTAAAACAAATCCCAGGTGTCTGTTGGCTTTGTTTGGGGAGTTGTTAATGAATTTCACTTGAGAACATTACAAGAACTGAAAGATTAAGCAAAAGAATGTAACTGAAGAACGCATCATTGTTCTTGCAAATCCTCTGATACTTGGCTGTAGTCTCCTAGCCTTTTCATTCAGGGTTCACTCTGCTTGGAGTACTGGGCTCTAAGCCTTCACCTCCAACCTGTCTTTTTGTAATGTTTGCAGCTTTCTTTTTTTTTCCCCCTAGCACATGGAAGGGAGATGGGAAAAAGAGTTCACTTAGCTGCTCTTCTTTGAAATGAAATATACCTCCATTTCCAGTGAAGGAATTCTGGTGGATTTAGTGACAGGTAGTGGGTTCTTTGGACAGGATTGGGATCCCCAGGAAACATTAGGTACAAGTACATTGTTGATAATAATGCTGTGCATGTGTGCATGCTCAGTTGTGTCTGACTCTTTGCGACCCTGTGGACTGCAGCCCACCAGGCTCCTCTGTCCATGGGATTCTCCAGGCAAGAGTACTGGCTGGAGTAGGTTGCGATTTCCTCTTCCAGGGAATCTTCCTGACCCAGGGATTGAACCCTTATCTCCTGTGACTCCCGCATTGGCAGGCAGTTCTTTACCACTGAGCCACCTGCGAAGCCCAGTGATGCCATAGGCACTTAAAATTTGGGACAGCGGCCTGTGTACAGCTGCAGGGTGTTTTTTTGGCACAAGAGCCACGTGGCCAAGGGCTGAATCCCCTGAAATGTAGCCCACTCCCCGCCACCAAGGCTGTGGCGTTGGATCAGCCTGGAGGAAAGGGTTGTTGTTTTGCAAATTTGTCATGAAAGCAACTGAGCAAGCCAAGCCTATTTCTAAAATGTCCCAGCCATAAGGGCTGGCAGTGACCCTGCCTGGGAGAAACGTCAGGACTCTGCCTTCCCGCCCAGGGATGCGCTGCCCTGACCTGGTGGCTAAACCATGTTTAGTCCTCATTACATCACACTGGGTTGCCTCACTTTTCTCTTTTGGTGTGTCAGCCGGTTTTAATGGACATAATTGTGCAGTTAGTGCATACAAATCACATTTGTAAGTATGCAGTGTATTTTAAAATATTTTCATCACCATGCTGAATTCTCATTTTAGCTTGTCCAGAATAATAATAGTGTGGCATAACTCAAACCTAATTTCTTTCTGGGGCAGTACTTTCCACAAGTGTGTGGGACCTGAATTACTTACAATTCATTATAGTTATAATTCATTCAGACACTGCTTTTTAACTTTCCAAAGCATTTGTACATTACTATTGCATTTGATTCTTCTTATTGATAAGATTGAGCAGGTACTTTTATCCTCAGTTTATAAAGGAGGAAACGGTGGATTGGGAGATGTTAAGGGGCCTGTGCTGCATGCGTGGTAAATGTCTTCATTTGTGCCCGACTCTTTGCGACCCTGTGGACGGCAGCCTGCCAGGCTCCTCTGTCCACAGGATTCTCCAGGCAAGAATACTGGAGTGGGTTGCCATGCCTTCCTCCAGGGGATCTTCATGACCCAGGGATTGAACTGAGGTCTCTTATGTCTTTTGCATTGGCGGGTTCTTTACCACTAGCGCCACTTGGGAATCCCCAAGTAGATTAAAGCTTGGAATTAGGGCCGAAAGAGGAGTTCCCTGCTTCCTTCTGGATGCAGTCATGAGGTGGATTAGTCTCTTTTTGTCATGCATGTACCTCCAAGTGCAGTGGTCCTCAGATCATAGTCCAGAGGGGAGCAGTAAGGACTGGAGGGGTGGCTCTGCCTTCTTCACCCCGACCCACGTAGCTCTGCTTGCCCGCATGTTTCAGCTGGTGGTTCAGGTGGCTGTGTCTTTAAGAAAGAGACCCTGTAGTGAAAAATAAGTATCATACGATATTGCTCATAGGTGGAATCTTAAAAAAGCCTACAGATGAGCTTATCTACAGAGTAGAAATAGAGTTACAGATGTAGGAAATAAACGGGAAAGGGGGAGGGATAAACTGGGAGATTGGGATTGATGCATACACACTACTATATGTAAAGTAGGTAACTAACAAAGACTATTATATAGTACAGGGAATTCTACTCAACACTCTGTAATGGCCTATAGGGAAAAGAATCTAAAAAGAATATATGTATAACAGGTTCACTTTGCTATACGCCTGAAGCTAACGTGCATGCGTGCTCAGTCGTATGCAACTCTCTGCAACCCCATGAACTGTAGCCCACCAGGCTCCTCTGTCCATAGGATCTTCCCAGGCAAGAATACTGGAGTATTCATTTCCTACTCCAGGGGATCTTCCCGACCCAGAGATTGATCCTGAGTCTTCAGGGCTCCTGCATTGGCATGAGGATTCTTTACCACTGCACCACCTAGGGGGGCTTATTACCAAAAGGAGCAAGAGAGGATGCTGTGGTCTGTCTCCCAAATTATTCCTCATTCCTTTTCTAAAAATTGAGGTGTAGCTGATTGATAATATTGTGTTTCAGATGTACAGCATAGTGATTTTTTGCAGATTATATTCCATTAGAGGTTATTACAAGATGCATATAGGTCCCTGTGCTAAGCAGCGTACCCGTGCTGCTTATCTATTTTATATATAGTAGTTTGTATCTGTCAATCCCATACCCCTAATTTGTCTCCCCCTTTCCCTCTCTCCTTTGGTATTCACGAATTTGTTTTCTGTATCTGTGAGGTTGTTTCTGTTTTGCATATACATTCATTTGTATTGTTTTTCGGATTCCACACATGTTGTTCAGTCCCTTAGGTTGTGGACACTTAAGTTGTGTCCAACTCTTTGCGACCTCATGGACTACAGCATATGAGTGATAATTATGTAGTATTTTCCTTTCTTTGTCTGACTTATTTCACTAAGCATAATAATCTCTCTGGGTCCATCTATATTGCTGCAAATCACATTATCTCAGTCTTTTTTATGGCTGAGTAATATTCCACCATGTGCTTATGTATATGTACGTATGTGTGTGTTTTCATTTTTTTTTCCTGGATATATCCAGGAGTGGAATTGCTAGATCATATGGTAGTTCTATTTTTAGTTTTTGAGTAACCTCCATATTGTTTTCCCCAGTGGCTGCACCACTTCACATTCCACCAACAGTGTGTAGGAGGATTCCTTTTCCTCCACACACGCTTTCCAACATTTGTTGCTTATAGACTTTTTAATGGTGGTCATTCTGACAGATGGGAGGGTATACCTGATTGAAGTTGCATTTCTGTAATAATTGGCAATGTTGAGCATCTTTTCATGTGCGAGTTATTCACCTGTATGTCTTCTTTGGAAAAAACGTCTCTTCACATCTTCATCCTTCTTAATACTAGAGTGAGGGAAGGACACTCTATGAGTGGTTAGCTAATAAAGATACATAAAGAGTGACTTCAGAACACTTTATGATGGTTCTCCTGTAGCCGTCAATTTACCAGACTGCTTTTTATACATAGACTTTCATGTTTTTCTCGGAGTCCAGTTCATTCCCTCAGCAAATACATAGTGAGTACTGACTGCCTGAGCAGTCCTGTGGTGGATGGTACCTGTAAGCTAGCCTGGGCCAACTCTGTTCATAACTCATGATGAAAGTCTTGCTTTGGTGGCTAATTTTGCACCCTAGACAAGCAGGAGATTGGCTTACCTGTCATCAAGTTTTCAAAGAAAGATTTTTGCTACTGAGCGGAGCTCAAGGAGGGAGGGCTGTGTGGGCCCCAGGCGTTTCCTGTACAGCGGTAGAGCTAATGACGCTGCAAATTCTGTTAGTCTGTTTGTATTGAATGAGGGGCCCTCCCGCTTGTTCCAAGAAGGCAAGGTGCTCTCAAAGCCACAGAGATCAGATAGTCAGCCTCTTCTGACTTATGTGTGCTGTCCTTCTGCTCAGAACCCTCTGCTGCAGCAGGTTGTCATGCTCACTTTGGCTCAGCTCTGTCTGCCTAGGCCTGTGATTTTTGGGGGGCAGGCAACTTCCTACCTCATTAAGTAAGATAGGGAACCAATTCTGCTTTGACCCTCAGGGAAGAGGAAGGAGTTGAGGGCATCAGGGGTGCTCTGAACTGAGAAGTGGTAGTGATGGTACACAGTGCTAAAAGTGTGTACACACCCATGAGTCAGAGGGATATCTTCACCCAAGAGGTTGGGGACTGGGCTGGGGGCCATGTTCTTGTCCCCCGCGCTGCATGGGCTGCTGTCCATCTCCACTGTTAGTCAGAGAACACATGCCCTGCAGACACCTGACTTTGCACCAACTTGGTGATTTTTACTGGGAGGACCTGTGAGAGGGACACGCAGGGACAGCCTGATTTTTCCGTCTAGCATTCTAGGCACCACTTCCGCTTTTTCCCTGATGCTCTCTCCTGCCTGCCACTTCCCTCAGCAGAAGGGCTGGTTTGGGTGTTTCTCTTCGTTGGCCCTGTAGGGGAGCAACATGGGAGCTGTAAAATGTCCAGTGTCCAACTCCCACCTCCAGCAATTCTGAGTTAATCAGTTATGGATAAGGCTTGGGCAGCAGTATTTCTTTTTCTTTTCTTTTTTTTTTTTTTTAAGTCATTTCTAGTTGAATTTAATGTTATGATTGGGATTGAAAATTCTGGTCTAGGTGGACTACGAAGTGTTGGTGGGATTTGTTTTTCTTTCTTTCTTTTTTTTGCCATCCATTGTTTTACTACCCTCAAGATCACCGTGATTTTCTAGTCTACACTGACATGCTATATAAAACTCGTTAAATATGTCTTACACAAGGGAGTGATACAAGGCGTGATTTACGATGAGCTATCTTGTTGAATAAAAAGAGTGAATACAATGTATTGATGACTGCAGATTTATCTGAGGGAACAATAGGAAGGATTTTAAGGCCATGGTGGGGGAAAAGAAGAAACAAGCATCTGTCTTTGAGGGCAAGAACTAAGGTTTTTGGACTTAGTGGGGAAAGTTCTCAGTAAATTCAAATCACTGGTGAATTTTAATAAACATTTAATGAGGAATTAACCACAATCCTTCTTAAACTCTTCCACCAAGTCTCAAACTCATTTTTTGAGGCCCCATGATACCAGAACCACAAATGGACACTACCAGGAAAGAAAACTACAGGCCAGTATATTTTTAGGAATGTGTACAATGAAACGTTACTCAGCCATGAAAAATGAGGAAACCCTTCCATTTGCAACGTGGATGGACCTTGAAAGCATTATGCTAAGAGAACTAAATCATACAGAGAAAGACAGATACTGTATGATCTCATTGTATGTGGAATCTTAAAAAAAAAAAACAAAACCAAATTTAGAAAAAAAGGGTCAGGCTTATGGGTACCAGAAGCAGAGGTGGGGGGAAGGGAGTTGGAGAAAAGTGATCAAAAGGCATAGATTTCTCATTATAAGACAAGCAGTAGGGGATGTAACATACAACAGAATGACCAGAGCTGACACAGCTGAATCGTATATAAGAAAGTTGTTGAGAGCGTAAATACTAGGAGTTGTTATCACAAAAAGAAAATTTTCCCCGTTTTTTTCTTCTCTTTTTATTGTATCTGTGTACGAGAGGTTGGATGTTAGTTGAACCTACTGTAGTACTCATTGACATCTATAGATCAAACCACCATAAAGTAGGTCTTATACAGTGATGTAGGTCCATTATTTCTCAAAACGGGAAAATAAACTATTCAAATCAGGGAGAAATACTCAGGGGAGAGACTGAAGGCAGCACTGTGTGAATTTTTCAGTGGGTAAAAATAAGACACTGCATTTATACAATCTGTTTCCTCTGTAACAGCGGTAACGTGTTAGAATGCTTCTCTTCAGGAAAAGAAAAATCTATGTCACTTAATATAGACAGTGAAAATCATTGGCGTTCCGGGTGGGGTCAGGAGACCCAAGCTTCATTCTGCCCCTGTCAGCCGCTAGTGTTGGGAGCTGTTCTCTCACAGATGGCTGGTCCTTGTGGTGATTCAGGGGGCAGGGACGGGGAGAGGCGGTGCTGGGCCCCTTTAGCTCTGTGTGAGCTGCACTGCTGGGCGTGTTAGTGCAGGAAGGACTCCATGTGGCTTCCTGCAGAAGAAATCAACCATCTTCCTTGCCATGTCTCTAGCAAGAAGGGACCCAGATGGGGTGCAGGGTCTGTGAACACCTTAAATTACGTTAGGAGGTGTATATTTGAGGCTGTGTGTTTTTCTGGAGGAGAAATCCCATGGCTTTTAAAAATCAGAATCCTAAAGGAGTTCAAGGACTATGAAAGGAAACGAAGGATTCCTGTCATAGGTACGTTTGTCCACAATCGGGGAAGAGGATGTCTATGTAATGTAGTAGAGAATTCCATGAATTGAAACAGGGTTTTTTTCCAGTCACAGTCTAGCAGCTTATGTCTAGCATATGACTCTATAATGCATATGGTTCCAAAGTTAAACTCTGACGATTTCTCAAAAAATAAAATGCCATTTTATTAATAGTTACAGTGTATATAACTTTTACTGCAGGCATTACAAAAATTTATCAAGCTGTATTCTAATTGTAGGCAAAATATATTTAAGGAAGATTGTAACAATGTAACTATAGGCAACAGGACTGATAAAATACAAATGAATGTACCGAATAACTTAGGCTGATGAAGTTGCTGCAAATGAGTGTTACGTTTAAGTTGGAGCTTCCTGGAAACCAAGGTAAAAAGAGAAATATGCTGGGTATTATAATTCTTTCTGAAAGAAAGCAAATTATTTTGGTAGGTGGGATACTGTCTGTGGTTAATTTCTTAGATTTTATAGCATATCTCCATGTATGTGTCATCATCTATACTTTTCCCAAACATAGGGAAATGTCCCCCCCCCCGCGGCCCCCCGTCACTTCTACAGTTGTTTTATAGGGAAAGTCTTTGTGTGGAATACTTAGCTCTTGGGATCCCAGCATGTGACTCTGAGTTTTCTCTCTCGTCTTCCTGAGAACTTAGTTTTCTTTGCTGCCAGCAATTGTAGTAGCTGACAATGCAAGATTGGACTCTGGAACTGCAGGAGTACGGCTACGAGGGATAGTGTGCTTTCCTTCAGGACCTAGCAACATCAGTGGTGACTTTCTGCTATAGGAATTCAGGATCTTGACCAAAATATCCAAGAGCTGAGCTATGGGGATGGTGCCTTGTTATGGCCAGTCTGCTGCTTGCCCCTTACGAAGAACTGTTTCTCTCACCTTCTTGGAAAGGACGTTCACTTCATGACTGTTCATACATGCCTCAAGGTTGAAAATGTATTTTTTAAATTTGGAATGTTAATCATAATAAAGCCTCTTTAGAATCAAATTATGTTTCTTTTCTGAACTTCAAGGCTTTCTTTTCCTGCTCCTATTCATCCTTTAAAAAGTCATAAAAATTCAGGAATAGAAAAGACTTTTTATTCAGTTCCTCATTTTCTTCCGTGTGTGTTCAATAATTGTGTAAGCTTTTGCACTTAAGGCGTTACTAACAATAGCTTTTGGGTTGTTTCAGAGAACTAAAAACACCAGGTTTTCTAATACATAAGTATTTCAAGTTATATTTCCTTGATAATAGTCTTTGATCTGGAGTGAGGGGTAGAGAATGAGGTAGGGGGTGGGAAATATTTAAATGCATAGTTTTTAAGAAGGATCTGTTTCCATGATGATTTTGCCTTGAAATAATATGTGGTGCAGACAGGGGTTTCCTTGTCTTCCTGGGGTAGCTTGTGAGGATAACCTGATATTGCTTTGGGAAGTTTTGTTCTCTGAGTGTTTTGTGTTTGTCCTGTTGTCTTTTGAGAAGTACAGATCTGAGCGTGACCCTTTCAAAATGAGGGTGAAGCTAGGACTGTACGTGACACATTAGCTTTATGTAGTAAAGACTGTTTCGAGGGTGCAGGTGATCTGCAGAAATAAAATCAAACTTCTTTGGGTCTGTTTTTTTGCTCTGTCACATGAAAATGGTTCAGTGGATTTCCCTTGATTTGGAGGGTACCTTTAGGGTGTTCTGATGTAAAACGCAAGGAGACTCTCGTGATGTGCATAATCTTAGATGGTCCTGGTTGCCCGTATCAGCTGAGAGCACTGTACAAAGAGACACATGTTTACCTGCCCTCTGGGAGAAATGTGCCAAAGGCATAAAAATGCCATAGAGACGACCAGTAGTGGTTTCACTGTGAGCCCACATCGGTAGCCAGGGTGCACTCTGTATTCCAGGGGCAGGGGAGCAGTGCAGCTGCTGCTTCTGAGGGCAACTCCCATGAAGTCCGCACAGCAGAGAGAGGAGCTGGGAAGGTGTGCCTTTCGTAGCGATGCTTGATTTTCCTGAGCAACGCTGGACAAGGCGCTAAGATATCAGAAACAAGCAACCCAATGTGAGAACAAAAAAATACACAATGCACATTAACTGAAAATGGGTGAATTTTAAGTAGCCACATGTGTGTATCCATTTTAAGACTGTTTAGAAGTCTTGAAAATTGGTTCCTCCTACAGTTATTCACAGGGATGGAGTAGAGTGCTACAGTGCTACATGATCCATGGTTGATTGAATCCATGGATACAGAGGACCAACTAGAAGTCATGTGGGTTTTTTCAACTTGCAGAGGGTCAGTGCCCCTAGCCCCCACCTTGCTCAAGGGTCAGCTGTATTCAGAGGGATTGACCGTTTTGGCCTGAACTTGTTAAAAGCTTTGTCAACAGGAGGCATTTTAAATTAGCCTTATAAATGAACTGCAGTATCCTGTAGAATATCGCAAAGAGTTGGACACGACTGAGTGACTTCACTTCACTTCATCCTGTAGAGTAGTTTGCTGAAAATTGTATGCTTGTCTTCTGGGCATTCCTTGTTTTAAAGGCTCAAGAGAGTCATGCAGGAGGGCATGGTGAGGGCAGCTGCCATGGGAAGAGGTGGACGGGCAAAGGGACCTTTGCTCATCTCACCTCTGTAGTTGTAGGTCAAGAGTCTTGTCCACAGGTCCATCCTGGTACTAGCTTTGGAAGGGTGATGCAGAGTTTTTTGGTGAATTAGTTAGTGCCCCCACAATTGAACTTTAGCCAAGTTGTTGCTTGATAATTGGCATATTTTTTCCCTGACATGCTGATAGTCCAATTATTGCTTTAAGGTTGGGTTAAAATGTTTGACTCTTTCAAGCCTTAAGGTTTATGATGATCTCAGCAGAGCACTAGACTTTATGAATAGTTCTTTGTTTTAACAACAACAACGCCCCCCTCCACAAACACACACACAGAACCGAAAGGGAGGGAACATGAAGACCCAGTAAGCAGTAACATGCTGTTATTGATTGTTCAATGATCGTGAGCTATCTTCTCTCGTGGAAAAATTTATTTAAAATATTTAATATATATACTATTTAAAATGTGGAGTAAATGGAAGGTGAATTCAGTTTTGGATCTGCTGCCTTTGCAGTGCCCGGAGCAGTTGGATATTGTAAGACTGAATCTGAGTGGGAGAGATGGGTGAGGAGTCCTAGCTGGTATCTCTGGGCAAAGCTGCCTCATATCTTTGAGCCTTGGTTTCCACAAAAGGCATGAAAACTCCCTTTTAAGGGTCATATTAGAGATGAAACAGTCTTATAAAGAGTACTAAGAACATAGAATATATTCAGGAAATATTTTCTTTTCCATTTCCCTTCTTTTTGGATTTTGAGGATCATTGTAAAACTTTTGACACATTTAGGGAACACAGCTTTCTCTAAGCCTCCTGGGCTCGTCCTGGTTCATTCACAAATCTTGAAAGTTGGAATCTCGGATGACATTTGGAAGCTCAGATGACAAATGGTGTTGCGAGATGAATCCAACCACTGCCTCGATGATGCTAGGGCAGTAACTTCCCATTCCTTACATGCCTTCTTCCTATGAATAGTCTCAGGTCATGTTAGCTGTATTATAAGTCGATTCATTGCTGATTCATTCATCTCAGCTTTTCGGTTCCAGGATGGCATGGTGTCAAAGCTGCAGTGACTGTCATTTTGATGAGGACATGTTAGAATGATTTTCAGTGTGAGAATCTGCTTGAGCATTACAAAACATTCATTTTTGTGGAAAGAAATCTTCACGAAGCCCGGAAATGGACTGAAATGACTCTTTTGATTTAGTATGAAGACGAGAACATTTTTGAAGTTTGGGTGATTGGTGATGGGGAGAGTGATTATGCGAACGGTTTTGGCCTTGTTTCCTAGAGGGATGGTAACGAGCTGACCTGGTGCATCACGCGATGCTGCGTGATGGAGAGTGCTAATACCCTCTCTTTTCATCCTGGCTCATGCTATTTTCACACAGCTGCAAAGGCTGAGTAAGTGTCAGGAGAGGAAATGGCAGGCGAACTGAGTGGTAGTTCAAAATGGCCAAATAATTCCCGAAATTCAAGAAAGGTAATTGTTTTTCAAGTGCCTATTAGGATTGGGCAGCCTGAGAGTCAGCACAACTCGGAAGTGATTAGAGGGGCTTTGTGGCTTTTCTATTCTCTGGTGGCTGGAGCTGGCTTCAGACTCCAGCGTAAGTAGTAGGGGAGGGAGATGAGAGATGCTGAGGAGTCAGCGTGGCACCGGTTCGCTTTGCCGTCGTGGAGAGCTGTCTGTGACCTGCCACAGGATTAGCCCACCACATTAAATTGGACCCTCGTGTGGTACATTCACTTTCCGTTACTTGAGAGAGCTGTCGTCCACTTGAAAGTGTTTGTTACACTAGAACTCTAAGATGGTTGCGTAAGCCAAAAGTGGTTTATCCGTTTCCTGGCTGCTGCTGAGCTCTGTGGGGAAGTTTATTCATGAGAGTTTGAGATAGGAGAAGACAGAACCCACATTGGCATGGATGAATCACAGGCAATGGGGTTTGTTTCTCTTCCATGCCCTAGGGTGAGCTGGCTACCTAAGAATGGTTTTAGACTTGCAGTCTATTGACAGCAGACTTATTTCGATAGTGAAATGGCTTGTAGGCTTGAGTTTCTGAACTCTGATCCTCCTTTACAATAGGCCGATGGCAAATGTCCTTTTACAACGTCAGGAACGTGTGTGATGTTAATGGTATGGCTGGGGATTCTTCTTCAGCAAGGTGCATGTGTATTTGTTGCTAAGATCCAGAAGGTCACGTAGCAAAATGCCCGGTAGGGTGAAGGCTAAAGGAACTAGTGGCTAAAATGATCGTCCAGGATCTTATTCTAGTATAGATGGCAACATCCAGCTTATAAATGACATCTGCCCTTACCATGCCTTCTGTTACTATGGGTTCTAACATAAAAAGAATCTTGAGTTCAGAGGTACAGGAGAAGGAAAGAAATGGTGAAGAACAGAAAGAACCCCGTGGGACTGAATATCACTAGGCAGGTCTAGTCTATAAATGCAGTGAACTTCCTACCCTAACATGATAAAATGTATCTTCTCCTGCCTTACCTTGTACACCCACCTTTCATTATCTCACTCTATTGCACTGTTGTATGTCTTGCATGCTGGGGCCTCATTTGGAATAAGAGTAATACTGTAGAATTATAGACAGCCATCTCTCTAACCTTTGTTTGAACACTTGCCTTAACCCGTCCTTTGTGCTAATGTCCATGTATTCAGATTGCCTCCCTCATCCCTAAACATGAAGAGGTAAACAGAGGGGCCGAAGTTTTGGTTTGCAGTGGGGGAGGAAGGCAAGGGGAAGGAGGTAGCTTTAGAAAATGGAACAGTTTGGAAGAGAGATGGGCCAATTCTGTAGCTTCATCAGGGATTTAGAATAAGATTAATGTGAAGGCTGGGAGCACTGAGGCATCCATGGAAGTGGAGGGTTGGGGGAGAACTGCATAAATGGGACTTTGTCCAAAAAAATTTTGGAATGGGCAAAATGCTTCTAGTTTTGCCAGTAGAAAAACGGGACTTTCTTCTCAACAATCCTCTTATACTGCAGGGCTTTTTTTTTTTTTAAAAAAAAAAAAAAAAACCAGCTCAGTGGTGATAGTTTCAGACAGACAGCAGATTGAAAAGACATTTGTGGGTCAGCTTTTAAACTATACTATTAATTACAATGTAAAATGGTACAGTTACGCTGGAAAACCATTTAGAGTTTCTAGAGTAATTAAAATGTGGTCACAAAAGTCTTGTGTGTGAATATTCATAGCAGCATTATTTGTAATAGGTCAAAACTAGACACAACCCACGTGTCATCATCCAGTGAAACAAACTGTGGTATATCCATGCAACAGAGTCCTAGGCAGCAAAAGAAGAAGCTATGCATGCCATCTTCCCAGGCAGTTATCAGTGGGTACATGGAAGGTGCTCAGTAAATGTTTGGTGATGAAAAAAAAAAAGACTAGACTATGGGTATAGACAGCAACATGCCTGAGTCTCAGAAATGTTGTGCCCAGTCAAAGCAGTGAGACACAAAGGAATACATACTACATGAATCCATTTATATGAAGTTCTGGAACAGGCAAAAGCAGTCTGCACTGATAGAAAACAGATCAGTGGCTATCTGGGGCTGGGCGTGAGATTAACAATGGAATTTTTTGGGGTAGTGGAAATGTTCTATATCTTGATGTGGAATGACCACATGGTATATATAATTGTCAAAACACCCTTCACTGTCCTTTCTGAATGACTGTATTTTAAATAAATTATACCTCAGAATTGCCTTTTTTGAAAGTTTCAGTTAAAAAGTAAAGACATTTCTGGTGTTTTGTTTCTGTAAATATTGCTACTTCTTATTACCTTGCTTCTATAGACACATTACTTTCCAAGTTTAAAAAACCAATTTAAAAAGTGGCTTTAGATTATAATCTGTATGAAATTGAGGATTATCTGTACTTTATATGATTGGTCTGTTTTAATTCTTTTTGAACAGTGTTCGGATTATGTGCTATTTTCAGAAAGCTTTTGAAGCCTTTTTAAAGTGTGTGTTTTAACAGGATTTTCCTGTAGATCCTTGGCACACTTTACACTTTTATTGTTTGAGGAGTATAAATAACAACAGGACAGAATTCTTTTCTGGTGCATTTTCCTCTTGTCCTGATTCTTTCATGTTAGGTAACTCTTCAGTTCCTGTAGCTCCTGCATTTGAACTTAGGAAAATAGACCATGTCTCATATACTTCAGATTAAACCACAAAAGACAGGAAAACCTGGCAGGACGAAGATGCTGGTTTCTAATGAGTTATCACGGATGGCAAAAAGCAAGGAGAGTTGATTTCCTACCTGATGGACACACAGATACTTGAGGTTTGCTGAATTACCCAAAATGTATGTTCCTTCTTGCCATCTCTGCTTCCTGCATTGATGGCTGGTTATTTGGAGAGTCAGTTATTTGAAGAACTCTTACTTTAGGATCTCAAAATCTCTTAGCTATTATGTTGTCAAAGTAAACCTAGATTTGATGACCTGCAAATTAAAGGGAAATGTCTGAAGAAATCAGTATCTTGAATGCTGGGCATGGAAAACATAAGTTGAAGTGGTTTAAGCTGCGTTGTTGAGTTTTCAAGGGAGTGAAGTCTGCTCACTTAGATAATATGCTGGAGTCTATGACCAACCCCTCTTGTATTGCCAGACTATTTATGGCCTAGAGTTATCCTCATAGAAGCAGATTAGATCACAGGCAATTCTGAGCTTCAAGATCAATACTAGTCTTTTTTAATGCTGGTCACTAGGTTAAACCACTTCATCCTGGTTTAGGTTATGAGTAGAAATTGCACTAGACTTGGAGTTTGATCCATGTTCAAACCATGGCACTGGCCAGCACCGTAACTTTGGGCAAATTAATTTGTCTTTTGAGCCTTAGTTTCTTTATCTGTAAAATGGGGATGTCAACTTCACAGAGTTTTCTGGAAAACGAGATAAAAGAGGGGACAGTGCTTGGCATCGTGCCTGGCACACAACGGGCAGGTGGTGAGCCTGAGTTTGTTTCCTTTCTTTGTTGGGTAGCTTCCTGACTCTCATCCATGTTATATACCTACGGTTGCATTGTATTCATTTCATAAAATGCTTGAATGATAAGAATGAGGCGAGGAGAGTGTGAGACTGTGCTCAATGTTTGTTAGTACATAGCACGTTTGGAACTGGAGCTGGGCATCTTCATTTCTTGGCCTGTGTTGTGAACCTTACCTTCACAATGTACAGCGATGTGACTGGAATTGCAGACAGCAGGCTGGGATGCTGAGAATAAATCTGAGCATTGGCGACTCATTTACCTATGATTGCAATGCCAGAGAGGGGAGATGTGACTGTGTAAATGGAGCTTGATGTGCTATTGAAATAACTCAGCAAATTCTTTAAAAGAGAAGAAAAAAATCACCCCACTTTCCAAGGCAATTTTCTTGATACGTTTCTACTGATACTGCAGTGCCAGAGAGAGAGTCAGTGTATTTTGCTCCAACACTGTACACTTTGGTCAGAGAAAACACACTTTTAACACAAGGTGATGAAAGCTTTTGTGCCAGGGTAAAGTATTTGTAAAAAACTTAATTATTAAGTACAATATGAGGGCTTTTGTTCTAATTCTGGTAGTCTGTGTGTGGATGGCGTGCCAGTCCCCAGTTGTGGGTCTAGGCAATTGGAGAACAGAAGCAATTATCCAACTGATATAAAGAAATCCTGCTATGGAGGAAAGAAAGGCACCCCTCACCCTCTCATCAATTACTCCAAATTGGTGTTTATAGGGAATTAAATTCTTTGATAATTGCTTGTTCTCTTCCTTTGTCTGTTAGCATCATCATCAGAGGCCTCACTGAAAACCTGGGGAGTATTTCCAGCCTCTTCTCTAAGTCAGGCCAGTGATCCTGCTATTAAAACCCACTTGGGTGGGGGTGGGGATGGGGATCGTCAGTGGTGCTTCCAGGCCAGGATTGGTTTTAGTTCTGGGGGATTAGTTGACCCTTAAGAAATATTATGGTGCAAATATATGCCCACTCCAGTTTTCTGATCAGTGTTAAATGTGCAGAAATTCATTGTGGTGACCTACAGTTGTCAGTATTAAGGGTAATATACATCCTGTTTCCAGCAAGATGGACATCATGGACCATCATGGACCAGTGCATGGTGATTCCTGCCCACCTGGAGAGCACTGGGGTGGAGGTGGGGGAGCTGCAGAACCAGCGCTGGATTAGGGGTCAGGGATGTGGAGCCAGGTCACCTTTCAGCCGTGTGTCATTTTCATGGCCTCTTACCTGTTCTGGGCCTCACTTTCCTCATCTGTAGAAGATATAGTAATAGCTTATTTTCTTGCCAACCGTCTAGGGTTTTTATAAAAAAATTACTGTGACATTTATAATGATGCATTGTAAATGAAGACACCTTAAAAATCAGAGCACTCTACAAATGTAAGTGTTATTAAATGTAAATTGAGTGACAGTATTTCAGCGCTCACATTGGAGGAACAACATTTGAAGTCTTCTAAGAGCACACAGATGATTGTAAAGCTTAAATTTCCTCTAGGTGAGGCCCTTTTAGGATGGATCAGTATGCCACAGGGCAAAGTCCTCCCTATGAGTATCATAACTGGACTTTTCTTTGGCTTTCTTTTTCCATTGTTTAATCCTATTATCTTTGTCCTTTATTTTCAGTCATTGGGAATAATGGAGAAAACTGGAAAATTTTTACAAATAGTGTAAAATAAGTTGCAAGATCTCTGGAAAGAGAAAAGAGATTCTTTAAAAATGAAAAATGGTAATTTAAAATTTTATTTTTTCAGAAGCGACAGACTTGGGAATAGAGTTGACTCAAAAAAAAAAAAAAAAGAAATTGAAACCCAGACTGCCCTTTCTTTACTTAGTGAACATATGGTCGGAACAGACTTTGTGATCCTCTACAGTCTCTGGTACCGCTCACCGCATTCAGGTGACATTGCCACAGTTGGCTCATTTAGAAGACTCCGTGATGTCTTGGAAGCCTAATGACTCTATTTTATTTTTTTTGTCCTGTAGGACGTGAAGCTAATGTCTTTTCAACTTTCAGCCACTTTTACAAAACAGGGAAATGAAAGGGCTCTCAAAAGTGGGACACAGAATATCCAGTTTGCAGAATAGACAGTACAGGTCTGTGCTCCGCTGGAGGATGGGTTTTATTTAGGAACTTTAAGTAATAGAACAGGGTGGGAAGTGTAAGGAATGCCTTCAGGGAAATACCAAAGGGACTGATTATTATTAGAAAAGCTGGAAATGGCCAGGCCTTGGAGACCTGGGTCCAAGTGCCCTGGTCTTTGTGGAGATGGCGTGAGCGCCTTGCTTCCCTGCTGTCTGGACAGAGGAGTTTGTCTTCCTGACTCGTCTGTCTCTCCCACCCCTGCCCACTGCCTTTAGAGTAGTGAAATATGTTTACCGTTCATGGAGCTGAGAAAAAGGCAGGCAGCCGAGGAAGAGACTAATAATTAGGCCTCTTTGGAAGGTATGAGACAAATTGGCAGCACGGATGCCCGGGGAAACACAATGGATCTTTGTTAGCCACTCGGGACACTAGAAATCACTGTGTCCCAGCGCTTTGGGGGGAGTCCTGTCACTGTGGGGAGCCCGGCCCCGTCTGGGCCACGCGGGGTCCTCTAATTGGACCACTGGTGCACACAAATGTTTCTCATCGTCTCTGCCCATGTCCCTCCCCAGCATCTCTTTGGTTTTGTTACTGCAGTATTCTGAACTGACCCATCGTGCCCACCGCCCTTCCTTTCTTTGGCTTCTTCCGTTCTTCTTGAAAGAGGACACGAAGCAGTCGTTGGTATGTGTGAAGGCAGCGCTGCAGGCTGGCCATCGGAGGATAATTGTCAAAGGAAAAGCCGCACCCGCCTTGGGCCCTTACCCCTGGTTTTTGGCCCTCTCTGCCTCCCCACTGCCAGCGCATTCAACTCCCTGCCTGTTTCCTATTTGGAAGCCAGAGTCACTCCTCCAGCTCGGGAACTGTGAGCTTCTTGTGAAGGCTATTGGCTTGTTGCGAAGGTCAGGATGGGGACTCTGGCCGGCTGTTGTGTGCTGAGTTGGCCAGGATGCCTGTCCTGTGCTGGGCTGTTTGTTGTCTGTTATCTGTAAGCAAACCACAGAAACAAGCGTCTAGAATTAGATCCATTGCTCTGGACCCCCGTTCCTTTCTCCATGTAGACTTTCTCAACAGGAGCTACTTTTCGCTTGATTAACTGTAACAAACTCTCTTTGGATTTTTGTATTTGTTGCCAAAGAAGGATCACTGTGTCTGTTGTAAATGCCTCAAATTAATTCCTCCTAGTATGATAGAAAGGAGAAGACAGAACAGAGGGCTTTAATGTGTCTTCTTGCCTATTAGTGAAATACTACTGAGTGACCTAGTTCATCTGCATATTAAATGTGCTAGACCCATCTCTGCTTTTTTTCTTTACTTGTTACCTTGGCAACTATGCCCTGGCTCAGGAATTGTGTGAGGCATGCTGCAGGCCTTCAGGATGGCTTCTGCACACTCAGAAGGCAGTTAAGGGGGTAAAGATTGGATGTTTTCAAAGGGTCTTCAGTGGTTAATAGAGAAGAGAGAAGGAGAACAGTGAGAGGGGTTTATTCTTCTGGTAATATTTCCAGTATAATATTAATACTTTTAAAGTACTCGGAAGCAGTTTTACCTGCATTTCAAAAGAAAATAAGACTCTGGCCTCTGATCACGTGAGACTGCTTTGAGAGAACTTTCCAGTGCCTTTGGCAGTGCTGGAAGCACATAGGGAGATCGGTTCCCAATCAACGCTGGATTCCCAACCTACCGTCAGGGAGTCTTGCCTCTCACTGCTTAATAGCACTATTCTTCCAGATTGTTTTGTGGCATCCTATCTTCTCAGGCCAACTTTTTCAGGAGACTGAGAGGCAAAATTTAAAAATAGTATTCAGTCAGCAGCCAGAGAGCAAAACTGGCCCATCTTCGCAGCTGAATATGTAGGGTGTGTGTACAGCAGGAAACCTTCATGGTCTTCTGCAGTCTCTGCGCCCAGGGGACTAGATCACCCATGGCACACCTCTGCCTGGGGGCAGAGTCTGGACTTCACATCAGAGTCCTTGTCTCCAGGTGGAGGGCTCTTTGGACCTCAGTCCTGACCTGTTAAATCACTTGCTCTGAGTTCTGTTTGAGGTAAAGTTGTATGAAGCAAGCATGAGACGAATGATCTTCTCTTGAGTAAAGCCATACAACCAGTCACCTTGGGAAGGAAGGAGGCCCCGTGTCCTCAAATTTTAAATCTCTTTCTGTCGGTGTTTGTTGTTAATGGAAGTAATTAGAGTGAGTCTGGAACTGGGGGTGCTCTGAGGATGAACTGTCAAAAGGGTACCTTGCCATTCAAGGCACATTTGGTTCTCTTCGTAACTCTGTCTTTTCTGAAGTCCCCTTGACCATGCTTTGCTATGGCCATGGACCCCGTGGTTTGAGGAGACAAGATGTCCCTTAGGCTTTTCCTCTTGAAAACTTGAATATGAACAAGTTAGCCTGAGGCAAACACAGAATCTTTTAAAAGGAAACTTCTAGCTAGGAAATGATTTTTTCAGTAGGACACAGGATTCTTGACTTTGAACGGGAAAGTCTACAGGTCACATAGGAGCCACATATAGTATCTTTTGTGTATTCGTTTCTCATTTATGTTTTCTTGGTTTAGTCACTAAGTTGTGTCCGACTCTTGCGACCCCATGGACTGTAGCCCACCAGGCTCCTTTGTCCATGGGATTTTGCAGGCAAGAATACTGAAGTGGATTGCCATTTCCTTCTCCAGGGGATCTTACTGACCCAGGGATCGAACCTGGGTCTCCTGCACTGCAGACAGATTCTTTACCAACTGAGCTACCAGGGAAGCCCTAGTGTGTTTTCTTACCTGCTGGTTATTCATTCATTCAACAGGTACTGGCTTGTATTGAGGGCTACATTCCACATTCCATTGAAGATGTTAGGGAAGCAGAGTTGAGTGTTATACATAATCTCTGGCTTCAGTAATACTGAGGCATATACTTGTTCAGGAACTGGAATTAAAAATATATGAGCATTTTGACTGCTTACATTTAATGTGAAGCATTGAGTAACTTTTTAAAAGATGGTGGTAGTTCAAGCATTCTTATTATACTGAGAATAATTAAGAAGGTCTTTCTTTGTAAGGGCTCACCTATTATTTTCCTCAAACAAGCTCTGGTGCCAGAGGGTATGTGAGGTCCTATGGCCTTTGGCTGAGGGCATTACTTGAGTTTGGAGGGTGGGGTGGGGAAGGACCAGGGCCAAGTATAGCAGAGTTTGCGAGAATGTATGTGTGTAAATACCACAAAGACTTATTGACTGAACAGTGGAGTTCAGAACAGTGGAGGGAAAAGGGAGTGGGGAAGCAGTGAATAAAGGCAATATTTGGTACAATTTACTGTAATACCCACTGTGATCCAGGCTTCATGCTGGGGGCTTCATATATATTGTTTCACTTATTTGTCTTAACAACTCTGTGAGGGTGGTCTTGTTGTGTATTTCCTTATTGCTAATTAGGACACTGATGCTGTGAGGATCAACATAGACCGGGTCCTGTGGCTGAGTAAGGGAGCTGGTGTTTAATCCAGCACTCTCTGCTGTCCGAGCCCACCGGCTCTTGTCTCATACAACGCTCCTTCCTCTTGTAATGAATTAGAAATTTGTCGGGACCACAGAGCTAATTTTTTCCCTCCTTTTCCTCATTAAAATGGGATCTCTGTGGACCTACAAACTGGAGGAAAATTATACTGCCGTGTCCAGAAAAAAACAAGCATCCAGGACCAAAGGGGTAAAATGAAGTAGAAATGAGAGGCATCACATCCGTAGCTTCCATCCCACTTTGCCTCCATTAGATTATTTCAGTCGACAAGCTGCCTTTGGCTTAGGGTAACGGGCATAGTGAGAGGAGGGGCTGGTGAGTTCTGGATAGATACAGCTTTCCAAGTTCTAGGTGGAAGTAGGTCTGTCCCCTCTTTTTGCTTTTTGTATGGTACTAAGTAAGGAGTGTGTCTTGCTTTCGTCTCACATGAGGAGCTCATAATTAATGGTAGTTATTAGGGTTACCATGCACACTTTTCTTCCTTCTTGGGGACTCATGCTTTCATACAATAAAACCAACATAATTTCCCTGCCTTCAGAGAGTTTGCAGGGCATGGCTGGTTACAATATAGTGGGATTAGTGCTGGGGAAGCACCAAGAAACATAGTGTGAATTCATATGTAAACTTTAGTGATGTGGAAAACAAGCTAGTGGAAAGATATTTTGGACTTCATTTTATAAGAAGCTTGAGGAACTCCTAAAAAAATTGTTCTGCAGAATTGTTTGTTATAAGACTTGTAATTTTCAGTTGTGATTCAGTGTTGATCATGTGAGATTTGTCAGTGAGTCTTCTGATCAGATCTCTGTGGTGGATGCCTTCCTTTATTTACTATCAAAACTGCAAGGGACCTTCCTTGGCAGTCCAGTGGTTAGGACTTCACCTACCGATGCAGCGGGGTACAAGTTCGATCCCTGGTTGGGGAGCTCAGATCAGAGCAATATTGTAACAAATTCAATAAAGACTTTAAAAAATGGTCCACATCCAAAACCTGCAAGCAAGTCTCCTCTGTACCCTTTTCCGTCTTACTTCCTTTGTTAGTGCGTGTGTAGTGTGATAAAGAACCCGCCTACCAGTGCAGGAGATGTGAGACACAGGTTTGATCCCTAGTTGGGAAGATCCCTGGAGAAGGACATGGCAACCCACTCTAGTGTTCTTTTCTGGGGAATCCCATGGACAGAGGAGCCTGGCAGGCTACAGGCCATGGAGTCACAAAGAGTTGGACATGACTTAGCAAGTAAACAACAACAGCAGCAGTGTGCATGTATTTTCTTTTCTGGCTTGATGAATTTGGTCCTAGGTAGTACCACAATTTGAACCAGATTTTAGTGGTAATCACTGAAGGCATCTGAGTCTTTCTGATCAGCATTTGAGTTTTTCCCCACTGGGACCCTAAGTGACCTCAACTTCTAGCCAGTCTTGTGAAAAATAGTATAATTTGGTTCCATGCAGCATATCTTCTAGACAAAAATCACATCTATAGGCAAATTTACTGGCTGTGCAGGTTACTCCAAAATATATTTAGTGCTTTAAAAAAGCAGAAGGGCTTCCCTGATAGCTCAGTGCTTTAAAAAAATTCAGAAGGCCAGTAGGGCTGAAGGCAAAGGGAAATAATTATATTTTTCTTTTTAATGTCCAGCAAAATATGCACTAATGATACAATTACAGTATATTAAGTTAATACAATAAATACAAAGTTAATCCATTTTGGACTTTATTGTGTTGTCCTTGTTTGTGGAGTAATGTAATTGTGACAGGGTAATTAATGTCCCACAGAGGGATTAGCGATAAAGATTGAGATAAAAGTGCAAGAAGAATAAAAGGACTGAGTTGTCCAGAAGACATGAGAGTTTAGAAAGTGCTGAGGCATGGAATTGCCTTGAGGGTGATTTTTAGCTTTCCTGACTCTAATTATACATGTTCATATCAGATAATCAGCTGGGTGAGACAGGTAAAATGTATTAGAAATGATAGAGTTCTGAGATGATGGATCAGCAAGAATGACGTTGCAACCAGGTCACTGGCCCTCTACTGGGGCTTTGCTATGTTCTCAAAGACTTTCTCATCTCTCTAATTTACATGTTGTTACTTTATTATTAAAATATCTTTTGGGTCATTGTTTCATCTATATAGTCTTAGAAAACCAGGAGGAGGGGTTCCCCTAAATGAGTGCTTGGTTTTCTGTCAAGCATGGTGGGCCTCTCAGGGCCAACAAATTGTTCCAGTTAATTTTTCTTGCCCCTTTTATTGGCTTTAGAGTTTCCAGCGGTAAGCTTGTGCTTCAGATTGAAATCATTAGCTTGGAGCCAAGTGAAACGGACTTGAGAAGAAGAGGAGGCAGTAGAATAGAGAAAGGGGAGAGATCTAGCTAGCTGCTGCTGCTGCTAAGTCGCTTCAGTCATGTCCAACTCTGTGTGATCCCATAGACGGCAGCCCACCAGGCTCCCCCGTCCCTGGGATTCTCCAGGCAAGAACACTGGAGTGGGTTGCCATTTCCTTCTCCAATGCATGAAAGTGAAAAGTGAAAGTGAAGTCGCTCAGTCGTGTCTGACTCTAGCGACCCCATGGACCGCAGCCTACCAGGCTCCTCCATCCATGGGACTTTCCAGGCAAGAGTACTGGAGTGGGGTGCCAGTGCCTTCTCCAATCTAGCTAGAATTTCTTGTTTTCCACAGAAATAATTGCATTTGGAAAAAACTCTAGGAATCGGATTAGGTAAGTCTTGCCCTTCCTCACAGCCTCTGCCCAGGCAGCAGAGAGAGTACTTTCTTCCCATTCCTGTGTCCACCAGGCTGACATGGTAAATATTCTTAAGTGGCAGGTGACTCATTTTTGAATTACAAAATAGACTTTCATGTTAAATTATTTAAAAGTCTGTGGTTTGGCTTTAAAATCAAATAATTTGTTCACAGATGAATTAGATGTTAGTTTTAGTTTTCTTTTAGTTATTTGCCCTCCAGTTCATCTTGGCCTTTTTGGACATGGTCTTCCATGTCCAAAAAGCAGTTCAGATGCCTGCTCTCCTTCTGTCCTCAGCTCTGCGGCAGGCAACCTTCTCCAGGTTGGTTGTTGCAATGTCTGCCGCTGCTCTGTGAGCAGGTACAGGTAGGACGTCCTGCCTACCTTGGAAGACTGAAGCCAGAGTAACTTTACCCTCAATATCTTTTCCACAGTTGACATGAGAGTCAGGGAGGTCAGCTGGACAGCTCAGCCTCACTGGACCCGAGCATCCGAGCCAGGTGGTGTTTGCATGGACTGTTTTGTTGCGTCAGGAGGACTTGTCTCTGTAGCCAATGTCCTCAGCCCCCATCGGTACTAGCCTGGTCCTAGTGGGTGGTCACTACCTATACTATCTTTCAGAGACTTCTGCAAGTAAGACCTACATCTAAACATGTATATTTACAATTGTGATGGGCAGGACCTTGAAAGTGGAAGTGTTAGTCACTCAGTCGTGTCGAACTCTTTATGACTCTGTGGGCTTGTAGCCCGCCAGGCTCCTCTGTCCATGGCATTTTCCAGGCAGGAATACTGGAGTGGGTTGCCATTCCCTTCTCCAGGAGATCTTTCTGACTCAAGGATAGAACCTGGGTCTCTTGCATTAGCAGGTAGATTCTTTGCAGTCTGAGCCACCAGGGAATCCCACTTTAGCTGGTGGTGGTTTAGTGGCTAAGTCATGTCTGACTCTGTGACCTCATGGAGTGTAGTCCACCAGGCTCCTCTATCCATGGGATTCTCTATGCAAGAACATTGGAGTGGGTTGCCATTTCATTCTCCATGGCAAGAGCTTACTATTCTTAAAAAGGGTAATGGAAATTTGTTTCCACTACTATTTCTATTTTCTAGGGCAAATAGGTATGAATTTTTTTTTTTCTAGACAAAAACATAGAGGAAATTGCTAATGGAAAAAATACTGTTCTGTACTGTTAAAATGTCACAAAGCAGATATCCTAGCTAGTTATCATATGTACATATAAATTCTTTTAAAGGATAATTTAAACATCCTTTTGGATTTATTGTTTTAAAAAATGTTTTCCTGGCAGCTAAATGCAAATGTATGAACAATTTTACATAAATCCTCACATAGAACTTCACGTAATAATTGCAACCAAATTATTTGTTTTTTTGAAAATGTTTTTCACATTGTTTATGAAGATTTGACTTGAATAAATACAACCTTGGGAGATTTTGCTTTCTACAGGTAAGCCCAAATGCCATTCTGATGCTGCATAAAATAGCTAGGATTAGAAGAACTCTTGAAAAGCAAAATTGGTAATGGGGAAGGATAGCTGTGTGTGAAAGCCTAATGTTGAAGTATGTTCTTGTAAAGCAATTTTCTCGTCCTCCTTGTTATCTTACTGTTTTAGTGGGAAAACCAATAACAATGTTATTCAAAGACGTGGTTTAAAAATAATCAAATTTAATAGAAAATGGAGCTCTGGCCTTTGGTTAAACATTCATTTACTTTGCTCTGTGAAGTTTTTGTTTTTTTTTTTCTTTTTGCACAGTTGCATAGATTGGTGTTAACTCTTTCTCTGGTTGCTTGTTGGTTTGGGGCTGCAGAGGTTTAACTTGCTCCTGGTTCATGTGTGAAATGCTGCAGTTGGGATAGGTTTGTGGGGTTGATTATTTTTTTCCTCCAGTTTTATTCAATTTATTGAATGAGTGCAATAAGTCAAATTTATTTTCTTCTTCCAGTTTTTATCGGAGTTTGGCCTATTTACAGTGCTGTTGTGGTTTCAGGCGCACAGCAAAGGGAATCTGTTACACATTTATCCTCTCCCTTTTAGATTATTTTCCCGTGTAGGTCTTACAGAGTTTGAGAAGAGTTCCCTGTGCTATACAGTAGGTCTCTATATTAGTTGTTTACTTCATATATAGTAGTGTGTATGTGTCCATTGCAATCTCCCGATTTATTCCATCCCCTATCTTTCCCCCTTTCCAGTTGGGTTTATGGTGGTTCTGACCTGGGAAGAGGATGCTGGAGAGTGCCAAGATGGAGCCAGGAGTGTGGAGGGACCAGAGCCAGCTTTGGCTCCCTGGAAAAGCAGTACCATTGTAGATGTCCTGCAGCAGCTGCTGGTGCCCTTTCTGGGACCTGGGGAAGCAGTTGTTCTGCTTCTGCCACTCTATGTGGAGAAAAGCTGCCCTTTCCCCTGCCTCTCTCCCAACACATCTCCTTTTTTCCTTGGCATTTATACCATATCTGGGATGTAGCTTCCCTAGTGGCTCAGACGGTAAAGAATCTGCCTGCAATACAGGAGACGCAGGTTTGATCCCTGGGTCAGGAAGATCCCTTGGAGAAGGGAACAGCTACCCACTCCAGTATTCTGGCCTTGAGAATCCCATGGACAGAGAAGCCTAGCGGGCTACAGTCCATGCGGTAGCAAAGAGCCGGACACGACTGAGCGACTTTTACTTTTCTTTCATGCAAGAACATAGGACAACATGGTCCATGTTGTGGGACGTAGACAGGTGAAAAATAGACCATCCTTACCCCTTCAGAGCTCTCAGCTGATGTGTGCTGGGGGAGATGTGCCTTAAGGAAGTGCTGTATTCAGATGAGAGGAAAAGATTTCTGAGGAGGACGGGGTGGCTGGAGAGGAGGCGAGAGCTTGCACCAGATCTGGAAGGAAAGAGGTAGCACCGGCCGCCTGAGGACGTGGCGCCAAAAACAAGAATCTTCCGCCACCAAGTAGGTGCTTAACAAGGGAGTCCCTTAGGCACAGGGGAGATTCGGGGAGAGTGTTCCGGTGTGCGTGGGTGTGTGCTTTGGGACGCACAGTTTCGTATGCCGTGAGGACCCTTTTGTCAGTGTTTGTTCCACCCAATGGCCTGGCAGCCCTGTCTGTTCCACATACCTTCACCTTACTCTGAGGTAGATTTTTGAAAACTTAAATCTAGGTGGTATGAATTTTCAAATAAGGGAAGGGACTGTGGCTCTTTTGCTTGTATCCTATTCCCAGAGCCCAGCACAGGGTTTGGCATGTAATAAGTGCTAATAAATATTGGTGGAAAGAAGGGAAAAAGTCTAGGGGTTATTATTTGGGGAAGACCTCAGAGGGGAACTCATTTTTGAGTAGATAAACTGCATATAATTTGAGGATTATTTTCTCTCTAAGCATTGGAAGGACTCTGATGAGCTTCCTTCGCAGGTGGGTTGGCTCCGCAGGGATACAGGGGGTGGGGTTTTCAGCTCTAGTTCCAAGTTCATGTCTGGGGAGGTTCAGTGAGACTGAGGGCTGCCTCCTGACCATACAGCTTTGCATAATTGATTAACTCTGTGTAGCTGTTTGCATTTCTTTCCTAAAATAAATTTCATTTTCTGATGAACTCTCTGGAGTTAATAAATGCCAAAAACCAAGATGTGTGTTGAGTCTTGTGATCTAATGTAACACACTGAGCTCCTCGAAAAGGTATAGTTAATGCTATTGGGTCTCAGGGCATTTTTTGTTCCCGAGTTGGTAGACAGGCCTCTGAAAAAGCTAGTGTTTGTTGTTTAGCATGGGCCAGGCATTGTTCTGCGGTCTTGTCCTGATCACTCCCTTTGATTCTCTGTTTTTGAAACCATCACGAACGCCAAGAATTAGCACCATGAGTATCTCCATTGCTAGCTGTGGGAGCAGATTCTCAGAGTGATGAAGCCACTCCAAGTTGACACAGCCAGTGCTCCTAAAGTCCAGGCAACACAGCTTTCTCTTGGACATTTCTATTTTCCTTAATGCTTCCTCACAGCTTCTGTCTGTCATCCTAACGCTCTCGTCAGATGTAATAAATAGCATTTGAGTGGGTATGGCACAGGTCTCGAATAAACAGACCCTGAGACCATAACACAGGTTAAGAAAGATTTTGGTAGATCTCATCGCTGTGTAAAGATAGGCCATGATCACAGTAGTGCCTTAGAGGTGAGTTTTGGAGCAGTACAATGAGGAAAAGGTGTGTAATTTACACCAGCAGAGACCTGTGAGCTGGGAGAAGCCCCCTGATGAGGGGACTGGGGGTTTCAAGGAGGAAAAGAAGGATTCTGGTCGTCTAGTCTCTTGGAACATTTAAGAGTAGTAAACATTTTACTTTCAGTACATCAGTAATTTCTGGATGAGGTTGTTCCAGGTACTTCACCACATGTAAATATAATGTGTGAGCGTTGTGGTTGATAAATGGAGATGACACTGATTCTTTCTTCTGTGTTAACAGAAATAGGAAAATCACTGAAGATAATTTTTTTTTAATTAGATTTTAGTAAAGCAGAATATATGCAGGTCAGGAAGCAACAGTTAGAACTGGACATGGAACAACAGATTGGTTCCAAATAGGAAGAGGAGTATGCCAAGGCTGTATATTGTCACCCTGCTTATTTAACTTATATGCAGGGTTCATCATGAGAAATGCTGGGCTGGAAGAAGCACAAGCTGGAATCAAGATTGCCAGGAGAAATATCAATAACCTCAGATATGCAGATGACACCACCCTTATGGCAGGAAGCGAAGAGGAACTAAAAAGCCTGTTGATGAAAGTGAAAGTGGAGAGTGAAAAAGTTGGCTTAAAGCTCAACATTCAGAAAACGAAGATCATGGCATCCGGTCTCATCACTTCATGGGAAATAGATGGGGAAACAGTGGAAACAGTGTCAGACTTCACTTTTTTGGGCTCCAAAATCACTGCAGATGGTGACTGCAGCCATGAAATTAAAAGACTGTTACTCCTTGGAAGGAAAGTTATGACCAACCTAGATAGCATATTCAAAAGCAGAGACATTACTTTGCCAACAAACGTCCATCTAGTCAATGCTATGGTTTTTCCTGTGGTCATGTATGGATGTGAGAGTTGGACTGTAAAGAAGGCTGAATGCCAAAGAATTGATGCTTTTGAACTGTGGTGTTGGAGAAGACTCTTGAGAGTCCCTTGGACTGCAAGGAGATCCAACCAGTCCATTCTGAAGGAGATCAGCCCTGGGATTTCTTTGGAAGGAATAGATGCTAAAGCTGAAACTCCAGTACTTTGGCCACCTGATGCGAAGAGTTGACTCATTGGAAAAGACTCTGATGCTGGGAGGGATTGGGGGCAGGAGGAGAAGGGGATGACAGAGGATGAGATGGCTGGATGGCATCACTGACTCGATGGACATGAGTTTGGGTAAACTCCAGGAGTTGGTGATGGACAGGGAGGCCTGGCGTGCTGCGATTCAGGGGTCGCAAAGAGTCAGACACGACTGAGTAACTGAACTGAAAGCAGAATATGAAATAATTGAATTACTAGGATAGGAGACTTAATGTGATCAGTCTCTCGGTCGTGTCTGATTCTTTGCAACTCTGTGGACTGTAGTCCGCCAAGCTCCTCTGTCCATGGGATTCTCCAGGCATGAATACTGGAGCGCATTGCCATTTCCTGCTCCCAGGGATCTTTCTGACCCAGGGATCAAACCAGTGTCTCCTGCATTGACAGGCAGATTCTTTCTTGGCAGGCAGATTCTTTCTTGGCAGGCAGATTCTTTCATAAGTCCCCTGGGGCTTCCCCCAGAAGACTTAATAAAAAGCAATAAATAAGTTTATGCTAGAAAAAAGAATCATCAGTCATGACATTTATTTGAATCAAAGTATCTAGAAAATCAAAGATAATCAATGTATTCAGATAATCTAATTTGATGTATGACTTATTTTTCTTCTTTTTAAAAAAGCAAATTCGGTGCATGTTGTTGACTTGGTTCAGTTCAGTCACTCAGTCGTGTCCGACTCTTTGCGACCCCATGAACTGCAGCACGCCAGGCCTCCCTGTCCATCACCAACTCCCGGAGTCCACCCAAACCCATGTCCATTGAGTTGGTGATGCCATCCAACCATCTCATCCTCTGTCATCCCCTTCTCTTCCTGCCCTCAGTCTTTCCCAGCATCAGGATCTTTTCAAATGAGTCAGCTTTTCGCATGAGGTGGCCAAAGTACTGGAGTTTCAGCCTCAGCGTCATTCCTTCCAAAGAAATCCCAGGGCTGATCTCCTTCAGAATGGACTGGTTGGATCTCCTTGCAGTCCAAGGGACTCTCAAGAGTCTTCTCCAACACCACAGTTCAAAAGCATCAATTCTTAGGCTCTCAGCTTTCTTTATAGTCCAACTCTCACATCCGTACATGACCACTGGAAAAACCATAGCCTTGACTAGACTGTCAACTTGGTAATATAACTTTAAATAACTTTTTTAGCATTACAAGTTGATTTTGAGTTAATTGAATATTTTGAAGTTGCAGTAACATTGGGAAAGTGGATGTGAGCACATAAATTTAGGGAAAATGCAAAAATACTATTTGGTTTTTTTAAAAAAAACCTCTTATAAATAATATGAATATCCAGAAAATGAGAAGATACCCTAGGTCTTTGGAAACAAGATGATTTTCTTTCTTACAAGGGGATGGCATTTGATACAATATTCAGGTTATTATAGTTTTGAATGAAAGAAAAAATTTCTCAAAATATTGTGTAAATATTGTTTTAAGTGCTGATTATTTAGGGAAAAAATTTAAACCCTCAGATGTTTTTCATTAGTTAGGGTATGTACAAGAGTTCAGATACTCTAACTGACCCGCCTTTTCAATATGAAGACGCCCAGGGATAAACCCCCATGGCTCTTGCTGGTGAAATCACTCAGTAAGTGATCACAGATAGGTTATAAGCAGGCAGAGAAGAAGAAAGAGCTGGGAAACAAGATGTGCTGGGGGCTCACAGACTTTCAGGTCATCCGTGTACTGAAGGGTTTAGATCTGAAAGATGAGCATCTCTCTTGTCTCATTGGGAAGGGGAATGACAGTATGGGCTCGTTCTTCTTTCAAAACAAATACTCTCAACCCCCATTGTAGATATATTGTGTTCAAATCATTCCCCAACACTTGTATATGAATATGAGAGACAGAACGAGAGAAAGAGAGGAGGTGGGAGGGAAGCGGTGGGTGGGGAAGGAGAGAGAGTGTGTGTGTAGGTGTATTGGTTGTCCCGGTTGATCTATGTTTTTAAACAATTTTCCATATTTCTGTGTTTTCCAAATATTTGTATATATGTATCCACACCTTCTTTTCTTTTGTTTGTGGTTTATTTTTTTTTCACTGTAGCAGTACATAATGCCCCCATGTCATTAGATGCTCTCTGAAGAGGGGATTTGTAGGCTGTGAGCTCCAACTTGTCCATCCCTACTCGGACTCAGTGTTCCAGCACCTGCTCTGCGCTCAGCTCCTGCATTCTCTGTGCTTTTAATCTACATGGTACTCTTTTTTTTTTTTTTTTAAAGTTGGATGGGTTTCAATGCTTTGAAAAGTATGCAAAGACCATTTTCACTGGATTACGAAAAGTAGGCTTCTTTGGGCAGAACAGTCTCTAACCTCTTCAATAACATCATCATTTATTGTGTGTCCCTTGTGAGGATCAGCCCCTTGCTAAACGCTCTTCATGCCTTCACATTGCCTTCATAGTTACTCTGGCTGGGAAGGGCTGTTCTTCCTTTAGAAAAGATAAAACCAGGGCTGAAAGTAAGGTATGAGGCGGAGCCAAGACTGAAAGCCACTTCTGTCTCTCCGCCCTTGGATCCTCTTATTTCTTTTATTTGTGACTCTCTAGGACATTGCCAGGAGCAGAGGGGGAGAAATCTTGGTAGGGCACTTGATGAACCACCACAGCCATGGTAACTGTTAGGTATTAGCAAGGCCCTGTTGGACTGGAAATAGTATTCATTAAAAGACCTCATCCTGAACTACCTTAAGTTAAGGAGGTCTCTGGGAGAACGTTGAAGATCTCTAAGAAATAACTTAAAAATGTAAGGATTAGTCTTTTTTTTTTTTAATTGGAGTATAATTGTTTTACAGTGTTTTCTAAAACAGTTTCTGCTGTACGGCAAAGTGAATCAGCTGTATGTATACATGTATCGGCTTCCGCAGCCGCTCAGGTGGTAAAGAAGGCAACTTCAGTGCAGGAGATGTGGGTTCACTCCCTGGTCAGGAAGACCTCCTGGAGGAGGAAATGGCAACCCACGCCAGCATTCTTGCCTGGAGAATCCCACAGACAGAGGAGCCTGGCAGGCTATAGTCAATGGGGTCTCAAAAGAGTCAGTCATGACTGAACAAGAATAATGATACATCCCGTCCCTCTTGAGCCTCCTCCCCACCGCCCAGCCCGCTGCCCATCCCACCCCTCCCGGTCATCACAGAGCAGCGAGCTGAGTTCCCTGTGCTGTTCAGCAGCCTCCGACCAGCGAGCTGTTTCACTCACGATGGTGTATATATGCCAGGGCTACTGTCCCAATTCCCCTCGCCCTCCGCTTCCTGCTTCCCCCTACATCGTCCACACGTTTGTTCTCTACATCTGTGTCTCTATTCTTGTCCTGCAAAAATGTTTATCATTTTTCTAGATTCCATATACATGCATTAATATACAATATTTGTTTTTCTCCTTCTGACTTGCTTCACTCTGTATGACAGACTCTAGATCCATCCACATCACTACAAATGACCCAGTTTCGCTCCTTTTTATGGCTGAGTGATATTCATTATATGTATGTACCACATCATCTTTACCCATTCATCTGCTGATGGACATTTAGATTGCTTCATGTCCTGGCTGTTTTAAATAGTGCTGATAGGAACATTGAGGTACATGTGAAAAATCTAAAACTTAGTTTTATGCTAAATGTGTATAAGGTAAATGACTGTGGTGCCGAAGGGAAAATAATCTTTAGCAAAATCTCTGATCTCTGAGGAGGAACCCTACCCATCATTAACAGTTGGTATATTTAAAGAAAATAAAGGAACGCATCTCCAGTCAGATCGTGAAATATGATGTACTAAAATTTAAAGATTGAATAGGTTTATTGTTTTGGTGACGAGGGTTAACTTGAGGATTAATGAGTCAAAAAAGCTGCAAAGTTAAAATTTCTCTTCTTTGCACCATTCAATTCAGTTCAACAAATACTTTCTTAGGCCAAATGAAATCATTAGCCTTGTAGGAGGGTCTTGGCCTTTTTAAAAAATGATGAAATTGTGGTCAGTTTTGTAAATAATAATTTATGCTTGACTCTGTAGAGCTTGAGTCAGATGAATTTTGTGATGACCTAGGGGAAGCTAGTTAATGGAGAACCGGTTTCTTTACATCTTACCCACAGTGTTAATGACCCATTTCTACCGTGAGATTCTAATGTTCTTCGTTATCTAAATACTTTAGTGTTCCCTGTCATATAATTTTAAGTCATAGGCACAATTTTTGGGATACATTTTATTCATATTTCACTTAAAAAATTAAACCAAACTCTAGAACATTTTGTACAGCTGTTTCTTATTAAGATTGTTTAGTCATTGGTGGGGGATATGAAGAGTATTCAGCACTTTGAAAATTCGCTCGTAAATCAAATGAGCATTTGGTGACAGATTTTTGTACTGCTTCAAATGATGGTTTAAAATCACTTATATTCATGTCAATGTATGGCAAAAACCACTACAATATTGTAATTAGCCTCCAATTAAATTAATTAAAAAGAAAAGCAAAAAAAAAAAATGACTTGTAGTTGTTACCCACTGTAGAGTGAAGTTATTCTGATGGAAAAGTTGATATTTCGTGACTTGGAGTTCTAAAGTACAGTAGACATTAGATAAGAAGGATTGCTTGTAACATGCATTTGCCTGTGTGTGTTCCTCTTCACATGACCAGATCACACCATAGAAGAGAACCAAAATTTGGGGGCTCTAAGCCTGTTCGCCATGTGTTTCCTGGAAGAGACTTTAGAGACATTTCTAGAAAGTGTTAGGGTTGGTAGCCATGGACAAGACATAAACAGAACAAATTAACGATTTTTTAAATTAAAAAAGCACAATAAAGGAGGAGTAAGTGTGCCCCCCAAGAGCCCCTGCACCAGAGGGTTCATAGCGTTTTCCTTGAAGCGCGGTGAATGCCACCCCAGCTCAGCCGTTGATGAGAACAACGTATGGTTGGTTTTGTGAGGACTGAGAGACAGATGGTGACCTGCGGGCTAATTATGCAGTGGGCAAGACTGTTCAAACAAACCACCGTGACTGTGGCAGAACGCCTTCTCAGGAGTTAGACAATCTGGGCTGTTTATTGTCACACTAGGTAAGCACGTTCTAGGTGAATGGCGAAAAGGTGCTACAAGAGGGAAGTATATTTGCAACTCCTTTTCATCTTCTTACTCATTTTCATGGCAAAAGGGAAAAAAGGAAGAAAAGAGGTTGAGAGAGGCAGTTAAAATAAACCTCAGCTTGTACTACTGTGACAGCTAACTTTCTGGAGCGTGCATGCTCAGTCCTATCCGATTCTTTGCAACCCCATTGACTGTAGCCCACCAGGCTCCTCTGGCCATGGAATTCTCCAGGCAAGAATACTGGTGCGGGGTGCTATTTCCTAGTCCACAACTTTCTGGAGAGCTAAGGGTTTTAAACATCAACATTTGTGTTTTCATTGTTTCGAGTGTAACCTTGTTGAAGACTTTTTCGTGCTCTGAAAGCACTGGAAGCAGAATTAAGTTCTGAGATGGGCACCCTGCCTCCTGGAGCGAATGCTGCCCCCTGAGGTTCACGGTTCACCTGCGTCCCTCCTGGCTCAAAGATTGCACCCCCTCCCAGACTCGCCCTGACTTTAGTTTCTTTCACCACACTTTTCAGTCATCTGACACACACATATATATGTGTGTATATATATATATTTTTTTTTTTACTTATACATGTGTTCATTTTACAGTTCTTTCTCCAAATGTAGGCTTCATGAGGGCAGGGGTCTTGGACTGTTCTGTGCTGTGACCTAAAGCCCTGGCACATAGCAGCTTTTAAATATTTACTGATAAAACTAATTGACTGGTTAGAAGTCCTTTACTCTTCACCACCGTGCTACACAGTACCTTGTTCTTTTGTCTGTGTGCTGGCCCGCTGACCCTCTCAGGCATGACTGCTTCTGTGCTTACGGGTGTCATATTCACTCGCTGCCTCGTTGATGCCTATTCTGGTCTGTCTCGCTCTTGGACTATCTCATCCTCGACAGTGGAAATTGTAGAGGTTCATCATTGTATTCACGATGCCTGGTGATACTTACTGCTTGTTTATTCACTGTATATGTAAACTGATGCATCAAGGGAAATGGTCACTGCCTTGGGCTCTTTCCTTCACAAAATCCTATGATGTAGGTGATTTCATGCCCATTCACAGATGATCAACTGAGAGAAGCAGCCATGATTTGAATCCAGATTTGTCTGATTTCAGAGCCCATCTTTGAAGATGTTGGTAATTCTCAGCCTTTTCAAGCAAAAGGATTTCCTTTTCATTGTCAGATTTCCCAGACCTCACACATGATGGCAGATGTACTTTGTTTTTTATTGTTATTTATTATTGTTTTAAAATATTTTACTTTTGTAGAGCAATCTTAGTTTTATAATAAAATTGAGAGGATGAGACCAAGATTTCCCATATACCCCTTACTCTCTAGTGTGCCTTTTCAAAACATTTTTTCCTGTTTATTTGACTGCTTTGGGTCTCATTATGACATGGGGGATCTTCATTGCAGCCTGTGGGACCTTGTTCCCTGGCTAGGGAACAAACCCATGCCCTCCTGCATTGGAAGGCATATTCTTAACCACTGGACCACCAGGGAATCCCACCTCCCCACCCCGCCCTGTGTGCCTTTTGATAACCTCTTCCATTGTCAGTATCACTCACCAGAGGGATACATTTTTTTAACCAAGGCTGACCTTATGCTGCCGTATCACCCAAAGTCCATGGTTTACCTTCAGCTTGGGTTTCTCTTGTGGCTCAGCTGGTAAAGAATCGACCTGCAATGTGGGAGACCTGGGTTTGATCCCTGGGATGGGAAGGTCTCATGGAGAAGGGAAAGGCTACCTACTCCAGTATTCTGGCCTGGAGAATTCCATGGGCTGTGTAGTCCATGGGGTCATGAAGAGTCAGACACGACTGAACGACTTTCATTTTCACTTTTTCAGTTTCACTTGTAGTGTTGTACATTCTGTGGGTTTGGACAAACATATAATGACATGTGGGGGCTTCTCAGGTGGCGCTAGTGGTAAAGAACCTGCCTGCCAGTGCAGGAGACTAAAGAGATGTGGGTTCAATCCCTGGATTGGGAAGATCCCCTAGAGGAGGGCATGGCAACCCACTCCAGTATTCTTGCCTGGAGAATTCCCATGGACAGAGGAGCCTGGCGGGCTACAGTCTATGGGGTCACAAAGAGTCAGACACGACTGGTGACTTATATGCACATGTATAATGACATGCGTCCATCATGAAAATAGATGCGTTTTTTACTTGTCTGATTGAAAAATTCTATAATAGAAATGCTGTAAGATTAGTAGTGCTTTAATTTAGTAGTTTTATTAATGATACTAACGTAATTTGGAAAGTAGCCTGCATACTCCATGGGAAGCTTCTCTCTGTGACAATGCTTGGTGCTCCCTGGAGCTGGCCAGCTTCTTACAGTAACCCCGTGTTCCGCTGGCAGCCCTGGGTGTCCTGCAGCCACTTCTGCACCCTGGGCATCCTCCCCGCCATGAGGGCCGCAGACTGCTGGACTAGCTTAGTCTCTGTACCGCCTTTCAGCCTGTGATGCCCCTTGACTGCCAGTACAGCTCATGGCCAACCCTTCTCGTCACTTCTAATCTACTGCTCTGTCATAGGACTCTGGTTTGAAAGACAGGTCATCAAGCCTGCTGGAACTTGTTAGAATGAGGAAAATGGACAGGTGGGCTGAGTGAGCTGAAAGAAATTGGTGTTTGTTATGTCAAGCCGGGCTTTGGCCCTGGGAGGCCCAAATCTTGGGCCCTTTCAGGGTCCCTGCTGCCTGGTGTTGCCTGAACACTTCCTGCACACTAACAGTTATGCAGGACGTGGGCTGTGAACTTTGGCTGGGAAAAGCAAAGAGGGCAAAACGAGGTTCAAGATGAAAGAGCATGGCCCTGGGCAGAGGTGAGGACTCAAGGGGCGAGTCAGCTTTCTCAACGCTGCCTCAACCCCTGTCCCTCTGTCTAAGCTGCCATCACCGTGAGTGTTTCAGATTCTATCTTGTGGCTCATCAGATACACACTTCCCGCCCCCTCCACTCCCCCACCCCCGTAGAAGGCTGAAATTTGCAGTCAGGATTTATATATACCCTATGCTGCTGCTGCTAAGTCGCTTCAGTCGTGTCCGACTCTGTGTGACCCCATAGGTGGCAGCCCACCAGGCTTCCCCGTCCCTGGGATTCTCCAGGCAAGAACACTGGAGTGGGTTGCCATTTCCTTCTCCAATGCATGAAAGTGAAAAGTGAAAGTGAAGTGGCTCAGTCGTGTCCAACCCTCAGTGACCCCATGGACTGCATGCAGCCCACCAGGCTCCTCCGTCCATGGGATTTTCCAGGCAAGAGTACTAGAGTGGGGTGCCATTGCCTTCTCCGATATATACCCTTTAAAACAAGGCAAATGAGGGGTACACATAAGATGTTGTCGTGGATTGTAGCCTTTGTACTACAGGGGAGTATTTAAATATATAAAATTTAATATATATTAAAAATACTTATTTGGTTTAAGGAGTCATGACATAAGAGATGTATGGATAGGCTATGATATTGGAGTGTCTAGTAGTAAGCACTCAATCAATATTTGCTATTGAAGGTTATATATTTTTTTTTCTTTTTATTGTTTTTAACTAGGAGAATGTGTGAAGGGAAGATCAGATATAAAAGTAATAGCTTTACACTGGCAGGTGGTTGAACTTGCTGAAAGTATGCTGCTAATGTTTTCTGAGCTTCCTGATAGCCAGTGCAAAAAGGGAAACATGTCAGACTCATGTTACAAAATACTTGATACTGCTTAGAGAAGTCACGGGCCTGGTAGCCTGGATACTCTTATGAAGTGGAAAACAGCTGTAGCAGAATCCCTGCAGTAAACACAGTTAGGACTTTTTCCTGTAATATTCCTCAGTATTGGCCACTGATGTTGTGTTGTTTGAGGTCACTAGGTTGTGTCCGGCTCTTTGTGACCCCGTGGACTGTCGCCTACCAGATTCTTCTGTCCATGGGATTTCCTAGGCAAGAATACTGGAGTGGCTTGCCATTTCTTTCAATCTATGTCTCCTGCATTGCAGGCAGATTCTTTACTGCTGAGCCACCAGAGAAGCCTGAGTTGGCCACTGGGACAACCAAAAAAAGCCACCTCGGTAAGAGCAGTCCACCAGGGACAAAACAGTTTTGAAGGTGTATTCTATAGAATGTATGATGGAAGTATTTGCTGCCAGATGTTACAGGTGTTTAACCTTCTGCAAACAGTGTATTATAACACAGTATGTTAGTACTTTATACTAAGACTGGTGGAGTGTGGGATGAGGGAAAAATGTAGGCAGGAGGTATGAACTCTAACCAACACTGTCTTTATTTCTGCTTTTTGACCTCTATCTCTGCTTTTTTTTTTTTTTTAAATGTTTGTTATTCAGTGCTCATAGTTACGTATTTTTCTATGTACCTCTGTCAATGCTATCATGGTGATTGAGGAAGATCCTATGTCTTTCCAGCATTTCCAATTTTCATGGCCCTAGAATATTTTCTTTGATTTATACTCTGGACATCATTACTTTTTGGAGAAGTCCGTTGGGTTGCATGATGATAATATCCTGGATTTGTCTTGCTTTCTAATTTTGTCTTTCTTATCAACCCTGAGATTTTATGATCTCTTAAATTCTCAGTGACTGGAACATTAAATTGTTAGTATGAATTGAATTGGGGAATTCTGTACCGGATGATGAAACTGGATGAGTGTGTGGTCTTTACGTAGGCAGTGTCTTACGAGTTGGGTTTTTGGCCTGAATATTGGAAGCCTGCATTTTCCTGGGCTGTCATAGATCTGGCATTTACCTTTATTTTATTATTGGGAGTTTTCTACACATGTTGTGCCACATGTCTCAGCTAAGATCATATTTTTCAATCCTCTTGCTATTTCTTTTGCACCACTTATAGGATGAATGGAAGTAAAGTTAGATATGATTTGATGTCTGATTTAAAATTCAACATTTCGTTGGATTCAGAAATTCAAGAAGGTGAAAAAGGGCATTGATTCTTCTCTTTGAAAAATGATGCTCTCTTTTGGCTGAAAAACTTTGGTGTTCCTCCCCTATGTGCGTGCATGCTGAATTGCTTCAGTCGTGTCCAGCCCTTTGCAACCCTAAGAACTGTAGCCCCCCAGGTTCCTCTCTCCATGGGATTCTCCAGGTAAGAATATTAGAGTGGGGTTGCCATGCCCTCCTCCAGGGGATCTTCCCAACCCAGGGATTGAACCCTTTATTGTTCATTATTTCAGAGCATGTACTCTATGCATACCCTCATCATAGCACCTATATTTACTAAAATAGTAAATTAACCTGTTAACACCACTAGACTTTAGGCTCTTGGAAGGCAGGGATTCCTGCGGATGGTGGAGTAACATCTGGAATGTTGTAGGAACTCAGTAAACCTTTGTGGAATAAGAAGAGTGACCGACAACATAATAAATGCCTTTATGGTCCCAGCCAGTCATTGGATTGGACAGAGCCATGGTTCTGTCTTGCAAGCTGGCTTTGCTGACATCTATCTCCCTTGCTGGCCCCACCCCAGGGAGACTGACTTCTCCCAATATCCCTCCATGAAGTCACCCCTGGAGATGGTCAAAGTGGGTTTTCTCAGGACGTTTTGCCAAGCGGCCTATTCTAGTAGGCGTCCTTATGATGACCCAAAGCTCTAAAGTCTCAGAAACGGATTTAAGGAGCATAATAAGAGTTCATCTCTGTATCGTGTTAACCTGGTTTAGAAAGTGGCTGTAGAAAGCCGGATTGCCAGCTTTACTGACTTAAAATGAGAAGAAAGCTGTTGATACTTGCATTTCATGGGCTGCAGTTCCAGTGTGGGAACAACTGGTACACATTCTCTTCCTGTGGCCTGTGTGGGAAGTCAAATCATAATCAGATGCTCAGTTGGCCAGTACGGAGTGAAAACAAAGAGAAGTTAAGTGTCAGATGGCATCAGGTTAAGTCTGAGGCGTCCATTTCACGGTCAGCAGGCTTGCCAGCAGGAATACCCAGAGGGAGTTGGCTGCAGCTGCCTGCGTCCTGCTTGGCGATGGGGCAGACTTTGCCAATGGGTCCTGCACTCTCCAAGGCCCAAGAATGTGGCCTATGGCTCTCCGTGTCTGTTGCTTAGAGTGGCAAGGTCACTGTGGCTCTCTTTAGATCTTCACTTTTCTCCACTTCCAGATCTGACCAGGTCCCATCTGGCGGTCATTCTTGCCCCTGGGTTTAATACTATCATGTTAGTAGGCTTTGGAGCTGTTTCTCTTTGTGTTTGTCTTTGTGGATCTTGGCTTTCAAAGTATAGCTCTGAGGGCAGCACTCTTTCCCGAATTTCAGAGCCTTAATACCACCTAACACCCCCCACCTCATAGGTCTTTTCCTCAGAAACCTTGTAAAGTCCTTGCCTCTTGGTGGTGGATGTCTGGGTTTCTCTGCTTTGCCTTTGAGGTTCTGTTTGCCTTTGTGGCACCATTATCTACTGTTTTCCTTGTTGGATAAGCCACCCAGGGCTTCCAGTGCAAGTTGCTCTGTGTCTCTGCTGTAGTTTCTTAAGCTCTAAAACTTTGTCTATGTCATAGGATTGTTGTAGGGTCACATGATGTGTGATCATTGATTTATCGGTGCATGGGTGAGGTGCCTTTCTTTTTTTTTTTTTAAAGCTACCATATGTTTAGCACAAGCATTTTATTAAGACATAGTGCCTCACTTAGTAGGTACTATTATTGTCCTCATTGTATAGATGAGGAAGGGAAAGCTCAAATGTCTCAGCACTAATAGGGGCTGCCAGAATTTGTCCAGCTCCATTCACTCTGAACTTCCCAGTGTCCTCTGCTACATCAGGCTGAATCTTCCACTCACCTTCAATCCAACCCAGCCTATTTCTACATATCTGCCCTTCCTTCCCAGCCAAGATCTCCTCACCCTTTCAAGTCTCTCTCACTCCTTTCCTTTCTTCTCCAGCCCTCTTTGCTCACCATTATTCCTGAACTCCTGTGGTACTCAAGGATGTACTGGAGTCAGAGCCATCTGGGATTACATCCAGGCTCCGCTGTGCTGCCTTGAACAAGTTGATTAATATCTCTTGAGTCACTGAAAAAAACGGGCAGCTTCCTTATGGGGTTCCTGGATGATTTCATAAATGAGTATGTGTGGAAGTTCTTTGTAAAGGGCTCCATGTTCCTGTCTTCTACTACTTTCAAACACTCTTTGAAATGTTTGATCATTTCAAATGATCAGCTACTTTCAAACATTTGAATGATGATCGTGTGAATGATCAGCTACTTTCAAACATTTTTTTTTTCTTTGACCTGCAGTAAGGGGTATATTTTAACACCATGACATGGTGGTAGTGAATACACACTTTTGAATCAAAAGTTCCACAAGCATGTTCTCTTTTATTCTTGTATGTGTGTGGGTGAAAAACAAGGCTGATTTTGACCCATATAATTGATTTTGACTACCCGCTGTGGGAGGCCACCCACGGTTTGGGAAAAAACCGTCTGGCCCAGACGACAATAAGCCCTTTGAGGGCAGAGGGAGTATTTCCCCAGTCTGCCCTGTCACAGGCTGACAGGTTAGGAGCACCTTGGCCAGGCCTGATGGATGGGTTTTTCATCTGATAGGGCCGGAGGAGGAGACTTGAGCCAATTGGATGATCATGTATCGAGTGCCCCTTGGCAAAACTTGGCCAGCAGGACCCAGGGGCACTTTGTGTCTGCCCTGCTCAGGAACCTGCACCCTCTTGAGGACATGATGCCGATGGCCCCGCATTTGGCTGCCCAGGCTGTGCACAGCTGTTTCGGCGACAATCGACTGCAGTGTTCGATTCCTCCTCTCCCGGCCGAGGCATGTTTGCTGGCCCGGACGGATGTGCTGTGTCGGATTTTGGATCTCCTGCCCTGGGGTCTCTGCCTCTGCCCAGGGCCCTGCACCCACCTGTCTTGCAGGCTGGCCTCGCTGTGTGCACCGTGTCTTCCCTGCTGTGCTGGTGGGGATGGCCTCCCGCAGCCTCAGCGAAGCCTGATTGTGTCTCTTGTCGCCTGCCGGCCCTCCCCAGCATCCAGGCTTCCAGGGTGAAAGCCTCTCACAGCTAACATCCTCAGAGCCGGAGAAAACAAGCCTGCCGCTTGTGGTGCCTTAGCACCAATTTGTCACCCACTTCACTCAGCGCTGGCCCCCGGCTTCTCCTCTGTATGGCATCTTTCTTTCCCATGGCTGCTCCAGCTGGGCTGAGGCCTGACATTGGGATCACATGTCTTGGCTCCAGCCGTCGGTATTGTTCTCAATGTTGTCAGCATACCTCCCTACCGCCACCTTTCTCTGATGTAAAGGTCTTTGCATTAATAGACGTTTTTCCCTTTGAGACTTGTCTGGGCTGATGCTTCAACAAACCCCAACCCCCCGAGGATTTTCCATGCCAAGTCAAAGCCTGATTTCCAACCACCTTCAGAAAAGTGTTAAGGCTTTTTCCTTTGTTTTCAGCACAACCAGCACACGTAACTCTTGTTCTTCTTTAGTTCCGTTAAATGTCACGTGCTTCTGACCCTAGAAAGAATTTAGAATTACAGGTTTGGGATGCTAAGCGCTTGTAATCTCAGGAGCCAGAGTAGGGAAAACTGTTCTGCACCATTTTCCCCAAACAGGCTGAGCAGACAGCTGCTGCCCCACCTCTCCTATTGTTTCCCATCCAAATGGATCCAAGATGCTCTCTGCCTCTTTCCTCCACTTCTCAAAAAAAGCCAAAGAACTTTCCCCTGTGTTTCCTTTCGACTTCTAAATTGCTCACTTGGCTTTTTATCCAAGCTTGTATTAAATTGCTTCATGATTTCATGCCTGCAGAGCCTTTGGCATAACCTGGCTCAGAGAAGGTGTGTGTGTGTGTGTGTGTGTGTGTGTGTGTGTGTGTGTGTGTGTGTGTGTGTTTGGACCACTTCACTGCAGTGGCATCTGCTTATGTCTGAGTCGGGCATGCGGGTGTGAGGCTTGTGCTCTGGGCCAGTGGAAAAGGAACGAACACAGCAAGCTGGCCATTGGCAGCTATGTTTTACTCAGTGGAGATGTTGCTTAGGTGACTTTCAAACAGCCCCCTGGGGTCCTCAGCTGCTTGTGATAAGGGCCACGAAAAAGCAGGCAACTTCAACCCCTCTGGGAAGTATATAACTTGCCTACTTTAAAGCAGGCTGAATTTAATGCAGAGCAATGGAATTAGATGTATATGAATGATGTCACACCAACAACAGAATATTTCATCATGATTCTCAGCAACTCTGTTTCAAGAGGATTAAGTAAATCTGGAAATCCATATGGGGAAAAATTTCTCGACCACTAAATGTGAGGTCTGCTATGTGTCTGTATTCTCTGCAGTCCTGTAAGAACCACCCCTCCCCAGCCCCCTCAAACCCCCAGCCAAATGGAAAGAAAAATTGCTTGAAAGTTCTCATGCAGAATTACAAGAGCAGATCTGATCCACATGGAGATATATTAGGAAATAATCAGATAAATATGTTGCTAAAATCCTATTAAAATGCTCAACAGTTATATAAACCATGCAAATATTTAGATATTTTAAGATTTAATTGGCATGGGGAAATTGGATGTTCCTGTGATTTTAATTTAAAAAATGTCACTGCACAAGGAGAGGAAATACCCCCTAAGAGTCAAAAGGGGGAAGTGCCCTTTATCTGCTCAGGCAAACAGTTGCCTTATTCCTAGCTGTCACAGAGGACACGGTGAGCCATGTTGCACAGGGTCCAAGGTTCATGAGAAGCAGGTTTGTAAGTGGCAGGTAGTGGGAGAGTGATTTATGTTCCATGAAAATCCATTCAGTAGTTGTAGCACTCCCCGGGCATCTGATGCTTAAGGGAGCCATTGTCTGGACCTTGGAGGGACAAAAAGGCTTCAGTTACTAAAGGGTGCTGGTTTGGGTAGTGATATCCTTTCTCCCTTTCCAGTAAGGGCAGGAGCATGATTATCTAAGTTTCTTTTTTTTTTTTTTTTAAGAAAAAGCTTTTGTTCTTTCTCATTTAGTTACAATGGAAATTAAAATAGAACCTTAAAAATTAGGAACACAGTCAATTTCAATGTCATGACCCAAGCAAATAGTGGAACATAAATCAGATGTCTCATTGGACAATCTGTGACTGTGGTTCACTTCCATTTAAATTTGGGGAAAACAAATGAATGGCTGTTGAGGTTAGGCGTGGGAAGCAGTGATTAGTAATGGGATAAAACGACTCTGAGTGACATTAACTTGGATCACATATTTAGCTTCTACTTTGATTTTACTCTCTGGTTTTTTAATTAATCTAAATTAACTGTCAGAATTGCATTTCTCAGTGTGGAAAACAATGGTGAAGAGGTGTTTGTATTTTATAATGGACCATTATTTATAAGAATTTGACAGAAATTTATAGAATTTGCTTTATCAGAAAGCACTTGTGTATATCATTTAGGTTTCTAACACTTTTTGTCAGCTTTTTTGTAATCTGAATTGGGAGCCTAAATGGAAGGCAATAATAGCAGGAGAAAAAAAATAGGTGAAATTGTTGCCTATTTCTTCAATATAGTGCAACAACTGTCTTTCATTTTACTTTGTCTTATCAAACACTTTTGGGCATCACGGGTACTTATTGGACATCACAGGTACCTAGGCCTCAAGAAGCTTATAGTTTAACAGAGTTTTTCCCAACCTTGACTCTACTGATATTTTGAGTCAGCTAATTCTTTGTGACGGGAGCTGGCCTGTGCATTGTGAGGTGTTTAGCAGCATCCCTGGCCTTGACGCACCAGCAGCCAGTAGAACTAACCCCACTCCATTTTCCTGTCATGACAACCAAAAATGTCTTGATACGGTTAAACGTCTCACGTAACTGTGTGTGTGTTAGTCGCTCGGTCATGTCTGTCTCTTTGTGACCCCATGGATTGTAGTCTGCCAGGCTCCTAAGTCCAAGGAATTTTCCAGGCAAGAATGCTGGAGTGGATAGCCATTCCCTACTCCAGGGGATCTCCTCAACCCAGGGATCTAACCTAGGTCTCCTGCATTGCAGGTGGATTCTTTACTGTCTGAGCCACCAGGGAAGCCCATGGGGCAGAAACCAGATCACCCCACTTCAGAACCGCTGGTTTGACTCAGTGCATCTTGCTGTAGAAACTCAGCAGCATCCTGTGCCATTCCAGATTTTCAGTTACTTATGTTAATTCCTAGTTTTGGAAAGGAAGGTGAAGGTGAAATTGCTCAGTCATGTCCGACTCTTTGTGACCCCATGGACTGTAGCCTACCAGGCTTCTCCGTCCATGGGATTCTCCAGGCAAGAATACTGGAGTGGGTTACCATTTCCTTCTCCCGGGGATCTTCCCGACCCAGGGATCGAACTCGGGTCTCCCGCATTGCAGGCAGACGCTTTAACCTCTGAGCCATCATTTTCAAATGCCTCGAAGTGATTTTTTTAAAATTCTAGGCCAGGGAAGAATTATTAATCATGTGTAGGGAAGTGTATAGGTGTAGCAGTGTTTTCTTTATCATTGTTACTACCATTTTACAAAGAAAATGCAGCCCTGGAACCTGTGAGCTGAAGGAAGACCCAAACTGAGATCTCAGGAGTGAGCAAGCAGGGCGAGGATTGCTTTCAGTAAGCTCCTGGTATTGCCTGTGGTAACAGAACCCGGTGAGACCATGGAAGCTTTAAGGGTTAATACAATTGTTGCAGTCTTCAGTGTAGAGGATATAGGAGATTTTTATAGATCAGTTTTGAAGTGGAGTTGCTTTGTCCCATTTCTCCCCCACCTGCCTTCTCCCTTTTTCTTCCTCTTGCCTCTGCTTGTTTAGGAGCAGCTCTTTTGCTTGGAAAACCTGTTGCTCATCTACACAATAACTGATGAGATAGAAAATGATGCTCTTCTCTCCAGATAATGCATGGTAGTTATCTACCAAAAAAGTGCTGTGTTATCTGTACAAAACTGCAGTGACCTGGGGCAGCTGATGCTTCGGGAGTTGTGCAGTGCATAACTGGTGCAGCAGTACACGGTGGCCACGTTTGAGCAATTTCTTTCACTCCCGTGACCTGGATGCTGCTGGTTCTTCCGTTTCTGAACCCAGACCAAATTTTTTCCTGGAACATGACACCTGCATGCCCAGCTGCCTTTTGGACATTTCCTTTCAAAAAAACCCTGGAGCATCTCAAATGTAATATATGCAAAATCAGATTACTGTTGTTTTCTCCCAGCTTGCTTTTCCTTAAATATAGGAGTCATCTTAGACTCTGTGTGTGTGTGTGTGTGTGTGTGTATAAAACCATCACAAGCCTTGAGTCCTCCCCATATAATTCCTGAATCCTGTGATCTTCATTCTGCCCACCCCCCGCACAAACACACCCCTTATTTCGATTTCCATCTCTCATCTGGAGCCCAGGCCCTTGGAGTCATCTCCTAAGGGTCTCTTCTGGTGGCACACCCCTTCCTGCACCTTTCAACCAGACAGTTAAATCTGATCTTGTCACCCTCAGGGTTTTCTGATTCCTTCTCTTACCCAGTCCCCTCCCCCTCCAGCCTTGTTTGTAAACTTAACCCTTTTTCCCCAAATCTCCTGATCTGCTCAGGGCAGGCTGTGTTCCAGGCACTGGACATTCCGCAGTGAAGAATACAGGGCGTGTTCTCCTGGAGCTTACTTTCTAGAGGGCTGAGCTGTTTGCAGTTCTGTGAACACTCTGTGCCAGGGAAACCTCTGCTCCTCCCCTTCTCTGGGGTGCCCACTGTGGCCAGTCTGCCCAGAGAGTCCTGCTGCAGCTTCACGATCTGCCACGGCCTCACCATCTCCAGTAGAGTCCCCATTCCTTTTTATGTCATCTTTGCATCCTGTCCTTCAAGATTCCTCTCAAGCAGAGCCTAGCCTCGCCAGGCTTTGTGCTTCTAGCATCTTCGATAGTGCCCAGCACACAATAGTTGCTTAATAATTGCTTATTGAATGAAAGGTATACAAGTGTGGGCACCTTTTGGGTCATGTCCTTCAATTGTATCCTATATTTTCTTCCTCTCTTTGCTCAGGCTCTTTCCTCTGCTCAGAATATCTACCCCTACACCCCACCCACCCCTTGTAAGTCACTCACTCTGTCCTTTAAAATGTCCTTATTGTGAATCCTTTCAGATCCTTCTCCTTAGTTACCTTTTCACAGAACTTCCCCCCCTCCCCCCCAACTATTTCAGTAGTGTTTGTCCAGTTAGTGCTGGGAACCTGCCATTCACTAGAAGTCATGCTGGGTTTTAGGGCTATGAGGATGAGAAAGACTGGTCCCAGTCTTCAAGGAACACGCAGCGTAACAGGAGACGGCATTTTGTTCGTGCTTGCTCAGCAGATGGCTGTCCCGATGCAGGAGGCCAGCCCCTTCCACGTGGCTGTGCTGGTGTCACCGTACTGTAACTCGCAGAAGGGAAAAGCAGGCATGGCGTAGCCAGGCCTGCTCTGACAGCCTTGCCCCGGAGTGACACATACCATTACTCTCACACCCCCTTGACAAAGACAGGTCACAAGTTCTCAGCTGAAGCAAGAACAGCTGAGACTTGTGGTCTCACTGGGTGCCCTGGAAGAAGAGACGGGGTTTTGGTAGACATCTGGCAATCCCAGCCACACCTCTCACTATGCTGGTCACAAACTGGGTTATCATTAGTTGCCTGCATGAGTTTCTTCTCTCTGTCTAGAACATGTTTTAACCCCCAATATTTGCGAGACTTGCCCCCTCATTTCTTTTAAATCTAATTCTCATCTGAAAGATCTTCCAAGTGTAAGGCCATCCGGTCTAGAGAGGCTCCCCGGCTTCTTCACTGTTTTTTTTCTTCCCTGTAGAGCCTCTGTCAAGCACACTAGATTTATACATACACACATATGTATAAATATATATATATAGTTTGTGTATATGTATACATTATATATATGTGGTATGTGTATATGTATACATTGTATATATGTGTGTGTGTGTGTTGTATAAAATATTCCTTACCATTAACATCACCTGGGAAACCCACATATGGGCTTCCCAGGCGGTGCTAATGGTAAAGAATCCGCCTGCCAATGCAAGGGACATAAGAGATTCAGGTTCCATCCCTGAGTTGGGAAGATCCCCTGGAGGAGGGCACGGCAACCCACTCCAGTATTATTGCCAGGAGAATCCATTGGACAGAAAAGCCTGAATGGGCTGCAGTCATGGGGTTGCAGAGAGTCACACAGAACTGAGCATCTGAGCATCCCATACATATAATTTATCGTTTACATTTATATATAATTTGTTATTGTTATATATAATACATATTACATGTAGTTTTAATATTTGTCTTCCCCATGTCACTCCCTAAAAGTATAAGGGCCTTGAGGGCACAAAGTGTGTTGGCTCACAGCTGTATCTGCAGAACCTAGAATAGTGCCTGACACATTCAAGGATTATGAACTCCTTGAAGACATTCGCATTTCAGAATTATATAGTGATACTGCCTTTTGCTGGACATGCCTTGATGACACATACTGAACAAAGTATTGAAGCCCCTGTCCTCCTAGAGCATATCGTTTATTCAGTATCTCTTTCACCTTCTGCTAAGCATTTACAAGTATTTATATTTGTGGAGTGAAAAAAAATCATTAACAGCATGCTTAGGAAAAAAATCTCCCTGTGGTAAATATATTATTTAATTTTAGAAACTCATGGCAATTGAAGTGAAATACTGTGCAGATCATGAGAAAAAAACTTGGATGAAAATCTGTGCCCTGCTCTAGCCTTTGAAAAAGTCTGCCTCTAAGTCAGTCTCTTCATTGCTAATAATACCACCAGTTGGAGGACACTTGAATAAAGAGGCATTTGTCACCAAATGGTAAGTTAGCAGCATGTCTTGTTATCTGGGTGGAACACATAGTCATTAAGTGGCATTTGGACTGAATCTGATTAGAATTTAGAATCGACTTGGGGACAAGCAGAAGTATGCTTCTATTTAGAAAAATTGCTTTTTTCCACCTCAAATGTTTTGAATTATAAAAAGATTAACATTAATTTTTAAGGGAATGGCTTTGAAAGGATGGTTGTATGTTGGTGGAAATTCTTCAGGGAAGTCACATCTCAAGAGAGGGAAGCACAGAAATAGCTCAATACAGTCAATTCATTTTACTTTGAAGAAAAAAATAACTGAAAGTGCTGGTTGGTTTTCTGTAAGCTGTAACAGTTGGTTGACTCAAATTTTTACTTCCTACCAATTGTGAAAATTCGGGCTCAATTTGAAGAGTGCCTGAATGTTCCAATTCTGTACCAAGATACTAAGGCTAAGGAATATAGCTGTGGCTTGTGTGTGGTTAAAGTTTCAGCAAATGCAGAAAAGTTTTTGGAGCTAGTTACAACGTTTTGAAGTATTTCCAACTAGTTGTTATGAAAGTAATTCAAGCAAAATCAGTATCTAAGGATAGTGAAAAACTGCTTTAAAAGTGTTCAAGAAAATAGTGTGTATATAATTTAGCATGTATAAAGTCTTAAAGGCTCTTGTGAACTCCTATTCAGCAATTTATATATTACCCTATTTTAATTTATATTTATAAATTCTCTTTCCTTTTTGGATAAGGACAGGAATAAATAAGGATAGATATAAATTCTGCCCCCTTTCAGTATAACATTGCCTCATTAGACCATTAATACCAGCCACACATTTTGAATATCTGCTCATGTTTAGCCATTTGCGTTGTATTTAAACTTATCCTATACAATTCTCAAATTTGAGACACTTGGGAGATTCTAGGCTGTTAGACATTTTACCAAAACAGTGATGCCCTTTTGTTGTAGAGAGTGTAGAAGACACACGGTCTTACTGTTTTTACTGATGCTGTCTGAATTCTTGAAGAGCTGTTTCCATCTGTGGGCTGCTGCTTGGTACTGGGGGAAGGGGACACCCCAGCCAGAAAGAATAGAGGTTTGGGGCAAAGAGGCATGGGTTAGAATTCTGCTCTGACATTCCTAGAGGAAGTTACTTCCCCCTGCTGATTCTGTGTCATTGTTAGTTAAGTGGGGATATTTCCAGGACCTACTCCTTGGGGTCCTGGGAGACTGAATAAGAAAACATACAGTTCGGTTCAGTTCAGTCGCTCAGTCGTGTCCGACTCTTTGCGACCCCATGAATCGCACCATGCCAGGCCTCCCTGTCCATCACCAACACCCGGAGTTTACCCAAACTCATGTCCATCGAGTTGGTGATGCCATCCAGCCATCTCATGCTCTGTCGTCCCCTTCTCCTCCTGCCCCCAATTCCTCCCAGCATCAGAGTCTTTTCCAATGAGTCAACTCTTCGCATGAGGTGGCCAAAGTACTGGAGTTTCAGCTTCAGCATCAGTCCTTCCAAAGAAATCCCAGGACTGATCTCCTTTAGAATGGACTGGTTGGATCTCCTTGCAGTCCAAGGGCCTCTCAAGAGTCTTCTCCAACACCACAGTTCAAAAGCATCAATTCTTCGGCGCTCAGCCTTCTTCACAGTCCAACTCTCACATCCATACATGACCACTGGAGAAACCATAGCCTTGACTAGACAGACCTTTGTTGGCAAAGTAATGTCTCTGCTTTTGAATATGCTATCTAGGTTGGTCATAACTTTCCTTCCAAGGAGTAAGTGTCTTTTAATTTCATGGCTGCAATCACCATCTGCAGTGATTTTGGAGCCCAAAAAAGTAAAGTCTGACACTGTTTCCACTGTTTCCCCATCTATTTGCCATGAAGTGATGGGACCAGATGCCATGATCTTAGTTTTCTGAATGTTGAGCTTTAAGCCAACTTTTTCACTCTCCTCTTTTACTTTCATCAAGAGGCTTTTTAGTTCCTCTTCACTTTCTGCCATAAGGGTGGTGTCATCTGCATATCTGAGGTTATTGATATTTCTCCCGGCAATCTTGATTCCAGCTGTGCTTCTTCCAGTCCAGCGTTTCTCATGATGTACTCTGCATATAAGTTAAATAAACAGGGTGACAATATACAGCCTTGATGTACTCCTTTTCCTATTTGGAACCAGTCTGTTGTTCCATGTCCAGTTCTAACTGTTGCTTCCTGACTCGCATACAGGTTTCTCAAGAGGCAGGTCAGATGGTCTGATATTCCCTTCTCTTTCAGAATACAGAGACCTAGCAAAGGGTAAGCAGGAACTCTGGGCCTTGCTTCTGTCCTGTGGCTAAAGAAAAGGAATGAAAGTTTTCTATTTGTTGTCTAAATGATGGTCTGACAAATCTTGCATTCTCTCAAGACTCTGGTCTATTGCAATCAGATCAGCTTGCCCATGAAGCTGGATACACGTGGACAGGTGATCCTAAACACAGAAGGCTAAGGCAGAAGCTAGAAAAAGCTGAAACTAAACATCAGAATTCAAAGACTGCCTACTGGAGAGTTCACATGATTGGTGGCGGGGCGGGGCGGGTGGCAGTTTGAAAGCCACTTTGGAATAGCCTGCATATGTTAATCAGCAGCCTCAAAGCTGAGTTGGTAGAGACCTCTCAAGTTGACCCACTTTAAAAGCCCCCGCCGGGCCTGTGCTCTGGCAGCAGTGCACTGGTCCTCTTTCTGCAACTTTTTAAAAAACTTTCTGCTTAATAAGCTCAGTTCTGTGTTCAGTGTGGGCTGACTTTGTCAGCCAGGAGATTGAGATCCTGGGGCAATGCAAAACATAAATTTTAATTGCTAGTTTTCATTAAAAATAACTTTTTGAAGACTTTTTTTGAGCTTTTTAGTTTTTTAGTCTTATACTCCAGTAGAATTTGACATGCTTTTAATGTTTCAGTGGCTTTTTAATATTACATAGTTATAGAATAGTATTCTAGTAGCAAAATATTTTAGAGAAGCTTATTTTTCTTTTAAGTTGATTATGCTCAGTTCTCTGAGAAAAACATACTTTTTATTTTTATTAGTCTTTTTTTTTTTTTTTTTCCAAACTGCTATGTTTCTAAAACTGATACTTGAGTGATCAATAAAATAGCCTCAATGGCAAAGAGGATTCTAAGGCTGATTCCTGTGTTCTATTCAGGGACTTAACTGGCTACAAGGTTTGGGTAAATAAAACCCTTCGTCAGCCACATTCAAGGATGGACATAATACTGTATAACTGCTACATTATAACCATGGTTAGAATGGCTAGGAAGGGAGATGATTTCTTTCAGTATTCATTAAATTAAATCTAATTAATATTTTGGAGTGCCATGCCAAACCTTCTATCTACATACGTATTTGGGTTTTTTTTTAATTCTACTTTTGGACTCTGGGAGAAGGCGAGGGTGGGATGATTTGAGAGAATAGCATTGAAACATGTATATTATCATATGTGAAACAGATCGCCAATCCAGATTCAGTGTATGAAGCAGGGTGCTCAGGGCTGGTACACTGGGATGACCCTGAGGGATAGGATGGGGAGAGAGGTTGGAGGGGGGTTCAGGATGGGGAACACATGTACACCCATGGCTGATTTATGTGAATGTATGGCAAAAACTGCCACAATATTGTAAAGTAATTAGCTTCCAATTAAAATTTAAAAAAAATTATGTTTAGTGAAATTAAAGAAGAATGAATAAATTTGAGTAAAAAAAAAAAAAATGTTAGGTTTTTCACCATGTACTGATGATCCCAGCTGTTTGGCTGTTCAGTCCTCAGAGGATCAGCTCAGAAGGACCCCTGTGTCCTGATTCTTGACTGAAAAAGTTCCTGTTCTTATCTGCAGTGACTGATCCACAATTTATGAAGAAATATTCCCAAAGTCCTATAACTCTTCCTTCCAAATTAAAGTCAGTAATCATATATGTGGGGTGCATAGCAATGAGAAAATATACTCTTTGTAAGCTTTTTTTTCTCCCAGATAAAAGCACATGTTAAACCCTCCCACCCCAACTTTTTAACTATAAACTTAGATAGAGAAGTGAAAAAGTTAGGTAGAAATCTGGGCTTCCCAGGTGGCACTAGTGGTAAAGAATTAGCCTACCAATGCAGGAGACCCCAGTTTGATCCCTGGGTTGGGAAGATCCTCTAGAGTAGGAAATGGATCCAATATCCTTGCTTAGAAAATCCTACGGGCAAAGAAGCCTAGCAGGCTACAGTCCATGGGGCTGCAAAGAGTCGGACCAGACTAAACACAAGATAGAAGTCTATCTGCCTAAATAAATAAAAATAATACCTAGTTGTTAACTCTATGGGATGGGTAGATGGACAGTGTCAGGAAGCTAAGAATCCTGCAAGTCCTGGGTGCCATAGTGGGAGGCACAGCTTGCCAGAGGAGGCTTTTATAGGAACTGTATTAAGAGCTCTGGTAACACTGCCTTCAGAGCTATGTTTTCCAAAATTAGACCATGACACCTACTCTCAGGGGATGCCCCCTCCCCACCTCCATCCCTTCAAAGTTTTCTGGTTGAAGAAGGTTAGAAGATGATGCAAAAAAATACCATCCTTTTCACTGCACGTTGGATTAGAGACTTGAAGATGTTCACCCACAAAGGAGCCTATTTTACCTTGACGTTACTAAGCTTGCCAAGAGATTTTGGCACAGAACATCTGCAACACACACCCACATTTGATTCTTCTCCATAATAGCTTTGTGGAGCTGGCAGCCCTGCAGCTACTTTGTGCAGGAAGTTGGGAGATGCCTGCTAAATTTAACAATATAAGAGATACCACTGCTTCCTGAGAGGGAAGTACATAATAACAAGGTCATCTTATTTTTTTTTTAAGGCCCTGTTGTGTGGCGTATGGGATCTTAGTTCCCCAGCCAGGGACTGAACCAGTGCCCCCTGCACTGACAGTGTGGAGTCTTAACCACTGGACCCCCAGGAAAGTCCAAGGAGCTCATGTTTGTCTTCCTTCTTGGGATGATTTTGTTAGAATCTCATGTTCTCATTCAACCTAGAACAGCAGCCTTCTGTACAACAATGAAAACAACCTTTAACAGGTCGGCAGAGCTTTCATCAGCATATTTCAGTCTTGTCTGTGGGTATAAGGAAACTGAAACATCAAGCTCAATCAGTTTTAAAAACAAACCTTAAGTTTTTAGAGTTTTAGGTTTACGAAAAAAAAAAAAAAATGCAAAGGTAGTATTTTATAAAGAGTTAGTTCCCTTTGTTCCACACCCAGCTTCTCATTATTAACATCTTAAGTGCTACTATCATACATTCGTTACAGTTAATGAATGGATATCAATGCATTGTTATGAACTAAAGTCCACATTTTATTCAGATTTCCTTAGTTTTTACCTTATGTCTTTTTTTTTTTTTTTTGCCAAGATCTCATCCCAGGAGACCACGTTACAATTAATCATCATGATTTCTTTGGCTCCTCGTCTGTGAACGTTTCTTAGACTTTGATTTTGATGACCTTGATGGTCTTGAGTTGCTTCTCAAAGCTCTTTGGGTATTTTGTAGGATTTATCTGATGTTTTTCTTACGATTCCACTAGGGTTACAGTTTTTGAGGGAAGATCACAGAAGTAAAGTGCTGTTGTCGTATCAATGGTACCTACTGGTATCAGTGTGACTTCCCACTGTGGATGTGGCCTTGGCACTTGGCTGGTGAAAGGGCTGTCGTGTCTCTCCACTGTAAAGTTACTCTTCACCCCCTGCATTCCCCTCTATTCTTATTGGAAAGAAGTCACTGTATAAAACCTGTACTTAAGGAATAGGGTTGTACCATTGTGGGAAGAGTTTGTACCATACTTTACTTTGGAGTCTACATATGTTATTTGGAATTCTTAAATATGCATATATTATCACACATTATTTGGGGTTCTTAAATGTATTTCTAAGTGTGTGGCTTTGAAAACTACTTGGGTGGTAGAATGGTTACTGTTGAACTCATCATAGGTACCTACAAACTTGTTTTGATAAACACTTTATTCTAACTAAGAGGGAAGGATAGGTTTCCCAGATTGAAGCCACCCAGCCTCGATCAGAGGATTTGTGTCACTGCCAGTGTGTGTTCTCAGTAGCATGCCAGAAGTTCCAGATGCTGCCCTCTCTCCTTTTCTGTGTCAAGATTTAATCCTGTTTGTGCATTTTCTTCTGCTTCAGTTGCGTTGGTGTCACGTTTGGAACCCACAGACATGTTTGTGCATATGTTACTGTCAAGTGTGGACTGTTTAGGAAAAGGCTATGATGACAAAACTTACTGTTTCAACATCTTTATGTGTTTTAAGGGCATTTCCATCAAAGACGGCCTTTTGTGTCTATTAATTGCTTTGACTTTAGTTATCCCCAGTAAGAGAATATAATTAGAGATTTTTCTGTGTAATCAACTTTCATATTACTTCATATTTGACATTTATGCACATTTTAATATGTCATTGTGGGGATCATTTTGCTTCTTAGTTCTTTCAAAATATTGGTGTAATTTTTAACTATTTTAGAATAGCCATTTCACTTTTTGATAAGTATGAACTTGGTGAGAATTGGAAATTTCTTTCTAACATAGAAGTGTGTGTGTGTGTATATATATATGTATATTTTATATGTATATTTCATTATCTTAATGTAGCTATTAAAGATGAAAAAGAAAAAAATGTAAAATGTTTAATATTAATATATCTTCCCGACCCAGGGATTAAACCCACGTCTCCTGCATCTGCTGCATTGGCAGGTGGGTTCTTTACCACTAGCACCACCCAGGAAGCCTATATATACATACATACATATATACATATATATACATATACATATAAAGATGAATAATATTTTCTTTAGCAAAGAATGAAACAATGATAATATTTGGACTTTAAGAGATGATTTCTCTTAAGGTAGTGATTCACAGATGCTCTTTCAACCCAGCAATTTTATTTCTAAAAAAGAAATGCCCTACTGCTATTCATAGAAGAAGAAATGGGTTAATAGAAATAGTTTTTCAGTGTCAAGTTTTTATCTTGTTAGCTTAAGCATTTGGCGTCAGCCTCCACATACCTGTTAAATATTGGTAGACATGAATAAGTTGTGAAAGAATATGAACAGAAAAACTCAGACAGCCAATGAGTTCAATAACTGTCTATTAATTTTGTTTAACACATGAGTTTAGGCTGTGGTTTTACATGGCATTCATATTCTGCCTCTTCTGCCAGAAAAATTGCTCCTGGTTCATCAGCAGCAGCAAAGTATTTCAGTATTTCATGTTGTTCCTCAGTGGGCCGCATGGCTGTTAGGTGCACCATCATTGGAGAAGTTGGAGACCCACTGCCCTGGTGAATAAGAGGCAATTAGGGAACCTCTGGGAGCTTCCTGAGACAGGAAGGCATGGGTCATCCTAAAGTTGTGTAATAATTGTTTGTATATCCTTCTGCAGGAAGAAAAGAATTGGCTTTCCCACCCACAGTTTTGGCATAAAATGTCTGTATCTCAGGCCAAGGTTGTGTGTAAGGATTATGAAGTCCCCAGTGGGTTGAGTTGTAGGTGGAAATACCAGTTCAGTGCTGGAGAGCCATTCTCCACTGGGGGTGGGTGTGTGTGTGTGTGTGCGTGCGTGCGTGCGTGCGTGCGTGCAAGTGCCTGAAGTGTTTTTCCAATCTTTTTACAGGAAGGAAAAAAATGAATTTATAGAGTTGCTTCTTTCCCCTAGTAACATCCTAACAGTGTGGTAGATCTTTTTTAATTTAAAAAGGGTGGGTTAGACTACTGAGAAGCTGTTAGCTTATTGTTTGATCGTCAGCATTGTGTTGATACTGATGATGGTGGTGAGTAAAGCAAGATATGTGAAAGCAGTCTTTAAACATAGTTTGTATTCTATTTAATTTCAAGCTAATTCTTAATTTTTATCTACTTATTTTTAAATCTACCTTTTAGCATAATACTTGGAAAAATTTTGATGTGCGGTCCCATTTATTCATTCAGCCAACTTGTTTTTGAACACCTATGTGCGAGGTGCTCTGTGGGGGAAACATGAGAGGAAATGGCATGTATGATCTCCGTTCTTGTGAAGCATACATTCTAGTAGGGGAAACAGCTGACAAAACAGCTACAAATACAATCAAGAGAGAGAATTTCAGGATGTGGTGAGGTGAAGGGGGAAAGCAAACAGCTAATGGAGTCAAGACTAGCAACGGTGGGCCAAAAAAGACTTCTCTGAGGAGATGTCATTTGAAATGAACCCCTAGGTCATGAAATAACGCATCTCTGTAAAGGAAAAGGAAGAGAGTTAATTAGCACAAGGGTTGAAATGGGAAATTCTGTGGTGTGGTCAAGGAGTTGAAAACAGACCTGTCTTACTGGAGTGAGTGGTGAGAAGTGAAGTTGGAGAGGTGGTAGGAAGGAGGACGTGGAGATCCTCACGGATCATGAAGTATGATGTGTCTACAGAAAAGTGACTGTAGTGATGAGTTTTCACAAATTGAATATAACTGTAACCAGCACGCAGATTGAAAAACCAACCATTTCCACTGGGACCATTGGGAAGCATCGTTTGGGACTATAGTTCATCCCTGTTGTTACTTGTGTGTATCGTCCAATTAAGTGTCAGGGTTTTGGTTTGATTTAAACTTGTACTTTTCTCAGGCTGTTTCTTTTATAACAACCCAATGCCTAAATGCTTTTAGCAGCACCCAGGGTATTTTTCTGTGGGATTTCATCATGAGAGTGAAAGTGTTAGTTGCTCAGTCATGTCCGACCCTTTGTGACCCCATGGACTGTAGCCCGCCAGACTCCTCTGTCCATGGGATTCTCGAGGCAGGAGTACTGGAGTGGGTTGCAATTCCTATCTCCAGGGTATCTTCCTGACCCAGGGATTGAGCCCGGGTCTCCTGCATTGCAGGCGGATTCTTTACCATCTGAGCCACCAGGGAAACCCATCATAGTGCCACATTTACACCCCACCCCCACCTGCCTTCACCATGAACATGGACATGGAATTATTTGGTAGCTAGCTATATGTTTTCCAAAAGTCTTTTTAGAAAGCTAGCATTATTCTATCAGAGGATTCTTGCTCAAAAATATTTGTGAATCTGCCCTTTGGGTCCAAGCTGAAATGTTTGTTTTCATTGGGAATTTATGTATGTTAACAGAGTTTATATTTTCTGTGGTAATGGAATTTTGAGGGATTGTTGCTTCATTATATTTATAATCTTACGTAAAAAGCCTGCAGGGGCATCTAACTGAATTTAAGCTAGAAATAACGATAATGCAGTAATTTCAGATAGTCATGTGTTCAAGATGAAGATTTTAAAGTGATGATTCCACAGTGAATTTTAATGGTTATTGTGTACAATGGTACTTACGGAACATCCGTTCAGTCACTAAATGAATATAACTAGTATGTTAGATTATGGATTTGTAATGTGAGATGAGAACTTTTAATAAGCTTTCCCTATAATGGTTTGTGCTACAAACACAAAGTATGAGACACAACCCTAAATCATAGCAGGGTTTTTGAAATCAATAGGCTCATGTTTCAAATCAAGATGAGTTTCAAATTTTTAAAAACACAGCTAAGAAGTTAAAAGGCAGTTACCTAACCAGATATTTTATATCCTTTGGGGATTTGGGATAAGATGTTTCTTTTTATAATGTAAAGAAAATTTTACTTTTGAAGGGATCAAGTATAAAATGGAATTGAAGTTACACTTTGAGAAAAACTTGTTGATTGTAAGACCCTGTTAGCATTTAACACATCACTGAAAATGCTTTCAACATTTTCTTTGGGAGACTTTTGGAGAAAAACTGGCTGATGTGTGAAATTTGGTTTGGTGTGGTCTTGTCCAAACTGGTGGTTAGTTATTTTGACCCCCTGATCTGGTGATTGCAAGAAACTTTCTGAAGACATCCCTAAAAATGTACAAATGCCTATTTCACCATTAAAGGTTCTTTTAGTAAAAGCATATAAATAAATTTTTTTAATGAAGTGAACCCATTCTTACGACATTTTGAAGCAGAAGCATATTATTATTTTCACTCTGTATCATTATCCTGTCTTTTATTTTTAAAAGCTCAATTCCCTCCCCACCTTCCCTCCCCCGCACCCCCCCCCCGCCCCGCCCGCCAATATCAAGGCAATGTGATTTAGATGGCCAATTTGGGAGAGACAAGATTCTTTTCATTTTCCTTTTCTGTAATACCACCACCTAGAGATAACAGTTTTCAAACTATCTACTACTTAATGCATTGTTTTCATTTCCAGATAAATTTGAGTGTTTTCGCCTTGGGGTTTTTTGTTGTTGTTGTTCCTCTTGGAGATTTTGGTTGGTCTTAAAATACTATTACATTGTTTCAGCTTTACTTAATTTACTCTTATTACTTTGGACAACAAATCAGATAATTTTACACTGCCAGTGTTATCTAGCAATATGTTTTGCTTACTAAAACGTTTTAAAGTGTTAACCCATTTAAAAAAGTTTTAAATATAAATGCGTATTAAATTAAATATTGAAAATACATGCTTGTATAAAGACCATTGTGCTGTTGACTATCCTTGTAGTGGCATCAAGTAACAATAAACGAGTCATTCGTTGTTTGAAATCTTCCATCTTACATGACAAACTTAAATTCTGGGTAGTTCTTGAGAGGTAAACCAGTTATAGGGAAGGGATGGAGAAGTCTAGAAGCTGAACTTACTGTGGTGATCCATGAAAGTGTTAGTTGCTCAGTCACGTCTGACTCTTTGTGACCCCATGGACTGTAGCCCTCTAGGCTCCACTGTCCATGGGATTCTCCAGGCAAGAATACTGGAGTGGGTTGCCATTTCCTTCTCCAGGGGATCTTTCTGACCCAGGGATCGATCTCAGGTCTTCTACATTATGGGCAGAGTCTTTACCATCTAAGCCACTGGAGTGAAGGATGCAGAAGTCTAGAAGCTCAGCTTACTGTGGTGATCTGTGAAAGTGTTAGTTGCTCAGTTGTGTCCAATTCTTTGTGACCCCATGGACTGTAGTCTGCCATGCTCCTCTGTCCATGGGATTCTCCAGGCAAGAATACTGGAGTGGGTTGCCATTTCCTTCTCCAGGGTACTTCATGAGTTTGGAGTTTATTAGCGCATATGCTTGAAAAGTGCTTCAGCCACAGCTGCATCCAATGAACAGACCACGTCATAAGGGATCCGTCCATTTCTTGGCTTCATTTTCTCTTGGGTTGATTCCATTCTTCATCAGGCTACCCCCATATGGTTTCAAGATGGCCACCAGCAGCTCCTGGCATCTTTCCCACTAGTTTAAAAACCCAAGCAAATGAGAGTTTCTCTTGCCAAATGCTTGAGTAGAAGTCCCGGTATTGAGTCTCCCTGAACTAGCTTTGATCGCTTGCTATTTTCAAACCAATCATTGTGGTAAGGCAGGTGGAATGCTGTGATTACCAGTGTTGGATCACATCCCTCCCATCTCACCCAGTGTGTTGCCCCAACGAAGATCAGGATGATGTAACTAGAAGAGAAGAAACAGACTCTAAGCAGGAAGAAAAACCCCTGGCTGTCTGATATCAGTAAAGAGTAAAGTCTAGTTCCCCTCAAACCTTTCGCTGGATGCCATGTGACTTAGCATATAACCGTACGTGGACTTCTTTTTCCACCATTGCTTCATTGCACTGGTTTTGTTCAGATGAAAAACAAACTTCTACTGTTTTAAAATTTCCTTTCAGCACTAAGCAGGTCCTAAATAACTGACCCCAAATCCTTCACTGATTATCAGTCTCTGAAGTAGACTTAAGTAGAATTCAGTAGGAAATGTTGAAATCATTGTTTAGTTTTGGTTTTTGGTGTTTGAGAGAAATCCAACTTAAATCACTTAACTCCCTAAGTGGGCAGATTATTATTATTATTATTTTGCCACAAGGATGTGGAAGAATTTTCCCTACAAATGTATTTAATACTGTAAAAAGCAACAGATTTGGACTGAGAATAGTAACCTGAGGTTCATATGATTTCTGAGAGGGTATGGAGGACTTTTTGGGTGTCTGTGAACCCTCTATTTTTTTTTTTAATTTTATTTTATTTTTAAACTTTACAATATTGTATTAGTTTTGCCAAATATCGAAATGAATCTGCCACAGGTATACCTGTGTTCCCCATCCTGAACCCTCCTCCCTCCTCCCTCCCCATACCCTCCCTCTGGGTCGTCCCAGTGCACCAGCCCCAAGCATCCAGTATCGTGCATCGAACCTGGACTGGCGACTCGTTTCATACATGATATTATACATGTTTCAATGCCATTCTCCCAAATCTCCCCATCCTCTCCCTCTCCCACAGAGTCTGTGAACCCTCTAAAATCCTAGCAAATTTTTATGTGTGCACACATCTGTACCTGTGTGCAACTTCCTTGAGAGAGCGTGCATAGCTTTTAGTAGATCCTTAAAGGGGGATCCCTAAACCCACAGAAAGTTCAGGACCCAGGAATGAAAATATCTTACACTGATAGTTGCTGACTTTACCGAGGTTAAGCAACGTCTTGTGTGGGGGAGAACTTAAAGGAATGGAGACTCTAAAGGACTTCAGGCTTTAGGATGGACTGTTCACTTGTGTTAATAAGTTCAGTCTGTACAAGGTTCAAGTGAAATATATTATGGATGAACCTGTAATAAAATGGGCCTCCTCAGTGCTGCAGTGCCATGGTTCATGACAGGGAACGTGCTGCCAGCTGATTTTGGCTCAGGGCTCTGGAGCAGGTACAGGCCGCCTCTCCTCGTTAGGAGGTAAAGGGAAAGTGATAAAATGCATTACTTTGCTCTCGTAGGGCTTCCCTGATGGTTCAGATGGTAAAGAATCCACCTGCATTGTGGGAGACCCAGGTTCCATCCCTGGATTGGGAACATCCCCTGCAGGAGGGCATTGAAACCCACTCCAGTATTCTTGCCTGGAGAATCCCATGGACAGAGGAGCCTGGTGAGCTATGGTCCAGGGGGTCACAGAGAGTCAGACACGTCTGAAGGCACTTAGCACACACGCTCTCACAAGCTGTTTATGACAAGAGATTAATAAAAGCGTGAGAAGCATCCTTTGGCAGGGTGAGGAGGGAGGCCTGGGTGGCAGTTAACATCAGTGGCGAATCCCCTCGGCATTTCTTTGTGAGAAAGAAGGAGGGGTGAGCCTCAGGTTTCACTTCACCCAGTCAGGGCTGCTGTTACGCTTGTCCATTTTGGTTTTTCCCTCCAGACTCAAGTTGGCCCAGTGAGTCTCAGCTTCGGCCTTGTGTCTGTGGGGCTGCCAGGAGCCAGGTGCGAGCCTTCCTAGCTCACATACAGGGCATTCTGTGTTCACATCACTGACGTCAGTCTTTTCAGTTTTGAATGACATAACATAACATACATACATACATAACATAACATACATAAACATCAGATATTGAGAGTCTGGTGGAAGGATTCAGACTCTCATATTTTGTGAAGGAATGAAAGTTCTCCCAGACAGTCCAGTGGATTCGGGTGAAGGAGTTCCCTGTGGCAATGTAGTGCCGTGTGGGTTGGTTTGTTTTCCTCAACTCTTGAGGCCATTTGGTTTTCATGTCTCCCTCTGTCCCCACCCGGACCCTGTGAGTCCTGGTGTCAGTGACTTTACAGCCAGCATGCACAGAGCCTTTTGCTAATTAATGGCTTAAAACTCTTTTGACAATGACCTATAGTATAATATAACAAGGTATATTTTACAGCATGATCCAGTGTGTACCTGTATAAATGTGCATAGTATTGTTGTTGTTCAGTCACTAAGTCAGATCCGACTCTCTGCTACTCCATGGACTTGTGGCATGCCAAGCTTCCCTGTCCTCCACTATCTCTTAGAGTTTACTCCGTTTCATGTCCATTGAGTCAGTGATGCTATCTAACCATCTCATCCTCTGCTGGCTCCTTCTCCTCTTGCCCTCAATGTTTCCCAGCATCAGGGTCTTTTCCAGTGAGTTGGCTCTTCACATCAGGTGGCTGAAGTATTGGAGCTTTGGCAGCAGTCCTTCCAATAAATATTCAGAGTTGATAAATGTGTGTGTAGATATATCTAAAAAGGTTTCAGAAAGTAATATTTACTCTTATACACTGTGCTCTAACACTATTTTCTATGCCATGGAGGGAAATACTGCTGATCTCCTCTCATTGAATCAATTTCATGACTCGCTAATAATAGTTTGCTACCTGTACTTGGAAAGCTACCTTTCCCAGGGAGGTGCTGTGGTGTATCTCAGGGCACCACCGAGCAGTTGAGTCTCTGTGTGGCACAGCAGAACCAACTTGTGTATTGGCAGTAGCACTTGTGATCTCTTAGAGGCAGTAGGCATAACAGTTAAGTGAGAATGTTCCAGTTAGAGTGTTCCGTTCGTTCTTGGCTTTATGACATTACCATTTGTCTTTGTTGTTGGGTAAGTTTCTTAACCTGAGTTGGTTTCTGTATATTTAAAAGAGAGATAATAAGAAAAAATTTAGCATAAGCACGTAGTAATGTTTAACAAATGTTTGCTGTGAATGTTGTCAATATTCTAGTTCAGTATTTACATGGACTCTTAGTTGGCATGCATTTTCCTTCTTCCCTTTGGAATAATTTATATTGAGCCCATTTAGAGTGTGTGACTTAGGTGTAGGGATAAACCCTATGTTCCAAAGTGTGGGTTATAAGCCACGTAGTTAAATGGAAACAATATATTGCAACCATTTACACCTTGAATGAGTCAGGGCTGCTTTCAATTACAAGTAACAGAAACCCCAATCAAACTGGCTTCAGCGAAAACAGGAAATTATCGATTCACATAACGGAAAAGTCTAGGTGTATTGCTTTCGGTGTTGGCTGTATCCAGCTGTTGTGACAATGTCAGAAGTGTCTTTCTCTCCCTCTCTTGCTCTGCCTTTCCCTGTTGGCTTCATTTTCAGGCACGCTTGCCCCAAGCAGTGGCAGAAACAGCCACCAGCTGCTCTGGTTTTATATATCTCGGTAGCAAAAAGAGAAAGTCTCCTTTGTGGTTTTGACTTAGTGCTACTCTGATGGGCCTTGACTTGGATTATTACTTGAAAATGCAAGTCCATGAGCCCGAAGCACAGTGAGGCCAAACGATACTAAAACATCAGAGTTTGGAACAGAGAAAGGTTTATTACAGGGCCATGCAAGATGAGTGGCTCATGCCTTAAGAACCCCAAACTCCCTGAAAGCTTTCAGCAAGGCCCTTTTACAGGAAAAGTGAGGGAGGAGCATGGTGAGTTGTTGCAGACTTTTTGGTGTCAGATTGATTGTTCTTGAAGTCGAGTCATGATCAAGTAACAATGCTCTTGTAACTCTCTACCAAACGAATGTTACTGTCTGTTCTGACAAGGAAGGGCAAGATCCCAAGACACAGCTTTACCCTACAAGGTCCTTATCTGGACTAAGAGGAGACAGATCTCAGCAGGTCCCTCAGATCCCCAGACCCTGCCCAATTGTCATCGCTCAGGGAACCAGGCACCCAGGACTCAACTCCTCAGGTCTCCCAAACATTGGTGACCAGGTCTCTCAGACTGTGATCTAGGCAGATGGCTGCTGCTGCAAAGTTACAGAGACAGGGATGGGGGAGATGTTCACTGCCGCCTCAAGGTCCAGGCCCAATCAGTGGGTGACCTTGGCAAGAGCTTTGGGGCTCTAAGGGACCCAGTCCCCCATCCTGTTCCCTGGCATCCCCCCCCCAAGTTTACCCACTGGCCTAAGGCCAGGTGAGCTGGAGAGCCTTGGGCAGAAGGCCAGGATTCACCTCTTACCTCACTCCTCCCCTGATGACCAATGGCTGAATTGCCTCACTAATGGTCCTCTCATTGAGAGTTGGTTGTTTATGGGTGGGGCCCACTGTGGCACTGCCCACTGGCTGAGCAGGACCACTAATGGTCACCCATAGACAGTTGGTAGCTTGTGGGTGGGGCCCATTGTGATGCTGACCAATGGTTGAGCAGGACCCTAGTTGCCTAGTAACCGTGCAAAGTAATGATGCACAGCAATGGCTGCATGCTAAACTCGCCTTGCTCTATTAAAGGATGGACTCTGGTCACCCCTCTGACTTTCCGACACCTCAGTCACTGAGTCAAGGTGGGCAGTGGTACCTGCCTGCCCCACTCAAACCACACAGGAATAACAGGGCAGGGCTGCTGCGTGGGGAAATCACAACAGGTGTGCACTCTGCACCTCTACCACTCCTTCTTGGAATGTAGGACTTTTTGCATAAGATATTGTGTTTGACTAATCCAGCTGAGAGTAGTGTTATCACTTACTTCTCATTCCAAACTACCTTTTTGTTTCCACTTGTTATAGTACAGCTATGTAGGAAGATGAGCCATCCCTTCTTTTTTGATTACTGCTAAGAAAAAAAAGTCTTTCCCAGCCATCCAGTCTTCTTTGTTGCTGCTTAGAAGTTATCATGTCCTTCTGTCTTATTTTATGCCTCCCTCTCTCATATGCTTTCCCAAGCTTTTAGCACTTGTTGCTCTCATGGCAAACAAGCAAATACAGATATGTGACACCCCCTTTCCTCAGTGGTCACCCCCTTTAATTTTGTAATCTGGCCAGTCTGAGGGTCAGATTGTGTTTGCCGTACCCTTTTCAGCCCTGGCTGTGAGTGAGGATCACTGTTTGCCAGACTCCATGAGGCTGGGCCTCTGAGTTGTTGGACAGCCCCTGATTTAGTGCCTGTACCTGCATGCATGAATGCATACACACACACACACACACACACACACACACACACACACACGTGCACACAGACACAGATGGGGCCAGAGACATTGGGCACTGTGGACACTGGGGCTCCAGATGGTGAACTGTGTCTGCCAGGTTGTGTAAGAGAATTGTGGGTCTGGAGCCAGTGAAGTTGAGGTCATAGCCCAGAGCCTTTCATCTGCCATGGGCAAGATACGTTTAGCCCACTAATTAAATTAGAAATAAGGTAGGCACTCGTTTATTTTTTATTGTGTTAAAATACATGTAAACTTTACCATCTTAACCATTTAAGTGCCCAGTTCAGTGATATATTTAGACTGTTATGGAGCCATCACCACCATCCATTCCCTTCAAGCTTTGCATCTTGTAAAACTAAAACTGTGTGCCTGTTAAACATAACTTTCCATTCTCCCCTCCCTCTAGCCCCTGATAGCCACCATTGAACTTTGTGTCTCGATCATTTTGACTTTTTTAAGTACCTCTTATAATTGGAATCATGCAATATTTATCTTTTTGCAACTGGCTTGCTTCACTTAGCATAATGTCTTCAAGGTTCACCCATGATGTAGCGTATTAGAGAATTTCCTTCCTTTTTAAGGCTGCGTAGTGCTCATTGTATGCGTATACTACATTTTGCTTAGCCATTGATCCATTGATAGACACTTGGGTTGCTTCTATGTTTTAGCTATTGTGAATAATGTTGCAATCAATCAATATTACTGTACAAATATATCTTTGAGACCCTGCTTTCAGTCCTTTTGGGTATATATCCAGAAATGGAATTGTTGGGTTGTATGGTAACACATTATTTTTTTTTTTTTGAGGAACCTCCATCCTGCTTTCTGCAGCAGCTGTACCATTTTGCATTCCCACCAGCAGTGCAAAAGGGTTCAGATTGCTTCACATCCTTGTCAGCACTTGTCGTTTTCTGTTTTTTTGATAATAGCCACCCTTTTGGGTGTGAGATGGTATCTCATTGTAGTTTTGATCTACATTTCCCCAATGATTAGTGATGTGGAACATCTTTCCATGCTCTTATTGGCCATTTGTACATCTTCTTTGGAGGGATGTCTATTCAAATTCTTTTGCAATTATTTGCATTCCTTTATTTTTAAAGCTCAATATTGTGCTCTAATATTTTATGACTGTGTAGGATAGATAAGCCAAATGTTGAGAAGTACAGATGTACACAAATACATGAATTTACTTATTCCCAAAGTGTTACTTTCGGGGCAAAATTAGGAAGTTCCGTAAAAACATTTAAAAACTCTTTTTAAAGTCACAAAGTTTTTATGTGTAAGTTTATACATAAGTGTATGTAAAACATAAGTATATTAAATATCAGACAAGTAACAGATGTGACCTGGATGTATTATATACTGGGAGCTTTGTAACTCCTGGCACGTCCACTTGTGTGAAAACACATTCACACACACAGTTGCTGCCCTGTTGTCAAACTCAGAAGAACCGGTCACTAGTTAACTTGGAGAGTTGATTAAAACGATGAGGATACAGAAAAGCTGACACATATTTGACATGTTTTATTTTAAATGAGAAAATTTATAAGCAGCATGTTGATTAGCATTTTGATTTTTTCCTAGCTATTAATTTACACATGGTGACCCTGATAATATTTTCCCAGTGCTCTGTCACTTGGTATAAAATTTGGAGTACCAAAAATTTTCTAATGTTGGCTCAAGGCCTTTTCCTAGAAGAAGGATCCTCAGACTGTAGTGTCTGTTATATAAACTCAGCCATAATCTATTGCCTACATCTCCCACTTATATTTCTTTAAGGCAGACCTAGGGTTTAGCATTCCTTGCAAAGGTAATCTACGTTCAGGATTCTTCTAGACTTTTTCCAGTCTTTAAGAATTCTCTCTTGCACATCTAATTCACCAGCAGAATTTTTCATGATTTGCCTTCACTGAGCCTTTACAAGGTATTTAATTTTGTTTTTAGAGAAATGACTCATTTTTGACGTTCATAGTTAACCGCTTTTACATGGTGCTTGGAGAGTATAAATGCGAAGCAAATGCAATTGGCACAGAACGGAAGCCCAGTTCACCTGGCATGAGCACACAGCTCTGTCGGTGGGAGCAAATGTGAGCAGGTGTGTTGGCGCTCTGGCCACTGGTGACTGACACTCGTGTGGGAGTCGCCGTGTGTTCTGAGCTCTTCACGTGGACTGACTCATTTACTCTTCCCAGACCCCATTGGGTAAGGCCCTGTTGTTTCTTTATTCCAGATGGGGAGAATGATGCACAGAGAGGCTGCGAGATTTGCCTAAGAGTAGCCTTCTAACTGCCAGCTTTCAACCTGCCTTAGTCATTTAGTTTTGGAAAAGGAATGAGAACATTTTACATGGAGGTCAATTAAGTGCAGGGAAGGTGAGCAAGAGTGCAGCTGTGTAGAGATATTTGTCCCTTAAACAGAAACCCCGTCATAACACATAAAGCCTTCCAAAACATTCTCCACAGTGTCCTAAAATTAGAATCTAGGCTTCTAGAGGTAGAAATGACCTACATAATCACTTATCCCGTCGCCTGCATATCCCGACTGGGTAACCAAGGCCCAAAAGGGTGAGATGACTTGCTTTACAAGGATCCAACTAGTTAGTGACAGGTTCTTTGTGAAATTAAGCTTCCTGGCTTGCTCCACATTTTCTTCCAGGAGAAAGGGATGCATGCCTTCCTGAGAGAAACATTCAGGAAATGAGTCAGAGCCTGCCAAGGGAGGAGGAAGGTTGGTAGATAGGGACACCTTAGTCACATCTGTCTCAAGCCAGTGCAGAGCTTTTACCAGAGACTCTTAGGGCTGGAAAGGGTCTAGTGATGCAGTTTTATCCATCCTGTCTAGAAAAGGAAAGAATGAGGCCAGCTGAGCATCGCCAAAGCAGATGATTCTCTCGCCCCTTGAGAGAGCTGAGCCTCAGAGAGGTAAATTCGTTATCCAGAATCACACCACCAGAAGGGAGTGGAAGCTGGGTGTGGACCTCTTCCCGATAAAGCTGAGGCCCAGGGTCTTTGTGATGCCCCTCATGGGGCAGGGCAGTTATGTGACAACAGGTTCTCTTGGCAAGAATTTCTTATAAAAGCTACTCCTAAATGTCTCTTTAATTTCAATCTATATCCTTCTGAATTGCTTCTCGGCTGTTTGGCTAAGATCAGTGTGTATATCCTTCTGCAGTCCTCAGTAACAATGAAAGCAATTGGTCATAGTATTTGGGTAATAATCTTTATATATATATTTTAAATTGGGATATAAAGAGCAATTTATATATAATTTATATACAATTAATTCCTGTATAAAGAACAATTGTATACATTTAAGGTGTACAGTATGATGAGTTGATACACACATGCATTGTAAAATGGTTTTAAGGCTTTTTCTCTGTTATTGAACTTTTAAAAATTGAAGTATAATCAACTTTTAACGCTGTTAGTTCTTGGGGCATATCACAGTGATGTGATATTTCTATATGTTTCACGATGATCACCACGATAAGGCTCGTTATCATCTGTCATCATACAAAGCTCTTACAACACTGCTGACTTATTCCCCTTGCTGTACCTTCACCCCCGTGACTCACTTACTCTGTAACTTGAAATTTGTTCTTCTTCATCTGCCTCACCAATTCTACTCATCTCCCCCACCCCAACCCTTCTGACAACCACCTGTTTTTCCTCTGTTTCTATGACTCTGTTTTGTTATGTTTGTTCATTTGTTTTGTTTTTAGATTCCACATATAAGTGAAATCATATGGTATTTGTCTGTCTGCCTTATTTAACTAAGCATAATACCCTTGAGATCCATCTATGTTGTCACAGATGGGAAGATTTCATTCTTTATTATAGCTGTGTAATACTAAATTTTATATATATACACAAGCAAACGCACACTCGCTACATATTCTGTAACTACATCTACTGATGGTTGCTTCCATGTCTTGGCTGTTGAAAATAACGCTGCAGTGAACACAGGGATGTGTGTGTGTGTGTATATATATATATCTTTTTGAATTAGTGTTTTTGTTTTCTTCAGAAAAAATGCCCCAAAGTGGAATTGCTGGGACATATGGTAGTTCTAGCTTTAGTTTTTGAGGAAGCTTCATGCTGTTCTCCTAGTGACTGCACCAAAGTACATTCCCACCAACAGTGCATGAGCGTTCCCTTTTCTCCACATCCTTGTCAATACTTGTTATTTCTTGTCTTTTTGCTGGTAGCCATTCTGATGGGTGTGAGGTGATACCTCATTATGGGCTTGATGATATTTTGTGAGTGAAATTGCACCTTGGATATTTTTGAGTCTGCTTGAAGGGGGAAGGAAGGCCAGTTAGCAGTGTCTGGGCGCTAGTCAAATCTTAAGGTGGAGGGAGTCTCCTTCAGGTCGCCACTGCTCGTGTTCACACCTGTTGTGTAGCATCTCCAGCAGGCCTGTGCTGGGTAGCTTCCAGTCCAGGAGTAAGGGATGTATGACAAAGGGAACTCGCCACCTTAGACAGCCGACTCCATCTTCAGCCAGGAAGTCACACTCACATATAATCTTTTACAGGATGAAGCTTTTTAAAACAGTACTTTAGATTTATGTTTACAAAAATAGTTCATGTTTAACATGGAAACTTGGAGAACTGAAGAAAGCTCAAGGAAGAATATGAAAACCTATGCATACTGGTTATCTTTTGCTATATAACAAATTACCCAAAGCTTAGCAGCTTAGAATGACTAAGTCTTATTTCATATTATTGGAGAGTCAGGATTCTGGGAGTGGCTTAGCTGGCTCAGTGGCTCAGTTCTCTCATGGAGTGCAGTCATCTGGAGGTTTGACTGGGGCCGGTGCGGCTGTTTTCAGACTCACTCAGGTGTGTGCTGGCAGGAAGCTTCAGTTCTTGCCACTCCTTTCCCTTGGGCTGCTCACGGTATTGGCTCCTCTCTGCACCAAGTTGATCTGGGAGAAAGAAGCTTGCACTGGGGGGTGACCAAGATAGAAGCCAGACTCGCTTATAAGCTTGTCTTAAAAATGGCCTTCCATCGCCTGTGTTGAATTCTGTCAGTCACGTAACCAGCCCAGGTATGATGTCGTAGGATGGACTAGCTGAAGCTGTGAATACCAGCCAGTGGGGATCGCCGGAGGCCACCACAAGGCTGCATACCAAACGAGGCTGCATACCATTGTTTGTCAATTAAAATTTTGTTAGAATAAATTACGTATGTTTTTACTCACTGGTCTTTCCATTTCCCTAAAGAGTATTACAAAATAGAAAAGATCACTTGGGAAAAGAACATCCGAAGGGAACACAGTGTAGAGGGATGAAGGCACCGATGAACTGTTGAGGGCACTCCCATCCTTGAGACACTTGCTGCTTTTATTCTGAGTCTGCAGTACTGAGCTGTGTGTAGTCTGGGGAGAGGGGAGTGATGGGAGCGGCATGAATGGAAGGATCTGGACAAGCCTTGATCCTGAGGTCGTTCGTGTGTTGGGAAACTGAAGAGTCCTGCTGCCTCGGAGATGGGATGAGGACTTTAGGATTCTGTCCAGGCTGAAACGTGGAGAGAGTCTTGGCCCCTGGACCCCATTCACTCTCCTGTTTTGGATACAGTATAAGCAGCAGAGATTTGTAATAGATATTCCAATTTTTAGAAATAATTATTTGGAGAAAAATATGTAGGCACTTCAGTCATAAATGTATAGAAAGTGACTTAAAAGTTTTTTTGGGGGAAAGAATTTTATGAAAAACAGTGTACTGAGATTTAATAGGAAATTGTAACATCTGGATAGGCAATAATGTTCTATAACCCCTTCCCCCAGCTATTAAGTCACACAGATAATACAGGAAACTCACGGGTACACAGTAGGTAGTACACACTTATAGATGTGACATTTTAAAATCACACATGCAGAGCGTTAAAAAGAAACGCACATACCTGTATAGTGTTTTGGTGAATCGTGGTATTACAAAAGCAAACTGTAATACGAGTACATTTAAATGAATTCTTTTATAGTCAAAGGAAATTTGCAAGTAAAAATTGGCACAAAAAAAATAGCACAATAGAATACATTTGAATAAATACCTGCATAGGCAGTCATAGGACATGTTGATAAAAATTTCAAAATAAACTGATACAAGTGTAACAAAATATGAATTTTGAAGGAATTCCTAGGTTACGCGTTCAAGAGAAGCTAATACTTCACTGAATGGTAGTGTGCGCGGACAAAGTAACAGCAGGGAAACCGCGTTAGTTTCCCCAGGGTGGCTCGAGCCTAGTGTCTAGGACTGCTCGTCTGCTGCTTTGGGTTGCGTGTTACACCAGTCATACAGCTGTGAATCCTAGAGGTTGGGAGGTGAGGAGATACCCAGACCCGGCCTCTGGTCAGCACAGTGGTCCGTGGCTCCCTCCCCGCCCATTTGGGGACCCTTTGGCAGACTAGGAGCTAAAACAGCAAACTCGTGTGACCTCCCCACCCTGCATGCCTCAGCCAGAGGCGACTCCTGGGTTTCTTCCTCTCAGGCCAGACCTGTTGGTGGCCCTGGGTGGACAGCAGGCAGGACAGCCACAGAGTAGCTACCGCTGCTCCAGGGCTGGACCCTGGGAGCTGAAGTGCCCAGAGGCATTGTTTTGAAAATGGAGCAACTTCATGACCAGCAGTTGGCTCTGGAGCCCTTTACACATCCTCCGTTTCAGGCCTGGAGCTCTGTGAGTCCCATGACGGATCCAGATGTGGTCCCCATCAGAGAGTCTGAGGAACCTGAGACTTCCCATGGGCATGTTTTCTCCTGTTGCTGCTTACGCTTTAGAAGATTCTCTGTCGGGCATTGAGCTGAGCCCCTTGCAGGCGGCCACACACCCCATCTTGTCCTGCATTCAGCTGGAACCCTGCGTGGAGCATGTGAGAAGGCAGACCCTGACACCTCTCCCTGGGGAGCAGTGCTGTGTGTAATAACAGAGTCACAGGGAAGATGGAGCCAGGGCCCGGTGACAGGATGCCGGGGGACGTGGCTGCAGATGGGAGCCACGGCTAGGCTTGTTGCGTGCGGGGTCCTCACAGACTCCCGGCAGGGAGAGGCTGTGTTGCAGACCCGAATGTTGGCTCGTTCATTGGCCAACCCTGGGTGGCTGACAAGGACTTTGTGGGGAACACAGGGTTTGGCAGCAGAAAGATCTAAAATGAGTTATATAACCTCATTTGCACCTTAGTGTCCTTATCTGTAAAATGGGGCACCTGCCCAAGGGAATCACGGTGAGGATTGGATTAGGTCATGTGCTGGGAGGCACTAGGGTCATTGCTGGTACGTAGTGAGGGTTTAGTAATCCTGGTTGAAAATATAAACGTGTAATCCTGTGTGAATCTAATAACCTCTTTATGCTGTGCTAAGTTGCTTCAGTCATGTCTGACTCTGCAACCCTGTGGACTGTAGCCCACCAGGCTCCTCTGTCTGTGGAATTCTCTAGGCAAGAATACTGGAGTGGGGTGCCATTTCCTTCTCCAGGGGATTTTCCTGACCCAGGGATCGAATGCGCATATCATGCCTCCTGCATTGGCAGGCAGGTTCTTTACCACTAGCGCCACCTGGGAAGCCCAAGAACATCTTTGCTGCTGCTGCTAAGTCGCTTCAGTCGTGTCTGATTCTGTGTGACCCCATAAACAGCAGCCCACCAGGCTCCCCCGTCCCTGGGATTTTCCAGGCGAGAGTACTGGAGTGGGGTACCATCGCCTTCTTCAAAGAACGTCTTTAGTTTACTATAAATGAAAGGACTGAACTCTGTTGGCTCTCAGTATCTCTTTCTCAGTTTGACTCCCCTCTCCTTCTCCCTAGGCCCAACCTCCACCCAGTCTCCTTGCCCCCACTCCTGTAGTGGGGCACAGGTAGAGAGGAGCAGAACTGGGAAGGTGGGAACAGCTGTGAGCTTAGGAAACCCTGGCCTTAAGCTGCTTCCTAAGGCTGTCTGCCTTCTGAACTTCAGTCTCCTCGGCTGTGTGATAGGTGGAGGCTAGCACTGTCTACTTCACAGGGTGGTGAGAATTCTTACTATATGGTCTGTAGTTCCTGGCACACACTGGTGACCAACATGAGGAAGCTGTTGTCACTGTGTCTTAATAATCAAAGGGACTTCCGTCCCCGGGCATCTGAGGCTGTGTCATGGGGTGTGCTTATGAGCCCTCTCTGCCCTGGACCTGTCTTCTGTCCCGGTCTCAATGGCCTCGTCAGCCTCTGGCAGCACACACCCTAAAGAGTGAGGGGATGGCTGGGTGAACCCGAGCCCATGCCTGAGGCTGGCGGCAGTCTCCAGCAGTCCTTTTCCCACCAGGCAGTCAGTGCGAGAGACTGCAGGAACCAACCACACTCTAGTTTTCTGACCAAAGCTGAGCTTTGTGTTTCCACGGCAGTGTGGACCTCTTTGCTGGAACATTCTCAGACTCTTCATCTTTAATTGCACCACTCCTTAGGGTCCTACTAGTGTTTGGACTCAAAGCCAGAAGGTTCTGATTTATCATAAATCTGTGTTCTTCTGACAGAATGATCTCTCTTGACCAAACAGGACAGGCAGGTTCCAGGGGAAGCTGGTTGCAGAAGTCCCAGTTCTTCTCCAGTGGTAATGTGGATGGGGTTCAGCCTCTGGAGTGGGATGCCTGGCTCCCTGCTCCAGGCCAGGCCACATATGTCTTCAGGTTCTACACTTGCACAGTGAAGGTGGTAATGGTGTTCACCTCAGAAGTTGTTTTGAAATGTCAGTGGGATCGTCCAGAGAAAGTGCTCACCTGTACCAGGGCCATTTCAGGGATTCAAGTAACTGTTAGCTCTTGTTTCTATTTATATCGGGCATATGATTTTTACACTCGCTCCCACATCTGGCAGTTTCTTACTCATCAGAAGTAATCATTTCAAATCCTAATATAGACCCTACCAGTTTGCAGGGCAAGTCTCTGGTCTTTGAGGGCACACCTCTCTTGGTTGAATGCGGAACCACCAAATAAAGATATCTAGTGGACAGTTAAAGATGTTAGCATCTTCTGGATCATGTGCTCAACCACATTATAAGATAATGCTTGGAGGCAAGGGCTGCACCTGCCTCTGTGTATTCTCAGTGTGTGAATGGGGGCCACGTGGTGATTGCAGTGGTCAGGAAACTTTTGCGGTTTAGAGCTTGGGGTCTGGTGTCCAAGGAAGGCTTCCTGGTTTCACATCCTGGCTTCACCACTGCCAATCTGACCGTGGTGACAGTGGGTGAGTCACTTAATTCAACTGTCTCCTCACCTGTTAAATGTAGATAAAGTACATTTTGCCCTGGGGTAATTGCAAAGATGCAATAAGATCAATGAGAAGCAGTCTGTACTGTGGTCACTCTGAACTGGCAGCAGTCAGCACCATCCTCCCATGCCCTGTGGGAGGCTGGGCAGGACCAGCCTGGCTTGTGCACCTTGCACTGTAGTTCATTGGTAGTGAGCATAGCTGGTAAATACACAATGGAAAAAAAAAAATGCCTGTTTCTCACTCTAGAAGTGATTGGATTAGATATCCAGTTAATACATAATCTCATTTATATGTGGAATCTGAAAAGTCAAACTGAAAAACAGTAGAATGGTGGTGGTCGCCGGGGCCTTAAGGGAGTGGAGGAGAGGAGATGTTGGTAAAGGGTACAAAGTTTCAGTTATTCGGGGTGACTAAGTCCTGCAGATCTAATGTACAGTAATGCAACTGTAGTTAATGATACTCTATGCTGCTACTGCTAAGTCACTTCAGTCGTGTCCGACTCTGTGTGACCCCATAGACGGCAGTCCCCCAAGCTCCCTCTTCCCTGGGATTCTCCAGGCAAGAACATTGGAGTGGGTTGCCATTTCCTTCTCCAGTGCATGAAAGTGAAAAGTGAAAGTGAAGTCGCTCAGTCGTATCCGACTCTCAGTGACCCCATGAACTGCAGCCTACTAGGCTCCTCCATCCATGGGATTTTCCAGGCAAGAGTACTGGAGTGGGGTGCCATTGCCTTCTCTGAATGATACTCTATAGTATGTATGAAATTTGCTGAGAGTAGATCTTAAGTGTTGTTAACATACAGATACATAAAAAGGTAACCCTTTGAGGTGATGGCTGTGTTAATGAGCTTGATTGTAATCATTTCACAAAGTATCAGAATATCACATTGTTGAGTAAAAAGTCTGTTTAAAGTGTACAATTATATCTCAGTAAAGCAGGAAAAATGCAAATCTCAATACCTTTGCAGTGCTACCTCTGAAGGACTTCCCAGCTGGCGCTAGTGGTAAAGAACCTGCCTGCCAACACAGGAGACGTAAGAGACTTGGGTTCAAACCCTGGGTCGGGAAGATCTTCTGGAGGAGGGCATGGCAACCCACTCCAGTATTCTTGCCTGGAGAATCCCACCAACAGAGGAGCCTGGCAGGCTACAGTCCATAGGTCAGAAAGAGTCAGACATGACTGAAGCGACTTAGCACATGCACACACAGACACATACATGCACACGCATGCTACCTCTGAAGTGAATAGGAGAGCTTTGCGGAGTTATCATGATGCCTCATTATAGTAATTGGCTGGCTTTGGGTTAAATATGAGGTCTGATTATCCCAATCTGCCCTCTGGGTTTTTTGCTATTTTATTCAACATTCTTTCATAAACAAGTGTTGTCTAGGTAAACATTTATGCAAGTCAAAACACCAGAACAGATTAAAGCTGGAACCAGGCAGGATGCTGCATCAATGTTTTAGTGGCAGCGAAAAACATCATCTGTTACATTTAATTATTGTAGCTAGTGTGAGTTCTGTTAGTTTGGTAGTGCTTGGAGTTGATTTCCAAATGTATTCGGGACTTTATACAAGTTTTCTGATTCTGCACGCTTAAGGAATATCTTAATAAAAGTAAATTAAGTCAATACTGAGAGTCAGAAATTTTTTCTTTTAAAGAGGGTCCATACTTCAGTCAAGAAACATTAGCTAGCTCATTCAGGGTGTGCAGGGCAGAGTCCTGTGCTCAGCTGGCTCTTTTGGTCTGCTGGACCCTCAGTACACATTCTCTGTCCAGCTCACACACTGGCCAGGGCAGTACTTTTACTGTCCTGGTTTCTCTGGGCATTGGGCGACTGGGTTATTCTGACTGTGTGGAGGGCTTTTTCGATTCTTGTGTGTGTGTGTGTGTGTTTTTTAATTCTTGTGTGTGGTTTTTAGCAGAAAAAGGGAAGCATATTTTTTCTCTTTTGCCACTCAATATACTCCTGCCTTCCATATTGTACTCATCAGATACAGCCATTTCTCTTCTCCCCCTGTTAAATGAGACAGACCATTGTTCTATCAACTGTTACTTCTTTGTCACATTTTTGTGTTAGGAAGTTGACCGTTGGCAGGTTCTCAGCACACACGCGTCCACCCCCACTCCCGTGACGATATCCAGACTTTCTCCAGCCTTTCTTTCCCTGGGCTCTGCGCTCTTTACAGATGACAGTCTGAGTCCTCACGGTTGTCCCCGGAGGTAGGATCAGATAGAGCATCTGAGTGTAAGAATAGAGGCCAGAGTGAGGGAGTCTGAGGAACGCAGTGGGTTACTTATTTTATGTCAGTATTTCTGCTTTCGGCCGACTTCTGCATTTGGACCTATTTTTGTATTTTCCTCAAAGAGTTTGTCAAGTGATAACACTCACCAACTTAATTACTGCAGGATGAAATAAAAGGTATACTGATGTAGCAGTTGAGAAATAAGAACCTTCACTCAAATCTTTTTAGGGTTATTAAGAAAGTGCAGTTTTAACTGTTGATTTTGGTGTGATTTTTTCCCCCCTAAGATTTGGAGCGTATTTAAATTGATCTTAAATTCTGAAACTGAACGATCAAAAGAAACCCCACTAATAATAATTGTCTAAAGTCTATTCAGTTTAGCTGTTTGAAGGTACAAGATTAATATGCCTAAAGCCAGGCTCTGATCATTTCATAGTTTTGTTTTGTTTCTTTTTAAATATTATGAGCTTTGAAGTCAAAAGACCTGGCTTCATTTTATGGGCTGGTTATATAATCTGTCTGATTCTCACTTTCTTCCTCTGAAATGGAGATAATAATACCCACTTCAAAGGAGGATTGTTGAAATTAAGTGAGATCGTGTATGTGAGATACTAAGCATAGTACATGTTGGCAAAACCTAAAAATAAAAAAAAGTGAAAAGCTAAAAACCTATAATGACCTCTTTGCCTTTAAAATATAAAATCTATATTCTTTGATAGTATGTTCTAGACCCTCTATAGTCTGGCCTACAGTGACCTCATTACCAAGTTATTATTTTCCAGCCAGACAGACACTTTCACTCTTCATTTTCCATAAAACTCTCAAACATTTTGACCAAGACCCTCAATAAGAAGTACATTTTACATATGAAACAGAAGTTTCATGAAGCAGTACTTCATCTTGCCACATGAAATACATTCTGTTCCCTATAGAACATGCTGGTCTGACCTGCTAAACTGATATCAGCAGGTTTTCAAACTTGCTGGTTGAAAACTCACAGATTAGGAAGACTCATCTCCATTTCTTGACAGTCTCACCCTCCCCTGATACCCATCTCCCCCCTCCCCACCATGTAATCTTCCCTCATCTTGGCAGCTGGTGGCCTTCTCTGAACTTACCGTTTTTTTCTCAATCTCATTTATGAAATTTACTGCAAATTGGTTTTTAGGTTAATTATTGACTTATCTCTGTGTCTAGATGGCAAATGCTTGGTCCCTGTGGTCATTTATCAGCCTGTGTGTAGCAGGAGTCCTGCCCGTTGCTCTGAGGTTCAGACTCCAAGGTGTTTGTTAAGAAATTGCCTGGTGTCTTGGCTGCTTCAGTCTTTTGGCTGCTTTGCTGACATTCGAAAGCCATTTGGGGTGGACTCGGGAGCAGCAGAAGCTTCTTGCCATGACTACTGCCTTGGATTCCTGTGTCTCTGGAAAAGAATGATACAGGTTGGCATCAGGGTTCCAGCTTCTAAATGGAGATTCTCAATTTCCTGTTTCCTGACATGACTTTGCTAGATCTGAGGTGCCTTTCAGCCCTAGCAGTGTGTGAGCAAAGATCAGTAACAGCCTCCTCTCTGATTAAGCACAGCCTGGTATCTTTAAACCTCAGGCCTTTGCAGCATGGAACAGATAATGATTTTAGCCTATGAGACCTGCATTTATGACATAAGACATTTTTAGATGTTTCCATGTGTAGATACACTGTTCTCTAGATCCTATATTGAGGGGACGGAGGAGCCTGGTGGGCTGCAGTCTGTGGGGTCGCTAGTCGGACACGACTGAGCAACTTCACTTTCACTTTTCACTTTCATGCATTGGAGAAGGAAATGGTAACCCACTCCATTGTTCTTGCCTGGAGAATCCCAGGGACGGGGGAGCCTGGTGGGCTGCCGTCTGTGGGGTCACGCAGAGTCGGACACGACTAAAGCGACTTAGCAGCAGCAGCATACGTAGTATTATTGATGTAGACCCTTTCATCTACCATAAAAAAATATTATATAAACCGTAATAGAGTATTTATATCTTAGCCATGCACCATTATCTCATGTTTGGAGCCCAGTTTTGAGATCCTGACTAATGATGAGATTTAGAGGCATGCAGGACCCATTTTATGTTTACACAGATTATCTACCCAAAGGTCGACCTCATTTAAAGGGACTGATTTAATTCAGGAAAGTTATTTTTCTCTTTTAAATCTAATTTAAGAAGCTTGTCTGAAATCATAATAGATAGCAGAGAACTGTTTGTGCAGCAATATAAACCAGCAGATCTAGACATGGTGACATCTTTCCACAGTGAAATGGACACAGCAGAAATATCTAGGGAATTATAGATTAAAAACAAATTACTTAACATCCAACGAAGCAGTGAAAAGGGAAGTAACACACAGCTAACTGCATAAAAAGCATCTAGTAGAAGTTACTGACGCACAGTTTTTATAATAACTTTGTTTTTTAAGAGGCTGATGGACCCTTAGGTTTTTACAGTAAATCTGTTCATCCATAGGCACGTTTTTCTCGTTTGAGCACCAGGCACTTGTAGGGACTTATGAAGTGAGCTTAGTTAAATTCAGCACTCAGAGAATTTTCACAGAAGCTTCCTTATTTTGATTCTTCCCCATCCAGTCTGCCATTTATCAGAGCTAAGATATATGTCAGAGGAAGCGGGATTTGTCTTAAAAGAGATTTGGAGGAAATCTTCCTTCAATATTTATAGTGCTTGACAAAGTCATGTTCACACGGATGTCAGTATGGAGATGAGAAAGTTAGAATCGGGTGGCTTATTTTACATTACTGGCTGAAAGCCTGTCTGATGGGATTGATGCGAGCACTAATTAATCACCCAGGGTCTCCTCATTCACTAATCACATTGCATGAAACTTCCTTGTTGGCTGAGACTCAAGGGCAAACCATGGGCGTCCAGCCAGCTTATTTTTCATAAGCGTTATGCTACCTTTATAAATTAGTGTGAACCTAATGTGTACTGTCAGCGGTTTACTTCCCCATGGCAACCCTCTCTGGTTAACCAGCTTTAAATGAAATCTTGTATTGAGAATGAGAAGAAGCTTCTTGAAAAACGGTGGGGGTGGGGAAGGAAGGTTTAAAATCTTCTTCATAATCTTTTTTTTTTCCCCACAATATATACATTTCAGTTCCAGTAAAAAATCTGCTAGATTGACCTAACACACAGATGACATGATCATTGCTTTTTGTTGTGAGCCTATATGACCTTTAAGGAAGAGACTTTTTCCATAACATTTTTAATTGCAATAATAATTTGTTCATTGGGTGCATACTATACACAGAACACTTCCCTTAACTCTGATCTTCTCACATCAGTCCTGTGAGGATGCTGTTACTACCACCATTTATGGGTGAGAAAACTGAGAGCTGTCAACTTGTCCAGGGTCACATCTATCTTGGCCAGGGCCCAGACTTGAACGATGGTTTGTCATCAAAGGCCATGCTCATTTGATTGTGTTACTATTCATGGCTCATCTGGTCCCTTTATACTATCCCTTTTAACTTGAGGAAAATGTGGTCTTAGTCTTTAAAAAGTATTCCTATTTCCATATTCAGTTTTTGCATTCATCTGGATTAATAAATCCTTTTAGAAGCATGTTACCTATAGCACATTGTTTTCTGTCTTCAAATCATTTTAATGTCTTGCAGCTTTGGCTCAGAGAACAAAAAAATTGTGGGCATCTTTAAATGAGAGGAAATAGGTACAGCTTATTCACACATCACTTACGCTGTTGTTCATCTTGAAATGGTTCCAGACAATTCCAACAGAAAAGGAAAATTCCAGAGTGCACATACACGGATAGTTTCCAAGGCAGTGCCTGTTGAGAACGCAGTCTTCCATCCTGAAGCTGTGAATGGTTCAGCTACAGCTTGTCCTGTATGTAAATTGATTTCCGAGAGTCTGTGTGTTAAACTCTTCTATGAAAGAACATATAAAAGAGTGATTTGTCAAAACCCACTTCCCCTATTAAAAATACCTAACTAGAGAGACTGGGTTGATATTTAGTGGTTTATATGGGCCCTGTGTTAAGCCAATACTTTCCTCCTTAGTATGCAGTGCTGATGTTCCTGGTTGAAAAGAATCCATTCCATTTCTTTTTATGGTTTCATGAAAAGTTGAAAAGGGGAAAAACTGAGCTGAACATACAGAATAAATAGCTAAATGGTGCCGGCAGCCTGCCCTTTGTTTTCAGATGTTCTCTCTCCCCATCCTTTGTGAGTCATTGAGCCAGTAGGACCTATCAAAGACGCCTCAGTGTATAGAACATTTTATGTGGGGCTTATTTGTCATCCACGGCAAAGGCCTAATTGCCTCCAGGCCTCCTTTCACATGATAATCAATGGATTTGTATCTCCTGGGTGTGCTCTATGTATTCTACATTCATCTCTCAAGATGTCTTAGATTGTGATCAAATATAAAGCATCAGAAAGATGCTGTCAATCCAGTAAAAACATTAAGGGCATTTAAAACATGTACGTGGAAATGTAAAAAGAGCTTGAGATGAAGGTACGTACTATTACTCTTTTTTGTGCATATTTAATTGGATCAAAATTACAACATCTGTGATAGCTATTAAGGCTACATGGCAATTCTAGGGTGTAGCAGGTTTCTCTTAGAACTTAGCATTTCAAAGGCCCACTGGGAGAAAATTGGACTCCTGTTTAATGTGAACTAGTGGTTCTCAAAGGTGACTTCATGGATGCCTTTGTTACTGATGTTATCAATAAGATTTCATTTTATACATCCTGAATTCTAACAAGAGGTCAGTATACTCTGAATATGGTTTCCTGTAGTGGTTTTGCCTAAGTGGGCTGGGAGGAGGCTGTGCAAGTGGGTGATGAGTGGGTGATGGAGGCGGAGAGCGTAGGTACCACCATTCCGATCATTGTATCTATAATGCCTGGAAAATTGGAGTTACATGCCCCTAGTGTTCTTTAATAATTATTTCTAACTAAGACACATGATTACTAAAATTCACCTGAAATATGCAGTTATTTTTTAGAAGAATTTTTAATACTTACAGTTAAATGAGAACATTTTTAAATGAAAGAATTATACATTGACTATAGCAAAAAAAATTCATTCAGTAAGGGAGTCACTTTTCCCCCCAGAAAATGTGTAAATGTCATTATATTTCTCTGAAAAGAAAGGATATATATGTATGTGTGTATTTGATTGTTTTTTTTTTTTTGCTGTGCCTCAAGGCTTCTGGTATCTTAGTTCCTCGACTAGGGATTGAACCCAGGGCCCTGGCAGCGGAAGTGCTGAGTCCTAACCACTGGACTGCCAGGAAATTCCAAAGAAAGGATATTTTATGGAATAAGCAAACATTTTTTTTTTAAAAAAGCATGCTCTGCTATTTGTGTGCTCAGTTGTGTCTGACTCTTTGCAGTCCCCTGGACTGTAGCCCACCAGGCTGCTCTGTCCATGGAATTTTCCAGACAAGAATACTGGAGTGCGTTGCCATTTCCTTCTCCAGGGGATCTTCCCGACTGAGGGATCAAACCTGCATCTCTCGTGTTTTCTGCACTGCAGGTAGATTCTTTACCTCTGTGCCTCCTGGGAAGCCCTTAAAAGGTATAACAAAAATTTAAAACACACAGATACACAGGCATAGGGAGTATTTGTATTAGCTTTTTTTTTTTAAAAAAAGAATACCAGAAATAACTCTGAGTTAATAGCTCCTCTGCCTCCTCAGCTCTGACCGAGCTGACTTCCAACATGGCAGACAAGGGCAAGCCTTGGGCACCAGGGAACAGTCTGTTGGGTGAGGGGAACACCAGCCCTCCTGTAAAACAGTACTACTAAATGTCAAGAGCTGTGAGGGAGCTGAGGTTGTATGCTACCCGCCAGCTAGCAAGTTACCTATCTCAGTGTCATAGATGCTGGCAGAGATGCCAGACTCCTGGGTCAGAGATACAGGACACAATATTAGTAGCCAGTGTATCAACATTCTTCACTCTTTCCCTGAGCCCTGGTTTCCACAGGGTGATGCAGAGCAGGCTAGCTGACACCTGTGCACATAATGAGCTGTGTTATAGGCTGGGAGCCCTGAATTGAGGGAACTCAAAACTTTTATAATGGGTTGCAAGTCTGCTGCAGCCTTTGCAACGTTTCTGGGAACACTGTCTCCGTCTTCTAAGGCTGTCTGCTATACACATCTCTTGAAAAGATAGTCTGTCACAAATGACTCACTTGTAATGCCAATCGATTCATAAGGAGTGCAGAAACTCAAGAAAATGATCTGCCAACATAAAATACTCTGGAAACAGACCCCAAATAAGCACAGATCCCATGAACAGCTCCTGTGCACTGACGTTTAAGGGCTGCATATGTTCCGACGACACAGCCAGTGGCAACAGCATGTGTCTCACTATAATTTTATCGGATGGGTGAAATGTGATATTTTAATTATATCCGGTATCCTTTTCAAAACGTCTTCCCTTCCCTCGTGTTGGTCACTGCAGTCCTATGTATCTAGAGCAGGAGTTGTTATTCTCCATCTATACTTGAGGAGACGGTTGTCCAGTGACTTGCCCAAATTCACACGCTAGTATGAAACCTGGGGTTTCCTGACACCCAGTCTGTTGGTCTTTGAGACCCATTGCCTAACTCTTTCCCTTTTGTATTTTACAAAGGCAGAGGCCATTACGGAGGTGAGCCCAGGCCAGTCCCAAGTTCCTTTGTGGTGGCCGCTGTCTCTCTCAGCTCATCTTGGGTCTTGCTCAGGCATCCTGCTGGGAATGTCTGGTGGTGGTGCCCATGGCCTCCAAGGCCAGGGACGAGTCTGAAATAAGGGAAGTGATTGTGTTGAATGTTTTCTTGTTGTTCTACGTTTTATTTCCAGTTTAGTTGAACACAAGCAGTCTCCACTGTGTCAGCTCTTTTGCTTAGCAGAGCAGACCTATTCTGCTTCCTAGTGGCTCAGATGGAAAAGAATCCACCTGCAATGCAGGAGACCTGGGTTTGATCCCTGGGTTGGGAAGATCCCCTGGAGAAGGAAATGGCAACCCACTCCAGTACTCTTGCCCAGAGAATCCCATGGACAGAGGAGCCTGGCGGGCTACAGTCCATGGGGTCACAAGAGTCGGACATGACTGACTCTTCACTTCAACATTTAATCACAAGTGGCAGACTTTTTATCTTTGCTTTTGGGGGCAGCTGTCTCTCTTGGTCTCCTGCCACCCCTCTGTCTACCTCTGTGATCCCCCCCTCCAGTTCCCTCTGTGCACTTCACCATGAATCTCACTGTCCTCTGGGATGATGCCGCGGCCCTCTTCTCTACAGACTCTTTACGTGGCCTTAACAATAACCACAGGAACAATTACTCATTGAGCATGTCCTGCGTGCCAGGCCCTTTTCAAAGCACATTACGTGCATTATTGCTTCCAGTCTCCCTCAGTGGCTCTTTGAGACGGATACTGCTGTCTCCACATTTGGAGAGGAAGAAATAGAGAACTGAGAGGGTCAGCTGTTTGTCCGAGGTCACACTGTAAGTGATGGAGCTGGATTTCTCACCTGAGTGTGCACTCTGGCCTCCTGGCCCTCATGTGACTATGCCAGGACACCTTAACTTGCATATCTGAGTCCATCTGAGTGGTAACGTGTCTGAAACTGATTTCACAAATGTATGTTTCTCCTAAAATCTTCTCCCTCACTCACATTCCTAACTTTGAGAAGGACAGTAGGCTATTAAGTTGCTTCAGCTAAAATCCTGGGAATTTTCATAGATTCCTCTTTCTTCCTCATCTCCCACCACTAATTCACTCATTCATTCAACAAATGTTTATTTAAGACCTACTGTGAATCACACATTGTTCTAAGTTTAGGGGGTACAGAAGGAGCTGGAAGAATCTCTGCTTCCATGGAGCAGTGTTTTCGTGGAAATCAGTATCCTCATTTTATGGATTTGGAAACTGAGGAATAGAGAGATTGAGTGACTTGCCCATATTGTCACGTATTTAGGGTGGAAACGAAGCGTTCTTGTTGAGAAAACCGTGATCTTGACCTTATACCCCATGCTTCCTGTCACCATGTCCTGCAGAATCTCCTCCTTCATCTTCTGTCTTCATCTTACTGCCACTGCCTCTGCCTTTCTAGGCTCGTGTCACTGTCACCAGAATTACTGCAGGAACCTCCTTACTCATCTCACCCGCAGTCTCACGTCCCTTCTTTTTATTATCTGTACTGTACTGGAATGATTTTTCCAAAATGCAGTCTGATCTTGTCACCATCTCATCAAAAATCCTTGGTTGGCTTCAAGTAGCTTGGTGGTGCCTTGGTCCCCAGGACACACACAGCCTACTTAGCAATGTCAGCCTTCACCGGGTACCACAGTTAGCTGGAGTGCTGGTTAAGACAGGGCTTGCAGGGCCCCATCCCCAGAGTTGCTGAGGAGGTAGGCCTGGGACCCCCTGAGAATCTGCATTTTTCCATTAGTCTGTGGAGCAGGACCCACACTGGGAGTCGCTGCTGGCCCGGGGCCTGGCCTGATGTCTCCGCTCCAGCCCAGGCAGCGTTTCTGGTTTCCTGAGAGACAGGCTGTTTCAGGCTTTGTTCCTTTTGCACGCACTGCTTCCTCTGCAGGAGACACTTCCTTTCTCCTTTCCTGTCACTTCCTAGGAAGCTTCCTCTGAGCCCCTGCCCCCACCCCGCCCCGCAGGGAGCCCAGGGCCTCCCCTCTGTCTCTGTGGCTCTGCATCTCCGGGCAGGTGCCACGCCATTCCCTGTGCTTGAGTCTTGGTTTTATTTACCTGTTCCCACTTTCCGCCCCTCGACAGCTAGCTCTTTAAGAGACCAACTGTTATGCTTGTGACCTTCCTGTCCCTGGCCTCTAGCATAGTGCCCTGGTGTATATAGAAACTATGTATTTATTGAGGGAATTGAAATACATAGTCCTACTTGTGCTTTTAAAAAAGAGTAATCCTATTTTAATTTTTCTCTGCATTTACCATTAAGCCTTGCCTCAGATGTTTCTTTAAAACTTTACGATGTTTCAATACAAAAACAGTGTACATGTGAGAGTCTTAAACTTTTGAAGCTGCCGTTCGCTGGAGCTGCACTGCTTGGCTGTTTAATGCAAACAGGAGCTTATTTCCACAAGGCTGATGTTTGTCTGCAGATAGCTTACTGCTCATACTTGTCATGTGAAATTCTTGAGTCCTTCAGTCCTCCTCAGCTTTCAGAACATCTGTGTGGTCTCTTCTTAGCCTTGGTTTTTATCTTATCAGAGAAGTATAGATGGAGTATCCAGGCAGTATAAGCCTGGCTTTGACTGATACAAAGATCAGTGGTCTGTAAACTTGCAGCCTCCGTGATTCCATCCAGAACTGCACGATCCCCTGTGTTCCTTTCTGTGTGCGTGCATTGCCTGAGAGAGTTCCTAGAGGAATATGGGCTATACGGCCTGCAGGCCCTCCCTGCCTTCCTCTCCCTGCCCATCTCGGATTACTGAGAAACTGAAATTGCACTAGTTTTTGCCAAAATGTTAAGCTCCAAACTCTTAACAAAGGAATTTGTGAATGAGAATGTCCCTGGATTGTAGACATTTCTTCAAGAGGTGCTCTGGCTGTCTCCTGGTGGAGTTCAAAGGCAGAGAGAGCCCTGCCCTCCTCTCTGGGAAAACAGGAGGAGAAAACACAGATCTATAATGCTTGGGAACCACGTCTCTGCCTGGGAACCGTTTCTGGGGTTCTGGCTGTGTCATTCTGCTTCCAAAATTCAATCAGCAAGCAGAAGGCAGCCCTTTCTCTGAGGAAGAACATGGCTGAATCACGTGTAGCTTCTCACATTAGGTCACAACAGCTTTCCCGGTAGTTCAGAGCCACCAGAGTCTGTCCTCAGCTATTGGGAAAAGCACCCTCCACCACATCATTGTTAGTCTCTGGAGCCCCATCGTGCTCATGCCTGTCCCACACACTTAACTGTTTATAGCAAGCTTGTCACAGACTAAGTGCGAGGGAAACTGGTCTCTTACTTCTGTCTTAGGACCCTCTTGGTAGCAAGTAACAGGAAGCTCCCAAAGTAACTTGAGTCAGGATGGGAGGAGGAGATGTACAGTAGGGACCCAGGGGCATCGCGTGGAACTCAGGATCAGGACGTGTGGCCGGGGTGCTGGGGATGAGGAGTGGAGAGTGGGCAGTAACAGAAGTCCCCCTTTTCTGTTTCTGTATCTGCATGCTCCCTCCAAGGCAGCCCGGTCTCTTCCAGCCTAAGGGAGACTGAAGCTGATAAAAATCACCATGTCCAACACTCGATTTCTGGGCAAGAGAGACTCTGGTCTCGTATTGAATAAATGGCTCTTTCTGAGATGCAGGCCTACTGCAGTCTGCTGTTCAGTCTACAGAGGGTGGAGAGGGGCTGGGCTCTCCTTTGCGTACATGACTGCAGGGGCCCACCCTTGAGGGGGGTGGCCAGTTTTCATAAAAGGGGGGTGTAGATGGAGATGTTGCCCCAGTCAATATTACTTATAATTATTTTAGATTTTTTTTTTTAATGTAGACCTTTTTGAAAGTCTTTTTTTGGATGTTACTTCTGTTTTATGTTTTGGTTTTTCGGCCATGCGACATATAGGGTCTTAACCTCCTGACCAGCTTTTGAACCCATACCCTCTGCATTGGAAGGCAAAGTCCCAACCTCTGGACTGCCAGAAAAGTCCCGATATTGGTTATAATTTATATTCCACATTCTTCCCCAAAGATTCCGTTTTTAAGAATGGATATAAAGGAACCAAAACAAATCATGAAGGGTATAAGGTAAAAGTGAAGAGTGATAAGGTTAGGGGGAAGGACAATGCACTGAGAAGCCCTGATGGGGAGAAACTTACTATCATGTGGGGTTTCAGAATTAGCAGGTTTTGAAGTTCTGACGCCAGTGACTCTCAGTATTCAAGAACGAGACTGACAAGACAAGAAAGAGGAAAGACTCGAGGTTAAACTCGGTCTCGGTATCCTGACTGGAGTGTGTTTCTTGTAAACGCGCAGGGGTACTTGTAGACGCTGTTCCTGGAAGGAGCCTCCCGCCTGCGCAGGGGAAGGAGATGATTCATTGGAGGCAGGTGTTCCTGCCCCTTAAATAGCACATGCCGTCCAGTTAATACAGCCCCCATCACTCCCAGAGTCTGACCTCGGGCCATGTGGCAACTTTTCAGCCCTGTGTGTGTAAATGTCAGGTAAGGGTCCACGTGTGAGAGGAGCAGCAGCTGAGAAGAGAGGGGCCGCTGGTCCCTGAACGAGGATGCTTCCTCATCCTTGGAGGAGGCAAGACTGCACCCAGAGGGAGCAGGAGTCATCCTGACCTGGCCTAGGTCTGGGGAGAGGCTGCTGCAGCTGAGAAAGGACTGAGGATGGGGAGGGAACAGACATGTAGGAAGTGCCAACTATTCTAGGCATGTCAGTCGAGTTCTGAGTCACCCAGTCCTTACGCTGTCACATTGACCCTGAAGTTGCTCTCTTTCCTCAGGGGCCCTTAGTATCTCTGTTTGACACATTAGGACCAGGGGGCTCTGGGAAATCAGGAAACCCTCCCGTGGTTCCTTCTGTCTCCAGGAGAAACCAGTCACCGCCATGGCCTTCAGAAACCAACCAGTGTGGCCCCTGTTCCTCCATTAAACCTGGACACCTTAGCTTAGGCCCTTAGCCAGGCTGCTGCTTTGCCTGGAACTCGGTTCCCTGACACCTACCAGCCAGCACCTTCACGTCCCTCGTGTCTTTGCTTACGTGACTGTCTTGGTGGAGACTTGCTCTGTCCGCCCCATTTCAGCGTCACAGCAGCTCACCCCTCCCTGGACCACACCTCACTCCCCCATGCTGCTCTCTTTTCCCTCAGTGTCTCTCGTCTTCTACAGCTGTACGTGATCTAACTCACATATGCTTCTTTTTAGTGTCTTTCGTTCCCCACATGGCCTGATGAGAATGTCAGCTGCAAGAGCAGGCACATTTGTCTGTTTCGCTTCCCAGTGATAATTATCCAGGGCCCCTAGAGGGCTACCTGGCTCATAGCAGATGCTCAGTAAATGTGTGCTGAACAAACAAGGAGCCTTTCCGAGGTCACGAAACCACAAGCCCAGCCAGAGCTGGGCTTCTTCCGGCTGCCTGTGTTCGGGCTGCATGAGGAGGCCACGAGGGCGAAGTGAAGTGAGAGGTTGACCCTGGCTCAGATGGGAAATATCCTGTTTACAAGTCTGTACTTGATCTGCCATGCCATCTTATCATAAGGATTCTGGACACTTTGTACAAACTGGGACATGGGGACCCAGTGGCAAAATTGGGATTGCCTTTCTGCGTATTGAATTTTCCACTAACCCGTGTTTATACTCTTCTGACATGGCAAGAATTCTGCCCAGAGGTGTTTTACTCCTGCATCAGCCCATGTTTGATAGAGACGATATAGATTTTGTTAACAGAAGTATTTAGCACACTTGTGTGGACTGCTCCGCTCATCCACCCCGCCAGACCTGGAGTCTGGGTCAGACTTAGGTGTCAGAAAAACATCTTCATAAAACATACACGTACTCCAGGAAAATACACCTCTTCTTTCCCTTTCCTCTCTTCTGTGCCAAAGGTTTTAAAATGCATCTCTCCTGTTTATTCAGGCACAGCTTATGATTTTTAAAAACAACGTCATCAGAATGATTAAGGAATAAAAGTTCTTTCCATTGTTATTTAGGATGATATTTTCCAGGTTCCAGTTAGGTGAGAAAATTGACCTGATTTTTATTTTCCCCTACTGTGTTTACCTTGCTGCATTGTTATTTCGAGTCTGTTCATAGGGTGCCAGACAGATGTCATTGTTGTTGTTTTTTAAGCAAAGAGGATCAAAAATGTCCATTTAAGAACTGCCTGTGGGGGGATAAAAAAGAATTGCCTGTGAACTTTAACATACAGATATGCATAACTGCTTCCTTTTGTGAGTAAAAGTTGTAGGAGGTGGTGGACATGTATACAGGTTTTAAATAATTTATTTTTTAAAAGTATGCAAGCTGAAACTTGCTTCAAAGAGAATTCAGAGAGCAGCCAAAATACCCATGAAAGAAAGCTGTCCTTCAGAAATGCTGCTACATCTCAAGCTAGTTATGAAATTGACACCCGAGCGTTATTTCTGTCAGAGAGGACATAAGATGGATTTAGAGGACCCATAGTCTCCATTTAAAAGATGTCAGAAACACAGGCATTATCCTTAATATTATACTTCCCTCTCCTTCAGCCTTAACCCCACGCCATCCTGTGACCATATCCAGGCATCTCTGAAGATATCAGTTTTATTTCTAAATGCTCTCGATTCCATGTGCTTCTTCAGTACATTTCAGTCCAGGATGCAGTTGGGTCTTATCTGCATGACCAAAGCTCGCTCCTCCTAGCTGCTGTGCATCTACTCTGAACTCTCAACTCATCTTTTCTGCAACTCGGGTCATTTTCCCAAAGACCAAATCTGATAAAAACCTGCTTTCTCACCCCATCTCAGCCAAGTACGTACATACAGCCCTGAATGTCTTCCTGTCACTCTTAGGGTGATGACTGGATTCCTTAAGGTGACGTACGAGACCCTGAGTAGGCTGGTCCTACTCATCTCTCATTGCACGCCTGCCATACCTCCCTGCTTCCCCCATTGTTTGTGCACCTGTCATACCGGTCACCTGTAGACCCTTTACTTGCTGTGCTTCTCTCACCCCAGGGCCTTTGCACATTCTCTTCCCTCTACCTGAATCACTCTGCCTTCTTTTCTATCCCAGTTAATGTCTTCTCATCTTGCAGACCTCAGTTCCTACGTCGCTTACTTAGGGAAGCCTTCCTGGACTGGCTTCCCCGGTGGTTCAGCAGTAAAGAATCCACCTGCCAGTACAGGAGATGTGGGTTCAGTCCCTGGGTTGGGAAGATCCCCTGGAGGAGGAAATGGCAACCCACTCCAGTATTCTTACCTGGAAAATTCCATGGACAGAGGAGCCTGGGGGGCTGCCATCTGGGATCATGAAGAGCCAGACACGAGTGAGCATACACGCACTTTCTGGACTACTATTCTCGGTCACATGTCCCTCTTATCATTTGTATTGGTCTTATGTTCTTCTCCTTTAGAGCACCGTCAAGGGTGATTTTGTCTTTTACACATTATTTGGTAAAGATGTATCTTTCTATCTAGACTTTAAGATCTCTGGAAACAGGGACTATGTCTGTTTTCTTACCTACATTTATCACAAGATAAAAGCAGTGCCTAGCACAAAGCAGGAACTTGAAAAATGTTTGTTGAAGGTTGTAGATAGATGAGTGAATGGCTTCTTGAAGCATCCGTTGTTGTACCAAGTAGCATAATGGAACATTGGTCCATTTCTGATATGTTGGGAGCTCAGCAAGGACAAAAACAACAGATGGAGGAAGAGGAAAGGGGGCAGGTGTGACCTTCCTGGCAGAGAAGCCCCATCGTCCTAGTCACATCACAGGGCCACTGTCCTCTCCAGCTTTTCTTGAGGATCAGCTCTGCTGGCTGTTGTTCTGCAAAGCCTGGTGGGCTTCCATCCACACGCTCCTCTCTGTTTCTACCCACGTGCTGTTCTCATTCCTAGTCAGGAAAACATGCTTTGCTTTGAATACCTAGAAATTAAAGAAGTACTTTTGAGTCTTAAAACATGAGTTTCAGTATAATTCTCCATCCTTTGTTTGGCTGAACAGACATTTTATGCACCTCAGCAAAGTATACTACTATAATAGTCTGGAGCTTGGACCGAGGAGTCAAGTTGCCTGAGCAGCCCAGCTCAGGCCCCTGTGTAATCTTGGGAGACTTACTCCATGTGTCCAAGTCTCAGTTTCCTTATCTATGAAATGGGGATAATATTTCTACTGCATGGTATTATCGTGGTATACTTTAGAACAGCATTGTCCAATAGTAATATAGTGCAAGCCACATATATAATTTAAATTAAATGTTCCACTAGCTATATTTTTAAAAAAATCTATTAAGTAAGCTTCATGGATACATTATACAGCACAGGGAAATATAGCCATGATTTTGTAACTTTAAACTGAGTATAATCTGTAAAAATATTGAATCACTATGTGGTATACCTGAAACTCATATGATCTTATAAATCAACTACTTCAGTAAATAGTAAAATAAGTGAAATTAATTTTTAAAATATTTAACCCAATATAGCTGAAGTATTATCATTTCAACGTGTAATCAAAAATAAAACAGCTGTAAAAAAAAAAGTCATAAAAAAGAATGAAATAATGCCATCTGCAGCAACATGGATGGGCCTAGAGATTGTCGTACTGAGTGAAGTAAGTCAGACAAATGTCACGTGATATCACTTTTATGTGGAATCTAAAGAAATGATACAAATAAACTCACATACAAAACAGAGACTCACAGAAGTAGAAAACAAACTTATGGTTACAAGAAAGGAAAGGTGGGGGTGAATAAATTAGGAATTTGAGATTAATAGATACGTACTACATACTTAAAATAGATAACAAGGATGTATCATATAACACAGGGAACTACAACATCTTAAATAACTTATAATGGAAAAGAATCTGAAAAAGAATAGATATATTGATATATATGTATTACTGAATCACATTACTGTATGCCTGAAACTAAGACAACACTGTAAATCATCTATACTCCAATTAAAAATAAATACGCAGCTGTTAATGAGAACTTTTACATTCTTCAGAATGTTAAGTCTTTTAAATCCAGAGTATATTTTACACCTCCTAGCACATCTCACTTTGAACTAACCATGTTTCAAGTGCCCGGTGGCTGGGAGCCTGCTGTGTTAGGCACTGCTGTTTTAACTCATTCATATAAAACACAGTACTTAGTATGGTGCTTAGTTCATAATTAGCATTTGGCAAATGTTGGCAAAATTAATATTCATTTTAAAACATCAAAGTTGGATAGACAAACATTTGCCTGTGTGTTTGCATACATTGCCACATGGGAGGATGCCTCAGATCTGGTCTTGTTTCTATTTCAAAGGAATAAAGAATTGACTTTAATGTTCTCATTTGTTCCCTGTAAAGTGGCCTTTGGGTTTCAGAACAAGGTCAATTTGGGGGTTTATGGTCGCCTTTTCTTCTGGAGGTGGGAAGGGGGAAACTCGGTGTGCTTCAAGTGCTGCGTGCCTGTGTCTGTTTTTTGGCTCTTCTCTGTTTAATTGTTGGAGCTGGAACAACTTGATTTTAAAAGAAAGCATATGGGCTGAGAGTCATTGGGAGGATGTTGGCTGATGATGGAGCCGTAGAGCTATGTACGGGCTGAGGTCCCGGCCCCGCACCACTCGCTTAGCAATTGAGTGCTTTCCTGGATTTCAGATTCGGTGTCTTTCTCCAAATCCTCAAACCTTGTTTGGGAGGTCACAGTTAAGGCAGGAAATATTGGAGCAAAATTGTAAAGGAAATTGTCTTTCAGTCTTCTTCAGATCCTGATTTTTTTTTCTCTTTTCTTTGTCAAAAATGTTGTTTCCAATCTGTTTATATGATTTGGGAAAGAAAACGATTTTTCAAAGTGACAAATAATCTCTGTGTTCCCAAGAAAAAGATTATTCAAAGAGGAGAAAGTTGACCCACCACTGAATTTGTTTTCTATGTTACTCCGTTGCTGTCACCAGCCTGGGGAATGTCTGTTCTATAGCCTGTTCTTTATGTGAAGGCAAAGTTCTCATCTCTTTTTACCCTCTCAACTTCCCATTGCTTCCTTGGGCGGGTACATATGATATCCTCATCATATCCCATATACTTCTAATCTGAATGTATCAACTTTCTGTCCCACAGAGGAAAATGGGGACTTATCACTACTGGTAAGAACACGAATGTTGCTGTTACATTCATGTTGGTCCAAATCTCTGCTTCTCCACTCAGAAGCTGTGTGCCTCTGAGCAAATTAATCTTTCTCAAAATGGAGTTAATAATAATGCCTCCTTCAGAATAAATAGTTGCGATGCTTAAGAGAGACATGGCATACAGAAGGCACTAGCACAGTGCCTGACACGTAATAAAGAGAAGGTAATGTTAGCAGTGAGGCAGGGGACCTCAGCGATGACCTGTCTGCCCTCCTCAGCAAGACGGACAGCAGGTCATGGTGTCCTCTGTCACAGCATCCCACCATTGCTCGGGGTGACACTGTGATTCACTGCATCAGGGGAGTGACCTGCCTTTGTCCGCAAAGGGCTTTAACATGAGAAAGTCTCAGACTTCCCTGGGCTGAGTTTGATGTCAATAAGGATGTAGGTCTAATGGTCTCCCATGTGTGCAGTCGTCTCTGTTACCCTACTGGTCTGGGACCTGTGAAAATGAGAGTGACATGCTGAGTGGCATTATTTTTGTACTGTAGAGACCCAGAAACATTTTGAGTCATTTGAGAGGCTGGTGCATTTGTGGCTTCCGATAGGAACTGTAAAGTGAAATAACATTCTGGTCAGGGCAGTAGAGAGGCTAAGCATACTGGTTTTTTGTTGGCATGCTGAAAATACATTTTTCTAAATGTTCTCAGACTTCCGTGACCAAGGGTAGCTTGGAAGAAAGGGGTCCTTCGGTTTTGCTCCATCGAGGCCACAGTGCCGAACTTTTCTGTGTAGGAACTCAGAGTGCATCAAGTGCTGTGTCACTGCAGTGTCAGATAATTGTCTAGGGCTTGGGAAGTTCTGCTTGTAAAAACACCACCACCTTTTCCGAGCAGTCACTCCTCTGTATTATTTCCCGTTCGCTCTTTTCCCTCTGCTTCTGCTGTTTTCCCAGCCCCTTTTTGGATTTGTTAGTCATTGCCTACAAAGTGTCTGTAGCTCCCCGCTGCGAATGGCACAGACCTCGCCAGGTGGACCCTTCTCAGATTTCCCTGAAACTGGAGAGAGTAACCACCCTTACTCTCATCTTCTCCACGGCTCCCTCTCAGTGGACAGCTTCCCTGACGTTTAACTTGATCAAGATGTTAGTAAAATAAACAGCATGCGCCACGGCCCTCAGTCTCAACCTGCCCACCCTCTTTTCACCTCACTGTTTGGAGAGGAAACTCAGAGTTGCTGTGGATAATAAAGATGAGGACTAAGATGTGTCTTTCCTTGTGGCCAGTTACAGCCAGTCCTGATCACTGAGCTCTGAGCCGTGTGCCACGTGTTTCCAAACCTGTGGAACTCTGGTTATAAGACACACTATTATTTGAGGTACAGTCAAGGGGGGTAAAAAAGCAATTAAACTGAGATACCATCATTTTTAAGACACATCCCAATTTCAGAGACGTTAAAGTGTGCTGGAAAAAACGTGTCTCTTAAAGGAGATGGAATGCTGTGAGAACTGATTCAAATGGACTATCCTCCTGGTTACTGTTGCTCCCCTCTCTAGCCCCATACTCAATGCAGCTGATGGATGGCTGAGTCTGTGTATTTTTAGTTCAACCTTGCATGTTATTTGTGTGCTCTGTGTTATGCGTGAAGTTATAGCACTGAGTTTAGGCCAAGTCATGGAAGCCCTTTCAACTACAATGTAAGTATTATAAGTTTCTGACAAAGATTCCAGGTGTTTTGTTTGGGTCATCCTGGACTTGATAAGGGTCCTGTTCCCTTTAGAAGGGGTGATAAAGAGTTGACTGAGGGATACTGGGGGTTTCTGCAGGCCCTCCCTGCTGCAGCCCATTCTTAATGGCATGATGGCAAGGAGAAAATCTCCAACTCTGCTAAATTCATGCCCCTAGTTATCCATTTTCTAGTGAACATCATGCTTAGGTTTATGGCATACTCACTGCTTCCTCTCCAGTCCAGAAAGGCAGCATCAGACATTATTGATGACTTTAATTTTATTCAAGATTTTACCTAATTATTATTCTTTATAATCTGAATGACTTCTAAGCAAGTGCTGTTCTTAATGTGGTAATAATTTTATCAAGGGGATGGTAGTATTTCTTTTCCTGTTGAAGACTGTTAGATTTTAGAGAAAACTTTCTCAGCAGATAAAGTAACCAAAACAAAAGTGATTGAAACTTTGTACTAGTGAAAATATGGCATTTACTCTCATACTTACATCACTTTCTCGCTTTCTTTCAGTTTTTGGGAATAGCATTTCTTGGAATCGGACTCTGGGCGTGGAATGAAAAAGTAAGTAAAACATCATTAAAATCACACATTTTGTTTGTAAGAAGCTGCACGTTATATGTTGTCTCTTTTTCCTCTTTGATGACTGCCAAGTGTATGGAAACATGGCTCTTTAACGAAAAAGTACCCCTGAAAAATAATGTCACAGTTCAAAGATTGAAGAATGGAGCCTAAATTGATCATTGCACAAAAATAATTACAGAAGTAACAACACACGTGCATAACACAGAATGTGTTATTGGAATTTTATCAGTTAGCCGGAGAGACATGTTCCCATGGAACATGGGAACACTCTGGCACAAGAATTTCAGTAATGCATATAAATAATACTAACAATACTAAATAAGCACCTGGAGCCTTTTTTTCTCTTTTATTTTTTAAAAAACCCTTTGGAAGATTATTCAAGCCGTGAAGATTATATTTGAGTGTGAACATTATATGCTAAGCTATTAGCATGTGGTACGTATGGAAGAAACTAGATACAATTTGTGTTTGAAAATCAGATAAACTTATCAGTGTTGCTAAGAGTGTGAACACTTGTGTGCTGATTGGAAATGTTAAGGAATATCCAAACTGTGTCATCAAATATCACACAGTAAAAAAATAAATCTGGATCTATGGAGAAGGCTATATGAAGACACAATGTTCTGGGTGGTTTATTATGTAAACAACACCCTCACAACAACACTGCCCTGTGTCCATTCCTCCACTTCCCTTCCTATCCATACCTTTGAAGTTTTTTTCTGCAGCTTCTCCTTCTGACGCCAAGCAGTGGAATTCAAAAATAAATACTCTTTTTTCCTTCCTTCTTTGGACATGAGATCATTGGCAGCATTTTATCTGTTCTGGTATTTGGCTACACAGTAAAGCTTTATCATCTCCCACCTATGAGAGTGAGGGCGTGCATGGATTGGTTAAAAGTTGTAAACTAAGACGTTTAGCTGAAATTTTCCCAGAAGACCATTCTCTTATCACATTGACATTTCACCCTCTGAACTTGACCAAGGCCTGAAGTCAGGCATTCCTTTGAAGTGGTCTGTGTATTAGGAAAGGAGAGAAGAACTAAGAAAGTCCAGCAAACAAAAGCCCTTCAGCTGCAAGAAGGCATTTCCACAAGTAAAACAATGTTTAGATAGATTGTATCCAGTAAAACTCAAAGTAAATCCCGAGTTTTGAAATTGAACTGCCATCTGTTTATTTTCAGAATACTTGTACAGATTGTGAAATGTTTATGGAAAATGAACCACCTTCCAGCAACCTTATGAGGAAGGGTGGTGACTGTACATCAAGGGAAACAAATTAAGTTCCCAAAACAGAATTTTATCTCCAGAAACTTTTCTGTTGAATAACTGACCTTCTTTTGGATTATGATCAGCTTCTGTGTCGATCCCTTTATAAGCCTGGAGGTTTGTACTGGTGGAATCTCAGAAATTCCACTTTTAGAAGCCCTCTGTTTGGTTCAGGGCCAGATCATATAGCTTTGTATAACTCTCCTTTAATCAGTCCATTTCTATCTGCTCTGAAAAGATGCTGGAGGGCATTATATGAACTAATTATCTGTTCTAGCAATAAACAGACAATATGTTGTTTTGAAGGTTTTTCTCTTTGTGAAATATAATTATCCTTTTGTCTCATCAGTCGCCCCAATGTCTCTTCTTTGATTAAATCACAAAATTCTAAAACCGACAGTATCATACAAACATCAGAGCAAGGGGATGATGTGGTCTCTGCTGCTGCTGCTGCTGCTGCTGCTAAGTTGCTTTAGTCGTGTCTGACTCTCTGCGACCCCATGGACAGCAGCCCACCAGGCTCCCCTGTCCCTGGGATTCTCCAGGCAAGAATGCTGGAGTGGGTTGCCATTTCCTTCTCCAATGCATGAAAGTGAAAAGTGAAAGTGAAGTCGCTCAGTCGTGTCCAACTCCCAGCGACCCCATGGACTGCAGCCTACCAGGCTCCTCCGTCCATGGGATTTTCCAGGCAAGAGTACTGGAGTGGGGTGCCATTGCCTTCTCCGGATGTGGTCTCTAGGGAGGGATGAAATAGCAGTTCCCTCCTTTTTCAGGGCTGGTATCAGCAAAGGGAAGGCTTCTCTGCAGAGCTGGAGTTACTTGGCCAGGGTTGCCCAGCTACTGTGTAGCAGAACTCTGTGAGCTGGGACTACGCAGAGGTAGCGGAGGACAAAGGACATGTAACAGCTCAGTATGGTGCATACTGGCCGTATGTTTGGGCCCTGAGTTGGGGGTGAGGATGCAGCAGCAAATGATGCTGAGTCCCTGTCCCATAGGGCTTGTTTTTAGTGGGGGCACCAGCAGTAAGCAGTTAACTAGCCAGGAACATGTGTGCAGGTGTGGATGAGTGCTGAGAAACGCAAGGTACAGAGTAAGGGCTACTTAAAGAGTGGTGGGGAAGAGGTCTCTCTTACTTTTTATTTCTTTTTGGCTGTGTTACGTCTTTGTCGCTGTGCGGGCTTTTCTCTAGCTGTAGTGAGCGGGGGCCACTCTCCAGTTGCAGTGCCATGGCTTCTCTTGTGGAGCACAGGCTCTAGGGTGCATGGGCTGCAGAAGTTGCAGCTCATGGGCTTCGTAGTTACGGCGCCTGGGCTTTAGAGCGCAGCCTCCGTAGTTGTGGTGCGTGGATTTAGTTGCTCTGAGGCGTGTGGAATCTTCCTGGACCAGGGATCAAACCTGTATCTCTTGTTTTGGCAGGTGGATTCTTTACCGTTGAGCCACCAAGGAAGCCCCAAAAGGGATCTCTTTTAGATAGAGCACTTGGGAACGGTCTCCCTGACAAGAGGGTGCTGGAGCAGAGACCTGGATGAAGTAAAGAGGGGTCTGCAGAGCATTGGGGGAGTAGCATTCTAGGCAGAGGGACTGGCAAGTCCAGTGGCCCTGAGTCAGGCACATAGCGATTCTGAGGAGCAGGAAGAGGCCAGTAGAAAGGGGGAGCTAGATGTAAGGCAGGTGGCCAGAGAGGCAGGCAGAGCCAGGAGGGGCAGGGGCCAGTAGAGGCTGAATGAGAGGAAGTTACCAGGCCATTAAGGGAGTGTCCTAATCTGGCTTTTAAGATCACTCTGGTTGCCATGAGGGGAAAAAAAAAAGCACAGCTCTGGGGCTGAAAGACCAGCATTCAGTACTGACTCCTTCCTTTGCTGTCAGTGTGACTTTGGGCAAGTGGTTTAGCGTCTCTGGGTACCCTTCCCTGGTTTATGCAAAGGACACTCGTGTCAGCTTGTAGGGTTGCTGTGAGGATGAAGTGGGGTGGCTCCCCACACTGGGCCTGGTGTAAGGTACATGCTTTCTGGGACATGGTTCCCTTCCTTGGATGCCCTACATGGGCACCAGCACAGAATGGGGGCTTTGGGAGCTGCCTCAGATTTTTGGAGCATTCCAGGCTCTGATCTGTGGACTGAGAATCGGCTGTGTTCTGGGGTCTCTTAAGGAGGGTGTGATGTTCATTGATTGACTTGGTAGCTGCAGAGGCTGCTCCGCTGAAGCCCTTGGGGATAAGTTCTAAGCTAGACCAGGCCACTGCTGGGATGATGTTCTGAGGTGAACCGCAGGCGGCTGAGGGTGACGGCCGCGTGCACCTGCAGGGCGGGTCACACCAGCCTGTGCATCAGTAAATCCCCCCAACGGAGACGTGGTGACATTTACTTGAAAAGAGGCCCAGAGGGTAAATCCCCAAACTGGGTCACGGCTGGAAGGATCAGATTTCTTTAATAGGTGGGGTTTTGCACATTTTTATGTGGAGCACAGAAACATTGGAGGCAAAAATCATTAAAAATACCAGGCTGAGATTTAGGACTAATATTACAGTGGAATATTAGACTTAATAATTAAATAATACATTTAATCTAGCTTCCAGATCACCGTCAAGATGAAAAGGATGAATGTGTCTCCAGGGGAAACTGGTTTATGTGCAGTTTTTCAGAAATCATAGGATCTGTGGTTTTAGAAGGAACGTTAACAGTCACGTTGCATGAATTACCGCCACTACAAGCTTGGCAGCGTCCGGCAGTAATCACCTCATCCATTCAAAGAACATTATTGAGCACACAGCGTGGGGCATGGCTTGCGCTGGATTCTGGGCATGTAATTCCTCAGGGAATTCATGTTCTAGGACAGGCATGATTATATACATAAACTCTGAATGCTAGTTTGTTCTAGGACGGTGTGCTTATATACATAAACTACACTTCAGTCATGTCCCATGCTTGCGACCCCACGAACTGAGGCCTGCTAGGCTCCTCTGTCCATGGGATTCTCCAGGCAAGAATACTGGAGTGAGTTGCCATTTCCTCCTCCAGGGGATCTATAAATAAAGTAATACATTGCAATTTGTGCTAATTTGGAGAGTACAGAAGTTGAACAATTCCTTGGGCAAAGCACTCACCACTTTTCTCTGGGTTCCTCTTACTATTAGAAAGACCTTCCTCCTGCCAAATTAGAATCATGTCCTACTGGTTTTCATTCATGGAATGTAGGTCTGCCCCATTGGGGCCCATTGTAAGCCCTTCTCCGTATTTAGTCCTTGGTGTGTTTCCTTGTGAATTTCCAGGTTCTGGTGGAGGTGGGGGATCCCTCTGCCATCTTGATCTCACTCCTCTGACGTCCCTATGGGTTCTCTTCTCCAGGGAGAGGATGTTTTAGGGGCCATAGAGGGTAGGGCTGGATCGCGTCCCCTCTCTCCTGTCTGCTCAGTACCACTGAGGTCACACAGTGTATCACTGAGTGGTCTCAGGTTGGTCCAGGTCCAGCTGGGTTTCCTCCCTCCATCTCACATCTGGCTGATTTTCAGAGGCAGATGCAAGAGTCCAGATTGCCCCAGGTCTGTTCTACCTGCCTACCTGCAGAGATTGCTCTGAAGCTGGAAGCTCAGTGCTCTGTCAACCAGCACATTCCCCACTCCGCTCAGCTTGGTTTTAGCCGTACTTTTGATCAACGTCCTCGATCAAGTCCTCCTTTGAACTCAGACCTTCCTTTAACTCCTTGCTCCAGTGCTACCTGGCAAATTCGGATTCAGTAGGTCTGGGGTGTGGACACCAGGAGGCTCTGTTTTACAAGCTTCCTGTATTATTCTGATTGCAGTCAAGTATAGCTATCACTGATAGAAGGCAGTGACATATTGAGCAGGCCGAGGACAGAACCCAGTGACATGTCACTGGAAATTTCCTTTGGGGTTGACATCATTGACTTGTGTGTGCCCTTGGGTGTCATTAGTCAAGGAGTCTCTAATCCATCTACTTGTCATTGTATCAGACTGTCTTTCTGCATCTTGTCTTTTCTCTGAATAACTAGCCTAGGACTCATATGAACCTTGCTGGCACTTTCTCATTGAACATCATTTTCTTGCCCAGGTACCCAGAAACCTTTATCAGTCAAGTGAGGACTGAGGCATGTTTAATCATTCTTCTCTTCTAGGAACACTTTGCTACTTGGCTTCCAAGATCCATCACATTCTTGAGTTTCATACCTCATTAGCAGTGCCTTCTCATACTTGTTTGCAAAGTCCAGCTGCCTCTTGAACTTCTGAATTCTGGAGAAGCCCCTTGTTTCTCTTCACTCAGGCTCTGGGAATTCTCATTCAGGCTCAGGGCCTCAAGCATCATTGATCACTGATGACTTCCAAATTTACATCTGTGGTCCTGCCCTCTTCTGAACCCCAGTCTCATGCCCAGCATCTCTGCTGAAAGGCCCGCCAGGCTTCTGGAGCTTCATAGCCCAGAGAAACACTCCCGATTTCTCCCCTCACACCTTCTCTTCCCAGTTGCAGGAGATGGCGGCTCGGTCCTCTTCACTTGTTTGGGTGTTCTTGACACCCTTGTCTTTTCTTCTCATACCACATTCAGTCTGTCGGCAAACACTGTCAGCTCTGTTTTGAAACTGCACTGAGAATATGATTTCTTCCAACCACCTCCACTTCTACACACTAGTCTAAGCTGCAGGCTTTTGCCTCTGTTAGTGCAGACGTCTCCACGGTTCCCCAGCCTCTGCTCTCGTGCCTCCACTCCCAGCCCTGGCCGTCTCCAAACAGCAGCCAAAGTGATTCTTTAATTTATTTATTTATTTTTATTATTACTTTTTCTATTTTTGGCCGCACTCACAGCTTACGAGATCTTAGTTCCTTGACCAGGGTTTGAACCTGGGTCCCTAGCAGTGAAAGCGTGGACTTCTAACCACTGGACTGCCCAGAGTGATTCAAGCATAAGGCAGAATCCTGTCGCGTCTCTACTTCGAGCCCTCCAGTGCATTTACCGTCTCACTCAAAGCTGAGTACAGTACTGTTACTTCCTGGTCCTTCTTTCCCACGCTGCGCCCGCCCCTGATGCGCTCCAGCCCCAGCTCATCGTCTTGAGTTCCTCCGCCGTCTCGGATGGACCTACCACCCCAGGGTCTTCGTGCCACTTGGCCCCTGAGAGGTGTGTTCTTCTGTAGAGGTCCCACACAGCTGCTTTCCTCTGCTTCCTGGTCTCTGCTCCAGGGCCACCTTCGTCTGTGGGCCTCCCTGGCCTGTTTGAAGCAGCCACTTCTCACGTTAGTCCCAGCCCCTTCCGTGTGCTTTCCCCGCATTCTGTGTTGTCAAAGGACTTACCACTCACACGGATTTTTTTTACCCCCCTAAACAGGGACTTCTGTTTACTACTACACTCTAGCGCTTAGAACATTAACTGACATGTAATACCATTCAAGAAACATTGCTTGTGGGAGAATGAATGTGCAAAGGGAAGATGAAAGCGTTCTTTTCAACCCTGGCTCTATCATTCAGACCTCTAGTAAGCATATTATCAGTTCTTATAGCCTAAAAGGAAGTAAAGTGATATGTGGTTTCTGGTATCTGATATGGTAAGGGGTTCATTCAGTGTAGAAACAGCAGATTTCTAACATCCAGGGGGAAAAAAAATTATTTCTGGTGTATAAGCGGTAATCTGTGTATGTCTGTCTTGACTTAGGGAAGAATTGGGGATATCTTCCCTTTTCCGTTTTGCCCAGTGTTTATACCCTTTCCCTGCTTTGTGTGGGATTTTATGCAATTTGAGTTCCCCAACCTAGATTGAACCCTGGGCCCTCGGCAATGGGAGCGAGGAGTCCTAACCACTGGACTGCCAGGGAATTCCCATGGTAATGCTTTTGACTTAATTCTTAGGTAGGGGCACGAGGCTGGGTGATAGATCACTGACAGTCGTAAGTGGGGCTACACTGTTGGGGGCAAGGGGGAGACTCGGCTTTTCCAAGTGGGAAAAGTGCGCTTCCCTGGTCCTCAGTGTGAGCTCTTGGTTTCTCCTGTGCCTCCTGCCACCGCTCACACAGCACCAGCCCTCTGCGTGGAGGGCAAACCTGGCCTGGCTTGTCTGACCTGGAAGCTCTTTGAGGGCAGGAGCCTGTCTTCTTCAGTTTATTATGCTCAGGTCTAGCATGGTCAGATCCGGGTGCTCGTGACCATGTGAATGAGAATGTGCGGGAGAACTGTATACATTGTGGCAGACCCCATGAGCTGGGGGCACAGTGCTGGCCCTGGCAGGTGGGATGGCCATGAGAGGAGCTCTCTAGTCTTTATCACTTTTCTCCCTGGCTGTCCTGGGGATAAGGGTGAGTCTTTTTGCTGGAGGCCTTCCCCCTGACCACTGTCTGTAATGCCAGTCTTCACTTCAGAACCCTCCGGTTGCTGCCTGTCACGATTGTACAATAGGCTCAACCTGGAAGAACTTAGCCGATTTTTCCCAGGAAGGAAAAGCTAGACAAGGAGATTCAGTGATTCAAGCAATTCATAACGGTGGTGGTCAAGGTAGCCAGAGGGAAGTGGTAGGTGGATGCGGTTACCCAGGTAACTTAAAGAGAAAAATGCTTGCCTCCCCTGAAAAAGTACTTGAAGGAGACATTTCTGAGATGCCGAGAATACTTTTGAAGGCTTCATTTCGTGGACTGAAATGTAAGTTTGCATCTCTTTCTCAATTGTCCATGTGATCCCCACAGGCTCTCTGTTGCAGTTGAAAATCTGCAAACTGAACAGCTTTTGTTGAGTATCTAGAAAGTCAGCCTATGCTCTGAGGTGTTGTAAACAGTATGCTCAGCAAAGGCATGATATATGTTAGGGGAAAAAAAAACTTAATTTTTCTCTTTTTGTATGTCCCTGTAAACTTTTTTGCAGAGAAATTTATCAGGAATGAAAATTCAGGTGGATCAAAAATTGAGTGTCTTTGTTGTCCACCCTCAGATACCGCAGTCCTACCCTGGGCCAGGAAGATGCCCTGGAGGAAGAAATGACATCCCACTTCAATATTCTTGCCTGGAGAAATCCCATGGACAGAGGAGCCTGGTGACTACAGTCCACAGGGTTGCACAGAGTTGGACATAACTGAAGTGACTTAGCATACATGCATTCTCATTTTAGGCACTAGTCCAGGCCCAGTTATTAGAAATGAAAATAGTAGTCAGTCATGTCTGACTCTTTGCAACCCCATGGACTGGTGCCCACCTCTGTTCATGGAATTCTCCAGGCAAGAATACTGGAGCGGGTTGCCATTTCCTTCTCCAGGGAATCTTCCTGACCCAGGGATTGAACCCAGGTCTTCTGCACTATAGGCAGATTCTTTACCATGTGAGCCACCAGGGAAGCCCAGTTATTAGACAGGGCTGGATAAAAATTGAAACCCCAAACCTCACTTTGCTTTAAAATGTTTGCCTTGCCTGGCACAGTCAACCTTGGGCCCCTGGAGAGGAAGGGCCTTTGCCCCCTGCTTCCTCCTGTCCCCCCTCCCCAATCCCCCAGAGGTTTCTCTCCCACTTCCTGCCAGGGCAGAAATGTGGGTGCAGCTTTGCTCTCTGAGCCTGGCAGGTGGTAAAGGGGATGGTGCCTTGGCCCTTTTGAAGTTTCCCCAGGGTCCCTCTGCCTTGCAGTTCCCTTCCTCTGGGTGGGCATCCCTGTTCTAGGTGGCCACCCAGTACCCCTGCCCAGACCTGGTGTCTCCGAGCTTCCTCAGGGATCCTCTTGAAACTTCCTTACTAGGTAGTTCCTTTCTTTTGGATGAAAAGAAATCTGCTCCCTTATCTAGGAAGTGGAGTCACACAACACAGCAACTGCTGAGAAGTCTCATACCATAACCCAGCCCCTCACCCCCTTGATTTCACTGAGGTGTGCAAGAGAAGGAAGTTCTTTGCTTCGTGGTGTGTGTGTGTGTGTGTGTGTGTGTGTGTGTGCGCGCGCGCGTGTGCGCATGCGCACACAGTAGGAGGTCATCTCCTATTCACTTCGGTTTTCAGATCGTGATCAGTAAAGTCTGAGGTAAGACTATCATATTTTTCTTAACATTTTAGAGACAGGTATATGTTTCCCAGGTGGTGCTAGTGGTAAAGAACCTGCCTGCCAATGCAGGAGACATAAGAGACTTGGGTTTGATCCCTGGTCAGGAAGATCCCCTGGAGAAGGGCATGGCAACCCACTCCAGTATTCATGCCCGGAGAACCCATGGACAGAGGAGCCTGATGGGCTGTATAGTCCATAGTGTTGCAAGGAGTTTGACGCGACTGAATGACTTAACACGCATGCACGCACATATGATGTTACACTGGAAACAAGAACAGTCTTGCCCACTGCTGCTTTTTCTCTTTAGACAGTAGAGCATTGTGGTTGGAACACTGCTCTGGGCTCAAACCCCTGCTCTGCCACTTTCTCACCTGGGTCGCCTGGCAAGTTACTCCATCTCTGGGTCTGTGTCCTGCCATGGAAAATAGTCATACCTGGAAAGTTAACTGTGAGGGGGAAATTATCCAGGTAGCTCTGAGCCTGGCAGTCAATGCTCAGTCGTGTAGCTCTTAACAGGGCCTTCATCCCACAATTCAGCATCACCACAGGACCCCCAACAGCTTCCTTAGCCCATAGCGTGAGCTTTCTGAATTCACACGTGAGCCTCCTCTGCTCAGAATGCCTTCAGAGTCAAACCCAGCCATGCTCCGCCAGCCTCTGTCTCCTCTCACCACTTGTGACAGTCACATGTGCACCCCGCGGTGGGCCAGGTCCACCTTGTCTCTGCCCTTGCTGACATGACCTTCTGCCCCTCCCGTGTACACTCATGTAACACACACTAATACCTCTTCCCAGAACCCTCCTACTAACCTGTCCCCCCTCTAGACTAGCTCCTGAGGGTGTCCCCATACGTTCACTCTGAATATCCATGACTTGCACAGTATCTGGCGCGTCTCAGGTGATTCCCAGGAAACTGTTTGCTCAGGAACTGAATGAGTTGTGCATCTCTGAAGCTCTAGGATACAGTGATCACCTACCACTACATTAGACTTTGTTTGGGTTTTTTTTTTTTTTTTGGCTTTAGTTGCAGGGACACTGTGATCAGAGTCTCTATTACATATTTCAGTTTAAACTTTTTACTTAGGAATATTCTGGATATGTTTCTCATCTTCTGCACATGGACACAAAATACCCGGAGAGTGGCTCGGAACATGCTGGGTTTTTGAAAAATGACACTTTCACAGGTGGCTGTGTTTCCTTGTTCGAAGAGGCAGTTGCTCCACCCAGGTGGTGGTGGTGGTTTCCTGGCCTGAGCGCGGTACCAGCGAGGGCACCACATGGCTGGCCTCCCCATCGGAGGCTCGGTTGCAGGATTTTCTGGAGCCCTGAGAGACAGCTGTCTCTCTTCTTCTTCCTCACCACAAAAGCAGGTCATGGCCATTTTTTATCTTTAAGAAAGGATTACTTGAATCTCACCATGACCTTTTCTGACAAGAAAAATACGGGAAACCACATGTCTTGAAAGCGTCTGGTCTTCCTTTAACCTCGTGTCTCTTTGCCAGGCTGTGAGTTATGCTGCCCTGCGCCCTTACATCTCTCTGAACTGCTCAGGTCCCAGCAAGCTCCTGTCTCTCTACATCCTCTCCCTGGATTCTGCAGCAGTTCCTTAGACAGACGGGGGTTCTGGGGTGTGCAGAGCAACTTTGTCCTGTAACATCTGTAGAGGATCTCTGATGACTTGTTGGGGGCAGGTGGCCCTGTGGCCCAGCTTGGACTTCCTGTGGTCATTGTCACCAGCTTTCCAGGGCCACCCCCTCCAAGTAGCTCATTTTCTTGAAACTGTCCTGTCTTGGCATTCTTTCTCAAGTAGGGAAATGCTGCTCCCCCTCTTACTCTAGGAAAACTGGTGCCCGTTTCACCCAGTGTAGTGTAGAGAGGGTGGGTGAGGTGGGACGCAGGATCATAAATCTCAAAGGGGCCCATCTGGCCTGGCTGTGCCTGCACATTCCATAGGCTTGTCTCTGTTTCTCATCCAGCCGCTGGAAGGAATGTGCTCGTATATGCCAAAGCAGAAGAGTCCCAGACCTTGGGGGCTTATTGATGCTATTTTTGCTTTTTTTTTTTTTTTTGCTATGTGAGTTGAGAGAAAAGAAAGTGAAGCTTGCCAGGTGGCACACAGAGGTCGCTCTGTGCTGCTGGGGAAAACCACAGATACTCCTGAGGTTTATGGGTTTGAAACCCTCCTGGAGCTTCGCTTGCATGTTCGTATCTGCACGTGTGTAGAAACCTCTTACAGGAAGAAACAGTAACTCAGAACATAGTCCTTGATGGCAGAACCCTGGAAAGAAATGACTTAAATTCCAGAGATTATTGAATGCATGAGGTGCTGATGAGTAGATGGAAGCTGGAGGGAAGATGGGCTGGTTTTTCACATCCTGACTGAGACATACCAGGGTCTTCTCAGGTGGTGCTAGTGGTAAAGAACCCGCCTGCCAAGGCAGGAGATGTGAGAGAGAGGAGTTCGATCCCTGGGCAGGGAAGTTCCCTTGGAGGAGGACACGGCAACTCACTCCAGTATCCTTGCCTGAAGAATCCCCTGGACGGAGGAGCCTGATGGGCTACAGTCCATGGAGTTGCACAGAGTCAGACACAGCTGCAGTGGCTGAGCACACGCACACTGAGACTTACCAGGCCTCTCAGACCACTGAAGGATGAGACCTCACCGAGAACGGGACGTGGTTTAGTAAGTGGAAAGTAATCCAGGACCCGTGACTCCCTGGTGACCAGAGTGCCTGGTCGGGTTTCTAAGCAGCAGCTGTGCCCCTGGCCTGGTTGAGGTGTGTAATCTCGGCCACGTGGCGGCCGACCTGCGCCTGGCTGCTTCTCTCTGCTCTCTCCTCTGCTTCACCACTTCTTTGTACTCTTGGCTCCCACCCACTCGTGGCTTCTGCTTACTCCTGACCTCTCTCTCCCTTCTGCCTTTACTCTGAGTGCCTTTCAGGTGACTTCCCATTTCTGGAGAAAGAAGGTTGATTGGCAGGTCAGTTCCTCCCACCTCCGTAAGACATCATCCTACGTGGGCGTGGCTTTCTTGGAAGAGGGTCCCGCAGGCCAAGTGCCAGAGCAAAATAGATTTCTCTCCAAAGCTGTTGGTTAGAGGCCCCTCCAGCGTGCTGCTATAGCAGCGGTCCCCGACATTTTGGGCACCAGAGACCGGTTTCGGGGAAGGCAGTTTTTCCATGGGATGGGCTGGGGCCGGGGGGACGGTATGGTTTAGGCGGTAGTGCAGTGACGGGGGAGTGGCACAGGAGGCTTGGCTTGCTTGCTTCTTGCTGTGTGGCCCCGGTTCCTAACAGGCCGTGAGCCAGGGACTCTGTTCTATAGCATCCGCTGTCGTCCTCTTGGTCTAGTAATGATGAAATGATGATGCTGATCAACTTTGATTGAATTCTTGTTATTTGCCAAAGACGTAGCCTAATATTTGAATTTACTTGGATTATTTTCTACATCCTCATAGTAACCTTATGATGTAAGGTACCATTTCACAGATGTGGAAATTGAGGTTTAGGCAGGTTTGGTACCTTAACCAAGATCACTCTGGTGTAAGTAGTGCAACTGAAAGTCAAGACAACGTAGTCTATACTGCAGCATCCTCTCTGTCTGTCTGTCTTACATTTAACCCTTGTCTGTTGTTCAGTTGCCAAGTCGTGTCCAATTGTTTGTGACCCCATGGGCTGCAGCATGTCAGGATTCCCTGTCCCTCACCATCTCCTGGAGTTTGCCCAAGTTCATGTCCATTGCATCAGTGATGCCATCCAGCCATCTCATCCTCTGAGGCCCTCTTCTTCTTCAATCTTTCCCAGCATCAGGGTCTTTTCCAAGGAGTCAGTTCTTCACATCAGGTGGCCAAAGTGTTAGAGCTTTAGCTTCAGCATCGGTCCTTCCAATGAATATGCAGGACTGATTTCCTTTAGGATTGACTGGTTTGATCTCCTTGTTGTCCAAGGGACTCTCAAGAGTATTCTCCAGCACCACAGTTCAAAAGCATCAATTCTTTGGCGCTCAGCCTTCTTTATGGTCGAACTCTCACATCCATACATGACTACTGGAAAGGACATAGCCTTGACTCTACAGACCTTTGTTGGCAAAGTGACGTCTTTGCTTTTTAACACACTGTCTAGGTTTGTCGTAGCTCTTGTCTGAAGTGAAAGTAGCTCAGTCGTGTCTGCCTCTGTGATCCCATGGACTATACAGTCCATGGAATTTTCCAGTCCAGAGTTCTGGAGTGGGTTGCCATTTCCTTCTCCAGGGGATCTTCCCAACCCAGGGATCGAACCCAGCTCTTGTCTATATACTACCCCTTTTCTGGATTCCAAGGGAAATTGCAGGTGAGCCAGGGAGCTTGAGGACAGGATGGTTCGTGCAGAAGGAGACTGGAATGCTCTCTGCCACACCCTAGAGCAGGTTTGTCTGAGTGGCTGGAATTTCAGTCTCCCTTGTATGGTGACAGATGCACATCAGTACCTTTCTTGTTTGTTGACTCTCTAAACTTCTGTTATAATGATATTGCCTCAGCTGTGTTCCATTAATGTATCTTATTTCTTAGACACCTATTGGTCTCCTTGCTTAGTTCTGCGAGATACCGTCTAGTACTTCGGGGATAGTGGAAATCTCCTATTTTCACTGGTGAATCATCACTTAAAAACTCCAGATTGATACGCCAAGAGCTAGTTGTCTTATAGCCAATTTGTGGACTGGCTAATTTGCTGAAAGTATTTGTTTCAACTTTTTAAATTGACTGCTGTTCATTTTGTCTTTATAGCAGCACTTTGCTATGGTCAATTTGTTTTTGCTTCTGCTGCCTGCTGCAGCAACAGCTATAGACTTGGAGATGACTGAGAGTCACAAGAATACAGATACAGGTATAGATAGTACGGGCTTCCCTGATAGCTCAGTTGGTAAAGAATCTGCCAGCAATGCAGGAAACCCTGGTTCGATTCCTGGATAGGGAAGATCTGCTGGAGAAGGGATAGGCTACCCACTCCAGTATTCTTGGGCTTCCCTTGTGGCTCAGCTGGTAAAGAATCTGCCTACAATGTGGGAGACCTGGGTTTGTTTGATTCCTGGGTTGGGAAGATCCCCTGGAGAAGGGAAAGGCTACCCACTCCAGTATTCTGGCCTGGAGAATTCCATGGACTGTATAGTCCACGGGGCTGCAAAGAGTCAGACACAACAGAGTGATGTTCACTTTCACTTTCACGCAGATATTATGAATATGAAGAATTCTTATGAATGCTTATTTATACTAATTTTTCTTAATATAATCTTAATATATGAACAGGTTTCCCAGGTGGTGCCAGTGGTATAGAACCCACCTACCAATGCAGGAGGCGTAAGAGAGAGGGGTTCAATCCCTGGGTTGGCAAGATTGCCTGGAGGAGGAGTTTGCACCACACTCCAGTATTCTTGCCTGGAGAATCCCATGGACAGAGAATCCATGGGTTTGCAAAGAGTCTGACATGACTGAAGTGACTTAGCATGCATGCAATGTATTAACAAAGAATATGTGTATAGGAGATCCGCCTATATTCTTGAGACTGTGGTATTTGAATATATTCTTCTTGTGACTTGCAGTCTTGGTCTCTGGCTTTCTCTCTCATTCTGCCTCTTTCCTTTTCTGTCTTTGCTGTTGCTATTCAGATTTTCACCTTCACATCAACCATCACAATTGACTAAAGGAATAAGTATATGCAGACAACTACTCTGCTTCTCATCCATTTATCCTTATTCCAATTAGATTCTACTTCAGAGGATATTTTCTGAGCTTACATGCAAAATCTAGTGCCCTTGACGTCTTTGACTCCCAGGGCTTTGCTGCAGGATACACGCAGGAGGAAGAGGAGGACTTCCTAGTGGGGTACATACAGGCTGTGTGTGTTCTCACATCAGCAGTAGTTTGGGGTGCAAAGGAGGGCAGCCAGTTGACATTTTGTATGTTTATTTTTTTCAATAAGTTTGAGTTTTAAAAAGTTGTTAATTTAAACCCAAGGACGGAACATTCAAGTCAATATGGAGAACTAGAGCTAAAATCATGTCCGGATTGTCAGTGACATAGACAAAACCTAAAAGTTCCTTCCATAACTGCTTGTTTCATAAATGATGCTGAGTTGATAGTGAGTCAACATGAATGAGACTATTTACACTGACTCAGTCGCTGTGTGGACTGGAAATATCAACTAGCTGAGGAAAGGTATCGTTAAATCTAACACTTGTCTCTTCACCTTCCCATCCCACTTCCCGTCTGTTTCCCAGCCCACCCCCAACACTTTTTTTCCAGTGTAAATTGGGAGCTTTAGTTTTTGTTGTTTTAAATAAAAACTCAAATGGATACATTTTATTTCTTTTTTTCCTTTTTTTTTTTTTAAATTGAAGGATAATTACAATACTGTGTTGGTTTCTGCCAAATATCAACTTGAACTAGCCAGCCATAAGTGTACCTATGTCCCCTCCCTCTTGAACCTCCCACCTCCTACCCCATGCCACCCCTCTGGGTGGTCACAAAGCCCCAGTTTGAGTTCCCTGCGTCATACAGCAAATTCCCACTGGCTATCTATTTTACACATGTTAGTGTATATGTTTCCATGCTGCTGTCTCCAGAGGGCTTTAGTTTTGGTTGTGCTTGTGTGTGTGTGTGTCTGTGTATGTACCCATACGTGCAGCGATAAAGCCCAGTGTATCCAGTGCTTTGTTTTGTTGTGTGGAACTCCTCAGGTGCAAATCGGCTCCACATAGAACCCGTTTACGCAGTCATGGAGTCTAAGGCTCCTGAGTGACTTGCAGAACTCATGGTCAGGCCAGGATCTAATATCAGCAGGATTTCTCTCCCTACTCTCGTTACTCGCTGCTCGCTGCAGACTGACTTTCTCTATAAAGTAAAACACACAGCATGGGGCTCCAGAGTTGAACCTTTTATAGCTTCAGACTCTAGAGACAGATATTTATTCTAAATCCTGGGGTTGAGGAAGGGGAATTTCAGGCTTTCTGACTCTCACCCAGGTGGTGGGGTTATGTGAGAACTCTGAGTAGCTCATGGAGTGGGTTTGGGGAGAGTGGACCTTTACAAGGAGGAGGGGGCCCTGTTCCCAGAAGAACAGGGCGGTGCCTTCTTCTAGGTTCCTAGAAGCCTAGGTGTCTGCTGCCGGCGGGCTTGCACATTCCTGAGGATTTACCACGAATCTGAATGTCTATTTTAAATCCCTTGGCTGACTTAACTGTAATCTTAGATTTTTTTTTTTCCTTCCGGCATCTTGTTAACTATACAAGCTTTAATTATAATTACTCTTCAGCTGGCATGTTCTAGCACTTCTTACTCATTTGTCAAATTGAGCTTAACACAATCAAAAAGTCCAGGGAAAGACCCCATCTTTGAGACAGCAGAAGGCTGAACTGTCAGCTACCCATCATTTTTGTAATCCACAGTCTTGTTGCCTGGATTATGTTCAGCTCCTCTTTGGTTGCTCTGTGTAGTTAGAAGCAGTAAGACTGCTCTTTAGTGACTATTTGGAGGCATTGCACAGGTGAAAAAGTCTTTTTTTCTATCTCCAATCAGGTAAGCCATCCTAATCCTAAGAAAAAGAAGACCAGGCATTGACTGCCACACTTTGTGTTTTAAGATGTGAGTTGGTTTCCAACAGATAACTACCTGGAATTCATTAAAAATAAAGTTCTTGGTCGTCTTTTCTGTCCTTTGCAGAATTTTATTTCCTCCGAGCTCTCAGTATCTGGCTCCAGCCCTGTCTTTTGCCACAATGTAGGATTAAATGAGTAGGATCTGCAGTCCAGCTCGGGCCCCAAATGATTGTTGTTTCCATGGAAACAGTTGAAGGCCTCTCAATTAAAACTGCCCCTGCAGGCTGGGGAATCTAAAAGTATGAAAATGAGTTTGTCTGAGAAGCCAAATTCTCATATTCCAAGTTAAACACAGAGAGGACAGTGCCCCAGGAATCCACTGACAGCTGGAATCGCACTTTTTTTTGCCTTTAAGGGAGGGAATGTCTTGGTATTTCAGGCCCAGGTGTGTGTGTGTGTATATGTGTGTGTTGGGTTCCTTGTTTTGCTGAATTCCCCAGATAACTGTCCTTGTTATCCACGGAGCTCTTTGTGTACAGCCATGGATCACCGAAGAGTGTTTGGGAACAATCTGATCTTTGCTCAGACTCTGGTGTGAATCACAAACAACAAGCCCATTAAACATGGATGAAATCATAGAATGGTCTTAAAGTTGGAAGGAACCTAAAGGTCAGTAAGTCCCTATTTCCCTTTCACTTGAGAATCCCTCCTGGAGCCCTGCTGATGGAGGTTCACAGCTTTGATTCCCACGTGAGGGGAAGCACCCCCATGAAGGGAAGCCCTGGTTTCTCAAGCAGCCTTCTCCAACCCATCACTAGAGACCTGCTGGCATTAGAAAGGTCACTTTATGCTGGAACTGACATCTCTTCCTGTCTCTTCCAGCCTTGGTGCCAGATAAATTGAATCTATGTCTCCCATAATTAAAGTTGACTTTATAAAGTGTAAGAATGTTATCACATAGCCCAAAAGCCCTCTCCTCTCCTGGCTGAGTGGGTCTGAAACATCAGGACCTGAAGTATTAACACTTATGTTCATAGGCATTCTGAGGGGAGAGGTTGATTTCTCCCCATTACGCGACCCTCACCACTTACTGTCACTTAGATTTTGTCTGACTCCTCTTGCAATTTTTTTTTTCCCCCCTCAGCATCGTTTGTGTAGGTGGAGAATTGGTTATGGTATTTCTGTGTTTTCCTTTTTCCCTGTACAGTATTTATAGTTCAGAACTTGGAACTCTAAGAAACACAAGATTGGATCCAGCCATTGGTCTATGCAGTTTCATGAAGGGTGTGGCTGCCTTGTATGATGTCACCCCAGACATTAGTGAATACACCCTACATTCCTAAGTGTTTAATACTCTCTCAGCCCTTCATTTGTGACTTTATTTAAACTCTGGCCTTTTTCATAAGGTTTAATTGAACATTGTAAGGATCCTTTATGCCTCATGTGTACTGTTATTAACATTCTATTATTGTCCTTAAGGTGATCCCTGCCTACCCCCGCCCCCCACAAGAAACAAAAACCTTACAAATTCTCTTGTTCAACATTGCTGCAACTTTAAAATGGGTTAAAACATAAAAACCCTAAACTCCAGTGTTGATTAGTGCTGACTGAGAAGTGCTGGGAAGCAAATACATAGCCTCCATTTGGTAGACAAGGATTATTGAAGTAGGTATTCTGTTCTGGTTCTAAAAAATCAATAGCTGTGAGACCTTCAGCAAGCCACCAGACCTCTCTGTTTCCATTTTCCTCAAGTATAAAAGGAGATGATTGCTTCCTATTCTTCCAGGTTGTTGGGAATGCTTTGAAAACAAATTGTTTAATTTTAAAGGCTTTATAGCAAACTATACCATGGTACTCTGGGGGTATTTTGAGAGCTCAAAACAAACTTAATAAGATAAAAAAAAATATTGATGATATTGGATATTTAAGACTCACAGATTTCCACGGTTTCAAAATAACAGTAGCTGGCCTCTGTAAGAATGAATATTAAATATATACCTTCCATTATAGAGAAAAAAATTCTCATATAATTTCTAACATAGATTCTGGGTGGTATTTGATGTGCTATCACACTTAAAAAAAGATTTCAGTAAAGAAGTGGTATTATTTGTGGAGAGATGAAATTACTCTGGGTTCTTTTGGCAGGAGAATAAACAGGTTGCAAGCTGGGGAATAACCTCTGATTTGTAAGTCATTTAAATCCCAGTCCTTAAAAAAAGGGGAGTAAAAAAATACCCTAGTAACTCAACATGGGCAGCCCATCGGTACAAATCACCCAAGTGGGCTTTGGGGATATGAGCTTGATGGGGTCTCCTGACAGTTCAAGGGTAGGCCTGAGGTGAGTTTTTCTCTGGAAAACTTTTAGGGTCTTGGGGCTGGGGCTGTCTGCCACGTTGGCTTTAAGATTGCAGCTCTACCCTTATTTCCTGAGAAATGCCAAGGGCTCGGAGCTGGCCCTGGTCTGGCATCTGCATGCCCCAGGGCTGTAAGGATGACTCCTTTTGGGTGTTGAAAGGTGTTTTTCCTAAACATCTGTTTTTTACTCAAGACCACTTGTATTTGGAGATACGGAAAGCAAAGGTAACAACCATATCTTTTCCGTACAGGGTCTAGTGACAGTTTCTTGGGATCATGTCTTCGTTTTATATAGTTTTACTAAAAATATGAACCCATCTAGCCCTTGGAAAGAAAGTAGGTTTTCTTCTCTTTTTCTTTTCTTTTCTCTATTTTATAGTGTTTCTTGACGTGATGTGACGTGATCAGATCACCTGTGAAGGTTTTCCTGGGGTGGGGCGGGAAGAGACCCCAGTAATCATCTGTTCATGCTGGAAAACTGACCCTGCCTCCCAATGCCCTGTTGTCTGCTCTGTCCAACAGGGAGTTCTGTCCAACATCTCTTCCATCACCGATCTCGGCGGCTTTGACCCCGTTTGGCTCTTCCTCGTGGTGGGAGGAGTGATGTTCATCCTGGGATTTGCTGGGTGCATTGGAGCACTGCGGGAAAACACTTTCCTTCTCAAGTTTGTAAGTACCATACTCCACTTACACACTGAGAGCCAGAGCCTCATCTCACATCAGGAGGACACCCTTTCGAGGCAGGAGTGAGCCGCAACCAAAGGCACTGGCAAGACTGTGGCCTGAGTAATGTTTCTCTTTTAGAAGAGCACTTTAGATGCCCACCACCACCCTCCTCTACCCATGTGCCTGCGTGCTAAGTTACTAAGCTATATCTGACTCCTTGCAACCCTATGGACTGTAGCCCACCAGGCTCCTCTGTCCATCGGATTCTCCAGGCAAGAATACTGTGAGTGGGTTGCCATGCCCTTCTGCAGGGGATTTTCTAGACCCAGGGGTTGAACCCATGTCTCTTACGTCTCTTGCATTGGCAGGTGGGTTCTTTATCACTAGCCCCACCTGGGAAGCCCCTCTACCCATGCCTCCTTAATAACATCAGCACCACCCATGGGGGTTTTGTACATAGATATCACAAGTTTGCAGTCCAGCCCTGAAAATAGCTTTAGAACTAAAGTAGGTCTGTATATGTATCTAGTTTTCTTCTTTTGGGTGATTTTTGCCCCCTCTTTTAAGTACATAGTCAGTAGAAAGCTGACTGGCTTTCAGGTAGTTGGTTCAGAGAAGCCAGACATAAGCACAGTGGCTGTGACTTGTCCAGATTAAGTCTGTTAAACAGAAGGCCCTGGTGACTATAGAGAAACGGTAAACATGCATTTCCTGTGTTCTCTGCTGGTGCAAAGGCCACCTTTGTGTGACCAGCGTAATTTTTAGATCGCTTGCAGGATATCTGGTGTGATCTGTTAGCATGAATATTTTTGGAGGAGTTTGACTCAGGGGTGGGTAAGTATTGAAAGTCAAGAATGAAAAGGAAAAGCCTCTTCCTTTGGAGATTTCTTCCACAGGAGATCAAAACGGCATGTGCTTCCCTGTGTGTCTCTGAAGTCAGTTTGGTAGGTGTAGTCAGTGGTCAGGAGTGTGCCTGCCTGTCTGGAGCTTGGCATTCTGGTAGGTGTCTGTCTCATGGCACAACAGCATCCACTTCCCTCTCCAAGAACAGAAAAATGAATGAAAGAAAAAAGACAAACCCACCTTTCCATGGTGAGGGAAGACCGTGACTTGGAGAGATCTGCATTAGTGTTACAGCCGCCGTCCCTGGGCGGCTCCTCTCCCTCTGCTGATGCAGCGTTGTCTAGGGACATGTGCACTCAAACAAGAGCATCGACTAGAGCTGGTCCCGACAGCCATGCTGCATGGGATTCCCACCTTAGCACTTTCACCACGTCTCCTCTGGCATCTTTTCTTGAATTTCCCTAAGAAAAGCAGACTCAGTTTCACCATCCATCAGTCAGTCAGTCAGTCAGTTCAGTCACTTAGTCGTGTCCGACTCGTTGCGACCCCATGAATCGCAGCACGCCAGGCCTCCCTGTCCATCACCAACTCCCGGAGTTCACTCAGACTCACGTCCATCGAGTCAGTGATGCCATCCAGCCATCTCATCCTCTGTCGTCCCCTTCTCCTCCTGCCCCCAATCCCTCCCAGCATCAGAGTCTTTTCCAATGAGTCAACTCTTCGCATGAGGTGGCCAAAGTACTGGAGTTTCAGCTTTAGCATCATTCCTTCCAAAGAAATCCCAGGGCTGATCTCCTTCAGAATGGACTGGTTGGATCTCCTTGCAGTCCAAGGGACTCTCAAGAGTCTTCTCCACCACCACCCCATGCTAACTCTTTTTGAATTTGAGCACCTCTGCCTCAGACAAGGTTCTGGAGGCTGTTTAACTTGAAAGTTCATATAACTCATGCTAACAGGGAAAACCAAGGATTGCTTGGTCCTGTGTACAATTTAATGAGTGCTTGGTTCCCTGTTCTTTATATGTAGGTCTGTGTTGCAAGTAAAGACTGTTCCAGGAATGCGAGAGAGCTGGGTTCAATCCCTGGGTTGGGAAGATCCCCTGGAGAAGAAAACGGCAACACACTCTAGTATTCTTGCCTGGAGAATCCCTGTGGACAGAAGGACCTGGCGGGATACAATCCATGGGGTCACAGAGAGTCGGACATGAACTGAGCAACTAATCACAGCACAACCACATGTTGTAGATAGTTTTACACACACACACACACACACACACACACACACACACAGACTTTATTCCTCACCTAGTCTTGACCTCTGGAGTCCTAAGGAGAGCTTTGTCCCTGATTGTGACCTACCAACCCAGCAGTCTTCTTGACATGAGATATTTCTAAATGTTTGAGCTCACCTCACTCAGCTTCTCTATAGCCTCAGTGGTCTCAGATCATACTACTGGCCACTATTTTATCAGTGTTAGTCTCCTTTTCCCCTTTAATGTGATTTACTGGCATGTGGTTTGGTTTATAAGGGTAGTATCTTTAGTAGATCTGATGATTTTTGTAGTTGAAGATACCAGAGTTAACTGAACAGACAGAAATACATACATTTCTCTAGATTAGCATCTTAATTTACGAAGTCCCACATTGAAAATGAAGAGAATAGTGTTGTTTCTTGTTTTTTTTTTTTTTGAGACTTGGAGAATATTTTAAATGCCCTCTCTCTCCACTTAGTACAATCAAAACTGGCCTAGAATATGCTTTGAGCAGGAGCTGTGACAGAAGTAGGAAGTAAATGTCAACACGGCTCCAAACAGCCTCAAAGGTCGGATGCCAGAAGGCTAAGAGAGCTGCTGAGGGAAACCCAGGGGCTGGGAATGAGCTTCCTGGTTGACTGAGGCCCTGAGGTGAAGCCTGTGTGTCAATCTCTGTCCCATAGGAAATGGGGGAAATTAGCTCACGGCATCCGAGGGAGGCAGATTTCTGCCAAATACTTGAGAAGAATTTTATTTGGACTCAATTTCTGATTATGTACGTTATGATTCATTATGAGAAAACGTATCAGAGTGACTGGAACGTGAACTTGCCTCTATGATGGAGGCAAAGGGCAGACATCTAATTAATACCTTTGCATGGCCTCTGGTTTGCGTGTACACACCTGGGAACCGGCTATGGTTTTTCTCACTCCTATAGTGTGTTATCTGTTATACTGACGTGTAGAGTGCTCCCTGATGAAGGAGGGAGTCGTTTTATGTGGTGGGGTAGGCAGTATGTGAAAAAGTGGTAGGATTTTTTCCCTCTCTTTTTTCTAGATTGAGGAAAGCTTACTTTGAAATTCTTGGTAGTACTGGTGACTGTTAAGAGCTGTTTAGATTCCTTTTGTGGTGAACTCACCAAGGACCGATAGCCAGGAGCTCTGTGGAACCTGAGGGGCTGAGCTAGAAGGTCTAGAATTGTGGCCTAAACCATGGGGTCCCAGACTTTGGCAGGCCCTTCTTCCTTCCAACCCTTCCCTCCCCTCCCTCCCCTCCCTCCCTCCCCCCCCTCCCCTCCCTCCCCTCCCTCCCCTCCCTCGTTCCCCTCCTCCCAGCATTTTGGATAAACACTGTCTAATGTGGAAAGACCTGGCCCCATGGTCCTCTGCAACCCCCAACCCCAGTCACAGAAGACTGTGGGCTCTGTGGGGGCAGGGCTGTGCTCCTACCTGCCCTTGACTCTGCAAGGCCCACCCAGGCCAGGGCCTGCGCTCTCCCGGGCCATTCAGTACATGTTTGTTGAATTAAAAAAAGCTTTTTTTAAAATTTTTGTAAGCAAATTACGACACTTCCTTTGCACCCCTCGCCAACGTGTTTTCCTCTCCTGAGCGCCTTGCTGTCTGCTCGCTGAATGTAGACCCAGCAGCAGCTTTCGCGCCCTTGCCCCTCAGCCACTCAGTGGCAGGAGCCCAGCAGGACGGGTGGCCCCAGTGTCACTCTCTCTTTCCTTGTCACCAGAAGTTTACCCTCTGGTCCTTTACAGCTTCATTTCTCATAATCCGTTTGAATGAAATAGTTCGTAAAGGGTGAGAATGTGGGGGTGGGAGGAGGCGGAAAGAAGCATGGGCGTGAGCGGGATGTAGATATGACTAAGATGAGGCACTTCTGGGCGTTTTAGATGAAAGGGAAATTTCTCCAGATTTATGGGCAATGACCGTGTATCCTGTGGTCTCCAGCCTTCCTCTTAAACTCTCATTGTCTACGTCAGCCGGAAGTCTTCCTCCGGCTGCGTGTTGATGTTGTTTAAAATATCACGAGCCTGGTGCTTCACCAGGGAAGGCTGGCACGGCTCGCGTTCCCAAGACAGTGCTCAAACCAGTGGTTTCATTTTATTTTCATGATGGGAAATTTTGTTCGTGTCACAGCTTACCTCCTCCCCACCCCCCCGTTCCCCACCAACTTCCTCTTTGACCTCTTCGTCTAAGGTGCACACATCTGCTCTCTTACTCTGTGTGGCAGGTGCAAAGGGGAATTAAAACATGGTGTCCTGAATCCAGAAAAGGAATAGATTGCATCCAGAATCAAGGCCACAGTAGCAAATGACAGACAGTCATAAAAAATTGGGATAATTTATCTTTCAACATACAAAAGCTTACCAGAGGTAGGGGCAGGTCATTGTTCAAGCGTCTGACAAGTGCATTAATCTGGAGAAACTCATTAGGCGTTAATGTGGGTCTAATGAGAAGTTCCTGTTATCCATGTTTGCTTATGGGCTTTGTTGGTTAATTACCAAAATGGAACACCAGAGCCCCTACAATGTGATTATGAAATGATTTTTAAAAATTCTTTTTTGGAGTGTAATACTCTATTAATGAATCTTAAGAAATTGAAGGTTATCTGCTTTGGGCATGGGTAATAACCCAATATAATTACAAACCTTTTTAGAAGAAACCATTTAAGTATATATGACCAAAAATAGCACTTATAACTGTTTTCTGTGTGCCTTTTGTTTTAGTTTTCTGTGTTCCTGGGAATTATTTTCTTCCTGGAGCTCACTGCTGGGGTTCTGGCATTTGTTTTCAAAGACTGGATCAAAGACCAGCTGTATTTCTTTATAAACAACAACATCAGAGCATACAGGGATGACATAGATTTGCAGAACCTCATAGACTTCACCCAGGAATATGTAAGTTTAAATTTGGCTTATTTTCAGGTTGAAAGCCTTCTTGGAAGGATGAACCCAGTGAATGTTCCTCCTGGCTTCTGCATCTGCCAGTTGCAACCTACCTCTGACTCTTCTGCATGTTTTTTTCATTTGTTTGCTTGTTTTCTAACTTGTTGTATAACTTACATGATTTGTATTCTAATGGGAAATGTCTGATTTTTCACTTATCTCAGTTTCTACTAAGAACAAAGAAGAAAACTCTTAGGCAAAGAGGTTATCATCAAGGGTGCTCACTCCTGTCAACATTTGAAGTCTCTTGTTTTGCTATAGGTTTACCCTCTTTTTTTGCACTGGAGGGGGTAGGCTAAATGTGGATTTTTTTCTATTCTTGGTCCCCTTCCTGGTCATTCTCCATGCTTCATAGCTCATAATAATGTACTTAGCAATAGAATATTTATCCACCAAGTTCCTAAAATTATGCCTATCCGAATACCTGAAACTGAAAACTGAGAAACTTCTGAGCCTCAGTGACTTCTCACAAGTAAATAATCTATAGAGTAGAGCTACCTCCCATTCCAGTTTCTCAACATGTCTGTGAGACAGTGGCCTCTGCGATGCAAATGAGGTAGCAGATGCCCTGTTCCACTCAAAATGCAACATGGTATCAACAGGGGACCAGAAGACACACAGCAAGTGCCAAAATCTCATCAGCTAAGCACCCTTGGGCTAAAAGGACCTTGAGCTGTTTCCGTAAGAGTAAAATGGAAATAATAGTAGCTGCTGTTTAACTCATGGGGACATTCTGACACTAATAAGAGGTACATGGGTGTATATTAGGCTTCAGGTGTTACTGCCCTACAAACTGACAGCCTTTATCTGCATGCACGGAGAAGATAGATAAGGGGAGCAGAACTGAACAGCTGAGTCCATGACATTCATGTATGTGTCATGTATGTGGCAGAACTGGAGGCCAGACAGAAACTCAGTGGACCAGTGGTTTTCTCTTGGTTGGCTGGTTTTCCAGAGTGAGCAGGAGAGGGCTGCGTCAGCGCTTGCCATAGGGGAGGCCCCCTGCCCTGATAGGCACTCAGAAGTGAGCTGAATTGTGCTGGTTTTGTTCTAAGATGCAATGACTGTCCTGGAGCCTGCTGTCCCTCAGGTGTGAAATTAAGCCCTGATTCATTTCCTCAGCAGACTTGACTGTTTTGTTGGGTCATAATGGATGCAAGCTCACACCTTGCCAAGTATTATTGCTGACTAGTTTGCATGACAGATCTGATGGAGCTTTGTAGGCCAACTGGAGATGTACAAGCCAAGCCTTTGGAGGATCCGATGAGCTGGAAGAACATGCGGATACACGTTCTCTTGAGATGCTGTCTGCTTTATATTGGAATTCTGTTATTTCATGTGATTTCACTTTTCTCTCTTGGATTTTAATACTTTGAAGTAGCTATTGATCTTGAAACCCTTACAATGGTCAAGGCTTGATGTTTATTTAACTCAGAGAAGTTGGACTGGGCCAGCATGGGGGAGTGTCAAAGGGACTTATGATGAAGCCACCCTGGAATCTAGCCTGAAGACTCACTGAATTTAACAGCTTGTTTTATTATATTTTAACTGATTGCAGTTTTTAGGTTGAAAATCTAAATCCATGCTCTTGTTTTTAAAAATTCAGAATAGAAACAGATGCAGAATAAAAAGTATGCCTTTCAAACTTGGGGGGTGGTAACAGATATGTTCACTATCTTGCTTGCAATGATGCTTTTATGATGTATAAGTATGTGAAAACGTACCAGGTTATACACCTTAAATATGTGCATTTTATTGTATGTCAATTCTATCTCAGTAAAATAGATAAAAACTGTGTAGAGATGGAAATTTAAAAAAGAAGTAAACCCATGGATCTCCTACCATGACCCCAGTTGCCTCCTTCAGACACTGCTGCTGCTTGCTGTCTTGCTGTCCTTCTAGAGTGTTCCTTCATGTACTTGAACCAAACAGACTTTGCTCTGACTGGGCCCTGCTGGTACAATCCTCCCCTGCCCGTCCTCCACCTCCCACCACGGGTCTTATGGCTTTTTTGTCCATCACCAGCACAGGCTTACTACACACCTTCAGCCTTAACTCAGAAGCTTTTACAGTGGCCCTTTAGGTTCATCTTGGTTTAAAAGTAAAATTCTGGGCCAGAGAGAAGGTTAGAGCTGGCAGAAGCTGGGTGTGGGTCATTCTGGCAGGTGGAGCCTGGGCACCTGGTCGCCTCCAAGTTGAGATGTTCTAATTCTCTCCTGTTTGCTCTAGTGGCAGTGCTGTGGGGCTTTTGGAGCTGATGATTGGAACCTAAATATTTACTTCAATTGCACAGATTCCAATGCAAGTCGAGAGCGATGCGGCGTGCCCTTCTCCTGCTGTACTAAAGACCCCGCGGTAAGTGACTGCCAGAAACCCGCTGGCCGTGCATCACACTGACAGTGTGTGTGGGATGAGCAGGTTCTTTTTTTTTCTGGAAACCTCTTCTTACCCACCTACTCCTAATTGTAGCTCCTCTTGCAGGGGGTGGGGGGTTAGAGCTCAGATCATCTCAATAGGAGTAATCATATATATATATATGTATGTATGTATGTATGTATGTTAGTTGCTCAGTTGTATTCGACTCATGCCCGACATTAATTTAGCGGTTCATGCTGGTTCCTGTTCTAAGCCTGTGTGCATATTGGCTCATTTCACTTTGGGACCTTCCCACTGGCAGATACTACCATTGTCTTCCCTTTTCAGGTGAAATCAAGGCCCATGGAGTTTAAGTAGCTTTCCCAGGCTCGCACTGCTGGCGAGTGATGGGGCTGAGCCTAAACTCTGGCAGCTGCCCATATTGCTGAGATATGGGCATATCGTGAGAAGGACGGGCTTGTATGGAAGCACTGTGTTGCTTGGGGTTAGTAACCCTTTTCTTGCTGACTCAGCTCTGAAGCAGTCCTAGGAATAGAAGAAGAGTCTGAGACAAGCTAGGACGAGACCACTGCAGGAAGACTGTGGCTGCCCACACTCTTGGCCAGAATGGTGACAGTCACTGCAGCTTGTATGTTAGGAAAAATTATAAAACCTGTCCACAAGCCACCCTCTTTACTGTGGGTTTGATTGTATTTTGAGTCAAATTATTTGTCTGGTATACTGAATGTGTCTCAGTCTAGTCAGACTCTGCGACCCCATGGACTGTAGCCCACCAGGCTCCTCGGTCCATGAAATTCTCCAGGCAAGAATACTGGAGTGGGTTGCCATTCCCTTCTCCAGGAGATCTTCCTGACCCAGGGCTCGAGCCCAGACCTCCCTCATTGCAGGCAGATTCTTTTGTCTGAGCCATCAGAGAAATCTGATACACAGTATGGCTTCAAGTGCAGCTCCCCATCTGTGTATAAAAGCTGGAATTGAGGGTTAGAACAGTACATGTGAGAGGGAAGGTGCCCTTGGCCTTTCCTTGCTCCTCAGCCTCTCTCTGACTGGTCAGCCACCCCATGTCTTCCCCCAGACCCGCCCTTCCCTACAAGGGACAGGGCCATGTGGGTGCTGATGAGTTAGTTCAGTGGCTGCTTCTCCCCTGCAAGGTGGGTGGTGCAGGGCTCTTTAAAAGGGGCCGTTGTTCATCTGTAAAAACACTGAATCATTACGCTATGCCCCTGAAGCTAATATAATATTGTAAAATAAACTATCCTTCAATTTAAAAAATGAAAAAAGAGAGAGAAGGGGACAATGGTCTCAGGTAGCAAAGGAGAACTTCCCCAGGCTCAGCCTGGGCTGTTCTCTTTGTCTGAAGGAGACTGAGAATCTGTGAGGACTGTGCTCTGGACCCTCCCCTGGAAAGCCAGCCTTCCTCACCAGCTCACTTCTCCTTTCCCCTGGGTGGGCTGGGAGGCAAGAGAGCGCCCAGCACAGAGCCCAGGGTGCCCGCCCGCCCAGGCAGCAGACACAGCTGTGTTCTGTCTGTCTCCTGCCTCTGCCCTGAGTGAATATTCCAGCAGGATTCTGAAGATTCTCGGAAGATGCCCCCCTCCCCTTTCAATTGCAGATCCTTTGGGACGAGATGTCTCATTCCATAAATGCTAAGCTAGTAAAATCCACCGCATGCCCTGCAGGCGAGAAACATAAACAAACCTGAAACAGCAGAACCCACGTCTCTTCTCAGGCCTGTGAGATGTCAGGGTGCCTATCCACACACGTGTGGTCAGGGTGTTGCTTTTAATTATCAAAATTACTTGTTCTTGTGGAAAGACCATTTAAACAATACACTGTGTATTGTATCTTAGACACTTGGTCATGTCCGACACTTGTGACCCCATGGACTGTAGCCCACTAAGCTGTCCATGGAATTTTTCAGGCAAGAATAGCCTGGAAAAATGGAGTGAGTTGACATTCCCTTCTCCAGGGAATCTTCCTGACCCATGGATCAACCCTCGGTCTTCTGCATTGCAGGTAGATTCTTTACTGTCTGAGCCACCAGAGAAGCCCAGTATACTAGTATATAGATGCAAAGATAGAATTCCCCACTGAAGAGCATAAATGGAGATAATCATTATGAAAGTCATTAGAAGAAACTTAACTGTGGTTTTTGTCTGTCTCCAGTTCCTTAAACCCATTAGCTTCTTGAGGTTATCAACTTTGAATTCAGAGACTCGCACATAATGGAATTGCTAGTCTCTCTGATATTTCCTGAGTCTCAGTTTTCCTCATTTGGAAAGGAAGGAATATTTAATACCTCCTGAGGATTGTTATAATAATTCTATGGAATTTTGTGTGAAAGTGTTTACACAGTGCCTGGGACATCTGTGTGCCCAAATAAACATTTTATGACCAACATTTAGCAGGGATCTTCTGCTGACCATGGATGGACTTTCTGTCTGACAAGAGTGAGTTTCAGTTTTCTGTTTCTTTTCTCCACCAGGAAGATGTCATCAACACTCAGTGTGGCTATGATGCCAGGCAAAAACCAGTAAGTGGAATCCCATCTTGTCGCTTAGCACGAAGGGTGTTGGAGGAGCTTTTGAATTTGCATAGTGACGCTGTGCTCTCCTTTTCCCTGTGAAGGAAGTCGATCAGCAGATTGTAATCTACACGAAAGGCTGTGTGCCCCAGTTTGAGAAGTGGTTGCAGGACAACTTAACCATTGTGGCTGGTATTTTCATAGGCATTGCCTTGCTACAGGTAAGATGGCTGTCATGGGAGATGGTGCCCTGGGAGAGCCCTCACCAGGACAGATGCTTTGCTTAGTCCCTGCACGTCACAGTTGTTAAGACACCTTGGAGGGCTGGGGAGCAGACCTCACCTCTATTTGGTTTGTATTTTGTTAAGGCTCTGATTTTAGATGCTACTATCCTGGAAGATTTTAGGGAACCTTTCTTCCTTTTCAAGATGGAAACATTGCTGGGGTCACTAGTTGCCTACTGGCTTTCCAGCGTTTCCATGGGGTTAGTGATGTGGCATTGTGACAGCTGATCAGACGGGAATGGTCAGATGGAGAGCCTTGCCCAAGTGGCCAGGCTAAGGCTTTTTGGAGTTTCTCAGACACTCTGTGCTCCTTTCTCTCTCTGGATCATCTTTCCAAAGTGCTGGGAAGGGAAGGGAGCACCCACTTTTCCTCCTGGGAAGCCCCAAGAACTGGGCTTTTCTTTTTATGGAGATAAGATACTTTCAACAGAGAGGGCCACAAATAAGGTACAATGATCGAAAGAAATTAAAGAAGACCTGAATAAATGGAGAGTCGTCCATTGTCACAGATTGGAATATTTAATATTGTTAAGGTGGCAATACTCTCCAAATTGATCTACAAGATTCAGTGCAGCCTGCCAAAATGACAACTGACTTATTTGCAGAAAGGGACAAGCTGATCCTACAATTCATATGGAAATTCAAGGGACCCAGAATAACAAAACACACTTTAAAAAGCACAAGGTTGGAAAATTCATACTTCCCAATTCAAAAGTTACGACAGAGCTACGGTAATCAAGATAGTGTATACTGGTGTATGGTTGGACATATAGTTTAGTGGAATGGAACTGAAAGTTCAAAAAAAACCTCTAGTCTATGGTCAGCTGACTTTTTTTGACCAGGGAACCAAGACCATTCAAAATGGGGAAAGAATGGTCTTTTCAGCAAATGGTGCTGGGCTAACTATTTATACAAAAGACTGCATTTGGATCCCTAATCACATATAAAAATTAATTCAGAACTGATCAAATACCTAAATGTAAAAGGTAAAGCTATAAAAGTTTTAGATGAAAGTATAGGTGTAAATCTTTGTGATATTGAATTAGACAAGTATTTTCTTAGATATGATGCTAAAAGCACAAGCAACCAAAAAGAGTGGATAAATTGGACTTCATCAAAATTAAAAACTTTTGTGCTGAAAATGACACAATTAAGAAAGTGAAAAGAAAGCCCACAAAATGGGAGAAAAAATTTGCATATCAGTACATCTGATCAGGGTCCTGTGTATAGAATATATAAAGAACAACTCAACTATAAAAAAAAGACAAACCCAATTTAAAGGTGAGCAAAGGGTTTGAATAGACATTAGTCTGAAGAAGATACACATTAGCTCTTTGTAATGACATCATTAATTATTAGAGAAATTCAGAACCACAGTGAGATACCACTTCACACATACTGCTGCTGCTAAGTCGCTTCAGTCGTGTCCAACTCTGTGCGACCCCATAGACAGCAGCCCACCAGGCTCCACCATCCCTGGGATTCTCCAGGCAAGAACACTGGAGTGGGTTGCCATTTCCTTCTCCAATGCATGAAAGTGAAAAGTGAAAGTGAAGTTGCTCAGTCGTGTCCAACTCTTTGCGACCCCCCATGGACTGCAGCCCACCAGGCTCCTCCGTCCATGGGACTCTCCAGGCAAGAGTACTGGAGTTGGGTGCCATTGCCTTCTACAGACAGACATTAATAAGAACTGGTTAGGATATAGAGAAATTGCAACCCTCAAACATCACTAAAGGGAATGAAATGGACACAGTCTCTTTGGAAAACAATTTGCTAGTTCATGAGAAAATTAGAGTAACCATATGACTCAGCAATTCTGCTCCTAGGTATGTGCCCCAAAGTACTGAAAGCATGTTTACCCAAAAACTTGTACATCGATGTTCATATCAGCATTATTTGCAATAGTCCCAAAGTGGAAACCATCCACATGTCCATCATTCATAAACAAAACGAAGTTTATCCATATAATGGAATATTATTCAGCCATCAAAAGAATCAAACTACTGTTGCAACGTGGATGAATTTTGAAGACATCTCACTCCATGAGAGCAGACCAACACAAAGGCCATATATTATATGATTCTATTTATATGTCCAAAATAAGCAAATCCACAGAGACAGAAAATAGCTTAGTGATTTCTAGGACTGCCAGGATGAGGGGGATGGTGGGTTGACTGTCCTGGGGTACAGAATTTCTCTGGGGGTAATGAAAATATTCTGCATTCAGATAGTGTGGTGATGGTCGCACATTCTCATGAATGTACTGAGAATCACTACATTATACACTTTAAAAGGATGAATTCTATGGGATGTGAATTCTATCTCAATTTTGAAAATCAAAGATTTTTTAAAAGGTGGGATTCAGTAGCCAAAAGAAAAAGCCTAAACCTTCCTCCACTTGACGCCTTTCCTCCCTTTCTCAGATCTTCGGGATCTGCCTGGCCCAGAACCTGGTGAGTGATATCGAGGCTGTCAGGGCTAGCTGGTAGAGCGCCTGCAACAGCCACTTCCAGACACTGGACAGACCCAGCCTTCCTGACCCTCCAGTGCGCCCACCTGATACCCATGCTGCACGGACTCTGATCTCAGAGGCATCCCGCAATCCCAACTGATGGAGCTGCCAAGAACTTAGTTTTGGTGGGGGAGGTAAAACTGGGAAATGCTGCTCACTGACAGAATTAAAAAATAACCAGTATGAAAGTCTTTGCGCCATGAATCTCTACTGTAGCCATGAATTTCTGGAAGGTTGGATACTTACCAAATGAAAAAAAAAAAAAAGGGAGGGTGGGGGAGCCAGATGTACTAAGTTTGTGGAAGAGTCTTGTCCCTGCTTCAGTGATGGGAAGGCTGTCTTCTGGGCTACGGCCTGAGGAAGTGTGTCATTTCTGAAACTCAGCCCCTTACCTGGGAGGGGTGTGTTTTTAGCATCCCTACATTTCAAGGAACTGTTAACAACCATCATCCCAGGAAGAAAACAGCTTGCCTTTGGGTTCCCATTTTGTGACCGCATTCGACAAGGAGCTTGGGTGGCCTCATCTGGTCTCTCCTGGAGTGTGTCCTCATAGAAGTTGTGTATTCCTTGCGTGCTGAGCAGGGGCTTTGGAACATTTCATGATGCTGAATTCTAGCAGGACAAATCTTTTCTGTAAGTAGGCCTGAGCTTTATTTATCAATGAAATCCAAGGAGAAAATGAGGTTAACGAAGAGGTAGTGAATACTGCAGTCCACCAAATTAGTTTTTGGGTTTTTTGGAAACTCTGGAATACTTTAGGGTTTTGTTTTGTTGTGGGCCACCCCCCTCTTTTTCCGTCTTCCAGAAGCAAAAGCTATGATACAGTTTCTCTTAAAGTTTAGATTTTTTTTTTTTTACTCAGCTCAAATATTAATTTTTTATATAATCTCTCTGCATGACCTGTGAATCTGAATCCACCAGCTCCTTTTCATGCCGTCTTTCCTACAAGCCTTTATAAACGTTCTTCTGTCAGCATTTATTTTGTGGGTCCGCAGCCTTAAGTGGTGTGTCCCCCCCCACCCCACGCCAACCCCCGTCTGGGAAGGGACCAGCTGGGCGTCACAGGGGCATCTGTGGACTCAGTCTGTGAACCATGTCGATCGATCATCATGGCCTGTTCTGCAGGCTTCCCCTTTCTCTTGGAATGGAATTAAATCCAGTTCTGAAATGGTGTTGACAGAGTCAAAAGCTTCTGATGGTTTTTTCCTTCTGGTTTTCGTTTGTTTTTATGAAACAACAAAAACGAAACCAGAGTGCAAGACCATAGCTGCTTCTGTCTTCAGTACCGACTCACCAACAGGATGGTAACAAAGCACAGACGTCTCAAGGGGGAGCGCTGATTGGCCGATCAAGGGAGAGTGCTGATTGGCCGATCAAGGGGGGGTGCTGATTGGCCGAGAGTTCTGCGATAAGGCGGGAAACACTTGTAGAAACTGCCTCTTGCCCTGTCCCCACTCCAGGTGGCGGGGGATGGGGGAGACAAGTTTTGCCCCCAGAGTTTAATCCTAACTGGTGTCTACCAGAATGTCACCTACCCTGGGGAGCAGATCTTAGTCCGTGGGAAAACCGCAGGCATGTTTCACAGTGATGACACATTTGCCCACACAGAACTGGGCAGCCAGCTAGCATAGCATGTGGAAACTTAGCAAGCTTTTCCATTGTGGCCCCACGTTGCATTGCTGTGGCTGATGAACGTGTCCGTCTGCTCAGAGAAAGGACAAAAATTCTTTGAAAATCTAGTCTCCAGAGTTAAGGTGTGTATGACTCTGCATGTGTGTTTTTGTGTCTCAGTGTAGTTAAGAGATGTTCATTCCGTATTCTGGCTGTGAGATGATTTTATTTCATTTCTGTCCCCACCACTGTTGTCATTCCATATTGATTGTCATTCCAACCTGGAGAAGACTTGAGCCCTCTGGTTGGCACTCTTGTTTGTTACCTCATTCATTCTCCAGTGAATTCCACCTGACCAGCTGATTCAGAATCAGGCAAGCTTCCCACCCTTTGGCACATCCAGTAAAAGGCCAAACAGCAAGTCTGAGTTCTAAATTTTAATTAATCACTCCCCCCCCTTTTTTTTTTTTTTACACTTGAGAGTGGTTGTAATAAAGGCTGTCATTAATAAACTTGGTTCTACCTTACATCAAGTTCTATCTGTCTTCATTCTTTCTTGTGGTTGTGAAATTCTCTAATCCGGTGGTGATCAGACGTTAGCATGCATTGGAATCTCCTGGAAAGCTTGTTAGCACACAGATTAGTGGGTTTGCCACATCCCCAGAATTTCTCATTTAGTGGGTCTTGGGTGGAGCTTGAGAATGTGCATTTTTGACAAGTTTCCAGGTGAACTGTTGCTCCGTGTCTGGGAAAGACACTTGTCAAGGCACCCCTCTGACCAGGTTCTCTCAGAGGGAAAAGAGAGAGAGGGAACATTTTGTGTCTGGGGAAGGAAAGGTCCTTTGTGCTGCTGGACGCAGACTAATGAGAGATGGGGCAGAACTGAGGATGTAGGAAATCTGTCTCCGAAATCACTGTCTGTGATCACCATCACCTGGTGACCATGCAGAATACAGATCAGGCTTTGCCCCTAGCAATCCTGGAGTGGGAGTCGGAGCTTATATTTTTTTTAAGAAACTCCCATGCAATTTTAACACACAATAAGATTTAGAACCCATAGACCTAGGTAAATCTTAATAACATTCACAAGCTTTTTATGGGAAAATAATTTCTAGCAGTCCCTTAGAGCAGGATTCTTAAAAACCCACCTGAGTTTTTAAGATTAAAATACCAGTGTATTGATAAATGTCCTTTCATTGTGAACTATCTCTGCAGAAGGCTTCTGTCTTGCAAACTACTAAAGACTTTTTTCAAAGACAATAAAAATTGAAGGTTCATACAGTATTCTCAGACCATGACATTGTGTTCCCGTACTTGTTTGAGAAACAGTGTAGCTCACTTGTCTGGATATTTGAGACAATGTTATTTTGTTATTATGGCTATAAGGAAATTTATCAGGGGTAACTGGAGATAACCAATTCACATTTGTTGAGTTTTCTTAGCTGTGCTGTAGAGATTATGTGTACATGTGAGGTAATTGGACCTCTTTGTTCAGAACAAACTCTGGGCCAACAAAGGAGAAATGTCACAGCTCAGAAGTAAAAAAAGATGCTTTGTCTACAAAGCTTAGAACTTACAGGAAGTTTCTTCCAAGTTTGGCAGATAGACGTTGGAGGATGATTATTGGATTTGTCTTTATCTCTCTTGTTTAACCAGTTGCCCACAAATAGCATTCCCTTCTGTGATTTACAAATATACAGTTTTTTTTAATGAATGCAGGAATTCAAAAGTAGACTTTCATGTCATGAAGCACTTGAAAAAAAAGTGCCTTTCCTTGTTCTTTCTCCTTTTTTTTTTCCTCAAAAAGAATAAACCTCTCCTTCTCTTTCAGCTTTCTTCCTGCTCCAGGTCCCTGCCACCCTTTTCTCAAGGGGATGCTGAAAAGTGTTGCTTGGCTTTTTCTTCTTATGCAGCCCGCTTCCTCCTCTGGGCCCTGTGCGTGTTGGTTGGCAGGGGTTGGGGTAGGGGGAGAGCAGGCAGGGATGCACTAATTCTACAGTTTCCTGTTTCTGGCGGGCTTGGACCGTAGCCCTGGGAAGCTGGTGGGCTAAACAATGAGAACCCCGGGCCCAGGGACTTCCCCAGCTCTTTTGTCATTTATTCCACAAAGCCCTCCTCCTCTAGGGAGATCCTGCGGAGACCTCCAAGGAAGGACTGGGAACCCCTCCATAAACACTGGCCAACAGGGTTGGTGGCCAACTCTCTCCAGGGAGGCCAGGGGGCTGTTTCTTTGTGATGCCTTCTCAGGAGGAGGAAGCCTAAGCTTTGAATGAGAAGGAAAATGCAGTGTTTGGAAATACTGTATCTTGGCCTTATTGTGGTGACATGATAAAGTCTAGGCGTGACAACAGATGAGGCAGGTGTATCTGGTTAGGGGTAGGGCTCAGAGAAGGGAAGCCAGACTGCTTAGGGACCAAAGCCATCTGTAGACTTGAGCCTTTCTTTTTGGAAGAGTTTGCAACAAAAGAGTTTATAACATTATAGTTTTCAAGACTTAGTTAAGGGATACAGCTTATACAGTTAATTGAATAGTTAATTGAATACAGCTTCGTTTGGGGGATTTTCATGCTGAGTAGTTCTTGTGTAAGTTTGGCCTCCAAGGGGAGGGATGCCCGAGTGAGTCCATCCTGATTTCCTTTAACCCAAACCAAACTCCTCAGGACCTGTCCTGACCATGCAATTTACCCCTTCACTTCCAGGAACTCCCAACAGTAGAAAAGCTGAAGGAAGAGCAGCTTAGTTCCTGGGCTTTGCTCTGTGAAGCTACTCCAAAAAGAAAACTGTAGCATACAAGGTAGCCGTTTGCATGCTGTTGCTCTTCACTGACTGTAGCTGCAGTTCATGTGCGAGAGGGCCAGCTAGAAAGCTGCCTTTTAAATGTGCAGCTCGTCAGCTCATGCTAGCTTTTGCTTTTGCAGAACCTCTAGTTTGAAAGGAACGTTTTAATAGCCTGCCCTCTAGTGGCGATCATGTAAAAGCACTCCTGACAAGTTGGAAGAGTGACCGCACTAGCTCAGAGGCACTAGCTCTTTGGAAGAACTTGAGGGTGTACAGCCATATGTTGCTTGCTGAGAGTGGGAAGGTGTTTTATTCCTTTGACATTCGTGAAAATGACAGAGCTTATTTTGGAAAGTCAGGGAGCAGGTGTTAAGCTCCCTTCACCATCTAAGTCCTGATACTGCTGCTGAAACTTTCCAGTGCACTGCAGCAATGTGTACAGGTTGAAGCTGGGCCCTGCCCTGTTGCCTAGACTTGGAGGTTATAGATGGGGTGGTGATGGTCTGAAAATGCTAATCTGCAGGCAGGAGGCACTGCCTCTGTCCAAATGCCCACCAAGGAGGAGAGGTGTGCTGAACCTTTATACTTTCCCCTACCCTCCACTGGCACTCAGGGGGGTTCTGTGGCCCCCAGGGTCCTGATCTGCATCTCAGTTCCTCTTCAAAACAAACAACAAACAAAACTCCTGAAACAAGGATTAGACATTCCTTGTATGACTGTTTCCTCTGAAAGCACCCCTGTGGATCACCACGTGGAGTTCACTTTGATCTGAGACTCTGCAACCCTGTTTTTAAGGGCTGTGAAGTCTGGTGGAGTGTTCCCGACTGTACCTTGTGTTTTAGGAGTTTGTTACAGATTGAACCATGTCTTCCAAAAATTCATGTGAAGCCCTAAACCTTCAGGACCTCAGAGTGTGGCCTTCATTTGGAAATAGCGTGCAGGAGATGTAATGAAGATAAGGTCATACTGGGTGGGTTCCTACTCCGGTAGGTTATTATCTTTATATAAATGGGGAATGTGGACACAGATGCACACAGGAGAATGCCATGTGAACATGAAGGCAGAGATTGGGCGATGCATCTATAAGGCAAGAAATGCCAAAGACGGGTGACAAGTCACCAGAAACCAGGAGAGAGGCGTGGAATTGATTCTTCCCCAGAGCTTGCAGAAGGAACCAGTCATGCCAACACCTTAACTTTGGACTTTTAGCCTCCAGCGTTACGAGACAATAAATCTCCATGGTTTAAGCCATCTACTTTGTGGCATTTTGCTTCGTAGTTTCTAGGAAACTAGTAGAGTCTGAATACCTATTGCTGGCTTTCAGGATGGAAATGTATAGAATATGTATGTGGCTCTTATTATTTGAATGGACATACCTGACTTGGGACTTGCTCTCTGTATCTGCTTTAAGCTCTTTGAAAATTGCTTTGATGTGTCTTGTGGGACATTTAAGACATAAGCAATGTTTTATTACATGATGATTAAAAGTGGTCACACTGCTGTATGTATTTCTTTGAAGTAAACCATCTTGAATGCACCTTGTGAGATGGATTAAAGTCTTATAAATAAAACAGCTGTTGTCCACGATGGTGCTTTCTTTAGTCTTGTTACTTTGTGACCGAATCAGCCCACTAATCCACCAACCCCCGCTGCAAGCCAGCTCCCAGGTGTGTGTGCTGTTCCAAGCCTTGAAGTAAAACGTGACTTTCACTGAGAGTTTACTGTGTTCCAGGCACTTTGCTGTGAGCACTCTGCATGCATTTTTGAGGAAATGTAAACTGAAAGAATAAAACCCCACTTGTGGAAAATGCAGACTTCACCAAGAGCTTCCCTAGGTGGTGCTGCTGAGACGGGAGAAACACAAGCAGGCCCAGCGGAAGAGAGGCCTGACCCAGGCCCCTGAGGGAGAGCGAAGGAAGAGACTCCAGGGCAGGAATGAGGAGGTGAGTGCTGCTAGGGATATGGGGAGGTCCTGGCGCTTCGAGAAGAGGGAGAAGCATGGGTAAGCCCCGAGAAGTTCAGGTACGGAGAGTCCAGGAATTGTGGCCAGTCTCTGGCCCATGCTGGGCACTCAAAAACTTGCTGAATGACTTGGGTAGGTAATTGTGGAGATGGGTTTGAATGAGGAGGTAACTGATGCAAAGTAGAATTTTGGGTAAAGCTGGACAGTATCTGCAGTTACAACCCCCCTGCCATCTGATTCAAAATTCAAAAATCTGTTTAAAAACTCAGACTTGTCTATCAAAGCATTTTGTAGAAGGCAATAGTGAGTTTTTTGGTAACACCCCAGGCCTTCTAAAGAAGTGACCATAACTTTGCAAACTGGCAAGTCAAACAGTCTTAGAGCTCTGCAGGCCGTGGGAAGTGTTTTGAAATCCACCTTTTTCCTCCATCTAGTTCCACCATCCTCTGAATTTCTATGACCTGGGGGCTGGCATGGAGCTCGCCGTGTGGCAGTAGGGGACATGGCCCTGAAGCTGGCAGAGGTTGGAGTTTGTGTGTTCCATGGTAGTTCTCAGCTCTAGTTACCGTCAAGATCACCCAAGACCTTTAAACAAACCCGTGTGCAGCCCCTCCCCATCCCTGTTTTAAAGCTTCCAGGTGGTTTGAACATGCCACTAGGGCATCTCAAACTTTATACACATATATCACCTGGGTCTTAATTTACTCGGGTCTAAAGTATCTGGATTTGGGAGTTCTCTGGTGGCCTAGTGGATAGGATTCTGCGCTTTCATTCTCATGGCCTGGGTTCAGTCCCTGACTGGGGAACTGACATCCCACAAGCTGTGCAATGTGACCAAAAAAATAACAACAAGAAAAAAAAGTAAAAATAAATTATCTGGGTCTGATTTAGCTGGTCTGGAGTGGGACTAGAGAATCTGAGGCTCTGCAGGCTCCCAGGGGATGTGGATGTCCTTTGTAGAACACGCTTGGAGAGGCAAGGACAGTCTAGAGGTTTGCCTCATGTAGAGCTGTGCAAAACCACTGTCATATAGATATTTCTGGTCGAGATCTTTCCTAAAAGTTCAGTTCAGCCGCTCAGTCGTGTCCGACTCTCTGCGACCCCATGAATTGCAGCACGCCAGGCCCCCCTGTCCATCACCAACTCCTGGAGTCCACCCAAACTCATGTCCATTGAGTTGGTGATGCCATCCAACCATCTCATCCTCTGTCGTCCCCTTCTCCTCCCGTCCTCAATCTTTACTAAGCTGAAATTTTCAGATCTGGGTAGGAAAATAAAGGGTGATTATACATGGGCAATATGCATATCTTTGTTACATACATTTTATTTTGATTACAAAATAATGTAGAAAACACAAGAAAACAGAAAAAGAAATAAGCTGTATTTTCATCACCTAGAGGTCTATGCTGGTAGACACCATCTAGAGCCATGTTACTGTGTGTCTTTCCATTACTCTCATGTTTTGTTTTAAATTGTCTAATATGGTTTATACTGTTCTTTAATCTTTTTAAAAAACAGCATTTTCAGTATCTGAATATTTTATACAATAACATTTTAAATTTACTATATATACTGAACTAAAAAGCCTCTTGATGAAAGTGAAAGAGGAGAGTGAAAAAGTTGGCTTAAAGCTCAACATTCAGAAAATGAAGATCATGGCATCTGGTCCCATCACTTCATGGGAAATAGATGGGGAAACAGTGGAAACAGTGTCAGACTTTATTTTTTTGGGCTCCAAAAATCACTGCAGATGGTGACTGCAGCCATGAAATTAAAAGACGCTTACTCCTCGGAAGGAAAGTTATGTCCAACCTAGATAACATATTCAAAAGCAGAGACATTACTTTGCCAACAAAGGTCCATCTAGTCAAGGCTATGGTTTTTCCAGTGGTGATGTATGGACGTGAAAGTTGGACTGTGAAGAAAGCTAAGCACCGAAGAATTGATGCTTTTGCACTGTGGTGTTGGAGAAGACTCTTGAGAGTCCTTTGGACTGCAAGGAGATCCAACCAGTCCATCCTAAAGGAGATTAGCCCTGGGATTTCTTTGGAAGGACTGATGCTAAAGCTGAAACTCTAGTACTTTGGCCACCTCATGCGAAGAGTTGACTCATTAGAAAAGACCCTGATGCTGAGAGGGATTGGGGGCAAGAGGACAAGGGGACGACAGAGGATGAGATGGCTGGATGGCATCACCAACTCCATGGACATGAGTTTGGGTGAACTCTGGGAGTTGGTGATGGACAAGGAGGCCTGGTGTGCTGCGATTCATGGGGTTGCAAATAGTCGGACACAACTGAGCGACTGAACTGATATACTAGTCTATTGTATCAATCAAGGGTCCACAAGACATGGTGGAGAGAATTTGGGAGCTTCCCAAGACCCTCTCAAGTCCACAAGCTCAAAATTTTTTCATAGTATAATAGGACATCATTTCCCTTTTTGGTACCTTCTTTCCGAGTATACAGTGTCATTTTTCAGAGACTACATGATGATATGATATCACTCTGACAGCTAATGGAATATGTGTGTATTTTTGTTTTTAACTATTTCTCCCTTTTAATATCTAATATTAAATATTCATGGAAATAACCCACAGACACAAAAACTCTTCAGGGGCTTACGCCATTTAAAGGGATCCTCAGACCAAAAAGTTTGAGAACTCCTGATGCAGATAAACTATAATTGAATTAATCTACCCATCACTATTAGAAATTTAGACTCTTCCCCATTAAATAACAGTACAGTGAACTTTCTTATACATTTCTTATACATTGCACATAGATACCCTGGTGGCTCAGAAGGTAAAGAATCTGCCTGCAGTGTGGAGGACCAGGGTTTGATCCCTGGATTGGGAAGATCCCCTGGAGGATGGCATGGCAACTTACTCCAATATTCTTGCCTAGAGAATCCCATGGACAGAGGAGCCTGGCAGGCTACAGTCCATGGGGTTGCAAAGAGTAGGACACGACTGAGTGACTGAGTCCTAATAGCGTGGAATGACTAGATCAGAGGCTTTAAAAGCATCTCATTTGTGGCACCCAATGAATACTTTACCATAGACATTTAAATTTTAAAGCAAAAATTGTTTCAGTCAAGATTTGTACCCAAATAGAAAGAGGAAAAATTAATGTCTTCTGCTCCAGATTAACATTTTTGTTTACCTTATGAATTAGAATGCCAGTTACACCGCAACCCAGACCTGTCACGATGGAGATGCTCAACTCCACAAGGCGTCTCTAGTGCGGAGCTCCATGCCCTCCCCTGTCACATGCCTGGAGTGTGAAAGCTTGAACGACAGAACGACTCTCAAGGGTCTGTCGGGCCATTTTAGGAAAGATCATCTCAGGACTCTGGCTTCACATTCTAATTTATTTTAATTTAATTTCTGCTGATGCTTTCTTTAGTCTGCTTCCTAGAATAATTGGTAATGGGGACTCTCAGCACACGTTTTTTTTTAACAAGGAAAAAAACATACAAACTTATTGTTTTACATGTATATGGCAGTCTTCAAAAGGAAAATGAAGACCAGGAGTTATTAGGATCAAAAGCTTAAATACCTTGTTACACAAAGAGCAATAATTTGTGGGGATGACAAGACAGAGGAGCCTGGGCTGGGGCAGTGTGTTGGGGGCCAGTGACCAGCAACTAAGTGGGGGGAAATTAAGGGAAGGTCATCTTAGTAGATGTGTCTGTATAGGTCCATTTTGGCATTGATTCCATGTCTCTGGTGATATAAATGTTCTCTTCCTGGTAGAGGTCAGGCATCTTTCTCGGGCAATTTCATGTTCTGTTTCTCAAGCTGAATGCACATTTTGAGCCTTATGTATATGAAACATTCTGTTAATACTGAATTCTAGAGCAAGAGAAGGAGAGAGCAGAAGGTATTAAAATAAGAACAAAGAGTAAGGCGGGGCTCATTCCTCCCACCCGCAGGGCAGAGCAAAGCCTGGAGGAGATGTTGATTCTTTTATTGACTCTGTTGTGGAAAGAACTGGAGTTGGACTGGACAGTGGAACATGTACCTTAATGACTCAGTCTCTATGGCGACCCTAGCTGGTCACTTGCTGAGCCTGATGGATATCATATGGTCTGTACTCAGTGAAAAGCTCTTTAAGTTGCTTTAGTCCATGTGTAGCAAAATAAGAAAGTCACAGACTGTGTGCTGGTTGGACCCAGAGCGTTGGCCACTGATGCCAGTGTGGGTGTGGCTTCTCTCTCCAGTCCTCAGTGCCTGCCTCATAAGATGGAGATAATCATGCCTACATCACGGAGACGTTGCAAAGATGAAAAGGGTCGACCTGCTCTTCTCCCCCAGACCTCACTTAAATCAGCTTTCTCAGGAAGGTCCCCTCAGAACTCTGTTAAGCCCGCCAAGATGCAGTCTTGCAGCATCCTGTCTGGGAGAACTCACCACATTCGAACTTACTTGATGACATCTCTTTTCCATGGAATTGGGAACCTCTGTTTCTAGCACCCGACCAGGCTGTGGCTTTGAGCAAGTCAAAGGAGGATAAACAGATCTTTGTTTCTGGGTAGAGAGTACCTGTCCACAGAGCTCAGGAATCCCCCCGCCCCCTTTTTTTTTTTGGCCATGCCACACATCTTGCAGGATCTTAGTTGCCCAACCAGAGACTGAACCTGGGCCTACCACAGTGAAAGCACTAAGTCCTAACTACTGCATTGCCACGGAAGTCCCAGGAGTCCCCCAACTTTATAAGGGGTCTGCAAGCAATCCTGACCAACTTTCCCCTGGGCTCAAAGTCTCTCTACTATTCTGCATGGTACAAAAATCTGCCCCTGCCTCCAGCGGGAGGCACTGTCTCTCTTACAAGTATGCTAGGTGAACATCCTTGAAGAGATTGAGACGAAAGCTCTTCACAGAAGTATAGAAATGCAAGACACCCATGAAGAACTGTCTCCCAACACTGGGAACGCAGCACAATTACCTGCAGATCTCTATTAGTCTTTCTGTCTTCCATTAGCAATAGTTCTGGTTCTAGATCAAACCATAAAGCAATCTGCTAATCTTCTGTTTAAACTTTAGTTTTCCACTACGTAATAACAAGTTAAAATGTCTCAGGCCCTCTTCTGTCTGCTCTGCTCTATATTTCCTTCCCTGTCTCTTGCTTCTTCTCTGCTTTTACAGGTGCCTTCTGCCCCAGGAGGCCCAGAGCTGAGTCATCTCTGCAGAACCCCATGATTCTATTTATACAGCAGCTAGCATCCTTACTTGCTTGCTTTACTATGACAGTCAGGTAAATATCCCTCTTCTCCTCCCTCAGTGGCCCATATCTATCTAAGATATCCAGAGTGCAACACAGTATGTGCTCAGTAAATCTCTGTAGTGAGGCAGGCTGCTAGGTCAGCAAATCAGGCTGTTTGGGGATTTTTTGAACTTTGAGGGTTAGAGTGTGTAGCCCCCACTGTTTCAATCCACTGACTTCTGTGGCCATGGCCAGTAAGCACAACAAGTTGTTCTAGGAAGGCCTTGATGCTTTAGTGACTAGCCATGTGCATCAAGATTTCATCCTGATCCAAATAACCGAAAACCTCGCTGTAGGGGTTGAAGCAGGCAAGTGTGTCTCCTGTGTTGTCTGAGGTTCCTCAGTACATAGCGGGTCTTTTGGTTCATTAGTGCTACCAGGGATCTAGGCTGTTTCCACCTTTCTGCTCCACTGTCCTTAATGTGGAGGCTTGCATTCTCATGATTGTACCTCACAGTTGCAAGAGGGCTGCTGTACTTCTGGGACCCATGTCAAGGTTTGAGGGAGGGAGAAGAAAGAAAAAAAGGCGAAGGGCCAAAGGCCTTCTAGCAGGTCTTTGCCTAATTCACTAAGGGATACCCTCCCCATGAACTTCTATAGAAGGGTAATGCCCACTTGGAAAGCTGGGGAACTGGAGTGTTTTAAGCTTGGTACATTGTCCCCCTGAACAAAATTGGGGTTCTGTAAATAGGGCAGAAGGGGTAGCTGGATGTTGGGTAAATCACTTGCAATATCTGCCCCAAAGACAAAATGTCCTTTTTCTTGTCTATTTTTTAAAAATTTATTTTATTGGAGTATAGTTGATTTACAATGTTGTGTTAATTTCAGGTATACAGCCAGGTGATTCAGTTCTTATATATATAATACTTTGCATCTGCTGTGCTACGCTTAGTCGCTCAGTTGTGTCCTACTCTTTGCAACCCCATGGGCTGTAACCTGCCAGGCTCCTCCGTCCATGGGATTTTCAATGCAAAAATACTGGAGTGGGTGGCCATGCCCTCCTCCAGGGGATCTTCCCAACCCAGGGATCGAACCCAGGTCTCCCTCATTGCAGGCGGATTCTTGACCGTCTGAGCCACCAGAAGAATCTATATTATTTATTTATTGGTTCTACCAACATCAGCCTTTGCTTAGGTCCACTGTTCCTGTCGCTGATTTTGAGTCTTGATTGGTTTCTTCTTCTTCTTCCATGTTCCGCTTCATCTTCTCAGAAACTAAAGGCAGTTTTGTATCTCCTATTGATATTATTTTCATATTCAATATTGATATTATATTCAGTCATGGCAGGGAGGTGGGGAACCCTGGCATTTTTTGATCCTGGGCTAGTCACCTCTAGAGAAGTTTTGCAAGGTTTGACAACCATGTGTGCGCTAGTGCCGCACTTTAGCTCCTGTTCTGTCTGTGACTCCTGGTGGTCAGAGGCATGGAGACTTACCTGGCTCGGGACTCCTCAACTCCAGGGAAACAGGGAACATGCTTTCCTTTTGTGCATGATGCCCGTGAAACATTTAGCAGCAGGCTGTTTCTCTTCATCGGTGTTTTGGCTGAGAGTGGATTGAAACTTTGAATTGTATGTGCCTTTTTAAATGAAGAGACTTATTTCTGAAGGGTTGACTCTTGCTAAGTTGCTTCAGTCGTGTCCGACTCTCTGCGACCCTATGGATTGTAGCCCACCAGGCACCTCTGTCCATGGGATTCTCCAGGCAAGAATACTGGAGTGGGTTGTTGTGCCCTCCTCTGGGGGATCTTCCTGACTCAGGGATTGAACCCACAGGAAATTGTGGTTGATCAGGTTATCCCGGGAGTTTGGCAGGTTATTAGAATTCTGCACTTCTCTAAGAAGAGAGAGTAATTGCTTGGCTAGCGGATTCCCCATTACATAAGAGCCCCTTAATCACGGGGTAAAGGAGGTGGGGAGGGTACTTTGGGCGTCAGGAGAAGGGCTGCATTCCTGATCCAGCTGAGAAAGGATGTTCTAAATTCCTGCAGTCCCCTCTGGGTGCTGCTAGCCATGTGAGAGCACAGAAGGTCAGCAGCAGCACCCTCCTGTCAGCAGGATGGCGTGGGTACACGTGTGGGCACGGCTAACAGCTGTCTGGGTCTCCATATTCCTGACACTTGACAGACTGCAGCTGTCACTGGCCTTCAGAATGTCAAGTCTTTTTTCTGAGGTGCTAAAAACAATGCAAGTTTGCACAGGTCATAAAAACGCCCTTGGGTCAAGTATCTGGATCTGTGTTTGACAAGGCCTTTCCCTTGGCACTGCTTTTCTCTCCCTAAAAATCCCCACCCCTTACTCCTGGTCTGGAAGCGGACAGATGGCACATGAGGTCTCCACAGGGTCAAGCCACATGGGCTTCTAGGGGCTGTGGCGTTGAGGGGAGCTGGGGCAGGTGTGGGGGACTTGAACAGGCTGGAGATGCATGCTCTGTCCAGAGGCACAGGGTCACAGTCACCCGCTGCCCTCCTGGAACACAGAATGGCTGATTGCCAGCTCTCCCCATTTTAAAAGGAAAGTCAGTTAACTGGATTAGTGTGGGTGTGCAGATTCATCCAGATTTTCCATGTTTACAGCTGTTCATTTTCTTATTTTTTCAAAATACCATGTGGACCAGACAAAGATGTGAGGGCCCACAGTCTGCCATCTTTGAGGAAGAAATGGGTCAGCCGGGTCACAGATGCCTCGGGAGGATGAAATGAGGATTCCTGTGGGAAAGGAGGCCCTCTACCGCTCTCCCTCCTCTCCTTGTGAGTGGTGCCTGGAGAGTGTTCATCACCGGGAACCAATCAGAATGGCGGTTCACAGGCTATGGTAAGAGGTCTGTGTTGGGAGTGGTGGATGGCAGTGTTGAGAGGCAATTGGACTTCCATTAGCTATAGCTCCAGCGGGTACTGGGAGGTGTGTTCCGTGCCCTCTCTAGTATCAGGTAAGTGGTGCTGCTGAAGGATGAGCGGGTGGAACTGATTTAAGGCCTGGATGTCAGGAGGGGGAGATGCAGTCACCCCACCTTTGTGACCCCACTCCCCCGTGTGGGGGGCTTCCCTGGTGGCTCAGCTGCTAAAGAATCCGCCTGCCATGCGGGAGACCTGGGTTCCATCCCTGGGTTTAGAAGGTCCCCTGGAGAAGGGAACGGCTACCCACTCCAGTATCCTGGCCATGGAGAAGTCCACGGGGTCAGAGAGTCAGACACGACTGAATGACTTTCACTTCTTTCCGACGTTTGTGGGGGGATTCCTTAGGAGACTAGGAAGGGCTGGGCGGGAGCCAAGAGTGTCCAAAAGGTGACAGAAGTGCAAGTGGGTCAGAAGAGTGCAGAGAGGCTGCACTGGGAAACTGAGGACCCTTGAAGAGAAAAAGGAACATGGCTTCTAACTTAGGATGAGGGGCAGAAGGCAGAGGGACCGACAGGTCAGAGAGTTTTTAGTTGAGCATCTGTAAATGTTCACAATTTAGCACTTGGGGTTTGTTTTTCTAAACTCGAAATACATCTTTAATGTCCAGATATAAGAAAATGGCTTATATCTTATGTAAATTAGAGTAAAAGTAAATTACGGTACATCCATATAGTTGAAGAACATGCAGCTATTAAAAATGAGGTTATGAAACAGAGTTCTTAGTAATGTGGAAAAATGCTTATTGTGTAAGTGGAAAAAAAGGAGAGAGCTACATGTGGCATAACACCTCGACTACATAAAATACACGCACACACACAGGGCCACTGCTGTGGAGAGCACGCCAGGACATCCTTCCGAGACTGCACCAGACAAAGCCTGCAATTTAGAGTAAGGGCCCGGCAATTCAGGTTGTGACGTCCAGATGTAGTCAAGGTCAGAGGCAGCTGACCTTCTCCGGTCCTGGTGGTGGGGTGATGGTGACCGTGGGAGGGCACTGTAAAATGTGCTCTAAGAGCAGGGGTTTTTCATCTGAGGTATGAACACCCCGAGGACAGCGTCTCAGCAGGCTTGGCTCCATCCTTTGTAATACAGTCCATTAAAAACCACCCCCTGCCCTGCCCCCAGTCCCACCATCTGGGGAGAAGGGAGGCCTATGTTAAAGTAGATATGGCTATAAGATTCAGAGTGAGTATTCATATAGGAGTTTGTTTTTGACAGTAATCTGAGGGTACAGCTAGAGTTTCTTTCCTTTAGGATTCCTGGGAATCAATAAATGACAGAAGAACTACTGCAATAGTAAGTAATATCTGTCACCTGTACTTGAAAATTAGATGGTTAAAAAGTTGAAGCATAGTTGATGTGCACTATGTTACCTTCAGGTGTACCAACAGCGGTTTGGTATTTTAACACATTATGAAATAATCACCATGGTGCGTCTAGTAATCATACAAAGTTATTACAATATTCACTATATTCAAGAATATTGTATCACATCTCTGTGACGTTGTAACTGGAAATCTGTAGTTCTTAATCCCCTTCACTTATTTCGCACAACCACACGCCCCTCTCCCGGTGGCAACCACCAGTTTTTTCTCTGTGTGTGGTTCTGTTTTTTGTTAAATTTCACAGTAAGTGAAATCATATGGCATTTGTCTGACTTACTTCACTTGGCGTAAATACCATCTAGATCCATCTATGGTGTTGCATATGCTAACATTTCACTCTTTTAATATCTCATTGTAAATTATAGTCAAACCTTAAACACGGTTTCAACTGCATGGGTCCAGTTATATGTGGGTCTTTTCAGTATAAGCTATGGCACTACACTCTTCAAGGTCGGTTGATTCCACAGACGTGGGACCATGGATCCATGGTACTTGAGCCTCTGTGGAGTTGGGTATTCAAGGCAGGTCCTGGAACCAGTCCTCCGTGGATATTGAGGTACGACTGTGTACACCACTGCATCTTCCTCATCCATTCATCTATTGATAGACACTTAGATGGCTTCTGTATCTTAAACATAGGGATGCATGTATCTTTTCAAATTAGTGTTTTTGTTTTCTTTGGGTAAATACTCAGAAGGGGGACTGCTGGATCATAGTGTAGTTCTACTTTTATTTTTATTTTTTTGAGGAATGCTAGAGATCAAATTGCCAACATCCGCTGGATCATCGAAAAAGCAAGAAAGTTCCAGAAAAACATCTATTTCTGCTTTATTGACTATACCAAAGCCTTTGACTGTGTGGATCACAATAAACTGTGGTAAATTCTGAAAGAGATGGGAATACCAGACCACATGATCTGCCTCTTGAGAAACCTGTATGCAGGTCAGGAAGCAAGTTAGAACTGGACATGAATGGTTCCAAATAGGAAAAGGAGTATGTCAAGGCTGTATATTATCACCCTGCTTACTTCTATGCAGAGTACATCATGAGAAACGCTGGGCTGGAGGAAGCACAAGCTGGAATCAAGATTGCCGGGAGAAATATCAATAACCTCAGATATGCAGATGACACCACCCTTATAGCAGACAGTGAAGAGGAACTCAAAAGCCTCTTGATGAAAGTGAAAAGAGGAGAGTGAAAAAGTTGGCTTAAAGCTCAACATTCAGAAAACGAAGATCATGGCATCTGGTCCCATCACTTCATGGCAAGTAAATGGGGAAACAGTGTCAGACTTTATTTTTGGGGGCTCCAAAATCACTGCAGATGGTGACTGCAGCCATGAAATTAAAAGACGCTTACTCCTTGGAAGGAAGTTATGACCAACCTAGATAGCATATTCAAAAGCAGAGACGTTACTTTGCCAACAAAGGTCTGTCTAGTCAAGGCTATGGTTTTTCCTGTGGTCATGTATGGATGTGAGAGTTGGACTGTGAAGAAAGCTGAGCACCAAAGAGTTGATGCTTTTGAATTGTGGTGTTGGAGAAGACTCTTGAGAGTCCTTTGGACTGCAAGGAGATCCAACCAGTCCATTCTGAAGGAGATCAGCCCTGGGATTTCTTTGGAAGGAATGATGCTAAAGCTGAAACTCCAGTACTTTGGCCACCTCATGCGAAGAGTTGACTCATTGGAAAAGACTCTGATGCTGGGAGGGATTGGGGGCAGGAGGAAAAGGGGACGACAGAGGATGAGATGGCTGGATGGCATCACCGACTCAATGGATATGAGTTTGGGTGAATTCTGGGAGTTGGTGATGGACAGGGAGGCCTGGCATGCTTCGATTCATGGGGTTGCAAAGAGTCGGACACGACTGAGCGACTGAACTGAACTGAACTGATATAATATAGTATTCCTATATTTTAGAAGATCTGTGGTTGGATTTAAAATTTATATACTGGAAATCTGGCTTAAAGCTTTAAAATGTTTTATCTCAAGATAACAGAAATCTAAAAAATATCTTTTTGAATTATTTAAGAAAAAATCCCAAATTTGACACTAAGCAGCTTCAAAGTATGACAGGATTAAGTTTTCAACTTCCTTGATGAAGATTAAAAATTCCAACTAATTTTTTTAAAACTGAATCCTGAAACAGAAAATTCTCTATATATGTGACCAAAACCAACTGAACACTATAAAATTTCACACACCACTGAATGTGGTTTTACCTTTATAGTGTTAAGCAGATTAATATAAGATTGCACACATGCCTACCAGCAAAACCACACATCTCTGAGTCATGGATAAATTCCAAGAATGTGCTCTGAAGTTGGGGGTGAAGGATAAAGGCAAGTTTGATTTTTATGTTGTATATGGTGTTTGAATTAAATCACTTCTCCCTTGAACCCCTGTTTCCATGATTCAGCCATCCAACTTGCTCCATTTTTACTCCCTGAAAGCTGCATTAATAATTATGGGATGAGAGAAACCATTTCATTTAAGTCACTTGGAAGAAGAGCACATGGCTCATGACAACACCCTGATCCTCCAGTTTGCTTAGGAAGTGGGAGGCTCTCCATCTCTCTGTGGACAAATCTGACATCAGGCCATAGAAAAGCCAGGGACTTGGGAAACAAATGGCAGGAGAACCCAGCCATCGGTTCCTCCCTGGCTTAAGTTGGTCCAATTATAATTGGTTCCAGTATATAAATGAGTTGTTGTCATATTAAGTGTCTCTCTAGTGTTATAAATAGCAGACAGATGCATATTGCCCATTTTTTTGAAATGTTGTTAGATTACAACCTCTATGGCCATGCTGAAAAGCTCAATTTGGTGAAAGGGTTTGTTTGTTTTTCTGGGAACAGAGTAAGGATAAGGAAATAATTAACTTTAAAAAGTCAACTGAGAAAGAATAAATAAATTGAACGATTGAACTTTGGAGCATAAATTCCATGCAAAGTTCACTTTTTCTTTCAGATACTGTAGCTGACCATTTACAGTAAATAAGAAACTAGTAATATCTTACCCCTGAAACAGGGACTTTGTCTAGTCAAGAAGCATAATGGTAAATGGGTGGCTTCTACCAGAGGATTCGGGGCACAGCTAACATAAACCATTATGCAAAGCACACAGCAATTATATATAAGAAAAACATGAAGTATGTATATTAAAAAGGTATATTGTATATATAAACAATTGGCAGCACTGAAAATGGGGAAGGGGCATTGTTTTGTTTCTATATTGAGAAAAAACTCATAGTACTACAGCTTTGTTTATATTGATTTAGTAATTCTGCTAATAGAAGCTAATATCACTGAGCTAGTACTGTGATTCCCACTTCACAGATGAAGAAGTCTGAGACAGGAAGAGAAAACACTACAGTGGAGAGCCATGCTCAAGGCCTGCTCTGCCCACCTGGCCATCTTTGTTTCAGGAAGGAGGTAAGGGGTTATGCATTCCATATTGAGGAGAACTGGGTGCTCCTGAAACTATGAATTTTTTTTAGTTGCTAAGTCATATTTCTTTTGTGACCCCATGGACAGTAGCCCGCCAGGCTCCTCTGTCTGTGGGATTTCCCAGGCAAGAATACAGGAGTGGGTTGCCATTTCCTTCTCCAGAAACTAATAAGACACACAATTAATGAGACAGAACCTAATATCAAAAGAAATTCTCTCAAGTCAGACAAATATTGAAATCTCAATTTCTCTATCTAGAACTAGTTCTCCTGTTTGGCTCTTGTTCTTTGAATTCCTGTAGCCAGGAATCCTGCGGGGGCAAGGTGGGGAGTATAGTTTAGGCCATGATATGTTATAGTTTCCTCCAGCCTCAATGTCAACCTCTTTAAACGTTTCAATTATCAGAAAAATTCTAGAAAGTAGAGATTATTAAACACGATAAGAAAACAGGCCCAGAGAGTTTAAGTAATGTGGTGATGGTCACACAGCCAGTACGTAACAGAACCAGGATGTCACTACAGGAGAGAGAGCATTCAGAGACCTTACTCCTTCCACTTACCACACTTTTAAAATAGCTATTTCAACATTTTAGACACAGCTTTAAAACCTATCTATGAAAAACACCAATACAGTATACTAACGCATATATATGGAATTTAGAAAGATGGTAACAATAACCCTGTGTACGAGACAGCAAAAGAGACACTGATGTATAGATCAGTCTTATGGACTCTGTGGGAGAGGGAGAGGGTGGGGAGATTTGGGAGAATGGCATTGAAACATGTATAATATCATGTATGAAATGAGTCGCCAGTCTAGGTTCGATGCACGATACTGGATGCTTGGGGCTGGTGCACTGGGATGACCCAGAGGGAGGGTATGGGGGGAGAGGAGGGTTCAGGATGGGGAACACAGGTACACCTGTGGCAGATTCATTTCAATATTTGGCAAAACTAATACAATATTGTAAAGTTTAAAAATAAAATAAAAATTAAAAAAAAAACAAAAACCTATCTATGAAGCTATATGGCATATAAATACATAAACTAATAGACCATATCTGTGGGGAAAACCCCAATTTTCCTGGTTATAGCCATGAAGATTCACCCAAATTATCACTAAGTGCTTTTTTAACAGACACTTGTATAATTCAAATGTACGGCTTCCTCACATCAAGCAGTGTCTTTTAAGCGTACTGATTCTAGTAACAGTTGGATACGAAGGATAATGCTCACCTAAGTAATAGACAGCTTCACCCTTTATGTTCAGCAGAGTTAGATAATAAGCCCTCTGATGATACCAAAGAGTATTTCTTTTTCAAATGTTCACATGCAGGGTTTTCCAGAACAATTCACACTAATCCTTATATCCTGTTGCACCCAAGAGGAAATTGTTTTAGAACTGAAAAACTTTGTTCCACATCTCCACTGTTATCAGAGAGTATGCTCAAAGCATGTTTCATCAAGGAAAATACAGGGTTGTGGGCCAGTATTTAATCAATTTTGCTTTGAGCACAGTATGGGTTCGCTCTGGGTGGGGTGGTTAGCAAGATTCCAAGGAGCTAACAGGACCGGGAGGGAGGAAGGGAGGACATTCCAGTGCGTTTCACTCAGACATCTCCCCTCTAATTTTTGGTCTGTTTGCTTTTCATCTGTGCTCTAGTCCTGGCACAAACTGGTAACAAAAGCTTTGTTGTGTGGCGCCGCCCATCTTTCCGTCAGAATGCACTCTTACGAGTAGCAAACTAATGTAAAGGTGGTCTCTAAAACTAAGTAGTGGGAGAGGGATGGTATGGTCTGTGGGCTCCCGCCCACCGCACAGCAGCACATCCTGAGTTCAGTGGAGCCCTGTCATCCTAAGGGCGCAGCTTCTGGTCTTTGTAGAACAACTGGTGATTTGAATTGCATTTCATTTTGCCAAAGATGAGAGTTCCTAGCATATCAGCAACTTGATTGCTGGCAGCTGGCCCATTTAGTGTCCTTTCTCAAATCCATGATTTTTGGATGCTTTTGTTCTGAGGTTTTCTGTATAATGCTTTTCAGTAGAGACAGCCTACTATCAAAAAAGAAAAAAAATTCCTTGAAGTCAGACAGATACCTACATCTCAATTTCTCTATATATCTAGAAACAGTTCAGGCACTCTGGAAGTTTCATGGCAGTAGGGAGTCACTCAGTGAATACCTACTGAGCACCAGAGATCAGCAGGTGCTAGTCCAGGAGCTGGAAACAGAAGTACAATACACAAATAAACCAAATGATGCCATTACAGTTTGATATACTATTTATTTAGTTATTAATATGGACAGCCTATTATGCAACATTATAGATATCTTTCAAAACCTAAAATACAGTCCACTGTCCAGCCCAGGAGGAGACAATGAACAAGACCATTCTTAGAGTAAACGTAGCATAAGCACTCACAATAATCGTCCTTTTCTTGGACATCAAAGGGAACAGTCAGTGAAAAGGTTCTTTCACCTCCACTGGAGTTTTAACGTTCTTGAATGACAGCTATTTCAGAGTCAGAAGTCCACCTTCGAGCACCCCCGAGAGGTGTGCAGAATCAATGTTGGAGAGCAAGGAGCCCACCTTACCTTTCAGCCAGTATTCGTCAAACTTGAGCATACGGAGAAGGCAGGTATGTCACTGGGGTGTTCTGATTAATTTACAAAGATTGAGTTTCAAAGCTCTAAAAACCCGTGTGGTGGTGGTGGTGGTGAAGAGTATACCACATTTTGCCAAGGGGGTCTTCTCATCTCTTGAGGCTTGGCACTGCCACTTTTCCATTAGGCTTTAAGATCTACTGAAGCTCTCTGTGAAAAGCAGAGGTGGGAAATGCTAACACCTACTAGAATGAGGCCATCTGCAGAATGAACTGGACTGGCTGCTATGGCTTTTATAACCTGCTTCCTTTCTTTAGACAATCATTTCTGAAACTTTTCCTGTATGTCCTGCATATGTCTCATACAAAGTTTAAAAGGGCTAAGACTGAGGAAACTTCTGGCTCTCAAGCTGGATGATAAAAAACAAAACAAAATCCATTCTCCAATGAGCTCTACTCAAATTTCTCAGTTGAAAACAAATGCCAAGTGATTTTTAAAGACATGTGCTGGACAATATTAACTGATGGAAGAAATTCTGAGGTGAAACTGTACATATACCAAAATCTAAAATACAGGCAAAAAACAAGATGTATTAGTGTAATATTTTTCAACCCCTTAGTTTTATGTTGAAAACTACAAATGTTTTCAGCATCAGGCTACTGATGATGGCCAAGTAAATATGAAATAAAAAACCTCAGGAAGTCTTGCCAAGTTTGTGGCAGTTTCAACAGACTACAAAGGAAGAAGAAGAAACCATAGGGTAAAGAGTGAGAGTGTTGGACTTTATTTAACTCTAGGTACCATGGATTTGACATTAGTAGGTAAGACTAACGAATAAGCAGCCATACAGGTTTTTTGGTCACTGTGCTTTCCAAGCACCAATAAATGGAGCTATTTTTATTATTCAATCCCATCTTTCATGAGCTAATCAGATCCTGCTGCGTTCTCGCTTGTTTCTAATTTACATTCGTATGTAGTTTAGCAAGGGTGAGGAGCAAGTCACTGTGTAGTACCGCGTTTACGTCATCACAGGACTACAACATGCACATTCTACTTAATGTAGCTCAAGCAACAGGAATACAAGAAAACAGTGATGGGTGGAGACTTGTTCTTGACAAATTCATGTTCACACTAACTATGGGTTTAGAAATCTTATTGGGCAGGTACCTACAGCAGTTCTTCGGTTGGCATTGGAACGTTACACGCATGCACAAGTGGTGTGGAGGAGGATGGAGGACAAAGGGGAGAGGAGAGGAATGTCGGCGAGGGGCAGTTCTCAGCTTTCCACAGCCAGTCTCTGCTCTGTGAGAGAGGCCTGCTGAGCCACGCTTTTGTTCTCATGACTGCGAAGTTTAGACACAACGTCTAGAAAGGCCAAATCCTGCACTTCCTTGTGCAGAGATTCTGGAAGACAAAAACAGGACAACAGGTATGCTTCTATTAGATTGCTCTAATCGTACGATACACACTACCCAAAGCATATACCCAGAATGCTTGGGTAAAGGATGCTGAGTTATCAAAATAGATCAGTTTTAAATTTTGTGGCAAATTAAAAGGTTTTACCTCTCCAGAGGGAGGGGAAACATGCATACTTACAAGTGATTCATGTCGCTGCACAGCAGAAACCCACACAACACTATAAAGCAGTTATCCTCCAATTTAGAAAGTTACACCTCACCTCTTTTCAACAAATTTCTGTGACAGTAGACTCCTTTTCAGATTTCCTATCTTCTTCTTTCTCTTGCTCTATTTAACTTCAATTACAGTAAAATACAGGATATTCCTCTGACGGCCAATAAGTTTTATGTAATTAGCATTCCTCAAACTGGTGTGTTTACTTTGATAAAACTGAGGTATAACACCAGCTGGAGTAGCAATACTCAGAATAGATTTTAAAATAATTGATATTTGTAGAGCATTCCATCCAAAAGCAGCAGATAACACTTGCAAGTGCACGTCGAACATGCTCCAGGACTGACCGCACGTTGGCCACACAGTGAGCCGTGGTAGATTCAAGAATCGTGACGTCATATCAAGTATCTTTTCTGATACAATGCAATGAGATCGGAAAAACTGTAAAACATACACATGTGGAAGCTAAATAATATGCTATTAAACAACCACTAACTCACTGAAGAAATCAAAGAGGAAACTAAAAAAAGAAATACCTAGAGACAAATGAAAACAAAAGCACAATAATCCAAAACCTATGGGACACAGCAAAATCATTCTAAGACGGAAGTTTACTGCAATACAATCTTACCTCAGGAAACAAGAAAAATCTCAATCTATTCGCATTTAATGCAACTAGAGAAAGAAGAACTAACAAAAACCCAAAGTTAGTGGAAAGAAAGAAATCATACTTATCAGAGCAGAAATAAATGTGACAGAGATGAAGAAAACAGAAAGGATCAATGAAGCTGGTTCTTTGAAAAGATAAAAATTGATAAACCTTTAGCCAGACTTGTCAAGAAAAATGGAGAAGGCTCAAATCAATAAAATTTAAAATGAAAAAGAGGTTATAATAGTCTCATGATCCTTTGTATTTCTGTGGTGTCTACTACAAGAAACTGTCCATTTCTTCTAGGTTGTCCATTTTATTGGTATACAGTTTCTTAGAAAGGTACAGTCTCCCAAGACTGGTCTGTTTATATTTTTCCATTTCTTCCTGCTATAGTCCAAGTAATGAAATGGAAAATGTGATTAAAAACCTCCCAACAAAGGTCTAGGACCAGATGGCTTCACAGGTGAATTCTATCAAGTATTTAGAGAAAAGTTAACACCTATCTTTCTTAAACTAGTCCAAAAAATCAGAGGAAGGAACACTCTCAAACATTCTATGAAGCCATCATGCCTGATACCAAAACCAAAGATATCACACACAAAAAAGAAATTTACAGGCCAGTATCACTGATGATCACAGACACACAAATCCTCAACAAAATATTAGCAAACCAAATCCAACAATATAGTAAAAGGTTCACCTGAAACTGTCACAACATTGTTAATCATTATTATAGTCCAATATAGAAAAAAATTTTTTTTTTCAAGTCAGGGGTATGTAATGTACACCATAGGGAATACAGTCAATGATATTGCATTAATTTTGTATGGTGACAGGTGGTTTATTAGGCTTATGAAAAGTGAAGTCACTCAGTCATGTGACTCTTTGTGACCCCATGGACTGTAGCCTACCAGGCTCCTCCATCCATGGAATTTTCCAGGCAAGTGTACTGGAGTGGGTTGCCATTTCCTTCTCCAGGGGATCTTCCCGACCCAGGGATTGAACCCAGGCCTCCCGCATTGCAGGCAGACGCTTTACCATCTGAGCCACCAGGGAAGCCCAATTTCCTGATCATCACTATAAGTCAAGCCCAATTAGACTTATAGTGGTGATCAATTCATAATATATATAAATGTTGAATTGCTATGTTGTATACCTGAAGCTAATATTGTATGTCAACTATATTTTAATAAAAATTAAAGAACAAAAACTCAATACATTAAAAAGATCATATATCATGATCAAGTGGGATTTATCCCAGGGATGCAACACAACAAATTAAAGGATAAAAACCATATGATCATCTCACTAGATGAAGAAGCTTTTGACAAAATTCAAGACCTATTTATGATAAACACTCTCCAGAAAGTGGGCATAGAGGGAACAGACCTCAACATAATAAGGGCCATATAAAACAAACCTATCTTATATCACAATACAAAAATTAAGTCATAATAGATCAAAGACCTGAACATAAGAGCTAAAACTCTAAAGAAACTTAAAAACCTAGGCAACAAAAGGAAAAAGAGAAACTGGACTTCATAAAAAAAAAAAAACAAACTTCTGGGTGTCAAAGGACACAACAACAGTGAAAAGGCAACTCTTGAAATAGGTGAAAATATGTGTGAATCATATGTCCAATAAGGATTTAATATATAGAACATATAAAGAACTTAACCAACAAGAAACAACCCAAATAAAAAATAGGTAAAGGATTTGAATAAACATTTCACCAAGAAGATAAGGTATACAAATGGCCAATGAACAACTAAAGATCCCCAACATCACTAATCATTAGGGAAAAGCAAATCAAATCACAGTACGTTCCTACCTGACACCCATCAGGATGGTCAAGACAAAAGACCGTATCAGTGAGGATGTATAACCTGGGACCTATGTGCACTTCTGATAGGAATGCAAAGATGGTGCAGCCACTGTGGGAAAGAGGACAGTGTTTCCTCAAAAAATTAAACACAGAATTGCTGTATGACCTAGAAATTCCCCTTCTGTGTATATATGCAAACTAACTGAAAGAAGGAGCTCATATTTGTGCACCTGTGTTCAGAGTGGCATTACAACAGCCAAAAGGTGAAAATAATCCAAATGTCCACTGACTGGGTGAATGGATAAACAAAGTGTGATATATGCAAACAATGGAACATTCTTCTGCCTTAAAGAATGGAGTTCTGACACGCTACACATATATGAGCCGTGAAAATATCATGCTAAGGGAAAATAAGCCAGACACAAAACAAAAAATATTGTATGGTTCCACTTACACAGGGTACAAAGAGTAGTCAAATTCATAAAGACAGAAAATAAAACTGTGGTTGCCATAAGCTGGGGAGAGGGGTGACTAGGGAGTTATTGTTTAAAGTGTATGGAGTTTCAGTTTGGAAAGAAGAAAAAGGCCTGGAGCAGAATGATAGGGATGACTGCACATAGATGTGAATGAACTTAATCCACTGGACTCTACACTTACAATGGTTCAGATGCCAAATTACATGTATATTTTACATTAAAAAATGAACAATCATGAACATGCTTGAAACAAATGATATCAGCTAGGAAACAGAAGATATAAAGAACAGAAATTTTTGGCACTCAGAACTATATACATGTAATGTCTATGTATATTGCATATATACACAGAAGTAGAATTGCTGCTACTGCTGAGTCACTTCAGTCGTGTCCGACTCTGTGCGACCCCATAGATGGCAGCCCACCAGGCTCCCCCATCCCTGGGATTCTCTAGGCAGGAATACTGGAGTGGGTTGCCATTTCCTTCTCCAGTAGAATTGCTAGGTCATATTATAATTAATTTTTTTGAAGAGACACTGTACTCTTTTCCACAGTGGTTGCAATAAAAAGCTTGATAGGCTCAAGAACAGAATGGAAAAGACAGAAAAAATAATCAGTGAACTTTAAGACGAAGCAATACAAATTACCCAATCTGAACAAAAGAGAGGTGATAAGCTGGGAAAAAATGGACAAACCTTCAGAGCCTTGAGGGATATAACTCAACAGCTCACATTTGTGTCATGAGAGGCCTTGAAGGACAAGAGGAATAGGGTGGGACTTAAAAAGTACCTGAAGAGATATGATTAAGAACTTTGCAAATTGAGCAAAAGACAAAAAGCCTATAGATTCAAGAAGCTGAACAAACCTTACATAGGATAATCCCAAAGAAATTCATGCCAAGGAAAAGTATAGTCATACTTTTGAAAACTATTAACAAAAGAAACTCTTAGGTCAGAAATGACACCTTACCTACAAGAGAAAAACAAATCCGGAGATGGTGGATTTCTCATAAGAAACCACGGAGGCCAGAAGAAAGTGGCACAACATTTTCAAGTTTTGAAAGAAAACAACTGTCAACCTAGAATTCTATAAAGAGAAAATATTTTTTAGAAATGAAGAGGAAATCAAGATACTCTCAAAGAAAATGAATAAGTGAGGAATAATAAAGGAAATGAGAATTTGTTACAAGCAGACCTAACCTAAAATAATGGCTAAAGGAAATTCTTTAAACAAGAAGAGAATGTTTTTAAAAAAAAGCAACCTTGGAAAATGAGAAAGAACAGATAGAGCAAAGACACAGATAAATACAATAGCTTTCCTTTCCTCAAGCTTTTTCTGGGTTATGTTTGATGCTTGAAAACAAAAATTGTAACAACTTAGAACAATGTCCCATGGATGGAGGAGCCTGGAAGGCTTCAGTCCATGGGGTCGCTGAGGGTTGGACATGACTGAGCGACTTCACTTTTCACTTTCATGCATTGGAGAAGGAAATGGCAACCCACTCCAGTGTTCTTGCCTGGAGAATCCCAGGGACGGTGGAGCCTGGTGGGCTGCCATCTATGGCGTCGCACAGAGTCGGACACTACTGAAGTGACTCAGCAGCAGCATGCACCGGCACCTCTGTGCTTACTGCAGCATTATTTACAAAAACCAAGATACAGCAGCAATGTGAGTGTCCAAGGATACATGAACGAGTACAGAAATGATGGTGTGTTTGTACAATGGAATACTATTCAGCCATGAAAAAGAATAAAATCTGGCCATTTATGACAATACAGCTGGACCTTGAGGGACTATTCTAAGTGAAAGAAAGATAAAGAAGAGACAAAGAAAGATAAATACCACATGATCTCTCTTATGTGGAATCTAAATACCAAGTTCATTAGATACGGAGAACAGATTGGTGGTTACAAGCGGCAGGGATTGGGGGTCGGAGAAATGAGCGAATTTTTTGATTTGTTGTTTAAATATTAAAAACTACAGTAATAAAAAATCCAAAGAAACAGTAAATGATTTTTGCTTACTGATTAAGCAAACATGCTTTTTCCCCTCACTGTTCTCCAATTTGGATTTCATATTACAAAAAAAACACAAACTTACCAGTAGAGCAAATAGTATTTCTATTTTTGTCTAGCAGAATAAAAATAGAAAATTCAGAAAATACCCAAAGACAATACTCGCTAACTAACTAAAGACTTAACACAAGAGCATCTTGACCATTTATTTACTGGTCAAATTGAGAATGGATGCTCTCTTTTTAAGGAAAATTTTAACATCTGAAGGGTTGCCCAAGCAGAATTTGTGGAAAATATCTGCAATTATCTCAAGGCAGAGGAATACTGGGGTGTTATATGGCCAGAGAAGGCAATGGCACCCCACTCCAGCACTCTTGCCTGGAAAATCCCATGGATGGAGGAGCCTGGTAGGCTGCAGTCCATGGGGTCGCTGAGGGTTGGACATGACTGAGCGACTTCACTTTGACTTTTCACTTTCATGCATTGGAGAAGGAAACGGCAACCCACTCCAGTGTTCTTGCCTGGAGAATCCCAGGGATGGGGGAGCCTGGTGGGCTGCCGTCTATGGGGTTGCACAGTTGGACACGACTGAAGCGACTTAGCAGCAGTCAGTATAGCAGAACACAACAGAAAACACTACCATGGGCAATGTAGACAGAGTCATGTCAGCAACATCCAAAGAGATGGAGGCTCAAGCCAAGGGAGTCCATGATCCCAGTTCCTTTAGCATAGCTGACACAACTGCAGAGAAAGCCACCTTGACCTGATGCCATTGTACAGTCCCCTCATTTAACTCTCCTTGTTCTGATCAAAGCTCATCAAGCAACCCTTGATGTCTGTCTGCCCTGAAGGAGTCAATGTACCAGACGTGCATTTGCAGTGTTCTGAGATCAGTGGCAGTCATACTTCTCATTATAAAGGGGTAAACCACCATTCTGGTTTTGTACCGGGATGAGCTGAGCCTATCCCAAGCGACAGATCCACCCTTGGTGTATGCACAAAAAAGTCTATCTAGAAACCTAAACCTGCCTGTCAAGGCTCAATTCCAGAAAGGCTTTCCTGATACTCACCCCCGTCTACTGCCCACCACCTTGGCTGTTACCATCACCTTGAAAGCTGCTAACCAGACAGGACTATTTACATTCACTACTCCTCACCCAGCACCACTGCAATGTGGTGCTTCCTTCCTTCACAGACTTGGCTTCCTTGTCTAATAAATGGTAGTGATGATACTGACAACCAACTCTGGATGAAATTATGTAATCCTTAAGCATTTAAAAAAAAAAAAAAAAAGGCAGCGGATGACAGAGTGGATTAAAACACACGACCTAACAACATGCTGCCTACACTTCAAATACAAGATACAGCAGACTGAGTCTAAAAGGGTAGAAAAGAACCAAGTGGATGTTATTCAAAAGAAAGCAGGAGTAGCTATGTTAATATCACACAGACTTCAGAGCAAAGACTACGACCAGAGATAGGGAGAAATGTTACACACTGATGAAAAGGTAAATTCTCTAGGAATGCACAGTGATCCTAAAGGTGTATGCACCTACCAAGAGAGCTGCAAAATATATGAAGCAAAACCTGATAGAACTGAAGGGAGATAAAGACAGATCAACATTTACAGTTGGAAACTTCAACATCTCTCAATAATTGACAGAAGTAGTAGAAAATCAGCAAGAGTATATCAACAGAAACACCACTGCCAAGCAAAAGGCTCTTACTGACATTTATAACACTCACCACTCAGTACCAGCAGGATGCACGCTCTTCTCCAGTGTCCATGAAATATATACCAAGATATGCCAATTTCTTGAACAAATTCCTTAGCTAATATCATGGTACACAAAATCAGAACTTGTTCTTTATATAAAATAATATCTTTTGAAAGTATATGCAATATAAAAGTAACCCTATATCTTCCATAAATTTTTACTATTATTTTATATTTAATGTCAACCACATGTTGATGAATACCAAATAACAGAGGAAACACATACCAGATCCCATGAGAGCACAGATCAGGACCATGGAATTGTATTTGATTTCAGGAGCACTTCTCTCATCTGCTAGCAGCCTGTGCAAGATCTGTACAAGTTGAGCACTTTCTAGGTCTTTCTCAGCAGTACCTGGAACACGAAATAATTAAAGGATCAGTTATATTCATTGGGTATAAACCTGGTACAGTCTGGCTAAAAACTGCTTCACCTTTTAGAAAATGAACGTTAAACCTTCTGAAAGGAACTGATAAGCAGAAAAGATGGTATGATACACTATGTACTGTCACCATCTTCAAAAATTATCATGACCAAATAGGCACATGAAAAGATGTTCAACATCGCTAGTTATTAGAGAAATGGGAATCAAAACTACAGTGAGATATCACCTCACACCTGTCAGAATGGCTGCCATCAAAAAATCCACAAACAACAAATGCTGGAGAGGGTGGGGAGAGCAGGGAACCCTCCTGGACTGTTGGTGGGAATGTAAATCGATAGAGCCACTATGGAGAACAGTATGGAGGTTCCTTAAAAAAAACTAAAAATAAAACTACCCTATGACCCTGCAATCCCACTCCTGGGCATATATCCAGACAAAAGCATGGCCCAAAAAGACACATGCCCCCCAACGTTCTTTGCAGCACTGTTTACAATAGCCAAGACATGGAAACAACCTAAATGTCCATCAACAGAGGAATGGATAAAGAAGATGCGGTGTGTATATATACACACACACAACGGAATATTACCCTGCCATTAAAAGGAAAGAAATAAGGCCATTTGTAGCAACATGGATGGACCTAGAGAGTGCCATACTGAGTGAAGTAAGTCAGACAGAGAAGGAGAAATATCCTATGACATCCCTTTATGTGGAACCTAAAACAAAATGATACAAATGAATTTACTTACAAAACAGAAAGAGACTCACAGACTTAGAAAACAAACTCATGGTTGCCAGGGGGAAGGGATAGTTAAGAACTTTGCGAAGGTCATGTACACACTGCGATATTTAAAATGGATAACCAATAAGGACCTATTCTAAGGCACATGGAACTCTGCTCAATGTTATGTGCCAGCCTGGATATGAGGGGGATTTGGGGGACAATGAATACACGTATATGTATGGCTGAGTCCCCTCCCTGTTCACCTGAGACTATCACAACTTTGTTAATCAGTTATACCCCAATACAAAATGTTTTTGGTGTTAAAAAAAAAAATTAAAAAAAAATTATCATGGCCAATTGTGTATCCTCTATCTCTCTTCTTATCTCACCCACCCCAAGGTATTTTGGAGCAAATCCTATAGTCACATAATTTCCTCTATATGTAGTCTAGAATGTATCTTTAAGAGAACGGTACCCTGCAATTCCTATCAAAATCCCAATAGGATTTTCTAGAGAAAACAGGTAAGCTTATACTAAAATCTGTGTGGGAAACCACAGATCCTAAAAGAGGTAAACAGTCTTGATAAAGAATAAAATGGGAGGAATTCCTCTACTTGATATGAGGATCACTGCATAGGTACAGTTATCAAGACAGCGTGGTGTTGGTGGAGAGACAGACACACAGGACAAAGGAACTGGAAGAAGACCCTGGAAGCAGACCCACAGGAGTATGCTCCACTGATTTCTGACAAAATCAATTCAGAGGAGGAAAGACAGCCTTTTCAACAAAAGGTGCTGGGGCAAGCAGATCCATAGGCAGGGAAAAAAAAAGAAACCCTGACCCAAGCCTCACATTTTATACAGGTATTAACTAAAAAAGACCCCAGACTTAAATGCAAAATGACAGGACTTTCAGGACACAAATAATCCTTAAAAGCTTAAAATCCTCAACAGTTTAAAAAAAGATTAGAAAATAAGCAAAAGACACAGGCATTTCACCAAGGAATATATAAGATGGAAAAGTACATAAAGATGTTCAAAATCGGTAGTCTTTAGAAAAGTGGAAATTAAAACTACATGAGGTATCACGACATATTGCTCAGATTGACTAAAATTTTAAAAATTAGGGATAATATTAAATATTGGTGAGGGTAAAGAGAAAACTAGGTCAGTTATACAGTGCTGGCAGGAATGTAATGTTTTCCAGAGCCACTCTGGAAAACAGTTTGTTATTTCTTAAAAAATCAAACGTAGTTACCATACAACCTAGCAGTTATAACTCCTAGGCATTTATCCAGAAAAATGAAATTTTGTATTCACATAAAATTCTATACATGAATGTTCTTTGCAGCATTATTTTTAAAAGTCCCAAAGTAGAATCAGCCCATATGGCCTTCAATAGGTGAATGGTTAAACAAGTCGTGGTACATACAAATCATAAAAGACTATTCAGTAATGAGAAGGAATAAACTATAGACACACAAATTAATGACTCTTTAGGAAATTACGCTGATGAAAAAAAGCCAATTTCAAAAGGTCATATACTATATGATTCCATATACATTTCTGAAATGAAAAAAAAATTTAGAAATGAAGGGTCGGTTAGTGGTTTCCAGGGATTAGGAGGGTAAGGAGGCAGGTGGGTGTTGTTATGAATGGAGGATCCTTGTGGAGTTAGAACTGTTCAGATATACCTACACAGGTGATCAAACTGAATTTAACAGAAATTGCATACAAGTAAAACTGGGGAAGTCTGAACTAGAGGTAAATTTTATCAGGGGTTGGGATGTAATACTAGGTTTGCAAAATGTTACCACTGGGCAAAACTGGGCAAACTGTAAAGGCATCTTTATTATTTCTTTTAACTGCATGTGAATTTACAATTACCATAAACAAACAAAAAAAAAGGACTCTTTAAAATGTTGCTTTAATACTATTATCATACAAAAATTTTATAATTCCTTAATAGTATCTAAAAACCTGAAAGGATACAGGTTTGGAAAAATATGGTTTTCAAAGTGTGTTGTATATTAAAAAGGTAGTATGGCCTTATTTTTAAATCTTAGGCTCAAGGAGCCTAGGAAACACTAGGTGATAATGAGTTATTGAGAAGAAGGCAAAATTAAAGCCTATTTAGAAGATACTAGTTATGAAGGGCACAAGACCAGATTCACCCCAGGTTGGTAGGTCAAGGATCTTCTAAAATAGCTTCATCACTGTAAGCCATTTTACAAAATCAAGTCGTGAACTCTGTTTGGCATTCAGTGTCCTTATCAATTCTCACCTCTTCCTCATAGTTTCTGATGAAGTAATCTCCCCTACCCATGGAGGAAATCATAGGCTAGGCGAGGACTCAAACTGACCTCCACAGCATCTTTAACTGAAGTGACCAAAGTCACATCATCTTCCTCAAGTCTTGTGTATGTGTGCGTGCTTAGTAGTGTCTGATTCTTTGCGACCCCATGGACCGTAGCCCCCAGGCTCCTCTGTCCGTGGAATTTTCCAGGCTAGAATACTGGAGCTGGTTACCATGTCCTCCTCCAGGGGATCTTCCCAACCCAGGGATGGAACCCACATCTCTTGCATCTCCTCCTTTGGCAGGTGGATTCTTTACCACTGGGCCACCTGGGAAGCTTGAAGTCTTTTCTAGCTTTAAAATTCAAGAAACGTTTATATCCTATGATTTTTAAAAAAAAATTATATATGGTTTTAAAGTTTATAACCTGTTAAGAGGACAAACAAATTCAAATCTCTCATACCTGAAATCTGAGTAAATCTGACACTAGAGGAAGATATACCATTTTTATCTTTTGGCTTCTCCTTCCTGGGATAATGGTTGGTGAGAGTGAGAATTCCCCACAGTGAGAGTTATGGACATAAATCATCACTTAGAACTGAAGTGATCAGTTAACAGTATTTACCAGAGTATTTCTGAACGGAACAGGACATGTCTACCAAGTCTACAGGCCTCCTTCGTGTAAGGCAGCTTCAGGTCTTACCTCAGGCCGTGTGACTTCCATTGTCTCCAGCTGACTATGTATCAGAGCTGGGTTCCTGACACAAAGTTGCCTCCCATAAACTATTTGTCTATGAGTGGGCTTTTCGTGAAGAATTCTGAGTAACAGGGATACTGCCATGAAGAGACTAACTGAAGCATTCAGACTCTGCTTTGGGGGGATTCTGAGTGTACATACACAGAAGAGCGACATAAAAGGTGGGAATTTAGAACGAAGGTGATGCTATAAAGCAACAGAAACCATGGCGACAGGAGACCAGCAAGAGACAGAATCAGCAGCACAGACAGAAGAGAATCTCAGTGGCTGGAAGAGTAGCAAACTCTAAGCTTGCTACTGTATTCTAAATATTGTTTCATTTTTCCATGAGGCCTGCTGAAATTCCCTAAGTGTCTAAAATTTGAGATATCATTTAAGAGTCAAACTAACATTAAAGCATTGCCTTACAAATGTTACCAGAAGGACAACCCTAAGGGACATCTATGGTGACATCTATAGAGCATGATTTCCATATACTCAGATATAGTATAGACACACTGGCAAAATGCTTCTAGTCAAAGGTTTTGTCTGACTTCTATTCCACTCCTGTGCTTCCTTTCATCCAAGAGAAAAATAGGAGAAAATAAGTTTGTCACTGGGGTACTTACCCAATTCTAAAGCTGCTATTAGTGCCAAAGCAACAAGGGCTTCATTCTGCATTATTACATGTTCACTAGTTGCCATGGTAACTAGATGCTTGATGCCACCACTTTGTACAATGGTTTTAATTACATCCTACAATAAATAAGTATCATGAAATTATAAACTTTAATTTTAAACATAAACTGCATTACAATCAGTCAATTCACTGTTGAGTGGTTTTCTGACAGTGTCCCTATGAATCATTACATTTAACCATAATTTTTTTTCTTCACAGAAGAGAAGGAAAAGGCTTTTAGCTTTAAATAAATTCATCAAAAGATGACAACTTAAATTACCTAAGCAAAAAAGACCACTGCAGTTCATATCAAGGAAGAGAGTTCCAGAAGCTAACAAACAAAAGCGCCACTGACCAAATGTTCACCTACCATGAGATCAACAAAACAGAATAAATCTTGGAATAATAATAATGAAAAGTTCCTCCTTTCAAATTTTTATTATTAATATAATACCAGGTGGCTGCTTTTCAGATGAACCAGGTGATGAAGCTTTTTATGTATGTATGTATGCATGTATCTATGTAGTCTTAAAACCTTTGCTGTATCTGACAAAGATTACATACAACAGGACTTGAGGAGAACTTAAACCAAAATTCTGTCTCCCTCATTTCTCATCGTAACTACAACTCTGTCCTTCCCAGTGGCAGTGGGCTCCAGACTCAATAAATCTCACTGACTTTCAGCAAATTACAAAAGCTCTCTGCACCTCAGAGATTTCACTTGAGATAATGTAAGTGTATATCTCACAGGTTTTTGTTATACAAAATTATTACATGAAAAGCACACATAAAAGTATACAGCAAAGGCTAGACGAAAAGAAATGGCTACACTTATTTCCAGTACTCACTTTTGTCTTCATCTCACTTAGGGTTTTGTTGCCTTCAAACTCAAGTCTTTGTTGGCCTAACCGCCACATGTAACAGGAATTTATTTGAGAGTTCCAGATTCAGATGCCAAAACATGTCTGTCTGATTTAATCTAGTTAACAGAATTATGGTTTGCCTAAACGAAACCACTGGTAAGAGACCTCATGGAATGGAGCAAAGAATTAGGGTAAAGACTCCAAAAAGGACAGAAGAGTGATTTGGGAATAAGCAAGTTAGTTGGAATGTCAGTTCTTCCCATAGTCTCATTTTGATGAATGACATGATGACCCCACCTGGTCCTAAGCCCCAAATATGGAATTATCTCTAAAACCTCCTCCTCCTTTGACCCCAATGTTGAATTCTATCAATTCTACCACCCACATCGTTCTCAAATCCTTCTCTTCTTTTCCATCCTCACTGCTTCTATTAGGCTGAACTATATGCTATTTATTTCTTTGTGTCAAAATGGTTGAATATCAGCAATTTCAAATTACTCAACCCAAATCCTTAGTTCGGCCCTTCATCATCACTCATGTATATTTTAGAAATAGCTTTGTTTTCCTTGCTCCTAGTAAATAAGCTGTAGAGTCATCTTTCTAGGAAAACCAAATAATGGCACCCTGCTGCTTAAAATCCTTTGGGAGCGCCTTAATTCTCTACAGAATCAAGCTGGCACATAGTTCATCTTAATGCCCACTTCTCTTCCCCTTTGGTGACTGTCTCTGGGCCCGACAGAGCACAGTTATGATGGACAAGAGGTAAAAGGAGGACCACAGGAGTTCATTTTGCTATTCTTTCTCAAAACTTTCCATCTCGTCAACAATACACTTGGTCCTGTACTGGTGTCAATGAAATGGATGGGCTTTCAGGCTGCTCTAGGTGAGACAGGTGGTAGGAAGGGCCAAGTTACCAGCTGTTTTTGCTCCAGGGAAAGATACCAAGAGATCGCATGTGATGGGGAGGAACATTCCTGTGACCAACCAGCTGGAATAGCTACTGTCGTGAAGTCAATTATTTATATGAAGGAGATTTACTCAAGACAAGGGGTACCTTTAAGATTTTTTTCTTGCCATCTTCTTTTAATCTGTTTCATAAATAAATGAATGGTTTCCTCAGACTTACTTTTGATTTACTGTGTCGTATGAGGGCAGAGAGCAGTCTGTTTGACTCTCCCATCACACCAGCATGATCTTTGGCTTCACACCACTCCACCAAACGTTCCACTAATTTAACATTTTTTCCCAGTTGTTCAGCAGCTTCTGCTACAGGAAAGAAGGCAAACCACAAAGGAATGAATCACTAATAGGCCATCAACTAAAACAGCTAGTTAAAGATTTTAGAGTGTAAAGGAAATTACAGGTCTAAAAACCAGAACACAACAATTTTGTTAAATAAGAACTACAAAATACTCTGTATCTAATGGATTATTGAGATTTTTTATAAAGAGTTATGGACTTTTATATAAAAATGAAATAACTTTATACTCTTTTGGCTCAGCCTGGTAGTCTGTTAGTACTCTGGAAAACTGTACCAAAGAGTTTTCAGCAGTACTCTAAGGAATCAATATACAAAAAGTTTAGAATTTAACTCATTCCAAGGATTAGTTTTCATTATTGTTTCTGTAAACAGAAACATGATCTCCCTGTTTGTAAAACAAATTTAAAAATTTTTTGACTGTATTGAAACAATGATTTTGAAGACAAAGTAAAATCAGTATAGAAAATGCCAAAACATAAAAATTCCTCCGAGAACTGTTAATAAATCAATCTAAAACCTAGATTATACCTACAAATGAAGAGAAGTGCAATATAATTTCCATTTAAAGTCGATTATAACCACCATAGAAATTAATTAATGGGGATCTAAAACCAATCTCTTTTGCCTTTTATTTGCTACTTATCTCTATGATTACATTAATTCTGAAAGCTAAAAACAGGCCTTTTTTCATACAAAACATACACCTTAGGCAAGAATTTCTCTTACCTTGTGCATCTATTAACATTCTTAATGTTCCCAAGAGTTTGAACTGAACCGGGGGCATTTCAGATTTAAGGAATTTCAAAACTGCCTCCGTGACTCCAGCTGATAACATCTTTGCTTTATTTACAACTGGGGGGGGGGGGAGGGAGGGAGAGAGAGACTGGTTAAAATTATGTTAGCATTTTTGATGATAATCATTCAATATAATTTTTGAGTGTCTTATTAGCTTTAAGGCTCCATGTTACATTCTTCTACCTAAAAACAGTCGTATTACTTTTCTATTAACTTTAAGAATGGGATTGGGAATGAGAGGCCTGGGGGATAAATATCCTCTGTCTACAGAAGCACAACATACAAAATCACATTTACTGGCTTTTAAAATCTAATTAAAAAAACTAATAATTTGTAAAGGAAATCTGACAATGTTGCCTTCATATTTACAAAAAGCATGATTCCTCAACTTTAATAAATGTCTCTTTTTAATGTCTCTATCCTTGACCCAAGTGTGCTAATATAGATATTAAAGACATTAATAAGCAATCTTAATCTGCTACATGAAACAAATTTATTTTATATAGATTGCATTTTCATGTTACACTATTTTTACCTAACCAGAAATTTACCATTAGAAAGTAGAATAACAGGATAGTTTTAACTATATCCTGTATTATTTCCCATGATAATGTTATTTTGAAAGACTAGTAATCCAAAAAGGCACATTAAGGCTAGTTAAAAAAAAAACTGTATGTCTGTACCCACTGCTATATTTAAAATGGATAACCAACAAGGACCTACTGTACAGCACATGGAACTCTGCTCAATGTTATGTGGCAGCTTGGGTGTGAGCGGGCTTTGGGGGAGAATGGCTACATGTATATGTATGGCTGAGTCCCTTTCCTGTTCACCTGAAACCAGCACAACATTGCTAATTGGCGATAGCCCAATACAAAAAGTTCAAAAGGAAAACATTTCACGTCTGCTTGTAGGGAAAAAAAATTCTTAAAAATCATCTTTAGGGGATTCTATGAATTGATACCATTATCTTACCTTAACTGAAGATGCTTTAAAAATCTTAACTATACAGTATGATGAAAATCTGGGAGTTCACAAAACGTAATAGACTATTTGAATCTGAAAAAGGAAGATTGTGCTTGTGTATTGTGTAGTCTCAAAAACTTCTTTAACATATAATCTCCATTTATGAGTAAGAAAAATGTAAGCAATCTGAAGACTATGAATTTTTCTTTTCTTGGTCAGGGTAGGTCCACAAACCACATAAAGTAAATATCTTTCCGAAACAACAGGTTTTCTCTCACACAGTTGGCTCCCATTCTTAAGACTTACCTGGGATGGCTAGGTTTCTGAGGGCACTTAGTGCTGCATGCTGAACAGTTACGTTTCCGTCTTCTACATGTCTGTCCAATAAATCCATAAGTTTTTCTACAATTCCATTGTCTACCATATGGATACAATTTCCATCTAAATAGCAACAGAAAACATTTTTTCCCCTCTTTACAAATATTTATAAATATTTTGTAATACTCATGCCAGCCCATTATCTACATTAAGGAAAATGAAGCTACAGAAAAATAAAAAGAATTCCATCTCTTTCTCACATCAGATTTATGAGATTTTTGTTTGTTTACTGAGTGAGAAGTCTGATTCTAAGATTCTTAAAATAGATAACATTTTTAAAATTGGCCCCAAAAATCTCTAGCTGAGATCCTGACAGTATGTCAGAAGATGAGTAGGTAGAAACCACGTGCTTATCGTGTCCCCCAATTGTTTCCATTTATAATGAAGTATGCCAGTGTTCTGCCAATGTTACAGTAACAGTACTCTACATTTTGTTATCATGGTTGATATTTAAATTATTTTTAAAGAAGAATTTCTGAAACATTTATAAAACAGAATATTATAATGAATTACTATTTAACCCCCATTTAGCTTCATGAATTATCAATATTTTGCAAGTCTTATTTTCATTATTAAGGAGCTGATGATGGTCCCCAAAAAGACAGAAGGGAAAATGGAATAAGTCATTATTAAAACATGCTATAACAAGAGTTAATACTCAAATTAAAAATAAAAGTAACTCATATTTCCTAGACACAGTATAAGAATAAGTTTCTAGAATGAACAGCAGAAGTATCAGACTTCAGAAATACACATGAAGGCCTGGTGCTTCTGAAGTATTATTCCAGCCTAAACCAGTAGATCACCCACACTTAAGTTTTGCACACATTAGAGTATAAACTGAGGCACAATAATGAATACTCAGATTATTAAATCCAAGATTAAATCTAAATCCAAAGAGCATATCCTCCTAGATCAGAAGTATATTAGCACAGGACTAAAGTTTATTCATCTCTGAAGTGTAGAGTATTCAAAAAGAAGGACTTCAAAGTCACTGTTCATTATCTTTAAACTATCAGCTCTTAGTTGAAGTGCATAAAACATGTAATTTGTTGGGCAAGTCGCTATTAGTATTTCAGATTTCGGAAAAATTAAGGTAGTAGTACACACAGATTCTGTATATGCTTCTGAACAGTTCTAGGTTTAGTACATGTTATGGCAAAGCATAATTCTAAAATATAGAAAGTCTGATTTAATAAGAATGAACAAATATGCTTACCATTTCTGGCAAAATTTGCAATTGCCAATGCTCCAGCAAGCTGTAGCTGGTGGTTATTTGATGGAATCCAAGATAGTACCCTTTGAAACACATTACCTTTTCCTCCTTCAAACAATTTCTGCATGGATTCATCTAGAGATAAATGAAGCAGATTCAAGGGAAATACTTAGGAGTGACACGTCCATATTCTTAGCTGAATACCCAACTGGGAAATCATATACTTCACAATCCACAATTCATAAAGGGAGAAGTAATAGCTCTTTTTGTAATAAACTTTTAGTAGAGACTGGACAAAAGGGTTTAGAATTTTTCTATTCTAAATCCCAGGTAGCCACCTAGCTTTTAGACCTTTGGCATCATAGCTGTCTCTTCTAAAGACAGCTCTTTAAATACTGTTGTAAGATAGTAAAGACTCCTCCTGTCCAGGTTCATTATCTCTAGTTCTCTTTATGATGTGTTTCAAAATCATTACATCAACAAGATTAAATGTGACAGGAAAATAAGAGAAAATGCCTAATGAAGTATTTATAAAAGAGACAATAAAATTTTAAAAATCTGACAGTCATGTTCTTTTATTGGCATAAATTACAACTCACCTCCAAGAAGTAATAAAACCATTAGATCCGAAGCGGTTTTGAGCTCAGCGATATCCTCCTCTTTGTCACTATCCACTTTCTGCTGAACAATCTCCAGTAGACATTCTACCAGGCCTGATTCAACGAGCTGTAGTTTAATAGCATCTAAAGAATAATGTGAACAAAATAACCAAAATTTAAGATAAAATAAGAGTTCTGGTATAAGCAATTTATTGTTAAGAATTATAAGACACCAAGAAAGTACATGATTTAGATAATACTCCTCTGAAGATATGAGTTTCGAAAGGAAGTATCAGACAGTGCAGCTTAAATACACAAGAGCTTTATTTCATCTTTCCATTTGATATTATGTCACTTTTTACAATGTTTGGCAGCACCTAAACAAATTGATTCTCAGCTCTGAAGGCAAGTAATATCCACTGTTATTCTAGAGATTATACTCACATTTAAAAGGCAACACTATAAAATATCCCACACTGTTTAAAATAAAACATACACAGATGATATAGTTAAAATATACCCACTAATGGAGTTTGAATACCAAGATACTGAAAAAGAGGTGTTAGTAAATTTCAAAGTATATCACAAAGTATGCATATTTGAATTCATATTTGTACATTGTTATTTTTCTAGGGCAGTTAATTTGTAACTTTCTGAACTTTGAAAAGTCATGTTTTAAAAAAGAGCTTCAGGTCTTCATTAATTTGAAGCTTCCTCAAGTGGTGGGAACGTGGTTCATTATATTATAGTTGCCCTATGTTTGAATAGGTTCTTCAATTTTCATAATAAAAGTGGAAAGAAAAATAACTTTGAAATTTTTTGATGGATAACTAAGGAATTTTAGACAGATTTTACATCCCAATTGTATTTTAAAACACTATCTTCATAGCAAACTATATTTGTCTATGGAATCAACATTGTTTATACTCCTAATATCTTAAATATTCTTTCATTATAGAACATATTTCACTGAAGATTTTACATTCACATTCATATCTGACTCCCCCAATTCAGCAGATATTGTATATACTTCATTCATCCTTGTGTTTTAACCTAAATTGGTCTACTTAAATATTTTGGGTATATTTGATACTGCTTAAGATAACAACTGACCTTAGAAATACATTAGCTACACATATATTTTCAAACTTAAATTTTATTTTTTAGTTGGATTTTATTTTAGTCTTCAGTTTCTCTAAGCTGTATATGCATATATCTATAGCAAGGGCTATATCTATAGTGTAAGCTTGTTATTTGGGAGAAACAGACCTTTTTTTTTCCCCAAACTTAAGACTTTTTCTTTCAGACCATTTTAATGTATAAAAATTCGGCCCTTTTTTCCCTATCACTAGGACCACTGATCTTCTTTGGCATATTATTTCAGAATACACAGAATATTCAACCTGGAATATTTTTTTTAAAGGTATACTTGCGCTGTGCCATGCTGAAAGTAGGGCGTTTCCTTGGTTACAGAATGACAGAACTAGAAATATGTGGTGACTAGAACTGAAAGCCATGACGAAAAAGCCTTAAAAAATACAAAAAACCTTGAATTATAGAAATCCCAGTTTAAATGTTGGAATCACTCTCCTTTGCATACAAGGAAAACCAAGGATGATATGCTAAGGACAGTCCAGACACAAATGTTCAAAGTTATCATTCAGTCCACTTCACAGTTATAAAACACAAGTGAAGATAGTGGAGAACAAAACAAATAAATAAAAACAGTTATTATGAAATACTACAAGGAAGATTACAGGTCGTTCTCTGGCATAAAACTACCTGAAGGTCGCAATGAAAATTTCCTATTTGGCCAAACCACCAAATGAGATGAAAAATAAATTTCTCCCATAAGATCAAAGGAAGGCAGAAAACATAACATGTGCTAAGGTTAAACTATGAGATCTTTCTTCTCACAGTTTAACTGTAATCACATATATATACGGGATGCTTAAAATGCCTTATTAAAAAGGATTAGCAAGGCATGCTGCCAAAGAAGACAGCCTAGCACACTTTTACAGTACCATTCTGCCCAAGGACATCTACTTATATCACTACCATTTATGTATCATGGTTTATATATATATGCATGCGTATATCTGTATGAATGTATATTTAAAAATCTTTTCTAAGGGGTGGAAAAATCCCACAAATTCAACAAAGTGCATAAATATATGTTATGCTTAAGTGTGAAAGTTGCTCAGCTATGTCTGACTCTTTGTGACCCCATGGACTATACAGCCCACGGAATTCTCTAGGCCAGAATACTGGAGTGGGTAGCCTTTCCCTTCTCCAGGGGATCTTCCCAACCCAGGGATCAAACCCAGGTCTCCCACATTGCAGGTGGATTCTTCACCAACTGAGCCACAAGGGAAGCCCAAGAATACTGGAGTGGGTAGCCTATCCCTTCTGCAGCGGATCTTTCCAACCCAGGAATCGAACCAGGGTCTTCTTCTGCATTGCAGGTGGATTCTTACCAACTGAGCTATCAAGGAAGTCCTTACGTTACACTTGATCAACTATTATTATTAAATACATTAAATAACCACAGAACTATCACCTAAATCAATAAATCCATTACCAAGAACCTGAGAAACCCCTGTGACTTTTTCCTGTCACATATCCATCCCTTTCAAATCCCTACCCTGATTTTTAAAGGTAACCATATCCATACATATCCATACTTATCCATACTTTTACAGTTTCACCAAATAATCATTCCTAAAAAACTATAGCTTAATTTTAGCTTTTTTTTAAACTTCACATAAATGGAATCATATATTTTTCAGTGCTGGCTTTTTAATATGTTTATAGGGCTCATCTACACTATTGCCCATAGGGCAATCCAAGATGGGCGGGTCATGGTGGAGAGATCTGACAGAATGTGGTCCACTGGAGAAAGGAACGGCAAACCACTTCAGTATTCTTGCCTTGAGGACCCCATGAACAGTATGAAAAGGCAAAATGATAGGATACTGAAAGAGAAACTCCCCAGGTCAGTAGGTGCCCAATATGCTACTGGAGATCAGTGGAGAAATAACTCCAGAAAGAATGAAGGGATGGAGCCAAAGCAAAAAGAATACCCAGCTGTGGATGTGACTGGTGATGGTCTGATGCTGTAAAGAGCAATATTGCATAGGAACCTGGAATGTCAGGTTCATGAATCAAGGCAAATTGGAAGTGGTCAAACAAGAGATGGCAAGAGTGAATGTTGATATTCTAGGAATCAGCGAACTGAAATGGACTGGAATGGGTGAATTTAACTCAGATGACCATTATATCTACTACTGCGGGCAAGAATCCCTTAGAAGAAATGGAGTAGCCACCATGGTCAACAAAAGAGTCCGAAATGCAGTACTTGGATGCAATCTCAAAAACGACAAAATGATCTCTGTTCATTTCCAAAGCAAACCATTCAATATCGCAGTGATCCAAGTCTATGCCCCAACCAGTAATGCTGAAGAAGCTGAAATTGAATGGTTCTATGAAGACCTACAAGACCTTTTAGAACTAACACCCAAAAAAGATGTCCTTTTCATTATAGGGGACTGGAATGCAAAAGTAGGAGTCAAGAAACACCTGGAGTAATAGGCAAATTTGGCCTTGGAATACGGAATGAAGCAGGGCAAAGACTAATAGAGTTTTGCCAGGAAAATGCACTGGTCATAACAAACACCCTCTTCCAACAACACAAGATAAGACTCTATACATGGACATCACCAGATGGTCAACTCCAAAATCAGATTGATTATATTCTTTGCAGCCAAAGATGGAGAAGCTCTATACCATCAGCAAAAACAAGACCAGGAGCTGACTGTGGCTCAGACCATGAACTCCTTATTGCCAAATTCAGACTTAAATTGAAGAGAGTAGGGAAAACCACTAGACCATTCAGGTATGACCTAAGTCAAATCCCTTATGATTATACAGTGGAAGTGAGAAATAGATTTAAGGGCCTAGATCTGATAGATAGAGTGCCTGATGAACTATGGAATGAGGTTCGTGACATTGTACAGGAGACAGGGATCAAGACCATCCCCATGGAAAAGAAATGCAAAAAAGCAAAATGGCTGTCTGGGGAGGTCTTACAAATAGCTGTGAAAAGAAGAGAAGCAAAAAGCAAAGGAGAAAAGGAAAGATATAAACATCTGAATGCAGAGTTCCAAAGAATAGCAAGAAGAGATAAGAAAGCCTTCTTCAGCGATCAATGCAAAGAAATAGAGGAAAACAACAGAATGGCAAAGACTAGGGATCTCTTCAAGAAAATCAGAGATACCAAAGGAACATTTCATGCAAACATGGGCTCGATAAAGGACAGAAATGGTATGGACCTAACAGAAGCAGAAGATATTAAGAAGAGATGGCAAGAATACACAGAAGAACTGTACAAAAAAGATTTTCACGACCCAGATAATCATGATGGTGTGATCACTGGCCTAGAGCCAGACATCCTGGAGTGTGAAGTCAAGTGGGCCTTAGAAAGCATCACTACGAACAAAGCTAGTGGAGGTGATGGAATTCCAGTTGAGCTATTCCAAATCCTGAAAGATGATGCTGTGAAAGTGCTGCACTCAATATGCCAGCAAATTTGGAAAACTCAGCAGTAGCCACAGGACTAGAAAAGGTCAGTTTTCATTCCAATCCCAAAGGAAGGCAATGCCAAAGAATGCTCAAAATACCACACAATTGCATTCATCTCACACGCTAGTAAAGTAATGGCTCAAAATTCTCCAAGCCAGGCTTCAGCAATATGTGAACCGTGAACTTTCAGATGTTCAAGCTGGTTTTAGAAAAGGCAGAGGGACCAGAGATCAAACTGCCAACACCGCTGGATCATGGAAAAAGCAAAAGAGTTCCAGAAAAACATTTATTTCTGCTTTATTGACTATGCCAAAGCCTTTGACTGTGTGGATCCCAATAAACTGTGGAAAATTCTGAAAGAGATGGGAATACCAGACCACCTGATCTGCCTCTTGAGAAATCTGTATGCAGGTCAGGAAGCAACAGTTAGAACTGGACATGGAACAACAGACTGGTTCCAATATACAGCCTTGACGTACTCCTTTTCAGGAACAAATAGGAAAAGTAGTACGTCAAGGCTGTACATTGTCACCCTGTTTATTTAACTTATATGCAGAGTACATCATGAGAAATGCTGGGCTGGAAGAAGCACAAGCTGGAATCAAGATTGCCGGGAGAAATATCAATAACCTCAGATATGCAGATGACACCACCCTTATGGCAGAAAGTGAAGAGGAACTAAAGAGCCTCTTGATGAAAGTGAAAGTGGAGAGTGAAAAAGTTGGCTTAAAGCTCAACATTCAGAAAACGAAGATCATGGCATCTGGTCCCATCACTTCACGGGAAATAGATGGGCAAACAGTGGAAACAGTGTCAGACTTTATTTTTCTGGGCTCCAAAATCACTACAGATGGTGACTGCAGCCATGAAATTAATAGACGCTTACTCCTTGGAAGGAAAGTTATGGCCAACCTAGATAGCATATTCAAAAGCAGAGACATTACTTTGCCAACAAAGGTCCGTCTAGTCAAGGCTATGGTTTTTTCTGTGGTCATGTATGGATGTGAGAGTTGGACTGTGAAGAAGGCTGAGCACTGAAGAATTGATGCTTTTGAACTGTGGTGTTGGAGAAGACTCTTGAGAGTCCCTTGGACTGCAAGGAGATCCAACCAGTCCATTCTGAAGGAGATCAGTCCTGGGTGTTCTTCGGAAGGAATGATGCTAAAGCTGAAACTCCAGTACTTTGGCCACCTCATGCAAAGAGTTGACTCATTGGAAAAGACTCTGATGCTGGGAGGGATTGGGGGCAAGAGGAGAAGGGGACGACAGAGGATGAGATGGCTGGATGGCATCACTGACTCGATGGGCGTGAGTCTCAGTGAACTCTGGGAGTTGGTGATGGACAGGGAGGCCTGGTGTGCTGTGATTCATGGGGTCGCAAAAAGTCTGACATGACTGAGCCACTGATCTGATCTGATCTCATCTTCATTCCTTTCTGTAACTGTGTATTTTTCCATAATATGGATATTCCATGTTATTCTACTGTTAGTGGATGCAAGTTGTTTAAATATTTCATTATTATAAACAATGCTGTTATGGACATTCCCGGAATGGCTCCTGGTGTACACGAACACGTTTCTGGGTATACACCTAACAGCAGAATTTCTGGATCACTGGGAACACGCATCTCTAACTCCATAGATACTGTTCTCCAAATTGTACCAATTTATAGTCCCATCAGCATTTAATGAGTTTCCACTGTTCCACACTTCGTCAACACTTGGTAATACCATTTTTCCCAGTGAGTACAGAGTGGTATTTTATTGTGGTTTTATATTGCATTCCCTAATTTTTAATGAGTTGAGCATATTTTCATGTGTTCATTAGCTACTTGGATTTTATCTTTTGTCAAGGGCTTTCTTAAATCATTTGCACATTTTCACCACTGAATTTTCTACATGTTTCTTAATGATTTGGGTGTGTTTTTCTATATTTTGTACACATCAGCCCTCTGCTGGTTACATGTGTTGTAAATATCAGCTCATCTACTGTCATGCTTTTCTCAAATTTTTATTTTTAAAATAACCAAATTTATCATTTTTTCCTTTTAGTTAAGCTTTTTGTGACATAAGAAAATTTTCTGTATGCAAGCCTGTGATGATATTCTCCTATCTCATGTTTTAAGACAAACTTTCTTATTTCAACTTTTACGTTCAATAATGTATCTGAAATGAATTTTTAACATAGTAAAAAGTGGGATTGTATGTGTGTCTCCAATTGTATTTTGTACATCTCTAGCACCATTTAACAGAGAAGGCAATGGCACCCCACTTTAGTACTTTTGCCTGGAAAATCCCGTGGACAGAGGAGCCTGGAAGGATGCAGTCCATGGGGTTGCTAAGAGTCGGACATGACTGAGCGACTTCACTTTCACTTCTAACTTTCATGCATTGGAGAAGGAAATGGCAACCCACTCCAGTGTTCTTACCTGGAGAATCCCAGGGACGGGGGAGCCTGGTGGGCTGACGTCTATGGGGTCGCACAGGGTCGGACACAATTGAAGCGACTTAGCAGCACCATTTATTTAACAAACTGTCCTTTCCATATAGCTCCATAGTGGTACCTTTTTTTCTTAGTAAAACAGACATCTACTAATGCATCCGTTTGTTTCTGGGTTATCCTGTTCCACCGGTCTTCCTGTCCATCTTTGAAATAATACTACATTATTGCCTTTTAAATATAATAGAGTTTAACTTGTTTCATTCTGATTGTTATGAAGTAAACAATATTTTATTGTTATGAAGTAAAACCAGTTCTGCTCACTTGATCTCCTTCACATTATCTTGACTATTCCTGGTCTTTGGGATTTTGATGAGAACTGCAGTTAAGTCTTCAGATCAGTATGGGGCGATATAACATCATTACAGAATACATATAGCTTTCTGTTTATTTAGATCTTAGTTTCTCTTAATGATTTTCTACACTTTTCTGCCAGAGATCTTAGACATCTTTTATTAATCTATTCTGAAGTACTTCTTTTTTTTTTAAAGCCACTCAGCTTGCAGGATCTTAGCTCCCAGACCAGGGATCAAATTCAGGGCCCCCAGCAGTGAAAGCACAGAGTCCTAATCATTGGAATACCAAGGAATTCCCTTAAATATTTTGTTTTTTATACTATAGTAAACAATGTATTTTTAAAATGTATTTTCTGTTTTTGCTGGTATGTAAAAATACAATGCTTTGGGTTTTCAGATGTTTTTCTTTGTTTTGGCTAGCAAACCAAATTCTAATTTTCAAGATTAACCTATTCTTTTGTATTCTGGATGTAATCATATCATCTATGAAAAATGATAGCTTATTTCCTTCCAATATCTTTTCTTTCCTTTTTACTCTATAGCACTGGATAGTTTCTACAATACAATAAGAAATAAAAATGGGGATGATCCTTCTCATTCCCAACTTTAGAAGGAATGCTTTTTGTTTTACCACTGAGTGTGATGTTTTCTATAGAATTCGGGTTATATATTCTCTTCACTCTCTTCTAGTAACGGTTTCTGAAGTTTTTAAAAACCATATATGGATGCTTAATCTTATGAAATGATTTTTCTGGATGATAAGATCATACAATTGCACTCATCTCACACACTAGTAAAGTAATGCTCAAAATTCTCCAAGCCAGGCTTCAACAATACATGAACTGTGAACTTCCAGATGTTCAAGCTGGTTTTAGAAAAGGCAGAGGAACCAGAGATCAAATGGCCATCATCCGCTGGATCATCAAAAAAGCAAGAAAGTTAAAGAAAATATCTATTTCTGCTTTATTGACTATGCCAAAGTCTTTGACTGTGTGGATCCCAATAAACTGTGGAAAATTCTGAAAGAGATGGGAATACCAGACCACTTGACCTGCCTCTTGAGAAATCTGTATGCAGGTCAGAAAGCAACAGTTAGAACTGGACATGGAACAAAAGACTGGTTCTAAATAGGAAAAGGAGTACGCCAAGGCTGTATGTTGTCACCCTGCTTATTTAACTTTTATGCAGAGTACATCATGAGAACTGCTGGTCTGGAAGAAGCACAAGCTAGAATCAAGATTGCTGGGAGAAATATCAATAACCTCAGATATGCAGATGACACCACCCTTATGGCAGAAAGTGAAGAGGAACTCAAAAGCCTCTTGATGAAAGTGAAAGAGGAGAGTGAAAAAGTTGGCTTAAAGCTCAACATTCAGAAAATGAAGATCATGGCATCTGGTCCCATCACTTCATGGCAAATAGATGGGGAAAAAGTGGCAGACTTTATTTTTTGGAGCTCCAAAATCACTGTAGATGGTGACTGCAGCCATGAAATTAAAAGACGCTTACTCCTTGGAAGGAAGGTTATGACCAACCTAGACAGCATATTAAAAAGCAAAGACATTACTTTGCCAACAAAGGTCCATCTAGTCAAGGCTATGTACAGATGTGAGAGTTGAACTATAAAGAAAGCTGAGTGTTGAAGAATTGATGCTTTTAAACTGTAGTATTGGATAAGACTTGAGAGTCCCTTGAACTGCAAGGAGATCCAACCAGTCCATCCTAAAGGAGATCAGTCCTGAATATTCACTGGAAGGACTGATGTTGAAGCTGAAACTCTAATACTTTGGCCACCTGATGCGAAGAGCTGACTTATGTGAAAAGACCCTAATGCAGGGAAAGATTGAAGATGAGAGGAGAAGGGGATGACAGAGGATGAGATGGTTGGATGGTATCACCGACTCAATGGACATGAGTTTGGGTAAACTCCGGGAGTTGGTGATGGACAGGGGGACCTGGTGTGCTGCAATCCATGGGGTCACAAAGTCAGACACGACTGAGCAACTGAACTGAAGATCATATGATTTTCCTATTAAGTTTTAATGTGATTAAATATATGATTGCATTTGGAATAATAAACTACATTTCCAGAATAAATCCAATTTAGTATGATGATTTTTAAATATATTATTGGAAATTGTTTGCTAAAAGTTTATGGGAATTTGGATCTGTGTTCATGGTGAGACTGGCCTTTAATTTTTATTCTACTATGGTTTTTGATGGTATTTTATTAGCTTCACAAAATACATTAGTGAGTATATTTGCGTTTCCTATTCCTTGAAAGAATTTAAGGTAAGTTTACTCGACTTTTCTATTCTTGTGTCATCCATACTTGAAAATGTATGGGCATCAAATTTTTATAACATTCTTCTAGTATCTGTAATATCTGTAGTGAGATCTATTTTCTTGATTCTGGTTATTTGTACCTTCCCTTTTTTTTTTTCCTGATTAATCTTACTAGGGATTTACCAATTCTATGACATCTTTTCAGACTCAACATTGGCCAGTATATGCTTATATTGTGTTACATATTTTCTAGCTCCTTAATTTCAGTTCTTTGTGTTTCCTTCCTTCTACTTTCTCTGGGTTTCATTTATGTTTTTCTTCACTAATTCCTGAGATTAAAACTGAGCTTATTGATTTTGGCTTTTTTCATTTTCCATTATATACTTTTAAGCGAAAAAAAAGATCACTTTAAGTATGGCTTTACATGCATCATAAAAGATTTGAGATAGTGTTTTCATTCTAATTTTTCATTATTAGGGGGAAAAAAAAACTCTGACATACTCTAAAATGGCAATCCTTTGTTAAAATTTTTTCCATGAGAAGTATACACATTTTAAATGTTTCATATGTACTTGCAAGGGTTCTGAAACAAGGTGCAGGGTTCCAAGTATGTCCATTAAATCAATTTTCATAATCATGTTGTCCACATTTTCTATACTATTATTTTTTAGAAGTCTATTTGCCCTATGATATTTGTGGATATGTAGTTGTCCTCATAGTTCTGAATACTTTTGCTTTTAATCTTTTGGGATAATATGTATTTATATAGCTTCCAAGTGAACTGGATCTTTCATCATGATAACGTCACCTTTATCTCTAGCAAGTTTTTTTAACAGTAATGTCTATTTTACCTGATAGTACTGATAATATGACTATCTCAGCCTTTTTCAACTTTGAATGGTGTATTTTTTCAGTCTTTTAAATCTCCCCATACTTAAGAAGTATTGCTTGTTTAGTTGGTTTTTAAAAATTCAGTTAACAGTTGGTCATAATTTTAACTAAAGCATTTAGGGCACATACATTTAATGTAATTACCAAAATTCTGTGTCATAAATCTAGTATATTTTTTCATCCCTATTTTTACCTCCTGTTCCATGTTCCCTTTGCTCTCTGTTCTTCTGTTAGTTGATGCTGTATTTAAAAAAATTATTTCCATAAACCTTTCCATTAGTTGCATTTGGTTTCAAAAATTATTCTAGTTCACCTTAAAATTTGGAATCATTAATCAGAATCTAATAGTAGTTTCTTCCAGATAATACAAGTGTCTTGGAACTCTTCACTTTTATGTGTCTCCAGATTTATACACTCATTTTGTGGTTCAGTTCAGTTGCTCAGTCGTGTCTGACTCTTTGCGTCCCTGTCCATCACCAATTCCCAGAGCTTGCTCAAACTCTTGCTCAAACTTAATGTCCATTAAGTCGGTGATGCCATCCAACCATCTCATCCTCTGTCGTCCCCTTCTCCTCCTGCCTCCTCCATTTTGTGGTATATAAAATATATATACATATATATATACACACACACTTTAAATTTCACAATGAATTATTTTTAATCTTTTGTATATTCAACATTCATGAGATTTACATACATATTTACTGCTTTTTTTTTTTTTGCTTCTTTTTCCTCCCCTGCAGCTATAACCTTCTTTCTGGACTCAGTTTACTTTTTTGGGGGGAATCATTTTCCTTTTGGAGAAGGCAGTGGCACCCCACTCCAGTACTGTTGCCTGGAAAATCCCATGGATGGAGGAGCCTGGTAGGCTGCAGTCCATGGGGTTGCTAAGAGTCAGACACAACTGAGCGACTTCACTTTCACTTTTCACTTTGCTGCATTGGAGAAGGAAATGGCAACCCACTCCAGTGTTCTTGCCTGGAGAATCCCAGGGATGGCGGAGCCTGGTGGGCTGCCGTCTATGGGGTCGCACAGAGTCAGACATGACTGAAGTGACTTAGCAGAAGCAGCAGCATTTTCCTTTTATCTACAAAAATCCTTTATAATTTCCTTTTAGTGAGAATATGTTGGTGGTGAACTTTCACAGTTTCTAATCTGAAAACATCTTCATTTGCTTTCAGTTCTGATAGGTAGTTACGCTGGGATTAGAATTTTAGGTTGTATTTATTTTCTTTCAGCACACAGAACATGTCTGTCATCTGGCTTTCTTTGCGACTGTCAAGAAGTTAGAGGTCAAACTTTTGCCTCTTTTAAGGTAATCTATTTTTCTCCTGGCTAATTTTAAAATTCTGTCCTTATATATATATTTTTTTTCAATTTCAATATGACATATCTAAATGTATATTTCTTTGAATGTTTTAAAATTACTGGGGTTCTTAAATCCTTGATATCTTTCATAATTTTTGACAAGTGCTCTGCCAAAATCTCTTCAAACTTCTACCTTTCCATCTCCCTTCTTTCTGGGACTCCAAAAAATGTATATGAGTCCCTTTCCCTCTTATTCTCTTTTATGTATATTGGTCCTTTTCTTTCTCTGGATTTCATTCTGGATTTCCTTCTATTCTGTTTTCCAGTTCACTGGTTCTCTAATTTAACTATATTTAATCTGCCATCAAACTCATCTATTAGGTTAATTTTTGTTGTATTTCTCAATTCAGGAATTTCCAATTATTTCCTTTTCAAATCAGCTATTCTGCTTTTTATAGTTTCTAGTTTCTATCTAAAATTTTCAACTTTGTTTTTAACTCTTTGAACATAATAAGCATACCTGTTTTGAGTCAATGTCTAATAATTCCAGTATCTGGATATTTGTTGCCTGTTCTTTGTGCTGATTCTTGCTTACAATGTCTTGTCTCCTCACGTCCTCTCTGATTATGTGCTAGACAATGTATTTGAAAAATTATTATGGGATGGTTTGTTTCCTCTGGTTCCCTCTTATTCCTACAGTGTATCCCTTAAGATTTTTTGCCTAACTGGTATAAAGATTACTTTATACATTAATGTGGTATACTTCACACTGTCCCTGACATGCCTCTTTTAAAGGCCCTCCTCATTCCCTCTTGCCTCTTCACCACCTCCAACCTCTCACGCTAGAGCCTCATCCTCAGTGTCCACACCGTTGGTAGGCTGGGTGCTCCAACTTTTATGGCCTTTGCCCTGCAAGGGTATGTAAGTGGAGTAGAGCCTCTCAGCTGCATTTTCCAGACTGGCATAAGAACCAGTTATGGTTTTGTAACCTACAGAACCACTTTTCCCAAGATTTTAAAATCAAAGAAATTTGGAAAATAGTTTTGGCCAATATATGTATACTTATGAGATAGATAATGTGGCTGAAGTTAGAGATATCCGAAATAAAACTTGTATCACATCATTAATAAAAGAAAGGAATTTGAGTTAAATAGCTGGCAATTAAATAATATTAGAAAAAATGGAAAAAGCCTACATGATCAGAAATTAAGATGTGCATTTATTTTCTCACCATTTTCTGCCAATGGAGCAAGAACTTCAAAAACCATTTCCCTCTTATCATGTTCTATTTGTTTCTTGAAGAGTTTCACCAGCTCTTCAGCAATGTTTGTGCTGGCAAACTGTTCTTTACTTGACTCTGTAAAAAATAAGAGGAAAATTTAAAGTAAAAAAACAAAATTAAGCACAGAAATTTTTTTCTATTACTTTCAATGCTTGGTCATTTTGTATCATTACTGATAAATGCAAACACTCTTCAAATACAGAAACAGTCCTTTTTTTTTTTTTTTAATGCCTCTGTAGAGGAAAAATGTCTAAAGCTTTAAGATGTTCTGACCCAATTATATTCAAGGCTATAAAAAAAATGTTTGCTAGCATAACATATAGGTAACCATAGCAATGGTAAAATTACCATTATAAATTCATAGTTTCAAGGCTTTTAGCCAAAGAAGAAAAATTACTCATAACAGATTGCATTTCACATGGCTGAATTAAAGGTGACTTGTCTTTATACCATTAGAGCGGTATACTTTCACACTGTCCCTGACATGCCTTCTTTCTTGTCTCTTCACCACCTCCGACCTTTCACTCTAGAGCCTCATCCTCAGCATTTAAATATGCTCTAATATTTCTCACAAAAAAAGCAATATTAAAACCAAATACCATCCCTTTACTCCACTTTTATGAAGCTACCATCCAGTCTGTTGAATTTCACAAACAAGTGTCTTGACAGCACTGCCTACACGCACTGTCTCTACTTCCTCAACTCACAGGCATACCTAAACCCACCTCAGACCAGTTTTGGCCCGCCTCTACATTCTGCAGTCTCCTTCGCGTGCTCCTCCTTTCCACCAGACCTGTATAAATTCAAGTTCCTTAAGACTTCATCTTCGGCTTTCTTACCTTGATTCTTACTCTCACCCCAAGCAATCTAATTTTTTTCCAAAGCATAAAAATATCACATATATGTTGATGCTTATACAATTATATCTCTAGCCCTCTTCTTAACTCCAGGCTATTTAAATGGCCATTTGACATCTCCATTTGAATATCTTTCTAGCATTCAAACACCATGCCTAATGTAGACTTTTGATATTCTGATATCTCTGTTCTTTCTCCAGACTTCCTTAATTTAGTGAATAAACATGCCACCTACCCACCTGCCACACAGGCAGAAACCTGGGGGTCTCTGCTCACTTGTTCTCACTCAGTGTATCCAAAGAATAACCAAAATCTATCAATCTACCTCCAAAATACAACCAGAATCCATTCTGTTTCCTTTCTGATTCTCAGTTCTTTTGCTGCATCAGATATCCTATCAATTTATCTAAAAGTTTCTCTCAGAGAATCAATCAATCTAGTTGAGATTGCTTGCTCTCCATGTTGGCTGGGCACACCAACATCCTGGAATTTCTTTTTCATCATCTTGATGGATATCTTCTTCTCCTTCCTGTATTAGATACTCTATTATCTATGTTCATTCACATTCAGTTTTTTAGTTTCAGTGGAGGCATCCACCAGCAGCTTTCTGAGAAAGGTAAAGTACAGTTTGAAGAAGATAAATATTTCGAGATTTTAACTGTCTGAAATGTTCCTTCCCACCTAGAATGTACATCTGTAATTTAAATTCCTTCCTTACCTCATTCAATTATGTCCTCATATGAGCAATTATTATAACTTACAATTACATGCTTATTTATAAGTTAATCTTAGAAATAAGTTTCTACATCACCTACTAAAATATAAGCTGCCTGAGAGCATGACTAGCACGGACACAGTATACAGTGTGGTGCCTAGTACAGAGCAAGTGTTCAAAAGAAATGTGTTGATTTTGAATGTTGGAAAAAACAAGTAAATCCAAGAGTTACATTCTATTCTCTCATTTCTGGTAAATCTCTGCCAATATCAAATAAAAAATATTACAAATTCAACTGTAAAAGAAAATGGAGAACAAATACTTATATTGCTTAAAAGTTTTGATTTACTCTACTGTTACCCTGCTTTTGGCACATGTACCAGATCTAGGCCAAAATGATGAGACTCCACTCCAAGACTCTAAGATTCCTTAGTGCTACAAAAAAAGAGCAAGGGTGGGGTGTCTTTTCTAATAAGCTACCTAAACCCTCAGAAATCAAATTTTACAAACATAACACCTTACCCTAAAAAGTTAGTTTGATTTAAACAGGAATGATTTAACTCCTCAACATTTGTGGTTGCTCTTCTGTTTCTCACAATTCTTCAAATAAACGAAACATAAAATCATAGATGAAATAGACATCATTTATTTAGTTATGTACTCTTAACTCTTTTTTAAAAAGTTGTAGCACTTTTTTCCAATCCATAGTTTGTTTTTCCACTTATTAAACTGAAACCAAATCACCGTTAAGTAATTCAGTCCATTTGCCAGCACAGGGAACAATGCACCATGATTAATACAGGAATTCACGAAGAAAACCTGATCATATCCTGTAGGTGGATACAGAGAAAAGCCAGCATGATCTGTGATTTGGACATTATATTTGATTTAAATGCCACAGATCCTTAACAGACTTTCAGCAAGAAGGATTTTTTCCTAAAGGTTTATTTTTTAAAGTTGTTTTTTTTTTTTTTTTTAATGTGGACCATTTTTTAAAAAGTCTCTATTGAATTTGTTACAATACTACTCCTGTTTTGTTTTGTTTTTTTTGGCTGTGAGGCATGAGGGGTCTCAGCTTCCCAGCCAGGAACTAAGCCCGCACCCTCTGCGTCAGAAGGTGAAGTCTTAACTATTGGACAGCCAGGGAAGTCCCCCCTTAAGCGTTTATTTTTTAACAAAATTATATACTTTAAAGAGTTAATTCTAATACTTATATTACCAGCAGAATCCAGTCTCCCTTTCCCATTTCTTCTTCAAAAACAAGCACAAAAAGCTCTTTTAGCTAATTCACTGGTATTTACCTACAAATCTTTAAATAACGTTTTGTATTGACAATTTTTGCTTTTAGTTTTAGGTATTTTTGATTGACCTTTCACTATGAAAGATGAAGCACTAACTTTCTCCTTTTCATGTCTCCACAATAACCTACATCTTTACAATGTAATTATACTGTACTTTTGGTTTGAAATAATTAGTGTCTCAATAATATACTGTTTCATTTGGCCGGGGGTTACTTCTATTTCCTTGGAATTAGTTTTTTTTTTTTTTTTTTCTCATTTAATTAGCTTTCAATGTACTTATTAATTCAACTCCAAACTTTCCATCAGTTGTCTGATTTTTTTCTTAATAAGCACGTTCTCTTTAGGTGCTCAATTAATTTCATCTTGTGTAAGTTTCCCCAATCTGGACTGGCTGCTCTTTGAAAACAGGAAATTTGGGGCTGTCATGTCACTATACTACTAGAAACTTCTATTTTCCTGTTGAATCTCCTGTCTCCTGATTCCTATGTAGTCTTATTATTTATATCCCTTGTTTCATTGGAACACACCTTCCAGAAGCTTCTAGGAAAGATATAAAGGATACCAGTTTTCTGAGATGTTCATGTTTAACACTGTCCCTACTGTTACCTCACACTTGACTTGATGATTTGCATATAGAATTGTATACTGGAAATAATATTTCCTCAAATCTTGAAGGCAACAACATTCCATTTTCTTTTGGTTACCAGTGTTGTTTGATACATCTGATGTCTACTGATTCACAACCTTTTTTCTATGTAACTTTTTTCCTTCCTCTCTCTCTCTCTCTCTGGAATTCTATAAAATGTTCCCTTTGTCCCCATTATTCTAAAATTTCACATTGATGTGCCGTGGTCTGGGGACCAAATTTCATCCACTAGGCTGTCATTTGATAAGATTCTTCCAATCTGGAGAAATATTTATTTGAGTTCTGTGACACTTGGGTTTATTCAGCAATTTTTTCCTATTTATCTCTTTCTAAAACTCTTGGACTGATCCTCTATTTTCCATAGCCTTGCTTTTTGCTTTACTTCTGTAAATATTTCTCTATTCATTTTATTGTCTTTCATTTCAGCTGTTTTAGCTTTCTTGCTCTGTTCCTTTTTCTTTAAAAATAGCGTCCTGTCATAGTTTTCATGCTTACAGTATTTTCCTACTTGAGCATACTAGAGTCCTCCCCCCAGCCCCACCCTGCATAGTTTCTACTTCCTCCAAGTTACTTTATTTCATTATTTCCCATGTTAAAGGCAGTCCTCACTTTTCTAGTTGTCTGCTACTCATTAAGAACTGAGATTGAAAAACTGATTAGGATCTATGAGTGGCCTCATAAGATTCCCTGTAGATCTGAAGGCTCTGTGTACAAGAACTCCAACGTAAGTAGCTCTAAGTCCATATCCTCTCCTTTGAGTCTCTCTACAGAGTAAACACAGTCTTGTGCTTAGATGGGAAGGCCAGTTGAGTGGGAAGGGACAGAAGAAACTCTTGATGTCACTAAATCCTGAGCCTTTTGAAGATACCAAAGAACAAACTGGTTAGTTCTTGGCTTTCCAATTCAGGATTCAAATTTCAAAGTTTTGCTAAGTGAGTTACTGCTTCTTTTCTTTCCAGGTTCTAAAAAGTTTTTGTATTATCCCTTTTGTTTGTTTTCCCTCCCCTTTCCTTAATTGTTTTGCATTAAAAAAAAACCCAAAAAACAAAAAAAACTCTTCACTGTAGTTTTAGTTGGTTTTCAAAAGGGAGTAAAAGTACAGATTTTTATTCTAACATTTCTATCCGCCTCCCAAAATACTAATATTTTAAGCAGACAAGTTTATTTATAAAAGATTGTGAAGCCAAACAAAAAGGGGGAAAATCTCATTCTGTTTAATCTATAATGTTTATAAGCACGCAAACTTTAAAACTGGATTCATCCTATAATTGTGAATACAGAATACAGAATAATATTGTGTGCACATAAACTAGGAATCAAAGACTTAAAAAGGGCTGCACATTCCTTTTCTGCCCCCAATCCTAAACTAGACTGCATTCATTTATTTTCTATTTTATCTTTAAGCTATATCTTTAGTGAGCAAAAACACATAAATTTCTTAGCTCCAATTATAAACAATATAATCCTAAAATGTAATAGGATCTACACTTTAGCACTGAAACAATGTATCTGTGACGTTTCAAAAAAAATAAACTAGAAGAATCTAAATGGATTTCCAGGTTAACATCTAAAGAAAAATGTATTCTAAGTATATTAATCAGTTATGAATAATTACATTTTGGTTCATGTCTGGGACTTACCAAGTTCTGCTAAATTGCCAAACGCAACAAGACACATTTCTGTAAGAGCTGCATTTTGGCAGTGGATGCCCAGTAATTTAACTAAGGTAGGAATAACACCCATGTTGATAAGCTGGGCTTGAAGGGAATCTGTTAAAAAACAAACAAACAAACAAGAAAACAAAACACAAAAAAAGTGTTTACGTATTAAATGGACATTAGTAAGAAGAAACCACCTCTTATACTCCCTACGGCGAACACAATACTATTTCATACTATTTTAATTATGGTAAAACAAGGTTAAATCCACTCATATGTCTTGAAAGTGTTTAAGACATTAGTTCAAAGGAATTGAATTTTGAAACTTTTCAACGGCATTTTCAAAGAAATTTAGAAATGACAATAATTCAAGTAATATGTCACATCACCAGTTTTTTTTTTTTTAATGGTCTTATACCTTTACTAAGTAGGTTTTAAAATGCATAAACAATTAAACATTACTATTGGTTTTTAAGTTAAAAGGTTAGACAAAGTAACACTTGCATTACAGGAAGACACAGAGTATATGAAAAGCATAAGAAAAAAAGCAACTTTAATACAGACTAAGAAGATAAAAAGTCTTAGAACCCCTTAAAAACGCTTAATAAAGAATGAAAAATACGTAACACATTAAAATTATTATTTATTTGCAGCAGAGTGTTCTTTGATGACTGTTAGGAAGGAAAGTTTTAACAAGGAAAAAATTTGGTTACATAAAATATTTCTCTTTTCAAAGTTTTATTTAATAATAGTGACAATCATCTTAGGAAAGAAAGGAAGATTTGGCTTGAGAGGTAAAGAGGTCAATATGGCTTTGTTATCATTGCTTGCCTTCATTTTCTAAGAAACTAATTGATTTTAAAGTTCTTAATAAGCCCCAGATTTTTCACAACAGCTCTTCATGAACACTGATAATAGAATACCTGTAACAGAGTTGAAGGTAAATAAACAAAAATGAAAACCAAAAGTACTACCTCTAAGAATAAGCAGAAAGACATTATGAAGATAAGCACTCATATGCCTATGCAAAACACTATCACTACTAACACCTGCTTCATCTAGAGGAAAGCTTTCAAAATCTTTTTCTTTTTCTTTTAAAAATTATATGCCATTTTCAAGTTAATAATTTTCTCCAAATTTAAGTTATGTATTTTTTTTATCTAAAGATAAAAATCTGTTTCTTACAAAACACATTTTCCTCATAGCATGCATCCCTTGATGGAGTTTGTGTATTAATCTCTTTACCACTCTTCAGAGTTCTTAGGCTTCCCTGGTGGCTCAGTGGTTAAGAATCTGCCTGCCAATGCAGGAGATGCCGGTTGGATCCCTGGATTGGGAAGATCCCCTGGAGAAGGAAATAGCCCACTCCGGCATTCTTGCCTGGGGAATCCCATTGGCAGAGGAGCCTTGAGGGCTACAGACCACGGAGATGCAAAGAGTCAGACATGACTTAATGACTAAACCATAACAACAACATAGTTCTTAACCTATAGATAAGATGGTTGGGTGACCATCAGAAAGAACATAAAGGTAAGGCTGAGCTGTCTCACATGCCAATTGATTACTTGCCTAGAGGTCTGTGTAGTTAATTTTTCCTGCTTTTAGAGTCAAATATGACGAGATAGCCAACAAGAGGCTTGTCGGCCCTGAAAACTGATGGTAATTATGGATGTTATCTGGCTCAGTTGCCAGTGGGATGGGAGGGGGAGTCATCTATACTAGAAAGAGGCTTATTACCAAAATAAGAATAGAAAACAAATCCTGAGACAAATGAAGTTTACACTGAAAGTTCAAATAGTCTAAAACAATTTCAAATTTTGCAGTGGAATTATGAAGTCTTTTCTAAAATGACATATATGTAAAAGAATGTATTCAATTAAATGATTCGTTTTTATGCTTCTGATGCTATTTTTTTCTTACTATACAATTCAGTAATTAATGAATGATTCACAACTCTTACATTATCTTACAGGCAAATCGCCTATTATACCTATAGTATTACATGTATTACAGTATATACCTATATGTTATATTGGCAGAATATTTGTATCTTGGTTATAGTATTTATAAAGATCATGCACCAAGAAGCTTTCCAAGTTAGAGATTATTTTGGTTACTTACCAGTTGACAGAGTGCCTTATTATTGGGTCACCTCTGCAGATCCTTATTCTTTAGCAATATTTTTAACTTTATTTATTCCTTTTGACTACCTCTTCAAATACTGCAGAACTGCTGAATCATTAAATCTCAGGTACGTAAGCGTGAGCACTAGCGCATGCATTGAGTGAGTCAAACTCCACTATATGTCTGCATATATGTAAGCATCACACACCCCCTCAGTACTGTTGGTACAAACTATGAAAATCCAACAGTCCAGGGACATTAGAGGAATAACAAAATATAGGAAGGAGCTAACAGGAGAACGCCACTTAAATAATGCTCTTCATGTTTTCTGAACTTGGCATCTCTACCACTTTCTTTGACCACTTTTACAACATTATGGATTTTGGTTCCAGGGATAAGAGGGCCAAAAAAAAAAAAAAAAAGAGAAACATTGCAGAGTTTCATACAATCTGTGGCATACAAATTGAAGCAGCAATATTTGAAATTGTGGTAGATAAGCAGAAAAAATAGCATGGTCCGATGGCATATGGTATAAATTGCCATAATTCATGAAAATCACATTGCTTCATTAAAATGTGTTTTCAAGCTACCCAGGAGCCAAATTAACTGTGTATTCACATACAACACACATACCACACACAAGTAAAGAGAAAAAATATATAGTCATCCAATGGACAGGCCTCATTTTAGACCACTTGGGTGCCCTTCTTTTATATCCATTTCTATGAAGGTAATTAAAACAAAAATTACACTCAAATAATTCTAAAATCTGTTCATGCCAATTGCAGGCAAGTCATTCTCCTTTGTTAACGGAGGCCCAGAAGACAGAAATATCTTAAACAGGCTGATACAAATTTTCATCTCAAGATAGGCAGGCATCCTAGAACACGGTTCTCAAAGTGGAGTCCCCAAAACCCTTTCAGAGGATCACCAGGTCAAAATTACTTAAAACACCAAGATTTGATTTGCCTTTTTGACTGTGCTGACATTTCCACTGATGGCACAAAAACAGTAGTGAGTAAAACTGCTGGGGCATTAGTATGAACCCAGTCAATGGCACCAAAATGTAGTCTTAAAATCACACATTCACAGTAAAATAAATGCTATTCTTTTCAGCAGTTAAAGAAATTTAACTTATTTTTTCATAAAAAGATGCTATTTATGTTGACCTATAATGGGTTTTTATTTGAAAGTGCATATACTAAATAATCTTTAAAATGTCTTCATTTTAATTTCCAATATTGATAGATATAACGCATACATATAAACAAAAATTCTTTGAGATCTTTGGTAATTTTTAAGTGTTTAAAAGAGCCCTGAGATCAAAAGTTTAAGAACCACTGCCAATGGATTACCTAATTTTTATAGGAATTGGGGGAAAAAAATATAGAAAAGAGTTCTAAAATTCAATGATATGCTTGGCAGATGTGACAGAAGAAAAAAATTAAAATTAAAAGCACGGTAGGAATCCTAGATACTGGTGCTTAGATATTTTGAGTGAGATAACATTAATTAAGCACTGGAACACCTCATTTTGCTTATATGAGTAGATATTCTACTTAAGTCTAGGAGAATATTCCATGATTAGATCTGTTTCCCTATTTCAATTACAACTTACTATGTTATCAATACATAGTTCTTTTGAGGGTTAAGTAAAGCTCCTGTTTGTGTGGAATAAATTAGTATTAGTTCTTATTGCTGGAAGCAAATGATTAAGTTGAGTCACTTTTTCTTATTGCCCAAAGAAAGCTGTGAATAGACTTCAAAGGCCATGGCTGACACTCATGCTATTGTGAACAGTATCAGGGATGTGACTTATAAATTAAAGACTAACTGGAAGAAATCCTCAGAACCAGTTCACATTCTCTAGAGACACTTGAGAGAATGAGACATAATTCAAGACTGAGACTTATCGCATCCTTCAATGAATACCAGCAACTCCAAAACAATGTCAGAGCTCAACAAATACAGTTCACAAGAATGCAACCCAGGCCCATACATAGCAAACATGTATGTGTGAAAGACAGTCTTTAGACAGGACAATGTCATAAACGTCTGAAGACTTTTAAAAATTGCTCCTGACACACATCACAGACAGATACTGACCAAAATACAGAATTACAAAATTACATAATATCAAGATGACACAGGCCCTGCATGATCTATGGGAGGAAGAGGAAGAAAGGCACTGAGGGGGTGCAATACAGATGCATATACAAAGAGATATATAAGGCAATCAACGCATGCGCTGGTGTGAACACTTACCTACCTACATTTGAATTTCAATGGTTCCAAGTTCTTCAGGTCACACACACATGGAAACTCCAAAGAATGGAGATCTGGAGAGAAGATCTCAAGTTGAAGAACCTTTTTCCCCCTGAGTTTTCAGTTTAATGTTTCAAACATTGGTATAGATTATAGGTCCAGAAAAGTATGCCAAGAATTCTAGTAACTCAACTGAAGTTATGTGGATCAATTACTAAAAAGTATAGGTTTTTAAAGAAGATAACACATGTTTATCTTATTTCCAAGAAAAGGTCCTTACAATGTTAAAAAATTTTTAAGCTGATTAATAGGACATAATGATGAAACTGTGTCAAAGTAACACACATAGACAATTCAAAATACACAGTCTCTACATCAGTATGTAGATTTGGTATGTATAGTATTCATAGTGTAAAGAGTACAACAGTCTTATTTATAAGCTTGCACAAAAACCACATCTAGAGTCTAATTATATATAGTGGAAACAATAAAAACAAGCAAATATAAATCCTGATGAGTTGGATAAAAATCATTTGGGTACAATAAAGAACAAAAAAATTGCCCTTTACTAATGGCACATCTATATTTCCAAAAATATATATATAAAGTAAAAATTAGATATGATGTAACAGTGCAGTATAATTTGTGAGCTGAAGCAAGTTGTAGCTCTATCATTACATTGAAAAGTAAACTGGCTTAAATACAGCAACCAAGAGGATGGTCTGTGGTTAAAAACTTTATACATACACATGTGCAAATACAAGTAAAGACTTCCTGATTTCAGTTAAACTTATTACCTAATATCTTTTTGTTGATTGATGAGGAAAGGGAAGAATTTTTATTCTAAATCTAATGCTGAGCAAATAAAACCAAAAATATTTACAATTGCTTAAAATTAACTTCAATTATTTTGAAATTTCTGTTTACTCAAAACATGCATTTCATGTTATGTTTACATACAGATTACCTCTATAATTTAAGCCCCAGGTTACATATCTCAATGATAATCAGCAATTTTCAAAAAAAAAAAAAAAAAAAAAGGAATCAAGATTCATTAGTATTTTAGAGTACTAGAGGTTTAAAAATAATACACTTACACATTTCGTACTTTCTGAAAGTTAACAATAAAAAGTGAAAAAGTTTCTAAGTTCTGAAACTACAAGAGTCTCTACAGAGCAAAATTTCCCTTCTGTAAAAGTTATAGAGATAAATGACAAAATTACATGAGTGAGTAGAACATAAAAACAACAACAATGGAAAACCTGAAAGCAAATCACAAGAGAAAGGAAAATATTTTATATTTCTTAAGAGGCCTGTTCATTTACTGTTCTCAATCCAATGACATCCAGAATGATTATGTCTTTCTTAATCTAGTAGATATTTTTTTTCCCTAGGCTCACTTCAGGTTAAATTACATATTACAGATCACCTATTGTTATAATGAATTGTTACAAAGAAGATTCCTACAGATCCATCTAGAAAATTAAGAAAATTCCTACAGATACATTAAGAAAATTCTATGCTTTCACCTCAGACATAAACTGGTCTTTTAAAGGTTAAAGTTGTTTGTTTTTTAGAAGAGGACTACAGTCAGCTATTGCTTAAGCGGCTCTTAACTGAGAGAAACATTCAGTCTTGGCTCTCCTATGGCATGGCTGAAAAGCCACATCTACAGTTAAGTATAAATTTAAGCATAAATTTTGTACAGCCAATTGAGTTGTGAGGCTAATATACAGACAACACATATATCTTGCAATCATATGTGTTTAAAAACATAAAAATTCTGTTTTCCAAACGAATGCTTTGGTTTTAAGAACAACAAAACAAATAGTAGTTACCCTAGAGAATTACTATGATTAAGTTTTTACACTTTAAAATTACATAAAAGTTATTTGCAACACACAAACTGTGTTAAGAAGTATCTACATAAGCCAAAGATTTCTGACTTCTTTCCAGTAAACATTTTTCAATTAAATTTGTTTTTCAGTAAGTAAAATATAGGCAGTTTGCTGTTAACTAGATTTTATTTGTAGTTAGAAAATAGTTACTAATTTTCATACAAGTTAGCTTACATATGATACTTTTCTGCTATAAGTTTCTTGATGAATGAATTATTTTAAGTGGTCTAAATTAAAGATGTGCTGATATCAGACCAAAATCCATTGTATATGTACCTCTGACTTTTGCCACAGCTCTGTCAAACAAGAATGTTTACGTCAGTGTCACCTCTGGCACCTACAAATTTGTGCATAGTCAATGATCATGTGTTTGATACCCTCATATTTCAATTAGTGCAACATAAATAATAAAAACAAGGCCTGGTCTTTCAGTTTTCCCTTCACTATCTAAATATGCACTTTCAAATACAGGTAAACATTTCATATAAAAATCTCCTAATGTGCGTCACATGCTGAAATTCTATCAGCTGAAATGTAAATGTGTATTTATATTGCAATATTAAAATGTGGCAATAAGTAATGACGGTGAAAGCTTTATAAATGTAAAAATTAAATCAGGGCAGAATAACAGAGATTTTATCATCTATTCTCTTCAGAATTTACAACAAAAAATAAATGTTAGGAGTTTTTTTTTTTTTAGTTAATTAATTCCATTCCAGCCATGAATCTTTTTAAGAGAAAGTCCAATTTGAGAATTCTTTACATCTTACGATGATGAGTTAAAGTCAGAAAGCCAACTCTGCCACCTTAAATTTTCATTATGAGGACATTCTCAAAAGTAATATTCAACAACATCTTATTCGTCACCTTCTACACATGTTTTTACGTTAGAGAATGAGAAACCCCCAATATATTTGTTACCCTACTGTCCTCAGTTAAAATTGGTTATTTGGTATCACAATGCTAAATCCACTGTCATGATGATAAAAGCAATCCAGAAGCTAAAAATGCTGCAAAAAGTATTACTTCTTTAATATAATGTCAATCTTAACATTATGTTAACAAAACTATGGCAATCACTTCATTTTTTGTGATATATTTTGAATTCTTGTATTCAGAAGTTTATTCTATAATAGCCAAAACTGAATATTACTGGTAGTAATTGTTCATGTGGAATCAAACTAACATGTACATTTGGTACACCTCTACTAAAAACCAAATTCAGAGTCTGTCCATTAAATAACAGTATTATTAGCGTAACAGTTTAGGAGGATTATGACAAAGAGCTAGTACTCTAATTGGTCAAATTTAATAGGCAGAATTAGCAGAACAGGAACAATTGACTGCTCTGTCATTCAATAAAACAATTTGTTTAAAATGACATTACTTGTAGCAGAACTTCATGAATGTCACCTGCTTCAGAATGATTAGAAAGCTCTGTTGGTCAATGAAAATTCCAAAATTTTTACAAAGAGAACAGCAATTAGCAAATAAAGAATTCTAATATAAGTCTTTCATGCACTTCAACTAGAGTAATTTGACAAACTGAGTTTCAATAGATAGAACTTAAAAGTACATCTCCCAAGCTGTTTTAAAAAGAGAAAAAAAGAACAGAAGGTAAAATGAAAACTATATATAGAAAAATTAATATACTTAAGAAAAAAGATAACAAATTGCAAAGATACACTGTTTTGCCTTTCCCCCTTTAAGTTAGCCAGAAAGTTTTTAGTATTTAGAAAATTTGCAGAATTATTAATTAGCTTATATGCACAGTAAGTAAACTTTGAAACCAGTTCCTCATTCATGCAAAGCAAATCATTCTCTAAGCATCTAACATCTAGGAAGCATTCTTTCTTACCTATAATAAAGTAATACCAAAACATAAACAAAAGGCTCAGGTCGAAGTGCACTTCTAGTTTTTAATCAGGATTATTCCTTATTAATTTCTATTCTTCCTATTTTAAGTAAGAATAAAAATCAAGTAAGCCAAGTTAATTGGGCTGAGTTCATTATAAAAATGAAGAGTATTATTAGAATTGAGAAACTGCTGGTTGAAATGAAAGTAGCAGCTAATACTAACTACATATTAAGTGCTCTTTAAATTAGAGGAGAGAAGATATACTTTACAAGCCCATTTTAAACAACTGGATTTAAGTACTGGGCTTAATAATTAAATTCAATTTTTAGGCTCTGACACTCCATGAAATGCACTTCTTAAATCACATAGATGGCCTCCCTCCAAACATAGTTCAGTTATTGTAAGTCCACGTGGCAAATACATTATCATGAGAGTATGCTAGAGAGATTTCAGGAACCATAACAGAAGAGAAATTAACTCTTTAAGTAACAAGGAATTATTAAGAGAAATTAACTCTTTAAGTAACAAGGAATTATTAAGATATCACAGAAAAATCAGCTCTATTTGTAAAAATCATATACATATACACACACACACACATATATATGTACTGTATATATATGATACCAGTTGTCACATGAAGAAGCCTACCATAGACTGTGCATATTAGTCACTTTAGAAGGAAACTAACTTTTCCTTTCCTGATGACACGTTTATTTCCTCTACTTTTTTCTCTGATGGCATAGGTTATATAAAACAAGTAACTTCTAGTCTTTGCTTTAATGCTTATCATCATTAATAATTTTTCTTAGAATTATTACAGATTTTTTCCTATATTTTATGTTTGTAGCATACGTGTACTAAGAAAAACAAACTCTCAGTTTCGGAGTTTTCCAAGAAATGTATATTGGTTACCATAGTTACTTGTAATATAATAAAAATGGTGGCCATCTAGATTCCACAATAAGGCGCTAAATTATTCCGGTGCTTTGCTTTAGATAACTGGTTTATTTCTATTCAAGCTGCAGTCAGCTTTCCAGTATACATACGCAGATTTGTCAAGTTGGTGGATCACCTACGGTAAATTATTAACCACGGATCTGGTGCTGTTACTGTCAGCTTGTTTTCAATGCCACTTCCTCCTATAATGTGACAGGCAAGAGTTTATAACGGTCCTAACTCATTTAATGAAGAAAATGCATACCAGCAACATATATTTCTTCCAGTCATTGATTTTGCTGATTAAAAGAATTTAGACAATACAAAGCACCAAGAAAAGTCAATCTATTATATAAATATTTTCCAAACTCCTACTATATTCCAAAATGATGGTGTATTTGAAAACAGCTGGATATGTGAACAAAATTTTCAATCTTCAGTGCAATGTTTTGGCACTGGGTAACCAAAGCTAAGAAAAAAAAAATCCAAGAAACTAATGAAATTAAAAATACCTACAATAATAAGTTTGAGTTCTGGTTTACAGAATAACTAAAACTTTAAAGTTATAACTACGTAAAGTTCACATTTCCTCAAACTGAATGTCAAATTGTCAACACAATTTTCTCTAACCACAACAGTCAGATGTTCAGAATATTTTGGAAGGTCACAGAACGGAAGCGCTTTCTCACCACGTGAAAAAGAGGTATGACTTTTTCAAAAAAGAAAAATTTGAAATGATTTTCACTAAACAAAAAGTTTTATTCAGTTATTTTATTTAAATATAATTTCATTTAGCAATATAATTGATACAACTTTTCTAGCTAAGTAATTATAACTTTTTCTATTCAGATAGTCTACACTTAATTGTCTGAATATAAAAAGTTTTAACTGCTTCACTAGTGGGGAAACAAAAGAATATATCTAGTTTTTAGCTTAAAAGTCTTAGCAGTTTCTCAAGTTTTAGAACTCATGAACCTTGAGTTTTATATAGTTTTATCAAAGGATATAAAAATGACCTTACTGAGTGTTTTCATTATATATCTTTCCTGGATGTGTTTAGGAAACTTGATTTCCTATTTAATGTATTCCAAGATCTGAAATGCTCAGAGTTGTCCACTAAAAGGACAGGAATCAAGATATCCTGAGCCTCAGCCTGGTGTCAAGCCACCTTTAAGACTAACAATTTGAAAATGTTCTCACTAGAGAAACTATGTTGGTGAGTCTCTGTGACCATTTCAGTAGTTTATCTTCATAATTAAAAACTTTTAACTATGAAGCTGAAGAGTACCTCCTAACTACTAAGGAGACAAGTTATTGGGCCTGCGGGTAGAGTTAATTTTTCTGTTAGAGTAACAAGAAGGTATTTATCACTAAACTATTCTACTCAGAAACTAGCAGAGGCTTGATGTACTGAAATTCAATAGCAAATACACATAAAAAGGAATTTCATTTATCAGTTCTAATAAAAAGTGCCTCCTGACTTTGAAAACACTCTTCAGGTGGATAGGATCAATACCAAATGATCTGCTCTTGGCCAAGACCTAAAATTAAGTTGGAAAGTATTAAATATATTTTAAAGAAAATAGTAATAATGGATACAACAAAGATACTTAATAATTATACAAACAAAAAAGGATATAATTTAAGTTAAAGAGCATTATGAAGAAAAAGAAATGCTTCACAAACTATGATTCCCATGATAGACAATGTAGAAGGAAGCAAAGGAAACAATATTGCTACAAGTTTGGTATTCTTTTAAAATACTAAAGGAACTTTATTTCTGTTTTACCTAATAAGTTTTTAAAAGTGCATTCAAACTGCAGCTTTTAGAAGAAAGGAATAAAAACATCAATGCTCCAAAAATGTTCTAAGAAAAATTAATATAGCTTTCCAAAATATCTAAGTTATTTCTTGGGAGTACTTGCACACCTGGGGGTGAGGGGGTGGGTAACAACGTTTACAAAAGAAATATATCATGCATTTAGACCATGCATTCTGCAGGTGTTAACATTACCTTCTCAGTACATTTTCCTACACGGTGTGATATCCTAATTAATAGAGAATCACAATCTCCTTAGATTAGAAGGAGTAATGTTGTTAAAGACCATTCTGGCTATTTGATATGCTTTTGTACAGATTTTTGAACAGCTTCCTCAAAGGATAAACAGCAAGTTTAGGTGCATACCAAGACTAATTCTTTTACAGCCAAAGCTGCCATAGTAACTTAACTAGTTTCTTTCACTTATATCTTTCTAAACCATTCTCCCACTTAGCTCTTGTCCCACTTTTGCAGATATCCAAGCTTAAATGAAATGGAAGGAAAAGGAAGTGACATGAATATCTGGCCAATGATTTCTTAATGCAATTCAGATACCTGTGTATTATGATCAAATTTCAATTCTTTAGGAACTGGCTATTCATTTTGTAGATTATCCAGATTCTGCATTTCTGCTTTGCCTATTAATATGTTTAGGGCATTTTGTTTTCAAAAGTAAACCCACCAGAGGGTAAGAAAAAGAGTGGAAACTGACCCTATAAAGACTACATCTGTTATCAGTTCAAGTAACTGGCAAGTCATTTAATGAATAAGAACTATTTATTATCATTATAATGGATAATTTTAATTCAGAAGTTTAAAACCAGTGTTTCTTGGAAGGATGCGACTTGAGGACACATTCTGTTTAGCCTGTACAGTGCTAAAGAAGCAAATGTAATCCAACATTTAAAAAGAGAGGTCACAAAAAAAGTTAAGTTTTTTAACTTCCTCCTACCACCAAATGAAAAGATTTGGCAGTAGTTGGCCAAACTGCCAACAGAAGCAACGGCTAGAGAAGAGCAGTAGCTCTCCCCTTTCAACGGGAAAAGGGCCATAGTCCCCACCACCTGCTGTTGTCACTAACACCAAGGTCAAATGTCAGTAGTCATTTGTCATCAATGTTTACCTTTCTTTTTTAATTATTCAGAATATTTCCTTGGACTCATGAAGAAATAACAAATATACCTAAAGATCCCCATGTTTCTAGAACATGGGAAAGAACACTATTACATGTTCAGTATACAAGTAAATTTGTCTCTGCAAGAGACTTCCAACTTAAAATATCACAATGAAATAAGTCACAAAAAGACCTTATTTGTATTAATTCTAGGAACACACCAGAAGTTGAGTGTTTGAACCATGCAGTAATTCATAGAAGACAACAGATGATTTTTTTGTGATATTTAAAAGTATGGTGAAGAATACTTCATTTCATTGTTTTTATGTTTGTTTAATCAACAACCATATAGGCTCTCTGAAAATTGACATATCATTTGTTGCTGGGTTCCAAGAATGTTTTACAGAGACAAGAAACTTCTGTTTACAAGTACTTATTAAATTTCTAAAATTAAATATCTGTAATTGCTCTGAACTTTATTTTTCTAAGGCCAGATTTCATTACATTTTTTTTTTTTACTGTTACAAGTAAATTTAGTATCTAGAGAAAATAATTTTATTTATATAGACAGTGTTTTTGTTTTAAAATTGCTCCTGGTATTAATATAAAGTAATACACAAAAAGCTATTTTAACACTGTATATTTTTTAAATGTTCATAACAAGAAATCCCAAACCATACCATTGTTTTGTTTCTTGGTTTTGGTACTGATTAGCATGGACAACCCTTCAACAATTAGTAAATTAGACCACTGTGTATTTTTGAAACATTGTAATTTAATGTTGGCTAGTTACTAATTTTATATGCTACTTATTAACATGAATGCTTTGTTCATAATTTTCCTAAGTATTTTTAGTGTATACTACAGTAATGATGATTTTTAATTTCTCCCCCACAGACAAAGCAAGTTTTCAATTTTGTTTACCATTCTTCTCATTGCTATAGTTCATCAGCATGCCACAAAAGACAGTCAAGAGCTTCTCACTGGCGGGATCTGTTTTACTGCACAGTGACCTTAAATGGTCAACTACAATCTGTGCACCACCTGCTTGGTCAACTGCACTTCTGCCCTCATCTGTAAAACAAAGAGTCAAATTAAACATAAAAGAAAAAAGAAATGTACCTTAAAATTTCAAATACAAAACATAACAGAGTTATTCCTTATTTAGTAAGCAGAAAATAAACCAAAGTAGGGCATTAAGTGTCTTCTTGGAAAGCAAAACAAAACAAATAAACATGGAAATGGGGGTGGGATGGGGAAGAGAGGCAATCACTTTTTAGGAGAAAAAAGATTATTCTCATTGGTATCTTATAGGAATTTAAAGAACTTCTCTGGGTCCTAAGAGTTTATGACCGACGTGAAATTTTTTGCCTTCTCTTTCACAAATGACAACTCTGTTTAAGAGGAGAAAAACTGGAACTAAAATTTGATTGGAATTTTTTTTTCAGTTTGGAAACCACTAAATGTTTCTTTCTCTCAGTGGTTTCAAAGTCAGTTACTATCAAAGACAACCATCTGCAGTACAGCTTAACTCTAGATTACAATATGTAATTGCTAAAGACTAGTACTAGGGTCTTTTTACTGGCATTTTCTATAGTACCTAAGCATATTTCCTCTTTCAATTCTTAGTAATTTGCATTTCATTTTTCCTTATTCTTTCCATTCAAGAACACACCAATACACTTAAAACATTACAATCAATGGTCAAGTGGTCAAACATACCCTCTGCTATGTGTACATCACACAGAAGAGATATCATTTAACTATCGGAGGTGCATACAATAAAAATGAGAGCCACAAATGTGAACCAAATATATAATTTAAATTTACAAGTAGCCATATTAAAAACATAAAAAGTGAAAAATTAGTTTTAGTGATATGTTTTACTCAATCCAAAATCTCTAAAATATGACCACTGCAATACACAATAAAATTGCTAGTGAAATATTTTACATTCTCGTCTTAGTAATAAAACTTTGTAATAAATCTTTGAAAGCCAAGTGTATTTTATATTTTACACTACAGTTACATGTCTGTTCAGACTAGCCACATTTCAAGAGTCAAACCTGGATAGTGGCTGCCATACTGAACTGTGCAGCTATAGAAGCATACAAAAGGATCAGTAGAAGAAATGCCTCATAAAAGAATTACTGCTATGAAATTAGTAAATGAAATCTAATAAAAGAACTGAAACTAAGATCATATCTTTATAACTGTTGCTGAATCATAATAGAAAATGAAACAATACATATCATTTCCTGTGGCAGAAATACACACACAACTTATATAGCAGGGCTTCATAATTTTTGAAAATTTTAAGGAAATCCTTCCTTTTTCCAACTTCTGCATTCTTGACAGAAAACATGCTTCTTCACTTTTACAGAGAGAAAAGAGAACACAACAGATACAATCTTTCTCACACTTTCACCTTCTGCACTATTAGACCGAGGATAATATGCTTCTTTTCCCAATCACTTTCAGAATCTCATACTGTAATTAAAGTTCATGGCAACCCACTCCAGTACTCTTGCGTGGAGAATCCCAGGGACAAGGGAGCCTGGTGGGCTGCCGTCTATGGGGTCGCACAGAGTCGGACACGACTGAAGCGACTTAGCAGCAGCAGCACAGCTAATTAAGGGCAAAGAAGATGTATTTTCAACAGAAAGTCACTTTCTTCTTCAAGTAAATAAAGTTGTAGACGTGTAATAAACTGAGGATCTGAATGCAAAGAACATTTAACGATGAAATTCTTGGGACTACTCCTGGTTGTTGGCATAGAAATGAGCATTTTTGTTACCTAAAATTTGAAATGTTAAGGTTATTTTAATAAAGGCAAGGCAGAAGTTTTTAATATTTAAAAGCCTGTAGTATCACTGAGGTAATGACTTTTAAAATAACTATAATTAGGTCTTTAAGTTAAGGATTTTGTTAACTTTGCCCATAAGAAAGCTTCTTAACCTCTACTGAAGTCAGTTTCCTAATCTAGAATGGAGGGGACGAGGAGAAGATGGTCAAACTTCTTTTTAGCTTTGACATTCTCTTATTCATTTCAATTTCTACTTCTATTTCTACTGTGTCCATGTTGTGCAAACAGGAAGTACTCAGTATATGCTGTGTATGTTTTTTTAATGTTTTAAATTTATCTATTTTAGCTTTCCAATTATTAATAATTATATTAGTAATTTAGGCACTTATTTTAATGTTCTCAAATAAATACCACTAGAGGCAAAAAGACTTATGGCAAATAAATCCTTTATATAAACTAAGCTAGAAAGCTGAGCTCTGAAAAATTATACTGTCTAGAAATAACAATCATAATTTTTGACGTGTTTTTACTTAGTGAACAGAGAGGTGATTCAGAATAGATGCTTAAACTCAAAACAATTATAACACAAGTCTTTACTAGCATTGGTTTGTAAAAGACAAAGACATCACAGTAACATTTATTTTAATCATGTTTCTCAAGTTTTTTCCTTCAGACTCCACTACTATGCCACCTTTAAGCCTCTATGAACAAATACTTTGTTACAAGACAATCTGAACGTGTATAAAATATAGTGAACAAAGATTTTAAAACAAACAACACAAATCAGACTCATTTTAAATGCAGGGGCACAAATACTATTCTGAGCCTTTTTTAGTCAATAACAAACTATAACTGAGATTAGAACCCTAGATTTTAAGCTTCAAAGAGGCCAAAAAGTGCCCATTCATTTTCAGTGAATATCAGCCACATGTGTTATGAAATTCAGATGTCTTAGATGACTAAATGAAAAGTATTACTCAAAATCTCCAAACTATTTCACAGCTGAGTTAAAAAAAAAAAGACTGAATTTCTAAAGTCTGCCAGAATTCTGTATGAATAATGCTACAAATAAGGAGTAAATATGATAAAGTTTGTAAATATTTTCATTAAAATATGATTTTAAAAAGTCAGCTGCTATCTTTAAATTTACCTGAATTGAAAAGTAATCAAATGCCAAGTTTCTTCCTATAAAAAACAAATTTATGACACACAGATTTATTCATGAGTATATTCTTAGACTGTCTTTTAGATTCATTAGTTTAATATCTTTATCTGAGATAATGCTACTGATAAAAGAGTATGTCTTTGAAATACAGACATTATTTCTGCTCTTTATGGGTCAATTCGGAGAAGGCAATGGCACCCCACTCCAGTACTCATGCCTGGAAAATCCCATGGACGGAGGAGCCTGGTGGGCTGCAGTCCATGGGGTAGCTAAGAGTCGGACACGACTGAGCGACTTCACTTTCACTTTTCACTTTCCTGCACTGGAGAAGGAAATGACAATCCACTCCAGTATGCTTGCCTGGAGAATCCCAGGGACGGGAGCCTGGTGGGCTGCTGTCTATGGCGTCACCCGGAGTCAGACACGACTGACGTGACTTAGCAGCAGCAGCATGGGTCAATTCGGTCTTGCAAAAATGTATTTTCAAGTCCTAACTCCCAGTACCTCAGACCTTATTGAGAAATAGGGTCATTGCAGACAGTTAAGATGAGGTCACATTTCCGTGGGTCCTTAATCCAATATGACTATTAGTCTTATAAGAAGAGAGAGATGCAGACAGGAGAATGCCATGGGAAGATACGAAAACACAAATGGAAAAGACATTTCTGAAGAGCGTGTGATGACAGAAGCAGAGACTGGAGTTTGGGCCACAAGCCAAGAACTCCAGATGCCACCAGAAGCTAGAAAGAGGCAAAAAAAAAAAAAAGAAAAAGAAAAAAAAGTCTCTGCCTACAGGTTAAAAGGGAGCATGGTCCTGCCTGACATCTTGATTTAGAAGTTACAGCCTCTACAACTGTAAAACAAACTCCTGTTGTTCTAAACCACGTTTGTGGTACTTTGTTATAGTATTCCCAAGGAACTAACACACTGATCTATATAAACAGTGTAAAATATTCAAGTCTCATCTTAAAAAAAGGAATAATTTGACATTACTTGGCATTATGTAAGCCTATACTATATACTCAGATTTTACACATCTCACAGAAATTAATTTTCAGATTACTAACAATAATATTTCTCAAGCAATTATATACTATAGGATTTTAATTACTTAATAATATAGACTTAACAATATAGAAGACTCTCAGGAGTCTTCTCCAATACCACAGTTCAAAAGCATCAATTCTTCAGAGCTCAGCTTTCTTCACAGTCCAACTCTCACATCTATATATGACCACTGGAAAAACCATAGCGTTGACTAGACGGATCTTTGTTGGCAAAGTAATGTCTCTGCTTTTGAATATGCTGTCTAGGTTGGTCATAACTTTCCTTCCAAGGAGTAGTTCAGTTCAGTCGCTCAGTTGGGTCCGACTCTTTGCGACCCCATGAATTGCAGCATGCCAGGCCTCCCTGTCCATCACCAACTCCTGGAGTTCACTCAGACTCATGTCCATCGAGTCAGTGATGCCATCCAGCCATCTCATCCTCTGTCGTCCCCTTTTCTTCCTGCCCCCAATCTCTCCCAGCATCAGAGTCTTTTCCAATGAGTCAACTCTTTGCGTGAGGTGGCCAAAGTACTGGATTTTCAGCTTTAGCATCATTCCTTCCTAAGAAATCCCAGGGCTGACCTCCTTCAGAATGGACTGGTTGGATCTCCTTGCAGTCCAAGGGACTCTCAAGAGTCTTCTCCAACACCACAGTTCAAAAGCATCAGTTCTTCGGCACTCAGCTTTCTTCACAGTCCAACTCTCACATCCATACATGACTACTGGAAAAACCATAGCCTTGACTAGATGGACCTTTGTTGGCAAAGTAATGTTTCTGCTTTTTAATATGCTATCTAGGTTGGTCATAACTTTCCTTCCAAGGAGTAATAGTCTTTTAATTTCATGGCTGCAGTCACCATCTGCAGTGATTTTGGAGCCCAAAAAAATAAAGTCCGACACTGTTTCCACTGTTTCCCCATCTATTTCCCATGAAGTAATGGGACCAGATGCCATGATGTTAGTTTTCTGAATGTTAAGCTTTAAGCCAACTTTTTCACTCTTCTCTCTCACTTTCATCAAGAGGCTATTAGTTCCTCTTCACCTTCTGCCATAAGGGTGGTGTCATCTGCATATCTGAGGTGATTGATATTTCTCCCGGCAATCTTGATTCCAGCTTGTGCTTCCTCCAGCCCAGCGTTTCTCATGATGTGCTCTGCATATAAGTTAAATGAGCAGGGTGACAATATACAGCCTTGACATACTCCTTTTCCTATTTGGAACCAGTCTGTTGTTCCACGTCCAGTTCTAACTGTTGCTTCCTGACCTGCATATAGGTTTCTCAAGAGGCAGGTCAGGTGGTCTGGGATTTCCATCTCTTTCAGAATTTTTCACAGTTTATTGTGATCTACACAGTCAAAGGCTTTGGCATAGTCAATAAAGCAGAAATAGATGTTTTTTTGGAACTCTCTTGCTTTTTCAACGATTCAGCAGATGTTGGCAATTTGATCTCTGGTTCCTCTGCTTTTCTAAAACCAGCTTGAACATCTGAAAGTTCACGGTTCATGTATTGCTGATGCCTGGCTTGGAGAATTTTGAGCATTACTTTACTAGCGTGTGAGATGAGTGCAATTGTGCGGTAGTTTGAGCATTCTTTGGCATTGCCTTTCTTTGGGATTGGAATGAAAACTGACCTTCCCAGTTATGTGGCCACTGCTGAGTTTTCCAAATTCGCTGGCAGATTGAGTGCAGCACTTTCACAGCATCATCTTTCAGGATTTGAAATAGCTCAACTGGAATTCCATCACCTCCACTAGATTTGTTCATAGTGATGCTTTTTAAGGCCCACTTGACTTCACACTCCAGGATGTCTGGCTCTAAGTCAGTGATCACACCATTGTGATTATCTGGGTCGTGAAGATCTTTTTTGTACAGTTCTTCTGTGTATTCTTGCCACCTCTTCTATTGTCTTCTGCTTCTGTTAGGTCCATACCATTTCTGTCCTTTATTGAGCCCATCTTTGCATGAAGTGTTCCCTTGGTATCTCTAATTTTCTTGAAGAGATCTCTAGTCTTTCCCATTCTGTTGTTTTCCTCTATTTCTTTGCATTGATTGCTGACTTCTTTCAAATTAGATAAAGTTTATTTTTGACTTAGATTAAACAAAATATTCATTTAAGATTAACTTTTAGCAAAATTCTTACAACAAATTCCTATATCTGGAATCTAAGGGCTGAACTATTAATATTGAAGCATAAAATTATTTCATGAAATATTTAGGTATTTATGAAAGTGGTAATTCCTTCAATTGCATTACTTTGAGAAAATAAACCAGAGACATAATTTTAGATCAACACTATCACCCAGTTAGCTGTTGATCCTCAAAAGTCATGTGAACTCTGAGGCCTCAGTTTCCTTATCTGTAAAATTTAGAGGAGATGGATTAGATGACTTCCAAAATCCTTTCTATTTAAAAAAAATTATAAATTCTAAGCAGGTTTATTCCCTTAAATTTTCTAATTTATCATGGTTCCTTCAATCTACATATTCTATCCAAGTAACATCTGAATATTTTGCTAAACATGAGAGTTTAGACTTTTTGTATGTTTATCCTCAAAGTGTGTAAGAATATAAAGATACGGAAACTGCCCAACTGCCATTTCCTCTTGCATCTCTCTCTTAAGAATCTTAGACTTATTACTGCCACCAACAAAACAAAAACAAGCAGCAATGACAAAATTCAGAAAAATGTAACAAAATGGACTCGTTCTTTCCATACCAGTAAACGGCCCTACCCTCTGGCCAGTTGCTCAAGCCCCAGATCATTTCTGCCTTACCCTTATTCCTGATTCATCCACCACTCTAAATACTTCTCAAATTCGTCTGATGCCTCTCGGCTTCACTACTACAACCCTAATTCAAGTCACCATTATCTCTTGCCTGGACTACTACAAGTCTTACAATTGGTCTCCAGGCTCCCTTTCTTAAGTCTTCCATTCTTCTCAACCCACTTTTCATGCAGCTTCAAGAGTGATGTTTTTAAAATCTGTATCAGATTCCCTTGGATATTTTCTCATTACTCTCGAATGACCCGCAAGGCTCTCTGTAATCTAGGTCTTATTTTTTTCTTCCACTTTATTAAACAACACTCTCCCTATTCACCACAGTTCATATACCTTGCTCTCTTTCACGTGGTTTGACCGCACCAAGTTCTTTCCTCACTCAGGGGTTTGTAATTGCTATACTTCTCCAGGGAACACTCTTCCCCTTCTCTTTAAATGGCTTATTCTCATTTTTCAGACTTCAGCTCAAATAACAAGAGAACTTCATCTCCAGATACTCTCCATTATATCTTCTTGTTTATTTTCTTGATACCAATGATCACTGTAAATACCTTCTTTTTGTAGTATTTACTCGTTTATTATCTATCTCCTCCTTTACAAGATCCACAAAGATAAGGAGTTCTTGCTCCTATTTTCTGATTCCCAACATCTTCCAAAGAGTTGACAGTCATGATGTAAATTAATGAGTTGTATCATTATTTTTTAAGTCAGACATATTGGCTATGATATGCATAACTATACAGGGTTTTCTGTATGCTTCTTAAATATACTGCCTTTTACTTTTGCCTCAGTTCAGTTCAGTTCAGTCGCGTCCGACTCTTTGCGACCCCAGGAATCGCAGCACGCCAGGCCTCCCTGTCCATCACCATCTCCCGGAGTTCACTCAGACTCACGTCCATCGAGTCAGTGATGCCATCCAGCCATCTCATCCTCTGTCATCCCCTTCTCCTCCTGTCCCCAGTCCCTCCCAGCATCAGAGTCTTTTCCAATGAGTCAACTCTTCGCATGAGGTGGCCAAAGTACTGGAGTTTCAGCTTTAGCATCATTCCTTCCAAAGAAATCCCAGGGCTGATCTCCTTCAAAATAGACTGGTTGGATCTCCTTGCAGTCCAAGGGACTCTCAAGAGTCTTCTCCAACGCCTAGTGATATTTTATTTTCCTGGAGCAGAATACTGGTAAATAGACACCCTTACATTGTTTTTCAAGATCAAGTCAAAAGACACTTATGAAATCTACAAAGGAAGAAAATTAACTTCTGATGCTTACATTTTCCCCAATTTCTATTATGTACCTTAGACATAGTCAAATATGTTTTAAGCATTCTAATGAAAACTTTAAATTCATCAACATCTTTGCTGAAATCCCCAAAAAACAATTATTCACCCTCCAGGTGCAGGTAAAACGCATGAAAGATTAGATATAAAAGCAAAAACTATAAATATTATGTCAGTGAAATTAAAAAGTAAGTCATGAAGAAAAAAACATCATGACCAATAAATACCCATATATCAAAAGGAAATATAAAGCTTGCAATTCTGTGGCAGAGTACTATATTCAGATTTAAACATTGCCTTTATTTAACGTAGGATAATTTCAAATAGATTTATATATTTACATTTATAGCATATGATCAGGAAAGGAAAACACTAATTCCACAGACGCAGCTTAAAATTAGGTCACAGTGAGACATTTGATGGACAGCTTTGGTGTGCCCACTGTTATCAGTATTAATTTCTACAGAGCAATAGATTTTTCATGTCAGTCAAAATTCTTGACAACTCTAATTTTTTAAAAAAGCCTTTAGATAATAGTAGAGCATCTGCAAATCACACTGTATTTGCTAAAGAAATCAATGAAGTACTCTATTTATTATAGCTTTACATTTCTACATTTATCAGCAAAAGACTATCTATATATTATAAATTATTAATTAAACTCAATCATTTAATAAATTTACCTTAAGTCTCTTCTGAACAGCATTCAGGTAACAAGGTAAATAATATATTGCTCCAATTTTTTAGTTTAACTGCTCAAGATCAAAATTAAATTTTATTCCAACTATTTTAAATGAGAGGCTTTTGTATCAAGTTATTTCATAGTTAAAAAACTACACTAGACTATATATACATACAACTCTGTGTACATGTGTGCATATGTAAATGTATTTAAAATTTAGAATTTAATGTGAATTGATAACAGCACATTTTCTCAAAAGGTACATTATTCCACTCATCAAGAAGAATATGAACTGTTCACCTTTAAAAAGTACTTATCTTTTATTATTGCTTCCCAATCATGGGAAATACTCCCAACTTGCAGCAAAGATAAGTTTGATTAAAAACAGAGAAAGTTTTCAGTACTTTAGCTTGGTTACAAAGAAGAAAAATAGAAAGATTAAAACAGAATACAATTAAGAGCAGAGGATAATACATATTGACATGGTGGTAAAAGCAGACTAGAGATTTTATGTTTAATGTGTCTATACATAGACTTGACCTTTAACAAGTGAACTCAGAGTAGTAAAGGTAAGGGGGAAAAACAGATCTAAACAGCAACAACAAGAAAAACCAAATATCTTCCTTTTGCATCATATTTAGAATTTTCCTACCCTTTTAAAGACTTGCTAATCAGGAAAGTCAAATTTCAAAGGCCATTTAGGTTTTGACTTAGAGGCAAGGAGAGAATCTGGTATCCAAGGGACAAAAAAAAAAATGCTTTTTTTTTAAAATTTGGCAACCACAAATGACTTCCTATTGAGCTAAAAAAAAAAATCATTTAATACTTTTGCCACGTGAAGACTCCCTCTATGTTGCCTCCACTTACCTGCCTATCTATAAAACTGATGCCAACTACCTGAAAACTACTACTCTATCTCTTCAACAAGGCATTTACTTTTTTATAACATAGTACTTGGAAACCAATCAAGCATTGGAAAAAAGCAGCGTATTTAACGTGTTCTTTGCCCTGTAAGTTTGATTATGGTAAAAATTCATAGACTCTTAGATTTTTAAATACCATTTTAATAAACAAAATGTATTTGGATGTAATACCAAGCACAAAAATGTAAAAATCATAGTTCCTCAAAGTATAAACTCTGTGTTAGGTTCTTCAGTCGTGTCCTCTTTTGCAACCCTATGAACTGCAGCCCACCAGACTCCTCTGTCCATGGGATTTTCCTGAGAAGAATACTGGAGTGGGTTGCCATGACCTCTTCCAGGGGATCTTCCTGATCCAGCGATCAAACCCGTGTCCCCTGCAGCTCCTGCACGGCAGGTGGATTCTTTACCACTGAGACACCAGGGAAGTCCATAAACTGAAAGGTTATTAAATAATATTTAACACTGCTTACACCTGGTGGATACTTTATAAGAACCAACCAAATTAATGATAATCCAACTGTACTTTGTAATTTAATTTCATTCTTTCTGCTCCTGTATTTACCACATCACATCTGGCCTACTATAATGCTTTCTTGATCTCTCTGCCATCTGACTTCTCTTCCCTTTCCAATACAAACTGGATTCCACAGGATTTCATAGGAGTTCCACAGAATCCTTCTATGGAACTGAAAATGCCAAATGCAAGCTATTTTTAGTGGCTCTTTCCTGTTCACACATTCCAGTATAAGACAGCTCCATAGCCTACACACATTTTAAGTGCAAAACACACATCAATAAATGGATGCAAAATCAAGATCTCTAAGTAAACCTTCACTACCATTTGCTTAGTTAAAAATCATATCCTTATGACTATTTAAAATATTCCTCACAGTTCCAATTCTCAACTCTTCCCCCACACCAAAGTTTCTTACCATCACTTTGCCAGTAACTTTTATTTAATAATTAGCTTTGACTTCTAACTTTACTGGGAAGATGAAGGCCATGCCAGAAAGACATTTCGACTGCCCTCTGTACTACCGTAAACATTTTTTTTTTTTTAAATAGTTTCACCTATCTGGTCCTTTTTCTCTAAGGCAGAAAGTCCTTTCCCATTCTAACACCAAAGATTTCATTTCTTCTTTATCTATGATGTTTTTCCAACAATCATCCACTCTAGGAAATTTACTCTGTCCTTGTGCATTGGGTCCTAGCCCAACAAATAAGTTCCTGTTTCCACTGCTTTAATTACTCTCACAAGGCTGCCCTTCCCACAGAGCATTACTGTCTTTTCTTTTCTCAATTTCTAGGAACTTAATATCTTTGTTTCATTTCCTCACTGCTCACCATAGCCCTTGAAATTCTATTTCTTTCTCTGGAAGATTCAACTTAGAGATGTTTTTAAAAACATGAATGTCTGTTAATTAAATCATCAAAATTCAGCTACATTTTTTTTCCTTGGCAGTGCTTGACAGAGCTTACTACTCGACTCCTGGGAACCCATGACATGAAATTTGTTTTCCTCAAATCTTTCAGCGTTTCCTCACAAGCTCCTTCATTTCTTCTACACTCTAATTTGAGCTGTTTGCCTCATGCTCACCTTTAAACATTTCTTCTATTCCCATTGGTCAACCATCACTTTTACGTGAGTGAATTTCAAAGCTCTGTCACCTGAAGATGATAACACCACTTCAAATTCAACCCATCTCGAAACATATCCACCTGGTTGAGATCTGCTTCTGTTGGTGTTATTCAGATCTGAATTTGGGACTCATGGACTCCTTCTTACCTGATACTTTCTTGGGTTCTTATACATACACACATGCATCCTTCTCTTTCTATTTCATTTACTCTTTAAGCTTGAAAAGAACAATAACCTTCCAACTGGTTATTTTTCATCTAGTCTACTGTTCAGTGGTTTTTAAGTACAAATGTGCATGAGAATCATCTACGGAATATTTGCAGGAATATCAATGATAGGTTAGATTATAGTCTCAAAGATTCTGATTTACTGATTCTAGGGTGTGGCCAAGAAGACATATTTTGAAAAAGTTCCCTAAGTGTTTCAGATGCATCCTTTCTGTTAAGAACAACTGCCCATATAAGATACATCTTTTTCAAATTAACTATGTGATCAATTTGAACACAACTTTTTTGTTCAAATACTTCCATGGCTCCCCACTGTACATGGGTTCCAGATATCTCTCTCTACTCTATTATGTACCTTTTCAAATGCTTTTCTGTGCTCCTGAAAAATCTGAATCCTTTCTCCACATGTCCAAATACCATGCAGATTAACTGCCTCCTCCTCTACTAACACCACTGGAAGAGCCCCAATACAAATGAGTTCCCTCCTAGACCTCTATTGTGTATCCTCTTATAGCACCATCACTGGATCCTGTTTTTACTTACTGATATACATGATTCATTACTTTGAATGCACTAGAACTTCTTTACACATAGGAGACACACTTGAACAATTAAACAGAAATGAGTATCAGCAAAACTATTTTCCCTCTCACATTATTTGCATTGGCTTTTCTAGAACAAAGGTAAATTATATATTACTTACAGGCTGATCCTGACCAGAGATCTCACCCGAGGCTTCTGGTCCAACATAGAAATTCTCCTGAGACTTAGGAATGCTAATATCTAACTTATCCCTAGAGGATGCATAGAAAGAAGAACCTCTAGATTATCTGCTCTGATCAAGGTTCCAAAAGTATGAATTGTCTCTCCCTAAATTTTATTCTGGGGCTGTCAATTTTTTATTTTTTTCCTGAAAGTCAAATTTGGAGGGAGAAAAATTAGAGGCAATTTTTCCCTCTACTTTAACTACACAAAACTAGTAAAAACACAATTATTGTTGCAGATCATACTTTAAACTTTTACATGTCTGTGTATATGTATTTAAGTTCATAATTATGTACATTTTTTCTTCCCATTCCCTCAAGTAGGGCTGAAAGAAACAAGGTCATTTCCCAAAGAAGAGATTATGTGTGTCTCTCAGAAATGTGGTGTTTTTAAAGTTTTAATTTTGAAATAGAGACTCATAGAAAGCTACCAAAAAAAAATTAGTAGACGTGTCCCATGTACCCTCCATCCAGCTTGTCTTTGGTAACATTTATACAACTCTAATACAATATACCAACCAGGAAACTGACAATCTACAGACCTTATTTAGATTTCATCAGTTTTTATATGCATTTGTGCTGTGTGTAGGCACATATGGTTTAAAGCAATTTTATCACATTCATGAAACCATTAATTAATGGTTTAAACCATGCCATTAATGTGGCATTCTTAAGTAGTAACTATCACTTAAATCAAATTTTATCAAATCGATAACAGGCTTAAAAATCACAGATTAAGTTATTTTTTGGTCTCAGAAAATAGAACTTTGATACATTACACAAACAAAGAAACTGAATAGGTATAGTGAATCCAAAGTAGAAATGTATTCTGGTTTAAAATAAGCTAGGAAATATATTTAAGTCAAAACTTCTTGAAAATTTTAAGTTGTATACTTGAATCAAGTTCAACTACCAAAAAACAACACATTTGGGCTATACTGTCTAAACAGAACTACTTTTGCTAAAGTACTCCATATTATTTATTAGATTCTATTAAAGATTTGGTCCAAGAAATAATCACATGAAAACTATTTAAGCAACTTTTGTAGAACTGTTATTGAAGGTGTTGTCTGCATATTTTAAGAGGAATATGTACAGAATCATCTAGGGAGCTAATGATATCCTGATGATAAATCTCTTCTTGCATTTGTCTCAACAGTTTTCTGTTTGAAGACCTACAAAATTTCTCTTTAGCACAGCTAAAAAATTATATAGTATATCAAGTTTTTCCCCTTGGCAAATGAGAAGCTCAAATGGAACTAGTGTTCCTTATAGTAAGCATATTATCCCTGATTCTTACTAGATTTATCTTTGCCTGTCTTTATGCAGCTTCTGTTCTTTTTATCTTTATTTTAAATATCCTATGTACATTAGTGTACATATGTCACAGCATACTTTTTAGAAATAATGTTATTGAATGAATGTTTGAGTCCCCCTAAAATTCATATAACTGATATTCCAACCCCTGAAATGATATTAGGAGGTAATTAGGTCATTCAGGTTAGGCCTGCATGAAGAGACAGGAGAGTTTGCTTTCTCTCTCTCTCCTTTCTCTGTGAAGATACAGGGGAAAAAAGGCCATGGGAAAACCAGGAGTGTCCTCACCAGATACTGAATCTACTGCTGCCTTGATCCTATGTAGATTTCCCAGCCTCCAAAACTGAGAAATAAACACTGGTTGTTTAAGCCACTCAGTCAATGGTATTTTGTTATAGCAGCCCAAACTGAACAAGACAAATGACTATATGCAAATGCTACATATTCCCTTTGCACAGCAGTTCATAATTTATATTGTACATCTATTATATAAACCTCATTTAATCCATTCAACAGCCCACTTTTCCAATGAGGAAACTAAAATTCAGAAAGATCAAATGACAACTTAGTAAATGGTACATCTGGAAATCTTATCAATCTGTAATATTTCCCTTCCAGAGAGCATATTAAAATTTTACTTTTTTATAATCTTAACTTAAAAATAAACTATATTTTATAAACAATGCACTATTTGCTTAATTTCTAAAAAAAGGCTCCAATCACTACTCCATTCATCCATTGATCTTCATTCTGATAAAAAACCACATATTTAGCGTGTACTCTGTAACTGTCCACAAGTTTATTCCTTTATGCAGTTTATTTTCTCCACCATATTTAAAACTCTTTAATGGCATGGACCTTTTATAGAGCTTATGACAGTATAACAAAACATTATCTATCTCTAACTACTATATATTTAGGACATCTTTACAATGGAGGATTTTCATGTGATAATAGCCATAACCACTGTCTCTTAAAACTAACAGCTGCCTACAGTTATTTCTTCTTAAATACATGATGCACTTTGATAATAAATTCATTAAAAATATAACATAATTGATAAAAGCTGAAAAGTCTTATTTTAAAACTTGTTGTTTGATAATTCTACTCTAAAACTGAATACCAAAAAAAAAAAAAGTAGGACAAACATATAGACCTGCAAACACTTTAATAAAATAATCAAATATTTAACCTAATTTATATCAGTGAAATAAAAATTTATTTTAAATGCAAGACATAAATATTAGTAGTTCCATGTTGAATATAACTGCTGTAAATATACCCTAACTATTTAGACATTTCAAAGCATGTTTGTATTATTCTTATCTAACCAATTTACATTATAAAATATTACAGTGTTACTGCTATTTTTCAGCATTTTCAGTTAGAATAACAGATTTTTTCTTTATTCCTTATACAGAAATAGTATAGCACAGTTAGAATCACTAACATACAAATAGGTCCACACATGTATTGAATACTTGGGCACCCTTTCCTTTTTATACTTCTTGAAGTCATTGAAATAAACAATATTTAGTTCACTTCATAAATACTAGCTTCAGCAAGCCTGATTACCACTTCTGCTGCTGCAGCTAAGTCGCTTCAGTCGTGTCCAACTCTTTGCGACCCCATGGACTCCTGCCAGGCTCCTCTGCTCATGGGATTTCCCCGTGGGTTGCCATTTCCTTCTCCAGATTACTACCTCAGTTTGGTACATGTTCAGTGAGCAAGAATTTAAGTTTCTTTACATCAAATAAGATAGCATATAACACAAGCTTCTTAAGTGTGCACATTTCTAATAATAGGACTAATTATATAATCACAAGCATTAATTTTATTTCTATAAAGAGGTATATTTACTTAATTTTAATATGTATTATATGCAAGACATATAGGAGATGCAGGTTCGGTCCCTGGGTTGAGAAGACCCTCTGGGAAATGGCAACACACTCCAGTATTAGTGCCTGGAAAATCCCATGGACAGAGGAACCGGGTGGGCTACAGTCCAAGGGTTGCAAAGAGCTGGACATGACTGAGTACGCATGCACGCACGCATAATTTGAATTGCATATTATTCTTTCTCTGGTATACAAAAGGTGCAAATATTTAATTTCATGCAATCATATTATTTTAGCCTCTACTAAATAACTTTTTTAACCAGTATTTCCAATATCGATTATTTACTGACCTCAAGCAGTAAAATCTACAAACAGAAAGTTGAGACTCTAGTCTCTAATTTATCCCTGCAAATTATAAACACTGGTGGGAATTCAACATGAAGCTCTTTAATACTGTAAGACCATTTAGGTATATGAGCAATTTTAAACATACAAAGATATACACACAAAACTAATCATTACAAGAAGGAAATACCACAAAGATGGCCAGTTAAGAAGAAAGAGTTCATTTTTTTCCATAACACTTTTGAGAGAAATGTGTAATTAAATAAGCCAAAGGTATGAATTTCTGAGATTCAAGATTACTTTTCTTTATTTAAAATCACACCCCCTAGCATATCCCATCAAAGCTTTGCTGACTTCTTTCCAAATTAAAATATAATTTTTTTCTCTTCTTTGATCTAAAAGGTGTTAAACTTCTTATAAAAAGAGTACTTTTGGCAAAGTTACAGGTAAAAGAATTTTAAAAAATGTTGCTTATATCAGAAGTCTGTTTGTATACTTGAAAAGAGAAATCCATAAATGCTTTGGCAGTTCTCTAGAAGCACAAGAAAAAGACTAAGCATTTTAAATGAAAAATGTTCCCACTCAGTGACTCTTTCATCTCTACATCCAAGAGAGAGACTGGGATTCAAGAGAGAGACTGGGATTCAAAAAGTTCATCAGCAACAAAGCCTCACTCTGTCCCATTTAGCCGTTATATCAGTCTACTACCTGATGTTAGCATTATGTAAGACAGTTTCCTTCCATTAGGAAGAGCTCCTAAAATGGGCACTGTCAAAACTGGTAAAACTGAAATCTGACCTACTTTTTTCAAAAGATGGCCATGAATTTTGTGGTAAGTGTAATTCTTTTTTACAGTTATAGCTCTTCTTTAAAAAAGAAAAAACTTTTAACTGAAATATGCTAGCAAATGCCTTATGTTTTAACTATCAAATAAAAATCTATAAATATGCACACATTGCTTAAGCTTTTATCTCTAATACTGAATTTTCTATGTTACTTTATTCATACATTGAGTTTAATATGTATTGTAGGCCCAATAAAATTCTAAATAAACCCACATTAAAAGATTATTCATTTGGAATACATTTGTAAAACAAGAAAAAACTGACCAGTCCTATGGCTAAGTTTGATAAAATACACATGTAAATTTTAAATCACATGTTATTTGTAAGAAGAACATTCCTTTACTATACAAGGCTGTCATTTATAGTTGTCTATTCTCCTTTTAGGAATGAAGTATTACACTATTAAGAAGGAAGAAGGTTAATTAATTCATTAAAATAGAAGTTATTCAATACTCTTTAAAAAGATAAATCTAATTTCTTAGTTCTTTCAAACTCCCAATTGTCATAAAATGTCATTGGATTTTAATTAAATTAAAAAATCAACCACACAGCATCACATTTCTAGACTTTGTTGTCATTCTTATAATTAAAGGGGCCTACTCTTCCTACAACTATTCTGGAGAACCACTGATAAGTTTACAGAGATTTAATTTCAAATAAAAGGATAAGAAAGCATATAGTATTATGGAAGTTATATGCTTAAGATAACATAGCACAGTGAACACATTTTACCACATGATTTACAGTGATAAACTGTAAAGAAATAAATTTTTGTATTTATTCATTTTAAGACTACTAACTTCATTTTCCTTAAAGAAGATCTAAAACTATAAAAATTAGTCTGTATTCACTATGCTTAATTTTCTATTCAGCTATAATTTTCATTGAATTAAATGCAAATAAAGTGGTTATATTCACAAATAAATGAAACAAAAAAATTAACTTTATAGCCTGAAGTATAGCCACAGACTTTATAGACAGTATACCTCGTAAGAACAGAGTAAACGGATATGACAAACAGAATTAATTATAATGGACTTCAGTTTCATCAAAAATGATAATCTTATTAACTAGACATTTATTACCCTAACTTCAAGGTTCTTTGGAGTACACAGAAAGTAAAATTACTCTGTGCCCATAAAAATCATAGCAAGATGAGACAATAGATCACTATGGGTATTTCTTCCATTGTGCCAATGTTAAGTGAAACTCTAGAACAAGCGTACTCAAAACAGATTAATTCCTATGATGTTCAAGCAATGCATAATTCAAGACTATCTAAACTGAACAAAGATTAAAGAATACTTGATAGCCTTAAAATCTAGTAACAAACACAGAAGAATAAAAAGAGTAATGATTGTGCTCCAAATAGCTGCAATCAACCTTTACCTATTATTCTGCAGGTCTATTAAATGCATATTGTTAGAATTAATCATATAAAATACACATTCATTGTTGGAAAGGTAGTATTATAAACTAAGGTGTTTAATAAAAACTCTGAATGTGAAAGCATAAAGTCATAAACATAGATTCTGTAAACAAAGCTAATACCCTAGGATAAGTAAGAACTGGAATGAAGGCAAAGTAAGATCAATCTATAAGCAATATTGGGGACTCAAATTCTCCAATTAAAATTCAAAATAAAAGATATCTATGTCCTCAGCTATAACATGATATTTCAGAAAAAGTAAGGAAAGAATAAATGAGACTAGCCTTATCTCTACTGCTACAGAGAAGTTACAACTGAAACCTATGGTTTCAATCTTTTTTTTGTATCTTTCTTTTATCATAAATAAGTATGTTTGTGACTTTATTGAATTAAATAAATTCTTAGGAGATGCTAAAAGTGAGTGTTTAAAAATGTGTTTTTGTTTCAGAAAATAGAAATCAAAGGAAAATCAGGATAAGTCTAATTAAATTGACTATACTCAAGATTTTTCTTCTGTATTTCGTTTGCATATATATGGGAAGAAAAGGTAGAAAATGTAAAAATTTTGCAATATCTATCCTCATACCCAAGTTCTTGCTTTCTCTTTGCCTAGTAGGAACAGTAATATTGTATAAAGTGGTGAGGATGACAATGACATTATGACAAATAGGAATGGAGTCAATGCAAGATGCAATAAACCAATCTAGCTCTTGAAGATAATGGTTTTTATGAATGGCTTTACTAAATTGCAAGGAATTAAAATGTATTTGGATAGACTTAGAAACTAAAAAATGTGTTCAGAAGCATTCTCATCCAGAGATGGTAGTTCATAAAGCCTAACTGAAAAAATATTTTTTCCCTAAAATTAAAAGCTCCAAAACTTAGAAATTTACTTACTTTCTTCTGACAATATCATTTGTGAAATCACACACACAAAAAAAGAATTCATGTCGGATAAGTCTTAGTTTAGAATACTATGGCCCAAATTTCCATCAATTCAGTTTCATAAGCAGAACTAAGTCATACTGCCCCCACGTTAATGTCTTCGGCTAGAAGAGAGAGTGCTAACACTCAACGCAGAATTATTACAAAAGTCATGACTCTTAAAAGTTTGTAAGTGTACCACTGTTATGTCAACACTTACGGCTATCATAACATATGTTTCCTAGAGCCCTGCCCGTTTGAAGCAGCACTTCCTGGTCTTTGCTATTTAGCAGCTGCACCAGTGGTGAAATCAATCCAGCATCCACACATGGAATTCGCATAAATTCTGAAAATAAGAGATATGGTTAATTAAAAAAATAAACATTCACAATTACATAAATAACTTTCCTTAATTAAATATTTACGTATTATTAACACTTATTAAAATGTTTACAATGGCTTGCTATTTGAAGAGTACACCGCTGTCCAAAAGTACTATTACAACCCTTCTAAATATTTCATGAAATAAGTATACAAAAATGAATGGGATCATATTTGTCTTGCTGATAGCCTAGACCATAAACCAAAACAATTTTTCATTAACTTTCATTATCCTACTTTATCACTATTTTCTTAACTGCATGTTATAAAAGGAGAAGGAGGAGGAGGAGAATAAGAACTAAAGTTTTTACTTGCTTTTACAACTTTACTTATTAGCACTGTAGACCCAAAATAGCACCTAGTTTCAGAAATATATTGTTGTTATTATTATTAATAGATACTTTAAGAGTACAATTCTAAAAAGGAAGAAATATTCATGGACACTTTCTCTTCTGCTTATTTTTTATTTGCCCCAAATTCATCTTAAATCTGTTATCTAGAGGAATACTTACTTTAAAAAGTATCAAATTTCTTACTGTAACTTATGGTCATAGCTATGCTCCCATATTAAACTTGTACCTGGAACTTCTTAATAATCCTCTGGTGTATGAACATCAGCACACAGTCAGTTACGTCAATTTTTAGAGGATATTTTTGGAAATAAAAATTTAAACAAAATTATATTTTATAATTAATCAAAATCTAACAACTATATGCTAATATTTCTCTTCTGTTATGTAACATGCATAGCAGAGTAATGATGAACCTGTCAACTTCTAATTTCTTTTTTTCTCCAGTTCACACAATTTTCTTTCATTGTCAAGTTTCTAACAGGAAGAAATGTAAGCCCAGTTAATATCTCTGTTGGGTCATGTTGCATTTCTGAAGATATTTATTTTAAAAATAAGACTCTAATCTACTTTCTCAGCCAGTCACTTAAAAAACCGCAACAACAATGTGGTGGTTAAGCAATAAACAACCATTTAAATTGGGTCCCATTTATTTTAACCAGCAGGGATTAGTGACAGGCCCTTAACAAGCCTCTAATTAAAAGTATAAATGCTACTAATTATGTCTGTAAAACAGAGCTGTCATCTACTAAAGTGTTACTAGAAGCAAGCTCTAGCAGCAGAGTTATCATGAAACTGACAAACTATTATGAGGACTGATATTACTCAGTGAGATCATACAGGAATGGCAATCCATTTCAAAATCAGCTATTCAAAATTTCTCAATCTATGTTATGTGTGTGTGCTCATTCTTAAGAAAAAAAGCTTAAAGATAAAAACCGATTTCTGGAAATTATACTGTGTTTCTAATAAAGTTAAAAATAAACTACTTGATATAAAAATCAAGCTACCTTGCACCTAAGAATTTAGATAGTGGCTGGTCTAGGTTAACAATGTCTGGAGGGGTTTCATTCTCAAACCAGATCTACCTCAAGAGTTCTTTGTTGTCCCAAGGTAATTATCTAGTCAGAGCAGTTCAAATCTGCTTGAAGTACACGAAGTACTCCTAGACCCACTAGGAATCTCTTAACATTTATGACCAGCTCAAATCCAAGGCAGAGCATAGTGATTATAACCATAGTAGCTTAGACGTACATGCAAACAACAGATGATCAGTTTTCATTAACAACCAAAATAATGATTTACCAATATAGAACCTCACTGAAATTTAAAATATATTTTGAGCACCTCTAAACAAAAGAAACCTGCAAACAAACATGGACAGACATGAGAGCTGAACCATAAAGAAGGCTGAGGGTTGAAGTTTTAATGCTTTCAAACTGTGGTGCTGGAGAAGACTCTTCAGAGTCTCTTGGACAGTAAGGAGAACAAACCAGTTAATCCCCTAAAGGAAATCAGTCCTGAATATTCACTGGAAGGACTGATGCTAAAGCTGAAGTTCTAATACTCTGGCCACCAGATGTGAAGAGCTGACTCACTGGAAAAGACCCTGATGCTGGGAAAGATTGAGGGCAGAAGGAGATGGGGGGCGACAGAGGATGAGATGGCTGGATGGCATCACCAATTCAATGGACATGGGTTTGAGCAAACTCTGGGAGACAGTGAAGGACAGGGAAGCCTAGCATGCTGAAGCCCGTGGGGTTGCAAAGAGTACGACACAGCGACTAAACAACAACAAAACAAATTTAAAAATTTCATGGCAATTCTTTTTGGTAACACACACATGAACAAGCTGTTTTACTGGACCAAAAATAACATATACTGGTACTTTACAATGCCACCTGCATAGTGATTACACAATATATAAAACTGTGTAAAACTGAGACCAGAATTTTAAAGTTTCTTCTTTTTAAAGTATAATATATGCAACTTACTAAAATAAAAAGACTAAAAATAATATCAAACTTTGAGAAATAGAGGCATACTAATGCTATTGCATTTAGCATGGCCTTCCTTTATGTTTAAAAACTGCTTTAAGAAGTCAGTGTTTCTAACAATGAAAAATCAGAAAGAGAAGTTAAGAAACTCATCCTATTCACCACTGCAACAAAAAGAATAAGATACCTAGGGAAAAACCTACCTAAAGACAAAAGACCTGTATGCAGAAAAGTGTAAGACACTGATGAAAGAAATCAAAGATGACACAAACAGATGGAAAATACACCGTGTTTTTGGAAGAATCAATATTGTCAAAATGACTACACAACCCAAAGGAATCTACAGATTCAGTGCAATCCCTATCAAACTACCACTGGTATTTTTCACAGAACTAGAACAAAAAATTTCACAATTTGCATGGAAACACAAAAGGCCCTGAATAGCCAAAGCAGTCTTGAGAAAAACGAATGGAACTGGAGGAATCAACCTTCCTAGCTTCAGACTATACTGCAAAACTACAGTCATTAAGACAGAACAGGAGTGGCACAAAAACAGAAATATAGACCAATGGAACAAGACAGAAAGCCCAGAGATAAACCCATACACCTATGGGCACCTTATTTTTTCACAAAGGAGGCAAGAATATACAATAGAGAAAAGACAACCTCTTCAATAAGGGGTACTGGGAAAACTGGACAGCTACCTGTAAAAGAATAAAACTAGAACACTTTATAAAACCATACACAAAAATAAACTCAAAATAGATTAAAGATTTAAATTTAAGGCCAGAAACTATAAAACTCTTAGAGGAAAACATAAGCAATATCTCACCTCATAGAGTAATGGAAATAAAAACAAAAGTAAACAAATGGGACTTAATTAAACTTAAAACATTTTGCACAGCAAAGGAAACAGTAAACAAGATTAAAAGACAACCCTCAGAATGGGAGAAAATAACTGCAAAGGAAACAACTGACAAAAGATTAATCTCCAAAATATACAAGCGGCTCATGCACCTCAAATCCAGAAAGGCAAACGACCCAATCAAAAATGGGTAGAAGACCTAGACAGACATTTCTCCAAAGAAGACATACAGAAGGACAAACATGAAAAGATACTCAACATCCTTCGCTATTAGAGAAATGCCAATCAAAACTACAATGATGTATCACCTCACACTGGTTAGAACAGCCATCATTTAAAAAATCTACAAACAATAAATGCTGAAGAGGATGTGGAGAAAAGGAAACCCTCTTGCACTGGTGGGGATGTAAACTGACACAGCCACTACGGAGAACAGTGTGGAGATTCCTTAAAAAACTAGGAATAAAATTACCATATGACTCAACAATCCCACTCCTGGGAATATACCCTGAGAAAACCATAACTGAAAGAGATACAGGTACCTCAATATTTGCTGCAGCACTTTTTACAATAACTAGGACATGGAAGCAACCTAGATGTCCACTGACAGATAAATGGATACAGAAATTGTGGTACATACATACAATGGAATATTACTTAGCTATAAAAAAAGAATGCATTTGAGTCAGTCCTAACGAGGTAGATGAACCTGGAGCCTATTGTACAGTGAAGTCAGTCAGAAACAGAAAGACAAATATTATCTATTAATGCATGTGTATGGAATCTAGAAGGACGGTACTGATGAACCTAGGGCAGCAGTGGAGACGCCGATGGACACAGTGGGAGCAGGAGAGGGTGGGGTGGACTGAGAGAGTAGCAGGAAGCACACACATTCCCATACGCAAGACAGACAGCAAGTGGGAATGTGCTGTGGGGCAACGGCAGCCCACAAGATGCTGGACATGACTGAGTGACTAAGCCTGCAGACAGGGAGCTCAACCCAGTGCTTTCTGACCACCTAGGAGTGTGAGAAATGGAAGGAAGGAATCAGAGGGAAGGGATGTATGTATACCTGTGGCTGATTCATGCTGATGTATAGCAGAAACCAGTAAAGTAATTCTAAAGTTTAAAAGTGAAAAAACAAATTTTTTTTAAGTTAGTGTTTTTCTTAAATTGACTGAATTAAAATCAGATACAAATATTTCTGCTACAAAATATCCCTGAAATATTGTCCAAAGCATCCCTTCCCCCTTGGATATAAACCATATATAACGGGACGGCTATTATATAATCCACGCTTTGAGGTTGTTTCTCCAGAGTATATTTACATGGACACTTAAGAAATAAATGCTTCTCATGAAGGTGAACTCAGAAAACACAGTATGTATTCTGACTGCACTACTGCAGTCCAGTGCCATGTCGGTAGGTCAGACAAGAAAAAGTGAGTTTATCTGGATATAACGTAAAACAACATATACACTGAAAAAGGTAAGGTCTCCTGTGACAATGAAGACGCATGACTCAGTGACAATTCAAGAATCCCATAACCAAAGTAATAAACGATTCAGGTACAGCAGGGATGAGTAGTGCTATTCTTTAACTCTACTCTGACAGAATGGAACAGCAAATGGGAAATATATGAACAGAATGACTACAGTCATTTTAAACAATTACATGAAAAAAAGTTAATGGAAAGAAAAACAGAGAAATTTTTTTAAAAAAAGGTCTAATCTATAAAATGGAAACATAAATTAATAAAACATACTGACAGATAGGGTGTAAAACTGAAGATGTTCCCAGCAGAAAAGTTCTTGAGGAAAACCTCACCATTTTTGGCTATTTCTGCTATGACGTTAGCTACTTTGGCTGTGCAGGAGGACTGTGGAATCAACAGACTTGCAAACACTTGAAGTATTCCACTTCCTTGGATTTTTTCACTTGTTTCCATATCTGAAAGAGATACATACAAAGAGCTTCAGTGAACCTCTTCAACACTAACACTGACAAATACGTCTACAGTAAATTCTTAAAGAATTTTCACCATCTATAGTAGAAATTATTTATATTAAAATGTGTGTATTTATATAAAATTATCTTCAGTTCCAAAAGCTGCTTTTATCTTCAGGTTTTTCCCTATGCGAAACACTTTTCAATACAATCTTTTGTAAACCTACAGTCAGATTACAAAGGAATCCTTTCTGAATATACCATTTGCATCCCAGACTTACTTTTCAATGTTATTTCCAATCCTGTCTATTCAGAGTAGGGATGCTTTATTTTCTACTTCCCTTGAGTTTCCTAATAATGTATTATTATATACATATAAATTCTATGACTTCCAATAATGCTACAGCAATTAAAAGTGGCAATTAATTACATGTGCGAAAAACTCACCTCATATCATTTTACATGGAGTGACAGAAGAGACTATTCAGTTCCATATGATTACTGTGTTTCTCACATAACTTATTCAAAATACCACTAATGAAAAACGGAAATAGTTTAGGCAGCAATAAGGCCATGGTATTCAGAATTCTGGGCTTCCCTGGTGGCTCAGCTGGTAAAGAATCCACCTGCAATGCAGGAGCTGGGTTCAATCCCTGGGTTAGGAAGATCCCCTGGAGAAGGGAAAGGCTACCCCACTCTAGTATTCCGGCCTGGAGAATTCCATGGACTATACAGTCCGTGGAGTTGCAAAGAGTTGGACACGACTGAGTGACTTTCACTTTCATTCCGAATTCTATATGGTTATATAGAAATTCAAGAGGCCTATTTCTTTTCTTTGTTTTCCATCTTTGTTAAACCACAAATGAAGAGCCTTTGCATGAAACAAAGCCACTTCATGTAAAAAAGTATGACCTATTAAACAGTAACTGGAATGATGTACACCTGGAATAGTAACACCTGGAGCGATGATGGAAATAAAAGCTCGAGGAAACAAAATCTAAAATTACTATTTGAACAGTGAAGAGGAATGCCAAGTGTTTAAAAACAGGAAGTTATAAGGCTCATTAAAACATTCTGTTTAGGGGGCAATCCCAAGATGACAGAAGAATAAGACAGGGAAACCACTTTCTCCCCCACAAATACATCAAAAGATCACCTGTATGTGGAGCAACTTTCACAAAACAACTTCTGAATGCTGGCGGAGGACCCAGATACCAGAAAGGCAAACCAGCCTCTTCAAAATGAAGGATCTGATCACTGGCTTGATGGCTCTCTTCCCTTCTGACTCTCCCTTTTCTCCCCCCAGTCACTTCTATTTCCCTCCTCTCTTCTTTATATAACTATGAATCTCTTTGGGTGTTCCTGGCTCTGGAAAGTCATTTCACCATTAACCTAGGGGTTTTGCCTCCTGTGCTGTTTGGAGGGAAGACTCTTGATGTTACCATAAGAGGGGGACCAAAACAAGAGGCAGGAGGCTCAACTCCAGAACTTTGGACCATCACAGAACTCCTGACACTGGGGAACATTAATAGATGAAAGCCCACCCAAAAGCCTCCCATATCTACCCTGAGACCAAGCTCCACCCAAGAACAGCAAACTCCCATGCAAGACACCCTACGCCAATCTTCCAGCAAAACAGGAACACAACTCTGAACGGTAAAAGACAGGCCGTCCAAAGCTATTTGAAACTCACAGACTCCCCAGAACATTCTATTTGAATGTTGTTTCTATGTGTATCTCCTCAATATCTTTTATAGCCTTTGAATACACATATAAATAAAAGGACTCTAAAGATTTCTTGTTAAGTAAATGACAGCTGCTGTGATCAATAGAGTAGGAAATCATTTTTAATAATTTGAGAAAGCCTAAAAAATAATTATTTCTTTATAGTAATTGCTGATTGTTCAGCTCAGTGTTTTTCAAACTGTGTGTCCCAATCCATTAAGAACCCTGAAATCAATTTGGTGAATAAGGACCAGCAATTCCTTAAAAAGAGAAATAGAATTTACAATATCTACAACAAAAGAATAGAAAAAATTTTTGTTCCTGCATAGTAAGGTAAAACACTGAGTTACACACGCACGTTTAACTGTATGTGCATGCTTACTGAACGCAAAATGTAGCCCTGGTCATAGGTTCTGGTCAACAAGCTCAACAGCAATGTTCTGTGCAACCCACGACTACCCAGGACTCTGGGTTAGAGAGCTTTAATAATCTTAACGTCATCAGGAGAAGCTAGAATTAATGGCTGCATCAACAGAAAATTACACGGAAAAATTTGTAAAAATTGAAAATTGTAAAAATTCCATGGATTTATTATCTTAAAAACATTCCTTTGCAAATACTGTAGTTATGTGTATGTTTATCTATCCAGTACAAAAGATCAAGTAATGAGGATTAGTTAATGTTTAAACTCCATCCATGCATTTCCTTTTTCTACCATAGGCCTAGTACACTTTAAAGCAGCTAATAGCATTTTGGTTTCTTACATTTTACGTTCTGTAATAAAAAGGATTATTTTGGAGACACTTTAAAACAACGTTTTTTATTAGGTGAAGAAACAGAGGTCCAGAAAGATGAAGCAAACTTGCCTAAAGTCACCAATCATACTCATCATAGAGCATAAGGAGCAAATTCAAACTCAACTACACTAACAATTCAACGTGTGTCATCTGGCATCCACTGGTGCCATTCTTTACAACAGAAAACGTACTTAAGCATAAATCAATGAAATTTGTCTTTTTGTATGCTGTTACTCATTTCTCGCAATTCAGATTATTACAAACGTAGAGTTTGCATGATAAAATATAAACACAGCAGCTGTCCTTTCTTTCAGCAAGCCCATTTATAAAATACAATGTGCCTTTTCACTTTTGTTTCTGGGATTAAAAAATAAGTTTTTATGGTACCACCTGAACATCTGACACCAAATTTCCATTAATTTATTTTTTTAAAGCAAGACGTCAAAAGAAAAACTCAATTTGCCACGTTAAAATTCTTCCTTTTCTGACCATTGCTACCAAAAGATGTACAACCTTAGAACACTGGGGCAGACTGCCCCAGGGGTCATGTCCCACCATCTGCTGGTGCTGGGATGACAGCAAGAATCTGGCATAAGGCATGAATCATGATTAGATGTGAGGCTGAGGCATTTGTGTGTGTGGAGGCGAGGAGTTAACTGCAAATCACCCATGCATGTCTCATTTTAACTATAATTAAAAGAATGGCTTAACATCAGAGCTGATGTCAGGGGCAAGGGGAATAAAAGAAAACAATACAAAACTCTTGCACTCTGATGGATTTCCATGAATTACAATCCAAAGTATTGGAAGGATAGTTGTAATACAATGAATCAAGATTTGGGGATAGTATCTTTTTTAATACTATTGTCAGAGAAAATATAATCTGGTTTTCATATAAATCTGATTTACCATTTAGAAAAACTGAAAAAGAGTTCTATTTATTTGTTATCATGTGGATTTTTATGTAGGTCTAGAATTTAAATGAAACAGCTGGGAATTATCTTCTTTCATCTGGCATGAAAACAGAGAGTCAAATACCGCTTATTGTTAAACTGCCACTATCCAATAAATAATTACAAAGTTTCAGTCTCACTCCATGTATCCTTTCTACACTGGCATTCTACTCCATATTTCAGTGTGTATCTGTGAACTAAACATTTTCTCTGATATCTGTGAACACCCCTGAAATGATTTTAAGGGAGTCAGTGAGTGTGGTGTATGCAGGTCTAAACGAATGGCTGATTGACTGCTTGCAAAAAAAAAAAAAATGCCGTGATCAGTTCTAAAAAAAAAAGGTATACTTTTCATTATCTTTACCCAGACCACTACTGACACTGTAAATGCACTCCTTTTAAATGTTTGCAGGAATCGATCCAACTTCCCCCCTTCACATTTAGGTGCAGCCATAAAAATGTTTGAGTATGTCTACAAATTACAGGCAGCTGGCAGTCCTTGAATTTTGAAGGACCCAGATACGAAGGGCAACTGCTTCTCAAAAATAATGTCTGTGGGAGCCACAGCCATTATAGTGCCCTTGCAGTTGTGCAGGCACTCATTCTGGTCTTTGCAGTCGTATGTTCAGACTCCGCCTGACCTCCCGATGGCAAACACGCAGCTTCGTTGTGAAATTGCCAGAGTCAGAAAGGAAAAAAAAAAAAACCAACCAGGAATAGGGTCAGATAAGCTTGAAAGAAAAGTAAATCAAGAAGCTGGGCTACAATGCTATAGGGAGAGGAGAAGTTAAAGCACAACTCATAATGTCTCAAGGCGAAAGCCAGCAGAAGGCAGGGAACAGGTGGAATGGGAAGGACTCATAATTGAAGATATGGCTGGAGAAAGGCTCAAGTTCCCAACAAAGCTGCCAAGTAAATACATTAAAATAATTGGCATTATAATTATATATCAAGAAGGGGTTTTCAGGTATGCTACTATCATAAGCTCAGTTTATGATGTTATGTTAGCATCTGCTTTCATGAGGATAAATTAATGAAAAGCATTTGATAACCAATTTACAGTAAACTCCAAGACAGAAAAACAAAAATAAAGACTGTTATTACTATGACTCTACTAGATTAAAAATGTACGTGGATTAGATTTATAGTATTGTTTACTTCTAGTTATAAGAACGATAGGAAACTCTTAGTTTCATTTACATGTTCAAGGATTCTTGTGACTGATTGTGAAGAGAAGACTCAGATTTGGGATTGACAGCAAGGACCAGGAACATGACTCTGGGGCCATGTGTATCCTTGTCTCTGGGGAACTATTTATTTCTCAAGGGACAGACTTTTAGAATAAGGTATAACAAGAGACCTGGCCCCGTGCCTGAGAAATCTGATTCAAATCCAAGGCTTCATTTACTACTACAAAGACAAGTCCCAAATTCTCTCTCCCTTCATCCAACTAAAACAAAGCATGTGCACTTGGATATGGAATAAATACCTCAAGTTCAAACATTCCTCAAATCAATCCTCCTCTTTCGTTTCATTTTATTCTCCATAGCAGTTCATGGTAGGGAACCCAGCTAAGCCAGAAGCCCAAGAAGGATTATAAATTTTTCTCTTTTAATAAATGCCTTTCTACCACCCACGTTAATCAGAGTGTAAGTTCCATAGATCCCATCTGATTTGCATCTTTTGCATCTATTCTTTACTTGTTAAATTCATGTTACTTCCAGTTCTCAATTCTGACCTTTATTAAATGCAACAGCCTCCTCAAGAGTCTCCCTAACTCTAGCCTCCCTCCATCTGTCATCTACACTGACTGCAGAATAAGCTTCTGGAAATACAAATTTTATGTCACTCCCCTACTTTAAATCTTTAAATGATCGTCTCCAACTTTTAAAGCACATCCATGATATTTTCCAACCGTATCTCCTGATACTCCTCCACTGATATACGATATTCTTGCCACACTAAATTATAGAGATCCAAATTAACCATTTCATTTCATATCTTACTACTTCCCTCTCTGAAATGCCACTCACCCCACGACTTTTAACTAATTCCTACATAGAGGTATAGTGTCCTCATTTAAAGGTACCTGACTGAAGGCTATTTGATCTTTTAAAGATATTATCATAAAAACTCATTTCTTAAAATAACTATGTGACATAGGCATGATAGACTGTTTCCTTCATACTACAAATAAGGTCATATGATTATACTGGAAAAGTAACAACAAGCCAGTTTTTCTGATACCTAATCCTGGGCTCTTCCCACCACAAATGTTAATTTAGAAGATATATAGTACTAACAACACCTTGACCAGATTCGCCAAGTTATCATGTGATAAATATTTTTATTTAACATATTTTGCAGAAATAGGAATTAAAGTAAAACAATTGAGTGAGAAAGGGATGCACAGTATTTTGAGACAGATAAACTGACTCAGTGATTGAAGGAGAGAAAGGGAACTGAGTACAGAGAAATTGAAACATTTAAAATAGATTTAAACACATAAGAAGAGTATGCTGGGTATAAGAAGATTAAAGGGCCTGACAAATGAGAAATGAGTGTTTCTAAAAGAAAATGGAAGTACATGGTGGGGAGGAGTTACAAAATGCTCTTTCACTGATGAGAACTTTTTCCTCCCCAACATGGATTTTAAGCAAATAAAAGGAATATGAAATGTAGGAGAGAAAAGGATAGATACAGTCATGAAAAGAAAGAGGGTAGAACAAAGACCTATTCGTACAATGACTCACCAACAGAGGTTTTACTAAAAGATTAAGTTGAGAGAGTCATTTTATAAAATTACAATAAATGATTTTTGACAGTCTTGCAGTCATTTCAATTCCAGAGATAATGTAAGCTGTGGGAGTTGGAGAAGTTATGTGTTTGGAAATCATCACTAGAATAAGTAGGGAGATCTGCTAGTTTTAACTATTTTCTTCAAAGTTATCACTAACTAGGTCAAAAGTAGTTGCTAAAAATCAAGCTATATAGTTAAAAAATGGAAGATATTTACTGACAAAGTATATACCAAGAGGGGCAATACTAATGAATGTGGTAAAAGCAGAGTATATAACTAGAACTGTTCAACTACAATTTCAGAGTGATTACTGAAAATATGGTCCCTAAAAATAAAGTAAATGTGGATTTCTCTACTTCATACTAAGAGAATAAGGATACTCTATAGCGAAACACAGTGAAGGAATCTTTTCAGTAGAAGATCCATCTCCATCCTCTTGTGAAATAGCTTAGGGAACAATACAAAGTAAACAAAGCTAAAGAGGTTGGCATGTGTACATCACAGGGCAGAGTCTTCATTGATGGGATCCGTGACCTTACAAAAAGAGACCCCAGAGAGATGCCTTGCTTTTTCCACCACGTGAGGTTCTAGTGAAGACAGCCATCTATGAAACAGAAGGCAGGCCCTCACCAAAATCTTCTGGCGTCTTGGTCTTGGACTTACCCGTCACCTCAACTGTGAGAACCACCACCCACTCTAGGCTATTTTGTTACAGTGACCCAAGTGGACTAAGACACAGAGCACCAAAGTCCTTTCATAATTTGACCCCTATTCCCTTTCCAATTATCATCTCCAGCCCCTTCCCTGAATGGATCCTTTTTGCTAGTTACACCAAACTTTTTTCAGTTTCTGTTTGAACTAGGTTTCTTCCCTGTGAAATTGTCTATGTGGCTTCCATTGCTTGGGATGTTCTTCCCATAGTCCTTGTGCCCTCACGTCACCTAGGTAAATACACTGTATTTTCAAAATCCAGCACTCCCTGTTCCTGCTTAATCAAATTCACCCCTCTTTCCCAATATTCACACACAATGCTGTCATTGTTTCCAAGGTGTCAGAGCCTATTGGTAGCTGAAGACGTGGAGTAGATGAGATTACCCACAGACGATGTATTTTTACTGAGTCCCTACTATATTGGGAGTATAAGCTAGAGGAAACAAATCATACCCTCAGTGAGCTGTCCAGTGAGAGAAAGAGAGATGTAAATAAATTATCACAATTTTATGTGATTGATACCACCATGGAAGTTACATATAATGTATAATGGGTAGCAATCGCAGCTCCATGAAGACCATGGAAATTTCCATAAATAAGGTTAACATTTAAGCTGTGTTTGGAAACCAATAAAGCATGTTCTCAGCAGAAAAAAGAGAAAAATATATTCTACAAAGAAGGAATATGAAAAACCACTACCAGCTAAGGCTGCTGCTGCTGCTAAGTCGCTTCAGTCATGACTCTGTGCGACCCCATAGAAGGCAGCCCACCAGGCTCCCCTGTCCCTGGGATTCTCCAGGCAAGAACACTGGAGTGGGTTGCCGTTTCCTTCTCCAATGCATGAAAGTGAAAAGTGAAAGTGAAGTCGCTCAGTCGTGTCCGACCCTCAGCGACCCCATGGACTGCAGCCTACCAGGCTCCTCCATCCATGGGATTTTCCAGGCAAGAGTGCTGGAGTTGGGTGCCACTGCCTTCTCTGACCAGCTAAGGCTAATGACCCTAAATTTTAATAGCATCATTTTGTACCACTGGGTGAATTTTTTTTTTTTTTTTTTGCCTGCTGCTAGAGGCCACCAAAATTAAGAAATGGGAAAGGTAGATAGGTGATACTATCAAAGGTTTGGGAAAAGGCAGGTAAAAGGAGAAAAATAAGAGAATATACCAACGCAACACCTATTTATCCATCAGAACCTAGGTGAAATGTTTATCTCTGTGACACTTTGAAAGACTCTTATAACTATGAATTGAGTCCAATTCTCTGAACACTTTGTAATCAACTCTATATAATGTGTTACACTGTATTAAAACTTATCTATTACTTGCCTATCCAATCTCTCCAGGGCAAGATACCAGCTAATGCATCAGATCAGATCAAATCAGTCGCTCAGTTGTGTCCGACTCTTTGCGACCCCATGAATTGCAGCACGCCAGACCTCCCTGTCCATCACCAACTCCCGGAGTTCACTGAGACTCACGTCCATTGAGTCAGTGATGGCATCCAGCCATCTCATCCTCTGTCATCCCCTTCTCCTCTTTCCCCCAATCCCTCTCAGCATCAGAGTCTTTTCTAATGAGTCACCTCCTTGCATGAGGTGGCCAAAGTACTGGAGTTTCAGCTTCAGCATCATTCCTTCCAAAGAAATCCCAGGGCTGATCTCCTTCAGAATGGACTGGTTGGATCTCCTTGCAGTCCAAGGGACTCTCAAGAGTCTTCTCCAACACCATAGTTCAAAAGCATCAATTCTTCGGCACTCAGCCTTCTTCACAGTCCAACTCTCACATCCATACATGACCACAGGAAAAACCATAGCCTTGACTAGACGAACCTTTGTTGGCAAAATAATGTCTCTGCTTTTCAATATGCTATCTAGGTTGGTCATAACTTTCCTACCAAGGAGTAAGCGTCTTTTAATTTCATGGCTACAGTCACCATCTGTAGTGATTTTGGAGCCCAACTAATGCATGGTGGGACCCAATTAATGCCAGTTGAATAGAGCTGTCCAGTCTTTAAGGAATATACACTGAATAAAAAAGACAGACACAATTAATATACATTGAAATAAGTTCAACTAAAGGGATGTATTTCAATGTATATTAATTAGTCAAACTTATTTAATGTGTTTTTATATGCCTTTTTTATTCAGTTATAAACTCCTTAAAGTTTGACTAAAGGGATGTATCTGGGTTTCCCTGGTGTTCAGTAGTAAAAAACGCTAGAGACGTGGGTTTGATCTCTGGGCGAAGATCCCCTGGAGAAGAAAATGACAATCCACTCCAGTATTCCTGCGTGGAGAATCCCCATGGACAAAGGAGCATGGTGGGCTACAGTCCATGGGGTTGCAAAAGAGTAGGACACTATTTAGCAACTAAGCAACAAAAAAGGGAAGTATAAGCTGTCACAGAACACTAAAGATGGAGTAGGTGAGTTTTATTAATGTCCTAGTTGATAACTTAATGTTTAAGATGAGTATTTATTTATTAATGTTGTAGAAGTTCTAATTACTTTTAACAGAAAAGAGGATTGAGCTTATAAAGAGACTGTCTTGTATTTTAAGAATTCTCTCATGAAGAACAGAAATTTTTTTTAGTAGAATCACCAATCACAAGCTCCTGCAGAGACTGAACTTTTCACTTTGCATTAAGCTAATCAGGTCTTGGATTACATTTTTTCAAAAGCAAACACATGCAAAAATGTTCTTTAAACCTTCAGAAATCATTTTAGAAAATTACCTTGCCTTTATCTCATCCCTCCCACATGCACACATCAGAAAGAAAAGGCGATCAATCCATAACTAAGTTATTACGAGCAAAATCAAAACATTCTGTTTGCTTCTTTAGTACAAGGAGGAGAAAAGATGTCTAACACTGAAATACGGGAAGAGAAAATTACTAGCATCTAAATGAACTCACCCCAGAGAACACTGTGTGCTGAAACCTAGAATTTAAATCCAGATGTCTCTTAAAAAAAAAAAACCCACTACTTGGCCTTCTGGAGTTTAATTTTGGGGTTTATCACAAAGAATACTAAAAAGCAGGTCACAAAAAAAAATAAAAAATAAAAAGCAGGTCACGAAATCAACCTTAGTAAAAATCAACTATAGATTCCTTTGTGGAAAACTCTAAGGTTAAGGGCATCTCACTAGCAGTTATACACAACTATTATGCCACACAATTCACATTGATACATCAGTAGAATAGAGTCCACTCATGATGGTTACTTTTGTATGTCAATTTGATTGAGCCATGGTATCTGTGTATTCAGTTAAACATTACTCTGGATGTTTTCATAAGGGTGTTTTTGGATAGGCTTAACATTAAAATCTGTACACAGTAAGCCAAGCAGATTGCCTCCCAGTAATATAGGTAGACCTCATTTTATCTGTTTAGGGTTTGACCAGAACAAGGGGCTGACCATCTGGACCTCTTTCCCACACATGCCCTGGTGTAAGAGGAATTCGGCCAACAGAATAACTCATCTGCAGGGTCACGAAATTTCATATAGTATTCTCTACTACTGCTCCAACAGCCTTGTATAACTAGAGTCAAAGAAAAAAACCTAAATGTGTGTTAGCTTTCTGAAATCCCAAGAAATTACCCAATGCATTATTTGCTTTTTAACTGGTGATAAAACAGCCCAAATATCCAAGTGAATGTATCTGACAACAAAAGGCACTGAATACTACTAGTCCCTAGTAGAAAAAAAGAAAAAAAAAATTAGAGAATATTCTCTACACTACACAGTCCATTATATGAATACTACCTAGAATATTATACCTAAAATATATCTTACTAAAAACACGAAATATTCACATTTTCTCAGTTATTAATGATGATTTTTGAGTAAATAGGTTGTGTTTATTTTTCTCTATTTGCCTATTTTTTCCTTATTTTTGAAATTCAGTTGATTCACAACATTCTATTAGTTTCAGGTGTACAACACGTTAAGTGTTTACAGATTATAACATTTCTATAGTTAGATGTTATATATAGTTATAACAACATTCTATGTGTTATAGATGATAACATATAGCATATAAATCAATGTTTATAGATTATACTCTATTTAAAGTTATTATAAAACAATGGCTATACTTCCCCGTGCTGTACAATATATCACATAAATAGAAATCTGTGTCTTTTAATCCCACACTCCTATTGTGCCCTCTTCCCCCTTCTCTCCCACAGGTAACCTACTAGTCTGTTCTCTGTATCTGTGAGTCTGTTTCTGTTTTGTTATGTTTATTTGCTTTATTTTTTAGATTCCACATACAAGTGACAACAGGGTGTTTGTCTTTCTATGTGTGACTTACTTCACTAAGCATAACACTCTTTAGGTTCATCAATGTTGTTGCAAAGGCAGGATTTCATTCTTATTATAGCTGAGAATCTTCTATTGTGCACGTGTGTGTGTGTGTGTGTGTGTACACATACACATGCCACTTCTTTATCCATTCATCTAACAATGGGCATTCAAATTGCTTCATATCTTGGCTACTGTAGATAATGCTGCCATGAAAATCGGAGTGCATGTATCTTTTGATGCAGTGTTTTCTTCAGATATACACCCAGCAATGGAATTGCTGGATAACATGGCTGGGGAAGGGGGAACTAGCTCAAATGGCACAGCAATCACTTTGCATGTGAAAGGTAGCAGGATCAAGGCCTGCATTCTCCAGTTTTGGACTTCCCAGGTGGCTCAGTGGTAAAGAATCTGACTGCCAAGCAGGAGATGTGGGTTTGACCCCTGGGTTGGGAAGACCCTCTAGAGAAGGAAAGGGCAATCCACTCCAGTATTCTTGCCCAGGAAATCCCATGGACAGAGACGCCTGGTGGGCTACAGTCCATGGGGTCACAAAGATTTAAACACAACTTAATGACTGAGTAACAACAATGGTGATTCTATTTTGAGTTTATTGAGGAACCCCCATATCTTTTTCATTAGTAGCTACACAAATTTACAATCCCCACCGACAATGTACTAGGATTCCCTTTTCTCCACATCCCAGCCAGGACTGGTTATTTGTATACTTTTTGAAGACAGTCATTTTGACAGGTATGAGTTGATATCTCATGGTTTTGATTTGCATTTCTCGATTAGTGATGCTAAGCACTTTTTCAGGTGCCTTTTAGCTAGATGTATATCCTCTTTGCAAAAATGTCTGTTCTGGTCTTCTGCTCAGTTTGAAATTCAGTTCAGTGCAGTCACTCAATCATGTCCAACTCTTTGCAACCCCATGGACTGCCGTAAGGTAGGCTTCCCTGTCCATCACCAACTTCCGGAGCTTGCTCAAACTTATGTCCATTAAAAGATGCTTGCTCCTTGAAAGAAAAACTATGACAAATCTAGACAACATATTAAAAAACAGAGACACTACTTTGCCAACAAAGGTCTGTCTAGTCAAAGCAATGGTTTATCCAGCAGTCACGTATGGGTGTGAGAGTTAGACCATAAACAAAGCTGAGCGCCGAAGAATTGATGCTTTTGTACTGTGGTGTTGGAGAAGACTCTTGAGAGTCTCTTCGACTGCAAGGAGATCAAATCAGTCAAAGGAATGGTTCAGATCAAACCTAAAGGAAATCAGTCCTGATTATTCATTGAAAGGACTGATGCTGAAGCTGAAGCTCCACTACTTTGGCCACCTGGCGCGAAGAACTGACTCATTGAAAAAGACTCTGATACTAGGAAAGACTGAATGTAGGAGGAGAAGGGGACAACAGAGAATGAAATGGTTGAATGGCTTCACTGACTCGATTTTTAAATTGTTCTTTTTTAAAGAAAAACATATTGAGTTAAATGGGTTGTTTATATATTTTGGGTATTAACCCCTATCATTCATATCATTTACAAACATCTTCTCCTATTTGGTAGGTCATCTTTTCATTTTGCTGATGGCTTCCTTTACTGTGTAAAACTTTTAAAAGTAAATTAGGTCCCATTTGCTTATTTTTTGTTTTTATTTTTAAGCCTTAGGAAACACAGCCAAAAATTATTGCTACAATTTATGTTGTGATTTGTTATAAGACAGTAAAACGACCACAAGCCACACACAGTTAAGAATACGGCATATAATATTACTGGCCCCAGTATTCCTCATCGAGATCTTATTGTACAGCAAATAGAAGATAATACAGTAGTTTGTGCACGCATGCTCAGTGGCTTCGGTCACGTTTTGACTCTGCAACACCATGGACTGTCACCCACCAGGCTCCTCTGTCCATGTGATTCTCCAGGCAAGAATACTGGAGTGGGTTGCCATGCTGTTCTCCAGGGGATCTTTCTGACCCAGGGGTTGAACCCACATCGTTTATGTCTCCTGCAATGGCAGGCGGGTTCTTTACCACTAGCACCACCTGGGAAGCCCAATATAGTAGCTTACTTCCAGTTAAAGAGATTTAGCTCTGATTTAGCATACATCTCTTCAACTCTTTTTCAATGTGCTTCTAAAAAGTGTTTCTTAATTTGGGATCTTTTCCCCCCTTCTGGCTATTCCTCCCTTACTTTGAATATTTCAAACAATGGGTTAATCATTTACTCTCTATTTTGTCTTTAATGTTAAAAATTTTCCCTATTTCAACAATCTTTGCAGATGGTCATTAATATTCACATACATTCTTAACTCAAAAAATGGAAAATGAAGTAAATGAGTAACAATGAAAAGTGAAATAACTTTGCTTTTGTTTATTTACTTGGTATAAAAACATTCCCATGGTATGGCATCTCTTCCAGTTTTAACATAATAGATAAACTGTAGATTCATATGGATTTAGATTCACATAAAATCAAACCTCCAAAAGGAGAAGAATTTACTACAGTTACCTACTTTCCTGGCTAGTTTTCTTTTTTTCCCTCTAACCTAAATGTTAGAAACTTTAAAAATTATCTTTAATGTCAAGGATTAAAATATTTTTAAATTTATAAGATAATTTATATCCATAATTCATTAAATCTTGAAATACCAAAATTCACACATTGTAAACATCTAAGAGGAATTCTATGTAAGTTGTTATATAAAACTACATGCAGAACTACATATCTATATAAAACTATTAAAATAAAGGTAGAAGACTAATAAGCAATCACGTTCACATTTTCAGAATTGAGTAATATATACAAACTAAAAAAAAAATGAATATCTCATTCAGCTACAGACATAATTCAAAGACTGATATACTATGACCTTATAATTGCAAACAAACAATTATCTGGTAGCAAAATTAACGCTCTACTGACTGTAATTTTGAAATTTAGAGGGCTATAAATTACTAAATTGATAAATTTCCTATATTGTTTATTGGACTATTTAATAACCATGGAGTCTAAAATATATAATAATTAATATTAATTTTATTTATTCTTTAGGTACTAATTCTCATTAAGTAAATGTCTGTCCCTGAATATACAAAGAAAGATATAAATTATACTGAATCTCATTAGTCTACTAAATGACAAGGACTTGGAGATTGTAAAACTACACTGTACTTTTCATTAAGAAAAACTTCCTCTACAGACGGAATGTTGTCCAGGATTGACCACATGCTGGTTCACAAGGCAAGCCTTGATAAATTTAAGAAAATGGAAATCATATTGGGACTTCCCTGGCAGTCCAGTGTTACGACTTTGCCTTCCATGGAGAGGGTGAAGATATGATCCCTGGTGAGGGAGCTAAGATCCCACATGCCTCAGGGCCGAGAACCAAAAAGTAAAACAAAAGCAACACTGTAACAAATTCAACACAGACTTTTACCAAAAAAAAAAAAAAGAAATCATATGAAGCATCTTTTCTGATCACAGCACTATGAGATTATAAATACACTATAAGGAAAAAAAACTATAAAAAAAAATCACAAACACGTGGAGGCTAAACAATTTGCTACTAAACAACCAATAGATCACTGAAGAAATCAAAAATACCTGGAGACAAAAGAAAATGAAAGCACAACGATCCAAAAACCTATGGGATGCAGCAAAAACAGTTCCAAGAAGGAACTTTATAGCAACACAATCATACCTCAGAAAACAAGAAAAAAAATCTCCAACAACCTAACTTACACTTAAGCCAACTAGAGAAAGAAGAACAAACACAACCTAAGGTTAGTAGAGGAAAAGAAAACATACAGATCAGGGCAGAAATAAATGAAGTAAGGAAAAAGAAAACAATAGCAAAGATTAATGAAACTAAAAGCTGGTTCTTTAAAAAGACAAACAAAATTGATAAGCCTTTAGCCATGCATGTCAAGAAAAAAATGGAGATGACGCAAATCAATAAAATTAGAAATGAAGGAGAAGTTAAAACTGACACCACAAAAATACAAAGGATCATGAGACACTACAACAAGCAAGTGTATGTTAATAAAATGCACAACCTGGAAGAAACGGACAAATTCTTAGAAAAGTACAGTCTCCCAAGAATGAAACAGCAAGAAAAAGAAATTGTGAACAGATCAATTAGAAGCACTGAAATTGAAACCGTGATTAAAAACCTCCCAACAAACAAAAGTCCAGGACCTGATAGCTTCAGAGATGAATTCTACCAAAAATCTACAGAAGAGCTAACATCTATTCTTTTGAAATTGTTCCAAAAAATTACAGAGGAAGAAAAACATCCCAGCACGGATGCAAGCATTTTTCAATATCCACAATTAAGTGTGATACACGAAATCAACAAATTGAAGAATAAAAACCATATGGTCATCTCAATACAAATGATATAAAACAGATACAGACTCCTAGACTAAGTGAACAAATTTATGGTGGAGGGGAGGGATAGTTAGGGAGTTTGAAATCAACATGTACACACTGCTACGTTAAAACAGATAACCAACAATGACCAACTCTGTTCAATGTCATGAGTGAGAGGAGAGGTTGGGAAAGAATGGATACATGTATATGCATGGCTGAGTCTCTTTGCTGTCCACTGGAAACAACCACAATATTGCTGACTATACTACAATATAAAATAAAAAGTTTAAAAAAATAAAATAAAAAAAAAGAAAAACTTCCTCTAGTATTAATGCTCTCAACAAATAATTTCATTATAAACAAACTTTAAAATAATAAAAATAAAAATATTTACTATTCTTAATACTAATTGATTAGGCTAAGGAGTTATGGTTTAAAGGCACCCACTCTTGACTTTTTAAAGAAAATCATTCTTTAATAAAGACTATCTTCTTAACAGGAAATTTTATACCAAGTTATTATATTGAATGGTGAAGCATTATAAGGGCTGCCATTAATATCAGAAACTAAAATAAGATACTACTCATACCATTGTTATTTACTACTTTGCCAGCAATTCAAGCCAATCCAATTCCAGTAAGTCAGCTACAGTGACAAGGGAAAGCGGAAATAAAAATAACACTTTGTTGTATGTTCTGACTGCAAAACCCAATAGATCTAGCTAAAAAATCATTGTAACTAACATGTGAGTTCCAAAGGTAGTTGAATACAAATAAAGATATAAAAATCAATACATTAATAGCTTTCAAACTGATCTCCAACAAAAGCACCTGGAAGTTATAATGAGAGAAATTTTCAAAAACCACCAAAAAATGTCAAATACATAGGAATGAAGCAGGAGGCAGATGGCCCTCCCCCAGGGTAAAGCAGTTGGAAATTCATTCCCTATTGACCAAAACTCCAAGATGAAAACGGAGACTAGCAGAACAAAGGGAGAAGGCTAGGCCCTGCCCAGACCACATATCCCTCATTCCCAAAGTCCGGAGACCTTCCTGATCACACATGCCCATAGAAGCTCCCTGAAGGTCAAAGAGGAGTGATGTTAACTAATGCCAGGCTACCCATATGCCTTTGCAGTAGGATCCATCTTGGCTAAGAGACGTGCATGCACACATGGAAGGATCCTGAGATATACCAAATATGGACTGTGAACCAGGCACATCAAAGTGACTGGCCAAAGGAAAACCCGAAGAAATGCCTCATGTAAGTGATTTAAACCGCCACAAGGGCGCAACTCAGGGACTGTCCCTCTGAGTCTGCCCATGTGTCTATCCGTACAAACTGTACTCTTTTTCCTCTTAATAAACACTTTATTTGCTTCACTACTTTCCATCTTTGTGGAAATTCTGTTCTGCAAAGTTGAAGGGGCAGGGCCCTTGTCACTGACTACTAGTCTAGTGGCCAGGATCTGGTGCTTTCACCACCAGAACTCAGTCTCAATCTCTGGCTGGGAAGCCAAGCCCTGCTCCAAGCCATCGCAGGCCCAGACCATCCAAGATCAGGAATAGTCCTTTGAATAAGATACATATAGAAAGCATGTGAACCAAATTATATAATTGTAATGAGACATAAAAAAGAGAAAACTTGAATTAAAAAGTATAACTATGCTTTTAGAATACAAAATGTTAGTATTTTACTGAGGACGGTAAATCTTTTTCAGTATATATTTGGCACACAGCATCATTTCAAATCACGTTTGTCTTATGTATTTTACTGTTAAGAACGTAAGAAGTTTTTTCATATTTAGCAAACCTAAGAAGCAAAAATGGTATCATTTGTTAATTAGCTAGTGTAAGAAAACCCCAAATCCTCTGTCAATGCTTTAATCACAAACTATAAATACTAATAGAGGCTTAAGTCCTTCTTGAGATTATACATAATGGAGCTTTCTTTGCCCCTTATGAAGTACAATCCTTAAAAACATAACAGAAAGCAAACAGCACCCAGTATCATGTTATTATCTTCTGTTACTAATCTCGTGGCCTGGGGAAGATTTCAAGATGATCTTTCTCGTTATTTCAATCAGATTCAAGTCTTCCTGTGACCCTGTTTCTACGAGCTCCTGAATATGAATATATTTGAGTATAATCTCTACTTCCTGCTTCTGACTAACATATACCTTAGACCTATATGCTATCACTTCCTTAGACTCTATCCTTAGGATAATGAACTTAAGGTTCATTATTTTAAACGGCCTCTTTTAAAAATGTCCTCTCCTCCACTGAATAACCCAATTGCATTTTATTGACGACAATGGTAATGATTTTGTCTCTAAGTTGCATTTCCATCATACCATACTGGCTGGCCCAACTCTTAAATCTTAACTCTTAAATCATAATTCAAGAAATGATGGTTTACAAAGCTCCAACAAAAATAAAATATTTATAAATATTTTATAAAATTTAAGAAGTGAGATTCAATATATAATCACTAATTTTAAAACTTTTAATGAGACATTTGGCTTTTGGGGATCTGCTAAGTCTTTAAAAAACAGTATGCATTTTATACTTACAGGACCACTAGCTCAGACTAGCCTCATTTCAAATGCTCAACAGCCATGACAGAGGGTGGATACTATATTGAATAGCACAAGTTTAGAAGATTCCTCTGGAAGGCTAATGAGTATAGTATTCCCTGTGTTCTTCCATGGTTAGGAGAATTTTTCTATTGTCTTGATACTTACTGAGCACTTTGGCTCAATGTCAAACTCTTATTCCTTGAGTTTTCTGAAAATACTGCTTTAATATTGAATTGTTCTGCATATTGTTGTTGAAGAGTCCGAGGTCAATCTAATTTTCTTTTCTTTTACAATAACCTAATCTTTTAGCATGGAGGCCTGAAGGATTTCTTTTTTGTATTTATTTTTACCTTTGAAGTATCAAAGTTTTGCTAAACTTCCTCAAGATCAATTTTCACAAGCACATGGTGGGCACTTTCAACATATAGATTCTGGTTCTCTACTTCAGAAAAGTTCATACTCAATTAAACATGAGTTCTATTTCAATGTTTTGTTTTTCTCCTTAAGGATTCCAATTGCAGGTATGTTAGATCTTGTTGCCTACCTTTTATATTAGTCCTTTTCTCTCTGATCCTTTATTTTGTCTTCATCTGACCCATTTTCCTCAATGTGCTTCATTAAATTTTCAGTCATCTCTATTCCTCCTTGGTACCCTGTAATTTACTCTTAATTTTTAAAATGATTCTTTTTCTTCATCTTCTAGTCAACTTTTACTTCATATCTTCCTAGTATTTATCTACTCTGGCTCCAAGTTTCTGAATTTCTTATTCATATATTCTTCTGCCTTTTCATATCTATAAAGGCTTAAGGATATTTAATATGGGTCATGGTGTTCTGTTACGGGTAACTGCTTCATGGTTGGTTTAGGAGAAAAAAATTTAATAGCTAAAATGTTTCGATTCTCATATTCTGCATTTTCCTTGTAGTACCTACGTACATACATAACCTGCAATTTCCTAGGCAGTGTGTGAAAAGTAAAAGTGTTGGTCGCTCAGTCAAGTCCGACTCTCTGTGACCCCAGGGGCTGTAGCGTGCCAGGCTCTTCAGTGTGTAGTTTTTCTTTAACTAGCAATAAAAGTTGTATACAGTAAGGAAAATATTTAGGATCCATTCTCCGGTTTTTTAGTTCGAAAGCTCCTTCTTCTGAAATTAAGCCAAAGAGAGATATTAGTGTGTCTTCTAACAGCATGATTTTCTTACTTCTACAGGACACTTAAATTTCCCCATCTTGTGTCCTTTCCCTTCATCACCAAGCCTACGAGGGAGAACGATTTCATCCTCAGAAGAAGCACTCTCCTGATCTGCTGCCCAGGGTCTTGTGTTCCCTAGGAGACAAAAGTCTCCTTTTGATTTCCGAACAGCCAATGCTCTAAGTGAATCTAAGCCCAAATCTTAGGATTTTCCCACCAAGGTAAGATTTTTCTAAAAACAATTTTAATTGTAAATTACCACCCCTAGGGCTGCTGATTCAACCCCTCTTGTCTTTTCCATGTAGTCTCTGCAGTCTTCATGAACTCTAAAATGGGATCTGAAGCTGAGTAGGCCAGATACAGGTATTTATTTCTCTCTCTCCTAGTAACGTGAAGTTCTTAGTTTTCTCCAACACAGGTTATGAATATTTTATTTTATCCGATCTTTTTTGTTGATTGTGTAGGAAAATTCAGATTTAGATGGCCACCACTACTATGGGAATATCAGATCACCTTGCCTGCATCCTGAGAAATCTGTATGCAGGTCCAGAAGCAACAGTTAGAACTGGACATGGAACAATGGACAGGTTCAAAACTGGGAAAGGAGTATATCAAGGCTGCATATTGTCATCCTGCTTATTTAACTTATATGCAGAGTAAATCATGTGAAATGCCAGACTGGATGAAACACAAGCTGGAATCAAGATTGCCAGGTGAAATATCAATAACCTCAGATATACAGATGACACTACCCTTATGGCAGAAAGGTAAGAGGAACTAAAGAGTCTCTTGATGAAGGTGAAAGAGGAGAATGAAAAAGCTGGCTTAAAACTCAACATTCAAAAAACTAAGATCAAGGCATCCAGTCCCATCAATTCATGGCTAATAGATGGAGAAACACAATGGAAACAGTAACAGACTATCTTCTTTGGTTCCAAAATCACTGCAGATGGTGACTGCAGCCATGAAATTCAAAGATGCTTGCTCCTTGGAAGAAAAGCTAAGAGAAACCTAGACAGTGTATTAAAAAGCAGAGACATTACTTTGCCAACAAAGGTCAAAGCTATGGTTTTTCTAGTAGTCAAGTATGGGTGTGAGAATTGGATCATAAAGAAGGCTGAGTGCTAAAGAATTGATGCTTTTGAACTGTGGTGTTGGAGAAGACTCTTGAAAGTCCCTTGGACTGCAAGGAGATCAAACCAGTCAATGCTAAAGGAAATCAATCCTGAATATTCATTAGAAGGACTGATGTTGAAGCTCCAATACTCTGGCTACCTGATGCGAAGAGCCGACACATTAGAAGAGATCCTGATGCTGGGAAAGATTTAAGGCAGGAGGAGAAGGGGACGACAGAGGATGAGATGGCTGGATGGCATCACCGACTCAATGGATGTGAGTCTGAGTGAACTCCGGGAGATGGTGATGGACAGGGAGGCCTGGTGTGCTGCGATTCATGGGGTCGCAAAGAGTCGGACACGAATGAGCCACTGAACTGAACTGAACAGTCTCTAGTTCAGTCTCTTCTGGTTTTTCCTGTGGTCATGTATGGATGTCAGAGTTGGACTGTGAAGAAGGCTGAGCGCCAAAGAATTGATGCTTTTGAACTGTGGTGTTGGAGAAGACTCTTGAGAGTCCCTTGGACTGCAAGGACATCCAACCAGTCCATTCTGAAGGAGATCAGCCCTGGGATTTCTTTGGAAAGACTGATGCTAAAGCTGAAACTCCAGTACTTTGGCCACCTCATGCGAAGAGTTGACTCATTGGAAAAGACCTTGATGCTGGGAGGGATTGGGGGCAGGAGGAGAAGGGGACGACAGAGGATGAGATGGCTGGATGGCTTCACTGACTCGATGGACGTGAGTCTGGGTGAACTCCGGGAGTTGGTGATGGACAGGGAGGCCTGGTGTGCTGCGATTCATGGGGTCGCAAAGAGTCGGACATGACTGAATGACTGAACTGAACTGAACTCTTCAAATACTACCTTTAATAAGGGCTTCCCTGGTGGCTCAGATCGTAAAGCGTCTGCCCGCAATGCGGGAGACCCAGGGTTCAACCCCTGGGTTGAGAAAATCCCCTAGAGAAGGAAATGGCAACCCACTCTAGTATTCTTGCCTGGAAAATCCCATGGACAGAGGACCCTGGTAGGCTACCGTACATGGAGTCGCAAAGAGTCAGATATGACTGAGCAACTTCACTTTCTTTCTTTATTTAATAAAAACTGAACCCTTGGTAACTTATGATTAGCACCAGCCATAAGCCCTTATAAATGATGGACACAATAATTAAAAGAGCCACATAATACAAAAGTATGTAAAGGAGGAGACCAACATAATTCACCTTGCAAAAAAGACATACCACTCTGTGGTACATCTGATACCTTAGAGTAAAAAAGTGATATCTAGATATTACTATGAAAGAATTAAGTAAAATAAACTTTCATTTCTACTAAAACAGCAGCAATCTTTCATGATCAGTAACTGCAGATTTAATAAGGCTATTGAAAAACAGTTGATAATAAATTTCAAAGTCTTTAACTTAGGAAATAATTTTGATACATGACAATGAGTCTGTTCAACAAAATTAAAGGCATAAAGCAGACTAAAAGTAAATGACAACAGAAAATTCTTACTGTTAGAGAAGATTTATGATCTACTTGAGCAGCTTCCGTACATTATTTGATATGCTTAGGATTATAGCCTAATAGGGAACCAAAAATCAACATAATGAATAAAATAAAGAACAAGGGCTAAGAAATAACCCAAGAATTCAATACAGAGATGAATATTATGAAGTTATAAATATGGAACTAGATGCTAAATATTTCCTTCTTTAAAAACAAGTAAACTGATGTTCTTTCATAAGGTTTTCTATAGATAATAACTGCCACCAGGCAATTAAGTTAAAACACAAAGGTATATGAGGCAGTAAGACAGAGGAAAACAGTCTAATCTGTTAGGAAAAAGATGTAAAAGCTGTGTTGGTGATCATGCTGATATTGTTCTGTGATTCCCCCAACCAACAAGAACATGGTCCCCATTCTCTTACAACAGAACAGAATTTTTATTATGAATGACTGTTAATTTTGCTTATTTTGAGGCCTTTAATTTATGCTAGTAGGTTGTCCTATAAGGTGGATCAGATGTCATACTCTCTAAGGACAATTCCTGTCTTAATGTTTAGGGACAAAAATGTGGCCTGTTTTCCATATTCAAATAAGCATGAAACCGAGTACCAATACAACTTAAAAAGCATTTACGAACAATCTTCTAACTATTCCCTTAATCAAGAGAGACCAGAATAAACCAGGCTGATTTCTTTACTGGTAGCCTTTATATATTTACTAAAAACATTTGAGAGCTGAAGTATTTAGTAATAAATGAGTGACTGAATGCTTCTATATTAATTCAGATCTCAGATGTACACAAAATGCTTGCTTAAACAAAATGTTTTCAATAAAGTCTAGCAAATACTCAAATTTTCAACTTTTGTCTCTTAAGATCCTTACATATACTAGATTTAATGCCCACTCCAAATTCAAAAAAACACTCTGAAGTCATGTAAAGTGAAAATTCTAATTTCAGATTCTAATCATTTGTAAATTCCCACAATGTAAAAACGTAAAAGCATTTCTTTCCTTTCAGAAATGTCCCTTCCAATGACAGGTTCAGTTCAGTTCAGTCACTCAATCGTGTCTACTCTTTGCAACCGCATGAATTGCAGCATACCAGGCCTCCCTGTCCATCACCAACTCCTGGAGTTAACCCAAATTCATGTCCATCGAGTCGGTGATGCCATCCAGCCATCTCATCCTCTGCCGTCCCCTTCTCCTCCTGCCCCCAATCCCTCCCGGGCATCAAGGTCTTTTCCAATGAGTCAACTCGTCTCATTAGGTGGCCAAAGTATTGGAGTTTCAGCTTCAGCATCAGTCCTTCCAATGAACACGCAGGACTGGTCTCCTTTAGGATGGACTGGTTGGATCTCCTTGCAGTCCAAGGGACTCTCAAGAGTCTTCTCTAACACGACAGTTCAAAAACATCAATTCTTCAGCACTCAGCTTTCTTCACAGTCCAACTTTCACATCCATACATGACCATGGGAAAAACCATAGCCTTGATTAGACGGACCTTTGTTGGCAAAGTAATATCTCTGCTTTTAATGACAGGTTAGTAAATAATAAAATAAAACTTTTAGATTTCCATTACCCACATTACCATCTTGTACAGATAGAGAAATCATTCTTTCTTGATCAGGTGTAATACTAATGCAAACACTGATATTTTTAGTTAGAATACCTGACACTAAAGGAAGAATTATGAAACTAGAACTTCTCTGTGTAAAAAAGCCAGAATAGATTCTAACTTACATGCTTTATAATTTTACCTTTAAGAGCATAGAAGTAGCAATGGATCAAGCACTTTATTCAGAGAAGTAAGAACAACTGTATAAAATAAACATCTCACTGATATTTAAAATTTTTTTTCTTGCTTAAAAGCTAGATGTTAATTTTATAAAACATATCAACAAATATCTAAAAATACACAGCTCATGGGTTTATAAATCTCCTTCCTCTGTACTAATAATTTGAAACTACTTTTTTTAAAAAGGCAAAAATTTAAAACCATATTAAAATCTAGCTTCTGAAAACACTTTCACATTCTATAAACTCAGAAAAAAGCTGCACTTTACTCAGAATGTAGTTTTTTTAATTTTGTAAACTAAGAATTAAAATTCAAACTTTGGATTCTGCCAGAGCAAGGCAAGTAAACTTACAGGGACTGTTTCCCTATCTTTTAAATGGTGATGTATATAATACCTCATCATGGGTCTATAGGAAAGATCAGACAACAGACTGTCTGAAGTCTAGTGCTGAGCACACAGTGGGCCCTCAATCAATGATACACATTATTCGGAAGTTAAAGACAGGACATCTGCAGGAACTACCTCTTCCTATATCAAATTCTTTTGTGTCAACAGTCTCAGATGTGAAGACAATTATGAATTTTGTTACAGATTCTTAAGAAGACATATCCTTTTGTTCCCTTCCCGAAGAGTCAATGATTAAATTGGCAGTTTGTTGTTTTCATTACCACTGTGTAACTATTAGTCCTTACCATTTTATGAAATACAATTTCAAAACCATCTTCAATAAATAGGGCTAACAAATAACTCTGCAATGGGTCTGAAATTTAATCCAACACCATACACAACTGTCAGTATTTCCTGAATCTGTTCTTTAAAACACTATAAAATTTTGCTTCCTTTTTTCACTTCTCTTTATCAACTTTCTCTGGGTTTCAGTCTTTCCAGGAGAGCACTGAGCGCCCCTCGATGTATAACAAAGGACATGGAATCCCCATCCTTCAGGTACTGAATTGAATGAATGGTCCATTTGGGAAAAACTGCATGTTTCTAACACAAAGAAAAAAACTGGGCCATTTAAAATGAAGTTATAAAAAAGGAAGGCTTCAAAAAAAAAATGAATTTGAGATACTCAATTTATGTAGACTAATTACATATTATGTAAATCGACCTATATAGGCATGCGTAAAAATCAGGTCATCCTGTGGTTTTCTCTCATCTTTAAGACCAGCGCTATCCGTAAGAATCTTCTGTCATTGTGTAAATAGTTTACATCTATGATCCCCAGTAAGGTAGTCACCAACCAAACAGGGTTACTGAAAAGTTAAGAGTAAAAAACTTAATCTTTTATTAAATTTAACTATTAAATAGCCACACAAATTTACTACAATGGTGAACAAAGCCTTACACATTCTCTTTTCTTAAATTTTTTTTGATGTGGACTATTTTTAAAGTCTTTATTGAATGTGTTACAATATTGCTTGCGTTTTGTTTTTTGGCCCTTTGCCATGTGGGATCTTAGCACCCAAACCAGAATGGAACCCAAACCAGAATGGAACCCAAACCGCCTGCACTGGAAGCAAAGACAACCAACCACTGGACCACCAGGGAACTGCCTTTTTCATTGTTCCTTTTCATTACCATTGTGCCCTTTATCCAGATGGTCTCATTGAACACCTTGTTTTAAACCCCTTCTGTGATATCTCTAAGACCAGACAGCTTGACAAAACTGTAATCTCAAAAGCAAACAACTACGGAAACAGAACTTTAAAAGCCACCTTTAAAATGCACTTTTTCATGAAGACCACTGCAGTCAATTATTTTAATTTTCTAATCACAGTTTACTAAAGAAAAAAAAAAAAAAAGGCATACATCTCAGAGTGCTTCAAATTTAACTTTAACAATACAGTATATAACTTCCCTTCTGAATTATCTGTCAGCTACATAATTACTCTCAGGGTAAAATAAAGGCATAATTAAAAACAAGTAAAGCATAAACCAAAGTACAACCAAGCAGAATTAAGAGAACAAATGAAAAGTATTCTGTATCTATCTTTTCACTGTGATAATACAGAAATTAACGACTAGAAATATGATGGCTCAAATGCAACAATACAATGAATTGGTCAGTGAAGAGCTGTGTAATTTTTATCTCTAGCATTATTTACCACACCACCAAAGATCAAGAGTTACCTCAATTTTAAGCATACATTATTTTAAAGTAAAATGATTAAAAAGCTATCATAAAAAAATGTTAAGGGTTTTAAGTGCCCTCTCTGTTTCTTCCTTTTTTCATAAGCTTCCTCTCTCTCCTCTCCACATGTAAACACAGTCTTTTTTTTAAAGCACAAATGTAGGTGTTAAGAAGAAAAACAACTCTTGATGCACGTCAGTTAAGAACTGCCTCTCTCTGGGATTGGTATTAATGTCATCACTACCAATCAATTTCTCCTTTCTTCTGCCTATCAACTTGGCTTTCAGTATCCTGGGGGTGGGAAGGTAGGTAGGAGGGTGGAACAAGGAAAACAGCATCAGTATTCAAACACAGGATTCAAAAGAATTCAAACAATGTGAATGCAAGTTATTTGCTAAACTATATATAAATTTTTGAAAGTTTGCTGACTTGATTTTTTTTTTGTTTGGCATTTGAGTAAACATAAAAAAAACTTACTAAAGTGTAAAGTAAAGTGAAGTTGCTCAGTCGTGTCCGATTCTTTGCGACCCCATGTACGGTAGCCTGCCAGGCTCCTCCATCCATGGGATTTTCCAGGCAAGAATACTGGAGTGGGTTGCCATTTCCATCTCCAGGGAATCTTCCCAACCCAGGCATCAAACCCAGGTCTCCTGCACTGCAGGCAGACTCCACAGTCTGAGCCACCAGGGCACCGCCCCCCCAACCCCCACCTAAAAAAATCAACTTACTATTTTGTGTCAAAGCTTGAAGTAGACAATCCAAGCATCCTTCTAAACTATCATCAGTTCTGTCGACAGCTGTTATCTTCAGCTTCTTCAAGGTATCACTGAGATTATCTGCTTAGAGAAAAAAAGAGAAATCAGAAACCTCACTAACCATCATGTTTCACAATAAACAGTACAAAGAAGCAAAAGGCTCCCATTATGGTGAATTAATTTTCATATACATTCAAAATGGCAATGGACTATACAATTACTCATTTTTTAATAAAATTTTATCCATTTAACTCATCTAAAATAGTCATTGTATCTGTATGATACCAAGAATATTCTACAGTCATAGAACATCTTTTCAGCATTCTTATGCCTTATTTATTGTTCATGAACCAGCTATGGTTAACTGAAAAAAAACGAAAAGTCCACAAAAACTTACATAAGCTTTCCAAGTAATAATGGATTACATTTTTTTGGCTTCCTCTGTTGCATTTTAAATATATAAAATGAAAATGAAGCTTTAGAAAAGTTTCAAAATAATCTGACTTAAAATAATAAAGTTTGTTTATTATTATGGGCTTCCCTGATGGCTCAGATGGTAAATAATCTGCCTGCAATGTGGGAGACCCAAGGATGGGGAAGATCCCCTGGGGAAGGATGGGAATGGCTACCCACTCCAGTATCCTTGCTTGGAGAATTCCATGAACAGAAGCCCCTGTCTACAGGGATGCTCAATAATACAAAGCTTTTAAAAACTGCCATTTAAACACTTCAAAGTACTGCTTTAAGTCAAAAGGTGCACATTTTGGATTTTACAGCACTTGGCATGCTCAATCACTAAGTCAAGTCTGACTTTTTGCGACCCCATGCACTGTAGCCCTCCAGACTCCTCTGTCCATGGGATTTCCCAGGCAAGAATACTGGAGTGATTGCCATTTCCTCCTCCAGAGGATCTTCCAGACCCAAAGACTGAACCCGTGTCTACTGCATTGACAGGCGGGTTCTTTACCACTGAGCCACCTGGGAAGCCCTTTAAAACACTGCTCTTCTCCTAAATTATATATGGATTTCTCCAGACCATAGATTGTTAAAATTTTTTTACATATTAAAAATTATTTAGGATGCCAAGGAGTTATTAACTTTTTATTGAAGTATATTTGATGTATAATGTTATATAAATAACAGGTATAGAATACAGTGATTCACAATTTTTTAAGGTTATAATCCATTTATAGTTATTATAAAATACTTGCTATATTCCCTATATTGTACAATATACCCTTGTAGCTTATTCTCTACATCATAGTTTGTAGTACTTAATCCTTTACCCTTTTATTGCCCATGCTTTATTCTATGTATCAGTGAGTCTGTTGCTTTTTTACTGTATTTACTAGTTTGTTGTATTTTTTAAATTCCACATATAAATGATATCATACAGTATTTGTCTGACTTATTTCACTTAGCATAATACTCTCTAGGTCTACCCACCTTGTTGGAAATGGCAGAATTTCCATCCTTTTTTAATACTGGAACACTGAGACAAATAATGTGTGATATCATTTATATGTAGAATCTAAAAAATACAGCAAACTAGTAAATATAGCGAAAAAAAAAAACAGCCTCACCGATACAGAGAACAAAGCAGTGGTAACCAGTTTGGAGAAGGAAGGGGAGAGGGGCTGCTATGAACACTGGGATGAATGTATCATTTTGAATTAGTGTTTTGGTATGTATACCCAGGAGTGGAATTACAGGCTCATATGGTGGTTCTATTTTTAGAGAAATCTCCATGGTGTTTTCCGGTGGTTGCACCAATTCACATTCCTACTAACAGTATACAAGGATTCCCTTTTCTTCACATCCTCACCAGCATGTGTTACTTGCGGTCTTTCTAATGACAGCCATTCTGCCAGGTGTTAGGTGACAGCTCATTGTGGTTCTGACATATTTTCCTGATGATTAATGACGTTGAACATTTTTTAATGTGCCTAATAGTCATCTGCATGTCTTTGGAAAATATCTGTTCAGGTCTTCTGTCCATTTTTTAATCAGGTTGTTTGTTTTTTCTGATTTTCAGCTGTATGAGCTAGTTATATATTTAGGAATATTAACCCCTTATTGGTCATATTGTTAGTAAATATTTTCTCCCATTCAGTAGGCTTTTCATTTTGCTGATGCTTTCCTTTGATGCACTAATGCTTTTAAGTTTAACTAGGTCCCATTTGTTTATTTTTGCTTTATTTCCTTTGCTTTAGGAGACTGATCCAAAAAACTATTGCTACAATTTATATGAAAAGGTGTTCTGTCTATATTTTCCTCTAGGAATTTTATAACTTCTGGTCCTACATTTAGGTCTCTAATCCATTTGGAGTCAAGCTTTGCATATGGTATTAGAAAATGTTCTAACTTCATTCTTTTCCGTGGAGCTATCCAGTTTTCCCAGAACTACTTATTGAAGACACCATCTTTTCTCCATTGTATGGTCTTTCTTCCCTTGTTGTATATTAATTGGCCATAAGTGTGTCAGTTTATTTCCGGGCTTTCTATTCTCTTTCATTTATCTATGGTGCTGCCTGTGCCAGCACCATGCTGTTTTGATGACCGCAGCTTTGTAGTATAGTCTGAAGTAAAGGTGTGTCATTCCTTCAGCTCTGGTCTTTCTCAGGATAGTTTTGGCTTTTCAGGGTCTTTTGTGCTTCCATACAAATTATTAACTTATTTGTTTTAGTTCTGTGAAAAATGCCATTGGTATTTTGACAAAGATTGCGTCTGTAGATTGCCTTGGGTAGTATGGTCATTTTAACAATAGTAATTCTTTCAATCCAAGAATATTGTATATCTTCACCTGCTTGTAAAATCTCAATTTCCTTCATCAATGTCTCATAGTTTTCCAAGTACAGGTCTTTTAACTCCTCAGGTTGGTTTATTCCTACGTATTTTATTCTCTTTGATGCAACAGTAAATGGGATTATCATCATAACTTTTTTTTCTGATAGTTCATTGTTAGTACAGAAACGCAACAAATTTCTGTATAATAATTTTCTATTCTGCAACTTTACCAAATTCATTGATAAGGTGTGATAGTTTCTGGTGGTGTGTTTAGGATTTTCTGTGTATAGTATCACGTACAAAAGAGCTCTTTTTAAAATTATTTATATTGATATTTAACATACTAAAAATTAAAAATGAGACTTTTAAAGACTGACTTTAGTAATTCATTTAAAACTAATATAAAACTATTAACATAATTATATTTTTAATGAAAAATACTTCAAAACTGAGAAAACTTACTGAAGAGCAACATTGCTCTACATTTTCACAAGTCTCTATAATGTCTGCCCTATAGAAGAAAACTGGATCCTCCTATCTGCTTCTGTACTCAATCTTTTATATTTGTTGTTTTGATTGAGTAGATGAAAAAAACTCAGCCTCACACATATACACAGTTGAGAAACAGGAGAGTATTTTAACTGCATCTTCAGATAATCAATTCAGTTCAGTTGCTCAGTTGTGTCTGACTCTTTGCGAACCCATGAATAGCAGCACGCCAGGCCTCCCTGTCCATCACCAACTTCCAGAGTTCACCCAAATTCATGTGCATCGAGTTGGTAATGCCATCCAGCCATCTCATCCTCTGTCGTCCCCTTCTCCTCCTGCTTCCAATGAGTCAACTCTTCGCATGAGGTGGCCAAAGTATTAGAGTTTCAGCTTCAGCATCAGTCCTTCCAATGAACACCTTTAGGATGGACTGGTTGGATCTCCTTGCAGCCCAAGGGACTCTCAAGAGTATTCTCCAACACCACAGTTCAAAAGCATCAATTTTTCAGCACAGTCCAACTCTCACATCCATACATGACCACTGGAAAAATCATAGCCTTGACTAGACGGACCTTTGTTGGCAAAGTAATGTCTCTGCTTTTGAATATGCTATCTAGGTTGGTCATAACTTTTCTTCCAAGGAGTAAGCATCTTTTAATTTCATGGCTGCAATCACCATCTGCAGTGATTTTGGAGCCCCCCAAAATAAAGTCTGACACTGTTTCCACTGTTTTCCCAGCCATTTCCCATGAAGTGATGGGACCAGATGCCATGATCTTCGTTTTCTGAATGCTGAGCTTTAAGCCAAATTTTTCACTCTCCTCTTTCACTTTCATCAAGAGCCTTTTTAGTTCCTCTTCACTTTCTGTCATAAGGGTGGTGTCATCTGCATATCTGACGTTATTGATACTTCTCCCGGCAATCTTGATTCCAGCTTCTGCTTCTTCCAGCCCAGCATTTCTCACGATGTACTCTGCACAGAAGTTAAATAAGCAGGGTGACAATATACAGCTTTGACATACTCCTTTTCCTATTTGGACCCAGTCTGTTGTTCCATGTCCAGTTCTAACTGTTGCTTCCTGAACTGCATATAGGCTTCAGATAATGGTGGGCATTATTTGATACCATACCAAAACTTAATGAGCAGTATTTTTTAAATATTAGTTGCCATGTGAAATCTGAAACAATACAAATGAGCACTGCCAAGTTATATGAAAATCCATTGCTCTTTTGCACTCTGAAGCTTTTATACATGCAATAGATTTATCATTGATGAATGGATCATTTAAAAAATTAGGTCATGGAGACATGCATATCTTCCAAATATCAACACATTTCATTGTACTATTTCAAGATATCATATTTCTTAATATCATCACTAATCTTTTTTAAAGACTAGGTATTAGGACACTATCAAGCTGAAAGTGATACAAGTTTTCCAAAGTTCCAATTTTCTCTTAAAAATTCTTAATTTTATCACTAGGAACAGATACTGTCAATTTTTTTCTTCAGTGAGAAATTAACCTCATTCATTTGTGAGAAAATATCTACCAAATATGAAAAGCCAGTTTATCTCTCAGTTCTTAAAAAAAAAAAAAAGTTGTTCCAAGGAAAAAAAGTATCTCAGTCAGCTCACAACTCAAGAGTGCACAACTGCTTTACTTAGAGATAACTATCAGAGTTTACAATGCAATGCAAGTGTTTTATGTGTACTTCCCATTTTATCACCGTGTACTTTCAAAATGTGTATGAAAAGGTTGAAAGTTTTAAAAACATGGTCTTTTTTTTTCTGATGTGGAACATGCTAAAAATCTACACTGAATTTGTTACAACACTGCTTCTGTTTTGTGTTTTGTTTTCTTCTTTTTTATTTCTATTTTTTTGACCCTGAGCCATGGGAGATCTTAGCTCCCAGATCAGGGACTGAACCCATACTTGATACATTGGAAGGCAAAGTTTTAACTACTGGACTGCCAGGGAAGCCCACATCATGGACATTCTTAAATGAAATTGGCATTTTTTTCAACCTCAAGGATATGATAATAAAGAATATAATAACTACTAATATTGCAGTTTGCTGCTACTACTGATTAGCACACACTGAAGCACCAGCAGTCTTCAACTCCAATTACTTTTAGAACACTGTGAATGCAAATGTCAACACGGTGAAAAAGAGAAAAAAAAAATGTCTCGATACTATGCAAATAGTTTTGACATCACAGACACCCTAATAGGTTACCAAAGACCCCTGAGATTGCTGCTCTAGTATTTGAATTTCAGGCATTTTCGTACTTCAAAGTAACGTATAAATTTTAATAGAATTTTGTACATTGTCAGCTTATGATCTCGGTTCGTTTCCAAGGCAAACCACTCAGTATCACAGGAATCCAAGTCTAAACCCCAACCACTAATGCTAAAGAAGCTGAAGCTGAACAGTTCTATTAAGACCTACAAGACCTTCTGGAACCAACACCAGAAAAAGGTCCTTTTCTTCACACGGGTGTCAGTCACTTCGTTGTGTCTGACTCTTTGTGACCCCATGGACTGTAGCCCGCCAGGCTTCTCAGTCCATGGGATTTTCCAGGCAAGAATACTGGAGTGGGTTGCCATTCCCTTCTCCAGGGGATCTTCCTGACCCAGGGATCAAACTCAGGTCTCTTGCATTACAGGCAGATTCTTTACCCTCTGACTCACAAGAGAAGCCTTATCACAGGGGACTGGAATGCAAAAGCAGGAAGTCAAGAGATACCTGGAGTAACTGGCAAATTTAACCTTGGAGTACAAAATGAAGAAGGGCAAAGGCTAACAGTTTTGCCAAGAGAATGCACTGTTCATAGCAAACACACTCTTCCAACAACATGGAAGACTGCTCTACACATGGAGATCACCAAATGGTCAATACTGAAATCAGACTAATTATATTCTTCCCAGCTGAAGATGCAGAAACTCTATACAGTCAGCAAAAACAAGACCAGGAGCTGACTGTGGCTCAGATCATGAACTCAGGCATTTTCTTACTTCAAATAAGGTATAAACTTTTTTTTTTCTTTATTTCTTTTTTTAATTGGAGGCTAACTACTTTACAATATTGTGGTGGTTTTTGCCATACATTCACATGAATCAGCCATGTGTATACATGTGTTCCCCATCCTGACCCTCCCTCCCATCTCCGACCCCATCTCATCCCTCAGGGTCATCCCAGTGCGCCAGCCCTGAGCACCCTGCCTCAAATAAGGTATAAACTTTAATGGACTTACTGCAAAATTCAGACTTAAACAGAAGAAAGAAGGGAACTACTAGGCTGCTCGAGTATGACCTAGTCAAATCCCTCATGATTATCCAGTGGAAGTCACAAATAGATTCAAGGGATTAGATTTGACAGACAGAGTGCCTGAAGAACTATGGACGAAGGTTCGTAGCACTAGGAGGTGGTGATCAAAACCATCCCTAAGAAAAAGAAATGCAAAAAGGCAAAATGGTTGTCTGAGGAGGCCTTACAAATAGCTGAGAAAAGAAGACACATGAAAGGCAATGGAGAAAAGGAAAGATATGCCCATCTGAATGCAGAGCTCCAAAGAACAGCAAGGAGAGATAAGACAGCCTTCCTCAGTGATCAGTGCAAAGAAATAGAAGAAAACAACAGAATGGGAAAGACTAGAGATCGCTTCAAGAAAACCAGAGATACCAAGGGAACATTTCAAGCAAAGATGGGCACAATAAAGGACAGAAATGGTATGGACCTAACAGAAGCAGAAGATACTAAGAAGAGGTGGCAAGAATACACAGAAGAACTGTACAAAAAAGGTCTTGATGACCTGGACAACCACAATGGTGTGGTCACTCACCTACAGTCAGACATCCTGGAGTGTGAAGTCAAGTGGGCCTTAGGAAGCATCACTATGAACAAAGCTAGGGGAGGTGATGGAATTCCAGCTGAGCTATTTCAAATCCTAAAAGATGCTGCTGTTAAAGTGCTGCATTCAATATTTCAGCAAATTTGGAAAACTCAGCAGTGGCCACAGAACTGAAAAAGGTCAGTTTTCATTCCAATCCCAAGGAAGGGCAATGCCAAAGAATGTGCAAACTAATACACAATTACACTCAATTCATATACCAGAAAGTCATGCTCAAAATTCTCCAAGCTAGGCTTCAATAGTACATGAATGGAGAACTTCCAGATGTATAAGCTGGATTTAGAAAAGACAGAGGAACTGGAGATCGAATTGCCAACATCTGTTGGATCATAGAAAAAACTAGAGAAATTTCAGAAAAACATCTACTTCTGCTTCATTAACTACGTGAACGCCTTTGTGTGGATCACAGCAAACTGTGGAAAATTCTTAGAGATGGGAATACTAGATTACCTTACCTGCCTCCTGAGAAACCTGTATGCTGGTCAAGAAGCAACAGTTAGAAATGGACATGGAACAATGGACTGGTTCAAATTTGAAAAAGGAGAACATCAAGGCTGTATACTGTCAAACCTGCTTATTTAACTTATATGCAGAGCACATCATAAGAAATGCCAGACTGCATGAAGCACAAACTGGAATTAAGACTGCCAGGAGAAATATAAACAACCTCAGATATGCAGATGACACCACCCTATGGCAGAATGCTAAGAAGAACTAAAGAGCCTCTTGATGAAAGTGAAGGAGGAGAGTGAAGAAGCTGGCTTAAAATTCAACATTAAAAAAACGAAGACCATGGCATCTGGTCCCATCACTTCATACTTCATAGCAAACAGACGGGGAAAAAATGGAAAAAGTGACAGACTTTATTTTCCTGGGCTCCAAAATCACTGCGAACGGTGACTGCAGCCATGAAATTAAAAGACCTTTGCTCTGTAGAAGAAAAGCTATAACAAACCTAGACAGCATATTAAAAGCAGAGCTATCGCCTTACCAACAAAGGTCCATATAGTAAAAGCTATGGTTTTTCCAGTAGTCATGTAAGGATGTGAGAGTTGGAACATGAAGGCTGAGTTCCTAAGAATTGATACTTTCAAACTGTGCTCTTGAGAGTCCTTTGGTGTACAAGGAAATCAAACCAGTCAATGCTAAAAGAAATCAACCTTGAATACTGATTGGAAGGACTGATGCTGACACTGAAGCTCCAATACTTTGGTCATCAGATGTGAACAGCAGTCTCATTGGAAAAGACCCTGATGCTAGAAAAGATTGAGGGTAGGAGGAGAAGGAGGCAGCAGAGGATGAGATAGTTAGATGGCATCATCAGCTCAATGGACATGACTCTGAGCAAACTCAGGGAAGACAGGGAAGCCTGGCATGCTGCAGTCCATGGGGTCACAAACAGTCGGACATTACTAACTGACTAAAGAACAACAATTATTAAATAAGTGGTCATTTATTTTCCATGCTAACACAGGAAAAAGTAAACTTAAAAATATATGTTATATAATACAAACATGTTCCAGTGATGCCTCATACAACTTGTGGCTAACCTAATCATCCCAAATAAACTTTATTAAAAATTTCAGCGTATCAATTCACAACCACTGTTACTACTTATTTTCTTAAGAGAGCTCAAATAGCTTAAGAAATTGATTTTTTTTTCCCTAAAGGAAAAGAAAACTATGTCCATATGTATGTCTTCTGTTAACTAAAAACTCATAGGGAATCATATCTCAGATATACTTGTTCAATCTTAGTATGTAGCTATTAGGTTAATTTTTCTGAAATAAAGTATGAATAAGATACAATATCTAAGTTGATATTACTAAAAGTAACAGTTACCACAAAACTGAGGAAAAAAACAAGATACCCTGTTAGTCAAATTATAATAATCCAACAAAACTATTAGTCAACAAGTAATAAAAGTAGTTAAGACTTATTTAGTACTATGTGTATAGACATCTGGACCTGTTTTACTTCTTTCTTTTCCTTGATTCCATCCCCAATGCTCCCTGCATGACATCCCCTTCTCATTAAGTCTCAGCCTAACTGTCACCACCCCAGAGACCATCCGTGCTCATCTAAATCTTCTCTTCCTCAACCCTCCAGGGTCATTTTCCATCACTGCATCCAGCCTTCACAGCTGCTCCCCTACTATATTGTATGGGGCACCTTGTCAATTACAGTCATTGCATTATACCTATTTCTCGGCACAAAAAGGCAGCCAGTCAGTATTTGTTAAATTTACTCAGTGCATAAAGGAACGCATTCCTTACTTGCAGAAAGCTGTCTAGCTGCTGTCCTCTGTAACACCCACTTATGAGCCAAAGTATACCAACGGGGAAGGGAAGGTATTCAATAAATGTTACCTGTTAAATATGCATTCCATATTATCAGAAATATAAATCAGGATGTTATATTTTAATATAGAGAGATACTAATGAAGCCAATTTAAGTACTTAAGGATATAAAATATATAACTAAAAACTACATACATTTTTAAAAAGATTTCTACTCAATTAAAAAAACCATTCAGTCTCTCCATAGAAATAATTATATATGTAATGATGTGAGATTTCTTGAGGAAAAGTTCACTAAATTCTTCATCCAGAGACAGTCAAAGCTGTCAACAGAATTATTACAAATTTAATGTATCTTTTAAGCATTTAAAGGTCCGTCTGGTCAAGGCTATGGTTTTTCCAGTGGTCATGTATGGATGTGAGAGTTGGACTGTGAAGAAAGCTGAGCGCCGAAGAATTGATGCTTTTGAACTGTGGTGTTGGAGAAGACTCTTGAGAGTCCCTTGGACTGCAAGGAGATCCAACCAGTCCATTCTAAAGGAGATCAGTCCTGGGTGTTCATTGGAAGGACTGATGCTAAAGCTGAAACTCCAATACTTTGGCCACGTGATGCGAAGAGCTGACTCACTGGAAAAGACCCTGATGCTGACAGGGATTGGGGGCAGGAGGAGAAGGGGACGACAGAGGATGAGATGGCTGGATGGCATCACCAACTCGATGGACAGGAGTTTGGGTAAACTCCGGGAGTTGGTGATAGACAGGGAGGCCTGGTGTGCTGCGATTCATGGGGTTGCAAAGAGTTGGACACGACTGAGAGACTGAACTGAACTTAAGCATTTTAAATGAATTAAGAGGCTACTACTTAAAAAACTCTTGCCTTGAGTCCGTTTAAAAAGTGTTAGAACGTTGATATCTTGATGGGAATAGTGATTACGTAAGTATGTACATTTGTCACAGCTCAAACTGTACACTTAAAATCTGTGCATTTTAGTTTGCGTGAATTATACCTCATTAAAAGAGCATACTGGAAAATAAAATGAGGCAGTAACCCCTTTTCCACTGGTCTCAAGCTTCCTTACTAGGAATTTCTATTACAGTGACACTTCTGCCTCCTCACTCGGCATCTGCCACCTCCATTATCCAGGAGAGGAATGATTTATTTCACTAATAAGATGAAAGAGAAGAACTAGGTATGCATAGCTCAGCCCCTTTTGGGCTCCTGATCTTTTAGCAGAAGGGGCAAGAATTCTGTTTCTCCCTCTCTTTGGCTGTCCAGCGCACCAGTAACAAGCTTATTAGTAAACATATCTAAGTCAGCCCTGAAGTATTAGCTGTTACTTTGTGACTACGCAAATAAGCCCTGTCCTTCACTCTAGACTTTATCAATTTTAAAGCAGTTATTTTGAATTCCACCAGAGAATTCATCTGCTTATATCGCCAATGATTCTGAACTTGGGCAGGGATGCTATGCTAAGTTGCTTCAGTCATGTCCAACTCTTTGCAACCCCATGGACCATAGCCCGCCAGACTCCTAAGTCCATGGGATACTCTAGGGAAGAATACTGGTGTGGGCTGCCAACAGAGGGTATTATTTTTGGACTCCCTCAAACTATGACAGTACATCTCAGTAGTGAATCCTTACCATCTGAATTTTTTGTGCATACATCCATATTTCTGTATTTTACATTTACTAATGATTTAAGACAGGCTTCCATGGTGGCTCAGTCAGTAAAGAATCTGCCCTCAATGCAGAGGACCCTGTTTTGATCCCTAGGTCAGGAAGATCCCCTGGAGAAGAAAATGGCAACCCACTCCATTATTCTTGCCTGGAGAATCCCACGGACAGAGAAGCCTGGTGGGCTACAGTTCATGGGGTCACAAAGAGTTGGACATGATTTAGTGACTAAACCACCACCAGATTTAAGGCACTGAAAACTGAAAACTTCTAAGCTTCTGGCTGGTGGGGAGGGCATGTTCTAATAGAAAATTTCTAAGCTCCTGGCTGGTGGGGAGGGCAGGGGCAATAAGTAGAGCAGGCTAATTTGCATGAAAAGTTCTAGTATTAAGCAGTATTAACAACTAAAATGAATTTTTTTTCTTAAAAGAATAATTTCTTATATGACAGCATATGGTCTAGCTTATCTTATGAAAGAAAATACGACATCTTCAAAGAGTTAAAGGAAAACTGACTTTGGTCATTAATTCTGTGTCTCCTACTTCTTAACCACTCAATCACTCTTAAAACCACAATCTAATGAAGTACTCTAAAACTAAAATTAGTCTGGCAAAAGTCTTAAATGATATCTTGACAAATCCAATGGACTTTTCTTGACTCTCTTATTTAATATCCTTGCAACAAGACTCTTTCTCCTCCACTTACTTCAAAACACCAGTGTCTCTGAACATTTGTTCTTGGTCTTCTTCTTCTCTACCTGCCCATTAATGTTAGTGTGACCTTGGTTTTGCCCAGAGTCCTCTTCTCTCTCTGGATAACAGACATGTTCACCAGAGAATTAGAAAGGGATGCTGATCAGTAACAAAAATACCCAAATAATTCAATCAAAAGATGGGCAGGAGACTTAGACATGTCTCCAAAGACATACAGATAGCCAACAGACATAACAGATACATGAAAAGATGCTAAACAATGCTGATTATTAGAGAAGTGCAAATCAAAATACAATGGTTACCACATGATTCAGCAATCCCACTTAGCATATGTATGTTTTTTAATTAGAGCCTTCATTTTTTCCAGATATACGCCTAGGAGTAGGATTCCTGGATCATGTGATAGTGACCTATACAGGAACAGAATCTAAAAAAGTATGGATACATATCTATATAACTATATATATATACACATATATATAAAAGAATGGGAAAAAATATACATATATACAGTCACTAAGTCACGTTCCACTCTTGCAACCCCATGGACGGTAGCCCCTCAGGCTCCTCGGTCCATGGGATTTCCCAGGCAAGAATACTGGAGTGGGCTGCCATTTCCTCCTCCAGGGGATCTTCCCAACCCAAGGATCGAATCTGCGTCTCTTGCACTGGCAGGTGGATTCTTTACCACTGAGCTATCAGGGAAGCCCACAATGGAATATTAATCAGCCATTAAAAGAATAATGTTCTGCCATTTGCAACAATGGATGGACCTAGAGATTATCATACTAAGTGAAATCAGACAAAGACAAATATTATATGTTATCACTTATACATGGAATCTAGAGGAAGACAAATATTGTATGTCATCACTTATATGGGGAATCTAAAAATTAGTACAAATGAACTTATTTACAGAAGAGAAACAGACTCACAGACATGGAAAACAAACACGGTTACCAAAGTGGCAGGGAGGTATAAACTGGGAGTATGAAATTAACAGACCCCCACTACTACATATAAACAACAAGGATTAACTGCATAGCATAAGAAACTATATTCAATATATTGTAACAAACTATAATGGAAAAAAATAGAAAAAGAATATAGATATATGCATATATGTATAGCTTAATCACTTTTCTGTACACCTGAAACTAACACAATACAGCAAATCAACTATACTTCAAAAAAATTATTAAAAAAATAAATACATAAAATGTTATGCTGGCTCTCTTTCTGTCCTTCCTTCCTTTACCCAGCTCAACAGATAACTTCCTTTATCTATCCAGCTATCTACCTATCAATGTAAAAAACTGCCACTTTTTAGGCCTTGTTATATTTGGATAAAATATGACTGTAACTTTTGTTAACCATGATCAGCAAGCTAGCTCTCATTTCAGGTGTTTCCTCTTAGAAGCCCTTGTTAAGGATATTAAGACATAAAGACATGAACACAGCTATGCTTCCAGCTAGAACTTTTAAAACAACCTTGTCCAGTCTTTTCTAATCATATATACCATTAAGCACCAAAGGCTCTTTATGCTCCAATTTCTCATCTATTAGATAGAAAGTCAATTTACTGCAATGGAAGTGTTTTAGTAAGACCTAATATTTTACAGCTATCAGTTTCTCTTTTCTTAATATCTATTAAAAAAAAAAAAGATGAGAAAGGTAGGGCTATTTTTAAATAACTGGACTACAGAAGTGCTTAAGATAATCACTATCAAAGAATATACTGTGTAAAATAGCTTGTCTCAAAACGAGACAGTGTCATATTAGGATAGGAAGTCCTGAAATTCTTTTTTCTTAAAAGAGAACAACAACCACTGTTTATTTCTAATATAATAATATAAAGTAAAGCACTGTGCAACATTTGCTTTATAGTCAACCTGAAGAGTGGGGTTGATGGTCAGAACAGTTGACGGTAGAGAAGACATACCGTTCATTTTTAACAAATTTGTATTTTCCAAGTATTATTCCCTAATTAAATACCTGAATGCTGAAAGCACTATTTCATATGCAAGGATATTAATATTTAGTCACAAAATAGATCCAAAAGGGAATTATTTTAGGACCCAGAATTATTCAGCTTTTAGTATTATGTTCATTTTTTCTTTCTGAATCACATTAATCCAAAACTTGTTTTTTTTAATTGACGTATAGTTGATTTACAATGTTTCAGATGTACAATAAAGTGATTGGGAGATATGTGTATATATATATGAAAAAGTGTGTGTATGTATACATATACACACTGTTTTTCAGATTCTTTTCCATTATAGGTTATCACAAGATACTGAATACAGTTCCCTGTGCTATACAGTGTTTTAATATTTCATATATAGTAGTGTGCATCTGGTAGTCCCAAATCACTGATTTATTCTTCCTCCTCTTTCCCCTTTAGTATATGCAACCTTTTCTGCTTGTTTGAGTCTATTTGTCTTGTAAATAAGTTCCTTGGCAATGTCAGATATAGAATCATGCAGAGGGTAAAAAAAAACCCAAAAACCCTGAAAGGGGAAGTGGAAGACGAGAGTGAGAACCGCAGGCAAGAAAACACAACCCCTTCCCTGATTGCTGCTGGGCATAACCAATCAGGCAAACACTGGTACCATCCCCTATTTTGCAGTGAGCATAACCAATCTTACTCCAGGCGGAGGAAACAGAAAGTACAAAAAGAGAAGCCAAGAAGGTCCCGTGTGCTTCTGTAGGGGTCTGCCTGCTCCTCTGTCTCAGGAGTCTGCTGCCTGCTTGAGCTGTAACTAGTCTGTCATTAAGAATACTGCCTGCTTAATAAAATCCTGTCTGTTTGAGCTACAAGTTCTCCAGTCATTCTAAATCTTTGTTACGAGCAGACAAGAACTGAGTGAGAGAAATAAACCAAACTGACAGTATCACTTTTTTAGATTCCAAATGTAAATCATGAAATTCTTTGTGCTATTCAGGGTAGCATAATTTTAAGAGTTTATCTTCTCTACAGAGGTTATCTAGAAATAATACCTTTAGCTTCAAGGTCACTGGATGTAAATAAAAATATAGCGTATATTTTTAAATGTTAATTCAATCATCTTACTATATAGTAGTGGATGGATGGACAGACTGAGAGATAGGTATTTATCTCTCTGGACAACACTATCACTATTGATGACGAATGCTGCTAACCGGGTTTGTGAAAGTTCAAGATCTATTTGTTTATGCTCCAAATTCAAATGCCTCTCAATATTTTCTAAATGTACAGTCTATTTTCTAAATATACAGTAATAGCAACACTCTTATGAGAGAGATTAAGTAATTCTTGAGAATGAAGAGAATATAATCTTCATGTACACAGGAAGTGGCAAGGCTTTACCATATCATTATTACACCAAAAAAAAATTTTTTTTTTTGTACAAACAAGCTTCTGAAGCACTTAGAATATAGCTAATGCATGCCTGGAAGAATTTCATATTCATTTCAAAATGAATGGCATTAAGTCAGTCTAGGGCAAGTGGCTTCAGTTCAGTTCAGTTCAGTCACTCAGTCATGTCCGACTCTTTGCGACCCCATGAATCACAGCATGCCAGGCCTCCCTGTCCATCAGCAACTCCTGGAGTTCACTCAAACTCACGTCCATCGAGTCGGTGATGCCATCCAGCCATCTCATCCTCTGTCGTCCCCTTCTCCTCCTGCCCTCAATCCCTCCCAGCATCAGGGTCTTTTCCAATGAGTCAACTCTTCGCATAACATGGCCAAAGTACCAGAGTTTTAGCTTCAGCATCAGTCCTTCCAATGAACACCAGGACTGATCTCCTTTAGAATGGACTGGTTGGATCTCCTTGCAGTCCAAGGGACTCTCGAGAGTCTTCTCCAACACCACAGTTCAAAAACATCAATTCTTCAGCACTCAGCTTTCTTCACAGTCCAACTCTCACATCCATACATGACCACTGAAAAAACCATAGCCTTGACTAGACGGACCTTTGTTGGCAAAGTAATGTCTCTGCTTTTGAATATGCTATCTAGGTTGGTCATAACTTTTCTTCCAAGGAGTAAGTGTCTTTTAATTTCATGGCTGCAATCACCATCTGCAGTGATTTTGGAGCCCCAAAAATAAAGTCTGACACTGTTTCCACTGTTTCCCAATTATTTCCCATGAAGTGATGGGACCGGATGCCATGATCTTAGTTTTCTGAATGTTGAGCTTTAAGCCAACTTTTTTACTCTCCTCTTTCACTTTCATCAAGAGGCTTTTTAGTTCCTCTTCATTTTCTGCCATAAGGGTGGTGTCATCTGCATATCTGATGTTATTGATATTTCTCCCGGCAATCTTGATTCCAGCTTGTGCTTCTTCCAGCCCAGCGTTTCTCATGATGTACTCTGCATAGAAGTTAAAGAAGCAGGGTGACAATACACAGCCTTGACGTACTTCTTTTCCTATTTGGAACCAGTCTGTTGTTCCATGTCCAGTTCTAACCGTTGCTTCCTGACTTGCATACAGGTTTCTCAAGAGGCAGGTCAGGTGGTCTGGTATTGCCATCTCTTTCAGAATTTTCCACAATTTATTGTGATCCACACAGTCAAAGGCTTTGGCATAGTCAATAAAGCAGAAATAGATGTTTTTCTGGAACTCTCTTGCTTTTTTGATGATCCAGCAAGTGGCTTAGGGAGCTGGAAATAGTAACAATGTCTCTTGAATATTTTATTTCACTTATCTAAAGCGTTTACTATCTGACAAAATTAAAGTATTTTATAAGTTTTTCTAGTAAAGTAGGAAGAAATCATTGTTTTTTACTAGTGTGACAATGGAAAGTAATGTATTAAAATTCATAGTATTTTCAGCTTTTGTAAATTGTAACTCAGTTTCTTGTTATTTTGCTTAATGTATCTTTATAGATTAAGTCCTGAGCCAAGTCTAAAACCCAGAACCTTCTAACAAATTAGTGTTTTGTGTCTTCCATTAAATTATACTATGTGTGAGGAAATAAAAAACCTTTAAAGTATATTTGCTTCCTTATTTCTTTTAATCCATTTCTGCTAGTTGAAAACTCAAAAACTAACAGAGGACTTAAGTTCCCTCTGGTTATTATCGCTCCTCCTTTACAAATACATCTTAGATTCTGTAACTTTCTTATTAACACTAAAATTAGTATGTTGAGATTGTTTCTGAGTCTTATGAAACCTGGGTCAAACTTCTCAATTTCTATTCACCTGGCTAAAGACCTCAGAAATATGATCTTCTCAAAGCATATCACTATTCTTTCAAAAGTATTCAGCCATTAATAATTACCTAAAGTTCAGAATACCTTACATCAAAGCCAAGAGCCTCAGCTAATATTATGCCCTTATCTCTTATTTCTTTCTCACACAACATTATATATGTCAGTCCCACTACATTACCGGCTTTTTTGCAGGCATACACCCATTTTTATAACTGTGCTTATTAAATTCTCCCCACCGTTCTGTGCATTCTCCATCTGCAGAATGACTACTTATACTTACTCCGCAGAGTCAACTAATATTCAATTCTGCTGTGAGATATTCTATATTCTTGCAATCAGATCAAGCCCTTCCTTTTCTAGGCTCCCATATTTTGTTCATAACCTCAATGATGGCACTGAGGTCACTGTTTTCTATACTGCCATTGTTTCACTGTAACAAGCAACTCATGGACAAAGATGGCAGCATATTTTAATGATCAGTAGCCTCTGGAGTCAGTTCATCTGGGTTCAAATATTAGTTCTACCACTTAAATTGTACAAATTACACAAGCTTATTTTGTTTTCTCATATATAAAATGTAGATGACAATAATAAGTAACACATAATAATAATGTGCTGTGCTTAGTCACTCAGTCGTGTATGACAATCTTTGCGACCCCACGGACTGTAGCCTGCCAGCCTCCTCTGTCCATGGGGTTTCTTCAGGCAAGAATACCGGAGTGGGTTGCCACGCCCTCCTCCAGGGATAATAACAATAATATAATGTGTACTAGGGCTTATTGTAAGAGCATTATGCAATCCTTGCAACACTGTGATGAGTGTTATTATTATAATAATAATATATAGTATAATATAATAACAACAACACTCACCAGAGTGTTGTGAGGATTAAGTGAAGTTATGCATAATGCTCTTACAATAGGCCCCAGCACACATTAAACAATCAACCACTGTTGATGACTGTTGATGTAATAATTAATAACTGTCAAAGTTGTACTACTCATTACACCCACCATGCTGTCTCTCAGACAGTAAGCATTCAGTGAACAATGGCTGCACAGAATTTAACGGCACCCACCAGATGTGACCCATCAAATGAACTATTTTCAATTTGCTTTTTCAATGTTATTTAATGTTTTATACATGCACAGAAAGCTTAATTAAAATGCATAAATGTGATAATATCGTCTCTTTTTTGCCTGGTCTTCCTTGCCCCCATATCAACCTCTCTATTTACATGTCAGTAACCTAAGTTTTTTAAGCTTTCACTTTTTTTTTTTTTAACAACCTTTACAGAATCATGTATAAATATATACAGTAAATTTGGGAAGCTTTGTTCACTAAAATGGGATTATACTACACACACTTTTTTGCATCTTGTTTTTCTCACTCAATAACTCATAAATTACTCTAAGCCAATCTGGACAGTTCTAACTCATGTTTCTAAATAACTTAGTACAGATATAGAGCACAATTTAGTCAATCATTCCTGTATACATTTCACTTTCTTCTGCTGTGTTTCATTTTGGTCACTGGTACCACTAATGCAAATAAGCATCGCTGGACATGTACAGAGTACTTTTGGTTTTATAGGATAGCCTCTCAGGTTGGAATTGCTGATATTTTAATTTAAAATGCGGCTGCCCTGGTAGCTGAGACAGTAAAGAATCTAAATGCTGCAAACAGCTGTCCAAAAAGGATGAAAGATCTCACTTTTCTTACAGCTATGTGTTGACAGTATTCTTTTTCCAGTAATCTGGCTAATAATAAATACTGGTATCTATTTCTTGATGGTCTGATGGCTTTAGAGTAATACGTAGTTGTTATTTTAATTTGTGTTAATTTAACCACTATAAGGGCTTCCCTGATAGCTCAGTTGGTAAAGAATTCTCCTGCAATGCAGGAGACCCTGGTTCGATTCCTAGGTCGAGAAGATCCCCTGGAGACAGGATAGGCTACCCACTGCAATATTCTTGGGCTTCCTTTGTGGCTCAGCTGGTAAGGAATACACCTGCAAAGCAGGAGACCTAGGTTCGATCCCTGGGTTGGGAAGATCCCCTGGAGAAGAGAATGGCCACCCACTCCAGTATTCTGGCCTGGAGAATTCCATGGACTGTATAGTCCATAGGTTCACAAAGAGTCTGACACAACTGAGCAACTTTCACTTTACTTCAACCACTATAAATGTCAGCATCTTTTCATGTTTGTTGGCCACCAAATTGCTTTCCTGTAAAATGCTTATTGATGCTGTGATCACTCACCTAGAGCCGGACATCCTGGGATGTGAAATCAAGTGGGCCTTAGGAAGCATTACTACGAACAAAGCTAGTGGAGGTGATGGAATTCCAATGAGTTATTTCAAATCCTGAAAGATGATGCTGTAAAAGTGCTGCATTCAATATGACAGCAAATTTGGAAAACTCAGCAGTGGCCACAGGACTGGAAAAGATCAGTTTTCATTCCAATCCCAAAGAAAGGCAATGCCAAAGAATGGCAATGCCAAAGAATGCTCAAACCACCGAACAACTGCACCCATCTCACACGCTAGTAAAGTGATGCTTAAAATTCTCCAAGCCAGGCTTCAGCAATACATGAACTGGGAACTTCCAGATGTTCAAGCTGGTTTTAGAAAAGGCAGAGGAACCAGAGATCAAATTGCCAACATCCGATGGATCATCAAAAAACCGAGAGAGTTCCAGAAAAACATCTATTTCTGCTTTATTAACTATGCCAAAGCCTTTGACTGTGTGGATCACAATAAACTGGAAAATTCTTCAAGAGATGGGAATACCAGACCACCTGACCTGCCTCTTGAGAAACCTATATGCAGGTCAGGAATCAACAGTTAGAATTGGACATGGAACAACAGACTGGTTCTAAATAGGAAAAGGAGTACGTCAAGGCTGTATATTGTCACCCTCTTTAACTTCTATGCAGAGTACATCATGAGAAATGCTGGGCTGGAAGAAGCACAAGCTGGAATCAAAATTGCCGGGAGAAATATCAATAACCTCAGATATGCAGATATCACCACCCTTATGACAGAAAGTGAAGAGGAACTAAAGAGCCTCTTGATGAAAGTGAAAGAGCAGAGTGAAAAAGTTGGCTTAAAGCTCAACATTCAGAAAACTAAGATCATGGCATCCGGTCCCATCACGCAAATAGATGGAGAAACAGTGGAAACAGTGGCTGAGTTTATTTTTCTGGGCTCCAAAATCACTGCAGATGATGACTGCAGCCATGAAATTATAAGACAGTTACTTCTTGGAAGGAAAGTTACGACCAACCTAGATAGCATATTAAAAAGCAGGGACATTACTTTGTCAACAAAGGTCCGCCTAGTCAAGGCTATGGTTTTTCCAGTGGTCATGTATGGATGTGAGATTTGGACTATAAAGAAAGCTGAGCACCAAAGAATTGACGCTTTGAACTGTGTTGTTAAGAGAACACTCTTGAGAGTCCCTTGGACTGCAAGATCCAGTCCTGGGTGTTCACTGGAAGGACTGATGTTGAAGCTAAAACTCCAATACTTTGACCACCTGATGCGAAGAGCTGACTCATTGGAAAAGACTCTGATGCTGGGAAAGATGAGGGCAGGAGAAGAAGGGGACAACAGAGGATAAGATGGTTGGATGGCATCACTGACTAAACGGACATGGGTTTGTGTAAACTCCGGGAGTTGGTGATGGACAGGGAGGCCTGGTGTGCTGCAGTTCATGGGGTCACAAAGAGTCGGACACGACTGAGCGACTGAACTGAAGTGAAAATGCTTATTCACATCCATCTCCTAGTGTTCAAATAGGTTTGCCAGTGTTGCTGTTATTGTACAGTACAAACATTAACCTTTTGTCTGTAATCCATTTAACTTTGTTTCTCCAAACCTATTACTATTCCACTAAAATTGTTTATGTATTTTTTCCTAATTTCCTTTTATAGCATCTGGATTTCCAGCCATGGTTAAGAAACTCTTGGGCTTCCAGCAAATGCCTCAATTTTCTTACATTATTATGATTCTTTTAGCTTTCGTTTAAGGCTTTCACAGGAATTCACTTTTACATATGGCACATTATTGTATCAGGAGTAGTTTTAATACTCCATCCTTTTCCCGTGGAATTAAACTACCATCTTTGTCTCTTTATACAGAAATGTATTTTCTGAAGTCTCTCTTTTCAGTGACCTTTGTCTATTCTTATACCAACATCATATCTATGTAATCAATCACACTGGCTCTATCTAATATTCTGATTATCTGGTTAAGCTAGTACTACCACTATGTTCTTTCTCAGCTAGTTTGCCTATTGACTAGTCTCTCAAATTTTTTCCTTCTATAAGAGCTTTAAGATCATTTCATCTCATCATTCCAAAGTGATGAATGAATAAAAACCCTCCTGGGATTATAACTGGAATTATATTAAATTCATATCTTAACTGGGATAATTTGCATTCTTAACACTATGAAGTCTTCTCTTAAATATATGTATTTGATTTTATTCTGATCTTGTTTTTGGTGTCTCAGTAAAATGTTCCACTTTTATGTAGATTTTATAATTTATTCAGTCCATTTGAACATATTTAAAAATTATGTTATTTGTGAGAACTCAATAATTTTTCCCAATATCACATGTAGGTATTTATGCCTAGGGCAAGAAAGAGCTACTTTGTATAATTATTACATAATCAACTAAATTCTCTTATTAAAAAACAGCACTTTTTAGTTTCCTGAGTTTTCTATATATACTTTTACATGATTAGTAAAAACAAATCATGTTATTGCTTCTTTTCTAATGCTTAGACCCATTTCTAAGACAAGATCAAAGGAGAAAATAGTTGTAAACTCGACTAACTCATGGCCAACTAAGTTAATTTCTTTACGTTAAAATGCAATATAGAAAACTTTCTGTCCTGCTCTTAAAACCACTGCATCCTCCTTGACTCTCTGAAAGTGAGATACACTCACATAAACATACATACCTAACAAGACAGGGACTTATTTCTTGGCAAGTTAAAAAAGGCTTAGTAAAAAAGTTCATGACTCAGTCACTACTGTTAATACTACAGAATCCTGGGGGGTCAAAACATCAACTGGCAGGGGGAACATCTGAGAATATAGGAAAAGATTTAAAATGTAATCATTCATTATTATCTTCATAATTATTGTTTGGTCACAGAATAAAGAATTTAAAAATTAAAGTGAATATAAAGCTAATGTAAATAGGCCATTTTCTTTAGTTTCCAAGACTAAGTTCCATAGAAGCGGTCTGACAGGAATCTACCTATTTAGTGAATACTAAACTTGATTTGAAAAAGAGATACTTGAGTAAAAATGTAACAGTTCAAAGTGTATGTGTTGCAGTATTTACTTTCAATAGCAATTCAGGCAACACTTGGGAGAAATAGAAATATTTGTAATATTTAGAGTGAAACAAATGAAGGCTAGAAACTGTTCCACTTAATGAAAGAACTCCTAATTTCTACCTTAATTCATTAATCACTTTAACATGTAATCATACCTCTTTATACACATGGGTTCTCTCCCAAAATGCTTCTCCAGACTGCAATGACATGGTAACTCTGTGTCCATTTGCCAGTTACCCACACATCCATCTGCTGGATATGCCTCCTTCATTCCACAAGATGATTATAACAGCACATCTCACATTACTTCCTTCCTCATTTGAAATTACTAACTTCAGAGTTAATAAAAATGTAAGATCTTAGATGAATTTGATTAATCTCTTCTATATGTCAACAGTTTGAACTACATGCTAAGTAGATAAATTTCAAAATTTAAATTAAGTTCATAAATCTATTTAAGAAATCATTTTTGTACAGTATTATACTGTTCTATTTCTTCTGTATTTTTCACTTTGCTAGTTTTATAGTCCTAGGTTCATAGAACCCTTTTAGTTTATTTCTACTACTTGATGGAAATTCTTTTTTTTTTTTTTTATTTTTAAAATTAAAAAAATTTCAGGTATACACGCGCTCCCCATCCTGAACCCTCCTCCCTCCCCCCTCCCCATACCATCCCCCGGGCCGTCCCAGCGCACCAGCCCCAAGCATCCAGCATCGTGCACTGAAATTCTTATACAACAGATTCTTTAAGGATACTCACACGACTCTCCTCACACAACTCTCCTATAGTAGAAACTTAAATTTTGAAAACCTATTTTACTGAGTTACTTGCACTTGCATTTTTTATTGCAGATTAATGGTATAAACTGCCATGACTAAGAAACATTTTTATTAAGATGTTACACCAAAAAAATTGACTACATTTCACTGTAAGTTTTCTTCTCTATTTCAGAAATTAGATAAACTTTTTGAGCCACTCACTTGTCATGTATTCTTAAACAGAGTTAAAACCTTTTTTAGTTTGAACCTGTAACACTGCAGTCTTAGTAACATGTCGTGTTTGATTAGAGGGTTAAGAATCTGATTGATAACCTTCACAACTACAATATTAAACCATAATGCATAAGAGCAAGGTACAGTGGTACAGTTTGTAAAATTGTATTTCCCACAATGCCAAAAGACCTTTTCACTGAGAGTTCAAGAATCATCTCACTGGTTTATAGTTGTCAAATATAGCTTTAGCAGATAATGACATTAGCTTTTCTTTTTTATTTAGAGAATGACTTATGTTGAGATTCAGGATTAATTAATTCTTTGACCCAAACTGACCAAGAAAAACACCAGGGTAATTTCCTCTCCTCAACAATCCCCTAACAGAAAGATTTAAAATACTACCATGCTAAATAGTCATCAACACCCAGGATATAGTAAACCAACTTAGAAAATCAATGTGGATAAATCTACGAATCATGTGTCAAAGAATTTTAAAGATACCCATCACTTCATGGGAAATAGATGGGGAAACAATGTCAGACTTTATTTTTTTGGGCTCCATAATCACTGCAGATGGTGACTGCAGCCATGATATTAAAAGACGCTTACTCCTTGGAAGAAAAGTTATGACCAACCTAGATAGCATATTCAAAAGCAGAGACATTACTTTGCCAACAGAGGTCCGTCTAGTCAAGGCTATGGTTTCTCCAGTGGTCATGTATGGATGTGAGAGTTGGACTGTGAAGAAGGCTGAGTGCCGAAGAATTGATGCTTTTGAACTGTGGTGTTGGAGAAGACTCTTGAGAGTCCCTTGGACTGCAAGGAGATCCAACCAGTCCATTCTGAAGGAGATCAGCCCTGAGATTTCTTTGGAAGGAATGATGCTAAAGCTGAAACTCCAGTACTTTGGCCATCTCATGTGAAGAGTTGACTCATTGGAAAAGACTCTGATGCTGGGAGGAATTGGGGGCAGGAGAAGAAGGGGATGACAGAGGATGAGATGGCTGGATGGTATCACTGACTCGATGGACGTGAGTCTGGGTGAAGTCCGAGAGTTGGTGATAGACAGGGAGGTCTGGCGTGCTGCAATTCATGGGGTCACAGAGTCGGACACGACTGAGCAACTGAACTGAACTGAAATGAAGAATTATACTAAAACAATACTGGTGAAACTGCCTCATCTGTCGTTACAAACTGCTTCTACGTACAACAATGGGAATGATCTCTACACACAAGAGTTCCAGGAGAAGCTGGAGAGTGGAAACTATGTACCTTTAAACTTCACTTCTGTAAGCTAATTGAGTCCATAACAAAAGAGAAACTCTCTAAACATAAAAAGTAACTACTTGAAATGTATTTGCCCTGTTCCAGCTCTCTATACCTGGGGTGTGCCTGCAAACCAAGTCCTCACAATATCAGCATTCTATCGCCAGGATTCTTTGGAATAATGTTTTATCAGTTTACTTTATTATCCTCTATTTCCCTGTTTCTCAGGCCCTGTTTATCTTCAGGCTTTCATACTCTATGTAGTCCCTTAGAATAGTACATTGATCTTGGTCTTAATATCTTAGCTGTGACCTTTACCCCTCCAGGACACTACTCAAGTGTCTGCCGATAATGCTTCCGCTCCTGCATTTAGATTCAAGAGTAAAAGACAACCCGCCTCCAAGCTCTGCCCTGGATGGTAGGACATGCCTGACAAGGGTAGGGGAGGAAGACCAAACAAGAGACAGATAATATAATTTCAATAAGAGGAAATCCTACAATAAACCAAAGTGTTTGGGGGCTATCTACTTACACTTTCAAACAGTCTTGCACAATAGCTTCACTAGAACATACTTAAAGCTATGACTAATCAATTATGAAAGAGAAAGAATACCCTGCTTTAAATGCTTTGTAATAATAGAGAACTAGATTAAAGATTGACATAAAAGACCTACATAAATGGAACTTTCTTTAGCTAGAGAATAAAGAAGTACTTCATTAAGAGTGGCACAAAGCAAACAGTCTTATTTCATAACTGAATAAATACAAGGAAGAGATAATATACACTGAAATTTATAAACTCTTAGGCAATAACTTTTCTGGGTAATAAAATGTCAACCAGAGAAAAAAGATATATAAACAAGGAGTTGTAAGTGTGACAGATGAATTCAATATAAGGCATATGTTAAGGAATATATTGGGCTTCCCTGGTGGCTCAGACAGTAAAAAATCCACCTGCAATGCGGGGGACCTGAGTTTGATCCCTGAGTTGGGAAGATCCCCTGGAGGAGGGCATGGCAAACCACTCCAGTATTCTTGCCTGGAGAATCCCCAGGGACAGAGAGCCTGGGGGGTTACAGTCCATAGGGTCGCAAAGAGTTGGACACGACTGAACAACTAAGCACAAGGAATAGATTAAGAATTTTTTAAAAACCTAATAAAGATGATATCGTCTGAACTATAAATTATGAACCCACAAAGGAATGTCTTCCCAAGATACTGCTACAGAAAGCAAAAAGAAACTTGAGGGTCAAGGTAAAGCAAAAGAAAATTTAGATAAAAATACACAAAACAGATAGTATGATATCTGTATCTAAAGCTGTCTCTTATCTGTATCTAAAGCTACAATGTACCATGAATTTAAAAGGAATCCTATTCAAGCAATAGGATGAAGAGACATTAGGTTAGTCTTCAACTTATTCGTCTCTCGGCTTTAAATTCACCCTTATTGCCTGATCTGTAAGGAATGAATCTGGGCCTTTTAAATGCTTTTTCTTTGCCAGATGGTAGGATACAGGCTTTGCAGATGACAATGGATAGCACTGAAGAGGTATGTCCTTCCTGCCCAGCCTGCATAATTTTGTTCAGTATCAAGTGTCTGCAAGTCACTGCCTTCACTACACATATCTCCAGCTCTCAACTGCGGCAGAAGTGCTGTGTACAACAGTCCCACAAAACTCAAGTCTACATCCCAGGTTACTGCTTCCCACACCCTCTCCTTAGCCCTGTAAGTGTGCATGCCAAAAGCCCTTTGGATCTGGCCACCCAGAGCCACTCTGGCCCAAATTGTACATAGGAGTGTCCTGGGTTCCTGCAGAAGGCCTCTCCAGCTCCAGGTCCCAGCAGTTACCTGCAGGGGTACTTCAATTTCCTCTGCATGCCCAACTGTCTGTGTGCCACCCATCAACTCCAGCTTGCTTCTTTTGCACGTTCTCCAAAGAGTTGTTGCTGTGGGTCTGACTATGGATTGTCTCTAGCCTAGGCAATTCACAGAACTTCTATGCCATCAGGAAACCTGAAGCTGTATTTTTAATGAGAACTAACTCTTCCAAGGAGAAGGAAATGGCAATCCACTCCAGTATTCTTGCCTGGGGGGCTACAGTCCCCAGGGTTGCAAAGAGTCGGACATGACTGAGCGACTTCACTCACTCACTCACTCACTCAACCCTTCCAAGGAAGTCTGTCCTTCCTTGGATGTGCTCCTGCACCAAATAATTTGGAGTTTGCTGTCTACCTTTAAAGTTACTCTCTAGTTATTGTTTAACAGCTTTATATCAAATGTCCCCTGGAACATTACTGTGAGCTGAAAGACAGTTCTCCCTGGATTTCATGATGTTCCTGCACTGTTGGGGCACTCTGAATAAAGGAAATCGATAACCTATAATAAAGATAAGTCTCCCACCCTAGACACAATCTAGGATTGTAAAAAACTTTCCTTCTTCCAAGAGATCTGTTTTTAGCTTACTTTTCAGGTGACAAATTTAGAGATGCCATCCGCCTCCCTAGGGAGGCTTTGTTTCACTCAAGAGCAAAGATAAGGTTTTGTGTTCCTTGAATAAAAGATATGCCAGCAACTCAGTATCTCAGTGTCATAATTTTAGGATTCCGCTCTTAAAATTCCTCTCCACTACATATGCACAATAACCAGAACTAAAATGTTCTACAAATAATAAATTCTGTTCTATGATTTACGGACCTTGTTTTCCTTCAGAATATCTATACATACACATAACTTTAACATTATGTGGTTTATTTTCTCATCGGACCTAGATTGATACAGACATATACATAGTGGGCTTAGAAAAATGAGGAGTTATGTGGCAAACAAGAGTATTAACTCTTTCAGTCAACAATATCTTAATCAGATCATGAATATTATGTACTGGTGAATAAAGGTTAGAAAGATAACCTCAAACTTCTATTCACTCAACAATATAAACAAAACACCTGCTGCTGCTGCTGCTGCTGCTAAGTCGCTTCAGTCATGTCCAACTCTGTGCGACCCCACGGACTGCAGCCTACCAGGCTTCTCCATCCATGGGATTCTTCAGGCAAGAACACTGGAGTGGGTTGCCATTTCCTTCTCCAATGCATGAAAGTGTAAAGTGAAAGTGAAGTCGCTCAGTCGTATCTGACTCAAGGTGCCATTGCCTTCTCCCAAACTAAGCACCTACCAACCACCAAATACTATACTAAGACAGAAAGATGAACACAACACTGTTTGAACAATATAGAAAACTTTTTTTTTTTTTAATTTCATTTTTGTGGGAATTACCTTCACAGGTCCAATTTATTCCTAGAAGAAGTCAATGTTAACATTTTCTTATGAATCCTTCCAGAAGCACTCTATGTGTATCTATGCAATTATTTATATTTAGAAACACATAGACATAGAAACTTTAAAGCATAATCAGGACTTCCCTGGTGGTCCAGTGGTTAAGAATCCACCTGCCAATGCAGGGGATACAGGTTTGATCCCAGATCTGGGAAGATTTTACATGTCACGGAGCAACTAAACCCATGCGCCACAAATACTGAAGTCCGCACACCTACAGCCTGAGCTCTGCAACAAGAGAAGCCACTGCAATGAGAAGCCCGCGCACCACAAGGGTAGCCCCTGCTCGCCACAACTAGAGCAAGACCACGTGCAGCAACTGGTGCAACCAAAAATAAATATCAAATAAACATTCTTTTTTTAAAAAATTAAAGCATAATCAACCCAAATGTTACCACAGTACTAATCATCTTTCTCACAGTAATGATCCTAATAAAGTAGCCATTAATTACTATTAGAATCATTTTAGTATTATTTTAGAAAACCTGATAACTATATATCTGAAATTCCTTGGTAATCATTTGACAAAGTATTATTTCATGTAGTGGTAATACACTTAGAAAACCCACTGTGTTCCAAAAGTGATAGGAAAGATATAGATTCAAAATAATTTCATCAAATATACTATTATAAGCTTACTATTATAAGATTAATATTAACATCAAGAATAATTAAATTTTCATTTGGAGAGAGGAGTACAAATATTCCTTTATTCCTATGAGGTTTTATTAGGCCCTTAGTTTTGAAAAAATATGCAATTTTCAGTGGTAACTATCCTGACTAAAAAAGAGTAATTAATGATTGACATTTTTTATTAGCCAAACAGGTAACATTTATGAAAAAGCTATAGTAAAACCTGTAATATTGTTTAAACATGCATATGTCTTTTCTGATAGCCAAGACAGTCAACAGATAATTTTTCAAGGGAATTAATGTCACAAAGAAAAATATACCATAGGGAAATGTTACTTAATAGAAAAAATTCTGTTACTCTATCTTCATTTGAAATGAAAGAAAAAAAAAATCAGCAAACATTTATTCAGCAGGTAGTTCCCACTCTGATGAGTTTTAACAGCAATCTGTTTCTTACTGAAACAATGCATAATCTTTCAAGTTTTATAACTGTTCCAATTATTACTGTTACATAACAAACCATCCCAAACTTACTGGCATAAAACAAAAGCCAATTCACTGTGCTCAGAGATTCCATGAACCAGGAATTCACTAAGGGCACAGTGAGGACGGCTTGTGTTGTCTCCACAAGGTCTGGGGTCTCAGTGCAGTCTCAAAGGCTAGGAATGTCTCTGGGAATGACTCAATGGCTGACGCTGGTATCAGTTCATTCAAACACATATCTGGTGATCGGCCTGGAAAGACATGAATTTTAGGATTGCTGACCTGAGATCTGACACTTGAGGCCTTCCCACATGGCCTAGCTTTCTTACAGCATGGCATCAGTAGGGTCTTAGACTTCCAGGGCTCCAAGCAGGCCAGTGTCCCAACAAACAAGGGAGAAGCAACACTGCCTTTCACTCCTGAGCCTACTGTCACTATTCACCCTACTTAATTAACTTATATACAGAGTACATCATGCAAAATGCCAGGCTAGATGAACCACAAGCTGGAATCAAGATTGCCAGGAGAAATATCAATAACCTCAGATACACATATGACACCACCCTTATGGCAGAAAACAAAGAAGAACTAAAGCGCCTCTTGATGAAAGTGAAAGAGAAGAGTGAAAAAGCTGGCTTAAAACTCAACATTCAAAAAACTAAGATCATGACATCCAGTCTCATCACTTCATGGCAAATAGATGGGGAAATAATTGGAAACAGTGACAGACTTTATTTTTCTTGGGCTTCAAAATCACTGAGGACGGTGACTGCAGCTGTGAAATTAAAAGATGCTTGCTCCTTGGAAGAAAAGCTATGACCAACCTAGACAGTGTATTAAAAAGCCGAGATATTATTTTGCCAACAAAGGCCCGTCTAGTGAAATCTATGGTTTTTCCAGTAGTCATGTATGGATGTGAGAGTTGGACTATAAAGAAAGCTGAGCACCGAAGAATTGATGCTTTTGAACTGTGGTGTTGGAGAAGACTCTTGAAAGTCCCTTGGACTGCAAGGAGATCCAACCAGTCCATCCTAAAGGAGACCAGTCCTGGGTGTTCATTGGAAGGACTGATGCTGAAGCTCCAATACTTTGGCCACCTGATGCAAAGAACTGACTCACTAGAAAAGACCCTGATGCTGGGAGACTGAAAGCAGAAGGGGATGACAGAAGATGAGATGGTTGGATGGAATTACTGACTTGATGGACATGAGTTTGAGCAAGCTCTGGGAGGTGGTGATGGACAGGGAAGCCTGGCCTGCTACAGTCCATGGGGTCGAAAAGAGTCTGACACGACTGAGAGACTGAACTGACCTGAACCTAGGAAATCAGAGCATCACCTCTGCTGCCTTCTACTGGTTACAAGTGAGTCACAAGCATGCTCGTATCCAACAGGAAGAGAACTCCCAAACTCTCAATGGAGAGTGACAACTTTTGGAAGACTACCTGGGGCCAGATGTTCTTGTGGCCATGTATGGAAAATATAATCTGTATAGTAATTTAATATTCACAAGGTAACTTGGTTAATATAATACAACAAAGAGCATTACAACCTGTGGTTGGTTTTAGCTCTGAATACAAGATAACATTTCCTAAAAAATAACTATTTTCAGCTTTGGAAACAAATTAAAATGTATAAGGTTGTTATTTTATATAATATTTGCAACTACCTTGAGAAATAGGTGTTGTTATTATTACCTATATTTTAACAGACGAGAAAGCTGAATTTGAAAGCTGAATAAGTTGCCCAGAAAGTTAAACATCAAAGTTGAGACAAATCCAGACATGTGTGTCTTCAAAGTCCAGGCTCTTCTCACTGACCAAGCAATCTGCACAGTGCCACGTTAAGTGAACCTCACCCAAATCTCATGTGCACCAGAGCCATACAAAGCAAGGACTACCTGTACCTTGCTTTACATAGATGTTAGTTCTTCAATAACAGATTTATAACCCAACCAAGTTAGATGGTTACACTAGCTAACAACAGTATGTACCTTAGTTATGTGATTAAAAAAAGAAAAAAATCTCAATGAAATTTATCACGGAGCAGTCTCTGCTATACTATTAATATCTGAAGGATAATACAGTGCTGTTTAGTACAAATAAGTGTTTAACTGAATAAGTACATAAATTTTACGAAAACTTTTCATGATCATTTTTAGTAGTGAGCTCTTGTATATTCCAGAGGAGCTGTACTATGGCTGAAAAGGTAAATATAATCTATCCTCTCATTTAAATTAATTGGGGGGGGGTGTTTTCTCTTTTTCTAAAATCCAAATTATAGCCTTATCTATTTCTATTACTCATTACTTTATATTATTCTTTATCTACTAGAGGTTAAGCTTTCTAAATGAAACAAAAAATGGGACTATTTACATTACTTATTTTGTCACTTTCTGTAATGCCTAATATGGTGATCTTGTGTTTCTGATTTGATTTATGGTAATTTGTACAAATCATAAAAAAGTCAGAAATATAACCCAGTGGACAGTTATTTTTTCTGGGAGCTTAACACTTCTCTCCCCAAAAATGTGTTCTGGCAACTGAAAGGAAATTAAGTTAATCAGCTCATATAAATTTTGTCTTGGTTCTAATTGATTTTATTTTTGAAGCCAACTTTATCTTGTAACTTTAAAGATAAACCAACATTTATATTTCTGTGAAGCATAAATATATCATAAATTCTACTTTCTTATAATACCAGTTTCATTTTTCATAATGGAGTTCCTTAATCCCGTGGAGAAGTAAATGGCAACCCACTCTAGTATTCCTGCCTGGAAAATCCCATGTACAGAGGATCCTGGTGGGCTACAGTCCATGGGGTCCCGAAGAGTCAGATATCATTAAGTGACAAACAAGAAATCTTCAAAGCAGAATATTTTTCAGAAAAGTTAAAGAAGATAATTTTTACAACCTGACAAATTTCTTGTTAAAAAGAATCTTAGATGATGTGAGCTTCTCACAGTTTTGAAAACAATTTTTTGTTAAAGTACAATGATAGCTGGTTACTTTTTACTGACTATAAAAAAAAAAAACTCCTTAAATAAATTCAAGGAACTTATTAGTTATCCGAAATTATTCTATACAATCATTTTTATATAATGAAAAAAAATTTTTTTATTTAATTATTTTAAAAATAATTTAAAATAATGAGACTATGAAAATCATTTATTAATATTATATAATTCTTATATGTTAGAAAATACTAATATATATATATAAAAGAAAATAATATTCTCAGGAAACAACTTAGCAGTCTTATTGCACTTTGATGACTTTTTAAAATGTCATGCCATTATTTTCCCCTAAAAAGTGTATTTTATACTTGTGGGCAAATAAAAAAAGGAAAAATAAAACACATCTTTCTGGGGGGACTAGTAGGTCTTCCAAATAGGAAAAGGAGTACGTCAAGGCTGTATATTGTCACTCTGCTTATTTAACTTATATGCAGAGTACATCATGAGAAATGCTGGGCTGGAAGAAGCACAAGCTGGAATCAAGATTGCCAGGAGAAATATCAATAACCTCAGATATGCAGATGACACCACCCTTATGGCAGAAAATGAAGAGGAACTAAAAAACCTCTTGATGAAAGTAGAGAGTGAAAAGTTGGCTTAAAGCTCAACATTCAGAAAACGAAGATCATGGCATCTGGTCCCATCACTTCATGGGAAATAGATAGGGAAACAGTGGAAACAGTGTCAGACTTTATTTTGGGGGGCTCCATAATCACTGCAGATGGTGACTGTAGCCATGAAATTAAAAGATGCTTACTCCTTGGAAGAAAAGTTATGACCAACCTAGATAGCATATTGAAAAGCAGAGACATTACTTTGCCAACAAAGATCCGTCTAGTCAAGGCTATGGTTTTTCCAGTGGTCATGTATGGATGTGAGAGTTGGACTGTGAAGAAGGCTGAGCGCCGAAGAATTGATGCTTTTGAACTGTTGTGTTGGAGAAGACTCTTGAGAGTCCCTTGGACTGCAAGGAGATCCAACCAGTCCATTCTGAAGGAGATCAACCCTGGGATTTCTTTGGAAGGAATGATGCTAAAGCTGAAACTCCAGTACTTTGGCCACCTCATGCAAAGAGTTGACTCATTGGAAAAGACTCTGATGCTGGGAGGGATTGGGGGCAGGAGGAGAAGGGGATGACAGAGGATGAGATGGCTGGATGGCATCACCGACTCGATGGACATGAGTTTGGGTGAACTCTGGGAGTTGGTGATGGACAGGGAGGCCTGGCGTGCCGCGATTCATGGGGTTGCAAAGAGTGGGACACAACTGAGCAACTGGACTGAACTGAAATGAGTAGGTCTTTATTAGGTAACTGAGCTTGAAGTTTTCCATATGATAATTTATATTAGTCCCCTACTAAACAGGCATACACCTTCTATTTTTACTGAAATCTATTATGTGATTCCCCTTCAATAATAATGATAGTATTTCCTATATCCATATAGGAAATGAGCCTTCCAAGTGGTACAGTGGTAAAGAATCGGCCTGCCAATGAAGGAGATGCAGGTTAGATTCCTGGGTCAAGAAGATTCCCTGGGGTAGGAAATGGCAACCCACTCCAGTATTCTTGCCTGGAGGACAAAGGAGCCTGGTGGGCTACAGTCCACAGGGTCACAAAAAGTTGGACACAACTGAGTGACTGCACATGCAAGAAATGAAGATTTAAAGAGCTTCACCAACTTGCCAAAGGCTATGATGCTGTTTAGTCCCTAAGTCATGTCTGACTCTTTGTGACCCATGGACTGCAGCCCATTAGGCTCCTTTGTCCATAGGATTCCCCAGGCAAGAATACTGGAGTGGGTAGCCACTTCCTTCTCCAGGGGATGTTCCCCACCCAGGAACTGAACCCGCATCTCCTACGTTGGCAGGTGGATTCTTTACTACTGAGCCACCAGGAAAGCCTGCCAAAGGCGATACGGAACAATCAACTTCTGGAAGACCAGAGATTCTATCTTCTCTTTGATTTCTTACATTATTTGATCAACTGAAAATTCAGTTTAATCATTCCTGATGACCATACATATCACAGACAGTTAATTTTGCTCTTGACGAGTGGCATGATATAATTTTCACAATTTGTTGATTTTAAAATAAATGTATTAATCTTTAAAAGTAATAAGTTCAATTTTGTCACAGGTTTGGATACAATTAATTCTTTAGTAGTTCAATAGCTATAATAGAAATTTCAGAATACTGCAAATTTAAATACTTTCAAGAATGAGAGAGTACCGAGTGAAATCTGTAGGATTTAAGACAATAGTAAGTAATGAACTGGGGACCTCATACCCTGCCTAAAGGACAATTATCACTGATTGTCACTAACTGAAATACTGTAGGTTTAAGGATCCGAAATGTTTAATTTTTCAAGATAAGCTGAAGCAAAAAAAAAAAACCCACAACAACAAAAAAGATAAGCTGAAGCAGATTTTCATCAGAGATTTCCTGAATATTTAAATGTTAACAACTAATTCCAATTTCTAAGACTTTGCTAAAAAAATCCATCTGCAAGAGTATGTTTGGCCCAAGGACTGCTGGTTTGCAAACTCCATTAGAGACATGTCTATCATCACTATAGGATAATGTTGTTAAATTAGGAGGAGACTTGAATCTGCAGGGATTCTGTAAAATGAACAAACAAGTATTTATTGAATGCCAATAATATAAAACATTGAGGAACTAAAATTATACTACTAGATGTGTTACAGTTCAAGAAGTGAGAGGTATCCAGAGAAATAAGAGGCCAGTATGAGAGGTCAGCAGTACTTTACAAAGAGAAAGTTATTCTAGAAGGAAGAGTAACAGAACAATGGTGTCTTGGTGGTATCACTGATGAAGAATATTTAGAGGACTGTAAGATTATTAAAGGAAGATGTATTTCAGACTAGTGAGAAATACGAGAGAGACAGCAGATTTCTATGGATCCTGAAAGCTAAGCAGAGTTAAGACTTGATGTAATAGGCAGCTGAAGCAACATTAGATCTTCAGCAGGAAGGTGATATGATCGATGCAGTGTCTTAAAGACTGATTATAGTATGTAGAAAAGATTGGAGAGCCACAGAGTGGTAACAGAGAGGCCAGCTAAGAAATGGTCTCAGCAGCACAGGAATGAGATGAGGGGCCTGGACTTTGGCAGTAGGAATGAGTGAAGTGTTCTCCCCCAACCTATTTACCTGAATGAATCCTCATTAGTAGCTTGTTCGTGTGTGTGTGTTATGAGCGCACTTTTTTTTTTTTCTTCTTTAAATTGGAGCTGCCCTAGTATAATGAACAGAACACTAGGAGAGGAGTTAGGAAATCAAGATTCTAGATCTGACACTGCACCTAACTACATGGGTGAAGCTGGGCAAGTCTCGTAACCTCATTAAACCTCAGTTCTATAATCTGGGTAGTAAAGGACAGAACCAGACAGATGTCATTGTTTGAAACTCTGGATCTTACAATTCTGAAAAGCAACAATCTGAAGTATTCAGATAAAAGTGTAATTTCAGGTTTCTTTTGAAAGTCCAAAAGCTGGCTTCCTTGATTCCACCTTTGTACATGGCAAAACTGGCTGGAGTTGAGTGGTGAATTCCTCCTTTAGGTTGGGCACATACTCTAGTTTGCCACAGTCCCATCACTTCCTCAAGTGAGGCCCAGTGTTACCTGCTATTCATCATGCTTTCACTGCTGTTTTTCTTACAGTAGAAAAACATTTTCTCTACTTTTTCTCAACACTTTTCTCTACATTTTCTAAACTTTGTCTTTTACCAGGGGTGAGAACATGTAAGAAAAGAGGTATTTTTTTCCAAGAAAAATAAAAGCACGCATTTTTATGAAAATAAATATTCCTTTAGATTTAACAGGCAAAAAAGTTCATCTGCATGAAAAGATTACCATTTAACCCTCTTTAGTCAGATAGCTTCATTTAGTTTGGAAGCCCTGTTACACATGTTGGAAAGCTATTGAAAGAAATATCAAAGGAGTGAAATAATTAGATTCACATTTTAGAAAGAGTACTCTAGAACAATGCAAAAACTTAAAAGGGGTATGACTGAGAGAAAGTATCTGTCAGAGCACCAAAGTGGTCTGAAGAGGTGAAACGACAAATTTACAGTGGAGAAAGGAGGGACTGATTCAAGGAGATAGAATTATTAGAATTGGGGGAACACAACAAGTACTGGAAGTAGAAAGATGCTAGATTTTAGGGATGGTTCACTAGATAAATGGTGATACCATCCAGTGTACAGAATTCACAAGGATGAAGAAGTCTCGGGGAAAGGTGAGGTGGTATAGCATTACTCCACAGTAGAAGTTGGCCAACTATAGCTCACTGCCTGTTTTTATACAACCCACGAGTAAAACGGTTTTCACATCTGTAAATGGTTGGAAAAAGTCAAAAGAAGAATGTATTTCATAAAGTACAAATTATACAAAATTCACATTTCAGTGTCCACAAATAGTTTCCCTGGGACACAATTCATTCCTTTAATCACTGTCTATACCTGGGTTCACTTCACTATGACAGAGATGAGTAGCTGAGACAGCAACCATATGTGGTATTCTCATCACTGAACACTGTTTCTTGAGGTACTACGAATTGTAGTGACACAGTTATTGCTCAGATTGCTCAGTGTTTCAAGTACCATGTGTAGTGTCATACCACAACGTTTCATTTTGACTATCATATCGAAGGGCTTCACAGGTGGCTCAGTGGTGGAGAATCCACCTGCCAACGCAGGACACTCAGGTTTGATCCCTGGGTTGGAAAGATCCCCTGCAGAAGGAAATGGCAACCCACTCCCGTATTCTCTTGGGGAAATCCCATGGACAGAGGAGCGAGTTGGACACCACTTACCAACTAAACAACAATCACATCAAAACAGAAAGAGAAAACTATACTTCAAATATCAGGCTTTTAATGTTTTAAGGGGCACATGGATTATTCTGCTACTGAATTAGATGGCAAACCACTATATCACACAATGACACTAAAGCTACACTAGAAAAATTTAACACTTATCTATATAACCAGACTAGGTATCCATCATATTCATAATTCATAGCAAAGTAATCACAGGAATTAGAAAATATAAAACAAAGTACTTCACTGTACCAGAGTTTTCTTCACAAAAATAAAAAGTGGAAATGAATTTCAGTTCAGTTCAGTTCAATTCAGTCACTCAGTCATGTCCAACTCTTTGCGACCCCATGAACTGCAGCACGCCAGGCCTCCCTGTCCATCACCAACTCCCAGAGTTCACTCAAACTCATGTCCATCGAGTCAATGATGCCGTCCAGCCATCTCATCCCCTGTCGTCCCCTTCTCCTCCTGCCCCCAATCCCTCCCAGCATCAGAGTCTTTTCCAATGAGTCAACTCTTCGCATGAGGTGGCCAAAGTATTGGAGTTTCAGCTTCAGCATCATTCCTTCCAATGAACACCCAGGACTGATCTCCTTTAGGATGGATTGGTTGGATCTCCTTGCAGTCCAAGGGACTCTCAAGAGTCTTTTCCAACACCACAGTTCAAAAGCATCAATTCTTCAGCGCTCAGCTTTCTTCACAGTCCAACTCTGACATCCATACATGACCACTGGAAAAACCACAGCCTTTACTAGACGGACCTTTGTTGGCAAAGTAATGTCTCTGCTTTTCAATATGCTATCTGGGTTGGTCATAACTTTCTTTAGTAGAATAAATTCACAAAGTTTGTGAAAATAAGGTATTTAAAGCCTATGTTTCTTTATTATATTATTAATCAGCAGTTATTTTATGGGAAAACATTTAAAATAACATGTATTATTGAACTAATAGTATCGACTTCATTCACTCCTACAGATTTAACCACTGTCAGTTGTTTCTACTTTGATAAAAAACAGAAGCTGAATATCCTAACTTGCCCTATCACACAACAGCTTACGGGTTTAGCAGTTGTATGGTTTTATTGTGAGGTTTTTTTTTTTCCCCAAGCTCAACAGTGAGACTGAAATTTCTGAACAAAAAGAAAAGCCTTCAACCATTATTAAACAATGAATACCTTTGGAAACTATATTTTGCTGCAGATTGAAAACGTTTCCTTGAATTTGACCTGAAAGTCTAGGCAAAATAGTACTTATATGCAAAACATACTACATTAAGTCCTTTTGACAACATTTTTCAAATTAGAAATAACCATCAATCTGCTTTATATATTTCTTGTGCTGTCAAAATTAAAAACAAGATCTCTGTGCATATACAAAGTTGCAACAGATAGATTATGCAAGTTCAAACTATAGTGCCAGCAGTGTTTTTCAGACTTCACTGCAAGCGCAAGAGAAACTTCCATATACCAAAACCCATTTAACTATGTAATCGAGGAGCCTCTAACTTTCGACTGGTTAATCTGCAATGTAAACAGCATACTAAATAGCAAATATTAAAGAGAATCTAAAAGAATTCTATAAATGCTTTCCATACAATTAATATGATCACTAAGATCATATGCCCATGACTGACAGCAGCATTTGGTGTCACCTATCTGTATGAACACATTTCCAAGACAAAATCAGTTAAATGCCTTTACAGACCTGCATTAACAAATGAACAAGTGCAATCAAATTTGATGACAGGGTAACTGTGAATCCCAATTAAATGAAATTGCTATCTCAAAAAGAATATTTTCATTAGGAGATCTGTATTACAATAAATCATGTTCAATTCATGTTAGTCTGAACGTAGTCAATAAAGATTTTGTGGTTATTTGCTTTCTCTCATAAGTATTTTCACTCTTATCCATGTATTAATAATATCTTTGATTTTGCCTCATGGCCTGCAAAGTCTAAAATACTTACCATCTGGCTCTTAATGTAAAAAGTTTGCAGACCTCTGCTCTATGGAGATGCTATTCAAAGTGCAGCAGCATCTGGGAAATGTCTTGACAAGGCAAATTCTTGGCCCACCCCACATCTACTGAATCAGAATTTCTGAGGGCGAGCCCAGTAATTTTTTTCTTTTTTAACAAATGTAAGAATCGCTCTTAAGGATTTTAGAGACTTGGTTCTGTCCCCTTGGATAAATTATTTAATTCTTTGAGTCAGTAAAATGGGAACAGTGTCACCCACTTCATAGAACTATTGAAGAGATTAAAACTAACTTTAAAAATATGAGAAAATAACATAAGGTTTAGCATGGTAACTGACACTAGTAATTCTTAATAAATGGTAATAAATTAGAAAAGACCTAATGTTGGGAAAGACTGAAGGCAGGAGGAAAAGGGGCTGACAGAGGATGAGATGGTTGGATGGCATCACCAACTCAACGGACAGGAGTTTGAGAAAGCTCCGGGAGATGGTGAAGGACAGGGAAGCCTAGCATGCAGCAGTCCATGGGGTCACAAAGAGTTGGACATGACTGAGAGACTGAACAACAACAATAAATGATAATTATTAATTCAAAGGTGTACTGGGGGACCTCCACACACGAGCCCATGACACATGAAAATTAAATTTTTAGGAATTTTGTGAGACAGTTATTTAAATTTTGTAAACTTAAAACTAAGTAAGTTACACTAAATCAAAGTTATTAACACTCAAAACTCATCACTACTTAATTACCTTACCACATTTTATCACCATCTGTGCTCACGCAGCTATTATGTCTAGATGGTAGATTTCCGTATATTGGTGTGCTGCATCTCGTTTCTTCCCAACTACGCATTCACAGGAAATCAACCACCACAAATCAGAGCTTTTTTGGAGAAGGGCTTCTGGCGAAACATTAATCAACACACTTCTGGCTATCATTATTAAAAATTACATAATGAATTAAGTTTTGAACTCAATGAGTCTGAATTAACTATGCACATAGGGATGTCTAACAATCTGTTAGTTAAAAAGATGTATTTTTAGGTACCAACAGCATATAGATAGTAGCTGAAGCCATAAACATTAACAAAATTGAGCAAAAGAGCATTTAGAGAAGGGATCAGATATAGAATGATATGGAAAAAATTATATGAACAATAAGTCAGAAAGACTTTGGAATTTATAAGTATAGCCAATTATGGCTAGCAAGTCAATTTAACTATTCCCATTTATCACTATCCGAATTCTCAGCTTTAACTCCTGGAATGCTTCTACCAACAAAAGCTATATAAATAGATGCCCTGAATTACATTACTCTGCCACTTGAATTTAGCATCTATATCTTAGCCAACATGGGTAATGGTATTTTAGGTCACCTGTTTAGACAAAGCTAACGAGCTTCAGCAATATGTGAACCATGAACTTCCTGACGTTCAAGCTGGTTTTAGAAAAGGCAGAGGAATCAGAGATCAAATTGCCAACATCTGCTGGATCATGGAAAAGGCAAGAGAGTTCCAGAAAAACATCTATTTCTGCTTTATTGACTATGCCAAAGCCTTTGACTGTGTGGATCACAATAAACTGGAAAATTCTGAAAGAGATGGGAATACCAGACCACCTGACCTGCCTCTTGAGAAATCTGTATGCAGGTCAGGAAGCAACAGTTAGAACTGGACATGGAACGACAGACTGGTTCCAAATAGGAAAAGGAGTATGTCAAGGCTGTATATTGTCACCCTGCTTATTTAACTTATATGCAGAGTACATCATGAGAACGCTGGGCTGGAAGAAACACAAGCTGGAATCAAGATTGCCGGGAGAAATATCAATAACCTCAGATATGCAGATGACACCACCCTTAAGGCACAAAGTGAAGAGGAACTAAAAAGCCTCTTGATGAAAGTGAAAGTGGAGAGTGAAAAAGTTGGCTTAAAGTTCAACATTCAGAAAACGAAGATCATGGCATCCGGTCCCATCACTTCATGGGAAATAGATGGGGAAACAGTGGAAACAGTGTCAGACTTTATTTTGGGGGGCTCCAAAGCCACTGCAGATGGTGACTGCAGCCATGAAATTAAAAGACGCTTACTCCTTGGAAGAAAAGTTATGTCCAACCTAGACAGCATATTCAAAAGCAGAGACATCACTTTGCTAACAAAGGTCCGTCTAGTCAAGGCTATGGTTTTTCCAGTGGTCATGTATGGATGTGAGAGTTGGACTGCGAAGAAGACTGAGCGCCCAAGAATTGATGCTTTTGAACTGTGGTGTTGGAGAAGACTCATGAGAGTCCCTTGGACTGCAAGGAGATCCAACCAGTCCATTCTGAAGGAGATCAACCCTGGGATTTCTTTGGAAGGAATGATGCTAAAGCTGAAACTCCAGTACTTTGGCCACCTCATGCGAAGAGTTGACTCATTAGAAAAGACTCTGATGCTGGGAGGGATTGAGAGCAGGAGGAGAAGGGGACGACAAAGGATGAGATGGCTGGATGGCATCACCGACTCGATGGACATGAGTCTGGGTGAACTCCGGGAATTGGTGATGGACAGGGAGGCCTGGCGTGCTGGGATTCATGGGGTCGCAAAGAGTCGGACACGACTGAGCGACTGAAGTGAACTGAACAAGTTGGTTTATACTCTGAAATTTCTACCTCAAGTAGACATTGCCCTTTGAACGATAAAGAAAAACAAATTATTGAGGGATGATAACATAGTTTAAATATCAATGATACTGAGCATATTTGAAAGTTTAGTTTCAAAGAATCATAGAATTTTAGAACCAAAATAGACTTTATAAGCTACTTTGGTATCTTAATTTTTTTGTTCTCTCCATAAGAAAGAGCTATTTGTTAAGTTAAATGTCTAGGAAAGCATTTTAAATTAAGTTTTTTCCTTATCAGTTATCTGAACATTTGATTATCTGAAATTAACATGGAGTTGACAAAGCAGTGGATCTTCCTTCTCCATTCCTTCTGATGTTCATGAGTGGATATTAAAAATCTACATAATTCTTTATGGCTGGTACCACCAATAATGCCAGAATTCAATTCAATTCAATGCCACCGGATTCAATTCAGCTGATCTGGAGTCTCTGGCGAGAGCACCAGTATTTCCTTAAAGGTACCTAGAGGCTTGACTCGGAGAAGGCAATGGCACCCCACTCCAGTAGTCTTGCCTGGAAAATCCCATGGGCAGAGGAGCCTGGTAGGCTGTAGTCCATGGGATCGCTAAGAGTCAGACTTGACTGAGCAACTTCACTTTCACTTTTCACTTTCATGCATTGGAGAAGGAAATGGCAACCCACTCCAGTGCTCTTGCCTGGAGAATCCCAGGGACGGGGGAGCCTGGTGGGCTGCCGTCTATGGGGTCGCACAGAGTCGGACACAACTGACGCAACTTAGCAGCAGCAGCACAGGCTTGACTATTCTGCTGTGAAAAGTAAAACTATGGTTCTCAAAGTGAATTAAGGCTATTACAGCTTTCTCAGTAGTAGTACTATTGATTTCAGAATATGACTCTACCAAGGATAGTAAATCTAGCCATATACAAAAAAAAAAAGGGGTGTATATACAAAACAGACATAAAGCCAACATAAGAAAAATTACTGAACCAATGTATATGCTCTTTTAAAACAATAAATTTTTAGTTATTGCCAGCTTACAAAAATATTTTATTGCTCTACCTTGACTTGTAAAGAACAAGTAAAAGTACCAATATTAACTATTTTTCTATAAACCTATTCCTGGACTTAGAAATGCAAGCCAAAAAAAAAAAAAAAAGACTTATCCATAAGGCTTATACATAGAGAAAAAACTCCATGAGTTAAGAGTATAATTAGAGGCACACATATAACTAGAGAAATCCCCAATTCACAAAGACTAACAGAAAATAAAAAGTGATAAACCATTCATCAGTAGAGTATCTTTGATGCAAAATGTCACGTAAAATACAAAACCATTTCTAAACTCACTCTACATGACAGATACTGCGAAAATAAAAAGGGTACTATACTAAGTCACAGAGACATAAAACATAGAATGTCAAAGAAACGTGAGGCACTATGGTGAGATTACAAACTTTGGTTAGCCAAAAATTAGCATGTGTCATTCCATGTAATGTGAGACATTTAAAAAATGTTTACACACTTACTTATAGATGTTAAAACAGGGCAAGGAATACCGTACTACTTACTATACATAGTGAACTCTGCTTCTACTTATTCTATTCATTATCCACTTAGCCTTTATAAGGTGACCTCCAAATCTATCATTCCTCATAAAGATGCTTTTTAGAAAATACTTAGCCCGAGGTAATACCCCAACCAAACCACATGAACCTGGAGCCTTTTCTCAGTCGTTATTGCTCACTGTTTCGAAGCAGCAGTCATTGACCTTCCATTCTTGAAATCAACCAATTCTAGTCTTTCCCTCCTACCTACTACAGTCTTTTTCAGTGTCAAATCATTTCATTCTTTTTTCCTAATGATGCAGCACTCCTCAAGACTCTTATCTTGAATATATTTTCTTCATTTTCTTTGTTGGCTCTCATCCTCCTACCTAACTTCAAATATTATCTCAGGATATTGGTGGGTAATTTTCAGATATCTAGCTCAAATCCTTTCTTGAGAGTTAAAATAACCATTATACATTTTTTACCCAGTTTTGGTCATTCAACAAATTTTTACTGCCAGCTCCACATGTGATACACTAATGTTAGAAATGTATTTCAAAACCTAGTATGAGAATCCTTGTCATCAAGAAGTAGAGAAGCTAAAAGAAAAGCTAAATAGTCCATCAGGTGCAAAACTGACCATTCATGTGTCCTCTTCCAACGGACTGAATATATATTTAATAGATCCCACCTTCTCAGTATTCCCATGTAACAATGTATGACTTCCTTAACTCTATACTCTTAATGTGCCATATTCTATTCCTACTGCCATAGCTTGGTTCAGGCTAATATGTATTTTCACCCAACTGCAACAACCTTCTTAACCATTCTCTAGTTTCTCATCCAATCCATCCTGCACTCAATTAACTAATTTTCCTAAACCACAGACGTGAGCCAATACTTAACTGCATAAAATGTTTAACAGTCCCTCAAGTCCAAAAACAACTTCAGCTTGACATTAGAGGCCTTCCATTATCTGTTCCTTACCTGTTACTTTTTCATCTCTGTCACCCACTATTTCCTTACCTTTTGCTGTAGCCAAACATGATTATTTAATCATATCCTGAAACTGTCTGAATGTTCCTATTGCTGTATCTTCATTTACGTCACTTCTCTCCCTCCACCCCCATCCCAATTAACAGTCTCCATTTCTACCTTTCAGAAGCTTAACCAAATACTGGTTCAAATAGCATCATTTTTCTGAAAACTTCTCTCCACCGTCGGAAAGTATAAAATATATTAAGGTCTTCTGTATCACTCATACTTTATGTCTATTACAGTTATCTGTGTATGTATCATATTATTCCTTAAGAGTATAAGAAACTTAAAGAATGTTTTATTAATCTTTATCCTCCCATAGTATATTACATATGGTTGATATTCAAATATGAAGTATACATTGAATTTTAATATATACATAAAATAACAGCCAAGATCCATAAGACCACATAAGAAGTTTCCTTCACTTTCTTATGGAGAAAATCACTGCCACAAGAATTTTTTTTTTTAAACCACCTATATGTTTCTTGAAAAGACATTAACAAGTGATTTTTTTGCCTTATCAGTAATCAGTATAGCCCTTATGTATGTATGAATTGTTACAATAACTTTCTTGGCTTAGAATATAAAATTGCTTCCCAAGCTTTCAGTTTTACATTATTGTATGTACCTACTGATCACAAACTAAACCGACATACCACTGAAGACAGCAACGTAAAAAGAAATAGCTTGCCTGTGGCTGCTCCAAAACCCATACCTCTTAAGACAACTTTTTTTTTTTTTTTTTTAGAAAGAGAGAAGAGCAATCATAGTGTAATTATACTTCTGTTTCCACTTCCTTCACACCTCCGTTACCTCCCTGCTGCTGCTGCTGCTAAGTTGCTTCAGTCGTGTCTGACTCTGTGCGACCCCATAGATGGCAGCCCACCAGGCTCCCCCGTCCCTGGGATTCTCCAGGCAAGAACACTGGAGTGGGTTGCCATTTCCTTCTTCAGTGCATAAAAGTGAAAAGTGAAAGTGAAGTCGCTCAGTCCTGTCTGACTCTTAGCGACCCATGGACTGCGGTCCACCAGGGTCCTCTGTCCATGGGATTTTCCAGTCAAGAGTACTGGAGTGGGGTGCCATTGCCTTCTCCGACCGTTACCTCCCTAACATCTACCAACTCAAACATTCTTCAGAGTCCCTACTTACAGGTTCACAAGTTCACAATAATAGATGGGTTTCCAGTTCAACAATTAATTCAAAGATTTACTGAATACCTACTATGTGGAAAGCACTATGGAGGACCCAAAAATTAATAAGACACAATTTTCATCTTCTGGAACACATGACTAAACGCACAACACACACACACAAACAACACCATTATAAAGCTGATTATATAAGAGCTAAAAAGCTTCCAACAAGGTACAAACAGAATGATATGAGAAGAGAGTAATATAGTCAAAGTATACCTGAGAAGCTTCAAATGAGGAATGGATTTAACTTTCTTTGAAATCAAGTAATAATATTCAAGATTAATTATTTTTAAAATATTTTTTCAGTAGTATCACAACAGAATTTAATTTTTTTTCCCACTGAAATGGTACTGATTCAACATGCAAGTTAAAATTTTAAACAGATTTTTATTAGCTCAGCTTGAAACATGGTGAAATACGGTTTATTGGCCAACCTTGTGGCCTATACTTAACAGGAAAAATTTTGTTATGTTCAAGGGGAAGACAAACTACGTCTCCAACAATCTGAACTAATATTCTACTCCTAGAGAAAGTCTAGGTACATATAAATGGACCACCCAATTTTTACAGAAATCTGTTCAGCATACCAATAGGACATTAAAAACAAAAAAAATGAACAAGTGAAAATAAAATTCTGGGTCTTAGATTCACTTTTCATTCATACCACCTCCTCTTGTAACAATGACCTCTTCCTGATATACAGCAAAAGGTCTGAATCAGAGCCTGGAGCATTTGCTTTTCAAGCTCCATCCACACCATTTCTAGATTTAGACACTTCTTTGAAGATTCTGAGTTGCCATGACCTAACTCTGGACGTGCTGAGAACTGTATTGACAGATGAAAGGCCCACACTCATCTGAAGCTTAAAATAACTTGCAGGGAAGGGGTGGGAAAAGTCCGAGTTGACATATGCCAATGTAGCACATTTTAAAAAGAGGAAACTCTAATAGACAGGAATGGAAACAAACTGGGGAACTTGGAGAAGCATGGTATCCCAAATTGCTACCATTAAAAAAAAAAAAAAACAAAAAAACTTTGGTCTTTTAATTACATTACAGTATCTATGAGACGTTTTTGCAATTACTGAACTTCAAAATTAAGCAACATACTGTGGGAAAAAAAATAGGATAAATTACATGCACTTTTATAAAAGATACTTGCTTTTAAATATCCAAAACTCTTGACATTAACAAAAAAATAAAATCAGATTATGTTAGATTTCGACAAGGGAAGCCGGGAAAGAATAACTAACATGTAAGTTCGGTAACATGTTACAGGGTGCAGTTTCCTACTACAGTAGACAGGCGAAAGAACCAAGAAAATGGGTTGAGCACAGCAATACTGCTACATTGTAGCCACTCAACACTAATTCAACATCTAGCGGGCTCTAGCCATCCTTCCTCACGTTCCTCGTGGCCTCTGACAAGTCATCCTTTCAACCTATGAGACTGTCCGCTCTCCCCCAACAAATATAATTCCCGTGCAGGTTGTAAAATCTCCCCCCCAGACTACATGCTCACACCTCCTCGCCTTGGGATGAGCAGTCCGCACAGTGGGGAAAGGTCGCCCTGGCAGGGAAGTTGGGTGAAGTGGTCTTTTTCGCGGTCCGACCCGAGCCTCCAGTCCAGCAGCCGCCGGGGAAAAGAAACGGGCGGCCACCGAAGAAACCGGGAAGGGGCAGCGGATGCGAGCCCGCGAGGCAGGCTCCGTGGTGCCAGAGCACCGGCTCGGGCAGGAAGAATGGAGGAGGGGAGGCTAGGCAGCGAGGTGCCCGAGAGCCGGGCGGCGGTCCGGCCCCGCGGCCCGACCCCACCCCGCACTCGGCACCCTCCCAGTTCACGGACCGGGCGTGCGTTCCGCGTGCGCCGACTCTCCCAGGAGGAAGAGCCACTGCCTCACACCCGTGGATTTGAGAAATCCGGCAACTTTGCGTGAGAAATGCTTCCCACCCTGCAACACACCGAGAAAGAGAAATATGTCAGGCGATGACGGGGGAGGAAGGATGACTTACCCATGTTCCTCCCAGAGGGTGAGGAGCCGGCAGGGCGAGGCGAAGGTCTCCGGTGCGGGCGGCGCGGCGCTGTGTCCTCCGTCTACCTCTGTCTCTCCCGCAGCCAGGGAGGGACCCGCGGGGGGCGGCCGCCAGGGAGGAGCAGCTGCCGCTGCTGCTGCTGCAGACGGCGCGGCCGCGGCGGAGACGAGCGGCGGGGGGCGGGGCGGGGTAGGGCGGGGCGGGCGCGGCAGGCGCAGCCTGCGGCGGGCGCGGCTCCGAGCGAGCGAGCGAGCAGGCGGGCGGGCGGCGGAGGCGCGGAGCCCAGCCGGAGGAGCGCCCGCCCCGACGCGCCGAGAGCGCCCCGCCCTCCCCACCGAGCATGCTCAGTGCGTCCCCCCCGCCCCCCCGCGCCTGGGGCCAGTGAATCAGGGCGTGCGGGTGGGTGTGCGTTTGCGGGCCGGCTGCAGCTGCGGCGGAGGAGCTTGATGGCGGCCGCCCGAGGGGCCGAGGGCGAGCCTTCAGAGGCTGGGCACCGGGATGCTGAGCCCGAGCTACTACACCTGGCTCTCTACCATGGCCCCCGCCAACCCACACCCGGAAAACGGGTCCGTGCTCATTTCGGGGCAGTCCAGGTGCACCGGCGGGAATTTCCCGAAGAAGGAGACGCTGGGCCTTCTTAGACCCGGGAGGGTGGTCGGGAAGCAAAGCGGACCTTCTGAAATGAAGGTGGAATGGACGTACTGGCCATGAGGCCAGCGACTCTGGAGACAGATACCTGAGAACGCCCGTTTTCAGAGCAGCCTATGGGCCCGCTGGGCACAGAGCAAGGAGGCGGCCGCTGGGAGGGCCCTCAGCATTAGGACTGTCTTGTCTGTGGCCATTAAAAAAAAAAAAAAAAAAAAAGGTTCGGCAAACGAGAGGAGTGACCGTCCCGGGATTTCTTCAGAAAGTGTTGTTCTCCTTCCAGAGGAGTGCGGCCTTCCGTTCAGGAGGACACCTGAAAAGCTACGTAGAACTAGGGTGCCCTGGCCGTGGGGCGCCACCCTGCCGGGATGTGCCCGGCTCCCTTTGAGCGCGGCAGGCACAAGGTTGCCAAAGTGGAAAATTAAAAAGTCCGCAGAGTTGCCTGCGGCCCTTGAGGGTACATCGGTCGGAGTTTCCTGGGTCCGCGAGGCCACCGCTTGCTCCCCACACCTCCCCAACAGCGGGGAGAACCTGAGCCTCGCGCTCCCTAGTGAGGGCGCCCTCCCAACTGGGCATGCGCGCGGGGCGGACGCTGGTCTTCGCTCCTCTGCCCTGGGAGAGGAGGCAGGGGGAAACCTATTTCGCCGCTCTGGTCGTTCCCTGGCCCCACTTGGATGGTTGGGGTGAGGAACCTGGTCGCTCTCCCGAGGCAGCAGCAACTGCAGTCGTGCAGGGGAAAGGGCGCAGTCAGCAGCACAACCTGTGAGAGGGAGATGACGAATAGCTAAATGGAAATTTCTTTGCTTTTTCAACTTTTACTCTTTATATTCAGTGTTGAGAAAAAGCCCCCTCTTCGCACGTGGCCCCTTTTAAATCAGCTCAGTTTCTATTTGTATAACTGATACCACACAAGTCAGAATAGGTCTTGTAACTTGTTAAGTCTCTAAGTTGTGTCCGACTCTGCAATACCAGGGACTGTAGGGCGCCAGGCTCCTCTGTCCATGCGTTTTCCCAGACAAGAATACTGGAGTAGGTTGCCATTTCCTTGTCTAGGGGATCTTCCAGACCCAAGAATAGAACCCCCATCTCCTGGGGTGGTGGATTCTTTACCAGGGAAGCCCTTGTAACTTGTTGAGCAGAGGTCAAATATTCTAAAACAAAAATGAAACATGGTGAGTAAAAAGAAAGAGGTTTGGTAAAACAAGAAAATACAATGTAACTACAGAAGTCAAAATTTTTAGACTTTTCTGGCTGCTGCTTTTTTTTTTTTTTTCAGGCTTAGTCACCTCTGCCTCTCAGCCCTAATTCCGGGTGAGGGGAGTATGTAAAATTAGTTTCATTTCTCTCGGTTGTAATGGTCCTTCAGCTGTCGATGCGAAGAAACACTAACAAAAGCTGTTACTTATTGAGCCCTTAAAGGACTTCAAATAAGTAAAGGCAATATTATTGAATAACAAAAGCGGGTAACATTTACTGAGTGCTTCCCAGGTGTCAGGCACTGTTCTAAGCACTATTGATGGGGTGCAGGGCAGGCTTCCCTTTAAATATGTTACTATGGCGTATTTATTATTTGAAATCATGGTTGAGAAACATCCAGTGCAAAAAGACCACTGTGATCATTGGTTCCCCTGAAAGCACGAAATAAATTTCCCATATGAGATGTCCTCTGTATATCAGAAGGACCAGTCAATCCTAAAGGAAATCCATCCTGAATGTTTGTTAGAAGGACATTGATGCTGAAGCTGAAGCTCCAATGTTTGTTAGAAGGACATTGATGCTGAAGCTGAAGCTCCAATACCTGGCCACCTAATGTGAAGAGTCGACTCATTGGAAAAGACCCTGATGCTGGGAAAGACTGAAGGCAAAAGAAGAGGGCAGCAGAGGATGAGGTGGTTAGATAGCATCACGGACTCAATTAACATGAATTTGAGCAAACTCAAGGAGATAGTGAAGGACAGGGTAGCCTGGAGTGTGGCTGTCCATAGGGTCGCAAAGAGTGGAACACAACTTAGAGAGTGAACAACAATCAGGAATAGGTATCGATGGCATCCTTATCGCCAGGGATAGATAATTCAAGGCCGAGAACCCTTGCTATCCCAAGTCTGAGTCCCTGTTTTCTCAGAAAGAAGTCTTTCTCTGAAAGGTATAAAAACTGCCTGCTTTGGCCAAAAAAACAGAAACACAGACTTTTCTGATGCCCGAGATGGTCAGGCACTTCGCTGCTTGTACGCTACTTCCCTTTCTGTGACACAAAAATGCTCTTGCTGGTTACTTCAAAATAGTCTTACAGGCTTGAATTAGTTTCCTAAGTACCACAAGCTGCTTGGCTTAGAACAACAGGAATGTATTTTCGTACAGTTTTAGGGGCCAGAAGTCTGAAATCAAAGTGTGAGCAGGGCCATGCTCACTGTGAAGGCACTAGGGAAAGATTTCTTCCAGACCTCCCCTAGCCTCTGGTAGTTTCTTGGCTTGTGCTCATGCATCTCCATCCTTCACATCCATGTCTCTTGAAATTTTTCTTTTTTATGAGCACTCTAGTCATTTTCAATTACAGGCCCAACTATTCTAATCTGACCTCATCTTTAATTATACCTTCAGTGATACTATTTCCAAATAAGGTCACATTCTGATATACTGAGGGGATAGGACTTCAACATATAAATTTGCAGAGAACATGATTCAATCCATAACACACCAATGCAAGCTACATACATACACACACCCTACCATGTTCCACTTTCATTTGGGACCTTTCCAGAAGACCACTCTGGGGCCTTTGTGTTGCTGCTCCTCATTTTTTGTCCCTCTCTCTTTCTTTAACCTACATTAATCTCTTCCAGATTTTCAAGTTCACTTGCTTTGCTCTCCCATGCTACTTCCATTTGCAGTTATATATTACAGTAATTTCTGAGAGCATCTTCTATCTTTCGTTTGGATGCATAGATTGAAACTAGCAAAAGCAGCTGAAGCGGTTTTGTGATCACCCACCTGACACTAGTTTAAGTGCCTCCTTTGTTCTGCTTGAATCCACAAACCATCCCCTCAGCAGCCCACCAGTTAAAGCCACAGGGCTGTCCCTGCGTATTGCGTACACTGAGCTCCAGGGCATTGCCGTGTAACATCTGCTGCTACTGTTGTTGAGTCATGTCTGACTCTTTGCGACTCCATGGACAGTAGCACACCAGACTCCTCTCTCCACGGAATTTTTCAAGTCAAGAATACTGGAGCAAGTTGCCATTTGTTTCTCCAGGGGATCTTCCCAGCCCAGGGATTGAACCTGCATCTCCTGCAAATCTTGTGCATTGCAGGCAGGTTCTTTACTGCTGAGCCACAGGGGGAGCCCCCGTGAGACCCAATACTGACTGCTACATGCAGATGCGGGCTGCCATAACACCTACCTCTTTCACACACACAAGCTCCCCTCCCCTTCCTTGTCTTCTCTTCTCATATGAAAGTAACGTTTTTCTCATGTCTTCACTTTATCATTTTATTCAAATGTTATCTACATGAGGCCTTCCCTAGCCATTTCATCTAAACTTTCAACACTAGCTCCACTTCCGTATTTTTTCCTATGCACTTACCACTAAAATAATATATTTAAGCTCCTCAAACACAGGGATTTTTGTCTGTCTTATTTGCCATTATATCCTCAGTGCCAGAATAATGCTAGCATATTAGAAAGTGCTCAATAAAAATCTGTTTTATAAATGAAAGTCTTCTCATGCTTTCAGAGCTTTTGTCTTAAAGTTGAGTGAGAATAGTATTATGATTCTTTTTATAAACTCCAGCACTTGACCAAGTAAAATAAGTTATTCAATAAATATTGATGATGATGATGATGACAGCTGCTATCTGTGTTACTTCTTTCTTAAAGTATGAATCTTCTAAACAGTAGGGACTAGTTTTTGTACTAATTCATTCACTCATTCAGTTAATAGAGACACTGAATGCCTACTATGTATCAGGCACTATAATAGGCATTAGGGATAAAAAATAAACTATGGTCCCTGCTCTCAAAAAACTTATATATATATATATAGAAAAATCGCTTTGATGAAGCTTCCAGTCATTGATCCCATATATATTATTCTGATCTCAAAATAGTTTTCCAGAATAAATCTACTAGTTCTCACGTTTCAGGTAAAGCAATGCTCAGGATTTGATTATGCCTGCTACAAATAAAGGAAGAAATTCTATCTAGAAATATCTATATATTCGTGAAGTGCCACAGATTTATTTGGGTGGCTAATTATTATTGGGATGGGGGCAGGTGAGAAGAAGTATCAAGAAAAATGTATATTACAAAGGGTCAGAGCACTGTATTTTGACAGGGTTTATAACAAAACTTACCTTATTGATGCATGTAAACTTCAAGAGGTTAGAAGTTGATTTAAATTCTGTAAAGGAAATGTACTGGGAGGGACAGAGCAAGAAGTAGGAAAAGAGAATGTTCTTTAAAAAAATAATAGGGAACTGATCGCTGCTTCTTCACCATGATGTTCTAAATAACATTTAAGGGAATCTCACTGGAGTAGTTAACTAAACTGTGCAGTGATAAAAAATACAATGATTTGGCAGTGAACAGTCTTCTGCCTAAACTCTAGTTTTAAATGACCGCAATGAGGTTAGGCTAGTCCAGGTTGAGCAACTGAAATGTCTATCCCTACCTTACTGTAACCCTATTCCCCCTCTTCTCTCATGTACTTAATCTATTAACCATTTTCTCAGTTCAGTTCTGTCGCTCAGTTGTGTCCGACTGACTCTTTGTGACCCCATGGACTGCAGCATGCCAGGCTTCCCTATCCATTACCAACTCCTGGAGCTTGCTCAAACTCATGTCCATCGAACTGGTGATGCCATGCAACCGTCTCATCCTCTGTCATCCCCTTCTCCTCCCACCTTCAATCTTTCCCAGCATCAGGGTCTTTTCCAATGAGTCAGTTCTTTGCATCAGGTGACCAAAGTATTGGAGTTTCAGCTTCAGCATCAGTCCTTCCAATGAATATTCAGGACTGATTTCCTTTAGGATTGACTGGCTTGATCTCCTTGCAGTCCAAGTCCATTTTCTACATCTCCTTGCAGACCAAGACCATTTTCTACATCTCTCTACAGTCCAAGACCATTTTCTACATTTGATGAATTTTCTTTTTTCATAGTCTGTCACTTCAAATTATCAATGTCTACCTATTATAAACAGTCATAAGCCTAGATTGTATGTGTGTATATATATAAACATATATGTGTATTTATATATTTATATAAATATAATTTATATATATTAACTTACATAATATTGTTATGTATATTGTATGTGTGTTTGTGTATACACATATATGTATTTATATATAATGTTATATTTATATAAATATATATAATATATAATATATATATGTGCCTGCCTGCTCAGTTGCTTCAGTTGTGTCCGACTCTTTGCGACCCTATGGACTCCTGCCAGGCTCCTCTGTCCATAGGATTCTCCAGGCAAGAATACTGGAATGGGTTGCCATTTCCTCCTCCAGGGGATCTTCTGGACTCAGGGATCAAACCTGCATCTGTTATGTCTCCTGCATTAGGCAGGGGGGTTCTTTACCACTGAGCTACCTGGGAAGCCCATTGCCTTCTCCAAATATATATATATATATTATATGAGACTAAATGCTTTACAACCAGTCTAGTAGTTTTTGAGCATCTCTTCTGAGCTCAGCACTCTGCTAGGTGCTCTCAGAGATAGGTATAAGTATGCAGCATGCAAAACAAGAGTAGAAACAGTCAATTTTTTGAAGTTTCTTCCTATTAGAAAATTGCCTAAGTCTGAATATCAACATATAAAGAAATCTAGTCAAAGAAGTCAAAGCTTGCTCCATAAGGATGTGAATGGATATTTGAAGATATTATTGGAAGAAAGGAATCTATCCTGAGAGAGAAACAGTATGAGCTAGGTCACACATATGTCATATTCATTAGACCATAAAAAAGATCATGTTGGGGCATACTGAGAAATAAGATTGAAATTGTAGTAAGAGGGACAGATTGTGAGGGCCTAAAATAGCCAAGTGAAGGAATTTGAACTTGATAAGGTAAGAAATAAGAGCCACTGAAAGTTTCTGATTAATGGAACGTAGTGATAACAATATAGGGGCCAGAGAAGAAGTAGTAGATTAAAGAAAGCAGTACTTAATAAGAGTATGTGACAATCTGTCTAGGAGTTAGGTACACAGCAGCGAATAAGAGTTTCGGCCCTCCAGGAGTACAGTGGTAGAGACAGACAAGTAGAGTCCAGAGCTGTAAGTAACAGGAAGGGGTAGTATGGAAGGAAGTAGGTAGGATGTTTAACCCTATTGTGGAGAGCTTCCTGGAAAAGATGCCATCAAGCAGAGACCTGAAGGAGAAACAGGTCAAGGAATCAAAAGGCTTTATTTTATGTACATGGGCAAGGAGACAAGAATTTGGATCTTTGAGGAAACTGTAAGCAGTTCATGGCTAGAGCGAGATATGCACACGTGGGGAAAGGGAGAAGGTCATGGAATAAAAGTGGACAAGAAAGAGGGATCAGATCTTGTAGTGCCTTGATGGCTGAGGGTATAATCCTGAGGGCATTATCCTGAGGGCAGTAAGGAGGGTGTGAAGTTTGAAAATGGCATAGTTAAATATATATTTGAGCAGCTGCAAAGTGGAAAATGTCTAAGAATGAGGTCTAGACTAGAAGGTGGGAGCCTATTGCAACATTCCAGATGTGAGCTGAACTAAAATAGAAGCAGTAGGGACAGAGAGTGAAGGATACTCTTGAGAAATACTAAGGAAGTGGTATAGGTTTGGTGGGAAAGGTTTAAACTAAACATTAGATTTGTTTAGGATTGTTTATTTTAAATAATACAACAGTACCAAGGGTAAGGTATTATTAATATCCCAGTTTTGCAAATGATGAAACATATTGAGAGAGGTTAAATAACTTAACTTAGAATTCACAACTAATAAATAAAATAAGCAGAAGTCAAATTTAAGCCTCTCTGACTCAAACCCCCACTGCACTATGTAGATAAAAATGCTGAGGGAAAATACCTTCTATTTTGGGTGACCTCAACAGATTAAAAATGCTATATTATAAAATTTTATTTGAAGCAATTTCATTGTCTCTAAAATAATTTTTTTGGCTCTACTTCTCTGAATCTTATGAATTTAAAAGACAGAATCTCTGTGTTACTATAATATTTTATTTATGAATATTTAATAGAGCTACTTTTCATTAGGATATAGGTTCAGTTATTCTTGAAATAATATTTGGTTTATTTTAATTTCAGTTGCCTTTACCATTCCGTTGCATTAAAAAAGGGGTTAGAAGTTTGCTATGCATCTAGAATTCTTATTATGACATGCAGGAATTTGGTACATTTTTATGTTTTTAGACCATTTGATAAGTATGGATAACATGTGTTTCCTTTTCTTCCTGTAAACTTAAAATTTAATTCAGTCCTTAAAAGGTTGTTAGTGAGATATCAGTTCAGAAAACTGACATCTCAGCTTACAGTCTCCTTACTGAGTTCTCATTTCATCTTCCATGTTTCATAATAATGAGAAAGTTGCACCGAAGTAAAATGAATAGGTGGCTTGAGAACACTGAGATCTGATGGTTATGTTACCAAAGAGGCAAAGAGAGTTCAAGAAACAAGAATGCTGAGTCCTAGTCTACCTCTAACTACCTCTGCGGCAGTTAATTTTGCCTTTTGGGACAGTTCTCTGACTCTCAAATTCATTCCCTGACTCTCAAATTCATTCTTTTTAAAAATTGTGAATTATAATAGATATGTCAAATGAAGAAAACATGACCTCTCTTTCAAATTTAAGGAATATTTTTCTTATGGTGCTCAGTTCTGATGGAGTCATTCAGTTCTACTACCTAAAATTATCTCCATGCTCCACCCCACCCACACACATGTACACGTTCTTACAAACTTACTAGAAAAATCCTCCAACTCTGAAAACATTCCATTGCTCCTACCTATGCTGGCCTAAGGCAAAACTGGGAAGTAATTCAAATTAGTCTGATGCTCTTGAGAATCTTGGGATATTCTCAAAAAGTCTCATGTAACACTAACATCATTATATAATCCCTAGGCTCAGAGGTTAAAGCGTCTGCCTGGAATGTGGGAGACCCGGGTTCGATCCCTGGGTCAAGAAGATTCCCTAGAGAAGGAAATGGCACCCCACTCCAGTACTCTTGCCTGGAGAATCCCATGGAGGGAGGAGCCTGGTAGGCTACAGTCCATGGGGTCACAAAGAGTCGGACACGACTGAGTGACTTCACTTTCAACACTAACATCTAATACTAATCACATGAACTAGATATTTTACAGATAAGGAAGTAGAGAAACAAGATATTTTAATTAATTTGACTAAGGTCACATGACCAATAAAAGGTAGAGCTGGAATTTGAACCAAGGCTGTTTGATCTCAAAGTCCATGCTCCCTCCCTTTCATTGCATTACCGCATATAAATCTGTTTTCTCACCCCAAACCTCACCTCCACTGTAGTACTGCATGAAGAACAAACACCTATATTTTATCTTACTTCTCCACACTGGCAAGGCTAACTATCTGTTTCAGTTTCTAATTAAGAATGATTTTCTTTTCAGGGTTAATGGAAGCTAATCTGATAATCTATGCCAATAGGCTTATAACCATCCATTCCTCTTGTGAAACATGTGTAATCACTCAAAGAGTGGTGTTTTAGATAAAAGTAAAAATTCAAAAGAGGAGTTCTGACTAGATTATCTTACTATCTTCATATACTTTTGTGTAGCCCAAATCACCAATAATTGCCCATTTTCCCCACTTAGGATTTTTCCAGATCCTCTTGAAATCTCCTCCATTTCCTTTTCAGGGGTCCTCTTTTATCTACTTTAAAATTCACCTAAAGATTTCCTTAAGGAAACACATTCTAATTTAATCTCATCCAACCCTGATTAAGTTCTTAGTGCTTATAAAACTTCTTCAATAAAAACTAGCTTATTCAGACTTCTGAATAGAAACGCCTCATTAACCAGCATGTCTATTTACCTGCAGTTCACTCATAATTGATTCTCATAATGACGATCCTGAGGGGCAAGATTCTGAAGTATTAAAGACTGAATGAAATTTGCTTAATGTACTTATATTTGTTTCCCATGACTGCTGTAACAAATTACCCACAAAATTATTGGCTTAAAATAACACAAATTTATTATCTTACAGTTCTGGAGGTCAGAAATCCAAAATGGAGTTCACTGGGCTAAAATCAAGGTGTCATCAAGGTTTGCTTCCTTCCTTTCCAGAGGCTCTGTGTTAGTTGCTCAACTGAGTCTGACTCTTGCGACCCGGTAGACAGGCTCCTCTGTCCATGGGATTCTCCAGGCAAGAATACTGGAGTGGGTCGCCATTCACTTCTCCAGGGGATCTTCCTGACCCGGGATTGAACCCAGGTCTCCTGCATTGCAAGCAGTTTCTTTCCCATCTGAGCCACCTTCTGGAGGCTCTAGAGGAAATTTCCTTGCCTTTTTCAGCTTTTCAAGACTGCCTACATTCCTTAGCTAGTGTGCTCCTTGCGGTCTGCAGTCACATCTCCTCCTCTCACTCTCCTGCCTATGTCTTTGCCTTAAAAGGGCCCTCATGATTATTGTGGACCCACTAAAATAACCCAAGACAACCTTCCCATCTCATGACCCTTCATTTAATCATATCTGCAAAGTCCCTACTGCCATGAAAGGTAATATATTTCTTATTTTTTATTGCAATATAGTTGATTTACAGTGTTATATTTGTTGCAGGTATCCAGCAAAGTGATTCAATCACATCTGTAAATATATATATATGTAGGTATGTGCATATGTTCTTTTTCACATTCTTTTCCATTATAGGTTATTACAAGATATTGAATATAGTTTCCTGTGCTATACAGTAGGTTTTTGTTGTTCATTTTATATTAATATAAAGTAGTGTGTATCTGTTAATCCCAAACTCCTAATTTATCCCTCCCCCTGTTTTCTCCTTTGGTAACCATAAATTTATTTTTTATATCTGTGAGTCTGTTTCTGTTTTTTAAGTAAGTTAAAAAAAAATTTGTTCCATTTTTATAAGATTCCATATATAAGTGATATCATATGATAGTTGTCTTTCTCTGACTGACTTCATTTAGTATGATAATCTCTAAGATTCTAGGAACTTGAACATGGACATCTTGTGGGTGAAGGGACATTATTCTGCCTACCTTGGTAATACATATTAAATTTATTTTGTCCTATTAAATGTATGAGAATTAGTAAAAACCTATATGTATATATGATACATAAGTGATATATATATGTGAATGTACATGATAAATTTACTATTTCTTTAATCATGCTAAAAATACTTTAATTTTTATTTTATATATGAGTTTTAATCATTTCATGGATATAATACTTGTCTTTCTGGATCCACTATCCAGATCTCCTTTTTCATGTCTTTTTATCCTTCATAGAATCTAGTAATAGCTCTTAATGTGTACATTTTTAATAAACTGATATATTCTTGAAGGAATAAGTGTGTGAACCAGGTTTATATGGTAAATAAACCAATTTCTGGTTTCAAAACAATGATAGGACTATGAAAAATTCATATGGAAATTAATTGGAATTTACACTTTGTAATTATCAAGTCAGCAAGCCAGGTTATTGATTCTGAATTGCTATTTCCATGTAATCATTCATTGATTCAACAAATATTCAATACTTAATACTAGCCTACTATGAGCTAAGATTTTTGGATACAACCGTGAACAATAAAGATTTGTTCCTTCATTGAGCAGATTTTAGTGAGGAGAAGAAACAAGCAAATAAACAGAACATAAAGATGGGATAAATAGAGAATTTCCTGGCTCTCCAGTGGTTAGGACTCTGTGCTTTCACTGCTGAGGCCCATATTCAGTCCCTGCTGGGGGAACTAAGATCCTGCAGTCTCAAAAAAGGTGGGGGTCGGGGTGGATGAGTCCTGTAAGAGAAGCAGATAAGAAGCCCGGGCAGACAAAAATGACAGTGGGGAAGTAACTGACATGACGCCGTGTGGGAAGGCCACTCGTAGAACATCATAACTAACCTGAGGCCTGAAGATAAGAGGCACATCATGTGAAAAACCAGAGGAGGAGCTCCTCGGGCACAGGGAGCTACAAGTGCAAAAATACTGAGGCAGAAAAACTGCGGCTGTGTTTTAGGAAATGAAAGACAGCCAGGATAACTGAAGCCTAGTAAGTAGGAGAGAGTGGCGAAAATGAAGTTGCAGAGGTAGACAAAGTCCAGTAATAGAGCACTGAGGGCTTTATGGATGGAAAAAAACCCAAACAAACCATGTGTTATTCCAGAAGTTAAAAACAAGTGGGATATAGGACTCAGGAGTCAGGATTAGATAGAAGTCAAAATAGCAGCTATATTACTGATTCTGCTGATTGGAGAATCAGTCAAATAGACTTCTTAATACTCCTCCCACTGCCATCACCCTGAAAAAATATCCCTCCCCTATTGTCCCTAGCAGAACTGAACTGCAGGTTTTCCTTCCAGGGGCAAGCTCGTTGCTAAAGGGCAGAGGAGAATTAAGCTAGTCTGAAAGAAAGAACCTAAGAAAGAAGTCTCTGAGACACATGTTCTCAGTTCCCACTGCCATATCACCAGTGAGATATTAATAATTTCCTCTTTATACTCCAGGGAAGGAGTGCTAAGGGATGAGAGTTGGGGGTGGGTGCAGTTGCTGAGAGAGAATAGCACTATTTTCACTTTCTTCCTGCAGAGAGAAAGTTCTCTCCTGTCTATGGAATGTGTAGAGGAGAGGGGAAGAATAAATATTTCCCTTACAGTTCCATCAGATGGATCTTACAGGCCATGATACAGAGTTTGAATTTCATTCTAAATAAAAACAACAAGCGAAGAAAAGTTTTTAGTAGCAGAGTTACAGACTGATACACAATTTGGAAAAATTACCTTGGCTGCTGTGGAGACAAGTGGAAATAAGGAGAGCATCTAGCAGGAAGAGCTACTGCCCCCTAGATGATTCGAGAGATGGTGTGGCTTACATCAAGGTAGCGGAGGAGGAAAGTAAGAGGATTAACGGTCTGGAGTTAGAAAGGCTGTGCTTGCTGATGAATTAGATTTAGGGGAGACAGTCAAGGAGGACTTAAGGCTAAGTAATTGAGACTGGGATACCACATTTAAATGACTGGGTAGATGATGGAGCCATGTATTCAATTGGGAAAAACTGGGAAAGAAATGACAGCAACAGAATTACATTCCTTGGATTTGGCAAGGAAAATATTGTTACTGATTCTGCAAGAGTAATTTTTGGCTTCCCAGGTGGCCCAGTGGTAATGAATCTGCCTGCCAATGCAGGAGACACAGATTTGATCCGTGGGTCAGGAAGATCCCCTGGAGTAGGAAGTGGCAACCCACTTCAGTATTCTTGCCTGGGAAATCCCATGGACAGAGGAGCCTGGTGGGCTATGGTCCACGGGGTCACAAAGAGCCGAACACAACTTAGCAATTAAACAACAACAATAATTGTGAACACTGGGAAGTAAAACCAGATTTAGAATTTGAAGAAGAAATGACAGGTGGTTGCTTGTGTACATTTTTTTAAATTTATTTATTCATTTGGCTGTGTTAGGGTTAACATTAGGGTTAGTTGTTGGGTCTTAGTTGCAGCACAGAGAATCTTCACTAGGGGACCTTTGCTGTGTCTTGTAGGAACTTTCACTGAAGCACATAGACTCTCTAGTTGTGGCGTGTGGGGCTCTGAGGTATGTGGGATCTTAGTTTCCTGACCAGGGATTGAACTCACATCCCCTGCGTTGAAAGGCAGATTCTTAACAACTGGACCACCAGGGAAGTCCTGCTTGTGTACATTTTTAAAGGAAATTTTACTGTGGAGGTAAGCAGAGAAGTGGCATAATAAGGGAGATAAGGGATTTTTTGAAAAATTTTTCTTTTTACACTGAAGTGAATGGTCCACTGATGGTGCAAAGCAGACAGAATACATGGAGGTACAAAACCTTTGGAAAGGTGAGAGGGAATGGTACCCAGAGTCTAATTGGGTAATGGGCCCCAGATACGGACACTTGAAGTGAATCTCTATAAGAGGAGTACTGATACATATACAGGTAGACTGGTATATCTGATGACAGGAAGATAAACAGTCCTCACTGAATAACTTCCGTTTCATTTATGAAGCATGAGGGGACATCATTAATGGAGGATAAGGGGAGAAGTAGGGCAGATAAGAGATTTGAAAAGAAAAGAGACGTCATAAAGTAGTTGTGTCCAAAATTATGAACACAAACTTAATGTAGAAACAAAGTTCTATCACTGGGCAGTGCTTAAAGCCTGTGTAAGGTTTGTAATTATCTATGAAAAGTATAATGTATACGTTGGTTATTTTCTTCAACATTTCATTCTTTACCATATTCTGATATGGTCAAAGAACTATTGTGGTACAGTTAATAGCATGTGTGAGCTAAAAGGATAAAATTTGAAATTTATATTTCAGAGGTAATTCAGTTTACAAGTTCTAGGCGTGACCATGGGAACAAGTGTCTGAAGAGGAGTAGAGGAAAAGTTAAGAGGTCAAGGAACTGAGAGGAAAGTTCTAGGCTGGGTCATCTACGTGCAGGGTGAAATCACAGAGCATGCTGACAAATAAGGAGTGGAGTGTGAGCCAGGGGGTAGGTTGTCTACTAATAAAGAAGAACAGCCAAGACATCAGCAGATGGCAGCAACGTGATTTAGAGAGGGACACAGCCAGATGTCATGGCTTCAGAGAGCAGAGGTTCCTGCAGGAGGACAGCGGGGAGCGAGGAAAACACCTCCTCTATCTATTGGCTCTGCGGTAGGTGGAGGGTGAGGGGGAAAGCAAGTGTCACTCGAGAGGCCTGTAGGTTAAGTGTCCTCAACCAGAATGTTGGTTTTCAGTTAAAACATGGAAGTGAAAATTTCTATAAGATTGAGAATGTAACAGGGTTTTGTTATCAATTGTTGCTTAATAAACCATGACAAACCCAATGGCTTAAAACAGCAATTTTATTGTCTCTCAAGATACCGTAGGTTGATTGGGCTCAGCTGGGTGATTCTTCTGATTCACATGATGTCATATGGGGCTGAAACCATTAGGAGCTATGGTTGGTCTGGAAAATCCAATTTGCTAATTCACATATCTGGTGTCTTAGTGGAGAAGACAGGAAAGCTGGGCTCAGTTGGGATGCCAATGCCTGTCTGTCTGTCTCTCTTCTTTTTTCATCTCAGGGTCTCTCCCTCTCCATATGAACTTACCAGGAGTACAGCTAGACATTTAACCTGGCAGCTTAGGCTTTCCTAAAGCACAAAAGTGGGATCTTGCAGACCTTAAGGTTTATCCCCAGAACTGGCACATCATCATTTCTACCACATCCTGTTGATTAAAGTGAGTGAGTCATGGGGCCAGTCCAGATTCAAGAGAGGAGTCTTACAGTGATGTCAGTACCAGGATTTGTGCTACCATTGGTAGCAGTAGCCATCAATGGCAATTAGCTACCATAAGAAACTTTTTGATTCAGACTCAAACTTCTTGGCAGAGTGGAAAGGCTGAGATGGGAGTGGGATCCAGTCACATTAGGAGATAACAGAGCAGTGTAGGAATGGAAGATGGAGGGACTTGAACTTCCAAAGATGACTGAAATAAGGAGGGCTTGAGGTATGATGTACTTGAGGGCCTAGTTGTACTAAAGCAGTAATTTCCATATTTCTTTTTGATTATGCATTCCTAACTATTTAACATTTTAATATATGATAATAAGATAATTATTAATTATGTATAAATACTGTAATGTGTACTTTGTAGAACACCTTAAAATAGAAATTAATAATGATTAGACTAAGAGATTAAATAATAGTTTTCCTATTCTTTTATTCTATTTATCAATAGATCAGCTTCCTTGCTCTTTTTGGTGACAGCAATTTGGTTGACAATTTCTTGTCGGTTAAAAAAAATCTTATTTTAATATCTTGTGATACAGTGGCTCAGAGGTCTGGTTCTAAGTTCAGTTTATCCCCATGTTGGTTTTAATGGCTTTTTAGCTGAAGGAGCTTTCTCACAAAAATAAGTTCAGGGAGATGGAAGAAGTGCACCATTAGCTGTGCCTGCTAAATCATGATGCTCATTTTTCAAACCCATCCCCAATTATGAGAAGGGTTTTGTTGAAATTCAGCTAGCCAACATATATCATCCCTAATATATATCATCCCCAATATCAATCAGCCCTTCTTATAAGCCAATCAGAAGTTATTGTATTTTCATATTTTTAAGAAATGGATTCAAAACCCATTGAAACTACTTTTTTTTTTTTTAAAGTGAGATTTAAAAGAAGATCTTTACAGAAGATTTTCAAAAAACAGTCTGAAAAATTCAATTTCCAAGTTTTGTGTGCAGATATTACGAGTTTTACATTTAAATTGTTTTCAACAACAAAATTACATAACAGTGGAACATTTCCAAGTGTCTATTTTAAAAATGCTCTCTCCTTAGCCCAAATGTCTTGGAAACAGCAGTTACATTCTCCTTCATTATTAAAAATGTCACATTTACCTTGAAGAAAGTGGTTGAACGTTATTTTTTCAAATATATCTGACTGTTGCTTATGTTCATAGAAAAGGTTAGCATACTGGGCACACTTGTCAAGTTTACTTACAGATAAGTATTATTCAGCTTTTAGTTGGATAGTCCTTTCTATAGGAAAACCAGTAAACTGGCTACTCTGTGGTAAAAAGATTTTAATGGTCGGCCCTTGCTTATTACAAGGCTCCACTATTATTTTAAAGATCTTATTTAAAAAAATGAATCGCACTGACATTCTGTTTGGACATAAGCTGTGGTACATATCATATGTGGAGAGGAAATCAATTTGTAGCATCTGGATGCCATTTATTTGACTTATGGAGCAAGTGACGAAAGGAGTGCCAGTCAGTACACTGAGTATTAGACAAGCATAAATCCCTTCATGCTTTTTAGATACAAAATAAATGTGTCAGGACTAATATTTTATTCTTCTTTTTCCTCCCTGCTTTTTATTTTTACTTTTGGCCACGCTCTGCAGCATGGAAGATCTTTGTTCCCCAACCAGGGATGGAGTCTGTGTCCCTGCATCGTCTTTTTAAAACAATTTTGCAAATTTATTTTGGCCGTGCTGGGTCTCCATTGCTGCTCGGGCCTTTTTCCCCCCCTGTATTTGTAGCAGGTGGGGGCTAGTTGCAGAGCATGGGTTTCTCATTGCCGTGGCTTCTCCTGTTGTAGAGCCTGGGCTCTCGGGCAGATGGCCTTCAGTCATTATAGCTTCCACGCTCTACAGCACAGGCTCTGTGGTTGCTGCAAGGCATGTGGGATTTTCCCGGACCAGGGATCGAACCCGTGTCCCCAATATTGGAAGGAACATTCTTTACCACTGAGCCACCAGGGAAATCCTAATATTTTATTCTTGCTCCTCATGGTTTTGTTTTGCTCATTCCATTTTGGAAATCATATTCTTTGAGTAGGCTGAAGAGGAGGAACATTTGGTTTTGGCAGCATGGTCCACAGTAAAACATTAAAACAGTGATTTTGGGGTGACTGCTCTTTCTGACACCACTCAATATAGTAAAGACTTTTATGCTAAAAAAGTATCATTGCAGCACAGTTATTATTGTATATAAGCACCAACTATGTGCAGATAATAGTTATAACCATGACTTTTACACTAGAAGACAGATGATCCAACTTTTGGTCTTCAGGTATGTACTATATACAGTTTAAATTCAGTCATTCACTTCATATATTTTCCATAACTTCTGGCATATATTTTAGAAGTGAGGTAATATTGATGAGTTTCAAGGATTTACCAAGGATTACACTTACAGTGAGTGGTGAAGATTAAGCTATATGCTTAAGATACTTTTTTATCTAAACTATTTCCTTTAAGAAGGTCTTCAGGTACTAAGATGGAAATTAAACAGGCATAAAATGTTAAAGACAAAAACAAAATACAAAAGTCCCCCTGAACTAAAAGCACAACAGGACTTACACTATCAGGGGAAACATACATTCAGAAGCCAGACTTGGGTAGTGGAGCCCGCTGAGTTCAGAAAGGACCGGTGTTGGTTTGCAGCAGCAGTGGGATCAGTCAAAGGAAGGAAGTCATTGGAAACACTTGTCTTCTTAGAACACATAAGCATATTGGATTAGTGGCTCAGAGGCAAGTCCTAGAATTTCTTCAAACAGTAACACAGGAAAAGGATATCTTGTTGGTTGTTTGGGAATGATTATAAAGCAGACATTGGATGTCGGAGTCTGGAACTCAATGGACAAGAGGAGTTCATGCTCTGCTTTTCCTCTTTTCTTGGAGCTCTTTCTGCTCTGCTCACCTCTCAAAATGAGGTAGTCCCTCTTCTCTCTCCTTCTTTCTCTCCCTTTCTCTTCTTTACACAGTCTCCCCATTAATTTAAGCCCCAAGGCTATATGTCATCCCTGATCTTGATCCTGAGTTCCAGATTTGCATTTCTGCTCACCTACCATACTTTCTTATCGTATTAACACTTCAAATTTGATATGGCCAAAAAAGAAATTTTAATCATCCTTTCATCCCCAAGCTGCTCTTTTCCTAATCTTTACTATCTTATTTTTCTTAAACCAAAAACCTGGAACGCACTCTTCTGTTTCATTCTTTGTTTCTTCTCGCCTGCCCTCTATCCAATCCCTCCGATTCTCCTTCTTTCCAACCATTATTTCACATCTGCCCACTTTTATCTCTGATATACAACCCTGGTCCAAACCGCCATCTTCTCATATCTTGATTTCTCTGAGGGTTTCTGGCCTTTTCTCTTGCCCACTTACATTCTAACCTCTACATAGCAGCTGGAGTCATCATTATAGAATGTAAATCCGATCCATCGTTCCCCTGCTGAGGCCCTCCTCCCTCCAAAACACCCTACCTCACTTAGAAGAAGGCCCAAATTCCTTACCTTGGCTTACCAGGCCTCATGTAATCTATCTTGCTTCCTTCTTTGTCATAATTTTAAACCCTTTCCCCTTCTCACTGCCTTTCTTTCTGTTTCCTGAAAATGCCAAGTTCATTCCTGCCTCAGAGCCATTAAACTAGCTGTTCTCTGAGCCAGGAATGCTCTTTCCATAACTGCTTCCTTCTTATTATTCAGGTCACAGCTCAATTATCGCAAAGGAACTCAGTTGCCTCGCAAACCAACTGCCTCGCAAACCAAATGTACGCAAACTGACAAATCTGAAGTAGTTACTCCATCACATCACTCTGATTTACTGCCTTTATAGCCATATTATTACCTGTTATTTCCTTGTTTTACTTGTTTGTTTTCTCCCTGTACTAGAATGTAACAATAATAAGAACAAGGATTTTTGTCTTTCTTTTAAACTGGCACTGTTAGAGCAGTGTCTGGAATGCTTTTCTTTTAAACATCAATTGCATGCTCTAATTTAGTGCACTGGAAGAGAGAGCTTTAAAGACAGAATATCACAAGCCTCATTAAAAATGTCTCATATCTAATGCTGTTTAATGGGAGAAGGGTACATCCAACAACTGTTGTTTAGTAATGGGAAGGATGTCTAATGGAACAGCTGTTTTCAAAAGAATCTTAATAGCTCTAGACTTCTGATTCAGGGAATGAATGAATAAACTTAAGGAGCTCTTCTGAGCATGTGCTATGCTAGGGACAGTCATAGGATAAGATAGGAGATAAGAAATGGTGGAAGAGAGCCAACTCATTTGTCCAGTTGATCATAACTATGAAAGGTTGGGAGAATAGAACACAGAGATAATATTAAAATAGAAATTATTGGAAAAATACAAGTTACAGATGGATAGAATCCAAATTGATTGCACAAACAGAGATAGTTACTATAAAACATGATTCATGCCTTCAAGGAAACTTACAATATAAAAATGAAAGTGAACATATACACAGTTAAGTGGAATCCAAAATATTTCTTGAACTAGCCTAAGGCACACCTTCAAGCCAGGCCACTTGATTTTAGCCCTTAAATAAATCTGACTGTGGGAGAACTGCTTAGAAACATAGCTTTACTAAAGATATAATGAGAAAACAGAAAAGTGAAGTGTCAGTCACTCAGCCGTGTCTGACTCTTTCTGACCCTATTGACTATAACCTGACTCTTTGTGACCCTATGGACTATAGCCCACTAGGCTCCTCTGTCCATGGGATTCTCGAGGCAAGAATACTGGAGTGGGTTGCCATTTCCTTCTCTAGGGGAATCTTCCCAACCCAGGGATCAAACCCGGGTCTCCTGCATGCAGGCATATTCTTTACCATCTTAGCCACCACTGAAGCCCAGGAAAACAGAGGGAGAATTCATATTGCAAAATAACCTAAAACTCTGCTATTTTTCTCTTTCTTATAATTCCCTTAGTCCTTCCTCTGCAGCCTTTCTAATCACCTTGCTTAGTCCTCTTTTCCCCCATCCCCCTTCTCTAGCCAGCTTGTGAAGTATTCTTAGCAAACCAAAATCTAATTGTCAGCCAAACCACGACCATCTACTGTTTCTCAAATGAATTTAGGATGGTCAGTCTAGGGGTGTGGGTGGGGAGAATGACTCAACTTTTATGCCACAGATATGTCTGGAAACTAATTCAATATTATTAGAGCTTAAGTTTCACACTGGTGTTTCAGTTCAGTTCAGTCACTCAGTCATGTCCGACTCTTTGTGACCCCATGAATCACAGCACACCAGGCCTCCCTGTCCATCACCAACTCCTGGAGCTCACTCAGACTCACGTCCATCAAGTCAGTGATGCCATCCAGCCATCTCATCCTCTGTCATCCCCTTCTCCTCCTGCCCCCAATCCCTCCCAACATCAGAGTCTTTTCCAATGAGTCAACTCTTCGCATGAGGTGGCCAAAGTACTGGAGCTTCAGCTTCAGCATCATTCTTTCCAAAGAAATCCCAGGGCTGATCTCCTTCAGAATGGACTGATTGGATCTCCTTGCAGTCCAAGGGACTCTCAAGAGTCTTCTCCAACACCACAGTTCAAAAGCATCAACTCTTCGGCGCTCAGCCTTCTTCACAGTCCAACTCTCACATCCATACATGACCACAGGAAAAACCATAGCCTTGACTAGATGGACCTTTGTTGGCAAAGTAATGTCTCTGCTTTTGAATATGCTATCTAGGTTGGTCATAACTTTCCTTCCAAGGAGTAAGTGTCTTTTAATTTCATGGCTGCAGTCACCATCTGCAGTGATTTTGGAGCCCCCCAAAATAAAGTCTGACACTGTTTCCACTGTTTCCCGATCTATTTCCCATGAAATGATGGGACCAGATGCCATGATCTTCATTTTCTGAATGTTGAGCTTTAAGCCAACTTTTTCACTCTCTACTTTCACTTTCATCAAGAGGCTCTTTAGTTCCTCTTCACTTTCTGCCATAAGGGTGGTGTCATCTGCATATCTGAGGTTATTGATATTTCTCCTGTCAATCTTGATTCCAGCTTGTGCTTCTTCCAGTCCAGCATTTCTCATGATGTACTCTGCATATAAGTTAAATAAATAGGGTGACAATATACAGCCTTGACGTACTCCTTTTCCTATTTGGAACCAGTCTGTTGTTCCATGTCCAGTTCTAACTGTTGCTTCCTGACCTGCATACAGATTTCTCAAGAGGCAGGTCAGGTGGTCTGGTATTCCCATCTCTTTCAGAATTTCCCACGGTTTGCTGTGATCCACACAGTCAAAGGCTTTGGCATAGTCAATAAAGCAGAAATAGATGTTTTTCTGGAACTCTCTTGCTTTTTCCATGATCCAGCGGATGTTGGCAATTTGATCTCTGGTTCCTCTGCCTTTTCTAAAACCAGCTTGAACATCAGAAAGTTCACGGTTCATGTATTGCTGAAGCCTGCCTTGGAAAATTTTGAGCATTACTTTACTAACATGTGAGATGAGTGCAATTGTGTGGTAGTTTGAGCATTCTTTGGCATTGCCTTTCTTTGGGATTGGAATGAAAACTGACCTTTTCCAGTCCTGTGGCCACTGCTGAGTTTTCCAAATTTGCTGGCATATTGAGTGCACCACTTTCACAGTATCATCTTTCAGGATTTGAAATAGCTCAACTGGAATTCCATCACCTCCACTAGCTTTGTTCGTAGTGATGCTTTCTAACGCCCACTTGACTTCACATTCTAGGATGTCTGGCTGTAGGTGAGTGATCACACCATTGTGATTATCTGGGTTATAAAGATCTTTTTTGTACAGTTCTTCTGTGTATTCTTGCCACCTCAAGGCATGATTAACTTTGAATGCCACCCCATTTTTACTTTTTGTAGGTCAATAGGGAATTTTGAAGATTTTCGAACAGAAATGCTTCATGATCAGATTTGTATTACAATAAGATAAACATGGGAACAATATGAAGGATGAATTAGAAAAATAATCCACCAAAGATAAGAACATAGTTTGCAACTATTTTAAAGTTATTCAGTGATGAAGTTATAAAATAGAGTGATGGAGATGACATGGAGCAGTTGATTTCTAAACACACTTAAAATTCAAGAATCCTCAGAATTTTAAGTTTGAATAGATATAGAAGGTTGAGAGGGTCCTCTTGTTTCTAGCTTCAGCAACCAGTAGGAGAGTGATGCAATTAAGTGAGTTAGGGAGTGTAAACAGTCAATAGCCACTCTATTTTTGTATGTACTTTATGGTTTGCTTTTGTGGGCAGAGAAAATGATTTAGATGTCAAACCGGACAAGTGTGAGTAGGAAAGCAGTACACCCACATGAAGACGTACAGCATTGGAAATGCAGGTGTGAGGTTTAAAGGAAAGGTCAAAGCAAGAGGAAATTAATGGTACAGATGATGATGGAAGCTATGGAAGCAGATAAATGACACATGAGCAAGTGTGAAGCGGGGAGAAAATAGTGCTAAGAACAGGTACATAAGGAAGTATTACATTTAAGATATTTGTGAAAAATAGGAACAGAAACAGATTGACCAAGAGTTGCCAGAAGGAGAAGGACTGTCGATAAAAAGACCATTATTTTTGAAAAAGTGAGAATTTAGGGTAAAGAATTAGGATACATGATGTACAAGTGGTTGTGGAATTCTGATATACCATGGGTTTTTAACTACAAAATCTATTTACAATGAACTGTTCACAGTTACCAGCCCTGATTATAAAGAAGTAGGGACAGGGTGTGGTAAAGGTGGGGTGAGGGAGAAACTTCAGCTCTGATGTTGGAATAGAGAGAATTCCCATTTTCAGGGGCCTTTGGTACAAGTCTAGAAATCTAAATTAGACCACTCCTCTCTGCTTTCTCTATATTTTTTACTTTTAATATGTTTTGTTGAAAAATAGTTGATTTACAATATTGTGTAAGTTTCAGGTATACAGACAGTGATTCATTCTGATCAGTCACAGCACCATCTCCATACACCGAACAATTATTTTTGTATATTTCTGTTGTGTTTTTATCTTTATTGAAAAAATAAAAAATAATATGCTGAAAAGGTTGCTTTTTTTTAAATTCCATCTTCAATATTAAAATGGCTGCACAAAAATTTGCTAACTTTGGTAAGTTTTTTATGCATGCTGATATGACAACTGTCATAATGCAACCTAACAAAGTTGTTGTGATCTTTGTATTAAGTTGAAGACAACTAAGTTCTACTAGAGCCATCTTACAGAAAAAACCCAACCAACATTTTGGCCAACCCAATGTTTTTCTCCTAACTACTCAACTTCGCCATTGTAAGATAAAAGCAGCCATAGACAATACATGAAAAAAAATGAACATGACTGTTTCCCAATAAAATTTTATTTATGAAACAGATGAAGGGCTGGATTTGGTCCATAGGCTATAGTTTTCTTACCTTAGTTCCCGATCAGTCATTCTCTGAGATTGATATCTAGTTAGGGGGTGCGTGTTTGACCTCAGAATAAGTAGGAACTAGAAATCTCCCAAGAGTTAATTCAGTTTTGTCCAGGAGGAAATCACTTTTATCTTCAGGTCTTGATCAAGGTGTGGTAAACATCAATTTGGTGATCTTTGAAGATCCAACCAAAATGAGGTTGTACTGTGAAAGCAGCAAGGGCACTTTTGATTTTGTTGAGACAGAGACCTGCATGATAAACAGAGTATCCACCAGGCCTTTTGATGTTCCTTGGGACCTTGACAACTGCATGCCATTTTTGAAGCTCCTTCATTATCTTTTTATTCACCAATTTAATTGATAAATCAATATATGTTAACAGGCCAATCCCATTGATATATTTTAGTTAGAAGAAAATTATCTATATTATTTTTGTTTTAATCCACAATTTGCTTATATGCTATTATTAATCACTACAATTAAAATGGACTGAAAACATTCAAGATGAGTTACTATTACTTTTTCACTATTTAATTAACATTTTCCTGTGTGCTTTATTCAATTAGACTCTCTCCTTTAGTTACAGGTAAAAATACAATATGTATTCTTTCATTCATTTATTCATTCATTTATTGAAATCTCACTGAGTGCCAGGTATCAACCAGAATGCAATGTGCTGGAAATACAAAGATAATCCTGCTCAATCTCTCTCCTTGAAATGCTCTCTGTCAAGGGATAATAGAGTTTCCAGAGAGAAGGACTGGTGAACAGTTTCAAATATGGCTAAAGGTAAGTCCTGAGAACAGAGGCCACCGGATTTAGCAGTAAAAAATCATAGAGAGAGCCATTTCACTGGAGTGTCAATGTAAGTGCACATACTTTTGGATTCTTCAAACTCTTGCCTATGCTACAATACTTAGATTATCAACAATAGACCCCAAGGGCACTGTCTTTGTTTCTCACCAGACTATATGATAAACTCTAATTTCCAGGTGAATTGGACCTTAGAGCTGTATTAATCAGGAATCTTAGCTGTAAGCAATAATACCAGTTCTGCTAGGCATCAGCAGGAAAGGATTTTAAAATCTCTGGGAAGAAAGGAGACTCAGTCTCAGAAGCTGCATAAATAGGAAGTGAGTCAGAAGTCTGAAGCCAGTCTAGACCTGTAAAGACACATTGCCTCAACATTGTATTTTCTAAGACTATTTTTTAGAGCAGTTTGAGGTTTACAACAAAATTGAGAGGATGATACAGAGACTTCTCATATGCTCTCTTCTCCACACGTGCATAGCTTCCCCCATTAGCAACATCACTCACCATAATGGTAACTTTGGGTTTACGCTTGGTGTTATACATTCTGTGGGTTTGGACAACCTTATAGTGTATGCATCACTGGAAGAGGACATGACAACCCACTCCAGTATTCTTGCTTGGAGAATCCCTTGGACAGAAGAGCCTGGAAGGCTACAGTCCATAGGGTTGCACAGAGTCAGATGCGACTGAAGTGACTTTGCACAACACAGATAGTGTATGTACAACAACAAATATTCATTATTATAAAAAATTCCTCTGTGCTCTGTGTATTTATCTCTGTCCCCCTGACTTCTGGCAATCCCTGAACTTTTTATGGTCTCCATGTTTCTGCCTTTTCAAAAGAAAGTCATATAATTGGAACCATATAGTATGTATCTTTTCCAGATTGTTATCTTTCACTTAGTAATATGCATTTCATGTTCTTCTGTGTGTTTGCATCGTTTGATACTTCATTTCTTTTTAGTCCTGCATAATAATCCATTGTCTGGATGTACCATTGTCTGGATGAATCCATTGTCTGGTTTCTTCATTTACTGAATGAAATACTTTGTTGCTTCCAAGGTTTGGCAATTATGACCAACTATGGCACCCCACTCCAGTACTCTTGCCTGGAAAATCCCATGGACGGAGGAGCCTGGTGGGCTGTAGTCCATGGGGTCGCTAAGAGTCGGACGCAACTGAGCGACTTCACTTTCACTTTTCACTTTCATGCTTTGGAGAAGGCAATGGCAACCCACTCCAGTGTTCTTGCCTGGTGAATCCCAGGGACGGGGGAGCCTGGTGGGCTGCTGTCTCTGGTGTCGCACAGAGTCAGACACGACTGAAGCAACTAAGCAGCATAAACACCTTTGGGGACTTCCCTGATGGTTCAATGTTTAAATGTCCTCCTTCCCATGTAGGGGATGTGGGTTTGATCCCTGGTGGGGGAATTAAGATCCCATACGCTGTAGGGCACCTAAGCGCATTTGCCACAACTACTGAACCCATGTTCTGGAGCCCAAGTGCCACAGCTAGAGAGATGCCTGTGCACTGCAACCAAGAAATCATGTGCTGCAAGGAAAGATCCTGAGTGCCGCAACTAAGACCTGATGCAGCCATAAATTTTTTTTTTTTTTAAAGAACACCTTTGACTATAAACACCTATGTGTAAGTTTTCAACTCCTCTGGATGAACACCAAGGATCACAATGATTGGATAACTGGTAAGAATATGTGTAGCTTTGTAAGAAGTTGCCAACTTCCAAAAGTCCTCCAACGTGGCTGTATCATTTTGCATCCCAACAGTGATGTATGAGAGTTTCTGTTACTCCACATAGTTCCCAGCGTTTGGTATTGTCAGTGTTTCTGATTTTGGCCATTTTCATATGTATGCAATGGTATCTCACTATTGTTTTAACATGCCATTCTCTAGTGACATATGATGTGGAGCATCCTTTCGCAGGCAATTTGTCACCTGTATATCTTTAACAAGTATCTGTTCAGATCTTTGGCCCATATGTTTTTTAAATTTTATTTTTAATCAGAAGATAATTGCTTTACAATGTTCTGTTAGTTTTTGCCATACAACAATGAGAATCAGCCATAATTATATATATGTCTCCTCCCTCTTGAACCTCCTTCCCACCCCACACCCCATCCCACTCCTCTAGGTTGTCGCAGAGCACCCGGTTGAGCTCTTGCGTTAGACAGCAACTTCCCATTATCTATTTTGCATATGGTAATGTATATGTTTCAATGCATCGCTCTCAATTGGCCACCCCAACCAACTGTGTCCATAATCCTGTTCTCTATCCCTGCCCTGCAAATGAGTTCATCAGTACCATTTATCTAGATTCCATATATGTGTGTTGCATGCTGCATGACTGCTAAGTCACTTCAGTCATGTCTGATTCTTTGCCACCCTATGGATTGTAACCCACCAGGCTTCTCTGTCCATGGGATTCTCCAGGTAAGAGTCGGGTGTGGTTCCCTCCTTCAGAGGATCTTTCCAATCCAGGGATTGAGTCTTTTATGTTTGCTGCATTGAGAGGTGGGTTCTTTACCACTAGCGCCACCTGGGAAACCCTATATATGAATTAATACACCATATTTGCTTCTCTTTTTCTGCCTTACTTCACTCTGTAAAACAGGTTCTAGATTCATCCACCTTACTAGAACTGACTCATATTCATTCCTTTTTAATGGCCCATGTTTTAATCAGGTTCTTATTGCTGAATTTTGAGTTCTTCATGTATTTTGGATAATAGTCCTTTATTAGATGAGTCTTTTGCAAATATTTTCTCCAAGTGTGTGGTTTTTTTCCTTTTCATTAATCTTGATTTTTTTTTGAAATTTGACTTTTTCAAATAATATATTGTTAAAATAACTTTCTTTGGCTAGTATCTTTATGTTTTATTTTCAGCTTTTGTGTGTGGTCTTTTAATGTAGTATATTGTCAGCTACATGGAGCAAGATTTGTTGCTTTAATCCAACTTAATAATCTCACTGACTACTGTTTCTGGTATATCTGCAATGATTTTAACCATCTTATATCTTATGCCTACCTTTCTTTTTCTGTTGATCTTTTTTTCTGCCTTTTTTGGGTCCAAAATTTTCTATTCTGCACTTTTTGTCTGCTGAGTAATGTATTATTATGTATTTTGTCTATTAGTTATAATCCTTACTTTTTCAGCATTACATTTAACTATAAATATTTCTTATGTATTTTAACCTATTTGGTGCTTTTATTTTTCAAGCACAGAACAATCTTAGCATGCTTCGATTATCCATAATTGTACTCTCCAATCTTATGATTGCTTGATTTTTTTAAAATACAAAAGTAGTAAGTGTTTTTATAGTCAGTAGTAATTAAATTTATTTTCATTAATTAAAAAAATATTGAATGTTTCACAAATTTGTGTGGCATCCTTGTGCAGAAGCCATGCTAATCTACTCTGTATTGTTCCAATTTTAGTATATGTGCTGCTGAAGCAAGTGCTTCATTAATTTTTTTTATTGAAATATAGGTTTCTCAGGTGGTGCCAAAGCAGGAGACATAAGAGACAAGGGTTTGATCCCTGCTTTGGGAAGATCTCCTGGAGAAGGATATGGCAACTCACTCCAGTATTCTTGCCTGGAAAATTCCATGGACAGAGAAGTCTGGTGGGCTTCAGTCCACGGGGTCGCAAAGAATTGGACACAACTGAGTATGCACACGTGTACATAATTCATTTACAATATTGTGTTAGTTTCAGGTGTAAAGCAAAATGATTCATATATATACATATATATATTTCAGGTTACTTTCCATTTGTTACTACTTTCCATTGTTACTACAATATTGAAGATTGTTCCCTGTGTAATAGAGTAAATCTTTGTTGATTATTTTATATACAGTAGTGTGAATCTGTTCATACCCTTAATTTATCCCTCCCTTTCCCTTTTTCCTCTTTGGCAACTGTAAGTTTAAGTTTTTTTTTGGTATAATACTGGGACATTGTGATTTAATTATTGAAATGGAACTTCAAAGTCTTACTCAGAAAGAATATATTACAGATTAAAAGGTTGGGGACAAGTTATTTCAGCATTCAGTAAAAATTCTATTCAATAAAAAATCATAGCCAAGAGAAAAACTAGATATTTTAAAAAGACCCATGGGTTATCTGGATGTTAAAATTTCCAGATACTGAAATAGCTATGAATAATATATTCAAGAAAATATATGGTAAAATTAAATCTAAAAAAGAAGTGCACAGAAATAGAGAGGATTCAACAATGAATAAAGAATTCAACAAATAGATTAAAGCAGATTAGACTCAATAAATGAGTAACAATGAGATTCATGTTGGATCAGGATACATACAGACTAAAAGATGTATTAAGAAGCAAAATAAGAAAATGATGTAAGAGACCCATGAGTCACAAAGTAAAACGTCTAAGCAATGTGGTTGGATTCCCAGAAAGCAACCTAGCCAAAGAATCACAAGTTCAGAAAACTAATACTTTATATGTGTGCTGAAAGCAAATTTATTGAAACTTTTCCCTGAAAGGAGATGTTATGTTTATTTTATGTTGCAAATTAAGGGTACACTGGAGGTTCCTCAAAAAAACAAAAACAAAAACAAAAAAAAACAACCCAAACTAGAACCACCATATGATCAATAATTTCACTCCTGGACATACACCAGAAGAAAATGAAAATATTCATTTGAACAGATACATGCACACAATGCTCACAGCAGCACCCGCCCAGATAACCAAGATGTGAAAGCAACCTAAGTGTTTACCAACAGGTAAATGGACAAAGAAGCCCTGACATATGGATAGATATATACATACACACAGTGGAAAACCACCCAGGCATTCAAAAAGAACAAAATGTTGCCATTTGCAGCAACACGATGGGCCCAGAGGGTATCACGGCTAGTGAAAAGGTCAAAGGCAAACACTCTATACTATCACTTTTATGTGGAATCAAAAAACTTTATCCCTCTCTGTCCCCCTTTCCCCTTTGGCAACCAGAGTTTAAATGTTTTTTTATTTTTTTAAGTAACTTATTTACTTATTTGTGCTGATCCTAGGTGGCGCAGCAGTAAAGAATCCACCTGTCAATGCAGGAGATGAAAGAGACTCGAGTTCCACTCCTGGGTTGGGAAGATCCCTCGGAAAAGGAAATGGCAACCCACTCCAGTGTTCCTGCCTGGAGAATCCCACGGACAGAGAAGCCTGGTGGGCTACAGTCAATGGGGTTGTAAAGAGTTGGACACGACGGCATGACTGAGCAGGATATTTATTTTTGTTTGCACTGGGTCTGTTGCTGCGCACGGCATGGTTCAGTAAGTTCTCTAGTTTCACCACTTTCTCCTGTGGTGCACAGGCTTCTCACTGTGGTGGCTTCTCTTGTTGCGGAGCACAGGCTCTAGGCACGTGGGCTTCAGTAGATGCGGCACAGGGGCTCATTAGCTGCTGATTCAGTAGTCGTAGGCTCATGGACTCAAGAACACAGACTCAGTGGTTGTGGTACACAGGCTTTAGTTGCCCCAGACATGTGGGATCTTCGCAGACCAGGGATCAAACCAGTTTCCCTTGCATTGCAAGGCAGATTCTTAATCACTGGACCACAAGGGAAGCCCCATCTTTCTATTTTTTAAAGACATCTTCTCAATTCTAAAAGATCATGGATTCATAAAGACCCAGTCATTCTCCAAACATATTCTAGTTCTGTTAAGAAAACCTAGGTAATTAGAAAGTTTATGAAATCTTAGTTAGTTAAATAGTGATACTTTCAGAGATGAAGAGGGCAGTTTTGTTCACCTAGCCAGCTGATGACTTGCTTTTCTTAACAGTCAAAGAGCTATGCTTATTATTTTCCGTGCCTAGGCTTGAAGCTCCAGATGCAGAGCAGCAGATACAACATGATTTTTCATTTACCTTTTAGGAAGTGAGTGTCACCCCAGTTTAGTTTGGATCAGTGGATGCGGTTTCAGCCCTTCACTTTCCATGGCATACATTCAGAAAGCAAATTCTAGTCACCAACATTTATTTTTGGATTTAGAGTCCAGCAGAGCTTGTGGCATTTCTCTTCTGCTTCTTATCCACGGAGATTTATGTTTGAGTCTGATAGGCGTTTTTTGGTTTTCTCTCTTAATGTTTATACATATTACTGATTATTTTTGGTGCTGGGTGAGTACATGAAAACCTGAACTTCCAGTGTCATCTTGACTGTAAATCTCTCAGTACTCTTTCAAAGCCTAGTATTTTATATTTGCTCTACACCAGAAAAAGATGAGAAAAACAGCACATTAGATTCTCTCTCCTTACACTCTCTTTTTCGCTGATATGATAAGTTGTTCTGTGCAACCTTTGTGTGGAAAGGAAATTATACACTGGGTTGCATAATCTTCTCATACGTTTCATAGCTTCTCATAGGTAAAAGCTTTATTTTATGGTATCATTATCAAGATCACTCATTTGTGTGGTTCTGGAAGTTCCAAAAGAATGTCAGGTACATCCATAAAATATTATACTCTCAAGTTAAAAGAACGGATTGTCTAGTTCTTTGGGTAATCTGCCGTAACTCTCCACAGTACTGTTGGACTACATGATGCTTCCCTCCTCGTTTTTATTCGTTGCATACATGATACAACCCTTCAATTGTGCTATATCTTTGTTTTAATTTTTTCCTTATACTTTTAATAGTTTTCATCATTTGTAAGTGGCTTAGCCCTTAGGCCTAAAAATAAGAAGCCCTTTATATTAGCTGACATTTTCCATTAATGAGAAAACACTGTTACTTTAACTCTTTATTTCCTGTTTGTAAAACCAGGCATATGAATTTTTTATTGCTGCTATAACAAATTACCACAAGCACACTGGCTTATAACAACACAGAGTTATTTTCTTACTGTTCTGAAGGTCTGAAGTCTGAAATGGGCCTCCCTGGGTTAAAATCAAGGTGCTAAGCAGGACTGCATTCCTTCTGGAGGTTCCAGAAGAGAATCCATTTCCTTGCCTTTTCCTTCTTCTAGAAGCTACCTGCATTGTTTGTAGTCCCTTCCTCCATCTTCAAAGCCAACAGCATAGCATCTTCAAATCTCTCTCTGATTCTGACCCTTCTGCTTCCCTCTTCTACTCATAAGCACTCTTGTGCTTACACTAGGCCCACCTAGGTAATGCAGGATAACCTCCACACCACAAATTCATCAGGTTAGCAACGTCAATTCTATCTGCAACCTCAATCCTTAATTCCCTTTTGTCAGTTCAGTTCAGAAACTCAGTTGTGTCCGACTCTTTGCTAGCTCATGGATTGTGGCACGCCAGGCTTCCCTGTCCATCACCAACCCCTGGATTTTACTCAAACTCATATCCATTGAGTCAGTGATGCCATCTAACCATCTCATCCTCAGTCATCCCCTTCTCCTCCCGCCTTCAATCTTTCCCAGCATCAGGGTCTTTTCCAATGAGTCAGTTCTTTGTGTCAGGTGGCCAAAGTATTGGAGTTTCAGCTTCAGCATCAGTCCTTCCAATGAATATTCAGGACTGATTTCCTTCAGGATGGACTGGTTTGATCTTCTTGCAGTCCAAGGGACTCTCAAGAGTCTTCTCCAACACCACAGTTCAAAAGCATCAGTTCTTCGGTGCTCAGCTTTCTTTATAGTCCAACTCTCACATCTGTACATGACTACTGGAAAAACCTTAGATTTGACTAGACTTTTGTTGGCAAAGTAATGTCTCTGCTTTTTAATATGCTGTCTAGTTTGGTCATAACTTTTCTTCCAAGGAGTAAGCATCTTTTACTTTCATGACTGTACTCACCGTCTGCAGTGATTTTGGAGCCCCCCAGAATAAAATCTGTTACTATTTCCATTGCTTCCCCTCTATTTGCAATGAAATGATGAGACCGGATGCCATGATCTTCGTTTTCTGAATGTTGAGTTTTAAGCCAACTTTTTCACTCTCCTCTTTCACTTTTATCAAGAGGCTCTTTAGTTCTTTACTTTCTGCCATAAGGCTGGTATCATCTGCATATCTGAGGTTATTATTATTTCTCCTGGCAATCTTGATTCCAGCTTGTGCTTCACCCAGCCCAGCGTTTCTCATAATGTACTCTGCATAGAAGTTAAATAAGCAGGGTGACAATATATAGCCAAGACATACTCCTTTCCCTATTTGGAACCAGTCTGTTGTTCCATGTCCAGTTCTAACTCTTGCTTCCTGACCTGCATACAAATTTCTCAAGAGGCAGGTCAGGTGGTCCGGTATTCCCATCTTTTAAAGAGTTTTCCACAGTTTGCTGTGATCCACGCTGTCAAAGGCTTTGGCATAGTCAATAAAGCAGAAATAGATGTTTTTCTGGAACTCTCTTGCTTTTTCAATGATCCAACAGATGTTGGCAATTTGATCTCTGGTTCTTCTGCCTTTTCTAAAACCTGCTTGAACATCTGGAAATTCACGGTTCACATACTGTTGAAGCCTGGATTGGAGAATTTTGAGCATTACTTTTCTAGCGTGTGAGATGAGTGCAATTGTGTGGTAGTCTGAGCATTCTTTGGCATTGCCTTTCTTTGGGACTGCAATGAAAACTGACCTTTTCCAGTCCTGTGGCCACTGCTGAGTTTTCCAAATTTGCTGGCATTTTAAGTGCAGCACTTTCACAGCATCATCTTTTAGGGTTTGAAATAGCTCAATTGGAATTCCATCACTTCCACTAGCTTTGTTTATAGTGATGCTTCCTAAGGCCCACTTTACTTCACATTCTAGGATGTCTGGCTCTAGGTGAGTGATCATACCATCGTGATTATCTGGGTCATGAAGATCTTTTTTGTATAGTTCTTCTGTGTATTCTGCCACCTCTTAATATCTTCTGCTTCTGTTAGGTCCATACCATTTCTGTCCTTTATTGAGCCCATCTTTGCATGAAATGTTCCCTTGGTACCTCTAATTTTATTGAAGAGATCCCTAGTCCTTCCCATTCTGTTGTTTTCCTCTATTTCTTTGCATTGATCACTGAGGAAGGCTTTCCTGTCTCTCCTTGCTATCCTTCGGAACTCCGCATTCAGATGGGAATATCTTTCCTTTTCTCCTTTGCCTTTCACTTCTCTTCTTTTCACAGTTATTTGTAAGGCCTCCTCAGACAGCCATTTAGCTTTTTTGCGTTTCTTTTTCTTGGGGATGGTTTTGATCCCTGTCTCCTGTACAATGTCATGAACTTCTGTCCATAGTTTTTCAGGCACTCTGTCTATCAGATCTAATTCCTTGAATCTATTTTTCACTTCCACTGTATAATCATAAGGGATTTTATTTAGATCATACCTGAATGGCCTAGTGGTTTTCCCTACTTTCTTCAATTTAAGTCTGAATTTTGCAAGAAGGAGTTCATGATCTGAGCCCTTTTGTCATGGAACCTAATTTTCAAAGGTGTTAGGGATTAGGGCATGGACATCTTTGGGGGATCATTATTTCATCTACCTTAATACTAGTTAACTTATAAGAGTTCTTCCTATTCTATCAAGGATTCTAAATTTTGTAAGTACTCTGTTAGGTGTATTAGTGCAAAAAGATAGTAGGTAAGTACTGAATAATGCATAAGAATTTCAACTACAGAAATTATTATAAGTTTTTATGTCTTGCTAAATTCACAGAAGTATTTTTTCCATTGGATACATTAAAACATAAAACATCAAAGTGATTACTTTCTACTAGTAATTCAGAAGGTATCCTAATTATCATATTTTAACATTTTAATCTGTAAATCAAGTTTAGGGTGAGGATCATTTATACTCTCAAAGATCTACTTAAAATTAAAAATTAAGAGGCTTTTTCTATGTTAACCAGTCAATGAGAATATTATCATGATGGTTTGGTAAGTACTTGAGAATTAAAATTTGGTAAAATGTTTTTAATTAAGTTCTTTCTACCTCATTTGCAATTTGCTTTGTTTTTTATGCAGTGGGAAAATGCAAATGTTTCTCAAAGGAGCTTTCATATTCATAAAATATTCTCAAATCTCATGGGGTTTATCATGAACATTAAACTTGCCTTATTATTTTTCAGGTCAATGTAGCCAAAGAGGGAACTTTTAAAATAATACCATGCTTTGGGGTGCAGTGACAGGTGTTAGTTTCATCACTTTTATTAAATCAAATGCTATTATAAAAGCAATACTTTTTTTAAAAACAACAAGACAAAATAACTATAGCATTCAATTTCCCAGTAATGAATATATCCTTGAAAGTAATTACTGCAGTCCCCAAACAGAGAGAATGGTTTAAAATGATAATGTGAAATAATTTTACTTTCATGATCCTGTATTGCTCTTTTAGCATTAACATTTTGGTTTAAATTCTTGAATACGATTCATTTGCTATGCTTGTTTTGTAGATGTTCTTTTCCCTGGAGGATTTTTCAGAATATTGCATCAGCTTGTGTTTTCCAGGTTCTCATTTCTGAATTTGTAAAGATGCTCCCAAAGAGATTATAGCTAAGTAAGACTTCATTATTTATATATGCTTTGTTTGAATATGTACCCTAGGATTTGAATCTATCATCAGCTCTTTTCTGACCCCAATTATTAAGATAGTTCAATATTTTCCACATTCATCATTGTAGCTGAAAGAAAGATCTTTTTTTTAAAAAACAGCACACCTAACATCAGAGATGCAACTGCTTTAATTTTCATTGGAACTGTAATTAAAATATAATAATATATACATATCCATTGTATTATTTCCATTTATTTAAAATAGTTGAGCAGTATTTTGGTACTTAATATTCTAGCACAAATGAATTACTCTCCTATAGATGTTCCACAGACACTAAATCTTCTATATAGAGACCTCTGTGTCTACGGTCTTCAAATGCTGATGATGACAGTAAAACAGCATATAATAGAGGCGAAACTGCCTTTTTCATCTCTGGAAACACCACTATTTAATTAAAATGTTACAAATTCTCTAACTACCTATGTCTTCTTAACAGAGTTACCATGTGTTTGGAGAATGACTGGGGCTTTATGAATTTATGATTTTGTAAAACTGAGAAGATGTCTTTAAAAGACAGATGTTAAATTTTTTATTTGCAATGTAACCTGGATTATAATATTCTGCTGCTGCTGCTAAGTCGCTTCAGTCGTGTCCAACTCTCTGCGACCCCAGAGACGGCAGCCCACTAGGCTCCCCCGTCCCTGGGATTCTCCAGGCGAGAACATTGGAGTGGGTTGCCATTTCCTCCTCCAATGCATGAAAGTGAAAGTGAAGTCACTCAGTCATGTCTGACTCCTAGTGATGCCATGGACTGCAGCCTACCAGGCTCCTCTGTCCATGGGATTTTCCAGGCAAGAGTACTGGAGTGGGGTGCCATTGCCTTCTCCGGATAATATTCTAGATTTGTTCTATTAAAAAAAGTGGGCGTGTGTGTGTATATGTGTTAACTATGGTGTAGGTCTAGGGGCAACATTCAGAAGTTCACATAAACACAGATTTTTCAAATTGTGAGTTAGAAAGTAGTAGCGACTAAGCGACTTCACTTTCATACACTGGAGAAGGAAATGGCAACCCACTCCAGTGTTCTTGCCTGGAGAATCCCAGGGACGGGGGAGCCTGGTGGGCTGCTGTCTAGGGGGCCACATAGAGTTGGACACGACTGAAGTGACTTAGCAGCAGCAGCAGCAGTAACTTATATTAAAATTATATTTAAAACTCAGTTTTGCAGTGAAAATTTTAAAACATGGAAAACCTTTCATATTTTCTGTGTCGATGCTATGACTTCTGGCCAATTCAATATGGAGTGAAGAGAGATGTTACAAGCCAGATTTTAGGAAGAAACTTATTTCATCCCCAGAGTCTTACACTCATTAAAGTTTATGTTACAACTCCCCTTTTATTCTAATAGAAATTTTGTCTCACTGCAACAGAAATTGCTGCAACAGCTTTTCTTCACATTTGTAAGTAAGGATATCCTTGGGATTTAGTCGCTTTTGGGGTCTAGGGGGTGTCAGATGATCTTACTGCTTGCTGCCACACTCACTCACAAGGATTCTGAAAGAGGACCTGTTTGATTTTTCTGAACCAGATTTCTTGTAGGTTGTCCATCTGAATTGGGAAAGTGGAGGTGGAGTTTTCTGGGGAGGTGGGAGAGATGACTTTGAAAGACAAATAGACATTCCCAAGTATAGTTGTTTAGTCGCTCAGTCGCATCTGACTCTTTACCCCATCATTGCAGCATGTCAGGCTTCCCTGTCTTTCCAATGAATATTTAGGGTTGATTTCCTTTAGGTTTGATCTCCTTGCTGTCCAAGCGACTCCCAAGAGTCTTCTCCAGCACCGCAGTTTGAAAAGTGTCAATTCTTCGGTGCTCAGCCTTCTTTATGGTCCAGTCTTCAAATCTGTACATGATTACCTGACAGTTATCTGCCATAGGGACACAGCTGTGAGAAGCCAGGTCCATGTATGTATATGAGACGTCAAAAAGTTATTCTCTCAGATCCAACCCAAAGTTAGAGGTGTTTGGTAAGAAAAAATCAGATTGGGATCAGGAAATATTTTCTTTTCCCCGCAATGAGTTTAGTTGTGGGTATTCTCATATGAAAGCCACAATGGGTAATAAAGGTTGCCAGCCTGGCTCTGAGACCACAAGAAGACAATAGCTAAGGACACTGAACAATAAGTCATTTTAATAATTCTCAACCCATGTCATACCCTGGCAATGCAGAGTGACATTAAGAAGTGTGACTGAGAAGCTGGAGGGCATAAAAATAACTAGAGCCTCTGTGGTGGGGGAGCCATCTCCTTATTGCCTAGATTAATTAGGTCAACTTTTCACTGCATGCCCAGTTCTTTAATGTATTTATCACAACTGTATCAACTCTCATTACGATCAGATAATTATGTGTGTAATTTTTGGTTGAAATGTCTTACTTTTTCATTACATAGTGGACTTCTTGAGGGCAGAGAGCATGACTGTCTTACAGCTACAAATCCAATGACAGGTACATGTATGGTAATCAACAAGTGTATATACTATTGTATGGTAGTTAACACATCCTTGTTGAATGAACTGATGGTAGTAAATTGGGTGAGAGTGAAAAATGTCTTGCAGCTTCTTCAAGCTCTATATTCATGAAATGAAATTTAACTTAGCTTCTGCCTTTTGTCCTTCCAATCTGTTTCTCTTCTTGTATTCATTAATATGGCTAATGGTGTTATCACTTATCTGATCTCCCAAATTAGAAAGCTCAGAGCCATTCTGCGTTCCTCTCTTACCCAATCTACATATAATTGACTTTCAATTTTTTTTTTCATTTTGCTTTAGACTGTCTCCAGATTCTGATTCTTCTACCTTTGTAGTGCCATGATCTTAATGTAGGCTTTTATTTTCTATTATCTGAAATACCGCAACAGCCACCTAATGAACTCTGAGCCAGTAATTTCTACCTATTTCAATCTGTACAATGCCATTGAGGGCTGTCTTCCAAACCACTGGTGTGTGAATACCTTGCTACATATAATTTTTCATTGGCTCTTTATTAACCTAAAAAATAGCCTTATATCACTTAAAGAGTGGTCCTCAAGGAGAGTAATACTGCTCCCTAGGGATTTGCAAATTTGTGAGCACATTTTTGATTGTCATGAGGATTGGTAGTACTACTGACCTTCACTGGGAAGGGACCAGGGAGGTTAGATGTTCTCCAATGTATGGACAGTCTTCCTTAATAAAAAATTATTTCATATTCTGCACATCTTTTAACTGTCCCCCAAGAAATTCATGTAAATGGGAAACTTGTATAAGCATTTAAACAGATGTTTTATAGGAATGGAAGCATTGTGTAAGTTCAGGGAAGTATCAGTTTTGATCAAAACTTTACTAAAGTTGTTTGCCATTTTTGAGACTCATAACACTAATGGTGGATGCTGCTTGGGGTATCTGAGTTTCCAGAAACACATCTTCACTTGTGGCTATCACATTTATGGTGAGCCTATATATAGATGTAAGCATCTGACTACTTCATGTTTTCCAGTGAAGTTGTACCCAAGCATTGACATATTGAAATACATGTTATTTTATTTTATTACTTTTATTTATTTCTCTTATATATAACATTAAATATATGGATTTTTAAACCATGTGTCGGTCAGTTTTGTCATCCTTGAATTTCATTTCAGAAGAGTAACAAGGACAAGGACATCCATTGGATCATAGAAAAAGCCAGAGAGTTCTAGAAAAACATCTACTTCTGCTTTATTGACTATGCCAAAGCCTTTGACTGTGTGGACCACAACAAACTGTGGAAAATTCTTAAAGAGATAGGAATACCAGACCATCTGACCTGCCTTCTGAGAAATCCACATGCAGGTGAAGAAGTTAGAACCAGACACGGCACAACAAACTGGTTGCAAATTGGGAAAGGAGTATGTCAGGTATGTCACCCTGCTTATTTAACTTATATGCAGATACATCATGCGGAACGCTGGACTGGATGAAGCACAAGCTGGAATCAAGATTGCTGGGAGAAATATCAATAGCCTCAGATATGCAGATGATACCACCCTTATGGCAGAAAGCGAAGAGGAACTAAAGAGACTCTTGATGAAAGTGAAAGAGAAGATTGAAAAAGTTGGCTTAAAGCTCAACATTAAGAGAACTAAGATCATGGCATCCGGTCCCATTACTTCATGGCAAATAGATGGGGAAACAATGGAAACAGTAACAGACTTTATTTTGGGGGGGCTCCAAAATCCCCGCAGATGGTGACTGCAGCCATGAAATTAAAAGATGCTTACTCCTTGGAAGAAAAGTTATGACCTACCTAGATAGCATATTAAAAAGCAGAGACATTACTTTGCCAACAAAGGTCTAGTCAAATCTATGGTTTTTCCTGTGGTCATGTATGGATGTGAGAGTTGGACTATAAAGAAAGCTGAGCACCAAAGAACTGATGTTTTTGAACTGGTGTTGGAGAAGACTCTTGAGAGTCCCTTGGACTGCAAGGAGATCAAACCAGTCAATCCTAAAGGAAGTCACTCCTGACTATTCATTGGAAGGACTGATGCTGAAGCTGAAGTTCCAATACTTTGGCCACCTGATGCGAAGAACTGACTCATTGGAGATGACCCTGATGCTGGGCAAGATTGAAGGCTGGAGGAGAAGGAGACAACAGAGGATGAGATAGTTGGATGGCATCACTGACTTGATGGACATGAATTTGAGCAAGCTCTGGGAGTTGGTGATGGACAGGGAAGCCTGGCTTGCTGCAGTCCATGGTGTCACAAAGAGTTGGATACAACTGAGCGACTGAACTGAACTGAACAAGGATGAATATTTATCATGAGAATTATTGGGCTTAAAACTACTTATGAAGATGATATATCAGATGTATTAAAAGTATATTCAGATGATCAAAGAAAAGGAAATTTCTTTATTTTTCTCTAGGGCTGATCTGTTAAGTTCTTACTTACACTGTAGTAGATAAAAGAAAGTGAAATTTTAATCTAAACCTGTAAATGTAATCCAGTAAAATAATTTTAAACATCCACTTGGATGACTCTATAGACTTTTACAGGATGCTCAGTATGTCTCAGATTGCTTCTCCTTCCACTATTACTCTCTAAGAGTCTCTAAACTGTGAAGAGAGGGTGGTAAAGGATCTTGTGGTGGTGAGGAGAGGAGTCCTTGCTCTCTGTCTATATGGTCTCATCCTGACTGTTGGCTTAAATACCATCTATATGCTGCAGATGATCTGTTGACTGTCCTTCCATATCCAGTCCTGAATTGTGCTGCTCTGGAATCATATTTCCATCTCCAAACTTGACATTTCCACTTGGATGCCTAACTGGCATCTCAAACTCACCATTGCCAAGACAAGACTCTTGATTCCACCTCTCCCCAAATTCACTCATCTCCTACCAAACTTTCCCATGTCAGTAATGGCTACTGTACCCCAATTGCTCAAACCAACAGTCCCCACTCCTCTCTTGCCTCACATTTCAATCTGATCCATCAGCAAGCCCTATTAACTGTACTTTCAGATATGTACTGTTTCTGCTGCTATAACTCAGTTTCTCTAGCCTCCTTGTTTTGTCCCTTACAGTCAGTCCTTCACACAGCATCCTGAATTGTCTTTCTGATGGGTAAACCAGATTATGTCACTTCCCTTCATGACTTCCCACTGGAATCAGAATAAAATCCAAGCTCTCTACCAAGGACTACAAGGCCCTGCCTATGTCTTCTCCTTCTGCTTCCCTCGCTGACCTCCTCTCTTGCCACTGTCCTCCTCATTCACAGTCCTATAGCCCACTTCAGACCTCCCCCCAGATCTGCATGTACGGCCTCCTTCTCACAATTCACGGCTCAAGTCAAATATCACTTCCTCAGAAATGTTTGCCTGTCTTATTCGTTTCTGTTTCTTCACATGAAAACATCTAGCTACTCAAAAAAACAGCTTAGTTAGATGGCTGGCTTATTTCTGCTGTGACAAGTCTGGATGAGTATTTACCGTGGACTAGTGAGCGCCAAGGTGCAACTTTGGGAGTGATGTGGTGGCATCCAGTACTGTGGCCTGGTCATTTGCCCAGGGCCTTCGGGCACTCTCACAGTATTCTTTCTGTGATTCCAGGCTATGCTGGTCTACTGGCACTCTCAGCACTTTCAGACTTCCTCTGTGAAGCATTTAGGAGCTTCTGGGGACACGGCAGGACATGTATAGGCCATGAGCAGCCAGGAGATGTGCCTCAGGTTTTATGTGGCCGTTATATACCCCCACTTGCACACCGTGGTTCCCATGCCATGTTGGATATGGTACTGAGTGAAAGGCAGGGCTCTCCCAGGCCAGGGCCCTCCCCAACACTCTTCTAATGAGTCCCTAGGTCCAAAGTCCTTGGTCTTAATAATTTCTGGTTCAATATTTCTGAATGCCCTTTTGTCACATGAAGGCCATGAAAAGATGCTCAACATTGCTAATTATTACAGAAATGCAAATCAAAACCAGAGTGAGGTATCACCTCACACCAGCTAGAACAGTCATCATGAAAATGTCTATGAAAAATAAATGATGGACAGGATGTAGAAAAAGGGAATGCTCCGACACTGTTGGTGGGAATGTAAATTGGTATAGCCACTATGGAGAACAGTATGGAGGTTCCTTAAAAAACTAAAAATAGAGCTACTATATTACCTAGAAATTCCACTCCTGGGCATGTATCTGGAAAAAATGTGGTTTGAAAAGATACATGTCAGTTCAGCTCAGTCGCTCAGTCATATTCGACTCTTTGTGACCCCAAGATACATGTACCCCAATGTTTATTGCAGCACTATTTACAACAGCCAGGACATGGAAGCAACCTAAATGCCCATTGTCAGAGGAATGGATGAAGATGTGGTACATGTACACGATGAAACGTTACTCAGCCATAAAGGAATGAAATAATGCCATTTGCAGCAACATGGATGGATCTAGACATTTTCATACTAAGTGAAGTAAGTCAGACAGAAAAATACAAATATATGAACATCACTTACTTGTGGAATAAAAAAAAAAAATGATACAAATGAACTTATTGACAAAACAAGAACAGACTCACAGTCTTTGAAAACCAACTTATGGTTACCAAAGGAGAAATGTGGGGTAAATTAGGAATTGGGGATTAACATATACACACTACTATATATAAAACAGATAATCAACAAGGACCTACTGTATAGCACAGGGAACTCTATTCAGTATTCTGTAATAATCTGTACGGGAAAAAAATCTGAAAAAGAATGGATATATGTGTCAGTATAATGGAAGAAAGTGGTTATATACCTGAAACTAATATAACAGTGTAGATCAACTACACTCCAATATAAAATACAAATTTTAAAAAGAAAATAATTATAGGCAAACAAACAAACAGATAAATGCCCTTCTCTCTCTCATGTCCCACCTTTACCTGCAGTCCTTCTGCTGTCTCCAAGCAGAAACCTGGAGGAAAGAGGAGAGAGACATCTTCCAGGGGTCACTCTTCTTATTTCTTGTCTTTTGAGATAATGCTCAAGACTGAAAGGAGAAGTTGCTTCCAATTTAACCTTTCTGCCTCTACTGACTGTGCCTTACACAAACTGTATAGGCTGGCTTTTGAAATATTCAGAGGGGAGATTGAGGAATTTAGGAAGTCCTTTTCTCCCTCTTATAAAACCTGGCTCTCTCAATTACTGTCTTCCTAAAAAAGTTAAGAAAGCCTGCTTTGAGACCTCAAGCTAATCAAAGGCTATTTTATTTTACAGTATTTCCCCTACCATGGCATGGTAAATATCATGGCTTGACTTTGGAAGTGCAAGAACACAAATGAACATGCTTGTATGGGGACATTACAATGGAGTGATTTAGTATTTCTCAAATATTATCCCTACTACACATAACCTGTTCCCAGTTTGCTTTTTCATCTTGTCCTCATTTCCTGCTATGCTCCATCTGCTACACAAACCCGGTTCTTTAGACACCATAAATTTCTTATCATTTTCTGAACACAGCTGCTGCTAAGTCGCTTCAGTCGTGTCCGACTCTGTGCGACCCCATAGACGGCAGCCCACCCGGCTCTGCCGTCCCCTGGATTCTCCAGGCAAGAACACTGGAGTGGGTTGCCATTTCCTTCTCCAATGCATGAAAGTGAAAAGTGAAAGTGAAGTCGCTCAGTCATGTCCGACTCTTATCGACCCCATGGACTGCAGCCTACCAGGCTCCTCCATATAGGGGATTTTCGAGGCAAGAGTACTGGAGTGGGGTGCCATTGCCTTCTCTGTCTGAACACAACATACTCCATGAATTAGCACAGCTGTTTATTTTGCCTAGAACATCATTCCCTGATGCACTCTGCCTGGCAAAGTCTTTTTTATCCTTCCAGATTTAGTTCAAATGTCATCTCCCAGAGAAGTCTCCTTCGACCAGCTTGTACTCCATAATGTCAAAGCAGTATGTGAACATCACACACTGTAGCATCATCACAGTACTTTTTTTTTTTTTTTAACCACTAGTTTGTTCAGCAATCAGTGGCAGGGGCAGAGTTTTACACATCTCTTTACCAATAGACCCTATTACTCTGGTTAAATATATTTCTTCTGTTATTATTTAAATTAGACAGGAGAACAAATTTAGTACTTTATAGGAAAAGGTTTCCCAAGTGGCTCAGTGGTTAAAAAAAATTTGCCAGCTAATGCAGGAGACACAGGAGATGTGAGTTTGAGCCCTGGGTGAGGAAGATCCCCTGAAGAAGTAAATGGCAACTCACTCCAGTATGCTTGCCTGGGAAATTCCATGGACAGAGGAGCCTGGTAGGCTCTATGGGGTCACAAAGAGTTGGACATGATGGAGTGACTGAGCAAAGATAAGAAAAGGAAAAGGTTATTGAATTTCTATAGTGATGCAATTTCCCCTTTAATTTGCTACATAAAAATGTAAAAGCAAGAAAGAGGAAGAACAAAGCTAGTTTAATAAATCTGAAATTCTTACTTAACCCTTTTCTATTTTTTATACAAATATATGAAGGATAAAGAATTCATGTTAAAAAAATTGTGGTGGATTTTTTAAAGCCCAAAATTTTATACAAACTTCAAAAAGAATTATAAATTAATGTTTTAAAAATCCTACCCATTCTGTTCTACATTAATAAACAATCAGAGTGTTTTAAATAAAATATTCCAATCAGGCTTCAGTGAATGAATAAGCTGAACTAGAGAAAGAAAGATCAAGATAGCAACTAATTGTACATTTTAAACATCAATTAACAACACAAAACAGGTTTTTGTTTTATGAAAAGCAAGTCAGATAACGAGCTTGTGGAATTATGTCCTATCTTCTTTCCTTCATTTCCTTCCTTCATGGTGAATTAAAAGCAGGATTTGTCAACACTAGTAGGGAGATGTATACATGTAAAAGTCACCACTCAGGGGAAGGCTGTGTTCTCAAGAGGCTAAAGCAGGAGCTCAAAAACTTTGCCTTTTCTTTAATGCCTTGTGCTGTTTTGTTCGATCAAAACATGTTTGCTTTAACCTACTCCCAGTTGTAGCCTTGTGGCGTTGATTTTCCTATTTCAGCTTCAGAATCAGAATATACTGCATCTTTACCTTTGCAAAACTCAGCAACTGTAAAAATGCAATGTGAGTGTGTGAGTGTGAAAGTCGCTCAGTTGTGTCCAACTCAGTGCGACCCCGTGAAATTCTCCAGTCCATGGGATTCTCCAGGCCAGAATATTGGAGTGGGTAACCTTTCCCTTCTTCAGGGGAATCTTCCCAACCTGGGGACAAACGCAGGTCTTCTGTATTGCAGGCGGATTCTTTACGAGCTGATACACAAGGAAAGTCCTTGATATTGGATTGTAAAAATGCAATGGTTTCTTTAAAAGATGTGAGGGCATGTCTGTGACATATTTAGGTTTTTAGTAGGGATGTGTGGTGAGTTCAACAGTGTTCTCCCCAAATTCTAGTCCATCCAGAGCCTCAGAGTGGAAGTTTATTTGAAAATAGGGTCTTTGAAGAATGTAATTAGTTAAGGATTTTGAGATAAGGTCATATTGGGTTAGACAGGACCCTAAATCCAATCAAGTGTCTTTAGAAGAAGTGAAAAGGCATAGAGACACGCACAGAATGCTGTGTGAAAACAGAGAAAGAGAGTAGAACAATGCAGCTAAAAGCCAAGGAAGGCCGAGGATTGCTGATAACTACCAGAGCCTGGGAGAAGCAAGAAAGATTTTTCCCGGAGCCTTCAGAGGGGGCGTGACTCTGTAGACACCTTGATTATGGGCTTCTGGCCTCCAAAACTGTGACAGAAAAAATATCTCTTGTTTTAAGTCACCAAGTTTATGGTAATTTCATAGCGGCTCTAGGAAACTAACATACAGTATATAATTCTTAGCTCATACTTTATCTTAGAAAGCAAAGAGACCAGAGATTTAGTGGGGAGAAGAGTCCTTCCTTCTCTGAACTTTCCCATCACTGTTTGCAACAATATAATAATCCTCCTGCTTCTCTTCCTCCTATTGGTAACTGATCTATGGATGCCTGTCCCCCGGGAAATTAAGGAGTCCTTGCAAAGAATCCATGAAGCCGTGCTGAATTAGATAGTAACTGAGAACTGAATAAATGGGTTTCCTCCAGTTTTGCTCAACTATTTCCAAAAATGTGTAGATGCTATAGTCATAAACACTGTGTACAGTAGGGTAGACGGTATAGACTATGCACTGCACAACCCTTAGGGCAGCATTCATATCAGCGGCAATATGCAGAAGAGTCAGACTATATCCTGTGGAAACAGACATATGCTATTGTGATTCATACGATACAATTTCATCTAAAAGCATTATTGAGTTAATGCCAGTTGTTTGTGATTAGGTATTTCTCTCCATCATTAGATTTTTAAGTTAGAACTACTATCCTGTAGGTGGCTATGACTTTCTTAAAAAAAATGTCCTTACATAAAAATATACATATATATTTGTAAGCTTTCCTGCCCTAATAACTAAGCCAGTTGCCTGAGAGTTTCTTTTATCTTTCATTCTTATTTTTCATCCATGTCAGTTGTAAAGCTCTATCCATTTCTCCTTTAGAATATTTCTTAGATGCTATCTGCTTCTACATAATAACTACTTTACTTCGGGCAGTGAGGACCTCTAACAGCTATAACCAGATTCCTATATCCTCCTGTTAATTTGTGACAGAACTGCAGATTAATCTTTGAGAAGATGATTTTTTATTATGTTCAACCCTCTGATCAGGAAATTTCACTGACTTCCTTGACTTGTATTAATAGAATTAAATCCAAGTTTCTTAGACTTTCATTCAAACCTCTGTTAATTTATTCTATCTGATCTCTCTTCTCACCACTTCCTATCACTGTTCTTTTTAAGTTGGTGAATTGACTTTATAATGATATTAAACAGCTGTAGTGAAATTTTGATTTCTTTCTATTGCTTTCTTCTTCTATCTTTTGACAGTCACAACTTCAAAAGAAGCTCCAGAAGAATATACATGAGGCATATAGAGGAAAAGACATGCTCACAATCATGTTTTTGTGTTTATTTTTAGTTTCAGAGACCCTGTTTCATAAAGGTTGTTGTTGCTGTTTAGTTGCTAAATTGTGTATGATTCTTTGCCATCCCATGGCCTGTATGGCCTGCTAGGTGCCTCTATCCATGGGATTTTCCAGACGAGAATATTGGAGTGGCTTTCTATTTCCTCCTCCAGGGGATTTTCCCAATCCAGAGACCGAACCCATGTCTCCTGCACTTGTGGGCAGATTCTTTACCACTGAGCCACCAGGGAAGCCCTTCATAAAACTTGTAAATAAAAAAAACTAAATTTAATGTCTAACAATAATGTCTAAAATAATTATTCTCTGTTGAGCTGATAGTATAACTATTAAGCAAGCAAGAAATTGATGAGTTTTTATTATTAATCATCAATAATTATATTTCATCACATATAGGTTACAAGGCAGGCAGTTAAAATTAGATTTTAAGAAACTTTCCATCCACATGTCAAATACATATATCTTGTTTAAGAACCTATCTTTTAATTGTTAAAAATATTTATACTTCTTATGCAATAATATTATTAAAATTTAAATAGAATTATTATTAATTCCTGACAAACATCATGCTAGCAAGTAAAATTGCAGTGTTTTCCTTTTACATCTTAGATAAAATAGATCTTCATATTTTTGGATAAAATAGATAAAATATCTTCATATTTCATTAGCAGTCCTTCTAAAACTGACTGAATATTTATTAAAGTTCCATTGCTAATATATCATATTTTATACATTAATGGTAAGGATTATCATATATGAAATATTATTCATTGTAGACAGTAGATAGCATCATTATTATTAAATATATGAAACTTCATATATTATTAGGGTTCCAGAAAAACATCTGCTTTATTGACTATGCCAAAGCCTTTGACTGTGTGGATCACAACAAACTGTGGAAAATTCTTCAAGAGATGAGAATACCAGACCATCTTACCTGCCACTTGAGAAATGTGCATGCAGGTCAAGAAGCAACAGTTAGAACTGGACATGGTAAAACAGACTGATTCCAAATAGGAAAAGGAGTACGTCAAGGCTGTATATTGTCACCCTGCTTATCTAACTTATATGCAGAGTATATCATGCGAAATGCCAGGCTGGATGAAGCACAAGCTGTATTCAAGATTGCTGGGAGAAATATCAATATTCTCAGATATGCAGATGATACCAGCCTTATGGCAGAAAGCAAAGAGGAACTGAAGAGCCTCTTGATGAAAGTGAAAGAGGAGAGTGAAAAAGCTGGCTTAAATTCAACATTCAAAAAACAAAGATCATGGCATCCGGTCCCATCACCTCATGGCAAATAGATGGAGAAACAATGGAAACAGTGAGAAACTTTATTTTCTTGGGCTCCAAAATCACTGCAGATGGTGACTGCAGCCACGAACTTAAAAGACACTCGCTCCTTGGAAGAAAAGCTATAATAAACCTAGACAGTGTATTAAAAAACCGAGACATTACTTTGCTGACAAAGGTCGGTCTAGTCAAAGCTATGGGTTTTCCAGTGGTCATGTATGGATGTGAGACTTGGACTACAAAGAAAGCTGAGTGCTGAAGAATTGATGCTTTTGAACTATGGTGTTAGAGAAGACTCTTGAGAATCCTCTGGACTGCAAGGAGATCCAACCCGTCCATCCTAAAGGAAATCAGTCCTTAATATTCATTGGAAGGACTGATGCTGAAGCTGAAACTCCAATACTTTGGCCACCTGATGCAAAGAACTGACTCATTGGAAAAGACCCTGATGCTGAGAAAGACTGAAGGCAGGAGAAGAAGGTGATGACAAAGGATGAGATGGTTGTATGGCACCACCAACACAATGGACATGATTTTGAACAAGCTCTGGGAGTTGGTGATGGACAGGGAAGCCTGGCGTGCTGCAGTCCATGGGGTCGCAAAGAGTCGGACATTTCTGAGTGACTGTACTGAACCGAACTGATGTGAAGGTATATGAAACTTAATATGCTATTTAGTACAAATAATTTCTTATTTTATACAAATAAAAAATCCCAAGAAATACACCACATGTTAGTCATATGTGGCAGGTCCACAACATATTTCAAAAGCATAGGAGATAATCCTACTGTATAGCACAGGGAACTCTACTTGATGCTATGTGGCAGCCTGGATGGGAGGGGAGTGTGGGGGAGAATGGATACACGTATATGTATGGATAAGTTCTTTTACTGTGCGCCTGAAACTACCACATGGTTAATCGGCTATATTCCAACGCAAAATAAAAAGTTAAAAAAAAAGAGCGTAGGAGGTAGATGGGTTCTATGTAGAACCTGAACATACTCTGGCAAAAAAAAGAGTAAGATTTTGTGATGAAAGGCAATAACGAAAGGGTAGATCATGAAGTAGAGAAGGCACTGCTACAATCTGTTCAAATGTTCAAAACTGGAAGGCAACGAGTGGATCACTAGGTGTAATGATGCTCTGGAATGTCATTATCTGACAGGGCCCAGCAAACCACAATAATGATGGCATAGCAATCTTTTCTTTCCAGAAAGCTTTTGATCCAGGCCATTGAAGAATTTGTTTTTCATGGTAATATCTCTAATTCTGTAATTAAAATATCAAGTAAGGATTTCACCAAATTAGCTTTCCAGACAGTTTTATAGAATCTCATTTGTCTTTAAGGAGTAGGGTACCTGAATAATTATTTTAATATGGTCTTAATATAATTACTGGAAAAAATAATAAGTGTGTTTTGGCTGTAGCAAACCACATTTATTAATTGGAATTGCAATACTACCACTGACATTGGAAGAGTAGGAAAAAAAATGCTATTTAGGCTAGTTCTGTTTCTTTTTCCCCCTTTAGTGTTTATCCACTTGGAGCTGAAGCAAGTATAAAGGCCAAATGGGAATCTGACAGTTACTCAGCCAGAAGATGTCAACAAATCAGGAAGTTTTAATCTAGAAAACTCTGCTCAGAAATAGATGTGAGTTATAAAGGTAAAAAATAAAGGTTAGGAAAAGCATGAAATGAATTGGACATCAAAAAACTGACATGTATGTCTATATACACTGTTTTATTCCTTGTGAAAATGTCAGGAATGTCATCATTTATTACTGGCTATGTGTTAACAATTCAGGGTAAACCATCATAGTATCAGAAATGAAAGGTATTCAACACAGACTTGAAAGGTGGGAGTAAATGGCCAAGAAAGCGGTCTTTAAAAATGGTGAGGGGAAACCAACCATGGGGGCGGAGGGTCTGAAATAGATAGATAAAAAATTCTGCATTGCAAACTACATATGGCTCAAGTCAATCTGAAATAATACTCCCTCATATTCTCTAGACTTTGTGGCACATTGAAGGCTGGGAAGGAAACAATTACCAATTTCACTTGCTGTTTTGTAATTGTTATGTTTGTTGTATGGTGTGAGTAAAAATGAGCTAGGTATGTGTCTGTTCACCCAGCCTTAAACCATAAAAGATCCATAGTAATCTTACAATTTTATAATAAATGCGTGACAACAACAATAACAACCAGTTTTTTATCTTTAACCCTAAATTAGATCTAATACAATTATTGAGCATCTTAATGAAGTCAATTTTATTAAATATTACTTTTTTTTAAACAATATCTTGGGCCATCTTCCCTGGTGGCTCAATTGGTAAAGAAACCACCTGCAATGCGGGAGACCTGGGTTTAATCCCTGGGTCAGGAAGATCCCCTTGAGAAGGGAATGGCTACCCACTCCAGTATTCTTGCCTAGAGAATTTCATGGACAGAGGAGCCCTATGGGCTATAGTCCACAGGATTGCAAAGCATCAGACAGTACTGAGTGACTAACACTTTTCCTAAGTGATAATGTTACTTATTCTTCAAGTTTATGAAGTTTTGGTCTGATCTTCTTTCAGGTTTGGGTGCCAGTTAAGCAAGCAGATGAACCACAGGTTAGATCATATGAAGTGCTTACTTGGAGAGCTAGGAGAAACAAGAGCCAGACAAAATGCAAATAGAGTCAGAGAATTGAGAATAAAAACCAGGAAAACCAAATTTGTTATCATTTCCTACACTAGGAATGTAGGGAGACAGGCCTGGAAGACAGGAGTTCAAAGCTGGTGTTCTAGAATATTGTGTTTTTTGTTTTTTATTTTAAATTATTAGGAATATTATAGAAAATATACATATGATAAAAAACTTAAATGAGTACATAGAGATATGAAATGAAATATAAAATCTCCTAACTCACTTACTTTCAATTCTAGTCTCTAGAGATAACCATTGTTAACAGTTTCTCATGTATCCGTCCAGACTTTTCTATCCATATACTAGTAAAAACAATTTCTACTTTGAGAATTACCATTATATTTATTATGAAATTATATTAAAATATAAATGTAAGGAATATAATACCTTAAAAAAGCAGAGTCACCCTATATGTGTTATATATATATGAAAAAAAATATATATATACACACATACATAAAATAAAGTTCTAAAAATCAAGCAGGCAAGTAAAAGGAATTAGTAATCACTAGTAATCATCTTGTATTATGTTCAGTGACAAGTAGAAGGAACAAATCAGTTAATTAGAAGCAGATACATAGAGCATGAGGGCTTCTCAGGTGGCGCTAGTGGCTTGGCAATGCAGGAGACTAAGTTTGGTCCCTGCGTCAGGAAGATCCCCTTGCAGGAGGGCATGGCAACACACTCCGGTATCCTGGCCTGGAGAAACCCATGGACGGAGGAGCCTGGCGGGCTATAGTCCATGGGGTTGCAAAGGGTCAGACATGACTGAAGCAACTTAGCACATGCACACGCACATAGAGAACGAATATCCTTAGAGCAAACACACATATAGCTTTTTAATTCTTTTACATAACAAGGAATTATACTATAAGCTGCTTTTGTTTTTAACTTTATTCTTTAAACTAACAATTATTTTGGAGATCTTTCCATGTGGGTCTATTTAGATTCTATTATATGGATTTGCTATAATTTACACAACCATTCCTGGGCTTCTCAGGTAGCGCTAGTGGTAAAGAACCTGCCTGCCAATGCAGGAGACATAAGAGATGTGGATTTGATCCCTGGGTCGGGAAGATCCCCTGGAGTAGGGCATGGCAACCCACCCCAGTATTCTTGCCTGCAGAATTCTATGAACAGAGGAGCCTGGCAGGCTATGGTCCATGGGGTTGCAAAGAGTCAGACATGACTAAAAAGACTCAGCACCGATACACGCACGCACAGACCCAATCCAATGCTATTGAACATGGATTGAGTTTTTAGTATTTCAAACAGTGCTGCAAGAAGTAATTTTATAATATGACTTTTTACATTTGTGGAGTAGATCTATGTGTTAAATTCCTTTTAAATGCAGTTACTGCCCCAATTTTTAAATTTTAATAGGCATTAACAAATTGTCTTCTAATGAAGTTGTACAAATTTACATCCATTAAAAGCAGATGAATGTTCCTTTTCCACTCAAGATTCACTCTCACTGGATGTTTCAACTTTTTAATCTTTGCTGATATCCTAGGCTACGGTTTTTCCAGTGGTCATGTATGGATGTGAGTTGGACTGTGAAGAAAGCTGAGCTGAAGAATTGATGCTTTTGAACTGTGGTGTTGGAGAAGACTCTTGAGAGTCCCTTGGACTGCAAGGAGATCCAACCAGTCCATTCTGAAGGTGATCAGCCCTGGGATTTCTTTGGAGGGAATGATGCTAAAGCTGAAACTCCAGTACTTTGGCCACCTCATGAGAAGAGTTGACTCATTGGAAAAGACCCTGTTGCTGGGAGGGATTGGGGGCAGGAGGAAAAGGGGATGACAGAGGATGAGATGGCTGGATGGCATCACTGACTCGATGGACGTGAGTCTGAGTGAACTGTGGGAGTTGGTGATGGACAGGGAGGCCTGGCGTGCTGTGATTCATGGGGTCATAAAGAGTCAGACACGACTGAGTGACTGAACTGAACTGAACTGAACTGAATATCCTAGGTGGAAAAAAAATGGTATATCAATTTTTTAAACTCCTTTCAATTAATTACAACTGAAATTGATAATTTTTTCATAAGATTTTTAGTTATTTTTATCCCTTTTTTCTATTAATATAAGATAGATTACATCAGTCTTCTCTAAAAACCCTCCTTTCATTTTCCGTTTTATCCAAAGTAAAATTGGAAGTTCTTACCATGGCCTAGGCTTCCCAGGTGACTCAGTGGGTGTAGAACCTACTTGCAATCCAGGAGACGCTGGAGATATGGGTTTGATTCCTGGGTTGGGAAGATCCCTTGGAGAAGGGCATGGCAACCCACTCCAGTTTTCTTGCCTGGAGAATCCCATGGACAGAGGAGCCTGCCGAGCTACAGTCCCCAGGTCAAAAAGAGTTGGACACAACTGAAGTGACTGAGCATGCACCACGGCCTACAAGATTCTAAGAGATCTGCCTCCTGTCTTCCTCTCTGACCTTGTCTATCAACCCCACTCTCTCTGTCTCCCTCTGCTCCAACTGGTGGCCTTCTTGCTATTCTTCACCAAGGCCAGACGTGTTCAGCTTTCAGAATCTTTGCTCTTACTATTCACTCTGCCTGGAATTCTTTTTCCGCTAATAAAACAGGATGATTTCCTCATTTCAAGTTGCTGCTCAGATGTCATCTTTTCAGAGAGCTCTTACCCTACTACCCCACTGAAAGAAGCACCTGCCTCTCTTCATCCAACTTTATTTTCCTTTATAATTTTTCCTAATATTCTACCTGGCATTTATACATACTGGTGTTTGTCAACAGGGGCAGAGGCATTTGACAAAGTCTAGAAGCAATTTTGGTTTTCACAACTGGGGAGAAGGAGCTGCTACTGCTGGCATGTAGTGGGTAGAGGCCAGAGAGGTTATTACACATCCTACAATGTACAGGACAGTCCCTGACATAAAGAGCTATCTCGCCCAGAATGTCAATACCACAAAGGTTGAGAAACTCTGACATTTATTGGTTTCTTGTCTGTCAACCCTCTACTAGCAGAGAGGATACTTAATAACTAGAAAGGGTATGAGTTCTGGTCAGTCAGATAGGGCATCAGTCATAAGCAACTAGTCTAGCCCTACAAGGATTTACCAGCTGAGCATCAGGCCGACCTACTAGAATTAAGACTCATTAAGGAGATTATGTTTTATGCTTGCATCATTTCTTTGTTAAATAAAATATGTTAAATCTATTTATAAGTCTATGACATATATACTCTATGTCAATTTTTGTTTATGTGGTTGCTTTTTAAAAATTGATTGGCAAGTGTTTTTTGTATATTAAAGAAATCAGAATTTTACTGATATATATTACAATTTTTCTCCAGTTAGTTGGTTGTATTTTATCTTATTTGAAGTATTTGTTTTGTCTTGCACGAGTCCTTAGTTTTTATCTAGTCAAATATATTAATATATTCCTTAATGATTTCCAGATTTTCAATGTTCCCATAAAAGACTCCTACTCTAAAATTATTTTTTGTTTCATTTTTTTAGTTTTTATGATTTTATTTTACAATAAATATTTACATATTTGAAAATTAAAAAAAAACTTTCTAAATTGTTCTCCCAGTTGTTCCAGCATCACTTACTGAATAAGCCATTTCCCTCAATAATTTGAAAACGTTTATGTATTATGTGGCTTCCCAAGTGGTTCAGTGATAAAGCATCTGCCTGTGATGCAGGAGACGTGGGTTCGATCCCTGGCTTGGGAAGATCCCCTGGAGAAGGAAATAGCAACCCACCCCAATATTCTTGCCTGGGAAATCCCATGGATAGAGGAGCCTGGCAGGCTACAGTCCATGGGGTAGCAAAGGAGTTGGACATAATTTGGCAACTAAATAGTAAAAGCAGCATTTATTATATACTAAATACCTTTTTGTTTGGAGGTTTATTTTTAAAATCTCTTTTGTTTCACAGAATTTTACTTGGCTAATAATAACATTCCTTAATATTGAAATTTTACATAATTAATATCTGGTAGGTATATTTCCTCCACATAAATTTTCTTTTGCAGATATTTTCTGGCTGTACTCATTTATTTTTCTAGATGAACTCTACTATTATTTTTGCAAGTTCAAAAGAAAACAAGAAATCTCTTTGGGATTCTGTTTGGGATGATACTGAATTACCTTACTAATCTTTGGAGAAATTTCATGTTTGTATTAGTATTATTTTTAAGTTGGTTTTTATTCTGTATTGGGGTATAGTCGATTTACAGCGTTGTGTGAGTTTCAGGTATACAGCAAAGTGGTTCAGTTCTATACACACATATTAATATAGCCATTCTTTTTCCAGTTCTTTTCACATATAGGCTACTGCAGAATAGTGAGTAGAGTTCCCTGTGCTACACAGTAGGTCCTTCATGTTTGTGTTATTGAGTGTTTCTATGCTGAATCAAAGTATAGTTGACTTTTGAATAACCTACTTTGTTGGGGTGCTGATCCTCTAAGCAGTGCAAAATCCAAGTGTAACTTATAGTCCGTCCTTTGCATCTGCAATTCCACATCCTTAGATTCCAAAAACTGCAGAGCATATAGTACAGTAGGATTTATTATTGAAAAAAAAATCAGTGTATAAGTGGATCTGGGTAGTCTGAACTCTTATTGTTCAAGAGCCAACTGTACATTTATGTATATTTTTTATACCCCACAATTTTTCCTAAGTAGACCTTGTATTTTATTTTAAAAACCTGATTTTATAAGATGGGATACTTTCTTTCATTTTATTTCCTAACTTATTTTTGTCCAAAGGTTTGTTTTCTCATTAGGTGCCAGCCACATAAGAAGTGCAAGTGTGAATCTGGTTTGAACAGAAATAAGACAAACAACTTCAAGTTCTGGGCTATACCTGGTTTTGTTTTTGTTTCAGTCTTCTCCTACTTGCCCCCATCCATTCTAAAACTGAGAATGGCCATTTTATTATTCAATCAGTCTCAGCATCTTTCTCAGAAAGTCAGCTGCCTATTGTTCACTCAAGCACTCTGGGATTTGTACAACAGGCTATTATACACCTAAATATTGTTTTCTTTGTTTTTAAATTGTTCCTAATATTTTGAGTTATGTGGATATTTAAAAATAAATTTATCAATTACATTTTTATTCAGTTGCATTTTCCACTGAAAAATAAATCTGTGATCTAAAGTTTTGCAATATATCCAGAGACACAGGAGTAGAGGGAGGCTGTCAAAACTCTAGAAGTAAACAGAGCTGGTTCCCAGGTGGGTCAGTGGTAAAGAACCTGTCTGCCAACATAGGAGATGCAAGAGACACGGGTTTAATCCCTGGGTCAAGAAGATTCCCTGGAGTAGGAAATGGCAACCCACTCCAGTATTCTTGCCTGGAAAATTATGTGGACAGAGGAGCCTAGTGAGCTATAGTCCATGGGGTCACAGAGTCAGACATGACTGAACGAAAGCATGAAACTCACAGCTTAATTCGCCAGCTTGGCATACTTCATTCTCATATTTGCAGGAACACCAATGTCCACCTCCTGTGGCCTCCCCGTAAGAAACTGTCCACTATGGTCAATTCAACTTCTAAAAAGATGTGAGGAGAGAGAATCAAAGTGTTTTGAGGCCTTTGAACCACAGGTATTTTGCTGTCATACTTGGTGTCTCTATTGAGCATCTGTTCTGCACAATCTGAGGAATATGAATCTGTTGTCACAGTGATGTCCTTTCTTGCCCAGAGCTCTTCAGTCCTGTACAGTTATGCCATAGCTAGGCTTCGGGTTTATACTTACACATAACCAGCAACTGATCTCCAAAGGTGATAACATGCTAGGGTGTTACTGGAAGCTCCTGAAGTACCTATTTCTCACATGTGCCATGACCAAAGCTGCTTCCCTTGGGTATTGAAGTTCTTGGGTTGACTGGATCTTAAGCACAAATCACTGAGGGAGAATTCTACTTTGAAGCCCTTGCTGCTCTTATCCAGTGAAAAATCTTGGACTGAACCACCTCAATCTGTCAGAAAACTACTAATCTCAAAAAGGAAGTTATTAAAAATCTGGTTCATTTTTTTTTCCCCCAAGCAGCTTTTTCACTAGTATGCAAAATTTCCCAAGCCTTACTCTGGAGACAGGCTCTCTGCTTCATGAAGTTGTGATGAAAAACCATCAGGTTGTGAGACTTACTCTCAAGAGAACAGGTGCCTGAACATCTTACATAACTAAGAGCAAAACAAAGGTCTCCAAGGAGACTTGCCTCAGGTACTTAAACCAAGAAATGCTGCCAGCTTGTCACTCAGTGTTCTGAATTCAGCCCACCTGAAACCCTGTTACACATGAGGCTATCAGAAAACCAAAGCATGTTAGGAGGACGTATGAGTTTGGGGAAAGAGAAATTGGAAAATTTGAGGAGAATTGCCTAAAATTTTTCTTGGTGCTTTCAGTCTGTCTTTAGGGTGTGTGGGTGAATTGGCCAGGTGTAAAAGACTGGAGACAGAAGGGACACTATATAAATATAATAAGTTTAGTATGCAAGTTGTTAAAACATCCACATAAGCTCTGTTATGATTAGAATAAAAATGTCACCTCTTTTCAACATTAACAGGATTATATTCTACCCCCACTCATTGCTTTAGGCATCTCATTTACCAACACATTTGGACATCAGATAGGCATAAATTAAATTATATAATTTATAGTGCATAAAAATCACAGAAATGCTTATTGATTTGTAAATTAGGATAATATATTTTAGCTGGTGCAGTCTTTTATCAATAAATCTTAATTGAATTTTCAAGTTAGAGCCTGCAGGGAAAATGTGCTCTAGTTTTGTTTTTCTGATTTCCAGAAACACTGAGTCCAACATTGTGAATGTTCCCTGACTAAATGTAACTGGATCGTTTTGCCACAAAGATGAATCAATTCTCTTAATTTGTTCAAATGAAAATCATTCATATATTCTAGGTCTAAGGTTTTCAACTACTCTGTAAAAGTAATTAGTTTTTCTTGTAAACTACATTTCAATCAGTTGAATATTATAAAATATTAATCTTCTTTTAAACGAATTCTCAAATATCAGCACTATTTTCTGTGCAAACATATTAAACCTTTACCTCTGGGATAAACAAAAAGATGATATATTAAAAAGACAATTCTACTTAGGGAATTTTACCAATTTTTTTTTTTTTTTTGAAAATGAAAATTGTATGCCAGAATCATCAGTGGCACAGAAAGCTAGGGGAATGATCTCAACTTTTAAAAAATAAAATTCAGTATATTAACACTTTGAATAGAAGAAAATGAAAGTAGAGGAATCACTCTGGAATTTTAGTTTTGAATGCCTCTTTCTATCTGAAATGTTCAAAGTCAAAACATACCATTTTCCTTCCATCAGTATGGTCTGTCTTCATTGTGTTCCCTCAAAAGCCAACCCTGAAACAAAGGACTTGGGTACAGATGATGTGCTAGGGGAATGATCCGCAGGCAAATCAAGGCAGCCAACTTGTGTGACAACATTAATATTCTGTTTCATCACCACACTAACTTTCTGAGGTAGATAAGTCAGTCATCACCCTCAATTTCAAGCACTTGAAGCTAACTCTCTTTAGCTGATTAAGCAGGAAAAGGAGTTTATTAAAAGGATATTGGCTGCCTCACAGAACTGCTGGAAGGCCCAGAGAACTAAACTTGAAGTTAGGTGCCTGGGAACAGATTCTGATCATCACACAGCACAGCCGTCCCAAGAGGAAACTGCTGCTCCTGTTGCTGTCTTACACAGCGTTAGGGAAGGTGCTATCAACTCCCAGCTCCCCACCTAGGCCACTTTGGTGCCAGGAAGTAGACCTTGAAAACCACAGAGAAACTGCATGTCCTGGGAATGCTACCATCGAAAGGAGTGGCGCAGCACCCACAGCCGGATCTTAGCCCTGCAAGACTTATTTAGGACTTCTGACCTCTAGAACTTTATAAGAATAAATGTGTGTTATTTGAAGCCATTAAAGGTGGTGATTTATTAAAGCAGTGACAAAAACCCCAATACAACTCTTTTATCAGAGAGATAAGAGAGATGAGAGAAATACAGAAAGAGACACAGAGAGATCGATGAAGATGAAAACGCTGATGATTCTGATGGTGTTTCTGAAACCCTTGATTTATCTGTCTAAGCCAGCACCATTCCTGTACACTGCAGTTACTAGGTGGGGGGATCATTTGTTTTGAATACCAAATAATTTGTATTGTATTTCTACCATCTAAAACTGAAACTCTTAAAGATACAAGATAGCAATCTTATTTTCAAATTTCTAACTTGTAAAGTGTAAGGAAAATGAGAGCGCAGAACCAAGTTTCTTTGTTGTCATCCACACAGGTGAAGTGAATTTCTTGAAAGAAGAATGCTTTCTGAATATATTAATGTACATTAACCAAGCACACTCAGATGGAGACAGTATTACAGGTAAAAAATGTTCAAAAAATCTCTGAAGACAAAAGAAAGTAAAGTCACTGCTTTGGTTAGTCACTGTTGAGTGTAAACTTAATTATTATATTGGGATAAAATAGCAAGCATTTAGCTTTTGAATCACTGAAGTTCATTGGTTTCAAAAGTGAAGTTGTCATCTTGGCCAAACACAAATTTTGTGCTTGATTTAGGAGAATCAATTTCCCAGAAATATTCTGATCATGCAGAATTTAAAAAGGAACAATACCTAGATCTTCCAGCAGTATGGTTAAATGTAGCCTAACATCTGATAAACAGCGTGAGAAGTGCTGTGCAGTCGCTTCAGTCGTGTCTGACTCTTTGGAATGCTATGGACTGTAGCCCACCAGGCTCCTCTGTCCATGGAATTCTCTGGGCAAGAATACTGGAGTGAGTTGCCATTTCCTTCGCCAGCAGATCCTGCCAACCCAGGGTTTGAACCTGCATCTGATTCGTCTCCTGCATTGGCAGGCAGGTTCTTTACCACTAGTGCCACCTGGAAGCATACACTTTTACATTTTAGATAATATAACTTTCCTCTCATCAGTTATGTAGGACTTCTCTGGTGGCTCAGATGGTAAAGCATCTGTCTACAAGGCGGGAGACTTGGGTTTGATCCTTGCGTCAGGAAGATTCCCTGGAGAAGGAAATGGCAACCCACTCCAGTACTCTTGCCTAGAAAATCCCATGGACAGAGGAGTCTGGTGTCCATGGAGTTGCAAAGAGTCAGACACGACTGAGCGACTTCACTTTCACTTTCTTTCATCAGTTATGTAGGCAAATGCAGTTCAATCAAGGATCATAGCCACTCATACTTCAACAAAAAGTTGGTCAGTTTATGTGGGAAGTTCATCTTTATTTTTATTTTAGGAGAGACATATGGAAAAAGGAAATATTCAAAGTTGAATCAGTTTTGGTTATCAGAGGGGTAAAAAATGTTGCAACTAAATTTCCCCTGGCATTTAGACATAGGTAAAAGGGGTTTTAAGCTTGAATTTAACAAAGGTTTTAATATCATACCAATTTTACCTTCATATAATTTAGTCTTTAGAAGTTATATACCTTTTCATATTTATGTGTAGTTTATTATATGCATGACACTGTGCAAAACACTTGACTTACATCATTCCGTTTCATTGTCACAGCAACCCAGTGGAATAGGGACTGCTATTATTTTCATTTTCCCAATAAGAAAACTGAGGCTTGGAGAGATTAAGCATCTTTCCCAAGGTCATACAACTTATAAGTGGGAAAAGCAGGATAAAATATTGACAGATTCTACAAACTGTAGTATACTTCAGAGCTTACTTTCTAAACCGGTAATACCATATCAATTTCAGCTTGAACTTTTATATGCTACCTTTGTTTCATTTATATCTTTCTGGTGTTTATGCTATGTTCTGGAAACATAAATCTTTATGGAAATACCTAACAGTTTCCCTATGGATTTACTAACATGCTAGTTTTGTTAATTTAGAACTATAGGAGCAAAGATTATAAACTAGCATTTGGAAGAAATAATTTGTCATACAATGATTAAAAAAAAGGATTGACAGTTTTCTAAGACTATTGAAATATTTTTGTATATAATTGAGACTAAACAGATATTTATTATATCATCTTAAATATATAAGTTTTCCAGAGTTATTTATTAAGCTTGTTCATATATTCTAAATATAAAACTCTACCTTCATGATTGCATCTCACCTTATAATTTTTTTTGTCCTTTGGCCACACCACACAGAATATGGGATATTAGTTCCCCGACGAGGGATCGAACACACACCCCTTGCAAAGGAAGCGCAGATCCTTAACCACTGGACCCCAGGGTAAATTCTGACCTCATAATTTTAAGCATCACTTATATTCAGACAACTTGCAGATTTGTATCAATATCAGTAGGCCAAACCACTTACCCTTCATCCAGTTGCTTACTGGTTTTCTTTGTTTAGCAGAGCAGCAAACACCTTAAACATTATCAAAGCAGGATTTATTATCTCTTCCTCTTGCACACATCCCTTTCCATCATAACCTCTCAATTTCTTTTTATCGTGTCAGCCCTGTTCAGTCAGTGGTACCACTATCCATCATCTATTGATTCTTTTCTTGGTTTTGAAGCATCAGAGAGTTAGGTGTCTAGGAACTAGAACCCATGAATCAAGACCTTGGGGAGAAGGTGCATAAATTGAGATGATCCCAACAGGCTGTGCTGCTTATCCCCCCACTCCCTGCCCCAGACACATGCTCACTGTGCATGGTATAGAATGAGACATCTAACAGAAATCGCTGGCCAAGAGAGTGATAAACTGAGCAGGAATTTCATCAGTTTTACAGTGCTGGAGAGACAAAATTTGGAGTTCAAGGACCATTAAAGAAAAGAGGCTATGGTAAACCCTCCAGACTTTCAGTTGAGACTCAGGAAAGGAAACACCCTGGAAATAGTACAAACTAAAAATATAGAGCTATCACAAAGGCAGAAATTCAGCTTAGGATCCATACAACCCAGGAGGACATTTAAGGTGATATATCCCTGGTGGCTCAGAGGGTAAAGCGTCTGTCTACAATGCAGGAGACCTGGGTTCGATCCCTGGGTTGGGAAGATTCCCTGGAGAAGGAAATAGCAACCCACTCCAGTACTCTTGCCTGGAAAATCTCATGGACAGAGGAGCTTGGTGCAGGCTACTGTCCATGGGATCGCAAAGAGTCGGGCACAGCTGAGCGACATCACTGTCCCTATTCTAACTGCTGACGGGGGAAAAAAAAGCGTAAATCTTTTTTGGAGAAAGAGATAGAAAGCATTATCCAGAGCTTCAAGTTAGTACTCCAAATTTTCACACACAACATAGGTATACCGGGACATGACAATAACCTAAGAGAGGGAGGGAAGAAAAAAAAAAAAAAGACAAAAGAAACAAACACATAGAGATCCATATATTGTATTTATTACATATGAACTTTAAAATAACTAAATCAAAACATTTAAGAAAAGTGTGAAAAGGTAAGGGATTTCAACTGAAACTATTTTAAAAATTCTTTAAAATTCTAGAACTAAAAATGATAGCAAGTCAAGAACTTAGCTAATGAACTCAGTGGTAGATTAGACATGACTGAAGACAGGGTTGATGAAATATAAGAAAGATCAGAAAACATTGCAGAAAAGAGCAGAAGAATTCTGGAGCTAATATATACATAATCTGAGTCCTAGAAAGGAGAGAACACAGAAATATTGGAATACATGAAGAACTAAATTTTTTAAAAATTATGAAAGATATAGTCACATAATCTAGAAGGGTTATAAACTTCAAGCAGGATAATTAAAAAAAACCCCATCTAGACACATTATTAGTCAAGCTGCTGAAAGGGAAATATAAAGAGAGAATCTTGGAGACTTCACTAGTGATCCAGTGATTAGGACTCTGCTTCCACTACAGGGATGCAGGTTCTATCCCTGATCAGAGAACTAAGATCCCACATGCCATGTAGTATGGCCAAATAAATAAATAAATACATAGAAAATTTTGAAAGTACCCAGTAGAAAAACAATAAGACTTCCCAACATAAGTGATGAAAATAACAAAAAATAGGACAGTTTCTGTAAGCAAATGAAAACAAGTATCTTAGAATTCCCAACAGGTAAAAATATCCTTCAAAAATTAAAGTAATTTAAGATGGATCATAGAACTAAGTGTAAAAGTTAAATGATAAAACTTCTAGACTAAATAATTAAAAAAAAAACTATTTTAATGGTCTTCTGGTAAGCAATTATTTCCTAAACAAAACATACTAGACACAAAAAAGAAGATTGGAAAATTGGACTTCATTGAAATAAAGAACTTATGTACATCAAAAGACACCATTAAAGAGTGAAAAGGGAAGCCAGAAGAACAGAAGAATATAAGCATAAGACATAGCCACCCAAAGACTGCTATCTAACAGAAAGGCTGTATACTACAGGGTTAGTAAGGACGTGAAGAAATTAAGTATCAAGGTTTGTGTATAGGACAGCCACTTTGGAAATCTGTTTGGTGGTATGTGTTAAATGGTCGGCTTAAAGCTCAACATTCAGAAAACGAAGATCATGGCATCCGGTCCCACCACTTCATGGGAAATAGATGGGGAAACAGTGGAAACAGTGTCAGACTTTAATTTTCTGGGCTCCAAAATCACTACAGATGGTGACTGCAGCCATGAAATTAAAAGACGCTTACTCCTTGGAAGGAAAGTTATGACCAACCTAGATAGCATATTCAAAAGCAGAGACATTACTTTGCCAACAAAGGTTCGTCTAGTCAAGGCTATGGTTTTTCCTGTGGTCATGTATGGATGTGAGAGTTGGACTGTGAAGAAGGCTGAGTGCTGAAGAATTGATGCTTTTGAACTGTGGTGTTGAAGAAGACTCTTGAGAGTCCCTTGGTCTGTAAGGAGATCCAACCAGTCCATTCTGAAGGAGATCAGCCCTGGGATTTCTTTGGAAGGAATGATGCTAAAGCTGAAACTCCAGTACTTTGGCCACCTCATGCGAAGAGTTGACTCATTGGAAAAGACTCTGATGCTGGGAGGGATTGGGGGCAGGAGAAGGGGATGACAGAGGATGAGATGGCTGGATGGCATCACTGACTCAATGGACATGAGTCTGAGTGAACTCCGGGGTTGGTGATGGACAGGGAGGCCTGGCATGCTGTGATTCATGGGGTCGCAAAGAGTTGGACATGACTGAGTGACTGATCTGATCTGATCTGATTAAATGATCAGCAGTTTCATTCCTAGTATAATGAGTGCCTATGTTCACCTAGTAAATGTACAAGAATAGTCAAAGTAGCCTTATTCATAATCTTAGTTTTCTAAAACAATCGAAATCTGCATTAATATAATGGATAAACCATCTATGGTATATTTATACAATGGAATACTATTCAGAAAACTGCTACATGCCACAAAATGAATGAATCTCATAGACACAATGTTGTGCAAAAGAAAGCAGGCACACAACAGTACGTATTGCATTATAAGTCTATTTATATGAAAATTGAAAGCAGACAAGATTAATTTGTGGTTATAAAGGTCAGCATAGTATTAGCTTTGGGGAAATATTGGTTAGGAGGGCATAATGGAGCCTCCTAGCCTGCTGGAAATTCTTCTAGAGTGCTTGATCTAGGCTGTGGCCACATGAGTGTTTACATATGTAAAGATTCATTTATCTGTAATAAATGATATTTTCAGAAAAAGAAAACTATTGAGAGACTTAATCAGTAGTAGGTGTGCATTCAAAGAAATAAAAAGGCAGAGCTTCAATTAGAAAGAAATGAGCCTCCTTAGAAGCAAGCAATGCAGGCAGAAGTAAATAGCACAGAAAGGGTCAAATGTGGGTTAACATTATAACCATTATTGTATAACAGTATAACATGTATAATAGTAAAACATTATTGTATAAAAGAATAATAGTAATGTCAAAGGACATTTGTAACCTCTAGAACTAAAATACCTGACAGCAATAGCACAAGAGAAGAGAAGGAACAGAGTGAAGTGCTCCAGAATCCTTGCGTTGTCTGGTACTTTGTAAAAACCCAGGTTTATCCATGACTTGAATAAATGAAGGATGTATGTCATAATCTCAAGAGAAGTGATGCCCAATTGAAATACAATGCAAGCTACAAATGAGCATCACATAAGTGAATCTTCAATTTCTAGCGGCTATATTAAAACAAGTAAAAATAAATGTGAAATTAATTTTAATAATATATTTCTAATCTAGTACATCTATAATTAATTATTGATGTAATATTAATAATAATTTAATTATTTATATTTAATTTAATTATTAATAATAAAATCTATAATAAAATTATTAATGAGGATCCTTAAAATAATATTAAGTCTTCAAAATCTGGTGTCTTACTTTTTATTCCACATCTCAATTTAGACTAGTCACATTTCAAGTTCTCACATGTGGCTACTAACTAATATATTGGACAGCCCAACTCTAGAGCAGTGATTCTCAAGAAGAGAGATCATGCCCCCTGGGGGATATGTGACAGTGTCTAAAGACATTTTTGATTGTCATGATTGTAGGAGCATGGGTGGTACTATTGTTATCTAGAGGGTGGAGACCATGGATGATAAAAAAAAAATCTTATACACAAACAGCCCCCTCCTATCCCATAAAGAATTCTTCAGTCCAAAATGTCAGTCACAACATGGCCGAGAAACCCTGCTCCAGAGTAACCGCTAAAATAAAATTTAAAAATTATACAACTAGTAAGATAATGGTGGGAAGGAGGAGAATTAACAGTAAAAATTATGTAACTAATTCAAGAGTAAAGAATGGAAAGAAAAAAGGAATATAGAACAGAAAGGACAAATAGCAGTTATCGCAGTAAATTTACACTAAATAAATAAATGGATTAACATTCTAATTAAAGATTAAGATTGTCAGATCAGGTAAAAGTCCCTACCTATATGTTGCAACTTTTTTTTTTTTTAACATATTAGTATGCAGAAATGTTCAAAGTACAAACTTTGGGTTTGTATAGTTACAAACTATGATTACAAAGTCCATACCTGCAGACTCTAACCAAAATAAAACTGGTATGGCTATGCTAAGATCAAAATAGATTTTAATGCAAGATGTATTACTAGAAGCATAGAAAGATATTTCATAATGAATGATACAAGAGTCCTCCATCAAAGTGATGGAAGTGATTGATTTAAAATGTCAGATGACCACATTACTTCACTGATATAAATCTTTTGGTGTCTCCCCACTGACCTTGAATAAAGCTCAGACTACAATTATAGTAGATAAGATCCTTTGTGAATCACCTGCTTTACCTCTCGTGACATTTCTTTCCACAAAGAATTTCAGTTTCCACAAAATTCATGTTCAGCCATGTTGAAGAGCATGCAATTTACTCAAAATCATCCTATTGTTTTATGCTGCCTGTGTTTTTGCTCATATTAGTCCTTTTCCCTGTAATGCTTTTCTTCATGGAAATCACCTGGAAAAGTTCTATTTATTTTTCAAAGCTGTCTTCTGTTATATCCTCGCTAAATCTTTTCTTACTGATCTCTGCATATAATCCTTCCCTCCTCTATGTACCTCTGTACCTCATGAACATATAAAAAAATAATTTCTTGTACGATTCTGCCTTTTCCTGGTAGACAGCAGGAAGATGTTAGGCACTCAATTTTTTTTTTTTTAGAAGCTAAAGTATTTGCCAAAGCAAAAATTTAGCTATGACTATAAAGAAGGTTCCATAGCTCATCAGGCACTCTATCTATCAGATCTAGGCCCTTAAATCTATTTCTCACTTCCACTGTATAATCATAAGGGATTTGATTTCGGTCATACCTGAATGGTCTAGTGGTTTTCCCTACTTTCTTCAATTTAAGTCTGAATTTGGCAATAAGGAGTTCATGGTCTGAGCCACAGTCAGCTCCTGGTCTTGTTTTGCTGACTGTATAGAGCTTCTCCATCTTTGGCTGCAAAGAATACAATCAATCTGATTTCGGTGTTGACCATCTGGTGATGTCCATGTATAGAGTCTTCTCTTGTGTTGTTGGAAGAGGGTGTTTGTTATGACCAGTGCATTTTCTTGGCAAAACTCTATTAGTCTTTGTCCTGCTTCATTCTGTATTCCAAGGCCACATTTGCCTGTTACTCCAGGTGTTTCTTGACTTCCTACTTTTGCATTCCAGTCCCCTATAACGAAAAGGACATCTTTTTTGGGTGTTAGTTCTAAAAGGTCTTGTAGGTCTTCATAGAACCGTTCAACTTCAGCTTCTTCAGCGTTATTGGTTGGGGAATAGACTTGGATTACTGTGATATTGAATGGTTTGCCTTGGAAACGAACAGAGATCATTCTGTTGTTTTTGAGATTGCATCCAAATACTGAATTTTGGACTCTTTTGTTGACCATGATGGCTACTCCATTTCTTCTGAGGGATTCCTGCCTGCAGTAGTAGATATAATGGTCATCTGAGTTAAATTCACCCATTCCAGTCCATTTCAGTTCGCTGATTCCTAGAATGTCGACATTCACTTTTGCCATCTCTTGTTTGACCACTTCCAATTTGCCTTGATTCATGGACCTGACATTCCAGGTTCCTATGCAATATTGCTCTTTACAGCATCGGACCTTGCTTCTATCACCAGTCACATCCACAGCTGGGTATTCTTTTTGCTTTGGCTCCATCCCTTCATTCTTTCTGGAGTTATTTTTCCACTGATCTCCAGTAGCATATTAGGCACCTACTGACCTGGGGAATTTCTCTTTCAGTATCCTATCATTTTGCCTTTTCATACTGTTTATGGGGTTCTCAAGGCAAGAATACTGAAGTGGTTTGCCATTCCCTTCTTCAGTGGACCTCATTCTGTCAGACCACATTCTGATGAGCTATGGAATGAGGTTCGTGACATTGTACAGGAGACAGGGATCAAGACCATCCCTATGGAAAAGAAATGCAAAAAAGCAAAATGGCTGTCTGGGGAAGCCTTACAAATAGCTGTGAAAAGAAAAGAAGTGAAAAGCAAAGGAGAAAAGGAAAGATATAAACATCTGAATGCAGAGTTCCAAAGAACAGCAAGAAGAGATAAGAAAGCCTTCTTCAGCAATCAATGCAAAAAAATAGAGGAAAACAACAGAATGGGAAAGACTAGGGATCTCTTCAAGAAAATCAGAGATACCAAAGGAACATTTCATGCAAAGATGGGCTCGATAAAGGACAGAAATGGTATGGACCTAACAGAGGCAGAAGATATTAAGAAGAGATGGCAAGAATACACAGAAGAACTGTACAAAAAAGATCTTCACGACCCAGATAATCACTATGGTATGATCACTTACCTAGAGCCAGACATCCTGGAATGTGAAGTCAAGTGGGCCTTAGAAAGCATCACTACGAACAAAGCTAGTGGAGGTGATAGAATTCCAGTTGAGCTATTCCAAATCCTGAAAGATGATGCTGTGAAAGTTCAATCAATTCCAATATGCCAGAAAATTTGGAAAACTCAGCAGTGGCCACAGGACTGGAAAAGGTCAGTTTTCATTCCAATCCCAAAGAAAGGCAATGCCAAAGAATGCTCAAACTACTGCACTCATCTCACACGCTAGTAAAGTAATGCTTAAAATTCTCCAAGCCAGGCTTCAGCAATATGTGAACCGTGAACATCCTGATGTTCAAGCTGGTTTTAGAAAAGGCAGAGGAACCAGAGATCAAGTTGCCAACATCCGCTGGATCATGGAAAAAGCAAGAGAGTTCCAGAAAAGCATCTATTTCTGCTTTATTGACTATGCCAAAGCCTTTGACTGTGTGGATCACAATAAACTGTGGAAAATTCTTCAAGAGATGGGAATACCAGACCACCTGATCTGCCTCTTGAGAAATCTGTATGCAGGTCAGGAAGCAACAGTTTGAGCTGGACATGGAACAACAGACTGGTTCCAAATAGGAAAAGGAGTACGTCAAGGCTGTATATTGTCACCCTGTTTATTTAACTTATATGCAGAGTACATCATGAGAAACGCTGGACTGGAAGAAACACAAGCTCGAATCAAGATTGCCGGGAGAAATATCAATAACCTCAGATATGCAGATGACACCACCCTTATGGCAGAAAGCGAAGAGGAACTCAAAAGCCTCCTGATGAAGGTGAAAGTGGAGAGTGAAAAAGTTGGCTTAAAGCTCAACATTCAGAAAATGAAGATCATGGCATCCGGTCCCATCACTTCATGGGAAATAGATGGGGAAACAGTGGAAACAGTGTCAGACTTTATTTTGGGGGGCTCCAAAATCACTGCAGATGGTGATTGCAGCCATGAAATTAAAAGATGCTTACTCCTTGGAAGGGAAGTTATGACCAACCTAGATAGCATATTCAAAGCAGAGACATTACTTTGCCAACAAAGGTCCGTCTAATCAAGGCTATGGTTTTTCCTGTGGTCATGTATGGATGTGAAAGTTGGACTGTGAAGAAGGCTGAGCGCCGAAGAATTGATGCTTTTGAACTGTGGTGTTGGAGAAGACTCTTTAGAGTCCCTTGGGCTGCAAGGAGATCAAATCAGTCAATCTTAAAGGTAATCAACCCTGAAAATTCATTGGAAAGATTGATGCTGAAGCTGCCGTTCCAATAGTTTGGCCACCTGATGCAAAGAGCTGACTCATTGGAAAAGACCCTGAAGCTGGGAAAGATTGAAGGTGGGAAGAAAAAGGGATGGCAGAGGACAAGATGGTTGGATGGCATCACCAACTCAATGGACATGAGCTTAAGCAAACTCTGGGAAATGGTGAAGGACAGGGAAGCCTGGCATGCTGCAGTCCATGGGGTTGCAAGGAGTTGGACATGACTGAGTGACTGAACAACAACAGTGAGAGTCAGATGCTTTTTAAAGGTACCTATTTGACTTTCTAATTCTGATGTTCAAACCTGAGATTCAGCCTTTGTAGTAACTCAGGTTTTTGGAGTCTAATTTCACGTTAGGCACTTACTTTTACTGAACTTAATCTATTTGTGTTGGTAACTGCAATAGCCTTAGAGAGATACTTGCTAGAACATTGTCTAAAATTTTTACCAATGTATTTTTCCAGTTAATATAGTCCTTTTAGATTTAAATGGCAACCCACTCCAGTATTCTTGCCTAGAGACTTCCATTGACCGAGAAGTCTGGTAGGCTACAGTCCATGGGGTCACAAAGACTCGGACACGACTGAGCGACTTCACTCACTCACTCAGTCTTTTAGATTCAGCTCAAATAACTTGTAAATTGTTTATATAATGACTTCAATTAGTATCTTTTAAACTAAAGTCTCATTATTCTGTTCTCATTTTATTAATTTTATACTTATGAATGGAGTCATGTCAGTATAATACCTGCGAAAGAATGTCTATTTATACTGCTCTTTTGTAATAGATTGCTTCTTTTTCATACCTTGATTCTTGTACAGTAGTTTTCTAGACTGACCTAGTCCAATTGTAATTAGTAAATGAATTAACTTGAAAAACTTTCATCTTAGGTATTTATAAAAAGCATGAATCCACATTCTGCTGAGAATTTAGAGTAGAATTTTCAGAAGTTATTCAACGCAGCACTATTGAACAGGGTTATATCATTAGGAAAAACTGCAATGACAAGGTTCTAATTTCTGGATGTTATTCAAAATATTTTCAGCTGATTCTACAGTTCTTTTTGCTAGACTCAGAAATTAAAATAACTTCTTGGATGAATTGATTTATAACCAGTGTAATAATGCTTTCATAATTTTAGAATGGTTCAGATTTGTGTTACAGTAGACTAGTTAAGGACAAAAACTTCGGGTCAAACTGCAAAGATCTAAATTCAAGCTTTGCTAGATCCTAGCTATATAATTTTGGTCAATTCCTTAACTTCCCTAAGGTGCAGCTTTTCATCTGTAAAATATAGATGATAATACTATGTACGCCAGAGGTTATTTTGAGGTTTGAATGACTTAAAATAAATAAGACAGTGTGATTCCCCTTGCTCAGTCACCAAGTCGTCTTTGTGACCTCACGGTCTGTAGCCTGCCAGACTCCTCTGTCTATGGAATTTCCCAGGCCAGAATACTGGAGTGGGGTGCCATTTCCTTCTCCAGGGGATCTTCCCAACCCAGGGATTGAACCCGCATCTCCTGAATTGGCAGGTGGATTCTTTACTACTGAGCCACCTGAGAAGCCCCATGATTCCTCTTACATAGTAAATATTCAGTAGAAATGAGCTAACACAAAAAATATAGCTAGGTAAAATCAATAACTCATATAGTTAATCAAAACAGCTATTTTATATCATCTACCATGTATCTATGGAGAAGGCAATGGCACCCTACTCCAGTACTCTTGCCTGGAAAATCCCATGGACGGAGGAGCCTGGTGGGCTGCAGTCCATGGGATATTGAAGAGTTGGACACGACTGAGTGACTTGACTTTCCCTTTTAACTTTCATGCATTGGAGAAGGAAATGGCAACCCACTCCAGTGTTCTTGCCTGGAGAATCCCAGGGACGGGGGAGCCTGGTGGGCTGCCATCTATGGGGCCGCACAGAGTCAGACATGACTGAAGCAACTTAGCAGCAGCAGCAGTAACCATATATCTAAGGGTTTTCCCAGTGGTGCTGCTGGTAAAGAATTCGCTTGCCAAATGCAGGAAACATAAGAAACGCAGACACAACTGAAGTGACTTAGCATGCACCATGTATCTAGGTACTATTAACAAAAGCTACAATTTAATGATCACTGAGCTATGTATTGTATATATATTATCTCATTTAAATATTATAGTAACTGAGAGTTGACTGTAATGTCCCTTATTTTATTGATAAGTTAAGTAAGGTTCAGAGATTATAAGGTCAAAGTTATAAATATGCATGCATGTGTTCTAAGTCACTTCGGCCGTGTCCCACTCTTTGCGACCCTATGGACTATAGCCTGCCAGGCTCCTCTGTCCGTGGGATTCTCCAGGGAAGAATACTGGAGTGGGTCACGATGCCCTCCTCCAGGGGATCTTCCTGGACCAGGGATTGAACCTACATCTCCTGCATTGGCAGGTGGGTTCTTTACCACTTGTACTACCTGGGAAGTCCTCAAAGTTATAAGCTCAGTATGAATATTTTATATGTGGCTTCCCTGGTGGCTTAGACAGTAAAGAATCACCTGCAGTGCGGGAGACCTGGGTTTGATCCCTGCGTTGGGAAGATCCCCTGGAGGAGGGCATGGTGACCCAACCAGTATTCTTGACTGGAGAATCCCCATGGACAGAGGAGCCTGATGGGCTACAGTCTATGGGGTCACAGAGAGTCAGACTATGCACAGCATATGTAAAATAGATGGCTAGGGGGAAGATGCTGTATAACATACGGAGTTCAACCTGGTGCCCTCTAGCATCCCACCTAGAGGGGTGGGATGGGGTGGGAGATGGAAAGGAGGCTTAAAAGGGAGCTTGCATATGTATACTTATGGCTATTTTGCATTATTGTATGGCAGAAATCAACACAACATTATAAACCAATTATCTTCCAATTAAAAAAATAGAGTATTTTGACATGATCATTTGAAGCAGACATTTTAATACCAGAGATATTTTGGTGCAGCCTATAAAAACAAATGTTGAAATGTCCTATTTTCCCCTACAAAATAAAAATAACTTTATTGTGCTCTTTTCCAATTAAAATAACATCACATATTGAAAACAATTTGGGCAATACAAGAAGGTATAAGACTTACTTATTACTTCATTTAAAGGTGGCCAAGAATGCTCAAACTACCGCACAATTGCACTCATCTCACATGCTAGTAAAGTAATGCTCAAAATTCTCCAAGCCAGGCTTCAGCAATACGTGAACCGTGAACTTCCTGATGTTCAAGCTGGTTTTAGAAAAGGCAGAGGAACCAGAGATCAAGTTGCCAACATCCGCTGGATCATGGAAAAAGCAAGAGAGTTCCAGAAAAACATCTATTTCTGCTTTATTGACTATGCCAAAGCCTTTGACTGTGTGGATCACAATAAACTGTGGAAAATTCTTCAAGAGATGGGAATACCAGACCACCTGACCTGCCTCTTGAGAAACCTATATGCAGGTCAGGAAGCAACAGTTTGAACTGGACATGGAACAACAGACTGGTTCCAAATAGGAAAAGGAGTACGTCAAGGCTGTATATTGTCACCCTGCTTATTTAACTTATATGCAGAGTACATCATGAGAAATGCTGGGCTGGATGAAGCACAAGCTAGAATCAAGAATGCCGGGAGAAATATCAATCACTTTAGATGTGCAGATGACACCACCCTTATGGCAGAAAGTGAAGAGGAACTCAAAAGCCTCTTGATGAAAGTGAAAGTGGAGAGTGAAAAAGTTGGCTTAAAGCTCAACATTCAGAAAGCGAGGATCATGGCATCCGGTCCCATCACTTTATGGGAAATAGATGGGGAAACAGTGGAAACAGTGTCAGACTTTATTTTTTGGGGCTCCAAAATCACTGCAGATGGTGATTGCAGCCATGAAATTAAAAGATGCGTACTCCTTGGAAGGAAAGTTATGACCAACCTAGATAGCATATTCAAAGCAGAGACATTACTTTGCCAACAAAGGTCTGTCAAGTCAAGGCTATGGTTTTCCAGCGGTCATGTATGGATGTAAGAATCGGACTGTGAAGAAAGCTGAGCGCCGAAGAATTGATGCTTTTGAATCTGGTGTTGGAAAAGACTCTTGAGAGTCCCTTGGACTGCAAGGAGATCCAACCAGTCCATTCTAAAGGAGATCAGTCCTGGGTGTTCTTTGGAAGGACTGATGACGAAGCTGAAACTCCAGTACTTTGGCCACATCATGCGAAGAGTTGACTCATTGGAAAAGACTCTGATGCTGGGAGGGATTGGGGGCAGGAGGAGAAGGGGACGACAGAGGATGAGATGGCTGGATGGCATCACTGACTTGATGGACATGAGTTTGAGTAAACTCCGGGTGTTGGTGATGGACAGAGAGGCCTGGCATGCTGTGATTCATGGGGTTCCAAAGAGTAGACACGACTGAGGGACTGAACTAAACTGAGTTGAGCGACTTTCACTTTCAGTATCCCTCATGTGGAGTAGGGGAAATGGCTGAAGGTGGCCAAAACCATAAAGACTTCCAGTTATAAGATAAATAAATTCTGGGGAAGTAATGTACAGCATGGTGACTACCATTAACAATACTGTGTTGTTTATTTGAAAGTTGCTAAGAGAATGTATCTTAACAGGATCCAAGAACTGGAGAGTAGCATTGACAAACATACCCTACAATGTGTACACTGGATAGCTAGCGGGAAGCAGCTGTCTAGCAACAGGGAGCTCTGCCTGGTGGTGTGTGATGACCTAGAGAAGTGGGATCAGGGGGCTTGGGAGAGAGGCTTTGAGGGAGGGGATAAATGTATACGGCCAGCTGACTCACATTGTTGTCCAGCAGAAACCAACACAACATTGTAAAGCAATTATCCTCCAATTAAAAATAAATTGAATAAATAAATAAAAATAAAAAGAGGATCCAAGGAAAACACTGTAAGTATGTGAGGTGATGGATGTTAAATACTGTGGTAATCATTTTGCTGTATATATGTATACAAATATGTATACACCTTAAACTAATACAATGTTATATGGCTGTTACAGCTCACTAAAACTGGGGAAATAAAAAGAATTTTCACAGTAAATTTGACACTTAATAATGCATAGTTGTTACTGTCCTGAATGATAATTAGGAATCTGTGGTAAATGATTCTTTTAATGGTTGCAATTATATTAATGTCACAGAGTCAAACTGTTTTCCTTCTTATTAAAAACTAAATTTCATGATTTTTTCAATAAAAATGGTACATATTAAAAGTCCACTCTGATTCTATAGACTTTTAATAGTTTAAACTTGATCACACTCATGCTGACTGATTTGCATATTTAAAAATCCAAGATCTTGAACTCCTACCTCACAGACTTATGGAGGTTAAACGGTTCAAGTTCAAGTTGTTGAAGACAAACTGTAATTGTGTTCCTCAAACCTCTTCCTCTATTATTCGGTCAAGATTCAAGGCAGACAAGACCACTCTTCTTACTGTACCCTTGCCATGGGTACAAACCTAATTATGTGAAGAAAAGGGTCAGGGTGAATAAAGTGAAAGAAGGGAATGATCTAGGAAAAAATGGCCTCAAGTTTTTCATTCATTCCTTCTTTTACAAATATCTGGATGTCCTTCGTAAAGCATTTGAACAACATGCCTGTTCTCTCTTTCCTTAAGGGCTTGCCTGAGAGTACAAGGCAGCACAGATGGGGCTCTGAAGCAGTGGAGATATGCTCAGAGTTGGGAAATAAATCTTACTCGGCTTTTCACATAATGCAAGTGCTAGCTATTGTATTTAGCTGCCAAGTGCACCAGCCAACTCCCATCATACTTTCTAGTGGCAAAGCTTATATTCCTGGGCATGTAGCTCAGACCAGGTCAACCAGAATATTTCTTCCTCTTGGGGAAGTAAGTCATATGATCGAAGTCACAATGTTTCACCAGAATTGTTCTGGATGCAGATAGCAAGGAAAGCCTTATTTTTGAATACTGGAGTTAGAAGTTTGTGAAAATAGATGCCAGTGGTCTTATTTCTTATCTTGTGGAAATAATGAAATCACAGAGAGAGAGCAGAGTTATTATAGATGTGGTGAGATATGAGAGAGAGATAGAGAGAGGCCAGGAAGCACCGCCTGCTGTTTCCAGGTCTGAGGTTCTAGAAGCTGTCATTGCTCAGGGTGTTAGTCAATGAAAATTTCTGGGCTCAGGCGGCTGCCTCCTCTGTATCACACTTCACCATCTGGAGCTGAAAGAGGCACTGTTCATGCCCAGGGCTCAGATTAAGTCTTACATAAACAATTCCTTCACCCTCTGGCCTCCAGGTTCTTATCTTCTACCAGCAATGTTTTCAACTCACATCTCCCAAGAAAAGCAACTCTTTTCAGGTATAAAGGAGTTTCAGTCTCAGGGGAAGAGACTTACTCAAAGGAGCCAAATTTGTCGAAACTCAACTTTTGTTTACTAAGTGAACAATCTTTTACATAATTAAATGAGCCCTTCTTTTAAAAATTGTAGTCTTTGCTGTATATTTACATAACAAAAAACTCAAGAGGCTTAATTAGAACAAAGCTGCTGTTTGTCCCAAATGTGGTTCCATGTCTTTTTGAAACAAACAAACAAAAAAAACAACATTGGCAGCTTTGAAATGGAAATTTTTTTCAATTCCTACTCTTCTCAACCAAGGTGTCAAGATTCTACCCTAGTTCTATCTCAAAATATCTTGCAACTTTCTTCTTCCTAGTAGTCTGTGCAAGAAGCTTTTCACAGCTTGTGCCTTACCAACTGGAATTTAATCTTTCAGATGGGAGGGCAGGTGACTTTCCCGTGTTGTTCCAGATGTCACTCTAAAGTTCCAGTGCACACTGTAACCATCCGACTGGGGTTATTCGGTAAGTACTTAGAATTGTAGGATCAAAATAGTGAAATGTCAAGGAAAGACATAGAAAGTTAGGAGAAACTACAGTGAAGGTAATTAGTTGGATTAATTGGTCATGTGATGGGCTCAGACTGCTGTGACTTTTAAGGACATCTGTGGTATATTCTTGGGGGCAGGATAGAAGCCTTCAAAAGAGACCAGGTTAGAGCATAGTGCAAGTTAGAAAACAATGCAGTCCTCCCAGCTGTATTTGGATGTGGTGCAAACCCTCCTAATTTCTTGCCCTGCCTCTTCACACTGTTGTCAATGTGATAACAGCTGCAATCCTGATCAGTCTCTCATCTGAAGTTTTCACAACGGCTCTCTCTTCAGTCTTGATACTTCTGCCATTTGACTGGGTTCCTGAACTGGTCCCATTCTCCTTTCTGCTTCTGTTATTTGTGTTCACAGCATAAAGGGGATTCTGACATGAGATATGACATATGACAGTCTGGATATTATTTTTGTCCCTATAAAAAAAAGAGATGGGTGTTTTAAAGAAAGACCCATAATCACCACAGGTAGGAGTGCTACAAAAGCTGAGCTGCAAGATTTCAGCTGGAGAGTGAGAACTAGTAACCAGATTTTTCCTCCAGCACCATCCTGCTTTTCCACAAGAGACTAGAAGCAGGCACCAGCGAAGATTCCGTGTTTGGTGAGATGAGGCCCATGGCATGGTTCGGAAAGTCTAGGGTATTGAACTTCTGCTAGAAATGGCTGTATTAAATATTATCGCCTTGGAATCCTGGTGTTTCGGATATAATAGATTGGTTCACATAATACCCATTCCACCCACTTCCTTGACTTTTTCTTATCCGACTCTACTGCAGCAGTTGTAAAACCTAAACACTCAGTTCCTCAGCATTTCTTGAAACTGAAGCGCCAGGTGACATGGTTCTACCCCACGAGGCATAGGCAGATGTGATTTAGCATCACAATTTTCCCTCTCTTATTTTTGCCTGGTTTTTAGTTTCAAGAACTGGAGGCACTGATGCCATTTGGTACCATAAGGCAACAAATAAGAGAACAAATGAAAGCAAGATAAAGATGATAGACCAAAAAGGCAGAAGCCATAACATCAGCCTGGAACTGCCTATCCCAAGATTTGCGTCAGTGAGACAAGAAACTTCTACTCCTTTAAGCCAGTACTTGGCATCCTTTTCCATATCTTAGCACACAAGGAAATGATAATATTCATAATCCACATGGAGGTAGATAGACAAAGCTGCTTAGAACCGGAGACAATCTCATAGCTTAAATGCCAACTCTAAAGACTAAATGATCACTATCTCAGTTTACTTTTAACCATTTATAGCTCTCAGAGGATTGTGACTTAAGCCACTTTTAGTTGGGGTTTCTTTTCTCTGAATCTGAACACACTTTGATGCACTAGATTTTAAAGAGAGTCTTGGGAGGTAAGAAAGTAACTTTTAACTGGAGAAAGAGGGAATGGGTAGGTAACTGAAATTCATGATAAAGGTAAAAAGCAAGTTAGACTCTGTAGGGTAAAAATGAAAATGTGGCATGTAAAAAGGAAATTCTGTTGAAAAGGAGGGATTTCTGATTTAAAGAATCAGAGGGATGCTCATTGTAATGAGAAGTATAGGCTCTGCAGGTGTCTGGCTAATAGAATGGAGATGGAGATCTTCAGAATCAAGCAAGGAAAGAAATAAGGATTAAGGGAGTTGGGGCTGTTAAATTACATTAGAGTAAGGAAGATACAAGTATAGACGAAGAAAGTACTGTTGTAGGCTGAAGGTATCCATGGAGAAGGAAGAGGTCTCTGCTAGGTAATGCTGTGAATTGGGGAAAGGAATTAGACTGAAGATTTACATTTCACGTGATAAGATTGGAAGGGAAGGTCCTCACTCTATTGCGTGGAAGTAGCATTGAGAATCTAGAAGAACATTAATTCTGAGGAATGGACCATATATTTCTCCTTCTCTCAACCTTGCCATCCCTCCACTGCCCATATCTCCCCTTTGAACTTTTCCTGTTCCTCCTATTCTGGGTTATTTAGGTCAGACTGTAGCACTAAAAATAAGATATATAGATGAGTTTATTTTTCCAAACCTCCTTCCCTGATGACAAAGATTCTCTCCTTGACCAGACTCTACTTAGTTTCCGTGGAACTCTATTTCAACTAGGACTGACTTTGGAATTTCCGTGTTCCTTTCAGCATTTTCCAACTTTATCAAGAATCTTGTTAAAGTCACTTTAACTAGAATTCCCCATCCTTCATATCTGATCACCCTCAATATTTAGTTTGGTTCCTTATCTGTCACCATCCCCCAGGTGGTGTCTGGCCTGTCTACAGCAAGAATCCTGTTAGGTCAGTTTAACCAGAATCCCCCCTACCCCACTGCTGATGTTTCCTATTAGTAGTAATCTCCCCCACCCAACTCTTTTCCTTGGCTAAAAGTTCCCCTTGCCTATGCTTTGTTAGGAGTTGAGTCTAATCTCTGTCTCCCACTGCAAGATCCTGCTGCGGTTGTCCCTATATCTTTTACAGTGATCTCCCTTGAATAACATCTACCTTACCACCTTCAACAAAGGTCATGAATAACATTTTCTTTAACAATTTGAATAAATTTTTCCCTAACGTTTATCAGGAGTTACAACAATGAAACAATAATGATTATTAGTGTAGATAATATACATCTTAAGGATGATAAATTGTTGAACATGTACTAGATGTCTGACATCATTCAAAGTGCTATACAAATATTAACTCATCACTACTGCAGTATTCTTGCCTGGAGAATCCCATGGACAGTGGAGCCTGATGCGCTATAGTCCATCGAGTTGCAAAGAGTCAGACACGACTGAGTGACTGAACAATGACAACAATCCTCATAAAAACCCAACCATCTTTGTGTTAAGGCAGCATTGAGCATTATGATTTGGTGTGTGAAAGACAAAATGTACTAGACAATCGAGGAAGTTATTCATCTGTAAGATAGCAGTAAAGAGACAATTTAATGAGGCATGTCTTGAAGAACAGGCAGGGGCCTGGGATTCTATGGAGGCAGGTAAGCAAGAGTGTCATCTGCCATGAGGGGGTTATGAAGAATGACAGAGACAGAGTTGTGCTTTGCAGGTATGCATTTCCCAGAACATGAGAACATACAAGGATTTCCAAACCACTGCTGCTCAAAACACAGGGTTCAAATAAAAGTTCAACACCGTCTGGTGAATGAAGTATGAGAGAAGTATTGAATGTACCATTCAATTTAATGATAATTGTCAAACTCTATACCTCTAATTTTAAATCCATTAATATTGATTAAATGCAAAGACTATTACTCTATATGTTTTCTAAAATTATCTAGTGTTAAATTTAAGGATAATGGAAAACCTAGGGTCATCCTCAGTGCTACATTTTAAGAAAAGCCAACCAAGGTGTGATAGACAACCGGAAGGGGGTTATTAATGATACAAAATGATGAGAAAGTTTTTTAACAAACTTTCCAATGATTTATTTTTGGAAATAGTATCAATAGTGAAGGGCCACCTGAGAACACAATAATAAGAAAAATAAGGTTGCTCTCTGGAAAGCTACTCTTATGGCTTAAAAAAAAAAAGGAACAGGTCTGTCCAGGTCATAGGTATCTTCAGAACATCAAATAGTGCTTTGCACAGAGTAGACACGCAAATATTTCTTAAATTAGTGACTTTGTATGAGTAAAACCTGGAGACTATATAGAATTACAGGACTAAAGTGTTTGGGAATGTCCCAAACTCTAATCAAAACAAACTAGGTGCAAAATCTGGAATGTGATCAAACTTTAATAAATAAAACTCTAAGCAGTGGTATTATACCTTATTTAAAAAGATGATATAAATGTAGGGGTTCAAAACATGCCAAAATATACCAGTTTGGGACATTAACTGTTTTGAGTTACAAATACTAGAAAAACACAGACATAAGAAAGCTACACTGACCTTCTCTTTTCTTTGTGAAAATAGGAGAGAAAACCCCTAAGAAGAGATGCCCTTCCTGTACATGGAGGAGGAGAAATTCTTATCACCAGGAACAGGGAGTCAAGGTTGCAAAGAAATTGCACAAACAAACCTTGTTAAAAGAACCCTTCTCTGCCTTTGTGTAGTCCCCCCATGTATTTTAGGTACTTTCCCACAATTACTAAAGTGTGTTCAATCTATTAATAGTATCTTATATACTTAGTATCTATGTGCTTATCACATAGGCCTAAATACCTTGTGGGTCTTCATTTTCCTGTGAAGACATTCATGCACACATGAAAATAAAATTTATATGCTTTTCTCATGTTACTCTGTCTATATCAATTTAATTCTCAGGTTCAGTCACAGACCTTAAGAGGGTAGAGGAGAAGTTTTGCCTCCCTTATACAACCAAAAGGTAAATTCTGTTTGGGGTAGAGAATTATGAAGCCCTCCAATACAAAGTTGTTAACATCCATTCAAAAACTGCCCAGGCAGAGAATGTTCAGATTAATGAAAATGGCTGAGGAGGTGAGAACTCCAAGCTTCTTTAACCTGATTCCCTTAACCATTTGAACTGCATAACTGTTGTCCTTATTTTAACACCCGTGGCCCTGCCCCTTGGCACCCCCCTCCACCTCCACACACACACTGGCACTTAATGAACAACATTGTAACTCAATTTGGCTTCCTGTGGCTGTCAGAGAAACAAATCTTAGATTTAGCACTAACCAAGGAGTTGTCAAGGCTGTATATTGTCACCCTGTTTATTTAACTTATATGCAGAGTACATCATGAGAAACGCTGGACTGGAAGAAACACAAGCTCAAATCAAGATTGCCGGGAGAAATATCAATAACCTCAGATATGCAGATGACACCACCCTTATGGCAGAAAGTGAAGAGGAACTCAAAAGCCTCTTGATGAAAGTGAAAGGGGAGAGTGAAAAAGTTGGCTTAAAACTGAACATTCAGAAAACAAAGATCATGGCATCTGGTCCCATCACTTCATGGGAAATAGATGGGGAAACAGTGGAAACAGTGTCAGACTTCATTTTTCTGGGCTCCAAAATCACTACAGATGGTGACTGCAGCCATTAAATTAAAAGATGCTTACTCCTTGGAAGGAAAGTTATGACCAACCTAGATAGCATATTCAAAAGCAGAGACATTATTTTGCCAACAAAGGTTCATCTAGTCAAGGCTATGGTTTTTCCTGTGGTCATGTATGGATGTGAGAGTTGGACTGTGAAGAAGGCTGAGCGCCGAAGAATTGATGCTTTTGAACTGTGGTGTTGGAGAAGACTCTTGAGGGTCCCTTGGACTGCAAGGAGATCCAACCAGTCCATTCTGAAGGAGATCAGCCCTGGGATTTCTTTGGAAGGAATGATGCTAAAGCTGAAACTCCAGTACTTTGGCCACCTCATGCGAAGAGTTGACTCATTGGAAAAGACTCTGATGCTGGGAGGGATTGGGGGCAAGAGGAGAAGGGGACGACAGAGGATGAGATGGCTGGATGGCATCACTGACTTGATGGACGTGAGTCTGAGTGAACTCCGGGAGTTGGTGATGGACAGGGAGGCCTGGCGTGCTGCGATTCATGCGGTCGCAAAGAGTCGGACACAACTGAGTGACTGATCTGATCTGATGGAAGAATTGAACTGTAATGATACATTTAGCTATTTCTTTACAGATACATCATTAACTGACTTTTCTACCTTGGAAACTGAGAGGCTGAGAAACACAAGCAGTATTATGATTAGAATTAAATTTTAGATAGCTTTTCAGGCTGCAGTGTGGATAGTGGATTTAAGACCTGAAGGACTGGGATCAGGGATACTAGTGAGAAAGTTTTTGAGATTGTCTAGGTAGGAGATAATGAGGATCTGATTAAGGAGGCTATAGAAATGTGGACTTCCCTATTGGCTCATATGGTAAAGAATCCACCTGCAATGAGGGAGATCTGGGTTTGATCTCTAGGTTGGGAAGATACCCTGGAGGAGGTCATGGCAACCCATTCCAGTATTCTTGCCTGGAGAATCCCCATGGACAGAGAAGCCTGGCAGGCTACAGTACATGGGTTTGCAGAGTTGGACAGGACTGAGCGACTAAGCACAGCACACGCACACAGAAATGTGAAACCAAAACAGGAAACAGTTCTCTGCACCCTTACTGGTGCTAATTATTATTTTCTAAATCTGCTTATTTTATAGGTGACTGATGCTATCTCATTGATGTTTGGATTTCAATGTCTTCTATTAATAATGAAGATAAAATTTATCACTTGATTCTTTTGTTTAATTACTGTTTAATTTTTAGAGCTTAATTTTTCTTTTATAAAATGCTTTAGACCATAAATGGTAAAAGAGATTCAAATTATCTAGAATTAACCAACAATGTTAATAGTGACATTTTAAACACACAAAATTAGTAACACCAATTGAAATGCAAAGCAATCCTATTTTGCTTTAATGTAATACATTAACTTTGGTCTGACCTTCAGCTTTGATTTACACAAAGTTGTCTGGGAGACAAAATTTACTGTCTCAGCATAGATCAAAGGATTTGTGTTGCAAAACGTGTCCAAAAAATTAATTCTAAGAAACTGAGTAAGTTTATCCAGAATTCAATCAGTCCCAAGGCTCAGGAAAACATTTTTAAAATGACGTTAGAAGAGCAATTCATAAGCATACTCTCTTATAATAATTTTCTTCTTGATGTTTATTTATTGCAAAATAAGCAAAGATGATAGAAAATAAAGGACTTTTTTTTTTAATTAGAAGAAAGTGAAACCCACAATCCTATCACCAAAACACATTTTATTTTAATTTTTTTAATACTTTAGTTTTTGTATCTGTGTGGTGATATAAGTTTGATACCTCTATAGTGTTTGGGAATTCACTCAAAAGAATATCTTCCCTTTTAAATTGCAAAGCTACTGGATTTTCTACAGCAATAATAGCTAGACAAAACTTTCCAGGTGGCGCTCATGGTAAAGAACCCTGCCTGCCCATGCAGGAGACGCAGGATGCAAGTTATACAGGAGTTGCAAGATGCAAGTCATGCAGGAGACACAAGACGCAAGATGCAAGACTCAAGAGATGCAAGTTAAATCCCTGGGTCGGGAAGGTCCCCTGGAGGAGGACATGGCAACCCACCCAGTACTCTTGCCTGGAGAATTCCATGGACAGAGGAGCATGGTGGGCTACAGTCCATAGGATCACACAGACTTGGACATGACAGAAGCGATTTAGCATGCATGCACAAGCATCTAATAGTATTAGATACTATTGCAGTGACTGCTGAGCAGTTTCTTTCCATGCACCAAAAATTCTTAGAACCCAAACTCAAATTTGAAAGATGTACAAATAGCATTTTAAAATCACTTTACAGATCATTTTGACTTTAGTCATTTCCTTTTCCTCTGTTGTCAAACAAACAGTTGCTAGTATGAAAGTAATACAGGACTTCCCTGGTGGTGCAGTGGATGAGAATCTGCTTCCCAATGCAGGAGACATGGGTTTGATACCTGATCTGGGAGGAGTCCACATGCCCCGTGCAACTAAGCTGCTGTGCCACAACTACTGAAGCCCATGCGCCCTAGAGCATGTGCTCCATGACAAGAAAAGCTACCACAATGAGAAGTTTGTGCATCACAACTAGAGAGCAGCCCCCACTCTCCACAACTAGGGAAAGCCTGCATGGAGCGACAAAGACCCAGTGCAACCAAAAATAAAAACAATAATGAAGAAAGCAATATGGAAACACTGCAGTATTGTGAAAAGGATTATGGAATCAGAACTGAACTTTCAGCCCTATAAGTCACATATTTATCACCAATCTTTTTGAATTTTAGTTTTCTCTTCTGTAAATAAAAACTGTACATGACTCTTCTAAGAATTCAGTCAGTCAGTCAGTTCATTTGCTCAGTCGTGTCTGACTCTTTGTGACCCCATGAATCGCAGCACGCCAGGCCTCCCTGTCCATCACCAACTCCCGGAGTTCACTCAGACTCATGTCCATCGAGTCAGTGATGCCATCTAGCCATCTCATCCTTTGTCGTCCCCTTCTCCTCCTGCCCTCAATCCCTCCCAGCATCAGAGTCTTTTCCAATAAGTCAACTCTTTACATGAGGTGGTCAAAGTACTGGAGTTTCAGCTTTAGCATCATTCCTTCCAAAGAAATCCCAGGGCTGATCTCCTTCAGAATGGACTGGTTGGATCTCCTTGCAGTCGAAGGGACTCTCAAGCATCTTCTCCAACCTGCCCTGTAGCTATTTACAAATTTTCATTTGTAGAAATGTCTCCCTCTCTTCTACCAGGAAGAAGAAGACTCTTAACAACTCTTATCAGTGAAGAAAGCACCAACTCAGATCTGCAATACAATCCTTACTAAACAACCCTGTTTACCATGAATTTCCTGGTCCCTTTTATATCTCTTGCCTCCCCTGCCCCAAAGCCCCCAAATTCCTTTTCCTTTGTAGGTTTTTAAACTCAAGTTCTACCTATCCATTTCTGTTACTTATTACTGACTGCTCCCACGTGTACATGTGCAATGCACATGTTAATACCTTCCTTGTTTTTCTAACACTAAAAGGAAGAGATTTTCTTTCACCTACATATCTTCCATTTCTCTCTGCGGAGAAATCATAGATGTGTCCCTTCTCTACTTTGGTCCTAGGTTTTTGATTATCACAGGTAGTATAACCTTGCTACTTGTTTCCACTGTCTCAAGATCTCACCCTTAAATAGTAACAATGACATCACTTATTCGTACCTGGAAGCCTGTTGTGAAAATCAGAAGGAAGAGATTTGATACTATTCCACATGAAGGGCCAAACTGACAGAAATTCCTATGAAGTCATGGGAAAGAGCATATTCTGCCTCAAGCTGGTGAATTTGTTGAAGTTTAGTTGTAATCTTGCTCTAAGGAAGTGATGTTGAGAGCTGCTTTTTCATTACAATCTTACTGTGAGTCCTCTGACAAGAAAGACGTTTGGTAACCTGGTTTGGGAAAACTAAACACAGCCAGAGATGAAAAACTTGTAGAACAGCAGCAAATTCTTCCATAAACCTGAGAATGTTTTTTTCCCTGCCTCAAGGATCAATTAGAAGTCGTCTCCTTTTCCTCTTAATCCCTATGGTACTCTATCTACAAGTTGAATTATAATTTCTATGCATACATTTTCTCTGTGGTTTTCCCATCAGGAATAGCCCTACCAGCAGGACAAACATACTCATCCCTGTATTTGGGTGGTTTTCCCGGGTTGTTGTGGTTACTTTACTTTCCTAGCCAATCAATACTCCCTTCCCTTTTTTATTAATATTCTTTCATTAGCTATGTTAATTTATTCATAAAGCATTTCAAATCCTGTGGACTTGGCAGGAATTATCTTTCAGGTGACTTTGCCTATAAGTCGATTACGTATAAATATATTGTTCAACTCTGAGGGCAATCTTATTTACTCGATATCCAAATTCTTGTGTGACCACTCACTATAGTGCTCTGTACTGACAACTGCAGAAAGTAAATTAATGTTTTACTTACAGCTGCATTTGAGGTTGATGCTATATCCTGGACACCAAGAGCTATTCTGACTGTGTGAAATAATGATTAAGGAACTCTCTTAAGCATTGTTTTTCCTTATAACTATTTCACTTGCGCATAGGTATCCTGCTGTTGTATTATTTCCATTTGCCCACATTTGCATATTTCCATTGTGATAAACATCTGCATTCATCCTTATTTCCTTTCCTCTTGTCTCAGAAGATGAAGTGTCCCTCCCACTGCTCAACCAACAGCAATCTGGCTTCTGCTTATCCCCCATCTCTCTCTCTCACCCCATGAAAGAAATTATCTTTATTGAAATAAAATAATGCATTGAAATGTATAAATTCAGGGAATCCTTTCCAATATTTATCTTAATGAAACTCTTCTGTATTTCTGATTACTGGACAAGCAGTTCTCAAAATTATCGTCCATGCACTTGGAATCCCTGACATTTCTTAGGCTTCCCTGGTGGCTCAGTTGGTAAAGAATCTGCCTGCAATATGGGAGACTCGGGTTCGATCCCTGGGTTGGGAAGATCCTCTAGAGAAGGAAATGGCAACCCACTCCAGTGTTCTTGCCTGGAGAATCCCATGGACAGAAGAGGCTGGTGGGTATAGTCCATGGGGTCACAAAGACAGACATTACTTACTCTGACTCTAATCAATATGCCTAGCCAATTTTATTATTTTCCTTAACGAGCTTCTCCTGTTTTGCCCACAGATATTTAATCTTGGCTGTTTCTGAGGGGTCTTTCATGAGAAACGCTGGGCTGGAAGAAGCACAAGCTGGAATCAAGATTGCCAGGAGAAATATCAATAACCTCAGATATGCAGATGACACCACCCTTATGGCAGAAAGTGAAGAGGAATTAAAAAGCCTCTTGATGAAAGTGAAAGAGCAGAGTAAAAAAGTTGGCTTAAAGCTCAACATTCAGAAAACGAAGATCATGGCATCCGGTCTCATCACTTCATGGGAAATAGATGCGGAAACAGTGGAAACAGTGTCAGACTTTATTTTTGGGGCTCCAAAATCACTGCAGATGGTGATTGCAGCCATGAAATTAAAAGACGCATACTCCTTGGAAGGAAAGTTATGACCAACCTAGACTGCATATTGAAAATCAGAGACATTACTTTGCCAACAAAGGTCCGTCTAGTCAAGGCTACCATTTTTCCAGTGGTCATGTATGGATGTGACAGTTGGACTGTGAAGAAAGCTGAGCGCCGAAGAATTGATGCTTTTGAACTGTGGTGTTGGAGAAGACTCTTGAGAGTCCCTTGGACTGCAAGGAGATCCAACCAGTCCATTCTAAAGGAGATCAGCCCTGGGATTTCTTTGGAAGGAATGATGCTAAAGCTGAAACTCCAGTGCTTTGGCCACCTCATGTAAAGAGTTGACTCATTGGAAAAGACTCTGATGCTGGGAGGGATTGGGGGCAGGAGGAGAAGGGGACGACAGAGGATGAGATGGCTGGATGGCATCACCAACTCCAATGGACGTGAGTCTGAGTGAACTCTGAGAGTTTGTGATGGACAGGGAGGCCTGGTGTGCTGCGATTCATGGGGTCGCAAAGAGTCGGACACGACTGAGTGACTGAACTGAACTGAACTGAGGGGTCTTTTGTTTTTAGGCACTGTTCTCTCTTTGCCCTCTCATGTTGGGTGACAATTCACATGGTTTTAATTCCCTCTTATATGGTCCAGTACTTTGGCCACCTGATGCGAAGAGCTGACTCATTGGAAAAGACCCTGATGCTGGGAAAGATTGAGGGCAGGAGGAGAAAGGGGTGACAGAGGATGAGATGGTTGGATGGCATCACTGATTCAATGGACATGAGTCTGAGCAAAGTTGGGAGATAGTGAAGGACAGGGAAGCCTGGTATGCTACAGTCCATGAGGGTGAAAAGAGTTGAACATGACTTAGTAACTGAACAACATACATTATGATCAAGTAAGCTTACTCCGTGATGTAAGGGTGATTTAGTTTTAAGAATTCCATCAACACAATTCTTTGCACCCACATGTCAGTGTCAGCTCTAGCCATTAGATCCAGACACAGCAACATTCAAAGAAAGAAGACACATCATTTTGTCCAGGGGCTCTTTGTTGAAGAAAATTTCCTCAGAAACATCAGCAGACTGTATTTTACAACTCTTTGTCAACTGCATTAGCTTTCCACTGCTGTCATAACAAATTATTACAAACTTAGTAGCTTACTACAACACTCATGTATTATCTCACAGTTCTATAGGACAGAAATCTGTACTGGCTCTACTGGGTTCTCTGTTTAGGGCTTCAGAGGCTAAGGTCAAGGTGTAAGCTGCACTGGGCTTCTAGCTGGAGGGTTTGAGGAAGAATCCACTTCCAAGTTCATTCAGATTGTTTACAAAATCCAATTCTCTGTGGCTATAAGACTGAGGTCCCTGTTTCCTTGCTGGTTGTCACCTGGGGATTGATCTCAGCTCCTGGGGCTGCCCGCATTCCTCAACAAGTGGTTCCCTTGGATCCTTGTGTTTTGAATCTCACTGATTTTCCTTTCTGCCATCAGCTAAAGAAACCTCTCTGCTGTTTTTGTGGCTGGTGTGATTGGATTAGACCACACAGATAATTTCCCTATCATAAAACCAACTGTGCCAAATCACAGACTATAATCAGGAGAGGAACATTTCCTTATATTTATAGGTTTTAGGGATTAGTGTGGGACATTTTTGGGGGGCTATTTTAGAATTATGCCTACAACAGCCACAGTTGAGTCACATGCCCTTTCCTGAACTAATCATTGTCCAGGGAATTAATTACCATAATTTGCTCAGATAGTTTTCTGGGATGGAGTGGATGTGTTGGGGAATAAACCACAATGTACATTATGTACTCACATAATAATGCTTCCTTTGTGAGGTGCTAAATAGGTTCATATATTCTGTCTACAATATATATATTCTTTTACAAAGAATACCATTATGTTGTTAATATTATATTTTCTTCCTTGTTAATCATAATGATATGGTACATGTTGGTTAGCATACCAGGTAAAAAGAGACTTTCTGAAGTGAAGCCTAGCATTTGAGAGCAACAGAACAAAGTCTGGTTTTTCTATGCTATTACGGTGAACTATTTTTAAAAGAGACAGCCGACTAACTTGTTAAGCTCATGGATGGCAGCACCATTATGGTTACAACTTTGGAGCTTCTTCCATGTCTTTTTTATGTAAAACATGTAGGATTTGGCAGATGTAGCACTGATGTTGATTCAGCTGTTACAGGTAAGTCACTCTGGGTATCTGGGAACAACTTTCAAGAAGTCACTGTCCACTCAGCATCAACTTTAAAGGACCTGCAGTATTGCTTTAAACATTCCTTTCTAGCAATTGTCTAATTTCGCCTTCCCTGACTCAGTCCATCGACAGTCTCCTCTGCCTAGTTTGTTGGAATGTAAGGGCAATCTGGCTGTGCAGCATGTCACTTGGTGAATATCTAGTGCACCGTGCAGCAGTCTAGCTAACCAGGTAGATGTTATTTCCCCTACTGCCCTCTTTATATGCGGCCCTCCAGAAGCTGTTTCCTGGCCAAGACTATGTCTTTGCCCTAAGAGGAGAACTTTTCATTAGACAAGTGCATCTAAGTATCTGCTGCTGCTGCTAAGTCACTTCAGTCGTGTCCAACTCTGTGCGACCCCATAGACGGCAGCTACCAGGCTCCTCTGTCCATGGGATTTTCCAGGCAAAGTACTGGAGTGAGGTGCCATTGCCTTCTCCATCTAAGTATCTAAGTAGGGTTATTTCCTTATTTTCTTGTTGTTGTTTAGTCACTAAGTTGTGTCTCTTTCATGACCCCATGGACTGTAGCCCACCAGGCCCCTCTGTCCATGGGATTTTCCGGGCAAGAATACTGGACTGGGTTGCCATTTCTGTCTCCATGGGATATTTCTGATCCAGGGATTGAACCCATGTCTCCTAAAATGGCAGATGGATTCTTCACCACTCAGCCACCAGGGAAGCCCTCATTTCACTATAGAGAGACTGCTATTTTCATTGGGTTACTTACTCAACCAATGATGGAATTATGATGACTGTGTTTATATACAAGGACATAAAACATGGCCTATTGGAAACATTATATTGTCAAGAACTTTTCTGTTGACTATTATAAAGATTCCTTGTTAAATTATTTAGGTGTAACTATTTATAAAGCTAAATTATTTTATTTTTGTATTAATAAGAAGACAAATGACGTTATTAGCATGAATTGGTGAAACTGTGCCATCTAGTGTCCTTTATAGAAAAAATTTATTTTTCAGTCCCTCAAATCTTACATGTTACAGATTAAAAATGAGTCTAGAAACTGATTTTCCAACCCTAAATATTACAGATAGGAAATATTAGGACATACATCATAGAAGAGTGTTCCATGTACAGGGAAAAATTCTAGCTAATCCTTAGGAACTGTTGTGGTCACTCCAAGCATTTCCTGAGATTTGTTTACTACATCTCGTATAACATCCTCCATGCTGTGTCTATTAGTGGGGAGGATGAAGACCACAAGATAATAAGATAATTGGTGGTTGGTGATGAAAGGGAGGAAAGATCTTGAAGAGTGGGGTTTGAAGATTCTTCTCTCCTTCCTTGCCTTTCCCTGAGATCTTTTTTTTTTTAAATTAATTAAAAAAAATTTCTTTTGCCCATGCTGATGACATGCGGGTCTTCCTTTTCCGACTGGGGAACAAACCCAAACCCCCTGCAGTGTAAGCACAAAGTCTTAACCACTGAACTGCCAGGAAAGCCCTTCTCCTTCTATATTGCCCTATCCTCCGAACTGGGAAAAATAGAGTTGTGTGTGTGTGTGCACGTGTGCGCGTATATGTACATATTTTGATGAGAGGAGGGTAAGAGGCATTGTCAGTTGTATTAGAAAAAATGGGGAAATGCAAAGGAGAAGATAGAGAAAGTTTAAAAATTAAATTTTAGGGTATTGGAAGCTGAAATTAATTGACAGAAAGCTTTGGAGTTACAGTTATCCAGGTTTTGGTTTATGTGACTTTCAGTTCAGTTCAGTTCAGTCGCTCAGTCGTGTCCGACTCTTTGCAACCCCATGACTTTAAAATTATCTAATTACTTTTGGTGACTTAATTTTCATATTAAAAAAAAGGTGGTAGCAGATGGAAAGAAAATTCAGATACTTTATATCAATAAAATGGTTGTGCAGAAATAATGAAGTAATGAATATCAATTCATTTCAACCACAAATGTGTTAGGAAAAATTTCAAGTACCAACCTATATATGTGAGACACATGTACACACTTATGTTAGTTATTATGCCTGTTCAATTAAGCTAAAGATCTTTTATCTAGTGACCTTCTCAACTATTAATCATGTACCATCTTGTCACTGCAGTTATTTTCTTGACATTTTTTTCTATCTTGAATTGCTATTATGTTTTTCAGGCTTGAGTCAACAACTGTGTCTTTATCTACAAATATCTACGTATCTACCAAAATGTTTACATCCTTCTCAATGCTTTGTTCATAGCACTGCTGCTGCTGCTAAGTCACTTCAGTCGTGTCCGACTCTGTGCGACCCCATAGACAGCAGCCCACCAGGCTCCCCCGTTCCTGGGATTCTCCAGGCAAGAACACTGGAGTGGGTTGCCATTTCCTTCTCCAATGCATGAAAGTGAAAAGTGAAAGTGAAGTTGCTCAGTCGTGTCCAACACTCAGCGACCCCATGGACTGCAGCCTACCAGGCTCCTCTGTCCATGGGATTTTCCAGGCAAGAGTACTGGAGTGGGGTGCCATTGCCTTCTCCATGTTCATAGTAGGCAATTCATAAATCCTTGTTATCTTATATGCTGGGCTTCGATAGAATTTTCCCTTACCCAGGTAGATAAGTTGTCAACAAATCCTTTATTTGGCAACTATGAAAGTGTATTTCACCAAACACAGTTGTGATTTTCCAAGCACTTATGTAAATTATGTAGTTATTTTATGTTTAATTGTGATAAAAACATACAACACAAAATTTATCATCCTAACCATGTTTAAGTGTGCAGTTCAGCAGAGCAAAATATATTCATGCTGTTGTGCAATGGATCTCCAGAACTTTTTAATCTTGCCAAACTGAAACTCCATACCTATTAAACAACTCTCCAATCCTCCCCTGCCTCAGCCCCTGGCAACCACCACTCTTCCTTCTGTTTCTATGAATCTGACTATTTTGGATACTTCATGTAAGTAATTATCACATAGTATTTGTCTTTTTGTGATTGACTTGTTTCACTTAACATAATGCCCTCAAGGTTCATCCATGTTGTAGCAACTAACAGCATTTACTTCCTTTTTAAGGCTGAATAATAATTGAAGGTAGATATTTTTAAAGTACTTAGATTGCAGTCAGAAAACTTAATCAGTGAGAACTACTTATCAATTTGGTCTGCATTAAATAACAGAAGAATATAGCTACATATATTTAGTAAAACACTGTGCAATGCTGAGACAGAACTTTAATGATCGAATACCTTCTAAAACTTTAATAAGCTCCTTTGGGACCATTATGCAAGACGATAGGTTTTTAAAAAAATGCCATATAAATATGTTCTTAAATCTTTTATCAACCGTTTATAAATTGAGCCACATGAGATTTGGATCTTAGTACTATACTTTCCATTTTTAAAATACTCAATCTAAATGATGAGAAGTGTCGAATGTACTTAAGTTTTTAAAAGCACACACCATCTTAAAAAATACTTTTTCTTTGGTCTTAATTTACTTAAGGAGTATGTCAAGGCTGTATATTGTCACCCTGCTTATTTAACTTATATGCAGACACATCATGCGAAATACTGGGCTGGATGAAGCACAAGCTGGAATCAAGATTTCTGGGAGAAATATCAATAACCTCAGATATGCAGATGACACCACCCTTATGGCAGAAAGTGAAGAGGAACTAAAGAGCCTCTTGATGAAAGTGAAAGAGGAGAGTGAAAAAGTTGGCTTAAAACTCAACATTCGGAAAACTAAGACCATGGCATCTGGTCTCATCATGGCAAATAGGTGGGCAAACAGTGGAAACAGTGGCAGACTTTATTTTTTTGGGCTCCAAAATCACTGCATATGGTGACTGCAGCCATGAAATTAAAAGATGCTTGCTCCTTCGAAGAAAAGCTATGACCAACCTGGACATAACTTTAATATGGACGGCATATTAAAAAGCAGAGAGGTTACTTTGCTGACAAAGGTCTGTCTAGTCAAAGCTTTGGTTTTTCCAGTAGTCATGCATGGATATGAGAGCAGGACTATAAATAAAGCTGAGTGCTGAAGAATTGATGCTTTTGAACTATGGTGTTGGAGAAGACTCTTGAGAATCCCTTGGACTGCAAGGAGATCCAACCAGTCCATCCTAAAGGAAATTAGTCCTAAATATTCATTGGAAGGACTGATGCTGAAGCTCCAATACTTTGGCCACCTGATACGAAGAACTGACTCGTTGGAAAAGACCCTGATGCTGGGAAAAATTTAAGGCAGGAGGAGAAGTGGACGACAGAGGATGAGATGGTTGGGGGGCATCACCAGCTCAATGGACATGAGTCTGAGCAAGCTCTGTGAGTGGTGATGGACAGGGAAGCCTGGTATGCTGCAGTCATGAGGTTGCAACGAGTCGGACACGACTGAGTGAGTGAACTGAACTGAATTTTACCATCTAGAAAGGGAAAGTAATATCCTGGCATTTCATTCACACTTTTGGAAACAAAAGTACTGCATTTGGTATTCTTTTCCTTATTTTCACACCATTAAAATTGTATTACCAGTAAACAGCTACCTGGACTTATTCACTCTAGGAGAACCGAACCCAGAAAAACCCATGACAGGGACAGGGAGAGCAATCTAATGACTGGGTTGGTGCATTTGCCTCATCTCAAACCCTATTTCCACAGGGCATGAGAGGAACGATTAGCTGCTACTGCTTCCAAGTAGATGATTTATTAAGTACACTGATTTTGGTCAAAGTTAATAATAGAAACATATTATCTATCCCTTCTTGAAAAAATCCCAAGTACAAACTTCATTTATCCCATTTTTATGTAACTTATTTTCTTCATAACTACATTTTGCAGTAAAACCTCTTGCACCACATTTCCATATCTTCCCCATAATTGCCCTCATTAGAACACATGTGGCTCTGCCTCTAATTACTGTTTACCTCGTTAGGTACTGGCTTTTTCTCATCATGGTGTTGTCTGAAGCAGGTGGGATGAGCCATATTTTCCAAAGGAGCCCAGGTGGTATATGTTGCAACATTTATTGCAAACTGTACATGATTTATATCTCACCATGTTTCTGCTTTACCTTATTCATGGCACTAAAACAATATCAACATTTCATAGCTCTCCTTGCTTGCTTTCTGTTTTGTTTCTTTTAATCAAGGTTTTACCTGTTTACATTTTATTAAATAATCCTGAAACATCTCCATTTTATAAACAATTAATAAATATAATCATTATTTATTCCTTCTTCACTCTTCTCCTCTCCCACTACATTCTCTCCCCATTTTAGGTAATCTATACTGATGATCTAGCATGCTTTTTACATTTTCTCCATGTTTATGTAATCATATATGTAAGTATACATGCATATGTACATTTAACATTAATAGATGTTTTTTGATTATTCCTTGGTTTTAGAAAAATACATGACACATGTTTTCCGAATCTTGCTCTTTTCAGTAATACCTTATGGAAATCATGCCAAGGATTTGAAATGACTTTTACTGTTGTTTAGTTGCTACTGCTGCTGCTGCTGCTAAGTCGCTTCAGTCGTGTCTGACTCTGTGTGACCCCGTAGATGGCAGCCGACCAGGCTCCCCCGTCCCTGGGATTCTCCAGGCAAGAACACTGGAGTGGGTTGCCATTTCCTTCTCCAATGCAGGAAAGTGAAAAGTGAAAGTGAAGTCGCTCAGTCGTGTTCGACTCTTAGCGACCCCATGGACTGCAGCCCACCAGGCTCCTCTGTCCATGGTATTTTCCAGGCAAGAGTACTGGAGTGGGGTGCCATTGCCTTCTCCGTTAGTTGCTAAGTCGTGTTCAACTTTTTTTGCAACACCATAGACTGTAGCCCACGAAGCTTCTCTGTCTGTGGAATTTCCCAGGCAAGAATACTGTGGTGGGTTGCCATTTCCTTCTCTATAGGATTTTCTAACAAAGCTAGTGGAGGTGATGGAATCCCAGTTGAGCTATTTCAAATCCTGAAAGATGATACTGTGAAAGTGCTGCACTCAACATGCCAGCAAATTTGGAAAACTCAGGAGTGGCCACAAGACTGGAAAAGGTCAGTTTTCATTCCAATCCCAAAGAAAGGCAATGCTAAAGAATGCTCAAACTCCTGCACAATTACACTCATCTCACACGCTAGTAAAGTAATGCTCAAAATTCTCCAAGCCAGGCTTCAGCAATATGTGAACCGTGAACTTCCTGATGCTCAAGCTGGATTTAGAAAAGGCAGAGGAACCAGAGATCAAATTGCCAACATCTGCTGGATCATTGAAAAAGCAAAAAATAGCAGAAAAACATCTACTTCTGCTTTACTGATTACGCCAAAGCCTTTGACTGTGTAGATCACAACAAACTGTAGAAAATTCTTCAAGAGATGGGAATACCAGACTACCTGATCTGCCTCTGATAAATCTGTATGCAGGTCAAGAAGCAACAGTTAGAACAGGACATGGAACAACAGACTGGTTCCAAATTGGGAAAGGAGTACATCAAGGCTGTATAGTGTTACTCTGCTTATTTAACTTATATGCAGTGTACATTATGCAAAATGCCAGGCCGGATGAAGCCAAAGATGGAATCAAGATCACCGAGAGAAATATCAATAACCTCAGATATGCAGATGACACTACCCTTATGGCAGAAAGCGAAGAGGAACTAAAGAGCCTCTTGATAAAAGTGAAAGAGGAGAATGAAAAAACTGGCTTAAAACTAAACATTCAGAAAATGAAAATCATGGCATCTGGTCCCATCACTTCATGGCAAATAGATGAGGAAACAATGGAAGCAGTGAGAGACTTTATTTTTTTGGGCTTCAAAATCACTGCAGATGGTGACTGCAGCCATGAAATTAAAAGACGCTTACTCCTTGGAAGGAAAGTTATGACCAACATAGATAGCATTATTAAAAAGCAGAGACATTACTTTGCCAACAAAGGTCGGTCTAGTCAAGGCTATAGTTTTTCCAGTAGTCATGTATGGATGTGAGAGTTGCACTATAGAGAAAGCTGAGCACCAAAGAACTGATGCTTTTGAACTATGGTGTTGGAGAGGACTCTTGCAAGTCCCTTGGACTGCAAGGAGATCCAACCAGTCCATCCTAAAGAAAATCGGTCCTCAATATTCATTGGAAGGACTGATGCTGAAGCTGAAACTCCAATACTTTGGCCACCTTATGTGAAGTACTGTCTCCATGGCAAAGACCCTGATGCTGGGAAAGATTGAAGGCAGGAGGAGAAGGGGACGACAGAGGATAAGATGGTTGGATGCCATCACCAACTCAATGGACATGAGTTTAAGCAAGCTCCGGGAGTTGGTTCTGGACAGGGAAACCTGGCATGTTCCAGTCCATGGGGTTGCAACGAGTCAGACATGTGTGAACTGAACTGAGAGGATCTTCTCCTTTTTTAGAAAAATTAATTTATTTATTTTAATTGGAAGCTAATTACTTTACAATATTGTAGTGGTTTTGCCATACATTGACATGAATCAGCCATGGGTGTACATGTGTTCCCTATCCAGAACCCCCCTCCCACCTCCCTCCCCATCCCATCCCCCAGGGTCATCCCAGTACACCAGCCCTGAGCACCCTGTTTCATGCTTCGAACCTGGACCAGCGATCTGCTCCACATATGATAATACACACATTTCAATGCTACCCTCTCAAATCATCCCACCCTCGCCTTCTCCCACAGAGTCCAAAAGACTGTTCTTTACATCTGTGTCTCTTTTGCTCTCTTGCATATAGGGTCATTGTTACCATCTTTCTAAATTCCATATATATGCGTTAGTATACTGTATTGGTGTCTTTCTTTCTGACTTACTTCACTTGGTATAATAGGCTCCAGTTTCACCCACCTCATTAGAACTGATTCAAACGCGTTCTTTCTAATGGCTGAGTAATATTCCATTGTGTATACATACCACAGCTTTCTTATCCATTCACCTGCTGATGGACATCTAGGTTGCTTCCATGTCCTGGCTATTGTAAACAGTGCTGTGATGAACACTGGGGTGCATGTGTCTCTTTCAATTCTGGTTTGAGAGGATCTTCTCAACACTGGGATTGAACCTATGTCTCTTGCATTGGCAGGCAGATTCCTTACCACTGAGACACTAGGGAGTCACCAGCCCTAAATGACTTTATTTTAGTCTTTAAAATGTCTTCATAGTCCTTCTGCCACTAATAATGGCTAGAGCTCCAGCAGATAATTTTTGGACCATGAAGAATCTCAAGAATGGGAACAGCACATCAAGATACAGAGCAACACAATATAGCATCCTAGTTTCCTGGCATCAAGGAGCTACCACATCACGCCTGAAAGATCACTTCTAGATTTTCATTTTAGAAATAAATAAACATGCAGCCACACTGAAATAAGAATTGGTTAAAAAAAATAAAAACAAACTACTATCAGGTGTCAGAGTACAGTGCAGTTGGGGGCATCTCCTTCATAATGGCTATGAAAACAGTTTCTAGAGTCAAACTGATTAGCTCCATCATTCATTAACAATGTGATACTGAATAAGCAATTCAATGGCTCTAAGCCTCATCGTATTAACAGAGTAGACATATTAATAGAGTCTACTACATGGGTTATGTGAGAAATGATTTAGACTATTCACGTAAAGTGATTCACATAGTGCTAGCACATAGTAGGTGCTCAATAAATGTCAGTGAAAAAAAACTCAGGTAGGCATTGGATAATGGTATAATTTTTAAAATACATTTCATGAAATGCAAATGAAAGCTACAATGAGGTATCACTTCATATCAGTCAGAATGACCATCATTAAAAAGTCTACAAATAACAAATGCTAGGGAGGGTATGGAGAAAAGGGAACCCTCCTATGCTGTTGGTGGGAATGTAAGCTGATGAACCCACAATGGAAAACAGTATGGAGGTTCTTCAGAAAACTAAAAATACAATTACAATATGACTCAGCAATTCTACTCCTGGGTATGTATGTGTGTGTGTGTGTGTATATGTATATATATATATATATATAACTATAACTATAATTTAAAAAGATATATGCACCCCTATGTTCAGAGTAGCACTATTCACAATAACAAAGACATGGAAACAACCTAAATGTCTATTGACAGAGGAATAAATAACATGTGATGTACACACACACACACACACACACAACTATTACTCAGTCATAAAAAAGAACAAAATAATGCCATTTGCAGCAACGTGGATGCAACTGGAGATTATCATACTAAGTGAAGTAAGTCAAAAAGAGAAAGACAAATACCATATGATATCACTTAATGTGTGGACTCTAAAATATGGCACAGATGAACTGATCTATGAAACAGAAACTCAGTCACAGACACAGTCACAGAGAGAGCAGGTTTGTTGTTGCCGAGAGGAAGGAGAGTAGGGGAGGGAGGGACTGGGAGTTTGGGGTTAGCAGATGCAAACTACTACCTATAGGATACATAAACAACAAGGTCCTACTGTATAGCACAGGGAACTATATTCAATATCCTGGGATAAACAATAATGGAAAAGAATATAAAAAAGAATGTGTATATGTATGTAACTGAGTCACTTTGCTCTACAGCAAAAATTAACACATTGTAAATCAACTATAGTTAAAAAAACACATTTCATGATTTCAGAATCATTAAATCTGCAGCTTAAACACAAATTAAAATACTAAACATAACATATACTGTGTAAGCTTCAAAACATTATATTAATGCCTTTTTTACCTTTTTAACTTGAATGTGTTATTTTTACCTTTGTGTTTTTTACCTTTTTAACTTGAATGTGTTAAAGCTAGTAACTTTACTAGCTTCCCTTGTGGCTCAGTGGTAAAGAATCTGCCTGCTAATATAGGAGATGCAGGTTTGAACCCTTGGTAGGGAAGATCCTCTGAAGAAGGAAATGGCAGCCCACTCTAGTATTCTTGCCTGGGAAATCCCATGGACAGAAGGAGCCTAGTGGGCTACAGTCCATGGAGTCACAAGAGTTGGGCATTACTTAACGAACAACAATATCACTTTATAATATGACCTCTAATAACATTGACAAAGTATACTCATTTTATTGATACATGCTAAATGATTTGTTACTATTGCTTGATTTTTTTTTTAACAAAAAGCAAAACAATAGGAAAAAAATGGAAAACCATCATGAGTGAAGAAATTAGTTTCAAAAACAACTCAGTTTTTATATTTATAAGGTATTTAATGCTTCTTAAAGCAGAGTTCCCACTCCCAAGCTTCATTTTAAAGTTTATTGTTGTGGAAGCCAGTATGGAGAAATGGAAAGAAGCCAAATTTTACAGTCAAATAAACCTGAATTCAAAGACAGTTTCCATGTCTTACTACAGTAATGTTAATACAGTGTGGTTGATTAGCATTAAAACTATTTTGTAGGAACTGAGGAATGCTGAATCAAATTATTTTGTATTCATATATAATTATAATTCAATGTTAACATTGTAATTTTATTAGCAGCACACTCAGTCTAAACTATTCCAGAAATATTTACCACACTGAGAAATAAGTAAAAAGGTTTGCTGTTCTCATTTTAAAAGTATCTTCCAATTCTTAAATACTTTGTACTATTCTGGTTACTGAACCATAAGGTGGAAATAAAAGCTGGGGAAGTTAGACAGAAGAGGCACAGTAATCAAGGAAATAGATAAAGGATTTTCACACTAAAAACTTTTCAAAGAAAAGTGTTTTGTTAGGAATACAGAATTCTCAGCGACAAAATGTTACAAAATTTGGAAGACTCTAGACGCTGTACCTCAGTGGTATCATATTTAAAATAGACCTGACCACAAATATTTAAATAGGATCTCACTATAGTTTTTCCTGTGGTCATGTATGGATGTGAGAGTTGGACTGCGAAGAAGGCTGAGCGCCGAAGAATTGATGCTTTTGAACTGTGGTGTTGGAAAAGACTCTTGAGAGTCCCTTGGACTGCAAGGAGATCCAACCAGTCCATTCTGAAGGAGATCAGCCTTGGGATTTCTTTGGAAGGAATGATGCTGAAGCTGAAACTCCAGTACTTTGGCCACCTCATTCGAAGAGCTGACTCACTGGAAAAGACTCTGATGCTGGGAGGGATTGGGGGCAGGAGGAGAAGGGGACGACAGAGGATGAGATGGCTGGATGGCATCACTGACTCGATGGACATGAGTCTGAGTGAACTTGGGGAGTTTGTGATGGACAGGGAGGCCTGGTGTGCTGCGATTCATGGGGTCGCAAAGAGTTGGAGCGACTGAACTGACTGACTGACAAGACTTTGAAATGCTAGTCTTGCCACTGATCAGCTATCCCTCTCTGTGAGGTATTTGAGGAAAGACCACACACTGAGGTGGCAGCAAGATATAAATTCTGTATTCCTAGCTGGTGGGTGTGTGCTAAGTCGCGTCAGTCGTATCAGACTCTTTGTGACCCTGTGGACTGTAGCCCCCCAGGCTCCTCTGTCCTTGGGATTCTCCAGGCAAGAATACTGGAGTGGGTTGCCATGCCCTTTTCTAGGGAATCTTCCCAAACAGGGATCAAACCGGCATCTCTTACCTGTTCTGCAGACAGACAGGTTCTTTACCACTAGTGCCACTTGGGAAGCTCATTACTAGTTGGTACACAGGTCCTAAGGTTACAAAATCCCCTTTGGAGATCCGTAAACAAGCTTCGATAGACCCTATAAAGAGCTCCTTTTGTCTAAACTAGGTTGGCGCCAGTGGACAAAAATCAAATCCAGACAGGAAGTAGAAAAGCCTCCTTTGACACTTCATTTTCAACGGCAAATCCTTACCGCAGGGAAGAGTAATGTAGACTGCACAGACCAGAAAAATCAGGAGGTGAGAGCCTGCACCAGTGCCACAGCAAAATGGCCTGGACCTGAATCTGCTTTTTGGGGTCACCATAGAGGACAACAGATGATGAGATGGTTTAATGGTATCACCCACTCCTTGGACATGAGTTTGAGCAAGCTTCCGGAGTTGGTGATGGACAGGAAGCCTGGCATGCTGCAGTCTATGGGGGTCATAAAAAGTCGGACACGACTGAGCAACTGACTGACTGATAAGAATCAGTTTCTTAGTAGGAAGGGGCGGTATCTAAAGTGCTGAAAATTAAAAAAAAAATCATTTTATCCATCTCTTGTTATGGATTACACACGTCTCTTTCTCTATAAGATATAGAAGACTTGATGAAGACTTTCTTATATCTTTGGGTCCCCACAATCTAGCATGATACTGAACCGATAGTATATGCCAGTGTTTTTTTAGTGAGTAAATAATTATTCAGGTTATTGAGTAGGAAAAAAGGTACTACAGATACATTCTTGAGACACTGATACGCCTTGTACGGAGCTGCGCTTTCTTAACGCCTCTGTTTTACTTTATGAACAGAGTAATGAGTCTGCTGCTGTTGCTTGGTATCTGACAACAGAAGCACCTTTCAGTTACCTGCATTTGCATTGCTTCGGTTGGTGAGTTTTTCTTCTTCCCCGGGTTTTCTGTTTCTGTCATCACCACCTTCTGGGTTTTTCTGAGCCACAGTGTGGACTATATCTGGGATAAAGTGAGAAGTGCTTTCTTTCCCCCTGGGGTGCGAGTATAGTTGTGGTGGGAGTGTGGGCACAGAATCGTTGCTTTTCGTAGTAAGACTTTTATTTCACAGTTTTTGGTAGTCTCTTTCCCAGCCGCACTGACTTAAAGGGAAAATGGATCACAATCAAATGAGCCCTAACTCCTAATCCGTTTTCTAGAGGTTTTCTGACGAGTCAGGATCCAATGTAATTAGAAAAGTAAGAATATCGCGGGGGTTCGAGTATGTTCTTTACTTTAGAAAGCCAAAAGCGCCCGGCGCAGCGAGTCGGCAAGCTTAGGGCTCGGTGCGCATGCTCCCAGGGCTCGATTCGAGAAAAGCGCCTCAACCTTTCGTCCAGAGACTTCCGGGAGGCGAGAAATGCGCGGAGGCAGGGCCGGAAGCACGGGGGCGGACGCCTAGTACTTAACCTCGTTCCTTGGAGCGGCTTCAGGTCTCGGTTGGTGAACCGATGATTCTGTGGGAAGTCTTATGTCTGGTTACACTGTTTTCAAGTTTTCCATAAGGCTAGAAGTCGCCTGGGAGAAATCTGACACCAATCAGCAGGTGGGGCGATAGCCCCTGCGCTAGCTCCTCCATTTACAGAAGTTCTTCCCGGGCCTTCTAAGTTGGTTGACGACTTTTTGCTCCACCCTTTCTTCTAGCTGCTCTGTTCTTAATCCCTTTGCAGCCGCGCACCCCTCCCCTCACGCCATTATGTATGACCGGGCTCCCCGTGTGCTTAGATTGGCTGAAGGTGGCAGCACTGAGGATCGTGTGGGTCCTGGATCTTACCAGGTTCCTTACCTGAAGCAGCAGGCAACAGGTAAGATGGAGAGAAAGGCAAGCCTTTTGTGACAGGCGCCTCACTTTCAGTCTGCCCGGCTCATGTGTGCCTGAGTTAAACACTATAGTACAACTCCATAGGTATAACAGAACATGAAGTAAGCCGGGAAAATTCTATCCCTGTTTTTACAGATGATAAACTAATTTTTCCCATTTCACTAGACCAGTAAGCCTTTTTGATTTTACAGTGGTTTTCTACATCTTAGTTTAAATGCTGCAGATTCGATCTGGGATTTTGATTTCCCTGTCCCAGTTGACTATCAGTTCAGTTCAGTTGTTCAGTCGTGTCCGCCTCTTTGCGACCCTATGGACTGCAGCATGCCAGGCCTCCTTGTCTATCCACAACTCCCGGAATTTACTCCAACTCATGTCTGTTGAGTCGGTGATGACATTCAACCATCTCATCCTCTGTGGTTTCCTTCTCCTCCTGCCTTCAATCTTTTCCAGCATCAGGGTCTTTTCTAATGAGTCAGTTCTTCCCATCAGGTGGCCAAAGTATTGGAGTATCAGCTTCAGCATCAGTCCTTCCAATGAATATTCAGGACTGATTTCCTTTAGGATGGTCTGGTTGGATCTCCTTGCAGTCCAAGGGACTCTTAAGAGTCCTCTCCAACATCATACTTCAAAAGCATCAATTCCTCGAGGCTCAGCTTTCTGTATAGTCCAACTGTCACATCCATACATGACCACTGGAAAAACCATAGCCTTGACTAGATGGACTTTGTTGGCAATGTCTCTGGTTTTTAATATGCTGTCTAGGTTGGTCATAACTTTTCTTCCAAGGAGCAAACATCTTTTAATTTCATGGCTGCAGTCACCATCTGCAGTGATTTTGGAGCCCCCCAAACTAAAGTCTGTCACTGTTTCCACTGCTTCCTCATCTATTTGCCCATGAAGTGATGGGATTGGATGCCATGATATTCGTTTTCTGAATGTTGAATTTTAAGCCAACTTTTTCACTCTCCTCTTTCACTTTCATCAAGAGGCTTTTGAGTTCCTCTTCACTTTCTGCCATAAGGGTGGTGGTCATCTGCATATCTGAGGTTATTGATATTTCTCCCGGCAATCTGGATTTCAGCTTGTACTTCATCCAGCCCAGCATTTTTCATGATGTACTCTGCGTATAAGTTAAATAAGTAGGGTGACAGTATACAGCCTTGACGTACTCCTTTTCCTATTTGGAACCAGTCTGTTGTTCCATGTCCAGTTCTAACTGTTGCTTTCTGACCTGCATACAGATTTTTCAAGAGGCAGGTCAGGTGGTCTGGTATTCCCATCTCTTTAAGGATTTTCCAGAGTTTGTTGTGATCCACACAATTGAAGGCTTTGGCATAGTCAATAAAGCAGAAGTAGATGTTTTTCTGGAACTCTCTTGCTTTTTTGATGATCCAGCGGATATTACCAGTTTGATCTCTGGTTCCTCTGCCTTTTCTAAAACCAGCTTGAACATCTGGAAGTTCACGATTCATGTCCTATTGAAGCCTGGCTTGGAGATTTTTGAACATTACTTCGCTAGTGTGTGAGATGAGTGCAATTGTGCAGTAGTTTGGGCATTCTTTGGCATTGCCTTTCTTTGGGATTGAAATGGAAACTGACCTTTTCCAGTCCTGTGGCCACTCTGAGTTTTCCAAATTTGCTGGCATATTGAGGGCAGCACTTTCACAGCATCATCTTTTAGGATTTGAAATATCTCAACTGGAATTCAATCACCTCCACTAGCTTTGTTTGTAGTGATATTCCTAAGGCCCACTTGACTTTGCATTCCAGATTGTCTGGCTCTAGGTGAGTGATCACACCATTGTGATTATCTGGGTCATGTAAATCTTTTTTGTATAGTTCTTGTGTGTATTCTTGCCACCTCTTCTTAATAGCTTCTGCTTCTGTTAGGTCCATACCATTTCTGTCCTTTATTGTGCCCAGTAGTTCAGACAGTAAAGCGTCTGCCTACACTTTGGGAGACCTGGCTGGGTTCGATCCTGGGTTGGGAAGATCCCGTGGAGAAGGAAATGGCAACCCACTCCAGTATTCATGCCTGGAAAATCCCGTGGACCAAGGAGCCTGGTGGGCTACAGTCCATGTGATTGCAAAGAGTCAGAAACAACTGAGTGACTTCACTTTTGCATGAAATGTTCTGTTTACTATATGAGTCTCCAAATCACCGGTGTGCTTCTTACCACCTTCTGTCTCTTCTTTGTAATCCTGCCTGCCTCACACACCTTTCCTAGAAACATTTACTAAGATAATACTTTTATATTTGTTTTGGAATATCTTTTTTTTTCATGTAGATGCCTTCTATCTGACCATCACCATCTACTAGAACTTACTTAATGAGAGCTCTTTATCCCACTTTCCTTAAGAAGAGCTTTACTCATTGAGAGGTGAAATGGGAATGGATAATTTAAGTAATTATTTGCTCTCATTTGTTTGCAGTTAGTGGATGGGGTAACTTTTAATAAGTAACATAATTTTCTTTCTGTTTTTTCTAATCTGATTTTTTGTGGGGCTTGATACCATCCAAATCAAACTTTTTTCCTTTTTAGCCTACATTTTCCCTATTCCCACACAATTCCTGTATTTTTGAATAAGTGCTAGGATCCATTATTCCATTGACATGATTGATGAGATTAGGATGGTAGGTTGATTTAGGTTTCTTTGGAGTACTAATTTGTCTTTTGTCATTGTTTTAATCTTGAATTTTACTGCCTTTCAGCTTCTGATATTAATATCAGTGTTTTTGGAGCTTATGATGCATCTTTATTTAATGCAGCTGAGTTAAAAGCATTACCTCCCTACCGATTTATTAGCTACCAATGACCACCCAAAATGCTTACACTTTTCTATCTTTATTTTATTTTGACACAACTTACCACTCTTTTTTTTAGAGATACTTCTTTCCCTGGCGTCTGTAACATCTTTTTGCTGGTTCTTTTCCTAACTGTTGTAACAGTGCCTGGTACATGGTTTGGACACAGTAAACATTTGTTAAATGCTGAATCAAAGTATCATTTTCCCCTCTCAAACCAATACTCTATAGTCTTCTTTAAAGATTTTTATTTTAAGGTATTTCTAAATACTTTTACATGTTTATATACTGTACTTTCCATCATTTGCTTGTTACTTTTCTCATGTTTACTTTCTCATTCAAATCCACAGCTTCAACTGCTATCTATATTCTGATGACTCCGGTGATACAGGTGTTTCATATCTCTAAGATGAGCTTTCTTTTGATAAGGTCTTTTACTTTTTTTAGGCATCTCTACCTAAAGTGTCTGAACTTACCAGTTTCCCCAGAATTACTGGGCCCTTTGAAAAAAATTCCCTATCAGTCAATTAGAAACTTTAAGCTTTGAAATTACTGTAGACTCCTTTTTTTCCCCTCTAATCACTCTCATTGATCTTAGGACCTATTGATTCTTTCTTATCTTTATCTCTCAAACTAGTTCCCTTTCTTCATTTAATTGCCCTTGACTTAATTTGGTATTTGTTATTTTTATTCTGAAACAAGGGCTTCCCTGGTGGCTCTGATGGTAAAGAATCTGCCTGCAATGCACGAGACCTGGGTTTGTTCCCTGGGTTGGGAAAATCCCCTGGAGAAGAGAATGGCAACCCACTCCAGTATTCTTATCTGGAGAATTCCATGGACAGAGGAGCCTAGTGGGCTACAGTCCATGGGGTTGGCAAAAAGTTGGACACAACTGAGTGACTAACACTTTTGTCAATAAAATATTTCTTGTTTCCCTCTATTTCAGTCTCTAACAATGTCTGTTTTATGTCTAATGTGATCTACACCTCCACCAACAGCTAACCAACACATTAGCAATTCCAGCCTTGCATTATCTGTAAATTCATGCTCACTCACCTCCATTCCTTTGTACCTGCTGCTACCTTTGCTGTGTATGTTCTCTCTTCTTTCTTTACTTGGCTAATTACTACTTACGTCTTGAGCCCCAGGTGAAGTTTTTCTCTGACTCCACTCAGTCCCAGGTCTTTCTTCTTTGACTCCTTAATAACTCAAAGGACTTTGGTACTGTATTGTAATTACGTGTTTACTTACCCGGCTGCTGCACTAAAATGTGAGATTTTTGAGGTCAATAACCAAGATCTCCACTGTATTAGTCTCAGTTTTTTGCTCAATACCCTAATACCTAAGTGCTTAGTTAAAAAAAAATAGCAAAACAGTAATTTCTTGAAGTAAAGTTTGAAAAATCTGATGAGTTACATGTGTCAGGTTATAAGAGTTTTTAATTCTTCTTTGTGTGAACTCTGATTGGAGATAAGTAACTAGGGTTTGCAAGGTCCTTTTACTGCTTTATAGAATTGTGCCTTGTTGACCTATGAAGGAAGCTAGGAAATTCCATTCATGGGAACTTGGAGCAACTGCATCATATGGAATCCTGTTTTAGCAGTACTCGGCAGACATTCTAATAATAGTAATCAATAGAGGGCATAGGCATTTCTTTAGTCATTTTTCTACCAGATTCCCTGGCAAGGTAATTAAAAGTAGCTGTTACCTCTTTCCTAGGTACATTCTGCTTTTCACTTCTTTGAGATCAGTAACACTGGGCTATAGAGAAGTACACACAGTTATTTAAGGGTCAGGTGAATTTTGTAGAGTATGATGTAGGAAATGTTGGGAACTTTATGTAATTTACTTGTTACCTTGAATTACACAAAAAGAGAAAAAACTTAGAGTCTTAAAACTTCAGAACAGTGCAGATATTCTTTATTTCCAGCCTTTCTCTCCTCATTACCATTCTTTGCTTACTGTACCCTGCTTGGTCAGTCCTCTAGTGTATTGTCTTCATATTTCCCTCAGGAAATTCTTTCCACATTAATTTGCAAACTTCATTGCCTCGACTTTTGTCCAGCTAATCAGGGAGACTCTCTTCTACCCAGGATTTGCAGCCTGAAAGGAATAGGACTGATTTCATGATTCAGATTTCATGACTGGGAGAGATAATGGATATTCCAGATCCAGATTAGTGAGAGCTGCTCCTGATTTTCTTGTGAATTATCTGAGAAGCAAGGAAATCTTATCTCATTAAAGCAAATCTTTGCCATAAATGACCAGCCTAGTAAAATATGATAAAAACATAGTCCCTTTAATAATGGACAGCTCCTGGCATTATTGTGCTAAGGAATATTTCATTGTTTTCTGATCTTTATTTACATAATATATGGTACCCCATGTTAAAATGTATTAGTTATCTGTATTGGTTCTCTATTAGTTATCTGAACTGGATAATGCTGGCTGTTAATATATTTTTTGCCAAATTTCTTTTTTTATAGGGAAGCTGTTAGTTTAATCTGCCGTAGAAGCATGAGCTCTCCATGGACTTAAATTCCTGCCTATGTGCTTATGCCAACAATAATGACTTTATCTTATTAGCCATTCAGAATTCAGGAGACCACTTGAGGGAATGCAATTTATCTGTATTTAAGTTTATATTAAAAAATGTGATTGCTTTAAATGTTGATATCCCTGAAGATGAGTATGTTTCAAAGTTCTAGTTATTGCTTTTATGTGAAGAATGCCCTGCTTGCTTTGTATCTGTAATTGTGGCTATAGAACTTGTACTCTATCCCCCAGCTGCTCACCTTCTTTCTCAGAAAATAGACTGACTTTTATTGCTTTATGCCAGTCTGATTTATTTTCTGCTATTGGTGCCTCAAACTTAATACATCTCAAATTGAACTTATTCTTCTCAAATCTTATCCTCCAACATTCTTCATTTTTTCTTTCTACCTGACAGTTTGATTTATCATTTATTGTTGGAACTTCACATGTCAATATATTCTATGTCTCAAATCAAACTTTTTATTTTTCATTTCACCAACCCTAATATGCCAGAACCCTCTACTCCTACATTTTATACCTTAATTATTGGCAACACTGTTTGTAATCTAAGTATTTGTTTATTTGTCTGGCTTTCCCTCTAGTTGAGGCCAGGGTTTTAGCTTATTCGTTATCGCACTCTCATTGCCTCTCTCTGACACATGATAAAGCATTTAGTGTTGCTGAATGAATGACTAAAGGTGTAGTTTAGAGTATCATCTATTAATTCTACATTTATTGTTTAGTGTGCAGGACAGTGTGATAGGGAGACAAACCATCCTGGTTTGTCTGGGAATGTCCTGATTTCAGCACTTCCAGTCCTGTGTCCTGGGCCAACTGAGGCAGTGTGTGACCATAACTGTAAACCATAGGTAAAGAGGCATATAATTATGAATAAAGCAGAAAATCTTCCTTTCTTATGGAGCTTATTAGTAAAAACATTTTAATTTTCTTGTGATTTTACTTGAGCTCAATATGTTATGTAAACTTTTAACCTATTGATGAAAGATTTTATGTGATTAATTTTGGGAAACTTCAGTGAAGATTTTAGGAGCACTGTCTCTTTTGAGCACATGGGCTATTGGAGGTTCCCCCAGTTTTATATGAATTTCAGTATTTTGCAATTCATTTTATATTTCTTTAGATAGATTCATTTAGAATCTCTGCCATGTTTTGAGACAGCTGCCTCAGAACTACCCCTGAGCTTAGCTTTCTTCATTTTCATATCTGTCTCACATTATCCCAGTGTCTGTATACACCTAAATTAAAAAAATATATACCTTTAATTGTGAGATGAAATACTTATACAGAAAATCACATAAAATGTAAACATACAACTTAAAAAGTGAATACTCAAAGAAATATGGCATTGCAAAATTTTCTTTTTCATTCATAACCCTTACCTTCTCCCCTACTGGTAAGCACTATTCTAATTTTTATGGCAGTTACTTCTCGCCTTTCTTAATGGATCGTTGAATCCTATTGATGAAATGATCTCTTTAACATAATGAAATGTCTCTTATTCCTGGTATTTGTTGTTCTGAAATCTGCCTTGTTGATTTTAATTTAGTCACACCAGGTGTTTTCGATGCATGGATGCATCTCATCCTTTCATCTCTGTGTCTTATGTTTTAAGAGGGTTTCCTATAGACACCCTGAAGTTAGATGTTGCTTTTTTATCAAGTCTGACAATCTCTTTTAATTGGGATGTTTAGACATTTTCCATTTAATTTTGTTACCAATATTGTTGTGTTTAAATTTACTCTCTTAGAATTTGCTAGCTATTTTTCTCATCTGCTCTCTGTTACCCTTTGCTTCTTTCCCTGCCATAGTTGAATGATTTGAGTTTTAAAAAAGGTACTTTTGTTTTTATCTCTACTACTGGTTTACTAGCTGTAGCTTTCTTTTATTTTTTAGTGGTTCCACTAGTGTTTACAATATACATCTCTAACTTAACATTGTCTAACTTCAAGTAATATTGTACCACTTCATGTACAGTATATGAGCCGTACATCTTCTGTTTTCCTTACCTCATTCTCTGTGCTATTGTGGCTAAATATTTTCTATTTACATATACTATGCTGCTGCTAAGTCACTTCAGTTGTGTCCAACTCTGTGCGACCCCATAGACAGCAACCCACCAGGCTCCCCCGTCCCTGGGATTCTCCAGGCAAGAACACAGGAGTGGGTTGCCATTTCCTTCTCCAATGCATGAAAGTGAAAAGTGAAAGTGAAGTCGCTCAGTCGTATCTGACTCTTAGCAACCCCATGGACTGCAGCCCACCAGGCTCCTCCATCCATGGGATTCTCCAGGCAAGAGTACTGGAGTGGGGTGCCATTGCCTTCTCCGTTACATATACTATAATGCCACAATAAGTCAAAATTATTTTTGCTTAAAACAATTATTTTTTAAAGTGATTCAGTTCAGTTCAGTCACTCAGTTGTGTCCGACTCTTTTCCACCCCATGAATCGCAGCACGCCAGGCCTCCGTGTCTATCACCAACTCCCGGAGTTCACTCAGACTCACGTCCATTGAGTCAGTGATGCCATCCAGCCATCTCATCCTCTGTCATCCCCTTCTCCTCCTGCCCCTAATTCCTCCCAGCATCAGAGTCTTTTCCAATGAGTCAACTCTTCGCATGAGGTGGCCAAAGTACTGGAGTTTCAGCTTTAGCATCATTCCTTCCAAAGAACACCCAGGGCTGATCTCCTTTAGAATGGACTGGTTGGATCTCCTTGCAGTCCAAGGGACTCTCAAGAGTCTTCTTTAACACCACAGTTCAAAAGCATCAATTCTTTGGCGCTCAGCTTTCTTCACAGTTCAACTCTCACATCCATACATGACTACTGGAAAAACCATAGCCTTGACTAGACGGACCTTTGTTGGCAAAGTAATGTCTCTGCTTTTGAATATGCTATCTAGGTTGGTCATAACTTTCCTTCCAAGGAGTAAACGTCTTTTAATTTCATGGCTGCAGTCACTATCTGCAGTGATTTTGGAGCCCCCCAAAATAAAGTCTGACACTGTTTCCACTGTTTCCCCATCTATTTCCCATGAAGTGATGGGACCGGATGCCATGATCTTTGTTTTCTGAATGTTGAGCTTTAAGCCAACTTTTTCAGTCTCCTCTTTCACTTTCATCAAGAGGCTCTTTAGTTCCTCTTCACTTTCTGCCATAAGGGTGGTGGTCATCTGCATATCTGAGGTTATTGATATTTCTCCCAGCAATCTTGATTCCAGCTTGTGCTTCTTCCAGCCCAGCGTTTCTCATGATGTACTATGCATAGAAGTTAAATAAGCAGGGTGACAATATACAGCCTTGACATACTCCTTTTCCTATTTGGAACCAGTCTGTTGTTCCATGTCCAGTTCTAATTTGCTTCCTGACCTGCATATAGGTTTCTCAAGAGGCAGATCAGGTGGTCTGGTATTCCCATCTCTTGAAGAATTTTCTGCAGTTTATTGTGATCCACACAGTCAAAGGCTTTGGCATAGTCAATAAAGCAGAAGTAGATGTTTTTCTGGAACTCTCTTGCTTTTTCCATGATCCAGTGGATGTTGGCAATTTGATCTCTGGTTCCTCTGCCTTTTCTAAAACCAGCTTGAACATCTGGAAGTTCACGGTTCACGTATTGCTGAAGCCTGGCTTGGAGAATTTTGAGCATTACTTTACTAGCGTGTGAGATGAGTGCAATTATGCGGTAGTTTGGGCATTCTTTGGCATTGCCTTTCTTTGGGATTGGAATGAAAACTGACCTTTTCCAGTCCTGTGGCCACTCTGAGTTTTCCAAATTTCTGGCATATTGAGTGCAGCACTTTCACAGCATCATTTTTCAGGATTTGGAATAGCTCAACTGGAATTCCATCACTGAACTGAAAAAAAAGTCTGGTTAACCTGCAGAAAAGTAGTTATAAATCTCATAATAAAATAAAAAGTGGTTACTAATCTCAAGTATACTTTTCCTATCAGAAGTTTTCTTTGGGTTTTTTTTATATCCTCATGTTCATCTTTCTCTCTTGTTGAACATATGAAGAATATTTATAATAGACACCATAGTGCTTCTTGTGCTAATTCCGTTTTTGCATTTCAAGATCTATTTCTTTTCATTGACTTTTCTCCAGTTTATAGGACATATTTCTATGCCTCTTGGAAGAACACTCTCTGGTTGTTTGCACTGTTCCCTTGATATAATCTGTAGCTTGGTTTGTGTGTGCCTGTATGTGTGTTCCATTTGAAATCTGTATTTTGTTCTTTGGTTGCTTACCCCATTTTGGAACCTTTCAACTTCTGTACTGGATTTCTCTGCTCTATCAGACAACCCTTGTCTTTAAAATGGACCTTGACTTCCTTTTAAAGATTTCTGTTCTTGTGGTCCTTGTGTGGTTTTGTTTGCTTTTGTTTTTAACAGCAGATTCAAACCATCAGTCACTAAATTAACACCCAGAGTTTTAACGTCATTCATGAATTTTTTTTCGAATCACCTCAGTGTTGTTGAGAACTTCCCCTCCTTTGACCCTCTGGGCGCTTTAGCACTTCAGATATTCTTACTTGTTTAAAATTATTTTAGCACTTAATGCTTCAGTAGGTTGTTTCTTTTTAAGGGTAAGGTATGTATTTTTCTCACCTCTTTTGTGCTTCAGACCTTACACAAATAAATCTTGATTTCAGTTGCATTTTAATGCGTGAGGGCCTCAAAAAAACATTATTTCTGGTTTAAAAAATATATTTTATTAGTCCAGATTAGCAAGCTTTTAAACTGTACAAATTATTGCCATAAATCCTCATAGTGTACATTTTCCTTAGGTGTACAAGATTTTCACAAGTTTTGAGTCCTCACTTTTATCCTTTTATTACCTGTTGAATATAGTTGCTCTGTTTTCTCTCATTTTTTCTTGAATATCAGTGTTACTTAAACTGTGCTCATTTTCTTGATATATTTCTTAAAAAGTTTTTATCAGCCTTTCAGCAGACTAAGTCTGTCTAATAAGTTCATTTACTGAGTATGTCAGTGATGTCAGTAATCTTATGCTTGTATCCAGGAAATACTGAGTGCCAAACATGTACCCAAGCAAGGAAGTGAAGCTGAAAATTTTAGTCAGTTGTGTCCGACTCTCTGAAACATTGTATTAATTACTTGCTGTAAGCTCACTTTAAGGAGCCTGGTGGCCGCAGTCCATGGGGTCGCTGGGAGTCGGACATGACTGAGCGACTTCACTTTCACTTTTCACTTTGCATTGGAGAAGGGAGATGGCAGCACACTCCAGTGTTCTTGCCTGGAGAATCCCAGGGACGGTGGAGCCTGGTGGGCTACTGTCTATGGGGTCGCACAGAGTCGGACACGACTGAAGCGACTTAGCAGCAGCAGGCTCTCTCTATAAATTCATATATGCTCTTTGGTATAATTAATGAAAGTGAAAGTGTTAGTTGCTCAGTCGTGTCCAACTCTTTATGACCCCATGGACTATAGCCTGCCAGGCTCCTCTGTCCATGGCATTTTCCAGGCAAGAATACTGGAGTAGTTTGCCATTTCTTTCTCCAGGGTATCTTCTCGACTCAGGGATCGAACTCAGGTCTCTCACATTGTAGGGAGACTCTTAACTGTCTGAACCACCAGGGAAGCTGTATAATTAATAGGTTTCTCCCGCATATAAAACTGTGATCTTCTGAGGATGAAAATATTTTATCAGTTAAATAGAACTTCCATTTTCATCCTAACCAAATATGCTTAGAAGAAAAAAAGCTTTTGTTTTCTTTAGGTATTTTTTCTTTCGTTTAGTAAGTTCAATTCTATAGGTTCTTAATTTAATATATATTAATATTAATTCCACTCTTACATAGAACTTTTAAAATGCAACAACTTCTGTGGCTAGACATTAGTTCTGATAATATATAGTCTTAGCAATTGATGTACCAAATGATTTTACATATTTTGAGTGCTTTTTCTCTGAAATCATTAGAATCCTATCTTATCTGCCAATGATATGATTTTACTTATAGATGGCTATGCACCATTCCTGTCTTTGACTGCCAGGAAAAGTACTTTTACTGTCGTCTCTAACACTGAGAAAGATGTTCCAGGTCCAGGACACTATAATGTTTCAGAAAAGCAGGTAAATTTACAGCAGTCATTATAATTGTCTGAGTTAATAAAAATCATGCTTTCTTCCTCTAATAGACTAATGTGTCACTTGCCATATTATATTTTCCCTTCATATCATTTTCTTTCGCCTTTCAATCTGTATTTTGCAATAGAATAAGAGAAAAAGAAGTGTGTTCAATGGTAATTGTCTGGTGGGTGTTTGTCATTAGTCTATATAACCTATAGGACAAAAGCATTGTCCTTGAGATTCCTGAGTGGGAGAATAGGGCTACTGAGTTTATTAAGGCCCATGAAAGTTGTACAGATGGTCAAGATAATGTAGAATAAGAATGACAGCAGGGTGCAGGAATTGGTTTGTGGGCTGTACTCTAAAGCTGTAGCTATGGCCACTGTCCCCTATGTCTGTACTGTCTCAAGAGTCTGGACCAGAAAATCTTCAATGGTTCATTTATGTTCAGAAATAATGTTTTAATTCCAGTATTTTCATAATCATTAACATCCAGTTTTACCCTTTTCACATACATTTTGCAGTCATAGTAAGTCCTACCTGACCCAAGCAGACCTATATCTCCCCTGTTAGAGGCCCAGATCCAATCGCTGATGTCTAAATTTTTGATTAGACTTTTTAATAGCAATGTTTTCTACCAGTTATGGGGTTTTGGTTGCAAGCAATCAAATGAATTTTTAAGACAGATACTAGGTTTCTAATAAATTTATAGGTAAGATACTTGGTTGGCTCATGGACTTGAAGGAAGAATTGTTCAAACAGGTCTTGCTGCTGCTGCTAAGTCACTTCAGTCGTGTCTGACTCTGTGTAACCCCATAGACGGCAGTCCACCAGGCTCCCCCGTCCCTGGTATTCTCCAGGCAAAAACACTGGAGTGGGTTGCCAGTTCCTTCTCCAATGCATGAAAGTGAAAAGTGAAAGTGAAGTTGCTCAGTCATGTCCAACCCTCAGCGACCCCATGGACTGCAGCTTACCAGGCTCCTCCGTCCATGGGATTTTCCAGGCAAGAGTACTGGAGTGGGGTGCCATTGCCAAGAAGGATAAAATGAAAGTGAAAGCTGTTCAGTCGTGTCTGACTCTTTGCGACCCCATAGACTATAGCCTGCCAGGCTCCTCTGTCCATGGAATTCTCCAGGCCAGAATACTGGAGTGGGTAGCCGTTGCGTTCTCCAGGGGATCTTCCCCAACCAGGGATCAAACCCAGGCCTCCCGCATTGTAGGCAGATTTTTTACCAGCTGAGCCACCAAGGAAGCAGTAAAGAAGGATAAGACTAAGACAATTCCAGGCATTTCAGTAGTAAGAACTTCTGCATTATTCAGTGGCAAACTTCCATTCAGTTCAGTTCAGTTCAGTTGCTCAGTCGTGTCTGACTCTTTGCGACCCCATGAATCGCAGCATGCCAGGCCTCCCTGTCCATCATCAACTCCCGGAGTTCACCCAGACTCACGTCCGTCAAGTCAGTGATGCCATCTAGCCATCTCATCTGTCGTCCCCTTCTCCTCCTGGCCCCAGTCCCTCCCAGCATCAGAGTCTTTTCCAATGAGTCAACTCTTCGCATGAGGTGGCCAAAGTACTGGAGTTTCAGCTTTAGCATCATTCCTTCCAAAGAAATCCCAGGGCTGATCTCCTTCAGAATGGACTGGTTGGATCTCCTTGTAGTCCAAGGGACTCTCAAGAGTCTTCTCCAACACCACAGTACAAAAGCATCAATTCTTCGGCGCTCAGCCTTCTTCACAGTCCAACTCTCACATCCATACATGACCACTGGAAAAACCATAGCCTTGACTAGACGGACCTTTGTTGGCAAAGTAATGTCTCTGCTTTTGAATATGCTATCTAGGTTGGTCATAACTTTCCTTCCAAGGAGTAAGCGTCTTTTAATTTCATGGCTGCAATCACCATCTGCAGTGATTTTGGAGCCCCCAAAGTAAAGTCTGACACTGTTTCCCCATCTATTTCCCATGAAGTGATGGGACCGGATGCCATGATCTTCGTTTTCTGAATGTTGAGCTTTAAGCCAACTTTTTCACTCTCTACTTTCACGTTCATCAAGAGGCTTTTTAGTTCCTCTTCACTTTCTGCCATAAGGGTGGTGTCATCTGCATATCTGAGGTTATTGATATTTCTCCCAGCAATCTTGATTCCAGCTTGTGTTTCTTCCAGTCCAGAGTTTCTCATGATATACTCTGCATATAAGTTAAATAAGCAGGGTGACAATATACAGCCTTGACATACTCCTTTTCCTATTTGGAACCAGTCTGTTGTTACATGTCCAATTCTAACTGTTGCTTCCTGACCTGCATACAGATTTCTCAAGAGGCAGGTCAGGTGGTCTGGTATGCCCATCTCTTTTAGAATTTTCCATGGTTTATTGTGATCCACATAGTCAAAGGCTTTGGCATAGTCAATAAAGCAGAAATAGATGTTTTTCTGGAACTCTCTTGCTTTTTCCATGATCCAACGGATGTTGGCAATTAGATCTCTGGTTCCTCTGCCTTTTGTAAAACCAGCTTGAACATCAGGAAATTCACGCTTCACATATTGCTGAAGCCTGGCTTGGAGAATTTTGAGTATTGCTTTACTAGCATGTGAGATTAGATAATGTAATTCCATAAATTCCTTCCACTTTTTTTTTTTTTAAATGTCTGACAACACTAAAGATAAAATTCTCAGTAGGGAAAATCTGGTCTGGTTTTATTATGGACCCACACCTGTGATTCCTAGGTCAGGGGTTCCTGTGTTTGGAAGTTCTTTTTAAAACACAAAATACAGTAGGTTTGATTATCCCAAGAGTGGTAAATATGCTATTTTGAGCAAATAATGGAAGGGATGCTGGACAGAGAAAAGCAATAGATTTCCATTATGTTTCATGCTTTGATTGCCTAGTTCTCCTCTCTCTAATGCACACGACATATACACACTTCTTCCTATATATGTAGTTTTAAAAGTTCAGTTATTTTATGTATATTTTAATTAGTGTTTTGCTACTACCTGTAAAGATGGTATTATAGTGTCACTGCTAAATGAATCCTGGATCTTTAGATTAAGACTGCTTCTTGTTCTTGACATTCCTGTTTCATTATTCTGCAGTTTATAGATTTGATGGTAAATATAACATGAGCTTTTATAAAGAAGTGGTTGGGAGTGTGGGCTCTGGAGCTAGACTACCTAGACTCAAAATCTGTCTCTGCTTACTAGCTGTGAGACTTAATCTTAACCGCTTAGTCTCTTCAGGCCTTTGTTTCTTCGTCTATTAAGTAGCGGCAGTAATTTGGTAGGCTTTTTTTTCCTAAGGATTAAATATATTAATAAGCATTTAGAATAGTACCTAAAAGTACTGAAGGTTGGCCTTCAGTAAATTTTAACAATTATTAGTGTTGCCATTTTACAATAGAAAGGAGAAAGTAATAGAAGGAAAATTAAAAAAAAAAAGTGACGTATGAAGCAAGGAAATATAGGTAAGGACCTGTTCTGTTTCTGTAACTGAACAAAAGGCTATAGCTTAAGATTTTTCCGTTACTCATTCCATGTTCCTTTAACACGAACTTTATCTGGTGGAGTTCTAAGCCTAGTGAGATGAATAGACTTCAGATCTAAGGTGTCTGAGTTCTTGGTTCTTAGGCTTGCTTTTTGTCCTTTAAATAAACTTGCTCTTAGCATTTTCACTGACAGTTAGAAGGCTCTGCAGGGTGTCCCATCTTCCATCCTACCACACTCCTGGTACTCTTTAGTCCTGTTTTTCTGTCCTAGTCAGCACAGAAAATTAATTTCCCCTGTCAATACACAAACCTCCTTGTTTTGTTTTCTGCTTGGTAGGAAAGAACGTTAATGATCACTTTGGTGGTTTCATCTTCCACTTCAGGGGAACATGTCTTGCTTTTCCACGAGCTCTTAAAATTTCCAGAAAACTAGAGCCTAGAGCACAAAAAGCAAAACATTAAATAGTGGGACATTAGATGTAGTCACTAGAAGTGTCACTCCTGCTTCCACTCCCTGGCTTACAGACCAGACCAGCATGGGTCTATGGGCTTGCTGGTTCTGACAGTATTTCCCTCATTAAGCCTGTTATGTAATTGTAGTATTCAAAGAGGGAAATACAGTAAAAATACATAATATATAGGTTTCAAACTTGTCAAATGTGATAGTTATCAGGATGTTGGAGTGTTACTTTAAAACTGATTTTAGTCAATTCTCTTGTAATATTAAGTACAATTTAAGTAAAATTTTATTTTATTCCCAATTGGGTACATTTCTTGGATTTCAAGAGTAAGAAATAAGGAAGTGTGCTTTTTTGTGAAATGGGTGATCTAAGAAAAAGTTCTAGTATTCTCTACTTTTATCCTTAAAACTATAAGCAAATGCCTGGAAAATATTGATTTCCTTGCTTTAAAAAATGATTTATTACTTATTTACACAGTTGCTGTTAAGTTTTAGAGTTTTAAGTTAAATTCTTGTAGAACTTTTAGAAGTTCAAGAAGCGTGAATTTATCATACTATTTGAAAAATAAAAGTCATTTCATTTTAAACAACAATAGGAAACATGTTTGTAATGTGACATAGGTTACATGTTATGTAAATAATATATTAGATAATAAAGGAGTAATCTTACTGGAAATTAATGGGTATATTTGGTAATTTATTTTTATACTTTTCTTTTGGAAGCATAGATTGAAATGTTGCTTTCTATGGGCAGTTAGTAAATATCATTTGAAGACTTCAAATGAAATGTTAAAAAACCCAAAATGTGGGTTGTATTTGTGAGGGCCTGCCTCCACTGCTAAATGTAGCAATAGAATACTTGTAGAAAAGTTGAAGCTTTTATGAAGGCAGAAGATTTAGGAGTTGAAATTTTTTCCCCCTATTTGGTCTTCTCTGTTTCTCTCTTCCTCTTATGGTCATTTCACTTTGGCTATGGTTGTGACCATTATTCTAAAGTTGGAGATGGGGCATAATTTTTGCCTTTATAGCTCTTGGCCAGTTATAGGCAAAGCCGTTTCCTTTAGCATATCTGAAGTATGTAAATTTTTTTCAAGAGGAAAAGAAAAGTAGCAAAGAACATAAAGGACATTTGCTTTGTAGAAAAGAACACAAAGAAAATTAAGAAAATAAAAGAAGCAGAAGAAATAAATTTACAAAGTGCAATTCTGATCCTTTGATAATTAACCTATTAAGTCACATACTTTGTTTTGTTCATATCCTATTTGCTAGGATGATTCCCATACCAAAAATTCAGTACAAATTTCACTGTTTTCTGGTTGTCTTCTAGCATTAGACCTGTTTCTGCAAGGTAGATACCATTTCCTTCCTTCCTACATGAGAATGGCCCTGGAGAAGGAACTGGTAACCCACTCCAATATTCTTGCCTGGAGAATCACATGGACAGAGGAGTCTGGTGGTGTAGAGTCCGTGGGGCTGCAAAGAGTCGAATGTAATTGAGTGACTAACACACACACACACACACACACACAGAGAAGAATGGTTCTAGATATAGGGATCTATTTCCCGTGCTTATATAGTTTATGTCTTATTTTTCATTAACTAGGCCTAGTAAGAGATCTCCAAATCTAGGTTTTATTTTTGATTGAAGAGATATACCTCATTAGAGCTGAATGATAGGCTATCATGTGTGATACAGTGCATAGGTTCACACTTTAAATGAGACTGTGCCTCCTATAGTGTTGAGAGATTGCTGACAATATAATAATTCATCACATAACCATAGCACATAGATAAAGCATAGTTCTCAAGAAAGACTAAGACCGCTTTCTCACACGTGTTTATATAAAATGTATTATTACTTGGTAATATGATTTTGACTCAGTTATCTAATGTATGGAAGTTCCCTTTGTAAACTCTTGTGAAATTTGTAGAATTGGTAGTTATGAATAATATGAAACATACCCTGGTTAATTTGTATGCAGTTAAAAAAATCAGATTAGAGCTATCCAAACTTCTGTTGAAGTATTCAATATAAATTCAAATTCAGTTTGAAATGTCAGATCTTAGAGACTATACTAATGGCTGTCAAAGAATGAAAATTTGGAGATCTTCTCTTCATATGATTTTATATTTTAATTTAACTTATTAAATTTTTTACAAAATCATTAATGTCTACCATTATAGATCCAAATTCTTTAAACATAGGAATTGTGATTTTATTAAATCAGTAATCAAGTAGTGAATTGAGTATCTAAGAATAATTTGACTCTTTTTTTTTTTACCAAAAGAACTCTTTTGTGTATTTCTTAAACACTGAATAAAGCCTAATAAGGTGCAAACTAGAGATATGCTCAGTCAATAGTGATTGTGAACAACTGACATGAACACATTGTGTGAAAAAGTCTGTTGGTAAATTAATAACTTAAAAAAACATATCTGATCAATCAGATGCCAACAACTATGAATATGAATCATCTTTGAAATGACTGATCTGTGACTTTATTGAAACTAGTATGATGGAATTTTATTTGAATTAGCTGGCTTTTAGCCAGTTGATAACTTTCTGATTCTAGAGAATCCAGATATGTGACATGGAGAATCTTGTGACAAGGAATCTTCCAGGACTCTCCCTGCAATAAACAGTGTTTAGAACTAATCTGAGCATAAAACCAAACTGTTGCCAGTAAAACTGCATAAACATCCCTGGAAATGTCCAAAGTGTTATTCATGAAAATAATTAATCCTAAACAAGATTGGAAGGCTTTCTTCCCCCCTGCAGTATGAGAATTTATCTCATTTCAGAGGTTTAAATTCTCCAGAGACCTATAAACAAACATGCACTCTTTATTCTTGCTCCATAACTTTGGAGATTCCTTTATCTTTGATATCTGTTTTAAAACCGAGTGTTGCATTCTTTTTGAGTGTTCAAAGTACAGCAAATTTTAGTTTGAGTTTGCCATTAAAACTGACAGCTGTATTGTCATCCTTTCTTATTAATGTCTCATTAGAGAACTGTCTTCAGTCAAGAGCCTTAACTTTCTCAGGCTGAGTTTTAAAACTAATAATGTTCATATTAATATGTAATATTTATCAAATAGATATTGATTTAAAAGTGTTTCTTTTAATTCATGTTTTTCCTGTCCAATTTAGTGTAATATAAAAGGAGGCCAAAGTCTACAAAACCGGGAAAAGCGTTTTAAGAAGTTTATTTCAGATGGTCCAGGGCCAGCAAGCTATGATCGATCTTATCCTGGAACATGGGCTGTCGTGAACAGGAAAACTCTGCAGGCTAAAGAGCGTCTTCAGTCAGTATGTTGCTATTTTGATTTCTGTTCCTAATTACTTTTTTTTAAAGTTAAAATAATGTAGAAATGGTATAATGTTTTATGTGATAAGTACATTTAAAAAACCTTATGGTGATAATTATCTGGTTTATTAGTATCCATATGTAGTTCATAATTAAATGAATACTCTGTTTACAAATTTTAGTTTTTTACCTGTATTAACATTTGACTTCATTTTTGCTTTTGATAAAAGTCTAATCTCTTCCAGTGTCTGAGGTGAACAAGAAGTAAAGGAGATTTTAAAAGTTGCCATAGTGATTTACATCTGTATATAGAGGTGTGTTAAGTACTGTTAATAATATAGTGAAAATTGAAACATGACTCCTGAAATAAATAAGCTTAAAATTTAGGTGAGAGAGAAATATATAGATCATTAATAATATAAGATGAAATATGACAGATGCTAAGTGAATGATCATGTGATTAAGTGCCATAGGAATTTAAAGGAAGACTGATGTATTATGGGAAAGCATAGTTTGGAGATGGTTTATAGCAGAGGTTTGTTTTGAAGCATAGGATTGCAATATCCTCTCCAGAGGATCAGTATATTCTTAATAAGTAAATTTTCAGATGACTAAATCATTTAAATGCCAGTATTTGATTTGATATTCTTATACCAGATGTGTGTGTTAGTTGCTCAGTCTTATCTGACTCTTAGTGACCCCATGGACTGTAGCCTGCCAGGCTCCTCTGTACATAGAATTCTCCAGGCAAGAATACTGAAGTGGGCTGCCATTCCCTTCTCCATTGGATCTTCCCAATGCAGGGATTGAACACAGGTTTCCTGCATTGCAGGTGAATTCTTTACCATCTGAGCCACCAGAGAGGCCCTATATTTATACTAATATTTCTAATATATGTTACTCCTTCTTGTTTTTATTTAAATTATAAAATAGTTTACATTAAAGGAAATTCTGAAAAAACAGATAATCACCTGAAAACTTCTGACTCTTAACACTGATAATTCTGTTAATTTTTTTAGTGTTAAACTGTATATGTATATGACTTTATTGTAGTTGTTCTTTCGTCACTAAGTTGTGTTTGACTCTTTTGTGTCCCCATGAACTGTATGTAGCCCGCCAGGTTCCTCTGTTCATGGGATTTTCCAGGCAGGAATACTGGAAAGTGTTGCCATTTCCTTCTCCAGGGGATCTTCCTCACCCAGGGATTGAACCCCCATCTCCTGCATTGGCAAGTGTGTTCTTTATCACTGAGCCATCTGGGAAGCCATATGACTTTATACACTGACATATAATATTACATAATTTAAATAGCTATAGTCAAAAATTTAATTTTAATTTATATTTTTGATTTCCATTTAACGTTATATCAGATATTTTCCTTGCTACATAGTCTGCAAAATTAGGATTTTTATATAGGGCACTGGTAAGATGATTTACCTGGGAAGGAATGAAGCCAGGAAATGTTACAGAAAAATGTAAAGTTTGTTTTGGCCTGGCAGATACTATTATTGCATAGCAATTCCACTTGGAATTGCTGATTGTTGATGTGACTGTAGAAATTAATGCCCATTTTTGAAATCACTAATACTTGCTTTACTAATCAAGATAAAAAACAGCCAAGTGAGAGAGATTCCTTACCTCTAATAGTGGCTTAAACAGTACTTTGGTTTGTATTATGGTTATGTTACTATTTAATAATAGTTTGATTAAATTTTGGTTTATATTATGAAGACTTGAATTCACTCTTTTAAATTACTTTTACAGACATTTTTGATTTATGTTGTAAAACTCATGAGGTCAATATTTAATAGTTGTCTGTTGTAAATTTTAATATTTTATTATTCATTCCTTCTCTTGTCTTTGAGTAAATAGTATAATTTTTTTTTTAACAGAAAATGTCAAGGGCACTTACAGTTTCCAGAAGTGTTTATGTTCCTTCAATTCCTTTTGGACGGTCATACGGTTATGATATTAATGAGGATGACAGTATCGTAAAACATTTACCACCTGCTGGTGACAGCACCTTAGGTCCAGCATACTATAAGCCTCAAATTGTAAGTATAGTACATTTCACATTGACAGTTGGAAGACCATTTATGATTTTGCATGTTTTAGTTAAGGTAACGCTAATTGCATAACAAATAGACCCCCAAATCTCACTGACTTAATACAGTAGAAATTCTTTTTCTTTCTCATTCATATGGGCATTTCTTGTTGATAAGAGACTTTCCTCCACGTATAGATTCAGGAACACAGGCTTATTCCATTCATGTTACTGTCATCTCCAAGGGTCTTGGTGTCATATGCATCCATCCTGCAGAAGGGAAAGAGGACAAAGAACGGCTAGTGGGTTTCTTTCTAGGCTAGGCCTGGGAGTTCGGGGCACACCGAACTTTATATTACGTTTGTATACCTCATAATATAAAGGTATAATATAAACTGCCAAGGAGTCTGGGAAGTATAGTCTAGCTATATTCCAGAAAAAGAGGAAGTAGGTTTAACTTACTAAAGTCTTCTGCTGCATTGTGTAAGCATATGCAATACATAGGTATTCTTTTCCTGAATTTGAAAGGGAAAAAGCATTTTATTTATAAAATAATTTGTTTTTAAAAAATATTTGTCTGTACCATGTGGTGGCATGTGGGATCTTTATTTGTGTCATGTGGGATCTAGTTACCTGACCAGGGATTGTACTGAGGCCCCCCTACCTTGGGGCTGTGGAGTCTCAGCCACTGGACTACCACGGAAGTCCTATGACAGAATTTGAATCTAATAAGCATTATTTATTTCATAAGTGATCATTAAAAAAGATAAGGAGTCTCCCTCTGATTTAAAATATCAAACATAATATAGCAGATCCATCTTATCCAGGTTTTAAATTTCAAATGAGCAAAAACTTCATTCAGTCAGTTGAAATGTATGCATTATCCATGAATATAGATATGTCTGGTTTTACTTCATTACAAGACTGAAGCACATTGTGCTTTGAATCTGTTGTATTTTTATACTTTTATGGGATCTGGAAGAAGTAATCCTAGTGAGGAAAATGGCAAATTTAGGGTACAGTTAAGGAGAGGCTGAAGAGACATCTTGGGCAAAGAAAAGGTATATTCAGAATTTGGCTTAGCTTTTATTCCCAGTACTCTCTAATGTTTAAACATGTTTCCATTTTTGGGTGTAGACTTAAGCACCTTGTGAAACCATTTAATTTTTGGTAACAGGTATACTGGGGCATTTTAGAGTCTTAGATACTTTGAATTGTTAAGTTTTCATTCCTAAAGTATTTTTATTGTAATTTATATAATTATACATTGACTAGTAAAAACATAAAAACAGATAACCATGTACCTACCATCACATATAATACATAATAAAATTTTATTGCACTTCAATTAGCTATATTTTAAAATGTGTGCTTGCTTGCTCAGTTGTGTCCAACTCTTTATGACCCCATGGACTGTAGCCCACCAGGTTCCTCTGTCCATGGGGATTCTCCAGGCCAAGAATACTGGAGTGGGTTGCCATGCCATCCTCCGGGGGATCTTCCCAAACCGGGGATGGAACCCAGGTCTCCTGCATTGCAGGCGGATTCTATACTGTCTGAGCCACCAGGGAAGCCTGTATTTTTTAAAAAATATATTATTACAATTATTACCCTGCCCAAGTTCCCTCCCTGCTTTTGTCACCCTTTGCAAAAGTAAACAGTGAATCTTTTAGTTCAGTTCAGTTCAGTTGCTCAATCATGTCCGACTTTTTGCAGCCCTATGGACTGCAGTACGCCAGGCCTCCCTGTCCATCACCATCTCCTGGAGCTTACTAAACTCAGGTCCATCAAGTCAGTAATACCATCAAACCATCTCATCCACTATCGTCCCCTTTTCTTCCCACCTGTAATCATTCCCAGCAGCAGGGTCTTTTCAAATGAGTTAGTTCTTCACATCAGGTAGCCAAAGTATTAGCATTTCAGCTCCAGCATCAGTCCTTCCAATAAATATTCAGGACGATTTCCTTTAGGGTGAACTGGTTGGACCTCCTTGCAGTCCAAGGGACTCTCAAAAGTCTTCTCCAACACCACAGTTCAAAAGCATCAATTCTTCAGTGCCCAACTTTCTTTATAGTCCAACTCTCACATCCATACATGACTACTGGAAAAACCAAAACTTTAACTAGATGGACCTTTGTTGGCAAAGTAATGTCTCTGCTTTTTAATATGCTGTCTAGGTTGGTCATAACTTTTCTTCCTAGGTGGAAGCGTCTTTTAATTTCATGGCTGCAGTCACCATCTGCAGTGATTTTGGAGCCCCAGAAAATAATGTCTGTCACTGTTTCCATTGTTTCCCTGTCTAGTTGCCATGAAGTGATGGGACCAGATGCTGTGATCTTAGTTTTCTGAATGTTGAGTTTTAAGCCAACTTTTTCACTCTCCTCTTTCACTTTCATCAAAAGGCTCTTTAGTTCCTCTTCACTTTCTGCCATAAGGGTGGTGTCATCTGCGTATCTGAGGTTATTGAGATTTCTCCCTGCTTGTGCTTCATCCAGCCCAGCATTGTGCCTGGTGTACAATATATAAATTAAATGTGCATGGTGTACTGCATATAAATTAAATTAGCAGGGTGATAATATACAGCCTTGACATACTCCTTTCCCAATTTGGAACCAGTCTGTTGTTCCATGTCCAGTTCTAACTGTTGCTTCTTGACCTGCATAAAGATTTATAAGAAGCAGGTCAGGTGGTCTGGTATTCCCATCTCTTAAAGAATTTTCCACAGTTTGTTGTGATCCACACAGTCAAAGGCTTTGGCATAGTCAATAAAGCAGAAGTAGATGTTTTTCTGGAACTTTCTCGCTTTTTTGATGATCCATCAGATGTTGGCAATTTGATCTCTGGTTCCTCTGCCTTTTCTATATCCAGCTGTAACATCTGGAAGTTCACGGTTCATGTCCTGTTGAAGCCTGGCTTGGAGAACTTGGAGCATTGCTTTGCTAGTGTGTGAGATGAGTGCCATTGTGTGGTAGTTTGAGCATTCTTTGGCGTTGCCTTTCTTTGGGATTGGAATGAAAACTGATCTTTTCCAGTGGCCACTGTTGAGTTTTCCAAATTTGCTGGTGGATTGAGTGCAGCACTTTCACAGCATCATCTTTTAGGATTTGAAATAGCTCAACTGGAATTCCATCACCTCCACTAGCTTTGTTTGTAGTGATGCCTCCTAAGGCCCACTGAACTTCACATTCCAGGATGTTTAGCTCTAGGTGAGTGATCTAGGTGAGCTCATGATGGAGTGATCACACCATCATGGTTATCTGGGTCGTGAAGATCTTTTATGTATAGTTCTTCTGTGTATTCTTGCCACTTCTTCTTAATATCTTCTGCTTCTGTTAGGTCCATACCATCTCTGTCCTTTATTGAGCCCATCTTTGTGTGAAATGTTCCCATGGTATCTTTAATTTTCTTGAAGAGATCTCTAGTCTTTCCCATTCTGTTGTTTTCCTCTATTTCTTTGCATTAATCACTGAGGAAGGCTTTCTTATCTCTCCTTGCTATTCTTTGGAACTCTGTATTCAAGTGGGTATATCTTTCCTTTTCTCCTTTGCCTTTCACTTCCCTTCATTTCACAGCTATTTGTAAGGTCTCCTCAGACTACCATTTTGCCTTTTTGCATTTCTTTTTCTTGGGATGGTCTTGATCACTGCTTCCTGTACAATGTCACGAACCTCTGTCCATAGTTCTTCAGGCACTCTGTCTATCAGCTCTAATCCCTTGAATCTATTTGTCACTTCCACTGTATAAGTGTAAAGGATTTTATTTAGGTCATGCTTGAATGGTGGCTCAGATGGCAAAGCATCTGCTTGCAGTGCAGGAGACCTGGCTTCAATCCCTGGGTTTGGAAGATCCCTGCAGGAGGAAATGGCAACCCACTCCAGTACTCTTGCCTGGAAAATTCCATGGATGGGGGAGTCTGATAGGCTACAGTCTATGGGGTCGCAAAGAGTCAGACACAACTGAGCGACTTCATTTTGAATGGTCTAGTGATTTTCCCTACTTTCTTCAATTTAAGTCTGAATTTGGCAATAGAAGTTCATGATCTAAGCCACAGTCAGCTCCTGGACTTGTTTTTGCTAACTGTAGAGAGCTTCTCCATCTTTGGTTGCAAAGAGTATAATCCATCTCATTTTGGCATTGACCGTCTGATGATATCCATGTGTAGAGTGTTCTCTTGTGTTGTTCAAAGTGGGTGTTTCCTATGACCAGTGCGTTCTCTTGGCAAAACTCTGTTAGCCTTGCCCTGCTTCATTCTGTAGTCCAAGGCCAAACTTGCCTGTTACTCCAGGTGTTTCTTGACTTCCTACTTTTGCATTGCAGTCCCCTATAATGAAAAGGACATCTTTTTTGGGTGTTAATTCTAGAAGGTCTTGTAGGTCTTCATAGAACCGTTCAACTTCAACTTCTTCAGCATTAGTGTTTGGGGCATAGACTTGGATTACTGTGCTCTTGAATGGTTTGACTTGGAAACGAACAGAGATCATTCTGTCATTTTTAAGATTGCATCCAAGTACTGCATTTTGGATTCTTTTGTTGACTATGATGGCTACTCTGTTTCTTCTAAGGGATTCTTGCCCACCATAGTAGATATAGTGGTCATCTGAGTTAAATTCACCCATTGCAGTCCATTTTAGTTTACTGATTCCTAAAATGTTGATGTTCACTCTTGCCATCTCCTGTTTGACCACTTCCAATTTGCCTTGATTCATGGATCTAACATTCCAGGTTCCTAAGCAATATTGCTCTTTTCAACATCAGACTTTACTTCCATCATCAGTCACATCCACAACTGGGTGTTGTTTTTTTCTTTGGCTCCTTCTCTTCATTCTTTCTGGAGTTATTCTCCACAGATCTCCAGTAGCGTACTGGGCACCTACCAACCTGGGGAGTTCATCTTTCACTGTCCTATCTTTTTGCCTTTTCATACTGTTCATGGGGTTCAAGGCAAGAATACTGAAGTGGTTTGCCATTTCCCTTCTCCAGTGGACCATGTTTTGAATCTTTACTACATTTAAATAACAAATATTGTTGTAAATGGTATCATCTGGTATGTAGATTGCTTCCTATTTCACTTAATGCTGTATTTTCTAGATTTAACTATATCAATATATTTTATCTATTTTATTCATTGTTCCCAGTTAGTGAATTTCTTTTTAAAAAAAAATTTATACGTTGAAAAAATTTAAGATTGGGAGAAAAGTAACAAGAATAATACAAGTAATTACTATATACTTTTCACTTAGATCCTGCAGTTAACACTTTATTACATTTTCTTTGTCATTTCCTCCATATTTATTTCTACCCGTATTTTCATTAAGCAATTTGAGAGTACTGCATTTCAAACATTATGCCCCTTTATACCTAAATACATTAATGTAGAATTTCTAAGAACAAGAATCTCTATTATGAGCACAATAATGATCAAAATCGGAAAAATTTCATTCATATAATGCTATCATCTAATCTATAAGTATTTCTAAAGTATTGCTAATTATCTCAATGAAGTTCTTTAAAAATGAGTTTTGGTCTAGAGTCTTAATCTAGTATTATAAGCCACATTTAGTTGTGTCTCCTTAGATTCCTTTAATTGGGAACAGTTCTTCAGTCTTTCGTTGTGTTTTGTAGTCTTGACTTTTTAAAGAGTACGGAGTGTTTATTTTGTAGAATATGTTTCCATTGTGGATTTGTGTATGTTTTATCATGATTAGGATAAGTTTATCTTTTTGGCTGGAATGAAAGTGATGTATCAGTGTATCACATAAAGAGGGATAGGATGTTTACTTATCTGGTAATTGGTGATGTTAACTTGAGGGGGTGTCTTCTAGTTTTATCTACTGTAAAGTTACTATTTTTAAAAATTATAAATATTTTGGAAAAATTACTTTAAGAATGAATATATATGCTGTTCCTTATTTAACATCCATTGATGATGCCTGAATCAATTTTATTGTGATATTTATTAAATTATGGTTTTCTAATTCTATATTTTCTTTTAACATTTTTTGTTGGCATTTTAAAGAATGGCTTTATGTTCTTTCTCTTTTATGTATTTATATCAGTATGGGTTCTTAAATTCCTGTTTTACTCCAAAGGTTATAATTTACTGCTCTCACTTTTTATTTTGAAGTTAAAATTATCTAATGTTTGACCCTTGGGAGCTCTTTAAATCTGCTTATTGTGTTTTTGACATTCATTGAGCATTTCTTTATTTTATGGCACAATAAAATGCACCAGACCCATTTTGTTTTTTCCCTGCCCCAGTTGTTCAAATCAGTCATTTCCTCAAGGAACCCGACTTTTTTAGTAGAGAATAATATTTCAAAACAATATCAGTACACTAGGTATGTTTAGGATATCATTCCTTCTAGGCCATCTCAATGGACAGAGTTATAAATCTGTACTTTTTATTACTTATTAAAAACTTTGAGCTTATATTGATCTGATTCCAGTTCAATGCCACATGTTTATTCCAGTATCTCCTTTGCCATATTTGATCTCCCTTCTCTCACATAACCTGGCTCACACTGTTCTCAGTATAGTTACTTATTTGCTTAATCTTGTAAAAGACTGAAAATGGTTTCAGGATTGAAAACCATTTTGAGACTGGAGAAGGTACAAAGTTCTTACCTCTATGTGACCATGCGGTTCTATACAAGTGGGAAGTGAAAGCTCAGACAGACTTATAAACTGCCAACTTGAATGTTCAAGGTGTGTTTTAACACATGCGCACAGCATGTCTGCAAAGGTTGGAGGCTTACTGGAAGGACATTAAAAACCCCTGTCCAGCCATTACCCGGCCAATTAGCTAACCAGACTGACTTTAGTGAACACACATGACAGAGAATGCAGAATTTAGAGAATTATTTCAGGAAAATCATAGAACAAAACAAAAAAAAACAGAATTAGGGGCAGGAGGGAGATTTTGATTTTTGATTTTCCTCATTGAATTATCTCAGATGTCTGGTTTACAACATAATTATGAGACATACAAAAAACAAAAAGTGTATGATCCATATGCAGGAAAAGAAGCAATTGTTAGAAACTGTTCTTGAGGAAGCCAGGATGTTGGACTGGCTATTAGATAAAGTCTTTGTATCAGCTAATTTAAATACAGTCAAATAAATAAAGGACTTGGGCTTCCCAGGGTGCAGTGGTAAAGCATCTGCCTGCCAATGCAGGAGACACAAGAGACATCAGTTCAGTCCCTGGGTCAGGAAGATCCCCTGGAGTAGGAAATGGCAACTCACTCCAGTATTCTTGCCTGGAAAATAGCATGTACAAAGGACCCTGGTGGGCCACAGTCCACGGGATTGCAAAAAGTTAGACACAACTGAGCAGCTGAACACATGAAACATCAAACATACTAACATAAACATGGTGAGAGTCAAAGAAAGAAAAAGGGCAGAGAGAATATTTGAAGAAATAATAGCTTGGAAACATCCCAAAGTTGATGAAAAATAATCTGCATGTACAGGAAGCTCAATGAATTGCAAGTAGTATAAATTCAAAGAGATGCACAGCTAGATATAACACAAAATGTTGAATACCAAAGACAATGAGAAATCTTGAAAGATGCGAGAGACATGACAAGGAATCCCTAAGAAGACTAAGAGCTTACTTATCAGAGAAAATGGAGGCTGGAAGGCAGTGAAGTGATATATTCAAAGTGCTTAAATAAAAATCATTGTTAATCAAGAATTCTATAGTCAGCAGAAAAATTCTTTGAAAATGAAAGCAAAATTAAGATTCCCAGGTAAACAGAAACCTATAGACTTTATTTCTAGTACTGAAGTTCCTCAGGATGAAATGAAAGTTTATTAGATAATAGCTCAAATTCTATTTAAAGAATTAAAATACAAAGGTGAAGGTAAATAGACAAGCTGGTATGATTTTATTTTTGGTTTATAATTCCTCTTTTTTGAAAATTTCTGTTGATTGTGGAACATAATAGAGATACATTATATATTCAAATACAGATATTCTAAGACCTGATAGGTTGCTCCGTAAAACTTACGAAGAACCAACTTACCTCTGGTAAAAAGGAGAGTAAGGATTTTGAGGTTATAGGTACGTCTCCTGTTCGCACCCTGAGAATCCCCATTTCTTTGTGGCCATGTGGCCTTTTTGTCCCAAGGTTATTTTGCGCCCCCCTCTCTATGCCATACCTGGTTTTCCAGGCCTTGACTGGCCTATCATCCTGTCAGTCATATAAAAAGAGTTTTCATCAACAGATAGTGCTATTATCTTAGATATTTGAGTAAGATATGCTTAGAAGAACAATGGAGATAGTTCTGTAAAAATTGCACTGGAATGAATGGCAGTCCTGTGGTCTGATACAAGTATATTCTGCCCAAGGTAAAGGACAATGATGAAATGTAGTGTAATGGAACTGGACTGCCTGGGTTTCTTTCTTTGCTTTTCTGCTTAATAGTTACTTGTCTTTGACCAAGTTTCTTCAGCTCTTTATGATGTTTCCTTATCTAATGTATCCTGGGAGAAAACTTTGATCTAGCACATTGAAATTATCAATAATATTTCTTTTTCACAATAGTCATTGGTCCGTGGTCTCAGCTTAAACAGTTCTCTAGTCTTAAATCTCAAAATGTTATTCTTGTTTTAAAATTGTATGTTTTATATATGCTATTTCTTTGTTTCAGAAGAATATATCATCTATTAAAAGGCTTGAATAATGCCTCCACGCTTTCCTAGGTATATAAAACCTTTTTCACATGTGAATAAACATTAACATATAACTTTTGATTTCTTTTTGGTTAAATTCTTATTTATAGAAGAGAAAAATAAGAAAACTTATAATTTTAATAGGTCAAATTTATCTGATGCCATGTCTTAGTAGTTACTGAGTCAGTTCAACTTGTATTTATTAGAATAAAAAATCTAGATTGAATTTAAGAAAACATGTTTGTAGAAACATAGATTTACATATAAATTAAATACATAATTGTTAAAATTCAAGAAGATTCAACAAAGCATAGCTGGAGTAGCTTAGTAGCTGGAGGCTTAAATTTCTTGTTTATTCTTGCAAAAAAAAAAAAAAAATAGGTGCCTCACAGACTATTTTCAAATTGATACTGTAGAAATGTTAATTCAAGTATTACCCAAATTTCTGATAATTCTGTATATTTCTTTAGCTGCTTTGTGAGCTTATACTATATGTGGGCTCAGTTTCCAGATGTAAATATTAATAGAAAATTGAGAAAATAATCCAAGGGATAGGTAATTATTGTGATTATTCACTGAGTCATTGAAATAACATCTGCTGAAGGTATTTTATATACCTTAACTATGGAAGTACCTGTAAAGTTAAAAGCTATATAAGACTCAAGCCACCAAATAATTTTCAGCTATATTTAATCTATAAAGGGAAATTCTGTATGTTATTTTGTATAACATTTTGAATTATAAAACTTGACTTCTTTCTCTTTTTAAAAAGAAGAGCCCAGGGAACTATTGGAAATTTGCTTTTCAGAGGTGGATTTTGCAAGCAGGGTTTTGCGGCTAGAATTATGACACTTACATACTTGCTAATAATAACATGTTGGGAACTACCTGCATGCTGCCACACTGGAGTGCAGTCTATTAGTGTTTGAACTGCTGCACCTTGGGACTTGTAATTCTTCACAAATTCTCTTTCTTCACTTAATTATGGAAAAGACATGAGGAGAAAGTTTCATAGCCGCTTCATTTATTTCACTGTCAGTGAAAATGGCAGTCAGTAATTCTTCAAGTTATATTACATCATTCACTTAAAATAATGGAGCTCCTTGCTGAGTTTGCTTCAATTAAGTCATATTTTATTTGCTAATGATTTTACAAGTTAACAATGTCCTTGAAGGACGGTATTGTCAACACATCTCGACGTAAAGAGAATGTGATACAGAACTAAGAGTATGTCAATTTATTCTTTATTTTCTGTCTGTGTTTTAAAAAGACTTTTAAATTAATTTTCCAATTGAACATTTACGTGAGAACTGCAAAGGTTAGTGAATTAAGTAGTTCACATGGTTTAAATGAAATAAATTTCAGTGTATACACAGGAAAAGGATTTTGCTGGTGTCTTGAATGGTGTGTGTGTGTTTAAGTATGTTTGTGTGTGCATAATCTTTCCTTCTGTTGGATTAGTTTTAAGAATTGTTAAATAGTTAACCTGCAAAATCCCAATGATTAACCTGAAGAAAGCTTCTTGGACCTAATTCTACTTGATTATAATTTCTCCTGAAATGCTATGTTGAAGCAGTTACTATAAAACTAACATTTTTTCAGTTCAATTCAGTTGCTCAGTCATGTCCAACTCTTGACTGCAGCACGCCAGGCCTCCCTGTCCATCACCAACTCCTGGCGTTTATTCAAACTCATGTCCATTGAGTCGGTGATGCCATCCAACTATCTCATCCTCTGTCATCCCCTTCTCCTCCCCTCTTCAATCTTTCCTATCATCAGAGTCTTTTCCAATGAGCCAGTTCTTCACAGCAGTGGCCAGTATTGGAGTTTTGGCTTCAGCATCAGTCCTTCCAATGAATATTCAGGACTGATTTCCTTTAGGATGGACTGGTTGGATCTCTTTGCAGTCCAAGGGACTCTCAAGAGTCTTCTCCAACACCACAGTTCAAAAGCATCAGTTCTTTGGCTATCAAATTTTATAGCCTCAAATTTTTTAGGCTGTAAAAATATAATGTTAAGGATGGTTTGTCGAAATGCTCTGTTTTAAAATATGAGTTTTATTTTTAAAAATCTATAAGCTATAGCAAATCAATAGATACGCTCCTGCCTGAAAAATAGAAAATATCTGGCACATCTAACCTGGCTATATTATATTAAAAGAGAGTTCTACATTTATTTTATTACTTATTATGCCTAAAATCTTCACAATTATGATATTTTGCTTTATTTCAAAGTAAAAATAAAGTACAACACAAATGAGAAAACTTTCTTTCTGACATCAAAACTGTATATGTACTTTAAAATCCATGCCTCTATTAAGTAATTTCATTTGAAAGGTGGTCTAGAACATATCTTAGCAAAAAAAGTGTTGTATGGCTCAGCGCTCTTTCCTTTCTGAAGCCCTCTGGGGTGCAGTAGTCTTCAGAGTTGCCATTGACCCAAAGGAACAGGCTGCTTTGTAGCTACTGTAGTGGCTAACATGGTTTTTGCAGGACTCCTCTTTTACCATATGCTGCTCTGTTGGTCATGTCAGGCTGTGCTATTTTTCTGTGCTATTCTGCTAGGTGTTATGGTGTTTGTCTTTGCACACTAGACCCAAAGCCTTTGGATGGTCTGACTACCTTTATTTCCTTTCTTAATTTTTTTTTCAATTTTATTTTTAAACTTTACAAAATTGTATTAGTTTTGCCAAATATCAAAATGAATCCGAGAGGTGCTAGAGTGGTATAAGCTCTATGTGTTAGAGAGATTGGTGGGATAGCTCTTTTAATTTTTATTTATAGCTCTGTTCCTTCTAGGATTGACAAGGATCTGGGCTTGGGAATCATATATCAACCTATTTATAATAATGTCATCATCTTGATTTGGTGCTTTATAGAGTGTTATAACTACATAATGTGTTCAAGCTAAGCATCCCTAGTGAAGAAGGGAAATACTTCTCTGCTCTTTGCATTGTAGTTTGTTAGAAGGAATCTGTATACCAATTAGCTAAGCACAGCAAGATGACTTACAGTTTGAAATATTACTAGTGGAAATAAGGATCAATCCTTTTAATTTATGTAACAAGTTTTCCCAGGCTTCATTGGATTGTGGGTACTAAAGAGCGTCACAGTTATGTTAGTAAGTCAAATATATGCATATTGTCTCCTCCTGTTGATGTGGTGGAACTGAAGCCTTCTTCAAAGTTCTCCTTCGCAGAAGCTTCTAGAAGGGCTGTCTCAACTATGCTCCTGAACAAGTCTGTTTCCACTGAGACAGCTTCTCCTGCCCCAGGCACTTTAGTCTCTTGCCAGATGGTGCTCTCTGCTGGGCATTTCTGCCCATGTACTCCATCACAGTGAAAGCTGCATGATGAGCTGAGGTGAAGTCAGGTGATAATGCTCTTCTCTCTGTGTTATACTCTAATAGCTAGAAGGGTCTAAAAGTAGCACTGCTTTTTACCAGTGTTTTAATGAAATAGATCTTTTAGATTTTTATCATAGTCCTTTTGCACTCCACAGAACACAGGCATAAATCCATTGGGGGATTGTGTTGTAGAAGGCAAATTCAGTCAACGGAAAAGACTACGAAGTAGTAAGCATTGCCACTCTTGATTTTCTTACTGGATGTGGATTATCATGATTAGCTGCTTCCCATAGGATTAGTTTTTGCATTTACCTTCTGGTTGATTTGTTCTGTTGATTTGAATGTCACTGGACATTCCAAAATATGTCTGAATCTTATATGGACATAGCTAGTAACTCCCTGTTTCTATACCCTCAGCTCCAACATCCTCTACCACCCCAAGAAAGGAGACTTACTGTAATTCAGTTTCTGTCTCAGATTACCGTCTGTGATGAAAGAATCAACAAAGGTTCCATTTCATTTTATTCAAACATCAAAGTTCTGTCAGATGGTGTTTGCCTCTGTTTAATTGTTTAAGGTCAGGTGGGTGTAAAAGGAAAAGTTTCATTTTATTGATTTTTGTATTTTATAGTATTTGAGGGCTAGTTGTTACTGGTGAGTTCTAGGAAATAAAAGATGTTTTCGCATAGTAGGAAATCTTAGTGCTGTAGCAGCTTATTTTTGAATTTTGTTGTGGCACCTTTCTGGAGTGATGCCTGTCTAACTAGGAAGTCTGTCTTTGTTAGGGCCTAATGGCAGTGCTTCCAGTTTATTTCCAACCATCTGTGGCAGGAATGGAATGGGTTTTAGCATTCTTTCTTCACTTCACGTAATGGCACTGGTGCAAGTAAATCTCGAAGGTTATTAGTAGTTTTGAGAATTACTCTGTACTCACTACCCATGAGTCTCTCCTTACCTCTAGTATCTGTCTTGCTGGGAATATTAATAGGGTTCAGCTGAGGTTTCTTTCACATGCAGCGAGGTCTTTTTCTGGTTCTAATCTCTGCTGTGCTGTATTTTCCAGAAATTCCTTGGAGTGGAATGTGAATGTGAATGATACCTTCTCTTAGTTTCTGAAGGAAAAAAAAAGTGACATTCTTTCAGTTGTGTCCAACTCTTTGCCACTATACTGTCCTTGGAATTCTCCATGCCAGAATACTGGAGTGGATAGCCATTCCCTTTTCCAGGGGATCTTCCCAATGCAGGGATGGAACCCAGGTCTCCCGCATTGCAGGTGGATTCTTTACCAGCACTGATAATTTGAATCTATTTTACACTCTTCTTTTGAGGCTCTGACGGGAATCTGATTCAATTCACCAGTCGGAACTAGAATTTTGTCTTCTTAACATTTAATCGATATTTATTTAATTAATATTGCTTATAATGGTAATTGAGAGAGATTGGTTCCACTGTTCGAGAATAGCAGTGATCACCTAGAACAACTGGCATGCTGTTTTATGCAGTTAAACTACAAATTTATGTTACTGGGATTTTATTCATTGTATTTGTATATTGTTTTAATAATCCATGCCTATTTTAAAGCTGTATTTTTACAAATATGAATTAAAAGTGAAATAGACTAGAGTTTAACTTTACATCAGTTAAAAAAATAAGATTTTATAAATTTTTTAAATGATTTTTAATGTTTTTACTCAATATAAGAGAATTCCTATAAGAAACACTACTGTTCTTATTTCATATTATATTATTAGTGTCTAATGAAAGCAGGTGTTTTTAACTTCTCTGAAACAAAATCTTCAGTGAGTCATGCTTAATTTTTTTATATTTATTTATTTATAAATAATATATATAATATATATATTATATATATATAAAATAAATAAATATATGTATTTATTATAGTGGATGTGAAGGAAGATGATTGCTGATTTCTTAAGTCACAAATGACTTCTTTGGTGTTAAAGTACTGATCCTGATCTCAAATAGTAACTATAAAATGAATTGAGTTTAATTTTTGTCGTGTATTTGTTACTATATGAAAATTTTATGTGAATATCTTATAACTTAAATATCAAGTAATTAGACATTATCTAGTATCTGTTGGTGATGTTTGAATTCTAATTTAATTTCTATTTAATTAAGTCATCTGTGTTAGACTTTCCCTAAAGCATGCAATTCTGCCCTTCCTCCCTGATTTAAATGGTAAGGAGCTGATTTTCATTACCCTTAAGGATTTAGGTTGTTAAGTGTACTGCCTAGAGCAAAGCTGTTCATATTGGTTGAGGTTATGATGGAGAAGGAAATGGCAACCCACTCCAGTATTCTTGCCTGGAGAATTCTGTGGACAGAGGAGTCTGGCGGGCTACAGTCCAGGGGGTCGTAAATAGTCAGACACAACTGAGCAGCTTTCACTTTCATGCTAAGCTAGAGGTCCTTCTCTGGGAATCCTGGTTGACTTAGGAGTGGAATAGGATACAGCGATAACTTAGGTTATCTAAGTTATCATGATAACCTATATCAGAGAAGATTCTAGCATTTACCAGGGGAAACTCGACTAAGGCTATCCTTGCTTTAGACTTGAGTAAAATTAAACTTTGTTTCATGATTTATATAAACTATCTCTCATCCTCCCTTTTTTTTTAAAAGGATTTTTCCAATGCAACTTTGAAATACAAGGGGATACATTTTGGCAACTCTTTGGGAAGACTCCAATTACCTATAACGTCAGGGCCTGGTCCTGGACAGTATGATATAACCCAGTAAGTAAAAAAATAGTATACTTTTACTGTAGATTTTACTAATAATTTAGACTAGGTTATGCTGTTATGAAAGGAAAAATCAGTATAAAAGACTTAAAGAAATGTTATACTTTAGGCTAACCTATGTGAAAACTATTGCTTTTTCAGTCTGCCAGATCCTGTGCTACCTGTTTTACATGTATTAACTCATTTAATATTTGCAAGTCTCTGTGTAGTTTCTATTGTTACATCTATTTATTAGTGAAAAATGAGTCAGAGAATAAATAACATATTTAATATAATGTAGCTATTCAGTGGCAGAACTTGATATATAGCCCATGTGTCTAAGTACTAAAATATGCTGTCTTTAATTACAAGATAGACAAAAGTTCAGGAAAAATATAAAAATAGGTGACCCCAGGATTCTGTATCTTGTTCCTGGCTCTGGTGTCCATTCTTCTGACTAATGATAGATTGAGAAGGCATTCTCACTTTGAGTCAGAGCCATAACATTAGGTTGAAGGTAATATTTACAAAGTCTAACTAGGAAATACATTTCTTGTAAAATAACTGTCTTTATTTTTTTCCTACTCTTATCTTAGACACAAGTATGGTCTTAGATATGAGTCCATGGAGGGCAAAATTGACTAATAAATACGATGTTCTCAGAAGCTATAACTGCTTTCCATGGTTTAGTTTTTTTTTTTTTTTTTTAATAGGTTCCAGCTTATGTGCCTGATCCTTTCTCTCTCATACAATGAATTTTCTCACAGGAAGTCCCACAATGATTACCTCCAGTTAATTTGCTGGATACATTCAGATGCACGTGTATACCAGCAGTGGACATAGCTTAGACTCTTGCTTAAACTCCCCTGCTGCTGTGCATTCATTGAACAGACATTGTTTGAATTCTTGCTATAACCTAGTAATGAACTTAGTAACTGAGAATAAAAAGAATAAAACATGGTCCTTGTTTTGGGGAATTTATACCCTGTTCTATTGTCCTTTTCTTTTTTCACTTTCCTAGTATGGGAGATATACCATGTATTTTTATTTTTTAGTAGTTACACTAGAAACTTAACATGAATAAATTTAACACGTATACACAGATTGCTGCTGCTAAGTCAGTTCAGTCGTATCTGACTCTGCGGCCCCATAGATGGCAGCCCACTAGGCTCCTCTGTCCCTGGGATTCTCCAGGCAAGAATACTGAAGTGGGTTGCTGTTTCCTTCTCCAATGCATGAAAGTGAAAAGTGAAAGTGAAGTTGCTCAGTCATGCCCGACTCTTAGCGACCCCATAGACTGCAGCCTACAAGGCTACTCCATCCATGGGATTTTCCAGGCAAGAGTACTGGAGTGGGTTGCCATTGCCTTCTCCGATATACAGCAATGGGATCTAAATTTAATCTTTGTCATTCCAAATAAAACAAAGTCTGTCGAATGCTCTTAATGGTGCTCATTTCCTTGACATAATACTTCTGTTAGTACTTTACTCTTTCTTCTTTCAGTTTGACTGCTTGATTCCCTATCTGTCTGCCTGTCTATCAGTTTTATTGAGGTTTTGTTAACATTCGGTAAAATTAACCCTTTTTTAGGGTATGTAGTTCTGTGATGGTTGTTTTCCATCCATTTCACTACACATCTAACTGAGTACCTCAGGCATGACCAGTATTCTAATTATGTTGCTCTAATTTTGCTTGCTATTTTCTTTATAGCAGTCACTTTTACTTCTCTCGCCCTGTCCTGCTCCCATTCTCATCCTAGTTTTTAAATGTTACTTTCTTTTTTATCTTTGTTATTTGTCTTGTTTCTTCTTTTTCTTCTGTTTGCATTTTCCCTTTGCTAGTAGGAATATATCCATATAGATTGCACTCCTAACTGCTTCAGACAGTTCATCATTTCCATAATTTGTCTACTCTTTGATTTGCTGCCTTCACTGTATCTTTTATTTGGACTTGTCTTGGTTCCTTCTGGTAGTATTTTCTACCATTTTTTCTTTATTACTTCTTGTTTATTGATTGAGTCATAATTACTCTGGGAGATTTGATATGGTATAAAAATGGAAGTGCTTGCTGGATGGGAGGGGAGTTTGGGGGAGCATAGATATGTGTAGTTACACTACAAGTATAGTGTAATTATACTTCTCAATCCTCATCCCAATTCCCAAGAAGGCTAGTACTAAATATTGTGCTAACCATCGGACAGTGGCATTCATCTCCTGTGCTAGTAAGGTCAAGCTTAAAATCTTGAATGCTTGGCTTCAGCATTATGCGAACCAAGAACTTCCAGATGATGAAGCTGGGTTTAGAAAAGGAAGAGGAACCAGAGATCAAATTGCCAACATTTGCTGTATCACAGGGAAAACTAGGGAATTCCAGAAAAACAGCTACCTCTGTTTCATTGACTCTGCCAAAACCTTTAACTGTGTGGATCATAATAAACTGTGGAAAGATCTTAAAGAGATTGGAATACCAGACCATCTTACCTGTCTCCTGAGAAACCTCTATGCGGGTCAAAAGGCAACAGTTAGAACCCTGTATGGAACAGCTGATTGGTTCAAGATTGAGAAAGGAGTATGACAGGGCTGTCTGCTGTCACCCTGTTTGTTTAATTTATATGCTGAGCATATCCTGAGAAATGCTGGGCTGGATGAGTTACGAACTGGAATCAAGATAGGTGGGAGAAACATCAACAACCTCAGATATGCGGATTATACCACTCTAATGGCAGAAAGCAAAGAAGAGCTAAGCGCCTCTTGATGAGGATGAAGGAGGAGAGAGAGAGACCTGGCTTAAAAATAAATATTAAAAAAACTAAGATCATGGCATCCGGCCCCATTACTGCATGGCAAATAGAGGAGGAAAAGGTGGAAATCGTGACAGATTTCTTCTTGGGCTCCAAAAATCACTGCGGATAGTGACTGCAGCCATGAAATCAGAAGACATTTGCTTCTTGGCAGGAAAGCTATGACAAACCTAGACATTGTGTTGAAAAGCAGAGGCATTACTGTGCTGACAAAGGTCTGTAAAGTCAAAGCTATCATTTTCCCATTGGTCACATACACTGTGAGAGCTGGACTGTAAAGAAGGTGGGGTGCCTAAGAACAGATGCCTTTGAACTGTGGTGCTGGACAAGACTCCTGAGAGTCCCTTGGACAGCAGAGGATAAAACCAGTCAATCTTAATGGAAATCAACCTTGAATACTCATTGGCAGGACTGATGCTGAAGCTGAAACTCCAGGATTTTGGTCATCTGATGCCAACAGTTGACTCATTGGGAAAGTTCCTGATGCTGGGAAAGATTGAGGGCAGAAAGAGAAGAGGGTGTCAGAGGATGAGATGGCTGGATGGCATCACCAATGCAGTGGACATGAATTTGGGCAACTTTGGGAGATGGTGAGGGACAAAGAGGCCTGGCATGCTGTAGTCTATGGGGTCACATGGAGTCGGACACGACTGGGCAACTGAACAAGAAGAAGATACATGTAGATGTATGGTTGAGTCCCTTTGCTGTTCACCTGAAACTATCACATTGTTAATCAGCCATACTCCAATACAAAACAAAAAGTTTAAAAAATGGAAATATTTGACTATTCTAAATGGAAAGATAGGCCTATAGTTTTTTTTTTTTTTTAATTTGGGAAACAGACCTAAATGATATGTGACTCTTTTGATATCCCTAATATAAATATTTTTATCCATAAAACTATTTGAGGTTTTGAAAATGTTTGTTGAATTTCGTGTAAAAAAAAATCAACGAAGTCAGCCTTTAATAGTGAACTGAGATGTTCTATGCATTGTTTAACTCATAGTAATGTGTAAACAAAAAATTATGTAACCTAAGCATTTGTTTTTCTATTATCTGTTTTACAATCTGCTTATGTTCAACATAGCTCATTGGAAATGTTTAATGTGAAACTGTTTCCCCAGAATTCTGTTTAAGAATTAGAAAAAATGTATGCCACCAAACACTTCACATATAATTATCTGCTCTAATCATTACAACCATGAGGATTGGTTATTAATATTTCTAATTACAGAAGAAGAGTCAAATCTGAAGTTTAGAGAAGTTAGGCGATTTGTGCAAGGTCACGTAGCTAGTAGGTAGCAATCTTAGGATTCACATCAGGCTGTCTGACTCCAGAGCTGTTACTCCTTGCTTACTTGGTTTATTATTCTCACTTGAGGTTGTGTAAATTTCAGGGAAAATAAGCTTCCTTTTCATTTTCAAAGATTTCTTTATGCCTTTTTTTCTGATTGTTATGTGATATAAGTAGCATTAATTGTTTTTCCCTTGGGACTTCTCCAATGGCTCAGCAGGTAGAGAATCTGCCTGCAATGCAGAAGACACAGGAGGCACAGGTTCAATCCCTGGGTCAGGAAGATCCCCTGGAGGAGGGCATGGCAACCCACTCCAGTATTCTTGCCTGGAGAATTCCATGGTCAGAGGAGCCTGGCAGGCTACAGTCCATAGGGTTGCAAGGAGTTGGACATGACTAAAGTGACTTAGCACTTACTAAGGATATATTGGCTTAACAACACCCAGATGTGTTTATCATCAATAACATGATCTTACGGAATACTTTTTAAGCAGGAAATGTTGGTGTAAAAATATTCTTTTAGCTTATATAGACATTTATATATTTGAAATTGAGAATAAATTTTTTTTCTTGGTTTTTAAAGGAAAAAGTCACCTCGTTATGAAAATGTGAACATCAAGAAAGATCAACAGCAAAATAGTTGCTCAAATCTCCGACGACTTTATGAAGTAAAAATATTGAAGGAGGAAAAAGAGGTACGTTAAAAATTAACCATTTCATCCGCTTTCTAGATTTTAAGATAATTAAATCTTAAAACAAAGTTAGAGTACTCTTGAATGTACTGTGCTTGGTAGGTAGTTGTCATTCAGTGAATTTTGTGGAAGGAAATGCTGCTGCTGCTGCTAAGTCACTTCAGTCCTGTCCGACTCTGTGCGACCCCATAGACGGCAGCCCACCAGGCCCCGCCGTCCCTGGGATTCTCCAGGCAAGAACACTGGAGTGGGTTGCCATTTCCTTCTCCAATGCATGAAAGTGAAAAGTGAAAGTGAAGGCGCTCAGTCGTGTCCGACTCCCAGCGACCCCATGGACTGCAGCCTGCCAGGCTTCTCCGTCCATGTGGAAGGAACTAAAGAACTGTATTTAAAATTTCCTTCAGGTGATCACTATTTCTGCTTGAGCACCTCTTGTGATTAAAAAACTCCATACCCGTGAGGTTTCTTGTTCCAGTAGTAGACTGCTCTGTTTCCTACAATTTCCTTCCTAAACTGACTTAAATTTACCTGCTTGCTGTCTTCTTAATTCTCCCTTTTCCTATGACTTCTTTTGAATCTGCCTTTAAATCTTTGCTCATAAGGATAAATGTTCTAAATACCTTTGATTATTCTCAGTATTTAACTTCAAGATAACTTATCTTCCTTTGAGGTTATCTAGGGATCTTCAGTTTTTGACTTTTTCTCTCTTTAAAATATGAGATTGAGAACTAAGAATAATATTCTTGGTACAGTCCAAATAGTACATAGTTTTTATTTTCATTGTTCTAGGTAGATTATATTTATTAATATAAAACTCTAAATGCCATTAAATTTTTTTTTTTGTAGCTATGCTTCAGTTTAATCATTTGGAACTTGTAGTGATAAAAACCTTGGATTTTTTGTAGTCACAGAAACCTTGGATTTTTTTAAAGTTTATATTTAAACTTAAAAACTTGAAGGTTTTAGGATAAACATTTCAAAGTGGATCCATTTAGAGTAAGGATAAATGATTCTCAATTGAGAAATCAGTGAGTATTTCAATAAGAATTTTCTCTGCACTTGATTTACTTGGTTTTCCCCTGAATATTGATCAGCAGTGAAAAATATTGCTTATAGAGTTATTATAAAAAGATATATTAACAGGGAAATATAATGCAGTTGTTTTCATAGAATAATAATTATAAATCTCAAACAAGATAAAAGAAGTGTTAATTTAGAATCATGAGAGAGATTGGTCTGTTATATTATAATGTGTTTGTCTGGTTTTAGTATTAAGGTAATGCTGACCTCATACAATGAGTTAAGAAGTATTCCTTCTACTTGTGTCCTCTGAAAGATACTGTAGAGAATTGGTATAATTTTTCCCCCTAAATGTTTGGTAGAATTTACCAGTGAACCCATCTGGGTCTGGTACTTTTAGTTTTGGAAGGCTGTCTTGATTTCTTTAATAGATTTAGACCTATTCAGTTTATCTGTTGCTTCTTATGAGAATTTGGCAGCTGAACCTTTTAAGGAAGTGGTTTATTTCATCTAGGTTATCAAATTTATGGGCATAGAGTTGTTCATAACACTCCTTTATTCTTCTAATGTATATGGGGTCTATACTTATGTCTCCCCCTTCATTTCTAATATTAGTGATTTATGTCCTCTCTCATTTTTCTTAGTTTGCCAGGTGAGAGGTTTATAAATTTTCATTGATTTTTTTCTCTAATTCTTAATTATAATTAATTCTTAATTTCTTTTCTTGGGTATTATTTTGGTATTTAATATTTTATTTTGTATTTGCTCTTTTAAAATTTTTTCCTAAGCTGGTAACTTAGATGCTCATATGTGTTTTCAGTGGTATAAATTTTCCTGAAAGAGCTGTTTATCCTGTATCTCACAACTTTTGATTGTTTCTGTATTCATTTTCATTTAGTTCAAAATATTTTAAAATTTCTCTTGGGATTTCTTCTTTGACCCATGTGTTATTCAGAATTGTGATGCTTAATCTCCATGTATTTTGTGAGTTTCCATTGATCTTTCTGTTTTTGGTTTCTAACTTAGTTCTACATGGTCTGGGAGCAGATGTCGTATAATTTCTAGTCTGTTAAATTTGTGAAAGTGTGTTTATGACTCAAAACGTGGTCTATCTTGGTAAATGTTCTGTGTGAGCTTGAGAAGAATGTATTCTGCTGTTGTTGGATGAAGTAGCATGTAGGTGTCAACTACATCTAGTTGACTGATGGTGTTACTGAGTTCAAGCATGTCCTTATGGATTTTATGCCCACTGGTCTGTCCACTTCTGAGAGAGGGTGCAGTCTCCAACTGTGATAGGGAATTCATTTATTTCTCCTTGCAATTCTATCAGTTTTTGCCTCATTTAGTTGATGCTCTGTTGTTAGGTGCCTACACCTTAATGATCATTACGTCTTTTTAGAGAACTGACCCCTTTACCATTATGTAATGACCTTCTTTATCCCTGATAATTATCTTTGCTTTGAAGTATACTCTTTCTGAATAAAGAGCTTTCTCTGGTGGCTCAGATGGTAATGAATCTGCCTGCAGTGCAGGTAGACCTGGGTTTGATCCCTAGGTTGGGAAGATCCCCCAGAGAAGAAAATGGCTACCCACACCAGTATTCTTGAATGGAAAATTCCATGGACAGAGGAGCCTGGTGGGCTACGGTCCATGGGGTCGCAAAGAGTTGGACACAACTGAACAACTAACACTTTCACTCTTGCTTTCTTTTGATTAGTATTTTGTATTAGTAGTATTGTGGTATATTGTCCTTTATCCATTTACTTTACATTTATATGCCTTTATATTTAAAGTGGGATTTTTGTAGACAAGGCTTACTATACAAGTATAGTGATATCTTTGATCCACTCTGAAAATCTGGCTTTTAATTAGTGCATTTAGATAGTTGACATGAATGATTATTGATATAGTGGAATTAGTATACACTTCTGTTTTCTGTTTGCCCTTATTCTTTTTTTTTTTGCCTATGTTGCACAGCTTGTAAGATCTCAGGAACCTAGGCCATGGTTGTGAAAACCCAGAATCCTACCCACTAGGCCATCAAGGAGCTCCCACTTTATTGATATTTTTGTTGTACATTTTTCCCCCTGCCTTTTGTGGCTTTAATTGAGTATTTTGTATGATTCCTTTTCTGTCCTTTCTTAGAATATAGCTTTACTTCGTTTTTGACTTTTTAAGTGTTAGTTCTAGTTTATAACTAATTCTAGTCAACTTTTAAATAATACTGCACTACTTCATGGGTAGTGTGAGTACCTTATAATTGAAAAAAAAATTCTGGTTTTTCCTTTCCATTGCTTGCATTATTGTTGTCATACATTTCACTTGTATTTAAGCATACAGAAACATATGCATGTGTGTGTGTGTGTATATATATATATATATATATATATACACACACATACATAATTGAATACATTGTTGCTATTATTTTGAGCAAAATAATTATTTGAGAAAAATAATAATGGCTCTGTTAGACCCATAAAGAATAAGAAAAATAAAACTTTTTGTTTTACCTTTACTTATGCATGCTTCAATTCTCTTCCTTTATGCAGATTCAGATTTTGGACCTCTATTACTTTCCTTCTTTTTAAGAAACATAGCATTTCTTGTAAGGCAAGTCTACTAGCAACAAATTTCATCAATTTTTGTTTGTCTAAGAAAGTATTTCTCTTTCACTTTTAAAGGATAATTTCATAGGGTACAGAATTCTAGATTTTTTTTTTTCTTTCAACACTTTATTTCACGCTACTCTCTTCTTGCTTGCAAAGTTTCTTTGGAGAAGTCAAGTGTAATTTTTGTTCCCCTTTATGTAAGGTGTTTTTTTCCTCTGGCTTCTTCCAGGACTTTTTCTTTATCTAATTCTGTATTTTGAAGACAAAATACCTAGGTGTAGTTTTTTCAACAGTTATCCTTGTTTCGGGGACATTGGTGTTCTCTGAGCTTTCTAGATCTGTGGTTTGATGTCCAACATTAATTTGGGGAAATTCTTGGTCATTACTTTTTCGCATGTTTCTTATGTTCCTTTTTCTCTTTCTTCTTCTTCTAGTATTACCAGTTATTATTGTTGTTTAGTCACTAAGACATGTCTGACTCTTTTGCAGTCCCATGGACTGTAGCCCACCAGGCTCCTCTGTCCATGGAATTCTCCAGGCAAGGTTACTGGAGTGGGTTGCCGTTTCCTTCTCCAGTGGGATCTTCCTGACCCAGGAATCTAACCCACGTCTCCTGTTTGGCAGATGGATTCTTTACCACTGAGTCACCTGGAAAGCCCAGTACTATCATGACACATATATAAAACCTTTGGAGGTGTCTACCGGTGTTTGGATAGTCTGTTTTGATTTTTTTTTCCAGTTTTTGTTCTCTTTGCTACTTAGTTTTGGAGGTTTCTATTGATATATCCTCAAGGCTAGAGATTGTTTTTTCAGGTTTCTCCAGTTTACTGATAAACCTACAAAGGCATTTTTCACTTGTATTCTTGTTTCTGGTCTCTGACATTTATTTTTAAATTTTTCTTTTTCTTTTAGGATTTAATCTCCCTTCTTCCATTGCTTATCTATTCTTATATTCTGTCATTTTTTTCCTGTAATGGATAAATTAGCTTATTAATCATACATATTTTAAATTCCCAATCTGATTGATTCCACCATCTCTGCAGTGCCCGGTTCCCAGTTGTGTTGCTTACTACCTCTTCTAAAGGAGTTTTTGTTTTCTAATATTTGGTGTCATTTTTTCTTGATAACTGGATATATTAGTTAGCTTGGGTTGCTATAGAAGAATGCCATAGATGCATGTCTTATAGGCAACAGAAATGTATTTCTTATAGTTCCATGAGGCTGAGAAGTCTAAGATGAAGGTGCCAGCAAATTCATTGCCTATTGAGGGTCTGTGTCCTACTCATAGACATCTTTTTGTTGTGTTTTTGCATAGTGGCAGGAACAAGGGAACTGTCTGGGATTTTTTTTTTTTAATAAAGGCACTAATTTCATTCATGAGAGCTCTACCCTCATGAGTGAATCACTTCCCAGAGGCACTGCCTTCAAATACCATCACATTGGAAGAGTAGGTTTAAATGTGTATCTTTCAGGGACAAAAGCATTAAATCTCTAGCACTTGACATGATTTATCAGGTAAAGAAACTGATGAAAATATGCCTTTCGTAATGTAGTCTGGGGAAGGAGGAGTGTTCTACAATGCTATGACTAGGTCTTAGTCTTTTAGTGAGCCCGTGTCTCTGGACTGTGAACTTCACAAATGTTTCTCAGTGTTTTTCTCTCTCCTTAGCTGAAATAGAATGGCTAGTGGGGCCTGGAGTTGGGTAATTTCTTTATTTTGTGTGGAGGGCAAGACTGGATTTTTTTTCTTATACCAAGTTTACTAGATGTGAATAATAATGCAGCAGTTTAGACTGTGGTTAATGATATTTTCCTGAGAGCAGGCTTTGTTGAGATAAACAGAGTGTTCTGGTATATTTCAAAATGATTCCTTTCTCTCTGTCTCTGCCAGAAACTTAAGGGGATTTTACTCCAGTATTTACTGTGAGAATCTAAGTTGAGCTCCTGGAGTAGATGAAAATTGTGGGGTCCTCCTCTATGACTGAGACCCTGGAGTTTTTAACTTTCAGACTTGTCTGCATGGAGCCTCCAGCAATACATCAAATATAGTTCAGATTTTCCTGCCTTGGCAGTGGTTCCCACAGTGGTTTCTACGTGTAAGTTTCTGCTCTGGTAAGCTGGGACTTCTTGCGTTGGCTTGTCTGTCTCTCCAGTCTAGGGGGCAGCCATTTTGCCCTGGGTTCTCTGCTCTCTCATGGATTCAATAAGAGTTTGATTTTTCATGCTGTTCAGGTTTTTACTTGTTGTCAGGGAAGAGTGTCAACATTAAAGTTTCTTACATGTGGGACTGGAGACTGGAAGTCAGGAAACAAGTTTTTTAAACATAAAATATTTTCTGGCAATGATATCAGCAAGATGGTGAACTAGGAGTCCCAACATTCTTTATTCCCCATAAAATACTAACACTCAATAAACAACTATATCCTGATGAAAATAGCTCTGGGAAAGCTCTGCAATGAAGAAGCCACGGAGGCCTCAAGGAGCTTCAAAACTAAGGATGGTCACGTAGAAAATTGTAGAAGGCATTTTGCCTGCATGACGTCATCCCTCAGTCCATAGCTAAGTTATGAAAGACATATAGAATACTTAATCTAAAGTAAAAGTTCAATTATTAAGACAGAAGAAGAAAATCACATGAGAAAGGTGATTTTCCCCATGCATTTTTGTCTCTGTGCCTAGAAAAAGATCCCCTGGGAAAGGGAGTGGGTGTTCTCTTGGAGCTGGTCTGGTATAGGCACATCCCTGCTGCAGTGGTGCTGCCAGTGTCTGAGATGAGGCCACACAGAGAACTGGCACAGAGCCAGGGTCTTGGCTGTGCATGGTGGGTGGCGGATCCAGCCCTGAGTGGTGAGTAGCCGAGGCTGTGGCAGGTCCTTCTCCAAGGGAGGCATAGTAACATGAAATAGAGGCAGTTCTATCAGCTGGCTTCTACTAACTTTGTGTTTTGTTCTTGTTTCTCTTGGTATTGTTTATTTGAGATTTTTCTTGTTTCTAAGCTTGTATCACTGTAAGCTTCCCTGTTAGACCTGCTTTGGCTGCATCCCATAGGTTTTGGATTGTCGTTATTTTCGTTTTCATTTGTCTCTGCTGCTGCTGCTGCTGCTAAGTCACTTCAGTTGTGTCCGACTCTGTGCGACCCCATAGACAGCAGCCCACTAGGCTCCCCTGTCCCTGGGATTCTCCCCAAGAACACTGGAGTGGGTTGCCATTTCTTTCTCCTAGGTATTTTAAGAAATTTCCTCTTTAATCTCTTCATTGATCCATTGGTGACTCATAACATACTGTTTGTGCTCTTTATAGTTTTTTTCTTATGCTGCTGCTAAGTCGCTTCAGTCGTGTCCGACTGTGCAACCCCATAGACGGCAGGCAGCCCACCAGGCTCCGCCGTCCCTGGGATTCTCCAGGCAAGAACACTGGAGTGGGTTGCCATTTCCTTCTCCAATGCATGAAAGTGAAAAGTGAAAGTGAAGTCGCTCAGTCATGTCTGACTCTTAGCGACCCCATGGACTGCAGCCTACCAGGCTCCTCCATCCATGGGATTTTCCAGGCAAAAGTACTGGAGTGGGGTGCCATATAGTTGATTTCTAATCTCATGGTGTTGTGGTCACAAAAGATGCCTGATTTGATTTCAGTTTTCTTAAATTTACCAAGGCTTGCTTTGTGGCTGATATTACTGCTTTAAATATTTTCTCTTTATCTTTAATTTTTGCCATTTTAATTGCAATCTGCCTTGGCCTGTTCCTCTTTGAGTTAATCCTGTATGGGACTCTTGGTGCTTCCTGGACTTTGATGTCTGTTTTCTTTCCCAGGTTAGGGAAGTTTTCAGTTATCATGTCTTCAGTAGTTTCTCAGGCCCTTTCTCTCTCTCTCATTCTTCTAGGACCCCTATAATGCAAATATTAATGTGTTTGATGTTGTCCCAGAGGTCTTTTAAACCACCCTCATTTCTTTTCATTCTTTTTTTCTTTCTCCTTTTCAGTGGCAGTGATTTCTATTATTCTGTCCGATCCATTTCTCTGTATCATTTAGTCTCCTCTTAATTCCTTTTAGTGTATTTTTCATTTCAGTTATTGTGTTCTTCATCTCTGATTGTTCTTATATTTTCCAACTCTTTGTTAAACACTGTGTACCTGTTTTCTCAAATTCTTTGGTCATCTCTGCAATCATTACTCTGTAGTCTTTCTTGGTAGATTGCCTATTTCCACTTTACTTAGTTCTTCTTCTGGAATTTTATCTTGTTCCTTTCCCTGGAACATATTCATCACTGCCTCATTTTGTCTAGGTTGCAATTTTATTTTTATGTATTAGTTTTTCAATTTATTTTCTATGTATTTTTATGTACATTAGTTATGTTTCTCAACCTTGTAGAAGTGACCTTCTGTAGGGGATGTCTTATGTGTCTTAGCAGCACAGTCTCCTCTTATCACCCAAGCTATATGCTGGAGGGGTTCCTCATATGAGGGCTGGTGTGTCCTTATTTGTAAGTGTTCGGGTAGGCTTTGCTGGCCCCTCGTCCAGTGGGTTGCCACGCCCCACCTTGTGTGGGAGCTACTGGCTGTTGTTTAGTGGAGTCTGGTCACCAGGTGGTTAGATTCAGGACCCTAGGGGACCCTGGGGCTAGTACTGCCTCAGTGGTGGGCAGTGTACGGTTCTGAAGACTCTGGGACTGTTGCCTGCCCACTGGTGGGTGATGCCTGTTCCTGGGGTTAGTGTCAGACTCTTGGCAGGCAGAAGTGTTCCTGGAGTCTGGCAGTAGGGCCCAGGGATCTCAGAGCTTGTTTCAGACTATTTGTGTGTTTGTGGGGGGTTCTTCACACAGTTGGGTGTGGGATCTGGACGGAGGAGCCTGGTGGGCTGCAGTCTGTGGGGCCGCTAAGAGTCGGACACGACTGAACGACTTCACTTTCACTTTTCACTTTCATGCATTGGAGAAGGAAATGGCAACCCACTCCAGTGTTCTTGCCTGGAGAACCCCAGGGACAGAGGAGCCTGGTGGGCTTCTGTCTATGGGGTCACACAGAGTCGGACACAACTGACATGACTTAGCAGCAGCAGCAGCAGCTCCAGGGGAGGCTCTCCAGGACTAGCAGGAAGCTCTGGCTCAGGCACTTACAGAATTACTGCTTTTTCTCTGGAGTCCACCTTGTCTCATGGTTCCTTCTTTATGACATTAGTTGTGGAAGATCTTCCCAGGCTTTTTCCTTGATGGTTGTTCTGAAGATAGTTGTGATTTGGTGTTCTCATGAGAGGAGGTAAGCTCAAGATTTTTGTACTCCACTGTCTTGACCCAACCTCAAAATTTACTTCTTTTTAATTTAGAGGTTTGCTTTGTTGGAAAAAATAGCTTTATTCAGATATAATTCATGTGTAATATAATTATTTAAAGTATATAATTTCATGGTTTAGTATGTTCTCAGAGTTGTACAACTGTCACCACAATCAATTCTAGAATATTTTAATTCACCCTAATCATTTCCATCCCCCTCCAATCCTCTTAGCTCTAGGCAATCAATAATTTATTTTCTGGCTCTGTAGATTTGTTTCTCTGGACATTTCATACGTATGGAATCATACACATTTGTCTTTTATTGACTTCTTTCATTTGGCATAGTGTTTTCTAGGATGTAGCATGTATCAATGTTTTATTTCTTTTCATGGCTGAATAATATTACATTGTATGGAAATACCACATTTTGTTTATCCATTCATTAGTATACACACATTTGGGTCATAATCACTTTTTGGTTAAGAATAAAAGTAGTAAGTATAGCAATATGCTAAGTGAAAGCATAAGAAAAAAGCCATGAACATTTGTGTATGAGTCTTGTATGGACATATGTTTTCAATTCTTTTGGGTAGGTGTAGAATTGCTTTGTAATACTGTAATTCTAACTTTTTGTGGTACAAACAGGTGCACTATTTTATATTGTGACCACTAAAATATGAAGGTTCTAATTTCTTTCCACCATTGCAGCACTTGCTATAGTTTTTCTTTTTGATTATGGCCATTCTAGTGGATGTGAAGTGATATATTTTTGCATTTTTGATTTACATTTCCTAAACATTAATGGTGATGGACAGGGAGGCCTGGTGTGCTGCGATTCATGGGGTTGCAAAGAGTTGGACACGACTGAGCGACTGAACTGACTAAAACATTAATGATATTGAGTATCTTTTCATACACATATTGGTCACTTGTATATCTTCCTTAGAGTAATGTCTAACTAGACTTATCCCATTTAAAATTTTTATTGTCTTTTTGTTACTGACTTTTAGGAGTTCTGTTAATTTGATTTGTTTTTCTCTCAATTTATGATTAATTTGAATAACATATACAAGAAATAACTTATTTCTTGTATATGAAATCTTTTTGAAAATGTATTTATCTTATGTCCCCATTTAAACCATTATTCTTAGAGAACAGGGATCTTTCATTGTACTTTCTTTTTTTTTGTATTCCTATAGTTAGTGGAGTAAGATACATAATGTTTTTTGAATGAATGATTACAAATTTGAAAAATGTGCAGTTTTATTTTATTTTATTTTTTAACTTTACAATATTGTATTGGTTTTTGCCTTATATCAACATGAATCTGCTACAGGTATACATGTGTTCCCCATCCTGAACCCTCCTCCCTCCTCCCTCCCCGTACCTGCAGTTTTATTTTAAAATATGAATTTAGAGAAAGAATTCTAAGGTTTTCTCTTGCTTCCCATTTATAATATTGCCTTAGATGGATAAATTTTAAAGCAATAAAATAATTAGGCAAGTAAATGCTCTAATGTCTTTGGATGTAAATATTTTCTGATGGTACAGCAAAATACAATATATAATAATATGAATTGTTGTTGTTTGGTCGCTAAGTCATGTCACACTCTTTTGTGACCCCATAGACTGTAGCCCTCCTCTGTCCATGGGATTTCCCAGGTAAGAATACTAGAGTGGGTTGCCATTTCCTTCTGCAAGGGATCTTCTTGACCCAGTGATCGAACCCCCATCTCCTGCATTGGTAGGGGGATTCTTTACCACTAAGCCACCTGGGAAACCCAATAATATGAATATAACATGAATATAACATGAATATTCATAACTCAAATATAAATATGATAATATGAATGATTGTGATTTTTGTTTATTATATCCTTGGAATCTATTTAATTCGGTTGTATGCACAATATTATTACAATATATCTTTTGAATTTATTCTGGCATTTGACTCTACTGATAAATTCTGTTAAGAAATACAAATATATCTCTAATGGTTTTTTAATTCTGTGAATACCCTAAAAACACCTGAGTTGTACATTTTAATGGATAAATTATATAAGATATAATGCACAAAATTATATCTCAGTATGCTGGGAGGGATTGGGGGCAGGAGGAGAAGGGGACGACAGAGGATGAGATGGCTGGATGGCATCACTGACTCGATGGACGTGAGTCTGGGTGAACTCTGGGAGTTGGTGATGGACAGGGAGGCCAGGCACGCTACGATTCATGGAGTCACAAAGAGTTGGACACGACTGAGCAACTGAACTGAACTGAACTGATAGCTGATATATACATGAGAAAAGAAAAGAAAAGAAATCCAAATATTAACTTTTATTCAACCTGAATGTTTTCCACAGGAATATGTCTTGCCTTTGGCAATGAAAATTCTTGTTAGTATTCTCTTTAATATTAACGAAGTCTTTAATATATATAAATACTTAAGTTATTTCTATTGAGATTCTTTGACTTGGTAATAAAAGACTTAAGAAATTTCTGTAAATAGCTCCTGATCAGTTAAAAATCTGAGTAAAATTTCACTGAAATGAAGTCACTCAGTCGTGTCCGACTCTTTGCAACACCATGGACTATAGCCTACTAGGCTCCTCTGTCCATGGGATTTTCCAGGCAAGAATACTGGAATGGGTGGCCATTTCTTTTTTCAAAATTTCACTAGGTGGCGCCAATAGTTTGAGTCTTTATTGACAGAAAACCTTGTTTATTTGTTAATTTCCCATATTCATTAAAATAAATGGTTAAAAATTATGTGGTATGAAAATTTGCCTTGTAGTTACCCTGAGCAAACCTAAATTGGAAGTTTTATTTGTTTGAAAGTTCTGTCAGATAGAAATAACTTGGAACCATATATTTTAAAATGTTATTTAAATTCTAGTTGCAGACTGAGTTATAGATTTTTCATTTCATTTATCTATCAATATATAAATTTATGAAAACTGTTAGAATTTTAAAGTTATTTTAAAGTTGTAATTAATAAACTTGGTTTTCCTATAGATTAGAATATACCTAAAAATAATATACTTGTCTGAAGTAAATATTAGGTAGAAACATCTACCTAAGATATTAAATAGAAATCTTCAAGTAGAAAGTTGTAGTTTGAAATAAGTAAAAATATGCTAAAAAGATTAATAACGACATAAGCAGCAGAAATAATATGTAGCCTTTTGTGACTACTTTTGAAGTCCATCATTACAATAATTCTAGTGATTTTCTTTTAGGGTGAATGGTTCCATATTTCTGACCCAAAATTTCACCTTTTCATTTTTCATTGCTAGCCTTTAATATTTATTAAACTACCTGATTAGTGGACATTATAACAGATACTTGGTAATTTATTGCAGCTAGCAGTATGTAGTGGTTATCTTGAAAGAAATGAACTTTGAGGATAAACATTTAGGAAGATTTGCAGAAAATTATTTTCTCCCCAAACACAAATTAATTGTTTGAATTATGGTTGCTGTATCTAGAAATCTGAGTGATCACTTTTCTTATTTTTTAAGATATCTTTTCTAAGTTTTAAGTTATGGATTTCAAAGAGAAAGAAAAGATGTCAAGAAAGGTTGGAGGAAAAGAGAATCATTAAAATATGAACTGAGAAAATTGTGTGAGAAAAGCAGTGAAGTTGAAGTTGGAAACATTTTTTTTTCCTATTGCTTAAACAGTGATTCAGTATCTTTTAAAAGAGCATCTTTCTTCAAGTGTAATTGTATAATAGTTTGTACTATTATTAGTGAGTTTTATATATACTGAAGTCATATTTGTGGTAAAAATGTAAGAACTATGTAAAATAAATAAAGCATTCTTAGATTTATTTGTATTTTAGTGGTAAAGAGTTCAGGTTTTAGAATCACACTGCAATTTCTTGCTCCATTACAACTAGTTGTGTGAGCTTGGGCAACTTACTTTGCCATTCTAAGCCTATATACTTTTCCTTCTAAATCTCTAATGCTATTGCTAATGCTAAGTCACTTCAGTCGTGTCCGACTCTGTGGGACCCCATAGACGGCAGCCCACCAGGCTCCGCCGTCCCTGGGATTCTCCAGGCAAGAATACTGGAGTGGGTTGCTATTTTCTTCTCCATCTAAATCTCTAAAGTATGAATAATAATATCTATAAAGACGTCATTGTGAAAATTCAGTGAAATGTGATCATACACACACACACTGCTTAATACAGTGTTTGGCATTTAATAATACCGTGCTGTGGCTAGAAAGATGATGAATAGTACAAAGTTTTCTGAATCAAAGGACTTACACATTGATGGATGATACAAATATATAAAGAATTATAAAATGATATCCAAATAAGGTACAGTGAGACTTGAGAAGAGAAAGTCGTTGATTCTGCTTGGGGAATGACACAAGTCAGGAAAGAATTCTAAAATGTGTTTGTGTTTTGAGTAAAGAGTAGGTGTTTGTCAAATGGAGTAGAACATTATACGTAAAGAGGATGTGCAAAGCCATGAAGTTTCAAGCAAAGCAGTTTTTATCTGGGTGATAATGAACTAGTATATTTTAAATGGAAGATTCATGAACAGTTTTGTAATTTCAGGAAAATAGGACAGTAAGCTGTGAATCAAATGGATGGAATGTGGGGAAAGGGAGGACAGGAGAAGTCATGAGGTGATATGTAGTGATTCACATGGTGGATGGCTGTGTTGAGATAGTGAAATGAGAGGGTAGTGATATATACCTGGCTGTTAGCATTGATTTTTATCTGGTGGTTAATTTGATATGGGAAGATGACTGGCAAAGTTGAGGATGACATAGATTTCTCATTTAAAATGCTGGATAAATGGCGTTGTACAGAGAGAAAATATAGAAAGAAAGCTTACTACACTGTGTGTGTGTGTGTGTGTACATAATACTGGGGGATCACATTCTTTTATGCATCTATTTGTTATATAGGTAGAAATGTTTTGAAGATAGTAGAAAATTTAGAAAAATTTGGACTGGAGATTTAGGAATTAGTCTTTGGGTTAGTTATATAATCCATAAAAGGTGAGGATTGATTGATAGCATTTAATGGACAAATGGAGGAAAAGGGATTTAAGAAAGGAACTAGGAGGATTAAAAATGGTAGGGACGAAATATGGAGGAGTGATCTCACAGGAGCCAGATGAGGATTGTGTTTCAAGAAAGTAGCTGCCACCTGTCTTATATACTTTGGATAAGTTAACAAAGATAAGAACTGAAAATGGTCCCCTGAACTTTGCAGAATTTTGAGATCAGTGGTTGCTTTAGTAAAGCATTTCTGATGGATTGGGTTGAAGATAGCAGGCTGGTGGTAGATTGAAGAATAGATCGATGGGAAAAAATAGGATCCTGTGAATGTGTCTAAAATGAAAGGCAAAGATAAGCTTTTATCCAGTTTTTTTTGTTCCCTAAAGGAAAGTTCCCTATAATTATCTGCATATGATATTTACTTTTTGTTAATTTAGGATTATTTCCAATATAAAAGCTAGCTTAATGATTTTAAATAACCTGATAATAATTAGGTTATTAATATTTTAATTTAAGAAGCATTTATAGAAGTGAATATTGTATGCTTAGCATTACACTAGTTGCCTTAGGGCTTCAGAAGGTTAAGAAAAAAGAAGTTTATTTTTTATTTGCCTTTGGAGACACAAGTTATGTAGAAGAAACAATTAGAGAAAAATATATGGTATTCCGTCTAACATTTGCTGAATGAATGAATGACATTAATCTATGAAGGCTGAAAACAGGGTGTGTGTGAAATATGGGGATATACAGAGTGTTGTTGTGTAGTCGCTAAGTCATGTCTGACTCTTTTGTGACCCCATGGACTGTAGCCCACCAGGCTTCTCTGTCCATGGGATTTTTCCAAGCAAGAATACTTGAGTTGGGTGCCATTTCCTTCTCCAGGGATATACGGAGTGAGATGGGCCTTAATACTTCTTATCTTGATATGCAAAACTGTTACAATCTGACCCTTTACTATTCTAACTGCACATATCATAATTCTTCTACATGCATTCAGGACTTTAGTCATATTGAACTGTCCCCTCAGCCGCTACCTATGTCCCTCTGCATAAACTAGTCTTTTCCCTACAGTGCTCCCTTTCTCTTCATGCAGCTGACTCCGTCATCAGTGAGATTCTTCTCCTAGTTATCTATGCATACCTCAATCATGGCATTTATCATACTATATTATAATTGTCTGTTTCTGCCAAACCATGCCATTCTTGAGGGATTACATCTTATTGAATTTAAATCCCTAACATATTGTAGATGAAAAGAATTATTGAATGAAGGAAAAAAATCATGTTAAACTATCTCTTAAATGAAATACTGGAGAACAGATCGATGGAGAGTAAGCAGATGAGGACATTTTGAGTAGAAATAGAAAACATAACATTTGTTTAGCTGGCAGACTAGTCTAAATGAGATTGTTTTAGTGAGTACTGAGAGAGCTCTAAAGATGGAAATAATGGGGGGCTTTAATGCAAGCTGGAAATGTCCAGATTCCACATAAATTGTAATAGTCATTCTTAAGCAGGAAGATGTAGAAAAGTTTTTCAGGTTGTTTATTCTGATAGTTGTATATTTTACAGACTCCCCTTTTCAAATCTAATCTGTTCCTAAAAACATGTTGGATAGCAAATACTTGGGTAGCAGCAACGTGTGTTTTGCTATTTTATGTGACAAAAAATATTACAACCAACCCTGCAAAATTGTACCTCAATTTCCCAAAACACTTTTAAACAGCTATATAACAGTCACACAAGAATTTCAGTAAGGTATTTAAAACACCAGTTACCTAATTAAGGAAAAAAAAGCATTTATTGAGAACATTGATATGTTTGTGTGCAGTAGACAATAATACTGTTCTATATCAAATATTACTTTTTAATTTGAAAAAGCCTATTCTGTATTGTAAGTAAATAGTATAATAGTATGTTATAGGTACTAAAAATATCTAAATTTTCTGGGTTGATTGTATCCTTAGCCACCTGGCAAAAGCACAGTCTGGGACCAGTGAAGTGCTAAGCTTGAGGAGCATGGGAAGGGTAGGAGGGAGTGGGAATGTGCTGACTACAGTAAGGTGCTCTAAACCAAACAGTAGTGATCACATTAGGCTAAGAGCTGAGATATACTGCAGACTGCTCTTCACTGTCAGCCTATGTTTGTGCAGGGTACTTTTTTTGCTGGCATACATCTTCAGATTCATAAAAAATTCCTATTTAAGTATTGAATTTGGGGTAAGATATTTGGCATGTCATTATTTAAATATTTGCTTTCAGGTAGTGAAAGTTTGAATAGTGATGTAGAACCTGTTTCATTGGGTTCTTTTATTTATTATTATTTATTTATATTAATTGGAGGCTAATTACTTTACAATATTGTATTGGTTTTGCCATACTTCAACATGAATCTGCCACGGGTGTACACGTGTTCCCCATCCTGAACCCCCCTCCCACCTCCCTCCCCATACCATCCCTCTGGGTCATCCCAGTGCACCAGCCTCAAGCATCCTGTATCATGCATTGAACCTGGACTGGCAATTCATTTCATATATGATATTATACCTGTTTCAGTGCCATTCTCCCAAATCATCCCACCCTCTCCCTCTCCCACAGAGTCCAAAAGACTGTTCTCTACATCTGTGTCTCTTTTGCTGTCTCGCATACAGGGTTATCGTTACATCTTTCTAAATTCCATATATATGCGTTAGTATACTGTATTAGTGTTTTTCTTTCTGGCTTACTTCACTCTGTATAATCAGCTCCAGTTTCATCCACCTCATTAGAACTGATTCAAATGTATTCTTTTTAATGGCTGTATAATACTCCATTGTGTATATGTACCATGGCTTTCTTATCCATTCATCTGCTGATGGACATCTAGGTCGCTTCCATGTCCTGGCTATTATAAACCGTGCTGCGATGAATATTGGGGTCCATGTGTCTCTTTCAATTCTGATTTCCTCAGTGTGTATGCCCAGCAGTGGGATTGCTAAGTTGTATGGCAGTTCTATTTCCAGTTTTTTAAGGAATCTCCATACTGTTCTCCATAGTGGCTGTACTAGTTTGCATTCCCACCAACAGTGTAAGAGGGTTCCCTTTTCTCCACACCCTCTCCAGTATTTATTGCTTGTAGACTTTTGGATCACAGCCATTCTGACTGGCATGAAATGGTACCTCATTGTGGTTTTGATTTGCATTTCTCTGATAATGAGTGATGTTGAGCATCTTTTCATGTGTTTGTTAGCCATCTGTATGTCTTCTTTGGATGAATGTCTGTTTAGTTCTTTGGCCCATTTTTTGATTGGGTCATTTATTTTTCTGGAATTGAGCTGTAGGAGTTGCTTGTATATTTTTGAGATTAGTTGTTTGTCAGTTGCTATTATTTTCTCCCATTCTGAAGGCTGTCTTTTCACCTTGCTTATAGTTTCCTTTGTTGTGCAGAAGCTTTTAAGTTTAATTAGGTCCCATTTGTTTATTTTTGCTTTTATTTCCGATATTCTGGGAGGTGGGTCATAGAGGATCCTGCTGTGATGTATGTCAGAGAGTGTTTTGCCTATGTTCTCCTCTCGGAGTTTTATAGTTTCTGGTCTTACATTCAGATCTTTAATCCATTTTGAGTTTATTTTTGGGTATGGTGTTAGAAAGTGTTCTAGTTTCATTCTTTTCCAAGTGGTTGACCAGTTTTCCCAGCACCACTTGTTAAAGAGATTGTCTTTTCTCCATTGTATATTCTTGCCTCCTTTGTCAAAGATAAGGTGTCCATAGGTGCGTAGATTTATCTCTGGGCTTTCTATTTTGTTCCATTGATCTATATTTCTGTCTTTGTGCCAGTACCATAGTGTCTTGATGACTATGGCTTTGTAGTAAAGCCTGAAGTCAGGCAGGTTGATTCCTCCAGTTCCATTCTTCTTTCTCAAGATTTATTTGGCTATTTGAGGTTTTTTGTATTTCCATACAAATTGTGAAATTATTTGTTCTAGTTCTGTGAAAAATACCATTGGTAGTTTGATAGGGATTGCATTGAATCTATAGATTGCTTTGGGTTGTATACTCATTTTTACTATATTGATTCTTCTGATCCATGAACACGATATATTTCTCCATCTATTAGTGTCCTCTTTGATTTCTTTCACCAGTGTTTCATAGTTTTCTATATGTAGGTCTTTAGTTTCATTAGGTAGATATATTCCTAAGTATTTTATTCTTTTTGTTGCAATGGTGAATGGAATTGTTTCCTTAATTTCTCTATTTTCTCATTATTAGTGTATAGGAATGCAAGGGATTTCTGTGTGTTGATTTTATATCCTGCAACTTTAATATATTCATTGATTAGCTCTAGTAATCTTCGGGTGGAATCTTTAGGGTTTTCTGTGTAGAGGATCATGTCATCTGCAAACAGTGAGAGTTTTACTTCTTCTTTTCCAATTTGGACTCCTTTTATTTCTTTTTCTGCTCCGATTGCTGTGGCCAAAACTTCCAAAACTATGTTGAATAGTAGTGGTGAAAGTGGGCACCCTTGTCTTGTTCCTGACTTTAGGGGAAATGCTTTCAAAATGAAGTGAAGTAGATGATCTTTGTTGTAGACTGAGGTTTTTTGATTTGCTAAATCTTGTTATTCTTAGTATATTAAAAAAATGGAGAGTTCTTTCTTGCATCAGTATTTTTTTAAATGTCTTTTCTGATTCTTCTTTCATTAAAGTCAAAAACACTAAAAAACTATAGTATGGACTTTGTGAAAGTCCAACTTGGGTTTGAATTCTGGTTTAATGTTTGTTAGCTGTAGACCCTTGGGCAAATAGTTCAACTGTTATGAGGCTATTCTATAAAATAGAGACTATCTCATAGTTTGTTGTAAGAGTTAATTTGAACAGTGAAGAAGGTATGCTACTACAGTACTTATTATAGTGATAAATACCTAGTACTCAAATATTATTTTTTTGTAAAACTAAAAACATAAGACATTTAAAGTCTAAGTACATGTGAAACTTTTCTTTTGGATTGTACCCTATTGATACATCTTCATTTAACTTTAGTAAAAGTAATATATTGGGTTTTTATAGTTAAAAATTTTTTTTCTCTATTCATCTGAGCCATTACCTACCCCTCCCCCAAATTATTTTGTCTTTATACTGTAACAAAGTATTTGTAAAAGGAACATGAGTTCTGTGATAACCATAGCAGTTTTGTTTATTGTTGTGAATATTCCCCAAGCTGGTGACAACCCAATGTTTATCAGTATGTGATTGGAAAAATAATTTGTGAATATTTATACAGCATAATAGTATTTAGCAATAGAAAGAGCTAACCATGGAATGACTTATTCACAAAACTTCATGGTGAGTCTCAGAATTATCCTCCTGAGCAAATAAAACCTGATACTAAAACAATACTATATGATTCCATTTATATAAAACTCTAGAAAGGACAAATTAACTGAAAAAAAAATTAGCTGTTGCCTATGTCCTGGAGTAGAAGAATTATCTGGAAGGTGGTACATGAAAAGTTTTGTGGTGATAGAAATATTCTATACCTTGATTATGGTGATGGTTACAGAAGTTTGGATCTTTTAAAACTCAAAAGTTTACACTGAAAATGGGTATATTATATTGTTAGTAAATGACATTGTAGTATAAATTATATGATTTATATAGTTTACTGGAATGTAAACTGTGAGAAAGCATAGATTTTTTTTGTTGTTGTTGTTCATTGTGATGTATCCCTACTTCCTAGAATGGTCCTTTTGTGTATTTGATGAGTGAATTGATAAATCTGATAGACATTTAAATTCAATAAGCTATGAGCATTTCCTTTTCAGTATTTTTTCCTACAGTCTTTTTTCCACTTGTTAGTCTTGTCTGTTTTTCATATAATAATGTATTAGTTCATATTTTCCAAGAACTTCTATGAATAAAAGGATCCAACTCCACTAAAAATCTTCTTGACCTATTCAAAGTAAAGGAAAATTTATATCAGTATATTTTTATCAATGATTTAGAAAGAAGAAATTATGATATTCCTAAATACATGTATGTGGGGCTTCCCTGGTGGCTCAGAGGTTAAAGCATCTGCCTGGAACGCGGGAGACCCGGGTTAGATCCCTGGGTCGGGAAGATCCCCTGGAGAAGGAAATGGCAACCCACTCCAGTACTCTCGCCTGGAGAATCCCATGGAGAGAGGAGCCTGGTAGGCTACAGTCCATGGGGTCACAAAGAGTCGGACATGACTGAGCGACATCACTTTCACTTTCACTTTAAATACCTATGTAAAAGGAGTTCTTGTCACCAGGATTAAAATCCACAGAAGACTCTCATTCTCTGATATGAGAACTTTGCAACCATGTATTTAGTCATGCTCCCAAAGCTTCCCTGGTAGCTCAGACAATAAAGACGTCTTCTTGCAATGCAGGAGACCAGGCTTTGATCCCTGAGTCGGGAAGATGTCTTGGAGAAGGGAATGGCAACCCACTCCAGTATTCTTGCCTGGGGAATTCCATGGACAGAGGAGCCTGGTGGGTTATAGTTCAGGCGGTTGCAAAGAGTTAGACACAACTGAGTGACTAACACTCTAACTTTCTCAGAGCTAAGGGGACCTAGTAGAGGGCAACAGCCTTGAGAGCCAAGGCAAAGATATAAATGTGGTCAAGGAAGCATCTAAAATGTAGATAAGGAAGACAGGGAAAATTCAAAGGTAGCTGATTATTAGGTCTAAAGAATGGGGTTAGATTATAGGTAGGAAAGTGAGGGAACAGCTCAGAGTCTGGGAAGGTCAATATTAGATTGGTAAAATAGTAAGAGATGGTTTAGGCAGAGAGAGCAGAACACAAATAGTGTGAACATGTTGATGCCCATATTTGTGCATGGTTGGCTGTGTGTTTTAAAGATGAACATAATGTCTTAAATGCTAGATTACATATTACTCCACTGAACTTGGACTTCACCTTCTTTTTTCAAAAGCACAAACTCACCAGCCTGTTTTCCAATGTTTCCAACTCTGTCATTTCACCTGTAATGGGCCTCCCTTGTTGATAGCCCATTACACATGTTCTTATACCTGTATACTCCTCTGTGTGTAAAATCTCTGAGCCATGATACATCCCATCCCCTTCAGTGAGTAACTGGAAGACACTTAAGATTTTCTGGGTCTCTTGGGAATGCAAATAATTCTAAATTTACAGACTCAGCGATTTGTCTTGGAAAAATGTAGTTTGTAATTACTTCGATTTCTGTGCATCATTAGAGAATCGTCCTAGGAAAGTGAAAGGTTTCAATTCTGTCCTGATATCATAGAAGCCAAATGAAAATTTCTGCAACCCTTCTCTCCCATTAATGGCTTTCTACTGTCTGCTCCTAGAGAGTATACTTTTCTGGTCTGTAAATCCATCAAGTAATCTATTACCCTTAGTCAATTATGGCATTAATAAACCAGAATATCCGATTATAATTAAACTGGAATGCCATATACATCAGAATGGACCTTCATTCCTGGTGAACTGTTGTTGTGGGAACATTCTGTCACCACAGCCCCTGAAGCTCATGCCTTCATGATTGTGTACAGGGGGCTGTGGTGTCAGATATCAGGAGACATCTTGCGGATAATTGCAGAGTGAGAGCCACTGCAAGTTTAAGTGGGCCATTCAGAGCACCTTTGAAGAGACGTTACAGACTGCTGTCAGATCTACTCTTTTGTTCTGATCTTTCATTGCTTTGGCTGTCTGTTTCTGCTACCTTATTCTATCTATACTTTCTGTATCTACCCCACTCTAACCTTATTAATTACGTCATGCTAAACCTGCCTTTAAATTTGTTATTTTTTAATAGAGACCCTGTAGTATCCCAGTTTTTATTTTCATTTTTTGAAAAATTGCATGCGGCTTGGGCCACTAAACCATTGTGTACTTGGGAAATACAATATAATCAAACAAGAATTGAATAAAGTTTCCAGCTACTTGACTATGAGAAGTACCCAACAGTCTTAAATTTTTGCTATGGGATTTAAAAAAATCTTTATGTTGAGGTATAGTTGATTAACAGTGATGTGTTAGTTGTAGGTGTATAGCAAAATGATTCAATTATACCCATGTAAGTATCCATTCTTTTTCAAATTCTTTTCCCATTTAGGTTATTACAGAATATTGAGCTGAGTTCCCTGTGCTATACAGTATGCCCTTGTTGGTTAACTGTTTTAAATAAAGCAGCGTGTACATGTCAATCCCGGACTCCCAATCTATGCTCTCCCCGACCCTTTCTTCCTGGAAGCCATGAATTAATTCTTTAAGTCTGTGAGTGTTTCTGTTTTGTAAATAAGTTCACTTTTATAATTGTTTTTTAGATTCTGCATTTAAGTGATACCATATGATATTTCCACTCCAGTACTCTTGCCTGGAAAATCCCATGGACGGAAGGCCTGGTGGGCTGCAGTCCATGGGGTTGCTAAGAGTCAGACACAACTGAGTGACTTCACTTTCACTTTTCACTTTCGTGCATTGGAGAAGGAAATGGCAACCCACTCCAGTGTTCTTGCCTGGAGAATCTCAGGGACGGGGGAGCCTGGTGGGCTGCCGTCTATGGGGTCGCACAGAGTCAGACACGACTGAAGCGACTTAGCAGCAGCAGCAGCATATGATATTTGTCTTTCTCTGTCTCACTTACTTCACTTAGTATGATAATCTCCAGGTTCATCCTATGGGATATTTTTTATACTTATTCATAGATACCTTTTGCTTATATCTTGCGTTTACACTCTGTTTCATATATCCATGCTAGCTGAATAAAAGGCAAGTGAAGTTGCTATAAAACAAGGTATGGTTGTGATATAAATCAAGTAGACCTTGTTTTCAACTTTGACATGTAGAAAGAAAAAGACTATGGAGATTATGAGTTAGAGAATATGGATGTGAAATTGATTCATCTCTTATTAAATGTGGATGCTGAAAAGTAACTTAATATTTCAGTTTTTTAATATATAAAATGAGAGTTATGATAATTCCTACTTCACAGGATTACGTAAGACAAGAGATAATGTGTATGAAAACACTTATTGCATTTAAGATACTACATATATTAATTGCTGCTGTTTAAAAAAAAAATCCCTATGTACTTTTCTAATATAATGCCCTAAAATTGAGTGACAGAAGCAGCCATGTGCAATTCATCTTTGTGTACTGTTCTTGAAGATAGAAATTGTGATAGTTACTTACATCACTGCCTTCATGTGAGTAAAACTAATCTTTGCTATATTTCATAATGTGATTGTGTTATTGCTGTGTTTATAATTATACTTTGAGTTTGCCTAATTTTAAATTATTTGAATCATCCTATTCTGCTTTTTAAAAATTCACATTGATTTTTTGTATTGGATATTTTAGATTTGGTAGACTAAAAGAGACACCTTTTCTCTCTAAGAGTAGCGACTGGGGTGGTGTGTGTGTGTTTATATTTGTTGTGTGCCTGTGTTCACATATGAATTGTAACTGTTAAGGATTGCCAGGTAGTATAAGTGAAAGTCAATCATGGTTACCAATCTAGTAAACAGATTTGTTCTAAAGGGTAAATTATTCATTTGTGACTAAAGCAACAGGTTGTTTTAAATCTCAATACACATGTACACCCATGGCGGATGCATGTTGATGTATGGCAAAACCAATACAATATTGTAAAGTAAAAAAAATAAAAAATAAATCTCAATACAGAAAGTGAACTTTATAGCAATATAGTTTATAAACTATAGATATTCCTTCAAACATAAACAATTGCTTGACATTAGATAATATTTCTTATCTTACTGCTGCTACTGCTGCTAAGTCGCTTCAGTTGTGTCCGACTCTGTGTGACCCCATAGACGGAAGCCCACCAGGCTCCCCCTTCCCTGGGATTCTCCAGGCAAGAACACTGAAATGGGTTGCCATTTCCTTCTCCAATGCATGAAAGTGAAAAGTGAAAGGGAAGTCGCTCAGTCGTGTCCGACTCTTAGCGACCCCTAATATGTCTTAGCGACATATTAATAGATATGTTAATATCTATTAACATTAGATAATACATAAAATACAGTTTTATGTATATATAAATGTGTATTTTCTAAAGTATATTTTTACTTTTTGATTGTATGTATTTACCTTTTTGCCGGGGACCAGCCCCGGCTGATCCAGGGTATTCGAAGGAGAGACGGCATAGGCGAAGATCAGGAAACAATTGCTTAATTAAATGTTAATTAAGGATATAAAGAGTAATAGAATGAGGATAGCTCAGTAAAATTCAGTGAAGAAAAGAGGCTGAAATAAGGATAGCTCAGTGAGGAAATTCAGTGGAGAAAAGAGGCTGAAAATTCAGCCAGAAGGTAAGAGAAAGAACGACATGGTGAGACCAAGTTTCGGTGAACAAGGCCCGCACTTTATTTTCCAAAGTAGTTTTTATACCTTAAGTTATGCATAGAGGATAATGGGGGAAGGGGTAGAGTCTTGCAGCAAAGCAGGCTTTCTTCCTGCAAACTTATCATATGCAAAAGCTTAGGTGATTTGCATCATCTTCTGGCCCGGAGGCCTGTTAACATTTTAAGACCTTTTCTTCAGAAAACTTATTTTTCTCTAAAGGTGATTGGTCAGGAGCCACCCTCCAAAAGCATTAGATAAAGTTGCATTCCTACAGCGCAAAGGTGTGGTGGGCTATAACAAGAAAAAGAATTAACTCAAGGGTCCCAGGTTACAAACATTAAAGCTACTACTTACACCAATTATATTAATCAATACACTGCCAGGGACACAGCAGGTAAGGGATATGGAAACTTAGCAGCAAACATTGGCCCAACAAGTGAAAATCCCTTCACCAATACAATTTCTAATCAATCTTTTAACTATTCAAAAGAATCTGTGTTTACACAGTTTAGAACATCTCCTGCCTCTCACAGTTGGGAGGCTCTGAACAATCACATGTGGCCTGAAAAACCTATTCAGGCAGGCTAGAGGATTTCCAAAGCAGTTTGTAGGTTAAACACTGTCACACCCAGGAATTATTAACTGGAGCTGTAAGCTAACTCTTTTTTCAGAGAGGTAGTGGGGGACAGCCCCCCGTAAAGTCAGAGGTGTAGGTGAAAGCACAAAGCAGAAAGTAGGCAGACTCTGGTTTTGGGGGTAGATTGCTCGAGAATTTCCAGGGAGACTCCTGAGGCTTGATCCCGCCTTTGCGTATGCCAAGCCTCCTTCCTCATGACCTTTGCCAGAGGCGGAGCTCGCTCTCCGCACCTTTTATTTGTATTAATTTTTCTAAGAACCAATTTATAGCTACATTAGTTTTTCTTTATGAGTTTAGGTATAATATAATACAGATTTATTCTGAAAAACAGCTACATAAATTATGATTCTTGAGTCTTACCATAGCATCTTTAGGAAAGTAAAATGAGCATCTCTATACATTTTTTAATGGGCATATAAATATTTCATTGAAGTGGCCTCTGTAAGTGAGCATTCTTTTTGGAACCTGGAGTGAAATAATTTTATTTCAAAGCAGTTAATGAAAATATATTTTAAAAAGTAACATTATAGAGAGATTTTTATCCTATATAAATAACATATATACAACACATACAAATGTTCCTAAAGAATTTTGCTGTAAAAGAAAATGTTACCTTTTGTGTTGTATATATATAGTGTTGCTGTGTCACCATATGGAGCTATCTTGTGGGTCAGTCAGTAAAGAAATTTAGGAGGAATTAATTTCTCAAAAGTTCTAGTAGTAGTAAGTTTATTTTAAAAGGCTGAGTCTAATAAACAATAGTAGTATTTTCTAAGAATTGATAAAGGCAAGTAGTAAAGAATGAGTTTGTAAGAGAAAGTGAAAGCAGTGTCCTGGTAAGACTGATGAGTATGAAATACTCATCTTTGCTTTTCAAACCAAACCTTTTAGGTCATCAATCAGTTAAGAGTGGCAAGTAGTGACCATTAGGTGGATTCATTAACACCCTGCAGCCTGCCTGTACAGGGTGACCCACATCTGTCTTCATTAGAAGTTTTCTGGTTGCTGGTAGTGAACAGATGGGTCATTATTGCCAACACTGCCCTCTGGGGCTACCTGGAGGACATGCAAAGTCATCCTACATAGGACACATCCCTATTAACCTACTAGGATATACACAAAATATTTTGAGTAATGATGATATATTGAGATTTTTTTTTTTTAGCCAAAAGGCTGCCCATGTGGATTCATATTTGCAAACTGTTTATGCAAAAATATTATTTTGGAGGAGAGGGAAATTGCTTAAATGCATATTTAAAATATAACTATTTGAACATCTGTGAAAGCTCAGATACAGTTGAATTGTAAATTAGACATAAACTGATAAATTTTTATTCAGATTATTTGAATTTAACAATATATTGAAAAACTTCAGTAGGAACATGGTATGTAATAGACATGGTTTTATTGACAATGCTTTTATGTCTAATATTTCAAGATTTCCTTCCATTTGTTTAGTAGGGTTCAAATAAGATTATACCTTAAAGCATATGATACTAAACTGAAAATTTAAGATATTAAAAGCTTAAATACATATATTTGATCCATCTAACTGACTTAAATAAAAGCAAAATCATGTTTATAGTCTTAGAGTATGCAATTTTAGTATTGAGTTATATCTGAGACTGTTTCTTTCAGAGGCAGCAAACACTTTTGTTATGGTAGATTAATTACACTGGTTGTACTTTCCTGGGTATAAATGATGGGAAGATACTGACTGTGTACATTTATCTTTGTACCATGCTTCTTTTTTTAATCTACTGAGATGCCTTTATTCATTAATGTTCAGGGTTACCAGTAATGCAGGCTACATGTATAAACTTAGAACACTGAAAGGAAAACTATTTTATGAAATGGTTACTCTTCCCATAATACTATAATGTGGTATTTTAAATTTAGTGTTCTGAGTTTAGAAATCTGGAGGCTGGGGTCCTGGGAAATTGGAAGACAGAAATTCTATTTTTTTCCTTAAATCTGATTGGCTGGCTAGTGATGAATTTGGTTTCTTTCATGTAAGTTTTTAACAGAAAACTTTTATGAGGGCTACTACATCATGATGATTCTGATGTTAATAATAACAGTAATTGTGGGCTAGTTTTCTCTTTATATTACAGTATTCTTAGAAGATATTCTTTGCCTAAGAACCCAAATGAGAGTATACTGCAAGCACATTGCCCTACTTTTTGTTAAAAAAGTAAATGTTTTCTTCATGTTTGTTGGTTTGTTAGTTTTAGCAGTGATCCACTTGCTTTACAGTTAGGGAGAGGAAAAACCATAGATTCTTTAAGGATCACATTTGAAATGATACTCAAGCTCTGTGTCTAATGTAAAATTTATTTTATTTCAGGAAACTGCTTATATTTTTTCCCAAAGCAACAAAGACAATCAAAGAATTAGGACTGTGTTGTGAGAACTGTGTTGTGATTGCAATATCTTTTTTCCACCATGGAACTCTCACTGTGATAGTTGAAAATTATAGAAGGTTAATAGAATAACATGAAAAATTTCAGTCTTGTATATCAGTGTGGTAGGGCTGCTATAACAAATTATTATAGTGTTCAGTCAGTTCAGTTCAGTCACTCAGTCATGTCCAACTCTTTGCGACCCCATGGAATACAGCACATCAGGCTTCCCTGTCCATCACCAACTCCCGGAGCATATTCAAACTCTTTTCCATCGCATCAGTGATGCCATCCAACCATCTCATCCTCTGTCATCCCCTTCTCCTCTCACCTTCACTCTTTCCCAGGGTCAGGGTCTTTTCAAATGAGTTCTTTGCATCAGGTGGCCAAAGAATTGGAGTTTGAGCTTCAGCATTAGTCCTTCCAATGAATATTAAGGACTGATTTCCTTTAAGATGGACTGGTTAGATCTCCTTGCAGTCCAAGGGACTCTCAAGAATCTTCTCCAAAACCACAGTTGAAAAGCATCAATTCTTCCACATTCAGCTTTCTTCATCCAACTCTCCAGCTTTCTTGTCCAACTCTCACATCCATACATGACTACTGGAAAAACCATAGCTTTGATTAGACAGACCTTTGTTGGTAAAGTAATGGCTCTATTTTTTAATATGCTCTAAAAGATGATGCTATGAAAGTGCTGCACTCAATATGCCAGCAAATTTGGAAACTTAAAATGATTGGAATGAAAACTGACCTTTTCCAGTCCTGTGGAAAGGTTGTTCATACCTTTTCTTCCAAGGAGCAAGTGTCTTTTAATTTCATGGATGCAGTCACAATCTGCAGTGATTTTGGACCCTGAAAAAATTAAGTCTGTCACTGTTTCCATTGTTTCCCCATCTGTTTACCAGGAACTGATGGGACCAGATGCCAAGATCTTCATTTACTGAATGTTGAGTTTTAAGCCAACTTTTTCACTCTCCTCTTTCACTTTCATGAAGAGGCTCTTTAGTTCTTCTTCGCTTTCTGCCATCAGGGTGGTGTCATCTGCATATCTGAGGTTATTGATATTTCATCTGGCAATCTTGATTCCAGATTGTGCTTCATCCAGCCCAGCATTTTGCATGATGTACTCCGCATGTAAGTTAAATAATCAGGGTGACAATGTACAGCCTTGATGTATTCCTTTCCCTATTTGGAACCAGTCTGTTGTTCCATGTCCAGTTATAACTGTTGCTTCTTGACCTGCATACACATTTTTCAGGATGCAAGTCAGGTGATCTGGTATTCCCATCTCTTTCAGAATGTTCCACAGTTTTTTGTGTTCCACAGAGTCAAAGGCTTGGCATAGTCAATAAAGCAAAAGTAGAAGTTTTTCTGGAACTCTCTTGCTTTTTTGATGATCCAGTGGATGTTGGCAATTTGATCTCTGGTTCCTCTGCCTTTTCTACATCCAGCTGTAACATCTGGAATTTCATGGTTCACATACAGTTGAAGCCTGGCTTGGAGAATTTTGGGCATTACTTTGCTAGTGTGTGAGATGAGTGCAATTGTGTGGTAGTTTGAGCATTCTTTGGCATTGCCTTTCTTTGGGATTGGAATGAAAACTGAGCTTTTCCAGTCCTGTGGCCATTGCTGAGTTTTCCAAATTTGCTGGCATATTGAGTGCAGCACTTTCACAGCATCATCTTTCAGGATTTTAAATAGCTTAATTGGAATTCCATCACCTCTACTAGCTTTGTTTGTAGTGATGTTTCCTAAGGCCCACTTGACTTCACATTTCAGCATGTCTGGCTCTAGGTGAGTGATCACACCTTCATGGTTATCTGGATCATGAAGATCTTTTTTGTATAGTTCTGTGTATTCTTTCCAGCTCTTCTTAATATCTTCTGCTTCTGAGGACCTAAAATGGTAGGTCCATACCATTTCTGTCCTTTATTGTGCCCATTTTGCATGAAATGTTCCCTTGGTATCTCTAATTTTCTTGAAGAGATCTCTAGTCTTTCCCATTCTTTAGTTTTCCTTTATTTCTTTGCATTGATCACTGAGGAAGGTTTTCTCTTGCTATTTCTCTCTTTGCTATTCTTTGGAACTCTGCATTGAAATGGGTATCTTTCCTTTTATCCTTTGTCTTTCACTTCTTTTCTTTTCTCAGCTGTTTGTAAGGCCTTGTCAGACAGTCATTTTGCCTTTTTGCATTTCTTTTTCTTGGGGATGGTCTTAATCACTGCTTCCTGTACAGTGTCACAAACCTCTCTGTCCATAGTTCTTCAAGCACTCTGTCTATCAGGTCTAAAACCTTAACTCTATTTGTCACTTCCACTGTATAATCTTAAAGGATTTTATTTAGGTCATACCTTAAAGGTCTAGTGATTTTCCCTAATTTTCTTAAATTTAAGTCTGAATTTGGCAATAAGGAGTTCATGATCTGAGCCACAGTCAGCTCCTGGACTTGTTTTTGCTGACTGTAGAGAGCTTCCCCATCTTTGGTCACAAAGAATATAATCAGTCTCATTTTGGTATTGACTATCTGGTGATGTCCCTGTGTGGAGTCTTCTCTTGAGTTGTTGGAAGAGGGTGTTTCCTATAACCAGGGCGATCTCTTGGTAAAGCTCTGTTAGCTTTTGATCTGTTTCATTTTGTACTCCAAGGCCAAATTTGCCTGTTACTCCAGGTATTTCTTGACTTCCTACTTTTGCATTCCAGTCCCCTGTAATGAAAAGGACATCTCTTTTGGGTGTTAATTCTAGAAGGCCTTGTATGTCTTCATGGAACCATTCAACTTCGGCTTCTTCAGCATCACTGGTCAGGGCATAGACCTCGATTACTGTGCTATTGAATGGTTTGCCTTGGAAACAAACAGAGATCATTCAGTCATTTTTGAGACTGCATCCAAGTACTGCATTTTGGATTCTTTTGTTGACTATGATGGCTACTCCATTTCTTCTAAGGGATATTTGCCCACCTTAGTAGATATAATGGTTATCTGAGTTAAATTCACCCATTCCAGTCCATTTTAGTTTACTGATTCCTAAAATGTTGACGTTCACTCTTGCCATCTCCAATTTGACCACTTCCAATTTGCCTTGATTCATGGACCTAACATTCCAGGTTCCTATGCAATATTGCTCTTTACAGCATCAGACTTTACTTCTATCACCCGTCATATCCACAACATTGTTTTTGCTTTGACTCTGTCTTTTCATTCTTTCTGGAGTTATTTCTCCACTGATCTCCAGTAGTATATTGGGCACCTACCAACCTGGGGAGTTCATATTTCAGTGTCCTATCTTTTTGCCTTTTCATACAGTTCATGGGGTTCTCAAGGCAAGAATACTGAAGTGTTTTGCCATTCCCTTCTCCAGTGGACAACTTTTTGTCAGAACTCTCCACCATGACCCGTCCATCTTGGGTGGCCCTACACAGCATGGCTCATAGTTTCATTGAGCTAGACAAGGCTGTGGTCCATGTGATCAGTTTGGTTAGTTTTCTGTGATTGTGGTTTTCAGTCTGTCTGCCCTCTGATGGAGAAGGAAGAGGCTTATGGAAACTTCCTGATGGGAGAGACTGACTGAGGGGGAAACTGGATCTTTTTCTGATGGACAGGGCCATGTTCAGTAAATCTTTAATCCAATTTTCTGTTGATGGGCAGGGGTGTGTTCCCTCCCTGTTGCTTGACCTGAGGCCAAACTATGGTGGAGGTAATGAAGATAATGGCGACCTCCTTCAAAAGGTTCCGTGCATGCATTGCTGCACTCAGTGCCTCTGACTCTGGAGCAGGCCACCACCAACCCACACCTCCACTGGAAGTCTCCTGGACAGTCATGGGCATGTCTGGGTTAGTTCTTTTTGGGGTCACTGCTCCTGTCTCCTGGGTCCTGGTGTGCACATGGTTTTGTTTGTGCCCTCCTAGAGTCTGTTTCCCCAGTCCCGTGTAAGTTCTGGTGGTTCTATGGTGGGGTTAATAGTGACCTCCTCCAAGAGGGCCTATGCCATACCCAGGTCTGCTGCACCTAGAGCCCCTGTGGCAGGCCACTGCTGACCCCTACCTCCACAGGAGACACTCAGACACAGTTCTGGCTCAGTCTCTGTGGGCTGGGCATGCATTTTGTGCCCTTCCCAGTTATGAGTGGCTCAGGTGACCAGGTGCTTGGTGAGCACTGTCCCATTTGGGCCGTGCATCTTAATCACCTCCCTTGTCCTGGCTGCTTGGTTTCCTGGGTATGCTGTGAGAGCACCATCTCAGGTTTGCCATATGTCTCCTCTGGAGAGCTGATCTCAGGCTGCGACCCTCCTGGCAGATGTCAACCATCCAGGATCTCAGTAAGACATGGTTAGCAGCTGGAAACCTGCTCACAGTTTGGTGAAAGATGCAGTCTCTGGGGCTGAGATTGTAGTAGCCCCTTGCCTTCTGGCTCTGGCTCTGGCTGTGGCAAGCCTGCCTCTCTGCCTCTGGGTGGGGAGGGGCCGGTACACAGCTGGCTAGCTCTCCTTTGGTATTCGTTCAATCTGCTGTTCTGTGGGCAGGCCAGGCTTCTCGTTAGGTTGTTAGGTTAGAGCCTTTCGTGGGAAAGTTCTCTTTTCCGCAGTTGTGGTTAGACGTGTTGGTGGCTTAAAAAGCACAAATTTATTTTTTCATGAGCCTGGAGGCTGAAGTCCAAGATTAAAGTGTTGGCACGTTTAGTTTCTTCTTTTGGCTCTGTCCTTGGCTTACAGTTGTTCATCTTCTGGCTGTTTTTTTTTTTTTTTTCCCATGGCCTTTCTTTACATGGCCTGGTATCTCTTCCTCTTCTTATAAGGACACAAATCCTAGTTGATCACGGCACCACCTTTACCCTTATGACCTCATTTAACATTAGTTGCCTCTTTAAAGGCCCTATGTAAATACAGTCACACTAGGGGAGGAGGTTAGGGCTTCCATATGTGAATTTGGGGGACATACAATTCAATTCATATCATCCTGCAAGAGTAGGAATATTTCATATTGGTGAATTTTGGTTTTGGATTTAATTTTATTATATTTTATTGCTACACTTAGGAATTTAGGATTTATCAGTGCAACTTGTAAATTAATTTTTTACTGTAGCTGACTCTTCAGCAACTCAGAGATTGGGGTGCTAACCCTGCCTACTGTAAAAAATCTGTATAACTTCTATGTGGTTCTCTATATACATAGTTCCTCTGTATTCACTTCACAGTTGCCATTTATAGATTCAGCCAAACTCAGATCATGTAATACTGCAGTATTTATTGTTAAAAAATCTGTAGGTTCACCCTTGCAGTGTATAGCTGTGATGTTCATGGGTCACCTGTATTTTTACAGGTGTGATATTTTACATGTGTGATATTTTAAAAAGTAGTTCTATATATGTAGGAACAATTTTTTGTTTGATCATTTTCTCTCTTAATTTATCATTTAGGTTGTAGGTCACTCAAAGTCTTTGGCCTCAGGACCTCTTTGCACTCTTAAAATATTGAGGACCCTAAAGATCTTTTATTTATGTGGATTGTGTCTACTGACACTTGTATTAGAAACTGAAACTAAGAAACATTTAAAATATAAGAATATATGTGCTTATGAGAGAGCAGGAGTAAAATAGGCAAATAAAGCCTTAGTATTTTCTAGAGACTGAATGTGCCTCTCCAAAATTCATATGTTGAAAACTTATCCTTAATATGATGGTATTTGGAGGGGAGCCTTTGGGAGGTGATGAGGGCATGAGGGGAAAAGCCCTCACAAGTCATGAATATGATTAGTGCTTTTATAAAAAAGACTCCAGAGATCCCCCTTACTCCTTCTACCATGTGTGGACACAGTTTGAAGATAACTGTCTGTGATCAGGAAGCTGGTGCTCACCAGACATCGATCTTTTGACTTCTTGGCCTCAGAAAATGTAAGAAATAAATTTCAGTTGTTTAAGTTATCCAGTTAATAGTAAAAATTACTATTAACTGGATAACTTAAACACCCTGCTTATTTAACTTCTATGCAGAGTACATCATGAGAAATGCTGGGCTGGAAAAAGCACAGCTGGAATCAAGATTTCCGGGAGAAATATCAAGAACCTCAGATATGCAGATGACACCACCCTTATGGCAGAAAGTGAAGAGGAACTAAAAAGCCTCTTGATGAAAGTGAAAGAGGAGAGTGAAAATGTTGGCTTAAAGCTCAGCATTCAGAAAACTAAGATCGTGGCATCTGGTCCCATCACTTCATGGGAAATAGATGGGGAAACAGTGGAAACAGTGTCAGACTTTATTTTTTTGGGCTCCAAAATCACTGCAGATGGTGATTGCAGCCATGAAATTAAAAGACGCTTACTCCTTGGAAGGAAAGTTATGACCAACCTAGATAGCATATTCAAAAGCAAAGACATTACTTTGCCAACAAAGGTCCGTCTAGTCAAGGCTATGGTTTTTCATGTGGTCATGTATGGATGTGAGAGTTGGACTGTGAAGAAAGCTGAGTGCCGAAGAATTGATGCTTTTGAACTGTGGTGTTGGAGAAGACTCTTGAGAGTCCCTTGGACTGCAAGGAGATCCAACCAGTCCATTCTAAAGGACATCAGTCCTTTAGAAGGAAGGACTGATGGAAGGACTGATGTTGAAGCTGAAACTCCAGTACTTTGGCCACCTAATGCAAAGAGTTGACTCATTGGAAAGGACTCTGATGCTGGGAGAGATTGGTGGCAGGAGGAGAAGGGAACGACGGAGGATGAGATGGCTGGATGGCATCACCGACTTGATGCACATGAGTTTGGATGAGCTCCGGGTGTTGGTGATGGACAGAGAGGCCTGGCGTGCTGCAATTCATGGGGTTGCAGAGTCCGACATGACTGAGCGACTGAACTGAACTGAACTGAACTGAGCCTCCATGGACTAAGGCAGTTTTTCTATAAAATTAATTTTGATGCTGAAGATTCTCTGAAAGGAAATCAAGGACTCCCCAGGGGTCACTGGAACAAACTTTGAAAACTGTGACTATAGGATCTTTGATGTTATAAATAGCATCATTTTGTTATTGGTGATTAAATGCCAAAATTTAATGTTAATGGTTAGTAGTAAACATTCTATTACTATGTGTATTATTACATTGTATTTTAATATATATGTAACTAATACAACTGTTTTTTAGTTAATAAAGTACAAGTTAATCTTTAAACATATAGTGAAACTTAAATTGGGAATGAGAATAGGTTTTCTAACTAAACCTGTTAAAATTATAGCGACCTTTAGAGATATTGCTGGCATTTGAAACTCTTATACAGAATGTCCTAGAATGTTATACTGTCAGCGGTGAACTTGAGGATTGACTAGTTTGAAATGGCAGTCTTAGGCAAAGCAGTAAACTTTGAAATACCCATAATTGCTCTTAATGTCAAAAATGACACATGGCCAGGGGGAACTTCCCAAGATGGCAGAGTAGAAATATTCTGAGCTCATATACTGTCTCAGACACACTAAAATTATAACTACTTATTATAGAACAACTGTTGATGAAAAAGCCTGGAACCTATCAGTAAAGAAACTGAAAATATAAAGAAGGAACAACAGTGAGATGGGTAGAAGGCATGCCGTTGAGGTATAGTCAAGATCTATACCCCTGGGTGGGTGACCCACAAATGGAGAATAATTAAAATCACATAAGTTCAAGGAGGAAGGGTTCTGGCTCTACATTGGGCTTCCCAGCCCCAAGTTTCTGCACTGGGAAGACAAGACCCTGGAATGTTTGGCTTTGAAGGCCAGTAGGGATTCCTGGGTGGCTCAGTGGTAGAATCCATCTGCCAATGCAGAAGATGTGGGTTCAGTGCCTGGGTTGGGAAGATCCCTGGAGGAGGCAATGGCAACCCACTCCAGTATTCTAGCCTGGGCAATTGCATGGACAGAGGGGCCTCGTGGGCTACACACTGTCCATGGGGTCTTGAAAGAATCAGATACAGCTTAACACCTAAACAACAACAACATGAACTTACTTTCCAGGATCTTGATGGTTGGGGGAAATAGAGACTCCACTCTTAAAGGACACACACAAGATACCACATGCTCCAGGACTCAGAGCAAAAGCAATGATTTGAAAGGAGCCTGGGTCAGACCTACCAGCTAACCTTGGACAGTCCTATATAGAGAGGCAGTAGGCAACTGCAGCTCACCTTGGGGCCATATAGACACTGGCAGCAGCCCATTTGGGGAAGCTCATTCTACTATGTGGATGCTGGTGCTGGCAATCACCATTGTAGAATCTTCCCTCTAGCTTATTAACCTCAGTACCTAACCCTATTCTCACACAACATCCCAACCTAGTAGGCACCAGTACTGGGATACATTAGGCCAAGCAACTAACTGGGCAGGGACAGTCCCACCAAGCAGAGAGGCAGCCAGTCTCAAGACTCACTGAGCCTGCAGCCACACTTAAACACGGCCCTGCCCACAAAAGGTCCCAGGATTTTATAGTCAGCCTAGCAAAGGAAAAAAAAAAAATAAAGGAAAAGCATCACAGGGAGGAGAGGTAATCAGAATTTTGAGAGTTTAAATAGAGGAATTTGAGCTAGTCATGGAGATCAAGAAAGGAAGACTCAGCTTTAGAAGTGAGGTTAGAGGAGAGATCTGAAGAACATGACTTGGAAGAGGGTTCAGAAAAGGACATTCTAGGCAGAGAGAGCATCAGAGACCCTGAGGTGGCAAGGGGGAGTGGATGTCCAAGGAGCACAGCCTGGATGTTTCTGGACATATATACTCATAAGGAAATATGCGAAAGATTATTAATTACTTTGTGAAATGGTTACCTTATTGTGGAATTATGGTTAAGATTCAATATGCCAGCAAATTTGGAAAACTCAGCAGTGGCCAGAGGACTGGAAAAGGGCAGTTTTCATTCCAATCCCAAAGAAAGGCAATGCCAAAGAATGCTCAAACTACCGCACAATTGCACTCATCTCACACGCTAGTAAAGTAATGCTCAAAATTCTCCAGTCCAGGCTTCAGCAGTATGTGAGCCGTGAACTTCCAGATGTTCAAGCTGGTTTTAGAAAAGGCAGAGGAACCAGAGACCAAATTGCCAACATCTGCTGGATCATGGAAAAAGCAAGAGAGTTCCAGAAAAACATCTATTTCTGCTTTATTGACTATGCCAAAGCCTTTGACTGTGTGGATCACAATAAACTGTGGAAAATTCTGAAAGAGATGGGAATACCAGACCACCTAACCTGCCTCTTGAGAAATGTGTATGCAGGTCAGGGAGCAACAGTTAGAACTGGACATGGAACAACAGACTGGTTCCAAATAGGAAAAGGAGTACGTCAAGGCTGTATATTGTCACCCTGCTTATTTAACTTCTATACAGAGTACATCATGAGAAACGCTGGGCTGGAAGAAGTGCAAGCAGGAATCAAGATTGCCAGGAGAAATATCAATAACCTCAGATATGCAGATGCAATGACCCTTATGGCAGAAAGTGAAGAGGAACTAAAAAGCCTCTTGATGAAAGTGAAAGAGGAGAGTGAAAAAGTTGGCTTAAAGCTCAACATTCAGAAAACGAAATCATGGCATCTGGTCCCATCGCTTCATGGGAAATAGATGGGGAAACAGTGGAAACAGTGTCAGACTATTTTTGGGGGCTCCAAAATCACTGCAGATGGTGACTGCAGCCAGGAAATTAAAAGACGCTTACTCCTTGGAAGGAAAGTTATGACCAACCTATAGCATATTCAAAAGCAGAGACATTATTTTGCCAACAAAGGTCCATCTAGTCAAGGCTATGGTTTTTCCAGTGGTCATGTATGGATGTGAGAGTCGGACTGTGAAGAAAACTGAGTGCCAGAGAATTGATGCTTTTGAACTGTGGTGCTGGAGAAGACTCTTGAGAGTCCCATGGACTGCAAGGAGATCCAACCAGTCCTTCTAAAGGAGATCAGTCCTGGGTGTTCTTTGGAAGGAATGATGCTAAAGCTGAAACTCCAGTACTTTGGCCACCTCATGCGAAGACTTGACTCATTGGAAAAGACTCTGATGCTGGGAGGGATTGTGGGCAGGAGGAAAAGGGGACGACGGAGGATGAGATGGCTGGATGGCATCATGGACTCGATGGATGTGAGTTTGAGTGAACTCCGGGAGTTGGTGATGGACAGGGAGGCCTGGCGTGCTACCATTCATGGGGTTGCAAAGAGTCAGACACCATTGAGCGACTGAACTGAACTGAACTTAGTGGTTCAGATGGTAGAGAATCCACCTGCAATATGGGAGACCTGGTTTGATCCCTGGGTTGGGAAGATCCCCTGGAGAAGGGAATGGCAATCCACTCCAGTATTTTTTTCCTGGAGAATTCCATGGACAGAGGAGCCTGGTGGGCTATAGTTCATGGGATTGCAAAGAGTTGGACATGACTGAGTGATTAATACTTTAACTTTTCTTTAAATGATCTAGGCTTTTTACATCATATCATCAGGAAAACTGTTTACCAGAGAAGTGAAAAATGTAATAACTACTTGTATATTCTTCTGACTTCAGTAATAAATGGCACGTAGGATTTTGGATTTTGATAGGAAAAAAATACATTGTAGGCTTAGGAAAAGAAGAACTCTTTTTCAAAATATGCTTGCTAATAAAGCATAATATTAGCAAGGCTTCAACCCCACAGTCTAAAATGAAAGATATAAGTCTATCAGGAAACCCCTTTTGTTTCAGTGCTCATTGTTGAAAACTTTTCAAAAATATATAAGCCCTCTCCTTCATTTCTTTTAACTTTATATCTAAGTGGTATAGTACAGGTAGGGAGTATATGGATATTGGTACTTTTAAGATATAAAGTAATATGTTAAATGTAGTTTTTATATTAATACTGCTTTCCTCTTGTGCTCTAAAAACTTCATAAAGCAGCAGAATCTTTTATATTTTTGGGTGAAAGACAATGAAGACACTGACTTACAGACTGTTTGGTGTCCAGATGTATAATAAGCAATACCATTCAAATGGTTGGGCTTCCTTGGTAGCTCAGTGGTAAAGAATCTACCTGCCAATGAAGGAGATACCGGTTTGAACTCCGGTCAGGAAGATCTCCTGGGGAGGGAAATGGCAACCCACTCCAGTATTCTTGCCTGAGAAATCCCATGCACAGAGGAGCCTGGCAGGCTACAGTCCATAGGGTCTCAAAGAGTTAGACATGACTTAGTAACTAAACAATAACATTCAAAAGGTTAAATCTTTTAATTATTTATTTTTAATAGTTAAATCACTACATTGGCTGATTGGATTTGAAATTTTCTTTGTAATTGAATATTATGGGAGTTATTTCAGAAATATAAACCTGAAAATTTATTTCAGATCAGTGTTTTATTTTTTTTTTTAGTATTTTCATTATGGAATTCAGAAAGCACTTGTCTGAGATACAGTTGTAGGTTGCTTTCTGAAAAAAGCCCATCTTACTCTGCTGATAACCAAATGAGCATTTTTAATCTTCTTTTTATAAGTATTTTTATTTGAGAAGAATGTTTGGCTCAGTGAACTCGATTGATTGCTTAGATTCCTAAAAAGAAGAAGCAATAAGGAAAAAACATTTCCGTAATGTTTTGCTGTAATTGATGGGCCCGTATTTGAATTTTGAGCCTTTTGACATCTGTAAATGCTGAACTAAAAAAAAGAATGAAATTTCTTCATATTTCTGAATATGTATTATACATTTGATAAAAAGGACCATAACTGATATTGATTGTCAGAAAAAATAAACTTGTGAATAAATAAAGCAGTCACTTGTATAGTTACAGGTAGAGAGACTAAATTAGGCAATTTGAGTACTGGTTATTCACTTAATAGTGAAGGTGATTTATGGATATTACATATTCCTGATTTATGAATGGTAACAATAATAGTTGGTCTAGTAGAAAGGGAATATATTTGCAGCCATTTCTGATGTCTTTTATCAGTATTTCTACAGATGAAGATATATTTTCTTGTTAGCTTATGGTAAAAGAATGTGACAAAAATACTTTCCAAATGGAATAAATATTAAAGTGTGGCTTTCTCTTTAAATTTTGACAGGTTATGTATTAAGACATACTGTATATCCATACTCAATTTGCCTTTTGTGAGAGTCAGGTTAGATCACATTTTTCACTAAATGTGTAATTTAAAAAATTGTTAGTCACTGAATTCATTTAAATATTAAGTAGATAATATATTTGATTATATTATAAACCATATATTTTTGGTATATTAAACAGGCTTCCTTCAGCTTTGATATATATATATGTATACATATATATATACATATATATATAAAATGAAATAAGTTGCTAAAGACTCTGAGGCATCAATCTTTCAGTTGTATTTAAGTCATAGCATAATCCAGTAGAAAACATTAAATGAAATATACATCAACCTCTACTCATGAAACACACTATAATACAGTACTTTACTGAACTGCAGATGGATATCCAAACTAAAATGTGGATAAATGTATTTGCAAATTTACTAATTCTGATACAGTTGTAGTTGTAAAAATACACAGCTTAAACATGCAGTGTAATAGTATAAGTCAATGTCATAACTAATACTGGTCATCTTAGTGCATCTGTATTCAAGCTCTGTTGTCTTATATTAAGTAGCAGAAATTGCCTAGATATTGGGGCAGTTATTTAGGCAGAGCAGCTCTGTGTTGTTTAAATGAAAGCTTGGTGGCAAGTGAGTCTCTGATTTGTCTGCTTTGTTGGAATATTCAAATATGTGTTTGTTTACTTTGTGTACTCCTTAAAGGTATTTAAGGACTCCTTAAAGGACTTCCCTGGTGGCTCAGACGGTAACGCGTCTGCCTGCAATGCAGGAGACCTGGGTTTGGTCCCTGGGTTGGGAAGATCCCCTGGAGAAGGAAATGGCAACCCACTCCAGTACTATGGCCTGGAAAATCCCATGAACAGAGGAACCTGGTAGGCTACAGTCCATGGGGTCGCAAAGAGTAGGGCACGACTGAGCGACTTCACTTCTAAAGGTTTTTTACTTTTCTTGGTAGGTGTATCAGGTGACAGTAAACAGAGCTCAGTTTGTCTTAAATAGAAAAGGAATTTATTGGTACATTTTAGAGTAGGTCTACCCTGGGTCCAGTTTAAGGCTGTTTAAAGGCTCCAGTGATGTCACCGGGGCCTGATTTATCTGTCTCGATTATGAGAACCTCCTGTTTTGTACTTCTTTTGTTTATAGATGGGATTTTTCCTAATAGTCAAATGGAGGTTATTGCACTGAATAGCCTCACAGTCCCTTGTTCAAGTATAGTGAAAGAGTTATCTCTGCTTCTGGATAATTTGAACAAAAGTCCATTTTGAACAATTTATTGGTTTGTGATGTTTATTTGTCATGTATTAAATTCCTGTATTCATTAGGGTCAGTTTCTGGGCTATTTAGATTGCTCAAACAGCTAATATAGGATAGGAATATTGCAAAAGAAATCTTTTTTTATTTTATTAGAACTTCTATCTTTGAAATGAGTGCTATTTTAGAGAATGGATGTGATAGCTTTTTGTAATATGATTGGAGAATTGTTGTAACAATTGTAACATCATTATAACAATGATGTTTACAAGAGTTGTACCTTTTTGGCACATATGAAACATTTTAAAGTGAGAAAAACACTTCTAACTAGCTGTAAGTGACATAGAAAAATATTTTATTTAAAATAGTTATCCAGTAAATGGATTCCTTGCAAAACTCTTTTTCTAAATTCTAAGAGATTTATAAATAATTCTCTTAAATAATTCTTAGCTCTTCATACAAGATGTATGATCTTGCCATTGAAATGGTAATTTGGCTCCTGGCTTTGTTAGCATTATTTTTGGTTTGCTATTTTGCTGCCTTGGACAGGAATTGTACGACAGTGTTAAATGATAATGGTGGTGTCTGATATTTGGCATCCTATCCTGCTTTTAGTGGGAATGACTTTAGTGTATTTAGTGCTTATTTTTGATGTTAATTGGAGAAGGCAATGGCACCCTAGTGTCTGCCTACAATGCGGGAGACCTGGGTTCAATCCCTGGGTCAGGAAGATCTCCTGGAGAAGGAAATGGCAACCCACTCCAGTATTCTTGCTTGAAAAATCCCATGGACGGAGGATCCTGGCAGGCTACAGTCCATGGAGTCACAAAGAGTCGGACACGACTGAGCGACTTCACTTTCACTTTGGCTATCTAATGAAGTCACCATGTGAAGGATCTCACTAAACATACGGAGAGCTTTTCTTATGTTAATAAAAGTGAAGTAGCTCAGTCGTGTCCAACTCTTTGCAATCCCATGGACTGTAGCCTACCAGGCTCCTCCATCCATGGGATTCTCCAGGCAAGAATACTGGAGTGGGTTGCCATTTCCTTCTCCAGGGGATCTTCCTGACCCAGGGATTGAACCAGAGTCTCCCGCATTGCAGGCAGACGCTTTAACCTCTGAGCCACCAGGGAAGCCCTATGTTAATAAAGCTATCTTTAATTTTTGAGTGATGGTAGGCGATTCTCATAAAATGCTGTTGAATTAATTTTGCAAATATGCAGCTGACTCACAGAACATCTCCTTGGTTAATGCTTTCCCAGTAGAGACTGCCCCTTATTTATGAGTACAGTAATGTCATAGAATGTGCATCCTCTATACCCAACACAAACATTTTAACAAAATGATATGCAGAGAAAGTTCCTAGGTATATTCTAAATGCAACTTTGGTAGAATATGAAATTCAACTGTAGATGTTTTATGAATATATAGAAATTGTCAGCAAAGATTTCACTGTTGCTGGAATAAGATAATATTAAAACATTCAAAGCAACTGTTTGTTAATAGCTATGTGAATTGTTTATCAGGAAGCTATGTTTTAACATTTTATATCTTACAATAGTTTGGTGAATATATAGATTTTTTATAGGGTTTTAGTTATTACATAAAAAATTGTTAGAGGTTTTAGTTGATGTAGGTTGTATCTGACTCTTCGTGACCCCATGGACTGCAGCACACCAGGCTCCTTTGTCCATGGAATTTTCCAGGCAAGAATACTGGAGTGGGTTACCATTTCCTACTTCAGGGAGGGTGATGTATAATGCATTATCATTATTATTTTAGCACAGAACATCTAAGTTTTAGGAAGGAATGATGTTATGCACTTGATGCCTATGTTTAATTTGGATTTTTATACCTTTGAGATTGTCTATAGCAATGGCACCCTACTCCAGTACTTTTGCCTGGAAAGTCCCGTGGATGGAGGAGCCTGGTAGGCTGCAGTCCATGGGGTCTCTGGGGGTTGGGCACAACTGAGCGACTTCGCTTTCACTTTTCACTTTCATGCATTGGAGAGGGAGGTGGCACCCAGCTCCAGTGTTCTTGCCTGGAGAATCCCATGGACGGAGGAGCCTGGTGGGCTGCCATCTAGGGGGTTGCACAGAGTCGGACACGACTGAAGCGATGTAGCAGCAGCGGCAGCAGCAGCATAGTAATAATAGCAAATATGTCAGATTATGATGCCAGAATTATTTATTTCATAAAATAAATGTGTGTAATTTAATCTTGACATTTTAAGGAACTAGGTGACGCATTTTCCTATCCTGAATCATTTTTGAGTTATTAATTAACTTTTATAATTCAACTTTTATAATTTTCTGTTCAACCATCTTTTCCTACTGAATTTTGAATCAATTATCTTGGGGTTTTGCTGTGGTTAGCAGTGGCTAGGCTGAGGGGTCCCACATGCTGGTACAGTTTGAAACTCATGCTAAGACTGAAGAAGGGATCATCCAGGTCTTCTTATCAGCTTGCTCAGATGTAGGCAGAAGGGAAAAAAGAAATGGTGAGGCTTTAAAAGATGTCAGCAGTCAAACATCAAAAAATAGAGTCAAATTTTTCATCTTAGTGGAGTTTACAAGAAAGAATACAATAATAAATGATAGAGTATTTTTTTACACTTGAGGAGTGAAGCAGTTGATTTTAGATGGTTCTACAGAAGCCAGGTGGCGCTAGTGGTAAAGAACCTGCCTGCCAATGCAGGCGACATAAGAGATGTGGGTTCCATCCCTGGGTCAGGAAGATCTTGTGGAGGAGACTATGGCAACCCGCTCCAGTATTCTTGCCTAGGGTATCCCAGACAAGAATCCCTCTGTCCCCTCCCAGGACAGAGGGGCCTGACAGGCTTCAGTCCATAGGGCCGCAAAGAGTGGGACACGACTGAAGTGGCTTAGCGTGCACACGCACCCATGGAAGCCATAGTCACCTTGCAGCTCTTTATGATTGTGTGTCTGGCCTACAACTTAGCTGCAAGCAGATTTTGATAGTAGCTGCATTTCTCCATGCTGGATGGATTACCAATCTTTGTTCTTGAGAGAATGATTCCAATGTATACAGAATTTAATTTTTAAAATTTCTGTGGAGAATGAAAATTTGAAACCCATCATTGGTTGGAAACTTTAGCTACGTTCAAGGTAAGATAAGGACCATTATTTGATGTGGTACAAATTTGAATTGATTGCAAATGAGACATGGAAATCAGAATTAATTTATTTTATCATGGCATTAAGTGTAAATCGTTTAAATTCATATGAAAGGAAAAGGCTTTGGGTTATAATAAATAAATTAAAATACTGCTTTTTAGAGGCATACACACACAAAGGTATGTAATGGCTATAAAAGAAAGAATGGACAAGGATATATCAGGAAAGCAGAAATAGAAAATAAAATGAGTGACTATATTCATTTCCTATAAAATATAATTCAAGGCAAAAACATTCAAGATGATCTTGAAGCAAAGGCAGCTTTCTCTCTGTGCCTGAATCAGCAGTAGGAAGTGCCACCTGCAACAGAGATTTGCAATTATATATGTAGTAGAAGTAGAACTACCTCTCTGCAAGAATAGCAGGATTGTTTTTCCAATTTGAAGCACATCTTCCTTTAGTGTTTGGCTTATAACCTGTTAAGTTGGTGGAAGTATTCAATTAGGTAAATACTATAGGTAAAGAGAAAGAATCAGCCTTTTCTTCAGACAGATATATCCATTTGTTGGCTTTAGTCCTATTCATAACTGCTCACAGGTTTTCAAAAAATTTCACATCATTATTTCTCTTATTATCAACTTTATGTACAAAATGACATCTTTTTATTCTACCCATGAATGCAGAAAATTTAAGGGAATTTTATTGACAATGTATTTGGTTGGAGTACTTGTAAAATGGCAATCTGTAGCAGCTATGTTTAATAGGGTTTTAAAAACATTTTTACTTGAAGGGACGATTACATGTTAGGATATAACATTTCCTATCTCTCTTACTTTTTTTTTTTGAGATACATCTCTCAGTGGACAAGGAAAGATATGTGTAGATGAATGGTGAGAGATGGGGTGGAATAGTACTCTGGGTATCTCATGCTACAGCATAGACCCAGTGGAAGGATTATTATCCACAATTTTAGTTCATGATTTTTAACAAGAGAGCATCATAGGAGAGTATTGAAGTCATCCTTCTCTTTCAGGTTTGCTCTGTCTACCCTGAAACTTGTGGAAATTCCTGTTAGATTCTAATGATATGTTTTCTCTGAATCCCACTACTCAATGATGATTTTATTTTTCCTTAAAAAAGTCTACTTGAAAAGTATTATTGTTTATGAAGTCCTTGGTAACTTTATTAAGACTAGTAGGTAGGTATAGTTCCTCCCCCCTGCCATGAATTGTTTGCTTAGATGTTCAAAATTAAACGGTTGTGTATACTTTTATAATGGTGAAGGAAATGGCAACCCACTCCAGTGTTCTTGCCTAGAGAATCCCAGGGATGGGGGAGCCTGATGGGCTGCCGTCTATGGGGTCTCACAGAGTTGGACACGACTGAAGTGGCTTAGCAGTAGTAGCTCAGTATTTAATGGAAGGAACAGTTGTTCTTTAATTCAGGGTACTCAATACGGAAAACGATACTGTTATCTCTGCTCTTTAGTTTTTTAAAAATTCATTCAGAAGAGAAACAAATACATTTAATTGGGAAAGAGTTTTTATTGGGAAAGAGTTCCTCATAGGAAGATTATTGAGTGATAACTTCTTAAATATATAATTTTCACATGTACTGTTCCCTACTAAATGGAGTATTTCATATGAGATTCAGGTTATGTGTTGTGAAAAAGCACTGCTTAAAGTCTGGAGGCAACTGTGAGAAATATACTTTGGAGCAGTTTTGACAAAACAACCAATCCTGTTTTATATGAAATGACTTTTTTCCATAATTTGAATTTCATATGCACATCAGTTACCCACATCTAGTTGATGAAAGATTTTTACTGTATTTTCTACAAAGCCATTTCCATTTGGGTTTTCTTCTTTATGGAGGACTTTGTGGCCCCACAGTTCACATATTTCTTTAGCAAGCAAAGGGGTGCAAGTAAGGTGAGACTGGTGGTGGTGGCATTACCTGTTTAGCCACTTGTCATCCTCAGCAGGTAACATGAGCGCTGGTGTCTGTTCACCTGAACCATACCACTGCCATAGTGGGCCGTCTGATCCCTTTCAAATATTCATTGTGACAAACTGAGACATCTGGTAACTCTTATCTAGGACATGCCTTGAAATATACAGAAAGACATGGGATGTGTGAGGAATAAAGCAGAAATAGAAGTTATAACCTTAGGATTTTCTTGGACTTCCCCAACAGGATTATGATTTGATTCTTATTCTTTAAGGCCTAATAAAGATTATTTATTGACTTCTCTGTCTTAACCAACTTTTAGCCATTACTACCGTAGCCTTTGGGGGAAAAAAGTGAAAGTGTTAGTTGCTCAGTTGTGTTCAACTCTTTGAAAATCCATGACCTTTAGCCCACCAGGCTCCTCTATCCATGGAATTCTCCAGTTAAGAATACTGAAGTGTTTGCCATTCCCTTCTCCAGGGGATCCTCCTGACCCAGGGATTGGACCTGGATCTCCTGCATTGCAGGCAGATTCTTTACTGTCTGAGCCACCACGGAAGCCCACCTAAGCCTCAACTATACTGTTATTTCCTTCCACAGCCTCTCCATCATTTTGTATTAGATCAGGGGCTTATGTCGTATCGTAGTTTTGGAGCATTTTCTTTTAGTCCATTTGTGCAGAAATCTTAACTATCCTTTATACAGCTTGAAGACTGATGAGCCAGCCAGGGTAATATCCTGGACTTTGAATACTTTTCACTTGTGTGTGTGTGTTCAGTCACTCGTTGTGTCTGACTCTTTGTGACCCCATGGACTATAGCCCACCAGGCTCCTTAGTCCATGGAATTTTTCAGGCAAGAATGCTGGAGTGACTTGCCATTTCCTTCTCCAGGGGATCTTCCCAATCTAGGGATTGAACCCACGTCTCTTGTGTTTCCTGTATTGCAGGCAGATTCTTTGCTACTGTGCTGCCTAGAAAGTTTCACCTAAACATTTGCACTCATAAAACTATCATAGACTACACTAAACTATCTGTTTAGAAGGATATTGGACAGGAACTACAGCTTGCCTGCTGAAAGTGTCAGGAATTCTTCTACAGAAGTCCTTTTAGCAATCACAGAATAAGAGCTCAAGTGTAAGGAGATTCGATACATATGAGGAGGGTGTGATATTCTTTCCCTGGTTTAAAAGTCTCATGTCCCATAGGAAGCATTGTCTCTTTTAACTACCTCAGGAATAACTTCCAGGATCCCTACAAGGGACATGTCTGGTACAAATGATAAAGCCGTGGTGCCCCCATTATGTATTTATAGTTCTCCAAGTGCAATTACATCTTACTAATCAGGAGGCATGTAAGAATTGTTGCCTAGCAATCCAGTGGACTGACTCTTTTCAGGTTATTGGAGGCAGGGTACCTTTTCAGGGTTATTGGAGCTAGAGGGAAAGGGTTTTTATTAATCCTTTGCCTATGGTCTTCTCCTTGCACTTTGGCTAACACGTTCACATAGACAAGGACAATTGACACACTTTATGACCACCAGTATTGCATTATTCAAGGGGCATTACTGTTCACTTTTTACCTTAATTAACTGGAATAATCTTTCGAAAAATTAGTTTTGTAGGGCCTACCATACTTTTAATTCTGTAAAAATGAAAGTGAAAGTCGCTCAGTCATGTCTGACTCTTTGCGGCCCTATATAGTCCATGGAATTCTCCAGGCCAGGATACTGGAGTGGGTAGCCTTTCCCTTCTCCAGGGGATCTTCCCAACCCAGGGATCGAACCCAGGTTTCCTGCATTGCAGGCGGATTCTTAAATTCTGTAGATCGCAGGTAGATTTACATCAGGGAAAAATACATGACAGGGTTTAGTAAACCAAACATGGTACAGTGATTTTTTAAAATATCCTTTTATATCAAATATGTCTCTTTCATTTCAAAAAATATACTTTTAGTAAACCAGGGGATCTAGGAAGTCTGAAGTTATAATCAAGATTTTACTTTATCTTCTTGGCTTGGGCTTTTAAAAACACTGTTATTGCAGAAGTTACCTTATGAAGTTTCTTTATTTTTAATGGTAATTATAAAAAGACAGCAGAAGATATATAAAAAGAAGATATAGGTAAAGAAAGGCCACCTTATACTCATGCCTACCTCTGCTCACTGACACACACACAGAGACATTTCTTGAGTAAGTGTTATCCCATCCATTCTTCATGAGAATAGTCACAAAAATATGGATTCTGAGGCTTGTATGCAACCTCAGTTCCCCAACCAGATTTCAGGGTTTATATATATATTTTTAAACTGCATATTCAGCATCTGCTCAGATATCTAATAGGCTTCTCAAATCACCTGTGTCCAAATCAGAAGTTTTGATTTCTCCTACCTGTCTTTCCCATTCAATCCAACAAACCAGTCACTAAATAGTACCGATTTCTTTTTCCAAGGAACTTAGGAGTTTTAATTGATATTTCTATATGATCTCTTCTGCATATATCATTCAGAGATGTCTTTCCAAAATGAAATCAGATCATAATCAGATCATATACTTGTCTTGCTCAAAAGCTTCCAGTGATTTCCACCATTTTAAGAATAAAATTTATACATTTAGTCATAGTCGGTAAGGTCTTTAATAATATAGACCCAGCCTATCTCTTTAATTTTATTTTCTACCACTTTTTTTTTATACTTACTCTTAAGTATTGTGCTGTTCTTTTATGGCTTCTTTGAACATACCAAACTGGATAATCTGGTGAGAGGAGTACGGTTAGTAAGGACACTCCTGTACATTTATACCCTAGAGCAAACATGCTTTGGTTATCCTGGATAAAGTAAAGCCGCAGCAGATGATTCTTTGCTGCATGATTAGTATTGTATAAAAGCAGGCCTTAAGCCCTTTCTTGTCCTTAGCACTCTCTCTTGTCCTTCACAGATTTAGTCCTGAGCTACTTAACCTGACCTGTTTGATGTGATGAACTCTGAGCTTTCTCATATTTGACCTTCCTATTCTTTCTCCTGTTTATAGATTTATCATAAGTATTTGCACTCAAGGTAAGTTTCTTGAGTGTCCAACCAGTGCAGTTCCACAGAATCACATTCAGAAGGACCACATGCTTGATTTAATGCTCAACTGCTGTTATCTTGAAACTCAATACTATTTGAACAGGCAATACCACATTTTCACTTTGCACTGTGCCTCAAAGTTGTCTTTAGTAAGACTACTAAATAAGTGGTCTTATTTGTGCCCCTTGTTTGGCATTGTTTTCAATGCTATATTGACTATATATATTCATGCTATATTGGCTCCCAGATTCTCCCATTGGCTGTTTCAGGTTTCCATGATCCAGTCTTCTCCCAAACTGTTTATGATCCAGTTTAGTTCCAGTTTCCTCTCACCAACATAGGTCCCAGGAACAGCACTCTATTAGCATTGTCCTAGCCCTTGGCTCAAGACTTTTTATTCCTTACATTTTGTGCATAATATTAGAGAAAATATTTATTAAACACTTACTATGTGCTAGTTACTACAGTTGTTAACTCATTTTATGACTAAATCTATAACTCATTAAAACATTGTGAAAATAACTCCACAAAAGGAAAATCACAATAAAATTACTGAATAGTATGAATCAAAGTGTCATTCTCTTCATTATTTTTGGAATTAATGATTTGGTAATATTTTCGATAATTAACAGCTTTTGGATAGACTTCAAAATGGATCAGTAATAAGAATTACATTCTATGGTAAATGTAAAATTTATTAAGGTTAGTAAAAATTTTTAGTAAAACTATTGAGTTAAAACTGTCTTTTAGTGGATAAAATAAAGGTAGTTTACCAAAGAATTTTGAGCTCTAAGTATCTAGGGAAATCACATTTACTAATCTTCAACAAAATAAGTGAAAGAGGAGAGTGAAAAAGTTGGCTTAAAGCTCAACATTCAGAAAACTAAGATCATGGCATCTGGTCCCATCACTTCATGGGAAATAGATGGGGAAACAGTGGAAACAGTGTCAGACTTTATTTTTTTGGGCTCCAAAATCACTGCAGATGGTGACTGCAGCCATGAAATTAAAAGACGCTTACTGCTTGGAAGAAAGGTTATGACCCACCTAGATAGCATATTCAAAAGCAGTGACATTACTTTGCCAACAAAGGTCCGTCTAGTCAAGGCTATGGTTTTTCCAGTGGTCATGTATGGATGTGAGAGTCGGACTGTGAAGAAAGCTGAGCACCAAAGACTTGATGCTTTTGAACTGTGGTGTTGGAAAAGACTCTTGAGAGTCCCTTGAACTGCAAGGAGGTCCAACCAGTCCGTTCTAAAGGAGATCAGTCCTGGGTGTTAATTGCAAGGACTGATGCTAAGCTGAAACTCCAGTACTTTGGCCACCTCATGTGAAGAGTTGACTCATTGGAAAAGACCCTGATGCTGGGAGGGATTGGGGGCAGGAGGAGAAGGGGACGACAGAGGATGAGATGGCTGGGTGGCATCAGCAACTCGATGGACATGAGTCTGGGTGAACTCCAGGAGTTGGTGATGGACAGGGAGGCCTGGCGTGCTGCAATTCATGGGGTCGCAAAGAGTCAGACACGACTGAGTGAACAAACTGAACTGAACAAAATAAACCCTTACGCTGATTAATTTTTCTCACAGTTATAGTTAAAATTGACAGTAATGCAAAGGTTATTTTTCATCATATACATAGTTTCTTAGGGATGTTCCTTGTGAAGAACAAGTTTCCTCATTTGTATTTAGTTCTTTGGAGTAAATTGTATAAAATGTAGAGTTCAAAATTAAATATGTGAATAACACTTTTTTTTGTATCTTGTTGAATGACATTATGCATTTTGATTTGATTTCTTGAGAAATATCTTCTGTTTTACATAAACTTATGAGAGGGCTACCCTAATAACTCAGTTGGTAAAGAATCCACCTGCAATGCAGGATACCCTGGTTTGATTCCTGGGTCACAAAGATCTGCTGGAAAAGGGATAGGTTACCCAGTCCAGTATTCTTGGACTTCCCTGGTGGCTCAGATGGTAAAGAATCTGCCTCCAATGCAGGAGACCTGGGTTTGACCCCTGGGTTGGGAAGATCCCCTGGAGTAAGGGAATGGCTACCCACTTCAGTATTCTGGCTTGGAGAATTCCATGGACTGTATAGTCCATGGGGTCGCAAAGAGTTGGACACGACTGAGTGACTTTCACGTGTGAGAACGTGATCATGAGGAATGGTGAAAAATAAAAATAGGCACATAACCTAAGCTATTTTCCCCTAAAATATCATATTCTGTAACATATTTCTCCCTTTATCATAAAATTTTAATTTTTTTATAAGAAATATATCTTGAACAGATCAGAGAAAAGACTTAGCTAAAAGTTAGAGGTTACAGGATAAACTAAAGAAGTGGATAATATATTTGATCTGAAATTAGCTATCTAAATAATTTAGAGAAATTGTAATTCACAGGTAAGAATGTGCACAATCATGATTAAAGCTTAAAAATGGAACTGTAACAGAATTCAAGAATGATTAAAGTCTTCAGCACTTTGTGCATATCATTCAACAAGTGAATTTTAAGATGAAAGCATCTGAAAAATCAGTTGTATAGCTATCCTTGCTTACTTTTTAAAAGAAGATACAAACATAAGATTTATATATCTTTAGCGTTCAGGTAAATGAAATTCACAAAAATGCTGCTAAAGGAAATCAATCTATGCCTTCATGATTATTTTTCAAGACAATTCACAAATTATGTGATGGGAAAAAGGAAAATTATTGGTTGTCTAAACTTTCCATCTTTATAGAAGGAAATGGGATGAGGAAGCACATTATGACACAGGTACCTACTAAAAGCCTAAAGTAAAAAACCCCGTGTTAATTTTACTCTAATTTAGATTTGGAATTATTTGCTTTGGCTTCCCTGGTGGCTTAGCTGGTAAAGACTTATTTGCTTTTGTAAATATCTTGGGGATTGATTCTTAAAATTGTTATGTGGGGTATAGTTAATGGCTTTTGTAGAGTCAATCCCTGCTAGATGTATCTATAGGAACCAGAATATTAAAGGGTATGGGATGCTGTATACCTACATGTTAAGCAAGGGATTCAAAGTGTAATTATCTATCAGCAGATGGGTTCTCATAAAGTGTTAAGAGCTGATCTCAATTAGCATGTTCTCATTTGCCAGAATCAATGACATTTCTGGAAGCTATTCTGATGATATTTTGCAGCCGAAAGAGAACAAGGTTTTAAAATTTTACTAATTTTACCTGAATCCTTATACCACTTTAATTATTTTTTCCCCAGTTCTTTGTTATAATTTTGTTATAAGAAATGGAGAATGTTTGGTGTAAGTGGGCCTCCCATCTTTTATCTAGCTTAAGAGACTGTCAGAGAAACTTACCAACTAGCCTTTGAGAACTACTAGTTTCTGATGTTTCATCAGTTCTTGGGTATTGCTTAAACCTTAAAAATTTAAGTATACTTGGGGTACTCTTTTTGAGAATAAGACTGTGTTACTCTCTCTCAGTGAGGTTAGAGTGGAAAGAATGGACTCGGTCACTGAATTTCCTAGCTATCTCTTAATAGGTGATGCCTATTTATGGATGTATCAATGTATAAAGATTCTTCTCCAGAATTGGCCCATCAGTTCAGTGTTAGGTATTTTAAATATATGATCTTGTCTAATTCTTTCTAATTACCAAATATTAATATCTCTATTATTTCTCCTATATTGGGTATAAATTGTTGACTTTTCTTATTTTTTCACTATGTATATAGAGCTTCACTAGTGGCTCAGAGGGTAAAGAATCTACCTGCAATGTGGGAGACCTGGGTTCAATCCCTGGGTTGGGAAGATCCCCTGGAGGAGGGCATGGCAACCCACTCCAGTATTCTTGCCTGGAGAATTCCATGGATGGAGGAGCCTGGCAGGCTATAGTCCATGGGGTAACAAAGAGTGGACACTACTGAGCAAATTTCACTTTCATATGGATCTGTATTTATTAAAGTGGAGTATTACTCAGCCATTAAAAAGAATACATTTGAATCAGTTCTAATGAGGTGGATGAAACTGGAGCCTATTATACAGAGTGAAGTAAGCCAGAAGGAAAAACATAAATACAGTATACTAACGCATATATATGGAATTTAGAAAGATGGTAACAATAACCCGGTGTACGAGACAGCAAAAGAGACACTGATGTATAGAACAGTCTTATGGACTCTGTGGGAGAGGGAGAGGGAGAGGGTGGGAAGATTTGGGAGAATGGCAATGAAACATGTAAAATATCATGTAGGAAACGAGTTGCCAGTCCAGGTTCGATGCACGATGCTGGATGCTTGGGGCTGGTGCACTGGGACGGCCCAGAGGGATGGTATGGGGAGGGAGGAGGGAGGAGGGTTCGGGATGGGGAACACATGTATACCTGTGGCGGATTCATTTTGATATTTGGCAAAACTAATACAATTCTGTAAAGTCTAAAAATAAAATAAAATTAGAAAAAAAAAAAAAGAATAAAAAAAAAATAAAGTAATCATCCATATATTGGCATATAAGTCTTCCATCTTATTACTTGCTTTCTAGTTGTTTCTTCCAGTTCTTATGTTTCTATTTCTTTCTCTTTCTTTCCCCTTTCTTTGGTTCACTAGAACAGTTTTTGTAGTAGCTGTTTTGGGCATGACAATATACATGAGTGACTTTTTCACAATCTACCATTACCATTTCCTACATGCAGTGACATGTGAAAATCTCACTTTCATTTAGGCCCCTTTATGTTCCTCCCTTTTAAATATCATTTTAAAATATGTGTTTGTTTATTTTTGCCTGCTCTGTGTCTTCACTGTGGCATGCGGGCTTTCTCTGGTTGTGGGGAGTGGCAGCTACTATCTGCAGCTTCTCCTGTTGCTCCAGGGCATACAGGCTTCAGTAGTCGTGGTGCATGGGCTCAGTAGTTGCTGCTCATAGTCTTAGTTGCCCTGTGGCATGTGGAATCTTCTCAGACCAAGAATTAAACATACCTTGGCGCTTTTTGTTGCTAGATTGGCCTTCTCAACTTTTGTTGGATGAGGAATATATGACACCTTGTCACTGTGCTGTGCCTTTTGCCCTGGAGACCTCAACCGATTTGCCTTCTTTTAGCATCTCTCAAACTTCTCTTTTGAATCTTATTGTGCTATTTCCAGTGTTTGTAGTTTTGCTAAGTTGAGGGGAAGAGGGGATTACAGACTTAGCTATCTTATCTTGAATAGAAACTCCAAACTAAAACATAATTTTAACAATAAAAAAATTGAAGCATGCAGAGTGATCTTTATTTCTCAATCAAACTAACTAGGATCTTCATCTAAAAAAAATAATTTTATTTTCTGATATATGTATTGACTTATATACAATTTTTACAAAATGTATTATTATATATTTGATGTATTACATTGACCTTAAAAATAAAATAACCTTAAATTAAAAAAAAAAAAAAGCCATTACAAAACAGAAAAACAGATTTAAAACTATTATACATATTTATATGTTTAGAAATCTTAAAAGATGTTTATCAAAATGTTAACAATGGTTAGTAATTTCTTGGTGCTAGGAGGGAGGAGGTGTGAGAATTCATGAATACATAATATTTTGAAAATAAAGAAACATGCCATTTTAATTTTAGTACAAAAAACTAAGGCCAGTGAACCCTATCTTTCACAAGTATATTTGACAAGTATCTTTGCCAAATATATCAAGTATATTTAAATATCTTTCTCATTAAGAGATAAAGAAATAGGGGCAATAGGGAAATTCTCCCCCCCCCCAAATATATGTATATATCAAACCATAAATTACATGCCTGTGAAAAAGAAGAGCTGCTGGGAATAGAGGATCTTGATCTATTAGATCCTCCTCTTTCATCTCAGGATTTTTTTTTGAAGAGAAGGCACTTTATAGACTATTTATTAGTTGTTAAATGTGAATTTGTCTCCCATTTGTACACAATAGCCTAACTTCTTTACCTCTATGCTGCTGTCAAGCCTCCTATCTTGTCTTTCTTCTTCTCTTTGACAACCTCCGTGACCTCCAAAACATTTATCTATTGGTTCTTTTTCTTCTGTGCCATAAAAATTTTTTCCAAAGAAAGATCAGTTATGTGTTCAAGTTTTGATAGAATCATCTTTAACTTTGGCAGATTGGAGAACTTTTTCCATAAGTACAGCCATGCCTGAACTGTCTAAAGTGGGGTCTTCCACTAATTAGGGCAAAGACCCAAACAGGATTCATCAGTTATTTGAATCTGCTAAGAAATGTTATACCTTTATTTTCTCTTTCTTTGAGTTGACAGACCTGTGATGAGGTGAAAGGTGCAAGAAAGATGTGGGGCAAACACTTTATACAGGTCAGGGACACTTGGTCAGTAATCATTGCTTGCATGATGTTGCAGTGCAGCTCACTGTACACTTGGCACTCACAGAGAAATTGCCTTCCAGCTGCGGTGAAGCATAGCTGTCTTATCTTCATTCTTGATGCAGTCCTTCCCAGTCAGTGACTGTGTGGTCCACTTGTAGTTGGTTGCTTCCATAGCACGTTTGTGGACTTTAAACTTGCACACTTTACAAGACAGTCCTTAGGGTTTGGCAAACTGTGGTCCATGAACCAAATCATGGCCTATAGACTTGTGCTTCTTCTTGTACAGGCACCGAAATAAAAAATTTATAGGGTTGTAAAATAAAATAGTGTGCAGTAGAGATAGTGTATGGTCTACAAAGCCTAAAATAATTACTATTTGGCCCTTTACTGAAAAACTTTGCCAACTCCTGATCTGTGTGATATGACCCTGGATTAAACCTCTAACGCAAATTACAATATGTTGGCCTAGCATGTGAATGGGAATGCCAATTATACATTCCTGAGAAATGATAGTCATGATACTGAGCAGACTCAAATGTTCCCTGTTCTGAACATTTTTCAGTCCTTCAGTCCAATCTTCCAGGTAATTTTTTGTTGTCAGTACATAAAATGAGCTTTATACATGGAGTTTTGACCACAAAACTTGGTGTTGGATTCAGCCACATCAGCATCTGTCAGATATATCTTATCAAAAATGATTGCCTTTGTAAAGAATTATCTATCCACCCTCTGTTTTCAAATGTTGGTTTGGGTTTTTATGTTTCTTTAGCATCATTTTTTTGACAATTATTATTTTTTTTAGAAAATCTGGCCCATGATTGAAACCTTGCAGATGAGTGTCTGGAGGAAACTGGGGTCTGTTTTGGACTCACTGTCTTGACTCCTCTGTGGTGCCAGAGGCTATATGGAACTCTGGTGAGAGGTGGCTGCCTACTGGCAGGAGGCCTGGTCAGGAAAAGCAAGGCTTTCCAGGGAGAAAGAGGGGCATGCATTTTGTTTTTAAATTAAAAAAAAAAAAACTTAATATGAGCAATTTAAAGCCTGTACAAAAGTATAGAGAAACTAACATAATTTTCAGCTCATGGTCAATCATGTTTATTCTCTCTCTTGAATTATTTTGATGCAAAACCTAAATATTATATATTCTAATATGTAAGTTTGAATATGAATACCTAAAAATAATTGTAACCCTAATAAATCACTGCAGATGGTGACTGCAGCCATGAAATTAAAAGACGTTTACTCCTTGGAAGAAAAGTTATGACCAACCTAGATAGCATATTGAAAAGCAGAGACATGACTTTGCCAACAAAGGTCCGTCTACTCAAGGCTGTGGTTTTTCCAGTGGTCATGTATGGATGTGAGAGTTGGACTGTGAAGAAAGCTGAGTGCTGAAGAATTGCTGCTTTTGAACTGTGGTGTTGGAGAAGACTCTTGAGAGTCCCTTGGACTGCAAGGAGATCCAACCAGTCCATTCTGAAGGAGATCAGCCCTGGGATTTCTTTGGAAGGAATGATGCTAAAGCTGAAACTCCAGTACTTTGGCCACCTCATGTAAAGAGTTGACTCATTGGAAAAGACTCTGATGCTGGGAGGGATTGAGGGCAGGAGGAGAAGGGGACGACAGAGGATGAGATGGCTGGATGGCATCACTGACTCCATGGATGTGAGTCTCAGTGAACTCCGGGAGTTGGTGATGGACAGGGAGGCCTGGCATGCTGCGATTCATGGGGTCGCAAAGAGTCGGACACGACTGAGGGACTGAACTGAACTGAACTGAATATTATACCCACAAAATGAAAATGATTTAATATCCACCAGTTTCCATTTCCCTCACAGGTCAGTTAGTGAAGAATCCACCTGCGATGCAGGAGACCCCAGTTTGATTCCTGGGTCAGAAAGGACCGCTGGCGATGGGATAGGCTACCCACTCCAGTATTCTTGGGCTTCCCTTGTGGCGCAGCTGGTAAAGAATCTGCCTGCAATGTGGGAGACCTGGGTTCAATCCCTGGGTTGGGAAGATCCCCTGGAGAAGGGAAAGGCTACCCACTCCAGTATTCTGGCCTGGAGAATTCCATGGACTATATAGTCCTTGGGGTCGCAAAGAATTGGACCCGACTGAGTGACTTTCACTTTCACTTTCAGTTGCCATTTAGGGCTTCTCTGGTGGCTCAGGTAGTAAATAATCTGCCCACAATGTGGAAGACCCAGGTTTGATCCCTGGTTTGGGAAGATCCCCTGGAGAAGGAAATGACAACCCACTCTAGTATTTTTGTCTGGATAGTTCCATGGACAGAAGAGCCTGGAGGGCTACAGTCCATGGAGTCGCAGAGAGTGTGACACGACCAAGTGACTAATACTTCACTTCACTTGCCATTTGGTGTTCATATTTTCTCAGCAGCCTCACTTTTTAAAAATTGTTTCAATAAGAATCAAAATAAGATTCATACGTTGTAATTGATTGGTATAGCTCTTAACTTTCATTTAATATCTAAGTTTTCTGTTCATTTCTTTATATATATTTATTGGAAAAAAAGGATTATTTTTCTCTTAAATTTCCCACAGTGTGGCTTTTCCAGCTATATCCTGATGGTGTCCTTTAATGTTCCTTTGTCTCTTGTGCATTTTACAAAGTAGATCTATAAGCTTGATCATATTAATGTTCAGTCTTTTCAGCAAAACTCTTCTTAAATGATATTGTATATTTCCATCAGGGGATGCATAGTATCTACTCTCTCTCTTTTGTGATATTGGTGGCCATTGATGATCATAATCAAATCTAGTTATTTACTAGGGGCTGCAAAATTTGGTAGTTTCTAATTTTCTACCTGTTTATTAGTTGAAATACACATACTTGCTTGAATATGCTGTGTTATAGTTCATATAGAAAAGTCAAGATAAATGCTTGATATATTTATTTCTTTTATTTGCCATTTTTCAAAATATTGTGTTGTCACTCAGCATTCTCCAATGGTGACCAATGATTTTTTAAAAAAATATCATTATGAATTCATATAGTTAGACAGGTGTGTTTAATTAATGTTTATTTCTGCCATCATCTTCCATTCTTGTCAGTTGGGAGCCTAATTTGGCTTTTTATTAAAACCTAGCAATCTTTGATCCCTTTCTGATATAATAAAATGTTCCAAGCTCATCCTTATAATACATGTAGTCTGTGATTTCTTAAGGGAGTCTTGGTTCCTTTCAGTATTATCCTTATTTTAAAGCTGAGGAAGCTGAAGTTTGGCGTGTTTTACAATTAGTAAATGATGGGCTTGCTATTATGACCCAGATCCATTTTATTTTAAAATTCCCAAATCCATTAGCCATTGGAGACATGGAGAGTACCCTGTGAGCTCAGTTCTTATTTAGCATTTATTTAACTAATTTATGTTTCTACAAGTTCTGCTTTAAGGGAAAAAGGAACTCAAAGCTTTTTATATTTGCTTTCTCTTGCTTTATTATATATCAAACCGCCTACATGTAACTTCTACTTGCTCTTTCCATTTCAAATTTAAGAGAAACTTTATTCTTCACCTAAGATTAATTGCTTTACTGCTATCTCTAATTATATGAACTCTTATCCAGTACAGAATCTCATTATTCTCAAGAATCTAGAGTTCTCTGTACATTCTTGTACTTATTTTATCTTTTGAGTTAAAAGAGAAAGCCACAAGAAACCAGTTCAGACTATAATGTATTGTTTCATCCTTTCCAACCTTGAGAATTACTCCTTCTGCCCCCTTGCTCTGTACAGTTCCCTAGTGCAGTGTTACTTAATGTAGGAAGTTCATTAGAGTTATGCTTTAGAAAAAAAACACACCTTTATTGCTAGCTTCTGAGTCAGTAGGGTTGGTAGGGGCTTCACTTGTATATTTTTGGAGAGACCTTCCAGTAATTCTGATACTGCATTTCTCCAGGCAAGAATACTGGACTGGAAAACTCTAATAGTCATAAATCAGTTTAGTTAAGTTTAGTCCAGTCACTTAGTCGTGTCTGACTCTTTGCGACCCCATGAATCACAACACACCAGGCCTCCCTGTCCATCACCAACTCCCGGAGTTCACTCAGACTCACGTCCATCAAGTCAGTGATGCCATCCAGCCATTTCATCCTCTATTGACCCTTCTCCTCCTGCCCCCAATCGCTCCCCAGCATCAGAGTCTTTTCCAATGAGTCAGCTCTTCGCATGACATGGCCAAAGTACTGGAGTTTCAGCTTTAGCATCATTCCTTCCAAAGAAATCCCAGGCTAATCTCCTTCAGAATGGACTGGTTGGATCTCCTTGCAGTCCAAAGGACTCTCAAGAGTCTTCTACAACACCACAGTTCAAAAGCATTAATTCTCCAGAGCTCATCTTTCTTCACGGTCCAACTCTCATATCCATACATGACCACGGGAAAAACCATAGCCTTGACTAGACGGACCTTTGTTGGCAAAGTAATGTCTCTGTTTTGAATATGCTATCTAGGTTGGTTATAACTTGCCTTCCAAGGAGTAACCGTCTTTTAATTTCATGGCTGCAGTCACCATCTGCAGTGATTTTGGAGCCCCCAAAAATAAAGTCTGACACTGTTTCCACTGTTTCCCCATCTATTTCCCATGAAGTGATGGGACTGGATGCCATGATCTTCGTTTTTGGAATGTTGAGCTTTAAGCCAACTTTTTCACTCTCCACTTTGACTTTCATCAAGAGGCTTTTTAGTTCCTCTTCACTTTCTGCCATAAGGGTAATGTCATCTGCATATCTGAGGTTATTGATATTTCTCCCGGCAATCTTGATTCCAGCTTGTGCTTCTTCCAGCCCAGCGTTTCTCATGATGTTCTCTGCATATAAGTTAAATAAGCAGGGTGACAATATACAGCCTTGACGTTCTCCTTTTCCTATTTGGAACCAGTCTGTTTTTCCATGTCCAGTTCTAATTGTTGCTTCCTGACCTGCATATAGGTTTCTCAAGAGGCAGGTCAGGTGGTCTGGTATTCCCATCTCTTTCAGAATTTTCCACAGTTTATTGTGATCCACGCAGTCAAAGGCTTTCGTATAGTCATAAGTGGGACACCAGAATTACAGATACAATGTAAGACTGTGCAAAACAGGAAAGGCAGTCAGCCTAGCGATAGATCAGAAACCTACAGTAACTTAACATGTGATGAAAGTAGCATCTAAAAATGGTGGGCAAAAAAAATAGGTTAGTAAATGTCTGTTGTTGGTACAAATCAGTGGCCCTCTGTGGAAAAAACAACTTAATCTTTCCTAAAAATGAATAAAAATACATTTTTTAATAAAGTCATAAAAGTACCAGAGGAAACCATGTGAAAAGTATTTTAGAACAGGAGAGTATAAAAGACATTTTAAATTATGATATAAAACTCAAAAACCACAAAAGAGAACAGTGAAATTTAACCACAGAAGTATCATAAAACATCTGTAGTATAAAAATTATCATACAAGCTGTGAGGTGGTACTTGCAACTCAATCACAAAAAGGTAAACTCCAGTATATATAAATTTCTCATAAAACTATTTTTAAAACCCTAATTTTAAATAGATGGAATACCAAGAGATGTATACAAATGGTTGTTAGCTATTTGAAAAGCTACATAAATTCTCTAATAAGAGAAATGAACTGAGATGCCATTTTCACCTATAAAATTAACAAAAATTCAAAATTTTTATCCATATCACTTGGCTCACCATGGGGAAATAGGAGTACTCATATATTAATAGTGGGAAGGTAAGCTAATACAGGCGAAGGCAATGGCACCCTACTCCAGTACTCTTGCCTGGAAAATCCCATGGATGGAGGAGCCTGGAAGGCTGCAGTCCATGGGGTCCCTGAGGGTTGGACATGACTGAGTGACTTCACTTTCACTTTTCACTTACATGCATTGGAGAAGGAAATGACAACCCACTCCAGTGTTCTTGCCTGGAGAATCCCAGGGACGGGGGAGTCTGGTGGGCTGCCATCTATGGGGTCACACAGAGTCGGACACGACTGAAGTGATTTAGCAGCAGCAGCAGCAGCAAGCTAATACAATCTCTGTGAAAGGCAATTTGGAAATATCTATCATAATTACAAAAGTATGCATCCTTTCAAAGAGCAGTTCTAAATTTACAAATTATCCTACAGATGGAATTATACATCTGTAACGAAGATCATGGCATCCAGTCCCATCACTTCATGGGAAATAGGGAAACAGTGGAAACAGTGTCAGGCTTTATTTTTTTGGGCTCCAAAATCACTGCAGATGGTGACTGCAGCCATGAAATTAAAAGACGCTTACTCCTTGGAAGGAAAGTTATGACCAACCTAGATAGTATATTGAAAAGCAGAGATGTTACTTTGCCAACAAAGGTCCGTCTAGTCAAGGCTATGGTTTTTCCTGTGGTCATGTATGGATGTGAGAGTTGGACTGTGAAGAAAGCTGAGCGCCAAAGAATTGATGCTTTTGAACTGTGGTGTTGGAGAAGACCGTTGAGAGTCCCTTGGACTGCAAGGAGATCCAACCAGTCCATTCTGAAGGAGATCAGCCCTGGGATTTCTTTGGAAGGAATGATGCTAAAGCTGAAACTCCAGTACTTTGGCCACCTCATGCAAAGAGTTGACTCATTGGAAAAGACTCTAATGCTGGGAGGGATTGGGGCCAGGAGGAGAAGGGGACGACAGAGGATGAGATGGCTGGATGGCATCATGGACTCGATGGACGTGAATTTGAGTGAACTCAAATTGGAGTTGGCGATGGACAGGGAGGCCTGGCATGCTGCGATTCATGGGGTCGCAAAGAGTCGGACATAACTGAGCAACTGAACAGAACTGAACTGAAGGAAGTAAATGCAGGGTTATTAATTTTACCACTGCTTGAAATAGCAAAAAGCCGAAAACAAAGTGATTTTACATCAGTATGGAACTGGCAATGTAAATCATGATATATAAGTATGATCCAATGCTATATAGCTCTATTTTTTTTAAAGGATACTCTTTGTAAACAGATATGAAAATATCTACATTGTTAAATTTTTAAGAAAAGTTTAAGAAGAGCATCTAGAATCTGTTAACCATTTTCATTTTCTGTAAAAAAAAAAAAAACAAAATAAAAATGTATGTTTTTATTATGTACATAAAAATTTTCAAGAAGTAAATGCTGGAAATGAACATAAGTGGCTTACTTATTGGGGTGGGTTTTCAGATATCAACAGATAAAGAAAAGTGGTAGGTAGCAGAACTTTCACTGTGTGTATTTTTAAATATGTATTGATTTTGAACCATATAAAATATATTGCCTATTCAGTGTTTTTAATTTTAGATTATTTTATAAGGAAGCTAGAAGGACAGTTAACAATATAATAAACCCAAAAGTTCTTTAAAAAAGAAATTAATGCAAGAGATAATATTCGAGATAATCAAACTGGTTCTTTGGAAAGATTAATGAAACATTTTTTAATAACTTTAAGAAATTCTGATCTTTAAATGTTAAGGAAGCCAGACTTAAGCCTGAGCTTAAAGTAAATGGATATATGATACATAAATATGGCTGAAAAAATTTTCCTTGATGGGGAGAAAACTCTAAAAGAGATTAGAGAATCCCTATTGGAGAAGGCAATGGCACCCCACTCCAGTACTCTTGCCTGGAAAGTCCTATGGACGGAGGAGCCTGGTAGGCTGCAGTCCACGGGGTCACTAAGAGTCAGACATGACTGAGCGACTTCACTTTCACTTTTCACTTTCATGCATTGGAGAAGGCAATGGCAACCCACTCCAGTGTTCTTGCCTGGAGAATCCCAGGGACGGGGAAGCCTGGTGGGCTGCCATCTATGGGGTCGCACAGTTGGACATGACTGAAGCGAGTTAGCAGCAGCAGCAGCAGAACACTATTATGGGCTTCCCTGGTGGCTCAGATGATAAATCTGCCTGGAATGCAGGAGACCAAGGTTCAGTCCCTGGGTTGAGAAGATCCCCTGAAGAAAGGAACGTGTGCCATAAGTTCTGACAAAAGGTAGTTCATCTCTTGGAGGGAGAAGTGAATCAAAATGTCTTGCTGTTATTGTTTTATAGTTTGTCCTTGTACCTCCTAGTTTAGCTTCAAAACAAGGGATGTTTGTCAGGCTCCCCTCTTGGCTCCATATGCTATTTATACATTTATTGTCTCGCAGCTCCAAATCTACCTTTTTTTTTACTCTACCCTGTGATGTTAGAATTGGATAGTTGACTATTTCTTTTTGCCAACTGGCATAATGTTAGATTTTGCCAACAGATAGTATAGGAGGGCACTTGCTCCTTGGAAGAAAAGTTACGACCAACCGAGACAGCATATTAAAAAGCAGAGACATTACTTTGCCAACAAAGGTCCATCTAGTCAAAGCTTTGGTTTTTCCAGTAGTCATGTATGGATGTGAGAGTTGGACTTTGAAGAAAACTGAGTGCTGAAAAATTGATGCTTTTGAACTGTGGTGTTGGAGAAGACTCTTGAGAGTCCCTTGGACTGCAAGGAGATCCAACCAATCCATTCTAAAGGAAACCAGTCCTGAATATCCATTGGAAGGACTGATTTCAGCTGAAGCTGAAACTCCAATACTTTGGCCACCTAATATGAAGAACCAACTTGTTGGAAAAGACCCTGATGCTGGGAAAGATTGAAGGTGGCAGGAGAAGGGTACGACAGAGGATGAAGTGGTTGGATGGCATCACCGACTCAATGGACATGAGTTTGAGTAAGCTTCAGGAGTTGGTGATGGATAGGGAGGCCTGGCGTGCTGCAGTCCATGGGATCGCAAAGAGTAGGACACGACTGAGCAACTGAAATGAACTGACTGAGTATAGGAGAGACAGAGATAGGACTAGCAGAGGAAGGGGCTTCTCTTCCTGATTCTGGTGTGCATTTTCTTCCTTCTATAACATGAAGGCGAGCAGTGTGCAGGACTGGTGGTGCTCAGTCTCCACTAGCTTCTCGGGCACCCAGAAGGCTGAGCACCAGCTTCATCCTCTCACTGCCTCAGTAGACAGCTTTCTGCAGATCAGTGTTAGCCTACCCCTATCACCAGGGAATGGTTTCTGGAAGACCAGTGCTGGCTCACTAGGACCTCAGTGGGCAGCTTCTTATGAAGCAGCTCCAGTCCGCTGGCACCCTCATGTACTTTTCCAGCTCTCTAATTTGCTACAGCCACACTGTCTCCAATTGGGTTAGAATCTTGGCCTTAGCTTTTTTTTCCAAATTCTTAGTTCTTTCCTTGGTTACTCTCTCTGAATCCTAGAGGTAATAAAATGCTTCTTCTAGTAACAATTGCTATATTCCTTGAAGTCCTCTTTTACTATTTTCGGAGGATGACTAACCTTTTTTAAATTATTATTTTTTTACTGTAGTATGAATGTGAAAGTGAAGTCACTCAGTCATGTCTGACTCTTTGCTACCCCATGGACCATAGCCTAGCAGGATCCTCCATCCATGGGATTTTCCAGGCAAGAGTACTGGAGTGGGTTGCTATCTCCTTCTCCTGGGGATATTCCCCACCCAAGGATTGAACCCAGGTCTCCCGCATTGTAGGCAGATGCTTTAGCGTCTGAGCCACCATATATTCCTTGGAGTCCTCTTTTACTACTTTCAGAGGATGACTAATTTTAAAAATTATTATTTTTTTTTACTGTAGTATAGTTGCTTTGTAATGTTGTGTGTCTGCTGTACAGCAAAATGAATCAGCTATCCTTATACATATAGTCCTTCTTTTTTGGATTTCCTTCCCATTTAAGTTATTACAGAGCATTGAGTAAAGTTCCCTATGCTATAACAGTAGGGTCTCACTAGTTATCTATTTTATGCGTAGTAGTATATAGGATGACTAACTTTTAATAGTATAATTTTTGTACCAAATATTCCCTGTTTGGATTACTAATTTGACTTCTGTCTCCTGACTGGACCCTGTGCAACCCTGAATCAAAACCAGAAAATGTTCCCAAAAGATTGGTCAAAATTTTGGAATTAGTTTGACAATATTCTTAGGCTTGAGCAGTATTGATTTCCTTGTAATGGGAAATGCTATGCTAGTAACTTACAGCATGCAGTGGCATCGTTGCCATCACAATTAACAGAGCTGTCACTTGTAGAGGATTATGATGCAGTACCAACTGATGCAGATATCTTCAGAGCTTCCCCTGAAGAAGGACTGAAACTTCACCCCAAGTATTTACTATGAATCCTCCTTCGAGCCTTTTACAATGAAGTCTTGGTCCAGTTACTTGAGTGCTCTAGGGAAAAGGAAGATGTGAGGAAAACTAGTTGCTAGCTTTGAGTTGCGGAGAAGGCGATGGCAACCCACTCCAGTACTCTTGCCTGGAAAATCCCACGGACTGAGGAACCTGGTAGGCTGCAGTCCATGGGGTCGCGAAGAGTCAGACACAACTGAGCGACTTCACTTTCACTTTTAACTTTCATGCATTGGAAGAGGAAATGGCAACCCACTCCAGTGTTCTTGCCTGGAGAATCCCAGGGACAGCAGAGCCTGGTGGGCTGCCATCTGTGGGGTCGCACAGAGTCGGACATGACTAAAGTGACTTAGCAGCAGCAGCAGCTTTGAGTTGATGCTTATTTCTCGGGGCTAAAATGAAAATGTGGTTCAGAAGTCAAAGTGAGGGTTGTATTAGTCTGTTGATAGACTGATTAGCTGAAGTTAGACTCAGAGGGGGTACAATTTGTCCACAGATTTTACTTTGTGGTTTTAAGTCTGGTTTCTGAATGTATAATTGGAGTAGATATACTTAGAAACTGGCAGTATCCACAGAGTGGCTCTGTGACATATGGTTATGGGCCATTATGGTAGAAAGAGCTTTGTGGAAATTGTTGGAAATTCCTTTCTCCTCCAAGGTATCAAGCGAGTTGCCATAGTGAAATCCTAGGGAATTGCAGAGACTAGTGCTACCATCAGAAGACTTGAAAGATTCGGTAGTAATGACACCTATTATATTTCCATGTAACTATCCCATGTGATTTGTGGAGAAGTCAGATGAATTTTGGAGAATGACTGTGTATCACATGTAGTTCTTTAGGGTGTGGTGAAGATTGAAGCTGCTGTCTGAGATACAGTATCTTTACTGGAGCAAAATAACAGAGTTCACGCTATTGATGGCATTATGCTCATTAGATTTGATGAGCAGAAAGTAGCATCAACTTTATATGTCTTAGGAGGACATATGTAAAGCAGGAAGTGGAAGATAAACCCCATAAAATTTCAGAGACCTCTGACCTCAGTGAAGTTTCTGGGAGTCTAGTGGTTTGGATCATGTCAGGATATCCCCTCTAAGGTGAAAGACAAGTTGCTGTTCCTTTCCCTCCCTGTGCTTTTGGAGAGCAATATGTATCACATTTGAGTATGTTACTTTGGCCCATCTACTGAAATACTGGTAAGTCTGCTAGTTTTAAGTGGGAACCAGAGCAAGAAGAAGGTTTGACCATATCCTTAGGTATTAATATGATAAGTCTGGCCTGCATCATAGGCTATTCTTTTACTTGGGCCTTATGATTCAGCAGATTTGATTATACTTGAAGTGTGTATTGCAGATGTTTATATTGCAACTGTGTATTGCAACTTCTGACAAGTACCAATATGAAAATAAGAGTATCTACCTCTAGGCCTTTCAAGCACTTTGCGTTGTCTTCTGCAGATAACTTTTCTTAATGAGAAACAGCTCTGGCTTGCTAGAAATCAAATGCTTAATCATGGGACAGTAGATGACCATGTAACCTAAGCTTACCATCATGAACTGGGTGTTTTCTAACCAAATAGTCATCAGCTTAGTGTGTCTAGCGGTAATTTTTATGATGTGCAAATGGCCTGTAAGGGGCAAGATTCAGGCGTGGCTGGAAGATACAAATAATCCATATATGCTCAGATTGTTTCACACTGACTCCTATTGTACCAGAAATGGTAAATACATAAATCAATATGGACAATATTTCAAACTTTTAATTTCTTTAAAAGATAATTGACTGTCTAAAGCATAATGAGTAATAATGCCTAGGGGATTTATGACATATATAGAAACAAAATGATGACAATAATAACTTGAAGAAATAAAAATTTGTAGTGTACTGATATAAGATTCTAACACTCTACGCATAGTGCCATTCTGTTATTTGAAGTTAAAATATGATGTTAAAGATGTCTAGAGCGGGTACTAAAAAGTCATCAAGGGAGAATAACAAATAAGGCAGTTGCTGTTCAGTTGCCAAGTCATGTCCAGCTCTTTGTGACCCGTGAACTGCAGCATGCCAGGCTTCCTTGTCCTTCATTGTTTCCTGGAGATTACTCAAACTCTGGTCCATAGAGTCAGTGATGCTATCCAACCATCTCATCCTCTGTTGTCCCCTTTTCCTCCGGCTCTCAGTCTTTCCCAGGTTCAGGATTTTTTCCAATAAGTCGGTTCTTTGAATCAAGTGGCCAAATTGGAGCTGCAGCATCAGTCCTTCCAATGAATATTCAGGGTTGATTTCCTTTAGGATGGACTGGTTTGATCTCCTTGCTGTCCAGGGGGCTCTCAAGAGTCTTCTCAAGCACCACAATTTAAAAGCATCAATTCTTCAGCGCTTAGCCTTCTTTATGGTCCAACTCTCACATCCACACATGACTACTGGAAAAACCATAGCTTTGACTATACAGATTTTTGTTGGCAAAGTAATATCTCTGCTTTTGAGTACACTGTCTAGGTTTGTCATAGCTTTTCTCTCCAGGAGCAAGCATCTTTTAATTTCATGGCTGCAGTCACGGTCTACAGTGATTTTGGAGCCAAGAAAATAAAATTTGTCATGCTTTCTGCTTTTTCCCCATCTGTTTGCCATGAAGTGATGGGACTGGATGCCATCAACTTTGTTTTTTGCATGTTGAGTTTCAAGACAGCCTTTTCACTGTCCTCTTTCACTTTCATCAAAAGATTCTTTACTTCCTCTTCACTTTCTGCTGTTAGAGTTGTATCACCTGCCTATATGCGGTTGTTGATATTTTTCCTGGCAATCTTGATTCCAGCTTGTGATTCATTTCTAGCCCAGGATTTCTTATGATGTGCTCTGTATACATGTTAAATAAACAGGGTGAATATATATAGCCTTGAGGTACTCCTTTCCCAATTTGGAACTAGTCAGTTGTGCCATGTCTGGTTCTGTTGCTTCTTGACTTGTACACAAGTTTCTCAGGAGGCAGGTAAGGTGGTCTGATATTCCCATCTGTTTAAGAATATTCCAAAGTTTGTTGTGATCCACACAGTCAAAGGCTTTAGCATAGTCAGTGAAGCAGAAACAGATGTTTTTCTGGAAATGCCATACTTTCTCTATGATCCAAGGAATGCTGGCAGTTTGATCTCTGGTTTTTCAGCCTTTTCTAAACCCAACTTGTACATTTGGAAGTTCTTGGTTCAGGTACTACTGCAGCCTAGCTTGAAGGATTTTGATCATTACCTTGCTAGCATGTGAAATGAGTGAAATTTTATGGTAGTTTGAACATTCCTTGGCATTGACCTTCTTTAGGATTGGAATGAAAACTGACCTTTTCCAGTCCTGTGGCCACTGCTGAGTTTTCCAAATTTGCTGACATATTGAGTGCTGCACTTTCACAGTATCATCTTTTAGGATTTGAAATAGCTCAACTGGAATTCCATCACCTCCACTAGTTTTGTTCATAGTAATGCTTCTTAAGGCCCTCTTGACTTCATACTCTAGGATGTCTGGCTCTAAGTGAGTGATACACCATTATGGCTATCTGGGTCATCAAGGCCTTTTTTATATATTTCTTTTGTGTATTCCTGTCACCTCTTCTTAATATCTTCTGCTTCTGTTAGGTCCTTACTGTTTCTGTCTTTTATCATGCCATTCTTGCATGAAATCTTCCCTTGATATCTCCAGTTTTCTTGAAGAGATCTCTAGTCTTTTCCATTATATTATTTTCATCTATTTCTTTGCATTGTTTACTTGAGAAGGCTTTCTTATCTCTCTTTGCTATTCTCTGGATTTATTCAGTTGAGTATATCTTTCCCTTTGTCCCTTGCCTTTTGCTTCTCTTCTTTTCTTAGCTATTTGTAAAGCCTCGTCAGAAAGCCACTTTGCCTTCTTGCATTTCTTTTTTCTTTGGGATGTTTTTGGTTACTGCCTGCTGTACAATGTTATGAACCTCTGTCCATAGTTCTTCAGGCACTCTGTCTACCAGATCTAATCCATTCAATCTATTCTTCACTTCAACTGAATAATCACAAGGGATTTGACTTAGGTCATACCTGAATGGTTTAGTGGTTTCCCTACTTATAAGCTCATGATCTGAGCCATAGTCAGCTCCCTGTCTTGCTTTTGCTGACTGTATAGAGCTTCTCCATACTTGACTGCAAAGAATATAATCACTCTGATTTTGGTATTGACCATCTGGTGATATCCATGTGTAGAGTGTTCTCTTGTGTTGTTGGAAGATGGTGTTTGCTATGACCAGTGTGTTCTCTTTACAATATTCTGTTAGCCTTTGCCCTGCTTCATCTTTTACTCCAAGGCCAAACTTGCCTATTACTCCAGGTATCTCTTGGCTTCCTGCTTTTGCATACCAATCTCCTATGAAGAAAAGGACACCTTTTTGGTGTTATTTCTAGAACGTCTTGTAGGTTTTCATAGAACCAGTCAACTTCAGTTTTTTCATCATTAGTGGTTGGGACATAGACTTATATTACTGTGAGATGAACAGTTTGCCTTGGAAACAAACTGAAATCATTCTGTCATTTTGAGATTGCATCCATTAGTGCATTTTGGACTCTTGTTGGCTATGAGAGCTATTCCATTTTTTCTAAGGGATTCTTGCCCACAGTAGTAGATATAATGATTATCTGAATTAAATTTACCCATTCCCATCCATTTTAGTTCACTGATTCCTAAGGTGTTGATGTTCACTCTTGTCATCATCTGCTTGACCAAGTCCAGCTTACCTTGATTCATGAACCTAACATTCCAGGTTCCTATGCAATATTGTTCTTTCTAATATCAGACTTGACTTTCACCACCAGACACATGTACAAGTGAGCATTGTTTCTGCTTTGGCCCAGCCTCTTCTTTCTTTCTGAAGCTATTTTTCTGCTCTTCCCCATATTGTACACCTACTGACATGGAGAGCTCATCTTCTGGTATTAAATCTTTTTGCCTTTTCATACTGTTTTCATGTGAAAAAGCAAAAAATTATGACATGGGTAGTGAGCCCTTCAGGACAGAAGAGGGCTAGAGATAAAATAGAATTTTTAAAAAATATTATCTATTCCAAAAGAATACAGGAAAGGAGGAAAAAATTCCAAAGGATGTCTGGTGGAAATGGAGCATATAGAAACAATATGCATTTATTGATAATATATTAACATAAACATATCGGTAATTATTTTAAGTGGTCTAAACATTTAAATTTAAATGGTCCAACATTTAAACATTTAAATGGTCTAAACATTTAAATTTAAATTCAGAGATTGTCATATGGATATAAAAGCAAGAAAGAACTGTGCTATCTCTAAGAACCATACCTTGATTATGTAGATACACTTAAGTTAAACATGAAAGGATGGAAAATGATATACCATGCAAACACAAATAGAAAATGCAGTAGTGGCGGTATCTGACAAAGTAGGTATGAGAACAAGGAATAATACCAGAGGAAACGAGGGGCCTTTCATAATACAAAGGAAAGAGGCATAGAGAAGACACAGTAATCCTGAATATTTATGCATGTAGAAACAGAGATTCAGGATACATGAAGTGAAAACTGACAGGATAGAATGACGAAATAGAGAAATTGACAATTAGAGCTGGATAGTTCACCACTTTGGCCTCAATAATTGATAGGACAAGGGGATAGCACATCGGTCAGCTTACTGAAGCTTACTTGCACGGTACTCTCGGTCATTTGGCCTACCAGACATTTGTAGAGCACACCACCTGAAGGAATAGAATGCACACGCTGCTAGTGCACACAGGACATTCATCAGGAGGGGCTATATTACGGGAAATAAAACAAATGTCAATATATTTAACAATATTGAAGTCATCTTCTTTGACTATAACAGATTTGATTGAAATCGCGTAAAGGTATTCTCATATATTTGTAAATTAAGAAACACTTCTCTTTTTGTGAGTGTATGATTGCACTTACTAATGGGCTGTTTTTCACATACATTTATTTCCTCAATATTGTAGGGAGAGTGGTGTTACCAGAATGTTTTTCAAAGCACACAGCCCATTGGGGTGCCGATTTCCAGGTCTGTTAGCAGATTTCATAAGCAATGGTGGTGTGGCAGCAAACCAAGATGCCTTCTTTGCTTCTGCCCCCTTTTGGGGTTCTTGGTTACCTTGCATTTTCCTTATAATTCCTTGTAAAGGGTTCAAGAGTTCTAGTGTGGTGAGAATAATGTCTAAATGACAGTTTCAGATGCTGGTTTATTTTTGCTCTTTGGGAAATTGGCTGTCTTCCAACAATTTCTAATACCACACAATACCTCCATTAGTGGCAGCATCAAGAAGTGAAGTCACTCAGTCGTGTTTGACTCTCTGGGACCCCATGAACTGTAGCCTACCAGGCTCCTCCGTCCCTGGGATTTTCCAGGCAAGAGTACTGGAGTGGGTTGCCATTTCCTTCTCCAGGGGATCTTCCCGACCCAGGGATTGAACCCGGGTCTCCTGCATTATAGGCAGACACTTTACTGTCTGAGCCACCAGGGAAGCCTTGTTCAAAGATACCCATGATTGATTTACAGAGAAGAGAAAACGCAAGGCATCCTGAGAGTTGAGAAGATGGAAATTTACCCTCAAGGAGTTTACAGTCTAGTGGGTGGAGAGACATTGTGAACAACTAAAAGAAACAGCAGGTATGAATAAAACTTCAGGGCCAAAGAAAGCATCTCAAGTGAAAAAATCAAGCACTTTGATATTTTTAAAGTACAATGAACATAGTTAATTTTCAGCATTATCAATAATCATTTCCATAACATAAGTAGAGACTCCTAGATCTAAAAAGTAAGAAAAGCCAGAAGGAATTTTTTTCCTGCCTCCTGTTTCCCTGATTTGTTTATTAAACTTATTTCTTGAGTAAATTTTTAAATAAGGAAATGCTTTAATTTCCCTCAATTTCTTCTCTGCCTCACCTCCTTGTTACAGGGCTTGGTGCTGAACTAATATGCATGCATACTATGAGCGAAGTATCTGCCTAGATAGATACAGAAATTACAATGGTTCTTAAAAATTTAATCTCTTAAAAAAAACCTCTATTTAAGGGGGCTAACTTTTAAGCTGAGCTAAAGCAAATACTCTTTTCCCTATATAGTAGGACCTTGTTTATCCAATGTATATATTAAAAGCTTACATCTAATAACCTCGACCTCCTACTCCATCCCTCCCCCTGCCCCACCCCCCTTGGCAACCACTAGTCTGTTTTCTATGTTTGTGGTTCTGTTTCTGTTTCAAAGATAGGTTCATTTGAGTCACATTTTAGATGCCACGTATAAGTGATATCATATGGCATCTGTCTTTCTGACTTACTTGACTTAGTATGATAATCTCTATATTCGTCCATGTTGCTGCAAATGGCATTAATTTATTCTTTTTCTGGATGAGCAGTATTCCATTGTCTATATGTACCACATCTTCTTTATCCATTCACCTGCTGATGGACATTTAGGTTGTTTCCATTGTGATTATTGCTATGAATATATGGGTACATGTATCTTTTTGAATTACAGTTTTGTCTGGATATATGCCCAGGAGTGGGATTGCTGGATCATATGGTTATTCTATTTTTAATTTTCTGAGGATCCCCCATGCTGTTTTCCACTATAGGGAGGTTGCACCAACTTTACATTCCTAGCTATATAGGAGGGTTCCCTTTTCTCCAAACTCTCTGCAGCGTTTATTATTTGTAGATGTGTAGATTATTTTCTTAATTTTACTTTTTAGTATTTAAAAATTTTTGTTAGAGTATAGATGATTTACAGTGTTTTAGTTTCAGGTGTACAGTAAAGTATATTTGTCAACTTTTTAACAATGGCCATTCTAACTGGTGTGAGATGGTACCTCATTGTAGTTTTGATTTGCCTTTCTCTAATATTTAACAATATTGAGCATCTTTTCATTTGCCTGTTGGCCGTCTGTATGTATTCTTCAGAAAAATGTCTATTTAGGTCTTCTGCTCATTTTTCAATTGGATTATTTTTTGTTATTGTTGTTGTTGTTGTTATTGTTGACTTGTACAAGCTGCTTATATATTTTCCAGATAAATCCTTGTTGGTCACATCATTTACAAGCATTTTCTCCCATTCCATAGGTTGTCTTTTTGTTTATGGTCCCCTTTGCTGTATAAAAGCTTGAACTCTTGATTAGGTCCCCTTTGTTTATTTTTGGTTTTATTCCAAAAATAAGTCATTTTGAGTTTATATTTGTGTATGGTAAGAGGGTGTGCTCTAACTTCATTGATTTACACAAGGCTGTCCAACTTTCCCAGCGCCACTCGCTGAAGAGACTGACGTTTCTCCATTGTCTATTCTTGCTTTCTTTGTCGAAGATTAATTGACTATAAGTGTGTGGGTTTCTTTCTGGACTCTTTTCTGTTCCATTGATCCATATGTCTTCCTTAAGCAATATTCTTCTAAATAAACCTTGGGAAGAAAGAAAAAATCATGAGGGAAATTAAAATATTTTGAGCTAAATGTAAGTGAAAAACACAACCTATCAATATTTGTGGGGCAAGAGCTAACACAGTCCTTAGTGGGTAATATGTAGAATTAATATTTATATTAGAAAAGAAGAAATAAGTAAAATCAATGAAATCAATTTCCGTCTTTAGGAAATAGAAAAAAGAGAAAATCAAATATAGAACAAGGAGAGGAAATACCAAGTGGATATAGGTGAAATAAAGTTCTCTAACATCTTTATCTCTACAGGAAATAAGGAACTTCTAAGATTCAAAGTATCTATTTTTAAAAATAAGAAAATTTTATTAATATTTCTGAAAAGCTTAGCTCCTGTTTTTTGTTTTTGGTCCTTACTTACTTTGTGACCTAAGGTAACCTGTTCAGCTTATTTTAATACTTAGGTTTCTCATTTGTAAGATGAGATAATAAATTTTAAGGTCATAATGATTGAGAGGCAAATGACATGAATATATGCAAAGATGATAGCAATTTAGAATTAAAATTTAGATCACATACTTTTAAAATCCAGCCTCAATAAAATAAAAAAGCTAAAAAGAGTAAAATGTTTTTAATGACAGAAATCGAGGTATGAAGTTATTTATACAAGTTTTTTTTTTTTTTATTGAAGTATAGTTAATTTGCAGTGTTGTGTTAGTTTCTGGCAGAGTTATTTTATAGCAGAGTTTCAGTTTTGCATGTATTCTTTTCATATTCTCTTCTATTATAGTTTCCTATGAGATATTGACGATGGTTCCCCATGCTTCACAGTGGGACCTTGTTGTTTTACACTGGGTTTTAAAAATATAGTTTACTAAGAAAGTACACAGAAGTACTGTATTTTGGGTGAACTATCCAGTTAAGGACAATTTAAAAAGTGAATAAAGAAATCTGCTTGAATATATTAAAATACTACCAGGCAATAAAAATTTACCAATCAAGATTTGACTGGGGGAGAAAGGAGGCCCAAGGAGGTAAGCCTTGTGTTGTAAGGAAATAATGACCCTCCAAGGATGCCCATGTCCTGTTCCTGAGAACCTATGGATATGTTACTTTACATGGTAAAAGACTTTTGCAGAATTGTGTCCTACTCACTTCTGTGGGAATTAGAATTTGTTAGAGATATTCTTGGATATTTGGATGAAGTAATTTATAAACAAAGTGTTGAGGATACACTCAGGTTTCTTCTTGATGCTTATGGTAAAATGTGAGAGGAAAAAGATAAAAAAAGGGAAAAACCATTAAGCCAAAGGAAGTAGGACTTATGATTTAAGAAGTTTCCAGCCTTGAATATCTTGATTGAAAAAGACACTAAAAGTAGAAGATTCATGTCAGGAAAGAGTATCTGGTGAGAAAACCAAGGTTATGGCTGAAAATCTTCTTTGAAAGGTGTGGGTATACAGGCACAGTGTGTAGTCACACTTAGAGGGCTGTTCTAAGAGACTAGGTTTGTGACTCATGGATCCCTTTAACGGTCTCAACTGAAGCCAAAAATAGAGATGGGATAATTTAGGGAAAACCGGTGAAAGAGCCTCTTGTGTGGAATGGATCCCTGTGTCAGATATAGGAGACTCACTTTAGAATTTTACATCAACAACAGCAATGCCAGCTTGGACTGAAAGGGACAGAGAGAAGGTTAATTGAAGGAAGGCTGTGGATGCCAGGTTCTGTCATTAGGAAACAGGCTGAAAAGACCATTACAGGGCTGGCAGCACATGTTACCTTGATGAAAAAGGATGGTTGACTCACAGGGTGGAGCTTTGGCCCAAAGATGTGAAGCTGTGATCCACAGAGGATTATCCTAGGGCTTCAGTTCTTATTATTTTGAAATTCCTTGGGATGGCTGATTCCTTTTTGTTCTTCCGGGTCCTTCCTTTTTGAATGGGATATCTATGTTTTCTGTCATATGATTGTCCCATCATTGTTCTTGGGAAGCTGATAACTTTTTTTCCAGTTTTCCAGGTCCTCAGGTAGAGAGAAATTTTGCCCCAGATGGAATATATCCAGAGTCTCATTCCTACCTGATTTATAATATATGATTTAAATAGTACAGTTTGGGACGTTTGAGTCGATGCGATATAGATGAGATTTCACAGTTTGAGTTGCTTCCATAATTGATTCAGACCTATGGAGATGTTGTAATGGGGTGAATGCATTTTAATGTGGAATGGGTATGAATCTTTGGGGACCACAGGGTTTACTGTGGTGGAAACAATAATGTGTCCTCAAAGATGTTCAAGTCGTAATTCCTGGAACCTGTGAATATGTGAACATGATAAAAGGAACTTTACAGATGAGATTAGGGATCTTGATATAGAAATATTTTTCTGGATTACTCTGATGGGCCCAGTGTAGTCACAAGGATTCTATTTATTTATTTTTGGTTGTGCTGGGTCTTTGTTGCTGCACATGGGCTTTCTCTAGTTGGGGCAAGTGGGGACTACTGTTCTTTGGGGTGCACAGGCTTCTCACTGTGGTGGTTTCTCTTGTTGCAGAGCACAGGCTCTAGGCACACAGACTTCAGTAGTTGTGGTGCTCAGGCTCTGTAGTTGTGGCTCCTGGGCTCTAGAGCTTGGGCTGATTAGTTGTGGTCATGGGTTTAGTTGCTCCATAGCATGTGGAATCTTCCCGGACCGGGGATCAAACCTGTGTCTCCTGCATTGGCAGGTGGATTCTTACCTACTACGCCACCAGGGTAGTCTAATCACAAGGATTCTTATGAGGTGCAGGGGAGTGACAGAGTCAGAGAAAGCATCGTAACAACAGAAGCAGAGAGAGAGAAAGCAATGTAATGATGGAGGCAGAGGTTGGGGTAATGCAAGGCCACAAGCCAAGGACAGGGACAGCCTTTGGAAGTTGGTTAAGGCAAGGAAGCACAAACCCTGCCATAATCCTGCCAATTCGAGGAGTCGTTATATTAATTGCTTGTCAGCTATATTAATTGATCTCCAAATTTGGCTGAAATTCAGCTGAATACTCTTCATGGAAGACTCAGCTGTACAATAAACTCTTAATAATAAAATACAGCCTCCTTTATTCTTTGCTGTTTTTTTTTTGTCCTTACACTTTCTGAATTGTAGATGGAGTAATGAATTTGCAGTAGTCTATAACCATGAAGTACCAAAATGAGAAAATATTGAGAGAGTCCCAAAGACTTGGGTATTGACATTGTTAAGTCACAGACTGGGCTTACTACTTTATGAGACAAATAAAACTTTATTTTTAAAGACAGTGTTGGGTTTGTTGCTATTTGTGACTGGATTCACTCCTACCTGATATTCTTATAAAATAAGATGAAAAGTCAAAGACAATAATTATGCTGAGAGAAAGCACAGTAAAAGCACAGAAAGCACAATAATCTCTTTCATTAAATGATATAAGCAAATGCCATATAATATTAGTAGCATATGTGTATGAGAGTACCTATAAACATGTAGTAATATCTGTACAGATGTATGGAATTTTGGTTTATTCTTTGTTAAACTACTGATTTGCAGAATATGAATCAACTCTTGCTTATGTGTGCTACATACATATGTGGGGAAGAATTTGCCAACATTTACTTCTATTTATCTTTGAAAACTCTAGCAAAGGGGGAAGTGGTGCTTCTTTGATTTAATGAGACATGTGGGCTTGGAAACTTGCATTAGGTTATAGCTGCAAAAACCATATTCACAACATGGGAGAGTGCTGTGTAAATCAAAGAGATTCCACCTGAGTGGCGATCCCTTCTGTGCTTTGTTCATAGAAGAGAGTTGGTAATCGTCAGTTAGCTTTCTAATTTTAAATTGGATTTGAATCAGAAAGTGAAAAGCATGAATATATTCAAATTTCAGTCAGTGTACATGTGTACTGTAAGTGTGGATCATGAAGAAATAAGTAATGTTAGATTTAACTTTCTGATCACACTCAAGTAAGAATGTTGACAAGGGACAGATGATCATATGAGTTATTGAAATAAAATATACATTTTCTGCCAGTAAGACCATTATGATTTCATGTGGTCTTTTCAGGTGGCATATTTTAGTATCTTGAGTGGTCTGAACTTGTCATTTCCAAGCCAAAATACTGTTCTTTTTAGTGTTAAGGTTATTTTCTCAGAATTTTTAAAGGCAATCAAACTGAAATACAAATAGCTTGAGACTGACATTTGGATCTTTTCCCAGCTTAATGTCTTTTTTAGTCTGGAAAAAGAAACTGATGATACATTATTTAGCTAATATATAAACCACATCCAAATGCTGCAGCAGAGCATGAAGAAATAATTTTGAGAACTGAAAACAAGAGTGGATTAGAGATACATTTATTGTTGTCTTCCAAGTCGAAACAGCCAGCCTTCCAGCTTTTGGCTATAAAATGTTAGAACTTATCATCTATTTGAGTCCTGAAAGTAGTCTTCAGTGAGCCATTTCTCCATAATTTCTGGACCATTTGTGTTAATATGAAAATCTATATTTATCTGGCAGCCACTAAACACTTGGTGCCATTTATAATGATCTATGATTGTGAATTTAAAATTTCCAGCTTAGCAGAAGCCAGCATGAGAGATCAATTGCAAATATAACCTAAATTATAAATTAAGCTATCCACCATTGAGCTGCATAGAGCTACCTTGGTGAAAAATTGCAAATAATATTATCCTTCTCACTGAAATAAAACTTATTTTACTGCTTATTTAAAAGATATTTTCTTTTGTTGTCAAGAAAATAAACACACTTAAATTTTTCTTTTTATTTTTTGGAGAAAAATCAATGTTGTGTTGGTTTCTGCCATACAACAGTGTAAATCAGCCATAATTATATACCACTTCTCTCTTGAGCCTCCCTCCCCTCCCAGAAACACATTTTCAAAAATATGTAAACTTGATGATATTCATGTACACTGATACCTATGAAGGAGTGGTAGACACCAAACTTTAAGAAATACTACTGTTGAAGCTATAGATAGGGAATCTCCTTTGCTTAGGTAATTACAAGTAGCTCAATTTAGCGAATTAAAATTTCTCTGTCATCTTCTTGACCTATATCTATATGAAATTCACATTGATATTCCACCACACAGAATCAGAGAAGGTTCTTATTCTAGTTCTTTCATAGCTTGATGATTTGATCTATGGTCTTATCTTCTTCTGGGATCTTTAAATGTGTCTGCAGAGCCTACTTTCACACTTCATTTTCTGATTGCCACCAACATATCCTTGATTACACTGCTTAAAGAAGTATACTTGCTTATGTTTGTGTGCATGCTCAATCATATCCATTTCTTTGTGACCCCATGTACTGTAGCCCACCAGGCTTCTCTGTCCATGAAATTTTCCAGGCAAGAATACTGGAGAGGGGTGCCATTTCCTCCTCCAGGGGATCTTTCCAACCCAGGGGTCGAACCTGCATCTCTTGCGTCTCTTACGTTGGAAGGCAGATTCTTTACTGCTGCACCTCCTGGGGAAGCCTAGAGAAGTGTGGACAATTTTAACTTATTTAATTCACTGACTTTGGAATGTATCAGGAAGTTAGACCATCTCATAACAATGAGAATTGTGAAGACACAATTGGTCTCTTCATGGTATGAGGCAATGCCTCTGATGAGACTCCATAGTTTGAGCACTGAACAATAATCTAGTGAAATTACGTGTAAGTAATTGCTTTTCTTTCCTACATAGCATTTCAGAGATTCTTTCAGACCCAGGCAATCCTAGTTGTAGAACTATCAGTCTGTGTAAAGGTCATCTCTCTGCTAATCATTTATAATTATGAAAATTATAATTTCATCATGATGCTATTACAGCTAGGCATAGAAAACTCCAAGTCATTTATCAAACTTCTTTTGGGCTCTGATTTTACAAGATCTGGAGGTATATGCAAAAATTCATATAGGGAGATATATTCTAATATATTTAAACTTAGACTAAGATACGGATAGATTAAGAGTAGACTAAGAGCAGTGTGTGACATCTGGTGGCTAGATAGGCTGAAATGAACCTACAAGTGGATTATGGCCAATTCATAGTTATAAAAAATTGAATTTGTTACCAACATTTGTAACCTGTAGAATTTCATAAATATAATCTAGATGTTCAGCTTTTCTTAAAAATGAAAAAGACAAAAGCCCAATCCTAACAGCAGTCAACTGGGGATGATTAAACGCTGCACCTGGTGTGGATGAGGGATCCTTAGTGTGCCCTTTACATTCAACACTTATTTACCCACCGGGCCCCAGCCGTCATTGAGTTCTCCACCCTCGTGAGTGTAATAGCACTTGATCTTATAGGGTCCTTTAGCTTCATTTAAGAGTTGTAGCCCTTAACTTTATTTCATTTAGATACGTTCAATTGTGTATTATTCATTAAATGTCAATTGTTTCTTTAAAAAGAGGAATTTAGGTTTTTAGGGAGCAGGAAGAATACACTTGGGTTGCATAACTCTAGGCAGAAGTTCATGGTGCATTGCACAGTAATAAATGCCAGTGAATTCTGAACATTCACATAGTTCTAATTTACTCATAGAAGCACTTTAAACCTTGGCCACAACTAGATCATCCATCATTTGGATATGTAATTTCAGGAAAACTATATAAACTATTTGTATGTTTTCTCTTAGTGAAACATTTTTGACCACAGAATCACATAATTCTTACATAATTGTTGATTATTGTGGTGACATTTTTCATTTTCAGGATATCCATGTTTACTCATATTTACTCTAGCTTAGAACTTGGCAATGTAGCTTCAGATTTGCTATATTAAATTTTTGACACAACTGAATTACTAATCCCAGTGTTGACATGAACTGTTATTTGAGCAACTGTATTAAGGAATCTTGGTAGCTTTTACCAGCTTTCCTCAATTTCACGAAATGGCTGAAACTTCATAAAGCCATCTTCTACTCCAATGTACAGTCAAACCTAGTAGCTCACATTTAAATTCTGCCTCTCCTGAGATTGTTGTTGTTCAGTTGCTGAGTCTGACTCTTTGTGACCCCTTAGACTGTAGTGCGCCAGGCTCCTCTGTTCTCCACTATCTCCCAGAGTTTGCTCAAACTCATGTCCATTGAGTTGGTGATGCCATCCAACCATCTCACCCTCTGTTGTTCCCTTCTTCTCCTGCCCTCAATCTTTATCAGCATCAGGGTCTTTTCCAATGAGTTGACTCTTCATATCAGGTGACCAAGTATTGGAGCTTCAGCACCTGTTCTTCCAAGGAATATTCAGGGCTAATTTCCTTTAAGATTGACTGGTTTGATTTCCTTGCTGTCCAAGAGACTCTCAGGAGTACTCTCCAGCACCACAGTTTGAAAGCATCAGTTCTTCGATGCTCAGCCTTCTTTATGGTCCAACTGTCATATCTGGACATGACTACTGGAAAAACCATAGCTTTGAGTACATAGACCTTTGTCTGCATTGTGATGTCTCTGCTTTTTGTCTTCTGTTTGTCATAACTTTCCTTCCAAGGAGCAAGTTTCTTTTAATTTCATGACTGTAGTCACTGTCTGCAGTGATTTTGAAGCCCAAGAATATACAATCTATCACTACTTCCACTTTTTTTCCCTTCTATTTGTCATGAAGTGATGGGACTGGATGCCATGATCTTTGTTTTTTTTTTTTTTGAATGTTGAGTTTTAAGCCAGCTTTTTCACTCTGCTCTTTCCCACTACTCAAGAGGCTCTTTAGTTCCCCTTCACTTGCTGCCATTGACTTCCCTGGTCACTCAGCTGGTAAAGAATTCTCCTGCAGTGCAGGAGACCCAAGTTCAATTCCTGGGTCAGGAAGATCTGCTGGAAAAGGGATAGGTTACGCACTTCAGTATTCTTGGGCTTCCTTGGTGGCTCAGCTGGTAAAGAATCTGCCTGCAATGTGGGAGACCTGGGTTTGATCTCTGGGTTGGTAAGATCCCCTGGAGAAGGGAATGGCTACCCACTCCAGTATTCTGGCCTGGAGAATTCCATGGACTATATAGTCCATGGGGTCACAAAGAGTTGGACACGACTGAGTGACTTTCACTTCACTTCCCTTCACTTTACTTTCTGCTATTAAAGTGGCATTTCTGTATATCTGAGGTTGTTGGTATTTCTCCTGGCAGTCTTGATTCCAGCTTGTTATTCATCCAGCCTGTTATTTCTCATGATGTACTCTGTATAGATGTTAAATAAGCAGGGCTACAATATACAGCCTTGAGGTACTCCTTTCCCAGTTTGGAACCAGTTAGTTGTTTCATGTTGGATTCTAACTGTTGCTTCTTGACTTACATACAGGTTTCTTAGGAGACAGGTCAGGTGGTCTGGTACTCCCATCTCTTTAAGAGTTTTTCACAGTTTATTGTGATCCATACAAAGGCTTTCATGTAGTCAATGAAGCAGAAGTAGATGTTTTTCTGGAACTCCTTTGCTTTTTCTATGATCTAATGAATGTTGGCAATTTGATCTCTGGTTTCTCTGCTTTTTCTAAACCCAGCTTGTACATCTGGAAGTTCTTAGTTCACGTACTCCTGATATACTTGTCTAGATTTATGTGGGAAAGCTATTTTCTATTTCTGTTACTGAAAATATGGTACTAACTAGCTAACTAGAATAAGGTTCCCTAGTGGCTCAGTGGTGAAGATTAGGTTCGATCCCTGGGTCAGGAAGATCCCATGGATGAGGGCAAGGCAACCCACTCTAGTACTCTTGCCTGGAGAATCCCATGGATAGAGGAGCCTGACAGGCTACAGTCCATAGGGTTGCAAAGAGTTGAACATGAGTGAAGCAACTTAGCATACAAGTAGTATACGGTTTGTTCTACAGAGCACTTCTGGTCATGTATTTAGTTTTCTCATTTCAGTGGTGTGTAACCTAAGTGCTATATCTAAGACCCAGTGATATCTATAATACAATTATTGATTAACACAAAATTTTCAAATCTTTTTGGTTACTTTGAGTTCTTCTAGCCATGCTTATTTGATTCTGTTTAAATTTAACTGTTTCTTTTAAAAAAATCAGAGTATTTTGGTTCCTGAGATCAGAAACAGAGGGCATTATGCTTTCTAAATGAACCACAATTTATGTTGCAATTATGAAAATGCACATAATAAACACATGTTCTTTCCTATACTCTCAAGTCAGAGTTACATATTGCTCTGCCCAATCAATCTTTATGACTGAATGACTTAAAGAGTTAACTGTATCTGGGACATACTTATTAAATATATTCAATTTTAAATTAAGAAGATAATGCCAATTATAATCATGTAGCAAATGTTTTGTTGAATTCAGCATACTTAAAATATTTTAAGTTGCAAATCATCATTTTAAGTTCCTTATAAAGTTACTGCTTCTTACTGTAAGATGCTGTAATAGAAGAGGATTCTGGACATCATATTGTTTTTAGAAACTAGAATAAAAACATTTTAATTAGCTTTGGAAAATGAAACAATCATCAGTCTTACCAAAATGTTAAATCTAGATGTTTTAGTATAGTAAATGCTCAAAAATTATTAGAGTTGAAAGATTAGAACAGTTCAATTCAGTCACTCAGTCGCGTCCGACTCTTTGCGACCCCATAAACTGCAGCACGCCAGGCCTCCCTGCCCAGCATGAACTCCCGGAGTCCACCCAAACCCATGTTCATTGAGTCGGTGATGCCATCCAACCATCTTATCCTCTGTCATCCCCTTCTCCTCCTGCCCTCAATCTTCCCCAGCATCAGGGTCTTTTCAGATGAGTCAGCTCTTCATGTGAGGTGGCCAAAGTATTGCAGTTTCAGCTTCAACGTCAGTCCTTCCAATGAACACTCAGGACTGATCTCCTTTAGAATGGACTGGTTGGATCTCCTTGCGGTCCAAGGGACTCTCAAGTGTCTTCTTCAACACCACAGTTCAAAAGCATCAATTCTTCTGTGTTTAGCCTTCTTTATAGTTCAACTCTCACATCCATACATGACCACTGGAAAAACCATAGCTTGACTAGACAGACCTTTGTTGGCAAAGTAATGTCTCTGCTTTTTAATACGCTGTCTAGGTTGGTCATAACTCTCCTTCCAAGGAGTAAGTGTCTTTTAATTTCATGGCTGCAGTCACCATCTGCAGTGATTTTGGAGCCCAGAAAAATAAAGTCTGACACTGTTTCCCCATCTATTTGCCATAAAGTGATGGGACGAGATGCCATGATCTTCGTTTTCTGAATGTGGAGCTTTAAGCCAACTTTTTCACTCTCCTCTTTCACTTTCATTAAGAGGCTTTTTAGTTCTTCTTCACTTTCTGCCATAAGGCTGCTGTCATCTGCATATCTGAGGTTGCTGATGTTTCTCCCGGCAATCTTGATTCCAGCTTGTGCTTCCTCCAGCCCAGTGTTTCTCATGATGTACTCTGCTGCTGCTGCTGCTAAGTCACATCAGTCATGTCTGACTCTGTGCGACCCCATAGACACCAGCCCACCAGGCTCCCCCATCCCTGGGATTCTCCAGGCAAGAACACTGGAGTGGGTTGCCATTTCCTTCTCCAATGCATGAAAGTGAAAAGTCAAAGTGAGGTTGCTCAGTCGTGTCTGACTCTTAGCGGCCCCATGGACTGTAGCCTACCAGGCTCCTCTGTCCATGAGATTCTCCAGTCAAGAGTACTGGAGTGGGGTGCCATTGCCTTCTCCGATGATGTACTCTGCATATACATTAAATAAGCAGGGTGACAATATACAGCCTTGACTCACTCCTTTTCTTATTTGGAGCCAGTCTCTTGTTCCATGTCCAGTTCTAACTGTTGCTTCCTGACCTGCATACAAGAATTAGTGATATTTAGAATATAAATTAATATTGAAATTACTATAATACTGAGATCACATAAATATTTCATAATATTCTTAATTCTTTCTCTTCTTTGTCTACACAATATCCTCAGAAACCACCTTTACTCTGATGACCTTGGGTATGACCTGTATGGACTGATCACTTTCAAATACACAGATCACTTCCAGTGTACCTTGAACTCTCCACTGAGCTCCAGTCTTACACAAATTGCTGTCTGTATGATACCTCTAGCTTGATGTTTTATAAGGACTATAAAAGTAACATTTTAGGAAAACCTCGTATGACTCTTAGCGGTGGATCACTCGGCTCGTGCGTCGATGAAGAACGCAGCTAGCTAAAAAAAAAAAAAAAAGTAACATTTTAAAATTGAACTTGTCTTTCTTCTAACCCTGCTCTTCCTTCTGTTATATTTTCTCCACCTGACAAGTGCCTGCTTCCCAGGTGGTGCTACTGGTAAAGAATCCACCTACCAATGCAGAAGATGCAACAGATGCAGGTTTGATCCTGGATCTTGACATTCCTTTGGAGGAGGAAATATTACCCACTCCAATAGAAAACCCCATGGATGGAGGAGCCTGGTGGGCTACACTCCACGGGGCTGCAAAGAGTCAGACATGACTGAGTGACTGAGCACATACACATTATATATGACATTAGCCAGGACAGTGTCACAAGGCTACCCCTATCTGGCATATGGTTATGGAAAGGGGAGTTGGAAATTGGGATTGTGCTAGTAGCCGATAATATTTCAGTCACCTACTTAAAAGCCATGTTGCTTTTGGAAATAATTTCTTTGTGTCACAATTTTCTTATCTGTGAATTTATTGCTGACAAAGAGTATGTACTCAGTAAATGTTAGCTTTGTTTTGGTCACCTATTGCTGCCTAGCAAATTGCCCTAAAATGCAGTGCCCTAAAACAACAACTATTTGTTATTTTCATGATTGTGCTAATGGCAACAAATGGAGTTAGATTGCTAGAGAAGACTCAAGGCCCCAAACGATGGTACTTATCTACAGTTTCTTGCAGACAAAGAATACAAATAGCAACAACATTAAAGTATTCTTTGTCATCAAAGGCTGCAAGGGTTCCAGAGAGACCAGGAGTGAGCTCTAATCGTCTTCTCTCCATAAGGCCATATCAGGACACGCTTTCTTAGATCAGGAACTGCTAACAGATGTGTGGACATCTCAGAACCTGGGAGCTCGAATGAAGTCTTTCATCAGAATTTCTTATACTTTAGCTGGACCTCACTTCCCTTCTAGGTAGTTGGACTTGTGTAACAGGCTTAGGGCTCTGAGACTGCAAATTTGGAACATGTCAGGCCTCTTAAGGCCTAGGCTTGGAAATGGTGCTGTGTAACTTGCCATATATTCTCTTTGTCCGAACACGTCACAGGGCCAGCTCAGATTCATAAACAGGGAGATGAACTCCATCTTCTGATGGGAGGTAACGCATGAACTTTTAGGGATAGGAAGAATTTTTGGTGGGCGTGTTTGTAGACAGTCTGTCATGATTATTATTCTTGTTATAATTACTGTATTATCATTACTAGAACTATTGTTTAGTCAAAGTAAGAAAACATTATCTTGCCTGGACTTCTGAAATAGCCTCCTAACAAGTATCTTTGCTTCCAGTCTCACTCCCTTTTTAAAAAAAAAATTAATTTATTTTTTATTGAAGAATAATTGCTTTACAGAATTTTGCTGTTTTCTGTCAAACCTCAATATGAATCAGCCATAGGTATACATATATCCCGTCCCTTTTGAAGCTCCCTCCCATCTGCCTCCCCATCCCACCCTTCCCAACCCCATCCCAGGGTTGATATAGAGCCCTTGTTTGAGTTTCCTGAGCCATATAGCAAATTCACTCCCTTCTTTTATCTTCACAGGCAGGCAGATGTATCATCTTAAAATGTTATCTGACAACAGAAGGACAAACAACTCAATTGAATAATGGGCAAAAGACTTTTTGAGAATATACATTTCTCCAAAGAAGATATACAAATGCCCAGTAAACACACAAAAAGATATCCAATACCTTTAGTCATTAGGAAAATGCATATCAAAATCACTACAAGGTACCATTTCACATTTACTGGGATTTACATAATAAAAAAATGGAAAACAACAAGTGTTGGTGGGGATGTAGCGAAATTGAAACCTTTGTACGTAGTTAGTTGGAATGTGAAATGGTGTGGTCTCCATGGGAAACAGTTTGATGATTCCTTGAAAAGCTATATATAGTATTACCATATGACTGGGAAGTTTTACTTCCAGATGTAAACATGTTCCTGCCAGCCTCTTCCGGGAATGCTGTACTGACGAATTTCCCCTTTGTATATGCTTTTCTGTTTCATCCATTCTTCCCAAAATAAGCTCCTTCTTTTGTTTAGGTTTCAACATAAATTGTCTTTCCTGTCTAAGTTCCCTTGTTACTTTCTAACTTAGCACTCTGTATTCTTCATACAAATTGCATTACTTGCAATTTATAAATAGTGTATTTATCTGTTCGGTGCTATTGGTCTGTCTTTCTCACTGGAATTTTCACTTCCTGAGGGCACAGATCTGTCCTGTTATACATCCAGGAACTTAGCATGTACCTAGCACATACCTGGCAATTCAGTTATTTGTAAAAATGGACAACCAAAGGAATTCTGTTATGAAATATACAAGAGGACATGTCACTATGTAATAGGTTAATGAAAATTTAATGGTCTTCAACCAGTCTTGCCATGATCTGTGTAATAAACTTTTGTGGTAATATTCCTTGAAGAAAAGAAGAGGGGCTTTGTAGTTAGTCAGACCTTAGTTTTCTTTGTGTTCCTACTAGTTGTCTTAGAGGTAAGTTCCTTAATCTCCATGGATCTTATTTTCCCAATTAGGCAAACCTAAGTAATTTTGTTTATCTTGCAGGATTTTTAAGGATTAAAGATAAGAGGAATAGTCTCAAGTACAGTGCCTGCCGCACAGTGATGCTCAGTAACTATAGGGAATTAGTGTTTATTTTATTTGTAAGAAGGATCACAGAAAGGGAAAGCTAAAAACATTATCTAAGTAAGTATTGATCGCAAAAGTGAGTTTTATAGACTGGGCAAAGCATCTAAAGTAAAACCTTGTGATATCTGAATGGAGCTAGTAAAAAAAAATATTTCTCCCCCCCTTATCTTTGCCCTTTCTGCAATCTTATTGCATTATACCTTGTATATATGTATTTCTTTCTATATTTTCATATTTGATATATTTTTAATATATACATGAATTTATAAGGCAATCACAAACATTTGAACTCTGATAATTAGGGAGTCAAATGTTGATTTTTTTTTTTTTTTAGATAGAAAAATGGTTTTGTGGTTATGTTAAAGAAAGAGTCCTTTATTTTTTAGAGATATATCCTAAAGTATTTATTTATGGATTATATGATATTTTGGATTTGCCTGTACATCATGAGTGAGAACTGGGCAGATTGATAGGATTAGAAACATATGGGGATGTAGTTGAGGATTATTGACCCTGGGTAATGTATATGTGGGAATTATTTTGTGTATTTTACTTTTTCATAATTATAAGTAGGGAAGAAAGGAAATGGAGAGTTTAAGCTTATATAGAGAGTGGGGAGATGTTCCAGGCACTTTTCCCACTCACCAAAATTGTCAGCCAGGGTTGAGAAAAGAGTGGCATTTGGGGGCCGGCTAATGAGTCGGACATGACTGAGCAACTGAACTGAACTGAACTGAATACAAAGGCTGAGTTGTGAGGCTGTCACAACATAATAAAGTTCAGTAGGTTTCAAGTCACATCTATTCACATGTGAAATTTTAAGTAACATTTTTCAGTGACTCACTCTTACATCTGAATGAGGAGGAAGGGATCACCAGACATTTGAGGGAACTCCCTGATATGAAACACAAAAGCAAAAAATCAAGAAGCCAACATCAAGCAAACTCCAAGGAAACAGATAGTAAAACAATATTATGAATAATTAAAATTATAATTAATATTCAGAGAAAGATGGAGGATAATGCATGCATGAATAAAGATGTCAAGAATAATAAAGATAATTTGAAAATTAAAAATGTAATTATCAGTTTAGTTCAGTCATTCAGTCGTGTCTGACTCTCTGTGACCCCATGGACTGCAGCACTCCAGGCCTCCCTGTCCATCACCAACTTCTGGAGTTTACTCAGACTCATGTCCATTGAGTTGGTGATGCCATCCAACCATCTCATCCTCTGTTGTCCCCTTCTCCTCCCACCTTCAGTCTTTCCCAGCATCAGGGTCTTTTCAAATGAGTCAGCTCTTTGCATCAGGTGGCCAAAGTATTGGAGTTTCAGCTTCAACATCAGTCCTTCCAATAAACACTCAGGACTGATTTCCTTAAGGATGGACTGGTTTGATCTCCTTGCAGTCCAAGGGACTCTCAAGAGTCTTATCCAACATCACAGTTGAAAAGCATCAATTCTTCCACATTCAGCTTTATTTATAGTCCAACTCTCACATTCATACATCCCCACTGGAAAAACCATAGCCTTGACTAGATGGACCTTTGTTGGCAAAGTAATGTCTCTGCTTTTTAATATGTTGTCTAGCTTGGTCATAACTTTACTTCCAAGGTGTAAGCATCTTTTAATTTCATGGCTGCAGTCACCATCTGCAGTGATTTTGGAGCCCCTCAAAATAAAGTCTGTCACTGTTTCCCCATCTATTTGCCATGAAGTGATGGGACCAGATACTATGATCTTCATTTTCTGAATGTTGAGCTTTAAGCCAAGTTTTTCACTCTCTTCTTTCACTTTCATTGAGAGGATCTTTAGTTCTTCACTTTCTGCCATAAGGGTGGAGTCATCTGCATATCTGAGGTTATTGATATTTCTCCCGGCAATCTTGATTCCAGTTTGTGCTTTATCCAGCTTGGCATTTCTCATTATGTACTCTGCATATAAGTTAAATAAGCAGGGTGACAATATACAGCCTCGACTTACTCCTTTTCCTATTTGGAACCAGTCTGTTGTTCCATGTCCAATTTCAACTGTTGCTTCCTTACCTGCATACAGATTTCTCAAGAGGCAGGTCAGGTGGCCTGGTATTCCCATCTCTAAGAATTTTCCACAGTTTGTTGTGATCCACACAGTCAAAGGCATTGGCATAGTCAATAAAGCAGAAATAGATGTTTTTCTGGAATTCTCTTGCTTTTTTGATGATCCAGCAGATGTTGGCAATTTGATCTCTGGTTCCTCTGCCTTTTTGCAATCCAGCTTGAACATCTGGAAGTTCATGGTTCATATCCTGTTGATGCCTGGCTTGGAGAATTTTGAGCCTTACTTTGTTAGCGTGTGAGATGGGTGCAATTGTGCGCTAGTTTGAGCATTCTTTGGCATTGCCTTTCTTAGGGATTGGAATTATATCTGACCTTTTCCAGTCTTGTGGCCACTTGTGGCCACTTGTGGCTGAGTTTTCCAAATGTGCTGGCATAGTCAGTGCGGCACTTTCACAGCATCATCTTTTAGGATTTGAAATAATAGCTCAACTGGAATTCCATCACCTCCACTAGCTTTGTTCGTAGTGATGCTTCCTAAGGCCCACATTCCAGGATCTGGCTCTAGATGAGTGATCACACTATTGTGATTATCTGGGTTGTGAAGATCTTTTTTGTATAGTTCTTCTGTGTGTTCTTGTCACCTCTTCTTAATCTCTTCTGCTTCTGTTAGATCCATCCCATTTCTGTCTTTTTCTTGAGCCCATCTTTGCATGAAATACTCCCTTGGTACCTCTAATTTTCTTCAAGAAAATATAATTATCGAGCTTAATTATAGAATTTAAAATTATAGAACATGAGCTGGAAGAAATATTTGGAAGCCTGGCCTCACTATAGTCCTTATTTACAGAAGGGGACTGTGGAACTCTAGGGAAAAATGGCAGTTATGGGACCAATGGAAAGTGATTGTACCTGCAGGGTCCTAGCAGTGTGAGTTTTAAACTATTTTAGGCTGCAGTTGTGACTGCACATTAACATTAAACAGAAAGCTTTTTAAATTTTAATAACGCCTGGGTCTCATTTCTATTGGCTTTAGTTTGAATAAAGTAGAACGAGGCATTATTATTTTTAAAAGTTCCCCAGATAATTCTCTTGTAAAGCATGGGTTGAGATCTGGTGTAAGCTTCTCAAAAGCAAAGCCCATGCTTTATTTATTAGTATGTACACTGCTTTGTACATAGTAAGCTTTTAGTATTTTCTGTGGAAATAGTCATCATCACTGATGGTGGCTCCAAGTTAGAGGAGTAAAGGTTAAACTGTTTGACTTGCCCCAGTCCCTGATGAAATAAATGATTATACCCTAGTTTTTAAAGAGAGCTTTTTTTTTTTTTTAATCAAATCCTAGGCATTTCACTTCATCTGTAAACATTTCAGTAGTGACCTCTGAAAGATAGTCTTTAAAAACCAAATAATTATCTTAAAAAATTCACAGTGTTTACTTAATATGATAGATTTTTAATTAGTGTTCAAATTTCAAGTGTCTCATAAATATTAGAAACAGGATCCACAGAATGTCCACGCTTTGCCATTGGTGTTGACTGATAACATCTCTGTTGCTCTCTCCCTCTTTTCTTCTCTTTCCTTTCCTTGAAGTTATTTGTTGAGCAATTTATTTGTCCTGTAATTTTCTACAAGAGGTGCTAAGTGCATCCGCCTCAAGCATATTCCTTTGCCTGGGGTAGGGGAAACACTGCTTTATAAGTGACTGTGTGTCCTTCCATTAGGTAGCACGTGGTCTAAAGAGGGCCATTTTTATTAGGTTGTACATGAAAAGATTACATAAACAATCTGCCACAGTAATCTTTAAGTTTTCTTCCTAAAGCAGGATACTTTTAAGGTCTAAGCCTTCTACTTGAAGATAGATGTGCTTTGCAGAAAAAGCTGTGGCAGGGACCGCTTTTTGGCTGAGCTGTGGTTCTTTATTGTGCTTGAGAATCCTCTGTGAGGCTTGTTAAAAGTGTAGATTCCTGTGCCCAGAAAGATTCTGATTCAAGGTCTCAGAGGACACTCTGGGAGGCCATGTACTTAATAGACTGATATCAGTGCCGGTGTTTGGTTGATCACAGTTTGTAAAAGCAGGATAAATATCACAGCATTTTCATCCTGTGTCTAGGGTTTGGTCTTTGCAGAGTTTATTTTACCTTCTTAGACGGTCACAAAGGGAGACCTGCCCTTCCGTGGTCAGTGTCTCACAGTCCTATTTTGGAACTTATTTGGAATTGGCTTATTAAATTCTAACTTTTTATAAGTAAAGACCTGATTTTACTATTCTATGTTATTTTAGTGAAATAAAGTTCAGTAATATTAGAAACTTTATTGAAAACAGAAGAAAAGGAAAAGGAAGTATTTATTGAAGAGGTCAAGATTTCATTTAGTCTTTTAGCAAAATAGTTCTCAAGACTAAGTATATTCACTTACCTCATTAATCACACTTAGTCTTTTCCCTGTGCTTCATATTAATAATCGTCTAGACAGCTGTTCCTGTGGTCATGTATGGATGTGGGAGTTGGACTATGAAGAAAGCTGAGTGCCGAAGAATTGATCCTTTTGAACTGTGGTGTTGGAGAAGACTCTTGAGAGTCCCTTGGACTGCAAGGAGATCCAACCAGTCCGTTCTGAAGGAGATCAGCCCTGGGATTTCTTTGGAAGGAATGATGCTGAAGCTGAAACTTCAGTACTTTGGCCACCTCATGCGAAGAGTTGACTCATTGGAAAAGACTCTGATGCTGGGAGGGATTGGGGGCAGGAGGAGAAGGGGACGACAGAGGATAAAATGGCTGGATGGCATCACTGACTAGATGGATGTGAGTTTGAGTGAACTCAGGGAGTTGGTGATGGACAGGGAGGCCTGGCGTGCTGCGATTCATGGGGTCGCAAAGAGTTGGACACGACTGAGCGACTGAACTGAACTGAACTGAGACAACTGTTCAGAACAGGAGGAAAGTAGTAGTAGTTCCTGTTTGTCAGTAGCTAATTATTTTTTATCATGCCTGCCTATACAGAGAGAAAACTGATACAGCATATCTGTAAAAAAAAAAATACAGATTACATCATGTATTTGAATATTTGTTCATATTTTTGTATTTGATACATATTTCGTAGGTTTATATACACTCAGAATTATACAGAATTTTTTTTTCTTCTGAATGTAACTTTCTGCAAGTTCATAGGAAAAAACAATCTTAGATGCCGTGACCAAAATGAATCTTTCTGTCAACTATCAAATAATTGCATAAATCTGTTCATTTGAGGCAATATAATATGGACTTTTGCTAATATGGACTTTTGCATACATTTTTAGAATCTAATTTGTTTTTAAGAAGAGATATTTATGTATAAGAATTTCTCCTAAAGAATTTTTCGAATTATTTTTTTACTTAAATTATAGATATTTTACTATTATTACAAATGGATAATGCTATTCTTTGGAGACGTATTAGTTCCCAGAGGGATGTATCTTCTAAAATCATTATATGGCCATTGCAAATGTAAGATTCAGCTCATGAGTTCATGCAAGTATTTACTGAGCACCTAGTATGCCACAGCTACTCTTCTGTTCTCTAAAGATACAACAACCAATGAAACAGAAAAAGAACAAAGCGAAACTGCCCTCTTGGAGCTTACAACATAGCAGGAAATGATATTTTGGGTAGTGAAAAATGATAAGGTTGAAAAATAGGAGAGGGAACAGGGATTGTTTGGGTTGCCTAGAAATGGCTCACTGAGAAGGTAACATTGAGTAGTGAACTGATTGAATTGAGAGAGTGAGCCTTGGAGCTATCTAGGAGAACATTCTGAGCAAAGAGAATGGTAAATGCAAAGGTCCTTAGGTGAATATATGATTGATCTTTTGGGAAACAGAGTGAATAGAGTTGAGAGAGCAGTAGGAGAGGAGGTTAGAGTGGTAATAGTGTGTCTGGAAGTGAAATTCATTTCATATTTAGGACCTTGTTTTTTTTTGCTGGAAGTGAAATTGAAAACCATTGAATGGGTTTGAGAAGGGGGATGGTGCAATCTGACAAAGGGCCTTAACTGGACCCATTGCTAGCTTCTGTGGTAGAAACAGACTGAAGATAGGCAATATTGGAAGCCGGGGAGGTGGTTAGGAAGATTTTTACAGTAACCTGGATAAGAGATGGTGGCTTGGATCAGAGTACTTGTGAGGTTGGGAAACATGGTTGGATTTTGATGTATTATAATAAGATAGGTGACAGAATTTGCTGATAGAATTTCCTTTTATATCCAAGTTATAGGCCCAGTATTTCATTCATAAATCAATGTATAATTCTTTCAACTATAGAAAAGTAGGAGAGTTATATATGAAGCAGATGATTTAAATCTAACTTTTTATATACTATGAAAGGTACTTTATCAAGGTAATTAAAATATTTGATGATGAATCAATAGTACTTCCTGATACATATTTGTATTTTATTAGCAGGATAATTAAAACTCAATCCCACTATTTACTGAGTTAATTTTATCTTTTGTAAAGTATCTAGTTAAAAGCCTAATGTCTTATATCTTCTAACATTTGTAGTTAAAATAGAAGAGCTGGTTGTATAAGTTAAATGGAAGAAATATATTTATTTACTGTAATGCTTAATCACGTGAAGGGCTCAGATAATTTTTTTTCCTGAGATCTATCAGTAGAGGGCAGCAAAGTTTCAAGCAGTGTGTTTTTAGGTTCCTGGGAGGCTTTGCAAAGGAAAGCAAAGCCTTTCTCTCTTTTTCTTTGTTTATTGCTCTTAAGTTTGTTCTGGCTTGCTTTTTAATGAAGAGCTTTGGTAATATCACTTAAAAGCCCTGCAGCTTTGGTTCAGATATTTAACCAACTGTTCCCTTAGGTGCTATAGATACTTTCTTAATAAGAGCATGTCTTTTTCTTTCTGTAATTTAGGGAGTACCAGGGCCAGGAAAATATGACATTAAGAGTCAATTTCAGAAGAATAAAAGTGTGACATCAAATGTGAATGATGCATCACCTGCTTTTCTTTCTCAATCCCAGGTAATGTTCTTCAGTTGTTTCACAGATAGAGGATAATAGGCAAAAGGTGACACTAGCAACAAACTCAGTGGTGTTAGGGAGATTATAAAAAGAAAAGTGGTATATAAACAAGTTGGGAACCGACATAGTCTAGGGAAATCATATTGCCAAAAATGTGGGTAGACTTAAATGACGTAAGATTACAATATTAAGAATATTGCGGAGATTACTATTCAAATTGTAATTTTTATTAAACATTTTCTACTAAGCAAATTTGCATATGTGAAAGTTCAGTTTATCTTTTAAGAAATTTTACTCTGGGTTTAAATATATTTTGCTAATGAGTATATGACTGGAAAGTGATCAAACCAGTCATGAAACATCATGAAAAACTCTGGGTTGGATGAAGCACAAGCTGGAATCAAGATTGCCAGGAGAAATATCAGTAACTTCAGATATGCAGGTGACACCACGCTTATGGCAGAAAGCGAAGAGAAACTAAAGAGCCTCTTGATGAAAGTCAAAGAGGAGAGTGAAAAAGTTGGCTTGAAACCAAATATTCAGAAAACTAAGATCATGGCATCTGGTCTCATCACTTCATGGCAAATAAATGGGGAAACAGTGTCAGACTTTATTTTTTTGGGCTCCAAAATCACTGCAGATGGTGACTGCAGCCATGAAATTAGAAGACACTTACTTCTTGGAAGAAAAGGTATGACCAATGTAGACAGCATATTAAAAAGCAGAGACATTACTTTGCTAACCAAGGTCTGTCTAGTCAAGGCTATGGTTTTTCTAGTGGTCATGTATGGATGTGAGGGTTGGACTATAAAGAAAGCTGAGCACCGAAGAATTGATGCTTTTGAACTGTGGTGTTGGAGAAGCCTCTTGAGAGTCCCTTGGACTGCAAGGAGATCCAACAAGTCCATCCTAAAGGAGATCAGCCCTGAATATTCATTAGAAGGACTGATGCTCAAGCTGAAGCTCCAATTCTTTAGCCACCTAATGTGAAGAACTGACTCATTTGAAAAGACCCTGATTCTGGGAAAGATTGAAGTCAGGAGGAGAAGGGGGAAACAGAGGGTAAGATGGTTGGATGGCATAGCTGACTTAATGGACATGAGTTTTAGCAAACTCCAAAGATAGTGAAGGACAGGGAAGCCTGGCATGTTGCAGTCTGTGGGGTTGCAAAGAGTCAGACATGTCTGAGTGAGTGAACAACAACAACAACAATGAATATTTGAAGTGTTAACGTGTAATCTATAAGAATACGCCAGTCTTTTGGAGAAGGTTCTGAAGGCTTTCTGGAGCCTAGCCATAGGTCATGTCTAAACCTGCCATTAGGGCGTTAGTGATGCAAGAGTCTATTTCACAGTAATCATTTTATATTCTTCAAGGTCTATATTTAGGGGGCTTGAACTGAAGGTGTCTAAGTTATGACCAACCTAGATAGCATATTCAAAAGCAGAGACATTACTTTGCCAACAAAGGTCCATCTAGTCAAGGCTATGGTTTTTCCAGTAGTCATGTATGGATGTGAGAGTTGGACTGTGAAGAAAGCTGAGTGCTGAAGAATTGATGCTTTTGAACTGTGGTGTTGGAGAAGACTCTTGAGAGTCCCTTGGACTGCAAGGAGATCCAACCATTCCATTCTGAAGGAGATCAGACCTTGGTGTTCTTCGGAAAGAATGATGCTAAAGATGAAACTCCAGTATTTTGGCCACCTCGTGCGAAGAGTTGACTCATTGGAAAAGACTCTGATGCTGGGAAGGATTGGAGGCAGGAGAAGAAGGGGACGACAGAGGATGAGATGGCTGGATGGCATCACTGACTCAATGGACGTGAGTTTGAGTAAACTCCAGGAGTTGGTGATGGACAGGGAGGCCTGGCGTGCTGCGATTCATGGGGTCGTGAAGAGTTGGACACCACTGAGCGACTGAACTGAACTGAACTGAAGCTATTTCTTAGGCAAGAACATTATAATACTAACAGGCCTTTATAATGTGGCACTGTCTGGATCAAGTAGTTGTGATATTTCTCCAGTTGTACTGTGTAAAATGTGATTATCTAGGGAAGATTATTAACTTTTAGATGACTACACGTGACTACTTTGGTTTCATTGTACTTAAGAGGCACCTCCTGGGAGACAGGTAGATTGCAGGTATATTTTGGAGACAAAATTAACATGACCTTTTAATGAGTTAATGTTGTAGTAAGGGACTAGGAGGAATCAAGAATGAATACTAGGTTTCTGCCTTGAGCAGCTTGATGGTACTTGAGATACAAAACAGAATGGATGCAGGGGTGTGAGATACTGTGTGTGCCCTTCATTTTTAAAAATCACATTTTTGCAACCAGAACTCTCAGTTTTCATGCTGTTCTGTTCATCTAATATATAGTCCTAATGTGACATCACTTGGCATCGGTTATAATATTTTAAATATATTTTTCAGAAATGAAAAGGAATATGATATCAGTTTTGCTTAAGGGATTCTGAAGTGAAAGATGTGGAAGAGTTAAAACCAACAGGACTGCCTGCTAGGGTAGTGTTAGTGTTTAGTTGACTATGGATAGATTTATTAATGACTATGATTGAAAACGGAGAAGGCAGTGGCACCCCACTCCAGTACTCTTGCCTGGAAAATGCTATGGATGGAGGAGCCTGGTGGGCTGCAGTCCATGGGGTCGTGAAGAGTTGGACACGACCAAGTGACTTCACTTTGACTCTTCACTTTCATGCATTGGAGAAGGAAATGGCAACCCACTCCAGTGTTCTTGCCTGGAGAATCCCAGGGACGGGGGAGCTTGGTGGGCTGCCGTCTATGGAGTCGCACAGAGTTGGACATGACTGAAGTGACTTAGCAGCAGCATGATTGAAAAAGCAATAATTTGATTAACCAGGTGGACTTAGAAGACAATTTTTTTTTTTTTTAGGAATAAAGACATATTATGTTTCTCGGATACTTATTTTAAAAAGTTTTCGACTTAAGGAGTTGTCTGGTATTTTATCTAAATGCATTGAATTTTCTTATGTCTTCAACTAGTAATTTTTAAAACCTAAGATTTTCTTTATAATAATGCTTCTCAACTTTTGCTGCAAATTAGAATATTTTGGGAAATTTTACTACAAATCCAATTGCTTTCTTTCCTGTCTCCCAGAGTTGATGAAGCTGATCCAGAATAGGGCCCAGGCAGGCATCAATTTTTTTTTTTTAAACTCCTCAAGAAATGCAGCCAGGGTTGAATGTTACCATTTAAAAATATTGTACTCAGCATTTAAATAATAAGAAAGTATTTAGGAAGGCTTTGGAAATGTTTCTACATGAAAGGAGGCTAAAAGCAATATCTGAGCCTAGACTAGATGATGTATTGGATGGGAAAATTGCATTAGAGGTATAATTAGATCAACTGACAAATTTGGAATATGAATGGTAGATTAAATAAAAGTCTTATATTATTGCTACATTAAGAAAATACATGTAGGAAAATATCCCTATTTTTAGTAAATGCACACAAAGGATTTAGGGAGAAAGGGCTGGCCACAACACAACATACGTAACTTTCCATTAAATAGTTCTGTGTGTGTGTGTGTGTGTGTACGTGTGTGTAGAGATAGAGAGAGGGAATAATGGACATACAAACAGAAAAGCAGAAATAAAGTGGGCAAATGAAAAAAGTGAATGGCATATTAACAGTAGGTGAATATGGCACAGGAATTTTCTGTATTATTTTTATTTATAACTTTGAATATTCCAAATTTTAAATTAATTCTAAATAAAAAAGTTAAAAAATAAATTATACAATGCTATATGTCATAAGACTTCATAGTTTACATATAGATATATTTAATTAGTCAGTTCAGTTCAGTCGCTCAGTCATGCCCGACTCTTTGTGACCCCATGGACTACAGCACACCAGGCTTCCCTGTAAATGAATATACCAAGTAAGCTTATTATAAGTTTATAATATAAAAAAATTAATATTATAAGTTAAAGTGATTTATGTACCACTTGAATCTATAAGATTTTCTCTTAAGGTAGCTAATATGGTTGTGTTAATTGAATATACATATTCAGGAACTTTGTCAATTTATACAGTTTTATTACATAGAAGAAACTGTATTTGATCATATAGATTTTATTTATTATCTTAACTTTCAGAATATCTTAGATGTGGAAATTGTCCGTACACTATCATCTGAATCTCATAATGAGATGTTGTCCTTTGAAAAGTCTTTCTGGCTTAGCAAAGTATATAATGCATTACTGTATTAATATACATATGATTTTACTAAAAGTATATATTTTATGTTTTGATAGGTGCAAGATCTTAATTCATCTACATTTTCTTCACTTCATTAAGAAATAAATTAAACTCCAGATGTTATATTACTAAAAAGACAGCTTTTAAGTCATGAAATATCAAAATGTACCATTACTTTCTAACTGGCATATTTTCCTGTTCTTCACTAGAGGTTTGTCTCTATGAAATCAATCACTCCAGCTCCTGGCACATACAATGAATCTCGAACTGCTTTCAAGCCCTTGAAGAAAACGTTAGGATTGAAAAATACCTCATTTGGTCAAAGTGCTGCTCGATTCACACAAGACTCTAAGACAGAGAAAATGCCAGGTTGGAAATTAATTCATATGTATCCACTCTAACTTGATGTAACTTAATACTCTTAACAAGATGGATGCACCAGAAAGTACAATTATTTTTGTTCTGTGGGTTGTGTTGTTAATTTAAGTCAACATTTTTTTTTAAGCATTGACTATACACTGTTGCTGCTGCTAAGTCGCTTTAGTCGTGTCCAACTCTGTGCGACCCCATAGACACCAGCCCACCAGGCTCCCCTGTCCCTGGGATTCTCCAGGCAAGAACACTGGAGTGGGTTGCCATTTCCTTCTCCAATGCATGAAAGTGAAAAGTGAAAGTGAAGTCGCTCAGTCGTGTCCAACTCCTAGCGACCCATGGACTGCAGCCCACCAGGCTCCTCCGTCCATGGGATTTGCCAGGCAAGAGTACTGGAGTGGGGTGCCATTGCCTTCTCCGACTATACACTAAACTCAGATAAAAATAATGTGTAATTTTAGTAAGATTTTAATTTAATTTATCACATATCTTAGTTATAATTTTCTATTGCTTTCCTTTTTTCATTAAAGTTCCTAATTTTCTCTTGGTAGATGAACATATATAATATATTAACTATGTGGTCACTGCTAGTAATGTAACTTATGATATTCAATTTTGTTAAAATTTTATTTTGGGGGATGTCCTATCATATGTTCTAGTATTCTCAGTGGGTATTTTATATATATATATATAAAATATATGTTATATATAAATATATACATTTATATATAATTATTATATATAATATATGTTATATATTTATATATAGAGACTAGATTTATATACTAGATTACAGTGGGTAATCTTTATATATCTAAGAATATAACACAAAAATAACATATAGAGCTTCCCGGGTGGCTCAGTGGGTAAAGAATTCACCTTCAGTGCAGGAGACGTGGGTTTGATCCCTGGGTTGGGAAGATCCCCTGGAGGGAGGCATGGCTACCAACTCCAGTATTCTTGCCTGGAGAATCCTGTGGACAAAGGAGCCTAGTGGGCTACAGTCCACGGGGTCACAGAGAATTGGAAACAACTGAAGTAACTGAGCACACACACTCTAGCGTATAGGTTGTCTGTTGCTGCATGACAAACTTAGAGGCTTAAAAAATGCTTTTTCTGTCATATCTCATTAGTTTGTGGGGTTTCTAGAAGGCAGAGTTCAGATGAGAATGTCATTCAGAGTGTGTGCATAGCTCCAGCACTGCTGCCCCAGGGTAGTTGATTTTTGACATAGTAGCTCAGAGCTCCGTGAGACCTGATAGGATGCTGTGAGACTTCTTATGACTGACCCTCAGAAAATCCCAGGACATCATTTCTGCTACACTCTATTAGTCAGTCAAATGACCCAGGGTAGCCCATATTGAACAGAAGGGCATGAAACTTTCTCTCTCAATGACATGGATAGCAAAGAATTGGTAGCCGTTTTTAAAGTTTTATGTAAAGGGAATCACACATTATTTAGAATTTTGTATATCATCTTTCATTGGCATGTTTTTGGGTTTCAATCATGTTGTTGCATTTATGTTTTCTTTTTATTATTGAGTAGTATTCCATTGTTTGGGTGTAGCACATTTTGTTTTTCCGTTCGCCAGCTGATGGACATTTGGTTTGTTTTCACTTCTCTTGGAAAAATAATTAGAAGTAGAATTTCTGGGTCATATGGTAAGTATAAGTTTAACTTTGTAAGAAGTCGACAAATTGTTTTTCAAAGTAGCAAAGCACTTTGCATTCCTGTCCACAATATATGAGAAGTCTTTCTAAAAAAATTGCCTACAGTTACTCAGTTTATAAGGAAGATGTATATAAACACCAGAATACTGCTCAGCCGTAAGAAGAGTGAACTTCTGCCATTTGCAGCAATACAGATCGACTTTGAAGATATTATGCTAAATGAAATGTCAGAGAAGAAAAGTACAGTATGATATCATTTATGTGTGAAATCTAAAAAATACAACAAACTAAATAACCTGAATAAAAACAAAAAAGAAGCAGACTCACAGATAAAGAGAACAAACTAGTGTTTACCAGTGAGGAGAGGGCAGAGGCGAGGAGTACAGAGGCAGGGATAAGTAAAAGGGTTATTATGGGATTATATGAAATCAGGTGTGTGAAACTTTTGAAATCTTTAAAGCACTATAGAATTTAAAGACTCATTCAATAAATGCAATACAATAAAATAAATAGTAAAGTTACTAAGTTTAAAAGAATTAAAAGGGTGCTTTTATATTATATTCTTTATAATTCTAGGTCCTGGGTTTTATAATATCCAAGACAATACATTCATCGACAACTTTAGCAATACTTACTGGAAGAAACCAAAGAAAAGTGCATTTGGTTCTTCTGTTCCTCGGACTCTCTTCCTGGTTCAGAAAGAAGATTATACTACTCCTGGGCCTGCTGATTATAAGGTAATATGTGAATACCAAAATTATATTATTTATATCTCATATGAAGAATTTAGAATTTACAAAATTACCTATGGTATATGTACCTCATTATTATAAGCCATACAGTTATTGTTAAAATTATTTACATGTGGTCAATTATGGCATAAAAACAACAATTAATTTGGTTAAAGGTATGTTTATAATTTCTTTTTCAAAAATAGATCTTATCTGGGAATTCCCTGGTGGTTAGGTCACCATGCTTTCACTGCTGAAGGTGTGTGGGTGCAAGTTCAGCCCCTGATAGGGAAATTGTGATCTCACAAGCCATGTGGTATGGCTAAAAAAAAGTCTTATTATTTACCTCTTTGAAGATCTTGTATACCTTTGGCATTTAGAATTTTCCTGGACCAGATATCGAACCCATGCCCACTACACTGGCAGGTGAATTCTTATCCACTGTACTGCAGAGAAGTCCTCACTTCAGTTCGGTTCAGTCGCTCAGTCGTGTCCGACTCTTTGCAACCCCATGGACTGCAGTATACCAGGCCTCCCTGTCCATCACCAACTCCCGGAGTTTACTCAAACTCATGTCCATTGAGTTGGTGATGCCATCTAATCATCTCATCCTCTGTCATCCCCTTCTCCTCCTGCCTTCAATCTTTCCTAGCAGCAGGGTCTTTTCAAATGAGTCAGTTCTTCCCATCAGGTGGCCAAAGTATTGGAGTTTCAGCTTCAGTAACACTCCTTCCAATGAACACCCAGGACTGATTTCCTTTAGGATGGACTGGTTGGATCTTCTTGCAGTCCAAGGGACTCTCAAGAGGCTTCTCTAACACCACAGTTCAAAAGCATCAATTCATCGGTGCTCAGCTTTCTTTATACTCCAACTCTCATATCCATACATGACTGCTGGAAAAACCATAGCCTTGACTAGACGGAACTTTGTTAGCAAAGTAATGTCTCTGCTTTTTAATATGCTATCTAGGTTGATCATAACTTTTCTTCCAAGGAATAAGTGTCTTTTAATTTCATGGCTGCAGTCACCATCTGCAGTGATTTTGGAGCCCCCCAAAGTAAAGTCTGTCATTGTTTCCACTGTTTCCCCATTTATTTGCCAGGAAGTGATGGGACTGGATGCCATGATCTTAGTTTTCTGAATGTTGGGTTTTAAGCCAACTTTTTCACTCTCTTCTTTCACTTTCATCAAGAGGCTCTTTAGTTCCTCTTCACTTTCTGCCATAAGGGTGGTGTCATCTGCATATCAGAGGTTATTAACATTTATCAGAGGTTATTAACATTTCTCCTGGCAATCTTGATTCCAGCTTTTGCTTCATCCAGCTCGGCATTTCTCATGATGTACTCTGCATATAAGTTAAATAAGCAGGGTAACAATATACAGCTTTGATGTACTCTTTTTCCTATTTGGAAACAGACTGTTGTTCCATGTCCAGTTCTAACTGTTGCTTCTTGACCTGCATACAGGTTTCTCAAGAGGCAGGTCAGGTGGTCTCGTATTCCTATCTCTTTCAGAATTTTCTACACTTTATTGTGATCCGCACAGTCAACGGCTTTGGCATAGTCAATAAATCAGAAGTAGATGCTTTTCTGGAACTCTCTTGCTTTTTCGATGATCCAGCGGATATTGGCGATTTGATCTCTGGTTCCTCTGCCTTTTGTAAATCCAGCTTGAACATCTGGAAGTTCACTGCTTACGTACAGTTGAAGCCTGGCTTGGAGAATTTTGAGCCTTACTTTGCTAGTGTGTGGGATGAATGCCATTTTGTGGTAGTTTGAGCATTCTTTGACATTGTCTTTCTTTGGGAATGGAATGAAAACTGACCTTTTCCAGTCCTGTGGCCACTGCTGAGTTTTCCATATTTGCTGGCATACTGAGTACAGCGTGTTCACAGCATCATCTTTTAGAATTTGAAATATCTCAGCTGGAATTCCATCACCTCCACTAGCTTTTTTTGTAGTGATGCTTCCTAAGGCCCACTTGACTTTGCATTCCAGGATGTCTGGCTCTAGGTGAGTGATCACATGATTGTGATTATCTGGGTTGTTGAAGATCTTTTTTTGTATAGTTCTTCTGTGTGTTCTGGCCACCTCTTCTTAATATCTTCTGCTGCTGTTAGGTCCATACCATTTCTGTCCTTTATTGAACTCATCTTTGCATGAAATGTTCCCTTGGTATCTCTAATTTTCTTGAAGAGATCTCTAGTCTTTCCCATTCTATTGTTTTCCTCTATTTTTTGCACTGATCGCTGAGGAAGCCTTTCTTATCTCTCCTTCCTGTTCTTTCAAACTCTACATTCAAATGGGTGTATGTTTCCTTTTCCCCTTTGCTTTCACTTTTCTTCTTTTCACAGCTCTTTGTAAGGCCTCCTCCGACAGCCATTTCACTTTTTTGCATTTCTTTTTCTTGGGGATGGTCTCTATCGCTGTCACTTGTACGATGTCACGAACCTCTGTCCATAGTTCATCAGGCATTCTGTCTATCAGATCTAGCCCCTTAAATCTATTTCTCACTTCCACTGTATGATCGTTAGGTATTTGATTTATGTCATACCTGAATGGTCTAGTGGTTTTCCCTACTTTCTTCATGTTAAGTCTGAATTTGGCAATAAGGAGTTCATGATCTGAGCCACAGTCAGCTCCTGGTCTTGTTTTTTGCTGACAGTAGAGAGCTTCTCCATCTTTGGCTGCAAAGAATATAATCAGTCTCATTTCAGTGTTGACCATCTGGTGATGTCCATGTGTAGAGTCTTCTCATTTGTTGTTGGAAGAGGGTGTTTGTTATGACCAATGCATTTTCTTGGCAAAACTCTATTAGTCTTTGCCCTGCTTCATTCCGTATTTCAAGGCCAAATTTGCCTGTTACTCCAGGTGTTTCTTGACTTCCTACTTTTGCATTCCAATCCTCTATAATGAAAAGGACATCTTTTTTGGGTGTTAATTCTAGAAGGTTTTATGGATCTTCATAGAACCGTTCAGCTTCAGCTTCTTCAGCATCACTGGTCAGGTCACAGACTTGGATTACTGTGATATTGAATGGTTTGTCTTGGAAACGAACAGAGATCGTTCTGTCATTTTTGAGACTGCATCCAAGTACTGCATTTTGGACTCTTTTGTTGACTATGATGGCTACTCCATTTCTTCTAAGGGATTCTTGCCCACAGTAGTAGATAAAATGGTCATCTGAGTTAAATTCACCCATTCCAGTCCATTTTAGTTCTCTGATTCCTCAAATGTTGATATTCACTCTTGCCATCTCCTGTTTGACCACTTCCAATTTGCCTTGATTCATGGACCTAACATTCCAGGTTCCTATGCAATATTGCTCTTTACAGCATCGGACCTTGCTTCTATCACCAGTCACATCCACAACTGGGTGTTGTTTTTGCTATGGATCTATCCCTTCATTCTTTCTGGAGTTATTTCTCCAGTGATCTCCAGTAGCATATTGGGCACCTACTGACCTGGGGAGTTCATCTTTCATTGTCCTATCTTTTGCCTTTTCATATTGTTCATGGGGTTCTCAAGGCAAGAATACTGAAGTGGTTTGCCATTCCCTTCTCCAGTGGACCACATTTTGTCAGAACTCCCCGCCATGAACTGGGCGTCTTGGGTGGCCCTACAGGGCATAGCTCATAGTTTGATGACTTAGATAAGGCTGTAGTCCATATGATTAGATTGGTTCATTTTCTGTGATTGTGGTTTTCAATCTGTCTGCCTTCTGATGGAGAAGGATAAGAGGCTTATGGACAATAAAGGACAGAAATGGTATGGACTTAACAGAAGCAGAAGATATTAAGAAGAGGTGGCAAAATACACAGAAGAACTGTACAAAAAAGATGTTCACGACCCAGATAATCACGATGGTGTGATCACTGGCCTAGAGCCAGACATCCTGGAATGTGAAGTCAAGTGGGCCTTAGGAAGCATCAGTACAAACAAAGCTAGTGGAGGTGATGGAATTCCAGTTGAGCTGTTTCAAATCCTAAAAGATAATGCTGTGAAAGTGCTGCACTGACTGCCAGCAAATTTGGAAAACTTAGTAGTGGCTACAGGACTGGAAAAGGTCAGTTTTCATTCTAATCCCTAAGAAAGGGATTGCCAAAGAATGCTCAAACTGCTGCACAATTGCACTCATCTCACACACTAGTAAAGTAATGTTCAAAATTCTCTAAGCCAGGCTTCAACTGTACATGAACCATGAACTTCCAGATGTTCAAGCTGGATTTAGAAAAGGCAGGGGAAACAGAGATCAAATTGCCAACATCCACTGGATCATTGAAAAAGCAAGAGAATTACAGAAAAACATCTATTTCTGCTTTATTGACTATGCCAAAGCCTTTGACTGTGTGGATCACAATAAACTGTGGAAAATTCTGAAAGAGATGGGAATACCAGACCACCTGACCTGCCTCTTGAGAAACCTGTATGCAGGTCAAGAAGCAACAGTTAGAACTGGACATGGAACAACAGACTGGTTCCAAATAGGAAAAGGAGTACGTCAAAGCTGTATATTGTCACTGTGCTTATTTAACTTATATGCAGAGTACATGATGAGAAAATCTGGGCTGGATGAAGCAGAAGTTGGAATCAAGATCTCCGGGAGAAATATCAATAACCTCGGATATGCAGATGACACCACCGTTATGGCAGAAAGTGAAGAAGAACTAAAGAGCCTCCTGATGAAAGTGAAAGAGGAGAGTGAAAAAGTTGGCTTAAAACCCAACATTCAGAAAACAAAGATCATGGCATCTGGTCCCATCACTCCATGGTAAATAGGTGGAGAAACTGTGGAAACAGTGGAAGACTTTATTTTTGGGCTCCAAAATTACTGCAGATGGTGCCTGCAGCCATGAAATTAAAAGACGCTTACTCCTTGGAAGAAAAGGTATGACCAACATAGACAGCATATTAAAAAGCAGAGACATTACTTTGCCAACAAAGGTCCATCTAGTCAAGACTATGGTTTTTCCAGTCGTCATGTATGAATGTGATAGTTGGACTATAAAGAAAGCTGAGCACCGAAGAATTGATGCTTTTGAACTGTGATGTTGGAGAAGCCTCTTGAGAGTCCCTTGGACTGTGAGGAGATCCAACCAGTCCATCCTAAAGGAGATCAGTCCTGAGTGTTCATCGGAAGGATTGATGCTGAAGCTGAAACTCAAATACTTTGGCCACCTTATGCGAAGCACTGACTCATTTCAAAAGACCCTGCAGCTGGAAAAAGTTGAAGGCAGGTGAAGGGGATGACAGAGGAAGAGATGGTTGCATGGCATCACTGACTCAATGGACTTGAGTTTGAGTAAACTCGTGGAGTTGGTGATGGACAGGGTGGCCTGGTGTGCTACAGTCCAAAGAGTCGGACATGAATGAGCGACTGAACTGAACTGATAGCTGTATTCTATATGTTCAAGGAGGTAGTGGAAAGATAGATAATATTAAGTAGAGAAATGTCACAAATAAAGAAGCATAAGTTGAAGTTCATGAGATGCGAAGTATACCATATGAAAATAAGTACATTCTGACTAACAGCAATTTATGCTGTTCAGACAAAACTATTAGTTAACCTTAAGACAGTAATACAAACAACTTCAAATGAAATACAGTGAGAAAAAAAGACAAAAAATGATGAATAAATTATCAGTGAACTATGGGTATATTTGAAGTGGCCTAATTGTGTAACTAGAGTCCTTGAAGGGAAAGAAAGAATGAATGAAGCACAAGAAATAATTTTAAGAAATAATATGGCTGAAAATTTCCAAATTTTGATGAAATCTAAAACCACATATCCATAAAGCTCAACAAATAGCAAAAAGGCATCATAGGACTATGCCAAGGCAAATTACAATCAAATTGAATAAAATGGTAACAAAGAATAAATTCTTAAAAACAACCAGATGAAAAGTAAATGTGACATTAAGAGGGATGAAGTTAAAAATGACACTACACTTCAGGTTGGAAATGATGCAAGCCAGAAGAGAGCAGTGCAACATCTTTAAAGCATTGAAAGTAAACACATGTATACCTGTGGCGGATTCATTTTGATATATGGCAAATCAATACAATATTGTAAAGTTAAAAAATAAAAGAAAATTAAAAAAAAAAGAAAGTAAACAGTTGTTAGCCTATAATTCAATTGCAGGCTCAAATACCCTGCAAAAATGCAAAGAAAGTGAAAAGCTTTTCTAAAAACCTCTATGTATAAAATAAGTCATGGAAATGTAATGTACAGCCAGTGCAGGAGACATAAGAGATGTGGGTTGATCCCTGGGAAGATCCCCTGAAGGAAGCAATAGCAACCCATTCTAGCCTTCTTGCCTGGAGAATCCCCATGGATAGAGGAACCTGGCAGGCTACAGTGCATAGGCTTGCAAAGAGTCAGACACTACTGAAGCAACTTAGTATGCATATATGCACTATACTGAATATTTGAAACTTGTTACGTAAATCTAAAAAGCTCTCATTGCACAAAAAAACTTTGTGGTGATGGATGTTAACTTGATATTGTGATGACCATTTGCAATATGTACAAGTATCAAACCATTATATTGTACACCTGAAGCTAATATAATGTATGTCAACTCTACCTCAATAAAAAAGAAGACCTTTTCATATATATGAAAGCTGAAATATTTATCCACAAAAGTGTAAGAAATGTTAAAGAAAGTCCTCCACGCAGAAAAAATGTTACCCAATAAAATCTGGATCTTTATGAAGTAATGCAGAGTATAAAAAATACTCATGTGGGTAAATATAAAAGTTTTGTTTGATTTATCATTTTATTGAAAGCAAAAAGTTTTCATTTTTTGATTTGCTGACAATTTACCTCTGTAGAAAGAAGTGGAAGCCAATAGAGGAACTCTTATTCTGACCTTAATTTTAATTAAATAGAGGAGAACTCATTTATGAAATAGAAGGGAAGAATAATTTTATAAATAGTGATCATGTTATTTAAAAGTTAAGAATCATCAAAGAAAGAGATTCTGGACATTGTTAGACATGTACAAGAAATACAGAAAATCCCTGTTTCAAAATGATCAGCAGAAAAGAAAAAATGTTCCTAAGATAAGAGATGATACAAATAAAATTAGCCTAACAGGTTGACAGAAAACCACTTTCATGAGTAAAATTCTGACAATGCAGTTTGCTGCATGTTAAACTTTTTTAAAATTAATTATTTTACAAATAATCACTCTTCTTTAGATTTCCTGCCCATTTAGGTCAACACAGAGCATTGGGTAGTTTCCTGTGCTATACAGTGTGTTTTCATTAGTTACCTATTTTATACATAATAGTGTATACACACACACACACACACACACACACACACACACACACATATATGATTCTGGTGAAGAATCCACCTGCCAATGCAGGAGAACAGGGGTTTGATCCCTGGGTTAGGAAGATCCCCTGGAGAAGCAAATGGCAACCTACTCCAGTATTTGTGCTTGGAAAATCCCATAGACAGAAGAGCCTGGCGGGCTACAGTCCATGGGGTTGTAAAAGAGTCGAACGTGACTTAGTGACTAAACAACAACAACAACAACAGTGTATATATGTTGACTCTAACCTCCCAACTCATCACCCCTCCTCTCTTCCCTTGGTATGCATAGTTTGTTTTCTAAGTCTGTGTCTGTATTTCTGCTTTGGGAATAAGTTCACCTGTACCGTTTTTCTAGATTCCACATATGAGTGATGTTATATGATATTCTTCTTCATTCAGAGTTCAGATTTAAAAAGACATCTTAATGTGTGTATATATGTATATATATATATATATATAAATAAAATTATTCATTTTTCTCATCACTGCAGAAGTTGAGAAAGCTTAAAAGAATGCATATATGGAAAAGTTAAAGTAGCTAAAAATTCAGGTGGAAAATATGGAAAGAATAGACATGTGGATATGCTGTACATAGAATATAAACAGAAGTTAAACATTGGGGAAGTTTGAACATAGTTGTCACATAATAAAAGGGCATGTACAGAACTTTGGAACTATGTCTATCCTATAGTACACAGTCAGGAAGTAATAATTGAATAAATGAATACAAAAGAGAAGCATAGAAATATGATCTAGGAAGCTTAAAGAGAAGAATAATTTATTGTAAAAATTGGTAAAGAAAATTAAAATGGGGACTTTCGTGGTGGTCCAATGACTAAAACTCTGTGCTCCCAGAATCCTAGGGTAGGGTAGATGATATAGGGATAGCAGAGCCACTGAATTACTGAACCAGATTGGATTCTTCTGTCACTAGGAGCAAATGATTTTCAACACAGAAAGTATGGAACACACATAGTTGGAAATTGAATGTTAAATACTTAGTGTATAATATAGGGGCTTTAAGTGGTATTATCTTCTAATAGAAAGATTTCACATTTTTCTCTGCAAAACAGATAGAAGTCAATGGAGATCACCTTAATCTAATCATGGTTTGTGTTATTTACAGTTTTTCCAGGACTTAGTTTACGTTGTGTGTTCATTGTATAAAGTTTTGTCCTCTGGGGATTTCAACTGTGAGCCGGATGTGCTGGCCACTGCCAGTCCCATGTTCTGGATGCTAATATTTAATGACTCCGTGTTTCAGAGTTTTAGCTTCGATTTTTAGCATTATCCTGCTTCTTACCCCCTTGCTAACATCTTATCAGATCAGATCAGTCGCTCAGTCGTGTCCGACTCTTTGCGACCCCATGAATCGAAGCATGCCAGGCCTCCCTGTCCATCACCAACTCCTGGAGTTCACTGAGACTCACGTTCATCGAGTCAGTGATGCCATCTCATCCTCTGTCATCCCCTTCTCCTCCTGCCCCCAATCCCTCCCAGCATTAGAGTCTTTTCCAATGAGTCAACTCTTCGCATGAGGTGGCCAAAGTACTGAAGTTTCAGCTTCAGCATCAGTCCTTCCAAAGAAATCCCAGGGCTGATCTCCTTCAGAATGGACTGATTGGATCTCCTTGCAGTCCAAGGGACTCTCAAGAGTCTTCTCCAACACCACAGTTCAAAAGCATCAATTCTTCGGCGCTCAGCCTTCTTCACAGTCCAACTCTCACTTCCATACATGACCACAGGAAAAACCATAGCCTTGACTAGACGAACCTTTGTTGGCAAAGTAATGTCTCTGCTTTTGAATATGCTATCTAGGTTGGTCATAACTTCCCTTCCAAGGAGCAAGCGTCTTTTAATTTCATGGCTGCAGTCACCATCTGCAGTGATTTTGGAGCCCAGAAAAATAAAGTCTGACACTGTTTCTACTGTTTCCCCATCTATTTCCCATGAAGTGGTGGGACTGGATGCCATGATCTTCGTTTTCTGAATGTTGAGCTTTAAGCCAACTGTTTCACTCTCCACTTTCACTTTCATCAAGAGGCTTTTTAGTTCCTCTTCACTTTCTGCCATAGGGTGGTGTCATCTGCATATCTGAGGTTATTGATATTTCTCCTGGCAATCTTGATTCCAGCTAGTGTTTCTTCCAGTTCAGTGTTTCTCATGATGTACTCTGCATAGAAGTTAAATAAACAGGATGACAATAAGTTCAAGCTGGTTTTAGAAAAGACAGAGGAACCAGAGATCAAATTGCCAACATCTGTTGGATCATGGAAAAAGCAAGAGAGTTCCAGAAAAACATCTATTTCTGCTTTATTGACTACGCCAAAGCCTTTGACTGTGTGGATCACAACAAACTCTGGAAAATTCTTCAAGAGATGGGAATACCAGACCACCTGATCTGCCTCTTGAGAAATTTGTATGCAGGTCAGGAAGCAACAGTTAGAACTGGACATGGAACAACAGACTGGTTCCAAATAGGAAAAGGAGTTTGTCAAGGCTAACATCTTAAGGGGAAAACAAATCATGTGTTTTGAGGCACTTCAAATCTAGTTTTGTCATGTGTCCCAACAAGACCACAGTAAACTTATTTTCTAGCTCCTTAATAGCAGCCCTCTGCCAGGTCTAAACCCAGATTCTTTCTGTCCTGTTATCAGCAATTATCCCAGGGAAAAAAAACACCTGCAGATTGATAGATAACCTTTCAGAGATTCTGTCCTCTTCAGAATCTTAACCCCTCTTGTCTGTGCTGACAACTCCTAGATTTGGAAGCATTCACAGCCCTGTGAAGACTTAAAAATATATATTTTATCTGGGTTTATAACAAATATATCATATTTATAACAAATAAAAAATCATTTTCATTTTGTTATATTTTATATGGATTAATTTGGTAAAAATACAAAATTGTAGTGTTCTGTAAACTACATTCCCTCTAAAACCAAAGTCATTCAATGAGTAATACATTCTTCTGGCTCATTAATTTCTACTTTAAACAGTAAAAATTACAAAATGCTTTTGAACTTATTTCATAATTTCTAATACCACATACATGATAATAATACAATTATTATGAAAGTGGATTGTTTTTCAGTTTCAATAAATTTAAAAATCACATGAAATAATAATGCTGGCTCAGATGCCCTATTTGAAGGATTTCACATCTCTACAAGATTTAAAGTGTGATTTATCTGTTCTTGAAAGTGACAGAAACTACCTATTTATTTTTGAGTGACTATGCAGGAATGAAACATGAAGAAAAGAATGGAGAGGCACCAGCTTCATGATAGTGAAGCATATAGTTTCAAAGATACAGTGAGAGGTGGATTTTTTAGTAGATCAATGTTCCTGAAAAAATGAGCAGAGAAAGAAATATGTAACTATTGTACTAGGTGTTAAATTCTGAAGTATTAAATACAAATATAAAATTCTGAAATAAAAATAGTGATGTGTATAAAAACAGGAAAATAAATCCTCATCCTTTTTGTATATAAAAAGAATGTTACTGTTGGTTATATAGTTTAAATTATTAAATGAATACAAATGACTGAATTGTATAATAAATTAGGAGTATAATATCACAAGCATTAACTAATTGCCAATTAAAATTTTAGATTACCATCTTCCTCTAGTCTATTAATTTGCATCTTCAATGAATATAAGGAATTATATTTAAGAAAGTGTGGATCATATTAATAGAAAATGGAACAAAAGTGGAACAAAATAGAAAGCCCAGAGATAAATCCACACACCTGTGGACACCTTATCTTTGAAAAGGGAGGCAAGAATATACAATGGAGAAAAGACAATCTCTTTAACAAGTGGTGCTGGGAAAACTGGTCATCCACTTGTAAAAGAATGAAACTATAACACTGTCTAACACCATACACAAAAATAAACTCAAAATGGATTGCAGATCTAAACATAAGACCAGAAACTATAAAACTCCTAGAGAAGAACATAGGCAAAACACTCTCTGACATAAATCACAGCAGGATCCTATATGACCCACCTCCCAGAATACTGGAAATAAAAGCAAAAATAAACAAATGGGACCTAATTAAACTTAAAAGCTTTTGCACAATGAAGGAAACTATAAGCAAGGTGAAAGACAGCCTTCAGAATGGGAGAAAATAATAGCAAAGAAAAAAAAAAAAGAAAATTTATTAATCCAGGATTGCCACATAATCAATTTAAATAGTTATTGTTAATGTATTTCTAGTTCTTGTATTAATAATCAGGTAGTAACAAATAATACTATATAATTGGCCAAATATCTTATATATTATTGATATTACAACCTGCTAGTTATGAATCAGGACAAGAATTGGTTTTGAATTTAACATTAGAGTGTAGCTAATAAAGTCAAAGAGTTAGTTGCTCAGTCATGTCCAACTCTTTGCAACCCCATGGACTGTATAGCCCACCAAGCTCCTCTGTCCATGGGATTCTCCAGGCAAGAATATTGGAGTGGGTTGCCATTCCCTTCTCCAGGGGATCTTCCTGACCACTCCAGTATTCTTGTCTAGAGAATTCCATGGACAGAGGAGTCTGGTGGGCTACAGTCCACGGGGTTGCAAAGGGTCGGACACGATTGAGCAGCTAACACTTTCACTTTATTAGCCATACTCTAATGTTAAATTCAGAACCAATTCTTATCCTGACTCATAATTATCAGGTTGTAATTTGCCCCTAAATATGTTTAAATAATGTATGCAGATCCATCTTACTTTCCTAGAGGTTCATATAATCAACCCTTTTCCCGTTTTAATGTTTCATTGTTAAACTCTTTTACTATATTCCATTTAAAACATTTTAAAAATAAATGTCTCTCTTTAATGATAGCCATATTTTTAAAAAATTATTTTTAAAATTTAAATTTATTTTTTAATTGAAGGATAATTGCTTTACAGAATCTTATTCTATAAGCTTATTGCAGAGTTATTTATCACGCCCCTTGTATTGAGAAAAATAAGCGATATATACCTCTTCATTCAACATGTTTTTTATTTTTGGCATTCACAGGTCCCTGAAATTTCTGATGAACTACCCAACTTGACTAATCGATATGCTGCTTTCTTGTCAAGAACAGAAAGAACTACTAAAGTGTCAGATATGGTAAGAACACTTTTCTAACCAAATGTATTTGTAATTTAGGAATCGTGAGGAGACTATGTAACATACATTATATTAGGACCTGAGAGTGGTACCTGGTGGCCTGCTGTAACATCTTCAGCTAGTGTGAAACTTCTATATTTGTAAAGTTCAATGAAATTCTTGAAGTTAATCAGAAGTCTAGCATTGCTCCAGGAGAAAATATTATGTGCAATATTTCCTTTAGGGTCAGAGAGAATCCATTCTTAGGACAAATAGGAAAATTCAACTTGTATGTGAAGTGGAAGATTTACTTTAAGTTCAAATCAATTTACTCATAAGTGCAAATATTTACCCTTTTCAGTTTGAATCTCTCTTGAAATTTCAGACTCTTGAGCAACATTTTTTATCCCTGTTAATCTGTATTTTAAACTGTGTTGATGTGAACCTTGCCACCTGAATTCCCCTTTTTTTATAAATAGCTAATATTGAATAAATTTAAATAAGGAAAGTATGTGAAGTTTAAAACTATATACTTAACTAACTCATTCAAATTAAATTTATTAAAAGATGAAAGTGAAATTTAAAGTTAAAAAGTTAGAATTGTATGTAAGATATTGTTAAAATAAATTTTTATAGAAATTAGACTATCACAGGATGTTATTAGTGACAAGAGCAAAATAGGACCATTAACCAGGTTTTAAAGTATAGCCAGTCAAACCAGAGAAGTCGCATGGCTTGCTGAACTAAAATTCTACTGGATATATAATGCCAAGAGTTCATTTACTGTGTTTTTGAATGATGAAGTAACTTACAAGTATGGGAAGAACTCATTTAAATGAAGTACAAATGCAAGCCTAGTTAAATACAGCTGTGAATGTTTAGGAATTTATAGAAATAAAATTAATTTGGTAAGAGTCATTCATGAATAGACTTATTTTTTTTCTAAAACATTAGTTGACTGAATCTGAGAGATGGAGTCAAAATTAGCATTAGATCTAGCAGTGTCTTGACATTTAAGAGATTCTCATAATTGTTTTAGCAAATTATTTCTTCATCTTGAGGAATTTGAGGGTTGTGCTGTGATTCTCACATGAGTCATTGTTATACATACCTTTGGATCCATTGTTGAGTATGTCATGAGTAATTTATTACTAATATACAGCTTTTTAGGACTGCCCTGGTAGCTCAGTTGGTAAAGAATCTGCCTACAAAAAACACTGCAGGAAACCAGTGTTTGATCCCTGGGTTGGTAAGATCCCCTGGAGAAGGAAATGGTAACCCACCCCAGTATTCTTGCCTGGGAAATTACATGGACAAAGGATCCTGGCAGGTTACAGTCCATGGGGTTGCAAGAGTCAGACATGACTTAGCAATGAAGCCTCTATAAAGTTTTTAAGCTTTGGAATATTTAGAATGGATTCAGAGTTATTTCTATTGTAGTATTATAGCTACTAGGAAAAGCCAATGCAGATTTCTGAAGGTAATGCGTAGGAATGTATATGTAAATGTTACACCTTATGTTTGTAATGAAAAAAAAGATGATCGAGAGATCTGTTCTAGAGAAAGATGAGTTGCCTGCCAGTTGTTTTTACCTAACTTATGCTTGCCTTTTTTACCTTTTATCTCTCACTGCGTTTGAAAACTCCTTTTTATTTTAAAAATAATTTGTATTGAGATATAGTTGATTTATATTGTTGTTAGTTTCAGGTGTACAGCAATGTGACTCAATTATACATGCATCCATTCTACTTTTAGATTCATTTCCCATATAGGCCATTACAGAGTATTGAGTAGGGTTCCTTGTGCTATACACTAGGTTCTTATTAGTTATCTATTTTGTATATAGTAGTGTGTATGTGTTAATCCCAATCTTCCAATTTATCCCTCCCCCCCCTTATCCCTAGTAACCACAAGTTTATTTTCTACATCTGTAACTCTATTTCTTATTTGTAGGTAAGTTCATTTTTAGCCTTTTTTTAAAGATCCATGTATCAGCAATATCATATACTATTTGTCTTTCTCTCTTTGACTTACGTCACTCACTATGACAATCTCTATGTCCATCCATGTTGCTGCAAATGACAATATTTTGTTTTTTATTGGCTGAGTAATATTACATTTTATATATATGTACCAGATCAGATCAGATCAGTCACTCAGTCGTGTCCGACTCTTTGCGACCCCATGAATCGCAGCATGCCAGGCCTCCCTGTCCATCACCGACTCCCGGAGTTCACTGAGACTCACGTCCATGGAGTCAGTGATGCCATCCAGCCATCTCATCCTCTGTCATCCCCTTCTCCTCCTGCCCTCAATCCCTCCCAGCATCAGAGTCTTTTCCAATGAGTCAACTCTTCACATGAGGTGGCCAAAGTACTGGAGTTTCAGCTTTAGCATCATTCCTTCCAAAGAAATTTGTACCACATCCTCTTTATCTGTTCCTCTGTTAATGGACATGTAGGTTTCTTCCATGTCCTGGCTATTGTAAATAGTGCTGCAGTGAATATTGGGGTGCATGTATATTTTTGAATTATGTTTTTCCTTGGATATATGCCCAGGCATGGAATTGCTAGATTATATGGTAGCTCTATTTTTAGTTTTTTGAGGAACCTCCATGCTGTTCTTCATGGTGAATTTACATTGTTACCAGTAGTGTAGGAGGGTTCCCTTTGTTCTAGACCCTTTTCAGTCTTTATTGTTTGTAGATTTTTAAAATAGTATTTTCTTTTTTTGGCAAGAGACACTTGCATTTAAAAGTATGGTTGGGATTCAGTTTATCCAAAAAGCAACATAGTTTAGTCACATAGAATTCTTTGGATTTTGAATCCTTTCTACAAATGAGAATACCTTTCAAACATGTGGGTATATAATATGTATCTAGTGAAAAATTCAGATTATTGATTTCAATATATCAATATTGATCTCAAACATATTGATAAAATAATTGGATTAATTTTAAAATTTTCTTATCAAATAAAAATATTAGAACATTTACCTCCTATATGTTTATATTTTATATATATGTATGTGCCACAGTCTTGAAGGAATGCATATAGTTTAATTTTCAATATATCACATAAGAGTTTTGCATCGGATCAGATCAGATCAGTCGCTCAGTCGTGTCCAACTCTTTGCGACTCCATGAATCGCAGCACGCCAGGCCTCCCTGTCCATCACCAACTCTCAGAGTTCACTCAGACTCACGTCCATCGAGTCAGTGATGCCATCCAGCCATCTCATCCTATGTCGTCCCTTCTCCTCCTGCGCCCAATCCCTCCCAGCATCAGAGTCTTTTCCAATGAGTCAACTCTTCACATGAGGTGGCCAAAGTACTGGAGTTTCAGCTTTAGCATCATTCCTTCCAAAGAAATCCCAGGGCTGATATCCTTCAGAATGGGCTAGTTGCATCTCCTTGCAGTCCAGGGGACTCTCAAGAGTCTTCTCCAACACCACAGTTCAAAAGCATCAATTCTTCGGCGCTCAGCCTTCTTCACAGTCCAACTGTCACATCCATACATGACCACAGGAAAAACCATAGCCTTGACTAGATGGACCTTTGTTGGCAAAGTAATGTCTCTGCTGTTTTGCATAAAGGTATTTAAAAACCCAGACTTCTGGTATCATATGAAAGAACATATATGTACACATATATGTCTGTATCTCCCTTTTTTTCACAAGGTCCCAATGAAATAACTTTGTAAAAAAACTACAATATAAGCATTAGTTGAATATAAAAAGACAAAGATATTGAAAATATGATAAATTGAAGCTAGACACAAGCCAAACATCTGTTTATTAGGCATTCCAGGAGCAGAATGCTAGGATGGTAGTTGGAAGTATTTGATGTAAAAAACAGTAAGTTATCTTGAAGGGAATAAAGATATGTCTTCAATTAGAAGAGCTCAACAAAATACCACAGAAAGATTTTCAAAGACATTACTTTTTTCGCATTTGCTTGCATTTTCAGAAGACTAAAAATAAAATCCCCTTGAAGCTTCCCCAGAGGAAATTAATGGGGTCACCTACAATGGGATGAGAAACGTACTGTTACCAACACTTTCTCATCAGGATTAGAGACTTTTCAGAGCAGGGAGTGATGGAATAATATTTTCTAAAATTTCTAAGAGGAGATAATTTTGGACATATTGATAGGATTCTGTTTCTACCCAAAGTTTCAATTAAATGAAACAAGAAAATAATTTTCTGACATGCAAGAGCTTGGAAAGCTTAGTAATTCCACATCCCCATATGTGAAGATGGTCCAGCAAAATTAAAAAAAAAAAAAAGGGAACAAGAGAAGGGTGACATAAACATTGAGAACATAAATTGAGAATTTCTGGATGAAGTAGAGAAAAGTGGAAACAAATTAATAAAGAAGACATTTTTAGTTCATGCTTGGGACATTCTTCCAAAGTCAGGGGTTTGGTGACCACAGAATTTCATTTACTTCTCTGTGTGTTTGGCTGCACTATTTGATTTGATAGGAAATTATATTGATTGATTTTAAATCAATCTGTATACATTGCAGAGGACTTAATTATAGTATAACAATATAAATATTAGAAACCTTAATATCATCAATAAAATAATAGATCAAGAAGTGTAAAGTAGGAGACGGTAGGATATGTTGGGTCTTTTGTTTCATAGTGCAGAGCTAACATGTTATCAAAAATCGACAAATAACAGTATTAAGCCCTTCCTTATATTCAATTTATAATGGTAAAATCCAAAGAAAAAAATCACACCTCAAACTAAAAAACACAATTACTATTAATTGTGTTTATTATTTATTGTGTGAATTATTTCTCGGACTGGAACCAGGGAGAGGTTGAGGATAAATTTATTATTCATTTTGGATTCTTGTATTGATTTGATTTTTATTCATGATGTGAAGATATTTTTAAATAAAAGTAGAAATAATACTCCTGATTTTATAATGAGTATGCATTTGGAATGGTATTATTACATACTGGTGTCTGTACTGACTCATTTCTCTGCAAACAACCAAAATTCTAGATAAAATAAAAACAAAAGATATTTGTGAATGCTTCCAAGAATTAGAAAGAGAGGAGGAGTACACAAGCTAAATTAAGGAAGGACCCAGAGTGGCAAGTAGAGCACTGAAGCCAACTCTCACCCCGAGGGTGTTTGCCAAGCTAGATGACCTTGAGTTTTTATTTGTACAGTCTCAGAGACCTCCATGGAGAAGGCAATGGCACCCCACTCCAGTACTCTTGCCTGGAAAATCCCATGGATGGAGGAGCCTGGTGGGCTGCAGTCCATGCGGTCCCTAGGAGTCGGACACGACTGAGCGACTTCACTTTCACTTTTCACTTTTATGAATTGGAGAAGGAAATGGCAAGCCACTCCAGTTTTCTTGTCTGGAGAATCCCAGGGACGGGGGAGTCTGGTGAGCTGCCGTCTCTGAGGTTGCACAGAGTCGGACATGACTGAAGCGACTTAGCAGCAGAGACCTCCAGAGAAAGAAAGAAACCTAGGCAGGTTAAGAGTAAAATGCAAATAAGTCTACGTTTCTTACACACCAAAGAATTTAAAGGAAGTCGGCCAGTGTTAAACTTTTTGCTATAGAATGTGTGTTAGGGGAATAAGCCCTGAAATCCTGAACATTTCACCTTCATTTAATGAGGTGAATTGTTAATACAAAATACCTGCCTGTTACAGATATTAATGAAATAAATTTTATTAATGAAAATAAGAGCTAGTGCTTATAATATGCTTGTTCTATTCCAGAGACCATTTCAAATATAAAGCATGGTACTCATTTGAATATTATAATTATGGCCATCTTTAAAAATGAGGAAACTGAATTTAAAGTTTTTAAGTGGCAGAGTGGTAATTTCAAACTGAGGCAGTCTATCAATAGAATACACTCCTTTAGGGATCTTTTTCTGCTCCTTTCCTCTAACTTGAAGAATTAGGCTTAACTAGAATAAATATGACAATACAATAAATGATTTTTGTGATTTAAGACCAAAGAGATATGACTGTAAAGATCTCAGACATATTATAAAGGATAGAACTTTTTTTTTTAATGCAAAAGAAAAAAAAAGTTATGTTTATTAGAAACTGATGGAGGATTCAGCATTATGAAACAATAGTGAAGTTAGTAACTTTCCTCTAGTTACTGAGGCCAAAAATTAACTAAGGAATATCTATTTAGTGGGAAAAATCATTGGAAGAATTTGATGTACTTTCTTAGATTGAGTCATGTCTCAGAAAGGGGCATCATTTGGTTAGTGGCAACCTAGTATAAAAAAATCACAAAATTATACCATTTTATAAAAATGAACAAATGAAATACATTAGAATTGCTTGCTGAACAGCTGCGCTACCACTTTTATCAGTTGATAAATGGTTTTATAATACAGTTGAGAATGAAGGACATTTTAAAAGTAAATTTCAATTTCTGCTTATTCCTATATTAAATTTATGTTCATTTGATTTTTAAAATATTTTGAATATCATCCCTGAATAAAGTTTAAGAGCAAGTGCTTTGGCATCAGGGATATGCTTTTCAAGTCTCTAAATCTATTTTTTCAAATGTTAAATAGTGATAATAAGTAGGCATACCTGATGGAGTCATAGTAAGAACTAAGTGTTTTACTGCGAGCAACACCCATTTCCTTGTGTTACCCATAGTAAGCTATAAGTAAGTTAGCTATAAAAATTGTGAATGGCAGGGTTATGGCTCAAAGCTAAGTAAATACCGTTTCAAAGCCTGTACTCTCTTTTCATCTTTTTATAGTAATAATGAGAATATATTAAAATATGGTAATATCTTTTGCTTTTTATATTTCCTTGTGACATTCACCTTCTGCAACCAGAGGCACCCTCTATCTTGCATGGTATTGCTGTGTCAGGAATGCAAAGCAGCAGAAAGAATAAATGTTCACCTTTTTACTTTGGAAGCATTTCTTGAAGCTCATTTCAGAGACAATAGTTGTGGGGGCCATGGCTTTATTTGTTGCTGTTCAATTGCTAAGTCATCTCCGACTCTTTGTGACTGCATGGACTGCAGCCTGCCAGGCTCCTCTGTCCTCCACTATCTCCCAGAGTTTGCTCAAATTCATGTCCATTGAGTCAGTGATGCTATCCAACCATCTCATCCTCTCTTACTCCCTTCTCCTCCTGCCCTCCATCTTTCCCAGGGTCTTTCCCAATGACGTGGCTCTTTGCATCATATGGCCAAAGTATTGGAGCTTCAGCATCAGTCCTTCTAATGAATATTCAGGGTTGATTTTCTTTAGGATTGACTGCTTTGATCTCTTTGCCGACCAAGGGACTCTTGATAATCTGCAGCATTGCGACTCGAAAGTATCGGTTCTTCAGCTTTATGATAGAGCCTTAAAAATAATGAAAAATATTTTCTAATTTTCAATTTCCTTTAAATATTCTAGAGCTAGAGTTGGCTAAGAGGTCCAACTTCTATATAAATTAGCTATTTATGGATAAAAAACTCAAAATCTTAGCATATAATAAAAATCTTTCATTACTCACCGACAAGTTTGCAGGTCTGCTAGAGCAGCTTACTTCAGGCTTCAGGTTTGCTGGGGAGATGCTGCTTCACTGATGCCATTTCACTGGGGTCGCTCTTAGGAGCGGTGGGAGGGGGCTAGCTGGAGTATGAGAAATTGAAGTATGAATTCGACTTCATATCTGAGAGCCTAGGAGGGTGTCTCCTTTCCTTATATTGGGTGGGTAGCTGCTGCAGACATTGGAGAAGGAAATGGCAACCCACTCCAGTGTGATTGCCTGGAGAATCCCAGGGACGGGGGAGCCTGGTGGGCTGCCGTCTATGGGGTCGCACAGAGTCAGACATGACTGAAGTGACTTAGCAGCAGCAGCAGCAGCAGTACAAGGAATTGTGGATAATGGAGAACCCAAAAAGTCAAAGAGGGAACACTAAAGTATCATGGAACTAGTGACAAACAATGCCACCACCCTTAGACCTTGGGGAGCAAAGAGAATAGATTGGAATTAACAAAACTCGAAATCTTAGAGAGACCTTTTAAGGTGATTTAAGTTTGTGAAGCGGATGTGCAGCTCAGCTGATGCTAGTGGCTCAGGAGCTCCAAAAAAAAAAAAACCCTTGGGTCTGGGGCACAGACCTTGTGATCATGGAGATGGTAAAAATATGTTAGAAATGAGTTTCAGCTGAAATCCATAAGAATCAAAGTTATTCTGACTAAAAACTGTCTTCTTTTACTTTCAATCTTTCTTTTCTTATAGTATCTCACTAAACAGGGATAGAAAGTTCTTAGATTTTTACGTAGTTTTTAATGTTTATTTTATTGGATGCTAGTTTGCTTGTTGGTATCTTATCATTTACTGAACTATTGGAGGAAAGCGCCTTAAAGTGAATTTTCTTACTGCAGGCCCATCAGTGCAAGTAAAGGTTTTTAGGAAAACGATTTCTGACATACTGAAGAGGAAGTCAGGCACAGTGCACTTACATACTTTCTCTTCTTCCATTACATTTTAAAGTCTCTATAAATTTTTCATATAATTGTCTAACCTCATTAGTTCAGAAAATGGCCTTGTTATGCAAAGGAAAGAACAAGGGCTGCTGGATGCCATATTCCTCAAAGCACAGAAGGATGGTGAAGGAAACTGTTAAGCAAGATACAGTGTAATAAATCAGATTCTAGTAGCCTGCTCCTTGATTGCATGCCATTGCCTGTCAGTACCTACACAGATTGTGAGAAGAATGCAGTTCTGCAGTTTTATATTAGTTATTTTAATTGTCATACATAAATGTCAGAAGCAAATAATAACTTTATGAAGAAATGATTTTTTTCTTTCTCTTTGATAAAAAATTTTGCACGTTCTATGTTTTGAGGATAAAATCTGTCTTTAAAGATAACATGTTCATTTAAAGTGATCAAAATGACTCATACTGTACATAACCTCTGCTACTGCTGCTGCTAAGTCGCTTCAGTCGTGTCCGACACTGTGGGACCCCATAGATGGCAGCCTACCAAGCTCCGCCGTCCCTGGGATTCTCCAGGCAATCACACTGGAGTGGGTTGCCATTTCCTCCAATGCATGAAAGTGAAAAGTGAAAGTGAAGTCTCTCAGTCATGTCCACCCTCAGTGACCCCATGGACTGCAGCCTTCCAGGCTCCTCCATTCATGGGATTTTCCAGGCAAGAGTCCTGGAGTGGGGTGCTATTGCCTTCTCCGATGTAACCTCTGAGACTTAAGCTGTTTGTGGTATTCATTCCAATCTGATTCCTACATTTTATATCAACTAGTCATTGTTTTATAGCTTATATGAGAATTGAGGGTAAGTATGTTAAAACTGATATGGAAATGACTGATAAAGACCTTAACCCCATCATTTAAGTCCTTGATGCCAACATGACTATATATGCAATCCTACATATGGTAGAGTGATGGCATTAATACCACTGAAATCTCTGTATAGTAAATTCACAACTAATGAAACACAACATTTAGAAATTGACTTCAATGTCTAATTATTTTAGGAGGCACATATTCATGAGTTATAAACCATTTTAGTATATTTAAGTGTTTAAGAATTCATCTTTTTTCAATATTATCTTCATTGATGAAGAAAGCTATAGCCTGCAATGCTGGATTTATTTATAGAAATTTGATTTCACTGACGTGGCTAGCTAGCATAGTCATCTTTTGACCAATTCAGAGTATTAAACTTTTGAGTATGTGATCATCATTATATACAAAAATATGTATTTCTATTTGGATTTCTAGGGGTAAACAATAATTCCATTCTATTTTTTATAAATCTCTAAGAGAAAAGGCATTTTTCCATCACATAAATTTAAAACATAGGTACACATACCATTCTATTTGTATCATCACCACAAGCATATAGGAAACAAATATAGAAAAGTCTTAACAGGTTCATATAAATTTAAATGATATTAATGGAAAAATAGAAAAAGAGGGGAAAGAAAAAAGGACAGAGATGTACAAAGGAATATAAAGAAGAGAGATAATGGGAAGAAGTACTCACATGGTAAAGTTATAGTTTTGGCCACAACAATCAGAGCAGAAAAAGAAATAAAAGGAGTCCAAATTGGAAAAGAAGAAGTAAAACTCTCACTGTTTGCAGATGACATGATCCTCTACATAGAAAACCCTAAGGACTCCACCAGAAAATTACTAGAACTAATCAATGAATATAGTAAAGTTGCAGGACATAAAATCAACACTCAAAAATACCTTGCATTCCTATACACTAATAATGAGAAAATAGAGAAATTAAGGAAACAATTCCATTCACCATTGCAACGAAAAGAAAAAAATACTAGGAATATATCTACCTAAAGAAACTAAAGACCTATATATAGAAAACTATAAAACACTGGTGAAAGAAATCAAAGAGGACACTAATAGATGGAGAAATATACCATGTTCATGGATTGGAAGAATCAACATAGTGAAAATGAGTATACTACCCAAAGCAATTTATAGATTCAATGCAATCCCTATGAAACTACCAATGGTATTCTTCACAGAGCTAGAACAAATAATTTCACAATTTGTATGGAAATACAAAAAACCTCGAATAGCCAAAGCAATCTTGAGAAAGAAGAATGGAACTGGAGGAATCAACCTGCCTGACTTCAGGCTCTACTACAAAGCCCCAGGCATCAAGACAGTATGGTACTGGCACAAAGACAGAAATATAGATCAGTGGAACAAAATAGAAAGCCCAGAGATAAACCCATGCACCTGTGGACACCTTATCTTTGACAAAGGAGGCAAGAATATACAATGGATTTAACACAATCTCTTCAACAAGTGGTGCTGGGAAAACTGGTCAACCACTTGTAAAAGAATGAAACTAGAGCACTTTCTAACACCATACACAAAAATAAACTCAAAATGGATTAAAGATCTAAACGTAAGACCAGAAACTATAAAACTCTGAGAGGAGAACATAGGCAAAACGCTCTCCGACATACATCACAGCAGGATCCTCTATGACCCACCTCCCAGAATATTGGAAATAAAAGCAAAAATAAACAAATGGAACCTAATTAAACTTAAAAGGTTCTGCACAACAAAGGAAACTATAAGCAAGGTGAAAAGACAGCCTTCAGAATGGGAGAAAATAATAGCAAATGAAGCAAAAGACAAACAACTAATCTCAAAAATATACAAGCAACTCCTATAGCTCAACTCCAGAAAAATAAATGACCCAATCCAAAAATGGGCCAAAAAACTAAATAGACATTTCTCCAAAGAAGACATACAGATGGCTAACAAACACATGAAAAGATGTTCAACATCACTCATTATCAGAGAAATGCAAGTCAAAACCACAATGAGGTACCTTTTCACTCCAGTCAGAATGGCTGCAATCCAAAAGTCTACGAGCAATAACTGGTGGAGAGGGTGTGGAGAAAAGGGAACCCTCTTACACTGTTGGTGGGAATGCAAACTAGTACAGCCACTATGGAGAACAGTGTGGAGATTCCTTAAAAAACTGGAAATAGAACTGCCTTATGACCCAGCAATCCCACTGCTGGACATACACACTGAGGACACCAGAATTGAAAGAGACACATGTACCCCATTGTTCATCGCAGCACTGTTTATAATAGTCAGGACATGGAAGCAACCTAGATGTCCGTCAGCAGATGAATGGATAAGAAAGCAGTGGTACATATACACAATGGAGTATTACTCAGCCATTAAAAAGAATACATTTGAATCAGTTCTAATGAGGTGGATGAAACTGGAGCCTATTGTACAGAGTGAAGTAAGCCAGAAAGAAAAACACCAATACAGTATCAGATCAGATCAGTCACTCAGTCATGTCCAACTCTTTGCGACCCCATGAATTGCGGCACGCCAGGCCTCCCTGTCCATCACAAACTCCTGGAGTTCACTGAGACTCACGTCCATTCAGTCAGTGATGCCATCCAGCCATCTCATCCGCTGTCATCCCCTTCTCCTCTTGCCCCCAATCCCACCCAGCATCAGAGTCTTTTCCAATGAGTCAACTTTTCGCATGACATGGCCAAAGTACTGGATTTCAGCTTTAGTATCATTCCTTCCAAAGAAATCCCAGGGCTGATCTCCTTCAGAATGGACTGGTTGGATCTCCTTGCAGTCCAAGGGACTCTCAAGAGTCTTCGCCAACACCACAGTTCAAAAGCATCAATTCTTCGGCACTGAGCCTTCTTCACAGTCCAACTCTCACATCCGTACATGACCACAAAAAAACCATAGCCTTGACTAGACGAACCTTTGCTGGCAAAGTAATGTCTCTGCTTTTGAATATGCTATCTAGGGTGGTCATAACTTTCCTTCCAAGGAGTAAGCATTTTTTAATTTCATGGCTGGAGTCATCATCTGTAGTGATTTTGGAGCCCAGAAAAATGAAGTCTGACACTGTTTCCACTGTTTCCCCATCTGTTTGCCATGAAGTGATGGGACCAGATGCCATGATCTTCATTTTCTGAATGTTGAGCTTTAAGCCAACTTTTTCACTCTCCACTTTCACTTTCATCAAGAGGCTTTTTAGTTCCTCTTCACTTTCTGCCATAAGGGTGGTGTCATCTGCATATCTGAGGTTATTGATATCTCTCCCAGCAATCTTTTTTTTTTTAATTTTATTTTATTTTTAAACTTTACATAATTGTATTAGTTTTGCCAAATATCAAAATGAATCTGCCACAGGTATACATGTGTCCCAGCAATCTTGATTCAAGCTTTTGTTTCTTCCAGTCCAGCGTTTCTCGCCATGTGCTCTGCATATATGTTAAATAAACAGGGTGACAATATATAGCCTTGACATACTCCTTTTCCTATTTGGAACCAGCCTGTTGTTCCATGTCCAGTTCTAACTGTTGCTTCCTGACCTGCATACAAATTTCTGAAGAGGCAGATCAGGTGGTCTGGTATTCCCATCTCTTTCAGAATTTTCCACAGTTTATTGTGATCCACACAGTCAAAGGCTTTGGCATAGTCAATAAAGCAGAAACAGATGTTTTTCTGGAACTCTCTTGCTTTTTCCATGATCCAGCGGATGTTGGCAATTTGATCTCTGGTTCCTCTGCCTTTTCTAAAACCAGCTTGAACATCAGGAAGTTCACGGTTCACATATTGCTGAAGCCTGGCTTCGAGAATTTTGAGCATTTCTTTACTAGTGTGTGAGATGAGTGCAATTGTTCGGTAGTTTGAGCATTCTTTGGCATGGCCTTTCTTTGGGATTGGAATGAAAACTGACCTTTTCCAGTCCTGTGGCCACTGCTGAGTTTTCCAAATTTGCTGGCATATTGAGTGCAGCACTTTCACAGCATCATCTTTTAGGATTTGGAATAGCTCAACTGGAATTCCATCACCTCCACTAGCTTTGTTCGTAGTGATGCTTTCTAAGGCCCACTTGACTTCACATTCCAGGATTTCTGGCTCTAGGTCAGTGATCACACCATCATGATTATCTGGGTCGTGAAGATCTGTTTTGTACAGTTCTTTTGTGTATTCTTGCCATCTCTTCTTAATATCTTCTGCTTCTGTTAGGTCCATACCATTTCTGTCCTTTATCAAGCCCATCTTTGCCTGAAATGTTCCTTTGGTATCTCTGATTTTCTTGAAGAGATCCCTAGTCTTTCCCATTCTGTTGTTTTCCTCTATTTCTTTGCATTGATCGCTGAAGAAGGCTTTCTTATCTCTTCTTGCTATTCTTTGGAACTCTGCATTCAGATGTTTATATCTTTCCTTTTCTCCTTTGCTTTTCACTTCTCTTCTTTTCACAGCTATTTGAAAGGCCTCCCCAGACAGCCATTTTGCTTTTTTGCATTTCTTTTCCATGGGGATAGTCTTGATCCCTGTCTCCTGTACAATGTCATGGACCTCATTCCATAGTTCATCAGGCACTCTATCTATCAGATCTAGGCCCTTAAATCTATTTCTCACTTCTACTGTATAATCATAAGGGATTTGATTTAGGTCATACCTGAATGGTCTAGTGGTTTTCCCTACTTTCTTCAATTTAAGTCTGAATTTGGCTATAAGGAATACATGGTCTGAGCCACAGTCAGCTCCTGGTCTTGTTTTTGCTGACTGTATAGAGCTTCTCCATCTTTGGCTGCAAAGAATATAATCACTAATGCATGTATATGGAATTTAGAAAGATGGTAACAATAACCCTGTATGCTGCTGCTGCTAAGTTACTTCAGTTGTGTCCGACTCTATGCGACCCCATAGACGGAAGCCAACCGGGCTCCCCCGTCCCCGGGATTCTCCAGGCAAGAACACTGGAGTGGGTTGCCATTTCCTTCTCCAATGCATGAAAGTGAAAAGTGAAAGGGAAGTCGCTCAGTCATGTCCGACTCTTAGCGACCCCATGGACTGCAGCCTACCAGGCTCCTCCATCTGTGGGATTTTCCAGGCAAGAGTACTGGAGTGGGGTGCCATCGCCTTCTCTGATAACCCTGTATATGAGACAGCAAAAGAGACACTGATGTATAGAACAGTCTTTTGGACTCTGTGGGAGAGGGAGAGGGTGGGATGATATGGGAGAATGGCATTGAAACATGTATAATATCATATAAGAAATGAGTCGCTAGTCGAGGTTCGATGCAGGATACAGGATGCTTGGGGCTGGCGCAATGGTATGACCCAGAGGGATTTTACGGGGAGGGAGGAGGGTTCAGGATGGGGAACATGTGTATACCTGTGGCGGATGCATGTTGATATATGGCAAAACCAATACAATATTGTAAAGTTAAAAAATAAAATAAAATATTAAAAAAAAAAGGAAAGGGTGCAGAGGAACACAAGAAAAAGCTAAAGCAGAAACATGTTGGAAAACTTGCAGCTAGATTCACTTGCTACTATGGGAGTTTGAGGAAGCTCTGGGAGTTGGTGATGGGCATAGGAACCTGTCGTGTTGCAGTCCATGGGGTCACAGAGTCAGACACGACTGAGTGACTAAACTGATGGGAAGGAACTGCTGCTTCTGGAATGACATTCCTTCTTCTGCCAGCCTTGTAAAGACCCTGTAGCACCTCCTGTTGGCCAAGCCTAACAATGAACCCCATCTGACAAAGCACAAATAGAGTTTGCAGATTTCTAGGTTTGGAGTTGGGACAACAGATTAAAATCTGGTACATTTCATCACTTTGACGGCTTAGCATCTTAATTGATCTTTCCACTCATTTGGAGTTACATATCCTGTTCCAAACAACTTTGTTTCTGCCCAAAAAGTACAACTGTGTTTTGTATAATACGTTTTCTCCTTGCGCAGAATGAGAAGGCACAAATTTCCAACACTGACTGTCTTCATGTCTGGCAAATTTAGTCAGAGACCATAAAAATTTTTGTTATCTAAACACTTTAATAAATTGTTAAGTTACAGTTGTTCACTCAGATCAGATCAGTCGCTCAGTCATGTCCGACCCTTTGCGACCCCATGAATCGCAGCACGCCAGGCCTCTCTGTCCATCACCAACTCCCAGAGTTCACTGAGACTCATGTCCATTGAGTCAGTGATGCCATCCAGCCATCTCATCCTCTGTCGTCCCCTTTTCCTCCTGCCCCCAATCCCTCCCAGCATCAGAGTCTTTTCCAATGAGTCAACTCTTCGCATGAGGTGGCCAAAGTACTGGAGTTTCAGCTTTAGCATCATTCCTTGCAAAGAAATCGCAGGGCTGATCTCCTTCAGAATGGACTGGTTAGATCTCCTTGCAGTCCAAGGGACTCTCAAGAGTCTTCTCCAACACCACAGTTCAAAAGCATCAATTCTTCGGTGCTCAGCCTTCTTCACAGTCCAACTGTCACATCCATACATGACCACAGGAAAAACCATAGCCTTGACTAGACGGACCTTTGTTGGCAAAGTAATGTCTCTGCTTTTGAATATGCTATCTAGGTTGGTCCTAACTTTCCTTCCAAGGAGTAAGCATCTTTTAATTTTGTGGCTGCAATCACCATCTGCAGTGATTTTGGGCTAAAGTCTGACACTGTTTCCCCATCTATTTCCCATGAAGTGATGGGACTGGATGCCATGATCTTCGTTTTCTGAATGTTGAGCTTTAAGCCAACTTTTTCACTCTCCACTTTCACTTTCATCAAGAGGCTTTTTAGTTCCTCTTCACTTTCTGCCATAAGGGTGGTGTCATCTGCATATCTGAGGTTATTGATATTTCTCCCAGCAGTCTTGATTCCAGCTTTTGTTTCTTCCAGTCCAGCGTTTCTCATTTGTTCACTATTTGTTCACAGTTGTTCACTATTACATCGTAAATCATGTATTGTTAATTTCAATTAAATTTTTAGAAAATAAGGAGAAGGCAAAGAAGGAAAGTGAAACTAGTTAATGTGCACATATATGCACCCACACAAGGAAATTTATATGAATAGCTGCCACAATCTTTATTCTTTTTTTGAAACAAATACTTTAATGGACCCCCCAAAAAAAAAAAAAACTATTTACAGTCAGTGAAAAGAGGTGTTGTTAGGTATTGCTTAGGTATTTGAAGCCTGTAGCAAAAACATATTGTTAAATTTTAAAATGTCTTGACATTGTATTTGGAAATTTTGATTCACCTGACCCAACCATGAAAAATGTCCTTAACCAATCTATGAAACACATTTTCTTTCCAGATCGTTAAGAAGCGCTCTCTGATAGGTTGTGCACTATAGAAGTGTTCTTTGGATACTAAAATAAAAATAGTAATTCCGAAAATGGAATATTTGTTTCCCGTACCATAAACTTTTGCTGATACACTTTAGGGAACTAGAGACAGCGAAAGAGAGCAGGATGAGGACAGGTGTGTGTTGTTCAGCTATCACTCACACTAGCATAAATCAATCCCTTTGAGATGTTAATGTTAACATATAGCTGAAGTGTATCAGCTGGGAAAGAAACCAATCCCTTCTACGGTTATTTATGACAAAGCACTCTTAACTTAAGTCCAGTTTGTTTGTTGAACACAATCCTCATTCTTATCTGTTCTGAGGCTGTAGATGATATTTATGACTTCTTTCTTCTATCACTCTCTCAATGTTTCTTTGGCTCTCAGCTGTTCAGGGTTCATTGTCTGGTGAATGGCCAGACCTTCCCTTTTGAATCTTCAGTGAGCCTTCCTTTTTTTTTTTGTTTGATGTAATTTTCCATCAATTCTTAATATTGGAGATAGAAGTATTAAGAGGAATCCCAGAGAATACGCTAACAGAGTTCTTCCTGCCTTCCCTATGTTGCAGCAACTCAGATTCTTCTTGTTCATTGTGACAAATCACCCCAGTCAGTAGAGTGACCTCTACTTTGTTTCAAGGGCCCCAAGTGCTAGTTGATGATCTTAAATTTCAATTCTGTAGAACCAGAGTCTTGTCTCTAGGTGGAAGCATGCCTCCCTCAGGAATCAGGATTTTAAATGAGTAGAGTTCAAAATTATGGAGACAAGTGGCAAAAATTTTGTGAGTTATCAGGTGAAACAATAAGAAGAGATATTTGATACACATTTCATATTCTGTATCATGTATGCTTAAAGAGGTCCTCTCAAGGTCTTGTCTCTCAATTGGTATCATTATTGTTTTCAGCTGGTCCTCTTTGTTAGCTGCTTCTAAGTGGAGAGTTTGTTAGACCTAGTGAATTCTGTGAGCAAAAGCCCACGTTTGTTTTGCTGAAATGAATTCCTTGATCAGAAATAATGTTGTGTAAAATATCCTAACAGTAAATAAGCCCATTCTGTAAGTCCAAGGAGGCCAGTGTTGGCAAAAGAATTATTGGCAGGTGGACAAATGACGTCCTTTCTTGTAAGGAGCTTTTTTTTTTTGAAAGGTTTTGGAGTCAGATTATGCTGGGTTCTTAAAAGAGAGTAAATGTTCATATTCCTCCAATTCTGTCAATAAGTTTGCTAATTTTTTTGCATGATTGAGTTGCTGTTTCTTAAATGTTTGTAAGAATTCACCGTTAAAACTTTCTGGACCTGGTATTTGGGGAAAGGTTTTTGAGAAAAGATTCATGTCCCTTATCATTGTTTCTGATGCTTTGGCACTGGGGCCTTGTTGACCCTGAATAGATGGCTTCTCTAGCTTTAGGCAGATAATAGAGAAAACAAATAACTGGCAAGCATGCTGTTTCTATGCAAACTAGCCAATCCAGGGCTCATGAGCTAATCTCCTCTGGGCCTCACACACTTGTAGCTACTTCTGCTCTAATCACTCTAGGGCCTGGTACCAGAGAACTAAAGACAGTACCCTATACCCCAGAGTCTGCTGAAATTTTTCAAACTAGCCAATCCTAAGCTTGCATACTCTGCCTTACCTGTTCCGTCCTGTGGAAACCTCAGGGAAGGCTCTCACCTGTGTTTTCGCTTCATTTCTTCTTTCCCTGTGTGACCTCCATGGTGGAACATGCTCCTCCTCCTGAGGCCTGTGAGTATAACAAACTCTTTTTCAGTAATGATAAATAATAATAAAACCACCTTAGTAGATATTGGGCCATTTACATTTTATATATTTTTTCTAGTTTTGTTAATTCAACTTTTAGAGAAATATATCCATTTCTTTCAAATTATCAAGTTTATTTTCTTGAAAAAGTGATTGCTATATTTCCTTTTTCTGTTTATAAGATCTGCAGTGATGATGACCTTTCCTTACCCCCTGACTTTGGTACTTTATGTTTTCCTTCCTTCCTCCTTGCTTTCTGTAATCAGCCTTACTAGGCTTTTTAGCGATATTTATAAACTGTTTTTTAAGGAAAACCTTTTGGCTCTGTCGATTTTCTCCATTATGTGTTTATTTTCTGTTTCATTGATTATTTTATAATTTCTTTGTTTGTCCCTTGAGTTTGATTTGTTGTTCTTTTCCTGGTTTCTTGAAATGGAAGCTAAATCAATGATTTTAAGCTTCTTTTTGACTATACGTATTTTTAAGCAATAAAGTTCCTTAATACACTGCTTTAGCTGTATTCCACACATTTTCTGTTACTTAGTTTCAAACATTCTTTAATTCACCTTTTTTTCTGCTTAGACCTATTTAAGACTATGTTTAATTTCCTTGAAGTGAACTCTTTTCCTTAACCATTTGTTATTGATTTCAAGCTTACTTCCATTATGGAAACAGAGTTAGATACTCAGTTGTTTCAATCTGTTAACAATTTAAATGTTTTCTTTATGGATCAGCGTATATCAATATTTTTGTTTATGTGAAAGGAATGATCCATCTTCACTTTGTGATATCTGTAGTATTTTCCTTAATTCATTAAAATTTTCTTAACAATGCACACTCTTTCATCTGCTGTCTCTCTTAATATCATGAGAGAGAGCTAATTAGGAGCATCAGATTTATTTTGGAACACCCATGGGATCACAAACTTTGATTAGGACTGTTATTTTTTGACAGAAAAGATGGGCATAAAATGGTTTAGTATTTTTTCCCTCAATCTTCTAATAAGTCTTCTATGAACATCATTACTCAAGCATACCTTTTAAAACCTTAATTTCACTTTGGATCTCTCTGTCACACATTTATTTAAGAACATTGGTATGAGTTTTTTTGTTTTATCATCTTTTTATATGAATGTCTTAAAGTTAAGACATTTATTTCTTAAAGGTGGAGATTCTATCTTCATTGCTACTCTTCATGGTTTGGTATCATGCTAGGTACCCAGTAGATTCTCAGCATATAGCTTTACATTTAAGAAAAAATATAAATCAATTTAAAAATTGCTTTAAATTAATTAAAAAATAAAAATAATTAAAAACCAACAACAACAAAAGGAAAGTAAATAAATCAGAGGTTGCTCTTTTTTCATGGGAGCAGTACCTATCTCAAAGGAAGCATAGATGTACATAAAATTATCCTGAAAAGAAATGAAGTCTTTGTCAAATTAATGTATAGTCCCCCCACAAACCCACTTGATATTGCTTACATAAAAATTTAGAGAATGGGTATATCTTTTATATTGTACCTTTCACCTGGTCTAGTTGGGTTTCTGCGCCTAGGATTTCTGAGGTCCATGGCTGATTGAGGTTAGAGTATTTCTAGCCTCTATATCATGTAAGATATGAGATATCTTTCCATGAACATGAATATATTTCTTAAAAAAATTATTTTTTGAGGTATATTTGATTTACAGTATGGTAATTTATATTGTACAGCAAAGTGATTCAGTTATACATATATATATACACACATTCTTTTTCATATTATTTTCCATTATGATTTATCATAGGATATTGAATATAGTTCCCTGTGCTATACAGTAGGACCTTGTTGTTTAATCATTCTATGTGTAATAGTTGGCATCTTTAATCCCAAGCTCCCAATCCATTTCTCACTCACCCCATATGAATATACTTTTTTTTTTTTTTGGGCCCTAGAAATCTGCATTTTATTTATTTTTTAAAATTTTATTTTATTTATTTTTTAAAATTAATTTTATTTTTAAACTTTACATAATTGTATTAGTTTTGCCAAATATCAAACTTTACAATATTGTATTGGTTTTGCCAAATATCGAAATGAATCCGCCACAGGTATACATGTGTTCCCCATCCTGAACCCTCCCTCCTCCCTCCCCATACCATCGCTCTGGGTCGTCCCAGTGCACCAGCCCCAAGCATCCAGTATTGTGCATCGAACCTGGACTGGTGACTCATTCCATATATGATATTATACGTATTTCAATGCCATTCTCCCAAATCATCCCACTCTCCCCCTCTCCCACAGAGTCCAAAAGACTGATTTATACATTAGCATCTCTTTTGCTGTCTCGTATACAGGGTTATTGTTACCATCTTTCTAAATTCCATATATATGCATTAGTATACTGTATTGGTGTTTTTCTTTCTGGCTTACTTCACTGTGTATAATAGGCTCCAGTTTCATCCACCTCATTAGAACTGATTCAACTGTATTCTTTTTAATGGCTGAGTAATACTCCATTGTGTATATGTACCACAGCTTTCTTATCCATTCATCTGCTGATGGACATCTAGGTTGCTTCCATGTCCTGGCTATTATAAACAGTGCTGCGATGAGCATTGGGGTACATGTGTCTCTTTCCCTTCTGGTATCCTCAGTGTGTATGCCCAGCAGTGGGATTGCTGGGTCATAAGGCAGGTCTATTTCCAGTTTTTTAAGGAATCTCCACACTATTCTCCATAGTGGCTGTACTAGTTTGCATTCCCACCAACAGTGTAAGAGGGTTCCCTTTTCTCCACACCCTCTCCAGCATTAATTGCTTGTAGACTTTTGGATCGCAGCCATTCTGACTGGCGTGAAATGGTACCTCATAGTGTTTTGATTTGCATTTCTCTGATAATGAGTTAAGTTGAGCATCTTTTCATGTGTTTGTTAGCCATCTGTATGTCCTCTTTGGAGAAATGTCTATTTAGTTCTTTGGCCCATTTTTTGATTGGGTCATTTATTTTTCTGGAATTGAGCTGTAGGAGTTGCTTGTATATTTTTGAGATTAGTTGTTTGTCAGTTGCTTCATTTGCTATTATTTTCTCCCATTCTGAAGGCTGTCTTTTCACCTTGCTAATAGTTTCCTTTGTTGTGCAGAAGCTTTTAATTTTAATTAGGTCACATTTGTTTATTTTTGCTTTTATTTCCAATATTCTGTGAGGTGGGTCATAGAGGATCCTGCTGTGATGTATGTCGGAGAGCGTTTTGCCTATGTTCTCCTCTCAGAGTTTTATAGGTTCTGGTCTTATGTTTAGATCTTTAATCCATTTTGAGTTTATTTTTGTGTATGGTATTAGAAAGTGCTCTAGTTTCATTCTTTTACAAGTGGTTGACCAGTTTTCCCAGCACCACTTGTTGAAGAGATTGTGTTAAATCCATTGTATATTCTTGCCTCCTTTGTCAAAGATAAGGTGTCCACAGGTGCATGGGTTTATCTCTGGGCTTTCTATTTTGTTCCACTGATCTATATTTCTGTCTTTGTGCCAGTACCATACTGTCTTGATGCCTGGGGCTTTGTAGTAGAGCCTGAAGTCAGGCAGGTTGATTCCTCCAGTTCCATTCTTCTTTCTCAAGATTGCTTTGGCTATTCGAGGTTTTTTTTGTATTTCCATACAAATTGTGAAATTATTTGTTCTAGCTCTGTGAAGAATACCATTGGTAGCTTCATAGGGATTGCATTGAATCTATAAATTGCTTTGGGTAGTATACTCATTTTCACTATGTTGATTCTTCCAATCCATGAACATGGTATATTTCTCCATCTATTAGTGTCCTCTTTGATTTCTTTCACCAGTGTTTTATAGTTTTCTATATATAGGTCTTTAGTTTCTTTAGGTAGATATATTCCTAAGTATTTTATTCTTTTCGTTGCAATGGTGAATGAAATTGTTTCCTTAATTTCTCTTTCTGTTTTCTCATTATTAGTGTATAGGAATGCAAGGGATTTCTGTGTGTTGATTTTATGTCCTGCAACTTTATTTTATTCATTGATTAGTTCTAGTAATTTTCTGGTGGAGTCTTTAGGGTTTTCTATGTAGAGGATCATGTCATCTGCAAACAGTGAGAGTTTTACTTCTTCTTTTCCAATTTGGATTCCTTTTATTTCTTTTTCTGCTCTGATTGCTGTGGCCAAAACTTCCAAAACTATGTTGAATAGTAATGGTGAAAGTGGGCACCCTTGTCTTGTTCCTGACTTTAGAGGAAATGCTTTCAATTTTTCACCATTGAGGATAATGTTTTCTGTGGGTTTGTCATATATAGCTTTTATTATGTTGAGGTATGTTCCTTCTATTCCTGCTTTCTGGAGAGTTTTTATCATAAAACGATGTTGAATTTTGTCAAAGGCTTTCTCTGCATCTATTGATACAATCATATGGTTTTTATTTTTCAATTTGTTAATTGATTGATTTGCGGATATTGTAGAATCCTTGCATCCCTGGGATAAAGCCTACTTGGTCATGATGTATGATCTTTTTAATGTGTTGTTGGATTCTGATTGCTAGAATTTTGTTAAGGATTTTTGTATCTATGTTCATCAGTGATATTGGCATATAGTTTTCTTTTTTTGTGGGATCTTTGTCAGGTTTTGGTATTAGGGTGATGGTGGCCTCATAAAATGAGTTTGGAAGTTTACCTTCCTCTGCAATTTTCTGGAAGAGTTTGAGTAGGATAGGTGTTAGCCCTTCTCTAAATTTTTGGTAGAATTCAGCTGTGAAGCCATCTGGACCTGGGCTTTTGTTTGCTGGAAGATTTTTGATTACAGTTTCAATTTCCGTGCTTGTGATGGGTCTGTTAAGATTTTCTATTTCTTCCTGGTCGAGTTTTGGAAAGTTGTACTTTTCTAAGAATTTGTCCATTTCTTCCACGTTGTCCATTTTATTGGCATATAATTGTTGATAGTAGTCTCTTATGATCCTTTGTATTTCTGTGTTGTCTGTTGTGATCTCTCCACTTTCATTTCTAATTTTATTGATTTGATTTTTCTCCCTTTGTTTCTTGATGAGTCTGGCTAATGGTTTGTCAATTTTATTTATCCTTTCAAAGAACCGGCTTTTGGCTTTGTTGATTTTTGCTATGGTCTCTTTTGTTTCTTTTGCATTTATTTCTGCCCTAATTTTTAAGATTTCTTTCCTTCTACTAACCCTGGGGTTCTTCATTTCTTCCTTTTCTAGTTGCTTTAGGTGTAGAGTTAGGTTATTTATTTGACTTTTTTTTGTTTCTTGAGGTATGCCTGTATTGCTATGAACTTTCCCCTTAGGACTGCTTTTACAGTGTCCCACAGGTTTTGGGTGGTTGTGTTTTCATTTTCATTCATTTCTATGCAAATTTTGATTTCTTTCTTGATTTCTTCTGTGATTTGTTGGTTATTCAGCAGCATGTTGTTCAGCCTCCATATGTTGGAATTTTTAATAGTTTTTCTCCTGTCATTGAGATTTAATCTTACTGCATTGTGGTCAGAAAAGATGCTTGGAATGATTTCAATTTTTTTGAATTTACCAAGGCTAGATTTATGGCCAAGGATGTGATCTAGCCTGGAGAAGGTTCCATGTTCGCCTGAGAAAAAGGTGAAATTCATTGCTTTGGGATGAAATGTCCTATAGATATCAATTAGGTCTAACTGGTCTATTGTATCATTTAAAGTTTGTGTTTCCTTGTTAATTTTCTGTTTAGTTGATCTATCCATAGGTGTGAGTGGGATATTAAAGTCTCCCACTGTTTTTGTGTTATTGTTAATTTCTCCTTTCATACTTGTTAGCATTTGTCTTACATATTGTGGTGCTCCTATGTTGGGTGCATATATATTTATAATTGTTATATCTTCTTCTTGGATTGATCCTTTGATCATTATGTAGTGAACGTCTTTGTCTCTTTTCACAGCCTTTGTTTTAAAGTCTATTTTATCTGATATGAGTATTGCTACCCCTGCTTTTTTTTGGTCCCTATTTGCATGGAAAATCTTTTTCCAGCCCTTCACTTTCAGTCTGTATGTGTCCCCTGTTTTGAGGTGGGTCTCTTGTAGACAGCATATGTAGGGGTCTCGTTGTTGCATCCATTCAGCCAGTCTTTGTCTTTTGGTTGGGGCATTCAACCCATTTACATTTAAGGTAATTATTGATAAGTATGATCCCGTTGCCATTTAATTTATTGTTTTGGATTCGAATTTATACACCATTTTTGTGTTTCCTGTCTAGAGAATATCCTTTAGTATTTGTTGGAGAGCTGGTTTGATGGTGCTGAATTCTCTCAGCTTTTGCTTGTCTGTAAAGCTTTTGATTTCTCCTTCATATTTGAATGAGATCCTTGCTGGGTACAATAATCTGGGCTGTAGGTTATTTTCTTTCATCATTTTAAGTATGTCTTGCCATTCCCTCCTGGCTTGAAGAGTTTCTATTGAAAGATCAGCTGTTATCCTTCTGGGAATTCCCTTGTGTGTTATTTGTTGTTTTTCCCTTGCTGCTTTTAATATTTGTTCTTTGTGTTTGATCTTTGTTAATTTGATTAATATGTGTCTTGGGGTGTTTTGCCTTGGGTTTATCCTGTTTGGGACTCTTTGGGTTTCTTGGACTTGAGTGATTATTTCCTTCCCCATTTTAGGGAAGTTTCTAACTATTATCTCCTCAAGTATTTTCTCATGGTCTTTCTTTTTGTCTTCTTCTTCTGGGACCCCTATGATTCGAATGTTGTAGCGTTTAATATTGTCCTGGAGGTCTCTGAGATTGTCCTCATTTCTTTTAATTCGTTTTTCTTTTTTCCTCTGATTCATTTATTTCTACCATTCTATTTTCTAATTCACTAATTGTATCTTCTGCCTCTGTTATTCTACTATTTGTTGCCTCCAGAGTGTTTTTTATTTCATTTATTGCATTATTCATTATATATTGACTCTTTTTTATTTCTTTTAGGTCCTTGTTAAACCTTTATTGCATCTTCTCAATCCTTGTCTCCAGGCTATTTATCTGTGATTCCATTTTGATTTCAAGATTTTGGATCAATTTCACTATCATTATTCGGAATTCTTTTTCAGGTAGATTCCCTATCTCTTCCTCTTTTCTTTGGTTTGGTGGGCATTTATCCTGTTCCTTTATCTGCTGGGTATTCCTCTGTCTCTTCATCTTGTTTAAATTGCTGAGTTTGGGGTGTCCTTTCTGTATTCTGGCAGTTTGTGGAGTTCTCTTTATTGTGGTGTTTCCTCGCTGTGTGTGGGTTTGTACAGGTGGCTTGTCAAGGTTTCTTGGTTAGGGAAGCTTGTGTTGGTGTTCTGGTGGGTGGAGCTGGATTTCTTCTCTATGGAGTGCAATGAAGTGTCCAGTGATGAGTTATGAGATGTCTATGGTTTTGGGGTGACTTTGGGCAGCCTGTATCTTGGAGCTCAGGGCTGTGTTCTTTTGTTGCTGGAGAATTTGCTTGGTATGTCTTGCCCTGGAACTTATTGGCCCTTGTGTGGTGCTTGGTTTCAGTGTAGGTATGGAGGTGTTTGATGAGCTCCTGTCAATTAATGATCCCTGGAGTCAGGAGTTCCCTGGAGTCAGGGTTTGGACTTAAGCCTCCTGTTTCCAGTTATCGGTCTGATTTTTACAGTAGTCTTAAAACTTCTCCTTCTATACAGCACCATTGATAAAACATCTGCGTTAAAGATGTAAAGTTTCTCCACAGTGAGGGTCACCCAGAGACATTCACAGCGTTACATGGAGAAGAGAAGAGGGAGGAGGGAGTTAGAGGTGACCCGAATGAGATGAGGTGCAATCAGTAGAGGAGAAAGTGGGCTAGTCAGTAATCACTTCCTTATGTGCACTCCACAACTGGACCGCTCAGAGATGTTCACGGAGTTATACAGAGAAGAGAAGAAGGAGGAAGGAGACAGAGGTGGCCAGAAGGATAAAAGGGGGGAATGAAAAAGAGGGAGACAGATCCAGCCAGTAATCAGTTCACTAAGTGTTGTCCACCGTCTGGAACACACAGAAATTCACAGAGTTGGGTAGAGTAGAGAGGGGTTAGGAAGGAGACACAGGCGTCCTGGTGGAGAAAAAGGAGAGTCCAAAGGGAGAGAGAGAAGTCAAGCCAGTAATCTCAGTCCCTAGTGAAAAATGGGTCCTGAAGATTGTGTTCTTAAAGGTACAAAATTGATAACAAATACATAAAAGCAAAAATTAAAAATCTAGAGTAGAGTTTGGAATTTCAAAAATACAATGTTAAAGAAAATAAGAAGGAAAAGAAAGAAAAAAAAAACAAAAACAAAGTCTCAAAAATTATAAAGAAAATATAGGTACAAAATTGATAACAAATACCAAAACGCAAAAGTGAGAAATCTAGAGTAGAGTTTGGAATTTCAAAAATACAATGTTAAAAAAAAGAAGAAAAAGAGAGAGAGAGAGAAAAAAAAACAAAAACAAAGTTGTGAAAATTATAAAGAAAATTTAGGTACAAAATTGATAAAAAATATCAAAAAGCATAAATTAAAAATCTAGAGTAGAGTTTGGAATTTCAGATATACAGTGTTATATAAAAGAAGAAGAGAAAGAAAGAGAGAGAGAGAAAAAAAAGTCACAAAAATTATAAAAAAAATATAGGTACAAAATTGATAACAAATACCAGAAAGCTAAAATTAAAAATCTAGAGTAGAGAATGGAATTTCAAAAATACAATGTTAAAGACAAGAAGAAAAAAAAAAAAGGTCACAAAAATTATAAAAAATATATATATGAAATTTGCCTTAAAAATATAGGGTATTTTTTTTTTTTGCAAAGTAATAGTAGTTTATAAAAGTGAAAATTAAAGGAATAATAGAGGACTTAAACTTTTTAAAAAAATTTAAAAAAAAAAGAAAGAATGATCGTCAAAATAGTGAAAATATATCTAGGACTTTCTCTGGTTTTGTTGTGAGTATTGTGGGGTCAGTTCATTTTCGGCTAGTTCCTTGGTCCAACTTATATTTCTCAAGATCTATAGGCCCCTTCCTGTGTAGTCGGTACTAACCACAGGGTTTTAATCTGTTGCCTGTAGCTTCCAAGGCGGTTCCCTCTGTTATAGCTTCTTCTGTTTGCTGGTCTCTTCAGTGTCTGGTTTCCACCCTGACACAAAGGGGACGGTGGAGGACACTTTTTTTTTTTTTTTAGGCTCACTTGTTCAGTCACGCTGTGGCGAGAGAGGGATGCTGCAAACAAATAACACTGGCATGTGCTTGCAGGGCCTCAGCCACACTGCGTCTGCCCCCGCTCACGGCGGGTGTAGCTTCCCTGCCCACACTGCTCAGGCTCTAGGTTGCTCCACCGGGAACCATCCGTGGCCGGCCCTGGGCTGCTTGCACCTCCCAGGTCCAAGCCACTCAGGTTCAGGCACTCGGGTAGTCCTCAGAGGTGCAGACTCAGTTGGGCCTGCGTTTTGTGCCCTTCCCAGGTCCGAGCAGCTCAGGTGATGCGGTGTTTGGCGAGCGCGATTTCTGCAACTTATCGCCTCCCCGCCGGCTCGGTTATCTAGGTGTACAACCAGCGCACCTTCTCAGGCAGATGTTGACTGTCCAGACCCCCAAGAAGTTTTAGTTAGCAAAAAAGCCTGCTTACAGTTTTATAGATAATGTCTCTCTGGGGCTGCGATTGTCCCCTTCTGGTTCTAGCTGCCTGTCACCAGAGGGGGATGGTCTGCAGCCGGCTCTCTCTGTTCAGTCCTTTGTTCTGTGCAGGGGCCTGGCGGTGTCTTAGGTTAGGGCTGGCTTTTCACGTGGTAGATATCCCACAGTCTGGTTTGCTAGCCCAAATTATTTCGCTCAGAAAGCGCTCGGGGTATTCAGGCCAGATCCTTTCTCTAAGTGATGCAGCCCGTGCTGCACCTCCCTGCCCAGCTCCTGCTTGCTAGTGGCGTGTGCAGGCGTCTGCACTGCTTCTCTGCTGGGGGAGTTACCGTAGGGCTCGCAATCTGCAGGTTTTAATTGTTTGTTTATTTTTCCTCCCTGTTATGTTGCCCTCTGTGCTTCCAAGGCTTGGCACAGATTCGGTAGTGAGAAGGTTTCCTGGTGTTTGGAAACCTCTCTCTTTTTAAGACTCCCTTCCCGGGACGGAACTCCGTCCCTCCCTCTTTTGTCTCTTTTTTGGTCTTTTATATTTTTTCCTACCTCCTTTCGAAGACTTGGGTTGCTTTTCTGGGTGCCTGATGTCCTCTGCCAGCATTCAGAAGTTGTTTTGTGGAATTTACTCAGCGTTTAAATGTTCTTTTGATGAATTTGTGGGGGAGAAAGTGTTCTCCCCATCCTACTCCTCTGCCATCTTAGCTCCTCCACATGAATATACTTTTAAAATATTACATTTCTTGTATTTATGTAGAATGCCTTGTATATTGTTTAATTTTTAATCATCATTTAAAAAATTTTTAGCCAGGCAAGATAAAAAAGTGAAAGTCATTGTTTGTCAGTATTGAATATGTGTTTATATATTCTCAATTTGGTCTCCTATTTCCAAGATATTTCATGATCTAGCACTTTATTTTCCTGAAGACTTATCTCATTTATGCTTTCTTTAGATTAATTTGACGTGTTAATTCTTTTTTTATAGTGATGATTAACTACCATTAAAATGGTTCTAACTGAGCTTCCAAGAATTCTCAGATTAATTGTGTTTGCCTTAAAAGTAATTTCTAGAAATATATAATGAGTGTCAATTTAACTTGAGAATAAGAAGTTTATTTCAGATAAAGTTTACTCTGAAAATAACTATATAGAGGGAGATTTTCTTGGTCATTTGATTTCAAGCATTGTATATATCCAGTTCAGATAAATCATATCAAAAAATTGGTTATCTTGCATATATAGGTATAGATCTCAGAACTGTTAAAAGTTTTGAAAATTATATTTTTAGGATCTGTTAGAAAAGAACAGTTTGATTTAAGCTTGAACATTCTTAAGATTTGCAATTATAATTTTATGTTATTTTTGATTAAAATAAACACTCAGAATCAGGAAGCAACCTAAAAAATATATTGTTGTCAATGTTAAATTTCATCTTTAACTTGCTCTTTTAAATTTGCTTATTACATTTAAATATTTACACTTAAATTTCAAATTTAGCATAAGATCATATCATAAGATCATACACAAGACGTTGGGCTTTATGTATGCATTTAGAAGCTTTAAAATTTGTATTGATTCTGTTTGATATTTGTTACACTGGAAGAACAAGATGATGCCCCTGTATTGAATGAGTAGGTGTACCAGTCAGTTCAGTTTAGTTGCTCACTCATGTCCACCTCTTTGCGACTCCAGGGAACACCAACTCCTGGAGCTTGCTCAAGGTCATGTCCATCGAGTTGGTGATGCCATCCAACCGTCTCATCCTCTGTTGTCCCCTTCTCTTCCCACCTTCAATCTTTCCCAGCATCAGGGTCTTTTCCAATGAGTTGGTTCTTTGTATCATATGGCCGAAGTATTGGAGTTTCAGCTTCAGCATCAGTCCTTCCAATGAATATTCAGTACTGATTTCCTTTAGTCCCTGGCAGTCCAAGGGACTCGCAAGAGCCTTCTCCAGTACTACAGTTCAAAAGCATCAAGTGCTTTAAAAAAGGCACTGAGCCTTCTTTATGGTCCAACTCTTACATCCATACATGACTACTAGATACACCTTTGTTGGTCAAATAATGTCTCTGCTTTTTAATATGCTGTCTAGGTTGGTCATAACTTTTCTTCCAAGGAGCAAGCATCTTTTAATTTCTTGGCTGCAGTCACCATCTGCAGTGATTTTGGAGCCCAAGAAAATAAAGTCTGACACTGTTTCCATTGTTTTCCCATCTATTTGCCATGAAATGATGAGACCAGATACCATGATCTTAGTTTCCTGAATGTTGAGTTTTAAGCCAACTCTTTCACTCTCCTCTTTCTCTTAAATCAAGAGGCATTTTAATTCCTCTTCACTTTCTGCCATAAAGGTGGTGTCATCAGCATATCTGAGGTTATTGATATTTTTCCCAGCACTCTTGATTCCAGCTTGTGCTTCATGCAGCTCAGCATTTCTCATGATGTACTCTGCATATAAGTTAATATGCAGGGTGACAATATACATTCTTGACATACTCCTTTCCCATTTTGGAACCAGTCTGTTGTTCCATATGTCCAGTTCTAACTATTGCTTCTTGATCTTCATACAGATTTCTCAGAAGGCAGGTAAGGTGATCTGGTATTCCCATCTTTTTCTACAGTTTGTTGTGATCTACACAGGAGTGCTGCTGTCTATGGAGTTGCAAAGAGTTGACCTGAACATAGTCAAAGGCTTTGGCATAATCAATAAAGCAGAAGTAGATGATTTTCTGGAACTCTCTTGCTTTTTTGATGATCCAACAGACATAGACAATTTAATCTCTGGTTCCTCTGCCTTTTCTAAATCCAGCCTGAACATCTGGAAGTTCACAGTTCACGTATTGTTGAACCCTGGCTTGGAGAATTTTGAGCATTGCTTTGCTAGCATGTGAGATGAGTGCAATTGTGCGATAGTTTGAATATTCTTTGGCATTGCTTTTCTTCAGGATTGGAATGAAAACTGACCTTTTCCAGTGTTGTGGCCCACTGTGAATGTAGTGGGTATATGTAGTAGGTGAGTAGGTGTATGGCCCACTATTGGCCATACACATAATCAGTAGGTTTACGGCCCACTGTTAATGATATTTGGGAATAGTAAATACTTAGAATGATGCATTATTATCATGCACTGAATGAAACCTTAATTGAGAATTTAAAACTGGAGTGGGTTGCCATTTCCTTCTCCAGGGCATCTTCCAGACCCAGGAGTCAAACCCATATATCCTCTGGCTTCTGCACTGTCAGGCAGATTCTTTTTCCACTTAACCATTTTACCACTTCCCCATTTGGGAAGCCCCAGTGTTTCTTGTGGAGAAGGCAATGGCAACCCACTCTAGTACTGTTGCCTGGAAAATCCCATGGACAGAGGAGCCTGGTAGGCTGCAGTCCATGGGGTTGCTAAGAGTCGGACACAACTGAGCGACTTCACTTTCCCTTGTCACTTTCATGCATTGGAGAAGGAAATGGCATCCCACTCCAGTGTTCTTGCCTGGAGAATCCCAGGGACAGGGGAGCCTGGTGGGCTGACGTCTCTGGGGTCGCACAGAGTTGGACATGACTGAAGTGACTTAGCAGTAGCAGCAGTGTTTCTTGGCCATGGCTTAGAATAAGCTAGTGAGTTTTAAAAAATACCATTGCCAAGGCCCCATCCCTTACATATTAGGAATTAATTCTTGTGGTATGGGGCCCAGGAATCCATGTTTTTTAAAACTCTCAGACAATGTTAAGACAAGTGCAAGTTGAAAAAAGTTGGAATATCCTGTGATTTACACTAAATTTTACTCAGTGTTCACCCTCCCTAATTTCTAACTAGTTTAAATCCAAGCATTTGTTTACTAATGCTTTTGTTCATTCATTAGTTCAAATATTCAACATATACTTATTCAGGGTCTATTATGAGTATTTCTAGATGTTAGAAACACAGAGGTAGACAAGACAAAAGATTTTTGCCCTCATGGAACTAATATGTTTGTACAGAGGGGATACAGGCTATAAGTTAAAAAAAGTTACATGATATTTTTGTTGGTATTATCAGTAAGGAAGAGAACAAATACAATGCTGTGTAATAAGAGAGGAGTGACAGCGATATGGGGTGGGTTGATACTTTCAGAATGTTTCTCTGATGAAATGAATAAAAAGCTAAAGAATGAGAAGAAGCCCATGGTAAAAAGAGCCTGATGATGATTGAACCAGGCAGAAGGAATATATAGTATCATACCCCTAAGGAGGGAAAGACTTGATATATTTGAGGAACAGAAAGGAAACCAGATGAATGGCTTTCAGATGAGAAAAATCACTTCTTACTTGAATTGATACTGTCTCAGTGATAATGTATCATTTCTCTCTGATCTAGCTAAAAAAATATATATATATATTTAGTTTTTATCAATATGATTATGATGTGTCTGGGTATAGATTTACATGGTTTTATCTTCTTTGAGGTTCTTGAATCTGTTGGTTTATATCTTTTGTCAAATTTGGAAATTTTTAGCCATTATTCCTTCACATACATATATTATCCCTACACTCTTTCTTTTCTTCTTTTGAGGCTCTGATATAAAAAAAATGTTAAATCTTTTGGTACCTGCAGATCCCTAAGGCTCTGTTAATTCTTTTAAGATCTACTTTCTCTCTGTTTTTCTGTTTTGGTAATTTCTATTGATCTAAGTTCATTGATTATTTCATCATCTCCATTCTTTAATTTAGCTCATCCACTGTAGTTTTTGATTTGTTATTATATACTTCCATTCTACAATTGTCATTTAGTTTTTCTTTGTTTATTCTAGAGTTTTGCCAAGGGTTTCTAATTTTCCATTCGTTTCAAGAACGATGTAATTGCTTGTTTGTACTTTTGTATGATATCTGCTTTAAAATCCTTGTCAGACAATTCCAGCATTGCTCCATTTTGGTGTTGTCATCCAGTGATTATCTTTTCTCATTTGAGTTGAGATGTTCCTCTTTGTTGATATGATGAGTAATTTTGGGTTTTGTCTGGACATTTTCAGTAACTGTGTTATGCAATTCTGGTTCCTACTTAAATCTTCTATTTTAGTACAGTCAGCTTATTTGAATTTAGAGCACACATCCTTGGCCACTTTTTTAGACTATGATTCAAATGTCAGTTTAGTAGTTAGGTTATTCTGGTCTAGCCTGTTTGTATGCTACCCAATGACCAAGCAAGGTTGTTCACATGATATTTTTTCCTCAGAGGTTTTGTTTTGTTGTTTTTGGTTTCATCCATGAGCCAGTTGGAGGGTGTACCCAGGACTCCATACACAGGTTTAAGCAGTTCCTTTCTTCAGCTGCCTCTTTTCTGTACTCTATCCACTTCCTTCTCTCTCCATCTTTGAGAGGTGAACTGCTTCCTTTTCGTTGTCATTTACTTACTATAGAGTGAGCTTGAATGTCAAGGTTCTGCCTTGTAGTTTCCACAGCACCAGTTGGGGAGTGGGAGAGGTTTCATTCTGAGCACAATGCATAGATGTTCCACAGGGCTCTGCCTGACATCTAATGTCTCTGCACCATCTAATGGGGAAGAGGCAAGGTGCAGATTCTATAATAGGAAATTGTTTCTTTTCATGTGTCCCATCATTTCTGCAGGCTTGCTTTCTTCTGCATGAATGGGTCTACTTTTGAAACTATTGAAACATTTCTGTTATTATATTTTTTAACTGTAGGATTCTGTGTTTGTTTGGCTTTTTGATGGTTGTTGTTTCCTTGACAAACGTCTTATTTTGTTCATCCATTGTTTTACTAATTTCATTTAAAAACATTGCCTGTGTTGTCTTATAGTTCACTAACCTTCCTTAAAATTATTCTGAATTCTCTAACAGTTCATATAACTCCATTTCTATAGGGTCAGTTGTTGGGGCTTTATTGTTTTTTTTGGTTGTCATATTTACTGACTGTGTGTGTTTGACTTAGTTCTGCAGATGTGTAAAGCTGATGGTTGGGATTACTCTTTGGGCATTGCAGGTATGATCTTGGTCCACCAAGACCTGTGTGTTGGTTGTTGTAAGCCTCTTTCATCTTCTCTGTCACAATCAGATACCCTGTGGCTGGTCCCCATAGATTCCCCTGCAATTCTTGTGGAATGAGATCAGAGTAGAGGCTCTCACAGACTGATTCACAATGCCAGGGGAGGCTGTTAGCCTTCTCCTCTTACACTCTCCTCTCTTTTCCCACTGGAGGAACCAGAGACCCAGGAGAGACCTCTCTGCTTGGCTCTGTCCTATCCAAGGGAAGGGGACACGTGGTCAAAATGTACTTGCTTCCCTTATCCTTCTAAAGTAGTCTGTCTTGATCAGTGGGATGCTTCATCTTCACCCCCATGTCTAGGATTCTCTCAGTAGTATTGTTCTTGAATACGTGTTAGTGGTTCTTGTAAGGGGAAACCAAGTCAGGAACAACTTATGTTGGCATCTCAGTGACATCTCTCCTCTTTCCTTCAAAATTTAAAGGAAAGAACTTCAAAATTTCTGTTTATCTGCATTTTCATAAGTATATGATGCCATCATTGCACTTAAATAGTTTGCAATTTAATAATTAAAGAATTTAAATTACAGAGTAGGCAGTGTCATGAAAAACTAAATACCTCTCCATGAAGTTTATTTTAAGCAAAGGGTAAGTCATGGTTTCTCAGGTGCTGTGGAAGTGTTACCTTATATGAAAACATCCAGTTATTGGTATTTTGCATACATTGTAAACATTAGAATACCACTTCCCTCCTGGCTCAGATGGTAAAAGCATCTGCCTTCAATGCGGGAGACCTGGGTTCGATCCCTGGGTCAGGAAGAGCCCCTGGAGAAGGAAATGGCAACCCACTCCAGTATTCTTGCCTGGAAAATTCCATGGATGGAGGAGCCTGGTGGACTACAGTCCATGGGGTTGCGAAGAGTCGGACACGACTGAGCAACTTCACTTCCACCATTGACATTTGCACACATAATATTAACAAAGATTTAGTGATTAATGTTCAATTCTTGGCAAAGAAAAAATATTTAGAAATTCAAGGTTTAGAATTAAGTGAAGGATTTTAGAAAGATTTTTATTTAACTTAGTATTTCCACTGATTGTGTAATTGAGACAACAAATGGTCTGTTAAAGCTTTTTTATTTATAAGAGTAGTACATAATTAAAGAAATCTTTGAAGATAAGAAAGGAGAAATAACAAAAGAAGTTTATATAGTTCCACCACCTGAAACGAACAATGCTAATGTTTCAGTAAATTTTTCTTTCATCGTAATAATAGTGAAATATCCTGTTCGTCTTTTGTTTTTCTCAATCAGGATTGTATTGCAAATATTTTGATACAAAGCATTTTGACTATCATTATTTAATGAGTATAAAATACAGGAATCTTTTATTTGTTCTGAGGAATGCATTACTAAAGATGCCCTATAATTCAACTCTCAATTACATTAATAATTTTCACATAGGAATAAATATAAAATTGTGAGTTTATTTATATTCAGTGATATAAATATCTATTGTAACTTAATAACAGACTAGTAGTTTTAATTTGGAGTCATATTCCCCACAGGCTTCAAAAAAATATTTCCATTATCCCTTCCCAGTTATGTAATGCTTTTTGTAAATCAAGCATCTGCGGTGTTTGTCCTTGTTTTGACACTGTTTGATTGTGATTTTTTGTTTTCCGTGTGTGTAGAGATGTATAGGCATTATTCAGAGGCAACTGACACTTTTGCATTGGTTAGAATTTTATAGTGTTCATTAGTTCTAGACATAAAATTTTGTTTTAATTTTATGTTACTTGATTTAGGTTAATCATAATAATTAGCATAATTCTAGCTCTTTTACCACAGTGATTAGTTCAGGTGGGAATAGAAACTAAGTTGGCCCAGACAATGGCCTAAGACTGTTCTGTAGTTGACGATAAATAAACTTTCTCTTTTTCTGGATTATATAACAGATGGATATAAGGCTGTGGCCATTATTCTATCGTTAGGTAGACTGGCCTGCAAAAGGAATTGACTCATGGAAGAGAATAAGGCTTAGAGAATCAGAGATAAACAGATTTGAAATCCTGATTAAGTCATGTATGAAGCCCACTGTTCTTCTAAAATTGTGGTTTTAACCTTGTGTACACTTTGGAAATTATCTGGAACCTGGAAAACAAATATATATATATAATGTATATATATGCACATATATTTATAATATATACAATGTATATATGTGCACATATAAATTATATATGTATATAATTGTTATGTATGAATATAACATGTATGTGTATACAATTACAAATGGTTATAATATACATTAGTATATTAACATATATAATAATATATGCATATAATTGTATATAACATATAAAATATATGTGTATGCACACAAATACACATTATATTTGTACATAACTGTATATATATAATATATATGTAGATAATTCTGTACACACATATATATTAATATATACCTGGAGAACTCAAGACCATTTAAAAAATGATCTAAGAGGGGGCATTGGGATAAAGATCAGGGGAAAGACAGGTTTTAAGAAAAATAACCCAGGTGATTCTAATATACAGACCAGGTAAGAAATACTGCTCTTGATTTTTCAGTAATATGAGCCTGTTTTTTTTTTTTTATTATTAAGTTAGCTATGTTTCTTTTTCTGTTATATGCAACTAAAATCAGTTTCAGTAATATATAAGGAAAGGAGATTTCATTAGAAAAACTTAGGAAGGAAAGTTAGTGTGAAAAATATTAAAAAGAATTCCTATACTAAACATCCCAGACTCTAGGTCTATAACTTATTAAAAAAATATGTAAAAACTATTAAGTTCATTTGGTTTGGAAAGTTGGTAAAAGGGAATGAAAACCATTACAATGAGAAAACATATTAAGCCTTATTAAGAAGATATAACTGTGACTTTGTAAAAATACTTCTATTTCATGTCAGATACATAATGGAGTATATACAGAACTAGACATACATCCTCCAAGGTCTTTTCACTTGGACAAGAGAGAGAGAGCGTTTTGTCATAAAGTTGACTGTATCTCTTGAAATATCATGTATTCTTAGACTTGACTTATAGTTAAGGAGATCTTTTAGTAACAGACCCTTCTTTTATATTTTACTGGGGAAAATATAAAATGTCTTTTATATTTTACTCATGTGCTACTGGGTCATCATCATCAGACTTTATTTCAATTGCTTGATGGTATATCAGAACTGTATTTTCTTTTGGTGTTTATACCTTGAGCCCATTATTGATTTGATTTTTGAAATAAATATATTATTATTTTCTACTTGAGTTGTGTTATTTCCTAATTTAGTATCTGATCATGTTTATTTAAAAAATGTAATAACAAATTCACAGCATGGCTCTGAAAAACATAAAATTGGGAATGCACATGGCATCAAATATTCTTGTGCCTTTATAGAATTTTTTTCTTGGCCACTGAACTTCAATATTTTAAAAACAATATAGAGATCAACTTCTTACTTTTTCTGTGAGTGTGTTTTTGTTCTCCAGTCCCAGGCTGGCTGTTATAGTTGAGACCCACTCAGGCCTCTGAACAGGGATACCTGTATTGGAAAATCTGTGCAAAATTCCTGAACTGCTGTAAATTTCGATCAAGGAAGACTGAAATTCAAATGTGTAAACTAGTAGATACAGAGATGACTAAGGATGAATTTAAACATTTTTCATGTAAATTGGCAACTAAAGTATATGGCTAAGACTGTGTAGAGCAGTTACTTGGGAATCCCGAGATAAATGAACTGAAAAGGAAACATTGAACTCTTTGGAGATCTTGAGAAAACAGTGGTGCTAGAAGCAAAGTTATAGCCAAAGTAGATTGGAGTGATTTCTTATCTTAGAAAATAAATTAGTTTAGAAAATAAATTTTTTGCAACTAGGAGTTAGAAGCAGTTGCTTTAAATGGCCTGTTTTCTACACCAGTCTACCATACACAGGGCAATTGTACTACATTTTATTTATTAGTGTTCTGAGAGAAAATATGAAAGAATTTACTACTTTAAATTCCTTCTTGAGACGTGCTTCGTGCTAAGTTGCTTCAGTTGTGTACGACTTTTTGGGATCCTATGGACCTAGCCCGCCAGGTTCCTCTGTGTATGTAATTCTCTAAGCAAGAATACTGGAGTGGGTGGCCAGGCCATCCTCCAGGGAATCTTCCTGACCCAGGGATCTAACCCATCTCCTGCATTGGCAAGTGGGTTCTTTACCACTAGCACCACCTGGGAAGCCCTTTTTGAGACAAGGTGACATAAATAAATGTTATAGAAAGTAATTTGGGAATCACATATTATAGAACAGATATATGAAAACTGTGTGCTGTACTCAGTCGCTATGTTGTTTCCAACTCTTTGTGACCCCATGGACTGTAGCCCACCAGGCTTCTCTGTCCACGGAATTTCCCAGGCAAGAATACTGGAGTGGGTTTCTATTTCCTTCTCCAGTGGATCTTCCTGACCCAGGGATCAAACCCACCTCTCCTGCTTGGCAGGTGGATTCTTTACCACTGAGCCACCAGGGAAGCCCAATGTGAAAAATAGATTTTTAAAAATCAAGTAATATTTAGAAATTAATTTATTCATAAAACACACCTTTTAGAATGTGATCCATCTTTTATAATTCCATAGGTTGGACTTTTAGGAACCTGCTGCTGCTGCTGCTAAGTTGCTTTAGTCCTGTCCGACTCTGTGCGACCCCAGAGACGGCAGCCCACCAGGCTCCCCCGTCCCTGGGATTCTCTAGGCAAGAACATTGGAGTAGGTTGCCATTTCCTTCTCCAATGCATGAAAGTGAAAAGTGAAAGTGAAGTCGCTCAGTCATGTCCGACTCTTAGCGACCCCATGGACTGCAGCCTACCAGGCTCCTCCACCCATGGGATTTTCCAGGCAAGAGTACTAGAGTGGGGTGCCATTGCCTTCTCCTTTAGGAACCTAGGTTTCTACAAAGTACCCTTCACTTTTGTCTCCATATTCTGTATAATTGAATAGCTACTTTGTTGTTATTGACACAGGAAAAAAAAATACATGTTTTGTTTTCCACTCTTGAATTCTGTTTTGTACTCTGTGGACTTTTACCCATTCTGTTATTGATGCCAGGACCCATCATCTTGGGTTTCATATTTATAAATGGTATACTTTAAGGGGCTTAGAAAAATGTGACACGTAACGTGGCAGAGACTTGTATTCTCCCCTTCCCCCTTACTAGCAGAACCGTGATTCTTTTGAACCAATAATACATCATTTGTAGCTAGATGTAGTCAGTGACTAAGTTTTGGCCAATGAAAAGTAAGTTGAATTTACTTAGTAACTGAGCCCGGTTTTCTCCTTTGTAAAATAAGTTTCTTATATTTTTCTGACACTTGCATTAAGTTTCTTCACTCTTGTCAAAAAATTTTAAAAGAGAGGAGGTAACCTTTTCTTTTCCATTTCTTAGTAAGGACAAGGGCCTCACTTAGGGACTGCAAAGCAGTGAGTTAGAAGAACTTAGATCTCTGATAACTTTGAGGAGTTCCATAACAGCCCTGCCTAACCTACTCCTAGAATTATTTTAAGTGAAAGAGAAACAAGCTTCTGCCTTACTTAAGATACTGTATTTTGTACTTCTGTGTTAAATGTAAGCTAAATTTTGATTACCAAATGGTTCAATATGAGTAGCGTTTTAGTCAAAGTAGTTCAGTAGTTCAGTCTAAAAATATATTTTGATCCTCTTTTGTGTCTCTTTTCTTATGGTTCCAAATAAGCCATCCACTATAATTATTTAACCTATCTTTCTTCTCCCAGAAGAATTCTCTCTTGCACCAACATCTTCCTTCTTGGTCATACTCATGGTCATGTGATACTCCTGCCACATACAGTCTACTGGGGAATATAGTTGGTTTTCCTTTCTGACTGAGAGGAGATAAGTAGGTAGTATCTGAATGCTATGATCAGACAAAAAGTGTAGAGCTATAAACCTTCAAAAATGAAAAATTTTCACTTGCCACTTGTATTTTCTTCTTTAATCCTCCTGTTGTTGTTCAGTCACTCTGTTGTGTCTGACTCTTTGTGACCCCATGGACTGCAACATGCCAGGCTTCCCTGTCCATCACCATCTCCTCATCCTCCTAATCACGCTTTTTTGTGTGTGCAGATTTCATTTTCTGAGTAGTAAAGTAGGGCCCAATTTTCCTCTTCTTTTCCTTTGGTTGCATGCACCATGTGGCTTGTGTGATCTTAGTCCCCCAACCTGGGATTGAACACACCTCCTGCGGCAGAAGAATGGAGTTCTAATCACTCGATCTCCAGGGAGTTCCCAGCGCTCATTTTTCTTAAGAAAACTTGCCTACATTTTTGTAGTTAGTAAAACTGAGTTGGAGTTTGAACTCATATCTATCTGATACCAAAACCCATGATTAGATATACACATTTTGTTGTGCAAAGTTTATGATAGAAGGTGATAAGTGCATTGGTAGAGAAAATTTTACAGAAAAATTGATACCTGATGGGAATTGTCTAACTGACTTCTATAGTGAGGAGCATTTTTAGGGGGTGGAGGAGGACACCGTGGAGTGCAAAGGTAGTTCAGGCAGATGACCTTTGTACTACTTACCAGGTAGCTAGTGCTGGGGAAGTGTTGATCCAGTGAAAAAGGGGGAGATATGATGGTCTCTGGTCTCATAGCGCTTACTAGTTTCTCTGGTTTTGTAGTTAAGCTTATTGTTTTTCTATTCAAATGCAATATTGTTTTATTATTATTAAGTTTGGGTTTCCCAGGTGACTCAGTGGTAAAGAATCTGTCTACCAACTCAGGAGACGCAGTTTCGATCCCTGGGTTGGGAAAATCCCTTGGAGAAGGAAATGGCAACCCACTCCAGTATTCTTGCCTGGGAAATCCCATGGACAGAGGAGCCTGGCGAGCTACAGTCCATGGGTTCGTGAAAGAGTTGGACACAACTGAGCAACTAAACAACAACAGCATTATTAAGACTATTATCCCTTCAGAGGTTTAAGTAATTCCAATTCAGAAAATAATCCTCTTCATTAAAATACAAGACTGAATAACGTGCATGTGAATCTTTATGTTCTTTTCCTATCCCCAAAGATCTTTTTCTGTTTATAATAAAATGAATAAGATGAAAATATATTTTGGTTTTCAGATAGAACTGAAAATACTACCCAAAGCAAATTTACACACAGAGCAATAAGCAGTAGATTAATGTGAAAGTGAAAGTTGCTCAGTTGTGTCCTGGTCTTTGGAACCCTATGGACTGTATAGTACATGGAATTCTCTGGGCCAGAATACTGGAGTGAGTGGCCTTTCCCTTCTCCAGGGGATCTTCCCAACCCAGGGATTGAACCCAGATCTCCCGCATTGCAGGTGGATTCTTTACCAGCTGAGCCACAAGGGAAGCCATAATTTCCCCCAAATAACAACTTTTTCTTTATTTAGTTGTCAATTCTTAATATATTAGTATGTCATTTCTTCAGTTGCTTGCTTTGATGAAACTTTATTTCTTTAGTCTTAAATGGTGTAGTCAGCCCTCTGTATCCACAAGTTCTGAATCCCTGAATTCAACCAACTGCAGACGAAAAATATTGGAAAAAAATTCCCAAAAGTTTCAAAAAGAAAAACTTGAATTTGCCCCTTGCTGACAGCTATTTACATATCATTTACATTGTATTTACAACTATTTACACAGTATTACAACTATTTCCATCGTATTTACATTGTATTAGATGTGATAAATAACACTGAGATGATTTCAAGTATTCAGGAGGATATGTGTAGGTTATATGCAAATAATATATCAATTTCTAGAAGGGAGTTGAGCAACTGCAGATTTTGGTGTTTGGTCCTACAGTCAATCCTTCACAGACACCAAGAGATGACTCTGTGTCAGCATAAAGTGAGGGAGTCTATTACTGTTCTTAAAATGCCAGTTTTGGGGCAAACTTTTACAGCATTTACATAACATTTACAGCAAGGCAAGGTTAGTGTATATTTCTTTTTTATAAGTCATTTTATTTAATGAACTAATCTTATACAGACAAACATGTTATAACCCCAAAATGATATTAAATAATTGATTTACACATAGTCTCAGTTGATTACATCATTTATAAATTATGGCATTCCTGATTCACACAATGTTAAATATTACTTTAATACAATTCAAAATCACATTGCATGACTTCTGTTTATGAATATAATATCCCTTTTCAAGTGTGGATTACATTAGTTTATTAAAATAACTTTATTTTCTATACTTACTTGATGCCTAGAAAACATGACTTCAAATGAAAAGGAAAAAGTTATTTTCTTATTTAAATATATAATATAAACAGGGTTAATAGTCACATTAAGGTAGAACATTTCCTTTAAGAATATCACTGTGACAGTTGACCAGAAAACTATTATGTATTCTCCTTCCTATATGTATGCTGCTGTTGCTGCTAAATCACTTCAGTCGTGTCCAACTCTGGGCGACCCCATAGACCGCAGCCCACCAGGCTCCCCCGTCCCTGGGATTCTCCAAGCAAGAACACTGGAGTGGGTTGCCATTTCCTTCTCTAATGCATGAAAGTGAAAAGTGAAAGTGAAGTCGCTCAGTCATGTCTGACTCTTTGTGACCCCATGGACTGCAGCCTACCAGGCTCCTCCATCCATGGGGTTTTCCAGGCAAGAGTACTGGAGTGGGGTGCCATCGCCTTCTCCAGTTTGCATATGTATATCTCTAGAATAAAATGGTTAGTTTAACAGTCTCTCTAACTGTAGCTTAAAAAGTACTCTAAAAGTTTCGTGGTTAGGATTCTCTGGAGATTTTTATCTCTTTATAGCCTTTGTTAGATCTAAGTCTTTGCAAAACGTCTCTTCACTGGCCACCGTACTACAGAACATTTCTCAACTGTTTAACTTTTAATGAATCTGTATACTTTTTTTTTGTTTAACCCTAAGGATTATATGTGTATTTTTTGTTGCTTCATATGGAGCATCAGGTAATATTAAATATCTGATGACTGTATATTTTTAAAAATCATTATTTTAAAAGAAATAGGAAGGGTCCCAGAAATTCAGACATATATTATGTCATCTAAAATAACCAAAAGAGAACAACCTTTATTTGAATTTAAGTTTATTGTTAGTTATTCTGTTGCTGTGAATATTCTGTATAAGCATATTGTTGTTTAATTACATGTACAATGTGCAGTACTTTGATAGTGACTGTTTTAGGATATAAACTTCTCATTGAACATTAGGAATCCTAAACAAGATTTATGGTTGATTGTTATGTGGTACATAAATTTGGCATGTTATTACAGATGGATCACAGATGGAAAGGAAATACTTGTTTGGAAATCTGTAAGATTTCTATGTAATTTACTTCAATTCTTTAGAAACAGCTCTAATTTATTATATATTGAATAGGTTTAGAAGAATGATCCATAGCTTTTGAGATACTTGGAAGATAAAAGAAAATAGTTTTTAAAGTTTTATGTTTTTGAAGATGTTGTTGGGTAGTCGCCAAATCCTATCTGACTCTTTGGCAACCCCACGACTGCAGCCTACCAGACTCCTCTGTCCATGGATTTCCTAGTCAAGAATACTGGAGTGAGTTGCCATTTCCTTCTGCAGGAGGTCTTCCTGACTCCGGGATTGAACCCAGGTATCCTGCATTGCAGGCAGATTCTTTACCACTCAGCCAGCCAGGAAGTCCTTTTTGAAAAAAGCTAGAAGCTTTTCAGAGAATTCAGCTGTATACAGTAATATTCTACTTTTAAACTGAAAAGAATGAAGGGTAGGGGTAACGTGTTGCTTATAGAAAACTGCTACTAGCTTCCTGAAAATCTTAAATGAATTACATAAAATCCAAACTAGTGCTTATATAGAAAGCTAGACTAACTTTATTGTGTTTCAGTGAGTTTTCATAAGAGATTTTCTTGACTTATGTCATAGTATTATTAATCTATTTTTCTTTCTTTATTTCTAAATAATTTGCCAACCGTTTGCTTGAAATATTTTAGAGTCTAGAGAAGGAAGATTTAACTTTTGTCAGATCAAGGATTTATTTTTAATGTCAAAGCAAACTCCAAATTACTCTTCCTGTTCATTGTGTAATTTATTCGTCCTGTGTATTTTATCATTGCTGTCATTTACTTCATACACACACCTACATAAACATACATAAGCGTGTGTATGTGTGTGTGTATGCTTATGACATACATAAGCCTACAGGCATACCTTGGTTTTTTGCCCTTCACTAACTCTGAGGTGTCTAAAAATTAAAGGTTTGTAAAGGTTTGCTGTGTTGATCATCTATCAGCAGCATTTTTCCAACAGTGTTTGCTTACTTTCTGTCTCTCTGTCACCTTTTTGTAATTCTTGCAGTATTCCAAGCCTTCCACCACCAAAAAAATTATGACTTGCTCAAGGCCTAGATGACAATTAGCAGATTTTAGCAAAGAAGTATTTTTTTTTCTTGTTAGTATTTTTCTGTTATTCTTTTATTATTTTTTTAAATTTTATTTTATTTTTAAACTTTACAATATTGTATTAGTTTTGCCAAATATAAATTAAGATGTGTACATTGTTATTTTAAATATAATGCTATTGCGCACTTAATCGACTACAGTGTTATGTAAACATAACTTTATATGCTCTGGAAAACCAAAAAATTCACATGAATAACTTTATTCATCCATTAGTGGATACTTGGATTATTTCCATACTTTTGCTAATGCTTCAGCGAACAGAGAAGTGGTATTTTTAAAATGGAATTTTTTTGAAGTGGTGTTTTTAAAAAACATCTTTTTTTTGAGGATGGGTGTTCTTTACTTATTTTTGGCTGTGCCGGGTCTTTGTTGCTGAGTGTGGGCCTTCTCTAGTTGCAGGGAGCAGGGCTACTCTTTCGTTGCAGTGGGCAGCCTCTCACCGCTGTGGGTTCTCTTGTTGTGGAGCAAGGCTCTGGCATACGTGGCTTCAGTGGTTGTGGTGCACGGGCTTAGTTGTCTCGCTGTATGCGAGGTATCTTTCCTGGTGTCTTTCCAGGCCAGGGATCAGACCTGTGTGCCCTGTGTTGGCAGGTGGATTCTTAACCACTGGACCATAAGGAAGTCCAAATTAAAGCTAATTTTTTTTTCGTTTTTTTTGACTGTGCCATATGGTGTGCAGGATCCTAGTTCCCTGACCAGGGGTCAAACCTGTGACTCCTACAGTGGAATTTCGGTTCACATCACTCAGTTGGGTCCGACTCTTTGTGACTCCATGGACTGCAGCACACCAGACCTCCCTGTCCATCACCAACTCCTGGAACTTGCTCAAACTCACGTCCATTGAGTCGGTGATTTCATCCACCCATCTCATGCTCTGTTGCCCCCTTCTCCTCCCATCTTCAATCTTTCCAAGCATCAGGGTCTTTTCAGATAAGTCAGTTCTTCACAGCAGGTGGCCAAAGTATTGGAGTTTCATCTTAATATCAGTCCTTCCAATGAATATTCTGGACTGATTTCCCTTAAGATGGACTGGTTGGATCTCCTTGCAGTCTGAGGGACTCTCAAGCATCTTCTCCAACACCACAGTTCAAAAGAATCAGTTCTTCCACACTCAGGTTTCTTTATAGTCCAACTCTCACATCCATACATGACTACTGAAAAAGCCATAGCTTTGACTAGACAGACCTTTGTTGGCAAAGTAATGTCTCTGCTTTTTAATATGCTGCCTAGGTTGGTCATAACTTTCCTTCCAAGGAGCAAGGGTCTTTTAATTTCATGGCTGCAGTCACCATCTGCAGTGATTTTGGAGCCCCAAATAATAAAGTCAGCCACTGTTTCCACTGTTTCTCCATCTATTTGCCATGAAGTGATGGGACCAGATGCCATGATCTTAGTTTTCTGAATGTTGAGCTTTATGCCAACTTTTTCACTCTTCTTTTTCACTTTCATCACGAGGCTCTTTAGTTCTTCTTCACTTTCTGCCATCAGGCTGGTGTCATTTGCTTATCTGAGGTCATTGATATTTCTCCTGGCCATATTGATTCCAGCTTGTGCTTTATCCAGCCCAGCATTTTTCATGATGTACTCTGCATATAAGTTAAATAAACAGGGTGAAAATATACAGCCTTTCTGTACTCCTTTCCCAATTTGGAACCAGTCTGTTGTTCCATGTCCAGTTCTAACTGTTGCTTCCTGACCTGCATACAGATTTCTCAAGAAGCAGGTCAGGTGGTTTGGTATTCCCATCTCTTGAAGAATTTTCCAGAGTTTGTTGTGGTCCACACAGTCAAAGGCTTTGGCATAGTCAATAAAATAGAAACAGACGTTTTTCTGAAACTCTCTTGCTTTTTCTATGATCCAGTGGATGTTGGCAATTTGATCTCTGTTTCCTCTGCTTTTCTAAAACCAGCTTGAACATCTGGAAGTTTACAGTTCATATATTGTTGAAGCCTGGCTTGGAGAATTTTGAGCATTACTTTGCTAGGCTGTGAGATGAGTGCAATTGTGTGGTAATTTGAGCATTCTTTGGCATTGCCTTTCTTTGGGATTGGAATGAAAACTGACCTTTTCTAGTCCTGTGGCCACTGCTGAGTTTTCCAAATTTGCTGGCATATTGAGGGCAGCACTTTCACAGCATCATCTTTTAGGATTTGAAATAGCTCAACTGGCATTCAGTCACCTCCACTAGCTTTGTTCATAGTGGTTCTTCCTAAGGCCCACTTGACTTACAGTGGAAGCGTGGAGTCTTAATCACTGGACCACCCAAGAAGTCTCAGATAAATAGTGGAATAGGGATCATATGGTAGTTCTGTTCTTAATTTTTGTTTTTAAGGAATTTCCATACTCTTTTCCATAGTGGTAGTACTAGTTTACAGTCCCACAAACAGTATATGAGTATTCCCTTTTCTACTTCCTCTCCAACATTTATTATTTCTTGACTTTTCAGTAATTTCATTCTAACAGGTATGAGGTGGTAATCTTGTTGTGATTTTGATTTGCACTTTCCTGAGAGTTATGTTGAACTTTTCTTGACTGGCTATCGGCCATCTGTATGTCTTCTTTGGGTAAATATCTATTCAGATCCTCTGCCTGTTCTTTAATAGGTGTGTGTGTGTGTGTGTGTGTGTGTGTGTGTGTGTGTGGTTGTTAAGTTATAGATATTCTTATATATATTGATCATGTGATTTTTATCCTTCATTTTATTAATGTGATGTATCTCTTTCATTAATTTGTGGATGCTTAACTATCCTTTCATCCCTGGACTAAATACTACTAGATGGTGGTGTATGATCTTATTAATGGATTGTTGCATTTGGCTTGCTGTTATTTTGTTGAAAGTTTTTGTGTCTGTGTTTGGAGAAGGAAATGATGACCCACTGCAGTACTCTTGCCTGGAAAATCCCATGGATGGAGGAGCCTGATGCAGGCTATAGTCCATGGGGTCGCAAAGAGTTGGACACTACTGAGCGACTTCACTTTCGCTTTTCTTTCATTAAGGATATTGGCCTGCAATTTTATTTTTTGGTTGTGTCCTCATCTGGTTTTTGTATCAGGGTAATGCTAACTTTATACAATGTTTGGAAGGTTTTTCCCTCCTCTTAATTTTTTAGAAGAGCTTGAGAAGTATAAGTACGAATTCTTTAAATGCTCTGTAGAACTTGTCAGTGAAGCCATTGGTCCTGGGCTTTTGGTTATTAGGAGCTTTGTGATTCCTGTTTCAATCTCCTTGTCCATCAGTCTATTCAGATTTTTCTTTAGGATTCAGTCTTACAGGTTATATGGTTCTAGAAATGTATCCATTTCTTCTGGATTGTTCATTTTTTTTGATAGGTAATTGTTTGAAGTAGTTTCTTATGATCCTCTTTATTTCTGTGATTTTAGTGGTAACTTGCCTTTCATTTCTGATTTTGCTTAGTTGACCTTTTACTCTTTTTACTTTGTTAGTCTTGCTAATGGCATGTGGATTTGGTTTATCTTTTTAAGAAACCAGCTCTTAATTTCATTGACTTTTTCTAAATATATATTTTAAAATTTCTGTTTAATTTATTTTTTACTCTGATCTTTATTATATCCTTCCTTCTGCCAGTTTTGGGCTTCATTTGTAGTTCTTTTTTTTTTTAGTAGATATAAAGTTAGATTATATAGAATTTGTCCTGTTTCTTGAGTTAGGTCTGTATTGCTGTGAACCTCCCTCTCCTTTTATTGCATCCCAGAGATGTTGGTATGTAGTGCTATATTTTTTTAACTTCTATCTTGGCTTTTCTGATCTTGTTTCAGTTCTTTATTGTCAGTCTGATTTCTTTACTTTGTTTTTAAAGATTCTGTTTGTATATTTTCTAGCTCAGGGATTCTTTCTTCAGCCATTTCCAATTTACTAATAAATCTGCCCAATGAATTATTTAATTCCGTTTTTATCTCTATAATTTCTTTCTTTTTTTTTATCTCTATAATTTCTTTTTGGTTCTTTCTTAGGATATCTGTCTCTCTGCTGATATTGTCTATCTGTTCTGTTTTTTTTTTTTTTTAACCACTGAAAAGTGAAAGCAATAGTTGCTTAGCCATGTTCAATTCTTTTCGACCCTGTGGACTGTAGCCCACCAGACTCCTCTACCCATGGGATTCTCCAGGCAAGAACACTGGAGTGAGTTGCTGTTCCCTTCTCCAGGGGATCTCCCTCACCCTGGAATGGAACCCAGGCCTCCCACATTGTGGAAAAATTCTTTAGCATTTGAGCTACCATGGAAGTTTATCCATTAGAGCCCTTAGCATATCAGTTGTTGCTTAAAATTCCTGATCTGATGGTTCATCACACTCCTTCCATATCTAGTTCTAATGCTTTCTCTGTCTTTTCAAATTGTGTTTTGTTGCCTTTTGGTATGCCTTGTAATTTTTTCTTCATAGTGGATTATGTACAGAGTAAAGGAACTGTTGTGAATCAGCTGTTAGTAATGTGGTATTGAGGTGTGTGTGGTGGGGGAGCATTCTGTAGTCCTATGGATTATAGTCCATTTTACAGTCCTATAGTCTCATTCTTTTAGTGAGCCTAAGCCTCTAGGCCGTGAACTTCACAGGTGTTTCTCATTTTTTTCTCTTCCTTTAGGTGGGACTGGATAACTCAAGTGGGCTGGAGTTGGGTAATTTACCTTCCCAAAGTTAGTTAGGCTCAGAAAAATAGCCCCAGAAGGTTGCTGCTAAGTCACTTCATTTGTGTCCCCCATAGACGGCAGCCCACCAGGCTCCCCCATCCCAGGGATTCTCCAGGCAAGAACACTGGAGTGGGTTGCCATTTCCTTCTCCAGTGCATGAAAGTGAAAAGTGAAAGTGAAGTTGCTCAGTCGTGTCTGACTCTTTGTGACCTCGTGGACTGCAGCCTACCAGGCTTCTCCATCCATGGGATTTTCCAGGCAAGAGTACTGGAGTGGGGTGCCATTACCTTCTCTGAGAAGCTTAGGCTCTGGTTAACTAGTTTGCCTTGAGGCCAGGTCTTATCAAGAAGAGCAAAGTGTCTCCTTCCTCTTGAACCTCCCTCCCTCCCTCCCTATTCATATTGATATATGGCAGAAGCCAACCCAATATTGTAAACCAGCTATCCTCCAATTAAAAAATAAATAGAAATTTAAAAATAAATACTTAAAAAAAATATATATATATAAAGAAGAACAGCATGCTCTGAGGTATTTCAAAATGGTTCCTATTCCCCTACTATTGGAAGAAAACCAAGAGAATTTTTCTCTGCTACTTCCTGTAGGACTCTGCTGGAGCTCCTGGAGTTAAATCTCACAACCTTGTGATTACCCCTCTGTGACTGGCTTCCCCTGGAGTTTATAACACTCAGTTGTTGTCACTGAAATGTTTTACTCTTATATGTATTAATATTTAGATTGCCCACATTTTATTCAATTTTTTCTGTTTCATTTCTGTTTCCAATGTCAATCATTTCTGTTTCATATTTTCCCATTCTAACCACCATCCTGCTGCTTTTTCCCTACACTGGGATCTTGTTCAGTTTTATCTTCAGATATTTATGCTCTGTTGGAGATAAACTCACATTCTTCCCTCTTTAGTTCCACAGAGCCGGCATATTTTCCATAAAATTTTCATTGGCTATCTCACCTTCCCTAATCTTCCCTTTCATAGTCATGATACTCCTGAGCCTTTGGGATTATCTTTACTCCCAGATCTTTGCTCTTTTATTATTATTATTTTTTGAAATTAGAGAAGAAACCATTACTTTTTCCAAGTCATTGTTACCACTATTTTTAGCTTCTTATTCTTACTCTCTAAACTGCTTCACATATCTAAAATGTACTGGATTAGACTTCAGTTGCTGACAATAGAAACTACTTTAGCTATTTTAAGGAAAAAAGGATTTATTTTCAGGCATATTAAGTGTCTAAAACAATCACAGATGGAACTGGACAAATCACAGTGAGATACCATTGCACTCCTATTAGGTTGGCTAAAATTAAAAGAATTATGAGATGATTCTCTATACAGGAAACCCTAAAGACTCCAAATAAAAATTATTAGAACTAATAAATGAATCCAGCAAGGTAGCAGAATGCAAGAGTAATATACAGAAGTCTGTTGCATTTCTTTACACTAACAATGAAGTATCAGAAAGTAAAAGAAAATTCCATTTACAATTGCATAAAAAAAAAGCAAAATACCTAGGAATAAACCTAACCTAGGAGGTGAAAGACTTATATTAGAACTATAAAACATTGATAAAGGAAGTAGAAGATGATTTAAGGAAATAGAAAGGAAATAGGTATCTCATGTTTTTGGATTAGAAGAATTAATATAGTTATTTAAAGTGGCCATAGTAACTAAAGCATTCTGAAGATTTAATGTGATCCCTATCAAATTACCCATGACATTTTTTCACAGAACTAGAACAAATAATCCTAAAATTTATATGGAACCATAAAAGACCCAGAATTACTAAAACATTCCTGAAGAGCAAGAACAAAGTTGGAGGCATAATTCTTCCAGACTTCAGATAATACTACGAAGCTACAATTGTCAAGACAGTGTGGTATTGGCACAAAAAACAGATATATAGATCAATGAAATAGAATAGAGAGCCCAGAAATAAACCCATACACATACAGTCAATTAATCTTTGGCAAAGGAGGCAAGAATATACAATGGAAAAAAGACAGTCTCTTCAGCAAGTGGTCTTGGGAAAAGTGGATAGCCCTATGTATATCAATGAAGTTAGAACACACCAAAATAAAGAAAGTAAACTCAAAATGGCTTAAAGACTTAAATATAATACATGAAACCATAAAAATTCTAGGAGAGATATAGGCAATCAATTCTCTGACATAAATCCTAGCAATGTTTTCTTAGGTTGTCTCCAAAGGCAAACGAAATGAAAGCAAAAACAAGCAAATTGGACCTCATCAAACTTGTGAGCTTTTACACAGTGAAGGAAACCATAACAAAAATCAACTGACAGCCTACAGACTGGGAGAAAAATATTTGCAAACAATGAGACCAACAAGAGCTTAACTTTCAAAGTATACACACAGCTCAATAACAAACAAACAAAACCCAAATCAATCCAATCCAAAAATGTGCTGAAGACCTAAACAGACATTTATTCACAGAAGACATCAAGATGGCCAACAGGTACATGAAAAGATGTTTAACATGCTAATTATTAGAGAAATGCAGTTTAAAACTCCAATGAGGTATCACTTTACATGGGTTAGAATGGCCATCATTAAAATGTCTACAAATAAAAATTACTGGAAAGGTTGTAGAGAAAAGAGAACCCTAGTACATGGTAAGTGGGAATGTAAATGGTATAGCCACTATGGAGAACAGTATGGAGGTTCCTTAAAAAACTAAAAAGAGAATTACCATATGATCAGCAGTCTCACTCCTGGTCTCTCATCCTTTTTCTAAATTGCTGCATTGCCTCTCTCAGTGCTTCTTAGAATATATTAAAGATTGCATCCACTAACCTTTCTTTTCATGGAAAGGCATTTTATTTTAAATATAGCAGTGTATACATGTCAATCCAGAACTCCCAATCTATCTGTCTCGCATCCTTCTACCCTGGTAACTATAAATTCATTCTCTAAGTCTGTGAGTCTGTTTCTGTTTTGTAAATAAATTCATTTGTGATTTTTCTTTTTTTTTAGATTCTACATAAAAGTGATATTGTAAAGTATTTGTCTTTCTCTGCCTGACTTCATTTAGTACGATCATCTTCAGGTCCATCCATGTTGCTGCAGATCAGATCAGTTGCTCAGTCGTGTCTGACTCTTTGCGACCTCATGAATTGCAGCACGCCAGGCCTCCCTGTCCATCACCAACTCCTGGAGTTCACTCAGACTCATGTCCATCGAGTCAGTGATGCCATCCAGCCATCTCATCCTCTGTCGTCCCCTTCTCCTCTTGCCCCCAATCCCTCCGAGCATCAGAGTCTTTTCCAAATGAGTCAACTCTTCGCATGAGGTGGCCAAAGTACTGGAATTTCAACTTTAGCATCATTCCTTCCAAAGAAATCCCAGGGCTGATCTCCTTCAGAATGAACTGGTTGGATCTCCTTGCAGTCCAAGGGACTCTCAAGGGTCTTCTCCAACATCACAGTTCAAAAGCATCAATTCTTCAGTGCTCAGCCTTCTTCACAGTCCAACTCTCACATCCATACATGACCACTGGAAAAACCATAGCCTTGACTAGACGGATCTTTGTTGGCAAAGTAATGTCTTTGCTTTTGAATATGTTATCTAGGTTGCTCATAACTTTCCTTCCAAGGAGTAAGCATCTTTTAATTTCATGGCTGCAGTCACCATCTGCAGTGATTTTGGAGCCCCCCAAAATAAAGTCTGACACTGTTTCCACTGTTTCCCCATCTATTTCCCATGAAGTGATGGGACTGGATGCCATGATCTTCGTTTTCTGAATGTTGAGCTTTAAGCCAACTTTTTCACTCTCCACTTTCACCTTCATCAAGAGGCTTTTGAGTTCCTCTTCATTTTCTGCCATAAGGGTGGTGTCATCTGCATATCTGAGGTTATTGATATTTCTCCCAGCAATCTTGATTCCAGCTTGTGCTTCTTCCAGTCCAGCGTTTCTCATGATGTACTCTGCATGTAAGTTAAATAAACAGGGTGACAATATACAGCCTTGACGTACTCCCTTTCCTATTTGGAACCAGTCTGTTGTTCCCTGTCCAGTTCTAACTCTTGCTTCCTGACCTGCATACAGATTTCTCAAGAGGCAGGTCAGGTGGTCTGGTATTCCCATCTCTTTCAGAACTTTCCACAGTTTATTGTGATCCACACAGTCAAAGGCTTTGGCATAGTCAATAAAGCAGAAATAGATGTTTTTCTGGAACTATCTTGCTTTTTCCATGATCCAGTGGATGTTGGCAATTTGATTTCTGGTTCCTCTGCCTTTTCTAAAACCAGTTTGCACATCAGGAAGTTCACGGTTCACATATTGCTGAAGCCTGGCTTGGAGAATTTTGAGCATTACTTTACTAGCGTGTGAGATGAGTGCAATTGTTCGGTAGTTTGAGCATTCTTTGGCATTGCCTTTCTTTGGGATTGGAATGAAAACTGACTTTTTCCAGTCCTGTGGCCACTGCTGAGTTTTCCAAATTTGCTGGCATATTGAGTGCAGCCCTTTCACAGCATCATCTTTCAGGTTTTGAATAGCTCAACTGGAATTCTATCACCTCCACTAGCTTTGTTCGTAGTGGTGCTTTCTAAGGCCCACTTGACTTCACATTCCAGGATGTCTGGCTCTAGGTCAGTGATCACACCATTGTGATTATCTGGGTCATGAAGATCTTTTTTGTACAGTTCTTCTGTGTATTCTTACCATCTCTTCTTAATATCTTCTGCTTCTGTTAGGTCCGTACCATTTCTGTCCTTTATCGAGCTCATCTTTGCATGAAATGTTCCTTTGGTATCTCTGATTTTCTTGAAGAGATCCCTAGTCTTTCCCATTCTGTTGTTTTCCTCTATTTCTTTGCATTGATCGCTGAAGAAGGCTTTCTTATCGCTTCTTGCTATTCTTTGTAACTCTGCATTCAGATGTTTATATCTTTCCTTTTTTCCTTTGCTTTTCACTTCTCTTTTCACAGCTATTTGTAAGCCCTCCCCAGACAGCCATTTTGCTTTTTTGCATTTGTTTTCTATGGGAATGGTCTTGATCCCTGTCTCCTGTGCAATGTCACGAACCTCATTCCATAGTTCATCAGGCACTCTATCTATCAGATTTAGGCCCTTAAATCTATTTCTCACTTCCAGTGTTTAATCATAAGGGATTTTATTTAGGTCATACCTGAATGGTCTAGTGATTTTCCCTACTTTCTTCAATTTGAGTCTGAATTTGGCAATAAGGAGTTCATGGTCTGAGCCACAGTCAGCTCCTGGTCTTGTTTTTGTTGACTGTATAGAGTTTCTCCATCTTTGGCTGCGAAGAATATAATCAGTCTGATTTCGGTGTTGACCATCTGGTGATGTCCATGTCTATACATGGACATCTTCTCTTGTGTTGTTGGAAGAGGGTGTTTGTAATGACCAGTGCATTTTCTTGGCAAAACTCTGTCAGCCCCATTTAAATAGGATATTATGCCAATAAAATTAATAATAATAATAAATATTGTGAAATTCCAAACATTCATGCTAAGACATGTGAAAATCAATGAAGCATTCAAAAAAGTACTGTGTTGTTACTATTGTTGTTTCTTTTATTATTACCAGCAGCTTGTATTGAACCTTTTTCAGTTCAATTCAGTTCAATTGCTTAGTCATGTCCAACTCTTTGCACCCCATGGACTGCAGCATGCCAGGCCTCCCTGTCCATCACCAACTCCTGGAACTTGCTTAAACTTATGTCTATCAAGTAAGTGGTAACATCCAACCATCTCATCTTCTGTCATCCCCTTCTCCTCCTGCCATCAATGTTTCCCAGCATTAGGGTCTTTTCTAGAGTCAGTTCTTTGCAGCAGGTAGCCAAAGTATTGGAGTTTCAGCTTCAGCATCAGTCCTTTCAGTGAATAATCAGGACTGATTTCCTTTAGGATGGACTGGTTGGATCTCCTTGCAGTCCAAGGGACTCTCAAGAGTTTTCTCCATCACCACAGTTCAAAAGCATCAATTCTTTGGCAGTCAGCTTTCTTTATGGTCCAATTCTTACACCATAGATAACTACTGGAAAAACCATAGCTTTGACTAGACAGACCTTTGTCAGAAAAGTAATGTCTCTGCTTTTTAATATATTGTCTAATTTGGTCATAGCTTGTCTTCCAAGGAGCAAGTGTCTTTTAATTTCATGGCTGCAGTATTCATCTGCAGTGATTTTGGACCCCACCCCCCCCCAAATAAAGTCTTTCACTGTTTCCATTGTTTCCCCATCTGTTTGCTTCAAGTGATGGGACTGGATGCTATGATCTCAGTTTACTGAATGTTGAGCTTTAAGCCAACTTTTTCACTCTCCTCTTTCACTTTCATCAAGAGGCTCTTTAGTTCCTCTTCACTTTCTGCCTTAAGGGTGATGTCATATCTGAGGTTATTGATATTTCTACTGGCAATTTTGATTCCAGCTTGTGCTTCATCTAGCCTGGCATTTCTCATGATGTACTCTGCATATAGGTTAAATAAGCAGGGTGACAATATACAGCCTTGACATAGTCCTTTCCCAATTTGTAACCAGTTCATGGTTCCATGTCCAGTTCTAACTGTTGCTTTTGGATCTGCATACAGATTTCTCAGAGGCAGGTCAGGTCTCTTTCAGAATTTTCCAGTTTGTTGTGATCCACACAGTCAGAGGCTTTGGCATAGACAATACAGCAGAAGCATATATTTTTCTGGAACTCTCTTGCTTTTGCTGTCATCCAACAGATGTTGGCAATTTGATATTTGGTTCCTCTGCCTTTTCTAAAATCAGCTTGAACATCTGGAAGTTCTCGGTTCATGTGCTGTTGGAGCCTCACTTGGAGAATTTTGAGCATTACTTTGCTAGCATGTGAGATGAGTACAATTGTGTGGTAGTTTGAACTTTCTTTGGCATTGCCTTTCTTTGGGATTGGAATGAAAGCTGACCTTTTCCAGTCCTGTGTCCACTGCTGAGTTTTCCAAATTTGTTGGCATATTGAATGCAGCATTTTAACAGAATCATCTTTTAGGATTTGAAATAGCTCAACTGGAATTCCATCCCCTCCACTAGCTTTGTTTGTGGTGATGCTTGTTTTTGAATTAATGTATTGCTTTCAGTGTCACATGATCATGTTGCTACCACTCCTTTCATTGAGTGCTTCCAGTGTTCTTAGGGTTTTTGAAGTATGTTGATTATATCAGTTAACTGTATGCAATGTTAAATAGGTGAAAAAGCTCTTTGTTTTAAATATTTTCTCCAGTAATGACCACCAGTACCTTCACCTGGCATTTCAGTTTGATTTGCCTTTGTTCAAACTAAGTTGAGTCTGTCTCATGTACTACAGGGTTCTAAGTAGCTATGCCAGCCCCTCACAAGATACTCCCATGAAGGCTGCAAGGAATCCTCAGTGTCTATAGTTCTGATTTCCTAGATGAACACTTCACCTTTTCCTGGCTATAGTTCTAGAAGTAGGATATTTTCAGAGGCCAAAAGCTGGCATTGTATGGGGAAGGATATCTTTGTTTATAATGCTTGGAATTGGTTTGTCAATATATGGTGAGTCTATGTTGATGCCAAAACCAATTGAGATAACTTTGAAAGGTATTGAATGGACCTGAAAGACTGTTCATCTATAAACCATAGATATCTTGTAGCATTTGTTATCTCGTGTTCAGAGAAAATAACCACTCCAGAATTCCAAAGAAAATCTCAGAATACCTTTACCGTCTTTAACTTGGACCCAGAGCCAGTGCTGCAGCTAGAGGTTGAGGACTAAGTTGAGTCAGGGATAGTGAAAGTCAAATTATGGCACCATATTCTTAATTTACCCATGAAGCCACAAGCTCTTATGGTAGAAGGCCAGGAAAGATGCTTCGATATGCACTTGTTGTGAATTAAAATGGTTTCCAGGCCAAATGGCATCATCATGCACTGAAACTGGCCAAGGATTTATTTAGATGACTGTCTTCTATTCACTACCTTCCTGGTAGATGCTAACATTGAAAGTAATAGGTATAACTTTTTAAAGTGTTAACTAAATAATCCAGATTATAAAATACAGTTTTCTCCTTTTGAGCTTGTGTTGTTCATATTATGTGTTAGTGTTTTCCTCTGTCAGACCCACTGTGGATATCAGATGACCTATCGCCATGTTAATTTAGAAAATCTCTTAGTACTATTCATAAAAAACTGTAAGTATCTCCCAGTGTGAAAGATGGATAATGGTTTTAAAACTTGTCAATTTGTTTCTGAATTAAGTTTAGCAACATTAAATATAATTTGCTTTCAGGTGTTTTTTTACTGTCTTAATTTAGTCTCCTCAGTTTTCTTAACCAATTCAACATCTGTAAACTTAACACAGTGCTCTTTATAAATCAGAAAACAAAAGATTTGGGGTATCTATTGTATAATACAGAATTTTGTAAAGTAACTAATTTGACTTCTATAGATTATTATGATCTTGAGTTATCAAATAATAAGTCTTTTGTTTATGTGATTAATCTACTTTAAAAACTTTATAATGTTTGTGAGACTATAATTTTCTATTTTATATAGCATACTAAAGTTCAAAGTTTTCCTTAAGGGGTCTTTTTCTCAAGGCATGAAGATTTGAAAAGAAGTATTTTGTAGCTGACTTTAATTATCTAGACTTCAGTGGGTGCCAGTATTAAAAAAGTTTAAGCATAATGGCTATAAATACAAAAACCTTTTTTTGTCATATGGTTGGAAAGTTGTTTAATATTCCCATGCTGGGCACCCTTTTGCCAAATTTAATGAAAATCAGCATGATATTGTAGCAGTTAGTATTTGAATTCTCCAGTTATCTTTATGAGTACTGAAAAAAGAGAGATTCAAATAGCAGCTGATAAGCTAGTATTATCTTTATCATGTTCCTTATCTGAATCAGAAACTGGCATGGACCTTCAGTAATTCTTTCTCTTTTGATGGTACCCTTGTTTTCTCTGAGAGTACATTGGATCAAAATTGCCAGTTAAGAAGCTTTATTCCCAATTCAGTGAATATTCAGTTCAATGAATATTAGTGTCTAGTTTTTCTCAGAGATTGAAAGCAGAACTCAGTGATTTGACTTGTAGCCTTCTGTGATGAATCTTGTGAAAGAGCTGTCCTTGTGTCAACGTTTTTATAGCTTCATTTCCATTAATACAATGGAGACAGAGTTTTATTAAATTATCTTAGCTTTATATACAATTTTCTTTCCCTTTTAAGTTAATTGTATCATTCCTATTTTGGATATCTTATTTTAAAATCTTATTTTTATTGAAGTATCAGATCAGATCAGTCGCTCAGTCGTGTCCAACTCTTTGCGACCCCATGAATTGCAGCACACCAGGCCTACCTGTCCATCACCAACTCCTGGAGTTCACTGAGACTCACACCTATCGAGTCAGTGATGCCATCCAGCCATCTCATCCTCTGTCGTCCCCTTCTCCTCCTGCCCCCAATCCCTCCCAGCATCAGAGTCTTTTCCAATGAGTCAACTCTTCACATGAGGTGGCCAAAGTACTGGAGTTTCAGCTTTAGCATCATTCCTTCCAAAGAAATCCCAGGGCTGATCTTCAGAATGGACTGGTTGGATGTCCTTGCAGTCCAAGGGACTCTCAAGAGTCTTCTCCAACATCACAATTCAAAAGCATCAATTCTTCGGCGCTCAGCCTTCTTCACAGTCCAACTCTCACATCCATACATGACCACAGGATAGTTGATTTAAAATGTTAATTTCAGGTGTATAGCAAAGTGATTCAGTTATACATAAAAATATGTATTTTCATATTATTTTCCCTTTAAATTATTGCAAAATATTGTGTATAGTTACTTGTGCTATGCAGTAGCTCCTTGTTGGTTTTCTATTTAATGCTTAGCAGTGTATATATATTAAACCTGAACTCCTAATTTATTCATCCTTCACCTCCAGATTCCTTTAAAATGTTTAAGGCCAAGTAGTTTTTACTGGCACAGTTTTTGACAAGTCTTGTCCTTCTAGACAATCATAAAGAGTTAATCTTTTGCTAGTATGCTTTTTACTCTTTAAAAAATAATGCTTTTTACTCTTTTCAAAATTTAGTGTTCAAAATCTTGTGAGTGGTACATTCTATATTGTCCTTTAGTTTTCAAATATGATAGCATTTTTATGAACCCTTTTGCAGTGACTTCACCCATTAATCACTCTCTCAGCAGTCTTATGGCAATCATGATGAACCTGATCTATGAGATGGTGGGAAACATTTTGAGTTACCATGGTAACTCACTGTGAGCACTGTGAAAAGTTCTTGGGTCATGAGGCTTTAGAAAAAAAGTTAGCTGGAAACAGACTATTTTGAGAAAACTGGAATAATACCACAGATTTGGTATTTTCTACTTAGAAAAAAATGCCTAACCATTCTTTTCTTAGAAATAATCCTAGGGGAAAACATTTTGAAGTAAGCTCAAATTTAAAGTAAATTCAAAGTAATTTCCAATCACTAAAATTATAGTATTTTTAAACATTATGAAGGCAGAAGAAATTATACCATCAATCTAGAAAAAGTAATATTACCTTTAATAATTGCTTATTATTTTAACTTTCCTCTTATATTTCATATTAATAGATTCTTTAAAATTCTACCTTCCATCTTTGTATGTGTTTGTGTATGTGGCAAGCATTACTTGAACTGCTTTGAAGAATTAAATACCAAGTCTCCTATCTTGTAGTTTAGTGGAAGAGACTGAGAAATAGAGGCAATTTCCAGTAAATAATGAAAGACACCCTGATAGGAATAAACATAGGCAGACTGCCTAACCAGGCTTGAGGGTGAGATATTACTGAGGGGGGTTCAGTAATATTTAATCTGAGTCCTGAAAGCTGAGTGAGATGAATTAAAAGGAGGCTCTTCCATGCAACACTCAGCATGTGCAAAGGCTCCTTTGCTTTCTATTTTTCAGAACAAAAATAATTCAGAATATTTAGGGCAGCGACTGTCAAGACATTTGGTGGCTGAATCAGCTGGATTCAGCCAGCTGTACTAAATAATGGAGAAGGCAATGGCACCCCACTCCAGTACTCTTGCCTGGAAAATCCCATGGACGGAGGAGCCTGGTAGGCTGCAGTCCATGGGGTCGCTAAGAGTCAGACATGACTGAGCGACTTCACTTTGACTTTTTACTTTCATGCATTGGAGAAGGAAATGGCAACCCACTCCAGTGTTCTTGCCTGGAGAATCCCAGGGACGGGGGAGCCTGGTGGGCTGCCGTCTATGGGGTCGTACAGAGCCGGACACGACTGAAGTGACTTAGCCGCAGCAGCAGCAGCACTAAATAAAGGTCTTATCTGCTCATGCAAGGGGATAGAACTTTATCTGAGAATGCAGTGAGGTTTCAGTGGTAGTTTTAAGCAGAGGAATGACAAAAATGGATTCAATTTTTAGAAGGATTACTCTGGAGTAGAGAATGAGTTGGAGTGGGATACACAGGAATCAGCATGTCCAGTAAGGAGATGTTTTAGTTTTGTATAACTGCTCTCACAAATTACCACAAATTTAGCAGAAAACAGCAGCATCTGTTTGTTATCTCCCATTTTCTTTGGGTCAGAAGTCCAGGTGCAGCATAACTCAGCTTGTTTTTTGTTTCGGGTCTCTTAAGGCCAAAATGATGGACTCCCTGGTGGCTCAGACAGTAAAGAATCTGCCTGCAATGTGGAGACTTGGTTTGATCCCCGGGTCAGGAAGATCCCCTGGAAAAGCAAATGGCATCACACTCCAGTACTCTTGCCTGGAAAATTCCATGGACAGAGGAGCCTGTTGGGCTACAGTCCGTGGGGTTGCAGAGTCAGACTCAGCTGAGCGACTAACACCTACACTTTCATCTTATACCATATTCTTCATTTTTAGCTTGTTTTGAAATACTAAATGTTCTGGGTTGTACATGGTCAACTAAGTGCCACCAATACTTCATACTAAAGCTAGCAAGTGTATTTTCTAGAATTTCATTCCCTGTATAGCTCCAGGTTAGAGTTAGGCGCTAAGAGAATCTTACATGCTATTTGGAATATGGAGATAAAATAGAAGTCATTATTCTTGGCATGTAGTGATGCCTAGTTGCAGTAGCTTTGGAGATCTTCCCACACATTCCTGTTTTATAGTTGTGGTGACTGGACCCAGCAGTTTCTTAGACTTTTTTGTGAGCTCTTACTTCTTGACCAACTCTAGGGTTTCAGGCTAAGTTTGTTGGAGACTGTTTCTTCAGTTCTCTGACTACAGCCTCCCAGACATTTACTCTCCAGACTCCCTCACATTGGCCTATTTTCTATGCATTACTTCTTCCTGTGCCTGTGTCCAATCTATTGATGAATCAGTAGAAAGCACTCTTCATGTCTGTTTCTGTGTTTTCATTTCTAACACCTTCTATTTGATTCTTTTCTGTTACCCACTTTCCACTAAAGCCTTTATCATTAATCACAGTTATTTTAAATTCTCTGTCTGAAAATTATAACATCTGGGCCATATCTGTGTCAGGCTGTGTTGATTGCTTTCTTTCTTGGCAGATGAGTGTTTTTATAGCATTTTTTTTTCCATTTGTGTCTCATAAATATTGGTTGAAGGCTGGACACGATGTAAAAGAGAATAAAGTAAGCTCTGCCTGGATTGGCATACCTTTTCTTATGCTGTACTTCAGTGCAGAGTTGGGCTAGTCTTGTCAGGAATTGAGCTGGTTTGGGATTTTGTGTTGCTAGGGTTTACTTAGTGCATTGTTGGCTTTATGTTACCCCATTGTCATCTTTTGTTTAGGGTGGAAGTTGGCTTCCAGAAGATTTTTCCTCATTTCTGTTCTGTCCTCCTTTTAGGCTATGCCTCATGTTGCTTGTTACTGAGGTCTTACTAGTGGTGTTGAGGGGCATGGGATGGATGTTTTATATCAACAGTCCCAAACCTTTTTGGCACCAGGGACTGGTTTCACAGAAGACAATTTTCCACAGAATGAGGGTTGTGGAGTGGGGTGGGGGTGGTGCAGGTGAGCGATGGCCTTACTGGCCTGCCACTCACTTCCTGCTGTGCAGCCAGGTTCCCAACAGGCTGTGCACTGGGTCGGGGAGAGTGGGTTGGGAACCCCTTTTCTCCAGTGTCCTAGATCATCCTCAGCCTTAGACCCATTTATCAGGTCATCTGGCTGGGGTCGCACAGTCAGACGCGACTGAAGCGACTTAGCAGCAGCAGCAGCTAGGTGGATCTTTCACAGTCATGTTGAGTTTCTGCAGCAGTCCTCTGGTTTTCTGCCCTTATTTATCTCAGAGGAGCAGGTTTTATTTCCTGTTCCATCCCTCCAGCCATAATAGTTCTTCATCTGTGTCCTAGAGGCAGCAGAATTTACTGCCTTTCTTCTGGCAGCTTAAGGCTTTAGTCTCACATGAAAGAGTGTTTTGGGTACAGCTTTGGCCTGTTCTGCAGTGACAACTACTTTCCTCCCCCAAGTCTCTACAGAAAGAGATGCTTTCTTTAGTTTCCCTTCTGTCCCCAGTATTTCTTGTGAGCACATGGTCTGTAGTGTAGAGCCCTTGAATGAGTCGTAGCTATCTTTGTGTCTGAAGGTCCTAGTATGGTATTCTATACTCTCATGCCCGTCCATGCTTAGCCTTAAGCAATTCATTAATTTTTTTCTTACCAGCTTGTATGGTGTTTCCTGTCTTCCCTCCATGCTCCATCTTGGATAAATCAATACTTTAAAATGGCTTTTCTCGGGGACACTTGCCTTTCTTTACATTTTTATTAATAGGTTAACTTTTTTTAATTTATTTTTTTAATTTTATTTTTAAACTTTACAATATTGTATTAGTTTTGCCCAACATCGAAATGAATCCACCACAGGTATACATGTGTTCCCCATCCTGAACCCTCCTCCCTCCTCCCTCCCCATACCCTCCCTCTGGGCCGTCCCAGTGCACCAGCCCCAAGCATCCAACATTGTGCATCAAACCTGGACTGGCGACTCATCTCATACATGATATTACACATGTTTCAATGCCATTCTCCCAAATCTCCCCACCCTCTCCCTTTCCCACAGAGTCCACAAGACTGATCTATACATCAGTGTCTCTTTTGCAGTCTCGTACACAGGGTTATTTTTACCATCTTTCTAAATTCCATATATATGCGTTAGTATACTGTATTGGTGTTTTTCTTTCTGGCTTACTTCACTCTGTATAATAGGTTCCAGTTTCATCCACCTCATTAGAACTGATTCAAATGTATTCTTTTTAATGGCTGAGTAATACTCCATTGTGTATATGTACCACTGCTTTCTTATCCATTCATCTGCTGATGGGCATCCAGGTTGCTTCCATGTCCTGGCTATTATAAACAGTGCTGCGATGAACATTGGGGTACACGTGTCTCTTTCCCTTCTGGTTTCCTCAGTGTGTGTGCCCAGCAGTGGGATTGCTGGATCATAAGGCAGTTCTATTTCCAGTTTTTTAAGGAATCTCCACACTGTTCTCCATAGTGGCTGTACTAGTTTGCATTCCCACCAACAGTGTAAGAGGGTTCCCTTTTCTCCACACCCTCTCCAGCATTTATTATTTGTAGACTTTTGGATCGCAGCCATTCTGACTGGCGTGAAATGGTACCTCATAGTGGTTTTGATTTGCATTTCTCTGATAATGAGTGATGTTGAGCATCTTTTCATGTGTTTGTTAGCCATCTGTATGTCTTCTTTGGAGAAATGTCTATTTAGTTCTTTGGCCCATTTTTTGATTGGGTCATTTATTTTTCTGGAATTGAGGTGTAGGAGTTGCTTGTATATTTTTGAGATTAGTTGTTTGTCGGTTGCTTCATTTGCTATTATTTTTTCCCATTCTGAAGGCTGTCTTTTCACCTTGCTAATAGTTTCCTTTGTTGGGCAGAAGGTTTTAAGTTTAATTAGGCCCCATTTGTTTATTTTTGCTTTTATTTCCAATATTCTGGGAGGCGGGTCATAGAGGATCCTGCTGTGATGTATGTCAGAGAGTGTTTTGCCTATGTTCTCCTCTAGGAGTTTTATAGTTTCTTGTCTTACATTTAGATCTTTAATCCATTTTGAGTTTATTTTTGGGTATGGTGTTAGAAAGTGTTCTAGTTTCATTCTTTTACAAGTGGTTGACCAGTTTTCCCAGCACCACTTGTTAAAGAGATTGTCTTTAATCCATTGTATATTCTTGCCTCCTTTGTCAAAGATAAGGTGTCCATATGTGCGTGGATTTATCTCTGGGCTTTCTATTTTGTTCTATTGATCAATATTTCTGTCTTTTTCAGTACCATACTGTCTTGATAACTGTGTCTCTGTGACTTTGTCTCTCTAATTGGCTTAGAAAAATTATAATCATATATAAGAAATTGGCCTTTTGTTATTGTTAGGGTGGAAATGACAGTCATTCTAGCTTTTTACATCCTAGGTAGAGGCTGAAAGTCAGTTTTGACATTAAAAACATTGTATAACTAAAAGAGAATAGATTTGAAGATTATGATGTAGTGCTCTTGATACTATTTCAGTAATCTTTGAGATATATAGTGATAACTGAAACCAGAGTAATGGGAGAAGTATAAAAGTTGGGAGTTTTTAGTTTTGAGGTGTACTTAGGAAATATTTTAGACTGAATATTTTCTGATAAAGTCACTCTTTTAAACTATACAATTTAATTATGAATGTCATTTTCTTATACTCAATAAGCCAGAATATTATTTCCTTATGTCATTTTCTCTTGTCATTTAATTTATTCAGTTCAGTTTAGTTCGGTCATTCAGTCGTGTCCGACTCTTTGAGACCCCATGAATTGCAGCATGCCAGGCCTCCCTGTCCATCACCAACTCCCAGAGTTCACTCAGACTCACGTCCATCGAGTCAGTGATGCCATCCAGCCATCTCATCCTCTGTCGTCCCCTTTCCTCCTGCCCCCAATCCCTCCCAGCATCAGAGTCTTTTCCAATGAGTCAACTCTTCACATGAGGTGGCCAAAGTACTGGAGTTTCAGCTTTAGCATCATTCCTTCCAAAGAAATCCCAGGGCTGATCTCCTTCAGAATGGACTGGTTGGATCTCCTTGCAGTCCAAGGGACTCTCAAGAGTCTTTTCCAACACCACAGTTCAAAAGCATCAATTCCTTGGCGCTCAGCTTTCTTCACAGTCCAACTTTCACATCCATACATGACTACTGGAAAAACCATAGCCTTGACTAGACAGACCTTTGTTGACAAAGTAATGTCTTTGCTTTTTAATATGCTGTCTAAGTTGGTTATAACTTTCCTTCCAAGGAATATAGGAATATTTAAAACTCTAGACTATTTTCTTGCTTGTCCATTTATGACTGTATGGTTACCTATTTCAAGAATATTATAAGAAGTATAGAAAATGCATTCACAGAGTCCTTTTAATGAGAATTTGAGGGTAGAATGACTACTTTAAATATTGATAATAACAGTTTAGAGATGAAGGGACTTTAGGAAACTTTTGCCTGGAAAATCCCATGGATGGAGGAGCCTGGTAGGCTGCAGTCCATGGGGTCACGAAGAGTTGGACACGACTGAACGACTTCACTTTCACTTTTCACTTTCATGCATTGGAGAAGGAAATGGCAACCCACTCCAGTGTTCTTGCTTGGAGAATCCCAGGGAGGGGGGAGCCTGATGGGCTGCTGTTTATGGGGTCGCACAGAGTTGGACATGACTGAAGTGACTTAGCAGCAGCAGCAATAGCAGCAAAGTAACATTTTTACCTATAAGAGATGAAAAAATTAAGAAGCAAAAATGTTAAGTGACTTAAAGAAAATATTGCAAAGAGATTTCTTGAGAAAAGGAGAGAGTTGTCTTAGATGAAATCTGTCAGAAGAAAAATTTTGTGTTTGTCCTTTAATTTTTGGAATTAGGGCTAAAGTTTAGACTTGCTCTAGCCTACTTTACTAGAGCTCTACTTTGCTCTCCTTTCTGATTTTTAGCAAACTCAGAGTGCTGGACCTCTGCTTTTTTTCTTTTTTTAACTTATTTATATCCTTCCCTTATTTCCTGGGTCTACTCTGTGGCTGAGTTCAGGTGCATTCTTCAGTTTTGCTTTTCCTTTTTTCTTCCAAATTGGTAAACAGACCATTTCCTTTTAAGGATAATCCTTTTAGGAGGACAGATTGAAGATAGCAACAAAAAAGCACATTTTAAGCTGTCGAATATTAAAATTATGTTAACCAAAATGGCTGGAAACCTTCTAAACTGGAAACGAAAGTCTTAGTGTTCTTATTCCACATCTATTCTGAAGTGTGTATAGGTTTTCCCTTCTGAGCTTATTCCCTTTTCCCTGAAGACATCTCTTCCTAGCATGAAAAAATGCCAAAATATTCAGGAAAGAACAGTGTTGTACTTTAGCTCAAGTGGATAATTTGGATTTCTTATAAACTCTGTAGCCAGTGATGGCAACTTCTTACCTACCTCATATATAATCAGTTCTTAAGGGACGTACCTTCTTAACCAGTAGGGTCATTTTTGCTGTAGAAGTGTTTGATTCTGGGGCTTCTCTAGTGTTCCAGTTACATTATAACAGTCCCTGAACTAGAAATTGGGAATCTTGATTGTCTGCTCAGGTCTTTATTAATGCTTCCCAGTAAAATCCATCTTCTTATTTTTACTGATGTCTGAAGATAATCTTTCATCTGTGCTATTTCCTATTTGACCATACTTTCTCCATGTTTACTAATTGCTCTTTGACATCTCTGCTTTTTCTTTTTAACTGTACCTGCAGAAATAGAAACTCTCAATGAATCTGATGCCATTGATACAAAATGCAAAAGGTGTTTTATCAAAGTGTTTTATTCAAATGCAGCTGTGTTCTAGTCCCAAATTTTCCTTTTCCCTTACTTTTTACCATATAAAGAATACAGGAGTCTCTTTGAAGAGTGTAAGTAAACCTCTAATTCTCATCTACATAAAATGCAAACTTTTATGAACTATTAAATATGATAACTAAAAGGGAAAAATGAAGTTTTACGCATTCTACTAATTGTTTTTTATTCCCTTAAAAATCTTACAAGACTTTTTTAAAAGAAATATTTTAAAACTTCTATACAGTGAGATATCCTTAGCTTTTAAATGTATGTAATGATTAGTATGGAAAAGAGATTCATAGAAAAGAAAAGCTGTTCCCTACACAGTGGAAAACAAAGGAAGCAGCATGTAATTTAATGATAAGTATCTCTGAGGACTTTCTAATTACCTTCTAATATGGCGTTTATATTTAGAAAATTAATTTACCCATTTTATGGTCCCACATCCAATTCTAGAAGTATGCTTTTAAGACATCATTGCTTAATTATAAAAGAAGCATTAACAGAGTAGATTTTTAAAATCTGATTTTGCACATTTGAGCATTCCGCTAGGGTTTAATACCTTTCCTAGACCTTTGATTTGCTCTATATGAAGAAAAAAAATCACATATTAAACACTTTTCAACAATTTCCTAATGTGCATTGTAAATACATGATTACGTCTGTTTCTTCATATGAGTCTCATAGTGCACACTTAGGGGCTTATCTTCTACTGGTATTCTGTTGATTTAATTAGGCAAGTCACACTAATGTGCTAATTGGAAGACAGACTTTTTAGCATTCGCTTGAGATTAGATTGTATTCACAGAATCATAATTATTTTGATGGCTTGCCACAGTGAAATAGATGAACTGTGTACCAGCTAAATTTTTAATGAAGTTAACTTTTTTCTTTAATTCTTATGTAATTTCTTTATTTTGTATATACAGTTTTTTCTCAAAGTGTCCTTTATTTTATTTTTTTCAGTTGTCATTCTCTTTCTAATATGCCATATCTCAAATACTTTAATAAAATTCTATTGTATATTTACAAGACTGTAAAATTACAAAACAGTGTTGGTCTGAAGACTTAATGCTAGAAAATAGAAGTAAAACAGATTATTGTTTAGAGTCCAATTGTGGTTATAAAACATTTTATCTTGTAAGTTGTTAACATTTTACACATATTATAATTTCTGTTCATTTGTCTCCTTTATGAGCTCATCTAAGTTCATTATTCTAATTCTAATAAACACTATTATTACCTTGATGTATTCTAATCACTGTGATAGTATTTGGGATAAAAGATAGCTATGATCTTTCTTCCAGAAGAACTTCATCCAAAAGTAGAATTAATGCCTTTGAAAACAAATTCTGAGCAACATAGTTTGTTTTTTTTATATCATCTGGGACAATTCTTTTCCCACTTATGTGCATAGTCTACTTGTAATTTAATGTCATGATGAATTCCCTTTTTTTTTTCCTGATTAATCATTAAGTTCTAATCTTTTTTCTTAGTGTTTTGGAGATTTTTGACCTTCAGAGAAAAATATACCAAGATCAATGTAGTTGCAATATAAGTAATAAGTACCCATTCTGCATCTAGGTCTCTATTCAGGAAAAATGGGAGGCCTGTATATGAATGTTTATGGCAGTATTATTAACCTAAACTAGTATTATTTACCCCAAACTGTAAACAGCCTGAGTGTTCATCAGCTAGTGAATAATAAGTCAGCTAGGATGTCTATAAAATGAAATACTACTCATAAATTTAAGTGAATGAAATACAGATATACACAGGAACATGGTGAGTCTTAAAATCATGTTATGTGAAGAAAGCTAGAAACAAAACTCTATATAATACCTGATTCTATTTATATAACATTCTAGAAGTGAAGATTAAAGTAAAGTCACAAAGAGCAGATCACTGTTTACATGTGAATGTGGGTAGAAGGTGGGGTGGCTTACAAAGAAACATGAGAACTTTGGGGGATAAAAAAAAATGTCTATTATCATGATTGTTGAGATGATTTTATGCAGGTGACATCCCCAAACTTGTCAAATTGTACACTGGAAATATGTGAAGTTTACTGTTTGTCAAGTATACATTAGTAAAGTGCAAAAAATTACTTAGAAAAATAAGACAAATTGATGAAAATTATAAAAGTAAAGAGAAAATACATTAATGACAAACAAAAATAAGTCATTAAGATGATCATTGTGTGAATTGGTAACCCCAGGGACTAATGGGTTTCATAAAGTGTTTCCAGTGGAGTTTCTAAATAACTAATTTTCATTTCACATGTTCACAGTTTTAAAATGACTCTTATTTTGATTGATGAGAGAATAGAGTTTATTTTTTATATTGCTTTTACTTTATGGTGTAAATTTCTTTATTGCACAATAGGTTGAATGTTTTAATGTTTCAGCTTTTCTTTTATTATCTACATTTCTGATTATCCATTATTTTACTTCAATTATACAGTTAGAGAAAAATAATGTAGAAAATATACTTTTTTTTTTTTTTTTTTTTACTATTTTCTTGGCATACTCCAATAACAGAAGCTTACCAAGGCACTGGAAACTTAGTAGACCCCAGGGTCTAGATTCAAAGGTTCAATGTATTTAATAGAATTAATGTGTTACTAACAAGAATTTTATTTTGCAAGAGATGGAAACTGTTTCTAATTCAAACATGTTAGAGTGAGTGGAATGATTTTATTTCTCTTGTTTCTGGAAAATAAGTTAAACATAAGGTTTCCCAGGTGGCGCAGTGGTAAATAATTTGTCTGCCAATGAAGGAGACTGAAGAGGCGTGGATTTGAGCCCTGGGTTGGGAAGATCCCCTGGAGTAGGAAATGGCATTCTGTTTACAGTACTCTGGCCTGGGAAGTCCCATGGATAGAGGAGCCTGGCGGGCTAGTCCATGGGGGTCACAGAGTCGAACATGACTCAGCAACCGAGCATGCATAAAGTTATAAGAATCTTGATAGTGGGGTATTTTTGAGTCATTTGGAAAAAAAAAGGCATAACATGGTGTTTCTTCTATGTGGTATGATATTTTTGTAGTATTGTATAATGTTGCACCTTAAAAAGGGAAGACATATGAGAGAAATTTCTTGTTCACTAGTGTGTTTTATTGCTGTAATTTCCCTGCTATTTAAAAAATACTAATAGTAGTAACCCAAATAAAATTTTGAACACAATACTTTCAGACTAAGGGCAAAAACGAACTATAAACAAATTCTGAACTGTATTTAGTAGGTCCGGTTTTCACAGTGGTGTAGGTTAGCGATTTTAAAACAACTTTCTGTGTGAGTTAGGAGTAAGTGAATGGGTCAATACATTGAGAATAAGAAGAGCTGTGTTTTTCACCGTTAGAAAAGGAGTTACAAATATGAAAAGGAAAACTCGAATGTATAGATAGAGATATATGGATATAGATATGAACATAGTTATTTGTGTATGTATGTGTACATTCTTTTTTTCCCTATCTCTGTCTGCTTAAAGAGCCATTGTAGCAATGAACACACTTTATTCTCAGATCTCGGTTTCTAAAAATCATTCCTTACCGAAAGGTTCTGGAGGTCCTTAGAGAACTGGCTGATTCCAGGGCAGGGGCAGGACTATCTTGTTGTGTTAAAAATCAGTGCTGACTTAAAAAAAAGTGATTGAAACAAGTCAGAAAGAACAGGAGCTAGATTGAAGGTGCTCCCATAGGCACCTGAAATAATTTCAATATCAAAATAAATAATGATAATAATGAGTTGTAATGCATAGAATAAAATAGGAATCCACTAGTCAGCATGTCTGAACTGTGTTGAACTGACCATGTTATTTTAACGTTTCTTAATGTGCTTCCATCTACTTATTCTCACATTTGTAAAGTGAAAGTGAAAGTTGCTCAGTTGTGTTCAACTCTCTGCGACCCCATGGAATTCTCTAGGCCAGAATACTGGAGTGGGTAGCCTTTTTTACCTCCAGTGGATCTTCCCAACCCAGGAATGGAACTGGCGTCTCCTACATTGCACGCGGATTCTTTACCAACTGAGCTATGAGGAAAGCCCGATTGTTCTAAAATTATATTTTTTATAATTTTTTATAATAGTTGCTGTTTTATTTGGTACATAGGCAGTTGTAAATTTTTTTTTAATCTTCAAAATGAATGTATCTTTTAGCATTGAAAGTTTTCTTCTTCATTACAGTAATATTTTTGGCTTGAATTCTAATTTATCTGATACGGTCATAAACCTTTATCTTATTTGCATTTGCCTGATGTACCTTTATCTTTACCCAGCACATTTTATTATTTTTTAGATTTTCAAAGTTACTTTTATGTTTGTGTCTTGTGCAGAGCATATAGTTGTTTGTTGACTGTTTTGTTACCCAATTTGAAAATTGTTTTATTTCAATAAGTGAATTATGTCTGTTCACACTTATTGAGTATATACAAATCTTGGACATATTGTTGATTTGGTTCCAGACCACCACAGTAAAGCACATATTGCAATTAAGTGAATTGTACAAATTTTTTGGTTTCCCAGAGCATATAAAAGTTAAATAACTTTTATTTATTCTATTATTAATTCTAATATTAACTATTATTTATTTATTACAGTATTCTATTAAGAGTACAGTAGCATTGTATCTGATAAACAATGTACCTATCTTATTAAAAGTACTTCATGCTAAAACTGTTCTTTGTCATCTGAGTCTTTAGCAAGTTGTAATCTTTTTGCTGGTAGACAGTCTTCTCTCTGTGTTGAGGGCTACTCACTGGTCAGGGTGGTAGTTACTGAAGGGCTGGGTGCCTGTGGCAATTTCTTGAAATAGAACAACGATGAAGTTTGCTGCATCAGTTGACTCTTCTTTTACTTAAAGGTCACTGTAGGGTTAGTAATAGATCTAATTTAAACATTGTTGTGTCTCAGGGAATAAGAACGCCCAAGGAGAGTGAGAGAGATGGGGGAACAGTTAGTCGATGGAGTAGTCAGAACATATGCCTTTACTGATTTAGTGTACTGTCTTAAATGGGTGTGATTCATGGTTCCCCTAAAAAATTACATCAAACATGACTGATCACAGTGATCACACACTGATCACCATAAAAATATAATAATAGTGAAAAAGTTTGAAATACTGTTAGGATTACAAAATGTGTCATAAAGATATGAAATGAGCGAATTCTGTTAGAAAAGTGGTATGGTAGACTTGTCACAAGATGATACAGACCTTTAATTTGTGAAAAATGCAGTTATCTGTGAAGCACAAAAAAGCAAAATGTGGTATGCCTGTAGTCTCTATTATAACATTTTTTTATAATTACTATATATTATATTAATTTTACTCTCTAAATGTTGTTTTTTCTCTTTGGCCTTTCATAATGTCAATTTATTTATTTAAGAAAATTTGTATTTTTGTTGCAATTGTTATTTTTGTACTTAGAACTTTTGAAAATTTTCTTAGTCCCATTTTCTTATTTATCTTTTTACTATCTGGTTTGCCACTTTTTAATTTTTTTTTTCTGACTATCATCTGTGACCTATATAGCAGTCAGTGGGCTTCTCTATTTTTCTTATCCTTTCCCTCCTCTTGCCATTATTCATTGCATTATTTATACCCTGTTTTAGTCTTAGATATACTGTTGCGTATATTACTCATGTTTGTTAGTACTTTTGCTGAAGTCTTATTTGTTGTATCTTGGTTGAGCGAGACTCATCTTTGTGCACATTTTTCATAAGGACAATATTACCTGGGTTCTTGAGTGTTTGAGGTTGTTTTCCTGTAGTCTTGATACTTTAAGGGCAGCGTGGCTGGCAATGTTGTTCTACATTGATAAATATTTTTTCTGTTTATTAAAGATAACAGTTATTGTAACTTAGCTTGGTATGTTATTCTGGAGAAGTCTATAGCACACCTAATTTTATCGCCTTTGTATTGCATTTGTTTTCTTTGTTTTTTCTTGGAAATCTTAAAAAAGTTTTTTTGTTTGTTTAATGTTTAAAGTCCAGTAGATTTATTGGCACATTTCCAGGGCTGAAATTTCAGTTTTCCTACATATAAAATGGTCACTTTTAATATATATATATATTTAAATATATTTTTAACTTTCATATTTTCCCTTATTATTACTTTATATATTAGTTTGCTCTGTTAAAGTAGCATATAAAATGGAGACCATACTTGAGAATTTCCTGAGAAGTAAAAAACATTTAAGCCACATAAGGAAAACTAGATCTTATTTCATGAAGATAACTAACCTAGGTTATTTCTTATAAATCCTGTGGCAATCATTAAAGTTCAGTTCAGTTGCTCAGTCATGTCTGACTCTTTGTGATCCCATGAACCACAGCACGCCAGGCCTCCCTGTCCATCACCAACTTCCAGAGTCCACCCAAACCCATGTCCCTCAAGTCGGTGATGCCATCCAACCATCTCATCCTCTGTTGTTCTCTTCTCCCCCTGCCCTCAATCTTTCCCAGCATCAGGGTCTTTTCAAATGAATCAACTCTTTGCATCAAGTGGCCAAAGAAAACATATCATATTTCTAAAAATAGTATGAGGTCAGTTTTAACTAATCCTCTGCCATCTAGGAACCTTCATTATAATAACCAATGACTGTAAAGGTTAGCCGCTTTCTCATTTTACTCTGTAAAACATAATAAAACATCATACCCCCAAGCTTCATATCAGTTTTTATTTTTGGACATACTCAGTTGAAAACTGTTCTAATTATGCACAATAAACTCTTACTAAATACTATTTATTGATTTGTGGTTTTAATTTTGCTCTTTCTAGGTTTTTGGCAGTTCCATTAAAAAAAATAAATTCAGGTATTCCACTTATAGACACATTGGATCTTCTCTGTCCATTTTCCATTTCAAATCACTTTTTCTCTGATTCTTCCCTTTTTACTTTATCTAATATTCTAACTATTGGTTCATTTCCTGATTTTAGTCAACATTTCTTTTGAAATTTTTACGTAAAATTTTTTTCTTCTGTGTTTACCTTATAACTTAGTCTATATTTCTTAGATGGTTGTGTTTTTTTCCTTTCACTTTTTTTTCTTAAGTCAAATCAACTTTTATTTTTTTCATTTTTTGTTCATTTCTGCTCTTAATTTTTAAATTGCATGCAGTTATACTTTGGTAATCACCAAAAGGATTACTGAGGAAATTTAATTCATCTTGGAGTTTTGTGTTAAGAGTTTTTTGTTTTGTTTCATTTTTTTCTTTTTACTTCTATGTGTGTATGTTGGAGGGGCATTCATTAGCTAGTGTTTTGTTGCTGTCAAACTGTTAACATTTAATCAAGAACATACATAGTTGCCAGTTTTCCTCTAGATATGACTTTGAGGAGATCATGTGGCTAAAGGTCTTATATTTGATGTTAATAAATCAGATTACTATGATGATGTCATTCAGTACAATGAAGAGAAATTATTGTATGCTTAGGGAAAGAAATGCCTGAGCAGACTTATAAATTGTTGAGGAGGGTTGTAGCTTACAGAGCATGGAACTGTTGGTGGAAGACCTGGGTTCTTGTCTTGACCTTGCCCCTGATGTGTTGTGCTTAGTTGCTCAGTTGTGTCCGACTCTTTGAGACCCCATGGACTGTAGCCTGCCAGGCTCCTGTGTCCATGGGGATTCTCCAGGCAAGAATACTGGAGGGGGTTGCCATGCCGTCCTCCAGGGGACCTTCCCAACTCAGGGATCAAATCCACGTCTCCCACATTGCAGGCAGATTCTTTACCATCTGAGTCACCATGGAAGCCCCACTGATAATATGTAGTAAAATGTAGCAAAGTCATATTAGTTGTGGGCAAGATGTCTTACAATTTGGAGATAAATATTTGAGGGTCTTAAACTGTTACTAGATATGAAAAGAATCTAAAAATTATATTTATTTGAAATTCTCTGAGGAAATTACCGAGTGCTGGTTGGTTAGCTTTCTGGTGTTGGAGGGCAAGTTAGTACTTCTAAAAGTTATGCTTCTAATAATAGATGATGACAAAATTGCTTTCTAAGGTGTCAGGGACTGATCAAGGAATTTGGTCTTCCAGTGAAGTTTTGCAAATTTAGGGCCATGAAAAAGAAATTCTGGGTGTAAAAGCAAGATGGAACCTTACTGATCAAGGGTTACCTCTTCCATTCATTTTATATACTGTGTTCAAATCCTAATCTAAATAAATATTTTTTTAAATACCTAAATGCCTTAAAATATCAAAAGCTTATCTTTTAAAAAATGCATCAAAATGTTTGTCTTCTTGGTCACTAAATAATTAGTCTACCTGGGCTCCACAGAAGTCTCAGTCGAATTCTGACTTAGAACAAGTAACTTAGCTCCTCTGTCTCTCTTTTTTTAAAATTAATAAATGAAGATGACCTTGAGGGCATTTTAGAACTAATTTTAGTTTTAAAATTCTAAACTAATTTTATAGAGAATATATTTATTAATGTTATTCTAATTGGTTACTAAGTTGTTATTCATTAAAATTTTGAAATACTATTAAGGTATTTTGTTTCTAAACTGAGAGTATTAGGGATTTAGTAATTTTTAACAAATAAACTCACCAGCAAATAATAGAGCAGAATAATTTCTAAGTTCTTCATATTGCCTCTTTTCCTGGCCATAATATTGGTTGTCTACAGGTACATTTTTCATAGAGTCACATGATCAATTAATGTTGAAAATTATATCAGCATTCTGACATAATTTAAAATTAGATAACTTGAAACCCTCTTATTTTAAGGGAAACATCAATAGCTATTAGGTAATGTTTTCTTTGATGTTCTACTGTTTCACTATGATGCACCTAGGTATGTATGTATTCTTTGCTTATCTTCATTGGAACTCGATTCAGCTCCCTAAATCTGAGTGCTCACCTTTCATTTGTATCAGTATTGGAAAAATGTCATATGACCTCTTCAGATATTATCTCTTCCAGATTATCTCAATTAATTCTCTGTGGAATTTCTATTAGATCCATTCTGGGAATTATCATTCTTTTTTTCCCCCTGATCTCTCTATTACATTTTCCAACTAATTACCTCTTTAGTATTTTGACAATTTCTTTAGATCTCTCATTCAGTATGCTAAATCTCTCCTAAGCTATTTATCATTTTTAATTCTACTACATGTAACAGAAGCCCTATTACAGTGTTGACTAAATTGAAAGTTACTGGGGAGTTCTCTGGTGGACTAATAGTTAGGATTCATTGTTTTCATTTCTGTAGCCTGGGTTCAATCCCTGGTAGGGGAATGAGATTTCACAGGCTCTGTGGTGTGGCCAAAAAATTATTTTTATCACATAACATGATATCTGAAAGTTGGCAGCCCAAGACTTAGTGCAGCAGCTTTATAATAGCATCAATACCTGAGAACTTTCTGTACCTGGAGATGAAAGAAGCCAGGGAAATTAGAATCATGAGAACTGAATAATAGGTCATTGCTAATTTGAAAATGGAGACAGTTACATGGTGAAAAAGAATATGCACAGTCTATAGGAGCAGAGAAAGACCCTCAGCTACTAGCCAGCATGGAAGTAGGGACGTCAGACCTCCAGGCTCAAGGAACTACCTGCATTAGTTTGGTAGTGGATTCTTCCTCTTAATTTTCAGGCTAAGAACCCAGCCAGGCTGACATGTTGATTTTGGACTTAACGCTACCCTGAGAATAGAACCCAACCATGACTTCTAACTTCTAGAACAGCAAACTAATGAACAGGCACTGTTTTAAACCATTAAATTTGTGACAATTTGTTACTCAGCATTAGAAAATGAATCCATTAGTCCAAAACCATTATTTTTTTCACCCTAAATTTGTTTGACATCCCTAAGAAATAATTTTTCCTGTGAGTGTTCATGAGTATCTGGTGGATGAGTGGTTCAGTGGTGGCCAGCTGCAGGGTTGGGGGCACTGAGTGTCCCAGTGCATGCCTGGGACCTTTTGAAGGGGATCTCCATTATCTTCATTACCCCCACCACAGTTGGCTCCAGGTAAGTAACAAGGAGGGAACACAGTACCCACCCATCAACAGAAAATTGGATTAAAGATTTTCTGAGCATGGCCCTGCCCATCAGAACAAGACCCAGTTCCCCTCAGTCAGTCTTTCCCATTAGGAAACTTTCATAAGCCTCTTCTCCTTCTCCATCAGAGGGCAGACAGACTGAAAACCACAATCACAGAAAATGAACCAATCTGGCCACGTGGACCACAGCCTTGTCTAACTCAATAAAACTACGAGCTGTGCCCTGTAGGGCCACCCAAGACGCCCGGGTCATGGTGGAGAGTTCTGACAAAATATGGTCCACTGGAGAAGGGAATGGCAAACCACTTCAGTATTCTTGCCTTGAGAACCCCATGAACACTATGAAAAGGCAAAAAGATAGGACACTGAAAGATGAACTCCCCAGGTCGGTAGGTGCCCAATATGCTACTGGAGATCAGTGGAGAAATAACTCTGGAAAGAATGAAGAGACATAGCCAAAGAAAAAAACAAAACCCAGTTGTGGATGTGACTAGTGATAGAAGCAAAGTCCGATGCTGTAAAGAGCAATACTGAATATTAGGTCCACGAATCAACGCAAATTAGAAGCAGTCAAACAGGAGATGGCAAGACTGAACGTTGCCATTTGAGGAATCAGTGAACTAAAATGGACTGGAATGGGTGAATTTAACTCAGATGACCATGATATCTACTACTGTGGGCAAGAACCCCTTAGAAGAAATGGAATAGCCAACATAGTCAACAGAAGAGTCTGAAATGCAGTACTTGGAGGCAATCTCAAAAATGACAGAATGATCTCTGTTCGTTTCCAAGGCAAATCATTCAATATCACAGTAATCCAAGTCTATGCCCCAACCAGTAATGCTGAAGAAGCTGAAGTTGAACGGGTCTATGAAGACCTACAAGACCTTTTAGAACTAACACCCCAAAAAGATGTAATTTTCATTATAGGGGACTGGAATGCAAAAGTAGGAAGTCAATGAACACCTGGAATGACAGGCAAATTTGGCTTTGGAGTACAGAATGAAGCAGGGCAAAGGCTAATAGAGTTTTGCCAAGAGAACACACTGGTCATAGAAAACACCCTCTTCCAACAACACAAGAGAAGACTCTACACATGGACATCACCAGATGGTCAACCCCGAAATCAGATTGATTATGTTCTTTGCAGCCAAAGGTGGACAACTCTATACAGTCAGCAGAAACAAGACTGGGAGCTGACTGTGGCTCAAATCATGAGCTCCTTATTGCCAAATTCAGACTTAAATAGAAGAAAGTAGGGAAAACTACTAGACCATTCAGGTATGACCTAAATCAAATCCCTTTCGATTATACAGTGGAAGTGAAAAATAGATTTAAGGGACTAGATCTGATAGACAGAATGCCTGATGAACTATGGATGGCTGATCCTGACATTGTACAGGAGACAGGGATCAAGACAAATGCCAAGAAAAAGAAATGTAAAACGACAAAACGGTTGTCTGAGGAGGCCTTACAAATAGCTGTGAAAAAAAGAGAAGTGAAAAGGAAAGGAGAAAAGGAAATATACACCCATTTGAATGCAGAGTTCCAAAGAATAGCAAGGAGAAATAAGAAAGCCTTCCTCAGTGATCAGTGAAAAGAAATAGAGGAAAACAATAGAATGGGAAAGACTAGAGATCTCTTCAAGAAAATTAGAGACATCAGGTGAACATTTCATGCAAAGATGGGTACAATAAAGGACAGAAATGGGTGGACCTAACAGAAGCAGAAGATATTAAGAAGAGGTGGCAAGAACACTAAAGAACTATACAGAAAAGATCTTCACGACCCAGATAATCACAATGGTGTGATCACTGACCTAGAGCCAGACATCCTGGAATGTGAAGTCAAGTGGGCCTTAGGAAGCATCACTATGAACAAAGCTAGTGGAGGTGATGGAATTCCAGTTGAGCTATTTCAAATCCTAAAAGATGATGCTGTGAAAGTGTTGCTCTCAATATGCCAGCAAATTTGGAAAACTCAGCAGTGGCCACAGGACTAGAAAAGGTCAGTTTTCATTCCAATCCCAAAGAAAGGCAATGCCAAAGAATGCTCAAACTACCGCACAATTGCACTCATCTCACACGCTAGTAGAGTAATGCTCAAAATTCTTCAAGCCAGTCTTCAATAGTATGTGAACCATGAACTTCCAAGTGTTCAAGCTGGTTTTAGAAAAGGCAGAGGAACCAGAGATCAAATTGCCAATATCCTTTTGTTCATTGAAAAAGCAAGAGAGTTCCAGAAAAACATCTATTTCTGCTTTATTGACTATGCCAAAGGCTTTGACTGTGTGGATCACAGTAAACTGTGGAAAACAGTTCAATAGATGGGAATACCAGACCACCTGACCTGCCTCTTAAGAAATCTGTATGCAGGTCAGGAAGCAACAGTTAGAACTGGACATGGAACAACAGACTGGTTCCAAATAGGAACAGGAGTACATCAAGGCTGTATATTGTCACCCTGCTTATTTAACTTATATGCAGAGTACATCATGCGAAATGCTGGGCTGGAAGAAGCACAAGCGGGAATCGAGATTGCTGGGAGAAATATCAATAACCTCATATATGTATATGACACTACTCTTATGGCAGAAAGTGAAGAGGAACTAAAAAGGCCCTTGATGAAAGTGAAAGAGGAGAGTGAACAAGCTGACTTAAAGGTCAGCATTCAGAAAACTAAGATCATGGCATCTGGTCCCATCACTTCTTGGGAAATGGATGGGTAAACAGTGACAGACTTCATTTTCTGGGGCTCCAAAATCACTGCAGATGGTGACTGCAGTCATGAAATTAAAAGACTCCTTAGAAGAAAAGTTATGTGCAACCTCGAAAGCATATTAAAAACAGAGACATTATGTTGCTAGCATGGGTCTGTCTAATCAAAGCTATGGTTTTTCCAGTAGTCATTTATGGATGTGAGAGTTGGACTATAAAGAAAGCTGAGTGTGGAAGAATTGATGCTTTTGAACTGTGGTGTTGAAGACTCTTGAAAGTCCCTTGGACAGCAAGGAGAATCAGCCCATCCATCCTAAAGGAAGTCAGTCCTGAATATTCATTGGAAGGACTGATGCTGAAGCTGATACTCTAATACTTGGGCCAACTGCTGTGTAGAACTGATTGATTTGAAAAGACACTCATGCCCGGAAAGACTGAAGGCGGGAGGAGAAGTGAACAAAGGATGAGATAGTTGGATGGCATCACCGATTCATTGGATATGAGTTTAAGTGAACTCCGGAACTTGGTGATGGACAGGGAGGCCTGGCATGCTGCAGTGCATGGAGTTGCAAAGAGTGGGACACTACTGAGTGACTACATTACTACTACTACTAATCTGTTTAAATTAATAAATGTTCTAAACTTCGAAGATAGATTAAAGAACATATATTTTGTTTCATAATTATGTTTCCCCGCTCATGTATAATGTAGTTTGATGTTTTTAGTGTTTCATGTATATAAAAACACTGTGTAGTCATGAGTACTTTTTAATCCTTAGGAACCTCATTAAATGATGTAATCACTGATTAATGTGAAAACATCATTTGCAATAGATGAGTTCTGAAAATGCATATATGATAATGAAATGCAGATATTGCAAAGTAAATGTCTTTATTAACTTTATTGATTTGAAAAAAGTCAAAGCAAGGACAATTTTTATAGTTAATGGACAATAAAGCATCTTTATAAAATCAAGAGTAGAAAATATAGCATATAGTAGCATATTGTTAGATTTTTCATCAACATTGCAGGTAGTATTTAATAATGCCACTTGTACTGTTGTTTGATTTCCTTTCCTGCATTCTCAAGTGGCCCTGTACATCAGCTTTAATTTGTGTTGTCTAGGTTTTAATGGTATACATTAAAAATATAGATCTTACATAATATTATATTGTTTGGTGTAAAAGCCTTTCAGAGGACAGTATGTTTTATAGTATTAGATTGAATAATTTCCTTGGAAAGAGAGAAGGACAAAGTCAAAGCCAGTATTTTTTACTAACTTTTGGGAGGAAGGAGGGGATAAAAATTTGGAGTGACTTCATGTGAAATGGTAATCAGATGCTTTTTCTGACTGAAACCACATTTTCTTCCTCTTACACTTGTCTTCTTTTTCACATGCGTTGGTACATGCTTAGTTGACTTACTCTGTTAGTAAGTACAGGTATTAATGTGGGCTTCTGGTGGCTCAGTGGTAAAGAATCCACCTGCCAATGCAGGAGATGTGGGTTCAATCCCTGATCCAGGAAGATCCCCTGGACAAGAAAATGGCAACCCACTCCAGTATTCTTGCCTGGAAGAACCCTGAGGACAGAGGAGCCTGGCAGCCTACACTCCATGGGCTCACAAGGAGTTGGACAAGTGATAATTCCTGTCAGTGTTTGTGCATTTTGTCATTTGAAACAGATACACTGATTTTTTTAACTGCATGTTCTAAAATTAATTTATGGCAGTGAAGGGTGTATTACTTTCAAGTTGTATTTGTAGTAATTATTTTGGAAAAATCAAGTGTTACCTAAATATGTGAGATATTAGAAACAATATTTGTAATGAAGTATGATAATAACTAACAGTTATTCAGGTGGTGCTCAGCTGGTGCATGGCGCGCTGTGCTGCACATAACAATGCATTTATCCTCATAAGAACACCAAGAAGTGGGAACTGTTGTTGTTATACCTCTTTTATGAATGAGGAAATTGAAACATAATATTCACCCATTGTCATACAGTTTTAGAAACATGTGAAGCCAGGGCTTGACCTCAGGCAGTGCCCTTCAGAGTCCACAATCTTTACTACTAGAGTGCACTGAGGCCAGTGCTTTGTAAAGACTCAGTAAATGTTTGTATTTCACTGGAAGTGAGGGTAGCATTTAAAAACAGTATCTTTAAGTAGTTTTTTCTTTTCAGTACGGAGGAAACAATATATCAAATTCTATTAAAGAAGGGAGAAGAAGTAAGGATATTAACTTTTTTATTTTAGATGGTCATTTTCTTGATTCCTTATGAAGTTTTTGGTTAATAATATTCCTTATGAAGTTTTTGGATAAATAATATTTTGGATGTTTTTATGTGGCTCTAATCTTTAAATACATAATCTTGGAAAATAGTAATAGCACCCTTGAAGCACTTTCATCTTATGTTTAATTTTGCCTGTTTGGTTTTTTATCTAGTTAATCAACAAACATTTAATGTTTCTAAGAAATATGCTGTTAGATTTGACACCAAATACATGATAAACCTGCAGAGTTCATCGGTGTCACAAAAATACCATAGATTTGAAAGAAGAGGGGATATTTAAAATGTTTCATTCATCAAAAAGGATGTTTATAGGAATATACGGGGAGCATAATTAGATTTCCTGCATTTTAAATGTACAGTTTATTTTTTGATATTGAAATCTACAACCTGTGTCATAAAACATTATTTTTGTGTATGGTTAACATTACCAGAGCTTCCTATCTTGCCCTCTTTATCTGCTGAGACAATCAATGTTCATTTTTTGTTGTTCTATATACCTTCTTTGTCTTACACCTTGCTTTCTCTTCTCTCTTTTCATCTTTTTCAGTTCATTCTTCTCTGTCATCATCTTTACTCTTGTCTGTCTATATATAAGCATAATTATTTGAAGTAGATAATTGGATGCTAAGATATTTATAGCTTACAGAAAGCCAACGTGGATCATTCTGCCCACTCTTGGCTTACTATGTTTGGTGGTGTTAGTTTCCAAATATCAATAGTTCTATGACTCATCTACTGCCAATCTCATAAGAAGGGAAAAGAAAAAAGACATGTTTCCTGTACAATGACCCACTGAATCTTTCTGAACATGACCTTCAGCATGCATTATGATGGGAGGGGTTTGGATGAGTGAGTGAGACCTTGAGGGCCTTCTTGAAGCTAATGATAAGGTTATGAATATAACCCAGCAATTCTGACTTCAAGTTCTAATATATTTTAGTAGCACTACCTTGAAATGATTCCTCTTTTTATACAGTGGGTGATTCTTGACATACAGAGCATTGATAGTTGATAATAAGGGTCATTTGATTTCACAAAGTTTAAACATGACGTATTGACTGGACTCTTTTTATAGATGTTTCTCTAGGGTTAATGTACAATTTTACAACTCTATTATTCAAATTCACAGTTTCCTCACAAATCATATTGAAATTTTACCTCTTCTAAGTTTTCTAGCTTTATCAAGATGATTTTTACTGCCTTATCCAAATCTGTTCAACTGGCTCTGGGAGCAGTTACGTTCTTTTTAAAGAATCATTTACACTAACTTTCTTTCTTTCCACATTCTACTTACAAAGTAAATTACTTTTGGATTTTTATTGAATTGATAAAACTCTGTAGAAATAATGTAAGGATTATACCAGATAAATTTATACCAGATGAATGATTTATACCAGATAAAGGATTATCTGGTAATAATCTATGCTTTTTCCCTGCCTGAGTAGTGTTAGCATTTATAGGAACAAAAAGGTTATATAGGCTATTTCTGCTCACATGTTTTACTTTAACCTGCTGAGATAGATATATTTTTCTGTAAAACCAGTGTCAGAGGTGGTCATGAAAAGCTCAAGCATCAAAAGTAAAAGTCTACTTCTTTGATAGCAAAGAGAAAGAAATATGTCTCACATAAAATAATAATCAAATTTAACTAACTGGAGTCATATTGTAATGATTTTGTGAAAGTTAGTCCTAGATCAGTTTGAATAGAAATACTCCTGCATCATTGCTAAGATTATAAATTTCATTTATCTTTACCAGAAACTGGAGCATCTTTAGGGAAAGCAGTACTTGAATGGTTTTACACAACAGATATTTTAAAGAAATGCTTTATACATGAGGCTAATTTAATCACTGTAGGGGTTGAAACTGCGTTCAGGGTATAGTGTCAGCCCTACTTTTATGGAGAAACTCGGTGATAAGATCACACATGAGAGGGAAAGCTTCGAGATAGATATTGATAGATTCATTGACTCATTCATTAGCTCATGTATCTACTCATTGATTTTAAAATGTTCATTAATCACTTACTGTATGCCACACACTTGAAGGTATGATGATATATTGGGGGTATAATGATGAGCAAAACAGATGCTTTCTGCATCTTCAAGAAGTTTATCTTTCTATGGGAATGAGTGATGTTAAAAAATAATTGACTTCAATTGAAAATGCAATAATGACTGCAAACTTAAGGACTATGTGTTCTGAAAGCCTATTGCAAGAACAAATGGATCCAGGGAAGATTTGAGACCCAAAGGATGAGCATGAATTAAACAAAGTCAATAAGTCATGAGTCAAAATAGCTTTTTATATAGTCTAAAATCCTGATAGTATTCTAGAAGTGAGTTAATTTTTTATGGTTCTGATTTCCTCACAGGCAGCTATTGTGACTGAGTTTATTAGTTCCCTACCCCATCTTTATTCTTTTTCTTCCTTTCTAACATTCCTCTATAATATAACCCAATTTTATTTAGAAGAATAACATGCCCAGATAAAATAGCTACTTTTTAAAAGTTCACTTATATGGTGGTCATTTGACACAGTTTTAACCAATGGGAAGAAAACGGAAGTTACTGATTTGGGATCCTAGGAAATTTCCTCTTGGAAAGTTTTTCAGCTGTTGAACAGAATTTTGCCATTTGCTTTTTCTTTGGATTTCTAAAACGAGAATGCTATGGCAGGAGCTATGGCTAATGTCTGAGAACATTAGGATGATGGTCACAACCTAAGTATAGTAAAATAGAAAGCCTGAAAGGACCTTGAATCCCTGTGTAACTCTGGAGCCCCTAAACTCTTGGATTCCTAGTATTGTTTTTTCTTTAATTTGAGAGAATAAAAGAAAAATTAATCTGACAATATGTAGGGTATATAGAATCCTATCTGTGGAAACCTTGACTGCCTACTCATTAAATGACTTTATTCTCTTTCTATCCTTATATTGACAAAGAAAGCAATATTCAAGTAGATATGGTGTATTTATTTAATGTGCCTTTTATATGTTTGTGTGTCTATACAAGCAATAAGTATTAGAAGAATTAAAAGGTAAAGAATATCAATTCCAGCTTGAGTGGTCAAGAATGCTTCATGGAAAATGTTCCATTTGAACTGAGCTTTAAAATTGTAAAGTTGCCTTCACAATTTAAAAAGGAGAATCTTCTGAATTTTTTCCCCATAAACACTCAGGAGCTCATGAATGCTTCTGGTGGATGTGTGTCATGTTTTAGTACGATAACTTAGTTGCTGTTGGAATGCCAATGATTTGAGACTGGAAGACCTAAAGGTTAAAGAGGCAGTTATTACAGTTGTCAAGCAGTATTTTGGAGCCCTTACCAGGATCTTTTTGGTAGTAAAGGAAAGAGAGCGTTGATTTTTAGATATAGGAGAGAAGGGTGAAATGACAGACAGCTTTCTGTTTTCAGGCCTGGCTACATAAAGAATTGTTGTAGGCAGGTGAGAAAGGATAGATGATTGGGTAGTTGCGGAAGGAAAGAAAATGAATTTTATCTTAAGGCTATCTGAGAATAATGAAGTGGAAATGTACAGCAAACAATTGGAAATTTGTGACTTAAGCATGACGAGTTGTATAGTATTATGTTGGAGAAATTAGTTGAAGTTAATGGTTTTATTGCCAACATGATTTTGCCCATCAGCATTTTTTTTTTTTTTTCTTTACTGGGTTTTGAAGTATCATAGTGTAGCTGACAATTCTACTTTCTTTCATAAAACAGCATTAGGATAAAAGGTCTTTTTCACTGTGCTGGGAGATTACAGAAAATGAAATCCATGTTTCCTGTTTTTGATGATCACAATTACATTATATTACATCTGTATTAAAATACTTTTCTTTCTAAAATAGCATTCCTTTCTAAGTCATATATTTAAAGAAGTGTATGTTTAGAATGGTGAATATTAGGAATGCTGAAAAAAGGCAGGGGTAACATGTTTGTAATTATAATTTACAATATACAGAACAAAGATAATTTGATTATCATCTGAAATGCCTTTCTTTTCTATAAAGCCAAAATGAAATAACTTGGATAAACATATTGGTAAATTGCTTTAATCAAAGTTTTCTGCGTATTCAGGCAAACTTCACTACATTTATATGGTCTATAAAATTTTCACTGTATATATTTGACTAAAGATTTTGATTTGATGCTTTGATTGAAAGTATCCTTGAAATTTTCTTAACACACTTCACTAATATGACAAGCTTCATCATAAAAGAACCCCTGAGTTCTTAATAATTATATATTTGAAATTTTAAAATAGAATTTTAGAATCTTAGACCAGAATTTTAGACCAGAATATACCTAGCTAGAAATAACAGCTAGAACAAGTTGTCCCAAAACATAAAGTTAATTTTAGCCCAAATCATAGTTGATTAGTGATTTATTATTTTACCTAGCTTTGTGTGTGTGCGTGCGGTATATATGTATACATATATACCTTACAGAAAGCGAAAATGGAAGAACATTTGTTTTATATCTTGCAAGAAATAGTTCGTGTCCAATTGCCTAGAATGTTAACTCTTGTTGTAGTGTGTGTGAATTTGTTACCTAGTTATCATTCTTAGAGCTGTTGTGTATCACTGTGGACTCAACCTGCTGGTCAGAGTTTGTCTTCTAAGTAAAGGAAAACTGAAATTCCACTCTGCCTCTGTGGCTCTGCCCCTATTCATGTTGCCCTTCCTGAGGGTCTCATTTTTCCTCCCTGCAAGTCCTACCCTTTACAAAATTTCAGCTTACTCTTTAGCTTCCTATGCTGTTTGGGTTCAAAACTTGACAAATATCTGAGAAAGAGGCTTGTATTTGTTGCCAGCCCATACAATGGTGTGACTTTGGCTCCTATGCATCAGGAGGCTGCACATTTTATTCTGTCTCTTTAGCCCAGACTTCTGTTCTTTTGCTTGCTCCAGCACTCAGCAAATAGTCCATTGTAAAGAACCATAATGAGTTTGTTCTCTCCTGATCTTCAGTCCCTTATGCTAGACTTTGTGTCCTTTGAAAGCTCCACTAGTTCCTCTTTCCGGTAGAATAACCTGGCTGCCTATGAAAAACCTAATCTTTAGCTCTTGCCTTGATTTGGTAAATGCCCATATAGGAGAAAGCAGCTTGTAATGTAAACCACATTAGAAGGGCTTTCCCCATTTTTGAATTTAGTACATAAAATTAAGTGTGCTTCCACAGATTTCTTATATTTTTAAAATTATAATTTTAACATTTTACCATTTTTAAAAAGTAATGATGGCTTATCAAAACCTACTCATTGGTGGAAATGTTTGAATAGCAACTTTAATTACAAATCAAACATGTTAAGACAAATTGCAATTTAGAGATAAGCTTCACATCTTAAAAAATTTAATTTGCCAGAATAATATGATAATTAAAAAATTTTTATCACAGCTCCACTAATATATACAATAATATTGGCATAACTACAGGGGAAAGCAGACAAATTTAAAAACAAAGGTAACTTATTTGTCTGTATAGATCTATCTTTAAAAGACAGAATAGAGTTCATCACCTTGTGATTTTACTGATTAGGACAAAATGAGAAAAGGCAAAAACAACAAGTATAAACAATGTAGATAAGGATATTTCTGCATGTTCTTGAAGTAATACAAAAATTTTTAAATAAATTTGAAAACTTAGGACAACAATAGACAATGGTCCTTACTGTAGAAAAATGGAATCCAGAGTTAATATATTATCTAAAATATATGTTTTTCAGCCAAAACTTATTAGATATGTAAATATTAGGTAAGTATTTTTCAAACTCAGAGGGAGAAAACAGTTGAGACACTTTGGTAAGATTAAACATTGTGTTTAACAGATGAAGACTTCAAAGTAGCTATCATAAATATATTCAAAGACTCAAGGGAACTTCAGTTCAGTACAGTTGCTAGTCGTGTCTGACTCTTTGCAACCCAGTGGACTGAAGCATTCCAGGCCTCCCTGTCCATCACCAACTCCCGGAGTTTACTCAAATTCATGTCCATTGATTCAGTGATGCCAGGCAACCATCTCATCCTCTGTCATCCCCATCTCCTCTTGCCATCAATGTTTCCCTGCATCAGGGTCTTTTCAAATGAGTCCGTTATTTGCATCACGTGGCCAAAGTACTGGAGTTTCAGCTTCAGTGTCAGTCCTTCCAGTGAATATTCAGGACTGATTTCCTTTATGATGGACTGGTTGGATCTTCTTGCAGTCCAAGGGACTCTCAAGAGTCTTCTCCAACACCACAGTTCAAAAGCATCAATTCTTCAGCACTCAGCTTTCCTTATAGTCCAACTCTCACATCCATACATGACTACTGGAAAAACCATAGCCTGACTAGATGGACCTTTGTTGGCAAAGTTATGTTTCTGGTTTTTAATACTCTATCTGGATTGGTCATGAATTTCTTTCAAGAGGTAAGTGTCCTTTAATTTCATGGCTGCGGTGACTGTCTACAGTGAATTTGGAGCCCAAGAAAATAAAGTTTGCCACTGTTTCCCCATCTTTTTGCCACGAAGTGATGGGACCAGATGCCATGATCTTAGTTTTCTGAATGCTGAGCATTAAGCCAACTTTTTCACTCTCCTCTCTCATTTTCATCAAGAGTCTCTTCAGTTCTTCTTTACATTTTGCCATAAGGGTGGTATCATCTACATATCTGAAGTTACTGATATTTCTCCCAGCAATCTTGATTCCAGCTTATGCTTCATCCAGCCCAGCATTTCACATGATGTGCTCTACATATAAGTTAAATAAGCAGGGTGACAATATGCAGCCTTGATGTACTCCTTGATGTACAAGGAGTTCATGCAGCCTTGATGTACTCCTTGATGTACAAGGAGTTCATGATCTGACCCACAGTCAGCTCCTGGTCTTGATTTTACTGACTGTACAGGTTTCTCCATCTTTGGCTGCAAATAATATAATCAATCAGATTTTGATATTGACCATCCCGTGATGTCCATGTTAAAATCTTCTCTTGTGTTGTTGGAAGAGGGTGTTTTCTATGACCAGTGCGTTCTCTTGACAAAACTCTATTAGCCTTTGCCTTGCTTCATTCTGTACTCCAAGGCCAAATTTTCCTGTTACTCCAGGTATTTCTTGACTTCCTACTTTTGCATTCCAGTCCCCTGTAATGAAAAGGACATCTTTTTGGGGTATTAGTTCTAGAAGGTCTTGTAGGTCTTCATAGACCCATTCAACTTCAGCTTCTTCAGAATTACTGGTTGGGGCACAGACTTGGATTACTGTGATACTGAATAATTTGCCATGGAAACGAACAGAGATCATTCTGTCATTTTTGAGATTGCCTCCAAGTGCTGCATTTCAGAATCTTTTGTTGACTATGTTGGCTACTCCATTTCTTCTAAGGGATTCTTGCCCACAGTAGTAGATATCATGGTCATCTGAGTTAAATTCACCCATTCCAGTCCATTTTAGTTCACTGATTCCTCAAATGTCGACGTTCTGTCTTGCCATCTCCTGTTTGCTCCCAATTTGCCTTGATTCATGGACCTAACATTCCAGATTCCTATTCAATATTGCTCTTTACAGCATCGGACTTTGCTTCTATCACCAGTACATCCAGAACTGGGCGTTGTTTTTACTTTGGCTATGTCTCTTCATTCTTTCTGGAGTTATTTCTCCACTGATCTCCAGTAGCATATTGGGCACCTACCGAGCTGGGGAGTTCATCTTTCAGTGTCCTATCTTTTTGCCTTTTCATACCGTTCATGGGGTTCTCATGGCAAGAATACTGAAGTGGTTTGCCATTCCCTTCTCCAGTGGACCACATTTTGTCAGAACTCTCCACCATGACCTGTTTGTATTGGGTTGCCCTACAGGGCATGGCTCATAGTTTCATTGAGTTAAACAATGCTATGGTCCGTGTGATCAGATTGGTTTGTTTTCTGTGATTGTGGTTTTCAGTCTGTCTGTCCTCTTTAAGCAGGATAAGAGGCTTATGGAAGCTTTTTGATGGGAGAGACTTACTGAGAGGGAAACTGGGCCTTGTTCTGATTGGCAGGGCCATGCTCAGAAAATCTGTAACCCAATTTTCTGATGATGGGTGGGGCTGTGTTCCTTCCCTGTTATTTACCTGGGACCAAATTATGGTGGCAAGAAGAGGTGGCAAGAATACACAGAAGAACTGTACAAAAAAGATCTTCATGACCCAGATAATCACGATGGTGTGATCACTCATTTAGAATCAGACATCCTGGAATGTGAAGTCAAGTGGGCCTTAGAAAGCATCACTACAAACAAAGCTAGTGGAATTCCAGTTGAGCTATTTCAAATCCTAAAAGATCATTCTATGAAAGCACTGCCCTCAATATGCCAGGAAATTTGGAAAACTCAGCAGTGGCCACAGGACTGGAAAAGGTCAGTTTTCATTCCAATCCCAAAGAAAGGCAATGCCAAAGAATGCTCAAACTACTGCACATTTGCACTCATCTCACACGCTAGTAAAGTAATGCTCAAAGTTCTCCAAGCCAGACTTCAGCAATACGTGAACCGTGAACTTCCTGATGTTCAGGCTGGTTTTAGAAAAGGCAGAGGAACCAGAGATCAAATTGCCAACATCTGCTGGATCATGGAAAAAGCAAGATAGTTCCAGAAAAGCATCTATTTCTGCTTTATTGACTATGCCAAAGCCTTTGACTGTGTGGATCACAATAAACTGTGGAAAATTCTGAAAGAGATGGGAATACCAGACCACCTGACCTGCCTCTTGAGAAATCTGTATGCTGGTCAGGAAGCAACAGTTAGAACTGGACATGGAGCAACAAGCTGGTTCCACATTGGGAAAGGAGTATGTCAAGGCTGTATATTGTCACCCTGCTTATTTAACTTATACGCAGAGTACATCATGAGAAACGCTGGACTGGAAGAAGCTCAAGCTGGAATCAAGATTGCCGGGAGAAATATCAATAACCTCAGATATGCAGATGACACCACCCTTATGGCAGAAAGTGAAGAGGAACTCAAAAGCCTCTTGATGAAAGTGAAAGTGGAGAGTGAAAAAGTTGGCTTAAAGCTCAACATTCAGAAAACAAAGATCATGGCATCCAGTCCCATCACTTCATGGGAAATAGATGGGGAAACAGTGGAAACAGTGTCAGACTTTTTTTGGGGGGGCTCCCAAATCACTGTAGATGGTGACTGCAGCCATGAAATTAAAAGACACTTACCTCTTGGGAAGAAGGTTATGACCAACCTAGATAGCATATTCAAAAGCAGAGACATTACTTTGCCAACAAAGGTCCATCTAGTCAAGGCTATGGTTTTTCCTGTGGTCATGTATGGATGTGAGAGTTGGACTGTGAAGAAGGCTGAGGGCCGAAGAATTGATGCTTTAGAACTGTGGTGTTGGTGAAGACTCTTGAGAGTCCCTTGGGCTTCAAGGAGATGCAACTAGCCCATTCTGAAGGAGATCAGCCCTGGGATTTCTTTGGAAGGACTGATGCTAAAGCTGAAACTCCAGTACTTTGGCCACCTCATGTGAAGAGTTGACACATTGGAAAAGACTCTGATGCTGGGAGGGATTGGGGGCAGGAGGAGACGAGGACGACAGAGGATGAGATGGCTGGATGGCATTACTGACTCAATGAACGTGAGTCTGAGTGAACTCCGGGAGTTGGTGATGGACAGGGAGGCTTGGCGTGCTGCCATTCATGGGGTGGCAAGGAGTCAGACACGACTGAGTGACTGAACTGAACTAATTGAAACTTTGGTGGAGGTAATATGATAAGGAAAGTGAAAGTGAAATCGTTCAGTCGTGTCCGACTCTTTGCGACCCCATGGACTGTAGCCTACCAGTCTCCTCAGTCTATGGGATTTTCCAGGCAAGAATACTGGAGTATGTTGCCATTTCCTTCTCCAGGGGATCTTCCCAACCCAGGGATCAAATCTGCGTCTCCTGCATTGCAGGCAGATGCTTTACCATCTGAGCCACCAGGGAATATGATAATGGGTCCTCCTTAGAAGATCCCATGCATATACTGCTACACTCAGTGCCCCCAACCCTGCAGCAGGCCACCACTGACCCACGCCTCCACTGGAGACCCCTGGACACTCCCGGGAAAGTATGGGTCAGTCTCTTGTGGGGTCAAGGGAACTTCAGTTTAGATAATTAAAGTAAATATACTGAGTTAGACAGTAGGGAATATCAGTACAAAATAGAAACAAGCATGCAAGCAAGCAAAAGAACCAAAAAAGAATTCTAGAATTATAAAGGACAAAAATGTAAATGAAAATTGATCAATGCGACTTAATAGCAGATTTGATATAACAGAAGACAAAATCAGTGAACTCAATAAAATATAGCTCAACAGAAATCATTGAATGTGAAGAAAAAAATTGAACAAAATGAGAAGTTTCAGAAATCTTTGGGTCAGTGTCACATTTTCCAGCATATATGAAATGATAGTCTCAGGAGGAGAGTTGAGAAAGAAAGGGGCAAAAAAAAGTTTGAAGAAAAGATAGCTGAAAGCTTTTCCAGAATTAATGAAAAACATGAATATACAAGTCCAGGAAGTTTGGTGAACTGTTAAGAAATATATTTATAAAGAGAATCTGCTCTTAGGCATACAAAGTCAAATGGCTGGAAGCCAAAAACAAAAAGAACATCTTAAAAGTGAAAAATAGTTTACTACATACAGTGGAAATAATATGATTATGAATCTCTTATCAGAAATAGTAGAGGCCCAGAATCAGTGAGTGTTAGTCATTCAGTCATGTCCAACTCTTTGTGACCCCATGGACTGTAGCCTGCCAGGCTCCTCTGTCCATGGGATTCTCCAGGTGAGAATACTGGAGTGGGTGGCCATTCCCTTCTCTAGGGGATTTTCCTGATTCAGGGATTGGACCAGTGTCTCCTGTGTCTCCTGCACTGACGGCAGATTCTTTACCATCTGAACCACCAGGGAAGCCCCCCACATCAGTGAAATGACATGTTAAATGCCAGGAGAAAAATAAGTGAATCAAGAATTCTCTAGCCAGTATAAGCATCACTAAAAAATGAAACGTGAAATAAAGACTTCCTCAAATCTGTAAACCATAGCATGGTAAAAGGAAAATTCATTCTGAGGCTAACTCAGGTTCAGTCTTTGTTCATAGTGTACTACATCTTAGGAGTCAACTTTGTGATTAAATGCTCCATATCTTGCTGGGGCTGAAGATTTAAATGTTGGTATTTGGTAATCAGAGATTTTAAAGATCAAAGCATACCTGCAGTTTAATATGTCCAAGATTAGAGAGTTTATGAAATTTCACATGTCAAAATGGCAGGGAACAAGGATCGGAAAAATTGAATTTTGAAATGAACTGGTCTTTGAGGCTTCAGGTCAGATCAGATCAGTCAGTCAGTCATGTCCGACTCTTTGCGACCCCATGAATCACAGCACACCAGGCCTCCCTGTCCATCACCAACTCCCGGAGTTCACTCAGACTCACGTCCATCAAGTCAGTGATGCCATCCAGCCATCTCATCCTCTGTTATCCCCTTCTCCTCTTGCCCCCAATCCCTCCCAGCATCAGAGTCTTTTCCAATGAGTCAACTCTTCGCATGAGGTGGCCAAAGTACTGGAGTTTCAGCTTTAGTATCATTCCTTCCAAAGAAATCCCAGGGCTGATCTCCTTCAGAATGGGCTTCAGGTCAGTTAGGATTTTAAGTGGTTAAGAATTCTGGACATGGGGAATTAGGGCCTTCGATTTTTAATTTTTTTGTTTTGTTGGTTGTTTGGGGCTTAAAATGCTAGGAACTTTCCTTTTAAATGTCCTATTGGTATTTCTCTGCAGGAAATGGAAATATCATTGAGGGTTTCATGTAGTCTCACAACTAATGGAAATAATAATGCTAATAATAATGATGGCAGTGAAAACAAACTGTAGTTCTTGTTATGTATCAAGCATGTTGATCTGAACAAATAGATTGCTGCATGTTTCTCTAGCAAAGATGTCTTTATTTGAGATCAGCAGAGAATGACAATTTGGTGTCTGCAAACATGGTGTATGTGTGTGTGCTCAGTCACTTCAGTTGTGGCTGACTCTTTGTGATCTTATGGACTGTAGCCTACCAAGGCCCATTTCCTAGGATTATCCTGGCAAGAATACTGGAGTGGGTTGCCATGCCCTCCTCTAGGGGATCTTCCCAATCCAGGGATCAAACCTGTGCCTCCTGCATTCCAGGTGGATTCTTTACCACTGAACCACCTGGGAAGTCCCTGCAACCATGGTGAGTCATGTGCAAGTCCCTGCAGGGCAAGGGAAGGAGAACATTTTTGCAGAGATGAAAAGGAAGTTGGGAGGGCTATAGAAAACAGAGTCCAGGGTATTTCATTGGCTGAGTTCTTGCCAGGAAAGAAGAGGGTATTTCTTCCTGTAGGGCTTTACTATCATCCCAGGGTATGAGAGCTCCCTCTTCTGATCTTCTGACTATAATTAATTGAGGTTTTTGTTCATTAATGCTTTAATAGATACCATTCTAAGAATTTTGCATACATCAATTATTTTAATTCAATTATAATTTATGTCATTTTTAGATAGGACCCTGGCTTTCCAGGTGAAGAAGTCAAAACACCTTAGAATTTAATTTGCGTTAAAACATAACTTTTATTTCATCAGACATTTATGGCGTTTGCCCTCAGTCTCTATTTGCGTCTTTCAGTTTGTCCTCCCACTGTTGCCTCTGGGAAGTGAACATAACTGCAAGCACTGCCAAGGCCATCACTGGAATAGATTTTTTTAAAATTCACTTTATTTAAGCTAAAAAAATAACCTCTAAAATGGAATATTTAATGTTCTCTATTTTTTTTTTAATAACTGCCAGTTGAAAAGCTGGCATTTGAGTTTATGGCTTAAACTCATGTCCTAGGTTTTAAAAATTAGACCAGGAAGATGAGAATCAAGTAGTTTTAGCTTTTGTGCTGGGACTCAGATTGTACTGCAAAACATGTGGGATATTCCAAACACAGGAACAGGATTCAAATACTGGGTAAAAAAAAGACATGAGAAATGTCTATTATATCCACTCATCAAATGCCTTCCCTATTTTCTGTGATGAATAAAGGATCACCAACAGAAATTTGATGATTTTACCTATACATACTATTTCCCCCTGAAATGGTGTATAAAATACAAAATATAGGTAGTGTTGTTGCTCTTTTTTTTAAAAAGTTACTTTATTTTTATTGAAGGATAATTGCTTTACAGAATTTTGCTATTTTCTGTCAAACCTCAACATGAATCAGCCATAAGTATACATATATCCTCTCCCTTTTGAAACTCCCTCCCATCTCCCTCCCCATCCCACCCCTCTAGGTTGATGCAGAGCCCATGTTTGAGTTTCCTGAGCCATACAGCAAATTCTCAATGGCTATCTATTTTGCATATAGTAATGTAAATTTCCATGTTACTGTTTCCATACATCTCACCCTCTCCATTATTGCTCTTAGACAGGCTTTCAGATTTGTCTTACTAATCCTAGGAATTAATTAATGAATGCCTAGAAAATTTGCCTGACATATTAATCTCTTAGATTAAATGAGAGTTGAAGATGAGTAAGAACAGCCTAGAAACATCAGTAAAGGACACAATTAGGGAATAAGACTTTATATTTTTGGGCTCCAAAGTCACCACAGATGGTGACTGCAGCCATGAAATTAAAAGATGCTTACTCCTTGGAAGAAAAGCTATGACCAACCTAGACAGCATATTAAAAAGCAGAGACATTACGTTGCCAGCAAAAGTCTGTCTAGTCAAAGCTATGGTTTTTCCAGTAGTCATGCATGGATGTGAGAGTTGAACTGTAAAGAAAGCTGAGCACCAAAGAATTGATGCTTTTGAACTGTGGTGTTGGAGAAGATTCTTGAGAGTCCTTTGGACAGCAAGGAGATCCAACCCGTCCATCCTAAAGGAAATCAGTCCTGAATATTCATTGGAAGGACTGATGCTAAAGCTGAAGCTCCAGTACTTTGACCACCTGATGCAAAGAACCGACTCATTGGAAAAGACCTTGATGCTAGGAAGCATTGATGGAAGGGGGAGAAGGGGACGACAGAGGATGAGATGGTTGGATGGAATCACTGACTCAATGGACATGAGTTTGAGTAAACTCTGGGAGTTTGGTTATGGACAGGGAGGCCTGGCATGCTGTGGTCCATGGGGTCACAAACAGTCGGACATGACTGAGTGACTGACCTGAACTGAACAGCTTTTGATAAAATGAAAATGTGTAGTATAATCAAGATCTTTGTAAAGTTTTCCTAAATACACAGAGTACTTTGTATATGAATGGTTTCTTTGTGTTTTTGTGCTCTTTTATGCTTTGCTTTCACATACCACAGAGGCAGTCCTGAAAGATCTAAAAGTCATCTTTGGAGCTATTTTACTACCATTTATCCTCAGCCTACTTTTACTAAATATACTCCTAGTGTAGACAAGAAAGAAACAGTAATTGACATTTCTCAGTTGACTTATAGATTGTGGAGTTTGTGTTTGATGGAATTGCGTGTAAGAATCTCCTCCACCAGTCATGATCCGTGCTTTTACCTTATTTAGTGATTCTTTGGAAGTGGGAGATCATACTGTGGGCCTGTGCATGAAGGTGATGATCATAGGGATTTAAGGATCAAAGAAAGTACGTTTTATAAAGTATGGCTCCTAGATGGACTTCAAAAGTATGCTTTCTCAGTATCCAAATGTGTTTGACTTATTTGAAACATTAAAAATAAACTCTTTTCTGTTTGCCTATACTTTGATTGTTCAGTCTTGTTTTCTACATTGAAATTAGCTTTTGTAGAATAGTAAGGTTGTGTATTAGATATTCAGTCATGTCCAACTGTTTGCAACCTCATGCACTGTCACCTGCCAGGTTCCTCTGTCCATGGAATTCTCCAGGCAACAGTACTGGAGTAGGTAGACATTCCCTTCTCCAGGAAATCTTCCCTATCCAGGGATTGAACCCAGGTCTCCTGCATTGCTGGCAGATTCTTTACCATCTGAACCACCAGGGAATAGTAAGATTAGCAAACCCATTTGTAGATTCAGGGACCAATCTAAGTATTTGTTTTAACTAATTTAAACCTCACAGCAACTCAGTGACATAGAATATAAGTTCTGTCGTTTTCCCACTTACAGATGAAGACACTGGGAATTACAGAGGTTAAGTAGCTTGGTTAGGGTCCTACAGCAAGTAAGAAGCAAATATTTGGAACCAAAAAGGTCTAGTGCTAGAACCTCCACCCTTAGCCACAAGACAAGTCTCCTGCCTGCCTGAAAATTATTAAAACTTAAAAAATATTATCTTTGTACATAAAACAGATGAACAGATTTGTTATATATAAAACATTATTTTTTGAAATTATTTGAAGAAAATGAGTTTTAAAAGTTTTCATTGAGGTAATTAGCTAATGGTTTGTAGGCATTAATTGTGTAACAAATATATAATATTTTTATTTTGTTTAGATTATTATAGTTATTAATATCCATGTGGTTTATGTTGATTAAAAATGTTAATATAACTGTAGAGCATGTTAAGAGCCATAAGTGATGAAAGGGGGAAGCCTTTTAACCTAATTGAAATCTATTAAAATGAAATAAGCAGTCTCATTTGTAGGATAAGTAAAGTATGCTCACATAGGATGGTAAAGCAGGAATAGTTTTGCTACTTAAAAAAATAAATAATCAGTGTTCTATAAAAAATTTGATTTTTATTGTGAAATTTGAAAATTAGAGTTTGATGTATATTATGAAGGGCTTCCCAGTGGCTCAGTGGTAAAGAATTCACATGCAATGCAGGAGATGTGAGTTGGATCCCTGGGTCCAGAAGATCCTATGGAGAAGGCCATGACAACACATGACAACTCCAGTATTCTTGCCTGGGAAATCCTATGGATGAGGAGCTTGGTGATCTATAGTCCATGTGATTGCAGAGTCAGACACGATTTAGCGACTAAACAACAATAACAACTATATTGTGAAGACTAATTTTTTAAGAATGTGAATCTGTACTTCATGATTCTGTTCATATTAATTTTTTGTGAGTCAGTTTATAGTTCGTTTAGGAGAGGATAATTTAGGGATACTCTTTTAAATTTCTATTTTTAATAATGAAGTAAAAGTTTTGTATTTTTCTACGTATGTCATTTTATAGTGTGAACATCTATGCTACATCTTTCTGGAAATTTCCTATATGTTTATGCTGGTTCATTGAAATCTGTTTCAGGGTGTTCCAGCACCAGGTGCCTATGATGTTCAAAAATCATATGAGATGTCTCAAATTCAACATAAATACATGCCACCTCGTACTTTTGTGGCTAGAATAAAACATGCCTCCTTTCTTAGCACAACACCTCGGTGCCTGGACAAAGTGGATGATGGGCCAGGTAAGTAAAGATTGTCTTTTTAAAGATATGAGGAAAAAAATCTAAGGTTTCCTTATTAAAATAGATAATTGTAAATATATGTTTACATTTACCATGTCTCTTTTAAGTTTGCAGGACAAAAAATAAAAAAAACAAAAAACAAAAAACAACCTAAATCTGCTTATTTAGTGAAAGATGTTAGATTTTTTTCAACTGTACGGTTTGTTTGGAATTTTATATCTTTTAATTTTTCCAAAGACAATTTTACTAATTTTACTACAGCTAATAAGTCATCTCCTATTAGAGAAAAAAACGAACTCTAAATATGCTATATTATTAGAGGAGAAATAACTACTGATTTGGAAAATCAGTCATATACAAGGTATATATCTTGTACATATCATGCCAGTCTTATGGAATTATTTAAATTTTCCTCAAGTATTAAGAAAGCAACTATTTAAAAGCTAAATGTTTTTATCAGGGCTTGAAATACCAAAAGGAATTTTGATTTTTAGAATTGCAATTAGTTCAGCTACTAGTAATTACATTTTTGTACTAAAATATAATGAAATAGCTTTTCTTGGTAATGAAAATGAATTGGTAAGTCTATTTCATACCAGAGTGCTAAAGAATCAGAACATGAGTTTTCAACAGTAATTTACAAATGTATTGCCAATAAATAATCAAACTATTGTAATGAATCTTTATGAGACTATAAAAAGAAAAAAATGAAATAGAATAGAGAAAATTAAGAGATTTTAAAGAAGAATCAAACAGGAGAATATGATGGGTCAAACAAATAAGAATACTTGGGAAACCCTGAAATCCCCAGAGGCTTGCTTTATTTTTCACTTTCAAGAATCAGGTATATTACCAACTTACAGGTCCATTTGAAGTCCAAATTTAGCTTTCCTTAGTTTCTTTTTCACCTTTTGAGTTATTGTGCCATTGTATATTTTGTCAGGTTTTAGCTTTGTTTGAAATATCAGTAGAATTCAATTACCTTTACTGTGTCCATAACCACACTCAATATATGGTCACCCAGAAATGTTTTAGGGAAATTAATTCTTTGAAGTCGAGGTATCATCACTGTCACCAAGACCAAGAACAATCAATCAAGTAACAGATATCTATTCCAGAGTCCCTTAAAGTAGATTAGATTGGTTTTCATATTTTCTGAAGATTTTTTTCCTTTGCTTTTACTCTCATCTCCATAAAGTGTATTATAGATAGAATGCATAGTAAGAGTTTGAGTTAAGTTCCAGAATTGGAATATGACTTTTCATTACTTCAGTATTTAGCCTCAGGCAAGTAAACTGTTTCATTAGTTTCTATTTTACAAAATTGAGATAATACTTGCCACCTACTTGACTCTCATGAGAATATGAAAGATTAATAAAACTATACTTCAAAGTCATTTTCAGAATATTTGAATCTCCTAGAAGTATAAAATCTTATTATAATATGAAACATGTTTCTTCTTAGTGCCAAGCCAGCAATAGCTTCTGAAAGAATTTGGGATAGGGAAATATCTTCATTATGAAGACAATTATTATTTGGAAGTCAAAGACATATGGGCTGTCAACGTCACTATACAACTGTAGATTAGCTAGTTAACTAAATGAAAAGAGTTTATCACAATAAGCCAATACTTCATTAAGTTTGCCATCCTGCATCTTAAAGTAGCCTACAATTCAAATAAATGATAGCAGATATCCCACATGCCTCTATAATCAACACATTCGAAAAAATATATGCATTTCTGAAGCTATTACCTGATGCCATGATTATGAAATTTGATTTCCTCTGACACAATGTAGATACTGTAATATTATAGAATGATTCATTTTTTTGAACTTAATCTTAAAATATATAGTCCAAAATATGTCTCTTACATATATTTAATAGGTAACCAGGGCCAATTCAATTAATATCCATACCTTGTTTTGGTAATTGAAGATTAACTTCTGTTTGTCCTGTTACATTGATTTAATCTAGGAAAATAAGTCAGGTGTGTATCAACTCTCTGAATAGGTTCATCTTATTTTGTTGATTTTTGTTTAGGCTAGATTTTTTATCGACCAATATGACAAGCAGTTCTTAATTCTATAATAAGAATAGCCCATTTATATTTATAGTTCTTAATACCATTTAACTTTTGTTGGGGACAACTAGTATGTTAAATCTTTAGGCTTTTGTTTTAAATCATTGGTATATGATCAAAAGGTACAATGATAGTAATTCTGTTGGTTATATGTTTTGTGTCAACGTTTATCCCAAGAATGATATTCTTTCTTATCATATCTTCTTAGAAAAAGAGTGGGTTTTTTTTAATCCCTAATATTTGTCATTTAAATCTTAGTAATTGTTTTACCTTAATACCAGTGATAAGAGCCATTTGGGTTTTATGTCAAATTATTTATCAGCCAGATAAAATTATTTTCTGTTACTATATATGTGTATTTGTATACATTTGGAACTATAAGACTGAGTTAATTTATAGAGCCTGATATTCATGTTTCTTCCTTGAGTCATGACATTGGCAAGAAGAATTGAGTGCTTTGCCTTACAGAACTTAAAGAACATGTACCTATAATAGAATAATAGGCAAGTTAAAAATTTATTACTGTCTGATATTTGTAGGTAAAAGTGGTAAGAACTGAGATTGATAAATGACATAATATGAGTTTGGTTGACATATGAATAGTATTCTTGGGACTCACAAACTTATAGGATATTCAATCACTGAACATTCTATAGCTGTGTATTTATTTCAAATTATTTTAGAACTTTTATTAACACTATGGAAGTGATTTTGTTTTATTCAAATGAAGTCTTTTCTTTGAAGTTATTCAAGAAAGATAAAACTCATTTTCATTAGTCTAAATTAAAGGAGAAGTAGTATAGTTGCAGTCAGTATACTGTATACCATTAAATGTTGTGTAACCAATAAAAACACATTTGAATCATTTAATGAGGAAGTTATTAAATGAGGTGTATCACATTATAAAGCAATCTACTCTTACACACCACGTTTTAATTCAGGGATATGTAAATGACTTTGTGATTAATCCAGTTCAGGTAAAGTAAAATTGTTAAGTGTAAAGAGAATTAAACATTATTTTTTCTCTCATATTTAACCTGTTTTTGGACATTTGGAGGAGGAAAATACTCAGCAAATTTAAAAAGAAAATGAATGAAAACATTGAGAATGTGGAAATTTGGGGACTCTTGTATCACAGTGGAAGTATAAGTTGATGTCAGTGATTCTAAAGGACAAGCTGGCAGAATGTTTCAAATATACATCCCATTTAACCTTAACATTCTACTTCTGTGATTCCTCTGTGAAGTAATTGATAATATGCCTGAGGTTTTACACATCAAGTATATTCATCCAAGAATACTAAAAATGAAAAGTTTTAAATATATTAAATGAAAGAAAATAGGTAATTCTGATGTAAAAGCTGAATAGAGTCCTATGAAAAATTTTAAAATGGTATATATCATTTAAACCTGATAATAGGATAGGATTAATTTGATCAGTCATTCAACAAATATGTACCAAGAGCCTCTTACATATTAAGCACTGTTCCAGGGACTTGTGATAGAGCCGTGAACAAGATGTAAACATTGTTTCATGGAGCAAAACTTTAGGAGTGAGACATTTAATAAATAAATGAATAAATAGATCAATAGGTTGATAAATGAGGGAAGGAAAAGAAAGAATACAAGATGGTTATACATGCTATGGAGAAAAATGAGAAAAAAGGAAGAATGGGAGTTCATTGTGGGTTCTGCATCAGTTTAAAAAGTGTTATCAGTGAAGAGCTTACTTGGAAAATAATATGTGATTAAACAACCTTAGGCTCATGAAAGATTTTGTTTTGCTTTTCAATTTTTGCTTTCTCTATATGAACATACACTGTTTTATAGTAAGTAAAAATGATTTAAAATTGTAATAAAACAATTGAAATTTAAAGCATAATTTTAATTAAAATCAATGTTTAAGTGAATAATAGATTAAACAATACATAGTATAAATATAACACTTGTAAGCTGAACATAACAGATACTGAGACTGTTTTTATATAGAAAGCATAGATCATTTCTAATGAAAACAGTGTGATTTATGTATCACATTCCTATGGGAAATTATTTTAGGAAACAAATATAATTCATCTTTGAAGTTAATTGAACACATCCCATGAAGATGTTTTTGTTCACTTTTTTAATAAATATAAGTGGTACCTTTGATATAAAAATCAGTGTAGTGTGAAAACTAATTATTCTATTTTCTCAGTCGTTTGTAATATTATAGCTTCAGAAATACTAAAGAGTTTGTCAAAATGCAGTTCATCCCACTTGCTGAGTGCTGTTGCAATAAACATGTAATTTTTTGGCTTGTTGTTCTATAGCTTCCAGAAATGCTTTTGGGCTCTGAAAATGCAGTATAATTCTGAGTATAGGCAAAAATTGATCAGATCAATATTCGAAACTTGCTGATTTTATATCATTATTAAAAATAGTGAAATTTTATTACTGAAAGTAAGATAACTTTATTTGATTTGCTTTCAAATTGTTTTGTTTCTTTGGGTACTTCATATATCAGGTAAATTCTTATTTATATACAATTTGAGAAAGATCAATTTATTTACTAGGTGTATCTTAAAGGTAAAATTACCCTGTATGTAGTATACAGAAAATGAATTTTCTGAGTCATTCACTTTTTGTATACTAAAGAATCTTTGAAGACAATGGAAAAAGCTTTATTTGAGGAGAAATTAACTATGTTGGGGGAGGGGAAGAAAGGACTGATGCAAAATATTTTAGAACACAAAGGTTAACAGAATCAAAATCTGAAATAGAATGGTAGCCTTAAAGCAGAAAATGGACTTTGTTTATTTAGGTGCAAGGTAAGATGTAAAGAATAACTGAAAATATATAGATTTTATATATAGAGATAATACAAGTATAACTCTTTTTTTGTACTTTGCATTATTGCACTTTACTGATACAGCTTTTTTTTAAAAAAAAATAAACTGATGCTCTGTGGCCACCCTGTTGAGCAAGTCTATCCACACCATTTTTCTAACAGCATTTCTCACTTCCTGTCTCTGTGTCACATTTTGGTAATTCTCACAATATTTCAAGATTTTAATTATTATTATATTTGTTATGGTGACTTGTAGTCTGTGATCTTTGATATTACTGTTTTAATTGCTTGGGGACATCATGAACTACACCCATATAAGATGGCAAACTTAGCTGGTAAATGTCATGTGTGTTCTGACTGCTCCATCAACTTGTAATTCCCTCTCTCACTCTTTCAGGCCTCCCTATTCTTTGATACGTAACAATATGGAAATCAGGCCAATTAATAACCCTAAAATAGCCTATAAGTGTTCAAGTGAAAGGAAATGTTACATCCCTCACTTTAAATCAAAAGCTAGAAATGATCAGGTTTAGTGAGAAAGGCATGTTTGAAAGCTGAGATAGGCTGATATGATATAATATTGTTGCCTATAATCACTGTGCTATGCCTTAAATCTCTATGACTTATTAGTTTTAAGTTGCGTACCCTTAAATAACCCTTTAATAAATAAGAGGAGAGATGTTAATCTCTCCTCTTATCCCATTCCCAGTCCCTAGTCACCACCATTTTACTCTTTTTTTGGAGTTTGACTTTAGATTTCCACATGTAAGTGATATCAATACAGTATTTTTCTTTCTCTCTCTGACTTATCTTAGTATAATGTCATTGAAGTCCATCTATGTTATTATTTCAATTGGCAAGATTTCCTTCTTTCTTGTAGTTGAACAATATTCTATTGTTTATGTGTGGCATGGGCCACATCGCCTATATCTTTACCTTTTCATGAGCACTTAAGGTTGTATCCCTATCTTGGCTAATGTGAATAGTACTGCAATAAATATGGGAGTGCTTGTATCTCTTCAATAGTGGAGCAGCTCTTTATACAGATTTCTTAAACACAGAACGTGACATTACAAAGCATTCAACATGTACAGTATATAATAGCAAGCTTGGAAAGTACATAGTGGCAAATCCTCATGGAATCTAAAATAAGTATAATAAATGATGAATTTATAATTGCATATATATCTTTGTAGTAGATCAAAGCACTATGTGTTCAAAATTTTTTCACATTTCATCTGTAACAACAAAATATTTTGCTTATTAAATGATATGGTGACTTCAAGGAAAAAACAACTGTTTCACAAATTTATATAATCCTCAGTTATAATTCATGAAGATGTTCAGCTTCAGTGAGTGAACTGAAAGTTGCTCAATCATATCCAATTGTTTGTGACCCCATGGACTGTAGCCCACCAGGCTCTTCTGTCCATGAAATTCTCTAGGCCAGAATACTGGAGTGGATAGCCTTTCCTTTCTCCAGAGGATCTTCCCAGCATAGGGATCGAATTGGGGTCTCCTGAATCACAGGCGGATTCTTTACCAACTGAGCTCTCAGGGAAGCCCTTGGACCTTCAAATCTGAATGAAGCTAATCAAATTAAATCTTAACAAAAATGTGTGAAAATATAATACAACTCTAAGTGGTCAGCCTTGCCTTCTAATGGAAGAAGTTGTCTCAATAGTTAGGAGGCTTCTTATCACTGGAGGTCTCTATTCATGAACCGAATGACTTAACTTTCAGGAATGCTTTGGGATAGATTTCTGCAGAGTGGGAAGTTGGATCTGAGAAACTTTAAGCCCCCCACCCCTTTGCACTGTGTCCAAGTCTAATAATTCTCTAAATTATGAGCAGGCAGCTAGCATAAGGGCTTCCCAGGTGGTGCAGTGGTAAACAATCCACCTGCCGATGCAAGAGACGCAAGAGATGCAGCTTCAACCCTTGGGTTGAGAAGATCCCCTGGAATAGGAAATGGCAACCCACTCTAGTATTCTTGCCTAGAAAATCCCATGGAAGAGGAGTCCAGTGGGCTACAGTCCATGGGGTCACAAAGAGTTAGACATGGCTAAGCACGTGCATGAATGTGGCTAGTATACAAGAATGTAAATTATACAAGAATGTAAATTATATTGTGATTGTAATACAAGAATGTAAATATTATATAAATTATACAAGATTATACATTATTTTTTTCAAGATTATAAATTATAATGTGATTATAATGAGATTATTTATGAAGGAAATTTAAATTTATAGAGAATAAGGGTAAATAATACCATCTCTAATCTGTATTCAAAATTTTAGGACTTTTTTCCTAAAGACATCATATTAAATATTTCATTTTCACCTATATAATATAGGTCTAATTCCATTTTTGTCACTAATGTCATTGATAATAGTAGGTCTTGAATAGGAATCACTTTTAGCAAGAACAGTAATTTATCAACACTTCATAGTGTCAACAGACACTTTTCAGAATACTTTGTATGTATTAACTAGTTTAATTTTCACAACAATCCTATAGTTACCACACTCTACAGAAAAAGTAACCAAATCTTAGTTTATGTTACTTGCCTAAACTCTTACATTTCGAAGATAGCAGGCATTCAAATATAAGATGTTGGCACATGGACCTGTGCTTTTAACTGCTGTTTTCTAAGTATAGTTTTAATTAATAAATTGACATTAAATTTATAAATCCTTTTGATATGAGCCTGATTAGAATGAATTCTTTCTCATTCCTTGGGGTTTTTATATGCCTGTATATATACATATATAAATGATCAAATAGAACATACAAAGATGAGTCAGTTGTAAGATAGAGACTCTATTAATAGTATGAGGTAGGTCAGTCCCTAGGCAATAATTTAACTTGACTTTATAAACAGAGTTTCTGAGGATGACATGCAGCCCCCTGATACAGTTTTAAGTGTAGACATCATCTTCATTTCCTGGTACCTTTTGCATTCCTTTGTATATAAGGGAAATGTATTTATAACTGAAGGATGAAGGAAGATCTCAGGGGAGAAGAGGATTAGAAGAAAAGCAGAAGAAAATGAAATGTATGATAATGCATCTGTTCTCAATATGCTTCTTGGACCAGGTTTTAGTTCCTATGGCAAGAGGAGTAAGAACTAGAAATGAGATTTTCATGAAAGATAGGTAAGATCTGGAATAAAGGCATTTCTAGAAAGATTTAAAAAGCAACATGAGACTCTAGGTCCAAGCAGTATTGCTTTAGGGACCAAAATGTGATAAAATGTCGACGTGTTGTTGAAGACACCCTTCTCCTTCAGGGAATCCTATTTCATTAGGATGGGAAGGTCGAGCAGGATCTACATTGTTAACAAGCACCCAGACTAAGTCTAATGCAAGTGAGTTAGGATTTATCATTTCTCAATGTGTCACAGTTATCTTATTTAGGATTCGTCATATGTTTTCTTAAGTCATCCATAATTTTGAGTTATTTTCTAATTATTGAGTATGGAATTCTTACCCATATCTGTAGGTCCCAGCTCAAGCTAACAAAATGAGAGTGTTCCTATTCATTCTATTTGTTTTCCTGTATACTTCCCCCTTGGGCCTTAAGACAAACTGAAGCAATACCAAGAAACTTAATATATCAATATTAAACCAGGTTCTCCAGAAACAGACCCAGAGATAAGAATTAAAATTATTTATTAAGGAGGTATCTATGAGAAATTGGTAAAAGATTGGGAAAAACAGGAATTGGAAGGGGTGGAAGCCCAGCAGAAATGCAGTCTATGGCAAAGTCCTACAGAGGGAAGCCTAAGTTTAGCCTGATCACCAAGGGAATAGGGGTCTTCCCTGGTGGCTCAGACGGTAAAGCATCTGCCTGCATTGCGGGAGACCTGGGTTCGATCCCTGAGTTGGGAAGAGCCCCGGGAGAAGGAAATGGCAACCCACTCCAGTATTCTGGCCTGGAAAATTCCATGGACAGAAGAGCCTGGTGGGCTACAGCCCACTGGGTCGCAAAGAGTTGGACACGACTGTGAGCGACTTTCACTTCACTTCAGTAAGTTCTTACATTATGATAGACATCATGATAATCACTTTGAAAGCAAGGCCTAATTTGAGACTCCAAGGGGATACTTGCAATGCAAGCTATACCTAAAAGCTGTCCTGTTCAGAAACAAAAGTACTGACACTTTCATACTTGTATATCTATCAGCCATTGATTAAGGGCTGCCTTGGGGGCACATAAAATCCCATGTACATCTGGATCTCTGAGCTTATAGGCAAACTGGGCTCCTGACAGCATTCTTCTGAAAAAGAGCCATAGATGCTGGCTGCTGTAAGAAAAAGTACACAGTAGTTGGAAATGTGTAAAATGTACTAACAACAATCTGAGAAATCTGGACAGAGCACTGACATTATCAGCTTACCTGAAGTTTTTTTAATTTTTATTTTTATTTTCATTGACTTAACTGTCTTTTTATCATCAGGTTTTTTTAAAAGTTATTTTTAATTGGAGGATAATTGCTTTACAATGTTGTGTTGGTTTCTCCCATACAACGTGAGTATACATATATCTCCTCCCTCTTGAGCCTACCTCCTCTGTCCCATCCCACCCCTCTAGATCATCACACAGCACTGGGCTGAGATCCCTGTGTTATATAGCAACTTCAACTAGCTATCTCTTATATGCATGATTGTGTATATACATCAGTGCTACCTTGTCAGTTTGTCCCACCCTTTCCTTCCCCCTCTGTGTAAAAAATCAACAAATATTGTAAGGTTGTACTCTGGCCATCCACTGTGCTGGATACAATGATTTTGGAAATGCAAAAGGAAATTCAATTTAATCGAATATTTGTAAGCTGAGTTAATTCACAATTTATCTTTTTTAAGGCTTTTTTTTTTTTTTTTAGGACTGGACCTTTAAAGGAATTTAACAAAATGCACCTTAGAAAGTCCAAAATTAATAACCTAAGCATGGGGGTTGCTAGACTAATCCATTGATTGATATTTAAGATAAATATAAAAAGTATTTATGTTATTCCATTTTATCAGAATACTGTAAGTTACCAAAGTAAAGCAAATTATGTCAGCAAAAGTAAAGCAAATTGTACTGGACAGACTTTGCATTTTATGATGCCAATTATTTGATATGATTCTTTCCTTCTTCCATTAATGGATTCATTCTTCCAATAAATGTAGTGAGCAGCTAATTTGCACCAGGCAGTAACTGAATTTCTGAAAGTAAATAGAAAAAAGATATTTCCTGCATTGTGTGTGTGTGTTTGTGTGTGTGTGTGTGCATGTGCTCACGTAAGCATGCTCAGTCATGTCTGACTCTGCAATGCCATGGACTGGGATTTTTCAGGCAAGAGTACTGTAGTGGGTTGCCATTTCCTACTCCAGGGGGTCTTTCCAACTCAGAAATCCAAACCCACATCTCCTGTGTTGGCAGGTGGATTCTTTCCCACTGTGCCGTTAATAGAGTTTAAAATATAAGCTTTTCAAAGGTAATATGGTGGCACAGTGGTAAAGAATCTTCTTGCCAGTGCAGGAGACATGAGTTCAATCCCTGGGTTGGAAAGATCCCCTGGAGAAGAAAATGGCAACCTACTCTAATATTCTTGCCCAGGGAATCCCATGAACAGAGGAGCCTAGTGGGCTATAAAACATGGGGTTGCAAAGAGTCAGACATGACTTAGCTACTGAAGTACAACAAACAACAAGCAATTATAGTTTATATTTTATAATTTTGTAATTTTAAGTCATGTTTATCATTAATTTTTAAATATTTGAGTTACTTTTTTTGTATTCATTAGAACATAAGTAAAAATATTTTCTAAAATGCATTTAATAAAAAGCACACACTTGTACTCACCATGAAAAACAAAATATATTGGTTTTAAATATCAATAATGCATTATATGTCCATAAGGGCTACTATATCCTGTTACTATTTTTGTTTCTTTATGAGCTAATATTTATATGTTGTGATAATTAAACAGTGTATTTGTTGTTCTTTCTTGAACACATTCTATTGAAAGTAACTTGATGTACTAGGATAAAAATAAACTCTAGATTCTGACAGAATGCATTCTAATTGGGGCTTATTTATGAGCTAAATGACCCTAAGCAAGTATCTCACTTTTCCCTTCCTATTCCTTTAATATGAGCGTTCATCTCATTCTTAATGTGACCAATGTAGTCCTTATGTATGAGAAACAAGAGCACCTTTGATTAATTCAGAAACTATGACCAATATCTTTAATTCATGTTTCTTTTTTCTTTTTTTTGTGAAGATTTTGTTTGGTCTTCATGCTATATTTCATTTCAGTTTTATTTATTTATTTTTTACTTTACAATATTGTATTGGTTTTGCTGTACATTGACATGAATCTGCTATGGGTGTACATGTGTTCCCCATCGTGAATCCTCCTCCCACCTCTCTCCCTATCCCATTCCTCTGGGTCATCCCAGTGCACCAGCCCTGAGCAATCTGTATCATGCATTGAACCTGGACTGGTGATTTGTTTCACATGTGATAATTTACATGTTTCAATGTCATTCTCTCATATCATCCAACCCTCGCCCTCTCCCACAGAGTCCAAAAGACTGTTCTATACATCTGTGTCTCTTTTGCTGTCTCAAATACAGGGTTGTCTTTACCATCTTTCTAAATTCCATATATATATATATATATGTTAGTATACTGTATTGGTGTTTTCCTTTCTGGCTTACTTCACTCTGTATAATAGGCTCCAGTTTCATCCACCTCATTAGAACTGATTCAAATGTATTCTTTTTAATGGCTGAGTAATACTCCATTGTGTATACGTACCACAGCTTTCTTATCCATTCGTCTGCTGATGGACATCTAGGTTGTTTCCATGTCCTGGCTATTATAAACAGTGATGCGATGAACATTGGGGTACACGTATCTCTTTTAATTCTGGTTTCCTCAGTGTGTATGCCCAGCAGTGGGATTGCTGGGTCATATGGTGGTTCTATTTCTAGTTTTTTAAGGAATCTCCACACTGTTCTCCATAGTGGCTGTACTAGTTTGCATTCCCACCAACAGTGTAAGAGGGTTCCCTTTTCTTCACACCCTCTCCAGTATTTATTGCTTGTAGACATTTGGATCGCAGCCATTCTAACTGGCATGAAATGGTACCTCATTGTGGTTTTGATTTGAATTTCTCTGATAATGAGTGATGTTGAGCATCTTTTCATGTGTTTGTTAGCCATTTGTATGTCTTCTTTGGAGAAATGTCTATTTAGTTCTTTGGCCCACTTTTTGATTGGGTTGTTTATTTTTCTGGAATTGAGCTGTAGGAGTTGCTTGTGTATTTTTGAGATTAATTCTTTGTCTGTTTCTTCATTTGCTATTATTTTCTCCCATTCTGAAGGCTGTCTTTTCACCTTGCTTGTAGTTTCTTTTGTTGTGCAGAAGCTTTTAATTTTAATTAGATCCCATTTGTTTATTTTTGCTTTTACTTTCAATATTCTGGGAGGTGGTCATAGAGGATCCTGCTGTGGTTTATGTTGGAGAGAGTTTTGCCTATGTTTTCCTCTAGCAGTTTTATAGTTTCTGGTCTTATGTTTAGATCTTTAATCCATTTTGAATTTATTTTTGTGTGTGGTGTTAGAAAGTGTTCTAGTGTCATTCTTTTACAAGTGGTTGCCCAGTTTTCCCAGCACCACTTGTTAAAAGAGATTGTCTTTTCTCCATTGTATATTCTTGCCTCCTTTGTCAAAGATAAGGTGTCCATAGGTGCGGGGATTAATCTCTGGGCTTTCTATTTTGTTCCATTGATCTATATGTCTGTCTTTGTGCCAGTACCATACTGTCTTGATGACTGTGGCTTTGTAATAGAGCCTGAAGTCAGGTAGGTTGATTCCTCCAGTTCCATTCTTCTTTCTCAAGATTTATTTGGCTATTTGAGGTTTTTTGTATTTCCATACAAATTGTGAAATTATTTGTTCTAGCTCTGTGAAGAATACCGTTGGTAGCTTGATAGGGATTGCATTGAATCTATAGATTGCTTTGGGTAGTATACTCATTTTCACTATATTGATTCTTCCAATCCATGAACGTGGTATATTTCTCCATCTATTAGTGTCCTCTTTGATTTCTTTCACCAGTGTTTTATAGTTTTCTATATATAATGGCACCCCATTCCAGTACTCTTGCCTGGAAAATCCCATGGATGGAGGGGCCTGGTCGGCTGCAGTCCATGGGGTCGCTAGGAGTCGGACACGACTGAGCGACTTCACTTTCACTTTTCACTTTCATCCGTTGGAGAAGGAAATGGCAACCCACTCCAGTGTTCTTGCCTGGAGAATCCCAGGGATGGGGGAACCTGGTGGGCTGCCATCTCTGGGGTCTGACAGAGTCGGTCACGACTGAAGTGACTTAGCAGCAGCAGCAGCATATATAGGTCTTTAGTTTGTTTAGGTAGATATACTCCTAACTATTTTGTTCTTTTCATTGCAATGGTGAATGGAATTGTTTCCTTAATTTCTCTTTCCGTTTTCTCATTGTTAGTGTATAGGAATGCAAGGGATTTCTGTGTGTTGATTTTATATCCTGCAACTTTACTATATTCGTTGATTAGCTCTAGTAACTTTCTGGTGGAGTCTTTAGGGTTTTCTATGTAGAGGATCATGTCATCTGCAAACAGTGAGAGTTTTACTTCTTTTCCAATCTGGATTCCTTTTATTTCTTTTTCCACTCTGATTGCTGTGGCCAAAACTTCCAGAACTATGTTGAATAGTAGTGGTGAGGGTGGGCACCCTTGTCTTGTTCCTGACTTTAGAGGAAATGCTTTCAATTTATCACTGTTGAGGATAATGTTAGCTGTGGGTTTGTCATATATAGCTTTTATTATATTGAGGTACGTTCCTTCTATTCCTGCTTTCTGGAGAGTTTTTTTTTTTTTTATCATAGATGGATGTTGAATTTTGTCAAAGGCTTTCTTTGTATCTATTGAGATAATCATATGGTTTTTATTTTTCAATTTGTTAATGTAGTGTATTACATTGATTGATTTACAGATATTGAAGAATCTGTGCATCCCTGGGATAAAGCCCACTTGGTCATGATGTATGATCTTTTTAATATGTTGTTGGATTCTGTTTGCCAGAATTTTGTTAAGGATTTTTTCATCTATGTTCATTAGTGATATTGGCCTGTAGTTTTTTTTTGTGTGTGTGGCATCTTTGTCTGATTTTGGTATTAGGGTGATGGTGGCCTCATAGAATGAGTTTGGAAATTTACCTTTGTCTGCAATTTTCTGGAAGAGTTTGAGTAGGATAGGTGTTAGCTCTTCTCTAAATTTTTGGTAGAATTCAGCTGTGAAGCCGTCTGGACCTGGGCTTTTGTTTGTTGGAAGATTTCTGATTACAGTTTCAATTTCCATGCTTGTAATGGGTCTGTTAAGATTTTCTATTTCTTCCTGGTTCAGTTTTGGAAAGTTGTACTTTTCTAAGAATTTGTCCATTTCTTCCAAGTTGTCCATTTTATTTGCATATAGTTACTGGTAATAGTGTCTTACGATCCTTTGTATTTCTGTGTTGTCTGTTGTGATCTCTCCATTTTCATTTCTAATTTTGTAGGTTTGATTTTTCTCCCTTTGTTTCTTGATGAGTCTGGCTAATGGTTTGTTAATTTTATTTATCTTCTCAAAGAACCACCTTTTGGCTTTGTTGGTTTTTGCTATGGTCTCTTTTGTTCCTTTTGCATTTATTTCTGCCCTAATTTTTAAGATTTCTTTCCTTCTATTAACCCTGGGGTTCTTCATTTCTTCCTTTTCTAGATGCTTTAGGTGTAGAGTTATGTTATTTATTTGACTTTTTTCTTGTTTCTTGAGGTAAGTCTGTATTGCCATGACCCTTCCCTTTAGCACTGCTTTTACAGTGTCCCATAGGTTTTGGGTTGTTGTTTTCATTTTCATTCATTTCTGTGCATATTTTAATTTCTCTTTTGATTTCTTCTGTGATTTGTTGGTTATTCTGCAGCATGTTGTTCAGCCTCCATATATTTTAATTTTTAATAGTTTTTCTCCTGTAATCTTACTGCATTGTGGTCAGAAAAGATGCTTAAAATGATTTCAATTTTTTTGAATTTACCAAGGTTAGATTTGTGGCCCAGGATGTGATCTATCCTGGAGAAGGTTCCGTGTGTGCTTGAGAAAAAGGTGAAATTCATTGTTTTGGGGTGAAATGGCCTATAGATATCAATTAGGTCTAACTGGTCTATTGTATCATTTAAAGTTTGTGTTTCCTTGTTAATTTTCTTTTTAGTTGATCTATCCATAGTTGTGAGTGGGGTATTAAAGTCTCCCACTATTATTGTGTTATTGTTAATTTCCCCTTTCATACTTGTTAGCATTTGTCTTACATATCGTGGTGCTCCTATGTTGGATGCATATATATTTATAATTGTTATATCTTCTTCTTGGATTGATCCTTTGATCATTATGTAGTGTCCATCTTTGTCTCTTTTCACAGCCTTTGTTTTAAAGTCTATTTTATCTGATATGCTTGCTTTCTTTTAGTCTCTATTTGCATGGAATATCTTTTTCCAGCCCTTCGCTTTCAGTCTGTATGTGTCCCTTGTTTTGAGGTGGGTCTCTTGTAGACAACATATATAGGGGTCTTGTTTTTGTATCCATTCAGCCAGTCTTTGTCTTTTGGTTGGGGCATTCAACCCATTTACGTTTAAGGTAATTATTGATAAGTATGATCCCATTGCCATTTACTTTATTATTTTGGGTTCAAGTTTATACACTCTTTCTGTGTTTCCTGTCTAGGGAAGATCCTTTAGCATTTGTTGGAGAGCTGGTTTGGTGGTGCTGAATTCTCTCAGCTTTTGCTTGTCTGTAAAGCTTTTGCTTTGTCCTTCATATTTGAATGACATCCTTGCTGGGTACAGTAATCTGGGCTGTAGGTTATTTTCTTTCATCACTTTAAGTATGTCCTGCCATTCCCTTCTGGCATGAAGAGTTTCTATTGAAAGATCAGCTGTTATCCTTATGGGAATCCCCTTATGTTTTATTTGTTGTTTTCCCCTTGCTGTTTTTAATATTTGTTCTTTGTGTTTGATCTTTGTTAATTTGATTAATATGTGTCTTGGGGTGTTTTGCCTTGGGTTTTGGGACTCTCTGGGTTTCTTGGACTTGGGTGATTATTTCCTTCCCCATTTTAGGGATGTTTTCAACTATTATCTTAAGTATTTTCTCATGGTCTTTCTTTTTGTCTTCTTCTTCTGGGACTCCTATGATTCGAATGTTGGGGCATTTAACATTGTCCCAGAGGTCTCTGAGGTTGTCCTCATTTCTTTTAATTCTTTTTTCTTTTTTCCTCTCTGTTTCATTTATTTCTACCATTCTATCTTCTACCTCACTTATCCTGTCTTCTGCCTCAATTATTCTACTGTTGGTTCCGCCAGAGTGTTTTTGATCTCATTTATTGCATTATTCATTATATATTGACTCTCTTTTATTTCTTATAGGTCTTTGTTAAACCTTTCTTGCATCTTCTCAATCCTTGTCTCCAGGCTATTTATCTGTAACTCCAATTTGTTTTCAAGGTTTTGGATCATTTTCACTATCATTATTCTGAATTCTTTATCAGGTAGATTCCCTATCTCTTCCTCTTTTGTTTGATTTGGTGACATTTATTCTGTTCCTTTACCTGCTGGGTATTTCTCTGCCTTTTCATCTTGTTTATATTGCTGTGTTTGGGGCAGCCTTTCTGTATTCTGGCAGTTTTGTGGTTTCTCTTTCTTGTGGAGGTTCCTCACTGTGGGTGGGGTTGGACAGATGGCTTGTCAAGGTTTCCTGGTTAGGGAAGCTTGTGTTGGTGTTCTGGGAGATGGAGCTGGATTTCTTCTCTCTGGAGTGCAATTAAGTGTCCAGTAATGAGTTATGAGATGTCAGTGGGTTTGGTGTGACTTTGGGCAGCCTGTATATTGAAGCTCAGGGCTATGTTCCTGTGTTGCTGGAGAATTTGCATGGTATGTCTTGCTCTGGAATTTGTTGGCCCTTGGGTGGTGCTTGGTTTCAGTGTAGGTATGGAGGTGTTTGATGAGCTCCTATTGATTAATGTTCCCTGGATTCAGAAGTTCTCAAATGTTCTCAGGATTTGGACTTAAGCCTCCTGCCTCTGGTTTTCAGTCTTATTCTTACAGAAGCCTCATGACTTCTCCATCTATACAGCACTGATGATAAAACATCTAGGTTAATGATGAAAAGTTTCTCCACAGTAGGGACACCGAGAGAGGTACACAGAGTTACATGGAGAAGAGAAGATGGAGGAGGGAGCTAGAGGTGACCAGGAGGAGAAGAGGGGGAATCAAAACGCGAGAGAGCAAGCTAGCCAGTAATCACTTCCCTATGTCCTCTCCACAGTCTGGATCCCTCAGAGATGTTCACAGAGTTACACAGAGAAGAGAAGAGGGAGGAAGGAGACAGAGGTGGCCAGGAAGATAAAAGGGGGAATTGAAAGAGACAGATCCAGCCAGTAATCAGTTCCTAAAGTGTTCTCCACAACCCAGAACACACAAAGAGATTCACAGAGTTGGGTAGAGAAGAAAAGGGGGAGGGAGGAAATAGAGGCGGCCTGGTGGAGAAAGTCAAAAGGGGGAGAGAGCAATCAGGCCAGTGATCTCACTCCCAAGTAAAAATGGGTACTGAAGATTGGTTTCTTAAAGGTACAAAATTGATAACAAATACCAAAAAGCAAAGATTAAAAATCTAGAGTAGAGGTTAGATTCTCAAAAATACAATATTAAAAAAAGTCACAAAAATTATAAAATATATATATATATGAAGTTTGCTTTAAAAATAGGGTATTTTTTTTGGCAAGGTAATAGTAGGTTATAAAAATGAAAATTAGAGTAATAGGGGACTTAAAAATGCAAAAAAAATTTTTTCAAATAAAAAAATGATAATAGTAAAAATATATCTAGGACTTTCTCTGGAGCTATTGTGGACAATGTGGGGTCAGTTCATTTTCAGATTGGTCCAGCTTGTACTTCTCAAGATGTATAGGCCCCTTCCTATGTAGTCGGTGCTAACTACAGAGTTTTAACCTATTGCACCTGTTACTTCCAAAGTAGTTCCCTCTGTTTATTTTAGCTTCTTCTGTTTGCTGGTCTCTTCAGTGTCTGATTTCCACCCTGACACGGGGGCGGTGGTGGTCACTTTTTTTAGGCTCACTTGTTCAGTCGTGCTGTGTGGAGGGAGGAACACTGCAAACAAATATCACTGGCGTGTGCTCACAGTGATTCAGCCACACTGGGTTTGCCCCTGCTCACAGTGTGTGTGCTGTCCCAGTCTACACTGCTCAGGCTCTAGGCTGCTCTGGCAGGAACTGTCTGATGCTGGCCCTGGGTTGCATGCACTTCCCAGGTCAAAGCCGCTCAGGTTCAGGTTCTTGGATACTCCACAAAGGTGCAGACTTGGTTGGGCCAGCGTTTTGTGCCTGTCCCAGGTCCGAGCAGCTCAGGTGACCAGGTGCTTGGCGACAACAGTTGCCCCCAGTTGAAGGCTGTGTCTTATCGCCTCCCCCATCCCAGCTGCTCGGTTTTCTGGGTGTACAACGGGCACGCATTCTCAGGTGTGCTGTGTGTCTCTTCTGGAGAGCTGATCTCTGGCTCTGACCCTCCCAGGGGAGGTCGACCATCCAGAATCCCAAGAAGTCTTGGTTAGCAATGAAGTCTGCTAGCAGTTTGGTATAGGATGCCTCTGGGGCTGCGACTGCCCACTTCTGGCTCTGGCTGCCCTTGCCTGCCTGTCTCTGGAGGGGGTGGGCTGGTGCTCAGCCGGCTAGCTCTGCTCAGTCCTTTGTTCTGTGAGCGGGCCTGGTGGTGGCTTCAGTTCATTTCAGTTCAGTCGTTCAGTCATGCCAGACTCTTTGTGACCCCATGAATTGCAGCACACCAGGCCTCCCTGTCCGTCACCAGCTCCCAGAGTTTACCCAAACTCATGTCCATTGAGTCGGTGATGCCATCAAACCATCTCATCCTCTGTCATCCCCTTCTCCTGCCCCCAATCCCTCCCAGTATAAGGGTCTTTTCCAATGAGTCAACTCTTCACATGAGGTGGGCAAAGTATTGGAGTTTCAGCTTCAGCATCAGTCCTTCCAAAGAACACCCAGGACTGATCTCCTTTAAGATGGACTGATCGGATCTCCTTGCAGTCCAAGGGCCTCTCCACACACCACAGTTCAAAAGCATCAATTCTTCAGCCCTCAGCTTTCATCACAGTCCAACTCTCACATCCACACATGACCACTGGAAAAACCATAGCCTTGACTAGACGAATCTTTGTTGGCAAAGTAATGTGTCAGCTTTTTAATATGCTGTCTAGGTTGGTCATAACTTTCCTTCCAAGGAGTAACCGTCTTTTATTTTCATGGCTGCAATCACCATCTGTAGTGATTTTGGAGCCCCCCCAAAATAAAGTCTGACACTGTTTCCACTGTTTCCCCATCTGTTTGCCATGAAGTAATGGGACCAGATGCCATGATCTTCGTTTTCTGAATGTTGAGCTTTAAGCCAACTCTTTCACTCTCCCCTTTCACTTTCATCAAGAAGCTTTTTAGTTCCTCTTCACTCTCTGCCATAAGGGTGGTATCACCTGCATATTTCAGGTTATTGATATTTCTCCTGGCAATCTTGATTCCAGCTTGTGCTTCTTCTAGCCCAGGGTTTCTCATGATGTACTCTGCATAGAAGTTAACTAAGTAGGGTGACAATATACAGCCTTGACAAACTCCTTTTCCTATTTGGAACCAGTCTGTTGTTCCATGTCCAGTTCTAACTGTTGCTTCCTGACCTGCATACAGATTTCTCAAGAGACATGTCAGGTGGTCTGGTATTCCCATCTCTTTCAGAATTGTCCACAATTTATTGTGATCCACACAGTCAAAGGCTTTGGCATAGTCAATAAAGCAGAAATAGATGTTTTTCTGGAATTCTCTTGCTTTTTCCATGATCCAGCGGATGTTGGCAATTTGATCTCTGGTTCCTCTGCCTTTTCTAAAACCAGCTTGAACATCTGGAAGTTTGCGGTTCATGTATTGCTGAAGCCTGGCTTAGAGAATTTTGAGCTTTACTTTACTAGCATGTGAGATGAGTGCAATTGTGCGGTAGTTTCAACATTCTTTGGCATTGCCTTTCTTTGGGATTGGAATGAAAACTGACCTTCCCAGTCCTGTGGCCAGTGCTGAGTTTTCCAAATTCGCTGGCATATTGAGTGCAGCACTTTCACAGCATCATCTTTCAGGATTTTAAAGAGCTCAACTGGAATTCCATCACCTCCATTAGCTTTGTTCATAGTGATGCTTTCTAAGGCCCACTTGACATTCCAGGATGTCTGGCTCTAGGTGAGTGATCATACCATCATGATTATCTGGGTCATGAAGATCTTTTTTGTACAGTTCTTCTGTGTATTCTTGCCACCTCTTCTTAATATCTTCTGCTTCTATTAGGCCTATACCATTTGTGTCCTTTATCAAGCCCATCTTTGCATGAAATGTTCCCTTGGTATCTCTAATTTTCTTGACGAGATCTCTAGTCTCTCCCATTCTGTTGTTTTCCTCTATTTCTTTGCTCTGATCACTGAGGAAGGCTTTCTTATCTCTCCTTGCTATTCTTTGGAACTCTGCATTCAGATGTTTATATCTTTCCTTTTCTCCTTTGTTTTTTGCTTCTCTTCTTTTCACAGCTATTTGTAAGGCCTCCTCAGACAACCATTTTGCTTTTTTGCATTTCTTTTCCATGGGGATGGTCTTGATCCCTGTCTCCTGTACAATGTCATGAACCTCTGTGCATAGTTCATCAGGCACTCTGTCTATCAGATCTAGTCCCTTAATTCTCTTTCTCACTTCCACTGTGTTAGGGCTTTTCACGGAATAGCTATATCACAGTCTGGGTTGCTATCTCAAGTTAAAACCCTCAGATTTCCCTTGGGGCATTCATGCTTGGTCCTTACCCTCAGCAATGCAGCCCGCGCCTCCCTGTCTACCCCCCGCTTGCTAGTAGGGATGCAAGCATCTGGGCTGCTGCTCTGCTGGGAGTTGCTGTTAGGCACGTAATCTGTGGGTTTTAATTATTTATTTATTTTTCCTCCTGATTATTTTGCCCTCTGAGATTCCAGGGCTCGCCACAGACCCGCCAGAGAGAATGTTTCCTGGTGTTTGGAAACATCTCTCTTTTTTAAGCCTCCCTTCCGAGGACATATTTGTCCCTACATCTTTTGTCTCTCTTTTTATCTTTTATATTTTGTCCTACCTCCTTTCAAACACAATGGGCTGGCTGCCTTCTGGGTGCCTGATGTCCTCTGCCGTTATTCAGAAGTTGTTTTGTGGAATTTGCTCAGGATTCAAATGTTCTTTTGATGAATTTGTGGGGGAGAAAGTGGTCTTCCTTCCTATTCCTCCGCCATCTTAAGACTGCCTCCCAAATAGTCTTCTTAAGGTATATTATTTTTTATGATGTCTTGTGGGTCTAAACATTATACATTACTAGTGTGTTTGTTTTTTATTGCTGTATATAATAAATTATCACAAACTCAGTGGCTTAAACCAAATCCCTATATTAGCCCACAGTTCTGTTGGTCAGAAGTCTGGACATCTCATTGAGGTTATATGGTTAACCTCTCAAAAAGGTTAAAAAATCAGTGTTGGTGAAACTAGACTCTTACTTGAAGGTTCCAGGGAAATATCTGTCCCCACATTCATTCAAGCTGTGAATTAAGGTCTTCATGGTTTTAGGATTGGGGTCCCTGTTTCTTTGCTACAGTCAACCAGTGGGCTACTCTGAGCTCTGGTTGAATGCAACCTGCCTGCATGCCTTGGCACATGGCTTCCTCTATCCTTAAGCTAGGAGAGGCATATCAAAATCTTACTGTGCTTCAGATATTTGACTGCCTCATCTGCCACTAGGTAGAGAAAACTCTACTTTTAAAGGACTCACCTAATTGGGTCAGGTTCATCCAATAATCCAGAGAAGGCAGTGGCACCCCACTCCAGTACTCTTGCCTGGAAAATCCAATGGACGGAGGAGCCTGGTGGGCTGCAGTCCATGGGGTTGCAATGAGTTGGACATGACTGAGTGACTTCACTTTCACTTTTCACTTTTGTGCATTGGAGAAGGACATGGCAACCCACTCCAGTGTTCTTGCCTGGAGAATCCCAGGGACGGGGGAGCCTGGTGGGCTGCCGTCTCTGGGGTCGCACAGAGCCAGACACGACTGAAGTGACTTAGCAGCAGCAGCAGCATCCAATAATCTCCATATTTTAAGATCAGTTGTTGTTTAGTTTCTAAGTTGTGTCTAACTCTTTGTGACCCCGTGGACTGTAGCTGTCCAGGCCCCTCGGTCCATGGGATTTTCCAGGCAAGAACACTAGAGTAGGTTGCCATTTCCTTCTCTAGGGGATCTTCCCGGCCCATGGATCGAACCCACATTGCCTGCATTGGCAAGCAGATTCTTTACCACTGATCCACCAGGGAAGATCCATTGACTGATACTTCAATTACATCAACAAAAATTCCTTCATAGTAGTTGACAGATTAGTGTTTGTTTCGTTAACCAGGAGATAGGAATCTTGGAATGATATATTTAAAATTCTGCTTATCAGAATTTGCTTACTCAATATAGTGAACACATTCCTCAATTTTTCCTTCTTTTGATGTCATTATATCTCTAATTTATTTGTATATAGGACTTGAGATTTCTCCATTAGTGCTGGTTAAGACATTTTAGTTATTTGATTTTTGTGTTTTTTCCCTTCCATATTTCACTTGGGTTTTAAATTTTAAATATTGACAGTGATTGTTCAGCACTTGAAAATTATCATTCAATTGTATTTTAGCTTCCATTGTTTCTGTATAGAATTCAGAATCACCTAAATATTGTCCATCTAACTATTGCTTCCTTGAAGATAATGTATATTTGTTCTCAAGATAGTTTAAATATGTTTCTTTTTCTTCGGTTTATAACAGTTTTACTATGATGAACCTAGGTATGATTTTCTATATATTTATCCTGATACATATATACACTGTTTTTTGAGTTTATGCCTTGATGTCTCCCCCCGCCCCAACTTTGGAAAGTTCTGTCAAACAAACAAATATATTTTTTGCTTCCAGGAGTTTAAAGGCAGAAATGGAAAATAGGTAGAAGAAAATATTAAAAATGTATAAACAAATTTATAGATTATTTTTAAGTGAGCTGTAAATATATTGAACAAATTAATGTTATCTGATCATCTTAACCATTTTAAGTGTATAGTTCTGTGGTATTAAATACATCCATTTCTTCAACCATTATTGCCATCCATCTTCAGAACTCTTTCCATCTTTTAAAACTGAAACTCTGTAGTCATTAAACAATTACTCCCATTGTCCCTCCCACAGCATCTACAAATCTGAGACTTGAGGGGAAATGGATGTCTTCCGCAGTATATACTATGGGCATGTGAATCTTAAAGAAGAAAGAAAAAAGAAACAAATCTGGGGGTTTGAATATGAGCTCCATCTGTTGTAATTTTACTTCTGAGTAGGACTTCCCTGGTGGCTCAGATGGAAAAGCATCTGCCTACAATGCAGGAGACCTGGGTTCGATCCCTGGTTTGGGAAGATTCTCTAGAGAAGGAAATGGCCACCCACTCCAGTACTCTTGCTGGAAAATCCTATGGATGGAGGAGGGTGGTAGGTTACAGACCATGGGTTCACAAAGAATAGGACACGACTGAGCAATTTCACTTCACTTCAGTACCAGCTATATCACTGGCCAGATTACTAACCCTGGGTTCCTGTCTAGCTTACATGTTCATCACAGCTTGTGTTGTCTTGTTGGTTGAAAGAAATCAGAATGCACCAGACACAAGTTATACTAGTCCTTGAAAAACCCTTGCAAAATGAAAAGAATGTTCTGAGAATAATGTGATATTAGCATTAGGGTTGGGGAGAAGTGTAAGAGTACAGGATATTGAATAAAGTGCATTTTCTTAATTTGAAGATGCCATAGAGTGTCCAGCACAGTCAATAAGCAAACTCACATCATGAGATTTTGTGAAAATGAGTGTGAATAGAATTTCCTACAGTGTTTTGGAAAAGAGAAAAATACAATTTATACACAATGTCTAAACATTAGAATACTTTCTAGTTCTCAACAGCAACATTAGAAACTATAAGACTGTGCACAATGCCTTTCAAATGCCCAGAGAAAATAATTTCCAATCCAGAATTCTCTTCTCACCCACAAGATCAATCTAGCATGAAGGTTAAAAAAAAGGAGGTTTTCAGATACGTAAGTTCTCACCAAATTTATCTTCCCTAAACACTTTTTCAACAAATTAGCAGAGTATGTGTACCCCCAGGCAAGGGTGCCATGAATTCAGAAGACACAAGATCCAGGATTCAATACAGAAAAAGGACAAAGGAGTTCCTAGGATATTGCTACAGATAAATCCTAGAAGGCAGCCAAGCATCAGACCTTAGCAGAAGGGCAAAACAAGAGTAGTGTCTCCAGGAATAAAATGAATATTATAAGTTACCTGTTATGCTTGACTATAGAAGAGTTATAGATGATATTTTATATTATCAATAGGGTCTATAGGCATGCTAGGAGCTTCCCTGGTGGCTCAGATGATAAAGAATCTTGCAATGTGGGAGGCCTGGGTTCAATCCCTGGGTTGGGAATATCCCCTGGAGGAGGGCATGGCAACCCACTCCAGTATTCTTGCCTGGAGAATCCCCACAGACTGAGGAGCCTGGTGGGCTGTGGTCCATGGAGTTGCAAAGAGTCAGACATGACTGAGTGACTAAGCACTGCACAGCATAGGCATGCTAAATACATGGAAAAGCAAAGAAGAAAGAAAAGTTCTCGAAGAACTTAAAATGGACCAGGAAAGACAGTGAAATGAGTGGCACAGCTATGAACAATATTTGTGTATTCATAATATGAACACTAAATATCAGTTTTAAGTGGGTCTACCGATTATATCTAATTATTACAACATTTTGGTCAGAAATTATGATTTTCAAGTTTTAATTTAACATGTTGAAAAGAGTCTGTCATGTCCGACTCTTTGAGACTCCATGGACTATACAGTCCATGGAATTCTCCAGGCCAGAATACTGAGTGGGTAGCTTTTCCCTTTTCCAGGGGATCTTCCTAAAACAGGAATTAAACCCAGGTCTCCTGCCTTGCAGGTGGATTCTTTACCAGCTGAGCTACTAAGGAAGCCCAGTTTAACACATTAGTGGTGGTGGTGGTGGTGGCGGCGGTTTAGTTGATAAGTTGTGTCTAACTCTTGTGACCCCGTGGACAGAGGAGCCTGACAGGTTACAGTCCATGGGATTCTCCAGGCAAGAATACTGGAGTGGGTTGCCATTTCTTTCTCCAAGGGATCTTCCCAACCCAGGAATCAAACCCCGGTCTCCTGAATTGTAGGCAGATTCTTTACCAACTGAGCTACAAGAGAAGTTCTGCATGTAATGATAGGCAAATTGGCAGCTATAATTCAGGGTCTGCAGAGGTGAAAAAATCCCGATACAAGTGTCTCCCTCCAAAGGTCAGGGTCCCTGGTGCTTGCCCACTTCCAGATCCGGACCAGACAAACTCAGCTCTGGGGCAGATTTCTCCTTCAGCACTAAGAGGATCTGGCTTGCAGGCATAATGTCTGAGGAGCGCTTTCTAACGCCCGTCTCAGCAGCGTCCCTTTCATCCCCGAGGTCAGCTCTGGACTCTTGCTGCTTCAACAAGATGCTGCCTTCCTTCTCCAAAGCTTGGAGGTAAAGTTCCACGAGCTGTCTGGACTGACGGGCTTCCTCTTTCTGGTCAAGCACCTGCTGGAGGGTGTTCTGGAGCCCCTGGACTACCACATGATTTTGGCCGAGTTCCTGAGGCAGCTCCGAACACGGGACATCAGTGAGCATCTGGAGCTCCTCCTTGGACATCAGGATGATGCTGGATAGGTCTTCCTTCAGCTGCCTGGCCACGTTCTTCCACTTCAGCCCTGCCCCGCTGTCTGTTTCATCTCTGTGGAAGGACTCTTGGGTTATCCAAGCTGTACCTCCATCTGAATTGTGTGTCCACTTCTCATTCCCAGCCAATGCCACAAACTTAGTATTGGCAGGAAGACACAGGAAGTAATCATAGTCATCCACTATGGTGCCATCCTCTTCCAGGACCAGGGTGACTGGCGCCTGGGACTTATCGATGGCCAGAATGTCAGAAGCCTTGTTCCTCAGCTCCTCGAGGCATGAGGCTGCCATGCCGTGCTGTTCGCGGCTGTTGTTGCAGCGCAGCAGACACTGCTTTAGAGCCCAGATCTCGCCGGGTTCTGGAGCTGCAGGGCTGCTGGCCACCTCCATTTTCTTCAGGGTGGGACCAGACTGACACGGAGAAGTCAGGTAGTCTGGGGCGCTGGAGTCTTCCTCAACTCCACCCCCCACGGCATGCTGGGAAATGGAGCTGAGCAACCAGGGAAGCCCAATTTAACACCTTAGGTTCAGATAATCCTGTTCCTAAAGCTTAATCATTTCCATGCAGTAGAGTACTACAGTTGAATACATGAAAAATATGTTTTAGTCAGATATAATATTCTTTTCAAGCAAGCCGTGTTGAATTTTTGGAGCAGATCCTTTTCAGAAATGCTACACTGTTCTAAAATTAAATTAAAATTCAAACACTTGGAACATAGAAATTAACTCAATTTATATTAGAAGATATAATAAAAGATTTTACATAGTTCAGTGTAGGATAATTGTTATATAAAGTGTATCTAGATGATTCTGCAAATTTATTAAAACTCAATACTGTATGATATGATAGTTTTATATGGTAGCTTTCCAGAAAGCTCATATTACCCAATTTGCTATAATTGTTGGAACTGCATTTCAATTAAACACTTAGCAATTTCCTTGTTCTTTTTGAAATATTTTGAAACCCATTAGTGTGTCAGTGACTTGGCATTGCTCTCTAATTGCAATAGATTTCGAGTGATAAAAATTGATTTTTTTGTAGCGTACTTTGTAGAGTCAGCATTGGTTACCTGAATACGTTACGATTCTCTTAAAATATTATTTGATGTTGCTAGAAGGTTTCATTGTCTGAATTCAAGATTATATATGCAGATTATTCTTCACTGCAGAGTGATTTGTATTTTGAGGAAATGTAATGAAATGTGAAATCCTAGGAAATATTAGGATATTGAAAACATATTTTAAAAGCCTCTTTACATATAAAGCTAAATTTTCCCATCATAGGTTCAGTGTATCTGTTAGCATTTTAGGGATCATAGATGTAATTTTTGTTATAAGTATATTACTATTACAAAGCAATAACAGAAATATTAAATTTATAATTTCAGAGGACAAACATTTATCTGATTATAATCAGTAACTTCCACGCCATGTACTTTTTATAATAAAAACATTTATTAAAACATTATAGAAAGTACAAAATCATTACTTTATATCTCAAAGGTTTTTTATAAACACCCATATAACCATTATCAAATGAAGAAACAGAACATTACAAGCATCCTTAACCCCCTACTTCTTTTGCCCCAAAGTAGCCACTGTTCTGGTTTTTGACACCATTGGTTTATTTTCACTGTGTTTCAACTTTTATAAAAATTGAATATGGTGGGTTCTGTTTTGTGTCTGGCTTCTTTCTCTCAACCTCTTAATTTGTAGGCTGTCATCTATGTTGCTGCAAGTAGCAGTAATTAGTTCATTTTCAATATAATATATCACACTTTCTTTATCCATTTGACTACTGATGGAAATTTAGGTTGTTTCTAGTTTAGTGCTTTTATGAATAGTGTTGAAGTTGTTGTTGTTCAGTCACTTAGCCATGTCCAACTCTTTGTGACCCATGGACTGGAGCAGTCCAGGCTTCTCTGTCCTTTGTCATCTCCCAGAGCTTGCTTAATCTCATGTCCATTGAGTTGGTGATGCCTTCCAACCATCTCATCCTCTGTCGTCCCCTCCTCCTCCTGCCTTCAGTCTTTCCCAGCATCAGGGTCTTTTTCAGTGACTCATCTCTTTGCATCAGGTGGCCAAAGTACTAGAACTTCAGCTTCAGCATCAGTCCTTCCAGTGAATATTCAGGACTGATTTCCTTTAGGATGGATGGGTTGGATCTCCTTGCAGTCCAAGGGACTCTCAAAAGTCTTCTACAGTATCACAGTTCAAGAGCATCAATTCTTTGGTGCTCAGCCTTCTTTAAGGTCCAACTCTCACATCCATACATGACTACTGGAAAAACCATAGCATCATTTTTTTTTCTCATTTTAGCCATTAGTCTTTAGGAGTATTACATCGAGTCTTTAATACACATTTTCCTGATGGCTAATGAAGCTTAATCTGGAGAAGGAAACAGCAATCCACTCCAGTATTCTTGCCTGGAAAATCCCATGGACAGAGGAGCATGGTGGGCTACAGTTCAAGTGTTCACAAAGAATCAGCTATGACTTAGTGACTGAACACCACCACCAGTGAAGTTTAATACCTTTGCATATATTTTTTGACTATTTAGATACTCTGTTGTAAACTGCCTTTTAATATAACTTGTATATTTATCTTTTAATTATTGAGTTTTAGTAGTGTTTGGTATATTAGATACATTTTATAGTTATACATAATGTAAATAAATCTATGATTACACTTTCACGTTCTTAATGATTTGTATTGATGGATCTAACTTTTTCATTTTGATATCAAATTTATTATTTTCCCTACAGTTACTGCTTTTAGCATCCTATTTAAGAATTCATTCCTTATCATAGTTCTTAAATAATTTTTAAAGAAGTTTTATTGTTTTGCTTTTCACAATTATTATCCTAGAGATCTCTGAGACTATCTTAATTTCTTCTCATTCTTTTTTCTTTATACTGCTCTTCAGCAGTTATTTCCACCATTCTATCTTCCAGGTCACTTGTCTGTTCTGCCTCAATTATTCTCCTATTGATTCCTTCTAGAGTATTTTTAATTTCAGTAATTGTGTTGTCATTGTTTATTCTTTATTTCTTCTAGGTCTTTGTAAAATGTGTTAAAAGTTTCTTGTATTTTCTTCATTCTGTTTTTGAGATTTTGCATCATCTTTACTACATTGCTCTGAATTCTTTTTCAGATAGTTTGTCTATTTTCTCTTTGTTTACTTGGTTTTTTGGATTTTTGCCTTGTTCCTTCACCTGCATGGTATTTCCCTGTCTCTCATTTTGTCTAACTCGCTGGGTTTGAGGTCTCCTTTCCCCAGGATGTAGGGTTGTACTTCTTGCTTTTGGTCTCTGCGCTGGTGTGTTGTATAGGCTTTGTGTTGGGAGCGACTTCGGCTTGCATTCTGGTGGGAGGAGGTGAGTTCTTTTCCTCTGATGGATAGGGTCATGTGAGATGGTGTGTTTTGTGGTGTCTGTGCAGCCTGTCTGCTGCTGATTGCATTTGTGTCCCTGTGTCACTTGTGCTTGCGTGAGGCATCCAGCACTGGGTGCTGCAGGCAGATGGGTGGTGCCAGATCTTGGATTTGGATGGAGGCATTCATGGGAGTTCTCACTAATACCCCTTGGCGTCAAGAGTTCTCTGACTGTCTAGTGTCCTGGACTTGGTGCTGCCACTGCTCTTTACAGTTCAGTTCAGTTCAGTCACTCAGTTGTGTCCTACTCTTTATCTATGATATTATTTAAGTGGATGCTGCACATATATTTATGGATGAATTTACCCTGTAATGGGCTTCCCTTGTAGCTCAGCTGGTAAAGAATCCGCCTGTAATGGAGAAGATCTAGATTTGATCCTTGGGTTGGGAAGATCCCCTGGAGAAGGGAATGGATACCCACTCCAGTATTCTTGCCTGGAGAATTTCATGGACAGAGGAGCCTGGAAATCTATAGTCCATGGGGTTGCAAAGGATCAGACATGAGTGAGAGACATTCACTTCACTTACCCTGTAATATTCTTGAACTTGTTCTTATTAGTCTTTGTTAACAGACTTTAATCAGCTATTGCTCTATCTGTAAACAATTTTGAAATCTCAGTGGCTTAGACAGTAGTTTAAGCTATTATGCTACTTCTCTCTGCTTATAGTGTTTTCAGTATCATTCAGTTTTAAATATATCCTAATTTACCTTATAATATCTTCTTAGACCTATAAGTTTTTAAAAATTCTGTTTAAGTTTCATAAATGTTTATAGCCTTATTAAAATTTGTACAGTTTTTTGGTGATTGAGTTTTAAATTTTGTAGTCTAGAAATTTGATCTATCTGTTGCTCATTTTTGGAAATCTCTTGAGGTTTGATTTAAAGCTGAATACTTACTGTTTTTATAAATATTCCATTAACACTTAAAAATATGTATTTGCCAGTAGTTGTATGTAATGCTCTACCAATATCAGCTAGATTAATTAGCTTATTAATGAAATTTTCATGTCTTTTTTATCTTGCTTAATGTATTAATTACTTTGAGTAGTGTGTCAAAAATTCCCACTGTAGTGATATATTTTATAATTACTCCTCATGGTCTGTTCAATTTTTATGTAATAATTTTTGAATCAATACTGTTATGTGTCTACCAATTATAGCTGTCGGTTAAACTGAACCATTTATCATGCTATAATGACCCTCTTAACTTGTGTGTTTCAGGTATAGCAGCCATTTTTTTTTTTTGGTTAGAATTTGTCTGGTATATCATTCTTCATTCTTCTACTTTCAACTGTTTTCTGACCATATGCTTTTATTTGTTGCCTTTTGTTGCTAACATATTCAGGAACTAGGTGGATTTTATGTTTATAACTGGATTGCAAAATCTGTATTTTCTGTTGTTTTCAATTTTCTGTATTTCTTTGTTTTTTTTCTTTTTTTGGGAAATGATTCAGGGCCTTCACACTGTCTTCTACCCCTGAGCCTACTTCATCTGTTTGCTTTACTGGTGTGCAAGCTATTCTTACGTTTTTATAAAATACCTTTGGTGTTGCTACACACACATTTACTTAATAAAATTTATATTTCATCAAGATCTTTGCTCTCCCAAACAATGCTTTAGCTTTCTTTACTTTTGTTTAACCTTACATATTATCTTATGCAATAAATTGCTGTTTAGATTCACCATTAATTATTATTTTCTTTAGTTTTTTTTTTTTACATTTCAGATATTCCTTCTACCATCACTTTTCTTCTTCTTCAAGTGTGTCATTTAGAAACCCCTTTAGTGATAAATGCTGTGATAAGAGCACTTTAGTGGTAAATACTTTCATTTATTCATTCAAACTAGTTCATATTGTGTGCTGGGCATAAAGTAATATATGCAAAAATCTCTGCTCTCATGGAACTAAGATTCTAGGAAGGGAGACAGGCAATAAGGAAGATAAAACATAAAACATGTTGTATGTAGTATGTTACATTGTGTAGCAGTATAATAAAGCAGAAAAATGTGATATGAAATTTTAGATAGGAGGGTCAAGGAACTTTTGAATCAGACCAAAAGAACTAAGAGAATATGAAGGTATATAATGAAAAAACACTGCAGACACAGGGAACAGATTTTGCAAGAGAGACTAGCAAGTTCAAGGTACATGAGAGAAACAAGTAAGGCTCTAAGAGAAAGAATGATTTGCAGATTAGTATATGTGCCCAGAGATGTAGTGTACATCTTGATGACACTTTTCTCTGTAGGTCATGCTTCACAGTGAGATGGAAGGTTCTTAGAGGGTTCTGAAATGGTAGTTGATATGATTTGTTTTAGCAGGTTCACTTTGTACATTATAGACTGGGGAACAGCAGATGTAGAATCAATAGGTTATTGTGATATCAGTGAGAGAAAATGGTAGCTTGGTGCAGAGTATTGACAATGATGGTGGCAAGAAGTCAAGGCATTTTTTGAAGGTAAAGCTAGCTGATGGACTGTGGCATCCTGATGTAGGATGTGAGACAAGGGAGAAGCCAAGGATGACTTAAGAGATTTAGGTCCAAACAACTGTCAGAAGATTTGCCGTTACCGAGATGAAAGCTTTCCCCAGGTGGTGCTAGCGGTAAAGAACCCAAGCCAGTGCAGGAGACATAGGAGACGCAGGTTTGATCCCTGGGTCAGGAAGATCCCCTGGAGAAGGAAATGGCAACCCACTCCAGTGCTCTTGCCTGGAGAATCCCATGGACAGAGGAGCCTATCGTCCTGGTGGGCTATATAGTCCATGGGGTTGCAAAGAGTCTGACACGACTGAAAGCGACTTAGCACAAGTAGCACAACTAGCACTAGCACTGAGATGAAAACAAATAGAAGAGATGATGATTTGGGAAAGATTGTTAGCTTAATTTGGAACAAATTAACTTTAAAAAATATATAAAAAATCTTTGTCGTTGTTGTTCAGTTACTAAGTCATGCCCCATTCTTTGTGACCTCATGGAATGCAGCACGCCAGACTTCCTGTCCTTCACTATCTCCCAGAGTTTGCTCATGCTGATGTCCATTGAGTTGATGATGCCATCTAACCATCTCATCTTCTGTCATTTCCTTCTACTCCCACCCACAATAAATCCCAGCATCAGGTTCTTTTCCAATGACTCTGCTCTTCAGATCAGGTGGCCAAAGTATTGGCCAGCTTCAGCTTCACCATCAGTCCTTCCACTGAATATTCAGGACTGATTTTCTTTAGGATGGGCTTGTTGGATCTCCTTGTTGTCCAAGGGCCTCTTTTTTTGTTATTGTTGTTGTTGGACTGTTTTGATTTTGCTTATGGGTATATGTGTATATTCAGTCACACTTTTCATTGTTGTTATAAACCTCTGCCTCTACATTGGGCTTTTGCAGTTATGTGAAGTTTTCCTTTTCCCCCCTTTTTTCTTCTTCTGTTATTTTTTTCTTTTTTTAATTTTTAAAAACCTATTATTTTTTTTGTACATTTATTCCTTTGTTTGCCTTCCTTACTGTTTTTTCCTCTTTTTTAAAATTTTTATTTTATTTTTTAACTTTACAATATTGTATTGGTTTTGCCATATATCAAAATGAATCTGCCACAGGTATACACGTGTTCCCCATCCTGAATCCTCCTCCCTCCTCCCTCCCCATACCATCCCTCTGGGTCGTCCCAGTGCACCAGCCCCAAGCATCCAGTATCGTGCATCGAACCTGGACTGGCGACTAGTTTCATATATGATATTATACGTATTTCAATGCCCTTCTCCCAAATCATCCCACCCTCTCCCTCTCCCACAGAGTCCAAAAGACTGGTCTGTACAAGGGCCTCTTAAGAGTCTTCTCCAGCACCACAATTTGAAAGCATCGGTTCTTCAGCTCTCAGCTTTCTTTATGGTTCAACTCTCACATCCATGCATGACTACTGGAAAATGCATAGCTTTGACTATACAGACGTTTGTTGGCAAAGTGATGTCTTTGCTTTTTAATACGCTGTCTAGGTTGGTCATAGCTTTTCTTCCATGGAGCGAGCATCTTTTAATTTCAGGGCTGAAGTCACCATCCACAATGATTTTAGAGTCCAAGAAAATAAAATCTGCCACTGTTTCCAGTTTTTCCCCATCTATTTGCCTTGAAGTGGTGGGACTAGATACCATTACTTAGTTTTTTGAATGTTGAGGTTTAAGCCAGCCTTTTCACTCTCCTCTTTCACCTTCATCAAGAGGCTCTTTAGTTCCTCTTTGCTTTCTGCCATTAGAGTGCTATCATCTACATGTCTGAGGTGGTTGATATTTCTCCCAGCAGTCTTGATTCTAGTTTGTGATTCATCCAGGCTAACATTTCTCATGATGTGCTCTTTGTATAAGTTAAATAAACAGGGTGACAATAAACAGCCTTGTCATACCCTTTTCTCAATTCTGAACCACTCAGTTGTTCCATACATGGTTCTAACTGTCGCTTCTTGACCTCACATAGGTTTCTCAGGATGCAGGTGAGGTGGTCTGGTATTCCCATGTCTTGAAGAATGTTCCACAGTTTATTGTAATCCCCTTGATGAAAGTGAAAGAGGAGAATAAAAAAGTTGGCTTAAAGCTCAACATTCAGAAAACTAAGATCATGGCATCTGGTCCCATCACTTCATGGCAAATAGATGGGGAAACAGTGGAAACAGTGTCAGACTTTATTTTTCTGGGCTTCAAAATCACTGCAGATGGTGACTGCAGCCATGAAATTAAAAGACGCTTACTCCTTGGAAGGAAAGCTATGACCAACCTAGATAGCATATTGAAAAGCAGAGACATTACTTTGCCAACAAAGGTCCATCTAGTCAAGGCTTTGGTTTTTCCAGTGGTCATGTATGGATGTGAGAGTTGGACTGTGAAGAAAGCTGAGCACCGAAGAATTGATACTTTTGAACTGTGGTGTTGGAGAAGACTCTTGAGAGTCCCTTGGACTGCAAGGAGATCCAACCAGTCCATTCTAAAGGAGATCAGTCCTGGGTGTTCTTTGGAAGGAATGATGCTAAGGCTGAAACTCAAGTTCTTTGGCCACCTCACATGAAGAGTTGACTCATTGGAAAAGACTCTGATGCTGGGAGGGATTGAGGGCAGGAGGAAAAGGGGACGACAAAGGATGAAATGGCTGGATGGCATCACCGACTCTATGGACATGAGTTTGAGTGAACTCCGGGAGATAGTGATGGACAGGGAGGCCTGGTGTGCTGCGATTTATGGGGTCCCAAAGAGTCGGACATGACTGAGCAACTGAACTGAACACAGTCAAAGGCTTTGGCATAGGCAGTGAAGCAGAAGTCAATGTTTTTCTGGAATTATCTTGGTTTTTCTGTGATCCAACAGATGTTGACAGTTTGCTATCTTGTTCCTCTGCCTTTTCTAAATCCAACTTGTCCATCTGAAAGTTCTCAGTTCACATACTGTTGAAGCCTGACTTGAAGGATTTGGGGCAGTACCTTGCTCACCTGTGAAATGCGTGCCAAATCTTAATTCCATCCTTACAGTGTCATTATAGTTTTGCTGGCTGTATCATTTTATTTGGTATTTAATTTCTCTTAGCACTCTAAAGTCTTAGCTTCAGACTTCCATTGCCATTGCTGATAATTTGGTCTTCAGATTAATTGTCATCTTTTTATAAGTAATCTGTCTTCTGTACCTGCTTTTAAAATCTCTTTATCTTTCACATTGCTTACTGGTCTTCTCATGCCAGTATTCAGCATTCCTCTGTATGTAATTTTTTCCTTTTGTTGTAATCATTCAGGATTTTTCTTTGTCCTTAATTTTCACTGATTTGAATAGATATGATGGTTTTATTTATTTGTTCTGTTTGGATCTAGCTGAGCCCTTCAGTTTGAGTTCATATGCCTTTCTTTCATTCTCAGAAATTCCCAGCAATTATATCTTCTTATATTGCCCTCTCCAACAGCTTCTTGCAGGTGGCACTAGTGGTAAAGAACCTGCCTGCCAGTGCAGGAGACATGAGAGATGTGGGTTTTATCCCTGGGTTGAGAAGATCCCCTGGAGGAGGGTATGGGAACCCACTCCAGTATCCTTGCCTGGAGAATCCCTGGACATAAAGAGCCTGGTGGGCTACAGTCCATAGGGTCACAAAGAGTCCAACACGACTGAAGAGACTTTAGCATGCATGCAGCTTCTTTTGTTTTTTACTAACTAATGTTGGATCTTCTAGCTTCTAAATTACTTATTCTTTTAGTATCTTCTAACTCTTTTTATGATTCTGTTGTAAGATCTTGGAGCATAATTTGGCTCTTTTCCAGCCTAGTCATGCAAAAACTTTCTTTCTCCTATTCAAACTACGTATTTATGTTTTTGATTTACAGTCTGAGAAGTTAGTTCTATCTCTATTTTTATTTTTCATAAATTTCTGTTTTCATTTGATCCTACATTTTACAGGATTTTGTAGGTGTTAGCTTATCTGTCTTAGGACATTACATATTCTGATTTTAAACTATGATTCTGAATGATGCTTTTGCTTATTTGGTTATGAGTTGGTTTTTTAAGATGTCCTTTTAATTGTCTTTCCTCAAATGTTTGTCAGTACTTGATTTTGTGTTCAGTTTTGTAATTGAGATTTCTTGCTAAATAGATCAAATGATCTATCTTTCAAACTTGGCTGCTGTTTTCAAAATAAATACTAAATTGGATGGGACATCAGAACTATAGATCCAGATCAAAGTGCTGGCAATACTAGGACCCATGGTCACACAATTGTTAGACTCTGGAGAGTCTGTGCTGAAACAGCCCTCCTGGGCCAGGGGAGGGGCTGCTGCTGTTAGGGCTCTGAACTACTCTTTGAACGTGCTCTCCAGTAGGAAGGAAAGGTTGTTAATATGTGCCAATAAATGGGACACTTGGGCTTTGAGTCTTCACAAACAGTGTTTCACTAGACATCTGAGACACTCTCTTGTGTCATTGTCCAAGGTTGTCGACTTTTGCTCTCTGTTCTTGTCACCTCCCCACGCCCACATCTGACCCAGCACAGGGCACAGACTTAGGTGGTTTCTTCAAGAAAGAAATATCCTAGCTCAAACAACAACGTTGCCAGTTCTTCCTGAGTTGAATTCTGCATGCCTCTTGCGCCTTCAGTGCTTCTCCTCTAGCCTGAGGTTTTCTTCAGTTGTATCTATTTTCAGTTCCTTAGGAATTTTTCATGCCCATTAACAAAAAGTGACATATATGTTTTTCATTTCTTGACTTTGCACCTTAGTCCTGACAGTTACTAAATTCATTGTTACTATTCTTTAGGAGATATTTCCAGCTTTAGTAACTGTCAGTTTTAGAGTTGAAATACTATGATAGTATTTCAAGGTGTTCATTATTGCTATAATGGACTAGTATCCATTATATTGCTATAATGACTAGTATCTGGACTAGTCAAATTTTATGCTATGTATATATATTTCAGTAATCTCTCTAGAAATATGATATGCAATATGAATACAAGGTTAGTATTGGTAAACAAAGTTGTATGTTTGGTATACAGGTATATTTATTTCAAAAACTGCAGTTCACTCAATTATTTATTTGTTCACTCACTCAGTCATGTCTACTCTTTGTGACCCAGTGTACTGCAGCACACCAGCCTTCCCTGTCTGTAACCATCTTTTGGAGCTTGCTTAAACTCCTCCCAGAGCTTGTGCAAACTCATGTCCATCGGGTGAGTGATGCTATCCAACCATCTCATCCTCTGTCATTCCCTTCTCCTCCTGCCTTCAGTCTTTCCCAGCATCAGGGTCTTTTCCAATGAGTCAGCTCTTTTTTAGGTAGTCAAAGTATTGGAGTTTCAGCTTCAGCATCAGTCTTCCAATGAATATTCAGGTTTGATTTCCTTTAGGATTGATTGGTTTGACCTCCTTGCAGTCCAGGGGACTCTCAAGAGTCTTCTCCAACACCACACTCCAAAAGCATCAATTCTTTGGCACTCTGCCTTCTTTATGGTCCAACTCTCACGTCCATACATGACTACTGAAAAAAACATAGCTTTGACCATACAGACCTTTGTCGGCAAAGTAATATCTCTGCTTTTTAATACGCTGTCAAGATTGATCATAACTTTTCTTCCAAGGAGAAGGCATCTTTTTTTTTTTTTCAGGTCAATTACTTTTATTTTTTTTATTATTTATTTATTTAATTTTATTTTATTTTTAAACTTTACATAATTGTATTAGTTTTGCCAAATATCAAAATGAATCCGCCACAGGTATACATGTGTTCCCCATCCTGAACCCTCCTCCCTCCTCCCTCCCCACACCATCCCTCTGGGTCGTCCCAGTGCACTAGCCCCAAGCATCCAGTATCGTGTATTGAACCTGGACTGGCAACTCGTTTCTTACATGATATTTTACATGTTTCAATGTCATTCTCCCAAATCTTCCCACCCTCTCCCTCTCCCACAGAGTCCATAAGACTGTTCTATACATCAGTGTCTTTTAATTTCATGTCTGAAGTCACCATCCACAATGATTTTGGAGCCCAAGAAAATAAACTCTGTCACTGTTTCCACTGTTTCCTCAAATATCCCATGAAGTGATGCAACTGGATGTCATGATCCTAGTTTTGTGAATGTTGAGTTTTAAGCCAGCTTTTTGACTCTCCTCTTTCACTTTCATCAAGAGGTTCTTTAGTTTCTTTGCTTTCTGCCATAAGGGTGGTGTCATCTGCATATCTGAGGTTATTGATATTTCTCCTGGCAGACTTGATTCCAGCTTGTGCTTCATCCAGCCTGGCATTTCTCATGATGTACTCTGCATGTAAGTTACATAAGCAGGGTGACAATATAAATCTTGATGTACTCCTTTCCCAATTTGGAACCAGTCTGTTGTTCCATGTCTGGTTCTATTGCTTCTTGACCTGTATCCAGGTTTCACGGGAGACAGGTAAGGTGATCTGGTAGTCCCATCTCTTGAAGAATTTCCCACAATTTGTTGTGATACACACAGGCAGAGGCTTTAATGTAGTCAATGAAGCAGAAATAAATGTTATTATGGCTTTCTCTTGCTTTTTCTATGATCCAGTGAATGTTGGGAATTTGATCTCTGGTTCCTCTGCCTTTTCTAAATTCAGCTTGTACATCTGGAAGTTCTCAGTTCATGTACTGTTGAAGCCTCACTTCAAGGATTTTGAGCATGACCTTGCTAGCATGTGAAATGAGTGAAATTGTGCAGTAGTTTGAACATTATTTGGCATTGCCTTTCTTTGGGATTGGAATGAAAACTGACCTTTTCCAGTCCTGTGGCCACTGCTGAGTTTTCCAAATTTGCTGGCATATTGAGTGCATCACTTTAACAGCATCATCTTTTAGGATTAGAGATAACTGAGCTGGAATTCCATCACCTCCACTAGCTTTGTTTGTAGTGATGTTTCCTAAGTGATGCTTCCCATTTGACTTCACACTCCAGGCTGTCTGCTCTAGGTGAGGTGATCACCCCGTTGTAGTTCTCTGGGTCATTAAAATCTTTTTTGTACAGTTCTTCTGTGTATTCTTGTCACCTCTTCTTAATATCTTCTGCTTCTGTTAGGTCTGTACCTTTTCTGTTCTTTATTATGATTATCTTTGCATGAAATGTTCCCTTGGGATCTGTAATTTTCTTAAAGAGATCTCTAGTCTTTTCTCTTCTGTTGTTTTCCTCTATTTGCTTTGCATTGTTCACTGAGGAAGGCTTTCTTATCTCTCCTTTCTGTTCTTTAGAGCTCTGCATTCAGATGGGTATATCTTCCTTTTCTCTTTTGACTTCCACTTCTCTTCTCAGCTTTTTGTAAGGCCTCCTCACACAACTTTATTTATGAAGTAAATCATAATATGTATATTTGTGAGGAAAAACAGACTCCTGTATATTGAGGTCACCTTGAAAAAATTTTTTATGTTTATTATCTTCATGATTTCACAATTGTTCTACTTATGTCTTAACAGTAAAGGTTTTGAATGCCCAATTGTTCTTAATTGAATATAATAATCAATATTACTGTATTTGTAAAGTAATTAAAACTGTTTACTTAAGGCTTCAGTGTGCTATAAACTATTTCATAGAGATGATTTGTATTCTAAAGTAATTTTGACTTTGACAATTTTAAAATTGCATTCAGCACTAGGTAGAAAAATGGTGTTACATAAAATCATAATATCTGAAGTAGAAATAATAGTTGTACTGTTAGCCATTTTATGTCTCTATAAATAAAATTCGTTGTTCAGCATGGCCTCCTGAACTGTGTTTTCCAGTTAAGTTATTTTGTGAAGATTCTATTCATTGCAAGGTACATGCTTTCATTGATTGTAACAATTCCTATCTGTTGGAACTATACTGTGAGGTTTTTATAGTGTAGGAATAAGTTCAGAAAGAGAATTTTCCATCTCGGTGCACCTTTTCAGAACAGTTCTCGTACCTCAACCAGAGGTTTTATCAAATACAAATTGAAGTGAACTTATGTTAGTAAGAAATAATGAAAACAAATGTGCAAAGATGTGCTTTGCATTTTTTTTAAAAAGTAGGAGCATAAACTCTACTTCAGAATTGCTTACAGAGTATGCAAAGTTTGGAAGAATTTGAGTAACTGCTTTGTTTTGAGTATTATGTATGCTCAGTAACTAATTTTATACATCTAAATTTTATAAACTAAATTTTATAAATAGGTTTTGTAGACAGAATAATGCCTTCCTATACCTCAGCCTCATTCTCTCCAAGACACCTCTCCCTAAACTTCAGGTGCTTGTGAACATTTTTTTTTTTTTAATCAGATTGTCTTTTACTTTTCTTTCTTTTATTGTGGTATAGTGGATTTACTATGTTATAAAAGTTTCTGAATTTTTAAAGTTTATTCTCCACTTATTGTTATTATAAAATATTGGCTATATATCTTGTCCCTGTAGCTTATTGATTTTATACATAGCAGTCTATAGGTCTTAAACCCCGTCTCCTATCTTGCCCCTTCCCTATTTCTTCTCCCTACTGGTAACCACTAGTTTGTTCTCTGTATCTGGAAGTCATCTGCCTCTTTTCTGTAATATTCACTTGTTTTATTTTTTATTTATTTATTTTTTTTAAATTAATTTTATTCTATTCTCAAACTTTACATAATTGTATTAGTTCTGCCAAACATCAAAATGAATCCACCACGGGTATACATGTGTTCCCCATCCTGAACCCCCCTCCCTCCTCCCTCCCTACACCATCCCTCTGGGTCATCCCAGTGCACCAGCCCCAAGCATCCAGTATCGTGCATTGAACCTGGACTGGCATCTCGTTTCATACATGATATTTTACATGTTTCAATGCCATTGAATGGTATTCACTTGTTTTAATTTTTAGATTCTGTTGTAGAGCTTAAATATATGTAATTTTTATTTATTGTATTTAAGAGAAGCAAAAGAAAAAATTGGTAATACAATTTCTGAAGCAGTGGACCTGGGAAAATCTAGGTGCTTAGGAAATCTAGCTCATTGTAAAAGTCTGGTGTTGTTAAGCTCCAGATCAGCAGCTACATTCCTTTGAAGTTCAGCTCGTTTACATAGATGAAAATTCCATTCCTTGAACACAGTAGATCTTCCTTTTGCTTTCATTAAACTTTTTTCAGGTACAAACAATTGAGTCACAAGGGAGACCAGGCTTAATTCTGGGAACACAGTATAAATGATCAAATTTCAAGTTTTTGAAATCCAGAAAAAATATGTCATACTGTGGATGAGTTAGTGATATTTGTATCCAAGTGAAACATAATAGGGTCAAGCAGTGAGGAACACAGCAGTATTGAATGTATTTAGGAAGTATATGTTCAAACAAAAAGCAAACTTAGAAACACCGATGAAGAGTTTCAATTCCATAATGTCTTGGTTTACTTGGTTAGTTTAATTTCTGTGTTGTAGAAATAAAAATTGCAGTCATATTCTCCAAAGTTTAGGTTGAAAAAATCCTCTATAATCCAGTTACTCCCACTGTATCTCAGGAGTTTCAGAAGGAAAAATTTATTTAATCTAAAAGCTATTTAAAATCACCCTGCATCCAAGTGAGAGCTGCATTTTTGAGGTCCTCCAGTAATCAGTCTTCTTTGTATATTTCTGCAATTATCTGTTCCAAACACATTTCTATGGAATATTTAACATACCTAGCTAGAAAATTGTAGGAGTTAGACATAAAAAACAAAAGTGGATCTCTTCATTCTTTGGTTTGCATCTTAAGAATCTTGTATTAATGTAAACTATTTTGTCAAAGTCTGCAGAATAGCTTGTTTCTGTTTTTATTTATTTATTTTTGGAGAGAATTTTCAGTTTTCCATGAGAAAAGAGAATTTAAGGAGAAATTTTACTTTCCTTCCCCATAACTGCTTTTATTGGGGGGAGGAGAGAGAGAGAGAAGGAGACTCATTAATTTTCGTTACCTAATCAATTAATTCATTTATTTAATCCCACAAATGCATTGCACAGTTTATTCCTGATGTGCCTTGTTAGATGCTGGACTCTAATGATGAGCAAAAGTAGAGAAGAATCCTGTCTACATGGGGCTTATACTCTATAGGAGTGATAGAAGTCAAATGGGCAATCATTTCTTTGATGATGTTTGTTTTTTACATATATAGAGGTAAGAGAGACTAAGAAGAAGGAAAATTTGGAAAGAAGGAGTTAGAAAAAATAACCTGCTGTCCTACAGTTCCACTGTCTTAGTGTAGTGGGCAGAGGCTTAGACTGTTTTTACAGGTAGTCCTAGATTGGGTAATATTTTATGCATTAATCTTTATTAGTAGAGGCCTAAAGGAAAAACCTATTAAGGAATTATGACTGTTAAAAATCCTTTAAAATCTGTAAAATTTTCTATTAACCAGAAAATTGTGAGACTTAGTTTTGGTTTTATACAATAGTTTTCAAATAATTATCCATAGTGTGAGAATTTTAAAGTTAATAAAATTTGAATATAGTGACTATGGTGCTAATATTTCAGCACTGACAGATTTAGTGATGGAATGTGGATTAAATAAAAGAGCATAACAACTGTAAAATGATTTTCCCTAGTTAATGGAAACCAAGTGGTCTTGAAATAACTTTTTGTTGTTCAACTTCAGAAATTTTTGTTTTAGTTGATGAAACAACTGTATATTTTGAATGATGTATGAGCTGTATATTTTTCATTACATTTTAATTAGGATCAGAATTAAGATAAATGATATAGGAGTGTTTTACTTTTAGATGTGACACATTTTATTTTTTTTCAGCTTTTTATTTTTTAATTTATTTTCATTGAAGTATAGTTGATTGACTATGTTGTGTTAGTTTCAGGTATACAGCAGTCTATTCAGTCTTACACATACACATATATATGTATTATTTTTCAGTATAGGTTATCATAAGGTATTGAGTATACGTTCCTGTGCTATATAGCAGGTCCTTGTTGGTTATCTATTTTACATATACTAGTGTGTGTATGTTAATTCCAAGCTCCCATTTTATCCCTCCCATCCCTTATCCCCTTGGTAACCAAAAGTTTGTTTCCTATGTCTGTGAGTGTATTTCAGTTTTACAAGAGTTCCTTTGTATAATTTATTTTTTTTTAGATTCTACATATAAGCAATATTCTATGAGTTTTGTCTTTCTCTGACTTACTTTACTTATAATTTCTGGGTCCATCCATGTTGCTGTAAATAGCATTATTTTATTTTTTATGGCCAAGTAATATTCCGTTGTATATGTGCCACATAACCTTTATCCATTCATCTGTCAGCAGACGTGTAGGTTGCTTCCGTGTCTTGGCTATTGTAAATATTGTTGCTATGAACATTGAGATGCATGTATCTTTTCAAATTAGAGCTTTCTTTGGATATATGTTCAGGAGTTATTTTCCTGATCATATGGTAGCTCTAGTTTTAGCTTTTTAAGGAAGCTCCATACTTTTCTCCATAATGGCTATACCAAATTACGTTCCCAGCAACAGTGTTGAAAGGTTTCTTTTCCTCCACACCCAGCATTTTTTTTTTTTTTGGTAGACTTTTTGATGATGGCCATTCTGACTGGTATGAGGTACTACCTCGTAGTTTTGATTTGCCTTTCTTTGGTAATTAGTGATGTTGAGCATCTTTTCTTTTTCCTGTTGGCCATCTGTATGTTTTCTTTGGAGAAATGTCTATTTAGGTCTTCTGCCCATTTTTTGATTGAGTTGTTTGATTTTTTGGTGTTGAGCTGTTTCTATATTTTGGAAATTAAGCAGTTGTATCATTTGCCAATATTTTCTTCCCATTCTGTATGTTGGCTTTTCATTTTTGTTTATGGTTTCCCAAGATCCATCTTGGTTACAAAGTTGGTGATATTTTCCCTATATTTTTTTCCCTAAATATCTACTTTAATCAGCTATTTTTAATGTTTACATTAGAAAAAAGATTTAAATTCAATTGAACAAAAAGCAATGAATAAGGAAACATATAGCTAGTTATTTTTTAAAGTTAGTAAGGTTGATGAACTTCTAGGTAGATTCATCAAATTAGAGAGACAACTCACAATGAAATATATGAGATGTTTGCAACAAAACTGAACAATATTTTTATATACCAGCAATAACAATTTTTATATTTCAATTAACAAAAAAAATTCTTATATGCAACATAAGTTATTTAAAAGCCAACATCTTTATTTTCCACACATTAAAAGTATAATAATATAATTATTGTGACAAACTTCATGCCAAAGAAGTCAACAACTTAGATACAATAGACAAATTTATTGAAAGAAATAAATTAATATGCTGTCTCAAAAAGAAACAAAATCTGATTAGTTCAGTTCGTATCTACTAAAAATTTGAATTCTTAAAGAAAAACCTTCTGACCCCAATACCAGGCATAAACATTTAGGGAACAAAAAATAGAAACTTTTCTAGAAAATGGAAAAGATGGGAAATTATTTATTTTTTAATGATATCTAGCATATTTTGGATAAGAAAGGAATGCAGATATATCCCCATTATAAGAAAATTAAAAACATCAGTTTCCTCATGGACAGATACAAAATTTCTTAACAAAATATAATCAACTTGAAATTTGCAGTGTTTGTCTTACTGTGTTTATATAATGATTATGCCTGTTGAATTTTCTCTTCCCAACTCTAGGCAGTGAATCAAGATATTTTTCTAATCAGAAATTCTCTTCCTAAGAGAAATCTGGAGCCAGATGGGGAAAAAGATTTTTGTGGTTGCTTGTGTATGTGTATGTTTAACCCTGATACACTTATTTTGCTCTAACTTTTCTACTTTTTTTTTCCTTCACATTTATCTTACTGTAGTAACCTCCATAACATCTGAACACAAACTTAAAAAAAAATCCTTTCTCTGTAGTCATCAACTTCTTCATTTGTATGAACATGTCTATATAAAATTATATTCATTACAAATTATAGTATAACTTGAAATGAAAAATGGTTTAGAAAAACTTATACATTGACTTCTCAGGCAATCTTGATTCCAGCTTGTGCTTCTTCCAGCCAGTGTTTCTCATGATATACTCTGCATAGAAGTTAAATAAGCAGGGTGACAATATGCAGCCTTGATGTACTCCTTTTCCTATTTGGAACCAGTCTGTTGTTCCATGTCCAGTTCTAACTGTTGCTTCCTGACCTGCATATAGGTTTCTCAAGAGGCAGGTCAGGTGGTCTGGTATTCCCATCTCTTTCAGAATTTTCCACAGTTTATTGTGATCCACACAGTCAAAGGCTTTGGCATAGTCAATAAAGCAGAAATAGATGTTTTTTCTGGAACTCTTGCTTTTTTGATGATCCAGCAGATGTTGGGAATTTGATCTCTGGTTCCTCTGCCTTTTCTAAAACCAGCTTGAATATCTGGAAGGTCACGGTTGACGTACCGCTGAAGCCTGGCTTGGAGAATTTTGAGCATTACTTTACTAGCATGTGAGATGAGTGCAATTGTGCGGTAGTTTGAGCATTCTTTGGCATTGCCTTTCTTTGGGAGTGGAATGCAAACTGACCTTTTCCAGTCCTGTGGCCACTTCTGAGTTTTCCAAATTTGCTGGCATATTGAGTGCAGCACTTCACAGCATCATCTTTCAGGATTTGAAATAGCTTAACTGGAATTCCATCACCTCCACTAGCTTTGTTTGTAGTGATGCTTTCTAAGGCCCACTTGACTTCACATTCCAGGATGTCTGGCTCTAGGTGAGTGATCACACCATCGTGATTATCTGGGTCATGAAGCTCTTTTTTGTACAGTTATTCTGTGTATTCTTGCCACCTCTTCATAATATCTTCTGCTTCTGTTAGGTCCATACCATTTCTGTCCTTTACCGAGCCCACCTTTGCATAAAATGTTCCCTTGATATCTCTAATTTTCTTGAAGAGATCTCTAGTCTTTCGTATTGCATTGTTTTCCTCTATTTTTTACATTTATCGTTGAGGAAGGCTTTCTTATCTCTTCTTGCTATTCTTTGGAACTCTGCATTCAGATGCTTATATCTTTCCTTTTCTCCTTGGCGTTTCACTTCTCTTCTTTTCACAGCTATTTGTAAGGCCTCCCCAAAAACCATTTTGCTTTTTTGCATTTCTTTTCCATGGAGATGTTCTTGAACCCTGTCTCCTGTACAATGTCAAGAACCTCTGTCCATAATTCATCAGGAACTCTATCAGATCTAGTCCCTTATCTATTCCTCACTTCCACTGTATGGGATTTGATTTAGGTCATACCTGAATGGTCTAGTGGTTTTCCCTACTTTCTTCAATTTAAGTCTGAATTTGGTAATAAGGAGTTCATGATCTGAGCCACACTTAGCTCCCGGTCTTGTTTTTGCTGACTGTATAGAGCTTCTCCATCTTTGGCTGCAAAGAATATAATCAATCTGATTTCGGTGTTGACCATCTGGTGATGTCCATGTGTAGAGTCTTCTCTTGTGTTGTTGGAAGAGGGTGTTTGCTATGACCAGTGCGTTCTCTTGGCAAAACTCTGTTAGCCTTTGCCCTGCTTCATTCCTTACTCCAAGGCCCAATTTGCCTGTTACTCCAGGTGTTTCTTGACTTCCTACTTTTGCATTCCAGTCCCCTATAATGAAAAGGACATCTTTTTTGGGTGTTAGTTCTAAAAGGTCTTGTAGGTCTTCATAGAACTGTTCAAATTCAGGTTCTTCAGTGTTACGGGTTGGGGCATAGACTTGGATTACTGTGATATTGAATGGTTTGCTTTGGAAACGAATAGAGATCATTCTGTCGTGTTGATATTGCATCCAATTACTGCATTTCAGACTCTTTTGTTGACCATGATGGGTACTCCATTTCTTCTAAGGGATTCCTGCCCACAGTAGTAGATATAATGGTCATCTGAGTTAAAATCACCCATTCCAGTCCATTTTAGTTCACTGACTCCTAGAATGTTGACATTCACTCTTGTCATCTCTTGTCTGACCAATTCCAATTTGCCTTGATTCATGGACCTGACATTCCAGGTTCCTATGCAATATTGCTCTTTACAGCATCGGACCTTGCTTCTATCACCAGTCACATCCACAGCTGGGTATTGTTTTTGCTTTGGCTCCATCCCTTCATTCTTTCTGGAGTTATTTCTCCACTGATCTCCAGTAGCATATTGGGCATCTCCCAACCTGGTGAGTTCCTCTTTCAGTATCCTATCATTTTACCTTTTCATACTGTTCATGGGGTTCTCATGGCAAGAATACTGAAGTGGTTTGCCATTCCCTTCTCCAGTGGACCACATTCTGTCAGAGAAATATCAATAACCTCAGATATGCAGATGACACCACCCTTACGGCAGAAAGTGAAGAGGCACTAAAAAGCCTCTTGATGAAAGTGAAAGAGGAGAGTGAAAAAGTTGGCTTAATGCTCAACATTCAGAAAACGAAGATCATGGCATTTTGTCCCATCATTTCATGGCAAATAGATGGGGAAACAGTGGAAACAGTGTCAGACTTTATTTTTTTGGGCTCCAAAATCACTGCAGATGGTGACTGCAGCCATGAAATTAAAAGATGTTTACTCCTTGGAAGGAAAATTATGACCAACCTAGATAGCATATTCAAAAGCAGAGACATTACTTTGCCAACAAAGGTTGGTCTTGTCAAGGCTATGGTTTTTCCTGTCGTCATGTATGGATGTGAGAGTTGGACTGTGAAGAAAGCTGAGCACTGAAGAATTGATGCTTTTGAACTGTGGTGTTGGCGAAGCCTCTTGAGAGTCCCTTGGACTGCAAGGAGATCCAACCAGTCCATTCTGAAGGAGATTAGTCCTGGATGTTCATTGCAAGGACTGATGCTGAAACTAAAACTCCAGTACTTTGGCCACCTCATGCGAAGAGTTGACTCATTGGAAAAGAGCCTAATGCTGGGAGGAATTGGGGGCAGGAGGAGAAGGGGACAACAGAGGATGAGATGGTGGATGGCATCACTCACTCGATGGACATGAGTTTGGGTAAACTCTGGGAATTGGTGATGGACAAGAAGGCCTGGCATGCTGTGATTCACGGAGTCGCAAAGAGTCGGACATGATTGAATTACTGATCTGAACTGAACTGATACATTGACTTAAATTCCTTCCTTTCATGGTAGTAAGAATAATCTGTGATAGTACACCTTAAGGAAAAACCCTGTCATAGAAATAGAGTGTTTATCACTTGATGCTCTGATGTATTACATTTTTATATTATAATAAAACAAAGGTCCTGGAATTTTATTTCACAGTACTTTACGTTCAGGACACTCTGTATTTCTAGATGAACAATTCTTAAATGTATATGAAGCTTTGATTTCATCTATTATAATTTCATTAATTTAAAAAATTTACCAGAAAAATATTATATGATTTAGCACAATTATAAGCTACCCTAAATCCTAGTAAAATTATACTGCCTGTACTTTAGAAGATATATACTTTTATTCTCTAGGTTCAGTTCAGTTTAGTTCAGTCTCTCAGTTGTGTCCGACTCTTTGCGACCCCATCAATCGCAGCACGCCAGGCCTCCCTGTCCATCAGCAACTCCCGGAGTTCTCCCAAACTCATGTCCATCAAGTCGGTGATGCCATCAAGCCATCTCATGCTCTGTCTTCCCCTTCTCCTCCTGCCCCCAATCCCTCCCAGCATCGGGGTCTTTTCCAATGAGTCAACACTTCACATGAGGTGGCCAAAGTACTGGAGTTTCAGCCTCAGCATCAATCCTTCCAAAGAACACCCAGGGCCGATTTCCTTTAGAATGGACTGGTTGGATCTCCTTGCAGTCCAAGGGCCTCTCAAGAGTGTTCTCCAACACCACAGTTCAAAAGCATCAATTCTTCAGCACTCAGCTTTCTTCACAGTCCAACTCTCACATCCATACCTGACCACTGGAAAAACCATAGCATTGAATAAGTAAGTCATAGCAAATAAAAACTTTGTAGTGATTCTGTTTTTTCCCATCAGAATGCTTTTTTTAATCTTGGTCAGAATGTTCAAAAGCATCTGAGGCAGAGTTCATTAAAAACATTTTTGTAAATGCTTGTCATTTTGAAGCAGTACAGAAAGTTTAAATTAGAATAAATTTTGTCAGAATTTATAGCTATAACTCACATAAGACTGTTTATCCATTTCCCCTTTTTGTTTAGCAGTGCTATTAATGGTTTCGAAAAATAACATATTCTCTATCATAATGTTATCTTATGTTTTAGTAGATTTTCTGATGGCGTGAAATGACAAAATAAAGAGTACAATTATCCTATCTTGTGTATCTCTCTCTGCTATTTATTAAGATTAATATTGTAAATATCATCATTGAGCTCTCAGTTGATTTTTGTGGTACAGAGTAAAGTTCAACCATAAGCGTCTTAGAGCAGAAAATTTTTGATTCATATTTCGAAAATAGTCTTCTAGTGAGCTACTGATAAAGAGTTGACTGTATCCATTCCTTTATATGCATTGTTTAAAATATTTATAGAATTAATTCATGTTATGGGACAATCTTGCTAAGACCCATATATGTTATTGCGATTAAAAATACAAGCAGGGTTGGGGTGGAATGCACTCTTAGAAAATTTTCATTCATGAGCACTTTATGGTAGTTAAGAATGTAACTGACAAACTGCTAAATCAAAAGTTGCATTTGATAGACATCTAGGTCAGAATTGATGGAATGCCTTGTCATCATGAAGAATTTAACAAATTACTTTTATCAGTTTTAGTCATCTTTGATCAAAGTGAAAGAAAAAGAGAGATGACTCTTGTGAATTTTATCTTGCAGGATAAAAGCTTTGAGCACATCTTTAAATTATAAGTCATGAAATTGTAGAATCCCAGAGGTAGACAGGATTGTATATATCATTTGATCCTCTCTCTGCTTACAAATCAGAAATGTGAGAGCCCAAGGGTTAAGGGATTTTCAAACCATACATAGCTTGTGAGAAAAAGAGCAAAGACTTAAATCTCTGCTATGTTTAGATATAGATATAAACAATATGACAGGATATATGATCATTAAATTTTTTACTTTAAGGATAGATAGTTAATTATATCCATAAAACAAATAGCAAAATTGCATTCATAGATTATTTGTTAATTCACTGTTTAGTTCTTGTTAATCACTGCCAGTTGATTATATAAGTCCAAATTATTTGGACTAGAAAACATTGTTTCCTATGTTATTTATCAGTGTTTTTCTTTATAATAATCATAGGCATGAATCATGGAATAATAAGGCAAGAAGAAATTCTAAAGTCAAGATTCTATGATATTTATATTGATTCAATATAAAACTATGCTTAAACCATCTGCAGTTGTTTTATTTCTTTTAGAGATGATTCATGTTCAGAGATGATAAGTGAAAATTTTATTGGCAATGTAGCTCAGTGTTTTAATTTCTTTAATGATTTTCTCCCTATATTTAGTAGCGCAATATCATTATAGCAAAATGAATATCATTATTTAAATCTTTAATAGTGAAATGTTATTATCATACATAATTGGCAGAGGAATTTAAAAGTGAATCCAGAAAGTTTGTTACCAAAATAGTAGCAGACAGTCCTTTAGCAAAAATGTAATTTCTGACATATGGAAAATTACCCAAATTATGGGGTGTTATATCATGTTTGTCCTAATTTTATGCAATTAAATTTTAATTTTACAAATAAAGATAGAGTGCATAATCCTTATCTTTGATTGATAGATTCTAAAAGCAGAAAATTAGTAGATAGTAATTTGATATCTTAGGTTGATAATCTACCAGAGGCATAATAAGAGAAATAAAGGAGAATGGTTAATCCACTGTGAATAACAGCAGAAGAAAGATATTTCTATCCTACTTAAAGTACGTATTAGGGCAAATAGTATATAATCTAAAACAATGAAATGTAGAGACGTTACTTGATTACATCTTTTAATCAAGAGAAGGATAGGGGTTTACATTACTTTTTACACTTGAATGTAAAACCAACCAATGAGTAGCTCTATGGCAGAAAGTAAGAAACTGAAAAATCATCATTGGTATTGCAACTTTTTGTCTGGTTCCCTAGAGCTAATAGCACCTGGTTTAGCAACATACCTGGAAAACGCTTGTGCGGAACCAGGAATCTGCATTGCTTTATTCAGAGAACAGAGTCTGTATTGGAGATCTCTGATAGGAATTGGAATTTCTTTGACTCAGTTTTTGTTGCCTGGGAGACATGACTCAGCTGCCCCATAGCCCCATTTTTAAGTAAGATCTAAACAGGACTTTTCAGTTTGATTTAAAAGAAGGGACTATTTTGTGGTTTCAGTTCAGTTCAGTTGCTCAGCGCTGTCTGACTCGTGGTGACCTCATGGACTGCAGCATGCCAGGCTTCCCTGTCCCTATAATTTTGGCCAAAAATTGACACAGAAAAACTGACAAACCTATACAGGTAGGTATTGTTACAACTTAATTATAGAGTATAAAATGAATGCTCAGTAGCGTTTCCTGCATGACTAATTGGGCATCTGTTTCTGCATTTTTGTGGAGTTATTCCTGAATCAGTAACCAGTGTAAAGTGCCTTGTGAAAATCCTCTAACCTTCATTTCCTGAGCTCACGTATAATGATGGTGATTGAGCATAATGACTTAACTTTATATTTGCATAGTATTTAACAGTTTTCAAAGTGTTTAAACATACTTTTTAATTCTTCAAATGAGCTAGTAGGTAGCATAGATTGACATGAGTCTACTATTTCTAAACTTATTCAGTGGAAGAACTAGCATAAAATTCTATGCATTTTTGCATGTACTTCAGTGTTCTTTTGGTCTCACAGTGTTGCCTCACCAAACCCTCTACACTGAAAAATAACAATATTTATTTTTGTCTTTTGGAATTATTTCCAGAGATAATCTTTCTATGTTCGATCACTTCAGTCGGTTAAGTCACTCAGTCGTGTCCGACTCTTCGTGACCCCATGGACTGCAGCATGCTAGGCTTCCCTGTCCATCACCAACTCCCTGAACTTGCTCAAACTCATGTCCATCTTGTTGGTGATGCCATCCAACTGTCTCATCCTCTGTCGTCCTGCCTTCAGTCTTCTGCTCCTGCCTTCAATCTTTCCCAGTGTCGGGGTATTTTCTAAAGAGTCAGTTCTTTACATCAGGAGTCCAAAGTACTGGAGCTTCAGCTTCAGCATCAGTCCTTCCAATGAATACTCAGGGTTGATTTCCTTTAATATTGACTGGTTTGATCTCCTTGCAGTCCAAGGGACTCTCAAGAGTTTTCAAGACCACAGATCAAAAGCGTCAGTTCTTCAGCACTTGGCTTGCTTTATTTTCCAACTCTCACATCCATACATGACTACTGGAAAAATCATAGCTTTGACCATATGGACCTTTGTCGGCAGAGTAATGTCTCTGCTTTTTAATATGCTGCTAGGTTTGTCATAGCTTTTCTTCCAAGGAGCAAGCATCTTTTAATTTCATGGCTTCAGTCACCATCTACAGTGATTCTGGAGCCCAAGAAAATAGTCTGTCACTGTTTCCATTGTTTCCCCATCTATTTGCTATGAAGTGAAGGGACCAGATGCCATAATCTTTTGATTGATCTACATAAATTTTATTAATAAATGAATATTAATGGCCTTAATGCTTTTAAAAATGCTCTTCTTCCCTATGTGCAATGTTCTTCTGTCCACATTTTGTTGAATTTCCACCCATAACTCCAGTAATGTATTAAGTACCAGTTCCTCCACATCCTTGGCAGATCTAAACTTCTTTCTTCTCATACCTTTCTCTAATCCATTCATCTTCCTATAATATTTTGTTTTAAAATCAGCCCCTTTATAGTTGCTGAGGTTAAAGAAATTTTAATAGTAGCAGAACTAAAATTAATGGGAATAGAAAATAAGTGAAAATTTGTATATTTCCTGAAGTTTAGTGAGACTTTGAAAATTCATTTTGCTTTGTTTTAGATAATACAAACATCAAGGGGGCATTTTATTCTAGTCTGGTCCTCCAACCAGCTATTTAGGTTATTTTGATTATATTGTTCTCATAGTATACATTAGAATATAAATTTCATGAAGGCAAGGATCTCTCTTGTTGGCCGTTATGCACTCTGTAACCTAGTGTAGTTCTTGATATATAGTAGGTAAAGAAATAAATGATTGCCTTTTGTTTTTATCCTGCTCTCTTCACCTTTATTCCTCAGCCATTTTTTTTTTTTTTTTAGCATTGAAGTGCTTGTCTCCAAGGACCATATTTACTTTACTTCATCTTTTTCTGTTGGTCACAATGATTCTTCTGTTCTACCTCTGTTGTACGCTTCATATTCGTTTCTATTTAACAACCCTTTCTATTATAACAAGATGAGAGAGAGAATGGGCTAATTACATTTCAGTGTCCTAATTTTATTCAGAGCAGTAATGTATCCAGATAAAAGACTGCAAGCCTGGTAGTTCTTTTGAGCAGGTGTGAAACCATCGTCTACATCAAAATGGACATCATTTTGTGGGACATGTAGGAGAGATTGCTTAAAGGGGAGACAGGCGGAAGATGCTCTTTGCCCCTTTCACTTCATCTTCTCACCCCAACCCTACCCTGAAGATCTAGTAGTCATTTTTCTTCCTGGAGCTCCATGTAACTTTGAGGTTAAAATTTATGTTCCATGTGTGCTGGGAGAGGAGGATGGAAAGGAGCTAGGCTTCTCACTAGTGCTGGGCCAGTACTCTCATTAGATATTGTTGATTTCTGTTTTTCTGTATGTGTGTGAAAAAGAGATAAAACTCATTTTTCTTTTGGGTTTTCAATTATGTGCACTTGAATTTTATCTTCAATTTGAACTCACTGTGAATTTAATTATTTTCAGCAAAAATATAACCATTTTGTTATTGGTGTGAGTGAATTTCTTTTGGAAACTAGAAAATGGTAGCTGAGCACCGAAGAACTGATGCTTTTGAACTGTGATGTTGGAGAAGACTCTTGTAAGTCCCTTAAGAAGATTCAACCAATCCATTCTGAAGGAGATCAGTCCCGGGATTTCTTTGGAAGGAATGATGCTAAAGCTGAAACTCCAGTACTTTGGCCACCTGATGCGAAGAGTTGACTCATTGGAAAAGACCCTGATGCTGGGAGGGATTGGGGGCAGGAGGAGAAGGGGACGACAGAGGATGAAATGGCTGGATGGCATCACCAACTCGATAGACATGAGTTTGAGTGAACTCCGGGAGTTGGTGATGGACAGGGAGGCCTGGTGTGCTGCAATTCATGGGGTCGCAAAGAGTCGGAGACGACTAAGCGACTGAACTGAACTGAACTGAACTGAAGAAGTAAAATAAAATTCACTTTGCTTTTTGATCATTGTGAATGGAATGGAATGAATACTAAAGATTGGGCTTATCACTGAACAATTTTTTCTTAAAATTCTACCTTCCTAGAGTATGTGACGTTTTTCTTTATGAAACTGGCTTTAAATGCTGCAGTGTATACTTTAAAATGATAGCTATTTCGATGTTAATGTTAGAAATGCTGCTGCTGCTGCTGCTGCTAAGTCGCTTCAGTCGTGTCTGACTCTCTGCGACCCCACAGAGAGCAGCCCACCAGGCTCTGCCATCCCTGGGATTCTCCAGGCCTGAACACTGGAGTAGGTTGCCATTTCCTTCTCCAATGCATGAAAGTGAAAAGTGAAAGTGAAGTCGCTCAGTCGTGTCTGACTCTTAGCGACCCCATGGACTGCAGCCTACCAGGCTCCTCTGTCCCTGGGATTTTCCAGGCAAGAGTTCTGGAGTGGGATGCCATTCAGCTAAAATCTTACTGTTGAATTACAAATGCATGATCGAAAGTATAGTCTTACTTCCTTCAATCATGGAGTTTTGTGCGGTTTTGTAAAATGGTAAGTGGAAAGTGTTGCTTCTGAAAAGAAATTAAAAGTGAGATTGAAGCTCAAATCATAAAAAGAAATCATATTAAAGAAATATGGTTGTTGACTTTATGAAAACAGTGATGATACACATTCTATTAATGCACAAAACATAGATCTTTCTGAACATTTCTCAAAGCCAACTTAAAACTGTTCCTCTTAATGTATATACCTACTATTTCTCATAATGATTTAGGGAAAAGTTGTCTTTAATTCATTAATCCTTAGGCCTAAAAATGCAGCAATGGAGCAGAGAAATAGATTTTCAAACCAAATTATCTCTGAATTTTCACCAGTATCTCTAACATTTACAATTTTTCCTTTTTTTTTTTTATGTTCCTTATTATGTTGGTAGAAAACAGTTCAAAATAAATGTTGTATTTATTTCTGGAGGTTATCTTTTTGGCTAAATTGTGAGATAGAAAGATTGATACTCTGCTTTTATTTCATCCTTAAAATTTTGAGGATCCCCAGTAGAACTTTTTAAGATGTATGGTCTAAATAAAATTAAATGACTATAAGATAAATATATGCTGAAAGGTTAATTTTATTTAATGTTTGGAGCTAATATACCAAATATTTTACAAAAAGTATAATTAAACTATGATGTAAGATAATGCTCTAATACTTTTCATTATTTAAATTTCCATAGGCATTTACTCTTAAATGGAGATACATTTTCCCTGAAGTTATCTAGCTAACAAACTCTCTGGTAAGAGGGATATTAGCTGTCAATCTATTCACTATTTTTTAAAAATACTTGACAGTTAATAATTGTTCCGTGTATAACATTATAAATTACACAACCATCATTATTCCCTCTTGCAATAGTAAACGTGCAGTTAACATTTTAAATGAATGATAGAATTTCAACATATAATGCACATGGGAAATTTTACTTAAAGATATTTCTGGAATGGTTGCCTGTATTTGAGAATGATTGTTCAGATATTGATAACAAATCTTAACAATCAGTTTTCAATTTATTACCTCGCAGATCCAGATTTACCCTTTAACACATGCTGGGCAAAGGAACTGAATGAAATTCCTCTAAGCCTCTCTGCTTTACGGTGTGTGTGATGTTGAACTTTCTCAGTAGAGGGCACTGAAGAGACATTGCAGGATCAAGGGGCTGTCCTGCTGTTTCTGGCTGCTGGGCAGTGGGGTCAGCAGGTGCTTGGAAAGACATCTGGGTACACTGCTGCAGCCATCCACCCAGAACGCAGCCTTAGCTCTAGTCTGTCCTGGCGATAGCTCCAGAGCTATGACTTTTCCATAGCTCTCTCAACATGATACCACATACTCAAGGCTTCCTGCCCACATTGGCACCCCTGTCCCTGTTTGCATGTAAGCTACCCCGGGTTTGTTTCCCATAGTCTCTCTGCCATGGCCCTCTCGACATGGACACTCTGTGCTCCAGGCCCCCTGCCATGCCAGGGCACCTGTTTCCTCTGCACGTCCATGTGCCCAGTCCCCTGCCTGCATTCCCTCCGCATGTCTACATGCTGGCTCTTGTCAGAGGCTCACCTCACAGATACTGTGCTCCAAGCCGTCTGCTGCTCCTATTCCCTCTGCATGCTCACATACCTGACTGTGCTCACCTGTGTCCCACTTGTACCTCCCCTTGGCCCTCCTCCACTCCAGAGGGCTGCTTCATTCTCACCCACCAACTCCCAACAAACTCTGCACTGGGATAATCAGAAAATCCCTTGTCATCCTTTCCCCAGGAGGTTTGAAATCCAGTGTAGGGAAGGAAGTCTTCTTTTCCTAGTTTGGGTACTCTCTCTTTGCCCTAGGCAAGATTTAGAATTTTCTTATACAATGGAGTCATTCCTTTATCATAGTTAATAATTATTTACATTCAACCTTCTCTGTTTAAATCACTGTGTGCTTTCAAACACTCTTGATTGGCCTAGAATTTATACAGCATGCTTTACTTTTACTATAATTGTGATGCTGACAGGACCTGATGGTAACATCCATGATCATAAGTACCAGAAATAATGCCAACATTCAGTATGTTCACTTTTCCAAAAGTGGATAACAGTATTTGCCACAAAACCAAACCTCAAACTGAACTTTAGGGCACTCCTACTGACAGCATTTAACTTTAAAATTTATACATCTGGCCCACATTTCTGTTCTGAACTCCAACTTGTATATCCAAGTGCTTATTAAACATTTGTACTTGGATGGTTGACAGACCCTCCCCCACATCTCAAACCCAAAGCAAAACAAGTGAAAAGAAAAAAAAAAGCAAAAAAAAAAAAGCAAAAAAAAAGAAAAAAAAAGCTTGTTGAAGACCTACTGTCTAATCTGTCTTACCCTCACGTCCTACCTCATCACCTTTACCTGTTCTCTCCATCTCAGTGATAGCAGTTTCATTTTCATTTTGTGTTTCTTATACTAGAACCTTCCTCCTTGATTCTTCTGATGCTCTCAATCCCAAATACAGTTCGTGAACAAGTCCTGTAGGTTCCATCTTCAAATGTATCCAATTTTCAACAGCTTTTTATCTCATCTAAAGGTAACTTTTCAGAGAAGGCAATGGCACCCCACTCTAGTACTCTTGCCTGGAAAATCCCATGGACGGAGGCACCTGGTAGGCTGCAGTCCATGGGGTCGCTAAGAGTCGGACACGACTGAGCGACTTTGCTTTCACTTTTCACTTTCATGCATTGGAGAAGGATACAGCAACCCACTCCAGTGTTCAGGCCTGGAGAATCCCAGGGACGGGGGAGCCTGGTGGGCTGCCGTCTATGGGGTCGCACAGAGTCGGACACGACTGAAGTGACTTACAGTACAGTTACAGTAAAGGTAACATTTGGTTCAAGCTACTGTCCTAACTGGATCTTTGCAGACATTTCCCAACTAGTGGTCTTGCTGCTTTTCTTACCTATAGTCTACTCTCACGTTACTCCTCTGTTCAAAATCTCCAGTAGCTTCTAGTGTTAACTAGATTAAAAACAAAGACCTTTTCATGGCCTACAAGGACTTGGTAGACCTGGCTCTCCTCTGCCTCTGTGATCTCACCTCCTTCTCTCTCCCTTGCTCACTGTGCTTTAGGCCAACTGTTCCTTGAACTTCCCGTGTAAGCTCCATCCTGTAGTTCCTCCTCCAAAGAGCCACATGGCTCACTTCTTCATCTCTTTCAAGACTCACAGTCCCCTATATCTCATTTTATTTTGAGATATTTTTTCATGGTGATTACTTAATATTTACAATTTATTTGTCTGCTATTCCTGGAAGGTTAACCTCATAAGGGCAACACCGTGTTGAGGTAGTTCACTGCCATATCCTCAGCATTGAAAATTGTGCATGGTGTGTGTAAATGTTCAATGAATATTTGTTGAATGAATGAATGAATGAATTGGTGGCCTATAATATTTCATTCAAGTATTGATCTTATGGAGTATCAAATCCCCATTTACAGACAGAAAATTGGAGCAGAGAACGTTTTAATTATTTTTCCATGGCAATAACAAACAGCTGTTAACATTAAATCAGTTCAGCTCAGTCACTCAGTCATGTCCAACTCTTCGCGACCCCATGGACTGCAGCACGCCAGGCTTCCTTGTCCATCACCAGCTCCCGCAGCTTGCTCAAACTCTTGTCCATCGAGTTGATGATGCCATCCAACAATCTCATCCTCTGTCTTCCCCTTCTCTTCCTGCCTTCAGTCTTTCCTAGCATCAGGGTCTTTTCCAAGGAGTCTGTTCTTCGCATCAGATGACCAAAGTATTGGAGTTTCAGCTTCAGCATCAGTCCTTGCAGTGAATATTCAGGACTGATTTCCTTTAGGATTGACTGGTTTGACCTCCTTGCAGTCCAGGGGACTCTCAAGAGTCTTCTCCAACACCACAGTTCAAAAGCATCAATTCTTCGGCGCTCAGCCTTCTTCACAGTCCAACTCTCACATCCATACATAACTACTGGAAAAACCATAGCCTTGACTAGATGGACCTTTGTTGGCAAAGTCATGTCTCTGCTTTTTAATATACTGTCTAGGTTGGTCAAAACTTTCCTTCCAAGGAGCATGTGTCTTTTAATTTCATGGCTGCAGTTACCATTTGCAGTGATTTTGGAGCCCCCCAAAATAAAGTCAGCCACTGTTTCCACTGTTTCTCCATCTATTTGCCATGAGGTGATGGGACCGGATGTCATGATCTTAGTTTTCTGAATGTTGAGCTTTAAGCCAACTTTTTCACTCTCCTATGGTGTACCCAAATATAAAGTATAGATATTCACATACAAAGTTATATACCTTTGTGCATTGATAGAGTAAAAGATATCATTAAATGTCATGATAAACTCTGGATAGACTGTATGTATGGCTCCAGTATTCCATAGACTAACAAACTGAGGAGAGCTGAGGAGAACTGATATATTGTTTGTAGAATCTACTCTAATCCAATTAGAAAAAAGCAATTGGAATTTAAACCATTTCCACTTCCTCACACTTGTTATATTCTGTTTACTTCCTCTTATACCACTGTAATGCTCCCATAATCTAAATTTCAATTTGCTTCACTTTCCTGGGCTACAATACATCCAAAGTGGTAGACCTGAATTTCTGAAATTTGGATTTCTGAGCAGATAGGTGCATTCCCATTTAGATTTCTATTACCCTTATTATCCACCTTTGCCTGTCGTTTTGTTTTCAATTACCTAAAATATACTAAGCTAAGAAAACCAACTTAGAGTTGGAGCCAACTTAGAACAGAGGTATCTAATATTAGCAAGTAGTACTATACTATGAATAAATGACTAGATGTAAATAATATCTGTCTTGCCTACATATTTTTTAATCTCTTAAAATGCAAACATAAAGATTTTTAGAAAGTACAACTTATTTGAGGGGAATTGTCCTTCTTGGTTTAATTCTTTTGGATAGAGTAACCATATAATATTGCTTGTCTAAGAGGCCTATGAGAGTGAAAGGGACTCTGTAATAATAATGCTCAGACAAAAGGCATAAAATAAGACTGTCCTAGTCAAACTGGGACATTTGGTTATCCTACTTATATGTCCTATATTTGTCCCTAGTTACATCTCATGACGTTTTGGCCTGAAATTCAGTAAACTGAGTAATATAAACATATAATATTTATTGACATTTAAATATACACAAAAGCTTTATTTTAAAATCCTTGCCATGGGATTTAACACATCTCTTGCTTTTATGGAATTTTAGTGTGTCTCTGTATATAAAATGATTAATTTCTTGTTTTGTAAAAATCCAAGATCCAGGAGTTAGGGCAGCATGTTTAAATTGACCACTTATCACTTATATGCTACACAAATGACTAACATTTTATAGGAAACTATATGTTGGTCTTTATTTCATTCTTGGGGTAGAAGTCACTGATTAATTTCTAGTATTAATATTTGTGCCCAATTTTTCTTTTTGAAAATATAACAGATTATTATATTTATAGTTAGGTCTTCTGAGAGTCAAGATTGAGAAAATATTAGCAAGATTTAATAAAGAAGCTTTGAATATGAGAGGAAAGAGATGTGTTAATATTTATGCAAAAACTATAATATTTTGTTCATTTTTAGCTATGTGATCTTAAGAATAATATCTTTTTATAAGCTAATAATGATAGCTAAAATAAATGAAAATATTTCACAAGAAATTGAAGAATTTTTGAATGACTTTTTTTTTTTTGAGGCATTTTTGTTTTGTTTTCCATATGGAATACTTTAGGTCTATATTTAGTTTGGATTTAATGTAAAATATTTTTCAATTAGAAGTGAGGCAGTAGTTTTGATTTTCTTTTCCACTGCTGTTGTAGAATAAGATTTTCTTTCTATACCTTTTTTTTTCCTGGGGCATTATAGCTACATGTTCCCCATAATTGAAGTAAGTGTGCATATTTGTTAATGGTTTGCACGTCTATATGGCAAATGAGATCCTTTTCCTAGGGAGAATGCTTCCCATTGTCAAAAGCTCTAACTTTTTTTCAGCTGTCTCTGTTCACATTCTCCTGTTCATTCTATTATCAGCTACCTGTATGGGCAAAACAAGTCTGAGCCTAATGTTCCTGTAAAGATTGGTCACCAAGGGACAGCAGAGAATGTGCTTTATCTCAAAAGACAAATGTGTTAATCCTACTCTATTGAGAAGGAGAAAGATAAATCTGACAGAACAAAAAAATGCCAAATGACTCATTTTGTTTCTGTAGGGTTAAAAGATCTTTAGAATTCTCTTTTTCTTTCAAAATAAGATAAAGGAATCCTGCCACCTCTAAAAGTGTTGTTAGACACCAGCTGCACTGAATACAAATTTAAATATGTCCATAGAGAATAGACTTATGGACATAGGGAGAGGGGAGGAAAGGGTGAGATGTATGGAAAGAGTAACATGGAAATTTACATTACTATATGTAAAATAGATAGCCAACAGGAATTTGCTGTATGGCTCAGGAAGCTCAGAGACTCTGTATCAGTCTAAAGGGGGCGGAATGGGGTGGGAAATGGGAGGGAGGCAAAAAGGAAGGGATATAATGTATACCGATGGCTGATTAATGTTGAGGTTTGACAGAAAACAACAAAATCCTGTAAAGCAATTATCTGTCAATTAAAAAATAAATACATAAAAAACTCTAAAGCTTTTTATAGCAAAGGAAGCAAAGTGAAAAGATAACCTAAGGAATGGGAGAAAATGTTTGCAAACCATGTATCTGGTAAGCCATTAATCTCCAAAATATCTAAGGAACTGCTATGACTCAATAGCACAAAAAATAATAACCCTGTTAAAAATGTGCTGAGGACTAGAATAGACAATGTTACTCAAAGAAGGCATATAAGTGACCAACAGGTGTATGAAAAAAAAAAAAAAAAAGGTCTGTGTTACTAATCATCAAGGAACTGCAAATCAAAACCACAATGAGATACTCTCTTACACCTATCAGGATGTATCTAATAAAGGATGGCCTTTATCAAAAAAAAGCAAAGGACCAGTGTTGGGAAGATGTGGAGAATTGGAACACTTGCACGCTGTCACTAGGAATGCAAAATGGTGTAGCTGCCTAGGAAAACAATATGCAGGTTCCTCAAAAAACTGAAAATGGAGCTACCATATGACCTAGCAATGCTACTTCACTTTTTTATCCCCAATTAAAATAAGAATCCTGAAGAGGTTTTAGTACCTTAAAGAAGGAAATTCTGCAATATGGGACAATGTGGACAAACCCTGAGGGCATTATACTAGGTGAAATAAGTCAGTCACAGAATGATAAGTACTGTATATTCTCATTTATATGAGGTATCTGAAGTAGTCAAATTCATAAAATCAGAGTGGAATCGTGGTTCCCAGGGACTAGGAGGAGAGGAAATGGGGAGTTACTAATCAATGGCATGAAGTTTCGATGAGCAAGATAAATAAGCTCTGTGTTGTGCTGTGCTCAGTCGCTCATTCGTGTCCAACTCTTTTCGACCCCGTGACTGTAGCCCTCCAGGTCCTCTGCCCATGGGGATTCTCCAGGCAAGAATACTGGAGTGGGTTGCCATGCCCTCCTCTAGGGAATCTTCCCAACCTAGGAATCCAACCCACAGGTCTCCCACATTGCAGACAAATTGGCCTGGCGTGCTGCGATTCATGGGGTCGCAAAGAGTCGGACACGACTGAGCAACTGAACTGAAAAATTATTGAGAGAGTAGATCTTATGTTGTGTTATTACCACAATAAGATAAAATTTTAAAAATAACCCTGAAAAATTGAAAGTGGAAACTTTTCCCCCTCATTGTTTCAAACTCAAGGACATTCAGCTGGAGTGGTTTTTTTTCATGGTCTACTAGTCTGTACTCAGCTATGCATTTTTAGTTTCAATTATGCTTTCCAAAATTGTAGCCACCTATATTAGTTAAGCATTTAATTCATTTAATAGTAAAATCAGCAAAAAAAAGCAGTGGTTAAAAGTTGTTGCTAAGTGATCTGGAATTCTTAATAGAAGTTCTAGAAAGATAAAAGGCTCAGAATGCTATGTAAATTAGAAGGAAAAAAGAGCATAATTTCCATTTCTTCAAAAAAGAGATTTACCTTGTTCTTTCTTAATTAGAGGGCAGATGTCTTCTATTTTTATCATTTCCCCACTGGTGGTTGTGGCAGAATAACTGCCTCTCCAAAGATGTCTATATCCTAATCTTCTGAACCTGTGAAATGGTGTATTCATCTGTTAAAACTGCCATAGCAAAGTACCACAAACTAGATGCTTTAAAACAACAGAAATTTATTTTCTCATTGCTCTGGAGGCAAGAAGTTCCCATAAAGGTGTCAGCAGGGGACATGCTCCCTTTGAAACCTGTAGAGGAAAATCCAGTATTGCTCCTCCAGCTTCTGGGGTTTGCTGGAAATCCTTGACATTCTTTGGCTAATAGATATATCTCTCCAATCTACATGGCCACATGGCCATCTTCTCTCTGTGTCTCCTCTTATTATAAAAGCATAAGTCATAATGGATTAGGAGCCCACCTAGTCCATTATGCTTCCCTGATTGCTCAGTTGGTAAAGAATCTGCCTGCAATGCAGGAGACTCCTGTTTGATTCTTGGGTTGGGAAGATCCGCTGGAGAAGGGATAGGCTACCCACTCCAGTATTCTTGGGCTTCCTTTATGGTTCAGCTGGTAAAGAATCTGCCTGCAATGCAGGAGACCTGGATTTGATCCCTGGGTTGGGAAGATCCCCTGGAGAAGGGAAATACCCACTCCAGTATTCTGTCCTGGAAAATTCCATGGACTATATGGCCCATGGGGTCACAAAGAGTTGGACACGACTGAGCGACTTTCACTCGAAGCAACCTGTTTCCAAATAAGGTCACATTCTGAGGTCCTGAGAGGCAGAACTTTAATATTATTTTGGGGATAACACAATTCAACCTATAATACATGGCAGAAGTAATTAAGGTTGCTAGTCAGCTGATTTTGAGATGGGGAGATTATCCCAAAGTTTTCAAGGGGATCCAGTGTAATCACAAGGGTCCTTAAAAGTGAAAGGGAAACAGGAGTTCAGAGTGATGTTGTTAGAGAGATTCCACCTGGCATTGCTGTCTTTGGAGACTGAAGGAATCATGAGCTAAGGAGTGTCGGTAGCTCTTAGAAGCTAGAAAATGTGAGAAAATGAATTTTCTTCTAGAGCTTCCAGATAGAAATGAAGCCCCACAGTGAGACCAATTTTAAAATTTCTTCTCTCCAGGGCTTGCTGCTGCTGCTAAGTCACTTCAGTCGTGTCTGACTCTGTGCGACCCCATAGATGGCAGCCCACCAGGCTCCCCCGTCCCTGGGATTCTCCAGGCAAGAACACTGGAGTGGCTTACCATTTCCTTCTCCAATGCATGAAAGTGAAAAGTGAAAGTGAAGTCGCTCAGTCGTGCCTGACTCTTAGCGACCCCAGGGACTGTAGCCCACCAGGCTCCTCCGTCCATGGGATTCTCCAGGCAAGAGTACCGGAGTGGGTCACCGTTGCCTTCTCCTCCAGGGCTTACAAAATAGTAAATTTCCATTATTTTAAGCCACTGTGTTTGTGATAGTTTGTTACAGCTTCGTAGGAAACAAACATACAGACCCTTGCTAGAGTAAGGTATGTGCTGTTGTTTAGTTGCTAAGTTGTGTCCGATTCTTTGTGACCCCATGGACTATAGCCTGCCAGGCTCCTCTGTTCTTGGGATTCTCCAGGCTAGAATACTGGAGTGGGTTACTACTTTCTTCTCCAGGGCATCTTCCCGACCCAGGGATTGAACTTGCATCTCTTGCATTGGCAGGTGGATACTTTACCACTGAGCCACCAGGGAAGCCCAGTAAGGTATATACAGAGACAGTAAAGACTTGGGTTAGTGTAATGTCTCTTCCAATATGACTATCTTTAGATGGTTAGCATAATATTTTCTTTATGATCCTCTTTTGTTTCCATTCATGACTTATTAAACATAGAATTGTTGGCTTAAATGTTTGGAAGAAACGTCAAGAACATATAGTTCAATCCACTGTTTCAAGCTTATGTTCTCTCTATAGCATTCTTGTGAGGTTATAATATTTTGACATGCATACCATGTAAATTGAAATTGACCCCCTCCTGAGGGATACATGTATCCAGATATGGTCTGGCTTTGCCTCAATGACTTACTAGGGAAGAGATACTTATCACAACTTGGTTTATTGATTTAAACCCGTATATTGATGATACATCTAGAGCTAGGTTCTTGGCAGGGTACCTTGTATGAGATGGGTATGTAAAACCTAAACCTTTGTTCCTGTCCTTGAACTCTTATATTGGTGGGGGAATTTGACCTTCAGTTGCAAGGACCTTATTGTAATGAGCTCTCCAGTAGCATACATTGGGAACAAAGTTCCCAACAAAGACATAGAAATAATCAGTTCTATTTAGATGTATGAAGACCAGTAAATGACCATGAAAATATGAAATAACTGGCATGTTTGAGGGATAGCAAGTTACATAATGTGACATGGTGCTAAGAGTGGCAGAAGATGAGCGTGTTAGGTTCAATGACAGACAACCTTGATGTGCCATCAGAAGCTATTAAAGAAAGGAGCAACACATCAGGTTCATACTAGAGAGAGCTTGTGCTAGTGTTGAGAAAGGCCTGGAAAGAGGAGCAGATTGCTGGTTAGGAGGCTCTTGCAATAGTTCAGACGTCCATATTTCCTAGAATTTCTGGCATTCCAAAACTCTCTGATTTATTACCTAGATAGATAAAGATACATGGCATTCTTTCTTGTAATTCATCTGTAGATTACATCTGAAACTCAGTAAACAAGTTCCTGAAACTTCAGCAAGTGTGTATTTTGCTGGTCCCCTTAAATATTTTTATATTTCCCTACGAACAGCTGATTTTTCTAGTCTTATCTGAATTGCCAAAATATCAATACTGACTATCTGAAAATAAATCCTCCAACCTTCCTTTCCACATATGTTGAAAAATTCAGCTACTTACTCCGTGATCATGTAATATTGCTGGAGATTCTTGATGACTTACATTTCTTCTGATTACCTTTTAATTTCCATTTTTCTACTCAGTCCTCGATTGCTACTTTATGTCTCACTATCCTTAATATTTTTTCCTCCGTCCACTCCTTTAATCTGAAACACAGAATTTGACTGTTCCTTCCCCCAAAGTACTATACACAGCAGACTTTGATAAAGGTAGGTGGTAAGAAATTTGGGTTATTTAAGAGAGTAGTGACAATGCTGACCTTTTTCCTGAGCCCTGTACTCTGGGAAAGCAGTGAAGATTAAGAAATCCCCCACCCTTTTGTATTCTGTGTAGAAGCTAATGGCAAAAGACCATCCTACCCTGACATCCTTTGATATTAGACCAACCTCCATCCTTTCGTATGACACCCAAAAGACTCAGAGACAATTCACATTTAGCTTTCTCTATAGAACTTCAGGCCCCTTTCCCTTTCTTTGAGGCATTTCTCATTAGTGACATCTTTTATGCAGTAGCCTTGTCACCTTAAAAAAAAATGTATAGTGTGAGAGTTATGAGTTAAGTTTCTTTGGAGCAATATGAGGACTGTAGCCTGAGAACACCTCAGATAGCTCTGAGAAACTGTTCCGAGGAGGTAGAGGGGAAGGACAGGATATATGTGATTTTGGTTAAAGAGAAGTATGTGCAATCAAGCATATTTATTTTGTTTTGGAAAGTTTCTGCTGGTCTCATGAAGCTTCCACTAGTCACGAGAAACAGTCATCACCATGAAGGATTTTAGTGCTTTTCTAGATATGAGGAGGTACAAGAATTGAGCTCATAAAATCAGCACCTGAGAATATCTAACTCTCTGAAAACCTGTCCTGCCAGTTTTCTGGAAGCACAGAGTGCGTCCTTTCTGCTCTCCACCCTGAACTACTTCAGAGGGTGTTGGAGATCAGCAGCTGCAGCAGCACATGATTTAATGTAGAGGCAGATGGCTTCATCCATGTGCACCAAAGTACCAATTTGCAGTTCAGTTCAGTCACTCAGTCGTGTCCGACTCTTTTCGACCTCATGGACCATAACATGCCAGGCCTCCCTGTCCATCACCAATTCCCAGAGTTCACTCAAACTCATGTCCATAGAGTCAGTGATGCCATCTAACCATCTCATCCTCTGTTGTCCCCTTCTCCTCCTGCTCTCAATCTTTCCCAAGATCAGGGTCCTTTCCAATGAGTCAGTTCTTCACATGAGGTGGCCAAAGTACGGGAGTTTCAGCTTCAGCATCAGTCCTTCCAAAGAACACCCAGGACTGATCTCCTTTAGGATGGACTGGTTGGATCTCCTTGCAGTCCAAGGGACTCTCAAGAGTCTTCTCCAACACCATAGTTCAAAAGCATCAATTTTTCAGTACTCAGCTTTCTTTATAGTCCAACTCTCACTTCCGTACATGGCTCCTGGAAAAACCATAGCCTTGATGAGACAGACTTTGTTGGCAAAATAATGTCTCTGTTTTTTAATATGCTGTCTAGGTTGGTCATAACTTTCCTTCCAAGGAGTAAACGTCTTTTAATTTCATGGGTGCAGTCACACCTGAATAACTGTGTACTTAACTGTTCTTTGTACTTTGTCTTTCTCATTACCTAACAATTGAAATATAAGTAATATGTATCAATTTTTCCTGTGTCTTTTGCCATGCCTTTCTCTAGCAAGTATATTATTTCCAACTTTCTGTCATCCTTCTAAATCCTATGCCATTTTTCCATCTAAATTTTCTTGTCTCTTGAATTTATTGAATTCATCATCCCTTTCCTGTCTAGAATGCCAGAGCAAAATAAAATTAAATATCCTTTATTTTTTAACAGAGTATATTATTTTCTTTTTCCTTTTTTTTTTTTAACACTTTCTGTGCAAATCTCTCTCTAGGGCCTCTCTGTTCTCACACGAATGGCTTTCTAAAATGCTTTGAAAAAAACCAATGTCATTCTTTTTTGAAATATCTGCCACCACTTCTTAATATAACATATTTGTGGCTCATTTAAAAGACTGAAAGCCAATAATTCAGAACCCCTAAAGCCTAGACTGACAACTTCAAATAATGTATGAAAATAACAGCTATAATAATTTTAAGTAAAATTAATTTTTTTAGTATATATCTTGTTTAGCAATGTTCACCAACAACATTGTAATGTAGATTTTTCATTTCTTCATTGAAGGTGACTGAGTGTCAGGGAAGTTCAGTGTTTTGCTGTTAATTTGTGTAGTAAATTGGGACTAATATAAGACTAATGATATAGTCACAGATGCTAAACTCACAACTTACTCAGCCTATCTACATCTCTATTAAATATCAGAAAATGACAAGAGAAACACATTACACAGAATCAGTATGAATTCAATGACCATTAATCATGCATGCATATATTTGTTTAGAAATGTTGTTATATTTGAGTTAGTGGAGGTTTTAGTCTCAATGTACATAAAGTATTGCAAATACTAATCAGAAGGAGATCTATTGTCCTGTGTTAGGGATATATATGCATATATATGTGTATATGTGCATGTGTGTGTGTATGTGTGTGGATGCCTGGGTTTAGAAATAGCAATAGAAAATGCTAAAATTCATAGAATTCTGGAAAGTTTTGAGTATAGTAAATTATATGTCAAGAAGGATTTACTCTGCAAAGTGCTTACTTTCATGTAACCACAACCCTGAGTCAAGCCTATCTTTCATTTGAGACATCAATATCACAGAGCAGAGCATTCACATAATTACTGCCTAATGTTAGTGATGATAAAATGAGAAAATGCATTTGTAGTTGGAGTAGCTTAATTAGGAGAAAAGCTGCTTGTGACATAATTAACTTTATTTTAGGGGGAAGTCAGGGAGAAGTTTTCAAAGGGTTTTTTGTTATGGAGATAAAAGGATAAGGTAATGAAGAGATGGACACGAATTATCAGTTAGAAGTCCTGTACCAGGTTTTCATCTTCATGGATGCTACATGTGATATGTAGTCAGTGTAAAAAGAGAAAATGGCTATGATTCACATTCTCTCACATCTTTCACTTGGTGTTTTCAGTGCTTGGAGAAAAGTCCAGGGGTTTTGAAATGATAGTGCGTTCAAATAGTGGCTCTTACAAATTACTGGTTTGAGTTACAATCAACAGTAGTAGCTTGCTGCCTTGACTACTTCCTAGCTGCCTGCTGTAGCAAAGAAGAGTGCATCTGCAAGCAGATGGGGTAATAGAACAAGGAGGCAATGTGAGGAGCACATAGAAACTTAACCAGATGTATGAAGGCTTTAAAAAGTATTTCAAACTTTGTTCTGGTTGTCTGTATTAGTTTTCTTCTACTAAACTTAAAAGGAGGAAAATATAAATAGTGGAAATGCTCCTGTGCTTCTTGAATGGGAGGCGTGAACAAGAAATTGAGGTGATTCCTCCTAAGGAACACTAATTTCTTCCTAAAACAGGAGTCAGAGTCACTTTCTAAAAAGACAGAGTTGGAATAGTCTATAAAAAATGTAAGAGGAACTACTTCCTTTGTATTTTCTATTAATTTTATCTAATGATTTCTAAATAGAAAACATCACAGTATGCCAAGGGAGAATATATCACGGAGAGATTTATTCATGTCCTTCAAAAAGCGGGAGGCTTAAAATAACTCTTGTAGCGAGAGCAGAAGGAGAAAAAGAAATTTAGAAATTTAAAAAACAGAAACAGAGTGTAGAGGAAAGAGAAAAAAAAAAAAATCCTGGTAAGAAACAAATCAGAAATGTACTCAGGCAATGTTGATTCGTGCATTAGAAGCCATGAATCTGAAGAACTAATCTATGTCGTAGTCAAAGTTTTTCACTGTTGATGTGAATCTTATGCCAGGTGTCATTATTATTTATGTCTTTAGAGCATCTCTTTCCAGACTCTGCTTCCTAAGACTTTTATCCAAGGACTTTTTAATGTTTAAAACCAAAGAACATAATGTGGAATATAGATCAGAATATATAAAAATAGGATGGATTTTATATATCTTTCACAGAGGATCATTTTGTAAGAATTCATCCTTAGAGCGTTTCACTAGTCTGCAGTATATTCAGAGAGCCCAGTAGATATAAATTAATATAAAGGTTTAAGTGATTGCTTTGTTTAAGAGAGTTTTGGTCAAATTTAGATATACAGACAATGCTAGTCTATTCTTAAGAGCCAAATGGTTTATAAACAAATCAAGTAAAGATGAAAAGAGATAAAGGGAATATAAAGCTTATCTTTATTTTTTCTTAAGGAAATGGGCAATTTTTACTACTAGGGAAAAGAAAATGCAGAATGTCTGTGGAAAATAGGCTTATGTCAGAAAAATAAAGATACCTCAGTTGTAGAGCAGATATTAATAAATCCTTACAATAGAAAAAAATGCAAGAGTATGCAGTATGAGCACATTTTTTCCTGTTTGAACTATTATGTTGGTTTTCATGAACAAGTAATTAAGGTAAAATGTTTTTCAAGGTTTTATACATTGTACTCTGATTGCAGTTAAGAGTATATTGTTAGAGGACATACTTGAATCACTAATAGACACGTAGCATTCTCTGCAAGATTTAAAAAATATTTTATAGTTGAGAAGCTATAGGTAAAGACTCATTATTTATTAGGTAAATGAAAATAATAAGAAAAAGTATTTAACATTCCCCAAAAACTTGCCACAAAAAAAAAAAGATTTTTTTGAAGTTTGAAGGTAAGCAGGAATCTCATGTTAACCCTTTTGGACATTTAATTTGACTCACTAACTTCATCATCCGTTCACTCAGAGTGGTCTTTCCAAAAATGTGATGAGCAAAATATCCAGCCACAGGATGGATATTTCTATGTCATGAATGTGGTAAATGGATTTCTAGGGAGGCCTCAATGATTCTCACTTCCTGGCATTCATGGCCTTGAGTTTGGATCTTTGACAATGGACAGGGGAGAAAAAGATGTATGTGTGGAAGCTATTGGTCAGGCAGATGAGAATGGGGGTATGTGAAGGTCTCCTCTGATTAATTTTCTCAGTGAGATAGAAAGTACTGTAATTGGCTGAGAGTGAAGATTTATTGGGTGATTGAGAAGAGAGAAGGTGTGGAATAGTCATTTAGGAGTGAGAGACTGCATAGACCAGGCAGAAATTATATGACTGAATGGCAATGTTAAGAGTCCTTAGAGGTGGGAATTAGATATCTGAGACTGGGGGCTGGCAGAGAAGTCCAGGCTAGATGTGCGAAGTTGGGGATTGAGAACCCATTTGATGAGAAGTGAAGTCGGGGAAGATGGTCAAGACAGAAAAGTGCCAGGAATCGGCCTCTTCCCTAAAAAAAAAAAAAAAACAATTGAACTGCTAGAAACTGAAGTGTTTGTTTTGCAACTCTGGGGTCTATTTGATCACTGTACCCTCCAGAGAAAAGCTTGACTGGTTCATTGCTGTTAATATCTGTCAATTTCAGCTTTCAGTGCATTGTAACAACTCTCATCTGCCCCATGGCAGGCAGCTGTGGAAATGGTAACCTACGTTTCTGAATTGGGTTGCTGGAGCCACGGTGGACAATGAGGACCTTGTACTTCAAGTACTGGGGCTATGTGTTCTGATTGCATCTTGATTTTTCTGATCAGTTTGGTGCACAAAGTCACCATTGTTTTAATCCCTACTGGCTAAAGCAGCTTCCAGAAGATTTAGAAAGACAGAACTTGATTATTTTTCGGACATTCAAAAATGGCCATGCACACGGGGGTTTATAAAGTGACTGGGCATGCCAGAGAAAGACTGTGGCTTAGAAAAGACCTGAGACCTATGTTCATGAATAGGAAGGTTTAACCTTGCTAAGATGTCATTATAACCTCAGATATGCAGATGACACCACCCTTATGGCAGAAAGTGAAGAGGAACTAAAAAGCCTCTTGATGAACGTGAAAGAGGAGAGTGAAAAAGTTGGCTTAAAGCTCAACATTCAGAAAATGAAGATCATGGCATCCAGTCTCATCATTTCATGGCAAATAGATGAGGAAACAATGGAAGCAGTGAGAGACTTTATTTTTTGGGCTCCAAAATCACTGCAGATGGTGACTGCAGCCATGAAATTAAAAGACGCTTACTCCTTGGGAGGAAAGTTATGACGAACATAGATAGCATATTCAAAAGCAGACATTACTTTGCCAACAAAGGTCCATCTAGTCAAGGTTTTGGTTTTTCCAGTGGTCATGTATGAGCACCAAAGAATCGATGCTTTTGAACTATGATGTTGGAGAGGACTCTTGAGGGTCCCTTGGATTGCAAAGAGATCCAACCAGTCCATCCTAAAGGAGATCAGTCCTGAATATTCATTGGAAGGACTGATGCTGAAGCTGAAACTCCAATACTTTGGCCACCTCATGTGAAGAGTTGACTCATGGATAAGACCCTGCTGCTGGGAGGGATTGAGGGCAGGAGGAGAAGGGGATGACAGAGGATGAGATGGCTGGACGGCATCACCAACTCGATGGACATGAGTTTGAGTGAACTCCGGGAGTTGGTAATGGACAGGGAGGCCTGGCGTGCTGTGATTTATGGGGTCGCAAAGTCAGACACGACTGAGCGACTGAACTGAACTGAAGGTGTCAGTACTACTCAAAGTGATCTACAGACTCAACACAATCTATATCAAAATTTTAACAGCCATTGTCTTAGAAATGAAAAAACAATCCCCAAATATCTAAAGAATTCCAAGGAGCCTTGTAAAGCCAGAACAGGCTTGACAAAGAATAAAGTTGGAAGACTCACATTTTTTGACTTCGAAACTTACAACAAAGCTATAGGAATTAAAATAGTATGATACTTGCACATGGACAGACATTTTAGACCAGTGAAATAGCCTAGAAATAAACCCTTAGGTATATAATCAATTAATTTTCAACAGGAATGCCAAGATCTTTCAGTGTGGCAAAGATAATCTTTTCAACATATATTGCTGGAAAAACTGGATGTCCACATGCAAAGGAATGAAGTTAAATGTACATCTATGGCACCCATTCCAGTACTCTTGCCTAGAAAATTCCATGGACGGAGGAGCCTGTTAGGCTGCAGTCCATGGGGTCGCTGAGAGTCAGACATGACTGAGCGACTTCACTTTCACTTTTCACTTTCATGCATTGGAGGAGGAAATGGCAACCCACTCCAGTGTTCTGGCTTGGAGAATCCCAGGGACAGTGGAGCCTGGTGGGCTACAGTCCATGGGTTGCAAAGAGTCAGACACAACTGAGCGACTTCATTCACTCATGTATATTTTACCACAATGAAAAAAATTTTAAAAGGCACCTATCTGAAGTTTGCATTCATGAATTTAGAATGAGTCCAGGCAGTACAACTGATTAGTTTTCTTTAGCATTGGAGAAGTCATTGACATGCCAATGAATAATTGAGATAATTTACATCTAATAGGAAGTATTCTACTATTCATATAAAAAGAAGCTTTAGGAATTCAGAGAACTAAGAAAGAGTATGTTAGACTGGTTGAAAAAGGCTTTGTGAAGAATACAGGATTTGAATAGAGCCTTGGGGATTTTAGTATTTGGATATATGAGAAAATAGGACATTAAATCTTGGTATAGAAAACAAATACATTAGTCTTGGATTCTGTAATTAGCATGCTATTAATATATTGTAAGGTAATAATACAGGGTAAGTTTGAGCAGATAGTTAATGTAAAGACATGATATAGACATTTGGGACATATATGGGATAAAAGCATGGAAGATGGTATAAAACTAGATTTTAAATGGTCATAAAACCAAGGATGAAGAGTGTATATTTTTTTTCTATGGAACTGGGAACAAATATTGTATAACAGAGAGGAGATATGATATGATCAATATTTTAGGAATATTAACTGAGCAGCACTGTGGAGGGCAGTATGACTGATTAGTGAGGAGACGAGAGGGATGAATTCAGAGACAGATGTGCTAACTAGGCTGTAGCAGTCATCTTGCCAACACAAGAGGACAGCTGATGGAACACGTACATACTTACTGGGTGGTTGACCTGTCACTGGAAGCCACCTAACTCTACACTTCTTTCTACATCAGAGAAATAATCACTTATTTGTTTAAGCCAGCGGGTGGGTTTTCTGTTTTCTATTTTGGACAAAATTATTCCTGACAGAAATGCTTAGTTTGGTGGCTGGTATATGCAAGTGTTCAAAGTATATTGGTGAATACAATAATGTTGCGTCTCAAGATCAGGCACTCCAGTATGGTTAGCGGATAATAGGCCTTTAAACATAGCAACAGTAACAGTTCCAGTAGACAAAGTATTCGGAAAATGAAATAGGGTATTTAAAGGGCTTAGGAGTTCCCCATTATTGTGATAATTTGTGAGATATGTTAGAGGTGCACAGAGAGTTGAGCCTGCTGTGCCCTTCGCCATACTCGAGAAACAAAGAGTTTAAAAAGATGACAATCATGTCAGTTTAGTTAGTTTAAGGCCTTTCAGTTCAGTTCAATCGCTCAGTCGTGTCCGACTCTTTGCGACCCAATGAATCACAGCATGCCAGGCCTCCCTGTCCATCACCAACTCCCGGAGTTCACTCAGACTCACATCCATTGAGTCAGTGATGACATCCAGCCATCTCATCCTATGTCGTCCCCTTCTCCTCCTGCCCCCAATCCCTCCCAGCATCAGAGTCTTTTCCAATGAGTCAACTCTTTGCCTGAGGTGGCCAAAGTACTGGAGTTTCAGCTTTAGCATCATTCCTTCCAAAGAAATCCCAGGGCTGATCTCCTTCAGAGTAGACTGGTTGGATCTCCTTGCAGTCCAAGGGACTCTCAAGAGTCTTCTCCAACACCACAGTTCAAAAGCATCAATCCTTTGGCGCTCAGCCTTCTTCACAGTCCAACTCTCACATCCATACATGACCACTGGAAAAACCATAGCCTTGACTAGACGGGCCTTTGTTGGCAAAGTAATGTCTCTGCTTTTCAATATGCTGTCTAAGTTGGTCATAACTTTTCTTTCAAGGAGTAAGTGTCTTTTAATTTCATGGCTGCAGTCACGATCTGTAGTGATTTTGGAGCCCCAAAAAATAAAGTCTGACACTGTTTCCACTGTTTCCCCATCTATTTCCCATGAAGTAATGGGACCGGATGCCATGATCTTCGTTTTTTGAATGTTGAGCTTTAAGCCAACTTTTTCACTCTCCTCTTTCACGTTCATCAAGAGGCTTTTTAGTTCCTCTTCACTTTCTGCCATAAGGGTGGTGTCATCTGCATATCTGAGGTGATTGGTATTTCTCCCAGCAATCTTGATTCCAGCTTATGCTTCTTCCAGTCCAGCATTTCTCATGATATACTCTGCATAGAAGTTAAATAAGCAGAGTGACAATATACAGCCTTCCAAATTTTCTATTTGGAACCAATCTGTTGTTCCATGTCCAGTTCTAACTGTTGCTTCCTGACATGCATACAGATTTCTCAAGAGGCAGGTCAGGTGGTCTGGTATTCCCATCTCTTTCAGAATTTTCCACAGTTTATTGTGATCCACACAGTCAAAGGCTTTGGCATAATCAATAAAGCAGAAATAGATGTTTTTCTGGAACTCTCTTGCTTTTTCAATGATCAAAAGGATTTTGGCAATTTAGTCTCTGGTTCCTCTGCCTTTTCTAAAACCAGCTTGAATATCTGGAAGTTCACGGTTCACGTATTGCTGAAGCCTGGCTTGGAGAATTTTGAGCGTTATTTTACTAGCGTGTGAGATGAGTGCAATTGTGCGGTAGTTTGAGCATTCTTTGGCATTGCCTTTCTCTGGGATTGGAATGAAAACTGACCTTTTCCAGTCCTGTGGCCACTGCTGAGTTTTCCAAATTTGCTGGCATATTGAGTGCAGCACTAAGGCCTTTAAAACCCTTTAAAAAATCCCACTGTCAGTAATTGATAGCCTTATGATTTAGCTGACTAGATTTTGGATATGATCTTGTCTCAGAATGTCATCCACTATCTTAAAATTCCTGGCCCAAGCCATCATCCTAATCTTTGGTTTTTTGAATGTTTGACATGGCAAAATACAACTACTTCTCAGTATTTTTCTTTGTGGATTAAGTTTTATCCCTTCTCTTTCTGCCAATAAGAGAACTTAGTGGAGAAGTTCAGTTGTTAAGTTAGATAATCATTTCAAGTATATTGTGGATGGAATCATATTGGGTAAAGCATGGGACGAACTATTGTAGTACGTTTAACTTCAAAATCTATGGACTTAAGTATGAATATCATATCAGCCAAGTTATTATATATTGCTTTGTTTTTAAGCTTTTTAAAATGGTGTCCTTTTGTTTAGTAAGCTAAAGATACAAATTGATATGGTTTTGTGTGTGTACAATGTAAGAGTATATTAAAGTTTTAACTATAAATTAAAGGTAGTCTATAATTCTCATGAGTATATCTGTTTCATAATTTTTATTCAGGCACATGTATCTATCAGTATTAAATGATCATCTCTATAAAGAAAATGAAACCTGATATAAAGGTTTCATTATATTATGTAGAAATGGCAATTAGAACATCCAAGAGCTTTTAGAAAAAAAAAAATAATAAGGTACTTAAGCCCAAAAGATAAATTAGTTCAAATGACTCCCATCTTCTCATACTACATTTTATATAGAAGATTAGAAATCCAGATGTTAAGATTAACTCTTTATTTTTCAAATAAGTATTGAATTGCGGTGTAATTTTGAGAAACTTTTTGTTTAATTTACTCGGAGTATTTTGTAAAGATGAAATAATATACACATATGATATGAATTTTCCTTGAATTTTCTTAATCAATTTTAATCTATGTTCATTGACCAAAGTAGTCCTATATAAATCAATATAAAACTCTTTTACTCATTCAAGGTTTTCCTGAATTCTGAATAAAACACATTGTGTTTTCCCATAGATATTTAGATGACAGCTTTTTTTACATTTTATTTATGGCAATATTAAGTTTACTAAAGATCTTTCATGGTAAAAATTTTTAATGAGATATGTCATGTATGATATTTTATAATTGTAGCATACTTTAATAATCTTGTGAATAAATGATGTGATTTCATGAAATTTAATAGAGTAAGGGGGAAATGGAGATGAAAAAATTACCTTTACAAAAATCTTTTGTACAGAGATTAACATATAATTTTATAGATTGATTTAAAAAGGAATAAAATTAAATATGCCATAATTGCATTTTATTGATGTGAATTTGATTTACTGGACCAATTAAGGACACTTTTCTGTACAATTTTATAATTTTTGTGCAGTGAGTTCTCAAAGGTATGGATGACTTAAATTTGAAAGCAGTTCTGGCTTAGGCCCTGGTTTTGAAGTGTCAATACAAGTTCATAAATTATACCATATTGCAGGCACATTTCTTAAATGTCTTCTTAAACCATTGGTAGCCTGTGTCTAGATTGACTGAATAGGCAATTTTATAAGGAACTATTTCTGGAAGTACCAACTCAGCATAATGAAGAAGAATAGAAATCTCATTGGTAATTGGAGAAACAACTTTAAAAGCATTGACTTGTTCTTTTATGTGAAGAACAGATGGTAAAGAAGAAAAAGAAATTCACTGAAGTCTTCTATTTGAACCTTATAATTTAATTTTCAGAATATAGTAGTAATCAGCTCAATCAAAACAATTATAAAAAGGAACAAGTTTGATAAATAAAACTAGAGCAATATTTTTGAAATTTAATATAAAAATAAGAGGATACTAGTTTTCCTCTTTTCTGTCCCTCACCTCCTACAATTAAAGAGGCATTTGATATTAAAATAAGGTCACACAATAATTACCTATGGGTTTATTGTCACCATGCATTCTTGTCATGCTACTTATCAATAGAATAGTGCATATTACATAGTATTAGTAGTATGGGTAAATTGTCAAATTTATTCTATAGGAATCCTGTGACAGAATGAAGGAAAAAAAAGAATCTCAGAAGCCATTTTTATTTTTCTAATGTATATGGAAAGATGAGTGGTTCAAGGGTCTCCTAAAACAGTTCTCGTCATATCATTCCTAAGCTCACCAACATTTCATGCCTTACTATTGACTGTTATGTAAGTGCAAAAGTTTCAACTCCTGTATTATGGCCCAGATTTTCCATTCTAGTCATAGCTTCTCTGTTCTTCATCTCTCCCTTTATTCTGTTCTTCTACTGTATCATCTAATAAAATTACACTATTCAGTTCCCAAGTCATGCCTTATGCTTTGCTGTGTAAGGATTTTGTTTATACTGTTTCTCTCACCTAGAAATCACTCATACCATTTAACAAAATTCCACTCATTTTCTTGATCTATCTCTAGCATCTCCTTTTGTGAAGCCTTTTCTGATTCTCCCAATGAAATGAAGTCTCTTACTCTTTAAGAGCCCTATAGAACTAATAATACTAATCTTCCCTGCAATATAGATATCTGTGCATTTGTCTTATTTCCCTGTACACTTTAGTGGAATTTCCTTGAGGTGGAACTTGATTATTTTTCTTCTTTGTATCCTCTATGCACCAAGTGCTAAATGAATTTACACCTTGTTGAGCAAAAGATGTAAGATATGAGAATCTTCCTTAACTTCAGTTTCTACAGATTAGCCCTCCACAATATAAAATGAGAAATGAAATTAATAGGTTATTCAAACTCTGAGTAATCTGGAAACAAATGATCACCTTTGGTCTATCAGTCTTCCAGAAAAATGATTTAAAATTTAGATTTCTTTGGTTGTGTAAATAAAAGGAAGTCAATACAAATGAAACAGTGGTCAAGTTTTTTTTTTTTTTTTTTTCCCCCAAAGCTTGGAACTGAGTGTATTTAATCTGATCTCATTCCTTTATTTGCTCTGATAATATTTAAAAGCAACCACTCTGTACAAATGCATGATACTAGGTGTGGAGTAATAATAACCAACCTTTTGGGCAGCATCAATCTAAATGACCATTGTTCATAGTGCAACCAAAATGCAGGTCTTAGCTCTTGTTATTCTGGAATGCATATCTTAAAAAGAAACACAACACACGATTTTTTTTTGAAAGTAGGCTAGCTTCCTTACTGTCTATCGTTCAATCCATGTATGGAAACAAAGGTATTTTAAAATGACTTGGCTTTATGAAGTCTGTGTTTCTAGATGCTTGTGATAAATTTTATCAGAGTTGTCTGGTTTCTTTAGTATTTTTCTTGTGATGCATGCATTCACAGTCGTTTAGTCCTGTCTGACTGTTCGTGAACCCATGGACTGTAGCCCTCCATGCTCCTCTGTCCATGGAATTTTCCAGGCATGAATACTAGAGTGAATTACCATTAGCTCCTCCTGGGGATCTTCTCAACCCAGGGATAGAACCTTTGTCTCTTGTGTCTCCTGTATTGGCGGGCGGATTCTTTACACTGCGCCATCTGGAAAGCTTTTAACTAAATTCTTTTTTTGTGAAAGAAATTCTTGTGACCTTTAACCTAAATTCCTTCTTTGCTGTGCTCCTTAGAAGAGTTTAAGATCTTGGAGTCTTCCTTGTTTTGAGACTTCTCTTGGTGAGCTAGTTCTAACCTAACTAATCTACCTTGTTCAGAATTTCAAGCCCCTTATGTATAGCAGGGGAAGAACTGCTCCCCCAAAACCCAGTCCACAGAGGCACAGCATTCTCACATGGAACATGTCTAATATGTTTCTAATTCAGTAGTGAATTCGATGAATTCAATCAATAATTGAATTTCTAATTTAAATAATTTGCCCTTCTATTTTGATGATTGACAAAATGAATCTAATTCTGAAGTTCCAACTAGATCACCCTTTCAGGTTGCTTCATCAAAATAAAAGGAACTATGCTGACATGAGTTTTATTCCATTCTCTGATTTTGAAAGATGGCAAATTCATGTATTCTTCCCCATAATCTACAGGGTCCATCAAAGCTTCCACTGACTCTTGACAACAGGTGCTTTCTTTCCGGAAATCAGCTAAGGGCACAAGTCGTAGAAATGAGATGACCATTTTGCCACGGAAAATTATACACTATTTTCTCTTTTTCCGTTTCCCCCCGTCTTTCTCTGTCTCTTGTTCACTGTCGCACACACACACACACATACACTCACACAGATTTATTGATTAAAAAGTTCTCCTGAAGATATTTCTAGGGAAGAATTGTTTTTTCTTTGATTGTTTGTGTTTTGAATGATATTTTCTGAAGTCTAACACTTCTGAGCATTTTCAGAGTATTTGCTGAAAAGTTTGTTCAATTTGGTCAAATAATTTGTATGACTTCACCTAAGCTTTTACTTCATCCGCTTTTTTTCTCAGTTCTGGGCAGCTACTTTAACAGGTGTGCTCAGATTTTAAAGTGACCGTTTTCTGGGTGAATTAAGCCTTTCGCCCAGTTTCGATGTAGGAGTTTTCTCTGTATCATGAATAAATTATTCTGGCCATATAGAAAAGGAAGTAAAGACATCAAATAGAAAAATACTTCTACATATAAATTTGTTTAACCTAAAATGAAACAATTTCTATTTAAGTGACTTTCTTTGGCCTCCCATGAAATTTTTAAAATAATAATAAAAGTAAAAATGTCATCAATGGAATGGAAGGTTTTTAAACCAACATTTATAAATAAACTTCATGCCTTCAAATTATTTCATTTCTCTGAATACCCATATTTGTTTTACTGTGCCATATAATAATTTTATTGTACAAATTTCTGACTATAGCCACTATGCTTCTAAGATATGTTTTTAAATTAGAGGATAGAGAGGTTGAAAAGAATATAAATGAATAAATTTCTTGCAGCTGTGGACAATTATTAGAGAATACCATTCACTGTTGATGTAAATCTTTGGTTCATACTTTATGTTTATCTCAAGATACTCCATGCTGAAACTGACAAAGCTATTGTCTGTCAGATAATAGCATGCATTGCTAAAGACTGATTATGCAGACTGAGGAGGACAGTTCCATAACATTCAAAACTAAATATTATGTAAATGGCTTTTAAAAATGTGAACTATTTAACGATAATTTACTTTGAGTTTTTTAATATCAGTGGCTAAATGTCTTTATTGTAATTTTGTCTCTCCTATCATCTGTGCTTTCTAACCAGCACCATGGCTAAATTTTAAATGGCAGTTTCAGAATTAGTATATTGAAAAGTGACACTAGAAATTGGGTAACTAAGTTGGTTATTTGGAAATTAAAATTTGCTAAAGTATGTTCCATAAATATTGATGCTATAAGATCAAGGGACAAAAGGGGAGTATGTGATGAAACTTGATAGGAGACGCACACATTGTGTTGATCCTTCGTTATGTCTGAGTTAGAATATCACAGACTCTCCTATGATCTGCAGTAAATAAATCGGTTTTAATCTTTCGTAATCCAACTTTCCCCAAATTTATTTGACCAGAGAACACTTTATATGTGAAATAAACTCTTCATATATTCCAAATGATCTTTGGTATCTGTTCACATATTTAAAAGAAGATTCTCTCTCTATTTCAGTACTCTTTGGGTATACCAATAGAAGAGGTACTATTCTCTTCTCTCTTTGTACAACAGATCTGATGTGCAACTCTGTCTTGTTTGACAGAGGCGGGAGTTTGTTGAAGAGTGAGGTTTGCTTTAGGATGGATGAGGAGGCCAGCCAGCTTCTTCCTACTGTCCTGCCTCATCCCAATTCTATGTGGTCTTGTCTCTGAAATGCCAGCACAAGGATCATAGAGGGTGATGGCCAGAAGAACACTGCATGTTAAATTACTTAGTCATCCAAGGGCAAAGGTAAATTAACAGGAACAAAGATAAGAGCACTTCCGGTTGTAGTGCAGTCTAAGATGTTCTCATTTTTCTGTACAATACTGTTTAAAAAGTACTTTAATAAAGAGCTGCGGAAGCAGTATCTTAAAAGTATTAGTGGCTCAGTCATGTCCAACTCTTTGCAACCCCATATACTGTAGCCTGCCAGGCTCCTCTGTCCATGGAATTTTTCAGGCAAGAATACTGGAGTGGGTTGCGATTCCCTTCTCCAGTAGATCTTCCAGACTCAGGGATCAAACGTGGGTCTCCTGCGTTGCAGGCAGATTCTTTACAGTCTGAGCCACCAGGGAAGCCTATATATAATAAACCTAAAACTTATACTAAATATTATTCTTAAATGCAGGAAGACAGAGCTATCCACTATTACCATACCTTCTTAATAAAGTAGGTAGTCCATACACTATTACCTAAGGATAGAATACCTAAGAATGCAGAGGAAATGGCAGTATTGAAGGAAAAGTGAGAAAACAGTCTTCAGTTTCAGATTATAGCATCGTTGCAAAAAATTTTTTTAAATCAAGAAGCTGCTGCTGCTGCTGCGTCGCTTCAGTCGTGTCTAACTCTGTGACCCCATAGACAGCAGCCCACCAGGCTCCCCCGTCCCTGGGATTCTCCAGGCAAGAACACTGGAGTGGGTTGCTATTTTCTTAGAACTAATAAAATTAAGCACACTTGCTAGATATAAGAATGGTGTAATGATGAGTAATATTTCTCTGTATCAGCAGTGGTCATATATTAAAAGGAATAAAATTTCTAGGAATTAACTAAGAAGGCCAGAGTTTTCAATAAATAGAATTTTAAAATTCTAATAATGGACAGACATATTGGTCTGAATAAATGAAGAGCCAATTCTAGTCCCTTGAATAGGATTTCCTTCTATAATGAAGATATTAATTTTTCCTCTTTTAATTTATAAATGTAACCCCACTGTAATTTACAAATGTAAAGTCTAGTATGAATTTTGGAAGACATTGATAAACACACTAAAATGTATGTAAAAAGTAAAGGTACATGAATAATTTTAAAAAAGAGTAAAGGAATAGGAGAAATCCCTATATTATTTATTGAGATGTATTATAGAACTATATTAATAAAAACATTGTGGTTTTGGCAATAAGTAAGATAAATGAATAAGGAAACAAAGAAAAAGCTCAGAGATAGATCTATGTACATATGAAGACAATTTATTATAAACTTGCCATCACAAATCAATGGATAAAGGAAAATTTTAGTAGCACACACTAGGAAAATGGGCAGACAAAATACTACATTCAGTGATGGAATCCAGGTGAATTAAAGACATAAAATGCTGAAACTTCAAAGTTAGTAGAAGAAAATACTGGGAACACCACTGCAACCTAAAAAAGTGCAGAAAGATTTCTTAATAAAAACTTTAAAGAACCAAAGGCAAAAAAAAAAAAATGGTATGAGCTTGAATATATCAAAAACTAAATATTTCAGTTCAATATTGAGTAGCCAAGGCAAAGTTAAGCAGATGACAGAGGGAAGAATATCTGCAGTGTTTAAAACTGATGGAGACTCAGATATGGACTAACCAAGGAATTTATGAGCTCAAGAACAAAATGAGAAACCCAAAGAGAAAATCTGCAGAGTTTATGAAATTAATTTATAGTCTCTATTGATTATTGATTGTTGCTTATTTTAGTCTTTTCCATAGAAGTTCAACTTATTGCAGTAAGACTTATGTTCCTTATTAAAGCTCATTTATTTCTATGTTACTGCTATTAGAGTATAAAACTGAATGTTAATGTTTGTAAACCTCAGGGAATAACAGTTATTCCCTGTTAATACTCTTATATTGTTAAGAGTAAAAATAAATTCTCCTAAGAAGTCTGGCAATTGTGTGACAAATACATAGGACCTTTACTTCAGTGATAAGGTTCCCTAAAAAGACTCATTGGAGTTAAAATTATCTAGTCATTTCTAAGAAGAGGATAGATGAATTTTATAAAACAAATTGGCATGAGAAATAATGTAGTATTGGGTTTCACCTAAGCGTAGAACTCACCATTTCCCCTCAAGGCTTAAACAAATATTACGTGAATGAGGACTCTTGTAAAATGTTATGTTTTGAAATAGATTTCATTAATGGCTTCTAGTGATAATTTATTTCTCCCTTTATGCACAAGTTTCTTCTCATACTAATAATGGATAGCTAATTTGCATATAAATAGATTTCAGTATTTGCTGAAGCAGAAACAAAACATGTTTCTTCCTCTCTCCCCTCCACCTCCGGACACTGTTAAACAAAACAAAATAAAAAAGGAGAAGTCAACATTGCAATAATTAACAATTAGTATTTCTAAATAATTTTCTTGATGGAAAATTTTTGCAAGCAACTTTCTTTCGTGTTTGTTTTGTCATGTCAAAGGTTTTGACTCTATTAAAACAATTTTTCAAAAAAGACTCTGCATAGTTTTCTTAGTGACTTTTTTGATATAATTATGCTTCAAACAAAAACAACAAATCAGCTTCATGTTGGTTATTGAAATGTTTATGACCCTCTGGGTAATTTCTCTTATCTACTTTTTACTGTTTTCAGTGATTAGTTAGCATGTTCTGCTTTAGAGAAGGTAAATGTTGTTTTTGTGACTCTATTGCTTAATTAGATAAATCCTTTATTTTTGAGATATAGCAAGCTCATAATAAAGATTTTGTTCCTTTCAGTTAAAAATGTGCAAATGTTACTCTTGCAGTTATGATATGGTTAAATGTATCAAGTATTAAAAAAATGTTATTATCAGAACTTATGTCCCTCCTAAATATGTCTTATAATAAGGTCTTTTGAGCCCACTTCATTTCAACTAATAATGGTAATTAGTGGAAGAATGATTAACTCAATATACGTATATATTAAAGATATCCATTTGATATTTGCTTTCAGCATTTGAAATAGGATATGTTCTTCTATCATTTTTCTTTAAGTGGATAGGAGGCATTATTTTGTGGAACACTTAGCATTTATTTTAAAGTAATTCTTTCAAGAAATTAAGATAGCAGCTGTTGGTGCAGCGTCTATTAATAAATATGTCTTTCTGACCTGCAGAATCATTCAGTGGAAAGTGAATAAGGACTTCAGCTTGAAGTAAAGACAGGAAAAGACCATTACATTTCAGCAATTCTGTTTTACTTGATTTTTGTTATTTGCATAAATACTATTTTCATCTCTTGTTGTATACTTTTGCCAAGATGAGTGAGGTGATTCCTGGGGGTCCAAAGCCCTTTCCAAAATGGAGCCAAAAATATCCAGAAAGAATAGTAAAGACACTGTATTGAAATTTATGTATTATAAAAATATTATATAGATCTTTTCTACCAGCTTAAAAGAAAAGAGAGAAAATATTGTCCCCTGGAGAATATGACATGTTGCATTCTGCCACAGAGAGGCAGCCTTCACCAAAAGATGGGACTTAGGGGTGTTTGGTTTTTGGAAACTAACATTTAACTCTTGATTAAAAAAAAAAATGTTTATAACAGGTTGAGAAAGTAGCGAGTATGGCAGCCTCGACACCTGGGAGTGTGTGTGATAGCATGGAGATTGGAAGACAACTTGGCTTTCAAAATTGTGACATTTTTGTTTTCCTTAAATGTATATGCACTCATTATAGAAAAGTATAGATATAAAACCAAAATTACATCCACTTTGGTATGCTAGCTAATGAATTAATCCAATAACAAAATTCCTGAATTTCTCATATAGCCCTTAATTTATTCCATCTGTTAGACCTAATTCACCTATTAGGGAAATATAATGTTCAGGTGAAAGCATAATATTCTCATTTTTTAAAAATTTTATTTTATTTTTAAACTTTACAATATTGTATTGGTTTTGCCAAATATCGAAATGAATCCACCACAGGTATACATGTGTTCCCCATCCTGAACCCTCCTCCCTCCTCCCTCCCCGCTCCCTCCCCATACCATCCATCTAGGTCGTCCCAGTGCACCAGCCCCAAGCATCTAGTATCGTGCATCGAACCTGGACTGGCGACTCGTTTCATACATGATAGTATACATGTTTCAATGTCATTCTCCCAAATCTTCCCACCCTCCCCCTCTCCCACAGAGTCCATAAGACTGTTCTATACATCAGTGTCTCTTTTGCTGTCTCGTATACAGGGTTATTGTTACCATCTTTCTAAATTCCATATATATGTGTTAGTATACTGTATTGGTGTTTTTCTTTCTGGCTTACTTCACTGTGTATAATAGGCTCCAGTTTCATCCATCTCATTAGAACTGATTCAAATGAATTCTTTTTAATGGCTGAGTTATACTCCATTATGTATATGTACCACAGCTTTCTTATCCATTCATCTGCTGATGGACATCTAGGTTGCTTCCACGTCCTGGCTATTATAAACAGTGCTGCGATGAACACTGGGGTACACGTGTCTCTTTCCCTTCTAGTTTCCTCAGTGTGTATGCCCAGCAGTGGGATTGCTGGATCATAAGGCAGTTCTATTTCCAGTTTTTTAATGAATCTCCACACTGTTCTCCATAGTGGCTGGACTAGTTTGCATTCCCACCAACAGTGTAAGAGGGTTCCCTTTTCTCCACACCCTCTCCAGCATTTATTGCTTGTAGACTTTTGGATCGCAGCCATTCTGACTGGCATGAAATGGTTCCTCATAGTGGTTTTGATTTGCATTTCTCTGATAATGAGTGATGTTGAGCATCTTTTCATGTGTTTGTTAGCCATCTGTATGTCTTCTTTGGAGAAATGTCTATTTAGTTCTTTGGTCCACTTTTTGATTGGGTCATTTCTTTTTCTGGAGTTGAGCTGTAGGAGTTGCTTGTATATTTTTGAGATTAGTTGTTTGTCAGTTGCTTCATTTGCTATTATTTTCTCCCATTCTGAAGGCTGTCTTTTCACCTTGCTTATAGTTTCCTTTGTTGTGCAGAAGCTTTTAACTTTACTTAGGTCCCATTTGTTTATTTTTGCTTTTATTTCCAATATTCTGGGAGGTGGGTCATAGAAGAGCCTGCTGTGATGTATGTCAGAGAGGGTTTTGCCTATGTTCTCCTCTAGGAGTTTTATAGTTTCTGGTCTTATGTTTAGATCTTTAATCCATTTTGAGTTTATTTTTGTGTATGGTGTTAGAAAGTGGTCTAGTTTCATTCTTTTACAAGTGGTTGACCAGTTTTCCAAGCACCACTTGTTAAAGAGATTGTCTTTAATCCATTGTATATTCTTGCCTCCTTTGTCAAAGATAAGGTGTCCATATGTGCGTGGATTAATCTCTGGGCTTTCTATTTTGTTCCATTGATCTATATTTCTGTCTTTGTGCCAGTACCATACTGTCTTGATAACTGTGGCTTTGTAATAGAGCCTGAAGTCAGGTAGGTTGATTCCTCCAGTTCCATTCTTCTTTCTCAAGATAGCTTTGGCTAATCGAGGTTTTTTGTATTTCCATACAAATTGTGAAATTATTTGTTCTAGCTCTGTGAAGAATACCTTTGGTAGCTTGATAGGGATTGCATTGAATCTATAAATTGCTTTGGGTGGTATACTCATTTTCACTATATTGATTCTTCCAATCCATGAACATGGTATATTTCTCCATCTATTAGTGTCCTCTTTGATTTCTTTCACCATTTAATTACCATGATTTTGGGGGCAAATTTGATATTTTTGGAAAATGCTAGCGACAGAAAATGAAGATTAAAAAGACTGTGAAATATTGGAAAGAGTTGTTAAAAACACTGTCCAAGTCACAGAGCAGCTATTAACTTCAGTTCAGTTCAGTTCAGTCGCTCAGTCATGTCCGACTCTTGGTGACCCCATGAATCACAGAATGCCAGGCCTCCATGTCCATCACCAACTCCCGGAGTTCACTCAGACTTACGTCCATCGAGTCAGTGATGCCATCCAGCCATCTCATCCTCTGTCGTCCCCTTCTCCTCCTGCTCCCAATCCCTCCCAGCATCAGAGTCTTTTCCAATGAGTCAACTCTTTGCATGAGGTGGCCAAAGTACTGGAGTTTCAGCTTTAGCATCATTCCTTCCAAAGAAATCCTAGGGCTGATCTCCTTCAGAATGGACTGGTTGGATCTCCTTGCAGTCCAAGGGACTCTCAAGAGTCTTCTCCAACACCACAGTTCAAAAGGATCAATTCTTCGGCACTCAGCTTTCTTCACAGTCCAACTCTCACATCCATACATGACCACAGGAAAAACCATGGCCTTGACTAGATGAACCTTTGTTGGCAAAGTAATGTCTCTGCTTTTGAATATGCTGTCTAGGTTGGTCATAACTTTCCTTCCAAGGAGTAAGCGTCTTTTAATTTCATGGCTGAAGTCACCATCTGCTAGTAACTTCATTTCCTATAAAATTTAAGTGATTTTATTTTCCTTTCCTCCTAGGGATGTTCTAAGGATTAAAAGTGGTTGAATGATTTGATTCTTATTCATTTTGTGACTTTGTAGAAGTTATTTAAGTGATCTGCACCATTTTATCCCCATTTTATAAAGAAAGAAAGTAAAACTTTAGAAAATTTACAGAATTTATGAAGCTAATATGGCTAGTGTACAGGAAACTTGAATGTTTTAGGTTTAAAGATTTAATGTGGGAAATAATAGACTAAAATAAAATAGAGATGAAATATACTTATATTTCAAAGAAGTGTATCTTCCATGATAATGAAATACGTATTATGTGTTTGGCCCCAACTTGAAATAATGTAATATACCTACAACAGAATTCATAATGTGTTGATGGATATACACTGAAAAGTGCGTCTCTTTACCGTCTTAATGGAGCCAGTCTCCTACAACTCTCTGTCCTTTCAGGCAATAAGGGTTCTAAACCTGTTCACCAACATTTATGTAATATGTCATCTAAATACCATTTTCACATTGTAAGAAAAACTATGAATTCAAAGTATCAATTTTCCATTGACAGTTGCTGACAAAGAAAGGGAAAGGAGAAAAGAATGGTTAAAATGCTTATAAGTAATGGGAGTGGACTCTAGTGGACTTATACATTGATTCTTCCTTCCTTTGTTTGGCTCAGTTTACAGAACAAGCTTTAATTGAGGCTCTGAGAATAAGGCAGGCATAGGCAGTAAGCTCATCTCACAAGCTAGTAAGATCAGATCAGATCAGATCAGTTGCTCAGTTGTGTCCGACTCCTTGCGACCCCATGAATCACAGCATGCCAGGCCTCCCTGTCCATCACCAACTCCCGGAGTTCACTCAGACTCACGTCCATCGAGTCAGTGATGCCATCCAGCCATCTCATCCTCTGTCGTCCCCTTCTCCTCCTCCTCCCAATCCCTCCCAGCATCAGAGTCTTTTCCAATGAGTCAACTCTTCGCATGAGGTGGCCAAAGTACTGGAGTTTCAGCTTTAGCATCATTCCTTCCAAAGAAATCCCAGGGCTGATCTCCTTCAGAATGGACTGGTTGGATCTCCTTGCAGTCCAAGGGACACTCAAGAGGCTTCTCCAATACCACAGTTCAAAAGCATCAATTCTTCGGCGCTCAGCCTTCTTCACAGTCCAACTCTCACATCCATACATGACCACAGGAAAAACCATAGCCTTGACTAGACGGACCTTTGTTGGCAAAGTAATCTCTCTGCTTTTCAATATGCTATCTAGGTTGGTCATAACTTTCCTTCCAAGGAGTAACCGTCTTTTAATTTCATGGCTGCAGTCACCATCTGCAGTGATTTTGGAGCCAAAAAAAATAAAGTCTGACACTGTTTCCACTGTTTCCCCATGTATTTCCCATGAAGTGATGGGACTGGATGCCATGATCTTCGTTTTCTGAATATTGAGCTTTAAGCCAACTTCTTCACTCTCTACTTTCACTTTCATCAAGAGGCTCTTTAGTTCCTCTTCACTTTCTGCCATAAGGGTGGTGTCATCTGCATAGCTGAGGTTATTGATATTTCTCCTGGAAATCTTGATTCCAGCTTGTATTTCTTCCAGTCCAGCATTTCTCATGATGTACTCTGCATATAAGTTAAATAAACAGGGTGACAATATACAGCCTTGACGTACTCCTTTTCCTATTTGGAACCAGTCTGTTGTTCCGTGTCCAGTTCTAACTGTTGCTTCCTGACCTGCATACAGATTTTTCAAGACGCAGATCAGGTGGTCTGGTATTCCCATCTCTTTCAGAATTTTCCACAGTTTATTGTGATCCACACAGTCAAAGGCTTTGGCATAGTCAATAAAGCAGAAATAGATGCTTTTCTGTAACTCTCTTGCTTTTTCTATGATCCAGAGGATGTTGGCAATTTGATCTCTGTTTCCTCTGCCTTTTTTAAAACCAGCTTGAACATCAGGAAGTTCACGGTTCACATATTGCTGAAGCCTGGCTTGGAGAATTTTGAGCTTTACTTTACTAGCATGTGAGATGAGTGCAATTGTGCAGTAGTTTGAGCATTGTTTGGCATTGCCTTTCTTTGGGATTGGAATGAAAACTGACCTTTTCCAGTCCTGTGGCCAGTGCTGAGTTTTCCAAATTTCTGGCATATTGAGTGCAGCACTTTCACAGCATCATCTTTCAGGATTTGAAATAGCTCAACTGGAATTCCATCACCTCCACTAGCTTTGTTCGTAGTGATGCTTTCTAAGGCCCACTTGACTTCACATTCCGGGATGTCTGGCTGTAGGTCAGTTATCACACCATCGTGAATATCTGGGTTGTGAAGATCTTTTTTGTACAGTTCTGTGTATTCTTGCCATCTCTTCTCAATATCTTTTGCTTCTGTTAGGTCCATACCATTTCTGTCTTTTATTGAGCTCATCTTTGCATGAAATGTTCCTTTGGTATCTCTGATTTTCTTGAAGAGATCCCTAGTCTTTCCCATTCTGTTGTTTTCCTCTATTTCTTTGCATTGATCGCTGAAGAAGGCTTTCTTATCTCTTCTTGCTATTCTTTGGAACTCTGCATTCAGATGTTTATATCTTTCCTTTTCTCCTTTGCTTTTCGCTTCTCTTTTTTTCACAGCTATTTGTAAGGCCTCCCCAGACAGCCATTTTGCTTTTTTACATTTCTTTTCTATGGGAATGGTCTTAATCCCTGTCTCCTGTACAATGTCATGAACCTCATTCCATAGTTCATCAGGCACTCTATCTATCAGATCTAGGCCCTTAAATCTATTTCTAACTTCCACTGTATAATCATAAGCGATTTGATTTAGGTCATACTTGAATGGTCTAGTGGTTTTCCCTACTTTCTTCAATTTAAGTCTGAATTTGGCAATAAGGAGTTCATGGTCTGAGCCACAGTCAGCTCCTGGTCTTGTTTTTGCTGACTGTATAGAGCTTCTCCATCTTTGGCTGCAAAGAATATAATCAATCTGATTTCGGTGTTGACCATCTGGTGATGTCCATGTATAGAGTATTCTCTTGTGTTGTTGGAAGAGGATGTTTGTTATGACCAGTGCATTTTCTTGGCAAAAGTCTATTAGTCTTTGCCCTGCTTCATTCCATATTCCAAGGCCAAATTTGCCTGTTACTCCAGGTGTTTCTTGACTTCCTACTTTTGCATTCCAGTCCCCTGTAAGGAAAAGGACATCTTTTTTGGGTGTTAGTTCTAAAAGGTCTTGTAGGTCTTCATAGAACTGTTCAACTTCATCTTCTTCAGCATTACTGGTTGGGGCATAGACTTGGATTACTGTGATATTGAATGGTTTGCCTTGGAAATGAACAGAGATCATTCTGTCGTTTTTGAGATTGCATCCAAGTACTGCATTTCGGAATCTGTTGTTGACCATGATGGCTACTTCATTTCTTCTGAGGGATTCCTGCCCGCAGTAGTAGATATAATGGTCATCTGAGTTAAATTCACCCATTCCAGTCCATTTCAGTTTGGTGATTCCTAGAATGTCGACATTCACTCTTGCCATCTCTTGTTTGATCACTTCCAATTTGCCTTGATTCATGGACCTGACATTCCAGGTTCCTATGCAATATTGCTCTTTACAGCATTGGACCTTGCTTCTGTCACCAGTCACACCCACAACTGGGTATTGTTTTTGCTGTGGCTCCATCCCTTCATTCTTTCTGGAGTTATTTCTCCACTGATCTCCAGTAGCATATTGGGCACCTACTGACCTGGGGAGTTTCTCTTTCAGTATCCTATCATTTTGCCTTTTCATACTGTTTATGGGGTTCTCAAGGCAAGAATACTGAAGTGGTTTGCCATTCCCTTCTCCAGTGGACTACATTCTGTCAGATCTCTCCACCATGACACGCCCGTCTTGGGTTGCCCCACAGGCATGGCTTAGTTTCATTGAGTTAGACAAGGCTGTGGTCCTAGTGTGATTAGATTGACTAGTTTTCTGTGAGTATGGTTTCAGTGTGTTTGCCCTCTAATGCCCTCTTGCAACACCTACCATCTTACTTGGGTTTCTCTTACCTTGGACGTGGGGTATCTCTTCATGGCTACTCCAGCAAAGCGCAACCATTGCTCCTTACCTTGGACAAGGGGTATCTCCTCACTGCCGCCCTTCCTGACCTTCAATGTGGGACAGGTCCTCTAGGCCCTCCTGCACCCGCGCAGCCACGGCTTCTAAGTAATGCTCAAAATTCTCCAAGCCAGGCTTCAGCAGTACATTAACCGTGAACTTGAACCAGATGCCCAAGCTGGTTTTAGAAAAGGCAGAGGAAACAGAGATCAAATTGCCAACATCCGCTGGATCATGGAAAAAGCAAGAGAGTTCCAGAAAAACATCTATTTCTGCTTTATTGATTATGCCAAAGCCTTTGACTGTGAGGATCAAAATAAACTGTGGAAAATTCTGAAAGAGATGGGAATACCAGACCACCTGACCTGCCTCTTGAGAAACCTATATGCAGGTCAGGAAGGAAAGTTAAAACTGGGCATGGAACAACAGACTGGTTCCAAATAGGAAAAGGAGTACGTCAAGCTGTATATTGTCACCCTGCGTATTTAAATTATATGCAGAGTACATCATGAAAAACGCTGGGTTGGAAGAAGCACAAGCTGGAATCAAGATTTCCAGGAGAAATCTCAAGAACCTCAGATATGCAGATGACACTACCCTTATGGCAGAAAATGAAGAGGAACTAAAAAGCCTCTTGATTAAGGTGAAAGAGGAGAGTGAGAAAGTTGGCTTAAAGCTCAACATTCAGAAAACTAAGATCATGGCATCTGGTCCCATTACTTCATGGGAAATAGATGGTGAAACAGTGGAAGCAGTGTCAGACTTTATTTTTCTGGGCTCCAAAATCACTGCAGATGGTGACTGCAGCCATGAAATTAAAAGACAGTTACTCCTTGGAAGGAAAGTTATGACCAACCTAGATAGCATATTGAAAAGCAGAGACATTACTTTGCCAACAAGGGTCCGTCTAGTCAAGACTATGGTTTTTCCAGTGGTCATGTATGGATGTCAGAGTTGGACTGTGAAGAAGGCTGAGCTCCAAAGAATTGATGCTTTTGAACTGTGGTGTTGGAGAAGACTCCTGAAAGTCCCTTGGACTGCAAGGAGATCCAACCAGTCCATCCTAAAGGACATCAGTCCTGGGTTTTCATTGGAAGGACTGATGCTGAAGCTGAAACTCCAATACTTTGGCCACCTCATGTGAAAAGTTGATTTATCGGAAAATACTCTGATCCTGGGAGGGATTGGGGGCAGGAGGAGAAGGGGATGATAGAGGATGAGATGGCTGGATGGCGTCACCGACTCGATGGTCATGAGTTTGGGTGAACTCCGGGTGTTGGTGATGGACAGGGAGGCCTGGCATGCTGTGATTCATGGGGCCATAAAGAGTTGGACATGACTGAGCAACTGAACTGAACTGAACTGAGGCAGTAAGAAATTCAGACATATTCTAGAGGAAATGATGTTTTCTTAGTCACCCCTCATGTCCAACTCTTTGCGACATCATGGAATGTACCCCACCAGGCTCCTCTGTCTATGGGGATTCTCCAGACTAAAATACTGGAGTGCGTTGCCATGCCCTCCTCGAGGGGATCTTCCCAACCCAGGGTTGAACCTAGGTTTCCCCATTGCAGGCAGATTCTTTACCAACTGAGCCAATTCCTTAAGGTTTATTCTTTGATCACTATTTTTTGAGATTTAGGGAAAAGTGATTTCCTCAGTGTTTAAATATATTTGAGAACAACTACATAATAAGTTGTAGTTTAAAGGTTAAACAATGAGTTTTATGAAATTACATTTTTTCATTCCACTTTCAGAGAATATGACTTATTATTTTGTCATGAATCCAAGGAAGCTATACTTTAAATAACTAACCTGGGTAATTCTGATGCCTGTGATCCATGAACTACACTTTGAGAAAGATTAGTTTAAAATGTAAGGTCCCCATATGATCTTCTTTGTTTTTTTGTCTTGATATTTCAAGCCCTAGAACAAATTCAGTCCAGAGACCAGTGGAGAACATGTCCAAGGCTAGGGAAGCACAGTAAATAGGGCTTGTGGATCATGTATTGAACACAGATGATGGAAGCCCTAACTATTTGGAAGTAAGCATTATTAATATAAACAAATCCCACTTCTATTTGTCTTGGTTATATTCATTACTGTAGTTGATGAGAAGGCTTGCAAGGAAGGAATTTTGGTATTATTTCATGAAGGTATAGGAACAGGGTTGGAAAATATTTATTAGTATTATATTCACAACAACAGAATGAACGGAGAACACTGTTATGGTGAAGAAAAATCTTATTTAGATTTAAATATATGCATAGATTTAAATTTACTGAAAATGAGCAAGAAGCTTTCTGAAATATTTAGTGGTTAGCCTAATAGTTTTTGTTTGATTTCTAATGAATATAAACAAAATATTTGTGCATGAAAGCCCCATTCTGTCATTCATTTAGTCTATAAAAATATGTTTAAGATGCAGAATGTATTCATTAAGTTGAAAATAAAAATGTTAACCATTTTTAATTGAGTTGTCATTAAATAAATTCTCTGAGCTCTTCTTTCAGAAAACTCTAAACTCTGTGAACCTAGCTTTATTGTAGCTATTTGTAGCAGACATATTCAAAGGAAACTTCAAATCCAAATGCACCTGGGGGACTTAACAATTTTTAGCAAGTTAAGAAAATGACAGTAGTCACAATAAAATGGTAAAAATTATCCAGTTAAAAATTTTTGCTTAGGACTTCCCTGGTAGTCCAGTGTTTAGGACTCCTCACTTCTAATATAGGAGGTGTGGGTCGGGGAACTAAGATCCCACATATTGCATGGAGGACAAAAATAAAGTTTTGCTTTAAATTATAGCTCATTTACTATAGCTTTCTTAAATAATTTAGTTTAATGCTAATTAAATATTTAATTATTTTAAAAAATAGAGTTGGTATTTATTTTAAGAACTCTATATAACTTGATCTATGACATGACATGTTTTACAGACATATAACATTATCCTGGTTTTTACATACAGTATTCACAGAGGTTAGTACCAGTTTTAACAGGGAAAAGCTTACTATTTTAGCCCTGAGTGTTGATATATTGATGATGACCTAAGAAGACTTAGAATATATGTAGAGACTTCTCAACTTTTTGCTTAGGTCATATTCCTGGCATTCTGAATCCAAACCTTTAAATGAACAGTGGGATATAAAGCCCAAACTCAGTTATGAAAGGAAAATTTGCTACTAATTGTTATTGTTGTTCAGTTACCCAGTTGGTTCCAACTCTTTGTGACCCCATGGACTGCAGCCTGCCAGGCCTCTCTGTCCCTCACCATCTCACAAACTTTGCCCAAGTTCATGTCCATTGCATTGGTGATGCCATCCAGCCATCTCATCCTCTGATGCCCTCGTCTCCTTCTACTCTCAATCTTTTCCAGCACCAGGGACTTTTCCAATGAGTTAGCTAGTTTCAGCTTCAGCATCAGTCCTTCCAACAAGTATTCACGGTTGATTTACCTTAAGATTGGCTGGTTTGATCTCCTTGCTGTCAGGGACTCTCAGGAGTCCTCCAGCTCCACAGTTCAAAGGCGTCGAGTTTTCAGTGCTCCAACTTCTTTATGGTCCAGCAATCACAACCGTATGTGACCACTGGGAAAACCATAACCTTAACTATACGGACCTTTTTTGGCACAGTGATGTCTCTGCTTTTCAACACACTGTCTAGGTTTGTCATAGCTTTCCTGCCAAGAAGCAAACATCTTACTTCATGGCTGCACTCAATTTAGAGCCCAAGAAGAGGATATCTGTCACTACTTCCTCTTTGTCCCCCTCAATTTGCCTTGCAGTAGGGGGTCAGATGCCATGATCTTAGTTTTTTTAATATTTACTTTTAAGCTAGCTCATTCCCTCTCTACCTTCACCCTCATCAAGAGGCTCTTTAGTTCCTCTTTGCTTTTTGTCATTAGAGTAGTATCATCTGCATATCTGAGACTGTTGATGTTTCTCCTTCCTACCTTGATTCCTGCTTGTAACTCACCCAGCCAGGCATATCTCATGATGTGCTCAGTGTATACATTAAATAAACAGGGTGACAGCAGACAGCCCTGTCGTACTCCTTTCCCAATCTTGAAACTTTACTAATAATGTATCAGACTAATTGTGAGGTATTTTATTTACCTCGAAGATAATGTCAGTTTTATTGATTAATTGATAATTTGTTCATCAATAAAAATCATCCATGTGTTACATATTTATACACTACCTACTCAAAGTTGTGTTAGGGTGAAAGCTGATCATCCTTCCTTCCAGTTGGTGCCTATAATTCATACATAAAGGGTGTTATAACTTCATTCCAAGACTGGTGAAAGTCTTTCAAACTTGTACAATGTTACTTATGTTATCAGAGAGTAAAATTATCAGTAAGATCAAAGACTTCATCTGATAGAGTTTTGGATATGCATTTTGATAAATATTACTTAGAGGTACATGGTTAAACAGACTTCATTATTTGAAGATATTCAAATTCAGTATTTGAAGATATTAGAATTGATTAAACAATTGAAGATAATAGAACTGATTAAACAATTGGTTAAAAATCGAAAAACCAAGAGAGTTCCAGAAAAACATCTACTTCTGCTTTATTGACTATTCCAAAGCCTTTAACTGTGGATCAGAACAAACTGTGGAACATTCTTCAAGAGATGGGAATACCAGACCACCTTACCTGCCTCCTGAGAAATCTGTATGCAGGTCAAGAAGCAACAGTTAGAACTGGACATGGAACAATAGACTCGTTTCCAAATCAGGAAAGGAGTACATCAAGGTTGTATATTGTCACCCTGCTTATTTAGCTTATATGCAGAGTATATCATGCCAAATGCCAGGCTGGATGAAGCTCAAGCTGGAATCAAGATTGTTGGGAGAAATATCAATAACCTCAAATATGCAGAAGGCACCACCCTTTTGGCAGAAAGCAAAGAACTAAAGAGCCTCTTGATGAAAGTGAAAGAGGAGAGTGGAAAAAGCTGGCTTGAAACTCAACATTCAGAAAACTAAGATCATGGCATCAGGTCCCATCACTTCATGGCAAATAGATGGGGAAACAATGGAAACAGTGACAGACTATTTTCTTGGGCTCCAAAATCCCTGTAGATGGTGACTGCAGCCATGAAATTAAAACACACTTGCTCCTTGGAAGACAAGCTATGACCAACCTAGATAGCATATTAAAAAGCAGGGACATTACTTTGCCAACAAAGGCCCATCTAGTCAAGGCTGTGGTTTTTCCAGTAGTCATGTATGGATGTGAGAATAAGGAAATCTGAGCACTGAAGAACTGATGTTGTTGAACTGTGGTGTTGGAGAAGACTCTTGAGAGTCCCTTGAACTGCAAGGAAATCTAACTAGTCCATCCTAAAGGAAATTAGTGCTGAATATACATTGGAAGGACTGATGCTGAAGCTGAAACTCCAGTACTTTGGCCACCTGATGTGAAGAACTGACACATTGGAAGAGACCCTAATGCTGGGAAAGATTGAAGGTGGGAAGAGAAGGGGACAACAGAGGATGAGATGGTTGGATGGTATCACTGACTCGATGGACATGAGTTTGAGCAAGCTCTGGGAATTGGTGATGGGCAAGGAAGCCTGGTGTGCTGCAGTCCATGGGTTGCAAAGAGTCGAATATGACTAAGCAACTGAACTGAATTGAACTGGTTTTTGGAAAGAGAAGTCAACAATATGATAACACATACCCAGAAATTTCAGTTAAAAGTTTACCTATCATTTGGACTCTGTTATTTTTTCTCATTACCTATACAGTGAATTTAATAGATTGTGCAGTTCTGTAGTCATAATCTGAAGTGCCATTTAAGCAAATCAAGTTTTAGAAGCAGGAGAGGAGCATTGAGAGCAGGAGAGGAGTGATTTTGACACTGATGATAATACTTTCTTGTGTACCAATCTTTTGTCTTTGCTTTTATTGCATTTGTAGAGTCAAAGAATAAAATCAGTGTGAAAAAATGTGTTCTATGATCCCTAAACTCTCTAAATGACATTTCAAAGCCATGCAGTCCATTTCAATGAACAGTTTTCTAGATGTTTTTTTTAATGTTGCTCACATATGGGATATTTACTTTCCAGTAGTTTTCTGTCACCTTCAGATGAAATAAGGACTCTAATCATAAGCAAAATTGACTACATGATTTATAAATTTTGGCTCATTATAAAGATAGCCATTTTTTAAAATACGAGGTTTTGCAACTTTATTCATAGAAGTATTTATTTTTGAGTCCACTCTTAGTGTACTTAAATAATTTTCACTTTAAATTACTCATGGTTACTGTTATCTCCCATTTTTGCTTTGTAGCATTGGTTGACATTTCAGAGAGTGTGAGTTGGCGTAGGGCTGGAAAATATGTAATTATAAGAATCACCTGCTCTTGAATTTTCCATTATATAGTAGTCATGATTCAGTCAGACTTTTCATAGGTGTTTGATTTGGAATGAGAAGTTTTTCTTCTTCTGTGACCCATGATTAAAATGTGGCCTTTTGGTAAATAAATAGAAGATAGTTTCTGCATAATCCAGATGTGAATCAGAGCTGGTGAAGCAATGTAAATCTTTGACCTGTATCATATAAGCAGTAATATACGTAATTGAAAATTTATTTTAAAATTAAGTGCAGTAAACCTTTTCTTTAATGCTCTGTAGCTCAGAGCAGTCTAAGTGCTAAAATGCAGCAAGCTGCATATTAAGGAAAGTTTTGCTTCACTTAATATTCCTCAAAGGAATTCCAGTAAAAGAAAATCTACTACAACTACATTTGAATATTTTCTTTTCTTTTAATGAGTTATAACCATGAATGTAAATAGTTATCAGCATTATGATCAATAGCATTTAGCATTATACCTTTCACATTATGGTAAAGGCGGGGGATAGACTATACTTCCTAACTGAAAGTGGAACACCTTTACAGTAGTGTTTGGATAATATCCTTACCTATTGCATTAACTTTTATAAATCTTTATGGTTTAAAATTGCAGTTTTCAATTAATTGTGGAATTGTGTACCCATTTCCTGATGGTAGTTCATGGTTTTTTTCTGGATATTGCAGCAACTGGTACATTTTCCTATGCATAGTTCAGTTTGTGTATTTCAGATTTTCTGTTAAGATACTATATTTGTATATGTACATTATTTCTCTGCACTGTAAATATAAATTGCTCTGTTTGTTTAGTTACCAAGTTGTGTCCAACTCTTTTGTGACCCCATACACTGTAGCCTGCCAGGCTCCTCTGTTATGTGGAATTTCCCAGGCGAGGATACTGGAGTGAGTTGCCATTTCCTTCTCCAGGGGATCTTCCTGACCCAGGGACTGAACCCATGTCTCTTGCAATAGCAACTGGATTCTTTACTGCTGAGAAACCAGGGAAGCCTTATAAATATAAGTTAATATCATTTCAAAGAGTTGGACACGACTAGTGACTAAGAGTTGGACACGAATGAGCGACTTCACTTTCACTTTTCACTCTCATGCATTGGAGAAGGAAATGGCAACCCACTCCAGTGTTCTTGCCTGGAGAATCCCAGGGACGGGGGAGCCTGGTGGGCTGCTGTCTCTGGGGTCGCACAGAGTCGGACACGACTGAAGTGACTTAGCAGCAGCAGCAGCAGCAGCAGCAGTGACTGAACAACATCCCACTGTCTTAGTCACTGTGGGCTGCTATAACAAAAGTACAATATATTGCATGATTAAACAAAAATTTATTTCTCATAGTTCTGGTATCTGAGAAGTTCAAGATTAAGGTGCCCAGGGTTCTGGCCAATTCTATTCCTAGTGAGGGCCCTCTTCCTAGTTTGCAGATAGACATCTTACTTTGTAAGAGAGAGAGAGAGAGTTAGTGGGCAGGAGGGAGAGAGAGAGAGAAAATAAGCTCATTATGTCTCCTCTTACAAGGACAATAATCCCATCACAAGGGCTCCCCCATAATGAACTAATTACCTCTCAAAGTCCCCATCTCCAAATACCCTCACACTGGGGATTAGGATTTCAAAATATGAATTGTAGAGGGACAGAAACATTCTGTTTGTGTTCTGTTCTGTAGCAGTCTCTCACAAGGGCTTTATAACTTTGGATATCTATCCCATTAATTGAATTGATATTAGAATGATTAATCTAGAGTCAAATGTTACATTTTATTTAAAATTTTGAAATGTCCTTTGTAAATGAAGCTAAAGCTTTAAAAATGTTTCATGTGAACCTATCAATTCTAAAATACATAAGATTCTAAAATATCAACAAGAATGTATTCTTCAAAGTAAGTTGTTTCAAATTGCATGTCTCCTAGGGAGATAGAGGCATTAATTTTGTATCCTATTAATATCTTTATATCTATTCTGCTATTTCACTATTTATGTTCATTTTCAGTATTCTGTGCTTTAAGTTTTTATTGCCTCACTCCACAGTGTCTTTTTAATGCCTTCTAATTTAGTTTCATTTGTCACCGCTCTTCTAAAGTTAGATTCTATATGCACTACTTCCCTGCTTCCCTGGTGGCTCAAATGGTAAAGAATCTGCCTGCAATTTGGGAAACCTGGGTTTGATCACTGGGTTGGGAAGATACCCTGGAAAAGGGAATGGTGGCCCACTCTAGTAATCTTGCCTGGAGAATCCCATGGACCAAGGAGCCTGGTGGGCTACAGTCCATGGGGTTGCAAAGAGTTAGACACAACTGAGTGACTAAGCACAGTACATACACTCTACTATAAACCTCCTTGTGAAATATTTGATACGTTAGACCTCCAACCCTCTTCATGCACTTCTCCAGTGGCTCAGTGGTAAGGAATCCATCTGCAATTCAGGAGACGTGTGTTTGATCCCTGGTTGAGAAGATTCCCTGGAGAAGGAAATGGGCACCTGCTCCTGTATTCTTGCCTGGGCAATTCCATGAACAGAGGAGCCTGGCAGGCTATAGTCCGTAGGGTTGAGAAAGAGTCAGACACTACTTAGTGACTAAACAACAACACTCTTCATATACGAGGCATGGCATGTTATAGACAGTAATTATTGGTTAACATGGAAATGGAGAAAAAAGTAGCCTCTTTCTATTTGTTGTCTATGATGTTGTAGTAGCTAGGTGTATTAACTAGACTGTTTCCTTCTTTGACTCTTCTGTTCCCTCTCTGTGTGCAATCTCCCAAGTTCCACTCCTCAGTTATTTAGTTTTCACTTAGAGAAACCTCGAGTATTGCCTCTATATAAGTAACTCCATTCTTTCTCTCCAGGTCAGCTTTCTCATGAGTTTCAGTTACATATCTACAATTGTCCTCTGGATATCCTGCATCTTTTCATACATAACTGGCTCAAAATCAAGCCCAAAATCTTCCTCTGCTCCTTCTTTCTGTGTTTCTTTATTACCATCACAACATTACCTTTCCCATAGCCATTATTCGTTTTTATCTCCTTCCAATCACTGTACATACTAAATGTTTATTGCATTTCTTAGAAAGTATTCTGAATTGTTATTCTTTTTCCTTACAATGTTAGTAAACTCCTTGTTAGTAACCCTGAAATAGACCTTCTACAAGCCATTTCATTCTATAAACTATTGCCAGAGTTTATTTCTTAATTATATTTTTCTTTATGAATCTCCTTTAGTCTAAAATCTTCAAGGGGTAGACTATGGAAGTGGTTTTTAAAAGCTTTTTTATAAAAAAAATTACTGAACAACTTTGGTTAAATAAAATTTTACACGGAACCCAAACAGAGCAGTGAACCTGTAGTTGTTTTGGGTGAAAATATTTAAGTGTAAGTGTTAGTTGCTCAGTCGTATTCAACCCTTTGCGATCCCATGGGCTGTAGCCTGCCAGGCTCCTCTGTCTGTGGAATTCTCCAGGCAAGAATACTGAAGTGGGTTGCCATTCCATCTTTCAAAATTTTATTTGGGCTCTACCTACACATTGTCCCCTGGGCAATTCTTTGGAATTTTTGGAACATTTTAGAATACAATTTGAAACTGTTGGCTCTAGTACAAAATCTTTATTTAGGAATTAGGCTGTTCCGTTCAGCCAATCTGTTTACTCCATACAACTGTTCCATAGTTGTAAATTTCATCTTCGTGCCTTGACTTTTATCATGGTTAGTGCTCAGTATGCTGTAAAACCACCATTCTCCTTCTTTAAATCTTATTCATATTTCCAATGCTATTCAGTCATCACCTCTTCTCTAAACATATGAATGTTGTTCAGTCACTAAGTTGTGTCTGAATCTTTGCAACCCCATAGACTGTAGCATGCTAGGCTTCTCTGTCCTTCACCATCTCTTGGAGTTTGCTCAAATTCATGTCCATTGAGTCGTTGACGCCTTCCAACCATTTCATCCTCTGTCATCCCCTTCTGCCTTCAGTCTTTCCCAACATCAAGGTATTTTCCAATGAGTATGAATGAACATATGAATGAATATTTAGGAAATAAGACTTGGGTATCACTTCTGATGATGTAGATGTATTTTGAGTGGGTATTATTTTCTTTTTTTGGAAATTACGTGTGTCTTACAATTAATTACTATGTAAGCAGAGGTCCCTGCAAGTGTATCTTGGGGATATTGTGGATTTTGTTTCAGACTACCACAACAAAGCAGATATCCTAATAAAGAGAGTCACACAATTATCTTTGGTTTTCCAGTTCATATAAAAGTATGTTTACACTATAGTGCAGTCTATTAAATATGCAATAATTTTTGTCTAAAAAATGTACATACCTTCATTTACAAATGCTTTATTGCTAAAAAAAAAAAAGACTGTACATCATCTGAGCCTTCAGCAAGGGATGCTCTTTTTGTTAGTATAGTTTCTTCCCTTGATATTGTGTGGTGGTTGCTGAAGGGCTAAGTGGTTGAGGCAGTTTCTTAGATAGTAGTGAAGTTTGCTGCATCAATTATGTCTTCCTTTCACATTTTTTTTCTATATCACACATGCTGTTTAGTAGCATTTTACATACAATAGGACATCTTTCAAAATTGGAGTCAATCCTCTCAAACCCTGCTGCTGCTTTATCAACTAACTTTATGTAATACTTTAAATCCTTTGTTGTCAAAATGTTAACAGTCTTAACAGCACCTTCACTGGGAGCAGATTCCATCTTAAGAAACCACTTTTTTAACTTATCTATAAGAAGCAACCCCTCATCCGGTTAAGGTTTACCACGAGATTGCGAAAATTTGAGTCGTATCATCAGACTTCATTTCTAATTTTAGTCCTCTTACTATTTCCGTGTCTGCAGTTTTTTCCTTTACTAAGTCTTGAATCACTCAGTCATTCAAATTCTTCCAACTAAGTCCTGTTAATGTTGATATTTTTACCACTTTCCGTAAATCATAAATGTTCTTAATGGCAAATGCAATGGTGAATCCTTTCCAGAAGGTTTTTAATTGACTTTGCCTGCTTCTCTGGTTGCTCAGATGGTAAAGAATCTGCCTGCAATGCAAGAGACCCAGGTTTGAACCCAGGTTGAGAAGATCCCCTGAAGAAGGCAATGGCTACCCACTCCAGTATTCTTGCCTGGAGAATTCCATGGACAGAGGAGCTTGGTGGGCTACAGTCCATGGGGTCGCAAAGAGTCAGACATGATGGAGTGACTACTTTCACTTTCTTTTCACATTTATCATAGGAATCACTATTGATGGCAGCTAGATCCATTTGAAATATATTTATTAAATAATAAGATTTGAAAGTCAAACTGACTCCTTGATCTATGGGCTGCAGAATGGATATTATGTTAGCAAGCATTAAAACATCATTAATCTCATAGTACAGCTTCATCAGAGTTCTCGGGTGACCAAGTACATGTCAATATTTGGTAATTTTCTGAAAGGAAACTTTTTTTTTTTTTTCTTAAGCAGTAGGTCTCAACAGTGGGCTTGAAATATTCAGCAAACCACATTGTTAACAGATGACGCATTATCCAGGCATTATATAGCATAGTTCTTAAGGGCCTTAAGGTTTTTGGAATGGTGTTCAATATAAAATCACCAAGTATATTAGCCTCTACCAAGGGAATCAGCCTGTCCTTGAAACTTTGAATATAGCCATTGACTTCTCCTCTTTAGCTATGAAAGTCCTAGATGACATCTTCTTTCAAAAGAAGGCAGTTTTTTCTACACTGAAAATCTGTTTAGTATATTACCTTCATTAATCATCATAGGTAGATCTACTGGATAACTTGCTACAGCTTCTGTATTATCACTTGCTACTTTACCTTGCAGTTTTATGTTATGGAAATAGCTTCTTTATATTTACCAGCTTCGGTTAGCTTCAGACTTCATCTGGAGCTTTCTCAGCTCTCTCAGCCTTCATGAAATTGAAGAGAATTAGGCCTGACTCTGAATTAGGCTTTGGCTTAAGGGAATGTTGATCTCTAACCAGACCACTAGAAGTTTCTCCATATCAGCATTAAAACAGCTTAGCTTTCTTATCATTTGTGTGCTCACTGGGATAACACTTTTAAATTCCTTCAAGAGTTTTTTCCTTAGGATTTATGACTTGGCTAGTGCAAGAGGCCTGGCTTTCAGTCTGTCTCAACTTTTGACATGCCTTTCTCAATAAGTTTAATCATTTCCAGTTTTTAAATTAAAGTGAGAGTCATGTGACTTGTCCTTTCACTTGAACACTATGGCAATAACCCGTGGTAGAGGTACAGATTGGCCTAATTGCATTATTATTGTGTCTCAGGAAATAGAGAGACCTGAGGAGAGGGAAAGAAATAAGGGAACAATCAGAACACATACAACATTTATCAGTTAAGTTTGCCATCTTATATGGGGATGATTTGTGGTGCCCTCAAACAATTACAATAGTAATATCAAAGGTCAGTTCAGTTCAGTTGCTCAGTCATGTCTGATTTTGTGACCACATGGACTGCAGCACACCAGGCTTCCCTGTCCATTACCAACTCCCAGAGCTTGCTCAAACTCATGTCCCTTGAGTCAGTGATGCCATCCAACCATCTCATCCTCTGTTATCCCTTCTCCTGCCTTCAGTTTTTCCTAGCATCAGGGTCTTTTCCAAGAATCAGAAGCAACAGTTAGAACTGTTGCTTCAGGTGGCCAAAGAATTGAAGCTTCAACTTCAGCATCAGTCCTTCCAATAAATATTCAGGATTGATTTCCTTTAGGATTGACTAGTTGGATCTCCTTGCAGTCCAAGGGACTCTCAAGAGTCTTTTCCAACACCACAATTCAAAAGCATCAATTCTTCAGCATTCAGCTTTCTTTATGGTCCAACTCTCACATCCATACATGACTACTGGAAAAACCATAGCTTTGACTGGACAGACCTTTGTTGGCCAAGTAATTACTCTGGTTTTTAATATGCTGTCTAGGTTGACCATAGCTTTTCTTCCAAGGAGCAAGCATCTTTTAATTTCGTGGCTGTAGTCACCATCTGCAGTGATCTTGGAGCACCCCCAAATAAAATCTCTCACGGTTCCCATTGTTTTCTCATCTATTTGCCGTGAAGTGATGGGACTGATTGCCGTGATCTTAGTTTTCTGAAAGTTGAGTTCTAAGGCAGCTTTTAAACTCTCCTCTTTCACTTTCACCAAGAGGCTCTTTAGTTCTTTACTTTCTGCCATAGGGTGGTGTCATATGCATATCTAAGGTTATTGATATTTCTCCAGGCAATCTTTATTCCAGCTTGTGCTTCATCCAGCCCGGCATTTTGCATGTTGTACTCTGCATGTAAGTTAAATAAACAGTGACAACATACAGCCTTGATGTAATCCTTTTGAAGTTTGGAACCAATCTATTGTTCCAGCTCTAGTTCTAACTATTGCTTCTTGACCTGCATACAGATTTCAAGAGGCAGGTCAGCTGGTCTGGTATTCCCATCTCTTTAAGAATGTTCCAGAGTTTGTTGTGATCCACACAGTCAAAGGCTTTGGTGTAGTCAATAAGGCAGAAGTAGATGTTTTTCTGGAACTCTCTTGCTTTTCCAGTGATCCAGTGGATGTTGGCAATTTGATCTCTGGTTCCTCTGCCTTTTCTAAATCCAGCTTGAACATCTGGAAGTTCATGGTTCATGTACTGTTGAAGCCTGGCTTGGAGAATTTTGAACATTACTTTGCTAGCGTGTGTGATGAGTGAAATTGTGCAGTAGGTTGAATGTTCTTTGGAATCACCTATCTTTGGGATTGGAATGAAACTGAACTTTTCTAGTCCTGTGGCCACTGCTGAGTTTTCCAAATTTGCTGGTGTATTTAGTGCAGCATTTTCACAGCATCATCTTTTAGGATTTGAAATAACTCAACTGGAATTGCATCACCTCCATTAGCTTTTTTCATAGAGATGCTTTGTAAGGCCCACTTGACTTCGCATTCCAGGATGTCTGGCTCTAGGTGAATGATCACACCATTGTTGTTATCTAGGTCATGAAGATCTTTTTTGTACATTTCTTCTGTATATTCTTGCCACCTCTTCTTAATATCTTCTTCTTCAGTTAGGTCCATACCATTCTGCCCTTTATTGTTCCCATCTTTGCATGAAATATTCCTTTGGTATCTCTAATATTCTTGAAGAGATCTCTATTTTTTCCCATTCTATTGCTTTCATCTATTTCTTTGCATTGAGCACTGAAGAGGACTTTCTTATCTCTCTCTGCTACTCTTTGGAACTCTGCATTCAAATGGGTATATCTTTTCTTTTCTCTTTTGTCTTTAGCTTATCAAAAGGTCACTGATTACAGATTACCAAACAGATATAATTTTAATAATGAAGAAGTTCGAAGTAGTGTGAAAATTTCAGGACCAAATGCTTTGAAATATGGTGCTGATAAATTTGCTAGAAGCAGGAATGCCACAAACCTTCAATTTGTAAAAAAAAAAAAAAAAAGATGAAAAAAACATAATATCTGAAAAATGAAGTAAAGCAAATTGCCATAAAATGAAGTATGCCTCTGTTTTATGCTTATTATATTTGAAATCCCTGAACTGAATGACTTTAAGCATTCAAAAGGATGGGTTCAAGATTGTTTGATGCCAAATTTAAATGTTAACTTCACACATCTAAGAATAATATCCATGTGACCAAAATCAATAATTTAAAATGTGTTTTATTATTTTTACATTTGTTTTCTCTTAGGACCTACAACATACAATCCTGTTTTTAAGAAATCCTGCTTCATACTCTCATTTGTTAAAGCATCAAAGCGTTTTAAAGATTCCAAAGAGATTACTCCTGGTCCAGCGACATATGAGGTTTGTCAATAATATTTCTCTTTAAATAATAACATAAGAATGAAAAAATTTCCAGAACGTCACTGGAAATGTCTTCATTAAAGTCTTTTCCATATGATCTATTCTTATTACTAACCAGAACCTTTTAGCTGATAATGACTTTGTAAAAAATATATTCTGACATTTCTTAAAGATTTAAGAATTATTTAATAACTCATATATAAATAGCCTCAACAGCATTAATGCATATATATATAATTTTATATCTCTACAACTTTAAATATTTACTTGTCTATGTACACAAATCGAAATTTCCAAATATTTGTTGAAATTAAGAGTTTATTAAAGAGCATGGAAGAAGAAAGCCCTGCAGATCTGGAAGAACAGGTTTGATCTTTTATTTTCTTTTAATAAATGCAGATGGTTTGGATTCATAATAAATAAATGTCTCATTCTGTTGTGGGTCTTCTGATTGTACGGAGGAGGCTGAAATAAACTGCTGGGTTTTAGAAATTGTGTTCACTATAGGCTTTAATACCTGTTTTGGATGAAAAAGTCTTCCCATTGGCTTATAGCAGTTAATTTAAGAGTGCAAACCATAGTGAATGTTCTTATCTGAGGTAGTTAATGACAAATTTATCTGTATTGAATGTATGTTTTTCTACTTAAAATGTCATAATCCAAATAGTTTTTCAGCATTCTGTCAAAAGCATAATCATAATATAATAGCAAAAAAGGAAGAAAATCAAGTAAGTTATGAAAGACTTGTTATTTTTACCCATTGGCTATTGATTTTCCCAGAAGATCACTGTTAATGTCTATTGATAAGCAAATACTTTTATAAGATTTACTTCAGAAAGGGAAAATATGATAAATAGAGCCTTCATAGTAGTTCAGAATGTGAAAGTAAAAGAATGATACATTATATATTTAATGTTTTAGAGCCTTGCCTGTGTAGTATAAGGCAAGACTTGCAAATTAGAAACTTACAATTGTAAAGATTTGGCAAAGTTTATGACATATTTACTCTTGATTGTTGGGTATGAGGAAGGGTCTTTAAGCAAGTATTGATCAGTAAACTATTAGTCTTAATGAAGTAGGTTAGGTATTATAGATGTTCACAGTTTGATAATATTAAATCATATTAAATCCTTAGTTGCTTGTGTCCACACTCCTTTTTAAAAGTGATTTTAATGTTGTCCACAAAATACAAATGCCAGTAAATCTGATGCTACCTTTTCGTTTTGTGATATACTTGTCAGAGAAGATGTACCAATTAGTCTTCCTTGTATTTAAAGATGCTTTTCCTTTCACTGAGATTTAATAATTTTTATTTATACATCGATCATTTGTTGTGAAAAATTATTTTCCACATCAGAAGAAAACATTTATGGATTTAACAATGAGGTATAATTAAGGTAATGCCTGAAATTTCAAACTAATATATCCATACATTATATAGTCTATATAATACTACAGTGCTTGGTAACTTTTCTATTGAAAACTACCTGTATTTTTTTTTGTCTTCGCAACACCATTTGTTTCCTTATAATTTGCTCTGAGTTTTTAGTTTGATGCTTCTCTTTTCCTTTATCATGTTTAATAAATTTAAATGGATGATCTAAAAACATATTTGCCTTAAATATTTTACTTTTTTTAATAGAAAAAGATGATTCTAGAAATTTATAACACTTTTGAGATTGCAATATGAGATTCTATTTGGAAAATACTTAAATGTATATAATGTCTGCCATCGAGATGGTTAGAGGTTTCTTTAGTATTTCATGTCCACTTTGGATCCCAATTGTTGGATGTTCCTTTTCTTTACATCCTTACCAACCTATTTTATTCTTGTCTTTTTGATGATACCTACCAGTTGTGAGGTGATATCTCACAACTCATGGTTGGTTCCATGTCTTGGCTATTGTAAGTAGTGCCACAGTGAATGCTGAAGTGCATGTATCTTGTTGAATTATGGTTTTATCCAGATATATCCCCAGGAATGGGATTGGTGGGTCATGTGGTAGCTCTATTTTTAGTTTAAAAAACTAAAGAACCCCCATACTGTTCTCTATAATGACTGTACCAATTTACATTCCTATCAACAGTGTGTGTGTGGGGGTGTTCTATTGTCTCCACACCCTCTCCAGCATTTATTGTTTGTAGACCTTTTGATGATGGCTATTCTAACCATGTGAAGTGACACCTCATTGTAGTTTTGATTTGCATTTGTCTAAGTAGTTATGTTCAGCATCTTTTTCATGGGCTTTTTGGCCACCTATATGTCTTCTTTGGAGAAAAGTCTATTTAGATCTGCTCATTTTTTGATTCCTTTTTTTCCTTCTGTTAATCTGCATGAGCTATTTGTTTGGAGATTAATTCCTTGTTGGTCTCATCGTTTCCAAATATTTTCTCCCATTTTGAGGGTTGTCTTTTTTTTTTTTTTATAGTTTCCTTTGATGTGTAAAAGTTTAATTAACAGCTTTTAATTAAAAGCTGTTTGTTTATTTTTGTTTTTATTTTCATTATTCTAGAAAGTGGATCCCAAAAGATATTGCTGTGATTTATGTCAAAGACTGTTCAGCCTATGTTTTCCTCTAAGAGTTTTATACCATCTGATCTTACATTTAGTTTTTTAATTAATTTTGAGTTTATTTTTGTGTATGGTATTTGAGAATTTTCTAATTTCACTCTTTTACATGATGCTGTCCAGTTTTTCCAGAATCACTTATTGAAGAGACTGTCTTTTCTCCATTGTATATTCTTGCCTCCTTTGTCATAGATTAATTGACCATAGGTACATGAATTTATTTTTTGGCTTTCTATCCTGTTCCATTGATCTGTAAGTTTGTCTCTGTGCCAGTACCATGCTGTTCTGATTACTGTAGCTTTATAGTATAATCTTAAGTCATGAAGCCCGATTCCGTAAGCTCCTTCTTTTTTTCTCAAGATTGCTTTGACTATTTGGGGTCTTTTGTGTCTCCATACAAATTTTAAGAAATGCAAAAAGTGCCATTAGTTACTTGATAAGGATTAACTTGAATCTGTAGATCACCTTGGATGATAGTATAGTTATTTTGACAATATTTATTCTTCCAATCCAGATACATAGTATAACTATATGTCATCTTTGATTTCTCTCATCAGCATCTTATAGTTTTGAGAGTACAGGTCTTTTGCCTACTTAGGTACATTTATCCCTAGGTATTTTATTCTTTTTGAAGCAGTAATAAGTGGGATTATTTCCTTAATTTCTCTTTCTAATCTTTCATTGTTAGTGTACAGAAATGCAAGAGATTTCTGTGTATTGATATTGTATCCTACAACTTTATCAAATTCATTAATGAGCTCCACTAGTTTCTGGTAGCATCTTCAGGATTTTCTGTGTATAGTATCATGTCATCTGCAAACAGTGACAGTTTTGCTTTTTCTTTTACAGTTTTGATTCCTTTTATTACTTTTTCTCCTCAATTGCTGTGAGTAGGACTTTCAAAACTATGGTGAATAAAAATGGTGAGAGTGGACATCTTTATCTTGTTTCTATTCTTAGAGGAAATGTTTTCAGCTTTTTACCTTTGAGTATGATGCTATCTGTGAGTTTGTCATGTATGGCCTTTATTATGTTAAGGTATCTTCCCTCTCTGCCTACTTTCTAGAGAGGGTTTTTTTTTTTTTTTCCTGTAAATTGATGTTGAATTTTGTCAAAGTCTTTTTCTGCATCTGTTACGATGACCACAAGGTTTTATTCTTCAATTTTTTTAATGTGAAGAATTGATGCTTTTGAACTATGGTGTTGAAGAAGACTCTTGAGAGTCCCTTGGACTGCAAGGAGATTCAACCAGTCAATCCTAAAGGAAATTAGTTCTGAATATTCATTGGAAGGACTGATGCTGAAGTTGAAGCTCCAGTACTTTGGCCCCCTGATGTGAAGAACTGACTCATTGGAAAAGACCCTGATGCTGGGAAAGATTGAAGGCAGGAGGAGAAGTGGACAACAGAGAAGGGGATGGCATCACCGACTCGATGGACATGAGTTTGAGTAAGCTCAACTTACTCAAGTTGGTAATAGACAGGGAAACCTGGCGTGCTGCAGTCCGTGGTGTCAAAAAGAGTCGGACATGACTGAGCAACTGAACTGAACTGATCAAAGGGATTGATATTGTGGGTACTGAAGAATCTTTGCATCCCTGGGATAAATCCCACTTGATTATGGTGTATGATCTTTGTAATGTATTGTTGCATTCAGTTCGCTAGTATTTTGTTGACAGGTGTTGATTTGCATTTCTGCAGAAGCTTTTTAGTTGGATGTAGTCCCACTTCTTTATTTTTGTTTATACATTTGATGTCATATCCAAAAATATCATTGCCAAGACCAATATCAGGAAACTTTTCCCTATGTTCCTTCTAGAAGTTTTATGGTTTCAGGTGTTCAAGTTAAGTCTTTAATCCATTTTGAGTTAATTACTATGAGTAGTATAAATAAGGGTTCCAGTGTACTTCCAGTTTTCCAAGCATCACTGATAAGAGGATAACATCTTTTCCCATTGTGTATTCCTGATATCCTTTTCAAAGATTAGTTGACGGTATATGAAACAGGTCATTCTGGGCTCTCAAGTTTTTCCATTGCTTATGTGTCTTTTTTTTATGCCAATTTTGACTACTTTAGCTTTGTGACAGAGTTTGAAATCAGGAGGTGTGAGGTTTCTAGCTGTTGTTCTTTCTTAGGAATACTTTGGCTACTCAGGATCTTATATGATTCCATACAAATTTTAGGATTATTTTGTCTGTTTCAGTGAAAATGCCTTTGAAATTTTGATAGAGATTATATGAAATCAATGGATGACTGCATATTGTAGAGTGCATATTTTATTATTATTGATTTTTTAAATTCTTGGACATATGATATCTTACCATTTGTGTCTACTTCAAATTCTTTCATCAGTGTCTTATAATTTTCAGTGTACAGATATTTTTTGTCTTGGTTACCTTTATTCCTAAGTATTTTCTAATGTTTTATGCTATTGTAAATGGGGCTGTTTCCTTTGTGTTTTAGATAGTTTGTGTTAGTGCATAGAAACATAATTGACTTTTATATGTTCAGTTTTCATTCTGCAACTTTTTTGAATTCATTTATTTATTATTTTATTGTATTTCCATTGATATTTTTGTGGCATCTTTAGAATTTTCTGTAGATTTATTTCATCTACAAACAGAAATAATTTTACTTCTTTCTTTACAATTTGGTTGGCTGTTATTTTCATTAAGCTCCCTGATGGCTCAGATGGTAAAGCATCTGCCTGCAATGTGGGAGACCTGGGTTCAATCCCTGGGTTGGGAAGATCCCCTGGAGAAGGAAATAGCAACCCACTCCAGTATTCTTGCCTGGAAAATTCCATGGACAGAGGAGCCTGGTGGGCTACAGTCCATGGAGTCACAAAGAGTCGGACATGACTTTTGCCAAATTGTTCTGGCTAAAACTTCCAGGGTATGTTAAATAGGGGTGGTTAATGTAGTCATCATTGCCTTTTCCTGATCTTAGCCAGAAAGTTTTTAACTTTTTACTGTTGAATATAATGTTTAGATGTAAGTTAGTCTTCAATGGTCTTTATTATGTCAAGGTATTGTACACTTATTCTATAACCAAGTTGTTAAGATTTTTTTTTGTAATGAAAAAATGTTGAATTTTGTCAGATACTTTTTTTGCATTGAGATGATCATATGATTTTTATTTTTTATTGTTTTAATGTGGTACATCACTTTTATTGATATGTTTATGTTGAACCACTTTATTCTCAGGGATGAATCCCATTTGCTAATGGTGTATGATCCTTTTAAGGTACTGTTGAATTTGGTTTGCTAGCTTTGATATTTTGTTGAGGTATTGTGCAAGTATAATCATCAGGGATATTAGCCTGTAGCTTTTTCTTTTTGTAGCCTTATCTAAGTTTATTTTCAGAATAATGCTGGCCTCATAAAATGAGTTTAGGAGTCTTCTCTCCTCTTCAATATTTTGGGAGAGTTTGAGAAGGATTGGCATTAGTCATTTAAATGTTTGGTAGAATTCACTAGTGAAACAATCTGGTCCTATTCTTTTGTTTTCTGGGAGATTTGTAATTACTGCTTCAATCTCCTCAGTCATTAAGTTTTTGTTGTTGTTGTTTGTTTTGTTTTTCTAGGCTACGCTGGGTCTTCGTTGCTCCATGTGGGCTTTCTCTAGTTGCAGTGAGCAAGGGCTCCCTTAGTTGCAGTGCACAGCTTCTTACTGCGATGGCTTCTCTTGTGGAGCACAGGCTCTAGGCACGTGAGCTTAGTTGCTCTGTGGCATGTGGAATCTTCCTGGATCAGGGCTTAAAACCATGTTCCCTGTATTGGCAGGCAGATTCTTATCCACTGTTCCACCAGGAAAAGTTCAGTGATTAAATTTTTTCAGATTTTCTATTTCTTTATGATTCAGTCTTGGTAGGTTATATATTTCTAGGAATTTATCCTTTTTTTTCCCTTAGACTATTCAGTGTGGAAGTGTACAATTGTTCATATTAGTCTCTTATGATCCTTTTTATTCCTGTGGTAAAAGTTGTAATATCTCCTCTTTCATTTATAATTTCATTTGTTTGAATCTTCTCTCTTTTTTTCTTTGTCTAGCTAAACTTTGGTCAATTTTCTTTATCTTCTCAGAATACCAGATCTTTATTTTGTTAATCTTTTCTGTTGTTTTCTTGGTTTCTATTCCATTTCTGCTCCAAAACTTGTTACCGCTTTTCTTTTACTGACTTTGGTCTTAGTTTGTTCTTTTTCTAAGATGTATAGTAGATTTATTTATGACATTTCTTTTTCTCTTATGTGGCATTTCTTCCTATAAACAGTTTTCTCTACATCTCCTAAGTTTTGGTATGTTGTTTTGCCATTTTTTATTTGTTTGTTCCAAGATAAATACATATTTTTGGCTACAGCATGTGACTTGTGGGATCTTAGTTCCAGAACCAGGTATCAGACCATGACCCCTGCTGTCAAATTGCAGAGTCCTAACAACTGGACTGCCAAGGAGTTCCCTTAAGATATTTTTTGACTTCCCTTTTGATTTTTTTTTTTGACCCATTGTTGTTTAGGAGTATGTTGTTCAATTTCCAGATACTTGTGAATTCATCAGTTTTATCCCATTGATTTCTGATTTCATAGAATATGAAAATATCAGAAAGGGTATTTTGTATGATTTCAGTCTTCTTAACAGTTGCAAAGGCTTCTTTTGTGACCTAACATAATTTATCCCATAGACTGTCCCATGTGCCCTTGAGAAGAATATGTTCTGCTTAGATGGAGTGTTCTTTGTATGTCTGCCGAGTTCACTTGTCTAAGATGTATTTTGTTTCTTCGTTAATTTTGTATGCATTTTATGAAAGTATGGTATTGAAATCCCCAACTATATTTGGATTGCTATCTATTTCTGTTTTCAAATATAATAATTTTTTCTTAATACATTGAGGAGCTCTGATTTTGGGTGTATATATATTTACAATTGTTATATCCTTTGGGTGAATTGACCCCTTTACCATTATGTAATGACCTCTTTTTGTCTCTTTTTACATCTTTCGACTTAGGGTCCATTTTATCTCATATAAATATAGCTAATCCTGTTTTTTGGTTTCTATTTCCATGGAGTATCTTTTTCCATACCTTCACTTTGAGCCAAGTGTCCTTAAAGCTGAAATGAGTCTTTCATAGAAAACACATATTTGGGTCTTTTTATTTTTTTTAATCCATCTAATCCAATCTATGCCTTTAGATTAGATAATTTACTAATTCCATCATATTGTTTCCTGGCTATATTGTAGTTTCCTTATTTCTTTTTCCTTCTTTTGCTTTAGAACAGTGCTTGGCATATAGCATGACTCAATAAATGTTTGTTCAGTATTTGAATGGATTTTAACTTTTTTTCCATGCCATGTTTCTAGTTAGATATTTTATAAGCTTAATTTTTATCTTTAGTATCATCTACAACATTTTTAGTTCTACTCATGCTTTTCTTTAAGATATTATTTTTTTTGAAGAGCAGTTTAGATTTGCAACAAAATTGTAAGGGAAATACAGCTATTTCCCATGTACTCCCTACCTATTGGTCTTTTTTTTTTTTTTAACCAAGGATGAACCTATATTGACACATTGTAACCACCCAATGCCCATAGTTTACTTTAGGATTCATTCTAAGTGTTGTATGTGCTATGGGTTTTGACAAATATATAATGATACATACCATCATTATAATATCATACAAAGTATTTCTACTGCCTTAAAAATTTCCTGTTTTCTGTTTATCTCCTTATCCATTGACAACCACTGATAATTTTATGATTGTTGTTTTTCCTTTTCCAAAATATCTTATATTCAGTATGTAGCCTTTTTAGGTTGGCTTCTTTCACTTAGTAGCATGCATTTAAAGTTATATATTTGAATCACCCAAGTCCAAGAAACCCAGAGAGTCCCAAACAGGATAAACCCAAGGCGAAACACCCCAAGACACATATTAATCAAATTAACAAAGATCAAACTCAAAGAACAAATGTTAAAAGCAGCAAGGGAAAAACAACAAATAACACACAAGGGAATTCCCATAAGGATAACAACTGATCTTTCAATAGAAACTCTTCAAGCCAGGAGGGAATGGCAAGACGTACTTAAAGTGATGAAAGAAAATAACCTACAGCCCAGATTACTGTACCCAGCAAGGATCTCATTCAAATATGAAGGAGAAATCAAAAGCTTCTCAGACAAGCAAAAGCTGAGAGAATTCAGCACCACCAAACCAGCTCTCCAACAAATACTAAAGGATATTCTCTAGACAGGAAACACAAAAACAGTGTATAAACTTGAACCCAAAACAATAAAGTAAATGGCAACGGGATCATACTTATCAGTAATTACCTTAAACGTAAATGGGTTGAATGCCCCAACCAAAAGACAAAGACTGGCTGAATGGATACAAAAACAAGACCCCTACATATGTTGTCTACAAGAGACCCACCTCAAAACAGGGGACACATACAGACTGAAAGTGAAGGGGTGGAAAAAGATTTTCCATGCAAATAGGGACCAAAAGAAAGCAGGAGTAGCAATACTTATATCAGATAAAATAGACTTTAAAACAAAGGCTGTGAAAAGAGACAAAGATGGTCACTACATAATGATCAAAGGATCAATCCAAGAAGAAGATATAACAATTATAAATATATATGCACCCAACACGGGAGCGCCGCAATATGTAAGACAAATGCTAACTAGTATGAAAGGAGAAATTAACAATAACAAAATAATAGTGGGAGATTTTAATACCCCACTCACACCTATGGATAGATCAACTAAACAGAAAATTAACAAGGAAACACAAATATTAAACGATACAATAGACCAGTTAGACCTAATTGATATCTATAGGACATTTCATCCCAAAACAATGAATTTCACCTTTTTCTCAAGCGCACATGGAACCTTCTCCAGGATAGATCACATCCTGGGCCATAAATCTAGCCTTGGTAAATTCAAAAAAATTGAAATCATTCCAAGCATCTTTTCTGACCACAATGCAGTAAGATTAGATCTCAATTACAGGAGAAAAACTATTAAAAATTACAACATATGGAGGCTGAACAACACACTGCTGAATAACCAACAAATCACAGAAGAAATCAAAAAAGAAATCAAAATTTGCATAGAAACGAATGAAAATGAAAACACAACAACCCAAAACCTGTGGGACACTTTAAAAGCAGTCCTAAGGGGAAAGTTCATAGCAATACAGGTGTACCTCAAGAAACAAGAAAAAAGTCAAATAAATAACCTAACTCTACACCTAAAGCAACTAGAAAAGGAAGAAATGAAGAACCCCAGGGTTAGTAGAAGGAAATAGTAACAATAACCCTGTGTACAAGACAGCAAAAGAGACACTGATGTATAGAACAGTCTTATGGACTCTGTGGGAGAGGGAGAGGGTGGGAAGATTTGGGAGAATGGCATTGAAACGTGTAAAATATCATGTGTGAAACGAGATGCCAATCCAGGTTCGATGCACGATACTGGATGCTTGGGGCTAGTGCACTGGGACGACCCAGAGGGATGGTATGGGGAGGGAGGAGGGAGGAGGGTTCAGGATGGGGAACACATGTATACCTGTGGTGGATTCATTTTGATATTTGGCAAAACTAATACAATTATGTAAAGTTTAAAAATAAAATAAAATAAAGAAAAAGAAATCTTAAAAATTAGGGCAGAAATAAATGCAAAAGAAACAAAAGAGACCATAGCAAAAATCAACAAAGCCAAAAGCTGGTTCTTTGAAAGGATAAATAAAATTGACAAACCATTAGCCAGACTCACCAAGAAACAAAGGGAGAAAAATCAAATCAATAAAATTAGAAATGAAAGTGGAGAGATCACAACAGACAACACAGAAATACAAAGGATCATAAGAGACTACTATCAACAATTATATGCCAATAAAATGGACAACGTGGAAGAAATGGACAAATTCTTAGAAAAGTACAACTTTCCAAAACTGGACCAGGAAGAAATAGAAAATCTTAACAGACCCATCACAAGCACGGAAATTGAAACTGTAATCAAAAATATTCCAGCAAACGAAAGCCCAGGTCCAGACGGCTTCACAGCTGAATTCTACCAAAAATTTAGAGAAGAGCTAACACCTATCCTACTCAAACTCTTCCAGAAAATTGCAGAGGAAGGTAAACTTCCAAACTCATTCTATGAGGCCCCCATCACCCTAATACCAAAACCTGACAAAGATGCCACAAAAAAAGAAAACTACAGGCCAATATCACTGATGAACATAGATGCAAAAATCCTTAACAAAATTCTAGCAATCAGAATCCAACAACACATTAAAAAGATCATACACCATGACCAAGTGGGCTTTATCCTAGGGATGCAAGGATTCTTCAATATCTGCAAATCAATCAATGTAATACACCACATTAACAAATTGAAAAATAAAAACCATATGATTATCTCAATAGATGCAGAGAAAGCCTTTGACAAAATCCAACATCCATTTATGATAAGAACTCTCAGAAAGCAGAAATAGAAGGAACATACTTCAACATAATAAAAGCTATATATGACAAACCCACAGCAAACATTATCCTCAATGGTGAAAAATTGAAAGCATTTCCTCTAAAGTCAGGAACAAGACAAGGGTGCCCACTTTCACCATTACTATTCAACATAGTTTTGGAAGTTTTGGCCACAGCAATCAGAGCAGAAAAAGAAATAAAAGGAATCCAAATTGGAAAAGAAGAAGTAAAACTCTCACTATTTGCAGATGACATGATCCTCTACATAGAAAACCCTAAAGTCTCCACCAGAAAATTACTAGAATTAATCAATGATTATAGTAAAATTGCAGGATATAAAATCAACACACAGAAATCCCTTGCATTCCTATACACTAATAAGAAAACAGAAAGAGAAATTAAGGAAACAATTCCATTCACCACTGCAACAGAAGGAATAAAATACTTAGGAATATATCTACCTAAAGAAACTAAAGACCTATATATAGAAAACTATAAAACACTGGTGAAAGAAATCAAAGAGGACACTAATAGATGGAGAAATATACCATGTTCATGGATTGGAAGAATCAATATAGTGAAAATGAGTATACTACCCAAAGCAATCTATAGATTCAATGCAATCCCTATCAAGCTACCAAAGTTATTCTTCACAGAGCTAGAACAAATAATTTCACAATTTGTATGGAAATACAAAAAACCTCGAATAGCCAAAGCTATCTTGAGAAAGAAGAATGGAACTGGAGGAATCAACCTACCTGACTTCAGGCTCTATTACAAAGCCACAGTCATCAAGACAGTATGGTACTGGCACAAAGACAGAAATATAGATCAATGGAACAAAATAGAAAGCCCAGAGATTAATCCACGCACATATGGACACCTTATCTTTAACAAAGGAGGCAAGAATATACAATGGATTAAAGACAATCTCTTTAACAAGTGGTGCTTGGAAAACTGGTCAACCACTTGTAAAAGAATGAAACTAGAACACTTTCTAACACCATACACAAAAATAAACTCAAAATGGATTAAAGATCTAAACATAAGACCAGAAACTATAAAACTCCTAGAGGAGAACATAGGCAAAACCCTCTCCAACATACATCACAGCAGGCTCTTCTATGACCCACCTCCCAGAATATTGGAAATAAAAGCAAAAATAAATAAATGGGACCTAAGTAAAGTTAAAAGCTTCTGTACAACAAAGGAAACTATTAGCAAGGTGAAAAGACAGCCTTCAGAATGGGAGAAAATAATAGCAAATGAAGCAACTGACAAACAACTAATCTCAAAAATATACAAGCAACTCCTACAGCTCAACTCCAGAAAAATAAACGACCCAATCAAAAAATGGGCCAAAGAACTAAATAGACATTTCTCCAAAGAAGACATACAGATGGCTAACAAACACATGAAAAGATGCTCAGCATCACTCATTATCAGAGAAATGCAAATCAAAACCACTATGAGGTACCATTTCACGCCAGTCAGAATGGCTGCGATTCAAAAGTCTACAAGCAATAAATGCTGGAGAGGGTGTGGAGAAAAGGGAACCCTCTTACACTGTTGGTGGGAATGCAAACTAGTACAGCCACTATGGAGAACAGTGTGGAGATTCCTTAAAAATCTGGAAATAGAACTGCCCTATGATCCAGCAATCCCACTGCTGGGCATACACACTGAGGAAACCAGAAGGGAAAGAGACACGTGTACCCCAGTGTTCAGTGCAGCACTGTTTATAATAGCCAGGACGTGGAAGCAACCTAGATGTCCATCAGCAGATGAATGGATAAGAAAGCAGTGGTACATATACACAATGGAGTATTACTCAGCCATTAAAAAGAATCAGTTCTAATGAGATGGATGAAACTGGAACCTATTATACAGAGTGAAGTAAGCCAGAAAGAAAAACACCAATATAGTATACTGATGCATATATATGGAATTTAGAAAGATGGTAACAATAACCCTGTATACGAGACAGCAAAAGAGACGCTGATGTGTAGATCAGTCTTATGGACTCTGTGGGAGAGGGAGAGGGTAGGGAGATTTGGGAGAATGGCATTGAAACATGTATAATATCATGTAAGAAACGAGTTGCCAGTCCAGGTTCGATGCACGATGCTGGATGCTTGGGGCTGGTGCATTGGGACGACCCAGAGGGAGGGTATGGGGAGGGAGGAGGGAGGAGGGTTCAGGATGGGGAACACAGGTATACCTGTGGCAGATTCATTTCGATATTTGGCAAAACTAATACAATATTGTAAAGTTTAAAAATGAAATAAAATTAAAAAAAATAAAAAATAAATGTAAGAATAAAAAAATAAAGATATATTTGATTTTTATATTTTAGCTGTATTTAATTTTTTAACGTAGTGAAACAAGGACAGTTGTCTGGATTTTGAAGCATTATCTGCTTCAATGGGGTGGTTTCATATTCTATGCTTAGTAAATTGCAATTTTTATACAATTACATTAGAGAAATATTTCCACTGCTTAAAGTTAAAATGAAAAATTTAAAGTAAAGCCACATTTATAGAGAAAAGGTAGGTGCATTGGTCTAAGAGAAAACTTACCGACTTTAATCATTAATAGCTGAGATATAAGGATAAAAAGTTACTAAACTATAGTACCAAAAATAGTACCCATAAGTCTTTATTGCTGTACTTGCCAAATAGGTGGATCCATAAATTAGTTATTACTAGTAGTATTTCATGGCTATATTCATTTATTTCTAGTTTATAAAAATGAATCCAGTCTGCCCCAGGCTCTGAGGATCTAAAAATGACTCAAATATGTAGCCATCAAGAATGGAGAAAAAAATATAGATATTTTAATTATAATAAAGTAATTATTATCTTGGAATAGGTGAAAGGTATCTGGATATAAGCTAATCAGATGGAACTAGGAAATCTTCCAAAAGCATTTTATGTGAAATATGAGATTAGTGGGAGTTTTCTATTTGTATAAGCTAAGGGATCCTATTGTAGGCAAAGTAAATTATATATACAAATTCAAACAAACACTGAAGAATAAAAAATATCCTTGGCAAGTCTTTATTATCACTGTTTTTAAATATAGATGGCATGACATTACACATGTAGAGAATGCTAGATAACAAAGTATATTAAGCAATATTCATCTTTTGTATTATTCCCCTTATTATAGGTAGACACTTGCGATTTCTGAGTAGAAGTACTATTATATATTAATAGAAATAAAGCAAAATCCACTTTTCACTTTTTAATGTTTTACATTTATTTTTTCTTGATATATTGATAATAACTAATGATAAAGGTTGAATTAAATTATGTCATTTTTGGACAAATGTTCTTAAGTTTATTTTCAAATACCCATATGATTTCTGTATAAAATATTTTATTATAGCTCTCAGTCAGTCAGTCAATTCAGTCACTTGGTCATGTCCGACTTTTGTGACCCAATGGACAGCAGCACTCCAGACTTCCCTACCCATCACTAACTCCCAGAGCTTCCTCAAACCCATGTCCATTGAGTCAGTGATGCCATTCAACCATCTTATCCTCTGTTGTCTCCTTCCCCTACTGCATTCAATCTTCCCAGCATTAGGGTCTTTTCCAAGGAGTCAGTTCTTTGCATCAGATGTCCTAAGTATTGGAGTTTCAGCTTCAGCATCAGTCCTTCCAATAAATATTCAGGACTGACTTCTTTTAGGATTGACTAGTTTTATTTACCTGTAATCCAAGGGACTCGCAAGAGTCTTCTCCAACACCACAGTTCAAAAACATCAATTCTTCGGCACTCAGCTTTCTTTATGGTCCAACTCTCACATCCATACATGACTACTGGAAAAACCTTTGACTGGAAAGACCTTTATTGGCAAACTAATGTCTCTGCTTTTTAATAAGCTGTCTAGGTTGGCCATAGCTTTTCTTCCAAGGAGCAAGAGTCTTTTAACTTCATGGTTGGATTCACCATCTGCAGAGATTTTGGAGTTCAAGAAAATAAAGTCTGTCACTGTTTCCATTGTTTCCCAATCTATTTGCCATGAAGGGATAGGACCCAATGCCATGATCTTAGCTTTTGAATGTTGAGTTTTATGCCGATTTTTCCACTTTCCTCTTTCACTTTCATCAAGTGGCTCTTTAATTCCTGTTTGCTTTCTGCCAGAAGTGTGGTGTCATCTGCATATTTGAGGTCATTGATATTTCTCCTGGCAAACTTGATTCTAGCTTGTGCTTCATCCAGTCCATCATTTCACATGATGTACTCTGCATATAAGTTAAATAAACAGGGTGACATTATGCAGCCTTGACATACTCCTTTTCAAATTTGGAACCAGTCTGTTGTTCTGTGTCCAGTTCTAACTATTGCTTCTTGGTCTGCATATAAATTTCTTAGGAGGCAGTTAAGGTGGTCTCATATTCCACCTCTTTAAAAATTTTCCACAGTTTGTTGTGATCCACACAGTCAAAGGCTTTGGTGTAGTCAGTAAAGCAGAAGTAGATGTTTCTCTGAAACTCTTGCTTTTTCAGTTGCTCTTGCTTTTTCAAATTGCCAGTGGATGTTGGCAATTTGATCTCTGGTTCCTCTGCCTTTTCTAAATCCAGCCTGAACATCTGGAAGTTCATGGTTCACGTACTGTTGAAGCCTGACTTGGAGAAATTTGAGCATTATTTTACTAGTGTGTGAGATGAGTGAAATTTTGCAGTAGTTTGAGGATTCTTTAGCATTACCTTTCTTTGGGATTGAAATGAAAACTGACCTTTTCCAGTCCTGTGGCCACTGCTGAGTTTTCCAAATTTGCTGGCATAGTGAGTGCAACACTTTCACAGCATCATCTTTTAGGATTTTAAATATCTCAACTGGAATTCCATCACACCCACTATCTTTGTTCGTAGTGATGCTTCCTAAGGCCCACTTGACTTTGCATTCCAGGATGTCTGCCTCTAGGTGAGTGATCATACCATCGTGATTATCTGGGTCATGAAGATCTTTTTTGTATAGTTCTTCTGTGTATTCTTGCTACCTCTTCTTAATATCTTTTGCTTTTGTTAGGTCCATACCATTTCTGTCTTTTATTGTGCCTATCTTTGCATGAAATGTTCCCTTGGTATCTCTAATTTTCTTGAAGAGATCTCTAGTCTTTCCCATTCTGTTGTTTTCCTCTATTTCTTTGCATTGATCTCTGAGGAAGGCTTTCTTTTTTCCCCTTGGTATTCTTTGGAACTCTGCATTCAGATGGTATATCTTTCCTTTTCTCCTTTGACTTTAGCCTCTCTCTTTTCTCAGCTATTTGTAAGGCCTTCTCAGACAATCATTCTGACTTTTTGCATTCCTTTTTCTTGGGGATAGTCTTGATTGTTGCTAACAGGAGCTAACGGCGCGGGCTGCCGTTATGAACCTCCATCCATAGTTCTTCATGCACTCTGTCTATCAGATCTAATCCCTGAATCTATTTCTCACTTCCACTGTATAATCATAAGGGATTTGATTTAGGTCATACCTGAATGGTCTAGTTGTTTTCCCTACTTTCTTAAATTTAAGTCTGAATTCTGCAATAAGGAGTTGATGATCTGAGCCACACTCAGCTCCCGGTGATTTTTTTTGCTGGCTATATAGAGCTTCTCCATCTTCGACTACAAAGACTATAATCAGTTTGATTTTGGTATTGACCGTCTGGTGATGTCCATGTGTGGAGTCGTCTCTTGTGTTGTTGGAAGAGGGTGTTTTCTATGATCAGTGTATTCTCTTGGCAACACTATTTTAGCTTTTGCCATGCTTCATTTTTACTCCAAGGCCAAAGTTGCTTCTTACTCCTGGTATCTTGTGACTTCCTACTTTTGTATTCCAGTTCGTTATGATGAAAAGCACATCTTTGTGTGTGTGTGTGTGTGTGTGTGTGTTATAGCTATAAAATATATTTATTTTAAAATGTGACTTAAACTCCTGTTTTTAAAAACCCAGCTTTATGCCATAGTTTTAAAGTTTGTGGCATTAAGTATATCATAGCCTTTGAAAATGTGATTTAAACTTTGGTTTTAGAAATCAGTTTTGCACTTCATTTGTAAAGGTCATAGCACAGTATTTAAAACCCCAAAATGAAAAAGGTAACTGTCATTTGCCATTCTCCAAAAAAGGTCTTTGGTTCTCCATGGACTACAGTCTTAGTTTAATTTTCCCTTTTCATTTCTGTTTACAGAACTTTTAATATTCCTCTGAACTTCCTAAGTTAACTAAGTTATGGGAGACTAGTTAGGATCTGTTCCAGAAAATCTATTTTCAGCCTACTGAATTCAGCTTTGACTTGCCTATCAGAGGTATCAATTCAGTTCAGTTGCTCAGTCGTGTCTGACTCTTTGTGATCCCATGAGCTGCAGCACGCCAGGCCTCCCTGTCCATCATCAATTGCTGGAGTCCACCCAAACCATGTCCATTGAGTAGGTGATGCCATCCAACTATCTTATCCTCTGTTGTCCCCTTCTCTTCCTGCCCCCAATCTTTCCCAGCATCAGGATCTTTTCAAATGAGTCACCTCTTTGCATCACGTGGCCAAAGTATCGGAGTTTCAGCTTCAACATCAGTCCTTCCAATGAACACCCAGGACTGATCTTCTTTAGGATGGACTGGTTGGATCTGCTTGCAGTCCAAGGGACTCTCAAGAATCTTCTCCAACACCACAGTTCAAAGCCATCAATTCTTTGATGCTCAACTTTCTTTATAGTCCAACTCTCACATCCATACATGACCACTGGAAAAACCATAGCCTTGACTAGACGGACCTTTGTTGGCAAAGTAATGTCTCTGCTTTTGAATATGCTATCTAGGTTGGTCATAACTGTGCTTCCAAGGAGTAAGCGTCTTTTAATTTCATGGCTGCAGTCACCATCTGCAGTGATTTTGGAGCCCAGAAAAATAAAGTCAGCCACTGTTTCCACTGTTTCCCCATCTATTTGCCATGAAGTGATGGAACCGGATGCCATGATATTAGTTTTCTGAATGTTGAGCTTTAAGTCAACTATACCTATGCTAATTGCCATAAATGGAGACCTCTTTCCTATATATGTTTTCTTGATTTAATGCAGAATTTATTTATGGAATTGTCTAAAATATTCTTAAAACTGAAAATTACACATTATATTTTGCATAAACAGTGGAGTACTGTAGTCACAAAGGTGGGTTAAGTATATGATTTTTGCAATGGCACCGAGTGATGATTTGAATGTAACAACATCAAAAATGAGGAAAGTGTAAAGGAACCAGGTCCATATCTATTTAACCTATTTTTATTTGAATCAGTGTCATTTTAATGTGTTACATTGAAATATATTCTTTTCTGTGTGTTTCAGTTTGCTAAAGTCTTTTAAGCTGTCATTGATTTTATTACCAAAAAGTGCTTATGCCTAAGGTATAATTTAAGAATCTGTGGAGGTAGAAAAAAAATCTTACCCAAATGATAATGATGTGCTTTCCTAGTATCTTGTTCTAATTATAATGTAGAAGTTTCATTATTTGTTGAAGGTGATATTTAAACTTTAACTTCTTGATAAATAACCATGTTTATAACCAATGAAATGATACTTTTTAAGCAGTTAAGCAATTCTTGGGGGCTTATCTCTGGTTATCATAACAATTCATATTTTCATTTACATATTCTCCTAAAATGCAGACTTTTTTTTTTTTAACCATGCCATAGCATCTTGTATATATAATTGAGGTTTTTGGATTAGAATCATTGTTAGAGGAGAATCAAAGTAGTAAGAGAAATAATAGGCTTTTCTTTGAATTCTCAACAGTAAAATCATTAGAAATATCAACTATTTTCTTCTCCAAGAAAGTCATAGACTAGTTTTGTGTCCTTTGTGACAGTTAATATAATTATTTACTGACAAGTATCGAAACGTATATCCTGTGGCCCTGTCTTTCTCATGATGCTACCTTGTCCCAAGGATGATGCTCCTCAAGGTTCTGTATGTTCTTTCCTTAGCCTCTGCTACACCAATTACTGACTGGATATTGGCACTTAGTGCCGTAATGTTTCATTTTCACCGATTCTGACATTGATGTTGACCTAGTCATTCCTAGAGCCATTGATATTCACCTGTTCATGTTCACGTTCAATAGTTCTCTTAAAGAACAGGAGGTATAACTACAAAATAACATATCTTTTCACCCAAAGATTTTCAGAGTCCCAAATTTTGTTATTTGCCTTGATCTTTCTTTTTCTTCCTTAGCATCTTTCTTTGTTCTAGAAGTTGGAAGATAGAAATATTAATGGATCTTATAAATTAATAGCCACTTGTATAAAGTAATGCCACCTATGTTCAAAGTTGCTTAAAAAAGCTAGGGTACCCTAAACACTCTATTCCTTCAGAGTGAGCTCTCAGCTCACCACATATTTTATGGAGAGAGCTATTAAATTATTTCCGCAATATTGGTTAAGAATGTTGGACCTCGTATATCCATATCAGTTTGTACAGTGATTATACATCAGGAATAGTCCTTGATTTTTATGTAAAGAGGACCACCAATGAACTACTCTTGGTGGTCTTAGACTAGTCCTGACTTGCCCAGATTCATATTTTCCCCCTAAAGGCTGCAATAGACCACCTTCTGGCTACCTCCTGTATCAACGGTCTTAAAATCTTGTAAGATAGTCTATTTTGTCTCCTGGAAAACACTGGTTTTCTCATAATTGACTCTTATGAAGTAGCTTGAACTTAATAAGCATGAATCTGAAATATATGTCATTTTGAGTAGCACTGTCAATAAAATGTAAAAAAAAATTATAATTTACTTGGGAAAAAGGTGATAATAGTATTCACCCTGTAAAAGTAGTGTTTCTTTTATATTCCTGTTTATTGGAAGTTATATTTAAAAAGTGCTGGCTTAGAAAAACTTCTGTTGCTTTAGTAACTGCTTTATTATTTTAAACATCCTTGAGGTGTAAAATTAGTTTTAAGCACCCATTTTAAGACAAAAGAAAGATTGGAAAACTTTAATGGGTATTATTTTATGAAAAATAGGTAAAATTATGGAGGGAGAAGATATACATGGTTTTAGCATTTTCTCTTTTTATGTAATTTTAAGGTGTCAAAGTTGACAATCTGAATTATTTTAACTTATTTTAATGAAAACTGAAGAATTCCCAAGTGAGACTCCTCCTGAGAGACTTGTGTCTTAAATGGGATTACATGGTTAAAAACTAAATACAGTTTTTAAAGGTTATTTTCTTTAATATTATGAGTTCTAAACATCTCTACATTTAAGTTCTACTATCATGTAATGTCTGTCAGTCCCAAAAAGGAAAGAGGCCTTCTTAAACTTTTCTAGCAAATACACTGTTTAATATTCATATAAACTATCTACTTCCCTATTTGAAAGTTACTAATTATTTTTGTATATAAAATAGCAAGTGTCGCAACCACCATCAATTATTGCAATATTTTCCCCTTGCAAGAATAAAACATTTACACTTGAAAGAGAAGAGAGAGAGAAGAGAGAGAAGTAAATCTCCTTGTACTTTTCACATATAAATGACAGTTTTAAACAGTATCTTTTTCTATGTATGATATATAACGCTTTGTATTTGTTCAAAATATTTCTCAGTTTCTTGATAAGGAAGATGGGGATGTAACTTCTTACAAATACAAAGAGTTTCATGTCATTTATTTTATATCCTCAGATGCTTTTCTCTTAATCTTGTATTATTTCCTTTTGGTGGCCAAAATGTGACTAAAAAAGTAAAACTAAAATCAGACAGCATATTTAGATGCATTAAAAAGCTGTTTATTTAGCTTCTTTTTTGAGTAAGTGTACTGTTTAGTTCTAGAAGAATAAGCAGTCTAGCTTAAAATTATATTTTATTTCTGTAGTAGAAAATAGATGTGTTGCTAAAATTGTATATTTATATGTATCTTTCTGATCTCTGTTCTGAGTGAAAGATGTTTGATTAGACTTCCTGGTGTAATAAATAGTTAATAATTATTTGCTGAATTAATAGATGTGCTCCCAGCTTATCCTGCAATATTAAATTTTTATTTTCTTCACTGTTCTATGACTTTTACTACCTTCATTTTTGTGTATGTGTGTTTTAATTTATTTACTTTAATTGGAGGCTAAATACAATATTGGGGTGGTTTTTTCCATACATTAACACGAATCAGCCATGTGTATACATGAGTCCCCCATCCAGAACCCCCCTCTCTCTTCCCTCCCCATCCCATCCCTCTGGGTTGTCCCAGTGCACCGGCTTTGAGTGCCCTGTTTCATGCACCAAACTTGGACCGGTCATCTATTTCCCATATGCTACCTTCATTTCTGTATATTCAGTAATTTGAGCTGAGTCCTGAGAGATCAGAGACATAGGTGCCCTGTGTTTTTGTTTTTTTTTTTTTTTAATTCAAGTTGAGTTAATATACAATATTATATTAGTGACTGGTGTACAATCTAGTGATTCAACATTTTTAAAGGTAATACCCCATTTTAAGTTTTTATAAAATATTGGCTGTATTCCCTGTGATGTGCAGTATATCCTTGTAGCGTATTTTATGTGTAACGGTTGTGCCTCTTAATCCCTGACTCCTATATTGTCTCTCCTCATTTCCATCTTCCCTCTGGACATCACTAGTGTGTTCTCTTTTATCTGTGAGTCTGTCTTTTTTGTTTTATTATCCAGTTTGTTGTGTTTTTGAGAGTCCATATATAAGTGGTATCATACAGTATTTGTCTTTGTCTGACTTACTTCACTTAGTCCAACCATGTTGTAAATGGCAAAATTTCATTCTTTTTTATGGTTGAATAGTACTAGTTCATTGTGTGTGTATGTAAGTGTGTGGCCTGTATTTTTAAATAATCTGATACCTATTAGGCATAAATAAGATCTTATATTATCTTATTAAAAATTGTAGAATCATTGTCATTTCAATGACCCTGAATTATTTTGCTTTATTAGAAATCTAGCGGTTTTCTATCTGTAGATTTATTTTCTTGATGTTCACTTGCCTGATTGCACTTAATTGTGTTTAAGATCTCTAAATATTTATAATTCCAACTATATTTTGTATAATCTACTTGATAATTTGGTGCAAATAGCAGATAAGGAAGCAGACTTTCAAAATTTTTTTTTTTCTAATTTTAATTTTATTTTTAAACTTTACATAATTGTATTAGTTTTGCCAAATATCAAAATGAATCCGCCACAGGTATACATGTGTTCCCCATCCTGAACCCTCCTCCCTCCTCCCTCCCCATACCATCCCTCTGGGTCGTCCCAGTGCACTAGCCCCAAGCATCCAGTATCGTGCATCGAACCTGGACTGGCAACTCGTTTCTTACATGATATTTTACATGTTTCAATGCCATTCTCCCAAATCTTCCCACCCTCTCCCTCTCCCACAGAGTCCATAAGACTGTTCTATACATCAGTGTCTCTTTTGCTGTCTTGTACACCGGGTTATTGTTACCATCTTTCTAAATTCTATATTTTGTATAATCTACTTGATAATTTGGTGCAAATAGCAGATAAGGAAGCAGACTTTCAAAATTTTTATTGTCATAATTTGGCTAAACTAACTTTAGTTAGTATATATTAAGTATTTTCTTCAGTTGAGATTTAAATGAATATTTGCTCATATTGCTCGCTAATATTTGTATAAAGGTTACTGGTTAAACATAGATGTAGCAGGTTGCTAACCTGAACAACTTAATGTGTATGTATATATCATGTGAAGATTGCTTTTAGATCATAAATGTGGGACTTGAAGGGTACCAGAGCATTACCTAATTTATTTCTTAATATGCTCTCTAATTTTATTCTTTCATTGATCATCTATAGCATGCAAAGAATTAAGCTACATATTTTGAAGGATCCAAGCACAGATTAGCCTCTAAGGTGTTCACAATTTGATTGGGAGATAAAAGAAAAGACACGTGTATTATTAACAAGATAGTGGTTTAGTACAGAGTAATTTCAGAACATACACCAATTTGTTTCTTTGCATGCAATATACCTGTTATAGTAAGTTCCCTTTTTAATTCTGACCTTGTCACTGCTAATTTTGTAAGAAACAGATCGATCCTCAAATCTCTCTCCCACTCTATATAGTCTGGTAGAAGGAAAGACTGGGAATCTTAAAATGTCATTCATATACTTTAATTTTTCTCTTTATTCTGGGCTTATATTAGAAAACATATTAAAATGTTAAATATATAATTTGAGAAAAATGGAAATTTCCACTTGGAAAATTAGGCATATAAAATAAATTTAGAGAAAAAGTAAATATCCATTTATAAACCTAAGTACAGTGCATTTACCATTCTGATATATTTCATCTAATGGGGTAAAAAATATTCTCAGCTAACTAGAAAATTGTTATTTTAAAAATAATCAAGAAAATAAAGCTATTATTTGTCAATCAGTGAATTTAATATACAAATTAAAAGGGGGAATAGTCATGTACTAAAAAAAAGAAAAAAGAGAGTGGGTAGGATAGATGGATAAATATTCACTGAACCTGGAGACTACTAGCCTTCTTCTCTCAGCTTATTTTGAGAAGGTTAGCATCTAAGATTCTAATCTCCAACAGGAAAATAAAAGAGGCTTCTCTGAGGAACAAAACAATCCAAACAAAAAAGCAAAAACACAAGCAATGTGTAAGGGTACTGACTTCAAAGTTCTGCTAATGAAATGTCTGAACCATCATCTTGGACACAAGATTAGGTTGACAAGTCCCAACTATGCCCAGAGAACTTCTAATCAACTTTTAATGGCCTAAGTAGAGGGACAGAAATGAATGGACAAGAGATCAATGACATATGAGTCCTTAGTCTTTGATAAGATAAAGGCAGGAAAGAAAAGAAAAATCTTTGAGGACACACAGATCTTTCAAGGAGAAGAAAATTTTAAATAACCCAATATTAACGGTTTTGAGACAACACACTGCCCAAAACATGAGAGCAGTTAGTGAACTTCTATTTTGTAAGGAGTGCTTTTGAGGACTGAGTGCTGTTACCTAAAATAAATAATGTGCTTTTTCTTTAGTTCTTTCTCCCAAACAGTCCTCACTTTTTGACCTCTTCTCCAATTCAGGTTAGAGCATATAAAATTACCAATTTTGTAGGTCAACAATGGTTAAATATTGGCGATTTCATATGGCTTGACCTAGTATTCTTCTTCCTGTGTATACTGTACACTCTATCAGCCAGACCATTCACCTTGCCTTTTAAAAAAATAAATTATACTTTTTAGAACAGGTGTAGGTTTATAGAAAAATTGTGCTGAAAGTCCTGAGTTCCTGTATACTCTCCCCTGACATACACAGTTTTTGCCAATATTAATATCTTACATATGTGTACATTTATTATAACTGACAAACCAATATTAATATGTTATTATTACTTAAAGTTCACAGTTCACATCATTTTCATTTTTTTATATTGTACAATTCTATGGTTTTTCCAAAATGAGTAACTCTACAGAATAATTTCACTGCGTTTACAAAGCCCTCTGCTCCATGTATTCATTCTTCCCTCTTTGAGCTCCTGGCAATCATTGATCTTTTTACTGTGCATGTAGTTCTGCCTTTTCAACAATGTCATATAGTTTGAGTTACACAGTATGTAGCTTTTCACACCGACTTCTTTCACCTTATAACATGCATGTGAGATTCCTCCACTTCTTTACATGGCCTGATAGCTTATTTCTTTTTGTTGCTAAATAATATTTCATCTTTACTATATGAATGTAATATAGTTTATCCATCACCACAGAAAGACATCTTGGTTACATCTTTTGACTCTTTTGGCTAATAGGAATCAAGTTGCTGTAAACATTTGTGTATTAGTTTTTCTGTAGATAAAAGTTTTCAGCTCTTTTGGGTAAATAGATGTGAGATTTCTGGATCATAAGAAATAAGACAAGAATATATTTACTTTTGAGTAAATATATTTAGAAGTCAAGCCTGACTTCTCAAGTGGCTTTACCATTCTTCATTTCCATTAGCAATGAATAAATGTCTATTGCTACACATTCTCACCAGCATTTGGTAGATTTTAGTCATACTAACAGGTATGTCATGGTATCTCATTTTAATTTGCAATTCCCTAGAATTGATGCTTTTGAACTGTGGTGTTGGAGAAGACTCCTGAGAGTCCCTTGGACTACAAGGAGATCCAATCAGTCCATTCTGAAGGAGCTCAGCCCTGGGATTTTTTTGGAAGGAATGATGCTGAAGCTGAAACTCCAGTACTTTGGCCACCTCACGCGAAGAGTTGCCTCATTGGAAAAGAGTCTGATGCTGGGAGGGATTGGGGGCAGGAGGAGAAGGGGATGACAGAGGATGAGATGGCTGGATGGCATCACTGACTCGATGGACATGAGTCTGAGTGAACTCCGGGAGTTGGTGATGGACAGGGAGGCCTGGCGTGCTGCGATTCAAGGGGTCGCAAAGAGTCGGACACGACTGAGCGACTGAACTGAACTGAAGTGACCTATAATTTTGAACATCTTTTCATATGCTTAATTTCCATCTCTGTCTCTTCTTTGGTTAAGTGTCCATTTGTATCTTTTTCCTATTTTATAATTCTTTTAAATTGGTGAGTTTCATTGTATGTTTTAAATAAAAGTCCTTATTTATTCGATACATGTTTTACAAATATTTTCTGTCACATCTTTTCATCCTCCTAACAGTATTATCATACAGTAGATATTTTTAGTTTTTAAATGGATTGTGCTATTGATATTATATCTAAAATCATTGCCAAATGCAAGTTTGCCTAGATTTTCTAGAGGTTATATAGTTTTGTGTTTAACATTGATGTCTATGTTCCATTTTTAATTAGTTTTTGTAAAAGGTATAAAGGCAGAGGAACCAGAGATCAAATTGCCAACATTGGCTGGTTCATGGAAAAAGCAAGAGAGTTCCAGAAAAATATCTATTTCTGCTTTATTGAGTATGCCAAAGCCTTTGACTGTGTGGATCACAATAAACTGTGGAAAATTCTGAAAGAGATGGGTGTACCAAACCACCTGATCTGCCTCTTAAAAAATCTGTATGCAGGTCAGGAAGCAACAGTTAGAACTGGACATGGAACAACAGACTGGTTCCAAATAGGAAAAGGAGTACGTCAAGGCTGTATATTGTCACCCTGCTTTTTTAACTTATATGCAGAGTACATCATGAGAAACACTGGACTGGAAGAAGCACAAGCTGGAATGAAGATTGCCAGGAGAAATATCAATCACCTCAGATATGCAGATGACACCACCCTTATGGCAGAAAGTGAAGAGGAACTCAAAAGCCTCTTGATGAAAGTGAAAGTGGAGAGTGAAAAAGTTGGCTTAAAGCTCAACATTCAGAAAACAAAGATCATGGCATCTGGTCCCATCACTTCATGGGAAATAGATGGGGAAACAGTGGAAACAGTGTCAGACTTTCTTTTTGGGGGCTCCAAAATCACTGCAGATGGTGACTGCAGCCATGAAATTAAAAGATGCTTACTCCTTGGAAGGAAAGTTATGACCAACCTAGATAGTATATTGAAAAGCAGAGACATTACTTTGCCAACAAAGGTCCATCTAGTCAAGGCTATGGTTTTTCCTGTGGTCATGTATGGATGTGAGAGTTGGACTGTGAAGAAAGCTGAGCGCCGAAGAATTGATGCTTTTGAACTGTGGTGTTAAAGAAGACTTTTGAGAGTCCCTTGGACTGCAAGGAGATCCAACCAGTCCATTCTGAAGGAGCTCAGCCCTGGGATTTCTTTGGAAGGAATGATGCTAAAGCTGAAACTCCAGTATTTTGGCCACCTCATGCGACGAGTTGACTCATTGGAAAAGAGTCTGATGCTGGGAGGGATTGGGGGCAGGAGGAAAAGGGGACGACAGAGGATGAGATGGCTGGATGGCATCACTGACTCAATGGACGTGAGTCTGAGTGAACTCCGGGAGTTGGTGATGGACAGGGAGGCCTGGCGTGCTTCGATTCATGGGGTTGCAAAGAGTCGGACACGACTGAGTGACTGAACCGAACTGATAAAGTCTGTCTAGATTAAATTTTTTGAATATTAATGTCTATTTGTTTCAGAGTCATTTGTTGAAAAGAATATTTTTTCTCCACCTAATTACCTTTCCTCCTTTGCTAAAGATAATTAAACTATGCTTGTATGGAAGCATTTTCAGCCTATTCTGTTCCACTGATCTGTTTATTCTTTTGCCAATATCACATTGTCTTCATGACTAGCATTAGTCTTGATAACTATCATTAGTCTTGAAGCTGGGAGTGTTAGTCCTTCAACTTTGTTGTTCTTCAGTATTGTCTAGGTTATTATAGAATAATAATATTCCATAATATTGTCATTTTGCCTCTCTGTATAAACCTTAGGATCGGGTTTTCTATATCTACAAAATAGACTTCTAGGATTTTGATTGCAAATGCATTGAATCTATAGCCTTTTAGGTAAGAATTTTCATTTTACTAACATTGTCTTTGTTGTTGTTGTTCAGTCACTCAGTTGTGTCTGACTCTTTATGACCCCATGAACTGCAGCACACCAGGCTTTCCTGTCCTTCACTGTCTCCCAGAATTTGCTCAAACTCATGTCCATTGAGTTGATGATGCCACCCAGCTATCTTATCCTCTGTTACCCCCATCTCCTTCTACTTTCAATCTTTCCAAGCATCAGGGTCTTTTCCAATGAGTTAGCTCTTCCCAGCAGGTGGCCAAAGTATTGGAGCTTTAGTTTCAGCATTAGTCCTTGCAATGAATATTCAGGACTGATTTCCTTTAGGATGGACTGGTTGGATATCCTTGCAGTCCAAGGGACTCTCAAGAGTCTTCTCCAACACCACAGTTTGAAAGCATCAATTCTTTGGCATTCAGCCTTCTTTATGGTCCAGCTGACATCCATACATGACTACTGGAAAAACCATAGTTTTGACTACATGGACCTTTGTGAGCAAAGTGCTGTCTCTGCTTTTTAAAACACTGTCTATGTTTGTCATCACTCCAGTGTTCTTGCCTGGAGAATCCCAGGGACAGGGGAGCCTGGTGGGCTGCCGTCTCTGGGGTCGCACAGAGTCGGACACGACTGCAGCAACTTAGCAGCAGCAGCAGCATGTTTGTCATAGCTTTTCTTCCAAGAAGCAAGTGTCTTTTAATTTCATGCCTACAGTCACCATCTGCAGTGATTTTGGAGCCCAAGAAAATAAAGTCTGTCACTGTTTCCATTGTTTCCCCATCTGTTTGCCATGAAGTGAGGGGACTGGATGCCATGGTCTTTGTTTTTTGAATGTTGAGTTTTAAGCCAGCTTTTTCACTCTCCTCTTTCACTTTCTTCAAGAGGCTCTTCAGTTCCTCTTTGCTTTCTGGCTTTCGGGTGATGTCATCTGCATATCTGAGGCTATTGACATTTCTCTTGGCAGTCTTGATTCCAGCTTGTGCTTCAGCCTGGCATTTCACATGATGTCCTCTGCATATAAGTTAAATAAGCGACAATATACAGCCTTGAAGTACTCCTTTCCCAAATTTGAGCCAGTCTGTTCTTCCATGTCTGGTTATTTTGCTTGTTGACGTGTATACAGCTTTCTTCAGGAGGCAGGTAAGGTGGTGTGGTTTTCCCATACCTTTAAGAATTTTCCACAGTTTATTGTGATCCACACAATATTAGCTTGGGATATTTTTCCATTTATCTATATCAACTTTAATTTCTTTCATCAGAATTTTGTAGTTTTCCTTATATAAATCTTGTATATATTTGTTAGAGTTATACCTAAGTATTTCACATTTTTGAATACTAATGCAAATAGCAGTGTCTTTGATTTCTAATTCCAATAATTCATTCCTTGTATATAGTTAAGCAACTGACTTTTCATATAAATTTTATATCTTGTAGCCTTGCTATTAGTTGATTCTTTGAGATATTCTACATAGACAACTGTTTTATTTTCCTGAAAAGGGAATTTTGCTTCTTTTTCAATCAATATTCCTTTACTTGGTTGTCTTTTTACAGTACAATATTAAATAAGTATGGTAAGCAGGAACAGCTGTCTCTTGTTCCTGATTATAGGGAAAAAGCATATAGTTTTTCACAGTATTAGATTTAGGGGGGTTTGTAGATGTTTATCTGGAGAAGGCAATGGCACTCCACTCCAGTACTCCTGCCTGGAAAATCCCATGGATGGAGGAGCCTGGAAGGCTGCAGCCCTGGGGTCGCTGAGGGTTGGACACGACTGAGCGACTTCACTTTCACTTTTTCACTTTCATGCATTGGAGAAGGAACTTGCACCCCACTCCAGCGTTCTTGCCTGGAGAATCCCAGGGATGGGGGAGCCTGGTGGGCTGCAGTCCATGGGGTCGCTAAGAGTTGGACCCGACTGAAGCGACTTGGCAGCAGCAGTAGCAGTAGATGTTTATCAAGTTCAGAAGTTTCCTTTTTATTCCTAGTCCGCTGTGAGTTTTATCATCTATGGACTTCCCTGGTGGCTCAGATGGTAAAGAATCTGCCTGCAGTGGAGGATATCCAGATTTAATCCCTGGGTCAGGAAGATCCCCTGGAGTAAAGGAATGGCTACCCACTCCAGTATTTTTTGTCTAGAGAATTCGGTAGACAGAGGAGCCTGGCAGGCTTATAGTCCATGGGATTGCCGAGAGTCTGACATGACTGAAAGACTAACACTTTTTCACTTTTTATCATGAACAGTCTGGATTTTGTTAAATGCTTTTTCCACATCTGTTAATGTGACCTTATGATTTTTCTTCTGGTCAGATCTTATAAACATGTTAAAAACAGACATCCTTGCAATCACACTAGTGGTATTTACCAGACAGAATCTTTACCCTTGAAATGCTTTTATAACACTATGAACCTGATCTGTCAACAAGGCTGGTAATTATAAATAAGTCTAAAATTTATTAATTTATAAGGCGCAGCTCTCTTGAAAATGTCACTTAATCTGTGTAATTATGAAAATATAAAATGGAACTCTTTAGTGACTGAATTCCTTCCTTCTGAGTAAGTATTGTTTGTTGTGTATGCATCATTTAGAAACCCACATGTTTGTCTGGGCCAGGACCAGTGACAGGGAAGGTGGACTGACATAAATATGCTGATAATCAGGCTGTTTGATGTACCTCAGGTCACAAATTTCTTTTCCTCTGACCCAGGAGTATCATTGTTCTTGCCAGCATCATGAAATAGTAACAAGCTAACTAATTAACTTGTGAGTAAAATAAAATCCCAATCCATTGCATTTCTACTGCATCTGGTTGACTGGAGCTACTTAGTAGCTACCACTTAAAAAAATCATCTTCTCTCCAGTTTTCATAGTCCCCACCACTGTGGCTCATTTTCAGTTGCCTCTTTTTATAATTAAGTTTTTATTTTCTCTTTATAAAATTAATAGGCATTGTAGAATAGTGATTTGCTCTGAGGACTCAAACTATGACTCCTGTATTCAAGTTTAAATTTCCCCACATAAACCTGTATGTCTGTAGGCAAGCTACGTAAGCTTTCTGTTCTTCGGTTTCCCCATCTGATAATAATAGTGGAGAAAATAGTAATGCTTTCTTTATGTTAGTTTTGAAGATTCACTGACTTAGTTACTAACTAAATTCTGCTAATTTAGTTCACCAGGTTAATATGCTTAAAGTACTTAGAATTGTACTGGCCAGCTAGTAAATGTTAGTTGTTATTATTACAAACCATGCCTGTATTAAAAATGAGAAAGTAAAGGGGGGGATATTTAGTTCAAAATTTGAGAATAAGAAATTATTTGTGGAATTTTTCTGTGTGTTTATTCAAAGTATATTTGTATTGGAGAATCAACTTAGTAATATTCCAGGTAATTATTGCAAGCTGGAAACATAAGATTAGATGGTCATCCTTGTAATAATAATTTTTGTAATTTTTTAGTTTTATGGAAGTTTGCATTAGAACTTTAACTTTGGGCAGAAACTTATAGTATCTGAAGGTTAGATATGATCTCAACAAGGATGGAAGATCTTATAGAACGTTCTAAGCTTTCACAGTTCAGAGTACCTACAAATATTATCAGAACATCCATTAATAGTTAAATGATAAGAGGAATAGTAGCAATGCTCATTCACTTCAGATTTTAAAAACAGAAAAGGTAAATGTGATTTTATGTTTCTTCATGAATAAAAGGTTCTCAAGATGCTTTCCATCTGTCAGTTTATGATGATGATAGAGGTAGATTAATCATTAATTTTTTGAGGCTATAATATTGACTATCTTGGCCACATTCTTCTGTAAAATGACATATTTTTTGAAGTTTGAGCTCTTTTGGATGTCCAGTAGAGAGCTCACTATGATGTATATAACTTGTGAAATGTGATAAAATAAACTTTCTGCATTTAACCAATAGGAAAAAAATAGGGGTAACTAATAGGAAAGAGCCCATAAATCCATAAAGTAGAGAAATGTCTGCTTTATAATATTAGGAATTTGATCTTGAACATTTTCTATAATATTGTATAAGCAAGTGTTCTATTATTAGTGGCTATTTAGAAAAATACCATTTGACTCAAATGATTAATTCCATCATTGCTAAATTCTAATGAGACTATTAATGCCATCAGTACAGACTGGTTCCAAATCAGGAAAGGAGTACGTCAAGGCTGTATATTGTCACCGTGCTTATTTTAACTTATATGTAGAGTACATCATGAGAAATTCTGGGCTGGATAAAGCACAAGCTGGAATCAAGATTGCTAGGAGAAATGTCAATAACCTCAGATAAACAGATGACACCACCTTGATGTCAGAAAGCAAAGAACTAAAGAGCCTCTTGATGAAAGTGAAAGAGGAGAGTGAAAGAGTTGGCTTAAAACTCAACAGTCAGAAAACTAGGATCATGGCATCCTGTCCCATCACTTCATGGCAAAGAGATGGGGAAACAGTGGAAACAGTGATAGACTTTATTTTTGGGGGCTCCAAAATCCCTGCAAACGCTGACTGCAGCCATGAAATTAAAAGACACATGCTCCTTGGAAGAAAAGTTATGACCAACCTAGACAGCATATTAAAAAGCAGAGACATTGCCAACAAAGGTCTGTCTAGTTAAGGCTATGGTTTTTCCAGTAGTCTTGTATGGATTTTGATTTGAGTGAAGTCGCTCAGTCGTGTCCGACTCTTTGCGACCTCATGGACCTACCAGGCTCCGCGGTCCATGGGATTTTCCTGGCAAGAATACTGGAGTGGGCTGCCATTTCCTTCTCCAGGGGATCTTTGCAACCCAGGGATTGAACACGGGTCTCCTGCATTGCAGACAGATGCTTTACCATCTGAGCCACTAGGGAAGCCCTGTATGGATTTGAGAGTTGGAATATAAAGAAAGCTGAGCACTGAAGAATTGATGCTTTTGAACTGTAGTGTTGGAGAAGACTCTTGAGAGAGTCCCTTGGACAGCAAGGAGATCTAACCAGTCCATCCTAAAGGAAATAAGTCCTAAACATTCATTGGAAGGACTGTTGCTGAAGCTGAAACTCCACTACTTTGGGCACCTGATGCAAAGAACTGACTCATGTGAAAAGAGCCTGATGCTGGAAAGATTGAGGGCAGGAGGAGAAGGGGACAACAGAGGATGAGATGGTTGGATGGCATCACCAACTCAATGGACATGAGTTTGAGTAAACTCTGGGAGTTGGTGATGGACAGGGAGGCCTGGTGTGCTGCAGTCCATGGAGTCTCAAAGAGTCAGACACGACTGAGCTACTGAACTGAACAACCAGCCCTGTCTACAAATGCTAAGCTGGTAATGGTGCTACAGATTTCTAGGTGATTCTATTGTTATATCACAAAAAAGTGAAACAAGGTTTTAAACAGAGCAAATATGTTAAATAATGTTAGAGTAACTCTATCACAGAAATCTTTTTTGAATCTCATATAAGCCTGTTTCAACACCTATGTTAATTTTATTTTTTACTGAAGATGGTAACTAGTAAAGATCTGGCTTCTGATTTGACTTTTTTTAAGTTATGCCTTTTGTAAATTGCTGAATTGCTTACAGAGTCGGTTCCAGTTCTGTAGAAACTGAGTTAAAAGATGTGTGCTATCGAATTCCATAAAAGTAGTGACTTTCAAAATTAAATCCTAAACTTAGAATGTCAGTTTATGAACATATTGAGAACCTAGTGACATTAGTCACACTTAAAATTAAAGAAAACAAAATTTACTGTATTCTGTTTTTCTTTGGAAGGATGTATTTCTTTGGAAGGGATTTCTTTGGAAGGATGATGCTAAAGCTGAAACTCCAGTACTTTGGTGGTGTTGGAGAAGACTTCTGAGAGTCCCTTGGACTGCAAGGAGATCCAACCAGTCCATTCTGAAGGAGATCAGCCCTGGGATTTCTTTGGAAGGAATGATGCTAAAGCTGAAACTCCAGTACTTTGGCCACCTCATGTGAAGAGTTGACTCATTGCTAAAGACTCTGATGCTGGGAGGGATTGGGGGCAGGAAGAGAAGGGGACGACAGAGGATGAGATGGCTGGATGGCATCATTGACTCAATGGACGTGAGTCTGAGTGAACTCCGGGAGTTGGTGATGGACAGGGAGGCCTGGCGTGCTTCGATTCATGGGGTGCAAAGAGTCGGACGTGACTGAGCGACTGAACTGAACTGAACCTGGGTAAGCATTCTCAGTGTTTCTATTTGTTCCGCCTAACCACAGAAACTCAAGGCCATGAAGTCAGCAAACCAAGATTATCAAAAATGGAATATGTTGACTGGAACCAGAGGTCTTAAACAACCAGAGGACCGAAACAGACGGAGATAATATCATGAAATAACCAATCTCAACAAAACTGTATGTGGCAATGGTCACGTAAAGCCCCTCAAACTTTTCTTTAAATACACCTGCTTTCTCTTAGAAGGCAGGACAATAATTCTTAAGGTGTTTGTCTACTACCCTCCTCATTGGCAAATCAATAAAATTCTCTTTCCTTTATTTTCAAACACTTGGCCTCCTCATTCTCATTCAGCATCACGGACATGGACAGTTTCCAGTAACAATTTATCTGCTAATATATAGTAAAGAAACTAAGGAAAGATCCACTTAAGAGGAATAGTTAACACACAAACATTTTGAAATAATTTATATGCAAATACAATAGAATTCAAAATTAAGTACTTACTAATAGATTACACAGGCTTCCCAGGTGGCTCAGTGGTTAAGAATCCACCTGCCAAGCAGTAGACATGGGTTCAATCCCTTGGTTTGGAAGATTCCCCTGGGGAAGGAAATGGCAACCAACTCCAATATTCTTGGTTGGGAAATTCCATGAACAGAGAGAAGCCTGGTGGGCTACAGTCCATGAAGTCACAAAAGAGTTGGACACCACTTAGCGACTAAACAAAAACAGATTACACCTACAAAATTTCTTGTTTTTAAAATAGAGCCTACCAATGATAAAAAAAAAAAAAAGATTAAAATACAAGTATAAATAACATAATCAGCACTTACTATGGGCTAGCCAGCATACCTACTTTTTTCATAACACTTAAAATGTACAATTAAATAGATCCTATTAACAGCCCCATTTTAAATATGGGGAGTTTGGGGCTCAGTTTTCAAATTCTCTGGATATGAATGAAGGAGGAGGAGGTAAAAAAGTTAGTAGAGCTCCAATGTCTGTTTTATCAAAAAAGTTAACTCTTGATGATTAGACTATGCTACTCATAAGGCCCTCAACAACAAAATAACAAAACAACATTTCTTCCTTATGCTTTCCTAGCCTCCAAGACCATCTTGTACATGGCTAATACATACATAGTAACTGTAATCACAACTATATAGGGATTTGGCTTTAATGAATTTATCCCTGAAAGCTTCAATGACTTTAAGAATTTTAAAAAATCTATAGTATGTGATTCTTCCTCAAGCGTATACAGTATTACCCACTGTTAGGATGTTGGCATCTGCATCTCACTTAAAACAGGTGATTTTCTATTTGTCTCTCATATGCAGGAACATAGTAACTACTCTAATGGTATTTTCTGAACAAATGCAGACCCAAAGAGAAACCTATTAGTGCCAATGGAAGTAAAACCGAAGTGAAAAGGTCTAAGATAACAACCATTCTTAACGAGAAAATACAAGTTTTAGATAATGTGGAGAATGTTTAATTGAGCAGGGGTTTTGACCTCTGATATGAATAGGCTCATTTCATGTTCTATACAGAAATGAGGAAAGGAAACTTATTAGAATATTTCAGGACATGCTCTGCTGCTGCTGCTGCTACTGCTAAGTCGCTTCAGTCGTGTCCGACTGTGCAACCCCATAGATGGCAGCCCATGGGAGTTTCCATGAAGTGGGTTGCCATTGCCTTATCCCAGGACATGCTCTCATCAGTGCAAAAAACATTTATGGGAGAAATTGGATGCTATGGTAGGGATCAACGAAGCTTAATTTTATAACCATTTTAGTTGTCAACTATCTAGTTATGACCAACCTAGATAGCATATTGAAAAGCAGAGACATTACTTTGCCAACAAAGGTCTGTCTAGTCAAGGCTATGGTTTTTCCAGTGGTCATGTATGGATGTGAGAGTTGGACTGCGAAGAAAGCTGAGTGCTGAAGAATTGATGCTTTTGAACTGTGGTGTTGGAGAAGACTCTTGAGAGTCCCTTGGACTGCAAGGAGATCCAACCAGTCCATTCTGAAGGAGCTCAGCCTTGGATTTCTTTGGAAGGAATGATGCTAAAACTGAAACTCCAGTACTTTGGCCACCTCATGGGAAGAGTTGACTCATTGGAAAAGACTCTGATGCTGGGAGGGATTGGGGGCAGGAGGAGGAGGGGATGACAGAGGATGAGATGGCTGGATGGCATCACTGATTTGATGGATGTGAGTCTGAGTGAACTCCAGGAGTTGGTGACGGACAGGGAGGCCTGGCGTGCTGTGAATCATGGGGTCACAAATAATTGGACACAACTGAGCAACTGAGCTGAACTGAACTGAACTGAATGGTCTAGTGATTTTCCGTACTTTCTTCAATTTAAGTCTGAATTTGGCAATAAGGAGTTCATGATCTGAGCCACAGTCAGCTCCTTGTCTTGTTTTTGCTGACTTTATAGAGCTTCTCCATCTTTAGCTGCAAAGAATATAATCAATCTGATTTCAGTGTTGAGCATCTGGTGATGTCCATGTGTAGAGTGTACTCTTATATTTAGATTATGTGCTAAATATGTCTGATTAAGTGAAATTTGGGTATTTTTGAGGTATATCCTTCCTATAATATCTAGCATTTCCTCTTACTATTTTTTTCTCACTAAATGGTGATTAGTATGATTTTTCTTGATTCTTTAAGATATGTTTATTTACAGTTTTAATGAGAACTAAAATAACTTCCTGATCTTAGAAATACTTATTGGTAAGGAATCTGCTTGCCAGCACAGGAGACATAAGACACGCAGGTTTGATCCTGGATTGGGAAGATCCCCTGGAGGAGAGTCTGGCAGCCCACTCTAGAATCATTTCCTGGTGAATCCCATGGGCAGAGGAGCCTGGTGGGCTACAGTCCATAGGGTGACAAAGAGTCGGACAAGACTGAGGCGGCCTAGGAACCACATTCTCAGCTGTGTATGGAAGAAAACTCAAAATAGCTGTAGTAATTTCTTTCTCTTTCATGTAAGAGACAGGCAGTCTGGTGCTCTTACAGAGAATCCACAAAGTCACCAGGTACATGGGCTTCAACCAGCTTATCATTTAGCAGTCCTGGCCTGTGGCCTTTATCTTTCTGATTCAAAAGGGCTATCAGACATCACATCTTGTTCCATGTACCAGAGGGTGAGGGGAAGGGTGTCCCCTCTTCTCTTGAAGGAAATATCCCCCAAATTTGCTACAAGATGTTACTGTTGTAATTGGATAACAATTTTCTTTACAAAGCCAGTGGTTTAGATACATGGCTACATTCAGCTGTAAGGGGCCCAGCTAAAAATTAGGATATTAAAACCAATTAGCAGTCTCTGCTACACTATCTTTTGAAGAATACAGGTATGTCTCAGAGTGTTAAAAAAAAATACTATTAAATCTGGCTTTGTAAACTACAGTAAATTGGTCAGGCTATTACAACTTAGTCATCATCATTTTTTCATGATTAAATTGTTATGATAGCTATAATTGGTTCTGCATCATCTGCTAAGAAAATGGCAGCATTATTAAAAAAGCAGTGAATGCCGTGTCATACTACTCAACTTTTCAACACATCGAACCACTTTAGAGTTCCTTTCAAGCATTTTTACTGGGTCGGTAACAATATTGAGTTGCAAAGAGCCTGTTATGGCTTATGAACTATAGTACCTAAATATCCTTTAAGGCTATTGCTTTAGGACAGTATCCATATTGCCTAAAATGCTTAGGTAATTGGCTTTCAAGAAAAAGAACTGTACTTCATACTTTTAATTTTGGAAAAAAATGGAAAACTACCAATCTAAATTTGTTAAAGATTGAAATAAAAATGGCTAATTCAGAAAGTTGCTCGTATGAGTAATTCTCTTTTTTCAGAGTAGCACTACCTCTTCTTGTCTTCTGATGAAACTACTTACATATGAGACAAAAAACCATCAGAAAAATTTAAAAGTGCAAGTTTTTGTCTGCTCTGGTTATAAGGGAAACAAGTCATTTGCTTTACAATTTAAGAATATTGCATAGCAGTACAGCTAATGATTTAACTTTGATTAATTTAATAAGACATAGCATTTTAGAATTTGTGGAAACCTTTGAGAATACACCCTCCAAATGCCATCATTTTATGTTGAGGCACCATAATCTGCAAAGTTTAAGTGACTTTGCAAGGTCATGTTATTGAGTTAGTGGCAATGCTGAAATCAGGACTAAGGTTTTACTGCCTTTTAATCTAGTGCGTCCTGTCTCTGTTCCCTCCCTCCTTTCCTTCTCCTTTCCCTTCCATCCTTCCTCCCTCCCTCCTCTGCTTCCTATATTGCATTAGCATTAAAATATTTGTGTATCACACCAGGTTCATATATGAAAAGTATTATCAGGTCGTAACGGTTAGTTAGTGGCAGTACTGAGGTAAGCCTAAATATTTCTTTGCTCTAATCTAATGCACCCTGTTTCCACTAAGTATATTATCATCACTATTATATCAAGAATTTTGTTTTATCTAACATTTGAATTTCAGGATTTAGATCAAAATTATTAGAAATATAAATGTTTCAAGTGTGAGAATGAATAAATACCTGCTTTGGTTAGTCTCTTTTAATGTTATCAATAGAAATATAGTGCCTCACTGCTTAAAGCTGCTGCTGCTGCTGCTGCTAAGTCACTTCAGTCGTGTCCGACTCTGTGCAACCTCATAGACGGAAGCCCACCAGGCTTCCCCGTCCCTGGGATTCTCTAGGCAAGAACAATGGAGTGGGTTGCCATTTCTTTCTCCAGTGCGTGAAAGGGAAAAGTGAAAGTGAAGTCACTCAGTCGTGTCCGACTCTTAGCGACCCCATGGACTGCAGCCTACCAGGCTCCTCCATCCATGGGATTTTCCACTGTGTTAAAAGGAACTGACCATTTGAAGTTAGGGTAACTTGAATGTTCACTCATTCTATAACTCTGGATATGTTTAAAGGATTGGTTGCAGAGCATTCAGTACCATTCCTTCCATTATGCTATTCTGTTTTGAGGGTGAAAAACTGAGTCTAGGGTCCACAAAATTATATGTGAAATGAGCATACCCAAGTAAAATGTGATTATTGCTTTAGTAGTTTGAGCTATTTTGACCAATTTGCTGCTATATTATCACCTTCCCAAAATAACCAGCCGGAGTCTTACCTTCCTATGTTCTGAATTTTATGAATTACACTTTAAATTTTCAATATCCTTATAATAATATATTTCCTAAATTTCTGCTTCTGCCCCTTCTATTCCTCCTCCTCCTTTTTTCATTATCATCAGATTTAAAAAAAAATTTTGAACCTTTGTTACATGAATCCCCTGTTGCTATCTACAACTGGAGATACAACAAAGTAAGGCACTTTTGCTCTCAAAGAACTTCCAGTCTGGTTAGATGAACAGGACCTATCCTAGCAGAGACTAGTTAACATTTCACAAGTGGTATGAATGATAAGCATTAGAGAAGATCAAAAAAGGGAGAGATCATCAGTGAGTGGCTAAGTCCATTGATAGAAACTTCAGAGAGAAATATCCCTTATGGACTAGACTTAAACGATTTAATCAGAATATATTATAATATGCATACATTGTGCTAAACCCTTTGGGTCATTGTTAGATATCCTGTTGGATATTTTGAGTACATGTGTGATAAACTGCTTGACATGGGTAATTTATGATGAACTAAATCATCCTTTCAAGCAAATTCAAATTTAAAACACAAAATGAGAAATTTCATTCAGATGATATAAACTGATTACAAAAGTATATACTTAAAATATGTGTGTACATGTATTACAAAATGTCAGATGTGTTCTACACTGTGATAAAGAGATAGGATAGGATAGAAAAATCATGTATGTTTCTGCACTTTAATTATTTTCATAGTTAGTTATAGGAGCCTGCCAAGGTGAAAAGAAAAACAATATAAAACTTCATATTCTTAATTTAATCCTGGTAGAAAATATAACTGAAGCCAGAGGGTACAAGCCTCATTTGACAGTTTAATGAAGACTTTTGAAAGAATGCAAGACTCTTGGTGCTTTAAGACAAGCCCTGAGCAAATCATTACATCTGTTTAGATGAAAAAAGGAATTGATGAATATTTGTATAACAGTTACCAAAATATTTAAGTTAAATGTATGTTTATTTTTATTTAGTTTTCATAAATTTGAATTTTTCTTTAAATCTATCAGCTACAAAAGGCAAAGTAATATTGAATCATTTGTTTTTAAAGTCCCAAGGGCTGTTTACTTGTGACTGTGAAATTATTAAATATTTATTATAGAGGACTACATGTTAAAAAGTCTGTGTGAAATATCTGCCTTTTCATTTAAGATTGTAAATACGATTGTTCATTGGAAGCTGATTTTACCTACCATATTTGTAGTATCAACTATAAACGCACTGATATCTTTTCCTGTAACTTCCTTCTGTAAGCGGCTTCTGTTTGTTTCTTAGACGGAATGTATCAAGGACTTTTTCCCCTACAGGCTTATTTACAGTAGATCTAGTGATTCTAATTCGCTCATTTTTGAAAACATCACATGTACTAGTTTTTTTTTCCAAACATTAAGTTGTATTATACCCAGTACCTATTTTTGCTCAGGTTTAGAAACTGCTGCAAATATAGAGATAACAGGGAAAATTCAAAAAGGCATTGATTTCCTGGATTTAAACATAACATAGAACCCAGTAACTGGATGCCTCCCCTATCCCACTAACAGATTTTTAACATGAATTTTACAGTCTTTTGGTGTCTTCCACACACCATCATCAGATACCTTCCTATGACTAGAAAAGATGACTATAGCCTGCCAGGCTCCACTGTCCATGGAATTCTCCAGGCTGGAATACTGGAGTGGGTAACCATTCCCTTCTGCGGGGATATTCCAAACTCAAGGATCAAACCCAGGTCTCCAGCATTGCAGGCAGATTCTTTACTATCTGAGCCACCAGGGAACCTGTCTTCTTGCTCTAGGCAGTTCAAGTTCATACAGAACTCCTTAGGATAAACTCAGCTATGTTGTCTTGAGATCCACCCCTAAAATTCCTTTCCTTTAGCTCTATATATCCTGGAAGTACCTTACAGTGCCAGACACGTAGCTATCACAGCAGCAACAATACAAGTAGTAAAAATGATAATAATAGTGGTAGTGGTATTACTAAACTCAGGTCCAGATGCTGCTCAAAAATCAGTCCTTGAGAGGCAAGTGCCAGGAGGAATGGAAAAATTGCTTTAATCTGAAGGCCAGACGTCTGGGGAGAAGACAGATTCTTGTCCCAGACCAACTCTGAAGATTTTGCTCGGCCATGAAAGTTTTAAAGGGAAAAAGGAGAAACAATCTCACTCACTCAGGTAGGGAATCAGCCTGCTCCTTATTTCCCGCTGTGTCCAGATGTGTCAACTCCTTGTGATCTTTATTTAAAAGCTATCTTGTTCACAGTCTGTTCACAAGTTTACTGAAAGGGAAGCTGGGGAAAAGATGTTTGCTATTTAGTTGCTAAGTTGTATCCATCTCTTTGGGCTGCATAGGCTATAGCCCACCAGGCTCCTCTGTACATGGGATTTCACAGGCAAGAATATTGGATTGGGTTACCATTTCCTTCTCCAGGGGATAAGATCTAGTCATCTGTTAATTATTCATTTCTACTTTTTTGATCTTCGGAGAGAGTCAACAGGTTAGACATTTTGTAATCAAAAGATTTGAAAGTGTGCTTAGGCCAGAGATGAGTAGAGCATGGAGGTGGCTGGTTTAAAAGTTAGTTGTAATATATAGCTTTATTGCAATATACAGCTGAAGCTTCAATTCTTTGGCCACCTGACACGAAGAGCCAACTCACTGGAAAAGACCTTGATGCTGGGAATGATTGAAGACAGGAGGAGAAGGTGACAGCAGAGGATGAGATGGTTAAATAGCATCACCAACTCAATGGATATGAATTTGAGCCAACTCAGGAAGATAGTGGAAGACAGAGAAGCCTGATGTACTACAGCCCATGGGGTCACAAGGAGTCAGACATGACTTAGTGACTGAAGTACAACAACAACAAAGCTTTATTAAAGGCTTCCCTGGTGGCTCAGTGGTAAAGAACCCACCTGCCAATGCAGGAGACATGGGTTCGATCCCTGGGTTGTGAAGATCCCCTGGAGAAGGAAATAGCAACCCACTCCAGGATTCTTGCCTGGGAAATCCCATGGACAGAGGAGCCTGGAGGGCTACAGTCCAAAGGGTCGCAAAAGATTTGGACAGGACTTAGCAACTAAACAACAACAACAGCTTTATTAAAGTGACAAGACAAAAGGGATGGATATGCTGAGGGTAGTGTTTTGCAAAGAACTGCTTAAGGAAGTAGTACCAGTAGCAGTAATAGCTGCTGGATAGTTTTTTGTTTTTTTTTTATAAAAATATCTCTCACATTTTTTTTGTTTTGATTAAAAACATTCCATAATGTGTGTGCTGGTAATATGGGGTTCACAATAAAATGTACAAGGCTTGAGTGTCTAAGTTTATACATGTGTAGAATGTTTACTTATCATACACTGCTGCTGTTTTTATGATCCACACAAGATATTCAGTCCCATCACTTTTCAGTTACATTTCCTCTCTGAATGTGATGTGAACTAGAGGAACAAATTCAGCGAATGCGATGGCACCCCACTCCAGTACTCTTGCCTGAAAATCCCATGGACAGAGGAGCCTGGTAGGCTGCAGTCCATGGGGTCGCCAAGAGTCCGACACGACTGCGCGACTTCACTTTCACTTTTCAGTTTCATGCATTGGAGAAGGAAATGGCAACCCACTCCAGTGTTCTTGCCTGGAGAATCCCAGGGACCGGGGAGCCTGGTGGACTGGCGTCTATGGGGTCGCACAGAGTTGGACATGACTGAAGCGACTTAGCAGCAGCGGCAGCAGCAGCAGAGCAACAAATTAAATGAGATGTTATGAAATACTTGCCTTTCTAGTGCAATCCTTCGGTCCTTTTGTTGTCTCAATGGAGCCCATTTTCAGAGACGCTGAATAGAAGAGCTTGGGGTTTGGTATGTATTGTTTGGTCTTATTACAGTCATTAACCATAGTCAAGGTGCCTTTCAGGAAGAAAGGATGATGGATAGGTCGCATTCTCAGGATCGCGTTCACTGTCAGGGAGAACAAAAGCCAGGGAGGCGGGAAGCAGCGGAAGACAGAGCGCAGTGGTATACAGGCACGCCTTTTCCAGAGGAGGAGACGAATGTCCTCATTGCCGTGGCGCCCTGCATCTCCTTGGTCATTAGTGTGGCAGGCCTGTGATTGACGACATGACATGGGACCTGTTGTGGGGCTTCTCTCCCCTCCTGTGAAACTACTCCTGTGTCCTTTAAATAGTATATGGTTATCCAATGTGTCAGTGCACCTGCCTTCATATCTCAGTCTAAGCTATACTGGTAATGACAGAAAATCACACAACTTGTAACAGGGAAGGTGATATTAAAGTTTCATTGCTGTGCTAACTGCAGTTCTCAGCAGTGGTTTCTTATGTAATAATAGGCAAGGTTAAGAATAAATTTATCAGAATAAGAGAAAAGAGCATAAGGGCTCAGAGGAACGCTCTGTGGTCCACAGCTCATTGTTTTACTTATATGCTTTCTCTAGTTGCACTATTTAGATTAAAAAGGAGTCTCAGAGTTCTGTTTCAAGAAACGCTATAGTATATAAACTATCTGAATAATTATTTCAATACTTGAGCAAAATAACTTAATGAGCAAATCATGACTAAGCACCGATTCCTCTTTAATAATTGTTTGAAAATTATTGAATCTTTCAGGAACTGCTGGAAAATTATATTTTATTTAATTCTATATTTAGGCTTATTTTATTATTATTTATTAATTTTGTCCATGTGGGAGTGTCTTGAGAAAACCACTGGAACCACAGGGATGAAACATATCTAATGTTATGAAAACATGTTAAATATTTTTAAAATGAATTCTTAAGATTAGGACTGTAATTATGCATTGAAAGTGTTATCAACAATTTAAAGTAGTTTGTTTTTCTTGGTTGATAGGGTTTTATTTTTAATATTATAAAAGATCTTTTTCTCTTTAAGTTTTAGTAATATAGTGATTATAAAAATGTACTTTTCATAGCAGTTGTCTATAATGAGAAGCCTTCCACACATTGAGAATAAATTTAATTGGTTATATTAAATTTGGCTACTGCACATGTAGAGTTGCTTTACTATAACTATTTTAAAATGGATAACCTTCTTAGCATTATAATGACTTAAGCGTCCAAAAGAAAAATTACAATGAAAATTAAATAGAGCATTAGTGTTAATCAAGTCAAAACTACATTCTATCGGTATGTTTCTGATTTCTTTACTATGCTTCAGACTATACTCCCATATCTGATTCTATAAGGTTTTATCTTTCATTGCAGCATTATTAGTCACTTCCTTCAGACCTATATCTAGTTTTAAATACACTATACATAGACTGTAACCTATGCATCCTGGTGATTTTTTTTTTCTAATTTTATTTTATTTTTAAATTTAACATAATTGTATTAGTTTTGCCAAATATCAAAATGAATCTGCCATAGGTATACACGTGTTCCCCATCCTGAACCCTCCTCCCTCCTCCCTCCCCATACCATCCCTCTGGGTCGTCCCAGTGCACTAGCCCCAAGCATCCAGTATCGTGCATCGAACCTGGACTGGCAGCTCGTTTCTTACATGATATTTTACATGTTTCAATGCCATTCTCCCAAATCTTCCCACCCTCTCCCTCTCCCACAGAGTCCATAAGACTGTTCTATACATCAGTGTCTCTTTTGCTGTCTTGTACACTGGGTTATTGTTACCATCTTTCTTTTTTTTTTTTTTTTTTTTAATAACTGTGATCTAAGAGCCTTGAATGAATCTCTCCAAGATCCTTGATAATGAGGTGCGCCGGCGAGCCCGTGAACCCCTGAGAGTCCTTCTTCTTGCCGCCGCTGCCGCCACCCTGGGCGGCCTCGCAACCCACTGGGGTCTCCGGTTACCATCTTTCTAAATTCCATATATATGCGTTAGTATACTGTATTTATGTTTTTCCTTCTGGCTTACTTCACTCTGTATAATAGGCTCCAGTTTCATCCACCTCATTAGAACTGATTCAAATGTATTCTTTTTAATGGCTGAGTAATACTCCATTGTGTATATGTACCACTGCTTTCTTATTCATTCATCTGCTGATGGACATCTAGGTTGCTTCCATGTCCTGGCTATTATAAACAGTGCTGCAATGAACATTGGGGTACACGTGTCTCTTTCCCTTCTGGTTTCCTCAGTGTGTATGCCCAGCAGTGGGATTGCTGGATCATAAGGCAGTTCTATTTCCAGTTTTTTAAGGAATCTCCACACTGTTCTCCATAGTGGCTGTACTAGTTTGCATTCCCACCAACAGTGTAAGAGGGTTCCCTTTTCTCCACACCCTCTCCAGCATTTATTATTTGTAGACTTTTGGATCGCAGCCATTCTGACTGGTGTGAAATGGTACCTCATAGTGGGTTTGATTTGCATTTCTCTGATAATGAGTGATGTTGAGCATCTTTTCATGTGTTTGTTAGCCATCTGTATGTCTTCTTTGGAGAAATGTCTATTTAGTTCTTTGGCCCATTTTTTGATTGGGTCATTTATTTTTCTGGAGTTGAGCTGTAGGAGTTGCTTGTATATTTTTGAGATTAGTTGTTTGTCAGTTGCTTCATTTGCTATTATTTTCTCCCATTCTGAAGGCTGTCTTTTCACCTTGCTAATGGTTTCCTTTGATGTGCAGAAGCTTTTAAGGTTAATTAGGTCCCATTTGTTTATTTTTGCTTTTATTTCCAATATTCTGGGAGGTGGGTCATAGAGGATCCTGCTGTGATGTATGTCGGCGAGTGTTTTGCCTATGTTCTCCTCTAGGAGTTTTATAGTTTCTGGTCTTACGTTTAGATCTTTAATCCATTTTGAGTTTATTTTTGTGAATGGTGTTAGAAAGTGGTCTAGTTTCATTCTTTTACAAGTGGTTGACCAGATTTCCCAGCACCACTTGTTAAAGAGATTGTCTTTAATCCATTGTATATTCTTGCCTCCTTTGTCAAAGATAAGGTGTCCATATGTGCGTGGATTTATCTCTGGGCTTTCTATTTTATTCCATTGATCAATATTTCTGTCTTTGTGCCAGTACCATACTGTCTTGATAACTGTGGCTTTGTAGTAGAGCCTGAAGTCAGGTAGGTTGATTCCTCCAGTTCCATTCTTCTTTCTCAAGATTGCTTTGGCTATTCGAGTTTTTTTGTATTTCCATACAAATTGTGAAATTATTTGTTCTAGCTCTGTGAAGAATACTGTTGGTAGCTTGATAGGGATTGCGTTGAATCTATAAATTGCTTTGGGTAGTATACTCATTTTCACTATATTGATTCTTCCAATCCATGAACATGGTATATTTCTCCATCTATTAGTGTCCTCTTTGATTTCTTTCACCTGGTGATCTTTAAGAGTTCATGAGCCAGGACACAAGAGAATATATATATATTTTGTTGACTAGCTAGGTCAGAGTTTGTGAAGTATTTTCTTAACTAAAAATCTGTTAGGTAAGAACCAAGAGGCCTGGAAAGATCTTTAAAATACATTTATTTAGTCTCTTCATTTGCTAAATAATACATTTTCTTCCCTTTTGTTTCTGAAGCAATACTTGCTTCTTTTTCTTTCACCTCTTTGATGGTGCTGTTTTCCATGAGGTTTCCTCCTTTGCCTGCAGCTTTATTATCAGTCTACAGATGGTTGCCTGAGTTCTATCTTACCCTGATTTCATCTCAGATATCATAACTTTATTCTCATTTTATACCACTTAATCTAACTTTTTATAATTCCCCTTTTCTTGTGAGATTGTGTATACATTTCTAGTCTTCTACTGAGATCTGCTCCTGAAATAATGCTGATAAAACAAACACTGTTCTCAGAGAAAGTCACATACTGTTCTTTACCTGGATTATTTTAACAGGCTCCTAATTCTGTTACCAGCCTCTGCATATGATAGTCAGTCATCTTTCTAAGGCATGGATCCACTCATTTCACCCTCCTATTGAATACTTTTTCTGGCTCTCCATTTCCAACATAGTGAAGTCCGAATTCTTTAGCACAGCCATCAGAACATTTCAGTCTGGACTGTCTATCTTTCTAGCGTCTTTTCCTGACAGTTTCTTATGGAGGACTGCTGCCTATTCCAAGAATATGCTGTATCTCTGTGTCTTTCTTCTTTTACTTTGGTTTTAACTGCTGCCTTGAATGCTGTACTCACTTTTGTCCTCCTGATACCCTTTTCCTTATTTTTAATTTTTTTTTACATAAATTGACACATACTACATATGTGCAACTGTGTCTTTTGACTTAATTTTTTTTGAGATGTATTCATGTCAAAATATGTAGATTTTATTTATTATTTTTACTTATTGATAACATTCTGTTATATGAGTAATTCATGGCTTTCCATTCTTCTAGTGAGGAACAAATAGGTTGGTTTACTTTTTTTTGCTTTGCATAAAAATACCACAGCAAACAATCTTGTTATGGTATCTTTGAGCATATGTGCACAATTCATTAAGTAATTAATGGCTAATCTGGAGACCTGTGGAGAGTAATGAGAGGATGGTGCAATGCAGACACCTGTCATCATTTCCCAAAGTTTCTTTACTTGAAATGTCCTTGTATGAAGTATAATAGTGTCAAAATTCCCTTGTTATGCTTGGTTTGGTATGTAGTTATATGATGCAAATAAATGTAAGGAATGAAAGTTTTGAAAACCATCTATTAGTCGATGTTTTTTCTGTGTCATGTCAAAGTGTGACACCATTTTACCTAATAAGGCTCTCTCATTAACAGGCTTTAACTGCAAGTGAAATATATTTTGAAAGTTAACCTGTATTGCATTGCCTTCTTTGTCCTAAAATGTGAAAATAGATTAGAGCTTTGGGATTCATTTATTCCTAATAAACCTAATTATTTTTCACACCGAATTCTTACTGTATACTTGCTTGCTAATTGCATTAGGTCATACATTTTCAAATGCCACAAGATACAAAAGAGTAAGTGACTGCACCTATACTTAAAATACTATCCCATTTACCCTTCTATTTATATTTTCATAGTCTCAAAAATGCTTCTTGAAGTATTTTAGTAGTTGACATACTTCCATATAAATTGAAGCACTATTACATATTACAGTGGTCCTTTCATTTTACTTTGGGTAATAATTTCCTGGGTAGTGTGGTAAAATATATATTTTTAGTTTCTACCATTGAAAATTCTTTTTCAAGTGTATGTTTTGAATATTAACTTCATGTCCTTATAACTACTACTACTCTAATTGTGCTCTGGAAACTATTTCTTCAGAAACACAAGTTGAGGCAAAAAATGGGGAGCTTGTGGTCATGGTGATAGCTGCAGTGATGGTGGTAATTCTGGAGGTGGTGGTTGTGGTGGGGGGTATGGAATGGAGCTGGCATAAGTCAGGCCTTTGGAATCGAATTGCCTTGAATCTGAATCCCAGCTCTAAGACTGCATTTAAAATCTTGGTCAGATTAGTTAACTTCTCTAATCCTAAGGTTCCTCATGTTTAAAATGATGATAATAATTTCCACAATTCTTAAGGTTTAGCACAATACCTGGCCTGTAGTAAATATCATATATAATAAATGCCAACTATTAAATACTCCTGAAGTGGCTTTGTTTCTTTTCCAATTTTGTAAACAACATTTTGAGGGTGGATTTTCTATGCAAGAACAGAAGTATATCTTTGAGTTTCATAAACCAGAGCCAAAGAGTATTCATGTATCTCATTTTCCTTATTTCTATAAATATTACTTAGTGATACTTTAATATTAGAAAGCTTAAAAGGCCTTCTGAAGGCCTTTTAATCAATAAAACAACCTGATGTTAGAAGTGTATATTCTGGAGACAAAGTTTCATCTTTTTTTTTTTTTTTAGCCAGTTATAAATATTCCTTGGTGGCTCAGTGGTAAAGCGTCCTCCTGCCAATGAAGGAGACACGGGTTTGATCAGTGAGTTGGGAAGATCCCTTGGAGAAGAAAATGGCAACCCACTCCAGTATTCTTGTGTGAGAAGTCTCATGGACTGAGGAGTCTGGTGAGCCATAGTCCATGGAGTCACAAAAAAGTCAGACATGACTTAGAGACAAAGCAGCAACAATGAATCTCTCATTCTCTCATAGGAGATTTTAAAGTCAAAAATTAAAAAGCTTCTCATCAGAAAGACACACGTGCACACTCCTGAGAACTCTGGAGTACGTCACAGGGGGAATACTGTATGTTTTCACTTATATGTGAAGTCTAAAAAATGAAACAAATGGAAAAATAGGACAAAACATAAAAAGACTTACAGAAAGCAGACCTGGTGGTTGTCACAAGAGGGAAAGGGGCAAAACGGGCAGGAGGATTAAGTGGTACAACTATTTATAAAATAGATATATACAAGGATTTTATTCTTGTATAATACAGGGAATATAGCAAACATTTTATAATAGTTCATATGGAACATACAAAAAAAGTGCCATGCCCAAGATTTATCAAATTCATATTTCTGTAACTAAATTCAAGAATCTGACTTTTAAAATAGCATCTAATGACTTATTCATATGAGTAATCCATAGATCATACTATGAGAAATACTAAGTAAGGAAAAGTTCTGGAACTTTAATACATACAAGCAACTTAACCTTTGTGAATTTCTTCATCTGTAAAAAAGAAAAAGTATATAAAATGCCTGGCAGATATTAGATTGTCATTAATTTCATTCACCTTGTGGAAGGCAGCATGGTTAGTGGTTAAAAGCATGAGCTTTGGGGTAAGACACACTTCAGGCTTAAATCCTGGTTATCCCATTGCTTGCCTGTGTGACTTTAAACAATACTTAAGCTTCTTAAGTATACATTTCTTATTTATGAAATGGGAATAATAATTGTAGTAACATGTTAGAGGGTTATGAGGATTAAATGAGATAAAGGATGAAAAAGAGTTGAAAAAATGACTTATACAGTACTGCTTAATAAATTACATATGTGTCTAATAATAGGGTCAGTAATTCAGAACTATCTTTGTATTGGCAAAGATTTGTACTTTTTAAGTGGTGATCATTTTCAGTATTAAAGCTAATGACATCTTAACTTTTTCAATATATATATTCTTTTCTGGAGTTTTAAATTTAGCTATAAAAGGTCGTTTGAGTTGGAGAAAATTTTTTCATGCAAAGAATTTTGTTTTCTCTTATAAAAATGCAATATTAAAAATTGTGACACCATTGTTTGCTATTCCCTCTTATAAAAAATTTTAGGATAAATTAGTTGACTGAATTAGTGATTTATGTAAGGTGCAGTATTTTAAATTAGTTTATTGTAGTCTCTAATTGTATTTTAAAAACTTGTTTATTTTTGTTAATTTCATTTTAATTTTTTCAATATAATATTTCAGACTTTTAAGCCTAGGTATATATTTCCAGCATGAGCTCTTAGTAACAATAATGATGATGATGATAATAAGTAACATATACTGAGTATTAAATATTTTGACTTGACTTTATCTCCGTTTATCATACTAGTAGTAACATGAGATGGACACATTTATTATGCCATTTGGTACAATTTACAATGACAGAAAATTTATATGAATGCATTCTAAAAAATGTCCACATGCAAAGTAAGTAAACTTTAAAGTCCATGAAATTAAATGTGATGTATTATATATTTAAATTTGTATTTAGCTCTAATCAGGCTTAAAGAATAAACCTATGAGCTCAAGATTGTTAAATGACATTAAAGTAGATCTGTACAATTATGTTCCCTAAAGTAGATATTTTGTAAAATGAAAATGAACAAAATCTATCATATTTACTATTATTATATTATCAGTTTGTTCTTCTTAATGCTTGTCCCATAAGTCAGTTTTCATTCACTTTTAATGTTGTGATAATTTAAAATGTATTTTAAAGTTAGTTTTTGTTATTTAATGTACTTTCTCTGGTACATTGCCTTCTCAATTTATATTTAGAAATTTGAATATAGAATAGCTATTTCTTTATTCTTGGCTGATTATTTCCTTCATTTTTTAAATGATTGCTTTCTAGTCAAACTAGGCTGTGAAATTCTGGAACTTAAAAGATCAGCTTGGATACTTAGGAATTTAATAGAATTATTAAAACATTATCTAAATATTATTTCTTAATTATAATTAAGTTATTAATTAAAATATTATTACATTGATATGTGTTAATGAGATGTTGAGGGGAGAAGTGATTGTTAGGATGATGGGATAGTGATCAAAGTAATCAATATAGGCCCCTAGGAGAGAATGTGGTAGAAGTTACAAGAGGCACTCTGGCCAGTCAAGGCAGAGAATATACAAGGTGGCAGTAAAATTAGATTGAGAATGCTTACATTTCTGTAGCAGAAATAATGATCTCCTGAGGAGAAGTAGACTTCCCCAGCACATCTGGAAATAGAGGCTGTTGTTTTCATGATTAGGGTAGTGCTTTAGGTGTTGTGGGAATAAGGAATTGCCACACATTCTTTCACACTTCCTTTAATTAATAGGTGGTGTCTGTGTACTCTTTCTAATTTAGGTGGGCTTACAACCCACTCCAGCATTTTTGCCTAGAGAATCCCATGGACAGAGGAGCCTGGTGGGCTACAGTCCATGGGGTTGCAAAAAGTCAGACACGACTGAATGATTAATACTAGTACTATACAAATTGTTTATGGTTAACAGAATATAGCAGAAATGAAAGTGCATTAATTTAGAGGCCAAGTCCCCAGAAGTGATGGAGCTTTTACTTTATTCTCTGGAATATTTGTGTTTGGAGTCCAAAGAGTCCATCTAAGGAGCCTGGCTACTTCTTAAGTCTGACTACTTGTTAAGTCAACATTCTGGGAGGATGCAAAGCCATGTGGTGGGGCCGTATTTAGGACCTACAGCCAGCAGTCCTCATCTTTCAGTTATTCCCTCCCAGGCACCAGATATGTGAGTTATGGAGGCTTTGGAGGATTCTAGCCCTCAGCTGACAAATAAGCCCCAGCTTCAGATATTCCTAGTTTGAGATATTGTTGTTGCTGTTTAGCAGCTAACTCATGTCTGACTCTTTACAACCCTAAGAACTGCGGCATGCCAGGGTTCCCTCTCCTTCATTTTCTCCTGAAATTTGCTCAAGCTCTTGTCCATTGAGTTGATGATGCCATCCAACCGTCTTATCCTCTGTCACCCCTTCTTCATGCCTTCAATCTCTCCCAGCGTCAGGGTCTTTTCCAATGAGTCAGCTTCTTGCATCAGGTGGCTAAAGTATTGGAGCTTCAACTTAAGCATCAGTCCTTTCAATGAATTTTGGGGATTGATTTCCTTTAGGATGGACTGGTTTGATCTCCATTCAGTCCAAGGAACTCTCAGGAGTCTTCTCTAGCACCACAATTCAAAAGCATCAGTTCTTCAGTGCTCAGCCTTCTTGATGGTCCAGCTGTCGCATCCACACATGACTACTGGGAAAAGAACAGCTTTGAGTATACAATAAGGACGCATCACCCCCTGCCTGTGTTTTGGAGTCATAGAACCCAGTGGTTTAATAAATGTTTTTAAGTCACTAAGTTTTGGGTTAATTTGTTATGTCGTATTAGAAACTGAAACAGATGTTAGTTTACCTGGTATCTATGTTTGAACTGAAGTTGTATGGAGATTTAGAGATGGTACTTGTTAGATCTATATTGTGTCTTAATCGCTAAGTCATGGCTGACTCTTTTTGTGACTCTGTGGACTATAGCCTCCAAGTCTCCTCTGTCCATGGGATTTCCCAGGCAGGAATACTATAGTGGGTTGCCATTTCCTTCTCCAGGGAAACTTCCTGACCCAGGGATCAAACCCTTGGCTCCTGCATTGGCAGGTGGATTGTTTACCACTGAGCCACCAGGGAAGTCCTATTATATCTATGTATGTGTGTATATATATAAACATATAAAACATGTACACATACACACATATATGATTTAAAACTTTAGGTAACAAGTACTATGGAATAAAGTTGTATAATTGTTAGAGAGCATTTTAGCATAATACTTTTACATGAGCACTTAATGCCTTAGATTTTAGTTTAGAATTCATTCACAGCTCATATTTAACTTGATAAATATCTTAGGTGGACAAGACTGTCTTAGAATGACAAGAAACCCATGTCTTCTATTTCAAATACTTAAAAATTTCCTGCTTCAGGTCCTGCACATCTTGAATCTTCTTCTGGGTGCTTTTTAATATACTTTTTTTTTTTTAGCACTTTTAGGGTCACAGCAAAATTTGAGCTGAAAGTTTAAGTATTTCCCATAGGTTCCTTACCCTCCAAACATGCATAGCCTCTTCTGTTACCAGTATCCCTCCATCAGAGTGATACATTTTTTATAAACGATAGGGTTCACATTGACACATAACTGTTACACAGAGTCCATAACCTATAATGGAATTCACTCTTGATATTGTACACCTCTATGGGTTTGGACAAGTTTATAGTCTTGCCTGCAGAATTCCATGGACAGAGGGTCCTGGTGGGCCACAGTCGATGGGTCTCAGAGTCGACACAACTGAGTGACTAACACACACAGTCACATGGACTCATCATTGTAGTATCACAGAGTAGTTAGTTTCACTGTTCTAAACGCCCTTTGTGCTCTGCCTGTTCATCCTTCCCTCTCTCGTAACTCCTGTCAACCAATAATCTTTTTTTCCTGTCTCTGGAATTTGCTTTTTTCCAGAATGTCAGATAGTTGGAATCATACAGTAAGTAGTATTTTCAGGTTCCCTCTACACTTTTTTTTTCAGCTTTTCATTTATGGTTTGCAACTAAAATATGAAGTCCTTTCCTCAAAAATGTCTTCATAAATCCACAATCTATACCAGACTTTATGTTAATTTTTCACATTGCAGTTTTAATTCTTCCTTTGCAGAACTTATCATTATTTATGTAATTAACATCTATCCCTGTTAAAAGGTGAAATATTTAATCACTGGTATCATTCTTAGAGCTAGCATACAGCCCAGCTTATTTAGGTACAAACATTTATAGCCTTTATGAAATAAATTAATGAAACATGATTTTCATATAACAAACACATTAAGCATATCAATATAAACTGACAAAGCTGATTCTACTAGCTATAACATAAATTGAAATTCCAATTTTATTGGTTTGCCATACCTTATACTTACATAGGTGCCCCAACAGTATTTCATTTTGTCTTATATGTTTAATCTAATATAGTTTATTGTATTTTATTTAGAAACTAGCTAAAGTTGTTGTGCACAAGATTTAATTTCTTCTGGGCATATTTTGGAATCTCCTTCAAATGTTTTAATAAACGCTTTTCACTTATCTCCTACTGGAATCTGTTCAGTGACAGTTACTAAAATTACAAGGTTATAGGTATTGAATTTCATAGCTGGTGGAAACTGTAGAATTAGTGCAAATGATCCAAATATTCATTTTATAGAGGAATCATCTCAGAATTCATGGCTAGTCTAGGGTTACAGAGCTACTCGGTAACCAGGGCTTCCCTGGTGACTCAGAGAGTAAAGAAGCAGCCTGCAATGCAGGAGACCCAGGTTTGTTCTCTGGGTTGGGAAGATCCTCTGGAGATGGGAATGGCCACCCACTCCAGTGTTGCCTGGAGAATCCATGGACAGAGGAGCCTGGCAGGATACAGCTCACGGATTCACAGAGTTGGATACAACTGAGTGACTAACAGTTTCACAGAACCACTCGGAGCTGAAGCCTTGAATTCTTCCAAAACTCTTTCTCAGTATATCAGACCTATAAAAAGTAGCAGAGGATTGGAAAAAATAGTGTGTGCAGCATAAGCCTAGAATTGAAAACTTCAGGTTTTTCCTTTCTTATTCATGGTCTTTTTTTTTCCTCTACCAATATAACTTCTTACTAAAAGTACACATTGTGAATAGCATTCCTCTTTGAAGTATTAAGACTGTAAGAAACTTAGATTTTCTTCCCCTTTCACCTGTGGTTTAAAGAATATTTAGTAGTAGGTACATTGTGTCTTCTAATTCACTTTTTCCAAATTGATTGTAATGCCTGCTTTTTTCTTTTCCTGGCATACAGATTTTCAGCCTCTGACAGTAAAATGTATTATTTTGATGTCGTTCATTCTAGAGAATTTTATGATGGATAAGGATTGTAAGAGACACATTATGTCACAGTGGCCTTTCCATGCAATCCACTAATCCTAACAATATCCATGCCATTCAGGAAGTTGGATCTCCACTTTACTGATGAGGAAACTGGCTCAGAAAGTTTAAATACCCTACCCAAATTTACATAGCTCATCAGCAGTAAAGTTAGGTATACCTAGTCTAAAGCCTGCATTTATGTTTGCTTGGCTCTGCTTTCCCTGCACTAAACTCCCTATATTATTATTAATTGTTTTCCCAAACTGTCAAGAATGACAGTTTAACCAAGGAATCATTGCTGTATTTATGCTTGTTATGAATAGATTTCATGTATGATTTCTTTTGTTGCCTTAACAATAGACAGGCATTTAAGTCATTTTTGGTTTCATAGAAATAACTCCTGAAATTAGTTTCAGACAACAATCTTTCCACTCAGATGTGTATTTTGTTATTTTAAGTAGCTTAGCTGAGTGTACTTTGTGGTTTTACCTGGAATGTGAATCCTAAATCCAAGCAAATCTCACTTGTCGGAATACAACTAATGAATTAATAAGTACGTTGGTTAATCTGTGAAATAATTATTTCTGAATTATTCTGTGAAATAATAACTGAAAAAAATTAACATCCTAGCCCCTTCCATTTACTAACTTTGAGATATAGGGCAATTTATTTAACCTTTTTGAACCTCCATTTCCTCACCTATAAAATTGGTATGATGGCAGTAAAACCCTTATAAGATTTTTCTAAGGATTACATGAGAAAATGGATGTAAAATACTTGGCACCATGCCTGACCCAGAAAGCGCTCAATAAATCATTTAAGCAGACCTTACTTGTCTTGTCTGTGGATTGAACAGTTATAGTGATTTCCCTTGATCTGGTAATGTTGCCATTATTCAGTAGACGTATTTCATGAAAGAATATGGATAAAGGACATCCTTTTTCATCATGCTGGGAGGTGTTTAAGAAGTCTCTCATACTGTGTGTCACATTCCTTTTTAATTTCAATTGGTCTGTTGCGGGCAGTATTCTAGTTCTGGTAAATGTATGTGATGAAGTACACAAAAGCTCTTGGCAAGGGGGGTGAGGAGGGAGGTGGAATTTTAGTAGCTCAATTGCTCAATAGCTACTAGGAAAAATCTAATTTAACAGATACATCAATATAATATGAAGCCTCATCTACAAATGCTCTTCTCCCTTAGGAAGATCACGTCCAAATTACTGGTCAAAGGCTGAAAGGAACCGTATTATGATGAATTGTTGTTGGGATATGATAGATGTGTTCTCTCTCAAGTTAACAGAACATGCACTCATGTGCTAGAGCTTACTCATCCAATTCTTTCAAACGTGTGTCCAGTATGGTCCGTTAAGCCGTGGCAACTTTACCCTCTCACCCCATTTACTATTATCATGTAACACAAAGAGGCTCATGTCCAGTATGGTAGATACACTGTTCAGAAGCCAAAAGTAATCATTATTATATCACTGGACTGGCTTTGATATCTATAGGATATGTAGTTGGCTGAAACATTTTTATTTTTCTCTCTTATTATATAAATAAAGCTTTATCTGAAATAGCTGCTTCAAAAGAAAAAAGACCATTTATTCCCAGGCTATCCAACAAGCTTCAAGAGCTGACATGAAATCCGAGAGTATATAGGAACTCATTGCCATATGAGAAACATCCTAAAAGACAAGTTTACTTTTTATGTAGTAGATCCCTCTCCAGTTCTGTCGGGATCAAGGTTAACTTTTGTAAATGAAGTAAGAAGACCCTTGGATTAAACTATAATTCTGTTTTTAAATGGTTTGCAGTCCAGAGCCTGCATATGTTCTATCCAAACTAACTAACAACTAAAATGTCACTCTAAGAAAGCCTTCCTCAGTGATCAGTGCAAAGAAATAGAGGAAAAATAATAGAATGGGAAAGACTAGAGATCTCTTCAAAAAAATTAGAGATACCAAGGGAACATTTCATGCAAAGATGGGCTCAATAAAGGACAGAAATGGTATGGACCTAACAGAAGCAGAAGATATTAAGAAGAGGTGGCAAGAATACACAGAAGAACTGTACAAAAAAGATCTTTATGACCAAGATAATCACAATGGTGTGATCACTCACCTAGAGCCAGACATCCTGGAATGTGAAGTCAAGTGGGCCTTAGGAAGCATCACTACGATCAAAGCTAGTGGAGATCATGGAATTCCACTTAAGCTATTTCAAATCCTAAAAGATGATGCTGTGAAAGCACTGCACTCAATATTTCAGCAAATTTGGAAAACTCAGCAGTGGCCATGGGACTGGAAAAGGTCAGTTTTCATTCCAGTCCCAAAGAAAGGCAATGCCAATGAATGCTCAAACTGCTGCACAATTGCACTCATCTCATATGCTAGCAAAGTAATGCTCAATATTCTACAAGCCAGGATTCAGCAATATGTGAACCATGAACTTCCAGATGTTCAAGCTGGATTTAGAAAAGGCAGAGGAACCAGAGATCAAATTGCCAACATATGATGGATCATGGAAAAAGCAAGAGAGTTCCAGAAAAACATCTATTTCTACTTTATTGACAATACCAAAGCCTTTGACTGTGTGGATCACAACAAACTGCAGAAAATTCTGAAAGAGATGGGAATACCAGACCACCTGACCTGCCTCTTGAGAAACCTATATCCAGGTCTGGAAGCAGCAGTTAGAACTGGACATGGAACAACAGACTGGTCCCAGATAGGAAAAGGAGTTCATCAAGGCTATATATTGTCACCCTGCTTATTTAAGGTAAATGCAGAGTACATCCTGAGAAAGGCTGGGCTGGAAGAAGCACAAGCTGGAGTCAAGATTTCCAGGATAAATATCAATATCCTCAGATATGCAGATGACACCACCCTTATGGCAGAAAGTGAAGAAGAACTAAAGAGCCTCTTGCTGAAAATGGAAGAGGAGAGTGAAAAAGTTGGCTTAAAGCTCAGCATTTGGAAAATGAAGATCATGGCATCTGGTCCCATCACTTCATGACAAGTAGATGGTGAAACGGTGGAAACAGTGGCAGACTTTACTTTTTGGGGGGCTCCAAAATCACGGCCAGTGGTGACTGCAGGCATGAAATTAAAAGACGCTTACTCCTTGGAAGGAAAGTTATGACCCCCCTAGACAGCATATTGAAAAGCAGAGACATTACTTTGCCAACAAAGATCCGTCTTGTCAAGGCTATAGTTTTTCCAGTAGTCATGTATGGATATGAGAGTTGGAGTATAAAGAAAGCTGAGCACCAAAGAATTGATGCTTTTGAACTATGGTGTGAAGACTCTTGAGAGTCCCTTGGACTGCAAGGAGATCCAACCAGTCCATCCTAAAGCAGATCAGTCCTGGGTGTTCACTGGAAGGACTGATAGTGAAGCTGAAACTCAAATACTTTGGCCACATGATGTGAAGAGCTGACTCCTTTGAAAAGACCCTGATGCTGGAAAAGATTGAGGGCAGGAAGAGAAGGGGATGATGGAGGATGAGATGGTTGGATGGCATCACTGACGCAATGGACATGAGATTGGGCAAACTCCAGGTGTTGGTTATAGACAGGGAGGCCTGGCATGCTGCAATCCATGGGGTCCTAAAGAGTCGGACACGACTGAGTGACTGAACTGAATTGAGAATGTCACTCAAATACTGAAGTTATTTTGTTGTTTGTTATACTTGTATAAATGGTAAATGGATAAATTTTTCGATGAAAGTTCTCTAACAGGTCCTCTTCAGTTCCACATAAGTAGAGATTTGGAACCATCTTGGTTCCCGGCTTTGATTCCCAGATATTTTGCTCAGCAGACACTTTATAGTCTTAAAAGTAATTGAGGACTTCAGAGAGCTTTTCTTTATGTGGGTTGTATCTATATTCAGTGCAGAAATTAAAACATAATTTCTTTCAATATTAATTCCTTGTTTTTCTTCTGGGTTCTTACTCTTCTAAGATATATAGAATGACTAGTCAAATGATTAGGGAAAGAGTATGTGGATAATAGGACAGAAAACTCTAGGATTTATATTTTTTAAATGTTATTTCTGAAGCACATGTATTTAGTTATGAATGTTTGTGTATATTTCCTTAATACACCCACTGCCTACAATGTTGTTTGTTATTTTCAGTTTAAATCTAATAAGTTCATATTTACATACACATGTATGTGTATGATAATATCTGGTCTAGTGATTTTTGTTAAAGAAAATTTAATTTCTTAGAAAAAGCAATTTTCTACATAGTATAGTGGTCAAGTACTCCTTGCAACACAGAGTGTCCCATTAAGGTCCGTATTTTCTCAGTTAAGCCTGGTAGTCAGTTCCTGTTAGCATCTTTCTGCTTATCCTGGAAATACAAGTACTGTTGAGATACCCTTTGCTATTTCATAGTCTATGGAAAGGCTAGACACTCTTCCAGTAAAACAGTTTGTCCAATTACTCTACAACTTAATCTTCCATGAAGATGGTTCAGGGGTCTATTCCTTGGTACTTGTCCTTCCAGCTCTGCCCCGTTTCCTTGCAGTTTACCAGTCCATCCTGTTCTTTACTAATATATGACCTAATATCTTCTGTATATTGGCACACACATGGATGATTCTGCTTGATCTTGCTTCTTTCAGTAGTTTTCAGTTCAACTTAATATATTTGGAGATTGTGTTGTAAAGTTATTAATGAGTCATATGTTTGGAGACCTTGAATAAAATTTATTTTCATACATTTTTCCGTAAAAACAAAATTCCAAATTTAAATATTGCAGGTGTATGTCATATTTAGTATTGACCAACTATCAGAGCACATTGTAGCAGATACCATCTGCTATTCCTTCAAAATATTGGCATCCTAGCTATTGGAAACCTTATCTATAAAATCTGATAAAATCTGGAAATTTTTATAATAATCCATCATCATGAAATTATCCATCTTGGAAGGGGAAAAGAAAACAAACAGATCATGTATGTTCTTCCCATAGAATCTCATCGTTTTGTGCAAGTCACATTCTCTGTAGAAGCAGTTTTGGTCACATTTCTCGCACAGTATGGAGCAGGGTACATGGTGCCTCATTGCTTTGTTACGAACACAAACTGAAAAGCAATAGATGTTTATAGATGTGTTCATAGTTGGGATTTTTATTTTAGTTAGTTTGATTTTGAACGTCTTCCTTTAAATAATGATACCCTTGTAAGTAACATAGCTGACAAATTTTAGGTACAACGCAGCTTTCATGGAATACTGTGAAAACAAGTGACTATAAACTAGATTAACTGAAATAATATTTTGAGTTCACATCAAAATTGTGGTGGAGTTGAAATCTACAGGTAAACCACTCTAGTGAGCTGTTTGTCAGAGATAAGGTATAGGTTGACTCTGGAGCAGCCACAAAATAAGATGAAGCAGAAAAGAGTTTACCACCTGGAACCGGGATCTGTAGGCCTACCCCAAGGTTGTTCTAGGGCCACCCTGCAAATGGAAGCCTACGCTCCTTATATTCAAATGTTTTAAAGTTATGCATTAAGCTAAACTTTTAAATTCAGTATATTCTATCATCCTGTCTTAAAAGATACACCTTTATAACCCCAAATTAAGAAAAATGTGTATAAAGCTATCACTTTTATATTTTGGAGTTGGCAGATACCAATAATTTAATTCGGAGAAGGCAATGGCACCCCACTCCAGTACTCTTACCTGGAAAATCCCATGGACAGAGGGGCCTGGTAGGCTGCAGTCCATTACTATGCCTACCTGAGTGAATTTATAATTGGCAAGCGGCAGAGTTTTCATGAGTAAAAAATAAAAATACATAATTCAAAATCATCACATCTTTTTTCATTAAATTTATTTTTCTTGTTTTTATTCAGTAAAATCATGAATTCTATTGTTGTGATCAAGATCTTTCAAATAATTTTGTTCTCTTGACAGTAATGATTTAAATTAGGATTGTAAAGTACATGGTAACTGCATTAAAAAGCACATGAAATATGGTTATATATTTTCAGAATTTTAAAATAAATGTAAAATGATTAAAATATTTTTCTTGTGTATTTTCAAAAGTGTCTTCTAAAAACTTTAAATTCTAAAAACTTTAAGTTCTAAAAACTATTTAAATTAATAAGTATTTAATTAGTTGTATTTATTCTAAAATTTTAAATTATTAAAAGGACAAATACATCATGAATAGTGAATATAAAATTTTGGATTTAACATATAGAGCTGGAATTTATATTTAATAATACGAAAATCCAATTACATCTCATTATTTTTATAAGAAAATGAAACTATGTACAATTCTAAGAATATTATGTTCATCTCATTGTCAGTATAAAGATAATTTCATGTTACATGCTTGTCGTGACACTTAAATACATATTTAAGAGTAATATGTATTCAGTTCAGTTCAGTTCAGTCACTCAGTCATGTCCAACTCTTTGCAACCCCATGAATCGCAGCACACCAGGCCTCCCTGTCCATCACCAACTCCCGGAGTTCACTCAGACTCACTCAGCCATCCAGCCATCTCATCCTCTGTTGTCCCCTTCTCCTCCTGCCCCCAATCCCTCCCAGCATCAGACTCTTTTCCAATGAGTCAACTCGTCGCATGAGGTGGCCAAAGTGCTGGAGTTTCAGCTTTAGCATCATTCCTTCCAAAGAAATCCCAGGACTGATCTCCTTCAGAATGGACTGGTTGGATCTCCTTGCAGTCCAAGGGACTCTCAAGAGTCTTCTCCAACACCACAGTTCAAAAGCATCAATTCTTCAGCACTCAGCTTTCTTCACAGTCCAACTCTCACATCCATACATGACCACAGGAAAAACCATAGCCTTGACTAGATGGACCTTTGTTGGCAAAGTATTGTCTCTGCTTTTCAATATGCTATTTATGTTGGTCCTAAGTTTTCTTCCAAGGAGTAAGCATCTTTTAATTTCATGGCTGCAATCACCATCTGCAGTGATTTTGGAGCCCCCAAAATAAAGTCTGACATTGTTTCCACTGTTTCCCCATCTATTTGCCATGAAGTGATGGGACCAGATGCCATGATCTTCGTTTTCTGAATGTTGAGTTTTAAGCCAACTTTTTCACTCTCCTCTTTCACGTTCATCAAGAGGCTTTTGAGTTCCTCTTCACTTTCTGCCATAAGGGTGGTGTCATCTGCATATCTGAGGTTATTGATATTTCTCCTGGCAATCTTGATTCCAGCTTGTGCTTCTTCCAGCCCAGCGTTTCTCATGATGTACTCTGCATATAAGTTAAATAAGCAAGGTGAATATGTATTACTAATACCCTAAAATATTCTGTGCCACCATGTAACCTGAAACTGTTTTGAAGACAATGCCAGTTTGTAGTACATAAAGGGAAAACAGAAAAAGAGATGCTCTGTGCTACAGAATATAATGCCTTGTTACGTAAAACTCTTTTACATTTGTGTTCTTTGCACCCTTGTGGAAGATCAGTTGACCACAAATGTGTGGATTTATTTCTGAGCTCTAGTCTGTTCCATTGGTCTTTGTGTCTATTTTTATGATAATATCATAGCATTTTGATTACTGTAGCTTTTAATGTATTTTTAAAACCAGGATGTGCGATGATTCTCTTGCTTAAAATTGCTTTGGATACTCCAAGCCTGTTGTGGTTTCATATGAATTATAGGATTTTTTTTTTTTTTCTGTAAAGAATTTAATTGGTAGTTTGATAGAGATTACATTGCATTTGTAGATCACTTTAGGTAGTATGGACATTTTAACAACTAATTCTTCTAATCCATGAACATGAAGTATCTTTCCACTTACCTGTTTTTCTTAATTTCCTTCATCAATATTTTGTACTTTTCAGTGTATAAATATTTCACCTCTTTGATTAGTTTATCATAAATGTGTATTGAATTATCAAATTCTTTTTCTGCATCTATTGAGATGATCATGTGAATTCTTTCATTCTGTTAATGTGGTTATTGAATCATCTTTGTATCCCAGAGATAAATAATCCCACCAGGTCATAGTCTATAGGTTGAATTCAGTATGCTGCTGAATTCAATTTACTTCTATTTTTGACTACTTTTACATCTATGTTCAATAGGAATATTGACCATAGTTAACTTTTCTTATGGTGTCCTTGACAATGAGGAAATGACAATCTCTTCAGTAAACAAGTGTTGGGAAATCTGGATAGATACTAGCTAAAGAATGTAATTGAACTCTTATCTCTAACCATTTACAACATCAACTAAAAATGGGTTAAAGACTTAAACATAAAATCCCAAATCATAAAGCTAATAGAAGAGAATATGGAGAAAATGCTTCTTGATGTTGGTCTTGGCAATGAGTTTTTGATATGACACCAAATACTGTTTTATTGACACGGCCAACAAAAACAGAAATAAACAAGTGGGGCTACATCACACCAGAGGCTTCTGTACAGCAGAGGTACAATTAACAGAGTGAAGAAACCACCTACAGAATGGGAAAAAATATTTGCAAACCACATATATAATAAGAAGTTAATATCCAAAATATATAAACAATTCCTACAAGTCAATAGCAAAAAATGAAACAACCTAAAAAAATAGATGAACAAAAGACCTAAGTAGACAATTCACAAAAGAGGACATACAAATGGCCAACAGATATATGGAAAGATGCTCAACCTCACTATTAACCAGGGGTGCAAATCAAAACCACAATGAGCCATCACCTCACAATTGTTAGAATGGCTATTATTTAGAAGACAAAAGATAACAAATTCTGGCAAAAATGTGGAGAAAAGGGAGCCCTGTACATTGTTTATGGGAATAGAAATTGGTAACAAAAAAAAAAAAAAACAGCCATTATGGAAAATATTATGGAAATTCTTCAAAAAATTGGAAGTAGACTACCATATGATTCAGCAATCCCAACTTCTGGGTATATATATTCAAAAAATGAATTTAGTAACTCAAAGATCCTGAAGCCCCATGTTCATTGTAGCAATAATCACAATAGTTAAGATAAGAAAACAATCTAAACAGTCATAAAAGGATGAATGGATTATGCCAAACACACACTCTCATACACATCCATACACACTCATACAATGGAATATGATTCAACCTTGAAAAAAAAAGAAATTCTGCCACTTGTGACAGATGGATTTACCTGAAGGACATTATACTGAGGGAAATATGCCTGGCACAAAGAGACAAGGACTGCATGATCTCACTTATGTGTAGAATTAAACAGTCATACTCAAGAGAAGAGAATGATAATTTTCATGGGTTGGGAGGTAGGGGAAAGAGGGAAATCTTGGTAAAGGGTATAAAGTTCAGTTATGCAACATAAATGTATTCTGTAGATCTTTGCAACTTGGTGACTATTGGTAACAGTAGTGTATTTTATTCTTGAAATTTGCTAAGAGGGTAAATCTAAGTACTCTTAACGACACACACACATACACCCACATGCACACACAGAAAGTGTTAACTATGTGAGATGATGGGTATGTTAATTAGAGTGATGGTGGTTCTCATTTCACAATGCATATGCATATCAAAATATCACTTTTACATCTTAAGTATAAAAATTGTATCTGTCAATTATGCCTCAGTTCAGTTCAGCTCAGATCAGTCGCTCAGTCGTGTCTGACTCTTTGTGACCCCATGAATCGCAGCACGCTGGGCCTTCCTTTCCATCACCAACTCCTGGAGTTCACTCAAACTCATGTCCATCGAGTCTATGATGCCATCCAGCCATCTCATCCTCTGTCGTCCCCTTCTCCTTCTGCCCCCAATCTCTCCCAGCATCAGGGTCTTTTCCAATGAGTCAACTCTTCGCATGAGGTGGCCAAAGTATTGGAGTTTCAGCCTTAGCATCAGTCCTTCCAATGAACACCCAGGTCTGATTTCCTTTAGAATGAACTGGTTGGATCTCCTTGCAGAAACTCTAAAGAGTCTTCTCCAACACCATAGTTCACTATTGCTTTTGTCCTGACAGGAAGGATCTGACAGTTCCTTTTTCTCTTCTCTTAAGTATTTCCACTACTCAAATCATCTCCTCTCTGAAATATTTTGAAATGTTTGTGTCCAGTGTTGAAGTAGCCTTCATGACATTTGAATGGAGTCACCTTTTATTTTTAAGGACATAGGGAGAAAATGTGAAATGTTCCCCTGGTGTAAACAATGTTAGTCATAGAAGAGGATTTGTAATGTTAAGGGTTATGTTGTGCCAGTACTGAGCTCTGCATCCCAAAACCAGGGCATTCATGCATATTGTAACATTTATCTTTGTGAATATGTGATGTGCAGGGTCTCTAAGCAGATGCCCTTCTTGCTAGTTGTATGAGAATTCGTAATACTTGGTTAGTGCAGCCATCACCTATAGATATCTGATTTTATATTCTGAGATACAGTCTACCTGAAGTGAAATTGCTTAGTCATGTCCAACTCTTTGCGACCCCATGGACTGGAATTCTCCAGGCCAGAATACTGGCATGGGTAGCCTTTCCTTCTCTAGGGGATCTTCCCAACCTAGGGATCGAACCCAGGTATCTGGCATTTCAGGAGGATTCTTTGCCAGCTGAGTCACAAGGGAAGATTAATCTACCTAGCTTTTGTGATTGCCTCTAAATGAGTCATCTTAAAAATATGAAGTAACTACAAATGTTACTTAATAACTAGAGAAAAGTGTGTCAGTCAGTTCAGTTCAGTCACTTTAGTCATGTCCTATTCTCTGTGACCCCTTGGACTGCAGCACTCCAGGCTTTTCTGTCCATCACTAACTCCCAGAGCTTGCTCAAACTCATGTCCATCACATCAGTGATGCCATCCAACCATCCCATCCTCTCTCATCCCCTTCTCCTCCTGCCTTCAATCTTTCCCAGCATCAGGGTCTTTTCCAAGGAGTAAGTTCTTTACATCAGGTGTTTAGAATATTGGAGTTTCAGCTTCTGCATCAGTCCGTCCAATGAATATTAAGGACTGATTTCCTCTTGAATTGACTGCTTGGATCTCCTTGCAGTCCAAGGGACTCTCAAGAGTCTTCTCTAACACCAAGGTTCAAAAGCATCAATTCACTGGGACTACCCAGAGGGATGGTATGGGGAGGGAGGAGGGAGGAGGGTTCAGGATGGGGATCACATGTATACCTGTGGTGGATTCATTTTGATATTTGGCAAAACTAATACAATTATGTAAAGTTTAAAAATAAAATAAAATTTAAAAAAACAAACAAACAAACAAAAAAACCAAAAGCATCAATTCTTCAGTGCTCAGTTTTCTTTATAGTCCAACTCTCACATCCATACATGACCACTTGAGAAACCATAGCATTCACTAGATGGACCTTTGTCAGCAAAGTAATGTCTGCTTTTTAATATGCTGTCTAGGTTGGTCCTACCTTTTCTTCCAAGGAGCAAGCGTCTTTTAATTTCATGGCTTCAGTCACCATCTGCAGTGATTTTGGAGCCCAAGAAAATAAAGTCCCTCACTGTTTCCATTGTTTCCCCATCTATTTGCCATGAAGTGATGGGACCAGATGCTATGATCTTAGTTTTTTGAATGTTGAATGTTAAGCCAGCTTTTTGACTCTCCTCTTTCACTTTCATCAAGAGACTCTTTAGTTCTTCTTTTCTGCCATAAGATGGTGTCATCTGCATATCTGAGGTTATTGATATTTCTCCTGACAATCTTGATTCCAGCTTGTGCTTTATCAGACTGGCATTTCACATGATGTACTCTGCATATAAGTTAAGCACGGTGACAGTATATAGCCTTGACATACTCCTTTCCCTATTTGGAACCAGTCCATTGTTCCATGTCTGGTTCTAACTGTTGCTTCTTTACCTGTATACAGATTTCTCAGGAGGCAGGTAAGATGGTCTGGTATTCCCATCTCTTTCAGAATTTTCCACAGTTTTTGTGATCCACACAGTCAAAGGCTTTTGTATAGTCAATAAAGCAGAAGTAGATGTTTTTCTGGAACTTTCTTGCTTTTTCGTGATCCAACAGACGTTGGTGATTTGATCTCTGGTTCCTCTGACTTTTCTTTCTGGAAGTTCTCGGTTAACATACTGTTGAAGCTTGGCTTGAAGAATATTGAACATTACTTTGCTAACTTGTGAGATGAGTACAGTTCTGTGGTAGTTTGAACATTCTTTGGCATTGCCTTTCTTTGGGCAAGAGAAAAGGGTATAATGCAAATTAAATTCCAGCTTTGCATCAGCTATTTGGTCTTAAAGTTTATTTCTTTTTGCTTATTCTATACAAATGTGACAAGGGATTATGAGACTACATTGACATGAAGAATAGCATAATTTCTCATCTTATAAAAACTAGTATGTAAAATTGAGGCAATATCAGTAATGGGTATAATATTGAAACTAAAGAAAGAAATAAAATAAATAGTTCTGCCAGCTGTTTTAAGGAATACCTAAAGTCTCTTATTTGGTTCTCTAGACATCATTAAAATATAGTGTGTTTTATCTTGATAAACAAAAATGGAAATGTCTTCTTCCCTTGGGATTTTATTGCCTCCAAGATTAATGTAGGAGATTAATATTGGTATGAATTAAGAACTAACAAAAATGAAAAGTTATGCTTTGGTTTAATAGTACTATCAGATCCCTGAAATGGTCAGAGAGAACAACTTTAATTTTAGTGTTTTTTCCCCTAAGAAATACACAGAAACATATCCCATTAATGATCGTTTTTTTAGTAAAACTAATCCTCAGTAATGCAACTCTAATGTAAAGTCTGGTTACATAAAAAAGTTGCAAGTTCATATCATATGCAAGTGTTTTGGTCATTCTCAAGTATTTGATGTTTGGTCAGTTCATTACGTTGTAAAAACTAAAGATGTATCGTTTTAACCACTGTGGCTTTCTATAATAGATTCAACGTGTATTCACAATAAAAATCACCCAGTAATTCGTTGTGATTAAAAAGGGAATACTATATAAAATTCATAGTGGAAAAAATTTTTAAATTACCTGTAAATAGTACCTGTAAAAACCAGAGTTATTATTTCTCTGTATATTATCCTAGATTTAGATTTATACTAAAAATATATTTATCCAAAACTGAGTTATACTTGATGTGATATTTGGTAAACTGCATTGTGAACTTAATGATATTTTATGCCCTGTTTTCCATGGTATTTCAGATTATCATTTTTAATCTGTGTAATATATCGGCTTCCCAGGTGGCTCAGTGGTAAAGAATCTGCTTGCCAATATAGGAGCCATGGGTTTGATCCCTGGGTAGGGAAGATGCCCTGGAGGTGAAATGGCAACCCCCTCCAGTATTCTTGCCTGAGAAATCCTATGAGCAGAGTAGTTTGGTGGGCTACACTCTGTAGGGTCACAAAACAGGTAGACATGACTTAGCAACTAAACAACAACAATATATGTATATATTATGCAAGCAGCACATTCTTTTGGACATTATGGTTTTTTTTTTTGACTTTTACTATTATCAACAATATCAAGATAAACTCTAAATATTTTTGTGATTAATTTTTCTTTTGTTGTCTAATGATATATTCATGGAAAAACCATTCAACGTATTTTGTTGACTATCTATTAGGTGTAAGCTAATCTTCTCAAATCTAGGTACCAATGAATAAGACAGACAAAAATCCTTAACCTCATGTGACATATAGTTTAGTAAAGATAACAAACTATAAAAATAGGTAATGATATTTAATTAATGGTGATATATACTATGGAGATAAAGAAAATGAGGATAGGTGATTGAAGTGTCAGAGATAGAATTGCAATTGTAAATAGGGTGGTCTGGAAGAAAAGCTGTTGCATCAATATATATTAAACACTATAAACATATTGGCTTATTATTTTCCATAAACCTTTTATGAATTACATTTCTACCAATGTATGAGAAACTGTTTTCTCACATTATAAAAAATAAAATTGTTAAAAATATTATTTAATTTTTTGTACTTTTCCAGTTAAGATATAATTGCCATAGAGCACTGGGTAAGTTTTAGATGTATAGCATAATGACTGACTTACATAAACACAATTTTAATATACAGAATTTGAATATGTAAAATCTGCATCACATGGTTACTAATGAAGTTTATTTTTCATTGTTGTGGAACATTTGTGTATTTTTAATGTAAACTGTGAGTTCATTTTACCAGTAGAATTATTATCATTTGGTCCTCATAGCAGAGACCATAGAAACACTGCCATTTCTCTTGAGATTAATCATTCCAGGGAGTGCTCACCAGCTTCCAACTGCCAGTATCTGCATCTGTTTCTTTGAGAGAGCTCTCCAACATAGCACACGCCTCTAGAGAATTAACACTCTTTAGGGTGACTTTGCACTGAAGGCTGACAGGAGTTGATGGTAAACACCCACCTTTCTTGCCCCTGTGTTTATATTTCTGAGGTCTGTGTTCTACACCATTTCCTCAAGTTTCTCTGTAGGAGTCAGCTGCTGTCGCCCACACTGGTAACTGCTATAATAATGCTCCCTTTATTAGGTGTCTGATTCTCTTGTCTCACTTCCCCCCTCTCTTGCCATTGCTTCTAGCACCTCCCACATAAATTTTGCACATGTGAATTCTTTTCTTAGGATCAGTTTAGGGACATTGCACACAGCAAGAGTTGTTCTATTTCTTTGCTGCTACAAGCTTTTAAATTATCAATAATAGAAGCATTTGTCAGTTACATAGCTTATAAATATTTTTCTAGTTTTTTTTTTTTTTATGGTGTTTTCTCAGAGACAAATTTTTCATTTCTGTTAGGTGAAATATGTTCAGCTATTTCCTCTATAGTTTCTGGCTCCAGACTCATGCTTACTTTTTTTTAATCCTACTGTACAATGTTAAAAGACAAAACAACCTCCTCCCCCCCAAAAAACCCTCAATACTTTGTTAGTACTCAGTTGTTTTTGTTTTTTCTATTTTACTTTCCATTTGGAATTTTGCTGCAAGTTGAGAAAGGTGAAGATTCAAAGTTAATTTTTTTTTTTGTAACAGTAAATATTTTCCAAATACTGTTCACTGAAACATTGTTCTATTATTGGAACTCAAAGTTTACCTTTGGCCATGTTGTTAAGTAACAAAGTTAGATCATCAAATCGCTTTCTTTTCTTTCCCCATTCTGTGCTGCTATGTGCTTCCCTCATACCTGGGTCAAAATGGGCATTGAGGAGTGAAATTGTTACTAAACATATATATACCATGCTGTGAATTTAAGTTCCCATATTACAAGCCCAGCATTTCTTATGATGTACTCTGCATATAAGTTAAATAACAGGGTGACAGTATACAGCCTTGACATACTCCTTTCCCTATTTGGAACCAGTCCATTGTTGCATGTCTGGTTCTAACTGTTGCTTCTTGACCTGCATACAGATTTCTCAGGAGGCAGGTAAGGTGGTTTAGTATTCCCATCTCTTTAAGAATGTTCCACAGTTTCTTGTGATCCACACAGTCAAAGGCTTTGTTGTAATCAATAAAGCAGAAGTAGATTTTTTCTAGAATTCTCTTGCTTTTTTGATTATCCAACAGATGTTGGCAATTTGATCTCTGGTTCCTCTGCCTTTTCTAAATCCAGTTGAACATTTGGAAATTCCTAAACATTTGGAGTTCAAAAGTTCTTGAACATTTGAAATAGGTTCACATACTGTTGAAGCCGAGCTTGGAGAATTATGAGCACTACTTTGCTAGCATATAAATTGAATGCAGTTGTGGGGTCGTTTGAACATTTTTTGGCATTGCCCTTCTTTGGAACTGGACTGAAAACTGACCTTTTCCCTGTGGCCACTGCTGAGTTTTCCAAATTTGCTCTCATATTGAGTGCAGCACTTTAAGAACATCATCTTTTAGGATTTGAAATAGCTCAGCTGGAATTCCATCACCTCCACTAGCTTTGTTCGTAATGATGCTTCCTAAGGCCCACTTGACTTCACATTCCAGGATGTCTGGCTCTAGGTGAGTGACCACACCATTGTTGTTATCTGGGTCATTAATATCTTTTTTGTATAGTTCTGTGTATTCTTGCCCATTCTTAATATCTTATTCTGTTCGGTCCATACCATTTCTGTCCTTTATTTTGCCCATCTTTGCATGAAATGTTCCCTTGGTATCTCTAACTTTTTTGAAGAAATCTCTAGTGTTACCCATTCTATTGTTTTCTTTGTGTTGTTCACTTAGGAAGACTTTCTTCTCTCTTCTTGCTATTCTTTGGAACTCTGCATTCAGATGGGTGTATCATTCCTTTTCTCCTTTCTCTTTCCCTTCTCTTCTTTTCTCAGCTATTTCCTCAGACAACCATTTTGCCCTTTTGCAGTTCTTTTTCTTGAGGATGGTTTTGATCCCTGCCTCCTGTCCAATGTAATTGGTATACCTTAGGTAAAGACCAATGCTTGCTGACTCTTCTGACAGGATGGGAATTTTTTTGCCAAAGGGGAGGAAGATGGAAGGAGTCTGTGGGAATAACATGGGACTAGGAGATGCCAGGGGTACAAATCCTTATTTTCAGCCTTCTCAGTTAAATATTGTTGCTGTTGTTCAGTCTCTAAGTCGTGTCTGACTCTGACCCCATGGATTGCAACATGCCAGGATTCCCTGTCTCTCACTATCCCCCAGAGTTTGCTCAGACTCATGTCCATTGAGTCACTGATGCTATCTAACCATCTCATCCTCTGTGGCCCTTTCTCCTATTGCCTTCAGTCTTTCCCAGCATCAGGATCTTTTCCAGTGAGTCAAGTCTTCGCATCAATACTTCGCCAAAGTATTGGAGCTTCAGCTTCAGTATCAATCCTTCCAATGAATATTGAGAATTGCTTTCCTTTAGGATTGACTGGTTTGATCTTGTTGCAGTCCAAGAGACTCACAAGAATCTTCTCCAGTACCACCATTTGAAATCATCAAGTCTTTGGTGCTCAGCCTTCTTTTTGGTTCAACTCTTACATCCATACATGGCTACTGGAAAAGCCATAACTTTGTATAGATATCTTTACTTTTTAATATACTGTCTAGGTTTGTCGTAGCTTTCCTTCCAAGGAGCAAGTGTCTTTTATTTTCATGGCTACAGTCACCATCTGCAGTGATTTTGGAGCCTGAGAAAATAAAATCTGTCACTGTTTCCACTTTTCCCCATCTGTTTGCCATGAAGTAATGGAACCGGATGCCATGATCTTAGTTCTTGAATGTTGAATTTTAAGTCAGCTTTTTCAGTCTCCTCTTTGACCCTTATTGAGAGACTCTAGCTCCTCTTCACATTCCATCCTTAGAGTGGTGTCATCTGCATTTATGAGATTGTTGATATTTCTCCCAGCAATCTGGTTTCTAGCTTGTGATTCATCCAGCCCAGCATATCACGTGATGTGCTTCCCTGGTAGCTCAGCTGGTGAAGAATCCACCTGCAATATTCTCTGGAGGAAGGCATGGCAACCCACTCTAGTATTCTTGCCTGGAGAATTCCATGGACAGAGGATCCTGGCAGGCTACAGTCCATGAGTTCACAAAGAGTCGGACATTACTGAGCAATTTAACACAGCACCACTCACTCTCCGTGTAAGTCAAATAAGCAAAGTAGCAATATACAGCCTTGTCAGACTCCTTTCCCAATTTTGAACCAGTTTGTTGTTCCATGTTCTATTCTAACTGTTGCTTCTTGGCCTGCATTCAGATTTCTCACAGGACAGGTAAGGTAGTCTGGTATTCCCATCTCTTTAAGAATTTCTGAGAGTTTGTTGTGATCCACACAGTCAAAGGCTTTAGCATAGTTAGTGAAGCAGAAGTAGATGTTTTTGTGGCATTCCTTTCCTTTTGATTCTGTGATCTAGTGAATGTTGGCAATTTGGTCTCATGTTCCTCTGCCTTTTATAAACACAGCTTGTACATCTGGAAGTTCTGTCATATAGTGTGGGAGACTAGGTTCAAGAATTTTGAGCATAACCTTGGTAGCCTGCAGAATGAGCACAATTATACAACAGATCCATATTACCTCTGTTTAATTCACTGCATGACAACTAGTCACAGTTGTTAATAACATCAATATTAATAACAAGTCATGGTCCAGATCAGCATTCCAACACAATTGAGTCTTCCTAATTCAGTAGGCCAAGAAACTGAAGCACTAACAGACTATTTAAAACTTAAACAGCAAAACTAGGATTCTAACTCAGGCAGCCTGGCAACATGCCCCTGCTCTTAATCATGACTTTATGCCACCTCTCACATGCTTAATCCTACTAAATATGAGATTCAGATTTATGTTGTCATGTTTTAGTTATAAAATAAAATTGAAGCTATAAGGATCTCAAACATGAACTAGAAAATACTTAAATGCATTTGCTATTAGTTTAACAGAAGCTGAAGGAGAAAGTGCTTTAAACGATGTTGATCTGAAGAGAAATTCTGTTTATTGACATGTTTAATTGCTATCAATTAAACACAATAAATTATTAGAAAACTTTGATACAGTTCTCTATGTCAGATCATGGATTATACTGAGGCATTACTTAGTGTTGCTGCTGCTGCTAAGTCACTTCAGTTGTGTCCGACTCTGTGCGACCCCATAGACGGCAGCCCACCAGGCTCCCCATCCCTGGGATTCTCCAGGCAAGAACACTGGAGTGGGTTGCCATTTCCTTCTCCAGTGCATGAAAGTGAAAAGTGAAAGTGAAGTCACTCAGTCGTGTCTGACTCTTCGTGACCCCATGGATCTTTGCGACCCCATGGACTGTAGCCCACCAGGCTCCTCCATCCATGGGATTTTCCAGGCAAGAGTACTGGAGTGGGGTGCCAGTCCCTTCTCCATTACTTAGTGTTATTCATACCAAACAAAAAATTACGCTAGGCATTTCTAAAAAAAAAAGAATTGATTTTGAAGTTATTAGGGTAATATAATTTATATAACTTATTAAGATTTTATATTATTTACATAAGTAATGCTGATAATTTAGAGAATCAGCATGAATGTATTTTGAACAGTGTATGCATTTATTGATTTACATAAATAATCAAAGCTTTTGAAATCTGTGAATACTTAAGATGGAGAAGTTAGATGATTCTGATTTGAATTGAAAGTATGGAATCACATGAAACTTTCCCATGGGTTCTTATGTTTCTGGTTTCCATTCTAAACCTTGTTTAGTTATCTTTGATATATAATTCAGGTTTTATATAAAAGGCTAATTTTTCAAAGTAATATATTACAAGTTCCCATCATAAAATGAAATAAGATATATCAAAGGAAAAAAAAAAAAAGAAATGATCTCTTTGGAATCTGCTGATAACAAGACGATAACATGATAACATTTGTATTTGACATTGAAATACAAACAGTGGATGGAGGACTAGATTTTGTTATAATATATCTGACACCTGCATATAGCCTTGGAGTGTGGGCAAATGAAATTTGTTCATCAGTGAAATTACAAAGTGCTACTTGTCATAGAACTCAGGGGGACTCTCACAAATCTTCAAATCCAGACATTTTAACTTGTGAATACCAAACAAAGGTCTACTTCAAGTAACATAACATTTATAATTGATTACACTTAGAAAAATCCACAGGACCATGGACTTATCCAGAGAGAAGTAATCGGATCATTCAGTCTTGTGCTTCATTACAAAGATGAAGCAACTGAGACCCGGAAAGAGTAAAATACATCTCTGGTCTTTAGAAGTCTGTTTGTGGCAGGGCTTGGACTAGAATTTAGGTATCTGGGAAACACTTTTCTCCAGTATAAAATGCTGCTGCTTCACTGAGTCAAACATGTGAGAAAAACTCAAATTATTTTTACCTCAGTGAAGTTTTAGAGGGAGTCCAGGAGCAGTCTTTGTACCTATAGCAAATTAAATAAAACTGTAACTAAATGAACTTTTCTGCAGGAGTCATGAAGTTGGCCAAACAGAATTTGAAAGTGTCCTAGGAAGGATATCTTCCACACTGCAGTTTGTGGTAGGACGTACCATCTGGCCACTCTCTCAAAGCCTGGAATGAGAGCAACAAAGGGCTGCCAACCTCCCGTGATCAAAGATGAGAGTTTCTGACAATGCCTATTAATTATGTCGTAAAACTAACTAAACAAGCCACATTCACATGCCACACGGCAGAGGTTGAAATGCATCTAGTGGAGCCTAAAGATGCTAGAGTATTTGAAACTCTGATAGCTGCAGACTACGTGGAAATTAATAGCAAAATAAAAAAGGCTTCTTGATATCATTTTATGAATTCTATCTTTAACACCCGTTTCAAGTCCTTCCTCTTAAGAAGGCTATAGAGCTGCACTCACATTGTTCTGCTGCTGGTTCTCTTGTTTTTCTAGCAAGATGCTTTCAGCCCACTCTAGTCAACAGCTGCCATGCAGCAGAGGCTTTTTCTTGTGAATAGAGGTTGTTTTTTTTTTTTTTAAACCATAGCTATATAAAACAATAGGCCACATTCAGTTCTCCATCTGTCTTTTATGTCTCTCTGGATTGCTTAAAGAAGCAACAGTTTATTTATAACCCTCATATTATACTCTAAATAACATCTGACGAAGGCTAGTTTTTAAGGTTATCAGAAGAATTGCATAACTGTACCTTTAAGATATGGGAAAAAGTGCAATGCAATTACCTGTAACTTCCTCGACCCTGCTGTGCCATGCAATTTGCTTGTACACTTTATCCAATTTTGAACATGACATTGTGGGAAACAAAAAAATGACACCAGTTCATCTCAAATCTAGTGTTGTCACTGACAGAAAGCTTTAATATATCTAAACCTGTTCTTAAGAGAAGGGAAGCAAATTTACCTATCTTGATCAGAGTTTTAAAATAAAGAGGCTTTAGAAAATTAGAATACTAAAAAACTATATTATTTATCTGTTCATTGTGCTTTTCAAGTAAGAATATTGAACATTATTGCACTTCTCCCAAGTGAGATCTGCTTAACTGAAAAATAGATAATATTATGTTTAGGGTTCCCAGCCTCTTAAGTGTCAGATTTAAGCCAAAAATGGCTTAAATCTGATGAGTGACCAGAGCCCTGTGATGTTTGCTTCCCTTCTGATTCTTTCAGTTTGGTATTAAAAGGTAGGACATAGTAACAAGTTGTGGGTCCAATAATACATATTTCTCTGGCACAACATCCAGACAGTTTGTCAGAGAAAATATTTCACTTGCTGAAGGTTTGTTTCCTTTAAGGTGCTTATTCGCTTGGCTGGAGACTAGTGAAAAACAATTTTTTCATATGAATCAGTGATGCAGAACAGATAAAATGCTTATTTTCTTGATGATTTTCTGTGACCATCCATGTCTTATTTTCTTTGAAAGAGAAGGGAACTGATGTATTCTGATGCCTTATTTGTTCAAGATGTGTTAAAAACATTTTCTCATTTTATTGTCAAAACAAATATGTGAGGTAGGTACTTCTATTAAGTAATATATACACATGCCATTTTAAAAAGAAAGATTTTACTAAAGTTATATTTCAGAGTTTTCTGAAAATCAAAAGATCAAGGGCACATCAAATAAACATCACATTCTATTTAAATTTCATTCTCTTATAGAATAGAGGGGCATGAATTTTTGTATACCAGTTCAAGTTTAGATTTTCAGATTTAAAAATCCTTGAGATTGGAAATACTGAAAGTTTTTTAAAAGATAATCATCTGCAGGGACTTCCCTGGCAGTCCAAAAGTTAAAACTTTTTCCAGTTGTAGGGGGTGCAGGTTCAATCCCTGGTCAGGGAGCTAAGATCCTACATGTCTCCTGGCTAAAAAAACAAAACATAAAGCAGATGCAATGCTGTAACAAATTCAGTAAAGACTTTAAAAATGGTCCATATACAAATCTTAAAAAAAATGTATTCATCTACAGCGTTTGAGATAAGTTCAGTATATCTCATTTCCTTGTGATGCCATTTTGTGTAGCCTAGTTTTCATCCTACATGTTTTATTATAATAGTATGGCTGAAAACAAAGTGAATTTTACCAAAATTATCTTTGAAATAGGAGTTATCTCAAATTCTCTTGTATCAGACACTCTCAAAATAAACTCCCATTTGGAAAAGACACATTAATACAAGTTGAATCACTGCCAGGAGACTCTTGATGAAGGTGAAAGAGGAGAGTGAAAAAGTTGGCTTAAAGCTCAACATTCAGAAAATGAAGATCATGGCATCCGGTCCCATCACTTCACGGCAAATAGATGAGGAAACAGTGGCTGATTTTATTTTTTTGGGCTCCAAAATCACTGCAGATGGTGATTGCAGCCATGAAATTAAAAGAGACTCCTTGTAAGGAAAGTTATGACCAACCTAGACAGTATATTAAAAAGCAGAGACATTACTTTGTCAGCAGTGGTCCGTCTAGTCAAGGCGATGGTTTTTCCAGTAGTCACGTATGGATGTGAGAGTTGGACTATAAAGAAAGCTGAGCGCCGAAGAATTGGTCCTTTTGAACTGTGGTGTTGGAGAAGACTCTTGAGAGTCCCTTAGACTGCAAGGAGATCCAACTAGTCCATCCTAAAGGATATGAGTCCTGGGTGTTCATTGGAAGGACTAATGTTGAAGCTGAAGCTCCAATACTTTGGCCACCTGATGTGAAGAGCTGACTCATTTGAAAAGACCCTGATTCTGGGAAAGATTGAGGGCAGGAGGAGAAGGGGACAACAGAGGATGAGATGGTTGGATGGCATCACCGACTCAATGGACATGAGTTTGGGTAAATTCCGGGAGTTTGTGATGGACAGGGAGGCCTGGTGTGCTGCGGTTCATGGGGTTGCAAAGAGTCGGACACGACTGAGTAACTGAACTGAACTGAATGAAAAATATGCAATTGCAGGATTTAATTGATTCATCTATTCATCAAATAATGTTTACTAAATTGACTAAGCATTTTTTCAAAGTGATTATAAATATTTCCTTTATTCTGGAAAGTTCTGCTATTCTTCAGCTGTTTTGAATTTATTTGGCAATTATTCCCTGAAGTTTAATTTTCTCTTACCTTGTTTTATTATTATCTAAATTTTCTATTGATATATTCCAATGTGACATATATCTATAGGTATATATATATCAAAAGAAAGATACATTAATTTTCTTATTCTTTATTTATTATATGATATTTTCATCTTTCAATTCAACAGAATTGAAATAGAGTATTAAAATTATGTCTAATTCCTTGTTAATAACTGATATCAAGTAAAATTATTTTAGTACAGTCAGCAAACCACTTTTAATTTTACAATCACAGTCATAAATGGGAATTGTTTTTAATTCTTTTCTGATAACATACAGAAATATGGCCTATTTGTATATGTTCATTTTGAATCTTACAGTCTTACTAAGTTAACTTATTAGTTTTAGGAATTGCCTTATATATACTCCTTGCATTTTTTTCATTAGTAATAATGCTGTCTTCTGCAAAGAAATATTCTTACTTTGAATATATTATTCTTTTTTTCTTTTTTCTTCCTTTATTTCACCATATGTTACCTCCAGTACAATATTAAATAGAAATGGTGAGAGCTAACATCCTCGCCTTTTTCCTAATTTTAGAAGGAAAAATGCCAGGATTTCACTTTATTCATGATGTTGATCTTCATATTAATGTAGGTTCCACACACATTTTACATATTCATTTTAAGATTTCCTCTTTTACAAAACTGAACTTCTTTTTCCCTCATAATGCTTGTTGCATTGCATGCTACTTAGTCTGGTATTTACCATTTGTTTTAAAACTATTTTTCTGCCCAGCTTTTACTATTAATCTCCCTGCTATTTGATTTATATATGATTATCTCAAAGGATGCAGAAAAACATTTGACAAAATTCTGCAAACTTTCATCATAAAAACTCAGCAAATTATATATAAAAGGAATATATCTTGATATAATTAAGGCCACATATGACAAGCCCATAGTTATTATAACATCATATTCAGTGATGAAAAATTAAGTATTTTTCCTCTATTTCTCTGAAGAAGACATGATTTAAATATAGATAACCCAAAAGACTCCACAAAAAAACCTGTTAGAACAAGTAAATGAATTCAGTAAAGGAACAGGATACAAAATCAACATACAAAAATCAGTTGTGTTTTTCTATACTGCAAGTGAACTCTATGATAAAGAAACTGAGAAAACAATTCCACTTACAATACCATTAAACACACACACACACACACACACACACACACATTTTGGAATAAATTTAACCAAGGAGGTGAAAGATCATGTAGAGAAAACTAGAAAGAAGACATTGATGAAAGAAACTGAAGAAGACACAAATAATGGAAAAATGTACTGTGACCATGTATGAGAAGAATTGGTATTTGTTAGAATGTACTCAAAGTGATCTAAAGATTTAGTGCAATCTCTATCAAAATTCCAATGGCATTTTTAACATAAATAGAGAAGACAATGCTAAAAATCCTCTGGAGTCACAAAAGAACTCAAATAGCCAAAGCTATCTTGAGAAAGAGTAACATGCTGCAGGCGTCATACTACCTGAGTTCAAAATATACTACAAATCTATAGTAATCAAAAAGGGCTTCCCAGGTGGAGCTAGTGGTAAAGAACTCCTCTACCAATGCAGGAGATATAAGAGACACAGATTCAGTCCCTGGGTTGGGAGGATCCCCTGTAGGAGGTCATGGCAACCCACTCCGGTATTCATGCCTGAAGATTTCCAGGCAAAGGAGGAGCCTGGCGTGGCTATAGTCAATAGGGCCGCAAAGAGTCGTGCACAACTGAAGCGACTGAGCATGCACATATTAATCAAAACAATGTGGTACTGGCATAAAAACAGATACACAGACCAAAAGAACAGAATTTATAGCCCAGAAATAAATCCCTTAATGACCCAGATAACACAATTGTGTGATCACTCACCTAGAGCCAGACATCTTGGAGGAAGAAGTCAAGTGGGCCTTAGGAAGCATCACTAAGAACAGAGCTAGTGGAGGTGATGGAAATCCAGCTGACCTATTTCAAACCCTAAAAGATGATGCTGTTAAAATACTGCACTCAATATACCAGCAAATTTGGAAGACTCAGTGGTGGCCACAGGACTGGAAATGTAAGTTTTCATTCTAATCCCACAGAAGGACAATGCCAAAGAATGTTCAAATGACTATCTAGGTTTTAATCCTAGTCAGCAAATTAAAAAGCACAGACATAACTTTGCTGACAAAGGTCCATATAGTCAAAGCTATGGTTTTTCCAGTAGTCATGTGTGGATGTAAGAATTGGACCATAAAGAAGACTGAACGTAGAATTGATGCTTTTGAACTGTGGTGTTTTCCAACACTTTTCCAAGACTCTTGAGAGTCCCTTGGACTGCAAGGAGATCAAACTAGTCAATCCTAAAGGATATCACCCTTGAATATTCATTGGAGGGATTGATGCTGAAACTGAAGCTCCAATACTTTGACCACATGATGCAAACAGATGACTCACTGCAAAAGGTCCTGATGGTAGGAAAGATTGAAGGCAGAAGGAGAAGGGGATGACAGAGGATGAGATGGTTGGATGGCACCATTGACTTGTCAATGGACATGAGTTTGAGCAAGCTCTGGGAGGTGGTAAAGGACAGGGAAGCTTGGTGTGCTGCAGTCCATGGGGTCACAAAGAGTCAGACAGGACTGAGTGACTGAACAACTGAACAGCAGCAATAAATCCCTGCTACTAATAGGTCAACTAATCTTTGATAAGGGAGTCAAGAATATGTAGTAGGGTAAGGATAGTCTCTTGAATAAATAATAAGAGGGAAATTAAATATTCACATGCAGAAAATTGGACTCTTACAAAAGCTATAAGTAATAATTAACTCAGGATGGATTAAAGGTTTAAATGTAAGACCTAAAACTATATAGAGAAAGAAGTGGCAACCCACTCCAGTATTCTGGCCTTGAAAATCCCATGGACAGAGGAACCTGGTGAGCTACAGTTCATGGGGTCGCAAAGAGTCAGACACGACTGAGCAACTAAACACACACCTGAAACTATAAAACTCCTCGAAGAAAACGTAGGGGAAAATCTCCTGGACTTTGGTCTTAGCATTATATTTTTGGATATAACTCTGAAGCACAGGCAACAATAGTAAAAATAAATGAGTGAGATTACATCAAACTAAAAATGCACAGCAAAGGTAATAATCAACAATAAGAAAAGACAACCTATGGAGTGGAAGAAATATTTGCAAACCATATATCTGAAAAGGGGTTAATATGCAAAATATAGAGAAACTCCTACAATTCAACAGCAGCAAAAACAACCAATCCAATTTAAAAATGTGAAAAAGATCTGCTTAGGGATTCTTCCAAAGAAGACATACAAATAGTCAACAGATAAATGGTCAACATCACTAATCACCAGAGAAATTCAAATCAAAACCATAATGAGATGTCACCAGATACCTGTTAGAGTGGTGTTTATCAATAGGCAAGAGATAAAAAGTGCTGGCAAGTATGTGGAGAAAAGAAACACTGTACACTCTTGGTAGGAATGTAGATTGGTATAGCCGTTGTGTAATAATCAAATACTGTTGCAGCCTGGCAGAGGGGAGACTAGAACCTGCCCCATGACTCGAGGGTGTGGCAAACTGTGCCTCGTGATTGTCTTAGTAGGCATGCTGGACAGACATACTTGGGGCGGGACTGTGCTCTCTGCTTCACTTCACTGCCTGTCCCTGCATCCGTTTCCATGGAAACAAAACAAGATGTTCCTGATTAACAGCAGAGCTTTAACTTTCCTCCCTCTTTATGGTGTGCTGATCAAATTCCCCAGTATAGCTATTTCCTAATGATCTCATATGAGACTTCTACCAATAAAGCATGGGCTGAAAGGAGCCATCCTGCCTTCCTGCCATGAGAGCAGGAGGGCCCCCTGACTCCCTGCTTGCCAAATTGTGTGCGTCTGTCTTTGCATTATGCTCGCACCCCCATTACAGGTCTTTCTCACCCGCTGTGCTGGACAGGGCAAAACAACTGCCGTATGATCCAGCAATCCCACTTTTGTTGGTATATCCAAAGGAAATGAAATCAGGATCTTGAAAAGATATCTGCACATCCACATTCATTGCAGCATCATTTACAATATCTAATATATGACAGCAATTTAAATAACAGTCAACAAAAGAATGGATAAAGGAAGTGTAAGGACACAGAAAGTAGAATATTTTCAGTCTTTGAACAAATCCTGGTATTTGCAAAAGCATGGATGGGCCTAGCAGACATTATACAAAATAATTTAGACACTAAATGACAAACACTGACCTTACTTATATATGAAATATAAAAAATCCATATTCACAGAAAAAGAGAGCAGAATGGTGGTTGCCAGGGAAGTTGTGGTACATATACACAATGGAATATTACTCAGCTATAAAAAGGAACACATTTGAGTCAATTCTAATGAGGTAGGTGAACCTAGAGCCTATTACACAGAGTGAAGTAAGTCAGAAAGAGAAACACAAATACTGTATATTAATGTATATGTATGGAGTTTAGAAAGATGGTATCGATGATCCTACATGTAGGGTAGCAGAGGAGACACAGATGTAAAGAACAGAGTTTTGGACTCACTTAGAGAAGGTGAGGGTGGGATGATTTCACAGAATAGCACTGACACATGTGTATTACCATATGTAAAATAGAAGACCAGTGCAAGTTTGATGTATGAAGCAGGGGACCCAAAGCTGGTGCTCTGGGACAACCCAGAGGGATAGGGTGGGGAGGGAGGTGGGAAGGGGCTCATGATGGGGGAGACACATGTATACCTGTGGCTGATTCATGTTTCTGTATGGCAAAAACCATCACAATATTATAAAGTAATTATCCTCCAATTAAATTGATTAGTTAAACAAGAGAAGTAGGGGTAAAGGGAGAGTTTGATCACAGGGTACTAATTTTTATTTATAAGATGAATAAGTTCTGGGGATCTAATGTGCAGTATTTACTGAGCGTAGATCTTCTGTTCTCAACATGAACACAAAGTTAAACTATGTGAGTTGATGGGTGTGTTAATGAACACATTGTGATAATTATTTCACAGTGTACATGTGTATCAAATTATTATATTTCAGCTTGCAGAATCTCAGTTCCCTGACCAAGGATTGAACCCCAGCCCAAAGCAGTAAAAGCCTGAAATCCTATCCACTAGGCCACCAGGAACTCCCAGTACACTATAAATATTGTAAATTATACATCAGTAAAGTTGTACAGGAAGGAGGGATGAAAAAGAAAGTTTTAAGAAGTAGCCATCATTATCTGTTGTTAGGGACCTGTAGAGAATAAGCAGAATTATTTTCCTGAGATATAAAAATCAATAAATAGCTATGTTGAAGTGTTAGCAGTCTCTATATTTGAACACTAATGATTACTCTTAAAATCATACTTTGATTTTCCATAATTAAAATTCTCAATATGTGATTACCAAGTAAATCTTGAAAAGTGATGTTAGCCCAAACGTTAAAGTATAATGAGCTTCCTTAGTGGCTCTGATGGTAAAGAATCTGTCTGCACTGTGTGGAACCTGGGTTCAATCCCTGGGCCTTCAAGAACCCCTGGAGGTGGAAATGGCTACCCACTCCAGTATTCCTGCCTGGAGAATTCCATAGACAGAGGAGCCTGGCCAGCTACAGTCCATGGGGTCACAAAGAGTTGGACGTGACTGAGCAACTAACACTTTCACTTTAAGTTATAAAATGTTGAGATTATTGAATAGGTCATAAAATAGGAAAACTAAGGAAGTAAATTTGCTACTTCAGATTATAAATGAAACTTCAAAGTTGTGATGAAAATAGTTAGCATTTGGTCAAGAACTGAGAGATCACAGAAATTACTTAATACTGGATAGGAGTACAACTGAATCTGCACTTATTTCAAAAAAAAATTCCTTACTTCATAATGACAAACCCATATGAATGCAACATGATTTAAAGATCATGAAATCTATTTATTTATTATATATAATGGGTTTCTCTGGTGGCTCAGATGGTAAAGAATCCACTTGGAGACCTGGGTTCAATCCCTGTGTTGGGAAGATCCCTTGGAGGAGGAGGACATGGCAACCCACTCCAGTGTTCTTGCTTGGAGGATTCCATGGACACAGGAGCCTGGCGGGTTACAGTCCATAGCGTCACAAAGAGTCAGACATGACTGAGTGACTAAGCACATTATGTGTAATACAGCATTAGTAAGGATATTTTCTTAAATATTTGGAAGAAATATTCAAATCTGTGTACCTGTGTACCTGTCTACCTACCTACATATGCATTCCCTTTTAAATATAATTAGAATTGTATCTGGCACATAGTAATAATCCAATAAATTGTTGTTAAATGGGTTTGATCCCTAGGTTGGGAAGATTCCCCTGGAGAAGGGAAAGGCTACCTACTCCAGTATTCTGGTCTGGAGAATTCCTTGGACTACAGTCCATGGGGTCACAAAGAGTCAGATACGACTGAGCGACTTTCACTTTTCTGAACACTGCTGCATTTTAACACTATATTATTGATATAGGCACTGATCCTATTTCTGCTTTCCTTTATAGATTTGAACACATTCAGCACAAGCTGTGTCTATCTGCATCTTCATATTGTCATTCTTCTGCACAGTGACCTGTACAGAATTTTTTGTTGACTTGTATTAGTTATGATATGATTTTATAAAAGATATTGGTTCCTTTGAGTAAATGAATGTGTAACATCCTGATCTTTGAAAACTGATTTTTTTTTGTATATGAATTGCAAGGACTCAGGATCAAAAAATGTCATTTTTCTGATGCATACCAGGCATAGAGATGCATACCAGGCCATTAGATTTTATCATCAGATTATGAGTATCAGTACTAATTCATGATTTCATTTGATTTTTTTTACTCTTATGAACATTGACTGGTATTTATTCTTCATTGTATCTTGCTAGTTTATCTTTCCAAAAATATAGCCATCATCCATCTATTTTACTTTTTCCATGTTAATCAGAAACTCAGGAAAAAAAAAAAAAAACTACAAGCATATTAAAGTTTCTATGTAATTTTAGTAGCCTTAAAACAGAAAATGCTATTACTCTTTCTCTATTTTTTAGTTTGTTTATTTATTTATTTTAATTGGAGGATAATTGCTTTACAATGTTGTGTTGGTTTCTGCTGTATAACAATATAAGTCATAACTCTCTATCCCCTCCCTTTTGAGCCTCTCTCCCACCCCTGCTTCTGTATTTTTATACCAATAGTGATTTTAAGAATGGAGTGAGACTTATTGTCATTAAAATGATGGCTTAGTTTTAATTAAACTTTTTTGACAGAAGTACAAGTCAAAGTATAAATAAGGAAAAACAGCTTTTGTTGCTCTTAAATGACTAGATATGAGTAAGGACTATTTTAATGTTTATCTCTTTAAAGTATAGACAAAAATTATGTGATGTATTTATTAACATACTCTGATTTAGGGATATGCTTTTACATATAACAGAAAGCATATTATTTTCAAGATAGGCTTCTGCTCTGTTTCTGTAGTTCATTAAAACATTTCATCTATCTTTTCTTATTCCTATTAAAAACTGAGGAATAGCAAAGAAAGAAAGAGTCTACTTTTCTCAGAACCTATAGCCTTGCACTGTCAGAAATGTCACAGGTTAATGGTACAGCTCAGCTCCATTTATCTTATTCTGACAACTCAACCAACCTAGCACAATCTAGCAAAAACATTCTTCCCAGACCAGGTGACATTTTCAGCCTTTGTTCCTTTAATGTGGTGGCTGTGAGAGCATTTAGTGTGCAATAACTTTGTGCAGAAACTTAGTGCTTTAGGTTTCTTCAGTATTCAATCAAGGACAAGAGTTTCTAGAATTTTAAAATGGTTTATCAAATATAAATATACAGAGTACTCTTTTACTTTCAACTAACTTGACCTTTAAATTTTTTTATTATTCAAAAGCTATAAAACTTACAGAATATATTTTAATTCTCTAACTTTTTGATTGCATAAACTTAGTTATTTTTTAATGCTGCAAAGCTAAATTTAGCATCAAGATTGATACGAGGTCCCAGAAGCATTGCCCAGGTCACTTTGTAAATGAGTCTGAGTATCTTTGAGGAATATTACTCACTGTGTTGATGGAAATTTAAACAAGTTATGACACCTGAATATTTCTAAAGCCATTTTTTTGTTCTGAATTTGATATTGAATAATATCTTGCCTGCTCTGTCTAGGAAATAATCATATTAAAATAGTGACTCTGTATTGCCTTCTTTCTCTATTTATGATTGCTCAGGTTTGATAAAATATATTTTCCACTGTAATAGAAAATCAATTAAAAAAAGGCAAGCAATGTTTTGGTTTCAGGAACAATATATACATAAATATGTGTGTCTGTATTACTGTCATTTTCAGAGTAGTTTTTATATTTCTTAAAATAAGAATGTAGTCCAAGAAGTCTTTGCCTCTTACCTGGTAATAGTAAAATCAAACATTTTATAGTATACATTCAATGTTTTTTATAGTCAGTTTTATGAAGGTTTCATATTTAATTTTTCATAATGGCCATGTAGTCTGTCAACTGTTAGAAACACTGAATTTTTTAAAATCAATTTTATAATGTGATTTTTAATTTTATTAGATTTGTGTAGGGTTAATAAAGCAAAAATGATTAGCCATCTTTGAGTTTGAATAACACATTCTTTAATAGAGCACTTTTTCATAACTGTAATATTTTACAGTATACTTAGTTATTTTGGTATTTATAATTTCAATCCAATAGTTTTATACAGAAAACAAATAATTATTTTTGCTGAAGAGCAAATGTGTTTTATGTATATCTAATCTGAATTTCAGATTAATTTCTGATGCAATGCATAAGCAAGATATAATTGTAATTTAAATGTATGCATAAATAGGAAGTGATAATAGATAAGCTATTTCCTATAGTTAAGAAGAAAAAATCAGAGTAATATATCAGTGGACTAACAAATAGGGTCAGTTTTTAACATATTTTATGATTTATATTGTTTAAAGAAAATAAACTGCTTTTGTCTTAATCATAGCTAATAGTCCTCTAACATGATGGATATTGTGTGACAGTAGTTACGGTTACTTCTGAGACAGATTGTTGTAAAACAGCCACAGTATGCTGTTTCTACTTTTATTTTTTCTAAAAGTAGACTTATTTTATTTCAAGATTTATAGTAACACTAAGAATTAAGTAAGTTAATTCAAATAGACTCAGTGGCTTCTACTGTTTTTGGTGAATCTAGGCATTATTTTGTAGTTTTGCAGCAAAATTTGCATATCACACTGTATCATCATGTTGTGTTTTTGGAATTAGCCAACGAGTTCCATTATTACTTTGCATTGATGAGTTAGCTTTGTGTGGAAAATGTTCACATAGTTATACGGATTATAGAACAACAGCTGGTGCTTAATATGTAGATAGTTATTAATTTATTTCACAACAAGTCAATTAATGTCAGGGAAGATTGATTCATTGTCTGATTAACAGTTTGATATTATCTATGGATTAATGGGCACATCAGATTCACATAGCACTTTCCAGAGTGTGTGTGCTTTCATTAATCATATTTCACTTATAAAGTATCCTTTTGTTATGGTCCTGTTGATTATCCTCATCTTGTTTATTTGGCAATCCTAATTTCTTTCATTTTGTTACTCCTGTCATGTTTCAGATGTTGCTGCTACTCTCAGATATTACAGATGAAATTATTTTGCAGCCAAATGGATTTCTATTCTTTTCAAAACTACTGTTCCTTGTAACCCTTCCTCTGTTTGATTCATTCAACCATTATTCATGGGATAAATACTTGGTTCAAATTAATGTGCTCATGAATTCACTGAACTGGCTTATATCACTACTGATTTTTTTTTTTTTTTTTTGTCACTGACATTCTTGAAAGTTGTATGTTGGAACCAAGCCACTCATTCCTATTATCATTATATTTTTTTGCTTCTCAAGGACTCCACACTTCTCTGTTGAATTTTCTATAGCATGTGTTTTTTCTATAGCATGTTTTTTTTTTAATCTACTTTTTTTTATCTCAACGTTTATTAGCAGTATGTTCAACTGGCAAAATGGTAAAAACAACAATAAAAAAAACTTTTTGCATTATTAATGAATCATCCATTGTATGGGCCCTTTGCTCAGATTTAGTACTAATGCTGCCTTCATGAAGTAGTTTGCCTTCTTACATAAAATCTGCAGTTGAAAATAATTATTCTGTTCTTTCAATAGCACATGTTATTGATGGCTTTTAAAGTGTATTATTATTATTACTATTTGACCTTCTCACTCTAAATTTATTTTTCTAATTCACTGGCACCCTATTCTATACGTATATAAGTTGGTTAGTGTACTGAATTAACATTTATATGTAAATGTGAGGGATCAAAGGCAGATAACATTAGATATTTAAAAATTTGTGTTCAATCGTGTCCAACTCTGCAATCTTATGGACTGCAGCCCCCCAGGCTCCTCTGTCCATGTAATTTTTCAGGCAAGAATACTGGAGCAGGATGCCATTTCCTACTCCAGGGAATCTTCCTAACCCAAGGATCAAACCTGTGTCTCCTGCATCTCCTGCATTGGCAGGCAGATTCTTTACAGCTGTGCCACCTGGGTAGCCCCATATTTAAATATATAAATGGCTAATCAGATCCAAAATATTTCTAGTCTTTGCTTTGAAAGTGTGGTATGAGATTTCTATAAGAAATGATGAACAGTTGGAGTTGCTGCCGTTGAAATACAAATTGTATTTTTCAGCAAAAAATTAATCTAGATACAATTTGACCATGAGTGAGAATATTGTAATTGCACCATTATTTTATGTACTAAGAACAAAACACATACTACCAGTTTAACTATAATCTTTAAATGATTTGTTGAGTGAGGAATTTCAATTATCCAATCATCACCCTAGGGATGAGTGAAGTTCATATATGTACATACAGTAACAACTGAATTAGTTGTCTAATTGTTATTTTAAGATAAATCCATATTTCAGAGATATTAAAATGTGAAAAATGTGTTTCTTAGAAGTAATAAAATACAGTAATTCATATGAAGTACTAAATACAGTGCCTGACACACATATTTAATAAAATATTAGAGTAGTAGTATTGAAAGATAAAAAACACACGTTGGATGTATATTTGATTTTCTTCTCTGTAAACTGTAAACTTTAGTTTGGTATGTATGTGAAAAATCTAGGTTTGTCAACCAGAACCATGTAGTTTAAGTTATTCACTCTGGCATAGCTTTGTTTTTGAGTTGCTGAGATGATTGGTAGAAAAGAGACCCATGCATGCCATTTGTCATCCAGCTTATAAAGGAGATTTTAAATTGTCTTGTTAAACCTCAACAGGTTCAATATCTTATTGATAATCCTGCCAGAATCAGGGCGATATCCCTTAATACGAAGTCCTCAAAGAATAGCGTTTTCCTGAGTATACTACAGACTGTGTAGAAAACAAAATTGATGTATGTATAAATAACTCTGTCCTTTAAACATTTTGTTATGAAATATAAAAAAGGAAAGCCATTTTAAAAAACATTTGGCTAATTACAGAATGTCTGTCAGTATGTCTATGAAAAAACCCTTCAAGATGCTTTATATTATGCTCTATTTGCTATCCTATATAAAGTTTCAAAAATGCACAACTCTCCAGTTCAGTGCATTAATTTAGCTCACGTAGGTTAACATCCTAGTTTAAATAAATGTGTTAGCAGAGAAAAATTACCTTCTGATTTCACTTTTATAAAAATTTTGCTGCACTAGATGTCATACTAAAATATTTTTTATGTTTTTAGAATTCTGAACTGAACGGGCCTATGCAATGAATCTCTAAGGGATGAAACTTTAACCTCTACAATATCCACATACTGTGTGCATGTAGAGATAAAGAGAATGATCTTTCTTTTTGTAAAGATACCAGCACTATGGTTATCTTTGGCCCCACCCTAATGACTTCATTTAATCTTGTTTCCTAATGCTTCTATCTCCAAATGTAATCATATTAGGAATTCAGTTCAGTTCAGTAGGTCACGTTCAACTCTTTGCGACCCCATGGGCTGCAGCATGCCAGGCTTCCCTGTCCATTGCCAATCCCAGAGCTTGCTCAAACTCGTACTTTGAATTGGTGATGCCTTCTGACAATCTCATCCTCTGTAGTCCCATTCTCCTTCTGCCTTCAGTCATTCCTAGCAACAGGGTCTTTTCCCAGTGAGTCAGTTCTTCACATCAGGTGGCCAGAGTATTGGAGTTTCAGCTTCAGCATCAGTCTTTGCAATGAATATTGAGGACTAATTTCCTTTAGGATTGACTGGTTTGATCTCCTTGCAGTCCAAGGGACTCTCAAGAGTCTTCTCCAGTACACAGTTTATGAATTTGAGGGAGACACATTCAGTCCATAGAACCTGTAGTTCACTGTCTCTATTCATCTGGAATGAATGTCTCTCGTTCTTTCCCCATAATTACTTAATAACTATATTTTAAATTCTATCTTTAGTGGAAAAAAAAATCTGCCTTTTAAGTTAGCCACCATAAAAAAAAATTAGGTGGTATAAGTAATTCTTGAGACTAGAAAGGACATCTTTCAAGGCTTGCAGTGCCTTGAAATTGGACATTAGCCAACTAAATTGGGAAACCCTTCCTGGAAATAGAATGAGAAACTAAAATATTGGGCCCTTGTCTTCTCTCAGTCATTAAGTTTTCACAACACTCGATAATCATAGATGAGCGCTCAAAAATATATTCTTTGACAATTCAGCCAAACATATGACAAAGAGGGGAATTTCCTGTGACTTCTACAATTCTCCTTTGAACAAATATTTATCAAGACTTCTTTTATGCCAGTTATCATCCTAAGCATTGAGAATGTGAGTTTACAACATATCTTTACAGAGCTTAAAGTCTAGAGAGTAAAATGATTCATAAATAGGACAATACGATAGTGTGATACAGAATCTGTAAAGCACAAGGCACTTTCAGAGTCCTTAGAAAAAGCAAAACAGCAGAACTGGAAGGGGTCAGGGAAGACTTCTTGGAATGGTTGACAGCTCATACATAAGTATTTAGCCTGGAAATTATGTATGTGTGTGTAGGGGGTTGCATTTTGTGTACTGACGAGAGGATAGGGTAACATTCTTCCAGCCAGAGAAACCGTGTAAGGGAAGGTCCTGAAGGTGAGAAGGAGCATGAGAATCATGTCAACGTCTCATCTTCTTCCTGTCAGCCCTCAAGCCAAAGCATATAATAGTCCTCCAGTGACTATCACATCATGTATAAATTCTTCAAAATTATAAAATCCTCTATGATCTTAAGAGCTGTGCAGAAATAGCATTTTCTTACGTTTGCAAGTTAGCATGCCACAATTCATAGATGCTGGCAAAAGTACAAGACACCTGGCACAGAGATACAGACCTTTTATTAACTGAAGCCGTAGCAATAGCACGAGCATCAGCATTTGCATCGTCTCCCTCAGGCCCAGTTTGTTTTGGTGGTATGAAGAGGGTCAGGTGATGCCTGAACATACAGTGTGCTGCCTTACGTGGGGGGAATATCAAATGTAGGACATTTGAATATTTTATAAGGCATTGTAAGCTTGCCTGAACTTTGCACAAGGAGGCATTGTCTTTATTACACTGAACAGTAAACACACTCACCCTTAGCTCCAGAAGGATATACTATCTTTCAAGACTGTTCACTGTACAAACATCCTTGGAAATTTAGCTAAAACAAAAGCAGGGCTCCTGCTGATAAGAAATGAAAAGGACCCATAGAGAATTGTTTCTCAACTATTTTAAGGCCTTCTATAACTTTGCTTTTTCTGAATATGAAGTTTTACTTTTTATTTTTCAGAGTATTCCATTTTGACTCAGTTTCCCTGTCTAGAAAAACCCTAGCTTTTCCTCCTTTGCTTAACTATAAACTCCTAAATTGGGACAGGTCCAAACAAAGCTCCCTTTGCCTATATCAGGAGCTATTCAGATTCTTAGATTTTCCATACTTGCAGGGCAACATGCTAGCCCAGTGTTGTTGTTGCTAATCAGTCACTGAGTTGTGTCCAGCTCTTTGCGACCCCATGGACTGCAGCACACCAGGCTTCCTGGTCCTTCCTTGTCTCCTAGAATTTGCTCAAACTCATGTCCAGTGACTCAGTGATGCTATCCAACCATCTCATCCTCTGTTGCCCCCTTCTCCTCCTATCCTCAGTCTTGGCCAGGATCAGGTTTTTTTCCAAGGAGTCAGCTCTTCCCATCAGGTGGCCAAAGTATTAGAACTTCAGCTTCAGCATCAATCTCTCCAGTGAATATTCAGGATTGGTTTCCTTTAGGATTGACTGGTTTGATCTCCTTGCTGTCCAAGGGAGTCTCAAGAGACTTGTCTAGCACCGCAGTTCAAAAGCACCAATACTTCGGTGTTCAGTCTTCTTTCGTTCCAGCTTTCACAGCTGTACACGATGACTGGTAAACCCATAGCTTTGAATTTATAGAACTTTGTTGGCAAAGTGATGTCTTTGCTTTTTGATATGTTGTCTATGTTTGTCATAGCTTTCCTTCCAAAGAAGAAATGTTACTATCCTGTTACTGTATCATGAACACCAGTAAGACATGAGATCATGGGTCAGCAACAAAGGACTTTATCACTCACAGCAAAAGCAGTCGCTAGTTTGCCAATTCTATGCTCATGGAGACAGATTTGCTGAATTTAGTGTAACTATATAGTTAAATTTGAATTTTAGCTTTTTATCATCATACATATGTGTCTTTGGTATTTGAAACACACATGAAAAAAGTCCATTGTTTATCCAAAATTCAGGTCTAACTAGGTGTCCTGTATTTTGTCTCGCAGCTCTGCAGGGGTCACAGAAGGCCCACGATGGGTGTGCCTGCACGTATTGTGGGCTATGTTACAGGTCAGAGGAGAGAACACCACTACCTGGGAGATAGACTGCTTTCACAGCAAGCAGAAATAAGGCTTGTCTTTGGGAAGAAATGCTACTTTATCCCACCATGCTGTTCACTGGAAACAAACACACACCCCTGGAAAATGGAACGGATTAGGGAAAGAGTGATCAGGACTTTACATTCTTTGCTACACAGAGAGAATGTACAGGAATCCTCAGGGGTCACTACAGACTATCTCCAACATTCTGAATCATACAACTTAACCCAACCTTAATTCCCATCTGAAAGACTATACTTGAATATGACACTATAACTTTCGAATCTTTAGTATTTTTAGTTCAACCTAACTTCATCTTTTAATTTGCCCTGTAATCTTAGTGAGGCCAGAGAACACGTCCTACATTTTATTTTTTTTTTAAATATTTCACAGTATATTTTATGTCTTATACACGGATACTGCTTGACAAAATCTTTTAAGATAATTAATGCCTTTGGGGTTGTTAGCTATTACTTTTTAGGAATAATGGTAAAAAAGAATGAATTCCTTGAGAAGATATTTATCTGATCTGTTTGGATATTTGGAGGAAGCTTTTGTTTTTACCCAGGAGGATGGCTGTGCCAAAGCCTTTGACTGTGTGGATCACAATAAACTGTGGAAAATTCTGAGAGATGGGAATACCAGACCATCTGATTTGCCTCTTGAGAAAGTTGTATACAGGTCAACAACAGTTAGAACTGGACATGGAACAACAGACTGGTTCCAAATAGGAAAAGGAGTTCGTCAAGGCTATATATTGTCCCTCTGTATATTTAACTTATATGCAGAGTGCATCATGAGAAACGCTGGACTGGAAGAAACACAAGCTGGAATCAAGATTGCTGGGAGAAATATCAATAACCTCAGATATGCAGATGACACCACCCTTATGGCAGAAAATGAAGAGGAACTCAAAAGCCTCTTGATGAAGGTGAAAGTGCAGAGTGAAAAAGTTGGCTTAAAGCTCAACATTCAGAAAACCAAGATCATGGCATCCGGTCCCATCACTTCATGGGAAATAGATGGGGAAACAGTGGAAACAGTGTCAGACTTTATCTTTCTGGGCTCCAAAATCACTACAGATGGTGATTGCAGCCATGAAATTAAAAGACGCTTACTCCTTGGAAGGAAAGTTATGACCAACCTAGATAGCATATTCAAAAGCAGAGACATTACTTTGCCAACAAAGGTCCATCTAGTCAAGGCTATGGTTTTTCCTGTGGTCATGTATGGCTGTGAGAGTTGGACTGTGAAGAAAGCTGAGCGCCAAAGAATTGATGCTTTTGAACTGTGGTGTTGGAGAAGACTCTTGAGAGTCCCTTGGACTGCAAGAAGATCCAACCAGTCCATTCTGAAGGAGATCAGCCCTGGGATTTCTTTGGAAGGAATGATGCTAAAGCTGAAACTCCAGTACTTTGGCCACCTCATGTGAAGAGTTGACTCATTGGAAAAGACTCTGATGCTGGGAGGGACTGGGGGCAGGAGGAGAAGGGGATGACAGAGGATGAGATGGCTGGATGGCATCACTGACTTGATGGACATGAGTCTGAGTGAACTCTGGGAGTTGGTGATGGACAGGGAGGCCTGGCGTGCTATGATTCATGGGGTCACAAAGAGTCAGACACGACTGAGCGACTGATCTGATCTGATCTGGTCTGATGGCAGCCCACTCCAGTGTTCTTGCCTGGAGAATTCCATGGACAGAGGAGCCTGGCAGGCTACAGTCCATAGGGTCGCACAGAGTCGGACATGATTGAGTGACTAACACTTTACTTTTACTTTTTTTTTTTTTTTTTTACTAATAGCATCTTGATCTATGCTCTAGAATAGCTAACAAATTTCCCTTTCATTCTCTTCTGTTCCCAATTATCTAATGCCTTTTTATGTTATCTTTTTAAATATACCAGCACGTGCAAATGAGTAAGCCTCCCTGTGTTTAAGGTTGGATAGCTTTATGAAGTTTGGTGTGGTTACCATACTGTTAAAGCCTCTAGATAGAGTTTTAAACGAGTGTCCAGAGTCTGCCTCTCTGTATTTGCTTATGAACAAAATGAAAGGGTTTTGAATTTGAGTTTTGAGATAACCAGATGCTAAAACTATCAAATACACTTGGAAACACACACACGCACTTTCATTTTTTCCTTCTCCCACCCATTGGCTACTATTTAAAAACCTATAGCAGTGAGGTGAGGCTGTTCTTTATGTAAAAACAGATTTTAGCCAGTCTTCAGTACCTACTTTTTCATTCCCAGTAGAAGAGATAGGTGCTGTTTCAGGGTAGGTGAGAAGGAGCATCTGTGATCAGAGGAAAAATAAAGTAGAAACAAATGGCTCCCTGATTAAGTCTTGTGTCAAATTAAACAAATGGCTCCCTGATTAAGTCTTGTGTCAAGTTAATGTCACTTTTGAGCTGATTATTGAAAATAACTTAAGAATAAATTGTTGATCTGTGTTCTATGTCTCTTGTGTAAATGAAAATAGAAATTTAGGTACCACTTACATCTACCAATACTCTGTTGATGGGTATGAAGTAATAACTCCTAATAAGAAAAGCCTTAATAGTAATTCATGCCATTGTTGCTGTTCCACTTACCTAACAAAAAATGAGAATATAAAATACACAGTAAAACAGCCACCACAGCATGAGTCCTCAAATTGATTCTAGCAATAAAGCTCCTTACAGTGAATGCAAACCACTTGATTAACAAGAAAACAGCATCCTGTTGAAAAACACAGAGCATCCTGTAATCATGGGCCTGTACTCTGGTCACCCATTTAGATATTAAGATTTTATCCATGAGCTGTTCTTGGAATGATCTGGTACCCTGAAATAACTCATTTATTCAAGGTTTCTCCTACCCTGAAATATTTTACATGCTTAATGAGTAGAAAGAGCTTTGTGTCTATTTATATTATCCTTTGCTATAGATCAAAATACCCAAATGTTTAATGGCTTAAAACAAAATTATTTTATCTCTCATGATTCTGTGGGTTCAGCTGGGCACTTCTCCATTGGAGTGGAGCACTTATCCACTGGTTGCGATAAGATGTGAGCTGGAGCATCATGTGAAGACCTGATTGAGCTGGATGTCCATGAAAGATCTCATGATTGGAAGCGGATGCAGGCTTCTCACAGCATGACTCTTTCCCCAGAGGGAGTTTCCCAAAAAGAAGCATTCTAAGAGACCCAGGCAGGGGACTTCAGGCTTCCTATGACCTAGCTCTGGAAGTCCCAAATTACCCCGTCAGGCAAGTCACAAAAGCCCCTGAGGTTCAGGAGCAGGGGAATTAGACTCCAACTCTGGATGGAGGAACAGCTAGGTCAGACTACAGAACAGCTTGGATGCTCTTTGGAAAATATATTTGGCTATATTTCCTTTAATCACCTTAGTAAGCAAGTCTGGATTTTTATACTAAAGATTACTTGCTAGCAATATTAATTAGACAAAACTGAATGATAATAGAGACCTATCTAACCACCATTCTTATAAACTATGATGTATTATTTGCATAATTTAACATGGATTTCCACAGTTTCGAGCTTGCATGTCTCTCTCTCTCTGTTACCCTACTACTCTTTCATAATATTGACTGGACAACATCCACTGCTGGTATCAACTCACATTTCTCCTTTCCTATGTCGACTTGCTAGTTTATCATCTTCTCTAACACTTAAAGGGATTTGCATGGCTGAGGATGGAAGGGAGTAGTCTGAGTATCTTGTTATTACTACTGATATGGTATATCCTGACTCTAGTTCTCCAGTTAGTGAGAGAAAAGGAGAGTAAGTGCAAAAAGAGATTTTGGTGAGGGGGGAGTTCTCTCTGCTTTATCCCTAATCTCCATCAAACTTACTAAAGCCATATAATTTAAACACATAATTAAAGTAAAATGAAAATTTGCAATGCAAATGAAATTTCCAGCAAAGTACTCTTGCAATTTCTCCAAAATGCTAGTCCCTTTTAAGAATTATAGAGATGTCACTGGTTCTAATTCCCAAACTTAAATTGGAAATAAGAATAAATATTTTGAAATAATACTCTCAGATTTCCAGCCTGAGACCTCGTGTTTTTCATATGAGATCAAAAGTCAGAAAATTAAATCAGATTTGTAAATCAATTATTACATATGTACTTTGATTTTATTATCCCAGAAATAGGATGATACTTTCCCCCTGTATTTTATTAATTTGTGTACCTACTTAATGCTAGGTATTGGGGATACAGCTTTCAACAAAATAGGCAAAAATTCTTTCCTTCATGATAACAGATATATATTTAAGTTTATATAATATATATTTAAGTTTACATACGTATTTGTTAGATATAAATATTTAAGATTTGTTGTTTAGTTGCTAAGTCATGTCTTATTCTTTTAAGACCCCACATACTGTAGCCTGCCAGACTCCTCTGTCCATGGGGTTTTTCAGGCAAGAATACTGGAGTGAGTTGTCCTGTCCTTCTCCATAAGTTAAGATAACATATATATTTTATGTAAATAGTCCTGTCCTTCACTTTGTTACAATGTAAACATGAAATAATTTGTCTAGTAAGACCTATAAACCAAAATTAAAATAATACTAAAATTTTTATTAAGCTGAGAAAATTTGATAGAATTTATTAATTTTATTTATAATGTCTTCAAGCTTCAGACATTTAAAGTAGTATGTATGACTCTTCTTGTAAACAAGATCACTCTTACCTTTTGCTCGTTTGATAATTAGTAAGTCTTCAAAAGATGCACGTTTGAATTGGCATTAGCTAGCCATCTTTTGCAAAGAAATAATTGTCTAAAGTAACTTCTGTAATTGTGCAAACTTAATGTCTTTTTTTTTTTGAGAGAGAGAGAATTTAGTGGTAACACCTGTTTAAGCCTAAGTTAGCAAATTCTATTCCCCAAGCCATGCTTATATCACTACTAGTCATGTTTTTGACAAAACACCAAATTAAATAAATCAGTCTTCATGCAGTCTGTGCTCAGGAATAAATGGAGGAGAGACAAATCAATAATGCCAAAGAGAAAAAGACACTAGCAATAACAAAATAAAAATGATTTTCTAGTGTTCAGGAGAATGTTATAAGCAGTGGAAAGCAGACTTAAAAGTGTGGTTCTAAAGATTTCTTTTGCTAGATATGTGGGAAACCATTTTATTTCTGAAAATTTGTAATGGATAGGAAATATTCTAGTGCCATTTTACCTGTGAAAATACAGCTACAAAAGTCAGAACCTTAGTAAGAAGAGAAAATAAAAAGTTAGAAAAGTATTAGTCCCATTCCTTTTCTTGCTAAGTAAGTTACATCACTTGATATTTCTTTTTCTCTCTGACCTCACTAAAAGGGTATAGGAAATAGTATTCAATTTTACCAGAAACAAAGTATTTTAATAACCCAATGTATAAAAGTAATATGCATGAGTCCAGACTGACACAAATTAGCAATTGAATAAACGAGGAAGAAGTGACAAATCTTCCTTAAAGAAAAGTTATAAATAATTTATGTACTCCCCATTTCAAGAGGTAAAGAGGTATTCCTTCTTTACCCCACTCCCCAGACTTATTTGAGTGTTGGCTGGACTTAGTGACTCACTTCCAAAGAGTAAAGTATAGAAAGGGAACAAATAGTGATTTTATGGTGCAGAAATCTGGCAAACACTATCTTAACCAAATGACCAAGGTTAGTGTGGTAAATCATTTTAATATCATGATGCTTTTGAACTGTGGTGTGGAGAAGACTCTTGAGAGTCCCTTGGACTGCAAGGAGATCCAACCAGTCCATCCTAAAGGAAATCAGTCCTGAATATTCATTAGATGGACTGATGTTAAAGCTGAAACTCCAATACTTTGGCCACCTGATGCGAAGGGCTGATTCATTTGAAAAGACTCTGATGCTGGGAAAGATTGAGGGCAGGAAGAGAAGGGGACCATAGAGGATGGGATGGTTGGATGGCATCACCGACTCAATGGACCTGAGTCTGAGTGAACTCTGGGAGTTAGTGATGGACAGGGAGGCCTGGCGTGCTGCAGTTCATGGGGTCGCAAATAGTCGGGCACGACTGAGTGGCTGAACTGACTGACTTTCTAATATGGTGTGATGAGGAGGGCATTTCACCTTTTTGGTATTCTTTCCCAAAACCCATTACCCCAGTCTGATCATGAGAACAATGTCACAAAATCACAAACTGAAGGACATTCTATAAAATACCTGAATGGTACTTTTCACAATAGTGAAAGTCATGAAAAGCAAGTATATGTGAACAACTGATCACTGTTACTTCAGAGTTTTTATTCCCTCCTCCCATTATTTTTTGTTTCCTTGTATTATTTGGATCTATTTTTAAAAATTTTAATATGTTGACATACAATATTATATTACTTTCAGGTATTCTATGTAGTTATTTGACATTTGCATACATTATGGAATGATCACCACAGTAAGTCTAGTAACCATCTGTCCTCATACAAAGTTATCACAATGTTATTGAATGTATTCCTTATGTTGTGTATTGTGTCCCTTATGACTTTATTATGTAACTGGAGGTGTTGTACCTCTTAATCCTTTTCACCTATTCCGCCCACCCGCTCCCTCCAACCTGTGCACCTCTCAGAAAGATGGTGTGGCAGATTTCATTTGTGTTAGTTAAAATTTGTTATATTTTTGTTCACTTCACCGGGCACACCCAGGTTATATTCCCCAGCCTCTCCTGTAAATAGCTGGGCCCCGTGTCTGACTTCTGGCTAATGCAGTGTGGTAGGAGGTAATAGAATGCCACTGTCAGACCAAGACCTAAAAGCTTCCCCACATGGTCATCGTCCCTATGAAGTGTCTGAGCAGAGAGGACACCAGAGGTTCATAACTGTGTGCTTCCTCAGTGCACCTTAATTTGAGAACTACTGCCAATGGCCTAGTATTTACAAGGTTCTCTACACACACTGACAAATTATTTTCTAGAATGACTATATCAGTTAATCTCAGGTCAACAGTAAATGACTTGTTCTGTTTCACAAAATCTTTATGGTTGCTGAAAATTCTGATTTTTTTGTCATTTTTAGAGGCAAGGAAAATGTGTCTTGTTATAGTCTATCTAATTTGGTAAGTAATGATATTCTTACCAGTTCTCCTTTTTTGTGTGTGAAGTGTCTCAGTCAGTCAGTCAGTTCAGTTGCTCAGTCGTGTTCAACTCTTTGCGGCCCCATGAATCACAGCACGCCAGGCCTCCCTGTCCATCACCAACTCCCGGAGTTCACTCAGACTCAAGTCCATCGAGTCAGTGATGCCATCCAGCCATCTCATCCTCTGTCGTCCCCTTCTCCTCTTGCCCCCAATCCCTCCCAGTATCAGGGTCATGCATTAATGCCATTTTTCAGTTGGTGCATCTTATGGTTATTCTTTTCTCTATTTTCAAGACCTTCAGATATATTAAGCATGCTATATTATTTCCTGTAATATATTTTGAAAATATTTAATCATAACTTATTTGCATATTACATTGTTAGTAGTAAATGGTGTACATAATTTCAGAGATTCACTCTTATTTTGTAAGTGCTTCCTCTGCTTTTGTTCTTACAAAGAATATAACCTGAAATTCAACACATATTATTTTATGCTTTGCTTTTAATATTATTCATATTTTACACTTAACCCGTCTTAAATTTACCTTGTTTTATACTGTAAAAGCTTAACCTTCTTTTTGATAATAAATAACAGTCTCATAACTATTGACTAATTCTTTCCTCTGAATTAAAATGTCAGCTTCATCATATACTGTCCTACATCTATGTATTCTATGTTTTGAAATCTCAGTTTTTACATTGTTATTTTTGACCTATTATTTCCTGCAGACTCTATTTCATTCCAGTCATTGTTTTTATGATTTTCATTTTGCTGAATGCTACATTTTGCAATCAATTTAACTAAAAACATGGCTTTCCATTTTTGACCTAATTATTTAATACACTTTCTAATATTATGTCAAAACTTTAATATTGGTATAAACCAAACTTACCTTTGTACCATCTTTTATTATGAAAGTCTAGTTTTTGTTTACTGGAGCTTCCTAGGTAGCTGTAGTGGTAAAAAATCTGCTTAGTAACGCAGGAGACGTAAGAAATGTGGATTCAGTCTCTTGGTTGGGAAGATCTCCTAGAGGAGGAAATGACATCCCACTCCAATATTCTTGCCTGGAGAATCCCAAGGACAGAGGAGCCTGTGATCTAAAGTCCATGGGGTTTCAAAGAGTTGGACATGACTGCGCATCTGAGCGTAGTTATTGTTTACTAGCATTTGCTTTCTTAATTTAGCACCTTTGTTTATAGATGTTTTATCTATTTTTATGTGTATATATGTGTATTATTATCATCAGGTTTTTATATCATGGTTATACAAATGAAGAAATTTGAAGTGGCCTGCCTTTTTGTTCTGTGTTTTGGACCTGTGGTCTCTCTGTAGACCAACTGTAAGCTCTGTGGGGATTACGGCCGTGATTTTCTTGCCCACCACTTTGTTCCTGGTGTCCAGTAGCCTCTCAGCACATGATGGGTACCAATGGATGCCTCAGTTTACTCAGCTTATACGTACCTGTTGCTTGCAAGATTAAAATTTCATGGTTAAAATTCTTCTGGGTTCAGTGTCCTTTAAAACTAGGAATTCTATGACAGTTTTAAAATTCGTCATTTAAATTCTGGTTTTTAAATGTCTTAGTGTAGATTTGTTAATAATAATATCATATAAATGTAAAAACAGTTCACCTATTTGAATTCTAAAATTTACCTTTTTTTGAGTTATACTCCAGTACCTCTTGCTTGGAAAATCCCATGGACGGAGGAGCCTGGTTAGGCTGCAATCCATGGAGTCGCTGAGTCGGACACGACTGAGCGACTTCACTTTCACTTTTCACTTTCATGCATTGGAGAAGGAAATGGCAACCCACTCCAGTGTTCTTGCCTGGAGAATCCCAGGGACGGGGGAGCCTGGTGGGCTGCCGTCTCTGGGGTCGCACAGAGTCGGAAACGACTGAAGTGACTTAGCATAGCCACATTCTTAAAGAAGAATGTTTTTATTTGCACAACCTAGATGCACTGTTCCTCTTCTTTTGCATCATAATTGACATGTTACTCTTTTTGTATTCACCATTTATTGAAAAGGTGGTCATACTTGCCAGTCACCAAATATATTGATTCTTCTTGTTCTGCCTCACTAATACCTGGTTGCTATTAGAAACTTACTGCTAGGCCTAAAATTAGAAGGTTCTTTGCTATTTAGTCACTAATCTGATAAGCTGCGCTGGACTGGCCCTCCTGCTTTTATTCCCGCAGTGTGTAGATAGGAATTAATTTTAAGATAGTTCCAAGCGGTTGTGAAAACCCGAGCCCAGCGTGTGTAGTCTTCTCCTGGTTGTTCTTGCCTTCATCCCCCTTGGCTGTTGACTTCCTTCTGGGGAGTAATTTGTTAATTCTAGGCCAGTTTTGTCATGGAATCTGTTGGTTATTGGATTTGTAATCCCAGTTGTGGTAATAGAGGGCAACAGAGAATGGCTTGAGTTACTTAGAAAACTGTTTCTCCTCCTTAAAACAATGACTTATGCTGCTTTATTCAGTGATGGTACCATGTCTCTGAGGTAAGAATATGCATTAACGTTTGATGGACATAATTTATTACCTTCTCCTAAATGATTCTGCTTAATGGCTCCATCTAACCTTTAGTTATTAGAAATTCCCTCTGGAGTCAAGCAGATGCCTGGCCATTTATCCTGATTTTCACTGCTTTGTGGCTTTGTTTTCCTTCTTAGTTTTTAATATCTTTCTGTGGGGAAATTGAAGAAGAAAAATTAGGACCTCCTAGCTAGCTAATATTTTAACCTAAACCTCATCAGGAAATTATTTTTCTTTTCAATTGGAGGAGGTTTTCTTGGTGGTCTCTAAGTAGTCCTGTTATATATGTATATACTATATGACGTCAATAATAAATATATATGTTTTGCCTGTAAATTTTCAGTGATTATAAATCAAGATGGGAAAATTTATGATCTTTCGTATAAATCCACTTAGGCACAGAGGACAAACATTGATTATGAAATGAATCAAGATATACATATGATTAACTTAAGTATTAATTTCTAGCATGATATATTCCAAATTATATTTCTGATCTAAATTTTTAGAGGTCCCTTGATAGAAGAGAAAATTTTAATTTAGAAGAATATTTAAAGGATAAGATACTGTATTAATTGCACTTTGTCTAAGTCACCACAGACATTTTGCCAGATAGCCACCATGTTGAAGAAAGACCATAGGAACAGGGTATAATAATGTTGTTTCTTTCGCATGCTAACTTGGTGTCTTACTGATATACTTAAGATACTATGATACTTATCATAGTGGAGAGCACTTTGCTGTTTTTGTCTGTCTTTCACTTCTTTCATCTTTCTCATGAAAACAGAGCCCCTTTTACTGAATAAATGGGAAACTGATACATGCCTGGTCAGAGTACAACAGTCCCTTGAGCAGAGGTATTGATTCGAGAATGACTAAGTGACTAAGGAGGGCTTATCAGACACTACCCTGGGAATTTCCTATCTGAAGTTTTAGGGAATATTGCCTATTTTCACTAGCTAGTCGGTAAACTTTATAAAATGTATGTGTAACTAATAAGCTTAGTGAGCTCATTCTGTGGATCTTCGTCTTTTAGGATTTTCCTTTAAACTTTAATCAGGTATAATATTTCCTTGCCCCTGGTTTAAAAACTCCAGCAGGATCATGATTTTTCTGCCCACCTTTAAAAAATAGACACAGTGCTCCACTGTAGACACTTTAACCTGAAAGAAGTCTCAAATAAGAAATGAAATATCTCATTTATTTTTCCCAAGCTGTGGAATTCAGTTGGTTACAATTGTTTTCCCTCCCTTGTACCTGCAGTGTGAACAAGGATCAGTTAGTCAGTTCAGTCGCTCAGTCGTGTCTGACTCTGCGACTCCATGGATTGCAGCACACCAGGCTTCCCTGTCCATCACCAACTCCTGGAGCTTGCTCAGACTCAAGTCCATTGAGTCGGTGATGCCATTGAACCATCTCATCCTCTGTCATCCCCTTCACCTCCTGCCTTCAATCTTTCCCAGCATCAGGGTCTTTTCCAATGAGTCAGTTTTTCGCATCAGGTGGCCAAAGTATTGGAGTTTCAGCTTCAGCATCAGTCCTTCCAATGAATATTCAGGACTGATTTCCTTTAGGATGGACTGGTTTGATTTCCTTGCAGTCCAAGGGACTTTCAAGACTCTTCTCCAACACCACAGTTTGAAAGCATCAATTCTTCGGTGTTCAGCTTTCTTTATAGTCCAACTCTCACATGCATACATGACTACTGGAAAAACCATAGCTTTGACTATAGGGACCTTTGTTGGTAAAGTAGTGTCTCTGCTTTTTAATATTCTGTCTAGGTTTGTCATAGCTTTTCTTCCAAGGAGCAAGTGTCTTAATTTAATGGCTATAGTCACCATCTGCAGTGATTTTGGAGCCCCAAATATAAAGTCTGTCACTTTTTCCATTGTTTCCCTATTTGCCTTGAAGAGATGGGAATGGATGCCATAATCTTGGTTTTTTGAATGTTGAGTTTTAAGCCAACTTTTTCACTCTCCTCTTTCACTTTCATCAAGACGTTCTTCAGTTCCTCTTCACTTTCTGCCATAAGAGTGGTGTCATCTGTGTATCTGAGGTTATTGATATTTCTCCCAGCAATCTTGATTCCAGCTTGTGCTTCATCCAGCCCAGCATTCCTCATGATGTTCTCTGCATATAAGTTAAATAAGCAGGGTGACAATATAATACAGCCTTCACATACTCCTTTCCCTATTTGGAACCAGTCTGTTGTTCCTTGTCTGGTTCTGACTGTTGCTTCTTGACCTGCATACAGATTTCTCAGGAGGCAGGTAAAGTGGTTTGGTATTCCCATCTCTTTAAGAATGTTCCACAGTTTGTTGTGATCTACACAGTCAAAGGCTTTGGCATAATCAATAAAGCAGAAGTAGATTTTTTCTGGAATTCTTTTGCTTTTTCAATGATCCCCTGGATGTTGGCAATTTGGTCTCTGCTTCCTCTGCCTTTTCTAAATCCAGCTTGAACATCTGGAAGTTTTCAGTTTGCGTACTGTTGAAGCCTGACTTGGAGATTTTGAGCATTACTTTGCTAGCATGTCAGATGAGTGCAATTGTGCAGTACTTTGAACATTCTTGGCATTGTCCTCCTTTGGGATTGGAATGAAAACTGACTTTTCCAATCCTGTGGCGACTGCTGTGTTTTCCAAATTTGCTGACATATTGAGTGCGGCACTTTAAGAGCATCATCTTTTAGGATTTGAAACAGTTCAACTGGAATTGAGCTCAACTGGAACAAGAATATGGTTTTGTTAGCATACATTTTCCTTTGATTTGAGCTTTCTTTTTCTATCTCATGCCTTTGTGTTCTAGCTGTGGTTTTTGACCTCACAGGGGTGGGAAATATGGAGAATAAAAGACATTGAATTGAACAGTTTTTATCTGAACTGGGTAAGTTGGCTTCAAGCCCTCTGGGATGACAGATACATAAAGTTGAATTTCATGTACCCTTTTGTGGGATCCTGGAGTTTCCTCTCAGACCTCTCTATTTTTTCCATCCCGGCAGACACTCCCTTCTTTTGGATGGCTCATTGACTCTCCTTCTGCAGTCACTGAGTGACCCCTAAACTTTCTGCTTGATGTCCTCTTGCCATTCTAGGAGCTCTGTTAGACCAGACTCAAACAACTTCAATCTATTTTTTTCCCCAGAAACCCAATTTTGACAAAAACTCAAGCTTTTCTAAGGCCTTCAAAGTCAGGCAGTATAGGCCAAGGGCAGTGTCCTAAGCAGAAGTCTAATTAATGCAGTGAATGCATTTCAAAACTCTGAGTGCTTTTTTAAAATACCCCCTTTCTAGACTTGTTAAAATGATGCATCTTCTTCATCCCCCACAAATGAGTCGACTGTGAATTAACAGCGTAATAACAGATCTTTCCACTGATTTTCTTCCCCCACCCCCACCCCTATGGTGCCTTCTAGTATCCTTGATTTATGTGGTGAGTACAAGAGTCATGGGGAAAGTTCTTTATCGCTTCTTTTGGAAGAGCCCTACCACCCCCATATAATGTGGGCTCCTCAGTAGACACACACACACACACGTGCACACACGCACAGACACACACACCTGGAAGAGGGAAATGGCAACCCAGTTCAGTATTCTTGCCTGGAGAATTCCATGGACAGAGGAGCCTAGTGGGCTACAATCCATGGGATTACAAAGAGCCAGACATGACTGAGTGACTAACACACACATACGGATGTATGTATGTATATATGAGAGAGGGAAAGAACTATATCTATATATTTGCTCAGTTGTGATCAATTATTTGTGACCCCATGGACTGTAGCCCACCAGGTTCCTCTGTCCATGGAATTCTCCAGGCAAGAATACTGGAGTGGGTTGCCATTTCCTTCTCCAGGGGTCTTCCTGACCCAGGGATTGAACCCAGGTCTCCCGCATGGCAGGCAGATTCTTTTCTGTCTGAGCCACTAGGGAAGACATACTACAGAAAAATGTTTCCAAGTACTGGATTATATAGTAGCAGCAGCGGATCTAACCTTGGCTGCTGTTACTACCGCTGCTACTATTGCAGTAGCTGATACACACTTTCACAATCTGAGTGTCTCAGATTGTAGGCAAAATCAATACCTTGAAAATCTCCATGAAGTTATTCAGTGGAGATTTCTTTCTGTTGGAGGCAAAGCCAGAAGTATGTATAATCATTTTTTCCTTTTTGCTATAAAACTGCTTTCTTTTGTTATTATTGCTTTCTTGTAGAGGGGAGATGATACAGTTCTGTATCGTTATTTCTGATATTAATTTTGGCCCACAAATGGCAGTCCTCTTAAAATTTAATTTTATAGAAGTTCCACAACAGTTTCTTATTTTTCTTAGAATTGTCTTCGTAAACTATGCTTCTGGAATTATAGGCATAACAGAAAGGATGAAGCATCTAATAGAATCCAAGTACTTGAAACATATTTTCAAAGGCGAAAGACAACAAAATATAAAGATTTGTAAAGATAAATTGCCACAATATGTATCTAATCATTCATTTGGATGTAATATTGTATTACATATAATGCAATAGTAAGCTATTATTTTTAAAAATAAATTTTTCAAAAATTGCAATGCTAGAAATCAAATCAGTCAGTGGAAATCAAATGTGTATTATATTTAGTCATTCTTGTTGAAGCACATTTATAAGATGAAAAAAACCTCAGAGTTTGTATGTATCTCTGAACTTGACCTATGTAAGTTATGTTTTGTTGCCTTCTCCCAATAAAATATTTTTTATACTCTGTCTATTTTGCACACAGGGAAGCTCCCTGACAGAGGGTTCCATTTATGAGATTTATAGAAAATGTATAGCCCTAGAGAGCAGGGCTCCTAAATGCTCAGTGGTTTTATTCATATTCAGTAAGCATATCAGCTAAGAAAGTAAAATAAAACTTGCTTTAAAAGAAGGGTATTTAACAGTGTTTATTTAGAAAAAAGTGTCCGTCTTGAAAGCATTGCTTCTCTTCAGAACACATACCGTGGTGGTGCAGTCACAAGTCATGCACTAAAATCACAAATTCACAATACTATAATGCCTCATATGATGAGAAGAGCAAACATTTAAAAATTGACATCATCAACATCTGTATTCTGGAAGGTCCTAGACCATTTCAGATTTTTCCAAAAAAGGTGAATAGGGCTGACCTGCTGCTTGAAAGTAATTTGTCTTTCAATTCTTATCTAGGAATGAAAATTAGATCTAAAAATTCCATAGCAGGAGATTTTATGACACATATAAAACTCCCACAATGAAATTTCCATGGCTCTACACTAGTTTTTCAAACGCTTCTTTCTGGAATGTTTTAGATGAGATTGATTACCTTGTGCTGGACCTTTCTTCTATGTGGAATTCAGTTTTCTTTTTGTAATAATACAAATAAAATTGAAATCCCCAATTTGAACCTGATAAATATCTGAATTAGCTGATAGGTATTGAAGCTATATAAGTTTATAAATACTGTACTTGATTACAGTACAGGGATAATGATGCTTCTATTAAGTTTATGCAGATTCTATTTATTTAATTTTCATATTATTATCAGTAATTCACTGAAAATTTTATGCAACACTTCTGAATATTAATTTAATTGTTAACAATGAGTGACAACATATGTCATTTAAACAAAAAGGTGCAGGTCTTGGAATCATGAACTGAGTCTTAGTCCCAGGTCATAGTTTTGTGACTTTGAACAACCAGCAACGTAAGCTCTTTAAGTCTGTGATACATACTTCCTAAAATGCTTCATGAGGGCATTTAAGTTGAATGAGATAGTGTATATATTTAGTGCATGTAAGCATATTCTAAGTTCCAATCTAAACACTTTCAGCACTACCAGATATTTGTGTATTGAAGTATTATATGTAGATTTTTCACTGGGTTAGAAATTTCTTATGCTTTTGGAAATTCTTTTTTTTTTTTTTTAAATAATGATAAATTTTATTTTGCATCAGATATAGCAGTTCACATCCCTGTGCCTCTGTTAGTAGTAAAATTTTAAAAGGTAATGAAATATTATAGTTCAGAGCTTGATGATTTATACTTCTGTGTAACAAGGAAGAGAAGCAGCAAATGTGTGTAATTACTGAACTAAGTAAATTGCAGATACATACATCATAGAGTTGAGAATAGCTCTGACGGTAGAGCTCTTCAAAGAGCTATTTTCAGTTACTCTATACAGTTAAAAGGTTAACATAGGATCTTAGGTCAGCTGGAGCATCTTTGGTTTGTTTTTTGAAAAGTGTCATTGTATTCTAAAATTCTGGGGGTTTTTTTAAGCTATAATTTTATTTACAAATAGCCTTTCACAAACACATCCAGTTAACTCTTACTTATATTGTGGATTCAGTTCAAATCACTTCAAAGAAGCCTACTCTGAATGTTTTTAGATCATTTTCTTGGCAACTCACTCCAGTGTTCTTGCCTGGATTCTCCCAGGAGGAGAATCCCGGGAAGGAGCCTGGCTGGCTACAGGACATGGAGTTGCAAAGAGTCGGACACGACTTAGTGACTAAAACATAAAACAAAAGTGGTTATACATGTTCACTGTGCTAGGTTTCATTCCTATAATTCTGGTTTTTTTTTTTTTTTTTTTTTCTCCTTTCCTTAGAAGAAAAGGGGAAAGGAGAGGATATTTGTTGCCTGGGGCAATTTAAAGAATACTGTACTGATTATCTTGCCTTTCAAATGGAAAAGGGAAAGGCATATTAAATATGGTTATGCTCAGATGTGTTGTATGTTTAGGGGTAGAATGTAAGATAAATTAGAAATAAATTTTACTTGGCAGCCAGAACTGGCTGTTAAGATATTTTAGTTCTCAAGTATTAATAAATTTGTCTCCTTTAGAACACTAAAGTCTTTTTCTTTTGGATGGGCCTTAGGCCAACTAAACATGAGAGTCTGCCTTTGGAAGGAACCAGGCAAGATTGGGCTGTTTTCTTGGGATACCAGAAGGGAAGGAGAAAGAACTCTGAGTCCTATTCAGATAATGTTTTGACTCTCAACTGAGTCATTCTTCAAGAGGGACATCATGCGGTACATTCATCCTCAGAGAGAAAGCTCAGATTATTTCTTAGAACTAGGGATAGGAAACTAAATTTTCAATGCTGCTGCATCTTTTTTTTCTTCTTCTTCTTCTTTACCTTTCATAGCATATTTAAATGCCAGTTTAGACTTATGATCTTTTTTGAATTGTTGAATCCTTAAGTCAACCCACTGTGGGTATGTTATAAAAGATTTTTATGTCATTTTCTTCTGGCCAGATTTCTCCCACAGACTCAGAGGACTTGCAAGATACAGGCCTATCCTTTCAGAATATGGATTACTACTTTACCATTTAGAATATGGAATTACTCTAGAGTAAAATTGAGACCAAAGGTCAATATAAGAATACACTGGAATTCTCAACTTTAGGACTAGATTTTCCTTACTATGACAAAGATTTTCCCTTATAAAGTATTCAGAAATGGATAGTATCTTTTAAGATTAATTTGAAACAATTTTGAATGGTAGATATATATATAATGTAAAATTCATCATCTTAACTATTTTTGTATACAATTTTATAGTGTAAAGTACATTCATATTGTTGTACAATATTCAAAGCTCTTTTCATCTTGCAAAACTGAAATTCAATGCCCATTAAACAACAACTCACCATTTTTCCTCTCCTCAGCCCCTGGCACTCACCAATATGCTTTCTGCCTCAGTGAATTTAACCACTCAAGATACCTAATATAAGTGGAATCATATAGTACTTGTCTTTTTATAATTGGCTTATTCACTTAACACAGTACTCTCAAGGTTCATCCATATCATAGTATGTGTCACTATTTCCTTCCTTTTTAAGGCTAAATAATATTCCATTGTATACATATAACACATTTGATTTATCCATGTATCTATCAGTGACCCTGGGGTTGCTTCCACCTTTTGATTACTGTGAATAATGCTATGAATATAATTCTCCTTAAGTCTCTTTGGGGTGTATACCCAGTTGTAGAATTGCTGTATCATATAGTAATTCTATTGTTAATTTTTTTAGGAATCATCATACTATTTTCCATTGTGATTCAGTTCAGTTCAGTTCAGTCTCTCAGTCATGTCCGACTCTTTGCGACCCCATGAATTGCAGCACGCCAGGCCTCCCTGTCCATCACCAACTCCTGGAGTTCACCCAAACTCATGTGAATTGAGTCAGTGATGACATCCAGCCATCTCATCCTCTGTCATCCCCTTCTCCTCCTGCCCCCACTCCCTTCCAGCATCAGGGTCTTTTCCAATGAGTCAGCTCTTTGCATGAGGTGGCGAAAGTATTGGGAGTTTCAGCCTCAACATCAGTCCTTCCAATGAACACCCAGGACTGGTCTCCTTTAGGATGGACTGGTTGGATCTCCTTGCAGTCCAAGGGACTCTCAAGAGTCTTCTCCAACACCACAGTTCAAAAGTATCAAGTCTTCGGCGCTCAGCTTTCTTCACAGTCCAACTCTCACATCCACACATGACCACAAGAAAAACCATAGCCTTGTACCACTCTATATTCCTACCAACAGTGATATTCTGATTTCTTCACATCTTTGCCAACACTTGTTTTTTTTTTTTTTTTGAGTTTTAGTATTAGCCATCCTTTTGAGTATATCACACTGTGGTTTTGATATGCATTTTCCTAATGATGAGTGATGTTGAACATTATTTCATGTGCTTGTTGGTCATTTGAATGTCTTCTATGGAGAAATCTCTATTTAACTTATTTGCCTGTTTTTAAAGGATTTTTGTTGTTGAGTTATAGGAGTTCTTTATATATTCTAAATAATCTCTTATCAGCTAGGATTTGCAAATATTTTCTCCCATTCCACAGCTTGCTTTTATTTTGAACAATTCATTTTTAGATCAATTTTAGGTTCACAGCAATATTCAGGAGATAATGCAGAAATTTCTCATATAGCCCCTGCCCCTACCTATGCAGAGCCTCTCCCATTATCAGCATCCCCCACCAAAGCAGTGTGTTTGTTACCAAGGACAAGTCTCTGTTGACATATCATAATCACTCAAAGCCCATGGTTAACCTTAGGGTTCCTCCTTGGTGTTGGACATTCTATGGATGTGGACAAATGAACAGTAGCATATATCTATCATTTTAGTATCCTACAGAGAGTATTTTTAGTGCCCTAAGAATCCTCTCTGCTCTTCCTGTTCATCCTTCCCTCTCCCATCGCCTCTGTTGATTACTGATTGTCTCATACTTTTGCATTTTACAATGTTTCGTACAGTATGTAGCCTTTGGAAATTGGCTTCTTTCACTTAGTAATATGAATTTCTGGTTCCTCATGCTCTTTCATGGCTTTATAGCTCATTTCTTTTTAAAACTGAGTACGATTCCATTGTATGTATATTACTTTTTTTTTTAAAAATCCATTCATCTGCTGACAGATATCTTGGTTGCTTCCAAGTTTTGGCAATTATGAAGAAAACTACTGTCAACCTCTGTGTGATTAAAAAAAAAAAAAGAACAGTTTTTTGTAGACAAATTTTCAGCTCTTTTGGGTATATATCAAGGAGTGTGACTACTAGATCTTATGGTAAGAGCATGTAATTAAGACAGTGCCAAACTGTGTTTCAGTGTAGCTATACCATTTTACGTTCCCACCAGAAGTGAATAAAAATTCTTGTGGCTCTACATCGTTGATATATATGGTGTTGTCATTTTTCAGTTCAGTTCAGTTCAGTTGCTCAGTCATGTCCGACTCTTTGCAACCCCATGAATCACATCATGAGAAACGCTGGGCTAGAAGAAGCACAAGCTGGAATCAAGATTGCCGGGAGAAATATCAATAACTTCAGATATGCAGATGACACCACCCTTATGGCAGACAGTGAAGAGGAACTAAAAAGCCTCTTGATGAAAGTGAAAGAGGAGAATGAAAAAATTGGCTTAAAGCTCAACATTCAGAAAACGAAGATCATGGCATCCGGCCCCACCACTTCATGGGAAATAGATGGGGAAACAGTGGAAACAGTGTCAGACTTTATTTTTGGGGGGGCTCCAAAATCACTGCATATGGTGATTGCAGCCATGAAATTAAAGGGCCCTTACTCCTTGGAAAGAAAGTTATGACCAACCTAGATAGCATATTCAAAAGCAGAGACATTACTTTGCCAACAAAGGTCCGTCTAGTCAAGGCTATGGTTTTTCAAGTGGTCATGTATGGATGTGAGAGTTGGACTGTGAAGAAGGCTGAGCGCGAAAGAATTGATGCTTTTGAACTGTGGTGTTAGAAAAGACTCTTGAGAGTCCCTTGGACTGCAAGGAGATCCAACCAGTCCATCCTAAAGGAGATCAGTCCTGGGTGTTTATTGGAAGGACTGATGTTGAAGCTGAAGCTCCAATACTTTGGCCACCTAGGAAAAGAGTTGTCATTTTTAGGCCATTCTAAATGATTGTGTAGTGGCAACTGCTGCCTCTGCTAATGCTAAGTCGCTTCAGTGGTGTCCGACTCCATGCAACCCCATAGACGGCAGCCCACCATGCTCCCCCGTCCCTGGGATTCTCCAGGCAAGAACACTGGAGTGGGTTGCCATTTCCTTCTCCAATGCAGGAAAAGTGAAAAGTGAAAGTGAAGTCGCTCAGTTGTGTCTGACTCTTCGTTACCCCATGGACTGCAGCCCACCATGATCCTCCATCAAAGGATTTTCCAGGCAAGAGTACTGGAGTGGGGTGCCATTGCCTTCTCCAGTAGTGGCAACTAGTTGTTTTAATTTGCACTTCCTGATGACATATGGGGCTTCCCAGGTGGCACTAGTGGTAAAAAAAAACCAAAAACCATTTCCATATCATTATTTGTCATCTGTATATCCTTCAGTGAAATGTTTGTTAAGGATTTGGCCTATTTTTTAACTGAGCTATTTATTTTCTTATTATTGAGCATTATTAGTCCCTTGTATATTTGGAAAACAGTCCTTTATCATATGTGTTTTTTTATTTCCTCCCAGTTGTGGCTTGTCTTCTAATTTTCTTGATGGTCTCTTTTTCAGACCAGTTGTCTTTAATTTTAATAAAATCCAGCTAATCAGTTCTTTCTTTCATGGTGTGTCTTTGTTGTTATATCTAAAAAGACTTCACCGTATCCAAAGTCATCTCGGTTTTCTTCTGTGTTATCTTCTAGGAGTTTATACTTTTGAGTTTTACACTAGGACTGTGATCCATTTTAAATTACATTTTTGAAAGATATAATGTCTGTGCCTAAATTAATTTTTTTTTGCATGTCATTGTCCAGTTGTTACAGTATCATTTGTTGAAGAGATTGTCTTTGTTCTATGATATTGTCTTTGCTCCTTTGTCAGAATTCCATTGTGTATATATAGAGCAGTCTAATTACTTCTGAGCTGTCTATTCTGTTCCATTCAGTTTACTTTTTCACTCTGTTGATTATGTATTTTGAGACATCCTTTAAGGTTGATTTAGGCAAACTTTGAACTTGGTAGAAAGATAAACTAATAAAAAATATAACAAAATATAGTACTGGTTATGTCTAGGTAAGGTCATGAATTTCTATTTTCTTTCTCTTTTTCTATGATTTATGTTTCCTAAAATATCCTATCTGCTAGCATTTTTTTTCACTTAACAGTATATCATAAACATTTTCCCATAACATTAATAATTTATTTTTAAATAATTGTATACTATTAACATATATGTATTTGTAGAATCAGTTCAGTTCAGTTGCTCAGTCATGTCCAACTCTTTGTGACCCCATGAACTGCGAAGCTCCCCTGTCCATTACCAACTCCTAGAGCTTGCTGAAATTCATGTCCATTGAGTCAGTGATGCCACCCAACCATCTCATCCTCTGTCATCCCCTCCTCCTCCTGCCTTCAATCTTTCTCAGCATTATGGTCTTTTCTAATGAGTCAGTTCTTCACATCAGGTGGCAAAAGTATTGGAGCTTCAGAATCAGTCCTTCCAATGAATATTCAGGATTGATTTCCTTTAGGATTGACTGGTTGGATTTCCTTGCAGCCCAAGGGACTCTCGAGTCTTCTCCAACACCACAGTTCAAAACCATCAGTTCTTCAGCACTCAGCTTTCTTTATGGTCCAGCTCTCACATCCATACATGACTACTGGAAAAACCATAGCTTTGACTATGGACCTTTGTTGGCAAAATAATGTCTCTGCTTTTGAATATTAATTTCATGACTGCAATAACCATCTGCAGTGATTCGTGGAATTATATCACAAAATTCATTCAGTCATTTCCTTATTTTGGATCTTCCAGATTGTTTCCATGTATTTGTTATTTATGAAGATAATGAAAACTTTGGATGTTTAAACTTACATGCTGGAGTTTAATCTTAATGGGTTATTTTCTTAAAGTGATCTATTGAGTCAAAATTAGTACACATTTAAATTTTATTAGGAATGGCTACATTATTCTCCAAATAACTGGTATGAATTATATAGCAATCAAAAATGTATGAAAGTACCTTTTCCCCCACAATAATGCCAGCATTAAATATTATCAATTTTTACATTTTGTCCAGTCAAGGAAAAAGAAGAAAGCTTGTTTTTAACTTATATTTTTGAAGTTTTATATCTTTTTTTATAGGTTACCCATTTGTGTTTCCTCTTCTACATGGCTAGGAGTATGTTTGCCCACTTTTAAATTTCTTTAATTGCTTTTGAGTAGGAAGAATGATAGAGTTCATCATATAGTAGAGATATAACATTTATTCTTATGACTACATTTTGACTGATTCTTGTCTTTCTTGTGTATGGTTTTTGCATTCTGATGTAAATTATATATATTTAAACCTAGCTATCTATTACTTCATAGTTTCTGAGTTTTCTTTCTTTAAGAGGGCCCCATTCCTTCCAAAGGTATAAAAGTATTTTCTAATTTTTAAATAATTGATAGTTGTTATTCTTTTGCTTTATGGGAAGACCATTTTTTGTTTCTAGCTTTTCTTTGGTATATACAGGCAATTATGCTAACAGCATTATTAAACAGCCATTTTCCCCACAATTTTTCTTGTTATATGGTTGCTGCTGCTGCTAAGTCACTTCAGTCATGTCCGACTGTGCGACCCCATAGACGGTTACTGTACTATAATTCATTCATGGAACCCTTTTTTTGACACTGATTTATTTTCTATTTCTATGTATGTCAAAATATACTCAGATTACTCCTCTCTTTTAAGTTTTTTTTTTTTTGTTTTTCCCCTAAGAATGTGCCTGGAGAAATAATCTAATTAAAGACTTTTCTTACCCAAATTATTAAAATGAAAGAAGGAGGGAAGGAGGAATGAGAAGAGAGAGAAAGAAGAGGACTATTTCAGCTTATCTTCCTTACCTTATCCTTTGGTTTCTCAGACTGTGGAGAGGAGAGGACATGGGTCATTCTGTTTTGATATGCCTCAGTGAACATGAAGCAAGAGGTTTTTTTTTTTTTTTTTTAATTCAAAAAACAAACAATAACCAATGATATAACTATCCTAAAGCCCTGTTGCTTTCCCCCCATTTGTCCCTTGCTTCTCTACTTATGTGTCAACGTGATTCCTTTTTTTCTCATGTGCAGTATTGTCTGTTGTAAAGCAAAAATATCAAGTCGATATCCAATTTACCTTTTGAACGGGAACTTTTTATGTGTTACATACGACTAAGACTCCTATAAAGAATTTTAATGAATACTGTTGTCACACTTTAATAACATGAAAGCTGCCCTTCATTTCATATATTGAGGATAGAAGATTGTTTTGGTACTCAAGTCACTCAAACGTCCTTAAGTTAAAACTCTTACTTATCTGGTCTTAAATAGTCCAGAGGCAGTCCTTCTCTTTAGGTTTTTTAAAGATTAGAGCAAACTTCTTAGCTGGTTTCATCTTTATTCAGTTGTAGAAGAACTTTGGTCTTGCATTGAATGAACATGATTATTTTATCAGCTGAAAATACTAGCTTTTCTCTCAAGATCTACGTCTCTCAAGATGCTACAATTGACTTTGTCTTTATTTTCTTTGGCCCTAGTACTTTTAGAAAAGAGATCTTTAGCTTTCTTTTCTAATTTTTTTCTTTTGACTCTATAAACCAAGAATATAATTCAAAATGTACCCCAAATCATTTTCCATTACTTTATTCCATTGTCATTCTTGTATTCAGATAATTAATGAAATTTCAAAGTTATTGCTAAAGTATTTGAAGTTTGTTAAGCATTCCCCGTGGAGAAGGGAACAGCTTCTCTTCTCCCATGGGATCTCAAAGAATCAGACACAACTGAGTGACTTTCACTCACTTCAAGCATTCCTAGAAGCCAGTTCCTTCTAAGTAGTATAGGTAACACAGGAAATAACAAATCAAGCATCGTTGGTGAGGATGAAATGAGTCAATATTCTTATTCAACCCAAGGTGGGATTTGTTGGAACTTCTAATCTCTAGCCAGTCAGTCAGAAGCATAGGTGACAACCTGGTCTTATAATTGGCATCTGAAGTGGGTGTTTAGGTGTGAACACTTAACCTGTGCAATCTGATGCTATTTCCAGGTCCTTAGTGTCAGAATTGAGTAGAATTGTAGGATACATAGTTGATGCCAGAAAATTGATCTAATGTGTGGAGAAAATACCCACATATTAGAATTGTGTGCCGAGCCTTACCTAGTTCAAAAAAACCTCTTGGAAAACTATTAATAGATGGAAAATTTATTAATCTAATTGAATATTTACCCAAAACATGGGACAAAGATTGTATTCAGTGTTATAATCTTAAAAACATTTTATTCAAATTGAAGAAAAGGATAAGTATGTCTTATCATTTCCACTCCTATTTGAGAGAATAATGGAGGCACTGCATTTTTTTTTTTTTTTAAGTTGGAAGAACTGTATTTTTTTTTCAATATTTATTTGGCTGCACTGGGCCTTATTTGTGGCATATATGTTCTAGTTCGCTGACCAGGGATCAAACTCAGGCCTCTTGCATTGGGAGCACAAAGTCTTAGCCACTGAACCACTGGGGAAGTCCCAGAACCATCTTGAATAATAAGAAATGGGAAAATGTGTACAAAGACTGGTATGGAGTGGCTTCATAAAGATTGGAGGAGAAGAATGGACGGAGTTTTAAAGAGCAAAATCTATGACAGATTAGAGTATCAGATACGTTTTAGAATTTGAAAAATGAAATTAATAGACATTCGAGTTGATGAAGCATGTGGGAAACATTAGTGATACATGAAAATTAATAAACTGAAAAAGAGTTAAAAACTGGCACTATTTGAAGATTATATTGTTAACAGAAAAAATTTAAAAATCTATAGACAAATAATAAAATTCATAAGAGATTTTGACAGCCTTTGATTGTACAAAAAGTGATTGCAATTCTAAATATCAGCAGTGATTAGAAAATGTAAACTTACATAATAGTTAATAGCTAAATAGCTATAAAATTAGGTACAGAGAAATAAATCCAACAAAAGAAAGATAATTAAAACTATATGGAAAGACATAAACAGAGACCTAAATAAATGGAGCAATGAATAGAAAGCTTCTCAAATATGGATTCTCCCAACTCAACCTGTAAATTTAGTGACATTTTAAAAAAGATTTCTTAGCAAAGTTGACAAGATTATTTAAAATTTGTTTGAAGTAGTAAAGAGTATATAAGAAACACCTAAGGAAGAACATTGCAGAGAAACTCCTGTACCACATAAGATTTTATAGTGCAGTAGTGGAGAAGGCAATGGCACCCCACTCCAGTACTTTGCCTGGAAAATCCCATGGACGGAGGAGCCTGGTGGGCTGCAGTCCATGGGGTCGCTAAGAGTCGGACATGACTGAGCGACTTCCTTTCACTTTTCATTTTCATGCATTGGAGAAGGAAATGGCAACCCACTCCAGTGTTCTTGCCTGGAGAATCCCATGGATGGAGAAGCCTGGTAGGCTGCAGTCCATGGGGTTGCACAGAGTTGGACACGACTGAAGCGACTTAGCAGCAGCAGCAGCAGTGATTAAATCAGTATAATATTGGTGTAGGGATCAACAATTGAGCAGTAAGACTACCTCAAGATAGATATATACATAAGAAAATTTGATATATTTAAGAGGTGACCTTGAAGACCTTTGGGGAAAAGATGGACTTTTGAGAACTCTTACATAAAAAGTTAGTAATCCATATCAGAAAAAAAGGAATTGGATCTTTGCAACATGTCATATACAAAATTCACTTCTGGATAGATTAAATGTTTATTTTGAAAAAATACTTTAAATCTTCTAGAAGAATATACAGAAACCATTTATGTAATAATTTTAATTTTTTAAATAATTCACAGAAACACATAAGAAAATCTGGGAGGAAAATACATAACAGGAGTTCCAGAAAGAGAAAACAGGACAAATTAAACTAAGAAATTTATCATGGAATTTGTATGAAAAGTTCTCTCTAGATTTAAAGACATGACCTCCAGATTGAAAAGGACTACTAATGTCCTGATACAGTGAAAAGAAAAGCAAGCAAAAACAGCTGCACAAAGAAAGGCACGTTGTTTTGTAGTTTCCAGAATAACTGGAATAATTATACCAACAAAAATCTTAAGGTCAGTTTTGACCTCCTCTCATCCATTCCATGCCCATCCCTAATCAAAGCCACTGCTAAGTGCTCTAGATTCTGTTTGTGCCACATTTCTCACCTTATTCCTTTCCTTCCATTCCTTCCACTGCCATGTGTTTCAGCTCATGATCTTCATTTTCTGGTTTATATCAATAATCTCCAAATTAATCTTTGCCTACCATCTCTCTGCAATCTCTCAGTTCTGTGCCACTAGACATTCAAGCTAACTGTGCCCAAAATTACTTGCTCCTTTCTGTTGCTTCTTAAATTAAGTCCAAATTCCTTATCTGGAGTTTTAAGAGTATGTGCGGAAATACTCTTACCCTGATTTTTTATTTTTTTCCCTCCATGCATCTGTACACCTGTGCTTTAGCTGTTTTGTGAGGTAGGTGTGAGTGACTACATCTTCCAGTCGCTCTTAGACACTTCCAGTCCTCTGTGGACTCTGCCATCCATACCTTTTCTCTCTGTGCACCTCCTTCTGTAGAAATTCCATCTGGCCTTCAAAGCCCAATCAAAGCTTCCTCCTTTATGAATTCTTTTTTGAGCTCTCCACAAATGTGGAATAGACATTTATCTCATTGGAATCCCATATTTACTTGAACATTTTCAAAATATTTGCCCTTTTTTAAACTTTATAACTATTTGTATAACTAGTTTGTTTGTTATTTTATAACTACTTAACAGTATTTGATTTTAAGCCCTTTGAAGAAAGGGCTTTATTTTATATATGTGCCTATATTCTAGCACCTAGCATGTGTCCTATACATAGGGAACATTTGGTAAACATTTGCTGTATTGAATGAAATTCTTAACTTTATTCAGTTAGTACATACTTTGAATATCAAAAAGAGAAAAGTGTTTGATTAAAAATTCTAAATTGTGTCCACAGTAAAAGTAAACCTTATATGTGTGAATTTATTATTTGAACTTGGTGAATTGAAACCTCATAAAGGTTTCCTTGGTGGCTCAGGTGGTAAAGAATCTGCCTGCAATGTGAGAGACCTGGGTTAGGAAGATCCCCTGAAGTAGGAAATGGTGACCCACTCTAGTATTCTTGCTTGGGAAATCCCACGGACAGAGGAGCCTGGTTGGCAACAGTCCATGGGGTTGCAAAGAGTCGGACATGACTGAGCGAATAACACTTTCACTTTCAAAGATATATTGACATGGACTTATGTATAATAAAGATATGTGTAAAGAATGTAAAGAATACATTTGAATCAATTCTAATGAGGTGGATGAAACTGGAGCCTATTATACAGAGTGAAGTAAGCCAGAAAGAAAAACACCAATACAGTATGCTGTTGCTGCTAAGTTGCTTCAGTTGTGTCCGACTCTGTGCGACCCCAGAGACGGCAGCCCACCAGGCTCCCCCATCCCTGGGATTCTCCAGGCAAGAACACTGGAGTGGGTTGCCATTTCCTTCTCCAGTGCATGAAAGTGAAAAGTGAAAGTGAAGTCGCTCAGTTGTGCTCGACACTTAGCGACCCCATGGACTGCAGCCTACCAGGCTCCTCCGTCCATGGAATTTTCCAGGCAAGAGTACTGGAGTGGGGTGCCATTGCCTTCTACGAATACAGTATACTAACTCATATATATGGAATTTAGAAAGATGGTAATGATAACCCTGTATGCGAGACAGCAAAAGAGACACAGATGTATAGAAGAGTCTTTTGGACTCTGTGGGAGAGGGAGAGGGTGGGATGATTCACGGGAATGGCATGAAAACATGTATAATATCATATAAGAAATGAATCACCAGTCCAGGTTTGATGCAGGATACAGGATGCTCGGGGCTGGTGCACTGGGATGATTCAGAGGGATGGTATGGGGAGGGAGGTGGGAGGGGGGTTCAGGATGGGGAACACGTGTATATCTGTGGCAGATTCATGTTGATGTATGGCAAAACCAATACAATATTGTAAAGTAATTAGCCTCCAATTAAAATAAATAAATTTAAATTTAAAAAATTAAGATATGTGTATAATAATTTCTTAGACTTCAGGAGAGGGTAAGGGACAGGGAAGCCTGATGTGCTTCAGTCCACTGGGTCCCAAAGAGTTGGACATGACTGAACAACAACAAATTAGCTCTAATGAAGTAATCCCTCTGCATGAACATTCTAATGATTTGTTTTTCATTTCTTAGGTTTTTTAAAGTGGATAAATATATTCTCTTAGTTAGTAAATCAAAAGAACTGCCTACACTAATTTGAGTTCCCAAGTGTCAATATGGTAATTTTAAAATTTTATATATTTTTTAGGGCTTCTCAGAGGGTGCGATGGTAAGGAATCCACTTGCCAATGCGGGGTTAATTATCAGAATGATTATTATTTTCTATTGCCCTTTCTAATTGCTATTTCTTCTGAAGTTTTACTCAATTTAATTAACTCACTAAAGGAATATATCTTAATATATTTCCTTTTATACAATTCACTGTTTGAATTGAAACATTTGACCACAAAAATTATCTCAAGCTACTCAGGTATTTCTCAGATTTTTTAAATCAGAGGAACAGTGTGTTTAGGGATTTATTAAGGTCAGGTCTATATCACCTAGCTAAAAGAATGTTTTAAAGCTTTTCTGACTATTTGGAACAAATAATATTCTGGAAATCTTAAGGTACATTCTTTGAGAAAGCAACGTGGATTAGCTACTCATATCCTGACTGATGACATTCATGGGAATAATGAGGTTAGTTTTTGCCTTCTGAGAGAACCCTGATTTGGATATGGATACAAGAAGAGAAAACCAATTTGGCTGCAGTGAACCATGGCAGACTAGGGTACAACATGTGCTTCAAGGAAATAAAAGGTCCGTTGTTCAGAATTTTATCCCCATATCTCTTATTTCACATCATTTTTCATCTTCAAGTGTGATGATCTGTGGAAGAATCAGGTTATCCGAAAGTGTGCCATTTATTTAGAACTATGAAATTTTCCAAGCTGCTAAAACTTTCTAGTCTCATGATTCAAAAATGGAACAAGTCAACTTATGGACTGACTCCCTTGGGGAAGATGCTGTGTAACTCAGGTCTTCATTATTACGTAAACTGATTAGTGTTAGAGAACATGGAGCAAAAGATACTCTTGTTTTGCTCCCATGGTTATACCCTTTCTCTTATGTATTCAATTGTATTTTTTATGGTTTAATTTTAAATTACAGGATTTGTTAATGGAACTTGATTTTTAAAATATAAATGTTATATTTCATTTAAATTTTTTAAAAAAATTTGGTAAAGGGACCTGCGCTCTCTCTTTTAAGTTTCTTATTGTCTTACAGTTGTTTCTTAGTTGCATATATATTATTTCTTTGACTAAAATCACTTCTGTCTTTGAACTATTTTTAATGCTGTTTCTTGAACAGCTTGCAAGTTATCCTGTGTGTTTCTGGTACTGATATGTGCAACTAAAATGAGTATTCCAGATGCACATCAATATAATTGTGTAGTGAAGAATTCATCACCTAGTTTTGATATGTGATGTCATTTGCTTTTCCCAAAATAGGAATGACCTGTTTTCTTGATGTATTTTATCCAGATTACAATTAGTTTTCTCTTTAGTTCACCATTGCTTTCTTTATGCAAAATCTGAGAATAATGCTGTGTCATGTTTTCTCCTCTACATTATTCACTTTAGTAACTTACTTGTTATCAGTTAAGTATATAATCATTAATAGTATTAATTTTTACATAATTCCATGGTATTGCATCTCTATCTTATACTTAAGTCAGGCATAACCTCTTAGTTGGTTCTTTTAAAGTGACGTGTGTATGTGTGCTATCAATAGGCATATATTATATGGATATGTATTTATTATAACTATACATATATATATATATATATATATATATATTTAGGCTAAGAACACCTAGACAGATTAAAAGTAATCACCTAAAACAGGAGTTGGCAAACTATAATCTATATACCAAACTGATTTGATTCCTATTTTTGTAAATACATTTTTGTTGAAGTACAGCTACAGTAATTTTTATATGCTGCTGCTGCTGCTAAGTCACTTCAGTCATGTCTGACTCTGTGCGACCCCAAAGACGGCAGCCTACCAGGCTCCCCCGTCCCTGGGATTCTCCAGGCAAGAACACTGGAGTGGGTTGCCATTTCCTTCTCCACTGCATGAAAGTGAAAGCGAAAAGGAAGTCGCTCAGTCGTGTCCGACTCTTAGCGACCCCATGGACTGCAGCCTACCAGGCTCCTCCGTCCATGGGATTTTCCATGCAAGAGTACTGGAGTGGGTTGCCATTGCCTTCTCCGAATTTTTATATATATTATCTATTATACAGAGGAAGAGTTGAGAAGTTGTGACCAAGATCTTATGATCCACAAAGCCTAACACATTTTCTATCTAGCTTTTTCAGAAAATGTTTTGCCAACTCTTCACCTAGGAAATTGTTTATATGGTTGTTAAGAGCTTAGTAAATATATAAATGATTAAATTAGCATATGAAAGGAATAATTTAGTGATTGTTAGGTTAAAATTACCGATTCATAGATTATTATTGATAGCATTGCTGTTATTACTTAAAATATGTCATTTTTGTGTTTTAAATGTATAAAACTACAAAGAGGTTAATAAAAACAGATGGTAATTTTCTTGCCTATACAGGGGCTATTGATGTTTCTAAATAAAAACGTGTTATTGTTGCTAAGTCATGTGCAACTCTTTGCAACCCCATAGCCTGTATCCCATCAGGCTTCTCTGTCCATGGGGCTTCCGAGGCAAGAATACTGGAGTGGATTGCCATTTCCTTCTCCAGGGATTTTCCTGACCCATGGATTGAACCCACATCTTTTGCTCGGCAGGCAAACTTTTTACCACTGAGCCACCTGGGAAGCTCAAATAAAAACAATATACATACATAATCCAAAGTTAACTAGGTAATTATTAAATTATTTTGTAATTTTTTTCTCTAGAAAATAAAATCCAAACTAATTATACACACATACACTAACACACATGAAAGCATATTGTCATCTAGTTTACACCTTCTTTTTCCTTTTGGAGATTTTTTTTTTTTCATATCAACACATGTATGCAATGGTATACTCAGTTGTGTCTGACTTTTTGTGACCCCAAGGACTGTAGCCCACAAGATTCCTGTCCAAGGGATTTTCCAGGCAATAATAGTGGAGTGGGCCATTATTTCCTACTCCATAACACATGTATAACTACCTCTATTCTTTTTTTTCTTCTTTTAAAAAATATTTTTAATTAGACGATAATTGCTTTATACTATTATATTAGTTTCTGCCATACAACAATGCAAATCAGCCATAAGTATTATCTTCTATTCTTAACTGTGTGATATTCCCTAAGGGTGGGCACTCTGTAGTCGGTACAGGTTTATGTCCCACCTCTGCTGTGTTCTATCTAAGGAAACTTGAGGGAGAACTCCTCGTGCTTATGTCTTCCATCTTTACAGTTTAGATAAAATTATACATATTAAGTGCCAGGTAGGCTGGGTAGCAAGTGTTAGCTGTTGTCTTTGTTTCTGCTGTTATTGTTGGACACTTTAGCTGTTCCCAGTACTTTTGCTATTACAATTTTGCAAAAGATAACTTTATAATAGTATCCTGGAAAACCTTGATAGTCATGTCCGTAAGGTAAATTCCAAGTTGTGAGTTTTCTGGATCAAAAGGGATGTCCATTTCAATTTTCAAAACAATATTGCCAAATTACTTTTCAGAAATGGTGCTCCAATTTATATTCCTACCAATGGTGTGAACTTTTCCCACCACACCCCTGCCTGCTTGCCTGCAGTGGATATCATCAAACTTTTAATTAATACTTGTTAGGTTGGTGAATGATGCCTTTGTTTCCTTATTATAATGACAATGAGGTTTTTTTTAAAAAATATAGTCAGTGAGTGTTGGCTTATGTTTTTCTTGGTCTCTAAAATACTTATTCAGGACCCATTGTCCATTAGGATAGTTTATTTTCATCATAGTGGTAATGAGCCTTTCATAAGTTAACCAGAATGCTCGGATGGATGTCATATCTGTGCTAAATAAGATTTCTTGAAATAATGTAAGTCTTTCATTTGCATTTGTGGTATTTTTCCTGTATTGGAATATTTTTATCAAATTTATCAGACTTCTGGTGAACATGGTCCTGAATTATTTCCTGCACACATTCCTTTTACATCATATTACACTTTGTGATACCATACATTTGATTTCCTGACTCTAGAGAGCAGACCTTAGGAACATCTTTTCTTCGTATCACAACCATGATTAAACTGCTTAAAGGTGAATGGGACTATGAAATTCATTTGTATTTAGGCTAGTGTGTGTGCTTAGTCACTCAGTTGTGTCTGACTCTTTGCAATCCCATGGATGGCAGCTCGCCAGGCTTCTCTCTCCATGGGGATTTTCCAGGCAAGAATACTGGAGGGTATTCTCCAGAAGGGTTGCCATGCCCTTTTCCAGGGGATCATCCCAACCCAGGTCTTCTACATTGCAGGTGGATTCTTTACCAGCTGAGCTACCAGGGAAACCCATTTAGGCTTGGGTATTCTTATAAATTTACCGATGTACACCACTATCAGGAATTCATTCCACATTGAGTATTGTCAGGAAATGTCCTAATATGTAATTTTTAAGATCCTAAAGAGATTCTTTTAGAAAATGAATACCTCCCGCATTTCATATTCTTCAATGTGAGGAGGTTAGAAATATAGCAATAGAAGTTGGGTCCTAGTGTGGAGTCTGAAGTATGAAATAGAAACTTATGACATTCTAGGGCTACAGTGATTGTTCTAGAAAACATCTCCAATCATTTCCAGATATAAGAATGGAAACTTGGGCCTCTAACCTCCATGAGAAACACCATAAGTTAAAAATAAGGCCATAGGACTTTTATAGTAAGCAGTGTTACTCACATTAATTCTTAATGTTAACCATATTATTGAACTTGGCTGTAGTTGGTGCTGATGGTAAAGAACCTGCCTGCTAACTTAGGAGACCTAAGAGACTTGGGTTCGATCTCTGGGTGGGGAAGATCCCCTGGAGGAGGGCACAGCAACTCAGTCCAGTATTCTTGCCTGGAGAATCCCCTGGTCAGAGGATGCTGGCATGCTACAGTCCATAGTGTCACAAAAGAGTTGGACACGACTGAAGTGAATTAGCACACGTGCGCGTGGAAGGAGGGTTCCTATATGATAGACAATGAAGGTCCTTATTTTTTAAAGTATAAATTCTTCTTGGTACTTCTTCAGTTCCCAAGAAGTTATAAAGCCATGAAACATTATTGAATGCTGTCTTAAAAAATCCGTGAAATATTGTTGAATGCTGTCTTAAAAGTAGCATAACACAAAGAAATATTTTGGTGAAAAATAATGTGACTAGTTAATTAGGTATTTAATTATAGATCATAGTATTTCTCAGCAAGTTATTACTTTTTCTTAATGCTTTTCATAATAATCACTTTAATATTTGAATTATTTACCTAGTATTTAGAGGAAGAGAGGGTGATGATAAATATTTTATTCTTCATTTTATTTATTCACTTAGTAAAATTTTATTGAATAATAATAAGTCCTAATTATTCTGAAAGATACCATGATATTATGATGGATAATGAATTATGAACTTAGTTCTTTAGAGGCTTATGTTTTACTAGCAAAGAGAAAACAGTATTAACTGAATGACCACATTGATAAGTGCCATACATAAGACAGGTGCATGATATATATACTCTCTCATTTAATTTTTGTTTTAACTATGATATGTAATTTAGGAAACTCATGAGGAAAAGGAATTCTATTGTATGTATCCATATTTCTGCTTTTACTGTGGCTTTTCTTTCCTTGCTGATGCTCCAAGCTCTTTTATTGCACAACTTCCTGTACTTGATGCTTAAGGGTAAGTTGGCCGGCAACAAATTCTTTTAGTTTTCCTATATCTGAAAATGTCATTATTTACCTTTCATTCCTCAACGAAGTTCTCCTAGGTATAAATTCATGTTGACAGTTCTTTTCTTTCAGGCCTTGAAAACATGATGCCGCTTCTTTCTGGCTGCCATGGTTTTCATATCAGAAATCTGCTGTCATCTAAATTGGTGTTCCCCTGTAGATGTTATTTCTTTCTACTGCTTTCAAGATGTTTTTCTTTTTCTTTAGTTTTCAGAAGTTTGTCTTGGCATGATTTCTTTGAATTCATCACTTTTGTAGTGTTCAGCTTCCTAAATATTCAGGTGTGTGTCTTTCATCAACAAGTTTCAGTCATTATCTTTGAATATATTTTTAGCACCATTTTTTTCTTTTCTCCTTCTGGAACTCAGATGGTATGAATATTGGATCATTTCATATTGTGCCTTAGCCTCCTTAGGCCCAGTAAGCTCTGTTAATGTTTTTTGATATATTTTCTCTGTTGCTTGAATTGGATTAATTCTACTGATTTGTTCTCAGTTTCATTGATTCTTTACTGTGTCATCTCCACTCTACTATTGAGTCCATTCAGTAAATGTTTTGTTCCTGAATTTTTCAGTTCTGTAATTTCCATTTGCTACTTTTAAATAAGTTATTTGCAGAGATTTTTCTACTTTTATTTATTTAAAGAGGATTTATAATTGATTGTTGAGTAATATTTATGATGATTCCTTTAAAATTCTTGTTAAGTAATTCCAGCATCTAATCCTTCTCAGTTTAGGATCAGTCTTTTCTCTTTAAGACTGTGATTATTTTGGTATCTGGTAGGACAGGTGATATATATATGTGTGTGTATATATATATATATATCCTAGATATTTTGTTTACTGTTACATTTTCTATTTTGTCTGGGTTCTGCTTAAATCTTTTATTCTAGCAGGCAGTCACATTAGATTTAGCCCACAGGTTTGACCTACTTTTGAGAGTTATAGTTGTAAAGACAGTTTAATTTTTAGAGGTTTGCAGGTTACAGTGATATTTCTGTTTATCTGGCACCAATGGTGCTCCTACTGGACCCTCGTAAGGTGCCTGAAGAGGCAGACAGTGTTTGGTACGTTGGATCACAGTTTTCTCTTAGGGGTAGCAAGGTCTCAGACACGTGGAAATAAAGAGGCTTTCTTGATGGGTCAGAGCTGTCCTGTCTGTGAGAGATCTATAACACTTCCAAGTCTGGGTCCTTCTGACAGGATCTTCTCTACCAAGGCCCTTTAACCACATTGGTATTTTCAGGTGTGCTTGAAAGGAGACTCTCAGACTCCGAGGGTCAAAAAAAGCTTTGCTGGACTGCTTGTAGTGGCTCGGTCCCTCTTGCCAGTGCTGTCCCGGCTATGTTGGTATTTTTCCCTGGGTGAGGTGAATCTCGGGTCTGGTGGTGAGAAAGGGCACGTCTCCTGGTCGCTTAGCATTAGTGGAGCACTTTGATGATGCTTACTGGCTATCCCTTCCTTGGTGGCTCACTGGTAATTTGCCTGCCAATGAAGGAGATGTCGGTTCAATCCCTGGGTCAGGAGGATCCCCTGGAGAAGGAAATGGCAACCCACTCCCGTATCCTTGCCTGGAAAATTCCATGGACCTGGCAGGGGTCCAAAGATTCAGATATGACTTAGTGACTAAACAACAAGCAACTGACTATATCCTATTTCTCTTAGACGGATAGAGGAATCTCAGCCTACTGGCAGCACAAGGACTTCCTAGTTGTCTCTGTGTTATGGTTGGCTCCTTCTAACTGGTTCTGTCTGCCTGCTTTAAGGTCAGCGATTGAGAAAGGAGAGTCTCAGCTTCACAGGGAAAAAGATGCTTCTATTATTGAGTTTTGAGAATTTCCTATATAATTTGGATGCACATACTTTATCATATATGTTTTGTGACTTTTTTAGAATCTGTGGTTTATCTTTTTGATTTCATAATAATGCTGTTGAAGAAGTTCTTATGTTGAAGTGTAATTTGTATTTCTTTTACCCATTATACTTTTGATGTCATATCTAAAAAAACCTACCTCATGGACACAAAAATATTTTCTTATGTTTTCTTTTAAAAGTTCTTTAGTTTTAGGTTTTACATTTGTGTAGGATATGTTTTGACTTATTTATATGCTGTGAGCTTTAAACTGAAGTTTTATTGTGTATGAACGTCTAGCACTGTGTGTCAAAAGATTGTCCTTTCTCTATCAAGCTGCCTTTTCACCTTTGATAAAATAGCTGTGAGTCTATTTCTATGCTTACTGCAGCTATTTTTTCTGTTTTGACCTATTTGACCACATGTAGCCAGTGCTGTGCCATGCTGTGGTCAGTTGTGTCTGACTCTTTGTGACCCCATGGACTGAAGCCCCCAGACTCCTTTGCCCATGGAATTTTCCAGGCAAGAATATTGGAGTGGGTTGTCATTTCTACTCCAGGGAATCCTCCCAACCCAGGAATCAAACCCAGGTCTCTTGCATCTCCTGCATTGGGAGGTGAGTTCTTTACCACTGCAACACCTCGGACGCCCCTGTTATGCTACAGTGTTCTAATTCATGAAACTTTATAGTAAGTTGTGAATTGAAATTTTTCTCCAAATTTTTCCTTTTATAAAGCTATTTTAGCTATGGCAAACACTTTGCATCCCATGTAAATTTTAAAATAAATTTCTCAATTTTTATTTTTAGAAAACTGTTTTTTTTGTTTGAGATTGTATTGAATCTGAAGTTCTATTTGAGAATTGCCACCTTAATAATATTGAGTCATTCAATCAGAAAATTATATGCTTCAATCCTATTTAGGTTTTCTTTCATTCCACTCAGCGTTTTACAACACATCTTAGTCTACAGGTATTGCACATCTTTTGTCATAAGTCTCCTTAAGTATTTCATATTTTTGATGCTTTTGTAAATGGTATTTTACACATATTCATTTCTGATTGTTTATTTCTTACATTTAGAAAAGTGATTGATTTTTGTATATTAACCTTGTATCCTGCAGTTCTGCAAAACTCATTTGTTAGTTCCAGTAGCTTTTCTTATTATAAATATCACAAAATTTTCTATGTACATGATAATACCTTCTGTGAGTTCAGAGAGTTTTACTTTTCATTTCCATTATGGAGACTGCCTATTCCTTTTTCTGGGCTCATTGCACTAAGTAGAACTTCCAGTAAAATATTAAATAGAAGATGTGAGAGCAGATATTTTTCGTGATATTAAGAGACTGTGTTTGAGGTTTTGTTCCTTTAATCCCTCTGGCTAGCATACATCATTTTATTTCTTTCCCCCCAACCAAATACAAGTTCCCTGCATGCGAATGAGTTCCACTCTGAGAGCGTGTTTGTAAGTCCAATTAGTTCATTAAGTGCAACAAATTTAGCCCAAGTACCCAACTAATACAATTGGCTATATAGAACTATGCTGTAATAGGTTTATATTACTTTTCACACAAATAATACATTAAAAAAAACACAAGAAATAAAGACATTTTAAATCTTACAGTACAGTACCTTGAAAAGTATAGTAGTACAGTGCAACAGCTGGCATACAGGGGTTGTTAAGAAAAGTTACTGACTGGAGGAGGGAGAGGAGGTGGGAGATGGTAGAGCTGAAGGATTGTCAGCAATAGAAGATGGAGGGAAAGCTGCAATTTCAGTCATGCCTGACGTTGATGGCACAGGTTCTAGTGAATTTAATTCTACCTACCCTCTTGAAAAAATGGTCCATCGATGTCTAGGTAGTAGCTCTTTTTTTCTTGTCACAGATTACCCCATAGCACTGGCTTGCGTTCTGAATGGCCACTGCAACCTTCGTGTACTGTTCTACATTCAGGTCCTGTGTCGCAGAAACTACCTCAGTGCCTCCTCAAATAAAGAAAATCCCCGTGCCATATCCTCTGTCATGAAATCTCTTGGGTTCTTCAGTTACTTCCTCCTCTTTCTCTTTGTCCTTTCTCTGGGCCTCCAATTCCAATTAGCTCTTCAGCAGTAGGCTCCTTACACACTGAGGAGTTCAGTGAAGTCATCCTCCTGCAGTTTTAGCTCCAGCCTGTGCACAAAAGCACAACCACTTGTAGAGGATGCATGTACGTGACAATGTGCGTCAGGCACAGGAACAAACGTGATTGGATGTGCAAGTGCATGTTTGCCTCTTTAAAGGTTCCAACTTGAAGGTTCATATGTACGGGACTTAACTGTAGTCCTAAATGGCTTATAGCTCTGGGGATAGTTCTTCCTTTACCCTAAAGATAAGAAGTTGGTTCTAAGAGCCAGTGATCCTCCTCAAATGTTTCTTTATTAGTTACTTCACATGAAAATAGCAATAACTCTTAGATAAGCAAAAATACTTCTTAAGCAAAATTTTTGCCCATTTTTTTGAATTGGCCTGTTTATTATGCTTAAGCAACACATTCCCCAAATTTCGATAATGAAGGCTCAATGCTATTTTCAAAAAAAAGTTCTGGCAACTTAATCTTTGTTAATATTTGCATTATGACTAGAGTAATTCTGCACTTTACGCCAACATTGTAAAGGACCTCCAAGTGACCAACAATACACAGTTACTATTGCTTCAGTTTATTCTGAGTGACCCTAAATAGACTTCTTTCTATGGTTACTTTAGAAGTTTTTGTAGCTAATAATAGGATAATAAGACTGGTAGCTGGCCACTGTGAAACTGGCATTTAGGATACAGCGAATCTCTTCTAGTGAGAAATTCCATGTAAGTCAGTTTGTAGCCTTGGCAAGAAGCCATGACAGCCTCAGTCCTCAAATCTATATTTATTTATAAGTTCGGAAATGATGAGCGCCTAAAAAGCATTACAGTAATAGGAGAATTTTCATTAGTACTGTCAATAATTGTATATTTATGCAAAAAATATATCCCCATGGCTGTTTCATTGATAAGCATATAGAATCTCAAAAACATCAGGAGATTGTCACATTTTTGATTTAAAAAAAAAAGTCACTTCATGGACTTTCTTTTCTTTATGACAGCAGTTCACATAGCACTGACCTCATTTATCTTCATGCTAATGCAGAGCTTGCTAGTGATCCAGGTAACCTAAATTTTATATTCATATATATTTTTAGGGTTTTTACTCACATTTGTATACATTCAGTGAATAAAAAGTTAAAGGAGTAATTGTGAGTGCATGCTAAGTTGCTTCAGTCGTGTCTGACTCTGTGACCCCATGGACTGTAGCCCACCAGGCTTCTCTGTCCATGGGATTGTCCAGGTAAGAATACTGGAGTGGGTTGCCATGCCCTCTTTCAGGGGCTCTTCACAACCCAGGGATCAAACCCACATCTCTTATGTCTCCTGCACTGGCAGACGGATTCTTTACCATTAGAGCCACCTGAGAAGCCCAGGAATAATTGTACCTGCAATCAATTTATCATTTAGACTGTATCTTTTACTCAGTTACAAATACTATGTTTTGATATGAGCTCCCCCCCTCCCGTAATATATCAAAAACATTCTTTTCTGAGAAATAATAAGAAATTTAAATTTTGTTAGTGAAAGAAAGTGAAAGTGTTAGTCGCTCAGTCGTGTCCGACTCTTTGTGACCCCATGGACTGTAGCCTGCCAGGCTTCTCTGTCCATGGAATTCTCCAGGCAACAATACTGGAGTGGGTTCCCATCCCTTCTCCAGGGATTCTTCCTGACCCAGGGACTGAACCTGGGTCTCCCGTATTGCTGGCAGATTCTTTACTGTCTGAGCCATTAGGGAAACCCTAATTTTGTTGAAGGCCAATTTAATTTTGGTCAATTGCTTTGGAAGGGCCTGTCCTCTGGAGACTGGCTAAAAAAGCCTGCAGCCTGGCTCCTCTGGGACCAAGTGAACCGTCAGGACTGTGGGGATTAGTTTGTAAGCTGTTTGAATTGAGCCATTTGTGCTATAAGCTGTTTGAAAATTGTTTACATTAGAGGAAAAACCTCTGACAAATGGGATCTGGGTTATTGAAGTATTTTGACGGTACATCCCTTTACCTTTCAGGGACTTTGGCTGAATCTGTGTTTTAAAACCTAGCTCTTTTCTCATGTGCTCTTCTAACTGAATGGACTGAACTGACCAAATATCAGTGGTCCTAATGGGGAATGTTTGATTTCCCGAACCTTAATTTTCTTAAAGCTGTGTTGGACTATAATAGCTCAAAAATTGCAGAACTGAATGGCATGCTTATTTTGATAGGTATTTTGAAGCTAGCCAGTGTTATCAGGAGTCTAAACTTTGTTGTTGTTCAGTCTCTCAGCTGTGAGGCTAATCTCTCACCAATCTTCCATTTTTTTCTTAAACTCTCCCCACTTCCTTCTCCTCTAAACTCGTCAGAATCCATCCCTTTAAGCTTTTTGAGAATCCAGAAGATAAGCCCTTAATTTCTTATACTCCCTGCACTAAAGCTGAACTTTAGTGAGCCATAGTCTAAGATTTTCCCAAAGTAACTGAAGATCCTCACAGACTTGCTAAGGAATTTAATATAGTCATTTAAACTCTTCACCCTCAACTCTCTAACTTATGTCAGTTCATTCATATGCTTTTTGGCAAAATTCAGGCTCAGCATTGGATAAAAACTGATAATTGGGAAAATCCTGAAAAGTCTCCAGAATTACAACCAGGAGAAGCAGCCCACTAACTTACCAATATGATCAGGCTAAGTCGGTCATTAGACAACTTCATTGAGCAATTCCTAAGGCTTTACAAAGCCTGCTGATTAGAGCAAAATTCAGGCTTGTACACAAAAATCTGATCAACCTGTTCCTGATTATTATAATCAAACCCAGATTATTTTTAAAGAAAATTCTAGTCTTCCTTCATATGTTCGTTTATCTCTGGTAGCTTTTCAACCTATGTTTATTAATTGACTGAATCAGGATCTTTTCCTTCTAATACCAAAGAAACAAGATGGAACAGGAAACTATGTTAACTCCAGATTTTGTTAATCTGGCAAACCGGCACCCTTGCGCCGTAAACCCAAGAGTGCCGAAACTCTTAATCTTCAAATGCAGCAAACAAAGGCTCCAAAACAAAAACAAAACATTCCTGGTTTCTGCTATAATTGCAAAGAGCCAGGACATTGGAAAAGACATTGTTACAAATTTAAGTACTTCAGGTGCCTTCAGACCTCTAACCAACCTTTCCAACCTCCTCCCAGGTCTTGATGATGGGACTCAGAGGAACCACAGGGACTCTTTCCAATCCTCCCTCTTAATCAACTTGGGAAACATTTCTCCACATGGGGATGAATTTTCCAGTTCTAGTCTACACTGAACCACACTTCCAGGGCCCAACCTCACTACTATAACACAACCAGTGTCTTTTAGTCCTAAGACAGCTTGATAGTGGGGATTTCTAGTGAACCTCAAGAGGGTCCTGTCTCTGTACCTGTTCCCTTTTGTTTAGACCCTCTGGGAGATACCCACTCTGTTATCTTTAGATCTTCTGCTCCATTTATGATGCTCATTAGTTCCTCTGCCCCTACCCATTTATGATCCTCCAACTTCTTTTGAGAAGTATCATGCTAGAATTTCCTTCTCTCAAAAGGGACAGACAATTCTAGAATTTAACAGTAGTCAAAGTAACAAACTAGGTGAGTTAAATGACCCTTTATTCGTCCTCTTTCTGATGATACTACCATAGATTCTGGAAACAGGAATCCTTTGTCCCTATAGAGTTGGCTGCCATTTCCTTAGGGGCAAAACTCTCCAAATGGTGTTAGCCCTAAGGCTGCACTGCTGTTTCCTCACTGCCCCGCCTTTGTCTTTGCCTCCCTTCCCTTCCCAGATTGGAAGGGAAACTGTTGGAATCTGCCCTTTTGGAACTCAGGGAAGGTCCTGGAGGCTGGAGTCAAGAAGCAGGGAATAAATAGAAAGTCTTCTGTGCCCAGGAGCCCCAAAAGTGTCCTGCTGGATTTCACCACTGGAAATCAATGTTTTACTGTAATTGCTTTGTGTGGTGAATTCTTCAGTATTCTAATTGATAAAACTAGCCAATACCTTTTTGCCTTCATTTGGGAAGAAAACAATCCGCCTTGACAGCAATGCCTCAGGGTTCTACTGAGAGTGTTTCTTATTTCTCACAAATTCCGAAGGCTTATCTGGATGCTATAAAGTCCCCTAGAGGTTCTACTTTGTTGGGATATATAGATAGTTGCTTTTTTACTCTCCTCCTCACCTCCTCACAGGAAGACAGCCTCCACTTGTTAAAGCTTATTGCTTCAAAGGGAATAAGGTGGCCAAATAAAAATCACTTTTCCCCCAAACCCAGGTTTGATATTTAGGGCATCTGATCAGAACAAGGGCTACACCTAGATTCAGGTAGACTTCATGGTGTCCTAAACTTCCTAAAACTAAGTACCAATTTGCAAGGTTTTCTGGGACTAGTTATTGTCAAAATTGGATTCTAAATTTCTCTCTTATACCATTCCTCTTGTCACGCGAGTGTATGTTCCTTGGTTCTTTGTCTCGTCACAACAAAGATTTGGAGCGATGGACATTAAAGCCCTCGGCGCGTCACAGCTCTCAGGTCTTGGACAAATTGTGTTATAGCTCTTAGGCAAATCAGTGTTACAGCTCTATTTTATTTAGAAGATAGCAGGAGAGAGAGAGAGAGAGAAAGAGAAAGAAAGAGAGAGAGAGAGAGAGAGAAAGTGCATGCACGCGAGAGAAAGTGCTTTGGCTCCTCCTTTTATATGTTTTTTCCTCCACCTGGGCCTGCCCTATGCAAATTAGGCTTAGCCAGGAGTGCTGTTTGTTCTGTTTGTTCTGCCTGAAGTCTTCACTCTGGTCCTCGGACCTTCCTTGTCTTTTAGCCACCGCCATTTTGGACTCCTTTTCCCTATTCTACCTACCTAACACTCTGTTTTACTCAAAAATAAGAACTCCAACCTAATAAGACAACACAGCCTTTGAAGCCTTAAAGGAGCATTTGATGAATTCACTTGCCCTTGGGTACTCCAATTGTAAGATTCCCTTTTCCCTTTTTGTATATAAAAAGGAAGGGAGTGCCCTTTGGGTACTAACTCAAAAATAGCACACCTCCATTGAACCACAGGATATTAAGGCCAGCAATTGAACCCCATGTGTGTGTGCATGCTAAGTCTCTTCAGTCATGTCCTCCTCTGTGTGACCCCATGGACTGTAGCCCCCCAAGTTTCTCTGTCTATAGGTATTCTCCAAGCAAGAGTACTGGAGTAGGTTGCCATGCCCTCCTCCAGGGATCTTCCCGACCCAGGGATTGAACCCCCATCTCTTATGTTTCCTGCATTGGCAGGTAGGTTCTTTACCACTAGTGCCACCTGGGGTAGCATGGGTCTGTGCCCCTTGCCTTAAAGCCGTTATGGCCATTGCCCTTACAGTTAAAGACACTTACCACCACCCCTACCCTAAAAAGAATCATTGCTGGATTCCCTTTAACTATTTTTGTACCTCATGGATTAGAAGCTCCCCTGAATTCTTATCACACTCAACATTTCTCAGACAGCTGTCTCACCTCATAAGTCCTTTTATTCACTGGCCCTCGAATAACTTTTACATTATAATAATCTTAATCTGGATACTCTTACCTCTTCCATCAACAATGAAGTCCCTCTGGACTACTTAACACTGACAGACTACCTCCAGTTGTTGATCTATAGGAAATTCCATTGGTTAACACTTGCTTCTCCTTATGGTTCCTTGATGGTTCTTATTTAAAAGATGACAATGGAAAATACTTTGTTAGGTATGTGATTCCAACTTCTTTTGATGTCACTGAGGCAGCGTCATTACTTATGGATATTTTGGCTAAATTTTACTCCCTGACATGGGTTTGTACTTTAGCCAGGGACAGAATTGCCATTATTTATACTGATGGTATAAATAAATATGCTTTCACAGTAGTTCATGATTTTGAAATGCTATGGAAGCAACATGACTTCCTACTTTCAGTGGAAATAAAATTTTAAATGGTCCCAATGTGCAGGAATTACTTGATGCAGTATGTTTTTGCCTTCTCTTTTGCTATTATCAAGATTCTGGGGTCTAAATTGGACTCTTTGGAAGCTTGGGGAAATCATCTTCCTGATATTTCAACAAGGAATATTTACTGTAAAGGGACTAACAGCAGGCAAACCTCCATCATGAAACAAAGGGATGTTTCAAATAATATTCAAATGATAATTTAGAAAATAGCAAAGCCCAACAGTTAACCTCAGAGAAGGGAAATGAAGTTGGAAATTCAACAGTTGTTGATTTTATTAAAAGTGAAATCATGTTTTGGACCAAATAATGACCCAGTTTTACTGGAGACTCTAAAATTCCTGCTTATCACCTTTGCACATGCGTTGACCATTGGTCTACTGTCAAAATGATTGCCTTTTCATCAATCAGTATTAGCAGGGAAATAAGGCCACAAAAAGTGCCTACCTCATTTGTCCCACTTGCATGAAGCAGAAACCAGGAAATATGTTCGTATCGCCCCAGATCTTTTAAACTGCTCAGTGGACCATTCAAGCTCTGTCAAAAATGGGTTTCGTACAGTTCCCTCCGTCTCCTGTGTATAGATCTGTTTTAGTCATGGTCTTCATGTTTTCATGCGGCTCTGAAGCTTTACACTACTGCAGTTGGGCTATTGCATATTCTACGGCTAAAGTTGTTTTGCAGATGATTATCCCTGCTTGGAAAACTCCTCTCAAACTTTATACTGATCGAGGAACCCATTTTACTGGCTAGTGTTTTGACAAGTCTATGCTGTTTTTGGCTAACTTTATAATACTTTCATTGTGCTTATTATACCATTAATCCTCTAGTCTAGTCAAATACACTGTGTGCAATATGAGTGAGATTAGTGCCTTTTTAAAAAGAAGATATGAAGATACAGCAAGAAGATGTCCCTCTGTAGATCAGGAAAAGGACTCTCACCTGGAACCAAGAGGCCAGCACCTTGATCTTAAACTTCCTAGCCTCCAGAAATAGGAGAAATAAATAAAGCCACTGAATCTAAGGTATTTATGCCAAAGCAGTCTAAACTGACTAAGACATTCCCATTTCTTTGACAATAATATTTCAAAAGTTATTTTTCACTTGGTGAACAACAAAATTAAATTATAATTAAAAAAACACAGATGAGTTAAGTTCCAATGTTCTGATAAGGTACTGAGTATTTAGAATTTACAGTATAATTAATTCCAAATTATTTTTGAAAGTAGACTGAGAAGAGATTATATGAAATGATCATCTTTATCCGGTCTCATCACTTCAGGGCAAATAGATGGGAAACAATGGAAACGGTGGCAGAATTTATTTTCTTAGGCTCCAAAATCACTGCAAATGGTGACTGAAGCCATGGAATTAAAAGATGCTTGCTCCTTGGAAGAAAAGCTGTGACCAACCTAGACAGCATATTAAAAAGCAGAGAAATTACTTTGCCAACAAAGGTCCATCTAGTCAAAGCTATGGTTTTTCCAGTAATTGTGTATGGATGTGAGAGTTAGACTATAAAGAAGTCTGATCACAGAAGAATTGATGCTTTTGAACTGTAGTGTTGAAGAAGACTCTTGCGAGTCCCTTGGACTGCAAGGAGATCCAACCAGTCCATCCTAAAGGAAATCAGTCCTGAATATTCATTGGAAGGACTGATGCTGAAGCTGAAACTGCAATACTTTGGCCACCTGATGAAAAGAACTGACTCATTAGAAAAGACCCTGATGCTGGGAAAGATTGAAGGCAGGAGGAGAAGGGGATGACAGAGGATGAGATGGTTGGATGGTATCACCGACTAGATGGACATGAGTTTGAGCAAGCTCTGGAAGTTGGTGATGGACAGGGAAGCCTGACATGCTGCAGTCCTTGGGTAGCAAAGAGTCAGGCACAACTGAGTGACTGAACTGGACTGATCATCTTTATCATCTTTGTTAGCTAAGTATCAATTAATCTATGTTTCTGTTTCTTGATTTTCTTTAAAAATATTTCTGTAATGCTTTCTGTATCTAATTAGTTCACCCACATACAATTTTTGTATAACTGTTTGTTACTGTTATACACTTATAAATTTTGATGAAATTGTATTGTTGACTAGAATATCTTTGGCTAATTGGCAATGTGTGCATGTGTGCTAAATCACTTCAGTTGTGTCCAACTCTGCAACCCTATGGACCCTGCCAGGCTCCTCTGTTGAAGGAATTCTCCAGGTAAGAATTCTGGAATGGGTTGACATGCCCTCCACCAGGGGATCTTCCAGACCCAGGGATTGAACCCGCATCTCTTAAGTCTCCTGCATTAGCAGGTGGGTTCTTTATCACTAGTGCCACACTCTTTGCCAAATACCTGCTGTAGTAGGAAATGCAGTGTCTCTGGAGATGGCCTGGGTCAGAATGTTGGCTAAAACACTAGATGCTGCTTGCCTTAACCTCGTGATCTCTTCTGTCTTTGCGGTACTTACAGAGTATCTCTGCTCAAAAGAACTCTATGAGGTAATACAAATGTTCCATAATATCTGTTACTTGAGCAGTGAAAGTTACTATAAACACTGAGAATATGAAATTTAATTTTACTTAATTTATATTTAAATGGATACCTGTGGCTAGTGTCTATTCTGTTGGATATCACAGCTCTAGAGTATAAAAGTAAAAAATTAACCACCATTGCAATCATAACTGAAACCCCAAAACTATATAAAATGAAGAAGGATAAAGGATTAAGTTTTAATCATTAGTACTTTAATCAAAACCATTTATAATTTTATTCTTATTTGAAAAAAAAACACAGCATTTGACACAATACATTTGATCGTGACAAAATGCCCAACAAATTCAGTATACTGTGAACATACCTCTACAAATAAAGGCCATTTATGACAAGTTGACAGTTAACATCATACTCAGTGGTGAAAGGTTGAAAGCTTTTCCTCTTTGCCAGTGGCTCAGGGATGTGGAAAATGACAGAATTGTCCATAAAAGGGTACAACTTCTAGTAAAAAGACAACTATATCATGGGGTTCTGAAGTATTTATTGTTGTTGTTCAGTTGCTAAGTTGTGTCCGTCTCTTTGCTATCCTGTGGACCACAGGATGCCAGGCTTCTGTGTCCTTCGCTATCTCTTGGAGTTTGCTCATATTCATGCCCATTTAGTTGGTGATACTATCTAAGCATCTCATGCTCTGCCACCCTCTTCTCTTGCCTTCAATCTTTCCCAACATCAGGGTCTTTTCCAGTGAGTCAGCTCTTTGCATCAGGTGGCCAAAGTACTGGAGTTTCAGCATCAGTCCATCCAGTGAATGTTTAGGGTTGATTTCCTTTAGGCCTGAATTCCTTTAGGAAATCAAACTCTAATGTATAGCATGGTAATTAGAGTTAATAATACTCTATTATAAATTTGAAAGCTGCTAAGAGAATAGATCTTAAATATTCTCACCACAAAAAAGAAATGGTAATTATGACTTGTGGAGGTGTTAGCGAACACTATGGTGGTAATCGTTTTGAAATATGTAAGTGTATGAAATCAATATACTGTACACTTGCAGTTACCCAATTAACATGTCAGTTATAGTTCAATAATGTAAAAAATTGCAAAAAAAAAAAACAAATAAACACAAAAATAAGAGCAATTATCTTTACTCATAGAAAAATGCTAAAAAAAATGTGTATCTTTACAATGTAGACATGAAAAGGATCTTTGATGCTTGTTTGAAAAAATCGTATCTCCATGGAAATCCAGTTCTATTTCACATAATGAATTAGACTATCCATAAGCATATCTGAAGAGTAGTAAGAATAAAGTATTTATTAACTGACCCAACTTCCATCAAATTATAATTTTCTTACACTTAAATATTTACCTACTATAAGCAGGATTATTTTTGTGGACTTTTCTTTTTCCCTAAGATAGTTTGTAGTTCGGAGAAGGCAATGGCACCCTACTCCAGTACTCTTGCTTGGAAAATCCCATGGAGGGAAGAGCCTGGTAGGCTGCAGTCCATGGGGTCGCTAAGAGTCGGACACAACTGAGCGACTTCACTTTCACTTCTCACTTTCATGCTTTGGAGAAGGAAATGGAAACCCACTCCAGTGTTCTTGCCTGGAGAATCCCAGGGACGGGGGAGCCTGGTGGGCTGCTGTCTATGGGGTCGCACAGAGTCGGACACGACTGAAGCGACTTAGCAGCAGCAGCAGGAGCAGTTTGTAGTTATCTGGAATCTCTTATTCTTGATTAGTATTTCAAATAGAATTTATTAAGGAATTTAAATGACTCTGTATGTTTATATGTGTGTGTGTGAGAGAGACAGAGAGGGACAGACATAGAGGCAGAAACAGAAAGAGAAACAAAGGAACATGCATGGAGAAAGAGACCAAGACAGAAATTTTTATGACTATTAATTATCCATGTAGGAAACCATCAGGGGTTGGGCCTTCTGAAACTGTCAAGTAAATAGGTAGAAGGGTATTGTAAGCTTCACTTAGATACAGGCGCAAAATTCTAAGTAATGGCCTATTGGTCTTTTTAGCTTGTTCTCTATTGGTGGTTGCCTTAATGATATCTCAGTTATTATATTAGATAATCACAGCTTGTACTGTAAAACTTACATGTGTGTGTCACCTGATGATTCTGATAGGGTGGCTTCTTAAATGAATGAGTGAATACTATCTTGTGACGTTAATTTAGACTAGTTTCAGGTAATAAGTGTCTTCATGTGCCTGCTTCTGAACAGTTGCATAATTCTTCTATCTTGTAGGATAATCATTTGCTCTGTGAAACAGTGGTTTCCCTGGTAGCCCAAATGGTAACGAATCTGCCTGCAGTACAGAAATCCCTGGGTCAGGAATATCCCCTGGAAAAGGGAAAGGCTACTCACTCCAATATTCTTGCCTGGAGAATTCCATGGACAGAGGAGCCTGGTGGGCTGTGTCCATGGGGTCACAACCAGTCAGACATGACTGAGTGACTAAAACTCACTCATGTGAAACAGTATTATTTTGACTTTAGTTATTCATATAGTTTATTACTGTTCTGAATACATGTTGAAAAATTTAATATATAACTATAGTGATTAAGGTTTTAAATATGCAATCAATCCAAACTTTCTTTCACAATATTTACCTGCCAGTCCAATTCACTGTACATTTATAATTGATGATGGATAAAGTATTTGTACTTCATACTTAGATGGCTGCATATGTGTAAATCTACAATGACTTATATAGAATAGTGGCTTCAATAAAAGGTTTGGTCAATTATAAAATATAATTGTTCTTTTAATTAGGCAGTTTACCCCAATTAGTGTGCAAAATTGTGTAAATCTGATTAAATGAGAGAAAAATCAAGATCCATTATTGAAGACCAAAGCATGAGCTTAATGACTATAGATTTCCTTAGTGTGGTACACTTGAAAGAACAGTCAAATAATGATCCCCGCAAGTAAATTGATGAGTAAAAGTAAATTAAAAGTTTATTTTATAAAGGTGGCAACAGTTAAGTCTCAGCCTCCTTCTAAGGAAATGAAAAGCCATAATTTTGAAATTTATCCAGAAATACTCAATTATAATCCCTTCCTCAACTTGTAATTGCTTTAAAATAGAGTTTAAATAAAGCTGGAGCTTGTAAAATGAAGTAAGAAACTTAACAGCACAAAAATCTTTCAAAGAAAAGAGAAAGTACACATTTTATTTACTCTCAAACTTCTATTTGGATACATTTCAAATTCTAGGATTAAATCTCCTCTGAGGGGTAAGGACTGAATTTTTTTTTTTTTTAGCACAAGTTATAATATTTTACTTTGAATTTTCAAGAGCCGTATATTAGTACCTAAAAGAAAAAATGTATTAGTCAATTTTTTTCCTTCTGTTTTCCTTATTAGGATGATTAGTAAAAATAATTAATATTTTAACTCCCATAGGCAATGATATTTCCCGAGTGTGTGTTATGTTAATATGAAACTCTAAGTTTAGTGATATATACTTTTCTATTAATAAAAAGTCAATGTTGGACATATTAAAATATCATTTATTAACCATAACTAATGATCATTGCTGTCATGACTTCACTTTCACTTTTTGCTTTCATGCATTGGAGAAGGAAATGGCAACCCACTCCAGTGTTCTTGCCTGGAGAATCCCAGGGACGGGGGAGCCTTGTGGGCTGCTGTCTATGGGGTTGCACAGGGTCAGACACGACTGAAGCAACTTGGAAACAGCAGCAGCAATGATCATTGCTATCAGTTTATTGAAAATGAATGAAAGTTCATTGTAATAGATAACTTCCTTTTTTTTTTTTTGCCTAGAAGACAGATGCAGTTTAAAGATTACAGAATATTTATTATAAATACTCTCTCTTTCTCTTTTAATCCTGAGTTGTTGGCTGCAATAGATGGGTATTTTATTTCTTTGATATGACCGATACTTTTAATTTGGTGATAAATAAACTAGAAATGTCTAAATTCTAAATCTTAACAAAATCTATTTCCTTAGGTGTTTAATTTCTAGTTCCTAGCCAGTGAAGGGTATGGCTGTGCCATAGTTATGAATAGAAGTACCTCGGTATGTAGGCGCTTGATATAGATATGTTCACCTTTGTGTTGCTATAGGAAGAATGGCTCCTCTCATTTTGGAATTTCTGATTAAGCAGATATTTAGTGGAACTCTTTTCTGTTTAACGCTTGTTGAAAATTGCAGAGAAATTAGCCTTCTGTTACTGTAGGAAAGCTGAAGGCTGAGCTGTGGGTCCACAGATGAGGATATGGCTTTTCTGATGAGACTGATTCACATCCCAGAAGAGTCAGACATTTTGCTTATAGAAAAGGCTTTTGAGAGAGTAAGGTTTAGGCTAGTCTCTTGACTATCAGGTTCCTATCTTGGTAGACAAACTCAGTAAACAACTTGGAGCTTAGAATAGAGACTAAGGTATAGTCTCTAGGAGGCTATCAGGGACTAAAACATTGCTTGCTTTAAATTCTCTTTCTTCAACAAACTACGTGAGGAGTTAATCGAATCTAACAAACGGTATGATGTATCCATGATCTTCTTGCCAATCTATAATGCACAGTGGACACATACCTGTCATTGTACACATGCTGTGCCCTTTATTTTGTTTTTGAGGGCTATTAACATCCTTTAGATGATTTTGAATATTAATAATTATTGAGTTAATATATCAGATTATTTTTGCTGAAACGCAGTTAAAACTAGTGTTATGAGAGAACCTTCCCAGGTAATAGGTGTGAAAATATATAAAATAATTATTAAACAAAGATTTGTAAATACTTTGAAGGCTTTTAGAGTTCTTGAAGTAGTAATATGTGTCTTTGATTCTCCAAAAGCAGCAGCTTTAATATAGGATTTCATAAGGTTATCTGACCACATAATTTTTTATTCTCAGAAATCAGTAATAACATTCCTAAAGTGCAGTCACATGAAATAATACTGTGTGGTAGGCAGAATAGTGGCTCTTTCATAATGTCCAGTCCCAACCCCCAGAAATTATAAGCATTTTACCTTACATAGCAAAATGATTAAGGTCAAAGGCCTTGAGGTGGGGAGATGATTCTGTATTATCTGGGTGGACCCAGAATAATCATAGGACTTTAAAAAAGCAGAATGCCTCTTCCCTTGATGGCTTGAAGATGAAGCAAGGGAACCATGGGCCAGTGGTTGCAGCCAGCTTCCAGAAGCTGGAAGACACAAGGAAACAGATTGTTTTTTTTCCTGGAGCCTCCAGAAATGAACACATCCATGCTGCCATCATGATTTTTGTCCAGTGAAATTTATTTTGGACTTTGCACCTACAGAACTGTAAGCTAAACTGTGTTGTTAGTCACTAAATTTTCAGTGATTTGGGAAATGCAGGCTTCTAACTTCTTTCATTGATTAAAAAAAATGAGGCCTAGTGATGTTAAAGATGTTTGACAAACTCAAGAAAATTTGCTTTTGTAAGAAAGGCAAAACTCTTTCTTTATCTCCCAGGACCTCCCACTAGGCTTGAGAATTAAATTGACATAAGACAGATTGACAGGAGGAAAGCATACAAGTTTTTTTCAGTATTGTTACATGTACATAAGAATCCTCACAGGAAAATGAAGACTCCAAAGTAGGCCTTAGTGCTTACATACTATGTTGAACAGAGTGATAATTGTGGAAAAGTATCTAAACCCTGTATAGGGAAGAATAAAGAAGGGTTATTTTAACAAAAAAATGGTTTGTACATCTTTCTCTCAGCCTTAGCTTCCCATCTATAGTGGTAATAATGTCCTTTTTCCCCTGGGAGTTTCCCCTTCTTTCCCATGGGAGTTTTCTCTCTGCTTTAAGGAAGAATAGAGGACATCAGGGTGTCCTTGCAGTTACTGTTTTCCAGGTCACGTTTGCCCAAACTGATCCCTATGCCAAAGCGGCACATTTTGAGGTGGCATATTCTGTTATCCTTCACTTGTTAGTGTTAAAACATAGTTGAGTTGGCTTATAATCTCATACAGTTTCTGCTTAAGCCATGCTTCTAGTAGATGAAGAAAATAATGATTATGAAAGGACATAGGTGATACGAGGACATTTAAAAAAGTATATATTTATCTAAGTTTTGAGAACTAATGCTTTAATTTGCCTTTTCCTCCTACTATTAGAATGTCAAAAATTTTAAATTAATTGAAAGTTCAGAACTCTTAGTTTTGTCTTTAAATTATCATTTAATAGTAATTATGATTATGTTAAAAAATGCGTAGTTAAGCCTGATTTCTGCCACATAACTCTTCACAACCAGCACTCTGCTCATTTCCTCCTCCCCTCTTCAGATTCCCCATGTCCTTATAAAGCTACCTCTTGTTTTATCTGATTTTACATATCTGATGCAATTATCAACCGTGGTCTAATGATTACTTGGGTGAAGTTGGGTGAGTGAATATGCTATTAAGTTCTAGAGCATCTTTAACAAATTACATGAGCAATTGTTTTTATTTCTAAATATTCAGAACACTTTGTATTGCATTAGAATATTTTTTATATAATGTATGTAGATTTGTTCTAATTATAAAAGCAATTTGCCATAGAAATTAGGAATATAAGGAATTCAGAAACTCAAAGTAAACAACAAAGTTAAAATAAATTACCTACATATAAGAATAAGAATTTCAGATTGTACTTAGGCTTAGCAAATGTTTGAGGCGTTTTTATTAAATCACTGTGGAGAGGAGATAATAAATTAGGCTTCTGTCTTAGCAACTACAAATTACCCTGACGATTTTTATAATGTTAAAGATCAAACAACTAACTCTAAAGGGATAAAACTTTTTAAAAGCCTATTGAATTCACTTTAAATTTATTTACATATGAGTTTGATTAATAGTAGTTAAAATTTATGAATGATTGCTACCTATAATACTAATCATGTTTTCTCATTTCCCACATTTATTTAGTATGCTTCTCAGAAATTTCATCCATATAAAGTAGACATGAATGGGAGCTTGAATTCTGTTTTATTAGCCAAAACATGCAATTCAGCTTCAACTTCAGGTCTCATATATTGGAAAACAGAATGGGCAAATAAATGCTCACTTCAAAACCATTTCTGACATCCTTGAACTTACCAGTAACAGTGGTCATAGGATCGTGCAGTTTTCCAAAGCATTCTATCACTAGCACAAATGAGACTTGACGTTCGCCTTTATGTTAATATCCAAAGATTCATTTCCAAATAGAGGTAAATATAGAAAAATTAATATATAATATGCTTCATATTTTGGAATTCTGTTATGACTTAAAAGATACTGTAAACTGATTTTTTGCGAGATGTTCAACCAAGCTATAGTAACAGCTATTCATGTAAGAAAAAAAATTTTTTTTTAATCCATTGCTTGAAAAAAAATCTCATACAGTTCAGGATAACAGTAATATCTAACAAGCAATGGTTACTAGCAGAGAAAATAGTTTGATGAAACTATGGAAGAGGAAACCAAATGGCTGTGCTGTGAAAGTGCAGGTGTGTGTTACATAATACACCTTAGAGAAATGCCCCTGCTGTTAGACTTCAGGGCCATTCTGAAAATGTGCATTCCATGAAGAGTAAAATGATGAAAGCGACCATGTAAAAAAGCAAGAGCATGCAAAGGGATTAGAAATTTAAAAAAGTCTATTTAAGGTCAACAGTCTATCTATAGCCTTATAATTGTTTAGGTAGCATTTCCTTCAGGCATATACAAACTTCAGTTTGAGGGATTATTTCTCTAAATTTGCCTCACTGTTGTGGAGCAGAGTTCCAAAGAATCACAGGGAAAGATAAGAAAGTCTTCCTCAGTGATCAGTACAAAGAAATAGAGGAAAACAATAGAACGGATAAGACTAGAGATCTCTTCAAGAAAATTAGAGATACCAAGGAACATTTTAAGAAAAGATGATCACAATAAAGGACAGAAATGGTATAGACCTAACAGAAGCAGAAGATATTAAGAAGAGGTGGCAAGAATACACAGAAGAGGTATATAAAAAAGATCTTCATGACCCAAATGATAATGATGGTGTGATCACTCACCTAGAGCCAGACATCCTAGAATGTGAAGTCAAGTGGGCCTTAGGAAGCATCACTATGATCAAAGCTAGTGGAGGTGATGGAATTCCAGCTGAGCTATTTCAAATCCTAAAAGATGATGCTGTGAAAGTGCTGCACTCAATATGTCAGCAAATTTGGAAAACTCAGCAGTGGCCATGGGACTGGAAAAGGTCAGTTTTCATTCTAATCCCAAAGAAAGGCAATGCCAAAGAATGCTCAAACTACTGCACAATTGCACTCATCTCACACGCTAGTAAAGTAATGCTCAAAATTCTCTAAGCTAGACTTCAACAATATGTGAATCGAGAACTTCCAGATGTTCAAGCTGGTTTTGGAAAAGGCAGAGGAACCAGAGATCAAATTGCCAACATCCGTTGGATTATCAAAAAAGCAAGAGAATTCCAGAAAAACATCTACTTCTGCTTAATTGACTATACCAAAGCCTTTGATTGTGTGGATCACAATAAACTGTGGAAAATTTTGAAAGAGTTGGGAATATCAGACCACCTGATCTGCCTCTTGAGAAACCTGTATGCAGGTCAGGAAGCAACAATTAGAACTGGACAGGGAACAACAGACTGGTTCCAAATCGAGAAAGTAGTATGTCAGCGCTGTATATTGTCCCCCTGCTTATTTAACTTATATGCAGAGTACATCATGAAAAATGCTGGGCTGGATGAAGCACAAGCTGGAATCAAGATTTCTGGGGGAAATATCAATAACCTCAGATATGCAGATGACACCACCCTTATGGCAGAAAGTAAAGAACTAAAGAGCCTCTTGATGAAAGTGAAAGAAGAGAGTGAAAAAGTTGGCTTAAAGCTCAACATTCAGAAAACTAAGATTATGACATCCATTCCCCTCTCTTGGCAAATAGATGGGGAAACAGTGGCAGACTTTATTTTTGGGGGGGCTCTAAAATCACTGCAGATGGTAATTGCAGCCATGAAATTAAAGGACGCTTACTCCTTGGAAGGAAAGTTATGACCAACGTAGACAGCATATTAAAAAGCAGAGACATTACTTTGTCAACAAAGATCCGGCTTGTCAAGGCTGTGGTTTTTCGAGTAGTCATGTATAGATGTGAGAGTTGGACCATAAAGAAAGCTGAGCACCAAAGAATTGATGCTTTTGAACTGTGGTGTTAGAGAAGACTCTTGAAAGTCCCTTGGACTGCAACGAGATCCAACCAGTCCATTCTAAAGGAGATCAGTCTAGAATAATCATTGGAAGTACTGATGTTGAAGCTGATACTCCAATACTTTGGCCAACTGATGCGAAAAAACTGACTCGTTTGAAAAGACCCTGATGCTGGGAACGTTTGAGGGTGGGAGGAGAAGGGGATGACTGAGGATGAGATGGTTGGATGGCATCACTGACTCAATGGACATGACTTTTATTAGACTCCAGGAGTTGCTTATGGACAGGGAGGCCTGGTATGCTGCAGTCCATGGGGTCGCAAAGAGTCGGACATGACTGAGAAACTGAGCTGAACTGACTGAAATGTGAAGCAGAGGGCTTCCCGGGTGGCACTAGTGGTAAAGAATCTGCCCCTCAGTGCAGGAGACATGGGTTCGATCCCTGGGTCAGGAAGATCCCCTGGAGTAGGAAATGGCAACCCACTCCTGTATTCTTGCCTGGAAAATCCCATGGACAGAGGAGTTTGGTGGGCTACAGTCTGTGAATCATAAAAAGTCACACACCACTGATTGTCTGAAAAATTACTTTTCAAACATATTCTGTCATTCCAGAAGTTCATTTTATGTTGTTGATATGTGATATGTTTTTGGCCTCAGCTTTAACTTCAATATTATATTGAATTTTTAACCATTTATTTTGAAATATTCTTTCTTCTTAGACTAAATTGCAAGTTTTCTGAACCATTGAGAATGGGTGCATATATTGTGCCACTCCTTAGGCCTTAAAATTTTGTGTGTGTTTCCAAAGAATAAGAATAATGTTCATAGAACCCAGTATAGCTATAAAGTTTAGAAAATTAAACACTGATACAGTAACTTTAATAATGCACACCTCATATTTGTCCATTATCCCAATAATGTCCTTTAGATGATTTTTGAGGGGATGCAGAATCCAGTCCAGGGTCATGTTCCACGTTTAGTTGTCATGTGTCTATAGTCTTCTTTAAACTGGTATAGGCTTTGTCTTTGATGGGGATTTTTTCGTATGACATTGAGGAATTTTTCTCAGTATTGGTTTTTCTAGTGTTTTCTCATGGCTAGGAACAGAATATGTATTTCTGGCTGAAGTGCTGCATGTGTCACGTGTGTGTTTTAGGATATCACATTTAGAAGCACATAACGACTATTTTTCTTTATTAAGTAAGGTCATTTCGTTAAGATTTTGTCTATTTCATCTACTGTATAAATGCTGTTTTTCTTTTTTGTAATTAATAAGAAATTTATAAGGAGATACTTTGAGATTATGTAAATACTTGTTCTTGTCATCCTTTCTCTATGCTTTCTCTATGTAGCACCATTTGATGATTCCTGCCCAAACTAATTTTTACTGTAATGATTACCAAACAGGAATTTTTCTAACTCTGCCTCAGTCTAGATTTATCAGTTAGCTATTCAGAAGGGGTCTGTAAAGAAGACCCCCCCATTCCCCTTTATTAGTTAATATATCTACTTATATATTTATGATCAGTATTACTAATAGATCTATATTATATTCAGTTGATTCTAAGCCATTATAGCAAAAAATGTTTCTAATGCTCATTCATATTTGGCCAGTGCTAGCCCCTTCAGACTACTCCTAGGATCTTTTGACATGTCTCTCCCCATCATTTATTTTACCACTTTGGGGGAACTTCTTTTCTGGTATAAGAAAATATTACAGGATCATTTTGTACCTTCCCAGATCAAGTCCTGGACTCAATCATTTTTCCAAGGAGTCAGTCTCCTTTAATAGATAATGGTATTTAGAAACCGAGATCTGGGTACTAGACGTGTTCATTGCTGCTAGGTTGTGGCTGTTTCTTGCCCTTTCAGGAGACAGTGACAGAGAGGTAATTAGTTGTGTAAGTTCATGCTGCTGCTGCTGCTTAGTCACTTCGGTTGTGTCCGACTCTATTCGACCCTAAGACTGCAGCCTGCCAGGCTCCTCTGTGCATGAGATACTCTGCTGCTGCTACTGCTAAGTCACTTCAGTCATGTCCGACTCTGTGCGACCCCATAGACGGCAGCCCACCAGGCTCCCCCATCCGTGGGATTCACCAGGCAATCACACTGGAGTGGGTTGCCATTTCCTTCTCCAATGCATGAAAGTGAAAAGTGAAAATGAAGTCGATCAGTCGTATCCAACTGGTAGCGACCCACGGACTGCAGCCTACCAGGCTCCTTCTTCCATGGGATTCTCCAGGCAGGAGTAGGGATACTCTAGGCAAGAGTATTACAGTGGATTGCCATTCCCTACTCCAGGGGAATCTTCCTGACCCATGGATTGAACCCAGGTCTCCTGCATTGCAGGCAGATTCTTTACTGCTGCATCAGCAGGGAAACCCATGTAAGTTCATTTTTGCCCCTAATTTCAATCACCTGCCACAGAGTTTTTCCTTTTCTTCATTCTACATTCATCACTCCATGGCAAATAGATAGAGAAACAATGGAAACAGTGACAGACTTTATTTTCTTGTGCTCCAAAATCACTGCAGATGGTGACTGCAGCCATGAAATTAAAAGATACTTGCTCCTTGGAAGAAAAGCTATGGCCAACCTAGACAGCATATTAAAAAGCAGAGACATCACTTTGCCGACAAAGGTCCCTATAGTCAAAGATATGGTTTTTCCAGTAGTCATGTATGGATGTGATAGTTGGACTATAAAGAAAGCTGAGCGCCAAATAATTGATGCTTTTGAGCTATGGTGCTGGAGAAGACTATTGAGAGTCCCTTGGACTGCAAGGAGATCAAACCAGTCAATCCTAAAGGAAATCAATCCTAAATATTCATTGGAAGGACTGATGCTGAAGCTGAAACTCCAATACTTTGGCCCCCTGATGTGAAGAACTGAAACATTGGAAAAGACCCTGATGCTGGGAAAGAGTGGAGGCAGGAGGAAAAGGGGATGACAGAGGATGAGATGGTTGGATGGCATCACCAACTCAGTGGACATGAGTCTGAGCAAGCTCTGAGAATTGATGATGGACAGGGAATACTGGTGTGCTGCAGTCCATGAAGTAACAAAGAGTCAGACACAACTGAGTGACTGAACTGAACTGAACTGACATTCATCACTTCCTTCTTCTATTCTTAGAGGCATCATCTGCACATTTACTCATTTGCTCAACTGTACTGTGTGTATAAAGAATTTCAGAATTGCTGTACTAAACAAACCTACTAAAACCAGTTCAAGATTTTTTGTAGTTTTCCTCTTCTTTGTACTGGGTTCCAACACGGGAATTATTTTTTTCCTCTTTTAGTGTAGCTATGTTATTCTTTTTAAATAGTTAGGTTCATTTGGTTCTGTTAGCAAACAGTATCTTTTTTATATGTAGACCATCAATATGTTTCTAAAAGTCAAAACTATTCAACAGTATACACCCAGAGAAGTATCACTGCAGATGGTGACTGCAGCCATGAAATTAAAAGACACTTACTCCTTGGAAGGAAAGTTATGACCAACCTAGAGAGCATATTCAAAAGCAGAGACATTACTTTGCCAACAAAGGCCCATCTAGTCAAGGCTATGGTTTTTCCAGTGGTCATGTATGGATGTGAGAGTTGGACTGTGAAGAAGGCTGAGCGCCAAAGAATTGATGCTTTTGAACTGTGGTGTTGAAGACTCTTGAGAGTCCCTTGGACTGCAGGGAGATCCAACCAGTCCATTCTGAAGGAGATTAGCCCTGGGATTTCTTTGGAAGGAATGATGCTAAAGCTGAAACTCCAGTACTTTGGCCACCTCATGCGAAGAGTTGACTCATTGGAAAAGTCTCTGATGCTGGGAGGGATTGGGGGCAGGAGGAGAAGGGGACGGCAGAGGATGAGATGGCTGGATGGCATCACTGACTCGATGGACGTGAGTCTGAGTGAACTCTGGGAGTTGGTGATGGACAGGGAGGCCTGGTGTGCTGTGATTCATGGGGTCGCAAAGAGTCGGACACGACTGAGCAACTGAACTGAACTGAACTGAATCTTTTCCAAATCATTTAGCAGCATCTACCCTTTGTAGGCAAATAATTTCAATGATTTTACTCAGATTCTCATCTGTTGTGAGTCCCAGTCTTAGATAAGGGTCTCTGATCTTTCCTGTCTAATTGGGGCTTGCTTAAATCCTGTTTTCCAGGCTACCAGATGTTATTTCTTTGGATTCGTAATTTCTCATTTAATTTAGTTTTGCTTTATTTTTGGCCTGTGGCAGTTGGCCTCTTCTCATGTAGATGGACAAAAGGGGAGTTTAGAGCTATGGTTCCAGCTAGGACTCATCTGTCTAGTTTTGCATTAGAGAGACATATTTTCCATGACTCTAGTGTCTTTGAGGCCTTCTCCTCTTAAATATTCCCTTATATCTAAAATATACCTAATTCTTTCCCTCTCTCAAAGGCATGGACTCTCATTCCTCCACAAATCATATTCTTTATCACAAAAGATTTGCTTTTCTTGTCTAAAGACTTTTGTACTCCAGAGGGAAAGGAGAGCTGTCTTTCTGACTGCAAACAAAGTTTTACAGTGTGGTTGATTAAACAGCGCATTAGACTTTGTGTTTTAGACCCATTTTCTTAGTAGTATCTCAGCAGATAAAGGTTTTCTTTGGTAACTAGAAAACTGAGTAACTTTCCCACAGTTGTAACATTTCCAAGGGTGTCAGATGTTATGGCCTAGTCAGTGGAAACTGACACTGTTTGAATATTACCCTTCTATCATTCAGGTTTGTCTGGTGAGTAGGGAGGACTGAGAGTTATGGGAGAGAAATCACTTGGATCAGTGAAGTGTTATAGCAGAAGGAAGAGACAAGGAAATTAGAACAGGAATTGAAAATGTTTTGTATAAGGTACGCTCTTACTATATATTTATTAAACATTTGTTGTTGAGCAATAAAATGCTGTTTAAAATATTTACTATTTTTTATCAAAAGAGCTGTAGGAAGTGCAGGTGGCATAGCATACAAACAGGTAAGGTAACTCAGACTGGAGCTGAAACTGAATCAGTCAAAACTCCAGACTAGAAACAAAGCATTGAAGGTTTAATACTTGGCAGTAGTAAGCACAGGATAAAGAAAGTTCTGGAAGTCAGAATTTAGGACAGAGGTCTTTGAGGTCACGATTATGAGTAGTCAAAATCAAAAGCCAGTAGAAAAGTCCCTTGAAGATGAATAACTCTTGCAGATTTCAGAGGCCAAATAAAGAAAAAGGACTATAGAAAGGCAGAGGGGCTTGAAACAGTTTCATTACTGAATAGAAGCACTAACTAAGCCATATCCTACTAGGGTGGGACTGCCTGACCTCTACTCTGTGCTTTCTGCTACATGTGCATGGGCAAGTAATAGTGCACAACACTCCTCCGAAGTAAAGAGGAAAGTATTGAATTTAATTGTAAAGTATGTTTTTAATTATTTATATTCTCAAACATTTAAATTTTGAATGAAATAATATCAAAACAGGCTTTATTGTTTTAAACATATTTTATTTTCTACATTTATCTCATCCTTTAACTTTATAAAAATTTTTATTCTTTGGTAATGCTTAAATAATAGATATTAATTTCCATTTCTAGATTACTTTTTCTTTAAAATAGATGGTTTTCTCTCCTCATTCTTAATAAGTAGCTATGTTGAGAGAAAAAAATAAAGAAAATCTCATTGGTAAAATGACTGCAGACAATATGACACAAATTTATAGCAAAAAAAAAAAAGTCTTTTAGGGAGGCCAGTTACTCGTTTCTCAGTAGCTTTAATATATATTATTTCAAATTTAGATGTAATAAAGATATATTTTTTTTACTTGTTCAGGCTTTGTTTAAATTTAGTAACTATGTGACAAAACCACAAAGTCATAAATATTCAAATTTTATTTAAATAGTAATATTGTATTCGTTAACTCTTTTCTTTAACAGATCAATCCAACACTTAATGGCTTAGAGCAGCATTTATCATCTCGTAGTTTCACTGGCCCAGGTGCATGAGCGAGGTTTCGCTAGGTCCCCTAGCTCAGGGTCTTCGGCAAGGCTGCATCCAGGTGTGTTGACTGGAAACGATCCTGTTACACTTCGCTTTCTCAGAGGCTGTTGGACCGAGGTGTGAGTTTCTTCTTGGCTCTTGGCTGGGGTTGCCACTTGGGTCTCTGTATACAGCAGCACAGGCAAAGGCTGCTGCAATATGATGCAATATGAGCAAGAAGCAAGTCACAGAATCTTGTAACATAGTTTCAAAAGTGATACTCCTTTTCCAAGTCCAGCCAACACCCAGGTGAAGGGGAATACAAAAGGTTGTGAATACCATGGGGATCATTAGGGCTTAATGGCAACCCACTCCAGTACTCTTGCCTGGAAAATCCCATGGGTGTAGGAGCCTGGTAGGCTGCAGTCCATGGGGTCGCGAAGAGTTGGACATGACTGAGCGACTTCCCTTTCACTTTTCACTTTTATGCATTGGAGAAGGAAATGGCAACCCACTCCAGTGTTCTTGCCTGGAGAATCCCAGGGACGGTGGAGCCTGGTGGACTGCCGTCTATGGGGTCGCACAGAGTTGGACACGACTGAAGCAACTTAGCAGCAGCAGCAGCAGAAGGCCACCTACTGTTTTGTCCCCACATTCTGGGATTTTGACTATTAGGATTTATGTGATCCAAAGATCTGTAAGTTACATTTTCCAGATTTGCATGTTTAATCTCAAATTCATTAACTAGTAGACTATATAACTGAGAACTTCCAGATGTACAAGCTGGGTTTATAAAAGGCAGCGGAACCAGAGACCAAATTGCCAGCATTCATTGGATGATAGAGAAAGCAAGGGGATTCCAGAAAAACATCTACTTCTGCTTCAATGACTATGTTAAAGCCTCTGACTTTGTGGATCATGGCAAACTGGAAAATTCTTCAAGAGATGGGAAAACCAGACCCCCTTACCTATCTCCTAAGAAACCCTTATATGAGTCAAGAAGCAACAGAACCGGACATGAAACAATGGACTGGTTCAAAACTAGGAAAGGAGTACATCAAGGCTGTATATTGTCACTCTGTTAATTTAACTTACATGCAGAGTACATCACGTGAAATGCTGGGCTGCATAAATCACAGCTGGAATCAAGACTGCTGGGAGAAATATCAACAACCTCAGATATGCAGATGATACCACTCTAATGGCAGAAAGTGAAGAGAAACTAAAGAGCCTCTATGATGAGGGTGAAAGAGGAGAGTGAAAAAGCTGTGAAAAAGCTAAAACTCAACATTTAAGAAGCTAAGATCATGGCATCCAGCCCCATTACTTCATGGCAAATAAAAGGGAAAAAAGTGGAAGCAGTCACAGATTTTATTTTCTTGGGCTCCAAAATAACGTGGATAGTGACTGCGGCCATGAAATTAAAAGATGCTTGCTCTTTGGAAGAAAAGCTAAGACAAACCTAGATAGCAGCAGAGATATCACTTTGCCAACAAAGCTATGGTTTTTCCAGTAGTCATGTATGGATGTAAGAGATGGATGTGAGAGTTGGACCATAAAAAAGGCTGAGTGCCAAAGAATTGATGCCTTCCAACTGTGGTGCTGGAGAAGACTCCTGGAGGAGTACCTTGGACAGCAAGGAGAACAAACCAGTCAATCCTAAAGGAAATAAACCCTGAATATTCATTGGAGGGATTGATGCTGGAGGTGAAGCTTCAATACTTTGGCCACCCGATATGAAGAGCCGACTCATTGGAAAAGACTCTGATGCTGGGAAAGATTGAAGGCAGGAGGAGAAGGGGGTGGCAGAGAATGATATGGTAATGGACATGAATTTGAGCAAATTCTGGGAGATAATGAAGGACACCATCCACCTGGTGTGCTGTAGTCCGTGGGGTTGCAAAGAACAGATGCCACTTAACGACTGAACAACAACAATACACCAATATGTGTGTGTGTGTGTGTGTGTGTGTGTGTGTGTACGGAACCCATACTAAGGAATAACCATGTGTATGACACTGTATGATTTTATCGTACAGCTACCTCAGACACAGATATATACAACCACTCCAAAAAGTATACTATACGGTTATAATGTACAGTGATGATTCCTTCTTGCTAAGATAATGTAAGAAAGACTTTGTTTGGCTTAGGAAGTAGTCTGTATTCCCCTTTAATTTAGATTCCTCTTTAGGGTGTATCACTTTGCCCTCGTTTCTATGCCTTTTCCCCCTCAGTGTTGGTATCTCCTATTTTAGGATCCTTATTCTGTTTGCAAGAAATTCTCAGTCCCTGCTAATGCAATTGCTCAAAGGTCACTTTAAGTACAGTCTTTATAAATTGATTTCTACAGAGTCTTTGCTTCCTTTGCTCAAATATATCCTGCAAAATGCTTGCTGCCTGTGTTACTTGTTAACCTCAGGAATGACTTTTGTCTGTTTGCCTGGCCCTGTGTGCAGCGCTTTCTCCTGCCTGAGAAATCTGTGTCTGCCCTTCTGTCTTTTCTGCCATCTTATTTCTCTTTCTGATGCAGAGGTTAAGGTGGTGTTTTATATTCTTTCGCCTTTGGCAAAATGAGTCAGTTTTTGGGTGTCTGCATGGAAATGTGACCCCGCTGTATGTGCCTAGACAACAGAAGAGTCTCAGGAATAATTCTCTTTATTTTATTGTCACTATTTTATGTGCCACATGATGATGATGATGATAAGACAGTAACGATAGCTACTCTGTTGAACTCATTTGACAAATCCTGAAAAACTTGTTTATCGTAATTCCAAATCTGAATAAAGTATTTCATTTGACTCCCTCTGTCTCTGATAGTGACTAGGGAATTTAAAAGGCCCTTACTTACAAGATTAATTTTCTAAATTAATAACTCTATCTAAGCTATATAATTTAGTTTTATACTAACGCAAACCTTCAAAGTATAAGTATTTTTTAAAAGGGAAATTAATGTACTCTATTAATATATAGGTCTTATCTCTTTGGTCCTTTTATTCAGCAGAATATGAACATTAATAAAATATATATGCACATATATTTTTTCAGTACTCCTTTTAATTTTTTTATTCCTTCAGTCTTACAAAAAATATAACTATAGAGACAAGAGGAGACTCATAATTTATCCCAGAAGATGGAAAGAAATGATTATAGTGCTTTTATAGTTAATATTTGTTTCTCAAATAGAGCTAAATGTCTTATCTTTCAGTTTAAGTTTAAGCATCTTCAAGTTAGTGTTCTGGCTTATTAAAGATTTGGCTTTTTTGAGAGAAAACTGCATAAAAATATGTAGATTGTGTGAATTCAGGTATGTGATGTTTTCAGCAGCCTACAAATCATAAAATGCAATTTTCTCCTTTTAGTGCCAAGCTCATGATACTAAATGGTTTAGAAAATTGTATTAGGTAATTTTCTCTAGTGCATTTGATGCAAATTGCACTAATATTGTGAAGTGCCTTTGTTTAACACATTTTCTTATAAGTTAGATAAATTAAAATTTCTGAAGGGTGGAATTGGATCAAGATGATTATGATTAGGGAGATGGCTTATTCCTCTCTAATAACATTAAATATGGTTAATTCCATGCATTACCGATGTAAACCTGAGTAACTTCACCATTTACTCTAATGACCACTTTCTTTAGTAGACGGAGAGTGCTTTGTTCAAGAGTTCTGCAATAAAATCTCTTTATATCTGCAAATGTGTGTAGGAGATGTTACCAGTTTCCATAAAAATATTTTTATTACTCAAAATAGCTATTTTTAGAGATACCTAATAATGACTTTTTTCATTTTTGAGGTTTAAAAAATCATGCTGGAACCTGAGCAATGTAAGACTCTCTCATGCCTTATAATGCTCAGGAAACGGATGCACATTATCTTAAAAGTATGTATGTAATGATAAAGACCTTTGTGGAATTATAAATAGATGTAATTGATGAAGTGATACTGGCAGATAAGAAAGATGTACCCAGAGCAAGAGTTTGTCTTTGTTGTCTCCCATCTTTAATGTTAGGTGTCTATCTTAACCACCAGTTTCTATTAGATTATTTTTTCATGCTGCTCCCAATCTGTCCTGTACTGCCTGCTTCAGGGCTTCTACTTGTGCAGAATCTAGTATGTACTGAGTGCTTGGCATATAGTGAACTTTCAATTAATGTGTTGATTTTACAAATTAATTGATCTATGGAGTTATCATTTCTCCTTACTCTTATGATAGCATGCATAACCATAAATAACTGTTCTGAGTTACCTTTTAGGTTTAAAAAAATAGCATTAATGTATGGACAGATAATATGTTCTGTACTTCCCTTTCCCCATCATTCTTTCCACAGTACTTTTACAGGGAAAAAAACCTAACAGGGTAATAAATTTTATATGAATTTCAGCCCCCTGAGGCAGACTGAGTTTCGGGGAGATTTTACCTACTTCATTGTATTACCTACCCATGTCTTCTACTGAGACAGAATGAGATGTAAAACGGTTTGCAGCCAAGCCAATTTAAAGAAAAGTGATGCATCCTTAAAAACAGATGCTCTTTGAGTGCTCAAGTTGGAATAGCTTACCTAGCATAAGCATATAAGCATATATTATGGTAGTATTTTCACAGGAGTCTAAAACTCTTCCTGTTTTTCATTCCTGAAATTCTAGGACACACAGGTTTACATCTGAATGTTGTTCTTGGCTCAAGAATTTCTGTACTCTCTCCATTTTGTTGAGACATAATTGGAAATACAACAGAGAAAGAGTTTAGATTTAGGGATAGAAAAATAAACTCTGCAGTTGGAAATATAGGTGTTATTTATGACTTTTTAGGAGAGATTTAAAAAATAATGGGAAGAAATTAAATATGGACCTTAGAACATTTAGGAAATAGGGAGTTGAGGTTGAACTTGAAGGTATGAACTGCCTTCTACCACATAGTTCTCAATAATCTAAGCTTTAAAGTTGGGATAATGAGATTGAGCTAGAAGTGAAAACAAAATTGCATATTATTGTCATTCTCCTGAGGTGTGGCTTGCAAATGATGTTGAATTGACTATTCTGATGGTAGAATAGGCCAGACCCAAGAGAAAGGGCCTATACCCATACCTGATCACAGCTGCCTACTATTGACCAGGAAGACTTGGGGTTGAGGCAAAACAGTCCTATAGAATTCAGAGATTTAAGAGAGGTGGACGGATTTCCCAAATATATCATAGATCTTAAGTAGCAGAGTAAATGTGAAACCATTTATCTAACACCCAGTCAGTTGTTCTTTCAAATATAATCAGAATCTTTTATTCCAAGAACATACATAATACTGAGAATTTTTAATGGAAGAGGAGACTTAGAAATGATGCTTAAATAAAAGAAGTCCTAGAATGTATTGACAGTCTGAATAGTTTTGAGCCTATATTCATAAAACCGTAGAGCCTATATCTAAGTGTCACATGAAGAAATTTAGTAATATTTGAAAATGATGAGAAAGGGGTGACTTGTTCTCACTGCATCTGCATTAGTCTGGTTGTTTTCCTAAGCATGTACAGCAGTATATTATTCTGTAACAAAAATGAAATGGCCACGATACACCACAATGATAGAAATTAGAAGAAAACAAAAATAATTTCATTTTCTGCCATGACTTGGGATGTTTCCAACAAAGCCTTTTGTCTAGGATATAGTCACTTATCTCTCAGACCCTTGCTATTAAGATTCATGTCATAAAGAAAGAAAAGATAAGCCATTAACTGCTTCCACAATGGAGAAAATTAGAGATGTACTTGAGAACTGTAAAAAGGAGCATTGCCATCTATTTCTATAATGGAGGTAGATGATTCAGAAAAAGGATCCATGGAAAAGAGACTTATGATTGCAAGATATTACTCTAATGGGGTGATTGAGAGTTAAGAGTATCAGTCTGGTTTGATTTGCTTTAAAACATAACTCATAGATAGCTTGACCTTTCTCAGGATTCAGGGTCCAGATATTAATAGCAGTGAATGAAATGATAGTGAATATCATGGAAAGCAACTCCTAGCATACTTTCGAGAACTTGAAAAAGTATGTTCTCATATTTTCTCCAGTATTAGTATCTGAAAACTAAATATATTGAGTATATGGTGCTGGGCAGCACAGGGAAAACCTGATAGTGTACATGCATCTTGAGAGTGTGCATGTGATGGATTGTCCTGCTTGTTAAATCCCTTTTGCTGTTGTTTGGTCACTCAGTCGTGTCTGACTTTTTGCGACCCCATGGGCTGCAGCACACCAGCTTTCCCTGTCCTTCACCACCTCCTGGAGCTTGCTCAAACTCATGTCCATTCAGTCAGTAATGCCATCTAACCATCTCATCCTCTGTCATCCCCTTCACCTCCTGCCCTCAATCGTTCCCAGCATCAGGGTCTTTTCCAGTGAGTGGACTCTTCACATCAGGTGGCCAAGTATTGGAGCTTCAGGTTCAGCATCAGTCCTTCCAATGAATATTCAGGGTTGATTTCCTTTAGGATTGACTAGTTTGATCTCCTTGCTATCTAAGGGACTCTCAAGAGTTTCTCCAGCACCACAATTTGAAAGTATTAATTCTTCACCACTCAGCCTTCTTGATGGTCCAACTCTCATATCCATACATGACTACTGGAAAAACCATGGTTTTGACTATATGGACCAATAAATTTCTCCTATTTATGTGAACTAAGATTAGATTCTCCTTACCAGCTCAGTTACTTTCTTGGCATCAGTACAGCTCACAGACAATTTTTAAATCTTTTTGACACAAACTAATCTAGACGGTTATTATGTCCGATTTGTATTCTTTAAAATATATATCTTTATATTTATCTGTGTTGAAACACATTTATTATATCCTAGTTTATTTAGGTATTAAGAATCTAGATAATATCATGCAACATGGATAAGATTTTAAGATTTTAGTTACTCTTAAATTCATTTAATAGTCACAGTAAGAGGCACCTCAGTCTTTGTCAGTGAAAGTGTCCATAAACAAGTAACTATGATACAAGGAACCCACCAAGCCTAGGTACCAGCTTGAATACTTCCCTGAACCTGTTAATATTATCTGTACACTTGACAACTATCAAAGACAGCTAGAAAAAGAATTTTTATTGTAATAATAAGAGTCATTTTGTCCAGATACACATGTAAGGGCTCCTCATTTTAAACCTTATAATTTACATAATAATAACCATAGTAACACAGCTATTAATGAGAGAGCAGAGACTAAAATTTAGTTATCCTATGGTGATGTTCAGTAGAGGTTAAAATTTGTTCTCATGCAAACAAAAAATCAACAGCAGATTTTGATCAAAAGTGATTTAAAGCTACATTCTAAAAAAAAAAAATTAAAAGTGAAAAACTCTCAGAAAGAGTAGTGTTTTATTTAGTTGTGTGGATAGTCTAAGCAAATTGAAAGCTCTATTTATTACACAAAGAGAGAGCTTAGCACCACAAGAGATTGTTTAAAAAGAGCTTCATTTCCTACTTTAATTCTGCACTCATAGAGCATTTGGAGTTTTATTAATTTTAAAGAGAACTGACTTCCCTTTTAGAAATCATAAGGGATATATTATTTTCCTATATATTGTTACAGTAGATAGTATTAACAACATAGGTAGTTATAGCTATTAGTGTTATAACATTCCATACATGGTGGTAAATAAATACAGAAATAGCCTAAGATTCTTCTAAACTAGGCTGTACCATAGTATAAGCCACTCTTTTCTATAGCCATTTCCCTTGTTTAATTTTTTAAATAATTACTTTATTAGCTTTTTTGTTTTGTTTTTAATAAATTTTATTTTTAAAGCAGTTTTAGGTTCACAGCAATATTGAGCAGTATATGCATGTTTCTCATATATTATCTTGCTCCCATACATACGTAGCCTTTCAAATTATCAGCACCCCTCACTAAGTTGGTACATTTGTTACCAAGGATGAACGTACTTAATATATCATTATCTCCCAAAATCTATAGTTTACATTAGAGAGTGTTCTTGGTGTTGTATATTCTACAGGTTTGGATAAATGTTTGGTGACATTTTGTTGGGTACGAGCACAATTCAACCCATGACATCTACATATACTAATAAGAGACATGCTAGGAATTGAACCTATGTGTTCACACTCCAGATCCAATGCTGTGTCTTTATTTCCAGGCTTCTGGAAATCCATTTATGGCAAAAAAAATCTTTATGGCAAAATAAATCAAGATATTTTAAATTGTGGAGTTTCTGTTGCCAGTAACTGTGCTAGATGCTGGAAGTAAACTGATGAACAGGAAATACATTGTCCCTGACTTCGTCAAGCCAACTCCATAGGCACTGATACTCCAGCGTGAGAAACTGTAAGACAGACAAATACAATGAGTATATGATAATACAGGAACATATAGAAGAGACATATCCATATAGAGACATATCTAACATACAGAAGATATCCAGATTTAGGGTATCAGGTAAAGCTTTATGGAACATCTGATTCCTAACATGGGGAGCTAAAAAATATTCACATGAAGGGCAACAGAGCCAACCTGTTCAATGGAATTAATTACATGGTATATTCTTGCAAATGAAAGAAGTTCAGTGTATTCAAACTAAAAATGAGAATGGAAAAGAGGCTATGGAGAAAAACTAAGGTCTGGTCATGCATGCCATGATAACTATTTAAATTTTATCCTGAAAGATATGAGAAACTCTTGAGTGGTAGAAATACATAAGTAAATTTTTACTTTTAGACAGTGATGTAGCTGCATGGTGAAGCACAGACTGGGAATTGAGGCTGAGGAGAAAGACTGGAAGTTTGTACAGTTTCTATGGAGTAGATGATTATGGGGAAGGTATTGATATTGAAAATGAAAAGAATCAGACAAATCAAGGAAATGTTTAGTATGTAAAAAACAAAAAATTTCTAATTGACTAAATAGGGAAAAATGAACAAACACACTTCAAGTTCAAGTGATTATAATCTTTTGATTTAGACTTTCTTTGAAATTTGAACAAAATCTGTATTTAATTTTTTTTACAATATAACATTTCTTTATATTATCAGAGCCTATTATACAGTGAAGTCAGTCAGAGGAAAAACAAATATTATATATTAATGCATATATATGGAATCTAGAAAGATGGTATTGGACCTATTTGTAGGGAAGGAATGAAGATGCAGATATAGAGAACAGAGCTGTGGCCATGGGTGGGAGGGGGAGAAGGAGATGGGATGAATGGAGAGAGTAGCATAGAAGCATACACACTAAAGGGACGACAGAGTATGACATGGCTGGATGGCATCACCAACTCAATGGACATGGGTTTGAACGGGCTCTGGGAGTTGGTGATGGACAGGGAGGTCTGGTGTGCTGCAGTCCTTGGGGTCACAAAGAGTCGGACACAACTGAGCGACTGAACTGAACTAAACATACGTAAGATAGCCAGTGAGAATTTGCTATGTGATTCAGGGAGCTCAAACAAGTACTCTGCAATAACCTAGAGGGGTGGGGTAGGGTAGGAGGTGGCAGGCAGGTTCAAGAGGGAGGGGACATATGTATGCCTGTCCCCTGTGGATGATTCATGCTGATTGATGTATGGAGGAAACTAAAACAATGTTGTATAGCAATTATCCTTTAATTAAAAATAAATATTTTTTAAAGTTAAAAAAAATAGAAATCTAGCATTCTATTCACACTAAGTCAAACATGTGGAATCAAAATACAATACATTTTTTAGCTAGGCAAGAATTCATAAATTTTCTAATATATATATATATATTATACATACTATATATATATATATATATATATACACAAATGTTTTTCTACTATACTTCATAAAAAGCTTGGGAAAGAACAACAAAAATAGACAGATATTGGAAAACATAAACTGCATGAAATGGGAGCACTGAATATGAAATAGATAAAGTGAAACTAGATAAAAGTAAAAGACCATCACGTAGTCCAGTTGTTTTTAAACATCACTGCTCATTAGAAACGCATCTGGAGCTTTGGAGGAAAAAAACAATACCTGGGCTTTTGTATTTTTCAAAAAGGTCTAAGATAATTCTGTATGCATCTGGATTTTAAAAAGTGATTACAGGTTTCTCCATTAAATGGTAGTTTTGGTGATATAGAATTCTATTATTTTCTGTTGACCAATTACGATACAATGGTATTAAGCAAATAATAGTTACATAATCACTACAGTAAAAGATTTTTTATAAGTTCTCTCAATCAATAGCCAGACAAAAGATAATTATAATTGCAAGCCATAATGGAAACACGATTAACCTAACAACATAAAATAATTATGTACAATTTGGAGGGATTAAGCAGAGTGATTTGGTAAGTGGAAGTACATACACGCACATGTTTTCATCTACCCAGCCATTCTATGTCTTTTGATTGGTGCATTTAATCCATTTATATTTAAGATAATTATTGATATATTTGATCCTATTACCATGTTCTTAATTGTTTTGGGTTTATTTTGTGTAAGTCTTTTCCTTCCCTTGTGTTTCCTGCCTAGAGAAGTTCCTTTATCATGTGTTGTAAAGCTGTTTTGGTGGTGCTGAATTCTCTTAATTTCTGCTTGTCTGGAAAACTTTTGACTTCTCCATCAAATCTGAAAGATAGTCTTGCTGGGTAGAGTATTCTTGGCTGTAGATTCTTCCCTTTCATCACTTTATCGTGCCATTCCTTTCTGGCTTGTGGAGGTTCTGTTGAGAAATCAGCTTACCGCCTTACAGGAGTTCTCTTGTATGTTATTGGTCATTTCTTCCTTGTTGTGTTTAATATTTTATCTCTTGTCTTTAATTTTTTTCAGTTTCATTACTCTGTATTCAAAGTGTTCTTCCTTGGGTTTAACTACCTAGGACTCTGCACTTCCTGGACTTGGTTGAATATTTGCTTTTCCATGTTAGCGAGTTTTCAGCTATTATCTCTTCAAATATATTTCCTTTCTCTATTCTCCTTCTGGGACCCCTATAATTTGAATATTGGTTTAATGTTGTTCCAGAGGTCTCTTGGGCAGTCTTCATTTTAAAAATTCTTCATTCTGTATTGTGTTCTGTAGCAGTGATTTCTACCCTTCTGTCCGTCAGGTCATTCATCCATTCTGCCTCAGTTATTCTGCTATTGCTTTCTTCTAGTGTAGTGTTCACCTGTTTCTTTGTTCTTTAGTTCTGTTAGGTCTTTGGTAAACATTTCTTGTATCTTTTCCATTCTGTTTCTGAGATCATGGATAAGCTTCACTTATCATTATTCTGAATTCTTTTTCTGAAAGATGGCCTATATCTCCACTTCATTTGTTTTTCTGGGGTTTTATCTTGTCCCTTCATCTGGAACATCACTCTCTGCTTTTTCATTCTGATTAACATTCTGTAATGTGGTTTCTGTTCTATCCATTGTGAAATTGTGCTTCTTCTTGCTTCTTTTGTCTGCCCTCTGGATGAGACTAAGAGGCTTGTGTAAGCTTACTGATGGGAGAGACTGGCAGTGGGAAAAACTGAGTTTTGCTCTGGTGGGCAGGGCCACGCTCCTTAAACTTTAATCCAATTATCCACTGATGGGTGAGGTTATTGTTAATTAGTCCCTGTTAATTATTTGGCCTGAGGTGACCCAACTCTGGGGTCTACTTGGGTTCAATGGCAGGGTTAATGGTAACATCCAAGAGGGCTTATGCCAAGGAGCACCTTCCAGGACTGCTGCTGCCAGTGCCCTGGTCCCAGTGGCAAGCCACTGCCAACCCACATCTCTACATGAGACCCTCCAGCACTGGCAGGTAGTCTCCTAGTTCAGTCTCCTGTGGGGTCACTGCTCCTTTCCCCTGGGTCTTGGTGCTCACAGGATTCTGTTTGTGCCCTCCAAGAATGGAATCTGCTTCCCCTAGTCCTATGGAAGTCCTGAAATCAAATCCCATTGGCCTTCAAAGGCAGATTCCCTGGGGATTCCCAGTCCCTTGCTGGATCTCCAAGCTTGGACGCATGATGTGAGACTTAGAACTTTTACAACAGTGAGAGAATCTCTTCGGTATTATACTTCTCCAGACTGCTCATTGCTCACCCGGTGTGTATGAGATTTGATTTATCATGTTTATGCACCTCCTATGATCTTGCTAAGGCTTATTCTTTGTCTTTGGACACGGGGTATGTTTTCTTTGGTAGGTTCAAGTGTCCTCCTGTTGATTGTTTTCTCAACAGCTAGTTGCAATTTTGGTATTCTCACAGGAGGAGATGATATTAACTTTTTAATAGCATATGACTATTTCTGCTTTATTGACTATGTCAAAGTCTTTGACTGTGTGGATCACAATAAACTGTGGAAAATTATCAAAGATATGGGTCTACCAGACCACCTGACCTGCCTCTTGAGAAACCTGTATGCAAGTCAGGAAGCAACAGTTAGAACTGGACATGGAATAACAGACTGGTTCCAAATAGGAAAAGGAGTACGTCAAGGCTATATGTTGTCACCCTGCTTATTTAACTTCTATGCAGAGTACATCATGAGAAACGCTGGGCTGGAAGGAGCACAAACTGGAATCAAGATTGCTGGGAGAAATATCAATAACCTTATATATTCAGATGACACCACACTTATGGCCAAAAGTGAAGAGGAACTAAAAAGCCTCTTTATGAAAGTGAAAGAGGAGAGTGAAAAAGTTGGCTTAAAGCTCAACATTCAGAAAACGAAGATCATGGCATCTGGTCCCATCACTTCATGGGAAATAGATGGAGAAACAGTGGAAACAGTGTCAGACTTTATTTTCTGGGGCTCCAAAATCACTGCAGATGGTGATTGCAGTAATGAAATTAAAAAACGCTTACTCCTTGGAAGGAAAGTTATGACCAAGCTAGATAGCGTATTACAAAGCAGAGATATCACTTTGCCAACAAAGGTCCATCTAGTCAAGGCTGTGGTTTTTCCAGTGGTCATGTATGGATGTGAGAGTTGGACTGTGAAGAAAGCTGAGCACCAAAGAATTGATGCTTTGAACTGTGTTGCCGGAGAAGACTCTTGAGAGTCCCTTGGACTGCAAGGAGATCCAACCAGTCCATCCAAAGGAGATCAGTCCTGGGTGTTCATTGGAAGGACTGATGCTGAGGCTGAAACTCCAATACTTTGGCCACCTCATGTGAAGAGTTGACTCATTGGAAAAGACCTTGATGCTGGGAGGGATTGGGAGCAGGAGGAGAAGGGGATGACAGAGGATGAGATGGCTGGATGGCATCACCGACTCGATGCACATGAGTTTGGGTGAACTCTGGGAGTTGGTGATGGACAGGGAGGCCTGGTGTGCTGTGATTCATGGGGTCACAGAGTTGGACACGACTGAGCAACTGAACTGAACTGAATTTTATTTGTTTCTTTATAGGAATTGATAAATGCATATTTAAAGTTGTGTTTTTTAGAAACAATAGATGGAAAGAATTAGATCCACCTTGCCTGCCATGGTGAAATAGCAATCTTTTTTTTTTTTTTCCATTTTCTTTTCTTTGTACTGCAAAGTATAGGAACAAAGGAAAAACCCTCTATTTTAACTGGTCATATTATTCAATATACTGCATATTATCTTCAGATATAGCTACGAGCCATTATTTTTAAACCATGTCTGCTAATATTGTCATTTTATTTACCTAGATAATACAATACAGTTTACAATGAATTTTTCATAGGGAGACATTTTTAAGAACCAGTATATCCTTTATTTGTAATATTTGTCTATTTCCTAATATAATTGGATTATATATTTTCTATTACTAGCAAATGGTCTTTAGAAATATAGGTAAATTAAAGTGCCCAATTGGTTTTTCCATTAGTATTCATTATTTTATATAGTATTACATATCCTTTTAATTTTCCTTCTTCAACTAAATGTATTCTTTAATCTTTCATCATAAAGAGTACCTCATTTTCCTTGTAGGTGTAACAGTCCTCATTGCTTTCTGGTTCTCTGTTTTTTTCACATAGCCTCTTAAAGATGATATGACTAAGATGACTACTCAAGTACTATAGTTAAGATAAAGAGATATTATTGATTTGTAAATTGAGGTATTATAATATGTGTGTCCTATTTCTGGCCTCTTTTAATATGGTTTAATGCCTCATTCCATTTTTATTGCCTTTAGGTAGTGAACAAATGTCTTCATTGAATTATACAGAGAGATACATAAATCTTATTCCTGAGAAAATTGCATTTAGTTCAAGGCTCATCAATGTGTATGAGTAATCTAAATTTATTTTTCAAATGTGCTTTGCCTTTACATATTTTAAATGGATTTTACCAACCTTTGTGCTTCTTAATTACCTTATATTGTTAGGTGTTTTTGGAATTCAACCAGTTTCCCTAATCTCAAGAAAATTAAAATAAGTTTTTTCTGCAAATTTTAAAACTTCATCTTCTTTTCCAGATCATTAACAAAAGTATTGACAAGAAGACACAGTTCTGGATCCTAGACTAACCCTGCTAATTAACCTCTTTGCTTCTTAAGGATTTGGAACTTATTTCCACTCAATTTCTACCACTTAATTTGTTTTTAATGGCTTAGGGCCATCTCCAGTGGGGTAGAGGGCCCTGAGCAAATCATTTTGCCGTCTCATTGCTTAACATTTTTATTCATATGAAATCATGTGAAAGTTAACATCAAGGGCATCCTTAAAGTATAAAGCTCCTGGGAGCTGTGTATAAAGAAGACTTGTTTTCAGATAGCAAACCCATTTCCAAATCCTCCTCCAGTTTTTTTTTTTTTTTTTTTTTTATGAGTCAGTGCTTCTCAGAGTTTAACATCTAGGAGAAGATGTTAAAAATGTGGATTCCTTTGCCTCCCTTTGGATCTGTTGAATCAGAATGTAGCATGGTTTGGTTGACTCATTTTACCCTTTTAAATGTCAGGTGAGTGTAATCTCCTTGGTTCTGTCTCGTCTCAACAAAAATTTGAAGCAACAGACATTAAAGCCCTAGGTGCGTCACAGCTCTTAGACAGACCATGTTATAGCTCTCGAGTCTGGAACAGACCATGTTATAGCTCTTAGATCAGTGTTACAGCTCCATGTTACAGCTCAGTTTTATTTAGAAAATAGCAGGAAAATACATCTTCAAGGTGTGAAGGCATACTGACCCAAAGACACGAGGAGGAGAGCGAGCCCCGGCCGTTTGGCTCCTCGTTTTATATCCTTTTTCCTCCCCCTGGGCCTGCCCTATGTAATTAGGCTAGCCAGGAGTGCTGTTTGTTCTACCTGAGGTCCTCACTCCAGTCCTCAGACCTTCCTTTGACCGACCTTTGTTCTGTTTTCGCGGGCTTTTCCCTTCCTTGTCTTTTAGCCACCGCCATTTTGGACTCCTGTTTCCTATTCTAACTACCTAACATAAGAAACAACCTAGATGAATACTAGTTGCCTATGCTTTGCTTCTTAAAGTCTTGCCCAAGGATTAGAAGAATCAGCATCAGCACTTTATTGGAAATGCAGAATCTCAGACCTGTTCCCAGGCACTGAATCAGAATTTAAGTTTTGAACAGTATTCTTACATGTCATTTGCCTGTTAAAATTCGAGAAGCACTCTGTAGACCACACTTTGAGAAATACTACAGTGTAAAAAAACAATCACATGTCAGTTTTAGTATCAGCTACAGATTTCATTTCCTCCTTAGTCCCCTTCTCTTCTTTAGCATTTACCGCTGTATCTAGATCTAGGCTTTGTAGTATCTATGGTTTGTGTTTTTTCTCTTTTTTTTTTACTGGATAATGAACTATACAATGTACTTAAATGATTCTTGCCTGATAGAACATGTTGTCTAGCATGTTATGTTTAACTTTCCATTATAGATTTTAGGTTTAAGTAGAGATTAGGCATTATGTCTCCTTTATCTTAGTGTGTTAAAAAAAAAAAAAAAAGTATTACTCTTGTTAAAGGTAAGAGTTTATTCAAGAGGGACTGATACAATTGGTTTTTGCAGTAGGGGAGAGAGATTGGGCTCAATTGCAAATGCAATAAGGATATGTGTAGATTTACTGCCAAGGAAAGGATAGGGGTCAGTGGATGGAAAATTACTAGGAGGAAACATCAAGGCTATGGGAATTTTTTCTAAACCAACTCAACAGGATTCTTGTGGAAGGCAGGCCAGAGGGATGAAATATTAAAGATGGTGGATGAGGAATTTGATTAGGTATCTACAGGGATAATATATCTAGAGTAGGGGATCTAACTAAACCGATTCAGTAGGTTTCTTGTCAAAACCAAAGTAAGTAGACAAAAGATTTACTTAGACCTCGAGTTTGGGTAGGGCCTGGTCAAAAAGATAATTCAGATACACATAACTGAAATTTGGTGAAGGAAAGAGTCTTTTCAGGTGTTACATTTGTGTTTTAATGCCTTCAGTATGTTGGGGAATTTTTAAAACCACGTTAATTTTCTTTGATAATATTCTGGCTTCTTAGAAATTTCCTGGTCTGTATTTTTCTTATATTTTTAGAATAGCCAAGTTTAATCTGTACTGTTATAGAAAACTCAGATAAAAAGTATTATCTTTATAATTAGCAAATTTTAAGTTGATTTTATGATTTCACAATATATAAGATTACCTTTTGCTCCTCTGTAAACATAAGCAAGCATTTGTTTTTAATCATATACTAAACATTGTAGGCAGTAAATTCATTAACTGTTTCCACTTATATTTTATAGTTTATTGTCTACCTCAAAAGTACCAATCCAAATGAATATGTAGATCTTGATTTATAACCAGAAGTTTATAGTGCGAGCCTATACATTTAGAAGATTTGCACTGATAGGAAAATTGAGTTGTTAGCAAAACAATTATTTTTTAAACATGAACTTACATTTAATACATACCATAGTTATGCTTATAAATAAAATAAAAAAGATAAAGTGAAGCAGAAGAAGGTATTTGTTATTTACAAGTCACCCTGAGTATTTCTGAGAGTACAGAGTCACTCTGCATTCAGTGGCATTTCATACACATCAGAATGATTTTAAGCAATAATGTGGAGGATGCAGCATCAAGGGAGTTGGTATTTAGCTGAATAGTTTAGCACTGAAAGCCACAAATATAGAGAGGTATATGTAGGTGGAGGGAGAGACTCAAATCTGAGAAATTTTTAGAAGCTATTGGGAAGCATGGAAAGAAGAAGGCATGGAAGCTGGAAATGAAGACTTTTTTGGATAAAAGAGAAGTGTGATTAATTAGCATTAAATTGTTTGCTCAGATATGCAGATGACACCACCCTTATGGCAGAAAGTGAAGAGGAACTAAAAAGCCTCTTGATGAAAGTGAAAGAGGAGAGTGAAAAAGTTGGCTTAAAGCTCAACATTCAGAAAATGAAGATCATGGCATCCGGTCCCATCACTTCATAGCAAATAGATGGAGAAACAATGGAAACAATGTCAGACTTTATTTTTTGGGGCTCCAAAATCACTGCAGATGGTGACTGCAGCCATGAAATTAAAAGATGCTTACTCCTTGGAAGGAAAGTTATGACCAACCTAGATAGCATATTCAAAAGCAGAGACATTACTTTGCCAACAAAGGTCTGTCTAGTCAAGGCTATGGTTTTTCCAGTGGTCATGTATGGATGTGAGAGTTGGACTGTGAAGAAAGCTGAGCACCAAAGAATTGATGCTTTTGAACTGTGTTGCTGGAGAAGACTCTTGAGAGTCCCTTGGACTGCAAGGAGATCCAACCAGTCCATTCTGAAGGAGATCAGCCCTGGGATTTCTTTGGAAGGAATGATGCTAAAGCTGAAACTCCAGTACTTTGGCCACCTCATGCGAAGAGTTGACTCCTTGGAAAAGACTCTGATGCTGGGAGGGATTGTGGGCAGGAGGAAAAGGGGACAACAGAGAATGAGATGGCTGGATGGCATCACCGACTTGATGGACGTGAGTTTGAGTGAACTCCGGGAGTTGGTGATGGACAGGGAGGCCTGGCATGCTGTGATTCATGAGGTCGCAAAGAGTCGGACATGACTTAGTGACTGAACTGAACTGAGGTAATATACCTTCTCTTGCATAACTTTACCAAAATATTCAGTGAAATCTATATTGTTGCCTTGTAATGCTTTGTAGAGAGGATTTATATTTTGGAGCTATGAGGAACTCTTGAGTTCAGTTGCAAGGTATGTTGTTTAGTCACTAGGTCATGTCCGACTCTTTGCAATCCCACAGATTATACCCTACCAGGTTCCTCTGGCTGTGGGATTTCCCAGGCAAGAAGACTGGAGTGGGTTGCCATTTCCGTCTTTAGGGGATCTTCCCTACCCAGGGATTGAACCTGCTTCTCCTGCATTGGCAGGCAGATTCTTTACCACTGAGCCACCTGAGAGGCCTTGTGAGATATGTACTTGTGTGGATGTAGACCTTCCTTAAACAGCCTTTCTTCTGTAAGCTCATGTGAGCTTGTGCTAATATCATTTTTAAAATATGGCTATAAAATTCAATTCTCCTGTAAAGAGAATGCTTTTTATTTTTGTATTGCTACTACTTTGCAAAGTATGCTCCTCTACTTTTGGTAGATTTGTTCTTTTGTTCACTGAATTCAGATTTGAAAGGGAACATGAGGGTCATCAAGTATAACATCTTGCCAAGGTCAGGAACCCTCTCTCCTGACAGCTTGTACTTGTACTATTCTGTTTCACTAAACAGCTCTAACTGCTGAAGGCTGTTTGTATTACACAATTCCCTCCTCACAGCTTTCTTCAATTTTTCTAGTTCTCTACAACAGCTATGTGGCTGAAGTGTTTTCTTTGTGAATGTCCTTTGAATATTTGAAGAGAGCTCTGCTATTTCCATTGTTCTTTTAAAAATATTTAATCCATTTGTCCTTTCTTTCAACCTGTGAATCTTACAATAAAGAACAATAGTCTATAGATATCATCTGAAAAGTCCTACTACTCACTGGTACTGTTATTTGAAGCTGAACTGTATACTTTATGGATATCTCTATAGATTCCATGAACTTTGTTATCACACATTCTGAAATATTGACTTATAATTAATTGGAATTGTGTCTTCATAATGTTTTTATGCATAGAGATTCGTTTTACAACTTATTTTTTGATGACGTATATTTGCTTAGTTAAGTTTGTTTAGAAGCTATTTGATAAATATGTTTAATTTTAAGTTAAACTTTCCATGACTTGTTTGCAGAGTTTCCCTTAGATAAATCAAATTATGACTGGGTGGGTGGTGGGGGGAGCTTTTCAGTTTTTCTCTTTTGGATGTCTTCTTCATTACAATATACCAATGTGTGGCCAGTAGATCTCATATATCAAGGGGATTCCTAATTATGCAAATATTTGAGTCCTATCAAGGACCTATTCATGCCAGCATCTATGTGTTTAATTCTCCAAGTGATTTTTATTAAAATATGATAACGTTTAAAAGACTTTACTTATGATCTCAAGGAGACTGAATCAAGATTCAGTTCAGTTCAGTTCAGTCACTCAGTCGTGTCTGACTCTTTGTGAGCCCGTGAACCGCAGAACGCCAGGCCTCCCTGTCCATCACCAACTCCCGGAGTCCACCCAAACCCATGTCCATCAAGTAGGTGATGCCATCCAACCATCTCATCCTCTGTCATTGCCTTCTCCTCCTGCCCTCAATCTTTCCCAGCATCAGGGTCTTTTCAAATGAGTCAGCTCTTTGTATCAGGTGGCCAAAGTGTTAGAGTTTCAGCTTCAACATCAGTCCTTCCAATGAACACCCAGGACTGATCTCCTTTAGGAATCAAGATTACAGATTATATATTCAATTTATTGTTATAAAATAAAATTATATAAACCTTGTATTCTTGGAACCATAAAGTCAATAGTAACTTTAGTAGTTAATGTATAATTTGATTATCACCTAAATCTTAATAAGCAGGATATTTTCTCTCATTGGTATTTGCCATCTAGTATAGTGACCTAAATAAAAAAGACAAAACTCTAAGGCAAAACAAGGCTTATATAATTACCTGGCATTAATAAATTATACATTTATTAACAATTAGGATTATATGATTGCTAAAAATCCTTTAATCTCTGAGTTATATTACTACATTAAAACTGTATTTTCAGAATTGACAAAGAAGCTCCCTTAGGTAAGAAAACTGACTATATAGACATATATGCCTTTTTCTTTTCACAAATGCATTTTGAAGCTGTAAGCTATTAGTCTTTCTCTTTATTAAGTCAGAAAAATTAATTTACTTCCACATATTTCTCTCAAAAGAAATTTATTCTTTACACACTAAATTTCTTTTCCAGATGGTCATACTTCAAGCAGTATGAGAAAGCTCTAGACCATTGATGTGGGGTTTATTATTATTGATTAATGAAGAGTCTTAATCTGATAACTTGTTTTCCAGAGTGAATTTCAAGGAAATATGTACTCGAGAACCTGTATTTACATGGGCCTCCTAGGAAAAGCAAGGATAGGCACTTATGACTATGTATTAAACACTAGAACTCATGTCCTCAGAAGAGAAGGTGAAAAAGGACACCCTCTATTCTTTTCAGGAATGTTCAGTGAGCAAACCATTTATATTAAGCTTGAAGACGTTTAAAATATTTGGGCACCATGATAGGAAATATTCAGATCATCAGCAGGGAGAGAAGCCCTTGGGTGTACCTTTTGATTTAGCCTCAGTGCTATGCCATTCCATGTTCTCTGTGTTCCTCCTAAAATGAGAAGCCCTAAGCAAAGTGAAAGCGGCAGCCGTGTCGACTCTTTGAGACCCCATGGACTATACAGTCCATGGAATTTTCCAGGCGAAGAATTGGAGTGGGTAGTTGCTCTCTTCTCTAGGGGATCTTCCCAAGCCAGGGATGGAACCCAGGTCTCCCGCATTGCAGGTGGATTCTTTACCAGCTGAGCCACAAGGGAAGCCATACGTTAGAATAATATTCAATCTTCTCAACGTTTCTTTCCAGACTCTACACAATCTGGCTCTTACCTACTTTTAAATTATTCTCTTCCTTATTTACTATATTTCAGCTACAGTGATTTCCAGATGATTTTCTTTTAGCTGTTATTTCTTACCATGGGCTCATCCCAGAAGCTTTGCAGCCTGATTCCTTCATGTCTTTTTTCTCTTTTTTAACTTCCTCCCTTTTTCTTTTTTCCCTACAGTTATGGAGCTATAACTGACATAAAATACTGTGTAAATGTAAAGTGTACAATGTATTGATTTGATATATTTTATATATTGCAAAATTATTACCCCCATAACATAAGCTAACACCTCTATCACACAACATAATTATCATTTCTTTTTTGTAGTTAAGAATATTTAAGATCTACTTTCTTAGCAACTGTCAATTATATAATACATAATTGTTAACTATAATCACTGTATTGTACATTAGATCACCAGAACTTATTCAGTTTGTAACTGGATTTGACCCAAATCTCTGCATAGTCCCACCCCACCCCACCCCAGTCTCTAGTGACCATGATTCTATCTGTTTCTGTGAATTCAGCTTTTTTTTAGATTCCACATATAATTCTGTTGTTACCAAGTCCAAGCTTATACTGATTGTTGCACAACTGGTTAACAAATCAAGAGACAAGTTGTTGGGACAAGGAACAGTAACTTTATTCAGAAAACCAGCAGACCAAGAACATGGTAGACTAGTGTCCCAAAGAACCATCTTCCCTGGGTTTGGGTGGTAGTTTCTTTCATAGAACAAAGATGGAGAAATGAGGAGATAAACTTAAAAGGCAGTAAGTTGCTGCACATATTTCCTAGTTCTGGCCAGACTCTGGGGAGGGGGGTGTTAATTTCTTCTTTGCTGGAGTTGACCATGTGGGCTTGGTCAAGATGTTTCCTATGAGCTAAACAAAGGACTTTAGTATACTCGGGCAAAGTAAAATAAACAGATCCAATATGCCAAATTTGTTCTTCTCTCTTACAATATCATCTTTCTTTATCCAACTTATTTCACTTAGTAGAAGGTTGTCAGGGCTAATCCATATACAAACAGCAAGATGTCCTCCTTTCCATGGCTAAATAATATTCCATCATCATTATATAATTACAACAGTTTAGGCACATACACACACAACACATACATACCAAATTTTCTTTATCCATTTATGCATTGATAAACACACTTAGGTTTTCTCCATATTTTGGCTACTATGAATAATGCTAAAATGGAGTATAGATTTCTCTTCCAGAAAATAATTTTCTTTACTTTGTATATTTACCCAGAAGTCAGATTGTTGGATCACATGGTAGTTCTGTTTTTAATTTTCTGAGGATCTTCCATACAGTTTCCCACAGGGGCTGTACCAATTTACTATCTGCCAACAGTGCACAAGGGGTCCCTCTTCTCACAATCCTCATTAGTACTTTTTATCTCTTCTCTTTTGATAATAGCCATTCTAACAGAAGAAGAAGGATTTCTCACTGTGGTTTTTATTTGAATTTCCTAATGGTCAGTGATGTTGAGAGGCTTTTCATGTATATACTTGTTAGTCATTAGTTTATCTTCTTGAGAAAATATCTATTCAGCTCCTTTGCCAATTTTTAAACTGGATTAGTTTTTGGTTTTCTTTTTTCTATTTACTTCTATGAGTTTTTTATAAGATATGATTTGCAAATATTTTCTCCCATTCTTTAAATTGTCTTTTCATTTTGTTGATGGTTTTCTTTGCTGTGGAGAAGCTTTTTAGTTTAATGTAGTCCCACTTGTTTCTTTTTGCTTTTCTTGTCATTGCTTTTGGTGTCAAAGTAAAAAAATATATATAGTCCAATGTCAAGGAATATGCCTTCTATGTTTTCTTCTAGGTGTTTTATGGTTTTAACTCTTACATTCAAGTGTTTGAGTCTTTAATCCATTGTAAGTTGAATTTTATGGATGGTGTGAGAAAAGGATCCAGTTTTTGTCTTTTTCATGTGGCTGTCCCAATTCTCCCAGCAACATTTATTGAAGAAAATGTCCTATTTCCATTGTGTATTCTTGGCTCTTTTGTCCTACACTAATTGACTATATATACATGAATTTACATCTGGTCTCTCCATTGTGTTCCATTGGTCTGTGTCTTGTTTTTATGCCAATATTATATGTTCTGATTATTATAGCTTTGTAATATGGTTTGAAACCAAAAAGGGTGAAGCTTCTAGCTTTGTTCTTCTTTTTCAAGAAGCTTTTGAAAGTTCTAGCTTTTTTTCTTCTTTTTGGCTGTCCTGGGTCTTTTGTTGTTCCATGCAAAAGGATCTGGATATTTGTTTCTTAGGTTAAGAAAGATTCTTGTCATTATTTCTTCTAGTTCCCTCACCCATTTTCTCTCTTTAATGGTATCCCTATAGTGCATATTATTATGGTAGTCCATAAATTCTGTTAAAGCCATCATCACCATTTTCATTCTTTTTTATTTTTGTTCTTCTGATTGAATTAATTCTGCTGCTATGTCCTTGAGTTTGCTGATTGCTTCTTTGACTTCATCTAGTCAACTGTTCAATTTCTCTATTGAATTTGTAAGTTCAGTTATTATCCTCTTCAGCTCTGTTATTTCTGTTTAGTACTTTTAAGTACTTTGTTCATCTGACCTCAGTGAGCATCTCTTATGACCATTATTTTGACTCTATATGAGTCTTCATTTCATTTTGATCTACTTCTATAGTTTCATCTTGTTATTTTGTTTGGAACATATTTCTGTGTTGCTTCATTTTCCATGATTCTTTGTGTTGGTTTATGTGCATTATGTCAGAGAAGGCAATGGTACCCCACTCCAGTACTCTTGCCTGGAAAATCCCATGGATGGAGGAGCCTGGTAGGCTGCAGTCCATGGGGTCGCGAAGAGTCGGACACAAATGAGTGACTTCCCTTTCACTTTTAACTTTCATGCATTGAAGGAAATGGCAACCCACTCCAGTGTTCTTGCCTGGAGAATCCCAGGGATGGGGGAGCCTGGTGGGCTGCTGTCTATGGGGTCGCACAGAGTCGGACACGACTGAAGCGACTTAGCAGCAGCAGCAGCAGCAGCAGCAGCAGCAGCAGCAGCGTGTGCATTAGGTAAAACAGCCACCTCTCCTGGGCCTGACAGAGTGGTCTCATGTAGGAGATGAATGAACCTTGTCAGCTAGCCCAACCCATGCTCCTGATTGTTTCTTAAATCTTTATGATGTCCAGTCCTCTTCCTTTGCTCTTAGTGACTCCAACTAATTTGAGGGTGTGCCAAGATCCATCAATGTCCCAAAAGAAAGGATCACAGTCAGCATGTATATTCAGCCTGAGTAGAACTGGATCCCAGGCAATACTGGGAAATGTATGGTTAAGTCACTCCTGGGGGTGGGGTGTGACTTTTTGCCATCTCCCACTGTACTGGGCAGGCTTCCTTCGTAGCTGATTTGGTAAAGAACCTGCCTGCAGTGCAGGAGACCCAGGTTTGTTCCCTGGGTCAGGAAGATTCCCTGAAGAAGGAAATGGCAACCCACTCCCGGATTCTTGCCTGGGAAATTCCATGGACATAGGAGTCTGGTGGGCTATAGTCCATGAGGTTGCAAGAGTCAGACATGGCTTAGCAACTAAAGAGAGAGAGAGACTGTACTGGGCTCAGGTGTGTAACTTTTTTTTTTTTTGGGGGGGGGGGTACTCCTAAGCCCATTAAGGACTCTTTTGTTTGCTACAGTCCCGTGGGAATCCATTTAGAGCCAGACAATCTGGGGACCTGTCCCTTGGGTAGCAGCTGCTAAAGCTGGGGTGCAGAACTGTGTACAAGCTCTTTTCCAGGGGAATTACTTGTGAATTGGAGTAGGCAGGAGAGAAAGGGTGAGAGAGGTGTCCACTGGCTTCCCTGTTCTCAGCTGAGGTTCATAGCCAGCCTAGTGATGTATGCTAAATTAGAAGCCTGACTTTTAGACCACAGCCTTTAAAGTATACAAATAGTCCCCATTTAGGGAAAGACTAGGAGGATGGGCAATTTTTGCCACTGTCTCTGCACTGAGCCTTCAGTTGATAGCTGCAGATTATGCTTGATCCTGTTCATTACCTCTTTATTTGCTGTGGTCTTGTGGGTCTCATGGCCTCAAGCTCCATTGGCTTTCCCAGGTAAATGTCTTGAGGGCCTGCCCTTATTTGAGTCTTTAAAGTTGATGTGCTAGATATAGTGTACAAACTCTTTGCTTTACAGGGAGAAGCTGGGAGTTTTCTCTTAATTTTATAGTGCTATGCTGGCAATAAGGTTTATAGGGAGAGCACGTCTCAGATTTTCCTACCCACTTCATTGTGAATGTTTTCTCATTTGCCAATGTGTAAGAGCTGCTCAGTTGATTTCTGGGTTTCTTTTAGAGGGAACTGCTCCATGTGTGTTATTTATTTGGTGTGTCCATGGGAGGAGGGAGGTTCAGGAGCCTTCTGTCTCACTTTGATTAAAGACTGCCTCCTTTCATGTCTTTAGTGTCTCTGGTGAACTATGAATTCCTCAGAGAAACTTTCCCTTTGAATTCAATCTCAGATAGCTTCTGTTGTGTCACCCTATAATGTTTTATTCATGGTATTGATTACTCTCTGTAATAGTGTCTGTTTTATTTTTAAAATTTTTTATTGTGATAAGTCATATAAAACATACTATTTTAACATATTGTACAGTTCAGTGGCACCAAGTACATTCACATCATTGTACAATTCTCACCACCATCCATCTCCCAAATTTTTCACTTTCCTAAAATGAAACTCTATCCCCATTAAATACTAAGTTTTTATTCCTTCCTCCAGTAGTACTTAAGATTTAAGAACAAGTGTATATAATATATACATATGACTTATACATATTATAAATATACAGGTATTGCTTATTATTATAATTTATAAGGTATAGTTCAGTGAACTCACTTTATCCAAGAGTTTGGATTTTACATATAGAATATTCTACATGTTTAAATATAGAAATATCTCTGATTAAAATTAGCCTTTTTTGTTAAATAGTTACTTTATATATATATGTTCTGTATAAAGACAAGTCTTTAATTTGAAAGTCAGCTTGCTGCTTCACTTACCTTTTGAGCTACTGAAGTTGAATTCTTGGAAAGGAAAGATGTGAACACAGGCCTCTACTGAAGAAGAACAAAAATGTTGTCAGTATGAAGAATCAGTCTGTGATCTGGGAATGTTAGCTTGCTTCAGCTTAGAAATCCAGTGATTGACTGTACCAAATCTTTCCAGATTGAAACTCAGAGATGGAGACAATCTGATCCTTACTAGGAAGATCTCAGTAGATAATGCTCCAAAAGATAGGGTTGCTGTTTGATGAAGTGCATGTTAATCTGTCCATTAAAAAATAAAATAATGGACTAGCTTCTTAGAATCCCATTAGAATAAGATACTTAGGAAAAGAACATTGTTCTTTTGTGTTTCAACAAAAGAATGAGAATCAAGGCATTATTAGTACAAACAGAAGGCAATAATAAAGGAGATAGAATATGGAGCTTCCTGTAAGTTGAGAAGAATCACACCAATATAATATCAAACGTGTCTTGCTCATTAAAGAAATTTTGAAATATTGACTCAAGAAAATCAGAATAGCACTGGAAAATCTCAAATTTGTTTACTCTGTGTTATAGAGATAACACTCTATGCGTGCTTAGTTGCTCAGCCCTGTCTGACTCTCTGCGACCCCATGGACTGTAGCCCGCCAGGCTCCTCTGTCTATGGGGATTCTCCAGGCTAGAATACTAGAGTGGGTTGCCATTTCCTAAAGTTGGGAATACCAACCAAAAAAATAAAAAAAAAACAAGTCTGGTACAACTGCAGTGATAAATTTAGGGATTTGTTGAAATAGTGCTATTAGAAAAAGATAATGGTATAATTGGCATATTAAATAGTTGTTAGCCATATTTATTTTAATTTCCTTTCTTCTATATTTTGATAGCTTTTAAATTATAAAATAAACAGAGCTTTTACACATTTTGTTGTAGTTCAGCTTCTCTGCTATATACCTGGAGTCTCCATTGTCTATTTCTGCAACAATAACTGATTAATCTGGTCATTCAAGAAGTTTTCCTAGTGCTCTGAACCCAAGTCTGAATCCCTGTTTAGGGACCAAGATGTTTTATATAAGTTTTAACTATGTACTCAGTATTGTGATCGTTTTAATAGTATATGTCTCCCTCACTTCACTGTACATTTCATGCTTCTGGGTCTGCATCTCTTTTTATCATTGCATTGCCAATACCCCATTCAGTGACTACATGCTGAGCGAATGACTATAATTTGTTGTTGGGTAAAATAGAATTACCTCAACCTAGAGAAGATGCACTTACTGACCAATATTTTTTTTCCTCTGATGTTAGACAATGTTTCCCCAACCTCTCCAATTTTACAATGGAATCTGGTGGAAAGTCAAACAACTGCATAGTAACTATATGGTTACCTAATACTATACATTTTGTCTGATAAATAATCATACCTTTTAAGACTATCAAGTCTAACAAACAATTTTTGACTATCCATTTACCTTTTACTATTACTAATTTGCTAATAAACACAAATAATAAGAGGACTCATGACTGGTTTTTATTGAGCATCTATCATATGCTCTCCAGGCCTGTATATAATAGCTGTTACTTAATCTTTATAAATATGCTGGGAATACTTAATTTTGTAAGTATGGCCTCTTCTGATAGATGTTGAAAGTGAGACTAAGTGTTTAAAACCTGTATCCAACTGATAGGAAACAGAGGCTATAATACAATCCAAATCTATCTTGCATCAAAACTTCTGCATACTCTTTAATTAAGTTTTTGAATACTGAACTAAATTTTTCTTCTGAAAACTTCATGTTATGTATCTAAAACCATAAAATAGTAGAAAAATGTCAAATACTATGTGCTATTTATACAGTGGATAAACATGTTTTGTATTACATTAAACTTGTAACATTAAAGCAGCATGACATTTTTAATTGTTCAACTAGCTGGCTTCTTTAAGGAGCTACTTCACTGTAGTGGAGGAAACTTTTCATTCACATGTGACAAGCATCTTGGTAGTACAACGGTATATGATATTGCAAGAAATTAAAATTGTAATATCATAGCTGGAAAGACTTATAAGCGATTATGCCTTCCAGACATCTGTTTTGAGTCATAAGATTGTTCAAATTATTTAGTGTAGATGGTCAACAATTGTTTTTAAACTTAAAACCCCTCCAGGCCATACCAGTGTTTTATTTATTCTTCAGCTGTCCAACCAAAACTTCTGCTGGTCTAATTTACACTTTCCATTGTTTATCTGTAGGACAGCTCACCAGCATGTATGTGTGTGTGTATAAATCAGCTCTCTTCTCTGAGCTAAAAATATTACTTAAGGCTATACAAAGTTTTCATATCACCTGCAGGGTGTTTGTCAGGTTTCTCTAGTAAAACTTGTGTTATTATAAATGATTTAATTCTCACTAGTAACCCCTAAAGTAAGTATATATTAATAACTTGTATGGTAACATATTGAATTTAAATAGCTAAATGAATATTAATTGCATAGTGGAAAAATTAATTCCAACAAATTTTACTATACAGTGTTTGATTTTCCACCAGAGTCCATTGTAAACTGGAAGTAGGGAAATTTTTAACTACTTGAAATTATAAAAGCTTGAAAACCTACTAAAAAGCCCCTAAATTATATACAAGAAGCCTAGTAAAGTTTATGTAAAAGCAGCAGAGTTTTATTTTTATTCTTCAATAGAAGAAAAAACATGAAAATATAGAGTACTAGCAATTCTATTAATATTCTTTTTCTATTTTAGTTGTAGCATCAAATTACTATATTAAAAAACAGTCCAATGTATCAAAATAAATATTTGTGTAAACAGTATTCAGTTAATTAGATATCTGTGATTACTAGGTTTTACTAATAATCTCAGGATGTAGGTTTAAAAAAAATTATATCCTCTGATTACAGGAGATAGAGAAGTTCAGGCTTTCAATTGAAAGTGTAATAACTAACTGGTATTTACTAGTAATCATAGATATTCCATTACAACTAATATTTTATAAAATATACTTGGATTGCATAGTATATTTGTTTCTGACTTTTAAAATGACAAATTAACTTTGGCTGTGTAAAATACTTTTCTTTAAAGTTAATTTAATTCATCCTGTTTTAACTTCAGGATTCTATTCTAACCCACTAATGCATGCATGCTAATATAGTTCAGTTTTTAAATATAATCTTTATTGTAAATTCTTTCTGAACAAATTAGAACTTATGTATGTTGAAGATGAGATTCTAGTTTGATTTTTCAAAAACTCTCCCAAAGATGATGAAATAATAGAAAATAATGGGTCTTTGATTTTGTTGTTAATCCCAGTGTTACCGTCATACATATTTCATGGTGTCCACAGTATATTTCTGAATACTGACTTACTGATGTGTCCATTCTGGATAATGAGCAACAGAGGACCATTGTCATTATGGAAAGGCCAGGAAACAAGGAAAAGAATGTTGGGATTTTTAATGTCCTTCTTTTTAATCTATGAAGTCAGTGTTTGGAGATTATGATTTTCATAGCTTTATCATTTTGTTATGTATTTTTTCTGACTTAGATTTCTAGTTATAAATTTCATTTGATTTTCACTGTCACTATTCTTGTCAATGTTAGCACATTATTATGAAAATATGTGTATCTTCTATCCTATTTACTTCATTCTAGTTCATCTCTTATTCTCAATCTAACTAGGCAAGATTGGTCTTTCAAAATCTAGTGGTTTATACATGTTTCCTCCAATTTAAAGGCCTTCTTTGACTCCCCAATGACCATTTTTTTTTCATGCATCAATTCCATACCTACTTATAGTAGACCCTCTGCATGCAGAACACAAGATCTAGACCCAAGTCCTTGTCCGCTTTTTTATACTTAATTCCTATCTAGTGTGCCATACTCAGCTCATTTTCTTTTCTGTACAAATATTCCACTTTAGCCAACTGTCCTCTACTTGGACACGTACTTGCTACCTGGACATGCCATAATTATTCTATTCCTTTTTACCAGAATATCCTCTCCACTTGTTTAAAAGCTTTACTTTTATTCTCTTTAAGTTCTGCCTGTGTATTGACACATTTAATTTTATAGCATCTCTGTGAGTTAGGTACCACTGATATCCCAGTTTTTCAGATAGCAAATCTGAGGCACAAAAAGGTGAGGTAACTTGCTCAAGGTTACACAGCAAATAACATAGAACTGAGAGTTAAACTCTGACATTCTGACTCAAAAAAATCTGATCTCCCAACTAGTTTATTTTGCAATTTTCCCCCATCCATCCCTCTTTCTTCTCTTTCATCCTTTCTCTACTTCTTGTTATCTTTCCTTCTCTCCCTTTTTCCCCTTTACTCTTCTCTCATTTTTTCAGGAATAAGATGAATTCCTAGCTGTGGAGTATCCCAGCTAGAGATGCAAAGGGATATTTGCTCTAGAGTCATCTTTTCTGAGTGATCATCATCTTCCCGGGATCTTCCTTCTGTGCTGGCATTTGCAGAGGTGTATGCATCTCCATTTGATCCCCCGTTGTTTTTTTTTTTTTTTTGCGACTTCCTTCATTATGTCCAAAATGCTCCTCAGTGTCTCCTGGCTCTGTGTTGTTGTTTTTTTTTTTAATCCTTTCATGATAAGGAGAATTTGGCTGCCCTTCTATACTTTCTTGACATTCCAGGAATCTCCATGGGCTTTTCTACACCAATCTCCTTTCATAGCTCCCTCAATTCCATTTCCTTTTGACATGGAATTCTGGGCAACTTTCTGGACCTTGATACCTCTCAGAGCAAGCTAGGGAAGAGAGCAGCTATATCCTATATTTTAGTTCTGGTTCTAAGCCTCTCATATCTCCATCTTTTCTATGTTTTAATTTCTTGTCTCTGTACTGTCAGCTCTGCAGTTCTTATTATTTTCAGTTTTCCTGTATTAAGACTGAATTACTATTTTTATTTGTTTGCTGATTTTAATATTTTGAAAGGCAGGGACTTGATGTTTATTTTTGGTTTCACTGTCCCGTAAGGCACCAAGTTTCAGCAAGTAGCTAGGCCATTCATCAGGACAAGGAAAGGGGAAGGATGAAAACAAATTCTATTACAAGATTTTAATGTAATTTCCTCACATTAGCATCAGATTGGAGGTAAAGAAAATGTTGATATGAATGAACTGATAGCTAGATTGATGAAAATTTTGTTTTAATGAGATAAATAAAAGGAAGGCGTTTAATGTTTTAGATGGAAGTAACCTAACAGGAAGGTTGTATGGAGGAATTTTGTTGTTTTGTGCTGCTGTGCTAGATATGATAAAATAAAAGAGGGAGACAACAGAAGGCAGATTAAGTACTTTCCTGCCTATAGCCAATTATTTCCTCCTGAGTGTGCCATATCTACTAGTTTACATTAATGCTTTTGTTTTTCCTGGAAGACTAGTGTCTACCTTCCCACAAAAGGTGAAATAATTTTTGACAATTCCATTTTCACCATATTAGGTGCTCTTTAAATGTATATTCATTTAATAAACTACCAATAGCTCAAATGTTTTAGTATGTGAATGTGTTATCATAACTTTTAACTTTATTTTATAAAAAGAAAATGAATACTTAAGTGTACCTGCCATCATTTCTAAGTGACTGTCTCTTTGTTTCCTCTGACGGGGTTCTCAAGCAGATAGTTCTTATCTCTGTTTTTATAGTTTCTTAATTATTCACTGTCATTTTGAAATGAATGCTCCAGGAATATCTGAGTATTTCCATACTCTTTGTCACCTTGCTTAACTTTGCATATCTCATAGGTCTTGATAATTATTGTAACAGAACTTAAAAGAAGTTATGTCAGCCGAAACATACCATTAGTGCATTAATGTGTCAAAACAGCAGTGAATGACACAGCTCTCGGCAGTCTTAAAAGCTCCTAATGGCAGGCCGACTCTAAGGAATTGATTTGTAAGCAATACGAAGGCTATAAAACTTTCTCCCTGATATATAGTTCAGAAAGCCTTGTTCTATTAGTCACCTTATTTTTAGTAAATGAGTAATAACTCTTTGAATAAGAGAACAATCTATAAAGACAATACAGTTGATGTGCTTTATGTTAAAGTAGCAACAGAAAACTTCAAACAGCAAAACTAACAAGGTAGAAGCATGTTAAAATTAATTCAGTTGTTAACATTTAAACTGCAATTTAATCACAGGTCGAATATTATAAGTTATTGTTTTGTGGCTAATAAAAATGGATGTGGTAATGTGGTTTGTCAGACTAATAGCTTTTTGACACCTAGAAGAAATTGAAGACGAAAGGATTTGAAATGTAAAATACACTTCATAAATAAAAATTTATGAGAAATAATGTAATAAATATAAATATAGTTATATATTGGTTTTTAAAACTGGAAAAGTATATTTTAAAACTAAGGGTATACAAAATTCTAAGGCTAATACACTTTATGACCTAATACACTTTATGCTGTGTTTTAGTTTAAAATGTGCTTTTATTGTTTTTCCACATAGCAATCAGAGATTCTTATAACACTATATTGTTGTTTGGTCTAAGCCTGTCTCTCTCTTGGGGGGGCTCCCTTAGAACAGGGGCCATCCCTATCTTGCTAATCATTGTGGCTTCCAGGACTAAGCCCAATATATAACACAAACTGGGAACCCAGTTAGTACTTGATATGAAAAAAATATGTTCTCCCTCAAGGGCCAAACCATATTATTTTAATTAAAAAAAAAAAAAACTGGCTTGTAAGTAACATAAGAATGGCAAAAAGGATAATTCAAGTGAGATATATCTCAGATTTCTTAAAACTTGCTCCATATGGATAGTTGTTGACGGAAAAAACAGTGTAGTATATAGTACAATTGACATTCAGATTTGCATATAAAACAGATGAGTTCTGTTAGAGTATTTGAAATTTTCTCTTTAACCCTAAAATTTGTAACTCTGATTCAGATCCAAATTCATGGCTAAATCATATAAAAGTGACTGCAAGTAAATTGCTATTTTGAATGAATCTAGAAGTATTTTTTTCAGTGGAGAATGAGCTGAGATTGGTAATAGGCAGCTTCATAGCTTATGGATCCTGTTCCATTGCAAGTGACAAGGATGGAGGAATTTCAGGTAGACCCTAAAGATCTTTTCCTAGGGTGCATATGAATGCTGAGAAAGAAAGATGACTTGCTTCATTTATTAATTTCCTCCACTCTTCATTCAATCTTCATGTTTTTCCCCTGGATTTCACTAAGGAGTGGAAAATAGTGACTTTTTGATACATTTTTCTTTATATCAGACTGAAAATATAGTATTGCAATATCAGAACAAAAAATATTCCACATAAAATTTTAAAGTTAGATACACACATACATATGCATGTAGTACATAGTTTGCATGTATAAAGGAAATAAAAATATTTTTCTAACATATAATTACAGGCTGAATTCATAGGAAATTTTATACGCAGTTACTGTACACTTTTTTAGAAGTGAAGAAAAGTAATATGGCATAGTTCCAAAATTTTTTCATACATTAAAATTATGTTAAAATTCCTTAGTCCAATTTTGCAACATTTTAATTTTTAAACAACATTCTAACAAACTGCATTCTATCCAACTTCCTGTTTCAAATTGCTCCGTCAACTTATAATTTACTACTCTGGAGACAGTGGTTAACTTTTTATGGGGTGATTATTTTCCAGTTATTTCCTTCTTTGAATTCCCTTTTCTACGTTTCCCCTCTAAGCACCCACAAACACATGTAAGTGTCTTTCCTCGTTTACTTGATATGTGGTCTTTTTCATGAGACTGTCTTTCTGTGAAAATGAAATTTTATATCTGGTTAAAAATTCCAGAATGTAGTGTCCCAAATGCGTATACATTTCTGAATACATGACCCTAAATCTGAAAAGCCAGACGGGCAAATGACTTACTTTAATATCCATAACTACTTATAATAATGCAACCTTATAGATATACTAAGGCCATGATTTACAGTCGTGTAAATTCCTATAAGATTTTCATCTCTGAAAGTGTTCCATACCACAACAAAACAGATTTGTAGTTTACTTAATTATGACTGTATATCTTCAAAGCACTTATTAGTCATGCCTCACACTCACTTTAGGGAGATCGCATTCCACATAGTTTTGGTTTTGTCCAAAGGTCTCTGAATATTTTGTACTTAGCTTGATTTCACTGAGACCTTGGACTTAAATATACATACTTTTAAAAAGACAATGTTATAATGTTACTATTCATAACATTTTATAAACTTTTTGATAAGATATTCCAGTTAGTGACTATTTTCCTAAGCCCTGCTTCATCCTCAGCCATCATAGTTAAAGAGAATGCATTCAGTTCAGTTCAGTTCAGTCACTCAGTCATGTCCGACTCTTTGCGACCCCCTGAATCACAGCACGCCAGGCCTCCCTGTCCATCACCAACTCCCGGAGTTCACCCAGACTCACGTCCATCGAGTTGGTGATGCCATCCAGCCATCTCATCCTCTGTCGTCCCCTTCTCCTTCTGCCCCTAATCCCTCCCAGCATCAGTCTTTTCCAATGAGTCAACTCTTCACATGAGGTGGCCAAAGTACTGGAGTTTCAGCTTCAGCATCATTCCTTTCAAAGAAATCCCAGGGCTGATCTCCTTCAGAATGGACTGGTTGGATCTCCTTGCAGTCCAAGGGACTCTCAAGAGTCTTCTCCAACACCACAGTTCAAAAGCATCAATTCTTTGGCGCTCAGCCTTCTTCACAGTCCAACTCTCACATCCATACATGACCATAGGAAAAACCATAGCCTTCACTAGACGGACCTTTGTTGTCAAAGTAATGTCTCTGCTTTTGAATATGCTATCTAGGTTGGTCATAACTTTCCTTCCAAGGAGTAAGCGCTTTTAATTTCATGGCTGCAGTCACCATCTGCAGTGATTTTGGAGCCCAAGAAAATAAAGTCTGACACTGTTTCCACTGTTTCCCCATCTATTTCCCATGAAATGATGGGACCGGATGCCATGATCTTTGTTTTCTGAATGTTGAGCTTTAAGCCAACTTTTTCACTCTCCACTTTCACTTTCATCAAGAGGCTTTTTAGTTCCTCTTCACTTTCTGCCATAAGGGTGGTGTCATCTGCATTAAGAATGTATAAAAATAAACAGCACACATCTCTCTTAAATGAGATTTTGCAGGGTAATGATAGATTCAGGAGAGAGAAACTACAAGTAAAGGAATTCAGGCTTGACTGTGTATATCACTTTTGGCAGTAATAAAAAAGATGAAAGTACAAAATATAATTGAAGGCTGGGAAAAAACTTTGAGCCAACTACCATGAAGAAGTGGAACTTTAAATTGTATTCAAATATCTACAAATAGTATCTTCACGTATTTAAGCCTCTATTCTTGAAGCAAAGAAATTATAAGGATAAATATGAGTGACTCAGTTTTGTGTACCATTAAATAAAACTAAGTCACATACTGTATGAAAAATATTTTTATTGTAAATAAACTATGCAGCTCACTTTTTTTGTGCTCTGTAAGAAAGGATCAGGAAGAATTTCTTTAACTCATTTTTTATAGACACTTTGGGAATCCACTCTCAGAGAAAAAAGAAAATCTTTCCTTGGGTTTGAGGCTAGCTTTCATCTGTCTCCATGGCTGTCATACTTACATCAATCTCCTCTGTCCCATTTCTTCAGAATACTCCCTAATTCAATTATCCTCTTCTTCCTATTTCTTTAACTTCTCCAGCTGCTGACATTCCCTTCAGCATCCAGTATATTTATGATTCCAAGAATAGTTGGACCAAAATCAAGATGTCCTTCCTTGACGCATTAACTATTCTCAGTCTCCCTTTCTTTGTGTTCAGGCTCTAAAGCAGAGTCCAACTATATTGTCTCTATCTGTTTACCTTCTATGATGCCTCCGCCTATTGTACTCTATCTTCTACCACCCAGTGGCAGCTGTTAAGAGCACCTGTGAACTCTTAAATACAGAATCAAAAGAACAGGTTTTGAAGTATTGTTTCTTACTTTGTAATTTTTGTCTGATTTGATTTTGATTTTTTTCATTATGGGCCACTGTGACCACTTCCTCTGTATTTGTACTTGTCTGTCTTGACTTAGCTTTGTGACACAGACTGGGCAGGCATGACAGCATAGTGTTTGATTTCATGAAACTTGTCAGAAATATCTGGATTTATTATCCCTATTGTACTATTTAATATGTGGGTTACTTTGGGAACATTACCTAATCTCTCTAAACTCAGTTTTCTTTTCTTTGAAGTAGATAGTAATCATATTTAACCCATAATGTTCTAAGGATCAATTTTTTTTAATTATTAAAGAGTCTATTATCACATTTGATACATGCTGAGCCCTCAATAGGTGATAGCTGTTATTCATATTTTTAAACCATGAGGACACTCCTTTCTCTCCCTTTCCTCTTTATATCCACTCCTCTATCCTTCCCCTTTTTTCTTTATCTTCTCTTCCTTTTCCTTGTCCCCTGCCTCCCCTCTTCCTACTTTCTTCCTCCCCGCTTCTCAATCTCTTTCTTTAGTCCTTTCAGATGCTCCAATCACTAGCGTGGCTACTGCTACCAGTAAATCCCAATCTGTTTATCCCAGGTCACATTTTTCTCAGGTGCTTCAACTACATATTGAATTTCACACTAAACATTTCCAGCTGGGGATTTCAAGAACAGCATGTTCCATGCTAAAGTGACCCCATCTCACCATTCACTCTCCGTATGCTCCATTACCTACAGTTCTGTTCCTTGTTATTAACGCCAGTCACTTAGTCCTGGAAGTTCTTTAGTTTCACTATCTCTTAAATCTGTATCATCTTTTTCCTGCCCGTTCTTCCTTTTCTAGCTCATGGTCTTATTATTGTTCACCTAGATTACTATAGTGGCCTGCTATACAAGCTCACTACCTTTGGTCTTGCACATTTCTCATCCAGTATTCAAACTATGCCAGTTTGAAACGTTCAAAGTACAGATCTGATTGTCATATAATTGTTAAAGTTTTAATTGTTCCTTGTACAATCTCAGGTTTAAAACAACTTCTTAACAAGGTATGCATATGAATGGTTTAACTGCTTTGTTTTCTGTATATTTTGTTTTGACCATTACTGTCTTACGTATGGCAAATGATATTCTAATGATAGATACATCTTGGCAAATGTTCTAGGTGCAGTTGAAAAATAATTTCTCTTCTGAAGATACTGTGCATAATTTTTTATATATGTCAGTTATATCAATTTGGTTAAATATGTATTTCAAATTTTCAATTGTGTTACTATTTTTTTGTCTGTTTATTGTACTAGTTATTGAGAGGTGCATTAAAATCTCCCACTATGATTGTAGATATATATATTTCTTATTCCCCTGGTAAAATTTTGTTTATATACTTTACATCTCATTATCATTAAACAGAAAATGAAATTAAAAGACGCTTACTCCTTGGAAGGAAAGTTATGACCAACCTAGATAGCATATTCAAAACCAGAGACATTACTTTGCCAACAAAGGTCTGGCTAGTCAAGGCTATGGTTTTTCCTGTGGTCATGTATGGATGTGAGAGTTGGACCGTGAAGAAGGCTGAGTGCCGAAGAATTGATGCTTTTGAACTGTGGTGTTGGAGAAGACTCTTGAGAGTCCCTTGGACTGCAAGGAGATCCAACCAGTCCATTCTGAAGGACATCAGCCCCGGGATTTCTTTGAAAGGAATGATGCTAAAGCTGAAACTCCAGTACTTTGGCCACCTCATGCGAAGAGTTGACTCATTGGAAAAGACTCTGATGCTGGGAGGGATTAGGGGCAGGAGGAGAAGGGACGACAGAGGATGAGATGGCTGGATGGCATCACTGACTCGATGGACGTGAGTCTGAGTGAACTCTGGGAGTTGGTGATGGACAGGGAGGCCTGGTGTGCTGTGATTCATGGGGTCGAAAAGAGTCGGACACGACTGAGCAACTGAACTGAACTGAACTGAAGGACTATTTTCTTATTGGAGTTATTTTATCATTATGAATTATTCCTTTTTTATCTCGTGATTATTTTTATCTTCAAATCATCTTAAATATTAATATATCCACACTTCTTTAATTTTGTGGCATTTTTTTTTCATTTTTACTTGCATTTTTCTGTGTGCTCATATTTTAAACATGTTTCTTGTAAACAGCAAGTGGTTTATCTTAGTTTCCATCTCTTTTAATGTATTTTTAGTACTTTTAGGTTTGATGCAGTAGGTAATATATTTGCTAATATATACTAATGTCATCTTGCTATATATTTTCTATTTCTTCCATGTACTTTTTGCTGTTATTTCTCTCTTCCCTCTTTCTTATAAAGAACTTTAATTATATTTATATTCATTGTATTTAATTATATTTTCTAATTAATTTACTTATTATTGTTTTTTCTTGTGTTCATTTTTAGTGCTTTTGCTGTAGATTTTAATATACAACTTTGATTTATTAGAGTCTTCCTAAGTTAGTGTTATTAGCACTTCCTAAAAACACTGGCATCTGGTCCCATCACTTCATGGGAAATTGATGGGGAAACAGTGGAAACAGTGTCAGACTTTATTTTGGGGGGCTCCAAAATCACTGCAGATGGTGACTGCAGCCATGAAATTAAAAGACGCTTACTCCTTGGAAGGAAAGTTACAACCAACCTAGATAGCATATTCAAAGCAGAGCCATTACTTTGCCAACAAAGGCCCGTCTAGTCAAGGCTATGGTTTTTCCAGTGGTCATGTATGGATGTGAGAGTTGGACTGTGAAAAAGGCTGAGTGCCGAAGAATTGTTGCTTTTGAACTGTGGTGTTGGAGAAGACTCTTGAGAGTCCCTTGGACTGCAAGGAGATCCAGCCAGTCCATCCTAAAGGCGATCAGTCCTGGGTATTCATTGGAAGGACTGATGGTGAAGCTGAAACTCCAATACTTTGGCCACCTCATGCCAAGAGTTGACTCATTGGAAAAGTCTCTGATGCTGGGAGGGATTGGGGGCAGGAGGAGAAAGGGACGACAGAGGATGATATGGCTGGATGGCATCACCAACTCGATGCATATGAGTTTGGGTGAACTCCGGGAGTTGGTGATGGACAGGGAGGCCTGGCGCCTCACTTTAGGTTCATTTAGCCCCTTCGTACCTTTCGTACTATTGCTCAGACATTTTGCTTTCTGTGATGTACATCCACAAGACAGAAATAATATTGTTGTTCTAAAAAGTCAATCTTTTTTCTATATATCAACAAAATCACCTTTTCTAGTGGTTGCTCTTCATTCATCCCTTCATTCCTTCAGTTTCATCTTTCCATTGAGGTCATGTGTTTCTTTCAGCCTGAGAAACTTGCTGTGTATTTTTTTTATATTGTAACCAATTATTTCAGCTGGTGACTAATTCTCTTATCGTTTCCTTGTCTGAAAATACTTTGATTCCAACCCTTATCTTTAAAGGATATTTCACTGGGTTAAAGTCTAGTTTGGAATTTTTTTTTAAATCTTTCAGAATTTAGCACATTTTCTACTGACTTATATACTTCTGTTGATAAGTTGGTTATCAGTTTTATGTTACTACTTTTATAATTTAATCTTTGTATTTCATCAGCTTACCCTTGATGTGGTTAGTTATGGTCTCCATATTGTTTACTCTGCTTGTGATGCAATGATCTTAAATATATGGGTTGATAATGTGGATCAGTTTTAGAAAATTCTTGGTCATTATCTAATAAAAAATTGATTTTGCTACAATTTCCCTGTCATTTCTTGTGGGTAGTCTAGTTCAAGTATGTTAGACCTTTGCTATTTCCTTATGTGTGTTGTACTCTACTTTGTTCTTGCCATGCTTTTTTCTTTCTGTGTTACAGTTTACAAATTTTTTATTGACCTGTTTTTTAGTTTACTATAGAAAGTTTCTATTAACCTCATTCAGTGAGCTTTAAATTTCAGATATTGTGCTTGTACAGTTTTTAAATGCCTACTTGATGCTTACTTTATAGCAATTTTTAATCTTTTCATGAAATTTTTCAGTCTTTTCCTTAATTATGAATAACACTGATATTTTAGTATTCATCTTGAATAACTCAGTATCTGAATCATTATTCATCTATCTTGCTCGTATACTTGTTTACTTTTTTCCCTGACTGTTGATCACGATTTCCTGCTCCTTTGCATGACAGTAATTTTTTTACTGTATATCAGACCTTGTATATAAGATTAGTTTTAGCTCTATAATTTATTTGCCAACAGGATAGGTTTACCTGTGAGACTAATCACTTCAATCCTGTCCAGGACTGAGCAGGATCAAGTTTAGGTTGCAATTTGAGTTAACTCTCAGTTTATCTTTGGTTCATCCCTGTTCCTTGAACATGACCCTGATAAACTTTTCACTGAAAGCCTGGTAGATTTTTGTCTCCTTAGCTATGAAAGACTACAGGAGATTTAGCTTTGGTGTTTTGCCCCAGAAAGCTTCATGATATATCAGATGTGCATGTGTGATGGGACTGTGGCTTCTTAGTATTTGCCTCACAAACACAGTAAGATGGAAAAGACTGCACTGTTTCCTTCAGGCCCAGCACCATCCTTGTCCATTTACACCTGATGTGGAAAACCAGCCACTTACCCTGTGACTTGTCTAGTTTCTGAACAGGTACACTGGATCCACATGCCCACTGATTATTCTGCTGGTTTCTTCTTATTCCAGTAAAGTCACTTTGTATGATCCTACTCTGATCTGCAGATCATACCCAAATGCCCTAGAGAAGAAAACAGATGGTGATTGCCTGTTGAGAAAAGACTCACCACTTTGGTATTTTAGTTTGTCTCTTCTTTATTGTTTCCTCAATACTCTGATATATTTTAAAAATGTTTCTTTTTCAAGTTATCTGTTTTACTCATTTTACTAGTTGTTGTAGTGTGAACGTTGGCAACTGATTAGATGCTGTGAAGAAATGGAGGCTCCGCACTCTTATCTGGGCTTCCCTGGTGGCTCAGCTGGTAAAGAATCAGCCTGCAATTCAGGAGACCCCAGTTGGATCGCTGGGTCAGGAACATCCCTTGTAGAAGAGATAGGCTACCCACTCCGATATTCTTGGGCTTCCCTGGTGGCTCAGACGATAAAGAATCTGAAGCTGTCTGTTCTTTCCTAGGGTTCTCATAACATCCTGATACTGTCTGCTTATCTTTGTCATAATGCTTCTCTCATTTGATAACAATGATCCCCTCTGTGTCTATATGTGTGTGCAGGGGATAGGGGATACTGGTTGTGTTTCTCTGTCTCTGCGCCTAGACTGTAGGGTTTCTAGAGTCAATGTCCCCAGCATGTGCCTATGAATGATGGAAGGTGAATACATGTGGAACAAATCAATGATTGGCAATTATACTCATTCTAGGACACAGGTTATTAGATGTTTGGAATTAGTTGTCATCTGAAATATTTAAAATAGCTTGATGTAAATAGTTCCAGTATCCATAACTATCTCCCATCTGATATGTAATCTTGTGCCAAAGATGTAATTTTGGCCCTGACAATAGTTTATCATTTTACCCTGGTAAACATAGAACTTCCAATTTGTATCTTTCATAGAGTTCAGTGAAGTGCTCTGCTCTGAGTAGACAATGTTTATAGGTAAAACTCTTGCTAAAGTTGCAGTGTTCTTAAATTTTGAAGACTTAATTCTGATAATCATCTGTATAACATTTTTACCTGGAGAACACTATCACAATGTTATTTGTAATTCTGTAGCACAAACTCCTGCCCTTTTCCATCTCCTTACCATGTGACAGAAGTGTGGAAAACCACAGCAAAGTTTTATATATTTTTGTCCTTATGTAATGCTAAAAGTGCATATTTTTCTTGATTTAAAATCACAAACTATGAGTAACTTTCTAATGTTAACACCTACATAAGGGTTAGTTTTCAGGGTTTTTTTTTAATATTGTAATTACACAAATTCTAATTAAGTATTCTTGATCACACATTTCTTTCTCATTAGGAAATTCTATGATTCCCTGAACAATGTGCTAATGAAGCTTCACTGTTCTTTATGGTTTATTTTAAAGCAAGACACTCTTACAATTTCTTGTAAGATTTGTCTGAACCTAATTAAAATCTAGTGCATCATTTCTAATTTTACAGATTGAATGTCTAAAGTTCATAAGGAGGAGTAAAGTTTCATCTTAAAATTTCAAATGGAAACTTTTTCAGTATTATGTAACCCTACATCTGAGCCTTCTTAAAATTTTGTCATGAGTTGAAATTAATTGGTGAATATTTTCTTAGCTTTATATCCCTAATGTAGTCAAATTGTAACTACCAATCTTTTTCTACTAAAACCTTTTTGTTAATTTAACAAAATTCCTCACTAGTTATTTAAGAAAGGAAACAAATCATAAGGGATTAATGAGTGATAATGTGATATTAAAAATATCTAAGAAGTCAGATTTGAAGCACTTTCTATAAAGCTTCTTACATTATTTTTATTCCAAATATTATCTTCTTTTGAATTAAGTGATTTGTTAATAGCCTATAAAACACAGTTTCAAATTTTTGAATATATAGAATAGACATGCTTGTTAAAAAACACTAGTTAATGAAATGGAAAACAGCAAACTATTTTGAGTAGCTCAGTAATACTGAGTTGATGCTTTCTTGATATATTGATTTTCTTTATCATTCAGTTAAAAATGTTACCTAATTTGCACTCTGACTTTTTTGACCCAGGAATTATTCAAAAATATGTTGCCTATATTTATGGTTTCTGCTTCTCTGGATTATAGGTGGTAGGGTAGGGGAAGCAGCTGGTTAAATGTGCTTTTAGTAGATAGTTATTCAAAGAAATATATCAATATTTAAGAGGAAAACATCAAGTTGTTTAGTTATAATTTCATATGCATGAATTGTAATTGGTCCAAAAACACTAGTATTTAACCTCATATTTTAACTTGTTTACTATCAAATATGTAATTGGTTCAGCTAATCTAAAGGAAGAGTTGGATTAACTAGGGAAGCCAAGATGGGTAATTCCCAGGAGATTCTAAAACATGGCACTACCCTAGTAAATCTACCATCTCCCAAAGCCCGAGTCAGCTATTCTATTTCATAAATTGTTATCTAGTACACCAAAGACATGTAAAATTCATGGGAAAACTTACGTTAACCAAGCTCAGGAGACAGACATATAAAACCCAAATATCAATTTACAATAAGAACTGTAATGTCTAAAGGTACTACTAAATAAGGAAAACTACCTTGCAAAGCCTAATTATAATCAAGGCACCAGTCTATAAATTCATGGCAAGAAATACAACTATCCAGGGAACTGGACACTTGAGTCTTGCAGTAAGCACATTTTCTCTCTAGGTGCCATGAGAGAAACTATTATAATTGAAAGGTAGTTTGGTGAATATCTAATCAGAACAAGGTAAATTAGCTATGTGATTTGAAGTTTGATACTCAAGTTAATATGCTTCTCAAGGACCATGAGAGTGTCTTATTCATTTTTTTTTTTTTTGTATCCTGATTGTGTGGAACACGCTAGAGATTTTTTTTTAAGTGTGTTGAATGAACAATCTGTACAGAACATATGTGTTCCAGATGCTAGGAAATATTTCATTTGCTGCACTAAACATATTGTCTTTAACAAGTATATAATTGCTAACAATGATAGGAGAAAATACCTGTAAAACTAGTAGCTAGTCAATTTTATATAAAAATCTCTTCAAAATGAGCATGACAACCTAAGGTAGGATTTGCTCATTACACAACTCCAGGGTCACCATCTAGTTAAAATGCCACGTGGAGGTGCACAATAGTACTGATCTCTGGTTAGCTGATTTTTACATTTTAAGATGAGCGATAAGCAAAATATTATTCAAAATATGTGCAGTTATTATAGACAAGCTGCTGCAGTTCCATATTCACAACAGATAACGCATCATTAGAACACTACTGCGCGCAGTTTCAAAGCACAGTGCTCCAAACAGTGCCACCAAGAACTTAGGGCTTTTGCCTCATCCAGCACGTAACCAGTTCAATCTGCCTTCTCACCCTAACCCCTCTGTACTTGAGTCACTCTTTGCTTTTGTTGTTGTTTCCCTTTTTTTTTTTCAACAATTATTCTTTCAATAACTTATCCCCAGAAATCGTATGTCAAGGACTATCAACTTCTATTTTCAACTTCTGGGTTAGATAAGTATCTTGATTACATATTTGCTGTTGCTAGTCATTGTAGGGGCGACAGTAAGCAAAGCTCACCTGAGGGTAATCATTGTGAAAACGGGAGCAATGCTGTTTAGGGAGAGGGGTCCTTTGCATGCCTTGAGATCATCCTGAGTAAATGCTTTGGGCTTTGCTTGGATTGGTACTTACGTGCTGTCTTGTTTTGTTAGCAGCAGTAGACTACATGTCCAACTCAGGTTATCTAAATGAAGACATACCTCTGGAGTATGTCACCATTTGTGACTGTCCTTTTGCGTGTGGGCTTCAGACTTCCATTTTTTAGCTGTGCTACTTTGGGCAAGACTAATTCCTATGAATGTTGGCATTGCTTTAACATGTTGACAACAATAACTTTCAGAATTGTAAAAAGCAAAAACATATAACAATAGATATTAAATCACTCCCAGGACGTAATAGTTTTTTCTGTTGGCATTCAACCGTTATTTGAAAGTAAAAGGTTTCTCTTTAAAAACTCAAGCACATTTTTTTCTGTTTATTTTGTTTACATTTTAACAATCCCTTAGGAAATTCCATGTAAGCACTTTCATTACTAATCTGCTGCATTGTACGTGATTTGGATTATTTTCCTCTCCAATGACCAGTGTAGGTTGATAAAAGAGAACATTCAGATTTTAAGATCCTGGAGAATAAAAAATTTAATATCTTTTTCTATTTAATGTAATAATTTGTTATGTGTAACATAGCTTAAAATTTTAAAAGATAATTATTTTTTCTCACATTATTTTCCATGGGTACTTTTTCAGGTTTTCTCATTTTTCAATAATGTTCTTTTTTTACCCCACCACAAGATTTTTTAAGCTTATTTAAATGGAGAAGTATAATTTTGAACCAAAACCAGAATCTGTTGAATGTAAAATATAGACCAGTTTTACCTACATGCAATAATCTTAAAGGAGTTAATATTCTTTTCCTATATAATTCAAATCTAGGATACATTTAATGGAAATTATCATAAAATAGGAAGAAAAAAGTACACAAGCATGTTCTCAGATAAGTTTGTATAACTGTACATATTTTGAAAATATTTAAATACCCAACAAATTCAGAACAATTGTATACACTATTTCCATTTAGTGTATTAGTTTATTCAAATGTTGCTTATAGGGAGAAATTTGTGTTGCAATATAAAGTATGAAAAACACAATTATAAGCTGCATTTTAATTTTTAAAACCATACATACTAAAAACTTATAAATACACAAGAATATTAGTGGCAGTTATGACTAAATGATACATTTTTGAAATATATTTTCTTTTTCCCTGCTGTTCTGTTTTCAAATGAATATTTTTTAAGATATTGAAAACCATGTCTTATCTTTGGAAACATCTAAATTATTAAAAATATATTATCTATAAGTTCTGTTCATAGCATTTGACAATTTCTGTAAATACTTCTACCATGACAATTTTAAAAAATTAGTGGGTAAAAATTCTGAAACTTTAGACACTGTTCTGTGGTCTATGTCACTCTAGCATTTTAGAAATCTTATCATCCTGAAAACTAGGTACATAAAAGGAAAGAATAAAGTATTTACAAAGGCTTCCCTGGTGGCTCATAGGGTAAAGCGTCTCCCTGCAATGCAGGAAACCTGGGTTCGATTCCTGGGTTGGAAAGATCCCCTGGAGAAGGAAATAGCAACCCACTCCAGTATTCTTGCCTGGAAAGTCCCATGGATGGAGAAGCCTGGTAGGCTACAGTCCATGGGGTCGCAAAGAGTCGGACACGACTGAGTGACTTCACTTCACTTCACAATTGAATTATATCCTTGGTAACCAAATAATATAAAGAAATATCTCCTTATAAATAATTATTTCAGCTACAAATGAACACAAAATAATAAAAATTAACTATAACAACTTTCCTATTTTCAGTGAACTCAAAATAGATTTTTGAACATCAATAGGAGAGAGTGAGTGAGGGAGAGAAATAGTCAACACAAAAGCAAAATAGACATGATCTCTGCTGCTGACCGTGCAATTGAGGAGAACACAGCAATTTTTTTTTTTAATGTTTTTAACTACATGTTTCAACTTATTCTGCATGTAATGACTGCCTGCTCTGCTTTTTTCCATTCCTCTCATTTTAATTATTTTGATGCTAATACTGTTTTTCTTGGTCAGGGTTTATAATATATATTCCCCTACAACCCTAATTTTTCTAACAGGTATGTACTAGAGCACTAAGTGAATTCAACATTTGGTGTCATCCTTAAATAATCATAGCTATATCATTAAATTTTAATTCTTGACTTTTGACTCATCTTTTGGCTGTGTGGATTTCAACACTGAATAGTTAATTTTTGAGCATCCATGAACTCATATATGTTATCTCATATATTAGAGTGTTTGGCATTTGCGTTTATACCCAAAAAGCAACTCATTGGGGAATAATAATATTCACTCATACATTTTTTTCCCCATCAGAAATTTTAATTTGAAAACAACATTTGACCGAATTCTGGTATTGAGTGTTGTGGTGATGAAATTTGAGACTAGCTTAAATTTATTTCTCCTTGAAGTTGACTTGAATTTTCTGCCTGTTTGCCTGAGGAACTCTTTATCATGGACACAGAATAAGTTTAACCAGAGTTAGTGTCATTTCTGAATGTTAAAGTCCTTTCTGGTATATAGTGTAACATCTTTAGATTCAGTTCTTCATTTATTCCGAGAAATGTTACTACATGTCTTCAGTTTTTAAAATTCAACTTACCAGATTTCTATTGAGTAATTATCCATATATTTGATCATCTTAGTGTCTGCTTATCAGCATCTCTCAATGAGAATCTTTAATATGTTTCTATTTTGTCTTAATTTTTTATAACTACCTCAAGTATTCTCTAAAGTCATTGATGTGGCTTTTATTAATTCTGACTCTTAATATTTCTAATCTGTACATTCGATTTGAGTATTTTGGCTCTAAATTTTGTTGTCTTTCATCTTATCTTTGTGAGTCACCTTATTGATTTCTAATTTCTTCTATTAAATTTTTCTCATATTGTTCTTGAGAATATGCTTTTAGTCCTTATATTATGTTTCAAATTATGTTTTTATTTTGCATCTCTCTCCCTTCTAATACTTTTTCTTTTTTTCCTATTAGAATATGTTTGTATAGTTTGTATAGGCTATTTCCTTTCATTTTTTAGAAATGTTAAAATGGGCAGCTTTGTTCAGATCTTTTATTTTCTCTGACTTCATGTGATTGAATTATCCTTGACACTTCTGTACATTTTAGAGTATTTTCTCTATTTTACTATTATCTAAAGGCTATTCTTATCTATACACTTTTTGTATTGGCATATTAAGTAGTATTTATGAACTCTTCCTGCACCTATGTCCTCCTCTCTCCATCATGTACTATTAATAGATCAGGTCCTCCTTCACTCAAAGGCATCTCTTCAGCAATTCTGGTTTCCTCCTTCTTCATCAGGCTTTTTTTTCTCTTTTAGACCATCTCAACATCAGATTCTGGTATATTGCATTTTTAAAGTGCTTGGTTGATCCCTTTTCCCCTCCAATCATTGTTGCATCTTTCTGTTTCCATTTACTATAACTTTCCTTAAAACATTTTCTGGACTTGTTTTCCCCACCTCCTCTCCTGTTATTCTCTTTTGTACCTAGTAGGCTTTTACTCTACACGATACAGAAGCCACTGTTGTCATGGCCAATAAGAACGGCCATGTGGTTAAATACGGGGTGGATTTTCGGTCTGTATCTTACCTGTTCGCAGCATTTGACATGGCACTTAGCACTCATTCCTCCTGGAAGGGCTTCCCTGGTGGCTCAGCTGGTAAAAAAATCCACCTGTAATGCAGGAGACAGGGGTTCGATCCCTGGATTGGGAAGATCCTCTGGAGAAGGGAATGGCTATCCACTCCAGTATTCTGGCCTGGAGAATTCCATGGACTGTATAGTCTGACTTGCAAAGAGTCGGACACAACGGAGTGACTTTCACATTCACCTCCTTGAAACTTCTATGTTTAACATATAGGACAGCATCCTGTCTCCCTAACCACCCATTTTCAATTTCCTTTTCCGGTTCCTTCTGATCTCCCTAATTTTATTAAAGTTGGAGTTCTCTTAGGCTCTACTTTTCAACTTCTTTTTTTATCTCGGAGCCTTGATGACAGCTTTAAATGCTATCTTTATGTTGATGAGGTCTCATGTTTTACCTCCATCCAGTCAGGCTCTTTCACTAAGCTTCAATCATCAAACCCCCACTTGGAAGTCTAGTGGGCATTTCAAAATTTACATATCCAAAGCCAAACTTCTGGCTTGACTCATCTCTTCCTCACCTTCATGTAATCGGTCAGAAATCCCTATTGACCCTCCTTTCAGAATATATATGAATTTCAACTGCTCTAAAACTTCTGGCGCTACCACTGTCATCAACTTTTCTCTGAATGATGGATGTAACTTCCTAACGGGTCTCCTTGCGTGTCTGCTTGCTCCTTCTAGCATTTATTCTCGAGACTGTAGTCAGACTGTGCTAATTAAAATATAAATTAGACTAAATCTCCCATCTGTTCAAAACACTCCATGCTTTACTTTTCATTCTATGTAAAAGCGAAAATACTTAACTTACAGTGATATAAGATCCTATGCAATATACCTGCCTCTAGCTCCAACCCAACTGCTCTTTTTTCTCATCCCCTACTAACCTCCACCGGGTTCACTCCACGTGAGTGGCACTGTCTTTCTGGCTGTTCCTCAGGCCTGCCTTTGTACCTGCTATCTCTGATGCCTTGAATCTCAACATCACCTGTCCAGTGGTTCATTCTCAATTCCTTCCAGTCTTTCCTCATTTATCACCTTCTCACAGAGGACTTCCCTGACTACTGTATTAATTGGAACCCTTCTCCCCCAAGGACTTCTCCATGTCTCTTCTTTAATGTTTAATCACATTTTAATACGCTATAGACATATTTGAGTTTTGATTTTAATAACTCTCTAAATAATGTAAACTTCATAAAACTAAATATTTTTATCTGATTTGTTTACTGCCATTTCTTCAGTACCTGAAGCAGTGCCATATACACAATAGATTCTCAATTAAGTGTGGTAAAATGAACAAAGAAAAGAATGAGCAAGTGAACTGTGCAAGGGCTAGGTCTCAGCCATAGCTCACTATAATCCATGCTGTGCAACCTGGGTTCTTTCTCTTATTGTTTATTAATTGCCATGTTAGGGCTCACTCATCCCAACTAAAAAGGTGTGGAACTCCCATAGTTTTTAGATCTTTTACTTAACTCAACATGATATCCTGGATTATAGAAATTCCTGGTGATAGTTTCTCACTCTGCTGATTTTGTCCTGCATCAGAGAAGTTGTTAATGTTTGTACTTTCTTGGGTTTATCCTGATTTTCCCAGGGCTGATGAGTCACTCGAGTAAGCTTTGCTCAAAATTAGAAAGTATAATGAGAATTAGCAGGATTTTCTTAAGTCCTCATTTCCTAAGTATATATTAATTTCTTTGAGGGAGATGGGGCAAGGAGTGATACATTTTTTAGTTTGGGCATCTCATTGTATCCCATTCATAGTTTAGGTCTTGCTGGTGAATTTTGTTGTAATTTTTTACTGTTTTCCTTCATTTTGTTAAATACGGAAGGAGTGAGGGTTTTTTTTTCCCCCAGTACTGTTTCAATCCTCTATCTTTACAGGAAATCTGTATACTTTATTTTTAAAAATGAAGCAATATTAAAAATAAACCAGCAATCTGCACCATTGGCATGTTTTTGTTTCTCTGTTTCTTATTTTAGTTAAAATGTGCAGTTATTTGTTGCAAGTTTCAAGACCACTACATTTTTGTTCAGTCTTCCTTTTTATTTTTGCAGCTGTAGATTTTACTGAGAATCTGAGTGACATTTTCCTAAACCATATGATTATGCATTTTTCTTTTGTTTCATCCATGAAAGCATTTGGTTTTTGATTTATAAAAACTCTTTATAATTAAATAACAGCAACATTCAGCAGTATCACTTGTCAGTGACGAAAACGTCTTCTCAAATGCTAAATAAGATCTTTATGAGATTTCTCTTAACTAAACTGCATAATAGGCACAAAAACAGAAAATATAGACCAATGGAACAAGATAGAAAGCCCAGAAATAAATCCACATACCCATGGGCACCTTGTCTTTGACAAAGGAGGCAAGAATATATAATGGAGAAAACATAGCCTCTTCATTAAGTGGTGCTGGGAAAACTGGACAGCTACATGTAAAAGAATGAAACTGGAGCACATCTGAACACCATACACAAAAATAAACTCAAAATGGATTACAGACTTAAAATGTAAGGCCAGAAACTATAAAGCTCCTAGAGGAAATCATAGACAGCACACCCTTTGACATATATCACAGCAAGATCCTCTTTGACCCACTTCCTTGAGTAATGGAAAATAAAACCAAAAACAAATGGGACCTAATTAAACTTAAAAGCTTTTGTATAGCAAAGGAAACAATAAATAAGATGAAAAGAAAACCCTCAGAATGGGAGAAAATAATTTCAAGTGAAACAACTGACAAAGGATTAATCTCCAAATTATATAAGCAGCTCAATATCAGAAAAATAACTCAATCAAAAAATGGGCAAAAGACATAAACAGACATTTCTCCAAAGACATACAGATGGCCAATAAACACATGAAAAGATGCTCAACATCATTAATTATTGGAGAAATGCAAATCAAAACTACAATGAGGTATCACCTCACACTAGTCAGAATGGTCATCATCAAAGTCTACAAACAATAAATGTTCTAGAGAAGAGGAGAAAAGAGAACCCTCTGGCACTGTTGGGAATTTAAATTGATACAGACACTATGGAGAACAGTAAGGAGATTCCCTTAAAAACTAGGAATAAAACTACTATATGACCCAGTGATTCCGCTACTGGGCATATACCCTGAGAAAACCATGATTGAAAACAACACATGTAACCCACTGTCCACTGCAACACTATTTATAAAAGCTAGGACATGGAAACAGTTGATGTCCATTGACAGATGAATGGATACAGAAGTTGTGGTACATGTATACAGTGAAATATCAGCCATAAAAAAGAACGAATTTGAGTCAATTCTAGTGTTAATCAAACTAGAACCTGTTATACAGAGTGTGGTAAGTCAGAAAGAGAAAAAGAAATATCATATATTAACACATAAATACGGAATTTAGAAAATGGTATTGATGAACCTATTTCCAGGGAAGGAATGGAAACACAGATGTAGAGAACAGACTTTTGGACACAGTCAGGGAAGGAGGGAGTGGGATGAATGGAGAAAGTAGTATCAACATATATGCACTGCTGCTGCTGCTAAGTCACTTCAGTCGTGTCCGACTCTGTGTGACCCCATAGACGGCAGCCCACCAGGCTCTCCTGCCCCAGGGATTCTCCAGGCAAGAACACTGGAGTGGGTTGCCATTTCCTTCTCCAATGCATGAAAGTGAAAAAGTGAAAGTGAAGTCACTCAGTCGTGTCCGACTCTTAGCGACCCCATGGATTGCAGCCTACCAGGCTCCTCCATCCATGGGATTTTCCAGGCAAGAGTGCTGGAGTAGGGTGTTAAATAGATAGGCTGGCACTCTGTGATGATCTACAGAGGTTAGATGTGGGGAGGGGAGCAAGACTCACACAGAAGGGACTTATGTATGATTATGACTGATTTTGTGATTCTGTACAGCAGAAACCAACACAACATTGTAAAGCAATTTTCCTCCCATTAAACATACATTTAAAAATGTAAAAAATATAAACTGAATAATATAAAAATTGAAGCAAATTGAAATTTTCATGGGTGCATCCTGCAGCATATGGGATTTTAGATCCCCAGTAAGGATGGAACCTGTGCCTGTTGCACTGGAAGCTCAGTCATAATCACTGGACTACCAGGGAACCACCACAAATGGATTTTCTATTAAAGCTCTTATAATTAGTGGTGTTGAACATCCTTTCATGTACCTCTTGGCCATCTGTATGTCTTCTTTTTCTTCTTTTTTTTTTTTTTTTTAAGGATGATAAGTCCTTTATAAACCTTAAAAATCTGACACTTTAGATCTTGAAACTAGTTTCTTAAAAAGGGGAAAAAGGTAGTGACTTGGTTAGGTGTTCAATATTAAATCTTACTGAATTTGTCTTTAGAGAAATTTCATAGATGGAACAGGCCTTACCCATTTTATACATACACACATGTGTACCACCTTTGCAGTGGTAATACACTATATTGTACACTATACACTATAAACAGCACATTTATAAAGTAGGTAATAGTAAGGAGAAGAAGTAGAGTTGAATATGTAAACCTGTCCCTCTATGTATCTCCAAGTAATCTACCATACCATACTTTCCCTGTTATTCACAGTATCACAGTTAAAATAGGAAGTCTTTAAGAAGGTCCCTGGAGAAGGCAATGGCACCCCACTCCAGTACTCGTGCCTGGAAAATCCCATGGATGGAAGAGCCTGGTGGGCTGCAGTCCATGGGGTCGCTAAGAGTCGGACACGACTGAGCAACTTCACTTTCACTTTTCACTTTCATGAGTTGGAGAAGGAAATGGCAACCCATTCCAGTGTTCTTGCCTGGAGAATCCCAGGGACGGGGGAGCCTGTTGGGCTGCCGTCTATGGGGTCGCACAGAGTCGGACACGACTGAAGCGACACAGTAGCAGCAGCAGCAGCAGCAGCAGCAGCAGCAAGAAGGTCCCACTGACAAAGGCTTTTGGCATAGGGAATATGGTGAATTTGGGGATCGTTTAAGCATGGTGTATTTTAGAGAATTTTGTGATTATAGATAGTAATATATTTCATTTGAAAACTAAGACCTCTGCTGTTTATTTTACAATGTGAAACCAGTAGAGCTTCAGGATACAACCTCTGTGATGCTATTTCATATTTACTCATTCTTACACATTCTTGAGTCCCTTGGACTGCAAGGAGATCCAACCAGTCCATTCTGAAGGAGATCAGCCCTAGGATTTCTTTGGAGGGAATGATGCTAAAGCTGAAACTCTAGTACTTTGGCCACCTCATGCGAAGAGTTGACTTATTGGAAAAGACTCCGATGCTGGGAGGGATTAGGGGCAGGAAGAGAAGGGGACGACAGAGGGTGAGATGGCTGGATGGCATCACTGACTCGATGGATATGAGTCTGAGTGAACTCTGGGAGTTTGTGATGGATAGGGAGGCCTGGTGTGCTGCGATTCATGGGGTTGAAAAGAGTTGGACACGACTGAGCGACTGAACTGAACTGAACACATTCTTGAATGCAGTTTTTAAGGAAGAAATTTTGTAGATGAATAGCATGTATTGGGGGAAAGTAGCCATAAAAATCAATGAAATAAGTGGCCAGGCAAAGGCCTCAGTATCACTCAAATGCTAAGATATGATATCTGAGATTATGACATTAAACTATTACATTTCTTTGTGTCATTGAAATAATAATTTTTGTGAAGAATATACAGGCCTGATATTCAGCTTTGCTTTTTGGCCAGTGGACATTTAAATACTTTGGAAGGCAGTAGCCAGAAAACAGCTAGGAAGGTAACTGTGCTTTTGGAAATAACTTAGAATTCTCCTGTTTATCCACAATGATAAATATCTCTTATAGCAGCTCAAATTTCTAGTTAGAAGGAAATTTCCAGGGGAAACAGGTAACTTAAAAACATTATTATTTAAGAAGAAAACAATACCCTCCCCCAGTATATCAGAGGGCATGCTATAATTGCCATTTCAAGAACACTCACTCATCAACGAACTTATATATAGAAATAAAAGCACTATTAAAATAAAAGCAAAGCCAGGTTAACTTCAAAGCATAAATCATACTATTGGAAAGCCAATCTCTGAGACCACTGTTTGCAGGGAAAGTAGTATGAAGATCATAGATTTGCTAAGCTTCAGTGAGCATCAATGCACAGTCCACATCACTTGCTTTAGTTTGTTCAGGTCTACTAATTGCTCCAAGACTTCTCGTGAATGATCTGTTATTAGAGGGCATCCATGGAAGAGTAATATACATATCTGAGGACAGCAAGTAAGGACAGTTTCTACAGCCTTGTCAGTCAGATTCACACAATGCCCCATATGAATCTCCTCTAATTTCTTGGCACAAGGTCTACTAACAAGTGCAGCCACACCATGGTCAGATACCTGAGTGGCTGGAAAATCAACACTGCAAAAATGCACAGTTTTCTCCTAATGCCTGCAAGAACACATCAGTAATACCTAAGCAGCCTCCTAAGTCAATGATCTTTAACAGCCGGCAATTGAGTGCAAGAGCAAGGACTCCTTCATCAGTGAGATTGCAGCATCTTTTCAAAGAAGCTTCATGCAGGTAAGAACAAGATGAAGCCACAGCTTTTATTCCTTTTGAAGTTATGGAAATTCTGTTTTCTTTTGAGGAATTTCAATTTAATTTCTTCAGTTTTCTACAGTTACATAGGTGCAGGAGAGCAGTATCTGAAATATCACAGCTTTGTAGATCTAGAGTTTGGACTTCAGGATGTAAAATCTCACTTATGTTTGAATCTGTTATCTGCCCCTGCACGCTCATAATTTTGATGAGTCTATCTTTTATGTTGGGTGGCAAAGGCTTAATGTCTGTGATATATCTAGAAATATCCTTCATGAAGCACCAAAGGCATAGATCCGGGAGCTGACTGACCCGCTGAGGGCTGGGCATCGAGGCTGCCCTTCGGAGCCTCTTCCAGGGTCCCGGGGCTGCAGAGATTTAGCCAGAGACCGTCTGTCAACTCCCGCCTCCAGCACAATGCGTAGTCCCTCGTGACCTGTATGTCTTCTTTGTATACATGTCTGTTTAGGTCTTCTGCCCAAGAAGACCTATTTGGATTGGGTTGTTTTGATGCTGTTAAGTGTCATGAGCTAATTGTAAATTTTGGAGACTTATCCATTATTGGTCACATCATTTGAAAATATTTTCTACCAATCTGTGGGTTGTCTTTTTATTTTGTTTATTGTTTCCTTTGCTGTGCAAAAGCTTTTGAAATTAGTTCAGTTCAGTAGCTCAGTCATGTCCGACTCTTTGTGACCCTATGGACTGCAACACCAGAACTCCCTGTCCATCACCAACTCCTGGAGCTTACTCAAACTCATGTCCATAAGTCAGTGATGCCATACAACCATCTCATCCTCTATCGTCCCCTTCTCCTCCCACCTTGAATCTTTCCCAGCATCAGGGTCTTTTGCAATGAGTCAGTTCTTTGCATCAGGTGGCCAAAGTATTGGAATTTCAGCTTCAACATCAGTCCTTCCAATGAATATTCAGGAGTGATTTCCTTTAGGATGGACTGGTTTGATCTCCTTGCAGTCCAAGGGACTCTCAGGAGTCTTTTCCAATACCACAGTTCAAAAGCATCAATTTTTCAGCACTCAGCTTTCTTTATAGTCCACCTCTCACATCCATACATGACCACTGGAAAAACCATAGCTTTGACTAGGACCTTTGTTGGCAAAGTAATGTCTCTGCTTTTAAATCTAGGTTGGTCATAACTTTTCTTCCAAGGAGCAAGCCTCTTTTAATTTCATGGCTGCAGTCACCATCTACAGTGATTTTGGAGGCCCCCTCCCCACCTCCACAACAGATAAAGCCTACCACTGTTTCCACTGTCCCCATCTATTTGCCATGAAATGATGGGACCAGATGCCATGATCTTAGTTTTCTGAATGTTGAGTATTAAGCCAACTTTTTCACTCTCCTCTTTCACTTTCATCAAGAGGCTCCTTAGTTCTTCACTTTCTGCTATAAGGGTGGTGTTAACTGCACATCTGAGGTTATTGATACTTCTCCCAGCAATCTTGATTCTAGCTTGTGCTTCGTACAGGCCAGCATTTCTCATGATGTTCTCTGCATATAAGTTAAATAAGCAGGGTGACAATATACAGCCTTGATGTACTCCTTTCACAATTTGGAACCAGTCTGTTGTTCCATGTCCAGTTCTAACTGTTGCTTCCTGACCTGAATACAGAGATCTCAAGAGGCAGGTCAGGTATTCTGGCATTCCCATCTCTTTAAGAATTTTCCACAGTTTGTTGTGATCCACACAGTCAAAGGCTTTGGCATAGTCAATTAAGCAGAAGTAGATATTTTTATGTATCTCTCTTGCTTTTTTGATGATCTAACAGATGTTGGCAATTTGATCTCTGGTTCCTCTTCCTTTTCTAAATCCAGCTTGAGCATCTGAAAGTTCATAGTTCATGTACTGTTGAAGCCTGGCTTGGAGAATTTTGAGCAATACTTTACTAGCGTGTGAGATGAGTGCAATTGTGCAGTAGTTTGAGCATTCTTTGCCATTGCCTTTCTTTGGGATTGGAATGAAACTGATCTTTTCCAGTGCTGTGGGCACTGCTGAGTTTTCCAAATTTGCTGGCATATTGAGTGCAGCACTTTCACAGCATCATCTCAGGATTTGAAATAGCTCAACTGGAATTCCATCACATCCGCTAGAGTTTTCATAATGATGCTTCCTAAGGCCCACTTGACTTTGCATTTCAGGATGTCTGCCTCTAGGTGAGTGATCACACCGTCGTGATTATCTGGGTCATGAAGATCTTTTTTGTATAGTTCTTCTGTGTATTCTTGCTACCTCTTGTTAATATCTTCTGCTTCTGTTAGGTCCATAACATTTCTGTTCTTTATTGTGCCCATCTTTGCATGAAATGTTCTCTTGGTATCTCTAGTTTTCTTGGAGAGATCTCTAGGCTTTCCCATTCTATTGTTTTCCTCTATTTCTTTGCACTGATCACTGAGGAAGGCTTTCTTATCTCTCCTTGCTATTCTTTGGAACTCTGCATTCAAATGGTTTTATCTTTGCTTTTCTCCTTTGCTTTTTGCTTCTCTTCTTTCAAGAGCTATTTGTAAGGCCTCCTCAGACAGCCATTTTCCTTTTTTGCATTTCTTTTTCTTGGGAATGGTCTTGATGCCTGTCTCCTGTACAATGTCACAAATCTCTGTCCATAGTTCATCAGGTGCTCTGTCAGATCTCATCCCTTGAAACTATTTGTCATTTCCACTGTATAATTTTAAGAGATTTGATTTATGTTATACCTGAATGGTCTAGTGCTTTTCCATACTTTCTTGGATGTGGGGTATCTCTTCATGGTCGCTCCAGCACCGAACAGCCGCTGCTCTGGCCTTTTAAGAAGATTTCAATGGATGAGTTAGGATGTTTACATCTTTATTTTAGCTCCATCCAATTCAGGCTTGAGTTTAAGTAGATCCCATTTGTTTATTTTTGTTCTATTTGCATTATTCTAGGAGAGCAAGCAAAAAATATATTTCTTCAATTTATGTCAGAGAGAGTGATGCCTATGTTTTCCTCTAGGAGTAACTACAATGAGATATCCCTTTACACTGGCTAGAATGGTTATCATCAAACATCCACAAACAGTAATGTAATGTAAATCGGTATAGCCTCTATGGAGAACAATATAGAGATTCCTTAAATAACTAAAATTAGAGCTACCATATGACCTTACAATCCCACTCCTATGCATATATCTGGAGAAAAACATGATCCAAAAGTATATAAGCACCCCAATGTTCATTGCAGCACTGTTTACAATAGCCAACAAATGGAAGCAACCTAAATTCCTATCAGCAGAGAAACGGATAAAAAAAGATGTAGTACATTTGCACAGTGGAATATTACTCAGCCGCTAAAAAGGATGAAATAATGCCATTTGTAGCAACACAGATGAACCTAGAGACTGTCATACTGAGTGAAGTAAGTCAGACAAAGAAAGAGAAATATTGTATGACATCCCTTATACGTGGAATCTAGAAAGAAATGATAGAAACTAACTTACTAAACAGAAAGGGACTCACAGACTTAGAGGATGAACTTATAGTTGCCTGTACACACCGCTATATTTAAAATGGATAACCAATAAGGACCTACTGTATAGCACATGGAACTCTGCTCAATTAACATTGGCAGCCTGGATGGAAGGGGAGTTTGGGGGAGAATGGATACATGTATATGTGTGCCTGAGTCCCTTTGCCGGTCACTTGAAGCTATCACAACATTTGTTAATCAGCTATACCTCCATACAAAATAAAAACCAAAATTCTAAGAGTACTATTAAAAAAGAACTTAATATCTTACATGAAAATTACATATACCTTCAAAAATACTTCACCCACTGAAGCAACATTGCTCCTTATGAGCACATTCTCTGCAATTTAAAAAGTCCACCAGTTAAAGGTGGGGAGCATGGTTTATTTCAGAAATGAAAACTTAGTCTTTGTTTGAGAGTGCTTAGCCCATGGAAGACTCACCAATACTAAATTGAGAATTTCTTTCTTAAAATTCATTTATATATGAACATATGCTCTAATTCTATACCCTCATTTTTAGGAAAGTAAAGAGGTCTATTGCATTCTGATTTTTCTCCAGGGTTCATTTAGTAAGTGCTATCTATAGCTGTTTCTCCCTGTTCCCATTCTAGCACATGGTCAGGAGAACTGGCTCCCAGACTGTTCATCATTAAAATTATACCTAAGCAATGATAAATTATATTGATGAAATAAGAGAAATGGAATAACAGAAAATATAGGAATCAGAAAAATATGTACATGATTATGTAAGAAAGCAAAAATTTATAGTGACAGCTTGGCAATTCGTGTTTTCCTTATCAATGTTTTGTAATAATATGCACTTCCCTTACAGACATACCATACAACAGCATGCTAGCAGTTTTGCCTAAAGAAAACAAAGTAATGGGCCATGGATTCTTAGAGTATTACTGTTTATAGTGCTAAAATATTTTAAAGTTCTAACACGGGGTAACAATCTTTTATTACAGATTCAAAGTAATGAGTGTAACATTTGTTGTTCAGTCACTAAGTTGTGTCTGTTTGCAACCCCGTGAACTGCAGCACGCCAGGCTTCTCTTTCCTTCACCGTATCCCTAAGTTTGCTCAAACTCATGTCTGTTGAGCCATCCAACCATCTCATCCTCTGCCGCCCCCTTCTCCTTTTGCCCTCAATCTTTCCCAACATCAGGGTCATTTACGGTGAGTCAGCTCTTCGCATCAGGTGACCACAGTATTGGAGCTTCAGCATCAGTCCTTCCAATGAATATTCAGGGTTGATTTCCTTTAGGATTGATTGGTTTGATCTCCTTGAGATCAAGAATCCTCTCCAGCACCACAGTTCAAAAGCATCAATTCTTTAGGGCTCAACCTTCTTTATGGTCCTCAAATTAATTTAACTAGCTAACAAAGAGATTACCAGAAATGTATGTTTGTTTAAATTGAAGACTTTAAATAAAAGAGGTATATATTTCTCTATTAGATTTTTTTTATAAATGATCTCTTATAATTTGGAAAACATGATGTGTTAGGAAAGTATTGCTTTTCTTGTTGTATTAGAACTTAACTGGAGCATTTATATGGCTACACATTTTGTTTATGTAACCTGATCAATAATGCTAAATAATTGACATTTATTAAGTTACTGGTTATGTTAAATACTGTAGTGAAATAATTATAATTTTTATGCAGTAAAGGTCATGTTTATCAACAGTTCTATATAATTAATTTCTATCATTTTTAGGTCAAATTGGCAAGTAGTCAGAATTGTATAAGCTGCCTGCATATGGTTTTTTCTGTTTGGATTATCCTTAATACTTGGGAAGTAATGGCAATAAGTAATACTTCTAAACTGTTTAATCATTTTTATTTTAAATAATGGTTATTTTTTCATGTACGCTGCTGCTGCTGCTAAGTCGCTTCAGTTGTGTCCGACTCTGTGCGACCCCATAGATGGCAGCCCACCAGGCTCCCCCGTCCCTGGGATTCTCCAGGCAAGAACACTGGAGTGGGTTGCCATTTCCTTCTCCAATGCATGAAAGGGAAAAGGGAAAGTGACACGACTCTTAGCAACCCCATGGACTGCAGCCTACTAGACTCCTCTGTCCATGGGATTTTCCAGGCAAGGGTACTGGAGTGGGGTGCCAGTGCCTTCTCTGTTTTCCTGTATAACTCATCTTAAATAATGCTTCTTTTATCCTATGTAAAACAATGACAAGAACTCCTGCTTTTAAAAAAAAGTGGACTTAAACATGAGAAATTTATTTTTCTTAGCATTTTAATATAAATGTTGCTTTCTTCTCTCTCATGGAGTCATGAATTTCTAGCTAAGCTATAGAGCAGAAAAACAAACAACTTTTAAAAATATATTTGGCAGACAAAATTAATGCCCCATTGTGAGTCTCACCTTTGAAGAAAGTCAAAGAACAACCAAGGTACATTTGTAAGAAATTATTAGATAAGAGAAATGATTCACACACTGCTGGGATACACATACGGCTCTATGGGAACTTCCTTCAGAGTTAGAATGCTTCTAAGAGAGTGCATGAAACTGTACAGATATCTGTACAAGCATAAAGGGTATGTGTATGTCTTGGCAACAGAAAGATCATTTTTACCCTAACCTAATGTTTTGTTTTTACCTTCCAGATTATGCAGTATATTTCATATAACCAAGGCAGTGCAGTAATTCTCTGGTTTAAGCTTTTTCATGCAACAAAGCTTACTTTTTTTTTTTCTTTTTTTTGTTCTAGCAGCAGGAAACATTTGACTGAAAAGCAAATCACAATCTTTTGAGACTAGGTGCATGCTGTGTAATTTTGAGTTCAGCATGTGTCTTGGGAAGGTGTGTTTAATAATTTTTTTTTCCTGAGGCAGTTTTATTTTGTCTGCCTGGAGATACAAAGACATTCTGTTCAACTGTTAAAGCTCTGTATTAGTATAAGCAACAGCTTTAAAATCAAGAAAAAAATTGCAAACTATTTTTAGATTTCTGTTTACAATATATTCTGATTGAGAACACTTTCCTCCTTTTGGGGCATACAAGTAGGGTTTGGAAGACATTTTCATATTTAGGGTAATAAAAGTAGAAAATGACAGTACTGAAAAAAATTGCCTTTATAAGTATTTGTCATGTATAAAACACATTTGGTCCCTTTCTGATTTTTTAACATATATATATGTAAATCATTTTCAAGTATTTATTTAATGTGTTCATGAAGTCTTCAGAGAGAATACAAAATAGTCCTCTTGTCTCTTAAGAGTGAAACTTAAAAAAAGACCTTGCAAGTATTCAGGCTCATGTGGACAATAGCTACTTATTGATATAAATTACTTCATCTTTTTTTTTTAACCAAACTCCTCAGATAGAATTCAATGAAATTTGAAATTTTGTTCCTTATATTGTTCCCTTGTTTTTTTTTTTTTTGTCCTAAACAACTTTTTTCTCAAACATTTAATGTATATAGCTTTATTGCTGGGAGTGAGTTTCTTTGAACATTGTAAATACAAAATATATATAGTTTTTACCTACATTTACATTGTTTTTGAAATATAAATTATTCTCTTGAAACTGACTCCATTTCTGTCACTCCAAGGAATGAGATAGGATTGTGTATCAGGTTTTACGCCATAGTTTAGAACTAAAAAAAAAAAAATGCTGGCAGAAAGTGTAGAGTCTGCCCTTCTAGGTGAAAACACAGTACAGTTGTAAAAGATGTCCTATTTCCCTGCACAGAGGCAGAGGTGCTGCCACAGTGCCTAACACACTCTAACAACGTATTAGAATGCTTTAGTAAGACATGTACAAAATTTCAGATAAATAACATCAAATGTGACTTCAGTTACATAACAAATCACTGTCCATAGGCATTAGTTTCTATAAAAATCCCCCAGTCAGTAATGTGTTAACAGACATAAATAGAAAAATCAACAGTAACACAATAAAAGTAGGGTACTTGAATACTCCATTTACATCATTGGGCAGATTATCCAGATAGAAGATCAATAAGGAAACACAAGTCTTCAGTGACACATTAGACCAAATAAATTTAATAATATATAAAACATTCAACCCGAAAGATTCAGACTATGTGCACATTCTTTTCATGTACACATGGAACATTCTCTGAGATAGATTACATTCTAGACCACAAAACAAGCCTCAATATGTCAAGTATCTCTTCTGAACACAATGTTGTAAGACTAGAAATTAACTGTAAGGATAAAACTGCAAACACACAAATATATGGAGGCTAAAAAGTATGCTACTAAACCACCAATGGATCACTGAATAAATAAGATAGGAATACAAAAAATATCTAGATACAAAAATGATTGTCCAAAACCTATGGGACACAGAAAAAGCAATTCTAAGAGGGAAGTTTCTAGCAATACAAGATTACCTCTGAAAACAATAGAAAAAAAAAATCAAATAAGCCTAACTTATCCCTAAAGCAACTAGAGAAAGGAGACAAAACCCAAAGTTAGTAGAAGGTAAGAAGTCATAAAGATCAGAGCAGAAATAAATGAAATTGACTAAAAAAGATAGAAAAGAAACTAAAATCTGATTCTTTGAAAAGATAAAATTGATAAAATATTTAGCCAGACTCAAGAAAAAAAGGAGAGGGTCTAAATCAATCAATCAGAAATGAAAAAGGAGAACTTATAACTGAAATCACGGAAACACAAATGATTTTAAGACACTACTACAAGCCGCAATATGTCAATAGAATGGACAACCAGAAAGAAATGGGCAAACTCTTGGAAAGGTGCAGACAGAACCAGGAAAAAACAGAAAATATAAATGGGCCAATTAAAACTACTAAAATTGAATTTGTGATTTAAAACAACTCCCAACAAAAGTTCAGGACAAGGTGGCTTCACAGGTAAATTCTATCAAATATTTAGAGACTATTTAACACCTATACTCCTGAAAATTCTTCCAAAACTTGCAAAGGAAGGAGAACTTCCAAACTCATTCTATGATACTGCCATCACCCTAACACCAAAAGCAGACAAAGATACCATAAAATAAAATTACAGGTTAGTATCACTGTTGAATATGATAACAAAATTGTCAACAAAATAGTCAGCAAAATACTAGCAAACCAAATCCAACAATATATTAAAAGGATCGTGCACCATGACCAAGTGGGATGTATCCTAGGGATGCTGGAAAATTTCAATATCTACAAATCAATGAGTATAATGCACCACATTAACAAACTGAAGCAAAAAATATCAGTAGATTCAGAAAAAGATTTTGATAAAATTCAACATCCATTTCAGATAAAAAGTCTCCAGAAAGTGGACATAGAAGGAACATATCTCAACATAAAGGCCATATATGACAAACCCAAGCTAACATAGTACTCAAGAGTTAAAAGCTGAAAGCATTCCCTCTAAGATCAAGAACAAGACAAGTTTGCCCACTCTTTCCACTTTTACCCAACATAATTTTGGAAGTCCTAATCACAGCAATCAGAGAAGAAGAAATAAAAGGAATCCAAACTGGAAATGAAGAATTAAAGCTGTCACTTTTCCAGATGACATGGTATTATACATAGGAAATCCTAAAATTGCTACCAGAAAACTAATGGTATTATATCAATATCAATAAAGGCAGTAAAGTTTCAGGGTACTAATTTACAGAAATTGGTTGCATTTCTTTACATTAACAATGAGAGATCAAAAGGAAAAACTGGGGAAACCATCATACTAAAAGAATAAAATACCTCAGAGTAAACCTACCTAAGAAGCTAAAAGATCTGTATTCCAAAAACTGTGACACTGATCGAAAAAAAGCAGATGACGTAAAGAGAAGGAAAGATATACTGTGCTCTTGGATTGGAAAAATCAATGTTGTCCAATGACCATGTCACTCAAAGCAATCCACAGATTCAATACAATCCTTATAAAATTATCAATGCCATTTTTCACAGAACTAGAACAACAACAAAAGATTATGTTTGTGTGGAAACACAAAAGGTCTCAAATAGCCAAAACAATTTTGTGAAAGAAGAATAAAGCTGAAAAAATCAGACTCCTGGTAAGTTAGACTATACTACAAAGCTGCACTAATAAAAATGGCATGGTACTGGCACAAAACAGACACATAGATCAATGGAACAGATTAGAAAGCCCAGAAATAAGCCCATGCACTTACAGTCAATTAATCAATATCAAAGGAGGCAAGAATATGCAATGGAGGAAAGACAGTCTGTTCAATATGTGGCACTCAGAAAACTGGACAGCCACATGCAAAATAATGAAATCAGAACAGTCTCTAATACCATATACAAAAATAAACCCAAAATGGATTATACATTTAAATCTAAGAACAGAAGTTATAAAACACCTAAAGGAAAACATAGGCAGAACACCCTGCCATCTGACATAAATCACAGCAATATTGGGGCAGATCTGTCTCCTAAAGTAATGGAAATAAAAGCGAAAATAAACAAATAGGACCAAATTAACTGAAAAGCTTTCACATAGCAAAGGAAGCCATAAACAAAGCCAAATATAACCTATGGAATGACAGAAAATATTTGCAAATGATGCCAATGACAATGGCTTAATTTCCAAAATACATAAACAGCTCATATAATTCAACAACTAAAAGCAACCCAATCAAAGGATGGGCAGAAAACCTAAAAAGACATTTCTCATCATCAAAAAGTCTACAAATAGTAAATGCTGTAGAAAATGTGGAGAAAAGTAAACTCTTCTACAGTGTTTGTGGGAATGTAAACTTGTGCAGCCATTTTGGAGAACAGTATGGAGGTTACTTTAAAAACTAAAAATAGAGTTACCATATGATCCAGCAATCTCACTCCTGGGGATATATCCAGAAAAGACAAAAACTCTAATTCAAAAAGATACATGCACCCCAGTATTCATAGCAGCACTCTCTACGATAATCTAGACATGGAAGCAACCTCAGTGTTCACTGAAGATGAATGGATATAGAAAAAGTGGCACATATACAATGAAGTATTACTCAGCTATAAAAAAAAAAGAAGGAATAATGCCATTTGCATCTATATAGGTGGGCATAGAGATTATCATATTAAATCAAACAGAGAAAGACAAATATCATTTATATGAAATCTTAAAAAATGATACAAAATAGTATTTACAAAAGAGAGACTCACAGATATAAAAAAGCAACTTATGGTTACCAGTAGGGGGAAGAGAGAGGAAGGATAAATTAGGAGTTTGGGATTAACACTACTGTATTTAAATACATAACATCAGCCTCCTGTATGGCACACGGAGCTATATTCAATATCTTATAATAATCTATAATGGAAAAGAAGCTGAAAAAGAATATGTATCTGAATCACTTTGCTATATAGGTAAAACTAACACAACATTAGAAGTCAACAATACTTCACTAAAAAAAAATAAGAGGGAAAAAATATATGAGATTCAGTCTGGAGGAAGAGCAAATGACCAATGACCATAAGATATTCAAAGTCTTTAACAGTGAAATATGAATCAAAACAATGGGCCCACTACTGTCTTTACAATATGTTTGGCCCAAGTAGGGAACAATCAAAATATCTAGTATTACAGCATCTTTGGAGAAACCGTATTTATTTGCCCTACCAGATTCCAATTTTAGAAAACATCCTTAAAAAATAATTATATAAAGATTTATTTCTAAACATGGCTATTCAATATTTTTGTAGGCAACAAACTCAAATTTCATGTCTATCTATAGCAATCTCATGTCTTATCATTTATCTGAATAAATGATAGAAGTATCTATACTACAACTATGACAAAATAGAAAATGAATAGTGAATTGATGCTGTATTAATTGTCTTATAGAGATATCATAATACATTAAGTAAACAAGCAATTAAAATTTGTTATGTAATGCCATATGTTATGAGAAATCCGTATGTGCATAATTTGTTTCAGCAAAGAGAAAATTATGGATGGATCCACATGGAAAAGTTATTTGTTACCTGCTGGGAAAGGGTTAGTTGTTTTTACCTTTAAAAAATACAATTTATTAAAAAACTTTGATATCATAAGAGGGAAATTCATGATAGATATTAATTGAGCCTTTTCTTTGAAACTCAAAGTCTTCTGATCCACTGGTGAGACTTTCTCCTCTTTAAACATGTTCCAAGTTTCTGGTGTACCAAAAGGAAGGGTGGTAGGAAAAGTTTGTCTTACATGAAAGTAATAAGAAAGTATATTGAAAAAAATCTAAAGATAATAATCACACCCACTAAAAGTTAGTTGGATTTTTATTATCACTATGAACTGGCGATTCTAAATAACATCAGTGATACTGCCTCTCCCTGCCAGAGTGTCCACTATCACCCTCCCTCCACAATTTTTCCATTTTCCACTTTTAGTTAAGAAATTAATATAATATTATATGTCAATTATATGTAAATAGAAAAATAAATTCTAGGTAACTAATTACCAAACCTGTAACTTCTCTCATATCTCAATTTTAGACTTTTATCTACTTAATTCTTTGCCATTAGCAAAGAATGTGTGTGTGCCTTTGTGTGTTTGTAGCACATATTGAGGTTTTTTTTGGTGTATATATATATATATATGTACGTATATATATATGTGTGTGTATGCTCTGGGAGTGGCAGTAAGTATTATAAACAGCATTTTTCTTTTGTTAAGTCTACTTTCATCACAATAGAAATATATATTCATAAAAATGAAATATTCAAGAAAGTTAATAGAATGTTGAATTCTATCTCAAAAAGGACAACCAATGTTAAACCCCTGGTGTATATCATTCAATAAGCAGATATTTCTTCCTTCTGATCTTTTTAGATTAAACATAAACAAATTGAACCATTTCAAAATTCAGTTACATGGTTTTCTAAATGTTAAATAGGCATTATCCTCTATTGTGCTATTTATCAAATTATGTAACTTGACTTCATATGTATTCCAAATAGCCTGAGTTTCATACATGGTGCATACACTCAATATATAAACATAAGTATTCTCCAATAAGCCAGTTTGAAATTTTGCATGATGCATATTTTATGCATATCTAATTTGAGAGTTCAAAAGGAAGAAAGAAATCTTTTATTTACCAGTTAGATCTGCTTGCCTTATAAAAGTTGGTTTTGCATTATATGTGAAACTGAAGAAATAACAGTGCTTAGATAAATCAATAAACACTCAGAAAATGTTTTCTACAAATTCAAGAGGTATTCTATTTACAGTATTAAGCCTTAACTGCTATGAACCTCTTCTTGAAATATTAGTTTTCATTTTTTCCCCAACAGTGAAACACTATCTTAAAATTACTTTTTTAATAAGTCAAATAGGGTAAACAGATACAACTGCAATTGTTACAGGGAATGGTTGGGTGGCTACCCTGCCCTGCTTGCTACTACTTTTTTCCCTAGACCCACATCCAAGAGAGTCCCTGAGGCACGTTCTCAGAATCTCTGTGGGTCTCCTGGGCAGTATTTTAGTATTTTACTGTGGATTCCTTTCTATGGCAATAGAAAGGTCACTTCAGTGACCTGTATAATTCTGAAGATTGTTTGAAAAACATTGAAATAATACAAATAACATATTCTTTTTAATAATGTGACTATTCCTATTTCCTTTTATTGTTCCAACTAGAGACTATGGTCAGGAGACACTTGTGGTTAGGAAACACAGATAACTCAGACTAAAGTTTAGACTTTGTGATACAATATATTCTACATGATATAATTGTTGGTTGTTGTTTAGTCACGAAGTCATGTCTGACTCTACGACCCTATAGACTATAGCCCACCAGTCTCCTGTGTCCATGGGATTTCCTAGGCAAGAATACTGGAGTGGGTTGCCATTTCCTTCTCCAGGAGATCGTCCCAACCCAGGGATTGAAACTGTGGCTCCTGCATTGGCAGGTGGATTCTTACTGCTGAGCCACTGGAGAAGCCCATGCTGCTGCTGCTGCTAAGTCACATCAGTTGTGTCCGACTCCGTGCGAACTACCAGGCTCCGCCATCCCTGGGATTCTCCAGGCAAGAACACTGGAGTGGGTTGTCATTTCCTTCTTCAATGCATGAATGAGAAAAATTAAAGTGAAGTCGCTCAGTCATGTCTGACTCAGGGACCCCATGGACTGCAGCCCACCAGGCTCCTCCATCCATGGGATTTTCCAGGCAGGAGTACTGAAGTAGGTTGCCATTGCCTTCTCTGGAGAAGCCCATAATAGTGTATAAAAATTCTATAAAGATGCATTTTGTATCATATATCATATATTTTAAGAATTACCTTTCCTAATGTACACTGATGGACTATAAAGAAAGCTGAGTGCCGAAGAAATGATGCTTTTGAATTGTGGTGTCGGAGAAGACTCTTGAGAGTCCCTTGGGCTGCAAGGAGATCCAACCAGTCCTGGGTGTTCATTGGAAGGACTGATGCTGAGGCTGAAACTCCAATACTTTGGCCACCTCATGTGAAGAACTGACTCATTAGAAAAGACCCTGATGCTGGGAGGAATTGGCGGCAGGAAGAGAAGGGGATGACAGAGGATGAGATGGTTGGATGGCATCACCGACTCAATGGACAGGGGTTTGAATAAGCTCCAGGCCAGGAGGTGGTGATGGACAGGGAAGCCTGGGGTGCTGCAGTCCATGGGATTGCAAAGAGTTGGACATGACTGAGCTACTGAACTGAACTGAATGTACACTGAAAAATACTATTATATTTAAAACATATGAAGTTCTTTGTAAAATGATGGAATTTTTCCTCATTATAAATCACAGAATATTTGATGAAAAACTTTGACAAAGCAGCACATATCAGCAAAGCAAATATGTGTCAGATCTCAATCAGGTGTTTTGTGCAATTGCATAGTTCCCATTAAAGAGTTCACCCACATTAATTCCCTAATCTTATTGCTTCCATTTAAAAAAAAAATTATTGTTAATTCTCTGTCTCCTGAGAGACAACTTGAATCCAAATCACAAAATAATTGTCTCAAACTTTAAGTTTGTTTTATAAAATGAAAACATGAAAGCTCCCATAATCATAGCTTATTAAATATAGTGGTTCTACTCACATGTTAATTTCCACTTCTTTATAATCATAGCTTTTAGAAATGACGCATGCTCAAAGTATTCTCCTTGTCTGTTCATTTGGTTACTGGTCCTATAAATTCTGTCTGATCATTCCCTCACAATGCCCTGGCCAGGACATAAAAGGAGGCAAGGAATAACAAAACCTTTTCTAGGCACTTGCACTCCATCACCTTCCTGAGTTCCTGACAGAGGTTTCTGTCTCAGTATTTTAGCTTCTGTACTCTCTATGTGTATATTTCTCCAGTCTTCTTTTTGGCTATTTAAGCTTGGTCTTTTGATTCGGTTTGGCCTCTTTTTTTTGTCTTCTTTGTAGTCATGGGCTAGAAACAACTAATTTTATCCCTCCCATCCTGTGAGTGATAGACTCAAATGGGCGGCTGGCTGCCTCCTACCTTCATTGTTCTAGCTCTCCCTCAGACATCTCAGACCCCAGACGTCTAGAACTAAGCTTAGTATCTTTCTCTTTGACTCTGCTCTCCCACTATACCTTCTCTAATGGTGAGCTATAGCAACATCGCACCACTTTTGACCCTTTCCTGTACATCCCTACCGTATTTAACTGGAGAACTCACCCAGTGTTTCCAATGAATCACCAACTCTCTATTCCAGATGTTATTATTGAATATCTTGATTCAGTAATATAATTTCAGGTTTTATTTCATTTTATTCAAAAAGTAGTAAAAAAATGACTACAGCAATTCCAAATCCAAATTCTTCAAAGTACACTCAGTTTTTACTATAAGGTATTAAGACATATTTTTAAAAAATTATGAACATTATTGGGTTGTTATTATAGATAACTGAGCACTCTGTTAAGCCAGTAAGTGGGCAAATTTTAATACTACATGGATTTTATTATTGTATATATATATATATATATTTATTTGCCTGAGTTTTAAAAAATGCTTCTTGACATGTGGGTATATTTCCAATCTTAGTTTTTTCTGACCCATATTTTCTAGAAAAGTAGCAACACATTTAACTGTCTGACCAAAATACCATAACGTTTTGAATGTACTAAACTGTGGTTGTATGTGTTTTTTGTTTTAGTTTTGCTGTCAGTTCAGTTCAGTTGCTCAGTCGTGTCCAACTCTGCAACCCCATGGACTGCAGCAAGAGAAGCTAGATGATAGAGAGAAAGGAGTTTACAATTTGTAGTCATCTGTGAGAAATCTGAAAGCAGATTGACTAATCAAATACATTTCTCAAATATCTTTTTCTTTATTTTCCAGTTCCACTGCACAGGCCAAATTATTGCAAGACTATTTGACACGGAGCAAGGACTTTCTTTGCCTAAAGGGAAGGAAATGGGATTCAGCTGAAACCTGGGAGGTGGGGGGCGGGGGGTGGGGGTGGGGAGTAGGTTTGCTGCTCTATAGTGTTTATAGGGCAAAGAAAGAAATTTAGTACTTTAGGGATCAGGTTTATCATGACCGCCTCCAGAGAGACTTTGAACTATTTATTACCACTTTAAAATATCTTTTCTAAAAAGCTCAAAGCCTCCAGACAGAACTTTATGTAGAAGTGCATGTTATATATTTAGGAATTTAAGGGAGAGAATGTGCACAGCATGGAAGGAGAAAAGACTGAAAATGTTAAATCACTTTTCCTTATTACTTTCAAATTTTAATAAGACAATATACATTTGTCATATCACATATTTTTAAATAAATCATTAAATGAGGAAAAATGTGTAAGAAATATTTTATGCACTAATTTATTAACATCATAAACATTTATTTCTTTTAGCTTTCATTGTTTATACAGGACATTGATGGTAGGCTGTTAAAGTATAATTTAGTCACAGGATTTAGTTTTAAGAGGATATATAGTAACATCCTTTAAATATGCTGCTGCTGCTGCTAAGTCACTTCAGTTGTGTCCGACTCTGTGTGACCCCATAGACGTCAGCCCACCAGGCCCTCCCTTAAATATGCTAGTGTATCTTTTTCCTATCACCTTACTTTCTTCTATTAGAGGCATTACAGTCTACAGTTTTCCAGAGAGAAGCCTTATCAAGTAGAGAATCCATTCTTACTGCAGTATACAGAGTTCTATCTTAAAAAGAAAAAAAAAGCCAAAGTAGTTTCAATAAACTTCATCAACCATATTCTTATTTAAGTCATAGGATGACTTTTACTTATTGTCCAGCTCCTGGCAGTGTTCCTTGATCACAATTTAATTATTTTGCATTTGTCTACTGAGTTTACAAATATTTCCTGAACTCAGTCATCAAAATGGTTTAAATTTTTAACCTATTTACCAGCTTTCTCATTTTTTCCTCTCCAATTTACATTTTTAATATAATTGCTTAACAGACTAGTGTCCTTTCCATAGGTTCAAAAATTACTTTTTTATTAATATGCTTTATGGTTCATATACCATACTATATGACTGTAAAATGAGTTTTTGAATATATTATACATGTAATTTATTTTTAAGTGGAAAACATCTTTTGGTGAATCATCATCTGGTTAGGCTCTTCTACATTTGTCATTAGTACTGGAATTCTTTTCTGTATAAATAAAAGAAGAGTAATTACAATATATAATTAAGAATTTGCATGCTTTTATCCAATTTAAAATATTTAATATTCTTTTAATCCTATACTTTTTAACATTTTAATTAAAAAATTTAAGAAAGAATTCTTTTAGAGGGATCATGAAAACCAGAAATGGTTATTTTAGAAGACTTTGAATGTATTCAGTGAATCTGGTTTCTAACTTCCATCTAAAATAATGTCAAAGCACTGCCTGGTTAAAACTCTCCCATAAGATGGGGTTAAATTGAGTGGCTATGCAATTCTCATGACCTTTTTCAGATACTAGAGATAACTTAGTCATTTTCCATTTCTCAGCTATAATATTTCTTTTGAATGTTGTGAACTTTTAAAAAATGTCACTAAAATGTTAACTATTTTTTTTTTCTTCACACATTTGTGCGTTTTGACTATACTAACATGGGTGCGAAAAAGTCTATTGCAAATATGTTTAACAAACTCTGTATTTCTCAACTTATAATCTTATTTCACACTTCAATGCATGATTTATGGCATTGAATAATCTATGATCTAGTCTTCTGAAAGGACATGGAAAAAGATCTCCAGTATCTTTTTTATTCATTCTAGCATTTTTTTACTATGATCTTCATATACTTTTAGGATGATTTCATTAAACTCTAGGAGAGTGTGAATAATGTAACCATAAAATGGAAGAAACCCACAAAAGACAAATATGATCAATTTATCCATCTAGAGAGTAAAAATTTTTGGATGAAAAATAAATAAGCATCTAAAATCCTCAGAAAAATTAAAATGATCAAATATTACAGATATCTAACAGATGTGGATCATTTATTATGTGCCCACTTCCCTTCTAAGAACTACTCATTCCCATCAATAGAAAATTAAACCAATCACTAATTCCCACTATTCATTCCCATTAATGGAAAATTAAACAAATCACCGATTCTCATTCACAGAACTATTAAGAGGCAATGCCTGGTTCTAAGTCTAGAAAAGTATAGCTTGAGAGAACATGCTCTTAACCTCTCTACTAAGAATTAAAAGAAATATAATTATTTCCATTATGAGTGAATGAATTCAGAACATGCCACCCTAACATAAGCCTCTCTGAAGTACCCTCTATTTTGAGTTAAAAACACTTGAAAAATGGCAAAGACAATAAACAACAAAAAAAAGAACACCCCAACTTTCCAGGCAGGAGATGAAATTTCCCTGTGAAAGATATCCTCCCTATACCAGAAGAAAAGTAACATTCCCATCATTAAGGATGAGAAGCTAAGACTAGGAGAATTCTGTACAAGTAGACCTTGTTAAAATAATTCTTATCTCCCTGTGGCCTCTCCACATGGGTTAGTTACTTTTTCCCAATTGTCTCTCTTTTCTCAACCTAATACAGAAAACCTAGATTTTGCCATTTCTTTGACTCCTCACTCATGAAGGCTTACATGCCATGTAAAATTTGTGTTAGATAAACTTGTGTGTTTTTTTCCTGTTTATCTGTCTTAAGTCAGTTTAATTCGAAGGTCCAGTTAAAAATAACTGGGTAAAAGTAGAATTTAGACTCCCCTGTACTATCAACCAAAAAAATTAAAAAGAACTAGATGACTACATATCAATTAAGATACCAAAAAGACTTTTTATTCAAAAAGATACACAATGACAATAAAAATCTGATGAAAAAGACAGTAGTATGAATTGGGCCTCTTTAAAAAATCAAAATATGATTCCCTCTGGCTAAGTAATTCTGTGTCTAATCATCTACCTTAAAAGTGAAAAACTGAAAACTGTATAAATTATATATATGTATTAAAGTGTAGAAGTAAATGTGACATAACAGCCCTAAAATATGTCCTTAAACATTGAATAGCCTTGGGAAAATCCTGACATTGTATATACACTATAACTATTCCTACATAATACAAAATGATAAGCAAGCAGCAATCAGCAACGGTAACAAATCCCATAAAGGAATGCATAGAACAGTGATTGGGAAACATCTAGATATTTTAAAACTAAACTAATGTAGAAGATGAATCCCCACTTCTGTCAATTACATTTCAGAATGGCTGTATAAACTGAAAGTTTAGAGGCTCTCTGTCCTTCGCACAAGAGTTTGGTGTGGCTGGGTAATAAATAGGAGAAATCTAAGCCATAAGCCTCCCATTAATCATAGGTGTGGGTCTACTTTTATTACCTTTTGGTATAATAATGGATAGAGAGTTATTTTAAAACTCCAGAATCTTGTGAAAGCAAATACAACACTTCTTTATAGGATTATTTTCAGTTTTGAACACATTTTTCTTTCCTATTCCTAAAAATGAGCTACAAATGAAACATTACAAACCCCTATTAGGAAGAATAAACATATGTAAATAAAAGGAAAATTAGCACACTCAAAAACAATATATAATAAAGCAATTTGGTGAAACTCTAAAAATACATATAATCAGACCATAAAATACATAAGAAAAAGCAAAAGATTTAATATAAACCAGAATGAAAAATCTGGGAAGCAAAGAAACACAAAGATTTTAAAGATTTTTAAAGATTTCTAAAATACTCATAGATTCCTGATTTCAGCTGTCACACATACAGAACATGGAAATCATCACTCTTGTCTGCACAACAAAAAACTGGACAATGTGAAAATCAATGACTTTTCTTAGCCCCATCTGAAAACTGAAGTTGCAGGGACAACCAGCACTCTGACATCTGAAGAGACAGGCACATCCAGAGAGACACAGGGACTGAGATCGTCTCACCTGGAGCAGGAGCCACTAGAGCTGTAAACTGGTAGGGATACCTACATGGAAAATTTGACAATTCTGGAGGCTGAGTGTGGACTAATCTAAAGATGAGAAAATCATGGGGGCTGCAGGCTTAAGGGACCTCTTTCCCAAATCCTTCACCAATAGGTTCTTCTGGTGAGGATCCTAGAAAGATCCTCTTATAAACCTAGCAGAGAGTGTAACCATTGTGAAACAAGCCCAGAGCCTTCTCTGTAATAAAGGTCCACTCTCCAGGTGAAAGGACTTCGCCTGATGTAATTCTGAAACTTTATGCTAGCTGAAGAACACTGAGCCCCAGAAAAGTATAGGTGATTTTTTTTTTTTTTAAGAGTGCAATAATTATTGGAGCAAGGCTTCCCTGTTGGCAGTATAGAATCTGCCACAGCGCAGGAGACCTGGCTTAGATCCCTGGGTTGGGATGATCCCCTGGAGAAGGGAATGGCAACCCACTCCAGTATTCTTGCCTGGATAATCCCAGGGACAGAGGAGCCTGGAGGGTTACAGTCCATGGTGTCGCAAAGAGTCAGGCACGACTGAGCGACTAAGCCCAGTACAGCACAATTATTGGAGCAGACAATAAATGTGACCTTTGGGCTATTAATGTATGCCTACATGATAATGCATTTCAATTCCTCACAGATAATCTTTGAAATAATTCAGTTCACCCAGTGGTCATCACTACTATCATATAGTGATACATATCAGGCACAGTGACAGGGCAAATAAGCATGTAAAATTTATCAACATTACTTATCATTAGGAAATGCAAATTAAAAGAGCCTATGATCCCACCATAAACCGATTAAAATTACTAAAATCTAACAACTGTCAATAAAAATTGCTGATGAGGATGTGGAACTATAGGGGCAGGAAGAAAATTCATTGTTTTTGGGAATGGAAAATAGTTTGGAAAATAATTTTACACTTTCTTACAAAGCTATACAGTCTTACCATGCAATCCAGCAATTATGTTCCTAGGTATTTACCCAACTGATTTGAAACTAATGTCTACACAAAAACCTGTATGTCCATGTTTATAGAAGCTTTATGCTTAATTTCTAAAGACTGGGAGAAACCAAGATGTCATTCAACAGGTGAGTGAAAAACAAACTGTGATCCATCTATACAATAAAATAAAATTTAGTGATAAAAAGGAATGAGCTCGTGTACTCAGAAGTTGAGTACACACATAAATCTGTGACTACTAAAAGTATAGATACGTTACGACCTAACAGTTACTCTTTTAGGTATATAACCAACAGAAACATGTACATATGTACATCAAAAGACATGCATAATAATGGATAGCAGCACTATTTGTAACTGTTAAAATCTGGGGGAAAAAACCCCTATGAATTGTCCTTAGAAGTAGAATGGATTAAATACATTGTTTATATAAATAGAATGCAAAAGAAAAGAGAATGAACTGCAAACTACATGAATACGTATCACAAACATACTGTTGAATGAATGAAGCCAGGTACAAAAGTAGATTCTCTGTGTGATTCTATTTATGGAAAGTTCAAATTCAGGCAAAACTTATCTAATACAGTCTTAGAAGTCAGGATACTTTTGACTCTTACAGGCCCTGAAGTGAATTTGGGGAGTTATGACTACATATAGGAACCTTTTGGAGGACTAGTAGTATTTCTTGACCTATGTCTGTTTTACACAACAATATTTACTTTTTGGAGATTCATTATATGTATTTCTCAATTTTTCTTTGTGTATATTATACTTTAGCAAACACTTAAATGAATAATGTTTAGAAGGATTAAACAATGTCTTGGAGAAGGCAATGGCACCCCACTCCAGTACTCTTGCCTGGAGAATCCCATGGACAGAGGAGCCTGGTAGGCTGCAGTCCATGGGGTCGCTAGGAGTCAGACATGACTGAGCGACTTCACTTTCACTTTTCACTTTCATGCATTGGAGAAGGAAATGGCAACCCACTCCAGGGTTCTTGCCTGGAGAATCCCAGGGACAGGGGAGCCTGACGGGCTGCCGTCTATAGGGTCTCACAGAGTCGGACACGACTGAAGTGACTTAGCAGCAGCAGCAGCAAACAATGTCTAATAGTAGTTCCAGAAAAAGGAAATAAAATGGAGAAGAGATACACATACAATCTTAGCTGAGAATTTTCCAGAAATGAAGATCTGAAGTCCTCAGAATGTTAAAACAAAGAAACATAAAACTTCTCAGGTCTCTGGGTCAGGAATAGTTATTACTACACAGCAAAAGACAAAAACTACTTCAAGTAAGCTAGATAAGAAGTAAAGCAAGACACAAACTATATAATATGTAAATTAGTAGTCAGTATAAAACATAAAGCAGAGAAACTATATGAAATATTGGGCTTGGGAAGCAATGGTGAAATCTTAAATGGAGTAGGGATACTGCTGCTGCTGCTAAGTCACTTCAGTCGTGTCCGACTTTGTGCAGCCCCATAGACCGCAGCCCAGCTGGCTCCACCGTCCCTGGGATTCTCCCCGGCAAGAACACTGGAGTGGGTTGCCATTGCCTTCTCCGGAGTAGGGATAGCTTTACTGAATGTGAAGAGATATAAAATATACAGATATAGGTAGGTGGGTAGATGTGGTTGTGGGGGTTGATAGAAGAGGATAAAGTCAGATATCCATTTACAAAAACTGTAGCTAATTCTCTGTAGTTAAATCATAATTCAGTTACTGTTACCCAGTTGTGAGGAACATTCCATGGTGTTTTATAAGGACCATGTAGAATGACTATATATCAAATGTTAACGTGTATCATTTGCATCTCCCTCCCCCTCTCTGTGCCCCTTCTACTCCATACACTTAGTAAATGATGCATCACGTTGTTTCTCTAAGCCTCTCAGAATATCACTCTAACTATTTGAAAGAGAAAAAGATCAAAGGGTCATACTATTTGAGAAGAATGACAGAAATACAGTAGAAAAAATGTATTTATCTTTAGTACACATAAGGATGGGCTTCCCTTATAGCTCAGTTGGGAAAGAATCTGCCGGCAATACAGGAGACCCAGGTTCAACTCCTAGGTTGGGAAGATACCCTGGAGAAGGAAATAGCAACCCATTCCAGTATTCTTGCCTGGAGAATCTCATAGACAGACGAGCCTGGGAGGCTACAGTCCATGGGGTCGCAAGAGTCGGACATGACTTAGAGACTAAACCGCCAAACACCACCACTCATAAGGGTGATAGATGGAGTTCATGCAAATAGACTTGATGACTAGCCGAATCCAAACCAGCCCAATAATATAGATTTTTACAAATTTTTAGGAGAAAAATAAATCTGAGGCTAACATCAAAGCTTGTATTGTTTAAGAGAGGCATCCTTTGAACTGCATAGTATAAGACTGAGTAGCAGGCAGAGGGTTTCTTATTCCCTGGAAAGAGAAATTGTAACCATAATATTAGCTAAGAGCCACTGAATACTTGAAGTCCTGAAGAAAGCATGTTTTGAATTTAAATTTTGTTTCAACATTTATTTTGAAAAAATTCAAGCTTTAATGCACCAGTGGAAGCATTTTGTATCATTTGCACTTTCTCTGATCTTCTTATCTTTGTCTCTCTTACACACTGACTCTCACACATGTATATACATATATTTCATGTTATTATTGTTATTGTGGAACTATGTACTGTGTAATGGAGAAGGCGATGGCACCCTACTCCAGAACTCTTGCCTGGAAAATCCCATGGACAGAGGAGCCGGGTAGGCAGCAGTCCATGGGGTTGCATAGAGTTGGACACGACTAAGCGACTCCACTTTCACTTTTCACTTTCATGCATTGGAGAAGGAAACAGCAACCCACTCCAGGGTTCTTGCCTGGAGAATCCCAGGGACAGGGGAGCCTGGTGGGCTGCCGTCTATGTGGTTGCACAGAGTCGGACACGACTGAAGCAACTTAGCAGCAGCAGCAGCAGCAGCACTGTGTAATCATTAGAATATACCAAGTATCACAATGTTTCATCTTTAAATAATTCAGCATGTGTCTTCTGACAGTGAAGATGTTCTCCTCTATGACAACAAAATAGTGATCAAATCCTGGGATTTTACATTACTACAGTCCTTATTCTAATTTTTTGAATTAACCTCACAATATTCTATATCCAGGATCATCTAATGCCTTTAATCATCATGTTCCTTTACTTTCTTTTAATCTATAACTGTTGCTCAGTCTTTATTGTCTTTAAGGACATTGACCTTGCTGAAGCTATTTAGTAAACTTAGTTTCAATATTTGTTCATTCTCTCTTCTAAATGCATACTTCTTATCAGTAGTACAAAAGTTATCCAGTAATTGTCCTTTCATCCTTCTCCAACAGGGAACAATGTAATGCTTTTTTTTTTTTCTCTTTTAATATTCCACAGTGGCATGCAAAGACATTCGTCATGCCAGGATATAGAATAGTTGTTATCCTACCAAACATATGAATATAAATATCCTAATGATTCGTTGGGACTAAAATGTCTTAGGCAGTGTGTTTTATTTCACATAATAAATGTATAAATATATTATTTATAATTTCAATGAAAACTGTAACATGGCAAATTAGAATGTAGGCATTTTAGCTTTTATTTCATTATGAGTTTGAAAAAGAAAACATAACTTTGAACACTGTATTGATTTTACTTCAATTGTAATTCAAATTTCAAATGCACTTACCATAATTTCAATGAAATGGTACATATAAATTGTTCTTTAGTTCAGATTAATCTTAAATCAGTTTTACAAACCACAGAGCACAGAATATAAAAAGTCTAAGTGGACATTAGGTGACTCTTTGCTGCAGACAAATAGTTTCAGATATTTTTGTATTCTGAAAGCTACAATCTGAACATGATTTCCGTGCAGATCAAATACACTTAAGAGCCATCTCATATTCATTCAGTCCATGTGGAAAATGCTTGGAATACAAAATAAATGTTTTTATCTCCACATAGCAAGGATAGCAGTCTTCTACTTCTCCCACTTGGGTATGGTTTACGCAAAAGCAAATTGTTAGTTAGAAGATGTTTTGCTTAGCTAAGAACTCATGATTAGGTGCTACCATTCATATGACTTCATCCTCAGTGGGAAAGAATCTGCCTGCCAAACAGGAGAGGCGGGTTTGATCCCTGGATTAGGAAGATTTCTTGGAGAAGAAAATAGCAATCCATTCCAGTATCCTTGCCTGGGGAATCCAATGGACAGAGGAGCCTGGTAGGCTACAGTCCAGGAGGTTGCAGAGTCAGACATGACTTAGTAACCAAACAACAAAATTAGAAGATGTTTTTGAATAATTTAGAACCCATGATTATGTGCTATCATGCATACAACATTTTGTTTGCCTGACAGTATAACGAATGTTAAAAATTAGTTATTAGGATATTGTTAATTTGTCATCATGTAGTTTAGTTTTTTTCAAACCTAAGCTCTCTCTTCATATACTTGTTTATTGTCCTTTTGCAATTTATCTGCAGTATAATAACTTTTAACCCCTTAATTTATGTTGCATACCAGCCTCAGATTCTAAGTTTATGTCTTCAGTCATAACAATAGATGTATTCTTGAACAATTACTATGAATGCCTTATGCTTAACTTATATTAGAGAAAATTATATTAAATTACATTAAAAACCTGTCCAAGAGGATGAATTAATGTTTGACAAGAGGTTAAGATTAAAAAAGTAGGACACTGTAACATTTGAGTTTGATAAAAGTTGTTTCCACAAAAATTAGTCAATAGCATAAATTATTTAAAGCAGGACAAGATTATTCTCCTTATTATTCTTTTTAAAAGTTTACTATTCTTTTTGTCTATTTTTTCAGATGAATGTCATAATTACTCCACATTTTTAATAGACTAGTTTTAGAGCAGTTTTCAAAGAAGGCACTGGCACCCCACTCCAGTACTCTTGCCTGGAAAATCCCATGAATGGAGCAGCCTGGTAGGCTGCAGTCCACGGGGTCGCTAAGAGTCAGACACGACTGGGTGACTTCACTTTCCCTTTTCCCTTTCATGTATTGGAGAAGGAAATGGCAACCCACTCCAGTGTTCTTGCCTGGAGAATCCCAGGGACGGGCGAGCCTGGTGGGCTGCCGTCTCTGGGGTCCCACAGAGTCGGACACGAAGCCACTTAGCAGCAGCAGCAGAGCAGTTTGAGGTTCATAGTAAAACTGAGTGAAAAATACAGGGAGTTCTTGTATGCCACCTTCCCCACCCAGCCTCCGTTACTGTTAACACCCACACCACAGTGGTACAGCTTGAAGTCCATGGTTTACATTAGTGTTCACTCTTGGTGTTACATGTTCTGTGGGTTTGGATAAATGTATAATAACTTGTATCCAGAGGGGAGTGATCAAGTTGATGGAGTAGCAGGACACGGCACTCATCTCCTGCCACAAATACATCAAAAATACATCTACACCAAAAAATACATTAGTGGAGCCATTCTCAAAGAATACATACTGAACACTGGCAGAAGTCCTTGGACTTCTGAAAGGGCAAGAAGAATCCCCATGTAACTGTGTAGGACAAAAGAAAAAAGAGAGAGAATCAGGATGGGACCTGTGCCCCTTGGAGGGAACTGTGAGAAAAGAAAGATTCCTGAGCCTGGAGGAGTTTCCCCCTTCATCACTGGTGGTGAGCCTCAGAGGATGGCACAGCAGCCAGTTTACAGAGTGGACAGACCTGCATCCTGCATGGATGGTCCATGCCAGCACCCTGTGTTCCCCAGACAGAGAAACGTGTCTACTTGGTGCTAAAGCTTCAGACATCAGGCCCAGGTGAAGGACTGGGGTTAGCTGCACAGAGACAGCTTGAAGGGGCTGGAGTGTGGTGTAGGTGCCACTGAGGGCATATGTGGAGGGAGCCTGGGCCTGCCATAGAGGTGAGCACTGGCCACTGCATCTGCACAGAACCCGTCAAGGGGATAATGGCTGGCACTTACTGAGGAAAGAGGAGGCAGGCATCCATATTAGAAACAGCTCTCACACCAAAAATATTAAACCCACACAGGCTATAATTGGATGCTGTCAAGTAAAATAGACCTCCAAGACCATGGTAGGTGATTTTACTCCTTCCTGCGTGTGCGAAACCCCTTAGTTTAAATTAAACCAGCCTATAACAGCTAGTGTTGCCCACTACAGTCTGTCTATAAAAACTCTGTAATCCCTGTGTTTGGGGCTCAGAGCTTGAAGTGTTAACTCCTCTGGGCCCGCCTGTGTAATAAACCTGAGTTCTCCAACAAAAAAAAAAAAAAAAAAGAGAGAAATGTAAAAGAAATAATAATAATAAAGCAGAGAAACCATTTGCAGTGAAAAGACCAAGAAATTCATTCCTGTGAAAGAACAATGAAACAGACCTCTTTGGTTTAATAGGTATCAAGTTCAAAAAGAAGATAATGAAAATACTGAAGGAATTAAGACAAACTCTCAACAGAAATACAGCTTACTGTTAAAAAAAAAAAGTAACTAGAAACAATAAGAAGACAAGAAAGATTAGAAATTTCATTTGCTGAGACAAAAGCTGAGCTAAAGGCAATAAATAGCAGAAGGGATAATGTAGAATAATGAATAAATGATTTGGATTATAGAATAATGGAACTCATTATATTGTCACCCTGCTTATTTAACTTATATGCAGAGTACATCATGAGAAACACTGGGCTGGATGAAGCACAAGCTGGAATCAAGATTGCTGGGAGAAATATCAAAATAACCTCAGATACACATATGACATCACCCTATGGCAGAAAGTGAAGAACTAAAGAGCCTCTTGATGAAAGTGAAACAGGAGACTGAAAAATTTGGCTTAAAACTCAACATTCAGAAAACTAAGATCATGGCATCTGGTCCCATCAGTTCATGGCAAATAGATGGGGAAATAATGGAAACAGTGAGAGACTTTATTTTGGGGGGCTCCAAAATCACTGCAGATGGTGATTGCAGCCATGAAATTAAAAGATGCTCCTTGGAAGGAAAGTTATGACCAACCTAAAAGGCATATTAAAGAGCAGAGACACTACTTTGCCAACAAAGGTCCGTCTAGTCAAGACTATGGTTTTTCCAGTGGTCATGTATGGATGTGGGAATTGGGCTATAAAGAAAGCTGAGCACTGAAGAATTGATGCTTTTGAACTGCGGCGTTGGAGAAGACTTGAGAGTCCCCTGGACTGCATGGAGATACAACCAGTCCATCCTAAAGGAAATCAGTCCTAAGTATTCATTGAAAGTACTGATGTTGAAGCTGAAACTCCAATACTTTGGCCACCTGATGCAAAGAACTGACTCATTGGAAAAGACCCTGATGCTGGGAAAGATTGAAAGCAGGAGGAGAAGGGGACAACAGAGGATGAGATGGTTGGATGGCATCACTGACTCAATGGACATGAGTTTGAGTAAGCTCTGGGAGTTGGTGATGGACCCGGAGGCCTGGTGTGCTGCAGTCCATGTGGTTACAAAGAGTTGGACACGACTGAGTGACTGAACTGACCAGAACTAAGCCCCACCTCCTTTTTTTTAAAAAGGCACCTAAGAAACCTATAGGATAATACATAGATTAGCATCTATGCTAATCTATGCTAATAGGGATTCCAGAAGAAGAAGAAAGAGATAAAGGGATTAAAAATATATTTAAGGCGATTATGGCTGAAAACTTCCCCAGTCTGAAGAAGGGAATAGATATTCCAGTGTAGGAAGCACAGAGGGTTCCAAACAAGATGAATCCAAATAGACCTACACTAAACATATTATAATTAAAATGAAAAAAATTAAAGCGGGGACACTAAAGGCAGCACGATAAAACACAGTTAATTACGAGGGAACCCCCAGAGGGCTACCAGCTGATTTCTCTACAGAATCATCGTAGATAAGAGGATGTGGCAAAATATATTCAAAGTACTGAAAGAGAAAAATCTGTAACCTAAAATACTCTACCAGCAAGATTATCATTTACAATAGAGGGAGAGAGAGAGAATTTCTCAGACAAGCAAACTCTAAAAGAATACATACTAAACCTATCCTTGAATGTTGAAAGATCTTCTCTAAATGGAAAAGAAATGAGAAGCTATATGAAAATCACAATTGGAAAGTATCACTTAAGTAACTCAGTATATGGTAAAAAAAAATTTTTTTTAATTTTTTGACTGCATTATGCAGCATACAGGAGATCCCCGACCAGGGATCAAACCTGAACCCCCTGCATTGGGAATTCAGAGGCCTAACCACTGGACCACCAGGGAAGTCCCCCCCAATTTTTTTAATGAAAAAAATGTTCTTGAAAACGATGACAACCAAAATTAACAACAAAGTGATAAACATGAAGATGTAAAAGCATGGACATCCAAAATCATAAAATGTATGGGAGGAGAGTAAGAAAATGAAAAAAAATTCTTCTGTTTACAATGTGTTTGAACCTATATGACTGTTGGTCTACAGGAAATAGATATAGGAGAGGGTCACATATTTGAAAAACATGGTAACCACAAGTGAAAAATATACAATAGATTCACAAAAATAAAAAAGAGAACACAAGCATAAAATAAAAGGAAATCATCAAACTACAAAGGGAAAACCAATAAGAAAGGTACAAAGAAGAAACAGAATCAACTATAAAACAAGCAGATTCATTTCGATATATGGCAAAACCAATACAATATTGTAAAGTTAAAAAATAAAATTAAATTAAAAAAAATAAAACAAGCTTTAAAATGGCAGTAGATACTTATCTATCAGTAAATACATTAGATGTCAATGGACTGAATGCTGCAATCAAAAGACAGAGTGGCAGTTTGGATAATAATAATAAAACAAGAGCCTATAATACTCTGCCTATAAAAATCCACTTAGGACAGAGGACACACATAGACTGAAGGTAAGAGGATGGAGAAAGATGTTTTATGCAAAGAGAAATGATGGGAAAGAGGGGAATCACAGTATTCATACAGGACAAAATAGAGTTTGACACAAAGGCCATAAAGATAAAAATGCAATATAATGTTAAAAAATCAATACAAGAAGAGGATATTACTCTTATTGACGTGTATGCATCTAACATAGGAGCACCCAAACACATAAAACAAATACTAACAAACATAGAGGGAGAAATTCACATGAGTACAATAATAGCAGGGACTTTAACACCCCACTCACATCAATGGAATGATCTTCTAGATAGAAAACCAATAAGGAAACTGATCTCCTAAATAATACAACAGAAAAGTTAGACTTAATGTTTTCAAGACATTACATCCCCTAGAATGAATGCGCTCTTTTCAAGTACACATGGAAGATTCTCTCAGATTGACCACATACTAGGGCACGAAGCTATGACAAACCTTGACAGTGTATTCAAAAGCAGAGACATCACTTTGCCAACAAAGGTCCATATAGTCAAAGCTATGCTTTTCCAGTAGTCATAAATGGAGTGAAAGTTGGAGCATAGAGAAATCTTAGTGCAAAAGAATTAATGCTTTTAAATTGTGGTGCTGGGGAAGACTTTTGAGAGTCCCTTGGACAGCAAGGAAATCAAACCAGTCAATCCTAAAGGAAATCAACACTGAATATTCATTGGAAGGACTGATGCTGAAGTGCCAATACTCTGGCCACCTGATGCAAAGAGCTAATTCATTGGAAAAGAGCCTGATGCTGGGAAAGATTGAGGGCAGGAGGAGAAGGGAGTGACAGAGAATGAGATGGCATCATCAACTCATTGGACATGAGTCTGAGCAAATTCCAGGAGATGGTGAAGAATAGGGAAGCCTGGCATGGTGCAATCCATGTGGTCACAAAGGGTTGGACATGCTTTAGTGACTGAACAACAAAAAAGGGCACAAAACAAGCCTCAATAAATTTACAAGTATAGAAATTATTCCATGCATCTTTTCTTACCACAATAGCATGAAACTAGAAATCAACCACAGAAAAAGAAATAAGACAAGGTTGACAAAAGGAGACCAGACAACATGCTACTTAAAAACCAATGGTTCAATAATGTAACCAAAGAGGAAATTTAAAATTGCCTTGAGACAAATGGCAGTGAACACACAACCATACGAAGTCTATGAAATATAGCAAAAATAGTTTTCAGAAGGAATTTTATAGCCTTCCTCAAAAAAACAAGAGAAATCTCAAATAAACAATGCACCTACCACCTAAAAGAATTAGAAAAGAAGAACAAACAAAATCTGAATCAGCAGAAGGAGAGAAATAATAAATAATCAGAGAGGAAATAAATAAAATAGAGATTTAAAAAACAAGAAAATAGATCAATAAGACCAAGGCCTGATTCCTTGAAAGCATAAACAGAAGCAACATACCTCTGGCTAGGCTCACCAAGAAGAAAAGGGAGAGAACCCAAATAAAATAAGAAATGAAAAAGAATTAATAATGAATAATGCATAAATTAAAAATATATATGGGAGAATATCATGAACAATTATATGCCAACATATTCAACAATCTAGAAGGAATATGTTTCTAGAAACATACAGCCCACCAAAAGTGAATCAAGAAGAAACAGATAATTTGAAAACACAAAGCATTAGAAGTGAAATAGAATCTATAATTTATATAATATCTCCTTACAAAAATCCAGGAGCAGATGACTTCACAGGCAAATTCTCCCAAACATACAAAGAACTCCTATGAAATTTTTACAAAAGACTAAAGAGGAGGGAACATTCCCAAAGACATTGTATGAAGCTTGCCATCACCATGATAACCCACACCAAAGATACCTCCAGAAAAGAAAATTGCAGGCCAATATCTTTGATGAGTATAGATGCAAAAATTCTTTACAAAGTATTAGTAAACTGTATCCAACCACACATAAAGAAGGTCATACACCAAATCTAGCTGGAGTCCTCCCAAGTTCACAAGGATGGCTCAACATATGTAAGTCAGTCAATGTGGTACACACATCAACAACAAAAAAACCCCACGATAACCTCAGTAGATGCAGACAAAACATATGACAAATTTCAACATTCATTCATGATAAAATATTTTACCGAAGTGGGTATAGATGAAACATATCTCAACATAATAAAAGTCATTTATGACAAACCCATAGCCAATATAATAATGATGAAAATCTGAATGTCTTCCCACTAAAATTAGAATAAGACAAGTGTGCCCACTCTCACCACTTCAGTTCAACATAATATTGGAAGTTCTATCTACAGTTATCTAAATTGGAAGGGAAAAGGTAAATTTTTCATTATACGGTTATCTAAATTGGAAGGGAAAAGGTAAATTTTTCATTATATATGCATATGGCATTATGTTCTCTATGTATAGTGATGATAATATGATCTATGTATCTATCTGAGAAAGCCTTAAAGACTCTGCATAAAAACTACTAGAACTGATAATCAAATTCAACAAGATAGCAGGATACAAGATTAACATACAGAAATTGATTACATTTATTTATGCTAACAATTAAATATCAGAAAGGGAATGTAGGGAACTTCCCTGGTAGTCCAGTGCTTAAGAAGCTGCCTTCCAGTGCTGGGGACATGGGTTCAATCCCTGATTGGGAACTAAGATCCCACATCACACAGGGCAACTAAACCCATACACTACAACTATGTTTTAGTGCCCCTCATGTTTTAGTGCCCATGCTGCTAAGTCGCTTCAGTCGTGTCTGACTCTGTGCGACCCCATAGACGGAAGCCCACCAGATTCCTCCATCCCAGGGATTCTCCAGGCAAGAACACTGGAGTGGGTTGCCATTTCCTTCTCCAATTCATGAAAGTGAAAAGTGAAAGTGAAGTTGCTAAGTTGTGTCCGACTCTTCGCAACCCCATGGACTGCAGCCTACCACGCTCCTCCATCCATGGGATTTTCCAGGCAAGAGTACTGCACTGCAACAAAAGATCCCACTGCTGTAACAAAGATCTTGTGTACCACAAGACCTGGCACAGCCAAAGTAATTAATTAAAAGAAAGGATATATTAAAAAAAAAAAAACTTTTAAAATTGCACCAAAAAAGTAAAATACTTCACAATAACTTGACCAAGGAGGTGAAAGACTTATATGCAGAGAACTATAAAACATTAATAAAGGAAAATGAATGACGATTCAAAGAAATGGGAAAATATTCCATGCTCTTGGATGGGGAGAATTATATTGTTATAATGGCTATTATACCCAAAGCAATCTACAGATTTAGTGTGAACCCTATTGAGTTACCAATGACAATTTTCAGAGAACTAGAACAAATAATCTTAAAATTATATGAAAACATTAAAGACCCAGAATTGCCAAAGCACTCCTGAAGAAAAAAAACAAAGCAGGAGACATAACGCTCCTAGACATCATACAATACGACAGAGCTACAGTGATCAAAATGGCATGGTACTGGCACAAAAGACAGATGTGTGGGTCAATGGAACAGAAGAGAGGACCCATAAATAAACCAAAACTGGTATAATCAACTAATCTTTGACAAAAGATGAAGAATATACAATGGAAAAAAGAGTCTCTTCAGCAAGGGATGTTGGAAAAATTGGACAGCAGCATGTAAATCAATGAAGTTAGAATACACTTCACACTATACACAAAAATAAACTCAAAATGTCTTAAAGCCTTAAACATAAGACACAACATCATAAAACTTGTAGAAGACAACATAGGCAAAAATATTCTCTGCCATAAATCATACCATTGTTTTCTTAGGTCAGTCTCTCAAGCAGTAGAAATAAAAGCAAAAATAAACAAATGGAACCTCATCAAACTTCCAAGGTTTGTATAGCAAAGGAAACAATAAATAAAGTGGAGAGACAACCTATGGAATAGGAGAAAGTATTTGCAAACGGTGTGACTGACAAGGACTTAATTTCCACAGTACATTAACAGCTCATACACCTCAACAACAAAACAATCCAATCAAAAAAATGGGCAGCAGACCTTAATAGACATTTCTCCCAAGACAACAAGAGATGCCGGCAGATATATGAAAAGATGCTAAACATCACTAATTATTAGAAGAGTTGTTGGGGGCCAGAGTGAGGTACTCCACCCGTGACAAAGGTCATGAGGAAGGAGGCTCGACATACGCAAAGGCGGGATCGAGCCTCAGGAGTCCCCCTGGAACTCCTCGAGCATCTACCCCCATAACCAGAGCCTGCCTACTTTACTACTTTGTGCTCACCTACACCTCTGACTTTACAGGGTGCTGTCCCCCACCACCTCTTTCGGAGAAGGAGTTAACCTAGAGCTCCAGTTAATAATAATTCCTGGGCGTGATAAGAGTGTTTTAACCTACAAACTCCTCTGAAGGTTCTCTAGCCTGCCTGACAGGCTTGTCTGGCCACATGTGATTGCTCACAGCCTCCCAACCGTGAGAGGCACGAGATGCTTTAAACCTTCTAAAAACAGGTTCCTTAGAAAAGTTAGAAAACTATTAGTATAAGTATAATGGGCCGATTAGAAATTGTATTGGTGAAGGGTTTTTCATTTGTTGAGCCAATGTTTGTTGCTAAGTCTCCACATCCCCTGCCCTTACACACATTAATGAATATATAGAAGAAATAAGTATTAACCTTTGATATTAATCACGTTAGACCTTAGGCTAAGTAAATTCTTTCCTTACCTAAAACCCACTACACCCTCACCCTATAGGAACGTAACTTTATTTGGGTGGTGTCTGTTTTGAGAATAATCAGCCCTGGAGAAATAAGTGTCCTGGTTGACTGACTGCTGTCACAAGGAGAGGGTCGTAAATTGTCAGCAGGCCCCCCTGGCCAGAAGATGATGTAACACCCCTAAGACCTCTGTATACATTTGTATGAAGCACCTGACTTTGATAAAAGTCAGGACTGCTGACCCCGTGTGGCTTTTGCATAACATCTCAGTGTATAAAGTAGACCATGGAAAATAAAGAATTGGGATCAGTTTCTCGAAATACTGGTCTCCCCATGTCGCTCTCTCTCTCACTCTGGTTGAGTCTCCATCTGGAGTGCGGAACCCACCATGCTTACTAATTATGCCCGGGCTTCTAAGATCGGACCGGGGAGGCCTCAGTGTCTCCTCTCCTTCGGGAGAACGGAAGGACGCCTGCGGCCTACGTAAGTGGTGCAAGCTTCTTGTCTTGAAGTTTTATTGGTCTCCCGCGTAAACCAAGCTACTCAGCCTCTTTTCTCCACTGAATTTTCCTACTGAGCTATCCTCATTCTATTACTCTTTATATCCTTAATTAACATTTAATGAAGCTATTGTTTCCTGATCTTCGCCTACGCCGTCTCTCCTTCGAATACCCTGGATCAGCCGGGGCTCGACCCCGGCAAAGAGTGAAAATAAAAACTACCATGAGGTACCATCTCAAACTGGTCAGAATGGCCATCATTAAAAAGTCTAAAAATAACAAATGCTGGATAAGCTATGGAGAAAAGGGAACCCTCCCTACACTGTTGGTGGGAATGTAAGTTGGCGCAACCACTATGGAAATAGAATGGAGGTTCCTCATGAAACTAAAAATAGAGTTTCCGTATAATCCAGAAATCCCACCCTGAGCATATATCCAGACAGACCTATAATTCAAAAAGATACATGCACCCCTGTGTTCATAGCAGAAGTATTCACAATAACCAAGACATTGCAGTAACATAAATATCCACAGATGGGTGGGTGGATAAAGAAGATGTGGTATCTATGTGTGCGTGCACACACACACACAATGGTATAGTATTCAGCCGTAAAAAGAATGAATCAGTGCCAATTGCAGCAACATAGATGGAACTAGAGATCATTATATTAAATAAGAAAGAAAAAGACAAATGCCATATGATATCACTTACATGTGGAATCTAAAATATGACACCAATGAACATATCTATGGAACAGAAAGACTCAGACTCACAGTCATAGAGAAGAGACATGTGGTGCGCAAGGGGCTGGGAGGGGTTAGAGTGGGAGTTTGATAAGCACCAAGATTCTGCTGTATAGCACAGCAAAGTATATTCAGTATCCTGTGATAAACCATAATGGAAAACTGTGTGTGTGTGTGTGTGTGTGTGTACGTGTAACTGAAACACTTTGCTGTAGAGCAGAAAATAACAGCACATTGTAAATAAAATATACTTTGGTTAATAATAAAACATCCACCCAGCATATTAAGATCATAAATAATTGTTTTCCTATTCTAAAAAATCCTTTATATTTCAACTATTTATCCTTCATGCCCCACTAATCCTAGGTAACCCCTCCTCTTTTTACTGTTTCCATGGTTTTGCTTTCACAGAATGCCATAGTTGAACCACACAGTATAATGTCTTGAACTTCTCTTCTTTTGTAGTATGCATTTAAGGTTCCTCAGTAGGTTTTATATGGAGAAGGCAATGGCACCCCATTCCAGTACTCTTGCCTAGAAAATCCCATGGACGGAGGAACCTGGAAGGCTGCAGTCCGTGGGGTCGCTGAGGTTCGGACACGACTGAGCGACTTCACTTTCACTTTTCACTTTCCTGCATTGGAGAAGGAAATGGCAAACCCACTCCAGTGTTCTTGCCTGGAGAATCCCAGGGACGGGGAGCCTGGTGGGCTGCCGTCTCTGGGGTCACACAGAGTCGGACACGACTGAAGTGGCTTAGCAGCAGCAGCAGGTTTATGGCTTGGTAACTCGTTTATTTTGGGCACTGAATAAAATCTCATTGTCTAGGTGGACCACAATGTGTTTATCCATTTACCTACTGAAGCTTATCTTTGTTGCTTCCGTGTTTTGGTAATTATGAATAAAACTGCTATAAATGTCTGTGTTGAAGTTTTTTGTAGACAAAAGTTTTGAAATCATTTGGGTAAATATTAATACAAATCATGTGGCCTATCTAGTAAGAATAAGTTTAGTTTTGTAAGAAGTCACCAAAGTGTCCCAAAATAGGTGTCCCATTTTATGTTCTGATCAGCAATAAATGAGTTTCTGTTCCACATCCTCACCAGTATTTGGTGTCAGTGTTTGAGATTTCAGCCATTCCAATAGATGTGTAGTGGTATAATTGGTTTAATTTGTAATTCCCCACTGACATTTGGTGCTGAGCATCTTTTCATATGCCTATTTGATATCTGCATATCTTTGCTGAAATATCTCTTTAGATTTTCCCATTTTAAAATCAGATTACTCAGTTTTAAGAGTTCTTTGCATGTTTTGATAATGTTCCTTTTTCAGATAAGTCTCTTGCAAATGTTTTCTCCTAGTCTATTACTTGCCTTCTCATTGTCTTGACCAGTAGCATTGGTAGAACAGAAGCTTTCAATTTTAATGAAGGCTTGTTAATCAAGTATTTCTTTTACGGGTTATGCCTTTGACATTATACCTAAAAAGTTATCTCCAAACACAAGATCATCTAGTTTTTCTACTATGTTACCCTCTGAGTTTCTTGGTTTTACATTTAGGTCAATTTATATAATTTTTATGAACCGTGTAATATGTGTTTTCAGATCTGTTTTGTGCATTTGGATGTTCAGTTGTTACAGCACTGTTTGTTGAAAAGACAGTCTTTGTTCTGTTGCATTGTCTTTATTTCTTTGTCAAAGACCAGTTGACTACCAGAGGAGTGGAATGAGGAGCGGTGGGTGGGAGAGAGGCTTAAAAAGAAGAGGATATGTGCATACATACAGCTGATTCATGCTGCTGTACAGCAGAAACTAACACAACATTGTAAAGCAAATATACTCCAATTTAAAAAAAAAATTAAGATGAGTTGACTGCATTTGTGTGGGTCATTTTGGGGGCTTTTTATTCTATTCCATTTATCTCTTAGTCAGTTCTTTCACCAGTACCACATTATCTTAATTACTGCATAGAATGTATCATAGACTAAGTCTTGAAGTAGATATTTTTATAAGCATAGTAGCCATTTTAGAATCATATAACTAATTTTATAAAATGACCATTCTATTTTGCTATATTGGGAATAATCTATAGCATTATCAGAAGTTCTTTTTAGAATATGTAAAAGATTATTAGCATACTTATTAAATAAAACAATGCAATAAATATCATCTCATATACTAATTTGTGAAGAACAAGGATGATTTCTTAAAGTAAATTCCTAGACCTGATATACACTTTTGTTTTCTTCTACTTATTCTAATGTTCCATTTTAAATGTTCCAAGTTAAACATTTAAATTTGCATGAGCCCATAATGTGAAGATATGATATACAGTCATTTACAAATCTCATTATTCTAGTACCAATGAACTTTGAGTATATTCTTTTCCTGTTGACTTGAAATGCCAGTTTTACCATATGCTATATCATATGTTTAAACACAACAGGCTACTTTTCCATTGTCTTTCCCCATCTATATTAGGGTTTGAGCCATTGTTTTAAATATTATAGACATATTATTTTATAAAGACTGGTTTTATAATCTTACACACCTCCCCAAATCCTTCTCAGATGGACATTAAATTTCACACCCCTTCAGATCCAAAAGCCTTTGGGTAAAGATATAGACAGAATTGGTACAATGAATAGTCTCTGGAAGACTTTCTTTTCTCTGCTCTAGATAAACCTGATATACCTCCACTCCACTTCTACATCTCTGCTTCCCAGATCCAGACATGCTAGTGCCTTAGTTTTGTCTTGCTCCTATTGTCAGAAGCAAAGTTGACCATGTGCATGTCTAAGATTGTTTAGTGTGCTGTGCCATGATTAAAACTAGAAGGCTCACAAAATTATACTGAATCCAAAGGAGAGAAGACAAGTTGGCAGAGTAGGAGACCTTGAACTCATGTCCTCTCATGAGAACAACAATATCACAACTAATTGCTGAATAACCAACAATAAAAAAGACTGGAACCTACCAAAAAAGATACTCTATATTGAAAGACAAAGAAGAAATCACAATGAGATGGTAGGAGGGGTGTACTCAAGATATAATCAAATCCCATAATCACCAGGTGGGCAACCCACAAACTGGAGAATAATTATATCACAGAAGTTCTCACACAGGAGTGAGCCTCAAATCAGGCTTTGTAGCCTGAGAGCCCCGAGAGCATTTGGCTTTGAAGGCCAGTGGAGCTTGATCGCAGCAGCTTCATAGGACTGGGTGAAACAGAGACTCTACTCTTGGAGGATACACACAAGATCTCCATGTGCCCTAGGATCCAGGGCAGAAGCAGTGACTTCATGTGATCCTGAGCCAGACCTACCTGCTGGTCTTGGAAGGTCTCATTGGGAGGTGGAGGGCGTGACTGTGACTCTTTCTTGAGACATAAAAGCTGGAGGTAAACATATCAGGGAGCACTTGTCTGAAGGCTGACATCTTACTTGGGACATTAACACCAAGACCTGGTCCCACCAAACAGCCTGTAGATTCCAGTGCTGCAATGACTCAGGCCAAAACCACCAACAGCACAGGAACACAGTCCCACCCATCATCGGAAGGTCAGTGATCAACACCAACCAGTACGCAGGGATGAGCCCCTCCCACCACAAGTTTCTAGACCAACCTCATCCACGAAGGGGCAGAAACCAGAAGCAAAAAATATGCATCCCCACAGCCTGTGGAACTGAGCCCACCAACACAGTTGTAGGCTAGCCCAGCCTACAGCTGGACAGGTCCCTGGCCAGTGGGTGATGGGAGGGGAGTGTACTGCTGGTACACATAAGATATCCCCTACAGTGGACAGCTTCTCCAAGGTAAAGGAATGTACTAACTTTGTACATACATAAAAATACAAATAGAAGTTTAGACAAAATTAGATGACGTAGAAACATGTTTGCAATGAAGAGACAAGATAAAACTCCCTTAGAATAACCAAGTGGTATGCAGTCTACCCAAGAAAGAGTCCAAAGATGATCAAAGAACTCAGGAAAAGAATGTTATATAATTATTCTCCAGTTGGTGGGTTGCCAACCTGGTTTTAATTATATTTTGAGTATGCCTGTCCTACCAACTCACTGTGATTTCTTCTTTGTCTTTGGATATAGAGTATCTTTTTTTGATAGGTTCTAGTCTTTTTTACTGTTGATGAACTGATCGAGAGGTTATGAGAAATTTTTAATGAACAATTACAAAAAATAGACAAACAACCAAACAGTTGAATACAATGAAATGAAAAATACAGTAAAAGGAATTGATAACATAATAATTCAGATAGAAAAACAAATAAGTGAGCTGGATGACAGAGTAGTGGAAATCACTACAGAGCAGAATAAAGAAAAAAGAATTAAAAGAAACAAGTACAGGGCTTTCCTGGTGGCTCAGTGGTAAAGAATCCATCTGCCAATGCCAGAGACACAGCTCTGATCCCCGATCTGGGAAGATCCCGCATGCTGTGGAGTGACTAAGCCGGTATGCCACAGTTACTGAGGCTTTAGAGCCCAGGAAGCACAACTACTGAAGCCCACATACCCTAGAACACGTGCTCTAGGCACCATAAGAGAAGGCACCACAATAAGAAGCCCCCCACCATAACTAGAGTAGCCTCTGCAACTAGAGAAAAGACCACACGGCAACAAAGACCCAGCACAGCCAAAAATAAATAAAATCATTAAAAATAAAAAGAAACAAGGGCAGTTTAAGAGACCTCTTGAACAATGTAGAAATGCACCAACATTTGCGTCATAGGGTTCCTAGAAGGATAAGAGAGGAAAATGGCTTGGGAACATGTTTGAAGACATAATGCAGAAACTTCCCTAATATGGAAAGGAAGCAGTTACACAGGTCCATGGAGCAGAGAGATTACCATAATGAATCAATCCAAGGAGAAACACACTGAGATACATAATAATCAAATTGACAAACATTAGAGATAAAGAGAAAATATTAAAAAGAAGTGAGGGAAAAGTGACAAATAATATGCAAAAGAACCCCCATAAAGTTATCAGCTGATTTTTCAGCAGAATATCTGCAGGCCAGAATGGAGTGGCACAAAATATTTATAGAAGGGACTAAATAAAGGAATAAAATCTTTCCTTTTCATAGAAGGGGAAAACCTACATCCAAGAATACTCTACCCAGCAAGGGTCTCACTCAGATTTAACAGAAAATCAACAGCTTAACAGATGAGCAAAACCTTGGAGAATTCAGCACCACCAAACCAGCTTTACAACAAATGCCAAAGGAACTTCTCCAAACAGAAAAAGGAAAGGCCACAACTAGAAACAAGGAAATTACAAATGGGAAATAGGCAAACACATGGTAAAGGTAGGAAATCATTCACCCACAAATCTGATATATAAACCAATAATATGATTATACAGTGGAAGTGACAAATAGATTGAAGGGATTAAACCTGATAGAGTGCCTGAAGAACTTGGACAGAAGTTAGCACATTGTACAGGAGGTGGTAAGCAAAACCATCTCCAAGGAAAAGAGATTCAACAAGGCAAAACAGTTGTCTGAGGAGTCCTTACAACCAGCTGACAAAAAAAGAGAAGAAAAGTTAAAGGAGAAAAGGAAAGATATGCCTATATGAATGGAGAGTTCCAAAGAATAGCAAGGAGAGATAACAAGAAGGCTTTCTTAAGTGAACAATGCAAAGAAATAGAGGAAAACAATAGAATGGGAAAGACTGGAGATCTCTTTAAGAAAATTGGAGATACCAAGGGAACATTTCAAACCAAGTCGGGCACAATAAAGGACAGAAACTGTAAGGACCTAACAGAAGCAGAAGAGATTAAGAAGAGGTGGCAAGAATACACAGAGGAACTGTACAAAAAAGGCCTTCATGATTCGGATAATGATGATGGTGTGGTCACTCAACTAGAACCAGACATCCTGGAATGTGAAGTCAAGTGGGCCATAGAAAGCAATAGTATGAACAAAGCTAGTGGAAGCGATGGAATTTGGCTGAGCTATTTCAGATCCTAGAAGATGATGCTGTTGAAGTGCTGCACTCAAAATGACAGCAAATTTGGAAAACTCAGCAGTGGCCACAGGACTGAAAAAAGGTTATTTTTCTTTTTCTTTTTTTTTTTTTTTTTGCCACATTGTTTTCTTCGGAAGGAAGTCCCTCTGCACAGCTGGCACTTAAGGAGTATGAAATGAAGCTCCACCTGCTTGAGGGTGGAGTTTTTCCAAATATTGTTTGAAATTTTTCTGCGTGGGAGATTTTTCTCTTTCCTCCCATTTATTTACTGACTCAGTGATTTGCACAAACTCATGAATGTTTTCTGGTTTGGGTTATAACCCAATAGTAATTTATTTTGTTGCTCATGTTCTTCCAGCTTTTGCACTTGGGAGCTCTTTCAGTGGCTCCTGGTTTTTTTTTTTTTTTTTTTTTTCTTTCTTTCTTTTTTTTTTTTTTTAATTTTTAATTTAATAATTTTAAAACATGTGTTCCCCATCCTGAACCCTCCTCCCTCCTCCCTCCCCATACCCTCCCTCTGGGTCGTCCCAGTGCACCAGCCCCAAGCATCCAGCATCGTGCATTGAACCTGGACTGGCATCTCGTTTCATACATGACATTTCACATGTTTCAATGCCATTCTCCCAAATCTTCCCACCCTCTCCCTCTCCCACAGAGTCCATAAGCCTGTTCTATACATCAGTGTCTCTTTTGCTGTCTCGTATACAGGGTTATCGTTACCATCTTTCTAAATTCCATATATATGCGTTAGTATACTGTATTGGTGTTTTTCCTTCTGGCTTACTTCACTCTGTATAATAGGCTCCAGTTTCATCCACCTCATTAGAACTGATTCAAATGTATTCTTTTTAATGGCTGAGTAATACTCCATTGTGTATATGTACCACAGCTTTCTTATCCATTCATCTGCTGATGGGCATCTAGGTTGCTTCCACGTCCTGGCTATTATAAACAGTGCTGCGATGAACATTGGGGTACACGTGTCTCTTTCCCTTCTGGTTTCCTCAGTGTGTATGCCCAGCAGTGGGATTGCTGGATCATAGGGCAGTTCTATTTCCAGATTTTTAAGGAATCTCCACACTGTTCTCCATAGTGGCTGTACTAGTTTGCATTCCCACCAACAGTGTAAGAGGGTTCCCTTTTCTCCACACCCTCTCCAGCATTTATTATTTGTAGACTTTTGGGTCGCAGCCATTCTGACTGGTGTGAAATGATATCTCATAATGGTTTTGATTTGCATTTCTCTGATAATGAGTGATGTTGAGCATCTTTTCATGTGTTTGTTAGCCATCTGTATGTCTTCTTTGGAGAAATGTCTATTTAGATCTTTGGCCCATTTTTTGATTGGGTCATTTATTTTTCTGGAGTTGAGCTGAAGGAGTTGCTTGTATATTTTTGAGATTAGTTGTTTGTCGGTTGCTTCATTTGCTATTATTTTCTCCCATTCTGAAGGCTGTCTTTTCACTTTGCTAATAGTTAAACTCTCACTATTTGCAGATGACATGATCCTCTACATAGAAAACCCTAAAGACTCCACCAGAAAATTACTAGAACTAATCAATGATTATAGTAAAGTTGCAGGATATAAAATCAACACACAGAAATCCCTTGCATTCCTATACACTAATAATGAGAAAACAGAAAGAGAAATTAAGGAAACAATTCCATTCACCATTGCAATGGAAAGAATAAAATACTTAGGAATATATCTACCTAAAGAAACTAAAGACCTATATATAGAAAACTATAAAACACTGGTGAAAGAAATCAAAGAGGACACTAATAGATGGAGAAATATACTATGTTCATGGATTGGAAGAATCAATATAGTGAAAATGAGTATACTACCCAAAGCAATTTATAGATTCAATGCAATCCCTATCAAGCTACCAACAGTATTCTTCACAGAGCTAGAACAAATAATTTCACAATTTGTATGGAAATACAAAAAACCTCGAATAGCCAAAGCGATCTTGAGAAAGAAAAATGGAACTGGAGGAATCAACCTACCTGACTTCAGGCTGTACTACAAAGCCACAGTTATCAAGACAGTATGGTACTGGCACAAAGACAGAAATATAGACCAATGGAACAAAATAGAAAGCCCAGAGATAAATCCACGCACATATGGACACCTTATCTTTGACAAAGGAGGCAAGAAAAGGTTATTTTTCATTCCAATCAAAAAGAAGGGCACTGCCAAAGAATGTTCAAACTACCACACAATTGCACTCATTTCACATGCTAGCAAGGTAATGCTGATAATCCTCCAAGCTAGGCTACAACAGTGTGTGAACCAAGAACTTCCAGATGTACAAATTGGATTTAGAAAAGGCAGAGGAGCCAGAGATCAAATTACTAACTTTTGTTGGATCATAGAAAAAGCAAGAGAATTCCAGAAAAGAACATCTACCTCTGCTTCATTGACTACCCTAAAGCCTTTGCCTGTGTAGATCACAACAAATTGTGGAAAATTCTTAAAGAGATAGGAATACCAGAGCACTTTACCTGCCTCCTGAGAAACCTATATGCAGGTCAAGAAGCAAGAGTTAGAACCAAACATGGAACAATGGACTGGTTCAAAATTAGGAAATGAGTACATTAAGACTGCATATTGTTGCCCTGATTATTTAATTATTTTTTAATTAATAATTTTTTATTAATTAAAATAATAATTTTAATTAATAATTATTTAATTATTTATATGCAGAGTACATCATGCGAAATGCCAGGCTGGATAACTCAAAGCTAGAATCATGATTTCAGGGAGAAATATTAATAACTTCAGATATACAGATGATACCACCATAATGGCATAAAGCAAAGAGGAACTAAAGAGCCTCTTGATGAGGGTAAAAAAGTATAGCAAAAATGTTGGTTTAAAACTCAACATTCAAAAAACCTAAGATCATGGCATCTTGTCCCATCACTTCATGGCAGACAGATGGGGAAAAGTGGAAACAGTGACAGGCTTTATTTTCTTGGGCCCCAAAATCACTACAGAAATTGACTAAAGTCATGAAATTAAAAGACTATTGCTCCTTGAAAGAAAAGCTATTACAAACCTAGACAATGCATTAAAAAGCAGAGACATCACCTTGCCAACAAAGGTCCATCTAATTAAAGGTATGGTTTTTCCAGTAGTCATGTATGGATGTGAGAGTTGGACTATAAAGAAGGCTGAGCACCAAAGAGTTGATGCTTTCTAACTGTTGTGTTGGAGAAGAGTCTTAAGAGTCCCTTGGACTGTGAGGAGATCAAACCAAGCAATCCTACAGGAAATCAACCCTGAATATTTATTGGATGGACTGATGCTGAAGCTGAGGCTCCAATACTTTGGCTACTTTATGGGAAGAGCCAATTCACTGGAAAAGACCCTGATGCTGGGAAAAATTTAAAGTAGGAGAAGGGGAAAACAGAGGATGAGATGATTGGATGCTATAATTGACTCAGTGGATATGAATATGAGCAAACTCTAGGAAACAGTGAAGGAGAGAAATCTAGCGTGCTGCAGTCCATGGTACTGCAAAGAGTGGGGCAAGACTGAGTGACTGAACAATGAACAAAAAAACAATAATTTTTTGATGAGTACAAATGCAGGATATTTGAAACGGATTTGAAATTAAGAGATCAGCAACATAAAACAATCATGTATATTTAATTAGGTAGCAAGAGAGTGCTGTATCAAAACCTCACGATAACCACAAATCAAAAATGTGCAATAGATATGCACACAAATAAGAAAACAATGCAAATACAAAACTAAAGAAAGCCATCAAATCATATGAAAAGAGAATAAAAGAGGGAGGGCATAAAAAAGAGCTACAAAAATCCAAACAATTTAAAAATGACAATGAGAACATGCATATTGATAATTACCTTAAATATGAATGGATTAAATGCTCCAACCAAAAGACACAGACCAGCTGAATGGATACAAAAACAAGACCCATATATATGCTACCTATAAGAGACCAACTTCAGATCTAGGGACACATGTAGACTGAATATGAGGGGTTGATAAAAAGTATTCCATTCAAAAGGAAATCAAAAGAAATATGGAGTTGCAGTACTTTTATGAGACAAAATCAATTTTAAAATAGACAAAGAAGGACACTACATAACGATCAAGGGATCTAGCCAAGAGAAAGATAAAATAATTGTAAATATATATGCATCCAACATAGGAGCATGTTAATATGTAAGGTAAATATTAACAACCTTATAAGGAGAAATTGACAGTAACAAAATAATAGTGGGGGGCTTCCCTGGTGGCTCAGATGGTAAAGCGTCTGCCTGTAGTACGGGAGACCCGGGTTTGATCTCTGGGTTGGGAACATTCCCTGGAGAAGGAAATGGCACCCCACTCCAGTATTCTTGCCTGGAGAATCCCATGGACAGAGGAGCCTGGTGGGCTACAGTCCATGAGGTCGCAAAGAGTCAGACATGATTGAGTGACTTCATTTTCACTTCCACATCCCACTTAAATCATTGGACAGATGATCCAGACAGAAAATCAATAAGGAAATACAGGTCTTAAGTGATGCATTAGACCAAATGAACTTAATATTTATAGGGCATTCCATATGAAACAAGCAGACTATACATCCTTTTCAAGTGCACATGGAACATTCTCTAGGATAGATCACATGCTGGACCAAAGCAAATCTTGGTAAATTTAAGAAAACTGAAATCTTATCAAGTATCTGTTCTGACCAAAACACTTTGAGATTAGAAATCAACTGCAAGAAAAAAAAAATGCAAAAAGCATGAATACATGGAGGCTAAACAATATGCCGAAAACAACCAATAATCAAATAATTAAAGAGGAAATAAAAAGAATACCCGAAGACAGATGAAAATGGAGACACAGTGATCTAAAACCTATGGAATGGACCAAAAGCAGTTTTAAGAGGGAAGTATATACTGATACAAGCTTACCCCAGGAAACAAGAAACATCTCATAGAAATAACCTAAGGAAACTAGAGAAAGAAAACCAAACAAAACCCAAATATAGAAGGAAAGAAATCCTAAAGATCAGAGAAGAAATAAATGAAATAGAAATTTAAAAAACAATAGAAAAGATTAATGAAAAAAAAATTGGTTCTCTGAAAAGATAAAATTGACAAACCTTTAGCCAAACAAGAAAAAAGGAGAGAAGGTCCAAATCAATACAGTTAGAAATGAAAAAGGAGAAGTTACAACTTACACCACACAAATACAATGGAACAAAAGGCTACCACAAGCAACTGTATATATATGCCAATAAAATGGACAACCTATAAGAATTTGTCCATTTCTTAAAAAGATACAATCTCCCAAAACAGAACCTGGAAGAAATAGAAAACATGAGCAGACCAATCACAAGTACTTAAATTGAAACTATGATTTAAAAATTCCAAAGATGTAAAAGTCCAGGGCCAGATGCCTTCATAAGTGAGTTCAGTCAAACATTTTGAGACAAATTAGCATCTATACTTCTGAAAACTATTCCAGAACTTGACAAGGGAAGGAACACTTTTAAACTCATTCTTTGAAGCCCCTTTGAAAGCCAAAGAAAGATACTACAAAAAAAGAAAATCACAGGCCAAAATTTCTGATAAATATAGATGAAAAAATCCAACAAAAACAATATATTGAAAGAATCATTCACCATGGTTAAGTGGGATTTATCCTGGGGATGGAAGTATTTTTCAGTACCCACAAATAGATCATTATGATATACCACATTATCAAATTGAAGAATAAAAACAGTATGATCATCTCAATGGATACATAAGAAGCTTTTGATAAAATTCAGCATCCATTTATGACAAAATCTCTCCAGAAACTGTCCATAGAGGGAAACCACCTCAACATAATAAAGGTCATTTATGACAGATTCACAGCTAGCATCATACTTAATGGTGAAGAAATGAAAGCATTTCTTCCAAGCCAGGAATAGGACGTCCACTCTCAGCAGTTTTATTCAATATAGTTTTGGAAGTCCTAGCCATGAGCAATAAGAGGAAAAATACAAAGAATCCAAATTTGAAAAGAAGAAGTAAAACTGTCACTCTTTGAAGATGACATAATGCTATACACAGAAAATCCTAAAGACACTACCAGAAAACTACTAGAGCTCATCGATGAATTCAGTAAATTTGTAAGATACAAAAGTAATACATAGAAATCTGTTGCATTTCTATACACTAACAATGAAATAGCAGAATGCAAAGTTATGGAAACAATCCCATTTACCCTTGCATCAAAAAGAATAAAGCTTAGGAATACACCTACCTAAAGATATATACTCCAAACTGTAAGATGCTGATTAAAGCAATTAAAGATAACACAAGCAAATGGAAAGATATACCATGTTTTTGAATTGGAAAAATCAATACTGTTTTTTTAAAAAACAAATACTACCCAAGGCAATATACACAATATACAATCTATAGATTCAGTGCAATTCATATCAACTTACCAATGGCAATCGTTCACTGACTAGAATAACTTTTTTTTTAACTTGTGTGGAAACACAAAAGACCCATAATAGCCAAAACAATTGCCAACATCCATTGAATCTTAGAAAAGACAAGTGAGTTCCAGAAAAACATCTACTTCTGTTTCATTGACTACCCTAAAGTCTTTGACTGTGTGGATCACAGCAGACTATGGAAAATTCTTCAAGAAATGGCAATACCAGACCACCTTACCTGCCTCCTGAGAAATCTGTATGCAGGTCAAGAAGCAACAGGTAAAACTGGACACAGAACAACGGACTGGTTCCAAATTGGGAAAGGCGTATATCAAGGATGTATATTGTCACCTTGCTTATTTAACTTATATGCAGAATACATCATGTGAAATGCTGGGCTGGATGAAGCCCACGCTGGAATCAAGATTGCTGGGAGAAATATCAATAACCTCAGATATGCAGATGACACCACCCTTATGGCAGAAAGCAAAAAGGAAATAAAGAGCCTCTTGGTGAAGGTGAAAGAGGAGAGTGAAAAGCTGGCTTAAATTTCAACATTCAAAAAACAAATATCATGGCATCTGGTCCCATCACTTCATGGCAAATAGATGGAGAAACAGTGGAAACAGTGAGATACTTTATATTTTGGGGCTCTGAAATCACTGCAGATGGTGACTATAGCCATGAAATTAAAAGACATTTGTTCCTTAGAGGAAAAGCTGTGACTACCCTAGAGAACATATTAGAAAGCAGAGACAATACTTTGCCAACAAGGGTCCATCTAGTTAAAGCTATGGTTTTTCTAGTAGTCATGAATGGATGTGAGAGTTGGACCAAAAAGAAAGCTGAGTGCCAAGGAATTGATACTTTTGAACTGTGGTGTTGAAGAAGACTCTTGAGAGTCCCTTGGACTACAAGGAGATCCAACCAGTCAATCCTAAAGGAAATCAATTCTGAATATTCATTGAAAGGACTAATGCTGAAACTGAAGCTCCAGTATTTTTGCCACTTGATTTGAAGAACTGACTCCTTGGAGAAGACCCTGATGCTGGGAAAGATTGAGGACAGGAGGAGAAGGGGATGACAGAGGATGGGATGGTTGGATGGCATCACTGACTCCAGTATTTTACCCTCAATGACATTATGCTAGTTTGATCATCTCTAGATGGAGAAGGAAATGGCAACCCACTCCAGTGTTCTTGCCTGGAGAATCCCAGGGATGGGGGAGCCTGGTGGGCTGCCATCTATGGGGTCGCACAGAGTCGGACACGACTGAAGCGACTTAGCAGCAGCAGATTGAGAATGACAAAATTTCAACTTCCTGAAGTGAATATTTTTACTTGGAAATCAGTTCAGGATAGGGGACAGGAAGCCTGAATCATCCCTCTAAATCTCCTTCAGTCCGTTCTCATCACTATTCTATCTGCTTGTAATTCTTTGAAACTTTCAGCATAAAAATGTTCTATCCCTTTTTTTCCTTAATATAGAGTTTTTCCTAATCGTATATTTCTTTGGCCATTTCCATGGGAATTTGAATAGGAGGACTCCTTTTCAAATTCAAATTTGAATTTAAAAAATATAGTAATGAATGATCTTTCTAAAAAACAAGAAAATCATCTCGCACCCTCTTTTTAATAGACTTCAGTGGTCTCTAATCACTTTTATCATAAAGACTCCCCTTAACTTGGCCTGTTTATCCTCAAAGCAACATCTCTTACGATGTGTTTCTTTATTCCACTCCAAGCCCACTAATCTTCTTTTAGTTACTAGAACATGTTTCAGAGTTTTTGTTTAGGTCTCTCAGCCTGGAGTACATCCTTCCTTCCCCCATCACCACTGCCTGAGTTCTATCCTTTCTTCAGATTTCAGTTCAATCATCATTTCTTTGATGAAGCCTCTGATTGCCCTTCCTTGGTCAAATCTTCCTATTTGTCTTTATGTACCTCTTAAGAGTTCTTATCACTCTTTGATTTTACATTTATTTTATGATTATCTGATTATTGGTAATGGATTTCACAAGGCCTGATATTTTGTCTTATTTCTTGAATATTTTATCATTAGACCCTAGTGTTGTACCTGGTATGTTGTAAGCACTTCATATCCACTTGTGAAATAAATAAGAGGAAGGGGGAATAAATAGTATTTACCCAGTTTTCCTTCTTTAAATCATGAAAATTTTGGATTAGGACTATAGTTTTGGAAGTAATTCTATAAACATTCGGTTCAGTTCAGTTGCTCAGTCGTGTCCAGCTCTTTGTGACCCCAAGGACTGCAGTACACCAGGCTTCCCTATCCATTACCAACTCCCAAAGCCTGCTCAAACTCATGTCCATTGAGTTGGTGGTGCCATACAACCATCTCATCCTCCATTGTCCCCTTCTCCTCAAGCCTTCAGTCTTTCCCAGCATCAGGGTCTTTTCCAATGAGTCAGGTCTTCACATCAGTTGACCAAAGTATTGGAGTTTCAGCTTCAGCATCAGTTCTTCCAATCAATATTCAGGGCTGATTTCCTTTAAGATTGACTGGTTGGATCTCCTTGCTGTCCAAGGGACCCTCAAGAGTCTTCTCCAACACTATAGTTCAAAAGAATCAATTCTTCGGCACAAACATTGGTTCACTGTTATTTCCATTTTGTAAATAAGTTCATTTATATCATATTTTTAGATTCCACTTACAAGTAATATATGATATTTGTATTTTTCTGTCTGACTTATTTCACTTAGTATGATAATCTCCATCCATGTTGCTGAAAATGCAAATTTCATTCCTTTTTTATAGCTGAGTAGTATTACATTGTATATATATTCCACATCTTCTTTATCTATTCCTGTGTGGATGGACACTTCAGCTGCTTCTGTATTTTGGCTATTGTAAATAGCATTGCTATGAACATAGCAGAACATGCATGTTTGAAAATTAGTGTTCATTTTCTTCAGATATATATACTCAGGAGTGGAATTGCTAGATCATACAGTAGTTCTAATTTTAGTTTTTTGAACCTCTCTACTGTTCGTCTTAGTGGCTATTCCAATTTACATTCCCACGTATGCTTTCTAGGGTTCCCTTTTCTTCATATCCTGGCCAAATTTTGGTATTTGTAGACTTTTTAATGCTAGCCATTCTGACAGGCATGAGGTGGTATCTTGTTTTGATTTACATTTCTCCGATGATTAACAATGTTGAGCACCTTTTCATGTTCCTGTTAGCTATCTGTGTGTCTTCTATGGAGAAATATCTGTTCAGGTCTTCTGTCCACTTTTTGATTTTTTTTTTTATACTGAGTTATGTGAACTCAGTATATTTTTGAATATTATTTTGAATATTTGTATATTTTGAATATTAATTGCTTGTTGGTTGCATCACTTTCAAATATTTTCTCCCATTTCATAGGTTTTACTTTCATTTTGTTGATAGTTTCTTTTGTTGTGCAAAAACTTTTAAGTTTCATTTGGTCCCACTTGTTCACTTTTGCTTTTGTTTCCTTTACCTTAAGAGACAAATCCAAAAAATATATTGCCATTACTTACGCAAGAATGTTCTGCCTATGTTTTCTTCTAGGAATTTTATAGTATCTCATCTTATATTCAGGTCTTTAATCTATTTTGAGTTTATTTTTTATGTGGTCTTAGAGAGTGTTCTAATTTCATTCTTTTACAGGTAGCTGTCCTGTTTTCCCAGTACCACATATTGAAGAGACTGACTTTTCCTCTGTATATTCTTACTTCCTTTGTCATAGATTGACCATGAGTGCATAGGTTTATTACTGGGCTCTCTGTTCTGTTTAACTGATTGATGTATCTCTTTTTGTGCCAGTATCATACTGTTTTGATTACTATAGCTCTGTAGTATAGCCAGAAGTCAGAGAACTTGATAAATGCAGCTTTTTTTTTTTTCCTTCCAAGATAACTTTGGCTATTTTAGGGTCTTTTGTGGTTCAGAACAAATTTTAGGATTATTCTTTCTATTCTGTGAAAAATGTCAGGGGTATTTTGATAGAGATTGCATTAAATATGTAAACTTCTTTCAGTAGTATAGACATTTTATCAATAATGCCCTGTGCTTAGTTGCTCAGTCGTGTCCAACTCATTCTGACCCCAAGAACAGTAGCCCACCAGGCTCCTCTGTCCATGGGACTTCCCAGGAAGAATACTAGAATGGGTTGCCATTTCCTCCTCCAGGGGATCTTCCAGACCCAGAGATCAAACCTGCATCTCCTATGTCTCCTGCATTGCAGGAGGATTCTTTACCTGCTGAGCCATCAGAGATTATTATTCCAATCCATTTACACAAGATATCTTTCTGTCTCTTTATATCAGAATATTTATTTTTAGTAACTTGATGCAAATGTTCACTTTTTGGGAAGACACTATATAAGTAATAATAATAATACTTGATACATAGTGGTGTTGATGTGCCAGGTTTGATGTGCTTTAAACATTGTAATTAATTTAGTCCTCAAAACAATATTGCCAAATAGGTATTATTTTATCATCTTCATCTAACACATGTCAAAACCAAAGAGTAAGTTAAGTAAGTTGCTTGAAAGTGAAAGTGTTAGTCGCTCAGTCATGTCTGACTCCTTATGACCTCATGGAGTATGGCCTACCAGGCTCCTCTGTCCATGGAATTCTCCAGGCACTGGAGTGTGTTGCCATTCCCTTCTCCAGGGAATCTTCCCAACCCAGGGATTGAACCTGGGTCTCCTGCAGTGCAGGCACATTCTTTATCATCTGAGCCACCAGGGAAGCCCATAAGTTGCTTAAGGACACAAATAAAGCAGATATCAAGGATGGATTGATAGACAGTCCATGCTTTTAACTGCTGAGTTATACTGCTTCTCAAGAACAAAGACTAGTTTACATACTTTAATTCAATTAATATAACCATAAAGTTTGTATAAAGTATATAACATTTTCTCTATTTGAAAAATGAGGAAATCAAGGTTCAAAAAGGGGAAATAACCTTCCAAATGCCACAGATATTACAAGTGTACAAGTCCAAATTTTCACTGAGATCTGTTAAATACCCTTTCTTTATGAAACCAGTTCTAAACCTGTAATTATCTTCCTATCTATCGCATGTAGACAGTGAGAAATGCAGTATTCTCAAAAATCACTTACTTATTAGTTACTCATCCCAATACCCAAATTCTTTGTATACCTAAGTTATACAGTGTTCCTGGCAGGGTCATTTAAAAAAAAAAAAAAAGGATATGTGTTGATAAGGTTATGGTAGAACTGGTACCAGTCACATGAAAGTGAGTTAGTCACTCAGTTGTGTCCAACTTTTTGCAACCCCATGAACTGTAGCTCACCAGGCTCCTCTGTCCATGGAATTCTCCAAGTAATAATACTAGAGTGGGTTGCCATTTCCTTCTTCAGGCGGTCTTCTCCTGACCCAGGGATCAAAACTGGGTCTCCCACATTGCAGGCAGGTTCTTTACTGTCTGAGCCAGCAGGGAAGCCCTACCAGTCCCATCTGAGGTACTCAGTACATATCAGTTGAGTGAAATTCCATAATTTTGTTTATCAGTCATCTCCTTTTAGCAAGAGATTCAGTGGACATTCCTCACAGCAGTTGAAACTTAGACACTAGGGGGTTTATTTGATTTTTAGTTTTTGAGTTGTTTCAAATTTTTGTCTTTCTTAATGTTTTCACTGGAATGTAAATGCTGAATATAAGTAAATGAACTTTTGTTACTGGATGTTTACAGTATGAAAGATAGTTTTGGGCAGATGGTAAGAATTTAGTCAATATTTGATGAAAGGATAAGGTTGAGAGAAGACATCTGAGAAACCAACACCTACTTTCATTGGAAGAAAAATGTGTTTTCAGAATAAAATTATGTGATATTTGTTGTTGTTCAGTCGCTCAGTCATGTCCGACTCTTTGTGACCCCATGGACTGCAGCACACTGGGCTTCCCTGTCCTTGACCACCTCCCAGAGCTTGCTCAAACTCACGTTCATTGAGTCAGTGATGCCATCCAACCATCTCCTCCTCTGTCGTCCCCTTCTCCTCCTGCCTTCAATCTTTCCCAGCATCAGGGTCTTTTCCAATGAGTTGGCTCTTCACATCAGGTGGCCAAAGTATTGGAGCTTCAGCTTCAGCATCAGTCCTTCCAATGAATATTCAGGGTTGATTTCCTTTAGGATTGACTGGTTTGATCGCCTTGCAGTTCAAGGGATTCTCGGGAGTCTTCTCCAACGCAACAGTTTGAAAGCATCAACTCTTTGGCACCCAGCCTTCTTTATGGCCCAACTCTCACTTCCATACATGACTACTGGAAAAATCATAGCTTTGACTAGATGGACCTTTGTTGGCAAAGTAATGTCTCTGCTTTTTAATACACTGTCTAGGTTTGTCATAGCTTTACTTTCAACAAGCAAGTGTCTTTTAATCTCATGGGTGCAGTCCCCATCCACAGTGATTCCGGAGCCCGAGAAAATTAAGTCTGTCAGTTTCCATAGTTTCCCCATCTATATGCCATGAAATGATGGGACTGGATGACATGATCTTAGTTTTTTGAAAGTTGTGTTTTAAGCCAGTTTTATGTGATATTAATATATGCAAAAATCTATGTATTTCTTATTAAAAATGTTTAAGATTTCATCCAAGATTTTGGTCTCTCTCAAATATATATGATTTTTGGCAAAACTATTGAACATACTTTAGTCTACCTCATGACTAGTAACTTTTTTACACTTTAACATACATTTACAGATATTAACCCTAAAAACCTAAATTGTATTCCTAAATTATAATGTAAACCTAAATTATAATCTAAAATTATTATATCCCCAAATTCCTTTTTAGTGTAAGATATTAATAAATGGTGTAGGTATGTTACAAAATTTATTTCCATTAATGAATACATTATTCATTTTTGTAAAATAATACTTTTTTCAAATTATTATGAATAGTGTAATTATTATGTTTATGAATAATATAATTAAGACAGTTTTTTCTTTTGTTTGACTACCCATAGCTCAGTCCATTTTTAAGACATTCTGTTCTGAAAAGAACATTTAATGTCACTCTACCAAATCCTTCCCCGATTAAGATAGAAGATGCTGCACTTATACTACAAAAAAAAACAAACAAAAATGTCCAGGAAGCCAAGCAGGGTCTTCTGAATGGTAAGTATGCTTGCTTGTCCTCACTGAATCATACAGCTGGTACATTTTTACAATCCATAATTTAACTGTCATACAGACTCTCTGGGTGAGACGACTTGTTGTCTTCAAAGCTATATATTTACATCCCGTTTCTAAAGATTGCTTATATTCATGGGCTGAAGGAGTAATTTGGCTTCCCTTGTGGCTCAGATGGTAAAGAGTCCACCTGCCATGCAGGAGACCTGGGTTCAATCCCTGGGTCGGGAAGATCCCCTAGAGGAGGGAATGGCAGTCCACTGCAGTATACTTGCCTGGAGAATCCCATGGACAGAGAAGACTGGTGGGCTACAGTCCATGGGGTCTCATAGACTCAGACACGACTGAGCTACTAACACACACACACACACACACACACACACACACACGGAGTAATTAAGAGATTATAGTTGAGTAAAGTCTACATGCTTATAGAAATAAGTGCTAATCTTATAGCTTTATAAGCTATAATCTTTAATAGCTAAAAGTAGAGCTATTATATTTTCAGTTTTATAAAGCATGCTTCTCATTTACCTTTGAAGCCACAATTGAAGTTTCCTTAATGAGGTGAAGGTGGCCAGCTTTATTTGAATTAACTTATCTTTTTTAATACAAAGTAATCTAAAAATTAAGGTCATGCTTAAGTAAGTTATTGTGAGATTACATCTCTTGACATTTATGTTTTGTTGACCAAATTGTACAATCAAGCAAGTTTGCATTTAGACAAATCAGTTCAGCTCAGTTGCTCAGTCCTGTCTGACTCTTTGCGATCCCATGGACTGCAGAATGTCAGGCTTCCCTGTCCATCACCAACTCCTGGAGCTCACTCAAACTCATGTCCATTGAGTCAGTGATGCCATCCAACCATCTCATCCTCTGTCGTTCCCTTCTCCTCCTGCCATCAATCTTTCCCAGCATCAGGGTCTTTTCTAATGAGTCAGTTCTTCACATCAGGTGGCCAACGTATTGGATTTTCCACTATATAATAATGACTGTGACAGTGCTTTTGACTTTGATTTGGGGGAGGGGCTGGGTGTGAACAATTTGATATTATTGTATTCCAGAATTCTTTTTTACGTCAGTATCCATACTGCCAATTAGCATTATATTTCAAGAACTAAGATAATATTAATTGCTGGGGAATTAGATTCTAAGCAGAAAGTTATTTAAGTAATAAAATATACAGTTTAATATATCATTAGATGACTTACTGGTCAGTAGATCTAATTCATATAGATTCATCCAAGTTTATTCCTGCTACATTATAGACCACAGACTATTGCCCATGATGGTAGCCACTAACCATGTGTGAATATTAAGCACGTGAAATGTGGCTATTTCAATATGAAATGAGCTGCAAGTCTGAATGCACACCAGATTTTGAAGACTTAATTTGACAAAAAATATAAAATATCTGATTAAAAATATTTTATATGTTGAAAGAATATTAAGATATATTTTTAAAAATATTACATTATGCTTATTTTAGTGTTTATTTTTACCTGTTTAATATGATCATAGGCTCATGTTAGATTTCTATTGTACAGTGCTGATCTAGAACATCCATATTTAGGAATAATGAAATTCTCAGTAAATTATGTTGAAAAACAAAGTCTGCAATAATGTTTCATTTTCAATTCCATTTCACACATTATACTTCTGCTTCTGTTATATGTTTTGTTATTACTGGGAGCAATAGCCCATTAAATTTACTCATAATCATTATTAGTTATTAATATGCAGTATTTCCTCTAAAATGCAAAGATTTAAAAGCTATTTCATTTAAAACTAGTGCCTTACCATTTATGCTCTAATTGTCATATTTTCAATTCGATATCTATTTTGACCCCAAAGGGGTTGTTCTTATTATCATTTCTTGAGTCATATTCATTTAAATTTACCCTTATCTGTTGCATTGCTCTCCATTCTTTCTTTTCTATGTTTCTCTTTGGGATCATTATTCTTCTATCTGATGAACTCCTTTTAATGTACACATTCATGCAGATTTGCTGTTGATGAGTCATTTCAGTTTTTGTCTGGAAACATTTTTATTTCATCTTTATTTTTGAGGAATATTTTTCCTGGATAAAAGTTGCTGGTTCACACATATTTTCTTTCAGCACTTGAAAGATTTCATTGTATTATCTTCTGCATGCTTTTTATGAAATGTTTTTTCTTTTAATATAGTATGTCTTTTATTTATCTGACTACTTTTACAAATTTTCTTTATGCATTTTAAAAAATGGATTTTAATCTAATACACCTAGGGTTTTTTTTTCACTCCGCTACAATCCTCCTTGGTATTTGCTAAAGTTCTGAATTGTGTGGATTGACGCCCTTTAATCAGTTGTGGGAAATTCTCAGGTATTATCTGTTAAAATATTCCTTTTATCACATTTTATAACCTTCTCTCTCTTCTTATTCTGAAACTAGTTACAGATATTAAATCATTTTACTGTATGTCATGTCTTGGATTTCTTTTCTATATTAGAGACCTTTTTTCTGTCTGTACTTCAGTCTGTATATTTTCTAACAATCTCTCTTCTAGATCGCTAGTCATCTCTTCAATAGTCTAATCTGCAGTTAAACACATCTGTTGCATTCTTAATGTCAATTATATTTTTAATTCTATGATTTCCATTCGGTTATTATTTATAAATTTCAATTATATGGTGAGATTCTTCATCTTACCAACAATTTGTTAAGCATTTTACTCTTCATTAAGCTCATAATACATGAAAGTGAATCCAACTCTGATTCACCTTTGGATCTGCTTATATTGTTTATTTTCTTAGTTCCTGTCTTTTAATTCTATTTCCTGGCATGCCTAATAAGTTTGATCAAGTTTTGGTTATAGCTTGTGAAAAATTATAGAGATAATTTGATTTTTTTTTTTCATATTATCTTCCAAACAGAATATCTTTCTGTTTTCTCTCAGGCACCTTAAATATGGGGCAAATAATTTTTTTTGTAGTGTGAGATTTTGTTTGTTTAGGACTGAGATTCCCATTTTTGTGAAAATTAATCTAATTCTCATCATCCATATTCCTAGGGTTTAACCTTTCTGTGATCCTAAGAGGAATTCAGTAATAATCACTGGAGATCCTCCTCCAGTGTTTTTTCCTCCATCCTGTGAAATTACCAAAGAGTGTATAGCTGCCCAGATCTTTACCTGCGACTTCTGACTTTATTTCTTAGACCTCAACCCTCCAGCAAATAAAATTTAATAATGGCTTGAGGGGGAAAAAATGACAATGCCATACTTTCATCTTCTCTTTTCTTTGAACTTTCGTCCCCTCAAGTCCTGCCATCTCGGACCTGAAGTAAACATTTGTTGCTATAAAACCTAAGAAGCCTAAAATCTCAGCATAGATTTCTGTCTACTTTCAGGCTGTCTTCTTAGCCTTAGGTAAGAGTCCTCCAAGGCAATATAATGCTCGCCTCGGTGTTGTCTCCTCCACACCCTGCTCACCATGTTCCAGGCCCTTAAGACATGCTGCCTCTGTCACTCTCTATTCTCCTGATTTAGATAGAAGCAAAAATAAATTCCCTAATTTTTCTCAGAGACTTGGTTTACATCAAGTGACTCTGCCATACCTAAAATTCTTCCTTTAGTTTGCCAAGTTCTTTGCCTTTTACCACTCAAACAGGTCTTGAAATCGTATGTCTTTGCTGAACATTTATACCTAAAAAGAATATTTCCTAGACATGTAACTATATGCTCATCATCCTACTAAAATTATACATTATTTTTAAGGACCTATATTTCTCAACTTCCTTGTATATTTATTTCCCAGAAGATTATTATTGTCACATTGTAAACTAAAAGAACATGTTAAGGTTATATGTTTAGTTATTTAATTATTTTATACTTGGTGTCACAAAATAAGTTCCTCAAAACTGTTTTCATGTCCCAGATATGCCTGCCTAATCCCAAACCCTTTGTGCAATAAACCTGCAGAAGATAAAGCAGTCTAGTCCTTGTTCAAGATTACCATTACAGATGAACAGAAAGACTTTTCTGTTTAAGTATATCTTTTTGGTTTAAGTATACTCCTACCATTATTACCACCAGAGAACCTCAGGAAAAAAAGACATCAGAGTTGCATTCAGAATTATTCTGCATTTCAGAAAACTTGAGAGTCATTTAGAGGCCCTTTCCTTCAGTTAACTTTCAGGAAAGACAATTGTATTTCATAATTAGAGAGGAGTTTAATGCTTGGGTGAGCCACTACACTAACTCTAAAGAAAAATGAGTGAGTTAACATGTTCATGTATCAGCTCCACACATGTCTGGGTGAAGGGGAAGCAAGCTAGACAATAGTAGAAAATGTTGGATGATTGAAAATTAGGAAAGAATCACCAATTGGATACCAAATAGCAAGGGTCATATCACCAGAACAAAGTCTCTGGACTTCATAGGTTTACCTTGGGTCAAATAACCACATTTTGTTCAATTGTTCCTGGTCATGATGGAAATGAACATAAAATGTTTTTGACATGCACAGCTGAGCGACTTCATTTTCACTTTTCACTTTCATGCACTGGAGAAGGAAATGGCAACCCACTCCAGTGTTCTTGCCTGGAGAATCCCAGGGACGGGGGAGCCTGGTGGGCTGCCGTCTATGGGGTTGCACAGAGTCGGACACGACTGAAGTGACTTAGCAGCAGCAGCAGCACAAAGCCTCATATACATGAAACTTAGTGAAAAAAATGATATATCCTAAGATGAAATGTAGTACAGTTTCTTATGTGCCACAAGTGCATTAGAAAACCAATTATAAAGGATCTTCATTCCCTAAATATTCATCAGTGAATAAATCAGTATATCAAATTACATTTTGAAAGTTGTAGCAGCTTATTTAGTTGCATCTTCTGTTCTATTAGTTGCTATTTCATCTCATTAAATTATTATGATATAACATCTAAACAGGTGCAAGTATAATATGTATTTTAATATATATTTTCAACTGGCCTGAGTCTCCAGCAGAGTCATTAGGACAATACAAAAGCTAGGATTTTGATATGAGAACTACTTGGTATCAGCCATAGTTAGTTAACTTGGTTTACAGGAAGGACCAGGGTGTGGGGTGGAGAGGTGGGGAAGAGAAGGTATTTTGTGATATTTTTGTATCTTTTTAAATTTGAGGTACTGTAACTAGAGGAGTGATCTGAGAGAATATTTTGGCTTAGGTTGAGAAGTACAATAGAGACATCACTTACTGAAACAGCCTTTCTTTTCCCACAGATATATTCTAAAGGTATTTTTAATATAAAGGTAAGCTGACATTCTTTCACAAAGAAGTAATTCCATTTTGATGATGTCATCCATCAGCTGCTCAAAGAAACATAATTGCTCTTCTAACCTCAAGAAATAGAAAAATCTGTTCTTACAGGACATTTAATTTTGTATATTTTCCTCAAAAAATTCCTATTACAAAAGCAATGTGTGTATTTGTTGCATTCTTTCTGAATATATATTACTACTACTTTCGTATAACGGAGAAGGCAATGGCACCCCACTCCAGTACTCTTGCCTCGAGAATCCCATGGACGGAGGAGCCTGGTAGGCTATAGACCATGGGGTCACTAAGAGTCGGACACGACTGAGCGACTTCACTTTCACTTTTCACTTTCATGCGTTGGAGAAGGAAATGGCAACCCACTCCAGTGTTCTTGCCTGGAGAATCCCAGGGACGGGGGAGCCTGGTGGGCTGCCGTCTATGGGGTCGCACAGAGTCGGATACGACTGACACAACTTAGCAGCAGACTTTCGTATAAAATACAATGCTGGATAAATACATCTAATGAAAAGCCTTTCTTCTTTACTGTACAGAATCTCATTCTATGACCAGAAAATGCAATTATTTTCCAAATACTCAGTTCAGTCACTCAGTCATGTCTGGCTCCTTCCAAATACTAGGCATGCTGAAACAAAGTAAATGATGTTCTCATGTGTGTTATCTACTTATTTCCTTATAATACATACATAGAAATATGGAGAATAAAAATCATAAAAGGAATATTCAGTATGCTTTACATTTTGTAAATGTTATGTCCAAACAAGAGAGTAAGGAAAAAGTGACTGAATTGTGGCAACACAATTTAATTTCAGTAGCCAACATATTTGGGGAAGATAAATATTATCTTACAAGCCTTTTGGGGTTAATGCTCTAACGTCATCTTGGAAAGCAATCAGAGATAAGGATTTGGATCAATCCCTCTTAAATTTTTTTTTTTTTTTTTGGTGGGGGGTCTGTTTCTCCCTTGAAATGGCAGAAACCAATACCACATTGTAAAGCAAATATTCTCCAATAAAAAATATTTTATTTGAAAAATGTGGACTTAGGCAGATAACCTAAAATTTAACCTAATTTCAAAAGATTTATGTCTGAAAATCTCTCTATATGTTCTGGTTTAAGAAAATTTTACCTAAAATATATCCACTAGCATACCTAATAGTACTCATCAAAGATTGGAACAATAAAACCCAGAATAAATGGTCTATGAATACTGGTTCTTCCATTGGATTGATGAATTTGGAAAACAGCACAAAGTTGATAATTGAATGGAAACCTTGAGCTCATGTCCTGGCTAGGTAACCCTAAGTGAATTACTTAATCACCTAGTTTTTTATTCTATGGCTGTAAAATAAAGCAGCTGGTGTGCCAGGTCAGTAATTTTCAAACACAGACACTGCTTCACAATTAGTAAATGAGTTGATAAAACAACACAGCTTCCCCATCTAACAACTCCCCAGCTCCTGTGGTCTGTATCCTGGAATGGAGCCCTGGAACCTCTATTGTCCTTTAGGTGTTCATGTGGTGAAGTTAAACTCTAGCTATATAATCTACAAGGTTTCTGTTATCCACATGGTGCTTTTTCAGCACTTATCATGTTATATGTCACGTGAACCACATAAAATATAATTCTGGTGCCAGAAAATTCAGGTGACTAGAGGCATTTGAAGCATTACATATGTCGTGATACCCTTGCATGTACTCTTTTAAGATAAAACTTACAGAATGATTTTTATCGACTGGATTAACTCTATACTTCTATATTACAAGATAAGAAAATTTGTTGATGAAAGAAAAACAGAAAAATGAAAATTTAGAATGTGGGAGAGAGTTACCAGTCACCGCTCTTAAAACAATCCTTACCTCTGTAATCCTAAATTCTTTAAAAGTTTTCTAGACCAGAACTAGCTGGAAAAACAAAACTAGTTGGAAAAGACTCTTACCCACCCTCCAACTAATCCTTTGCAACAATTTCAATTTCACCAAGTTTCTTATTTGTTTTAATTCGTTTTCCTCTGTTTCAGTTGAAAATAGCACTGTCAACATTAGGTTTTGTTGAGGAAACTCATCTCTTATTTGATGATTATAGAGCTTGTTTTGAGGAGGCAGGGTTTTTTGGGGTTTTTTTGTTTGTTTATTTAGGTATTTTAAAAATCATATCTCACCTTTAGAGTTACTGACAAATTTAATCTTTGCTTAATATGTTAATGTTTGGGATATTAAATGTTATTACAAAAGGGATCTTTTGTATACTTCTGTTAGATAGAATAGGAAAAAGGAGTCCAGAATGGTAGGGTAAAAGACAAAGGAGGGAAAAGCCCTGAAAATAGAACAAAGGAAGGTCCAAGGACACAAGTGAGAACCTCAGGTGAAACAAACAGCTCTCCTGGCTAGCCCACTTTACATACGAAAGGCTCAGGGGGAGGGGAAAAAACATGTAAAAAGTGGAGCCAAAACTGAACTGTGGGCTTCTCTTCTCTTCGCTTTGGGGTCAGCCAGCCCTCATCCCTTGAGGATGTATTTTCCTTTGCTTGCCAAATAAAACTGAGCTGTAATACCAATCAGTCCGTCGCTTCAAATTTTTGCTGCAGTGAGACAGAACTGGGGAAATTAAAAACTCCCCTGACATATATGGTGCCATTTCTCAGATTTAACCTGGCTGAAACAACGTTGGCTTGGCCCCCATGAGGCAAAGGCCAGGCACAGCAAAGTGCAGCTTGGCAAAAGTTCCCACAGTGGAAGCTGAATGCGAAGAAAACCTAGCACAGTGGAAATGACAAGAAGTCCAGTGTGCTGGAAACCAGGGCAGCAAACACAAACTTGGCAAAAACTGACGCACCTCAGTCTCAGATTCCAGAAGACCTCCAGCTGGGGTAGGAACTCCTCGCTCCTATGGCTGGAAGGACATATGACTAACAAAATCTTAATTCCTTTACAATCTCTTGTTTCCTCGAACCACCTGTGAGCAGGCGAGTGGCAGTGGGTACAACTGAGGGATCTGGCAGCGGCTACTTAGTAGCTGTTGCCCAAGGAGGTTGAAGTTCTTCTCTTCTTAACCTTCTTTGTGCCAAGGATCAGGCCAAAGAAAACTGTAAGTACAGGTCAGGTATTTAGCAGATTTTCTGGCAGGTTATGAAGGGGATTCCGAGTCATGTTTTTCCCACTGCTTTTTCCTCCTGTCCTTCAGCTCCTCTCTCCCAGGACTTGAACCCGGCCAAAACCCATGGTGCCTGGCTTCAGGGCCTAATGAAGCTCAGGCTGTTGATGTCTCATTGCAAAAATCAGTGAGAGACACAGTAATAGGTAACAGGTGGATTTGTTCGGATTTGGAGAGAGGCACAATCCAAAGAGTGTGGGCCATTACAGAGCAGAGTGCTGTGGCAATGGAATGCGGTATGGGTCATGGAATGCAGTGTGGTTAGTTTTCACTGGCTGGGTGATTTCATATGCTAATGAGTGGGAGGATCATTCCAACAATTGGGGAACCACCTATTCCTTGGTCTTTTGACAGTGCCTTGGAACTGTCCTGACACCTCTGGGTATGTTATTTAGCTTGCAGATTGAGAACCAAGGTTTAGGTGAAATTGACTTGTCTGTCATATTGGACCCAATAGATTTTAATCAGTTTATGTTATGTCTTTGGGCTATGTCATTTTCAAAGGGCTTCCCTGGTAGCTCAGACAGTAAAGCGTCTGCCTACAACATGTGAGACCTGGGTTCGATCCCTGGGTTGGGAAGATTCCTTGGAGAAGGAAATGGCAACCCACTCCAGTATTCATGCCTGGAAAATCCCATGGACCAAGGACCCTGGTGGGCTACAGTCCATGGGGTTGCAAAGAGTCAGACACGACTGAATGACTTCACTATTACTACTATTCTTTCAAAAGTTGTGCCCTCCGCTCTTCCCTCCTGTTTCATGCTCTTTTCCTGAGCCCGGTCCAGGCCCACAATGTTGGCTCTACAATCTTCTGGAGAGACAACCAGAAAATAGCTGGCCCTTTGGAGAGAAATACTGTATAACCCAATCCCTCTAGATATTCAGGTCTTCATCTTCCATGTTTCCTGCAACATGTGCAACAACAGCATCTCTCAGTGAACCTGCTAGGGTGGGTGACAGGCACACAAAGCCTGCTAGAAGTCCATCTGTTGGTGGTATCCTTTCAAGGGCAGTTGGGCTTCTAGGGATAATGTTTGCCACGTTGAGAGTTAGCCCCGTAGGCCATTTGGGCCCAAAACCTTACCACCCTTCTCTTAAAGTTATAAACATATCCCTGGATCAAATCTCCACTCCACTTTTATGGAACATATGGTTTGTTGCCTCTTATCAATTTGTTTTTAAGCCACTTACTAACTCCTGTAACCAGGACCCTGCCCCATTGTATGCAACATCACTCCACCACACTTTTCATTATTAAAAAACTCCTAATGCCCCAACAGGACCAAATAACCTGTTCCTTTGTCATTACTTCTGTTATTACCTAAAGTGGGTCTATGACAATGAGATGTTTACCACTGGAAAACCCCTTAGATATTCTTAAGGAGGACTAAGGGTGGTGACCGAGAGTGCCAGGCTGTGATGGTACAGGAGCAGCGGAGAGGAGCTACCCCATACCCGAGGGAGGAGCTACCCCACATCCAAGGAGCTGCGGCTGCACGACACAGGAGAGCCGAGAGGAGCTACTCCACATTCAAGGTCAGGAGGGGCAGTGGTGAGGAGATACCCTTCATCCAAGTTAAGGAGAGGCGGCTGCACTTTGCTGGAGCAGCTGTGAAGAGATACCCCACATCCAAGGTAAGATAAACCCAAGTAAGATGGTAGGTGTTGAGAGAGGGCATCAGAGGGCAGACATACTGAAATCATAATCACAGAAAACTAGTCAATCTAGTCACATGGACCACAGTCTTGTCTAACTCAATGAAACTAAGCCATGCCATGTGGGGCCACCCAAGATGGGTGGGTCATGGTGGAGAGGTCTGACAGAATGTGGTCCACTGGAGAAGGGAATGGAAAACCACTTCAGTATTCTTGCCTTGAGAACCCCATGAACAGTATGAAAAGGCAAAATGATAGGATACTGAAAGAGAAACTCCCCAGGTCAGTAGGTGCCCGATATGCTACTGGAGATCAGTGGAGAAATAACTCCAGAAAGAATGAAGGGATGGAGCCAAAGCAAAAACAATACCCAGTTGTGGGTGTGACTGGTGATAGAAACAAGGTCTGATGCTGTAAAGAGCAATATTGCATAGGAACCTGGAATGTTAGGTTCATGAATCAAGGCAAATTGGAAATTGTCAAACAGGAGATGGCAAGAATGAACATCAACATTCTAGGAATCAGTGAACTAAAATGGGTTAGAATGGGAGAATTTAACTCAGATGACCATTATATCTACTACTGTGGACAGGAATCCCTTAGAAGAAATGGAATAGTCGTCATGGTCAACAAAAGAGTCTGAAATGCAGTACTTGGATGCAATCTCAAAAATGACAGAATGATCTCTGTTCATTTCCAAGGCAAACCATTCAGTATCAGAGTAATCCAAGTCTATGCCCCAACCAGTCATGCTGAAGAAGCTGGAGTTCTATGAAGACGTAGAAGACCTTTTAGAACTAACAACCCAAAAAGATGTCCTTTTCATCATAGGGGACTGGAATGCAAAAGTAGAAAGTCAAGAAACATCTGGAGTAACAGGCAAATTTGGCCTTGGAGTACAGAATTAAGCAGGACAAAGGCTAATAGAGTTTTGCCAAGAGAGTGCACTGGTCATAGCAAACAACCTCTTCCAACAACACAAGAGAAGACGCTACACATGGACATCACCAGATGGTCAACACCGAAATCAGATTGATTATATTCTTTGCAGCCAAAGATGGAGAAGCTCTATACAGTCAGCAAAAACAAGACCAGGAGCTGACTGTGGCTCAGATCATGAACTCCTTATTGCCAAATTCAGACTTAAATTGAAGAAAGTAGGGAAAACCACTAGACTATTCAGGTAAGACTTAAGTAAAATCCCTTATGATTATACAGTGGAAGTGAGAAATAGATTTAAGGGACTAGATCTGATAGAGTGCCTGATGAACTATGGATGGAGGTTCGTGACATTGTACAGGAGACAGGGGTCAAGACCATCCCCATGGAAAAGAAATGCAAAAAAGCAAAATGGATGTCTGGGGAGGCCTTACAAATAGCTGTGAAAAAGAAGCAAAAAGCAAAGGAGAAAAGGAAAGATTTAAGCATCTAAATGTAGAGTGCCAAAGAATAGCAAAGAGAGATAAGAAAGCCTTCCTCAATGATCAATTCAAAGAAATAGAGGAAACAACAGAATGAGAAAGACTAGAGATCTCATAAAGAAAATTAGAGATACCCAGGGAACATTTCATGCAAAGATGGGCTCGATAAAGGGCAGAAATGGTATGGGCCTAACAGAAGCAGAAGATATTAAGAAGTGGCAAGAATACCCAGAACTGTACAAAAAAGATCTTCGCGATCAAGATAATCACGATGGTGTGATCAGTCACCTAGAGCCAGACATCCTGGACTGTGAAGTCAAGTGGGCCTTAGAAAGCATCACTATAAACAAAGCTAGTGGAGGTGATGGAATTCCAGTTGAGCTATTCCAAATCCTGAAAGATGATGCTGTGAAAGTACTGTACTCGATATGTCAGCAAATTTGGAAAACTCAGCAGTGGCCACAGGGCTGGAAAAGTTGTTTTCATTCCAATCCCAAAGAAAGGCAATGCCTTTAAAAGAATGCTCAAACTACCTCACAATTGCACTCATCTCACACGCTAGTAAAGTAATGCTCAAAATTCTCCAAGCCAGGCTTCAGCAGTATGTGAACCGTGAACTTCTTGATGTTCAAGCTGGTTTCAGAAAAGGCAGAGGAACCAAATTGCCAACATCCGCTGGATCATGGAAAAAGCAAGAGAGTTCCAGAAAAACATCTATTACTGCTTTATTGACTATGCCAAAGCCTTTGACTGTGTGGATCACAATAAACTGGAAAATTCTGAAAAAGATGGGAATACCAGACCACCTGAGCTGCCTCTTAAGAAACCTGTATGCAGGTCAAGAAGCAACAGTTAGAACTGGACATGGAACAACAGACTGGTTTCAAATAGGAAAAGGAGTATGTCAAGGCTGTATACTGTCACTCTGCTTATTTAACTTCTGTGCAGAGTACATCATGAGAAACACTGGGCTGGATGAAGCACAAGCTGGAATCAAAATTGCCAGCATAAATATCAATAACCTCAGATACGCAGATGACACCACCCTTATGGTAGAAAGTGAAGAGGAACTAAAAAGCCTCTTGATAAAAGTGAAAGAGGAGAGTGAAAAAGTTGGCTTAATGCTCAGCATTCAGAAAATTAAGATCATGGCCTCTGGTACCTTCATTTCATGGGAAATAGATGGCGAAACAGTGGAAACAGTGTCAGACTTTATTTTTCTGGGCTCCAAAATCACTGCAGGTGGTGATTGCAGCCATGAAATTAAAAGATGCTTACTCCTTGGAAGAAAAGTTATGACCAACCTAGATAGCATATTGAAAAGCAGAGACATTACTTTGCCAATAAAGATTTGTCTAGTCAAGGCTATGGTTTTACCAGTGGTCATGTATGGATGTGAGAGTTGGACTGTGAAGAAAGCTGAGCGCCGAAGAATTGATGCTTTTGATCTGTGCTGTTGGAGAAGACTCTTGAGAGTCCCTTGGACTGCAAGGAGATCCAACTGGTCCATTCTGAAGGAGATCAGTCCTGGGTGTTCTTTTCAAGCAATGATGCTAAAGCTGAAACTCCAGTACTTTGGCTACCTCATGCGAAGAGTTGACTCATTGTAAAAGACCCTGATGCTGGGAGGGATTGGGGGCAGGAGGAGAAGGGGACCACAGAGGATGAGATGGCTGGATGGCATCACTGACTCGATGGACCTGCATTGAGTGAACTCCGGAAGTTGGTGATGGACAGGGAGGCCTGGCACGCTACAATTCATGGGGTTGCAAATATTCGGGCATGACTGAGTGACTGAACTGAACTGAAGGGAGGAAAATCAGTGACTTACATTCCATCAGATTAATAAGTGGATAAGGCTTATGGCTTTTTCACCAGGTGTCCCAGTCTGAGGGCACAGGCTTGAATTTCGTTACATCATGATACTTATTCCCATCTGCAGTGGACAAACTGGCAATGAGTGAAGATTACAACCCTTTCATCCTACCCAGCATTGGTCATGCTGGAGACCTTGGAGGTGCCCAACTTCAGTCCAGGTGTTCCAGGAGGTCAACCTACCTCGAGCTGCCTAGAGATCTGGTTCTCAGAAGTTTGTCGTGGCTCAACCTGCCAGTCCAAGGGTCCCAGAAGTTCGACATGCCTTGACCTGCCCAGGGCCCCAATTCTCAGGAGGCTGACCTGCCTTAACCTGCCCAGGGATTCGATCTCCAGGAGGCTGTCATGCGTCAGCCTGCCTGGGGATCAGCACCCTGACCCAGGGATACTTGGCTCTCATGTTGCAACAGTAGTGGGTAGGATAAGCTTCAGAAAGATTCACCCCTAAGGAAGTCCACCCATGGAAATAGAAGGAAGCCTATTAGTTGTGGGACTGTGCCTGGTCTCAGCAATAACTCAGGAGCCCAATAAGAACCCCATTGCCTTTCTGGAAAGACTAAAAGAGGCCCTCCAAGAGTTTACCAATCTGGACTTAGGCTCTTACAATGGACAGGTGATTTTAATGGACAAATTCCTGTCCCAGTGTGCATCAGACATAGGGATAAAGTTACAACAGCTACAGCAGCAGGACCCTGATGCCTCTTTAGATGAGATGGTTCAGACAGCCACCAATACCTTTTATAATAGAGAAAAGGAGAGGGAGGCCAAGGCCCAGAAAAGGGAAAAAAGGAAAGAGAAAAGGCATAAAGCTGTTGGCCACTCTCCAGGGAAGCCCTATGGTAACCGTGAGTCCTTGAAGGACAAGGCACAAGGCAAATGCCTAATCTTAGACAAGCAGGACATTGGGCCAGAATGTCCAAACCATGACAAGTCTCTGAAAATGGCTTCCTACAATTGCCATCAGCTGGGACATTGGGCAGCACTCTGCCCTGGGGACCAAAGAGCCTCAAGGTCAAGAGCCAAGTCTTCCCACACAATGGTTCAACAGGACTGAAGTGGCCCGCTCCCAGCCAGCCTTCCTGTCACAGATAACCATCATGGGACTGGAGCCAAGGGTGCAACTGGATGTGGCAGGTAGGTCAGAGAATTTCTTGTTTGACAAAGGGACTACCTACTTTGTCCTGACCTCCTTCTCCAGAGCCTTCTCATCCCAAACCTGTACCATTTTGGTTGCTACAGGAAAACAATTACAAAAAGATTCACCTGAGCACTTCTTTGTTGCTGGGATGGACAACTTTTTTCCCACCAGTTTCTGGTGGTCCCTAGCATCCTCCCAATGCTAACCTCTATGCAGGTCAGGAAGCAACAGTTAGAACTGGACATGGAACAACAGACTGGTTCCAAATAGGAAAAGGAGTACATCAAGGCTGTATATTGTCACCCTGCTTATTAACTTATATGCAGAGTACATCATGAGAAATGCTGGGCTGGAAGAAGCACCAGCTGGAATCAAGATTGCCAGGAGAAATATCAATAACCTCAGATATGCAGATGACACCATCCTTATGGCAGAAAGTGAAGAGGAAGTAAAAGCCTCTTGATGAAAGTGCAAGAGGAGAGTGAAAAAGTTGGCTTAAAGCTCAACATTCAGAAAACGAAGATCATGGTATCTGGTCCCATCACTTCATGGGAAATAGATGTGGAAACAGTGTCAGACTTTATTTTTTGGGACTCCAAAATCACTGCAGGTGGTGATTGCAGCCATGAAATTAAAAGATGCTTACTCCTTGGAAGGAAAGTAATGACCAACCGAGATAGCGTATTAAAAAACAGAGATAATACTTTGCCAACAAAGGTCCGTTGTTGGGGGCCAGAGTGAGGTACTCCGCCCGTGGCAAAGGTCATGAGGAAGGAGGCTCGACATACGCAAAGGCGGGATCGAGCCTCAGGAGTCCCCCTGGAACTCCTCGAGCATCTACCCCCATAACCAGAGCCTGCCTACTTTACTACTTTGTGCTCTCACCTACACCTCTGACTTTATGGGGGGCTGTCCCCCACCACCTCTTTCGGAGAAGGAGTTAACCTAGAGCTCCAGTTAATAAAAACTCCTGGGCGTGATAAGAGTGTTTTAACCTACAAACTCCTCTGAAGGTTCTCTAGCCTGCCTGACAGGCTTGTCTGGCCACATGTGATTGCTCACAGCCTCCCAACCGTGAGAGGCACAAGATGCTTTAAACCTTCTAAAAACAGGTTCCTTAGAAAAGTTAGAAAACTATTAATATAAGTATAATGGGCTGATTAGAAATTGTATTGGTGAAGGGATTTTCATTTGTTGAGCCAATGTTTGTTGCTAAGTCTCCACATCCCCTGCCCTTACACACATTAATATAGAAAAAATAAGTATTAACCTTTGATATAAATCACATTAGACCTTAAGCTAAGTAAATTCTTTCCTTAACTAAAACCCACTATACCCTCACCCTATAGGAATGTAACTTTATTTGAGTGGCGTCTGTTTTAAGAATAATCACCCCTGGAGAAATAAGTGTCCTGGTTGACTGACCGCTGTCACAAGGAGAGGGTCATAAATTGTCAGCGGGCCCCCCTGGCCAGAAGATGATGTAACACCCCTAAGACCTCTGTATACATTTGTATGAAGCACCTGACTTTGATAAAAGTCAGGACTGCTGACCCTGCATGACTTTTGCATAACATCTCAGTGTATAAAAGTAGACCATGGAAAATAAAGAATTGGGATCAGTTTCTCGAAATACTGGTCTCCCCATGTCTCTCTCTCTCTCTCATTCTAGCTGAGTCTCCATCTGGAGCGTGGAACCCACCAAGCTTACTAATTTTGCCTGGGCTTCTAAGATCCGACCAGGGAGGCCTCAGTGTCTCCTCTCCTTCGGGAGAACAGAAGGACGCCTGTGGCCTACGTAAGTGGTGCAAGCTTCTTGTCTTGAAATTTTATTGGTCCCCCACGTAAACCAAGCTACTCAGCCTCTTTTCTCCACTGAATTTTCCTACTGAGCTATCCTCATTCTATTACTCCTTACATCTCTAATTAATATCTAATTGAAGCTATTGTATCCTGATCCTCGCCGACGCCGTCCCCGCTTCAAACTCCCTGGATCAGCCGAGGCTGGACCCCGGCAGTCCGTCTAGTCAAGGCTATGGTTTTTCCTGTGGTCGTGTATGGATGTGAGAGTTGGACTGTGAAGAAAGCTGAGCACTGCAGAATTGATGCTTTTGAACTGTGGTGTTGGAGAAGACTCTTGAGAGTCCCTTGGACTGCAAGGAGATCCAACCAGTCCATCCTAAAGGAGACCAGTCCTGGGTGTTCTTTGGAAAGACTGATGCTAAAGCTGAAACTCCAGTACTTTGGCTACCTCATGCGAAGAGTTGACTCATTGTAAAAGACCCTGATGCTGGGAGGGATTGGGGGCAGGAAGAGAAGGGGACGACAGAGGACGAGATGGCTGGATGGCATCACTGACTCGATGCATATGAGTTTGGGTGAAGTCCGGGAGTTGGTGATGGACAGGGAGGCCTGGTGTGCTGAGATTCATGGGTCGCAAAGAGTCGGACACGACTGAGTGACTGAACTGAACTGAACCCCTACAGTGTTCATTGCACTGTATGTATGCATGTATATGTATGTGTGTGTGTGTGTGTGTGTATATATATATTTAAAACATGACAGGGAAATGCAGATAGGTTGAAGGAAATGTGGCCATTAAAAATAATTTATATATATATGAAACTATATATATATATATAAAACAACATATATATGGAGACATAATACAGTTTAAACTAAGTTTTACCTATAAAACTCAAGATTTAAAAGGTTCTCTGATTTGTAAACTTATACTCAGAAATACTGAATATAATATTTATTTATGTAGGTTATGTGTGGTCTTTAATATTACTAATACCTAGAATTCTAATAAATGTCAAACACTAAGAGAATCTTAAGAGTCTTGTCTGTAGGTTTCTCTCTTGTATGTATTTATTGAATTTATAGTAAGCTAACTCTAAATTTTTAAAACTAATTCTTAAAATGACAAGGCATATGTTTCCTTTATGCTCTTTGGAAAGTAAAATACTTACTATAAAAGAAAGGATACAGAGATTTGAAGGACAGTTTTTGAGCCAATGATACTCAGTTGGAGATAAAATTTGAGTGATGGAGATTAATACAATGAAGAATATAATTTTCTGAACAATAAGAAAACCACATAAAAGAAGGTAACATCAAATCATGAGGAGGTACCAATTAATCTTTCACAAGCAGCTTTTATAATGACACAACCAATGATTAAAAAGAAGACTGAAGTCAAGAAAGAAAATTCAGGGCTCATGTCTTGATCAGGGCCCCCTCAGAACTAAATCTCATTATACATCTGGTCTAAAATCATATTTTGCTCTATTAAATAACAAATATTAAATAATAATGGCTATGGTGTCAAGAAAGTTTCATTGCTCATCTTCTGCTTAACATGACAGGGACGTTCAGATTTGTTGAAGGAAATGTGTCCATTAAAAATAATTTAAAAAATTTTAATTGATAGTATTTAAAAGGTTATACCTCAGCTATCTAGATAATTCAGATATCCACAATGATATATACTCTGTGGATTATGATTTTATCTTTCTGTGATGTAGGTCCTATTCATGAATTGTCTTCAGTTTACCTTGGTGGCTATACATACAATTTTCTCTACAATCAAAGATCTGAAGTAGGATTTAACATTATTCTTAGCAGATGATATCATGAGGGAGGCATAAATTCTTTACTGAAGCTTGTCTCTCTCCCTGTGGCTAAATGTATTAAATCTTACTGTTAAATGATTTGGAAAAAGAGAGACACTATTCCAAAAATACAAATTATCTCATTTTTAATTTAATCTTATAAACTGCTTTGAGGGTGAACAGGGATCTGTGTAACCTATAGGATTATGAAAGGTTTTTGCTGAGCCATGAAAGATGCCGGGATTCTTTCTTAGCCTCTGGAGGAGAGGAATTCAATCCTTCAATCTGGGGCCAGTGACAAGGCTTGATCACTCAAGAGCTTTTGTGTAATAAAGTTTTATTAAAGTGTAAAAAAGATAGAAAAAGCTTCTGACATAGACATCAGAAGGGTGCAGAAAGAGTGCCCACCTGCTAGTGTTTAGCCAGATTTTATATAGCTACCAAATGAAGAATTGATGCTTTTGAACTGTGGTGTTGGAGAAGACTCTTGAGAGTCCCTTGGACTGCAAGGAGATCCAACCAGTCCATTCTGAAGGAGATCAGCCCTGGGATTTCTTTGGAAGGACTGATGCTAAAGCTGAAACTCCAGGACTTTGGCCACCTCATGCGAAGAGTTGACTCATTGGAAAAGACTCTGATGCTGGGAGGGATTGGGGGCAGGAGGAAAAGGGGACGACAGAGGATGAGATGGCTGGATGGCATCACCGACTCGATGGACGTGAGTCTGAGTGAACTCCGGGAGTTGGTGATGGACAGAGAGGCCTGGCGTGCTGCGATTCATGGGGTCGCAAAGAGTCGGACAAGACTGAGCGACTGAACTAAACTGAACTGAACTGAACAGTCTGGAAATTAAAGGAAGGAAATGTCTCAAAACACAGAGACTGGCTCCAGCCCCTTTACCCACTACATGAATTTTGAGATAACATTGGCACAAAGTGAATTGTCCCAGGCCATAAAATGATTGACATGAATCTTGAAGAAAGGTGGGTTTCCAAGCAAACAGAGTCACATTAACATAGTTTAAGAGAATATTTTGCATGAGTAAAACATACTGGTTTGTCAAGTCAGTTCTGAGTCTTAGGCTAATGGACTTGAAGACAGAGTCTAGGGTAAATACATAGTTTTTTAACATAGCTTAAGGAAAACTTTCCATAAGAAAAACGCATTGGTTAGCTCAAGGTTTGAGAAAGGTTAAGTTCAGGTGGAACCAGGTGTCCTAATGGCAACACAGAATTTTAAAAGAAACCTCTTTTTAAATTTGTATACAAAAGGGGAAAATATCTAACATTTGTAGTTTGTTTCCTCCTGCCACTTAAGAGAGAGATAAAAAATGTCTGATACTTGCAGCCTATTTCCTCCGTTTGGAGACCCCTGGCCTTCCTGCCTGTTACCCACTCAATTATATGGAACGTGACATGTAAAACCATCTTCTTAGAGAACAGTTCGTTCTTGCCTAAATTTTTATTCTGGATGGAGGAGCCTGGAAAGCTGCAGTCCATGGGGTCACTGAGGGTCGGACACCACTGAGCGACTTCACTTTCACTTTCAGTTTCATGCATTGGAGAAGGAAATGGTGACCCACTCTAATGTTCTTGCCTGGAGAATCCCAGGGACGGGGGAGCCTGGTGGGAGGCCTTCTATGGAGTCGCACAGAGTCGGACACGAGTGAAGTGACTTAGCAGCAGCAGCAGAGACAAGGAAGTTGAATATAGCATTAATCAGAATTTTATGTCAGAATGATAATATATTGTATGCTGTTTGCTAACGGGTCGCGAAACCAATTTTTAAGCAAATAAAAGATTACTTTCCAGATCCTGTACCTGAAGCTGTTCATTCTCAACTAAAGTCATTCAATTAATATTCAAGGATAATTTTTCATGAATGTCAAATGAAACATAAGCTGCTGATCCTGTAACAAGTTAACTACCAATCGTAACTTTAGTGTATTGAATCTCTGTTGTACTCAGCAATAAAAATGCTTTAAATTTCCTGTATCAATTGAAAAGTTCTTGTTCTATTATAGTCATTCTCCATGTAACTGGTGGTATAAATTCACAGAATTACAACATTCAAGGACTTTTCGTAACTTCCAGCTCTGAGTATAAACCAAATTCTGCAGTAAAGTTTTCAGATTGAAATGTCTTTGTGCCCTTGATATTTTTATAAATATGAAATTGTTGTTCAGTTGCCCAGTTGTGTCCAATTCTTTGTGACACATGGACAGCAGCACACCAGGCCTCCCTGTCTTCATCATCTCCCGGAGTTTGCCCAAGTTCACATTCATTGCATCAGTAATTTATTTACATGTAATTATGAAATTACACTGGAGAAGGAAATGGCCACCCACACCAGTATTCTTGCCTGGAGAATCCCATGGATAGAGGAGCCTGGCAGGCTACAGTCCATGGGGTCACAAGAGTCAGACGTGACGTAGCAACTGAAGCACCACCACCATGAAATTACATGTAAATATGAAGTTACAAACTTTTAAAAAGCAAAGTCCTCAACTTATATATCTTCATATCACCCAAAGTGCATAGCAAAAATGTTTTGCATGTAAAGGTTGATTGGTTAATACACATTGATTTACTAAGATAAATTCTGCCCATGCCAGATTGATGATAAAATGAGATATAAGAAAACAAAGTATGGTTTTTCTCTTTTTGCTCAGGGAAAATATTATAACAATGTTATCAGAAGTATTAAGCCATCTTCAAAATACATATCTTACTAGAATTTGTAACTTACTTGAACATAAGGAAAAAAAATATTTCATATGTATATAGTTGAATTGTGTCCTCCAAAAAGATGTTGATATCTGACTCCCAGCAGCTGTAAATGTGACTTTATTTGGAAATAGGATATTTACTGATATTTAAGTTAAGACAGATTAATCCAATATGACTCTGTCCTTATAAAGGGAAGACTTTTCTCTCTGTGTGAATACACATAGAGAGAGCCCCATGTGAAGATAAAACAGAAATCAGAGTGATCCAGCAGAAAATATGAACACTGAAGATTGCCAGAAAGCTACCAGAAGCTAGGAGAGAGGCTTGGAGTAGATTTTCCCACAGAAAGAATCAACACTGCTAACATCTTGATCTCGAACTTTAGCCTGCAGAACCAGGCAAAAAGACTTTGTCTAGGTGACCCAGATTGTGGTGCTTTTTTCTGGCAGCCTTAGTAAGCTAACACAGTATGAATGAATCACAACTTGAAATTTAGATTTAGATACTTAGGTTATGTAAGAATGAATCTAGTGTTTAACCTTTCAATTATAGGTTAAAATGTGCTGCTGGAGGCAAAAACAAATATTTGTGATGAAAAGTCAACAGAAATCTATATGCAATATCAGATTTTAATTTTAGGAAATTAAAAAAAAAATTCTGTGTACAAAGTAGTGTTGAAAATGAAACTGGAAAAGAGAACCATAGATAATACTGCAAATTATAGAAATTTACTTTCTCTCTTCTAATTTTCCATTCTTTTTGTCCTTTTCAGTTTATTAATAATCCTTATTTTGGCCACCAAAAATAAAGTGTAGGTGAATTCTATTTTCTAATGGATAGGAGGAGAACGACATCTTTTTCTTTTTTAATTTCCAGTAATATTCATTTAAAAAAAAAGGAAAAGCATATCATTTATGGAATATTCACACACTCTCCCTTTAACCACTATGTATCCGTGTTAGCTTCAACCTTAATTTTCTATTTGGTATTATTTAAGTACTTCTGTGTTTTTTTGTTTTTTTTTTTTAACATTTTCTGTCAATACTCTATTATCTCTGTTATCTCTTAAAATAATGTATGTATTTCAACAACCTGGACACATTTTTCTTTACAAATTTTCTGTAATCTGTAATTTTTTGCAATCTGGATACATTTTGTTTATATACATGTTTGATGTGTCTTCTAAGTTAGAAATGGGACTCCTTGGGATACAGTCTCTGTGCAGAATGTCTTTTAAGGATCCTTGTGATCAACACTTAAAGAAGGGAGGGAGAGGAAGCAGGGTTACCCAGAAGAAGTTAAACTGTGATCTGAGCCCTACAGCAGCTCTAGTCAACTCAGCAGGAGTGCTTTGGAGAGAGAATGGGCTTTCGGAATTCTGCTAATGGGCGAAGGCAGCTGGCCTTTGTACTCCTATGTACATCAGTCACTGGACTGGGCCACTCCTGAAATGAGTGTGACCTTGTGCAGGGTGGCTCTGCAGCTGAGTCTATCCCCTGAAGGGGCTGACAGTTCAAAGCTGTTTACCAACAGCACTTCCTGCAGCTGAGGCGGCAAGTCCTTCACTGAAAGGAACCTGGGCACCGCATTACAGTGCCCATTACATGGAAGAATGAATGTCCCCATGAATTTCTCTTGTAAAAGATACTCTTAATAGTCTCTTCATAATCTTTTTAATTGGAACAATTTTAATTATGAGATAAGAGATGTCATATTTAAAACTTCTATAAATGAAAGATGCTTTATTTCATAAAGGAAATAACCACACACTAATTTAGAGATCTGGCTTCAAGATAACCAGTATATTCACATGTTGACCTTGCTGGAGGCAGGGTTCTTCTCTATGTATGAACACTCTGTGAAATTTTGAATGCTAAATGCTTTCTTACACTGATGGATGCTGACCTGAGCTTTCAAACACTATTAGATCAGCATGATAAAGCAGACTTGAAGCAAACTCTAAAGAGCAACTCACTGTTATTTTGTCACTGATCACCTCTTACTGCTACCACTCTGGGGAATTTAAGCTGGGACTTTAAAACAAAATTATTTCAAATGTCATGTCCTTGATGCCATAAAAATGTGTCATGTTTTACTTGCCTTAAAATATTTTCAGCCAGTCACTTCACACTTTGCCTAGAGAGCTCAGGTTCTACTATACCTTAGATAGGGATGTTACTGGTTGATAATTCCACTGCTTAAGCTCTCAGCAAATTACTTACTTGTTCATTAAGCTCTTAATGTGAAATCTGATTCTTCCCCAGGTTTTTGTCCCTGTATTTGGCCATAAACTATCTAGCTCCTTCAGTTTTGGTTTGTGATTGATTCCATTCCTGAGCCAACCTATTTCTGCTTCACCTCTTTTTCTTGAGTCAGGAGTCAGACAGGACAGAGCGACTTCACTATCAGTATCACTATCTTTTTCTTTATAGATATAGAGAGTGAAGTTCTTAGCCCCACCCTTTCAATCACATAATTATCTCTGGCTAAATTTTTTCTGTGCCACTTAGTCTCTTCTCTCTTATCATTGCTAAGATTTTTAATTTTTCATAAATCCCTTTTGCTTTAAATTCACTCAACTTTCTATGACATAAATTTTGTGTGCTCATTTTCTTTGTAGTGGCAGACTTTCTGATGCTCTGGTTTAAACCTGTCTGCAAATACTGTGAACTTTTTACCAATAGACAGGACCTGTGACCTCAGCAGAACTCAAGTGCCCAAGAAATACATCTGAGTCTTAACTGTTAAAACATGTTTTTATATCTCACCACCATTTCTTTAAAAATTTATTTTGCTTAGCTCCTAGGTTCATCTTTGCTTTCTTCAGTGGTTTATAGGTTTTGGGCTGACAGGTTTATTATTTACTCACAAGACAAACAATGTTTTGTTAACATAAATAGTCTTTCTGAAAGCAAGAAAAATTAGTTGGTCTGGTCACATTCAGAGGGTTTTGTTTTAAATTCACTAGTATTCTGTAGAAGAGGTATATAAACCATAATATTAATTAAAATACAATTATGATGAGTATAGTGCTATTATTTTTTTTTTCTTTTTTAACATGTAATGGTTTTTCTAAAGTAACTTATTGTGCCTAAGATTTTCAGGCATTCCCTAGTCTGTTTTTGACTAGTAAGTATAACATAGAACATAGTTTTATGAAATGAATTCAGCAAAGTCAGAGGATACAAGACTGACATGCAAAAATCAGTTGTGTATATATATATATATATCAATGAACATTCCAAAAAGGAAATTAAGAAAACAATTCCATTTATAATAGCATAAAAAAAGATTGAAATATTTAGGAATACATTTCACCAAGGAGGTACAAGACTGGTATATTAAAAACTATAAAATGTTGTTAAAAATATTAAAGATGACTTAAGTAAATGGAAAGACATTGCATGTTCATGGGTTCGAAGATATGATATTGTTAAAATGGAATTATTCCCCAAAGCAACATATAGATTAGTGCAATCTCTATCAAAATTTAAATGACTTTTTTTAAACAGAAAAGATTCTAAAATTCATATGGAATTGCATGAGAGTGCAAATACTCAAACCCATCTTGGAAAAGAAGAACAAAGTTGAAACACTCACACTTTGTAATCCCCAAACTTACTAAAACCTGCAATCATCCAAAAAAAGTATGGTGCACCCAATAAGGAGCACCTTAATATATAAGGCAAATGCTAATGGCCATAAAAGGGGAAATCAATACTAACACAATAAGAGAGGGTTTTAACACCCCATTTTCACCAATGGACAGACCATCCAGGAACAAAATAAACAAGGAAACACAAACTTTAAATGACACAATAAACCAGGTAGACTTAATCAATACTGGGACATCCCACCTGAAAGCCTCAGTATATACTTCCTTCTCAAGTACACATGGAACATTCTCCAGGATCACATCTTTGTCACAAATCAAGCATCAGTAAGTTTAAGAAAGTTAAAACTATAATGAGCATCTTTTCCAATCACACTGTGAGATTAGAAATCAATTACAGGAAAAACTATGAAAAACACAAACACTTGGAGGCTAAACAGTATGCTACTAAATAACCAAGAGATTACTGTGGAAATCAGAGGGAATAAAAAATACATAGAAGCCATGGCAATGGAAACACAGTGACCCAAAACCTATGGGATGTGATAAAAACAGTTCTAAGAGGGAAGTTTACATCAATTCAATCTCACCTCAAGAAACAAAACTTTCAAATAAACAATCTACCCTTACAAATAAAGCGACTAGAGAAAGAGGGACAGCAACAATATCAAAAAAGAAACAATTAGTAGAAGGGAAAACATCATAAAGATCAAAGGAGAAGTAAATAGAAATAAAAACAGCAAAGATCAATAAAACTTAAAGTTGATTATTTAAGATAAAACTGATAAAACTTTACCCAGACTCATTAAGAAAGAGAGGATTCAAACCAATAAAATTAGAAATGAAAAAGGAGAAATTACAGCTGATACCACAGAAATACAGAGGATCATAAGAGAATACTGCAAGTAACTATATGCCAACAAAATGCACAACCTATAAGAAATAGACAAATACTTAGAAAGGTACAACTTTCCAAGACTAGACCAGGAAGACATAGAAAATACATATAGACCAATCACAAGTCATGAAATTTAAACTATAATTTAAAATCTTCCAACAAACAAAAGTCCAGGACCAGATGACTTCATAAGCAAATTCTATCAAATATTTAAAGAAGAGCTAACACCTATACATCTCTTCCAAAACACTGTAGAAGTAAGAACACTCCCAAACTTGTTCTATGAGGCCACCATCATCCTGGTAATAAAACCAGACAAAGATATCACAAAAAAGAAAATTACAGACCAATATCACTGATGAGCATAGACACAAAAATTCTCAATAAAATATTAGAAAACAGAATTCAAACACATATTAAAAAGATCATATGCCATGATCAAGTGGGATTTATTCCAGGGATGCAAGGATTCTTCAATAAATGTAAATCAATCAGTATGATACACCATATTAACAAATTAAAGAATAAAAATCATCTGATCATCTCTATTTCATTCTTTTACATGCAGCTATCCAGTTTTCCCAGTACCACTTATTAAAGAGACTGTCTTTTCTCCATTGTATATTCTCACCCCCTTTGTCATTGATTAGGTGACCAAAAGTGTATGGGTTTATCTGTAGGCTTTCTATCCTGTACTATTGATCTATATTTCTTAGAATGGAGATATTCACAGAACTAGACAAACTTTTTAAAATAATTTGCATGGAACACAAAAGACCCCAAATTACCCAAGTAATACTGAGAAAGAAAAATGGAGCTGGAGGAATCAGGATCCCTAACTTCAGACTATTCCACAAAACTACAGCCATCAAAAGAGTATACTACTGAAACAAAAACAGAAATGTGTACAGATCAAAGGAACAGGGTAGAAAGCCCAGAAATAAACCCATGTACCTGTGGTCAATCAATCAATGAAAAAATGGTAAGAATACACAATGGAGAAAATTTATTTAATTAGTGGTACTGGGAAAACTGGGTCAGTTCAGTTCTAAAGGAGATCAGCCCTGGGTGTTCTTTGGAAGGAATGAGGCTAAAGCTGAAACTCCAGTACTTTGGCCACCTCATGTGAAGAGTTGACTCATTGGAAAACTGGATAGCTGCATGTAAAAGAATGAATTAAAACACTAAGTATATCCACTATATACAAAAATAAACTCAAAATTAATTAAAGACCAAATGTCAAACCAAACACAACAAAACTCATAGAGGAAAACAAGAGTAACACTTTTTGACATAAACCACAGCAAGATTTTTGACCCACCTTCTAGGGGAATGAAAATAAAAATAAACAAATGGGACCTAATTTAACTTGTAAGCTTATGAACAGCAAAGGAAACCATAAATAAGACAAAAAGACAACCCTTAGAATGGGAGAAAATATTGGCAAATGAAGCAGGTAACAAGGGATTAATCTGTAAAATATACAAACAGCTCATGCAACTCAATATCAAAACAACGTATGACCCAATCAAAAAAAGGAGGAATACCTAAATAGACATTGGTCCAAAGAACACATACAGATGGCTAAGAGGCACATGAAAAGATGCTCAACATCACTAGTTATTAGAGAAATGTAAATAAAACTTACAATAAGATATAATCTCACACTTGTTAGAATCAGTTCAGTTCAGTTGCTAAGTTGAGTCTGACTCTTTGCAACCCCATGAACGGCAGCCCACCAGGCCTCCCTGTCCATCACCAATTCCTGGAGTCCATCCAAACCCATGTCCGTTGTGTCAGTGATGCCATCCAACCATCTCATCCTCTGTCATCCCCTTCTCCTCTGGACCTCAGTCTTCCCAGCATCAGGGTCTTTTCAAATGAGTCAGCTCTCCGCATCAGGTGGCCAAAGTATTGGAGTTTCAGCTCCAAAATCAGTCCCTCCAATGAACACCCAGGACTGATCTGCTTTAGGATGGACTGGTTGGATCTCCTTGGAGTCCAAAGGACTCTCAAGAGTCTTCTCCAACACCACAGTTCAAAACAGAATAACCATCATCAAAAAATCTATGAACAGGAAATGCTGGAGAGGTTGTGGAGAAAAGAGAATCCTCTTGCACTGTTGGCAGGAATGTAAATTGATACAGTCACTATGGGAAACGGTATGGAGGTTCTTTAAAAAACTAAAAATAGAACTACCATATGACCCAGCAATTCCACTCCTGGGCATATACCTGGAGCAAACCAAAAATTCAAAAAGATACATGCAACCCAGTGTTCATTGTAGCATTATTTACAATAACTAGGACATAGAATAGAAGCTACCTAAAAGTCCATTGACAGATGAATGGATAAAAAAGTTGTGGTGCATATATACAATGGATTGTTACTCAGCCATAAAAGGGACAGAATCTGGTCATTTATAGTGAAGTGGATGGACCTAGAGTCTGTCATACAAAGTGAAGTAAGTCAGAAAGAGAAAAACAAATATTGTATATTAGATTAATGGAATATAATTGAGAATAAATCAATATATCTATGATCAGTTTATTTTGACAAAGATGCCAGAACAGTTCAGTGGGGAAAGAATAGTGTCTTTAATAAATGATACTAGGACAGGTGAATAAATACATGCTAAAGATTAAATTAGACCCTTCCCTCCTACCATATACAAAAATTACAACAAAATGGAGCAAAAAACTAAGTGCCAGAGCTAAACTATAGCACAGGGAACTATTATATATTCAGGGAACTATATTCCTATGATAAACCAGAATGGAAAAGAATACACACACACACACACACACATAACTAGTTACTGTGTTATACAGGAGAGATTGGCAGCAACATTGTAAATCAACTATACTATAGTTAAGGGGGGAAAAAAAAAACTCTTAGGACAAAACAGAAGTAAATCTTCATAACCGTGGATGTGCAATATTTTTTTAGATATGATACCAAAAACACAGGCAACAAAGTTTAAATATGTATTGGACTTCATAAAAATTAAACATTTGTACAAATGATGCTTTCAAAAAAGTGAAAAGGCAACCCACATAATGGGAGAAAATATTTGTAAATTATATATATATATAGAGAGAGAGAGAGAGAGGATGTAGTATCCACAATATGTAAACAACCTTACTACTCAACAACAAAAGACAACTCAGTTAAAGATTTTGTAAAGTACTTAGAGATTTCTCCAAAGAAGATTCATAAATGGTCAAGAAGCACATGGAAGATACTCAACATCATTTTTCATGTGAGAGATGCAAATCAAAACAATAAGATACCACCTCATATCCAGTAAGATGACTATAAAAATAACAAGAAAAGTAGTCGATAATATTGCAAAAACATGGAGAAACTGGAATGCCCGTATACTGCCATTGAGTATGTAAAACAGTGCTGTGACTGGAAAACTGCGGCTTTGCAGTCCCCTCTGGCATGGCCACGTGACCCAGCTATCCCATTCCTAGGGAAATCCTCTAAAGAATTAAAAACAGACGTTCAAATAAAAACTTATACATGGATATTCATATCAGCACTATTCAGAATAGTCAAAAAGATATAAGCAAACCAGATGTTGATCAACTTATAAATGGATAAGCAAAGTGTGGTATATCTACACAATAGAATACTATCTAGCCATAAAAAGGACTGAAGCACTGATATAATATATAACATGTATATCCTTAGAAACCTTATGCTAAGTGAAAAGTTAGACCCAAAGCACCAGACACAAAAGGCCATATTCAGTATGATTCTGTTTATATGAAATATTCAAGAACAGACAAACTGGTAGTAGTCTTCCAGGGTTTGTGGGTAGGGAGGAATGGGTAGTGACTCATGAACGGATATGGAGTTTCCTTTTGTGGTAATGAAATTGTTCTGGAATGAGAAAGTGGTGATGGTTTCATAACACTGGGAATAGTATATTTATTTACATATTTACTTTATTTATTTATTGCACATATTCATTAGTAAAATGCCACTGAACTGTATAAAGTAGTTCAAATGGTCAATTTTATGCTGTGAATTTTAACAATAAAAGAATAAAAAAATTCCCCACCAAATGGATTGTGTACATTCATTTTAAGTTTTATTTCTCATTAAAGTATAAACTTTTCCCCAAATATTTGTAATGGAATTTTATCTTAAAATTCAGATGAAAGAGCATCTGAGAACTTTCCCTTATTTATTCCATGTGAGAGCATATAATGCTAATTTATTTGCTTGGTCTGCTGGAAAGTTATTAAACTCAGGAGATACTATGATCTAACCACCAAACAAGAAATTCTATGATTATGTTAAAGAGTGTGGTTTGGATCATACAATTGGGTCTAATTATGTATTCATTTCTTGAATTGTAAAATCACTGAAATAAATATTGGTATGCTCTGTGTTATACATCTGTGGCAGCTGTTTCCACACTTGTCACCCCCAATTTGTAATTTCTATCTATAAGTCTTTATGCCAGAAGAGCTCTAGACCTGAGTGACATCTAAATAGATCATCACACTGATTCTTAACTTTTCTGCCTTATTGTGGTAAAAATTGATCAAACTCAGAAGGGTCATCTTTACCCAGAGCTTGCTTTCAAAGAGCAATCATGTTCTCTAAAAACAGGCAGCATGGCCATTGATTTTAGATTCAGTGGGACATCAGGGCAATGCTGGATCTCTGATTGGCAGCAGCAAAATGGGTGAGAACATTTCAAACTTTATAAAATAAAGGCAAGAAACATTAAACTACATCAAATCACTTCTGCACTGACTGCTTGCATTTTAGGATTCAGTTTGAAGCAGATATGAAATGTCCAATATTCAACTTCAGAAATTTGAAAATCAGCCAGCTGCCCTGACCTTGATGCCATCCAGCCATCTCATCCTCTTTCATTCCCTTTTCCTCCTGCCCCCAATCCTTCCCAGCATCAGAGTCTTTTCCAATGAGTCAACTCTTTGCATGAGGTGGCCAACATATTGGAGTTTCAGCTTTAGCATCAGTCCTTCCAAAGAACACCCAGGACTGATCTCCTTTAGAATGGATTTGGGAGAGGGCATCAGAGGGCAGACACACTGAAATCATAATCACATAAAAAAGTCAATCTAATCACATGGACCACAGCCTTGTCTAACTCAGTGAAACTAAGCCATGCCATGTGGGGCCACCCAAGACGGGTGGGTCATGGTGGAGAGGTCTGACAGAATGTGGTCCACTGGAGAAGGGAATGGAAAACCACTTCAGTTTTCTTGCCATGAGAAAGCCATGAACAGTATGAAAAGGCAAAATGATAGGATACTGAAAGAGGAACTCCCCAGATCGGTAGGTGCTCAATATGCCACTGGAGATCAGTGGAGAAATAACTCCAGAAAGAATGAAGGGAAGGAGCCAAAGCAAAAACAATACCCAGTTGTGGGTGTGACTGGTGATAGAAGCAAGGTCCAATGCTGTAAAGAGCAATATTGCATAGGAACCTGGAATGTTAGGTCCATGAATCAAGGCAAATTGGAAATGGTCAAACAGGAGATGGCAAGAGTGAACGTCAACATTCTAGGAATCAGTGAGCTAAAATGGACTGGAATGGGTGAATTTAACTCAGATGACCATTATATCTACTACTGTGGGCAGGAATCCCTTAAAAGAAATGGAATAGCCATCATGGTCAACAAAAGAGTCCAAAATGCAGTACTTGGATGCAATCTCAAAAATGACAAAATGATCTCTGTTTGTTTCGAAGTCAAACCATTCACTATCACAGTAATCCAAGTCTATGCCCCAACCAGTAACGCTGAGGAAGCTGAAGTTGAATGGTTTTATGACCTCACTATTAAGTGACAAAGTGGAAACAGTGATTTTTTTTTCAAATTAATATGAAATTCTAGATTAAATTATAGTAAGAAGTTGAATACTTGTTCTTTGTACTTTTTTTCTGAAGCTTTGTCTCTCTTGGCCCCCTTGTCATGTTACCACTGATACTTTTAATTGGATTCACCTGTCAAAATAGTGGCACACTGTGCCCACGAATCTGAGAAAACTCTGGAAGATATTGAAGGACAGGGGAGGCTGGTGTGCTGCAGCTCGCTCATGGGGTCTCAAAGAATTTGCCATTCCTTAGCGACTGCCTTAGCGGGCTTCCCTGGTGGCTCAGCCGGTAAAGCGTCTGTCTGCAATGCAGGAGACCCGGGTTCGATCCCTGGGCTTGGGAAGATCACCTGGAGAAGGAAATGGCAGCCCACTCTAGTATTCTTGCCTGGAAAATCCCATGGGCGGGCCTGGTAGATTACTGTCCATGGGGTCGCAAATGGGCAGCGCCTGGTAGGTTACTGTCCATGGGGTTGCAAAGAGTCGACACGACTGAGCGAAGGGAAGAAGAGCGACTGAACAACAGTAAAGTGTCCTTAGTTCCCTGGACGCTGTTTTGGGAAGTTGACTTTAAGTTACAGTGTGTTTCGTTTAGATTCTAACACACTGCATAATTTGTGCTTAACTTTCTCTGTACCTTTTGCTTCTTTGACAGATGGCTGCTGCCAAGAATCAGCTTGGGTGGGGAGTAGAGTTTCAAGAAATGAAAGCGTTTCAGGTATAGTTACTATCCCTTAGGTTTGTGTTTGCCCTCTACATGATAAACAAAGACCCAAGCCACAGCGCCTGCCTTCTGGGACAGTCCTTACCAACGATGGCTTTGTCTCTTGCCTGAGTCCCAGTTCCCCGTTCTGTAAATCAGACATAATTTGTTTGTCATCCCCTTTATTTCACCAGGGGATTTTAAGAATTGAGAAACCACGTAGCACTTGACAATATAAAATGTTATTTTAATGGTTAAAATGATGAATGACCTTGTCCAGTCAATGAGTCATTTACTCCCAGGGAGTAAGTTTGGCATCTGGGATGTGAATTAACTCTCTCAGGCCATTTTCAGCTGAATGCTAGAGAGCATGAAAGAATACACTATTTCTATGAGAGGCCAAAGTTCTTCTGCCCTTCCCACTATGCCTACATTTTTAAAGCAACTAAAAATTTAAAGGAGATCTTAAACACTCTTGGGAAATACCAAAAATTAAATTTGGAAAAGCATCCTGGTCTTACAATTATTGATGTAACCTTGAGTGTTTATCCCTTTGATATAAGTAACTGAAATTTTGTCATGCTTTCTATTGGGATCTCCCTCTGAAGTCAGCCTCAAAGACGAGAAGCATAAATATATCACAGTTGTCCTTCACAGCTTAATTTAGCTTTATGAATTTATATAAATGTTCTATCTTATTGATAGGCAGGTTATCACTTTGTCGTGGTATGTAATAAATTTACAACTTATTTTCTAAGGTAATAATTTATTTCTAATAGTTTTGTAGGGCTGCTGAAACAAAGTACCAGAAACTAGGTGGCTTAAATGACAATAAAGTTCCAAAAAGTGGGTGCCTTTGTCCCTTGGTTCTAGAGGCTAGAAAACAGAGATCAAGGTGTCAGCCATATCAGTTCCTCTTGAGGGCTGGGAGAGCGAAATCTGTCCATTCTTCTCTCCTAGCCTCTGGGGGTCTGGCAGCAATCTTTATCCTTCATCAGCGCCTGCTGCGTCACTGTGATCTCTGCCTTCATTTTCACATGGCAATCTCTGTGTGCATGTCTGTGTCCAAATTTCCCCTTTTCATAAAGATTCCTGTCATACTAAATTAGGGGCCCACCTTACTCCAATATGACCTCATCTTAATTTAACTAATTACATCTGCAACAACTCTATTTCCAAATAAGGTCACATTCTGAGATTTAAGGGTTAGAAATTCAATATATGAATTTGGCAGTTGGGGGCACATAATTCAACCTATAATACAATTGTATTTAATCTAAGTTAAATTTATTCAAGCAACATGAAATAATAACTCATTATAGTCTAAAATTTATATTTAAATTATATCCATTTTTCTTACACTCTTCATGGCTTTTTAGATTTGTCACATATTCTTTTAGCATTTATTTTCAGTGTCTATAATGTTCCAAATGCCTCCATGCAGGTGCCTTACAGTGTTCCTTCTTATCCTTTCTAATTTCTACATTCTTAGGGTCCTCAACTTCATTGTTATTGTTTGGGTTGTCATGTCATACATAGGTTATGTATAACTTGTTCATTCCAAAATTCATAAATGCTTCAAAGCCTGGCACCTGAAGCAGGAATTTTAATTTGAATCTGCCTGATAGTAGATCTACGACCTTGGGCAAGTGAGCTTCCCTACTGGTGAAGGAATTCATGATATTTATAATAGGGATTCAGAGAGGACTGAACACAAAACTAAAAAGCAGTAAAGCTGTTAGCATGATGCTTGACACTTAACAGATGTTCAGGTAATTTACTCATTTTCATTTTATTATTCAAAATGGCTTAGTGAAGGAAAAACAGCGCTGGCCTTTCTCCAGATCATTCAACAAAATTTATAGAAAACTGTTTCAATTTTGTCCTAGGTTAGTTTGCTGTAACAAATGACCCTCCCCAAAATCTCTGGCAGTTTATAGGAACAAAGAGGCTTTGTTTTTCATTTTGGTTTTTGTTTCTTCCTCATTCCTGTTTTGCTTTAGCTACTTGTCCCATCAGTTCTGCTCCTCCAGGTTTCTCCCTCTTTTCAGAATGCTAAAAATAGTGACCGAAGGCCCTAGCTAGAACATGCTGTTCTTGTATGTTCTATACAGGAGAGGAAAGGAAACCAAACAAAAATAGTCAAAGCTCTAAAGCTCTGCTCACAGCTGGCATAGTCTTACTTCTGCTCAAGTGCCATTGCCCAGAGCAGATCATTTGGGCCTGCATGGTGCCAGGAGATTGGGAAGTATATAGTTCTTCCATAGAAAGGCACTCAAAGTTACATAATAAAAGATAAAACTGCATAATCTTCTAACAGGAAAAGAGAAAGAAAATAATTTGGGACATAATACAGTCAATTACAAAGATAATCATAGTTCTGATACCTGAAAAACACCAATATTGGTATTTTTTTCTCCATAGATGTTCCCCTTAACATTCACCTATTTTTGTTGTTATTATTATTGTTTCTAGTCTGGAAAAATATAATTGTAACCTTGAAATGACTAATATTGATAGCCCTCATAAAAGACCTTTTGAAAAACATCTAAATCAGATTATTTAATCCACTTCAATTAATTAAGAGATTAATTAATCTCTTCAAGCTCTCCAAATAAACAAAAGGTTCCCTTATATGCTGATTAATATTACCTTTCCCAAAATTTATACCCAAATATTTAGTGGCCTATTAGACATTTTTTGCTTCTTCCTACTTCAGGTAACATTCCAGCTTCTTCTGGTAATAATACTCCAATTATAAAAAAGTTACCCTTTCACCATTTTCAGCCCCATGTCTCAGCTGGTATTCTGTACTTTAAAGTGTGTGAAAATTAAAAACAGAAAAACTCATCTAAAATTTGAGTCAGGAAGGCCCATAGAGGAAACTCACACCCAACCATTTTTGGTCATCTACAGACCCCATCTGGAGGAGACGGTCTTGTGCTCCTAAACAGGACGTGTTACTGCTTTGCTAGCCAGCAGGGAGAAGAAGATTTTCTTCCTGCCCGGCAACAAGCCCAGCCAATGGATCTGCCACAGTTCAACCAATGAGAAACTATATCACCTGCACCTGAGCTCTTATTTTCTTTCAATGAACTTTCATTTCTCTCTTGCTTTGATAGCTTCCTTATCCCATTTTCTATAAAAGCCTTCTAATTTGTATAACCCCTCAGAGCATCACTGTACTTGCCAGATAAGATGCTGCCCAATTCATGAATCACTTAAAACTTCTGCAAATTTAGGTTTTCAGATTTACTCAGTTGAAACTAAACATGAGTTGTTAACTAAACGTCACTCAAGTGAATATACGAATCAGGCTGAGGTATAGAGCCAATAGCTATGAGCCAGGCCATGGGGAAAGACCATCTCTCTTTTGTACAGGGCACATGAGGTACTAAGATCCATACTTGGAACTACTGGTAACTCTGTGAGCCACCATGAAGGTATAGCTCATATGAATTATCCAGATCAGAGGAAAGAATTTCTGACCGTTGAAGAGAAAAAGAAAAGAGAAGTATTAAGTACTCAGATACAACCGTAACTGAAGCTCTGTCCTCTAGACTTGTGAATCAATACATTTCCCTTTTTTGCTTGGAGTGGTTTGAGTTGGGTTTCTGTCATTTGCAACTAAAATAGTCTTGATTCATATGCAGTTTTCTAGAATTTTCTGATATGCAAATGAATACATGCTTTCTGTTTACCTTTCGATTCCTTTTTCTTCTGTAAAGGTTTTCATTTGATCAGAGTTGTATAAAGCATGTTTTATTTGTTCATTTGACATCAAATTAATAAAACCAAGGATTAAACATCTATCCTATGACAGGAAACTTTTACTTCTGAGCTCCAAGATGGAAAGAAAGGAAAACATTTGTAACAAATAACTGACTATAAATTCTTTTCAAGTTTTAAGAGAAGTTAGTGGCATTATGATGTCAAAGGAAAGATTAGAATTTAAAATTAATGGACATACCTGTGTTACAAATCTTGTTCTGCTGCTTACTACCATTTTGACCAGGGAGAATCATTTATACTTTGTAATATCCTTTTATTTTTAAAATAGGATAATACTAGAATTCTAAAAGAGCTATTGTGGGGAATCAAGTAAAATGGTACTTCTGAAAAGAATTTCTAAAACTTTATAGAAAAGTCCGTTATTCTTATCACAAGGCCAGCATACAGTTCCAAGACTAGCAGCATTTGCATCATCTGGGAGGTTGTTAAAGTTTCAAATTTACAGATTCTTATTCAGTTCTACTGAATAAGAATTTTTGAGGATGGGCTCAGGAATTCATATTTTAAGAACATATTTTAAGGATTCCGTAAAATTCATATTTTATGGAATCCTTGTGAGTGTTATAGCTTGAAAATGATCATCTTAAAATTACTATACAAATAGAAGAAGCAGGTCACCAGGATATTTATATTGCTGAGGATGAGTAAGTGAACTATAAAGGAAGCCCATTTATCAAAATCTTTCTGACTTAGCCATAAAGATGAAATGGACACAAGTTTAAAGAGTTATTACAAAAGGTAATGATAAGTAAGATATAAGGAATTATCCTCAATTATCAAAGCAGTGATATATTGTTAAGTGATATGAAATTAAAAAGCAAGGATCATTAAGCACTACAGCTTTCTCTAAGCAATACACTGGAATAAATTCTTCAATGTATGGGTAGAATTGGGCCAAGTAAAGTGAATGAAAAGAATTACAGATAAAAGAATTAGAGTGGAAAACAAAATGGAAGGGGAAGGCCAGGAGTAATTTCAGCGTGACTAGGGCATAGAGTGCTTTGGTGGGGGAAAAAAAAGAGGAGGAAAGGCTAGTGGTTTCTGGTGGTAATTGGACTTCATCTTTTCAGCAGTGAGGAGTTCATAAAGAGAGAGAGAACAGTGCTCACACTTGATGCCATAGTGGGTAAAAGAAATGTCTTAGTTTTGCCTGGATTTAAATCCTAAATCATTACTGATTATCTGTATATATTTAAAATATAGTTAGCCACTCTATCTCAAATAGACTGTAGAAATAAATTTAGCCGATAAGTTTAGAGCTCATCTGCAATTATTACAAGCACTCGGCCAGTTTATGTATCAGTTCAGTTCAGTTGCTTAGTCATGTCAGACTCATTGCGACCCCATGGACTGCAGCACACCAGGCTAACCTGTCCATCACCAACTCCCGGAGCTTGTTCAAACTCATGTCCATCGAGTCAGTGATGCCATGCAACAATCTCCTCTTCTGTTATCCCCTTCTCCTCCTGCCTTCAGTCTTTCCCAGCATCAGGGTCTCTTCCAATGAGTCAGTTCTTCACATCACGCGGCCAAAATATTGGAGCTTCACCTCAGTATCAGTATTTCTGATGAATATTCAAGGTTCATTTCCTTTAGAATTGACTGGTTTGATCTCCATGCGGTCCAAGCAACTCTCAAGAGTCTTCTCCAACACCACCATTCAAAAGCATCAATTCTTTGGTGCTCAACTTTCTTTATAGTCCAATTCTCACATGCATACATGACTACTGGAAAAACCATAGCTTTGACTAGATGGACCTTTGTTGGCAAAGTAATGTCTCTGCTTTTTAATATGCTGTCTAGGATGGTTATAGCTTTTCTTCCAAGAAGCAAGAGTCTTTTAATTTCATGGCTGCAGTCACCATCTGCAGTGTACTTGGAGCCCAAGAAAATAAAGTCTCTCTGTTTCTGTTGTTTTCCCATCTACTTGCCATGAAGTGATTGGACTGGATGCCATGATCTTCGTTTTTTGAATGTTGAGTTTTAACCCAGCTTTTTCACTCTCTTCTTTCACTTTCATCAAGAGGCTCTTCAGTTCCTCATTGCTTTCTGCCATAAGGGTGGTGTTATCTGCATATCTGAGGTTATTGATATTTCTCCCGGCAATCTTGATTCCAGCTTGTTCTTCATCCATCCCTGCATTTCACTTGGTGTACTCTGCATATAAGTTGTTTAAGCATGGTTACAATATACAGCCTTGTTGTACTCCATTTCCAATTTGGAACCAGTCTGTTGTTCCATGTCTAGTTCTAACTGTTGCTTCTTGATCTGAATACAGCTTTCTCAGGAGGCAGGTAAGGTCTGGTATTCCCATCACTTTAAGAATGTTTCACAGTTTGTTGTGGTCTACACAGTTAAAAGCTTTGGCATAGTCAATAAAGCAGAAATAGATACTCTTCTGGAACTCTTGCTTTTTCTATGATCCAGAGAATGTTGACAATTTGATTTCTGATTCCTCTGCCTTTTCTAAATCCAGTTGTATATCTGAAAGTTCTCAGTTCATGTACTGTTTAAGCCTGGCTTGGAGAATTTTGAGCATTACTTTGCTATCATGTGAGATGAGTGCAGTTTTGTGGTAGTTTGAACATTCTTTGGCATTGCCTTTCTTAGGGATTGGAATGAAAACTGACATTTTCCAGTCCTGTGGCCACTGCTGAGTTTTCCAAATTTGCTGGCATATTGAGTGCAGCATTTTCACAGCATCGTCTTTTGAAATAGCTCAACTGGAATTCCATCACATCCAATAGGCTTTGATCATAGTGATGCTTCAAAAGGCCCACCTGACTTTGCATTCCAGGATGTCTGGCTCTAGGTGAGTGATCACACCATTGTGGTTATCTGGGTCATTAAGATCTGTTTTGTATGGTTCTTCTGTGTATTCTTGCTGCCTTTTCTTAATATATTCTGCTTCAGTTAGGTCCATACTGTTTCCTTCCTTTATTTGCCCATCTTTGCAGGAAATATGCCTTTGGTATCTCTAATTTTCTTGACGCGATCTCTAGTCTCTCCCATTCTATTGTTTTCCTCTATTTCTTTGCATTGATCACTGAGGAAGGCTTTCTTATCTTTCCTTGCTTGGAACTCTACATTCTGACGGGTATATCTTTCCTTTTTCCTTTGCCTTTAGCTTCTTTTCTTTTCTCAGCTATTTGTTTATGCATGGAGAGAGTTACCACAGAACAGTAAATGACCTTTAGAAGCAATGACTGGATGGAAGAAAACAGGCTTTATGCTGAATTTTAAAAATGATGCCCAAAGCCACTGTGGAATTGAACCAGCATTGATGCTGCTGCCATAGTCAGGAAGCCACTGCTGTGTCACCAAGTCACCATGGCTTCTCTCAAGTCCAGAGTCACAACATCTCTGCTACACTTTGTGATAGAAAACATACACCTCCATTTCCACATCTCTCTCAAGTTCTCTCAGTTCTGAATCAAGTTTTGCATGAATGTATATGAGTGATGCACTGATACCTTTGTTGGAAATGAGTCTGGGGAAGGTGGCATTTAGCTTTCCCACCTCCAAGCCCAGGAAGGTACACTGGGAAGAAGTTAGACTAAACGTTGAAGGAGCCAATTCACTTATCACCTCCTAGCTTTCAGGTGACTGTGAGGATTAGATGAGCATCTGTGTTTAATGCCTTCACCAATGTGTCTGACATAAGTGCTCAGCAAATGGCAGCTTGCAAAAGAGTTTAGAATCAGAGATTTGAGTAAAACAGAGGTAATATAGTTATTTGTGCAATAATTGCTTTAGTTTAGAATAGAAGGAATAATGGCACAGAATGAAAATGAAAATTATAACTACAAACAACAGTAAGGATATATGTGCTATTTCAAAGATACTATCGACAGGGTTTGATGAGAGACTGTAACTGATAAATGAATTCAGCAAAGTATCAGGATACAAGATTAAAATACAGAAATCTGTTGGATTTCTTTATGGTGGTGGTGGTGCTGTAGTCGCTAAGTAGTGTCCAACTCTTGTGATCCCATGAACTGTAACCTGTCAGGCTCCTCTGTCCAAGGGATTCTCCAGGCAAGAATACTGGAGTGGGTTGCCATTTCCCTCTCCTAACAATGAAATATCAGAAAGAGAAAGTAAAATCACTTTTTAAAATAACACTGAAAAAATTACTTAGGAATAAGCCTAACCAAGTAAGTGAAAGACTTTTATGCTAAGAACTATAAAACACTGATAAAGGAAATAAAAGATGATTCAAGAAATGGGAAGAATTAATATTGTTAAAATGGCCATACTACCCAAAGCAATCTACAGATCTAATACGATCCCTATCAAATTACCCATGACATTGTCCCCAGAATTACAATAATCCTAAGAGTTAGATGGAACAACAGAAGGCCCAGGATTGCCAGAGCAATCCTGAGTAAAAGAACAGAGCCAGTGGCATAACCTTTCCAGACTTCAGAAGATACTACAAAGTTTTAGAAATCAAAACAGCATGGGAATGGCATATAAGCAGACATGTGGATCTCAATGGAGAGTCTAGAAACAAACCCACACCCCTATGGTCAAGTAATCTTTGACAAAGGAGGAGGCAAGAGCTGCTGAGCCTGTGGGCCAGATGCCCACATTGTTTTCATTAATATATAAACAATACAGGCTATTTAATTTCTCCAACTGATCCCTGATTTCTGTCCAATCCTGATCTCTGTCCAAATCCAATATCTTTATGTATGTTAATCTTGTGTCCTGCTACTTTGCTCAATTTATTTATCAGTCCTAGCATTTTTTGTGTGAAGTCTTTAGTGAATGTTCGTAAGAGGAAAAAATGCAACAGTTTTCTAATCTGGCCTACATGCTCAGCATCATAAAATGAAAAAAAAGACAGTCTTTTTGGCAAGTGGTGTTGAGAAAGGTGGACAGTCGCAAGTAAATCAATAGAGTTAGAACACATCCTCACACCAAACACACACACACACACACACACCTCAGAATGGCTTAAAAACTTAAATATAAGAAATGACACCATAAAATTCCTAGAAGAGAACACAGGCAAAATGTTCTCTGACTTAAACTGTAGCAATATTTTATTAGATCAGTCTTCTAAGGTAGAAGAAATAAAAACAAAAATAAGTAAATGACACCTAATCAAACTAATAAGGTATTGCACAGCAAAGGAAACTATAAATAAATGAAAAAACAACCTATAGAATCAGAGAAGATTTTGGCAAACTATGTGATCAATAATGGCTTAATTTCCAAAATATACAAACAGCTTATACAACTCAATACCAAATAGGCAAACAACCTAATCAAAAAATGGGCAGAAGCCTTAATAGACATTTCTCTAAAGAAGACATATGAATGGTTAACAGGCACATGAAAATGTGTTCAACATCAGTGATTATTAGAGAAATGCAAATTACAATGAGGTATCACCTCAGACTGGTCTGAATGGCCATCATTAAAAAGTCTACAAATCATAAGTGCTGGAGAGGGGTGGAGAAAGGGAATTCTTATACTGTTGGTGGGAACATAAATTGGTGTAGCCATTATATTAAAAAGTATAAAGGTTACTTTAAAAACTAAAAATAGAGTTACCATATGATCCAGCAATCCCACTCCTGGGTATATATCCAGAGAAAACCATATTTTGAAAAGATACATGCATCCCAGTATTCATAGAGTACTAGTTACAATAGCCAAGACATGAAAGCAACCTAAGTGTCCATGAACACATGACTAAAAAAGATGTAGGGTGTGTGTGTGTATTTATATACACAATGGAATATTACTTCGCCATAAAAAAGAATGAAATAATGCCATGCAGTAATGTTGATGGACCTAGAGATTATCATACTAAGTGAAGTAAACCAGAAAGAGTAAGATAAATACCATATCATATCATTTATATGCAGAATCTAAACAATAATGCAAATGAATTTATAAAAGAGAAATGGATTCAAAGACTTAGGTAACAAACTTATGGTCAATAAAGGGGAAAGAAGTGATATAAATTAGGAGCTTGGGATCAGCAGATACAAACTACTATATATATAAAATAGAAAACGAGATTCTACTGTGTAGTACAAGAAGTATATTCAGTATCTTATAATTGATGCTTTTGAACTGTGGTGTTGGAGAAGACTCTTGAGAGTCCCTTGGACTGCAAGGAGATCCAACCAGTCCATTCTAAAGGAGATCAGCCCTGGGATTTCTTTGGAAGGAATGATTGTAAAGCTGAAGCTCCAGTACTTTGGCCACCTCATGCGAAGAGTTGACTCATTGGAAAAGACTCTGATGCTGGGAGGGATTGGGGGCAGGAGGAGAAGGGGACGACAGAGGATGAGATGGCTGGATGGCATCACCGACTCGATGGACATGGTTTTGGTGAACTCCGGGAGTTGGTGATGGACAGGGAGGCTTGGCGTGCTGCAATTCATGGGGATGCAAAGAGTCGGACATGACTGAGTGACTGAACTGAACTGAATAATCTATAATGGGAAAGAATTTGAATAAGTATATACATGTATGTGTATGTGTGTGTGTGTGTGTGTGTGTGTGTGTGTGTGTGTATAAACTGAATCCCTTTACTGTATATCAGAAATTAACACAATATTGCAAACCAGGGATACTTCAATAAAAAGCAAAAAATAGAAAAACTCATCCAATGGCACACACATGCAGCAAGGAAGAGCAGTTCAGGTATTTAAAAAGGCAGATGAATTCGAGAATCAACGGAAATAGACATGCGTGTCTATCATGTGAACTAAGATTTCAAGTTCTTAATGCTGATACAAAGTTGATTCAATAAACAGTTTCTTAGGAAAATTAATACTATATGTCACAACAGATGGAATGTTAGTTTGTTTTCTTATTCTGTCCTTTGCTGCTTCTGGCTTCAAAACTTCAGTTAGAAAGTCATAGTCAGAAAAACTCAATTAGAAAGAATAGAACCACAAGGGGGCAAATCTATCAAAGACAAATTCAGTATATTCTTTAATAAGAAAACAAAGGGGACACTGTTCATTTCTGAACTACTTTTTAAAGAAAAAGTTTTAAGGGAAATGATGTTTATGCCATTCTTTCTGCAGAATTTCGGTAATGCGTGTCATGGTGTCTGCGTGTAGCACGCATTAGTATTGCTTGCAGCTGCAGAATCCAGAATCTCAGCTATCATCTCTTTGTTCCTTTCCCTCTTTTCATACTTAATCACATGTATTGAGAAAGTGGTAGTTTGTAGCCAATGAAATGCCTACTCCAAGACATCAGGCAAAGTGGAGGGTGTTTCCAGCTCTCCTAGAAGTCACATGGATATTTCAAGACAAACAGACACATGAGCTTCAGCATCTTAAGGCTTCGTCCCAACAAATTATTGTCATAAATACTAGTGGTCACTATCACAGAAGGTGTCCATGTAATTTCCCTTTGATTTCTTGCCATTTCCAGGTTTTACAAAAGCTTACAATGGTAGCTCAGTAAGCTAAAGGCTTTGAACAAATCCTAGGCTTCTTTTTGGTTTTTTTATTTTTGGTCCAACTTTTGACAGTGAAACCAGCCTGAAGGGCCCAGCCTGGCAAGCAAATTCCCAATGATTTATGCAATGTCACTTTCTTGATGATTAACCCGAATAAATCATGCTGGTATTTTCAGCATTGCCCTTTATATTCTTATCAATTTTCAGAGCAAGAAGAAATTAGCTGAGTCCTCTCATTGATCTTGGGAGGGAAATTGTTCACAACAGGGCTTCTACCGCTAAACAATGAACACTACAAATAAGTTATCAGTTTACTTTTAATCAATAAAGCTTCTCACGATGCATTATTCTGGCAACTGGTCTAAATCACTGTGACTATAATTGTTGTTTTCAAAACCTTTTAATCTAATTGGAAAATCTTCCTTTGTACTAGTAATAAACACTCACTAAACTGCCTGCACCTAATTGTGCTATAATAATTTATGGGTGCTCCCTACCGTTGTCCCCCTTTTAATCAGACAGACTACTTTATGTCTTTAACTAATGAAACCTAAGAATCCACCCTGTAGATCTGGTCAAATGTCACTAGTGAATAAATCTTCATTAACACCAGCAGGTTCTAAACCTAGTCTCCATCTTAATTTAATTATTTCCTCACATTTGTACTTTTGTCAGGTTGCAAACACTTTTTTCTCCATTTCTTCAAATAACATCAGCAGGTCTACTTACGCAGCACAGCCCCTGGGCAGCAAGTCTGTGTATCCCTTGGAATGAAAGCACAGCTGACCTGCTAGTCTAAGCAAGACCAGGTTTCCAGTCACGGGAACTGCTTCTGTTTTGGCTTCCTCTGTAGCTTCTACTTAACTACCTTTGTCAGGGTGAAAACACACTTTTATCAGATCACTCAAGGTTTCTAAACCCTAGTAAATTAAAGCACACCATCAAAAATCAGAAAAGAACAAAAGATAAATCAAAATTTGTTAAGAAGAATAGAAAATTCCCCAAATAGCTATTTATCCCAGTAGGAAAGTTTTCTTGGGAAACTGAGGTCAGAGCACAAGGAGTTAGTTAGATGATATTAAGACTGGAGGAGTGTCACAAAGCTGGCACCTACCCATGACCGACCAGATCCTCTGGAAAGTCTCCATTAACTATATTTGTGATGAGCTGACATAGAACTTATTTCCATGAACTGTTCTCAGAAGCACTGACTGATCACGCTTATTTTAAAAGTTTTCTTTTTTGAATCCCATCTGCTTCATTTTGAACCGTGACATTATATGATTTATATGATTCCAAAAAAGCATACCACCCACAAGTGACTTGGGTACCTTAAAATTAGTAAAAGAGAAATAGATGCTAACAAGCAAGAGCTGGATCAAAAGAAAAAGCAATAATATTAGCCATGAGAGAGCTAGTTTAATTGCTACTTAACAAATGCTTATGTGGTTTTAACCATATGTCAGGTACTCTAAGTCCTTTGCAAATTTTAATATTTAAAAAACCCCAAAGAGGTTGCTCTTATTTTAAAAAAGTAACATTTTCCAGCTGAGGGAACTGAGACAGAGAGAGTTTAAGTACCTTGTTAGAGTCAAAGAACTAAGGAGAGGTGGAACTGGAAACCAAGTCCTGGTAGACAGGCTTTGGAGTTAATTCTTCCTCTACATTATGCGATCATTTTGTACAACTGAGTATCTGGCTTGATTCTGAGTTCCAGAATGTAGGGCAAAAATGGAGCATAATGATACCTCAGGGAAGACATTCCTCTTGGTATTTAATTATAGAAAGATGTCTTTGCACTTATTCCAGAGAACTACAATCTCTCAGAATAATCACCCGAAAAAATTCTGTGGCTTAATGAATGGGGGAACTTTAACCATGGTATAACTTCTTTGGAAATTCACAAAGCATATTAGTATGCTGAAGACTTCGGATGTGCAATGAAGATATTGCATGGGTGTAATCTAGTGTTTGCAAACCTGCTCAACATTGGAACAATGTTTAGTGAGTGTTCAAGAACACTCACTAAAATCTTGCAGAACTAATGACTCGCCATGAATCATTTTTATGAGAAAGTTGTGAAAGTTTTATTTAATGTGGGTCCTTAGTGGGGTGCTGAATAATATACTCAACGTATCCTTGGCAAAAATCCAAAAAACAAATACTGCATTGGTTTTTACATACTTTCATCAACTTTTTTTTAATTGAATGATTAACACTGAAATACAATGTGTTAAAGATGGTCCTGAATGAAGCTAGACTGTATGTAATCTTCCTATGGTTTTTATAGGAAATGGAAACTGAGTACTTGCCACAATTTCCAAAACTATTACTTATATTATTCATGTTTCATATCAGTTGCTTCCCAATTGAAATTTTTGAAAATACTTATTAAGATAACCTTAAATCCTGCATTAAATTGGAGTAAAGTAATTGTATTCCACAATACAAGAGTTTTTATATCCATAAGGGAGGTCATTTTTTCTCGCCACTGGGGCAATTACTGACTCCCCAAGCCTTGTTTTTCTGAGAAGTTTTACATAGCCTTTTCTATTTGAGGCCTAGAGTTGACTTTTGTGTAGTGCCTCCTGTGTATCTTTATGCAGTACTGGAGAAGTTATCTTTTCCATTTATGATTGACTATTCTTCAGTGGTTCAGAGTATGAGCTTTAGACTGGTCAGAATGTGGTTAGACATCTATCACCCACTTGTTAGTTCTGCAAGTTTGGCCAAGTTACTTTACCTTGATAAGCCTTTGCTTCTTGACTTATACAGTGTGAATAGTGATAAAAAACAAATCAAATGGTTTCTGTGATGGCTGACATATGCTTATGAAGTATCAAGTGTGGTATGCAGCTATCACTCAGCAACTGGTGTCTATCCCTATTACAGCTTCAAACAAGTTTCCGTTGGACACACAGGAGGGCTTGTTAACAGATTTCTGAGCTTTACTCCAAAAGTTACTGTTTCAGTGGCTCTGGGACAAGGCCTGAGTATCCTCATTACTAATAACTTCCCAAGTGATGCTGCTGCTATAGGTTTGAGGATCATATGGTGAACATTATTGCCATAGAGTTTCTGACAAATGTTTTATAAAATAGATGCTGTCAAAGTGATCATGCTGTATCAGGGACATTTGTCAGAGGCATTTAACATATACACCTATTAGATATGTTAAATAAAAAGGCCTTTAAGCAGAATTATTGTCTTAGAGTCTTCCAAGAATAGTATTTGTGAAGAGGTACACAAATGTCTTCAGCTGGTCTGCACTGGTCTTTTATTGGCCTGGGATGATTTATTCTTCCAGAACAGCATTGTGTTCAAGCTTGGTGCTAAGTAGCAATGTTTTGTTTCACTGTTGTTTTGCATCAAATTCCCATGCTGTCACATTACGGTGGTCTGACTTATTAGAGCACATTTTACACCCTCCCAGCTCTGTCTCAATAGTGCCATCAGGATGGTTCTCCCCTAAAAGTTATCCAATGAGAAGTAACATTCCTGAGTTACTATGGGCCCCTGAGTCTGCAGCCTGACTAGAATCATTGAAAAGTTCATCTCTTCACCTTAGAACAGATGGAAGCAGCTGGAAGAGATGATAGACAGAAGAGGAACAGACTTCATTATACCTTCTGAGTTAATATGGATCTGGGAAAAATACAATGATTTCAAAGTTTGTCCTGATAATTGGGAAAACCTTCTTAATTAGAGATAATGCCGGAAAGGTAGCTATTCTCCCAAATTCCAGCTCACCTACCATCTGCTACTGATAAAGGTTGGCAATTAAGGAATGTTAAGAGTAGGTTCTAATTTCCTTCCTACACACATATCTTGTTCCCTTGTTGCTCTTTGATAGCCTTAATTGAAGCCCACATGTGAATCACATCTTCTGCTGCATGCTGGCTCCTTCTGCCTGAATATGCAGAAATCATCATAAATCCAAAGTTGCCCTCTCCTAAGTGTCTGTTGTTAGAAACACAGTCCTATACTTTTCAACTGTTCTGTATGTACTCGTCTTATTTATCCATAATTACTCCGAGTGTGGCAGTGATAGAAGTTCTAAATTTAATTTCCCAAGAATGGCACTTGCTACTAACCTAATCCTTCTCATTCGTAAACGATGATGCAGTGAAGTGGCAGCCTTTCTCACCAAGCCCTCAGCAGTGTCCTGAAATCTGTGTGGTCACATTCTATCCACGCCACCTCTTTTGTAAGTCCTAGAAACAAATTTTAGCATCTCTATTTTTAGTAGGGAAATTTTGCTTCCTGTGCTTTGGGTACTGCCGATAGAGAACAGAAAAAGAAGAGCAGTATTATGCTGGAAGTAATTTATGACTGCCTGCCAAGGCTCTGGTTGTGTGGGAATCAAGAGCTTGTTTGCCCTCCTGCTGGCAGATAAAACTGTGACATTCCGGCTCCATGTTGCCATGGGTCTTTTGGAAGAGAGATTCACCTCACTGCACTGACCTGGAAAAGTACAAAATAACTGTTTCATTGAGGCCATCATAAATATATCTCTACATCTCTATGAATGGTGTCTGGAACCCATGGAAGATCTCTATCTGCATTTACAAAATTTATTTATATCCAGCATCTGTTCGATTTTTCAGTAATTATTTGAACAGAAACTGAAGACCCAGATCCTGATAATTTTTCACTTTATCACACAATGCAGAAAATCAGCAAAATGCAGGCAGTTATTCTTTGTGGAACACTTTTAGAAGCAAAACCATATGCTGTTCTTATTTGGGATAATTATAAATCTTTAAATATTTAAATGTAGTTGTCTCTAAATTTTAAAAAGTTAACTCCAGAACAAAAAACTTAATGTTAACAACTCAATACCTAGAATGCCTTACATACAAAAAATTAATTATGTTTATACATATACCTGTGCAGATGATTGCAAATGGCTTTCATGTGTTTGCATGAATAATCAAAGTAGACTATACATTAATACATAATTTTTTCTTTTAAAATAGTCCTCCTAGGACTTGAAGTCATTGAATTTTAAAGTTAGGACTTCAAAACCATCTACTGTAGTGATTTGCAAGCTTGAATATTCATTATCATAAGCGCTGGAGCGAAAGCATATATACTTGAACCCCAGGTAGGTATGAATAGGAATTTGAGATTCTTATTCACTGGATGGATAAGAGTGGGAACCTGGCATGTATATTTTTAGAGTTTTCACAGATCACTGATGGGCACTTTTATTAGTTTCCTAGAGCTGCCATAAAAATGTATCATAAACTGGGTGGCTTAATACAACGGAAATGTATTCCCTCACAGTTTAGGAGGCTGGACATCTAAAACCAAGGTGTCAGCAGAACCATGTTCTCTGTGAAAGCCCTGAAAAGGAGAATCCTTCCTTGCCTCATTTTAGCTCCTGGGGTTGCTGCAACCTTTATTATTTCTGGGCTTGCAGCTGCATTGCTCCATTCTCTGCTGCCACATGGTCTTGCAGCTGAATCGCTCCATTCTCTGCTGCCACATGGTCTTCCTCCCTTTGGGTCTGTGTCTCCGTATTTCTCCTTATAAGGATACCAGTCACTGGATTTAGGGCCCCAGCTATCCAGAATGATCTTATTATAACTTGATTACATCTGCAAAAATCCTATTTCCAAATAAGGTCACATTCACAGGGACCCAGGGTTAGGAAATCAATATACAGGTGTTGGTAGAGAATTGACTCAATTTAACCAACTAAAGTACTCAAAGTAAAAAGTTCTGATCTAGTGTCTAAAATCCACTGATACCATTGTATTTAATAACAGAGAAGTTAACAACTTCTATTACTTTTCTCTTGCTCCATAAGAAAGTGCTTCCCACACACACAATTAAAATAGTAAACTTTTATTATTTAACAGTTTAGGAGGATCAAAGAATCCAGAAATAGCTTAATTGGGTTGTTTTAGCTCAGCTTCTCTTATGAGGTTTTAGTCAAACTGGTGTTTGAGGTTATAGTCATCTGAGGCTTAAGTAGGGTTGGAGGATCCACCTGGAATCTCACTTGGTTCTGCAATGTTAGTTGGCTTTAGATCCCAGTGCCTCACCAGGTCAGCCTCCCCAGAGGGATGTTTGTGATGTGGAAGCCAGCATCTACCAAAGTGAGGAATCTCAGATAGAAATGGAGAAACCAAGAAAGAGGGCCTTTTGGAAGTGACATACCATTTATTCTGTCATCTTTAATTGGTGACACACACAAAGGAGAGGGCCACACAAAGTTTAACACCAGGAGGCACAGATCAGTGGAAGCCCTGTTGGAAGCTGGCTAGCATGGGTGGGGTGTCAGGCATTTTGACTTTAGGACCAGAGACACAACCTTTGCCACTCAAGATGTGATCCAAGGGTTGACATTACTCGGGAGCTGAGTAGAAATGCTGAATCATAGGCTATATCTCAGACCTAGTGAATTAGAACCTTTAATAACATCCAGGTGATTTGCACACACACTACATTCTGAGAAGCACTAGGCCAGAACAAATTAATGAGTCAGACACATTGCCCTTTACAAAGTAGTGCTTTGAGCAGTACCCCTAGTCCAAAGAGACTGTCATTGCTTGAAATCTGCTATGAACCTGACTTTGGGACAGAGCATAAGACACTCCAAGAAATTGACATTTTCCCCTGGTGGCCACACTATCTTACTGTAATCATAACGACATTTTACCCTTTTGGTCACACAAATTTTATTTGACCGAGTTGCTTCAAAGGTATTTATTTTCGGGGCTTCCCTGGTGGCTCAGTGGTAGAGAATCCACCTGCTCATGCAGGAGACATGAGTACCATCCCTGATCCAGAAAGATCCCACATGCTGTGGAGCAACTAAGCCCGTGCCCCACAACTATTGAGCCCGTGCTCCAGTGCCCGGGAGCTGCTACTGAGCTCATGCGCTACAACTACTGAAGCCCACGCACCCCAGAGCCCACGCTCTGCACAAAGAGAAGTCACCACAATGAGAAGCCTGGGAATCGCAACTAGAGAGCAGCCCCTGCTCTCAGCAACTACAAAAAAGTCCACACAACAACGAAGACCTATGTGGTCCACACACCAACCACAGCCAATGAAGAAATAATTTAAAAAACAATCTTCTTTAAAAAAGATATTTACTTTTAAAATACAAGAGTCCACTTAAAGGATAAAAATCTACAGTGGCAATATTAAAAAATGTATCACATCCTCCAAAGATCATATGATCCCAAACTGCAATGCTCTTTTCAGAAACAATGCCATGCATTTCCAGCCTCCAATTTTGAAGGAAAGATTATGACCTTGCCCTCAAATCATTGGAGTCAGTGGTGAACTGAATCTAGCTAGAAGTACAACAAAACTCAGACCAAAATAAAAGATTATATTAACTCAAGCCTTTGTACCAACAGTTTAAGAGAAGAGAGGCATAATGTCCAATAAAACATTGTATGCCACATCCCAAAGCCAAGGAAAAATTCTCAACTACATGGAGGATAGCAAAGACCATCACTGTGCCAAACACCACAGATAGGAGTCCAGACGCCTCTACCCACTTCATCTTGTTATCAGAGTTTCCAGGGAAAACAATGCATCAAGCAATGGATAAAATGATGCTCTACTTACACAGAGATGGACAAAGCGTGATCAGCTTCTATAGTGGGTGCTGATTCCTCATGGCCTGCAGGGTTCTCTCGGCAGCCAACGCAGGGGAGTTCTCCTATGTACAGCCTCATGCTGCAGTGGAAGGGCCCCGTGCCATTCCTGTAAAAGGCAGACATAGTGGCAGGGTTGGTCAAGGGCCCTAATGGCACAGATTCAAACAGAACCACAGAGAACCCACTGAACATGAAACAGGGAAAGGTTACTTCTACACACTAAGCATGACACAGGCTGTGTAAACTCTTAATTTTTTTTAATTGAATGAAAGATTCTTTAATTTCTATAATGCTTTACAGTTTTCAAAAATTTCACACACACATGATTTCATAGAATCCCATAATAACCATTTTTATAGTCCCTTACTCCTATATTGCCCCTCCCTCTTCCCTTCTCACCAGTTGTAACCACTCCTTTGTTATCTCCCCTACATTGGCTGCCAAGAGAGACCTGTGGGCCATGAGGAATCAGCACCCACTACTCTTGCCTAAAGAATTCCGTGGACAGAGGAGCCTGGTGGGCTGCTGTCCAGGGGCTCTCAGAGTCAGACACGACTGAAGCAACTTAGCATGTATGTATGAATTGGAGAAGGAAATGGCAACCCACTCCAGTGTTCTTGCCTGGAGAATCCCAGGGACAGAGAGAGGAGCCTGGTGGGCTGATGTCTATGGGGTCGCACAGAGTCAGACACGACTGAAGCGACTTAGCAGCAGCAGCATAGAAGCTGATCATGCTTTGTCCATCTCTGTGTAAGTAAAACATCATTTTATCTATTGCTTGATGCTGTTTTGCCTGGAAACTCTGATAACAAGATGAAGTAGGCAGGGGCGTCTGGACTCCTATCTGCAGTGTTTGGCACAGCAATGAGTCTGTTTCTTTTTCTGTTTAATTCACTAGTTTGCTATATTTTTTAGATTCCACATATAAGGGATAACATATAGTATTTGCCTTTCTCTGACTTATTTTACTTAGTATAATGTCCTCCAAGTCCGTCCATGTTGCTGTGAATTGCAACATTTCATTTCTGTTTATGTGTGTGTGTGTGATTTGCTCAGTGGTGTCTGACTCTTTGTGACCCATGGACTGTAGCCTGCCAGGCTCCTCTGTCTGTGGAATTCTCCAGGGGAGAATACTGGAGTGGGTTGCCATTACCTTCTTCAGGGAGTTATGGCTGAGTAGTATTCCATTGTGTGTGTGTACCACATTTTCTCTATCCATTCACCTGCTGATGGACACAGGTTTCTTCTATATTTTGACAATTGTAAATAATGCTGTTATGCACATTGGGCTGCATGTATCTTTTTCAATTAGTGTTTATGTTTTTTCAGACATATACCCACAAGTGGCATTGCTAGATCATATGCTAGTTCTATTTTAGTTTTGTGAGAAATCTCCATACTGTTTTCCATAATGACTGCGCCAATTTATATACCACCTACCGTGTAGGTGGCTCCCTTTCTCTTGGTTAAGGAAGTGTTCCAGGCCCAAGGTCCATTCCTATGAGGTTGAGTGGGAGTCAAAAGACTGAACATGAGACTGCCTTTCCCAACACACAGGTTTTTCTATGTGGAAAATATATTTATTTAATGACATACTTTCTTAATATTTTATGATAAAAACTTAAGACACATAAAGAAGTTAAAAAATACATATAGTCAAAAGAGGAAAGAGTCAATAAAATCAAACTCAGAGATGGCTCAGATGTTGGAATTTTCAGATATGACAGAATAACTGAGAAATAATGTAGAATGTTCTAGGGGAAAGATTAGTAACTTAAGGGGACAACAGGAGAGAGGTGGAAACTATAGGAAGAACCAAGATTGGAGTTTCTATGGATAAAAAATATGATATAAATCACAGATAATTTATTTGTTGGGCTAATGTGGTCTGAGCAAGATGGAGGAAGATTTAGTGAACTTGAGTCAATGTCAATAAAACTTGAATCTGATACTTATGAACACAGATACAAAATCCTTAACAGAATATAGTGAATCAAATTATGCAATACATAAAAAGGATAATCCATCATGATTAAGCAAAGTTTTTCAGAAATTCTCAGTTAGTTCAGCATTAACATTTTTACCAACTTAATTACCATATTATGAAGAAAATATAAATTAACCTCAATAGGATCAGAACAGGCATTTGATGAAATTTAGCACTCATTTTAAAAAGAACTTTCAGTAAGTGAGGAATAAAAAGAGGCTTCCAAGGCCTGATCTATGTATGAAAAGCCTCATACACCCAACACCATACTAAGTGATGAAATATTCACTTTTCCTTTAAGACTGGGAATAATGCAAGGATATAGACTCTGACTGCCATACTATAATATAATGCCATTATATTTTGGAATCACAGGTTCTCACCAAGTAAGCTAAAGCATTCTTATCCAGGGAAGTCTTATCTTCTACTTGTCTTTTTCTTCCATCCTAGAAGTTGAAGATAAATGTACCATAGTGATAGGAGATCAAACCAGTCAATCCTAAAGGAAATAAATCCTGAATATTCATTGGATGGACTGATACTGAAGCTGAAGCTTTGATACTTTGGCCTCCTGATGAGAAGAGCAGCCTTAGGAAAAGACCTTGATGCTGGGAAGGATTGAAGGCAGGAAGAGAAGGGGATGACAGAAGACAAGATGGTTGGATGGCATCACCGACTCAATGGACATGAGTTTGAGCAAGCTATGGGAGATGTTGAAGGACAGGGAAGCCTGGCATGCTGCAATCTGTGGGGTTGCCAAGAGTCTGACACAACTGCGCTACTGAACAACGACGACAAAGACAGTAGTGATAGTCTCAGACTCTGGTGTCTTTCGAAGTCTTAGGACATCATTCACTTTATTAATTCAGAGTCTACTATATGTCAAGCGCTGTGTTAGGTGTTAATTATTTGTATTTTTATTTAAAGAACATACAGATGGGTAGAGGAAGTAAAAATAAATAAATAGAAATTCACAAGATAGGCTGACAGTGTGCTCCTAGAGATTAGCACAGGCTGCCATGGGCGCAAAGGAGGGCACTGACCTAAGCTGGGAAGGAAAGGCCAGAGGAAGTGGGTTGAGTATTCACCTGCACCTCTTCCAGGAGCAGGTGAATACTAACCCTCAGCTTTGACTATGATTAAGTAGTTTCTTATTATAAGGTCCTGGGTCCACAAGCACCAAGTCCAATGTAGACAGAAGAATTTCCTAGGGCCACAAGTACACTTGTCCTTCTTTACTAGCAATAAGCCAGAGAAAACACACATTCATTTATACTCCACTTAAGAGCAAGGGGTGTGTGTCCAGCCTCAGCCTAGCCAAAGCTCAATGTCTATTGCAACGTACTGTTGGATCCGGGTACTGAGTGTGCCCACTCATGCTGATCAGTTCTGCCTGACCTTGATGCTATGTTGTCTGGAAGCATCTGATTCATAATTTTCTGTATTCACTACTCCCAATTCATGCGTATAGAGAGGACTAGATAATAGGCAGATGCTAACACCTTTACACATTCCCAAAGGAAAGAAAGAAGAGTGAAGAGGTGTTTTACAGAAAGAATAACAAATACAAAGGCTTGAAGGCAAGAAAAGCTGGGCTCTTTCAGGAAACTGCTAGTGCTTTAGATGGAGTGGATTTTGAGTGGCCAGTGTAGGAAGGAGGGAAGAGAGGGAGTTGAAGAGGGAAGCAGGAGAGAGGCCATAAAAGAACCTACATGTCACACCGGAATTTAAACTTTCCTTTCCCTTCGGCCAATAGAGAGCTATTGAAGGGTTTTGAGAAAACGATTGTGTCGCTACATAATGTGGTGTAAAGAAATATTACCCTGGTGACAATGTGAAAAGTGAACTTAAGGGGGCAAGATAGGAATCTTGGAAACCATTTAGGAAATTGTTACCACAGTGGACTGTGAAATGATGATGCCATAATTCAAGATGCTGGTTCCCCAGGTGGAGAGGACAGATCTGAGAGATTGGACAGACAGTATTTAGTGGTTAATTGGACATGAGGAATGACATAGGATAGTTATGCTTTTGTAGCCCTTCCTCCTTCATCATTCATCAAAGGACATTTTTGTAACACTATGTTACTCTCCCATGTTTTATATTTCTTCACCAAGCATGTACTTAAACTACATTGTTAAAAGTCTGAGAATGTTCACTCATTTATACTTTTTTTTTTATTGTCAATGCCTAAGACAGCAAAGATAAAAATGTATCTTTGAACAAACTATCACATCACTTTCCAGAAAAAGAAAAAAACCAACCTTGAACATAATACTCAAGTATGAATAAGACAGACACAAGGTACAACTTCCATCAGTTGTGATACAGCTTTATGTGTTATTTCAGTACAACCCTGAACTAAGTCTCAGAAAAGACATATTTTAAATTGTTTTCTGGTTAACCCTATATTAACCAGAATTTTATTTTTATATCAATATTTATAATTGAAAATCTTATTAAACTTAATCCCTTGCTTTACTAACTACATGATACCAAACATAATTTAATCTTTTGTTGAATCCAGGTTATTTTTGTACTCTTTAAGTCATTATTACAAATAGAAATGGTTAATCAGCTTTCAACTCTCTCTATATTCAGTAATGACTTGGTTCATTAAGTATACCAAAAGGAAGGTAAAGAAAGCTTCTTTAAGAAACAAATAACTTAGTATTAAAAAAAATAGCATAGTTTCAAATGGGATCTTTTAGAGTTACCTTTCAGGAACACTATGGTATTTAGACATTGCATGTGTGGTTGTGGCAGAAAGTGAGGGTTGGTGGTACAGTGGTGCAAATGCCTCAAAAGGAAGGGGCCTGACTAGCATGTTTAAGACCAAAAGGGAATGAGTAGAGTTAGATTTGAGTGAGCAAGGAGAAGAGGCTGCCAGCTTTGGTGGTTTCAAAGCCTAATTACCAAATGCTTTGACAGGCCCCTCATCAAGAGCTGGGGCCTATAGGTCTCATCCTCTTGGATGGAGGCTGGTGACTGACTGGCAATGTGGGTGGAGTTATGCTGTGCTGACTTCTAGGTCCAGACCTTATGAAACTGGTACCTTCTCTTACTGTTCCTTGGGAAGCTTGCTCTCAGAACTGTGAGATGTGCAGGCTGAGTGAAGGGACTGCATGTAGGTTCCAGCTAACAGACCACCTACAACCAGGATTAGTTGTCAGACTTGTGACTGGGAAAGCCTGTCAATGATTCCAGTCCCCACCACCATGAAAGAAACCAAAAAATAACCACCTAGCTGAGCCAAGTCAACCCCAGAACCATGTGAAAGAATAAAATGATCACTGTGGGGTGACGTCACACAGCAATGGGTCATCAGAACACCAGGTTCTATGTCTAGTAGGGCTTTTTAGGCTATTATAAGGCTTAGACTCTGAGCTATAGGATCTGCCAATTTGAGCTGAAGATGGGTAAGATCTGACCCTTTTTTTTAAAGGGTGCCCTTCATAAGTGCTGATTTGGTAAAACACTATGAAGGGTGAGGTGTAGAAGCAAGGAAATTAGGCCACTGATGTAACTGGTGTGAGTTCATAGTATTTCCGTTCAAGGTGGTAGCAGTGAAGTGGTAAGAATAGATCACAGGCAAGATAGAGGGAGAGTTAAGATATATCCTGACTTAATTTGTTGGAAAAAGTGTGGGTATGGTCCATGTTTATAAGCATATTCTCCCAAGATGATCCTGACTTATAAACATTTTCCTCTCAGTACAGAGAAGGGTATATATTTGTTTGGCCAAAACATTTGTTCAGTTTTTCCATCAGGTAGATCTAGTAGTGCTTGTCTTTAACATCATTCAAATCAATTTAATTGGACTGTATGGTGACAGCTGTCATATCAGCATGCATTTAAGTAAAATATTTATCAAAACTGGTGAATTTTTGTGTAGCTATTTTAATATTGAAGATGGAAAAAAAAGCAACATTTTTAGCATTTCTCCTGAGAAACCTGTATGCATATCAAGAAGTAACAATTAAAAACTCACATGGGAACAACTGACTGGTTTCAGATTGGAAAAGGAGTACAAGGCTATATATTGTCACCCTGTTCATTTAACTTATATTCAGAGTACATCATGAGAAACGCTGGGCTGGAAGAAGCACAAGCTGGAATCAAGATTGCCAGGAGAAATATCAATAACCTCAGATATGCAGATGACACCACCCTTATGGCAGAAAGTGAAGAGGAACTAAAGAGCTTCCTGATGAAAGTGAAAGAGGAGAATGAAAACTCCACAGTCAAAAAACTAAAATCATGGCATCTGGCCCCATCACTTCATGGCATAAAAAGTAAAAAACAGTGACAGTGACAGATTTTAATTTGTTGGGTTCCAAAATCACTGTGGACAGTGAGTGCAGCCATGTAATTAAAAGACACCTGCCCCTTGGAAGAAAAGCTCTGACAAACCTAGACAGTGCATTAATAAGGAGAGACATCACTTTGCCAACAAAGGTCCAAATAGTCAAGCTACAGCTTTTAACAGCAATCATGTACAGATGTAAGAGTTGCACCATAAAGAAGGCTGAACACTGAAGAATTGATGCTTTTGAATTGTCGTGCTAGAGAAGACTCTTGAGAGTTCCCTGGCCTGCAAGGAAATCAACTCTGAATATCTATTTGAAGGACTGATGCTGAAGCTCCAATACTTTGGTCACTTGATACAAAGATCTGACTCATTGGAAAAGACCCTGATGCTAGGAAACATTGACAGCAGAAGGAAATGAGGGCCGCAGAGGATGAGATGGTTAGATAGCATCACTGACTCAATGGACAAGAGTTGAGCAAACTCAGAGATAGTGAAGGACTGGTGTACTGCAGTTAATGGGATTGCAGTTGGACACGACTTAGCAACTGAACAACAAAATGCGTTATTAATTCAAGAAAGGTAAAAGCAAAACTGAAACACAAAAATAGATCAGAGTAGTGTATGGAGAAGGTGCTGTGACTGACTGAACTCATCAAAAGTGGTTTGAGAAGTTTCATGCTGGAGATTTCTCACTGGATGATGCTCCATTGTCAGATAGACCAGCTGAAGTTGACAGGGATCAAATCGAGACACTGAGAATGATAATACTATATTAGCTTTCCAGGTGGAGCTAGTGATATAGAACCCGCCTCCTGTACTAGAGATGTAAGAGACATGGGTTCGATCCCTGGGTCAGGAAGATCCCCTGGAGGAGGGCATGGCAACCCACTCCAGCATTCTTGCCTGGAGAATCCCCATGGACAGAGGAGCCTGGCTGGCTACAGTCCCCTAGGGTTGCAAAGAGTCAGACAGGATTGAAGAGACTTAGCCTGAAGAAGATTGCTATAGCATACAGGAGATAGCCAACATACTCAAAATGTCCAAATAAGCACTGAAAATCATTTGCACCAGCTTGGTTATGTTCATTGCTTTGATGTTTAAATTCCACATAAGTTAAGCAAAAAACAAAACAAACAAAAAACCTTAACTGCATTTCTGCATGCAATTCTCTACTTAAAGGTAACAAAAGTGTTCTGTTTTTAAAAAAAAATTGTGACAGGTGATGAGAAATGGATACTGTACAATAATGTGGAACAGAAGAAATCATTGGGCAAGTAAAATAAATCACCATTCAACCACACTGAAGGCAGATCTTCATCCCGAGAAGATGATGTGTATATGGTGGGATTGGAAGGGAGTCCTCTACTGGAGCTCCTTCTGGAAAACCAAATGATTAATTCCAACAAGGAATGCTCCCAGTTAGACCAACTGATAGCAGCAAATGATGAAAAAGTGACCAGAATTAATCAACAGAAAACACATCATCTTCCATCAGGATAACTCAGGAGGGCATGTTTCTTTGATGACCAGGTAACAACTATACAGCTTGGCTGAGAAGTTCTGATTCATCTGCCATATTCACCAGCCTTCCCAGGTGGCAAGAATACCGGAGTGGGTTGCCGCACCCTCCAGGGTATCTTCCTGACCCAGGGATCAAACCCTTGTCTCTTATGTCTCCAGTACGGGAAGTGGGTTCTTTACCACTAGTGCCCCATGGGAAGCTGGTATTGCACCTTCCAATTTTCATTTATTTCAGATTTATAACAGTCTCTATGGAAAAAAAAAAAACAAAAACCCGCCAATTCCCTGGAAGACTGTAAAAGCCCTAGAAGAGTTCTTTATTCAAAAAGATAAGTTTTGGGAAGATGGAATTATGAAGTTGCCTTAAAAATGGCAGAAGATAGTGGAATAAAATGGCCAATGCATTGTTCAATAAAGTTCTTGATGAAAATGAGAAATGTGTCTTTTACTAAAACATGGAAGGAACTTTTTGGCCAACGCAATATATTTTTGCTTGGTTTCAGTCTATTAACATATTTGAATATTGAAACAGCAGGCACTTGCTGTTTCTATACATTCTACTTCATTCTATGGAGTATATTTCATTTGTTACTAGTGGCCACTTTTACAGCTCTCTTTAAACTTCCACAAATAAGTGCTCCCACTTCCCTCTTTGTTTAAAGTAAGAGAAATGAAAATTAGAGAAAGAGTGGACTAGATGTTATCTGGAGCCAACCTCAATGTTTTCATCTGATATCTGTCACCTAGGGGGAGATTTAATTAGACAGCTACTGTTCTCACTGTTATGCTGTGAAAATTTTTATTTCAGCGGATTAGTTTGTCTTCTAAAAAGAAATATATAATGCACCCCTATGGGAAAGATTCCACATTTGTTATATCCATGTAAAAATACAGTCTGCCAAGTTAACTATAAATTAAAACAAAGTTCACTTTACATAAGTAATTTGTTCAAAAATTATGAAAAGAATGAGTTTAGAGCAAGGACTCGGGGGGTAAAAAAATGACAAATAATGCAAAAGTACAAATAACAGAAAAGGGAAGTGTTGCGGGACACTGGGTATGAATGTGTTTAGGGACAAAGAAATTATGAATTGTCATAGAAAATAAGTAACTAGGCTCCCTGAGACCAAGAGCTCACAAGCTGCCTCGAACACTAAAGTGCAAGCATATATCCCATCAATCTGAGTTCAGTCTGTCTCATGCAGCGTGGAGGTCAGAACCATTTCACTCATCACTCATACAACTTTAAACACAGTTCCCCAACGAAGAGAACCAGTCTACCAGATACTGCTAATTTTGCTGATGAGATCTCAAAATTCAACTCAAGATACCAAATATTTACTGGCCAAATAGAAAGTGCCCTTCACTCACAGCTTGCCTCTTAAAGCATTAATTGTGGAAGGTGGGAAAATAATATTTTACTTTGACTTTAAAGATAAGAGTGACTATCAGAATTTCTACAAAATTATGCAGTCCCTGATTATAACAGCTGCTGGACAATTTGCAAAACCATTTGGGGGGTGTGGGTGAGGTGGGTAAGAGATGAAGCACAAAAATGTAGTAGACGTACCAGAAAGCCACATGAAGAATCTTTGAAATGATAACCAAATGAAGCCTCTGGGAAGAGAATGCCTTGCCAAATGCAGGTATTCATCTATCATATTCTGAAATATAGTTTCTTCTTTTTATTGTTCAAATGAATTCATTGAAAATAAGCTTTGCAATACTCATTGTCAATCAAGAAAAAGTAAAGCACCACATAGTGGGAAGAATTATTACTATTAGAGTTTTAGACCTTTCTCTGTAACTAATGGTTAAACCTGGGTAATTCATGACCTGTCAGGTCACAGTTTCCTCACCAATAAGACTGCAGTTAAATACCTCTTCCCATGCTCCTCAAGCCCCTGTTTTGTAGTTTGGCTCGCTATAGACTATGGTGGGGAAATGCAGATGTTGGTCCTTGGTTGCTTTTGATTTGCACATGTATCAGTATCTCTGGGACCTCCACTCATAGTGATGCTGACCACATCTACAACTCCTCCTCTCTTGGGTACAACTTGTTGACCTTGGGTGTTAGTGGAGAGGTGGAGGTCGCCTTCCTTGTCATCTAGATCCTTCAAGACCATAACACCAACACAGTGGGGCCAAATGACTGTATTACTGAAGGACTGGGTATGTTACAAGGGAAATTATGAGGAGGGCAAACATCAGCAACAGGCACTCAATATCTTCCTGATTAAGTGCTGAGAGGGAGAGAGTACCATTCTGAAGTATATCTTCCTTCTTAGCTAGGCTTGCCCACAGTTGGATTCTATAGAACAGTGGAGGTGAGAACCAAGAAACTTTGTATCTCAGGCTTCTCAGAAAGAGTGGAGATGAGTCTTCCTGCTGCTGCTGCTAAGTGGATTCAGTCGTGTCCGACTCTGTGCGACCCCATAGATGGCAGCCCACCAGGCTCTGCTGTCCCTGGGATTCTCCAGGCAAGAACACTGGAGTGGGTTGCCATTACCTTCTCCAATGCATGAAAGTGAAAAGTGAAAGTGAAGTCGCTCAGTCATGTCCAACTCTTAGCAACCCCATGGACTACAGCCTACCAGGCTCCTCCATCCATGGGATTTTCCAGGCAAGAGTACTGGAGTGGGGTACCATTGCCTTCTCTGATGAGTCTTCCAGGTTCTGTTAATTGTTCAGAAATGTAAACTGTAATAGCATTTGTTTCTAGAGCTTTTACTAATACTTCTAAATTTTTAATGGTTATGTATGTTGAATTATAATATATGTTCACATCTTCCCAAAACAATTTCATTCACTCATTCATTTTTCCAGTATTAAATGAGAGGTTGTGATGTTCTTAGTTGCTCAGCTGTGTCCAACTCTTTGGGACCCTACAGACTGTAGCCCGCCAGGCTCTTCTGTCCATGGGGATTCTCCAAGTAAAAATACTGGAGTGGGTTGCCATGCCCTTCTCCAGGGGATCTTCTCAACCCAGGGATCGAATCCTGGTCTCCTGCATTGCAGGTGGATTCTTTACATCTGAGTCACCAGGGAAGCCCAAGAATACTGGAGTGGGTAGCCTATCCCTTCTCCAGGGGATATTCCCAACCCAGGAATTGAACCAAGGTCTTCTGCCTTGCAGGTGGATTCTTTACCAGCTGAGCTACCAGGGAAGCCCAAATGAGAGCCTACTGTCTGCCAAAAGCCTACTCTCTGCCAAGTTGATAGTAAAATAGTACACAAATCACTTAAGTGAGAAAATCCTGATGGTGATTAGTGATTTTAAGATACTATTAATAAATAGGGAGATGAGTGAAAGTTGCATAAAAGGGATGCTACTTATAATAATCATGAAGGTCTCTCTGAGGAAATAATATCGAGTTGAGATTTTGTCTATGAAATTAAGATAGTAATTGTATCTAACTTTGAAGTCTTTTGTAGGGATTAAATGAGACCATATGACTATATACATATGCATATATATACACACACACACACATATATGTATATAGCAGCTTCCCTGGGGGCCCAGTTGGCAAAGAATCCGCCTGCATGGCAGGAGACACAAGTTCAACCTCTGGGTGGGGAGGTTCCCCTGGAGATGGTAATGGTAACCTTTTCCAGTATTCTTGCCTTGAACATGCCATGGACAGAGGAGCCTGGTGGGCTCTAGTCCATGGGATGACAAAGAGTTGGACGTGACTTAGAGATTAAACCACTGCCACATATATATGCACATACTTTAGCTGAAAAGAATCAATAGGATTAATATATACAAATAGAGATATATCCTTATATTCCAGCAAGAGTGGGTGTTGTGACTTGAGCCTGAAGGTCATCTGGAGGGAGAAGAAAATTCCTTTTCAAGAATCTCAGTCCTTTAAAGCTTTCACCTGACTAGATGAGGCCTATCCACTTAGGGAGAGCAATCTGTTTTACTCAAAGTCTACTGATTTAAATATTAATCCCATCTGAAAGATACCTTCACAGCAATATATAGTCTGATATTGCCAAAAACCCACACCTTCATCTGGTCAAGCTGATTGATGTATGGGTTTCAGAGGTACAGGCAGACTCAGATTCCTGGCAAGCATTCTTCCATGGATGCTCCTTGATAGAAAGTGCTTATACTAAATGCCAGTATAAATCATACTTTATTTTAGTTACATGCATTACAGTGTACGTACACCACTGTTCCAGGTATACGGTATGACTATTTTTCCTTCAGCTTAGCTGAATGAACAAAATGCTTTCTCAAAGTAATTTCCCACAAGTTTATTCCAACATAACAGTATCGAAGAGACCCTGGGAGGAGAAAAGGAGTCTTTCCTTTGTGCATATGAAGGTATGGGTTTGGTTCTTGGTCATTCATTAAATTGAATAAAACAAATATTTTGCAAGTTTGATAAATAAGTTGGTTGTCAAAATAAGGTATCTCAGTTCTACTCACTATTTCTGTAACATAATGCCTAGAGTTTTAAGGTAATAATCTGCAATGTACATAATGACTTATGTACATAAATATTTAGAATTATGAAAATGAACACAAACTAAATATTTAATAGGCAAATGCCTAATTATACTAGAATGTTTTTAAGTCTTTCAAAATGTTTTATGAGTTTTTATAAAAGCATGGAAAACTGCTTATAAATTTATGCAATTAAAGTAAAACTCTGTCTATAATACTCCAATTATGTAAAAAATGCCTAAACTAGAAGGATATTTTCCTTAAAAATATAGTTATTATCTATAATGACTATTACCTCTAGATGGAAGTATTATGGATGATCTTATTTTGCTTATTTATATTATTAAAATTAGCTTTTATGCCATATATGTACATTTTTATAGTAAGTAAAACATTAGCCTAAAATTAAAAATTTAAAAAAACCCCTAGGTATCCTAGTTCCATGTGGTGAGCATAAGTGGCATATTTGTGGCATATGATCTCTTTAATGCTCATCTTTTTTATACTAATAAGAAAAACATAGCAATATGCATAGTCCATTCTATTGGTTATCACACTTATCATTTAATTTAGGGGATAAATTTGAGGGAAAAAAAACTAAAACCATTTCTCAGTTTAAATCTGTACCTCTAGATCTTCACACCATGGTCCTAAAACTGATGACCAGTGTGTGACTGTGCTCACATTATTTCCCTGCCTGGCATGCTCACATCTTCTCTTCCTTCACTTTGTTCTGCCTTCAACATCCTCACAAGACACCTCCAAGAAGTTCTCAGATACCTCAAGCCCAGCGTAATCTCTTTCTTTCTTATATTCAGCACATGTTTTACAATTGATGTGAACTGAACCCTTAACTCCACCTGCTCTCCTCATTAATTGCCTTTTATTTCCATTGACCTTCCTTCAGATTTATCATCAAGTCTTCTCAACAAAGCTTACTAAAAGCGCCATTCTTGGAATTAGTTTTATTATAGCAAGTGTTTATTATAGCAGGCTTCCCAGATGGTGCTAGTGGTAAAGAACCTGCCTGCCAATGCAGGAGGCACCAGAGAGGCAAGTTCAATTCGTGGGTTGGGAAGATCCCCTGGAGAAGGGCATGGTAACCCACTCCAGGATCCTTGCCTAGAGGATCCCATTGCCAGAACCCAGTGGGCTACAGTACATAGGGTTGCAAAAAGTTAAACACAACTGAGTGTGCACTCATGATGGAATGATGGCATGATGGCAAGAGTATACAAACTAGAATTAGCCAAGAGAAGAGATAAATAGGGCAAAGTTGGGGAGAGTTCCAAATGCAAAGTTTCCAGAAATGTGTTAACTTCTCAGAACCAAAATGTGACAATACTCAAAAAGTGTTGCCAACCAGCGTACTTCACCTAAGCTACACTGTCCAAGGTTTTGCTGAGTGTTCATTCTGTGGGCCTGACTGATTAAAAAATTGGCCATGTGACTGAACTAAATGTCCATCCTCTTACCCTCCTCCTCAGAGGCAGGACTAATATCACCTGGCTCAAAGCTCCATCTCTCAACTTGCACAAATGGTCTTTCTGGCATGGCCAGTTTCCCTCTTGAGTCATCTCATTAGCATAAACTTATCCAAGAGCCCAAGATTTACCTTGTCAGCATAAACTATCAAATGTGGTTCAGGGACCAACCCTGGATAACAGTCCTATCACTCGGGAAATTTGAAAGATTAGAAGGTTATTTCTTCAGTACTGGGTAAAACAGCCAGCCAAATCCTTTTTCACACAAAATTAAATATACAAGCTTAACAGTCTTATTCTTACCAAGCAGAAGAAAATTTGGCTCCTTAGATTTCCATGTGTGCATTTTTAAACTTAATGAGAAAAAGGTCAGTGTCCATAATTTATCTAAATCTTGACTCTGCTTACATTTATTAAAATGAACAAGACACAATATTGAGCAATTAGATATTGTTCATATCTTAAAGATTTTCATTTGAAACAGAAGGGGAGATATTTTTGCTGCCAAGTGCTGAAAAAATGTGAACACTTTTTGCTATCTGGATTGAAATCATGAAAAATGAAAGAGTAAACAATAGGATTAAAAATAAGTGAATTTAAAACAGATCAAAGACCTAAACTTAAAAGCTAATACTATAAAACTCTTTGGAAAAAAATAGGAAAATCTTCATGACCTGAATTCAGCAATAACTTTGCAAATATGACACCAAAATCACAGGCTACTAAAGAAAAAAAATTGAAATTCATCACAATTAAAAACTTTCATGCAAAGTAGACTATAAAAAGTGAAATGGCAACCGACAGGAGAAGAACTTCGCAAATCACATATCTAATATGGATGTAATATTGAGAATGAAGAACACCTACAACTTAATAGAAGAAAAATAGCTCAATTATAAACACAAGCAAAGGGGAGGAGCTAATAACCAAATGCAGCAGTGTTAAATAAGCAGCAAACAACTGTATCCAGAATATTAGAAATTATAACTAGCTAGTATATTTACAAAAAAATGTATGCCTAGAAAAGTGAAGAGGAATAGACACAAAAATGTTTAGCAATTGTTAACGTGTTGGTGGGCTTTTAATTTCTTGTTCATACTGCTCTGAATATGTCAAAATTGCTAGACTGAGTATGTACTGATTTAATAAGAGGAGGGACATTTGAAACAAATGAGATGAAAAAAATGGGCAAAGGACTTGGGTAGACATTTCCCCAAAGATATACACACAGACAATAAACAAATTAAAGTATACACATCACCACTAATAATTTGAGAAACCAAACCATACTGATATACTACTACCTCACACACAGTAGGATGGCTATTATCAAAACACACACACAAAAAAACAAAAAAAATCTCAGAAAATAAGTATTGGCAAGGATGTGGAAAAATTTGAATCATTGTGCACTGTTTTTGGGAATGTAGAATTATGTATCCACTATGGAAAACAGTATGGTGGGTCCTCAAAATATTAAAAATGGATTTAATAATTCATAATCTGATAGTTACACTTTTGGTTATATGCATGTAAAATTAAAAGTAGGGAGTCAAAGATATTTTTGTCTACTCATATTCATAGTGGCATTATTCACAAAAGACAGAAATAACCCAAGTGTGCATCAACAGATGATTGAACGGATAAAATGTGATACATACATACAACGGAATGTTACTCAGCAACCAAAGGGAATGATGTTTTGATGCATGCTACAAGGAGAAATGTGGGTTTGATCCCTGTGTCGGGAAGATCCGCTGGAGTAGGAAATTGCAACCCCTCCAGTATTCTTCCCTGAGAAATACCAGGGACAGAGGAGCCTGGTGAACTGCAGTCCTTGGGGTCGCAAAGAGCTGGAAATGACTGAGCACACACACACACACACAACAGGCTGGACCTTGAAAACATGCTAATGGAAATAAGCCAGAATCGGAAGAAAAACTATTTATGATGCCACTTATATGAAGTATCTAGAATAAGGCAAATTCTTGGGGACAGAAATTGTTACCATCACCTAGGGGCTGGGCCAATAGGGAATCATTGCTTAATAGGCATCGCGTTTCTATTTGAGATGATGATAAAGTTCTGAAAATAGAGATGGATACACAGTACTGTGCATGTACTTTACACCACTGCATCATACACTTAAAAATGGTTAACATTTTATGTTATGCAACTTTTATCACAATTTAAAAAAGTATGTAAAGAAAAAATAGAAGACTATCATTATTAGATAACTAGATACTAAAAGCAAAGTATATGATAGTGGATAACTAGAGAGGCTTTTAAACTGGCTTCTACACAGAGTGGAAAAGAAAGTGAGGGAATCAATTCTAAACAAAGATCACAAAAGTTAGCCACCAGAAAACTACTGTGAGAAACCATTTCCCCCAATTTAAAGATGGTGTTGGCTCTATGCAGCTGTCTACTGTAAAATGATAATTTAACTTGAATAGTATACTAGGTACAATAATGGCCCCGCACCCAATATGCCCAAGCTCTCATCCCCCAAACCTGTGAATGTTACCAGTTACACAGCAGAAGGGATTTCACAGATATGATTGAGGTTACAGTATGTGAGATAGGGAGATCAGCCTGGCTTACAGAGATGTGCTTGAGCCAGTCATATAAACCCTTAAAAACAGAGGCATTTCTCTGGCTGTTGTCAGAGATGCAACAGAAGAGAAGGGCAGCGGATATTTTCCAGCAGGCAGGTAGCTAGGTATGAGCAGAAAAATGGGGGCAGGGAGGGGCAAAGAGGCAGAAATCCTGGTACCTTACAAACAATGGGGGTTCACAGGCAGACAGGAAGGCAGCAACCTGCAGACTGACAAGAACTGCACATTTGGGGTGTTAAGTGTCTGCCTAGCAGACAAAAAAAGGTGGGGAAAGGTGGGACTCTCCTGTGACCTTATTTAGCCTGTTGAGCATTATGCTCTCATTACAGTAGAATCAGACTTACAGATAAGAAGTGCCCATCATGCACTGATGCCATGATACTTCTGATCTAAGCTAAATAAGGAAAAAATTCCTCCTCCTCTTGGGAAACTGGGGCTGGGATGAAAATAAGGGAACATGACCCCCCACACTCCTCTTTCCCAGTGACTATTCCTCCCCTTCATCTGTATGCCCCTAACTGGCTTGCCAAGGAAACTCAGGGCAACAGCGCTTCACCTATCTGCCTGCTCTCCCTGTAAGAGCATATCCTGCTTAAATAAACTTTGTTTCCCTTCTTAATGTCTCTGCTTCATCTTTGAATTCTTTCACGATAAAGAAAGGACCTTAAATTCACCAGGAACAGATAGACGAAGCACAGAAATTTGAAATGTGAGAAGAGCTGGAGCCCCTTTGAAGATAGAAGGAAGGTGGTCATAAGCCAAGAAATGAACTCACCTCTAGTGCTACCAAGTTCAAGTTTGTACTGCTTGACACAAAATAGGCTGACAATAAGTCATGAAACAACATGTTGGGGAAAGGAATGTCGACTTTATTCAGAAAGCCAGCAGATGGAAAGGATGGCAGACTAGCGTTCCTAAAGAACCATGTTCCCCAAGATGGCATTCGGGCTTTTTTTAATCCTAAAAGGGGAGGGGATAAGGTCTTGCTTTTGGCCAGACTCTGGAAAGAATGTGTTAATTTATTCCTTTCCCTAGCCATTCACAGGTGGCCCTGGTCAAGATGCTCCTGTGAGTTAACAAAAGGTATTTTAGCTTAACCTTCATTATCTGGGAAGCCAGGTTCCCAGAACTGGGTTATTATGTATAATATAAACTTATAGGCTGGTGATCCCCAACTTTTTTGGCACCAGGGACCACTTTTGTGGAAGACAATTTTTCCATGGACCAGGATTGGGGGGGATGGGGGTGAAGTTTAGGGATGATTCAAGCACCTTACATTTATTGCACACTTTAATTCTATTATTATTACATCAGTTACACCTCAGATCACCAAGAATTAGATCCTGGGAGGTTGGAGACACCTGTTATAGGCAACATCCCTTTAGTGATGTGCTTGTAATAGAATCTTCCCTATTACACATCAGTAGCTCAGACAACAGCCAGCAAAGGAATGGGAACTTCAGTACTACAAACCCATGGAACTGAAGTTTTGCCAGTGGGTGGATTCTAAAAGGATTTGGAAATGGATTCTCCCCAAGAACCTCCAGGAAAAAAACAAAACAAACCCAGAACCTTGATGACACCTTGATTTTGGCCTTGTGGGAGCCTTAGTAAAGAAACCAGCCAAACCTACTGTATTTAGGACCCATAGGACTGTGAGACAATGCATTTGCGTTGTTTAAATGGCTAAGAGTGTGGTGATTCTTTATGGTTGTGATAGACTATATACAATAAATCAGGAAACACTTTGTAAATACATCTACGTTTTTTCCCAAACACTATTTAGAATTTTACATCAACATCACCTTTTCTTTCAGATGGTTTCCTGACATTTAGTAGTCATTGAAAGTGAGCAACATAACTCCAAGTTTTCTGAAATTCAGTTATTTTTCCCTGGGTATGTCTTGACTTTTTATAAAGGGCACCCAAGAAAATCAAGGGACAGCAAGAAAAATAAAAGAATATTGTTATTTTTTCCTTGTGCATTAGCAAAATCTCAACTCAAATATTGTATATTTGATGTTGAATAATAATGACTCAGGAGATGAATTCTCACTTGCAGAATAAAAAATACTTTAACTTGAGAGAAAGCAAAACTTCTGTCCACTTGACATGATGGAACTCTAAGCACTGTTCATTCTGGGATTTGCTCTAAGCCTCAAGGTCGAGATCACTGACGTAATTTCAGAAGTCTAGAGTCTATATTTAAAGGATTGATAGTGCACACAGATATGGTTCAGATGCAAGTGAATTAAAATAGAGATGTCATTTTCCTTTCTGAAATATTCCTGCCAATCTTGCTTCTCATCCAGGGCATTAGTTTTATATTCTCCACAACAAGTTCCTATGTACCTAGTGGGTAAAAGAACACATATTTATTACCTCTTAGTTTCTGTTGGTCTGGCATCCTGATACAGGACTGGGTTCTCTGCTCAAGATGTAGCAGGGTTGCAAACAAGTTTATGAACTGCATTTTCATCTGGCTCAGCTGGGAATATATCTTCTCTTAAGCACGTCCAATCAGAATTCATTTACTTGGGGCTGTAAGTCCAAAGGCCCTGACTTGTTCTTGGCTGTCAACTCTCAACTGAGGTTGCCCTCAGGTGCTACAAATCAAACACCAGTGATTGCTTGCCAGGTGGGCTTTCTCAGCATAGCTGTTTACTTCATCAAGCCAGCAAAGAAAAGCTCTGAAGCAATTTGACTGGCAAGACTTGCCTCCATGCCAAGTCGCTTCAGTCTTGTCCGACTCTTTGCAACCCTATGAACTGTAGCCTGCCAGGCTCCTCTGTTCATGGGAGTCTTAGGGCAAGAATACTGGAGTCTGTTGTCATTCCCTTCTCCAGAGGATCTTCCCCATCCAGGGATCGAAGCCGCATGTCTTATGTTTCCTGCATTAGTAGGCAGGTTCTTTACCAGTAGCGCCACCTGGGAAGCCCAGTAAGACTTAACACCATGTGAAATAATCTCAGGAGTGCCATTCCATTACCTTTCTTGCATTCTATTAGTTATAAACAAGTCACAGGTCCCAACCACACTCTAGGGGTGGGGATCTGACAGGCGTGAATGCCAGATAGCGGAGATCACTGGGGTTACCTTAGGGTCTGCCTGTCATACCCAGATAAAGATTTCATGATTTTATGTTTTTCTAAGCTTAAAAACATCTGCTGGATCATCGAAAAAGCAAGAGAGTTCCAGAAAAACATCTATTTCTCCTTTATTGACTATGCCAAAGCCTTTGATTGTGTGGATCACAATAAACTGTGGAAAATTCTGAACTGAAGCTTAAAAAATGAAGAGATAACCTGATTTGATTTTTAAAAAAATTCCTATACTCATTTAGAGGCAAATATGGTGAGCATTGGTTAAAAGCACTGACTCTGGAGTATTTACATAGGCTTGGGATCAAATACCAGTATCAGTTCAGTTCAGTCGCTCAGTTGTGTTGGACTCTTTGCGACCCCATGAATCACAGCACGCCAGGCCTGCCTGTCCATCACCAACTCCTGGAGTTCACTCAGACTCACATCCATCGAGTCGGTGATGCCATCCAGCCATCTCATCCTCTGTCATCCCCTTCTCCTCTTGTCCCCAATCCCTCCCAGCATCAGAGTCTTTTCCAATGAGTCAACTCTTCGCATGAGGTGGCCAAAGTACTGGCGTTTCAGCTTTAGCATCATTCCTTCCAAAGAAATCCCAGTATACTCATATGTAATTTGTGGCTAGTTACTTAATTGCTGTAAACTTTGACATACTCTTATTGAAAATGCAGATAAAATTACCTATCTAATAGTTTTTCTGTGAGAATTAAGTGACAGGATGCATACTTAGTAAAATAAGAAAATAAAAGTTATTTATTTGTGTCTTTTTCATTTTTTATGGAAAAAAATCCGCCTGGTCCACAGAAGAGAGTCAAAGTCAGTACCTGGGTGAAAAGTTAGTATACCATGAAAAATATCAAGTAAAATATTTATTTTACAGAGTATCTATAGCATAAACCAGTCTGTGAAACAGATGCAGTATATGCCATGTGAAGAGACTTCACTGAATACATGTTTCTTTTTAAGTCATTCTTTAGTAATCCATAACATCAATTTTTGGAAATTTCACAAATTTCTATCTATTATAAGGTATACCAAACACAAAGCTTACCTTTTAAATTCTTCTTTCTCTAAAAATGGATGGATCTGGATTGACTTAAATTACATTACAAAATAACTGAACTCCAAAACAATTTTTTTTTCATTGATCCCCCTTTAAGTAATGACTTTATCTGCATGAAATGTGAAACCATGGGAGTATTTAAACACACAAATCAAGTGGAGGTAGTGGAGGCAATTTTTCTGATAACCATTGTTTTGTTATGTCATGTGGGCACCATTCAGTTTTACAGAAATTGTGGGACTATAAAGCAGGGTTCATGGTATGAGTTCATGTATCAGCTGAATTTATTTTTGTCAATTAACAGCTGCATATGCTGCTGAGTTCCTTTGGCTAATATACTGCATTTAGTTCATATTACAGCATCCAATATGGATCACACCAGGCCATGGCTGTCCTGCAGTGAACAATTTTATTGTAATTATTACTGTGGTAAGGAAATATTTCCTTTTAGCTTTTTATTTTTATACTTCACACCTTGTAGACATACAACTAGATAGGTAGATAGGTAAATAGACAGATAGCTCTTGTGGGTGATTCATAGCAACAGATTATTTGGCCAAATGAGCCATATTAAAAGTCATATTAAAAGTGCTATACTAAGAAGTTTATTAAGTAGAATTTTTACAAATCAGAGAAAGTATATATTAGAATCAAGAAAGAAAGTTCATTTTTGATGTGATGGGTTTTATCTATTCATGGCATCTGGTCCCATCACTTTATGGCAAATAGATAGGGAAAAAAGTGGAAGTAGTGACAGATTTTATTTTCTTGGACTCCAAAATCACTACAGATGGTGACTGCAGCCATGAAATTAAAAGACGCATGCTCCTTGGAAGAAAAGCTATGACAAATCTAAATAGTTGAATAAAAAGCAGAGATATCACTTTGCCAACAAAGGTCTGTATAGTCAAAGCTATGTTTTTTCTAGTAATCATGTACAGATGTAAGAGCTGGACCATAAAGAAGGCTGAGTCAAGAAATTGATGCTTTTGAATTGTGGTGCTAGAGAAGACTCTGGAGAGTCCCTTGGACTGCAAGGAGGTCAAACCATCAGTCCTAAAGGAAATCAACTCCGACTATTCATTAGAAGGACGGATGCTGAAGCTGAAGCTCCAATACTTTGGTCTTCTGATGAGCCGACTCACTGGAAAAGACACTGATGCTGGGAAAGATTGAAGGCAACAGGAGAAGCGGGCAGCAGAGGATGAGATGGTTAGACAGCATCACCGACTCAATGAACATGAATTTGAGCAAACTCCAGGAGACAGTGGAGGAAAGGGAAGCCTGGCATGCTGCAGTTCATGGGGCCACAAAGAATTGGACGTGAGTTAGTGACTAAACAGCAACAAGAACAGCATCTATTCTTGCTATGTTATTACTATTTTTTCTTTATAAATTTTTGTCCTTCACAATTATTATTAATATAAGTTGAAATTCAGAAAAGAGATTCAGATTTGTAGTGTTAAGACCTAGGACCATGTCTCAAAACAATAATTATTCATTTTGGCACATCATAAAATCCTTTTTAGCCTCAGCTTCTGTAAAATGGGATTGTTAAACTTCTGCCATACCTACCATGCACAATAGTTAAAATGAGCAAAACATATAAATAGGAGCTTTCCTGGTGGTCCCTTGGTAAATAATCCACCTAAAAATGCAGGGGACATAGGTTCCATCCCAGGTTCAGGAAGACTCCATACACCGCAGAGCACTAATCCTGCACTACTGAACCTGCACTCTAGAGCCTGTGAGCTGCAACAACCAAGCCCACATGCTCTTGAGCCTGTGCTCTGCAACAAGAGATCCCACCACAATGAGAAGCCCATGCGCTGCAAGGAAGAGTAGCCCACACTCACCGCAACTAGAAGCCCTCGTGCAGCAGTGAAGATCCAGTGCAACCATAAAATAAAACAAAATGTATAAATAATGTATTTGGTGTGTCTCCCAGTTTTTATCTATGCAAGATTTATGGTCCTGGGGTATGGATGTATAACCTTGAGACTCCAGGGATAAATGTAAACCAGCTGTACAAACACAAATTTTCTTTGTTTTACTTGTTTTTTAAAATAAAAAAAAAGCATATGACTTCTTAATTATATTCCTTAATATATTGAACATTACATGTAATAACATTTTTATAGCCACCTCTGAGTAAAATTAATGCCATGAAAAGATGTACTTTGGCTTTAAAAATTTCATGACTTACGGCTATTCTGTAAATACAACTGCTTTGTACATTGTGGACATTTTACACATCTGAATCATTTTTATAGATAAAGGAGGAAAAAACCTTCTCTGAAATAAGCTAATAATAATTTTCATTTCTCTAATAAAATAATATGCTTGAATGAGATTAAAGAAGGCCAAAAACATGACAGAGTGCTAAATATAAATATTCTGTAATGGTTACTCAAAGTCCACATAAAGTAGTTATTAACAACAGACAGCAGAATACCTAAAAAATTATATATAAGAACAGTATGACATAAATATCTTTTAGAAAGGTAATACTGAATACTTCATAGGTCTCATCAAGACCAATAGCCTTAGATACCACCTTAGACATAATATCAGTCAGTTCAGTTGCTCAATTGTGTCCGACTCTGCAACCCCATGGACTGCAGCATGCCAGGCTTCCCTGTCCATCACCAGCTCCTGGAGTTTACTCAAACTCATGTCCGAGTCAGTAATGCCATCCAACCATCTCATCCTCTGTTGTTCCCTTCTCCTCCTACCTTCAATCTTTGCCAGCATCAGAATCCTTTCAAATGAGTCAGTTCTTACCAGGTGACCAAAGTATTGGAGTTTCAACTTCAGCATCAGTCCTTCCGATGAATATTCAGAACTGATTTCCTTTAGGATTGGCTGGTTGGATCTCCTTGCAGTCTAAGGAACTCTCAAGAGTCCTATACATAATATAGGAAGCTTTTTACTGATCATGGCAAAGTAATTGAAGAGGGCAGTTCAGTGGCAACTTAAGCAATCCAGTCTTATCAACAGCTATCAAGCCATTTCTAAGACCAATGGATATATTAACCACTTTAATCTGACACTCAAGACGAAGAATTGGTTCAAGGTACAACATGATTTGCTTTTGTGTGGGAGTGCATCGGATCATTCCTGACTCATTCTGGTTCTTTTACAGGGTTGCGTTGGGGAGACTGACTGCATTGCTTTCCAAATGTGCACATATATCCAGATGCCTTTTTCACTCAAGAAAATCTTAAGTTAGTGAACTATTAAATGTCACTATTTGACTGATGTCCACAGAGCTTCTTTACATTTTAAAACTATTGAAGAAATCATACAAGGCCATCTGGAGTGGATAGGGGGTCACGTATCCTTAAGTTACTACTCCAAGCTTACCATGGCTGTATCACTGGGACTATTTTTCAAAACACAAAAAAATGAGTTTCCATGGAAGCTGAATCATATGATATATGGTACAATAAACAGAAGAGAGTGCATAAATATAAAATGGATAAAATTTACAAGGTGTCTATACTCTCAATTTTTATGCTTCTACATTATATCTTTACAATTTCATTCAGCAGTTCATTCTTTTTAAAGTTGGTTAAACTGCTCCGTTTAAGAATTTATGTACTAGATTCCTTACAAATGTGGGACATAATTATCTGTGAATTCTATTCTGAACATGGCAATTCTGAATCATTGTCACTTGAGCCTCAAAGATAAAAATAGGAAGTCATATTTATGTTTACTTGAACTTACTGCATCTGATGGACTTCCTAGGTGGTTCAGTGGTAAAGAATACACCTGCAAATGCAGGAGATCCAAGAGACACAGGTTTGATCCCTGGGTGGGGAAGATCCCCTGGAGGAGGTAATGGCAACCCATGCCAGTATTGGCTGGAAAATTCCATGGACAGAGGAGCCTGGTGGGCTACAGTCCATTGGGTTGCAAAGAGCCTAATATCTAATTTTCTAATATTTTTTTTCCATATTTAGCCAAATACTGAAAAATTCCTCAACACTGAATATACTATATATTGCCTAAATCCTTTCCAGCTCAAAGTCTTGCAGATGTTGATGATTCCAGAATAATGCATGTATCCTTTTCAGAAATTTAGCTTTCTATTATGTAAATTCAAAGACAAAAGTACCCCATATCCAGATATTGTTGAGTCCACTCTCTAATTCATGCATCAGCTGGGAACAGGAGTTGGGAGAGCAATTCAGTTGTGATGAGACTCCCAGAAACTGACCAATCCAATGCACTTCAGTTTAGTTCACTTGCTCAGTAGTGTCTTGCTGGTGCCAGCCGGCAAAGTTGATCAGGTCCCGAGAACGTGCATGGCGGGGCTGAGAAAGGTAACTAAAGCAAGAGACTACAACAAAGATGGGGTCGAGAGGTTCAGACACGTCTCCACGAAGGGACGCAGTCTGACACCAACTTTATTCAGCATCTTATATTTATACAGAAGAACGTGAGAAAGACAAGACAGTTGACATTTTTTCTTGGTTGACCTATACATCTTACAAACAGTCACAAGAAATCTTGAGGGCATGGGAATGGCACCCTGTTATTATTTCTTACACCAGATAACATTTCTCTGTGCGTGAGAAGTTTGCACAGAACTCCAGGTGCCTGCAGTAAATAAGCGCCTAATCTCTGGGGTGGCGGGACAGAGACCTATGTTTGCAAGCAAACCCTCAAGGACTGAGGCAGCTCCCAGAGCTGTGTCCTTCGGACAAAGGACCCTGTTCTCATGGGCAGCTCCCTGCATCTCCCCCCTTTTTTTTTATATAGGCGCACACTTATGTTCCTTTAACCGCAGACCATTTCCATAGATGGAAGCCTTTATCATCCATAGATCATCAATCAGTTTTGTAATTAAACAAGGTGCAAGAAATAAAACAGTTTCATTAGTGTATATGGGAATGGACTGACCCTCCCAGCCCACTGGTTGGAGAAGGGGAGGGTCGGGAAAATAAGCCCAGTAAGCACTTGAATATTCTTCAGAGTGTGCAGTGTTAATCTGATTTAAGATAATTAATAAGGTTATTAGGAAGCTTAAAGGTGATATCGGATCGCCCTGCACAGCAACACAATTCTGTGCCTCTCGCATCAATGTCTGAAGTTGTTGCCGAGATGGTAATTCATCATGTTCTTGAATCCTCAATCTCCTCATCTGGTTTGCTAGAGATCATCTCCGCCGTGCGTACCAATCTTTCTGGCAGCCAGCGCGGCGCTTCGGCATCTTGTGGGAAAACACAAACATGCCCTCGTCCCCAAATTATTACAGGATCTGGTCCATACCATTTTCTCACAAGTGGGTCTTTCCAAAAGACTTTAGGTCTTATTGTTTGCGCATCAACGTTCCAAAATCGCTGTGCTGCTGAACGGCCACTTATATCCAATTGTAAAAAATTTAGAACAAATAAAGCATGGTTTAGAGAGTTGGAGGGGGTATTGAGATACAATTCCCCCTTCTTTAGTTTTTGCAATTGATGTTTGAGAGTTTGATGTGCCTGTTCAATAATTCCTTGACCTTGAGGATTATAAGGGATACCCGTTTTATGTGAGATAGACAATTGTGTACAAAATAGTTGAAAATTTTTTCCAGTGTATCCTGGACCATTGTCTGTTTTTATGGTCTTAGGGGTTCTCATAACAGCAAAACATTTAATGCAATGAGCTATACAATGTTTGCTAGCTTCTCCGGATTGTAGAGAGGCATGTAAAAAGCCAGAGAAGGTGTCAATAGTAACATGAACAAATTTTTGTTTACCAAATTTAGGAATATGGGTAACATCTATCTGTCATATATCGTTTGGCAACAATCCTCGGGGATTAACTCCATAATGGGGGATGCTAAAAAATTGAGGACATGTTTGACATTGCTTAACAATCTGTCTGGCAGCTTCTCGAGTAATGCCAAATTGAAGTCTTAAGCTATTGCTGTTTTGATGGTGTAAGCTGTGAGAAGTTTTTGCCATTTGTTCCAATAAAGGAAATATCATACGTGTAGCTTCATCAGCCAAAGCATTGCCTCGTGCTAAAGGTCCAGGAAGCCCAGAGTGAGCACGAATATGACCGAAATAGCATTTATTAACTCTGGAGCAAATTAAATGTTGTATATCACAAAAAAGAGTTTGGATAGTAGAATTCAGGGTACCAATAAATGGAACAGTCTCAATAGTGTTTAAGTCTCTTATGATATATTGACTGTCAGAATATAAATTAAATGGAGCAGAAATTTGTAATAGAGCCTGAAAAACCGCCAATAGTTCTACTTCTTGAGCAGACTTATAATTAGCACGCCAGGCGGCAGTATTGTCCTGTATAATCAAACTAGCTATTCCATTAGAAGAGCCATCAGTAAATACAGTTAGGGCATCAACAAGGGGCTGAGAAACAACGATTTTGGGGAACAGAAATTGGTGATAGTGAGCAAATTGCAAAATTTTATCTGAGGGATAATGATTATCAAGCCGTCCACTAAAACCAGCTAAGGCAATAACCCAATTTAGCCAACACCATCCCTGCCTGCTCATCCCCTATCGTTTTATCAATTGCCTCAAGCAGGCGGGCAACAAAATCTTGATATGGTTCATCTGGCCCCTGGCGAATTTTAGATAAATCTTCGGTCTTTTTATCAGAATTTGGAAGCTTTTTCCATGCTTGTAGAGCCGTAGCACTAATCTGAGGGTAGGCTCCAGGCAAATAATTAAGTTGACTATTAGTGTCTCGATAATCTCCCTCTCCCACCATCATTTCATAAGTGGTGTTCAGTCTCTGTCGCCGATTGATATCGGCTGTGATCCCACACTGCTCAGCAAACTCAGATTTCCATAGCAAATAATCTCCTCCAGATAAACAAGCCCGAGCAACCTGTTTCCAATCATTAGGTGGCAGATTTTGATTTCCTAAAGCCTCTATAATAGCCTGAGTAAACGGCGCAGTCGGGCCATATTGTGCATAAGCCACTTTTAACTCTTTCAGTTGCTTAAAGGGTAGCGGTTCATAATACCTCTGCTGTTGAGCATTTTCAAATACTGGATAGATTCCTGAAAACCCGGGAATATGTTCTCCTTCTTCATTGGCTCGCTTAATTGCTTGTTGAAGAGGAGATAATAATATCTCACTTCTAATTTTTATGTTTTCACCAGGCAAAGAAGCAGGGATAGATATAAGCTCTCGCGGTTCTACGAAAGGCGGAGGTGGATCGAGTCCAGCAAGAACCGAGGGAGGATATGCTGTAGGCACAGGCTGGCTGGAGTGGGAGTCTCCCTGTGCATCCTTCTTTACTGCTATAACAATCTTCTGAATTAAATTCTCCAGCTGTTCTTCAGAAAGCCCTGAATGCTTTAATTCCCCTTTTCCCGAGGGGGATTGCATGTTAACCATCATCTCCCAAGGCATATCCTCTCTATGGTACTGAGCCGCTTGTTCATTTAACTCTTCCTGTTCATCAGAGCTTAACACATCATCTCTCCCTCCAGCCTTACAAGCTGTTCCCTCAGGCACAGTATAAAGCGGCTCAGGCGAAGGGGCGGAAGGCTCTGTAACTTCGGGTTCTGTGGAATCCCTGAGAGCCGTTTGAATTTTATGTCCCTCATGTTCAGGATCCAGACAGTCTCTTATGAGAGTCCACAAAGAAAAAGCATCCACAGGGACACGATTGGGACCATGTAAGCAATAATATGTCTGCAATTGTTTTCCTACTTTTTCCCAAGTTTCCAGACTAACTGTTCCTTCCTCTGGAAACCAGGGACAAACCTCTTCTATAAAAAGTAAAAACTTCTCTAGCTGTAACTTATTTACATGAATTCCCCTACGTTTTAACATAGTTTTCAACATATGTACAAATAACTGGCGGCTATTGCCTTGTCCCATGATTTATTACTCTCGACAGTAACACTCCCTGCCCTTTACTTTAATTAATTAGGAATTCCTTGTTACTTACCTCAATCTTGGCGGGCAGCGGCCGTCGTGGTGCTCCGATTCCCGAGTTCCTGTTCGGGCGCCACCTGCCAGTGCCAGCTGGCAAAGTCGATCAGGTCCCGAGAATATGCACGGCGGGGCTAAGAAAGGAAACTAAAGCAAGAGACTACAACAAAGATGGGGTCAGGAGGTTCAGACATGTCTCCACGAAGGGATGCAGTCTGACACCAACTTTATTCAGCATCTTATATTTATACAGAAGAGCGTGAGAAAGACAAGACAGTTGACATTTTTTCTTGGTTGACCTATACATCTTACAAACAGTCACAAGAAAACTTGAGAGCATGGGAATGGCACCCTGTTATTATTTCTTACACCAGATAACATTTCTCTGTGCGTGAGAAGTTTGCACAGAACTCCAGGTGCCTGCAGTAAATAAGCGCCTAATCTCTGGGGTGGCGGGACAGAGAGCTATGTTTGCAAGCAAACCCTCAAGGACTGAGGCAGCTCCCAGAGCTGTGTCCTTTGGACAAAGGACCCCGTTCTCACGGGCAGCTCCCTGCAGTGTCTGACTCTTTGCCACCCCATGGACTGCAGCACGCCAGGCCTCCCTGTCCATCACCAACTCCTGGACCTTGCTCAAACTCATGTCTGTTGAGTCGATGATGCCATCCAACCATCTTATTCTCTGCTGTCCCCTTCTCTTCCTGCCTTCAATCTTTCCCAGCATCAGGGTCTTTTCCAAAAAAACAGCTCTTCACATCAAGTGGCCAAAGTATTGGAGTTTCAGCTTCAGTATCAGTCCTTCCAATGAATATTCAGGACTAATTTCCTTTAGGATAGACTGGTTGGATCTCCTTGCAGTCCAAGGGACTCTCAAGAGTCTTCTCCAACACCACAGTTCAAAAGCATCAATTCTTCAGCACTCAGCTTTCTTTATAGTCCAACTCTCACATCCATACATGACTACTGGAAAAACCATAGCTTTGACTAGATGGACCTTTGTTGGCAAAGTAATGTCTCTGCCTTTTAATATGCTGCCTGATGCTGCTGCTGCTGCTAAGTCGCTTCAGTCATGTCCTACTCTGTGCGACCCCATAGACGGCAGCCACCAGGCTCCCCCATCCCTGGGATTCTCCAGGTAAGAACACTGGAGTGGGTTGCCATTTCCTTCTCCAATGCATGAAAATGAAAAGTGAAAGTGAAGTCGCTCAGTCATGTCTGACTCTTCATGACCCCATGGACTGCACCCTACCAGGCTCCTCTGCCCATGGGATTTTCCAGGCAAGAGTACTGGAATGGGTTGCCATTGCCTTCTCCAAATATGCTGTATAGGTTGGTCATAACTTTTCTTCCAAGAAGCAAGTGTCTTTTAATTTCATGGCTGCAGTCACCATCTGCAGTGATTTTGGAGCCCAAAATAACAAAGTCTCTCACTGTTTCCACTATTTCCCCATCTATTTGCCATGAAGTGATGGGACCAGATGCCATGATCTTAGTTTTCTGAATGTTGAGCTTTAAGCCAACTTTTTCACTCTCCTCTTTCACTTTCATCAAGAGGCTCCTTAGTTCTTTGCTTTCTGCCATAAGGGTGGTGTCATCTGCATATCTGAGTTTATTGGTATTTCTCCCAGCAATCTTGATTCCAGCTTGTGCTTCATCCAGCCCAGCATTTCTCATGATGTACTCTGCCCTTCAGTCAGGGTTTATAATGAGGCTGGTTGGCTGAGAATGTGAAACAACGCAAATTGGCCAATTTTAACTTATTTTCACTATCTATTAATTCACTTGATGGGAGAAATAACTCAGCTACATTTCCCAGCTCTTAAACAAGCAAGATTTTATCTTTAGTCCCTCTTTTGCCTCTACTCAGATTTCTACCCAAGTTACAACCATCATTCCATGGGGCATTCATTTATCAATTTAAGAAATATTTGCTGTGTATCAGCTATGTGCCAAGCATCTCTCCTTGGCACTGAAGATGTGGCAATGACAAAACAGACAAATATATCTGCCCTCATGAAGCTTATATTGGGAGAGGAGGGTGTAAGATATTAAAATAATTAAAGTGCTGGTTAGAAAAACAAAGCAGGGAGGGGGATTAGGGAATTTCATTGTGGGGCGTGGGGGTTGCAATTTTGGCTAGGGTGGCCAGAGGAGGACTCATTGAGAAAGGGGGCATTTGAAGGGAGATCAAAAGGAAGAGTTGGGATAAGCCTTGTGGCTATTAAGGAAAAGAACCCAGGTACAGCAGAATAACAGTCTCTTCTCTTGTTCTGAGAACAGGAGGAGGAGAAACTAAGGACAGAAATGGGGAGATCATGATTCAGGTGAGACATGGGTGGTGGCAGTGGAGGCAGAGAGAATTGGCCATATTCTTAAAGCAGAGCCAACAGGATTTGCTCAAAGATCACACATGAGTGTGAAAGGAAAAAAATAAAATAAAATAAAAGATAAGAGAGACCATCAAGATTTGGGCCTAAGCTCTGAGAAAAAAAAAACACTAAAGGCTGTAAGAGGAACAGTGGAAACTCTTAGGAATAGAGTTTTAAATATGTTAGGTCTGTGGTGTTGACTGGATATCCACGTGAAGAAAGTGAAGAGCTAGTTGGATAGAAGGCTGAAATTCAAGGGAGTAATCTAGACCAGATATATAAGATTTAGAGACACAAGCCTAAAGATGGTATTTAATCCTCTGAACTGGACAAAATCACCTTATGAGTGAGTATAGATGGTAATAGAAGTTCACTGATGGCCTAAACTCCAAGGTTGATTTTAGTCTGTTATCCTTCTGTTTCTTAAATTCTTTCTATCTTCTAGTTTGGTTCTTTTTATGGGGGGAAGAGGTAGTATAAGCATGCTTTTTATTACTAACTTTTAGGCTGGCTTACTTCTAAAATATCATTTGGGACTTAATTGTAGCTAATACATTTTAGTGATATTTTACTGTGAATTTTGTATGTATTTTTAATACCCAGCATATAGAGAAAAATAGTACATTTTAATAATTCTAATAGTAAAAATTTCCATAATACGTGTGATTATCTTGGTAATAATATTTTTCATTATTTCAAAAAATAACATAGGAGAGATTCATAATTCAAATTCTGGCACTTTGTGTCCCAAACATCTAACATCCTGTCTCATATACAGAATGTGTTCACTATACATTGATCAAATGAGTAGTTATGCATATTAATTTATTGGAAACATGAGAAATTTGAAAAATAAATTTTATTAACTGAATTTTAAAAATAGTGTTTAACTATTCCTTAATAATAAGATTTTTAAAGTTATTTTTAATTTTGAAAGTTATACCATTATAGAAATACAGTTAATATAGAAATTTAAAAGGAAAGAGAAAATAACCCAATCTAAAGAACACTGTTAAAAAAAAAAAAAAAAGAACACTGTTAACATTCAAATGTATTATTTTCTAATCATTTTATATTTATAAAGTTAATGATTGTTTTATATATATGTACATTAGTTTAATCTTGCCTTTCTCAGCAACATCACAACAATATATTTTCTAGCCATTTTGTTTAAAACTATACCAATTAAACTAAACTATTATTCTCTTTTTAGGATATTTTGGATATTTTTAATTTTTCCGTTATCAAAAAGCAATGTTCAATGAATATCTTTGCACATAAGTTTATTTTCTGAATTAAAAATTATTGACATATACACACTGCTATATTTAAAATAGATAACCAACCGACTCATTGGAAAAGAGTAATGCTGGGAAAGATTGAGGGCAAGAGGAGAAGTGGGTGACAGAGGATGAGATGATTGGACGGCATCACTGACTCAATGGACATGAGTTTGAGCAATGTTCAGGAGATAGTGAAGGACAGGGAAGCTTAGCGTGCTGCAGTTCATCGGGTCACAGAGAGTAGGACACAGCTTAGTGACTGAACAACAACAAACCAACAAGGATCTACTATATATTAATAGCACAGGGAACCCTGCTCAATATTCCATATAACCTCAATGGGAAATTGACTTGAAAAAGAATAGATAAATGTATATGTATAACTGAATCACTTTTCTGTGCACCGAAAAGTAACATAACCACCTGAAACTAACATACCATTGTTAATCAACTATACTTGAATATACAATAAAAATTAAAAAGAGAGAGAGACAATGGAAGAATAGAAAAAATTATTTTCTTAGGTGATAGTCTAGACTTAGAATGTAATAAAACTTAAAATGTATTTTAAGATGTTTTACAGCCTCAACATTAGATTATGTGCATTGTATCTTTATTCAAACAGTAGCTGCCAAACTGTATAACTTCAGATGTAGGAAATGTGCTTTCTCAAGCATGATGTCATTACACTTTTGTAATAGTTCTGAAGAATAAAGTGTAATATTCTAACTATACCTTCAATATGTACCTTTAAGAGATATGCTGAATATAACTATGCCTAGATCTGTCTAGACAAATGGCTTTTCCAGTAGTCATGTATGGATGTGAGAGTTGGACTACAAAGAAAGCTGAGCACAGAATAATTGATGCTTTTGAACTGTGGTGTTGAAGACTCTTGAGAGTCCCTTGGACTGCAAGGAGATCAAACCAGTCCATTCTGAAGGAAATCAATCCTGAATATTCATTGGAAGGACTGATGCTGAAGCTGAAACTCCAACACTTTGGGCACCTGATGCGAAGAACTGACTCATTTGAAAAGACCCTGATGCTGGGAAAGATTGAGGGCAGGAGGAGAAGGCGATGACAGAGGATGAGATAGCTGGATGGCATCACTGACTCAATGGGCATAAGTTTGAGCAAGCTCCAGGAGTTGGTGATGGACAGGGAAGTCTGGCATGCTGCAGTCCGTGGGGTCGCAAAGAGTTGGACACGACTGAGAGAATGAACTGATGTCTATACATGGGCTTTCCCAGTGGCTCAGATGGTAAAGAATCTGCCTGCAGTGTGGGAGATCTGGGTTCTATCATTGGGTTGGAAAGATCCCCTGGAGGAGGAAATGGCAACCCACTCCAGTATTCTTGCCTGGAGAATCCCCATGGACGGAAGGAGCCTGGAAGGCTACAGTCCATGGGGGTCACAAATAATTGGACACGACTGAGTGACCAAGCACAGTAAATATCCATATATATTTATACATTTATATATATATATACATATACATACACACACATATATATTTTTAAAGTAACACAAATATATTAATGCTTTCAAGAGAAAAAGAGAAAATTATTATTAAACTATCGTAATAAAATCTTTGTATTTGGAAATGCCAATGTAGTATTGCAGGGACATGCTGAAGTAATCACACAGTTGTTCAACTGCTGCTGCTACTGCTGCTGCTAAGTCGCTTCAGTCGTGTCTGACTCTGTGCAACCCCATAGACGGCAGCCCACCAGGCTCCCCCATCCCTGGGATTCTCCAGGCAAGAATACTGGAGTTGGTTGCCATTTCCTTCTTCAATGCATGAAAGTGGAGTGGGGTGCCATTGCCTTCTCTGCAATTGTTCAAACATGGCCAGAAATCAGAGATGAGTAAAACAGTATAGCCCTTAAGCAGTTCAAAGTTTAGAAAGGGAGAAGTACAGATAAACTGAGTATTATATGAAGACCCACAAAACCCGGGGCACTGGGATTCCACGTCTGCACAGTCACATTTGGAGAAGCACTGGACAACAGCTGTGTAAGTTAAGAGTTTCATTTTTTCACTCCTGTCTCCTGAAGAGCCCAGGTGACACATCTCAAATAGCCCATTCACTCATTCACAACTCATTCAGAATCTCTCACACCTCACATCCACCATTCTTGCCATCTCAAGTTCTCTTTTTCTCAGTTTCTTCCTCTACTTCCAGTTATTTATTGCATTGGTCGTTTAGCCTCTGAAATCAAGTCCTTCACTTTTGCCTCCACTCTTTCCTAATATCCTGTTTCTTCATTTACAAAATATCTAAAAATTATTTCATTCCTATGGAGGAAAGCGAAGGACTAAGTTAGACCAGGACACTGAAATATTTCTATGATAATGAATCTAGTCCTTATCACATTTTCCCCACATTTATTCTAAAATGTACTCAAAGAGATGCCTGACATTTAATTGCACCACTAAAAAAGCACAAACCCCTTTCTTCCAGAGTAAATGTAACTTCATATGGTCACTTCTAGAGGTGCTGCCAAGCTCAGCCTATTAATGGAAGGCAAAATCCTTTTTGGGAAATTTGACAAGGGGTGTGGATGGGAGGGTAGGGGGTGTGTGAGTATCAGGGTTTCGGTACTGGAGGTCCCAGAATGGTTCCTATCGCTACAGACCCTTCTTAGTGAAAGCCGAACATAAACAGATTTTATCGTGGGTTTGGGATTTGCTGTATGACCAGCCCTGAAAGCAGACCTGTTACCTAAGCCAAATGGCTTCCTGAGAAGCAAATGAGCAGGCAGGGCTGTAAATGACTGTCTCTATAGAGAACCACTAGAGAACCCTCTAGTGGAATTACTTTTCTAGCTGTTTACCACCCATAGGTGCCTCCCATAAAAGAAGTACAACCTTATGTACCAGAACTGACCTATCCAAGCATCCTACATCAGCATTTTCCTTCAACATTGACTCGAATTCACTGGTGTGACAAAACCGGACATAATATAAAAATCCTGGATTCCTGTTTCTCATGCTTCTACTACTGTAAGAGTTTATCTCCTAAGACTACACACTGGTTAAATTCTAGATGCTTAGACTTTGCTCAAAAATAACCTATGGGAGAATTTTAAGAGCAGAGTTAAGTGGGTACTGAAGAGAGACACCAGGGTGTGAAATATTTTAGAGCAATCTGTGAGAAGTGATAAAGAAATACAGTAATAAGAAAATAGAAATTGGCAGCTAAATGGTAAGCTTAATAGATTTTGACCATATAAGGAGATATTAAGTGGCTTGCCATAGAATTCAATAAAGAATAAGTGAATCTCCTGTAGAAGCTTTAAAATAAAACAAAACAAAAAAACTCTTCTTTTGGAGGTGTGTGAGTAAAATAGCCAAATCTTCTGTGAATAATTTGATAGTTTTACTGAGAAGGGAAAAAAAAAATAAAGATACATCCTGAAGCCTCATTTAGCTTCATGATTTTATGTATAACTTCATCTTTCTTTATTTATTAGCATGCCTGAATAACTTTCTAGGAGCAGATGTTGATTTGTCAAGATTTTTGTAAAGTCTCAAAATAATTTGCAAATTTGATTCCATTTGCATTTGTTATCAACAAGTTTTTCATATTTATTTTTAAGGCACAATTTTCTGACAAAAGGGTTGTTACAAAAGAAATGATAGTCTTGAGTGCAGATAATAGTATTTGTTTGTCCTTCTGTATCATGCCTTTAGGAATTTACAAGATTTTAATATGTTAGTTATCTCAGAACCCCACCACACATACAACAAAGGAAATATGGGAAACTCTGTTCATTGAAAACCACCAAGCCATTATGAATCAATTACTCCAACACCAAGATTTGACACCCAGTGGGTGTTCAAAAAACATTTGTTGACTTTAAATGAATTGACTCAACAAATTTGAATCGAGCCTCCTGTGGCTGTTCATTTCTCTTCACAATCTACATTTTACAAAGAAAATGACAAATTCACTAAGAAAAGTCATTGTCCCTGAATCTACAAATTCTAGCTCACACAGGTGATTATATCAGATGGCTTTTCTTATATATTGAAATTTTATATAACATCCTTTAGAAAGGGATTCTATATATGTAAGGCATTTCATCCAGAATTCAGCAAATACTGTGATTGTTTCATACTCTTCCTATTTTCTTTCTCTCCACTCTGTTTATGAATAATGGAAATTACTGTAATCTTTTTTATAATATTTTAATCAGATGTTACTGTAATTTTTTATAATATTCAAATCAGATGTAGTCAAAGTTTGTAAGTTGGAAATAAAGGCCAACATCAGAAAAGAAAAATAAATTACCATTAAAATGTGCTTGCATGTGTGTGTTAGTCACTCAGTTGTGTCTGAATCTTTGAGAGCCCATGGACTGTAGCCTGCCAGGTTCCTCTGTCTATGACATTCTCCAGGCAAGAATATTGGAGAGGGTTGCCATTCCCTTCTCCAGGGGATCTTCCTGACCTAGGGGTTTGAACTCGGGTCTCCCACATTGCAGGCAGATTCTTTACTGTTTGAGCTACCCAGGAAGCCCAAATTGTACTTAGAGGAATAAATAAAAATATAAATTATATTTATTTATTTTTAGTTGCTTTCTGTATGTTAGTGATTGGGGGTGAGGGGGGGAAAGCAATGTGATTTTGTTGTTCATGACCAGATTCTTTTAATCATTAGTATCAGTCTTGTTTTTGGGATCAATGGATGCATTGAGCCATTGTTTTCACTCAGGCTTTCACTCCAAGTTTATACCTTGATCACAGCAGGTTTTCCATAAACATTTATTGGATCAATATATGCAAATGATTTAGCATGAATTTCTATGGAAACCTTAGAAAAATCATCAAGATAAACACATTCTTTGCAACCTGACCAATGTATTTCGCAACATTTTTAAAATATGAGAAATGTTCTTTTTTTTTTTCATAAGAGGAAAGGTATACGAGAGGCATATCCAATTTTTTAAAACTTTCTTACATTTTTGTAACTAGCTAATCCTACTAAGGGAAGGGCAGATAGAACCTGAGAACTTATTAAAAAAATAAGTTTAAAAAGGTTTGTTAAATTCAATTTAACTGCTAGTGTCAGAGAATTATATAAGCCCTGTAAATTATCAGGTAGTGCTTTACATGGCAAAAGTGTTGTTTTTGTTTTAGAATTTTTCTTGCTACTAAAAGGAAAATTTTAGCAAACAACCTTGCACATACACTTTTCATTATTTTTTTTCAATTTCTTTATTATGGATTCTTTAAATGGAATTGCTCCCTGTGTTGATTCACATGCCAACTTTCCTTCCAGTGTAGCAAGATGATTCAGCTTGAACTTCTACATGAAATGTTCTATTCATTTCTCTGCTGCTGCTGCTAAGTCACTTCAGTCGTGTCCAACTCTGTGCAACCCCATAGACGGCAGCCCACCAGGCTCCCCGGTCCCTGGGATTCTCCAGGCAAGAACACTGGAGTGGGTTGCCATTTCCTTCTCCAATGCATGAGAGTGAAAAGTGAAAGGGAAGTCGCTCAGTCGTGTCCGACCCCCAGCGACCCCATGGATACTGAATAGCATTGTCTAATTATTTGACTAAGTAAAATATGGAAAATATTTTATTAGCTACCAATGCACTTCTTCAAGAAAAAAATTCTCACATAACACTATAAGAACTATTTTTCTCTTATAAATAAAAATACTGAGACTGAAACTTAAAATGCCATGTTTCTATCTTACCATATAGCTGGAACCCAAGACCTTCTGACTTAAACCCAGTGCTCCCAACAATATACCATTCAACCTTTCCTACTGAAAAGAAACATTTCAAAATTTCATGTCCTGCCTACGGGTATGCTGTAAAACCCATTCACTAGCTATATTTTTAAACTCATTGTAGTTTCCTTTGGACTTTTTTATTTTTTTATTACTGATTTTTTAAGAAACTTGTAAATGTAAAGCAACAACTTTGTTTTACTACATTTTGATTTGCCTTTGGATCTTATTCAACTTTGCGTAATAACTCAGTATATCTGTAGACTTCTACAAAGTTTCCGTAGGCTGGAAATCAATAGTTTTCACTATTGAAAATTTGTGACTTCCGAATAAGTAAAATGATACTATTGCAGGAAGGCGAACCCCTTCCAGGGCCAGAAACTGGGCTGTTGTCTAACATTCGGAAATTAATTGTCTGAGGAGACACATATGCTGACAAAGCAAGAGATTTTTTTGGGAAAGGGCACCCGGGTGGAGAGCAGTAGGTTAAGGGAACCCAGGAGAACTGCTCTGCTGAGTGGCTCACAGTCTCGGGTTTTATGGTGATGGGATTAGTTTCCGGGTGGTCTTTGGCCAATCATTCTAATTCAGAGTCTTTCCTGGTGGCATACGCATCGCTCAGCCAAGATGGATGCTAGTGAGAGGGATTCTGGGAAGTGGACAGAAACGCGGTGTCTCCTTTAGACCTTTCCTGAACTCTTCCGGTTGATGGTGGCTTATTAGTTCCGTATTCCTTATCAGGATCTCCTGTCATGAAACAACTCATGCAAATGGTTTCCGTGTTGTCTGGCCAGGGTGGGCAGTTTCAATCAGTGTGCTTCCCCTAACAATACTTGAGTTGACATAGTTTACAAAATGAATCTCTAAAGGCTCTCTTCCAACTAGGTCCTGTTTATCAGACTATTCCAAATTACAATTCATACATTAAACATCTTGCTTAATTTCTCTTCCACAATTTTCCTTCTATGAATAATAGAGTTCCTTACTGTCTTCCTAAATCTTTCCAAATAAGACATATTTTTGTTTTGTTTTGTTTAAAGTGCTTTCATACCCATACACATGTACACACACACATTTTATGAGTAATATTTCATTTTTAAAAAATATATATCAAGGCATTGGTCTTTAAACACTTTTGAATATGACTGAATATTAGGTAATTGATATATATTTTGAATACATAAAGAGATATGCATCATTACCAGATTAGGAGTTGCTTTGATGAAATGGTCCAAATGAAGTGAAAATGAAGGAAATTAAGGGTCTTAAAAGCAATTTCTAAGTAGAATTGTTTTCTCTCTATTGAATATCACCTTAAATTTATTGGAAAGCTTCCTGAAGTTGTTCAGCAGGCATCCTATAAAATGTATCTTTAACCCCATTTTCCCTTCTTTTCTCTCATCTAAAAACAGCTTGAGGATACTTGCCCAGTTGGCTGTCATCTTGAGAGGCCCTTTTAGTAAACTTGTTCTGAGCAGGAACTCCCTGGCTCTGTAGGAGACAGCTGGCTCTTATTAACAAACTTTGCATTACAAATAGAGGCAGGCACATCACACATGGGGGCTTACGCATCTCTTTTTCTGCATTCCACGCAGGTGTTCTTCCCACAGAGGCCAACTCTCGGGCACACTTATTTTAACTGTAGATAAATTACAGGGGACATATGCTTTTCCTTTAGAGAGTAGCAAGTGGGCTAGAAGCAGTTACCGAATTTCAACCACAAATGTGAAACAACAGTCTCCCAGAGTAGAAATAACTACAGGACCAAATACTCCTGGGAAAGAAATAACAAATAGCTATTAAACTTTATGAAAAGATGCATAATATCATTGATAATAAAAGCAACACAATTTTGTATTTTTTGTAAAGATTACTGGGAAAGTTGTGTATGGATAAAAATGCACTTTGATGCAAAATTTCGTGTTTATATATACCTACATACATACATATGCAATAGGCACATAATAAATACACAATACATGATATATATATATATATGTGTGTGTAAAACTTATTTGTAAAAACATATACATACCTGTATAACATATCTATATGCATGTATAAGATTTGTCATCAAAATTTATATTTCTCCATTTTTACCCTTGTCAACAATCTTTCAAGAAACAAAAGCTGTTTTTCTTCTATAGGTTTTATTATGTACAGTTGACCTTTGAACAGTATCGGTTTGAACTGTGTGGGTCCACCTACACGTGGGTTTTTTTCGTAAATACAGTAGCACTACACTACCCACTATTGGTTGAGTCCTCAGATGTGGAACCACAGATACAGAGGAATCTTGAATATAGAGGGCAGACTATACTGTTATACTTGGATTCCCCTGCTGGAGGTTGGTATGTGTGGGCCCCACCATGTACTTAAGGCACAGCAGTACATGTATATCTGTATATCCTCGAGTCCAGATAGTCTATTTATCCTACAAAATTATCCTATGAAAATGACTGGACAAATATATAAAAATACATGTACAGAAATGTGTATTGCAACATCTATTTTAATAGTACAAGTAGCTTACATGCTAATCCACAGGGGATTAATTAAATAACTAAGGTGCATTTATTCATTGGGCTGCTGGGTAACTGTAAAAGAGGATAAGTATGTGTGTGTGTGTGTGCGTGTGTGTGTGTGCTCAGTCACTCAGTCATGTCCGACTCTTTGTGACCTCACGGACTATAGCCCACCAGTCTCCTCTGTCCATGGGATGTCCCAGGCAAGAAGGCTGGAGTGGGTTGCCACTTCCTTCTCCAGGGGCTCTTCCCAACCCAGGGATCGACCCCACGTCTTCTGCATCTCCTATGCTGGCAGGTGGATTTTTTGCTGCTGCGCCACCTGAGTCCCCTGTTATTCCACTTAGTGATACAATCTTTGACAATTCACTTAACCTCTTTGCACAACATTTCTCTCAACTTTAAGTGAGGATAATAATTGTATCTAACACACTGATTATTACAAAGATAAAATGAGTTAATGTCAAGTGCTGACAAAGACACCTGGCACATAGCTATTATAAATGCTGGATTTTTGTCACCTACAGTACATTTTGAAATGGGCTTCCCAAGTGCAGCTAGTGGTAAAGAACCTGCCTGTCAATGCAGGAGACATAAGAGATGTGGGTTCAGTCCCTGGGTTGGGAAGATACCCTGGAGGAGGGCACGACAACCCACCCCTTTATTCTTGCTTGGAGAAACCCATAGACAGAGGAGCCTGGAGGGCTACAGTCCATAAAGTCTCAAAGAGTCAGACATGACTGAAGTGACTTGGCATGCAGGCACACACACGTTGAAATAGAACTGCATTGCATAATTATGTGAAAATTAACTAAAAAAACAACAAAAGCAATATATATTTAATAATACCCATGCATTACTTTTAAAAATAGAACAAGATTACTTTGATTATAAGAATGATCTGAAAAGCAAAACACTTGCAAATAAAGGAGAAAATTTAGTTACATATGCAAATTTGGCCCAATAATTATTAGTAATTTAACAGAAAATAATTGGGATCAGATACTGTTCTATAGATGCAAGTATTAAGATCAGATGCAAAATCTTTAGATTTTTGTATACTTTATCAATTTCCATCACATCTTCTTAAGAGAGGTCAGAGTTAAATATTTCCATGCATATTAGTTTCCTGCAGCTACACTTACTTCTGAACAATCACTGTGGTTTTTATGTTGCATTTTTTCTTAAAATTTCATTCTTTACATTTGTTTGTCTCGCTTTATTATAAGGTTTTAATACTTGAGAACTTATTTTTTAATTATGCCAACATTCTAGTATTTAAACTACAACTTAGCAGGCATGCATACACAATTTGAAATAGAACTGCATTGCGTAATTATATGAATAAGTCAGATTACAGGATAGTCTGTAATATGTGTATATATGTACTTATACCTATATCCATGAGTTGATTACATTAATAACATTCATCCCCAACACCCAACCTTCCCTTACAGACTTTCTGTTGTCAGAATGGTAACTACAGCACTGTGGACTCCTGGGAACTAAATGTATTTACCAGCTGCTACCCATACTATTCTGGTATTGCTGTAAACTATTTTACTGAAGATGAAGGATAAAATAGGAGAAGTGTGGAGAAATTAAAAAAAAAAAACATTCCAGATAGAAATGAATCACAGTTGATCAAAACTCCAAAAATAGGAATTAACTCTCAGTGATTGTGAAAGATATAAGAGCATTTCTATTTCACACTAGAAGGACTAGTCATTTCCTTGTGCTTTAAAAGCTATATACTTTGAAAGCTTTAAAGCTATAGTTATATATCCACAATCTTGTTTCCTGTTGACATCTGAAAGTTTGCCAGACTGATCCAGTTGCACATCTTGATGATGGGCCATTTAAGTGTTTTTATTTCCTACTATTTTCTGAAGTTTCTGATTTGTTATGGTTATTAATTTCTAGTTAACATTATCATGGCAGAAACACTATTGTGTATTATTAGTTCAATCCTTTGAAATTTCTTGAGGCTTGTTTTATGAACCCAGCATATTGTCCTTCTTCATGAATGCTGTATGTCTGCTCACAAAAAGAGTGTATAACTGTTTGGTATAGTTCCACAAATATCAATCAGAACAACTAAGTTGATAATTCTTCTCATGTCTTCCATCATAATACTGGTTTTTTGTCTACTTTCAACTACTTTTGTCCTTTCAACTACTGAGAGAAGTTTCTTAAAATATCCATCCATGTGTGAATTTTGTCTATTTCTTCCTTAGTGTTTAGCTTGTGCTTCATATACTTGAAAGTTTTATCTTTATGTAATTATAAATTTAAGTTTGCTAGGTCTTCTTAAAACTCAACTTTCAGAAAACTAAGGGCATCTGGTCCCATCACTTCATGGCTAATAGATGGGAAACACTATTTCAGAAAATCTGAATGAAGCCCAGATTTCATTTTCTTGGGCTACAAAGTCAATGTGGATGGTAACTGCAGCCAGGAAATTGAACAATTGCTCCTTGGAAAAATAGCTATGACAAACCTAGATGGCATATTAAAAACCAGAGATGTTACTTTTCTGACAAAGGTCCATCTAGTTAAGGCTATGTTTTTTCCAGTAGTCATGTATGGATGTGAGAGTTGGACCATAAAGAAAGCTGAGCACTGAAGAATTGACACTTCCAAACTGTGGTGCTGGGGAACACTCTTGAGAGTCCCTTGGATAGCAAGGAGATCAAATCAGTCAATCCTAAAGGAAACCAACCCTGAATATTCATTGAAAGGGATGGTGCTGAAGCTGAAGATCTGATACTTTGGCCACCTGATAAGAATAGATGACTCAATGGAAAAGACCCTGGTGCTGGGAAGGATTGAAGGCAGGAGGAGAAGGGGGTGACAGAGCATGAGATGGTTGGATGGCATCACTGACTCAATGGACATGAGTTTGAACAAACTCAGGGAGATAGTGATAGTGAAGGACAGAGAAGCCTGGTGTGCTACAGTTCATGGGGTCACAAAGAGTTGGATAGGACTTAGCAACCGAACAACAACAACAAAGTTCTTCTTAATCAGGTCCCTCTTTTATCATTATGACATGTCTTTAGTTATAGTGAAAATCACCATCTTGTTAATATAGCCATGGTAGTTTTCTTATGCTTGGTGTTTGCATGCTGTATCTTTTCATGCTTTTATTTTCAACATTTTTGTTAATATATAAACTGTGTTTCTTGGAATCCATTCACAGAATCCATTAAAAAAAATCTAGTTTAATGATATGTGCCTTTTGTGTGGAGTGATTAGTTCCTTTTAATTTAATATATCATGATTAAGGTTGTCTATCATCTTCATATTTGTTCCTATTCCCTGGTGGCTCAGATGATAAAGAATCTGCCTGCTTTTCAGGAGACCCAGGTTCAATCCCTGGAATGGGATGATCCCTTTGAGAAGGGAATGACTACCCACTCCAGTATTCTTGCCTGGAGAATTCCAAGGACAGAAGAGTCTGGTGGGCAATAGTCTATGGGGTTGCAAAGAGTCAGACACGACTGAGCAACTAAAACTTTCAATTTTTTTTAATCTTACTTCTTTAACAATGTTAAAAAGTACAATGGTATAATTCCATGCTCTTATTGTAATATATTTATTTTTGATTATGCTAGAAACATATGTTTAACAAGTCAGTATTCTTTTTAAAATATTTAAAAATAAATTTGGATGTAAGTAAAAAGAAGTTTTATAATCACCCATATTTTTACCCTATCTGGTCCCCTTAATTGTTTCTGTATATCTGACTTCTCTATGGTATTGATGAGTCACATTAACATTCTACCCAGTACAGGTCTGCTAGCAATGAATTTGTTTGATTTCTCTCTGTCTGAAAATATCTTTTTTTTGCCTTCATATTTGAAGAATATTTTAACTTGATTTTGAATGTACTTGGTGGTTCATTTTTGTTTTTCTTTTGCACTTTAAAAGTGTCATTCAATTGTACTTGGTTCTCATTTTTTTCTGATGAGAAGTCAGCTACCAATATATCTCTATGTAGTGATTCTTTTTTCTTTAGCTGTTTTCGTTTTCATCAGTTTGTGTATGATGAAACGAATTATGGTTTTCTTTGTATTTACTCTGCTTGAGGTTTGTTGAGCTTTGTCAGTCTGTGAGTTGATATGGTTTATCAGTTTGGAAAAATCTTGCCAATAATCTCTTGAAATAGTTCTGGCCCACTTTCTGTTTTCTCTTCTTCAGGGACCTGAATTACATATATATTGCCTAACTCTTTGATATTGTTCCACAGACCTCAGGTGTTCTTTGCCTTTTTATCTTCTTTGGGTTACATTTTGTATACTTTTTTGTTGACAGGTTTTCAAATTCATTGACTCGTCCTTCTGTTGTGGCCTGTCTTCTGTTAATCCCATAGGGAAAATAAAAATATTTCTGATGTTGTACTTTTAATTTTCTTCATTTTTATATTGTCCACCTCTCTGCAAAAATCCATCATCTGTATGCGCATGTTGCTCACCTTTTCCACTAGGTATATTTTCCCAGTTATTTAAAAGTTGCTGTCATAGATAATTCCAGCATTGTGGCTAATTCTAGTTCTGTTTCCATTGTTTAGTTCCTCTCTTCATCTAAGATCATATAGCTTATTTCTTTGCATTCATTATTATTATTATTGCTTTTTATGACAATTTATACATAAAAGAGCAAAGTGGATACTATTTGTCTCCATAAAGGTATGCTCTTCTTATGTCAGCCATAGGTGATGAGGACTAAATCAGCCTAATACATATTTGACCATTGTTTGAGTTTTTTGCAGCTTAGTTAAATTCAGGTAAGCTGGAATCAAGATTGCCAGGAGAAATATCAATAAGCTCAGATATGCAGATGACACCACCCTTATGGCAGAAAGTGAAGAGGAACTAAAAAGCCTCTTGATGAAGGTGAAAGAGGAGAGTGAAAAAGTTGGCTTAAAGCTCAACATTCAGAAAACGAAGATCATGGCATCTGGTCCCATCATTTCATGGGAAATAGATGGGGAAACAGTGGAAACAGTGTCAGACTTTATTTTTGGGGGCTCCAAAATCACTGCATATGGTGACTGCAGCCATGAAATTAAAAGACACTTACTCTTTGGAAGAAAAGTTATGACCAACCTAGATAGCATATTCAAAAGCAGAGACATTACTTTGCCAACAAAGGTCCATCTAGTCAAGGCTATGGTTTTTCCAGTAGTCATGTATGGATGCGAGGGTTGGACTGTGAAGAAGGCTGAGCGCCAAAGAATTGATATTTTTGAACTGTGGTGTTGGAGAAGACTCTTGAGAGTCCCTTGGACTGCAAGGAGATCCAACCAGTCCATTCTGAAGGAGATCAACCATGGGTATTCTTTGGAAGGAATGATGCTGAAGCTGAAACTCCAGTACTTTGGCCACCTCATGTGAAGAGTTGACTCATTGGAAAAGACTCTGATGCTGGGAGGGATTGGGGGCAGGAGGAGAAGGGGACGACAGAGGATGAGATGGCTGGATGGCATCACTAACTCGATGGATGTGAGTTTGAGTGAACTCCAGGAGTTGGTGATGGACAGGGAGGCCTGGCGTGCTGCGATTCATGGGGTCGCAAAGAGTCGGACACGACTGAGCGACTGAACTGAACTGAACTGAATCCCTGATTTAAAATACTTTGGAGAACAGACTTAAATGCTTCCCTTTAGCAAGGCTTAGGATCTGCTCACTGGGAAGAGTTGGCTACCCTCTTTTTCATTAATGTCCACCTTCCAACTTTCTGGGCCATTTGGGAGTTCTCTTTGCTCTCTAGTCCTGCTCCTTGGGAGAACTCTCTCTGTCCTGCAGCCCAGTTCATAGGCTTTGGTACTGCTGCAGTGCTCTTGGTGTAGGGCCAGAGTTTCTCTGAGGGATTTCTCTCTGCTCTCCTGCCCTGTCCCCAGCCTTTGGCATGCTGCGGCAGTGTAGGCGGCAAAAGCTAAGAGAACCTCTGTGAATTTCTCATAACTCCCTCCTTAGACCCAGCCTTCAGTGTACAGCTGCTTCACCTTTGGAAAAGGTCCAGATACCTTGAGGGGTATCTCTCTCAACTTTGCTGCTCTGTCTCTGGGCTTCACTGTACCCCATTATGTGAATACTTGGAGGAGAATTGGGTGACTGGGTGCAGACTTACATGGTGGCTCAAGTGCTCTGTGATTCTCACTCATCATACTGACCTACATTTTGCTGTGAAAGTTCATTAAATGTTGGTCAGACTTCTACAAATCTTGCTCTTGTCTCTGAAAGATTTCTCCACTTCTCCCTTTGTTAGCCGTGAAAACAGGTGCCCAAGCACTCATACCTTTCAGGATTTTAGTTCATTTTAGTTTCTTTGCATAGTCAATTCTCTAGTTTCTAAAACACCTGATTTTGTAGCTTACCTAGATTGTTTTTATTGTTAGGATGGAGTGAGATTCACTTGTGACTTTCTAGATACTAACTCCAGTTGATAATGAAAAATTAGTATTACTAATGTGAATTCTGGTGCCCTGGGACACTATGAAATTCACACCCAACCTCAGGAAACCCTAAGGAAAAAATCAAGCATACAAATTTATTTGTTTCCAAGCTTTTCATACTAGGTGTTTGAACATTTCAATTCATTTCTTTAGTATTCATTTTTGTGCCAACTTCCTCAATTGATTTGAATGTATTCTTTCTTGTTTAGGTCAGTTTTTCTTTATATAAGAGCATGTGAATCCTCCTGATCTTACATCTGAGTCTTAAGGTAATTCTCTTTTCTTTGAAAACCCTTCCTGTCTTTTGGAGGAAGTGAGTGAATAGGTGAGGGAGGTAAAGAGGAATAAACTTCCAAATGCAAAATAAATGAGCTGCAGAGAAAAAATGTACAGTGAAAGGAACATAGTTAATAATAATGTAATATTTTTGTATGGTGACAAATGGCAACTAGACTATTGTGATCATTTTGTAATGTATAGAGATATCAAATTACTATGTTTGTATACCATGAACTACCATGGTGTTGCACATCAATTATACATCAAGAACAAACAAGCAAACATACACACTAATAGAAAAAGAGATAAGATTTGTGTTTACCAGTGGTAGAGGGTGAGTAGAGGGGGAAATGGATGAAGGTAGCCAAAAGATACAAACTTCTGGTTATAAGATAAATAAGTTCTAGGGATGTAATGTACAATATGATAAATACAATTTACACTGTTGTGTGTTATCTATGAAAGTTGCTGAGAGAGTAAACTCTGAGTTCTCTTCACAAAGAAAACAACATTTTTTTCTTCTTTTATTTTTTAGCTATATGAGATTATGGATGTTCACTAAACTTATTATGGGCAAAACATTTTATGCTGTACATAAAACAAATAATTATGCTGTGCACTTTATACAGTGTGTGTGTGTGTGTGTATGTGTGCTCAGTTGCTCAGTAATGTCCGGATCTTTGATGCTCCATGGACTGTAACCTGCCAGGCTCCTCTGTCCGTGGAATTTCCCAGGCAAGAATACTGGAGTGGGTTGCCATTTCCTACTTGAGGGGGTCTACCTGTCCTAGGTATTGAGTCTATGTTTCCTAAGTCTCCTGCATTGGCAGGTAGATTCTTTACCACTGTGCCACCTGGGAAGCATATCAGTAAAACAGGAAGAAAAATAAATAAATAAATCCCTTCCCAGCTTTTGGCAACTTCATGCAGTTAGGTACTCAGCAGTATTTCTATTGAGAATTTTTGTAAATTAATTTCAAATAATGCATGGCCCCATGGATCTACCATGTAACCATATTGCTATGATTAATCAACACATATTTTATCAATTTGCTTTACTTCATGAACTTCTTTGAATCTATTTACTGAGAATAACAAAAAAGCTGTTCTAGAGAGTTCCTATGTATCCTATTGTTTTATATTCCTGTATATGTGATAAATATATATAGTTGAATGCTGATTATTCAATGATTCATATATTAAGACATTTTTATTTTCAGGGTTATTAAGGTGATTAAATATTTGAAGCAACACTACAAGCATAGACATTTCTTTCAATCATTATATATAGTTGAAGTATGGAATTGTCAAGATAAATATGAGATGATTAAATCATCTTTTCACTGAGGTTAAAATGTAGCTATGCTGGAGAGTTCACACTACCATACAGAAAGTCTAGATTTTAAAATATAGTAGTGGGATTTAGAGATTAAACTGCACAAAATCAGTAGTGCTGCCTGAACATGTAATGAATGCACTTAAACACATTTTGGAATTTTAAAAATGGATTTTGATTAGGACAAAAAATACCATATAATTTCATTCAATAAAACATCACTTAGCTAATTCTTAATCTAATTAAACACTGAAATTTAAAGATTCATTTCTCCCATATAGTACATTATTACCCATTTGCAAGAAGCAAATGATCTAGAAATATTTGATTTGAAAACTATGTGATAAAAACGTGAAATTTGTTTAAACCCTATGTCTGAGCCTCACTGATTATTATTCAAATGGGCATTTTTAATGTGTGTGTTAATCACATAATAGTTCTGAGTTAATCAGAGATTAGGATATCTAGTATAACACCTTTTAATTCTTTAGTTTTCAGAAGAGGGGAGAAAAATCCCATCCCACCATGTCACATAGAATACTTTGAGATGAACAGCTTCTAAATGAAGAGTAGAATGAGAGCTATGATACACTATTATCTAGGGAAATGTCCTAGCAAGGAAAATAGAAGTTGCAGAAACATCTGGGTTGGATTTTTGGCATAAGCAACAACATGTACTCATGAGAAGCAAAACTTCCCAAAGAAAACACGACTAAAGCTGTCTGCTTTTATTAATGTGCCTCACTGGTGAATCCCCAGTGGTGATGGATCACCCTCATTTAAGGAATGATGTGCTGGAAAAATGCATTATTTTCAAGAGTAACAGTGGATTAATGCAAGTGTGTACTGAAAAAAAAAATCAAAACTCTCTTATGATACATGCTGATTTTCGGGTGTTCCCATTTCGCACGGCTGTTTAAGCAAGCACTCTAAATGGAAATGCACTTGACATTTTTGCAACTGGATGTGATCAAACAACATTAGAATTTAGCTGATTTCTCAGAAAATGATTAAACCAATTTCTTTCTCATTTCCACTTCTTGCATGGAAGCAGGAGGAATAAAAAACATTAATAAAATAGATGCCCTAAATGAAACACTGCCTGGGAACAATATAAGGGGTTTGATATCTTTTTTCTTCTTCCTTCATCTATCACAATAGTCTTGTGCTGCGTACATCATCAGAGGAGAATTTCGATCACCTGTTTCCAGGCCTTGGTAGAGTTATTCACGATAAATGTTCCATAAGGTACCTTGAGACTGAGTTATGCTTTCCATTAATACTTATTTCACAAGGGCTTGTTAATACAGAAATATTCTTAAACATTCTGTAATAGATGATTTTGGCCTTCCAGTGCCAGGTAGTAGACAACCGAGCACTAAATTCTTCTGGGGAAGTAAGTGATAACACAATATGATATTATGTCTGCTGCACAAGATCACAGGCACAAGTACTTATTCTATTACCTGGTACCAGTTAGGGTAGCATATAAAGCAGACTGATGACAGCTAGTGGTAATGAACCCCCATTGCCAATGCAGGAGACATAAAGAAACTTGGGTTCCATCCCTGGGTCAGGAAGATCCCCTGGAGGAGGGATAGGCTACCTACTCCAGTATTCTTGCCTGGAGAATACCCTGGACAGAGGAGCCTGGTGGGCTACAGTGCACAGGGTTGAAAAGAGTCAGACACAACTGAAAAGACTTAGCATGCACACACACATGTGTTTGCACTTTTTTACCTACAGCAGGATTCTTTGAAATCCTTCTATTGAAAATAAAATGATGGATCAATGACTACTTTAGCTACTATGGTCTCATAGAAATTATCACAAACTTAGCAGCTTAAAATAACACATATTATTTCCTAATGGTTTCTGTGGTCAGGATTCAGGGCATGGATTTGCCAAAGTCTCTTCCTAGGGTCTCACAAGGCTGCAATCAAGGTGTCTACCAGGAATGGGGTTACCTCTGAGGCTGGACAGAGGAAGGATCTTCTTGTAAGTTCACATGGTTGCTGGCAAGATTCAGTTCTTTGCTGGCTGTTGGCTGGAGGTTTTCCTCAATTCCTATGCAGGCCTTTTCACAAGACAGTTTGTTTCATCAGAGCCAGCAAGAGACACAGCCAATAGTGAGAGTCTTCTAGAAGATTCTGCCCTATGGGAGGATAGATCACTTTTGCCATATACTGTTGGCTAAAGGCATGTCACAGTGGCTATCCACGTTCCAAGGGAGATGACTGCTTTAAATGCTATCCACATTCAAAGGGAGAATTTGTAGGCTTGAGAAATCCTAAGTGATTTCTCAACAACCTCAGATATGTGGATGATACCACTCTAATGGCAGAAAGTGAGGAGGAACTATAGAGCTTCTTGATGAGGGTGAAGGAGGAGAGTGAAAGAGCTGGCTTTAAATTAAATGTTAATCAAACAAACCTAAGATCATGATATCCAGCCCCATTACTTCATGCAAATAGAAGGGGAAAAGGTGGAAGTAGTGACAGATTTCCTCTTTTGGGGCTCTAAAATCACTGCAGATTGTGACTGCAGCCATGAAATCAGAAGATGATTGCTTCTTGGCAGGAAAGCTATGACAAACCTAGACAGTGTGTTGAAAAGCAGAGACATCACTCTGCTGACAAAGGTCCATATAGACAAGGCTATGGTCTTCTCAGTGGTCATGCACAGTTGTGAGAGCTGGACTGTAAAGAAGGCAGATGCCAAATAATTGATGCCTTTGAACTATGGTGCTGGAGAAGACTCTTGAGAGTCCCTTGAACAGCAAGGATATCAAAACAGTCCATCTTAAGGGAAATCAACCCTGAATACTCATTGGAAGGACTGATACTGAAGCTGAAGCTCCAATATTTTGGTCATTTGATGAAAAACAACCAACTCATTGGAAAGTCTCTGATGCTTGGAAAGATTGAAGGCAGAAGGAGAAGAGGGTATCAAAGGATGAGACAGCTGGATGGCATCACCAATGCAATGGAAATGAACCTGGGCAAACTTCTGGAGATGGTGAGAGACAGGAAGGCCTGGAGTGCTGTAGCTCATGGGGTTGCAAAGTGTTGGACACAACTGGACAACTGAACAAAAACAACATGTCTAAATAACTTTGTATTCCTGAAAAGTTTTGTACAAATATTTCTGTGATGGAGCATTCATAGGCTTGAGAAATCCTAAGTGATGTATTATTGAATCTGTCTAGAAATTAGAGAACATATATATTTTAAAATTGTTCCTCTGTCTTTGCCAGCTATGTAACATAGATTAATTTCATAATCCACTATGCTTCAGTTTTGTACATATGAAACAGAGAAATTATGGCTATCTTGTCTACCTCACAGACATATTCTTATAATTAAATGATATAAACAAAAAAAGTACTCTGAACAAATAAGTTGCCTATAACAACTTATTTGATATATGCACACATGACCTAAATTTCCTCAGGTATCACTAGTCTGAGATCCCAAACCTTAAGATAATAATGTCTTGACTGTTTTGACCCTGCATTTCATAAGTTCACTACAATTCCTCCTAAAATTTCTTCTTTGAGTTTTAATTTGAGCATCCAAGGGATGGGCTTCCCTGATAGCTCAGTTGGTAAGGAATCTACCTACAATGCCAGAGACATGGGTTCGATCCCTGGGTTGGGAAGATCCACTGGAGAAGGGATAGGCTACCCACTCCAGTATTTTGGCCTGGAGAATTCCATGGACTGTATAGTCCATGGAGTCACAAACAGTCAGACACAACTGAGCAACTTTCACATTCACTTCCAAGGGATGTCTCTCATGTTCTTGTAAACATTTTCAATGAGTTATCAAATGTCATCCACAGATTTTTTTACCCTTTCTCCTGGCATGGCCTCCCTGTGTAAGGCCCTAGGAACCTGCCAGGTCCATTGCCTTCTCTGGGTACAGTGCCCTTGAGCTTTAGAGGTGGCAGACCTGTGAGTTGGGAGCTTAAATAGAGCCAATGTAGTACACACTCCCTCCCTGTGAAGTGTAGAGTCAGTTGAAAGACAGATACAGGAGCTTGATAAATATAGTCTAAAATATCAGCTTAATCACCAGCAGAGGCTGATTAGAAAACACAGCTTGGGTTTGTGACTGTGCGTGGACTTCCTACTAACTCTTTTCTGATCTTGAAAAACTCCTTTTAGGAATACAGGGTATGCAGGCCATTTCATACCCTCTACCCCCCGAGAGCAGGGGCAGAGAGTGAGACCCAGGACATGAGCCACTAGCCAATGGACGATCATGGACACATGGAACAGAGGGCACCAGAGCCTCCTCATCTCACCAATCAAATCAGTCAATCCTCTTTTTGCAGAGAGGAGAAACTAAGAGAAGGACAGAGAATCTGGAGAAAGAAACCCACATAAACATGGGGGAAATGGAATAGTGTATCCCCTAACATCATACAGTGCTCTAAGATGAAGCTGGGAACTAACTGGTTTCTCATCTTGAAAGGTTGTTCTAAGATTGAGGGTATAAAGAAGGTACCACTTTAGTCCTTGTCTGAGAAAAGAGTAGGCCAGCCAACGTGTAGCTTTGCTGCTGCTGCTGCTGCTGCTAAGTTGCTTCAGTCATGTCCGACCCTGTGCGACCCCATAGATGGCAGCCCACCAGGCTCCCCCGTCCCTGGGATTCTCCAGGCAAGAACAATGGAGTGGGTTGCCATTTCCTTCTAGAGAGAAAACATTATTGGTATATTATGATGTTTGGGGCTTCCCTAGTGGCTCAGACAGTAGAGAATCTGCTTGCAGTGTGGGAGACCTGGGTTCAATCCCTGGGTCAGGAAGATTCCCTGGAGAAGGGCATGGCAACCCACTCCAGTATTCTTGCCTGGAGAATGCCATGGACAGAGGAGCCTGGCAGGCTACACTCCATGGGGTTGCAAAGAATCAGACATGACTTAGTAGTGATTGACACTTTCATTTTATGATGTTTACTCCCTGTGAAATGGACTAGAGCACTGGCTGGAATTTGACAAAAGTAAACCATCACAATACAACAACAGCATCAACTTCCTGCTAACATAGGTCTATTCTGTTGATTCAGTTTGCAAAGTCACATACCTTGGCTAGTTGAAAGCCAGTGATCACAGTTAACTGAAAACTTAAAAATAATAATACATGGCATGGTGCTGTTTATTGAGACTAATTTTCCTCTTTTATTATCTAAGTCATAAATGGCTTAATGTGCCTCCCAAAAAGCTTTGAAAAATCACAACAGTGCTAAAGAACAAGTACAAAAAAAGGCAGTGGTTTATAAGCTACTTCCAGAATTCCAGGTTTGATTCAGACAATGGAAATTAAATAATGTTAACCTGTTTTTAAAACAATATTAAAAGAGAAAATCAATTTCTCTCTGCTGTCATTAACTGTATACTGAATGCAAAACTGTTTTAAATCTGTTTGAGGAAGTCACACATAAAACCGGTACCAGGAACTCTTATGTGGTCTGTGTCTAATTGAGTTCTTAGCAAAGCAGAAGTTTTGGTTTTTATTTATGAGATATTCCACTTAGCTATATATCCATGGGGGCCATCTTAATGACTCTTTGCTCTGCCCTCCAAGGAAAAGAGATTTGTTAGTATCTCTTAGATTGAGTTATTTCCCTGGAAATTTTTAGTATCTCATAAATTTAGGCTTCTCTTCAAGTTTCCAATTTTGCCCAACAGCCTGAGCTTCAGCCAGGACTTGTCTATATTCCCATTCTCTTTTCCACTTGTCTTTGATAATAACTTGGAAACCTTATGGTGGAAATGAAACTGAAATTAGGATTTAGGAATAAAATGTGCCCACTTTTTCTATGTTTGTAGTTGTGGGAGAAGTCAGGTTCTGTCATTTGGATTAGATCACTTTATCTCTATATGTAAATAGATTGGTATTATCAGATGTTAAGAATTTGTCATAATTTGGCTTATTTTTTTCTTGTGATGTCCAGCCCATGTGTTTTGTTAGGTGGCCACACAATCACAATGGCTCCACTAAACTGAAAGGAAATCTGATTGAACATTTTGCTTTTGAGCAGGGTGATCTTGCATTTGAGATTTAAAATGCATTACATTGCAGATGTTGACCCAACCCTTGCTAATGCAGAGGAAAGTGCACCCCCATGACAGGAAAAGGAGCTAAAAATGTTTCCTGCTGTGCTTATAGCTCTGTCATCACTGTCCATTATTTTTTATAGATGAATTTATTGGCTGGTTTGCTCCACAACTCTTCTACTAAGCAGTTCTTACCTCAAAAACTACTCAGTCATCTACTTGTCCATCACCCATGATGAGTACTGTTGTGTCGCAACTAGATGGAAAATTGCTGAATAAAATGCCTCACTTTTAATATTGAACCAAAGCAAGACAATAAAGACTCTGTTTTTATCTTTCTTTAAAACTAACAGTGCTGATTCAAACCAGCCTCTACAACACATGCTGCAGCAGCTATGGATGTTTCTACTGGGAGTATAACTCTTTGGGTTGTAGTCCTAATTTGCACCTCTTCTCAAATGCTGGGAGCAGTCATGACTAGGGGAAGTTCATAAGGAATAAGATGTTTTGACTTGGCTTTCAGAGTTTTCACTTATTTCATGTTATCTAAAATCATACCTTGAAAACACTGACATGTTTTCTTGTCAGTGAAACATAAAGGACTGGTTTAAGGATCATTTTTATAAAATCACTCATGCTACTTCCTTTTTGGGTAAAGTTGGAGAAGATTCTTGAGAGTCCCTTGGACTTCAAGGAGATCCAACCAGTCCATCCGAAAGGAGATCAGTCCTGGGTGTTCATTGAAAGGACTGATACTGAAGCTGAAATTCCAGTACTTTGGCCACCTGATGCAAAAAGTTGACTCATTGGAAAAGGCCTTGATGCTGGGAAAGATTGAGGGCAGGAGGAGAAGGGGACAACAGAAGATGAGATGGTTGGATGGCATCACTGACTCGATGGACATGAGTTTGGGTGAACTCCGGAAGTTTGTGATGGACAAGGAGGCCTGGCATGTTGCAGTTCAAGGGGTCACAATAAGTCAGACATGACTGAGTGACTGAACTGAAATAAAACATTTAGAGAAAATTGCTGAGAAAGGTAGAAGTATATTACCAATAACATAAAAAAGTTGTTTTACTTGTAAAAAACTAAAAAACTCTCCCATTCTTATTTTTTTTAATTTTATTTTTATTTTTAAACTTTACAAATTGTATTAGTTTTGCCAAATACCAAAATGAATCTGCCACAGGTATACATGTGTTCCCCATCCTGAACCCTCCTCCCTCCTCCCTCCCCATACCATCCCTCTGGGTTGTCCCAGTGCACTAGCCCCAAGCACCCAGTATCGTGCATCGAACCTGGACTGGCAACTCGTTTCATACATGATATTATACATGTTTCAATGCCATTCTCCCAAATCTTCCCACCCTCTCCCTCTCCCACAGAGCCCATAAGACTGTTCTATACATCAGTGTCTCTTTTGCTGTCTCGTACACAGGGTTATTGTTACCATCTTTCTAAATTCCATATATATGCGTTAGTATCCCATTCTTATTTTTAATCCAGATTACAGACTAGAGAATTTGTATGTGTTATACACTCTTTTTGCAAACCTTATTTTCTGAAAAGGACTTATATGAAAACTGTGATTATTAGAGTTTTAGACTCTGTGATGACAGCCAGGATTTCCCTGTATACCCTCAGTAATTCTTACATTCACTTTTATCACTGCTTTCCTATTTCAGTGTTGTCCATAGAACTTTGCTGGATATGCTGGATGATATAATCAGAACATACCTCTGATTAGTCAAAGGCTCTGTCAAGTATTTTGTTTGTTCAAACTTGGGATATTTCTCTTTTTTTTTTTTTTTTTCAGAGGTTTACTCAGGCTTTTTTTTTTTTTTAATTTTATTTTATTTTTAAACTTTACATAATTGTATTAGTTTTGCCAAATATCAAAATGAATCCACCACAGGTATACATGTGTTCCCCATCCTGAACCCTCCTCCCTCCTCCCTCCCCATACCATCCCTCTGGGTGGTCCCAGTGCACTAGCCCCAAGCATCCAGTATCGTGCATCGAACCTGGACTGGCATCTCATTTCTTACATGATATTTTACATGTTTCAATGCCATTCTCCCAAATCTTCCCACCCTCTCCCTCTCCCACAGAGTCCATAAGACTGTTCTATACATCAGTGTCTCTTTTGCTGTCTCGTACACAGGGTTATTGTTACCCTCTTTCTAAATTCCATATATATGCATTAGTATACTGTATTGGTGTTTTTCCTTCTGGCTTACTTCACTCTGTATAATAGGCTCCAGTTTCATCCACCTCATTAGAACTGATTCAAATGTATTCTTTTTAATGGCTGAGTAATACTCCATTGTGTATATGTACCACAGCTTTCTTATCCATTCATCTGCTGATGGACATCTAGGTTGCTTCCATGTCCTGGCTATTATAAACAGTGCTGCAATGAACACTGGGGTACACGTGTCTCTTTCCCTTCTGGTTTCCTCAGTGTGTATGCCCAGCAGTGGGATTGCTGGGGATATTTCTTAGGTTCATAAAGGTTTGGCCAATGTGAATCTTATAACTGACCATAGCTTTTTTGTTGCCATTAGAAATCTAAAAGCCCATATCTAGAATGTGAGAAAGTCCTTATATGTATTTCAGTCAGTTCAGTTCAGTTCAGTCACTCAGTCACGTCCAATTCTTTGCAACCCCATGAATCACAGCACGCCAGGCCTCCCTGTCCATCACCAACTCCTCAAGTTTACCCAAACTCATATCCATCAAGTCGGTGATGCCATCCAGCCATCTCATCCTCTGTCATCCCCTTCTCCTCCTGCCCCCAATCCCTCCCAGCATCAGGGTCTTTTCCAATGAGTCAACTCTTCGCATGAGGTGGCCAAAGTATTGGAGTTTCAGCTTTAGCAAAACTCCTTCCAATAAACACCAGGACTGATCTCCTTTAGGATGGACTGGTTGGATCTCCTTGCAGTCCAAGGGACTCTCAAGAGTCTTCTCCAGCACCACAGTTCAAAAGCATCAATTCTTCGGCACTCAGCCTTCTTCACAGTCCAATTCTCACATCCATACATGACTACTGGAAAAACCATAGCCTTGACTAGACGGACCTTTGTTGGCAAAGTAATGTCTCTGCTTTTGAATATGCTATCTAGGTTGGTCATAACTTTCCTTCCAAAGAGTAAGTGTCTTTTAATTTCATGGCTGCAATCACCATCTGCAGTGATTTTGGAGCACAAAAAAATAAAAAGTTTGACACTGTTTCCACTGTTTCCCCATCTATTTTCCATGAAGTCATGAGACTAGATGCCATGATCTTCGTTTTCTGAATGTTGAGCTTTAAGCCAACTTTTTCACTCTCCCCTTTCACTTTCATTAACAGGCTTTTTAGTTCTTCTTCACTTTCTGCCATAAGGGTGATATCATCTGAATATCTGAGGTTATTGATATTTCTCCTGGCAATTTTGATTCCAGCTTGTGCTTCTTCCAGCCCAGCGTTTCTCATGATGTAGTCTGCACATGGGTTAAATAAGCAGAGTGACAATATACAGTCTTGATGTACTCCTTTTCCTATTTGGAACCAGTCTGTTGTTCCATGTCCAGTTCTAACTGTTGCTTCCTGACCTGCATATAGGTTTCTCAAGAGGCAAATCAGGTGGTCTGGTATTCCCATCTCTTTCAGAACTTTCCACAGTTTATTGTGATCCACACAGTCAAAGGCTTTGGCATAGTAAATAAAGCAGAAATAGATATTTTGCTGGAACTCTCTTGCTTTTTCCATGATCCAGTGGATGTTGACAATTTGATCTCTGGTTCCTCTGCCTTTTCTAAAACCAACTTGAACATCAGGAAGTTCACAGTTCACGTATTGCTGAAGCCTGGCTTGGAGAATTTTAAGCATTACTTTACTAGTGTGTGACATGAGTACAATTGTGCAGTAGTTTGAGCATTCTTTGGCATTGCCTTTCTTTGGGATTGGAATGAAAACTGACCTTTTCCAGTCCTGTGGCCACTGATGAGTTTTCCAAATTTGCTGGCATATTGAGTGCAGCACTTTCACAGCGTCATCTTTCAGGATTTGGAATAGCTCAACTGGAATTCCATCACCTCCACCAGGTTTGTTTGTAGTGATACTTTCTAAGGCCCACTTGACTTCACATTCCAGGATGTCTGGCTCTAGGTGACTGATCACACCATCATGATTATCTGGGTCATGAAGATCTTTTTTGTACAGTTTTTCTGTGTATTCTTGCCACCTCTTCTTAATATCTTCTGCTTGTGTTAGGTCCATACCATTTCTGTCCTTTATCGAGCCCATCTTTGCATGAAATGTTCCCTTGGTATCTCTAATTTTCTTGATGAGATCTCTAATCTTTCCCATTCTGTTGTTTTCCTCTATTTCTTTGCATTGATCGCTGAGGAAGGCTTTCTTATCTCTCCTTACTATTCTTGGAACTCTGCATCCAGATGCTTATATTTTTCCTTTTCTCCTCTGCTTTTTGCTTCTCTTCTTTTCTCAGCTATTTGTAAGGCCTCCTCAGACAGCCATTTTGCTTTTTTGCATTTCTTTTCCATGGGGATGGTCTTGATCCCTGTCTCCTGTACAATGTCACGATCCTCCATCCATAGTTCATCTGGCACTCTGTCTATCAGATCTAGTCCCTTAAATCTATTTCTTACTTTCACTGTATAATCATAAGGGATTTGATTTAGGTCATACTTGAATGGTCTAGTGTTTTTCTCCACTTTCTTCAATTTGAGTCTAAATTTGGCAATAAGGAGTTCATGATGTGAGCCACAGTCAGCTCCTGGTCTTATTTTTCCTGACTGTATAGAGTTTCTCCATCTTTGGCTGCAATCTGATTTCGGTGTTTATTTTGTGTGTGTGTTTGTCTTTGCCGCACTTTACAGTATGTATACAAATAGTCACACACTCATATACATACATTCACAGATGTACATGTATTGTCTAAGCTTTGCATACAAGAGATGAGTTTTAACTTTGAACTAGGTAATAAATAAATAATTAATTGGGCTTCCCTGGTGGCTTAGATGGTAAACAATCTGCCTGCAATGTGGGAGACTTGGATTCGATCCCTGGGTTGGAAAGATCATCTGAAGAGGGGCATAGAAACCCACTCCAGGATTCTTGCCTGGAGAATCCCCTGAACAGAGGAGCCTGGTGACTACAGTCAACAGGGTTGCAAGGAGCTGGACTGAGCAACTGAGCGACTAAGAACAGCCCCAAAAGCCTGTATCTAGCATATTAAAAAGTCCTTATGTTTTTAAATTCACCTTAATGTGACTTTATTTTGTGTGTGTGTGTCTTTTTCTTTGCTGCACTTTACAGTGTGTGTATGTACACTCACACACTCACATACATACATTCATGGATGCACATGCATTTTTTATGTTTTGCATACATGAAATGAGTTTTGAGTTTGAAATAGGCAATAAATAATGAATTAATAATGAACTAATTAAAGACTGTGAGGCAAACCAACAGTTCAAGTCAAATCACCTTTTTGTTTGGATGGTTTTTGTGCTACTGCCATTGTTTAAAACCTCCTGATAGATGGTGCTGGTGGTTTATTTTAGTATGCTAAAAATGGGTCAGATATTCATTTTTTTTCCCCAGATCTCATGGGCTTTGTTTTGTTCAATAGATTCTTTCAAAAAAGTGGGATCTTGCCCTTGGTTTCTAACGAAGCCTTTTGTTAAGTTCCGGCCCGGTAATCACAAACAATGTAGAAGGTAATGGTGCATGATAGACATAGTTTACTCTTCTAAGGATTTCAGTTCCACTTCAGTTTTTATATTCAGCAAATGAGAATGCCTTTAAAACCTCTTATCTATACATAAAAGTGAGTACGAAATAGGAAGGAACTGAAAAGAAGCTACAACTACAGAATTCATGATAGAAATACAGAGAACAAGATGGCATTGATTAATTAAAGAAACAGAAAATATGTTTTTTATATTTTTGTAGAAAAAACCCTTCCGATTATGATTTGCATTGTCTATGTTTAGCACAGATAATCGAAAGGATGTTTGACAGTAGTGGTATCCAAATCAGCCTGAGAGGAGGAGAGGCAGTTACTAGACTGTGCTGTGCCATTACCCTCCCCACTGCCCCCGCTGACTCCATTGCCACTGTGTCTGAAGCACCCCTTCCTCGTGCTCAAAGCACAGGCAGCTCTCTCCAGCTGGTCTGTCACCCTCCCTGACCTCATAGACCCAGGCTTACTACAGACACCCTGCGTGCTTCTGAGTCTCCTTAGTTTTCAGTCATACACAGAGTTGTATTGTGTTTGGATTTCAAAGTCCTAATTTAAATCCCTTCACTATTAGAAGTGGATTTTTTCTCCTTTTAACTGCAAGGGTAGTTAGAAAATAACTCAGTAAAGAGGATCTTAGCTAATTTAAGCTGCTTATAATTCTTCCCTATTAAAAAAAAAGAGAGAAATGAAGGAGAAAAGAGGCAGGGGCAAATGTACTTAGCCCATTATGTCCTCTGAGTTAAAATTTGAGGGTGAAATCTATCTATCCTCCAACACTCCACTGGAAGTGGTAGCCGCCCAGTTACTCAGTGAGGATACAGGAAGATTCTTCTTCTTTGCCTTAGTGTGTGCAGCACAGAGTGAGAATCCTATTATCTCTACTATTCCATTGAGACCCTGCACCCACCTTTTCATTATCTGGTTGAAGAATACCCTACGATAGCATAACAATTATTTTAAGCTGAAGACATTAGAGTTCCTGAAATCCCTTATTTACCTAAAAGTAGAGCCTCTAAAAACACAAAAAACTCAGTTGTCATGAATTCCCTCCAGGAAGCCACAGGACAGTTGATTCTTATCACCTGAGACAAACAATGAGACGTCATCAGCACACCTGAAAAAGGACACTGTCACAAAGTTATCATAAACTCCTGTCTGTTCTGCTAAGGACTCCTTTATCAAAAAGTCATTTGTTTTCCCATAAGTACCTTTCTTATGCAGCCACCCCCCTTCTAAGAAACTATTCTTTCCTATGAATTTTCTTCCCATTCCCTTCACTTATGTGTTTTAACCACCACTTTGAGTCACCATTTCTTGGTGAACATTCTTATGTACATACGTCATTAAAATCTGTCATTTTTCATGTTAACCTGTGTTCTGTCAATTTAATTTTATGCCCTCAAAAAAACTCATCCTAAGAGGATAGAGGAAAAGTTTTTCCTCAAAGACAGAGTTTTATGCTTATGCTTAACAACTTCAGCAAAAGTTCTCTCTGCTTTATTTTAAGGTGGTTTCCAGAGGTTAGTGTATTATAGAATTTCATCCATGTGTATTTCAAAAGATAAGATTATAACATGTAACTCATATGTATATGTAAATTTATTCCATGTAATTTTTGCATATGTCCATTCATATAAATCCATTATTTCTGAGATCCTCTTAAAACAAAAGGAATCATGGGAAAATGTTGTCTTTAGTAAAAATTATGAACTCTGGTAAATGAGGATTTCCTCAAATCCTTAAATCCAGTGATTTAAAAGACAATTACATTTTTATAATGTATTTAAAAACTAAATTCCAGTTCATATTACCAAATGATGTCTGATTTGGTACTTTCTTTCCCTTCCATTTTTTTGGTAGCTTGATGCCAAAGGAAAAGATAGAAATTTGGCCCTCTTTTTAATTCCTTTCTTAGCATCTGTTTGTTTTAGACCCTGGGTGGCTAATTTATGGATAGTGATAAAAAACACAACACCCATGCAACATCTAGCAAAGAACATACGAAAATAGATACATAAAAATCTGGACTTAAAGCAAAAGAAAGATTGACACTGCCCTATCTAAAGTATTCTTCATTCTGCAGTAAAATGCTCTATAGGAATCTTTCTTTCTTTTTAGCAAAATGTCTAGTCATATAATTCCCCTATATAAATAGTCTGCAGGATATTGCCAAGGCAATTTACATGGCATTCAAGCCTAATTATTTGTCTTCATCTATTTCTTTACAGTTCCATCATCACATTCTATTATTATTTGTTTTCTTTTCTGTACTCTTGATTAAATTAATATTACATAAAACAAGAACATTTTATGTCACTATACCCCAAAACTAACACCAATTATATCTGTATGCCAGCACCTAACTCTTACGTTTAGCACACAGCAGGTGCTCAATACATGTGTGCTGAATGAATTCCCATTTGGAATGCCTCCTCTGATCTTTCTGCCTGATTCACTTTTATACTGTCATTAATATTAAATTCAGAAAATTATCTTTGTTTGGCTAACCTGGTCTCAAAGGCTGAATTCAGTTCAGTTCAGTTCAAATCAGTTGCTCAGTCGTGTCCGACTCTTTCTTTGCGACCCCATGAATTGCAGCACACCAGGCCTCCCTGTCCATCACCAGCTCCTGGAGTTCATTCAAACTCACGTCCATTGAATCAGTGATGCCATCCAGCCATCTCATCCTCTGTCGTCCCCTTCTCCTCCTGCCCCCAATCCCTCCCAGCATCAGAGTCTTTTCCAGTGAGTCAACTCTTCGCATGAGGTGGCCAAAGTACTGGAGTTTCAGCTTTAGCATCATTCCTTCCAAAGAACACCCAGGACCGATCTCCTTTAGAATGGACTGGTTGGATCTCTTTGCACAGGCTGAATTAATCACACACTAATCTGTGTCCCCAAAGCACTCTGGTCATACCACCAGTATCTCATTGAAACATGGTATTTTATTTATTTCTATATATCCTTTTTGGTAAAAACCAGGTCTAACTCATTTTTATTGCTCAGAATCCTGCATTGTGTCTATCAAAAAAGACCCACTGAAAAGATGTCTGTGAAATGAATAAAGTAGCAGCTTCAATGGTGGGAAATATACAAGATTTCATTTCCCTGGGCTATGGATGGATCTGCATCCCCCTAAAATAATGTGTTGATGTCCTGAATCCCAGATCTCAAAATGTGACCCTATTGGGAAATAAGGTCATTGCAGATGTAACTAGTTAAAGTGAGATCATGCTGGAGGAGGGTAGGCTAGTGTCCTTACAAGAAGAGGAAAGACAGACACAGAAGGAAGAGGACCATAAAGACAGCTAAAGATTGGAGTTATGTTCCTATAACCTGAGGAGCACCGGGGGTTACCAGAGACAAGGAAGATCCTCCACTAGTGGTTCTGAAGGAAGCACGGTACTGTCACCATCTTGATTTCAGACCTCTAGTGTCCAGAACTGAGAGAGAATAAATGTATGCAGATTTAAGCCACCACACCTGGTGTGGTGCTTTGTTAGGACAATGCTAGGAAACCAAATATCTAATATGTTTAAATGGTCTTATCTACATTACTCACGATACATTCTCTGTCGTTTAGTCATGTCTGACTCTTTGTTACCCCCATGGATTGGAGCTCGCCAGGCTGCCCTTTCCATGGGATTTCCCAGGCAAGAATACTGGAGTGGGTTGCCATTTCCTTCTTCAGGGGATCTTCACAACCCAGGGATCGAACCCATGTCTCTCCCTTCTCCTGCACTGGCAGGTGGATTCTTTACCACTGTATGTTACTCAGGGTTATCTCTAAAATGGAATTAGCTTTAGGCAAGAAAATAAAAGCACTTTTAAAATTTATGGATTGCCTCAATTCTGTAAGATGTTAACAGTTTCCCAACATGGTATCCACCTGAAATGTGAGCTCTTTGAACTGAACAATCAAATGAATGAATGTGTATTTACAAGTTAATGGGTAATAGTAACATATGGAATGTGATGCCCTGTGGTTCCAAATGTCTCAAAATTGGGAGCAAACTGTCTTTAGAATCCTAAAAGAGTGATAACAAGTTTTTACTTAGAATCTATTGTGACGGGAAGATACAAATTGGAAGATAATAGATTCATCTATCCATTTATTCATTCATTTACTATCATCTATTCATCCATTCAGAGAAGCGATGGCACCCCACTCCAGTACTCTTGCCTGGAAAATCCAGTGGACGGAGGAGCCTGGTAGGCTGCAGTCCATGGGGTCGCTAAGAGTTGGACACGACTGAGTGACTTCACTTTCACTTCTCACTTTCATGCAGTGGAGAAGGAAATGGCAACCCACTCCAGTGTTCTTGCCTGGAGAATCTCAGGGATAGGGGCGCCTGGTGGGCTGCCGTCTATAGGGTCACACAGATTCAGACACGACTGAAGCGACTTAGCATTCATCCATTTACCCGTCATCTAGTCATTCATTTACTCATCATCTCCCATTTTGGGAATGCAGTGGTGGACAGTAAAATGAAGCTTCTTTCTTCTGGAGATTATATTTTATTGGGGAATAGTAGAAAAAAACAACATATTGGTCACATTGACTGATCCTATGAAAAAAAAAGGAGGTGGATAAGAAAATAGGGAATACTGAAGGGAGGTTACCCCTTTAGTTGGGGTTGTCAGATGGGTTTATTTGATTAGATAGCATTTGGATGGAATGAGGGAAAGAGCCATACATGTGGATCTATAGCGATATATATGTATATATCAACTCCAATATTTTGGCCACCTGATGCGAAGAGCCAACTCATTGGAAAAGACTCTGATGCTTGGAAAGATTGCAAGCAGGAGAAGGGGATGACAGAGGATGAAACGGTTGGTTAGCATCAAAAACTCAATGGATATGAGTTTGAGTAAATCAGGGAAATGGTAAAGGACAGGGAAGCCTCAGTTCAGTTCAGTCATGCAATTGTGTCCAACTCTTTGTGACCCCATGGACTGGAGCATGCCAGGCTTCCCTGTTTATCACCAACTCCCAGAGCTTATTCAAACTCATGTCCATTGAGTCAGTTATGCCATCCAACCATCTCATCTTCTGTTTTCTCCCTCTCCTCCCACCTTCAGTCTTTCTCAGCATCAGGGTATTTTCCAATGAGTCAGTTCTTCACATCAGGTAGCCAAAATACTGGAGTTTCAGCTTCAGCATCAGTTCTTCCAGTGAATATTCAGGACTCATTTCCTTTAAGATGGACTGGTTGGATCTCGTTGCAGTCCAAGGGACTCTCAGGAGTCTTCTCCAACATCACAGTTCAAAAGCATCAATTCTTTTGGTAGAGAAATCAGATTTCAATGGTAATTAAATGGCAGGTTAAGCACTGGTGACAGCACAGGGTTAGCATTCTTTCTGATATACAGGTTTTTTGGTGAAGGAGAGATCAGATGACGGCTGGAGGAGAATATTAAATCAAAGAAAATTTATTATGTTAAACTGAGGCATATTAAACTTTTTAAGAATTTATCTGAGCAGAAATCAATTTGAATAGAGCAGCATCCAATCTAGCAGATAGAAAGAAGCTCTGAAGAGCTGAAAAACTGGAAGACTTTTATAGGTAGAAGAGAACAGCAAGGAAGCTTAATATGAGGCAAAAAAAGCAGATTGGTTACTTCAAGATTGCTTTCCCTTCGGGGATGGCAGGTAATCAGGCAGATTACCTAACCAGTGCTGGTGTAAGATTCCATTTCTGGAAGAGCTGAAACTGTAATTAAGTCTGGTGACGTGTGTGAAAGTCACTTAGTCATGTCTGACTCTTTGCGACCCCATAGACTAGCCCGTCAGACTCCTCTGTCCATGGGATTCTCCAGGCAAGAATAATGGAGTGGGTAGCCAATCCCTTCTCCAAGGGATTTTCCCGATCCAGGGATCGAACCCTGGTCTTTTGAATCGCAGGCAGACTCTACTATCTGAGCCACCAGGGAAGCCTGTTTAGTGGCATGGGGCTCAGCATAAGGGACTCCATTTGGGTCTGGTGTCTTCTTTTTTTAACAATTATGTGTAGCAGATTTGTAGAATGCTAGTATGTTTCAGAAGAAAAGCAAGTCTTAAGCAAGTTTTTAGAGGCTTCATTTGAACATACAACAGATACATCTGGAATAAGCTATAGAGTGAGGCACTGGAGAGAGCAGATGTCCCCATTATTCTAAGGCTTAGATTTTGCCTGGTGAGTTTTCTGGAAGAATATTGCACTAGGTGTTAGAAGTCATTTTTGGGAGAGTGGTTTATGTAGCAGTTTAAGTAAATCAAGTCCAGGCTACCTGGAGTTGAAACCAGGAAGGGGCTAACTCATTAAAAACATGCCTTCATCCTCCCAAGAGCTGGGAAGTTAAAGTGAGGAAATGGTAATGTGGCACATAGTGAATATCCCATCAGCGCTGGTTCTCTTCTGAATAATCTGAAATATATATATATAAGAACGTGAGACCTCCAAATGTGTCAAAATTAGAGAGCTCATTATCAGCTCTAAGAAAACTTGTCTCCAATAGGACACTGCAGAAACTGGGCAGTAGTCTTAACAAAGGCGAGTCAGTCATTCAGAGTCTCTCTGTGCACCTTAATGAAGGAAGGGGCTTGAGGAAATCCATGGCACAGTGGCACCTGATTCACACAGCTCATCAAAAGTCCATGAAATTCTGCACTCCTGAGTTTTGTCGAATGGATTCTATAAATGCTAGACTCAGGAGAAAAAGAACTGCTAGAAATATATCTAGTGATCTCTGAGATAAACGCAGCCGACCAGCTCTCTGACTGATCTCACTCTTATTCCTATTTCAAGGCAAGTGCTTCTAAATATAGACCCATTCACATTCAACAAAGAATTCCTATGATCACGTATGGATTTTAAAATATGCTTTAAAATTTTTCACTTATCTTTATTTTTCATGCTTTCTTTTTTTACTTTGTACTTTTCCACAATGCTCTGAAGAATGAGCCTGTGTTGAAAGAGTCTAGATTTCAAATAATCCCTCTCTAGCGCCTTTCAGTCAGTATTACTTTTCTCTCTTAGGCTGTCCTCTCCCAGCCCTCTAGATGACTGACCTCCTTTCAGGCAGAGAGCCTTGGCGAGTGCACCTTTCAGGTCATCATTTGTTATTTCAAAGATTTTACAGAGGAATGATAAAGAAAATTATTACTTGAAGAACTTGGTTAGGCTCTGCATTTTTTTTTTTTTTTTGGCTTTCACAAATACCCATTGGTAAAATGAAGACTTCAAAGGGCCTTCATTAGGGCCTTAGAAAGAAACCGTGGGAAAGTTAATTACCTGGAGCCAAAAATCCTATTTTCCCTTTAACAACCCAGGGCTGCACTTTACAGGCAATCAAATGGAGTGATGTTTGGCAAACAGTCAGCCTTTCTTGAAATGCAGAGTGTAATTAGATGCTCTCCTGTCTGTCATTAAAGACAAATTGTTTGTAAATGGTTAACATTTGAGTACTGCACTGTGTCTTCAACCTTTATCATAATTATATTTCCTATATTGACTGAAATATCCTAAACAGAAATGGGAGCTTATTGCAAGGTTAATTGCTTGATAATAAATTACTGTTGCTCTTAAGAATACTTGCATTATTTATTTATTTTGCCTTCATTTTCTTTAGAGGTTTTGACACTTGCATTTCAAATATACTCAGAAGAAGTCTTCTGTGAAAAGAATCATCCATCCCCTGATAGTAGCTAATCTGGTTCCTAACTGGGGCTCTGAACCATTCAGAGAAAAAAACTCTCCACCCTGTCCAAAACCCACTGGCTTGAAAGAAACTCAGATGTCATTAGGGTTGTCAGTGCTCCCTGATGAGAGAGAAGGGTGAATAAAATACTTTTGACTTGCAGAGAATGCTGTGATTGTAATGTCATCAGCTTCTCCCATGCTTGACAGCAGTTTACCTCATTATATTGTATTTTAAGTATTCAAAGCACTTTTATAACCTGTTTATTCAACTACACTATTCTTATTCAATCACTAGGCCTCTTACATAAAACTAGGAAGTTTAGACAAAAGGATATAAGAGTCAGCTTCCTCAACTTCTGGTGATGCCAATTTAGACTCCTCTGCTGGAGAAGGCAATGGCAACCCACTCCAGTACTCTTGCCTGGAAAATCCCATGGATGGAGGAAACTGGTAGGCTGCAGTCCATGGGGTTGCTGATAGTCGGACACGACTGAGCTACTTCACTTTCACTTTCATACATTGGAGAAGGAAATGGCAACCCACTCCAGTGTTCTTGCCTGGAGAATCCCAGGGACGGGGGAGCCTGGTGGGCTGCCGTCTATGAGGTTGCACAGAGTCGGACACGACTGAAGCGACTTAGCAGCAGCAGCAGCAGCAGCTGGTTACAAAATTCAGAGTTGCTGTTTCTAAGTGGTTTGTTCTGCTGCTGAGTTGCTAAGTTGTGTCCAGCTCTTTGTGAACCCATGGAATGTAGCATGCCAGGCTCCCCTGTCCTCCACTATCTCCTGGAGTTTGCTCAGATTCCTGTCCATTGAGTCGGTGATGTTATCTAAGGATATCATTCTCTGCCACCCTCTTTGCCTTTTGCTTTCAATCTTTCCCAGTATCAGTCTTTTCCACTGAGTTGGCTCTTTGCATCAGGTGCAAACTATTGGAGCTCGAGCTTTTAGCACCAGTCCTTCCAATGATATTCAGAGTTGATTTCCTTTAGGATTGACTGGTTTGATCGCTTTGCTGTCAAAGGGGCTCTCAAGAGTCTTCCCCAGCACCACAATTTGAAAGCATCAATTCTTTGGTGCTCAACCTTCTTTATGGTCCAACTCTCACATCTGTACATGACTACTTGAAAAATCATAGCTTTGACCAGATAGACCTTTGTTGGCAAAGTGATGTCTCTGCTTTTTAATCTGCTATCTAGGTTTGTCATAGCTTTCCTTTCAAGGAACAAATGCCTTTTAATGTCATGGCTGCAGTCACCATCTGCAGTGATTTGGAGCCCAAGAAAATAAAATCTGTCACTGCTTTCACTTTATTCCTTTCTATTTGCCATGAAGTGATGGCACTAGATGTCATGATCTTACTTTTTTGAATGTTGATTTTCAAGACAGATTTTTCAGCCTCATCAAGAGGCTCTTTAGTTCCTCTTCAGTTTCTGCCATTAAAATGGTATCATCACATATCTGAGGTTATTGATGTTTCTCCTGGCAATCTTGATTCCACCCAGTGACTCATCCAGCCCAGCATTTCACATGACATATTCTGCATATAAGTTAAATAGACAGCAACAATAAACAGCCTTGTTGTACTTCTTTCCCAATTTGGGACCAGTCAGTTTTTCCATGTTCATTCTGTTGTATTTCTTGACCCACATACAGGTATCTCAGGAGACAGGTAAGGTGGTCTGGTAGTCCCATCTCATTAAGAATTTTCCACAATTTGTTGTGATCCACACAGTCAATGGTTTTAACATAATCAATGAAGCAGAAATAGATGTTTTTCTGGAATTCCCTTGCTTTCTCGAAGATCCAACACATGTTGCCAATTTGATCTCTGGTTCCTCTCCCTCTTCAAAACCCAGATTGTACGTCTGGAAGTTCTCAATTTACATAGTGCTGAAGCCTAGCTTGAATGATTTTGAGAATAACCTTATTAGCATGTGAAATGAGCCCAACTATACTGTAGTTTGAACATTCTTTTGTACTGCCCTTGTTTGAGATTGGAACAAAAACTGACCTTTTCCAGTCCTCTGGTCACTGCTGAGTCTTTCAAATTTGCTGACATATTGAGTGCAGCACTTTAACATCATTAACTTTTAGGATTTTAAATGGCTCAGCTGGAATTTTATCACATCCACTAGCTTTGTTTATAGTAATGCTTTCTAAGGCCCACCTGACTTCACATTCCAGGATATCTGGCTCTAGGTGAGTGACCACACCATCATGGTTATCCAGGTCATTAAGATCTTTTTCATATAATTCTTCTATGTATTTTTGGCATCTCTTCTTAATCTCTTCTGCTACTGTTAAGGCCATTTATTATGCCCATCCTTGCATTTATCATGCCCATCCTTGCATTCTTGATATATCCAGTTTTCTTGAAGAGGTCTCCAGTCTTTTGCATTCTTTTTTTTTTTTTTTCCCTATATTTCTTTGCATTGTTCATTGAAGAAGGCCTTCTTATCTCTCCTTGCTATTCTCAGGAACTCTACATTCAGTTGGCGACATCTTTCCCTTTCTCCTTTGCCTTTCATTTCTCTTCTTTCCTCAGCTATGTGTAAAGTCTCCTCAGACAACCACCTTGCCTTCTTACATTTCTTTTTCTTTGGGATGGTTTTGCCATCACCTTCTATACAGTGCTACGAACTTCAGTCCATAGATCTTGAGGCACACTGTCTACCAGATCTAATCCCTTGTATCTATTTGTCACCACTGTATAACAATAAAGGATTTGATTTAGGTGATAGCTGAATGACATAATGGTTTTCCCTGGTGTGCTGAGTGCAAAGTCACTTCAGTTGTGTCTGACTCTTGACAACCCTATGGACCATAACCCGCCAGGCTCCTCTGTGCATGGCATTCTCCAGGCAAGAATACTGGAGTGGGTTGCCATGCCCTTCTCTGGGGGATCTTCCCAAACCAGGGATGGAACCTGTGTCTCTTATGTCTCCTGCATTTCCAAGTGGGGTCTTTACTGCTGGTACCAATGGTTTTCCCTTTTTAAAATTTAAGCATAATTTTTGCAATAAGGAGTTCATGGTCTAAGCCACAGTCATCTCCAGGTCTTGTTTTTGCTGACTGTATAAAGTTTCTCCATCTCTGGCTGCAAAGAATACAATGAATCTCATTTTGGCATTGACATCTGGGTGGTATCCATGTGTAGTGTTATCTTTTGTGTTGGGAAAGGGTGTTTGCTATGACCAGCATGTTCTTTTGACAAAACTCTGTTAGACTTTGCCTTGCTTCAGTTGTATTCTAAGGCCAAACTTACCTGTTACTCCAGGTATCTCTTGTCTATTTTTGCATTCCAATCCCTTATGATGAAAGGGACATCTTTGTTTGGTGTTAGTTCTAGAAAGTCTTGTAGGTCTTCATAGAACTGGTTAACTTCAGCTTCTTCAGCATCAGCAGTTGGGGCATAGACTTGGATTACTGTGATGTTGAATGTTTTGCCTTGGAAACAAACTGAGATCATTCTGTCATTTTTGAGGTTACATCAAAGTACTACATTTCAAACTCTTTTCTTGACTATGCAGGCTACCCCATTTCTTCGAAGGAATTCTTGACAACAGTAGTAGATACAATGGTCATCTGAATTAAATTCATTCAGTCTGGTCCATTTTACTTCACTGATTCCTAAGATGTGGATGTTCACTCTTGCCATCTCCTGCTTGACCATACCTGATTTACCTTGATTCATGGACCTAACATTCCAGATTCCTATACAATGTTTTTCTTTGCAGCATCGGACTTTACTTTCACCACCAGGCACATCCACAACTGAGCATTGTTTCTACTTTGGCTCAGCTGTTTCATTCTATCTGGAGCTATTAGTATATAATTGCCCTCTTCTTTTTCCCAAAGACATATTGGACACCTTTTGACCTGAGGGGCTCATCTTCTGGTGTTATATCTTTGTGCCTTTTCATACTGTTCATGGGGTTATCACGATAAGACTACTGGAGTGGTTTGCCATTCTCTGCAACAGTGGACCAAGTTTTGTCAGAACTCTTCCATATGACCTGCTCATCTTGGGTGGCTTTGCATGGCATGCCTCATAGCTTCTTTGAGTTATGCAAGCCCCTTCACCACAACAAGGCTGTGACCCATGGAGGAATTCTAAGTGCTAATTATGATCATTAAAACTGAATGTTTTAAAATGCAGATGTCAAATCTATTTTAGGATATCAGTAGAACCAAATGTTCATTTCACTATTGTCTGTCCAGTAAAACCTCTATTTACTTATAAATGATAACAATAACTTGTGTATGTGTTCACTCAGTTATGTCCGACTCTTTGTGACCCCATGGACTGTAGCCCACCAGGCTCTTTCGACCAAGGACAGGCAAGAATACTGGAATGGTTTACCATTTCCTACTCCAGGGGATCTTCCCCACCCAGGGATTGAAACTGAATCTCTTGCATCTCCTGCATTGGTAGGTAGATTCTTTAACTAGTATGCCACCTGCTGCTGCTAAGTCACTTCAGTCATGTTCGACTCTGTGTGAACCGATAGATGGCAGCCCACCAGGATCCCCTGTCCCTGGGATTCTCCAGGCAAGATCACTGGAGTGGGTTGCCATTTCCTTCTCCAATGCATGAAAGGGAAAAGTGAAAGTGAAGTCACTCAGTCGTGTCCAACTCTTAGTGACCCCATGGACTGCAGACTACCAGGCTCCTCTGCCCATGGGATTTTCCAGGCAAGAGTACTGGAGTGGGCTGACACCACCATAAAACAATAATTTAGCCATTAGTTATTTAGAAGTTACTTTATGCTTAAGAGTATGCTATCTCCTTCAGTATATTTTTCATTTCATTTTCATAATAATCTGCTTCCCTTGTAGCTCAGTTGGTAAAGAATCTGCCTACAGTGCAGGAGACCCAGGTTCGATTCCTGGGTCAGGAAGATCCTCTGGAGAAGGAAATGGCAACCCACTCCAGTATTCTTACCTGGAGAATCCCATGGACAGAGGAGCCTGGCAGGCTACAGACCATGCGGTCGCAAAGAGTTGGACACGACTTGGTGACTAAACCACCACCACCACCTGTGAAATAGATTGTATTCTTTCCCTTTTATAAATGAACAAACTGAGTTTTGGAAACATTATATTCCCATAACTAGTAAATGACAGAGCCAGAAATCTGAGCAATATTACTGTTTTCAAAGCCATGTTCTTTCAAGTGACAATTTTCTAATAATCTGAGCATTATATGCTATTATTTTCTACCTTGTCAAAAACAACATTATAAATACTATAGAAATACATATTGAAGGCTCTTGACAGACTAAGTATAGGAAACTAAGTAAAAACTTTGTTCACAAGATGAATCTTAACTGCATCATCTATATTTAGTGTGTGTCCTGAACTTACAGTAAAAGTCTAGAGTGTGGTCTGCAAACTACAAACCCCTAGTTGATGACTGTTTTTGTAAAGAAAGTTTGATCAGAACATAGCCATCTCCATTCACTCTCATACTGTCTATGACTGCCTTTGTTATAAAACTATGAAGGGTCCTAGAATTTAGGATTGTGGCATAAGGATTATATAGAGCTGAAGACACTTGAGAATCAATGGATAAAGAAAGAGGCTTCCTCTGAACTCCCTTTATCTGCTTAAAAGCAGAGTCTCCCAAAAGAATTCAAATGTCATAAAATCCCTCTCTGTAGTTTTACAACCAAGGAAGATCGACTCCTATCACTAGAAAGAAGTCAGCAATGGGAATAAGAAATAACCAGAAATTGTCACAGAACTATCATATCTCCTATCTATTCACCTAAGGGCCCATTGATCTTTCCTAAAAGTCACTTGTTTTCCCACAAGTGCCCTCTCTCCTCCACCTCTTCGCCTATTGAGATGGTATGTAAATCCCCAATTCTGTCTCTCTCTCTCTCTGAGACATATTTTTTCTTTTTTTGTAAGCATGTGGGTAAGCTTATTTTCTCTCTTGCTCATTGGTCTTCTGCCAGTTTAAGTCACAGCGTCCATGTAATAAACCTAAGAGGGTTGAGGAGTCTCTCCTCCCTGATGACTGCAACGTCAAGTTGCAACAGAGACTCTATGGCCTACGTAAAATATTTTCTGTCTGGCATTTAAGAGTACATTTGCTGATCCTGGTGAGCCTGAATGATTATTCAGAAATGGAATAGAGAACTTCACAACATTTCAGCCAACTTCACAGTGAACCTGAAGTTTATGTGAAGGGGCACAGCCACATTATCTACTTACAAATAATCATATATCAAATAACCACAAATAATCATAATGAAGGAAATATACAAATTTGTTTGCTGCCATGTTGCTTGTGGGGTCACCAGCAATGAGAACCTAGGAAACTATTTCTTGTCCTAAAGGTTATTGTATAATTGTAAAAATTTTATCAACTGTGTCTAGTTTAAATTCCACTCAGATATATAGTGTGTGGTATGTATGTACCACAATAAATATTCAAATACAAATAATCCAAAAACTCACTGTTGTTTAATTTCTGTTTTAAAATTTTTATAGAGTTTCATTATCTAGTAATACAGCCATGCCTGCTTCCTCTTCTGTGAATTTTCTGTTCAAATTTTATTGATATTCTCATAAATATTTATAAACTCTAGATATACATGGGTATTTGCTTCTAATACTATATTGAATAAAAGTAGTGAAAGTCGGCATCTTTGTTTTGTTCCTAATCTTTGAGGAAATGCTTCCCACTATTTACCATTGAGTATGATGTTGGCTGTAGATCTGTCATGAAAGTGAAAGTTGCTCAGTCGTGTCCGACTCTTTGCAATCCCATGGACTGTAGCTTGTGTCCATGGAATTCTTCAGGCCAGAATATTGGAGTGGTTTTCTGTACCCTTCTTCAGGGGATCTTCCCAACACAGGGATGAAACCCAGGTCTCCCCCATTGCAGACAGATTCTTTAGTGTCTGAGCCATCAGGGAAGCCCAAGAATACTGGAGTGAGTAGCTGATCCCTTCTCCAGAGGATCTTCTCGACCCAGAAATTGAACCAGGATCTGCATTGCAGGTGGATTCTTTACCAGCTGAGCTACTGGGGAAACCCCAGATCTGTCATATATGGCTTTTATTCTGTTGAGGTATGTTCCCTCTATACACACTTTGTTGAGAACTTTTATTATAAATAAATATTGAATTTTGTCAAAAGCCTTTCTGCATCTTTTGAAAAGATCACATGATTTTTATTCTTCAGTTTGTTAATGTGGTATATATCACATTTATTGATTTGTGGATATTGAAACCGCCTTGCATTCATAAGTCCAGCTTGGTCATGGCGTATTATCCTTTTAATGCCTTTGTGAGTATGACTTGCTAATACTTTGCTTAGGATTGTGGATCTATGTGCATCACTGGTATTGGACTGAAATTTTCCTTCATTGTGCTGTCTTGTTCTGGTTTTGGTATCAGGGTTATGCTGGCCTCAGAGAATGAGTTTGGAAGCATTCTTTCCTCTTAAACTCCTTAGACTAGTTTGAGAAAAGTAGGTGTTAACTTGTCTTTAGCTATTTGGTAGTATTCACCTCTGAAGCCATCTGGTCCGGAACTTCTGTTTGTTGGGAGTCGTGCATTTTGTTTGTTTGTTTTTTAAATGCTGATTCAATGTCATTAGTAGTAATCAGTGTATTCATATTTTCTAATTCTTCATGATTCAGTCTTGGGAAATTGTTAATTTCTAGCAATTTATCCATTTCTTCTAAGGTTGTCCATTTTATCGACATGTGATGGTTTATGGTACTCTCCGTGGGCTTCCCAGGTAGTACAGTGGTAAAGAATCAATCTGCCAATGCAGGAGGTGCAAGAGATGTGGGTTTGATGCCTGGATCTGGAAGATCCCCTGGAGAAGGAAATGGCAACCCACTCCAGTACTCTTGCTTGGAAAATCCCATGGACAGAGGAGCCTGGTGGGCTACAGTTCATGGGGTTGCAAAGAGTCAGACACAACTGAGCGACTAGTGACTAAGCTCTCAGTGTAGTCTCTGATGATCCTTTGTATCTCTGTGGTGTGGGTTGTAACTTCTTTTTTTCATTTCTGATTTTTTTGACTTGGGCCCCCCTCTCTAGCTCTTGATGAGTCTGGCTAAAAGTGAATTGATTTTTTGTATCCTTTCAAAGAACCAGCTCTTAGTTTTATTGATCCTTTCTCTTGTTATTTAGTCTTTATTTCATTTATTTCCCCAGTGATCTTTAGTATTACTTTCCTTGTACTAACTTTGGGTTCTGTTTGTTCTTTTTTTAGTTCCTTTAGGCACAAAGGTTTGGTTAGGTTATTTGAAATTTTTGTTTCATAAGGTAGGCTTTATTGCTATAAACTTTACTCTTAGAACTGCTTTTGTTGCATCCCATACATTTTTGGTTATTGTGTTTCCATTTTCATTTACCTACAGGGTTTTTTTAAACTTATTTATTTGCTTTTGGCTGTAACAGGTCTCCATGACTGGGTGGACTTTCCTCTGGTTGCCGAGAGTGGGGTCTACTCTTCACTGTGGTGCTTGGACTTACCGTGGTATAGACAGGCTTTAGGTGCTTGGGGCTTCAGAATGTGCAGCTCCTGGGCTCCAGAACACAGGTTCAACAGTTGTGGAGCAACTAAGTTGCTCCAAGGCATGTGGGATCTTCCTGGACAAGGAATTGAATCTGTGTCTCATGCAGTGGCAAGCAGATTCTTTACCACTGAGCCGCCAGGGAATTCCTACCTCCAATTTTTTTTTTTTCTTCAGAGACCCATTTGTTGTTCACCAACATTCTGTTTAGCTTATACCTGTGTGTGTTTTCATACTCCGCATCTCTCGTGGATCCTTCTTTATGTCTTTAGCTGTGGAAAACCTTTTTTGCTAGCCTTCAGGTTGTTCTCATAGATAGTTGTTTTGTAAATAGATGCAAATCTGGTGTGTCCATTGGAGAAAATGAGTTTAGGGTCTTTCTACTCTGCTATTTTTCCCATCTCTTGTTCACTGATTTTTTTTTTTCCAGAAATATATTAAGTAATTTGGATAACTAGGTAAGCATTAAATCATATCAGAGATCCCAATTTTCCAAATCTTTCTGTTAGCATAACAATGATCATGAAATGTTGCCCTATTGAGGAATGCTCAAGGTGTCTCCTGCCCTTTCTTTGGCCTGTTTAATTTTTGGTGTGTGTTTCCCAGGTTGTGCTAGTGGTAAAGAATCCACCTGCCATGGTATGAGACTCTAGAGACATGGATTTAATCCCTGGGTTGGGAAGATCCCGTGGAGTAGGAAATGGCACCCCACTCCAGTATTCTTGCCTGGAAAACTCCATGGTCAGAGGAGCCTGGTGAGCTACAGTCCATGCGGCCTCAAAGAGTCAGACACGATTGAGCAGCTGAGCACACACACATATTTTTGGTGTTCTGCTGACAGTTTATATTGGACACTTCCAATGGTGATAACAAAATTGCAGGTGATGTGCATTACTTCAGTGATTTTTGCTCTCATGAAAGTGAATTTAGCAGGAAGCTTATATAAAACTGGTAGTAAAAATATGTACTTCAGCACCACTCACAGCCTGATCATCATGACTAGTACCAGATGTTTATTAGTGGGAACCAAGAGCTTAATTTTAGAAATAAGAATTGGAGATACTCAAATGTGAGGATATTAATTTTTTTACTGGGGTGTACCAAGAATCCTGATATATGTGTCCAATAAATGTGTGTTGAATGAATGGAAACTGGTGATATACTCCATAGAGTTTATTAAATCATTGATATAGAAGGTGAATTGCAGGTTTATCCTCTCTACTCCCACTTATAGTCCTGGACTTATGTCTCTTGATCTTTATTCTCCTTTCTAAGACAATACATACTAAGTATAATCCCTCTTCCACATGTAGTCTTTCATATAGTTTATGACAGTTTTAATTTCCTATGGAAGATACTCCTGATTTTTTAATATGTAAATTCTATGTGAATAGTATTAAATTTATTAAAGGTGAGAGCCAAAATGTTTGATACATAGTAGATACTGAATATTTGAAGAATAAATTTTATATACATATAGTATTTCCAAACGCTATATCTTATATTTCTAATACTATATTTTAAAATCTCTAATTAATTTTTTCCCTGTATGATAGCATTCCTCTTCAAGAACAGTGTACAATTTAAGGAATTGTTATTTTGATGAATGCACTTAAGTCAATGCAGACTAAGACATATTAGCCCTTCAATGAACATGATATTTTTAGATTAATTGTACCTCCCTATTCACAAGGTACAAAATAGAATGTTAAAAAGATATAAAACTATTATTTTTGCCATATTTATACATCTGATATCTTAAGGCCAAGTGCACATTTGAATGTCTTCAAACTTCTTGAATTTTCTGGGGGAAAAAAAAGATAAAACCAAATGTGTGTGATGTTTTGACTGCTGATACACATCAAATCTTAAAATGCCATAAGAAACATTTACTTTTGTCCATATCCCCTTTTTGATTTGTGCATTTTAATTTCTAAGAGTTTCTGAGTGTTTTTAAACATAAAACTAATTAATCAATGTCATATGTCTTTTATTGCACCTGGGATCTGTTAGAAATTGAAAGTATTTGTATATAATTTAATATAATATATAATTATATATAATATATGTTATATTATATAAACAATGTTTTAAAAAATATATCACAATGCTTTCTCCCAAAAAGCAGGGTTTAAAAGTGTTTGAAAATTGAGTTAAAAAAAAGTTCCTTTGACAGATTCATTCCAGACAAATAAACAGTCTACTTTTTTAACTATTGTGATCCATGTCCCAGTACTGGGCATCTGTTGTGTTGATGTTTTCTATATTTTCTATACTTTCAAACCGGCCTTAGATTCTGCAGGCCTTGTCAGTGCGTAGTCTGCAGAAGACTGGGATATAACCCATGGATAAGCACACATGAAAGAGCATGGGAAAAGTCTAATCAATCATTCTTATTGCGTAGTCATCCTTCCCGAATACATATAAAATGATGCAAAATGATGCATCACTTTTTTTCCTAAGAATAAAGAGATAATAAAAGAAAACTAATAATAGGAAGCATCTAATTTTTAAAATTTAATTTAATTTTCCCTTTTTGCAGTTTTAGAGTAGATAGCTAGATAAATCACAGAGGAGTGGATAAGCATCATAAGAGGAAGTGTAAATAAAATGGATGGTTCTGAATTTAAAGAATGTTCCTAAGGCAGTAGATTCTAATGAAGGAAAGTTCATTCTGACTTCTGAGTTTACCACAAAACTAACATTCAAAATTTCCTCTACCATTCTATAGTGTGTTAGTCACTCAGTCATGTCCGACTCTTTGCTACTGCATGGACTGTAGCCCGCCAGGATCCTCTGTCCATGGAATTCTCCATGCAAGAATACTGGAATGTGTTATTTCCTTCTTCAGGGCATCTTCCCAACCCAGGAATCAAACCCAGGTCTCCCGCATTGCAGGCAGATTCTTTGCTGTCTGAACCACTAGGGAAGCCTCTACTGTCCTATAGGTAGCTACGATTATCTCAGATTTACAGTCAGAATAACCACATCATTTCTTCTTGAAGTCAGAACATATTAAGGCAAACATTGCCAGCTTGTATTGGTGTTTAGAGATGGAACTAGAAACAACGGGAAATAACTTGAATTAGAGCTCCCTGGTGGCTCAGCAGTAAAGAATCTGCCTGCAATGCAGGAGACACAGGAGATGCAGGTTCAGTTCCTGGGTTAGGAAGATCCCCTGAAGAAGGAAATGGCAACACATTCCAGTATTCTTGCCTGGGAAATCCCACGGACAGAGGAGCCTGATGGGCTACAGTCCATAGGGTCACAAAGAGTAAGACATGACTTAACAACTAAACAACAACAAATGCATAGGTTACTTGAAATTTCGTGGTTTTGGAGAATGTAGATTTGGTTCCATGCTAATTATATTTAAGATTTTAGGTCATTTGAACAAAAGACATGGATTATGATTTAGTATACAATATCCTTTATCTCAGATTCCTGTTTTGCTTTATGGCAGATATAAATAAACACAGAAATAACATATAAAGGATCCCGATGATGAATGCCTTCCACATGAAAGTTTTTTTTTTTTTTTTTAATAATGAATGAAAATCATTCCACCTTGTTAAGGAGGTATAGAAATAGCAAACTTCACTGTGCACCAAGGGGAGAGATTTAACTCTGTCTTTGTAAATCCCAGGATGTTTCTATGTCTACATATTTATCAATATGTAATTATAACCTTGAAACTCATCAGTCATGTACTGTAGTGGGATATGACCTGAAATTCTAACCAGCAGATTCCTCTCTTCTCTTCTTGAACATGGTGCATAAATAATCCTACAGAAGTGTCTCTTAATGTTAATTACATCAGAATTCCTTGTAAAGCATATTATATGCCTCTGAAAGAAAGGGGGGTAAAAAAAAACCTCTTAGATGGATTGCTTTTTCTCTAAACTTTGCCTCTTTTTTAAGCTAAAAAAATCTATTGGGAAGAATAAACTCATAAAATATTACTTATAACTTGAATGAGAAAATGGCTGTTCTTCAACTGAAATATTTTTTAAAGGATTGTAGAATTCTTAAAACAGCTACAAGAGAAAAATTATTAGAAGATTAATCTTTCATATAATAACTGTCCAACTTGGTCTAAATGCAGTAGTAGCAGAACTAGAATTCTGCATAAACAGTGTGAGAAATATTCAACATTTGAAGGACAATGACAGGGTAACTTGGCTAAAAATCTCTTATGCCCTATTGTCCTTCCTTACCTCTATTTTGTTCCCTTAAGGTATTACTTTGAAGTCTTATCCACAATATGTCTATGATAAAAGATTGGTCTTTCTCTTTACCCGTGTCTCCCAAGCTCTTCTCTTCTGTGCTTACTATCTTTTTTAGATTACTAATAAAAGAATTTTAAGTGCAAGTCTTCAGCGAATTCCTGGTGACATCATTATAAACAGTATTTTAAAGGTTATTTCAAGACCTTAGTTAAATGTTATTAAGCCTTTAGGGAAAGTGTCAAGTATATTCAGTGATACAAAGTTAGAATCTTTTAAGAATGATTCAATAACCTAAGACAAATAGAAATAACTTCCTGGGGAGAGAGAAGACATTTGGGTCACATCTATAATGGGGATATTGGGAGTTGAGGTCAGAGAAGAATTAGATGTTTTAAAGCGGGCAAGAGCTTTAGAGTTGTGCCTTTCTCTCTCCACCACTTAAGCATGGGGGGATAATTACCTGCATTTGCACTATTCTGGGAAAGAAAAACCAAAGACACCATAGTAAAACCAATCAGAGGTTGCAGGGTAACATCAGTATAGACAGGGGTCCAGCTGCGATGGAGAGCTCATAGTATCTAGAGCTAATAAGGCGGAGTAGCTCCCAAGAATTTTCTTCTCACCACTCTTTGTCTTTAAGTGATATTACCTGAAAGAAGCTATTCAGGGCAAAGAATGAAGCCAAGGATCAAATAAGATATACCAGGAAAATATTGATTGAAAGAAAAGCTGTGATACTGATTTTAAACTTAGCCAAAATATAATATACAAGTTTGGAGATCCTAGCTAAAATATAAATGGACTAAAAAATATTTCTTCTTTTCAGATGACATGATTATCTACATAGAAAGTCCAACAGAATCAATAAGTTGTTAAAGCGAAAAGTAGCTTGCTAATTACAAAATATCTTACAAATATCATCATCATTTTTCAGATCTAGTAGTAAGCAGCTAGAAACTATAAGAGAACACAGAAATTGGCCCATATAAGCTTCTGCGTGTATGCTAAGTCGCTTCAGTCGTGTCTGACTCTTTGCGACCCCATGGACTGTAGCCCCCCAGGCTCCTCTGTCCATGGGATTTTCCTGGCAAGAATACTGGAGGGGATTGCCATTTCCTCCACCTCCCTGCCAGGGGATCTTCCTGATCCAGAGATTGAACCTGCACCTCCTGCAGCTCCTGTACTGCAGGCATATTCTTTACCACTGAGCCACTGGGGGAAGCCCCATGTAAACTTAGTAGCTTAGACATTTGATCTCTTGTTCTTGTTATGACTATTAAGAGAGAACAAATACGTTATTTACTGAACACTTACTGATAAACAAATACAGTAAAGCACCATCCCTGATGATTAGCAGAGAAAATTGTCGAAAAGACAAAATATCAGCTTTGCTAGGAAGATGGTGAATGATAGCTACCAAAGAGGGTAAGTCTGTATGTTTATACCTACTACAATAACAAAGTACATTTGTCTTAACAGTATTGCTTTTGAGACTAAGTTGACTGAAGATGCACAAAATAATATTATATGTATTTGCCTCTTGAGAATATTAGTAACTGTTTCTTTTAATATGTTCCCAATTATCCAACATAAATTAAAAATTCATTGTATAATCTTACAGCTAGTAGTGCACACAGATCTTTTAGATAGGAATATAAAATAGAAAATATGGTTCCTGATTATGAGGCTGTTAGAAGCTGCTGCTGCTGCTGCTGCTAAATCGCTTCAGTCGTGTCGACTCTGTGCGACCCCATAGACGGCCTCCCACCAGGCTCCCCTGTCCCTGGGATTCTCCAGGCAAGAATGCTGCAGTGGGTTGCCATTGCCTTCTCCAGTGCATAAGGAAATAAAACATAGGCACATGAAACAACATGAAAGCAATTACGAAACAACTATCAACCTGTGCAGTAAAACCTCTGTAATGAGAGCCAACTAGAAATAAGCTAATTTGAACTCGTTAAATATATACATTCGTCTTCCAAGTATATAAAATAGCTCATACTAGGCTAAATAATGTCCTTAAATTAATATGTGCTAAATAATTATGCATAAATAATTTATGTGGACAATTTTGGGCTACCAATGGTTTAAGAGAATTCCTTCGGGACTTCCCCGGTGGTCCAACAGTTAAGATTCTGAGCTTCCACTGCAGGGGGCACGGGTTCCATCCCTGGTCAGGGAACTAAGATTCCATTCACTGCATGGTGTGGCGAAAATAGTAACAGTTATAAAAATTCCTTAGTATTTACAGAATTACCTTAATGTTCATGAACCAGTATGACCTGGCTCCAGCACACCACAATCCGTATTTTAAAAGTATAACCTCTTTCATTATCTCTCTGCTACTACTTCCCTTCCCATTCTGACTATTGGAGAAAGATGTGGAGATGTTTTCTCTATAATCAACTTGTCTCAAAATGTCTTGTTTCTCATGTATTTTGTTAGAAAAATATCTACAAACGTCATCTGAAATACTTGAATCCTAGGTCTATGAAACCATACCCTTTAACCACTGTATGATTTTAAACAAACTTTGTAACAAGATATATGTACAAATATTATATTTGTTAATAATAAGCTATTTTGCATTTCATTGAGACTATTTTCTTCAGAGAGTATCCTCATCCTAGAGAGGGCTTTATCTTCTCAAGATCCTCCAGCCAAATTCATTTTTCCCATTTTTTTTTCATGTTGCTGCTGCTGCTGCTGCTAAGTCACTTCAGTCGTGTCCAACTCTGTGCAACCCCATAGATGGCAGCCCACCAGGCTCCCCTGTCCCTGGGATTCTCCAGGCAAGAACACTGGAGTGGGTTGCCTTTCCTTTTTCAATGCATGAAAGTGAAAAGTGAAAGTGAAGTTGCTCAGTCATGTCTGACTCCCAGCGACGCCATGGTTCAGCATTTACTTGTAAAACATCTTGGACTTGGTTGATCTGAGATGCTACCATGTGGATTTTTTGTGATAGGAATATTAGAGAGTTAAGCTGGGTACTCTTCTTTTCGACAGATTTTCTGTTGATTTTTTTCACCAGACTTTGGAAAATTTGCTGTTCCCTGGAGCCCTTTGCCATAATAATGTTAGTGCCACAGATAGGCAGTGGCAGTGGTTTTGAGCTTGGGGAGTCTTGGAAGCTGGGGGGAAAAAGACAATTTGCCCAAAGCTTCAGCTATCTGCTCCCCTTTATACATGAAGAGGTAAGGTTGAAGCCCAGATTATTTTAGTTTCCAGGAAAGACTTCGGGGATTAAATTGCAAATGCAGTTTCACATCAAATCTTTTATTAACATTAAAGTCATTGACATTTAGTCTCCATAAATCTCAGTAGGTGGCTTAGGGAGAAAATAAGAATATGATGTACAGTAATATAAGGTGGGCAGGGGTAAGGGGAGGGTTTGGAGAGAGAAAAAGGAGGAAGGAAAATATTTTGCAAATGTATTGAAATGCATTTATATAAAAAATACTCATTTTAACTACATGGTTTCAGTAAGGAAAGGAAAAATAACTCATTTATATCCAGGGCCATGAATAAGTGCATGTAACATATATTGAAATCTCAAATAATGACAGATATAATAACTGATTCAAGTAAATTGAATCAGTTCCCTGGAGGAAATTTCTTCGTTTGATACATTATAGTATAAAATAAGTAAAGGTAATGATGGAAAGTTATGATCTTACTACACAAGGTTGTTAGAGTATATGAGAAGATGTTTGACACTCTTAGACCTTTAAAAGAATGATCTGACAGAATGAAATAGGTAATGATGAGATGGTGCTTTCAACTGAAATTGAGCAGTGATTTATTGCTAATGTAAATATGAAAATTATTCTATAGGTCCTATGGTGATCACAGTTATTAATAAACTGCATGTCCTTAACCATTAAGAGCATATAATTTAGCAGAGGAAATAAATATCATATATAATTAAATTTAAAATGTGGCACACCATAATAAGATCCTTATACAGTGATGCAAATAGGCCATAAGAATTAGGGAAGAAAGAACTTAATTCTGAGTGGAGGGTACCTGGAAAAATTTTGGTAAACATATACAGCTTTGAAGCAGAATATTAAAAGACACCTAGAAGTTATATCGGAGAAGGTAATTGCAACCCACTCCAGTATCCTTGCCTGCAGAATCCCATGGACAGAGGAGCGTGGTGGGCTACAGTATCTGGGGAGTGAGGACATTCAAAACACAGACCTTTGCTTTTTACCATTTATTTATTAATCAAATTTCATGGAGTGTTCTGTTATACGTCAGGTCTTATGTCAAATGCTGGGAGGAAGGAAGAATAAGGTGTGGTCTCTACCCTCAAAGAAATAATTGTGTGGTTCATTTTATGAAAGCAATTTATCTTTTTTTCTTTTTCTTCTTGTAGTATAAATATATCAATGCAGACTTTTAAAAAATTGTGTTTAACCAGTCAGTTATAAGTTATAACTTATAAGTTATAAGGGGAGAAGATAAGATAGAGAGAAAAGACATTAAAATTAATAAATCAGAGCAGGTAACAAATAAATATGATAAAAAGGGAAAAGCCAACTTAGTTCTTGATCTTTAGCACCAGTGCTATGATGGACTTAGCATACTAACATTTTTTTTTAACATTACTCCTTTCTCTGTAGCAAAATTGTTTTCAGTAATAATTATGTAGCATTTAATAATTATTTTTATTTGTCCTTTATTAATGAAAATAATAATTTAAGAAGAGAATTGCTTTCAGTTTTAAAGCTATTAAAATTTATTAACATATTTCATGTGTGAGCTAAAATTGTACTTAACCAATTGCAGCTTCCTATAGCTACTGCAACTAATTATGACAAACTTAACAACAATACAAATTCACTGTCCTATAATTCTGGAGGTCAGACGTTTTATCCTAAATGGGTTTCATGGGACTAAAATCAAGCTACTGGCAGAGCTGTGTCCCTTCTGGAGGCTGTAGGTAAGACTTTCTTTACCTTTTCCCATTACACTGAGCCCACTCCATCTCAAGGTCCTTATTCAATCACATCTGCTAAGTTCTTTTAGCTGAGTTAAGGTAACGTATTCATGGATTCAAGGATTCTGATAAGGACATCTTAGGGAAAGGGTCATTATTTTGCCTACTACTCAAATGAAAAATTATTATGACTTAGGGTTTGCTCTTTCTTTCATGGCTTTTTATCTTAAACACAAATACACCTCCAAATGCTGACACTGAAGCCGTGCCAAACCTGCCCGACTTTCTCAAAGCCACCCCCCACCTCAGCCATGTCTCCTTCCTCTTATTTGTAATAAAGTGTCAGCCTCCTAGGCCTTCCCAGAGTTCCAAAGAGGAAATTTAATCAGAGAAATGCAGAATCAAGAGAAAACAGTCAAGCAAGACAAAATAATGATTAAAAAATAAAACAAAGTCAAGGACTTTTAGTTCCTCCTTCAAGAATATATCCTTGAGGTTTTTTGCAGATACGAAAACCCCTATCAGGTGGAAGAAATTAATTGCTGACCACTAGAATGTGGTAGAAGGAAAGTTATGACCAACCTAGACAGCATATTAAAAAGCAGAGACATTACTTTGCCAACAAAGGTTTGTCTAGTCAAGGCTATGTTTTTCCAGCGGTCATGTATGGATGTGAAGGTTGGACTATAAAGAAAGCTGAGCACCGAAGAATTGATGCTTTTGAACTGTGATGTTGGAGAAGCCTCTTGAGAGTCCCTTGGACTGTGAGGAGATCCAACCAGTCCATCCTAAAGGAGATCAGTCCTGGGTGTTCATTGGAAGGACTGATGTTGAAGCTGAAACTCCAATACTTTGGCCACCTGATGCGAAGAGCTGACTCATTGGAAAAGACCCTGATGCTGGGAAAGATTGAGGGCAGGAGGAGAAGGGGACAGTAGAGGATGAGATGGCTGGATGGCATCACTGACTTGATGCACATGAGTTTGAGTGAACTCTGGGAGTTGGTGATGGACAGGGAGGCCTGGTGTGCTGCGGTTCATGGGGTCACAAAGAGTTGGACACAACTGAGTGACTGAATTGTACTAAAGATGTAGACCCCAGACCAGTTGGAACCAGAAGGTTGATGATGTTGACTCCCAAAATACCACCCCGTTACCTTACTGTCAATCATTCAGAGAGTGGTACACAAGCAGAGCACAACTTGGTGATCCTCTCTCTCACTGTCTTTAAAAATTCTTTTCGGAAAGCCAATAAACACTGTAGTTTCCTTTTCCACAAACCTGTGTCAGTAGATTGGCTTTACTGTTCACTGGGTGAGCAGACCCAAGTTTATTTCAGGAGCATCATGCATGGATTGACAGAATTGAAGGAACTCAAACACTGGATTTTTTTTGTTTGTTTGTTTTTACAATGACTGTGCTCTACTGCAGTACCCCTAGATGAGGAACTGGTCCATGGCCTGTTAGGGACCGGGCTGCACAGCAGGAAGTGAGTGGCAGGCTAGTGAGTGAGGCCTCATCTGTATTTACAGCTTCTCTCTACTACTCACATTATGGTGAGTCATATAATTATTTCATTTATATATCAAAATGTAATAATAAAAGAAATAAAGTACACAATAAATGTAACACACTTAAATCATCCTGAAACACAGCCCCTACCCCTCCAGTCCATGGAAAAACTGCCTTCCATGAAACCAATCCCTGGCGTTAAAAAAGCTAGGGACTGTTGCTCTGTTGGTTTATTTCTGTCAAAACAGGTAAACACAAAAATATGTTCATTTCTAATATAATTTATTAAACAGAATTTGTCAAGGCAATTAGATAAACGAACTGTACCGAAAGTGGAAAAATTTTTGAATTCCTATGAATTTATTGAAATGTATTTGTATAGTTGAGCCTACATGTGTCAGGGCCAGTTGTATAACTTGAATTTGCCTGAAATAACTTTAATGAAGAAAATGATATTTATTAAAGGATAAGCCATGAAAATGTGCTAATGTTAAACTCACTTGTACAATAGTGAAATTCAACAGGAACTGTAGCACTTGTTCAAAATTTAGACCATCGAAAGATCCTTTTCACAGAGAGGCAATTTACCGCTAACATTGTTTAGGATCATGATGACAGCAGGCAGATCAATGGACCTCCTTTCGCCATCTCTACATAGGAGGCACTATTCCTGCTGTTCCACTTTTGGTTTGCCACTGAATCAATAATATTCTTTCTAGGTGTATTTTTTTTTTTAATGTCTGCTTATCAGAATCTAATCTGGCTATTTTAGGTACAGTAAGTGATGCTATAAAGAGACATATATAGGCCTAAAAATCAATATAAAGATTCTCAATATTGTGACTTCATTAAATTAACAATTGTTAAGTAAAGCCCTGGGTATCTGATGATATCTGAACGGGCTTCCCTGGTTCCTCAGTTGGTAAGGAATCCACCTGCAATGCAGGAGACTGTGATTTGATTCCTGGGTCAGGAAGATGCCCTAGAGAAGGGATAGGCTACCTACTCCAATATTCTTGGGCTTCCCTTGTGGTTCATCTGGTAAAGGATCTGTCCACAATGTGAAGACCTGGGTTTGATCCCTGGGTTGGGAAGATCCCCTAGAGAAGGGAAAGGCTACCTACTCCAGTATTCCTGCCTGGACTCCTGTACAGTCCATGGGGTTGCAAAGACTTGGACATGATTGAGCGACTTTCACTTTCACTTTTCATCTGATGGTAAGCTACGGTTCAATAAAAGACTCCAAAAAAACTGAAACAGAGAAATGTATTGCTCACAGATCTTGTGGGAGGAAAAGGCATTCCTCAGAGACTTCATGGTGAAATCAAGGCAGAGTGAGGGCAGAGAGAACAACTGGGCATGGGACACATGTCTTCAATATGGTCCGTGGCCAGAGAACTTTGGGATTCCAGGGCTAAGGCCAAATTGGCTTTGAAGGGGTCTTATCCAAGGGGAAACTTATTTAAGGCATAAGGGGAGGGCCCTGGGATGTGGGGAGACTGCTTATCATGAGGGCAGATGCTGGAAGTCATATCAGCACATACATTTGCTTGTTACTCTACAGGCTACCATTCAGGTATGACTTAAATCAAATCCCTTATGACTATACGGTGGGAGTGAAAAATAGATTCAAGATATTAGATCTGATAGACAGAGTGCCTGAAGAACAATGGACGGAGGTTTGTGGCATTGTACAGGAGAGAGTGATGAAGACCATCTCCTTAAAAAGAAATGAAAAAAGGCAAAATGGTTGTCTGAGGAGGCCTTGCAAACAGCTATGAAAAGAAGAGAAGTGAAAGGCAAAGGAGAAAAGGAAAGATATACCCATTTGAATGCAGAGTTCCAAAGATAGTAAGGAGAGATAGGAAAGCCTTCCTCAGTGATCAATGCAAAGAAATAAAGGAAAACAATAGAATGGGAAAGACTAGAGATCTCTTGAAGAAAATTAGACATACCAAGGGAACTTTTGATGCAAAGATGGGCTCAATAAAGGACAGAAATGGTATCGACCTGAAAGAAGCAGAAGATATTAAGAAGAGGTGGCAAGAATACACAGAAGAACTATACAAAAAAGATCTTCATGACCCAGATAATCACGATGGTGTGATCACTCACCTAGAGCCAGACATCTTAGAATGTGTTCTTTCTTCTTCTTTTTTTTTTTAAATTTTATTTTATTTTTAAACTTTACAACATTGTATTAGTTTTGCCAAATATCGAAATGAATCCACCACAGGTATACATGTGTTCCCCATCCTGAACCCTCCTCCCTCCTCCCCCCCATACCCTCCCTCTGGGTCGTCCCAGTGCACCAGCCTCAAGCATCCAGTATCGTGCATCGAACCTGGACTGGCGACTCGTTTCATACATGATATTATACATGTTTCAATGCCATTCTCCCAAATCTCCCCACCCTCTCCCTCTCCCACAGAGTCCATAAGACTGATCTATACATCAGTGTCTCTTTTGCTGTCTCGCACACAGGGTTATTGTTACCATCTTTCTAAATTCCATATATATGCGTTAGTATACTGTATTGGTGTTTAGACATCTTAGAATGTGAAGTCAAGTGGGTCTTAGGAAGCATCACTACGAACAAAGCTAGTGGAGGTGATGGAATTCCAGTTGAACTATTTCAAATCCTAAAAGATTATGCTGTGAAAGTGCTGCACTCAATATGACAGCAAATTTAGAAAACTCAGCAGTGGCCACAATTGCATCCATCTCACACATTAGTAAAGTAATGCTCAAAATTCTCCAAGCCAGGCTTCAACAGTATGTGAACTGTGGACTTCCAAGCTGCATGTTCAAGCTGGATTAAGAAAAAGCAGAGGAACCAGAGATCAAATTGCCAACATCCACTGGATCATCGAAAAAGCAAGAAAGTTCCAGAAAAACATCTACTTCTGCTTTATTGACATAAAGCCTTTGACTGTGTGGATCACAACAAACTATGGAAAATTCTTAAAATTCCAAAGATGGAAATACCTGAACACCTGACCTGCCTTCTGAGAAATCTGTATGTAGGTCAAGATGCAACAGTTAGAACTGGACATGGAACAACAGACTGGTTCCAAATCAGGGAAGGAGTATGTCAAGGTAGCATATTGTCACCCTGCTTATTTAACTTATATATAGAGTACATTATGAGAAATGCTGGACTGGATGAAGCACACACTGGAATCAAGACTGTTGGGAGAAATATCAACCTCAGATATGCAGTTAACAGCACCCTTACAGCAGAAAGCGAAGATGAACTAAAGAACCTCTTGATGAAAGTGAAAGAAGTAAAACTTGGCTTTAAACTCAATATTAAGAAAACTAAGATCATGGCATCTGATCCCATCACTTCACGGCAAATAGATGGGGAAACAGTGGAAACAGTGAGAGACTATTTTTTGGGCTCCAAAATCACTGCAGAGGGAGACTATAGCCATGAAATTAAAAGATGCTTGTTCCTTGGAAGAAAAACTGTGACCAGCCTAAATAGCTTATTAAAAAGCAGAGATATTACTTTGCCAACAAAGGTCCATCTATTCAAAGCTATGGTTTTTCCAGTAGTCATGTATGGGTGTGAGAGTGGGACTATAAAAACTGAGTGCCAAAGAATTGATGCCTTTGAACTTGTCTTATTGGAGAAGACTCTTCAGAGTTCCTTGGACAGCAAGGAGATCCGACCAGTCCATCCTAAAGGAAATCAGTCCTGAATATTCATTGGAAGGACTGATGCTGAAGCTAAAACTCCAATAGTTTGGCCACCTGATGCGAAGGACTGACTCATTTGAAAAGACCATAATACTGGAAAAGATTGAAGGCGGGAGGAGAAAGGGATGCCAGAAGATGAGATGGTTGGAAGGCATCACCGACTCAATGGACATGAGTTTGCACAAACTCTGGGAGTTGGTGATGGACAGGGAGGCCTGGTGTGCTGCAGTCCATGGGGTTGCAAAGAGTCGGACACAACTGAGTGACTGAACTGAACTACAGGCTATCCAGGGCATGTTACCGAGGGTGTGGCTAGTGTCACTTCAAGGTACCTGAAGGCTTTTTGCCACATAACACAGATGCTGGATGTAAAGACAGTAATATAGTTAATGGTTTAGCTAAGCTCTTAACACTGATCAAGTTCACAGGACTTATAGGAACAATGGGGTGAGAGTCACCACTCTAAAAACTTCTTCAGTGACATTTTAAAAAGATAGGAATCTAATAAAAATGTTAGAACAGTTTTACATATTTTAAATTGTTAAGAAATACATAAGTAATTTATATGACACTTTATCTTGACAGAGACCTAAAGTTTACTTGGAAGGGCATTTTAGAAGGGTTGTAGCCTTAGAGTTATTGTGAAATAGCAAAGGGAGTGTTATCTGAAATCAGTTTGAGATTTGTAATGGCAGCTGTGGGTAGGTATGGCTTATAACACACTGGATGAACTAAGATAATTATTAAATATTTGAGGTATGTGCATGTGTTTATTGCATACACTCATATAGGTTTTAATTCAGCAGGGCAGTTTTTTTGCCATCACATAGCTTTTCTCACTGATGAACTTACACATAAGCAAATGTGAAATTTACATGATGCTCAAAATGTTCCTTAATAAATCAATCTCAGTAGCACAAATATATGTTTTCAAAGCAAGCATTATAGCAAAGTCCACCATAATGTCACTTCAACTCTGAGTGGAATTATGGAGAAATACAAAAATGTTTTCCAACTTGCAGATCAGAAAAGAGGCCTGATCTTTAGAGGCCAAATGATTTCATGCCAAGTACATGTCACCCATGACAAACTCCTCCGGTTCCCATTTCCTCAGTTAATACTATTAGATCCCTAGATCCCGGTACGTATCTCCTCTGGGTTTTAACTTTACCTCGGAATCTTTCTAAAGACCCAGTTCCAGAGACCCACTGCCAATCAACTGAAGTTTGTCATCAAGAGGCAGGAAACTGCTTTGCCGTACTCAGCAACAGTGAAAAAAGGGAAGGGCTATGAAGTCTTTTAGACTTGGATTCAAATGTTGGCTCATGGCTCTGTCTTACAAGTTGTGAGTCTTGAAGAATTGCCTAGACCCCCTTATGCTCTGTTCTCTGAACTATAAAACTGAACTAACTCTTTCAAGTTGTGGTGAGAGTGAAATAAGACCCAAACAAAGTACCTATCGGAGTGTCTGCGTCTATCTGTCTCCAGTAGTGTTCTTAACTTCTCCTTGGACAAAGAAAGAAGGAGAGAAATACATCTCGATTGGGGGTTGAGGACAAGATGGAACTAAAATTTATCACGAAACTTACAAGCCAAAATAATCATCTTACTCTTAGGGGTTCATGCTTTCTGTGCCCTCTGCATGAAAACAAACTTGAATGAAATGTTACCAAAGCACAGATACATGGCACGTATATCCTGGGATCACATAGTGATCCTGGGCAAAATACAGATCCTCTGAAATATTGCTTATCACTTCTTGTCATCTGCCCTAATCACTAGGCAATGCTTTATAGAACTGAACTTTGAACAGACTATCTTGGCTGCTCCTCATGGTCAGCAGGTATATGAGATGGACTTTAAAGCTAAACCCAAAGACAAAGGTGCCAGTGAAGAATGCTTAGATCTCCACTCTCTAAAAATGTTAACGATTTATGATATGAACTCAGGTTCACTTGATGGAAGAAAAAAAAAGGCTTCAATTCACAATCATTTCCTAATGATACCACAAAATTTAAGCACAAAAAAACAGGGAAACTCTTGGTTATATTATTCAAAAAATAATGAAATAATTGGGCATTAAAATAATTGTAAAAGCTGTTGATAAAAGGCAATGAGTCTATTTCTTTTAGCTGGTAAAATACAGACCATTATAAACTGATTACAATCTGCCAAAACAAGTGGGTACTATTGCTCGAGGATGTAAATTGCCCAGCTACAATTTTTGCTATCAAAGGCACCACATTCTAAAGCTTTAGTCCTCATTTCAGAGGCAGAGACCTGCTTCTTTTGTGTTGTAGTATTTAGACAAGAAGATTGTTGTTATGCCTATCAACATGCATAACAATGAAGCTACCCAGGACAGATGAAAAGGGACCTCTGGCAGAGCACGCTGTTGTTTCTGCCATGGCTGGGCCAGTTACATAATTCCTACTGGAAGTTGCTTCGTTGGCTGAGACATTATTTCAATTCAGAAGAACTGAATACCAATGAGATTTCATGTTCTGGTATACAAGTGGAGATGCTGAGCTAAAATTAAGTAAAAGTCAGATCTCCAGGAAAATAGAAGAGGAAATAATTTCTGCTCCAAGCTATTGCTAAGGATATACAACAAATTATGCCAAATTTGGCCTGAATTTAGACTGAATAGGGTGTCAGATATGTTTTCATTTGGTAAGAATACAATACTGATGGAGAATTTTATACATTAGGAATATACATTATACACTTTATACATTAGGAATTTTATACATGAGGAATTTTATTATATTTTACTTTCACAGTAAAATAGTATAAATACTTCCCATTATTCTAGCCAACTATTGGTGGTTGGAGAGATGATTGAAAGATAGCATCACCGACTCAATGGGCATAAACTTGGACAAACTCCAGGAGACAGTGATGGACAGAGAGGTCTGGTGTGCTGCAGTCCATGGGGTCGCAAAGAGTTGGATAAAATTTAGCAACTGAACAACAACAGCCAACTATATTGCAGGAGGTAAAGGGAATATAGTATCACTTTTTCTTCAGCATGATAAAAAGTTGTGGACTGTGTGTCTGATGCTATAGAAAAGATGCATTCTAAACTGTTAAACCAATAGTTCATTTACAACGTGGACTATTAATTCACAATGCATGTCTCTGTTTGAACAGTTAAAGGACAGGACTTTACTTGGAAGCTGAGGTGTTTTGAAATAAATTTTCAGGAGTTTACTGTTTGAATATCTCAATCACTGCCTAAGTTTTCCTATTTTCATTGTCAGTGGCAACATGTCTAATGGAAAGCAAGGAGATAGCCTTGTAGTATATCAAGGCGGCATCAGTGTCCAATGAAATTGACTTCCTGAAGGACGATGTCATTTAATATGGCATTATCTAGACTACCCACCTAAACCCAGTTGACTTGCCATCTGCTCCACAGTGAAGCTGGCACAGTTTCCAAGAGGAAACCTCCTGCCATCCTATATAGTGGCCCTTGGGATGGAAAGCCAATTGACCATGATAAGTTAAGTTGATTAATTGTTGATGTTGAAATTAACATTGCATGCCAAAAAATGAAAAAAAAAAAAAAAAACAATCAAAACTTTAAGATTCTAGTTCATCCTGATTATTTTTTTCAGTCTGAATTTTTATGCTGAAAATCATTCAGCATAAATGTTTGCTTAGGTGCTATATTTTTGCTCAGGTGCTAAATATATTTTGCTCAGGTGCTTTATTTATTTCACATTTACAGTAATATATATATAAGATTTGTGAAATTATTAATTATGCACTTTCAGATCTTGATACCAGAGATCAAACTGCCAACATCCATTGGATCATAGAAAAAGCAAGAGAAATCCAGAAAAACATTTATTTCTGCTTCATTGAATATGCTAATGCCTTTGACTGTGTGGATCACAACAAACTGTGGAAAATTCTTAAAGAGATGGGAATACCAGACCACCTCACTTGCCTCCTGAGAAACCTGTAGTTGGTCAAGAAAAAAGTTAGAACTGGACATGGAACAACGGACTGGTTCCAAATTGGGAAAGGAATATGTCAAGGCTGTATATTGTCACACTGCTTATTTAACTTCTATGCAGAGGACATCATGCAAAATGCTGGGCTGGATGAAGCACAAGCTGGAATCAAGATCACCGGGAGATATGCAGATGACACCACCCTTATGGTAGAAAGTAAAGAGCAACTAAAGAGCTTCTTGATGAAAGTGAAAGAGGAAAGTGAAAAAGCTGGCTTAAAACACAACTTTCAAAAAATGTAGATCATGGCATCTGGTCCCATCACTTCATAGCAATAGATGGGGAACCAATGGAAACAGTGACAGACTTTATTTTCTTGGGCTCCAAAATCTCTCAGACGGTGATTGCAGCCATGAAATTAAAATTAAAAGATGCTTGCTCCTTGGAAGAAAAGCTGTGACAAACCTAAACAGCATATTAAAAAGCAGACATATTACTTTGCTGACAAAGGTCTGTATAGTCTAAGCTATGATTTTTTCCCCAGTAGTCATGTACGGATGTAAGAGTTGGACATAAAGAAGGCTGAGCACTGAAGAATTTATGCTTTTTAACTGTCTTGCTGGAGAAGACTGTTGAGAGTCCCTTGGACTGCAAGAAGATCAAACCAGTCAATCCTCAGGGAAACTAATCCTGAATATTCTGTGGAAAAACTGATGCTGTAGTTGAGGCTCCAATACTTGGGCCACATGGTGCCAAGAGTTGACTCATTAGCAAAGACCCTGATGCTGGGAAAGATTGAAGGCAGGAGGAAAAGGGGACAACAGAGGACGAGATGGTTGGATGGCATCACCGACTCAATGGACATGAGTTTGAGCAAGCTCTGGGAGATGGTTAAGGACAGGGAAGCCTGGCGTGCTGCAGTCCATGGGGTTGCAAAGAGCGGGACACAGTGAGCAAATGAACAACAGATCTTGATACAGAATGCTAATTTTGTAGTTTTTTATACACTACATGCAGACTCAAGACCCAGACACATGCATGCATATCTGTATTTGCACTTACCATACTGTATTATCTGAACATAAGGTATTGTCTTCATAGGCAATTTTTCCTCTGCTATGAGAAAATGATCTCAATGTTTCATCATATGTTGATCAACTCACATCAGTGTACTCCTCTCAAAGTAGTTCCCTCCAAAAGGGATTACGTTGTCTGAACTGGCATAGCCCCAAGAATACAGAACATGCTTAGTGATTATCATTTTTATTTGATATTATTCAAACTTATGAACTTCTAAGCCTGTATTTCAATGACATTTGGTTCTGCAGCCACTAGAGCTGTCATTTTCTTAGTGTATGTTCTTTACCTGTGATGTGCTGTTGCATTCAAGCCTATGTCTCAGAGTTATCAGTAGTTTGCAGTTATTCCTATCTTACAGCTTATGCCTTTCTCCAGATTGCAGTTTAAGCTATGCTCATTTTACAGGTATATATGCTCATGTATAGGTAAGATCCATTTTTATTTTGCCTATATTATGTTTAAAATTAGTCATACTGGTTTCTTCATGAATTTGTTTTCATAACTTGTTTGATTTATTTATGAATCCATATTTCATCTCAATGATTGGTAGACTCATGTTCAGGGTAGGAGGCAGCTCTACTCTGCAGGAGCAACAGAGAGACTAAAAAGACAAATCTGGATGGCCCTTGGTCTGACATGGGCAGGTGCACCGATCAACCCCACAGTGAGAAAGCTATAATGATGAGATATGTTATGGACTTGTTGGCTTCAACTCCATCAATCGTGGAAAACAGATCAATTAGATTTGACATTGATATACCTTCAATACTCAAAACTCTGAGGGAAAGAATCCCCCTGCCAACTGCTTTCCAAATAGGATCTTTGTCTGTGTAAAATATCTCTCCTTAAAGAGCGAAGGTATCCAAATTAAACCTAAGCAAGGGGGCTCTGTTAATTCTGCACTGAAGCTTTATTCTAGGCAAGAAGGTGAATGACATTTGGAAAAGAATTGTAAGATCATCCCTGAACATCCTTTGCACTTTTTCTTTCCAGACATGCAGAAAGACATTTATAAAACTTAAAGGAGGGCAAACCATGTTGGCAACTTATCAAATTGCTCTTATGGTTTTATCAGTGCTTTTGAACTGCTTGTGGAGTGTGAAATCTTCCATGGTTTTCTTGTATTTGTAAAGGTACAAATGTTTCCTATTTCTTTACAGAAGATTTTGAAAATTTATATTTGGAGTATTTACATATGTGTAATACAGATATATTGTGGAATGAAGGCAAAACAAACCAGGGAATCAGCTTTGGTAAGTGCTGATGTTATGTATAGTATTTAGGTTTAAGCATTGCTGTGAAGACAATGTAAAATATCTCACATATTGAATATATTTTAGTAATTCTGGCTCTTCAACATTTAAGAAACGTATTTCAAAAAGCAAATCTAGAGAAAATAAACATTCTAAAAATGACTTCCTTTTGCTATTTGCTTAAGATTTCTAAGATAAATCATATTATATAAATGGTTGAAGATGTTTCTAGTTGTTTTTCATATGTACTTTTTCTTCATTGTTTAAAAAACTGCTATGTCATTTCTATTGGTCAAAGCCTTTGAAAAGGTGAATTTTTTTCCCTACGTGATCCTGTTATTAAATAAAATGCAATTCAAGGTATTTGTTGACTTTTTTAAAAACAACCCAGGGACAAACTGTAAAAAGACGAAAATCTTTAAGACCACCTGATATCTGCTCCACAGCCAAAATGACATACGTGAAATTGGTTTCTAGCTTATCATTAAAAAAAAAAAAATCCTAAGTCAATTCAAGTTATTGTACCTTCAAGATCATTTTAGGAAAAAGATATCAAGACAAGAAACAATATTCTTAGCCAGCGTATTTCTCTTCTCAGGGTGGAATCCCTGGGAGCAGGTATATGGGATCTTTCACACACTTACCATAGCAGTCAGTACAAAGAAGACTTCCTGTTTGTGCCCCAATAAGGGACTCCTACCTCCCCTGTCTCCACCTGTTTTTATTTGTTGGTTTAGGTTTGATTAGATACTTTATTAAATGGCAGTAATAAGAGCAAGATAGGAATTTATTACTTTCTTATACAAAAGAAGGCTTGATTTTTTCTGCTCCTAGGATGATGATATCATGTTAGTGTCATTACATTTGAATTTCAGGCCCAAAGAGGGAGAAAACAAACGGCAAAAAGGGATTCTCAGAAGAATTCAGAGAAATAGTTCCCTGGGAATAACTTTATGTCTAAAGATATGTGGTATACCATATTAACCTCTTTCATGAAACTAAAATATTTATGAAAATATATATTAATTTATAGAAAGCAATTTTCTAGAACTTGACAGCATTGATTTATTCTTTTCCTTGTCTAGATTTATTAAAATTATGTGGAGAGCATGGATATATATAGCTGTATTTTTCTATATATATTTATGCTTTTGTGACATAGATGAAAATCAGTTCACTCCAAAATGACAGATCAGTTTCCTAAGTTTTGTGTTTTGTTTTTTTTTTTCCATTCCTCATGCGATAGTGATTTGAGAGAATCCTGTCATGCAAGTGTAGGAAAAGGCGCTGTGGGCACTGGCTCACTGCCCCAGTGATCTGATTGGACTGAGAAAGTGAGCACCACTTGTCAATGATACCTGAAAAAATAATTTTTTTTTTAATTAGATGCCCTCACAAATGTAAGCACTTGTTTATTTTTTTTCCTGCTTATTTCTGAAATTTGATGTACAGACAGAGGCAGCACATATTTATGTTACTTCAAAGACCTAGGGAGATGCTCTGAGAGCATATTCAAACTTAGGGGCTTGCTGTAACATAGTTTCCCTAAGAAATCTGTTGAAAATCAAATTTACATGAAGGAAGTCCATGGCGGGGTAGGGGGCTGTCAAAGCTAATCTTTCTTTCCTTCTGCATCAGTTATATGAAAACCCGAGATGTGTTGATCTAGCTAGAAACTCTGTTATCTATGACAACAGCATCCCTTCATTTGACCCAAATACGCAATTGGAAAAGAGGGCAACATTTTGTGTCAACAACTTCTCAGTGACAGAAAGAATTTAGAACTGCTATTATATTGCACAAATAATTAATCTAACTATCCACACAAGCAACCAAACAAATTTTGTAAAAAGAACTTTTTATTCACATCTTTCAACCTAATTACATGTTCAGGAATCAGTATCAAAGATAAAGAATAAGATAAAGAATCAGTATCTAAGGTAAAGAATATCCTTATATGTACAGTACACCAGAATCCTGAGGTCTAAGGCTTAGACTTCTGATGTCCCATGAAAGCGTAATTCCGGAGATTTTAATGTACAGCTGCACTGTGAGTGCACTGTAAATGCTGATGCTTGTCCATTGTATTAATTTTGTTAGGTCAGAAAATCTGTCCTTTGTGGATAGAGGCAAGTGGACACAAGCTTATAATATTTGCAGGAGTATCAGTTGTATTATGTGCAGCTGTGAAAGGAGGTTGGGTGCATTTCATTAGGTTATTTGCCGTATGTTGTTCAACCAAGTGGATGCTCATTTCAACATTCCACTTTATTATTTTTGCAAATCTGCGTGGATGTCTGGGTTGAATTAAATGTGAGGCATATAGAGCAGACCTGTATACTTCAAAATGTACATTTTTATTGCTTACCCAGAATGAGTCTGTTAATCTAGGAAGACATAAAATTTATATTTATCATTTGGACTGGACTAAAATTTTTGTGTATTCCCTTAATATATAAATTATGAAAAGTCAAATGTGTATAAGGGACTCATTACTGTGCTCAATTAGAGGTATTTTACCATGTTTTGCTTGCTTTTGGGTTTATATTTTTAATATTCTAATGTATGCCAATAAACACTGTGTGGAGTGTTACTAGATAAAATTTGAATAATATGAGAGGGCAAAATTACATGAAAATAAAATGGAAAAAGTTTTCAGGCAGAAGATCTTTACGTATAAAGGACTCTGATTGGGTACAGGTGAGTTGAGTCTTAGCAAAGAATGAGATGGAGACTGGTTAAGAGATGATATCTCAAGATAATTTGGGACCTGATCAAGTAAAACCTTTTAAGGACATGGTAAGGACTTTGAAATTCATTCTAAATGTGTAGCAAGTCATGGAAGAATTTTGAGCAAAGGAGTGATGTGATAAGCATTATGTATTAAAAGGATATATCTGATTGTGTGTGGAGTAGGACCTCAGTATTCATAGGAACTGTTTATGAATATTGCTTTTTTTCCCTTAACATAATGATATAATTAATTGTACTTATATATTTCCTGATACTAAACTGTCTATGCATTTCTGAGGTAAACTGAAATTTATATACATCCAGGTGATTTTAGGTTGTTATTATTTTATTTAAATTCATGAATGAGGTTTATTTTCCTCAGGAAAGTTGTCAGGAAGTTGAGAGAAATTGAAGTAGCTTCTGTTAAATTAAAACAATTTAAACTGGGCATCTTATTGATATATGTGAAAAGTACCTAAGAGAGTCGGAGAAGGCAATGGCGCCCCACTCTAGTACTCGTGCCTGGAAAATCCCATGGATGGAGGAGCCGGGAAGGCTGCAGTCCATGGGGTCGCGAAGAGTTGGACACAACTGAGCGACTTCACTTTCACTTTTCACTCTTATGCATTGGAGAAGGAACTGGCAACCCACTCCAGTGTTCTTGCCTGGAGAATCCCAGGGACGGAGGAGCCTGGTGGGCTGCCGTCTATGGGGTCACACAGAGTCTGACGCGACTGAAACGACTTAGCAGCAGCTGTTAGATAGGAAGGAAGAAGTCAATCTAGCATCTGAAGCAATACAAAGGTTTAATTAAACAGCATTTTACTGATTTTGATGGTTTCATTCTTTAGTGGAAAAAGGAGTAAATGAATAAGTGAATGGATGGATGGATGAATAAATCACCACTATTTGCATGGTACTTTCCAGAATAAAAATCTCCTTACCCAATATCATTCACGATTTTGAAAAGAAAAAAACAAAACAAAACAAAACACCAAGAAGTGAGCTATTCCAGGGTTTTAAGAGAAGTGATGCATTGAATGGTGAAGAACGCCCAGAATGCCAGGGTGCAAGTCCTGTCTGTGCCTCCTATCACATGTGTAATTATCTAGTAAACAACTCCTTTGCTCCCAGTTACCATATCTGTAAGATGGAAACAATAATACAATTTTATGGCTTTATTGTTAATATGAGTAACATTAAATGAGTAAAACATTTAGAACAATGCCTGCAGAATAGTATGTGTTTAATAAATATTTACTTTAAAAGATAGTAAAGGTAATAATTGTATGGAATAGAACTGGCCTCAAAGAGATGTTTCAAAGTAGCACTCTTTCCATTGATAAAGCTAATAAAAATAACGAAAGGCATGCTAAATAATTTGCTGTTTCAGCCTAACAGTCTCATATAAAAGAGATAATGAATATTTAGCATTTGCATATTAACTGGCACATAAGTGTCATTGGTTACTATAAGTGCATTTAGCCAAGTTGACCTCATTATTGTAAGGCTAAACATTTATATAAATATAGCATGTTGTTATAGAGACAGTAGTAAGCCACACACTAGTCAGAGATTTGCTATTTGTCTCTGCTAACTATAGACAGCTCTTTTCAAAGAACAGCTTGTTATGTCGTCCTAAATGCCACTCAACCCGGTTTTCCTCGAGGTGTCCATATGGGCAATGGTATTTTGCAATGTTACTCATCTATTAGGAAACAATGTCATTTTCAGAGATTAGAGATGACTATGCTATCTGGCCAGGGCTGTTTGTCACACCCCTACATTCATCAGTAAACATGGCAACAGAAGATTGTACATACAGTGCCACCTGTGTGTTCAAAAGATTTACTCCGCTTTAGTCTGAGTTTGCCCAGTTTGGAAGCATGACCAAACTCTAAAAGTCATATACCAGCTGGGTGGGAGGAGAAATAAAAAACAGGCCAGAAAAATTCTTCCCAGACCACCTGAAGATGTATTTCTAAACATATCACCAGACCTGAAAATGTTCTATCTGAAATGAATGCATATATTACCAAACATAATGAATATATATCAATAATTTTTTTCATAGTGTAATAAAATTAAATACAGGAGTGTGAATAGTTAGTCCTGTTTATGCTATCATCTCAAATATCTGGCAGTGATCACTAAGAACCTGGCATTTGACAAGTTTTTGCTATAATAGCTGTAGTGCCTTTGTGTGTGTGTGGTCAAATAAGAGATGGCCATTTTAGCTGAACATGTAGTAGTCTCCAGAAGTTTGCTTTTCTTTCTCTCTTTTTTTTCCCCTCATTTTTGGTGTTGAGGTATTTTGCCTTTTATGGTAAGTACTTTATAATGTACTCTTGGAGAAAACACAATAGCCTTATCACTATGTATTCATGCTAAGTGGCTTTAGTTATGTCTGAGTCTTCGCTATGTTATGGACTGTAACCTGCCATGTTCATCTGTCCATGGGATTCTCCAGGCAAGAATACCAGAGTGGGTTGCCAACCCTTCCCCCCAGGGGATATTCCCAACCCAGGATCAAACCCACATCTCCTGTGGCTTCTGTATTGCAGGTGGATTGTTTATTGCTGAACCACTGGGAAGCTCTTTTATAACCCTGTTAGTAGTGAATAAATGCATTTTACTTTAATTAATAAAAATGGAAGTTCAAATAGAGAAAGTTGAAGGCTTGGGATTTTGCGCGGGGGACTATAGAAGCTAACATTTCTTAGAATTCATATCCTCATGAAATACTTCAGTTATATCTTCCCATTATTCTTCTCTGTGGAATAATTTATCCCATAAACCCTTCTGCAAATAAAAAGTCTTCTGTCTCTACTACTTTGTGAGTTTGTTTTTAAATTTAGTTACTCCTCTTGCACCTTTAACTGTCTTTTGTTAAAATATTAACGAGATGCCAGTCCAGGTTGGGGCTGGTGCACTGGGACGACCCAGAGGGATGGTATGGGGAGGTAGGAGGGAGGAGGGTTCAGGATGGGGAGCACATGTATACCTGTGATGGATTCATTTTGATATTTGGCAAAACTAATACAATTATGTAAAGTTTAAAAATAAAATAAAATTAAAAAAAATTAAAAAAAATATTAATAGTTTTAATCATGAGGAAATTGAGTGAACGCATGACTAAAATTCTTTAGAGAATAGTCTTAAATGTCTGGCATCATCTTTCCCAAGCAGTCTCTCTGATTCAGAAAATGATTTATTAACCAGAGTTCAGCTGCTTTTTGCTTTTGTTGTCTATGACAAAAGGCATGTTTAAGCATGCTAAATTGGCTTAATATAGTGGACGGAAATGATGGTTTACTGTAGCAGAATTTGCTGCCAGTGCATATTTCTTCTTTGTGTTACATATATGGAATAGTTAATCTGACCTCAAAGAAAAGAAACATATGCTCCCCTAGATAAGGTTCTAGAGATGAATGAGTCTGTCTGCTATACTGCATTTGTTGGTCAGAGAGAAGGGAGAATAAAGGAGGGTGGAAAATAAGCAGAAAATGAGACTCACCAAAGCCTGATTCTAAAGGGGAAAAGTGAAATAAAACAGAAATGGCACATAAAATGGAATGGAAGTGGGGTGAATAGATGCAGAATATAAAATAAGTACAGGTATGTTGGCAGTCAGCAGTCTCTCTGGGGTCACATTTGTTATTTGTCCCTGAGCAAATGATTCTGGAATGTTAAACACTCAATGTGCCTGTTTCTAATGAATTAGGCTGTCAAAAATAAATAAATAAACTCAATGTGGGGACTATTGTCTATCAATTATATAACTCTAATAGGCACAACCATTATCCAAATTCTATGTTGAGAAGCATCTCTGTGTACTGAATGAATGAAGACTGCAATCTTAATTGGCCCAGTTTTGTGCGGCTCATGTAGCTGGAAGCTGAAAGTGGTGGTATCACCTCCTTCATATTACTGGGCCAATGCAGGATGGCTGCAGTCAGTTCCACAGCTGCTGTCCCATCTATGACACTGTCTCATTTTGTTCCTGATTCTCTTTTACCCTTTTCTCACTCTCTTCCAGTCTACTCCATTTTCCAAGTTGGTTATATTTTATTTTGTTGAAAATACTTATGCCAGGCTACTTCTCTTTGATCTTTCAACATTAATCCATTTACTGAACACCAATTTATTCTTAAAATTGATCCTTTTATTTTCAAGATGCTTCACTCACCTGGTTCTCCTTCTAGCTTCTGACCACTTCTTGTTTGCTTTCTTTCTTTCTCTCTCTCTTTCAAAATGTTTATAAACCAATAATAACCAGTGAGAAAGGTGCTATTTTGTTGAATAAATTTGGAAAATACTACAAATTATACCTTTTTCTTTGTAACTTACCAAAGCATATTAGACTCTTTTACAAGACGTGGAATAAAGAACCTTGTTTGTGTTTAACATCTAGCACTCTTCCTGGTTTCCTGTTTGTTACTATACTTTAAAGGATCATGTATCTGCAAATAACTGTGTATAATGGGTCTTGGTTTCTATGTCAAACATTAATCCACATTCCCAGTTACCTGTTGAATAGCTTGGATGGAATCTTATGCCAGAACCTTGAATTCAATATTAAAAGGCACATCACTTTTCCCCTTAATTAAAAAAAAAATTATTTATCAGTTGGCTTCAATTGTCCAGGCTCTGGTAGGTGCTAAGGATGAAGTAATAAACAGAATGGAGTTTCTGTGATGGGGATAAGTAAACAGAAAGTGGGGTGGGGTTTGAGAGAGATGAGGGCAAGAAGGGCAACAGATCTAAACCGAGATCAAATCATGAAAAGCACTGAATATCATGCTATGGAGTTTGAAGTTTTTCTTGACAACAAAAGGCAGCCCATGAAGAATTTTAAGGCAAGCAATGATCAGATTTTTTTTAAAAGACCAATATGATTCCAGGACGAGGTATACAGTAAAGGAAGGCAAAACTAGAGTCTATGAAATCAATTACTGTAAGATGAGACAATTATGAGATTAATCAGAATCTGCCTCTTGTTATTCTCAGGTGTGAACAATTCTATTTTCTCAGTTTGATATCCTTAAGGACAGTAGCTTTATCTTATTATTCTTGTATACTTGCCCATACTTAGCAGGGTTCTTTGCACATCCTAAATGCTTTCTTAATGATTGCTTGGTGAGTAAATATATATGAACTTGTTACTGTTTAAAACATGTTGAGAGCACATTTTCTCAATGGACTAATAAAAAAATGAAAGAAGTTAATGAGGACCAAGAGAAATAGGGGATTAGCGATGAGTGAAATACAATCATAAAGATAGAAAATAAAATTTGATGATAGGAATTGCCTACTTAGGAGACATATAAGTTCAAAGGCCTAGTAATTTAGTAAGAAGAGTTTCACTTCTAAGTCACAGAACTTGTCTTTACATCACCATTAAACACACACACACACACACACACACACACACACACACACACACACACTGTTGGGTAAGCAGCCATTGCTTAACCTGCCACCCCTCTCTCTGGGACTGCCCAATTAGTGTCCTAGGACTGGAACATTCCCTTATATGGAAGACAGTTTGAGGTGTCAGTTGGCTCCAGATTTTTCTTTACTAGCAGGAAACTTTCCCATATTCTGGGTTCACAGTGAATGCCCTGGAATTACTTACACATTTGTTGTATAGACAAGTCCACCAATAAATCTGCACTCCCTGCCCAAGGTAAAGAGATCTTCGCCTGCAGCACAAAAAGGGTAGTGAGTTCCCCTGCCTTGTGCTGGCAATCAGAATTCACACATTGATCTTGCTCCATCTCTTCTCCTTTCTGTGAGTAAGGCTTCTTCCAACCAGCGCATTATTGAGTCTTCTTTGGCAACTCTGAACCTATAGAAGATGCAGTGGGCAGAGGGCTGGGGGCTCCTACTTATAGGGGTTATCATTGTTATGGTCTCTGCTGTCTTTCATACAATGGAAATCCTAACTTGGCATTGGCAACTCATTCTTCCTGCCCAGCATAAACCTAGTTTGTCAGAACTATAACATGGAGTGAGTCAATGGGCAGAACTGCCTCAAGTGGGTCATGATTTAGTAACCACATCTGAGGTAAATCTCGGTCCGGAGTGCAGAATATGAGTAAAAGGGAAGCTTAAAATGCTGATGGCCTTCTCTCATGCCTGTAGAGAGTATGAGGTTGAAGGAATGTTTAAATACATTGGTTATTGTGTTTTTGAATGATAAGATTTAAGCTAAGAGTCTAGAACCATTATCTGATACCAGTGCACTTGGAGGAACTCTTCTATGTTCTCAGCAAATATTAAAAATATATAATGTGGTATCAGTAGTTTCTTGAGTATTTTTGATATGCTAGGATCTATGCTATCTCAAATGAATCCTCTTCATCTACCCATTATTATTCTTACCATAGAAATAGGAAAACTGAGGATCATGGGGGTTGTGTGCATGCTTAGTTGCTCAGTCATGTCTGACTCTTTGCGACCCAATGGACTGTAGCCCCACAGGCTCCTCAGTCCATGGGATTCTCCAGGCAAGAATACTGGAGTGGGTTGGCATGCCCTCTGCCAGGGGATCTTCCCAATTCAGGGAAATCATGGGGGTTAAATAACAGGTAATGACTGGCAAATATAGCTAATTTCAAAATTTGTGATCTTAAACTCTGTATTTCATGCTTCCTCATTTCATTTGAAATAACTAGCTTTCTCATGAGGTCAGCAGTGCCTAGAAGCTCTTTTGGCTTCAGTTTGAATTAAAACAGCTAAAACACTATTTATTTCAGCATTTTATTAAAAATTCTGTCATGCTAGTCAATATATTAATAAAAATGGAAATTAAGTCACCATTAGAAAATATCTTTTCCTTTGGTTATATGTTAAACTGGATCAAAGATATATCTTCCTGATACTAGGAAAAGTGGCTCAGTTTTATCCAACAAAAGCTTGAGTACCCTGAAAATTTATGTTATAGTAGAAGATTTATACATTTTGATGTGATCATATAAAAATGCAGGATTGTTGCTATTAGCCATATCACCAAAATAAATTAAAATCAAAGTACAAAAAGATTCAATGATGATAACAAGTAACCAATATCACTTCCTATGTTTAATGAATATCCCAGGCAAAACCTGATAATGCTTTATTTTTAAAAAATATTTTATTAAAATAGATATTTTGTCTTGGGTTTCGAATTGTCTTGCCTTCTGGGTATAGATAAAGCTGCCACTGAATTTGATTTTGTATATTGTGCTTAAAAGGAAACAAACACACAGTTTTAAAATTTCAGCCAGGATATATGTAAAGAAGGAAGTGAATTACGCCTGCAAAGAGTAGAGGAGTTAAACAGTCTCAAATTGATGCATTAAAATTAACTTCATCTAGTATCACAATCAGGGCCCAGGGAAAATCTATGGTATCTACTCTGTGGGCAAGAAAGAGCTGTGTCATACTTTAAAGGAAGATCATTGATCCTGTATTTTTCTCAATCTTGAAACACATGTTAAAGTACAAAAAGGAGAAAAGGAAGCTGGTCTGATTATTTCCCCTGAGATAGGGAGTAGAAAGGCCTGGACCTAATAGGCAGGTCATTTTGGAAAAGCTATGACTATATCAATTTCAAAGTAGTATGAATGGATGCTCAACCTTGAGTAGCTTGAGCAAAACACTGCAGAACTTGTGGATGCCCAGAGAGCACACAGAGAAGACAAAATGAGCAAGGCTTTTCAATACAGGTAGCTCATACATTTTCCCTTAGGTTTGTTTTTCTTTTCTCTGCAGCTGAAGGCTGAAAGAATAGAAAGAGACAATTCTCAACTTGCTGACGTTTACTGACAGCAAAAATGTTATTATGAATAGAGCCCATTCTGCAAACCTCCAGAAACCAAGCCTTTTACTCTTAAATGGGAAACATTTTACAGGCAGAGGTTATGCTGAATTAATACATAGAGTAAGAACTGAATTCTTTTTTAATACCATCCCAATTAGAATGTCCTTTTTTAGAGATGTTGTAAGGAAATTTTCTTCCTTAGGTCATAAAATTTTCCATTTTTGTCTCATTCAATGAAGTTTTATATTTATTTTAATGGGGGTTCCAGGACTTTTTGTTTCCATGATTAGAGAAATGGCTTAAATATCTATAGAAGTATAACTGAATATTGGCTAACACTCACTCATATTAACCTAAAGTTGATCCATTTTGCTTTATTGATTGGTAGTGGGGTGGTGAGATAAGAGAAAGGATACCTTCTTTGGGTTCAGATGTTGAATGGAAGAAGATAATTAAAAATTGGAATAAACAAGTGGAGAAAAAGTTCAGCTGCTTATATTGGGACAATATGCACTATTATAAAGCTTTCAGAGGCATTTCACACAGGGAATCTTGCTTTTGTGTTGAATTTAGGGCTGCTGGAACAGAGGAAGTAATAGAACAGCCAAAGTTCAAATGCATTTCCCCTGGTGTTCAAGGAGGTAAGTCTTCCTATTTAGAATGGAGATGTATTTTAATAATGTCAAGATAATGTAATAGTAGGACTAAATTACCAATGGCATTTTTCACAGAACTAGAACAACAACAACAAAATAATAAATTTGTATGGAAACAGAAAAGATCCCAAATAGCCAAAGGAGTACTGAGAAATAAAAATGGAGCTGGAGAAAAATCAGGCTGCCTGACCTCAGACTATACTACAAAGCTACAGTAATCAAAACAATATTGTACTGGTGCAAAAACAGAAATATAAATCAATGGAACAGGATAGAAACCCCAGAAATAAATCCATTCACCTATAGTCAATCACAGAGAAGGCGATGGCACCCCACTCCAGTACTCTTGCCTGGAAAATCCCGAACGGCAAAGCTGGGTAGGCTGCAGTCCATGGGGTCGCTAAGAGTCAGACACGACTGAGTGACTTCCCTTCCACTTTTCACTTTCACGCATTGGAGAAGGAAATGGCAACCCACTCTAGTATTCTTGCCTGGAGAATCCTGGGGACGGGGGAGCCTGGTGGGCTTCCATCTATGGGGTTGCACAGATATGGACACGACTGAAGAGACTTAGCGGCAGCAGCATAGTCAATCAATCTATGACAAAAGAGACAAAAATATACAATGAAGAAAAGATAGTCTCTTCAATAAGCTGTGCTGGGAAAATTGGACAGCTGCAATGTCAAATAATGAAATTAGAACATTCTCTAACACCATACACAAAAGTAAAATCAAAACGAATCAAACACCTAAATGTAAGGTCAGACACGAAAATGCTCTTAGAGGAAAACATAGGTAGAACATGCTTTGAAGTTAATCACAGCAATATCTCTTTGGATCCATCTCCCAGAGTAATGAAAATAAAAACAAAAATTAACAAAAATGGGACCTAATTAAACATAAACCTTTTGCACAGTAAAGGAAACCATAAGCAAAATGAAAGACAACCCACAGAATGGGAGAAAATATCTTCAAACAAAGTGACCAATACGAAATTAATCTCTAAATTACACAAATAGCTCATGCAGTTCTATGTCAGAAAAATAAACGACCCAATCAAAAAATAGGTAGAAGATTTAAACAGATATTTCTCCATAAAGACATATAGAACACCAAAAAACAAACAAACACATGAAAAGATGTTCAACAGAGAAATGCAAATCAAAGCCACAATGAAGTATCACCTCACACAGGTTACAATCACTTCTGTCCAGTTCAGTCACTCAGTTGTGTCTGACTCTTTGCAACCCCATGGACTGCAGCACACCAGGCTTCCCTGTGCATCATCAACTCCTGGAGCTTGCTCAAACTCATGTCCATCGAATCGGTGATGCCATCCAACCATCTCATCCTCTCTCATCCCCTTTTCCTCCTGCCTTCAGTCTTTCCCAGCATCAGGGTCTTTTCTAATGAATCAGCTCTTCACATCAGGTGGCAAAACAAAAACAAAAACAGGTCACAGTGGTCATCATCAAAAAGTCTGCAAACAATAAATGTTGGAGAAGGTGTGAAAAAAAGAGAACCCTCCTGAACTGTTGGTCAAAATGTAAACTTGTACAACCATTGTGAAGACCAGTATGAAAGTTCTCTAAGAACTAAAAATAGAACTACCATATGATCCAGTAATCCTATTCCCAGCCGTATATACAGAGAAAACCATATTTTGAAAATATACATGTACTCCAGTTTTAATTGTAGCACTATTTACAATAGCTAAGACATGGAAGCAACCTAAATGTCCATTAACAGAGGAATGGATAAAGAAAATGTAGTGCATATATAACTGGAGAAGGCAATGGCACCCCACTCCAGTATTCTTGCCTGGAAAATCCAATGGATGGAGAATCGTGGTGGGCTGCAGTCCATGGGGTCGTGAAGAGTCGGGCATGATTGAGCGACTTCACTTTCACTTTTCACTTTCATGCATTGGAGAAGGAAATGGCAACCCACACCAGTGTTCTTGCCTGGAGAATCCCAGGGACAGCAGAGCCTGGTGGGCTGCAGCCCATGGGGTCGCTAAGAGTCGGACATGACTGAGCGACTTCACTGTCAATTTTCCCTTTCATGCATTGGAGATGGAAATGGCAACCCACTCCAGTGTTCTTGCCTGGAGAATCCCAGGGACGGGGGAGCCTGGTGGGCTGCCATCTATGGGGTCACACAGAGTCGGACATGACTGAAGTGACTTAGCAGCAGCAGCAACAGTGCATATATAAAATAGAATACTACTCATCCATAAAGAAGAACAAAATAATGCCATTTATCACAACATGGATAGACCTAGAGATTATCATACTAAATGAAATAAATCAGAGAGAGAAAGACAAATATCACATGATATCACCTATATGTGGAATCTAATTTTTAAAAATGATACAAATTAATTTATTTACAAAACAGAAACATTTCAAAAGCAAACATGTTTACTAAAGGGGAAAATGGGAGGAGTGGTGGATTTGGAGCTCAGGATCGACATACACACATTATTATACACAGAATAGGTGACCAACAGGAACCTACTCTATAGCATAGGGAACTCTACTCAGTATTCTGCAGTGGCCTATCTGGGTAAAGAATCAAAAAAAAGAATGAATGTATATACATACATATACATATATAGCTGAATCACTTTTCTGTACACCTGAAACTAACACAACATTTTAAATCAACTATACTGCAATACAATTTTTTTTAACTGATAAGACAGTCAGAATAAGGTCATTCAACTTCATCCCTAGGCAGAGATTTTCCCATGGCAATGTTATCAGGTACCCCCTAAAAGAAGGAAATGCTAATAGCCATGAGAAAATACGAGTTACTCCATAGGCCACTGAGAAAACCCACCATTTCCCTTGTAATACTTGAAATCAGTGCAAAAGCAATGTTTGTACTGTTTAAAGAAACTTACTAAAACCGGATAACCGAAATACTGTTTGAGCTTTATTAAGAATATGCTAGTCTCTCTCAATAGTTTCTTTTAGTTTTCAATATGAAGAGAGAAAAGTAACTTTTACTTTTTATTTTAAATGGAATCAGAAGAGGATATATATGCAGGATCATCCCAGAATCTTTCATTCAAAAGTGAACATGGAGCTGGTTCTCAATCATTTGCTTGGCTTAGATTTGGAAACAGTTCTCTGTAATTCAGGTAAATTGGTCCTCAAAAAACAACAAACAAAGACAAGTCTTTAACCTCCAAGTTGCCCATAGATGAATCTTGTTGCTCCATAGGCTTCCCAGCTGGTGCATCTGGCTCCATGACAGGGTGCGTCAGGTTCTATCTGTCATAACGCTCCACATGACCTCATGGTTCAGAGACGAGTGCAGGTGATGAAAGGAGATGGTGTCACTCACTATATGAGTGCTCAGCTGGGGAAAGTCTCAGAAAACCTCCAACCCATTTTTAAAAGTAAATAAATTGGAAATGAAAAGCTCAGCTTTTTGGGCAAAATGAATTTTATTTGGCTCAAAATTTTATCTCAGAAAAACTTCAGAGCACATGAGCGTAAACAAAGATTGCAAAGTTGGGTTCAGAGACTTTGTTTAGTTCAAGGATATGTCTTAGAATTCTCCCACTTAGCTTAGGCTTCATCTTACTTGCTAAATTCTTTCATTTATCTCACCATTATTTAAAAAATACATTTAAGTTAGAAAAGCCTACATGGGTTTTCTAATTGATGATACAATCTATGATATTACTTAAACTCACACAGTCCTTATTACCATTCAGAAATAAATGCTTTTTGTTTTACCTTCTTTTGCAAGTGATGCCCAATGACACCAATAAATATCTCTGTGTTTATATGACATCATTTCACATAGAGGAAACTTGAGACCAGTCTTGGTTAAAAAGAAGATTTAGATAGAAATAAAAGAGAGATCCAGGTAGTAAAATGTTAGGAATAAAACTACAGTTATTAGAGTTGGAAGTTTTCTTAGAAATCATCTATTTCTTAAAACGTACAAATTTAAGAATAGTATTTCCACGAGATGTTCTGAAAAAAGTCTTATTATTAAAAAAATATAAGTAGTAGTGTATAATATACCATCATCTGGAGATGCTCATTGTATATCAGTGTATTCAAGACCTGATAATTTTTTTTTTTTTCAAAAAACCTCTTTAACATGCTTCTTCATCATTTCCTCAAGGCAATGTGTGGTGGTGAGAACTCAAATAGATTTGGCTCAGAATCATAACTTTACTACTAAGTGTGTGTACCTGATAAGTCAGTTAGCAACCCTAAACCTGAATTTCCTTCTCTAGTAAATGTGCGTGCTTCAGTCCTGTCTGACGCTTTGTGACCCTGTATACTATAGCTCACTAGGCTCCTCCGTCCACGAGATTCTCCAGGCAAGAATACTGGAGTGAGTTGCCATGTCCTCCTCTAGAGGATCTTCTGGACCTAGGGATTGAACCCGTGTCTCTATGTCTGCTGCATTATCAGGCAGGTTTCTTTACCACTAGCACTACCTGGAAAGCCCCTAGTAAGTGGGGGATAATATTATTTACTACCTAAGGTTGGAGTGAGGATGAAACAAGAAAATGATAATGAAGATCCTAGCTTTGCAGCACCTCACATATAGTGTATGTCTTCTTCAAATTGTAGTTTAATTAACAGCAAGATACCTTTGATGTAAATAACACAGGAAAACATAGTTGTCATAGAAATTAAAGCAATATGTAGTCTTGGAAAGGAAACAGTCCATGGAATTTTCCAGGCCAGAATACTGGAGTGGGTAGCCTATCCCTTCTCCAGCGGATCCTCCTGACCCAGGAATTTAACAGGGTTCTCCTGCATTGCAGGTAGATTCTTTACCAACTGAGCTATCAGGGAAGTAATGATAAGGGTACACAATTTGGTACTGTATCATCTAGATTCAGATTCTAAACTGAAAATTAGTGCTGTAAAGTTAGGCAAGTCACTTGACTTTTGAGCCAGTTTTCCTATTGGTGAACCATGAATTAAAATATTCCTCTTTGTAATAGTCACTGAAGATAATTAAACTATAGAAAATTTATCATTTGTTGAAGGTTAATCATGTCCTAGGCCACAATTCCTAGGTAATAACGCAATAAATGTTTTGTCTACAGTAAGTGAGCAGCTTTATGAATACTGTACAAACTATAATGCTATTTGTAAATATCAGTTAATAGTAACAGTGATGCTACTTGGCACCCCATAGTTTCTAAGTAGTCAACTAAATATCTGTATGACTTCAGATATAATTACTATAATGCCTAGTAATTACACAGAAGAAAAGAAGATACACTCAGTCCCCAAGTATTAACAATTTTGAACTCTTAAGTTTTAAAATCTGTTCTATTATCGAATTTCAAATAATGCAAGAAACCAGGTTCAATTTGCTCTATGCTATCTAGGATCTCTGTTCTCTTAGCTCAGACTTTCAAAATGCCCGTTCCTAAGCAACTGAGGATATGTTGCTGCTACGGCTATATAAAACTTTTGTGGGGGGACCCAGTAGGAATGAGAGTACATATTATTAGTCTTATTTTTCATAAGAGGAAACCGAGGTTCAGCCAGGCCAATGAACACAAAGTGAGAGAGGACATAAACCTAATTTTTAAATTTCAAAGTCTAAAAGCCACCTTCTACTGTGTCCAAGACATGACAAAGAAAAGATAATTTAACAGATGATTTCTAGAGCTCAAGTTCTATCAGATCAATTTTATTAAAGGATTGATTTACTTTTAAAAAATGACCCCTGGGCATATGTCATGTAGTAAAGAGATAAATTTATTCCAGGAAGTTTTATATCAGTTAATTATTTTTATATCCATAAGTGGTTATCAGAAATGCTTGAGGAATGTTCAGTCTGTACATTTTTGAGGACACGAATTATAATATCCCGTATTCCTTCCATGGAGAGAGAAAGTAAGCTGAGTAGTCTTTGTTCAGCTTTGGTGCTAATTTGTTTTTTTGTTCATATTTGTTTTTCCTCCTCTAAATTTTATACATATGCTCTCTAAAACACAAGACAAATATTGAATAAATAAGATATATAATTTCCCCCAAATCCCTTTTGAGTGAAAAATCTTTTTGGAAATGACTTATCATTATATAATCTATATAGAACTTCCAGCAGTAAACATATATTTCAAAGAGTATTCATCAAACATCTTTATAGTCGAGGTGTTGTGCAGAGTACTAAATGACCTTACCGCTTTGAAGGAAGTTAAGAATTTGGTGAGTGAGGTGGACAAAGACAGGGAGTATTTAACTTGTAAAGGATGCATTGGGCCAGCACACGTACTGGGTCCTTTGCTCTGCCTGGATGTACATGCTAAGCTTCTCCTAGTGCTCTGTTCATTTTTTCATCCACGGCACACTCATTGTGAGTCAGTCGGATATTAGGAATTTTACCAATCTCTCACGGCACTACCATAAAAAATTAACATAGATTTATAAACGTTGTCCTTAAGGAATAGGAATCTGATTGATGTTAGTGACTATGCTACTACAACATAGATTGACATGATATAGACAGTAGAAGAAGCTACTGGAATATATGAAATGAAAACCGCCCAAACTTGGGAACTCGAGGAAGGCTTTCTCAAAGTGACATCTGAACTGATAATTGAAGTCAGAGAAAGAATAGCCCCAGAAAAGAGGGGAAAGTGAAGGAAATATTCCAGCCTAGAGAAGAGTATAGAGAAAGAACAGCCTCAACCTCATACTCTAAAACAAATAGAATTAAACCAATTGAGTAAAATTTTTGAGAAAGGGAAAACCGTGTGTAAAGTTATAGAGAAATTAAATCCACTATGTATATGAGGAAGCAATAGTATTTTGGTATAATTCTATCAAATTCTGCAGTCAAATAACAGAACATGAATCCTGAGGAGGGGAGGAGAGTCAAGATTGAAAGGGACCTTGATATTATTAGGTAGTAGCAAACCACTGACAGGCATCACACAAAGTAATTGCTTAGAATGACTTCCTTAGATTTACAGGTAATAAGATGGAGGACCAGAGAGGTTCTATGACTTGCCCAAAGGCATACAGCTAGTTAGAAAAAGGATTGGCTACACGTGCCTCACCTTCAGGCATTTAAATTATTTGGGAAATTTAAACCTTTGACAAATTGATTGTCAAGCAACTGATATCAGTGGCTCCGTCTCTCAAGAAGACTCCCTAAAATATGTCCTTTCCAGAGTAAATCCCGGGATGATATCTAGATAAACACAAAAAGAAGGCCCTGCTTGCTTGATTTGCATTATTCTTCTCCTGCATCCCTCCCTTTTCGCCTCACTTATGTTTGATTATTCACTGTCTCTCACCCTGAATATGAGTTTCAGAAGGGTCACTGTCATCTTGTCACAGAATGAGAACTGTCTCCCCTGAGTTCCCCAGCACCTGCAGCACAGTTTACATTGATTCAGATTAGCTCTGGGTCAGCAGTGCTGTAAGAAGAGGGTTTTAACTCCTTCTAGACCTGGTTTCTTTCTCGGAGAGAGTCTGAGGACAGCACATTCCCCGGCCTTTCTGCTCACTTCCTGCCGTCTCTCCAGAGTAGGCTGGGTTTTCTCCCTCAGCCTGCAAGCTTCTGTTTTCTGCCTGGCTGAGCTCACCGCCTTCCTATGACACCTCAGGGAATTGCCCTCTTATTACCACAATTACAATCTGTACACATTTCATTAAACTAATATCGCTTCGCACAGGCTTTCTCCACAGAACTGCACAGCTGGAGGCCCATTTCTTTTCCTCAGCTTAAACACTTTGACAGGTTAAGAAAGCTATTATGTCTGAATAACAGGTGTTGCAAAACAATGTGCATTTGATGTTTAAATGAGAGAGCTTCTTTATTGACTGGCTTTATTGCAGCGAAGGCTTTCCTTTTTCACAATGACTGGATTTTTATTGTTTTTACTGCTTTTTAAAGTGTATTCTGTTGTTTCAGAATAGGTCTGAAGTGACTGTGTGTGGTTATTTGTTATTCTGCTGTCCTCTCCTTTTATTATTATTATTATTATCAGTGCTTCTTGCTTTACTTCTCAGGTGAAAGAGTTGCAGAAATAGAAGGGTTTTGTTGGGTCTCTTTCTCTGTTCTAGAAGCACACCCACTTCATGAACAACTCCCAGAGGATCTCTAACGGTCTCCTTCTCTATTATTTCCCTCTGTTTTTATTGCCTTCTCAGTCCTCTCACCTACCTCCCAGTTACTGAATGAATTGGTTCCCAAATGAGAAACAGTAAAATACAGAGGGAGCGCTTACTGTTATGCTTCCTTATCTGAATATCACTGTCACATTCTTTGTTTAGGACTTTGATGCATAGGACATACACAGGGGTATATAATATTGGGTATTTATCCTTTTTATCTCTTAACATTTTGTTTATTTTTCCTTACATTTATCAGTGTTAAGCAAATCTTTATTCCTTTTCTCTTTTTCCTCACACAATATCATGCTCAGCAGGGTATAGTCTGCTTTATTATTTCAATAAGATGACTTTTGCTGAAGAGACAACCAAGTGTTAAAATACCATTTTTCAAAGGCAAGTGCTCAGTGAGAGAGAACACATGATTATGAAAGCATAGAAATGGATGGAAATAAAAGATGATTTGAAATATTTAGATGTGTATTCTTACAATTTCTAGTATAGTGCTCTTTGTATTGTAGGCACTCAAAAACGATTATTAATGCAAAGATAAGCCATAATATACTTTTTGAAAGCAAAATTTAGATGCCATGTTTACTTATGTTTTATGGTATTAAAAAAGCAGGAAAAGAAAAAAGGAAGACAAAAGAAAAAGCTCACTATTTCCTTGAGCGGAATATTTTCAATTCCCTTAGTATGTTCAAAAGTCGTAATCATCCTAATTATCACCTTTTTTGTGTCTGTGAAGCCAAATGAGGTCATATCTTTGACTAGATGAGATTTATGTTTTACTCAATGTATGTATACCAGCTACTAGAATTGGGGCAGAGCCTAGTTCCCTGTGTATCTTTAGTATCTAGGGCATATTTGAGAACAAAGTAGGTACTCAGTAAGAGGTTGCTGAATGGATTAATCTTAGTCCCTTTAGAGGTAAATTCTTTTTTGGGGGGTGGGCTGTGCTGTGTCTTTGCTGCTGTGCAGGCTTTTCTCTTGGGCTGTATGCAAGGGCTGCTCTCTAATTGGACATGGGCTTCTCATTGCAGTGGCTTTTCTTTCAGAGCATGGGCTCTAGAGCGCATGCGCTTCAATGGTTGCAGCACGTGGACTCAGTAGTTTTGGCTCCTGAGTTATGGAGCACAGGCTTCACAGTTGTGGTCCACAGGCTTAGTTGCTCCAAGACATGTGGGACCTTCCTGGATCAGGGATCGAACTCGTTCGTGTCTCTTGCATTGGCAGGTGGATATTTTGCCACTGAGCCATTAGGGAGGTCCTAGGAATTAATTCTTCACCTGGATTTCAGATGGCTCCAAGACCTCCTGAAATTCTAAGTATAATTTTGTGTATACACAAAGGAGTGGGACAGTGAGAATTCCTGGTTTTCACCGGATTATCAAAGGAATCTGTGACTCCAAAGTTTATGAATCCCATCCTAAAAAGAAGTGTTTTGAATGATAATGATAACAATGAAACATTTGGAAATGCAGGAATTATTTATTGAGCTTGTGGCTTAAGCGTATTTTTCTGTTGTAAAGTTATGCCTAGTTAAACATGGAATTTAGGAGACTAGGTAAGTTTTACTTGATCTCATAAAAATATACTCTGATATTATTTAACTGTTCCTTCCCAGAGCCAGAGACCAACTGTGACCATCCACCTACAACTGTAACACAGATGGATATTATTAATAATAACACCCAAACTTGCACTTTCTGTAAGTACTTTGCAATTTAAAAAGTGCTTTCTTCACAGAAATCCATCCCACTAGATTACTGATTCACCAATACCCCTGGGAACAGATGAGGTCAGTTCTATTTTCAGGGATTTCCAAGTACAGTCTGTGTCTAAATCTCTGTGATACCTATTTTTTTAAGTAGTAATTCTGCATGTATGAGGCACAGTTCTCCAGAGAATTTCAATGAACTTCATCAAGTTTCCACAAACGATGTAAAACGAGACTGGGAGTCTTTTCACTTGACAGGTAAGGAAACTAAAATGCAGATACCGTTTAATGATTATTCTCATAGCTATCTGGACCATGACTGGATATGCAAATCAAAATATTAATCCTGAATTTTTCATTAGTTGCTTGCTTCTAAACTAATAAACACAGAAAAATTAATATTTATAGATTTAGGAATATCTTTCCAAAAAATCTCAATATATATTTTCCTTTCTGATTTAAAACTGAGAAAATAATTTTACCTTAGGAAATTGGTTTTAAAATGAAGGAAAAAGTTTTATAGGTTTAAGCCAATGGATTTAAACGAAAAGTTATGAATACCTATCAATATCCTAAAATCTAGTAACATAGTATATGATCAATAGATTAGGGAAATCCATTATACCAGCTTTTTAGAAATATCTGCTTTTTTTCAGATAACTCCACAGATGTGGGTGTACATGAATTTTTAGAAAAAAGGTTTTGTTTGAAAGATGGTGAATGAAAGATCAGATTGAGAGTTTTGCTTTCTAGTTTCTTTACCTCTCAACTATGTTAATTAGATTATTTAGCCTGACACAGATTCCCTTTCCAGATTTACTCTTTAGGCCATTTTGAAACTTTACATCTTTAGGTATTTATGTGAAGGAATATTAAAAAGCTTAATTCAGTTTTACCTCTTACGCATTCTTCCCTTTTAAATATTACAAGGTATGACTATGCTTCAACATATTCTCTGATTCAGCCTATTGCAAATAATAGAATCAGTTGTCCATAGCAGTTCTGTCAATTAGATTGTATCTGTGCTGTCTTTCTCTTGTCCTAGAAATTCATCTTCTTGAAAGCATTTGTGTTATTGAAAGCAACAGAGCCTGGTAATGCTAGCCATTACCTTTACTTCATTTGCATTTTTGTCCAATATTTTATCCCCAAGTTCCCTCCTCTTTCCTGAAGCCCACATCACTCCACTGCATCTCATCAGGTGCCCTCTCAGCCACACAGAGGCAGCCTGCTGTGCAAAAACAAACTGGGCACAGACCAGTTTCCCAAGTGTCTAGGACTTCTCACGCTTGTTCCTTAAGCCAGCAGCAGCTGGGATGACCCAGATACTAGAACTGTTTTCCTCTCTCTGGGTTTCCCCATTTCCAGGAATGACCATTGTTCATTACCTCCAGGATTTGAAAACACAGCAGGATCCCTGTGGGTGGTACAATTTCCTCTGCTGGAAAAATGAAGGCACAATGCGAAACTGAAAGCCCCAAAGAGCAGGAGGGTGAGTGTAGCAAAGCAGAAAATGTTAGCACAGTGTTCCATTATGCCAGCAAGTATTCCTTCCTATGTGTGTGAAAACAGGAGGAGAATTACACACTCACCTGCCCAGTTACAGGCAACTGTCACCAAGAATAAATGCGGTTTTCAAATACAATAGGGAAACAAGAATTTATTCAGTCTGGGGATTAAATCTAAGCAAAACAGAAAATGTCAGGAAGAAAAAATATGTATGGTTAATTTAATAAGATTTATTTTCTGCCCAGTAAATCCTAAATAACTTATAAAGAACAGTCCTTGGGCGTAGAAGAAAAATAAATTTCTAAGTTTTCTTTTGGCTTATGATGAAAAAGACCTAAGTTATTAGTCAATATCCCTAAAAGATTTTATCTAAACCCATGGTTCCTAAACTTCAGCATTCTTTACAGTCACCTGGGGAATTGGTAAAAGTACAGAGGCTCATATCCTATCTTGCATCAATCCATTCGCCTCTATGCTCTGATAGCTTTCCGAACAATTCTCCAAACCCAAGTTTGAGAACCACTGATCCAAACCATGAAGGGGAAGAACTAAAACATTTCAATACTATACATTCTTTCATTTTAACTTTTTTTGTACAATTTTGAGTTACAAAATTTAATAGTAACATTGGAGCCATCTTAGACTCTTTTATATCCCACATCCAACCTATCAGCAAATCTTGGCTGTTTCTTTGAAATGGAGCCCAAAGCTGATCGCTACTCATCACCTTCACCTCCATCATCCTACTCAAAATTCAACATGAGCCTCACATGTTGTTGTTCAGTTGCTCAGGCATGTCCCTACATGGGAAGCAGCACACCAGGCCTCCCTGACCTCACCCTCTCCCAGAGTTGGCCCAACTTCATGTCTATTCATCAGTGATACCATCCAGCCATTTCATCCTCTGATGCCCTCTTCTCCTTCTGCCCTCAATCTTTCCCCAAATCAGGGACTTTTCCAAAGGGTCGGCTGCTTGCATCATGTTGCCAAAATACTGGAGCTCCAGCTTCAGCATCAGTCCTTCCTTTAAGATTGACTGGTTTGATCTCCTTGCTGTCCAAGGGACTCTCAGAAGTCTCCTTCACCTCCATAGTTCGAAAGCATCAATTCTTTGGTGCTCTTCCTTTTTTATGGTCCAGCTCTCACAACCATATGTAACCACTGGAAAGACCATAGCCTTGACTATATGGACCTTGTCAGCAGAGTGATGTCTCTGCTTTTTAACACACTGTCTAGGTTTGTCATAGCTTTTCTGCCAAGGAGAAACTGTCTTCTGATTCCATGGCTTCAGTCATCATCTGCAGTGATTTTAGAGCCCAAAAAGAGGAAATATGTCATTGCTTCTCCATTTTCCTTTTCTATTTGCCATGAAGTAATGGGACCAGATCATGGGAAATAGATAGGGAAACAGTGGAAATAGTGTCAGACTTTATTTTTTTTTTTTTAGCTTTTAAAATACACATCTTTTATTTTATTTTATTTATTTTTTGCTTTTTTTTAAAAATTAATTTTATTTTATTTTTAAACCTTACATAATTGTATTTTGGGGCTCCAAAATCACTGCAGATGGTGATTGCGGCCATGAAATTAAAAGATGCTTACTCCTTGGAAGGAAAGTTATGACCAACCTAGATAGCGTATTAAAAAGCAGAGACATTACTTTGCCAACAATGGTCAGTCTAGTCAAGGCTATGGTTTTTCCAGTGGTCATGTATGGATGTGAGAGTTGGACTGTGAAGAAAGCTGAACGCCAAAGAATTGATGCTTTTGAACTGTGATGTTGGAGAAGACTCTTGAGAGTCCCTTGGACTGCAAGGAGATCCAACCAGTCCATCCTAAAGGAGACCAGTCCTGGGTGTTCTTTGGGAGGACTGATGCTGATGCTGAAACTCCAATACTTTGGCTACCTCATGTGAAGAGTTGACTCATTGGAAAAGACCCTGATGCTGGGAGGGATTGGGGGCAGGAGGAGAAGGGGACGACAGAGGATGAGTTGGCTGGATGGCATCACCAACTCAATGCACATGAGTTTGGGTGGACTCCGGGAATTGATGATGGATAGGGAAGCCTGGCGTGCTATGATTCATGGGGTTGCAAAGAGTTGGACATGACTGAGCAACTGAACTGAACTGAATGGGACCAGATGCCATGATCTTAGTTTTTTTTAATATTTAGTTTTAAACCAGCTTTTTCACTCTCCTCCTTCACCCTCTTCAAGACATTCTTTAGTTCCTCTTCACTTCCTGCCATTCAGTTCAGTTCAGTTCAGTCACTCAGTCATGTCTGACTCTTTGCAACCGTGTGGACTGCAGCACACCATGCTTCCCTGTCTATCATCAACTCCAGGAGCTTGCTCAAACTCATGTCCATTGAGTTGGTGATGTCATCCAACCTTCTCATCCTCTGTCATCCACTTTTCCTCCTGCCTTCAATTTTTCCCAGCATCAGTGTCTTTTCCAGTGAGTCAGTTCTTCGGATTAGGTGGCCAGTGTATTGGAGCTTCAGCCTCAGCATCCATCCTTCCAATAAGTCTTCAGGACTAATTTCTTCAGGATTGACTTGTTTGATCTCCTTGCAGTCCAAAGGACTTTCAAGAGTCTTCTCCAACACCACAGGTCAAAAGCATCAATTCTTCAGCACTCAGCTTTCTTTATGGTCCATCTCTCACATCCATACATGACTAGTGGAAAGACCACAGCTTTGACTAGACAGACTTTTGTCAGCAAAGTAATGTCTCAGTTTTTTAATATGCTGTCTAGGTGGGTCATAACTTTTCTTTCAAGGAGCAAGCACCTTTTAATTTCGGGTTGCAGTCACCATCTGTAGTGATTTTGAAGCTCAAGAAAATAAAGTCTCTCACTCTTTCCTCATCTATTTGCCATGAAGTGATGGGACTAGATGCCATGATCTTCGTTTTCTGAATGTTGAGTTTTAAGCCAGGTTTTTCACTCTCCTCTTTTAGTTCCAAGAGGCTCTTTACTTTCTCTTTGCTTTCTGCCATGAGGGTGATGTCATCTGCATATCTGAGATTATTGATATTTCTCTGGGTAATCTTGATTCCAGCTTTGGAATCATCCAGCCCAGCATTATGCCTGATGTACTCTACATATAAGTTAAATAAGCAGGGTGACAATATACAGCCTTGTTGTACTCTTTTTCCAGTTTGGAACCAGTCTGTCGTTCCATGTCTTGTTCTAACGGTTGTTTCTTGACCTGCATACAGATTTCTCAGGAGGCAAGTAAGTTGGTCTGGTATTCCCATCTCTTAAATAATTTTCCACAGTTTGTTGTGATCCACCCAGTCAAAGGGTTTGGTGTAGTCAATAAAGCAGAAGTAAATGTTTTTCTGGAATTCTCTTGCTTCTCTGATGATCCAGCAGATGTTGGCAATTTGATCTCTGGTTCTTCTGCTTTTTCTAAAACCAGCTTGAACATGTGGAAGTTCTCAGATCATGTACTGTTGAAATGTGGCTTGGAGAATTTTGAGCATTACTTTGTTAGCATGTGCTACTGCTGCTGCTAAGTCACTTCAGTTGTGTCCGACTCTGTGTGACCCCATAGATGGCAGCCCACCAGGCTCCACTGTCCCTGGGATTCTCCAGGCAAGAACACTGGAGTGGGTTGCCATTTCCTTCTCCAATGCATGAAAGTGAAAAGTGAAAGGGAAGTCGCTCAGTCGTGTCTGACCCTCAGCGGCCCCATGGACTGCAGCCCTCCAGGCTCCTCCATCCATGGGATTTTCCAGGCAAGAGTACTGGAGTGGGTTGCCATTGCTTAGCATGTGAGATGAGTGCAAATTCTGCGATTAGAGTGGTATCATCTACATATTTGAGGTTGTTGATGTTTCTCCTGCCTATCTTGATTCCAGCTTGTAACTCATCCTGCCCGTCATTTATCATGTATTTATACATGAGCTCAGTGTATAAGTTAAACAAACAGGGTGACAACAGACAGCCCTGTTGTACTTTCTCAATCCTGAGTCAATCAGTTGTTCTGTACAGGGTTCTAACTCTTGCTTCTTGGCCTAAATACAGCTTTCTCAGGAGACAGGTAAGATGGTCTAGTACTCCCATGTCTTTAAGAGCTTTCCACTGTTTGTTAAGATTCACACAGTCAAAGGCTTTAGCATAGTTAATGAAACAGAGGTAGATGTTTTTCTGGAATTCCCTTGCTTTCTCTATGATCTAGCAAATGTTGGCAATTTGATCTCTGGTTCCTCTTCCTTTTCTAAACCCAACTTATTCATCTGGAAGTTCTTGATTTGCATAATGCTGAAGCGTAACATGCAAGGTTTTAAGTGTGACCTTACTAGTATAGCGCAGGCGGCTGCGATGGGCGCGCCATAGCGCAGGCGGCTGCCATGGGCGTGCCATAGCGCAGACAAGAGGAGCCACCCCACATCCGAGGTCAGGGGCGGTGGCCGGGAGGAGCTACCCCACGCCCCTAAGCCCGAGGCCAAGGGCGGCGGCCAGGAGGACCAGCCCCACGTCCAAGGAACCCTGGCTGCGCAGGCGCAGGAGGGCCTAAAGGAGCTATCCCACACTGAAGGTCAGGAAGGGTGACAGTGAGGAGATACCCCTTGTCTAAGGTAAGGAGCAATGGCTGCACTTTGCTGGAGCAGCTGTGAAGAGATACCCCACGCCCAAGGTAAGAGAAACCCAAGTAAGATGGTAGGTGTTGCAAGAGGGCATCAGAGGGCAAACACACTGAAACCATACTCACAGAAAATTAGTCAATCTAATCACACTAGGACCACAGGCTTGTCTAACTCAGTGAAACTAACGCCATGCCTGTGGGGCAACCTAAGACGGGCGGGTCATGGTGGAGAGATTTGACAGAATGTGGTCCACTGGAGAAGGGAATGGCAAACCACTTCAGTATTCTTGCCTTGAGAACCCCATGAACAGTATGAAAAGGCAAAATGATAGGATACTGAAAGAGAAACTCCCCAGGTCAGTAGGTGCTCAATATGCTACTGGAGATCAGTGGAGAAATAACTCCAGAAAGAATGAAGGGATGGAGCCAAAGCAAAAGAAATACCCAGCTGTGGATGTGACTGGTGATAGAAGCAAGGTCCAATGCTGTAAAGAGCAATATTGCACAGGAACCTGGAATGTTAGGTCCATGAATCAAGGCAAATTGGAGGTGGTCAAAAAGAGATGGAAAGAATGAATGTCGACATTCTAGGAATCAGCGAACTGAAATGGACTGGAATGGGTGAATTTAACTCAGATGACCATTATATCTACTACTGAGGGCAGGAATCCCTCAGAAGAAATGGAGTGGCCATCATGGTCAACAAAAGAGTGCAAAATGCAGTTCTTGGATGCAATCTCAAAAACAACAGAATGATCTCTGTTCGTTTCCAAAGCAAACCATTCAATATCACAGTAATCCAAGTCTATGCCCCAACCAGTAATGCTGAAGAAGCTGAAGTTGAACGGTTCTATGAAGACCTACAAGACCTTTTAGAACTAACACCCAAAAAAGATGTCCTTTTAATTATAGGGGACTGGAATGCAAAAGTAGGAAGTCAAGAAACACCTGGAGTAACATGCAAATGTGGCCTTGGAATACAGAATGAAGCAGGACAAAGACTAATAGAGTTTTGCCAAGAAAATGCACTGGTCATAACAAACACCCTCTTCCAACAACACAAGAGAAGACTCTATTTCCAAATTCAGACTTAAATTGAAGAAAGTAGGGAAAACCACTAGACCATTCAGGTATGACCTAAATCAAATCCCTTATGATTATCCAGTGGAAGTGAGAAATAGATTTAAGGGCCTAGATCTGATAGATAGAGTGCCTGATGAACTGAGGTTCATGACCTTGTACAGGAGAGAGGGATCAAGACCATCCTCATGGAAAAGAAATGCAAAAAAGCAAAATGGCTGTCTGGGGAGGCCTTACAAATAGCTGTGAAAAGAAGAGAAGCAAAAAGCAAAGGAGAAAAGGAAAGATATAAACATCTGAATGCAGAGTTCCAAAGGATAGCAAGAAGAGATAAGAAAGCCTTCTTCAGTGATCAATGCAAAGAAATAGAGGAAAACAACAGAATGGGAAAGACTAGAGATCTCTTCAAGAAAATCAGAGATACCAAAGGAACATTTCATGCAAAATGAGCTCGATAAAGGACAGAAATGGTACGGACCTAACAGAAGCAGAAGATATTAAGAAGAGATGGCAAGAATACACAGAACTACTGTACAAAAAAGATCTTTGCGACACAGATAATCACAATGGTGTGATCACTGACCTAGAGCCAGACATCCTGGAATGTGAAGTCAAGTGGGCCTTAGAAAGCATCACTATGAACAAAGCTAGTGGAGGTGATGGAATTCCAGTTGAGCTATTCCAAATCCTGAAAGATGATGCTGTGAAAGTGTTGCACTCAATACGCCAGCAAATTTGGAAAACTCAGCAGTGGCCACAGGACTGGAAAAGTTGTTTTCATTCCAATCCCAAAGAAAGGCAATGCCAAAGAATGCTCAAACCACCACACAACTGCACTCATCTCACACGCTAGTAAAGTAATGCTCAAAATTCTCCAAGCCAGGCTTCAGCAATATGTGAACCGTGAACTTACTGATGTTCAAGCTGGTTTTAGAAAAGGCAGAGGAACCAGAGATCAAATTGCCAACATCCGCTGGATCATGGAAAAAGCAAGAGAGTTCCAGAAAAACATCTATTTCTGTTTTATTGACTATGCCAAAGCCTTTGACTGTGTGGATCACAATAAACTGTGGAAAATTCTGAAAGAAATGGGAATACCAGACCACCTGATCTGCCTCTTGAGAAATTTGTATGCAGGTCAGGAAGCAACAGTTAGAACTGGACATGGAACAACAGACTGGTTCCAAATAGGAAAAGGAGTTCGTCAAGGCTGTATATTGTCACCCTGTTTATTTAACTTATATGCAGAGTACATCATGAGAAACGCTGGACTGGAAAAAACACAAGCTGGAATCAAGATTGTTGGGAGAAACATCAAAAACCTCACATATGCAGAGGACACCACCCTTATGGCAGAAAGTTAGAGGAATTCAAAAGCCTCTTGATGAAAGTGAAAGTGGAGAGTGAAAAGTTGGCTTAAAGCTCAACATTCAGAAAACGAAGATCATGGCATCCGGTCCCAACCACTTCATGGGAAATAGATGGGGAAACAGTGGAAACAGTGTCAGACTTTATTTTTCTGGGCTCCAAAATCACTGCAGATGGTGACTGCAGCCATGAAATTAAAAGATGCTTACCCCTTGGAAGGAAAGTTATGACCAACCTAGATAGCATATTGAAAAGCAGAGACATTACTTTGCCAACAAAGGTCCGTCTAGTCAAGGCTATGGTTTTTCCTGTGGTCATGTATGGATGTGAGAGTTGGACTGTGAAGAAGGCTAATTGCCGAAGAATTGATGCCTTTGAACTGTGGTGTTGGAGAAGACTCTTGAGAGTCCCTTGGACTGCAAGGAGATCCAACCGGTCCGTTCTGAAGGAGATCAGCCCTGGGATTTCTTTGGAAGGAATGATGCTGAAGCTGAAACTCCAGTACTTTGGCCACCTCATGTGAAGAGTTGACTCACTGGAAAAGACCCTGATGCTGGGGGCAGGAGGAGAAGGGGACGACAGAGGATGAGATGACTGGATGGCATCACTGACTCAATGGACATGAGTCTCAGTGAACTCCGGGTGTTGGTGATGGACAGGGAGGCCTGGCATGCTGCGATTCATGGGGTTGCAAAGAGTCGGACACTACTGAGCGACTGATCTGATCTTACTAGTATGCTCAAACTACCACTCAATTGCACTCATCTCACACACTAGTAAAGTAATGCTTAAAATTCTCCAAGCCAGGCTTCAGCAATACATGAATGGTGAAGTTCCTGATGTTCAAGCTGGTTTTAGAAAAGGCAGAGGGACCAGAGATCAAATTGCCAACATCTGTTGGATCATCGAAAAGGCAAGAGAGTTCCAGAAAAACATCTATTTCTGTTTTATTGACTATGCCAAAGCCTTTGACTGTGTGGATCACAATAAACTGTGGACAATTCTGAAAGAGATGGGAATACCAGACCACCTGACCTGCCTCTTGAGAAACCTATATGCAGGTTTGGAAGCAACAGGTAGAACTGGACATGGAACAACATACTGGTTCCAAACAGGAAACAGAGTACATCAAGGCTGTATATGGTCACCCTGCTTATTTAACTTATATGCAGAGTACATCATGAGAAACGCTGGACTGGAAAAAATACAAGCTGAAATCAAGATTGCTGGGAGAAATATCAATAACCTCAGATATGCAGATGACACCACCCTTATGGCAGAACATGAAGAGGAACTATAGAGCCTCTTGATGAAAGTGATAGAGGAGAGCGAAAAAGTTGGCCTAAAGCTGAGCATTCAGAAAACAAGATCATGGCATCTGGTCCTATCACTTGATGGGAAATAGATGGGGAAACAGTGTCAGACTTTATTTTTTGGGGGGCTCCAAAATCACTGCAGATGGTAATGGCAGCCATGAAATTAAAAGACGCTTACTCCTTGGAAGGAAAGTTATGACCAACCTAGATGGCATATTCAAAAGCAGAGACATTACTTTGCCAACAAAGGTCCGTCTAGTCAAGGCTATGGTTTTTCCAGTGGTCATGTACGGATGTGAGAGTTGGACTGTGAAGAAAGCTGAATGCTGAAGAATTGATGCTTTTGAACTGTGGTGTTGTAGAAGACTCTTGAGAGTCCCTTGGACTGCAAGGATATCCAACCAGTCCATCCTAAATGAGATCAGTCTTGGGTGTTCATTGGAAGGACTGATGGTGAAGCTGAACTTCCAATACTTTGGCCACCTCATGCGAAGAGTTGACTCATTGGAAAAGGCTCTGATGCTGGGAGGGATTGAGGGCAGGAGGAGAATGGGACGACAGAGGATGAGATGGCTGGATGGCATCACCGACTCGATGGACATGAGTTTGAGTAAACTCCAGGAGTTTGTGATGGACAGGGAGGCCTGGCGTGCTGCAATTCATCGGGTCGCAAAGAGTCGGACATGACTGAGTGACTGAACTGAACTGAACTGAACTTACTAGCATGGGAGATGAGTACAACTGTCTGATGGTTTGAATATTCTTTAGTACTACCCTTCTTGAGAACTGGGGTGAAGATTGACCTTTTAATGACAACCCACTCCAGTGTTCTTGCCTGGAGAATCCCGGGGATGGGGGAGCCTGGTGGGCTGCCGTCTATGGGGTCACACAGAGTTGGACATTACTGAAGTGACTCAGCAGCAGCAGCAGCAGTCCTGTGGCTACTGCTGGGTCTTCCAGATTTGCTGACATATTGACTGCAACACTTTGATAGCATCAACGTTTAGGGTTTTGAATAGCTTTTCTGGAATTCCATCATATCCATTAGCTTTACTGACAGCAGTGCTTTCTAAGGCCCTTCTGACTTCACGCTCCAGAATGTCTGGCTCTGGGTGACTGACCACATCATTGTGGTCATCTGGTTCATTAAGATCTTTTTTTGTACAGTTCTTCCATGTATTCTTTCCGTCTCTTGATCTCTTCAGCTTCTACTGCAGCTGCTGCTAAGTCGCTTCAGTCGTGTCTGACTCTGTGCAGCCCCATAGACGGCAGCCCACCAGGCTCCCCTGCTCCTGGGATTCTCCAGGCAAGAACACTGGAGTGGTAGGTCCCTACAGTTTCTGTCCTTTATTCTGTATCCATCTCTGGGCAAAATGTTCCCTAGATATTTCCAGTTTTCCTGAAGGGATCTCTAGTCTGTTCCCTTCTGTTGTTTTCCTCTATTTCTTTGCATTGTTCATTGAAGAAGGCCTTCTTGTCTCTCCTTTCTATTCTTTGGAATTCTGCATTTAATTGGGCGCACCTTTCCCTTTCTTCCTTGTTTTTTGCTTCTCTTCTTTTTTCAGCTATTTGTAAAGCCTCCTCAGATAACCATTTTTCCTTATTGCTTTTCTTTTTCTTTGGCATTTTTTTTTTCATTGCCTCTTGTGCAATATTGCAGACCTCTGTCCATAGTTCTTCAGGCACACTGTTTACTAGGTCTCATCCCTTGAGTCTATTCATCACCTCCACTGTTTATTTATAGGGGATTTGATTTAGTTCATACCTGGCTGGTCTAGTGGTTTTCCCCCCTTTCTATGCCACAGTCAGCTCCAGGTCTTTTTTGTTTATTTGTTTTTTGCTGACTGTATACAGCTTCTGCATTTTCAGCTACAAAGAATATAATCAATCTGACTTTGATATTGACCATTTGGTAATGTCCATGTGTAAAGTCATCTCTTGTGTTGTTGAAAAAGGGCATTTGCTATGACCAGTGCATTCTCTTGGCAGAATTCTGTTAGCCTTTGCCCTGCTTCCTTTGTACTCCAAGGCCAAACTTGCCTGTTACTCCAGGTATCTCTTAACTTCCTACTTTTGCGTTTCAATCCCCAATGATGAAAAGCACATCTTTTTTCTGGTATTAGTTCAAGAAGGTCTTCTAGGTCTTCATAGAACAAAAAACCAACTTCAGCTTCAGCATTGGTGGTAGGGGCATAGACTTGAATTACTGTAATACTGACTGGCTTGCCATGGTAACGAACCAAGATCATTCTGTTGTTTTTGAGGTTGTACCCAAATATTGCATTTTGGACTCATTTGTTGATGATGAGGACTACTCCATTTCTTCTAAGGGATTCTTGCCCATAGTAGTAGACATAATGGCCATCTGAATTGCATTCGCTGATTCCCGTCCATTTTAGTTCACTGTTTCCTAAGATGTCGATGTTTATTCTTACCATCTCCTGTCTACCATAACAATTTACCTTGATTCATGGACATAACATTCCAGGTTCGTATGCAATACAGTTCTTTGCAACATCAGATTTTACTTTTGTCACCAGACACATTCACAACTGAGCATTGATTCCACTTTGACCCAGCCACTTCATTCTTTCTGGAGATATTAGTAGTTGTCCTCCGCTCTTCCGACCTGGGAGACTCATCTTTCAGTGTCATATCTTTTTGTCTTTTTATACAGCTCATGAGGTTCTCATGGCAAGTATACTCAGGTGGTTTGCCATTCCCTCCTCTAGTGGGTCATGTTTTGTCAGAACTCTCCACTTTATGACCTGTCCGTCTTTGGTGGCCCTACATGGTGTGGCTCACCTAAGCTACAACAATAGGACAGTTTCCCTGAATCCTCCCATTCCCAATCCCAAGTCACACAGCAGCCTGAGTGATCCTGTGAACACTAAATAAGACCATGTTACTCTTCTTCTAAGAATTCCTCATGGCTTGCAGTGCAATTCAGAGTAAAATCCTAGGAGTTATGGACCCATTACCTTGCTTTCCTCTTTCCCTCATTTACATTTCTTAACCACATTGCTTTTCTTGCTGCCTCTTGCACATGCCATTCTTGCTTCTGTCTTGGAACTCTTGTCCTGGTCTGTTGTTTTGCTTGGATCACTCTACCATACTAACCACCTCAATCACTGATCTGCTTCATTCAGACCTCTGCTCAGCTGGCTTCTTGTTCACCCTTGGTAGAATAGAACCCTAGACCCTAGTGATTACATTTTCATGTGTGTGTGTGTGTGTGTATTTTAAACCCTTGTTGGTACCTGGAATGTTATATATTTATCCGCTGCTGCTGCAGCTAAGTCGCTTGAGTCGTGTCCAACTCTGTGGGATCCCATAGACCGCAGCCCACCAGGCTCCCCCGTCCCTGGGATTCTCCAGGCAAGAACACTGGAGTGGGTTGCCATTTCCTTCTCCAATGCATGAAAGTGAAAAGTGAAAGTGAAGTCGCTCAGTCGTGTCTGACTCTTCACAACCCCATGGACTGCACCCTACCAGGCTCCTCTGCCCATGGGATTTTCCAGGCAAGAGTACTGGAGTGGGGTGCCATTGCCTTCTCTGATATATTTATCAGTTTACCCTTAACAGAACATGAGCTTCATGAAGCTGAGACTTGTCCTTTTTGTTTTGAGGAGTGGTATATTATTAGCATTCAAAACAGTTCTGATAAATGAATGGATATATAATTTCTCCTAGAAATACCCCCAAATCACCAACTGGATAGTATTGAGAATTACATTAAATTTATGAGAGTCATTTTATAGATGAGAGAACTAAAGCACAGATCCTTGTATTTATTTGAGGGCACTTATGTACCTAGCATTTAACTATCTAACTGGATAGACCTGTATTTCCCCTAAAACTCACTAGACCTGTGTCTGGCATTCAGACCTCTCATGACTTCCAAAACAAAATTGTGTGTCACAGCACTTCCTTTGGGCTTCATGTTTTAAATTTAAAAATGACATTTTTGAAATAATATTATACATGTTAACAAAATATTTTGGTAATCATTCTGTGAATACACAGAAAATGCAGTTTATTGCTTAAAATAAAATTGATGAATGTGATACTTAAGTGTTAGTTTGTTCAGAGTTCAAATCAATATCTATTTTCAGGCAATGTTTTTGTGAGTATATTTCCTTGTTATTATTCTTCCACATACCATCCACTCCAGCCTCTACATCTAGCTTGTGTTCACGATGGGTGACTTTATAGTCTTTTATCATCCTGTTATACCTAGGTCTGTCCATACTTAATGTTTCATTCCTAGAATGTCTTTATTCCATAGTCCTTAAACAGTCTAGTTCCACATAAGAAGGATTTTGCTTATTTGGGAATATTCAGAGTAATCTCTAGATAAAATCTTTAGATACTAAGGACAGTAAATATAAGCAACAAGAGAAAAATGTTAAACAAATGTGTCAGTGAAGTGGCCATTAAATTTAAGAGTGAGTGAATTAAAAAGCAATTCATTAATGTCAATTAGCTAAGTGGATAAGAGTTGATTTTTTCCTGTCTAAAAGAGGTTTTCCACATAACAACTGTCCTTGCTTTCAAGAGCTATTCATAACCCTACTGTGATCCTACTGAATGTATTTAGAATGGTGAAAACTGGAATGTGAGACTCGAGCTAATGCTGTGCCATGAGTACTACAGGAAAGGGCCAGGGAGACGGCTTCACAGCTGCATCACCATGCTAAGCATTTGGAACAAGAACTCCAGAACAGTGTAGTCACTCTCCGCCAAGAAAGTCACAGCTGTTTCCAATAAGCCTCATGCCCCTACTTTTTCCAGAAATCCATAAAGTCTGAGTGCATGTAGAATCCAGAGAGAAGCTGAAAATACATTCTCATAATTGATAAGTGTTCAGAAGTTAATATCTAAAAGTACAGTCCAATAACAGTTATGTGCTCAGTTGTTCAGTTGTGTCCATCTCTTTGTTACCCTATGGACTTTAGCCTGCCAGGCTCCTCTGTCCATGGAGTTTTCCAGGCAAGAATACTGGAGTGTGTTGCCATTTCCTACTCCAGGGAATCTTCCTGACCCAAGGATCAAACCTGCGTCTCTTTCATCTCCTGCATTGGCAGGTTGATTCTTTACCGCTAGCGTCACCTAGGAAGCTCCTAACAACAGCTATAAAATGAAACTTATATTAACAAGTCACCTACAATAGCAACAAGAACTATAAAGAACTTAAGAAAAAAGTTTATTGGAAAACATGCATTAAAGTATAATAGCGTAGCATATTAACTTATGACCTAATACTAGTTTTCATAAATTTTCTATGTGCTTATAGTAAATTTATCAAATCATTAATTAGGGAAAATAGGTATGTACTGTTTATGTCCTTCAGTGGAAGCTTGCTTAATTGTGCTGTTGACATCTTTTGTAACCTTACTATTTTTTTATGTTGTTTTCCAATATGATACTTTTTTAATAAATAATTGTGATTATTTTTCAGCATGAGGACACTGCAATGGATACTATGGAGAAAACATAAATGTCAACAAAATGTCACTATCGTTAGGATCACGACCTAAAATGAATTAAAATATGGGTGTGATTACCTATGGATGCTATTACTTGGAGGAAGGCAAACAAGTCAAAAGGCAGGAAAAAACAAACCAAAAACTCCCCTACTTTTCCAGGTGAGTTCTACTAAAGCTTCAATATAATTCTATCTTTATATTTTCCCCATTTACTAAGAATAGTGTGGCTTTGAAACTAAGAGCTTATTCTCTCACTGAACTTTAAGTGTGTTAAGATTTTTGTAGACCATCTCAAAATCTGACCCAGTGGCTTGCTTGTCTGGGGTTTTTAACAGCCGGAGAAAACTCCATGAAAAGCAATTATAAAACACCCTTGTTTGTTTCCAATTGCAATTTTTCAACTTCTTCCACCTATCAATAAAGAAAGTACTGCTTTTCATAATAGGTAATTACTTTAGATAATGTTATAGGTGGTTTAACAAGTCTTATACTTCAAATATTGATTTACCTTTTATAATAAAAGGGAACTCAGTAAAGATGGCAATGAAATCTTTTGGTTATCTAAGATACTTATGTTAAAGTAAGATAAGTACGCAAGGTAGTTAAGTTCAAGTAATTATTTGTCAGATTGATATGATTCCCCTCCTTTCTTTTGCCAAATAAGTAGAATAAAATAGAAGTGATGATACATTACTTTTCAAGGACAAGCTGTAAATGGTAATGTAGCTTCTACCTGGCTCAACCCCTACCCCAGCTTTTTCTCAAATGCTCACCCTTAGAATCCGGCCACTGTGTCGTGAAGAATTTCAGGCCATGTGTAGTAGTCACGAATAACTGTTCTGATCAGTATTCCAGTTAAGGTATCAAATGAATGACATCAGCTTCTAGACATGTGAGTGACCAAGCCTTGAGATGATTACAATTCCCAGCCTTGAAGGCACTTCAAATGATGCTGAGTACAGCAGAAATGAACTATCCCTGGTGTGCTAAGTTGCTTCAGACGTGTCCAACTCTTTGCAACACTATGGTCTGTAGCCTGCCAGGCTCCACCTGTCCATGGGATTCTCTAGTCAAGAATACTGGAGTGGGTTGCCATGTCTTCCTCCAGTGGATCTTGCCAACCCAGGGATCGAACTCACATCTCTTGTGTCTCCTGCCCTTGCAGAAGGGTATTCACCACTAGTGCCACCTGGGAAGCCCTGCTCAAATTGCAGATTTAAGAGCAAAATAAATGTTTTAAGATGCTAAGATCTGACTGTTGTACAACATAAGGTAATTAGAAAAAGAAATAAGAATTTAATATTAAGGGCTCAAACCAAAAATTCTTCATTATTTTGTACATATTATAAAAATTGATATATTGATTTCATATAAATCTGTTAACTTTTGTTTTCTGTATTTTTGGATAATACTAGATGCATTTGTTGTTGTTCAGTCACTAACTTGTGTCCAACTCTTTGTGACCTGATGAACTGCAGCATAACAGGCTCCTATGTCCTCCACTACCTCCCAGTTTTTGTTGAAATTCATGTCCATTGAGTCAGTGATGCTACCCAACCATCTCATCCTCTGCCACCCCCTTCTTCTTTTGCCCTCAATCTTTTCCAGCATCAGAGTCTTTTCCAATGAGTCGGCTCTTTGTATCAGGTGGCCAAAGTATCAGAGCCACAGCTTCAGCATCTGTGCTTCTAATGGATAATCTAGGGGTGATATCCTTTAGAATATACTGGATTGATTTCCTTGCAGCCCAAGAGTCTTCTCCAGCACCACAATTTGAAAGCGTCAATTCTGTGGTGCTCTGCTTCCTTTATGGCCCTACTCTCACATCCGTACATGACTATTGGAAAAACCATGGCTTTGACTATATGGACCTTTGTAAGCAAAGTGTCTCTGATTTTTAACATGCTATCTAGGTTTGTCACAGCTTTCCTTTCAAGGAGCAAATGTCTTTTAATTACATGGCTGCAGTCACTGTCTGCAGTAATTTTGGAGCCCAAGAAGATAAAATCTATCACTGCTTCCACTTTTTACCCTACTATTTGCCATGAAGTGATGGGACCAGATGCCATGATCTTAGTTTTTTGAATGCTGAATTTTAAGCCAGTTTTTTCATTTTCCTCTTTCACCTTCATCAAGAGGGTCTTTAGTTCCTCTTCATTTTCTGGCATTAGAGTGGTATCATCTGCATATAATTTAAGTAAGCAGGGTAACAATGTATAGCCTTGACATACTCCTTTCCCAATTTGTTCCATGTCGAGTTCTAACTGTTGCCTCCCGACCTGCATACAGGTTTTTCAGGAGGCAGGTAAGGTGGTCTGATGTTCCCATCTCTTTAAGAATTTTATAGTTTGTTGTATCCACACAGTCAAAGAATTTAGTGTAGTCAATGAAGCAGAAGTAGATGTTTTTCTGGAACTCACTTGCTTTCTCCATAACCCAATGAATGAATGCATATTTTGAATTAATATATATTATTTTTGATGAATCAATTAATATGAGATGTATACATATATCAGATCAGATCAGATCAGATCAGTCGCTCAGTCGTGTCCGACTCTTTGCGACCTCATGAATCGCAGCACACCAGGCCTCCCTGTCCATCACCAACTCCCGGAGTTCACTCAGACTCACGTCCATCGAGTCAGTGATGCCATCCAGCCATCTCATCCTCTGTCATCCCCTTCTCCTCCTGCCCCTAATCCCTCCCAGCATCAGAGTCTTTTCCAATGAGTCAACTCTTCACATGAGGTGGCCAAAGTACTGGAGTTTCAGCTTTAGCATCATTCCTTCCAAAGAAATCCCAGGGCTGATCTCCTTCAGAATGGACTGGTTGGATCTCCTTGCAGTTCAAGGGACTCTCAAGAGTCTTCTCCAACACCACAGTTCAAAGGCATCAATTCTTCGGCGCTCAGCCTTCTTCACAGTCCAACTCTCACATCCATACATGACCACAGGAAAAACCATAGCCTTGACTAGACGAACCTTTGTTGGCAAAGTAATGTCTCTGCTTTTGAATATGCTATCTAGGTTGGTCATAACTTTCCTTCCAAGGAGTAAGCGTCTTTTAATTTCATGGCTGCAGTCACCATCTGTAATGATTTTGGAGCCCAGAAAAATTAAGTCTGACACTGTTTCCACTGTTTCTCCATCTATTTCCCATGAAGTGGTGGGACCAGATGCCATGATCTTCGTTTTCTGAATGTTGAGCTTTAAGCCAACTTTTTCATTCTCCACTTTCACTTTCATCAAGAGGCTTTTGAGTTCCTCTTCACTTTCTGCCATAAGGGTGGTGTCATCTGCATATCTGAGGTTATTGATATTTCTCCCGGCAATCCTGATTCCAGTTTGTGTTTCTTCCAGTCCAGCGTTTCTCATGATGTACTCTGCATATAAATTAAATAAACAGGGTGACAGTATACAGCCTTGATGAACTCCTTTTCCTATTTGGAACCAGTCTGTTGTTCCATGTCCAGTTCTAACTGTTGCTTCCTGACCTGGATACAAATTTCTCAAGAGGCAGATCATATATAGATTTATAATATATTACATATGGCAAATTAGTCAGTATTCATATGTTGAAAGCATTGTATTCCTAATAAATTGTTCATCACTAAATTAGAATATCATTTATTTGACACTTATATCACCTTATCAACTGCATTCTGGAGGGTATATCAGTTCAGTTCAGTTGTTCAGTCATATCCTATTCTTTGTGACCCCATGGACTGCAGCATGCCAGGCTTCCCTGTCCTTCACCAACTCTGGAGCTTACTCAAACTCATGTCCATATAGTTGGTGATGCCATCCAACCATCTCATCCTCTGTCTTCCCCCTTCTCTTCCTGCCTTCAATCTTTCCCACCATTGGGGTCTTTTCCAATGAGTCAGTTCTTCGCATCAGGTGGCCAAAGTATTGGTGTTTCAGCTTCAGCATCAGTCCTTCCAGTGAATATTCTGGACTGATTTCCTTTAGGATGGACTGGTTGGATCTCCTTGCAGTCCAAGGGACTCTCAAGAGTCTTCTCCAACGCCAAGGTTCAAAAACACCAATTCTTCAGTGCTCAGCTTTCTTTATAGTCCAACTCTCACATCTGTACATGACTACTGGAAAAACCATAGCTTTGACTAGACAGACCTTTGTTGGTAAAGTCTGTCACTGTTTCGATTGTTTCCCCATCTATTTGCCATGAAGTGATGGGACTGGATGCCATGATCTTAGTTTTCTGAATGTTGAGTTTTAAGCTAGCTTTTTCACTCTCCACTTTCACTTTTATCAAGAGGCTCTTTAGTTCTTCACTTTCTGCCATAAGGGTGGTGTCATCTGCATATCTGAGGTTATTGATGTATCTCCTGGCAATCTGAGTCCAGCTTGTGCTTCATCCAGCCCAGCGTTTCTCATGATGTACTCTGCATATAAGTTAAATAAACAGGGTGACAATATACAACCTTGATGTACTCCTTTACTGATTTGGAACCAGTCTGTTGTTCCATGTCCAGTTCTAACTGTTGCTTCTTGACCTGCATACAGATTTCTCAGGAGGCAGGTCAGGTGAGAATGCAAAAAGATAGGACACTGATGGATGGTGTATACCTAGTACACTTTAACATTCTGTTTGTTTTTTTTAATTTACTTTATTATTATGCTATAAGTGTGCCTCTTATTTTAAAAACATACAGCTGGATTGTTAAAAAATGTCAATATTTGAATTGCAACAGATAAATTTAATTCATTTATATTTACTGTGATTATCAACATATTTACATCTTTTATTTGATTTTATTTTGTACTTTCTTATTACCCAGCTATCACCATGTTTTTTACTCCTCTTTTTCTTTGCAAGCAGGCTTTCTTCTCTTTCATTTATTGATTTTATTTCTCCTTTGGATTGCAAATTATACATTGTCTATTTTTTTAGTGCATATTCACATTTTCAGTTTCCATATGTAACAAATGTGAAGCCACATCTGAACTCTACTCCTGAACAATTTTAGGAACTTGGAATGCTTAACTCTGCTTTTCTTCCCTCACATCTTTCATGACATTAATTTTCTGTATTTTAATTCTATGTTGTTATCCTAATATATAGACTAATCACTAACTTACTGTTTCATGTCATAAATATGTACCATATATTACCAAAATTTTTTCTCATTATTCTCTGCTATATCACAGTACACCTTTTGAGGTTCAATTTCCATGTTCCTAAGATGAAGCTTTTAGAACATCCTTTAGTGAATGTGATGGTACCAAACACTGTTTGATAATTAGAAAACAGGTTTACTTTGCCTTCATTCTTTAGTAATAGTCATGGCAGAGATTTTTAAAATTTTTATTTTATATTGGAGTATATTTGATTCACAATGCTGTGTTAGTTTCAGGTGTGCAACAAAGTGAATCAGTTAAAGATTCTGATTTCAAAAGCAGGGATGTCTCTAACTGGACACATACACAAAGTTCTAATGATTTCTATAAGTTATGACTTTTCCTGAGAACTTCAGGCTCCTTATGGCATGAGACAGGAGGGCAACAGGAGGACTCACCATTCTGGCAAGGATAACTGACCTGGGTTATCAGCCTGATGTTACACAAGAGGGACAGGGAGGAAAATGTTTGGCTCCAGCTGATTCACTTCAGTACCTTTTGCTATTTCCTTGCTCAACTTTGACAGTAAATGGACTAAGGTAGAAAAACAGCCTAAAAAGGGTAAGCTCAGATCCCACAGGAATGAGTGTCACAGTCACATCATCTAGTAAACCACCTAGACAAAGAGAATCAGCTGAGGATAGAAAAAAACTAGAATGTATCAATAGTATACCTTGTACATTCTGTAGTATATAGAGTTGGTGAAGGACAGGGAAGCCTAGTGCGCTGCAGTCCATAGGGTCGCAAAGAGTCAGACATGACCGAGCGAGTGAACTGAACTGATCAATAGTATAGAAGGAAGATTTGTGCATAATTCGTGATCCTGAAACCAGCTGTACCAGTGGGGCTGTAGTTTGACCCACTAACCTTTCTCTTCTGTGTTTTCCTAAGGAAAATAGGTACACCAGCATCCTAGAAGATTTGCTCCAAAAATTTATACATACGATTGTACCTAACAGGCACATATTTCCTTTCAGAGCTCAAAGACTAATTCTCCCAGCTGTCAGCTCATCCTTCTGGCTGTCTGGGCCCTCTGGGAGCTGCCCACAGCTGGAGAGATCTGGTTTGTCCAAAATAAACACTTCTTCCTGGGAAAGTCTGCCTTCAGTTGACAGGTCAGTATGAGACTACAAAGACTCAGTCCTCTTCGTTGCAACTCTGAGGGTTGTCTCAGCTTCAGAGCTCCTCACCTTGGCTAGCTGAGGCCTTTGCTGAGACAGCCTCCAAACCCAGGCCCTCCCTTGGCTGTTAATCCTGCAAGCACCCCCTGATGCACTCTCCATCTCAGAGTCTCCTTCCTGGGGTAATCAACACCTTCAAGTGCCCTTCACTCTTCAAATATGTATGTCCCTCCAGGAGGACCAACATGTTTTCTGTTTTAAAAAAATTTGCCTTACTGATCTCTTAGTTCAAAACCTCTGCTAAGTGTATCTGCCTTCAATGCTTCCCATTTGTTCAGTGCCAACCCCATTTACAATGCACAAAATCTTAATCCACATTGACATTCCACTGCCTTTTGTCTGCAAGACTATGCTCCTTATCCCACTAAGTCATATAGTTTACATTTCCCTGTAAATGCATTTTTCTGCTACGTAAGAATCATTCTTTAAAATTTGAGATTATGTTTTAAATGATTTGTGAATTCTATAATGAATCTTGTGTAACACTAGGCACATTATACAATTCCAAGTATTTGCTAATTTGAAGATTACATAATAAATGTAATCCACACCTTTATCTCTCTCCCTCTCCCTCTGTAGTTCACTAAACTCAAGTTCTACCTCCCTCTCTAAACTACCTTCCCTTTCAGCCCATCTTCAATATCAGTTGCTGAATTAACTATGGCAGAAAGAACCCTCAGGTATTGTGGTTTTTCCACAAATGGTGGCATTTAAATGAGTGTCTGAATAAATAAATGATTAACTTATTAAGTCAAGTTCCCCCAGACCTAGGATCTTCTTACCAAACCATGGTTAACAGATCCTTGCATAAATCTATATATACTCATGTGAACCTCATTACCCCTATCCCAATGCTCCATTGTCCCTACATCATGTCTGTGGCCATCAAGAGAAAAGATCTAGTGTAAGGAGAATGGTAAAGTGGAAGAAAGCCAGGGCTCACTGAGCCTCTGGGTTATAACATGTCCTATCTTCTTGTGACACTTGGGCTCACTGTTCTCCATTCTATTCTACCTGGTAATCAGGGATTGTGGCCCTCCTCTACAACTAATCCAGTACCTAAGAGTCCTAGGACTTCACTAATTCCTGCCAGTCCTCTTATTGTTCAGTCACTCAGTCATGTCCGACTCTTTGCAACCCATGGACTGCAAACCCATACACCAGGCTTCCCTGTCCACCATATCCCAGAGTTTGCTCAAACTCATGTCCATTGGGTCAATAATGCCATCTAACCATCTCATGCTCTGTTGCCTCCTCCTCCTCCTGCCCTCAATTTCTCCCAGCATTAGGGTCTTTTCCAATGAGTCAGCTGTTCACATCAGGGAGCCAATCCTCTTATCCTAGATCTAAATCCTGCTTAGTTTACCTCTGGCTCTTATTAGAAGATCCTCCTTTGTATGGACAAACTGCCGGACGTAGAGCAAAACATCACTGCTCCATTTCAGAACTGAATTATTACCAAATTCTCCTTTACTGCTATGTCCCAGAATGCAGATTCATATGCTTGGTATGTAACTGTGATTAAGCTTATGCTCACTAGGTACAGGGCTTCAAATGCAAACTGGCTCTCTTGTGCTCCATTTGCATAAATGTGTGGGGTAGGGGAAACTTCTGCAACAAACATTGTTCCCTCAGTTCCATTCTGGATGCCATTGCATTTACTCCTAGTGGGTCTTGGCCTTCCCTAATATATTAGTTAGCTAGGGCTGCCGTGACAAAGTACCACAGAAAGAGGGGACCTAAACAACAGAAATTCATTTTTTCATTGTTCTGGAGGCTAGATGTCCAAGGTTAGGTATTGAAGGGTTTGGTTTCTTCTGATGCCTCTCTTCTTGGCTTACACATGCCTGCCTTATTGCTGTGTCCTCATATGCTCTTTTCTCTGTGCACAGCATCCCTGGCATCTCTCTCTGTATCCTAATTTCCTCTTTTTAGAAAGATACAAGTCAGCTTGGATTAAGACCTACCCTAAGAGTTTCATTTTAACATAATCGCCTCTTTAAAGATCCCATCTCCAAACACAGTCATGTTCTAAGGTAACTGGGTGTTAGCATTTCAACATAAATATTTGGGGAAGGGCATAATTCTACAGTTCTAACAGTAGCATATACAGTACTCTGCGTTGCTGATGTCTTCGCAGTTCTCTCATTTGAGCCATCCCATTTATCAGCTAATCTCTTCCACAGCAACTTACCACTACTGGAAAGCAAACTCGATAGCTCCCCCAAATACTCTGTAATCATTGCTGCTATTAAACCACTTTAATAAATAACAGGTTTTTAAAATAAATAACTGGTTTTTATTATTTATTTATTAATAAATAACTGGTTTATTTTTAAAATTAAATAAATTTATTTTAAAATTAATTTATTTTAAAGTAAATAAATTCACTGGCCTCTACTTTGATTTGTTAAGTAAAAAATAGTTAACAATTCAAAAATAAACTCTCACCCCTACCCCCTAGCCCCAGATCCTAAGTATTTCTATATATACCAGGAGAACATATTATATTTTGTTTAATTTGATAAACATTTCAAAAACAATATATTCTTAACTGTTTAAATTTGTGGCTTTGACCTCTCTGTTAGTAATTTTTCTATTTCAAAATATCTGCATTCATTCTCAATATACTCACCAGGAAATTGTGGAGGATAATTACTTTTCTGTGTGAGTGAAGAAAAATTTTACTTTTTACATAGTCTAACAATGTATAAGAAATTTATTATAACATAATAGGAATCTGAGAGACCAGGGAGATCCTGAAGATTTGGAAATGTTAGTCTAAAACATCATCTATTTATATATTCCTTCCTAATTCTATCAAATCTCTGACTGAATTTCATTCCTATAGTACTCTGATACACAGACACAGGCAAGATTAAAAGAATACAAACCACAATAATGTCATAAAGATTGTCTCTTTGTTACAATGCTAAGGGAAGTACCAGGATTTATTCTATTTTATCACTGCTCAGAGACTGACTACTCCTGATGGCAAGTTTCAGATGATAGATTTGTCAGGAAATTAAAATGCCCAGGAGTGGATATTGAAGGGCTATCTAAAGGATCCCATTATTGACATCAGAGAAAAGAAAACTTGCAAAGATATATAATTTTAATTGGACTCTGTCATGACAGGCTTACCACTTGCCAACAGTTATTCTAAGAAAAATAACATGAAAGTGTGTAAAATTTGCTGTATGTATTCCCAGGTTGGTTGGAAGAGCTGTGAGAGTTTTTAATTCCTAAAATGCCCTTTATTTATTTTTTTATTTTTGGGGGGCTCCAAAATCACTGCAGATGGTGACTGCAGCCATGAAATTAAAAGATGCTTGCTCCTTGGAAGAAAAGTTATGACCAACCTAGACAACATATTAAAAAAGCAGAAACATTACTTTGCCAAAAAAGGTCCCTCTATTCAAAGCTATGGTTTTTCTAGTAGTCATGTACGGATGTGAGATTTGGACTATAAGGAAAGCTGAGCACCAAAGAAGTGATGCTTTTGAAGTATGGTGTTGGAGAAGACTCTTGAGTGTCCCTTGGACTGCAAGGAGACTCAGCCAGTCCATCCTAAAGGAAATCAGTCCTGAACATTCACTGGAAGGACTGATGCAGAAGCTGAAACTCCAATACTTGGCCACCTGATACGAAGAACTGACTCACTGGAAAAGACCCTAATGCTGGGAAAGATCAAAGGCAGGAGGAGAAGGGGACAACAGAGGATGAGATGGTTGGATGGCATCACCGACTCTATGGACATGAGTTAGAGTAAGTTCCAGGAGTTGGTGATGGACAGGGAAGTCTGGTGTGCTGCATTCGGTCTGACATAACTGAGTGACTGAACTGAACTGGGCTTTCATTTTTGAAACTTTTTGACAAAGAAGTAATGGAGAGGGGGCCAGTCAGCCAGTGTGAAAAACTCTAATGAGGAAACTTTACACTAGATATTACGTGGGCAATATAAACAGTCCTTAGATTGTGTGCTATAAAAAGTGTATGTTCCCTTATTTCTTGTTTTAGTACGTATCAGAAGGTAGAAGTGCTTTTAAATCTCCCCTCTCCTCTGCCCAAACTTTGTATTTCAATAGTGGAACCAAGGATGGAATGCAGTCAAATAATACACTGGATTTACCATGATAACATCACTTTCCTGGGTCCTTCAAAGCTCTTAATCATGGTGTATTGAATTATCTGTTTGTCTTGTAGTTCTTGGAGAACAGAGGTGGTATAATCTGGGTCTACAAGGCCTTCAGCCTTCAGGTCCATTTTGTTTTGCCCTCAAAATGCTGGCCTCTGAAGCACATAAACAAATAAAACTTCAGCCAACTATTTTCAGATAGGCCCCACTTCTTTGAAAAATGAAAATTGGAAGATCATTTCTGTGTGGTAAAATACCACCTGGGAATTTATTATATTTATAAAATTGAAGGGAGAATGAGTTCTGTTTCTCTTTTCTAACTAGAGTCTCCATTTCTAACTAGAAAAAAAAGACTGATGATCATATTTTCATTTTTAATTTAGTTCATTTTCCTAGATATGGTTGTAGGTGAAAGGAAATAAAGTGTTTATTATCTTTGCCTTGAGATCCTCGAAAAGACATTCTGTCTGAGATCATGCAAGTATCCATGAATGTAAGCTTGAAATGATTATAATTATGGGTTTGATCATCACATCTTACACATTTCTCTTTTCATTTTGACATCTATTATTGAACACCTGTACTGAGGTCAAAACGGTACCATGGGCTTTGAGAGATGCAAAAAGAATATGTGACAGTATTTTCTATTACTGGCGTTAAAGTCTATTTGGGGAAAGAATAAATGTACAAATGAAATAGTACCAAAATAATATAAAACCATGCGTATCTGGAAACCAATGAAGATTGTACAATGTTGTAACTTCAGGGAAGGGAGGTATCAATCTAAACCACAACAAACAATAAAGATACCAAGACAGAGGTGACTCATAAATGGTATATATTTGATGTACAGTCTCAGAAAACAAGAAACACTATTTAAAATAGCAGAAGTATAAAAGCTCCAAGGCAGAGATGATTTTAAAAATATCTAAAAGAGGATATTGATATGACTATTTTGAGGTAGTGATGAAAGAAAAGGATGAATACATAAGACATTAGAAAGGCATGATGCAATGTAGTAATTACATGAAGCAAAGAAAATAGTGTTATTTCCATCATAATTTTTATTTCATCTTTATAATGGTTTTCAAATTTAGCGTAACTCACTAGTGTTAATAGCCAATATGTCATTGGAATATCCATAATAAAATCTGGTTAAAACCCCAAAACCTGTCTTAAGAAGCTATGATCTTAGGCAGCAAAGCCTAGAAGGTCCACTAAAGTTCTATTCTTCATCTCTGACATCTAGACTCAGGAGTGATGAAGAAAACCCTGTTCTTACAAACCATTCAAGTTAGGGTACAAAAATAAAGGTAAACACATATGTGCCACTAACATTGCACATATATTCATTCATAGGTAAAAAGACATATCCTTGCCATCAAGGATGTCACAATTGTGAAGAAGAGACAAACATAATGGTAAAGCTTTCTGAATATAAGAGACATGTACTATTTTAGTAATAGAACTGTGTATAAAACATGATAACATACTCTTCCTAGGAATATTTATAAAATACTACAGTGGAAAAGGTGATTTCTAATTTAAACAAAGAATAAAATTTTGCAAGATGTACTGATACTGAAAGAGTATGTGAAGCAAGATAAATGACATGGGCAAAGGCAGGAATACACGCAACATCTATAATGTTAGGGTAACCATAGGTATTTTTTTTATTATTGGAGCCTGGAAAACAAAACAAAACAAAACAAAACAGGAGTATTCTTGCCTGGAGAATCCCAGGGACGGTGGAGCCTGGCGGGCTGCCGTCTACGGGGTCACGCAGAGTCGGACACGACTGAAGCGACTTAGCAGTAGCAGCAGCAGTGCTAAGAAGTAGAAGAGAGGCAAATCATTAGTTATAGCTTTGTTCTGTTGGACATGGAGAACCACTGAAGTGTTGAACCTAGGAAGAAACATAATCAGATTACTCTGCCTGCATTAAAGAAAACAGACTAAATATAGTCTCGTCTAGAGGCAGGAAATTCAGGTGGCCATTGCAAGAATCCAAGTGTAAGATGAATGAGGGATTGGATCAAGGCATAATGGTAGGTATAGAGAGGAAAATATGTATCTGAGAGATTTTTAGGAAAAAAGATTTACAAGACTTGCTTAATTTACTACTACTAATAATGAGGATGGTAATGATCATAACAATCATTGTTGTTCATTCACTAAGTCATGCCCTACTGTTTGCAACTATATGGTCTGCACCACATCAGGCTCCTCTGTCCTCCACTATCTCCCAGGGTTTGTTCAAATTCATTTCCAATAGGTCAGTGATGCTATCCAACCACCCCATCCTCTGCCATTCCCTTCTCCTTTCGCCTTCAATCTTTTTCAGCATTGGTCTTTTCTAATGAGTTGGCTCTTTCCATCAAGCAGCCAAAATATTGGAGCTTCAGCTTTAGCATCCATCCTTCCAATGAATAGTTAGTGCTGATTTCCTTTAGGATTAACTGGTTTGATCTCCTTTCAGCCCAAGGTACGCTCAAGAGTCTTCTCCCAAATTGAGGCACAATTTGAAAGCCTCAATTCTTTGGTGGTCAGTCTTCTTTAAGGTCCAACTCTCACATCTGTACATGACTACTGGAAAAACCATAGCTTTGACCAGATAGACATTTGTTGGTAAAGTAATGTCTCTGCTTTTTAATATGCTGTATAGGTTAGTCATAACTTTCCTTCCAAGGAGCAAACATCTTTTAATTTCATGGCTGCAGTCACCATCTGCAGTGATTTTGGAGCCCAAGAAAGTAAAGTCTGTCACTGTTTCCATCATTTCCCCATCTATTTGCCATTAAGTCATGGGACCAGATGCCATAGTCTTAGTTTTTTGAATGTTGAGTTTTAAGCCAGCTTTTTCACATTTCTCCTTCATCCTCATCAAGAGACTCTTTAGTTCCTCTTCCATGTCTGCTATTAGAGTGGTATCATCTGTATATCTGAGGCCGTTAATATTTCTCCTGGCAATCTTGATTCTAGCTTGTGATTCACCCAGCCCAGCATTTCACATGATGTACTCTTCTTAGAAGTCAAATAAACAGGGTGACAATATATAGCTTTGTCTTACTTCTTTCTCAATTTGGAAGCAGTCAGTTGTTCCATGTAAGGTTCTAGCTATTGCTTCTTGACCTACATACAATTCGCTCAGGTGACCGGTAAGATGGTATTCTTTAAGAATTTTCCACAGTTTGTTGTGATTCACACAGTCAAAGTCTTTTGTGTAGTCAATGAAGCAGAAATAGACATCTTTTTCTGGAATTCTCTTGCTTTCTCTATGATTTAATGAATGTTGGCAATTTGATCCCTGGTTTCTCTGCCTTTTCTAAACCCGGTTTTTACATCAGGAATTTTTCAGTTCATGTACTGCTGAAGTCTAGCTTGAAGGATTTTAAGCATAGCCTTACTAACATGAGAAATGTAGGAAGGCACTGTATGGTAGTTTGAACATTCTGTCTCATTGCCTTTCTTTGGGACTGGAATGAAAACTGGCCTTTTTCAGTCTTGTGGCCACTGCTGAGTTTTCCAAATTTGCTAACATATTGAGTGCAGCCCTTTAACAGCATCATCTTTTAGGATTTTAAATAGCTCAGCTGGAATTCCATCATCTCCACTAGCTTTGTTCATAGTGATTCATAGCCTCTTTCTAAGTCTATTTAACATCATAGTAATCAAAGTCTATGCCCCAACCACTGATGTATGAAGAAGCTGAAGATGATTGGTTCTATAAAGAACTCTAAGATCTTCTAGAACTAGCACTATAAAATGATGTCCTTTTCATCATGGGGCTTGGAATGAAAAAGTAGGAAGTCGAGAGATATCTGGAGTAACAGGTAAGTTTGGCCTTGGAATACAAAATGAAGCAAGGCAAAGGCTAACAGAGTTTTGTTGAGAGAACATGCTGGTCACAGCAAATACCCTTTTCCAACAACACAAGAGACAGTCTACACAGGGACATCACCAAATAGTCAATACTGAAATCAGATTGATTATATTCTTTGAAGATGAAGATGGAGGAGCTGTATACAGTCAGCAAAAACAAGACCTGGAGCTGACTGTCACTCAGATTATGAGCTTTTTATTGCAAAATTACAGCTTAAATTGAAGAAATTACATAAAACCAATAGACCATTTAGGTATGACCTAAGTCAAATCCCTAATGATTATACGGTGGAGGTGATGAATAGATTCAAGAGATTAGATCTGGTAGACAGAGTGCCTGAAGAACTATGAATGGAGGTTTGTAACATTGCACAGGAGACAGTGACCAAAACGATCCCAAAGAAAAGGAAATGCAAGAAGACAAAATGGTTGTCTGAGCAGACTATAGAAATATTAATACCTGAAGAAAGAACAGAAGCAAAAGGCAAGGGAAAAAGAAAAACTATACACAACTGAATGCAGAGTTCCAGAGAATAGCAAGGAGAGATAAGAAGGCCGTGTTAAATGAACAATGTAAAGAAACAGAGGAAAACAATAGAATGGAAAAGACTTGAGATCTCTTCAAGAAAATTGTAGATTTCAAGGGAACATTTCATGCAAGGATGGGCATTGTTAAGACACAAATGGAAAGGATCTAACAGAAGCAGAAGAGATTAAGAAGAGGTGGAAGAAGGAATTCATAGGGCCTGGACTCCATCTTAGGCCTGTTCATACTGACCATGCTCGGCCACCTTTCTAATGGACTCTGAACTCTGTGTTTAGTGCCTATTAAAACAACAGAAGGATAAGACCCCCTCCAGACAGGGGAACCTTGAAGATCATATCTAGATTACTCATTGCCTAAGAGAAAACATACACTAATCACCCCTTCTTCCAGACAGGCCATAAATTTTTCTGTATCTATCGGAGTGTAGTCTCGGGTTTATTGATTATTGGCTAATTGTTTGACTGTTTGAGCACATGAGCCCATAGCACGTGAATGATGGGGTTATTGGGATTGTATTTTCCTTGGTTTATGTAAGTCTCAAGGAATTTGGAGTGGTGGGTTCAGACACGTACACATAGGGTATAAAAGATTTTCACAAATGCTGGTCGGGGTCCTTGGCTAAGAGGAGATTCTGCCTTGGGCCCGCTGGTGTAATAAACTGCACTCCACTATCTGCATTGTCCTTCTGAGTGAGTTTGTTTCCCGGAATGCGTGGCTACAACATTGACTTGAGATCTCTTCAAGAAAATTGTAGATTTCAAGGGAACATTTCATGCAAGGTTGGGCATTGTTAAGATAGAAATGGCGAGGATCTAACAGAAGCAGAAGAGATTAAGAAGAAGTGAAAAGAATACACAAATAAACTATACAAAGAAGACCTTAATGGTCCAGATAACCACGATGGTATGGTCACTTAGAGCCAGACATCCTGGAGGGTGATCAGATCAGATCAGATCAGTCGCTCAGTTGTGTCCAACTATTTGCGACCCCATGAGTCGCAGCACGCCAGGCCTCCCTGTCCATCACCAACTCCCAGAGTTCACTCAGACTCACATCCATCGAGTCAGTGATGCCATCCAGCCATCTCATCCTCTGTTGTCCCCTTCTCCTCCTGCCCCCAATCCCTCCCAGCATCAGAGTCTTTTCCAATGAGTCAACTCTTCGCATGAGGTGGCCAAAGTACTGGAGCTTCAGCTTTAGCATCATTCCTTCCAAAGAAATCCCAGGGCTAATCTCCTTCAGAATGGACTGGTTGGGTCTCCTTGAAGTCCAAGGGACTCTGAAGAGTCTTCTCCAACACCACAGTTCAAAAGCATCAATTCTTTGGTGCTCAGCCTTCTTCACCAGAAGGTATGTTTAATTCCCCAAAACTTGTTGACCACTAATGTGTCTCAGCTGAGTAACTGGGACTCCCTTTCACCTAATAACTTGATTGATTAATATTTCCCTTCTACCCTTCCTCCAATTCATCAGTAAAGAGGATAGACATTCTTACCACTTCCATAGCCACAGCCCTTGTCCAGTCTGCAATCATCTTTCCCCAATATCAACTGAAACTGCTTGCTAACTGGTTTGCCTGTTCTTGTCTGTTTCCATACATTCTATTCATCCTACAGTACTTGGAGTGACATTCCCCAGGCTTCAGAGACATCAACTGATTCTCAGACCTAAATCAGAACTCTTTCTGAAGATCATCAAGGCCCTACCTGAGCAATCACTGGTTACTTCTCTGACCTAAATGTCTACCTTTCCTCCACCTCTCTCACTCTGCTCAATATGTAGTCTTTGTTCTTCTGTGAATACACACAGGCAAGTTTGGCTTCAGGGCCTTTGTACTTGTTTTCTCTGCCTGGAATTGTATTCAGAGAATTCCCTCCCACAGACAGATCTCTGTTCAAACATCATCTCTTATAAGATGTCTTTCCTGACCATCCTATCTAAAACAGCATTCTTTTCTTCCTCTACCATAACTCTCTAGCCTCCAACCAAATTTGTCTTTATTCATTTGTAATTCAGTATTGTTATCCAATGAATATACCTATTATTTGTTAACTGACTATCTCCCTGGGTAACATAAACAGAGATTTTCTTTGGCTTGTTCCCTGTTATATCCCCCAGGACCTGGGATAAGTCCCCTGCATTCTTTGGGTAAATAATGCTTGCTGAATACATTCTAAAAATGAATGAAAGGATGAATTAATGCTCTTTTTATAGATGAAGAAACTGTAGCATAGAGAAATAAGTAAATTTTCTAAACTCCTACAGCTATTAGATGTCAAAAGCTGGATTTTAAGCCTAAGCAATATCACTAAGAACATGCATGTTTATATGCTTTGTGACTCACAGTGGAAACTGATTCACAAAAGAAGGTATTAGAGAAAAATAAATAAATTCTCTCTCCTTCCTTTGTTTATGTATTTCAGTTAAAATTTTAGACCAGATGTGATTTCATAAGAAGAGAATATTCAATATAGCAAACATAAAAGCAGGTTGAAAACAGAATCAGTCATTGCGGTATGCTAGAAAAATGATGACTTGGAGTGAAAAATACGGCTTTCATATTAACCTCCACCACATAAAGATGGGCTTCTTTCTTCCTATATGCAAATGGCTAAAGATAATTCCTACCTTAGATATTGTGAGGATCAAATGAGATCATATATGTGAGATATTTTGTAGAATATTATAGCAACATTGGTTTTCTTTATAATAGGGCGTGATCTGGCCTAAGTGCATGCAATGATTGTGGGTTAGAGCATATTGTTATAGCCACATGTTCTGAGAAACAAACTCACTCAGAAGGACAATGCAGATAGTGGAGTGGCTTTTATTACACCGGCGGGCCCAAGGCAGAGTTTCCTCTTAGCCAAGGACCCCGACCAGTTTTTGTGAAAACCTTATATACCTTAAGTGTACGTGCCCAAACCCACCTCCCCAAATTCCCTGAAACTATTCTGAACAAAGGAAAAGAAAGATATAATCAAAGTTAACCTGTGATCCATATGCCTTAAGCCTAGGTAGTTAACAGTGGACAATTTTCAATAGACCTGTGGTCATACCCCAATAAGCATAATAGAATTTATGATTCTATTTGGTTACACAGATAATTAGGGTATTATTTTAGGTAACGGAGAGTCTAGGTACGAGCCCTGGGGCTCTTCCATCCGGGGGTCTGGTTTTCTAATTGGTATGTCGTTTCCATAGATACTGGGCATATAGTTCAAAGTCCACTGTCCAGCCCAAGGTGAAGTCCTGCTTTCAAGACAGACTGTTCTGTTTCCTCCTTCAATATAATCTCTTCTCTTTCTAACATGCTATATATTCTATTGTGGCATAGGTGTGTTATATGGTTAAACACCATTTGCCCAGACCTTTTGGCTCCTGCAGACTCACCCAGTCTCCTGAGGAACCATGGACATACTGGGAAAAATTTGGCTCAATCCGTGCTAACTGGCTGATGTAATTGACCTTCTGTCTTATAATGTGTAATTGTAGCCTTTGTGTAGAGAGTTGCTAACAGTGAGATCTGCAAAGAATTTCAGAAAGACGCTAACTCTTTGCACTTTCCCCTCCTATTAAATCCATTGTATATTGTTGTGGCTGAATAGTTTAAACAAGCTGAGAACGAGCCTCTTATGTGTATAAAAAACATAAAGTAAAGCGGTGTCCCTCGAGTTGTTTAATGTTTATTCAAATCAGAGGTCTGAAAGGACTTGTTTCATGAGAAGTAAAGGGAAAAGTTTAAAAGCTTAGCCTGGGCAATTACAGGGAGCATGTTTTCTGTCTCTTCTCATAGAAACACATGCATCTTATCCTCAATGGCTGCCAGCATTCTTGTCAGACCAATTACTTTAAAACAATTGTTTCATTTGGAATAGATGCCACAGCCCAAGTGATGTCCCTTGTCAGTGACACATTCAATTAAAACAGCTCTGAATAGGAGTTCTGGGGGCCTACTGTGCCTTGTCCAATCTTATCAGTCAACAAAGAACAACCTTGGAGAATTCAGTGCCGACTGGTTCCCCTGTCAGGTGGTCTGAACATGTTGCACCTTCCCAGGGTTCCTCAGACTCTTTCGTCCCTGTGCCTTTTACAGCCAATGACAGGCGCCATCTCAGCAGTGTCTGGGTCCACAATGCCAAGAAAGCTTATGGCAGTAAATACGATGGCAGCTGTGATGATCCTGACAGCTGGCTGGAGCTCAGGGTGGCAGGCTGAGCCGGACTGTGAGCAGTTGGAGCAGCAGTGAGCTATGACCACCATTACTGGTTGGCAGATGTCAGTTTCCACACTACCAGTTACTGCATGATGGGATGGACACACTTGTATTATTATATAGGCAAGCGGAACTTTAAACAAACTCCGGACACCTAGCATGCTGTTTACTTTGCTTTGCATTCAGGAAAATGTAAATGTTCTCCTCAAAACGAAAATCCCTTGCCTTTACAGTACATGTACAATGGAAGAAGAATTTTACGAAGTAGCAATATCAGAGAACTGACTCCGTCATACGAGAGCTGGGATCAGTGAAAGTAAAACTGATTTCAAAGAGAGGCTTGGTGTGTTGGCTGCCATTTTCGGAAAAGCACTGTGAGTTCGCATGCATCTTAGGATTCCTTTGTGTAAACACTGTATGTGTTCCCCATCCATTTTGAATGTTCTCCCATACTTCTTTTCCTAGGCAAACTTGCCATACCTTTACATCTGAATTACCTTTCTCATTTTTGAAGAACTGATTATAGAACTTCCTATTATTAGAGGAGATGGTTAATGTAAAATACATATTATCAAAACAGTTAAATGAAAAGAAGTTGTTATATTAACTAATGTGTACCATTATGAGTTCATAGATAGGGCAAAATAGATTTCTGCGGCTGTGTCAAATCTGTGCAGAATACAGATTTGCTACTTCATCATCAGGTCAATCAAGGTGGGCAAGCAGGCTCCAGGTCTGAAAATTTGTCATGGAATGGAAGTTGCAAGCTGTCAGACTAGATCTGACAACAGGTAGTTTCAGAGCTGAACCTAGTCACAGAGAAGAGTCAGCAAACTGACTCAGGCACAAACTGGTGCCACTGTTCTCACATCCCGACCCTGTGAGAGACTGAGAGTGCTTTACCTAAAACCAATTCTTCTAATACCCAGTCTCCCCAAATACCCATTAGCCCAGTGATTGTATTCCTAACAAAGATCTGTCATAGATGTCGCATTTCTTATATAATAAGATGCCACTCTAAGCATTTTAAGGATACAGTGGGCTTTTAAAATCTACGTTATAATACTTTAAACATTTATTCTTAATTGGGTGAAATGCCTTGAAAATCCTCAAAGGTCGGCAAAATAGTCACTATGAAAGTTTACAAAAATGCCTCTAAGCTAGTACTGTCTTAGTATAGATGAGAAGTTGCATATTTGGTAAATGAACAATTTAGATGAATGTGTCATTAGGTAAATTGATCATTATGCCAATTGATTTTAAGAAAATCAGTTTTAGGGAATTTGACATTCTGCCCTTTCTCACTTTGAAATTCTAGGTTTTTTTTTTTTTTTTTAATGTGAACAACAAAGCCACTGCCCAAGACAAGGTTTGCTTGACTCTATCCCCAAGTAAGATCAAAGTTTCTAATATAAAGTCATGATAAAAATAGTAGAGAAACAAATGAGAATTTGCTACAAGCCTGGTATAGGCCAATGTACTTCGCATCCATTTATTCAATAACCACAGCTGTATACCAGGCACTATTCTGAATTATCTCATGTCATCCTCACAGTGATGTAGTTTATTCCCAAATGGGGATAGGGCTGGGACCTGAAGGAAAGAGATACTAAGTAATTGCTTAATAAAGTGGTGAAGGTGGGTTTTGAACCCAGGCCGTCTGGATCAGTGCTTTACAGCTTCAGCAGATAAGCTTTGCCGAGAAGACAATAATGTGAAGTTCCAATGATTTTTCAAACTGAGTAGGTAGTGGGGATATAGGTGATATCCCCTGTATGGTTAAAAAAAAATTGTTAGGGCTATGCCTTCTCAGCAATAGCGTTACTGGAAGATCAAAAGTCACGGCTTGAGAGTGATTCTTTTCTCTGAGTGCATCTAATAATCTCCAGATCCTAAACAGATGAAAGAGCACTCATCAAAAGGAGCATATAATGAGCAAGAAACTCCAGATGAATCCTATTAAAAGAGCAACCCTGTGACCTGCCAATAGTGTTCATACTCCTTCTCCATGCTCTCTGGTTGTTTATGGAGACCTAAAGTGTTTCTACATCTTCCTATCTTAATACTCAAGTGATGGATGGAAGCTGAATGTTTGAAGGATGTCACTCCAAGAAGAACTTTTCTGCTGCCATTCTGATCAAAGTGCCATAAGAAAGGGCTGGTGATGGGAATCATGTATGCATTTTTATGTCATTGATTAGGTGAGTGACCAGAACCCATCAGAAATGTACTACACTAAGGCAATATCCAATATTTGGTGCTAAACACCTTCTGGACAATGGAAAACTGTTCAGTTCTAAAATTACTATTGGCAGTACTTTTGGTGTCTTTAGTTAAATAAAACTCATTATGAGACAATTATAATGAACTCTAATACATAGTTCTCATGTAGATTTGTTAGTAAACAACTAACAAATGTGTGTGTGTGTGTGTGTTGTGTATCTCTGCATGTGTGCTCAGTCATGTCTGACTCTTTGCAAGCCCATGGACTATGTAGCCCACCAGGCACCTCTATCCATGGACTTCTTCAGGCAAGAATACTGGAGTTAAGTTGTCACTTCCTACTGCAGGGGATTTTCCTGACTCAAGGATCAAAATGGTGTCTCTTGAGTCTTCTTCATTGGCGGGTGGGTTCTTTACCACTGTGCCACCTAGGAAGCCCATAACAAGTGTGTGTGTACATGTATATGTGTGTGTGTGTGTGTGTGTGTATGGCTAATTGGAAGTTCAAGAAACAACAACAAAAGGAAAAAAGAAAGAAGAAAGCTTCAGATAGGAATTATCTTAAAACTTAAATTTAGTATTGCTTGATGATTTAAGCTTTAATTTGCAAGATGAAGATAAAGACAAGAAAGAAATGTCAGTATGGCTAAAGAAATAGTTGCAAAAGGTAAAATATTCCTGCAATGCAACTGACCCACTGGGGACACCTTTTACAGAAGCAAAATGTCTTCCTGAGCCCAGCTGGAGATCAGTTTATGCCCTGAAGCATGATTATAATGTTAACCTTGAAAGGTCCTAATGAAATGAGTTTGGTGGTCTCAGCCTATATATTTTTATATGCATTGGTGCATGCCTTGGAACATATCTTGATGGACTGTCTGCAGAATGGCACAGCATGTATTTGAGATTACAGTGTGACCCACAGTCTCCACACCATAACTCCTATTTTTTCCCACATGATGCATCTCTCAAAATTCAGCCCAGGAGGGAGAAATGACTACTTAATGACAGTCTGTACATTATTGATGGGGCAGTAGGGTGGTAAAGAGATAACCCTAGGTGTCTTGTTTGCCAGTTGATTAACCAGAGTGAGTGCATTCCCTAGGGAAAACATGCTTTGCAGTAAACCAGTTATCCATTCAGTCTCTCACTAATGACAACAGTGCAAAAATGTGACACCCTCCTCTTTCCTCGAAAGCTTGGTGGAGTATGACTCTTTACATCAGACTGCAAATTAAGACATAAAATGAAAATTGAGATGCATGCACACCACTTGGGTCAATGAAGTACTATTAAGAGCTTAGGTTGAGGTAAATGATTGAGTTATATTATTCGTATTTCATTGTAAAGATGACTGGTCTCCTGGGTAATCTTTCTATGTTTTAAGGCAAGGAATCTTTATATGTCTGGAAGGGATATGAGATTGCTGTATGTATTGCATTTGATTCAAATAAAATATTTAGAAGTAAGCACGTTATAGGTTAAAGCTTTAGTATTTTAAGGAATGTCTGGTGAAGTTCTAATGTGATGGTGCCACTCTTTCTTAAAACAAGGGTGATCAACTTGTAGCTGTCCAATCTTCTTATTCATTTTGGAACCAGTTTGGTAAAGTCAGCAGTTTATTTTCAGTATCCTGGGAAAAAAAGGCATTTAACTTTTGAATCCATTGCTTCAGGACATACACCAGCTCAGGATGCCCTCCTGTTATATTGGATACAATTTAGTAGCAAAACTTTCACAACTGAAAACTTTGTGTGTCTCACTCCTTTGAACATGCATGTCAGGCTGATAAATAGCTTGCATTCTTTATATTTAACTTCTTTAAATGGAATTCAAATTTTTTGCTCTGAGGCCATTAGGAATTTATGAACCATTTTTCTTTTCTGTAGTCTTCAGAGAGGAATCTACTCTTACAAAGATGACTCGGAGGCATTTGTCATTTCATACAGTGAGACCATTAGCTGTTATTGAGTATGGACCTAAGATTTTAGGAGTTCTGAGAAACTGTGGAACCAGGACACACGTAGTTAAAGAATACAGTCTAAGCACAAACATTTTATTCTCCCTCATTGAGCATCTTTTCTTCTGTGTCTTACAGAAAACTCAAATTATAAAATTATTCAGATGTTAGCATTTTTTTTTTGAAAATTTCCATTCATTATCATGTTTTAGTAGTGCTATCTCCACACACCACTACGGTTTTATTACTCTTAACATTCTTAAGGAACATTAGGTTCAAAATCCCCTGTGACCCCAGCATTCCTCCTCCTGGCTAATGCAAGAAACTCAGATAAAGACTAAAATAAAAGAAGGAGATGAATTATTCAGCCAGCAGAAGACTAAGTGGGTTTGAGGATCATTAAGGAAATTTAATGATAGTTTTCATGTATAGAACAGATATTATTCAGAGATTGATGGCTAGCTATTCTCTGCATTTTCTGAAATTGTAAGAAGTAAAATAGGAGCGACTAAGGCAACAATGAAGAAACATTTCCTGATGTTGAAATTTGTTGGTTATGAATATGTTCAGTTATTCATTCAATATTTATTAAATTTCTACTATATGAGGTCATACTTGCCTGAGATGGAATTATTTGCTTAGGTCTTTTTAGAATATATTCACATTATACTTGAAATGACTTTTCTGGTCTTGTTTAGAGGCAGAGAAGCAAATCATTGGTCTTATGATTCTTGTAATTCCTTCAAAGACTCATAATAGGAAAAATAAGATGCTGATATAAATGTTCACACTAACATAACATGGATTTTTCCAACATCCATCTTAAGAAACATAGAAAAGAGTAATTAAGTATAAGCACCCATCAATGTAATCACCAAAGCTCCAATACCTTTAAATTCCTTTTTTAATCAGGGTCCCATTATGGCTGATTAATCTCTTTGCCCTCTTCATGGATTGAGCCTTGTTGTGGTAAAGGGGATTGCATAAATCAATGAAGCAATGAGCCATGCCATGCAGGGCCACCCAGGACGGATGGATTATAGTGAAGAGTTCTGACAAAATGTGGTTCACTGGAAGAGGAAATCAAAACACTCCAGTATTCTTATTGTGATAACCCTATGAACAATATGAAAACACAAAAGATATGACACCAAAAGATGAGCCCTCAGGGTCAGAAGGTATCCAATATGCTGCTGGGGAAGAACAGAGGGCAATTACTAATAGCCCCAGAAAGAATGAAGCGGATGAACTGAAGTGGAAAAGACGCTCAATTGTAGATGTGTCTGGGGGTGAAAGGAAATTCCCATGCTGTAAGAACAACAGTGTCAAGATAATATGCTGGCCATAGCAAACACATTTTTCTAACAGCCCAAGAGATGACTCTACTCACGGACATCAACAAATGATCAATAGCCAAATCAGATTGATTATGTTCTTTGCAGCTGAAGATGGAGAAGCTCTACATAGTCAGCAAAAACAAGACCCAGAGCTGACTGTGGCTCCAATCATGAGCTCTTTATTCCAAAATTCAGGCTTAAATTGAAGAACATAGGGAAAACCACTAGGCATTCAACTATGACCTAAATCAAATTCTTTATTATTTTACAGTGGAGGTGATGAGTAGATTCAAGGAGTTAGATCTGAAAGACAGAGTGCCTGAGAACTATGGACAGAGGTTCATAACACTGTACAGGAGGCAGTGATCAAAATCATCCCAAAGAATAAGAAATGCAAGAAAGCAAAGTGGATGTCTGAGGAGGCTTTATGAATAGCTGAGGTAAAAAGAGAAAATAAAGGCAAAGGAAAAATATACCCAATTGAGTTCAGAGTTCCAGAGAATAGCAAGAAGGGATAAGAAAGCCTTCTTAAATGAATAATGCAAAGTAACAGAGGAAAACAATAGAATGGGAAAGACTAGAGATATCTTCAAGAAAACTGGAGATAGTAAGGGAACATTGCATGCAAAATAAACAACAGAGATGGTAAGGACCTAAAAGAAGCAGAAGAGATTAAGGAGAGGTAGCAAGAATATACAGAACTATACAAGAAAGGTCTTAATGCCTGGATAGCCATGATGGTGTGGTCTCTTACCTAGAGCCAGATATCTTGAACTGTGAAGTCAAATGGGCCTTAGGAAGCATTACGACAAACAAGGCTAGTGTTAAGTGATGGAATTCCAGCTGAACTATTTACAATCCTAAGAGATGATTCTGTTAAAGTGCTGCACTCAATATGTCAGCAAATTTGGAAAACTCAGTAGTGGCCACAAGACTAGAAAAGGTCAATTTTCATTCCAATCCCAGAAAAGGGCAATACCAGAGAATGTTCAAACTGCTGTACAGTTGCACTCATTTCACATACTAGTAAGATTATGCTCAAAATCCTTCAAGCTAGACTTTAGCAGTATGTGAACCAAGAACTTCCTGATGTATAAGGTGTGTTTAGAAAAGGAGAGGAACCAGAGATAAAGTTGCCAACATCCTTTGGATAGTAGAGAAAGCAAGGGAATTCCAGAAAATCATCTACTTCTGCCTCACTGGCTACACTAAATCCTTTGATTGTGTGTATTATAATGAATTGTGGAAAATTCTAAAGGAGATGGGAGTATCAGACCACTTTGCTTGTTTCCTGAGAAACCTATATGCAGGTCAACAAGCAGTTAGAACTGGATATGAACAATGGGCTGAATCAAATTTGGGATAGGAGTATGACAAGGCTGCATATTGTCACCCTGTTTATTTAACTTCTAAGCAAAGTACATCATGAAAAATACTGGGCTGGATAAATCACAAGATTTCTGAGAGAAATATCAACAATCTTAGATATGCAGATGATACTGCTCTAATCACAGAAAGTGAAGAGGAACTAAAGACCCTTTTGATGAGGGTGAAAGAGGAGAATGAAAAAGCTGACTTAAAACTCCACATACAAACCATGGTTTCTGGTCTCATTACTTAATGGCAAATAGAAGGGGGAAAAGTGGGAGCAATGACAGATTTTGTTTTCTTGGGTTCCAAAATCACTGCAGATGGTGACTGCAATCATAAAATTAAAACACACTTGCTCCTTGGAAGGAAAGCTATGACAAACCTTGACAGTTTATTAAAAATCAGAGATATTACTTTGCTGTCAACGGTCTGTATAGTCAAAGCTATGGTTTTTCTAGTAGTCATTTACGGATGTGAGAGTTGGACCATAAAGAAGGCTGAGTGCCGAAGAATTGATGCTTTTGAATTGTGGTGCTGCAGAAGACTCATGAAGAGTCCCTTGGGCTGCAAGGAGATCCTAAATCCTGAATCCTAAAGAAATCAGCCCTGAATATTCATTCAAAAGACTGATGCTGAAGTTGAAGCTCTAATACTTTGGCCACCTGATGCAAAGAGCCAACTTATTGGAAAAGACCCTAATGCTGGAAAGGATTGAAGGTAAAAGGAGAAGGGGATGGCAGAGGATGAGATGCTTATCAAAATAGCATCACAAACTCAAATTGACATGAATTTAAGAAAATTCCTGGAGACGGTGGAGGATGGAGGACCCTGATGTGCTGCAGTCCACGGGGTCACAATGAGTCGGAAACAACTTAGCTTCTGAACGACAACAAATCTTTTGCATTCCATTAATTTTCTCTTGGATAACAGACTATATGACGTCTCACTGCTTTGTTGGTCTTAGCTACCGTTTTAGTGGGTCCCCCTAAATAAAATGATGACGACTGACTTGGGCTAAGATACTTATCCCTCTGGTTTGCTATCAAGGCTGCACTAACTGGCTGTTACTCAACTCTAATTTATCTTTGATAGATATCACACTTCTCTCCATGTAAGACATTTATCCTCTGACCCCAAGTCTACATTTTATCATTAAAGTTAAGGAAGGTCTCTTCCTCATTAGAAAAATCATCACTTAAGCTCCTAAGTGGTGAGGATGTGTTCTTTCTGTCAGGACATTTTCTACTTTTTTCTGAGTTAGAGGAAAATACATGAGTTGCAATACTTAATGTGGACATAAAACTGAAAAGCCCAACTGACAATTTAGCAGTATGTAATAACTGGTTTCAAACAAAATTTACTTTGAATGAGTTCCTGCCTCCCAAGGCACCCACCTCTTCTCATGTTTGCTATATTTTTGGTTGTCTCCATTGTTAAGAAGTATCTCAAGTTATGGATCCTAAGGCTGTCAGTTACAAAATCATCTTACCATTTTCCAGTTACAAATTAGCTCATCTTGTAAATATAGCACCTAATTACCAGTTTTTAGTTGTACTTTTGCATAGTCTTATCATTCCCATTTTATTCAGATAGGTGGATGTTGGGGATTTTCTCCCTGGGACTTGGAAGCGACGAACCTGAAAGAACGATACTCGGACAGTCTCTTGCAAGGACTGACAAGTTTATTTCTGCAGTCAAGCCTTTTTATAGAAGCAGGAGCAAAGAGCTTAAAGTATACGGCCAGCAGAGCGCATAGGGGGTTAACACATAATCAGTAAAAACATTTCAAGGACAGCGCGCTCTAAGTGACTCATGTGCTTATCCCACAACCTGTTTTCTCAAGTAACATCCCTATTTATTATTAAATCTTGGTGCCGAGCATAACCAAAGGCAGGAGATGTTTTTCTGTCCTCAGTACAAAGCTGGGTACTTCTGGCCCTTCGCCATTTTCCCAACGACTTTCTCCTTTTACTGCTATTTTGTACTACGCTTCCCAACATATCCTCCTTTTGTTTTTAAATTAAGCGCAGCTGCTGCTAGTTGGACTCCACTGTGGGAGGCATGGAGTCTTGAGTAGAGACTTCTGTATCCTATAAGCAAGACAAAAAGAGCAGGGTGATTAATACATACATAAAAATATTGCTTCCTGAAAGCCAAGCTCTAGGGTCTAGAGACGATAGGGTTTTGGTTAAAGTATCATAGAATTGAGTGCTATACAATTCCTTAGGTACCCTAACTTGAAAATTAGCAGCTTGTTGTTTCAACAAATTGATGTCTGAACTTGAGTTATCTGTGAGATCCTGCAAATGCGCCTTAACTTCATCCCAAGGATATTCAGTGCTATTATAGGGCATGTTAGTCAGACAAAAAGAAGTAAAATTCCAGTGACAGAGTGTTTGTGTTCGGAAAGTCAGTTGCTGCATTTGATCTGGAATTTTCTAAATGTGCCATTGCTCTGGCCCCACAATGGGGACGACAATCCTGGGTCGTGGGGGTGATAAGCCCCTGTTATACCAATTCAGCAATATGTCCTTATCAGTCTAGAAACTTGTCTTAGATTTATGAAAGCCTCCAATGTTTGATCTATTAAACCAGGAGCAATTATGATGTTCCTCCTGCTCTTCAGAACAGTTTGCATTGCCAGAAACAGCTTATCTGGAGTCATAGGAGTTTCAGTACTCTTCAGTGTCTGCTCAGCCTGATGAGTCATGTTTTCACTTGAGCCCATGTCGGGTAAGGATTCAGACGATGGCATTTCCTCATTGGCTCCTCCAGGGTCATTGACAAGACCTTTCGCGTCAACTTCATCACTTCCCAAGGGAGTCCAGTCTTGGGGTCCCTCTCGATAATGGACATGGAGAAGGGGAACCCAGATTTCCTCTCCATCTGCAATGACAAGACCATAACCCTTGCCTAGGAGTTGTAACATTCCTGGCAGCCATTGATTAAATTGCTTATACCATATTGGTGTATTGATTTCTAATTTTCTGTTTTTGTCTTCTGCAAAATGTCTATCTGCATGAGTGTCAGAATTATTTTTTGTTAAATTTAAAAAATTTAGGGAATAAAGAGTTAAAGATAATAATAATTGAAGGTTCATAGGATAAGAAGTGTATCTCCTCTCCCATATTCTCCCCTTTCTGTTTTAGTAAATGAGTTTTTAGGGTACGGTGGGCTCTTTCAATAATGTCTTGACCCTGAGGATTATAGGGTATTCTTGTAATGTGTGTGATGTTTCATTCTGACAAAAATGAATGAAACAAATGCGAGGTGAATGTAGGTCCATTGTCTGTTATCAAGACAGAAGGAATCCCCATAATGGGGAAGGTGAGTAAGAGTGTGGAAATGGCGTGTTTATTGGATTCTGAAGAGACAGGTACTGTCCAGATAAAGTTGGAAAATGTATCTATTGAGACAAAAAGTAAAGAAAATTTTCTTTAAGGAGAGTGAGTGAAGTCAGATTGCTAAAGGGAATTAGGTTGTTGCCCCCGGGGATTAACTCCTGAAATCATAGTTCGTAAATGCAGAGGGGTGCAGACGTCACAGGTTTTAATAATATGCCATGTTTCAGTGAGAGGAATATGGTATTTAGAGTGCAATCTGTTAACATTGGTATGAAGATTAGCATGTTCATCATTGGCAAATGTAAAAATGGGAGCTATGAGCCTGTCAACACATCATTTCCTGCAACCAGAGGGCCAGGTAAACTTGAATGAGCAAGTATATGTGCAATAAAGAAGGGTTCTGTATGTGAGCGAATTAAAGCTTGAGTCTGTGAAAAGAGAGTATATAATTCTTCATCTAGATTGTATAAAAAGGCTGTAACAAAATCAGGAAAAAGGGAAGCAAGGTATTTGGAATCAGTATATACATTGAAGGATAATGGTTGAAGCGACAAAAGAGCATATAAAGCATACAATTCAACTCTTTGTACTGAAGAATAGGTAGTGGGTAATTTCTCTTTGATATCAGGGCCGACAATCCCTGTTATGCCTTTCTTGTTGCCATCAATGAAATAGGTGGGTGCATTGGAAATAGGCTGGGGTGCAATAATATTAGTTATAATGAATTTAGTACATTGTAGAAAGTCCTATAATTTTCCTTTCGGTAAATGAAATGAGATAACATTTTGAAAATCATTTAATGCCATTTGCACGGTCAAGTTATACTGTAAGGCAATTTGCAATTCCTTTTTTGTCAAGGGAATGTGTATTGCATATGGATCAAATCCAGTCAAAGTTTGTATATGGCTTCTTCCTGACACAATTAAGTGCCCTATTTTCTCAATATATGATACAATTTTTTTAGACTGTTTAGTGTGTAAATATACCCATTCTATTGGGCTATGTTGAGCTATAATTGCAGTGGGTGAATGTTCAGTGGGGAATATATCTAAAGAAACTGGTTGATCATAATCTAGTTGAGTTGAAAAAGATTGTTGAATGTGTTTCTCCATTAAGGCCAGTTCTTCTTTGCCCTTTTTTGTTAGTTGTCTAGGGCTATTAGGGTCAGGGGATCCCTTTGAAATTTTAAATAGATTTTGTAAGGCATAGGTGGGGATGCCAACAGATGGCTGCAGCCAATTAATATCTCCTAGCAATTTTTGAAAATCATTCAGTGTGTGTAGAGATTGCATAGAAATTTGATTTTTTTGAGGTTTGATTTTAGATTATTCCATAACATGTCCTAAATAATTAAAGGGTGCTTTCCATTGAATTTTGTCTGGTGCTACAAGCAGGCCATGATTTTGAAGAGTAGTAATAACTTCATTATATAACTGTTGTAAATAGAGTTCAGATTCCATAGAGAGAAGTATATCATCCATATAATGAATTATAAATGCAGTAGGATATTTATCTCTAATGGGTTGTAATAAAACAGATATGAGATATTGGCAAATGGTAGGGGAGTTCATCATTCCCTGAGGTAGTACATTCCATTGAAATCTTTTAAGAGGAGCCATGTGATTTATAGAAGGAATTGAAAAAGCAAAACGTTTTCTATCTTTAGGGTGCAAAGGTATAGTAAAAAAGCAGTCTTGTAAGTCAATAATAACTATAGACCATCCTTTTGGTATCAAAGAAGGGGAGGGCAATCCCAGTTGTAAGGGCCCCATAGGTAACATGGTATTATTAACATTTCTTAAATCTATCAACATTCGCCATTTTCCTGATTTCTTTTTTATTACAAAAATAGAGGAATTCCACGGGGAAAATGAAGGTTCTATATGAGCTTTTTGTAATTGTTCATTAACTAATTGCATAAGAGTTGCCAATTTTTCTTTAGTTAGGGGCCATTGAGGTGTCCATACTGGGGTATCAGATTCCCAATCGAGGGGCAGTGGTGTTAACTCAATGGCCCCCATTAAAAGGTTCATTTAAAGAAATTGTGGCTTTCATTTGTTCAAGAAAATCCCGTCCCCATAAATTGATTGGGATATTAGTAATATATGGTTTAAGATAAGCTACAATTTGATTAGGGCCATACATTTGTAAATAGGATGCATTGACAAAAGTTTGTGTGGCATTAGCTTCATTTACTTCTAATAGTCTAGAAGGAGTTATAACCTTATCCCAATCAAGGGGCCATTTTGCAGCTCTAATGATTGAAATGTTAGCTCCGGTTTCTAACATGCCTGTGAAATTCTTTCCCTGTATGCGTAAAGTAAGCATGGGTTTCCGATGTTCCTTTAATAAGGTGAATAGTGCAGCAGTAAGGTTGGTACTGCCAAAGCCTTCCTGTCGAACTTTATCAGATGCCTTCATTGGTTTGACATATGGTAAAAGTAATAATTGTGCAAAATGTTCCCTTTTTTGTAAGTATACATTTCCCATTTTCATAACATTTACCATAATATGTATTTCCCCTTCACAATCTTTGTCCATAACACCAGTCAATACCATTAAACCTCTCATTGTGCAGCTACTACGTCCCAAAATCAGTCCCATTGTCCCGGGTGGAATCGGGCCATAATATCCAGTAGGAATTTTGTGGGGGTTGTATAATTCTATTAGTTCCATATCATAAGGACTAGGTATATCAATGCAAGCACTCTTAGATGTAGCTGCTTGTAGCGTCATAACTTTAGGTCTTCCTTTTGTAGTTGGGCTAGAGGACGGCCCTTTTATCAGTTTCCCTGTTGTTTTTGTTGTGCATCGGGGTTCAAGGTGTTTCCATCCTTATCAAATTTAGAATGACATTCATTCAGCCAATGGAACCCCTTTTTACATCTTGGACATATTCCTGAGGGTCTCTTCTTATTAGAAGTAGTAGTATTTTTTTTGGCCTGTGTTGACATGAGACATTGTTTTTTCATATGGCTGGGCTTCCCACAGTTAAAACATTTGGCATTAGCAGCTTTTTGTACATTAAAGGTTTCCAATGTTGCCAATTTTGCTCTGTGGGAACTAGATCTGATATCCCTATATGCTTTCAAATATTCCATAAGAGAGCCAGTCTCTCGAATTGGTCTAAGCACGGATTGACATTCCTCATTAGCATTTTCAAAAGCAAGTTGTTTTAAAATAATATTTTGTAGAGCCACATCCTTAATAGATTTCTCAATTGCATCCTTTAATTTTCCTATAAATTGAGAATATTCCTCCTCATGTCCTTGAATAATCTTAACAAGTGAACCATCAGAGTTAGTGCTATCAACCTTTGCTTATGCCCTGCAGGCAGTTTCTTTAATGAAATGTAACATCTGAGGGGTAATATTAGCTAGTTGCACAATCATATTGGCCATGGCTCTTGTTCCAGTGAGTATATCATAGGTTAAATTGGCAGGGTTACCATGAGATTGCTGGTCAATCATCAGCTGTCGGGCCTCATCATTAACCCACATTTGCCATTGCAGTAATTGTTGAGAATTTAAAACCATCTTTGCTACTTGAAAAAAAATCATATGGCATCCAACGGTCAGCCCATCCTCTGAGAAATTCTATACAGTAAGGAGAAATAGGTCCATACAGAGTACATGCTTTCTTAAAATTAGACAACATGCTAAAATCTAAATTAGTTCAAGGATTTTGGTCTTGGGCAGGTTGATTAAATTGCATTGGGAAAGCGAAAGTGCAAGCAGGCATCTCCCGAGGAGGAGTGAAATGATTAGTACGAGCAAAGTTAGCAATTGTTGTTACAGGCGGAGCAGAAGGAAAAACCTTAGATTTGGACTGTCCATTGAATGAAATGACCTCCGTTCTAAGTGGCTTCAGTTTTGACATATCCTGTATGTATATGTCTCTAAGTTGTTTTTCTAAGATTGTGTCTGATTGAGCATAACATTCTTATATTTCAAAGCACCTTGTATATCTTGTTCTTTAAGCTCATATTCATGTAAAGATTGAATAGTTTTTACTTCCAAATCAATGTTATGTCCTTCAATTTGTTCTATGACAGCCTGTATGGATGACCAGAAAACCCTTGCCGATATGCTTGCAAAACATTATTTTTAACCCTTTTCTATATGTCTAGATTGAGTGTCTCCTCTTCTGGGAACCATGAATTGTTCCAGTAAAATATGATAGCAGTCGTTCAACTGATCTCTTGAAACATTAACACCGTTTTGTCTCAAAAAATGATGCATTATAGAAATGAAAGGAATTTTACTGCTATGTTGTCCCATCCTGCTTACCTCTTTCTTCAGGGGCTCATCACTTTGTTCAGCCTTCTTTTCAAGTCCCTGTTCGTGGCGCCACTTGTTGGGGATTTTCTCCCCAGGACTTGGAAGCGATGAACCTGAAAGAATGACACTCGGACAGGCTCTTGCAAGGACTGACAAGTTTATTTCTGCAGTCAAGCCTTTTTATAGAAGCAGGAGCAAAGAGCTTAAAGTATACGGCCAGCAGAGTGCATACGGGGTTAACACATAATCAGTAAAAACATTTCAAGGACAGCGCACTCTAAGTGACTCATGTGCTTATCCCACAACCCGTTTTCTCAAGTAACATCCTTATTTATTATTAAATCTTGGTGCTGAGCATAACCAAAGGCAGGAGATGTTTTTCTGTCCACAGTACAAAGCCGGGTACTTCTGGCCCTTTGCCATTTTCCCAAGGACTTTCTCCTTTTACCGCTATTTTGTACTACGCTTCCCAACAGGTAGAAGTATTGAATTTAAAAGATCTGATTACGATTACAAAGATAAAGACACACAAAATATTTGCTTTTGCATATGATCCTCGTAAATAACTTGCAGCCAGGATATAATTAAATAGCATACGTCTAGGCCATGTCAGGGAGAAAATGGGGTCAAAAATGTGTGCTTTTTAAAAGTGGCCCCAATTCATAAATGTGATTCTACCCTTGTTGAATAAATAAATAAAGGTTTATTTAGTCAGAGCTAAAATTAAACAGTTTCAAAACCTAAACAGTTACTGAACAGTATTTTCATCTATTGTAGCCTGACAATACATAGGAAGCTAACAACTTAAGGGAAAAACTAGAGGAGGTCCTTTCCTTAGGAATCAGAAGTATAAAGAAGGTATACAACTTGCCCAGGGCACACCCTGAGTAGCAGAAAGGAGATCCATATATGCAAGTCTAAGTCTAAAATCCATGCTTTTCCTTCCTTACAAATCAACTTTTACAGTGAATATAAAATGATCTTACTAAATCATATAATGCTTCAATTCAAAATTGTAAATGTGTTGATGGCTTCAGTTTGTTAGGTAGGTAGAATACGAAAAAGGAGTCCAGAATGAAGGTGGCTAAAAGACACAGAAGGGAAAAACCCAAGAAAATAGAACAAAGGAAGGTCTGAGGACCAGAATGAGGACCTCAGGTAAAACAAACAGCACTCCTGGCTAGCCCAATTTACATAGGGCAGGCCCAGGAGGAGGAGAAAACATATAAAAAGAGGAGCCAAAATCGAGCGGGGGCTTCTTGTCTTTTGAGTCTTTTGGGTTGACCTGTCCTCATGCCCTGAGGATATATTTTCCTTTGCTTTCTAAATAAAACTGAGCTATAACACAGGGCAGTAACACTGATCCATCTGTCGCTTCAAATTTTTGCTGTAGTGAGACAGAACCAAGAAAACTGCACACTCCCTTGACATATATGGTGCCATTTCTCAGATTTAACCTGGCTTAAACAATCTGGCTCAGCCCCTGGGAGGCAGAAGCCAAGCACAACAAAAGCCCAACTCGGTGAAAGCTCCTGTGGTGGAAGCTGCAGGCAAAAAATCCCAGTGCAGAGGAAGTGACAAGAAGCCCAGTGTGCTGGAAACCAGGACAGCAAAACAAACTCAGCAGAAAGCTCATGTGGCTCAGTCTCAGATTCCAGAAGACCTTCGGTTAAGTTATGAGGTCCTCGCTCCTATGGCTGGAAGAACATATGGCTAACAAAATCTTAATTCCTTTACAATCTCTAATTTCTTATTTCCTTGAACCCCCCTTAAACAGGTGAGTGCCAGTGGGTGCAAATGAAGGACTCTGGCAGGGGCTACTTAGTAGCTGTTGCCCAAGGAGGTTGGGGCTCTTCTGTCCTTAATCTTCTTTGTGCCAAGGATCAGGCCAATGAAAACTGTGAGCACAGATCAGGTTTTTAGCAGATTTTCTGACAGATATGAAGGGGATTCCTCGGCACATTTTGCCCACTTCCTTTTCCTCCTGTTCTTCAGCTCCTCTCTCCCAGGACTTGAGCCTGGCCAAAACCCATGGTGTCTGGCTTTAGGACCTAATGGAGCTCAGGCTCTTGATGTCTCATTGCAAAAAAAAAAAAAAATTCAGTGAGAGACACAGTGATAGGTGAAAGATGGATTTGTTCAGATTTAGAGAGAAGCACACTCCAAAGGGTGTGGGTCATGGCACAGGGTGAGTGTGGTATGGTTAGTTTTTGCAAGCTGGGTGATTTCCTATGCTAGTGAGTGGGAGGATCATTCCAACAATCGGGGAACCATCCACTCCTCTGTCTTTTGACAGTGTCCTGTCCTGTGACAGTTCCTTTTGGAACTATCCTGGCACCTCTGGGTGTGTCATTTAGCTTGCAGATTGAGGATCAAGGTCTAGTTGAATTTGACTTGTCATCTTGGACCCATTTGATTATAATTGGTTTATATTATGCCCTTGGGCTATAACATTCTTTCAAAAGGTGTGCCCTGCCCCCTTCCCTCTTCTTTTCCTGAGCCCCATCCGGACCCCAACAATGTTGCCTCTACCATCTTCTGGAGGGACAACCAGAAAATAGCTAGCTTTTGGGAGAGAAATGCTGTATAATATCCCATCTCTCTAGATATTCAGGCCTTCATCTTCCATGTTTCCTACAACATGTGCAACAACAACATCTCTCAGTGAACCCGCTAAGGCACACAATGCCTGTTAGAAGTCCATCTGTTGGTGGCATCCCTTCAAGGGCAATTGGGCTTCTAGGGATAATGTTTTCCACTTTGGGAGTTAGCCCTGCAGGCTGTTTGAGCCCAAACCCTTGCCACTCTTCTCCTAAAGTTACAAACATACCCCCAAATCAAATCTTCACTTCACTTTTAAGAAACATCTGGTCTGTTGCCTCTTATCATTTTTTTCTTAAGCCACTTACTAACTCCTACAACCAGAACACTTACCCCTTGTAGGCAACATCACTCCACCCTACTTCTTATTTTTAATATATTCCTAATGCCCCTAAGAGAATCAGATAATCTGCTCCTTTGTCATTACTTATGTTATTACCTAAAGTGGGTCTATGACAATGAGATGTTTACCACTGGAAACACCCTAAGTTGTCCTTATGGAGGACTAGGGGAGGAAATCAGTGACTTACATTCCCTCAGAGCAATAAGAGGATAAGGCTTATGGCTGTTTCACCAGGTTCCCAGTCTCAAGACACAGGCTTAGATTGCTTTACATAATGGTATCTGTTCCCGTCTGCAGTGGACAAATGAGCGATGAGTTAGGATTCACTTCAGTTCAGTTCATTTCAGTCGCTCAGTCGTGTCCGACTCTTTGCGACCCCATGAATTGCAGCATGCCTACAACCCCTTGATCCTACCCAGTACTAGACATGCTAGAGACTTGGGGATGCCCAATTCCAGCCTGCAGATCCCAGGAGGAAAACCTGCCTTGACCTGCCTAGGGATCTGGTCCTCAGAAGGTTGTCACACCTCAACCTGCTTGGGGATCCACCAGTCCAGGGGTCCCAGGAGGTCAACATGCCTCGAACTGCCTGGGGATTCTATCTCCAGGAGGCTGTCATGCCTCAGCCTGCCTGGGGATTTGCATTCTGACCCAGGGATGCCTGGCTCTCAGGTTGCAACAATACTGGTACGATAAGCTTCAGAAAGACTCACCCCTAAGGAAGTCCACCCATGGAAGTAGAAGGAAGCCTATTAGTTGTAGGACTGTGCCTGGTCTCAGCAATAACTCAGGAGTCCAGTGAGAACTCTATTGTCATTCTGGAAAGTCTAACAGAGTCCCTCCAAAAGTTTACCAATCTGGACTTGGGCTCTTACAAGGGACAGGTGATTTTAAAGGACAAATGCCTGTCCCAATGTGCATCAGACATCAGGATAAAGTTACAACAGCTCTAGCAGCAGGACCCTGATGCCTCTTTAGATGAGATGATCCAGACAGCCACCAATACCTTTTATAACAGAGAACAGGAGAGGGAGGCCAAGGCTCAGGAAAGGGAGAAAAGGAAGGAGACAAGGCATGCCCAGATGCTGGCCATCCTTCAGGGAAGCCCTATGGTGAACCCCGAGTCCTTGAAGGACAAGGCACAAGGCAAATGCCTAATCTGTTGACAGGTGGGACACTGGGCCAACGAGTGTCCAAACCATGACAAGTCTCCTAAAATGGCTTGCTACAAATGCCATCAGTTGGGACACTGGGCAGCACTCTGCCTTGTGGAACCAGGAGCCTCAAGGTCAAGTGCCAAGCCTTTCCTCACAATGGTTCAACAGGACTGAAGTGGCCCACTCCAGCCAGCCCTCCTGTCACAGATAACCATCACGGGGCTGGAGCCACGGGTGCAACTGGATGTGGCAGGTAGGTCCGAGAATTTCTTGGTTGACGTAGAGGCTACCTACGCTCTCCTGACCTCCTTCTCCAGAGCCTTCTCCTCACAAACCCATACCATTTTGGGTGCTACAGAAAAAACAATTACAAAAAGATTAACCTGAGCACTTCTTTGTTTCTGGGATGGATAAATATTTCCCTACAAGTTTCTGGTCATCCCTGCATGTCCTACTCCCTTGTTGGGAAGAGAAATACTCACTAAACTGGGACCATCCTTGTGGTGGGATGCTTTTCAGCCCCTAGAATCCTACAGTTTCTGGTTACTACTGAGGAATCCATTACACCCTCTCCAATAGGGAGGGACCAAAAACTATGGGAAGACAAAATTAACCCCCAGGTGTTGGATCAGGGGACTTCTGGACGAGCCCACCAAGCTGAATCGGTCGTCATTGTCCTCTGAGATCCCATTCGGTTTCCAAACCGGAAACAATACCTTCTCAGAAGAGAAGCTCGGGAAGGACTACAGCCTCTAATAAATTAATTTCTTGCCTGTGGGCTATTTGTCCCCACCAGTTTGCTGTGTAACATCCCGATCCTCCTTGTAAAAAAAAAGGGTGGGACGTAGCCAATGGTTCAAGATCTCTGGATCATAAATGAAGCTGTAGTCCCCCTCCATCCCACAGTACCTAATCCTTATGTAATCTTGAGAGAAATCCCACCCAGTGCCAAGTGATTTACAGTCCTGGATCTCAAAGATGCATTCTTTTGCATACCACTGGCTAAAGAACCCCAATATCTTTTTGTCTTCAAGTGGGAGATCCGTCTAGTCAAGGCTATGGTTTTTCCAGTGGTCATGTATGGATGTGAGAGTTCGGCTGTGAAGAAAGCTGAGTGTCGAAGAATTGATACTTTTGAACTGTGGTGTTGGAGAAGACTCTTGAGAGTCCCTTGGACTGCAAGGAGATCCAACCAGTCCATTCTGAAGGAGATCAGCCTTGGGTGTTCTTTGGAAGGAATGATGCTAAAGTTGAAATTCCAGTACTTTGTCCACCTCATGCGAAGAGTTGACTCATTGGAAAAGACTCTGATGCTGGGAGGGATTGGTGGCAGGAGGAGAAGGGGACGACAGAAGATGAGATGGCTGGATGGCATCACTGACTCGATGGATGTGAGTTTGAGTGAACTCTGGGAGTTGGTGATGGACAGGGAGGCCTGGTGTGCTGTGATTCATGGGGTCGCAAAGAGTCGGACATGACTGAGTGATTGAATTGAACTAAACTGAACTGAACTGGGAGGCTCAAGGAGAAAAACACCAACAGATGATTTGGAAAGCATTACCTCAGGGGATCAGAGATAGCCCTCACCTGTTTGGGCAGGCTCTTAGACGGGATCTCCTAGATCTGGATCTGGGACCTAATGGGAAAATATTACAATACATAGGTGACCTACTAATCTGCTCTCCAGATGAGAAAAATGCCCAACAACATGTTATTCAGGTTCTGAACTTTTTGGCAGAGAGGGGATATAAAGTCTCCTGTGCTAAGGCACACATGGTCGAGACAAAGGTCACTTACCTGGGAGTTCAGATTACACACGAGTCCAGGAGGCTGTCCTCTGATTAAGCACAAGGAACCCTCCAGTTACCCTCCCCCACGACTCGAACACAATTGCGAGCTTTCCTGGGGCTAACTGGGTATTGAAGAATCTGGATACCTGACTATGGTCTAATTGCCCAGCCCTTATATGAAAGCTTGAAGGGAACGGGATGATTCAATCCCACTGATGTGGGGAACTCCTCAAAAGAAGGCAGTGACTACAGTAAAACAAGCCTTAACTCAGGCACCTACCTTGAGGTTGCCGGACCCAGTAAAAGCATTCCAACTTTATGCCCATGAAAAGGAAGGAATAGCCTTGGGAGAGTTAACTCAAAGGTTGGGACCTGAACCCCAGCCTGTAGCTTATTTATCCAAGAGGCTCAACTAAACTGCCCGAGGCTGGCCTCCCTGCCTTCGAAATCTTGCAGCTATTGCAATCCTGATAGAAGATGATTTAAAATTCTCTTTGGGGGGGAAAATGAACTATTTTTTACCAGCCACCAAGCGAAACAACTCCTAAATGGGAGAGGCCATTTACGGATGTCTGATCAAAGAATCCTCAGATATCAAGTAGTGCTGATGGAAAATCCAGACCTGCCTATATTCCCTTGTGAGGCTCTTAACTCTGCCACCCTCCTGCCTACCCTTGAGGGTTCTCTTCCCTTTCACTCTTGCCTAGAAACCTTGGACTACTGGACAAAATCCCGAGAGGGATTGTCAGAAGATCCTCTGGCCAATCCTGAGGAAATCTGGTACATTGATGGAAGCAGCTTTGTCTTGGATGGAAAAAGAAGAGCTGGATATGCAATAGTCTCCAATTTTGAGACCCTAGAGGTTAGACCTTTGCCATCAGGTACTTCAGCCCAATTAGCTGAGCTCATAGCCCTGACTCGAGCTTTAGAGCTGGGAGAAGGAAAAAGAGTAGCCATTTACACTGACTCCAAGCATGCCTTTCTGGTGCTACATGCACATGCTGCTATTTGGAAAGAAAGAGACCACTTGACCACCCGAGGGTCCCCAGTCAAATATGGTGATCAAATCCTTAGGCTCTTGGAGGCAGACCATCTGCCCACAGAGGTTTCAGTCTCCCACTGTAAAGGACACCAAAAAGGGAGCACAGAAGAGGCACGAGGTAACCAAGCAGCTGATCAGGCAGCTAAGAGAGCAGCATTACAGAACCACGACCTAATAGGGGTTGCCACCTTAGTTCCACAGACTAATTTGCCAGAAACTCCTTCACATACTGAAGGTGAGACTCTTAAAGCTAAGACTGAGGGCTTTTAAGAAGATGATATGGGGTGGTTCCAAATGGAGGGACTCCTTTTCCTGTCTGGGAACCTCCAATGGAAGTTGGTTAACTCCTTACATGCCACCACTCTTTTAGGGGAAAAGGCCCTCCAAAGATTACTAGGAAGGTCCTTCAGAGGAACAGGTCTCCAAAGGACTATAAGGCAAGTGGTATCCTCTTGTCCCACCTGCCAATTAAACAACCCCCAAGGAGCTCGAAGACCCCAGCTGGCCCAGCCCGTCCAGTGGCATCGGACCTACCCAGGAGAGGACTAGCAGGTGGACTTCATGCAGATGCCAGTTTCTCAAGGGTGTAAACACTTATTGGTCATGATAGACACATTCACAGGATGGATTGAAGGCTTTCCCACCTGGATTAGAAGGCTGAGGAGTTGGTAAAAACAAACAAACAAACAAACAAAAAAATTGCTCCATTAAATCATTCTGAGATTTGGTCTGCCCAGGTCATTACAAAGTGACAATGGGACATTATTTACTTCTAAGGTCACCGAAGGGGTCTCTAAAGCATTGGGCATTACTTATTATCTCCATTGTGTCTGGAGGCCTCAGTCTTCAGGAAAAGTAGAAAGAGCCAACCAATTCTTAAAATCAGTGATAAAAAAGATAACCCAGGAGACCTCCCTGTGATGGAAGGAGGCTTTACCAAAAGTTCTCCTCTGCATCCATATTGCCCCTAAAGGAACAGGTTGGTCTTAGTCCTTATGAGATGCTATATGGGAGACCTTTTGTTTATGTCAATGACCTCTTCCTAGATCCAGAGTCTCAGGCCCTCTGGTCTTATAGCATGGCCATTGGGCAATTCCAACAAGATATATGCTTGTGGGGTGTCAACCAGAACCCAAAAGATTCTAAAGAGCCACCACCACTATATGCTCCAGGGACTCAAGTCCTAATTGAAGTCTGGAAAGATGGGTCCTCAAAGGCTCAACTCAGTCCACATGGAAGGGCCTCTATCCTGAAATACTTTCTACCTCCACAGTAGTCAAGGTACCAGGACACGACTCCTGGATTCATGTCTCACAAGTCAAGCCATGGAAGAAAACAGAAGAGCACACTCAATACACATGTGAGGCCCTGGGAGATCTCACATACCTATTCAGGACTACAAATGAGTGCCATTCTAATGAATGCCCCCAAAATTAAGTTTCAGGAGATAAGCAGAGTCAGACACGACTGAATAACTGAACTGACCTAAACTGGGGATAATATATCTCAGGAGAGCTCTAAAGAACCAACACATCTTGGCAGGGGTTGTACTCCAAAATAGATGGTAGATAGATCTCTTGATCCCTGAACAAGGAGGGACTTGAGTCATATTGAATGAGATGTGTTGTTTCTGGTAAATACCTCCAGCTAAGATAAAGAAAGTCTGAAAACATTCAGATCCTAGAGGATTTCAAAGAATGAGCTAGAGAATTCTTGGGATGGCTACAATCTCTCTTTGGGGGATAATTCTCCTAGTGAGGGAGAATTTGGAGTTGGCTAATGCCCCTACTAATCCCTGTTATCACCATAATGATGCTGCTTATGATTGCTCCATGTAGTATCAATTGTCTAACCCATTTTGTGTCTTCCCAGGTCAACAAGCTACAACATGCAGTGCCAGTTCAACAAGGATATATAAAACTACAGCCAACCACAGAAAATATCACTCACCCTTAGATGGACACTGCTATAAGGCCTCTGAAGCTTGAAAGTAGCAAGAGGGGGAGGCCCAATGCCCCTTGCCATTCCAATTCAGCAGGAAGTAGCCAGAGAGACCTCAATGCCCCCATTCCCAAAGAATTGGGCCTCCCATCTCTTGAGGGGGGAATGTTAGATAGTTAGAATAGGAAAAAGGAGTCCAGAATGGTGGTGACTAAAAGATAAAGAAGGGAAAACCCACAAAAATAGAACAAAGGAAGGTTCAAGGACCAGAGTGAGGACCTCAGGTAAAACAAACAACCCTCCTAGCTAGCCCAATTTACATAGGGCAGGCTTAGCGGGGGGAGAGGAAAAAACGTATAAAAAGAGGAGCCAAAATTGAGCTGAGGGCTTCTCTTCTCTTTGAGTCTTTTGGGTCGACCCGCCCTCAAGCCTCGAGGATGTGTTTTTCTTTGCTTTCTAAGTAAAACTGAGCTATAACATGGGGCTGTAACACTGGTCCATCCATCACTTCAAGTTTTTGCTGTGGTGAGACAGAACCAAGGAAATTACACACTCCCTTGACGAGTTGATCACTCTGATTTCCCAGAGTCTCTGTGATTCTTCTCTTCGTTTCTAGGACACAACTTCTCTGGGTTTTCCTCTTGCCTCAGGAGTAACTCTTTCTGTCTTCCAAACTTCCTGTTCTTGTAAGGCCGTGGACCTTAGCACTTTCACCTATTCATATTAAACACTTACTTCTTTGGCAATCTCATGAAATCCTGTGGTTTTAAATATAATCCATGTGCCAATGGCACCAAATTTATACCTATGTTTTATAACTTTTCCTAGAAATCCAGACATATATTCAACTTCCTACTCAATATCTCCCATTGGATGTCTAACAGACATCTCATATTCAGCATGCCCAAAATTCAACTCCTAACTCTGTCTCCCCACCCAAACCTGCTCCACTTCAGTTTTTGTCATATTAATGGGAACTCTGCCTTACAGCTGTTTAGACTCAAGTCCTTAGGATCCTCTTTTACTTTTTTTCTTTCTCTATACCTCATATCTAATTCATCAGAAACTTGGAATGGCTCTACCTTCAAATGTTTCCAGGCTACACCACCCCTAAACATTTCTTCTGCTCCTACAATTATTTCCACAGCACCACCATCTCTTGCCTGGATCACTACTATTACCTCCTAACACCCTTCAATTTTCCACTGTTGCTTCCTACAGTCTATTCCCAGCAGAGCAGCTGGCTGATTCTGTTTCACCATGGACTGTGAAACAGTTCTACCCAAACTCTCCAGATTTTCTCAAACTCTCTATTTCTAAGAGTTAAAGCTATAATCCTTACAGAGTCCTTCAAGGATCTATCAGATTTGAACAACTGTTCCTCAATGATCAAAGCAAAGAAATAGAGGAAAACAACAGAATGGGAAAGACTAGAGATCTCTTCAAGAAAATTAGAGACACCAAGGGAACATTTCATGCAAAGATGGGCTCAATAAAGGACAGAAAAGGTACGGACCTAACAGAAGCAGAAGATATTAAGAAGAGGTGGCAAGAATACACAGAAGAACTGTACAAAAAAGATCTTCACAACCAAGATAATCACGATGGTGTGACCACTCACCTAGAGCCAGACATCCTAGAAGGTGAAGTCAAGTGGGCCTTAGAAAGCATCACTACGAACAAAGCTAGTGGAGGTGATGGAATTCCAGTTGAGCTATTCCAAATCCTGAAAGATGATGCTGTGAAAGTCCTGCACTCAATATGCCAGCAAATGTGGAAAACTCAGCAGTGGCTACAGGACTGGAAAAGGTCAGTTTTCATTCCAATCCCAAAGAAAGGCAATGCCAAAGAATGCTCAAACTACTGTACAATTACAGTCATCTCACATGCTAGCAAAGTAATGCTCAAAATTCTCCAAGCCAGGCTTCAGCAGTACGTGAACTGTGAAATTCCATATGTTCAAGCTGGTTTTAGAAGAAGGAGAGGAATCAGAGATCAAATTGCCAACATCTGCAGGATCATGGAAAAAGCAAGAGAGTTCCAGAAAAACATCTATTTCTGCTTTATTGACTATGCCAAGCCTTTGACTGTGTGGATCACAATAAACTGTTGAAAATTCTGAAAGAGATGGGAATACCAGACCACCTGATTTGCCTCTTGAGAAACCTATATGCAGGTCAGGAAGCAACAGTTAGAACTGGACATGGAACAACAGACTGGTTCCAAATAGGAAAAGGAGTACGTCAAGGCTGTGTATTGTCACCCTGCTATTTAATTTATATGCAGAGTACATCCTGAGAAACGCTGGGCTGGAAGAAGCACAAGCTGGAATCAAGATTGCCAGGAGAAATATCAATAACCTCAGATATGCAGAGGACACCACCCATATGGCAGAAAGTGAAGAGGAACTAAAAAGCCTCTTGATGAAGGTGAAAGAGGAGAGTGAAAAAGTTGGCTTAAAGCTCAACATTCAGAAAATGAAGATCATGGCATCTGGTTCCATCTCTTCATGGGAAATAGATGGGGAAACAGTGGAAACAGTGTCAGACTTTATTTTTGTGGGCTCCAAAATCACTGCAGATGGTGACTGCAGCCATGAAATTAAAAGATGCTTACTCCTTGGAAGGAAAGTTATGACCAACCTACCTAGCATATTAAAAAACAGAGACATTACTTTGTCAACAAAGGTCCGTCTGGTCAAGGCTATGGTTTTTCCAGTAGTCATGTATGGATGTGAGAGTTGGACTGTGAAGAAAGCTGAGCACTGAAGAATTGATGCTTTTGAACTGTGGTGTTGGAGAAGACTCTTGAGAGTCCCTTGGACTGCAAGGAGATCCAACCAGTCCATTCTGAAGGAGATCAGCCCTGGGATTTATTTGGAAGGAATGATGCTAAAGCTGAAATTCCAGTACTTTGGCCACATCATGTAAAGAGTTGACTCATTGGAAAAGACCCTGATGCTGGGAGGGATTGGGGGCAGGAGGAGAAGGAGATGACAGAGGATGAGATGGCTGGATGGCATCATTGACTCGATGGACATGAGTCTGAGTGAACTCCGGGAGTTGGTGATGAACAGGGAGGCCTGGTGTGCTGCGATTCATGGGGTCGCAAAGAGTCAGACACGACTGAGGGACTGAACTGAACTGAAGTACATTTGCTGATGGTGCTGCCTTCTCCCTGCTCCCTTCCTTTTCCTGTGACCTGTGCTAGAATTCTTACTAATTCCTCACATACTCCAGGTAGCACCTGACTCAAAATCTTTGCTGGGGCTGTTGCCTCTTTCTCCAGATAGCTGCATGGCTCACTCCTAGATTTCCTTCGGCTCTTCTTGTGTGTCAGTCAATGAGGTCTTTGACTACCCCTGTCCTCCCAATCTTCCTTATCCTGCTGTATTTATCCCAAGCCATTTGTCACTTTCTAAAGTACTATATAATTTAATTACTATGCTCATATTTTACATTTTTGTCCCTACTTACTAAAATGTAAGCCCCACAAAAAAAGTTTTTCTCATGCTTTGTTATTGAATGAATTCCCATAGCATGGGATGATATCTGTTGCAGTTGGCAGTCAATTGATATTTTGAGAGAGAAATGAATGAATAAATGAAAACAGAAAGAAAAGAGGAAAGGAAAAAAAGAAGGAAACTAAGAATAAAAAAGGTTTATTACTATTATTATGGAATCTATATATTATCTCTTATGGTGATAGCTCACTATGTGATTAAAGTATGGGAATTTAAAACTTTGGAATAATAACTTATAGTATAATTATAGTGAGAATATTTGGGGTGATTTTGAAAATTTAGATGTAGCTTTAAAATACAGACATTTATCAGTGCCAAGAGGTGCCTAAGGAAACATGAGGACTTAATATAATACCTCCTGAATGGGATTCTAGACACCTCACCACTCCCTTACACATCTGAGATTGACCCAATCAATTGCCTGTTATAACTTTCCTATATTCAAGTTTTTTTCCTTTAAAGTAATGTTTCTCCTCTGGCTCACTTACTATCTCTTTATTTCAAGCCATCATTCTGCTTTGAAACCCCATCATTTATTTTTGTCATCTTCTGTTATTCTTCCATCATATTAGTAACACCAAGTACTAATAAACTCCCACTGCTCAAAGTTTCTGGCATATAGTATACAGCAATATTTCTTATGCAAATAAATAAGAGATATATAGATAATAGCCATTCTCCAGGTTATTATGTGAAAATCATATTATTCCAATCAAATTCTAAGATTTATTTAAAAGTTGATAGAATGCTCTGGTAGCATCAAAGGTATAAACACTGATTTATTCTTTTTTATTTTTCTTAATAGACTTTAAGTGAAAGTGTTAGTTGCTCAGTTGTGTCCGACTCTTTGCAACCTCATGGACTATAGTCCACCAGGCTCCTCTGTCCATGGAATTCTCCAGGTAAGGAGACTGGAGTGGGTTGCCATTCCCTTCTCCAGAGCATCTTCCCAACCCAGGGATTGAACCTAGATCTCTGGATTGCAGGCAGATTCTTTCCCATCTGAGCCACCAGGGAAGCCCTAATGTAATTTTTTGACAATGCATCAAAACACTAAAATGTGTTATACCTGATGGTTGTCACTGTTTCCTTCTTGTGTCTATGACTGATTTCTTAAGATAAAGAAGTATTAAAGAAGACTATCTGTGTATATATTTTACTTTCTCTTTTAAAAATATCATCTAGCTATTTTCTCTTCATTAGTTTTTATAGATATTATTTGTTTATTAATTCTTATGTTAAAATTAAAAATTTACAGCTACCTGTGAATTTTGGGGTATGGCCAATAATTTAGAATCCAATCACTAGGAAAAGCTGCAGCATCTGATAGTGATCTGGTCTCAGATTTGAGGAGATAATTCTATCCAAAATTCTTTTTCTGCATTAGGATTTTAAAGTAACCCCTTCAAACCAAAATGTCTATGTTCTATTTTGAGAGCTTGAAACTAACCACACCCATGCTTAGACTGTATTCTTAGACCATATGTAGCTCCCTCTCTTCCTTCTGCTCTTTGTTGATACCTGGTATTATTTGTGCATATTCCTGAATCTTCTTAAAAGTATAGAAAATATTTCTTATCCTACCCAATTGCTAGCATAGTATTTTGTATGAAGTAGATGCTGAATCCATTTGATTAAATACATTACGGGCAATTTGTGAAATGAATAGAATTAACATTACACTATTTCTACTAAAATTTATAATGCTTCAGCATGTTGCCAAATGGCCACGTCTATTCTTCATTGATTTCCTGTCAATAATTAAACACATATTTTATTGTTCCATTTTACTTAATTGTTCAGAATTTCCCATTTCAGCCATAATTTATTACTTGTTCTATGTTATTTAGGCCTGCTTTCTGATTCTAAATGACCACAATATCATTTTACAGATATAATTCATATTAGATAGAAAGCTTAATATAGCTTCTCAACATTTGATCACTTCATAATGTCATGTTTTTGGATTAATGGTAGACTGTATCCTATTTCACTAAGTTAAAATGAGGATCTAATAAAAATTATAGTGTCTAGTAAGTATAATTTTATTAAAATAATTGAGAGAATATATATCTAGAAGTCACATTCCCCTTAATTGGTCACTGTAGGAATGTTCTGATGCTGCTGTTGTTGACTGGACTGTCAATGAACATGAGGTAATATAAAACAGAATTGATATGGAGATGTCAATTGAAACTGACTTTTCCAGAATCTTCCTGTCTTATATTTCTTTATTGCAAAGAAATGTATGAGTAGCTAATTTTTCAATTTCATATAAACTTTTTCATTTGTAATTATATCATTTTTGAGAAACCACTGTCTTGAATCACATTTTTTCCTATTTTGGGTTGTTGGCTGTTGAGTAACTAAGCTGCTCCAAGGTACTGCTGCCTTGACATCCATTTTGTTTTGGCCAAGTGACCTGCAGGGATCTTAAACTGACACCAGCCGTTCATGCAAATGCATGCCCTAGATAAGAACTCAAAGAGTCACAAGCAAATGTTAAGTTCCTGATTTGCCTCCTCCGGGTGCCCTTGTAATTAACAGTCTGCCAGTCTCTCAGGGCCTTCCCCTTGTGCTTAGATAAGACCCCCATGCAACAAAGCTGTTGTTAGCAAAGCTGTACTCTTTTGGTTTCAATTGACCAGTCTGGCCTTAGCCTTGGAACCCCAAAGCGGTCTGTCCCCGGACCATAATAAAGGCATGTGCCCCAGATCCCATGGCTCCGACTGTACTCTGCCTTGACCTCCCCATGCAGCCACTTTAGGCATGCCATGCTTCCCTCAGGACTGTGAGTAATAAACCTCTATTTCAATTTCTTTTTTGGTCTATTGCTAAACTGCAATTCAACATCTGGCACCTGATGCTCCTCTTAACAAATATTAATTTAACAAAATCAGAACATGGGCAAATTCATTTGCTAAAATACAATATAAATATCAAATTGAGCAAATTCAGTCAGATATTTTCTTTTAATGTACAGAAGCTCAACAGACATTAAGCCCCTTAAAGGAGAACTATAGTTCCAGTGTGAAGAAATATATTGGATTACATGATTATAGAAAAAAAAATGAAAACACTTAAGCAAGTACAGAATGGTATGGGGAAAACTTAGCATGGATTAATAAAAAGAAAGGTGAATGTCAAGCTTAACAAACCAATTAACTTTCATCAGGCAAGAGAGTCAATGAGCTCCTGACAGGGGTAAAGCGATAGACATAATTTGTTTACAGATTAAAAAGCCTCTTTGACATGCTACCACATCATAGACAAGTACTTGAAATTAACAAGTTATTTATGGAGAAATTATACGTTGAATGAAAAAAAGTGCACAATGGTGAAGAACGTTGACAAGCATTCCAGATTGCATAGAAGGAAGAACGAAATGGAATGAGAGGGCTGCAGCTGTGCCCACACACAATGTCTGCTCAGAGAGACATCTGTTATAGGGAACAAAACCCAAAGTTGGGAGAGAACTAGCATTGCCAATCAAGAGTACTGATTCAAACAAATTAGGTCTGTATTAGAAATTTATTTCCTTGATATTCCACTGGCTTTGAATTTCTTAGAAAACATGAAAGAATTTTTCATCAGCAATAGCTGTATCTTTCGTGTCAAAATGGATTTCACACACTAATGAATGATTAGAATATTCTGTTTGAAGGACATATACAAGCAATGGCATAGCAGATCTTCACTGCCTCCCTTCAGTCATATATTTAGACATAATTTCTCCTCTTTCTTCTTCACTTCATGTTTTCCTATGCCTATACACCCATTCCAACATAGCATTATGTCCCATACATTTTGTATATTCCAATAAAGTCCCATTTTTCATGTTTTCACATCAGCATATCAGACTTCAATATTTTTATACTTTATGTATTTTAATAATTTTCCAAGATAAGATGAATTCTTTAGTTCAGTTCAGTTCAGTCTCTCAGTCATGTCTGACTCTTTGCGACCCCATGAATCACAGCATGCCAGGCCTCCCTGTCCATCACCAACTCCCGGAGTTTACTCAGACTCACGTCCATCGAGTCAGTGATGCCATCCTCTGTCGTCCCCTTCTCCTCCTGCCCCTAATCCCTCCCAGCATCAGAGTCTTTTCCAATGAGTCAACTCGTCGCATGAGGTGGACAAAGTACAGGAGTTTCAGCTTTAGCATCGTTCCTTCCAAAGAAATCCCAGGGCTGATCTCCTTCAGAATGGACTGGTTGGATCTCCTTGTAGTCCAAGGGACACTCAAGAGTCTTCTCCAACACCACAGTTCAAAAGTATCAATTCTTCGGCGTTCAACCTTCTTCACAGTCCAACTCTCACATCCATACATGACCACAGGAAAAACCATAGCCTTGACTAGACGGACCTTTGTTGGCAAGGTGATGTCTCTGCTTTTGAATATGCTATCTAGGTTGGACATAACTTTCCTTTCAAGGAGTAAGCATCTTTTAATTTCATGGCTGCAGTCACCATCTGCAGTGTTTTTGGAGCCCCCAAAAATAAAGTCTGACACTGTTTCCACTGTTTCCCCATCTATTTCCCAACCTGGCTCACTTGTAAAGAATCTGCCTGCCAAGCAGGAGACATGGATTTGATCCCCGGGTTTTGAAGACCCCTGGAGAAGGAAATGGCAACCCACTCCAGTATTTCAGTATTGCCTGGGAAATCCAATAACAGAGGAGCCTGGTGGCCTACTGTCCATGGGTTTGCAAAAGAGTCAGACAGGATTCAATGACTAAATAACAACAACAAAAACTGAGTTACTGACATAATCCCCCTGAAGGTTAATTTTGACATCTCCTTTTCTTCTCCTACCCAGGGGTTTCCTTAATACGTTTATAGTTTATTTTTCTTCATTATTCTCAAACTGATTTTATTCAAGTCTCTAATACTGCTAACCTATATTATTTCAATTGGTTCAAAGAATGTCCAATTATATCTTTATTCTTTAAAGCATGAACCATGCTAATTGTTTTATAAGCATTATTTTTCATAATTTTTATAGTGCTATGCCAAGAAAGGCATTACTATGCCAGTTTTACAAGTAAGGGGAAGGAGACTTAAAAAGGCCAACCAACTTGCCACAGGCCACTCAATTGGTTAGAGAAGGATCCAGGATTCAAATGATACTCTAAGGACATGTTTCTGTGATACTTCCTGTAATTGTTTCCCATCTGTTGTCCTTACTTTACTTAGTAGATCCTTTATATTGCTACAAAAACCTTTTTTAAAAGATTATTTGACTTTGAATTTAAATCCCTTCAGTGCAGCCCCCTCTTCTCAGCCATATTGCCTTCTGGATAAAGTCTAAACCCTTAGCATATCAGATCAAGTTCTCCCCAACCTGGTCTTTTAGGTCCCATCTCCCCTCACTCCTCACCTAACTGCTCCAGCCATACTAAACTACTAAATTCCTTTTAACAAGTTCTTGTCCTGACCTTCAAGTCATTACAGTTCCCTTAGTCTCCTCCCTCATTATCCACTAGGTTTTGTGCATAATTTCATCTTCTCTCCATATTCCATTGTTTGTGGGTAAGCCTCTTTCAGGAGAGTGGCTTACTCTCCCAATGCCTGGCACACTGACTTTCACATAGGAAATGCTCAATAAGAAACAGCTGAATTAATGTACAGCTATATCCCAATGATTTCCCTCTGTCTTATTGTATGAATTTTTAATAATTTAGCTTAGATTTAGACTCTGAATTTTTAAAATGATTTGATTATGTGTGCTCATGTTTAATTTCTGCTCTTACATATACAAAATTTCATGGTGTGAATTTTTCACTTAATCTCACTTATTTAAAAATAGATATTTAGATAGTAACATATATTTTTCAAAATTATGTTGGGACAGATGTATAATATTACCTCTATTTGGTGTGCTTGACTATTTCTTTGTCATTGAGAATTAAGACAATTACAATGTTACCCATTATGGATAACATGGCAATAAACATTAGAGTGGAAATATATTTTTAAAATATATTTTGTCAGTATCTCTCTTATGGTGCATACTCAGAAATAGGGTTAGTGGATTAAGGAAACAATTTTTACATGGCTTTAAAAAAGTGTTCAATAAACTAGCCTGTGGGTCAAGCGTGGCCCACTGCTTGTTTTTATAAATAAAGTTTTATTGTAACACAGCCACACATTCATTTAGGTATGACCTATGGCCTCTGTCACATTTCAAGGGCAGAGTTGAGTAGTTCATCCCCTACAGATGAAAATCTTTACTGTCTTGCTTTTTACAGAAAAAGTGTCCAACTTCTTCTTAAAGACATATTACTCAACTTATTTCTGAGAGGCAGTTTTCATTACCAACAAAGAGTTGACTGATTTCACCATACCTTCAACTGCTATGAGAGTTATGATTATAGTAAAACATTTATGAATTGCCTTTTCTCCATGATGGTCTCACACTTTGTACTGAGAGGAAGGATGAGAGATCAAGACTTTGTACCAAGGGGCTTGGCAGCTTAGAAAATTGCCCTGAAGCTTGGTTATATATGCTTCCAAGTCTATTACTTTGGGATTCACCATATTAGTACTTCAGTGACTGCCAGGTGCTTCCTTTTTCTAGTTAATGAGTCCTACGGAGCGCTTATTCTCATCTAGTTTGCAATGCTAACAAATCCAAGAGAAATGTAAGAAATCTACCCCATCAGACTTTGTGATATTGTCTACTTTAGCATACTGAACTGTTGCAGATGTTTTGCATTCTAAGGGTACAGTTTAACATACACAAAAATGCCTTAAAGCAAAATTTAGGTTATTGCATAAAAGCTCTGCTGACTTGCTGCAGCATGGTGTTATGCTGAGATTGCATGCCAGGTGCAAAAGGGCTATCAGGTTTCATCATTTCTGAGTTGCAAAATCAAGTAACATGGATATATAATAGGTCAGATTATCTTCTTGTAATACAATGTGACCCAATTTGCCAAATAAAAATGGAATGAAAACAGCAGCTTGTAGCAACACCTAAAATATCTTCTGAGTCATTATCTCTTTAATGAAAAGCAACACTGGACAATTTCAACGCAAATTGTGGTTTAGCATCTCATTAACTGAATAATGGCTTTTACACACAATGCATTTCTAAACACTTGAAGTATTACAAAAATGTTACACCAAAATGGTTGAGGCCATGCTTCTATCCATCCTCAGATGACAAGTAAGATCTTTCTGTCCTTCATTATTTTACAATAATAATTTGTTTTTTCTTTTATTTTCCACAGATATTAAGTAGAACAGAGTAAGGTTTCCAAGCAGCCTATTTGCTTTGTTTCTGTGTATTTAGATATTATTTCCACTGTGGATTATGTGGATATTTGATTCTGACTTAACATTTGACCGATATACTTTTTTCTGAGGAGACTTAGGGAATCTAAAAATAAAAGAGGAGTTGACTTTGTGTATGAAAGTTCTTTCAGGACATAAATTACTGGGCATGCTCTAGTGCCCATAAAACAAATCTTGCAACTTTTTAATTGAAGCCTACTGAGACTAGTATGTCTCTATTTTTTAGTTCATTTAAAACCTCCCTCTTCAGAAGTGATATTTTCCTTTCAGTAATCAAGCAATTACTAGGCTGATTTCACTTCTTTTGAAGAAACTCTGTCTTGTGTTCATCAGCCTGTTTCTTTCACCCTGATAAGCCCTGGCTACTGGGGCTGGAATAGCTGTTCCATACCAGGCTTGAATATCTGCAGGCATTTTCCTCCTGTTTCACACTGAGTTAGCAATCAATCCCATCTGTTCTTTATCATTAGGATTTCACAGTGTGCTCTAAGCCATTCTTCAAATAAGGTCTTAAACTTCAAGACAGCTTTCTAGATAGATCTATACATGCATACACACATAGGTTTCTTTTTTAATATTCTATAATTCTTACATAGATTTTAGATAATATGGATACATAGACATCTGGACATAATTATTTGTGAAAGAAACCTCACTTTTATATGCTCATCACTTTATCATTCTCCATGAAATAGTATTGGATGACTAACTGTTTCATACCATGTTTATACTATTAGTAAAAGACAATTTGTATTTCTTTCAAAACACTCATGGATCAGGCCAGATAATCAAGTGTTAACACTCTTTGATTTTTATTTCGAGCAATTCTTCATTGACTTATACAATATTCTTGTATTTGATATATTGTCAAAGTCAAGAATATTCAGTACCCAATTCCTCACAGTCCATATTGTTAGGATATCAAGGATAAAGTATAGCAGTGTATAAATTGGCTAGTGTATGATATGTGTCTCAAAGACAAAAAGAAAAACAAAAAAACAGTACTCAAGAAAGCCCACAAAATACTGTCTTAGCACTTTATAATTGAAAAGAAACTTCACTTAATATTTACTTTAAAATATGAACAAAGTTGAGCTGTTATGAATCTTTAAGAGTGCTGTTTTATTGTGTATGGTGTGAAGGCCTTTTAAGCCAAAACTCTGCTTCACACAGTGAAATTTGACTACTTGCACGGACTAATACTTTCAAGTAAATACAATTATTTAATATCTTTAATGTATCTCAAATGCTATCTAATATTTGATCCTTTATCTATCTCCTGTCTCTAAAATTGTCTTGATCAAAATACTAGATCTGTTTTCATAAGAGATTTGATGATACTTTTATATAAAATATACTTATTTTTTCATTTTCAGTATTTTAGTAACATTATAAAATCCATTCATACCATTTACTAGAGTATAACAAGATGTCCTAAGTTTTTAAAAATAAATTCAAAGAGCTGTATAAGCTCCTTGAAACCATGAGCAATGAAGTATGGAAAAATCCAAAATTATCTATTTTATACAAATCATATTTTCTATCACTTATTAAGAAACTCCTAGGATAAGCATCAACTTTAATATATCTGCAAACAACAGAAATTAACTAACTACACTTTGCCTAGTCATTGTTATGTGGGACTTGCAAATGTGTCTCATGAAAGGGAGTAAGTTTAAAAGCTCTTGAAATAAGATTATAACTTTTAAAAGTATGCCTTTTGCTTTAGTATTATTAAAGCATAATTACTGGAACCATTAAAAGTCAATTTACCTAAGAAAGAGCATTATAAAGCATGAACAGGGATGAATTATAAAATTACCATCTTCACTGGTGATGCAGCTCTATAGGGCAAAAGAGATTTTGTGTATACTTTCTTTAATATATCATATCCATATCTACTATATAATTTCTTTGGCATTTTTAAAATTGATCTTTTAGACACTTTATAATACTGAACTTGGGAAAACATGTGATTTGAAAGTACAGAGACATGTGTTACACAAATGTCTATTAGGAGTAATTAATGTTTCACATTTTTCTTGAAATTTCATTGGGGGTGGAATAGGTCAGAGAAAACTGAAGGGAGTAATAGAGAAGCATAGCTGAAGCCATAGGCTTTGTTTAGATACCTGAAGACAGAAGAGAAACAGCCTGAGATGACACTCTCTTGTTTTTCCCAAGTTCTAATGGAGAGAAAGTCACTGAAGTGTACCTTATTTTTCTCCCTAGTTTGTGACATTTTGTTTAAATATATTTGTTGAAAAACTCTTACCTTTGAGTTTCAATTTAAGATAGTCATCCAGCCTCTAAATTTTGGATAAGATGTGACTCATTCCAATTCTTTTTAAGATCCAGTTAGTCGCCAAATTCTATCAGTTATTCCTTCAAGATATCACTGATCCAAATTCTTTTCACTTTAATTCATTGTCAACATCCTAATTCACAGTTTCATCACCTCACACAGAGATGAATCAAAGAGCTTTGTAGGTGTTCTAACTTCAGTCTCTTCCATCTGCTCCATCCTACATACAACTGACAGATGAACCCTGCTTAAATCCTTTTTATAAAAATTATGTAATTATCTACAACCCTTCACAATGAATTTCAGCAGTACATCCTGTAATGTTTCTCTATCTCCATCTAAACAACCATATATGATTTTTCAAAGATAACTAGCTAAACTCATAAAAGCCTCTACATCTCAGGGTTTATATATCTATTGGAACTTGGTTGGATTTAGCCTATGAATTGATCTTTAAATACAGAGATAAGATACCATTACTAAAAATGTTCATTTTTTTCCTATTCTCAGATTTTTCAAGTTTCTCTTTTTTTGATATAGTGGCTACATTATTTGTTTTTACAGTGATTTTCTAGTTTTTGATTTAGAACTAATGACTTTAGTTATCTATTTCTCACTTAATATTTTTCAAGATATAGGTATATTCTAATTTATATTACAATGAAATAAATTAGAGATGTTAAGTTGTTAAAAATAGATGAATACAGAAAGGGTATTTTTTGATTCCCAATTATACAAATGTTAAACTTTTTTTAATAGATGATTTTGCATTATAAGACAGGATTAAGTATAGCTATTCCCTAGGCCCAGAAATAGAGGAAATCAGGATGTTTAATTGAATTCATTTGAGTGAACGTTTTTCTAGTTAAACAAATCCTGATGATATTCTTCCTTTGGAATTTTAGGAAAGAAATTCAATTCATTAACATCAAAATATCACTATAGATAATCTGTTATTTTTTGTTGAAAAAAATTAAACTAAGCATATCAAAATAGATTTCTGTTACAGGTTTGATTGTGTCTGCCAAAATGATAGTCTCGACTCCCAGTACTTGTGAATATAATTTTCTTTGGCAATAAGGTCTTTACAGATGTAGCCAAGTTAAGACCACACTGAATTAGAATAATCCAATGACTAGTGTCCTTATAAGAAGAGAGAAATCTGTACACAGAGTAGACAGAAATACTGGAAAGAGCTCCATGTGACAATGGAGGCAGAGATTAGAGAGTTACATTTAAGTGGCTCAGACAGTAAAGGATCCACCTGCAATTCAGGAGACCCAAGTTCAATCCCTGGGTCAGGAAGATAACCTGGAGAAGGGCATGGCAACTCACTCCAGTATTCTTACTTGGAGAATCCCATGAACAGAGGAGCCTGGCAGGCAACTGTCCATGGGGTTGCAATGAGTCAGACATGATTGAGCGACAAACACTTTCACTTAGAAGTCAAGGAATTCCAAGGATTGCCAGAAACCACCAGAAACTGGGAGAAAAGCAAAGAAGGAAATATTTCCCAGAGCCCTCTGGAAGGAACCAACTTTGCCAACATCTTGATTCTGGACGTCTGGCCTTCATGACTGTTACAGAATAAATTTGTTTTTCTCAGCCACCCAGTTTGTGATAACCTCACAGTAACGTTAGGAAAAGAAAACAAAAACGTCTGTGGATAACTAATTACTGGTACACCTATCTATTTATGCACCCATCTATCTCTCATCATCAGCAATCAAGCTATTCAAATTCCTTCCATCCATCCGTCCATCCATTCTAATAAAGAGAATAAATTTTATAAACAGTCAAAGCCAAGTTGCAAGATTCTCAGATAGTTCTTAGTGTTTCAAAGCCTCAGTTTTTTCATCTGAAACATGAATAGGTTTAGGAGTAAATAAAGCTAAGAATGATACCAGACATATTAGTAAGGAATCAATAATTAAACACACACACACACATAAATACATACACAGATACCTACACACACACACTGTCTGTTTATATCCATATCCCCTTTATTCCTTTGCAATATCTATCTAGCTCACTATGTGTTATTCTATATACCTCTCTCTGCTAAGTCTCTTCAGTAGTGTCCGACTCTGTGTGACCCTATAGACGGCAGCTGACCAGGCTCTGCCGTCCCTGGGATTCTCCAGGCAAGAGTACTGGAGTGGGGTGCCATTGTCTTCTCCTATATATATATATACACACAAATGCATAAGTGATTTTGTAGCAGAAACTGCTGGTCATCCCCCAGTATCCACACTTTCCTCCTTCCCTCAGAGCTTCACTTGTGTACATAGAAATATGGGAAAAAATGATTATTTTCCAGCAGCCCAAACTCACAAATTGTGACCACAAAATTCTATTCTAGCCATTAAATGTTAAAATGTTGCACTAACTCTCAGTGAGAATGCTTCAGACGAGATGGTGCATCTTTCTTTGTCAGATCAAATCAGAGCCTACTTGCTGGCATCCTATCAATGTGATTAGTTAGAGTTCAAGTAGTCATTTTGATGATCAGGTGGAAACTGCATGTAGAGAATGTTAGAGTAAAAGATAGAAAAAGATTAATTATAATTTCTGTCATAGCTAACTAATTCTAACAGATGTTCATATACTAATAACTTGAGAATATTTAAATCTCAATATAAAATTTCTCATATAATAAATGAAACATATAAATAGGTTGACTATAGAAGCTCCTATATGAGTCTATTTCTCATTATCTCCACTATTACTACCCTAGTCCATGATTTACCACCTCTTCCCTAACCCATTTCAGTTGCCCCAAATGGTCTTCCTGCTTTCACTTTTTTGCACCACAATGGGCTATTATCTTCATAGTAACTTGTTTTTTCCTAAATAATGGGTCAAGTTATATATTTCTCCTTCTTAAGGTGTTCCAGTGGCTTCCACTGCACATACATCAAACTCCTTAAAATTTGCAATAAATTCCTTTTTGGTCTGACCTGGTTTTATCCTTTCATTTCATGCAACATTCTCCTTATACCCAAAATATTCAGTTCAGTTCAGTTGCTCAGTCCTGTCTGACTCTTTGTGACCCCATGGACTGCAGCACACCAGGCCTCCCTGTCCATCACCAACTCCTGGAGTTTACTCAAACTCATGTCCATTGAATCAGTGATGCCATCCAACCATCTCATCCTGTGTCATCCCCTTCTCCTCCTGCCTTCAATCTTTCCTAGCATTAGGGTCTTTTCAAATGAATCAGCTCTTTGCATCAGGTGGCCAAAATATTGGAGTTCTAGCTTCAACATCAGTCCTTCCAATGAATATTCAGGACTGATTTTCTTTAGGATGGACTGGCAACCCACTCCAGTATTCTTGCCTGGAGAATCCCAGGGATGGGGGACCCTGGTGGGCTGCCGTCTATGGGGTCCACGACTGAAGCGACTTTAGCAGCAGCAGCAGCAGCTTTTTCGATGATCCAGCAGATGTTAGCAATTTGATCGCTGGTTCCTCTGCCTTTTACCTAACATTTACTCACTCTAGATTTATTTCCTTTTATCAAATACTTAAGGCTTATGTCATGTTACTTTCCTAAAGAGAACTCCTTATCCAAGATTATATCCCTCTCCCATATACACACCCTACAAGCAATCTCTGTGTCAATGATATATTTTATATTCAGTTGGCCCATAGCATCTTATGGAAAAACCTGAATTAACTTTTTTGTCAACCCAATATTTTCTATGCTACTTCAATGCAGTCTAAAATTACCCTGTATATGTATGTTTGTACATATATGTATAATTTTTATCAGCCCTAACTAGAATAGAAGCTTTATGAGAACAGAAACTTATCTATCTTATTTATATCTGTATCAAAGTTCTCAGAATATACCTGCTATATAAGGGATGCTCAATAATGAACAAATAAATGAAGTAAAAATTAAGGCTTATAGAAAATACTTTAAAAAGCTGCACATAGTTATCCTGAACAAAGAATGATTCAGGGGAAATATTTGAGTAGCTGTCATGAAAATAATCTAAAGATATTTCAAATGGAAAAATAATTTCTGCTATACTCTTAAGACTAGGATACCTATTTTGATTTAAGATCTAAAATCATTCTAAAAATCAAAACTGTGGGAAGATAAAACGGGTTGTTTGTGGAGGTTTTTGAATAAAATCTGGATGACTACAGGGAGGGTTTCCATAGAAAGGACTAAGGCTCTGTATAGATAATGTAGCTGCTTTGTATACATTACATCTTCTTATATTGAGGAGATGCTTCCTCTTTAGTTATCAGAACCTTCAGTCTTTATTTTTGGGGGCTCCAAAATCACTGCAGATGGTGATTGCAGCCATGAAATTAAAAGACGCTTACTCCTTGAAAGGAAAGTTATGACTAACCTAGATAGCATATTGAAAAGCAGAGACATTACTTTGCCAACAAAAGTCCATCTAGTCAAGGCTATGGTTTTTCCAGTGGTCATGTATGGATGTGAAATTTGGACTATGAAGAAAGCTGAGTGCCGAAGAATTGATACTTTTGAACTGTGGTGTTGGAGAAGACTCTTGAGAGTCCCTTGGACTGCAAGGAGATCCAACCAGTCCATTCAAAAGATCAGTCCTGGGTGTTCTTTGGAAGGACTGATGCTAAAGTTGAAACTCCAATACTTTGGCCACCTCATGCGAAGAGTTGACTCATTGGAAAAGACTCTGATGCTGGGAGGGATTGGGGGCAGGAGGAGAAGGGGATGACAGAGAATGAGATGGCTGGATGGCATCATTGACTCAATGGACAAGAGTTTGGGTGAACTCCGGGAGCTGGTGTTGGACAGGGAGGCCTGGAGTGCTGCGATTCATGGGGTCACAAAGAGTTGGACTCGACTGAGCAACTGAACTGAACTGAACTGAATGTGGCATTATGTTATCTTAAATGTTGATGCAAGTAATCTAATTAAATTGATTTTACTTTCCTCATCAAGCCAGTGAATTACTCTGAGTACTCTGTCTCAACGGTATATGGAGACTTACATAGGTTATAAGAAATCCAGATCTTCAAAAGATTTTTTAATAATTTATTCCTACTTTTGGTCCCCTCTCAACCTATCACCATGATCACTGAATCATTTTTCTGATGAATGTGGAAGGAATATTATTAGAAGTGGCAGTGTGAATCATCCTGGCACTGGGATTATTACCATTTTTTCTAAGTATGTCCTTTCCATTTCTTGTTTTTGACGCTTTATCATATTCAGCACATGACCATATATACTGGGGAATATAGGTTCTAATGTGCATTTTGATCCTTTGTTCTTAATCATAAGCAGTATTAATTGCTCAATAATCAAATGGAAAGCCTAGCACGAAAGCAAAAGCTGCTCTGTCATGTCCAACTCTTGGCGACCCCATGGACTACAAAGTCCCTGGAATTCTCCAGGCCAGAATACTAGAGTGTGTAGCCCTTCTCTTCTCCAGGGGATCTTCCCCACTCAGGGATCAAACTCAGGTCTCCCACTTTGCAGACGGATTCTTTATCAGCTGCACCACAACGGAAACCCAAGAATATTGAAGTGGGTAGCCTCTCCCTTCTCCAGCGGATAATTTGTGATCTGAGGGAAAGGTGAAAAGCACGATGAAAGTGGATATGAAGACTGTTCCTGAACAGCATGGTCTGAAGGTAGAAGATAAGGAACTTCAAGCTGGGGTATCTAATAGTGCTGCACATAATGAAAAGAAACAGAAATACTGACTAGACTCTTAGCTATAATGAAATCATCTAAAATAGCCGGAGTAGTTACTCAGAATTCAGGCCCTGCAATCAATCCTCACAGTCCGACTCCCTGTTTTGCCACTTAAGTAGCTGCAAGACTTTGGGCAAGTCACTTAAATTCTCTCATTTTTTTCACTGTAGAAATGAAGATAATTATGTCACACACATAATAGAGTTTTGGGAGAAAAAATAAGTTAATTCACATAAAGCCCTTATCAAAGTGCTCGATGCATCATAAAAGGCCCACAATATTAACACTCTGGTTCCTGTTTTATATTTTATGTGCTTAATAGCCTCTGCTGTCCTAAGCCTTCTGCCTTTATCCTTTCTTTGAAAATGTATTTATTAACTAGCTGAAAATAGAGACAAAACTATAGAACTTAACAGCAAAAATTAGGAGAGAGGAACTCAGAAGAGAGAATAAAGGTTGGGGACTATCGAAGCATGTCTTGTGAATATAAAGTAATGAGGCTCACAGTTTACTTCCACAGGAAATTCTGAAGGCAAATTCTTAAGAAGAATTTCATTCCAAAATTGCTCAGGGCAAAGACAGCGAGTTTGAATACATTCTGTCACCGCAAGGGATTCCTTTGAAATAGCACACTTGTTTTGGTTACATATCCTATAAAACATACTAAAAATAAAAACCACTTGGCATTTTATGGACAATCTATTTAATCCCTAAAATTGCAGGAGAACAACTTGTAAGTAAAAGAAATATGTACATAGGCACATTCACACACAAGTTCTTGTCTAGTAATTGCAGAAATCTATATCATAAGGCAGAGTTCAGAGTTTAGATGGAAGCACCTTTGATGTTAAGGATTAGGATAAGATTACAGTCAGCTTTCGTGATTGGCCACAGTCAAATAGCAGCTCTGATACCTCGGGTCAGTTGAACATACATTTATTATCTACTCTATGCAGGCAACGCAGGAGGAGAGTCCCTCTATGATCTAGTGACACATTAGACATATCGACAGCTGAAACAACGCTGCTGACAGCTTCCTATGGTAGAAATGGCATATGAGTACAAGAAAGTATGAGGGGTCGGTTGACAAAAAGCATGTTAGTAAAAAAAGGATGTGAAGTTTTCTTCAGGAAGGATAACGTAAGCTAGGCCTTGCAAATGAGCAAAACTCTGGTAGTTGCAAAAAAGTGAGGAAACAGGCTCTAAAATGAAGGATTTAAAAGCCATGTTTCCCTTGATTTCTTAGTCACTTAACAACTTTAATTCTTTATCTCTGATGCCTTCTGGTGCTAATCCTAGATTTCCTGTCGCCCTGTTATAGGAAATCTACCCAATCACTCATTTCACCACACCCACATGTTTTTCACAAGCATGTTTTTTGAAATGATTGAACTGACAGATGAATAAATGGTCAGAGGCCATTTTGGGAAGAAGACTTAAGTTCGGAAGAAACGCTGAACTTTAGATGAAAAAAAAAAAAATGTATAAAAGATACTGGCACAAGCTACCCAAGATCAGGGGAGAGAGAGATCTATGCATCATCTCACATGTTCTGCACCACTACCAAATTTATTTTAGTAATTCGCCTGGATGCTGCATCATCAATGACTGTATAGCAAAGCCAAGCAAAAGGAGCTGCTCAGTCATTCCCTGATGTTCTGCCAGCGCCAGCCTGGACTTAGAATCGACCCTGCTGCACACACATGAAGTTCCTATTATGCAATGGCTCATTCTAATTAAAAGGAATACATCTTCTACTTGAAATGGCAGACAATTGGTGTATTTTTCATTTAGGTAAACCAGACAGAGGAAAACTCCTGTGGACTGAGGACATAAGGTATGGAGATGGTAAGACCATTTCATTGCCCTAGGAATGACTGCAAAAGACGTAAAAGATCAATTAAAAGGTTTGATAAGAAGGGACGACTAGAAGCTCAACCAATAGGCAATTTGTCATTTGAGTCTAATGGAAAAGCAATGCATGCCATGACAATACTAAGCAACAAAATAGTGACTGGTTAAGAAGTGACAAATTTAGGAGGAAAAAAAAAAAGGTACAAAGATAATTTGGCAAAATTTTCCCCCAAGAGTAAACAAAGTATTTTTTCTCTGCCTTAGTGGAACAATGTAACATAAGGAGAGTCATTCTATTTTCAAATAATTTTGTGTGGAGTAAGTTAAATTTTTATATAATTTCAATAATTAAGAATTGCAAATATATATATAAAGAATTTGGACTTTTAATTATGTAAACTATATGAAAATTGTGCAACATTTATTCAGAGTGCATTAAAAGTAGAAAAAAGCTGATGAGTAAATTTCCAAGTATAAATAATATATATTTTATTTATCAAAATGGAACATTAATAAAATATATTTCACATTGAATATAGTTGGACCATTTTAGACTATACATTTTACAAAATTAATATGTCTTATTGAACATATAATTCAGAGTATTTTAAAACTCTCTTTCCTCTTACTTCTTTTAAAAGGAAAATTATGTGTAATATTTTTTATTGACTTAGATCATAACAGTGGACATCATGGAAGAATGTTGGCCTTAGGATAGCTGGCCATGGATTCAAATCCTAAACACTATTATTTTTCTAAAAATGTAGGCTTGTAGTTTCTGAAGTTTTCTGAGTTTCCTAAGATCCAGTTTCCTTATATTCAAACTTGTTTGTGACAAAAACAAACAGAAATACAAAGCAAACCAGAAAACTGCTGCTGCTACTTAGTCACTTCAGTTGTATCCGACTCTGTGCATACCTATGGGCTATTGCCTGCTAGGCTGCTCTGTCCATGGGGATTCTTCATGTAGGAATATTGGAGTGGGTTGCCACTCCAATTGGGAATCTTCCCAATCCAGGGATTGAACCCGGGTCTACTACAAAGCAGGCAGATTTTTTACTGTCTGAGCCACCAGGGAAGCCCAAGAGTACTGAAGTAGGTAGTCTATCCCTTATCCAGGGGATCTTCCTGAAAGGAATTGAACTGGTGTCTCTTGTATTGCTGGCAGATTCTTTACCAACTGAGCTACCAGGGAAGCCCTACCAGAAAACACACATCCAGAATACTAATTTCCTCAGATCGTTCCATTACGTCATCACAGTTCATTTAAGTCGCTCAGTTCTGTCCCACTCCTAGAGACCCCATGAATCGCAGCACACCAGGCCTCCCTGTCCATCACCAACTCCCGGGGTTCACTCAAACTCACGTCCATTGAGTCGGTGATGCCATCCAGTCATCTCATCCTCTGTCGTCCCCTTTTCCTCCTGCCCCCAATCCCTCCCAGCATCAGGGTCTTTTCCAATGAGTCAACTCTTACATGACGTGGCCAGAGTACTGGAGTTTCAGTTTTAGCATCAGTCTTTCCAATGAACACCTAAACATGAATTTAGGATGGACTGGTTGGATCTCCTTACAATCCAAGGGACTCTCAAGAGTCTTCTCCAGCACCACAGTTCAAAAGCGTCAATTTTTGGCATTCAGCTTTCTTCACAGTCCAACTCTCACATCCATACATGACCACTGGAAAAACGATAGCCCTGAAAATACGGACCTTTGTTGGCAAAGTAATGTCTCTGCTTTTCAATATGCTATCTAGGTTGGTGTTCCAAGGAGTAAGTGTCTTTTAATTTCATGGCTGCAATCACCATCTGCAGTGAATTTGGAGCCCAAAAAAATAAAGTCTGACACTGTTTCCATAGTTTCCCCATCTATTTCCCATGAAGAGATGGGACCAGATGCCATGATCTTAGTTTTCTGAAATTTGAGCTTTATGCCAACTTTTTCACTCTCCTCTTTCACTTTCATCAAGAGGCTTTTTAGTTCCTCTTCACTTTCTGCCATAAGGGTGGTGTCATCTGCATATCTGAGGTTATTGATATTTTTTCCAGCAATCTTGATTCCAGCTTGTGCTTCTTCCAGCCCATCATTTCTCATGTACTCTTCATATAAGTTAAATAAGCAGGGTGACAATATACAGCCTTGACGTACTCCTTTTCCTATTTGGAACCAGTCTGTGGTTCCATGCCCAGTTCTAACTGTTGCTTCCTGACCTGCATATAGGTTTCTCAAGAGGCAGGTCAGGTGGTCTGGTATTCCCATCTCTTTCAGAATTTTCCAGTTTATTGTGATCCATACAGTCAAATGCTTTGGCATAGTCAATAAAGCAGAAATAGGTGTTTTTCTGGAACTCTCTTGCTTTTTTGATGATTCAGTGGATGTTGGCAATTTGATCTCTGGTTCCTCTGCCTCTTCTAAAACCAGCTTGAACATCTGGAAGTCCACGGTTCAGGTATTGCTGAAGCCTGGCTTGGAGAATTTTGAGCATTACTTTACTAGCATGTGAGATGAATGCAATTGTGCGGTAGTTTGTGCATTCTTTGGCATTGCCTTTCTTTGGGATTGGAATGAAAACTGACCTTTTCCAGTCCTGTGGCCACTGCTGAGTTTTCCAAATTTGCTGGCATATTGATTGCATCACTTTCATAGCATCATCTTTCAGGATTTGAAATAGCTCAACTGGAATTCCATCACCTCCACTAGCTTTGTTGGTAGTGATGGTTTCTAAGGCCCACTTGACTTCACATTCCAGGATGTCTGGCTCTAGGTCAGTGATCACACCATCGTGATTATCTTGGTTGTGAAGATCTTTTTTGTGCAGTTCTTCTGTGTATTCTTGCCACCTCTTCTTAATATCTTCTGCTTCTGTTAGGTCCATACCATTTCTGTCCTTTATCAAGCCCATGTTTGCATGAAATGTTCCCTTGGTCTCTCTAATTTTCTTGAAGAGATCTCTAGTCTTTCCCATTCTATTGTTTCCTCTATTTCTTTGCATTGATCGCTGAGGAAGGCTTTCTTATCTCTCCTTGCTATTCTTTGGAACTCTGCATTCAAATGGAAATATCTTTCCCTTTCTCCTTTGCTTTTCGATTCTCTTTTTTCACAGCTATTTGTAAGGCCTCCTCAGACAGCCATTTTGCTTTTTTTGCATTCCTTTTTCTTGGGGATGGTCTTGATCCTTGTCTCCTGTACAATGTCATGAACCTCTGTCCATAGTTCATCATGTACTCTGTCTATCAGATCTAGTCCCGTAAATCTATTTCTCACTTCCACTGTATAATCATAAGGAATATATTTTATGTCACACCTGAATGGTCTAGTGGTTTTCCCTATTTTCTTCAATTTAAGTCTGAATTTGGCAATAAGGAGTTCATGATCTGAGCCAGAGTCAGCTCCTGGTCTTGCTTTTGCTGACTGTATAGAGCTTCTCCATCTTTGGCTGCAAAGAATATAATCAATCTGATTTCGGTGTTGACCATCTGGTGATGACCATGTGTAGAGTCTTCTCTTGTGTTGTTGGAAGAGGGTGTTTGTTATGACCAGTGTGTTCTCTTGGCAAAACTCTATTAGTCTTTGCCCTGCTTCATTCTGTATTCCAAGGGCAAATTTGCCTGTTACTCCAGGTGTTTCTTGACTTCCTACTTTTGCATTCCAGGCCCCTATAAAGAAAAGGACATCTTTTTATGTGTTAGTTCTAAAAGGTTTTGTAGGTCTTCATAAACCATTCAGCTTCTTCAGCGTTACTGGTTTGGGCATAGACTTGGATTACTGTGATATTGAATGGTTTGCCTTGGAAATGAACAGAGATCATTCTGTCATTTTTGAGATTGCATCCAAGTATTGCATTCCGGACTCTTTTGTTGACCATGATGGCTACTCCATTTCTTCTAAGGGATTCCTGCCCGAAGTAGTAGATATAATGGTCATCTGAGTTAAATTCACCCATTCAGTCCATTTTAGTTCGCTGATTCCTAGAATGTCAATGTTCACTCTTGCCGTCTCCTGTTTGACCACTTCCAATTTGCCTTGATTCATGGACCTAACATTCCAGGTTCCTATGCAATATTGCTCTTTACAGCCTCGGACCTTGCTTCTATCACCAGTCACATCCACAACTGGGTATTGTTTTTGCTTTGGCTCCATCTCTTCATTTTTTCTGGAGTTATTTCTCCAGTGATCTCCTATAGCATATTGGGCACCTATGGACCTGGGGAGTTCTTCTTTCAGTATCCTATCATTTTGCCTTTGCATACTTTTCATGGAGTTCTCAAGGCAAGAATACTGAAGTGGTTTGCCATTCCCTTCTCCAGTGGACCACATTCTGTCAGACCTCTCCACCATGACCCATCCATTTTAGGTGGCCCCACACAGCATGGCTTAGTTTCTTTGAGTTAGACAAGGCTGTTGTCTGTGTAATCAGATTGGCTATTTTTCTGTGATTATGGTTCCAGTGTGTTGCCCTCAACGTCATCTCAACAAGAAGCTAAAAATCTGATCTCCCCTGAAATCCAATTAATAAGAGTGAGAGAAATCAGTGAAATCTGTTTCCTATGAATTCAAGTGCAAAGTTGATTGCATTCTAATGAGAGTTAAATGATGCAGAAGACCAGATATGAGTAGAATTTGGCTAGCAGAAATAAAATAATATCCTTTTCCTTGAAGATGTTAACATTTAGCAAATGTTAATGATAAAACAACTATTACATGCTTAGTCATATGCTACAAATGACTAACCTGAAGTAATCTTTAAATAAGGAACAAATCTTTAAATTTAATTAAATCTTTAAATTTAAATTTAACACATCTTTAAATCTTTAAATAAGGAACATAAGAATAAATCTTTAAATAAATAATAAGTTTAAATAGAAAATTCATATTTGGGGTTCCTATTTATAACATATAATGTTAATAATTTATATACTAAGTTGCTTCAGTTGTGTCTGACTATGTGCGACCTTATGGATTATAGACTGCCAGGCTCCTCTGTCCATGGGATTCTCCAGGCAAGAATAGTGGAGTGGATTCCCATGCCCTCCTCCAAGGGATCTTCCCAACCCAGGGATCAAACCAGTGTCTCTTATGTCTCCTGCATTGGCAGGTGAGTTCCTTTACCACTAGTGCCACCTGGAAAGAATAATTCATATATTTCAGTAAAACATCATGTCTCTTGAAATATCTTTATGTGAATATGTTGATTGAAAATGTATCATTTGGCAACATATGAAGGTTGATAACTAGAAAAATAGTAAGAACGGTTTAATTATATAAATAATGCATGCAAGATAATGGAAATATGACTCATTGATTTCTTAATAATATTTTTACCTTTAGAAATACAAATATGTTACCTGTCTCTAGTGGCTATATGCATATGCACAATGGGAGGAATATTTTCTAACTCTGCCTTTGGAATGGCCTCAGAATATATGCTCCAAAAGTTATTTGGGTTTTGCTATGGATATTTAATGACACTCCTTTAGAAAAATAAAAGTTATTTTAATATATAAATGGCCATTCTGAATTACAGCTTAGAACTAATTATGTATATTTTCAACATTTTAAAATAACAAATAAGATTTGTTATAAATAAGGCATGAACAATGGGTAATGAGTGAAAGATGAGGTTAAGGCTCAATGACAGGGTGATAAATTGAAAAGGCTTCCAGGGTAGAATTGACTGAATGACCTGGGGCCCATGTCACCTGACTCCTGACCTAATCATTTCCCATATAATCAGGTTTTATATTCTAGGCAGAGGACATTTGCATGCATGTATGCATGTGTGTATTTTAGATAGGAAAACCTTTCTGAACCCTATTACACACGCTTTGTGAGAAATTTTTTTCAGTATTAGTTATTCCTCTGAGTTGTAATACAATGAGCCATTTGAGCTGTGTTGCAAAGTTATTCCTTACACATAAATGGACCCAGACTGCTATTTTGTTCTTAGTGTTTAATCCTGCAGTTTTTGATTCTCTTTTGATGTCAAGCTTTTGGGAGTCATGCTGTGGTCAGTACACCTGCCACAGTAGTCACTTCTCCACTTCCCAGGGGAAACACAGTGTCACACTTACAGTGAAAACAAAATGAGTCGCTGATGCAGAGAGACCTGAGCTGTACCCTGGATCTCTCACGGTGAACAGATTACCCAAACTAAACAAGACCCACTATCTTCACCTGTAAAAAGAAGATAATAGACCTACCTGTTGTGTGAAGTAAATGAACAGCATCCATAAGATATTTAACAGCATTCCTGATACATACAAAGCACTCAGTAAACACTTTTCCTTTCCACACTCTCCCATGCTGTTAAAAGCTGCCTTTTGTTGCTGTTTTTGGAGAGTGTTAATCTAGCTTGATAAAATGTTGCCTAAAATAATGTTAAATTGGCTCTGATCACAAGCCTGAGACACTTTCCTATGGGTTTATATTTGTCTATTATGGCTGCCTACTTGTAGGCTTTTGGCTGTATTCCAAACAATTGAGATTTTTTTTTAAAGTGAATTGTTGCTACAGTATTGCAAAATCTTAATATCCAATGTTTTTGTGTGTTCTGCATCAAGAAAGTGCATGTGTTAAACTGAAAACCTGAGCTTTCCTATTCACATATGACATAAGGAAAAAGTGTAAAGTGATATTTGGGGATCAGATGGATGCACTGTATCAGAGGCTGCTATGAGTTCACTGAAAGCTATATCCTCTTTCCGCTGGGGTACACAATTAGACCACATTTTCATGTAGGTATGTCCCTAAGACTGAATAATGGCCAGTGAAATATGGACACAGGTGATGTGTGATATCTAAAGGCCTAATTCCTAAAAATCCTCAAATAATCCTCCATTTTTCTTGGCAGGGTATACACCAGAGGAGCCCACCTCCCTAGGGAATGCAGAATGATTAGAGAGAAGTAGCCTCAGGCTCTAAAACATGATTTGGAGATCTCCTTTACTCATGACAGACTGGTACATGACTAAGAAAAAATTTTATTCTATGAAGCCACTAACTTTTGAGGTTGTTATAGTACTTAGTACATTCTGACTAACATACTATGTCTGACTGTGTCTCTATGTCTCTATATCTCTGCTGCTGCTAAGTCACTTCAGTCGTGTCTGACTCCGTGCGACCCCATAGACGGCAGCCCACCAGGCTCCCCCGTCCCTGGGATTCTCCAGGCAAGAACACTGGAGTGGGTTGCCATTTCCTTCTCCAGTGCGTGAAAGTGAGAAGTGACATCACTCAGTCGTGTCTGACTTTTAGCGACCCCATGGACTGCAGCCTACTAGGCTCCTCCATCCATGGGATTTTCCAGGCAAGAGTACTGGAGTGGGGTGCCATTGCCTTCTCCACTCTATATCTCTATTTACCTCTTAATATAAGGAAACCAATCATTAGATTTAGGGTCCACTCCACTTCAGGATAGACTCATCTTAAATGTTAAATTACTGCAATGACTTTATTTCCAAGTAAGGTCACATTCATAAGCTCCAGATGGAAATGAATTTTGGGGAGACATTATTCAACCCAGATGGTTCATCCGAAAACTCTGTGTTTATTTCATTTTTTTTCTACTTTCAACAAGATCATGTAGTTCTGTCACACTGTCTTTCCATTATAACTTAGTACTTGTTATAACCAGAAGTTGCTTCACTTCTGAAATATTAAATTCAAACTTTCTATTCTCTGATGATTTTTTCCCCTTTTTTGTTTATTTTTCTCTATTCCTGCAATACCTACACTTCAAATTCTTTGAGTTTTTCCAGTCAATCCATCCCTCCAATTCTCCTGTTTCATCAAGCCCTTATCTTTGCCCAAATTAATATTCTGTCTTAGATTCTGTGGGCTGTATCTTGGAAATGTCTTTACTATCTCTCTGTCTTATTACTGTCTTTTTGTCAAACACACATAGCAAAACCCCAAATCCTGGATGGAACATGACTATCTTCGTGCTCAGGATCCTCAACTTATGTGCAAAGTTATTATTGTAATCAATTAGATATTTATCACCATGAATTTGGTACAAAAATTGAGCTTTCAAAATTTCTGAGTAATTATATAATTATAATTATATCTATTTAGGTCACTTTCTCACGTTCCTAAGTTATAGGTTTCAGGCTTTCTGTGACTATTCTTATCAGCAGTTAACACTGACTATAGCCTCCTCTTGGAAATGCTCCTTTTTTGGCTTTCACAGCTATTTTCTTCCTTAGCCTCTCTTTCTTAGTCCTCTTTGCAAGACCTCTTTGCATGTTTGCTTCCTCTTAATATTGATAGACTAATGAAACAAGATTCTGTTTAAACCTATTTTTATCTCATTCTACATACATACCAGTAAGGCAATATTATTCACTTACATGGTTTCAATTATATTTTATATATTGAAGATTTACATTTATTTGAAACATCCAATTCTTTCTTCTAGGCATCAGGTCTACATATCAAATTGCTTACTAGATAACATCACTTACATGTTTTATTGGTTAGCTCAGGTTGCCATAGCAAGCTATCACAGAGTGAATGACTTAAACAACAGAAATTTATTTCTTGAAGTTCTGGGGGCTTAAAGTCCAAGTTCAAGGTGCCAGCATGGTCAGGTTCTAGTTTCTGCTCTCTTGCTTTGTTCAAACAGGGTTAGGATAGCGAACAAGTTCTCTAGTGTCTTTTTTAAGGGCCCTAATTCCATCACGAGGGTCCCACCCTCTTGACCTAATCTAAATCTAATTACCTCAACAAAGTCTCACCTCCAAATACCATCATTTTGTAGATTAGGGACACAATTTAGTCCATAGATGTATACAGGTATATCAGCTACATGATTATCTCCTTGTCTTTAACACCAGCTTGACTGTGTGGATCACAATAAACTGTGGAAAATTATGAAAGAGATGGGAATACCAGACCACCTGATCTACCACTTGAGAAATTTGTATGCAGGTCAGGAAGCAACAGTTAGAACTGGACATGGAATAACAGACTGGTTCCAAATAGGAAAAGGAGTATGTCAAGGCTGTATATTGTCACCCTGTTTATTTAACTTATACGCAGAATACATCATTAGAAATGCTGGACTGGAAGAAACACAAGCTGGAATCAAGATTGCCGGGAGAATTATCAATAGCCTCAGATATGCAGAGGACACCACCCTTATGGCAGAAAGTGAAGAGGAACTCAAAAGCCTCTTGATGAAAGTGAAAGTGGAGAATGAAAAAGTTGGCTTAAAGCTCAACATTCAGAAAACGAAGATCATGGCATCTGGTCCCATCACTTCATGGGAAATAGATGGGGAAACAGTGAAAACAGTGTCAGACTTTATTTTTCTGGGCTCCAAAATCACTGCAGATGGTGACTGCAGCCATGAAATTAAAAGAGGCTTACTCCTTGGAAGGAAAGTTATGACCAACCTAGATAGCATATTCAAAAGCAGAGACATTACTTTGCCAACAAAGGTTCGTCTAGTGAAGGCTATGATATTTCCTGTGGTCATGTATGGCTGTGAGAGTTGGACTGTGAAGAAGGCTGAGCACCAAAGAATTGATGCCTTTGAACTGTGGTGTTGGAGAAGACTCTTGAGAGTCCCTTGGACTGCAAGTAGATCCAACCAGTCCATTCTGAAGGAGATCAGCCCTGGGATTTCTTTGGAAGGAAGGATGCTAAAGCTGAAACTCCAGGACTTTGGCCACCTCATGCGAAGAGTTGACTCATTGGAAAAGACTCGGATGCTGGGAGGGATTGGGGGCAAGAGGAGAAGAGGACGACAGAGGATGAGATGGCTGGATGGCATCACTGACTTGATGGACGTGAGTCTGAGTGAACTCCTGGAGTTGGTGATGGACAGGGAGGCCTGGCATGCTGCGATTCATGGGGTCGCAAAGAGTCAGACACGACTGAGCGATTGATCTGATCTGATCTGATCTATCTATTCCCTGAAATAGATAACTATACCAACATCCATCCTTCTGCTCAAAGCATGCAACTTAACATATTTCCTTTCCTACTCCTTCAAACAACAAGCTTTTCCATCTAGCCATTTTAAAACCACTGAATACCAATAGGATACCAGGCCCTGCACTAGAAACTGGGTTAACCACAGAGAAAAGAATAGATGCAGTTCCATCCATAATGGTACTAAGATTCTGATGTCAGACACAAATCACAAACATTAGTTCTGTAACCATACAAGAATATAAAATATTTTTTAAAAGTGTTATGAGTGTTATGAATGCTAGGGACACTGCAATAAAACAACACAGTTTAACTTAGGGATATCAGAAAAGATAGCCTGAGTGAGTGAAGATTGGACTGAGATGTGAGACAGAAGTAAGGATTTTATCATGCAAAAAAAGAAAGAAGAGGTACAGGTCTTTTATCTTAGATTTATTTCCAGGTGTTTCATATTTTTTTATGTAATTACAACTGGGGTTAATTTCTTAATTACTTTTTCTGATAGTTTGCTATTAGTGTATAGAAACACAACAGATTTTATTACATTAATCTTGTGTCCTTTTACTTCATTATGTTGACATATGTCCCTCTTTGGGCTAACAGGTGGTGCTAGTGGTAAAGAACCCGGCTGCCAATGCTGGAGACATGAGACATGGGTTTGATCCCTGGGTCGGGAAAATCCACTGGAGGAGGGCATGGCAATCTACTGCAGTATTCTTGCCTGGAGCACCCCATGGACAGAGGAGCCTGACAAGCTAAAATCTACAGGGTCACAAAGAATCAAACATGACTGAAGCAACTGAGCATGCACGCATGTGTCCCTCTTTACCCATCTTGATGAGAGCTTTAATCATAAATTTATGTTAACTTTTATCAGTAGTTTGTTCTACATCTACTGAGATTATCATATGGTTTTAATACTTCATTTTGTTAAAGTGGGATGTTGGATTGGTTGATCATGGATATTGAACCATCTCTGAATCCCTGGGATAAATCCTATTTGATCATGGTCCATGATCCTTTTAATGTATTGCTGAATTCAGTTTGTTAGTATTTTATCTGAGATTTTTACATCTATGTTTTTTAGTAGTATTGGCCTATAATTTTCTTTCTTTCTTTTTCTTTTTTTGTGGTGTCCTTGTCTGATTTTTGTATCAAAGTGATGCTGATCCTGTTGAATGAGTTCAGAAGCATTTCTTTCTCTTCAATTACTTTGAAATAGTTTGAGAATGATAGGCATTAACTAGTCTCTAAATGTTTGATAGAATTAACCTGGGAGGTCATCCTGTACTTTGCTGTAAATTTTTCTATTTAGATTTAATTTCATCATTGGTAATTAATGTGTTCATTTTTTTTCTTTATTCCTCATTCGAACTTGGGAAATTATAACACCACGACTTTGTTCATCCAGGTTGTCCATCTTACTGGTGTATAATTGTTCATAAAAATATCTTGTGATTATTTGTATGTGTGTGATGCTCTTTTATCATTTTTAAATTTTGATTTGGACCCTCTTTTTTTTCTTGATGAGTCTGTCTAAAAGGTTTATCAAATTTATCTTTTTAAAGGGCCAGCTCTTGGTATCACTGATCTCTTCCATTGTTTTTTAAATCTCTACTTCATTTATTTCCACTCTGATCTTTTCTATTTCTTTCCTTCTAACTTGCTTATTCTTTCTCTATTTACTTTAGGTATAAGGTTAGGTTGTTTGAGATTTTTTTCTAGTTTCCTCATGTAGGCTTGTATCACTATAAACTTCCCTCTTAAAATTGCATTTGCTCTATCCCACAAATTTTGGATCATTGTGTTTCCATTTTCATTTGTCTCCAATTAGTTTTTTATTTCCTTTTTTATTTTTTTTTTCTGTTTATTCCTATTTATTGCTGAGTAATATTCTATGACATTCTACCACAGTTTATTTACCCACTGAAGAATAAGTAACTGGGTTATTTCCAATTTTTCCTATTATGAATAAAAATTTTATAAACATTCACATAAGGTTTGTGTGTGAACATAAGTGTTAATTTTTCTGGAATATGTGCCCAAGAGTACACTTGCTGGGTTGTATAGCAGTTAATTTTTTTTTTTTTTAATTTTTCAGCACTTTATTTATTTATTTTTTTATTTGATAAATTTAATGCCTTTTATTGCCATACCTCATTTTACTGTGCTTTGCTTTAGTGAACTTTATAGACACATGTTTTTTTTTTTTTCCTTGTTAATTTTCTGTTTAGTTGATCTATCCATAAGTGTGAGTGGGGTATTAAAGTCTCCCACTATTATTGTGTTATTGTTAATTTCTCCTTTCATACTTGTTAGGATTTGTCTTACATACTGCGGTGCTCCCATGTTGGGTGGATATATATTTATAATTGTTATATCTTCTTCTTGGATTGATCCTTTGATCATTATGTAGTGACCTTCTTTGTCTCTTTTCACAGCCTTTGTTTTAAAGTCTAATTTATCTGATACGAGTATTGTGACTCCTGCTTTCTTTTGGTCCCAATTTGCATGGAAAATCTTTTTCCAGCCCTTCACTTTCAGTCTGTATGTGTCCCCTGTTTTGAGGTGGGTCTCCTGTAGACAACATATGTAGGGGTCTTGTTTTTGTATCCATTCAGCCAGTCTTTGTCTTTTGGTTGGGGCATTCAACCCATTTACGTTTAAGGTAATTACTAATAAGTATGATCCCGTTGCCATTTACTTTATTGTTTTGGGTTCGAGTTTATACACCATTTTTGTGTTTCCTGTCTAGAGAATATCCTTTAGTATTTGTTGGAGAGCTGGTTTGGTGGTGCAGAATTCTCTCAGCTTTTGCTTGTCTGAAAAGCTTTTGATTTCTCCTTCATACTTGAATGAGATCCTTGCTGGGTACAATAATCTGGGCTGTAGGTTATTTTCTTTCATCATTTTAAGTATGTCTTGCCATTCCCTCCTGGCTTGAAGAGTTTCTATTGAAAGATCAGCTGTTATCCTTATGGGAGTTCCCTTGTGTGTTATTTGTTGTTTTTCCCTTGCTGCTTTTAATATTTGTTCTTTGTGTTTGATCTTTGTTAATTTGATTAATATGTGTCTTGAGGTGTTTCTCCTTGGGTTTATCCTGTTTGGGACTCTCTGGGTTTCTTGGACTTGGGTGATTATTTCCTTCCCCATTTTAGCGAAGTTTTCAACTATTATCTCCTAAAGTATTTTCTCATGGTCTTTCTTTTTGTCTTCTTCTTCTGGAACCCCTATGATTAGAATGTTGTAGCGTTTAATATTGTCCTGGAGGTCTCTGAGATTGTCCTCATTTCTTTTAATTCGTTTTTCTTTTATCCTCTCTGATTCATTTATTTCTACCATTCTATCTTCTAATTCACTAATCCTATCTTCTGCCTCTGTTATTCTACTATTTGTTGCCTCCAGAGTGTTTTTAATTTCATTTATTGCATTATTCATTATATATTGACTCTTTTTTATTTCTTCTAGGTCCTTGTTAAACCTTTCTTGCATCTTCTCAATCCTTGTCTCCAGGCTATTTATCTGTGATTCCATTTTAATTTCAAGATTTTGGATCAATTTCACTATCATTATTTGGAATTCTTTATCAGGTAGATTCCCTATCTCTTCCTCTTTTGTTTGGTTTGGTGGGCATTTATCCTGTTCCTTTATCTGCTGGGTATTCCTCTGTCTCTTCATCTTGTTTAAATTGCTGAGTTTGGGAGTCCTTTCTGTATTCTGGCAGTTTGTGAAGTTCTCTTTATTGTGGCGTTTCCTCGCTGTGTGTGGGTATGTAGAGGTGGCTTGTCAAGGTTTCCTGGTTAGGGAAGCTTGTGTCGGTGTTCTGGTGGGTGGAGCTGTATTTCTTCTCTTTGTTCAGTCGCGCTATGGGGAGGGAGGGAGGGATGCTGCAAACGAATGACACTGGCGTGCGCTCGCAGTGCCTCAGCCACACTGGGTCTGCCCCCGCTCACGGCGCGTGTAGCCTCCCTGCCCACACTGCTTAGGCTCTAGGTTGTTCTGCCGGGAACAATCCAAGGCTGGCCCTGGGTTGCATGCACCTCCCAGGTCCAAGCCGCTCAGGTTCAGGCACTCAGGTAGTCCTCAGAGGCGCAGACTCAGTTGGGGCTGCGTTTTGTGCTCTTCCCAGGTCCGAGCAGCTCAGGTGATGAGGTGTTTGGCGAGCACCAATGCTGCGACTTATCCCCTCCCCGCCACTTGGTTATCTGGGTGTAAAACCGGCACACCTTCTCAGGCAGATGTTGACCGTCCAGACCCCCAATAAGTTTTAGTTAGCAAAGAAGCCAGTTTTATAGATAATGTCTCTCTGGGGCTGCGATTGCCCCCTTCCGGCTCTGGCTGCCTGTCAGCGGAGGGGGAAGGTTTGCAGCCGGCTACCTCTGTTTAGTCCTTTGTTCCGTGCGCGGGCTGGCAGTGTCTTAGGTTAGGGTTGGCTTTTCGCATGGTAGATATCCCACAGTCTGGTTTGCTAGCCCAAATTATTTCGCTCAGATAGTGCTCAGGTATTCAGGCCAGATTCTTACTCTCAGCGATGCAGCCCACGCCGCGCCTCCCTGCCCAGCCCCTGCTTGCTAATGGCGGATGCAGGTGTCTGTGCTGCTTCTCCGCTGGAGGAGTTACCGTAGGGCTCGCAATCTGCGAGTTTTAATTGTTTATTTATTTTTTCTCCCTGTTATGTTGTCCTCTGTGCTTCCAAAGCTCGGCACGGATTCGGCAGTGAGAAGGTTTCCTGGTGTTTGGAAACTTTTCTCTTTTTAAGACTCCCTTCCCGGGACGGAACTCCGTCCCTCCCTCTTTTGTCTCTTTTATTGTCTTTAATATTTTTTCCTACCTCCTTTCGAGGAGTTGGGTTGCTTTTCTGGGTGCCTGATGTCCTCTGCCGGCATTCAGAAGTTGTTTTGTGGAATTTACTCGATGTTTAAATGCTCTTTTGATGAATTTGTGGGGGAGAAAGTGTTTTCCCCGTCCTACTCCTCCGCCATCTTGGCGCCTTCCCCCTGATTTTTTTATTCTAAGTTTAGTAGCATCTCATGTAGCTTTCACATGTTTATATTTTTTGCAGTTTTTTTTTCTTCTTCTAATCTTATAGTGTTGTGAATGGAAAAGGATGCCTGATATGATCTCAATCTTTTAAATTTATTCAGTTTTGGTTTGTGACCTAGCATGTGATCTATCCTGAGAATGTCTGATTTGAATTTGAAAAGTATGTGTATTCTGCTTCTCGATGGAATTTTCTGTGTATATTTATTAAGTTCTCCTCGTACAATGTGTCATTTAACACCAATGTTTCCTTATTAATTTTCTGTCTGAATGATATGTTTTGATTTAAGTAGGTTATTAAATTCCTGTATTATTATTGTATTATTGTCAATTTTCTCTTTACGCTTATCAAGTTTTGATTTATGTATTTAGGTATGTTGAGTACGTATATATTTAAAATTTTTATACATCTACAGGGCCTAGTAATGCATTCCCCTTTGGTCACCAGAGCTATGTCCTCTAGGGGTGCTTGCTGCATGGGTTTTTCTGTTGTAGCAGGGCTGACTACTGTCAGCATGCTGGTAGGTGGGGCTGGCCCCTAGCCTGTTTTCTTTTTCTCTCCTTTTTTTGACTCCATGCCTTATGTAGTGGCTCTCACACCAGCTGAAGGGTGGAATAGGGTTTTCATAGGATTTGTTACAAGGCTCAGAGGGGCATGGGGCAGTTGCCAGCCTCCTAGTGGGTGGGCTGGGTCCCTGTGTTTTTGTTTGGCTTGGGACATCATGTATTTATTTCAATTTTAGTGTTTACTTTTTAAATAGTGTTTATTTTTAAATTTATTTATATCTTCCAGGACTATAAATACTTTGAATGTAGAACCCATATTTTATTTATCTCTCTAGAACTTAGCATTATAGTCCCTCAATAAACAGTTCTTGAAGAGTAAGTCTGCATGGTTAAATAAATGGATGAATACTATTTAATTTGTATGTTCCAGTGCATAATATTGCCAGTGCTATTCGAGAAGAGTTCCTTAATAAGAGATAAATCTTATCATATATTTTTAAAATTTCCTTTCTTTTTATAGCCTGAATTATGTCAACTTATTGACTAGTATCCCAGAGAATACTCTGCGTTACTCAACAGATTGTATGTACATATTCCTTCTTTTATGTGAAAAATATTTACATTTTTCATAATAGTTAACATCTATTGAACTGGTGTTACACATACAGTAAGCAGTATTCCAGGTAATTTTGGATGTATCAATTACTGTAATTTTTACAACAAAGCTATATAGGAAATATTACCAGTATTGTTTTGTATATGAGGAAAATGAGGCACTGAAAAGTTAAGTAACTAGAGCAAAGTCACACATTTTTTTAAGGGCCAGAGTCAGGACCTGCATCCAGACATGCTATCTCTAGAGTCTGTGTTCTTATTCTTTATACTCCATTACCTCTCAGTCTCAAATACATCTTAGAAGAACTAGAATACTTATTTATTTTAATCACATTAGGCTTGATAGAGAAGACAGAGTACTCAGAGTAATTATTTAAAATCAGTGCTTGTTTTCCCCAAAATTATACATGGTAGTTTCACTCTGTAATTACACATGCTCCATACATTTCCATAACTTCGAGAATATAGTCTGAATACAGGAAGCAAAAGGAATTTTGTTCAGGATCAGAAAAAAATAAGCAGAACTAATATGAAAATAAGAAAAATGGGAAAAAAAAGGATCTTTGTGCCACATACAAATTCCTTTATACTTCAGGTATAAGTAAATGCAGTATGAGGAGCTATTTAGGTTGGTGCAAACATAATTGTGGCTTCAGATCATGAATTTTAAATCATCATAACTAGGCTCAAACATGTCTTTACTAATCAAAATAGGAACCATTACAATCAAGATATTTTTGCCAATAAGGAATAAGTTTGTTTATTCCTGTAGCTAAAAATCTGTGCCTCAGGGTTCAACAAACTCTTGGAAAGCATTTTCTGCATCCTGCTGGTTGCAAAAAGTTGCTGAGATGCTTGAAGAAATGGTAGTTTGTTGGTAAGAAGTCAGGTGAGTATTCCAGATAAGGCAAAACTTTACAGCCCAATTTGTTCAGATTTTGAAGCATTGGTTGTGTGACATGCAATCAGGCATTGTCATGGAGAAGAACTGAGCTCTTTTTGTTGACCAATGCTGGTAGCAGGCCTTGCAGTTTTAGTTGCATCTCATCAATGTGCTGAGCATACTTCTTAGATAGAATGGTTTTGTCAGGATTCAGAAAGCTGTAGTGGATCAGATGGGAAGTGGACCACCAAACAGTGACCATGACCTTTTTTTGGCGCAAGTTCGGGTTTGGGAAGTGCTTTGAAGCTTCTTCTTGGTCTAACCACTGAGTTCATCATCACCAGTTATCATAGAAAATCCACTTTTTGTCGCATGTCACAATCCAATGAAGAAGTGGTTCCTTGTTGCATAGAGTAGGAGAATATGATACTTCAAAATGAGGATATTTTTTTAAATTTCTGGTCATCTCATAAGGCACCCACTTACAGAGCTTTCTCACCTTTCCAATTTGCTTCAAGTGACAAAAGACTGTAGAATGGCTGATGTTGAGTTTTTCTGTAACATCTCTTGTAGTTGTAAGATAATCAGCTTCCATGATCCTCTCAATTGGTTGTTGTCAAATTCTGGTAGCTGGCCACTATGCTCCTCATCCTCAAGGCTCTCATCTCCTTTGCAAAACTTCTTGAATCACCACTGCCCTGTATGCTTGTTACCAGTTCCTGGGCCAAATGCATCACTGATGTTGCCAGTTGTCTGCTGGTTTATGACCCATTTTGAACTCAAATAAGATAATTGTTTAAATTTGCTTTTTGCATAACATCAATTTCCATAGTTTAAAATAAATATAAAATAAACAGCAAGTAGCAAGTCATTAACAAAAAAATAAAGTGAGAAATGTGCATTTCAAATTATGCATGACATAATCACATTTATTTAAGAATGTATTCTAATATCAGTTGGCAAATTTCAATAATGTAAAAACTGCAATTACTTTTGCACCAACCTAGTATGACTATAAGTTCTATATGAGAGAGTACTTAACAGAGATACATTGATAACTCTTGGTAGAGCAATTATCATTTGCTGTATATATCAAGGCTCACATTTCAAAGCTATTTTTCAGTCTACACTAAAAGACTGAAAGACTGATTGAGTGATATCTTTTTTCTTCAGTATGTAGTTATTACCTGTTCACAATTAGATGTTGGTTACATGCAAATATTACATAATAGTAATAGATTTGGCAATGAGAGTCATAACTAGCACTAATTGTTATTCCACTTACTTAGTTGTTCTGTAAATACTAGACTAATGGAAAGAGGACTTTTATTTACTCCTAATTAATTAATTTGCACATTTCTTTAGCAGATATTTTCTAGGCATGTTAAATTGGCAGCTTGAGATAAGCTTTATGGAGAAAAAATATAACAAAGAAAGAGGAGAGAAAATGCTAGTGGTAGGGATAGCAATTTTTTAAAAAAGTAATCAGAGAAGGCACATGGGTAAAGACTTAAATGAGAAAGCAAGCGATATGAGTACATGGGAAGCAGACTTGCTAGATAAAATAAAAAACAAACTATTTTTGCGGCAGTAGTGCAATAAGGTGCTCAACCGGCTAAATCTTAAAAAGGAAAGGGAACGAGCAACAGGAGATTTAATAAATAATGGGGCATCAAGGTCTAAGACATTTTATCATGAGTGACAGAATATACTATTGTAAGGTATTGAGTAGCAGAATGAGTTCACCTGATATATTCAAACAGGATCACCTTAATTTCTATGATGAAAAGTAGGCAAGGGAGAGACAGGGAGATTAGTTTGGAAGTTAGAATATTAATACAAGTAAGAAATGATAGCTTTCATTTTGGATGGGGGAGAAATGTTCAGATTCCAGAAATATTTTGATTGTAAAGTCGATGAGATTGAACATGGATTATGAGAGCAAAATCAAATCAAGAATGACTCAAGTACTCTACAATTGGAATCATAGCATTTGCTATTAACTGAGATGGAGACGAATGGAAGATGAGATTTTCTGTGTGTCTGTGGAAATGATCAGGACTTTGATTTTGGATGTGTTAAGTCTGAGACAAGTCCATAGGCATTCAGGTGGAAACAATAAGTGGGTAGTTTGCTTAAAAGTATAAATTTCAGAAAAGAGATTTGGTCTTGCAATGTAAGTTGGGAGTCACCATCATATAGATGATATTTAACAACATTAAACAAGAGGGGAAACAAGAGAGTGGAGATATAGACCTATACGGTCTAATATGATAGCTACAACCAAATGTGACTCTTGGGCACTGAAATACAGCTATCCTCAATTGAGATGTGCTATATTAAATGTGAAAAATGAATTAGATTTCAAAGACTGAGTGTGCCAAAAAGAACATAAGACAGTTTTCTAGTATCATTTATAGGTTATTAAATATTAAAATAACATCTAGAGCTACTCAAGTAAAAACATTACTAAGATTACTTTCACTTATTTCTTTTGTAGTTCATATTACTACTGGATATTATAGATATAGAGGAACTGAAGTCCAAAGTTTGAGCTCCGTAAAATTTCTAGATTAATATATTTGATGAGGGGGAACTAAAATGTCAACTTGGATGGGGCAGCTAGTGATGTGGGACAGATACTAGGAGATGGTTGAATCCAGAAATTCAAATGAAGAAAATATCTCATGGAGGAAGACGCAGACGTGGACTTTGATCCACCATATTTAGTTTTTAACTGACTGTGATATCTCAAGTAAAGCTAGGGTTGAGAATTAAGTGTCAGATTAACAACATAAATGTCATTGGTTTTTGGACAAGAGTCATAACTGTGGAGCTTTGAGGTGAAAGTCCAATTGAGATGTCTTAAAAGAGAATTAGAGGAAAAAGATGGGAGAAAATTAGTATAGCAAGCTCTTTTGATGTGCATTATGGTAAAAGGGAAGCAATCAATGAAATAATAGTTGGAGGTGGCAGTATAATGGTGTTGAGAGCCATCTTTTAAAGAAGAGATTTAAAGCACCATGTTTTTATGCTGACATGAATGATTCAGTATTAAGGAAGTGAATGGTCATGTCAGAGAACTCTTTGGTGATATCCTGATTAGTCTACAGGAGTTGGAATCTACAGCTAAATGCAGGTGAATATGGGCAGCTGACTTGCTCACAGAATACTTAAAATCTAAAGAGGGTTGTGACAAAGTTTATCTGCATGGAGAAGACTTGTTACTTAAGAATAAACACAGGTGGGGGTGAGAGTTCTCCTTTTAAAAATGTGAAGAGGTGAGATATGGAAAAAGAGGTAGTTAAGTAGTCCAAAATATTCAGAGCTTTTATATGAAAATCTGTTTTACATTCAGAAACAAGAAAAGTTTATTATTGAGGAATTACAATGTGGAGTGTGCTCCACAGTATGATTTATTTTATTTGAACAAGTGGTAAACTCTAAGGGAGATGAAGCCAGCACTGTGGAAGACCCCCAAACTCTGCTATGGTTTCATAAAATCTTGAATAATTCATTCAACCATCATTATATCTGGTGAAGAACAAGCTTCTAATTTTTTTTTAAATCATTAAGATTTAACTGTCATTACATTGGGAATGAATCAGTAATGCAAATTCCTTGAAGTTTAATCAGCATGATCCAAAAAGCTAAAAAATTTCAACACATACCAAAAAAAAAAAAAAAAAGGCAAAAACACCTCTAAGGGAGAGAAGGATTAAAGAAATAACAGACTTTCCATTTCATCAGTAATACTTTGGCTTTTCTTTGCTTTAATTTCAGGAGCTCATCTTGAAGGTTTTGTTTTCACTACTGATTAGAGTTACATTAACTAATAATAAACATATCTTGACATTAAAACCAACATAGAAACTATGGTTGCTTAAAGATGAAGGAAAAATAGCTGCTTTACAAAATAAAAACTTAAAATTTTTGTATAAAGAAATAGAGTCCAAGTTTTGCTTCTTCAATGTCCACTGAATAATTAAGACTCCAATATACACTATATATCTGAATACTCACTTTTAAGAAAAAGTATAACTATATGATTCAGTATTGAGGAAGTGAATGTTCATGTCAGAAAACTCTTCAGTGATATCCTGATTAGTCTACAGGAGTTGGAATCTACAGCTAAATGCAGGTGAATATGGGCAGCTGACTTGCTCACAGAATACTTAAAATCTAAAGAGGGTTGTGACAAAGTATATCTGCATGGAGAAGATTTGTTACTTAAGAATAAACCACTTAATTTTAAATTGAACATTTATTTTTGAATATTAAGTGCTAAATGCTGTGATACAAAAGCAGATGAAGACATTTCCCTGTCTTTAAGAATCATATACATAAGCAAAAGTCACTCCTATAGACAAATAATATGATAACAATAATATTGAGGTACAGATCTCACAACTGTGTAATGTATGTATCAAATTTAGTAAAAAAAAAATGCATTGTAACTTGTAAAAACGTGAATAGAATGGTAGCAGTAGAATTTGAACTCAGTTTAATTTAGTTCCAAAACTTACTTCTTTCCTTTAATCCACATTCCCATTGACAAGCAAATAAAATAGAAACAGTATGTATTAGTGATCTATTGTTTGGTTATAAATTACCTCAAAACTTAGTGGCTTAAAGCAACATTTATTACCTCAAATATTCTATGGGTCAAGAATCTGGAAATGGCTTTGCTGAGTGCTCTGATTCCTCACATACTGCAATCAAGTGTCAGCTATAGCCACAATCATCTCTAGGTTCTACTGGAGGTGAAGCCACCTCCAGACTCACTTATGTGGTTGTTGGCAGGATTCAGTTCCTCTCATGTAGCTAGACAGAGGTTGTTGAGTTATTAGCCAGAGACTTGTCTTAGTTCTCTGTGACATGAGCCTCTCCATGGAGTATCCCACAACATGGCAGCTCTCTTCATTAGAGTGAGCAAGTCAGAGAGCAAAAGAGGTCTAACAAGATGGAAGCTGAAGTCTTTTTGCCAATTAAACGGGTGTGACATTTCATCCCTATGGCTGTGTTCTATTCACTATAAGTATATCAGTTCACATTCAAAGAGAAGGGACTACATATAAGCATGCATACTAGAACTCAGACATCATTGGGAGCCACTTTAGAAACAGTCTACCATAAAATGTATAAAAAATACAATAGTAGCTCAGAGGAGGAGTTGTTAAATCTTATCAAGTAGGGGCAAGATTTGAAAAGAAACAATATATACCTGAACTGTATATTGAAGATCTTATGGTAGTTAGGCAATAATTTTGTTTTATAGGTTTGTTTGTTTATATAGAGGAAGTGTGCTTAAAACAAAAGGGTAAGGGAAGGGCATACTCAGAAGTTATAATAACATGGGAAAATATATTGAGTCATAAAGCTATGGAAGCCAGTTGGAGATGAAATTGAGAAAAGTAGATTTTAAATTTGGCAGTGGACATTATCAATTTAAATAATTGATGAAAAATATTGTAATGTTCTCAGAAGAAAATTGACCATAAATATAATATTTGTTGCTTTACTAAAATTATCTGTAGATCCAAGTTAAAAACTAACAAAATCTCCATAGTTAATCCAGGGAAAATTTTAAAGGACATCAGTTCAGTTCAGTTCAGTCACTCAGTCGTGTCCGACTCTGTGACCCCATGAATCGCAGCACGCCAGGCCTCCCTGTCCATCACCAACTCCCAGAGTTCACTCAAACTCATGTCCATCGAGTCGGTGATGCAATCTAGCCATCTCATTCTCTGTCATCCCCTTCTCCTCCTGCTCCCAATCCCTCCCAGCATCAGGGTCTTTTCCAATGAGTCAACTCTTCACATAAGGTGGCCAAAGTATTGGAGTTTCAGCTTCAGCATCAGTCCTTCCAGTGAACACCCAGGACATACTTACTAGGAAATTGGGATTTTATCTTACAAGGCAACAGTCAGTTTCTGAAGAAATTTTAAGCAAGAGAATGAAATGATGACATTCACTAACAATAGGTGGACTGTCACTAACTGATTACAGGAAACAAGCCATATTATAAGGCTATTTAGTAACCTAGGCAACAAAGAGATCTGACTGGAGCTGTGATGTTTAGGTAGAGAGAAAGATTAATCTCTAGGACATACAATCAACTGGACTCATTGACTAATTTAAAACTTGAGGGATACAGAAAGGAGAAGGACTTTAGATTTCTGGTTTTAGAAGCTGCGTCACGTGAAAAGAAAATCACAGTGGAGTAGGTATTGTTAAGAAAGACTGTAAAATGGAGCTGAGAGGCCACTGAGGAAGTGTGACTTAATGTATATCTCAGCCCAGATGGAATCTAAACTTTTGATCGCTTATTGTCTTAACCAGGCATCCAGAACATCTTCCAGAATCTCAAGATACTTACTGAACACTTACCTAAAGTAACGTGACAGCCTATTCCTTAGGGACAAATATTTCTTTTCCTGATCACAGTCAATCTCAACTCCTGCTAAATGACTTTTAAGAACCATGCAAGTTTTGTTTGTATAATGCCCTAAATCTTTCTCTTCTTCAGAACACTATTTCATTTTCACCCAAATCAATGTCTCTGGAATTGCAATTTTTAAGACTCCAAAGAAAGTTCTTTGTTTATCACAGCCTTGACACTGATTATTTTTCAACAGTGATAACATTTAGAGATAATAAAAAATCCTTATTTCTTTCCTATGGAGGGAGAAACCCAGTTCTTTACTCCGTTTTTCTTCTCTGTGAGTCCCCTTTACTATTTACACAAAACGTTTTACTTTTGACACCTTTGGTCACCAAATGTGTGGGGATTTTTCCTGCATAAGTGGAAGCAGGTCTCCAGGACACAAGCTGGTTGCCCTACAATTTAACTTGATCTTAAACTATCTACCTGGAGACAATGACAGACCCCATAGGTTAAGCTCAGTCCCACAAGACTGCTCCCACCCCCACTTCAGATGACAGTCATAAGCCTAGCTCATAACCTATACTTCTGGCAAAACAGCTGTAGGTTGACGATTCCAACGACCTCCTCCTCAGGTTTGATCAACTTGCCACAGTGGCTCACAGAACTCAGGTGAAACACTTATGTTAACTAGTATATTAAAGGATATGATAAAAGAATCATATAAACTGAGATGAAGAGATATATAGGGTGACGTCTGGTTCTGGGTGCAGGAGCATCTCTGTTTCTGTGGAAGTTGGGTGTATCACCCTCTTATATGTTTGCCAACCTGAAAACTCTCTTAACTCATGCTTTTGGGGTTTTATGGAGGCTTCTTCATGCAGACATGATCAATCATTAATTCTATTTCCAGCCCTTTCCCTTCTCAAGAGAATGTGGAGTGGGGTGCTTCTAATCATGGCTTGGCTTTTCTGGTGAGCGGCCCTCATCTGGGAATCCACCCAGAGCTGCTGGCTCATTAGAACCAAAGATACTCCTATCACCTAGGAAATTACAAGGGTTTTGGGAGAGCTGTATCAGGAATATATAGATATATAGATGTAGATATATAGCATATACCCCCAGTTACATTATATATAAATAATATATATCTATATATTTCTATTGGGCTTCCCTGGTGGCTCAGAGGGTAATGCGTCTGCCTGCAACGCAGGAGACCTGGGTTCAATCCCTGGGTCATGAAGATCCCCTGGAGAAGGAAATGGCACCCCACTCCAGTACTCTTTCCTGGAAAATCCCATGGACAGAGAAGCCATAGACTACAGTCCAGGGGATCACAAAGAGTTGGACACGACTGCGCGACTTCATTCATATTTCATATTATCTCAGAGTATATATTAACACATATACTATTTTTTCTTAGAAATAAAAGAATAAATGTAACATTAGTAAAACAGATATGCCTGTATTGGCTATTCCTAACATTGTTAGAAATAAGATTTAGAGTCCCTTAGACAGCAAGGGGATCAAACCAGTCAATCCTAAAGGAAATCAGTCCTGAATATTCACTGGAAGCACTGAGGCGGAAGCTGAAGCTCCAATACTTTGGCCAACTGATGTGAAGAACTGACTCCTTGGAAAAGACTCTAATGCTGGGAAAGATTGAAGGCAGGAAGAGAAGAGGATGGCAAAGGATGAGATGGTTGGATGGTATCTCCGACTTGATGGACATGAGTTTGAGCAAGCTCCATGAGTTAGTGATGGACAGGGAAGCCTGGCGTGCTGCAGTCCATGGGGTTGTAAAGAGTCAGACATGACTGAGTGACTGAACTGAACTGAATATTGTTTAAGTACAATATCTGCCTATAATAGAAATAAATTTCATGGCACCTGGAGAAAAATGCAAGTAGAGAGGAACTGTCTATGATACAAATGAGATAGAAAATGCTGAAAATGCCCAGTGTTTCTCTTAAAATATTGTAGACTAACTAATGGAATTGCACTTCTTAATTTAATTAATGAAGTTTGCAGCCAGAAAATGCTTCTCTCTATGTTATTAGTCTGACATTCATTTGATTTATGTAAGCTAAAGAATATTTCAAATCACCTTAGGTTTGGGGTTTTCCATCTTATTTTATTCCTTTCTCCTTGTTCCTTATCCAACTCCAATTCTCCTTGAAAAATGCAACTGAGCTATGATAGACAAAAGGAATAGAAAATCATAGAGGTATGAACTGTATTCTTTCCCTTGGCAGTGTGAAACTGGTTATCTTTTAAGAATCAAGGCCCTGAGAATGACCTAGGTCTAGGTTTCAGAGATCAGTTCCCGGTCCTTCTGCCCTCTAGCCACCTTCTCCAACCTCTGACAGGTTTCAATTCAGTTCAGTCGCTCAGTAGTGTCCGACTCTTTGGGAATCCATGAATTGCAGCACGCCAGGCCTCCCTGTCCATCACCAATTCCCAGAGTCCACCCAAACCCATGTCTGTTGAGTCGGTGATGCCATCCAACTACCTCATCCTCTGTCATCCCCTTCTCCTCCTGCCTTCCATCTTTCCCATCATCAGGGTCTTTTTAAATGAGTCAACTCTTCACATGAGGTGGTCAAAGTATTGGAGTTTCAGCTTCAACATCAGTCCTACCGATGAACACCCAGGACTGCTCTCCTTTAGGATGGACTGGTTGGATCTCCTTGCAGTCCAAGGGACTCTCAAGAGTCTTCTCCAACACCACAGTTCAAAAGCATCAATTCTTCAGTGCTCAGCTTTCTTTATAGTCCAACTGGTTTAAAGGTTGTCATTTAGGGAGCAATATATTGACCCTTGTAGAAAAATTTCACAGTGAAAAAATGCCATATGAATTCTTATGTTTTTTCATCTGAACTTTGGCCTAATGATAACTTCAGTTTAACACACTAAGAATGTTAGGGTCATTTGGCTGAACCATCAACAGTAAAACACATGTTTACTGAGTTCCTATACATGGAATATAGGAATGAATATAATATATTTACAAGCTACAGTCATTCCCTTTAAGAATTATAAACCTAGTAGAAGTCCTAAGAGTATATAAATAATTATGAAGAAAATAAAATTTATAAACACGACACTATTAATATATTCTGAAAATCCAGAGAAAGAGATCATACATTTCAATAAGAACTCAGAACTATTTCATTTAGTAGGTGGCATCTTAAATAACCTATAAGCAACCAGTAAGATTTTTGAGAAGTAGAAACAAAGCAGAAGAAATGGGAGAAAATACAGTCATGAGATTTCAGGAAATGTTACTGTTTATTGAAGTTTTTTCAAGGAAAATAAAAATGAACTTAGAAAAATATAGTTGAATTAAAATTAATTTAGGCTTGTTACTAAAAATATTCATTGATCTCTGTTACAAGAACTGGCTGGCTGTTTACCAATCCTGTTTTTTCTTCCTCCCTTGCATAGAGATAACTTGCATTTACTAGCATACTTTGCAGTTGGGTGTGGCCAAGTGATTGAATTTTGACAATAATGCAAATGTGTTACTTACAGAGGTGGCCCATAAAAGATTGAATGTAATCCTCCGTGTTCTTTCCCTTCAGAACAAATTCTGAATACTCAAATTACCTTATTTGATGACTTGGATTAGTCAAGAGTTTTTACATAAGGCACCGGGAACATGATATATAAGATAAAAACTGCTAAATTAGACTTCATCAAAATTGAAAACTTGTGTTCTATGAAAGAACTGCTGAGAGAATGAAGAGATCAATTACAGAGCCAGAGAAACTATTTTAAAATCACATTTCTGACAAAGTTTATAACTAGAATGCATAAAATTTTCTGAAAGTCAAACAATGAAAGAAAACCCAATATTAAAAAGCAAAAGATTTGAACAAACACTGCATCAAAGAAGATATTTTGATGGTGTGAAAGCATAGGAAGAGATATTCAAGAAAGCTAATCATTAGGGAAATGTAACCTATAGTCACACAAGATACAGGTATATACTTATTAACATTGATATAATGAAAAAAATTACTTACCATATCAAGTGATAGAGAGGATGTGGGGCAAGTGGAACTCACATTTTTGGTGGTACAAATGTAAAATGATACAACTGCTTTGGAAAAGAGTTTGGCAGTTTCTTGTAAAGTTAAACTTACACTTGAAATATGATCCAATAATCCACCTCCTAGGTATTTGGCTTAGAGAAATGAAAATATATAATCACACAAAAGTATGTTTCTGAATGGATATTAGCTTTTTGTTAATCAGCAAAACTGAAATCAATACTATTTCTGTTGTTGAATAAACAAACTTTGATACATCAATGCAATGAAATTTTACTTGGCAATAATAGGAATAAAATTTTGATTCATGCAATAATACAGATATATCTCAAATACATTTTGCTAAGTGAAAGAAGTTAAACACTCAAATACATTGAACAACAGAGGAATTCTACAATTATAATCACTTCTAAAATAAAAACAAAAATAGTATTTTTAAGTTCCTGAGTTTATGAACCTCTATATTCTCCTATATCATACAAAATAACATGGGAATTTTTTAAAAAGAATATTTCTATATATTTTTATTTTTAATGCTCAAAGTATTTTAAATAACTCTCATCAAAATGGTAAAAGGTAAGTTAGAAAAATTAGAGAATAATTAGATAGTGAGGTAGTTTATACGTATTTGGTTAGGGAATTAACCTTTTATTTGTGGCCCAACCACAAAATTGCAAGTTTGACATGTATTATTGGTATTAATAGCAATACTTCTACTTGTCTTTGTTTATTACTGCAACTGCAAAGTTATATATTTCATTGATTACATCATATCAAACTTTAAAATTCAGATGATACTCTGGTGACAGTCTAAATATCAATACTAACATAAAAAGAAGTAACAAGATCTAAAAGAATAGGCAAACTTTGCTAGTAAAATGCTCTCTGGCATACATTTGTCTTTCTTTTCTTAAAACAAATATACATGCATTTCAAACCTATTTCTCAGAAAATAATTTGTATCAACTTCATGCATAATTCAACAAGGTAAATTCTGACATTTTAAAACTCTTTCCGGAGGTGTTAAAAATGTTTTCGAGAAATACTGTTACCAGATCCAGGAAGAACACAGTTATCACTTACTACTAGAAACTCTGCATGTCCCACATTCCCCCGCAAGCAAGAGATATAAACAAAGGAAATGACAATCACATATTTTGCAATTTCTAGATTTGCTATTCTTATTCATAGATTAGTTATAGATTTTTTCATTCTTTAATAATACTAAATTAGAAAACATGAAAAAAATTTTTTTAACTTACAGTCTTTCTGTACTACTCATTAGATTTAAGAGAAAGAAGAGAAAGAGAAGAGAGGAGAGAATGACTGAGAGGATTTGGGAAAAGAAGGAAAAAGAAAGAAACCTAAAGTAAAACTTTAACATTTAACTCTAAGTTGAATTTTGATTTAACCTACTAACATCTTGATTGAAACTAAAATGCCCATCACAAATATGAATGTCTTTTGCTCCCAACAATTTACAGCACTTTATGGCCTATTTCATTGCATCATAAATGTCATAATGACCAAATGTTCCATGAAATGTCATAAAATGACATGAATTACAGCTATCATCTAGTCTATGTCTGAAAAGAACGAGGTACTGGCTCCTGCTCAGGTAACATTGTGCTTTTTGTGCTTGAAATCTCTGTGTACTGTGACACTGAGTTAATTAATTTTATCATCCAAATGTACTGTTGTCCTCTCTCAAACAGTAATTCCTTAGTCTGGAGAGTACATACATAACTGAATTAAGTATCATTCAATTATAATGCTGTTATTTCTTTAAATATCAGCTATTTAAATATTCTTAAAAATCTCATCTTAACAAAGCTCTCTGGCATGACAATACTTTACAACTAAGGTTTCATTTTCAATATTAGGACGTTTGCTGCTCTGGGAGTTATTAACGTGCATGAGATTTTATCATACTGTTCAAATTCCATAATGAATGCCATGTTCTTTGGCTACCCCATTCTCCCGTTATTGTGTGCATGCCAGAATGCAATCTAATAGTTTCCTAAATGTGAGTAAGGAAAAAGAGAAGATCATAATGATGCTATTCACACATTTGTGCTGCCTGTACCTGTATTACTAAACCTATTTTTCACAACTTGGTTTTACTATTCAGCTTTGATCCAGCTGGAAATTTAGCTTGCTAGCTATAAAGCAGTTTTTTAAATGTTAATTTTCAATTTATATCAATATTTCTTCTCTTTTTTCTTAATCCAAATAGAGAAATGATATAACTCTCAGACTGTACCTAAGAGTACAACTGTGGTGTTGGAGAAGACTCTTTAGAGTCCCTTGGACTGCAAGGAGATCCAACCAGTCCATTCTGAAGGAGATCAGCCCTGGGATTTCTTTGGAAGGAATGATGCTAAAGCTGAAACTCCAGTACTTTGGCCACCTCATGCGAAGAGTTGACTCATTGGAAAAGACTCTGATGCTGGGAGGGATTGGGGGCAGGAGGAGAAGGGGACGACAGAGGATGAGATGGCTGGATGGCATCACTGACTTGACGGACGTGAGTCTGAGTGAACTCCGGGAGTTGGTGATGGACAGGGAGGCCTGGCGTGCTGCGATTCATGGGGTCGCAAAGAGTCGGACACGACTGAGCGACTGAACTGAACTGAACTGAAGAGTACATTTTAATGTACCTGTTTATTCAACAAGTACTTACTGAACCCCTTCTGAATCTGGGTACTGCCATTTAGAGGAAGAAATAAACATGGCAACTGCTGTTTCTGCCTTCATGACACTTATCCAGGAGCTCAGAAAACAAATATGTAATTGTACATCCAGTTCTAAGGGGTTGACTTCGGTAAGCTAAGGCATCTTCTACAGAATGCCATTATTCCTGATCCATAGAGGAATAAAAATTGAAACACTTGAACTAGCATTTTCAATTCTGCAATCTATTTCTTTTCCTTCTTAGTGAATTTTCCCTGCACTTTTCCACTGAGTAAATTATAGGCAAACTAATGCAATCCCTCCTTCTTTGTAGGGGTGCATATCTGTGGACAACCAAGGTAACTGTAATAGTGGACACTTTACTATTCTTGATTTTCCAGTCTCACTCCGTATATTCCTGCTATTAACAGAAAGTAGTGAGCAACTGAAAATCCTGAGTAGTAATGAACATCCTGGGCCTCTGCATCTATCTAGTTCTCTCTCCTCTTACCTTCCTTAACAAAACATTTGTGTCTTAGTTCTTTCAACACCCAATTAGTTCTTTACCAAGTGATAATTGCTAATCCCTACCCTAACATATAATAGTCATTCAGTAAATGACACAACCCCGGAAATAAGCTACAGAGAGTTTAAAAAATATCTGCAGATTCATGGTTCATTCCATTTGGCATGATATTTTTACCTGGTGTTTTCCTTAAATAATTACTTCTGTGCAGAAAGAAGCTAAAACAATGTTTTAAAATTTTTGTCAGGGTTAGACAAAAGATCCATAAAACAATGGAATTTGTCATATTGGAGGCTTATGTGATTGGACAATGAATTTTAAGGCAAATATGCTTATTATAATGCCCCAAGAGAAAATCCTAAAGCCCAACTCAGAAACAATAGTCAGAGTTTACATAAGGCAATTTACATATTCCAAGGGAGGAAATCACTGCAATGCTTGGGGCACTTCATAATGTGGAAAAATACAGTGAGAAAAGCTGTGAGCCTAATGTTTCAATCATACTAAGTCTATACGGGAATAATTTCCTTGACTTCAATTTTTCTAAAGTGGCTCTTCATCAACAAGGAAAAAATTGGGAGGAAAATGTCTGCTTAAGGTTTTGTAAAGTTCTGAAACTTGCATCTGTGTCTTTTGTGTAAAATCTGCCTGTTGTTTCAATACAATTTATAATTTTTTCAAGGAATTTATTTTTCAGTTTGGCATATCATGAGAAATCCCTGTATTTAGAAAAACTATGCAGACAAAGTTTGAACTACCTGTGGTTTTCTAATAATTCCAATTGCAAGAACTTCTGACTCAGGAAAAAAAATAAAATATCTGTAGGAACATTTAAGTACTTGGAAGAGAGGTGTTGGATAATGACAAATGAGATATTTGGCCTTGCATGACTAAGTCAATGAGGAACATATATTACTTTAAGTTTCCACAGGCAATCATATTTCCTATATGGTTTGCTAGGTTCCAATATACCTTTCAAACTTTCCATCTAATTTGGTCTCTTAATTTCATTGTTTTATATTGGTATATTTCTGGTGATCTTTAAAAAGAAAGTTTAAATGTATTTAGAGAAAGTTTTACTTTGTGAGTGATGTTTTGCCAGGCATATTAAAAGACATACTCTGCCATGAAAGAGTTTAAGTAGTCTATAATGAGGAAGAGCTTGGTCCATTTACAGAAGAAAAATGCATAGTAGAATATAGTAGGGAGATGTTTTGAATATTAAGTATTTTTCTCATGTTTTCATTTTTAAGGGTACACTGAAAAATCTCAATTGTTAATAATACCAGAAAAAGAAAAACATTGAGGGTTGATTTGCAAAACATGAGTAAGAAAAATATGTGCATTCATTACAGTCCCACTCCTGTTCAGTTCCTTTGTTTTTGAAAGAACAGAACACAGGTAGAAATTTTCAGGCCTTTGAAAACATTTTACACCTTTTCACATGTGAACATTTGGTGCACATCTTTTCTATCTTAATGTTTTCTCTTAAACTCTATCATTTCTGAAAAGACAAAATTAACATTTTAATATTTACTGTATGGCTACAATGTTCAAGACTTGAATATTCTGTGAAAGTCAAGATTTGTGAGGATGAATGAAAGTCGAATGGAAGAGTTCTTCAGAAAACCACAGAATTTGACACTGAACAAAATACTGCTGTTTATATAACACACTATAGCTGCTTTTTGTTAAATCTTTGGCATGAAATACTATTAGGTTCCTCTAGTCCTCCTGACTTTCAGCAGGCTAGTGACTTGTTGCTTTGCTATGATGACTAAACTTGAGTCAACATGTGTTGACTGCCTATAGAGTTTTGCATGCTACCTTGCTGTTAAATACACAAGGCTTCTCTTCTCTCTAAATTACACAGAATTATTTTGCAAAATAGAAGTAATAAACATGCAGCTTAGCTGAACTAGAAACACAAATACTCCATAACGTTTGAAGGAATGGCATTCAGCTAACAATACTGTTATAAGAGAATTCTTTCCTGTATGTTGATGTTATCTTAAAGTGGAGGGATCAATTGTTGTTTCAGAGAAATTGTTTAAAGAAAGCTTTTTCTTTCATCATTTGTTCTCTGGTCAGATCCAGAGATTTCTTCAACTGCATTGCTTTATTCATTCACTGAACCTAAATTCACAGAGTATCTGTTTGTGGCAAAGTCTATGCTAAATATTAAATGTACAGAGATGCAGAACCTGGTCTCAAAGCTGAAGGAACTTAAAGGTTGAGGGAAACTCAGTTAAGAATCAATTAAGTGCAACATGAAAACTGTAAATTTCACCAATCCTTCAAGGAAGCTATACTTCTTATTTAAAATTTCCCAGATCTTCCAACTAATTTTGTAAGTTGAATAAAACACTGATACCAAAACAATAAAAATAATGCAAGAAAAAGTAGAAAATTTTCACATATAAGTAGAATGCAAGATTCAAAATAAAGTATTAGTCAATACAAACTATCACTGTGTCAAGGGGAAAAAAACACCTCAAAAGGTAGTCTTATGACTTCAAAGATTAGTTGATGTCAGGAAATCTATTAATGTAATTTACTCCAATAACAAGATTAAATGGAAATAAAATAATATCGATACATTGACAGGTAACCAATATCATATTTTGCATTACTGAAACATAACTTCATTTTTTTCTGAATACCTGTCAGAAAGCTATGGCAAAGACTTATCTTCAAATACATTTATGCCTATTTTTACATCTCCTTTCAGTGTTGAACTAAATATTTGCGTAGAGTTAAATGAATATGGCTGACAATTTAACACACTACAAAGTTGGTGATATTTGAATTTCTTTCCTTAATCATGCATTATGTATTCTTTTTGTTTTTTTTTTTTTTTTTTTGCATATGTGTTCTTAATCCTTGGATCTATCTTAAGTTCCTTTATGGTTATTTATAATTGCATTGTATTATTTACCCACAACCACCCCCCAAATTCTCAAATTAAAAAGTCTGCATTTCAAATATTAATTAATTGACTGATATTTGGAAAGTATTTTCCTGTAGAAAATGGTCTAGATAATTATATAAAACCTATTAATACTAGGGTATAAACATAACGAAGAAAACAAACCTACATTCTATGTAAGTAAAATACAGAAGTAATATTAAAGTAGTGAAATAAAATACTTTGTGATACAAGTAATACATATATAAATAAAATATCTAATAAAAAATTTCAATTTTCCTTGGATTCTTGTCCTTGGTGGCAAGTAAGTTGAGGTTCTAGACCTTCCATGGACAATCAAAAATCAATAGAAACTGTTTTGGGCTTTTCTGTTTTGATTTCTTTTCCCCATGTATAGTTTCACTTCAAAGTGAATATTTTAATTATTGAAAATACTTTAATTATTTTTAAATTAAAATTTAATTTATTTAAAATTAAAATTAAATCTTAAAAGAAATTTATTAAATGTTATTCCGTCTTTTATTGGATTACAACTGATGTTTTAAAAGATAAGTAAAAGACTGAATTTATATAAAAACAAAAGTCATGGGACAGAAAAAGAGTATACCTGACTGAGATCATTTTATACAATATGAAATGAGGATGACTTAGGGAATATCTGTACCCCCTCTTTGAGAGAGAGAAAGGAACAATGCATTAATCCATTCTCTTGCCAGCCACTAGTCTGCATCAGTATATGTCATCTCGGCTATTATCCAAAGCAGGCGTGAATAATCTTGGGGTGCACATCAAGATGTACAAATAGTTGAAAATATTGCACATTAACCATATACATACTTGTGGCAAAATTTTGATAACTACATAACTAAATGGACTATTTCTAACAATTTTGCTAGAGTTACAATGTAAAACAGTAAATTTCAATGTAATTTGCTATTTTTGTTTAAAAACTAATTTAAATATAATGTATTTCTTCTTTCCTTTTAATTGAGTTGTACAAGATTACCCTTATTTAAAAAAAACCAAAAACTCCAAAATGAAACCTGCATAATCTTTTCAACATAGTATTTATGAGTACCTATTGTTGGTATTCAACAAAACACATAGTTTTAGCTATCTTAGAATGACATTAAAAAAAGAACATAAATTCACAGTTGAAACTCGTGAAAAATATAATGAAGGAAAAGAAAACGATGCAATGATATACAGCAAAAGGAAGAGGGGGAGGGAGTTGTAGATGAAGTGAAGTGAAAGTTGCTCAGTGGTGCCTGACTCTTTACAACCCCATGACTGTAGTCCATGGAATTCTCCAGGCCAGAATCCTGGAGTGGGTAGCTATTCCCTTCTCCAGGGGATCTTCCTAACCCAGGGATCGAACCCAGGTCTCCCACATAGATGGCAGATTCTTTACCAGCTGAGCCACCAGGAGATCCCTTATGGTCTTGCTAAAAATGGCATTTCAGCTGCAGCCTGAAGGGTGACTAGAAGTTATGCATCTGGAGAAAAAAAGGATGTGCAGAATAAATAGCTAATTAAATAATAATAGTTATAACAATCAATTTGGAGGAAGGAAGAGCTTGTAAAAAAAAAACAAAAAAACTCCAGGTGGGTTGGAGGATTTCTGAGCAATGCGGGCAGTGATACTGAGACAGGCTGGGACCTGGGAACCTTTAGTGCATTGCTTGCACCTGGACAAAAATCTCAAGCAACAGGATACAAAGAAACTAAAAGGGACTAAAAATGACTGCATGCCTGAACAATGGGACAAATTATGAACAACAAGATACAAAAAGGCCAAAACCCCAACTGTGACTTCTGAGGTACCAGGAGCAAAAACAGGGTACCACACATGATCTCTGCATACAGCGGCACCTAATGGTGGGCAGACACCTAAGACACCTCCCAGGCCCGAACACCAGAATGCCCCCACCTTCACCCTGTTTAGGGAAACAGCTCACCAGATCATCTCCCCCAACCCTCCACAACTCGCCCCTACAAAAGCAAGCAGCAAAGGCACTTGTTACTTCTTGCTCTCTTGTGCTACAGCAGGAGTCTCAGTAAAGTCTTAACCTGAATTTCTCATCTGACTCCTTATCAATTTCTATTAATCATAGAATCCAAGAACCCAGTTTTGTAATAATATGAGTTGATGTTGGAATTAAATCTTGAGGTTTTTACATTATTCTGAATTTAAAAGAGGAGGTTAAGGCTGTGATAACATTATTGCCATGACAGACATTTTTTTTTCCCCCGCTTTGGAGGATCAAATACCATCATTAATTGGGTATAGGTTAGTTAAAAAGGAGGAAAAACATAGGAGCTTATAGGTAAGGTACTCACAAGCCAGGAAAGACAGCTACTGAATCTGTTATTGTATCAACAATTAACAGAAACACACAAAAGGGAATTTATGGATACATGTAACAGGAAAGTCAAAGGTTTGTATAGCTTCAGATATATTGTATTTACATGCTCAAACAATGACTGCAAAAGCAGCTACGTTTCATCATATGTTAGCTGTTTTTATTGTGTGATTTTATTTTTCATATGAAGTGACTCATTGCCAGCAGCATCTCCAAGGTCATTTTCTACCCATCTAGTAAACCCAATGGCATAGTGCTTCTTTCTTAGTAATTCCCATAATAAAGCCTCCTTTAAATCCAAGTCACCCACCCATCCTTGAACCACTCACGACTAGGAAATGATCTAGGAAATGGAATACCCTCCTGGCCTGACTCACATCCCCAATCCTCAGTGGGCATGTGGTTAGGCTTTTCTGAATCAAATTGACTCAACATGACTGAGGTTGCAGAAGTTGTTCACCAAGGAAAAATCAGGATGATGATATTGGAAGAAGTAGAAATTTACGCTAGATGGTGGACAAATAAGGATATAGGGGATTATGAAGGCAATTGAAATAGGGAGAATCAGAAAAGGACCAGAAGAAATTAATGGCGGGAGAGTGAATCCATGAGATTTGTAAACACAAGTCCAAAGATAGGACAAAAGTAAAAATACATATATATGCTACAGATAACCAACAAGGACAGCACAGGGAACTATATTCAATATTTTGTAATAACATATAAAGGGAAAATAATCTGAAATCATTTTGCTGTGCTCCTGAAACTAACAAAACACTGTAAGTCAACTATACTTCAGTGAAAAAAAAAGATACAAGGACATATTAATAATCTCACTCAAGATCTGCTGAATCTGAACCAGATTGTCTAGGCTGTTTCCTGTTGACGTGGATTTTAAAATAAGAACACCAGGATCCCTGAGCACTCTAAAGTTTGAGAATCACTAGATTGAAATTATAACCAAGGGGATGCCCGAGTCTCTCAGTAATTCAAAGTGTAGCGTTTCTTTGAGTTGTGAATTTATATGACTTTTATATTACATGTTATCTGAAGCAGGAAAATAACCTAACCACAAAAAGGACACCTACCACATAATATTGATTTTTTTAAAAAATGTTGGTACTTCTATTCATGTATTGGTATGTTGAGAAATTTGTCCAAATCAATATAAGGCCAGTAAGACCTCTTTGTTATTTTGCTTCAACCTCCAAACTTTCAGATTTTCTCTATAGCAAATGAATTGAGTTCTTGAAAACAGGTGTGGAAACTTGAAAATGAATACCCATGAGTATCTTTGAACATGAATACATTGCAAGGTTTTGCTTTGACTCTGAATTTCTTACTCTCCTTAGACTGGAGTTAGTGGTTAGCACTTGCTCACTGTCAAGTGTGTTGCAAATCCTGGATTAAGATTTACTGCAAAAAAAACTCATCCTTGATTATTGTGAAGTCTGTTAAGATTCAGCCACCAGGTGTCAGTAAGACTTGCAGAACAATAAGGTTTTGCCAAGTCCAGTGATGTTGTTCATTCAGCCTCTAGGAGCAAATTAATACAGTCTTTGGTTATATCTTCTTTTTTTGTTGTTGTTGTTCCAGGAAAAGAAATGCAATCCACTGACAGACCCATTGAACACAAAATATAAATCTTCCTACCAACTCCCGCCCCTGCCCATGACAATATCTTGCTTCCCCACACTTTTAAGAATATGGGCTAGCTTTTAATTTCCAAGAATTGAGTACCTCAAGATTCATAGTGAATGAGGTCGTTTTTCCAATCTAGAAGGAAAAGGATACATCTGAAGCAAGTGACAAGGGGGTAAATTATCTTGCCAACTACATATAATCTACTAAGAAATGTCAATTAATAAAAAATAAGTAGAAAAGTTGAGTGCTCTCAGACTATATATAATGCCAAAAATAATATGCTGGTGCACTTGCAAAGCTTAAATAAAATGGGGTCTTTTTTCTTACTAATCATCCAAGGTTTTGTGTTAGTATTCTCACTTATTATTTATATTATCTTCATTATTATTGTTTTTTACTCTGCTATTGCTGCTTATAAGACAAACAAATCCATTTGACCCTTATACAAAGCCACCTGAATACCTCAGTTTATTTTTCCTATTTCATGTAAACCTTGAATTAAAACTTGAAATCAAATATGCCACAGCATACAAATGATATCATTATAAAATGTATTATATTCTCTATAGTTTTGGGTAGAAAAGATATTTTGCAAAATGTACTCTCACTTTCTTCAGAAGTATTCTAATAGTTACTGTGTTCTGGTAAATTGGTTTATTTCACTCCAAGTTTCCTCAGAGGTAGATATTTCAGGCCCTTGACGTAGCCAGCCTATCTAGTTAAAGTCTGACCAAGGTCATAAAGTCTATTGACTCCTATGGCAATTCCTGTGTAGAACACAAAATTCTACATCATCTTTGAATGAAATCCAATGGAGCAAGATCCCAGCTGTCCTAGTATCTGTTGAAAACACAGACTGACCTAGTTTAAATTGGTTCTCAGCATTATTTTGGAGAGCATTTATGTTTTCAAGACTGTAAGAATGATACATGTATATTTTAGAAAGTTTTAAAAGTAAACATCAAGATGAAAAATAGCAATTGTTAATATTTTGATTCACAACTGTCAAGATTTTGTATTATTTTCTATGTCTCTGTGTTTACAGTAATTAAAAAGCAGCAGCAACCAGACAAAACAGCTAGTTTTGTATAGAAATTACCTGTTTAGGAACAATTCGAAAGACTATATAGAGCTTTTCTTCCCAAAATAAGAAATGGTGAGCTACAGTGGCTAGATTGTATTGTTTTTACGCCTTAGCAAGGTGAAGTCCATGATATCTATCACCAGACATATAGTACTAACACATCTTTTCTTCTTCTTCAAATACAACATGTTTTTAGAATTTGAATTAAGAAAAAATTATTGCAAAAGAGGTGTGGGGCAGGGACAAGGGTTAGAACCAGCTTTGAATGCTGTATAAACTAGGTCCAATATTACAAGGGGGTGACTTACTTCCCTATGGATGCAAGAGTCTGGGTCTGTGTGACTGCAATACTGGTGAGTGGAATGAAGTGCATACTTGGTTCTTTCTTTGTGTGCACTTGCTGTTTGCCTCAAAGCTTCATTAGAACTCGCGTTAGTGAACATTCTCTTGATATCTGTTGCGTTAAAACCCTGTATATACGTCCAGTGCTGTTAAATATTTTCATATCACCTTTTATTTTGTGTTGTGTTTCAGTGGGAGTATGAGGAGTGTGAGGAGGGCTCAGTCAGGCACTCCTAAATTTCTGCCGTTTAACTCAGAAGGCCCTCATTACCAGCACTATGACGTCCTCACTCTGAGTCATTAGTGAGCACTTTTCCGTTTAGGGCTTTCAGAGCAACCTAGTTGAATGTATTTCCAGTGCCAATCACAGTCCCCAGGACAGAGTAGATACTGAAAAAAAAAATATGAAGAGTCAATAAACTAGTTTTCTAAGAGATAGCAACCTGTTGTCAGGTATTGATGATACAAAACAAATCATATTTTTCATTTGTCATGCTTCATCAGTTTAGTTGGGACATCTGGTAGAAATAATTCAAAGCAGACACTGTTAATATATGAGTAGCAGGGTACATGTGTGCATGTGAATGATAAATATTGGACAGAATTGTAATAAGAAAATATTGAACACTTAGAACATATAAAACATAAATACAATCTCATTTTTAGAAATGAGTAATATAAGAATTAGTGGAGTTCAACGAATGGTATGAGTGGGTAAGTGGAACTTGGGTTAACAACGTGATATTGTCAAGAAGGAAACCATACTTTGATAGTGTATGAGAGAGAAATTGGATCACAAATTGAACTTTGGTTATACTCAAACTGTGAAGTTGGAACATGACCTGGGAATATCACGAGATTTATCACTTTTGATGGTTTTCAGATTATCTAGGTGGCCAGGATGCCCTTTTAAACTCTCCATCTGACTGACTGCCTGCATCCTTTCCTACAGAGCACAGGCTCTGCTACAGTGATCCCTGCATTTATCATGTTCAGATGTGTCTATTTCAACGTGTTTTTCTGAAACTGGAGGAAAAAGTCATGTGGAGATTGCAGCTGGTACCTAATGCAGTACCTCACCTCATGGCATAAGACAATCTCCAAGAGATATTACTCAGACTCCCATGTACACAAAGAGAAAACATCTCTCAGGGAAGATTACCTAGTTCACCGCCTGGATATCTAGGTGAAGATTTTTTCCAAAGTGACATGTCATTCCCAGAAAACCCTACAAGTATCCTTAAATTTTACACATAAGACACAGGCACTTTCAAGAGGATATGTTGTTATTAAAAACACTTACATTTGAAATACTATTTAAGAAATAATTCATTTTGTATTAATATCTTCCTCTTATATAGGCATGTTTCCTTTATAGCCTAATGTGTTTGGTACTAACATGTATTTGTGACTTTGGCTTCATAGGATATAATTGTGACTTACACTTTTTTTTTTCATTCATTTAATAAATATTTACTGAGCACCTCTATCTTTATATAAGTTTACTATACTTCATAGGAGATACAAAAATGTTTAAGACAAAAAAAGTAAATAGACCCTCCAGGGGCTTACGGAGGAGGACACAAAATAAAAACATCACTCAGATCTTTTTATAATATATAAAACAGTAAGTTCCCTGTGAAAAGTGTCCATCACTCATTCTCAATCAGCCCGAGAGGGTGGTGAAACTTTCTAAAGATTTTTCTTGTAAAATCAAACACTGAATTCCTTAAAATGCAGTGAATTTGAAATCGAGTCAAGAATTAATTGTAGTTGAGTATCAGTAAACATAATAGTCCCAGGCCCTGAGGCATATGCATTTACATTTAATTGACAAAAGTTACCTGATTGAAAATCATAATATACGAATGGCTAACTCAATCACCTGAGTGACTGATGCAGCATTCAGTGAAGAATATTGATGTTAAAATAGCTGGGAAAAGAATCAGCTCTAAAGAATTCAATTGGTTGGCTGGGAATAGACTCTCAAGTTTATGTGGCAGGTAGGAATCTCTGTTTTATGACTTTGCTTATTTTCTATAACTACTCAAATTTCTGCCATTTTGGCAGACACAGCATTTTAATATATAGCCAACCCATTCTCTTTTTCTAAATGCATCCTAAGTCTAGGGAAATCTTACATAGGACAAGGCATTGGAGAGACTCATTGGATTCTCAGTGTCCTCTTCCTGCCCGAGTGAGGTCCATGGTTTTATCTGGACCCATTTACCAATCCATGTTTCACCCTCGTAGTCATTTCTATCCCCATTTCTTCCTCTGTTTTCTGTACTTCCAGGCCAATTCATAGGCATAAGCATCATGCTGCTATATCCATGCAAAGGCACAGAAATCCCTGGAAGGCTGTCTGAGGGCTTGCCTTTTTTTCTCCACTTCCACAATGCTGACTGGGAAGTAAAACTCAGAGTGTTTTTCTGGGAGGAAACCATCCATTTCAGTATCCAGTCCTCATCATGTCTCATCTCTCACTTGCCTCTTTTCCAAAGGAAAATTTCTATTTAAGTGTGTGTGGAGAATCCCCTCTTCAATTTACCCCTCTTAAATGTATATTATATACATAGTATTTCTCCATTTATTGAAGCAACTAGTGTCTTGGGAGATAATAGTCAGGACATGTCTCTTTCTGCTTTCTCTCATCTCTTCCATGAAGTATTGAGTAGGAAAAGGTGTAGCAACTTGACATAGAAGAATGAAGCAAAGTAAAAGGAATAATATCCAAGAAAAATCACAATGAATAATGTTAAATATGGCTATTCCTACATTTATGTGTATTTAAATCACCTCATAATTTTTTGATCAAATAGCAGTCAAATGTATAATAAACAAAACTATAGAAATGGAACAACAGATCAGAACATGTATTCATTATTTTAACATTAATCTTTGAACATTTAAGGCACTGTTTCTAGTGACTCAGGATGCAAAAAATAACTAAACTGTCTTTTTTTAGATGCTTATGAGCTGTTGGAGATGCCAACACATAAATAAGAACACAAAAGTATTATAGATTATGAAAATATATAGAAAGCAGACTGTGGATGAAGGTCTAGGAGTGGTCAATTCTACTTAGGTGGAGAAGGATTAGGCAAGTTTCACAGAAATGAAGAATCTTGAGTTGAGTGTTGAAAGGTAGCCAGGTGTTTTCTAGCTGGCCAGAGCAGTGAAAGTATTCGAGAAGAGCGAGTAGGAATAGAAGAGCCATGGCATCACCAAGTAGGATGCAGACTGGAGTAAGGGAGTCTGGTTAAAAAGAAAATATAAGCAGTTTGACAAAGCAGTGGCACAGAGTGGGCTCTGTTAATAGTAAACTAGCTGAAGACATAATCTGAAGGACCCATATTTCATTCTACAGAACTCTGTATGACATTTTGAAAGATCAGGAATTTAGTTAAAAGGTGTTGAGGAACACTGTATGGTTTTATAGGAGGAGGATTAATAAGACCTAACTGGATCTTAGGGGTATCATGTTGGTTTCAGTTATGGAGGACAAATGCGAGGGGAGCACAGATAGAAGCAGGGAGAATATTCTGAAGAATTTTTCAGAGGCACTGGCAAGCCATATTTAAAAGCAACCAGTAGTAGCTATGGGGAAGCAGTAGCTTCATAGTGTTATAAAGAGGTTGAATTCACAAGACTGAGTGCATATACAACTACAGTCTAAAAATGAACCCTAGGATAACACTAGATTTTTGGCATGGGTCTCTGGTATTCAGTGGTGTATTTTGCAAAGATTAAAAAATAAAAGAGAAGCAGGTCTCTCTGGGGGAGAAAAGTAACCTAGTATACAAATGAAAGGTAGATTAATTAGGAAAACTGGACCTTTTTAATGCTGAGAATGATTATTTTTTCATATCATTATATAAATGAATGTTTTGAAATGTTAAGTTTAGAGCACATAATACGTTACTGACAGATATACTTTTCTCAATCATCTGCTGTAGGTAATTTTAGTACTTCATTTCAAAGTTCTAGCTGCCACACGGAGCTTATGTATCTAGTCAGATCTCAACATCTAGAATCATTATTCTCCTCTTAACTTGTAGCCTACTACACTAATGAATGTTTTGTGTTATTTGGAGGGCAAGATTTCAAACTGATTACACTTTCTCTCTCTTTTAAGATTTATGAACTTTATAAAAGGCTTCTTTCAGCTGGAATTGTCCTGTGTCATGTTCTGGACTGTGTTCTTCATCTAATCTCCCATTAATATTAAACCAAAGTCAACAACAACAACAGAACCTTATAAGAGAAGGTTTATAATTCTGGGGATGCAATTATCTTTATGCATTTAATAGCATGTTGCCCTTTATGACATTTAAAAATTAACAGAATTCCATCTTAAGTCACCAGTTAAACAGATGGCATTAACCTGTGGGAATTTAACAAATGAAATTGTTTTTAAAATTGTGCATGTGAAAGTTGGCCATGGCATTTATGAAAGACATTCTGACTTTAGGCCTGTTAAAGGATGGAGCAAGGGACAACAGCATGTTAGTGTCAGCTTCCTTTAGCTGTCACTTTAATTTTAGGGCAAATTTTGTTTTCAGTTAAAGAAAAAAGGTACTGATTTTTCCTCTCTCCAACCTTACCATTCTCCTGTGTTTTTCATTTCTGATGATTGTCACTGTCCAGACATGCCTACCATAAAATAAATCAATCAAATAACTTTCAATTATTTTGATCATTCAATAAGCATTCACTGAGCTTCTGAGTAAAAGTGGAAAAGCAAACATAAACTCGAAGGACTGATATGAGGAACAACTTCATACTGGCCTTTGCTACTTGACTACTAGAATAATGGATTTTCTTATGCTAATTTTTGTGGCTCCCCAAGCAGAACAATGCAATTAGACCAATAGTGATCTATTTGCACTTCTTATGAGTGTGCACTGTGGGATGAGTCAACGTGAAATAGACAAGTGTTTATGGGGCAGTTCTGGGAGAGGTAGCCCAGTGAGGAACAGGAGATGACAAAATTCATGCAGGGAAACTGAACTTAATCAGGGGTGGAATCACCTCATTGTGGGTCCCTGTGACTTCAGAAAAGCAGACCAACCTTGTTGACCTCCCTTGGAGAGAAACAGGTCATAGTTCTAGAAAGGACACCCAGCTTCAGAAAGAAGACCCAGGTTCAAGCTGTGGGAGTATCACAGCTTGAGAGAGAGGGAGGGAAGTAGGAACACAACTGATGTTGTTGTTGTTTAGTCACTAAGTTGCATCCTACTCTTTTGAGACCCTATGGATTGTAGCCCACCAGCACCTCTGTCCATGGGATTCTCCAGGCAAGAAAACCATAATGGGTTGCCATTTCCTTCTCCAGGGGATCTTCACAACCAAGGGATTGAACCCATGTCTCCTTCTTTGGCAGATGGATTTTTTTCTACTGAGCCCCCTGGGAAGCTCAAGGAAACATATACTGGTGCCAACAGATTCCTACTATATTGGCACTGAAGCCAATATACATGTCCTGTTACTATTTGTATTAGTTATCTACTGATGCATTGCAAACTGCCATATGCTTAGTGGCTAAAAACCCCTCATATTTATTATTTCATAGTTTGTATTTTGGGAATCCAGACACAGCTAGTAGATACTCTATTTCACGGCTTCTCAAAAGGCTGAAATGAAGGTCTTGACCAGGAAAAGGGATTCATCTAAAAATCAAATAGGAAAGGCTCCACTTTCAAGCTTAAATGATGGTTGGCAAGATTCAAATTTAGTTTGATTATCAGGCAGAGGCCTCAGGCTCTTGCTGATTATTGGGCAGAGGCCATTCTCAGTTCCTTGTCATGTAGAGGGTTCCAATGGCTGGCTTCCTTCACCCAAACGAGCAAGGGTGAGAGTCAAGAAAGTCTCCCAGCAAGACAGAAACTGCAATCTTAGAAGTGACTTACCAGTTTTTTGCCTTATCCTATAGCTTAGAAACAAATAATAGGTCCCCTTCCATACTAAAGGTGTGAATGTCAACAGGTAGCAATAATAAGGGTACCGCAAGCATACGATAGAATAGAACATGTGACTAAGACCATACACTTAGGAGCCAGACACCATGGGTTCAGATCTCAACTCTGCTACTTACTAAGCTGTGTACTTGACACTGAGTTACTTAAATTCTTTGTATCCAGTTTCCCTGTTTATAAGATAGAAAAAATAATCACATTCACCTCATAGGATTGTTGTAAGGATTAAATGAGTTCAGATGTTTAAGCAGTAGGAAAGTCTTACTAAATGTTTGTTATTACATTTTGTGAGTAATGTGGCAAAAACAGATGTATTTGTCACCCAGCTAGACCATGGGTCATCCACTCAAGAGCATTTTTGAGTTTGTAGATAGAAAGGCATGAATATCAGGAATCAGTGCTTCACAGAAAGAGCAGACCGATAGATCTACAAAACAGACCTGGGCCCTGGCTCTCCTCATGGAGAGCAGGGTATGGAGGGAATTACATCCATCCCGAGAGCCCTTAAGCCAAAATGAGGATGCACATGGGTCTGAGTCTTATATACTGTATTTTTCCTCTTAGGTAAAGGGATAAGAGTCCTCATATTTTGTTTCCCTCCTGAGAAATGAAAATTCTCATTTTTCTGTAGCACCAAGAGGAATAAGAATCTTGTAGTGTACTCAACTTCCACCTCAACACTTCTATGCTCTATATGTTATTGTGTATACCTAGCTCTATTCTCTGGAGAGGGCAATGGCACCCCACTCCAGTACTCTTGCCTGGAAAATCCCATGGGCAGAGGAGCCTGGTAGGCTGCATTCCATGGGGTCGCAAAGAGTCGGACACAACTGAGCAACTTCACTTTCACTTTTCACTTTCATGCATTGGAGAAGGAAATGGCAACCCACTCCAGTATTCTTGCTGGAGAATCCCAGGGACAGGGGAGCCTGGTGGGCTGCCGTCTATGGGGTCGCACAGAGTCGGACATGACTGAAGTGACTTAGCAGCAGCAGCAGCAGCTCTATTCTCCAACATCACGTTACTACCTCTTTTACATCGTTCACTATCCTCAGCAACTGACTTCTTTGTTCCCTGAGGAAACCAGGACCTTTTTTGCCTCAGGATTTTACATATGGTTTTCTTTCTAACTGAATATTTTCTCCACATCTCTTCATACTGTTGTTCTTTGGTCTCAACTTCAACGTCCTCCTCAGGGAGACACTGCTGAGGGAGTCTCAACCCTCCCACAAAGCGCCAAGCATGTAACTCTCTCTTCCATAATTTCTTTACTTTCTCTCCTTATTAGAATCTAAGCACCAGAATTACCAAACTCTTTTCTACCTGGTTTTGTTCAATACTGGCAACATCTAGCATAGGTGCTTGTAATAAATATTTGTTGAATAATGAATGATACAGATGTAATGATATGCTTGCTGAATTCAGTTGCATTGTTACAAAAGGTAGAAAAGTCATTTTAGCCATTTTAAACTCTCAAGATTTCAAATAAAATACACTCCAAAATATAGTCACATAAAGACAGTTAATTTTTTTTTTTTTGTAACAATGATTTAAAGATATGTCTTACTTTTCCATAAGATGTTAAAGAAAAACCCAACAAACTTTTTGGTCAACCCAAACTTTTAAACCGTCACCAGAGTAGCATTTGAATATTAAAGCTTGACATATTATAAAATTCAATCAGCCACAATATTCAATGAAATGTATAATGCAAATATATATGAAGATAAGTAGGAGAATTGCTATTAATACCAGTAATACAGCATTCTAAACTTGTAATTTTGTGGTTGGGCCACAAATAAACAGTTAATTTCCTCACCAAATACACATAAGCTACCCTCTATGCAATTATTATCTTATTTTCTAACTCACCTTTTACCATTGTAATGAGTGTTATTTGAAATACTTTGAGTATTAAAAAGAAAAACATATAGAAATATTCTTTTTAAAATAAATTCCCAATGCTATTTTGTATGATGTAGAAGAATATAGTGGTCTATAACCTCAGGAACTTAAAAATACTATTTTTTATTTTTAAAAAAGTTATTATTATAGTGGAATTATTATCATTGTTCAACGTATTTGAGTGTTTAACTTTTTTCATTTAGCAAAATGCATTTGAGATATATCCATATTACTGCATTAATGAAAATTTTATTCCTCTTATTGTCAAGTAAAATTCCATTGTATCAGTTTATTCAACAACTGAAATGCAAATTTCTTGATTTCAGTTTTGGTGATTAACAATAAAGTTGACATCCATTTAGAAACGGATTTTGGTGTGATTATACATTTTCATTTCTGTAGGCCAAATACATCAGATGAGGTGCGTTACTGGATCATATGTCAAGAGCATGTTTAGCTTTACAAGAAGCTGCCAGTTTCCCAAAACAGTTGTATCACTTTACATTTCTGCCACCAAAATATGAGATATTTCTCAATACCTGGGAAAATTCTCACAACATACAGTATAGCTAAACACAAAGAGTAGTACACAAATTCTACATACTCTGTGAACTCAATTTTTTTTAGAAAGAAAGATTGTTTAGAAATATAACCAATTATTAATGTAATTATTTCTAGGGGCTGTTTAGAGTATGAGTATTTTAATTTTATATTATCTGCTTTTATGTTTTTTCACATTACTTCTACTGTAAATTATTTTTAATAAGGAAATTTTCTAAAACAACTACATAAAGTTTCTCTTTAGACATTTTAATGGTTGAAAAGCAATGAACAGTTCTTTTTACAATGGAAGACTGATATGAATCAGCTGCATTAATTAAACCTCCAGGACAGGAATAAATGGAGGAACAATGGTTAAATAAAGTTTGGACAATAATCTGAAGGAAGTGTTTTAAGCAGTGGGTGGTGCCTGTGTAAAATAACACCCTGCCAAGAGGAGCAGTAGAGCAGTTCCCTGGGCCACTTCAGGAGAACAGAAAGAACACTTAACAGGAGAGACCCCTGAGGACTATTTTTATATTAATGGCTAAACTCACTGCTGAAGTCAGGTGGGAATTTGGCCAGGACTCTGCTAAATCTCAGGTGCTTGATGTAGCTCCTTTTAGACAACAGGTTTTTTGAAGCATGTATAGGCCAACTTCACATAATTTGATGGTAAGTGCTTTTTTGTTGTTATTGTTAGATTTGTCAATTCCAGAGATTTGATCCCACAGGTTAGTTCAAAATTATTTCTGAGCCTTCATATTTGTTAATTTTCAAACATGTAGCACAAAGGAAGGAAAAAGTCCTTCTTTTTATAGCTCATTCATTCTTAACACTTTTTTTTCTCTGCTCTATCCCTGTTCTATTAACACAAAGACGCCTTCTATTTTATATAGCTGTAAAAACCAGCAGGCTTCTCTCTTAATCAGTGCTGTCTAGGTTCATTGCCTGAGGGCCTAGGTCGTTAGTAATAAAGGTCATTAGTTGATGTTTCCAACATCCATAGACTGTCAGATGATCCTTTCCTTTAATCTCCCTATGATTAGAAACAGGCCCACGCTTGTGCTATTTAGTAATTTTATTTTCTTGTTGTGGGAAAAGTAAAAGGTTACCTCTTGGAAACAAAAGCTTTTTAAAACTAATAGCTGCTTCACAGTAGACATGAAGGAATAACAGACTATATATAAAGATACTCAAAGCAGAAACAAGAGAAATGGAAGGAATTGGTATCTGCTGCACCCTAGGTTTCTTCAAGGAGCTGAATTAAATCGAGCCATAGGCAGCCTCCACTTGCTTGCCCTCATTACCTTACATCTTAGAGCATTGTCTGATTTCCAGCATTCTAATTGAAAAGACTCTTTGTAGTAAAAAGCTCCGTTTGAGTCACTTTGAAATCATGATCCTTGAGTTTTCTTTCTGACAAATGTTTCTTGGACATCACTAAGCTTATTAAACAGTTCTGTGTTTGGAAGCTTCTGATGTTGGAACAGACATAGTCCAGACACCTTCCTATAAAAAAAATAGCAGTCAATTCCCTGTAGATTCTTTGGAAAGAAGCTGTGTGCTACTCTCCCTCCCTTGACCTGTATCTTTGGAAGTTCAATGCCATGTACACAGGACATACCCGGTAAACAACTGCAGTGGCAGATCATGATTATGTAATTATTATTGGTAATAGAACAAATTGCTTTTTGTTCTGCAGTCTTCTTCATCTTTTTTCCTTCATGCCCTCAAAGGAAGAATGGGAACTTGCAAAGCATCAGAAAGTTTTTAAAGGAAAAATAGTTTTATTTGAGTGAAATTTAAATAATCTTTAGGGAGTTGAAGTATTTATGAAGTCTGAACACCTAACAAAATTGTTCATAGTTCATTGTTGAATGTTGAAAAATAAGATTAATGAATGTAATTATAGGTTTGTCTCTCTATTCCAACATTTTATTCAACATTATGTTATAGAATGAATACAATACTGCCATATAATAATTGTCCTAGGAAAGTGATTTTTAAAGAAAGGTCTTTGTTTTCATTGTTATTTTTCAGAACAGAAAAATCGCCTGTTTTATTTTTTAAAATTCCTTGAGACAAGGCAATACATGAGCCAGTTAAAAAGAAACTGGCAAACATACAGGATTTAAAGCTCAAACTGGTAAAAAGCATAATCAATTGCATCACATGTGGCAAACTTTGGTTGTATACTGATTATTTATCTCAGCTGAATTAGCTACTCCTGGAAATTGGCTTCTACTCTCCATAGTCGTGCTGAAGTCCATGGGGTAGCAAAAAGTCAGACATGAGTGACTGAACTGACTGACTCTACATTGTCAGCATCCCTTTGAACATTCAGGTCCTCATTAATGCAAAAGTGATGCAAAGAATTCTGTAGTCACCTGCTTATTAATACATATCATCTTTTATTTTAATCTATTAATTAAGGGATCTATTAATTAAAGGGATTTGTGATTTAAATTAAGGGGATTTGTGGAAAAATAAAGAGAAAAAAAGAACTCTGAGTAGTTGCAGTGAAGAAAGAAAGTACTGGGGCACTGAGGAAATATTGCTGGGAGATCAACCAATAGGATGGTACTTGTGTCCAGACCAATGATCATTCATAGATGTGACCATTCATTTAACACTGGATTCCTAGTATGTGCCTTCCACTGTGCCGGAACAGGCCTTAACACCAAGCACCATAGCATTTAATGAGACACGATTTAAACACGAAGGAGGGACTGGCAAAGAAAGTGATATGGGCACTGTGATGAGGAGAGACATTGGTGAGGCCCCTAATCAAATTGGTGCTCAGGTGGTGGAAAAAGAAACAAGCTTCATAAAGAAACAAAACTTAAAATGAATCTTGGAATCCTAAATGAAACATTTAAGTACAGGGTCCACTACGTAAGGAAGAAGATTTATCTTTGGTTCCAGTCTAAAATGTTGGCAGATGCTAGACTGTGATTTCTGAAGGTCACAGACTAGAGAAGATAATTTTCTATAAGCCTAATGTAGCCATGGAAATCAGCCCTTAATATCCATTGGAAGGACTGATGCTGAAGCTCCAATGCTTTGGTCACCTGATGCGAAGAGTCGACTCATTGGAAAAGACCCTGATGCTGGGAAAGATTGACAGCAGGAGAAGGGGGTGACAGAGGATGAGATGGCAGAGGATGAGATGGTTGGATGGCATCACCGACTCAATGGACATGAATATGAGCAAACTCCAGGAGATAGTGAAAGACAGGGAAGCTAGGCATGCTGCAGTCCATGGGGTCATGAAGAGCCAGACACAACTTAGTGACTGAACAATAACAACCAGAAGGGCAACCTTGGAGTAAAAAGCTGAAATTTCACTTTGTTACTGCTTCTAATCAGCAGCCACTTTTAAGTCGTGAATGATACTTTACTATTCCCAGACAGAGCAAAACAGCTCTATTCTTCTGCATTGGCGTAGGTTTTATTGACTCTTCACTTGTTTTGGATAGCTTGTTCGGTGACTGAACTATATAATGGTAATCACAGACCAGTTGAATATGACTCCCCTGTCTGACAAAAGGTTGGGAAACTATGAAATAGATACCTTTATCAAAGAGATGCCACTGTAAGCAAATTATTTATTATACATTTGAAATTAGAAATTTTCTCTAAGTAGAACTTCTAGCTATGGAGGTTCCATTATTTATGGCATTACGTTTAAAATTTGATGAACAACATAATTAAAGAAGTAAATCAAATGTATTTTTATCAAATGCCTGAGAATCACTGAATATAACGGTCTTGGAAACAATAATTTAAAAAATACATTGTATCACTTATGCTTTATAATTACTGTTTTATGCATGTACTAAAAAAACTGAAGACAGAACCAACCTTATTATAGGCTTAAAGGTAATTTGGGAAATGAAGCATTAAGACACAACCTAACTTGATACCTATAGTCAATAAGAATTGGCTACTGTGTTTAATGCAAATGATAATAAGTGTAAGTGCACAAATACCCTCTCTAACACTGGTGAATACAGAAAATGTACATTCTATAAGCATAACAGAATATTCTTTCAAGCATTCTGTAGCATTTCCTTTTTTTTTTTCTTCCCCTTCCCCTTGTTCTTGACTCCTCCTCTCCATTCTTCAGTTTCAAATGGGTATATTTGTGAGATATATATTAATAGGAATTCAAAAAAGTTTTGATTTACCTCTCATCTTTCCAATCCAATTGAAATTTTAACAGCCCACAAATTCTGCATTCAGAATTAGTTATTTAAAATAAATTTACAAAGGAAAAAAATTGGCATTTTCACTTTATGAATCAAAGAAAGTTCAAATTTGCCCCCAAAATAACCTTGTATAGATAAGATAGGCTGAGCAAACTAACCCATGACTGTTGATTCCGGTTTAGTTACACAGCTACCTCACCTCAAAGTCTTATCTGACTGTGCTGCATGCTTGTTTTAGGGGAGCAAATCTTCAGCAGGAGGAGGCAAATACCAAGAGGGGTCCTTGATGGTCTTTGTAGAAACCAGGAGTACTAGGGTAAGAAAGAATGGAAAAAAAAAAAAGAAACCCCTTTGGAAAGGTTTAGTTTGTATGAGATGCTGAATCAGTAGTAACTTTGGGCCAGGAAAGTGACCTAAGCAATTTTATTTAGAAGTTATCAAAAAGAATGTGTCTGCTTAGAATTTTATGCTGAGTAGGCAAAAGATGGTTTGGGAAGGCGTACATTAGTCAATAGGCTACTTTTAAATCATGAAGTTATTTATCAGTATCTGAGCTGCTTTTGAACTCTCATATAGATTTACAGAAATAAAAAGACAAATACAAAATCAGGAACTCTTAAGTTCTACTCCAAGAGGCTCCATTCATAGAGAATAGAATGGGAATGATGCTTTTGGAACTTCTTGAACATTTGGTAAACTTCTTGAACATTTACAGATTTTCTTGAATACTTACAGTAAATTTCTGCTATAATTTGATATATTTCTGATATAATGTATATCAATCTCCATATGTAAATTTTAGAAAAAAGATAACTTTAAAACATCCTATTTAATTACTAGACAATCAGCATGCTAATTATATAGAACTGATAACCAGATCTGCAAATATTTAAAGTGACCAAAAATACATATGAATCTTGCCCTAGTTTTAGAACTAATTTTGATATAATTTGACATCCATTATGGATGAAAACTCTCATTAAAGTAGAGACAGATGTAGAGTTCCATATATATGTGTGTGTCTGTGTATACATATATTTATACAAAATATATGATCATATATACACATGATGTATAATATGTATCTCAAAGTTAACATGTTAAAACACAGGCTCCTGATCATTTCACAAAAATCTAGGTTTATTTACAATCTTCTTCATGTGTGTTAAGTCAACTCCATCCTTTCAGTTTTTCAAACCAGAAAATTTGGAGTCATACTTGACACTCAGAAAATCCTGTTAATTCTTTCAAATAAATTCTGAATGTGACTACTTCTATTGCTACAAGTTTGGTAGCAAAAATGAGGCAGACCTAATATTAAAATTATGAAAAGATGTATATTGATATATTATGTAGAATAATCAAGTTACAAATAATTTTTATGTTACCACTTGTGTTCCATAATTTCTCACTCTATATAGTAATGTATGTATATATGCATTTGTTTTGCTTTTGTAAGTAATAAGTAAGAAAGAATATCTTTGGAAGACTGATGGTGTATTTGTTTGAGATAATGAGCTGATTGGGGAAAACATGGGTGAGGGGTTCTTTTAATTGTATAATTTCCAGTACCTTCTGAATTTTATACCAAGTGAATGTATTATTAACTATTAAAACTAAAATTTTAGAAGACTATAATTATTTAAGGAAACAGTTTACTTTTCTCTTGGCTGTTACTTTATATGGTACTTTGGATAATAAATATTTTCAGATTTTCATTTTAACAATCAAATAGTAAAATATCAATTCAACATTATGTAGTATAGATAAAATTATGTTTTGATAATTTTTTATTGCTGTTTTTTGTATAGATGTGGTTAGAAAGTGGAGATAAATTACTTATGCCATTATAAACTATTTTATCTAGTGAAACTTAGATAAAATTAAGAAAATGAAATGTACATTTTGTGTTTAAACAAAAAAAAATCACAAAATCCATGAATTTAACAATAGATCAAATGATCTTTCAGGGAGAATGATACAGCTAAATACAGCTATAACAAAAAAGGGAAAAGTACACAAAATATCCTTAAGGGAATAATCCTAGTATTGCAGAGACAATACATGACTTCAGAGAATGATTTCTTTCTTCTTCCTCGGTGATAAAATACTATGATTATGAACAGTAATTAACTCTAAAACAACACGGAAGTTGGATGGAAAGAACTCTACCTAAAATGTTGAATAATTAAAGTGAATGCAATAGGAAGCATGCACTGGGGACATAAAACGTGCTACCCTGGCAGAGCTATTAACTACTGCATTAGAGCCCCTAAATCATGTGCTCTTTACCTTCATTGACTTAGGTCAAACTGGATCTTTCGACTAAAGGAGCCAAATGAGCTTCATGTTTCAGCTGGTTGATGCCAATGGCAAAGGGACCTTCAGATGCACTTCGAGAAAGATGTATGATCAAGGAGTAATAAGCTTTTCTCCATTAGTGTAACAAGTCAAAATATCATTTAATTTATTTCTGAAAGTTTTTTTTTCTCTTTTACTGTAACAGATATAGCTCATCACTTAACTTCATTCACCAAACATTATGCACTAGCATTTTACTATAATTTTAGGAAGAGAAAGGAGAAGCATTTCAGGGGTGATTCATTGATATTCCTGAAAATAGGATCCTTGCTTCAGGATTCTTAAAATGTTAAGCAAGGTGGATACTGAATGCAGTACAAGTGAATAATGAGGTTACGGTCTTCTGTTGCTATTTTAACTGCATGTTGTACAGATAAATGCTTACAAAATCCACAGAAAGCATTTTGAAATTTCAAAGAAGAGATAGAAAGTATAATTGATGCCACCATTGAAGGCCAAAGAGAAGCAATGAAAATAGAGTAAAATACCAGTAAATATTAATGTAATACTACTAAGTATTCTATGACGATCTGTGCTATATATAATTAGGGTCATTTTCTCATGTCATAGATTATCTGCATGAGAAAATGCAAGTATATAGATGTTATAATCTCTAGATTCTTGGTTCCATACAGAAGAAAGAAACTTATTGTGAGTTCAGTTTTTCAGTCATCTTAATAACATATGGATGTTATGGTATCTTTTTGGTCAAAAACAAGAAGTCTGGGGACATAGAGAAGATAATTGACATAATTTAGATTGAAATTGGGGGGGTACTAAAGATTATACTGTGAATCTAGATAAAATGGGCATTTATATACAGTATTACAAAAATGAATAAACATAGTACAGGTAGTATAAACAGTTATCAGGTGGTAGCGAAATATTTTTGCATTGCAGTTTACTGTAGAAATAAAAGCATCTGGAATTAGATTCAGAAAATCATATTGATTTCATTTTCTTACTTTGAAAATTGTCATTAAAGTCACTAAATATCTCTTAAACTCTATTTATTTATTAGGAATTTAGGAATAAAACTAGGAATAATAATTCTTACATCATAGGGATATTATGGATATTAAATTAAGTAATGGGTAGCACTTGGCACAAAATAAATGCTCAATTTATTACAGCAATTATTCTGTGCAAATTTTGCTATGTTAAGCATTTCTTGTAAATGTAATTGTAAATGCATTTTGTTTCTTTTGACAGTCAGTGACCTAACTATAACTATTAATCAAGTGTTAGCCTGGTAATGTGTAAGTATGGTATAGGCTTGCTTTCAAAAGAGTGCATGATCATTAAGCCGTATAAAGAAACAGATCTGGCTCTGACTTTTGACAATGAGGTTGACTCTCTTTTTTCTATCACGCTTTTGAAGCATTTTGCAGTTCCACCTTGTAGATGAACCCTACCGCCACCACCACCTGAAGCCCGTTGGGTTTTCCCTCAGAGAACTATCGCACAGTGGTTAGGAAGGGACTCTAGTGAAGAGTCCTGACTTGGAATTCCATACTATCTTTGAAGAAGTGACTTTTGTGTAGCTTAATTTTATTATGCTAAAATAAGGATAAAAATAGCAAACTTTTATTTGATAATTAAATGAAATGATGCATTATATGTGAAAATAATTTACAAAGGCCTATCACATAAAAATCTGTTTGTAAATGTTAGCCATCATCCTTAGTCACTAGGCTTTTGGCTTTTCTCAACAATTGAAAAGAATCTGGGAATCTGAAAGAATCATGTTCTATCCTGAAACCTATATTCAAGTTCTAATGAAGTCATATTTGTATGATTTAGGAGTGAGTTGGATTATTATTAATAAAATTAAGCACAGTCATTTTAAAACTTGGTAACATTATTATCTAAACTTGATTATAGCTGCACACTCTGACTTGGCTTAGAGTTTTACAAACTTGTTTTCCATCAATTGATTCATCTTATTTGGCTCATTGGTAAAGAAGATGCCTGCAATGCAGGAGATGCCAGAAATATGGATTTGGAAAATCTCCTGGAGGAGGGCACAGCAACCCACTCCAGTATTCTTGCCTGGAGAATCCCATGGACAGACACTAGGCCTACAGTCTACAGTCCATAGGTCACAAAGAGTCACACATGACTGAAGCGATTGAGCACAACCCATTTTGCCCACACTACTCTCCATTTGTAAAACAGATGGCGAATGAATTACAATTTCTTCTTTTCAAATACATAGACATTCCCTTGCAAATTTATGTATAGCAAAAGTTGACTGTTGAGATACAACCAAGATCCATTCTAAAGGAGATCAGTCGTGAGCGTTCTTTGGAAGGAATGATGCTAAAGCTGAAACTCCAGGACTTTGGCCCTCTCATGCGAAGAGTTGACTCATTGGAAAAGACTCTGATGCTGGGAGGGATTGGGGGCAGGAGGAGAAGGGGACGACAGAGGATGAGATGGCTGGATGGCATCACTGACTCGATGGACATGAGTCTGAGTTAACTCTGGGAGTTGGTGATGTACAGGGAGGCCTGGCATGTTGCGATTCATGGGGTGGCAAAGAGTCGAACACGACTGAGCCACTGAACCGAACTGAAGATATAACAGATACAATACTTTATATTTTAAATACAAGATGTTTAGTTTACTTATTTTTTGAATTGATGTAACCAAGTCATTTTCAGCTATCTATAATTACAGTACATACAAGTAACTACTTTCTTAATTGAGAACTGGAATAATTATCCATTTAATCACAAGTTAATATATGGTACATTTTAAACTAATTTGGTTACTTAATAATTATTTTTTTCTCTACATACCATTGTTTATATGATAATTGTATAATATTGGCCTTACTTTGCTAGTAAATAAATAGGCCTAAAATTCTAGAGAAATTTAACCAAGGTTTCCTTGCCATCTTGTGAGAATATATTAAGTAAATATTTTTAAAATTAAAGTAAAATAGAATTAGTTTAAGAAAGACAAAAAAGTTTTAAAAAGACTCAAAAACCCAAGGGAAACAAACTGCTTTGATGTATTTAGTTCAATGTTTGATATAAATTCTGCTAACTGCTTTAGAGGAAATTATATGACATACAAAACTAACTGGACATTTTGGTGAAACAATTAGAACAATTAGAACTAGATTTACCTTGTTTTTTCTTGGGTAAGGCATAACGGACCATGTAGGACTTAGAAATAATAGGATGGGCTCATTTAATTATGCTTTCAGAATCTTAGTTTTATATTTAAGTATTATTTTTATTATCTTTCCTGCTCTTTGCTTCTCATTAAAACAAACTCTCTTTTCAGAATGTAGAAATCTATTTTAATAGAATAAAGTGAAACTAAATCTGTAGATCTAGGTTACAGAACATATAACTAACTGGAAATAATTTTGAATCAAATACAATATTAACTTCTGATTATTTCTGTGTTGTAAAAAATTACTGTTGATTTTACTTTTTATCTTATTGTTTATTTTCTTATTCTACAATTAATAACATATATTTCTTGTATAGCATAGTAATTTTTCAAACCAATGGTATAAATAAATGTTTGTGTTATATCTATGTATTTCAACTCATATGATGTATTCTAACTATGGGTCAAACTGACGGAGATTTTAATTAATCGAATTCTACTTCCTATGTGTAATAATGTCTTCAATTCTCACCAGTATAACATTTTAAGCAACTATTATTTAGAATAGACACTGGCAAACAATAATGGTACTAAAATAAAATTTTGGGTTTTAAAAAGAAAAAGTTTTTTTTGTGTTACTAAATATTTTCCTTTTTATAAAAATACTAAAATACTGAAAATCAAATCAAATTAAGGCTTGATAAAGTTGTTCACTATAGACACAGTCTTATTACCACACACTAGCAATCTACCCCATTTAAATATAAATCAAAATTCACTCAATGATCATCCATGCTGTACATCATACTCTTTAGGTGTGGTATATGGGAATACTTAAGTATTTGAAAAATATAGCTTACTAGGGAGGAACTTCAAATCATCAAAGATTGGCTATGGGAAGCAACTCTTAGATTCATTTTACTACTGTAAATTGTCTTACATTTAAAATGAAAAAAACAACAAAAAAAAGATGTATCTATCTTGGTACTTTTGGGGGACACCTTCTTGGAGTTTGGAGGATGCTGCTGCTGCTGCTAAGTCACTTCATTCATGTCTGACTCTGTGCGACCCCATAGATGGCAGCCCACTAGGCTCCCCTGTCCCTGGGATTCTCCAGGCAAGAACACTGGAGTGGGTTGCCATTTCCTTCTCCAATGCATGAAAGTGAAAAGTGAAAGTGAAGTCGCTCAGTGGTATCCGACCCTCAGCGACCCCATGGACTGCAGCCCTCCAGGCTCCTCCACCCATGGGATTTTCCAGGCAAGAGTACTGGAGTGGGGTGCTATTGCCTTCTCCATTGGAGGATGCAGGACCCTGCAAAAAGATTTAGATGAAGAGGATCCTGAGGATCTTGGAGGCTCCTAAGACCACAAAGCAATAAACTAATCAGTAATGAAAAGATGGTATCTTGCTTTAATAGTTTTGTATACTCATATTTGTAAGGACTTGCTAAACAATGGGTCTGATCATGGTGCATTCGAGCTTCCTCATATTAAAAAAAAAAACAAACAAAAAACTGTAATGTGTCACAAACGTCTTTTGAATAAGAGACACTATGAGCTAACTTTGGGTCAGTCTTAGAATGTTTATTTTCATCTCAGTTGCTATTATACCTCTTTCATTAACCATTAATGCCTCTTACCTCAAATTTTATCTCATTTTTATATTTGTAACTTAGCCTCAAGTAGGAGAACTTGATGATCCATCCATATGAACAATTTTCTGAGCCAGTGATCTTGCCTGGTTCTCTGTCCCTGGGCATGTAACCATAACCCTTCATAAGCTTCCTCCTCAATAAGTTCCAGGACCCAGACCTAAACCCTAGCTCCTGGTACGGTTGTGGTTACAACTGTGTACTAAAAGCAGATGCTTCCATACAGTAGTAACAGTTTTATATATATTTTAGAGCAAACAAATTCATAAGAAAAGGTTTACCAGAATGATTATCAATCATATGTCGTTAACCTATTTTCCCATTCTATAAAATCAGTGGAATAAAATTCATATTTTATAGAAAGAAAAGAAAAATTTAAACATAAAACTCTTCCTCACCTACTTGGGTCTCCTCCCTCATCTTTAGTGGTTACTGTGCATTAACTAGACCTCCTTAGGAGATAACATTTGCTCTTAATCTCATACAGGGTCACAACTCCTCAGGAGATAACCTCCTTTCTTAATTTTGTAAGAAGTCACAATGACCCATGACCCACTACTTGCTCTGTAAGTTCAGATCTGGATTGTGTAAACTATTAATACATCATCTGATACATAATCTTTTGTCTCAAAACTTTTACAACCATGCTTTTTATCTCTAATGGGGAGAATAATTCTCAGATATTTTTGGAAGAATATCTTCCAGGTTATAAACCTCAGTTCAGTTCAGTTGCTTAGTCGGGTTTGACTCTTTGTGACCACATGGACTATAGCACACCAGGCTTCCCTGTCCTTCACCAACTCCCAGAGCTTGCTCAAACTCATGTCCAAAAGTTGGTGATGCCATCCAACCATCTCATCTTCTGTTGTCCCCTTCTCCTCCTGCCTTCAATCTTTCCCAGCTTTAGAGTCTTTTCCAGTGAATCGGTTCTTTGCATCAGGTGGCCAAAGTATTGGAGTTTCAGCTTCAGCATCAGTCCTTCCAATGACTATTGAGGACTGATTTTTTGAGGATGGACTGTTTTGATTTCCTTGCAGTCCAAGGGACTCTCAAGAGTCTTCTCCAATACCACAGTTTAAAAGTATCAGTTCTTCAGCACTCAGCTTTCTTTGTGGTCCAACTCTCACATCTATACATGACTATTGGAAAAACTATAGATTTGACTATATGGGCCTTTGTTGGCAAAGTAATGTCTCTACCTTCTAATGTGCTGTCTAGGTTGGTCATAGCTTTTCCTCCAAGGAGCAAGCTTCTTCTAATGTCATGGCTACAGTCACCATTTGCAGTGATTTTGGAGCCCAGGAATATAAAGTCTGTCACTATTTCCATTGTTTCCCCATCTATTTGCCATGAAGTGATGGGATCGGATGCCATGATCTTTGTTTTTTGAATGTTGAGTTTTAAGTCAGCTTTTTCACTCTCCTCTTTCACTTTCATCAAGAGGCTCTTTAGTTTCTCTTTGCTTTCTGCCACAAGGGTGGTATCATCTGCATATTTGAGGTGACACCAGCATCAAGGTCTTTTCCAATAATCCCCAGGTTGGCTCAAATAAAATTTTCCAATTCTTTCTTAGATAACTTGACTATTGATTAATTTTTCCATCACCAATGTATTTTTCAATATTTATTTCCGTATTGACTTATCTGGCTGTGGTGGGTCCTGGTTGCAGCACATGGGGTATTTGCTGTGTCAGGGGCATCTTTTTGTTGTGGTGCATGGACTCTCTAGTTGTGTTACACAGGCTCAGTAGTTGTGGCATACTGGCTTATTTGCTCCCTGGCATGTGAGATATTAATTCCTCAACCAGGGATCGAACTTGCATCCCCTGCACTGAAAGGTGGATTCTCAACCACTAGACCACCAGGAAAGTCCCCATCAACAATATAAAACTGTTATATTATTTTCTCAAATGTTTCTGTACTACCTCATAAACACAGGTTTAATGAACCTTCATAAAGTAAAAAAAATTAAAAAATTTCCTTTAGGATCATAGAATCCTGTCTAGTGTACATATAATTAGACAGTGTATTTCCTAAATTCTAACTGAGAATTCATTCTTATTTAGAATCCTTCTCTCTGTCTTAAAAAAGAAAGTGGTATTTCAGGAAAACACACTTATCTTAAAGATTCTCAAGTCACTGGCAGCTATTTTTATATAGGCCAACATACAGCTTTATGTTCTAACTTTTATTAAGAGAAAATGATTTTCTTTCCATTCTCACATAATTTACTTTGAATGAGAGAGTTGTCTTCAGCACATATGGTTGCAAGACAGAACAATGAGGTGTTTATAACAAAATAATGTTGCATAATGAAGCACTTCAAGTATATGAAAAGTGAATCTCCAAAGAGATTAGAGCTGTAATTTGTATTTGGTTCTGAAGATGAACACCTGTAACAGTCATTTTTTTCTGTATGACAGCTATCTTTATAAAATTAACAGTGATTTAGATTTGACCCATATTATATGTGTGTGCTAAGGCAATTTCAAATAAGTAAAAATGCTTTTTATTTAGGTCAAAAACAAGTATTGTGAGATTATAAGACTATTTTTATAAATGAAATGCAAGTTTTAGAAAAATGACATCCTTTTCTTTGGCTAACAAATTTTTCTTTGAACATGCAATGCCTGTAAAGAAAGGAGACAAGTGGTGTGTGTTTCTTTGTCATTAACATCTTATTGTGTCTTTGTTCAATCAAATGATTTCTTCTGAACACTGAACTGAGATGATATGGAAGAATTATTTTGAAATATTGTTATTTTTCATAAAATGTTTTTCTTTGAGTTGATACTAAATGTATATGTATATACTTATCTCCTCTCTACATATAAACTTATTTGATCTTTGATAACTATGAGGTAAGCATTCATGCTATTCCTAAATAGTCATTAGGTAAATAAAAGTCAGAACTGTATCTGTTTAATTTGATAAATCAAAATAATTCAATAGAAACAATTCATATGAAGCTTACATTTGACCACACAACCATATATGATCACTGACAAGCCATACAGCATGGTAGTTAGGAGCTTTACAGCCCATCTGACTGTGCTTACATTGCCTTGAGAACCTCATAAATAGTATGAAAAGGCAAGAAGATATGACACTGAAAGATGAATCCCCCGGGTTGGTAGGTGTCCAATATGCTACTGGAGAAAAGCAGGAAATAGCTCCAGAAGAAATGAAGAGGCTGAGCCAAAGTGGAAATGATGCCCAGTTGTGGATATATTTGGAGGTGGAAATAAAGCCCAATGCTGTGAAGAACAATATTGCATAGGAACCTGGAATGTTAGGTCCATGAATCAAGGTAGATTGAAAGTAGTCAAACAGGAGATGGCAAGAGTGAACACAGACATTTTAGGAATCAGTGAAATAAAATTGGCTCTGAGACTCAATGCATTAGTTTAATTTCTTTGAATCTCAGCTTCCTTATTTATAAAATAGAGATTGATAGCTCCCACATAATAAAGCTATGATTGGAATTCAGTATATCAGTACAGGTAAAGTTCTCAGAAGGATGCCCAGCTCATAACATAGCAGTTATTCTTATTACCATCTCAGAGACAGCACACAGGAGAAATGTAGTGATGTTATATTTTATCATCACTAAATTAATTTGCAAGTTGGGAGAATTGGAACTTAACCTTTCAGTTCAGTTCAGTTCAGTTGCTCAGTTGTGTCTTGACTCTTTGTGACCACATGGACTGCAGCACACCAGGCCTCCCTGTTCATCACCAACTCCTGGAGTTCACTCAAACTCATGTCCATCGAGTCGCTGATGCCATCCAGCCATCTCATCCTCTGTTGTCCCCTTCTCTTCCTGCCTTGAATCCCTCCCAGCATCAGGGTCTTTTCCAATGAGTCAACTCTTTACATGATGTGGCCAAAGTATTGGAGTTTCAGCTTTAGCATCAGTCCTTCCAAAGAAATCCCAGGGCTGATCTCCTTCAGAATGGACTGGTTGGATCTCCTTGCAGTCCAAGGGACTCTGAAGAGTCTTCTCCAACACCATACTTCAAAGCATCAATTCTTTTTTTTTTTTTTTTTCAAAGCATCAATTCTTTAGTGCTCAGCTTTCTTCACAGTCCAACTCTCACATCCATAATGGCCACTGGAAAAAACATAGCCTTGACTAGACGGACCTTTGTTGGCAAAGTAATGTCTCTACTTTGGAATATGCTATCTAGGTTGGTCATAACTTTCCTTCCAAAGAGTAAGAGTCTTTAAATTTTATGGCTGTAATCACCATCTGAAGTGATTTTGGAGCACCCCAAAATAAAGTCTGACACTGTTTCCACTGTTTTCCCATCTATTTCCTATGAAGTGATGGGACCAGATGCCATGATCTTCATTTTCTGAATGTTGAGCTTTAAGCCAACTTTTTCACTCTCCTCTTTCACCTTCATCAAGAGGCTCTTTAGTTCCTCTTCACTTTGTGCCATAAGGGTGGTGTCATCTGCATATCTGAGGTGATTGATATTTCTCCTGGCAATCTTGATTCCAGCTTGTGCTTCTTCCATGCAGCGTTTCTTATGATGAACTCTGCATATAAGTTAAATAAGCAGGGTGACAATATACAGCCTTGACATACTCCTTTTCCTATTTGGAACCAGTCTGTTCCATGTCCAGTTCTAACTGTTGCTTCCTGACCTGCATACAAATTCTCAAGACGCAGGTCAGGTGGTCTGGTATTCCCATCTCTTTCAGAATTTTCCACAGTTTATTGTGATCCACACAGTCAAAGGCTTTGGCATAGTCAATAAAGCAGAAATAGATGTTTTTCTGGAACTCTCTTTCTTTTTCCATGATCCAGCGGATGTTGGCAATTTGATCTCTGGTTCCTCTGCCTTTTCTAAAATCAGCTTGAACATCTGGAAGTTCATGGTTCATGTATTGCTGAAGTCTGGCTTGGAGAATTTTGAGCATTACTTTACTAGTGTGTGAGACGAGTGCAATTGGGTGGTAGTGTGAACATTCTTTGGCATTGCCTTCCTTTGGGATTGGAATGAAAACTGACCTTTTCCAGTCCTGTGGCCACTGCTGAGTTTTTCAAATTTGCTGGCACATTGAGTGCAGCACTTTCACAGCATCATCTTTCAGGATTTGAAGAGCTTAACTGGAATTCCATCACCTCTACTAGCTTTGTTCGTAGTGATGCTTTCTAAGGCTCACTTGACTTCACGTTCCAGGATGTCTGGCTCTAGGTGAGTGGTCACACCATCGTGATCATCTGGGTCATGAAGATCTTTTTTGTACAGTTCTTCTGTGTATTCCTGCCACCTCTTCTTAGTATTTTCTGCTTCTGTTAGGTCCATACCATTTCTGTCCTTTACTGAGCGCATCTTTGTGTGAGATGTTCCCTTGATATCTCTAATATTCTTGAAAAGATCTCCAGTCTTTCCCATTCTGTTGTTTTCCTCTATTTCTTTGCGCTGATCTCTGAGGAAGGCTGTCTTATCTCTCCTTGCTATTCTTTGGAACTCTGTATTCAGAGGAAAATATCTTTCCTTTTCTCCTTTGCTTTTCACTTTTGTTCTTTTCACAGCTATTCTCAGGCCTTCCCAGACAGCCATTTTGCTTGTTTGCATTTCTTTTCCATGGAATGGTCTTGATCCCTGTCTCCTGTACAATGTCATGAACCTCCATCCATAGTTCATCATGTACTCTGTCTATCAGATCTAGTCTCCTAAATCTATTTCTCACTTCCACTGTACAATCATAAGGAATTTGATTTAGGTCATACCTGAATGGTCTAGTGGTTTTCCCTACTTTCTTCAATTTCAGTCTGAATTTGAAAATAAGGAATTCATGATCCGAGACACAATCAGCTCCCAGTCTTTTTTGTTGCTGACTGTATAGAGCTTCTCCATCTTTGGCTGCAAAGAATATAATCAATCTGATTTCAGTGTTGACCATCTGGTGATGTCCATGTGTAGAGTCTTCTCTTGTGTTGTTGGAAGAGGGGGTTTGCTATGACCAGTGCATTCTCTTGGCAAAACTCTATTAGCCTTTTTCCTGCTTCATTCTGTATTCCAAGGGCAAATTTGCCTGTTACTCCAGGTGTTTCTTGACTTCCTACTTTTGCATTCCAGTCCCCTATAATGAAAAGGACATCTTTTTTGGGTGTTAGTTCTAAAAGGTCTTGTAGGTCTTCATAGAACTGTTCAACTGCAGCTTCTTCAACATTACTGGTTGGGGCATAGACTTGGATTACCATAGTATTGAATGGTTTGCCTTGGAAACAAACAGAGATCATTCCGTCATTTTTGAGACTGCATCCAAGTACTGAATTTCAGACTCTTTTGTTGACCATGATGGCTACTCCAATCTTCTAAGGTATTCCTGCCCACAGTAGTAGATATAATGGTCATCTGAGTTAAATTCACCCATTCCAGTCCATTTTAGTTCGCTGATTCCTAGAATGTCAATGTTCACTCTTGCCATCTCCTGTTTGACTTCCAATTTGCCTTGATTCATGGACCTAACATTCCAGGTTCCTATGCTATATTGCTCTTATAGCATCAGACCTTGTTTCTATCATCAATCACACCCACAACTGGGTATTGTTTTTGCTTTGGCTCCGTCCCTTCATTCTTTCTGGAGTTATTTCTCCACTGATCTCCTGTAGCATATTGGCACCTACTGACCTGGGGAGTTCCTCTTTCAGTATCCTATCATTTTGCCTTTTCATACTATTCATGGGGTTCTCAAGGCAAGAATACTGAAGTGGTTTTCCATTCCCTTCTCCAGTGAACAACATTCTGTCAGACCTTTCCACCATGACTCACCCATCTTGGGTGGCCCCACACAGTTGCTGCAAATTATTTAATGTGATTTAAGCTCTCAGTTCAGTCAGTTCAGTTCAGTCACTCAGTCGTGTCCGACTCTTTGTGGGCCCATGAATCGCAGCACATCAGGCCTTCCTGTCCATCACTGACTCCCAGAGTTCACTCAGACTCACGTCCATTGAGTCAGTGATGCCATCCAGCCATCTCATCCTCTGACGACCCCTTCTCCTCCTGCCCCCAATCCCTCCCAGCATCAGAGTCTTTTCCAATGAGTCAACTCTTCGCATGAGGTAGCCAAAGTACTGGAATTTCAGCTTTAGCATCCTTCCTTCCAAAGAAATCCCAGGGCTGATTCTCCTTCAGAATGGACTGGTTGGATCTCCTTGAAGTCCAAGGGACTCTCAAGAGTCTTCTCCAACACCACAGTTCAAAAGCATCAATTCTTCAGCGCTCAGCCTTCTTCACATTCCAACTCTCACATCCATACACGACCACTGGAAAAACCATAGCCTTGACTAGACGGACCTTTGTTGGCAAAGTAATGTCTCTGTTTTTGAATATGCTATCTAGGTTGGTCATAACTTTTCTTCCAAGGAGTAAGCGTCTTTTAATTTCATGGCTGTAGTCACCATCTGCGTTTAAGCTTTAAGGTGCTACAATGTGGGCCTCCCTGGTGGCTCAGATGGTAAAGAATCCTCCTGCAATGCAGGAGACCTGGGTTTGATCCCTGTGTTGGGAAGATCCCCTGGAGAAGGGAATGGCAACCCACTCCAGTAGTCTTGCCTGGCAAATCTCGTGGACAGAGGAGCCTGGTGGACTATAGTCCATGTTGTTGAGCTGAAAATGACTGAATGATTAACACAAAGTATTTAAAATATCCAAGTATTACGTGTTAAATATTTGCTCCTCCACCCAGTTCATGTATTGAAATTCTAACTACCATTATTACGAAGTTATGGGGTTTTTTAAGAGCTAATTGTGTCATAGAGCCCTCATGAATGGGGTCAGTGACCTTATAAAAGTGTTTCAAAAGAGCTCTCTGACCTCTCCCACTAAGTGAAGACACAGCAAAAAGATATCCATCAAAGAACCAGGAACTGGGCCCTCACCAGACACTGAATGTGATGGAGCCTTGATCTTGGGCTTCTCAACTTCCAGAGTTATTTAAAAAAAAATTCTGTTTTTTAAAGAGTGCCAATGGCACCCCACTCCAGTACTCCTGCCTGGAAAATCCCATGGATGGAGGAGCCTGGTGGGCTGCAGTCCATGGGGTAGTGAAGAGTCAGACACGACTGAGCGACTTCACTTTCACTTTTCACTTTCATGCATTGGAGAGGGAAATGGCAGCCCATTTTGGTATTCTTGCCTGGAGAATCCCAGGGACGGGGGAGCCTGGTGGGCTGCCATCTATGGGGTCGCACAGAGTTGGACACGACTGAAGCGACTTAGCAGCAGCAGCAGCAAGTCTATAGTGTTTTGTTATAGCAGCCTGATAGACTAAGACTTGGTGTCATTTGATTATGACCTAAGATTGAACACAAATATATATTTTATAGTTTATAAACCACTTTTATAAGCAATATCTGTTTTAATTTTCCTGAGTTTTTTTTAATAATAATATATTTTTTTACAAAAGTTCTATAAGCAACTCACTATGTTATACAGAATGAAATGACTATAATACTAGGCAAAAAAGCAAAGTGATCACACCATCTTGGAATCATCTTGGAATTTATAATACACATAGAAATGAATGTATAGTCAGATAAACAATTTAGACTTTAGGGTAACTGATCTCAAAAGCTTCAATATAGAATAGGCTTAGATAGGACAGGATATTTACTATGGAATAGATAGGATATTCTTAAAGGAGTCAGATCAGGAGAAATGTAAGGTAATATATAAAGTAAATTCTTATAAGACAATTTAAAATAATTCAAAAGATAAAGAAATTTGGCAATACTTTTCAAATTATGGTCTATTTACTGTGTTCATTAAAATGATGTAGGCTGTCTCCTAAAAAGGTGAATTCTAGAATCATACTCCAGTTTGGCTGAGTCATTATCTGGAGCTGAAGTTCAAATTGACATTTCTTTTAATAGTTCACTAGGTGATATTCATATATGCTAAACTTTGAAGTTGGGAAAATGTGAAGTACTTTAAGTAATACAGGATGAACTGGTAAAAGACCAAAGAAGAATCACTCCTCCCAACCTTCACAAACAAATGATCTTCAAAATCAAAGGATAAATAAAACTTGGTTGAGAAAATATTTGAATTTCATAAGTGAGTTATTAAACATTAACTTATTATTTAAATACAGTCATCCCTCCATATCTGTGAGGGATGGATTCCAGACCCCTACAAATAGCCACATCTGCAGATGTTCAAGTTGCATAGTACAGTGTGCCTTTGGTTTTCCATTCTGTTTCCTCAAAGTCTACCAGTTCAGCACTCATGGATTCCAAATATAGAAATTCGAAGTTGAATCCATGAATATGAAGGCTTATTTTAATTTTCAATTTCTTTCCCAAATAAATTATACTCAAGAAACAAGAATCTTAATTTCAACCCACTATCAGTGATAACAGGGTCTTCCCTGTAGCTCAAATGGTAAAGAATCTGCCTGCAATGCAGGAGACCCAGGTTTAATCCCTGGGTCAGGAAGATCCCCTGGAGAAGGAAATTGCAACCCACTCCAGTATTCTTGCCTGGGAAATCCCATGGACAGAGGAGCCTGAAAGGCATAACTAAAGAATTATGGATAATTTCAAAAGTAGTAGAAGAGAGCTATCTACACTTTTATTCTTTCCTTTTTTCTTTTCTTTTTTTTTCTCTCTCCCCTTTTCTCTTTGTCTTCTTCCCCTGCCTCTTTCATTCTTTTCTTGCTTTCTCTATTTTTTTCTTTTCTCTTCTTTTCTTTCTATTTTGTGGAAGCTTATCTCTAAAATACAGACGAGTGATCTTAGCAACAACCTCAATAAAATTAAACAAAATCATGTCAGCACTTAGGAAAGAGGATTGGTAGTTATGATTGTCTCTATTCACTGAGAATTTAAAATATGTATATTTTACTTTTACTGTTTTTTTCTCCTATTTTGACAAGATTATTTAGCTGGCACAGTGAAGGCCACAGATAACTGTATTTCATTAAGATTGCTTAAAGTGTCTCTTGTTATGAGCTTATGGTTACCAGGGGGAAGGTTGGGGTAGGGGGAGGACAGTTAGAGAGTTTGGGATTGACTTGTATACATGCCTATATTGAAATGGATGACCAACAGTATAGCAAAGGAAACTCTGTTCAATATTCTGTAACAATCAAACTGGAAAAAGAATTTGGAAAAGAACAGATACATGTATATGTATAATTGAATCATTTTGCTGTACACCTCAAACTAGCAAAAAATTGTTAATCAACTGTACTCCAGTATAAAATAAAAAGTGAAAAAAAGAAAAAAAAAACACATCTCTTTTTATGTTTTTATGAGAACTCTCTTAAAATAAGAATGACCCAGTGGTTTTAATTGACTATAATTCATACTTAGACAGTAGTGAGCTATGGCTGCAAACAGAGGCCACCCCCCCCCACCTTTCATCTTTGACAAGAGAAAGAAAATCAATCATAAATAAAACACATTTAAAAAAATTTACAAAGTCACATTTATCCCCTTAAGCAATAATTCTCAACCTTGTAATTTGGACTTTTGGTATATATTTAAGCCTGCCCCTTTATGTTTTCTTCAGCTTTTGGGTGTTTAGCCCATGAAATAAATAAAACTGGAATAGGTCAAATCTGACACTAGTTGCATTTGATGAGAGAGATACCAGGAAATTGTGAGTCATTCATCAGGGTGAACATCAGGCCTTTTCCATACTGCAAGGGCTCTAAGATGGGGACTTTCTCCTGGGTGCCATGAGGGCAGTTAGGACTCTATGCAGAAACTGGAAAGTGTGAGCTGTAAAGAGAAGCAGACTGTTCTTTTAACCCCTGAGAGACCATAAATAACAATCTGTCAGCAATATCATACAATTTGAGTTGAAATATCATTACTTCTACTTTTTTTAAATGGTGGCATAATTTGTCAAAGAAAAGTATATCACAGAATTCCAGTATCTAAACCTGACAGCAGCCAATATAAAATGGAATTCTCTGGTTAAAGTCTGAAGGGAATAAAAACCCCACTCTACTCAATCCCCTCCCCATACCCCCAGGTAGACATTATGGTTCTCCCAGAAATCTCTGAGTTTCATATGGCCTTGGAATTCACAGAACATGGTTGGAAGCTTCTTGCCTATTTCACCTCCTTCCATCTCCTTCTACCATTTTACAAGTTTGGTGCTGCATGAGGAAATTGAGAACAGAGAGTTCCAATAATCTCCCCACGGTTGCTATTAATATTAGAAGGAGAAGTGAACTGCTGTCTTTAGTTTGTTGTTTCATTGTACAACACTGTCTGGAAGCAAAGGGAATGATTCTTAACATTATTTCAAACTCATTTTCAAATCATTTCCCATCTGAATATGTTAAACTGCAAAGAGAGTGGCATTTGTCACATACTTTTGGATTACTGCAAAAACTGAAGAAAACTTTGTTTAATAACTGAGGGAGTAATTTAGGGACACAGTCTTAGACTGCATGAAAATTCAAGACAACCACAGACAGTTCAACCAATAAGATTATTATTTATTTATCAGCAAGAGTGTGGACAGGATTTTAGAAGATATTAAAGGAACATAAGACATGGCACCTTAAGGAACTATTTTGTTAGGCAAACAATGTGTGTGTGTGTGTGTGTGTGTCTGAGCTTATGCGTGTGCATGGTCCTGTGCATTGTTGTTTTTAGAGGTATCAACTGAATTGTGTAGGGTTTAATAAAAACTTCATTGCAGTTTGTGAAAGAATACAATCAAATTCTCTTACACATTAATTTAAAAAATGAGAGAGAGAGAGAGACAGAAACAGAGACAGAAAAGTTCAGGAATTTGGTTTTTGATCTTTGAAGCTATCAGTGGGTTGACAAATCTACAACTGTTCAAAGTTTTCTATCCTGTCAAATTCATGGAAAGTAGAAGCCAAAAATTTTACAGAGAAAAATGGGCACCATTAGATAAAACAAATTTTTTATGAAAAGAGAAGCAGAAATAGAGAATGCAGAAATGGAACTGCAACTTTGGAATGTTCTAACTACTATATTTCCTAAAGTTAGGCTTTGTAAGATTGCCTTCAAAATTTTAGACTCATCAGTCATTCTTTAAGCTTTTGTGAAGGGTTTAAGTTGCATTCAATCAAACTTTTCTTGAATAATTCAGAATAAATGGATACAAATTGCCTGGTATAGTGTATAGTATATTAAAAGCAAAACATGATATATATCATTATTACATTGAAATATTGTAATTTCCCATACCCAAGATTTCACATGGTTAATGTTATAAAAATGCAAAGCTGCTGAGTACATTGTGTAAATGGAAAAACACTGAATGGAATCTGGGAGCTGGGACCCTTAGCTCCATTTTTTTTTTTTTTTTTTAACCAAGTGTCCCATTAGCCTTTGGTAAGGCTAACATAAAGAAGCCTCACTTTTCTTTATTGATGGATAAAGGAGAAGATGAGTGATTTCAAAGATATATTCTGTCTTTAAATTTATGTAAATGTGGGGTTGAATCAAAGGCCTGGCATAATCTGCAAGCACTTTCTTTATTTGTCCAGTGAAACCCTCCATGCATAAATTTATGTGAAGCTATATATGACAAACCCACAGCAAACATTATTCTCAGTGGTGAAAAATTGAAAGCATTTCCCCTAAAGTCAGGAACAAGACAAGGGTGCCCACTCTTACCACTACTATTCAACATAGTTTTGGAAGTTTTGGCCACAGCAATCAGAGCAGAGAAAGAAATAAAAGAATCCAAATTGGAAAAGAAGAAGTAAAACTCTCACTGTTTGCAGATGACATGATCCTCTACATAGAAAACCCTAAAGACTCCACCAGAAAATTACTAGAGCTAATCAATGAATATAGTAAAGTTGCAGGATATAAAATCAACACACAGAAATCCCTTGCATTCCTATACACTAATAATGAGAAAATAGAGAAATTAAGGAAACAATTCCATTCACCACTGCAACGAAAAGAATAAAATACTTAGGAATATATCTACCTAAAGAAACTAAAGACCTATATATAGAAAACTATAAAACACTGGTGAAAGAAATCAAAGAGGACACTAATAGATGGAGAAATATACCATGTTCATGGATCGGAAGATCAATATAGTGAAAATGAGCATACTACCCAAAGCAATCTATAGATTCAATGTAATCCCTATCAAGCTACCAATGGTATTTTTCACAGAGCTAGAACAAATAACTTCACAATTTGTATGGAAATACAAAAAACCTCGAATAGCCAAAGCAATCTTGAGAAAGAAGAATGGAACTGGAGGAATCGACCTGCCTGACTTCAGGCTCTACTATAAAGCCACAGTCATCAAGACAGTATGGTACTGGCATAAAGACAGAAATATAGATCAATGGAACAAAATAGAAAGCCCAGAGATAAATCCATGCACCTATGGACACCTTATCTTTGACAAAGGAGGCAAGAATATACAATGGAGAAAAGACAATCTCTTTAATAAGTCGTGCTGGGAAAACTGGTCAACCACTTGTAAAAGAGTGAAACTAGAACACTTTCTAATACCATACACAAAAATAAACTCAAAATGGATTAAAGATCTAAACATAAGACCAGAAACTATAAAACTATTAGAGGAGAACATAGGCAAAAACACTCTCTGACATACATCACAGCAGGATCCTCTATGACCCACCTCCCAGCATATTGGAAATAAAAGCAAAAATAAACAAATGTGACCTAATTAAAATTAAAAGCTTCTGCACAACAAAATAATCTATAAGCAAGGTGAAAAGACAGCCTTCAGAATGGGAGAAAATAATAGCAAATGAAGCAACAGACAAACAACTAATCTCAAAAATATACAAGCAACTCCTACAGCTCAATTCCAGAAAAATAAATGACCCAATCAAAAAATGGGCCAAAGAACTAATCAGACATTTCTCCAAAGAAGACATACAGATGGCTAACAAACACATGAAAAGATGCTCAACATCACTCATTATCAGAGAAATGCAAATCAAAACCACAGTGAGGTACCATTTCACGCCAGTCAGAATGGCTGCGATCCAAAAGTCTACAAGCAATAAATGCTGGAGAGGATGTGGAGAAAAGGGAACCCTCTTAGACTGTTGGTGGGAATGCAAACTAGTATAGTCACTATGGAGAACAGTGTGGAGATTCCTTAAAAAACTGGAACTAGAACTGCCTTATGACCCAGCAATCCCACTACTGGGCATACACACCAAGGAAACCAGAATTGAAACAGACACGTGTACCCCAATGCTCATCGCAGCACTGTTTATAATAGCCAGGACATGGAAGCAACCTAGATGTCCATCAGCAGATGAATGGATAAGAAAGCAATGGTACATATACACAATGGAGTATTACTCAGCCATTAAAAAGAATACATTTGAATCAGTTCTAATGAGGTGGATGAAATTGGAGCCTATTATACGGAGTGAAGTAAGCCAGAAAGAAAAACACCAATACAGTATACTAATGCGTATATATGGAATTTAGAAAGATGGTAATGATAACCCCGTAAGCGAGACAGCAAAAGAGACACAGATGTATGGAACAGTTTTTTGGACTCTGTGGGAGAGGGAGGGGGTGGGATGATTTGGGAGAATGGCATTGAAACATGTATAATATCATATATGAAATGAATCACCAGTCCAGGTTCAATGCATGATACAGGATGCTTGGGGCTGGTGCACTGGGATGACCCAGAGGGATGGTACGGGAAGGGAGGTGGGAGGGGGGTTCAGGACGGGGAACACATGTACACCTGTGGCAGATTCATGTTGATGTACGGCAAAACCAATACAATATTGTAATGTAAAAATAAAATAAAAGATAATTGAAATTTCAAAAAAATAAATAAATAAAATAATACATGCATATAAAACTAAAAAAAAATAAATAAAGTTAATGAGATAGCCATATTGGGAAAAAAAAAAAAGAAAGACATAACACCTAAATCTAATTTGTTATCCTGAATTAGATCTTCAGTTTAGGAAATACTCTCAGGAACAGTTAGGGATGTGTGTGCATATATACTATTTCAGAAAAATATTTAAATTCATATTAATATTATATAATTATAGACAGAATGGCCAAGCACTCATGGTAAGACATTAACACTATGAAATCTGCTGGAGGTCTAACTCTGTACTATTTTCTTTTCTGTAAGTTTTATTGCTGTTGAATTGTAATTCGAATATGGTGTATTTGTATTTGAAACTTTATTATGTTTGAAATCACTTGATGTTGTCATAGCATATGATAACCAGTGACTTTTCAGCTTCAAATTTGTAAAAAGAATACAATGTATGGCAATGAAGCTAATAAAACAGTATAGAATGAGTGAAAAAAAATTATGAGACTTCAAAATAAGACAATTTTTCTTTATGTGAACTTTTTTTATGTTAGCTTTTCAGCCTTGAACTGTACGTGTAAACCTTGTTTTGGAGACTTCCAAATAATTATCACTGATTAAGAGTTGGGAATTTTAGTTTCTAAATCATAATGTGTGGGAAGTGTGTGCTTGTTTTCCTTAACATTAACAAGATCTTAATTCCATCTGAAAAGCTGCCTTAACACAGGTTTAATCTTGTGTATCTGTTACTATTGAAAATGGATATGCCTATATATTTGATAGAAAATATGATTGTGTTCTGATGAAAGTGACATCTAAAATTAGTTTCCCAGACCCAGTGTGCCCATTGAAACCTCACAGATGGAAGAGGAGAAAAATGTCAAAGAAGCTCATATACTTGGATTTGTTCCTGCTGCCTACACTTGTCTCCTGATACCTGCTTCTTGGCATTGCCTCTAGTGCCTCTAAAGGAAAACATGTTGCAAAACATGTTAGAAAATTGTATAATATTTTAATACATTTTTAAAAAGGGAATAACTTTCTCTGCTCTCCTATTGCTGACCTCTCCATTCCTATATTCATCTTCCTCCCTTTTCTTGATCCTTCAGGACACTGTAGTGTTTCCTGAAGGACAAAAGCGAAAAGAAACTCCTGGTGCTTTAACAGGTTTAGATACTGCAGGGAATTCCCAGTTCTCACAATCCTTCTTTAAATAGCAGTTCAAGGACTCACTGCTGCAAAGACTGAAGTATGTATTTTAAGCAAAAGCAGCAAGGAAAAACAAGAGGCTGGCATCTCTCTGCCCATCATTTGGTAATGCTGTCTTTCTCTAAGGCAAAACTTCAGAGCTTCATCTTCAAGTATAAGCCTATGACAAGTGACCTCTGTGGTGTTAGCGGTTGGAATTGTTACAGCCTGTAATATCACATAACATAAGGGGAAAATGTGACCCTGAAGTAAAAGGATATTTTATTTGTTAGACAATTTTAGTTTGGAAGAAACAAATTCCAAAGAAACAGATTAAATAATCTGGCAAAAATTATGGTTCATCTTGGATTCATGTATTGCTCAGTGATGATTTCATGCTTACTTTCTATTCTCCATTGTCATGATTCATTTTAAGTGCCAACTTGACTGGGTTAAGGGACGCCCAGATAGCAGGCAAGAATTATTTCTGGGTGTGTCTGTGAAGATGCTTCTGGAAGAGATTCACATTCTAATGAGACACTCAGTCAAGAAGATCACCCCTCTCCAGTCCCCAAAGTGAGCAAACATCATCCAACTTCTTGAGGGTTTAAAGAGACCAAAAAAGTAGAAGGAGGATGAATTCTCTCTCTCTCTCTTTCCTTGAGCTGGGACTTGCTTCTTATCCTGCTGTCTTTCTTAGGTCTTCAGATTCTGGAACTTGTACCAGTGTTTCCTCCCCGCTACTCCCCATCTGCATTTCTCAAGCCTTCAAATTTGAGCTGAATTATACAGCTGGCTTCCCTGGTTCTCCAGCTCACAGACAGCAGATTGTTGAATTTCTCAGCCCCCACAACTGTAGGAGCCATTCCTATATCAAATCTCCTCTCACACATACCCGTATGTATCCTATTGCTTCTGTTTCTCTGGAGAACTCTGACTAATACATCCATCATTCTCCTCTTTTCTGAGCATTGGATATAAAATCCCTATATATTTATCCATTTTCAATGACACTGCTCTTAAAAAAACTTTGTTAGATTTCTGTGGGATATTAATCTCATCCAAATTTCAGTAAAAATACAAGGGTTAGCACCAAAACTCCTAGGATATCATATCTTTTTCTGCAATAAAAAATTATTATTAATGTTCTAGGCCAAGTTTAGTAACAACAAATGTGCTCTTTCCAGAAGCTCAATTTTCCAGCATCCTAATAATTGTGATTTAATCAGGTAGCCTGAAACTGTTGATTTTAATAGAAGTTTCTGAACTAAATGCCTTGGGTAAAAACAATCAGAGGAATAATACTGTAGTGACATAGTCCCTTAACAAAGCAGTAGCACTGGACTTGAGGAGACTCCAGTCTGCCTACAGAAACTAAAGAAAAATTGCCATTGTAACAACTGTGAAGTAGGAGGAAACAAGGGGTTCCAAGTTAAATGAGGTTTTTCCTTCTAGAATTGAAAAGCAAGTCAATCCAAAAGACAAAAATGGATGGACTTTCTTACAAAATTGTGGGCTCCCCATTATTGTGAGACAACAACAACTCTTCTAGGAGAATCCCACAATAGGTTGGGATTGTACCAGGTGAACTGTAAGTCCCTTCTAATGGTGAGATTCCACTCTTCTAAGAACCATATGGTGATGGCATTAAAAACAGGACTGGGAGGAAAGAGGCACTGCTAATCCTCCAGTTATCTTCCAATTTCTCTGTACTTGCTGGTTCCCTGGAAAGGCAGCCTCTCTTTACAACAGAGATGCTAAATTTAATGGGTATGTCTAGCCTCATCTATAATCTACTAGCCTATTTCCCCAAGTCCTTTTCTATACTATTGCAGGCATCATTTAAAAACCATTAATAATTGTGTCCATTAACTACATTTTCAAATGTTCTGAGACAGTCTCAGAGATGAGGCATGTGAGGTGCCTGGAGCCTGCAATGGAGAAGAATATGAATTGCACTCAGTTTGTGGCAGAAGGGAAGAACATAGGAGACTATTCCCCAGTTCACTTAGTTTTTACCTGATGATTTACAAGGTATGTAAATTAGGAGACAACCACAGAAGGTACATTTAATGACATCTTAATGCATCATGGAATTTACGACAAGGCATGAATAGCTTGTGCACTCAACCATTGGAAGCAGATGCTGTAATAATTCTACTTAATACGTAGAAGCAAAGTAAAGCATATTGTTTTTTGTACAAATGTTTATGAAACATTAATAAGAATAATATGCACCATTCAATGCCGAACATGTAATCTGAAATCCTTTCCTATAAATATTTATAAAGAAGACATTTTGGTTCTCAACGTAAATTGATTTTTAAGCCTAGATTCTGAGATTCTACATTTTTTTTTCCCCTGTCTGGGTATATATTTAACTAGAGTAAGACTAACTGACTCATAGGACAGCAGTGCTTTTTACTGTACCCACTTAGTGAAAGCCTAAAGAGATTGCTTTGATTTAATTCATAAAATATATTCTGTATTACAACAGCTAGTCACTTGGAAATGGAACTTTTACTGTTGTATTATCTGGTAACTACTTACTGTGTTACAAAGAATTAATGAGCTTCATTAGGTTCAAGGAAGTACACAGTTTCTAAATTACATGGTAATATTTGATATGTATAATACAAATAAGTTTTAAAATGCCTTTACCATCAATATCTCAAATGTTGGCTTGTTTATTCACAATGACCAATAAGAGATATTAAAGGAGCTGGAATATATTGAAGAGAAAAATCTACATTCCAATATTATAAAAATTTGATTTACTCCGCAAAATGTTGTAATTCCTTACTGCTAACTACAGTTAGCACATTATTTTCTTTCTGACAGTATCTTTTCTATCTGCAATTATCCTGTGTTTCTTCTAGTGACTTTTACTAGCCATTGTCAGGTTTTGTTTGTTTCTTCCCCTCCCCTTCACAGGGGAACCATTTTAGAGAAACAGAATATCTGTGATTTTCTTCCAGTTAAGAGTCCTAACTGCTAACTGTTCTTCAACACTGCAGTTTTGTCCATCCTTAGCTTCCTAAGTTTGGTTGAAAATGTCAAGATTATGAAGTGAGTCATTTTCATAACTTTATTTGTATAAGTATATAAATAATGAGTGAGTTTTACGTGTCAAAGTTAGCTTTCTTAAGCAACACAGTGAACTTATTGAAAAGTACCCGGTAAAATTTGAGCCTTGGGAAAAGTGAAAAAGACTTCATGATGTAAAGAATATCCCACAGCAACAAAGCAGAAAAAGAACAGATTGAAGGTGGTTAGGAGATATGCATGTGAGTGATTTTTAAACTAATGCAGAATTTGCCTCATTAGTATCACTTAAATCCCTCTAACCCTTTGAACACAATATGATTGGTCATTTAAACCAATCTTGACACATTTTATCCCAATATAATGACATCTCTAATCCACTTGCTCCTATTATCATTTAAAGGTGTTAGGGTTTGTTACATCTGCTCTGACCTTTGTGTTTGTTTTGGATCTCCAAATGTTGATATGCATACTGGATGTCCAAATCCAAAGAAATCAAGTATCATAAAACTATGCCACTTGAGATATTTAAAAAAACTATTTCTGACCCACCCTTTTCCTCAATTTATGACTACCATAAATTGAGACATTGTAAAAAAGATTTGGTGATTTTTTTTTCTTTTTTATTGCCATGCATCTACTATATGTTATGAATTTAAAGTTTTTAACAAATTTTATCTCAATTTCATCTAGAATACCTCTGTGATATAAATTTTAACCCTAAAGTAAATGCTTGTAAGAATACAGTAGTAAACAATTATCTAAGTCATTGGTACTTAAGCAGATATTTGTTCTAATTAGAATAAATTAGACTAAAGTGAATTTGTGTTAGAAAATAGCAAAGGTTATTTTAAATCATCAATTGATATTGTAAAATAAGGCCTTCACAAATATTTGAGTTGTATCCGTTTCACATACCTTGTCTTGCAGTGGGAAAAGAAAGTACAGTAAATAACGAATATGGCAATCCACTCCAGTACTACTGCCTGGAAAATCCCATGGACAGAGGAGCCTGGTAGGCTACAGTCCATGGGGTCGCAAAGAGTCGGACACCACTGAGCGACTTCACTTCAGAGACAGAGATTATGGTTTAAATAAATGTTAAAGGCTAGGATAGCAGTATTCCTGAGTCCAGCTATGGTCTATATTTATCCAATGAAGCTGTAAGTGTCTTTCTTTTAAGGTTTTACTGTTAATTCCCTCATTCGACTCCATTTCCACAACATTCCAGGAAGCTGGTCTGGTTTATTGCCTAGGTTCAAATCCCATGTCAGTGCCTGCTTAGTCACACATACTGGATCATGGGACTCCAACAGTTATTAAAGTACTATTCTTTTCTCTACTACCTTCATCACCATTTATGATCTGGGATGAAAAAAATTCCTGTCCTCTAGCTATTGTCCCCCAACAATTCCTGAGAATGTCCTCTCTCTGCTATTTATACTTGGATTCTGGGGGGGGGGGAAGATGGCAACAGTAGCAGGAGGAGAACATACAATTTTATATATTCTAACATATTTAATATTACCAGACCCCATTTGGAGAGATCAGAGAAAAGCCTTTGGGAGGTTAAATACTTTGCCCAAAGTCACATAACTATGAAATGATATAGCTGGTGTTTCTGGATCAGTTTTTTATTTCAAAGCCCCTTTTCCCCCTATTGGATCACACTCCTGGCAACAAGAATGACCAGTGACTAAGTACGTCTTACATGCAAATAAACCTCTGACATTTTCACAAGACCATTATCTACCATATCAGGGCATTATAGCATTTAATTTACTAATAGATTATGAACTAAGTTTGACATCTTCAATTAGTCTTGGAAATTAGCTATTTAATGGAAACTCTAAGTCTTTTTCAAAGTTAGTTTTAAATGGTTATTTTTGAATGATGAACCCCAAAAAATCAGAGTTCTATGGCAAAGTTCTTAACCAATTACTTCCCTGAGAGTTTATTTTCTCTGAAAATTTACTTTTAGACTTGACATTTGGCATGTGAATAGCAGCTTGAAAGACAGAATAAGCTGGAGGTAATAAAAGAATAAATGATTCTAGGAAAAGGCTTGAGGAAATGTCAAACTCAGGTTATAGATTGTTGGGACTGCTATTCATGTAACTTATTCTCCTGGATATACCCTTTGACGTGTTTTCATAAATATTTTCTTTGTCTCTCCAAATGAATTTCAAACTCCTGAAGCTTAGAGGGCAGATAAAGTGCTTTATTAGCAATATACCCCAGGTCTCACATTCACTTGCTGCTTAGTAAATATTTCCTGAATAAATGAATATAAATAAAAGAATCTACTTTAACTTTTGTATATTATATGTCACATCATATTTGCTTGACTATGCATTGTCAATTGTCTTTGAATCATGAATATAAGGAACAATAATAAAATCTATGCAGCAAAGATATATTAATCAGAACAAAATCCTTTAAAAATATGTCTATCAGTTGGCATGTATATGTGTAAGAAGATGTGGATTACAAGTATATATATATGTTGGTGTTTGTACTCTTATCTTCGACATAGTGGGTTTTCAAATGTACAATTTTTTTTTTTTTTTTGGTAACTCACTTGATTGAACAACATTCACATTATGCTTTTACTATCAGCTATAACGCACAGGTATTCTAGATCTCACTCTGTACTTTAGGAACTTGAGAAGAAAACGTTCAGATGCTGTTTCATCATACCAATGGCCGATTAAGGTGACAAAAGTGGTAAAAAGCTATCAGAAATACTTGGCCCTGATATTGCTGATGGTAACAGAAGTAAGGCCATTACCTTGGAGCAGGGATTAGAAGCCTCAAGTGCTGCGATGCTTGAACTTTATTATTGCATCACTGTTAAACAACATTTACTTTTGAAATTATAACCCCTGACTACTGTTTTACATTGAAACATCTTTAAGATTTTTGATAAGCACTATTTATGGAAAATACATTATACTTTTATAATCAGCCAGGCTAGGGACTTTTGATTCTGGATTAAAAATGGGATAAATTCAATTCTCCTTATTGCTCCTCATGAGTACAGTTAAAAACTCTGGAGATTATACATATACAAAAAAAAAATAGAAAACCCTGGAAGGTGGAGAGAAGAGGGCAGACAAGTAGGGATCTTGGGGACCATGAAACAACTCAGTGACATTCTCAGAGTCTTCTTTTTGCCTCATATATCCAGGATTTGGAGCTAAGACCAGAAACTTGGAAACACCAAAGGGAGCATACCAAAAAACAAATAAAACAATAAACAGTCATGCTGTAGTTAAAGGACAAGGAAAAGGTCAAAATACGAAGAGAGAAAACTTTTAGTCAATAACGTTCCTATCCCAGCCAAACAGCACCAATAAAAGACATGCCTCAACTCACCCCTGCTAGTAAAAGCCGAGTGAGGTTATACAGATGTTCCCCAACACTGTAATGAGCATTACGGCTCACACTCCTCTCCTACCCCCTCCACTTCTCCACCAGGTGGGGATCAGGGAAGACTGAGTGGGAAGCTGGGCCTTTCATCCCTACCTGGTGGTATTGAGCTTCCTACCCTCATGGTGTTGGTGTAGGCCTCATGGAGAACCTAGACTCCCATGCCAGGCTGCACACCCTCTTCCTCTCTGACATAATGTCAGAGGAGACCTGAATAAACAAGATTTAAATAAGACACAGGGCCTTACAATATAACACCAAAATGCCCAGGATACATTCAAAAGTCAGTTTCACACTAAAAGTAATGATACTATCAGCTTGAATGAAAAAAGGCCATTACAGATGCTAACACTGAGATAACACAAGTTATCTGACAAAGATTTTAAAGAGAAATTATGTACTTGGTGCCTGCTCATTCACTACAGATGTGTCTGACTCTTTGTGACCCAATGGACCATAGACCTCTAGGCTCCTCTGTCAGTGGGATTCTCCAGGCAAGACCACTTGAGTGGGTTGCCTTGCACTCCCCCAGGGAATCTTCCCCACTCAGGGATTGAAACCTCATATTCTGTATTGTAGGTAGATTCTTTACTGCTGAGCCACTGGAGAAGCCTATATGTACTTAGTAAGAACATATTACAAAATAAAAAGCATAGACAAATATAAAATGTAAATAGTAAACAAACAGAAAGTTTAGAACAAAAAATAAGATAATAACAGCAACAAAAGCCCCAGTGAATGTGCACAATAACGTAATGTAAAGGGCAGAAGAAGAATCCGTGAATTTGAAGATGTTGTTCAGTTGCAGTGTTGTCCAACTCTTTGCAAACCCATGGACTGAAACACTGCAGGCCTCCCTGTCCTATCTCCCAAAATTTGCCCAAGTTCACATCCATTGCATCAGTGATATCATCCAGCCATCTCATCCTCTGATGCCCTCTTCTCCTTCTGCCCTCAGTCTCTCCCAGCATCAGGGACTTTTCCAATGAGTCATCTGTTTGCATAGCTGACAAAAATCCTGGAGTTTCAGCTTAAGCATCAGTCCTTCTAATGAGTGTTCAGTGTTTATTTCTCTTAAGATTGACTAGTTTGATCTCCTTTCTGTCCAAGGGACTCTAAGGAGTCTTCTCTAGCACTACAGGTCGAAGGCATCAATTCTTCGGTGCTCCGCCTTCTTTACGGTCCCCCTCTCACAACCGTATGTGTCCAGTGTGAAGACCATAGCCTTGACTACATGGACCTTTGCTGGCAGAGTAATGCCTCTGCTTTTCAACACACTGTCTAGGTTTGTCATAGCTTTCCTGCCAAGAAGTGATTGTCTTCTGATTTCATGGCTGTAGTCACCATCTTCAGTGATTTTAGAGCCCTAGAAGAGATCTGTCACTACTTCCACCTTTCCCCCCTCTATTTGCCATGAAGTAATGGGGCCAGATACCATGATCTTAGTTGATTTTAGTATTTAGTTTTAAGCCAGCTTTTTCACTCTCCTCCTTCACCTTCATCAAGAGGATCTTTAGTTCCTCTTCACTTTCTTCCATTAGAGTGGTATCATACACATATCTGAGGTTAGTGAACTTGAAGATAGATCAATATAAATTATTTAATATAAACAAGAGAGAAAAAATAAGTTGAAAAACAAAGTAAACAAGCTCTGAGATTATGTGGGACTATAAGAAAAGATCTGATATTCACATTACTGGATTCTCAGGAACAGAATTGAAAAAGAGTGTGGCTGAAAATTCATTCAGAGAAATAATAGCTGAAAAATTTCCAAATTAAGCAAAAATAACAAACTTATGGATTCAAGAAGCTGAGTGAACCATAAACTATATAAACCTAAAGAGTGTCATGTCAAAACCAATTATAACTTAATTTTTGAAAACTAAAAAAAAAAAAAAAATGAAAAAAGCATAGGAAAAATAATACCTTACATATGTTAGAAAAACAGTTAGAATGCTCTAGACTTCTATGTCCAATTAAATATCCTTCAGGGTAAATCAAAATATTCTCAAGAGAATCAAAACTATGAAAATCTGTCATCAGCACATCTTCCCTAAAAGGATGGGTAAAAGTAGCTCTTGAAGCAGAATGAGGACAATTAAAATTGATAGTAATAGAAACAACAAACCTTAGAACATAAAGAAAGAACAACAGAAAGAAAAAGAAATATGGACAAATACCACACATTTTCCTTCTCCTGATGAATTTCTAAATTGTGCTTGTTGGCTGAAGTAAAACTTATTCCTTTTTTTGATGTGGTTCTCTATGAAAAGGAAATATTTAAGACAATGCTATTGTAAATTGAAAAGGGATTTAAAAGAAGGTAAAGCTTCTTTCTGGTGATAAAACTGTTCTTTATCTTGATTTTGGTGGCTGTTATACAAACACATGCATGTGATAAAATGACATAAAACTATATCATACATTATACCAATCAATTTCCTGATTTTGATATTGTGCTACAGATATGTAAAATGTTACTGTTAGGGAAAAGGGTGAGGATACATGGGATGTTTCTCTACTATTTTTGCCACATCCTGTGAATCTAAAATTATTACCAAAAGACAGTTAAAAAAGACAAGCTGTGAATGTATTTATATATATATATATATACATACACACGTGTGTGTGTGTGTGTGTGTGTGTATATATATATATATATATTTGTCTTTGAAAAATAAATACATTCCATATCCTGTACACAAAGACCTGTTCAGGACAGGTCACTCAATCTGGCTCACATCCAAACTTGGTCCTGATCCAATACTGGATCTTTAAAGGTGAAAGGCTGGATCAAAAGAAAATTCTACAGAACTTCCCTGGTGGTCCAGTGGTTAAGAATCTGCCTGCCAATGTAGGGGATACAGGTTCTATCTCTGGTTTGGGAAGATTCCACGAGCTGCACCCCAACTACTGAGCCCGTGCTCTAAAGTCTACGAGCCACAACTACTAAGCATGATTTCCACAACTACTGAAGCCTCTGCTCCCTATTAATCCATGCACTGCAATAAGAAAAGTTACTGCAATGAGAAGTCTGTGTACAAGTAGAGAGTAGCCTCTGTTCACTGTAAGCAGAGAAAGCCCACACGCAGCAATGAAGACCCAGCACAGCCAAAAATAAAATAAACAAATAAATATTCTTTCTGCCTTACTTCACTCTGTATAATAGGCTCCAGTTTCATCCACCTCATTAGAATTGATTCAAATGTATTCTTTTTAATGGCTGAGTAATACTCCATTGTGTATATGTACCACAGCTTTCTTATCCATTCATCTGCTGATGGACATCTAGGTTGATTCCATATCCTGGCTATTATAAACAGTGCTGTGATGAACATTGGGATACACATGTCTCTTTCCCTTCTGGTTTCCTCAGTGTGTATGCCCAGCAGTGGGATTGCTGGATCATAAGGCAGTTCTATTTCCAGTTTTTTAAGGAATCTCCACACTGTTCTCCATAGTGGCTGTACTAGTTTGCATTCCCACCAACAGTGTAAGAGGGTTCCCTTTTCTCCACACCCTCTCCAGCATTTATTGCTTATAGACTTTTGGATCACAGCCATTCTGACTGGCGTGAAGGAGAGGGTGGAATGATTTGGGAGAATGGCATTGAAATACGTATAATATCATATATGAAACGAGTTGCCAGTCCAGGTTCGATGCATGATACGGGATGCTTGGGGCTGGTGCACTGCAACGACCCAGAGGGATGGTATGGGGAGGGAGGAGGGAGGAGTGTTCAGGATGGGGAACACATGTATACCTGTGGCGGATTCATTTCGATATTTGGCAAAACCAATACAATATTGTAAAGTTTAAAAAGAAAATAAAATTTAAAAAAAAGAAACAAACAAAAAAAACAAATAAATATAAAAAGAAGTTCTACAGACATATCTATTATTAATATAAAGTGAAAGTGACAGTCATTTAGTTGTGTCTGACTCTCTACAACCCTCTGAATTGTAATCTGCCAGACTCCTCTGTCCATAGGATTCTCCAGGTAGGAATACTGGAGTGGGTTGCCATGCCCTCCTCTAGGAAATCTTCCTGACTCAGGGATCAAACCTCAGTCTCCTGAATTGCAGGTGGATTCTTTATCATCTGAGCTACCTGGGAAGCTCATTATTAATCAAGGATTCTTCCTAATAGTTTTTTAATACCTACCATGTGCCATGTACATTAAATATACCATCTTATTTAACTTCACAACAGCACTGCAATGTAGATTTTATTTTGTCTATCTTTTATTCAGAGATAAAGATAAAGCTTCAAATATTTAAATAACATATCCAGGATTATCTATCTAGTTAGTGGTCAAAGGCAATATTTAAACTTAAGCTGTATCAGGCAGCCTATAACCAGGAAAACAAACCATATTATGTATTTCAAATACAAAATAATTTAACATAGGGAATTAGTTATGTAGGTTTTGAAAATGGAAAAGAACAAAAATTGAAATGTGTATTAATGCAGAAATTAGAGATCGTGAGAAGCCACTATTATCTGAAGGGGTGCAGAATACAAGGGTAGAAATGTTAGTACCAGACCCTGGCACACAGGAAAGACTCCCACCTTCGGTGGCCAATGCTCCAGAAGCAGTGCCGCAATAAGAAGAGCTACAGTGAAAGTGGGTGTGAGGGCGTATGAGAGCAAGAGCAGCGACAGGGAGACAGAGACAGGAAGACACAGAAAGGGGATAATGGTTGTCTCCTATCTGCCAGGAGTGCCTCCTATGGGGCACACGCAAAGGGATTCCATCTGGAAAAATACCCTGGGAGACAGTTTGCAGACCTCCAGTGTAGATGGGTGAGGGGATAGAACAAAGGGTTGAAGCAATAACAAAAAAATGGCATAGACCAATTTTTTTTAAAGTTATATTGTTTATAGTGGAATATGCTGCCTGCAAACAAGGGACTATGTACAAATATCTAAAATTTGAAATCTAAAGGCCAAATTCATTTGTTACATTTTCTAAGATTTTTAAAATGATGTAAATATTATATAATTTAATCTTTTTTCTTTCTTTCCACCAGCCTTCCAGAAATGCAAAGATATGCAATTTCACTTTTATATTTAAACAGTTGTGTACTTTTTTTTTAACATTAAGAAATAATTCTAAACTTTGACATAATCCAAAGACAAAAAGTGCTGACTGGCTTCACTTTCTTTCTTTCCTTTTTTTGTTTTTTAAATATTGTATTGATTTTGCCATACATCAATATGAATCTGCCACAGGTGTACACGTGTTCCCCATCCTGAACCCCCCTCCCACCTCCCTCCCCATACCATCCCTTTGGGTTATCCTAGTGCACCAGCCCCAAGCATCCTGTATCCTGCATCGAACCTGGACTGGTGATTAGTTTTTATATGATATTATACATGTTTCAATGCCATTCTCCCAAATCATCCCACCCTCTCCCTCTCCCACAGAGTCCAAAAGACTGTTCTATATATCCGTGTCTCTTTTGCTGTCTCACATACAGGTTTATCTTTACCATCTTTATAAATTCCATATATATGCGTTAGTATACTGTATTGGTGTTTTTCTTTCTGGCTTACTTCACTCTGTATAATCGGCTCCAGTTTCATCCACCTCATTAGAATTGATTCAAATGTATTCTTTTTAATGGCTGAGTAATACTCCATTGTGTATATGTACCACAGCTTTCTTATCCATTCATCTGCTGATGGACATCTAGGTTGCTTCCATGTCCTGGCTATTATAAACAGTGCTGCGATGAACATTGGGGTACACATGTCTCTTTCAATTCTGGTTTCGAAGGTGTGTATGCCCAGCAGTGGGATTACTGGGTCATAAGGTTCAAAGTGCTAATAAAGCCATGGTCTCAGGTATATTTATTTAATGTGCCAGTTAGCATCACTGCCCTCGTGCCCATAGATGATCTGTAAAGTTATTTAGATATGTTAACAGATGCTATTGTTCACTGGAAATACCCTGGGGATGGATGGGTCACTGCAAAACTCACTTGGTAGTATTGGTAGAAGCTGTTATGCCTGCTGATTAGTAAATATTTAAACATCAAGAAAATACACTCCTCTTCTGTGTATTGGTATTCAATGAGAAAGAAAGAATTCTAGTTATTTTCTAGGGGCACAAAGTTCTTTTTAAAAAGCTGACTCTCAGAGATGTCAATGAGGTTTAACCAATGGACTCTTGTCCCCATCCTCTCTCCCCGCCCCCGCCACCCCATATATGTTGTTGTCTTTGGAACCAACATTGAATGAAAGTAAAAGTTTTTTATTTACTGGGTTTCTTCTTTAAAAAGTCAGTGTTGTCAGAATACAGTTTAGATTTTGAGATAATTCTATATGAAAAGAATGAGGTATATTAGAGAAGGATTTTACACTTGGGAAGTGCACGCTAATTATTTATATAAATCACTAAGAAGCAGAAACTAAATGGACAAAAATAAGCTTGCATCTCCAGTGGAATAAAGGAAAGAAAGAGAAGGAGAAGTTTATTTTAGTACCATAACACTTAACAATGTCAGATATATGAGAAGTAATAAATGAAGATAACTTGATAGAAGAAAAAGCTTTTCTCTGACTTTTGTTTTTATTTTTATGTGCTAATTTCTATTGAGGTATAATTAATATGTAACTTTTGTTTCAGCTGAACAAAAGGATGATTCAATATTTGCATATAGTGTGAAATGCCCACCACAATGTCTTGTTAACATCCATCACTATACATAGAATTTTTTTCTTGTGGTGAGCACTTTTAAGATACTTTCTTAAAAACTTTCAAATATGCAAAAAAACTTTGTGGAATATATAATACATTATTATTAACACAGTTGTCATGTTGCACACTACATCCCAGGACTTATTTATTTTATACCTAGAAGTTTGTACCTTTTGAGTCCCTTCACCCATTTCTCTACTCCTCATCCTCCCACCTCTGGCAATCACCAATCTGTTCTCTGCATTAATGAGGTTTTAAAAAAGATTCCATATATAACAATCTTATGGTATTGTCTTTCCTTGTCTGACTAATTTCACTTAGCATAATGCCTTCAGTGTCCAACTGTGTTATCAATGATGGCAAGATTTCATTCTTTTTTATGGTTCAATAGTATTCAAATACATATGTATATATGTAATTGTGCTATAAATGGTTGTGATATATATATATATATTCATCATGTTTTCTTTATCCATTCATTTACTGATAAACAGGTTGTTTCCATTCTGACTTCTGCTTTTAAAACTATGTTGCTTAGATGGTGATGGTGACAATATGTAATGGGAGATTTAATTCTAATTATGTCATTTTAGACTGACTTTGATCTTGTAAATATGACTAATATGAGAACTTGAGCAACATTTCACCAGCAACTTGAGAGTAGGTGAGTGATTTCCATAGTACCAATTAGTAAGTCATAAAATAATTGTAATGACTTAGTAGACCTGGTACATCATTTTGGAAAATGTAATTGCATAAAATATGATAGAACAAGACAGGATGGGATAGGATAACACAGGATGGAATGGAGAAAAAATATAGAATCCAAATGGATCAGGAGGAGAATAATATTTGGTGAAATGCTTACTTTGGTTGTATATATATGTATACATATATATATATATATATATATATATATATATCTGTGTATGTTCTGGGACATGATGTTAAATGAGCTGCTCACCATAAATTGTGGTCAAAAATATTTTAATCTGGAAAATACAATGAAAGAGCTCTAACTGAAATAATTGTATAATTCCTTGTTATTTATACCAGTCAAACCACTCTGGCTAATTTTCTTCCTCTGTTAGATGAAGGTAAAAGGAGGGTGAACTTGATGTCTTAAAATGCTAATTCTTCATAAAAATATCAATTTTGACTTGAGCAATTCTTTCTGTCCTAATTTTACTATAGATAAAAGTAAGAATTTGAACCTGTTTCAACATGTTTCATCACCTGTAGGATTACTGTTACTCCAAATAACATAGGTCCAAATCACAAACCCATAGATCTGAAACTCCTTTTATGTGGTGGTTAATTTTTAGACCGTCTTTATATCTAATTGTACAATGCATTCATTACTGGATATTTAGGATGTGGTAGGAATGGAAAGAGCAGTTGTGATTGTTCTAGAAAGTAGAAGACTGAATAATACTGATGTAGTCTGTGAGTTGTCATGTTTTGCCAACTTGACTGGTAAGCAGACTTGAAGACTGCCCCACAATACTTCCCACTTCCTAGTGTTCACAGCCTTATTAATCCTGTCTCCTTTAGAAATGATTCTTACTAATAGACTATAGCAACGTTGAGGGATACTACATCATATTACAAAGATTGTGACTTCTGTATTGTTGGGAGATTCTCAGTATTGCTTTCTCAGCTTGCACAATTTGATGAAGAAAGTTGCCATGTGGAAGAGGTCAACATGAGATGGCCTCCAGACAACAGCCAGCAGGGGACTGAGGCCCTCATCTCTCCAGGAACCATTCTACGGGAACTAAATGTTGCCAAAAACTAAACATTCAGAAGCATATTCTTCTCTAGTTGAACCTTCAGATGAGACCTCCCACTCTTGCCAGTAACTTGATTATGGCTTTTGGAGAGATTCTTAAGGAGAGGACCCATTTATGCCATATCTAAATTCTTGAGCTGTAGAAATTGCTAATTTTAGGGTTAATGTGTAATACAAAGCCATGATAGTTAATGAATTGGCATATACTGTGGTTCTCAAACATGAGTCATTTGGCACTGGCTGGAAATACTTTTGGTTTTCATGACTTTAGGGGTGCTACTTGAATCTAGGTAGTAGAAGCTGAAGATGCTGGTAAATACAGGAGAGTCCCCTAACAACAGAGAAGTTTCTGCCCCCAAATGTAATAGTGCTGAAGTTGAGAAATCTTGATCTAAAGCAGATTACAGTAACTTTAGATCATTGATTTTAGATCTCATTTTCCACCTATTTCTAATATCTACTACTTGAAGCGAAATTGCTTTTAAATACATTTCTGGGAATCTTGTAAAATCATTGGAATTTCATTCATTTCTGAAACATTACAACATTTTTCCTTAGGAATGTCACAACAAAGAAAGTATGAAGCATGTCTCCATTAAAATACTTTATTAATCCTAGAGCTATGTCCATTCTGAAATACATAGGCAAGCTAGAAGCTGATAATAAAGCATCTAAATGAGGCAAAGAAATTTTACATCATATTAATCTCACTATGGTAATACCTGAACAGCCAAATTTATCTTTCTCTATATTTGGTAAGTTTGCTCCCCCTCAGGCTAAGGCTCATTATGCCATGTTATATCTTACACTGAAATGGTTGACGTACAATGAAAGGAGATCCTAAAATCCTGGTGGGCGTGCCTGCAACTTTTCACACTTGAACTAAAGTGCTTCCTGAATAAATCTGTGAAGTTGTCACAGAGAGAGGCATACTTTTTCCCACAAACGGAACTGTAAGCAACCAGTGCACACTGTGAATAGCAGTGTGTTTCATTTATGACCTGTCCTGTCAGAGAAATAGCATAATTTGTATTGCACACAGTTGACATATTTCCAGGATATAAAGACAACCTGAATAGTAATATAATAAGTACTGATATAACTGTGTTTCTGCCTTATTCAGAGCAATAATATAATTACCATTTTTTTAAAGGAAACAAGACTGACAACTGATAGTCCACTGAAGAAATAGCTCCTCATACTAAAGCCAAGAATTGTATTGCTAAAAGTTGCCTTAAGCACACTGTACCATGTAGCCATGCTCCATCACCGTCAAATAAGCTATAGAACCCTTTAGTCTTGAATGCATATATAACACTTCACTTTTGCCAGCATAGATCAGGAGATACTGGTTAAGGACACAGCTGTCAAGGTCTACCCTTCAATCATATTCCTGTCCTAAATGTATTATCTAGGCTAAAGAGAGCTAACTGAAAGGCTGGTTCAAGCCCATATTGTGGTTTTGACCATGATCATGAGAAATTATGATTGATCAGCACAGATTTGAAAAGAGGTTAAAATGTACAACATGTGAAATGAAAGATATAGGCTCAGTATCCCTTCTGTTCACTATTCAAAAACCTCTAATGGCTCCTTATCCTCTACAAAAAGAGTTTAGACTCTGTCTGACATTTAATGATTTCCTTCCAACTACTTTTTAAAAAATTTGTTTCTAGTACTTCCCATCTTGAAGTTTTTACTTCTGTTAAATTCAATCAGACTCCTTTCTCCTTCTTATGTCTGTGTCACAGCTTATGGGGTTCCTTAAATCTTAACTAACATTTTCTCTTCCTGCACAAATTGTAACCATCCTCAAAAGTGTAGGTAATGTATTACTCCTTCAATGATGTCTTTTTAGATCTACAGGAAGAAGATAGTTCTTTCCTTCCTCTAATACCATAAAATGCAATTTATATGTATGTTTCAGTTCTTATTTTGCATTTAATTGCATTTCTGAATTACCTTTGTATTTCTCCAATGTACAATGTCTGCATATTAAATACATATGTAATAGCCTGACCTAGATCCTAGTGAAATCTAAAGTACTTAAATTTGCAAATTCACATTTTTATTGTCTAATTATTAAAACTATATTTCTTGTATGACTAGTTTGACTTGACTATTCCTGAGTATATCTTTCACTTTACAGGAAAATAATACAAAACTGACAGACAGTAGTATTTACATGGTAATTTATTCATTAAGTGATTTATAGAAAGTCCCTCAATATCTTGTATCAAATTTTAGTCTGGCACTACTACCAAATAAACATACTGATATTCCTTATTTCTTTCCTTGGTAAAGGAAGATGATCTAATTCATCTCAAAGATAATGTTTGAAATTCTAAACTTACACTGGAATGAAGGTTTCCTTTCTAGGACAGGAAAGGCAATGTGGTTAGTGCGCAATGGCTATAATGTGAGGAAAATACAATTGCATTTAATTAAGCAGGTTTAGTGACTAAAATGTTAATACAGTTCTAGCTTATAAGCCTTAATGTGTGCTTTGTGTGATGAATTCATAGTACATCCCAAGACTTATTTGGCTTGACTTTGCTGCCTGTAACAGAAGGAAACTGAATGACTTAGAGAAAGGAATAAATAGCTCTCCTTATTGTATACTCTGTTTATTTATGGTGTATTTGGGTTATAATAAAAGTTAGGCAAATTAGTATCTATCCTGAAGAATAAGATGTGAGAAGCTAACAATGAAGATAAAAGGAAGAGAATATAAACACAGATCAGATAATTATGCTTTCTCATTAACTCTTACTGCAATCTTTTAAATGAAATGAAATATCTTTCCATGTTTAGAAGACTGAATGTATTCCAATAGTAGAATTTACCTGCTAATAAAATAAAAATATTCTGCTTTATAGATTGAAATTTAATTCTGTTGTCTTGCCATCACATCCTAATGGGACCAGACCACTAATATTTGCTAAAGGCATCAAAGTTACCTTCTAAGAATAAGGACAAAGTCATAAAACTTTATAAACTGCATGCCAAAGACTTTGTGTGTACTTGTTTTGTGAATTTGTCTTTTACAGTGAGGAGTTTATATGTGTGATTCTTAAGAGGTAATTTCACTATAAGTTTCCTTTTGTCTTTAAGATAGAAATCTAATAAGAACAATTTTCTTTTTTCCTTTTGGAGAATAACAGTTTTTTAAATTCACAGCCCTTCACTGGATGAGTAGCTCCAATTCCAATTGAAATAAAATACATTATATTACTATTTTATTTTGGGGAGATTTAGATATGTGGTTCAGAGAAGGCGATGGCACCCCACTCCAGTACTCTTGCATGGAAAATCCCATGGATGGAGGAGCCTGGTAGGCTGCAGTCCATGGGGTTGCATAGAGTTGGACACGACTAAGCGACTTCACTTTCACTTTTCACTTTCATGCATTGCAGAAGGAAATGGCAACCCACTCCAGTGTTCTTGCGTGGAGAATCCCAGGGACAGGGGAGCCTGGTGGGCTGCCATCTATGGGGTCGCACAGAGTCAGACACGACTGAAGCGACTTAGCAGCAGCAGCAGCAGCAGATATGTGCTTGATAGGTAAAGGGACAGAGAAGAAGCAGAGAGGTATTTTTTTTTTAGCTGTTTCACATAATATTATATGTAGTAAATACATATTGGAGAAGGCAATGGCACTCCACTCCAGTACTCTTGCCTGGAAAATCCCATGGACGGAGGAGCCTGGTGGGCTGCAGTCTATGGGGTCACTATGAGTCGGACACGACTGAGCGACTTCACTACCTCTTTTCACTTTCATGCACTGGAGAAGGAAATGGCAACCCACTCCAGTGTTCTTGCCTGGAGAATCTCAGGGACAGGGGAGCCTGGTGGGCTGCCGTCTATGGGGTCACACAGAGTCGGACACGACTGAAGTGACTTAGCAGTAGCAGCAGTAAATACATATAATGCTTAAAAAGGAGATTTGTTTCTTGGGAAGCAGTTAGATAACAATGATGCTGGGAAAGAAGCCTGGAAGAAAGGAGCTCATATAAAGTGCAGCACTTTTCAAACTTATTCTCATACCACCTGCACTACAACGAACAGGAATGTTTAATAAATATTTAAATCCCTGGCCCACTCAAAATACGCTGGGTCAAAATATTTCAGGGTTGGACAAAAGGATCTGGACAGACATCTTGGTGTTTCTGAAGCACATTAAAAATTTAGAACTATTGCCAGTGAGAGCACATGTTAGTTTTTTTATAATAATAACTGTTTTAAAAAGCAACAGGACACTCATTTTTAGTACTTTCTCCATCTCTTCTTACCTTTTTAATTTAGCAATTCTATTTCATGGTTCTCTGCAGATTGTCTGCAATTCATATAGCCTACCAGGTGGAAGATAGTACATCATAAAGCTCATATGTTTATATCTTTGTTCAAACAGGCAGTCAAGTACTTCCCTGGTGATGCAGTGGTAAAGAATCAGCCTGCCAATGCAGGAGACATGGGTTCGATCCTTGATCTGGCAGGATCCCACATTTTGCAGAGCAACTAAGCCCTTACACCACAACTATTGAATCTGGGCTCCAGAGCCTGGGAGACACAACTACTAAGCCCATGTGCTTCAGTTACTACAGCCCTTGCATCCTAGAGCCCATGCTCAGCAACAAGAAAAGGCATTGCAATAAGTCCATGCATTGTAACAAAGATGCATGCCACAAGTAGATAAAAGCTGACACAGCAACAAAGGCCATAGCCATAAATAAAGAAATAAAATTATTAAAAAAAAAAAAGAAGAAGGCAGCCAAGTTGGAGATTATATTCACTTGGCCTCAATTCCAAACTTCTAGGGAAGGGATTTTCTTTGGTTCAGCTTGAATTAAGTATCCACCTCTGTCCAATAAGGTATGGGAGGCAAGAGGGCCAAGAAATAAAACATGGTTACATGGTCCCTACCCAATTACCTATGAATTAATGTACAAAAATACTAAGCATAGGGAATTCCCTTGTGGTCTGGGCCTGAGTTCAGTCCCTGATGGGGAACTGAGATCCTTCAAGCTGTGCTGCTGCTGCTGCTGCTAAGTCGCTTCAGTCATGTCCGACTTTGTGCGACTCCATGAGCCCACCAGGCTCCTCTATCCATAGGATTTCCCAGGGAAGAATACTGGAGTGCAGCCTGGTGTATATATGTATGTCACTAAGTCATGTCTGACTCTTTGCAACCCCATGGACTATAGCCCACCAGGCTCTTTCTGTCCATGGAATTTCCCAGACAAGAATACTTGAGTGGGTTGCCATTTCCTTCTCCAATGGATCTTCCTGACCCAGAGACTGAACCCACATCTCCTGCATTGGCAAGTGGATTCTTTACCGCTGAGCCATGAGGCAAGCCTTCATATGTGTATGTGTATATATATATATATATATATATATATATATATATACACACACACACACACACATATACATACAGAGAGAGAACATATACTGTTTGACAAAGACTGGGCACTGCAACCAAAATAAAATAGAAATGAGAGAAATCTCAGAAGACAAAGAAATCATTGTATTCTGGGCAGATAAAACTCATCCCTTAAACGTAACAAAAGGGTGGTAAGATTCTAAGTGCTCAACACCAGGTTAAAGTATAAGATACATCTATGAAACAGTAATCAGGGGATGTAGCTCAGTGGTACATCACTCCAGTACTCTTGCCTGGAGAATCCCATGGATGGAGGAGCCTGGTAGGCTACAGTCCATGGGGTTGCTAAGAGTCGGACACGACTGAGGGACTTCCCTTTCACTTTTCACTTTCATGCATTGGAGAAGGAAATGGCAACCCACTCCAGTGTTCTTGCCTGAAGAATCCCAGGGACAGAGGACCCTGTTGGGCTGCCGTCTATGGGGTCGCACAGAGTTGGACATGATTGACGCGACTTAGCAGTAGGAGCAGCAGCTCAGTGGTACAGTGCATGCTTTGTATGTATGAGGCCCTGGGTTTGATCCCTGGCATCTCCATGTGATTCTGTTCAGATGGTAAAGAATCTGCTTGCAATGCAGGAAACTCGGATGTCCTAATTTATATTTACTTTAAACAACTGTGGGTAGCTCAAACAGTAAAGAATCTGCCTGCAATGTGGGAGACCTGGGTTGATCCCTGGGTTGGGAAGATCCCCTGAAGAAGGGTGTGGCAACCCACTTCAGTATTCTTGCCTGGAGAATTCCATGGACAGAGGAGGCTGGTGGGCTACAGCCGATGGGGTTGCAGAATCAGACACTACTGAGCAAATAACACACACACACACACACACACACACACACAAACTGATTCTTAGGAGAATATATAGAATGAAGAAAAACTGTTAAATGTAAAGTTTAAAAATAAAATAAAATTAATTTAAAAAAAAGAATATTTTATGCTAAAATATACACAAATTATTAAATATCTATAAAATGACCTTATTTAAAAGTAAATGCAAAAAGACATAGGGAGATATACTAAAATAGCATAGTGAATGTCACTGGATTTCTTCTTTTTTCCTTCAAACATTTCTGATTTTACAAATTTCTACAGATTACTATTAAATTAGAAGATGATAAAAAGGAAGAAATAACATTTATTCTGCAGCTTGCTGCTTATCTACCTTTAAGTCTGTCAACAAAGAAGCTGCTTTCTCTCTGTTTTTGGAGCCATGGACTGACTTGCTGAACACACCTCTTTTTGAAGCCAACCGTGGACAGACAACACAATTTGCATTCACTGCAAAGCCTAGACTAACCATTAGGCTGTCATAGAAGAAATATTCCTCAGGATTCGATCCTTGAGACGTGGTAAACCCACACGTGTCTTCTTCAATTGACATGGTATTTGGGTTGACATCAATATGAAAAATACCTGTATTCAACTGAGGACACACAAATGTCAACTAGATTATAGTGATGATTTACTTTTTTTTCTTTGCCATTTTTCATCTGTATATACTTTTTATTTGGAGAAAATTTCAATATAGGCAGGAGGTATTATCCCACCTTCCACTATAAAAGTAAAGTGAAGTAAATATTTTTTCTCCCAGTCTAGAGACTGCTATAAAGTGGACTTGAGGCCCAAGTATAGACACTTAGGTATTCTTATCCAGAATTTTGATTTCTGTGATCATAATACAAAGATGCAAGAAACAATCAGGAATTTCCAGCTGTTGAATTGGCTGTTTCTAGATTTGAGTGGCATTTGGAGAGTGGCATTCTGATGGGGTCAGTGACAAGCTGTGTCACCCATCCTGTTAAGGTGGCCACACCTTAGTTTTGCCTCCTTTCTGTGATCTCCCTTGTTAACGAGTCTTTCTAAGGGTTTCATAAGGTTGCAGAGATGGTTAATTTTACATGACAACTCAAAAGGTCATGGGGTGCCCAGATTAAACCTTATTTCTGGGGGTATCTGTGTTTCTAGATGAGATTACATTTGAAGGAATAAACTTAGCAAAACAGATTTTTCTTCCCATTGTGGGTGGCATCATCCAATCCATTGAGGACATGAACAGAATAAAAGGCAGAGGAATTTTTCCAGTCTCATTGAAATGTTTTAGGCTTTAATTTTTAAAATGCTAAAATAAATATATATGAGAAATAAAGATAGAAAGGAAATAGAAGGAAGGGAGGGAAGGAGAGATTGAAATAGGAAGGAAAAGAATAATATTCAGAAACCGAAGCTCTGAGATTAAGCTGAAACATTTCTCTGTGTTGTATAATTTTAGGCAAATTACTGGAGCTCTCTAAGCCTTAGTTTTAACTCACTTGAAAGAAGTAAATCAGAAAGAGAAAAACAAATATCTTATATTAACACATATATATGGAATTTAGAAATTTGGTACTGATGAGCCTATTTGCAGGCAACAAAGGAGATGCACACATAAAGAAGAGACATGTGGACACTGTCAGGGAAGGAGAGGATGGGCAGGAATGAGAGCAGCATTGAAACATATGCATCACCATGTGTAAAATAGCCAGTAGGAATTTGCTGTATGATGCAGGGAGCTCAAAACCAGTCCTTTGTGATGACCTAGATGGGTGGAATGGAGAAATGGGAGGCTCAAGGGGGACATATGTATACTTATGGCTGATTCATGTTGATGTATGGAAGAAATCTACACAATATTGTAAAGCAATCATCCTCCAATTAAAAAGAAAAAAAGGGGAAAAAAAGAAAAGAAGTAATAATGTTCTTTTTAATCTGTTGGAAGAATTAGAAAAGTTATGTAAAATAGATAATAAAAATAAAAGTTTTACACATGGTAAGGCCTTAATAGATATTAGTTATTTCTCCTTTCATCAACATTCCGAGTGGGTCTGATCTTTCTAGTTATGTCTCTCTGTCATATGTATCAGGAAGGATGGACTCTAAAATTAGTTCAAGAACTTGTTATCTTGACTCACAGAAACATCTTGGTAACTGAACTTTATTTTAATGTTATAACAATAAAGTCAAGAAGATACTGGCTCAAGCTGTGAAAGTTCTGGGAGACTGAGAGTGAAGATGAGAAGTTTGTTTAGCAATATCTGTTCTGTGTATAAGCCCTTACCCATCACATGGTGCATTGCATTATAGATTTGATGCGCTTGGCCCAGGCTCTGGGCTCTCCAGCATCAATCTAGGCAAGACTGCATGCTGAACTCTTGCATATATATTGGGCCTGAAGAGGGCAGTTGAGCTTCCAAGTCCTGATATTTATTCTTTCAACTTAATTATCCACAAATGTTGGTCTATAGTGCAGTCCCCATCTAAATGTTTTTAGATTAAAATGCTTTTTACCTTCATATGTCATTGCAGAAAGCTAATGAGCTATACTATATATCCTATTCAGTGCTGGAAGGAACACTGCTTAAGAATGCTCAAGAATATAAGAGGATATTGTGATAGTCATAAAATGCAGCCAGCAGCTCTACTATTTTGTCAATCAGCTGTCACAGAATATCTAAAGATATCATTTTTCCTTTGGAGACACTGATTGATTCAGAGAAGTGATGTAATCTACAGAGATGTTGAGATGTTAGTCAGAGTTTTAAAATAGAAGATCCTACTCTTCTAGAAAAACCATAGCCCTTGTGGTAGCCATGTGGCTCCTAAGAGGAGATTGTAATTAAGACAAAATAGGGAAAAGGAGAGACCATAAATAGCAACATCCATTAGCCCTTCATATGCTATGCTACATTGCTTCAGTCCTGTCTGACTCTGAGATCCTATGGACTGTAGCTCACCAGGCTCCTCTGTCCATGGGATTCTCTGGGCAAGAATACTGGAGTGGTTGCAATGCCTTTCCTGGGGATTTTTCTGACCCAGAGATGAAACCCATGTCTCCTGGATTGCTAGGTGGGTTCTTTACTACTAGTACTGCCTTTGAAGCCCCTATTAAAAGGAGTGGTAATCACTCCATTCTCCAGGGGATCTTCCCAACCCAGGGATGGAATCCAGGTCTCCTGCATTTCAGGTGGATTCTCTTCCATTTGAGCCACCAGGGAAGCCCATTAGGTCATCATATCAAGCTACAATTGGCCAGAACTTTTCCTGGACTTTTTAGTTGTGTAAGATAATGTGTGGGTGTGTGGGTGTGTGTGTGTGTGTGTGTTAGTCCCTCAGTTGTGTCCTACTCTTTGTGACCCTACGGACCATAGCCCACCAGGCTCCTCTGACCATGGGATTCTCCAGGCAAGAATACTGGAGTGGGTTGTCATTCCCTTCTCCAGGGGATCTTCCTGACCCAGGGATCAAACCTGGGTCTCCTGCATTGCAAATGGATTCTTTATCATCTGAGCCACCAGAGAAGTGCAAATGTAAGACCATAAATTACCTCTTTTCCTTTAGACATTTTTAATAAAGTTTTTTTTTTTTTTTTTTGTAGCTTGGAAATGAAAATGGGATGAAATTTTTCTTTATGGAATTTGGTAGCCAAAAGAATTACCTGATTAGCTGTAAGTAAGAAAGAGTGTGTGACGGGGCTTATGAATTCTTCCCAGCAGTACTTAATCATGTCCTGATTGATACCCACATTCTCAATTAGGATTTAAGTGTGTTCTCTCTTAATTCAGTCTATCCTTTGATTCTTCTGTAGGGTTATATCTTGCTTCCTATAATCCCCAATCCCTAGAGAGTCACGGTTTGTTGATTGTAGACAGATATTTTATTTACAAATCAATAGTCTCTATGTGATTTCCTAGTGTTATGTGCTGCTCAACATACTGAAAGCTTTGGTATCTCTAAGTACCTGAAGTTTTCTGAACTTCGATTATTCTAGACTATTTTTCTTTGGAGCATATGCTGATTATCTCCCAACTAACAGACTGACTGAGGAAATTCTGGGCATGGCTAGATTGTAAGACTGAAGTGTATGAATACAGGGACAAACAGATCCTCAACTGAAGATGGTAGGGTCTTAGAGCAAGCTATAGAGGAGGGCAAAACTAGTACCCTGAAATACACATATAAAGAAACTAAGGGTTAAATAACCATGGAAAGAGTTGAATCTAAAAGGAACTGGAAATAGAACTGCCTTATGATCCAGCAATCCCACTGCTGGGCATACACACTGAGGAAACCAGAAGGGAAAGAGACACGTGTACCCCAATGTTCATCGCAGCACTGTTTATAATAGCCAGGACATGGAAGCAAGCTAGATGTCTATCAGCAGATGAATGGATAAGAAAGCTGTGGTACATATACACAATGGAGTATTACTCAGCCATTAAAAAGAATACATTTGAATCAGTTCTAATGAGGTGGATGAAACTGGAGCCTATTATACAGAGTGAAGTAAGCCAGGAGGAAAAACAGAAATACAGTATACTAACGCATATATATGGAATTTAGAAAGATGGTAACAATAACCTGGTGTACGAGACAGCAAAAGAGACACTGATGTATAGAACAGTCTTATGGACTCTGTGGGAGAGGGAGAGGGTGGGAAGATTTGGGAGAGTGACATTGAAACATGTAGAATATCATGTAAGAAACGAGTTGCCAGTCCAGGTTCGATGCGCGATACTGGATGCTTGGGGCTGGTGCACCGGGACGACACAGAGGGATGGTGTGGGGAGGGAGGAGGGAGGAGGGTTCAGGATGGGGAACACATGTATGCCTGTGGCGGATTCATTTTGATATTTGGCAAAACTAATACAATTATGTAAAGTTTAAAAATAAAATAAAATTAAAATAAATAAATAAATTAATTAAAAAAATAAAAAATAAAAATAAAAGGAAGAGCCACAAAACAAAAATGTTTCATTACAAAGGTTAATGGAACATCTATAGGAATAAAAGGATTCAAGCAAATTTAAATATGAGTATAGGGCAAAATTGGAGAAGGAAATGGCAACCCACTCCAGTGTTCTTGCCTGGAGAATCCCAGGGACAGGGGAGCCTGGTGGGCTGCTGTCCGTGGGGTCGCACAGAGTCGGACATGACTGAAACGACTTAGCAGCAGCAGCAGCAGCAGCATAGGGCAAAATTATGAAAATAAAAGAAGTAAACTCCCTCTGCTAATTCTAATAACTCTTGTTCAGCTTTATCCATGTGTAGAAATTTGATCTGCTTCACACAGGAACAGTTGAATAGAAAGAGATGAATCTGACAAAGTATGCAGGACTCCGGGTAAAGGGTGAGGCTTCCATGCCCTCTTTAGCAGCTCTGAATCTCAGTGTATTCACCAACCCAGAAGACTCTCAAAACCATTTCATTCAGGTTTTAGTCAAGGTTTCATTACAACAGGCATGACTGATTAGATCATAGACCCCAGACAACTGAGCTTGATCTCCAGCTCCATTCCCAGGAGGCTGGGGGATCAGGGAGAACTACCCTCTAATCAACGGTTGGTTCTAGTCTTCCAGAAGCTATTGAGGGGTTTACACTGAGTCAACTAATTAGCATAATGTCAGGCAGGATGCAAAGAGGCTCCTTATGAAAAACAAAAGACACCCATCACTCAGGAAATGCCAAGGGTTTTAGGAACTCTATGCCAAGAACCAGGAACAGAGTCAAATATATCTCATACTATACAACAGAATTTCTCCCTGAAATTCCAGAGGTTACATGTAGACCAATCAGAACATCCATCTCATCCTCATAAAATCTTGTTTTCTATGCTTGGATCTTCATTATTTTCTGAATAGATTAAAACAGTGTCTGAAAATATTTAGAAATGCACGAGCTGATCAGTAATTTTCAATGGCAAAAAAGTTTATTTATATAGATTTTACAAACTTGAAATATAAAATTCTTCATGACCTTTATGTGCTTTTCTTTTTCTTTTTTTTCCCCCTAATCAACCATTATGCTCTGAAAGGGTATAAATGAAGCTAAAGGTCTTACCAGTTATTTCATGATTGGCTGCAGTTATTCATGATTTTCCTATTTGTATAGCATTTGCCTGTTACTGTTTCACTTCTTTAGTTTGCATTCCCAAGTTACTACTATATTGCATATCTTCAATTCTAAAGCTGATTGTATTGTTCAAGATATGTTAGATGATAATAAATAACCACAAAATTCAGTGACTTAATAGAACCCAATGTTGTTCTTATTTTTGCTTCATATCTAAAAGACCAGCAGGGTGCTCTTCTCACTATAGTCACCAGGACCAAAGGCCTTCAGAGACTTCATGCTGACACCTGTTTCTTAGATTACCATGGCAGAAGAACAAGATCCTGGCAGTCCATGCACTGTCTCTAAAAGGTCTGCCCAGAATGGACATGTCTCATTTGCTCACATGTTATTAACTAAACCCCCATGAATTTTTCTCAACTTAACTGCAGGTACCATGAGCCTATCAGATTTGGGTAGGAAATATAAAGGGGCTTCCCTGGTGGCTTAGCTGGTAAAGAATCTGCTTACAATGTGGGAGACTGGGGTTCGATCCTTGGGTTGGGAAGATCCTGTGGAGAAGGGAATGGCTACCCACTCCAGTATTCTCGCCTGGGGAATTCCTTGGGATCGAAAAGAGTCGGACATTACTGAGTGACTTTCACTTCACTAAATCCGTAATTATTTTCCTGGAGAGACTTTGACTAATTGAAAGGTTTTTTTTTTTTTTTTTCCTGTGTTGCCATATACCGTTCAGAGGTTTTAACAATGAGTTTAATGGCCAAGCCCTTGATTTGATGTTCACCACAAGTTTGAATTTTAATTGGCCCTTTTACTACAAATAATTTCTCCATTTTATTGTTTTTATAGTTTGAATTTGAAAGGCAGTTCTGCTTCTAAACAAACAAGTCCTTGAATTTGTGGATTATTTCTATTTCTTTTAAATCTGTTTTCTTGAACTCCTCTTTTTCATCTGATTCCTTGAAAATACAGTCAATAACAACTATAAACCATTATTATTCTATTTTCTAACTATTAGATCAATTCCAGCACTAAAAGTTCATGTGGTCAATGAGCTGCCTTCCAAGCAAAGTGGAAACGTTACTAAGTGCTTTAACCCTGCGTAACATGGAGCATCATTTCAGGTCCTTGTATTGGTTATCTCCCTACTTATTACCTAGTCTTTGTATTAATTCCACATGTTTTAATCTTAATGTCATAGAAACATCCATTATCAATTTCTGTATAAATCAGAATAGGATATTTTCATTTGCCCCTTTGCAGTCCAAGGGGTCACAAAGAGTCAGACACAACTTAGCAACTGAATAACAACAGCAATCACCTGATCACCTATACAATTCTCTTCACTACTTTGAGACTTGCTATGGGGGGAGACAAGAGATAGGGATTGAGGGGTGTGACATGCACAGAATTCAGTTGGCTTGATGTTATTATCCGTGTCAATAGATTCTTTCATCTTCCAGATTCCCAGAGAAATCAATACAAATCAATGGAAGGAGATTGGGAGGGTAAAAGGAAAGTAGGTTACTTACTCTCCTGGATTTTTCCCCTTCAGGTTACTACAGGTTGACCAAATTCTTCTATTGAAGAATAGGCCAATCTATTGTAGGCCCTTTCCATACAACTGTACTATGTAGGTTCTAGAAATTAACACTTCTCCTTGCCCCTTCAGATACAGTTGTCATAACATCTATCCAATGTCACGAGGCCTAGGATACATCATTCCTGGTTAGTTTACCTAACATCTAGTGACTACAACTTTGTAAATGCTTCAATCATCTAGTTTAAAGGGGCTTCCTTTTAGGACTCTGATTGATTGCGTTATGTTTCAAGAGTAGAATATCCCTGAATCTTTGCAGCTTAGCATAAAAAAAGTTCTTTTCTTTCCTAGGCTACCTATCCCATGTGTGTACGTAGGGAGATCTGTTCCTTCCAGTCACTGAACATTACAGGCTTCAGCTTGGCTTCTGCTTCTGTGACCAGTGGGGCATGGGAAGAGTATATGCTACTCATGTTAAGGGCATTTCTGCTTCTGCCTGGATGTCACATCTGTCACTTTTACTTACATTCTAACCTCAATAGTTCAAAATTTACCACCCTATAATATGCAACCAAAATGAGGAGAACTGGAGAATTCAATGAGTACAAATCTTTCAAAAGTGGTTTTTGAAGCATATCGTTATGATGAAATTGAAGCAAGAATTAAAACTCATGTTTAACTTCATACATATACACAGCAAGAATGGCGACAGTGCATATACAGACTGAGTCTGTTTGTCCTCAAGCAAATAAATCTGCTAGTTTAATGATGCCTCACAATTGGTCCAAAAGAAGAGTGTAAACTCACAGACAAGTAAATAATGGAGATTGAACTGTACTCAGGCCAGTTTATGAGCCATCCAGTTCTCTCAGCTCTGCTCTAACCCTGGGCATGGGTGTTGGCCATTTTCCCAGCTTCCTATGCAGAGCATCTCCAGTGATGGCTTTCACTTTTCCTAAAGGCTCAAAGCCAAGCCTTATTCACTACTGCATTTGCCTCATTTTCAAAATATCCTATCATCCCAAGAATGAGAGTGGAGCTTCAGCAAGAGTTCTATTGTGCCCTCATGGTATGAGATGCTGCTGCTCTGGCTCTTCAGCATGGCCTAAAAGAACTCAAGGAACAGCCAGATTCCCCAGCAGCTATCCAAAGGGATCAGTTAGTCAAATTCAGAGGACTGGGAGAGGAAATCACACATGAAATGATCTTTGATCAAATAAAGACAAAGAGTAGTGTACTGAGAGATTGCTTTCCCTTCCTCTCCTATCAGTTTTAAGATGGTGGTATCATAGAGACTCTCTGCAGATATTCCATGTAACTAAGCAGCTGACTGCATTTCCTGGGAAGCTGGGAGAGTTCAGTAACATGCAACTTTAAACTCACTTGCCTTTCTTCACTGACTCACTTTCCTTAATACTCTTGTTTCCCTCTGAATGTACTGCCTCTCTCAATATAGTGTTTACACATAAGGTTTGCCTTAGGAAATATTTGCTAAAGAATCTAGTCTTAGAAAACTCATACCAAGGATGGTCATAAAGAGAAAACCTTCAGGAGGAAATTTGGTGTTGAATTTCCCACTTGTCTGAAAGCAATAAAGACTCCTTCACTTGGGGTGCATTTTACCAGTGATGCACTAACAGTACCAGTATTTAACATTTTAGCAGTAAATAATCGAATTTAGATATTTTTGTGGTTTTCGGCTCATTATTATAACTTCAGTTTTTCATTGACCTATTATCACACTTTGCCCTCTAAGAATTTCTTTTCTTTTTCTTTGCCACTTATGAAAATTCTTCATCAGATTGTTGCTCTTGTTTTTAAGTAACAGACATATACTCTTTATTAAAAACTATAAAAAGTATTGAAATGTTGCTATATTTATAGATAAGTCACTTTTAATCACATTTCCAGAGAGAATGTCAGTTGTTAACAGATTCATTCCAAAGAAAATTTACGGAATTTTATTTTGAATTATCATTGCCCTTATGTTGGTTTTGCAGCTGCCATTTGAATTTTCTGACCCAAATCTGGCTGTTTTACTTCATCTGGACTGACAGATAAATATATTGATCCAGGTTTTGGTAACAGAATTCTTCTCATGCCAAACTCTGAATCAGGTCAAACTCACTTGTAAATCAAAGAAAAAGGAAGAATGTTCTAGATAGCAACAGAAGCTAGTAGACAGTCTGACTTAAAAGGGCTCAAACAGGTAGGAGTTACTTATCTCACTCAAGTCTGACATTAGGCAGTTACTGCTGTTGGTTTACCTACCCAAGCCCGTTAAGCGTCCCTGCTGGGTCATTCTTAGATGTTGGCTTGGGTCCACATGTTTATTACCTTTCTAGGGTTGCCATAACAGATGACCACAGACTTGGCAGATTAAAACAGAAATTGATTTTCTCATTATCAAGTTGTTGGCAGAGTTAGTTTCATTCTGAGGCCTTTCTCTTGGTTTATTTATGGTCCTCCTTCTCCATGTGTCTTCATGTGGTCTTTCCTCTGTGCATGAGTATATGTTCCAAGTTCCTCTTCTTATAAGGACTCCAGTCATAATGGATTGGGGTCCATCCCAATGACTTTAACCACCTCTGTGAAAATTCTGTCTCCATATATAGTCATTCTTATGAACTGGAGGTTAGGGCATCAACATAAAAATTTTGGTGGAGGGGCACTGTTTCAGCCCACATGACTATGGTTATCACCTTGTGATCTTAAGATGAATGCCATGACTCTCATATTTACTATAAAAATAGAAAAGAGAGAGAAAGAGAAAGTAATAGGCCTGTTATCTTTATTCCCTTTTTAACAGGAAAACAAAAGCTTCCCATAGCACCATGCTTTCCTCACGTAGTTGATTCATGTATTTGGCTCAATAGTCAGACTGTGTCATATGGTCACTTCCAGCTACAAGAAGGCTGAACAAGTGACAAGGCTTTTGAACAGTTACATGAACTCTAACTATGGATCAATGGTAAAGGAGAAAAGGAAAACAATGATTAACAAGGGATTTGGGGCCACTCAAACTACAGAATCTGTTCCAGAGAATTTCACAGAATGTTAAAAAAAAGTATATTTATTCATTTACTACTAATGGCATACTATACTAAACATTCAAGATATATGAATTGAAAAAACACCCTGCCATCAAGGAATTTATAGTATGGTGTGGAAAACAGAAAATTAAAATAAGAAATTACAGTACAAAATGGCAATAAAAATGACGGAGAGCAGCACAGCATATTATAGACAATTCTAGGAAAGGCAACAAACCTGGTCACAGAAGATCCTGAAAGGCTCCACGAAAAAAGTGACATCTATGCCTCTCTTATCATTAACATGCAAGTGACTGATTAACAATACATACTTTGTAGAGGTATTTTAAGCAGTAAGTAAACTAATGTGCTAGAAATCACAAGCACAGGACTAGGCACAAAATAATTACAATGTCTGTGTACATTTACTGATGATTGTGGGTGTTTTAAAAAATTTTTTTTTACTTTTTTTGGTTTGTTTACTTTGTCACTGAAGAACTATGGACAGAGGTTTATGACATTCTACGGGAGGCAGCGATCAAGAACATTCCCAAGAAAAAGAAAGGCAAAAAGCAAAAATGGGTGTCTGAGGAGGCCTTACAAATAGCTGAGAAAAGAAGAGAAGCTAAAGGCAAAGGAGAAAAGGAATGATATATCCATTTGAATGCAGAGTCCCAAAGAATAGCAAGGAGAGATAAGAAAGCTTTCCTCAGTGATCAGTCCAAAGAAATAGAAGAAAGCATTAGAACAGGAAAGACTAGAGATCTCTTCAAGAAAATTAGAGATACCAAGGAACTTTTGATGCAAAGATGGGCACAATAAAGGACAGAAAAAGTATGGATCTAATAGAAGCAGAAGATATTAAGAGGTAGGAAGAATACACAGAACTATACAAAAAAAAAAAAAAAAAAAATCTTCATGACCCAGATAACCACGATGGAGTGATCACTCACCTAGAGCCAGACATCCTGGAATGTGAAGTCAGGTGGGCCTTAGGAAGCATCACTATGAACAAAGCTATTGGAGGTGATGGAATTCCAGCTGAACTATTTCAAATCCTCAAAGATGATACTGTGAAAGTGTTGCACTCAATATGCCAGCAAATTTGGGAAACTCAGCAGTGGCTATGGGACTGGAAAAGCTCAGTTTTCATTCCAATCCCAAATCTCACATGCTATCAAAGTAATGCTCAAAATTTTCCAAGCCGGGTTTCAACAGTACATGAACCATGAACTTCCAGATGTTCAAGCTGGATTTAGAAAATGTAGAGGAACCAGAGATCAAATTGCCAACAACCACTGGATCATAGAAAAAGCAAGAGAGTTCCAGAAAAATATCAACTTCTGCTATATTGACTATGCCAAAATTTTTGCCTGTGTGGATCACAACAAATTGTGAAAAATTCTTACAGAGATGGGAATACCAGACCACCTGACCTCCCTCCTGAGAAATCTATATACAGGTCAAGAAGCAACAATTAGAACTGGACATGGAACAACAGACTGTTTCCAACTCAGGAAAGGAGTACGTTAAGGCTATATATTGTCACCCTGCTTATTTAACTTATATGCAGAGCACATCATGCAAAATGCTGGGCTGGATAAAGTACAAGCTAGAATCAAGATTGCAGGAGAAATATCAATAACCTCAGATATGCCGATGACACCACCCTAAGCGAAGAGGAACTAAAAAGCCTCTTGATGAAAGCGAAAGAGGACAGTGAAAGAGCTGGCTTAAAACTCAACATTCAGAAAACTAAGATCTTGGCATTAGGTTCCATCACTTCATGGCAAATAGATGTGGAAACAGTGGAAACAGTGACAGACTATTTTCCTGGGCTCCAAAATCACTGCAGATAGTGATTGCAGCCATGAAATTAAAAGACGCTTGTTCCTTGGAAGAAAAGCTATGACAAACCTAGACAGCATATTAAAAAACTGAGACATGACTTTACCAACAAATGTCTATCTAGTCAAAGCTATGGTTTTTCCAGTAGTCATGTATGGATGTGAGAGCTGGACTATAAAGAAAGCTGAGAGCTAAAGAATTGATGCCTTTGAACTGTGGTGTTGGAGAAGACTCTTGATAGTCCCTTGGACTGCAAGGAGATCCAACCAGTCCATTCTAAAGGAGATCAGTCCTGGGTGTTCATTGGAAGGACTGATGCTGAAGCTGAAACTCCAATATTTTGGCCACCTTGATGTGAAGATCTGACTCATTGGAAAAGAGTCACAATGCTGGGAAAGATTGAAGGCAGGAGGAGAAGGGGACAACAGAGGATGAGATGGTTGGATGGCATCACCGGCTCAATGGACATGAGTTTGAGTAAGCTCTGGGAGTTGTTGATGGACAGGGAAGCCTGGTGTGCTGCAGTCCATGTGGTCACAAAGAGTCAAGACACAACTGAGCAACTGAACTGAACTGAACTTACCTTGTCACAATAGTAACACTTTTGTACTTCTTAAGAGTTCCCTTTTGCTCAGTTATTCCTTACAATAGTTAAAGAGGTAGTACTATTCTTGACCTCATTGTAGATGAATTAAAAAATTAAGTAATTGTGGAAGATCATATAACTTTTAAAAGACAAGGCTATGAATTTGAGTCAAGTCAGTTTAGCCCCAAAGCTCACACTCTTATCTACCCTGTCATCAAAGTTCTCATTTTACTCTGCCTCTAATTCTTACTTCAAGTGATGTTAAGAATGTACTCATACTAAAACTATGGGCTTCCCAGCTGGCTCAGATGGTAAAAAAATCTGCCTGCAATTTGATCCCTGGGTTAGATCCTTGGGTCAGGAAGATCCCCTGGAGAAGGGAATGGCAATGCACTCCGGTATTCTTGCCTGAAGAATTCCATGGACAGAGGGGCCTAATGGGCTACAGTCCTTGGGGTCCCAATGTGTTGGGCAGAACTGAACCAGTAACACTAACACCCTGATGCTTGAGTTTCTGTTTCTGGCAATCTACCTACCTGGTGATAGGCTACATAAACTAAGTCATATCCAACTCTTGTAATTCTATGGACTGTAGCCTGCCAGGCTCCTCTGTCCAAGGAATTTCCTAGACACAAATACTGGAGTGGGTTGCCATTTCCTCTTCCAGTAGATCTTCTCATCCCAGGGATTGAACCTAAGTCTCCTGCACTGCAGGCAGATTCTTTACTGCTAAACCACCAGGGAAGCCCCACAGGCTACTGTACTACATTTTTTTGTTTTTAAAGTTATCCATTTCCAAGTAAGACCATGTAATATTTTTTTCCTCAAATGGCAAGATTATAAATTCCTTCAGTGCATAAAATCCCATCATTTTCCTAAGGCTGGTCATTATCTCCACCCATGGTTTCTCCTCTTTTGTGATAGGTTATAAACCAAATATTGTCAATTTGACATTCAGACAACTTGGATTCAGACTTTAGACACTGTTTTAGGTTCTTCTGGGACAAGGAAAAATAGTTTTCTTTTTATGCAGCAACTATCTCTTCTCTTGTTCTTTTTATTTTTGTTTTGTTTTCACATTTTGTTTCATTGTTATCCAAACTTAATATGGTTTCTATTTAGTTCTTTGTTTCAGGATATAATTAAAGGAAATACATTCACTAACTATAATACGACTTTTAATTTTTCAATGACACACATTTTTAAGTTAGTAAAGCCTCAATTTTTCTTATTTTCCTCTGGCTGGGAAAAGAGCCTGCTAAGTCATATGCAACAATGGGATTTGAAGAGTATCTCTGAAAAAAAAAAAAGAATGGAAGAGAATTGGTCCTCACTTTTCATTTTAAATATCAACTATTAAATGTCTACACAGTACTGGCAATTATTCATAATCAAATTCTATGCTTTGAGAAGTCAGCAAATCCACAATCGTGAAAATGCTGGTTATTTTTATGCAAATATGTACTGCGTATAAACAATTGTAACTCAGGAAACGGACTTTTCTTTGTAGCCAAAGATGGTGTTAACACATTTTTAACTATAGGTTTTAGAGTTTGCTGCTACCTACTATTCATTTTTCTATAGTGATCTCTTGCCTGTGTATTTTCCAAAATCATATTAATTTTTTATTTCCAGTTGATACAGAAGGTTTTAATTTCTTACTAACCTATTATGCTTTTTTGATTTTTATGGAATTAATAAATTTAAAAATTGTGTCAAGAATTATCAAGGTCCTTGATAATTTCCAAGGATGTATTCTTTTGTTTTACTTGTTATGATGCTGCTATTTCCATGTTACCTTGATACGGCAGCATGCAGTTCTTACACTGCCTATGATAAAGTATGGTTTCTATTAAAATTGCAATTGATTCTGTATAATAACTACATTTTGAAATAGACCTTTTCACTTTTCTCTTGGCAATGCCTATTTCTACTTTAGAATCTCTATGGACTTAATACTTGAAGCCAATTGAGTTTTATTACATTTTAATGTTCCCAATACTGTGATGGCATAAATTAGCTAACCTCTAACCTGTTACAGCCTTCTGTTAAGATCTGACAAACAAAAATTTGTACTGTGTATTATGATGGTTATACAATTGTAGCTCTGCTCATTTCCAGCAATCAACATTGTGGGTGTCATTCATGTTCACTCTAGGCCTCAAATTTCTTGTCTCTAAACTAGTAATGGACGTCTCTGGAATGACTCTTTCTCTGAATTGCTGTGAGGGTCAAAGGACATAAGATATGACTTGGCTTCTCAAAGTGGAGAACAAGGATTCCTAGGAGGAAAATTAGTAATTAGGAGGTGCAGAATTCTTAGAGTAAAGAATGTGCATCCTCTGACAGGAAGGATTTCACTGAAAATTTAGGGGGAGAAAAATGAAAAAAAAATTATAATAAAACAAACAACAGTATTATGGTATGGAATTTAAGACTTACATGAATAAGAGAAAACATTCAAGACTAACAGTGATAAAAGGTCTCTCATGGAACTAAAATTCCCTTTTGTCACTCTCTGTTTATCTCAACCACCTACTCTCCTATCAAGCTTGTATATTTACTTTTCTCTACCTTATGAAGACTTGACTTGAGAAACAAGCATACTGCTGCTGCTGCTGCTAAGTCACTTCAGTCGTGTGCGACCCCATAGATGGCAGCCCACCAGGCTCCCTGGTCCCTGGGATTCTCCAGGCAAGAACACTGGAGTGGGTTGCCATTTCCTTCTCCAATGCATGAGAGTGAAAAATGAAAGTGAAGTCGCTCAGTTGTGTCCGACTCTTAGTGACCCCGTGGACTGCAGCCCACCAGGCTCCCCCATCCATGGGATTTTCCAGGCGAGAGTACTGGAGTGGGTGCCATTGCCTTCTCCGAATAAGCATACAAATGTTCCTAATTATGTACAAAACTGACATTCAAATATGACATATTACTATCACCTTTGGTCTTTCTGAAATTGTGTTCAATATCTTGAAAATACTTCATTATCTGCAGTTTACCACTTAATTCCAGTTGGTATCTTTACTCTGTGATCACTCTTTACTCCTTGCAGCTGACCTACTGTATCTATTCTGGTTTCTCTCAAAGTTAGCCTCCAGCACTCAAATAAAATAGTGCTTCTGAATCTCTAATCCAGTCATGGCACATTCTCCCTTGAAACCCAGCTGTGACTTCCCATTTTTCTGGGGAAAAATATAAAAGTTTTCAACATATCTTCTTACGCCTTCCATTCCAGATCCCTTAATTCTTCCTAGCTCTATCTGTTCCTGCTGTTCTTATCTTTCAGCTCCTAGTACTGTTTAAGCTCTGTTTTGCCACTGGGACTTAGCACATAATATCCTCTTGCTGAAATGGTTTTCCTTCCTCTCCATCTAGTGACTCCTCCTCTTGCTTGAGATCTTTTATGAAAAAGCAAACTCCCTATATAAAGTTTTCCCTGTCCACTACAGTAAGGTAAAGTAAGGCTCTGTAGCACCTCATATGTCTCTTTTGTCGTACTTACTACAGTTGCAACCAAACATTATTTGGGCAAGTATTTTACAAAGGTTTTTCTTTATTACTGCTCTGTTTAAACTCCATCAGTTTACTTTGTTTCATAGTAGCACATAATAAATCATATATATAATATGTATGTATATATATTTGATGAAGGAATGAATAAATGGATGGATGCAATTCACTTTAAATAATGATTATCATCACCGTCATTTTCCTAAGTATTTTATAGCTAAATATCTACAAAGTGGGCTTCCCCGGTGGCGCTAGTGGTAAAGAACCTGCCTGCCAGTGCAGGAAATATAAGAGATGTAGGTCCAATCCCTAGGTAGGGAAGATCCCCTGGAGGAGGGCATGGCAACCCACTCCAGTATTCTTGCCTGGAAAATCCAATAGACAGAGGAGCCTGGCATACTGCAGTTCATAGGGTTGCATAGAGTTGGACACAACTGAAGTGACTTAGCATGCACACATGTACTTACAAAGTAGAGTTATAAAATTTTTCCAAGATGGTAATATTACATACTGCATGTCTCATTTATGTAAAATTTTATTGCTGACATAGTGTTGTATATATAGTAGAATTAAAGTGACCTTTTATTCAAATGGATTGAATGATGCAATTTATAGGGAAATGAAGATCAGCTATATGTTTGATATTAATTTGTTTACTGATATTCTCTGATTGAGATAGAACTATATGTATTCTACTCAGAAAAGTATATTACATTACCATCTAATCTCTATAAACTATCATGGAAAAAGGAAGAATGATCCCAGATAGAATATATTAACGATGAGTGAAAATGTAGAAAACAATTAGCATTTAGCACTAAGTGGATAATTACCTTTGTTAGAAATTAGATGTAGACATTTGAAAGCTGGAACTGATAATTTAATTACTTATGTATAAAGCATTCACCATAGGTAAGAAACAGCAATAGGCATTGTGAGGATATCAATTTAAATTAGAGGGTATATGTATCCCAAGACAGTTAAGTTCCCATTAGAGAAAAAAAAAAAAAAGGCAAAATAGAGCCAGACTGCTGTAATAAATGCTATAGTACAGTGTTATAGGCTAAATTTTGTACCTCTCCACCCTCTATCCCCAGTCCATCCAATTCATATATTGAAGTCCTAACCCTTGGTACCTCAGAATGTGATAGTATTTAGCCTTTAAAAATGTAAATAAGGTAAAATAAGGTCATTTGGTTGACAGGCTTTAGTATTCAATAAACAGATGTCCAAAATACAGATGCTCTTATAAAAAGAGGAATTTTAAACACAGATACACACAAAAGGAAGAGAATGTAAAAGCATAGGAAGAAGACAGCCATCTACAAGCCCAGGAGGGAGACCCGCAGGAGGAAAACGACGTGTCAAAACCTTGTTCTTGGGCTTCTAGCTTCTAGAACTGTGAAGAAATGAATTTCTATTGTTTAAGCCGCCTGGTCTGTGGTACATTTTTAATGGCATTTCTATCTAACTAATACATACAGTTATAATCAAATATTTTTAGGGATACAAAAAGAAAAAACAAGTTTTTCTGGAGGCTTACGAGTCTGTAATAGAAGTGGCATCTCTGCTGATTTATTGACATTTGAATAAGACTTCCAATAGCAGGATTACATTCTTCTCTGTTTCCGCAGATCACTCAGTAAACCTCTCAGCTTCAAGTCTTGTAAATCGCCTCCAGTTTTGGTCACCTGTACCTTAAATCTTGACACCTACAATCCTCTATATTAGTTTCCTATAGTTACTGTAATAAATTGCCACACACTCAGTGGTTTAAAGTAACATGAGTTTATTTATTTGGTTTTACAGTTTTAAGGGTCAGAGGACTAAAACTGAGGTGTTGGCTGAGCTTCTTCCTTCTGAAGCCTCCTGAGGATTTATTCCTTCTCTTTTTCTGGAAAAGAGAAGGAATAAATCCCTTCTTCATAGCACTGTAACCTCTTGCTTCCTTTGGTACATCTCCTACTGCTAACTCGGACCTTTATTTCCTTTTATAAGAACCCTTGTGGTTACATTGTTTCAGTTGGGTAATACAGGATAATCTTCCCTTCTCAATATTCTTAACTTGATAATATTAGGAAGTCCCTTTTTCCATGTTATAAAGCCACAGGTTCTGGGTGTCGTGATGTGGACACCTTTGGGGGACATCATTCTGCCTAGTACATCCTATGAGACAGATCTCTCGTATTTCAATACCCTGCTCTTCAAACTTGGTCTTTCATCTTCCGTTTTCTCATTCCTGTTAAGCTTGTTTATTGAACTCTAGCAACAGCCAGTACTGTATCTTTCCTTTTCTCTATATTGTAGCTTCTGCTTTACTGTTTACTGTAATTTGATCATCCTTATCACTCTCCTCCCAGATCCTTCAGTTCCCTTATTTACTGTCATGCCATTGCCCAGGCCCAGGCACATCCCAAACTGATTAGTCACCTATCCACTCTTCTCCCATACACTGGTAGCCCTGCAGAGTAGAGTACCACACAAGGGTCTCCAATCTAAGTCAGTTTGCAGTGTTAATTTTACTTATCCCTTTCCAGTTTCAATGTTTATTAAAAAAAAAAAGAAAACAAAAACAGGAAAATAAACTTTTACCCTTCACCTTAAACATTTCCAATCCTCACCATTTCTCAGTAGATGATGTAACTTCCTATTTCCATGAAATAACTGAGCCCATCAGTACAAAATATCTGATTCTTGCCCCCCATCCACAGAATCCTAGAAAGGTGTGTGATCAATCTCCATTCTCCTTAGAAAATGCTGGAAGGAACATAAATTTGATTATCATACTGCTGCTTAAAAACATTTATCGGTTTCCAGCTATTTTCAGAGTAACTTACAGAATCTTAATTTAGGAAGGAAAAGTGTTTCAAATCATTGAAATAACTTACTGTTTTGCATCTTCATCTTACACAATATCTATATTGCGCTTATTATTATTATCTAAACAGGTAACTTTACACTATTATACATACTTGATCAACTTTGTCTGTAATGTTCTTACAGTATGCTGTAAACTAGCAAACGTCTCCTTAACAATCTAAACCATATTTTCCCTAGGATATCTTCCTCAACTCTCAGAGAAATGAGCAGCTATTCCTCTTGACTGAAGTACTATAGACTACTACTACTACTACTCTTGCTGCTCTTACTACTATTAGTACTATCCAGACTATTACAAATAATGTAATGATCAGCTACCATTAGCCGAGTTAACCAATGCAAATAATATTTCTTTTGAATTTCCATAATTACCCCTTAATTTAAGTACATTTATTATTCTTTTTATTCTTGAAATTACTGAAGCTTAATGCAGTTAAGTGTTTTGCCCAAGGTTACACAGATTAAAGATTTACACACAAGTCTGTCTGATCTAAAATTTTTTACTAAATGTTATATTCTATTGCCTCTCTTATAAATTTATCATATTAAACTGCAAGGCCACATAGTCTATATTATATCGATTACATACGCTAAAGGATTAGCAATTCTGAGGAGAAATTTATGTAAATCAAATTATTTTTTAATACTTCCTTAATGCCAAACTAACATGTTACTGACAAAGAACATGAAAAACAATTATTATTATTTAAAACCCGTGCTTTCTTCTATAAATTCAGGTGCTTTAAATTCAACAAATGATGCATAATCTACAAACTCATTTACTTCTTTCCAGTTCCTAATGAACAGAAAAATGCTTCTCTGCATGTTTATAATATCATACTCTTTTGTTTGTGCAAATTCAGTTCAGTTCAGTTCAGTCACTCAGTCATGTCTGACTCCTTGCGACCCCATGAATCACAGCACGCCAGGCCTTGCTGTCCATCACCAACTCCCAGAGTTTACTCAAACTCATGTCCCATCCTCTGTCATCCCCTTCTCCTCCTGCCCCCCAATCCCTCCCAGCATCAGAGTCTTTTCCAATGAGTCAACACTTTGCATGAGGTGGCCAAAGTACTGGAGTTTCAGCTTTAGCATCATTTCTTCCAAAGAAATCCCAAGGCTGATCTCCTTCAGAATGGACTGGTTGGATCTCCTATTATATAATTATATAAATTATATAATAATTTATATATATATATATATAATAATTATATATAATAAAATATATAAATTATATAATTATATAAATGTTATTAGAACTTTTTCAGATTATAAGTACTTGATTGACTTTGTTCTGATGAAAGGAATTGGACAATTACAGTACTCAGTTATTTTTTCCCATTTATAATTTCTTATTATTTTTAACTTCTCATTAGCGCCTCCCATGTGATACATAATGCAAGGAAGACTTCTGTGTATAGAAAATAATTCTAACTGTAAACAGAATATCAGATTAAAAGATGTTAAATCACTTATCCAGTCCATTCTAAAGGAGATCAGTCCTGGGTTTTCTTTGGAAAGACTGATGCTAAAGCTGAAACTTTGGCCACATCATGCAAAGAGCTGACTCATTGGAAAAGACTCTGATGCTGGGAGGGATTGGGGGCAGGAGGAGAAGCGGATGACAGAGGATGAGATAGCTGGATGGCATCACTGACTCCACGGACGTGAGTTTGGGTGAACTCCAGGAGTTGGTGATGGACAGGGAGGCCTGGCATGCTGCAATTCATGGGGTTGCAAACAGTCGGACAGGACTGAGTGACTGAACTGAACTGAATGATACCTTAGTGTTACTGATGCTAATTCTGCAGGCTGCATACATTTACCTTTTAAAAAAGTCATCACTTTGCAAATTATCTTTTCATTTACAATGATAGGAGGGGCAACAGGAGAGGGAAAGCCAGATTTTGAAGGCTCCTCAAAGGATGTAGTCTACCAATTATATGTTAGCCCATAGCATTGCAGAACAGTAGACAATGGGATACAGAGCACTTCATCTCTGCCAACAGACACTACCACTGACTTTTTATAGTTAACATTTCCTGAAACAGCTGGAGTTTGAAATTTCCTAAACCCAAGCCCACTCAGCATCTATTTCAATATATGGCAGTCACAACTGAGGATCTAACCACTAAAGTCTAAACCAACTGGCTTTATATTTGAAGCCATATATCAGATGCATAGTTAACTATACTAATCTCATCCTGAAAATGAATGAATTAAAATACATTACCACAGGGTTGGCTAGCTAAACAAATACCATAAAGTTTGAAACTATCACTGCCTAATTGATGCCTGTAATTAAATTTTAGGAGTTTATGTACCAAAAACTTGGAATGGTCTCCTAATGATCCCTGGAAGCCAAGTCTTTTAAGCTGAGTGCACCCATGGACATGATTGGCCCCAAATCTGACCCATAAGTCTTCATGGGTTACTTTGAGGGTGAAACTGATAATTGTCCTGATTCCTGAAAGATTCTTCTTTTATGTTCTGCACTTGAATGTAAGGTGCTTCATTTTCATTAGGTGAAAGCATAGAGCTTCAAGCAGAATGATCTACTGAGATGCTGCAGAAAATGCATGCAGCACACACATTAGGGCATATATTGAGAGAATATACAATATGAACAGCCTTTCCTATGACTCAAGATTAAAAACTCCAAAAACCATATAAATTTTTTACCTTTAGAAAACTGCACTGTTTCAAAGCCATTCATATGGGTAACTTAAAGAAATGTGAAATTAGGCAGCAGTAATAGTGTTATTTCTTTCATTAATTCAGACAGATTATCAGAGTTAATCCCCAAGAGCTTTCTATTTATTATAAAATCATTTCCTTGTTATTTTCCCCAGATTGGGAGGCGTGAGTGCATAGATGTTTGTAGCCATAGGATCCACCCTTCCGGCAGCTGCTTGGATTATGCTGAGGACTTTACAAGAACATTTAGAAAAGCATGAAAAATCCTGATTGCTAAGCATAAAAAGGAGAATATGCATAATATGGGAAAAGGTTATGAATTTTTATTACCCACTTCTCAGAGCTCCATTTTTCAAACATATATGGAGTCAGCATGGCTCTGTAGATGGAACTAGACCAGGAGCAGCAGGGCTGGATATTACACTCTCAGCTTTTACACAAACCAGATTTATGCTCTCACACAAGCACTTAACGCCTTAGAGCTTGAACTAATGATCTTTCATATTCAGTTCAGATTTAACGTTTTGTTACTCCATTTTGCAGTTTTTTTTTCATAACATATCATCTGCCTACCTATCTACAAACTTACCTTATATCCATTTTCAAAAACACTTATTAAATAAATTTACTTTATCTTTACTTAGCAGTAAGTGAAGTCGCTCAGTCGTATCCGACTCTTTGCGACCCCATGGACTGTAGCCTATCAGGCTCCTCCGTCCATGGGATTCTCCAAGCAGGAGTGCTGGAGTGGATTGCCATTTTTTCTCCAGGGAATCTTCCCGACCCAGAAATCGAACCTGGGTCTCCCGCATTGCAGGCAGACGCTTTACCATCTGAGTCACCAGGGAAGCCAATTTTCAATATCTACTGAAGTCCTGGGTAATTTGGAAATGTATGGTTAAAAGAAACTCTTGCTGCTGCTGCTAAGTCGCTTCAGTCATGTCCGACTCTGTGCAACCCCATAGACGGCAGCCCACCAGGCTTCCCCTTCCCTGGGATTCTCCAGGCAAGAACACTGGAGTGGGTTGCCATTTCCCTCTCCAATGTATGAAAGTGAAAAGTAAAAGTGAAGTCACTCAGTCGTGTCGGACTCTAGCGACCCCATAGACTGCAGCCTACCAGGCTCCTCTGTCCATGGGATTTTCCAGGCAAAAGTACTGGAGTGGCTGTTAGCAAAAATATTCCCCAAACTGTAAAACACTGTATGATGAAAAAAATGTGCCAGATTGAGACAGTTATTTAAACACAAGTTGATGTTTACTGGGTAAAACAACTGTTTATAAATATGATGAGCTTATCATGGAGCCAAGAAAAAGGATTGGTCAGAGACTGAGCAGATTACGTTAAGAAATGATGGCACATTAAGGGAAAAAAAAACCCCACATTTTTAAAGAGCTTATGGGTTTATCTGCTTGAAAAGTAAATCTCTTATTATTCTTTCTCTTGTGTTTATTTGAAGAGCTATTATATTGTGACCTATATACATTAATAGGCTAAGAATAGAAGAATATTTTATTTTTTCTTCTATAATATTTACTACTACATTTAAACATTCTATTTCTCATATCTCTACCTACCAAATTTTCTTTAAAAAAGACTAACTGAAAAAAATATTGATAGAATAATTAAGGAAACAGGATAAACATACAACAGAAGAAAGGGTATTGTTTGTAGCAATTTTTCTTCAGTTTCCCCACTTGCTTATGTTTTTTATATTAACCTTCAAATAATAGTTTTCAGCTTTATTTAAGACATATTATTATGGTGTTTAGTCACCCAATCATGTTCAACTTTGCCATCTCATGGACTGTAGCTAGCCAGGCTCTTAATCCATGGAATTTTTCAGGCAAGAATATTGGAGTGGGTGAGTTACCATTTCCTACTACAGGGGACTTTCCTGACCCAGGGGTTGAACCCATGTCCCTTGTGTCTCCTCCATTAGCAGGCAGATTCTTTACCACTGTGCTATACCCTTAAGAATTCATAGTGATAAACAATTTGTCTAAATCACACTGTGGCTGACATATTCTCAGGTAGCTTTTAATGATCAGTGCCTCATGGTGTTCACACCCTTATATACTGTCTTCCCCTTAAGAGTGAGCAGAGTCTGATTTTATCCAATCAAATATAGCACAAGTGGTGAAATGTCACAAGCTTATGATTCATAGCTCAGTTGGTAAAGAATCCGCCTGCAATGCAGGGGACCTTGGTTTAATTCCTGGGTCAGGAAGATCCCCTGGAGAAGGGATAGGATACCCACTCCAGTATTCTTGGGCTTCCCTTGTAGTTCAGCTGGTAAAGAATGTCTGCAATGTGGGACACCTGGGTTTGATCCCTGGGTTGGTAAGATGCCCTGGAGAAGGGAAAGGCTGCCCACTGTAGTATTCTGGCCTAGAGAATTCCATGGGCTGTACAGTCCATGGCGTCTAAAAGAGTTGGACACGGCTGAGTGACTTTCACTTCAGTTTTGTTACATTATGTGGACCTTGGCAGTGCATTTCTGTTAGAGACTCACCTTGCCAAGACTTACTTCTTGCTGAAGTAAGAACTATGTTGGAGAAGTGCAGGTGTCAAGGAGCTGTGGGTGGCCTCCAGGAACTGTGGGAAAACTCTAAAGGGATCTCTTGGCTGTCAGCAGAAAACTGAAGTTCTCAGCCTACAACCACAAGTAAGTTATTTCTTTCAACAATTTGAGGGAGCATGAAAATAGATTGTTAATTATTTGAACTTCTGGATGAGAACCCTGTCCTGGTCAATACCTTGATTCTACACTTGTGAAACCATAAGTAGAAGATCCAGATAAGAAACCCCCAGCTCCTAACCTACAGAATCCGTGAAGTAATAAATGTGTATTTTTTTAAGTTAGCAAGTTATAGTCATTTGTTATATAGCAATATATAACTAATGCATAGCATTTGAGAAAGAAGCAGAATTCAAACTCAGGTCTATCTGACAGTTAAACCAATTCTCTTTCCATAACATCAGTGTTCTACAAGTTTGGGTCCCAGGATCTCTTCTATAATAATTACCTGGAAGATTTATTAAAAATATTGTTTTGAGGATTTCAAAGCTGACCTACTGAGACAGAATCTCTGGAATAAAGGCTGAATATCTGTATTTTTTACAAATTCCTGAAGTGATGGTTATATACAGTAATGTTGAGAATGTTTCACTATACATATTGCTTTTATAAGCTGTAGATTTATTCCAATTATGTACAATGGCTATAGATCAGAATAACCTTTTATCTTCTAAAAAAGGGGTTTTTTTGGAAGGTTGATCATTCTAAGATTTTTATTACAATATAACTAAATTATTAACTGATAGAGATAGAATTGCATCTTTCCAACTTACTTTGCATATTTTCCCATTATCATCCAAAAATAAAAATATTAGGCACTTGTTTTATGGCTTAACAACAACAACAAAAAAACCCCACCATGGGATGTGAGACCCTTCATAGATTAAGAATTAAGTATCTGAAATATGAAATACACCTATATGGTTAATCTCCACTGTATGTATGCAACAGTTGTCAGTCATAGTGCTGGATACACAGAGGGTACTCAGTGAATATTTTTTGACCATTAACTAAAGTTTAAAACAGGCAGACACACCAGTCCTTAGCTTTTTCAAGTCTTAATCCTTTAAGATAGAACTTCTTAACCTGAATTGGTATATCAACATAAAGACCCTCTTAGCTCTGCCTGGTACTCAAGGTTGTTCCTACTAGACCTAAGTAGAATTGCTCATTTACCTTATTGTGCCTCTTACTATTTCTACGTGTGTCATGACTAAACAGAAGTGGAGAGTTCCACATTAGAGTTTATATGACATAAAGGGTACAAAAAACAACTTTCAGTAAAAAATGTCTTTTAATTATGAGAAACAGAATCTCACCACTTTAATTTTGTATGTCTGTTTGACTTCTGAATGTGACCAGCAGGTTTCCCAGAAATATCACCAGAAATAGTTTTGTATAACCAAGTAGATAAAATCATCCCATTTCCTGTGATCTGCAGTGAGCCAAGTGCAAGTTTAAATACTAAGGAATTCATGTACTAAGACTATAATATCATAAAGCTATAATCTGTAAAAGACCTCTTACTTCTTATTGTATAAAAGACCAAAATTTGTTTAAAAGAGTGAAAAGTCTTATCCAGGCCAAGAATGTGATTTTAAGAATCATCTTCCAATGTTCTTTCTTTAATACTGATTTTAAATTTTAAGTAGTGTGAGCCTCAGTGACTTTGGAAATAAAAGAAAAAAGTCTCAAGATTGAATTAGGCTAGGAAACAAAGAAAAACAAGTTCCCCAGTACTAAAAGTCTCCCATGATAGCAGGGGAGATACACATAGACACATAGACGACTATAGGCAAGGAGGCCTCTAGTACTTCAAATAGATCCTCAAATGGCTTGGGTAAATGTCAGATGTAACTCCTATGTTTCTGTATGTTTATAACATATACTGGGCTTCATTCTCTCTCTTTCTCTTTCTCTAAGTTCGTACACAAACATTGTACCTCTCTTTTCCTACCCTTTACTTTGGGGCACACAGTAAGACTATACTTTCTCATTCCTCTTGAAAGTAGACATGACCAGATGACTTGTTTTAGGCAATAAAGTAAGAGCAGATTTAGCATGTTGTTCATAGGTAGAAACATGTAATTGCCAGAACTCACGTCTCCAGCAATATATTTTCCAGCACCAATGATCATAGCCCAAATTGATGTGAAAATGCTCTTAATTCAAACCAGCCTGGAATACTGAGCCAAGAAAAGGAGAAAAATGGATCTGAAGATTTACTTAGATGTACAAAGTACTGAATACAACTAAGAAATACTTTTTGGGCATAGTTGAGGCACTCATCTTTTGGGATTATTTGTTACTAGGACATAATCTAGTCCATTCTGATTAAAACATATCCTGAGGATAGATAATAATCCTTCAGTTCAGTTCAGTTCAGTTGCTCAGTCGTGTCTGACTCTTTGTGACCCCATGAGTTGCAGCACGCCAGGCCTCCCTGTCCATCACCAACTCCCGGAGTTCACTCAGACTCACGTCCATTGAGTCGGTGATGCCATCCAGCCATCTCATCCTCTGTCGTCCCCTTTTCCTCCTGCCCCCAATCCCTCCCAGCATCAGAGTCTTTTCCAATGAGTCAACTCTTCGCACGAGGTGGCCAAAGTACTGGAGTTTCAGCTTTAGCATCATTTCTTCCAAAGAACACCCAGGACCAATCTCCTTTAAAATGGACTGGTTGGATCTCCTTGTAGTCCAAGGGACTCTCAAGAGTCTTCTCCAACACCACAGTTCAAAAGCATCAATTCTTTGGCACTCAGCTTTCTTCACAGTCCAACTCTCACATCCATACATGACCACAGGAAAAACCATAGCCTTGACTAGACGGACCTTTGCTGGCAAAGTAATGTCTCTGCTTTTCAATATGCTATCTAGGTTTGTCGTAACTTTCCTTCCAAGGAGTAAGTGTCTTTTAATTTCATGGCTGCAATCACCATCTGCTGTGATTTTGGAGCCCAGAAAAATAAAGTCTGACACTGTTTCCACTGTTTTCCCATCTATTTCCCATTAAGTGATGGGATCAGATGCCATGATCTTGTTTTCTGAATGTTGCCTTTAAGCCAACTTTTTCACTCTCCACTTTCATTTTCATCAAGAGGCTTTTGAGTTCCTCTTCACTTTCTGCCATAAGGGTGGTGTCATCTGCATATCTGAGGTTATTGATATTTCTCCTTGCAATCTTGATTCCAGCTTATGCTTCTTCCAGCCCAGCGCTTCTCATGATGTCCTCTTCATACAATCCTTAGACAGAGCTTAATCTTAACTTAAAAGTACATAGTGAAACTGCCCTATAATTTTTAATGCTAATTCATCTCCAAGTGAGAAAGGAATGACTTTTATCTGGTAGAGTACTTTTATTTTTTTCTTTGATTCTATCCCCTAATGGCTCCACCTTCCATACACTCTCATTCTATGTCTCCTTGGTTGTGTTTAGAATAGATAATTGACCACTTTTCCCAGCTTTATTGACGTATAATCAACACATAATATTGTAAATTTAAGGTATATGATGTGTTGATTTGATATATTTATGAATTACAAAATGATTACTACCATAATATTAGCCATGTCCTCACCTGGGGGATCTTCCCGACCCAGGGATCAAACCGAGGTCTCCAATGCTTCCCTGGTAGGTCAGACAGATAGAACATGCCTGTAATGTAGGAGACCTCAGTTCGATTCTGGGTCAGGAAGATCCCCTGGAAACAGGAATGGGAATCCACTCCAGTACTCTTGCCTGGAGGATTCCATGGACAGATCATGGGGTTGCAAAGAGTTGGACATGACTGAGCAACTTTCACTTTTCACTTTTATAGTATTAACTACCATCTCTACCCCATCACACAATTACCATTTTTTCTTCTTATGATGAGACCATTTGAGATCTACTCTCTTAGCAATAAGAATATGAAACCGTATTATCCTCTATAATCACTGTGCTGTACGTTAGATCCCCAAACTTGGAGCTCTGAGACTATGCATGTCCCTACCATACACATACACACCTTGGAGCATGAAGAACACACAGCAACAGCAATTAGAAGCAATGGACCACTAATGCACATAACAATGAGGATAGACTTTTAAAGGTAATACTGAATGAAAAACCTAATGTAATTTATACCACATTGGAGAATACAGGGAAGACCAAGAAGATCTTCTCTATTCAGGAGAACAATATTAAAAAGAAACTGGGTTTACTGGACAGTGCTGACACTCAGTCATGTCTGACTCTTTGTGACCCCATGGACTGTAGCCCACCAGGCTCCTTTGGTATGGGATTCTCCTGGCAAGAATACTAGAGTGGGGTGCCATTTCCTACTCCCGGGGATCTTCCCAACCCAGGGATCAGACCCACGTCTTTCATGTCTCCTGCATTGGCAGGTGGATCCTGTACCACTGAGCCAGCAGGGAAGTCCTTGTTGCAAATAGGATTCACCAAAGGCTGTAATGCAGAAAGTTGAAGCAAGAAGTATAGTATGGTTACCAGACTCTTACCTTGTGTTAATCACTGTATTTACTTATAAAATTCTTGCCATATATAAAAGGCAATACTTCTCTATCTCATTGTTAACAGTATGAAAACATAAGAAAGATAAATGATTTGTGTGTGTATATGTGTGCACATGTGTATAAATAAAGTAAATTATTAGATTCTTGGGCAGTTGAGGAAAAAACTATGAACAGTAAGGGGTAAAAGAAGATTTTCCTTCAAGACAAAATCTCAGAAATAATAGACAAATTTGGAGGAGAAATAAAAAAAGAAATAAAATGAGATTGAACATTGATAATTCTTTTGACTTGTATAAAATTTTATATTTTATACAAATATATTTTATATTGATCACATTATGATTTCATGTTTTAAAGTTTAAATTGGATATATAACCTAACTTCATTGGAGATATGTGCCAAGAGCTTAGATGCTCTAAATTATCTATCCAATTTCAAATAATCTATTGAAATATTAAACCATGGTATAATAGGTCAATAGAATATGCAATTTCAATATAGCATAACATTTTAATAGCACTAAAACAACAACAAAAAAGTAATTTTGGTTCTTTTTCTTAAAAAGAGAGATATTGTTTTTATTATATTTTTTAAACCTTCCTATTGGTTTCTAGAAAGAATTCACTTCAAATTTATACTTTGTGAATGCTATGAATTCTGCCTTTCTTCAAGAAAACAGACAGTAGAAACAGAAAAATATGTATTTTTCTACACCAAATCCAGAAAAATTTCATTACTATTTCTTTTGAAAATTTGTAGTTTAAAATCATATAATATCTCATGATATTTTATTAATAATATAAATTATGTCTAAATTTCACAAAAGGTATAAATAAATTTGAATCTCTTTAGGTTGTATCAGGTCAGTTCAGTTCACTTAAGTTGCTCAATCGTGTCTGACTCTTTGCGACCCCATGAATTGCAGCACGCCAGGCCTCCCTGTCCATCACCATCTCCCGGAGTTCACTCAAACTCACGTCCATTGAGTCGGTGATGCCATCCAGCCATCTCATCCTCTGTCGTCCCCTTCTCCTCCTGCCCCCAATCCCTCCCAGCATCAGAGTCTTTTCCAATGAGTCAACTCCTCGCATGAGGTGGCCAAAGTCCTGGAGTTTCAGCTTTAGCATCATTCCTTCCAAAGAAATCCCAGGGCTGATCTCCTTTAGAATGGATTGGTTGGATCTCCTTGCAATCCAAGGGACTCTCAAGAGTCTTCTCCAACACCACAGTTCAAAAGCATCAATTCTTCAGCACTCAGTTTTCTTCTGTATTACAAAAAAAAGAAAGTGGAGCCAGAGAAGATGCTCACAGCATAGATTTCAGGCAAATCCTTGGGACAGTTACTAAGTGTGGATTCTTGGCCTTGTGCAGGTAAGAATTCAAGAGTTAGCCACACTAAAGTAAAAGAAGGTTTTTTCAGGGAGAAACACACTCCACAGACAGAGTGGAAGGCAAGAGGCCCTGAAATATGTGGTGGTTAGTTTTTATAGTCTGGGTCATTTCATAGGCTAATGAGAAGTAGGATTATTTCAACTATTTTGAGGAAGGGGCAGATATTTCCAGGAATTGGGTCACCACCCACTTTCTGGCCTTTTATAGTTGGCCCCAGAACTGTCATGGCAGCTGAGGGTGTGTCATTTAGTGTGCTCATGTATTACAGTGAGCTTATATGAGGTTCCACGTATACTGAAAGTCAATCATACACTGTCTTGGACCTAGTTGGTTTTAACCAGTTTATGTTGTATCCTCAATGGCTGTGTCATTCTTTTAAAGGTTGTGCCTGCCCCCTTCCTGTCTCAATAGGACTGGGAAATAAAGAAACTTTTATGTTAAGAAAAATATTCTACCTATTCTTTTCCATTTCACAAAAATATACATATCATTTACTGGCTTACAGATTTCAAGGTATATATTACCTGCATAATAAAATAATAATAACATTTATAGAGCTTAAGCACCTACTATTAATACATTCCAGTCACTGTTCTAAGAAGTTGGCACATAGTACGCCATTTAATTTTTAGCACCACCCTGTGCATTGGAGAAGAAGATGGCAACCTACTCCAGTGTTCTTGCCTGGAGAATCCCAGGGACGGGGGAGCCTGGTGGGCTGCCGTCTATGGGGTCGCACAGAGTCGGACACGACTGAAGCGACTTAGCAGCAGCAGCAGTGAGATAATACTTACTATTATGGAGAAACTGAGGAACAAGTTTCTTATGCAAGGTTACAAAGAGTTAATGACCTAACTGAATTACAAACATGTGGTCTGGCTTCAGAATTTGTATTCTTAACCACTTGGTATCTTTACTCCTCAGTGTGACGGTCATAACTCTTGTTATCTTGTAGGAAAGAACCTTTCTAGAATCATCACATATTACCCTGCTATAGCTACTCAACCTCACAGCAAATCTGCTCCTCAAACCTATATCATGTATTCTCTTTCTTGTGGTTATTTTCATTATCCTTCCTTACTTAATGCTTGTCATTTTTATAATAGCTAGGTCAAAATCAAATTTCTCTGATTCCCCATCAACCCAGTTCTCCATCCTACCAACCACAGTGGATTCCTCTTTTTCTCCTTCATCCCCCTATCATCATCTAGCACTTAGCTTAAATCACTTGTAGATCTCTTCCCACCTACTGCTTTCTATTTTGCCTTGTGGTTGTGTGTGCACATCTTTACATTCCTAAATAATCTTACAGTGTTTCAAGACCAGGCCTGTTTATTTTTAGTCATAATATCTGATCTTACCTTTGAAAGCATATGTTTTGATTTAATATGTTACTAAATGAATAGATAAGTGATTTACATTTTAAAAAAGATCAAAAGATATGAAGGCAATCAATCTTGGAGACTTAATTAAAGTGTTCACAGTCACGCAGCATATCATCGTTTTTTTCAGACTACTGGGACTCTTTTATAAATAAATTTCAAGTGAGACTTAAGAACTCATTCACTCATGAAGTGAATGATGTACTTTTCACATCATAAGACTGAGTCAAATACATGTAAAAATAAGATATAATATCCTAATCATTCATCAAAATTTATGAAAATGTAAAATGTATAACAAAGCGTGGTAGTATCTCTATTTCTCTTAAATATATTCTGGACTACTTGAGCATAGGAGCTATATTTTGCTCTCTACCCTTATAATATTTCATATTGTATATCCATAGAAAGTATTAATATATTCTTGGCTGAGTGAAATAAACAGACAAAAAATGAGTAAAAAATTAATGAATGATGAAAAAGTGTTAGATGCTCACTCGTGTCCAACTTTTTGTGACCCTATGGACTGTGGCCTGCCAGGCTCCTCTGTCCATGGAATTCTCCAGGCAAGAACACTGGAGTGGGTTGTCATTTCCTTCTCCAGGTTATCTTCCCATCCCAGGAATCAAACCCAAGTCTCTTGCAATGCTGGCAGATTCTTCACCATCTGGGCCACCAGGGAAGCCTACTAATAAATGATGAGAGAACTTCAAAATTTAAGAAATAACCAGGGCATATGAGTTTGTTTAAACTCTGATCCTAGATAAAAGTATTTTTTGCTTAGAGAGTAAGGGAAGTTTACAGTCACTAATAAAAGAATTTTAAGCTCTTGCTGTTGATCTAAATTGTTATAGTTAATAGAAACTGAGACAATATCTATAGCAAGAATGACATACTAAATCGACATGTAACATATCAACTGGCACTTGAAATCAGATTACTAGATTGTGGTTGAAAAAGAAATGTAGTGTTATGAACTGTCAATGAACAGACAAAGCAAGTTGAAATTTCTTTGGATTTAGGAATATGCTTCCAGTCTTTTCAACTATTGGGGAACATGGTATTTTTCTGTACTTTTCATTTTAACTCTTATCTCATGCAGAAGTATCATATTGTAGTTACAATGACCATTTTCCTAATGACTAAAGATGTTGAGCAAGTTTTCATGATTTTCTATTTTATACCATTTTTGGTGAAATACTAGTTAACGTTTGTTAAGAGATACAATTAGCATGTACTTCCTTTTTTATGAAACTGTGAGATATCATCTGACAGTTTTGGCACATGTGCCTCTTCCCCTTATAGGTGGATAGACTGATAGCTAGATATAGAACTAAAATATATATAGCAAATAACTTCTCAATCTCTTTACTTTGTTCTTCATACTTTAATGTATTCTTGATGAACAAGTTCTTAATTCCATTATTATCTAATTTATCATTTTATGCCCTGTGTAAGAAACTTTTCCTTACTCTAATGTCATAGTATGTTTTCCTATGATGTTTCCCTAAAATTCTTATTATTTCTACCATTGACATTTGGATTTGTGATCCACATGGAATTGATTTTTAGGAAAGATGTAAGACTGAGGGTGGGGAAGAGATACTATATACAAGTTTTCCTCATGAATGTCCAATTGACCCAGCAGTATTTATAGAAAAGATCATCCTTTCTACTTTTCATTTCTGATTAACATCTATCAAAAATCAGTGTGTTGTGTACAGATCTGTTTCATTACTCTGTACATAACTCTAATACATAAACAGTTACACTGCTAATTGGTGCCATCACTTGGGAAAGCTATTTGTCAATACCTGCAAAGTTTGAATATATGCATATATACCATATAATTTAGCATTTCTATTCTCAGGTGTGCATTCAAAAATAAATCTGTGCATATGTTCACCAAAAGGCATATACCTGAATGTTCAGAAAAATATTATTTGTAGTAATTAAGCACTGAAAACTACCATAATGTTCATGAATGTTGCACTGGATAATTATATCATACAGTAAAATATGCAGAATGATAAAAATGCATCAACTACACCTATACACAATAACATGGATAAATTTAAAAAACACAAAATTGAGAGGGAAAAGCAAGTAAAAAAGCAGAGTAGGGTGTGGTGGCAATCCTTATACAATAAGGTTTTACTATAGGTAAAACTAATCTATAATACTAGAAGTAGGAAGTTACTAGCTGTTGGGTTGGAGAAGGCAACGGCAATCCACTCCAGTACTCTCTCCTGGAAAATCCCATGGACGGAGGAGCCTGGAAGGCTGCAGTCCATGGTGTTGCATAGAGGCAGACAATGACTGAGCAACTTCACTTTCACTTTTCACTTTCATGTACTGGAGAAGGAAATGGCAACCCACTCCAGTGTTCTTGCCTGGAGAATCCCAGGGACGGGGGAGCCTGGTGGGCTGCAGTCCATGGGGTCGCTAAGAGTCTGATACGACTGAGCAACTTTACTTTCTCTTTTCACTTTCATGCATTGGAGAAGGAAATGGCAACCCACTCTAGTGTTCTTGCCAGGAGAATCCCAGGGATGGGGGAGCCTGGTGGGCTGCCGTCTATGGAGTTGCACAGAGACAGACACGACTGAAGCAACTTAGCAGCAGCAGCAACCATTGGATATATTAGTGTCTGAAAACGGGGTCTTCTAGGCTCCTGTAAGGTTCTTTTTCATGAACTGGATGCTAGTGACCCTGCTGTATTCAACTTGTGAATGTTCACTGGACTGTATGCACATGTGCATTTTTGAGGGGTTGTTACATTTTAATAAATATATTTTTTAAAGGAAGAAAATATTTAAATAATTTATAGTTAAGGAATAAATTATAATAAAATAGGAAATCATTTATAACAAAATAAAAACTTGTGGAATGCAATCTATGCTCTGCTTAGAGGGAATTCTGGGATAGTTTTAAATGCTTATTTAGGAAAAAACCCTAAAAATTATTTAAGTAAGCAGACTACTTAATATAGGAGAATAGAGCAACAGAATAAATGTAAAGCAAGTGGAAAGAAGAAAATACAGACCAGATGCCATTAAAACATAAAACATGCATGCAATAGAATGAATTAAAAATATAATTCATTTTTAATGTGTGGGGTTTTATGAATAAAATTGATAAATTAGCAAGGGTGATTAAGAGAAAACATAGGTACAAATAAAAATATAATTTTTTGAGTGGAAAATATTTCACAGCATTGAGGATGTTTAAAGGATAATGAAATAATATCATGAGAAATTTAATGCCAAATTTGAAGTTAGGTTAAATAAGCAAAGGTATACAAAAAAAATTTTTTGCAAACTAAGATTCAATTCAAGCAACAACCAATTTTTCAGGAACAAAAATATGTTTTAGCTTGGTATTAGAAGGTACAGAGGAAAGTCATGAGAACTATGGTTTAAGAAAAGCAGTTGAAATTGTCTTAGATGAATATCTGTACAAACTGGCATCTTCTCACCTACTTTGTACTACTTTATCCCATCCTCATGCACTTGACTTTTGCTGTTGTTTTAGTTGCTAAGTCATGTCTGCCTCTGCAACCCCATGAACTGCAGCCCTCCAGGCTCCTCTGTCTATGGGATTTCCCAGGCAAGAATACTGGAGTGGGTAGCCTTTCTCTTCTCCAGCACTTGGCTTTTAACCCTAGGTAAAACCCAACCGAGCAATCATTGAACTGTAGAAAAACTGAAATCAATAATAAATAAGAACAAGAGCAACAACAACAACAAAAAGATTGATTCAGTGTTCTGGCTTTCCAGATTAAAGTCATATCCATTCATGGTTTCTCAGACCACTCACTTCTTAAGCAAAGTCTACTAATTGTCAAGCCAAGGCAATGACACAGAACTACTGGTCAACATTCCTTTATGAGAGAGACTTGACTGAAAGCTGATTTACCTAAGTAAGAGTGAGAGAAATTTACATATGAAGGAGTGAAGGGAAATCACAACAGCTATCTGAAAAAAATCAACCTATAACAATCAAAACCTTGAAATATAAAAACCACAACAGATAAACATTGGAATTGACTATGGAGGAAAAAGGCATATTCTAAGAAACCACAAGAGTATTTAAAACAATATTACTGATACCACCAATACTAATGACAACCAATCCTTCTAATTATTAAGACTCCCTTCTTAAAAATTGGGCTTCCTTTGTGGCTCAGATGGTAAAGAATCTGCCTGCAGTGCAGGAGACCTGGATTCGATCCCCAGGTTGGGAAGCTCTCCTGGAGAAAGGAATAGCTAGCCAGTCCAGTATTCAGGCCTGCAGAATTCCTTGGACAGAGGAGCCTGGCAGGATACAGTCCATGGGGTCACAAAGAGTAAGACACGACACAGTGACTTTAAATTTCTTAAAAACTGGTACTTATGTACTAATTTAGGGCACATGCCTTACAATCATCCCTATCCACATTTTCTCTCCTACTTCCCATCTGATTTATCAGTAAATCTTATTAACTCTAAATCAAAAATATAATTAGAGCCCAATATTTTTCTCATAAGCTACAGAATGACAACCTTATTTAAGATATCATCATTTCACCAACGGACTATTTAAGTTTCCTTCTAGCTTGTCTCTGGTTTCTTTGCCCTGCTGACTTTGCACCTCCCTCATCATATATGTTTCTACTTATACTTGTAACTGTGGTCATGCATATCTCCTTCAACGCTCCCCATTGTTAATCCATATATAAAAATAAAATCTAAACTTTATGCCATCATCTTTAAATAAATTACAAAAGAAAATGTAAAAAACTACCAATCCTCTCAGTGTAAAAAAGTTTTAGTTGACAGAGATCAATGACTATACATAGATGCAAAATATCAAAATATCAAGTGAAGTGTTAGTCACTCATTCATGTCCGATTATTTAACTCTATTTAGAGCAAGCCACTCCAGTACTCTTGCCTGGAAAGTCCCATGGGCGGAGGAGCCTGGTGGGCTGAAATCCATGGGGTCACAAAGAGTCGGACACGACTGAGTGACTTCACTTTCACTTTGCACTTTCATGCATTGGAGAAGGAAATGGCAACCTACTCCAGTGTTCTTGCCTGGAGAATCCCAGGGACCAGGGAGCCTGGTGGGCTGCCATCTATGGGGTTGCACAGAATCAGACACGACTGAAGTGACTTAGCAGCAGCAGCATCATTTAGATAAATATTATCATTCCTAACAATATAATCTTATGAGAGCAATCCACTATATTAAAATAGGAAATATTTTTACATAAAATTATATAAATTGTCTATATATTATATTTTACATATACTGAAGTATACTTTGGTATTTTGAAAATTTTAATAAAAATTGAATGCAATTTTAAAAGATTTAAAAACATATACAATGTTATCTGTGGTTACTTCTGAAGGAGGAAATAAACATGGTGATTTTATATGCAGTTTTTGTTCAGCCATACTTCCTAAACCCTTGAGTTTAGTGTTAAATTACTGACAATAATAGAATATAGTTTCATCTCAGTTATACTGCTGTGAAACAATCAAGGGATATATGTGCTCAGACGGTAAAGCATCTGCCTACAATGCCGGAGACCCGGGTTAGATCCCTGGGTTGGGAAGATCCCCTGGAGAAGGAAATGGCAACCCACTCCAGTATTCTTGCCTGGAAAATCCCATGGACGGAGGAGATTGGTTGGCTACTGTCCATGGGGTCGCAAAGAGTCGACACGACTGAGCGACTTCACTATCACTATCACTATGGCTGATTCATGTTGAGGTTTGACAGAAAACAACAAAATTCGGTAAAGCAATTATCATTCAATAAAAAAATAAATTAAAAAAAAATCAAACAATTACCCGCCCCCCACACACAAACCCATTCCCTAAAATTTATACACATAAACTCCTTCTCCAAACTTAGATATCATGACAACATTACCTCAGGATTTCAGAATAGCTATGGACCAATGACTACAATGCACCTCTCATTCTTTCCCCTCTTGAGGGCCACTGAGTTTACAGATAATGTCTCTATTCCTCCTTTGGAAAGGTTAGATAATTTGTCTTTTTATACAAATTATATTGTAAGAGACACAGCAAAATCTGATATAAGTCATGAGATACTGTACTTTGAGCATAACACTCTAAGTGGATCAAAATTTTGAGATTCTTGAAATAGAATAGATGTAAACAATTGTGGTCAGGATGTAGACTGTGCAATATCATTTAGAAAAGTAGTTACAATTAATCTTTTCTTTATAGTTATTCTCTGTTTGCAATATGACACTGTAAAATCATACATTAAGCAGTAAAATTTATTTCTTAGCCCTTGAATCTGTTCTGTCCTTTTAATTCATGGTGGCTTGCAGAGTACAACAGAAATCATATTGTGTGAATTCTAATTGTTTGTTTCTGCTCTCTCTCTCATGGAACCCTGAAACTGCTATGTGAACCACACCACTGATATACTAGACGGTGACAGTCATGTAGTTTATTTTATCCAATTTTCACCACTGACAGCTGACCTCCAGACTTGTGAATGAGGCAATCAAACACCAGCCCACCCCTAGCCAACCTGACGATAGACACCATATGTAAAACAATTCAAGTAACCCAGGTTAGCCACAGAACAGCCCAGCTGACCTCTAGACTTATAATAAATGGCTGTTTTTTTATTCACTAAATCTGGGAAATGTGTGTTAACGACAATAGTTAACTAATATACTGGCTTAAGTGTAACTGCACTTGAAAAATCACAATAGTGGAGCATCTATAAATTTGGAAGAAGAAAAAAGTCATGTGGATGCATGCTACTACTAAAATTAGAAGCAAAATACTATAGAGAATACTAATACACATGAGTTGGATTGACTAGTCAAGTGGTGAGTGATGCCTACCAAATATGGTTCAGGATTCTATAGTTTCTCAGTTTTATTATTTTATTATGCAAAACAATTTAAAAATCTGTAGCAGAGACATGAATTATTATATATATAATAAACAATGGATGGATGAGGCTATGAAAAATAAATAAATAAAAATAATTAAATCTTCCATATTTATATCCTTCTCCTCCCACCCTAACAGTCATATAAATGATGGTTGTACTTAAAATAATATCTATTTTCCATAATATCAATACATTCTGTCATCTCATTCAAATAACCAAATAAATCTCAAGTCATTCAAGATAAGAATTTTTTGATTAGAAATAGAAAAGCTGAATCATACTAGTTTAAGCAGTGTGAAAGAGAAGCTTGAAACATATTGAATACAACATTGCTACCTAACTTGGTATAAATCAGGTGAACAAATGGACTAATTTTACCCACTAATTAGAAATATACGAGGAGCAAAGCTGGATAAAAAGGCATGTTCTGCAGAAATTTGAATAAACCACATATAAATGAAGGAAAAAAAAACCCAGCAGAATAGCTAAGAAATGTTTTCTATTCAGAATTGTATAATGCATAAATAGGTCTCCTGGCACCATCATGGTCAAATTATCAATAGTGAGTTGAAGGTTATACAAACAGAAAAGATAGCATTTTGAAAAGTATCAACAAAATGAGAAAATGCTAGATTTGCATCATAAAGAACACACACCTTGCTGGGCTTTGAGCAGTACAGAAGAAATGCATTTACATGAAAAATTGAAAGACATTCTGTCAATATGGCCAAAGTGATGTGGAAAATGGGAATAATTATCTGGATAATTCAGGCCAAAAATGCTAATGAGGTAAAATAGTTCTTTACAATCTGATTTATCTAGGTCCACTGTCTACATTTATTAAATTAACTGGACATTTATTCAAGTCTCCATTTTTCTAAGCTTGAATACACTTTAGTATTGATTCCCTGTTTGCAGGCTGAAGCAGAAGAACCTTGGTGCATTATTGGTATTTCCATATTGGTTACAGATCATGCTCATTTTTAATCTCACAATGCACTTAATTACAGTTTAAGACATTGCTGCATTATACTTAAATATTTACACTGTTCTTTAAATTTTGTTTGTTAAATGTCAGTTTTCCAGCTAGTCTTTTATTAAAAGCAATGTCCCAGGGACAAAGCAAGTTGAGCTGCACTTAATGGCTATAAACCACTGAATAGCTTCATAAGTCTCATAAATGCTTGACAAAATCAGATAAGATAGTGTTCTGTGTATTTCAAGGGACAATTTGACTCTGGGATCTTGATTGAATTTGTTAAAATCATATCAGTTCAATGATTAATTTTATCTTTCTACACAATCCAAATATTGATTTTTTTTTCTTTTGACATTGATTATGTAGGGGTAAATGGAATATAATGGCATGAGACCTTTCTAGATATGTGCAAGTAAAGAATGAAGCAGAAAACTAGTATAGTATTTCCCCCCAAAACACTTAATGTTTCAGTTTCAAGCATTTTTATCACAAGCAACCATGAGGCATGTATTTTATTTTAAACATATGTGGGCTGAAACTGGAAGAGAGAAGATACATCTTAACAAAGATCGTTGTACTTGGAAAATTCAACCAGACTGCAAAAGGTTCCCATTAAGCCTGTTCAGATAAGAAAGTAATATAAATACTTCTAAAGGCTTTGTATTTTGACAAATATTGCAAAACAAATGCATCCTTAAAGATATCATCCCTAAAAATTTTTCATCTAAGGTTTGCCTCACATAACTTACTATTAGAAGATACATAAATTAGAAAATATATATATATATTCAATACCTGTGAAGATGAATGAACCCACAGAGCTGTTGCTTTGCAAAAACACAGGCAGCTTTGATATTTGGGGCCAGATAATTCTTTGTTTTGGAAAGTCTGTCTTACGCATTGTAGGATATTTAGTAGTAGCATGCCTTCCTTGTCGTCTCTCTCCACTAAATGCTAGAATCACCAAATCTATATCAGATCAGATCAGAAAAGTCGCTCAGTCACGTCAGACTCTTTGCGACCCCATGAATCGCAGCACGCCAGGCCTCCCTGTCCATCACCAACTCCCGGAGTTCACTCAAACTCACGTCCATCGAGTCAATGATGCCATCCAGCCATCTCATCCTCTGTCGTCCCCTTCTCCTCTTGCCCCCAATCCCTCCCAGCATCAGAGTCTTTTCCAATGAGTCAACTCTGCATGAGATATATATATAGCCACAAAATATAACAACTAAAAGTATTTCTAGATATTGACAAATGTCCCATGCTGCTGCTGCTGCTAAGTCGTTTCAGTGGTATCTGACTCTATGCGACCCCATAGACGGCAGCCCATCAGGCTCCACCGTCCCTGGGATTCTCCAGGCAAGAACACTGGAGTGGGATGCCATTGCCTTCTTCAAAATGTCCCATAGTGGGGCACAATTGCCCATGGTTGAAAGTCACTGCCGTAGAGTGTACACTAGTGTTCTGAGTGCCACTATACCTGTGTGACTACTTCAAGCTCTTTCCCAAACAAGCATGTTGCCCTCAGAGAGTAAAGCTTTTCACCTTTGTCCCAGGTGGAGAACAGATCTAGAGCCTGAAAAGGAAAAAAAGTGTTTAACAGTAACTTTGCCATGAAGAAACTAACTGAACACCCTATAGGCAAAGCACAGTCCTTTAACTGTCTGAAGCCCTCAAGAGACTTTCCAAAGAAAACAAATGAACGCAACCCTGGACATGTGGATTTACGGCCACTCTGTGTGTAAGAACCTCTCCTGCTGGGAGATCTCTGGTCAAACAGGGAATGCTATAGGCAGGAGGGCTTCTCAGGAGGTACAGTGGGCTGTGCAGACAGAGTGACTTCCCGCCCACGCTTGGATTTTCCCCTCGAGATCAAGTCTGAGCTCCAGAGCCATTGAAAAGAAAGCCCCAGAGACCTATGTTCAGTAGGAAAACCAGGGATGCCTGATTTCTGTGAGTTTCTGTCATCTCTTGACAGGCCTATTGCTTTCTCCAATGACAAGGGTCTGTAAAAATTATGAACTGTTTTAAGTGCTGCAGTGGTGCCTGAAAGCCATTATTTGTTTCCCTGCAACCAGTGAAATGAATGTTTTTGTTAGAAAATATCTGACAGTAAAGCAAGTTTTTTTTTTTTTTTTAATTTTGGTAATCTATGATTTTCCTTTCAGAATATGTGCTGAAAATGCCTTTTAGTATAAAAACTATTTTTGTTAAGTTGTCTATATCCAACAATATCAATAAAGATATTTTCCCCCTTCTGATTAATTAGATAAATGGAAAATTATTTTAAACAGTCTGACATAGGTAAAAAACAAAACCCACCAGAACAAGGTTTCTCAGTCTCAGCCCTACTGACATTCTGGACCAGATAATAGTTGTGGGGGAGCCTGTCCTGTGTACTATAGGATGATTGCCAATATCCCCAGTAGATGGCAGGAGCACTACCACCCCACCACCACACACACACACACACACACACACAACACACACACTTTTGGATTATAGAAAATGAAAATGGCTCCAGAGATAGCCAAAGGTCTTCTATGGCGGCAAATTTGCCCAAGCTGAAAACCACCGTCTAGAAAAGTCCTGCTTTGAAATGACACAGGTGTCATTTGGCAGTTACAAATCCTTTGTCATAAATAACCTTAGGCCACAAAAGATTTTCTATTTCTTTTTTTTCCCTAAACACGTTAAAATTTTACATTTGGACCTATGATCAATTTTGAATTGTTTATATAAGATGTGAGGTTGGTATCCATTTTTTTTTTTTTTTTTGCATTTAGATATCTAATTTTTCCTTTTATTGAAAGCTACACTTTCTCCATTTAATTGCCAGTACCTGGGTGTCAAAATCAATGAACCATATTTGTGTGGATCTATTAATGGACTGTCTATTCTGTTCCATGGATCTGTATATCTATCTCTCTGCCAGTGAAAGTGAAGGTCACTCAGTCATGTCCGGCTCTTTGCGACCCCAGGGACTATACAGTCCATAGAATTCTCCAGGCCAGAACACTGGAGTGGGTAGTTCTTCCCTTCTCCAGGGAAATCTTCCCAACCCAGGGATCGAACCCAGGTCTCCTACATTGCAGGTGGATTCTTTACCAGCTGAGCCACCAGGGAAGCCCAGTGACACACTGCAAATAACAACATATAGTAAGTTTAAAAATTGGGCAGTGGGAACCTTTTAGTTGTATTCTTTTTCAAAATTATAATACATATATATTTGAATACATATAAACATATATTTATTTTTGGATTATATGCTAGCTTACCTTGAATGAAAAGGCAAAATAAATAACATAGTTAAAACAATTTTGAAAACGAATGCATCTGAAAGACTCAGACTTCATACTGCGTTGTTCTTTTTTTCTTTAAAGTGTCTACACAGACACGTAAGAGCATATGCATCTGAATCACTATTGCCCTACGCACCCACTTATTTTCTCAGGTATTCACTACACCTAAACACACAGTTACTTTGTAGTTATCATTTCTCCTCAAAGGGTCAAAAACAATGGAGTAATTTAACACTCAGGCTTTGGAATCAGGTACACTTTGGTTCAAACTTTGGCTCTGACCTTGTTGGCAGCAAGATTATTTGGGCTTTATCAAGGACCCTAACTCTTTAAGACAAGACTTTTTATCTGTAATAAGAGAAAAGCAATATTTAATTTGTAGAATTTTTGCCAGAAACACACATGATACTATTCAGTTCACTGCAGTCGCTCAGCCGTGTCCGACTCTTTGCAACCCCATGAGCTGCAGCATGCCAGGACTCCCTGTCCATCACCAACTCCCAGAGCCTACGCAAACTCAAGTCCATTGGGTTGGTGATGTCATCCAACGATCTCATTCTCTGTTGTCCCCTTCTTTTCCTGCCCTCAATCTTTCAGGGTCTTTTCAAATGAGTCAGCTGTTTGCATCAGCTGGCCAGAGTATTGGAGTTTCAGCTTCAACATCAGTCCTTCCAATGAACACCCAGGACTTATCTCCTTTAGGATGGACTGGGTGGATCTTTTTGCAGTCCAAGGGACTCTCAAGAGTCTTCTCCAACACCATAGTTCAAAAGCATCAATTCTTCGGTGCTCAGCTTTCTTTATAGTCCAACTTCCAAATCTATACATGACCACTGGAAAAACCATAACCTTGACTAGACAGACCTTTGTTGGCAAAGTAATGTCTCTGATTTTTAATATGCTATCTAGGTTGGTCATAACTTTCCTTCCAAGAAGTAAGCGTCTTTTAATTTCATGGCTGCAATCATCGTCTGCAGTGATTTTGGAGCCCCCCAAAATAAAGTCAGCCCCTGTTTCCACTGTTTCCCTATCTATTTCCTATGAAGTGATGGGACCAGATGCCATGATCTTCATTTTCTTAATGTTGAGCTTTAAGCCAACTTTTTCACTCTCCTCTTTCAATTTCATCAAGAGGCTTTTGAGTTCCTCTTCACTTTCTGCCTAAGGGTGGTGTCATCTGCATATCTGAGGTTATTGATATTTCTCCCAACAATCTTGATTCCAGCTTGTGCTTCTTCCAGCCCAGGGTTTCTCACAATGTACTCTGCATAGAAGTTAAGTAAGCAGGGTGATGATATACAGCCCTGACGTACTCCTTTTCCTAATTGGAACCAGTCTGTTGTTCCATGTCCAGTTCTAACTGTTGCTTCCTGACCTGCATACAGGTTTCTTAGGTGGCAGGTCAGGTAGTCTGGTATTCCCATCTCTCAGAATTTTCCACAGTTTATTGTGATCCACACAGGCAAAGTCTTTGGCATAGTCAACAAAGCAGGAATAGATGTTTCTTCGGAACTCTCTTGCTTTTTCAATGATCCAGAGGATGTTTGCAATTTGATCTCTGGTTCCTCTGCCTTTTCTAAAACTATCTTGAACATCAGGAAGTTCACAGTTCACATATTGCTGAAGCCTATATGATCTATTATTGTAAAATGTCCGCCCCTTCATAATATCTTTCAAGGCTGTTTTCTATGATGTATTCTCCAATTGAAATTAATCTCTTCTGTAATCTGCTTCCAATTTTTACCCTTATTTAAAATGACTAAATTATATTATATAGTATTATATTAATATAAAGCTGAACAGGACTCTGTTGAGGCCTTCCCAGGTACAAATACTTTCCATCTCCCTTTCTTATTTGTAAGAAATAGGCTTCATTCAGCCCCCTAAGACTTTCTCTGAGTTCCAAAGGGCAGACTCAACAAGTTGCTAAGAAGGGAAGGGAAAGAATGCAAAAACAAAAGAGGAGCCAGTCAAGAAACAATAGTGCATCCATAAACCAGGGTCCTGGTTTCTCTTCAATGAATATACATAACAATGTATCTTTGAGTTCTTCTGCAGGAACTAAGACCCCTACTCAGGTGGACAGTGACTTCAGGCTGAGCGTAAGAGTCCTGGAGCACCACCCTGTTACCTTACCAGCAACCAATCAGAAGAAAGTCTGCACAGAGTGAAAAGAAAGCGTTAGTTACTCAATCGTGTCTGACTCTTTGTTACCTCATGGACTGAAGCCCATCATGTTCCTCTGTCCAGGGGATTTCACAGGCAAGAAATGTAGTGGGTTGCCATTCCCATCTCCAGGGGATCTTCCTGACTCAGGGATTGAACCCAGGTCTTCTGCATTGCAGGCAAATTCTTTACTGTCTGAACTACCAGGGCACACAGTGGAAGACAATGAAGACTCTTACTCTCATCCCCTAATAATTAACTGCAATTAACTTCCCCTTTATCCTTTTAAAAACTTTCAGGGTCAAGCAAAATCTTCAGAGTTGGTTCTTAGAACGAATCATTCTTCTCCCCAGGTTGCTGGCCTACTGAATAAAGCAACCTTTCCTTTCCAAACAACACTTGTCTCTTTAAGTATTGGTTTTCAAGCAGAGACCAGTCGAACCTGAGTTTGATAAGAGATAGTTATTTGTCCTATTGTAACTTAAGCTACTTAATGATGACCACATATCACATCATCATTAAAATCTCCACAAGGATTCTACCAAAAATGCAGCAGGTACTTTTAGCAAATACATAAATAAATGATCTGATTTAACTTTGGTAAACAATGAATGAATATGTAGATATATACTTGTTATTATTTTTATTATATCTATTGGAAGATGATTCCTCTTCCAGAAAAATAATATGTCCTGCAGTTATTAACAAAGTTGTCATTTGTCCAGCCATTCTTTTCTTAACACATTCACAGCATAAGATCCCCTTGAGCAGTGAGCTCATTATGACATATATACTTTTGTTGTGATCACAGAAATCTCATTTATATATCACTTTTGATTTGGTTGGAAACACTTGGTATACCAACTTACCCATATATAGATGAAATGAGGTGTGTTGAGGCAAGTCTCAATGATATACTTAGGAAAAGGTAATTTTTATCTTTGTGTGTGTGATCAGAAACCTCTGGAAACATTAGAACGCTAATGTCAACATTCCTCAAAGGAGGTAAAATAAATAATGAACTGTTTAGGTACTTAAGAAAGAAGCTGACTTGACACATCTTTCTGAGATAATGATAAAAATTTATGTGATTACTTCACTTATATTTATTTAAGCTATTTTAAATGTCAAAAATCTTTTTGAGGGCTTTATTTCAAAAGACTACAGAAGCAATCCTCTCTTAAGAAATGAAGATCCCTTTTGTCAAGAGAAGATTCAATGATGAATCTTTATCTTACTACCCAGACAAGCAGTTTTAAATTCTAGAAAACCTAGTAAATGTATTAGGCCTAAGCTGACAAAATAAACAGCAACATTTTAGGTAATCCATAGTTCAAAGAAACATAAATTTGCACTTGATAATTGCATGTCTTTATATTCCATATACTAATAGGTAAATTTCTACTAGAGATTAGAAACAGTATAGCCTTGATGCAGTGACACAAATGATGGAAGAAGAGGTAAGTTTATAACTTCTTAATAAAAAGGAATAGGTCTCAGTTAATGTCAATCTTGGAGAAGGCAATGGCACCCCACTCCAGTACTCTTGCCTGGAAAATCCCATGGATGGAGGAGCCTGGTAGGCTGCAGTCCATGGGGTCACTAAGAGTCGGACACGACTGAGTGACTTCACTTTGACTTTTCACTTTCATGCATTGGAGAAGGAAATGGCAACCCACTCCAGTGTTCTTGCCTGGAGAATCCCATGGACAGAGGAGCCTGGTGGGCTGCCATCTATGGGGTTGCACAGAGTCGGACACAACTAGAGCGACTTAGCAGCAGCAATGTCAATCTTAGTTGCCAAAACAAGACTATAAGCCAAAAATGAACTGTGTAGACTATTGACTTTATCTTCACTCATGCTTTTACCACCCTTAAATATCTGTCTTTAACAACAGATTTCTGAATGCTAAATTCACTTGTAGTATACAGAATGCAGAACTCCTCTTTCCTTCTGGAATCTCCACATCCATGTTTTCTCTGTCAATTTCTCCTCTCTGCAGACATTAGCATGTTTATTATTTTAATGTGCTGATGGAAGGGGACATTTTAAACTGATTTTCTACTTGGAATTCTTGCTTAAAGTACAGTCAGCTCATGACATTTCTTAATGTGCAGGAATGTAAAATATGACTGAGAGTAGCAGCATTTTTTGTCAAACTATATTCAGTATCTCTTGGGCTACAAAAGCAATTTGTCTCAATTTAAGGAAACTTACATGGGATTTAGGCAACTGTGACCGAATAAGGCAGTCTGAGGGGATCTGAGATTAGATGATTGTTGTAAAGAAAAAGATTAAACTTTGGGTGCTGAGAGAAGAACCACACAAAGAGGTATGGCATCAAAAGGCTATATTCCAAGCCAGCAGTGCCAGTATTGGATCAGTCCAAAGTAGCAGGAGGAAGGTGGAGCATTCAAAGGCAAGGATCTAGAGGAAGAGAGGCAGCTGACCTTCAGGAGATGTGCTGAGGGGAAACAGGTGGCTTCATTTTTTCACTGCTTATATAATATTGAATATCTGTTATGTGCCAGACCTTATGCTAGTGGCTCAAAATAAGAGTTTTGAACAGGTACTAGCAAAATAATGCTCAAAATCCTTCAAGCTAGGCTTCAGCAATACGTGAACTGAGAAACTCCAGATGTACAAGCTGGATTTAGAAAAGGCAGATGAACCAGAGACTAAATTGCCAACATCTGTTGTATCAAACAGAGAAGGCAATGGCACCCCACTCCAGTACTCTTGCCTGGAAAATCCCATGGACGGGGGAGCCTGGTGGGCTGCCATCTATGGGATCACACAGAGTCAGACACGACTGAAATGACTTAGCTTAGCAGCAGTTGTATCAAAGAAAAAGTAAGAGAATTCCAGAATAGCGTCTACTTCTGCTTCATTGACTATGTCAAAGCCTTTGACTGTGTGGATCACAGCAAACTGTAAAAAATTCATAAAGAAATGGGAATACCAGGGCATCTTATCTGCCTCCTGAGAAATGTGTATGCAAGTCAAGAAACAATAGTTAGAACCAGACATGTAACAATGGACTGATTAAAACTTGGGAAAGGAATAGGTCAAGGCTATATATTGTCATCTTGCTTATTTAACTTCTATGTAGAGTACATCATGTGAAATGAGGGGCTAGATGAAGCACTAACTGGAATCTAGATTGCTGGGACAAATATCAACAACCTCAGATATGCAGATGAAAGCACTCTAATGGTAGAAAGTAAAGAGGAACTAAAGGACCTCTTGATAAATGTGAAAGAGGAGAGTGAAAAACTGAATTTAAAATAAACATTCAGAAAACTAAAATCATGGCATCCAGTCCCATCAATTCACAGCAAAAGTGGAAGTGAAAAGTCACTCAGTCATAACCGACTCTTTGTGATCCCATGGACTGTAGACTGCCAGGCTCCTCTGTCCATGGAATTCTCCAGGCAGAAATACTGGAGTGGGTAGCTCTTCCCTTCTCCAGGTGATCTTCCCAACCCAGGGATTGAACCCAGGTCTCCCGCATTGCAGGCAGATTATTTACTATCTGAGATACCAGGGAAGCCTGCTTCATGGCAAATAGATGGAGAATAAGTGGAAACAGTGACAAATTTTATTTTCTTGTGCTTCAAAATCACTGTAGATTGTGACTGCAGCAATGAAATTAATAGATGCTTGCTCCTTGAAAGAAAAGCTATAACAAACCTTGACAGCATATTAAAAAGCAAACACATCACTTTGCCAACAAAGGTCTGTGTAGTCAAAGCTATAGTTTTTCCAGTAGTCATGTATGGATGTAAGAGTTGGACCATAAAGAAGGCTAAGTGCTGAAGAATTCATGTTTTCAAATTGTGGTGCTGGAGAAGACTCTTGAGAGTCCCATAGACTGCAAGGAGATCCAACCAGTCAATCCTACAGGAAATCAACCCTGGATATTCATTGGAAGGACTGATGCTGAAGGTGAAGCTCCAGTACTGTGGCCACCTGATGCGAAGAGCTGACTCACTGGAAAAGACCCCAATGCTAGGAAAGATTGAGGGCAGGAGGAGAAGGGGGCAACAGAGGGTGAGGTGGCTGGACAGCATTATCAACTCAATGGACATGAGTTTGAGCAAACTCCGGGAGATAGTGAAGGATCACAAAGCCTGGTGTGCTGCAGTCCATGGGGTCATAAAGAGTCAGATGTGTCTTAGTGACTGAACAAGATATGATGTTGGCCTTCACAGAGCAAACAGTTTAGTGAGGGAGATAAATGAGTATTAAATTTATATATATGACTATATAAGTATTACTGGTGTAAGAATGTCTTAAATAAGTGCCATACTGTGCTATGAGACCATATGGAAAGAAAATATAACTTAACATAATTATGGAAGATTTCTCTGAGGAGGTGAAATGTAAGCAGAGTTCAGCCAATGGGGAAAAGGCTGTCAAAAATAAGACAGGGACAATCCCACAGAGACTGGGCTCCTAAGTCATTGCTAAGACAAAGATTCAGAAATGGATCAGGCAGAAGCCAAGTTTTTAAAAACTGAATCAAAAGTGCAAAGTTAATACAGCTGTGAGAAGAATTTGATACCAAAAAAGGGAGCAAAATTAGTATTAATACAAGTTATATTCTTTTGTTCTCCCATTCCTGCTTTTCTATAATCACTTTACAAGTCCATTTCCTGTTTGAGCTGAGTTGATCTTAGACAGTGGAGGAATGACTGAATTAAATGACTTCAGTTAAGGAAGAAAAAGAATGCAAGGATTTTGAATTTTATGGGACCTAAGAGGAATTAAAAAAAAATAGAAGATATTACTTCTCTATGACCCATGAAATGAGGGTAAAGAGATACTGAAGATGTCCAACTATTCTAACCAATTAAAAAATATCAGTGATTATTGAGTGACTATAGAATGTCTGATACTATGCAATTCCTTGAATGCAACAGTGAACAAGATTAGCTTTTGCACTGAGATGGTTATAGTCCAGAGACATTTCTGACACATGATATAATAAGGTTAAGTTGTCAAAGGTAGCACAGAAGAACAAATAATCTAAACTTAGAAAGTGAAAAAAAATAATTTGTTGGAGAAAGTATTACAATGAGATGATTAGTGAGTAAAAAAATACATGATTTTGAGATTCTAGGATCACCCAGGAGAATGTGTAGAGTGAAAAGGAAACAGTGAGAAGGAGAGTTAGCATAAGGAAGGAATAAGGGCTTTTATGAAATGGATAATTGGAGAAGACTCTTGAGAGACCCCTGGACTGTAAGGAGATCAAAGCAGTCAATCGTAAAGGAAATCAATCCTGAATATTCATTAGAAGGATTGATGCTGAAGCTCCAATACTTTGGCTACCTGATTCAAAGAGACAATTCATTAGAAAAGATCCTGATGCTGGGAAAGATTGAAGGCAGGAGAAGGGGACGACAGAGGATGAGATGGTTGGATGGGATCACCAACTCAATGGACATGAGTTTGAGGAAGTTCCGGGAGATGGCGAAGGACAGGGAAACCTGGTGTTCTGCAGGCCATGGGGTCACAAAGAGTCAGACACAACTGAGTGACTGAACAACAACAATGCAATGGGTAGAAAGAAGAAGGAAAGTATAAACAGAAATGATAAAGGATTATCCACAGATAAGACGCATATACAACCCCCTCCACACATATACATGCATACAGAAAGCAATCACAGAGTACAATGAGAGAGAGCATTTCAAGAAGAAAGGAACTACAGACAATGTCAAAAGTAGCAATTCGATTTCTTAATAAGCATTTTCTGATTTAGTAATAGGCAATTTGTTGGCCACCCTGGATAAAGCAGTCATAATGACTGTCTAGAGGAGGAGAATATAAAGATGAAATATAGATGAGTGAACAAAGTTCCCTAGGTTCTGATGAGTTGTGAAACACATGGGGGAACCGTCCTCTGGTTCAGTCTACATTGGTCATAGTTGATGCGTGTCTAAGCCACTTAGTCTTATTAATGCAGATACCAAGATAAACCATTATTGACTTGCAAGGTGGTGATGCTGGGTTTCAAGTGTCTAGTCTGTCTAAGTGCACTACACAGACATTCTCCACTGAGACCTTGCCATTTCCAGGATGCTATGGCACTAAAAAAATCTTTGTTCTTTTTACAGTTTTGGATGAAGTTTCTGCCCACAGTTTTTCATTTAGTAACGTTTGCTTTTTTCCTTCTTTCCCTTCTGAGATAAATGTATAGAATTTTAACTCTTACAAACAAAACCTAGATCACTTAGTTTCTTGTGCCTAGGGATATCTCCTTTGCACCTGACTGTTTTGCAGCCCCTGAGTGCAGAAGACACAATACTGACCATCTTCTTGGAATCAGGAGGAGAAAGCGTTTATAGCAATCCAAGAAAAATCCGAGTTAATGTTTCAGTAAATCATTCTGCCACATTAAACACCTTTTGTGCAAATTTCATATCCTTTCTTTATAGGTTATACTGTTGGCTTTTTGTTTGTCTGTGGAATTTGGAGATAATTTTTTATTTATATTAAACTATCTTAAAGCTACATTAGACCATTCTACCTTTAGGCTTACATATATATAGTAAAATGTTTTGCTGTGTGAAATTTCTCCTAAATTTTTTCTTCTCTTCAAAATAGATATGCTTAGTTAGTGAAGAGGAACTAAAAAGCCTCTTGATGAAAGTGAAAGTGGAGAGTGAAAAAGTTGGCTTAAAGCTCAACATTCAGAAAACGAAGATCATGGCATCCGGTCCCATCACTTCATGGGAAATAGATGGGGAAACAGTGGAAACAGTGTCAGACTTTATCTTTCTGGGCCCCAAAATCACTACAGATGATGACTGCAGCCATGAAATTAAAAGACGCTTACTCCTTGGAAGGAAAGTTAGGACCAACCTAGATAGCATATTCAAAAGCAGAGACATTACTTTGCCAACAAAGGTTCGTCTAGTCAAGGCTATGGTTTTTCCTGTGGTCATGTATGGATGTGAGAGTTGGACTTTGAAGAAGGCTGAGTGCCGAAAAATTGATGCTTTTGAACTGTGGTGTTGGAGAAGACTCTTGAGAGTCCCTTGGACTGCAAGGAGATCCAACCAGTCCATTCTGAAGGAGATCAGCCCTGGGATTTCTTTGGAAGGAATGATGCTAAAGCTGAAACTCCAGTACTTTGGCCACCTCATGCGAAGAGTTGACTCATTGGAAAAGACTCTGATGCTGGGAGGGATTGGGGGCAGGAGGAGAAGGGGACGACAGAGGATGAGATGGCTGGATGGCATCACTGACTCGATGGACGTGAGTCTGAGTGAACTCCGGGAGTTGGTGATGGACAGGGAGGCCTGGGTGCTGCGATTCATGGGGTCGCAAAGAGCCAGACACGACTGAGCGACTGATCTGATCTGATCTATGCACTAAAAGCACTAACAAGTTTAAAGAATTAATGCATGGATGCAGCATAGTTTTATCTTTACCTAAATAAGTTAGCTATGTAGACATTTTAAATAAAAGGACCATAAAGACGATATTTTTAACTATAACGGAAGGAGCAGCTGCCAACACCAAAGGAAATTCATTTAAATGCAATCTCTGAGGGAGTTAGATTATCATACGGAAGAGTTTCCTTGTGTGTACAGAAGTCTTTAAAGATCAATCATTTTTCACGAACGTTCTTATCCTTTAGTTTATTTGATTATGCTGGCCTTTCCACCAATGGCTGAGCTGAAGGAAGATGGTATTTCTGAGGTGAATAATTTGCCTTTTTTTTTTCTTTGGGCTCCTGAATAACACTAGAGGTTGTAAAACTTCAATGAAATTTCTGTTTACTTGTAATATCCTCTTCAATTTTTGCAGGTTTATAGTAAGATAATATTAATGCAAATTATGATGCAAATAATAATGCAAATCCATTCTATATAATTTACTTGCTACAAATTTCTGAACAAACATGTCTCAGTCATTTGAAAAATCATTAATTATAGCAACTGGAAGGTGGTCACACATTATTCACAGGCAGTTTTAGTTTGGTCTGCATGATATTTTTTTAAACATATTTTAAAGACCCAGAATATTTCACATGTATAAAATCTGAAATTTATACTATTATTCTACTATTGAAAAATGGTATTTGGAAAAATTGAACTACAACAGAGAAGCTTTATTCAAACTGAACACTCTCATTGATTGGTTCAGAGAAGGACTGGCCTGGCTACGGTGAACTTTGAATTTGCAACATTGATTTACATTGTTTATTTCCGGTAATGAGATTTTAATTTCCAAACTACTTTTAATAGCAGACCAATGCTTAAAAAAAAAAAAAAATGAAAGCAACAATAAGAAAGAGTTGTCACTCAGTCCGAAGTGAGGTTTGGGTGTCAGTGAGCTCACCTTGTGATCTCTTCATAATAGTCTTCACTAAACCTCTGAGCTATCCGCCATGTTGAAACTGTGAGCCTCAAACTGGGACTTGAACCCATGAAGCCTGGACTCAAACCTGGCCAAAATCCATGGTCTTTTGACTGAGATCACACTTCTGGTTTCAGGACTTAATGAAGCTCAGGTTCTTAATGTCTCATGGCAGAAAGAATTCAGTGAGAGGCAAAGTATAGGTAAGAAGTGGGTTTATTTAGGTAGAGATACACTTCACAGACAGAGTAAGGTCCATCTCAGAAGGTGAGAGCTGGCCTCAAGATATTTTGGGTTAGTTTTTTATGGGCTGGGTATGAATGGGAGGATTAATCTAACCATTTCAGGGAAGGGGTGGGATTTCCAGGAACTGGACCACTGCCCACTTTTTTTCTTTGATGGTTGTCTTCAGAACTGTCATGGCACTGATGGGAGTATCATTTAGCTTGGCAATGTGTTAAGATGAGCTTATACTGAGGCTCAGTGGTAGAGAATTTGCCTGCCAAGCAGGAGAAACAGGTTGGATTTCTGGGTCTGGAAGATCCCCTGGAGAAGAAAATAGCAACTGTCTCCCATATTCTTGCCAGGGAAATCCCATGGACAGAGGAGCCTGGTAGGCTACAGTCCATGGGGTTGCAAAAGAATTGGACATGATTTAGTGACTAAACAACAGTATACTAAGGCTCAAAGTCTAGTGGAAGTTGACTTACTCACCATCTTGCATTTATCTAGTTCTAATCAGTTTGTGTTGTGACCTGGGGCTTTATCATTCTTTTAAAATTTGTGCTCTGCCCCCTTCCCTCTTATTTCAATGGTACTTTCAAGGCAAATTTTTATGCTCAGTTGTATGCAAAATACTATTCTTAAAACATCTCTAGTGATTTTCTTTCATGACATTGGTCAGAGCTATTTTTGTTCTTTCTCACTTTATCTTGCTTTGTAGTTGGCTACTTGAAATTCTGACTTGTGTGTAAAATATTGACAAGAAATAAGATACCTTCCCTTTTGTTGGGTAATTTATGTCCTACTAAGACAGGAAGGAAGGGAGCAGGGCACAATTGTTAAAAGAAGGAAGAGGTGAGCAAACCATTGAGAAAAACAGGATATGACAAAAACTAGCTGGAACCAGCGAAAACCAAAATGACAGTGAGCCTGGTCTGGCCACTGATCTTTAGCTCATTATACCTTCATGAGAATACTGGAAAAAAAAATCTCCTCCTGCCAAGACATTTCCAGAGCTGACCATGAAAGGACAAGAAGTAGGTAGTGTCCCAACTCCTAGAAACTCTCACCCTCTCGCCTGGAACAGCAAGAATATTCCTCCCACTTGTTAGCCTATGAAAGTACCCAGCCCATTAAAAACTAACAACCAGCAGATGAATGGATAAGAAAGCTGTGGTACATATACACAATGGAGTATTACTCAGCCATTAAAAAGAATACATTTGAATCAGTTCTAATGAGATGGATGAAACTGGAACCTATTATACAGAGTGAAGTAAGCCAGAAAGAAAAACACCAATACAGTATACTAACGCATATATATGGAATTTAGAAAGATGGTAACAATAACCCTGTGTATGAGACAGCAAAAGAGACACTGATGTATAGATCAGTCTTGTGGACTCTGTGGGAGAGGGAGAGGGTGGGGAGATTTGGGAGAATAGCAGTGAAACAGGTATAATATCATGTATGAAATGAGTCGCCAGTCCAGGTTCAATGCACGATACTGGATGCTTGGGGCTGGTGCACTGGGATGACCCAGAGGGAGGGTATGGGGAGGGGGAGGGAGGGGGATTCAGGATGGGGAGCGCAGGTGTGCCTGTGGCGGATTCATCTCAATGTTTGGCAAAGCTAGTACAATATTGTGGAGTTTAAAAATAAAAAAAAATAAAAAAAACTAACAACCACATACCCCAGGCCATCCTCGTCTTTTTGAGGCTGGAGCTAGGTGGGCTCCAGGTTAGACATTTATAACCAGCCTCCTATTCACATTTCTTAGAGCAGAAAAAAGGTAGGCTTCAGGCCTGACACTTATAACTAACCTCCTGTTTTTATTTCCTGAGATAGGAGATTGGTGGACTCCAGGTTAGGCATTTACAATCAGCCTCCAGTTTGTACTTCAAATAGAAATAACAACATTAACAGAGTAAATAGCCAGGCTTTGTCTCCTAGGGACACTTTAATATAACAATTTGGCAGAAACAAAGGGGAGCTAAGCTCTATTTGAGTAAAAGATTGTGTGTGTGTGTTCAGTCATTTCCCATTCTGCAGTCATATGGACTGTAGCCTGCCCACCTGGCTCTTCTGTCCATGGGATTTTCCAGGCAAGAATACTGGAATGAGTTTCCATTTGTTCCTCTGGGGGATCTCCCTGACCCAGGGATTGAACCCGTGTCTCCTGCATTGGCAGGCAGATTCTCTACCACTGAGCCACTTAGGAATCTCAAGTGAAAGATTAAGAGGTCACAAATGTCCCCTCCGTGGGGCAAGGGAGACACTATACATGCACAAAAGTCTCCTCAGGAGTCAAAAGACAGGGGACACCAGCCATAATAAGTCTGCCATTCTCTCCCTTCCCCCCGCACAACTCTTTCGTTGAAATCTATCTTGGCTCAGGGGGGTGCGAGCACACAGGGGATGACCCTGAGGCAAATTAGCCATGGTGGCAAAGCAAGATGATTGGCCAGAAGGAAGACAAAGACCTGGGATACACTCTTAAAAATGATTTAAACGTCCCCAAATGACTTTCTACTGCGTTTGCCCTTGCATCTTTTTGCATATACTCTGCTTTTCAAAAGTACTCTTTACTTTTCTCTTTCTCTTCTGTCTCATCAAGAAAAAAATTTTTTTTTTTTTTTGTCAAGGCATGCAAGGACTGGGGATTTAAGCCCTAGCCACTAGCCTTTGTGGTCTAGCAGTTAGGACTCTGGGTTTTTATCCAAGTGACCAGGGTTCAATTACTGGTCGAGGAACTAATATCTTGCTTCCAGCTACTGCTCACTGCCACTGCTTACTGCAAGCTACCACTGATTGCTGTATGTGCCTGAAAGTCATTCTGTCTATGGAATGTATATCTTCAACCTGTTTTCACTCTACTTCCTCTCACTCTTGAATTTCCTGTACAAAGCCAAGAATCCTCACTTAGTGACCCGGCCCAGGAGCTTACGTGTGTCAGGAACAGATAGTACCTTCTGCACCACTATCACCTAAAACAGATTTTTCTTTTCCAGTTCAATGGAAACATGAATCTATAATTCAAGACGTAAATTTGGTCTAGCACAAGACAAACATATTTGGTCCAAAGTCACTTCAGTGAATTTAAACTGAAAATGTGGACACGTGAAACATGGAAAACAATTTAACTGAGTCTTTAATATCCTGTATTCTATATCATTTACATTCATAGTAATTTAAATTATCTATCAGTGTAACAGTATCATAGCCCACAAATATGTGACTTTTGAATTTTTTCTCCTTTTTTGGCTTTTAAAATTCTCTTCAGTTATTTTTTAATTGATATATTCTGGGAGAACTTTTTTTTTCTATGTTTGTATCCTGAGACTTTTAGAAACAAGGAGTTATGAAGAATCTAATAATCACATAGTTAAAGTACATAAGACCATGCCGTTACCAGGATTTAGACTTTTCATAACCTTGCAATATCTAAAATCCCTTTTTCTCCCTGCCTTTGGCCAAGAGAGCAGATGGATAATTACACTCCTCAAAAGACAAATTAAAGAAAAAATTTGGACCAACTCGGTTATTGAAATATAGTGCTAATGGAGGGTTGTGGAGAAATGGCCAAATAAGAGTCTCGAATGACCTTATTTTCCTCCTGGTGACAGTGCTTTCCAGATTAAAAGCTGTTTTCTTTTATTGAAATAGAATAGTGCCAAACATTGAACCTGTTTTGTAAGACATACATCAAGAGGGAAAATATTTCACCACAATGACATGACCTGACATTTTAAAGCAGATAACAAATGACATCTTGTCAATGGCACCAATTTATTATTCCCTCTCTTGTACCTTGGTGCCACAGCGGGATGCACGCTCCTTTTAATCATGGGATTGTGTTAAACAAATTTTTACCAGCAGAGACTATAAAAGGCCCCTCATCATTTCCGAGTATCCTGACCTCTTGACTGTCCCCACTGCAGCATATAAAGACAAAGGCTATGCTAAATTTTTCATCATTTTATTCCATTTCAGATCCAATTATGTGAGAGTCTTCCATCACTTACAGGGGTGTATATGCTATAACAGGAAGTGCCGCACATTAATCAGACTCTTTTTATCCAGCAGACACCAGTGCTAAATCACATTACTTCACAAAAAAGGAACATGAAATAGAGGCAAACGTACAAGGAGGGTGCTCTCTTTTGCGCAGTTACAATAGGAGGTGACTTGTGCGGGTGGCCTTCCCATCAAGTCCCAGAGAGTATCAAAGAGCATTTTGTTTTTCATGTTTTCTGCCACATTCCTCCCCAAAAGGACCCTCTTCTCCCACTTGCTTTAATGTTCCTCTGCCAGTTCATATCACAGAATCCACCACTTTAAACACTGCCCTGGGCAATGACTTTCTAGTTGAACTGTTGTAACTAATCAGCCTGTAAGCTGAAAAATGACCAGCTTGACACTTGTTCAGCCCTCTTAGCAATGAGGGCTTTATCTCCCTTTATCTCAGCAGTCTCTTTACAAGCACGTAGGACAAAGACCTTAGATGCTGAATATTTCTGACAAATGACATTGAAATTGTGGATCTGAGGGAAGCAGAAAGATTTACATTACTAAATAATCTTAACTATTTGGGAGTTAACACTTTCTTAATAATATTTCAAAATTCTATGTGATTGCTTAACCATTATGAAGATAAGTTGCTTATGATTTCAAAGAAATGTATAAAAGTATATTATAAAAGTTAAATAACTTTCATTGAAAAAATTAATGGAAAATATAAGGATCTCATTATACAAAAAGGGATAAGGCTTATAGTTCAAAATAGACATACTTATAAATACTAATAACTTGTGTTTGGGCAAGTTACATTATCTTTCAGAGTCTTGATTTATTCCTTTAAGAAACAGGAATAATATTATCACTTACTTCATAGAGTTGGGGCCACTAAATGAGCTAATATCTGTAAACCATCAGTAATAATAGTTGATAATGCTAGCCACTTAATAGATATTGTTCTTTGTTAATATCATCATGAAATTCTAAAATATGCCTAGAGTAAAAGAAATAAATATAATTGTTGCTTTGACTTCTTCCAAGGACTGATCGGAAAGAGTAATCTCAATTGCTTTAGATTCAAACTGTGTACTTAGTTTTACTGAAGAAAATATCATAATTTTCTTTAAGATACTCTTTCATAAGAAAGTTTTAATAGCCTAAAAAAATAAAATCTAAGTTCTTAAAAAATCTATCTATAAATTAGTGGGTGTATTAAGATAATTTGCGCATATCAATGATACTTCCACTTAAGATAAAATATTCAAAAGATTTTTGAACTCTATGCATTTTGAGTATTTGATTAATAAATAAGAAATACATACTTTGTTCAAAGATTAAGTCAAAGAGTAATAGAAATGGATATTTAAGATGTAGTAGAAAAGGGGCATTGCTAATAGAACAAATTTCTGAATAAGATAATATGAGAAATGAGTGATCAAAAGAACAGGTGAAGTGTTGACACTGAAAAAAGGGAAGGACAACTCTCTTCCTAAAACTGGGAGCAAAGGAATAATATGAGAGGGGGCATAGTGAGATAAACTTATTGGTGTGAAGGCAGAAAGATGAAAGAAATATACCTGACAACCTCAACTATGTACGTAAGGTTGAAAACAAAAATCATACCTGAGATTAAATGGAATGAAACAGATAAAATGACTTAGGGGGAATGGTAAAGGTTCAGAACTGTTCTGAAAGTAAAAGGGGAAGAAGAAGGTGATTAAAAAAAAATGAATTATTATTGCAAGCCTAGCTACCCTTCATGACCCTGAATTTACAAAGTTGTATGATTTTCTTCCAGCTTTCCTGGTGGCTCAGTGGTAAAGAACTTGCTTGCCAATGCAGGAGACTAGGGTTCAACTCCCGGGCAGGGAAGATCTCCTCAAGAAGGAAATGGCAACCCACTCCAGTCACTCTTACCTGAGAAATCCAATGGACAGAGAAGCCTGGCGGGCTACAGTCCACAGGGTCTCAGAGTCTGACACGACTTAGTGACTGAGCACGCATGCACATGATTTTCTTCAGTAATTCTCAGCAGTCTGAGATGGAAGAAAGGAGCAACTATGGAAATAATAATTGGCTTTCCTGGTGGCTCAGCTGGTAAAGAATCCACCTTCAATGCAGGAAACCCTGGTTCAATCCCTGGGTTGGGAAGATCTCCTGGAGAAGGAAATGGCAACCCACTCCAGTATTCTCGCCTGGAGAATCCTATGCATGGAGGAGCCTGGTGGGCTACAGTCCATGGGAATAATTGAGATAATAGATTTTCCTAAGCAGGTACTAGACTGGTGCTAGGACTTCAGATAAATTAGCTCAGGCTATATTCTCTACCTATGGGAAAATTAAAATGATTGACATGCCTGTAGAAAGGATGCACCCCCATTTGTCTAAAGGCTACGCCTATGTGGAGTTTGAGAATCCAGATGAGGCTGAGAAGGCGCTGAAGCACATGGATGGAGGTAAGTCAAGCCCTGCTCTGATCTGTCCCAGACCAGCTGCCCACCATACCTGGTGTGATGAGAACTGATTTCCAGTCTGGCTGCATGTGAGAATTTCCTTGGAGCTCTGTCAAGATTCCAGTTCTTAATCAGTGGGTGTGTGTGTTTACCAAAAACATGTTTTACAGAGCATTATTCTTGAAAAAGTATTCATCAAATATGAATATATTAGCATTTTAAGAATATTTCAATCTGTTAAAAGTTAAGGATCAAATGAAAGATTTTTTTTTCTTCACAAAATATTTGACTATAATGAAACATTTTTATATGGGAATGTTTTCTTTAATCCTGAGTTACTTTCTGTTTTGCTAAAACTTAGCATTTTTAGGATAAATTTCTGAATCCACAAATTTTACCTCTTTCCTAAAATGCATCTTAACTGTTGACGACATTTACAGCCACTTTGTATTGGCTTTGACAACCTTTGAAGGACTGTGAACATTTGTCAGTCATTTCGCATCTCGAATAGGCAGCATTTTGAGTGTGGGTTTCACTGGGCCCACTTGCTGCTTCTGTCCTCCAGGCAGCTGAGCTGAGCCAGGACTGCCCGAGCCCCATGCGGGCTGCCAGGCCGAGTGGGGAGAAGAGTCTGAACCCCTGAGAACCTTGGCATCCTTGGAGGCCCTCTTACATGTTTGAAAGATAATTGCCCTTGAGCCCTGGTAGAGTTTGTATATTACAAAATGTTCCTTGGTACTTCTAAGTCTTTCAATCTCCTTAAATCCCCCTAGAGTGTTTTCAGGAGTTCAGCATAAACTAGGATCCGTCAAACTGCAGGCATCAGCTCTTAACTTTGTGAGTCATGCCTTTGTTTTAGAGACTGTCAGTCTTGTGTTTGACGGAGTCTGAGCACTTGCTAAAAATTTAGGAGGCTTAGACACATTCAGGATGAGTGTGATGATAAATATTCCACCTTGTCTTAAGATTCTGGTAGGACTTTTTCTCTGTTTTCTTGTATTGTGCTGAATGGAACTGCTCAGTCTCCAGAAAGAAATGGAAGGGCTTGGTTTTTACTGGCAGTTAGCTAGAGGATAGGAGAAGGCAATGGCACCCCACTCCAATACTCTTGCCTGGAAAATCCAATGGACGGAGGAGCCTGGAAGGCTGCAGTCCATGGTATCACAAAGAGTCGGACAAGACTGAGTGACTTCACTTTCACTTTTCACTTTCATGATTGGAGAAGGAAATGGCAACCCACTCCAGTGTTCTAGCCTAGAGAATCCCAGGGACAGGGTAGCCTGGTGGGCTGCTGAATGTGGTCGCACAGAGTCGGACACAACTGAAGCGACTTAGCAGCAGCAGCAGAATACTCACACCAAACCTGTAAGGCAGCTATTTTTAATTTCTATTTTACAGATGAAGGAACTGTAAATTTTAAGTGATTTGCTGAAAGCCACAGAAGGTAGTACAATCTAGTTTCATCTGAATACCAAAATCTTTTGTTCTTTGTTCCACAGCTAGTCATAATAATGGAGGATCCAAAGCTGAATCTATGCTGAAGAAATAACAGTGGGAATGCGGTGGGCTAAAGGGAATACCAGACCACCTGACCTGCCTCTTGAGAAACCTGTATGCAGGTCAGGAAGCAACAGTTAGAACTGGACATGGAACAACAGACTGGTTCCAAATAGGGAAAGGAGTAGGTCAAGGCTGTATATTGTCACCCTGCTTATTTAACTTATATGCAGAGTACATCATGAGAAACGCTGGGCTGGAAGAGGCACAAGCTAGAATCAAGATTGCCGGGAGAAATACCAATAACCTCAGATACGCAGATGACACCACCCTTATGGCAGAAAATGAAGGGGAACTAAAAAGCCTCTTGATGAAGGTGAAAGAGGAGAGTGAAAAAGTTGGCTTAAAGATCAACATTCAGAAAATGAAGATCATGGCATCTGGTCCCATCACTTCATGGGAAATAGATGGGGAAACAGTGGAAACAGTGTCAGACTTTATTTTTTTGGGCTCCAAAATCACTGCAGATGGTGACTGCAGCCATGAAATTAAAAGACGCTTACTCCTTGGAGGGAAAGTTATGACCAACCTAGATAGCATATTGAAAAGCAGAGATATTACTTTGCCAACAAAGGTCCGTCTAGTCAAGGCTATGGTTTTTCCTGTGGTCATGTATGGATATGAGAGTTGGACTGTGAAGAAAGCTGAGTGCCGAAGAATTGATGCTTTTGAACTATGGTGCTGGAGAAGATCCTTGAGAGTCCCTTGGACTGCAAGGAGATCCAACCAGTCCATTCTGAAGGAGATCAGCCCTGGGATTTCTTTGGAGGGAATGATGCTAAAGCTGAAACTCCAGTACTTTGGCCACCTCATGTGAAGAGTTGACTCATTGGAAAAGACTCTGATGCTGGGAGGGATTGGGGGCAGGAGGAGAAGGGGACGACAGAGGATGAGATGGCTGGATGGCATCACTGACTCTATGGATGTGAGTCTGAGTGAACTCCGGGAGTTGGTGATGGACAGGGAGGCCTGGCGTGCTGCGGTTCATGGGGTCACAAAGAGTCGGACACGACTGAGCAACTGAACTGAACTGAACTGAAAGGGTAATGACGATTTATTTTGATGTACGGCAAAAATCACCACAATACTGTTAATTATCCTCCAATTAAAAATAAACACATAAAAAAGAAAGTCTTTGACTCATTTTATATGGTTAGACAAAAAAAAATCACATAATTAATATATATTTTGTGCAGGGGTTCAAGAGAGTGGAGAGTTAACCTGGCAATGGTATCTGGCTTAAGGGAAAGTTAATAATTTCAGTTTTAATATGTTGTGTTTGAGGCTATAATGAGAAATATGACTAGTAATACTAGGAATACCTGTATTCCAGGTAGCAGTTTGGTGTTCACAATATGAATTTTAAAGAGATATGGTTGGGGATAAAGATCTGTATCTGATTTTATTTGAAAGATAACTTAGAACAATGAAATTCCCATTGTAGGAAGTAAAGGAGGGGAAAGAGAAAATCCATATAGAATATACATTCAAAGTTGAATAGCATACATTCAAATTTTGGCAGTAAAAATGCAGCGAAAAATATTCAAACTAATAGGAGGGAACAATGAGAGGGTTGTTCTCATATAAACTAAAAGTAGTTTGGTGTTTAGCAACTGCTCCTTGGAGACTAAGAACAGAAATGGGAATGATAATCTAGATATATCCATATTTCACTGTATGATTATTGACTTCAGAAAGAACAAATTTTCAAAGAGAAGTATGAAGAGATTCTAGATTACAATGTTACATATATACCATATATAAGTATTATTTATTTACTTAATAGACTCATATTTTGGTCATGACATGCAAAAATGTATCTTTCAAATATTACCCTTTATAATTTCTTTATACTTGAGGTACCAACCTTTTAAAGGACAAATTAACCTAGGTTCTATATAAGTCATCCTTTGCCAGTACAAAATTCATTCATTTTCAGTTTAGCCCAGTCTCATTTTAGTTCACCATTTTCAGGGTCCTCTTCTTGTTTCTCATCCTGCTTCTATTACTAAGCTCCAGGGGCCCTAGCAGTTAGGAGCAATCCTGCCTCACTCTCACCTGAGGGCCACACTGGTCTTCTCCTCCTGATAGAAAATGCCCGGTGTAGTTCTTGATGTTGACACCTCTGCCCTTTGCTCTGCTGGTTCTGTCGCAATAATCCCAGCCACAACATTGTCCCTCAGTGTGCAGCCTCTGAATCACCAACCATGTATTTCTGGGCCTGGTTGCTGAAGAACTGGCTATTATCTACACCTTTCTGAGGGCTGCAAGTACTCAAGGGTCAGTGGTTACTCTTATTTCTCTATAAAGCCCTCTTCCTCACTTTTGTGAGGCTACTGACTACTGGCTCTTCAGACATATCAGGAGATGTGCAAGCTGGCCCCTACACTACCTCTTACTCTAGTTTTTTTTTTTTTTTTTCCTTTTCTCTTTTGCCTCTTTCAACTCTGAGAATTCTTTATGTGATAACTAGAAAAAAAAATTCTCTATGTTCATTTCACAGCCTCAATTATTATTATTTTATCTGATGAATCCTTTCACAATTAGAAGCTGTGAATGAGGGTTTTTTGTTTGTTTGTTTTTCCAGTCTATTTATGACAACTGCCCTGGTGCCAAAGATCAGAGTCTCTCAGTCGATGAATCAAGTAGGGGACTCACATGAGAAAATGAAAAATACATGCTATTTATTATCTCGTGTTATTCATCTTCCTTATTTATCACATCTTTTCCAGAAAAGGATGTATGGCAGCTTTCATATATTTAGATAAATTGAAGTAAAAAGCAAATGGCAGTGGGGGAGAAGGAAAGCAAAAGAAAAAAATATGAGACCAATTCAAGAATGCCATAAAGGCATCTAACTTGCTTGCAGCCAGCCACACACCTGACTCTTGAGTTCTGAAGCAGTCAAAGGAAAGAGGGCATTAGAGGAAACATGTTGCCCAGTGCCAATAAAAAAGAAGCTCACCTGTTGCCTAGAAGCAGCAGTGATTCCTGGCACTGAATCCAGAGACAAACTTCTCCTTTGAGTCCTCATAAAAAGGGACACTGTGACACAGTGAACAGTATCCTCAAGAAATTGTTGCAGTAACTACATCAAAGTAGTTTTATGGAACTGTTTATTACCGAGTCCTGCAGCGCAGGCCCAGGGTACAATGCCAAGGGGAAAGCATAATTGACTAGAAATATTTCTGTGGGGGACAATGTTTGGTTGTCTGGGTGTGCATTTCTCTGTTTTTCAGCCCTAACCCATGGGTTGATTTTAATGATTCCTTTATGTGGATTCAGTTACACTTCAGAAATTTTTCCAGATATTATTCTCTTAACTAAAGTTTTGATGGCTACTGAGCAGCAGTAATTTGTAGTTGGATTCCCTAACAAATGCTTGGAATGCAAGTGCTTTGTGTTATTGATGAAGATCAGGGTTGCACACTTTATTGTTCTGTGGCCTGGGAGTAGACCAGCATTTCTAAGGAAAGAGGAGGGGCCTTTGAAGGAGCTGGGATAATGATACCCCATTTCTACTTAGAAAATGCCTGTTGGGAAGGGTTGGTCCCAAATTTCCTCAGGAGGCACTTTGGAGTCTGCTTTAACTTATAGATAAAAAGGCCCTTTGAATCTGACCACAATAATTTCAGCCTGAAAAAAATGTATACTTTGTGTATTTAAATACTCAGAGCAATTATGAAATGCAGCTCAGCCTCTACAGACCATTTAACCTTGAGCTTTGTAATTTCAGAGCATGTCCTGAAAAATAAATTGATGGCAAATCATATATAGAGGTAAATAGATGAGTCAAAATTAGTCTAAAATTTGAGTCTAAAGTCAAATAAGTGTTGCCTTTTTACCTAACAAAAATAATAAGGTTGTTTTTAGTGGGGCTAATTAACACCTCTACTTTGACAGTAATTAAGTAGTGGATCAATGTGGAATTTTAGAATCATAAATTTCATTCATAGCCAATAATTTAAAAATATATTTTAAAAATAAAATTCTTAAAAAAACTGGAGTTCAGTACGTTTAGTGTGGCAATAGAGCTAATGTTATAGAATCAGCTGTGGTAAAGTGTGGCCTCTGTCCTACAGCATATAGGCTTTGCTTGTTTTAATTGGGGTATGGTTGCTTTACAATGTTGTATTAGTTTCTGCTGTAGACTGAAGTGGATCAGCCATATGTATACATTTATCCCCTCTCTCTTGGACCACCCCACCAACCCATCCTCTCCAGGTCACCACATGGCCCCGAGCTGAGCTCCTTGCACTACACAGCTGGTTCCCACTAGCTGCTTCACACATGGCAGTGCACATCCGTCAGTCCCTGTCTCCCAGGACATCTCCCCCACCCCCAGCCAGCCTCCGCCTGGCCATCCTGCCCTGTGCCCATGTGTCTATTCTCTACCAGTGAGTCTCTAAATTATTAGAGCCACCATGGAGAACAGTACTGAGGTTCCTTAAAAAAACTACAAAGAGAACTACCATATGCTCCAGCAATCCCACTGCTGGGCATATCCCTTGAGAAAATCTTAATTCAGAAACTATAGATGTTTTTTAAACTTCATGTTTAGACTAAACTTTACCAAAACAGAACATTTTCTTTTTGACTGCTACATCTCTAGCCTTCAGAACAGTACCCAGAACACAGCAGTTATTAAAAGCTGAAATATGTGCTGTAATTAAAATAAATAATATTCTCTGGTAAGACAAAAAAATAAAAAGTATAAAGAGATGTTATAGTTTCTGAGTAAGTATTACACATTTAAAAGTATACAGTGTAAGTTTGTATTAAAATCATATTGACCTTTAATTGGTGACTTTTTATTCCTTCTTTAATTAAAAAATTGGTTATCACATTTTAATCAATACTCTATCATATCCATGGAGAATGCTATAACCAATATAATATTTTTACAAGGCATTTTTGCTTGCTTCTTTGAAATCAGACCTCTAAATATATGATCTTAACAAAATTTATAGCCCGATTATGATCCGATTTAGAAACTAAAATATACAGTTTTATCTTTCTAACACAAGCTTATTGAGTTAGAAAGATTAATATGATGAGAGAAAAGCTCCCAAAATTTTAGGGACAGTGGTTCTGCATTTGCAGGTTATTATAATAATCAAAATATGGTAAATGCCAGTTGCTTCTTATGTGCTTAATCTGATGATATATTCATGTTACTATGATGTCTTTATGAAGCTAAGTACTGAGTATCAGATTAAGTGTCTTAGCAGGCTCAAAAACCAAAGTCAGAACCCTTAATTTAAGTTTGAATTAATCCAGGTTGCCATTTGCGTGCTTTTTGATAATAGTCCACCCAAAATGACATGAGTATAGAGATTTTTATCTCAAAATGATATCCCTGCCAGCACCACCAACTGTTGAATGTTAAATATGAGATTAGGCGGGTGCAGAGATTTTTAGTTACCTACAAAAAGCAGTATGTAGACACCCAAGCCAAACAGCTCATACACTAACAAAAATCAACATCCAAACCATCTGCCCATGGAACAAACATGTCAGTCATTTTTCCATTTGACTGGCAGTATTTCTAGAAATGGATGATTTTAAACATTATTTCTGACCCAGAAAACAAAACAAAACAAAACAACCCACCACCACCACCACCAGCACCACCACAGAGCTTTAGTTTTATTTACCTGGCAATTGAGCTGATTCTAGGCAAAGTTATGAGGTTAAAAAAAAGTCTTCAGGTTGCGGCCCTTGCTCTTTCATTTGCCTGCCTCCCCATTACCAGTTTATACTTACATTCTCATCCTAGCATTTATTAACTCTTGCTGGCTGCCTACCAGTGACTAGGATGAGCTGATGCTTGCATCTGATTTATTTCCTCTTAGGCAAGACATGTTTTTTAGGACTTTACTTATAGGTGATTACCTGTAGTAATTAAATCAGATCTAATCAATTCTTGATGATTAGACTACCTATTAAGTTATAATTCCTAGGTTAAAAATGACTTATCTTTATAAAATATGCTTCCTCCTCCCCATTAAAAATCTTTAAAGACTAAGTTAAATTCTTAAAATATTTGTATATCTCTAGTTTGCTTGGGAAATGTTTGAGAAATTGTTTGCTTACTCCATGCCCCTAAAATTAGAGGTTTTAAGGAGCATTGCAATGTCTACTCACCTCTGGCATACTCTGCTTGGAAAACTCTACCAACAAATGACTCTGCCTCAATTTGGTAGAGGTAGCAGAAGGTCAGAGTCCCTGAGGTTTGGCAGACTCTGAAATTTTAAAAGGACATAATTCCTCACTGAACAGACTGAAATTCTTATTCATTTAGTGAGATGCTAGACTGGATTTAACAATAACAACAACAAAAATTCATCTGCTAGTCTGTATGTTTAAATTAGGGGCTACTTGAATCAGAAAGAAAACAAAATAGATGTTGACTTGTATCATTTTATATTTTATTTTCTACTTTAATATACTCTGATGCAGTTTATTTCTACTTTTAAAAGGAGAAGGACTAGGTATAGGGAATTCTGTAATATTTATCCTGTCTTTCTTTCAGGATAGAGTATCCAATTATATCTTTTGCATAATGCGAAATCTTCACCATCACAGAGAACACATTTTAAATTTATGGCTCAGAGGGATTTCAATCATCTCTGGCATTCAGCACTCAAGGCGTTTCAGATATTTATTCAGAGCAGTATAGCAGAAAGTACACAACAGATTGCAATTTAAATGCTGTACTTTTTGAAACATATATTTGCAGTAAAAACTTGGAGAATATATAAAATAAGAATGCATTATGAGTACTGTACATTTGGACTACATGTTTTGAGAGGAGAATTCTTACATTCTTCCATTTAACAGACAAATGTCTCAGGGTAGCTCTATTCATGGAAGAACACATCTGATGTTCTGATCCTAAAGCCATGTACATTGTTTTGTGTCCACTTTAGGGACACCTCCATGTGGAGACCATTACTCTATGCAGTAGAGGTCAAATAAAAAGTCTGTAATATTGGAGTTATTTTTTGGCATACAACCAAACAATAATGCAGAAGATATACTGGAGGACTGGGTGCCAGGAAGATAAGAAGTCATTGCAGGGACTTGGTGACCCAAGGAAGAATCCACCTTGCAATGCAAGAGACACGGTTTTGATACCTGGTCAAGACCTTTTAGAACACCCAAAAAAGATGTCCTTTTCATTATAGGGGACTGGCATGTGAAAGTAGGAAGTCAAGAAACACCTGGAGTAACAGGCACATTTGGCCTTGGAATACAGAATGAAACAGGGCAAAGGCTAAGAGCTTTGCCAAGAGAATGCACTGGTGATAGCAAACACCCTCTTCCAACAACACAAGAGAAGACTCTACACATGGATATCACCAGATGGCCAACACGGAAATCAGACTGATTATATTCTTTGCAGCCAAAGAGGGAGAAGCTCTGTACACTCAGCAAAAACAAGACTGGGAGCTGACTGTGCCACAGATCATGAACTCCTTATTGCCAAATTCAGATGTAAATTGAAGAAAGTAGGGAAAACCACTAGACTATTCAGCCATGATCTAAATCAAATCCCTTATGATTATACAGGGGAAGTGAGAAACAGATTTAAGGGACTAGATCTAATAGACAGAGTGCCTGATGAACTATGGACAGAGGTTGGTGACATTGTATAGGAGACAGGGAACAAGACCATCCCCAAGAAAAAGAAATGCAAAAAAACAAAATGGCTGTCTGAGGAGGCCTTACAAATAGCTGTGAAAAGAAGGAAAGTGAAAAGCAAAGGAGAAAAGGCAAGATATACTCATTTGAATGCAGAGTTCCAAAGAATAGCAAGGAGAGATAAGAAAGCTTTCCTCAGTGATCAGTGCAAAGAAAACAACAGAATGGGAAAGACTAGAGGTCTTTTCAAGAAAATTAGAGATACCAAGGGAACATTTCATACAAAGATGGGCTTAATAAAGGACAGAATTGGTATAGACTGAACAGAAGCAGAAGATATTAAGAAGAGGTGGCAAGAATACACAGAAGAACGGTATAAAAAAGATCTTCACGACCCAGATAATCACAATGGTGTGATCACTCATCCAGAGCCAGACATCCTAGAATGTGAAGTCAAGTGGGCCTCAGGAAGCATCACTACAAACAAAGCTAGTGGAGGTGATAGAATTCCAGTTGAGCTATTTCAAATCCTAAAAGATGATGCTATTCAAGTGCTGCCCTCAATATGCCAGCACATTTGGAGAACTCAGCAGTGGCTACAGGACTGGAAAAGGTCAGTTTTCATTCCAATCCCAAAGAAAGGCAAAGCCAAAGAATGCTCAAACTAATGCACAATTGCACTCATTTCACACGCTAGTAAAGTAATACTCAAAATCTCCAAGCCAGGCTTCAGTAATACATGAACTGTGAACTTCCAGATGTTCATGTTGGTTTTAGAAAAGGCAGAGGAGCCAGAGATCAAATTGGCAACATCTGCTGGATCATCAAAAAAGCAAGAGAGTTCCAGAAAAATATCTTCTTCTGCTTTATTGACTATACCAAAGCCTTTGACCATGTTGCTGCTAAGTCATGTCAGTTGTGTTTGACTCTGTGCAACCCCAGAGACGGTGGCCCACCACTTCCTGTCCCTGGGATTCTCCAGGCAAGCATACTGGAGTGGGTTGCCATTTCCTTCTCCAATTTGAATATGTGGACCACAACAAATTGTGAAAAATTTTGAAAGAGATGGGAATATGTGACCACCTGACCTGCATCTTGAGAAATCTGTATGCAGGTCAGGAAGTAACATTTAGAATGGGACATGGAACAACAGACTGGTTCTAAATAGGAAAAGGAGTATGTCAAGGCTGTATATTGTCACCCTGCTTATTTAACTTCTATGCAGAGTACATCATGAGAAATGCTGGGCTGGAGGAAGCACAAGCTGGAATCAAGATTTCTGGGAGAAATGTCAATAACCTCAGGTATGCCGATGACACAACCCTTATGGCTGAAAGCAGAAAACTAAAGAGCCTCTTGATGAAAGTGAAAGAGGAGAGTGAAAGAGCTGGCTTAAAACTCAACATTCGGAAAACTAAGATCATGGCATCAGGTCCCATCACTTCATGGCAAAAAGATGGGGAAACAGTGGAAACACTGACAGACTATTTTCTTGGGCTCCAAAATCACTACAGATAGTGACTGTAGCCATGAAATTAAAAGATGCTTGCTCCTTGTTCAACCTAGACAGCATATTAAAAAGCTGAGACATGACTTTACCAAGAAAAGTCTGTCTAGTCAAAGCTATCGTTTTTCCAGTAGTCATGTATGGGTGTGAGAGTTGAACTATAAAGAAAGCTGAGCACTGAAGAATTAATGCTTTTGAACTGTGCTGTTGGAGAAGACTTTTGAGAGTCCCTTGGACTGCAAGGAGATCCAACCAATCTATCCTAAAGATCAGTCCTGAGTGTTCATTGGAAGGACTGATGTTGAAGCTGAAACTCTAGTACTTTGGCCACCTCATGCAAAGAGCTGACTCATTTGAAAAGACCCTGATGCTGGGAAAGATTGAGGGCAGGAGGAGAAGGGGACGACAAAGGAAGAGATGGTTGGATGGCATCACTGACTCGATGGACATGGATTTGTGTAAACTCCGGGAGTTGGTGATGGACAGGGAGGCCTGGTGTGGTGCGATTCATGGGGTTGCAAAGAGTTGGACACGAACAAGTGACTGGACTGAACTAACTGAACAGGCAACTAAGATCTCACATGCCACAGAGCAGCTAAAAGTCTGAGTGCTGCAACTACTGAAGCCTGTGTGCCACAACTTAGAGAGTCCATGTGTGACAAAGAAAAATCCTGCATGATGCAACTAAAACCCAACTCAGCCAAATAAATATATACTAAAAAAAAAAAAACCAAACACTCATTGCAATGATCCATGAGGCCTGAAAAAGTCTTCAATTAAGAAGAAAGAGAGGAGAAGGCAATGGCACCCCACTCCAGTACTCTTGCCTGGAAAATCCCATGGGCGGAGGAGCCTGGTGGGACATGACTGAGTCACTTCACTTTCACTTCTCACTTTCAAGCATTGGAGAAGGAAATGGCAACCCACTTCAGTGTTCTTGCCTGGAGAATCCCAGGGATGGCGGAGCCTGGTGGGCTGCGGTCTATGGGGTTACACAGAGTCAGACAGGACTGAAGCAACTTAGCAGCAGCAGCAGCAGCAAGAAGAAAGAGAGAGAGAAAGAAATGGTGAGTAATGAGGAGGGATTAGCATTTTTTAGGAAGATAAAGAAAAGAATGTCAATCCATGTGAAAGAATGAGCTACATTAGCAAATAGATGAAATTAAGGCATGTAGCACTATATGAGAAGAATTTTTGTAAAATTTATATTGAAGGAATTTTTAGAAAATGAAATATCCATCAGAAAAGAAGTTATTACCAAGGGCAGTTTATCAAGAGTTTCAGGCTGTTGACAGTGAGTACAGCCTCCAGGTTGCTCAGCTGGTAAAGAATTCGCCTGCAAAGCAGGAGATCCCAGTTAGATTCCTGGGTCAGGAAGATCCCCTGGACCAGGGATAGGGTACCCACTCCAGTATTCTGGGGCTTCTCTGGTGCCTCAGAAGGTAAAGAATATGCCTTAAGGTGGGAAACCTGGGTTCAATCCCTGGGTTGGGAAGATCAACTGGAATAGGGAAATACTACGCACTCCAGTATTCTTGCCTGGAGAATTCCATGGACAGAGGAGCCTGGCAGGCTACAGTTCATGGGGTTGCAGAGTTGGACATGGCTGAGCAACTTTCACACACACACACACACACACAGCTTGGCTAGCACAACTGCTGAAAGTAAGCTGGTCTTACTATGAAACATCATAAATGAAGAGAAGCCTTAATCTCTCTGTGTGCACACAAATCTAAAGGAAAAGGAAAAGCAAGAGAATAAAAGAACATTAAAGAAAATGATTTGGTGGTTGACAATACAAAGAAAAGCTTTAGACATATCAAAGAGTTTGGAAATAGTCCAGTGGGATTTGGAAATAAGGATCTCTTGTAATGTCTGTGAGACTAATTTTATTAAAATTGTGGAAATGGAAGTCAAATTGCAATTGACTTAGGTGGTGGGGAACTGGGGAAATTAGGAAAGCAAGTGAGGGCAGTACCTTTTAAATAATTAAAAGTGATTATTATGGTCACTAAGAGAAGGAAGGAGACAGAGTCTCAACTTGAAGGATGTGAATGTTCAGAAAAAGTACAGCTGCTCATTAAAAAAAAAAAAAATATGGAAGGAAACAAACTGAGTATATTTCTATAAATGAGGGGCAAAAGAGAAATGCAGCCAAAATATCTGGAAAAGGCTAGAGAACATTGATGAGGCAACCCAAGATAGGGCAAAGTGTACAGGTGGCAGTGTGACCCTCAGGAGCAGGGAACGTGAGTATTGTTATGTGTAGATGGGAACCGGAAGAGGAAGTGGCTCGGAACTTTCCCCAATGGCAGCGCTATCTTATTTATGAAGTAACAAAAGATATGCTGATGGCGAGGCACGGAGAACTCCTTTAGGATGAGGAGAGAGAATATTTGAATGCAATGTGCACCTTAAGGATAAATATCCTAATCACTAAGGAATCTCTGAAGATGGTGGCTGTTTTTAATATTGCTCTCACTAGTGCTTATCACTACACTCTTTATGAGTCCCACACATATTTATTGAGATCAGCCTATTTGTGCCTGGAACTGTATTAAGATATAGCAAGTTTTACAAGACAAGGAGAAAAGGTGGCTCTTCAGGGAGCTTGCGCTTCTGTTCTGTCAGGTAGCATTAGGCCAAGGAAAATCGTTTATTTCAGCCCATTCTCTTCTTGTATTGAACAGTATTTCACTGTCATATTACTCTATTTGCTGTTCACATGTGACTGCTTCATGGTTTCCTTGTACTTCCCTAGGAATGTTACCTGTATTTTGAAAATGGAGAAAGCATCCATAATAACATTTTGTTCTTTCTTCTTATGCCTTCAAATTTATTTTATTGCTTATTTATTAGTGCTGCCTGCTATGAGCGGCTCTATCCTGATTTAGCATCCTCAGGGATGACTATATTAAGGTGATCATCCTTTTGTAAGATCAGTAACCAGCACACTAACCACAAAGCTCATTCCACTAACTCATGAAAACAATGTTCATTTATTTTTAGCTTATCCAGTTATCTTCAAACTGCTTTTTCAGGTATACATCACCACTCTTCCTATATCTATAGTGTTTTCAACATTTGTTATTTTTTCAGTATAGTAATTTAGAATGTTTGCCTCTCTCAAATTTTATGAAATAAAACTGCAATCTTTTAGCCATTGCCATTATGCTAATTTATGCATTTGTTCATTTATTTATGGCACATGAATGCTTCATAAATAATAGGGATATAATTAGCTACTTAAGTGTAAAAAGCACTTACTAGAATAAAAATACTTACCTGACAGAAAGGTTTAAAAATATAACTTTTTTTCTATATATTCACTCCATGCTTACTAAAAATGGTAGTGGAAATTACTAGTTCCCCTTCTATCTCTGCAAAGCATCCATTCCTTTTCTTTGCCACCAGGAAGCAGTCATTTAGTTCCAGTGAGTTGATCACATCACTGACAGCAGAAAAGAAACTCTACCATTCAGTGTAAATCACACATCCCCACCTCATTGACTGTCCAGGGAACTTGCGCTAAGTAGGTTCAACCAGAATGAAGTGCACAACAGTTACTCTCTGGTTGGGGGCTTTTTCCCCCTGATGGTGTGGTACTCAGATGTGACATGTGGCCCTACTGCAGCGGAGGGGGTTTGTTGAAGCAAGGGGCTGATCCACAGAACAGAAGCGATCAATCCTATAATGAGCCAGGTCTGCCGTATCTCTGGTTATTTCAAGCAAATAAGCTAATAAAATTCCTTTACAGTTTGCACAACATCAACTTCCTAATTATTACAAAACCCTGCTATAAAAAAATAGTGTGGTAGAAACACTTTGAAGCTAGACACACTGATGAGTTATCCCTATTCAATGAGATACTGAAGTCTACATATTTCTGAAACTCAGATTTTTCCCTGGGTAATGGGGATAATCATAGTATGGTGTGGTTATCATAAGAATTAAAATAATATATTTAGAAAAGCTACCACATAGTACATTTATTGTTACAAGGTAGTATTAAGAATACTATATCAAAGAAGAGAGTTTTGGACACAATCATCTAAGTAAAATACTCCCTAGGCTGATTTTTTGAAGTCTCAATTCATGTAACTAAGGCACTGCTATCTGCAGATGAGCAAGAGCCATACTAATCGCATACCCATTGGCACTGGAACTAGTTTTATAATCTTCATCTTCTGGAATTTCCGTGCCCACTGAGTGAAATCTTACTTCATATAATACATTTTACTGGTTTCTCTGAATGGGCATCAATATCTTCATTGCATTCTAAGTTTTCGGCAAAAGATATGAAGAACTCTCCAGCCTAATTTTTTTTTTTTTTCTTGAGATGCTAACTACTAACTATTCCTGGTTACCAGGTGCTGGATCTGATCCTCTAAATTCTTATCGAGAGCAGTGGTTCTCAGAATGGTCAGATAGTCTATAACCTCCCTGCTGCCTCATCTTTGTAAATCCTTGGAATTATACGGAGACTTCTTCAATGTCTATGCGATTTCTCTCCCATCAGACTCTGAGCACTAACCCTGGGTTGGCTTGAATTTTATCTGCTTCTTTGCACATTGCAATTGAACCTGAAGACCACTTCCCCATCCCTTCTTCAGGAGCAATCCTCACAGCAAGGTTGGATTTTCAGGGCTTAGCACTACTCTTGTTTGCATTTTCTCTCTCTTAAGGCATGCTACTGAGAGAGCTTAATGCGCTTCATGAGCTCTCTTAAATTCAGAAAAAAATTAAACTTATGCATAACTATAAATATTTTCAGAAATCTTTAGAGTCAAACAACTGAAATACATTCCATTTTTTTTAACTTTCAAAAACTTTAGCTAACATTGCTGCTGCTGCTAAGTCGCTTCAGTCGTGTCCGACTCTGTGTGACCCCATAGACAGCAACCCACCGGTCCCTGAGATTCTCCTGAGCCTTAATTATACACCTGTAATTAGGCTAAAATTTTGTATATACTTTCTCATTCCAAAGAAGGCATTTGTTAAAGACCTGTGTTTTCATTCCTCCTAGAACTGCAATATTTGGGAATGTTAAACTCCCTCAAACAGAATGTGACTAACTTTAAAAGTAAACAATATTGATAAGAAAAAGCATAAGACTTCTTGAATTTTTTCCTATTATGTACATGTTCAAAGTCAAAATAAGAATTAAAAAGTAGTAACCTAAATCTAAGAGATATAATATCTTTGCACTGTGACAAATTCGGTAACAGGAAAATTTAAAGGAAAACAACTCACAGTTTTAAATATAGCAGACTGTAAATTTCTCATACTAATTATACTTTACTTTACCTTATGAAATTTCCTTAAGTTTCACTTTGGCATATGAAATTGCCTTATATCATATAAACTGAACTCGTGAAACTAAGCAATTTTATTTTTCATTTTGGGTTATGTCATTGAACATTCTTTTGTCCAGTAATCAACAAATTCCAACTGTATAAAGCTGATGGTTGCCTTCAAGTTTTCATATCATTTTATATCATCATTTCCTTGAATTACTTAAGGAAGTTGTTTCTGTAGTAAGTCACTTGGAATGATTCTGGTAATGCAATTAGATTTATGAATTAGGGATTCTTTTTCTAGTTATTCTAGGAATTAAACACAAAAAGTATTTTGTGTAAATAATTCTTTTTAGGCCTTCAATTTAGGTGATATTTACAAATTTAGGTAAATAGAATCCAGTGAGAATTGTTGGTGGAATTATGTAAACTTTATAATGTTTTGAGCTGAGAAAATCAAGAAAATTCCATTTCCTGACCTATGTACTCAAGGGATGTTCTCAAGATTAATGTGTCTCTTTCTTAGAGCACTAAGGTACATTTAGAGCACTAAAGAAGTCATTTACTAAATGGTGCCCCTGGGACTTGAAAGAGTTAATGTACCTCTCAAAGGTGAGCAATGAACTCTCAAATGTGTGCAAGGATCAGTACCAGAGCTTATAAAGAATTATAAGAATGTTAGTCAAAAGCAGCTATTAGTCCATAGCTCTATTATTCATGACTATAACATTTAGTCAGTATATTTGTTAGCATTCAGTGGGTGCCTTATAAACAATGCAGACAAATGGGAATCTTCTTACTTTTAAAAGTGAAAACATGAGGTGAGATAAACATTGGCCAAGAGAAAATGTTGTAAATGTGTAAGTGTTATCCAAGTAGCTTAAATTTCAAGAATGTGACAAATTATGGAAAACTAGGGCTTCAATCCAAAAGTGCTTTTTTCCCCAGTTACATCAGAATAGTTATTAAATCCATTGCATATTTTCTTCTAAAAAAGTAATAAAGATAATTCTGAGAAAATCTACAATATGTAATGTTAAGTGATAAAGTAAGGGTATAATACTGCCTATAGAATATAACACAATTTTATTTAGTGTATCAATCTAAGATATGAAAGCCCAAAGGAAATACAGCAAAAGATTAAAAGCTTTCACTCTAGGTTATGGGATTATAAATTATAGTTTATTTTCTTACAATTTTTTTGCTTTTCTCTAATTTTTTTGCAATGAACATTTTTCTTGCAACAGATAAATGTTGAGAAAATGTGAAAATAGGTTAGTGGGAACTTTAACATGTTAAATGTTGCTACTTTGGTTTTTTTTAATCTGAAGTAAGAAATTTGAAGCAAAAACAATACCCAGTTGTAGATGTGACTGGTGACAGGAGCAAGGTCCGATGCCGTAAAGTGCAATATTGTATAGGAACATGGAATGTCAGGTCCATGAATCAAGGCAAATTGGAAGTGGTCAAACAAGAGATGGCAAGAATGAATGCCGACATTCTAGGAATCAGAGAACTAAAATGGACTGGAATGGGTGAATTTAACTCAGATGACCATTATATCTACTACTGCGGACAGGAATCCCTTAGAAGAAATGGAGTAGCCATGATGGTCAACAAAAGAGTCCGAAATGCAGTACTTGGATGCAATCTCAAAAACGACAGAATGATCTCTGTTTGTATCCAAGGCAAACCATTCAATATCACAGTAATCCAAGTCTATGTCCCAACCAGTAATGCTGAAGAAACTGAAGTTGAATGGTTCTATGAAGACCTACAAGACCTTTTAGAACTAACACCCCAAAAAGATGTCCTTTTCATTATAGGGGACTGGAATGCAAAAGTAGGAAGTCAAGAAACACCTGGAGTAACAGGCAAATTTGCCCTTGGAATACAGAATGAAGCAGGGCAAAGGCTAATAGAGTTTTCCCAAGAAAATGCACTGGTCATAGCAAACACCCTCTTCCAACAACACAAGAGAAGACTCTACACATGGACATCACCAGATGATCAACATCAAAATCAGACTGATTATATTCTTTGCAGCCAAAGATGGAGAACCTCTACACAGTCAACAAAAACAAGACCAGGGACTGACTGTGGCTCAGATTATGAACTCCTTATTGCCAAATTCAGACTGAAATTGAAGAAAGTAGGGAAAACCACTACACTATTCAGCCATGATCTAAATCAAATCCCTTATGATTATACAGTGGAAGTGAGAAATAGATTTAAGGGACTAGATCTGATAGACAGAGTGCCTGATGAACTATGGATGGAGGTTTGTGACATTGTACAGGGAACAGGGATCAAGACCATCCCCACAGAAAAGAAACGCAAAAAAAGCAAAATGGCTGTCTGGGGAGGCCTTACAAATAGCTGTGAAAAAAGGGAAGCGAAAAGCAAAGGAGAAAGGGAAATATATAAGCATCTGAATGCAGAGTTCCAAAGAATACCAAAAAGAGATAAGAAAGCCTTCCTCAGCGATAAATGCAAAGAAATAGAGGAAAACAACAGAATGGGAAAGACTGGAATCTCTTCAAGAATATTAGAGATACCAAGGGAACATCTCACACAAAGATGCGTTCAATAAAGGACAGAAATGGTATGGACCTAACAGAAGCAGAAGATATTAAGAAGAGGTGGCAGGAATACACAGAAGAACTGTATAAAAAAGATCTTCACAACCCAGATAATCACGATGGTGTGACCACTCACCTAGAGCCAGACATCCTGGAATGTGAAGTCAAGTGGGTCTTAGGAAGCATCACTACAAACAAAGCTAGTGGAGGTGATAGAATTCCAGTTGAGCTATTTCAAATCCTGAAAGATGATGCTGTGAAAGTGCTGCACTCAATATGCCAGCAAGTTTGGAAAACTCAGCAGTGGCTACAGGACTGGAAAAGGTCAGTTTTCATTCCAATCCCAAAGAAAGGCAATGCCAAAGAATGCTTGAACTACTGCACAATTGTACTCATCTCAAACGCTAGTAAAGTAATGCTCAAAATTCTCCAAGCCAGGCTTCAGCAATACGTGAACTGTGAACTCTCATATGTTCAAGCTGGTTTTAGAAAAGGCAGAGGAACCAGAGATCAAATTGTCAACATCCACTGGATCATCGAAAAAGCAAGAGAGTTTCAGAAAAACACCTATTTCTGCTTTATTGACTATGCCAAAGCCTTTGACTGTGTGGATCACAATAAACTGTGGAAAATTCTGAAAGAGATGGGAATACCAGACCACCTGACTTGCCTCTTGAGAAACCTATATGCAGGTCAGGAAGCAACAGTTAGAACTGAACATGGAACAATAGACTGGTTCCAAATAGGAAAAGGAGTACGTCAATGCTATATATTGTCACCCTGCTAATTTAACTTATATGCAGAGAACATCATGAGAAATGCTGGGCTGGAAGAAGCACAAGCTGGAATCAAGATTGCTGGGAGAACTATCAATAACCTCAAATAGGCAGATGATACCACCCTTATGGCAGAAAGTGAAGAGGAACTAAAGAGCCTCTTGATGAAAGTGAAAGTGGAGAGTGAAAAAGTTGGCTTAAAGCTCAACATTCAGAAAACGAAGATCATGGCATCTGGTCCCATCACTTCATGGGAAATAGATGGGGAAACAGTGGAAACAGTGTCAGACTTTATTTTTTTGGGCTCCAAAATCACTGCAGATGGTGATTGCAGCCATGAAATTAAAAGACGCTTACTCCTTGGAAGAAAGGTTATGACCAACCTAGATAGTATATTGAAAAGCAACCTAGATGTCCATCAGCAGATGAATGGATAAGAAAGCTGTGGTACATATACACAATGGAGTATTACTCAGCCATTAAAAAGAATACATTTGAATCAGTTCTAATGAGGTGGATGACACTGAAGCCTATTATACAGAGTGAAGTAAGCCAGAAGGAAAAACACCAATACAGTATACTAACGCATATATATGGAATTTAGAAAGATGGTAACAATAACCCTGTGTACGAGACAGCACAAGAGACACTGATGTATAGAACAGTCTTATGGACTCTGTGGGAGAGGGAGAGGGTGGGAAGATTTGGGAGAATGGAATTGAAACATGTAAAATATCATGTATGGAACGAGATGCCAGTCCAGGTTCTATGCACGATACTGGATGCTTGGGGCTAGTGCACTGGGACGACCCAGAGGGATGGTATGGGGAGGGAGGAGGGAGGAGGGTTCAGGATGGGGAACACATATATACCTGTGGCGGATTCATTTTGATATTTGGCAAAACTAATACAATTATGTAAAGTTTAAAAATAAAATAAAATTTTTAAAAAAAAGAAAAAAAAAAAAAGAAAAGCAGAGACATTACTTTGCCAACAAAGGTCTATCTAGTCAAGGTTATGGTTTTTCCACTGGTCATGTATGGATGTGAGAGTTGGACTGTGAAGAAGGCTGAGCACCGAAGAATTGATGCTTTTGAACTGTGATGTTGGAGAAGACTCTTGAGAGTCCCTTGGACTTCAGGGAGATCCAACCTGTGCATTCTGAGGGAGATCAGCCCTGGGATTTCTTTGGAAGGAATGATGCTAAAGCTGAAACTTCAGTACTTTGGTCACCTCATGCGAAGTGTTGACTCATTGGAAAAGACTCTGATGCTGGGAGGGATTGAGGGCAGGAGGAGAAGGGGATGACAGAGGATGAGATGGCTGGATGGCATCACTGACTCGATGGACGTGAGTCTGAGTCAACACTGGGAGTTGATGATGGACAGGGAGGCCTGGTGTGCTGCGATTAATGGGGTCACAAGGAGTTGGACATGACTGAGCGACTGAACTGAACTGAACTGAAGAAATTTGAGCATTATTCTATGCAGGATCCTTGCTAAAAGTGAAAACTGTGATCTCCTCAGTGATGCTTATGGACAAATCAGTTATTCTTCACAGGCTAATCCAAGTTGCTCAGTATGGAAGCCGGACACAAAGAAGAGAGACAGCTCTGTACTTTGAGTACAACTCTGTACTTTGAATGACAGTAGACCCTGAAATTCTCTCCTTACCTTTCTTCTCAACTTCTTATCTTTCTGGGTAATAAATCTACACTCATGGCTTCAAATGTTGATCTCCATACTAAAAGCTCTCAAATACTTATCTTTAGAATATCACTCTCTCCAGTTTTCCCTATTCAAGTACATAGACATCTGCAAATACGGATAACTTAGTATTCAATACAGGAAGAAAACAGACTCAACTGAACTCAGAAGCTTCCCTAAAATATCTCTTCTTTTTGTTTCCTCTCCCAGAGGATGACATTACCATCCTCCCAATTTCCTAAAGCAGAAACAATGAAGCCACACTTGACTCCCTATATCCCCCTTCAATAACTCTTCTACAAATATTTTACCTCCTATGTATTTCTGAATATTCTTTTTTATTTCTCTTGAACTCACTCTTACAACACTTACCAGAGTCCTCAATTTGTCTTACATGAGTTACTGCAATAACTGAAAATTTTCAATTCTGAAATTGTTTCCCTGCATTTGGCTTCCTCTTTTCATATTTGTCATCCACTTTAAAGCTGGAATCACATGAAGTCATAACTTAGGCCCATATTTATCTCTGATTCGTAAGTTCTTTCCACTGTAATTTTTCCTTCCTATGATAAAGAATTTGAAAAAGCTTCAACCATCTGTTTAGAGGGGAGAAAAGGTAGCCTTCTAGTTAAACATGGTAGCTTGAACTCATGCATCAGCTTTCACTTCCTCCTCAAACCCCACGAAAATAATAGAAAGCATGATTTTTTATCTGCTGGTCATAAATTCAAAAGCTAAATAGAAATTTCAGAATACATCTGGAAGTTGGAAAATGATAACTTATTAAATAGAAGCAAGATAATTGAACCCCATGTCAGGAAGATTCTGAGAAGCAAAATACATGCTGAATCCCCCAAAGGGAAAGCATACACGGCATCAGGTACTTTTGAAAAGTGTCAAGATGAGTCTATAATCTAGTGAGTTTGGGGGAAGTTTAAGAAACAGTTAAAAGATCTTTTCATTGACTCTGTCCCCTCTAAGCTGCAACCATTCCTCAGGAAACACTGGATGGTTATATTAGTTTGCCCAACAACAGAAGGATGCACTTCATCATGTGGGTCCTCTATGCAAAGCAATATATTGATTGGGCTCTCAAAGAAACACCATATTTATAAGTGTAAAAGTAATTTGCTTCCCCTTATCACGTACTGGAGCTTCCCTGGTGACTCAGATGGTAAAAATCTGCCTGCAACATGGGAGACCCATATTCATTCCCTTGATGGGGAAGATCCCTTAGAGAAGGGAATGACTACCCATTCCAGTATTCTTGCCTGGAGAATTCCATGGTCAGAGGAGCCTGTCACAGTTCATGGGCTGCAAAGAGTCAGACATTACTAAGCAACTAACACCGTTATTTTCACCTTGTAGTACATTTAAAAATAATGAGAAACAACCAGCCATAATATAACATGACAAATACTGCTATATACTTATGAGTTAAATGCAGCCAATCTGTACTTACTGGTGACTGCCATAGGAAGAGTTTTCTTTTTAAGTTCAGCTGTGGAATGTATCAATTTTTGTAGAATTCTTAAGAAAGGACACTAATCAAGCAATGTTATTATAATTTCAACTTGACCTGCATAAATAATGCTTGCATTTACAATAAAAATGCTGCTAGAGAACAGGAACAAATAAATCACCCACCAACAACACGTGTGCCTTAGGTGTCAGGCACATAGCAAATTTGGAGAAGGGATATTGTAATGAACTACTCATTTCAGACTTTATTCCATTCTAATGACAACAATTTAGCCCAAACAGCAAAGGTGCTCTATCCAAAAAAAGATATAAAGACCTCCAGAAAGTATTCAAATACTCAGCACAAATTCATGTTGACAATAGAAAGAGGGCCCACATATGGTTTCCTGCTGCATCTCAATTCTCACTGTATCTGTAATTATCTTATTTCCAATTGTTTTTACTTCATAATCAGATGACAGATATTTTTATGACATTTTTATGACTTCCTTCCAAATATACTGTTAGGTCTTAAATAGGAAAACCAGGAGTCGTTTATTTGTGTGCCCTCTGAACCTAGCAAAATGCTCAAACAAATGATGGATACTCAATAAATGATGAATGACTTAGTTGACCTTAATTCCAATACCAAAAATTATTCATTCTTCATGGCCAAGGGTCCTTCTTGTCAACTGGATGAACAGCTGAATTCGTGTATTATGAATCCTGTGCTAAGGTCCCTTCCACATATCCCAGTTCCCTTGGTCTAAGATTACTATTCTCTGGGAAACTAGAACCCATTTTGGAATTCTGCTCCTCAAAATTGCTATGAAACTTTCACTATGACACTTAATATACTACTGTGTTCCTCTATTTACATGAAAATACTACATATGTTTATCTAATTTTGGGGTTCACTTGAGAGTGTTGCTGAGGCACTAGTATGATGAATAACCACTATAATGCTAGTCACTTTCATATGCTGCATTTGTTTTGTCATGAAAAATATCATACTTAAAGTGGCTTTAACAATTGAAATACAGTCTCATACTTCTGGAGGTTAGAAGTTCAAAATCGGGGTGTACAGGGTCTGTTCTTTCTGAAGGCTGTTGAGGAAGGATCTCTCCTAACTTCAGGTGGTTTACTGATAGTCATCAGTGTCCCTTCTTGTGTAGATATATCTTCCCAATCTCTGCCTTTATCTGCATGGGTATTCTCTCTGTGTCTTTACATTGTCTTTCTGTGTGAACATCTCTGTATCCAAATATCCTGCCTTTATAAGGTCAGTCACAGTGAATTAGGGCACAACCTAATGACTTCATTTAAACTTGACTACTTCTCTAAAGATCCTGTCTCCAAATAAGGTCACACTTGGAGGTATTGGGTGTTAGGACTTCAACATCTGGACTTTGAGGGAGGATGAGTTAACTTATAACAATGTTCACTGTCTACAGAGAATTATGCTGAAAGTCTCTGCTATGGGAGCATACCTGGTACTGTTGAGAGTGGGATTATAATTCTGAAAAATTGGAAATAAAGTAAGTGCTATATATTGTGTCTGTGACCCTTACACATTCATCTCTGCAAGACTCCAGGAACTACGTGGGTACAGACAGAATCAGGCCTTTTTTAGCATGAATTCATAAGTGCTTTCTCTGGAAAACGGGCTTCCCTCATAACTCAGTCAGTAAAGAATCTGCCTGCACTGTGGGAGTGGATGTATGCCTTTACGCATTTGTCATAATGCACACAAATGAACATCATAAATAAGAATGTCTATTGTGTTAATACATGAAAATTTAAAATATCACTTGGATATAAGTAGAATAAAAAAAAAGGGTTTCCCTGGTATCCCCTGGTGGCTCAGATGGTAAAGAATCAGCCTGTAATGCAGGAGACCCAATTCAAATCTTGTGTCTGGAAGATTCCTAGGAGAAGGGAATGGCGACAGATTCCAGTATTCTTCCCTGGGGAATCCCATGGACAAAAGAGTCTGGTGAGCTACAGTCCATGGGGTCACAAAGAGTTGGACGCGACTGAGCAACTAACAATTTTTCACAGAATCCAAAATAGAATGTAAACTGTAACAAATGAATCTAACTGTATAATACATGAATAATATTGCCACCCCATGAATAGCAGCACGCCAGGCCTCCCTGTCCATCAACAACTCCCGGAGTTCACTGAGACTCACGTCCATCGAGTCAGTGATGCCATCCAGCCATCTCATCCTCTGTCGTCCCCTTCTCCTCCTGCCCCCAATCCCTCCCAGCATCAGAGTCTTTTCCAATGAGTCAACTCTTCACATGAGGTGACCAAAGTACTGGAGTTTCAGCTTTAGCATCATTCCTTCCAAAGAAATCCCAGGGCTGATCTCCTTTAGAATGGACTGGTTGGATCTCCTTGCAGTCCAAGGGACTCTCAAGAATCTTCTACAACACCACAGTTCAAAAGCATCAATTCTTCAGTGCTCAGCCTTCTTCACAGTCCAACTCTCACATCCATACATGACCACAGGAAAATCCATAGCCTTGACTAGACGAACCTTTGTTGGCAAAGTAATGTCTCTGATTTTGAATATGCTATCTAGGTTGGTCATAACTTTCCTTCCAAGGAGTAAGTCTCTTTTAATTTCATGGCTGCAGTCACCATCTGCAGTGATTTTCGAGCCCCAAAAAATAAAGTCTGACACTGTTTCCACTGCTTCCCCATCTATTTCCTATGAAGTGATGGGACCGGATGCCATGATCTTCGTTTTCTGAATGGTGAGCTTTAAGCCAACTTTTTCACTCTCCTCTTTCACTTTCATCAAGAGGCTTTTTAGTTTCTCTTCACTTTCTGCCATAAGGGTGGTGTCATCTGCATATCTGAGGTTATTGATATTTCTCCTGGCAATTTCGATTCCAGCTTGTGTTTCTTCCAGTCCAGCGTTTCTCATGATGTACTCTGCATATAAGTTAAATAAACAGGGTGACAATATACAGCCTTGACATACTCCTTTTCCTATTTGGAACCAGTCTGTTGTTCCATGTCCAGTTCTAACTGTTGCTTCCTGACCTGCAAACAAATTTCTCAAGAGGCAGATCAGGTGTTCTGGTATTCCCATCTCTTTCAGAATTTTCCACAGTTTCTTGTGATCCACACAGTCAAAGGCTTTGGCATAGTCAATAAAGCAGAAATAGATGTTTTTCTGGAACTCTCTTGCTTTTTCCATGATCCAGCGGATGTTGACAATTTGATCTCTGGTTCCTCTGCCTTTTCTAAAACCAGCTTGAACATCAGGAAGTTCACGGTTCTCATATTGCTAAAGCCTGGCTTGGAGAATTTTGAGCATTACTTTACTAACGTGTGAGATGAGTACAATTGTGCATTAATTTGAGCATTCTTTGGCATTGCCTTTCTTTGGGATTGGAATGAAAACTGACCTTTTCCAGTCCTGTAGCCACTGCTGAGTTTTCCAAATTTGCTGGCATATTGAGTGCAGCACTTTCACAGCATCATCTTTCAGGATTTGGAATAGCTCAACTGGAATTCCATCACCTCCACTAGCTTTGTTCATAGTGATGCTTTCTAAGGCCCACTTGACTTCACATTCTAGGATGTCTGGCTCTAGGTCAGTGATCACACCATCGTGATTATCTGGGTCGTGAAGATCGTTGGACACGACTGAGGGACTGATCTGATTTGATCTGAATATTGCCACACTAAGAAGTTGAATTGTGGCCTCTAAAAAAGATATGTTGAAGTGCTAATCTCCAGTACCTGTGAATGTGATCATTATTAGGAAATAGGAGTTTTACAGATCCAATGAAGCAAAAACGAGGGCACCAGAGTGGAGCCTAACCCAATGATTGGTGCCCTCATCAAAAAGGGAAATTTGGACATAGAGACAGACTCATACAGAGGGAAGACAATTTGAAGCCACACAGAGAGAAGAGGAGCATACTGAACAAAATGATGTATCCACTAGTAAAAGAAGAGGAAGAATTGCTGGCAAACACTATAAGCTAAAATAGGCAGGCAAGGATTATCTCTCTAAAGCCATCAGAGAGAATATGGCCCCTTAGTTACCTTGACTTCAGGTATATAGCCCCCTAAACTGTGAGACAATATATTTCTGTTGTTTTAAGCTATTCAGCTTTGACACTTTGTTATGGCAGCCCTAGGAAAATAATACAGTAAATTACTTTGGAAAGCAGCATTTTGACTAGATTCCATAAGGCTAATAACAAAAAGAGCAGTTTACAAATACTATAATCTAGTTACCAGATTTGATTCTCATAGGAATATAGTTTAGAATTTCAGAACTACTTTACTTATACCATAGGGGTGAGCAAACAAATAAATATATAGCTGATAGTGCAATACTTTGCTAATAACAGTCCTTCTAGTCAAAGCTATGGTTTTTCTAGTAGTCATGTATGGATCTGAGAGTTAGACTATAAAGAAAGCTGAGCACAGAAGAATTGATGCTTTTGAACTGTGGTGTTTGAGAAGACACTTAAGAGTCCCTTGGACTGCAAGGAGATCCAACCAGTCTATCCTAAAGGAAATCAGTCTTGAATATTTGTTGGGAGGACTGATCCTAAAGCTGAAGCTGCAATACTTTGGCCACCTGATGTGAAGAACTAACTCATTGGAAAAGACCCTGATCCTAGGAAAGATTGAAGGCTGGAGGAGAAGGTTGGAGAAGCAGAGGATAAGATGGTTGGATGGTGTCACTGACTCAATAGACATGCATTTGAAAAAAAACTCTAGGAGATAGTGAAGGACAGGGAAGCCTGGTGTGCTACAGTCCATGTGGTCACAAAGAGTCGGACATGACTTAGCAACTGAGCTGCATGCAAAGTGAGAGTGATTTTCCTGTTTTGGAAAAAGACAATACAGATATGTAAAGACAAAATCGAGATGGACTCTGTGGTGTTGGATTAGAATTGCAGCTATCAATATAAAGTGATTTTAAATGCTTGACCAAAAGTTTATCAATAATTGATCTAAGAAAGAAACAACTTTTTATTTGAGCAAGTCACTGCTACATGGAACAGCAGACTGTTTCAAAATTAGGAAAGGAATACATGAAAGCTGTATATTGTCAGCCTGCTAATTTAACTTATTTAACTTAGAGCTTCCCTGGTGGCTCAGATGGTAAAGCGTCTACCTGCAATGCCGGAGACATGGGTTCGATCCCTGGGTCGGGAAGATCCCCTGGAGAAGGAAATGGCAACCCACTCCAGTACTCTTGCCTGGAAAATTCCATGGACAGAGGATCCTGGTAGGCTACAGTCCATGGGGTCGCAAAGTGTTGGACATGACTGAGCGACTTCAATATCTTTCTTTCTTTCTTATTTAACTTATATGCAGAGTACATTATGAGAAATGTCATGCTGGATGAATCACAAGCTGGAATCCAGATTCACAGGAGAAATATCAACAACATCAGATTTGCAGATGACACCACCCTAATGGTAGAAAGTGATAAGGAACTAAAGTGTCTCTTGATGAAGGTGAAAGAGAAGAGTGAAAAAGCTGGCTTAAAACTCAACATTAACATGGCATGCAGTCTCATCACTTCATGGTAAATAGATGGGGAAAAAGTGGAAGCAGTGGCAAACTTTCTTTCCTTGGGCTCCAATTTCACTGCAGACAGTGACTGTAGCCACAAAATTAAAAGATGCCTGCTCCTTGAAAGAAAAGCTATGACAAACCTAGACAGTATATTAAAAAGCAGAGACATCACTCTGCTAACATAGGTCTAAATAGCCAAGGCTATGGTTTTTCCAGTAGTCATTGTGGATGTGAGAGCTGGACCATAGAGAAAGCTGAGAGCTAAAGAATCAACGCTTTTGAATTATGGTGCTGGAGAAGGCTCTTGAGAGTCCCTTGGACAGCAACGAGATCAAACCAGTCAATCCTAAAGGAAATCAACCCTGAATATTCATTGGAAGGACTGATGCTGAAGCTGAAGCTCCAATCCTTTGGCCACCTGATGTGAAGAACCAACTCATTGGAAAAAGATGCTGGAGAAGATTGAGGGCAGGAGGAGAAGGGGGCAACAGAGGATGAGATAGTCAGATAGCATCACTAACTCAATGGACATGAATTTGAGCAAACCTCGGGAGTTAGTGAAGCACAGGAAAGCCTGATGTGCTACAGTCCATGGGGTTGCAGAGAGTTGGACCCAGCTTAGTGACTGAAAAACAGCCACTCACATGGAATGGACACCTTGGTGAGTGCTTTCAGAGCTTTTCCAAGTATGGGAAGATGCAAGAGTTCAGGTTCATAAAAATTTTTCTTATGAAAATACCTATCTGAAGGCCTGTTCTGTCTGTTTTCCCAGAGTATAAATTGCCTCATCCTGATCTTCGGTCTGAATTCCTTTGTAGGTTAATGACTGCACTGGTTAACAACTTGATTATTTTAGAATGGGATGGTGGACAACATTATTTTACAATCTCTTTCCTTTTGGTCTTAATTGTAATCAAGCTCTGGGAGGCATTTTGTGACCAATTTGTCCCAAGGAAATAGGAATGCTCATACCCAGGTCAGGTGAGGATTTCATGCTTCTACTGGACGAGGCCCTGTTAATGGTAAACAGAAATTGTCTGGACTGCCTGTCTTACTACTTTGTCATGGCCTGGGAAATGGTTCCCTCTTATCGCTTCTTCCCATATCTAGAGTTATACTATCAGGATCATTGACCTTATAGACCTATATATTTGGTCAATCTTTTCAAATTTCCTAATCATTAATTTTATCCGAGTTTCAGTCACACACTTGGTAATTCAAGAAACAATATTCTTGTAAAATAGAATATAAGTAAATATAGCTAGTAACATTAATAAAGTCATAAGTAAGTACTTTAACTAAGAATTTCCATTAGGTACAGCTCAGTATCTCCCCATCTGACCTGTCTGTTCTGTACCAACCACTGTCTTTAAGGGAAATAATATATTGATATTATACATATAAAGTGTACCAAAGACGTCTGCACATACAAGTGGTAGGTCATTGTGACCCCTTATAGGATTGAGAAATGAACGCTATATTTTAAGGAGTTACATAACTAATGCCAGAAAGAGAAAAATTGATCTTTGCAGGTAAGGAGGTAATTCTGCCATTGGAGAGGTCTCAGTAACACAGGTGCACAGGTACGATGCACACTCGAAGGGAACGGGGAGGCAAAAGGACAGATGTGGGCATATAGATATGCGTGTGTATATGTGACTTAACATGTGTACATATATTTTCAAGGTCTGTTCACTCAAAGGTCCTATATACAGTCCTAGACTTAGGGCCAAGATTTAGTTTCTAAATACCATTATTCAGTTAAGTCTAACCAGGGCTCCTTAGAAAAGATGTTGATTCCAGGGCTGGGACAATATAAAGAAATGATGAGCCTGGAACATCTTGCTGTGCTTTTTCTATATATTGCATAATTTTTAAATAAAAAAGTGCTCAAAAATAGGTGAATGTATGTTAAAAGGTCACTGAAACCAGAATGGCACAATGGTCAAGGATCAAAGCTAGAACAATCAAAGCGAGAAAATAAATCATAGCAGTATTAAACTCAGAGAATAAAATAAATATCCATGACTCTATACGTATATAAATAAGAAGTGGAAGAGAAGACAGAACTCTTCCTTATAAAAGAATTCAACACATTGCTGTATAGGAGAAACTGACAAAGCAGTGGAAAACAACTCTACTCCAATTAAAAAAGAGAATTTCAATTATTAGATGAAGAAGGCATGAGAAAAATAAAAATCACAATTATACAAAAAGAGAATAATTATTGTGAGTAATATATACCCCTGGCCATGGAAGCTAAAACTAAGGTGCCAATGTGTGAGATGAAATAGAATATTGCAGTCTCAAGAATCTCTCTTAAAATATTAATTAACTGCAAAATTTAATAAAAAAGAAAAAAGTACTTTTACAGTGAATAAAACAGGCAGAAACCACCTTACCCAGATAATCAAGGCAACTGTCATCAGTAATAAGACATATATATATATATCAGGTATCTTTCAGATGAAATACTGAGAGGTGTACATTACTTTGTTTTCTCCAGAACTCACAACCTCAGTCTAATCATGTGAAAACACTACATAAAAACATACTGAATGGTATGTTACAAAACAACAGATCAATATTCTTTAAAAGAAAGATCAAGAAAGACAAGGAATGACTGAGGAACTGTCACAGATCGAAGGAGACTAAGGAGGCATGATGGTTAGGTGTTGTGGGGAATTCTGGAAGAGATAAAACACATTAGAGGGAAAAAAAACTCTGGTAAAATCTGAATGAAGTCTATAGTTTAATTTATAGTATTTTATTAATGTTAATTTCTTAGTTTTGATCATTGTGTAATGGTTATGAAAGATATTAGCCTTAAGGGAAAATGACTGTAGGTATATGAGAACACTCTGTACTATTTTTGCAACTATTGTAAATCTACAAAATAAAAAAAAAAAACTGATAATTATAACCTCAGAGATGTATGAAAATATATTGACCTATGAATAAGAGCATAATACTATAAAATATTATTTATGGAACAAAAAGATATCCCTAGAAAATTAAAATGATGAGAGTAGAAAAACTGCATATAAAAGTTGATGAAATCTCTCAGATGGTAGGAATCTCTCAGATGGTAGAAAATTAAAGAAAAAAATAGGAGAGAAAAATTTTTTAAAAAAATTAGAGGAGGACTTCAAAAGATCTAGCATCCAAGCGAGGAAAAAGAATAAGAAGCTATCAAATTAAAAACAAAATGTTTTAAGGAAATGTCCTAATTAAAAGATGTAGAGAATACCTTTACTTGTCCAATAAGTATGGCATGAAAGTGAAAGTTGCTCGGTCGTGTCTGACACTTTGCACCCCATGCATTATACAGTCCATGGAATTCTCTTGGCCAGAATACTAGAGTAGGTAGCTGTTCCTTTCTCCAGGGGATCTTCCCAACCCAGGGATCAAACCCAGGTCTGCTGGATTGCAGGTGGATTCTTTACCAGCTGAGCCATGAGGAAAGCCCAAGAATACTGGAGTGGGTAGCCTATCCCTTCTCCAGTGAATCTTCCCAACTCAAGAACTGAACTGGGGTCTCCTGCACTGCAGGCAGATTCTTTACCAACGGAGCTACCAGAGAATCCCAGTATGGTGTAATTGATATTTATTGATATCCAGTGGTACTGCATTGTATGAAAATACATTTTATTTTATTTTTTTTTCTAATTTTATTTTATTTTTAAACTTTACATAATTGTATTAGTTTTGCCAAATATCAAAATGAATCCGCCACAGGTATACATGTGTTCCCCATCCTGAACCCTCCTCCCTCCTCCCTCCCCATACCATCCCTCTGGGTCGTCCCAGTGCACTAGCCCCAAGCATCCAGTATCGTGCATCGAACCTGAAAATACATTTTAAAAAGACATATTCCTGTGAAATTTCAGAACATCAAAGGCAAAGAAAAGATTTTCAGAGAGAGAAAAGATGTCTTACTAAGAAATTCAAAGATATAAAAACATTTTATTCTTTTGGTCTTTTGAGCAGCAGCACTGGAAGCTAAAAAACAATAGAAAATGTTTAGCATAAAAACACTTTCAATTGGAATATAAACAAACCAAGTGAGTGTAAAAGTGAACGTGTTAGTAGCTCAGTCCTGTTCGACTCTTTGTGACCTCATGGACTGTGGCCTCTGTCCATGGGATTCTCCAGGCAAGAATACTGGAGTGGGTAGTCATTCCTTTCTCCAGGGGATCTTCCCAACCCAGGAATCGAACCCAGGTCTCCCACATTGTAGACAGATTCTTTACTGTCTAGCCACCAGGAAAGCCCATAAACAAACTAAACTACCAGTCAAACGTGAAAGCAAAATACAGACATTTTTACACAGGCAATATCTCAAACATTTACTCTAATACATTTGTTTTAGAAAGCCATGGCAGGATATACTTCATAAAACCAAGAGAGTAAACAAAGAAGTCATGCATTTTGGCACAGAGAAGCAAAGGAAAAACTCTGGGATGTTTAAGGGTATTGCTCTCCTACTCACTCCTACCCTCAAAAAAGAGGCTATGAAAGAGCTTTTCAAGATGAAATTTCATAGAATACTGTACTGAAAGTATTCAATACATTTAAAGAAAAAATTATGCAGCTGAAAAAAGGAGGATAAATTCGTGTTCAGTGTATAGAAAATAAAGCAGAAAAATAGAAGTAATTACTACCTCCAGCAAAAATAAATGTTGTTCAGTAAAGGAAGTGTTATTCAGATATTACTGTGTATATGGCTCAGCAATATACATATAAAGTTGAATACAGAAATGACAAAAATTGCTATGCTTACATTTGGAGGGTGGGAAATTAGAAGCATGAGTATGTGATGTGGAGGCAGGTATATGACAGAAAGCTAAATACTAATACTTCCATTGTGGGTATCCAATGACTGTTCTTACAGTGTTAAGAGAAATACCAATGATTTGCATGGTGTTTAGAAATGTAGGAGAAAATGCTGAAAGAATAAATTCAAAAAGTTGAATAATCTTTAAGATATAATAAGAAAATACAAATGTAGAAACTTTGAAATCTTTAAATAAAATCTTAAATCTTTAAATTTTGAAATCTATAAACAAAATCCACACATATTGAAAACTCAGTATAAAAAAAAAAGAATAACTAGTTGATTCCAAACACATTCCAAAGTTATTAACATTGTTTTGGCTGGCATTAGAGAACATTTACTGTGTGCTAGGTACTGTTCTAAGTATTTCACATTGATTAACTCAATCCTCTTAATGGTTATTACCATTTAATAAAGAAGACGGTATATTTAAAGAAGTTGGACACACATAATAATATGGCAGCAACATAGTCTGCACCCAATTAGTTTTAAACATGTGCATTCTTAATAGGAATACTCCAAAATCTCTCACATGATACAATCTATTAGCAGAATACTGCAGTCATGCGGTCAGATTCATGGAGGTGGTGTAAGAATACCTGGCTCTACATTTTGACCCCACAGTTTGCTAATTATGAAATTTTTTACAACACAATTAATTTCTATGAACTTTAGCTTTTCCGTCTGTACTGAATAACTTTTTCCAAGTGCTGACATTAAAATAAAATAAGGTGATATAAAGTCAAGCATAGAGGAAAAAACAATACAAAGCCTACATAAGGAATGTCAAGTAGTAGACATTCAATAAATTCACTCAATAAATGTTAACTGATTTGAATTAAACGTTACTGAAATGGATGTGAAATTCAATGTTATCTTGGTGCACCTATAATTCTTAATTCTAGCTATAGCTCCTTCAGAGTGTCTGAGGAAAAGCCATGGATACTTTGGGAAAGCTGAACCATACACATATTTTGATAATTGAAAGTAGATAGTCTAAATTTTCTTCTACGTATATTATTTTCCCCAGAATCAATTTAGGACAATTGTTAATTAAGCCACCATGATATCCTTGAAAAATTTTTTTCAAATCTTCCTTTTCCAAAAATAGCTTGTTGTTTGAAATTAATTTATGCATCTGACTTAATTGAACTTGTTAAAATTATTCTCTTGGGTTGTTCTGCATGAATAATAAGTTCAGTCAATACTTTTACATTCCAGGAATGAAATGTTGACAACTGTAAAATGAATTTGCTTCTAAATAATCAGACTCTACAAAATATTATTGTAGAAGAACAGCTTTTAAGTATTCAAAATAAGACATTTTTGTTGTCTGAGCATTTCCCACATGTCCAGAGAAATATTTGTGCCTTAGGAAGTTATGTGAAAAAGGTGTTCTGTGATGATAGAATATTTGGAAATTACTAAAAAAAAAACATTAAATAAGATAGGTTTCTTTTTTGGGAGACTTTTCAGAACCTCTTATGTGGTAGCTTATGCTTGGATTTCTAATGGCATATAAAATGTACACTGTTACCCCAAATTATATTGACCACAACATCTTTTTTGTTTAGTTTTGGTTTGTTTCTGAAGCTTGCCTATTTCCTATTCCATTAACTTGACATTTTTATCTAGAAGTCAAATGAGTAATCGGTTTGATTTCCCCCAATTATTATTTATAATTTATTTTTCTCCTGTAAGCATTTTACACTAATAGAAAGAAAGACATCAATAAATTCAGAAACCTAAATGAGTTGACATGTAGCTATAGTTAAAACTCAAATAATATGTAAAAGTGAATTTTACCAAGAAAAGTCTTCCTACTTTTAAATTACAAATATAGAAAACAAACATAGTTACCAAAAGGTAGCTGCTAAGCTGCTAAGTCACTTCAGTCGTGTCCGACTCTGTGCAACCCCATAGACGGCAGCCCACCAGGCTCCCCCGTTCCTGGGATTCTCCAGGCAAGAACACTGGAGTGGGTTGCCATTTCCTTCTCCAATGCAGGAAAGTGAAAAGTAAAAGTGAAATCGCTCAGTCGTGTCTGACTCTTAGCGACCCCATGGACTGCAGCCTACCAGGCTCCTCTATCCATGGGATTTTCCAGGCAAGAGTACTGGAGTGGGGTGCCATTGCCTTCTCAGACCAAAAGGTGGAGGGAGGGATAAATTAGGAGCTTGGGGTTAATAGATACAAACTATTAAATATAAAATAAACAACAAGGACACACTATCAAGTTTTCTATCACAGGAACTATATTCAATATCTTGCAATAACCTATAATGGAAAAGAATCTGAGTTACTCTGCTCTACACCTAAAACTAACACAATACTTAACAAAAACTTTGTGTTTATATTTCAATAAACATAATTATAAACATAGAACATTAGTTTTGAATAGTGGTTCAAGCTATACTAAAATTTGGGTTGGGATTAGATCTGGGTGCACAGCTTTCCAAGATTAATTTAGTAAAACAGAGAGATAAATCTAGCATATTTTCTCATTTGGGTGAGGAATTTTGTTTTTCCTAAAGATACTTCCTTCTGAGAGAATGAACAAACAATAACATATAGTTACTATTGGAAAAGCAAATTTGTACACAACCATTTTATTTTATATATTAAGTAAAAAGTTAAATATGAGAAATTTGTTTTTCAGGTGGCTAAGTGGTAAGGAAATGGCAACCCACTCCAGTATTCTTGCCTAGAGAATCCCCGTGGACAGAGGAGCCTGGTGGGCTGCTGTCCATAGGGTCACAAAGAGTCGGACATGACTGAAGCGACTTAGCATGCATGCATGCATTGGAGAAGGAAATGGCAACCCACTCCAGTGTTCTTGCCTGGAGAATCCCAGGAGCAGGGGAGCCTGGTTGGCTGCCATCTATGGGGTTGCATAGAGTCGGACACGACTGAAGTGACTTAGCAGTAGCAGCAGCAAGTGGTAAAGAATCTGCCTTCCAATGTAGGAGACAGAAGAGACACAGGTTCTATCCTTGGATTGGAAAGATTACCCTGGAGGAGGGCACAGCAACCCACTCCAGTATTCTTGTGTGGAAAATCCCATGGACAGAGAAGCCTGGTGGGCTACAGTCCATAGTGTCACAAAGAGCTGGACACAGCTTAGCAAATGAACATGCACACATGTATGAGAAACGTGATTAAAGAATTTAGTTATGAGCTCCTAACTTCCCAAAATTGGACTACTCACATTCTGTGAAATATGGAAAACAAGAAAAAAAATAATCAAGTTTCTGTTTTCCATGTAAACTATGATAACAAATCATTATTATATTTAGAAATATATTGGATTTAAACCTAGATACAAGTAGATAGCATAGGCAATTATCTGGATCATGTGTGGTAAGAAAAATATTCTAAATGGACTATCCAGATAGTGAATTAATAGACTTTATTATGTATAAAATAGACACTATATCTACCTAAAACATCTATCAACCTCAGGGACATCCCAAAGATAATAACCAGATAAGAGACACCCAGGTGTGCAGCCTAGTCTCTGTTCTTCTTAGGTCCCTTTCTGTAGCACTTAAGGGTATTAGTCATGCAGAGCAGTGTTTTTCTTTGTCTTAGTGGCACTATAACATACACCACAAAATCACCACCTTTTTCCACTGGAATATAAGATTGCAGAGAAGCCCATTCTTCTTTCATCAAAAGTCTCCATAGAAGTAGCCTCTTCTACAGTAAAGGTAGAATACAAAATGCCAGGGAAAGTGCTAGGTTTCAAGAACATGCAAGATATGTTGATTTTCAGGCTTCTGTAATAACTATAACAATATCAGAAATATTTATAATTCATATTTTCTTCATATAGGTTATCTTCATAGAAAAAAATATAAATTTGATTTAATTCTTTTCAGTGTATAACATTCATGGAAAGAAATGTTTCAGTGGTTCTCTGATTTTATTTAACCTAATGTATATAAACATTCTAACCATTTTTACTCTTTTAAGAAAATATTTCCTTCAACAAATGCTATACATGCATCTCATTTCTTCACAATTAAAGTTTAAATAAAAGCAAAAAGCCACTAACACAGGGCTAATTTTACAATGCGAGCAGATGTTGTTCTTAAAACATTCTTCCCCTGTTAGCCTGTGGCTCCAGTGACTACCGTCCAAAGAACAGGGAGGAAGAAACAATTTGGAGAGCAAGATAAGCTGTTTGCTGGCGGCACAGAATATGATAACTAGTTGGAAGTCATTAAATTATAAGTGCCTATAAGTGATACTCATAATCTCTTCATTTATATGTGTTTCAACTACAGCTCACCTTTTATAAACATCATTTCTCATCATGGAATTACTTCAAATATTTTAGAAATTAAAGAAAATGTGATACCCTTAATTAATTGATGTAATTTAACCTGAACTTGTAGTTTTATTTAATTTAAAGCCTTCATTGGAATTTTTTTTTTCCATTTCACTAGAAAGAATATGCAGGTTTTTACAGGTAAAATAATGAACAACAGCCTTGAGATTTGTTTTAACTTTGCATACATGGGAAGAGAAAAGACAAAAATATTCCCCATCTTTGGGAACACATGCACAGATTACCTAAAATTTCAGTCCTATAGGACTAGGTATTCTTCAGGATTGATAATTTATTGAATTAAACATTATATTCAAGTATAGAAAGCATAGAAATGATAATAAATGATTCATAAATATCTGTAATCCATTGCAAGAGATGGCCACAGATCATTTTTACATCTATACACATATTTCTTTGTAATGTGTCTACTAGCACTTTTTTTCATCAAGTGGTAAAGTCTATTTCCACTCTTTTTGAATTTGAGTTGGCCCTGAGGACATTCTTTGACCAAGAGAAAGTGGTGAAATTGATGCTGTTGAAATGCTGGGGAAAGTGGTGAAATTGATTTCTGGATCCAGACTTCAAGAGTAATTGTAGATTCTGTTGGAACGATCTTAGAACATACTGAAACCTGGTAAACAAGCCTGAGATAAGCTCCTTGAGGGTGAGATACAACTGGAAAGAGAGACCCAACCAACAAAACATCAGAAGCCCAAAATGTGTAGGGCTATTAATATTTTGGACCATCTGTCCTTCTGGAGCCACCAGTTGACTGCAGATGAATACATGACTTAGGTGAGATTAGCAGAACTACCACCAGCTGAACCCAATCCAATTGCCAAATCACAGAATCATGGACAAATAGAGGTGTTCTTTTAAGCCATTATGCTTTTGATGCTTTGTTTTGTAAAAATAGATTAGTGAGACAACAGCATTTTACCAAAGGTATAATATATGGAATATCTTACAATCACCCAAAGAAATGACATTATGCATACTGATTTTTACATAATTTATAAACTGTATATTTATAATGTTCTAATTTAGAATTCATTAAAGATATTGGTGCTTGTGGTAAACAAACAAACAAACAAAACACTGCTTGCCAATTCAGGAGATGTTAAGAGATGTGGATCTGACCCCTGGGTCAGGAAGATCCCCGGGAGGAGAGCATGGCAACCTACTCAAGTATTCTTGCCTGGAGAACCCTATGGACAGAGGAGCCTGGTGGGCTGTTAGGATCCATAGGGCTGCAAAGAGTTGGACACAACTGAAGAGACAAAGCACACACACACTTCGTTCAGTTCAGAAGCTCAGTTGTGTCCTATTCTTTCCCACCCCATGGAATGCAGCACACCAGGCTTCCCTTTCCATCACCAACTCCCAGACCCTACTCAAACTCAAGTCCATCAAGTCGGTGATGCCATCCAACCATCTTATCCTCTGTCGTCCCCTTCTCCTCCTGCCTTCAATCTTTCCCAGCATTAGGGTCTTTTCCAATAAGTCAGTTCTTTGCATCAGGTGGCCAAAGTATTGGAGTTTCAGCTTCAGCATCAGTCCTTCCAATGAATATTCAGGACTGATTTCCTTTAGGATTGACTGGTTTGATCTTCTTGCAGTCCAAGGGACTCTCAAGAGTCTTCTCCAACACCACAGTTTAAAAGCATCAATTCTGTGGCTCTCAGCTTTCCTTATGGTCCAATTCTCACATCCATATATGACTACTGGAAAAATCATAGCTTGACTATACAGACCTTTGTTGGTAAAGTATCATACTGACGTATATATATATACATCATAATGTATATATATATATGTGTGTGTTTGTATATACACACATATATGATACCATTTTAAAATCATTTTTTGGATGATTCTCATCATTAATTCTTTTTCTGATTTTCTTATTCACAACAAAGCTTTTTTTCATATTGAATTTGTTCAGCTTGATTTCCCTCTGGTTAAGTATATTGTCCTGAACTCTACTTAATGAATTTCATTATATTGTTGTAGAATGTTGTTTCTAGGGTCATTTGGGACACTGCTGTCCTTTCTTAGATGTGCTGTTCAGACTCCTTAGTTCAGTGTCATTGGCATTCTGTCATCATGTTCATTGTTTAAATGTGAAATCTCATTGAGTATAAGGTTAATTACAGAGGAATACTTCTTGGTTCTCTCCATGCAGAAGACAGAGCTGCAGTCCTGACAAGAGTCCTTGCCTACCCCTGCCCTGTCTCTCTCTATCAAGAATAATTTGCTCCTATGGAGCATATTGCCAGACATGATACAAAGGTATTGTCCTATGTCCATTGTGCCTGTGGTGAATAGAGCCCCACATCATTATGTATATTTAGCAGAGACATATAACTTAGTCTTTTTTAGTATTTCTCAGATTATCTCGGATAGAATGTTGATCTAAAAACATGGATATTCTTTATTCTAATACAAGTCTCATCTCTAGATAACCCACCACTAAGCCAGGTCTAAGACTATATGAAACACACCCCTTCATTAGGGATGCTGACCAGAATCAGATTCAATCATATAAGAGTTTAGAATTTGCAGTTTTGCACTGTGCCAACAAAATCTATATTTGTTCTTTCTTTGCAGCATGACTATACAAGCTAAAATAAATAGCCACTTCTTGGGAAGAAGCTTCTTAATTTATTCTAAAGGATTATATGTTAATTAGGATCCTAGGAAGAAACAGGTTGTACCCTCGAAGAGATAATTGAAGGGAATTTAACAGAAGGATGCTTTTCAGAGCTGGAGATAAGATAAAGCCATCCCTGTCCCGGAAGTAGTGAGTTTAGGTTGTGCCTTACACAGCTGGACTAGAGCCATAGTCATAGAAAGTGAACCACTGCCAAAACACTAGTCCTTCAAAGAAGGAATGGATTTGAATAGTATCCTAGATATTATTTCCTTCACACTTCTCATCTTCAGTTGATTCCTTTCATTTCCCAAAGCCAACAGAAGCCAGAGGGCAAGACTGCTCTGGACTCTTGGGGCATAGAACAGGGCAGTGAATGATAGAATGGGTATGGGAAAACACAGAATATCCATCACAGCTGGGGTAGAATAGCATTTAATACAATGTTCTAGATTGAATTGAGGCTTTTTTTCTCCTACTAAGCAGATCAAGTGTGCTCAAGTGCTGCTACAGAACAAAACGTCCTCTCTGTATACCAAATATGAAGTGTTGGAAGGGAATTTAGCTTCACCGTATATACACAATAAATGTATCATATTAATACTTTTGCTTCCCTGGTGGCTCAGAGGGTAAAGCGTCTGCCTGCAATATAGGAGACCTGGGTTTGACCCCAGGGTAGTAAAGATCCCCTGGAGAAGGAAATGGCAACCCACTCCAGTACTCTTGCTTGGAAAATTCCATGGATGGAGGAGCCTGGTAGGCTACATGGATTGCAAAGAGTTGGACACGACTGAGCAACTTCATTCTCATTAATACCTTTGCTAGACTTGCCTTTCCTTATCTAGAGAAAGATGAGAGGAATAAGCCTACACTCTGAATATCAGAAAAAATTTGCTTTAAATCCTGGTATTGCCACTTCAAATCCTTGTATGATAAACTTATTTTTTTTCTTTTTTTCTTTACCTCTATAAAATGGAGATATCTATACCTGCTGTATAGAATTACTATAAAGATTAAACCAAAAGATGCTTGTAAAAAAAATTGTAACATGCTTAGAATTTAGTAAGCTCTGAATAAATTTAATGCATTGTTTTTAGCTGAAAGGCTGTTAGAGTTAGTAACCTTGATTATTGCTACTTTTTTTCTTACTTAATGACTGAGAATATTCCTGAATACGTGGGTCTCTGGACTCCTGCATGCACTAATAATTTTCTTTCAAAAACTGTGAGCTCTTATTTTCTCCCATTCTGAAGGCTGTCTTTTCACCTTGCTAATAGTTTCCTTTGATGTGCAGAAGCTTTTAAGGTTAATTAGGTCCCATTTGTTTATTTTTGCTTTTATTTCCAATATTCTGGGAGGTGGGTCATAGAGGATCCTGCTGTGATGTATGTCGGAGAGTGTTTTGCCTATGTTCTCCTCTAGGAGTTTTATAGTTTCTGGTCTTAACGTTTAGATCTTTAATCCATTTTGAGTTTATTTTTGTGTATGGTGTTAGAAAGTGGTCCAGTTTCATTCTTTTACAAGTGGTTGAACAGAATGGGAGAAAATAATAGCAAATGAAGCAACCGACAAACAACTAATCTCAAAAATATACAAGCAACTCCTACAGCTCAACTCCAGAAAAATAAACGACCCAATCAAAAAATGGGCCAAAGAACTAAATAGACATTTCTCCAAAGAAGACATACAGATGGCTAACAAACACATGAAAAGATGCTCAACATCACTCATTATCAGAGAAATGCAAATCAAAACCACTATGAGGTACCATTTCACGCCAGTCAGAATGGCTGCGATCCAAAAGTCTACAAATAATAAATGCTGGAGAGGGTGTGGAGAAAAGGGAACCCTCTTACACTGTTGGTGGGAATGCAAACTAGTACAGCCACTATGGGGAACAGTGTGGAGATTCCTTAAAAAACTGGAAATAGAACTGCCTTATGATCCAGCAACCCCACTGCTGGGCATACACACTGAGGAAACCAGAAGGGAAAGAGACACATGTACCCCAATGTTCATCGCAGCACTGTTTATAATAGCCAAGACATGGAAGCAACCTAGATGCCCATCAGCAGATGAATGGATAAGAAAGCAGTGGTACATATACACAATGGAGTATTACTCAGCCATTAAAAAGAATACATTTGAATCAGTTCTAATGAGGTGGATGAAACTGGAGCCTATTATACAGAGTGAAGTAAGCCAGAAGGAAAAACACCAATACAGTATACTAACGCATATATATGGAATTTAGAAAGATGGTAACAATAACCCGGTGTACGAGACAGCAAAAGAGACACTGATGTATAGAACAGTCTTATGGACTCTGTGGGAGAGGGAGAGGGTGGGAAGATTTGAGAGAATGGCAATGAAACATGTAAAATATCATGTAGGAAACGAGTTGCCAGTCCAGGTTCGATGCACGATGCTAGATGCTTGGGGCTGGTGCACTGGGACGGCCCAGAGGGATGGTATGGGGAGGGAGGAGGGAGGAGGGTTCGGGATGGGGAACACATGTATACCTGTGGCGGATTCATTTTGATATTTGGCAAAACTAATACAATTATGTAAAGTTTAAAAATAAAATAAAATTAGAAAAAAAAAAGAAAAAGAAAAACTGTGAGCTCATCTTTAAAACTAAATAAATGATTGACAATAATACACTTAAGAGCAATTAAACAAATAAAATTTATTTTAATCTAGTATTAAGTTAATAACATTGATAATAATATTATAATTATTAATAATAAGATGTATATTAGGCACATTGACCTGCCACAACTTAGGTCCTAGACCAAAATGGATTAGATTCTTCACTCATAAGTGTTACTCAGCATGTTTTAATTAAAATTCTTATGGCGAATTCCAAAAGCTGAGATGGCTGGAGCAACATCTTACTAAGAAGATATTTATGGAAGCTGGAGACGTAATGGTAATATTACCAAGAAATTGATCAAAGCATTTATTGCAATGAGAGTTTTTTCATTTGAAATTTTAGTAAAATAAACACATTTGTATGGACAACATTTTTACAATCACAACTTCAATCAGATATTACATTTTTCTCCTGAAGATTTTGAAAATGAAAGCGAAAGTCACTCAGTTGTGTCTGGTGTCTGACTCTTTGCAACCCCATGGACTGTAGCCTGCCAGGCTCCTCTGTCCATGAAATTTTCCAGGCAAGGATACTGGAGTAGGTAGCCATTCCCTTCTCCAGGGGATCTTCCCAACCCAGGAAATGAATCCAGGTCTCCTGCATTGCAGGCAGATTCTTTCCTGTCTGAACCATCAGGGACAAATGTGCGATGAATATAAATTTGAAAACCTTTCCTATCACATTCACATGCTCTGTTTTATGATAAGCTCTCATAGCTTTTTCTTTAAAAAGAATCAATGGTACAAGATAAAAAACATTAGATGAGTCCAGGATTAGAACAAAAAAGTTATGGTCCAAAATGTTATACTTCAAAAAAATCACTAGAGTGTTAAGTGATGATTTATAAACACAGCCAAGCTTTCAACATCAAAGAAAATCTGGGAAACATTTATCAAAACCAATAAATAGTAATTTCTTCAGGGTACTTTTCAAATGGTATTTCATCACTAGTTTTATTTTGATCTATTTTTTAAAACTTCAGTTCCTCATGAAAACAAGTTGTATAGCTTATGGTATTACTCTAGCAAAATGATTTCCATAAATAAAGCAAGATGCAATGGGAAGGAACATATATAAAGATTAATGCATCAGACTTATAGGCTTATGGTGACTAACTATAATTCCTGAGCCTGAAGTTATTGGAAAGAAAATCTCTCTTATGGAAACAGGCAACAAATACCAAACTATCTGGGCAGCACAAGCAATTTACTTTCCCTTGACTTAAAGAATTGTCGTTTTATAGCCATTTTCCCTGAGTTTATTGATTTCATATGCAGTTTTGTACAATGACATAATGTATCTGGACTTCACACACAGAGACAGAAAGGATAACTAACATTTGTGTCATTTGTCAACCCAAAGTAATCAATGGGACCCATCTCGACTTAGATGTGCAAAGCAACAAGGCAAATCCTCTTCAATCAAAGTGTCTCAGGGACAAGAAATGTAAGCGTACTGCAGAAAATAAGCAAAAATAAGAAAAAATCCTAATGTTAAATGATTGTCAGAAAATATGTATAAGTTTTTTAGGCATCTTTCATCAAATGTCACATTAGCGGCATTGTAAATGCTAGTCATTTGTCTGTGAATGTTTGCTCTATTCACCAAGAAAAACTGTGGGTTCTTTAAGGTTATTAATGTGTGTACTCAAGGAATGTAGATGAACTTTAATAGAATATAATTAGGCAAATCTGCTGCAACATCAAAGTGCTATTATACTTTATAAACTAAAATATAAAGTTTTTCAGTTCAGTTCAGTCACTCAGTCATGTCCAACTCTGCAACCCCATGGACTGCTGCACACCAGACTTCCCAGTCCATCATCAACTCCCAGAGCCTCCTCAAACTCAGGTCCATCAAGTCAGTGATGCCATCCAACCATCTCATCCTCTGTTATCCATTTCTCCTCCTATCTTCAATCTTTCCCAGAATCAGGGTCTTTTCCAATGAGTCAGTTCTTCACATCAGGTGGCCAAAGTATTGCAGCTTAAGCTTCTGCATCAGTCCTTCCAATGAATATTCAGAACTGATTTCCTTTAGGATGGACTGGCTGGATCTCCTTAAAGTCCAAGGGACTCTTAAGAGTCTTCTTCAACACCACACTTCAAAAGCATCAGTTCTTCAGTGCTCAGCTTTCCTTATGGTCCAACTCTCACATCCATACATGACAACTGTAAAAACCATAGCTTTGACTAGATAGACCTTTGTTGGCAGCGTAATGTCTCTGCTTTTTGATATGCTGTCTAGGTTGGTCATAACTTTCCTTCCAAGGAGCAAGTGTCTTTTACTCTCATGGCTGCAGTCACCATCTGCAGGGATTTTGGAGCCCAAGAGCATAAAGTCCAACACTGTTTCTATTGTTTCCCCATCTATTTCCCATGAATTGATGGGACCAGATGCCATGATCTTAGTTTTTTGAATGCTGAGTTTTAGGCCAGCTTTTTTACTCTCTTCTTTCACTTTCCTCAAGAGGCTCTTTAACACATTATGCTTCATTTTTCTGTATCAACAAACACATTCATCATGTCAGAAAACTAATAAAACATTCAGTAGAAATGATAGCACTCAGAGGCAGATTTAGTCAGAATTCTAAAGTTGGTAAAATTGTTTTTTCTTTTTTCTAAACTTTTTCTGCCTGTGCTTTCTTCCATGACTTCACTGTGCCCAGGATCCAGTGCCTTCATGTTATTTAACTGATGCTCTCTTGTTATGGACTGAATGTTTGTGTTGTCCCAAAATTCATGTGTCAAAATCCCATAATGTGATGATACTGGGGAGAGGAGATTAGGTCATGAGGGTGGAACCCCTATGGATGAGATTGGTGCCCTTAAAAAAAGAGATCCCAGGCAGTTACCTATGAATCAGGAAGTTGGACTTCACCAGATTCTAAATCCACTAGTACTTTGATCTTGAACTTCTCAGCCCCAGAGCTAAGAAAAATAAATATCTTGTTTAAGCCACCCGAAACAATTGTAATAGCACCCCAAACGTAATCTCTAGATTGCACAAGGTACTCTAGCAAAGATTTTCTCAGTGTAAACACTGCTCTCTCTACTATACTTTTTCTCAAAGAACTTGCCTGTCTGTGTTGCCACTATAGTAGGCAGGGGACTTCTTGACCACATTGCTCCAGTTACAGATAATAAGACCACTGAGGATCAGATCAGATCAGATCAGTCACTCAGTCGTGTCTGACTCTTTGCGACCCCATGAATCGCAGCACGCCAGGCCTCCCTGTCCATCACCAACTCCGGGAGTTCACTCAGACTCACGTCCATCGAGTCAGTGATGCCATCCAGCCATCTCATCCTCTGTCGTCCCCTTCTCCTTTTGCCCCCAATCCCTCCCAGCATCAGAGTCTTTTCCAATGAGTCAACTCTTTGCATGAGGTGGCCAAAGTACTGGAGTTTCAGCTTTAGCATCATTTCCTCCAAAGAAATCCCAGGGCTGACCTCCTTCAGAATGGACTGGTTGGATCCGCTTGCAGTCCAAGGGACTCTCAAGAGTCTTCCCCAACACCACAGTTCAAAAGCATCAATTCTTCGGTGCTCAGCCTTCTTTACAATCCAACTCTCACATCCATACATGACCACAGGAAAAACCATAGCCTTGACTAGACGGCCCTTTGTTGGCAAAGTAATGTCTCTGCTTTTCAATATGCTATCTAGGTTGGTCATAACTTTCCCTCCAAGGAGTAAGCGTCTTTTAATTTCATGGCTGCAGTCACCATCTGCAGTGATTTTGGAGCCCAGAAAAATAAAGTCTGACACTGTTTCCACTGTTTCCCCATCTATTTCCTATGAAGTGATGGGACCGGATGCCATGATCTTCATTTTCTGAATGTTGAGCTTTAAGCCAACTTTTTCACTCTCCACTTTCACTTTCATCAAGAGGCTTTTGAGTTCCTCTTCACTTTCTGCCATAAGGGTGGTGTCATCTGCATATCTGAGGTTATTGTTTCTCCTGGCAATCTTGATTCCAGCTTGTGTTTCTTCCAGTCCAGCATTTCTCATGATGTACTCTGCATAGAAGTTAAATAAACAGGGTGACAATATACAGCCTTGACGAACTCCTTTTCCTATTTGGAACCAGTCTGTTGTTCCATGTCCAGTTCTAACTGTTGCTTCCTGACCTGCATATAGGTTTCTTAGAGGCAGATCAGGTGGTCTGGTATTCCCATCTCTTTCAGAATTTTCCACAGTTTATTGTGATCCACACAGTCAAAGGCTTTGGCATAGTCAATAAAGCAGAAATAGATGTTTTTCTGGAACTCTCTTGCTTTTTCCATGATCCAGTGGATGTTGGCAATTTGATCTCTGGTTCCTCTGCCTTTTCTAAAACCAGCTTGAACATCAGGAAGTTCACGATTCACATATTGCTGAAGCCTGGCTTGGAGAATTTTGAGCATTACTTTACTAGTGTGTGAGATGAGTGCAATTGTGTGGTAATTTGAGCATTCTTTGTATGATTTAAAGGGAGCTAATGGACAGACTGATAGCTGATTTATATGACATTCTTCATCATGAAGAACAAGTTCAACCAAATCCCTATCTCAGAAATTTGAAGCAACTGGTAGATAGAAGAGATTCACAGTGGTAAGTATCTGCTTTAGCTAAAAAAGAGAAAAAATAGAGTTAAAACTGCAAATATGAGGCATTGTGCACAAAAGATTATGAGGCAGGTAAACAATTCACAGAGAGATAACTAGGATAGGCCAACAGAAAGCAGAGCACTAAGAGAAACCCTATGACCCAAGACATGTGACAGAAGATCTTTAATGCTTAGTTTTCATTCTAGTTCCTATTCCCATAAGACCCAAATTCTGATTATCACCTGGACTTTGAAATCAATGATCTTGCTGTATTCAGAAAATGCCATTCCATTTTTTTGAAGCTAGTATTATTAGATCTTTGTTCCTTGTTACAAAACTGTTCAATATATTATTCATCAAATTAATTTGGAAAACAATAATGGTTGCATTTGTAAAGCATTTTATAATTTATCAATCACTTTCATAAGCATTCTTCTGTTTTATCCATACAACAAAAAAGTGAGGCAAGCAGGACAGGCATTGATATGCTCAACTAAAATGAGAAAATACAGTATTTGAAAATAATTATGTAAACTCTCAGGACTTATAGGAGTAAAAATAGGACCAAAACCTTGAATTTACTGTGACAATTATGTCATTGAAGCATAGATGAACACTCACATTTATACACACATACACACTCACTTGGATTCCTAGATCATTTAATTCTTTATTTCTAAAATAAATTTGATCATAGTTATAAGATCAACATTCAGAAAACTAAGATCATGTCATCTGGTCCCATCACTTAATGGCGAATAGATGGGGAAACAGTGGCTGACTTTATTTTTCTGGGCTCCAAAATCACTACAGATGGTGATATGGGGAGGGAGGAGGGAGGAGGGTTCGGGATGGGGAACACATGTATACCTGTGGCGGATTCATTTTGATATTTGGCAAAACTAATACAATTATGTAAAGTTTAAAAATAAAATAAAATTAGAAAAAAAAAAAAAAAAAAGACGCTTACTCCTTGGAAGGAAAGTTATGACCAACCTAGACAGCATATTAAAAAGCAGAGACATTATTTTGCCAACAAAGTTCTGTCTAGTCAAGGCTATGGTTTTTCCAGTAGTCATGTATGGATGTGAGAGTTGGACTATAAAGAAAGCTGAGTGCAGAGAATTGATGCTTTTGAACTGTGGTGTTGGAGAAGACTCTTGAGAGTCCCTTGGACTGCAAAGAGATCCAACCAGTCCATCCTAAAGGAAATCAGTCCTGAATATTCATTGGAAGGACTGATGCAGAAGCTTAAGCTGCAATACTTTGGCCACCTGATGTGAAAAACTGACTTATTGAAAAAGACCCTGATTCTGGGAAAGATTGAAGACAGGAGGAGAAGGGGCTAACAGAGGATGAGATGGTTGGGTGGCATCACCGACTCAATGGACATGGGTTTAGGTGGACTCCAGGTGTTGGTGATGGACAGGGAGGCCTGGCGTGCTGTGGCTCATCGGGTTGCAAAGAGTTGGACACGACTGGGCAACTGAACTGAACTGAACTGATAAGCATAAAATTTCTTTGTAGCTCTTTCTCTTACATTATCTAAAAAAATTTTGGACCCCTTCAGTCCTCCAGTCTTCCACATAACTTCTCAGTTTCCTCTCTTCTTCTTCTAACTGGCTTGTGGACATACTCTGTTGCCATTGATAGTGAAAGCAGCAACTATACTGACGATGGTCCCTAACGGTGCAGCTGTGATGTGGATACTAGCTATCCAAAGCTCTACCAGCACTGCTGATGCCCTATGTAAATGACAATGCCCACAGTCATTCTATAATATTTTCATGGTGGGCCACCTAGGAAGCCCAAATATCTGCATGTTGGGCACCTATTGCCAGTGTTAAAACCTCTGAAAATGTCAACTATCAATGCAAATGCTGCCATAAAGTCCATTTTTAGTTTTTCTTAGAAATGGAGAGCAAGTCAAAAAATTGGGAAAAGAATACACCAAAGCTGTATATTGTAAGCTTGCTTATTTAAGATAAATGCAGAGTATATTGTGCAAAATGCCAGGCTGGGTGAATGACAAGCTGGAATCAAGATTGATGGGAGAAATATCAACAAAGTCAGATATGCAGGTGATCCCCTCTAATGGCAGAAAACGAAGAACGCAAGAGCCTTCTGATGAAGATAAAAGAGAAGAGTGAAAAGCTGCCCTGAAACTCAACATTCAAAAAAATTAAAATCATGCCATTCAGTTCCATTACTTCATGGTAAATACAAGGGGAAAAAAATGAAAGCAGTGACAGACTTTATTTCCTTGGGCTCCAAAATCACTGCAGATGGTGACCACAGTCATGAAATTAGAAGACTACCATAGAGTATGTGAGAAAGAGAAGATAATTTAATAGAAAAATTAAGAAGCTATATAACATAACTTGGTGTGGTGAAAACAAATTTGTAAACCTATATGTTATGTTTAACTCAAGAAAAGAAATATATTTGTGAAATATGGATCATTGCTTTTTATCAAAGTTATGTGTGGGCTTTTATTTCAAGTACATTTTCAAAAGTACTATTATTGCTTCATTAAAAAAATGAAGTCTAAATCATAGTAGCAGCTAAATCACATAGTAAGTAAAACTTTCAATCATAACCATTTCAATATATGCCTATTAATACACTTTTACTATATAGGGTCTCTAATGCTCACACACTAGTAAAGTAATGCTCAAAATTCTCCAAGCCAGGCTTCAGCAGTATGTGAACTGTGAACTTTCAGATGTTCAAGCTGGTTTTAGAAAAGGCAGAGGAACCAGAGATCAAATTGCCAACATCTACTGGATCATCAAAAAAGCAAGAGAGTTCCAGAAAAATGTCTATTTCTGCTTTATTGACTATTCAAAGCCTTTGACTGTGTGGATCATAATAAACTGTGGAAAATTCTGAAAGAATTGGGAATACCAGACCACCTGATCTGCCTCTAAGAAACCTATATGCAGGTCAGGAAGCAACAGTTAGAACTGGACATGGAACAACAGACTGGTTCCAAATAGGAAAAGGAGTTCGTCAAGGCTGTATATTGTCACCCTGCTTATTTAACTTCTATGCAGAGTACATCATGAGAAACACTGGGTTGGAAGAAGCACAAGCTGGAATCAAGATTGCTGAGAGAAATATCAATAACCTCAGATATGCAGATGACACCACCCTTATGGGAAAAAGTGAAGAGGAACTAAGAGCCTCTTGATGCAAGTGAAAGAGGAGAGTGAAAAAGTTGGCTCAACATTCAGAAAACTAAGATCATGGCATCTGGTCCCATCACTTCATGGGAAAGAGGTGAGGAAACAATGGAAACAGTGTCAGACTTTATTTTTTTTGGGTTCCAAAATCACTGTAGATGGTGATTGCAGCCATGAAATTAAAAGACGCTTACTCCTTGGAGGGAAAGTTATGACCAACCTAAATAGCATATTGAAAAGCAGAGACGTTACTTTGCCAACAAAGGGCCATCTAGTCAAGGCTATGGTTTTTACAGTAGTCATGTATGGATGTGAAAGTTGGACTGTGAAGAAAGCTGAGCACCGAAGAGTTGATGCTTTTGAACTGTGGTGTTTGAAGAAGATTCTTGAGAGTCCCTTGGGCTGCAAAGAGATCCAACCAGTCCATTCTAAAGGCAATCAGTCCTGGGTATTCTTTGGAAGGAATGATGCTAAAGCTGAAACTCCAGTATTTTGGCCACCTCATGTGAAGAGTTGACTCATTGGAAAAGACTCTGATGCTGGAAGGGATTGGGGGCAGGAGGAGAAGGGGACGACAGAGGATGAGATGGCTGGATGGCATCACTGACTCGATGGACATGAGTCTGAGTGAACTCCGGGAGTTGGTGATGGACAGGGAGGCCTGGCATGCTGCAATTCATGGGGTCGCAAAGAGTCAGACACAACTGAGTGACTGAACTGAACTAAACTGAATGCATATACAGATTGCTCATGATCCCAGGTTATAGGTGATATTTATGGCATACGAAACTCTGAAATATTATTTGCAATTTTTCTTTTTGATGTCCAGTGGCCCTATGTGAATATCAGCTAGCTGCGCTACCTCTAATAACCAGTCTCAGGTAATGGGTGCAAAAGCAGAATCTGAGCCCAAGGAGAATAGTTCCTAGTATTTTAAATTTCCAAATGGAAGCTCTGAAGTTAAAGTTTTAAGAGAGCTGTACTAGGTAAGGCTCAAATATCTAAGCCCTAGAATCTCTATGATGACAATCATATCACAAAAATAGAGTGAGAAGAAGAGCAGTAGTGTCAGACTCCTACTTGCCTCATGCCCACAAGAAGCAAAAATTCCAAGAACCCAGGAATAAATGAGGGAACACTATACAAGGTATAGAGCTATGTGGGCTTGTGCTGGAGAGAGAAAATTAACAATGCCATGGACATGACTGAGTCTGCAGTGAGTGAGTGTCTGTGCTCCACCAAGGTCATAACCACTCATCACAGGCCCCCAGGGAGACATGTGGGAGACAAGCCAGTTTCCCAGACCATTCCAGGAGCATCTATACCATATCACGAGTGCTAAGGATGATATTATTCAATATTATTCAAAAAAGACTTATATTTTACAGCAGTCAGAACATCTCTTACTGTTCACACAGTAGCACTGACATCTTCCTGAACCCTGAAAATTTGCTCAACCATATATGAACTACCCTTCCAGAACAAATGGCCCTATCTATTCAATATCTTGCTGCTGCTGTGCTGTGTTCAATTGTGTTCGACTCTTTGTCCAACTCTATAGCCTGCCAGGCTCCTCTTCTGTCCATGGAATTTTCCAGGCAAGAATACTTGAGTGGGTTGCCATTTACTACTACAGGGGATCTTACTGACCCAGGGATCAAAGTCACAGCTCTGTGTCTCATGCATGGCAGGCAGATTCTTTACCACTCGCCACCTGGGAAGGCTTCAGTGTCTTGGGATCCTCTTAAATTCCAAAGTAGGGGAATGGAAGCTTGGAAACCTGTACTTACATGGATGTGCTGGTTTGAATCACTTCAAACTCCCCTGAGCCTGAATACATGAATCCATGTATCTTTACAAAATTAACTGTCTTTGGAAACAGAGCTGAAAGCTAGACAATGGCATTTAGTGAGCAACAAACATACCTCTCATATATGAAGGAAAGAAGAAAGTGTTAAAGAGAATTTTCTCTTTTGGGGGGGAATAATGGCACCCCACTCCAGTCTCTTGCCTGGAAAATCCCATGGACGGAGGAGCCTGGTAGGCTGCAGTCCATGGGGTCGCTAGGAGTCGGACACGACTGCGCGACTTCACTTTCACTTTTCACTTTCATGCACTGGAGAAGGAAATGGCAACCCACTCCAGTGTTCTTGCCTGGAGAATCCCAGGGACAGGAGAGCCTGGTGGGCTGCCGTCTCTGGGGTCACACACAGTCGGAGATGACTGAAGCAACTTAGCAGCAGTTATCCATCAAAACTTTAAGTAGATAGAGAAAATGACACTGGGAAAATGAGAGCTTGTAACCTTTTGTAGCTACTGCTGAAGTGCTCTCTCAATTTTTAAGACTATGATCCATCTGAATAGTTGTCTCCTCTGTGGGGTTCTTCCTTGCCTTAGGGTTTTCCATATGTATTATGGCTGACATAGTGCATGGTCCTCTTATATTCCTTAGCCTACCTCTGAAGTCAGATTCTGTTTTGGTGAACTGACTTTACTCATACCTATAGCTTTCTGTTCCCCTTTTCCTGAGGTCAGTCTTTGGCACTGGGACTGTGTTTGGCAGGAAGTTATTCCACCATGAGTGTCTATCAACCAGTGAACAGCCGTGAGTATGTAGCTTCTTGCTTTCCTCCCTGGATTGCAATAATTCTACAAAATCTCTTTTATGGTCCAGAGCAGGACTGAGTTCCAGTTCCCAACAGCAGTAATCCACTCATTAATGAAACCTTAATGCTTGCCCTCCTTTTTGTTTCTTATTTGTTCATTCTTTCACTATCCAGATATATTTGCTTTCGTATTTGCTTTTGAAGGAGTCAAACAAAGAAATAGGTGGCGTTAGTGGTAAAGAACCCACCTGCCAATGCAGGAGACATAAGAGACACAGGTTTGATCCCTGCCTCCAGAAGATTCCTAGAGAAGAGAATGGAAACCCACTTAAGTATTCTTGCCTGGAGAATCCCATGGACAGAGAATCTTGGAGGGCTGTTGTCCATGGGGTCGCAAAGAGTGGGACACAACTGACGTGACTTAGCAGGCATGCAGCTAAGAAACGTACATTGTGGAGTGACTGTACTTATGTGTCACAGTCCCTGATTACTTCAATTGTAAGAAATGTGATGTGCTGATACAAATTATCCCTAAAACAAAATATCATTTTTATAGCTTCATCTTCATGGGTTTGCTTTATTGTGAGAAAAAGTCTTGTTCTTAACTTTGTAACGAAATTACAATGAATGTCAACGAAAGGAATTCTTTAAAAATTGAAATCTCAAATACAGATTAAGTGCAAACTGTTTGCTTCAGTACATCATTCTATAGTGTTTATACTTGTTTCAGTTCAGGTGTATCTCTAAGCTGGGTGCCTATCATTTTCTATAAATAGCCATCGAAATTGTCCTCTGGATCCCTTTATAGCACTCCAAAGATATGAAGTTCTCATCAGAGTAAAGCACAAGGGAATGTGAGTTTGATTTTGTTGAGCTGAGAGATCTGTCCTTGGGAAATGTTTGTTATGTTTAATTATGTACCCGTGTGTCTTCATGAAGCACTCTCTCTGTTAAAGCAATATTGATCTACTTTCCCTTTCTACCTGGGCATTCTATTTCACAGATCATTGTAGACATGTCAAGCATTCCAAGAAATTCAAGTATAGAGAAAAGTATATAGAGCCAAAGGGGGAAAATAGAACTAGTACCTGTTCTTGTAGTTTTGCATTATTTTGTTGATAAAATATGATGAAGCAAGGGTGATTTTTCACATTGTACCCTCTAGAGTTCTTAGAGTCTGTAAGGTGAAATAAAAAAAAATCAAATGAAAGCAGATAGTGCATTTTTGGATCAATTTACCTAGCTCTACACCTGGGACCAGCTTGCCGTGGTTATGATGGACAGGTGTCTGTTGGTTCCTTTTTGAATTCATCTTTGCTTATGGATCTGAGAAGGCACTTGTCATTCCAACCACATTTAATATCATTTATAGACTATAACAGAGAATAAAAGAAAACAAATACTAAAATAGGAAGGCAGCTGGCATAATTCAAGGTGAATCTCACACCTGGGGACAGTCTGCCTTTATAAGAAGGTAGTGTAAACAATACTATAATTTGTGTCAGGGCACATTCTTGAGAGCTTTCAAATTGTCTGGTGGCAAAAATGGGAATGACGCTAATAAATATGATTAAGGTTGAACGGGAAAAAAACTGAGGGCAACTGGCTAGCTAAGACATTTAATAATGGAATATGACACTGTTTGCTTCTAGGTCACTTGTTCCAATTCAGTCAAAATCAGAAGCAGCTGAAAGCTATGATTATGTAATGTGTGCCTGGTTGCCTATGTGAAATAGTATAATAGTCACAGTTCAGGGAAGATGTGCCCCCTGCAGCCATAAATATATCGAGTATCAGCTAAAACTTTTCAACATTTTTAATCATTCTGAAGTTATTATAAAAAGACCAAATATTGCTTAGGACTAGATTCTATCTTGATCTTTCCTACTGGAATCTCATCGTTGTCAAAAGTGGCTCCTCAAAATAAGAGTAGTCAGTCCTCCCTATCTACAGACACAGATACTGATCTGACAGATACAGAGAGACATCTGTACTATGCCATTATCTACAAGGGCTCCGGGCATCCATGGAGTTTGGTATTCACAGGATGGGGGAGGTGGTAGAAGTTTTAGAACTGATCCCCTGCAGATATCAAGGGATAATTGGAAAAATCTTATCCCCTGGAGACTTTGGGAACTGACTGGTGACCTAAGAAGCTGTCATCAAACTCAAGAGAGAAACATTGAGTCCCTGACCCAGGTCTAGTGTTTTTAAAATTGTATTTTGATCATTTTGGCTGCATCACGTGACATGCAGCTGCCTCTCTGTTCCCCAACCAGGATGGAACCTATGCCCCTTACAGTGGTACACGGAGTCTTAACCACTGGACCACCAGGAAGTCCCCGAGGTACAGTTTCTGCTTTAAAGTGTGGAAATCACTTTACATCTCTATGCTTCAGTTTCCTTCTCTATAAAGTGGAGATGACTAAATAAATATTATACAGGGCTATTTGGAAAATTATATGACTTAACGTTTATAAAACTTTAGGCATTACTGTCTTCTTACCTACATGTGAAAGTGGGATGGGACAGGTGCCTGTTTTAAGAGCTTAGGTACTAACATAGTACTTGGACTAACAAAAATAACCTTACTACAATGTTGAAGAGTATGTAAGGACTGGAGAGAGAAGCTACACATGTTCATTTTCTTATTGCTCATTCCTGGAGTAAAGTGGACCCTGAGCCCTCTAGTGAAAGAGGAGGAATGAGAGACAGTGCTGCTCTCTAACCTCAAATAATCATGTCATCAGCTTTCTGAAGTTCCAAGGTAAAAGCACGTCTTTGGGTATTGTGAAATACAGCACCTGAAATGTGTATCTGTCACATTCATCTCTCTATCCTTGGAAGAATAGAGAAGTGTACACTTCAGAGAAAGGAGTCTAAAAAGAAACCGTTCCTGTCTGGGTGTTCCATTATTTATGAAATAATTTAAAAAGTAACTCCATAAGATCTTCGAGACTGAAAATTTCACTTACTTCCCAGAATAATGATGAAGTTGTTTTTTTAATAATAAAATTCATGGACTTAGTAACAGATCCAGATGAAGTGCTACATAACTACAATATTATTTGAAAATGTGTACTTTTAGAAATCACAGAAGACTTAATGGGTTGAATTTACAAATATTTGAATACATTGGATTTATAAATATTTAAGTATATTGAATTTACAAATATTTGAATATTTGAACCTATGACTTATGGGGAAAAGTTAAATTCAGAGAGATTTCCTATAGGCAAAGGCTGAATCCTCCTGGTAGTAAAAGTTAACAGCAGTGATTGAGTTTTCAGATTATTTTATATACATTGCCTTATTTGATTATTCCAATAGCTTTGGGAGTTAGGGCACTTTTATCGTTTTTCTTTTCTGCTGGTGTTGCATGCATGAGAAATTTTTGCCTCAGATAGTTTGTTTTGATTGTCCTTGGTCACAGAGCTAGAAAGCAGAAAAGGCAGGAGTCAAACCACAGGGCTTCACATCTCTTGCTGGCTCACCATGCCGCCACTAAGCAGTTATGATTTCACTTTCTGTTTTATTGGGCATTGAGTTAGATGTTTTATCCTGTACATCTCTCTTAGAAATTACAGTGCAACCTAAGAGAGGGTCATTCAATTCGACATATATAAATATACATATTAGGCTATTTCACAGTACACTCTCTTTTTATAGTTCTCAGGTACACAAGATGAGATCAGCCTACACTATACACTTGCCCCTGTAAAGGACTGTTATTTAGCATTTCAGCTACTGCTGTTCCTGTAGCAGGAATCTCAGGCTAAATGTCTTCTGAATGGAAAACTGAACTGACAAGGCTGTATACTAAAACAAACAAACTACTAAGCCAACTAATAGATCTCCCTAACATAGTTGAAAGTTATTCCCACAATATCTAAGCCCCTTAGGGTTTAGACTATTTTTAAGTTATTTGTATTTTGTACACAGATTTGAGAGACTGAATTTGTTGTTGTTGTTCAGACACTCAGTCATGTCTGACTCTCTGTGACCCCATGGACTGCTGCACACCAGGCTTCCCTGTCCTTCACCATCTCCCAGAGATGGTGGTCCACTGGATCAGTGATGTCATCCAATCATCTCATGCTCTGTCATCCCCTTCTCCTCCAGCTTTCAATCATTGCCAGCATCAGGGTCTTTTCTAATGATTCAGCTTTCACATCAGGTGGCCAAAGTATTGGGGCTTCAGCTTCATCATCTGTCCTTCCAATGAATATTCAGGACTGATTTCCTTTAGGACAGACTGGTTTGATCTCCTTGCAATCCAAGGGATCCTCAAGAGTCTTCTCCAACATCACAGTTCCAAAGCATCAGCTCTTCAGCACTCAGCTTTCTTTATGGTCCAGGTCTCACATCCATACATGACTACTGGAAAAACCATAGCTTTGACTATATGGATCTTTGTTGAGAGACTGAATAGTGGGCTCAAATCTTGAAGGCCTTTTGCATGGGATCATATACAGACTGACAAGATGTTGAAAGATGCCCTAGTGGAAAATCCATGGCTTACTTCATTCCCCTACACCTTCCAAAGTTATAAAAATGAATTAGCCTCTCTTCTTAAGAACTATTTAGGAATTCAATGCTGAATGGTAAAGTAGAAAAATCATGATAAATGTTTTAATTTTAGGATTGTATTTTACGATTGCTCAGATATAGTTACAAAAATATTTATCATGAAAATACAGATAAAAAAGAAAAGGGTTTATCCATATGCCTTTCTTTCTAAGATATGTGTTTCTCATTAATCTTACATCACCATCTCTTACACACATCATTGTAGTGGCCTTCTAACAAATCAACTTCTTCTATTTTTGTGCCTCTATAATCTACTTTCTCTTTCTACTGTCTCTTTAATGTGGATACTCGTTCTTTACTTTTTTTTTTAATATAAATACTTCAGTGATTTATCATTATAGTAACAATAAAACCCCAACTCCTTACTATGGTTATAAGGCATTCCGTGATATGGTTCTAGCCTGGCATGACAGTTTTATTGCACACCACCGTCCTTTTTTCATATTAAGCAACAGCTGTAGTTTTTAGGTTTACAAACCAAACAAAGTTTTCCATGTTGGAGCCTGTGTACACGTTATTTTCTCAGCAACTTTAATGTCGCCGGTTCAGTAGTACTCCTTAGATTCCATCTCTGTTGGGTAGTCTTTCATGAGCTAGAGTAGATGGACATTCTTCCAATCACCAGCCCCAAAATAAGAACAAAATAACATTTTTTTCAGTGTTGCTTTGTGGACTTAGTTTCTATAATAATTTATCCTGGTCATACTCCCCACACCCAAATTTTTAATTTTCTTTTTTTGGCCGCATCCTGCAGCACGTGGAGTCTTCATTCACCAACCAAGGTTCAAATGGGTGTTCTTGCAGTGAAAGCATGGAGTCTTAACCACTGGTTTACCAGGGAAGTCCTCCCACACCCTAGTTTAAAAATATATTAATAGATTCTAATGAAATATTTGAACTCACTTATTAGAAAAAATATACAGAAAAATACATTCAAAGATTTGAATACTTTTTATTAAAATATCCTTTTTATTGGGCTCTCATAGTGGCTCAGTTGTAAGGAACCTGCCTGCCAAAGCAGGAGACTCTGGTCCAATACCTGTGTTGGAAAGATCCCCTGGAGTAGGAAATGGCAATCCACTCCAGTATTCTTGCTTGGAGAGTTCCTTGGACACAGGAGCCTGGTGGGCTACAGTCCATGTGGTCACAAAGAGTCAGGCATGATTGAATGACTAACACTTTCACTTTCTATTCCACAGACATTTTTACCCACAATTTGACTCTTGTCCCTTCCAATTATACTGAGATATAACTGATATACAGCACTGTATAAGTTTAAGGTATATAGCACAATGATTTGACTGACACAATCATGAAATGATTATCATAGTAAGTTTAGTGAATTCCGTCATTTCATATACACACAAAATTTAAAAAACAGAAATAATAATTTCTTTGTATTGAGAACTGTTTAAGATTTACCCTTTTGACAACTTTTATATGTAAAATTCAGCAGTTGCTTATCATGTTGTATACATTACTGAATACATTCCCAGTATTTATCTTGTAACTGGGAGTTTGTCCTTTTGATTGTTTTTATCCAACTCCTTCTCCTTCCCCTGACACCTCTGGTAATCCCAGATCTGTTCTCTTTTTCTGAGTGGGTCTTCTTGTGTGTGTAAAGTATAATTGACTTACAACATTATATCATTTCCTAGTATGCAACATAGTGATTTGATATTTCTATACATTTCAAAATGTTCACCAAAATAAGTCTAGTTACTTGTCACCATAAAAATATATTATGAAATTATTGACTATATTTTCCACACTGTACATTTTATATTCATGACTTAATTATTTTACAACTTTTAGTTTGTACTTTTTAATCTCCCTCACCTATTTCTTTCTTGTCCCCAGTCCTTTCCCTCTGGCAACCACCTGTATGTTCTGTGTATCTATAAATCTGTTTTTATTTCATTATGTTTGTTCATTTCTTCTGTAATTTAGACACCACATATAAGTGAAATCATACAATATTTGTGTCTCTTGTCTGACTTATTTCATGTCGCATAATACCTTGTAGGTCCATCCATGTTGTCAGAAATGGCAAAATTCCAGTCTTTTTTTTTTTTTTTTAAGACTGAGCAATACCCCATTGTATAAATGAGCCATATCTTCTTTATCCCTTCCTCTATCAATAAGCATTTAGGATGTTTCCATATCTGAACACTGTAAATAATGCTATAATGAACGTAGAAGTGCATGTATCTTTCTAGTTAACTATTTTGGTTTCTTCAGAAAAAATATCCAGAAGTGGAATTGCTGGATCTGCTGGATCACATGGTGGTTCTATTTTTCATTTTTGGAGAAACCTGCATACTGCTTTCCTCAGTGGCTACACCAATTTACATGCCTACTAACAGTGCATGAAGATTCCCTTTTCTTCCCCACATTCTCACCAACACTTGTTATATGTTGTCTTTTTGATAATAGCCACTTTTATAGGTGTGAGATGATACCTCAGTGCAGTTTTGATTTGCAGTTACCTGATAATTAGACTTCCCTGGTGGCTCAGAGGTAAAGAATCTGGCTGCAATGTAGGGGACCTAGGTCCATCCCTGGGTTGGGAAGATCCCCTGAAAAAGGAAATGGCAACCCATTTGGTACGATTCTTGCCATGGACAGAGGAGTCTGGTGGGTTACAGTCCATGGGGTCACAAAGAGCTGAATACGACTGAACAACTAATACTTTCTCTGATAATTAGTGATGTTGAGCATCTTTGCATGTGACTGTCGGGCATCTGTATTTCTTCTTTGGCAAAATGTCCATTCCTATCCTCTGCCCGTTTTTTTACCAGGTTTATTTTTGTTGTTGAGTTGTGTGAGATCTTTGTAAATTTTGAACATTAACCTCTCACTGGATATATCATTTGCAAATATATTCTTCCATTCAGTAGGTGGCTTTTCCAGTTTGTTGATAGTTCCATCTACTGTTCAGAAGCTTTTTCATTTTATGGAGTGCCATTTGTTTCTTCTTGCTTTTGTTGCTTTTGCTTTTGTTGTTAATTTCAAAGAAATAATCACCAAAACTTGTGTCAAGAAGTGTACTACCTGTGCTCTCTTCTAAGACTTTTATGGTTCAGATTTTATGTTCAAGTGTCTAACCCATAATGAGTTAATTTTTGTGTATGTTGTTAGATAGCTAAGTGCTGAAGAATTGATGCTTTTGAACTGTGGTGTTGGAGAAGACTCGTGAGAATCCTTTGGACTGCAAGGAGACCCAACCAGTCCATCCTAAAGGAGATCAGTCCTGAATATTAATTGGAAGGACTGATGTTAAAGCTGAAACTCCAATACTTTGGCCACCTGATGCAAAGAACTGACTCATTGGAAAAGATCCTGATCCTGGAAAGACTGAAGGTAAGAGGAGAAGGGGACAAGAGGATGAGATGGTTGGATGGCATCACTGACTCAATGGATATGAGTTTGAGCAAGCTTCGGGCATTGGTGATGAACAGGGAAGCCTCGGTGCTGCAGTCCATGGGGTCGCAAGGAGTTGGACATGACTGAGTGACTGAACTGAACTGAACTAACAGAAAGTGTTCCAGTTGTATTCCTTTGTATGTGGCAGTCTAATTTTCTCAACAACTTATTAAACAGACTGTGTTTTCCTCCTTGTATATTCTTGCCACAGATTAATTGAGCCTATATGTGAGTTTATTTCTGAGCTTTCTATTCTGTTCTAATGATCTATATATCTGAATTTATGCTAGTAGCAGTCTGTTTTAATTACATCATTGTATTACAAATAGCTGTGAAAAGAAGAGAAGCGAAAAGCAAAGGAGAAAAGGAAAGATATAAACAACTGAATGCAGAGTTCCAAAGATTAGCAAGAAGAGATAAGAAAGCCTTCTTCAGCGATCAATGCAAAGAAATAGAGGAAAACAACAGAATGGGAAAGACTAGAGGTCTCTTCAAGAAAATCAGAGATACCAAAGGAACATTTCATGCAAAGATGAGCTCGATAAAGGACAGAAATGGTATGGACCTAACAGAAGCAGAAGATATTAAGAAGAGATGGCAAGAATACACAGAAGAAGTGTACAAAAAAGATCTTCACAACCCAGATAATCACGATGGTGTGATCACTGACCTAGAGCCAGACATCCTGGAATGTGAAGTCAAGTGGGCCTTAGAAAGCATGACTACGAACAAAGCTAGTGGAGGTGATGGCATTCCAGCTGAGCTATTCCAAATCCTGAAAGATGATGCTGTGAAAGTGCTGCACTCAATATGCCAGCAAATTTGGAAAACTCAGCAGTGGCCACAGGACTGGAAAAGGTCAGTTTTCATTCCAATCCCAAAGAAAGGCAATGCCAAAGAATGCTCAAACTAACGCACAATTGCACTCATCTCACATGCTAGTAAAGTAATGCTCAAAATTCTCCAAGCCAGGCTTCAGCAATATGTGAATCGTGAACTTCCTGATGTTCAAGCTGGTTTTAGAAAAGGCAGAGGAACCAGAGATCAAATTGCCAACATCCGCTGGATCATGGAAAAAGCAAGAGAGTTCCAGAAAAACATCTATTTCTGCTTTATTGACTATGCCAAAGCCTTTGACTGTGTGGATCACAATAAACTGTGGAAAATTCTGAAAGACATGGGAATACCAGACCACCTGATCTGCCTCTTGAGAAATTTCTATGCAGGTCAGGAAGCAACAGTTAGAACTGGACATGGAACAACAGACTGGTTCCAAATAGGAAAGGGAGTTCGTCAAGGCTGTATATTGTCACCCTGTTTATTTAACTTATATGCAGAGTACATCATGATAAATGCTGGACTGGAAGAAACACAAGCTGGAATCAAGATTGCCGGGAGAAATATCAACAACCTCAGATATGCAGAGGACACCACCCTTATGGCAGAAAGTGAAGAGGAATTCAAAAGCCTCTTGATGAAAGTGAAAGTGGAGAGTGAAAAATTTGACTTAAAGCTCAACATTCAGAAAATGAAGATCATGGCATCCAGTCCCACCACTTCATGGGAAATAGATGGGGAAACAGTGGAAACAGTGTCAGACTTTATTTTTCTGGGCTCCAAAATCACTGCAGATGGTGACTGCAGCCATGAAATTAAAAGACGCTTACTCCTTGGAAGGAAAGTTATGACCAACCTAGATAGCATATTCAAAAGCAGAGACATTACTTTGCCAACATAGGTTCGTCTAGTCAAGGCTATGGTTTTTCCTGTGGTCACGTATGGATGTGAGAGTTGGACTGTGAAGAAGGCTGAGTGCCGAAGAATTGATGCTTTTGAACTGTGGTGTTGGAGAAGACTCTTGAGAGTCCCTTGGACTGCAAGGAGATCCAACCAGTCCCTTCTGAAGGAGATCACCTTGGGATTTCTTTGGAAGGAATGATACTAAAGCTGAAACTCCAGTACTTTGGCCACCTCATGTGAAGAGTTGACTCATTGGAAAAGACTCTGATGCTGGGAGGGATTGGGGGCAGGAGGAGAAGGGGACGACAGAGGATGAGATGGCTGGATGGCATCACTGACTCTATGGACGTGAGTCTGAGTGAACTCCGGGAGTTGGTGATGGACAGGGAGGCCTGGCGTGCTGTGATTCATGGGGTCGCAAAGAGTCGGACATGACTGAGCCACTGATCTGATCTGATGTGATTATAGCTTAAAATCAGGGAGCATGATGTCTCTAGCTTTGCTCTTCTTTCACAAGATTTATTTGGAAATTCATGGTTTTTAGTGGTCCTATACTAATTTTAGTACTTTTTGTTTTATTTCTATGAAAAATACCATTGGAATTTGATAGAAATTGCATTGAAATAGTACTTTGCTTTGGGTAGCATGAAAATTTTAACAATATTAATGCTTCCAACTCACAAGGCTGAAATTTCTTTCCATGTATTTGTGTGTTCAGTATCTTTCAATAGTGTCTTATATTTTTCAATATACATGTCTCACCTCCCTGGAATAGTTTATTCATAGATATTTTTTTTCTTTTTGATGTGTTTGTAAATGGGATTGTGTTCTTAAATTGTATGTTAGTGTATAGAAATGCAAGTGATTTTTGCATAATGATTCTGTATACTGCAACTTTACTTAATTCATTTATTAGGTCTAAAAATTTTTTTGAGTAAGTCTTTAAGGTTTTATACCTATAATATCATGTCATCTTCAAATAGTGACAGTTTCAATTATTTTTTCCCAATTTGGATGCCTTTTGTTTCTTTTTCTTGACTATTTGCTCTGGTTAGGACTCTAATAGTGTTTTGAATAAAAAGCCAAGAATGAGAATCCTTAGGGGCTTCCCAGGTGGGCCTAGTGGTAAAGAAGCTGACTGTCAGTGTAGAAGAGTCTTAAGAGACACAGGTTTGATGCCTGGGTCAGGAAGATCCCCTGGAGGAGGACATGGCAACCCATTCCAATATTCTTGCCTGGAGAATCCCATGGGCAGAGGAGACTGGTAGACTACAGTCCATGGGTCACAAAGAGTTGGTCACAACTGAAGTGATTTAGCATGCATGCACGAGCATCCTAATCTTGTTCTGATCTTAGAGAAAAAGCTTTCAGTTTTTCACTGTTGACTATGATATTATCTGTGAGCTTGTCATATATGACCTTTATTATGTTGAGGTACATTTCCTCTATAGCTGCTTTGTTGAGAGTTTTTTTTTAATCATAAAAAAATTGATGTTTAATTTTGTCAAACATAGGTTCCCACACTGCTGCTGCTAAGTCGCTTCAGTCATGTCCGACTCTGTGTGACCCCATAGACTCTGAGATGATTATCTGATTTTTTTAATCCTTCATTTTGTTGCTGTGGCATATCACACTTACTGACTTGGTGATGATAAAAACATTCTTACACCTTTGGAATAAATCCTGCTTGATCATGGTATATAATCTTTTTAACATATTGTTGAATTTGCTAATATTCTATTGAGGCTGTTTACATCTATGGTCATCATGGATATTGCCCATAATTTTCTCTTCTTGTGGCATTATTATCTGGTTTTAGTTTTAGAGTAATGATGGCCTTGTTAAATGAGTCTGGAAAATTTCCCTTCCCTTCTATTTTTTGTTAGAATTTGAGAAGGATTAATCTTAATTCTTTTTAAAATTTTGGTAGAATTTATCAGGGAAGTTATTTGGCTCTGGACTTTTGTTTTTCTGGATGTTTTGATCAATGATTTAATCTCCTTAGTAGTAATCTATAAGTAAAAGTTCAGATTTTTTACTTCATCATGATTCCATCTTAGTGGGTTATATGTTTCTAAAAATTTATCTATTTCTTCTAGACTGTCCAATTTTTTTGTATACAATTGTTCATAGTAAGCTGTTATGATCATTTATCTTTCTATAGTATCAATTGTAATATATCCTCTTTAATTTCTGATTTTATATATTCATCTCATTTTTCTGATGACTCTAGATAAATATTTTTCAATTCTGTCTTTTTGAAAGTGATAGAGTTGATAGGAGTATTATTTATTATTATCATCATCATCATAATATATATGTGTCCTGGGTTCCTGACACAAGAGGCTTCTAAAATACTTAAGATCCCCAGAATGGATGAGGAGAGTCATTGTGTGTGCTAATCAGATGACTGGTGCCGAGAGGCCCACAGATAGCTTCCTGATGTGGACTTGTTACTAGAAAGACCAACATGTGATTCGAGGGTTGGAACTTTCAAAGCCAACAATTCATTTTCTCTAGGGAGGGGAAAGGGGCTGGAAACTGGCTTAGTCAGCAAAGTCCAATAATTTAATCAATCATGTCTACATAATAAAACCTCAATAAAACCCCCTAAACTATGTGCTTGAAGAGCTTCCAGACTGATGAACATATCCACTTGTTAGGAGACTGGTGAACCTCAAATTCCATTGGGTCAGAAGTGCTCCCTGGGGAGTCTTCTGGACCTCACCCTATGCAGCTCTTCATCTGGCTGGTCATTTGCATCCCTTATAATAACCATTATAATAAGCCAGTGAATATAAGTAAAGTGTTTCCTTGAGTTCTATAGACCATCATAGCAAATTATTGAACTTGAGGAGAGAGCTCTGAGAATCCTCCCCCCAGTTAATAAGTGGATGATTAGAAGTATAGATGTTAACTCAAGATTTGTGACTGGCATGTGAAGTAGGGTGGCAGTCTTGTGGGACTGAGATCATAACATGTGGGATTTGTGCTATCTCCAGGTCGTTAGAGTTAGAATTGAATTTAATTATAGGATACCTGCTTGGTGTCTGGAAATTTGGGGAACTGATTGTTACTGTGGAGGAAACACACATTTGTTTTCAGAAGTGCTGAGAGTAAAAACAGTTCACAGACCTTGAGATTATATAGTTAAATTCAATAATGATTAAAAACATCTCCAAAGAAAAGTACCTCAGTTAAATTCAGATGGTTAATCTCCAGCCTATTAATCTCTTAAATGCTGAGACAGCCATGGAAGTAAAAATGTGTGATAGAATTGCATTTTTTAAAATGTGAGAACTGTTATTAAGACTATGTTGAGAGACTTCCCTGTGGTCCAGTGGTTAAGACTCTGTGCTTCCAATGCAGGGGCGTGGGTTCGATCCCTGTTCAGGAAACTAAGATCCCACATGCCATGCAGTTGGCCAAAAAAAAAAAAAGAGACAGTGTTTCTTAATGCATTTTATTTTAAGGTTTAGGTTCAGAAAGGCCAGATATATCCTTGCATGGGCTTACTGAGCATTGCATGGGCTTACTGAGTGTCATCATTTCAATAAAACTGGTTCTCCTCTCCCATCCTTTATCCTCACAAATAATGTCAGAGAAGAACTAAGAGGGAGAGAGTATGGATAATGCATTTTCATGAAAGGAAAGAAGGGGTAACTCATAGGAACTGCTCATAAAGCTTGAGATGAAGTAATGTAGTAGTGGAAGGCAGTATTATCCATCTACTCCACTTAAATTTCTAATACCAAGAAACATGTAGGTTAGAATCTAAAAGTACCTATCAGCTCCGGGTCTAGAGGACTTCCAGTGTTTGAGTTCAAGAATACGAGCATCAAAGAAATGTCTCTAGAGGTCTTTAGCTGTAATTCAACTTCAGGTTAGCAGGGAAGATATGGTCAACTACATCTTTTAAAGGGTCACTAGTATTTAGAAGAGCAATTTGGGAGTAATATCTCCACCAGTGGGGCTTATTCTAATCACCGTAATTTTACACCATTTCCAACAGCAGTATGGTAGGCATAGTAATATGTTTTTCACCCAGTTCTTTCTTCAAGGAAGAACTTGTGGCCATACCTGTTGGGCATTGCTCTATGTAAACAGCCTTCAGCTGTCAGGCTCTTGAGGGATTGTTGCAGATGCAGAGTACTACCTCTGCAAAGATCAGGGCTGCATTCCAATGATGTTCAAGGCAAGGTAATAAAGACCCAATTCAAAGCAATTCTAATTCCAGCCCACTTTAGGTCCAGAGCTTTCTATGGCATATGCAGTAGCTGTTCCTGGGCCTAAATTGTTGTTCAACTCACCTTTCTGTCCAGTTATGCTTTCTTGTCAAGAGCATTTTCAGATAAACTTTCTGTAAGTTAAATATCTAATTCTACTTTCCAGAAACACAACCCGATTCTGCAGGTTGGAGATGAGATGGTAATAAAGGACTTGAGCTAACCTCTCTCAAGAAAACACTGAAATTACAACTAACTGCTGAATGACTATCAATAAAAATCTAGAACCTATCCCAAAAGATACTTTACATCCAAAGATAAATAAGAAGCCACAATGAGATGGTAGGAGTGCCACATTTGCAATATAATCAACTCCCATCTGCCATGTGTGTGACCCACAAATTGGAAAATAATTATATTGCAGAGGTTCTCCCATAGGAGTGAGAGTTCTGATCCCCGTGTCAGGCTCCCTAGACTGGGAGTCTGACATCAGGAGGAGGAATCCCCAGACCATCTGGCTTTGAAGGCAAGGGGGTTTTGATTGCAGGGAGTCCAAAAGGACTGAGGGCAAAAGAAACTCCACTCTTGTAGGGCACACATAATGTCTTGTGCACACTGGGATCTGGGGGAAAAAACAAAACAAAACGAAACAATGACTTCATAGGAGCCTGGGCCAGACCTACATGCTAGTCTTGAAGAATCTTCTAAGGAAGCAGTTCGCAGCTGGGCTCATTATGGGGACAAAGACACTTGTAGCAGAGGTAGCAGTGAGTACTCCTGTGAAAACTCTCCTGGGGGCTGACATTTTGGCACCAAGACCTGGTCCCACCTAAGCACTATCAAATGACTACTGGCACTCTTTGCAGACCTAGAACAAAAAGGTCTTAAAATTTGCATGGAGACACAAAAGACCCTGACTAGCCAAAGCAATACTGAGAAAGAAAATACTGATGCAGGCATCAGACCTCCTGACTTCAGACAATATTAAAAAGCTACAGCAACCAAAAGAGTACGGTATTAGCACAAAGAAAGATTTATAGATCAAAGGAACAAGACAGAATGCCCAAAATAAACCTATGAATCTATGGTCATTTAATCTATGACAAAGGAAGCAAGAACACACAATGGAAAAAAAAGATAGTATCTTCAATAAATGGTGCTGGGAAAACTAGACTGCTACACCTAGAGGAATGAAATTAGAATGTTCTCTAACACCATACACAAAATTAAACTCAAAATGGATTAAAGACCTAAATGTAAGACCAGATATTATATAACTCCTGGAGAAAAACATAGGCAGAACACTATTTGACAAAAATTACAGCAAAATCTTTCTGGATCCCCTTCCTGGAGTAATGAAAATAAAAGCAAAAATAAATAAATGTAATCTAATTAAACTTAAAAGTTTCTGCAGAGAAAATAAACCACACACACACAAAAAAGATAACCCACAGGTACCAGCAAATACTCCTCTGTGTAAGCTCTCCTGTGTAATACCCCTCTCTGTAAGCTGACAGAATGAGAGAAAATATTAACATTTGCAAACAATGCAACTGACAAGGGATGGATCTCTAAGATATACGAACAGCTTATGCAATACACTATAAAAAAAGAAAAACCCAATCAAAATATAGGCAGAAGATCTAAACAGACATTTCTCTGAAGAAGACATTCAGATGGCCTGTATGAAAATCATGAAAAGATTTTCAACATCTCTAATTATTAGAGAAATGCAAATCAAAACTACAGTGAGGTAACACTTCATTCAGAATGGCCATCAAAAAGTCTATAAACAAATATTTGAGAGTGTATGAGGAACAGTGAGCCCTCCTATACTGTAGGTAGGAATATAAGCTCATACAGCCTGGAAAAGAGTTTGGAAGTTTCTTAAAAAACTAAAAATAGAACAATATGATCTAGCAATCCTACTCTTGGGCATATATCCAGAGAAAACCATACTTTGGGAAGATACATGCACCCCAGCGTTCACTGTAGCACTGTTTACAGTAGCCAAGATGTGGAAGCAAACTAAATGTCTATTGATAGATGAATGGATAAAGTAGATGTGGTACATATACACAAAGGAATATTACTTGGCCATAAAAATGTGATAATGCCATTTGCACAATACAGATGAACCTAGAGATTATAGCATACTAAGCAAAATAAGTCAGACAGAGACAAATATCATATTATATAACTTCTATGTGGAATCTTAAAAAAGTGAAGTTATTTATAAAAAAGAAACAGACTCACAGATATAGAAAATAAACTTCTGGTTACCAAAGAGGAAAAGTGGGTGGGAGGGATAAATTAGGAGTTTGGGATTGACATATATACACTACTATCTATAAAAGATAACCAAGAAGGATCCACTAGTGTATAACACAGGGAGTTCTACTCAATACTATGTTAACAACCTAAGTGGGAAAAGAATCTGAAAAAAGAATGTGGAGCACTGATCATAGCAAACACCCTCTTCCAACAACCCAAGAGATGATTCTACACATAGACATCACCAGATGGTCAATATCAAAATCGGACCGATTATATTCTTTGCAGCTGAAGATGGAGACACTCTATACAGTCATCAAAAACAAGACCAGGATTGCCTATGGCTAGATTATGAACTCCTTATTGCAAAATTCAGACTTAAATTGAAGAAACTAGGGAAAACTGCCAAAAAAAAAAAAAAAAAGTAGGCTTCCCTGGTGGCTTAAATGGTAAAGAATTTCCCTGCAATGTGGGAGATCTGAGTTCGATCCATGGGTTGGAAAGATCTCCTGGAGGAGGGCATGGCAACCCAGTCCGGTATTCTGGCCTGGAGAATCTCATGGACAGAGAAGCCTGGCAGGCTATAGTCCCCTGGGTTGCAGAGTTGGACTTGACTGAGCAACTAAGCACAGCACACAGAGAAAACCACCAGAATATTCATTCTGCTATGACCTAAATCAAATCGCTTATGATTATACAGTGGAAGTGAAAAATAGATTTAAGGGATTAGATCTGATAGATACAGTGCCTGAAGAACTATGGACAGGTTTGTAACACTGTACAGGGGGCACTGATCAAAACCACCCCCAAGAAGAAGAAATGCAAAAAGGCAAAATGTTTGACTGAGGAGACCTTACAAATAGCTGAGAAAAGAAGAGAAGCTAGAGGTAAAGGAAAAAAAGAAAGATATACCCATCTGAATGCAGAGTGCCAAAGAATAGCAAGGAGAGATAAGAAGGCCTTTCTAAGTGATCAATGCAAAGAAATAGAGGAAAACAATAGAATGGGAAAGACTAGAGAACTCTTCAAGAAAATTAGAGATACCAGGGGAACATTTTATGCAAAGATGGGCACAATAAAGGACAGAAATGGTATGGACCTAACAGAAGCAGTAGATATTAAGAAGAGGCGGCAAGAATACACAGAAGAACTGTACAAAAAAGATCTTCACAACCCAGATAACCACAATGGTGTGATCACTCACCAAGAGCCAGATATCCTGGAATGTGAAGTCAAGTGGTCCTTAGGAAGAATCACTATGAATAAAGCTAGTGGAGATGATGCAATTCCATTTGAGCTATTTCAAATCCTAAAAGATGATGATGCTGTGAAAGTGGAGCACTCAATATGCCAGCAAATTTGGAAAACTCAGCAGTGGCCACAGGACTGGAAAAGCTCAGTTTTCAGTCCAATCTCAAAGAAAGGCAATGTGAAAGAATGTTTAAACTACCACACAATTGCACTCATCTCACACACTACCAAAGTAATGCTCAAAATTCTCTAAGCTAGTTTTCAATAGCACATCAACCGAGTACTTCCAGATGTTCAAGCTGGATTTAGAAAAGGTAGAGGAACTAGAGATCAAATTGTCAACATCTGCTGGATCATAGAAAAAGCAAGACTGTTCCAGAACAACATCTACTTCTGCTTCAGTGACTATGCTGAAGCCTTGAGTGTGTGGATCACAACGAAATGTGGAAAACTCTTCAAGACATGGGAATACCAGATGACCTTACCTGCCTCCTGAGAAATCTATATGCAGGTCAAGAAGTAATAGTTAGAACCAGACATGGAACAATAGACTGGTTCCAAATCAGGAAAAGAGTACATCAAGGCTGTATATTGTCACCTTGCTTACTTAACTTATACGCAGAGTACATCATGTGAAATGTCAGACTGGAGGAAGCACAAACTGGAATCAAGATTTCTGGGAGAAATCTCAAATCTCAGATACGCAGGTGACACCACCCTATGGTAGAAAGTGAAGAGGAATTAAAGAGCCTCTTGATGAAAATTAAAGAGGACAGTGAAAAATCTGGGTTAAAACTCAACACTGAGAAAAAGAAGATCATGGCATCCAGTCCCATCACTTCATGGAAAACAGATGGGGAAACAATGGAAATAGTGAGAGACTTTATTTTGGGGGGCTCCAAAATCACTGCAGATGGTGGTTGCAGCTGTGAAATTAAAAGATGCTTGCTCCTTGGAAGAAAAGTTGTGACCAACCTAGACAGCATATTGTGCAGTAATCAGTAAGAGCCTCAAACCATCAAAAATATGAGAATTGTTATATGTGTGTGGATACATACACCCTATGTCTATATGATTTATACATAAATCTCTCAGGTATATTTGATTGTAGGATTGTAAGTTGAACACAAAGTCAGCAGTGGAAGCAATATCTTAGATTTAATTATTTGTCTCTTCTAATAACATCTAATAAATACATACACAGATTAGAACACTTAGTTATTTAAATAACTTTGGGAAACACATGAAGACCAAATAAATACAGGAAATATGTGATTAGTATTGCAGAGAGACAACTTGGAATAAGGCAGATGCTGGCATATGGTAGAATTGGAGGGTTATATATTTCACATCCAGAGGGATCCAAACAGGGAATGTGATTGCTTCTGGGATATGGATAAAAATGCAAATAGAGCCACTAGACTAAATCCTCAGAGTAAGATAAATACTCCAGAAGATACAGATGTCAATTTGGACAGTAATGGTGATTAGCGTGATTTGGTAATTGAAAAGAGACAGCAAAGCAGAATCTGAAATCTTCCACATTTAGTTTCTATGACATGTTATTATTTGACTCAATTAAATTACTGAGATATAACAGAATATGTTTTATCATGAGGCATGACTCATCTAAACACATGCAAGTTAGTTAGTAACGAAATTCAGAGTTTTGTTAACCGTAAATTGAGTTAATGGGAATCTGCAAACAATATTTGATCACAGGAGCAGAGCTTTCTATTTTCTTAAGGAAGACATGGCTTAAAATGGCATCCTGCCTCACTGGTTAAACAACAGAATGAGAAAACAGACTGAAATCTAATTTTGAATAATGATTCATCTCACATTAGGTAAAGCAATTAAATTTGGTTTACTTGGGTATAAAATGGAACAAATAATACCCAAATACCTTGTGGAAATATTTTAATGAGAAACTCAAGAAGCATCAAGATTATAAATAATCTAAAAAATATAGTTCTAGATAACTAAATAGTAATATTTCCAAATTCACCAGTCATATGCATAATATATTGGTTGTTTATGCTACATTATTAAGTTAGCAACATAAAACAATGTGGGAATGCATAAAGGTTGTCGTTATTTTCTAGATAAAATGACTATGAGGCAAAATTTAATTTATTCAAAGAATTTCAAATTTACAAAATTTAAGAAATAATGGCATTGATCCATAGAAATGGATCACCACAGTTCAAAAGCATCACTTCTTCAGTACTCAGCCTTCTTTTGAAAAATTGACCAATGGAAAAGAAAAGTGTGCAGAAAAAGAGCCATACATATATAATCACTGAATACATCAAAATAATTACTGAAATACAGTGAAGAAAGAATGGTCTTTTTGATAAATAATGTTGAATAATTAGATATAATATGGGAAAAATCTGACTGTACCACAGCTACAACTATACACTAAATAAAATCAAGTATAATTGGATTATGGACCTAACTCTGAAATGTAAAGCAGTTAAGCTTCTTAAGGAAAACAGAATATTTTTGTGATTTGGACAAGATTCAGAAATTTCTTACATAGGACAAAATAAAGGATAATCCTATAGAAAAAAATTGATGATTTGGACTAAATTAAAAATAAGAGTTTGCATTTTTCAAAAGATTCTAATCAGATAATAAAAAACAAGCGACAGAATTAATAAAAATATCAATGTCATATTTGACAAAATGTTCACATCTGGAAAATATAAAGAACTTCTAAAATTAATAAAAAAAAAGAAAACATAATAGAAAAATGGGCAAAGTAATTAACCCTGAACTTGACATAAAAGGTTATATAAAGCACTACTAAACATGTAAAAAGGTCCTTAACCTCATTGGTCATCAGGTAAATGTAAACTGGAACTAGAGAGAGAATTTCCACCAGGAAAGTTAAAATTGAAAACATTGCTCTTATGGGCTGAATTGAGTCCATCAAAATTCAAAAGTTGAAGTTCTAATTTCCAGTACCTCAGAATGTGACTGTATTTGAAGAGAGGGCCTTTAAAGAGGCTGTCGTTGCTGTTCGGTCACTAAGTCATGTCTGACTCTTTGGGACCCCATGGACTATAGCACACCAGGCTTTCTTGTCCTTCACTATCTCCTGGAGTTTGCCCAAACTCATGCCCTTGAATCAGTGATGCTATCCAATCATCTCATCCTCTGTCATGCCCTTCTCCCGTTTTTGATATTTTCCAGCATCAGGGTCTTTTCCAATGAGTTGGTTCTTTGTGTCAGGTGGCTGAAGTATCAGAGCTTCAGCTTCAGCATTAGTCTTTCCAATGAATACTCAGGATTGATTTCCTTTAGGATTGACTGGTTTGATCTCCTTGCTGTTGAAGGGATTCTCAAGAGTGTTCTCCAGCACCACAATTTAAAAGCATCACTTCTTCAGCATTCACCCTTCTTTATGGTCCAAATCTCACATCTATACATGACTACTAAAAAAAAACCAGCTTTGACTATATGGACCTTTATTGGCAAAGTGATGTCTCTGCTTTTTAACATCCTGTCTAGGTTTGTCACAGCTTTTCTTCCAAGAAGCAAGCATCTTTAAAATGAGGTGATTACGGTAATCTGAATCCAATATGACTGGAGTTTTTAGAAGATTTGGACACAGACACACATGACAGCAGAGAGACAAGATGATAGCACAGGGAGAAGAAAGGACACTAATAAGCCCGGGAGAAGAAAACAACCCTGTGGATATCTTGATTTCAGACTTTCAGACTACAGATTCATGAAATAAATAAATTTCTGTTGTGTGAGCCACTCAATCTGTGATATTATGTTATGGTAGACTTGAGAGAGTAATACAATAACAATACCACCTATTGGCAAAAACTGCATCCTCATACACAGCTAATGTATATACATCAAGCTTGCTGTCACTTCAGGGCCTTTGCACAATAGTATGACCTGTTTCCTCATTTATAACAGGTCTTTGAACAGATGTTACTCTCTTGTGAAGTCTTTCCCGACCTCTCTAATACCTTATCACTCTTACACATATTCTTTATTTTCTTTTCTTGCTTCATTCTGAGTAATTTTTTATCACCATATTTATTAGATATTTATTACACATCTCTCACACAGCTAACATGTAAGTCCCTTGAAGGGTATAGATTTCATCTGCTGTTTTTTCCTTTTTTTTATTTACATTACTTGGAATACTGCCTGGTATGTAGCTGGCAGTCAGTAAAAACTTGCTTGGGGGGATAAACAAATCAGTTTTCTCTTAATTTTAATTATTTGGCTTCAATATTACTCCATCATCAGTAACTTTCAGTAAATGGATAATTGTCAAGTGAGAATAATTTGTGGGTTACCTTAAATTATGAATAAAGATGTGAGGAAGAACCCAGTATAGAAAGCATTTACTAATATTAATCAAATGGTTTGGTTTAACACTTTTCATTTTAACAAATCACAAAGATCTCTGCAGTGGTTTGCTATAAAATCACCATATCAGAAGGAAAAATCATTCCATTGTTTATTCAAAGTAGCTGTCTCTTATTATGTAAATACAAATTGCTAAATATATGTCTTTCTAAAAACAAGAATTGTTTAAGCAATGTATTTGGAGATCAATTATGCAAATTAAATTTTAATGTAATCAGTGGGACACTTGAAGTTCTGGAACAAAGTGGTTTTTAGTGTTGGTCTTATTTCTGTCATGCACAATATTTTATTTTCCCACATATATAATTATAATTATTTAGCATGATTTAGATACAATTTCCCCTCTATATAGTCAAGGCAAGTGTGGACTGGGTTATTCAACAGAAAATTACTTTCTCCAATTCTACATATTTTGTCCAAAACAAATCTTATTCCTACTGCAAATATATGTTTTGTTTATTTTTTAGAAGATATTATAAATTAAGTTTTATTAACACAGATACAAATTCTATCTAAGTTTGGAATTAGAATTTCCCCTTTTTAAAGAGTCCGATTACATGCTCTAGCATAACCACTTGCTTCATGAGTTACTGTCCATAGATATTTCTCATTCATAGCTGACTGATTGGTTTCTTCATTATAAACACTCTACCATAAGCACTCAGACTGTCCTTTTTCCCCTTCATCAGAATTGGCCCACAACCTGCTTGAAAGCATTTCCACAGAGCTACAGATAAACATCAGCAGGTCACCTTCCACTGATTTATTATTTTTATTAAGATTTGAAATCATTACCATGGAAGAATGCATGCAAGTGATTTTACCTTGTTAAATCAGTATCAAAATTTAACTCAGTAAGGCACTCTTATCTGGTTCTAAACTTGTCATTTCAATCTGTTTTGTTTCTTTTGCACTTAAATCTCTAACTCAGAGGCCTCTGATCTCATTTTTTTGTTGTCCTTTGGGCATTCCACCTGCTTCTCTTACTTCTGTGACTAGATTTTTTTTTTTTTTTGCATCTATTGTCTTTTACATTTTGTTATTGTGATTGGTCTTTCAGAATGTAAGATGGAACTATTCCATAAATGTTGGCTATTCTCCAGCTTCTATGCCAATATTTGGTGAATCACAATCTACTGAAATGTCAGAAGAATGATAATCTGTAAAATTAAGTAACTAGGATTAGATATTTAGCATATGGCGCTATCACAGCCAATGATCCTTATGTGCACATGATCATCTCTGTATTGCTCATGATGAAATCTCAGTGAGTACCCTGGTGCTTGTCACATAGATAGCGCTCAATTAATGTTTCTCAATGGATCCTGTTTGCTTGCTTTTACTTGATACTCACATAGCACATCCACATTTCAAAGCCTTATCTATTTAACTCTATTTAAATCTCTGACTAAAATAATTTCAATTGAAATGCATTCTTTGAATGCTCTTCTGGCCAGAGAATGGAGCTTTAAATAATGGGACTCTACAGTTTTATTTTCATTAACATATATTTTTTTTCTTACAATATAATTCTCAGTAAACTAAGAGAAAAATCATTTCCTATTCATCATTTCAACCTCTTATACAAGTGAAAATATAATTGTCAAAGAACTAATATTGACATTGGAGAGTATTATGAGAGAAAAAGTGAGTTAAAATTGCATGATGTTTATATTTATATGTAAAAAATCACTTGCAAATACTAAAGCTGTCATACTGAGAAAAGACGCAGCTTTCATTAACCTAAATGGAAAGATGCTTGCAAGGTCAAATTTTCAGTGATTTGTCCAATAGAATTCCCCTATGTTCTTTTAAAATCACCTAGGCTGACACACAGGATTAAAAACTACAGAATAGTCAAATAGACTACCCTGAGATATGCCAACTAAAAAGTGGCACTTGCTATCTGCCTCTGCAAAGATTAGGTCACTAGCTACTGCAGCAAATGACCTTCAACAACACCCTGAAAGGAGTTCAGAGTGGAGATCAGGCATGAGGCACTCTGTGCTCTGGGGAAAACTGGCAAAACTGTCTTTAGATAATTAGGTACTATCCGGAGATTTTACGAGCCCAGTTCTTGCATTGCCTCATAGAACAGCACAAAAATCATTAACTGAGACATCTGCTCCTCCTGGAGAGAAGCAAGCCTCTGCCAAAATGAATGTCTGACTGCATGTACCCCCATCCACTAAAATTATATATAATATTGACCTCCTCCCTACTTCTTTTTGGTGCAGTTTCTCAAAGCTGTTTGAAATGTTGCCTTTCAAGCTATAATCCTCATTTTGCCCCAGATAAAATACTTAACAACTCTCATGTTCTACTTTTTTTTTAGTCGACAGGTAGATGTATAAACTTTGCCAACAAAGGTCCATCTAGTCAAAATGAGGTTTTTCAAGTAATCACATATGGATGTGAGAGTTGGACTATAAAGAAAGCTGAGCACTGAAGAATCAATGCTTTTGAAATGCGGTGCTGGAGAAGACTTTTGAGAGTCCCTTGGACTACGAGGAGATCCAACCAGTCCATCCTAAAAGAAATCAGTCCCGAATATTCATTGGAAGGACTGAGGCTGAAGCTGACACTCCAATACTTTGGCCACCTGATGCAAAGAAATGACTCATTGGAAAAGACCCTGATGCTGTGAAAGATTGAGGGCAGGAAGAGAAAAGGGCAACAGAGGATGAGATGGTTGGTTGGCATCACTGACTCAGTGGATGAGTTTGAGGAAGCTCCAGAAGTTGATGATGAACAGGGAAGCCTGGCGTGCTGCATTTCATGGGTCGAAAAGAGTTGGACACAACTGAGCAACTGAACTGAACTGAATGAGTTGTATAAACAATATGAAATACTTTTCTCCTTTATGAAAAGCATTTCAACACAAGAAGAAACAGAGAGCCCAAGAAAGGGCTTCAGAGGATTTGTACACTCCTTTTGCCCTTTTTAGTTAATTAAGTGACCTCAATATAAAGGAGGGCATCCATTTTTAAATCTCAGGATCTCTGAACAGTAGATTATATCTGAAAATCAAAACACAAAACACCATCTCTGCTGTCAAGGGAAAGGCAGATTCATGGGTAGATTAATTTAGCTTTTTGTTTCATCTATTTCTTTCATTAACTTTTTGTTTTTATTCTACTTACTGCTTAATTTTTTTCAGTTTTAATGAGAGATATTGAAAGATGATATTTTAAACTCATGGCTGAAATTACATTTTTTGATTGTCTCTTCTATGTTTCTTCTCCCAGCTGACACACTATAAAACCAATTATTTTAGAATTAAAGACATTGGAGAAGGCAATGGCACCCCACTCCAGTACTCTTGCCTGGAAAACCCCATGGACGGAGGAGCCTGGTAGGCTGCAGTCCATGGGGTCGCTAAGAGTCGGGTGTGACTGAGTGACTTCACTTTCACTTTTCCCTTTCATGCATTGGAGAAGGAAATGGCAACACACTCCAGTATTCTTGCCTGGAGAATCCTGGGGATGGAGGAGCCTGGTGGGCTGCCGTCTATGGGGTCGCACAGAGTCAGACACGACTGAAGCAACTTAGCAGCAGCAGCAGCATTATAATCATATATGAAAAGATATTTTAAAAAATTAAATATGGAAAAGATTTTTGTTGTTTTATCATAAAGTGGAAAATCAAGTATTCTACAAGCCACATCTAATAGATGTCTCCATAAACCTGGCTTTTAAAGAGGCCTGTTTTCTGAATCTCAAGGCTGCTAAAAGCATCTCCCAGCTGTGGGAAGTTATAGGTGCAGTTATAGGTGCAGAGGAAAAGAAACTGACTCCAAGTCTACAGAGATGTGGAGCTTGCATGAAGAAAGTTTGCAGAAGTCCAAGGAGATTAAAGAGGAAGATGAGATTGAAAGGCCAGAATAGGGACATAAAGAATGGAAGGTGTTGGCACATGACAAAGTGGTGCAAAGTGGTTCAGTAGATCACCCATAAATCCAGCTTTATGTGCTTGCATCTTACAGGCTTCCCACGTATTTTTTAAAGACCTGAAAATGGGTGTTCTATTATTACTACAATGAAGCCACTGTCATATATTTAGCTTTATGTTGCCCTTGGTGCTTTATAAATAAGTATTCATTCAATATATATTCAGTTTAATTTAATTATAGATAGAATCTCCTGCTGCTGCTAAGTAGCTTCAGTCATGTCCTACTCTGTGCGACCCCATAGACGGCAGGCCCCCAGGCTCCGCCATGCCTGGGATTCTTCAGGCAAGAACACTGGAGTGGATTACCATTTCCTTCTCCAATGCATGAAAGTGAAAAGTGAAAGTGAAGTCCCTCAGTTGTGTCCGACTCTTAGCGACCCCACGGACTGCACCCTACCAGGCTCCTGCATCCATGGGATTCTCCAGGCAAGAGTACTGGAGTGGGGTGCCATTGCCTTCTCCTAGTAGTTACAAATCACAATAGAGAAATGATTTTCCTTTCTTTTTTCACTTTAGGATAACATTGACATTTTGTGGGAAGGTGGATTTACTTAAAGAGCATTTCTTTAATTATTCAGTTAAATGTAAGAATAATAGCAAACCTTTCCAAATGTAATTTTTTAAAGTGTCTTAACATTTTTGTCTTAGTTAATTTTATTTAACTAATTTTGTAATTAGGTTAATTTTGATTGGTGTCAATATAGTATTACTATATATTAAGGCAGCTTTAGTTCAAGGTAAAATTTTATCAGGCTTAAAAAGATAATTGTGATGGCATTATTTGCTTACTCGTGCTCCATATTAATCTGGAATATCTAAGAAAAAAGAAATATCATATGCTAATTTCAATGTCTCTGTCTGTCTGAAAAAAGACAATTTTATAGTCCGTGCATGCTAAGTCACTTCAATTGTGTCAGACTCTATGGTCTTCTCTCCATGGGATTCTCCAGGCAAGAATACTGAAGTGGATTGCCATGTCCTCCTCCAGGGGATCTTGCCCACCCAGGCATCGAACCCATATCTCTTACATCTCCTGCATTGGCAGGTAGGCTCTTTACCACTCGAGCCACCTGGGAAGTCCTGATTTTATAGTACAGTACAGTAAAAGTGAATTTTAGTATGTAAATATTAGCATAACTTTTCTGCTGGGAAACTTGAATCATATTGCTGATGCATCACATCATTTTTGAAGACCTTTAAAAATGTTTTATTGTTTAGAGTGGTAGCAAAATAGCTATTACCATATATAATAGAAAACATTGCTCTTTCACAAATATCTAAATGTTGTTGGTATGACTCAGTTTTAACTTATATTTCCTCTTACTGCAACTGACCACAATGCACAAAATGTTATCAGGTAGCTATCACATAATTAGACTATTTTATTATAATACAGCAATATCAAGAAATTCATATAAAAGCAAACATAATTCAAAAATTAAAATACCCTGTTACACAGATTTTTTGTAAGCCTGTCTCTCAATTAGGACAGGATTATTTGTCAAAGGCTTAAACAATACGTGCATATTGACTACTCTTGAGAAACCTATTACATTTCATTATTCAGAAAAGTGAGGATTGACTGGGAAGAATGTTGCATTTGGATTACATTTTGTCCTTGGGTCATGATTTTCCCTGTCCCTGTCTCTAGTATTGTTAACTACTTGATGCACATCATCTTTTTGCTCCTAGTAAGTAAAATGCTCTTGACTGAGTCTAAGGATGATTGATGTCAGCAGAGTGTAAAGATATATGAATGTATAATGTTTTTGGACATAAAACTTGACCTTCGTTTTTTTTTTTCTGCCTTTTTTTTTTTTTTTTTTTGGTCTACTTTATACAAAGTCAATTGACACATCATGCCCCTGGTCCCACCCTTCCCTCAGGATTGCCTGCTGAATTTCTCCCTCTTGTCTGGAAAGTAGTTACCAGACATTTTTGCACCCCCCCCGCCGCCCCTCACAAAAGAGCTTCCTAACTAGAGGAAAGAGAGAGAGAGATGGACACAGAGACTAATTTTAGTGTGTTTTGTTCTATTTATTTTCTTTTTTTAAGTAAACTAAAGAACAGGCCTAGCACAGGGCGGCTGCCCTGGAGGCTGTGTTTCATTGTCTCAGAGACGTATCAGTGCTAGGGCTACTGCTCAGGAGTGTGGGAATTTTATTCTGTTACATAGCATGTCCTTACCAGTTACAGCAGTAAGAGAGTAGATCCACATTACCAAACTTTCTTCTCACTGCCTTATTTATCTGTGAAAATTATTTCCAGCAATGCATTTCAAGATTTCCATAACACCAAAGCATAAAGCCTCATTCCAAGTATTCATTTCTGCATAAAGTGGCTGTTTGGACCATATGTGTAAAGTGGAATTCACTTGTGCTACCATGACTGCAATTAATTACATAAAGTATCTGACCAAATAGTAGCTATAGTTTCACCTGAATATGAGAACTACAACCAATAGAGTTTGACGATTTGTTTCAATAAAATCAACTCTTATATAGTATGAATGCCGGATGCACACAAATAAGGTGGGTCATTTAAGCTCATGTCATATCACAGCCATCTGAGCAACATTTACGGCTCTCTTCCTCGATTTCTCTGTGCCCCAGTGTTGGATCTGATTTGACCACATGATACATATTGCTATGAAGGAGATGATATCCAAATACTTCAGTCTTAAAAGATAGTAATGGAAAGTAATGGCAATGACATCTCTCCTGTTCTGACACTTCTGTTTCTCTCTTCCCAATTTAAGAGTTCTTATGATTTCATAAGACCTATATGGATCATCTGCAACAAATTTCTAATTTTAAGATCAGCTTATTGTGTGATGCAAAAGTCGCTCAGTCATGTCCAACTCTTTGCAACGCCATGCACTATACAGTCCATGGAATTCTCCAGGCCAGAATACTGGAGTGGGTAGCTTTTCCCTTCTCCAGGGGCTCTTCCTAATCCAGGGATCCAATCCAGGTCTCCTGGACTGCAGGTGGATTCTTTACCATCTAAGCCACTAGAGAAGCCTAAGAATACTGGAGTGGGTAGACTATCCCTTCTGCAGTGGATCTTCCCGACCTAGCAATTGAGCTGAGGTCTCCTGCATTGAAGGTGGATTCTTTACCAACTGAGCTATGCTGCTGCTGCTGCTGCTAAGTGGCTTCAGTCGTATCTGACTCTGTGAGACCCCATAGACGGCAGCCCACCAGGCTCCCCCATCCCTGGGATTCTCCAGGCAAGAACACTGGAGTGGGTTGCCATTTCCTTCTCCAATGCATGAGAGTGAAAAGTGAAAGTGAAGTCGCTCAGTCGTGTCCGACTCTTTGCAACCCCATGGACTGCAGCCTACCAGGCTCCTCCGTCCATGGGATTTTCCAGGCAAGAGTACTGGAGTGGGGTGCCATTGCCTTCTCTGAACTGAGCTATGAGGGAACCTTAATTTTATCTGTAACCTTAATTCCTCTTTGCCATGTAACACAGCATGGATTAGGGATCAGGATGTTAACATATCTTGGAAGAGCATTATTCTGCTTACTATAAAAAGGCATTTTATAAAAACTGAGATAACACTTCAGATTCCTAAAAGAAGTTGCCATTTGTATAGTACACAGAACAGCAACTCTAATCATGTAAAATTCCTGGTAGCTTGAGACAGTAACACTAATTCTAGACCCAACCAGGCTATTGGGGATGTGATTTCTGACAGCTATTGCACTTGGTGGCTCCAGGATTGGATGAGCTTTGAACTTTAGGGAGACAGTCTACTGGTTAATAGCTGGAGAAAGTGGGGCAGTCAGAGAATAAGATTTTCTCATTATTAAATAAAATATTTCCTAGCTACCAATTTTATTTCTGTTATCTCTTCCACTATTTTTTTCTTTTGAAGGCTTTGCAGGATTAAAATAAGCCCTCTCTTGTCTCTAAGACTTAAAAATGATTCTTGCACTAAACCATTCAAAACACTGAATAACTGAGCTTAAATTATTTAAGATTTCTAACTTTTAAGTATTAAAAGTGATTCTTGCTGTGGAATGCTCTGAAACAATGACCAACATTGTTTAAAAGATTTAGAGTCAGGCGTGTTACGTGCTGGTGAAACCGAGCATGGCCCTACGGAGCTCCTAGACGAGGAAGACTTTCTGGCCCTCATTTTCTTGTTGGTCCTGAACAGACCCCAGCCTTCATGACCTTCCCTGAGTTCCAAAGCGCAGATTCAAACAGTTGCTAGTCAAGGGAAAAGCAGCCAAGAAACCACCTAAGGTGAGATGAAAGGAACCAGAGAAGCTCATCAAGATTACCTCAGATGAGAGGAATGCAGGCCCTGCACACAGCTAATCTTAGAGCCACCCCACCCTTTAACTATTGCTGTAAAACTCCTCACCAAATCCTCCAGGATTGGATCGCACAGTTTTCAGGGCAGGAGCCTGCTGTGCCCCACTTTGCCTGGCAAAGCATTATGCTGTTCTTTTCTACTTCACCCAAACTCCGTCTCTGACATTTGATTTGGCACCAGTGCACAGAGGTCAAGTTTCTGGCATCACTGATGCATCTGCTTTATTCCATCATCAGTTACATAATTTAAAAAGGAGACACTGTTAGCCTTCTTCTTAACTTCCTAACTCTCTCTCTATATACATATACATATATATATATATAAAATGATAACCAAAGCACAAAATTTACCCTGTTTTGGGAACAATGAAGTGTGCTTTAGCTTCTCTGCTGTGAGGCTTTGAGGATACTTTTTACCAGGTTTTTCTCTCTAGGATGCTCACACACACACACACACATACACACACACACACACACACACACACACAGATTTTCTTCATATATATCTTCCTTTAATACATCAGGCTATAATAATAAATGTAGATGTTTATTACCTTTGGTTAATATTCTTCTATGCTTTTAAGATAGCCAGAGTTTAGTTTTCTTCAAGGAAAACACAAGGCAACTTCCAAAATATTATTTATAGGTGAACTCTTAATTGTATATTTCATATTTTATAAAGATTTAAATATGACATAGAAGACATATTTATTTTGTGAGTGTTAGACAATAGTTTAAAGCTTTTTTCTCCATGTAAATATTGTCATCAAGACTGTTCCTTATATTTTAATGGCTGAATAATACTCCATTGTGTATATGTACCACAGCTTTCTTATCCATTCATCTGCTGATGGACATCTAGGTTGCTTCCATGTCCTGGCTATTATAAACAGTGCTGCGATGAACATTGGGGTACATATTTTATACCCCACAATCTGCTTTTTGTGGCATCTCTTCCTGTCTTTATCAGCGGCTCTATTGTTTCACTTGAAATGAACACTTATCTAGGTTGAAGACTTTTAAGTGAATCAAAATGCACTGAGTTCATCTACATTGAAAATATTGAATCATCAGAAAACAGATCAGTGTTGGGACAGAAGGCATTATCTGTGTAAAAAGGGCAGGATGATTTTGCCATGTAATTCCTAGTTCAGTCTATACCCAGGACAGAATCCTGATTTGTCAATGACAACTGCATACTCCAAAATTTCTATGGCCACCTACAGTTTAGTGAGCCTCACAATATGGTTCCTAAAACACCCTCTAGTCACTGAAAATGCTCTACAAAATAAAACTTTGGTGAATAAGGGTTAAAGAATATTCTCATCTACAGCACAGGTTAGCCTTTAAAGTATACTACTAGAATGGCTGCTATCCAAAAGTCTACAAGCAATAAATGCTGGAGAGGGTGTGGAGAAAAGGGAACCCTCTTTCACTGTTGGTGGGAATGCAAACTAGTACAGCCACTATGGGGAACAGTGTGGAGATTCCTTAAAAAACTGGAAATAGAACTGCCTTATGACCCAGCAATCCCACTGCTGGGCACACACACTGAGGAAACCAGAATTGAAAGAGACATGTGTACCCCAATGCTCATCGCAGCACTGTTTATAATAGCCAGGACATGGAAGCAACCTAGATGTCCATCCGCAGATGAATGGATAACAAAGCTGTGGTACATATACACAATGGAGTATTACTCAGCCATTAAAAAGAATACATGTGAATCAGTTCTAATGAGGTGGATGAAACTGGAGCCTATTATACAGAGTGAAGTAAGCCAGAAAGAAAAACACCAATACAGTATAATAATGCATATATATGGAATTTAGAAAGATGGTAATGATAACCCTGTATGTGAAACAGCAAAAGAGACACAGATGTATAGATCAGTCTTATGGACTCTGTGGGAGAGGGTGAGGGTTGGATGATATGGGAGAATGGCATTTAAACATGTAAATTATCATATGTAAAACGAATCACCAGTCCAGGTTTGATGCATGAGATAGGGTGCTCAGGGCTGGTGCACTGGGATGACCCAGAGGCATGGGATGGGGAGGGAGGTGGGAGGGGGGTTCAGGATGGGGAATACATGTACACCCGTGGTGGATTCATGTCAATGTATGGCAAAACCAATACAATATTGTAAAGTAATTAGCCTCCAATTAAAATACATAAATTTATATTTAAAAAATAAAGTACACTACTAATTCTACTCATGTATTCGGTATTCTCTGCATACATGAAGTCCACAAAGGCAGCTGTGATACCTGTTACTCTCAGCAGTGGCACTGTGTCTATTACACAGATACTTCTCAGTAGATACTTGGTGATGAATGAGATTACAATGGTCAAATGCAAGCGTTGGTCCACAAATTCCAGTACTCCAATTTTAACCTAACTTTATACTACCTGCGTATCAGTCCTATTAAACTAATTGTATTATGACAACCTGAGAATAGAAGAATTCTTTTCAGTAATAAGCTAAAATAGATTTACACACAAAGAGATGGAAAGTGGAAAAAAGAAAGGGAGAGAGGAAAAAAAAAAAAACTTCTTAGAACTTACTTCTCTTCCTCTGTTTTCCCAGATGATCAGTGATTGTGGAGTTTAGAAAACTTTTTCCTACATATCCAATGGCTAACACAAAATTCCAGCAAAACTGCAAAGAAACTGGGTGACTTACACAATACTGGTGGAAATGTAAACTAGTATAGCCACTCTGGAAAAGAATTCAACCATTCCTTAGGAAACTAGCCAGCAAACACTATATGATGCACCAATATCACTCTTGAGCATTTACCCCAGGAAAATAGAAACTTAATGTTCATGCAAATACCTGTACACAAATATTCACAGCAGCTATATTCATAATAGTCAAAAGCTATAAATGATCAGATGTTCTCCAATAGGTGATGATTAAATAAACTATGATCTATCCATACTATGGAATATTATAAAAAGGAATGAACTATGAAAACACTCAACAACTTGAATGACTTGTCAGGAAATTATGTTCTGTGGAAACAGATAAGCCTAAAAGCTAATATACTGTAACATTTATATATTTAATTTAAAATGTAAAAATAAATGTTATCTTCTCTCACTACCATTACATAAATGGGTAACAACAATCACAATAACAATCAAGTTTTATGAGACATTCACAACATTGTTCTTATTTTTCTCATTTTGATTAGCCCAACAGTAATCTATCTATGTATGTATCTATGGCATCTGGTCCCGTCACTTCATGGGAAATAGATGGGGAAACAGTGGAAACAGTGTCAGACTTTATTTTTCGGGGCTCCAAAATCACTGCAGATGGTGACTGCAGCCATGAAATTAAAAGACGCTTACTCCTTGGAAGGAAAGTTATGACCAACCTAGATAGCATATTCAAAAGCAGAGACATCACTTTGCCAACAAAGGTCCATCTAGTCAACGCTATGGTTTTTCCTGTGGTCACGTATGGATGTGAGAGTTGGACTGTGAAGAAGGCTGAGTGCCAAAGAATTGATGCTTTTGAACTGTGGTGTTGGAGAAGACTCTTGAGAGTCCCTTGGACTGCAGGGAGATCCAACCAGTCCATTCTGAAGGAGATCAGCCCTGGGATTTCTTTGGAGGGAATTATGCTAAAGCTGAAACTCCAATACTTTGGCCACCTCATGTGAAGAGTTGAGTCATTGGAAAAGACTCTGATGCTGGGAGGGATTGGGGGCAGGAGAAGAAGGGGACGACAGAGGATGAGATGGCTGGATGGCATCACTGACTCAATGGACGTGAGTCTGAGTGAACTCCAGGAGTTGGTGATGGACAGGGAGGCCTGGCATGCTGTGATTCATGGGGTCGAGAAGAGTTGGACACAACTGAGCAACTGAACTGAACTGAATCTATCTATAGGCCTTCAGACAGTGCTGATTTGTAATAATACATTACCCAGAAATTCCAAAATTTAACAAAAAAATTTCCTGAGCCTAAAACACTGAGTATATAGGTACCAAAATGATCTTAATCAAATCTGTATCTATTTACTATGAACAGGCACTACTGGCTGTCTCTCAAAGTCTATTCTCAATCCTTCTCTACCTCCCATCATTCCCACTTTTTCCTTTTGTTCCTTCTTTTCCACAGAGTATAGGATTGGGCAGAAGATCTCCTGCACAGCTAGGTGTCATATAACTAAATTCTGAAAACCCACTGGGATAGATATTATAAATAATATATATAATATATACTATTTTATATACAATAATAGTAATAACAAAAAGCAGAAAATAACAACTGTTGGCAAAGATGTGGAAATATGGAACCATTTAGCATTGTTGGCAAAATTGTGAAAAATGGTAAGTCATTATGGATAACAATATGGTGGTTCCTCAGACTATTATACATAGAATTATCATATGATCCAATAATTCTATTTCTGGCTCCTATACCAAAGAAGTGAAAGCAGGGACTCAAGTAGGTATATCTATACCCATGTTCATAGCAGAATTACTTTCAAGAACCAAGAGGTGGAAGCAATCCAAGTATCCTTTGACCAATGAAAGAAAAACTAAATGTTCATAAATGTTTTATATATATATATATGTGTATGTGTGTGTATACATACATATACATAAGTATACATATACATAGATATAGATGTAGATATAGATATACGCTTCCTGCACAGCTCAGTCAGTAAAGAATCTGCCTGCAATGTGGGAGATCTGGGTTTGATTCCAGGTTGGGAAGATTTCCTGGAGAAGAAAATGGCAACCCACTCCAGTATTCTTGCCTGCAGAATCCCATGGACAGAGGAACTTGGCAGGCTACAGTCATACACACAAACAAATACAATATGGAATATTCAGTTCAGTAGCTCAGTTGTGTCCGACTCTTTGCAACCCCATGAATCACAGCACGCCAGGCCTCCCTGTCCATCACCAACTCCCGGAGTTCACTCAGACTCACCTCCATCGAGTCAGTGATGCCATCCAGCCATCTCATCCTCTGTCGTCCCCTTCTCCTCCTGCCCCCAATCCCTCCCAGCATCACAGTCTTTTCCAGTAAGTAAACTCTTCACATGAGGTGGCCAAAGTACTGGAGTTTCAGCTTTAGCATAATTCCCTCCAAAGAAATCCCAGGGCTGATCTCCTTCAGAATGGACTGGTTGGATCTCCCTGCAGTCCAAGGGACTCTCAAGAGTCTTCTCCAACACCACAGTTCAAAAGCAGCAATTCTTTGGCACTAAGCCTTCTTCACAGTCCAACTCTCATATCCATACATGACCACAGGAAAAACCATAGCCTTGACTAGATGGACCTTTGTTGGCAAAGTGATGTCTCTGCTTTTGAATATGCTATCTAGGTTGGTCATAACTTTCCTTCCAAGGAGTAAGCGTCTTTTAATTTCATGGCTGCAGTCACCATCTGTAGTGATTTTGGAGCCCACAAAAATAAAGTCTGACACTGTTTCCACTGTTTCCCCATCTATTTCCCATGAAGTGATGGGACCGGATGTCATGATCTTCGTTTTCTGAATGTTGAGCTTTAAGCCAACTTTTTCACTCTCCACTTTCACTTTCATCAAGAGGCTTTTGAGTTCCTTTTCACTTTCTGCCGTAAGGGTGGTGTCATCTGCATATCTGAGGTTATTGATATTTCTCCCGGCAATCTTGATTCCAGCTTGTGCTTCTTCCAGTCCAGCGTTTCTCATGATGTACTCTGCATATAAGTTAAATAAGCAGGGTGACAATATACAGCCTTAACGTACTCCTTGTCTTAAAAAGGAAAGTAATTCTGATAAATGCTACAAAATGGATAAAACTTGAGGATATTTTTCTAAGTGAAATATACCAATTGCAAAAGTGTAAATACCATGATTCTGCTTATATGCGTCTTATAATAGTTCATAGATACAGAAGTAGAATGGTGGTTTCTGGGGGCTGTGGGGAAGGTGGAATGTGGAGTTATTTAACGGGTATGGAGTTTCCATTAGAAAAGATAAGTTCTGGAGATCAATGGTGGCAATTTTTTTTATAACAATATGAATTTACTTCATGCCACAGAATTGTATATTTTAGAGTGGCTAAAATGGTTATTTTTACATACTTTTAATCGTAGTTTAGAAGATAAATAATATTTCCTTTATATGAATTGAATTGAGTGACATTAGAAGTTAAAGGCTGAACCACACAAATTAAGGACTGAGGAAAACAAAAACAAAAGGATTGAAGAGAATGAGAATATGGTTTTCTGTATTTATAGGGACAACATAGATGCTGTTTCCATTTTTTTTCCCAGTCTGTTACTAGGTTATTAAAGAATAATGAATATTGAATTAGCAGTTTTCAGAGTACACATCAGAGAAGGCAATGGCACCCCACTCCAGTAATCTTGCCTGGAAAATCGCATGGATGGAGGAGCCTGGTAGGTTGTAGTCCATGGGGTCGCTAAGATTCGGACACGACTGAGCAACTCCCCTTTCACTTTTCGCTTTCGTGCATTGGAGAAGGAAATGGCAACCCACTCCAGTGTTCTTGCCTGGAGAATCCCAAGGACGGGGGAGCCTGGTGGGCTTCCATCTATGGGGTCGCACAGAGTCGGACACGACTGAGGTGACTTAGCAGCAGCAGCAGCAGCAGCAGCAGAGTACACATGGTAGAACAAAGTAAAATAATCATATGTGAAATATTTTGAATAATGGTACAATTGCTATCAACTGGTAAAAGGAGAACCCACCTGAAATAGATGTCCTTAAGTAAATATAAAAGGTGTTTGCCAGCTTTCAGTTATCTGTACTAACTCATTCAGCACTGCTGCTGCTGCTGCTGCTAAGTCACTTCAGTCATGTCCGACTCTGTGCAACCCCATAGACGGCAGCCCACCAGGCTCCCCCGTCCCTGGGATTCCCCAGGCAAGAACACTGGAGTGGGTTGCCATTTCCTTCTCCAATGCATGAAAGTGAAAAGTGAAAGTGAAGTTGCTCAGTCGTGTCTGACTCTTTGCGACCCCATGGACTGCCGCCCACCAGGCTCCTCTGTCCATGGGGTTTTCCAGGCAAGAGTACTGGAGTGGGGTGCCATTGCCTTCTCCGAGCACTACTGAGACCTAAAGGATAATGAATGACCACTCGGTTTCAGTAATTTTGTAATAATCATGCAGAATTTTTTTTAAATTTTATTTTATTTTTAAACTTTACATAATTGTATTAGTTTTGCCAAATATCAAAAGGAATCTGCCACAGGTATATATGTGCCAGTCCAGGTTCGATACACGATACTGGATGCTTGGGGCTAGTGCACTGGGATGACCCAGAGGGATGGTATGGGGAGGGAGGAGGGAGGAGGGTTCAGGATGGGGAACACATGCAGAATATTATTCACATTTCAATTTCATCATCTGTTGTCAACAAATTTAGAGAAGAATATGCCATATAGTAACTGAAACCTACAGTTATATATAGTATATTTTTTTCCACTTTGAATATCAGTTCAGTTCAGTTGCTCGATCATGTCCAACTCTTTGCAACTGCATAGTTGCAGCATGCCGGGCTTCCCTGTCCCTCACCCACTCCTGGAACCTGCTCAAACTCATATCCATTGAGTCAGTGATGCTATCCAACCATCTCATCCTCTGTCATCCCCTTCTCCTGTCTTCAATGTTCTGAGCATTAGGGTCTTTTCTAACTAACTGAACTAACGAGTCAGTTCCTCGCATTGGGTAGCCAAAGTATTGGAGCTTCCACTTCAGCATCAGTCCTTCCAATGAATATTCAGGACTGATTTCCTTCAGGATTGACTGATTTGATCTCTTTGCAGTCCAAGGGACTCTCAAGAGTCTTCTCCAACACCACAGTTCAAAAGCATCAATTTTTTGGCACTCAGCTTTCTTTATGGTCCAATTCTCAGATCCATATGTGACTACTAGAAAAACCATAGCTTTGACTATACAGAACTTTTACAGTATGAAAAGGCAAAAAGATATGACACTGAAAATTTCAACACACAGCAGATGTTTTTAGGAAAAGCAGGGTGAACTATTAGGGAAAACAGGGATAACAGGATGGTCCTTATAGTTAAAACTCTGGAACATCTCCAGTGACTTTTAACACTTCATTTTTGCTTTTATTTTTTGTTTCGGTTCAGTTCAGTTCAATTCAGTCACTCAGTCGTGTCCAACCCTTTGTGACCCCATGAACTGCCGCATGCCAACCCTCCCTGTCCATCACCAACTCCCGGTGATGAGTCCATTTTTTGTTTATTGATGTAAAATATATAACTGATGTGAAGAGAAATCTTACTGAGTCAGATTTCAACTCTTTTGATACTCAACTTTAGAAAAAATCAGTTTCTTTCCTTTGGAGATATCTCCTAAAGCTTTTAAAACTTTGTTTTTTATTCTTTTTAATTAAAATATAGTTGATTTACAATGTTGTGCCAATCTCTTCTTGTTTAGGAAAGTGACTTAGCTATACAAATTTACAAATTCTCTTTTTTAATATTATTTTCCATTATGGAAACTGCATATGGTTCCTTATAGTAGGATCTTATTGGTTTTTCATTCTAAATGTAATAGTTTGCATTCACCAACCCCAAACTCCCAGTCTATCCCTCTCCCTTCCTCCCTCTCTCTTGGCAATCACAAGTCTGATATCTATGTCCATGAGTCTGTTTCTGTTTTATAGATAGGTTCATTTGTGCTTATTTTAGATTTCATATATAACTGATATCATATGATATTTGTCTTCACTTAGTATGATAATCTTTCGGTCCGTTCATGGTGCCACAAATGGCATTATTTAGTTCTTTTTTATGGCTGAGAAATATCCCATTGTATACATGTACCACATCTTCTTTATACATTCATCTGCTAATGAACATTTAGGTAGTTTCCATGTTTTGGTTATTGGGAATAATGCTGCTATAAAAATAGGGGTGCCTGTATCCTTTGAATTATAGTTTTGTCCAGGTATATGCACAGGAGTAGGATTGCTGGATCATATGGTAATTCTGTGAGGCACTTCCATACTGTTTTCCATAGTGGCTGCACCAACATTCCCACCAGCAGTGGAGGAGGGCTCTCTTTTCTCCACACCCTCTCCAGCATTATGTGTAGACTTTTTAATGATGGCCATTCTGTCTGGTGTGAGGTGACACCTCATACTAAATTTGCTTTGCATTTCTCTGATAATTAGTGACACTGAACATCCTTTTTATGTGCCTACTGGCCATCCATATGTCTTCTTTGGAGAAATATCTATTAAGGTCTTCTGCCCAGTTTCTGATTGGGTTGTTTGAGTTTTTTGTTGTTGAGTTGTATGAGTTGCTTGTATATTTTGGAGGTTAAGCCCTTGTCAGTTGCAATATTTTCAAATATTTTCTCCCATTGCATAGGTTGTCTTTTTGTTTTCATTTATTATTTTTTATGGTTTAATTTGCTGTGCAAAAGCTAGTTTGATTAGGTCCCATTGGTTTATTTTGTTTTATTTCTATTGCTTTAGGAGACTGACCTAAGAAAACATTATTATGATTTATGTTAGAGAATCTTTTGCCTATGTGGTTTTCTAGGAGTTGCTTGGTGTCATGTCTTGCGTTTAAGTCTTTAAACATTTTGAGTTTATTTTTGTGCATGGTATGAAGGTGTATTCTAACTTAATTAATTTATATGTAGCTGTCCAACATTCCCGGCACTACTTGCTGAAGAGGCTTTTTCCCATTTTATATTTTTTGCCTTCTTTGTCAAAGACTAATTAATGGAAGGTGTGTGGGTTTATTCCTAGGCTCTCTATTTTGTTTCACTGATTCCTATGACTGTTTTCGTAGTAATACAATGCTGTTTTGATTTTTGATTACTGTAGCTTTGTGCTATTGTCTTAAGTCTGGGAGAATTATGCCTCCTGCTTTGTTTATTTTCTTCAGGATAGCTTTGACAATTCTGGGTGTTTTTATGTTTCATATACACTTTTTGGATAGAAATTTGTTTAAAACAGGTATGTTTTGCTATAAAGGAAATTTTAAAAGTAAAATCTACTTTAACTTTTCAATTTATTTCCTTATTTTTAAATATCAGAAAACACATACGTGTTGAAAAAGGAAATCTTATTGAAAACAAAAGTATGCTTCAATTGAGATATTTACCAAGTATGAGTCACCTGCTACTGTTGTTGCTCTTCAGTCACTAAATCATGTCTGACTGCAATCCCATGGATGGTAGCATGTCAGGCACCATGGGATTCTTCAGGCAAGAATACTGGAGTAGGTTGCCATTTCCTTCTCCAGGGGATCTTCACGAACAAGGGATCAAACCCTCCCTTGCTTTGGAAGGCAGATTCTTTACCACTCAGCCTCAAGGGAAGCCCCATGAATCAGAATGCTTAACTCTTACTTTCCTAGTTTGGCCCTGTGTCATAATAACTGTCCTGATATTAGAGTATTAACTATTTGGTTTTTTAAGAAGATAGTTTTAAAGCAAAATTCAAAAATCTATGAAAGGTTACAGACGGTAAATAACAAATGTAAGCTCAGTCTGACACCTTCAATCTTTTGAGTGCACAGAGTAATAGACTTAAATCACTTCACATATGGAAATTCATTTGAGGACCAGTGAGCTGTGAACTTTCCCCATGTATCAAAATTACTGCAACACCTGGACCAAATTTCTCTGTAATGATGCACTGCAATTGCACTGTGAAGTGTTCAACAGTTTTCAGAATCATTCTTATTCAAATTGATTTCCACTGATGTAGTACTGCACTGTATTTCAGAAGTTTTTTCAATTGACTCAATTTTGAATGTTATTCATAGAAGGACTCATCTATGCATCTGCATTTATAAATGAATATTCTTCTGATATTCTGCTTTTATCTAGAGTACTCCTTTTGTCTAGAGTATTGAATGTACTGATTATAAAAGTATATTTAAAGTTGGTTTATATATTTCTAATAGAAGTGATCTTTAGGAATTTTCATTTTACCCTAGAGCATTCTGAAACAAAAATAGAGATATGGCAAGAAGACAAAAAACTTTGAAATGATGCTTTCTATTTCTATTTGTTAAATAAAACATGTTCACATCAATTAAGTAATAAAGCAAAGATTTGAGAACAGGAGGCTAGTCTAGACTCAGTATTGCTAACTGTAAATTTGAACATATTTTAACCAAAGTCTTCTAGCTCAAAATGTCTAAGCCTTAGCCACAGGCACTTGAGTGAATTTTCCCTATTTTAAGAGCACACCAAAGCAAAAGGACTCCTTTACTGGCTTCACAGAGATATACATAATCAGGCTGGCAACAGGGAGAGCAGCTTTCCCAGACTGCTAGCTGTTGTTCAGTTGCTAAGTTCTGTCTGACTCTTTGCGACCCCATGGACTGCAGCACACCATGTGTCCCTGTCCTTCACTATCTCCCTGAGTTTGCTCAAATCCATGTGCATTGAGTCAGATGTAAAACCACCTCATCCGGTGCTGCTCCTTCTCCATTTGCTCTCAATCTTTCCCAGCATCAGGGTCTTTTTGAATGAGTCAACTCTTCACGTTCAGCAAAGAATTGGAGCTTCAGCATCAGCCCCTCCAATGAATATTCAGGGTTGATTTCTTTAGGATTGACTCATTTGATCTCCTTGATATTGAAGTGTCTTCTCCAGAACCACAGTTAAAAACCATCAATTCTTCAGCATTCAGCCTTCTTTATGGTCCAAATCTCACATGCATACATGACTACTGCAAAAACCACAAGCTACACAAACCTTTGTTTGCAAAGTGATGTCTCTGCTTTTTAATATGCTATCTAGATTTGTCATAGCTTTTCTTCCAAGGAGCAAGCATCTTTTAATTTTGTGGCTGCGGTCACTGTCTATAGTGATTTTGGAGCCAGACTGCAAGTGAAACTGTGCCTGTTTCCACTTTTTCCCTATTTGCAATGAAGTGATGGGACCAGACGCCATGATCTTAGTTTTTAGAATGTTCAATTTTAGCCAGCTTTTTCATTCTACTCATTCATCTTCATCAAGAGGGTTTTTATTTTTAATTAAAAAAAATTTTTACTTTATAATATTGTATTGTTTTTGCCATACATTGACATGAATCTGCTATGGTGTACATGTGTTCCCCATCCTGAACCCCCCTCCCACCTCCCTCCCCATCCCATCCCTCTGGGTCATCCGAGTGCATCAGCCCCAAGCACCCTGTATCATGCATCGAACCTGGACTGGCAATTCATTTCACATATGATAATTTACATGTTTCAATGCTATTCTCCCATATTATCGCACCCCTCTTTGCTTTCTGCCCTTAGTGTAGTATCATCTGCATATCTGAGGTTGTTGATGTTTCTCCCTGCAATCTTGATTCCAGTATTTGAAAAATAAGTGATGCCCTAGGAGCTACATTATGATGCGTTTCTCCCTTTGGCTACTGATTAGAATTTGTACCTGCCCTTTGAGTGGTAGTAGATAGGACCTCTGTACTGTGGCACCATACATTTCTATCAGAGGAAATTCCTTCAAAGTGATGCTACAAAGGTATGCTCTCTAAATATGTTTCATGGAATAGTAGTTGAGTAGGATTTCTTTTTAAATTTATTTGAATCCCTTAAATGTGCCCAGCTAATTATTATTACTTAAAAAGAAAATTAAGATAAAAATAAATATCTTATTTGTCTGAATCTTATTTTATAAGCAAAAGTTATAAGAAATGCTATCAATTTATAAATCAAAATAAATTCAATTTTGGGCTACCCATCTTGACAGTTTGGCAGAAAATTCAACATTAGTCATTATTAGGGTCTCTCTACTCCTTGCCTACAATCTCAGATTGTACAAGAACATAAGAAGTTTAGAATGCTCTAGCAAAAGATGTGGAGCTCTTTGGTCCACAAAAGTGCTCAGGATCACATACAACCTCACTGTCTCAGATCATGTGATCTCATATGGCAGGCTGTTGTGCCCAGCCCGGGCCACAGAATTTTGTTTTTTTCTTTTTCTAAAGTTTAAGGCCCTGGGATCTAGGATCCTACCATACAGCCATCACTCTCTAGGTTTTATCAACTGTCAAGACGATGCCACAAAATGAGAATTCATCCCTATTACATACCCAGGTGGAGAAGGCAATGGCAACCCACTCCAGTACTCTTGCCTGGAAAATCCCATGGATGGAGGAGCCTGGTAGGCTGCAGTCCATGGGTTTGCTAAGAGTCGGACATGACTGAGAGACTTCACTTTCACTTTTCACTTTCATGCATTGGAGAAGGACATGGAAACCCACTCCAGGGTTCTTCCCTGGAGGATCCCAGAGACAGGGGAGCCTGGTGGGCCACCGTCTATGGGGTCACACAGAGTCGGACATGACTGAAGCGACTTAGCAGCAGCAGAAGCAGCATATACCCAGGACTTTGCTGATTTCAGGACTGGTTCCCAGTCCAGGGAAATTTCACATTTTTGTCTCTGTTCAGAACTCTCTCTTTCCCCTTTAGATCACTATCATTCTTTCTAAAATAATTTTAGGCTTTCACAAAGAGAGAAAAAGAAGATAAATTGATCACTTGAAGAATTGTTTGCTTTCAGCCAAGACACAACAAAACAGAAAGGGTTTGGCTCTTTGCTTGAATAAGGAGAAGAGGGCCTTGCAAAAATTTTTTTAAATGAAATAAAACCCCAATAAATTATTCTGTCACCAAAATTAAACAACTTTCTTTCCTACATTACTTCTTAGAATATTTAATCTCTACATATTACAAATCTAAACAGAGGATTCGTTATGTAGTATTTTCAAAATATCTTTGTCCACAAAAATTTTGACAGTTTTTCTACTCTCTGAAGAGAATCTCTCAAGAACTAGTTTGGAAAATGCTTCTCTTGGGAAACGTCTGGACTGCAAAGATTCTTCACATTTGGGTTTCTCAAACCCCACAGGTTCCCACTGCCTCTATTCCCGGAGAATATAAGAGACTATAGCTTGTTATATAAGACTTACTTCTATATCTTTTATATTTAAAAAGGAGCTGAAATGTTACAAAGAAAGTTAATGTATGCTTTTTCTGATGTTCCTTCATAGGTAATTAATAACATATTTTTTTTTTCTAAACCTGCTCTGTACAGAGGAGGGTTCCACATCTTTTCAGGATGAACAAAGGAACAGGTGAGGGGAATTGTGTTATTTAATGATTCTGCCATTAATTCTGCCCTTAAAGAATGATACCAACAAAACTGAGTATAGGCAAGGTTCCTTCTTTTGAATCATTGGATTTCTTTAAAAACAGGAAAAACAGAAACATTTCTCTTTTCCTATAATCCAAGGAAAATAAAACTGAAAAAGAAAGCACAGAAGAAATCTGTCAGTATGTAGCAAAAGGAAGTCATCTGTGCATTCATTGGATTAGGACTTGGTAATATACTGAAATGTTGGATACTTGGATATATTGAAAAATTGTATGATGATGTCTAAAATGCTTTGCATCAATCATTTGAATTCAGAAGTGTGTTTTTATTTCTTTTTTTGTGGCAATATTATTTCATATAAAGAAGAGTTATATGTAGGGCTTATAGTATGACTTTGGTCAATTAGTAAATTGTGGCCAGTTACTTTTTTTAAATAAAGGAGAAAAAGAGGAAAATATCACTTGCCTACTGACTTTTCGGTCAGACACTGCATAATTATTGGGTATAAAAGGAACTTCACTAGCCCATAGAACATAATATCTGTCTGGTCAGAAAGATAAAATCTCACCTTGATGTATCTCACAGCCTTATTTAAGGCAGATCGATTTTATAAAATCTGGAATAAATTGATTCTAGTGTGTAAAATGGTATGGAAACAAAAAGGATAGGACAGGTTAAAATGGGGTCTGAAAGAAAGCTAAACCAAGATTTAGCAAGAAAACAGTAAGTTAAGGACAGGAGAACATCCTCGTAAGTCAAGAACATCCTCGTAAGTCAAGAACATCTGTTATTAACGCTGGAGAAAGAAGCCAAACCTCATGTGTATGTCACAAATATAAAGAGCACGCTCATTTCCCTTTCTACTCAATTTGTTCTGGCAAAAGATTTGGTAAATTGAAAAGCTACTGGTCTTATACATTTCATACTTGTATCCTGTTGCACCAAACTTCTACCATACATGTTTAATTTCTCATAAATAAATTAATGAAAGAAAGGATATTTATATCTTTTCACTTATGCCAGTGCTTTTATAATACACTTCTTCCTAAATGCCTAAATAAAAGTTCAAATATATTGATAGATGTTACCATCATAAAACAAGCAAAAAAAATACAAGTAAAAAATAAACATAGGTAACTTAGAAATGCTTGAAGGTTTTACAAATTTATAAAAACTCTTATGTGCACAATTTTTTTTCATTTTTTTCACAAAATATATAATTTAAATCTTTATAGACTTCTCCTAATGACACTGGGCTCAGTTGACTTTCTCACTTCACCTTTGGGGTCTCTTTCCCCTTCTCCTTCTCAGAATTGATTAAGAGGGTATAATTTGGGTCTCTAGACTTAAATGTACAATCAGAACGACTGTGTTTCAACTTCATTTCCCAGCTCAGTGGCACATGCACAGATTTTCTCCTTTTCTTATCCCCCACCCCCTGCCCCTGAGAAGCAGTGTGAAGTCCTTCTTAAGGGCTGTCTCTTCCTTCCTCAGGTGACTGAAGGTAGGGGCATCTTGGTGTCACCATCTTGTAGGGGGAAGTTCCGAGAGTCCCAAGGGTATTTAGAAAATCATCCAGAGGATCTGAGCTGCTTGCTCCTAGCAATGTATTGGAGAGAAATGATGGCTCTATCAGTCCCATCCCATCAATTTTGAGTCACTGAATTTATCTGTCATAGAACAGCCCATGGCATTGCTGTTGTCAGAATAACAGGAAAGAAATGCTGTACTGAATTGAATTAACTGGGAAACTTTTCTCAGTACCACTAGTAAATCCCTCTTCTTAAACCGCCTCTTGTTTATATCTGAACCAGATAACTAAGGTGCTAATGATTGAAAACGTTCAAATAATTAACCACATATTGAAATAATATGAGTTATGCTGATATTACTGACTATACGAACTGATTCACCCAACTAGGAGTCTCAAAATATTTTCTTAATTTTCCTCAGATAATAACTTCCTAAAATAAAGCAACGTTAACACATCCTCCCTTAACAATTTTCTAATATTTAGGAAAATCTGAAATATGGGGCAGACAGTTTTAATACTGACTTACATTAGTGAATGAGGAGAACCTAAATTGATATTAATTAGGTTACTGATACAGCAAGCTGACTATCCTCTAAATTTAAAAATTTCTAATCCAAGCAAGTAATACTTGAAGGTTTGAAGATATCTTAAATATACTTAGGCTTCCTTATCCTGTGTCCGTCTATTGTCTTTCCTACTGTTCTTTGTTTTTCCACTGTCCTCATGAAGATACTCATCTTTAGAGGGCCAGCAGGGAATTCCTGGGTTGATGGTCTCAATTGTTTGTGGGTGGACATCATCTGTTCCTAATCTGTAGCTTACACTGTTAATTCCCAAAGATAAAACAATAGACAAGGTTTTTGGGGTTTTTTTGCTTTTCTTACTGCCTTTTCCTGTCTTCATTCCTGGAATCTCTGCTCCATCTACTAGTTAGCACGTCATTTCTAGTCTCTCTTGGTGTTATTCTACTCAATCAATCTACTGAGTCTTTTCATCTGGTATCCTCTAAAAACAAAGACCACGATGGCTTCTACTTCAAGTTTTGGTTTATTTGTTTTTACTGATTCAGTTATGCAGATTCTCTTCTTCATATATCTTGTCCTTGATGAGTCTTAATGAGATGACATTTAATGATATGACTGAAGGGCACGTTTTCTTTTGGACACCTACCCTAATGGTAAAGTTTCTTGGTTTAACAAACCTATTTGCCAGTCTTTGTAGGAAAGCAATAGGAAATTAGTTATATTTGTGAAGATTTTGGAATTGCTGTTATTGCTTCTCATTATTTACTAAATAATAAAGAATCTTTGGTTTATAATTGTAGAGATGTTCAGCTTGTTGCCATGGTAACAAATTATTTGCTGTTTTGAAATTTTACATTTAGATTTGAACTGTAGAAAATGTAAAGCTAAAAACAGAAATTAGATGGCCAAGAACTATGGGTAATAAATACCAGTTAAGTTTATCAGGGATGAAAAGTTACATAGTATTTTCTGTTATGATATTTTAACAGGATTTTTAAACACTTAATTTGTACCAAAGTATTTATTTTCTATATTTAAATATATTTGTGGATTTAAGAAAACATGTAATTAAACTTTTCAATTATTTCTCAAAATATTTGAAAAATGATTAATGATAATTAAGTTAAATACACATCATTTGTAGACAGTGGAAATGATTGTCAATGCTGTGCTATTAAAATTTATGTAAAATTATACACATTGAAAAATAAGCCAAGTTTAAGGCAGCAAAATGCTACCACATTTCACTCACTTTTCTGTTTTGTTCTGCACTGTTTAGTTGTCAGGGCAGCATAACATTTAAATACTACTACCTGCAAGTATCCTTTATATAAGTACAAATATATTATATTCTTAGAATTGAGTTTTCTATTACTTTCTCAGATGAAATTCCATCCTTTGAGAGAAATCTCTGGCTTGTGTAAAATGAGGGTAATTTAACAATAATCATATTAATATCTATGGACACAGATTTCCTTATAGAGCAAATTAAAATTCTTTATTTTCCCACACCATAGTCTTCATTAACTTCATTTCTGATTGTTGTATAATGTATTGAAATGCTAAAAAGATAAAACCTCATATTTACTTGTGATGCTTTCTCCACTTTAAAGAAAATAATGAAAAAGTATGTCTTTCCTACTTCAGAGTTTATGATAACTGCCATGTTACTCTGATAGTTTTCATAGTAAAAGCTTCTCCCATTAGGTAGTGGTTTTTGTATCATTTAATCCGATAAAACACTGACTTTTAAGTGTTTTTGCTTATGTACCACCTAAGAGTTTTCAAAAGTTATATACTCCACAGATTTTCAAGTTATCTAAAATTTTACATTTAAATAATTTCCAGGATCAATTTTCCAGATTGTTATATATAATAGCTATGCTTCAAATGTATTTTAATTGAAGTCTTTTGAGGTACTAATTTAACACGTTCAATTTACTTAAAATAAGTTGTAATTTTCAGTCTTTGTTATATACAGCAGCCAAATGGGACTATTCTATCTGAAATTGTGTGCCTTTATTTTAAAATCTAGATTTATGTTTTGGCATGCATTACTAAGAAGACAATCTTTTCTCTAGAATGCTAATACTAAGATAGTTAGGGAGATTATTTGTGTACATAGATGGAATGTTGTTCTAAGTCTGCGACATGTATGGAATTTGGTGCTTATTCCTTTCAACTTTTTAGAGACTCTATTTGCTATGCTCTCACAGAAATCCTTTCAGTGGCACTGGCATGGTATTCTTAAAACACACCTTATTTTGTTCCCTAGAGCTAGTTGTAAAGAACTTTCTGCCTGAATTGTAGAAAACAGATGAGAGTGTATATAAGACCAGACTGAGAAAAACAGTCAGATGATTGCTGCAATGATGATGGGCTGAAAGATGCAATGCTCTGGACTTCGATAGAGCAGTAAATATGGAAAGAAATAAACATACCTAGATATATACACAAAGGATGATCAACAGAATATACTGATTGCTTGGATGAGTAAATGTTAACACCCAGGGCACTGGCTTGGGAAACTGAATTGTTGATGGTACCATTTATGAAATCAGGAAACAAACGATGCTTTTGGGCCAGTCAGCAGGAAGAAGAGATGATGAGTTCAGTTTGAGAAATAGTTTTGAGGTCCTCTCTGACATACAAGTGGATATCAAAGAAGATAGTCATAAAGTTCTGATCCTCAAATATATCTTACAGGGGTGAATATTTCCTGTCTTTAGTCAAACAGTTTCAGAAATTTGCTATTCATAAACATTTCTTGATTAATTATGAAATAAACATACTTTCTATGATTTCTCCTCTACCTGCTACTCCACATATTAAACATTACTGTTTATTATATATCAAAGTAAAAGTAATTCATCTAGCTTCTCATCTTTAATATACTTTTTTGATAAACACATACTGAGAAAATTACACAACCATGCAGATACCATAAATGAATTTCCACAATCTGAATACATCTATGTAAACATCACCCAGAAAAAGAAATAGAATACAGCCAATGGTGCAAACGTCCTACCATATTCCCTGCCAGTCACTTCCATGTCTTCAAAACAGTAACCACTATGTTTACTATTAACTTTATAAATGTACCTGTTTTCTTGTTGCTGTTGTTGTTTTTATTTGCTTTTAACTTGATATTGCAGGGCTTTGCCTGGAAACTCAGAACTGGTATGAATATTATTTTCAGCTAAAGAGATTTGAGGTTCAACAGATGCAGAAAGAAGCCTTCTTGGAGCTTCCCTCATCTGACTAAAAGTGACAACTGAGAAATGAAGCTACCATAAATCCCACCTAATGGGAAGTTTCATGGCCATGTACAAGACTGAATGACACTCACACCTACATAAACAAATAGAACAATCTTTCTTTTCTCCCATTATTGGCCTAGAAACTCATTTATCTTTCCTGAAAAAACCTATTCATTCTCCCCACAGAAGACTTTTCTGCCCCATTCCTTTTCCCAACTAAGTTAGGTACATAAAACTCTCTCTTTGACCATTCAGCAAAGGAGTTACTTCTTTTGTTAGCTCCTGTATGCATATGAGTAAATCTTTCCTTTCTTGATTTGTATTTTGTCAGTTTAATTCCCAGGTCCCTGAGAACTAAATCTAAGATAAAAAGTTTTTTCTCCCCTACAGTATCAATGGAAACAGATACTATGATCCTTTGTGTGCATGGCTGTAATTTTTGCTCAAACTATATTTGAATGATTATTTTCATTGCTGAATAACATTTCCTTATATGTGAAACTGGACTTCCTTGTTGGTTCAGTGGTAAAGAATTCACCTGCCAATGCAGGAGATGCAAGAGATTCTATCCATGGGTGAGGAAGATGCCCTGTAGAAGGAAATGGCTAACCACTCCAGTATTTTTGTCTGAAAAATCCCATTGACAGAGGAGCCTGGTGGTCTAGAGTCCATGGAGTCACAAAATAATCAGATACAACTTAGAAACTAAACAACAATATAGTTGTTGTCATTGTTCAGTCGCTCAGTCATGTCTGACTCTTTGAGATCCCATGGACTGTAGCACACCAGACTTCCTTGTCCTTCACCAACTCCTGGAGCTTGCTCAAACTCATGTCCATTGAGTTGGTGATGCCATCCAACCATCTCATCCTCTGTCATCCCCTTCTCCTCCTGCCTTCAATCTTTCCCAGCATCCGGGTCTTTTCTAATGAATCAGCTCTCAAGAGTCTTCTCCAATACCACAGTTCAAAAGCATCAATTCTTCAGCACTCAGCTTTTTATATGATCCAACTTTTACATCCATACATGACTACTGGAAAAGCCATAGCTCTGACTAAGCAGACCCTTGTTGGCAAAGCAATGTCTTTGCTTTTTAATATACTGTTTAGGTTGGTCATAGCTTTTCTTCCAAGGAGCAAGTGTCTTTTAATTTCCTGGCTGCAGTCACCATCTGCAGTGATTTGGGAGCCCAAGAAAATAAAATATGTCACTGTTTCATTGTTTCCCCATCTATTTGCTATGAAATTATGGGGCCAGATGCCATGATCTTAGTTTTTTGAAGGCTGAGTTTTAAGCCAGCTTTTTCTCTCTCCTGTTCCATCTTTGTCAAGATGCTCTTTATTTCCTCTTCACTCTGTGCCATAAAGGTGGTATCAAACAAAAATATATGAAACTATAATTTATTCATTCTGGTATTGAAACTGTTTTGGGTTGTTTCACTTATTTATTAATGTATCAATAAGTATGACATACACTTCTGTGGTTTAGTTGCTAAATCGTGTCTAACTCTTTGTGACCCCATGGACTGTAGCCCAGTAGGCTCTTCTGTCTATAGGATTTCCTAGGCAAGAATGCTGGAATGAGTTGTGATTTCCTTCTCCAAGGTCTTCCCAATGCGAGGATTGAACCTGTGTCTCCTGCATTGGCAGGTGGATTCTCGACTACTGAACCAACTAGTGAAGCCCATGATATACACTTACTATCAATTTAGCAGTAGACACTGTACTAATTAAAGACAAAAAATATTGATAGGATTGGTAAGATACACTTTATGCTCTCAGGGAATTTACACTTCCATAGCAACAATAAAATATGAACAAATATAATCAACTGTAAGTGGTATGAACTTCTATGAACAAAATAGGGTATACCATAGCAAAGAATATAGTTAACAGTGCTCAAGAAATGAGATTATAGAATCATTAAAGAATAACAAATGTTTCATCTATAAGCCTGAGAAAGTAGAGGGTAGAGGGAACAGCATGTGAAAATAATTTTAGAAGAGAAAAAAATATGGCAGATTTAGAAAAAGTAATTCAAAATGAATATTAATTTTAAAACTGTAATTATAAAGATAAATATTGATAATTATGCTGTAAATGAAGACTAGGACTAAATAATGAAGTTATATCTACTCTGTAACCAGATTTTTGTTTCAGAAAGAGTACCTGTCACTATAGACGACAGAAATGATGCAGACAGGGGAGAAACAAAATAAATTAATGCTAGAGGACCATCAAAAGATGAAAGTGGAGCAGATGTGTAGCAATGAGGTATAGAGAGAATAGGATTTTACTCTTGATTGATGAAAGACTCTAAGGTAGATCTTTAATTTCTTAGCAAATAATGATGATCTGAATATTGAGGCTGAGAAGAAAATTTTGCAAACTGATGACGTTCAGATTTGTCCTACTGAATTTGAACTGATCTAATTAACTACTAAATAATTGGTTCCACAGGACTGTAAAAGGTCAGTTTTCATTCCAATCCCAAAGAAGGGTAATGCCAAAGAATGTTCAAACCACTCTACAACTGCACTTATTTCACATGCTAGCAATGCTCAAAATCTCTTAAGCTAGGCTGCAACAATACATGAACTGAGAACTTCCTGATGTACAAGATGGGTTTAAAAAAGGAAGAGGAACCAGAGATCAAATTACTAACGTTTGTTGGATCATGGAAGAAGGAAGGGGGTTCCAGAAAAAATCTGCTTCTGCTTCACTGACTATGCTATATCCTTTGACCACGTGGATCACAATGAACTGTGAAAATTCTTGAGATGGGCATACCAGACCAACTTAACTATATCCTGAGAAACTTGCATGTGAGTCAAGAAGCAATGGAACTGGACATGGAACAACAGGCTAGTTCAAAATTGGGAAATGACCATGACAAAACTGTATATTGTCACCTCGCTTATTTAAGTTATATGCAGGATACATCATGTGAAATGCCAGACTGAATGAATCACAAGCTGGAATCAAGACTGTCAGGAGAAATATCAACAACCTCAGATATTCAGATGATATCACTCTAATGGCAGAATGTAAAGAGGAACTAAAGTGTCTCTTGATGAAGGTGAAAGAGGAGAGTGAAGAAGCTGGCTTGAAACCCAACACTCAAAAAACTAATATCAAGACATCTGGTCCCATCACTTCATTGCAAATAGATGGGGAGACAATGGAAATGGAAGATAAACACAAATGGAAAATAAAGACAAACTTTATTTTCTTGGGCTCCAAAATCACTGTGGACAGTGACTACAGCCATGAAATTAAAAGATGCTTGCTCCTTGGAAGGAAAGCTATGACAAAACTACACAGTCTCTTAAACAGTAGAGATATCACTTTGATGACAAAGGTCCGTATAGTCAAAGCTATGGTTTTTCCAGTAGTCATGTACAGATGTGAAAGTTGGACCATAAAGAAGGCTGAGCACTAAAGAATTTATGCTTTTGAATTGTGGTGCTGGAGAAAACTCGTGTGTCAATCTTAAAGGAAATCAACCCTGAATATTCATTGGAAGGATTGATACTAAAGCTGAAGCTCCAATACTTTGGCCACCTGATGCAAATAACAAACTCATTGGAAAAGAGCCTGATGCTGGAAAGACTGAATCCAAATGGAAAAGATGAGATGGTTAAATAGCATCACAAATTCAGGGGGCATAAGTCTGAGCAAACTCTGAGAGACAGTGGAGGAAAGAAGATCCTGGGGGGCTGCAGTCAATGGGGTCACAAGGATCTGGATACGAATTAGGGACTGAACAACACTAGTTTAAATTCCAATCAAATATGTGATTTTGTGTTTATGTGATTTTGTATGGAAAAAAGAGTCATGGACAATAATTATCTTTATACTGTACATACTTATCTCCAATCTATATAGCACACATATACGGCTTGTGCATTTTTTAATGTTAATTAGTCATTTTATTTTCTCTTTCTGATATTAGGTGAGGAAATGAGAGATTCAATCATTCTTCTCATGTCCTAGAAAAATATCACATATCAGCTCCTGAAATAGCAACATAACACATCTCTTTTGTTTTAACCCTTCATTTCCATTTCTACTATATTCAAATTTTTGTGCATGGGGTTTTGCAAAATACATATGATTTTTTATTTAAAGGAACTAAGTGATTTATCTATCAATTCTGTTTTTTAAGGTCTATTTCTGTTCATTTGGATATTAATTCCATTGCTTCTTCAGTTCAGTTCAATCACTCAGTCATGTCCGACTATTTGTGACCCCATGAATTGCAGCACGCCAGCCCTCCCTGTCCACCACCAACTCCTGGAGTTCACCCAAACTCATGTGCATCGAGTCCGTGATGCCAACCAGCCATCTCATCCTTTGTAGTCCCCTTCTCCTCCTGCTCCCAATCCTTCCCAGCATCAGGGTCTTTTCCATTGAGCAGACTATTCACAGGAGGTGCACAAAGCATTGGAGTTTCAGCCTCAGCATCAGTCCGTCCAATGAACACCCAGGACTGGTCTCCTTTAGGATGGACTGGCTGGATCTCCTTGCAGTCCAAGGGACTCTCAAGAGTCTTCTCCAACAACCACAGGTCAAAACCATCAATTCTTTGGCACTCAGCTTTCTTCACAGTCCAACTCTCACATCCATACATGACCACTGGAATAACCATAGCCTTGACTAGACAGAACTTTGTTGGCAAAGTAATATCTCTGCTTTTTAATATGCTGTTTAGGTTGGTCATAACTTCCAAGGAGTAAGCGTCTTTTAATTTCATGGCTGCAATCACCATCTGCAGTGATTTTGGAGCCCAAAAAAATAAAGTCTGACACTGTTTCCACTGAAGTGATAGGACCAGATGCCATGATCTTAGTTTTCTGAATGTTGAGCTTTAAGCCAACATTTTCACTCTCCTCTTTCACTTTCATCAAGAGGGTTTTTAGTTCCTCTTCACTTCCTGCCATAAGGGTGCTGTCATCTGCATATCTGAGGTTATTGATATTTTTCCTGGCAATCTTGATTCCAGCTTGTGCTTCTTCCATCCCAGCGTTTCTCATGATGTACTCTGCATAGAAGTTAAATAAGCAGGGTGACAATATACAGCCTTGACATACTCCTTTTCCTATTTGGAACCAGTCTGTTGGTCCATGTCCAGTTCTAACTGTTGCTTCCTGACCTGCATATAGGTTTCTCAAGAGGCAGGTCAGGTGGTCTGGTATTCCCATCTTTTTCAGAATTTTCCCCAGTTTATTGTGATCCACACAGTCAAAGGCTTTGGCATAGTCAATAAAGCAGAAATAGACGTTTTTCTGGAAGTCTCTTGCTTTTTTGGTGATGCAGTGCATCTTGGCAATTTGACCTCTGGTTCCTCTGCCTTTTCTAAAAGCAGCTTGAACATCTGGAAGTTCACGGTTCACGTATTGCTGAAGCCTGGCTTGGAGAATTTTGAGCATTACTTTACTAGCATGTGAGATGAGTGCAATTGTGCGGTAGTTTGAGCATTCTTTGGCATTGCCTTTCTTTGGGATTGGAATGAAAACTGACCTTTTCCAGTCCTGTGGCCACTGCTGTTTTCCAAATTTGCTGGCACATTGAGTGCAGCACTTTCACAGCATCATCTTTCAGAATATGAAATAGCTCAGCTGGAATTCCATTACCTCCATTAGTTTTGTTCATAGTGATGCTTCCTAAGGCCCACTTGACTTCACATTCCAGGATGTCTGGCTCTAGGTGAGTGATCACACCATTGAGATTATCTGGATCATGAACATCTTTTTTTTGCAGTTCTGTGTATTCTTGCCACCTCTTCTTAATAGCTTCTTCTGTTAGGTCCATCCCATTTCTGTCCTTTATCCAGTTCATCTTTGCATGAAATGTTCCCTTGGTATCTCTAATTTTCTTGAAGAAATCTCTAGTCTTTCCCATTCTATTGTTTTCCTCTATTTCTTTGCATTGATCTCTGAGGAAGGCTTTCTCATCTCTCTTCTTTGGAACTCTGCATTCAGATGGGAATATCTCTCTTTTCATTGCTTGTAACTGCTAAATATTACACTGCAATGTACGTCTGCCATATTTTCCCATTTCTTTTCTTAATAAGGGACATCTTTCAACTACTTACTACAAACAGAGAAATCAGAGGTTGTATGGATTTCTGTGGCCTAGATACACTCAGGATCAGAATTGCTGAGTTACAGTATAGGCTTATACTTATTATGGCTAAATAATGCCATGCTGCTCTTTGGAAGCTTTTAGCCAATCTGGAGTATGAAAAAAGTGTTGAAACCAGAGTACTCTCTTAAAAGAAGGGACAAATACAAAATAAAGTATCAAAGTGAATATGAAATTAAAGCAAGAATAGAAATAAGAACAGACTCCAATCTAGAAATAATTTACAAACATGAGGATATCATAACATCTAGGGGAAAAAAAAAACCTTTATTACTTTACCACTTACCCTACTGATAAAATACACTTTACTTAGTTTTTTTTAAAATTCATTGCCCTTCTTCATATGTCAACAATTTTAAAATATAATTTTCTCTAGATAATGGAAACATTATTTAAATCTCCTCTAGAATTGGGTTGAGTGAAACAACAGTTGAGATGCATAAATCCTATAATATGTTCAGTAATGAAAATGTAGTTATTTTCATTGCTGTAGTAATAACATAATTTTAATGTACATGTTGGTGTAGAACAGTATCTTAAGACAAAATAATGTTCTTACTAAATAAAGCAAATAAAGAAATGAAGGTGACATATAATTGAAATTGGTTGTGGTATTCATTACTTTTTAACTTCATTTTAACAAATCACAGTGTTTTTTCAGTTGAAATAGAAGGTACAGTTGTAACAACATACAGGTATACTTGTATATATTTCAAAACTTAAATAATATTAGTTATTTCAGCATGGATTTTGCCCTCAAACTTGTCCTAATTTTGATGATATAAATTGTGTGAATGTATTAGCCAAAGACAATAAGTAATAAATAAAACCGAAATACTGAAATGTGAAATTTGTAGTTTTCATGATGTTCCATTAAAAAGATACCTACCATTATTTTATGATATTTAGTTCTAGTCATTCTCAATTTATTTCATATTTCAACAGGTAACTCTGGGTAAAAGATGCCATCTCCTGTAATCGCTAATACATCCAACTACCCCACACACTAAAACAACAATTTTAAATGGGAAACATTAAATCAGCTTCCTCTTTGGCACAAAGCTTGAGCTTCTGCTCCTGTACTAGTCCTCATAAATGTATCAGCCCCTCAGAATGAATTTCTGCTCTACTTTGGAGTAGATATACATTTTATGACTTACTTAAGGAATTCCTGACCTGTTATTTTACAAATTATAAAAATCTATAATGCAATTGTGAAGATAAGCTCTGCTCAATATATCAAAGATCTGAAGAAAATGAGGGTTAGACTATTAAGATTTGGGCCACAGCCAAGAGAACTGTAACAAACTATTATTTTCATTGTACCTTAGTTTTATGGATATATGACCGTCCCTTAGAGCTGTAAGCAAAAGAATATTTAGTAAAATTCAGACAAAATTTACCTTCCAGATGGAACTGACCTAGACAAGTGATTTTTTTGAACTTATGCAAGACTAAAGTAAAGTGAAAACTTGCTAATACAATTTTTTTCTGAGTTGAATTTTATATCCAAAGTAACTTAATGGCTTTCCACTTGAAGACTGAAGTTGGGAGCAGAGAGATAATAGAGAAGTAATGAAGATGAAGCAAAGAATACAGGTGATAAAGAAAGATGTGTATAACTTAAAACCAGCTAAAACATTTGCCATGGTGTTGAAAACCTCTACTGAAATTCAAGTTGATTTCAATGACTCCTACCCTTTATATGAATCTGTTTTGTGGTGAGAGCTCCTGGCCTCAGGACCCAAACCTCTAGCGTAGTTCCATCCATCGGGCATTTTATTGACCACAGCAGATAATAGTTATACCATCTCTAAATAATAATAATATCAGCATGATACGTTTAGATAGATTTTTTAAAGCACCTTTTTAAAGCAGCAGCTTGAAGAGTTAGAATGTAATGCAAATAAATTCTAAGGGCACCCAGTTTTCCTTTTGTATGGGCAGTTAGTTCTAGTATACTTGGAAAATTCTGAGTTGGTAGGTAATTTAGCAAAATATCTAAAAATACTACATTTTATTATGGAATATTATAGCTTTTTCCTCTTCAGCGATTAAACAGTGAATTGTGACTGTGAGTGATCATAAAATGTGCTAACAGTTTTAAATCTCTTATAGATTACTTAGGGGACTCTACTCGTGTGTGTGTGTGTGTGTGTGTGTGTGTGAAAATAAATGATAATGTAGCGACTGACCAGAATAGGTTTTAAATAGCTTTTATAATATGGAAATGACAGGAATTTTGAGAGAAGAATTTAATATCCTTTTTAGAGACACATAAGATTGTGAATCATTCACTCACAGTTATGCGTGGGTTTACATTTTCTTCTCTTTGCTTTGTGGGGCCGCCTAGACACTTTCATCCAGTGTACCACCTGGTATTCAGGAGGAAGGGATAAAACTTTGCAAAATGCAGCCAGTAAACAGAGGATCAGATAGAAAAAGGGAGTAAAACAGAAATCAGGATTCTGTGCAGAGGGCTTCTCTCAGATATTTGTAGGATATTACACTTGAAAATTGATGTTAAGAATTCATCTAGTTTTGTCAATTCAAGTCCAATCTTCAGTTAAGCTGTTGTCAGTATTACTAATTTGCACACCAGTGGTCTTGTTATATTGTGTGCCTAATCACTTCAGTTCTGTCCAACTCTTTGCAACCTCATGGAGTGTAGTCTGCCAGGCTCCTCTGTCCATGGAATTCTCCAGGCAAGAATAGTGGAATGGGTTGCCATTCCCTTCTCTAGGGGATCTTCCAGAGATCAAACTTGCATCTCTTACATTTCTTGCATTGGCAGGTGAGTTCTTTACCATTAGAGCCACCTGGGAAGCACAATAGGTCCTTAGAGGAATCCTTAATTCTGTTCTTAATTCTATTTTATCTCTGAATTTTTATCTCCCCTAGGCTTCTCCATGGAGAAGGCAATGGCGACCTACTCCAGTACTCTTGCCTGGAAAATCCCATGGAGGGAAGAGGAGCCTGGTAGGCTGCAGTCCCTGGGGTCACAAAGAGTCGGCCACAACTGAGTGACTTCACTTTCACGCATTGGAGAAGGAAATGGCAACCCACTCCAGTGTTCTTGCCTGGAGAATCCCAGGGATGGGGGAGCCTGGTGGGCTGCCGTCTTTGGGGTTGCACAGAGTCAGACATGACCGAAGCGACTTAACAGCAGCAGCAGCAGCAGCAGCAGCAGCAGCAGGCTTCTCCAAATCAGCCAATAGCATCGTAATTAATGAAATTCTCAAGCCTGAAACTCATCCTGATTTCTCTATTCCATACCCTACATATCTAATCAAACAGTGCCAATTATAGTCCACCAATATATTTTAAGTCTACCTACTTATTTCCAATTTGACTGCCATCACGGTAAAACAAATCATCACCAATTCTCACCTAATAAAATTACTCTCTAACTGATCTTGGCATGTCTACCTTTACTTTCCTTAAACTAACTGTGCACAAAGCAGCCAGCAAGATTAAACAACTTGAACTAGGCCTTGCTTAAAACCTTCTGATGAGGGACTTCCCTGGTGGTCTAGTGGTTAAGAATCTGCCTGCCAATGCAGGGGACATGTGTTCAATCCTCGGTCTGGGAAGATTCGACATGCTGTGGGGCCACTGAGCCAATGTGCCACAACTACTGAGCCTGTGCTCTAGAGTCAGCCAGCCACAACTACTGAAGCTCATATCCTAGAGCCTGTGCTCCAAAACAGGAGAAGCCACAGCAATGAGAAACCCACACACCACAATGAAGAGCAGACCCTACTCACTGCAACTAAAACTGCATGTGACAGTGAAGACCCAGCACAGCCAAAAATAAACAGATATTAAAAAAAAACACACAATTTCTGAGGGCATCTTATTGCAGTTAGAAGGAAATGAAAATAACTAGACATGTCCTGTGGAGAAGGAAATGGCAATCCACTCTAGTGTTCTTACCTGGAGAATCCCAGGGATGGAGGAACCTGGTGGGCTGCCGTCTGTGGGGTCACACAGAGTTGAACAGGACGGACGTGACTTAGCAGCAGCAGACATGTCCTATCTAATCCTTCCTGAAGTGATGCTGCCAGCCTCTCTGTCCTTCATACCTCTATAGCTTTCACTCTCTATATTCATGCCCCAGTGCTCGCCTCAGTTTTTCTAGCATACAAAGTTCTTTCTCTGCTCAGGGTCTGTGCACATTTCAGTTGTTGTTTGTTTCGCTTGCTGTGCTTTTGTTCCTGCTCTTAACATATTTGTTAATTAATTTTTGCTACTTCATTAAAATTAAATGAAAAAAGGCATTTTTTCAGAGAATTATTGACATATTTAAATGACCTTGAAACTACCGACCAACTTTAAGTGATATTGCATAGGTATCTCAAGATGAGAAACAAATTTCTCTAGACTCTGGGTTAAAAAAATATTTTAAGCATCATAACCTCGAAAAACAGAGGTGAATATAATAAACAAAATGAGGTCAGTGATTCTGTGTTCCTATTAGGTATAAAGATAAAGAGAAACATAAAAAGAGAAACCATAAAAGTCATAGTTAACTTTTTGAAAAGGTTGCTGTCTAGAAAACTGCTTACCACTGATCTGTTTCCTTAGAGAGCAAGAAGAAAGGAAAGCAAACACACAGCCTTTAATAAGCCCTCATATTCATTTGCTACCTTCTTTTTCCTTACTTCTTCTCTAACAATGTGTCTCTTAAATTGGGGACAAAACATAGTTAGTTATTTAAAGCATTCATTAAATTTCTAAGGAAAAAAAAAAGAGCTATGTTAAAGTCATAATTACAAAAAGTGACCTCAGCCAGCTGTACGATGACCTCTCAGCCTGAAGACTGACTCACGCAGCTCATCCACCATGTTTTTCTTTCTGGATTGCTGTGTGAAAGGACCTCCTTCTCAGTGGGTTTTAGTCACATCTCAACTAGCTTCCATAATGTAATTCAAGTCCTACCTTTACAATAAGGCTCTTACAGACCATTCTATCCTGTATGTGGGCTTATTCTGATATGTGTTGCTCTACAAGTGTCACCACCTGATCACTTCTTTTATCTTTTCATAGAATAATTTATGAGGCTATCCTTCTTCCTGATGACATTCTAAATTCACCGAAGGAAGTGATAATGTGCTTTTTGTTTTTTTAGTTAATATATTTTCTAGTGCTACCTTGTCCTTAGCATTTATTTCATAATAAATAATATGATTCATTCTGCAAACATTAAGAGTAACTTCTGCCATGAGACTATAACATACTATATACTGCACTGGGAATACAGAGTTAACATATATTAAGTATTTAATATATGTCAAGGATTGTTCTTTGTGCTTTACATTCGAAAACTTGTATTTAATTGTCACTGTCAAGTTATGACACACACACTATTGTTATCCCCTCCCTCAATTTACAGATTAAGAAACTGAGATATAGTCACATTGTTCAAGGTCATAGGGTTAATAAATAACTTGTTCAAGGTCATAGGGTTAATAAACATTAAGGTCAAGATTAGAATGCATGGAGTCTCATTATATAATCACATATACCATATGTGATTAACTCCTTAGCGCATTGTACCTAAACGCTTGTGAAGAACACAAAAATTTAATGAGCAATCACAAGGCAACATAAATACTGTAACAGGGTATAGACAAGGTATAGAGGAACATGAAGGAAAATATTTAATGTAGACCTGTGGATACAAGGTCTATATATTCTGTGTATATAAGTTAGATATAAATTATGTGTATATAGAGAGAGGAAAAGAAGCTGTATATATACATAAACATACTCACTACATTAGTTCTTAGGTGGTCTTGGTTTTTGGTCTTCAATTTGTTTCTATCTTTTGCATAATAGCAGTTTTGCATTTAGTTCAGTTCAGTTGAGTTGTTTAGTCATGTCTGACTCTTTGTGACCCCATGAACTGCAGCACGCCAGGCCTCCCTGTGCATCACCAACTCCCGGAGTTCACTCAAACTCACGTCCATCGAGTCAGTGATGCCATCCAGCCATCATGTCCTCTGCTGTCCCCTTCTCCTCCTGCCCCCAATCCCTCTCAGCATCAGAGTCTTTTCCAATGAGTCAACTCTTTGCACGAGGTGGCCAAAGTACTGGAGTTTCCACTTTAGCATCATTCTGTCCAAAGGATACCCAGGACCGATCTCCTTTAGAATAGACTGGTTGGATCTCCTTGCAGTCCAAGGGACTCTCAAGAGTCTTCTCCAACACCACAGTTCAAAAGCGTCAATTCTTCGGCCCTCAAATTTCTTCACAGTCCAACTCTTACATCCATACATGACCACAGGAAAAACCATAGCCTTGACTAGATGGACCTTTGTTGGCAAAGTAATGTCTCTGCTTTTGAATGTGCTATCTAGGTTGGTCATAACTTTCTTCCAAGGAGCAAGCATCTTTTAATTTCATGGCTGCAATCATCATCTGCAGTGATTTTGAATTCCAGTTGAGCTATTTCAAATCCTGAAAGATGATGCTATGAAAGTGCTGCACTCAATATGCCAGCAAATTTGGAAAACTCAGCAGTGGCCACAGGACTGGAAAAGGTCAGTTTTCATTCCAATCCCAAAGAAAGGCAATGCCAAAGAATGCTCAAACTACGACACGATTGTACTCATCTCACACACTAGCAAAGTAATGCTTAAAGTTCTCCAAGCCAGGCTTCAGCAATACATGAACTGTGAACTTCCAGATGTTCAAGCTTGTTTTAGAAAAGGCAGAGGAACCAGAGATCAAATTGCCAACATCTGCTGGATCATCGAAAAAGCAAGAGAGTTCCAGAAAAACATCTATTTCTGCTTTATTGACTATGACAAAGCCTTTGACTGTGTGGATCACAATAAATCGTGGAAAATTCTGAAAGAGATGGGAATACCAGACCACCTGACCTGCCTCTTGAGAAATCTGTATGCAGGTCAGGAAGCAACAGTTAGAACTGGACATGGACCAACAGACTGGTTCCAAATAGGAAAAGGAGTATGTCAAGGCTGTATATTGTCACCCTGCTTATTTAACTTCTATGCAGAGTACATCATGAGAAACGCTGAGCTGGAAGAAGCACAAGCTGGAATCAAGATTGCCAGGAGAAATATCCATAACCTCAGATATGCAGATGACAGCACCCTTGTGGCAGAAAGTGAAGAGGAACTAAAGAACCTCTTGAGGAAAGTGAAAGAGGAGAGTGAAAATGTTGGCTTAAAGCTCAACATTCAGAAAATGAAGATCATGGCATCTGGTCCCATCACTTCATGGGAAATAGATGGGGAAACAGTGGAAACAGTGTCAGTTTTGCATTAAATCCATTTAAAACTGGATTTACGAAAAAAAAAAAAAAAAAGACTTCCCTGTCACCAGCAAAATCTTGTTATCTACATTTTCCAACTGAATTCCTGGGGAATATAATAGGTTTAGATAAGTTTACAGTATAAAATATACTTCTAAGTAAAGCTTCTAAAATTATATAAATTAGTTTCTTCTAAAATGAAGAGTCCCCTGGACAATAAGAAGATCAAACCAGTGAATCTTAAAGGGGATCTATCTTGAATATTCATTGGAATGACTGTTGCTGAAGCTCCAATACTTTGGCCACCTGATGCGAAGAGCCAGCTCATTGGAAAAGACTCTGTTGCTGGGAAAGATTGAGGACAAGAGGAGAATAGATGGACTGAGGATGAGATGGTCGGATGGCATCACTGACTTAAAGGACGTGAGTTTGAACAAACTCTGGGGGATAGTGAAGAACAGGGAAGCCTGGTGTGCTGCAGTCCATGGTGTCATAAAGCGTAGAACATGACTTAGTGACTGAAGATCACTAAAGTGGAGAAAACCATCTGATTACAAAGTCATATACAAATATATTGCCCTCACTCAACTGTTTGTCTTCTGAATTAATAACCCCAGAATATTTACTAGGAAAAATATCCAGAACTTTTGCAAATCCTATTAATTTTTTAGCAATGGAATTTCAAAATCTTTATAAATGTCTTGCCAAAGTAGAACTCTGGATATGTAACGCTGTGCTTATTTTTTCGAGTTTGGAAATCCCTACGGTGTTCCCTTGTGGCTCAGATGGTAAAGAATCTGCCTGTAATGCCACAGACCCGGCTTCAATCCCTGGGTTGGGAAGATCCCCTGGAGAAGGGAATGGCAACCCACTCCAGTATTCTTGCCTGGAGAATTTCATGGACAGAGGAGCCTGGTGGGCCTCAGTCCCTGGGGCTGTAAAGAGTTGGGCATGACTGAGTAACTAAACTGGTTCTAACAGTGCTCCAAAGAGTTTGGCATATTTGTTATCTGTGAGAAGACCCAAAATCTTACTCAACTTCTCTCAGCATTCTTTGAACCCAAGGAATAAATTACTTCAAGGGGCAATTTTCATTGTCCATTCACTGCTTGTGTATTAAGTGCTGACATATAAAAGTAATTCTGCCATTAGGGGAGCCAGATATTTGTGCAGAAAGAGATGCCTTGATTGTTTTAGGCATCTCTTGATTGTTTTAATCTTTTTCAGATCAAGTATCAGTACAGCCTAAGTCTGAATCTCAGTGTCTTTCCAAACATACCAGGGAGGAAAGCCTGATATACAGAGAAAATGTGATGTGGAGGATGAGCCATCGATGCACTGATAAAATAATGCTCTGAGCAAGACTGCTACACTGCACAATTCCAAGAGGCACAAGTCACATTATCGCCTATATATATAATGCTCCCTGGAGTTAAGCAGTTTATAGCCTGCTTAACCACACCTGGCAGCCCTGACCAAGGCTTCACTTAATGCTCCAAATAATATTTCCAATGAGTTCATTTTAGAGACTTGAAAACATCAAACAAGGTTACTCTGCAGCTTCAGAAGCAGCTGATTTTCAAGATACTGCAGAGAAAGCATATCATTATAAAATTCAACATTTACATTGCACACCATCAATGATTAGTTTAAGAGGCTTTTTTCTTTCTTTTCTTTTTTTTTAAGTAACCATCACTGCTAGGGGACATGGTGCCAAACTTCTGTGAATGATTTCATCTTGCTCTCCAATAAAGCTTTTAATTATGGTTACTTTTTAAAGTGCATTATATTAATTAGCCATTTGCTCAGCAGTCTCCTTCCCAGGGTTCCTTCTTGCAGTTCCCTTGACCCTGTGGCAGGACTTGGCAGTCACTACAGCAAGAGTTCAGATGTCTGAAAACAGAATTCAATGATCTTTTGCCAACATGAAGGAGATAGATATGAGCATAAGAAAAAAATGCATTGCTCTGCAAAACACTGCTTCATTTCTCAAACATAGAGGGAAGGCAGAGAAGACTAAATTGCGTTGGGCTGCTTCTCAGGCTTAAAATAGAGGTTTACAAAGCAGTTTCTTATTTTTTTTTTTTTTTTTGGTTCAATTCATCATTAGTTTAATATTATTTGGATAGGAAACTGATTTAACTCAATTACCCTTAACTGAATTCAGGGCATTTTAGTCACGCAAACAAGAAAGGCAGAGTAGAGTAGACTGAGGGTTACTGGGGTTGAGGCAGAGAAGAAATGTTCCACCCACTCGGCTGCCCATTAGTGCCCTTATTTTTCTCATCCATAATTACATTCTATCTGCAATTTTATTTTCTTCACAGAGTCACATAATCTGACTTTGAGCATTATCTTTTTAAACCCATAACATCCTGGAAAGCCTCATAGTTTCACCAGCCTTACTGAAAATTCTGGATGTTTCTTCCCCAACTGTTTCCTCTTAATTATGATTTAAAAGCCCAATTTAGGAGCTTAAAATTTTTGTTTTTTCAGTAGCATCCTCCTTATATTGCACAAGTATGAGTTTGTTACAGGAAAATTTGGCTACAAGAGAGAAACGGGCGCATACACACACACACACACACACACACATACAACATGGAGGGATTAAGAACCTGGGAGGCAAGACCACTTCAGGGGCCAAATTTAATATCAGTTAGCATTACTCGGTAAAGCAAAGTTCATCATCTGCCTTGTTCAGTTCCTGGCAGCCATCCCCAGTACCATCAAGTTCTCTCTTTTGCGTCTTTCCATCCTACTTTCCCTACACCCGGAGGGCAACATTTATAATCAAGGCATAAGACAGCTAATCTTCTCCAAGATATAAGAGCCGAATCTCCTGGTTTCATATTGTGGAGTTATCCTAGGTAATTTATTTATTTACAACATTGGCTAATAAAGCCTTAAATGTGTGAAGCACTTATCCAGATATCACCATAGAAATCTGTGGGGATGGGCATAACTCAGAAGGGGCATCCCGGTAGAATCTCAGACATATTTTTTTAATATATGGGCTATTAAATAAGGTGAGAGGAAAAATATAGGCCAAGCACTTTTTCTTTTGCCAAACCATTCTGATTTGTGCCATTGCCAAATTGATGATGGCTTTTCTGGAAAAAAAAAAAAAAAAAGCTTGCTCATTTTGAGATAGTCTCAAAATTTTAAGCATAGATTTCAGAAATGAACTGCATAAATGACCCTGCACAGAGATAGAAGCAAAAAGGCAAACGGACTATGGTTCCATGGAAGGCTACTCCAAGCTAGTTCTTGTGCTCAGATGTTTCCAGGAAGGGGATACTTTGACAGAGCCTGCTGGGTGGCCTTTCCTTGGTGTTAGCACTCAGAGCTGTTGAACATGGACTAACACTCTCCATTGTGCAATATAATGTCGTTTTGCTCTAACTTGTTTGGATCACAGACAGGCTAGACAATTTCTACACTAGGAATGAGTATAGGTAATAAGAGGAAAATGCCTTGTACATGAAAAGTGGCACACATTTACAAACAGCTTATTACAAATGGTCGTTTGCCCTAATCCTCTAACAAATGTTTTAAGGGAGAATTATTTATTCCATTTTTAAAATGAGGAGACTTTGGCTTGAAGAGGTGAAAAGGTTGGCTCAGAACCTTATAAAAACTCAGTGGCAAGGTAGAAGCTCAAATGCAAGGATTTTATTTCTAAGTCCAGTGTTGGTTTAACCCACTGCAAATTTCTATACTTTCACGAAACCTTAAAATAATCCTATATAAGTGCTTCGTAAAAACATTCTAATGACCTCAAAGAAAAGAGATAATAGATTATATACTAAAATTAGGTTATGATTTTCATGCTTTTCTGGGGAGCTCTTTTATTGTTTGATAGGATCATAGAGAAACTAGAAGAGTCATAAAACAGAGGACAATTCCCTGGAATCAAAGAATACAATTAGGCTAATATGTTTTTACTGCACCAAAATATATCTTATGAACAAATAGCTGCTGAGCAGAAGCTGTATCTGTGGTAGTAATATACACAGGCACACTCAAATTGGGACGCACATAACCAAGTCTTGTAGTCACTGGAGTATGTAGGGCACTGAAAGTGAGCTCATTGACATATGTCGTTTGGTTTTCTCCCAGATTTCTCTATTTCCTTAGCTTCTTAATATTTTTTACTCTATAGGTAATTTTTAAATTAACTACAGTTTTGAGACGTCTATTAATTACTATTTTGCCTTAAAATAATTTAAAAAAGATGTTATTGGATATCTTGTGTTTGTAAATGGTCATAAAATATTCTCTTTCCTTGCACAATTTTTCCACTTTGCATAAAAAGATATTTATTTCAATTAATTGATTTTACTCTACTCACATTTCAAATTCCAATGCTTCAATTCTAGGCAACTATCACTTTGATCAATGACACTTAGATATTTATCTTTAGTGCTCACATCCTCTTTGTCCATTTCTTTCTTGTACTTCCTAGTCATTAAGTTCTCTCTGAAACATTTCTCAAGACTGTTCATATTAGCCTGCTTTCCTAAAACCCCTCAACGCTTCTTACTTGAACAGCAAAAATCACTTAGAGCTCCTGTTTCCACCTCTATTTCTTCCATTATAAAGATAGGACCTATCTTTTGTCAAAAATTAATAAACAGAAACCTGAGTTAAATAGAGTTGAGGACCAGAGAGGGAGCTCTCATGCCCTACCACTTTGTGGAGCCCAACAGGGAAATGAAAGACTTCTTGCCCGGCCAGAACTTAGCCAATGAAACTATCACAACTAAGCCAATGAAAAGTCTTGGACTCTTTGTTTAATATAGTTTCCTCAACTTTCTTTTCCACTCTGTAAATTAGTTTTCATTTTTGCTAGGGGACTGCACATTCCTTGATATGGATATAGACCTCAAACTGCAACTCTTTTCTGATCTTGAATAAACCACTTTTGCTGGAGAAATAATTGGTGGTCTATTTGATTTATGTGCACACTTTCTAAAATATAAATATAACTATGATAATCTTTTATTGAAATGTCTATTATCTTAATAAAGAATTTAAAATGTAAACATATTTATAATATTAAATAAAATATTAAAAATGCTGTCTGCAGTGTTAAACTAACTAGGTAAATATTATGCAAGCAAGTAGGCAACAACACACAAATTCCTCAGGAGTTGTGTATTAATGTGGACACAAAATATATTTCATTGATATCTTTATTTTTGTGTAACTTTAAAATTGTGTGCGTGTATGTTAGCTGCTCAGTCACATCTGACTCTTTGCAACTCCATGGACTGTAGCCTACCACACTGCTCTGACCATGGAATTCTCATTCCTTTCTCCAGGGGATCTTCTTGACTCAGAGATTGAACCCATGTTTCCTGCATTGCATCTGAGCCACCAGGAAAGCCCACTTTAAAATTATCAATATAAAAATATATATTCAATAATTGTGCTGCCTAGCATATTTAGTCCAATTATATTGACATAGTACAGAAAATTCTTTCAAAACTGAATTCAATTTAATTTTCCCCAGAAAAAAACTTAAAAAAAAATAATTGTATCCAGGCATACAATGCTATTCAACCTTTTAAAAATGCACTTTAATTCCTTTTCCATAGTCCCTTCCTATGTGCCTACTTGGTACATAAATCCCATTTTTCAATGCTTGTCTTTTATTTCTGTCCTAGACCCTACCCAAATTTTCCAGGCAATAGGTTCTTTATCATTTATGTTTCTAATGCTCTGTTCAACCACAAAAGAAAGAAAGAAACACCGCTTTTTGCCAAGACACAGATGGGCCTTGAGGGCATTATGTTAAGTAAGTCAGCTAGAGAAAGAAAAATACTATATGATTCTGTTGATATGTGGAATCTTAAAAAAAAAAACAACGAACAAACTTGTAGATACAGACACAGAACAAATTGGTGTTGCAAGAGGCAGGGATGAGGGTAGGGGAAATGGATGAAGAGGGTGAAAACACAGACTTCCAGTTATAAGACAAAGCAGTCCTGGAGATATAATGTACAGCAAGGTGACTAGAGATAACAATAGTATTAAAAGACGCTTACTCTTTGGAAGGAAAATTATGACCAACCTAGACAGCATATTGAAAAGCAGAGATATTACTTTGCCAACAAAGGTCCGTCTAGTCAAGGCTATGGTTTTTTTCAGTGGTCATGTATGGATGTGAGAGTTGGACTATGAAGAAGGCTGAGCGCCGAAGAACTGATGCTTTTGAACTGTGGTGTTGGAGAAGACTCTTGCGAGTCCCTTGGACTGCAAAGAGATCCAACCAGTCTATCTAAAGGAGATCAGCCCTGGGTGCTCTTTGGAAGGAATGATGCTAAAGCTGAAACTCCAGTACTTTGGCCACCTTATGCGAAGAGTTGACTCATTGGAAAAGACTCTGATGCTGGGAGGGATTGGGGGCAGGAGGAGAAGGGGACGACAGAGGGTGAGATGACTGGATGGCATCACCGACTCAATGCACATGAGTTTGAGTAAACTCTGGGAGTTGGTGATGGACAGGGAGGCCTGGCGTGTTGCGATTCATGGGGTTGCAAGGAGTAGGACACGACTGAGCGACTGAACTGAACTGAACTGTATATTTGAAAGTAAAAAAAAAAATCATGGTGAGCACTAAACTCCAGTTAAATATACAACTAGATTTAAACCATTATAGGACTTAGTTTAACATTTATATAACAATGTAAATGTTATAAAACTTAAACAAGTACAACTAATGTAACAAACAAAAATTAGGATGGGACAAGAAGGTAGAGCATGCACGTGCATCTTTCAAAAACAATCTATATGGTCTCAAGAGAAACATGTATGGTAAACCTGTAACTCTAACCTTGTTATGTTTTTCATTATCTCAGTTCTTAACTGTAAACAGATCTTTCAAAATATATACTTATACTAAAAAAAAAGTTCCCATACAAGAAGAAAAATTAACTATGTGAGGTGATTGATGCCAGTGAATTTACTGTGATAAACATTTTGCAATATATACATGTATCAAAGTATGTTGTGCATATTGGCTTAATATAATGTTAAATGTCATTACCTCAGTTAAGACAGGGGAAAAAAAAGTCTTTGACATACTAAGTCCATCACTGGATCTCCTTGAAATTAAAGATCATAACTTTTCATTTCTGAATATCTCTTTTAATCAATAAACTCCTCTAGAATACTTCTTTTCCTTCTGAGTGACCTGTTATCCCTCTTAACCCAAGTCTCAGTTTATAGCTGGAGAAGGAAATGGCAGCCCACTCCAGTATTCTTGCCTGGAGAATCCTGTGGACAGAGGAGCCTGGTGGGCTGCTGTCCATAGGGTCGCACAGAGTCGGACACAACTGAAGTGACTTAGCATGCATGCATGCATGCCTTGGAGAAGTAAATGGCAACCCACTCCAGTGTTTTTGCCTGGAGAATCCCAGGGACAGGGGGGGCCTGGTGGGCTGCTGTCTATGGGGTTGCACAAAGTCGGGCACGATTGAAATAATGTAGCAGCGGCAGCAGCAGTTTACAGCGTTACATCTAGATTGGAGTTGAAGCTGGAGATTTCCCTGAAATTATATATTTCATCAGAGTTATAATGCTTATAAGTAGAAACAGAAGCAAAATCATTGAAAAATGTAACAGAACCCAAGTAAAGTTTTGACTTGTAGTCCATTCTAATGTGTAGAAGAGCTAAACTTGGAGAAACTTTTCATTTCTTATTATGTGAAATAGTTACTAGGTCTCATATAGATATCACAGAACTACAATGAAGACACATGAAAGCCAAGAATCCAATGAATAGTCCCTAGTCATGTCCAGCTATAATAAAAACTATGGTTTTCCCTCCTGAAGGACTATTCTGGGTCTTTTGCAGATTTAAAAAGTGCTCAGTATAGTGTGTGCCTCTTCATTTGTGCTCCATAAATATTATGTGTCATTAAACTTATTATTGGGTGTCTGTAGTATGTCATCAAATGCTTTATCTGAACATATGATAATAATTCTTGAATCATTGTTCTGAGTTACTCAGTTTCAAACACAGATAACCTCAGTCAAATCTTTATATGAGCCATCATCCTATAACAGAAAGTCACCCTACATATTTTGCCTTAAAGTTGATAGAAAATGGAGAAGGAAATGGCAACCTCCTCCAGTATTCTCGCCTGGAGGATTCCATGGACAGAGGAGCCAGGTGGGCTACAGTCCATGGGTTTGCAAAGAATCGGAAATGACTTAGCGACTAAACAACACCCTATCCATTTTGCCTTAAAGTTACTAGAAAAAGTCACCTTCTTGAAAGATAATTCTTGAGCTCAACTTTATTCAGTGTTTCCATCTGGATCTATACTATTTTATTTGCCTCCTTAAGACTTATATGCTATGATAAGCAAACCATGAGGTAAACTTAAATTTAATAATTATGCTCTATTTTCTTTAAAAAGCAAAACATAACTTGTTTACTGAAAAAGTTCAATAAAATTTTAAAACAAAAAAAAAACTCAGAACACATTAAGGAACATAATGAAGCACATTTTCACAATATGAGAGAACTAGGTTTGTTTGGAAATCAGTTACAAATGCATTATTAAAAAACAGCTTAATAATTAACTCAAAGCTCTAATCAGTAGTAAGTCCTTAACTAGCATGGATTTTTATGTTTATGAAAAAATAATGAAATAAGAAATCATCTGGTTAGACTGGAGTCTGCCTAGTTTTCCAAAAAAATATGGTTTGGGATCTTAAATTTTTGGATTCTAAGTAAGAAAATTAGTTTTTAGACCCTTCATTGGGGTTGTAGAAAGTTCTTACACATTTTCCTTATGAAACTCATGAAGAAATCAAATGAAAATAAATTATCCAAACTAATGCATATGAAACTGGATGCAAAGTTTACGTTAATTGACAGTTTCAGGAAGTATTTACTAAAAGCCTTGCTTTTAACTTGGTCACAACTACAGTAATTTTGATTATTTTCACTGTTAGGGTACTAACTCAATGTGTATTTGAAATATTGGCTAATTTCCTTCAATGTTAGTTATATATTGTCCTTTGCCTCTCATTATGTATACAAAAAAAGAACACATGTGAATATGAATGCATAGCATGAAAATGAAGATGGCACAAGGGAAGTAAACTAGGAACTTGGAGCACTAATTGTCATAATAACAGACTTAGTTTAGGTACACTGAGGCCTTTTTTTTTTCTTTCCTTTTTTTAGCAGCATTTGCCTTGTTTAACAACAGGAAAAATTTTACATTATCTCAAAAATATTAGTCTTTGAGTTTTCTCAGCCAGAAAACCCTGCAATCATAAGCCATATTCCTTGGAGGCTCCAAGGTCAAATCACAAAAACTCAATTGAATGATGTGTGTTAGTTGCTTAGTCGTGTCTGACTCTTTGCAACCCCGTGGACTGTAGCCCACCAGGCTCCTCTGTCCATGGAATTCTCCAAGAAAGAATACTGGAGTGGCTTGCCATTTCTTTCTCCAAGGGATCTTCCTGACCCAGGGATCAAACCTGGGTCTCCTGCATTGCAGACAGATTTTTCACCGCCTAAGCCACCAGGGAATTGAATGATAGCCTTTCTTTTTGTATGCTAGGTGATTCTGTCTTAGGCAGAACTCTACAGCACTATCTTTGTGCCTCCATCTATAAGGGAAAGCAAATGCACTCTTTCTCCTGGCTGAAGTACACAGAATCAAGAAAACACATTTTGATCTCAATAAACTTAGGTAGTAGTATGATTTCAAAGCACTTTTTTTCACATATAATCTCTCAGTAAGTGATAATGAGAATTGCAATGATTTGGCCATAACTTGGGCTGAAGTGAAGTGTTAGTTGCTCAGTTGTGTGTGACTCTTTGTAATCCCATGGACTTGTAGACCCCCAGGATCCTCAGTCCACAGAATTCTCCAGGCAAGAATACTGGAGTGGGTAGCCATTCCCTTTTCCAGAGGATCTTCCTGACCCAGGGGTTGAATCTGGGTCTCCTGCATTACAGGTAGGTTCTTTACCATCTGAGCCACCAAGGAAGGCATAAGCAAAATAAGTGATAAGTTATTGCTGTTCTGATACACACACCTTTATAGTCACACTCTTTTCATCTCTGCAGTCTCCCCTTATGTCTCCTTTCCAAGCACTGTGTTAACACCACTTAGTTTCACATACAGTTGGCACTGAACCCTTTCTTTCTTCCTTCCAATGTATTATGTTACTTCAGCAGCAGCATCACTATCAGATGTCAAGTACCTACTACATACAGGGGTTTCCAAATGACAGAATAAAATGGGTTTGAGGGGAAATCCACTTTTCTCCCATAAGTTCAGAAGTATGATATCAGCTCCTCATGCATGTGTGTGTGTGTGTGTGTGTTAGTCACTCAGTTGTGACCGACTTTTTGTGACCTCATGGACTGTGGCCCACCAGGCTCCTCTGCCCATGGGGCTCTCCAGTCAAAAAATACTGGAGTGGGTAGCCATTCCCTTCAATAGGGGATCTTCCCAACCCAGGGATTGAACCTGGGTCTTCTGCATTGAAGGCAAATTCTTTACCATCTGAGCCACCAGAGAAGTCCTAGCAACTCCTTATAGAAGTGTTTAATCATTATGAGTCACAGGAAACTCTCTTAAAAATCAGCCCATTAAAAAAGAAAATAATATGGTATACCTCCCTTTTCTATGGCCAAATATTAATGACAGCATGTCTTCCTCTTCCTCACTACAAGCAGATTGATAGACCTATTCCTTTTTGAGAGGCACGTGCAATACACTTTTCAACTAACAAGTTCTATGTACCCATATTTTCTAGTGCACTTTTTCTCTTTCCTACTTGTTCTTATAAGATGGAGGAACATTTCTCATTTTAACTATGATGCTCTTCACAGTTTATAAGAGCTATCTGACATGTTTTAAAAGTCAGAAATAAAGTGTACACTGTGTTATTTTAACAAGATTCATTCCTTTAGGCAGAGCAACAACAGGACTTCAGGGCAGTTTATTCCAATTTCTTTACCAGATATCTCCCACACTAATAAACATTCAGCTTTTCACAAGCAAAGGCTGTTCTTCAGATGTACAGTCACAGGCACTCTGAAGAGATTCTTCTCCAATAGTTAATCAAAGAATACTCTATGTGATATCAAGACATTTTCATTTGATCCATTGACTACCTGATATTTTCAAACGTTCTTTTTTTTTTAAACCTAATTATCATTATCACCAGAGAGTTTGGTTCTTTCTTCCCTTTCTAAACTATCACTACATTCTACCTTGTTTTCTTTTCAAGGAGTTTCCCAAGCAGCTACATCTTCCTAAATGCACTTATTCCAGCAAACTGAGAGGAAGGGGAACTAAAAAAACCTGCATGAGGACACAAAGTGTCTTGGGAGGATGATAGAAATACCACTTGAAAGAAAGCCAAACACTTGATCTGTGAGTGCACTTTAAAAGTGTCAAGGTCATAAAAAACAAGGACAGGCTGAGGAACTGTTACAGACTAGAAGAGGCTAAGGAGAAATCACAACAACATAATCCTGGAGCAAAAAAGGGCCCACAGTGGCAAAAATGGAGAAAGTCACATCAGGTCAATACGTTAACAGTTATTGTAGCAATGTTACTTTTCTGTTCTTACCACTGTGCTGTGGTTGCACGAAGATGTTAACATCAGGGCAAGTCAGTGAGGTGAGGACCATAGGAAATTATTCAGACTTTATTTTTGCAGCTTTTCTGTATTTTTTTATCAGTTCAATTTTTAAAATAAATGAATCAATTAAAAAAAAAAACTGAAAGCCTATGCACACACCAAAGAAATTTTGGTTGAAGCTTAACTTACAGAGAAACTGGAGAATCTAGAGAGAGAAATGAGTAGACATATATGTGGAAAATCAAACTTTACTTTGTAGCAGAGCAATCTAAATGAATCAGCTAACAAGTTCTGGCAAAACAGCAGAGTAAAGGGCCAGGCCTAGAAGGCAGAGAGCAGGAATCACGATTCTTCACGATATTCTTCAACATTCCCAGCAACAGAGGAAAGAAAACAAGCTTGAGTAAGCAGCAAGCCATCTGCTGCCATTCTGTGAGTGCCTCTTCTCCCTCTGCCAGCATTTAGTTTATGCTTCTTAAAAGGAAAAATGTGCAGTTGGTTACTGCGACAGAGTGTTTTTTATTAAGAGTGCTTGATGGACCTACCAATATTAGTGTTTATGGAGATAAAAAGTATTCCTCTTTCAGAATCTCAGATATAAAAACAAGATGAAAAAAATAATCTACTAATTCACACAAATTGTTCTGCACAGTGATGACCTAGATTGCAGAGAAAGATTTTGAATATCCTCTATTAGAAATGATAAAATGAGTATCTAAGAAAAGTTTTAGTTCTTAATAGTATATTGAGTTTACTTAGCATAGCAGATTTTCTAAGTGTTTCAAAATACATTATACCATCATGACATCCTTATAAAATATCAATATATCCAATTTTTCATATGAAAAAAGTAAAATTTCACAAGGTATATTAATTGCACAATCTACATATGGCAGCAACTGACATTTGGCTTGAGTGCAGAGGAGCTCCACAGGCATGGTAAACAGATAGCCTCTGACTCTGGGAGGGAGGAAGCTGATAAGCAGCTCTGAGTTGGCTGTCATGCAGGACTGCAGGCCTGATGTGATCATATCTGCCAGTATTTCAGGAGGAAATCGAAGTTTCATCAAATAAAATTTTGTCAGCCAAAAACCGAGTATCTTGTTTCTACTCCAACTCAGGTGGTAATGGAATTTTGGAAATATATTTCTAGATATAATACTACGTTAATTTTCTCATCAACTCTCACTTGAAAACTAAAAGGTAGAATAAATTTGTGGCATTTTACTACATCTATTGTGAAGTATAAACATTTTACATCATAGAACTATTATGCAATATTTCTTAATATTTAAGGATTTAAAATTTAATTTTTTAAAAGAAAAGAGTACTGTGCCTGCCAAATTTTGTGCATTTACCAAAACATCTGAATTGTACTTTTTGTAAAAATTCTTGAGAATTTTTAAAGAGGAAGAGAAAAAAAGAAACTCTTGAATAATTTATTCTCCACTATGTTATTGATTTGTTATCAGAATCAAGTAAGAAGATGCATGTGGAAGGGATGATATTTTATAAAATGCTGTACAAAGATAAGGAATGATTATATCTGTGTTTTATTTTACTTTATGAAAAAATGTTTGTCCTGGAACTCTTATCCTGGCACTCACAAACTATCATAGTATACTATCACAGTTGAGTAAAAGAGTGTATGCAGGACTGAGTTCACTTCTATGGAATTTTACCTTCTTGCTTACAATGTTCTATGTAGGAAATGAGTATAATGAAATAGATAAAATTTAGCTTTCAAGTCAGAACTGATAAAGAACTTAATGCATGTTGCATGTATGAACACGTATTTCAGAAATAACCTTGTCAAATATCAGAATAGAAAAAAAAATAAGTTTTTTTTTCACCAACTAGTTAATTTGCTATGAAATAAAACTAATAACTATATAATTCTTCAGTTCAGTTCAGTTCAGTTGCTTAGTTGTGTCCGACTCTTTGCCACCCCATGAATTGCAGCATGCCAGACCTCCCTGTTCATCACCAACTTCCTGAGTTCACTCAGACTCACGTCCATCGAGTCGGTGATGCCATCCAGCCATCTCATCCTCTGCTGTCCCCTTCTCCTCCTGCCCCCAATCCCTCCCAGCATCAGGGTCTTTTCCAATGAGTCAATTCTTCGCATGAGGTGGCCAAAGTACTGGAGTTTCAGCTTTAGCATCAGTCCTTCCAGTGAACACCCAGAACTGATCTCCTTTATAATGGACTGGTTGGATCTCCTTGCAGTCCACAGGACTCTCAAGAGTCTTCTCCAACACCACAGTTTAAAAGCATCAATTCTTCGGCGCTCAGCTTTCTTCACAGTCCAACTCTCACATCCATACATGACTTATCACTTCCCAAATACATGGGAATACCAGAAAACTAATGAAGAAAACTAAGCAAATATGTATGTGTCATTGCACTTCTTTACACAGCAAGGGTAAGAAATAGGGACTTATTTTGTAGACATAAACTTGAATAAATAGCTCTGGGCCAAGCCATAGTCCCTCACAGCTCACAGGATGTCTCATGATGAACTTCTGCTTTTACCTCTTAAGAAAAGAGAATCTGAAGCAGGTTTTAATCCCCAGTTTTTACAGAGCTTTCCACTCAGACTTTAAAGCCAGACTGACTAGATTCTGAGTTCTGTCATTTACTGTTAGAATGTGCAAGTTATTTAATTTTCTTATTGTCAGGTTCTTGATACATAAATGTATGGTGTTAAAAAGCACTTACGTTTTAGATAAGGAACATCTAAAACTGACTCCAATTTATTAACAAAGAGTAATTTTTAGATTTTGTGCTCTCAAGGAACATAGCTATTTTTCAAACAGGAAAAGAGATTCTACTCTGCATTGTCTGATGTTGTATGTTATTTTGACATACGAGAAGTATTCATTGTGTGGGTATTGATAGTATTCAAGAGAGATTTATTATTCTCTTGACTTCAGTTTTAGAAAGAGCTAATTTCATATATATGTATAAATTATATGCTAAGAAATAAACATCAATAAATTATATATGTAACTTTCAATGTCCCAGTGTGTTTTCTTTCCCACAATGTAATTGCTATTATTTCAAAAATATTCTCTGTTACACAAATTGGAGTGTATTTTAGATTCTAATAGAAATATCTGTTAGCAGTTACTTAGAAATCTGTGTGACAGGCACTGGGCTAAAGATACACACAACACTGTGTCGGTAAGGAATAAAAGTAGAAATTTTGGAGTAGATATCCAGAGTTCAAATTTCAGCTCAGCTAATTTCTAATTTCTAGCTAAGTGAATAAGGGGAAATTATGTAACCTCTCTGTGTCTCAGTTTGCACAACTGCAATATGGATCCCATACAGAGCTCAGAGAAGGCAATGGCACCCCACTCCAGTACTCTTGCCTGGAAAATCCCATGGATAGAGGAGCCTGGTGGGCTGCAGTCCATGGGGTCGCTAAGAGTCGGACATGACTGAGCGACTTCACTTTCACTTTTCACTTTCATGCATTGGAGAAGGAAATGGCAACCCACTCCAGTGTTCTTGCCTGGAGAATCCCAGGGACGGGGGAGCCTGGTGGGCTACTGTCTATGGGGTCGCACAGAGTCGGACACTACTGAAGCGACTCAGCAGCAGCAGCAGCAAAAGGATTAACTAGTTAGAGCTTTCAGGTCAGTGCCTGGCATATAGAAAACACAGAATTAGTGATTATTAGTATTAAATATTTTGTCACTTCTGTTTTATTTTTTTTCAGAATCACTATAGTAGGCCTAAATAGCAAAACTGGCTATGAGAAGACCTGAATATCAAATTCTAATCTTTGTTGTGACCTTGGTTGAGTCATATGAAGTCACTGAGCTTTAACTCACTTATCTGTAAAACATGCTAACAAGATTTGACTAATGACCTACTATTATGGTCAAGTAGAATAATGTAAAAGGTATAAAACCATAATGAAAATACAAGCATCTTCTTACCTAAACACAGAAAAAAATGAATATTTATTATATCTTGCCTTTTCTTTCATAACATTTCCCTCAGTCCATTCTGCTGCTGCTGCTAAGTCGCTTCAGTCATGTCTGACTCTGTGTGACCCCATAGACAGCAGCCCAACAGGCTCCACCATCCCTGGGATTCTCCAGGCAAGAACACTGGAGTGGGTTGCCATTTCCTTCTCCAATGCATGAAAGTGAAAAGTTAAAGTGAAGTTGCTCAGTCGTGTCTGACCCTCAGCAACCCCATGGACTGCAGCCTTCCAGGCTCCTCCGTCTGTGGGATTTTCCAGGCAAGAGTACTGGAGTGGAGTGCCATTGCCTTCTCCGCAGTCCATTCTAACCCCACCCAATAGAGGGTTTCAAAACTATAATCCCAAATGGCAATGGTTTCTATATGTGTTTGAAGATACAATGTACCAAACAAGAAATATTTAAAGTAGCTCCTTTCTTAAAGAACAAACTATAATCTGGAACAAGTTCTTCTACGTGCAAAAATGCAAAAATCAAATTAGAAAATATGCATTTTCTAATTCACAAGAGGAAAACAATGACAGCATTTTCTCAAGATTGAGACTTTCTTTTGCTTATTTTTTTCCTTGTCTTTCCTACCTGCCTATTCTTTATCTGCTAGGGAACCTCAAAGTGACAAAATGAATTGTTGAGTATCAAACACATATTAATTAAAAGCCTCAGACTCAGCCATCCTTTTTCCTTGGCAGCCTCTTTTCTGATTGATACATGTACCTGTGGTTTTGCTCTTTATTTTGTTGATAAAATATCATTTTTCCTGCTATTTAGTGGTTATGATACTGGGTGGAAATGTTTCAGGGTAATACGTTGTCCAAGGAGAATCACTTATGTGGTATTTCCCACACTAGGCAGAAGAACTTTTCAGTAATCAGGTAGGATTTTACCAAACCAAGTAGAGATTTGTGAAAATAATTGGGCATATTCTTCCCTTGGGATGGATATTTTGTATGGGGAGGGAGGTGGGAGGGGGGTTCAGGATTGGGAACAGGTGTACACCCGTGGAAGCTTCATGTTGATGTATGGCAAAACCAATACAATATTATAAAGTAATTAGCCTCTAATTAAAATAAATAAATTTAAATTAAAAAAATAAAATGACTATAATGTACATTATATAGTTACCTAAAACTTAATTTTTCCAGAAACTCTGGAACCATATATTGGTCTGATTTTTTAAAAAAAAACTTAGTCACTGAAATTCACTAGTGGGAATCAATATGTGACTAGTTATCAGATATGACTAAAACAACTTTTCTCTTATTTTACAGTAGAAAAGAGAAAATTCTGCTGATAAGTCAGAATTTATTTGAGTTTTCAGTAGACACCTGTGATTGGATGGTGTTTTGGATTTAAACTTTGCTTTGTAATTCTTCTAAATCTTTTCTTACTATGTACTCCTAAAAGTAGAAAAATGTGGAATTTTTCTTTGGATGCTCTAGGCTGATAAAGTATGAAATTTGTTTGAAGTTTTCTGTTTCATTTTTAAAGTTGTGTGAACTTTGCATTCTGTTTCTTAATATAGGTGAAACTCTTTAAAAGAAAAAATATTAAAAATAAAAATAATAAAATTAATAGTAATGTATAGGACACTAATGTCTAGTAATGTATACAAGGAAGATGTTTATCAATGAAGACAGTGTCTCAAATTTTTATGTCTATACAAATATCCTAGTAATTTTGTTATGATATAGATTCAAATCCAGTTGTCTTGAGAAGGGCCTAATATTCTGCATTTCTGAAGGCTCCTGTGTGAGCAGATGCTGCTGGTCTCCAGACTATATTCTGAGTAGCAAAGTTTTAAAAGGACAACTGAAAAAAATATCCAGATGAGTCTCATGTAGACTTATTACAGAGGTGTGAAATTCTGAAGTCATGTAGAAATATAAAGCTAATGAATATGAGCAGTGATTTTTTTTTATTTTTTTATTTTTAATTAATTTTATTTTATTTTTAAACCTTACATAATTGTATTAGTTTTGCCAAATATCAAAATGAATCCACCACAGGTATACATGTGTTCCCCATCCTGAACCCTCCTCCCTCCTCCCTCCCCATACCATCCCTCTGGGTCGTCCCAGTGCACCAGCCCCAAGCATCCAGCATCGTGCATTGAACCTGGACTGGCATCTCGTTTCATACATGACATTTCACATGTTTCAATGCCATTCTCCCAAATCTTCCCACCCTCTCCCTCTCCCACAGAGTCCATAAGACTGTTCTATACATCAGTGTCTCTTTTGCTGTCTCGTATACAGGGTTATCGTTACCATCTTTCTAAATTCCATATATATGCGTTAGTATACTGTATTGGTGTTTTTCCTTCTGGCTTACTTCACTCTGTATAATAGGTTCCAATTTCATCCACCTCATTAGAACTGATTCACATGTATTCTTTTTAATGGCTGAGTAATACTCCATTGTGTATATGTACCACAGCTTTCTTATCCATTCATCTGCTGATGGACATCTAGGTTGCTTCCATGTCCTGGCTATTATAAACAGTGCTGCGATGAACATTGGGGTACACGTGTCTCTTTCCCTTCTGGTTTCCTCAGTGTGTATGCCCAGCAGTGGGATTGCTGGATCATAAGGCAGTTCTATTTCCAGTTTTTTAAGGAATCTCCACACTGTTCTCCATAGTGGCTGTACTAGTTTGCATTCCCACCAACAGTGTAAGAGGGTTCCCTTTTCTCCACACCCTCTCCAGCATTTATTATTTGTAGACTTTTGGATCGCAGCCATTCTGACTGGTGTGAAATGGTACCTCAAACAAAACGTAAAAATTCCTCATTTCAATTAAATTCCAGCTACCTAAATAATTACTCAAAAGCAAACTGGTATCACTTAGTTTACACATATACTTTAGGTTCTAATTTAGTGTTATATTGAACTGAACAGATTCCCTTTATGCCCTAAGTGATGCAATTTGTTTCTTCAGTGAAGCCAGTTCTTTCACTCTGACCCTAGCCAGGGTCTAAGGATCAGAGTCATAAACACAGGTTTGTAAAGCCCCAGAAGCGGTAATGACGGGTCCAGAATTTTAATCCATTTTGACTCTAGAACTTGGCCATATACAATATAATGCTTATTTCCTTTGCTGTAAACTCTAAAGCTCTAAGTTGTAAAGACATTACAAATGGAAGAAGTTAATATATTGAAAGTAATTATTTTTCTTGAACTTGTGTTAAAGGCAATTGACAGCATATACCATCATATACAAGGCATGGGCTTCCCAGGTGGAACTAGTGATAGAGATCCTACTTGCCAATGCCGAAGACAGAAGAGATGCCGGTTCAATCCCTGGGTCAGGAAGATACTCTGGAGGAGAGCATGGCAGCCCACTCCAGTATTCTTGCCTGGAAAATCCCATGGACAGAGGAGCCTGGCAGGCTACAGTCCATGGGTTTGTAAAGAGCTGGACACAACTGAAGCGACTTAGCATGGCACAGCACCCAAGGTACTAAAAATATGTTGAACTGGATAGATTTTTTTAGGTATGTTCTACAATAAAGCAGAATTCCATAATGTCTGATTCAGATAATATTCAGTCTCAGAAATTTGACTTGATGTTTACCTAATGCAAGATACAGCATAATCATATTATGAGAAAAGTGAGGATCTGAATTCATCATTCAGGTCACTTATGAAGTTATTCTAGAAGAACTCTACCATTTTGAATAGTTTCAAATACACTTGTTACATTTTCCTGGTCTGGGAAATAGACATTTATATATTATGTCTATTTATTACAGATAGTTTTTTTCATAGTACCTTTAAAATCAGTACTTCAAGGAGAGGGGTACTGAGTGTCCAAAAATTCTACTATTTGTTAGTAAAATACTAAAGCATTAGAAAATCATCTAACACAGCTACATTTTTCTCCAAAATTTAAAATATTTTAAGTTTTTGAGAGCTTAACTTGTGCAATTAGATCAGTGATGGCTGAGGAAGACAGAAGTTCAAAGAGTGGTTCAATCAAACCACTAAACCAGAAAAGTGGAAAATTGCATTTTGTTGCTTTGAGTTAGGTAGGTTATTACATGAATATGTATGCACATGTTTGTTTTCTATGTTTATTAATTTGGAGTTCTTCATTTCTCTTTTACCTTTTCTATAGCCCCTTATTTAACCAAGTTGATATTTCTTTAATCTCTTGATGGCATTTCTCACAGTATAAGCTTTTCCTCATCTCATTTTAATATCATTTAGTATTTAAGAAGAGTACCTATTTGCAAACCCATTTATTAGTCATGCCCCAAAGTAAACATTCTGTATGAGCTCTCTGGAATCCCTGAAATTAAACTAGATAACTAACTCAAATGAATACAGGGCTGATGTGCTTTCAATCAGATAGCAATGTACAACAGATGATCCCACTTTGATTACTTGTGTATTTTCATGCAAAACCAGGATATACTGTAGACCATGGTATTTATCTTGAATTTTATAGGCCCATGAACTGATTTCAGGGATCCATAAACTAGTTGATAATAGGTGGAATTATACATATGTATATATACATATATATATATATATATGATTTGGATGTGTATTTTTCTGAAAAGAGGAGATATTGCTTTCAGGAACTTCTCAAAAGAGCTTAAAGCCCCCTAAAAGAGTAAGAATCACTGTCATAAGCCAGGACCAGGATAACAGGAAGTACAAATTATGCAAGCTAAGATAAGATATGGAAGAATATGGCAAACATTACCAGCAGTCCTAAAAATCCTCAAGTGGGCAGAAAACACTAGCATTGGTTGAACTACTACTATGAGGCAGGTTCTGTGTCACGTGCTTTTTGTATCTCATTATATCTTAACTACATCTCTGTGAGACGATTCTCCTTTACTCTATTTCACAATTGAAAAAGTTGAGAGTCAGAAGAACTAAATGTTTTTCAATTTGTTGTTGTTTAGTCACTAAGTCGTGTCCACCTCCTTTGTAACTCCAGTGACTGTAACCTGCCGGGCTGCTTTGTATATGGGATTTCCCAAGCAAGAATACTGGAATGGGTTCCCATTTCCTCTCCAGGGGACCTTCCCGACCCAGGGATGGAACCCACATCTCCTGCATTAACAGGTGGATTCTTTACCACTGAACCACCTGGGAAGCCCAGTTAGCAATTAGACCTCAACATTTATTGACACAATTATTTGTACTGGTCACGACTTCATGCATTATTTCATATAATCCTCACTACAACCTCCTGAGGAAAGCGTTGCTGTTCACTCGGTTGTGTCTGACTCTTTGTGACCCCATGGACTGCAGCACACTGTGCTTCATCCTTATTTAATAGATGAGTAAATGGAAATTTAGAAGTTTATGTCGCTTACTCAAAACTACACAATTAGAGAAGAGCAGAACCAAGATAAAATCAAACAATATATAAAACAAATTATAGACCTATATATTAGTATTTCAAATCAGATGTAACTCAAAATTCATATTAATCTTATTAGGGCACAACTCCTAAAAAAGCAACAACATTAATTTATAGTCTACCAAAAAGATTTTACATCTTAAAGGGAATAAGAGTAGAAGAAAATAGTATTAGAAGACCTATAAGAATTGGCCAAAACTCTTTAGACAAGAGATGATTTCAAGAGATTCTTCTTTGTTTAGAATTTTAGGACTTAAGAGAGACATCTTAATATAATATAGTCCAACTGCCATTTGATGCTGAATTTCCTCTACTCTATCTCATTCAGATCAGTATCCAGTTTTTGCTTAAAATTTTCTTTGGGTAAAAACTCATTATCTCTTGGATAGCCCATTATAATGTTTTAAATTTTCACAATGGAAAAATTATTACTGTTCTTGTTCAGTTGCTAAATGATTTGCAATCCCATGGACTGCAGTACACCAGGCTTCCCTGTCTTTCACTGACCCAGAGTTTGCTCAAACTCAAGTCCATTGAGTCAGTAATTCTATCCAACCATTTCATTTTCTGCTGCCTCCGTCTCCTCCTACCCTCAATCTTGTCCAGCATCAAGGTCTTTTCCAAAGAGTTGTCTCTTCGCATCAGATAGCCAAGTATTGGAGTTTCAGCTTCAGCATCAGTCCTTCCAATGATTTCCTTTAGGATTGACTGGTTCGATCTCCTTGCTGTCCTGGATAAGGGAATGGCAAACCACTCCAGTATCCTTGCCTCAGGAACCCCATGAACAGTATAAAAAGGTAGAAATTATAAAGGAAATAAATTATTTCCTGACCTGGAATATAATTCAACTAGGTTGAGCAACCCAAGGCTAAATTCATATAGAAAGTATGTAAATATTCTCTTCCTTTTTTTCATTCCATTTGAGTATTTGTCCTCTCTTGGTTTTATATATCCTCTTTTAAGACTATTTTTATTGACCAAAAACAGATGCAAAATATCAAAGATCTTTATTCTTAGTCACTGACTGACAGCAACAAGCTTTGCCGTTTTCTGATTTTTCAAATCCAAATTTATCTGAGATCTGCTTGTGCATGCAGTTAGATGGTTCTTTCTGGGAAACTAACCATTCTCTTACTCATCAGAATCTTTTGTGATTACAGAGTTAAAATTGCATTTGTGGTAACATTTTCATTTTAGAAGCCTCATGACACATTCTGATTCATAATTCTTATATTTTTTTAACAAAATAAAGGGGAAAATAAGCTTTTCCCCTTCGTTCCAACTGCCTTATTTTTTTCTCTAATGTTTTCTTGTGTGATAATTGTCAGGGTCACCCTCAAATAGGTGATGAATTGGCAAATAACAAGTGAATAGACCAGACTAACTAAAAGTTCTGGTACTGAATTATGAAGAAACAAAATACAAATTGCTAATAAGAGATTTGTGTTACTTTTACCAGTGTGAAAATAATCTATAAAGAGTAAAATAGTCTTCCAATTTTTAATATATGTCTTCTAGTTCTGATCAAGGTTGATCATAAACCTGATAATCTAGTGATATCTTAAGCTTGGTGTTTACTCATTTATATTCATTTAAACATTGAATAACCTGATTTTCTCCTTTTTCCCCCTATAATAGGTTTTCAACTCAAGCTTCTAGAAAAGTCATGGTAGAAGCCTTTTGTACCCTGTGGTTCTGCCTAAGACATCTGAAGTTTCTTCAAGAAGAGAGAGATTTTTGAGCCATATTTAATAAAGGAAAAGAAAAACACTAGGATTCTCAACCATCATCTACTTTCATATGTTAAAACAGTGTAAAGTTTAGAGAAAAATGTAACTGTTTGTCCAAATAGAAGTAGTGAGTGTAGTATAGTAATCTGGTTCCATCTACTTACTTTCCTACTTATAATGGAAAGAACTTTCAAGAATATTATCAAGATAATATATCTTTATCCTAAAGATACGGGGGTACCAGTTTTATGGCCACCATTTTTTCTCTTGAAACACTCTTACAACGTTCCTGTTCTTGTTATTTCTAAACTAATTCATTTCCAATAACCAAAAATGGCATAGGTTTTGCTTTTATCTATTTTCTTTCTCGTGTATGTTGTTACTCAGTATCATCTTCTGCCTTTACAATAGTCTTCAAACCTGTGCTACCATCACTATAGTAACATCCTTCCACAGAATGAGCTTTCAGCTTTCTGCATGCTCTGTTTTTGCCCATTATCTATTTCAAGAAGTAGGGTACGGGAAAAGTCACTAAATGACACAAACACCCTGCTTGTAATAAATCGATTACATTAAAACCAATAACAATATATTATGCTATGTACTTCTGAAGTTTAAAAATATAATTTAAGTTTGTTTTTCCATAATCCAGAGAAAATACATAATCAAATGTCCCTTTGTCTTAGTTCAGACAGCTTATCTGTACTTTTCAATATTTTAAACGTACATGTAATGTCTTGAAAAGAGTAATTTTCTATCCATCTTCCTGCCTCCATAGAATCTACAGGTGTGCAGGCTGCACTTCCTAAATAAATTCTGGGGTACCTTGTCATCTAATTCGAAAAGGAAGTTCTCTCCTCAGTTTGGAAACATAACTTTTTAAAATCCCATTAGAATGGATTTTGTTTGAGAACAGGAAAATAAAGGGTGGAAGATGACAAAATTTAAGTTCCCAAGCAAGCGAATCTGGTGCAAGCAATCTGGTGCCATTAATGCTAGAGCTGTCAGAAACGTAGCTTGCAGTAACAGGGACAGACAGCACTTTTTTCAGAGCCTAAACTTAAAGCTTCAACAGTGAGCAGGGAAATGACATTTACATTGAGATGCAAATTACAGCCAATGACACTGTTCATTTATGTAAGATGAGTTTATTTTAGTGTTCAGAAATATAAATTGAAACCCTGTGTTTTCTTTTAAAGAGACTCCATAGAGTGTAAGGCTTAAACTTGCCCCTGACATACCAATAAAATGCAAAGGTCATTTCACTGCCTAAATATGAGTATTGATACAATGCAAAGGTAATTCTGTTTAAGAAGATATCTAAATTAGTAAGATTATTTCTAGGTTCTCCTGGAAAGGCCATCACTTTTGAGGCAATGGAAAGTCTATAAAACAGTAAAAACCCTCCATGCAGAAATATGCAAACACTTCTTCCTTAGCCCTGAACATTAGGTAAATAAGTTCACAAGTATGTACCCTAAGAGACAACTCATGTATTTCACAGAACTAAAAGATTGAAAGATATTTTGAAATGCTATTTAATTTTAATTTCTATCTCCTGGTGCAAATAGATTATGGGTTTATTTTTTCTATACAAATTCCTAGAGAATATGATTCTCTAATACCTGTGATACTATACTAAAACAATTTATCATAAGGAAGCCTGGGAGATCAACCCTAACACTAAATCCTTCCATTTAGTACCCTGACTTAAACCTTCCTTAGTGGAAACTCCAAACAATGATCAACTACCATATAGTGTGTATTTAAATTTGCTCCTTCAATAACTCTTTGCATAACCCTATCACAGCACGAGTCACACTGGAAAAAAGCTACACCTGTCTCTCTCACCTGCTGGACTGGTCACCCTTTGATGGCAGTGTATCTTCCTAGTGTCTATCTTAGTATCTGGAACACAGTATGCATTCAGTAAAGGTTGAGTTATATTATGTTTTTTATATTCTTTTACGTACATTATTTTTTTTTTTTACTGGTTTACAATTTTTTTAATTAATTTATATATTTTAATTGGAGGCCAGTTACTTTACAATATTGTGGTGGTTTTTGCCATACATCAACATGAATCAGCCATGGGTGTACATGTGTCCCACCATCTTGACCCCACTCCCACCTCCCTCCCCACCCCACCCCTCTGAGTTGTCCCAGAGCACCCGCTTCGGGTGCCGTGCTTCATGCATCAAACTTGCACTGGTCATCTGTTTTACATAGAGGAATATACATGTTTCAATGCTATTCTCTCATATCGTCCCACCGGGTGGGACGATATTTTTTAACCTCAATACTTTCAAGCATTTTAGTTATTAATAGTCATTTCTCAAACTCTTTCTGGAATTCATCAACACAATTTATCAACAGCATCCCAATAAATGTTTTACAGTTATGATAACAACACAAACTATAGCTTTTTAGTTGCTTTGCTATTATTTTCAAGGCCCATCAAGTTGTCATGTTGTACACTGCTTAGAGTATAATCTTTATGACTAATATATAGTCTGTATTTGAGATAATTAGAGGGGGAAATAAATGCTGCTTAGTACAAACCACATTGTTGATTCTACCTTAACATATTGTTATAATCCTCAGTTATGTTGGAAGAAAAATGATCAAGGCAACTTTAACAATAAATAGAAGGCAAATATCAGTAACAACAATAGTTTAAAAAGAGATCATGTCAAAGCTATTTCCAGAAGTCATCTTCTCCATTGCTTTAGAGATTGTGGCAATTCTCTCTTGGGTTCCAGTTAACCAGACTCCTTCCATCACTTTTCCCACTTTGGTACCCTGAATGACTTCGCCAAAGCTCACACCAGCCTTGCTGCAGCAAGGGTATTTCATAAACATCAAACTCTGATATAGTTCCACTATAACTAAGATTATTAGTTCATTCATTCAACTAATATTTTTAAAGCCTTTGTTATTTATCAGACATTTTTCTGAACACTAAACAATTATTAAAAAGAAAAACTCTTGACTTTGGAGTTTATATCTAGTACAGACAGACCATAAATACATGTGAATACATACACAGTGTATTAGATTGTGTTAAGTATCTAACACAGGCTGAGGAAATAAACAGGCTGAGGTGATCATATAAATCATTGTGCAAAATGAAAGATTTTTGCACATAAAAGGAAAGATGGGTATTTATAATAACACGAGTAAATAGTCATAAACCAGAACTGTCCCACATAAACAGGACAAATAGCCACTGTAGGTGAGGGAGATTAGAAATGTGTTGAGGTACAAGAAAATGCCATAATTCCTATGATCTAGAAATTTGAAAATTAGGTAGCTAACTCACAGGCATTGAGCAGCAGTAACTGTTTAGAGAACATTCTCAACAGTAACATTTCATCATCATTGTTTTTGTTGTTCAGTCGCTAAGTTATGTCTGACTCTTTGTGACCCCATGGACTGCATCCTCTACTATCTTCCAGAGTTTGCTTAAATTCATATTCATTGAGTCAGTGATACTATCTAATCATTCCATCGTCTGCCACCCCCTTCTCCTTTTGCCTTCAAGCTTTCCAAGCACAAGAGTTTTCAAAGAATTTTCAAAATTTTGAAAATTTCCAAAGAATTTTCTCTTCCCATCAGGTGGCCAAAGCATTGGATCAGTCCTTCCAATGAATATTTTCAGCTGAATTTCTTTAGGATTGATTAGTTTGATCTCCTTGCTGTCCAAGGGACTCTCAAGAGTCTTCTCCAGATCCACAATTAAAAGCATCAATTCTTTGGTGCTCAGCCTTCTTTATAGTCCAACTCTTACATCCATACATGATTCCTGGAAAAACCATAGCTTTGACTATACAGATCTTTGTCAGCAAAGTGATGTCTCTGCTTTTTAGTATAGTGTCTAGGTTTGTCATAGCTTTCTTTTCAAGAAGCAAGTGTCTTTTAATTAAATGGCTGCAGTTACCATTTTCAGTGATTTTGAAGCCCCCCCAAAATGAAATCTGTTACTGCTTCCAATTTTTTCTCCTTCTATTTGCCATGAAGCAATGGGAACAGATGCCATGATCTTAGCATTTTGAATGTTGTTTTAAGCCAGTCAGCTATGGCAATCCACTCCAGTATTCTTGCCTGAGGAATCCCATGGACAGAGGGGTCTGATGGGCTACGATCCATGGGATCACAAAGAGTCAGACACAACTAAGTAACTAACACTAACTAACTAACAAACAGCCTTTTCACTTCCCTTTCACCATCATCAAGAGGCTCTTTAGTTTCTCTTCACTTTCTGCCATTAGTGGTATCATCTGCACATCTGAGGTTGTTGATATTTCTCCTGGCAATTTTGATTCCAGCTTGTGATTCTTCCAACCTGGCATTTCACATGATGTACATCAACATTAAATAAACAGGGTGACAATATACAGCCTTGACATACTTCTTTCCCAATTTTGAACCAGTTAATTGTTCCATGTCCAGTTCTAACTGTTGCTTCTTGACTTGCATACAGGTTTCTCAGGATACAGGTAAGATAATTTGGCATTCCCATTCTTTAAGAATTTTCCACAGTTTACTGTGATCCACACAGTCAAAGGCTTTAGTGTAGTCAATGAAGCAGAAGTAAATGTTTTTCTGGAATTCCCTTGCTTTATGATCCAGGGAATGTTGGCGATTTGATCTCTAGTTCTTCCATTTCATCATCATCATAACATTATGAGATATGTGCTACTATTATTTCTGTTTGATGGCTCATGAAATATATGCACAGAGACTTGAGAGCAGCATTTTGTTAAGAACCCTCTTTTCATTACCTCCTAGCTCTACTGCCTCTTCTGGACTCCTTTCCCCGTTAGCCTGAAATGCCCATGCCCACATTTTCTCTTTCAAGGAGGCCTCTGCATATGATTCAATAAGATATTTACCAAATATGGTGAGTTAAAATAGAGACACTGAATTATGATCATAATTACAGTGTTTGTGAATCTGAAGACATAATTATTTTCATGGGTCCTTTTTGGTGATTAAAGTTCTTAGAGCCTCCAGTGTTTGGCCACAGATCTATGTTTTCTTTCTTCTGATATACTTCTGTACTGAGACTTGATGAATTGCCTAATATCATATGCATAGTTTTTTTTTTCATTTTTATTTATATTAAGAAAATAGGGAATATATATATTAAGAAAATAGGAAATAAAGTCAGTTTTTAGACAAACATAGTTATAAAATAAAATCTGTGCCTTTTCTCTAGAGACACTTGTAAGCAACAATGTACCTAAAAATGTTTCTTCTAAGTATAAATTATTTTAGAAAGTTATCCCCCTAAATAAATGGTAAGAAATAATCATATGCTGTCCATATACATATGAGTCAGTGGATATCTGCATTTTTACTATAATTAAATCAATAGAACATAAGCAAGCCAATAATAGACACTGGATAGTTTATATTATATCAAAATAATAAATATTCTGAAAATATCCAGGGTTGTAAGAGTATTATCACATGAACACAGGCATTTTTTCTGGTGGCAGAATAACTTGTTGTTCTCCATTTAGAAAGCAATTTGACAGCACTTTTCAAAAAAAAAAAAAGGTAGAGTTTACAAGTTTAGTCTCAGCACCTAGACATAGGAAAATTATATTAAGAAAAATAAACAAATGATGTATAACTATATTGACATAAATAAACAAAAGTTGGAAATAATCTAAATGTTCCAAAATGAATGGAGGTGAATTAATTCAATGAGTTACATCATCTCTATAGAATATTTTGTAGAAATTAAAAATCTCCTTTTGGGAAGTTTTATGCCATTGATGTAAGGCAATCTGATGTAGAAATATTAAACTAAAAGGAAGAAAATGCAAAGTTTCATTTGTTATATAAATATATTTGTGTAAACCATGGATATTAATAGGAATTGAAAGAAACCATGCAAGATAAAAATTAAAATGAAGTAGATGTATTAGAATTATGTGATTATATAAAATTTTAATGAGTTCTCATTATTATTAAAGATTTCACATTAATATAATTTTTTAAATCACTGAGCATAAGTCTTACTAATATATTAGAATCTCTAGAGAGGCAATTTATAGTCCTTACCTTTTTAGAGGCCATGTAAATTAAATGGTACTCTTTTTGTATTATACTTGGATAGGTTTAAAGTCTTACCTATCAGTTAAGCATTCTAAACTTACACAGAGGGAATTGGAGAAAGAGAACAAAGTTGAGAAAAATTGTTAGAGAGCTTTGATGAAATCTGTAACAAGCGTAAACTCTGATAAAATGTTTTAACAGAAGCCTTTTTAAAGAAAAAGCCTATGCTTTGACATCCAGTCCATTTGTGTATTTTGAGGGATGTCTGGAGAATTTGATGGTGACCTGCAGAGAGAGAGATCCATGATACTTAGAAACATAAATGTCTCTGATAGTTCTTCATGGATAAAATTTGATGGTTATATATGCCCCACAGCTTGGATTTAAATGAATCACTTGAAACTATGACAGGCTTTATATATATATATATATCTTCAAGTTGAAGCTATACAAATAAATAAAGATATATTAAAATTGTTAACTATATATATGTTTGAAATTATGAGTTCTCTGCAAAAGAAATATTTAAAAAGCAAGATTAATTAGAGGGTTGAGAATAACAAGTTAAGAAAGCATAAATGCCTTATCCTTGCATAGACTATACATTTGTCATTTAATATTTAGAAAAACAGCTCTTTGATTTGACATTTTAAAAATATTGTATGCATATGTTCATTTAAAAAGTGCTGTCTTAACAATGTTGTCTAGGAAATTGAGGAAGTACTGTTTGTCAATTTCCCATTCTGGAAGATTGGAATGAAAGCAGATGTTAACCCAAGAATGGAAAGGTTACTGCAAAATACATGAATGTGGATGCTTTGGAAAATAAATAATATTGGATATATTTACGTGTAGGCTTTAAATATTATTTGGCTCAAATTTTTGTTAAATTTAAACAAATGCTAAAGAAGCCCTTGTGATATAGCCATTAAGGTTTCTTATTTCCCAAGTAATACTAAACTTTGTCAGCTTCAGCAGAGCAAATAATGCAAAGCCTCAGGAAGATGAATAATGATTAAATGTCCCTCTGCTCCAAACAGGCTTTGTGTTGGTCTTAAGGAGAAAGAAGAAAGAATGGATAAGTCCTGGTCTGAAGCTGGTCTTACTTATTCTTTTGGCCAAGGGCCAAGAGGGACATTCTCTAGGGGACTTACTCATCCAGATAATCTTTTAAGGTAAGCTTACTTTTTACAACTCCCTGTTTAAATTGAGAAACCTACACATACAATTGAATCGAATAACTTGGCCATGGTCAAACCTCTGTTTCAAAAATACTATCTATATCACATCTATGGCATCCATTATCAATCCCTTAACCAATTTTTTCTGTGTCCAGAGTTCAAGGTTGAAGAATGAAAGGTTGGGGGAGGAGAGCATAAAACTGGTTCCATTTCTATGTTTTCATTCTTTGTATGCAGCCTTTACTTCAATTAAGACAGCATTAAAATGTCTCCCATGCCCAAATTATAAATTATATAAATTATAATCATTTGGTTGGCACTTCTACCACAATGATGACCAGCACAAGAGTAGCCATGGGAAAGAACTCCATAGAAACCAGCTGGAATGGCATCATATGCCATGGGATGTATGTACTGAAGGAATGACTTAAACGTGTGTGCTAGGAATTCTCTATAAAATGAACAGCAATATTTATGGATAATTTAAGCTAAACATCTAGTTAGCAAGCAAGATAAAAAGTTCAAGGTAAATCAATAATTTTGTTGTAATGGGAGTAGGAGCATTCCAATGCATTTAGTTCAAGTATGTAAACTCTACTAATAAGGACATTTTTTAGTCTTTTCTATTAGGTTTTTTTAATGAAATTGATTGTGAAACTATAATAAAGCCTTGTTGAGACTTTATAACAAAATAAAATGTGCTGACAAATGAGTTACATAACACATAATGCATAGTGCATGTTGGCAACCACTTTTTAAAGATCTTGGCAAGCACATTTAATCAATAAATAAGACAGATGTGTGTTAGGCACAGCTAGCATCATATTCAATACTATCTGTAATTCTGAATTTATGTTACAAAAACATTCCTAATACCTCAAGGAACAGAATGGATGCATGGTAGAGAGATAATAAATGATAGAGGAATTCATGATATTTGAGTAATAAAAACATGTTTGATTACAAAGAGCATAACTGAGTTAGGCTTTAATAAAGGATGAGAATCTGAAGCAGTTAAAAAGGAGAAATGAAAGGCATTAGAGGATAATATGTGCAAAGTCCAGGCTTCCTAGATGGTGCTAGTGGTAAAGAACCCATCTGCCAATGCAGGAGACATAAGAGATGTGGGTTCTATCCCTGGGTTGGGAAGATCCCCTGGAGGAGGACATGGAAACCCATTCCAGTATTCTCACCTGGAAAATCCCATGGACAGAGGAGCCTGGAGGGCTATGGTCCACAGGGTCACAGAGTCAGACAAGACAGAAGTGACTTAACACACACACGCACACATGCACAAAACCCCAGATGGTTGACAGATTGGGAGGAGATTGTTATAGGTAAAACAAAGGCTAGTGATTAACCTTAAAATGTGTAAAGAACCCAGGTGGGTGAAACAGACAAGAAGCCTAAAGGGATATAATAGGCTCAAAACAGGAAACTCAGAAGTATAAGATATGCTCAGTCTCATTACAAAGACAGATGTGAAACTAAAACAATAGTGACCATCCCTTTCACAAACATTATTTAAGCAATATGTATGGACCTAGAGATGATCATACTAAGTCAGTCAGAAGGAGAAAGATAAATATGATATGATATTGTTTATATATGGAATTTAATAAATGATACAAACAAACTCATTTATGAAACAGAAACAGACTCACAGACATAGAAAACAAACTTATGGTTACCAAAGGGGAAAGGTGGTGGGGCATGGATAAATTAAGAGTTTGGGATTAACATGTATACAATCCTATATAAAATAGATAATAAACAAGGACCTACTGTACAGCAGCACAGAGAAATCTATTCAGTATTCTGTAATAACTTATATGGGAAAGAATCTGAAAAATAATAACATGTGTACATGTATAACTGAATCATTTTGTTGTACATCTGAAACTAACATAACATTGTACATCAACTATACACCAAAATAAAATAAAAATTTAATTTGTAAATATCAAATATTTAAAATTTTATATTTTAAATATCAAATATCATAATATAGCAGTTTGCAACTCAGATTTAAAAGATGAATGTTTTCTCAATAGGCAAGAATCCTCAGTGTTAACATTTAATGTGCACATGGAAAGGCAGATTTGCCTGTGCCAAACTTTCTTACCACTATATCAATCTGGTTTCACTCACATTCACTGGAAAAGTTGGGCAGTTTCTTTTTTGTTCAGCTATGGCCCTGGATCAGGAAGATCCCCTGGAGAAGGGATAGGCTATCCACTCCAGTATTCTTGGACTTCCCAGTTGGCTCAGCTGGTAAAGAATCTGCCTGCAATGTGGGAGGCCTGGGTATGATCCTTGGGTTGGGAAGATCCTCTGGAGAAGGGAAAGGCTACCCACTTCAGTATTCTGGCCTGGAGAATTCTATGGACTGTATAGTACATGGGGTCGCAAATAGTCAGACATGACTGAGCGACTTTCACTTTTACTCTGGCCTGTTACTCCCAGTATCTTCCATCCCTCAGCCATTGACTCCTAACCAGTGTCCTCTGGACTTCGCCCATTCCCCACCTTTTCTCAGGTCTATATTTCAGGGGGAAAAAAAAAAAAAATCTCAAGGCTCTCAATCAGCCCTGTAAACCTGCTGATTTAAGCCATGTTGTACAAAGTACATGTTAAAAAATGCAAGATAATGTTAAACAAAATTTTATTCCTTCTGAATAGTGCTTAACAGTATGCCTAGAAAACACAGAAACTATTTGGCAGTCCTTTTTTGGGGACCCAGGTATTAAGAGACAAGTACTCCCCAGTTTATTGTCCCTTTCATCTCCAATCTCTGCAAATCATTTTATTTTTCTTTCATTACAGAATCCTTCTTATTTACCCTCTCATAATATAGGTATTTACTTCTGCTTGCTTTATATCTCTGCGATATCGATGAAAGGCTATCAGTGTTCCCCAACATGCATCCCACTCTCTGACACTGTTTTCCAAGATTTTTTTCTTTAAAATCAAAGATATTAGTGTAAGAACATTTTAAATCTAACTGCCTCTGAATCTATAAGCTACCTGAGCATATTGTGCTTCCTACTGCAGATCAGTCCTGGGTGTTCACTGGAAGGACTGATGTTGAAGCTGAAACTCCAATACTTTGGCCATCTGATGCAAAGAGCTGACTCATTTGAAAAGACCTTGATGCTAGGAAAGATTGAGGGCAGGAGGAGAAGGGGGCGACAGAGGATGAGATGGTTGGATGGCATCATCGACTCAATGAACATGGGTTTGAGTAGACTCCGGGAGTTGGTGATGGACAGGGAGGCCTGGTATGCTGTGGTTCATGGGGTCTCAAAGAGTCGGACACGACTGAGTGACTGAACTGAACTGCACATTCTTCCTCCAGATCCTATGCTACTCATATCCATCCCTAGAGCATTTTCCTAGGCCAAGCCTCTCTCCCTTTTAAGTCCCACCCTTGGTTCTTAGTCTAAAATTTCATCCTCTACCTACCCAATTTAATTACCCCACTCTTCAGACTCTGGCTCAGCTTCACTCTGGTCCTGTGGTACAAGTCAGCCCTTTGTTCTTCCCTCAAAACATAAAACCTTTTGGGGAGTTGCGAAAACGTTGGTTTAATAGTTTGAGGAAGAAGGTAAATGGGGAAACAAACATAGAGGAAACTACAGACTCTAATGGTTTATTTTGTGTGAGAATTGCAGATGAATCTTCTTTTCTTTTCTACAACTGATATGAACTATGAATTGTTGTTATCACATGAACCATCAGAACTCTCAGCACTGCCTGAGCAGCTTCTCATCACGTCCTTATGAAAAAGGAGTTACAGTGTATGAATTCAAACTCACAAAAAGCCGTTTTGATTATTGATTTTCATGTCAGTTGCTTACAATTTTATACCCAATTACAATGCTGTAGAATAATGATCATGTAGACCATTAAATGTTTCATTAACATTTTATGATTTTATTTGATTAGTACAGGAAACTCTACTCATGTGTGTTCTATATTCACAGTTTATTAAATGTGCAACATGGTTATTTGCTCATAGAGCTTTATCTCCCCTAGTCTACATATAAGGGCATTTTAAAAGGTATAGCCTTTAAAAAATTCCTTTTTGGGGCCTTATGTTAGAACATAGAGATGGAACCATGAGACAGAGTTATGAGAGATTTCATATAAATATAATGCAGCAAGAATCAACTTTTTGAAAAAAATAAATACTTTGGATGTTGTGATAAATGAACTGAGCCTTTCAACATCCCAGCTCCAGGACTTTCTAGCATGTTGCATGAGTACAGGTGTCCTCATTATGGGTTACACAGTTCAGTTAAATTGAGTGTGTGTTAACTGATAACATACATTTATAATAGTGACAACAAATAGAAGCATGTCCTTTTAAAAGATCTGAAGGGAACTAGGCTTGAGAACTTTATAATATCTTACTCATGCTGCTGCTGCTGCTGCTAAGTTGCTTCAGTTGTGTCCGACTCTGTGCGACCCCATAGACGGCAGCCCATCAGGCTCCACCGTCCCTGGGATTTTCCAGGCAAGAGTACTGGAGTGGGGTGCCATTGCCTTCTCTGATCTTACTCATACCCTTTAATGAATCTAAAAGAACTCTATTTTATAGCTAAAAACATTTCATATATTTGAAGAAATTCTGATTTCATGCACTTGATTTATGATAAATTCAAATTCAGGACTCAAAATCTCATCTTTATCTTTAGTACAACTCTAAACATTGCTCAATAGAAATAATTTTAAGAGAATGACTGAAATTAAGATTAAATGATTTTCATTGTTTAACAATTAAATAGAGATTGTACTTGAATCTGGACTTCCCAGATGATGCTAGTGGTAAAGAATCTGCTTGCCAATGCAGGAGACATAGGAGACTAAGGTTCAATCCCTGGGTTGGGAAGAACCCCTGGAAGAGGGCACAGCAACCCACTCCGGTATTCTTGCCTGGAGAATCCCCATGGACAGAGGAGCCTGGATGCAGTCTGTAGGGTCGCAGAAGAGTCAGACACGACATAAGCTACTTAGCAGGCACACACAGACTTGAACCATCAGTTTATACAATCTAGTTCTTGCGTAACCTCTGAATTTCTTTAATGGACTTCAACAACATGAATCTATAACTCTCTGTTCATGCTAGTTTTTCTATATTTTCTTTATTTCTCAGTTATTCTATCCTGTTTTTCTAGCTTGTTGATGTCCTTAATTTCCCCACAGTAGTTGTAATATTTTTTCTAATAGTTTCCTGTGATCTTTCACTCTTATGTGAGAATTTAGTCTCAATACTCCTGGCAGTTTGACATGTTTTCCCCCAGTCTTTGGCTTGGCTAGTTGTAGTAATAAAAGGAAGAGGTATTTAATTTATTGCAATCCAAAGTCATCTTTCCTTTCTTTACCACTGTCACATACAGTATAATGAGGCAAATTTTACTTGTTGCAAGAGTATGAGAATAGTTTGCGAATGATGCAGACAGCATTTGAAATTTTTGTCAGGTTTGTCATTCCTAAAGATAATATGAAAACAGACTGAATGATCCAAGATTAGGAAATATCATCACAAGAAGGTGTTGGGGGCCAGCGTGAGGCGCTCCGCCCATGGCAAAGGTCATGAGGAAGGAGGCTCGACATACGCAAAGGCGGGATCGAGCCTCAGGAGTCCCCCTGGAAATTCTTGAGCATCTACCTCCAAAACCAGAGTCTGCCTACTTTACTACTTTGTGCTCTCACCTACACCTCTGACTTTATGGGGGGCTGTCCCCCACCACCTCTTTTGGAGAAGGAGTTAACTTAGAGCTCCAGTTAATAATAATTCCTGGGCGTGACAGGAGTGTTCCAAACTTACAAACCTCTGAAGGTTCTCTAGCCTGCCTGACAGGCTTGTCTGGCCACATGTGATTGCTCACAGCCTCCCAACCGTGAGAGGCATGAGATGCTTTAAACCTTCTAAAAACAGGTTCCTTAGAGAAGTTAGAAAACTATTAGTATAAGTATAGTGGGCTGATTAGAAATTGTATTGGTGAAGGGTTTTTCATTTGTTGAACCAATGTTTGCTGCTAAGTCTCCACATCCCCTGCCCTTACACACATTAATGAATATACAGAAGAAATAAGTATTAACCTTTGATATAAATCACGTTAGACCTTAGGCTAAGTAAATTCTTTCCTTAATTAAAACCCACTACACCCTCACCCTATAGGAATGTAACTTTATTTGGTTGGCATCTGTTTTAAGAATAATCACCCCTGGAGAAATAAGTGTTGACTGACCGCTGTCACAAGGAGAGGGTCATAAATTGTCAGCAGGCCCCCCTGGCCAGAAGATGATGTAACACCCCTAAGACCTCTGTATACATTTGTATGAAGCACCTGAATTTAATAAAAGTCAGGACTGCTGACCCTGCGTGACTTTTGTATAACACCTCAATGTATAAAAACAGACTCTGGAAAATAAAGAATTGGGATCCGTTCCTCAAAATACTGGTCTCCCCATGTTGCTCTCTCTCTCAAACTCTGGCTGAGTCTCCATCTGGAGCACAGAGCCCACCAAGGTTACTAACTTTGCCTGGGCTTCTAAGATCTGACCAGGGAGGCCTCAGTGTCTCCTCTCCTTCGGGAGAACGGAAGGACGCCTGTGGCCTATGTAAGTGGTGCAAGCTTCTTGTCTTGAAGTTTTATTGGTTTCCCGTGTAAACCGAGCTACTCAGCCTCTTTTCTCCACTGAATTTTCCTGCTGAGCTATCCTCATTCTATTACTCTTTATATCTCTAATTAATATCTAATTAAAGCCAGTGTATTCACCGATGCCGTCTCTCCTTTGAATTTCCCTGGATCCACTGGGGCTGGACCCCGGCAAGAAGGTAAAGAAACAACAGAAGCAGACTCTCTTGAGAGAACTTAGATGCTTAGCGTAATACAGAACTTGACGCTTAGCATTAATACAGAAAAACAAGGAAGCTTCATGGCTGTGATGATTAATCTTATGTGTCTATTTGGTATGATCACGGTGACCAGTTGTTTGGTCAAAACACTAACCTAGATTTTTCTGTAAAGGTACTTTCTAAGATGTAAATAACGTTTATAATCAGTTGACTTTAAGTAAAGCTGATTACCCTCCATCATGTAGGTGAGCCTCATCCACTAAATGAAATGCTTAAGAGAAAAATCTGAGGTTTCCTGCAGAAGAAGGAATCTTGCCTCCAAATGCCAAAATAAAAATTCTTCCTAAGTTCCCAGGCTTTGGACTTCAGACTGTAACATCAGATATTGCCTGAATCACCAACCAACCAGTTTGCCCTTAGGAATTGTCAGTTGTCACTTACCAGCCCTAACAATGGCATGAGCCAATTCTTTCAAATCAATCCCTTCTCTTTCTCTTTCTCCCTTTCTCCATCCCCTTTCTTATCGGTTTTCTTTACAATTCTGACTAATACAATGGCCACTAAAGAATGTTCCAATTTTATCATAAAAAACAAACAGGAGTTACTTGATCATAATTTAGTCATATAGTCAAGATGTACGATGCTTTGCTTCTGTATGAGGTCATCCCTCACTGTAATCAAATCATTTTCTTGACAGAGGGCTCAAACAGAACTATCATTAGCAAAGGGTCGTTAATACAGGTAGTTGTTACTTTATTATGACAATTGATATATTAATAGAGATCTTGTGATGTTTTTTCAACCTATCATCTATTTTATTTTTCTGAAAACTTTAGTATTAGACAACCTTCTGTCATGTTTGCATTATGTGAAACCTACCTCTGGTCATTGCTGATTGGGCCAGAGATGGGCACTCAGTTCAGACACATTCACCATGCTTTTCTCCCTTAAGGATCAGTAGGTTGTTTTCAAAGTCAATAGCCTCTGTAAGTCTTCTTGGAAATGGAGAGAAAACTGGTTTCAGAAAAAAAAAAAAAAAGGAGAAAATAAATCAAAATGTAATAAAGAGCAGAGACAGCAACTTCAAGACCCACAACAGTGGGAGAAAGTAAAATCCTAACAGATTAGTCATTTTAATTGCAATTAATAATTACATTTAGTAAAAATAATAACCAGGTTCAGTTCTTAAGGAGATCTGGATACATGTCTTTCTTCAGATTCCATGAAATATCTTAGAAAGCTTATTCTGAAGTCCTTCCCCTTTTTAATTCTCCTGATTTTTTTTTCCTTTTTCTTCAAGAATTTGAATGGCTTAATCACAAGAGCTCTGATTAAGATATACAACCAATTTCTTTTTGATAAAATTAACTGTTTTTATCATTTCTTCCCCCATACTTTCATTTTTAAGCACTTTGAAAAAATAAAATCAATACCTTCCTTTTAATTCACTGTCAGTTCATGAAACACATAATTTTTCCTAATAACACTGAATATATTATCTAGCACAAAAACTCAGATGGCAGAAAAATGCAGGTTTTGATTTTTACTGACTATTTCATTTAAAATATCAAGAACAAGGGTTTACAAATAAAGTGTTGACAAATCTGGAATTGATTATATTGTGAAATAATTGCAAATAGTCCAAAACACAGCAACTGGAGAAATGATTCAAAATACTTAGTATATAAAGTTTATCAAAGAAAAAGTGATTAGAACTTAAATCTGATGGCATCTGAGGCAAGAGTTCAAGTGGGGCATGTCCCTAAACATTTCTTTTCTGGTCTTCTGGATCTCATCTAATGTTATTCAGTCCAAAAAGGACCTTTGAAATGGGCAATGCAAGAGTGCAGTAGGAGTAGACTGAGTAAATACAGAGTTCCAGCATGACAATCTGGGAGACTCTTAAGTTTGTGAGAAAGTCAATACCCTTAGCAACCATCCACCTTACCCACTATTTTAGTTTAATAAAGAAATTGTAGGTGTAGTCCATCTGACAGTGACCTGGGCTTCTTCAAAGTAGAGGTTCAAATCAAAAATACTGTAATCTCTTTCATCCTTGATATATGATTTTCTTTTATAACAGAAGTTCAGCAAAGAAAACAAAATCTTGACTCTTTCCCAGAAAACATGTTCCGTCTCAGGAGTGGTAGTAAAGAAGTATTTGTGGAGCATGTTATATAGAACATAATGTTTAAGAAGAGCAAAAATAATAACTATATGTTTTACTATTCCAGAGAAGTGACATAATGACACTAATATATACAAAAATTTAGGGGTGAATACATTCAGGTAATGAATCTGTCATTTCAGATTTGTGTGACAAAATTTTCAATGAACCAATCAGATCTGAATGTTTCTAAATAATAATTATGCACTGACGTCAGACATATTTAGGTGATTAGTATATCAAAATCTCTTTAAAATAATTCATAAATAATTTATTCATAGGCTGAATCTATGAGGTGGAAATATAGGTGTATTTACCACACACACAAAAACAAGTTTTCTAAAGATGTTACTGAATGTATGACCTTTGTTGCTTGCTTACCTTAAAAATCTTCATGCTTTATATGGTATATATTATATAAATTTAAATGAAGATGTCCATGTAACACAATTCTACTGAATAACAAGGTGTCCTTTATTGACATGGCTTTTATTATGTTTCTTTGTACTGAGGCGATTACAGCATCAGGTATTTCCAATGCAACTCACAGGAATATTATATTACTGGGGCCTAATGTAATAAATCTTAAGTGAAGCAAGTCAGTCTAAAACTCTTGGTCCAATGACACTGCTCTGTGGTTGAAGGAAGAGCAATGCTGAGTACAATACGGCATTTACCGTGCAGACTTGTTCTATGCATGAGCTCTCATTCTCAGGTGCCTACAGCTTGTCCCAGGGAAGTCTTCAATTAAAAAGGAAATGAACTTAGCAGTTCACATTAAACTTCCTCTGGGATGCAAAAGGAAGTAGAACAAATTGGCACAGCATATTGATAATCAGTTGCTAAGTCACGTCCAACTCCTTGTGACCTCATGGACTACAGTATGCCAGGTTTCCATGTCCTTCACTATATCCCAGGGTTTGCTCAAACTCATGTACATCGAGCTGGTGATGCCATCCAACCATTTCATCTCCTGTTGACCCCATCTCCTCCCGCCCTCAGTCATTCCCAGGATGAGGGTCTTTTCCAATGAGTTGGCTCTTTGCATCACGTGGCCAAACTATTGGAATTTCAGTATCAGTCCTTCCAATAAATATTCCGAGTTAATTTCCCTTAGGATTGACTGGCTTGATCTCCTTACTGTCCAAGGACTCTCAAGGGTCTTCTCCAGAACCTCAGTTCAAAAGCATTAATTCTTCAGTGCTCAGTCTTCTTTATAGTCCAATTCTTACATCCATACAGAACTACTATAAACACCACAGCTTTGACTAAATGGACCTTTGTCAGCAAAGTGAGGTCTCTGGTTTTTAATACACTGTCTAGTTTCATCATAGCTTTTCTTCTAAGGACAAGGGTAGTTTAATTTCATGCCTACAGTCACCATCTTTGGCTATTTTGAAGCCCAAGAAAATAAAATCCATCCATTTTTTCACTTTCTCCTCTTCTATTTGCCATGAAGTGATGAAATAGAATGCCAAGATCTTCATACATTGAATGTTGAGCTTTAAGTCAGCTTTTGAACTCTCCTTTTTCAACTTCATCAAGAGGCTCTTTAGCTATCCTTCACTTTCTGTCATTAGAGTGGTACTACTATCTGCATATCTGAGGTTATTAATATTTCTCCCAGCTATCTTGATTCTAGCTTAGTATTCATCCAGCCTGGCATTTCACATGATGTACTCTGCATATAAGTTAGATAAGCAGGGTGACAATATACAGCCTTGATGTACTCCTTTCCCTATTTGGAAACAGTTTGTTGTTTCATGTTTTGTTCTAACTGCTGCTTCTTGACCTGCATACAGGTTTCTCAGGAGGCAGGTAACGTGGCCTGGTATTCTCATCCCTTTAAGAATTGTCCACAATTTGTTGTAATTCACATATTCAAAGGCTTTTGCATAATCAACAAAGCAGAAGTAGATTTTTTTTTTTTTTTTCTGGAATTCCCCTTGCTTTATCTATGATCCAGTGGATGTTAGCAATTTGATCCCTGGTTCCTCTGCCTTTTCTGAATCCAGCTTGAATTTCTGGAAGTTCTCAGTTCACATACTGCTGAAGCCTAGCTTGAAGAATTTTAATCATAACCTTGCTAGAATGTGAAATGAGTGCAATGGTACGGTACTTTGAACATTCTTAGACATTGGTTTTCTTTGGGAATGGAATGAAAAGTGACCTTTTCCGGCCCTGTGGCCATTACTGAGTTTTCCAAATTTGGTGACCTGTTGAGTGCAATTTCCCAGGTGGCGCTAGTGTTAAAGAACCTTCCTGCCAATGTAGGAGACACGGGTTTGATCTCTGGGTCAGAAGATCCTCTGGAGTTGGAAATGACAACTCACTCCAATATTTTTGCCTGGGGTATATCATGGACAGAGGAGCCTGGCAGGCTAAGGTGCATGGGGTCCAAAAGAATTAGACATGACTGAAGTGACTTAGCCATGCAGGGAATGTAGCACTTTACATCATCTTCTTTTAGGATTTGAAATAGCTCAGCTGGAATTCCATCACCTCCACTAACTTTCTTCTTAGTAATGCTTCCTAAGGCCCACTTGAATTCATACTCCAGGACATTTGGCTCTAGGTGAGTGACCACACTGTCGTGGTTATCTAGGTCACTAAGGCATATTTTGTATAATTCTTCTGTGTATTCTTGCACCTCTTTTAATCTCTTCTGCTTCTGTTATGTCCTTGCCATTTTTGTCCTTTATTGTTTCTGACTAGAGAAGAGCAGCATGTATAGGTATAGAAATTAACAATGTGGTTCTCAGATATAAGAAAGAGAAACAAAGATAAAAGAAAGAAGGAAGGAAGGGAGAGAGAGAGGGAAGCAGGGAGAGTGAGAGAGAGGGGGAGGAAGGGAGGGGCCTAAAATTAATCCACCATCAATTTCAATTTTTTTGCTTGATTAATTTTTCTCTTGTGTTTCAAGAATACAGTAAAGTGTTATTTCTAATCATTGTTTTTTATTTCATATAAATATCTTTAAAAATACAAGTGACACTGTTGTCAATAAATTTTACTTCATTCAGTTTCCTGTTACAATGAATAGCATGCATAGTCTGAAAAGAATGAAAACAGTGTTAATTCAATGTATTTTTACAATATACTGAAATTGTATTATATGATAGGCACTCAAGGGGTTGTGTGAGGGATACCAGAAATGACGTCTGCTTTTCTGTACCTTTTAGTATAAAATTTTCTTTCACTTTTCTCTGACTTTACTAAGCACAGATTCCCTTTGTCATAGTTATATTTGTTTTGAATTAACTTCAGTTAATGAATGAATAAATAAATAAATGTCACAAACCCATTTAAAACATTAATCTTTTCACAGGGGATCTATACAAATAATTGTTGATATGAGAGTTTAGGACATATAAAAATCAAAACCTATGCAGGGAAAGCAAGCAAACCTACAAAGTCTGAGTTCCTCAGAAGGAAAAAAGAAAGCTTTAGTTATACTGAAAGTAAATACTTCATCAACCAATTCTCTAGTTGGATGAATGGATGAATTATTCCCAGGGAGCAGTAAGTTGGGTCACTGCAAAGATCTAGTCTCTCAGGCCACTGCAGGCACATCTAGAAAATGAAGGTGCTGTATATAAACTGTATCCAACAGATTAGAAATCAAAATGCCTCCCTATCTCACTCACCAGGAGAATCTGGCAGATTGAGAATTGTTTTAGAAGACAGCATATTAGGCAACAAATAGTTTCCTGAATTATACCCAGTGTAGGAAACTAGAAATGTTAAGGAAAAAGCTCCTTTGAAACCAGCAGTATACAAAGATACTTAAGAGAGTAAAAAGCAAGTTCCAGAATAAATGATTCTCAGTGGCTTAACATTCTCATGGCTTAACAAACTCATACTAAAAATGACTTTCAAAACTTGTATGAGTGACTGCTCAAATAATATTTCAACTCCTGGGTTGGGAAGGTTTAACACCTGGGTTGGGAAGATCCCAATAGTTACTTTCTGGATGGGAGGTTCTCAATGTTTTGTACTTGTTGCACACTTTCAAATACACACCTTTCCCTCATAAGTCATATTTTCATAATGCAAATTTGGTATGACTTGATCAATTAATTTTGGAGAATAATTATTAATTTCTATCAGATAGAATGAACTAATAACATTTGCTCTATTCTAGAGTTCATAAGAAAAGATTGGCATACACAAAGAAAATAGACACAATCAAACACTGGGTCTCTAATGAGATTTGTATTAATTTGTAACAATTAAAAATATAATTATCATTGAAACTTCCTGTGAATCATTGGTTAGCCCACAAATGAAAGTGGAAGTTCTCTATCATTAAGAATCAGTAAAGAAAAATAAAAAAATCAGTGTTGTTTATAGTAGCCAAGACATGGAAACCAACCGTTGATGGATAAATGGATAAAGATATTGTGGTATATATAATGGATGATTCAGTCATAAAAAAAAAAAAAACAGGAAATTCTACCATTTGCAACAATATGGAAGGATCTTGACGGTCTTATGTTGAGTGAAATAAGTCAGAGAGAGAAAGACAAAGACTATATGACTTCACTTATATGAAAAATCTAAAACAAAGAACGTCATAGAAAAAGACATCAGACCTAGAGGCAGAGTGCGGGGGTGGCGGGGGTAGGGGGGGATTGGAGGAAGGTAGTCAAAAGGCTTAAGCTTTCAGTTATAAGTATGTCCCTAGTATTTATAACTGTAAGTTTATGCTCTTTGACCACATACTAGGGATATAGGGGTTTCCTTCATTAGAAAAGATCCTGATGTTGGAAAAGATGGAAGGCAGGAGGAGAAGGGGACAACAGATGATGAGATGGTTGGATGGCATCATCGACTCAATGGACATGGATTTGAACAAACTCCAGGAGATGGTGAAGGACAGGGAAGACTGATGTGCTGCAGTCCATGGGGTCACAGAATCAGACACAACTGAGTGACTGAACAACTGGTTCAGTTCAGTTCAATTCAGTCGCTCAGTAGTGTCCGACTATTTGAGACCCCATGAATCGCAGCACGCCAGGCCTCCCTGTCCATCATAAACTCCTGGAGTTCACTCAGACTCACGTCCATTGAGTCAGTGATGCCATCCAGTCATCTCATCCTCTGCTGTCCCCTTCTCCTCCTGCCCCCAATCCTTCCCAGCATCAGAGTCTTTTCCAATGAGTCAACTCTTCGCATGAGGTGGCCAAAGTACTGGAGTTTCAGCTTTAGCATCATTCCTTTCAAAGAAATCCCAGGGCTGATCTCCTTCAGAATGGACTGGTTGGATCTCCCTGCAGTCCAAGGGACTCTCAAGAGTCTTCTCCAACACCACAGTTCAAAAGCATCAATTCTTCGGCGCTCAGTTTTCTTCACAGTCCAACTCTCACATCCATACATGACCACTGAAAAAACCATAGCCATAGCCTTGACTAGAAGGACCTTTGTTGGCAAAGTAATGTCTCTGCTTTTCAATATGCTACCTAGGTTGGTCACAACCTTTCTTCCAAGGAGTAAGCGACTTTTAATTTCATGGCTGCAATCACCATCTGCAGTGATTTTGGAGCCCAGAAAAATAAAGTCTGACACTGTTTCCACTGTTTCCTCATCTATTTCCATGAAGTGATGGGACCAGATGCCATGATCCTAGTTTTCTGAATGTTGAGCTTTAAGCCAACTTTTTCACTCTCCTCTTTCACTTTCATCAAGAGGCTTTTTAGTTCCTCTTCACTTTCTGCCATAAGGGTGGTGTCATCTGCCTATCTGAGGTTATTGATATTTCTCCCAGCAGTCTTGACTCCAGCTTGTGTTTCTTCTAGTCCAGCGTTTCTCATGATGTACTCTGCATAGAAGTTAAAGAAGCAGGGTGACAATATACAGCCTTGACATACTCCTTTTCCTATTTGGAACCAGTCTGTTGTTCCATGTCCAGTTCTAACTGTTGCTTCCTGACCTACATATAGGTTTCTCAAGAGGCAGGTCAGGTGGTCTGGTATTCCCATCTCTTTCAGAATTTTCCACAGTTTATTGTGATCCACACAGTCAAAGGCTTTGGCATAGTCAATAAAGCAGAAATAGATGTTTTTCTGGAACTCCCTTGCTTTTTTGATGTAGGTCAGTGGTAATGCAGGGAATGCAAGTTTGATCCCTGGGTTGGGAAGATCCCCTGGAGTAGGCAATACTGATCCACTCCAGTATTCTTGTCTGGAGAACCCCATGGGCAGAGGATCCTGGCAGGGTATAGTCCACAGGATCTCAAAGAGTTGGACATGACTGAAGCAACTTAGCGCACGCGCGTGCGCGCGCGCGCACACACACACACACACACGGTAGCTCTATTTTTATTTTAAGGAACCTCCATACCATTTGCCACAGTGGCTGAACCAATTTAAATTCCCACCAACAGTGTAGGAGGGTTCCCCTCTTTACACACCCTCTCCAGCATTTATTGTTCATGGATTTTTGATGACACTGAAAAATTTTTGCATCCCTAGGCTAAATTTCATTTGATCATAATATATGATCTATTTAATGCAATATTAGATTTAGAATACTAGTATTCGTTGAGAATTTTTACATCTATGTTCATCAGTGACATTGGATTGTTATTTTGTTTTTGTGTGTGTTATCTTTGTTTTTAGAATCAGGGTGATGTCCTCATAGAATGAGTTTGGGAGTATTTTTTCCTCTGTAATGTTATGGAAGGGTTTCAGAAGAATAGGCATTAGCTCTTCTCTAAATATTTGATAGAAATCACCTGTGAAGGTATCAGGTCCTGCACGTTTGTTTGTCAGGAGTTCTTACATCACAGTTCAATTTCAGTGCTTCTGTTGGTCCCTTCATATTTTCTATTTCTACCTGGTTCAGTCTTGGAAAATTGTACCTTTCTAAGAATAGGTCTATTTCTTCCATTTTATTGACATACAGTTGCTTGTAGTAGTCCCTGATGATCCTTTGAATTTCTGCGGTGGGCAGACAGACTGAAACCACAATCACAGACAACTAGCCAATCTGATCACATGGACTGCAGCCATGTCTAACTCAGTGGAACTAAGCCATGCCACATGGGGCCACCGAAGATGGATGGGTCACAGTAGAGAGGTCTGACAGAATGTGGTCCATTGGAGAAGGGAATGGCAAATCACTTCAGTATTCATGCCTTGAGAACCACATGAACAGTATGAAAAGGCAAAAAGATAGGACAATGAAAGATGAACTCCCCAGGTCGGTAGGTGCCCAATATGCTACTGGAGATCAGTGGAGAAATAACTCCAGAAAGAATGAAGGGATGGAGCCAAAACAACACCCAGTTGTGGATGGGACTGGTGATAGAAGCAAGGTTCGAAGTTATAAAGAGCAATATTGCATAGGAACCTGGAATGTTAGGTCCATGAATTAAGGCAAATTGGAAGTCGTCAAACAGGAGATGGCAAGAATGAACGTCAACTTTCTAGGAATCAGCGAACTGAAATGGACTGGAATGGGTGAATTTAACTCAGATTACCATTATATCTACTACTTGGGCAGGAATCCCTTAGAACAAATGAAGTAGCCATCATAGTCATCAAAAGAGTCTGAAATGCAATACTTGGATGCAATCTCAAAAATGACAGAATGATCTCTGTTCATTTCCAAGGCAAACCATTCAACATCGCTGTAATCCAAGTCTATACCCCGACCAGTAACGCTGAAGGAGAAGGCAATAGCAACCCACTCCAATACTCTTGCCTGGAAAATCCCACGGATGGAGGAGCCTGGTAGGCTTCAGTCCATGGGGTCGCAAAGAGTCAGACATGACTAAGCGACTTCACTTTTACTTTTCACTTTCATGCACTGGAGAAGGAAATGGAAACCCACTCCAGTGTTCTTGCCTGGAGAATCCCAGGGAAGGCAGAGCCTGGTGGGCTGCCATCTATGGGGTCGCACAGATCGGACACAACTGAAGTGACTTAGCAGCAGTAGCAGTAACACTGAAGAAGCTGAAGTTGAACGGTTCTATGAAGACCTAAAAGACCTTCTAGAACTAACACCCCAAAAAGATGTCCTTTTCACTATAGGGGACTGGAATACAAAAGTAGAAAGTCAAGAAACACCTGAGTAACAGGCAAATTTGGCTTTGGAGTACAGAATTAAGCAGGGCAAAGGCTAACAGAGTTCTGCCAAGAGAACACACTGGTCATAGCAAACACCCTTTGCAACAATACAAGAGAAGACTGTACACATGGACATCCTCAGATGGTCAACACCAAAATCAGATTGATTATATTGTTTGCAGCCAAAGATGGAGAAGCTCTATACAAGCAGCAAAAACAAGACCAGGAGCTGACTGTGGCTCAGATCATGAACTCCTTATTGCCAAATTCAGACTTAAATTGAAGAAGGTAGGGAAAACCACTAGACCATTCAAGTATGACCTACATCAAATCCCTTATGACTATACAGTGAAACAGAGAAATAGTTTTAAAAGACTAGATCTGATAGAGTGCCTGATGAACTATGGACAGAGGTTCATGATATTGTACAGGAGACATGAATCAAGATAATCCCCAAGAAAAAGAAATGAAAAAAAGCAAAATGGCTATCTGAGGAGGCCTCACAAAAAGCTGTGAACAGAAAGGAAGTGAAAAGCAAAGGAGAAGAAGAAAGATGTTCCCATTTGAATGCAGAGTTCCAAAAGATAGCAAGTAGGGATAAGAAACCCTTAATCCGTGACGAATGCAAAGACATAGAGGAAAACAATAGAATGGGAAAGACAGAGATCTCTCCAATAAAATTAGAGATAGCAAGGGAACATTTCATGCAAAGATCGGCTCAATAATGACAGAAATGGTATGGATCTAACAGAAGCAGAAGATATTAAGAAGAGGTGGCAAGAATACACAGAAGAACTGTACAAAAAAAGATCTTCATGACCCGTATAATCACAATGATGTGATCACTCACCAAGAGCCAGACATCCTGGAATGTGAAGTCAAGTGGGCCTTAGGAAGCAGCAATACGAACAAAGCTAGTGGAGGTGATGAAATTCCAGTTGAGCTATTTCAAATCCTGAAAGATGATGCTGTGAAAGTGCTGTACTCAACATGCCCACAAATTTGGAAAACTCAGCAGTGGCCACAGGACTGGAAAATATCAGTTTTCATTCCAGTTTCAAATAAAGGCAATGTCAAAGAATGGTCAAACTACTGCACAATTGCACTCATCTCACATGCTAGTAATGTTCAAAATTGTCCCAGCCAGGCTTCAGCAATACGTGAACTGTGAACTTCCAGATGTTCAAACTGCTTTTTGAAAAGGCAGAGGAACCAGAGATCAAATTGCCAACATCCGCTGGATCATGGAAAAAGCAAGAGAGTTCCAGAAAAACATTTATTTCTGCTTTATTGACTATGCCAAAGCTTTTGACTGTGTGGATCATAATAAACTGGAAAATTCTGAAGAGATGGGAATACCAGACCACCTGACCTGCCTCTCTTGAGAAACCTATTTGCAGGTCAGGAAGCAAAAGTTAGAACTGGACTTGGAACAACAGACTGGTTCCAAATAGGATTAGGAGTAGGTCAAGGGTGTATACTATTGCCCTGCTTATTTAACTTATATGCAGAGTATATCATGAGAAACGCTGGGCTGGAGGAAGCATAAGCTGGAATGCTGGGAGAAATATCAATAACATCAGATATGCAGAAAGTAAAGATGCAGAAAGTGAAGAGGAACTAAAAAGCCTCTTGATGAAAGTGAAAGAGGAGCATGAAAAAGTTGGCTTAAAACTCAACATTCAGAAAACTAAGATCATGGCATCTGGTCCCATAACTTCATGGGAAATAGATGGGGAAACAGTGGAAACAGTGTCAGACTTTACTTTTTTGGGCTCCAAAATCACTGCAGATGGTGATTGCAGCCATCAAACTAAAAGACACTTACTCCTTGGAAGAAAAGTTATGACCAACCTAGACAGCATATTAAAAAGCAGAGACATCACTTTGTCAACAAAGGTCTGTCTAGTCAAGGCTATGGTTTTTCCAGTGGTCATGTATGGATATGAGAGTTGGACTATAAAGAAAGCTGAGCCAGAAAAATTGATGCTTTTGAACTGTGGTGCTGGAGAAGACTCGTAAGAGTCCCTTGGACTGCAAGGAGATCCAACTAGTCCATCCTAAAGGAGATCAGTCCTATGTGTTCATTGGAAGAACTGATGTTGAAGCTGAAACTCCAATACTTTGGCCACCTGATGCGAAGAGTTGACTCATTGGCAAAGACCCTGATGCTGCAAGGGATTGGGGGCAGGAGGAAAAGGGGACGACAGAGGATGAGATGGCTGGATGGCATCACCGACCTGATGGACATGGATTTGGGTGGACACCAGGTGTTGCTGATTGACAGGGAGGCCTGGCATCCTGCGGTTCATAGGGTTGCAAAGAGTCGGACACAACTGAGCAACTGAACTGATCTTGTAATATATTCTTTTCTATTTCTAGTTTTAATTGAGTAATCTCTTTTTTTCTTGATGATAAACCTTTAGGTTTACCAATTTTATTTATATTTTCAAATAACCAGCTTTTAGTTCCATTGATCTTTACTATTATTTTATTTTTCATGTATTTCTGCCCTGATCTTTGATTCTTTTTGCCTTCTACTTACTTGAAGCTTTATTTGTTCTTTTTTACCTAGTTATTTCGCATGTTAGGTTAGTTGTTTAGTTGAAATTTTTCTTTTTTTTGATGGCAAGATTGTATTCCTATAAATTTCTGTCTTAGAAGTGCTTTTGCTGCATCCCATAGGATTTAGATTGTCGTCTTTTTTTTCTTTTTCCCTTGTTATTATCTGACTTCTTCTTTGCATTCCTCAGTGATCCACTGGTTGCTTAGTAGCGTATTGTTTAGCCACTATGTTTGTGTGTGTGTGTTTTTTTTTAAGGTTTTTTTTTTTTTTTCTTGTAGTGTATTTCTAAATTCACAGCATTAAGGTTGGAAAAGATGCTTGGTGTGATTTCAATTTTCTTATGTTTGCCAAGGCTTGCCTTGTGGCCCAGCGTAGGGCCAATCCTGGAGAATGTCCCACGTGCACTTGAGACGTTTTTGATGGAATGCTACTAAAATTTCAATTAAATCCATCTGATTCAATATGTTCTTTAAAGCCTGTGTTTCCTTACGATTTTTCTGCCAGGATGATCTGTCCATTGGTAAAAGTAGTGTGTTAAAGTCTTCCACTATTATTGTGTTAATGTTGATTTTTCCCTTCATGGTTGTTAGTATTTGCCTTACATATGAGGTGCTCCATTGATGATTGTGTATATATTTACAACCATGATTGTGTATATATTTACTATATAATATTTATATATCTTCTTGGATTTATCCCTTGATCATTATGTAGCATCATTTTTTGTCTCCTGTAACAGTTTGTTTTAAAGTATTTTGTCTGATAGAAGTACTATTCCTCCAGCATTTCGATTTCCATTTGCATGGAATCCCTGCTAACACATGACTTTCAGTCTGTATGGGTCCCTAAGTCTAAGGTGGGTCTCTTGTAGACAGCATATGTATGGGCCTTATTTTGTATCCATGCACTGGTGCATTTAATCCATTTACACTTAAGGTAATTATTGATATGCATGTTCCTATTATCATTTTCTTACGCAAAGAAGTAGAGAAAACAAGAAATTGGGAAAGCTTACAGATCTCTTCAAGAAATTGGAGATATCAAGGAAATATTTCATGCTAGGATGCGCATGATAAAAGATAGAAAAGGTATGGGCCTAATAGAAGCAGAAGAGCTTGAGAAGGAGTGGCAAGAATACACAGAACTATACAAAAAACGTCTTAATGACCCAGATAATCATGATGGTGTGGTCAGGTCACTCATCTAGAGCCAGACATTTTTGAGTGTGAAGACAAGTGGCGCTTAGGAAACATTACTACAAACAAAGCTAGTGGAGGTGATGAAATTCCAGCTGGGCTATTTAAATCCTAAAAGATGATGCTGTTAAAGTGCTACACCAAATATGTCCGCCAATTTGGAAAACTCAGCAGTGCCATCAGGACTGGAAAAGGTCAATTTTCATTCCAATCCCAAAGAAGGGTGATGCCAAAGAATGTTTAAAATACCAAATAATTGTGCTCATTTCATATGTTAAGCAAGGTTATTCTCAAAATCCTTCACACTAGGCTTCAGCAGTATGTAAATAAAGAACATCTAGATGTATAACTGGATTTAGAAAATGAAAGAGAATCAGAGATCAAATTGCCAATATTCATTGGATCATAGAAAAAGCAACATAATTAAAAAATCGCTTCACTGACTAAGCTAAAGCCTTTGACTGTGTGAATCACAACAAACTGTACAAAAATTCTGAAAGAGATGGGAGTACTAGACCACCATACCTGTCTCCTGAGAAACATGTTTGTGGATCAAGAATCAACAGTTAGAAGCAAACATGGAACAATGGAGTAGTTCAAAATTCAGACAAGGCTGTGTAATTTTCACCCCGCTTATTTAATTTTTATGCAGAGTTCATACATGCTCAGTTGCTCAGTTGTGTCTGACTCTGTGACATCATGGAATGGTGTTAATCTCCTTTGTCCATGGAATTTTCCAGGCAAGAATACTGGAGTGGGTTGCTATAGGAGACAGGAAGAATAAAAGAAAAGCAGGTCTCAGCAAGGGCCACAAAGGATATTTATAATTATTGATAAACTGGATGCTATAAGGTATGAGATTCTTGGAACAAGTCCAGAGGGAACAGTTTATAATCTTGAAAACAAGATATGATCCTGGGGTCGGAAAACCGACCCCAGACTGTTTCTCAACTGGTGTCTCAGAGTCACATGTTTTACGTATCTGGTGGCAAATCTATAGATAAGAATATTAGTCTTGGTTACTGATTTGTTATTGATTACTGTTTCCTAATTACTCAATGGCTAATGATCATTTTGTTCTTTGGTCCTGAAGGCCACATGTTATAGTTTAACTCCCCGCATATTCTTTCATTCACGGCTGAAAGTATAATAAAGCTGACTTGGATTCTGTTTCGGCACCTTCCCCTTGGAGTAGTGCTGGTCCCCCATCCTCACTTTTATCTCAATTTTTGTGTCTCGTTTCTCATTCTCTCACCATATCGCACTTTCGGAAACCCTCTTGTCAAGCTGGTCTCGACAGGTTACCATTTCCCCCTAGAGGGGATCTTCCTGACCCAGGGATTGGACCCTGGGTCTTGTGTCTCCTGTTTTGGCAGCTGGATTCTTTACCACAGTGCCACCTGGTACATGATGTGAAATGCCTGTCTGGATGAATCACAAGCTGGAATCAAGATGTCCAGGAGAAATATCAACAACTTCATATATGCAGACAATACCAATCTCATGGCAGGAAGTGAAGAGAAACTAAAGAGCCTCTTGATGAGGATGAAAGAGGAGAGTGAAAAGCTGGCTTTAAACTCAACATTAAAAAAACTAAGATCATGGCATCTGATCCCATCACTTCATGGCAAATAGAAGGGGGAAAAGTGGAAACGGTGACAGATTTTATTTTCTTGGGCTCCAAAATCACTGCAGATGGTTCCTGCAACCATGAAAGTAAAAGACACTTTCTTCTTGGAAGTAAAGCTATGATAAATCTAGATAGCATATTAAAAAGCAGAGATATCACTTTGCTGACAAAGGTTCGTATTGTCAAAGTTTTTCCAGTAGTCATGAATGGATGTGAGAGTTGGATCATAAAGAAAGCTGAGCACTGAAGAATTGATGCTTTCAAATTGTGTTGTTGGAAAAGACTCTCAAGAGTCCCTTGGACTGTAAGGAGATCAAACCGGTCAATCCTATAGGAAATCAACCCTGAATATTCATTGGAAGAATTGATGATGAAGCTGAAGTTCTGATACTTTGGCCACCTGATGCGAAGATCTGACTCATTAAAAATACCCTGAAGCTGGGAAAGATTGAAGGCTCAAGGAGAAGGGGGCAGCAGCGGATAAGATGGTTCGATAGCATCACCAACTCAATGGACTTGAGTTTGAGACAACTCTGGGAGACTGTAAAGGACAGGGAAGACTGATGTGCTGCAGCCCATGGAGCCACAAAGAATTGGACATGACTAAGAGTCCCTTGGACTGCAAGGAGATCCAACCAGTCCATTCTGAAGGAGATCAGCCCTGGGATTTCTTTGGACGAATGATGCTAAAGCTGAAACTCCAGTACTTTGGCCACCTCATGGGAAGAGTTGACTCATTGGAAAAGACTCTGATGCTGGGAGGGATTGGGGGCAGGAGGAGAAGGGGACAGTAGAGGATGAGATGGCTGGATGGCATCACTGACTCGATGGACGTGAGTCTGAGTGAACTCCGGGAGTTGGTGATGGACAGAGAGGCCTGGAGTGCTGTGATTCATGGGGTTGCAAAGAGTCAGACATGACTGAGTGACTGAACTGAACTGAAGCTACTGAACAACTGTTTTGTATTTGTTTTTGTAGGTCTTTTCCTTTTCTTATGTTTTCTCCCTAGAGTAGTTTCTTTAGCATTTATTTGTGGTGCTGCATTCTCTTAATCTTTGCTTGTCTGTAAAGCTTATGATATCTCTGTCAAATCTGAATGACAGACTTGATGTGCAGAGTATTCTTCATTGCAGGTTCTTCCTTTGCATCACTTTAAATATACTGTGCCATTTCTTTCTAGTTGCAGTTTCTGATGAAAAATCAGCTGTTAACCTTATGGTACCTCCCTTTTCTGTTGTCTTTTTTTCCTTTTTTGCTTTTAATATTTTATCTTTGTGTTTTATTTTTGTCAGTCTGATTACTATGTGTCTCAGCATGTTCCTCCTTGGGTTTATCCTGCCTGGATAAAAATGGATATTTCTGTGCTTTAAGAACTTGGTTGAGCATTTCCTTTCCCACCTTAGGGAAATTTTCAGCTATTATCTCTTCAAATATTTTCTTGGGTCCTTTCTCTCTCTTCTTCTGGAACCACTATAATAGAAACCTTGGTGCATTTAATGTTATCCCAGAGGTCTCTTAGGCTGTCTATATTTCTTTTCATTATTTTCTCTTTATTCTGTTCCACAGCAGTGATTGCCACCATTTTGTCTTCCAGGCCACTTATCTGTTCTGCTTCAGTTGTGCTGCTATTGATTCCTTCTAGTGTATTTTTCATGTCACATGCGTTGTTCATCTGTTTGTTGTTTAGTTCTTCTAGGTCTTTGTTAAACATTTCTTGCATCATCTCAATCTTTGCCTCTATTCTTTATCAAAATCCTGGATCATCGTCACTATCATTATTCTGAATTCTTATTCTGGTATGTTGCCTATCTCTATTTTATTTAGTTGTTTTTCTGGCATTTTATCTTGTTCCTTCATCTGGGACATAATCCTGTCCTTTCATTTTGATTAACTTTCTGTGGTTGTGGTTTTTGTTCTGGAGGCTTCAGGAATGTAGCTTCTTGTTTTTGCTGTCTTCCCTCTGGTGAATGAGGCTATCTAAGAGGTTTGTGCAAGCTTCTTAGAGACTGGGAGAGATTGGCAGTGGGTAGAACTGTGTCTTGCTCTGATGGGTAGGGCCTTGCTCAGCAAAACGTTAATCTGATTTTTTTGCTGATAGGTTTTGCTATGTTCTCTCTCTGTTAGTTGTTTGATATGAGGCAACCCAGCCATGGAGTCTACAGGGTCTATGCTAGGGCTAATGGTGACCAACCTCTAGGAGGGTTCTGACAGCGGACCTGTGGTCCTAGGTTCTGACAGCAGACCTGTGGTCCTAGGACCACTTCTGCCAATGCCCGTGTCCCTGTGGTTAGTCACCACTGACCTATGCTACTGCAGAGGGTCCTCCAATATTAACAAGCAGGTCTGGTTCAGTCTCCTATGAGATCACTGCTCCTTTCCCCTGAGTCCTGGTACACACAAGATTTTGTGTGTGTCCCCTAAGAGGAGGAGGAAAATTGTGGTTTCCCTCAGTCCTGTGGAAATCCTGCAATCAAATCTGCTGGCCTTCAAAGTCAGTTTCCCTCAGGATTGCTATTTGCTTTGTCAGATCCCCAGGCACAAAAGCTTGACATGATTAGAACCTTCACAGCGGTGCAAGAACTTTTGTGGTACACTTGCTTTCCTGTTGGTAGGTAACCCATACAGCTGGTATGGGATTTAATTTTATTTTTGTTGCACCCTTCCTACCATCTTGTTGTGACTTCACCTTTGCCTTGGACATGCGGTTTATTTTTTGGTGGGTTCCAGCATCCTCTGTCAATGATCGTTCAATAGTTAGTTTTGATTTTGATGTTCTTGCATGAGGAGGTGAGTGTGCATCCTCTACTCTGCCATCTTGAAACAAAATCCTTACTTGTGATTAGATTATTTCACAAAAGAACTGCACCACGTTCCAGACTCTAATGCTTAGCAGATAATCGATAAATATATAAATGAAAGACATTCAATTAAAAAAAGATACAATTTCATTTATAACACAAAAAGGCTTACAGGACTAGAAATGAGAACTTTCTATCAGAACCACTTAATAGTAAAACAAAATTTTTAAAGTTGAGGCAAAGTGAGGCCCTTGTTCAGTTAAAATTCAAATATACATCACCTAGGTGATTCATCCCCATAACAGCAACTTACTGTTCCACTTCCTCCATGATGAAGTAGCTGATGCAATAAAATTGAAAACTTTATACTCTCTCTTTCTCTCACATACACACATATATATATATATAAAAATATATATATATATATATTTTTTTCCCCCTGTGTTACATTCTAGTATGAATGTACACGATCTCACAGATTGGTCTCTTGTCTCTTTCATTTTGGAAGAAAGAAGTAGACTTTACTAGGTTATAATAATCATAATGAAGGTGTGGCTGAGTCTCCAAGAACTCTCAATGTGAGACCTGACTTACCCCTTAAAGCCTTGTAACCTGTTACAAAGTTTCAACATTTGTAGAATGGCTTGTCAGTTGGAAGTGATAAGTGCTACTACTAATATCCTCCACCTTCTTGCAAGTTAACTAGGTGTTTCTCAGCTAAAAAAGTGACCAAAAGCTATTTATTAGTCAATATATTGAATTACTGGTTTCTCATTTTTAGAAACTGCTTTGGATCATTTAATTATTCTATAGATCAAAGTATAGCAATCTATGATTCATGGACTGAATAAAATTTACTTAAGCTTTAAACAAGTGTTTATATAAATAAAACCTTTAGATAGAAAACACCTCAAAAGCAGACTCTAACATCCAATTTGGTTATGTCTTACAATAATACAGGACTATGACTATTAAGAGATTGCATGATGATATGTATGTGTGTGTATCCCCAAATTTGAATTAAATTATTCTCCCAGGTAAGGAGCTTAGCTTTCAGAGCTACAGAATATAACTCATGCTGTCATCTGTTAGATTTAGATATGATCATTACTGTGTAGTTATTCTGAAAGCACAGGGACAGAGGGACCCTGAAATCTAGGATCATTAAGACAAATCTCTTATTTTTCTCTCATATTTCCTTCTTTCAGACTTCATGTATGCCATTCATTCCTTTACCTAAGACACCTTCTTGAGGCCATGTGTGTATGTTTGTGTGTGTGTGTGTGTTGGTTTCTCAGTCATGTCTGACTCTTTGTGACCCTATTAACTTCAGCTGGCTAGGCTCCTCTTAAGTATCAAATACTGTCTTAAAAATGTAGCCCTTTCTCATAGCAAGTGCAAGTGTGATGAAGAGAGATATGTGAATGCGTGATACAACAGAAATCACTGTTATTTAATTGTCCAGTCATGTCTGACCCTTTTGTGACCCTATGAATTGGGGTTCTCCAGGCAAGAATATTGGAGTGGGTTGCCATTTCCTTTCTCCAGGGGATCTTCCTGACCCAGAGATTGAACCTGAGTCTCCTGCCTGTATCTCCTTTACCTCTGAGCCACTGGGAAAGCCCAGAAATTGCTACAGATAATATTTAAATCATAGTATACTGATGAGCACTGCCTCAAGAAATAGAGTTAATTTTAAAATCATGTTTTGAGCCTAAGTAGGAATTTTCCAAAAAGACAAACAAGGGCATTACCATTCAGGAAAAAGAATACATGATTGTTTCCAGGTACAAAATAGCTCAGAATTCTTAAGGACATGGGTTACTTCTAACCCATCAATAGAAAATAAAGCAAAGGAATGTTACCTACTTTCTTTACTTCAAGATTATTTTTTAATCCTTAAAACTGGGACCAAAGGTTGAATGATCAAAATTATAAGGCAATATTGCTATACATATAGAATAATTGTGTGATACAGACAGAAAATATATGAAATTTTTAATAATGTGAAATAGCATTTGAAATTGCATGTTATGAGATGTTTAAAGGACAGAGTGAGGAAGAGAGATACTATGGCTAGAGTAGGACTTTGAGGATGAGTGGGGTTTTGGCAAATAACAGAGTGGAAGTATGATGTAAGTGAAGGATGTCCAAGAAGGGCTACAGTGTTGCAAAGTTCTACAGTATAAAAGTCTAATTGCAATTCTGCTGTGGGGAGAACTATTTGCATAGACTAAAATGTGAATATGTCATTCCCATTTTTCCTCCTGGATTTGTTGAACTCAGCAGTACCAAATAACACACCCTGAATATCCCCTGAAAGCCTAGCCACAGAATTTGCAATTTAGAGCATCAAAAGTTGTTTAAGGCCTAAGGAGCCAATTTCTTCTTTGAGTTTGGGATCAGGCCACCTTAACACCGAATCTCAAGAGAGTCCTAAAGGTCACTAGCTTTCTGTGCCTTGCTTCTGCTGATCCAGCACTTAGAATTTTCATTTCCATTTTGAAACCAATAAATCAGCATATCTTGCCAGAGGAGTTTTAACCTCTTACGATGCAATCAAATTGCTCAGTCAGAATGACTCCTGAAAATTGATCTGTACATTGTTAAGAATGGAAGAGAAAGTGTTTCTAAGGAATATAGATCTCTGATTTATAGAATAATGTTAGCTGGATCCTGAAGAATTGAGTAAAACGTTATGAGATTATCCATACCAAATAGAACAGAAAGTTGCCAATCAGTGATACTGGCCAATTATACACAGTTAGATAACCACTGTAATTAGTGTGTTTACTGATACATTGGTAATTATCTCCAGGTCAGCTTGAATGTTTATTGTCTCAGATCACTGATAAGAATGGTAAAATGCAAAATACATCTTTAATTACTGAAGTATCCCTCTTGGTGATTTAAATCACATACCAAAGGCTTGAAAGTTGCTTCAGGGATTTTGGTTTTTGTTTCTTTTTTTGTTCACATAGTTTTAATTTTTTATCCTTTTTTTTTTTTTTCTATTTTGATCAATAAACAATTTTCACCAGAATTAGGTCTTTGGATGAGACAATTTTACTTTTAATATGTTAATTTTCTCATTCAATATATGTTTCAAAGCAGTAGTTTTATCAATATGTTGTGTCTCAGTTTTCTTCATCCCAATCTCATCTTATTTCTTTGGTCAGAGCTTGCCAAACCTCCCAAAACAATCTTAAAGTGATCATTTATCTCCCTGCCTGAATATTAGGATGGAGTTGATAAATGACCACCTCCCTTGGGACCCTACATCCCTCTTTAATGAAGCAATATCCAAGTAATTAATTAAATCAGCTATCACAAAGATTAGCAAAGTAACATGTCCCAAGTGTCCTGTGTTAGCTAGAGAAAGGTACTATGTACACAGAAGAAGCAGCATGATGTTATTTGTGCATTATTCCCTCAGCCCTTAAACTGATTGGTTGGTTTTCAGCTTCAGTGCTCAGAATCAAGTGAGCATAATATTAACATAGGAAGAACATGTGAATTGGCAACCACCAAATATCCCTAAGTAATATCTGAAATATATGAACATGAATAATAAGTCTGCTATTGGGAATCTCAGAATATAATTTTTTTTTTTCTTACAGACTTTAGCATTAATTTCTCCCCTCTTCACCTGATGAATGTCATGTAAAAAGTACCTTGCACATGTTTTACTAAACTAGCAAGGCAGGTAGCATTGTTGCTGTGTTCCTGTGGAAAGGAACTTAAACCTCCCCCACTGTAAGCAAGGTATAATGGAACAATCTTTTCTTGTAAAATTTTGTATTCTTATGAATATAATATTAGTATTTTTGTTAATGTTGTTAGCACCAACTCATTTTCTGTTTGAAGGCAAAGACTGCTAAAATATAAATGGGAAAAGGGAATAGAAAACTGAAGGAGTCATTAAAAGAGGATTGTGAAGCAAATCTAGTAATACAGCTGCAATGCATTAAATTGTAGTTTAATTATTTCAAAATTTTCCTCAGAATATTGAAGGAAGAATTGTAGGTGTATTGGAAAGGAAGGGCCAAGTATCTAAAGAAAGTATTCTAAGTTTCTCAACCTCTGTTATTTTTCTTGTGCTTTTTGTAGCACAGAGGAAGGGAAGGAAATAATAGATGCTATCCTCATCCCTATGGCCAAGATCTTGGTTGCAAAAGTCTCAAGAATGTGCTGCTGTCCCTTTGAGCTTGCTCTGCAATTATGATATGGGCTTTTCTATGAAGGGACACTGAAGAAAATCTTCTAGTGTCACTTTGTCCAGAAATTATTTTCATTTCTTCAGAAGCTATATAAATTACTTCTTGGGCCCTCAAGAACTGTAGAATGTGAGGCTGATATTAGGCAAAACTTTACTCTTATTCACATTTATGAACCTCTGAAAGTGAAGAGCCTTTATACATAAAGAGAAATATCAGCATTAGGCAGGGTACCAGCTCTGACCAGTTCCTACAAGTCAATTGTTAAATGTTCTGGCATTTGATGACCCATTTTTTAAGCCATTGGTAGCTTCAAATTGGGCCTGGCAGGAGTATTTATACCTGATAAACGTAACACATCAGTCCCCTAGTTTATAAGAACACTAGCATGCTGAAAGAAGTGGCTAGTGTAACAGTGACTGCCCTCTGGATCTTATGTACTTTAGTAAAGATACTCAAGTTTAAGAGTATTCATGTGGAAGACTTTGTTAGTCTTGAGATGATCATCACAGTGGCTTTCAGAAAGACAATGGATATAGGATGATACAGAGGATGATAATGCAAGAAAAAAAATGTCTAGAAGTTGTTTAAAAATGACCACTAACCACCCATGATGGATGTTCATTCCTAGACAGGAAACTTTGCCTTAAATATCACCATGCTTGACTGTATTAACTAAATGTCAAAACTGTATGCAATTTAACCAATTTCCTCTCTACCTACCCCCGTCCCCAAGCAATTCTCTTAGTGGTATCCTAAAGCTCAAATTTCAAAAAAATCCTTTTGTGTGTTAGTTGCTTGCTGCTGCTGCTAAGTCATTTAGTCGTGTCCAACTCTGTGCGACCCCATAGACAGCAGCCCACCAGGCTCCCCCGTCCCTGGGATTCTCCAGGCAAGAACACTGGAGTGGGTTGCCATTTCCTTCTCCAATGCATGAAAGTGAAAAAGTGAAAGTGAAGTCGCTCAGTCGTGTCTGACTCTTAGCGACCCCATGGACTGCAGCCCACCAGGCTCCTCCATCCATGGGATTTTCCAGGCAAGAGTACTGGAGTGGGGTGCCATTAGTTGCTTAGTTGTGTCCAACTCTTCGCAACCCCATGGACTGTAGACCACCAGGCTCCTCTGTCCATGGAATCCTTCAGGCAAGAATACTGGAGTGGCTTGCCATTTCTTTCTCCAGGTGATCTTCTTGACCCAGGGATCAGACCTGGGTCTCTTGCATTGCAGGCAGATGCTTTACCTTCTGAGCCACCAGGGATTTTTTTTTTTTTTTCTTTCTTAAATCAAAATACAATGTGAACTTTCTGGAGGTCACTGCCTCAGGTTTTTGCAGACAATATCTATATGGGTAACTGAGCAAATTTAGTTGTTTATTTATGCTCATAAGAGGACAGTTGCAAGATAAATAGCCAATACAGATTTGAAACTATAGTTAATGCTTATACACTGCTTACTATGTACTACATATATTAAATACTATATCCTCATATAATGTAACTACTTCCATTTTACAAATGAAAAAACAAAAACAAAAGATGAAAACTTGAGTCATAGGGAATTGCATTCCTTGCCTACTATCTCACAGTAGCAAGTCTGGAGCAGGATTTTGAATCCAGAAGGGCTGGCTCCAGAAGTGAAGAGCTTAAACATTACACCAATCTCTTCATGGAACCATGAGGATTGTGGCATTCAGAAGTCTACTGGCTAAGAATGTTCCAACTCAGTTGCCTCTTTTGCTGGAATAAAGTATAATGTGATGTGCATTATATTTTCTCTCTTTTTAAAATAAATACTGTTTTTATGACAAGATTTTGACATATTTATCAATTGCTGTCATTACCAGTCCATCCTAAAGGAGATCAGTCCTGGGTGTTCATTGGAAGGACTGATGCTGAAGCTGAAACTCCAATACTTTGGCCACCTGACGCCAAGAGCTGACTCATTTGAAAAGACCCTGATGCTGGGAAAGATTGAGGGCAGGAGGAGAAGGGGACGACAGAGGATGAGATGGCTGGATGGCATCACCAACTCAATGGACATGAGTTTGGGTAAACTCCGGGAGTTGGTGATGGACAGGGAGGCCTGGGGTGCTGCGATTCATGAGGTCACAAAGAGTTGGACACGACTGAGCGACTGAACTGAACTGAACTGATCATTACTCCAGTAATTAGTATAAATATGAATTTCTCTACTTCAGTTTGACTTAACAAACAAGAATTTGCCAGAAATGATATATTCTACTGAGCACTATGAAGAACAGAAAAACAAGACAAACAGTAACATGATATCTGAACCAAACATTATTACAACAGAACCTGAGGAGCAAAGCTTACACACTTGGGTCACTGAAGATTGGAATAAGATAACATACAATAAACTACTTCCTCTGCGAAAGTGTGTGTAAGAGACGATATTAAATCTAGGTGCAACCCATAAATATTTTTATAGAAAAAATAAGGTAAAATAATTAAACATTAGCAAAATAAACGAGAAAGAAACTGTTGCTTTGACATATAAAGGTGAATTAAAGAAATGATGATATAAACAAAGGATTTTCTAAGAAACGTTGACACTGGGGAAAAAAGAAAAAGCTGAGATGATATATAATCCTGAAAAACTGAAAAAAAAAAAAAGTGTGCAATGCAAGAAGAAAGCACGGCTGTAAATATAATATAAAGCTGAAGCTACAGGGGACAAACTTAAATTAGAAATTCAAGAGGTGCCAATATTTCCTTCAGTACATTGAGGTAACTGGATTAATAGCACTGCAACTGTTAAAGCAGATGAATAAAGAAGTATGTTATATATTTATTCAAAAATAATATTTTAAGTATATTAATGCAAAACTATTTTAACATTAGATATCCTTGATGATTGTTTTGACTGAGTTTAAGTTCTATTTGAATTAAAATAACAAAATTATTTAATTTAATGGGTTATAAGTTTCTGACTTATTGTCCATGTTAATGGGATGACTGAGGAGCTAATAAAGCATTTAAAGATGAAGACAGAAGTAAGGATCCATGGTGTCATCTGAGGAAGACATGAACTCAGAAAAGAAATGATGGAATGGACATGTAGTCAAATATTTTCCAATAAGCAAGGAAATTGATCCAATATTCTTCCAAGGCTTGGAGGTATACCCAGGAGGATGAGGGTAGCACTGTGGAAAAGCATGTGTGAGAACAGAAATTCTAGAGGAAGCAAGCAACTTTCATGATAAAAACTAGATGAAATTTTACCTCATAAGGGCATTTATTGGTAAATTGATCACAAAAAAGCAATGGTGAGATCCTAAGGCCTATTATCAAATGGAATGTTATCTATTTCTAGTTGTAAGTCTACAGTGGTTACTGCTGCTGCTAAGTTGCTTCAGTCGTGTCCAACTCTGTGCGACCTGATAGATGGCAGCCCACCAGGCTCCCCCATCCCCAGGATTCTCCAGGCAAGAACACCAGAGTGGGTTGCCATTTCCTTCTCCAATGCAGGAAAGTGAAAAGTGAAGCCGTTCAGTCGTGTCCGACTCTCAGCAACCCCAGGGACTGCAGCCCACCAGGCCCCTCCGTCCATGGGATTCTCCAGGCAAGAGTACTGGAGTGGGATGCCATTGCCTTCTTTGCTATAGTGGTTAGGCTAATGTCAAACGTGTTAGAGTATGCAACCCTTGCTATTGCAACAGATAAATTCTGGAATTTTAGAGGTTTAACAAAAATTTGTATCTCACGTGTGAAAAGTCTAACATGGGCCAGTCAATGCTCCTTCATCTTGTAGTTATCACATCATCCGTAATACCTGGCCTCCAGTTTCACCACAAGAGGAAAGGTATGACCTGGAGTTATGAATAATTTTGTAAAAAGTTCAAGCCAAGAAACAACACACATTGTAACTATCCATATCTCTTTGGTCAAAACAGCCACACAACCTAACAGCAAGGAAGTATAATTTTCCTGTGTGTCCAGGAAAAGAATGCATTAAAGTGGAAAATAGTTCTGTTTCTGCCAATATAACTTATTAGCATATAAGGAACAATAAATATGCTTAGATAAAATTCTGCTTTTTATTACTCATGACTAGGAGACAAAACTGAGCAATGGGATAGAACAATTAATCACCAGTGTTGTCTCTATGAAACTAAAAGAACTCTGAATAAAGCAGTGTCTGTCCAATGTACAGTGAGCCAGGCTTGAGAGAAAGGAGAGTGCTAACTAGCCAAATTTAAAAATTGTGGCTCATAACACACCAATCATCAATAAGAATTTATATATAGTCTCTCTAAATACATACCATCTTGAAATCCTTTTGTCTCTGTGTCCCTGTACCATTCTAGACACAAAGTTGGACTTCTGAAGATTTTCCAAGAAGTCATCCAATGTAGAATTACCTGATAAAATTATGGACGGAGAAAGGTACACCACAAGGAATAATTTGACATTCTTCTTGAGATACTTCAAAATTTGCCTCCAATTTGCACTCCAGTACATACATATTTGCTTTTTTGCCACTTATTTTTTAATTGAAGGATAATTGTTTTACAGCACTTTGTTGTGTTGTTGTTTTCAGCAAGAATCAGCCATAGGTATGCCCATGTCTCCTCCCTCGTGAACCTCCTTCCATCTCCCTTCCCATCCCACCCTTCTAGATTGTCACAGAGCTGCTGTTTGAGTTCCTAGAGTCATACAGAAAATTCCTGTTGGCTATCTACTTTACATATGGTAGTGTAAGTTCCCATGTTCTCTCTCCATACAGCTCACTCTCTCTTCCCCTCTCACCCCATATCCATAGGTTCTCTATGTCTGTTTCTCCATTGCTGCCTTGCAAACAAATTCATCAGTACCATCTCTTTAGATCCCATATATATGCATCAGTATACAATATTTATATTTTTCTTTCTGATTTACTTCACTCTGTATAAAAGGCTCTAGGTTCATCCACCTCATTAGAAATGCCTCATATGCATCCCTGTTTATGGCTGAGTAATATTCCATTGTATATATGTACCACAGCTTTTTTTATCCATTCATCTGCTGATGGGCATCTAGGTTGCTTCCATGTTCTAGCTATTGTAAATAGTGTTGCAATGACCATTGGGGTACGTGTGTCTTTTTCAATTTTGGTTTCCTCAGGGTATATGCCTATGAGTGGGATTAATGGGTCATATGGTAGTTTTATTCCTTGTTTTTTAAGAAATCTCCAAACCATCTTCCATAGTGGCTGTATCAATTTCCATTCCCTCCAACAGTGCAATAGCATTCCCTTTTCTCCACACCATCTTCAGCATTTATTGTTTGTAGACTTTTTGTTGATGGCTATTCTGACTGGTGTGAGGTGGTATCTCATAATTTTGATTTGCACTTCTCTAATAATGAGAGATGTTGAGCATCTTTTCATGTGTTTATTAGCCATCTATGTGTCTTCTTTGGAGAAATGTCTGTTCTAGGTGTTTTTTTCCACTTTCTGATTGGGTTGTTTGTTTTCCTTGTATTGAGTTGTATGAGCTGCTTTTATGTTTTGGAAGTTAAATCTTTGTCAGTTGTTTCCTTTGCTGTTATTTTCTCCCATTCTGAGAGTTGTCTTTTCACCTTGTCTGTAGTTTCCTTTTCTGGGCAAAAGTTTTTAAGTTTAATTAGGCCCTACTTGATTACTTTTGTTTTTATTTCCATTACTCTAGGAAGTCAGTCATAGAAGATCTTGTTTGATTTATGTCATTGAGTGTTCTGCCTATGTTTTCCTCGAAGAGTTTTATAGTTTCTGGTCTTACATTTAGATCTTTAATCCATTTTGAGTATATCTTTGCCTATTGTATTAGGAAGTGCTCTAATTTCATTCTTTTGCACGTGGCTGTCCAGTGTTCCCAGCACCATTGAAAAGGCTTTTTCCCCATTACATATTCTTGTCTCTGTCAAAAATGAGGTGCCCATAGGTGTGTGGGTTTCTCTCTGGACTCCCTACCTTCTTCCATTGGTCTGTATTTCTGGTTTTGTGCAAGTACCATATGGTCTCGATGACTGTAGCTTTGCAGTATAGTTTGAAGTCAGGAATTTTGATTCCTCCCGCTGCATTCTTCTCTCTCAAGACGGCTTTGGCTATTTGGGGTCTTTTGTGTTTCCATATGAATTGTGAAACTTTTTGTTCTAGTTCTGTGAAAATGCCATTGGTAACTTGATAGGGATGTACATGTTTATTATACAAAGAAACTTACATTTTGAGAAATTCATTCATAAATTTGAACACTCAGGATCATCATTTTTCCCAGGGTAAGTAAGGGGGATAAAAGCTTGGTGACATTACCAAGTTTCTCATCCCTAACGCTTTAGAAGGAAGAAGGAAAGTAAATAAATGTATAAATATATTTTTCTGTCTTACTGAAAGGGAAGAGGAGAGGATGGGGAGGAGATATGGAGGAAAAGGACTGGCTAGCTCAGAAGATCAGATATTTCTATCCCCTGAAATAACTGGATCAAGGATGGACACATCCAAACAGGCAATTAAGATTTATGCCTGAAATTTTTCTGAAACTGTCAAGAAATCTCTCCTAATTTGATACGTTTTGATAATATAAGATGGTAGATAGAGAAGACTCTTGTTCCATGTTATGCAGAAAAATCTAAGCATAAATTAAGTAAAATTAGACAAAGTAGCTGAGAGATGGAAAAACATAGAAGGAAGAGGACATGAGGGAAGAGACAGAGAGAGAAAGGAAGAGAAAGAATCTTATATTCTTCCAGAACTGAAAATATTTCTCAACTTTTCAATTACTGAGCTAATAAGTTTCTACACTATGCTACTTCCACAATTCACATAAAGAGTTGTTTGTATATATAATATAATAGATACATATCCATTTAACAATAAAATTAAGCTTACTAGAGAAATATATACATAAATATAGAAATAAAGGATGAATCAACCCTGAATACTTTTTGGAAGGACTGATGCTAAAGCTGAAGCTCCAATAGTTTGGCCACCTGATGCAAACAGGTGACTCATTGGAAAAGACCCTCATGCTGGGAAAGATTGAAGGGAGGAGAAGGGGACTACAGAGGATGAGATGTTTGGATGGTATCACTGATTCAGTGGACATGAACTTGGGAAAATTTTGGGAAATGGTGAGGAGAGGGAAGCCTAGTGTGCTGCAGTCCATGGGGTCACAAAGAGTCGGATACAACCTGTCAACTGAACAACAAAAATCAATAACTACAAAACTTTATAAAGCAATATTTTAAGATTTTTATGTTAGTGCTACAAAGCTTCATGTTTATACAATCCTTTGTACTTATTAAATTTTCTCATAAATTAACTAATTTAACCTTAATTGTACAACACTTACTATAACCCCACTCTACAAGAAGTAAACTTGTGGTTCAGAGAAGGAAAATGATTTACTCAAAGTCATACACTAAGAACCTGAGCAAAAACTCAAACCAATGCTCTCATTCTTGCTATGTGATTAAAAACTGTTCATCTTAAAGCCCAAAACTGTAAAGTCTAAATTAAATGTAACCACATATGATCAAAAAAGGTTACTTCCACCACAAAAAAATAATTACAGAAAATAATTCATTTTAGTCAGTCATCTTGGTTTGAGTTCATATGAAAGCAGAGCCTGAGATAAGCACAGATATTTTGTTATTTTATTTGGGAGGTGATCCTATGGAGCTCGAGTGAAAGAATGGGGAGACAGAGAAAAAGAATAAGAGAAAGACAGTAGAAGAGAGAACACTGAGCTTGTCATCATTATGAGCAACTGAAGCTCAATCCCATTTGGGAACATCCGATAAATATTACTGTATGTACACAAAATTTTTGTGGGAAGCGTTAGAAGCTGGGGTTTGTATTTACCAACCCTGGATTTCTACTGTTTATTGTTCCATATCGTCCCCTGCATCAGTACTTAATTGCAAATGGGCCGTGAATGACTGTCTCTGCTGCTTAGAGAAAGACCTATGAAAGAGCTCAGCATTTCAGTGAAGAGTCCCTTACAGCTGTAATAAGACTCAGAGGTGACCTGACACAGGACACCATACTGTGTACTACAGTCATACCCAAAATAGATGAGCGTTAAAAGTCAATGTGTTGCCATTAGTCTGAGATTTGACATGGACTTGGTAACTACAGAAAGAATAATGGAAAAGTCTGTATCCACTCTCTTGGAAAATAAGAAACTTTTTCTCATTATCAATTAAGTTCAATACACAACTTCCTAAAACAATTTGTAGTTCCAGAGAGATTCAATTTCAGACTTGAGTGATAAATATCATTATTCATAAGCAAAGAATGAAAATGAGCAAAAAGAAGACCAAACTGCTATATACAGATATAAATATGTTTCATCTGTCTCTAATTAGAAGCTCTAACAGATATCACCACTACAAATGAGTCATAACTCATAGACCAATTTACCTTTAACACATGCATCAGGAGGGCAACTTCTTTGGGGCAGTAGACAAAGATAAATATGTCTCAAGAGATACAAGGACTTAACGACTTTTCAGTGTTACATATTAAAGATAAATTGTGTGCTGCAAAATTTAAAATTTGCAAAGAAATTCTTTCTAGTTTCAAAAGAAAATTTAATTATAAAAACTTAAGCCTTTCTATTTGAAATATCGTGCTTGTTTATAGCCTTAAAGTCTTCATAAGCATCGATACTTCTAAAATATTTTTAATATTTGCAAAGAAGTCAGGACTGAACACACAGGAAATGGAAATTTCTAGTGGGTAAGCCATGTATTAGTAGTGAAATTAGCGTGATATCCACTATACCAGCCACTCAAGTCCATTCCTTCTAAAATTATGCTTTTGTTGACTTCAGGAGTTAATACTCAATATCATATAAAAAGAACCAGACAACTGTTTAGGCAAATCTTCTATGATATCTTAGTTTAAAATAAATTAAGCCAAGCAATTTTCAATATCAGATAAAGACTATTAAATAAGGCTAGAATTTAAATCTTTCAAAATTTTTAATCAAAATACTTGAAATGAGGCTAATTTTATGAATCTTTCCTAATGAAATGCAAATGCTTCACACAGAGGTTATAATGCTAGAAATAAGAAGATTTAGGGAATTTCTCATATAGTCAGGTATATTAGTATAGGTATTATTCATAAATGTTTTCAAAATTTAAATCAACTTTCAGTTCAGGTCAGTTCAGTTCAGTCACTCAGTCGTGTCTGACTCTTTGCGACCCCATGATTTGCAGCATGCCAGGCCTCCCTGTCTATCACCAACTCCCAGAGTTCCTTCAAACTCACGTCCATCAAGTCGGTGATGCCATCCAGCCATCTCATCCTCTGTCGTCCCCTTCTCCTCCTGCCCCCAATCCCTCCCAGCATCAGAGTCTTTTCCAATGAGTCAACTCTCCACATGAGGTGGCTAAAGTACTGGAGTTTCAGCTTTAGCATCAGTCCTTCCAGTGAACACCCAGGACTGATCTCCTTTAGAATGGACTGGTTGGATCTCCTTACAGTCCAAGGGACTCTCAAGGGTCTTCTCCAACACCACAGTTCAAAAGCATCAATTCTCCGGCACTCAGCTTTCTTCACAGTCCAACTTTCACATCCATACATGACCACTGGAAAAACCATAGCCTTGACTAGATGGACCTTTGTTGGCAAAGTAATATCTCTGCTTTTGAATATGCTATCTAGGTTGGTCATAACTTTCCTTCCAAGGAGTAAGTGTCTTTTAATTTCATGGCTGCAGTCACCATCTGCAGAGATTTTGGAGCCCCCCAAAATAAAGTCTGACACTGTTTCCACTGTTTCCCCATCTATTTCCCATGAAGTGATGGGACCAGATGCCATGATCCTAGTTTTCTGAATGTTGAGCTTTAAGCCAACTTTTTCACTCTCCTTTTTCACTTTCATCAAGAGGCTTTTTAGTTCCTCTTCACTTTCTGCCATAAGGGTGGTGTCATCTGCATATCTGAGGTTATTGATATTTCTCCCACCAATCTTGATTGCAGCTTGTGCTTCTTCCAGCCCAGTGTTTCTCATGATGTACTTTGCATATAAGTTAAATAAGCAGGGTGACAATATACAGCCTTGACATACTCCTTTTCCTATTTGGAACCAGTCCTAAACATAGAATACAAATAGACAGAATTACTGTCCCCTCATTGAAGAATGAGCTAGAGAATAGAATCCACTCTTGCGAACAACCCATCAGGAGCTCTTAGAGTTTATATTTGTCAATAGTGATGGCTGCTTGCTTGCTCCAGCTTTTCACTTGGTAGATCTCTCCGTTCAGGGAAACTCTGGGGAAAAAATTGCTTCTAAATTATAGTTTCTACTTCTCTTAAAGTCTCCTGTTCTAAAATCTGCCAAAATCAAGACCCTATTCTTTCTGGGATAACCAATACTTCTGATTCATCTATTCAAATTAAACAAAATGCTTAAACAACAAGCAGAACTGATCAAAGGGTATCATATAGTGACTTAATTACTGTCAGAACTAAATAACATCCTACACAGATTTCAGTTCTCTTCGTGAAGAGGGGGCATTTCAGTTTTGTCAAAGGATCCTGTGCTCTGAGCAGTAGTTGCTTGATAATGATGATTAGAGAGGAGGCAAAAAGGGATTGGACTAAGAGGCAATAAGTGGGAAAGGAGTAACCTAAATTTCTCATATTTTTCTGGGGAAGTGGCTTTGGGCCTCCATCTACATCCCAATCCCCTGGGTTATGGCCATGGAAATTTTTATTTTACATGATTTGTGACTATTTTCTCCCTAATTTGTGAGTAGGAATATATATCTTAAAAGGACAAGCCATCTGGGTTTCCATGAAATGAATTTTAAATATGGAATATGCGTGCTATTTATTTCCTCTCAGTGAAAACATGTAAATGTCTTAGGGGAAAGGCTGTTAATTTCAGAATATCTTACTTAAGAGTGATCTTTATGATATTCATACACTTTATTCCCATAAAACATCTTTATGTGATTAGGACCATGGAATTTACAGATATACTTGGAGAGGGCCTCTAAGTTTTCCTATATCATCTATATAGTCATATAAAGTCAATATTTTGTCTTAATACTTGAGGACTTCCTCAAACTTTGCTTTTCCTCCATTTTAGTTTTTGGTCAGCCTGTGGTATTTCCCCAAATTGCTCTTTGTACCAGACATTAAATCCCTGAATGAATTAAGCCACTGTAATTTAGATTGACAGTCTACATCCTTATACTTCTTTACCTTGCCTTTCCTCCTTCTGAAAGCACCTGCTATTTCCCCTACTTTGCCTCCTCACTTACCACATGGGTGGTTGCTGAGGTCCAGAAAGTGCATAGTTAGCCACAAGAAAATGTGTAAAAGAGAACAGAAAAAAAAAAAAAGTCATTGGTGTATTAATAATAAGGGAGCTTACTTGTGGAGACAGAGAAGGCATATTGACAATCAGAGAAAAATGACACTGTGAAGAGTCATGTAGGTAAGAAAAAAAGATCATTAGAGAAGTGGTGGCAGTTAAGATTTGTGAGACGGATGACAACAGATCTTGGACGTCCATCACTGTGAGGTGAAAGATTGAGATATGACTCTACAGATAATGGGTTACAATTGACTGTGAAAAATACAAAACTTTGAGTGACTGAACATGCATGCAATCGGGACGAAACTGTAGCATGGACTTTTTACTGTACTGTTGTCGTTTTTTAATTGCTAAGTCATGTCCAATTCTTTTGTGACTCCCTGGACTGTAGCCCACGAAGTTCACCAGTTCATGGGATTTCCCAGGGAAGAATACTAGAGGAGGTTGCCAGTTCCTCCTACAAAGCATCTTCCCAACCTAGGAATTGAATTTACATCTTCTGCATTGGCAGGCAAATTCTTTACCATTGAGCCATCAGGGAAATCCTAAATGGCTATGCTGCTGCTGCTAAGTTGCATCAGTCGTGTCCAACTATGTGTGATCCCATAGATGGCAGCCCAACAGGCTCCTCTGTCCCTGGGATTCTCCAGGCAAGAATACTGGAGTGGGTTGCCATTATCTTCTCCGCTAAATGGCTATAATGTACCCTAAAATGCTTAAGGTGAGTGACGTGTGTGTGTATAAGTTAACTTTAATATATACATTAAGGGCAGTTGGTTAATTCAAGTGATCCTAATCAGGATTAGGATTAGAAGAAGCACAAGCTGGAATAAAGATTGCCAAGAGAAATATCAATAACCTCAGATATGCAGATGACACCACCCTTATGGCAGAAAGTGAAGAAGACCTAAAAAGCCTCTTGATGAAAGTGAAAGAGGAGAGTGAAAAAGTTGGCTTAAAGCTCAACATTCAGAAAACGAAGATCATGGCATCTGGTCCCATCACTTCATGGGAAATAGATGGGGAAACAGTGGAAACAGTGTCAGGCTTTACTTTTTTGGGCTCTAAAATCACTGCAGATGGTGACTACAGCCATGAAATTAAAAGATGCTTACTCCTTGGAAGGAAAGTTATGACCAACCTAGATAGCATATTCAAAAGCAGAGACATTACTTTGCCAACAAAGGTCCATCTAATCAAGGCTATGGTTTTTCCTGTGGTCATGTTGAGAGTTGGACTGTGAAGAAAGCTGAGTGCCGAAGAATTGCTGCTTTTGAACTGTGGTGTTGGAGAAGACTCTTGAGAGTCCCTTGGACTGCAAGGAGATCCAACCAATCCATTCTGAAGGAGATCAGCCCTGGGTGTTCTTTGGAAGGAATGATGCTAAAGCTGAAACTCCAGTACTTTGGCCGCCTCATGCGAAGAGTTGACTCATTGGAAAAGACTCTGATGCTGGGAGGGATTGGGGGCAGGAGGAGAAGGGGCTAACAGAGGATGAGATGGCTGGATGGCATCACTGACTCGATGGCCATGAGTTTGCGTGAACTCCAGGAGTTGGTGATGGACAGGAGTGCTGTCCATTCATGGGGTCCCAAAGAGTCAGACATGACTGAGCGACTGAACTGAATGAATCAGGATTACCTACTTGAGAGATGGTTGGTTAGTTAGCTGAAGTTCAAACTCCACAATCAACCTCAGTTTCTTCCATTATCTTTAGCTCCATCTGCTCTTGTGGGTTTGTTAGCTAAGACTAAATATGTCAGAAATAATTTTTCATCAGTGATACATGTTATTCAAAGTATCATATTTTGCCCAGCAGGTTATACATTTCAGAGTAGTACCCTAGACACAATACTTTTAATTCAACCCTTGGTTCATATATTTAATGAAGGATTCTGTCACTGTATTTCAACCAGGACAGCTGAATTATGCTGCTAGAAGATTATTACATATGCCTTGAGCTAACCTTTCCTGTTACAGTCTCACTAGTAGGCCTAAAATGATAATAACCTGGAGTTCACTGAACTAAGAAAAGTTATATGATTGTTTTTGTCACTGTTTTTAATTTGTTTCCAAAAGTAGCAGTATTCTGAAACTTGCATTTATCATATTTACTATAATGTAGGAGTACTGTAAAAAAAAGCATATTTGTGGCTCTCTCACTTAAATAATAATTTAATTGAAGACTCATTTTACTTATTAAAACCAAAAATCTAATAATTGTGAATGGATAAATGTGGGCCAGCATGCAACAAACATAAGATGAATATCTATTTTGAATATAGATCAACAGTATCCATGTGAGGGAATGATGGACTCTATTATATGTGGGAATCGAAATATTTTGGAAATACTGAGCTCAAAGTCTCTTTGTGAGCATTAAACAAAAGGAATTTAACCTCAGATTTAATTAAACTTTCCAACTTAAAAAATAAATTTAATTCAAGAACATTAGATTAAGAACAGTATTATAAAATATAAAACATATGACTCAAACTTTATTTAGTCATTTTGATTAAAGTAATAAGGATTAGTAGGAAAGTAGAACTGGAATAATACAGGAAGTAGTTAGAAAAAATAATTATATCATGGGAAAAAAAGGTAGAATTCCAAAGACTGCCAGTGGTTTATCTAGAGGCATATTACAGGCCCTGTAGAAGAGTAGCTAGCATTGTGTGGGATGATGGAACTGCGCTGTGTTATGAAAACACAGCTGCACATCCTGTTCTATATAAACTACTATGGCTAGGGGGACAGATTGTACGTTGGTGCAATGTGTACCTAGTTTGTTCTTATAAAGGACAATTTTATGTTTTGCCATTTCTACATATATTTCTACATAGTTTAGTCCATTCTGAAAATTACTCTCTATCATCCCCAAGGAACAGCAAGATAATTTTGACTTATTTCTTTTGTTAAAAAAAAAAAAAGGCAATTGAATATTCAGGGGGAAAAAAAAGAAGGTAAATATCACGTATCTCACTCTATATGCTCCTCATTTAATGAGGTTATTCCCCAAATTTTGACTGGCTCTGTGATAAGCAGAATGACAAACTATTCATATGACATGATTACAAAAGCATGAAAATTCCCTTTAGTGCCCAAAGGATTTCTATAGTACTTAATGATATTATTATGTTTGACATGAAGAAATTAGCTGAAGCTATAGTTTGACATGTAAAACTTCACGGTGCATAGTATGTATCAATAAATCATGATAAATTTAAATGTACATACTGGAATGATGGGTAGAATAAAAGATCATTAGCTCCTTTTTTACAAATCAAGAGATTGGTTTTTTCTTTAGCATTAGTTTCTTCTTAGAAGAACTAGATCTTTTATTTCAAAGAAGAGCAAGCTAGAGTATGTCTGAACCTTGAACAATTATGTACGGATGCCAAGCTGGGGAAGGGGGAGTCTGGAAACTGCCAAAAAGTGAATGAGCAAGACTAAAAGAGGAATAATTTAATATTATTAGTTCAAATTATTGTAATATTAGAATTTATTGTAAAATGATTTTATTTCCTAACTCTAACCATAGAAAGAAAATAAAATACATTAATGCAAGCCATTTGTTTAAATCTTTATAAAGTTATTTTTAAAATATTCCAATTCTAGTTAGTTAATAAAAGTTAATTTGAAATAGGAGGGAAGGGGCTAGGGCATAACTTTCAAAGAATGACACAGCCCTTAAGAATACAACCTAAACTGGATAGAATCAACTAGTCTAAAATCGCAGAAGATTCCACCTCCAGTAGGATTCCAATCTCACTATATACTCATTGTAATACATCAGCACACTAAATGACACACCCACAGGTGCCATGATAGTTCCAAGGTCACCGTAAAAGACGAAAAAGGAGGGGTGACCCAGTTGCTGTTAATCCCCACCCTTTTTTCAAGATAGCTGGAATAATCCTCCCACTCATTAGTCTATGAAATCACCCAACCCGTAAAAACTAATCACTGCCCCCATTTTGGGGTCCCTCATCTTCTGAGATGGCCCACATTCTGTCTGTGGAGTGCGTTTCTTCCATAGCCACTCTCACTTCAAGATAATTCCATGCCCTGCTCAAAAGCCTGATCTCACCTTTTGAGACAGACCTAGGTCTGTCTATGGAATGTCTATCTCTCTAAACAAATCTACTTCTTACCTATCACTTTGTCTATCACTAAATTCTTTCTGTGACCAGACACGGAGAACCTGAGCTTCAGAAAGTCCTGATACCAGGTGAGAGAGATTTTATCTAAAAGACAGTGAGTGTGACTCCCAATCAGTTAAGAGACTCAGTCTGTGGGTTCAAGTCCCAATCTAGGTTTAGGCTGGGTTCAAGTCCCATCTAAGTTGTGTGGTTTTAAAGATAAGATCAGTCCAATAGAATAGAGTCTAGGAAATATATGAACAACTGATTTTTGATAGAGGTGCTAAAACAATTCAGTCAAGAAATAATAGATTTTTTCAACTGGAAAAAATGTGCTGTGCTGAAAACTAGAGAGCTATTTAAAAAATACTTCAAAGTATACCTTGCACTAAAAGTAGTTTATTAACTTAATGTAAATCTAAAACTTATAGAAGTAAACAAATCTTTAATTAGGAAAAGCTTTCTTAAATATAGGTATAAAATATGATTCATAAAATAAAATTATTTATATGTTAGACTTCATAAACATAAAACATTTCTCCTCTGTGAAATAAGAGTTTGAAGAATGAAAAGCATAAATTAGGAAAACAATGTCTGCAAAGCATATATCTGATGAAAGATTTGTGTCTAGAATTATAAAGAAAAGTCTTAACTCAATAATAAGTAAACAACTTAATTTAAAATACACAAAAGATTTGAACAGACACTGAAAGAAGTGACAAATTAGCCCATATAGATGGTTAGCACCAGTAATCATAGGAAAATGATGGAAAAGGAAAATGAAAACACAAAGTAATGTCAAGGAATGCAGAGAAATCAGAACTCACTGCTGGTGGAAATAGTACAGCTATGTTGGAAAGTAGTTTGACAGCGTCTTAAAATTATAAACATATACCTACCATATGACCCAGTCATTCAATCCTTAGGAAATAAAACATTTCCATAAAAAGTGTCCACATCAACTTTTTCATAAAAATGTCCCCAAACTGGAAACAACCCAAATGTCCATCAACAGATAAATTAATAAACAAATTTTGGTATATCCCTTTAATGGAAATCTGTTTAGCAATACAAAGTTATGGAAAACTGATATAAACAATGACATATAATTAATTTCAAATTGTCTGTGCTAAGGGAAAGAAGCCAGGCAAAAAAATAGTACCTACTGTAATTTTTTTTTCTAAAATTCTAGAAAACATAAGCTAATCTATACATAGAAAAAACAAATCTGTGACTCTCTGGGGATAAGGGATAGATGGAAAGTGCTGGGAAAGGGAAATAAAAGAGTAGCATGAGGAAATTTGGAGAGGTGACAAATATATTCATTATTCTGTTTATATACACAAACACACACAGATGCATATTTCACAAGTTAAACATTTGAAGTTTATTGTTTATCAGTTACACACCAAGTACTTTCCTGGCCAAACAATCATTAAGACTCTGCACTTCTAATGCAGTGGGCACAGATTTGATCTCTGGTTGGGAAATTAGAATCCCACATGTCCCATGGTGTGGCAATTTTTTTTTTTTTAGTTATAAAAATTACAACTCAATAAAGGTATTCTATTAATATAAAACATATTTCCAGCTTCTGTGAGATGTTTACATAAACTTATATAATGTTCTATGAAAGCATTCTGATGTAGCTCATGTTCCTTTAAATTTATCACAGAAAAGGATGAATTAAGAATAAAATTATATGGTAGAAAAGTCAAAGGATATAATTAAAAATGACAACTTTATGCTCTTGAAGGGAACCACAAACACTAAACAGCAGAGCACTACTTCCTAGACTATTACTGAATTTGAAATCATAGGAAATAATAAAGGAGAAAAACAAAGCTTACTGTAAATTGATCAATGAATTGAAAAGAATTAGGAAATGGTAAATTTCTTAAAATATTGCTTTTCTCTGCCTTTGGAGTGATGACTGCCAAACTAAAAACTGAAAAGATCACATTTTGTACTTCAATGAGAATTTGAACATGGTCATTTAAAAAGTAACAAAGGAAGTGGTTTGAAAGTGATGAAATGCTGGAACCTCTTTAGAGGGTTCTCTATAAACCGCAAATGCTCACAGGTCCTACAGAGAGCTACAAGCATAATGTGAGCTGCCTTATAAATGTGCTAGTACTGAAGGAAACTTCCTAAACAATTAGTCATTTTTTTCTACAGTGAATCAAGAATTTTTCCTAAGGAAACTATGGTGAACAGTCTGGAATTGATACAAATAAAAGATCTAGAGGAATTTATAAAATATTTTTAAGTTCTTAAAGATAAAGGTCAAGAGACTGGGGTCTTACTCACTTTTTTCTTTTCGGTTTTTAATCGGTGCCAAACACAGGCATACTGGTGGAGTACTCGACAAATCTTGGCTAAAATGCTTTTTTGTCCACTTTGTTTTGTTTTTCACATGGGAGAACCATCTTTTTAGTGCATTGAGATTTTATACAAGACAATATTGGTTTAATGATAATAATAATAAAAAAAGCAACTCTCATCTCTAGTAGTACATTTCTAATCTTTCATAAGTGAGATTAATCAAGTGAGCACAGGTCAACACAAAAGAAACCAAATATAAGAGGCATCACCAAGACAACCAGAATAGAGAGGCTTATCAGAACAGAGGCTAACAAGCTAGGGAGTTGAAACATGACAGAAAAGCAATAGAATCATGGAGAAGGCAAATAACTTCCAAATTAGTAAATCAATCTACTGCAAAGATTCAAAGGCCCTTCATAATTTCAAGGTGTTACACTATTCAGAACAGTAATAATGCAGAGCAAGGAAATACTGCAATGGTCAAAACTGATGAACTGAGGAGCCATGGGTTCAGAGTAATAAATGGCTGTAAAGTTGTTTAAGGGCAAGGAATAGCAAAGAAAAGAACACGGATGAGAGACCGGCTGAAAGGTTACATGAGTAAGAGGAAATTGAAAACACCCTCCCTTGAGGGGTTTCGGTAGTTTGATAAGTGGAATGAAGAATATTTCATCTGGGCAGCCACTTCTCAGTAATTTTGAGGGTAGGGCACACATACACATTAGAAGAAGGTTAATGGCAACTGATGCCAGTACTCTTGCCCGGAAAATCCCATGGAGAGAGGAGCCTGGCAGGCTACATACAGTTCATGGGGTTTCAAAGAGCTGGACCTGACTTAGTGACTAAACAACAATAAGAGTAGATTAGGACTTTAAAGTAAATGAGCTTTATTTTAACTCTTGGATCATATGTAAAAATGAATTGCCTAGAAGCATAAACAAAGGACAATTTAAGTAACCAGAAGTTGGGAGAATCCTGATCACTTCAAGACTGCTTTCATTTACCCAAAGCCAAATACGGCCATAAAATATATTTTCATCACACCTTATATTAGCTTCCTAGGGCTCCTCCTCTCAAGAGCTCGATTTAATCATAATTTATAATACTAATTAATATTCATTCTTTTGCCACATTCAGTTCAGTTCAGTCACTCAGTCATGTCCGACTCTTTGTGACCCCATGAATCGCAGCATGCCAGGCCTCCCTGTCCATCACCAACTCCTGGAGTTCATTCAGACTCACATCCATTGAGTCAGTGATGCCATCCAGCCATCTCATCCTCTGTCGTCCTCTTCTCCTCCTGCCCCCAATTCCTCCCAGCTTTGCCACATTATGTTATAATAAATTCTGGGATTTAAGACATACTTTGAGGGGGCTACTATTTAACCTACTACACACATTTTTCTGGGAAAAAATCATATAATAACAAACAACAAAAAGTCACAATTTATAAAAAATAATGAAATGCACAATATTTTTATTGTAAACTCCATATTAATCAATTCTCATGGTATGTTTTCACTGATTTTTGCTGAACTCTTGTATCCACAGCCAAATGACAATTTCAGTTAACACAGAAAGTTGATTGACATTTTAGTTTTTAAGTTGTATGAGGGTGAAATAATGAGAACAAATGTGGGAACTTTACTCATTCATCAATGCAGTGAGCAAATTTTTGACAGACAGTATATATCTGTCTGTATACAGAGAGAGAGAGAGAGAAAGAAGAAAGGTATTTTTTTTAATACTGAAAGGGTATTTTCTCAAATATGCTAGTCACAATGTAAGAGCAACAGATGGCACATACTCTGAAATCTAATCTGCATTATTAACATTTTCTCTATCACTTTAAGTCCAGACAATCAGCAAAACAATAGTCAAGTCCTGATTTGTAACATTTGCTAATTTCTGTTGTGTAAACATACCCAACGTGACTAAATTCAGGATACTAATATGAAATCACTAAATGCAAAGTTGGAAAGTGATATTTCATAACACACAATTATACAGTATTTCTTCCATGAGATACATAAATAACCTCAAGAGCATAGTAATATTTAAATATACTAAAATAATTAAGAAGTGATAAACATTGATATTTATTTTCAACACAGTTTTTGAATTTTAAGTTTACATAATTTAATTTTCAGTAATAGTTATGTTTAAAAACTGTCTTTTACTATTTCTGACAATTTAAGTTGGCGCTTATAAGTTATTATGAGCTTGTTCCAGCATATTACTCCATAACATGACCTTGATGAATTAGAAGAAATATTTTCAAATCTTTTCATCATTAATTTTTAACTAAAAATTAATGATAAGTTAGCAAGTTTAGCCAAAGCAAATGCATCTTAAAGTCTTTAATCTTTCCCAGGACTATTGATACAATTACCAGTCAGGGCTGGCTCCAAAGAACAATACCAAGTATTATGTTAAAGGTCTCAAAAATTCAGTTATAATAAGCAGAAAAAGAAGCTGATTTTCCTGTTCTACATTTCCAAAAGTTTCAGCTATACCTACTGATGAGTCTCCAGGTGAATTTCATGAGGGAGCTTACTGATGAGTTCTAATTATGGCTAATTCCATATCCACCAACAAATTCACAGTTTTGTGGTGTGACATTAGGCAAGTGACTTCCTTTTCCCTGGCAATTTCTTAATCTACAAAATGTGGATATCTTGAGGGGTGTAGTAAAGTATGAAAATTTAGAAAATATTATGTATCCAAAATACAATTCCATTTAAAATAGTAATTAAGAAAATTAATGTAGGGAACTATGACAATTCCTTTGGAACCAAGACATTAACCTTTAAATAAGGAAAGGAGAAACATAAAGAAGTAACCTCATCACGATCTTTTATAACCTCTCTTTTGGGAGAGAGGAATCAGGCAACACTTACTCTCTCACAGAGAAAAATAGAGAGGCATGTGACCCTCAGCCTATTTCTATTATGCCAGCATCTGCAATCATTAGGATAAAGTGGCATTTAAAAAAATTATTTTCTCCAAAAGAGTCCCTAGGAAACAATAATTATCATTTAATGGAATTCACAGTGGCACAACAGCATCTCTACTCTTCCCCACCAGAGTTCTGAACCAGTTGAGAAAGGCAGATGGGCACCAAAATACCATCTTTATTACTCATAACAGAAAATGCAGCTTTTAATGGAGGGTAACTGGGCTTTCTTATAATGAACAAAACATCAAAACTGACTTTCCTACCATGACAAAGGCAAAACGAGATCACTGCACACAAAGGCCAGAACAAGGCCCTTGAATACTTACAGCATGACACATCTGCACAGGATACATGCTTCCCAAGACAGTAAGGACAAAGGGTCAGCCCCTCACCCCAGCATCATCTTCTAAATTCACCCTATCTCTTTACCGAGGGATAAAGGAATGATGTGGCAGAAAAAGTCCTAGAATGTTATGCTAAAGGAGCTCCTTTAGCATAAAGAAGGAAACCTCAGGAGTAGAGAAAGTTCCTCCTTTCCAACTCCCCTCACCATCATTCAAAACTACTGGTATAAGAAAAGAGGGAGGAATTGCCCATGAGGTATGCACATCTTAGCAAAGAATTTAGGATCAATAAAGAGGATAGTTCCCTTTTGTTCTTTAATAGTGTCACACTCAGTGCTAGGTGCTCAAAGAAATCAAGCATCTTAAGTGAGTTTATACAGCCAGCAGTGGTGTATGACTAGACTATGTGCTCTCTGAATGCAGAGATTATACCTCAATAACTATATAATAGCTATAGTCTAATAACAGCCTGGAACATTGTAAATATTTATAAAAGGAAGTAAGAAAGGAAGAAACAAGGAAGGAGAAATGAAACAACTGAGAGAAATAAATTTATACCCAGTTTTGCATAGGTCCTCTTGCCACTCTACATTGCCAGATATGGGTGTTGTAACTGGCCCTTGTGATTCCTGGCATCTTATTAAACATTTAGGAAGGAGTAACTCTTGAATGATCATATTCTTATTCTTAAGAACAGTAAGTCTCTCTAAAGGAAATAAACTCAGCGTTCCAACAAACTCAGGTACAATTCTGGCTGCATGCTGATGATATATAATCTCATGTGTCCTCAAACCAAATGAGAAAAACAAAATGAACTGCACCTAATACATAATGGTGTTTATAATCATACTTAAGATCAGCATGTTATGCCATAAATAATAATGTAACTGCAAGCTTGCATTAGCATATTTTAGGCATCCTCTCTCAACACAACGCACAAAGCTAGAGCTGTCATTCTTTCGCTGTTAAAGATTGCTCTTATAACACTGACAAGCATTGATATATGGGATTAATACCTTTAACTCATTTACTCAAGAGATTATTCTCTACCATGCCCATGGCTGAATAAGCAAACAATAAATATTATTGAAAAATCATCAGCAATCATTGGTCAAAAAGTTCAGGTAAGAAAAGCAGTCAGTCATAGAGTTCAAGTAGTTTTTCTGCTCTTCACATATTTTGGGATTTAGGGAAATCCCAAATTTTTCTACTTACAAAGAAAAACTAAACCATTATGTATGATGAGCTATATGAAAAACTAGAGTGAAATTTCAAAAATGCTTTATATTAGAGGAAAAGATATTAATATACTTTTTAAACCTATATATTTGGTAATTGTGAGTCTCCTTTATTGAAGATTCTTACATAAATGTGCTCTTGAGAGGGAGAGGACTTATGTATATCTATGGCTGATTCATGCTGATGCTTGACAGAAAACAAAATTCTATAAAGCAATTATCCTTCAATTAAAAAAACAAATTAAAAAATGTGCTCTTGAATCTGTATTTTAGAGTCTAAAATTGATAACTAGTGGGACCACATTAGACATATGATGGCTCTCCTCTGGGTCTCAGTTATAGTATTTTGTTCATAAGTGAAAGTCACTTTGTCATGTCTGACTGTTTGTGACTGCATGGTCTATACAGTCCATGGAATTCTAGGCCAGAATCCTGGAGTGAGTAGCCTTTCCCTTCTCCAGGGGATCTTCCCAATCCAGGGATCGAACCCAGGTCTCCAGCATTGCAGGCAGATTCTTTACCAGCTGAGCCACCAGGGAAGCGCTTTATTCATTAGGATGATAGTAACTGGTTACATGAAGACAAAGGCCTAGACCAAGCAACCTATTTATAGCCTTTATAGCCTTAAACATCATGATCTATGATTATGTGTAAAAACTTGCAATTTCAGACAACTGGGGTCTTAGGAAGTTAAGTGGCAAAATTGCTGTTCTCATTCATCTGCCCTTCTGCACCCATGGCAGCTTTAAGAAGGATGCTATCTTTTGTTGACTTGAGTGTTAGCTGCATCAGCCTCCACTGCAATAACATGAAGGCTGATGCCTAAAAGAAGCTTTATCCTCCACTCCAGTCAAGCCAGCCTCCTCTAGTACAAGAACACTCCATAATCAGGCATGCAATTCAGTTCTGCCTGAAAGCTAAAGTCACTCAGTCCTGTTCAAGTCTTTGTGACCCTATGGACTATATAGTCCATGGAATTCTCCAGGCCAGAATACTGGAGTGGGTGTTGCCTACACAATGCTTATTCATGTCCTATTCAGGCTATAAATCACACCTCCCCAGTATTAGTTTCCTATTACTACTGAAACACAGACTTAGTGGTTTAAAACACCACACATTTATTATCTACAGTTTTTTAGGTTAAATGCTCTGCATGGGTCTTTGTACCAAATGGCATAACAAGGCTATATTCCTCTATGGAGGTTCCAGAAAAGACCTACTTCCTTGCCAAGAGGCTGCCTACATTCCTTGGCTCATGGCTTCTCTTTCATCTCTAAAGCTGGTCACTGACTCTTATTCCATATTCATATAAACCTCTAGCTGTAGCCAGGAAAGTGTTTCCATTTTAAGGACCCATGTGATTAGATCAGGTCCACCTGGATGGCTGAAGATAATCTCCCCATCTCAAGGTTTCAAGATCTCTGTTCTTAACTACATTTTCCAGATCCCTTTTGCCACTGTATTAGGGTTCTCCAGAGAATCAGACCTACTGGTATGTTCCTGTGCGCACGTGCACACACACACACACACACACACACACACACACAGATTCATCTTAAAGAATCAGGAACTGGGTCACAGGATTGTGAGGAATGGCAAATCTGAAATCTGCAGGATAGGCCAGCAGGCTGGGAACCAGGGTAAGAACTGAAGTTATACTTTGAACCCAAAAGCATTGTGAAGGCAGAATTCCATCTTCCTTAGAGGAAAACGTTCCATCATTTTGTCTTTTAAGACCTCAAATGATTATAAGGCCTACTGACTTACAAAAGTTAATCTACTTTACTCAAAGTCTACTTATTTAAATGTTAATCTCATCTAAAAATGAAAAAAAAAAAATACAGTAACATTTAGACTGACTAAATATCTCAGTACCCTGGCCTAGTTAATACATAAAATTAATGATCACAGCCCTGTAGGTGACATATTCATAGGTTCCAGGAATTAGAGCAAAGACATCTTTTTGGGGAGGGAGTATTATCTTGTCTGTCATCTCCTCTATGAAACTTCCCATAACCATTCCAGCCCTCGCTAATAAAACTGTACCTGGCACTACTGGATTCTATAACCTCAAGTATTTAGCAAGTCATTGATTACTGCCTTTTTCAAATCAGATTGTTTTCAATGTGGTGGGGCAACTATAAAATTTCTGGAAGACTTTCTGCTTTATGTGTCCAGTGACTTCTCATCCTTTCCCTTTCATGTTCAGAGTGCTCAGTACACAGTAATCAGCATATCTCTCAGATAATTCTTTAAAACCAAAAACTACATATTTCAGCTTTGAAGACATTTTATTTAACTCAGATTGAGTACCAGACAAGTCAAATGAAAATCTAAGGTGACATGGAGCAAGATACAAGTTTAGAATTTTTACAAAACCCATCAGTACTCTTCCTATTACCTCAAGTTAAGTGCTTATAAATCATAACCATACAATTTAGTTAGAAAATAGGCAAGGACATTGTACATGGGTATATATTTCCCATGATTTACCAGTATGAACATATATCATTTCATAACCAGGTTCATCGACCATTACAAAAAAAAGTTTTTAACAATGAATATAAAGAATATTCTAAAAACCCAGGGATACTGTGACTCAGTATTATGGTTACTATTCTTATTGTTATATACTATGATTTAAATTCTTATTGTTATATACTATGATTTTTAACATATGTTAAATTCAAAGTAGTTTGCAGAAATGAAGTCTTCCTTATTCCTTGCAAATATTTTAATTGTGCTTGCTTGCATGTGTGCCCAGTAAATAAAAAAAAAAAAACTTGCTGACTACCAGGTCCATGGAGGACACTTTAGTCCCTGGTACAGTTCACTCACTGATGTTTGGCATTAAGAATTTTCTGGGTCAATATTTAAATAACACTGAAGATCATCAGTGATTCTTCAAGAATTTATAGATGGGATAAAAGAGGTAAAAGAAGTAAACACACACACACTTTCTAATTACTTACATTGAAAAAATGATATATTATTTTCTTTTTTTTATTTTATTTTTATTTTATTTTTAAACTTAACAATATTGTATTAGTTTTGCCAAATATCGAAATGAATCCGCCACAGATATACCCACGTTCCCCATCCTGATCCCTCCTCCCTCCTCCCTCCCCTACCCTCCCTCTGGGTCATCCCAGTGCACCAGCCCCAAGCATCCAGTACCGTGCATCAAACCTGGACTGGCGACTCGTTTCATACATGATATTATACATGTTTCAATGCTATTCTCCCAAATCTCCCCACCCTCTCCCTCTCCCACAGAGTCCATAAGACTAATCTATACATCGGTGTCTCTTTTGCAGTCTCGTACACAGGGTTATTGTTACCATCTTTCTAAATTCCATATATATGCGTTAGTATACTGTACTGGTGTTTTTCTTTCTGGCTTACTTCACTCTGTATAATAGGTTCCAGTTTCATCCATCTCATTAGAACTGATTCAAATGTATTCTTTTTAATGGCTGAGTAATACTCCATTGTGTATATGTACCACAGCTTTCTTATCCATTCATCTGCTGATGGGCATCTAGGTTGCTTCCATGTCCTGGCTATTATAAACAGTGCTGCAATGAACATTGGGGTACACGTGTCTCTGTCCCTTCCGGTTTCCTCAGTGTGTATGCCCAGCAGTGGGATTGCTGGATCATAAGGCAGTTCTATTTCCAGTTTTTTAAGGAATCTCCACACTGTTCTCCATAGTGGCTGTACTAGTTTGCATTCCCACCAACAGTGTAAGAGAGTTCCCTTTTCTCCACACCCTCTCCAGCATTTATTGCTTGTAGACTTTTGGATCGCAGCCATTCTGACTGGCATGAAATGGTACCTCATAGTGGTTTTGATTTGCATTTCTCTGATAATGAGTGATGTTGAGCATCTTTTCATGTGTTTGTTAGCCATCTGTATGTCTTCTTTGGAGAAATGTCTATTTAGTTCTTTGGCCCATTTTTTGATTGGGTCATTTATTTTTCTTGAGTTGAGCTGTAGGAGTTGCTTGTATATTTTTGAGATTAGTTGTTTGTCCGTTGCTTCATTTGCTATTATTTTCTCCCATTCTGAAGGCTATCTTTTCACCTTGCTAATAGTTTCCTTTGTTGTGCAGAAGCTTTTAAGTTTAATTAGGTCCCATTTGTTTATTTTTGCTTTTATTTCCAATATTCTGGGAGGTGGGTCATAGAGGATCCTGCTGTGATGTATGTCGGAGAGTGTTTTGCCTATGTTCTCCTCTAGGAGTTTTATAGTTTCTGGTCTTACGTTTAGATCTTTAATCCATTTTGAGTTTATTTTTGTGTAAGGTGTTAGAAAGTGTTCTAGTTTCATTCTTTTACAAGTGGTTGACCAGTTTTCCCAGCACCACTTGTTAAAGAGATGGTCTTTAATCCGTTGTATATTCTTGCCTCCTTTGTCAAAGATTAGGTGTCCATAGGTGCGTGGATTTATCTCTGGGCTTTCTATTTTGTTCCATTGATCAATATTTCTGTCTTTGTGCCAGTACCATACTGTCTTGATAACTGTGGCCTTGTAATAGAGCCTGAAGTCAGGTAGGTTGATTCCTCCAGTTCCATTCTTCTTTCTCAAGATAGCTTTGGCTATTTGAGGTTTTTTGTATTTCCATACAAATTGTGAAATTATTTGTTCTAGCTCTGTGAAGAATACCGTTGGTAGCTTGATAGGGATTGCATTGAATCTATAAATTGCTTTGGGTAGTATACTCATTTTCACTATATTTATTCTTCCAATCCCCAACCAAAAGACAAAGACTGGCTGAATGGATACAAAAACAAGACCCCTACATATGTTGTCTACAAGAAACCCACCTCAAAACAGGGGACACATACAGACTGAAAGTGAAGGGCTGGAAAAAGATTTTCCATGCAAATAGGGACCAAAAGAAAGCAGGAGTAGCAATACTTATATCAGATAAAATAGACTTTAAAACAAAGGCTGTGAAAAGAGACAAAGATGGTCATTACACAATGATCAAAGGATCAATCCAAGAAGAAGATATAACAATTATAAATATATATGCACCCAACACGGGAGCACTGCAATATGTAAGACAAATGCTAACAAGTATGAAAGGAGAAATTAACAATAACACAATAATAGTGGGAGACTTTAATACCCCACTCACACCTATGGATAGATCAACTAAACAGAAAATTAACAAGGAAACACAAACGTTAAACGATACAATAGACCAGTTAGACATAATTGATATCTATAGGACATTTCATCCCAAAACAATGAATTACACCTTTTTCTCAAGTGCACATGGAACCTTCTCCAGGATAGATCACATCCTGGGCCATAAATCTAGCCTTGGTAAATTCAAAAAAATAGAAATCATTCCAAGCATCTTTTCTGACCACAATGCAGTAAGATTAGATCTCAATTACAGGAGAAAAACTATTAAAAATTCCAACATATGGAGGCTGAACAACACCCTGCTGAATAACCAACAAATCACAGAAGAAATCAAAAAAGAAATAAAAATTTGCATAGAAACGAATGAAAATTAAAACACAACAACTCAAAACCTGTGGGACACTTTAAAAGCAGTCCTAAGGGGAAAGTTCATAGCAATACAGGCATACCTAAAGAAACAAGAAAAAAGTCCAATAAATAACCTAACCCTACACCTAAAGCAACTAGAAAAGGAAGAAATGAAGAACCCCAGGGTTAGTAGAAGGAAAGAAATCTTAAAAATTAGGGCAGAAATAAATGCAAAAGAAACAAAACAGACCATAGCAAAAATCAACAAAGCCAAAAGCTGGTTCTTTGAAAGGATAAATAAAATTAACAAACCATTAGCCAGACTCATCAAGAAACAAAGGGAGAAAAATCAAATCAATAAAATTAGAAATGAAAATGGAGAGATCACAACAGACAACATAGAAATACAAAGGACCATAAGAGACTACTATCAACAATTATATGCCAATAAAATGGACAACGTGGAAGAAATGGACAAATTCTTAGAAAAGTACAACTTTCCAAAACTCGACCAGGAAGAAATAGAAAATCTTAACAGACCCATCATAAGCATGGAAATTGAAACTGTAATCAAAAATCTTCCAGCAAACAAAAGCCCAGGTCCAGACGGCTTCACAGCTGAATTCTACCAAAAATTTAGAGAAGAGCTAACACCTATCCTGCTCAAACTCTTCCAGAAAATTGCAGAGGAAGGTAAACTTCCAAACTCATTCTATGAGGCCACCATCACCCTAATACCAAAACCTGACAAAGATCCCACAAAAAAAGAAAACTACAGGCCAATATCACTGATGAACATAGATGCAAAAATCCTTAACAAAATTCTAGCAATCAGAATCCAACAACACATTAAAAAGATCATACACCATGACCAAGTGGGCTCTATCCCAGGGATGCAAGGATTCTTCAATATCTGCAAATCAATCAATGTTATACACCACATTAACAAATTGAAAAACAAAAACCATATGATTATCTCAATAGATGCAGAGAAAGCCTTTGACAAAATTCAACATCCATTTATGATAAGAACTCTCCAGAAAGCAGGAATAGAAGGAACATACCTCAACATAAAAAAAGCTATATATGACAAACCCACAGCAAACATTATCCTCAATGGTGAAAAATTGAAAGCATTTCCTCTAAAGTCAGGAACAAGACAAGGGTGCCCACTTTCACCATTACTATTCAACATAGTTTTGGAAGTTTTGGCCACAGCAATCAGAGCAGAAAAAGAAATAAAAGGAATCCAAATTGGAAAAGAAGAAGTAAAACTCTCACTGTTTGCAGATGACATGATCCTTTACATAGAAAACCCTAAAGACTCCACCAGAAAATTACTAGAACTAATCAATGATTATAGTAAAGTTGCAGGATATAAAATCAACACACAAAAATCCCTTGCATTCCTATACACTAATAATGAGAAAACTGAAAGAGAAATTAAGGAAACAATTCTATTCACGATTGCAACGGAAAGAATAAAATACTTAGGAATATATCTACCTAAAGAAACTAAAGACCTATATATAGAAAACTATAAAACACTGGTGAAAGAAATCAAAGAGGACACTAATAGATGAAAAAATGATATATTATTTTCTAAGTGATCTGCAAAATAGGGATTCTTAAGATGATCTCATTTGACTTAAAGATATAGATCCCCCCCATTCAATTAAATAGTGATAAAGTTTTCATACAAACAGTTTGGATTTAAAATTGTATAATATATGTAAGTAAGTAATATTCATGTTTGCTATATGAATTTTATTTATTTCTCTGAAATTCACATATTGAAGCCCTAATCCTCATGTGATTACATCTGGAGATAGGATATTAATTAAGGTAAAATGACTTCATAAGGGTGAGGCCATAATCCAATAGAACTGTAGATTTATAAGAGGAAGAGAGAAATTTCTCTCTTTCTGCCATCTGAACACATAGCCATTTTAAGTCAAAAAGAGAGCTCTCTTCAGAAACCAAATCCTGTTCAAGCCTTAATTTTGGATTTCCAGGCTCCAGAACTGTGAAAAAAAAAATACTTTTCCTGTATTTTAAGTCATTCAGTCTATGATATATTGTTAGGGCAGCCTGAGCCAACAAATACAACTTCTAATTTATGAAATGGTTTCAATGGTAATATAATACAATTAACCACAACAATTTAGTACAGGTAACTCTCTTAAGCAGGAAATAAAGAAAGCTCCAATCAACAAAATAATAGGTCTTGTTGAAGGACAAATAAAAAAATAAATCTGCACGCAAAAAAATACCTAAACACTCACCCTAAACTTTTCAAAAACATTAACTTAAAATGAGTTAGAGACCTAAAACAAAAACTATAAAACTTCTAGGAGACAATAATGATGAAAATCCAGGTGATCTCTGGTTTGGCAATGACTTGTTAGGAAACAACTCAAAAAGCATGATCTGTGAAAGGAAATTTTGTTAAGTTTGATTGCATTATCACTAAAAAGTTCTGATATGAAAAATACACTATTAAAGAATGAAACAACAAGCCACAGACTGCAAACCAAATATTTGCAAAACTCATATCTCATTGACTACATTCAAATATGCAAAAAAGCCTTAAAAATCAACAATAAGGAAACAAACAACCCAAATGATGTTTGCATAAAATATCTAAACAGATACCTGACCAAAGAAATTAGATGACAAATAAGCATATGAAAAGATGTAAACATGTGTCCCCCATCCTGAACCCCCCTCCCACCTCCCTCCCCATCCCATCCCTCAGGGTTGTCCCAGTGCACCGGCCCTGAGCGCCCTGTCTCATGCATCAGACCTGGACTGGCGATCTATTTCACATATGGTAATATACATATTTCAGTACTATTCTCTCAAATCATCCCACCCTCGCCTTCTCCTACAGAGTCCAAAAGTCTGTTCTTTACATCTGTGTCTCTTATGCTGTCTCTCATATAGGGTCATCGTTACCATTTTTCTAAATTCCATATATATGCGTCATTATACTGTATTGGTGTTTTTCTTTCTGGCTTACTTCACTCTGTATAATAGGCTCCAGTTTCATCCACCTCATTAGAACTGATTCAAATGCATTCATTTTAATAGCTAAGTAATATTCATGTGAATGTATGGCAAAAACCATTACAATATTGTAAAGAAATTAGCCTCCAATTAAAATAAATAAATTAATTTACAAAAAAGAAGTAAAATATTATTATTAGAAAATTTTAAATTATAATAAAACTATATACCTATTCGAATGGCTAAAATTAAAAAAAAAAAAAACTCAACAAATGCTGATGATGATGTAGAGTAACAGAACTCTTACTCATTGCTGCTGCTGCTGCTTCTGCTAAGTCGCTTCAGTCGTGTCCGACTCTGTGCAGCCCCATAGACGGCAGCCCACCAGGCTCCCCCGTCCCTGCTAGTGGCATGCAAAATAGTATTGCACCTTCTGAGGACAGTTTGGCAGTTTCTTACAAAGTCAAACAGTCTTAACTCTATCACCCAGCATATGCATTCCTTGGTATTTATCCGAACAAACTGAAACCTTATGTCCACACAAAAACCTGCAAATATTTTCAGAAACTTGATTGATAATTACCAAAACTTGGAAGTAACTAACATATGCTTCAACAGGTAAATAAACAAACTGTTGTAAATCCATACAATGGAATATTACTCAGTGCTAAAAGAAGAAATGAGGTATTCATTAAGCCACAAAAAAGAAATGGAGGAATATTAAATGTATGTATGTGTGTGTGTGTGTGTGTGTGTATGTATACATGAAAGAAGCCAGCATGACAAGGCTGTATGTTTTCAACTATATAATATTCTAGAAAAGACAGAACTATAGAGGATATAGAGGATTGCAAGGAGATCCAACCAGTCCATTGTAAAGGAGATCAGCCCTGGGTGTTCTTTGGAAGGACTGATGCTAAAGCTGAAACTCCTATACTTTGGCCACCTCATGCGAAGAGTTGACTCATTGGAAAAGACTCTGATGCTGGGAGAGATTGGGGGCAGGAGGAGAAGGGGGGAAAACAGAGGATGAGATGGCTGGATGGCATCACCGACTCGATGGACATGAGTCTGAGTGAACTCTGGGAATTGGTGATGGACAGGAAGGCCTGGCGTGCTGCGATTCATGGGGTCGTAAAGAGTGGGACACGACTGAGAGACTGAACTGAACTGAACTAAATAGAGACATTTAAAAGAATAAGAATTGAAGTGGTTTGAGAGTGACGAATAGGTAGAGCAAAGGGGTTTTTTTAGGGCAGAGAAACTATTGAATATGATGTTGTCATGGTATGTGATTGTGTAATGCTGGATTCATGGCATTATGCATTTGTCAAAACCAAACAGAACAGTGCAACACTAAGAATGAACCCTAATGTAAACCATGAACTTTAATAATAATATATTGACATTCATTCATCAACTATAACAAGTGTACCACATCTAAGAAAGATGTAAATAATAAATGAGGGAGAGGGAATATATAGGAACTCTATTTTCTGTTTAATTTCATGTAAACCTAAAACTAAATAACAAAGTATGTTGACTTTTAATAAATAGGCAAATCAAGATATAATCTATGGCAAATAAAAGATTTAATTTTATAATAAAATATCAAACATAGGTGGCAGATATTTCTTTTACACATTTGCATACATTACTAGAAAACACAATTCTATGACATATCAGCTTATAGACCTAAATGAATAAGAATCATGGGGATAGAGAAGAAACACAACTATAGATACATGAGTAAAGTCTCTAAAAACAAACATGTTTATACTTAAACTCCTTCACAGATTGAAAATTGACTATATTTTAACTCCTAAGAGTAGTGCAAAACTAGAATGACTAGAATTATAATGTTTAGATTCTTAACATAAAAAAGAATCTGTATCTTTAGTGATGAACAACACTGGAGTGCATTCTGTAAAAGGTTTTCATAAATTCAAATTGTTCTCTACAGAGGCTATCGGACACTCTGGCATCTGTCTTACAACATCTTCACACTGGGAAGAAGTAGTCTTTGTTTTTGCAAAGGTGGGTCAGAAGGAGAAAAGTTTTCCAAGCTTCTTGGTCATAAGTAACTGCAAATTTGTAAGTGTCACGTACCATCTCAGGAGGAGATGGGGCAAGTGACATTAGAATGTTGTAAATTTTGTGACTGCTACTTGCTCATTATTTTTTAATATAATAACAGTTATTGATCCTTCAATTGATTGCTGACTGATTCATTCATCCAGAAAACAGCATTGGAGTTTCTATTATCCAATCTAGATACTAGTAGTAAAGCAATGATCAAAGTGAACCAGATGTTGGCTCTCAAAAGATGGAAATAAACCTTTAGTTCTTTCAATTAAAACCTGTGCATGCATGTATGTATTACTCAGGAATGATCATGCCATTGTCTTCTGGCATCTGCTATTGGTGAAATAACTCCTTTCAGTCGAACCAACTAACTAATTCTTCAAAGTAATCTATTATTTTCTCCGGTGACTTCTTTATTTTCATCTCCCAGCTTCTGTAGCTTCATTGTGACACATATAAATGTCAACTTGCTTTTATTTATCTTTTGTATGCTTGGTATGCTCCTTTAATCTGGAAAACTTTATGCCATTGCCTCTTGAAATACTGATGTACCTACACCCTCTCTATTTTCAAATGTCCTATGAGAACAGTATACTTCAATTGCTCTTTCATTTTTTATGATTTCTTTTCTTTTGCATGCTGTATTTCCCAAATATTTCTTACAACTTACTTATTCTCCCTATTGACTTGGTTTGACTCAACCATAATTAAATATTTATTTCTAAAAATTCATTTTATTTTCAGAGTATATGCTTCAATTTTTAATAAATCTGTTCAAATAAAAAAAAGTAAATATGTTCGACTTCCGTATTTCCTTTAACAGTAAGCAAAGAAAAATGTAAAAAAAATATGGGAGAAGAATTTGTCATATTTAAGAACAAAAGAGAAGACAGTGTGAAAAGGAAAGAATGGTATAAAATGAAGTCGTAAACAGTAGGCAATAAATAACCAGATCTTGCTGGGTTATCTAGGCCATTTTAAGGAGTTTGGGTTTCATTCTAAGGGTGAAAGCAGTGTTCTAAACTGGGACATAAGATGACTTCATTTATGTTAAGAAACATGTCTTCTAAGAAAATAGGAAAAGGATGAAGGGAAAAGTGACAAACAGTATTTTAGAAATTTAGAAAAGACAGTGTAATGCTTTCAATTTGATCACTATAGTGAGAATGCAGAATAGTAAGAAATGGTCTTTAATGTGTTATATGTCGGCCAATGCTCACAGCCTTATGTACAGTATTACTTTTATCTTCACAATAGTGTTATTATCAGTCTAATTTTGCAGATGTGCAGAGGCTGCATCATTCTAGATAACTTGCTAAATTCGCAAAGATGTCATACAGGGCAAACGGTTTTTGATTAAAGTCTTTTAGTCCAATCATTGTATAAGAGAGAGAAATAATGAACAACAAACACAATATATTCAGATTATGACATGAGTTCGTCAAGGCTGTATATTGTCACCCTGTTTATTTAACTTATATGCAGAGTACATCATGAGAACGCTGGACTGGAAGAAACACAAGCTGGAATCAAGATTGCCGGGAGAAATATCAATAACCTCAGATATGCAGATGACACCACCCTTATGGCAGAAAGTGAAGAGGAACTCAAAAGCCTCTTGATGAAAGTGAAAGTGGAGAGTGAAAAAGTTGGCTTAAAGCTCAACATTCAGAAAACGAAGATCATGGCATCCGGTCCCACTACTTCATGGGAAATAGATGGGGAAACAGTGGAAATAGTGTCAGACTTTATTTTGGGGGGCTCCAAAATCACTGCAGATGGTAACTGCAGCCATGAAATTAAAAGACACTTACTCCTTGAAAGGAAAGTTATGACCAACCTAGATAGCATATTCAAAAGCAGAGACATCACTTTGCCAACAAAGGTTCGTCTAGTCAAGGCTATGGTTTTTCCTGTGGTCATGTATGGATGTGAGAGTTGGACTGTGCTGAAGAATTGCTGCTTTTGAACTGTGGTGTTGGAGAAGACTCTTGAGAGTCCCTTGGACTGCAAGGAGATCCAACCAGTCCATTCTGAAGGAGATCAGCCCTGGGATTTCTTTGGAAGGAATGATGCTAAAGCTGAAACTCCAGTACTTTGGCCACCTCATGCGAAGAGTTGACTCATTGGAAAAGACTGATGCTGGGAGGGATTGGGGGCAGGAGGAGAAGGACACGACAGAGGATGAGATGGCTGGATGGCATCACTGACTTGATGGACGTGAGTCTGAGTGAACTCCGGGAGTTGGTGACGGACAGGGAGGCCTGGCGTGCTGCGATTCATGAGGTCACAAAGAGTTGGACACGACTGAGAGACTGATCTGATCTGATCTGTGAAGGTAATGTTGTTGTTCACTTGCTAAGTCATATCCAACTCTTTATGATCCTGTCAACTGCAGAACATCAGGCTTCCTCTGTTCTCCACTATCTTCTGGAGTTTGCTCAAATTCATGTTCACTGAGTCAATAATGCTATCTAGCCATCTTATCCTCTACCACTCCCTTCTCCTTTTGCCTTCAATCTTTCCCAGCATCAGGGGCTTTTCCAAAGAATCAGCTTTTTGCATCAGGTGACCAAAGTGTTGGAACTTCAGCTTCAGCATCAATCCTTCCAATTCATGTTCAGTGTTGATATCCTTTAGGATTGACTGGTTTTACCTCTGTGTAGTACAAGGGACTCTCAAGAGTCTTCTCCAGCACCACAATTCAAAAACATTAGTCTTCAGTGCTCAGCCTCTCTTATGGTCCAACGCTCACATCCATACATGATTAATGGGAAAAAAGCAAACAAATAGCTTTAACTATACAGACCTTTGTTGACAAAGAGATGTCTCGGATTTTTTTTTTTTTTTTTAATACACTGTCTTGGTTTGTCATAGCTTTCCTTCCAAGAGCTAGTATCTTCTAATTAAATGGTTGCAGTTGCCATTCACAGTCATTTGGAGCACAAGAAAATAAATTTTGCTATTGTTTCCACTTTTCCCCCTTCTATTTGCCATGAATTGATGGAACCAGATGCCATGATCTTAGTTTTTTGAATGTTGAATTTTAAGCCAGTCAGCTTTTTCACTTTCCTCTTTCACCCTCATTAAGAGGCTCTTTAGTTCCTCTTCACTTTATGTTATTAGAGTGGTATCATTTGTATATCTGAAGTTGTTGATATTTCTCCAGGAAATCTTGGTTCCCGCTTGTGATTTATTCAGTCCTGCATTTTTCATGATGCACTCTGCATATAAGTGAAATAAGCAGAGTGACAATACATAGCCTTGCTGTGCTCCTTTCCCAGTTTTGAACCAGTCAGTTGTTTCATGTCAGATTCTATATCTGTTGCTTTTTGACCTGTAGGTTTTTCAGGAGACATGTGAGGTGGTCTGGTATTCCCATCTCTTTATGAATTTGCCAGAGTTTGTTGTGATCCACACCCTTGATTACTGATACAGACCAGTTTGAAATGATCATTTAGCAGACTTTGAATTTGAGAATAGATTAAAAAAAAGTGTGATTAATCTGGTAGGAGGATTTCTATAAAGATTAAAAATTGAAATTAAAAAGAGAACCCCCAGCATAATACTCAGTATTACAAGTTTTAGGTCCAACTAAGAGCCACTCTTTTGATGTGTTTACATCTCTCCACATCTGCAGTGAGCAACACCTTAGCCCCACTATCAATCTCATGTCATATTACTGTGTCTAATAATGACATATCCCTTTAAAAGAAAAGCTTCCCCCAAGCCCTTGACTCTGGGTATAGTATGAGGGGGTTGACTGTTAGAAGAGTAAGGGCACTGATAAAAGAAACCCAGATTCCAATCTATAGATATGCATGGTGAACATTTTCTGGAAAGATAATAGCAGAAAGCTATTGAGAATAAATGACAGGTATCTGCCTTATGGAAGGAGAGCAGGGAAAATGATCTGAAAATGAGGTTTTGGCTTCTAACTATATTTCTTGATGCATAAATGGCCCTCACAAAATTCACTTCTATCTTAAAAGTGTGTCACTATTTTAGAAGTTGTCCATCTGTTTTTATGTTCATTGGAAAAATCAACATGCCTTTAAGAAAAATTATTATTATGTTTAAATTACATAATTAAAAATTTTCTCTTGGCAGTCTTTGCCTTTGGGAATTCAACAGTGTTAGGAAGAGGCAGAGTTAGTAATGGAAATTTTGGCCTGATATATATCTCAATGCGTTTTACTTTTTAAAACTTTTTAGTTTATATTGCAATGTAACTGATTAACAATGTTGAGATAGTTTCAGGTGGATAGCAAAGGGACTTGGCCATACATATGCATGTATTCATTCTCCTCAAAATTCCTCTTTCAGTGTATTTTAAATTTTGGAAAAGTTACACAATTATAGAAGTAATATATGAATATATCGACACAGGTATACACACACACACACACACACATTCTGTATGTTTCTGCCTAGCAATCTTTTATTGACTTATACCAGTCAAAATGTTTCTTTCCTGGCATAGGCTTCTGAAAATTATAAAGAAACTAAAAAATAAAACACCACTTGATCTAACAGATGACAGAACTGAGAAACACAATTCGTGTGCTTGACTGCTGTGACTGCAATTATTTTCATTTAGTGATAAAGTACAAGTCTATATCTGAGAATACCTTATTCAATCCTCACCAGCTATAAAAGCGTAGACAATGTTCTCTGTCATGAATAGCTCTGCAGAAAGAAAACTGTCTGGATAAGGGGAATGGTGGCATTGCCATGAACTAAAGCCCTGGCACTCTGCCCAGAATGCTATGTGCATTTAAAACCTGCACTTATTCTTTTCCATATGCAAGATGAGGAATAATAAGAAATTCAGCCATGCAGTATCAATAGCTCATATTACAGAGTCAGAAGGCCTATTTCAAATACCCTGAGTCCTTCTTGTTAGTCAGATGTGCTTGGGTGAGTGACAGAGTCACACAAACATTCAGCTGCCTCCTTAGCAAATGGCTTGAATAACTGACCCCCCTCTTCCCATACAAGAGATGCTGCAAGGATTAAGTGAAGATAACTTGAATGTTCCATAATTATGTGATCAATAGTAACGATTTTCAAAGCACTTTCTTAGTATAAGACATGCTCACGCCCAGTCACTTAGTTGTGTCTGACTCTTTGTGACCCCATGGACTGTAGCCAACCAGACTCCAGTGTCCATGGGATTTTCCAAGCAAGAACACTGGAATGGGTTGCCATTTCCTTCTCCAAGAATAAGGCATAGAATAAGTAATTAAATTATCACTATATTAAAGGAATTACTGCTAATTAATATGGGTACCAGACCCTTGAGTAAAACTGTTTATTGGGTTACACCATCCCCTGGAGAAGGGAAAGGCTACCAACTCCAGTATTCTGGCCTGGAGAATTCCCTGGACTATCCATGGGGTCGCAAAGAGTCGGACATGACTGAGCAACTTACACTTTCACTACCCAATATATACGACTATTTTAGTGATATTTGATTTTCTTTCAATCCAGGACCTCACAAACACATACCGGAAGAAACTACACTGTTTACTACAAAGTATTAACTCAAACATAAATGCATATTTAACAAGATGCAAGTAGTATTTAATTTGGCAATTATATTAATTTTCTATTTTCTCTTTCTTGAGTTAACAGGACTAAATTTTAGCCAGAAATCTCTGAGTATCTCTCTCTTCTGGTTTCATTTATATCACTATCTTTCATTGTTCAATCCTATAATGCCCAGAATAACTCTCCTGTGTATTCAATGTAGTATTAGAACTTTCAATACAAATTTCTGGGATTCTTTCATCTCTCCTGCCTCAATAACTGCTCTATACAGAACTGGGATTTTAAAAGATTTCTCTATCCTTTAACATTTTCTCTTTAAAATTCTGGCTAAAGATGCTTATCCCTTATTACACAGGCTACAACCCAGGAAATGACTAGTCCCTTTATTTGCAAGATATTGCAGTTCTGTACAATAGCTCTTGATCAGAATTCAAGATTCTATAATCTTGACCCTGTGTCATTGTGAGAATGGAAGGGATTTTTATTACCAGTTGCTTTTAGCCAAGAGCAAAACTGTTTTCAGGGTGAGAATGTGAACATTGACATCCTGGAAATTGATGAATTGAAATGGACAGGGATGAGCAAATTTAAATCAGATGACCATTATTTCTATTAATGTGAGCAAGAATCCCCTAGAAGAAATGGAGTAGCCCTCATAGTCAACAAGAGTCCTAAATGCAGTACTTGGTTGCAATCTCAAAAACAACAGAATGATTTCAGTTCATTTCCAAGGCAGACCATACCTCACAGTAAACGAAGTCTATGCCCCAACCACTGATGCTGAAAAAGCTGAAGTTGACCAGTTCTATGAAGACCTAAAAGACCTTCTAGAACTAACACACACAAAAAAATGTCCTTTCATCATAGGATACTGGAATGCAAAAGTAGGAAGAGATACCTTGTGTAACAGGCAAGTTTGGCCTTGGGGTACAACTGGAAGCAGGGCAAAACCTAATAGAGTTTTGTCAAGAGAACATACTGATGAAAGAAAGCACTCTTTTCCAACAACCCAAGAGATGATTCTACCCATGGATATCATCAGATGGTCAATACCAAAATCAGATTGATTATATCCTTTGCAGCCAAAGATGGAAAAGCTCTATGCAGTCAGCAAAAACAAGATCCAGAGCTCCCTGTGGTCAGATCATGACCTGCTTACTGCAAAATTCAGGCTTAAATTGTGGAAAGTAGGGAAAACCACTAGGCATCAGGTGTAACCTAAGTAAAATCCCTTATGAATATATGTGGGAGTGACAAATAGATTCAAGGGATCAGATCTGGTAGACAGTGCCTGAGGAATTATAGACAGAGTATCTTAACATTGTATAGGAGGCAGTGACCAAAACCATCCCAAAGGAAAAAAAAAATAATGTAAGAAGGCTAACTGGTTGTCTAAGGAGGTTTTATAAACATCTGAAGAAAGAAGAGAAGTGGAAAACAAGGGAGAAAGGGAATTATATACCCAACTGAATGCAGAGTTCCAAAGAATAGCAAAGAGAGATAAGAAGGCCTTCTTAAATGAACAATGCAAAGATGTAGAGGAAAACATTAGAATGGGAAAGACTAGAGATCTCTTCAATAAAATTGGAGATATCAGCAGAAGACTTCATGCAAGGATGGGCACAATAAAGGACAGAAACACCAAGGACTAACAGATGCAGAAGTGATAAGGAAAAGGTAGCAAGAATACACAGGTGAACTACATACAAAAGGTCTTACCTGGATAAGCCTGATGCTGTGGCCACTCACCTAGAGCCAGATATCCTGGAGTGTGAAGTCAAGTGGGCCTTAAGAAGCATTACTATGGAAAAAGTTAGTGGAGGTGATGGAATCCCAGCTGAGCTATTTCAAATCTTAAAAGGTGATGCTGTTAAACTGCTGCACTCAATATGTGAGTAAATTTGGAAAACTCAGCAGTTGCCATGGGACTAGAAAAGGTCAGGTAAGAAGGGAAGAAAAGTGATTAGGCTGGGACACATGCCCCTGGGAGGGATTCAGGGGAAAAGGGAGATTACCTGGATGAGGACCCTGGCTGGCGAGTGAGTGATTCAAGCCACACATTGGGTGCCCAGGCAGGGAATCTGACAAAAGGAATTCAAACCCCTTGGCTGGTTGGAGGACTAGTGGGACTAGCAGCAGGGCTATGGGAAGTCTGGAACCTACTTCAGTGCAAATGCTTTTTTGAACCCAAAACAGGAGGGAGGGAGTGAAGAGGCAGGATTGAAATTGTGTAGCCCACAACCACCCTCATGGTATCCCAACCTGAGCCAAGCAGAGTCCAGCACTGTTTGCTCCACAATGGAGTGAAAGCTGCCTTGACTGAGGAAACAGCTTAGTTGTGAGACACTACGGTCACTCAAACCCTAAGCAGCATATGAAAAGGCAATTACGTAAGTGGCTATCAGAAGCACTCCATATTTCTGACAGTGGCCTGACTGCCACACCCTGTACCCTGACCTAAACCAAATGATGTTTCCAGCCTCTCTTGCTCTAGCCCTGGTCCTCTTTGGGGCTGAGGGTCTTCTGCTGGGAGCGGGAAGAGATGCACTTAAAAGGAACCAGTGCACCTTGGACCCAACCCTCAGAGCTTCTGCTCTAGTAGTTCAGACCTGACCCTGCCCCACACCTCCAGCTGTAGCCCCTCTTCCTCCAGCCCTATCTCCTACCAAGGTAATAGCTGCCAGCACATTATGAGTAAAAGACATGACTTGTGCTCTCATCACATTCAGCTCTCCCACCAAAGCTACTAGGCACACACAGACTGTATAGGGATGTGCCTATGTATGAACACCAGTTTGAGACTGCCACAGGTAATTGCTTGACCTAATTTAATAAAGACAGAGAAAGATAAGCAAAATGAGAAGACAGGAACTTGTCTCAATTGAAAGACCTAGAGTTCAGTTCAGTTTAGTCCCTCAGTCATGTCCGACTCTTTGTGACCCCATGAACTGCAGCATGCCAGGCCTTCCTGTCCATCACCAACTCCCAGAGTCCATCCAAACCCATTTCCATTCTGTTGGTGATGCCATCCAACCATCTCATCCTCTGTTGTCCCCTTCTCCTCCTGCCCTCAATCTTTCACAGCATCAAGAAAATCTCTTAAAAAAAACCAGTTAATGAAACAGAAACAGATTATATAAAGAATTCAAAGCATTAGTAATATGAATGTTAATTGAATCAAGGAAAAGAATAGATGAACACCATGAGCATTTTTACAAGAAACTAGAAAACATAAAAAAAGAATCAGGCATAACTGAAATAACACACATGAGAAGGAATCAATAGCAGCCTAAACAATATAGAAGAATGCATAACTGATCTCAAAGACAGAATAATGGAAATTGGGTAACCGGAACAGTAAAAAGAAAAATTTCAAACAAATGAAAATGGTTTACAATTATCTTTTCCGATAACAGCAAGCATACCAACATTTGCCTTACAGAGGTCTCAGAAGGAGAAGAGAAAAACAAAGAGGAAGAGGTCAAAAATGTATTTAAAGAAATTATGGCTAAAAACCTCCCTAGCCTGAGGAGGGAAACAGATACCCAAGTACAGGAAGCATAGAAGGTCCTAAACAAGACGACCCCAAACAGACCCACACCAAGACATATCATAATTAAAAAGGCAAAATTTAAACATAAAAGTGAATTGTCAAAGAAACACGAGAAAAACAAATACTCAGATACAATAGAACCTCCATGAGGCTATCAGCTTATTTTTATGCAGAAACTTTTCAGGTCAGAAGTCAGTGACAAAATATATTTATATTTTCTCCCAGTTGGAAGGTTGTATTTCTGTTTTGTTTATGGTTTCCTTTACTATGCAAAAGTTTTTAAGTTTAATTAGGTCCCATTGGTTTATATTTGTTTTTCATTTCCATTACTCTGGGAGATGGATCCAAAAAAAAAAAAAAATTATTGCTGTGATTTATGTCAGAGTGTTCCTCCTATGTTTTTCCCTGAAAGTTTCAGAGTACATGGTCTTATGTTTAAGTCTTTAATTCATTTTGAGTTTATTTTTGTATATGGTGTTAGAGAACGTTCTAATTTCATTCTTTTACAAGAAACTGTCCAGTTTCCCCAGCACTTATTGAAGCGACTGTCTGTCTTTCATTGCATATTCTTACCTCTGTTGTAGATTAATTGACTATAAGTGTGTCAGTGTGCTTCTGGCCTTTCTATCCTATTCCATGATCTGTTTTTGTGCCAGCACCATACTGTTTTGATTACTGTAGCTTTGTAGTACAGTCTGAAGTCAGGAAGCGTGATTCTTCTAGCTCTATTTTTCTTTCTAAAGATTGTTTTGGTTATTCAGGGTCTTATGTGTTTCCATACAAATTTAATCTTTTTTTGTTCTAGTTCTATGAAAAATGCAGCTGGTAATCTGACAGAGATTGCACTGAGTCTGTAGACTGCTTTGGGTAGTATGGGCATTTTAACAATATTGATTCTCCCAATCTAAGAACACAATATATCTTTCTACCTGTTTGTGTTGTCTTCAACTTCTTTCATCATTCAGAAAATATTAAACATTATGACAATTAGTTAATAACATGGTTTAGTCAACCTGAGACAGAGAAAAATGGGAAAGATTCCCCAATGTCACAAATGAGCACTGCCCAAGCTGAAAAAAAGAATCCTCATGTTATCACACTATTATTATTCACTTAAATTAGTTTAGTGATCAAATATCCTTATATCTAGAAACATATAAGTAGAATGCATTCTTGATATTATGAAGAATTAAAAACAAAGGATAAATGGCAGACGTTCTCCAGAGACAGTTGCTGTACTGGTGGTAAATCAATAGTGAAAACATGACATTTTATCTTTCACTATCATAATTTAAAATATAAACTGAAGAAAATGTACATATTTCTAACATCTAAATATTAATTCTCACTTATCTCACATAACTTATTTATAAAATAAGAGTATTAGACAAATACATATTTACCAGTTTAGTCCTGTTTCTATCCTATGATTGTACAAAGAAAACACATTCTAGAGCAATAAGGCTATAGTTTTAATTTGAGAGGAGATCTGAAGCTCAAAAGTATTTTGTCAAGATTGTGAAATACCTATTAAGTAGAGGCACTGATTCACACATTTGAGAAGAAAATAAAATCACTGCTGTTAATTTTAATATTTGATCAATTGATGAATCCTTTTAGCCCTTAACATGAATATTGTGTGCCAAGCAGTTAGAAACTAGAAAATAATGACTCAACTATTCTACCTTTTCTTTAAAGCTAATCATAATTTGCTACCTTCACATATATGCCCTACTTACTATTCTATAAACCAGAAGTTTCATCTCACAGAAAGAGAGCTCTCTGAGGCTCTACTACAGGAGAGGCATTTTGAGTTCTCACCTGTGGATAAAACAAGTAGATAACTGCTTCTCAGTTCTTGCGTCCAAAGGATTTAGTATTATTTTCTGAGAAGACAAATAGGAGGAAACCATGCTACTACAAGCTTAGTATCATATTAGTCTCTAAAGATATTAAAGTATTTTCCCCTAAATCTTAATGATTCTTGGAACAGATATACCATGTCTTAGATTAAATTTAGTCACTTGACAATAGGAAAAAAAAAATTGCCCATGACATTCTTTTAAATAGAGATGTTGTATTTCCATGTTCTTATATAAATTGTATTCTTAAGTTTAATTTGCTACTGTATAATTGTTATAATTATATAACATACAATGAAATCCAGGCCAAAAACACATCACAGAGGAGCCTTAGCCAGCAAAAGATATCTTTTAAATTTCATTTTTGCAATTCTTAATCTTGGAGTTGATACAGCCCCATTAGGAAGACTACTGCCTGGAAAAACTAGATGTAACATCATGTCAAGGGATAGATAAGACTGTACAATGCAGGCTTTAAAGTATGTGTGTCTATGGGTAAGTCAGGTGAGCTGCTTATGATATAAATACTACAACAAATATTGACATCATTTTGACGGTGGCACCACAGGTGGACATGATGGAAAATAGAGTGCCAGTTTTTTGCACTGTGTGTGGACATTAAAAAGGATAGTTCTCATTTTAAAAATACCAAATCTAAATGTTTCCTGCTTCATGTGTGATTAATGGAGGCTCAAATTCATCGTTATTCAGAATTTATTAATGATGATTAATTTTAATATCTGATCCATAATTTTAGTATATTTATAAGAAGATTCCAGGGGACTTTACCAATTTAAAACATTATTTATCTAACTTTTATTAATATGTTTACAATAAATTTAAATATGTGCATAATTAAGGTCTGACTATAATAACCTCAAAAAACCTATCCTATATCACACAATAATCTTATATATTCTTATTAATAAAATATTTACTCCAAGCACACTGTTTTTCTAGTTGCCTTTTTGTTTGCTGAATAAATGTTTTCCCATTTAGATGTAGTACCTGTTTGCAAATTGCACTGATTTATCAAATGAACTAAAATGATGTAAAACCTGATAATGCATTTAAATTCCACTGAATTTCCTTTCTGAACCTGCATTTTCCACCAAACTATTAAGAGTCCTATGCAATAAAGCACCACTCTGTCACCATAAAACAACCTACTTTTTTAACTGTATTTTTGAGCTATATATATCAAGTCGGAGATGAGCTGACTCTCTGAAAATGGCTGTATCATAGCACAGAGCAGCAGAGGAGATGGTGAACAGAAATATGTGTATCAGCGTGAGACACCCAAAGCACCTTCCAAAGAGTCTGCCACTGGAAAAGTAATTCCTTAAGAAATAGTGGCAGACTTATCAGTGTGAACAGTATGCAGTTTCTTGTAACATTCTGTTCCTCTGATTATGATGTCATCAGTTTCTACTATAACTGAAGAAAATATTTCCTAGACACCTAATAGGAAAAAAGTTCTATAGCCAATTCCCCAACAAAAGAGTGCTTGTTACCATCCCTTATCAAAATTTATCCAACCTAAAAATGAGATGAAATTTGTGTTGTAAAAATTAAAAATTAAAGAAAATAAAAATTTTCTTATATGAGTATTTTGATATAGTAAGTTACCAAAATGTTAAATCCTTATGCTATTTTAACACATTAAAAACTCAATATTAAAAAAAAAAAAAACCTAAGACCATGGCATCTGGTCCCATTAATTCATGGTAAACAGAAGGGGAAAGAGTAGAAACAGACTTTCTTGGGCTTCAAAGTCATGGCAATCAGGGACTGCAGCCATTAAATTAAAAGACACTTGCTCCTTGGAAGGAAAGCTATGACAAACCTAGACAGTGTGTTAAAAAGTAGAGACATCACTTTGCCAACAAAGGTCCGTATACTCAAAGATATGGTTTTTTTCAGTAGTTATTCATGGATATGAGAGTTGGACCACAAAAGCTGAGCATCAAAGAACTTTATGTTTTTGAAATGTGGTACTGGAGAAGAGTCTTGAGAATCCTTTGGACTGCAAGGAGATCAAATCAGTCAATCCTAAAGGCAATAACCCTGAATACACATCGAAAGGACTGATGATGTAGCTGAAGCTCCAATACTTTTGATGCGAAAAGTTTGCTAATTAGAAAAACCCATGATGCTGGGAAAGACTGATGGCCAAAGAAGAATGGGGGCAGCAGAGGATGAGATAGTTAGATAGTATCACTGACTCAGTGGAAATGAATTTGAGCAAACTCTAGGAGATAGTGGAGGACAGAGGAGCCTGGCATACTGTAGTCCATGGGGTCTACAAAGAGTTGGACATGACTTACTTAGGAACTAAAGAACAAGTCACCAAAATGTTAAATCTCTATGCTATTTTAAATTAATCTTTCATAAGACTTTTATAATTGCATTCTGAAATACAGTAAACACATACATGTTACTGGTGGGTTGAAAAAACATGGCTAAAGAAATATAATCAATGCAACTTTATGAATTCTCATTGTCCTTTCAACATTTATCCATGGAAAACTTTCCTGGTTGTTAACTTAAAAATCATATGATAACTTTATTCCACAGAAACCCTTTTAATAATTTCATTATAAATGTCCAGTGCAACAGCTAAAATCTTCATGACTCATTGAAAAGTAAAGTTTCTGGTAACTTTTCCCCACAAGCCCCAACCATTCCTCCCTTCTCCACCAGTATTGCTGAGTAGTAAGTAGAGCTTTGTTTTGTTTGTTTTTTAATGAAGGGGTATGATTGGCTTTCCCCCTTTATTCCATTCATAATTTTACTTCATGCTTTTAGTCTTTGGGGAGTTAGATTTGCGGTAATGGAATACAGAAAATTCCTGTTAATTAGAACAGTGATAAGATAATCTGTATAGTCTTTGAGCCTGGCATAGGTTAAAAATCAACGCTGGTCTTCAAGTTGCTTTCCTGGAAAGCTCCAAGAATGGTTACTGGGACTCTCTGGACAATGCCTGAGTGGACCACACAATTGGTCCTATATCTGTCCCACTCCTCGAGATGCCCTCTCATCCTCCTATTCCCTACTCCTTCACTCCTAGCCTTCTAGTTACTTACTCTTACACAGTTTCTTAGGCAGGATTTAAGAGGGATTCATTCTTGCAATCATTTTTCTGTGGCCCATTTTTATAAATGGACAATTCTTATGGTCTTCTCTTCTTCTGAAAAAGCACAGGCCACCATTCTACTGCTAACATCACTCTGGCTTTCTTAACCTGTGTCAGGGACATATTCTAAGTCCCCAGGGTGGGCATAACTTCTGGGTGGTCCCACTGGGGTTGTTCAAAATGTCTGAGGCTAAGAGTAAGTCCTTCACTTAACTGGGTATCCTGTATTTTATCTGGCTACTTTAGTCACCCTTCCTTTGTGGCTGAGTAGGATGTAAAAGCACCTCTCTTCAATATATCCTTTCCAAATCTCACTCCAACTTCTGTATTAATTTGGGCTATATCCAGATTAATCAAGAGAAATAGCCAAGGACTAAGGACTAATGTATTTTGGTATATCCCATAACTCATTAAGTACAAAAAAATTTATCTTATCTCAGCATCTCAGCTGAAATTTTAAATTTAGCTTCTTGTTTTAATAAGTGTGATATATTGTGCCTTTGTGGGCTATTTTAAAATTCTCTAAAACTTCATACAATTTAAATCCTACTGTGTAGCCATTTACTATTATGATATCCTTTTATTATAATAAGTTTATATATTTATATCTCTTTTATTTTATTCATGTTTATATGCTTTATACTTATGTGAATGTGTAAAATTATAATTTATATAGCTTATAATGTATGTAATAATTATAATTTTTTTCTAATGCCTCAATTTTTCCAGGGACTATAACAATAGCCCCATTCTTTCTGGAATTGCCCATTTCCTTGTCACAATCATGATCTTCTATGACTTTGTTTCAGTCTCTTTGACTAACTCAAGATGGTCTGTGATCAAAGCCAAGCACACCTGAGTTACAGTCAAGCCAATCATTGTCCACTGGTAATTTATAGCAATTCTGAGAAAAATCAGTTAAACTAAACTTTAACAAATAAAATTCAGAGGCTATAATTAACCATATGTTTTGCTTTCTAGAGATAACAGGACTTTAATAACAGCTAAGGAGAAATCTGAGACTCTGTTCCATTTATTTCTGTGGTCTAGGTGCTACTCTTGACCTTCGTATACATGGTATGTTTAATTTTTCTTTGTTTTGTAGAATGATTATTGATTTTTAAAATCTAATCTAGCTGGAGTTACAATCAATAGATGAAACCAATCAATTGTATCTTGCCTTACAATCAACAGATTGCTTAAATGTTGCAATTCACTATTTTAATATTGTGGCCAACAAAATATTATCAAGGCTTTTACAAAATGTTGTAAGTACGGAAGATGATAGGTTTAAAATAGATCAACTAGCATGCATGAATCACTCCTATTTTAGGAACATAGTTAGAAGAGAGACAAACAGAACATTCACAATAGACAGTTAATACTTGGATACACCTCACAGTGATATTGAAGCCACAAAGTAGTTATAAAACATAAATGGGAGGTAATGCCTGAGTGGAATTATAATTAACTAGGATAAGAAAATAAAGGCTAAGAGTACAAGTTCTAAAAATTCTTAAACAGATCATCAAATATTCTTGAATGCTTTTTAAAAAAAAAAATTGCTTTTATATAAGGAATTAAAATTAGGGTAAAAGTCCCTGCCTATATGAACATTAAGCAATGGCACTGTTTGGTACTTTTATGTGTGTGTCCCTAAACCACACTTCTCACAATGACATCTGGATAACTTAAAATGTACAATTACCTATCTTATCTTCATTTTAACATATTCAGTTCTGGCTCTAATAAATATTTTAGGCAAATGGTTTGGTAGTCTATTCCTTGCCTCTTTCAGAGCTTTCCCCCTTATTTTATTAATGTCTCTCCAAAAGCTGCCTGGAGCTCTTTTGCTATTTTCTATGGCACAGATACTTAACTGGTTACTTCTGCACCCTGCATTACCACTCACAATAGTTAACACACCATAATATAATCAGGTGTGAATCTCGTAAATCACCTTTATAGGCATTCAACTAAAGTGTCTTCTTTGCCAGGCAACATACAGACGATAAAAAATTGTGCCTGTTTTACAATTTTTATTTCCATTTTTATGTTATTTTATTCATATTTTCTGACCTCTCAGGTGGTGCTGGTGGTAAAAAAAAAACTTGCCTACTAATGCAGGAGACAAAAAGACACTGGTTCAATCCCAGGAAGATCCCCTGGAGGAGGAAATGTTAACCCACTCCAGCATTCTCACTTAGAGAATCCCATGGACAGAGGAACCTGGTAGGTTACAGTCCATGGGTTCTCAGAGTTGGACATGACTGAAGAGGCTTAGCATGCACACATTCATATTTTCTCAGTAAGTTCAGTCACTCAGTTGTGTCTGACTCTTTGTGACCCCATGGACTGCAGCACGCCAGGCCTCCCTGTCCATCACCAACTCCTGGAGTTTACTCAAACTCTTGTCCATTGAGTCAGTGATGCCATCTAACCATCTCATTCTCTGTCGTCCCCTTGTCCTCCTGCCTTCAATCTTTCCCAGCATCAGGGTCTTTTCAAATGAGTCAGTTCTTCGTATCAGGTAGCCAAAGTATTGGAGTTTCAGCTTCAGAATCAGTCCTTCCAATGAATATTCAGGACTGATTTCCTTTAGGATGGACTGGTTGGATCTCCTTGCAGTCCAAGGGACTCTTAAGAGTCTTCTCCAACACCACAGTTCAAAAGCATCAATTCTTCAGTGCTCAGCTTTCTTTATAGTCCAACTTCACACCCATACATGACCACTGGAAAAACCATAGCCTTGACTACATGGACCTTTGTTGGCAAAGTAATGTTTCTGCTTTTCAATATGCTATCTAGTTTGGTCATAACTTTTCTTCCAAAGAGTAAGCATCTTTTAATTTCATGGCTCCAGTCACATTTTCTAAACAGAGAAAAATTGTTTCCTCTTTCATATCTACTGTTTTGCAAATAAAATCCATGTAATTTTTATGAAAGAATTTTAACTTACAGAATTACTATATAATTCATTTAATATTTATCAAGTTTATTATGTATCTTCCTTCATTTCAGAGGTCACATAACCAAAAAATAAACAGAAAACAGGATCTGAGATGTCATACATCACATATACTATAAACAAGGTAGAAAGCTGCAAATAATCCAACTGAAAAAAAAAAGTGTAAAACATTTGTATTCTGAGGAAACCAACATGCAGCTGTATTAGAACATTTTTTCCTGTGGTGTTCATAAAAATTTCAAAAATTCAGAAAAATGTAATGATAAAAATATGGAGCCCTCTAAGAACTCTGCCTCTGAAAGAACAATAGAGGGGAAAGAGGTTATGAGTAATGGTATATCCCCCCCCCCCCAAAAAAAGAAGGAAAACAAGACAAAATAGCTAGTGAAACACAAGAGAATCTGATTTTCTCCTTGGGGGCAAATGTAACATCAACTGCTTGACAAATGAAAGACACAATTGAATATGGGAGATATTACCATTGGCAAAGTACTTACTATTGCAATATGGATATAGAAAATAACAGCTTTTATACAAAGGGACTTTGAAAGGACCAGACTTTAACATAAATTAATTAAGGTTAGGGGGGAAGGTCTCTTTGATAGAGCAAGCATCAGGAACTCATCTTTCAGTTAAGTAATAAACCTAGTAGCAGGCTTTACACTGACTATTTCAAAGCAAAAAACAAAGCAGGTAGCAGGGAAGGGCTGTTATGGTACACTGCAGTTTGAAAAGAAGAATTCAAGATTGGTTATTTGTAAATTAAGTTAGTTAATTTTACTTGTTAAAGGAAAAAAATGAAAAAGAATTTAAAAGTTTCCTATCTGCATTTTATATATTTTGAAAAACAACTTCCAATTTTCTCTTATTAGCTATTAGATAGTGTTGTAACTTCTACTTTCCATTTAATACATTATTAAAACTTTGACATATTATATATTAGTGATATGGTGAAGTGAGGATATGTTTTCTTTTTTTTTTTAATATTTAGTCTTTGAGGAGCCACTGCTTCTATATATATGTCTGGACCTGGGTCCTGCAGTCACAGTTACTTTTCCCTGCTTTTATTTCACTCCCACCTCATTACTTGGCTCCAACAAATGATGATCCTCAATGACCAATGAGCATAGTCTTCTTATACAGTTTGTTGTATCTAAGGATGTCTGGCCAAGGCAGTAAGTGGGGCCTGAAATCTAGCCATGTTTCTCTCCCCAAGCTGTGTACCTTGGCATGGGGTGTGAATGCCCGAAGAAAGGTCACCTTTCTCTAGTTCTCATAAAGACTCCATCTGCTTGCCAAGCTGTTCACCTGCAGGGCTACCTCTACCTAGTAGGGAAGTCATTTGCTCATTTGTACAAAGGCTATGGAGCCATATGGGCTAGCAGAGGCCCCGCTAATGAAGAAACTCCATACTCTTTGCCTCAGTGATTGTTTCATGGATGGGCCCAAGCTCAAATCTGGCCAATCACAATATTCCCTTGAACTTACTTCACTATTAGCTTGAAATATTGCATTTAATGGCTAGGGTTGCAAAACTGAAGGATGACTGCAGCCATGTTCCTCATCATTTACAGGGTCTATATGCAGCATTAAGCAAACACAATGAGGAAAGAGAGCTAAGAGATTGGAAAAAAGAGAACAAACTAATTTGAATCCCTGGTTCCAGCCCTCACTGAAATAACTACCAGCATTTGAGCTACAGGAGCCAGTGGATTCTTCCTTAATTAACTTGTTGCAAGTTGAGCTTCTGTTATGTTCAAACAAAAGAGTTCTGATATACACTGGTGGTATAGTGATTAGTTCAGTTGTTGCAATTCATTAGAAAGGATGTTGTACATAATGGAATGCTACTAACCTCCCCCTTAATAGCAGTGCTCCAGTTACTATGTAATAACAAGCATCTGTTGCCTTTCAATCTGAACCTGTATGTAAAGGCAGGTGTTTTCAGATTAAATGACTGAGTACAGTGGCATGAAGTTAGTCAGGAAAGGATCTCTGAAGACAGATGAATGCTTTTTCCCAATCTCAAAGTAAAGAAACTGGATTGGCAAAAGAATGAAATGGAAGATTCCTTAATTTGAAGAAAGAGCAGGAGAAAAGGCACAAAGAAACAAGTTAGAGATATATATTATGACTCTCTTTTAAGTTTCAAAGGAATGAATTTATTAGCTCACTACTGAAAGTCTCCATGGATAGTATGGAAGCAGGATTGTTCTGATTTGTATTTAGATATGATTGTCTGGAGTCTCTCTTTTCTCTACTCTCAGAGAGGGAGCTGCTCTTTCTTTGTTATTTCAGCATAAGTCTTAGGAGTAATTATTACTGAATTATTATGCTGCTTAGGTCATGCTGCTGCTGCTAAGTCGCTTCAGTCGTGTCCGACTCTGTGCTACCCCATAGACGGCAGCCCACCAGGCCCCGCCGTCCCTGGGTCATAGTACTGAGTAATTATGCTGCTTAGGTCATAGGTCCAAGCTTCACTGGATCTGAATGGCTAAGGTAATGTGAAGCTCTGATCAGTATTACCTGTAGTTGAGCACAGAGGCTCACCATCTGACCAAACACATTGATAAGTGTTTGCCCAAGAAAGGAGGGGGTGGGTATTACTAGAAAAAGGAAAATAGATGTTGGATAGATTAAATATCCAAGGTCCAAAGAAGAGGATAAGATGACTGGCTAGGTGACAAGGAATGAATCTATTAGACAGCATAAAAAAATGAGGTTGGATAAATGAGGGGACCAAGTTCAAGAAATACTGAAGTGTTTTAAATTTGAAGTATTTGAATATCAGTATTGCACATAAAAATGGAGTTTGCACATGGTTATTTGTTTGGCACTGGAGAAATATTTGTGATGAGGTGTGCCTCTTCTGAATAGGGAACTCATGTAATTTATATTCCAAGCTGCAACACTTTCAAGAGTAAAAGGGGAGTAGTCTTAATGATTACACTAGAAAAAAGAGGCATAAGTTGGGACTTTACCATGGAAAATGGGGGACAGATGGCTATTCTTTTTCTCAGGAAAGTGGCCAGAAAAAGTAGCTTAGACACTATTTCATGGGCAGTGGCATTTGACCCTGTTATCATAGCCAGAATCAATTCCAAGCATCTGTGACTAAACTTAAGGCAGTCACCTATAGCTGAACATAAGACGGACCAGGTGATTGGCAGGAAAATCTGTGCCAGAATGAATACTTGATCAGATGGTGATCTATGAATACAAAGCCAACTGGATTCTCTCGAGGAGTGTTAGATTCAAGACACAGAGCAAGAATGGTTGGAATGAAGAAAAAAAATTTTTAAATCAGAGATAATATAGTATATTAGTTGGTGTGGGCTAAAGGTCTATAAAAGACAGAAACAAATATAAGTCTAAACCAAAGGAAGTTGTATCTTACTCCTGTGACAATCCCAAATGAGTGTCCTAGTTAGTGGGAACTCTCTTCACACAGGGATCCTGAGAGTAGGACTGTTTCTACTCTGTGGCTTTGTTGTCCCCAAGTCACAGATTAGAATTACCATCAGTACCATCAGGAGGGATCAATAAGACATTGGAGGAACCAAAAAGTTTTTCTTAAAAGTCCTGGCCAGGAATGGTCCATATCATTTCTATTCACTTTCCATGGATACGAAGTAGTCACAGGATACAACTGCCACTAGAAGCAAGGGTGGGAATAGGGTCCTTTCTTGGGAAAGGAAGTATGGCTAGGACAGCTCTATACCAAATAAAAGACTTCAGAAGTCTACCAGTGGTCTTTGTCCCAGGCTATAAACAGAACCTCAGCAAAACACCTGAGAGCTGGAAAGATGGGCAGTTAGAGTGAGTTAAAAATGGATATTTGCATAAGAAGCGGAGACAGAGAAATGTTGACTAAGCCTTCTCAGCCCAGCCTCCATAAATTGGTGTTTGAAGGATTTTCTCCTGACCTGCTCTTTTTGTTTACAGCAGTATGTGCTTACATGCATTAATTTGGAGGAAAGTAAGAATTCTGTAACCTTATCAAGCTTAAGATCCACCTCTCTAAATTCCCCAAGCAATACTGTCTACTTCTGTGGCTTCGATTACAGTTTACACTGTTTATGTCTTCAGGACAGACTTTTCTCCTGAGCTCCAGCCTGGCATATCTAGTAGCACTGCACAGCTCCACTGTATCTCATAAACACGCAACTCAGCATCCCTGCACTGAATTCATCACTCATGCTCCTCCAGCCTGCTCCTCTGTGTTTGCATCTCAGTGAACAGCATTACCATTCATCTGCATGTTCTGATGGGAAAGTTGTGAATCACCCCTAAATCTCTTTATTTCTCACACCTCATAGAATTGATCAGGAACTGGAGATCACCTCCTTCTATGGCTGGAATCCACCCATATGACTTCATCTACTGCAGGTTTCATAATCCAGTTCATCTCTTCTTCCCCAGATTTTCACAGGAGACTTTAACATATTTTTTTCTACCATAAGTTTTGTCCTTCTATTGATTCTTTACACATCAGATAGAGTGATCATTAAAGTCCTATTAATATATATATATAACATATTATATATATATAACATAATATATTATAATATAATATTATATATATATATATATATATATATATATATATATCTCCATCCCTTCTAAATAACTCTTATTTACCATAATGTGATCTGTAAGGCCCTTTTATCAGTCAGGTTCCAATCAGGAAAATAGAATCCACCCAAGTTAATTAAAAAAGGAAAGTGAATATAATCAACAATTACAAAGGAGTTGAGGGAAACAAAAAGAAATATAGGCGATACTGAGACAGGTAGAAACTGGCAACAGCAGGAAACCACTACACTCTACAGCAGCATGAACAAAGAGATCAAGTGATATTGTCTGAATTCAGAGTCAAGAATTACTAAAAGAAGACGGAAATTCTGCAGGAACTTGTCTGACAGGAGTTAGGACTATGGATGAGGAGGGTCTGGTGAAAGCTGGAATCATGAAGATGATGCAGCCCCTTCAGAGAAAGAGAGAAAAGACCACTCTGACTTCTCATCTCCTGCTCTGCACTATTGCACCTTCAATCACGTAACTTACCTGGAAGCCAACTGGCAAGGAGCCTGTGTAACATACTTTCAGAACACAAGAATATTAGGAAATGAATGCGCACAACTTCATATTCTGGCCCTGCTTATCTTTCCAGCTTCAGCCCTGCCACTGCTCCCTCCCTAGCATACTCCGCACTTCATCCCAGGAACCTCATTTCAGTTTCCTCCATACTCTGTGTTCCCTCTGTGTTTGCACACCCTTTCACCCCAATTCAGAAGGGCCAGAAAAGTGGACACACTTTTGCCTTCGCTCGAGTGCCTGAATATCCCCAGCAATGCTTTGGGTCTTAGCTTAAGTATCACATCTCTGGAAAGTCTATTTCGGTCCCCAAATGTGAACTAGATACCCTTAACATATAAGCTCTTAAGAGTCTATAATAAATTCCCATTATAGCATTTATAAAAAAAAATTAAAACATGATATATAAAGATTGATATTTTCCAACTTACTATGTTCTGAGCCAGCTTACAAATTCTATACATGGAACAACAGACTGGCTCCAAATTGGGAAAGGAGTATGTCAAGGCTGGACTGAGTGAAGCACAAGCTGGAATCAAGATTGCCGGGAGAAATATCAATAAGCTCAGATATGAGATGACACCACACTTATGATAGAAAGCGAAGAAGAACTAAAGAAAGTGAAAGAGGAGAGTGAAAAAAATTGGCTTAAAACTCAACATTCAGAAAACTAAGATCATGTCATCCGGTCTCATCACTTCATGGCAAATAGATGAGGAAACAGTGACAGACTTTATTTTTTCGGCTCCAAAATCACTGCAGATGGTGATTCCAGTCTTGAAATTAAAAGACACTTGCTCCTTAGAAGAAAATATATGACCAAACTAGACAGCATATTAAAAAGTAGAGATATTACTTTGCCAACAAAGGTCCATCTAGTCAAAACTATGGTTTTTCCAGTAGTCATGTATGGATGTGAGAGTTGGACTATAAAGAAAGCTGAGTGTCAAAATAATTGATGCTTTTGAACTGTGGTGTTGGGGAAGACTCTTGAGAGTCCCTTGGACTGCAAGGAGATCCAACCAGTCCATCTTAAAGGAGATCAGTCCTGAATATTCATTGAAAGCACTGATGTTGAAACTGAAACTCCAATACTTTGGCCACCTGATGCAAAGAGCTGACTCACTGGAAAAGACCCTGATGCTGGGAAAGATTGAAGGTAGAAGGAGAAGGGGACGACGGAGGATGGGATGGTTGGATGGCATCATGGACTCAATGGATATGAGTTTGAGTAAACTCCGGGAGTTGATGATGGACAGGGAGGCCTGGCGTGCTGCAGTCCATGGGGTCACAAATAGACATGAATGAGAGACTGAACTGAACTGAATACATTCTATGAGAGTAGGGGTCCCATATCTGCTAGTCACCATAGCATACAGTTGGTGCTCAATAACTATCCCTTAACTAACTGTGTGGATCAACAAATGAAGGTGGTAAGGCAGAAAATAACAGAGATTGACAGGGAGTGGTGCCCATCCCTGCTCTGGAACTTCAGTGAGGATTTCTCTGCTGTTATATTTTGAAATACAAAGGACACTGTTCAAATTTTCCATGATTTCTGAATGTGTGATAGCTATCTGGGTTTTTGAGTATCTTATTTCGCTTCTACCCTTATTTCCTCACTCCTTGACTTAAGACAACACACAACTTACTGTATTAAATAGACGAAGGAGAAAGACACAAGAAACCAGAAACCCAGCTAAAGGGCTATTGTAGAAATTTATGCATGAGTTTATAGGACAAATAAATTAAATATGAGAAAAGAACAAGGAGGATAATATTTAAACATGGAAATAGTTTAATTTGGAAATAAAGGAAAGAAGGAGTAATCAGAGAAAGCCATACTTACCTGAGAAATTACTAGAAAAATTTATCCCAATCCAGTTTAGATGCTTCCTTTTTTACTCATTTGTGAGAAAAAAGCAACAACAACAACAAAAATTAGCTAATGAAAAGCTAATACTACATTTTAGAAAAAAAAAGTACATAGTTCACTAATAGTTGTATTGTACTCATAAATACAATATATACCTCAAATAAAAAACAAGAGTCAGTATGGTTCTGGCTTTAATCATCATTTCCCCAGTCACAAGTAAGTTGGGTGGCATCTCTCTCCTCCTAATCCCACATGTTGATTCTGCTGCTGGAAGCTGAGACAACTCTTCTAGGAAGTGCTACTGTTGCTCTCTGTTGGAATGACCATCTTTTATTATGATAGTTCATTTGTATGCAGTTTTTTTTTTCCATTTTAGTTCATCAATACTTTCTTTCCTAGCCATGTAGATTTGTTCTTGCCTCTTCTATTTCCAAATCTAATTTCTGTTACACAAATTTATGATGATGAAATTCTTCAGGGTTTCTAGTGCAACTGACTTAATATGTGAATGTGCTGTGCTTGTAATCTTCTGTTCTGTGTTGGAGAGGGTTTCAATTACTCCTATCTGTGAGCAGAACATCTTCTAGAGTAGTCCATGAGGAACATTTCTTGATATACAATGCTCCTTTCCAATGGCTTCTTGTCTCTATGCTATAGTTATTAACCTGAGCAGTTAGAGATAAAAATCTCATGCTCTGTAATAAAACTCTGCTTCACTAGGTCTTTGCTTACTGTATATTGGTTCCATATATTATCAATATTAAATAAAGAAGCAAATAAAAATTGAAGTAGGATATGTTTACAAAAGATTAGAGAGTTCAGTCATGAAAAAACAATATAGGTATGTTCTTAAACAAATACTACTTGAACAAACTTGTCATTAAATCTAAACTTGTGACTAGGGATATTAAAAATCAATAACATATATGCCTTAAAATATAAACTTATTGAGTTTTTAAATTCAAATACAAGATCAACAATGATACTGCTCGTAAAATAATTCAGTACTTTGAAACTGGCTTTATGAAAAGTGAAAAATGTCTTCAAACAAGAGAAAGGAAGCTAGAAGTAAAGGTAGAGATCAGCTTGCATGATTTTTTAGGAAAACTTCCTATATTTCATATATCTTGTCACTCAATTTCCCACATGACTGTACACAAAGCAGCTGTACAGCCAAGAAGACAAATAACAAATAAAAACATTACCACAAGAGTTCATAGCTGCATTTCATAGTCAGACAGGAGTTCTACTCAGGAAACTGATTTTATGATGCTCTGAATAAGATAAAATACATTTTCCAAACACAGGCATAGCAATGTCACCTGAAAATTCTGGTTAGATATAACCCACAGGCAATTTTTATCTAATGGAGATAAATATATTAACCTCATGAGGTTTGTTATGAGGATTAAATAAGGTAAAGTATATATAACACCTTCTATGGGTTGAATTATGTTCCCTTATAATTCATGTTGGAGTCCTAACCCCCAGTACCTCAGAATGTGATCTTACTAGGGTTGTTGCAGATGTAATTAAATTAAGCTGAGGCCATACTGGAGTAGAAAGGGCCATTATGCCAATGACTGATGTCCCTATAGAAAGGCAGATGAAGGCAGAAAATACCTTCAGTCTTTTACAAGCCAAGGAAGACCAGAGATTGCCAGCAAACTATCAGAGGTAGGATATAAGCATGGAACAGATTCTCCTCCACAGCTCTCAGAAGGAACCAATCTTGCAATACCTCGGTGGACTTCTAGCTTCTAGACCTGCGAGACAATGTATTATGTTGCTTAGGCCTCCCGTCAGTGTTATTTGGGTATGGTAGCTATGATGAACTAATATGATATCTGAGAAAGACTGGTACATAGTGGAGATTCAACTGATGTCAGTGCCTCAATGACAAACTTGTGTGAACACATTCATGTAAATAAAGGGATATAGAGGTATACATTCCTGTGTAGAGGAATGTAGAAGCATATGAAGGGCTGCATCAGAAGTTTCATAGTAATTTTAAGGACATGGGATGCCAGATCTCTAGTTTCCTGGAGGAGAAAGGAGAGCAAGATAGGAACCTAGGACAAAAGGAACTGAGACATTTGACAAGACCATAACAAAGCACTCGTAATTTAGGAATTCAGCCGTTCATCCAGTTGACAGAATAATCTTTGGACAAAAATAATGAAAATGTGGGTCCTGGGATTCAGTTAAGTTCAGCTCAGTCACTCAATCGTGTCCGACTCTTTGTGACCCCACAAATTGCAGCACGCCAGGCCTCCCTGTCCATCACCAACTCCCAGAGTTCACTTACACTCACATCTATTGAGTCGGTGATGCCATCCAGCCATCTCATCCTCTGTTGTCCCCTTTTCCTCCTGCCCCCAATCCCTCCCAGCATCAGAGTCTTTTCCAATGAGTCAACTCTACTGGGATTAGGGTCACATTAGTCATTCATCATTTCTAGAGTATCCATCATATGTTCAAACATTTTGCTAGATACAGAGGGCACAAGAATAAAGAACTCCTGGCTTTTATGCTCAAGAGCTAACAGCCTACTTGGGAGGAAGTCATAAAGAGGTCATAAAAATTACCATTAGGATATAAAGTAGAAATAACTGATAATGAGCAAAATAGTTCCAGATTCAATGAGGATTCAGATGTGTAAGGAAACTGTATGTGGTTAATGTTATCAACTGTGACTACTGAGCCAACACTTTATGGCGTCCCTTGCATGTTTTCTTAGAGCAACTTTGTTGTTTGGGCTAAACTATGGTCACCAGAATTGAATAAAATCTGAGTAGTTCATTATGACATCTTTTCTCCAGAGTTTGCTATGTGCCTGACACCCAAGGCACACATGCTTTTGGTGAGTAATGTATTTGTTCCTGCTATTTAGCAGCATCTTTATTATAAGAAAAAACATGTTTTTTGTGGGCCTAGTTAGAATATGCTTGATGACCTTTCTTGAAAATTCTACAAAGGTAGATACTAAACTCAAAAAAACTTCTTATAGCACCCACCATAGAGATTGGTGGTGGTGGTGCTCACTCATTCAGTCATGGGCAACTCTTTAAGACCCAGGCTCCTCTGACCATGGGATTCTCCAGGCAAGAATACTGGAGTAGGTTGCCATTTCCTCCTCTAGGGGATCTTAATGACCCAGGGAATGAATCCATGTCTCTTACCTCTCCTGCATTGGCAGGTGGATTCTTTACACTGTGCCACTGGGGAAGCCCACTACCATAGGGATGGGCCCCATTTAATTCATAATTGTCTAACAGAATTGATCAAAATATATTATGGTTAGTCATCTCCAGTTCTTTGTGTTTAAAAATTGTGTACAATGAAAGGAAACAATTTGCTCTTGCACTCCTAAACATGTTATTTCCATGAGTCCAGTATGTTGTTTTATGTGCAGGACCCATACCATGAAGTGTGTCCTCCTGTTGTTGGGGAATAATACAAGAAAAGGACATAATCAAGGCAATGCAGAGTAGTATCAGGAGTATACAGTGTTATTCTTGTTGCACTGGGCCTGCAGCTTTCAAGAGGTGGGCATGCATGTTGACACAGCATAAAGGAGCAGTCTAGCAGCTCTGCAGTTCAGAGGTTCTGCACACAGATGGAGGTGAGGTGACGGGCTCAGCGACAGGTCATGAGGCTTGAGGCTCAGAGACAGTACTTTGGTTCTGGGCCATGTTATGAAGGCCTGTGATGTGCTACAGGTAGTGACAAAATGACTCCAGCTGTGGGGATTGGCAGAGGAGAAAAGAGAGATGTTTACATGGACTAAGAAACAAGCAAAGAGTCATACCCCAGAGGATCAGAACAAAAAAAGTATATAATATAGACCAGAACTTCCCTATAAGAAAGGATCTAGATGAGAGGGGTGACAAGAAGTTGGGGACAAAAAGAAATAAAGCAACATTTCAATAGTTATGATAATATGTAGACTTCCTGTGACAAAAGAGTCTAATATTCCTCCTACCCTCTTTCCAGGGACGAAAAATGGCCTCAGCCAAATGGATGCCAGCAAAAACACCTGGTTAGAGAAGATGTGAGGCTGTCAAAATCAAGGCAGTTTATGAAAAAAGTGTGTACATATTTAGAAACATAAGGGTAACATAGTTTGCAAGCTGCATTTTAAAGATGAAATTTTGAAAAGCTCCTGGAAAGTTTTTGATTCATGTTTAGCAAAATTCGGAGAAGGCAATGGCAGTCCACTCCAGTACTCTTGCCTGGAAAATCCCATAGACAGGGGAGCCTGGTAGGCTGCAGTCCATGGGGTCGCAAAGAGTTGGACACGACTGAGCGACTTCACTTTCACTTTTCACTTTCCTGCTTTGGAGAGGGAAATGGCAACCCACTCCAGTGTTCTTGCCTGGAGAATCCCAGGGACGGGGGAGCCTGGTGGGCTGCTGTCTATGGGGTTGAACAGAGTCAGACACGACTGAAGCGACTTAGCAGCTTAGCCAAATTAATATAATCATGATTCATATATGTCAAGGTATTACCACCCCTTTAAATATAGCTAGCATATCTTATTTACATTTTATAAGGGAAAAAGATGATGGTATAGGATAGCAGATGTCATGGTTTAGTGTCCCAAGAAACTCATTCTCTTTTCAGGCTAAATTCAGCTACTAAAACTTTATAGTCAAGCATTAAGATGCCTGGGGAAACAAAGGTACTGGGCAAAGATCCTAGCAGATATTTCTGGAAGCATGAGAGGTGATCTTGACTCTAAAGTAAAATGAAATCATGAATATAGATTCACAACTAACTTTGAGTCATTAGGAAAAAAAATCTACATATTTGAAATAATAAGAAAATGTTTGACTCAAAGGTAAGATGTAAATAACTTTAAGTCCATTTTTTTTTTTTAATGGACTCAATGTTATTTTAAGGCATTGGTTCTCCAAGCGTGTTTCTAGAACTGACAGTATCAATATCCCCTAGGAAATCTGTGAGAAATGCAAACTCTCAGCACCTATTCCAGACCTGCTGGATCAGAAATTCTTAAAATGGGATCAGCAACCCAGGTTTTAACAAGCCCCTCAGGTGCACAATTGCCAAATTTAGAAAATGAATGTACACTACACACACCTGAATGGAATTTCAGATAAAATGATTAATTTTTAGTATGTCCAATGCTATATTTGGGACATATACTAAAAAAAAATGCACTGTTTTTATCAAATTCAAATTTAACTGGGCATCTTTCATTGTATCCTACAAACTTATCCAGGCAACTCTGATATAAATTAAATGCTGAGAATTTTAGTGTAAAAATAGCAGCAATGTTCAAAAATAGTCTCTTCTTTGCCCATAGAGCAGATGACACTAAAAGTATTTTTTTAGTGTCCAGTGCAAGCATCTGTCTGCATCTGTCTGATGGAATGTTGAATTCAGTTTTAAAATATTTTTGTTTTGGCCAAACGTGTATGCTTTTGCTTGTTCTTTGTGTTTGGATATTTAATTGCAACTAAAGCCTTTGATTGTGTGGATCACAACAAACTGTGGAAAATTCTTAAAGTGATGGGAATACCAGACCACCTGATCTGCCTCTTGAGAAACCTATATGTAGGTCAGGAAGCAACAGTTAGAACTGGACATGGAACAACAGACTGGTTCCAAATAGGAAAAGGAGGACGTCAAGGCTATATATTGTCACCCTGCTTATTTAACTTCTATGCAGAGTACATCATGAGAAACACTGGGCTGGAAGAAGCACAAGCTGGAATCAAGATTGCCAGGAGAAATATCAATAACCTCAGACATGCAGATGACACCACCCTTATGGCAGAAAGTGAAGAACTAAAAAGCCTCCTGATGAAAGTGAAAGAGGAAAGTGAAAAAGTTGGCTTAAAGTTCAACATTCAGAAAACTAAGATCATGGTATCCAGTCCCATCACTTCATGGCAAATAGATGGATAAACAGTGAAAACATTGGCTGACTTTATTTTTCTGGGCTCCAAAATCTCTGCAGATGGTGATTGCAGCCATGAAATTAAAAGACGCTTACTCCTTGGAAGGAAAGTTATGACCAACCTAGATAGTATATTCAAAAGCAGAGACATTACTTTGCCAACAAAGGTCCATCTAGTCAAGGCTATGATTTTTCCAGTGGTCATGGATGGATTCGAGAGTTGGACTATAAAGAAAGCTGAGCACCAAAAAATTGATGCTTTTGAACTATGGTGTTGGAAAAGACCCTTGAGAGTCCCTTGGACTGCAAGGAGATCCAACCAGTCTATTCTAAAGGAGATCAGTCCTGGGTGTTCACTGGAAGGACTGATGTTGAAGCTGAAACTCCAATACTTAGGCCACCTGATGTGAACAGCTGACTCATTTGAAAAGACCCTGATGCTGGGAAAAAATGAGGGCAGGAGGAGAAGGGGACAACTGAGGAAGAGATAGTTGGATGGCATCATCAACTCAATGTACAGGGTTTGAGTGGACCCTGGGAGTTGGTGATGGATAGGGAGGCCTGGCGTGCTGCGGTTCATGGGGGTCACAAAGAGTTGGACACAACTGAGCGACTGAACTGAACTGATTCAATTAATTGCAACTAATCTAAATATTTTCAATTATCAAATATCCAAAAATTAAATTATATTAAGTATTTAAAATATTGTGAAATTTCACATAAAATTATGATTTTGACCAGTATGGCAACAATTGAGACTTTTAATAATCCACATTATTCCATATCATTCTTCAATCCATATCATTCTCTATTGTGTGTCTACCATGAATCTAGACATTTCTGGTCTATTCCTGCAATTGTACTGGTTTAATGTATTAATATTACTTGCCTCTGTCCTTGTAGACATATAAGGTGTTCTTCAAGTTTTCCCCCTACATGTGGACCCTTTGTAATACGAAACATCTCAAAAGAAAGGTCTCATGTGGTAAATGGGTGTCATGTCACTGGCTATATATCCCAGAAAATAAGTTATTAGAATTAGAAATCAGGGTTGTAATATTGTCCAGCCTAGGAGAACCAAGGCTGACTTACATAAGGACCAATTTAGAGGGGAAAAAAGTATTGGGTTCCTTTTGATTATTTCATTTTTAAAAAATATTATTATTGATTCTCCAGGTGAAAATGTATATTTAAAATCTGATGATATATTTTAGTAGTGAAAATAATATCAATATAAAAATTAACAGTGATTTTAAAGGACTAAAATATTAACCCTGAAAAATATTTAAGAAATAAAACACTGGGGATTTTCAATCTTTCACACTAAAACTAAATTTTGGGTTATATCTTACATTTAGACCTCATACATGCACTCTAAGATTGTGACTTACTAATCATTTCTTTATACCAGCTTGAACTAATACATGGGTGTGTAGACTCAATTGGTAATGCCTTGTTGGAATTTGGTTCCTGTTGCACTTCAAGAACTCTTTTGGCTGTTGAAGGAATACCTTTTAGATATTGTTGCATTTAAATACGTGAATAAGTACTGAAGAAAATTCATCTATTTGTTCTTAATGCAACTTTGTGCCTTGAAGATTCTGCAGTCACTTTTGATTCAAACTTTTGCATCAACATCACTTTTACTATCTCAAAAGTTTTCCCAGAATAAATCTTTCCCCTTCTAATCCAGGCTTGGAGAAAATGTGCAATGCTTTTGTGACATATGGGCCTGCCTAAAGTAATTAATTTCTAGTTCAGTTCAGTTGCTCAGTAGTGCCTGACTCTTTTTGACCCCATGGACTGCAGTACGCCAGGCCCCCTCATCCATCAGCAACTCCCGGAGTCCACCCAAACCCATGTCTATTGAGTTGGTGATGCCAACCAACCATCTCATCCTCTGTCGTCCCCCCTTCTCCTCCTGCCTTCAATCTTTCCCAGCATCAGGGTCTTCTCAAATGAGTCAGTTCTTTGTATCAGGTGGCCAAAGTATTGGAGTTTTAGCTTCAACATCAGTCCTTCCAATGAATACTATGGACTGATTTCCTTTAGGATGGACTGGTTGGATCTCCTTGCAGTCCCAGGGACTCTCAAGAGTCTTCTCCAACACCACAGTTCAAAAGCATCAATGCTTCTGCGCTCAGCTTTCTTTATAGTCCCACTGTCACATCCATACATGACCACTGGAAAAACCATGGCTTTGACTAGACGGGCCTTGCTCCATGTTAGCAACTCTTGTTATCTTATTAAATGTAACATTGTCAAATATAAACAAAATATTCCCAAAATAATGATTATTTTTTCAAATATGTACACACATCATAATTCCTCTATTGTATCAATTATTAAGTTCTCTCTGTTCACTAAATATTTCCTAGCCTCTTGATCTCAAATGCATTGCATGTTCCAATTTATCTTTTTAATTATATTGATGATTATTTGTGTTCTGAATATACTGTGGAGGCAGAAATTAGATTCAATTTTCTCTTCTCATGATATTTTACATACATCTATCTATCTATCTATATATATATATTTTTTTTTACATATAGCTACCCCATGTGTTTTATTTTATCCCTACCAGTCAGGAAAGTAGAAATCCCAAGTGTTTTTTTATTTTTATGTAAAGTAGATTAGTGTTCCTGTCTGATTGGTCAATGAGGAAGGGCATTTTGTCCACTTACAACTCCCTCCTTCAGATTGGTATACGCATCTTAAATCCATCTGGACTTTTTTCTTTACTGCATTTCCATTTAATCCAAACTCCAGAGTAGTAGCTTATTATAGTAAAATTTGGTTTTAGATAGCGTAAATAATTCAGGCATTTACAAAGCTGTCAGTTGTTGCTTTGTCACAATTTACAACAGAGAAAACCCCTGAGGGAATGAATTCATTACTCTCTAGATTTGTGAGACATTTCTACAGCAATCCCCTAAGTCTCATGTAGTGCGTTATAGGATGTCCTTACATGTCTCTACATGCCTAATTCTAAGTTACCCCTTATGCATCAAAATATATTTTATATATAAATAGTAAAATAGTTATAAACATGCTGTTCTCATTTCTGAAGTCTAATATATTACATTTTTAAAAAATCATATGAAATTTGCATAGCCTTCACAAAAATGTTCATCTAAAGCAACAGTACTCTAGACAGGACCTCTCAATTTACTTAAAAAAAAAAAAGTGAGGTTATATACAGGTATATGTGCAGCAGTAGGAAGATAAAATAGAGCAGTATCTCCTTCTTTCTACCTATACCATTCCCTGAAAACAGGCCTTGTTAAGGGATGGAAGGTAGGAGCATTCTAAATTCCTTTAGTCTGGAATATTTAAATCATATATATATATATATTTTTTTTTTTTTTAAGTAAAGGGAAAAAAAAATGCACTTTCACTTGGGTATTATGTTTACTACCATAGGGATTAGAGGGCAGAACTACGGGAAGGGAAAGCCCAAAAGCCTGAATCCAGCACTTCCAATCTGAAATACTGTGGGGGATTGAAGGGGGAAGGGAGAGAAAGGCAAAACAAGTATGTCGGGTAACTGGGACACATGTCCTGGCAACCCCACCCTACCCTTTCGTACTAAACCTGTGGAGACAGGGAGAGGGGCCTTTAGAAAGGTCCAGAGAGCTCTGGTAGAACCCAGATTTACAGGCCTACATCTCTGAGGGTGTGTGTTTGGGAAGTAGGGAGGTGGACTGGGAGCTCCTAGCAGAAGCCTTGCATAAGGCTAGTGGGTGACTGTGCATAAGGAGAGCTAAGAGAGGGGATGCAAGTAGTGAGATAGTTACAGGAGAGGTGGTAATTTTTAAAAGCTAAATGTCAAGGTTGTGAGGCCTACCTTAAAGTACAGGATGTCAGAAGGTCATCTCCAAGACCACTGGACACTAGTTTCTGAGGACCATCTACAATGGAGGAAGTGCATCACGGATTAAGAAGCTGAAGATTCAGTTCTTCTGTTACTTCCCTTGTTACAGGGAAAGCTTTCAAAACACAGACACTTCTGTTCCTTTGGGCACAGGCAAAAGGCAATTAAATCGGCCAAGCTAAATTGAATACAGGTGATGGTGAAGGGCACGGCGGGCTTGAATCAAGGCTGGTGGCTGTGTGGATGTACACAGAGGTGATATCACCAAAGGCTGACTGTCCTTGCCCTGGCTGCTGTCACTGCCCCACAGCCGGAGCTCTACAATGACTGTGGCAGAGAACTCTCACTGGACTAGGAGTCCAGGGCACACTGGCCTCACCGGGGCTCCGGCTGCGGATCCCATCATCCCCCGCAGGACGTCAGGTGATGAGGGTGACAGAGCTGGGGCTGAGGTGTCCGCAGAGAACTTGGATACTCAAGAGGCAGGCGTGAGTGGCTGGTGAGGTTCACCAGGGGAGGTTTGGAGGCCTACAACAACGGGAATGTTTCGGCAGCCTCAGGGTAGCTGTCACCAGGCCCTGCCCTTGGCTGGTGCCCCTTCTGGAGGATGCATGAGTCTGAGAAGTCTGAAGTTCTTATCTCCTCACTGTCCTCGTCATGAACACACTGAGGCCGCTGTCCATCCTCAGAAGGTGGTGTGCTGACAAAGTATTCGGTGCCCAGGCGGAGCGCAGGGTCTGGACGTTCAGCCCTGGCTATGGCTTGGCCATGGTGGGCATGTCTGACGTGGAGACAGCCAGTCCACCAAGCCCAGCACCTCCACACCCGCACGCCAAGCCCTTGAGCGGCTCGTCCAGCTGCTAATGGTTGCACAACAGCATAGCCACTGCGCATGCGGGTTGACGTCAGGCTCTTCACACGCGGCAGCACCTGCAAGTCCCCATGCACGTCCTAGTGCTGAGAGCATCCCGCACCCCGGCGTACCGCGACATCTGCAGGAAGCTCCAAGGCCAGTGCGGAATGCAGGTGTGAGAGCGGCCTGGGCTGGGAGACTCTGCAGAGACGTATGTATGTAAGTGTATTTATATGCTTCTCTATTTACATTTGTATTATATATGTTATGTATAGCATGTTTTATAGACAGCCCTCTCTTGGTCTGCGGCGGGAATGTGGATATTCATTTATTTATGAAATCTAACAACTGTTTTCTCATGCTCTGTCGTGCCTCTTTGGAACTTCCAGAAACATTCATAACCTCTGCTAAGCTAAGTCGCTTCAGTCGTGTCCGACTCTGTGCAACCTCAGAGACGACAGCCCACCAGGCTCCGCCATCCCTGGGATTCTCCAGGCAAGAACACTGGAGTGGGTTGCCATTTCCTTCTCCAATGCATGAAAGTGAAAAGTGAAAGTGAAGTCGCTCATTCGTGTCCGACCTTCACGACCCCATGGACTTCAGCCCACCAGGCTCCTCTGTACATGGAATTTTCTAGGCAAGAGTACTGGAGTGGGTTGCCATTGCCTTCTCATAGCCTCTAGGAGGAGTATAACCTGACACAACTACTTTTGAAAAGCGTGTGTGTGCTCAGTACTCTCCAAATCTTTGCGACCCCAGGAATTGTAGCCTTGGTGCGTAAGTGTACCATATTGTAATTAAAAAGAACTTCTAGCAGTGGCGTTTTTAATGACACAAAATTGAGAGAAAAAATTAAAAAGCCCATCCACAGTTAAAATTGAATTCTATATGTACAAACATGGAAAATACAATTTACCTAAGAGTTTTATTTGATATGTTCGCAGAAAAGGATATAATCCAGTTTGAAAAACAACAACAACACAGAGGTATGTGTGACAAGGTAGATGGATTTTGAAATAGTAATTAAGAGCAAGAGGCATAATAGAAGTGTTGTCTTATGATTTCCCAAAAAAGTTAAAGGGAGTAAAAGCTTAGTGTAGACAAAGAACAAATTAGCCAAGATGGTGCGGTCAGGCTCTCTCGCCCCACGTTTCCCAAATACGTGGTTGTTATTGCAACAGCTGAGATCACTTACAACACAGTGAATGCATATCACAATGCACCCACTCAGTCAGGGGCCACTTTTGCTCTGTAAATACGTATAAGCTCCACCTGAAAAGCCCTTGCTGCTACCTTATGGCTGTGTCTCAGCTGGGTCAGTGGGCCAACTAGGGCAGGAGAGAGTGAAGCGTGTCTGCTGCTATGGCTGCTGTCCAGTCAGGTGAGAATAAACGTGTCTCCAGTTCCTTTTCTTCCAGTTTCCCCACTCTCACCTTGCTTACCCTGTGTTCCGTGAACAGTGAGATACAGCAGGACACTAAGCTATAAATTATATTGTTTAGGAATGTATACTTTGATGTTATATCTGTTCAGGAAAAAATAAATGAACTGTCACAATGGTTCTGGTAGTGGCTACCTCTAGAAGTTGGAAAAGGAAGATGTTTGTAGGGGTACAAAGAGGCTTCCAGGCTGTTAGAAATGTTCTAATTTTTAACCTGGATGGTGAGTACATTACTGTTTGGTTTATAATCATTCTTCACACAACTTGTTTATATTTTATACATGTTTGTATAAATTTTCATAGTTTAAAGCAAAAAAAAAAGTTTCAAGCTGGGGATTTTTTTCAGACACCACATAATTTTCAAAGTCTTCTTATACAAAGGATTCACAGTGGGCTGCCTGCTAGGGCTGGTACTCATGGTCCTCACAACCAGACTTCAGGGCATTTCCTGGGACCAGCCACAGACTTCCAGATGCCAGCCATAGTTACTTTTGACAGTTCATCGAGGAACCCATACCTGCCACCCCTAGGAAAAATGCAAAGGTTATTTGAAATGGAAAAAAAAAAATGTGTGTGTGCCCTCAGTCATGTTTGACTCTTTGTGACCCCATGGACTGTGGCCTGCCGGGCTCCTCTGTTCATAGGATTTTCTAGGCAAGGATACTGGAGTGGGTTGCCATTTCTTCCTCCAAAGGGATCTTCTGGATCCAGAGATTGAACCTGCATCTCTTGGGTCTCCTGCAGTGGCAGGTGGATTCTTTATCACTGCTCCACCTGGGAAGTCGTAAAGGTTGTTTGCTGCTGCTGCTGCTAAGTCGCTTCAGTAGTGTCCGACTCTGTGCTACCCCATAGACAGCAGCCCACCAGGCTCCCCCGTCCCTGGGATTCTCCAGGCAAGAACACTGGAGTGGGTTGCCATTTCCTTCTCCAATGCAGGAAAGTGAAAAAATAAAGTGAAGTCGCTCAGTCGTGTCTGACTCCTAGCGACCTCATGGACTGCAGCCCACCAGGCCCCTCCATCCATGGGATTTTCCAGGCAAGAGTACTGGAGTGGGGTGCCATGGCCTTCTCTGAAAGGTTGTTTAGAGCACAGCATATTTATGCATGGTTACCAGATCCCTTCCACCTTGGGAAGGAGCAGGGTAGACCTCTGAGCGTTTTTATTTAAAGAGGTTAAGCATTTACCTAAAAGGACTCTTTAAATGATTCCTTTCCCAATGCTTACCCAACTGAACTAACATTTATACTTTTTTTTCCCCACTAAACTGAAAAATGTGAAACTATAAATAAATTTATATCAGTAACACACAAAATAAATTGCATTTTCTTTGGACATCTAAATGTAGTTAGAGTAAATCTTTGACTTAGCAATAAATATATGTGCATTTCTAAAGGAAAAATGGGGAGGAAAGAAATAATCTGCATTGTTTGTAAGTATCTCATTGGAACAGACCTGGGATTCAATTTACTCAATAATTAATTGTTGTTGCAGCTAATTCTCTCATCCACTTTGGTTCTCATGGTTGTATAGCTCTTAAATTTGGTGTGGCAAAGTTTTATATATGTACTTTGTTTCTTTAGCTATGGCCTGTATGCAGAACTACACTTGATTGCAGTTAGACCTTGTATAGAGAACATCAAAATATGAATATGGACAGTAATAGTTAATTGAAGTACTGATATTCTTTAATAACACTGTTGAAATTGTGAAGTAAAATAATGAAGCAAAGATGCTTATAAGTCTTTGAAGGAAAAAAAAATGCCTGCTTCAATTATTTTGAAATCCCTTATATGACATTCTTTTGTTACCCAGAATAATACTCTAATATTATTAAAAGTTATAAATAGATTATGAATTAGAATAGAAACTTTCTGTAACACATAGTCTGACACAGAATGTAGCTGTTACCACAATGAGATTGGCTCTGTGCATGGTTTATTTCAAAACTCTTCTGAAGCAAGAATCTCATTAAATATAATTTTATACCCTTCATACCATATGAATATGTAAATGAATTAATGAACAAAAGTTTGAAATCTTCCCCAGTTTGGAATTTATAGTTCAAAATAATATAGTAATTACTTTAAAATTATTTTAAAAATCCAAATTTTGCCGAAATGTTATATATCCAGCTGCATTACTTTTTTTTTTTTGGCCATTTGGTAGAGTTCCACAACCAGGGAACGAACCCAACCCATGCTCCCTGCAGTGGAAGCATAGAGTCTCAACCACTGGACCACCAGGGAAGCCCCTCTTTATTTTTTTATTCAGATATAATTGACTTATAACACTATGTTAGTTGCAAGTGTGCAGTACAGTCATTCCCGCTTTTTAATACATTACAGTATGATTACTGTAAGTCCAGTTACCATCTGTCACCATACAATGTTATTACAATATCATTGACTGTATATCCTATGGTGTACATCTCACCCTGATGACTTATTTATTTTTTAACTGGAAGCTTGTACCTCTTAATTTCCCTCGTCTGTTTCACTAATCTCTCCGATCCTTTCCCCTCTGGCAACCTCTTGCCAGCTTTTTCTCTCTGTGTCTGTGAGTCTGTTTCTGTCTTGTTATGCATGTTCATTTGTTTTTAGAGTCTGCACATAAATGAGATTGTATGGTATTTGTCTTTGATTTATTTCACTTAGCATAATACCCTCTAGATGCATCCATGATGTTGCAAATGGCAGAATTTGTTTTGATGGTTGAGTAATATTCCTTGTATTGTGCGTTTGTGTGTGTTTATAGATAGATAGATAATTAGATAGATAGATATTTATATATGGCTTCCCCAGTGACTCAGCAGTAACGAATCTGCCTGCAATACTGGAGATGCGCAGAAAATGTAGGTGCAGTCCCTGATTGGGAAAATTCCCTGGAGTAGAGGACTTCCCTGATGGCTCAGTGGGTAAAGAATCTGCCTGAAATGCAGGAGACAGAAGAAACAGGGCTTTGATCCCTGGGCCAGGAATATCCCCTGGAGAAGGAAATGGCAACCCACTACAGTATTCTTGCCTGGAAAATCCCATGGACAGAGAAACCTGGCAGGCTACAGTTCATAGGGTTGCAGAGAGTATGGTCATTTTAAAAATATTAATTTTTCAAGTCCATGAACTGGCATACTTCTCCATTTGTTTGTATTGTTTTCAATTATTTTCATCGGTGTCTTACTGTTTTCAGAGTATAGGTCTTTCACCTCCTAAGGTTCCTAGTCATTTTAAGTCTTTTTGATGTAATTGTGAGATTTTTTTCCCTAAATTTCTATCTGATAGTTCTTTATAGGTATATAGAAACACAACCTATTTTTGTGTGTTAATTTTGTATCCTGCAACTGAATTCCTTTATCTAACTCTCATCAGTTCTAATCATTTTTGGTGGTGTCTGTTTGGTTCCTCTCATAGGCTTTTTTTTTCCTGTGTCTGGTTCATGTGTTGCTGCTGCTGCTGCTAAGTCACTTCAGTCGTGTCTGACTCTGTGTGACCCCATAGACGGCAGCCCACCAGGCTCCCCCATCCTTGGGATTCTCCAGGCAAGAACAATGGAGTGGGTTGCCATTTCCTTCTCCAACGCATGAAAGTGAAAAGTGAAAGTGAAATCGCTCAGTCGTGTCCGACTGTTAGCGACCCCATGGACTGTAGCCTACCAGGCTCCTCTGTTCATGGGATTTTCCAGGCAAGAGTACTGAGGTGGGGTGCCATTGCCTTCTCCATCATGTGTTGCATGTCTCATTATTTATTTTGTTACTTGATTCCAGTACTCCGGCCTGGAAAATCCCATGGATGGAGGAGCCTGGGAGGCTGCAGTCCATGGGGTTGCTAAGAGTTGGACACGACTGAGCGACCTCACTTTCACTTTTCACTTTCATGCATTGGAGAAGGAAATGGCAACCCACTCCAGTGTTCTTGCCTGGAGAATCCCAGGGGCGGGGGAGCCTGGTGAGCTGCTGTCTATGGTGTCGCACAGAGACAGACAGGACTGAAGTGACTTAGCAGCAGCAGCAGCAGCAGCCATTTTACATAATACATTGTAGCAATTCTGGATGATGATTTTCCTCCCTACTCTCTGGGGCTGTTCTGGTGGTTGTTAGTATTCATATTTGTTTTGTGACTTCATATTTGTTTAGGCTCCTTGGTATAGTATTTTCCTTGCACCTTTGACTTTGGTGTCAGTCCTTTGAGGACATAACATTGGGCACGTGGCCCATGCCTAGGATAACAGTGATTTTTACCAGGGTTCTCTTTGCCTGTCTTTCTCTGATCTTTCTGATAAGCCATCTGCTTCCTTTGTTATTACACCCTGCTCATAAGGCTTTATTAATCACTCATTGGTTATCGTTTTTAGCATCACCCTACAGCATAAATTGCTCTACAATCTGGTCCAGTTAATTTGGACAGTGATCATTTTTAAGACCAAACTTTAAGGTTTTTTTTTTTTTCCTCTCCCCAGAAGGACTCTTTTCAACTGTTTCTTTCCATGCTTGTCACTGGAAAATTAGATGGCCAGTGGTTTAGCTTGTCACTCTTAATTAAGAGAAACTGTTATTTTCGAGAGCATCCTTTGGCTTGAACTCATTTCAAGTAAAGAACCTAAAGTAACTCCTTTAGATAAGGCTTCAGAGCTCTCTTCTTAATGGACTGCCTCTTTACCTGGGACATCTCTGAGCCACTACTCTGGGCTCTGGGTGGGCAGTACCCTCTAGTTTTCTAGGCTTGCCTCTTGGAGAATGGAATCTGCTCTAGGAAGGAGCTAGGGTTAGGGCCATAGGGGCCTCAGTAGTCTCAGCATGCTGCACGTAGGGTAGTGCTTCTGTCATATGAATAGGAACTGAGTGGGAAAGGGGCCCTTCAACTATTAGCTGGCATTCACCAGGAATTAGCTATTTTAACTTGCAATTAAAGTAGATGAGGAGTACTGATGGCTTATACCTCTGTGAAATACAGTAACACTTGACTGGGAGCTGAAGGAAAAGGGAACCCCATCTTCTTAGGCCAGATCTGCCTACAGTGGAGCTTTCCTCAAGCTGAATTTGGTGGGTGGAGAAAAGCAGAGGATTGTAACTCAAATGCCTTGTCTTTCACTGTTCTTACTCAGAAAAGTAAAAACTCACTTTATCCTTGAACAATTTTTGTTTCCATTTGCTGTGTGTCCTTAGAACGATTTCTAGAGACTTTTTTTTTTTCTCAAGTTTTATGCTTATCATTAGCTTTGCTTGTTTCACTGAGGAATGGGTTTGCAGGGCTCTTCACCTTGTTATCTTGAAAATGGAGTTCCTGTAATCTCATTCTTTAAATTTTTGTTTTATTTTATTCCAAGGAAATACGAGGTGAATGTGAGGTGGACAGATATGTTCAGTTGGCTATCCTGATTTAACCCTTTTCATCTCTTTTTGAGACTTCATTTCTTCTTTCCATATCCTTTGTTGCCCAGGTAGGAGACATTGATTTGTGTGTTCTGTTACTGGCATTTAAGAGAACCAGGTCCAGAAACACTCTTAGTAAACCTGATTTCAAATCCAGCCTTCTCTTACTAGTTGTTTGACCTTAACACCATATTGGCTGTTTGAATATCTGCTCCTTCACCTGTAATAAAAGGAAAGAGCACTTACCATGTATTGTCATTAGAGATAATGTAAAATGTTAATCTAGACATCACTTTTAGAAAAAATCAGATTATCTCATCACAATTATAGGAAATATAAGAAAGAATGTGGCAGAATTTAGCTTCATTATCTAATAAACTTCAAACTACTCTTGAGTTTTAAAAAAATCTATACACAGCAGTTACTGCTTCATTAAAATGTTTCAAAAGAATGCAATCAAACCTATTTTTAATTCTTGATTAATCTCTACAGTGCCTTGAATTCTCATGTAAGATGCATTTAAAAGCTCATGATTGGTAAAAATAATTTTCTTTTTTATATGAATGTCCTCAGATATTTTGTTGCTGCTTTTGTATAGATTTAGACAAAACAGATGATTTTCAAATTCTAGTACCAGAGGGTTTCATTTCAGAAACTATTACTATTTAATCCCACAGTGACCGATTTCTGTATCTGGAGTGCTGGATTTAACTTAAAGGCTTATAACTTCAGTATTTTCCATAATGTTAAGAGATGCCATGCTGTTGTATTAAAGTTGTACTGATTATTGCCTCATTTATTTGAAATCTGAAAAAATTTACATGTGGATTGTGTGAAAATTTACCTTTGCTATTTTTTTGTATTGAGGTTTTTCTAAATATCATATATGAAACGAGTCGCCAGTCCAGGTTTGATGCACGATACTGGATGCTTGGGGCTGGTGCACTGGGACGACCCAGAGGGATGGTATGGGGAGGCAGGAGGGAGGAAGGTTCAGGATGGGGGACACATGTATACCTGTGGCGGATTCATTTCGATATTTGGCAAAACCAATACAATATTGTAAAGTTTAAAAATAAAATAAAATAAAAAAATACTAATACAATATGAATACTAATGAAATAAATACAATACTAATGAAGTAAAAAAATAAAAAAATAAAAATAAAAATTTGTCAGTGCAAAACCTAGTTGAGAACCCAACAAAAGTATGTAGGCAATTGCTACGTTTAATAAATTGCTATATTTAATAAACATGCTCTTAGTAGAGGGAAGCATTTGATAAGCAGGAATTTGCCACATATTTAGACAAGTGACAAATTATACATTTGTAAAAATATGGAGTATAGGAAAGGTCTTCAGGACCTTGCCTAGCAATACCTTCTTACATTAGTTGTTTGAAAGCTGGGATTTGCCCCATTATACAGGGCAAATTCTGTAGTTTTAAAATGGTGTATCAGCAAATCTTTGCAGATTTTTCAAGATCCTTTAGTGATGGAAATTGATAGTTTGTAAAAATTCTAAGAATTCCTCCTTCTTCAACCTTTGAACTTTTTTGATTTCACAAATTTCTATATGTTTCATTCATTCAAACAAAGGGTCCTGTGATGGTTAAGTTTATGTCCATTTGATTAGATGCCAGTAACAAGATATTTGGCCAAACACTAGTCTGGATATTGCTGTAAAGATATATTTTTAGATGTGATGAAGATATTTTTTAATTCAGTAGGTTACTCTCAATAATGTGAGTGAGCCGTGTCCAAGCAATCAAAGACACTGAAAGAAAACAGACTGTGCAAAGTTCCCTGTGTAATACAGTTTCCTGTCTTTGGGAAAAGAATCTAAAAAAAGCGGATATACTGTGTGTATAAATGATTCACTTGGCTATACAGCAAACACAACAATTTAAATCAACGACATTACATTTTTAAAAAAACAAATCAGATCTCTGAGGAAGAGTTTTGCCTGCTGACTGCCTTTGATCTTGAGCTGAAGTATCAACTCTTCCCTGGGTCTCCAGCATGCTCTGCAAATTTTAGATTTGCTGGTCTTCACCTGAACCAATTCTTTAAAACAAATTTCTCAATCTCTCTCTCTCTTTCTTTAATCTGGAGAGCATTTAGAGTTTATTTTACTCAGTATCTCACCCTCACTATTTTTACCATATTAACATCCCTTAGGTACAGCTCTTACCTTAATATTTGTCTTCAGTCTGTTTAACTTTTATTTAAAGATCAAGATCACATACCATAAATAGAAACTAACCACAAAAATTAATTAAATCAAAAGAAAAGAGTAGTATTACATTCTAGAAACTGGGCTTTGTATTGAGGTTTGCGTCCTTTTTTAAAAAAATTAATTTGTTTATTTTAATTGGAGGGTAATTACTTTAATTGGAAGGACTGATGTTGAAGCTGAAACTCCAATACTTTTGCCACCTGATGCGAAGGGCTGACTCATCTGAGAAGACCCTGATGCTGGGAAAGATTGAGGGCAGGAGGAGAAGGGAACGACAGAGGATGAGATGGTTGGATGGCATCACTGACTCAACATACATGGGTTTGGGTGGATTCCGGGAGTTGGTGATGAACAGGAAGGCCTGGCGAACTGCAGTTCTCATGGGGTTGCAAAGAGTCAGACATGACTGAGCAACTGAACTGAATTACTTTAAATACTGTAGTGGTTTTGCCATACATTGACATGAATCAGCCATGGGTGTACATGTGTCCCCCATCCTGAACCCCACTACCACCTCCCTCCCCATTCCATCCCTCTGGGTTGTCCCAGTGCACCGGCTTTGAGTGCCCTGTTTCAGGAATTGAACTTGGACTAGTGATCTGTTTCGCATATGGTAATATACATGTTTCAATGCTGTTCTCTCAAATCATCCCACCCTTGCCTTCTCCCACAGAGTCCAAAAGTCTATTCTTTTTGTCTGTGTCTCTTTTGCTGTCTCGTATATAGGATCATTGTTACCATCTTCCATATATATGCATTAATATACCGTATTGGTGTTTTTATTTCCGACTTACTTCAGTCTGTTTAATAGGCTCCAGTTTCATCCATCTCATTAGAACTGACTCAAATGTGTTCTTTTTAGGAGCTGAGTCCATTGTGTATATTTACCACAGCTTTCTTATCCATTCGTCTGCCAGTGGACATCTAGGTTGCTTCCATGTCCTACCTATTGTAAACAGTGTTGCGATGAACATTGGGGTATGTGTTCAATTCTGGTTTCCTCGGTGGGTATGCCCAGCAGTGGGATTGCTGGGTCATATGGCAGCTCTATTTCCAGTTTTTTAAGTAATCTCCACACTGTTCTCCATAGCGGCTGCACTAGTTTGCATTCCCACTAACTGTGTAAGAGGATTCCCTTTTCTCCACACTCTCTCCAGCATTTATTGTTTGTAAATTTTTAGATAGCAGCCATTCTGACTGGCATGAAATGGTACCTTATTATGGTTTTGATTTGCATTTCTCTGATAATGAGTGATGTTGAGCATCTTTTCATGTGTTTGTTAGCCATCTGTATGTCTTTTTTGGAGAAATGTCTGTTTAGTTCTTTGGCCCATTTTTTGATTGGGTCATTTATTTTTCTGGTATTGAGCTGCATGAACTGCTTGTGTATTTTTGAGATTAATTCTTTGTCAGTTGCTTCGTTTGCTATTATTTTCTCCCATTCTGAAGGCTGTCTTTTCACCTTGCTTATAATTTTCTCCATTGTGCTAAAGCTTTTAATTTTAATTAGGTCCCATTTGTTTATTTTTGCTTTTATTTCCTTTACTCTGGGAGGTGGGTCATAGAGGATCCTGCTGTGATTTATGTCATAGAGTGTTTTGCCTATGTTTTCCTCTAGGAGTCAATCTCTTTTTCTTTCTCAGTATCTTTTTGTCTCTCTCTCTCTCTCCCCCTCCCTCCTCTCTCTCTCACACACACACATACACACATACCCCTAATAGGTTTTGTTTCTCTGGAGAACCTTTACTAATACAATCACAAGCCTTTTGCTAGAAATCTTGATATGTTTCAACCTTCTCTTTGTCCAATAAACTCTTATTAACACACAGATTACTGAACTTCACTTCCTCCCTGATAGAATTTTTGGTTCAATATATTCAAAGAAGGACTTCCCAAATTTGCCTTTAATTTCTAATGAGTTTCCCTGTTATGCTGACCCTGCTAATTTAAAGACCACACTTGAGAACATCTCTAGATTATAGTGTAAAATATGGGGAAGCAATGAAGGAGCTGCATTATACTAGGGGAAAAAAATCACTAAATAAATCATTTAGCATGGCCACTTTCTTGGATCTTTTGATTTGGATCTACTGCAATTTTCATCCATATTCCTGTACCTCAGATTTCTTATTAGTAACATAAAGACTTTAGATCGAATTATATTTGATGTTCCTCCTTAGTACAGTTTATAAGATTTTATAAAAACTATTTATTGTGAGAATTAAAGAAAAACAAGGAAATTCTGGAAGTATCTTCTAACAACGAGGAATGATTTGACAGCAGGTAACTGTGAACTTTGTAACTGTGATTTGAATAAATTGTTTTCTCACATGAAAAATATCTGAAAGTAGATGAGTATCATTGTTTTCATGATTGAAAGTTGAGTTCTCTGGAGCAGAGTTTGAGATGAAATTTGGGTTATAAAATCCCCACATTTTATAATGTGGGGATCAACACCTAAGGGGAAAAAATGGGAGCAAACAGGATTGGGCAGATAAAGCCTGAAATGTTTGTGCCCAAGAAAATCTCAGCCATTCTCACAGAACACTGCCTAGAAAAGGGTTTTGTGTTAGCCTGGAAGAGCTGGATCTGTCTTAGGTTGTGAACTCCATCTCACTCTGTGACTGGAAGAGTGTGACCTCAGCCAGACAGCTTTCAGCAGCTGAATTAGTCCCTGAAAAGTTGATGTTTGGTTCCTGTCTACTGATTCTGGGGCTTCCCAGGTGACACTAGTGATAAAGAACCCACTTGCCAATGCAAGAGACAGAGAGATTTGGGTTTGATCCCTGGGTCAGGACTATCTCCTGGAGGAGGGCATGGCAACCCACTCCAGTATTCTTGCCTGGAGCATCCCATGGACAGAGGAGCCTGGAGGGCTACAGTCCATGGTGTTGCAAAGAGTTAGAAGTGAATGAAGCGACTTAGCAGCATGCACTGCTGATTCCACTTTCCACACCTAGCAGCCAGTTCTTCCTTGAAGTGGGTAATGGGCGGTACATCGTTTGTCTACCTCAAATATCAACACAAGTCCTCTCTGGCTTTCTTTGCCTTCCTCTCATTCAGAAAATGGCTCCTGCAGTAGCAAGTATTACATGTAATTCAGAGCACCAAGGGAGAGGAGAAGCACTGATGTCCATCTCTTTTATCAGGAAATAAAAAGGTTTCCTAGAAACCATTGAGCATATTTTGCTTATGCTTCACTTACCAGAAAGTAATCACATGACTAGATCTGTAGAGGTTGGAAAGGTGAATACTTTCTGAATTAGTGTCTACAATGGAGCAATAAACGGGAAAGATGATTGGATGCGGGAGTCCAAGAAGTTCTTTGTCACTCATTTTGCTAATCACCTAAAATATCTACCAGTTACTTTTCTAGGTACAATGTGTTAAATCCCATGAAGATGTGCAAAATCAGTACTGTTATTCCCAATCCCCAGAGAAAAGCCTGAAAACTAATTTTTTTTCTTTCTCTCTTTCGTTTTTTTTTTTTTTTTTTTTTTTAACATTTTCCTCAGTCATTGTCCTGACACCAAGAATTAAAAATTTTAGGCTTTAGAAAATTTATTGGAGCAGCAAGCAAGGAAGTTTGCTGGTATTGTATGTAGAGTGCAGTTTTACTAAGAACATGTTCATGTTCCTATTATAGAAAAATAGCATTTACTAAACTTAGTATTTTTATTTTTCCTTTAGAATCCGAATAAGTTTTCTTATCTATCCTGAGAAAATATAGGCAGGTACCTCACAAATGTGCCATGAACTGAAGGTTTCAGGGGCTGTAATTTATATCAAAGCCAAACCAACAGGACTCCTGTCATCTCCTTTCCAAAGCAATATTATCCCAATGGATGTGCTATTTCACTGTAAACCAAGGAGTTCATGCTCAAATATGCAGGTGCCAGCTTACAATTGAACATAAAATGTCTTAAGGAAGCAAGAAAGTAGGTGGGAAAGAAGCTCTACAAATCTCAGGAATCCCTCCTGTTCTTAAGTAGCAGACATTGTGCTAATCAATGAAGATGAGTAATGACCGAGTGAATTACAATAATGCAGATTGTCAAGTGGATACATCATAACTGAAAATAAGGACCATGCTTTCATAATTGCTGAAGTGGATAGGAAGGAGGAGGAATCTAATTATCTTATTTCTATAGCTTGTCTGATTGAAATTTGGCTATATTCAAACTCACTTTCCTGTAAATATATTTCTAGGTCAATTTTGACCTAGCATTTGAATTTTTTTTTTCTGAAAACATGTAGGGATTGTATAGAACAGCAGAATAATGTCAGAATTGTAACATCAAAATTATTGCAATAAGGACTATGTTTCTAATAGCAGTATGTATATAACTTCTCAAAATAATTTAGATAGCTCTCTTTTATGGGGTGCTTTTAGAAATTGTTAGAAAAGTAAATACTTTGATATTCTGGAAAAGAATATACTGTTTTCCTAATGAAATTGTAAAATGTCTCTCTGCAACTTTAACAACCAAAATAGACCAATCAATTAGCAGCTTTGAACAAACTGACTTCCAGGAGGGCAAAATAAGCAGTGAATTTAAAAACTTGTTATTTTAAATAAAAACAGTAGAAGACTCTAAAAATGATGAAACAATCAGCTGCTAAAGCTAATTTGATTGAGTCTCAACTAGGCATGACACATTTTACACACATTATCTCATGTATAAAAGAAATATGGAAGCTATGAATATATTATTAAAAAACTAGCTATTTATGAATAACTTTCCACACAATATTATTTATCCTTTTAAGCCATTCCTTGACTGTTTTTTTTATTATTTCTCAATAAAAATTCCAAAGAGGCAATTTAATCACTTACAGAAAGATTTCAAACATACATTCTCTTGGTGTTATTTCTTTAGGGAATAGTGTTCTCTTCTTTCAATATTGATTTATGTGTTAATTTTTTTTATGCCATGGAACATCAATGGATATATCATTCAAGGGGCTGTATCTCTAAATTATATTAGAATAGAATTTATCTACTTTCATAATTAAAGTTCCAGGAGATATTTTTCACAGGAATAGAAATATAATTTTTAATATCCATCTTAATGCTACTACAAATAATTGCATTATTTTCCTAATGAACTACTATCACCAAGCCTCCATGTTCAAAGAACTATATTAATTTTGACAGTATTAATTTTGTGTACATATTTCACTCGGGTAATTTTCTAAATAGGGGATACATTTACTCAATATGGAAAATATGTTTTGAGTGTTGTTTTTAAGGTACAGTTTTAAATTTGATAATTAATAAGATGGAAACAATTGATTATATTTAATGTTTAGCAACATCCCTCTCCCCTACTATAGATAATTGGGGAGCAGCAAGATGGCTGAACATCTAAATTTCTTATTTTTTTTTATTTCTTCAGATTTCCCAAAGGTATATATTAAAATACAGAAATGAGAAGTTTACAGCCACAAACACATGCAGAACTCAAGATAAGTTCATGTGAAAGGAATTAATGGCAGCGTAACCAGAGTGGTAATGTTAAATATTTCTGCAATGTGAGAGGCAGCATATTGTTATCACGGGGGCACAGACTTGGAGCAAGACTACCTGAGACAAAACTAGGCTGCACTCACCATCTGCATGCCTGTGGGCAAGATGGTGCCTCTCTATCAATGTGGGACATTACCATAATATACTTAATATACTACTGACTTAAAGCATTAACATAACTTTCCAAGAGACCTATTTTATTAATAAGAGCCCGGTTTAAACCCAAAGACAGTTGAGTTTGAATAATAAAGCCTGGTTAAATATTTCAAAGTATGAAAATAATTTTAAATTTTATGATATTAATGAATGCATAGTAATTTATGTATTTGAATCTCTTGTTTCTATTCTTCAAAATTCATCTCTTATTTTTCCATCTCTTCTCTCTTTTAGCTATAATCTGACATGGAGGCAGGGCAAAAAGGAAAACGCACACTCCTAGAACATTTCTTAGAAATAGAAGTCCTGTGAACATCATAAATAACTTTTAAAATTAGAATATTAAGAAAAATATCAACCACAAAAACCAGAAGCTAGTCCCATTCTGTTTTTATTTCCTTCCTAAGGTAAAAATCAGAAATATTAGACTTATATACAAAATATATATAAAATGAAAAATCAGATGCATCCTTTCATTTTCTTCTGCCCTTCTGTTTGCATTCCGCTTACACACAATACTGTTTATTAAACTAAGAAGATGTTTTGTCAGCTTTTATTTTTCACCAACCACTCTCAATTAGCCTGTGACACAACTAAAAGCACTGTCAGATGATATTAAAGATAGGCAACGTTCCAAATGAACATAAACTGAACAATTTAATTATCTGCCACCAGTATTGTCAGTGTGCCTCTGTTGTGAGTTTCCGTTCCACAGAAACAGCTGCCTATCCAATTATTTCTATCTGTGGAATCTCAAGACGCAGTTTCCTAATAACGTAGTTACTGGACAACCGAAATATATTCCCTGGTTTATGAATGAACCCTCAAAAAGAGTATTCAGTTAATCATGGAGGGATTTAAGTAAAATCAGTTTGTTTTAGAAAATGATTTAATGCTGAAGGGTTGTTTAGAAAATGATTTAATGTTGAAGGCAGGGGCTCAGGTTAGCTTTAACAAAGTGTACATATCTATTTGCTTCCTCTTATAGAAATGAGAGAAACAAAGATAAATAGATGTATTAACTGTAAAAGTCTATGGCTCAAGGAAGGGAGTTATTATTTGTGCTGGGGAAATGAAACAGTTTTTACACTAAAACCTATACTTCTATGTATGAGTATTGTATACATACATATGTATAAAATCACAGCACTATATAATTACAACTTCACTGTGGGAATTAGTTGTAAAAATATGGGGTCTTAGATATCCTGAGATTGGCACTGAGAAAATAATATTCTAAAGAAGAGATGATTATAAAATATACTGTTTGATCTTATTGTGGAAAAACTAGTGTTGGGGTGGGAGAAACTATAAGTGGTTTTAAACATTTTACATAGTTTGACATGTTTATACCCTCAAGACTGCCACAAACAGTGACTTTATAAATCTTTTTTGGTCTTAATATTTCTGTTCCGACAGATCAGTGAGCATGAGGGGTGAAGAGAGTAATGAAACTTCAAATACCTTAGTAGTACTGTCATCTTTAGTAGACTTTCTATTCTATTATCTTCTGCATTTAGCAAGAGGTTACTTACAGATGTAGAAAACACTTATTTTCTCTGAGACTCAATTAATTGTTTTGCTCAGTGATTAGGTTTGATTAGATGTTCTCTTAGTACCTTTATATTTAAACTTTGTGATTAAAACACAAAATAGAAAATAACCACAGATCCAGAATATTTTAGAGACACACTTACAGATATCAATACTAAAAATTACTTGAAGAGATAAAAAGGGAGAGAAAAGCCGAAATCTGTGCACAGGGAAGTCTTGGGGGTATGAATGAAAAAGTAATTGCTGTTGTATTCTCCTTTTCTTATATTCAAATTAGTAAGACATAAATATATTTCAGGGGGTTTCAAACTGCCTGGAACTTAAATAATATCCATATAGAATCATTCATGTTATGGATGAGAAAACCATAACTTTGAGAGGATTAAATAGATTAAAGCATGGGTATTATCACTAATCTTTTCATTAATTCATTTATCATTCATTTAAATAAACACTATTGCATAGAACACTTTGTTAAGCACTAGAGAACAAATACAAATATGCCATTGACCCTGCCTTTGAGAATATTTTATGTTCTTGGAAGGAAAAGCAAATTTCCTTCAGCAAATGTCTCATAATTAAAGACAAAGTTGTTCATAGTTAAAAACGTTCTTTGATTTAAATATGTGTGTGTACATATATATATTAATATGAGAGATCATTGTAAGTTCATCAATTTTAGAAAGCAGGAAAGTAGTATAAAATGTTCCAATAAAGAATAGTCCAGTCCCAGATGGCTTTAATAATGAATTATCTCTAACATTTAAGGAAATAAATGCCAATTCTATTCAAACTCTTTCAGGAAAATAGAAGAGGAAATAATTTCCAACTTATTTCATGAGGTCACTATTAACCTAATATCAAAGCTCAACAAATACATTTCAAGAAGTAAATGTTATAGACCAATACTTTTTATAAGGATGCACACAAAAATCCTCAATAAAATATTAGCAAAATCAAATCCAGTAACATGTATAAAGTCCAGTACATCATTACTAAGTTGGACTCACCTCAATAATGTAAGATTAGTTTGACATTTAAAATCAATCAGTGTAATCCACCATACTCACAATATAAAGAAGAAAAAATATGACCATTTCAATAGATGCAGAAGTATATTTGAAAAAATTCAGCACCAAGTCATTTTTAAGACTTTAACCCACATGCAAAAAGAGAACTTCCACAAACTTCTAAGGGCCATCTATGGGAAATCTGCAGCTAGCCTCATAATTAAGGGTGAATATTTGGTATTTTCTCTCTAGGATTAGGAATAAAGCAAGGATGCCTGCCTGCCCTCCCTGTTACCATTCAACTTTAATATTGGAGGTCCTAGGTATTACAATAATGAAAAGAATATCAAAAAGGCATAATGGTCAACAAAAATTATGTAATAAAAGTTCATATTTCAGTAAAACATTATTGTTTACATAGGAAATCCTCAAGGACTTAACAAAATAGCTACTAAAAGTAATGTGTTAATTTATCAAAGTGTTACAAGGTTAATGTATAAAACTTTTGCATTGTGCATCGAACCTGGACTGGCGACTCGTTTCATACATGATATTATACATGTTTCAATGCCATTCTCCCATATCTCCCCACCCTCTCCCTCTCCCACAGAGCTTGGGGCTGGTGCACTGGGATGACCCAGAGGGAGGGTATGGGGAGGGAGGAGGGAGGAGGGTTCAGGATGGGGAACACAGGTATACCTGTGGCGGATTCATTTAGATATTTGGCAAAACTAATACAATATTGTAAAGTTTAAAAATAAAATAAAATTTAAAAAAAAAAACAAAGAATGCCTACTCAAAAAAAAAAAAAAACTTTTGCATTGTTATATAACAAAGAAAAACAATTGGAAAATTAAATATTCTGTTTAAAATAGTGCAAAAATATAATGCAACAAGTAATTGATTTAATAAAATATAAGCAAAGCTATACACACTAAAAACTATAACGTATTACTGATAGAAAATAAAGAAGACCTAAATAAAGATATTCACTATGTTCATGGGTTGGAGGAGTTAGCATTGTTAACATGTTAATTTTCTTTAAATCCATCCATAGAACTAACCCAATCTCAATCAAAATCTTAGCATTTTTTGGTAGCAATTAATAAGTTGATTTGAAAATTTATGAAAGTGCAAGTGTTTCATAAGAACCAAAGTCACTTTTAAAAAGAACAAAGAAGACATACCTTACCTGACTTTAAGACTTGCTATGAAGCTCCAATACCATGGTCACCTGATGCAAAGAGCTGACTTATTGGAAAAGACCCTAATGCTGGGAAAGAATGAAGGCAAGAGGAGAAGGGTGTGACAGAGGATTAGGTGGTTGGATGGCATCACTGACTCAATGAATGTGAGTTTGAGCAAGTTTGAGAATGTGAGTTTGAGTGAGTTTCACTCTGGAAACAGTGAAAGACAGGGAAGCCTGGCATGGTGCAGTTCATGGTGTGGCAAAGAGTAGACATGACTTAGCAACTGAACAACAATAAATGAAGCTACAATAATCAAGACAGAATGGCCCTGATGAAATGATAGACATATCAAATGGTTAACAGAACAGAATAGTGAATCCAGAAGAAAATCTGTGCATATATGATCAGTTGATATTTGTCAGTGGTCCCAAAGCAATTCAATGACTGGAAAAAAAAATCTGTAATAAATAGTGTTGGAACCACTGGATATCCCTGAAGAAAAAGAAAACATTAAACCATGTCATATATAATACACAAAAGTTCTCTTGAAATGCCTCACAGTTATAGTGGTAAAAATATAAAACTTCAAGCAGGGAAAATCTTTGAAAATTTCTGTTAGCTATTGTTCTCTTAGATAGAACATAAAAGGCATGAACCACAAAGAAAAAATGAAAAATTCAACTTCATGAAAATTAAGACAGTTACCTTTTCAAAAGACACCTTAAGATAATAAAAGAGCAACCAATATAAATGTGAAAATATATGCAGCAATAAGTAATTAGTGATTCACCATAGTGCCAAAAACAAAATTTGAATAAATATATGGTTGAGCAATAATAAAGATTTATAACTTAATAATGAGAACAAGTAAGCCAATTATAATGGGCAAAAAGGTTTGAACAGATTTCAAAATAGAAAATTTTTGGCAAATAGACTCATGAAAATATACTTAATAAAATCATAAGGGAAGTATAACTCATAATGAGTTATCACTATCTATTCATTAAAGTGGCTAAAATAAATAATATTGACAATACCAAGTGTTGGGATGGGTGTGAACAACATATATAACTTTTCAAAATGTAGAAGTAAATAGCCATAAAACTTTAGAAGTTTCTTAAAATATTAAATATCTATGTGCCTTATGACAGCACTGTTGCACTCCTAAGAATTTTCCCAAGTGAAGTGAAAAGGTATTTCTCTATAGATTTTTATGTGAATATTTATATCAGTTTTATTCACAATAGACAAAAGTCCTAAGCACAAAGATTCTGTGTTAACAGCACAATAGGGGAAAGGGGCCTTTCTTTCTTCATCTTGTTCACCATCAGATGGCTGAGCAGCCCTTATACCTTGGTGTTTGAGAACATTTACTCCTGGGGTATTCTGTTTGGAAACTGACCAGATATATCTTGGATGATATCATGATGTGGCAGGTACAGGTAGGGGTTTTGCTAGTTCAGAGCAGCAAAATGACCCACCACCGAAGTAGAAAACATCTGCAAACAGGATGAAATATTGTGAAATAGTGGCCTGAGTGGCGTGTTGCAATGAAAGCCTTTGACAAGTTAATTGGAGGAGACGAGCTGAGGTCAGAGAAGCAAAGAGCAGAAGCAGGTCCAAGTTGGATTGATTAGATGTAGCAGATGGCATGTGCAGCATACCTTAAAAGAGGATTGAAACCCTCCTTATCAGGGCAATGGGGAATCAGATTAGTACATTAACAATAATATCAATATTTTACTCTAGTAGATAAATTTGGGAAACTTTATGTTAATTAAACATACAAGAGGATTCCTAGCAATAGTCACAAAAATTAGGATGCCAGACAGAAATATATGCATCTTGTCTCTCAGTGAAGGTCTTGTAAAATTGGGATACCAGATGTAGGGTTCAAACCCTTCTTTCTGCAGGAAGAAGATCTAGATTCTAAGTTCCCTCATGATTGTGGGTCGTTATGCTAGGGGTGGGTTTTATGGCAAAATTGAGTCCCAGCCTCTCCTATCTGTTTCAGCGTGATTTTCTTCTCATTTGCCTTGTGTGTAGTTGTCACTTAGCCAGTCTTTATTTATTTATTTATTTTAACAGGAAATGGTTCCATATTGTAGCTGTAGAGTCAGTGTGTCTGTGGGAGAAGTAAGTTCAGGATCTTCCTATATCACCTCTTGAACTGAAACCTCCTTTCCAACCTCTGCATCCCTACCTATGCATCATCTGACTTTGGTGGCCATTGAGGTTTAAGCTTGCTCGTGGTTCTTTCCCCCAGGACAGGGACCAACAGAGAAAAAGTCCTTAAACAGCTACTACGACCAGGACACAGCAAAAGTAATAGACCCAGGAGCTCAGTCTTTCTGTGAAGGAGGCCTATTAGCTAATCATGATGACTGCAGCCTGAGGGGCAGGCTTCTAATTAAACATGTATCTAATGGCAGACTGTGGTTCTTTCCAGAGACTGAAGAGGGGGGTGCTGTCTTTACACTCATCCTCTGTCATGCTCCAGAACACCAGTGTTTCCTGAAGGGGAGCTTTATATGCATCTGACGCCTGGTTTGTAGCTCTAGCACCCTATTTCATATAGCTGACACTCAGAGGACACCTCTTGATCACCTGACTCTGATGACCAGGCGGACTAAAATTCTTGGATTCCAGAGGCTGTGGCAATCAAAGAAACAATTATTGGTTGGCTACCACCCCAGGGCAGTGCACCACACAGACAGTGGATGGAGACAAACCACCATATCCTTTTGTGAGGAAGGCCTCCGCTTGTCCTAGTGCTTTGGCCTGAGGAGCAGGCTTCAGATTTAGCATACACTTAGTGGCTAGTCACGGCTATGGTTTTTCCAGTGGTCGTGCATGGATGTGAGAGTTGGACTGGGAAGAAAACTGAGCACCAAAGAATTGATACTTTTGAACTGTGGTGTTGGAGAAGACTCTTGAGAGTCCCTTGGACTGCAAAGAGATCCAACCAGACCATTCTAAAGGAGATCAGTCCTGAGTGTTCTTTGGAAGGACTGATGCTAAAGCTGAAACTCCAGTACTTTGGCCACCTCATGCGAAGAGTTGACTTATTGGAAAAGACTGTGATGCTGGGAGGGATTGGGGGCAGGAGGAGAAGGGGACGACAGAGGATGAGATGGCTGGATGGCATCACCAACTCGATGGACATGAGTCTGAGTGAACTCCGGGAGTTGGTGATGGACAGGGAGGCCTGGTGTGCTGCGATTCATGGGGTTGCAAAGAGTCGGACACGACTGAATGACTGAACTGAACTGAACTGAGTGGCCTATAGAGCTTCTCTAAAAGGAATACAGACTGTAGATACTATCTCTTTCTGCCTTGCTCCAGCCTACTGATATCTCGAAGAAAAGCATTTATACTCACTTTGAGCCCCCATTTTTTTTTTTTTTTTGACTGCTGTCAAGGGACCATCTCTAGATTATCTGTCTGGTGGCCAGTAAGATTTACACTTGTGGTATTATTAAAGTGTATATATTTGCATAATTTTAAAAGCTGCTTCCTGAGGTCTGATTCAGCTTGACTTTAGGTGCTGATACTCTTTCTTTTGGGACACTGACAGTTCTTGGTACATCATTTACTGGGAGCTGTTAACAATATAATAGGGCACTTGGACAAGCACAGAGATTCAAAAGATGGCAGATACTTGAGGTAGGTTAAATAAGAAGGTTCATTTCCTATATGAGGTCATTCCCTCAGGACTGGGGGAGGTAGTTGTTTTATCTACTGTGTAGAAATTAAGACATGGTGTCAGGCATAATGAAGGAACAGAGGAATATGTGGCAAATGAGGAATAAAAGGAAACGTCAGAAAAAAAATTAATGAAATGGAGATAAGTAACTGATAAGTAATTTGAAGTAATGGTCATTAAGATGCTTACTGAACTAGGGAGAAGAATGTATGAACACAATGAGAACTGCAATAAAGGTTTGGGCAGTATGCTGCAGGACACAATAATGGAGCTGAAAAATACACTAGAGAGATTCAACAGCAGATTAGAAGAAGCAGAGGATCAGTCAAGTCACAGGCAAAGCAGTAGAACTCACTCAATCAGAGTAGCTCAAAAGGGGAAAAAAAAATGAATAAAGTACAGATGGTCTGTGGGACTTATGGGAGAACATCAGTCAACTAACATTCACATTATTGTATAGGTTCCCAAAAGAAGAGAGAGAGAAATGGGCAGAAATCTTACTAGAGCACTTTCTAACACCATACACAAAAATAAACTAAAAATGGATTAAAGATCTAAACATAAGACCAGAAACTATAAAACTCCTAGAGGAGAACATAGGCAAAACACTCTCTGACATCATCACAGCAGGATCCTCTATGACCCACCTCCCAGAATATTGGAAATAAAAACAAAAATAAACAAATGGGACCTAATTAACCTTAAAAGCGTCTGCACATCAAAGGAAACTATTAGCAAGGTGAAAAGACAGCCTTCAGAATGGGAGACAATAATAGCAAATGAAGCAACTGACAAACAATTAATCTCAAAAATATACAAGCAACTCCTACAGCTCAACTCCAGAAAAATAAATGACCCAATCAAAAAATGGGCCAAAGAACTAAATAGACATTTCTCCAAAGAAGACATACAGATGGCTAACAAACACATGAAAAGATGCTCAACATCACTCATTATCAGAGAAATGCGAATCAAAACCACTATGAGGTACCATTTCACACCAGTCAGAATGGCTGCGATCCAAAAGTCTACAAATAATAAATGCTGGAGAGGGTGTGGAGAAAAGGGAACCCTCTTACACTGTTGGTGGGAATGCAAACTAGTACAGCCACTATGGAGAACAGTGTGGAGATTCCTTAAAAAACTGGAAATTGAACTGCCTTATGATCCAGCAATCCCACTGCTGGGCATACACACCAAGGAAACCAGAATTGAAAGAGACACGTGTACCCCAATGTTCATCGCAGCACTGTTTGTAATAGCCAGGACAAGGAAGCAACCAGATGTCCATCAGCAGATGAGTGGATAAGAAAGCTGTGGTACATATACACAATGGAATATTACTCAGCCATTAAAAAGAATACATTTGAATCAGTTCTAATGAGGTGGATGAAACTGGAACCTATTATACAGAGTGAAGTAAGCCAGAAAGAAAAACACCGATACAGTATACTAACACACATATATGGAATTTAGAAAGATGGTAACGATAACCCTGTATGCGAGACAGCAAAAGAGACACAGATGTATAGAACAGTCTTATGGACTCTGTGGGAGAGGGAGAGGGTGGGATGATTTGGGAGAATGGCATTGAAACATGTATAAAATCATATAAGAAATGAATCGCCAGTCCAGGTTCTATGCACGATACAGGAAGCTTGGGGCTGGTGCACTGGAATGACCCAGAGTGATGGTATGGGGAGGGAGGTGGGAGGGGGGATCAGGATGGGGAACACGTGTACACCCGTGGCGGATTCATGTTGATGTATGACAAAACCAATGCAATATTATAAAGTAATTAGCCTCTAATTAAAATAAATAAATTTCAATTAAAACAAATAATGGCTGAAAACTTACCTAACTTGGGAAAGGATACAGACCTCCAACTATAAGAGTCAAAGAGAGTTCCAAAGATGAACCCAAAGTGACTTACACCAAAACATGTTATAATTAATACACTAAGAATTAAAGACAAGGAAAGAATATGGAAGAAGAGAAAAACAGCATAGAAGAACACCCCCTTAAGACTATTGGCAGATTTTTCAGCACAAATTTTGCAGGCCAGAAGGGAGTGGCACAGTATATTCAGAGTGCTGAAAGAAAAAAAGTGAAATTTCAACTAGGAATACTCTTATCTGCCAAAGTAGTCATTAAGAATTGAAGGTGAAGTAAAGCCTTTTCTAGACAAGCAAAAGCTAAATGAGTTCATCTCCACTAAAATTTCCTTTAAAACAATATTAATAGGACTTTTTAAGTTGAAAGGAAAGGTGATAGTGACAAGACCACATACGAAGGAATATATCTCACTGGAAAGGTAAATATCAGGAAAAAGTAGTGGATTGGCTACTTTAAGGCTAACATGAAGGTTAAGAAGTAAAAAAAAAGTAACTGTAAAAAAATAACTGTGTTACAATAATTTGTTAAGGAATGCACAGAATACAAATACTCAAAATGTGACATCAAATGCATAAAATTTAGGGGCAGAAGTAAAAATGTTGAACTTTACAATGGAATTAAACATAAGTTGTTATCAACTTAAAATAGACTGTTACAGATATAAGGTGTTATGTGTAAGCCTTGAGAGAACCAGGAAACAAAAATCTATGGTAAATACACAAAAGATAGAAAGAAATGCAAGTATAACAGTAAAGAAAGCTATCAAATCACAATGGAAGAGAGCAAGAGAAAAACAAAGGAGTGAGAGGAACTACAAAAACAGCCAGAAAACAATTAGCAAAATGGAAATAACACATGTATTATTTGCTCAGTTGTGTCCAACTCTTTGTGGCCCCATGGACTGTAGCCCACCAGGCTCCTCTGTCCATGGGATTCTCTAGGCAAGAATACTGGAGTGGGTAGCCATTCCCTTCACTGGGGATCTTCCTGACACCGGGATCGAACCCAAGTCTCCTTCATTGCTGGCAGATTTTTCACCCTCTGAGCCACCAGGGAAGCCCAATAAACACATACCTAGCAATAATTACTTTAAATTTAAATAAACTAAATTCACTAAAAGAAATAAAGTGGCTAAAAAAAAAAAGACTCATCTCTGCTGCCTTAAAGAGACTCACTTCAGATGTGAAGACATGCAAGACTAAAAGTGAAGGGATAGAAAGAAATATTCCATGTAAATACTAACCAAAAGAAAGCTGAATAGTTACATCACACAAAATAGACTTTAACAAAAGACTGTAGTAAGAGACAAAGAAAGGCATTACATAATGATAAAGGGCTCAATCTAACAAGAAGATACGATATCTGTAAATATTTATGTATCTAATTAACATCTAAATACATCAAGTAAACATTAACAGACCTAAAGGAAGAGATAGCAACACAATAATAGTAGGGAACTTTAAGACTCCACTAACATCATGGATTGATCATGTAGACAGAAATTATAAGGAAACATAAACTTTAAATGTAACACATTAGAACAGATGGACTTACATATTTACTGGGCTTTACATCCAAAAGCAACAGAATACCCATTTTTCTCAACTGCATAGGAGACAGTTTCTTAGATAATATGGTAGGCCAGAAAACAATTCTTAAATAATTGAAGTGAGTTAAAATCATTAAAAAGAAATCATCTTTTCCAACGACAATTCCATAAAGCTAGCAATTAATTGCACAAGGAAAACTGTAAAATTTATAAATACATAGAGATAAAATGCTACTGAACAACCAATGGGCCAAAGAAACACTCAAAAAGATACCTTGAAACAGGTGAACATGATAATGTAAAATAACGAATTTCATGGGGGGTAGCACCTACCTCGAGAAATAAGAAAAGTTTCAAACAACAACCTAACTCTGCACCTCAGTGAAATAGAAAAAGAACAAATGAATGCAGTAGTAGAAGTTAGTTAGTAGAAGGAAGTAAATAACAAAGATTAAACAAATAGAGACTCAAAAGACAATCAGTTCAGTTCAGTCGCTCAGTCGTGTCCAACTCTTTGCCACCCCATGGACTGCAGCACACCGATAGAGAAGGTCAATGAAACTAAGAGCTGGTTCAGAGTTTTAATAGCTCTGTGTCAGGATTCTCAGATGTTTGTCTAGATTGCAGAGTTTTGTTTAGTTGTGGTTTTTTTTTTCTTTTTTAGTGTGCGTTAGTCAGACTTTCCCAGAAAAACACAACCAATAGGTGATTTTATATATACATATTTAATATACACATATATAGGTATGAAAATATTTATTATAATGTACTGGTGTACATATCTGTGGAGACTGAGAAGTAGTAAGATCTGTTGTTGGCAAGCTGGAGACCCAGAATAGCTTGTGGTGCAGTTTGAAGGCCTGTGTAATGGAGTTCAGGAATCGTGAACTGGTTCACAAATATTTCCTTTGATTTAAACTTTGTTGTGGTTTCTCAAATTTTTTTCAATTTAATTTTTATGATTCTTTTTTATATAAAATTGAGATTCTGAAACTGATTATTCATGTCAAAAATAGCTAGTCTAAAATGATACAGTATTCTAAATATTGCAGTGTAGTGTCATAAGAGGCATGGCACCTGGAAATTATGACTTTCTGAGTAACTCATTCTTGCTCAACATCCAGATAGTTGATTTGGATAACATGCTTATCTAAAAGTATCTTTCTGCAATATGAGGTGATGACATGAGATGATATCCAAGATCCCTTCTAGCTCCAACACTTTTTACTTCTATAAAAAAAGTAATACTATTTTTATCACAAGCAGGGAATACTGTTGTAAAGAAAAAAAAGGTTATGAAGAGAATTATTGAAAAATATAGAGAAAGTGAAAATAATTTCTCTTACCACCACTAACAGGATTAAACTGTTGTCCTAATTATACCTTTTGTTTTAACCATTTGTCAAGTGTTATTTCTTGCTGATTTCTCCAATTTCTATTATAAGCCTTCAATACCCTCCAAAGTCTCTCCATCCTAATGAATTCTATGCATTCCTTGGGCATGTTTCACATGTGAACCAAAATTATCGTTCAACTATGAAACTCCTCCCTTAAGTGTTCATCTTTGGGGCCATTCTAGTGGGTTCTATCTCTCCCACTAATCTATTTACTGTCAGGCATCACTGTCATTGCCTCCCTCTGGGTATCAACATTGCTTCTGTCAGTATCCACTGTTGTTTGTGATTTTTGAAGACCTTTGATAAAGTCAGTGTGTGAACCTTATAGAAGCTGGCGGTTTTCCTCTCTCTCTCTGCTTGAGTGTTGTTTTTATCCTCAGGGGTACCAAAAGCCTTAGTGCTTATACTGCAATGTCTTTTTTTTTAATTTTATTTTATTTTATTTTATTTTTTTAAAAAAAAATCACATTAGAAAACCTTTTGTGAATTAAATGTGTTGGACTTTTATCAGTAACTATTGTCATGTACTCCCACCATAAATACATATACTATTTCAGCTTGTCCTTTGTGATAAATGGGTAGAATGAGAAAGTAAACAAAAATTAGTTACTGTGATAAATGAATGACCATTTGTGCTTGGATTCTAAATTGATTGTGAGGAAAGAGAAGCAAGAGCAGGCCTAGACACAGGAAGCCAAGAATTCATGAGTGTGTAGTGTGCCTGGACTGTGGTGCTTAAGAGGAGGTATGTGGTTGTGCTATAATGTTCTATACATGTAAGAGAGATCATCCAAGAACTAAATCGAGAAGTTGTCTTAGAGTAATGTGGTCTGTATTCATCTGAAGGAGATGACTAGGGGATGCACAGGTTATTTAATGAATTCATTATTCAGTAACCATTTTTGATGACAAATTGGATGGAAGGTAAAAACATCATATCAGAGTTAAATATGATATAGAAGTATATATAGCTATATAGAATGAAAGGGGCAGAATATGCCATCCCAGATATGACACTTTGGCATATTAATTATTTTGAATTAAAGTTACTTAAGAAACAGCCAGTGCAAGAAAGACATTACAACTCTCCTTTGTCCCTCTGAAGTGAAGTGAAATGAATTTGCTCAGTCGTGTCCGACTCTGTGTGACCCCATGGACTATAGTCTACCAGGCTCCATAGTCCATGAAATTTTTCAGGCAAGAGTACTGGAGTGGGTTGCCATTTACTTCTCCAGGGGATCTTCCTGACCTAGGGATCGAACCCAGGTCTCCTGCATCACAGGCAGATGCTTTACCGTCTAAGCCATCTCCCATGAAATGTACCCTTCCTATGCCAGGAGGGTGGAAGAGGTATCCTTATCACTAGAGGTAGGGTACTAGGAGGGTGGAAAAGGTATCCTTATCACCACAGTTAGAGTGCCAAGGGGTTAGAAGAGGTATCCTTATCACCAGAGTTAAGGAATTCAGGGATGAGAAGCCTATATAAACAGACCTTGTTAGTTCTTCACTAATTTACTACCCCAAGCCCAAACTCCTTTATCTTATCAGTTCTCCACACATTTACTATTTCTTTGTCTAAAACATTTAAAATCTGCCTGCTTTGATTTGTCTTTGTATGTTATACTTTTATGAGCTCCCATATGTTAAAAAAATTAAATTTGGTTTATCCTGTTAATCTCTCTGATATCAATTTAATTATTCAGTTCAGTTCAGTTTGGGTCCGACTCTTTGTGACCCCATGAATCACAGGACACCAGGCCTCCATGTCCATCACCAACTCCAAAAGTTTACTCAAACTCTTGTCCATCGAGTCGGTGATGCCATCAAGCCATCTCATCCTCTGTCATCCAATTCTCCTCCTGCCTCCAATCCCTCCCAGCATCAGGATCTTTTCCAATGACTCAACTCTTCTCATGAGGTGGCCAAAGTATTGGAGTTTCAGCTTTAGCATCAGTCCTTCCAAAGAACACCCAGGACTGATCTCCTTTAGAATGGACTGGTTGGATCTCCTTGCAGTCCAAGGGACTCTCAAGAGTCTTCTCCAACACCACAATTCAAAAGCATCAATTCTTCAGCGCTCAGCTTCTTCACAGTCCAACTCTCACATCCATACATGCCCACTGGAAAAACCATAGCCTTGACTAGACAGACCTTTGTTGGCAAAGCATTGTCTCTACTTTTTAATGTGCTATCTAGGTTGGTCATAACTTTTCTTCCAAGGAGTAAGCGTCTTTTAATTTCATGGCTGCAATCACCATCTGCAGTGATTTTGGAGCCCCCCCGAATAAAGTCTTACACTGTTTCCACTGTTTCCCCATCTATTTCCCATGAAGTGTGGGACCAGATGCCATGATCTTAGTTTTCTGAATGCTGAACTTTAAAACAATTTTTTCACTCACTAGTAATGTAATGCTCAAAATTCTCCAAGCCAGGCTTTAGCAATACGTGAACCGTGAACTTCCAGATGTTCAAGCTGGTTTTAGAAAAGGCAGAGGATCCAGAGATCAAATTGCCAATATCTGCTGGATCATGGAAAAAGCAAGAGAGTTCCAGAAAAACATCTATTTCTGCTTTCTTGACTATGCCAAAGCCTTTGACTGTGTGGATCATAATAAACTGTGGAAAATTCTGAAAGAGATGGGAATACCAGACCACCTGACCTGCCCATTGAGAAACCCGTATGCAAGTCAGGAAGCAACAGTTAGAACTGGACATGGAACAACAGACTGGTTCCAAATAGGAAAAGAAGTATGTCAAGGCTGTATATTATCACCCTGATTATTTACCTTATATACAGAGTACATCATGAGAAACGCTGGGCTGGAAGAAGCACAAGCTGGAATCAAGATTGCCAGGAGAAATATCAATAACCTCAGATATGCAGATGACACCACCCTTATGGCAGAAAGTGAAGAGGAACTAAAAAACCTTTTGATTAAAGTGAAAGAGGAGAGGACCAGTAAAAATCCTAGAATGGAGGAAATAAAAGTTTTTCTCCCCTTCAGGAGCTATAAAGGAGGTGGCTACTACTTTTACATCAGAAGGTGAAAAATATTGCAGTTGTTGACATTGGCTTTTTCAGTTCAGTTCAGTTCAGTCGCTCAGTCATGACCGACTGTTTGCGACCCCATGAATCACAGCACTCCAGGCCTCCCTGTCCAGCAACAACTCCTGGAGTTCACCCAGACTCACGTCCATCGAGTCGGTGATGCCATCCAGCCATCTCATCCTCTGTCGTCCCCTTCTCCTCCTGCCCTCAATCCCTCCCAGCATCAGAGTCTTTTCCAATGAGTCAACTCTTCGCATGAGGTGGCCAAAGTACTGGAGTTTCAGCTTTAGCATCATTCCTTCCAAAGAAATCCCAGGGCTGATCTCCTTTAGAATGGACTGGTTGGATCTCCTTGCAGTCCAAGGGATTCTCAAGAGTCTTCTCCAACACCACAATTCAAAAGCATCAATTCTTTGGCGCTCAGCATTCTTCACAGTCCAACTCTTACATCCATACATGACCACAGGAAAAACCATAGCCTTGACTAGATGAACCTTTGTTGGCAAAGTAATGTCTCTGCTTTTGAATATGCTATCTAGGTTGATCATAACTTTCCTTCCAAGGAGTAAGTGTCTTTTAATTTCATGGCTGCAGTCACCATCTGCAGTGATTTTGGAGCCCCCTCAAAATAAAGTCTGACACTGTTTCCACTGTTTCCCCATCTATTTCCCATGAAGTAATGGGACCAGATGCCATGATCTTCGTTTTCTGAATGTTGAGCTTTAAGCCAACTTTTTCACTCTCCACTTTCACTTTCATCAAGAGGCTTTTTAGTTCCTCTTCACTTTCTGCCATAAGGGTGGTGTCATCTGCATATCTGAGGTTATTGATATTTCTCCCGGCAATCTTGATTCCAGCTTGTGTTTTTTCCAGTCTAACGTTTCTCATGATGTACTCTGCATAGAAATTAAATAAGCAGGGTGACAATATACAGCCTTGACTTCCTCCTTTTCCTATTTGGAACCAGTCTGTTGTTCCATGTCCAGTTCTAACTGTTGCTTCCTGACCTGCATACAAATTTCTCAAGAGGTAGATCAGGTGGTCTGGTATTCCCATCTTTTTCAGAATTTTCCACAATTTATTGTGATCCACACAGTCAAAGGCTTTGGCATAGTCAATAAAGCAGAAATAGATGTTTTTCTGGAACTCTCTTGCTTTTTCCATGATCCAGCAGATATTGGCAATTTGATCTCTAGTTCCTCTGCCTTTTCTATGTCAACTCCAATAGCTTGGTTTGTGTTCTTTAGCATAAAGGATCAGGGCCTGAGAGTTTTGAAGCAACCACCCATCTCCCATGAAGGAGTGAGCATAAAGGTGACTTGAGTTACATACAATATGTTAAATTCTTATTGTTTCCTGCTTCTGATGACTACAGTTTTATTATTAAGTCAAATTTGTCTTTTTCACTCTCTTTTCTTGGTAGAAATGCATTCCCAATAGGCTTTTAATTTCCTCATGCAAACAACCTTTGAGTCAATCTGAGCCAATTTGTTTTTTTTTTTTTTCAAGTATGTACAAATATTAGTATTGGATTTAGTTGGGTTGCAAGATGGACTATACCCATCAATAAACATGTGTCTAGATAAATTATTCAGCTGCTTTGTGTCTCTTATATCTCACTTGTAAAGTGAAGTGAAGAGTAGTATCTGTTTTAAATCTTTAACTCACTTCTTATCACAAAATGTCTGAAGTAGATTAAAATTTATGTACGTGCTAAGTTAATGACATGATAGAAGTAGAAAAATTGAGAACAGGTGTTATTAATATAAGTAAAATAGTAAAGCTAAAATATTGTTTGAAAGCATAAGTAATCATCAATATTAATTTTGTTATGAGCTGTCATCATCTTGGTTAAATAGGGGGACACAGTGAATTACAGAGTTTGCAATATCAAAATTAAGTTTGAGCCCTTTTTCTACTCAGAAAGCCACAAGAGGAGGATGTTGCTCCCCATTAAGTACAAAGCCATATAATTATAAAATTAAAACTTTTTTAAAAACTCACTAGAGATGTTTTTTATAAGGCTGAAGTGGTAAGGCAAGCAGATGAACTGAATTCCAAAGGGTAACAAGCAGAGGAGGAGATAGAGCATATACTGAATGTTACATCTCTGGCAGATTGTGGGAGGAAGAAATGTTAGGCATGAACACAAGTACAAGCATGCACACCTGTGCATGCAGGCCTGCAGGTGGGAACTGGCTCATGCTGGGGACAGGACTAGTTCTTATGTATTGGGATCTTTTCTTATGCAAAGTAAAATCTGACTTATCCTAGGAGGAAAGGAGAAAAGCCTTTAACCCTATGGCCCCAGAACAACATCCACTACCACTGGAAAAAGGATAAAAGCAGAAGCTCTCTAGTGCTAATGGAAAAGCTGGAACCTCCCCAGTACCTCTGACTCCAGAAAATCTTGGCAGCTGTTTGTTTCTCCATCCGTTTTGTGCTGATACTCAAGAAAGGGTGGGTAACTCACTAGTATTGAGGATCCTTCATTGATTCAAAGCAAAGATTACCTACTGCTGTTCATTATTAAGCAATAAGTTAATCGGTAGAATTAGATCAGAGACTGAGGGTCCATACAGGGGATGTGAAGTAATTACAATTAATATATTGAAAGATATATTAGTAGAAAAAGTGAATGGAAGAGTAAGGATTTCATGAAAGAAAGAAAAAAGAAATCAGTCACAGAAGTGCTTGAAATTAAAACCAACTAATCAAATAAAAAAGAAAGCACTGAATTAGAGAGTGTGTAGTCCATATTCTCTGAAGATAAATGCTATTAGCGACATAATACTAGTGATGGAAGAAGTGTATCAATAGAAATCCCTATGAAAGGAAATGGAGAGTGAGTCGAGGGATGCTGGCAGAGCCATCAGACAAAAAGGAAGTATGATTCTATATGAAAGAGAATGGAAAGGAAGGAAGGCATGGTTTGTGAAAGTTTCTTCCATATATGGGTTCTAAAGAAACTCTCCAAGGGTACATATGATGACTTATATAAGAATGTTTAAAATGCTTTCTGTTTTTGTAGCAAAGAATTACAGATAACCTTACTGGTTCCAAATAGGAAAAGGAGTACGTCAAGGCTGTATATTGTCACCCTGTTTATTTAACTTATAAGCAGAATACATCACTGGGCTGGAAGAAAGACAAGCTGGAATCAAGATTGCTGGGAGAAATATCAATAACCTCAGATATGCAGATGACACCACCCTTATGGCAGAAAGTGAAGAGGAACTAAAAAGCCTCTTGATGAAAGTAAAAGAGGAGAGTGAAAAAGTTGGCTTAAAGCTCAACATTCAGAAAACTAAGATCATGGCATCTGGTCCCATCACTTCATGGCAAATAGATGGGGAAACAGTGGAAACAGTGTCAGACTTTACTTTTTTGGGCTACAAAATCACTGCAGATGGTGACTGCAGCCATGAAATTAAAAGACACTTACTCCTTGGAAGGAAAGTTATGATCAACCTAGATAGCATATTCAAAAGCAGAGACATTACTTTGCCAACAAAGGTCCGTCTAGTCAAGGCTGTGGTTTTTCCAGTGGTCATGTATGGATGTGAGAGTTGGACTGTGAAGAAAGCTGAGCACCGAAGAATTGATGCTTTTGAGCTGTGGTGTTGGAGAAGACTCTTGAGAGTCCCTTGGACTGCAAGGAGATCCAACCAGTCCATTCTGAAGGAGATCAGCCCTGGGTGTTCTTTGGAAGGAATGATGCTAAAGCTGAAACTCCAGTACTTTGGCCACCTCATGTGAAGAGTTGACTCATTGGAAAAGACTCTGATGCTGGGAGGGATTGGGGGCAGGAGGAGAAGGGGACGACAGAGGATGAGATGGCTGGATGGCATCACTGACTCGATGGACGTGAGTCTGGGTGAACTCCAGGAGTTGGTGATGGACTGGGAGGCCTGGCATGCTGCGATTCATGGGGTCGCAAAGAGTCGGACACGACTGAGAGACTAAACTGAACTGAACTAGGCATCCCTTGCTGTGAAAAATGAGAAATGAAATGCAGTAGGAGCATATAATGGAAGATTTAGCACAGTAAGTAGCACACATGTACATATCTACGTCACAAAACATTGTATATTTCCTAGGACACATTTACAACTAAGCATATTGGCAATGGAACGGGTTGGAAAACTATGTACTCAATATTCTAGAGGTAGGATTGAAATAAGAGAGGATTGTGACTGAAAAAGGATGAGGACAAGGAAATATAAAATTAATTCAAGGACAGCTTTGGACATAATGATGCTGATAATGTGATATGAACTTAATTCTGTATATATGACATATATGAAGTTCTTTTAAAAAGAAAAGAAAGATCTGTATCTTCTTCCTTTAGTTAAACAGCATTTCCTGACTTCTTACTATGAAGGTGCAAGTATTGGTATGTGTACTTTTCCCTATACCTTCAACTTCAATAATCCAGACCTTTTATCTACACCTAATCTATACCTAAAAAGATAAGCTAATTTTATCTTTTTAGCATTGGTTAATCCCTTTAGCATCTATATTTTAGTCTTCTATATTTTGTCTACCAGTTGATTCTAAAAAATAACAATAAAGGAGTTTTTTAATCATCGTGACTATGTGAATAGTATGCATTGCGAAGCCAAATGGTGTCCTGGAATTACACCTTCTACTCTAATTGTTGAGTGTTAACAATTACCAAATCACTAAAATGGGAGTGTCCCTTGGATCTACATCAGATAGTTCAACTTTTCTTACTTAGCATCAACTATGCAATACCCGTAGCCATTTTTATTTGCATCATATGTGGATGATACTGTTTTTTGGAGGGAAGTGACTGCTAGTTTTTTTATAATTTTTAATTTGTTGAGAATAAGGACAATATGCTGTCTACTAATCCAGTAATATCATCCATTTCTCAATTAGTTATCGGTTATGTGGAGTCTAGTCAAATGTTCTTCATAATATTCTTCTTAATGCTTATTGTTTTTTCAACTTCACTTGGAAAAAAGTTTAAAAAGTAGAAAAATCATGGAAAATACTAGATACAAAAGCAAAATTGAACAGTAAAAATAGAAATTAAACCCATATGAATTTATTTCTGAATTTGCATTTAGTAATTAAATCTGATTAGGAAATAATTTATTCTGATGCTGTGAAATAGCTTATTTTATAATTTGTGATTTGAAAAACAGCATCTACTGTGTGCTTACTACCTGATTTGTATATGCTAAAAGTTTTACATTCCTCAACTCATTTTTCACGACACTTATAGTTGTGCAGTTTAATCATTATTTCCATTAGATAAGATGAGATTTAGGTCATAATGCTTTTTACAAACATCTTAAAAAGTAAAATGACCCTGGTTGTCATGGTCTGTTGCAATGAAGATGTGGGGTACATTGTTGTTAATATGAACTTTTTATCAGTTAAGATTGTAAGTGACTGTATACTATAGTTGTCTACTTCTGCTATAATGAAATATTACAGATTGGATGGCATAAACAACAAAAATCAAATTTGTTAACATTTGTTGAGAACTTTTGTGTCTATGTTCATCAGGAGTATTGGCCTGTATGTTTCTTTTCTTGTGGCATTCTTGTCTGGATTTGTTATCAGGCTAATGCTGGCCTCATAAGATGATTTTGGAAGATTTCTCTCCTTTTCTGAGAAGAGTTTTAGAAGGATCGTTATTCATTTGTACTTGAATGTTTGGCAGAACCCACTAGTGTAGCTGTGTGATCCTGAACTTTTGATTATTGTCAGAATTTTGGTTACTGATTCTATGACCTTACTGTTAATTGGTCTGTTGATATTTTCTGTTTCACCATGATGCCCTACTGTCCACCAGAGGTGAGCCGGTGGTTAGTCACAAAAATTGGGGCTCCTGATGAGTTTAAATGCTTCTGGCTGATACCAGCAGCATGGAATGAAGCAGAGGGAGAGCAGCAATATGGTGTCCACAACTTATTTTCCTTGAGAGAAGCTCCTTAGACCACTAAATATGTGCCAAACCTGAAACCTGTCCCTAAGGCTGAGGCTCTGGAACAAGCAAAAGGCCCTTTTCACAGAGAGACGAGAGTGTGGCTGTGGGGAGGTGCCTCAGGCTGCTTTCTGTGTAGAGTCCTGGGGTTGGTAGCCTATGAAGAACTTTTTCTCTGATTGCCACAATCCCATGAGATCCAGGAATGCAAGCCCTCAGCCATCAAATTCAGGAGATCAACGGGTGTCCTCTGAAATACAGTTGTAGGATCCAGGGCTTAGACATAAACAAACAAACAAACAAACAAAAAAAACAGAAGACTGCAAAACTCCCCTGCAGGATTCACTGATACTCTGGAGCCTTGTGGAGGTTGAGCACAAACATAATGCCCACCCTTTCAAGGTGTCTGGAGAGGATTACACTCAGTTCGTAGATGCACATTTAATTCGAAGCTGCTCGTCAGTCCACAGGTACGATGATTAGCTAATAGGCCACTTCATGGAAAGACTAAGCTTCTGGCTCTGTTGCCTCTTGTTGTGCCCTGAGGATGGTAGCTATTTAAAAATTTTCTCAGTTGGTTACAGTCCCATGGACTTAAACCCCACTGGCCATAAGAACCAGGTGATATTGAGGTATCACCTCAAAGCAGTCCCCAAAATGGGGGCCTCCAGAATCAATAATGAGATCCTTTCTGAATAACATCAATTATTACAGATTAATATAATCCCAGGGAACCAGGAATGTAAATTCCTTTGGTCTTCAGTGCCAGGCAATCAAAAAGTGTTCCCTATGTAGCAGCCATAAAATTTCGATCACAGGATGTTTGTAAAAGTTCCCTTGCAGGAGTTATGAGTGCTCTGAAGCATAGCAAAGGTGGTGCCCGCCAGTTTCTATACCCAGAGGGTATTTTAGCAGGCTCTTAAGTGTCTGTGTTAAATTAGATGCCTGCTCCTCAGGCCAGTGCTTTAGTATAAGAAGGTGAGCCTCCTTTACCTTAAGTCTCTGAACAGAGTCTCTGCCTGCCTCTGAGCTGGGCCCCGAAGTGGGTGAGTCCACATGTGCAAGCCCATAAAGAGAATTTTCTTGGATTGCTTCAGTCTTATGGGTGTTTTAAAGTTAGATATTTTGAGGGCTCATCTCTCAAGTGTGTGTCTTAATAATTATGATGCCCAATGTGAGCTTTGAACCCTTTGCTCCTCAGAGAGAAGCTCCAGGTTACGAGTTCCCACCAGTTGGCAGTCACTGTGCCAGGGAGGGAGTTTATGGTAAGGTTGTGACCTAGCCTCTCTTTCTTGCCTCAGTGTGGTTTTCTTCTTGTTTGCTTAATGTGTAGTTTTCATTCAACCAGTAGATACAGTCTCAGTGTGTCCATGGGAGGATATAAGTTCAGGTTCATCCCATATCTAAGCTGGACCCCCTTGCCAATTTGTGTGGGTGTGTGTTTTAGTTCCTCAGTTGTGTCTGACTCTTTGTGACCCCATGGACTGTAGCCCACCAGGCTCCTCTGGCCATGTCCTCTGTCCATTCATGCCTCTTCTCTAGGCATGGATACTAGAGTGGGTTTCCATACCCTTCTCCGGGGGTTCTTCCTAACCCAAGTTCAAACCCAGGGATCAAACCAGACTAGATTGCAGGCAGATTCTTTGCTATCTGAACCACTGGGGAAGCCCTAAGCTGGAACCACCCCCCCCCACCGATTTATTAATTTTTAAAATTAAGTGACTGAGCTTGTACAGAAAAACAAAAGTGAATACAGCAAAACTGGTGCAATTTTGGAGCTCATATTCTATCTAACACCCCCCCAAAAATATCCTTTTCATTATAGGGAACTGGGATGCAAAGGTAGGAAGTCAAGAAACACCCAGAGTAACAGGCAAATTTGGCCTTGGAGTACAGAATGAAGCAGGGCAAAGGCTAATAGAGTTTTGCCAAGAGAACACACTGGTCATAGCAAACACCCTGTCTATCAACAACACAAGAGAAGAGTCTAAACATGGACATTAACAGATGGTCAGCACCACAGATTGATTTTATTCTTTGCAGCCAAAGATGAAGAAGCTCTATACAGTCAGCAAAAAGAAGACTGGGAACTGACTGTGGCTCAGATCATGAAATCCTTATTGCCAAATTCAGACTTAAATTGAAGAAAGTAGGGAAAACCACTAGACCATTCAGGTGTGACCTAAATCAAATCCCTTACAATTATACAGTGGAAGTGAGAAATAGATTTAAGGAACTAGATCTGATAGGCAGAGTGCCTGATGAACTATGAATTCGTGACATTGTACAGGAGACAGGGATCAAGACAATCCCCAAGAAAAAGAAATGCAGAAAGGCAAAATGGCTGTCTGAGGAGGCTTTACACATAGCTGTGAAAAGAAGAGAAGTGAAAAGCAAAGGAGAAAAGGTAAGATATACCCATTTAAATGCAGAGTTCCAAAGAATAGCAAGGAGAGATGAGAAAGCTTTCCTCAGTGATCAGTGCAAAGAGAGAAAAACAATAGAATGACAAAGTCTAGAGATCTCTTCAAGAAAATTAGAGATACCAAGGAAACATTTCATGCAAAGATGGGCTCAATAAAGGACAGAAATGGTATGGACCTAACAGAAGCAGAAGATGTTAAGAAGAGGTGGCAAGAATACACAGAAGATCTGTACAAAAAAGATCTTCATGACCCAGATAATCATGATGGTGTTACCACTCACCTAGAGCCAGACATTCTGGAATATGAAGTCCAGTGGGGCTTAGAAAGCATCACTACAAACAAAATTAGTGGAGGTTATAGAATTCCAGTTGCTGCTAAGTCGCTTCAGTCATGTCTGATTCTGTGCGACCCCAAAGGCTCCACCTTCCCTGGGATTCTCCAGGCAAGAACACTGGAGTGGGTTGCCATTTCCTTCTCCAATGTATGAAAGTGAAAAGTGAAAGTGAAGTCACTCAGTCTTCGACTTAGTGACCCCATGGACTGCAGCCTACCAGCCTACCAGGCTCCTCATGGGATTTTCCAGGCAAATCCTAAAAGGTGATGCTGTGAAAGTGCTGCACTCAATATGCCAGCAAATTTGGAAAACTCTTCAGTGGCCACAGGACTGGAAAAGGTCAGTTTGCATTCCAATCCCAAAGAAAGGCAATGCCAAAGAATAGTCAAACTACTGCACAATTGCACTCATCTCACATGCTAGTAAAGTAATGCTCAAAATTCTCCAAGACAGACTTCAACAATACGTGAACCATGAACTACCAGAAGTTCAAGCTCATTTTAGAAAAGGCAGAGAAACCAGAGATCAAATTGCCAACATCTGCCGAATCATTGAAAAAGCAAGAGAGTTCCAGAAAAACATCTGTTTCTGCTTTTTTGATTATGCCAAAGCCTTTGACTGTGTGGATCACAATAAACTGTGGAAAATTCTGAAAGAGACAGAAATACCAGATCACCTGACCTGCCTCTTGAGAAATCTGTATTCAGGTCAGCAGGCAACAGTTAGAACTGGACATGGAACAACAGACTGGTTCCAAATTGGGAAAGGAGTATGTCAAGGCTGTAAATTGTCACCGTGCTTATTTAATTTATATGCAGAGTACATCATGGGAAATGCTGGCCTGGATGAAGCATAAGCTAGAATCAAGATTTCTGGGAGAAATATCAATAACCTCAGATATGCAGATGATACCACCCTTATGGCAGAAAGTGAAGAAGAGCCTCTTGATGAAAGTAAAAGAGGAGAGTGAAAAAGTTGGCTTAAAACTCAACATTCAGAAAACTATGATCATGGCATCCAGTCCCATCACTTCATGGCAAATAGATGGGAAAACAAAGGAATCAGTGGCAGACTTTATTTCTGGGGGGCTCCAAAATCACTGCAGATGGTGACTGCAGCCATGAAATTAAAAGACACTTGTTCCTTGGAAGTAAAGTTATGACCAACCTAGACAGTGTATTAACAAGCAGAGACATTACTTTGCCAACTAAGGTCTGTCTAGTCAAGGCTACGGGTTTTCCAGTAGTGTGTATGAATGTGAGAGCTGGACTATAAAGAAAGCTGAGTGCAGAAGAATTGATGCTTTTGAACTGTAGTGTTGGAGAAGACTCTTGAGAGTCCCTTGGACTGCAAGGAGACCCAACCAGTCCATCCTAAAGGAGATCAGTCCTGGCTTTTCATTGGAAGGACTGATGTTGAAGCTGAAACTCCATTACTTTGGCCACCTGATGAGAAGAGCTGACTAATTTGAAATGACCCTGATGCTGGCAGGAGAAGAAGAGGATGAGAGAAGATGAGATGGTTGGATGGCATCACGGACTCAATGAACATGGGTCTGAGTGAACTCCGGGAGTTGGTGATGGACAGGGAGGCCTGGCTTCCTGCAGTCCATGGGGTCGCAAAGAGTCTGACATGACTGAGCGATTGAACTGAATGGATTCTGTCTAAGGAGCTTCCCACATAGTCCTAGTGGTAAAGAACCCACCATTCATTGCGGGAGACCTAAGAGATGTGGGTTCAGTTGCCTTGGCCAGGGATATCCCTTGGAGAAGGGAATGGCTACCTGCTCCAATATTCTTGTCTGGAGAATCCCATGGACAGAAGAGCCTGGTTGCCTGCAGTCCATAGGGTCCCAAAGAGTCAGACACACCTGAAGTGACTTAGCACACATGCATGCACACTATCTAAACAGGGGGGAAGGAAGAAGGGATGTAAGCAACTTAGGGTAGAGTGAGTGAGTGAGTCAGTGAAGTCGCTCAGTTGTGTCCGACTCTTTGGTACCCCATGGACTGTAGCCTATCAGGCTCCTCCATCCATGGGATTTTCCAGGCAAGAATACTGGAGTGGGTTGCCATTTCTTTCTCCAGGGGGTCTTCCCAACCCAGGGGTCGAACCCAGGTCTCCTGTATTGTAGGCAGACGCTTTACCATCTGAGCCACCAGGGATGTAAGGGTAGAAGGAATGATTTTTAGGAAAGATGAATGGGCCCTTAGAAGAACAGATGGGAAGTATGATAGTTTGTGACAAAGTTGTCTGAGTGTGAAGCAGACTTCCAGTTTCCTCTTCTGTGATAAGAGTCAACCTCCTATAGTTGATGAAATTCCCAAGGAGGACATCAATGATAGATGAGTTCATTTTGCAGGATCTGTCTGTAGAAAGTCAAGACAAGTCAGAGAAAGTCTTTTCCTGCTGTTTTCCCAAGTGCCTTTGCTTTCAAAAATAATCGATATACCATAGTCGCTTATTTGTGGTAATATGTCCTGAATTCTTTCAAAACAAATAGAACCAGACTTTTTTTTTTTTCCCTGCGCCATTGTAGCTTGTGGGAACATTTCCAGACCAGGGATTCAGACCAGGCCATGATAGTTAAAGACCAGAATCCTAACCACCAGGCAACCAGGGAACTCAAGAAGCACCTTTTTCTTATTTAGCCTGTATATAGAATGGAATGTTCTGGTAATCCAAATTCATTTTTGGAAAGGTTTAACTTATGTATATATACTCAAATAAACATTACTATTGATAAAGAATATAAATACAATTTAATATAGGATTTTTAAGATTTTTAAATATTAAAATATAGCTATTTATTTCAAGACAATTTCAAAATAACAGAAATAGTTGCAAGAACTTTTAATAGAAACCCCTTTTTCCTTTCTGTAGTTTCATCAATTAATTAAATTTGCTAAAATGACTTTTGTACTCTCTCTATATGTATATTATTAGTTTTTCTGAACAATTTTAGAATAAGCTGCATATATTATATACTTTTAACTTTTGATTTCTATATATATTTTCCATTATCTTTGAATATGATAGAACTCTATGAATGATAGGGGTATGATAGAACTCCATATGAATGATATAGTGCTGTTATCATTAGATCTACTGATCTAATCATTATTTATTCAAAAATATTTGTTGAGGACTGTATGTGTAACTATAATGGCGAACAAATTTGCTTAAGTCAGTTTTACAAAGGAAAATAGTAATTATAAGAAAACTATATTGGGGATTATAGTAATAAAAGTAAAACTGATGTGAATCACAAAGCAAGAACATCTAATATATTTTCGTGTATCTAAGAAATCTGGAGAAAGGTACATTTAAGAAAGGGCTTAAAAAGTAAAACCTAAGAGAAGCAGGGAAAAGGGTCTTCACAGAGTGGACTGACTCTTTGTAGAGCTCCAGAGGTAAGACAATATACTCAAGCTCAGGAATATTCATATCCTTGGGCTCTTGTTTGTTTTAGCTATTTTTACTTATAATTATTTCCTTTTGTATATAAGGAAATCAAGAATAAACTCTTTCACTAGTGATCTCAAGGAACAAAAGTGAGAATGCTTATGGGGTCTTTTGTTTACCAATTGCAAAGTTGAGAAAGAGATGGACTTCTTTAGAAGGTAGAACAGCTCCTGTGCTGTGGTTTAATCAGATAGGAGAAGAACTTTAGATAGTAGGCATTTCCAGACCTTGGGTAAATGACTGATGGAGTGAATTAATTTAAGGGCTTTTCCTAGAATAGAAGATGTCTGCTTGGTACACATGAGTTAATGTTCCATAAGAGGACTCTGACCTGAAGAAGAGAGGTGAGTGCCTACCAGCTGAGTAGGAAGAAGTGCTCCCATCCGCTGAGCCACCATTATGGAAGTCAGCCAAAGAGAAAAGTCATTAGCCAAGTGAATTGACCAAAGGCATTACCTTTAAACAACCAGGCCCAGTCAGAGAGACCTCAGGATAACCTCAGGTCAGTCTTTTTATGGTGTGGTTTGAGACTGTAGAATCATGTAAAATTGTTCATCCTCAGGACATGGCTATTGCAAATCACGTGTGTCTTAGCAAGTGAGAGGACTGGAGACAGGCATATGATAGTCTCACTCCAAGTCTTCCCTGAACAAAACCAAGCTTAGTACTTTGTATGCAGACACCTGCTTGTGAAAGAGACTATCAAGAAAGCAGTCAAACATGTTTGTTACTGAAGTATAAAATGTGGGAAATTCAGGCATACTTCTGAAAATTCAAGCATGCTCAAAAATAAGCATGAATCCTAATGCTTTTGGTGAAAACAAAATATTATAAAGCAAATCTCTGATGAATCTTAGAGCTAAAAGTGCTCTCCAATTATAAATACAGTTATACATGTGTACATATATACCGATTATTTCTGCTACAGTCTTTAATACAGTATTATAATTATTGGCTGTTTCCCATCTCTTCAATTTGAATATGGGCCCCTGTATTGTTTCTATGTTTCTTACATTGCCCGGTGTAACAGCGAATATTACCTGATATGTGGATGAAGCAATCCATTCAGTTTTACCAAAGGAATGTATTGATTGGCATTGATTTATCTAATCATTGGAATTACCAACAGGATTATATGGAAATGAGATATTAAATTTTATAATATTCTCCAGTATTTAAAGTAACACATTTGTGTTTTGACTATAAATGTTTTGATAAATTTATTGTTTAATAATAAATTTATTATTATTATTTATTATTAACCTATAATAAATAAAGAATCTAATCCCTCTTACCTCTATCTGTACTTAGAGGGACATTTTGAGAAAACCTTGGAGAATACAACTAATTTGTATTTAGTTTATAGAAATAGCATTTATTAAGGGCTAAATGAGCTTCCTACGGAAGAACTGCTGGAACTTTTCTGACTATTCTGTTCTGCCTGACTTGAAAGATCTAGAAAAGCAACAAAGCTTTCCAATTGATGAATTATACTTCAATTAACCATCTAGAGTTCTCCAGTCAGTCAGCTAATGACATTTTACTTCCCAATTGTGATTAGAATAAAGAAATAGCAGTATGTTTTACTGGGGTGGGTCATTCAATACCCTGACCTAAAGCAAAGATGAAATTTTCAGCAAACCCCAACTCATTATCTCTGCAAGCTGAGGTCTAAAGGGCAAGGTTATTACTGGTGACTTCCAAAACAACTTAATGTATGTTTCACAGAAATGGTAAAAAAAAAAAAAAAAAAAAGTCATTTTAATGAAGGAAATGCCACATCATTTATTTGTAGGGTTTCAGTCACAAGAAGGCCAGAATGATAATATAGGGAAAATAATTATTTTAGCCTGATGATTTTCAGGAAGTTGATTAACATTACTAGGCATTCATTATATTAAATTATTTTTTTTTATGTAGAGATGAAAATTTTTAAAAGTTACTTTTCTTTTTGTAATATTTTAAACTTGAATTTTCCTCATTTTATTCTGTGTGAGCAGGGGTCACAACCGGGAGAAAGAACTCTGTAAATCTGTCTGGACAACATAAATTACTGGGAGATGCTCAGAAACCAGAACATTAACTATTTTCATTCTGAAACCTATCTCCCAAGAAAGCTTCATAGATGAATGTGTTGTACATTAAAGTTGCAAGTTGAGTCACAAACAAAGGTTTTAGACATTCACTCAAAAGGAATCAGCTGTTCAAAGTGTCTCTCTATGTGAATGTGTGGGCAAAAGTCAGAGGCATTATTCCTTAAAATTATCTATTTGCTTTTTCTGGTGTGACCTTTATAGTAAGGACATGTTAACATACATGGATGTAAGAAAATGACTGATTCAGGATTACTTGTAAGGACATAATTTTTAATTAGCACTTTTTAACAGGAACTAGTTGGATATAATATTGGTTTTTGGTCACATGCTCTGAATTCACCCCTTCCCCAGCTTGTCTGTGTTTAAAAGTCATTAATAGTAAAACTAATTTCTTTCATCTTTCTGGGTGCTGACAATGAAAAGTCAGCAAACAAGTTGAAGTGAATATAAATATTAGATGTCAAAGTGTATTGCTGATTTATCATGGAAAGGGGACTGGGTATTATGTTGATCAGGGTACATTCTACAGCATCTCACAGAGCCATTTCAATTCCTTTCAAAATGATAAGTCAAACCTCGCGACTACAAGCTAGTAATTTGTACATGATCTAGCTCTCTATACAAAAAGGCCGCATTTTCTTTTCTACATTAATCTTTTTTGCAAAATGAAGGCTGGAAGGGAGGAGGCAGGGTGGAAAGCAGAAGAGAAGGGAAGAAAGAAGAGAGGGAGGGAGAAACTGAAGAAACTCATACACTATCTGAGTCACTACCTAAGGTTTATTTTCTCACTTTTTTTTTCTTCTTAGTTTGTGAAGAGACACGTTTTTATCTGCTGTAGGGCTTTTGAGATGGAGACAAAGTGTAGACAAGTTAACATTAAAAAAATAATAATAATAACATATAGTGTATCTTCCTTCTCCTGGAAATCTTCCCGACCCAGGGATCTAACGTGCTTCTCTTAACATCTCCTTACTTACATTCCAGCCTATAAGAAGTACCTACGCTACAGTCCATGCGATTGCAAAGAGTCAGACGTGACTAAGCGACTAACACGTTTACTTTCTTTTTCAAGCTATTAAGTACTCAAGTGTTGTAGGGAATTTTAACACGTTGGAGACAACACATGAATAAATGTGTGCTTTCAGTTTAGTTAATTTTTTGTTATTCTTATTTTTTCATGATTATTCATATATTCTGAAGGTTTTGAAAAAGTATTGTGAATTACGGATGTGAGTGACCAGCACTAGTTTTGTTTTGCTTTCTTTTGAAACTCAAGTTGTATAGGTTCATATACGGATACAAATATACAGGACTTCAACACATCCATGCATTAGCAATTCATAGCAATGTGATCTTATAAATATCAGTTTATGGCATATTCTCATTAACTCATCAGATAATATGCAAAATAATATTTCTTATGTGCCTATGACCTGCTCATAGAACTCTAGGCCCTGGGGATATAGACATAAACAAAACTGACAGTCTCTGTTCTTATGGAATTTTAATATTAATGGAAGTCAGGACAGAAAATAGACAAATAGAAAATTCATATGTAATATTCTAGATCATAATAAGAGTGCATGAGCAAAAAATGAGCAGAGTAAATGGTATGGAAAAGCTTCTTTGATAAGAAGATAATTGAACAGAGATCTTAGAGGAAGATAAACATCCTTAAGGTTTCTTAGGGTAGAGCATTCTGAGAAGTGTGAAAGCCCTAAAAGAAAAACCTGTTAGTCACAGAAGAGTAAGGCAATCTGGAGAACAAGTATGAAATCAAAGATCATTTTGAGATTGTAAGAGTTGTTACAATGAAGTGAAGGTGTTTCTTTGTGAGAAACCAGAATATTATCAATTTGATGTAACCAAAACAAAAGTAGGTTCCAAGGCTAATACAGAGGATGAGATGGTTGGACGGCATCCCTGACTCAATGGACATAAGTTTGAGCAAGCTCCGGGAGTTGATGATGGACAGGGAAGCCAGGTGTGCTGCAGTCCACTGGGTCACAAAGAGTCAGACACAGCTGAGCAACTGAACAGAACTGAAGACTGATACAGGGGCAGATGATCCACTAATAATCTAAAATCAAAATGTTATTTTCCTCAAAAGAATCAAGATTTTCACTGATTTACTTTTTGAGATTATTTATTTCAGATTATAAGTGAATGCCTATGTATCAAATATCACTTTATCTCCTCTTTGTTTTTAGCGCCCAATAATATCTTGTTAAAATATAATTATCAGCTAAAAATATATATAACTTACAATTATTGAGTCATTTGGACTTGGATAACTTAATCAGGAATGTTTTAACTGTGCAAACAACAAAAATTGAAAAGAAGACAAATTATATTCATGTGTTAATACTAGAAAGCAAATTATCGGAGCCACCTATTTTAGTTTATTAATTTTTGTTTGTTTTGCTTGCCTTTTCCCTTAGTATCAGTAATAGACAACTGTAATCAAAAGTCATGGGTAAATTTAGTAAATGTTCCCTGCTCTGCTTATAACTGAGATTGACTACTGCTTGTTTCCATAATGCAATAAAGAATCATAAGGTCAATTTAATTAACTATCTCATGATTCTGTAAACCCTAGTACCTGTATAGTAGGCTGGTAACATGTATCAAATTTGGTTTATATGTTTATTTTCATGTACAAAATAGGGATAAAATAGATTTTTTAGTTTTAAAAAATTGTCAAGATTTTCAACAATGTAGATCCTCTTACAAAGAACATCTGATGTTATAATCAACTTTTCCTGAAAATATATTCCTGTCTGAGTCTAGATCTTAATATATATATATGAGGAAAACAGGGAAGTGATGATACAGAAATGATATGCTTAATATGCTTATATTTACAGAAATAACAATAGTGTGATAATAGTACAATAATCTACTTAGTTTATGGAATAAAAATTCTGTAGAGTATTATGTAATAATAGAGTGTATGGATAATTTAAGAATAGCCTTTAATATTTGCAAATAGTTTAATATCTGCAACTATACTCTAAAGAAATAAATTTACTGCTGTATATCAGATAATAAACAATATGTAAACAATAAAAGGTACTTGGAGTGTTATACACTCCTCTTTCATCAAATGATGGAACATATAGATAGAAAATCGGTAAGCCCTGAAAAAAATGATCAAATTGATTCTTTACTCAACAATAACAGAATATGTATTTTCTCATGTGCACATTAAACATTCAAATAGACTATTTTCTAGGTCATTATATAAGCCACAGCAAACTAAAAAATATATAATTACACAAAATAGACTGCAATTTAAAATCCATAATAGGAAGTACCTAGAAAATCCAAACATGAAAATTAAATAAGACACTTCTGAATAATTCAAGAGTCAATAGGAAATCTTGAGGGAAATTACCAAATATTGAACTGAATGAAATAAAAATACAGCATATCAAAATTTATGAAATGATTATATGGACATTAAAAGTATTGGATACTCAAGTCAAAATAGAACAGTGGTCTTAAATAAGTAATTTAAATATCTTCTGTAAAAAACAAAACAAATTAAATCCAAAGCAAGAGGTCATATTATATAAGAAAGAGGAGCGGAATCAATAAAATTGAAAATAAGAAAATAATAGAGAATATCAATAAAAATATAAATAATTAAAAATAATTTGTACATCTCTAACAAGATGGATCAGAAACAAAAGAGAGAGTATATGTGTCAGTTTTAAAAATGAAATATTAATCACTATATCGTATATCAGAGAAGGAGATTGCACCCTACTCCAGTACTCTTGCCTGGAGAATCCCATGCAAGGAGGAGCCTGGTGGGCTGCAGTCATGGGGTCGCGAAGAGTCAGACATGACTGAGCGACTTCCCTTTCACTTTTCACTTTCATGCATTGGATAAGGAAATGGCAACCCACTCTAGTGTTCTTGGCTGGAGAATCCCAGGGACGGAGGAGCCTGGTGGGCTGCTGTCTATGGGGTCACACAGATTCGGACACGACTGAAGTGACTTAGCAGCAGCAGCAGCAGCATATAGTATATAGATATTAAAATGATAAGGGATTTCTACAAATAACTCTATGCCTATCATTTGACAACCTAGATTAAGTGGATCAATTTCTTTAGATTAAAAAAATACCAAAACTTACTAAAAAAGAAATAGATGATTTTAATAGACCATTATCAATTAAAAATTTTAATATATAACTATAAACTTCTAAACAAAGAAATCAGACTTAGAAGTATTCACAGTGAATTCACATATCCTTTTGGGAAGAAATCAAATTCTGCCAGTCTCTTGCAAGAATAGATGATAGACAAGATGAAAACAATACCCACTTATTTAATGAATCCTGTGTTTCCCTAAGGGCTTCCCAGATGGCTCAGTGTAAAGAATCAGCCTGCCAGTTCAGGAGGCACACGAGACACAGGTTAATCCCTGGGTCAGGAAGATCCCTTGGAAAAGGAAATGGCAACTGACTCCAATATTCTTACCTGGGAAATCCCATGGACAGAGGAGCCTGGCAGGCTACAGCCCAAGGTGTTGCAAAGAGTCAGACACACTTAGTGACTGAGCATGAGCACAATGTTTTTCAAATGCTAAAAGCAGATAAAATATATGACCAAAAATAGGGAGTTCCCCAGTGGCCCAGCAGTTCAGACTCAGGCTTTCACTTCATGGACCTGAGTTTGATCCCTTGTTGAGGAACTAAGATCTCATAAGTCACATGGTGTGACCAAAAACAAACAAAAAAAGATATTGCGTGAGATACAAATCGAATACCGATATACCTCAAGAGCACTGACACAAAATTCTCAAAAAAATATTAATACTTTGAATCCAGCAAAATAAAATGCAGTATAAGCAAGTGGAGTTTACCCCAAGAATGCAAGCTGGTCCAAAATTCAAAAAACTATATAATTTATTATATAAAGAAACTAAAAATTAGAAACCTTATTATCTCAAATATGCAGAAAATCACTGAAGAAGTCCAACATTCATTCACGGTAAAAACACTGAGCAGTCTCAGAATGAAAGGAGACATTCTTAATTGATAAATGACATCTTTAAAACAAAAAATAAAAATCACTGTATATACCTAATATCATGCTTAACAATGTAAACCTTAACTTTCTGCCTTTAAGTTCAATAATGAAGCATGCTATGTCCTTCTCACCACTCTTCATTCATACAGTTCTAGAAATCATGGCCAGTGCAATATGGCAATATGGTAAGAAATTGAAGTACAGAGCATTTATATTTGAAAGAAAGAAAGAAAAACATGTCTCTTATAACATGCTTAAACCCTTAATAGGGAAATAACCCAAACATATTTCAGCTTCTGAGTAGATACACAAACTGTGGTGCACATGTACATTGGAACACTACTCTGATAAAAATAAATTATTCTGTAAACATTCAACACTATATTTTTACTATGAGTAAAAGAATCTGCCCTTTGTGCGGGAGACATGGGTTCGATTCCTGGGTTGGGAAGATCCCCTGGAGGAGGGTATGGCAACCCAGTATTCTTGCCTGGAGAATCCCCATGGGCAGAGGAGACTGGTGGGCTACAGTCCGTGGGGTCGCAAAGAGTTGGACACAACTGAGTGACTAAGCATGGCACGGCACATATATGTTTATATAACAGTATATTATATATACGTGTGTGTATAAATCAAATGTATAATACAAAATGAAAAAAGCCAGTCTCAAAATATATAACGTGTGATTCCATTTATTTTAAATTCTCCAAAATAAAAAAATATAGTGTGGAGAACTAATCAGTGGTAGATAGCCAGTAGTTTAGATGTGTGTGGGTAGGGATCTATGTATGGGAACCATGAGGAATATTGATTATGGTGATTGTTACACTGAATTAAAACACACACATGGGCACACACACAGGGTAAAATAGCACTCACACTTATTAGAATGGTTAAAATCATATACAATGACAGAACCCAGTCCTGACAGGAACATGGAGCAATTAGATTTCCCGTATATTGCTAGTGAAAATGCAACATGATAAAGCCATTATGGAAAACAAACAGCATATGTTCCAGAAATCCCTCCCTTGGACAATTAAAACAAGAGGAAGAAAAATTAATATTCATACTTAAAAATGCTTAATATTTATAATGATTATATATAAAAGCAAGGAGGGAAATAAAAAAAGTTATCATTAGGACACCAAACTGCAGATAAAGTCTTCCAATGGCTGCAAAAATAGGTGCACAAATTGATTGAGGGGACATTTGCATACTCTCAAAGTATCTCCTCCAAGTATTGGTTAATTACAAAGAGAATAATAATTCTTTTGTACTGGAGAAACTCTGAAAATACTACCTTAACTAAATAATCAAGTTTTGAATTACCAGCCTTAGATATAACAGCATCATGTAACATCTGATTATAATACAAATTAACTTTAGTATTCTTTCCTATTAGACGAACTTAAGTTGAGGACCATTCTGCAAAATAACTGACCACAGAGTCAGACATGACTGAGGGACTGAACTGAACTGATACTTCAAAAGTGTTAAGGTCATGAAAGATAAGAGAAGGATGAAAAAGACCAAATTGCAGTGTGATACTCTGAATTGCATCCCATCACAGAAAGAGGACATTAGCAGCAAAAAATGCTGCAGTCCAAATAGAATTTCTACTTTAATTAAAAGTATTGTACCAATGTTAACTTCTTGGTTTTGATCATTGTGCTATAGTTAAGGAAAATGTTCACATTAGGGGAAAATAGTGAAAGCAAATGGAAACTGTATATTATTTTTTTCAGCTTTTCTGTTACTCTAAAATTGTTTCATATTCAAAAGTTAAAACATAATATTCATAGTAATTAATTATACTATTTTGAATACTAAAAAAAAGTATCTGAGAGAAAGAAACATTTCTTAACAAATACCTATAAATGTACAACAAATTGTACAATTAGAAATTTCCATTTAAAACTTCCAATGTAAACTTAATTCATCAAAGTATCATTAATGGTTGCTTGAACATAAGTGGAAGTCATCACAGCTGAGATTACTTATTAATTACAAAAGGAAATCTTTGCCTGTAAAATGGAAGGACTTGATAGAGACCAACATTACCTAATCCAGCATCTTTAATGATGGGATAAAATAACATTACTTGATCTTTATGTGATGAAATGGAAGGTGTCTATGTAGTGTTTTGCCTTTGCAGTATTCTTACCAAAAATACTTAATTTGACTCTATTTACATAGAGAAGTATTCTGCAAAACAACTGATCTGGGTTGTTCAAAATATTAAATGTGAAAGACAATAAGAGTCTGGGGAACTATTCTTTAGGAGACTGACAAAACAACAGCATGCCATGCAAGATATGTGATGGGATTCTAGATTTACACAAATAAAAACAACAACAAAAATTATAAAGAACAATATTAGGATAATTAGGAAGTATTGAATCTGGACTTAAAGCATCATTATAATTAGGTCAGTGTTTTATTTAATGAGTATGATTGTGGCATTGATCTTATATAGGGGTGTCTTTTAGTTTTTAGGATAATATATGTTGCATTATTTAGGAGTAAGTGGAATAATATCTACAAATTAATTTCAGATGGTTAGAAATAAACAATATGAAGAGCAGGGAGAGAAAGAGACTGCATAGGCTAATATTTGGTAAATCTAGCTGAAGTGCTTGCCAGTATTCATTTTGCTATTTTTTCAACCTTTCTATAGTTTTAAAATTTAAAGTCTGGGAGGATTTTAAACTAGCCTGTTTGGAGCATCCTCAACTCTTAAACTTTTAACTGATTAACCAAAAGCTACATTAAGCAAAAATAATAACAATCCCAAAAAACAATAATTCCTTTACATAGCTTGTACTTGCAGAAATTGAGTCCACAAAGATGTTGTTTGCATTTTTATACATTTATATACCAAGGATCCTTTCCACATAACATCATCATTACGATAATTTTCTGAAAAGCAACGTTAACATATGGAAGATTAACTTAAGTTGTAAAAAGACATGAGTGCTAGATCTTTTAAAATGAATCTGGAAATACATTGGGAAAAGTTTAATTATCTGTGAGATGAAACCTTTTAGTAGTTGAAATAGAGAAGCCTTGTTTTCAGATTTTCATAATATAACAGAATGCAGTAAAAGAAGGTTATAAATTTTCTAAAACAAGCATTGTGAACAGAGGTTTTCAAAACTAAATATAATACATATTATATTACAAAATTACCTATATTTCATAATATATATGCATAATATTTTACATATATAGATATATTTTAATTTCCATTTTTTTTATTTACAAAGACAAGTAGAAACTTGTCAATGTTTTCCTGAGATATTTTTCAACAAGAATGCAGCTGAGTGTGTAATATCAATGCAAATTAGAATAAAAATTTTCAACATTTTTTGAACAGTTTGGTAAGTAGAAGTTAATTTAAATTCAAGTTAAAGGAGGATATAAATGTTATACTTAATAATTTGTTTTCTTCTATTTGCTAGTTTTTCTGTTTTCTTCTATTCTGTACTTAACCCAAGTGAACAGTCAGTAAATAAAATCGCAGTTACCATGAACATATTTTGGACTTCCCAGGTGTTGCTAATGGTAAAAAGCCTGCCTGCAAATGCAGGAGATGTTTTAAGAGACTCGTGTTCGATCCCTACCCACTCCAGTATTCTTGTCTAGAGAATCCAATGGACAGAGGAGCCTGGCAGGCTATCGTCCATGGGTCACAAAGAGTCGGACATGACTGGAGCAACTTAGCACAGAGCACACAGGAATATATTTTAATCTCTACCTTAGCAAGAAATGTTTTAAAAAACAAACCTTTAGTAAAGATTTTCTCATCTCTTTACCTGAAATACATATTGTTTTCTACTTTATAGTCACAAATGTATATTTTCTTAGCTATCATTTCCTAATCATTGTTGCAAAGGAGAAAAATTTATTGGATATTTATATTCAATATATGATGTACTTAATATTTTACAAATTTAAAACAGCTTACCGGTGTTAATTCTAAAATAATTATCTAAGTAATAATTTCAGTAATGGTAACTAGGTATTATATTTTTGTTTCTGTACTTTTCTATAATTGGAAAATCAAAACATATTTTTGAGAGGGATTTTGGATAGGAAAGAAATATCTCATTAAAGTAAAGTACTTCAAAAATTGTACCTGGAGAAGCAAAAAGGCACTAAAATGTGTAATTATATCTTTCACTTCAGTCCAGTTCAGTCCCTCAGCCATGTCCGACTCTTTGCGACCCCATGAATCGCAGCACGCCAGCCTCCCTGTCCATCACCAACTCCCGGAGTTCACCCAGACTCATGTCCATCGAGTCAGTGATGCCATCCAGCCATCTCATCCTCTGTCGTCCCCTTCTCCTCCTGCCCTCAATCCCTCCCAGTATAAGAGTCTTTTCCAATGAGTCAGCTCTTTGCATGAGGTGGCCAAAGTACTGGAGTTTCAGCTTTAGCATCATTCCTTCCAAAGAAATCCCAGGGCTGATCTCCTTTAGGATGGATTGGTTGGATCTCCTTGCAGTCCAAGGGACTCTCAAGAGTCTTCTCCAACACCACAGTTCAAAAGCATCAATTCTTCAGTGCTCAGCATTCTTCACAGTCCAACTCTCACATCCATACATGACCACAGGAAAAACCATAGCCTTGACTAGACGAACATTTGTTGGCAAAGTAATGTCTCTGCTTTTGAATATGCTATCTAGGTTGGACATAACTTTCCTTCCAAGCAGTAAGCATCGTTAATTTCATGGCTGCAGTCACCATCTGCAGTGATTTTGGAGCCTAAAAAAATTAAGTCCGACACTGTTTCCACTGTTTCCCCATCTATTTGCCATGAAGCGATGGGACCGGATGCTATGATCTTCGTTTTCTGAATGTTGAGCTTTAAGCCAACTTTTTCACTCTCCACTTTCACTTTCATCAAGAGGCTTTTGAGTTCCTCTTCACTTTCTGCCATAAGGGTGGTGTCATCTGCATATCTGAGGTTATTGATATTTCTCCCGGCAATCTTGATTCCAGCTTTTGCTTCTTCCAGTCCAGCGTTTCTCATGATGTACTCTGCATAGAAGTTAAATAAGCAGGGTGACAATATACAGCCTTGACATACTCCTTTTCCTATTTGGAACCAGTCTGTTGTTCCATGTCCAGTTCTAACTGTTGCTTCCTGACCTGCATATAGGCTTCTCAAGAGGCAGGTCAGATGGTCTGGTACTCCCATCTCTTTCAGAATTTTCCACAGTTTGTTGTGATCCACACAGTCAAAGGCTTTGGCATAGTCAAGAAAGCAGAAATAGATGTTTTTCTGGAACTCTCTTGCTTTTTCCATGATCCAGCGGATATTGGCAATGTGATCTCTGGTTCCTCTGCCTTTTCTAAAACCAGCTTGAACATCTGGAAGTTCACGGTTCACGTATTGCTGAAGCCTGGCTTGGAGAATTTTGAGCATTGCTTTACTAGCGTGTGAGATGAGTGCAATTGTGCGGTAGTTTGAGCATTCTTTGGCATTGCCTTTCTTTGCGATTGGAATGAAAACGGACCTTTTCCAGTCCTGTGGCCACTGTTGAGTTTTCCAAATTTGCTGGCATATTGAGTGCAGCACTTTCACAGCATTATCTTTCAGGATTTGAAATAGCTCAACTGGAATGCCATCACCTCCACTAGCTTTGTTCGTAGTGATGCTTTCTAAGGCCCACTTCACTTCACATTCCAGGATGTCTGGCTCTAGGTGAGTGATCACACCATCGTGATTATCTGGGTCGTGAAGATCTTTTGTGTACAGTTCTTCTGTGTATTCTTGCCACCTCTTCTTAATATCTTCTGCTTCTGTTAGGTCCATGCCATTTCTGTCCTTTATCGAGCCCATCTTTGCATGAAATGTTCCCTTGGTGTCTCTAATTTTCTTGAAGAGATCTCTAGTCTTTCCCATCCTGTTGTTTTCCTTTATTTCTTTGCATTGATTGCTGAGGAAGGCTTTCTATCCCTTCTTGCTATTCTTTGGAACTCTGCATTCAGATGCTCTCTCTTTTGCTTTTTGCTTCCCTTCTTTTCACAGCTATTTGTAAGGCTTCCTCAGTAGCCATTTTGCTTGTTTACATTTCTTTTCCATGGAATGGTCTTGATCCCTGTCTCCTGTACAATGTCTCGAACCTCAGTCCATAGTTCATCGGGCACTCTATCAGATCTAGGCCCTTAAATCTATTTCTCACTTCCACTGTATAATCATAAGGGATTTGATTTAGGTCATACCTGAATGGTCTAGTGGTTTTCCTTACTTTCTTCAATTTAAGTCTGAATTTGGCAATAAGGAGTTCATGGTCTGAGCCACAGTCAGCTCCTGGTCTTGTTTTTGCTGGCTGTATAGAGCTTCTCCATCTTTGGCTGTAAAGAATATAATCAATCTGATTTTGGTGTTGACCATCTGGTGATGTCCATGTGTAGATTCTTCTCTTGTGTTGTTGGAAGAGGGTGTTATGACCAGTGCATTTTCTTGGCAAAACTCTATTAGTTTTGTGCCTTTAAAATTTGTCAATTTATAATACGGAGAAGCTAGATCATGTGCAATGAAGCCCTTTCTTTTTCCAGCTTCCATATTTCTAAAATTTATTTGTCTAAGAAAATTTTGAAGATAATTCATTAGATATATCAACTTTCTTTTTAAGGTCTAATGAATATTTTCAAGTTCTTTATCTTTATTAATCCATGCATCAAAGTTCACATCTCTGTTGTTATGAATCAGAAGTTTTTTATAGCAGGGTTTTATTAGAGCATCATTTATTATTGTGTTAATATTTCTTACTGTATAAAAACACAGCTTTGCATAGGGAAGACACAAAAATATGTGTTCATTTAAAGTAACAAATATTGAAAAGTAATACTTAGACTTAATTATAATATTTCTATGAAGTATGTTTTAAAGAACTCAAACAGAGAAATAAACTTGTCAAACTGTAATTAATCACAATCTCTGGAACCTCTTTTAAATATTCTTAGATATAATAACAATATTGGTTTGTAAGTGAGGCATGGAATTGATGTAAGAAAGGCATTACATACATGTATATTCGTGGATATGTTTATGCACTTAAAATGGGACCAGAAGAGGAAAGCTTAACAAAACTAGTAAAAAGCAAATGGCTTAAGTGGTTAGTTTAAGTACCACAGTGATTATAGATGACACAGTCTTTTCTCAGGTTCCAAATATATTTTTCTGTTAGAGAAATAAATATTGCCTGTATTCAGACACTTATGCACTAAGGAAATTAAAAATTACAAATGTCTTCTGATTCCTTGCTCATATCTTACTATCTGTAATAAGATGAGGAAGTTATTGTTTTATCTTGGGTCTCATGATAGGAATTATGTTAAGATTTTGTTTCAATGCTGAGAAATTAGAATTATATACTGTATATGTGTTATGTGGTTAATTTAAATCACGTTATTGCTGTTCAGTTGCTAAGTCATGTCCAGCTCTTTTTGACCACATGGACTGCAGCTCGCCAGGCCTCCCTAAACATTCTGATAGAGATTTGAATCTGTTGACAGAAAAAAAGTAATAGAAAACTATTATTATTTAGTATTAGGATAGCTAAAAAGTTCAAATTTTACTTCAAGAAATGTGTAAAGTAAATAACAACATAGGTGATTTTCAGAAAAAGCAAAAACCATGTAGACAGTAAGTTTATGAATTAACTTTGTAAAATTCAAAATTATAGAATACATCTTTTGCTTTCTAGTAGCACATTGTCTTAGTTTTAGTGTTCAGTATTGCTATTGCTTTGGTTGTATTTCCTGAACTTCACATTTATTTTTAGTGAAAATTAGAAGTCTGCTCAGAGTCAGTTAACGGATACCAATTTTAAACCACAAGGAATGGATATTTTAGTGTTTTTGTAAATTAGAACATGATAAAGCATGGCGACTACATTTTAAGTTTTCTGCCTCAGCATACAGGCACCATACCATAAAAATACACTCCAAGATTCTTTTCTAGTTCAGAAAAAATTCTTCTTAGACAAAGCAGCAATTCACTTTCAGATCAAAGGCTATGTAGACAAAAATTATAGGTTCATAAAACAAATAGTTAACAGATTTTTCAGTTGTTCTTCACTTTTTGTGATAACAACTGTTGAGTGCTTATGTTGGACAATGTGGATACTAGGTAAAATAAGAAAGGTCTATTGAAGTTTCTGATTGTAGGTTGCCATCAGTAAATATCTTATTTTGTCTCTCACCATTGTTTGAAATTGTTACTCCCCCTTCTCAGTTTCTCTGTGATAGCTAGAGTAGATAGCTTTATCATTTATCTTGGATATTGAATTTATCACTTCACTTGAGAAACTAAAAATACTCTCTGACCTAAACCAAAATTTTTCTTCACATCCAGTGTGAAGCTCCTCTATCCTTGTGGGTGAGAGTCAGTTGTGTCCGACTCTTTGTGACCCCATGAACCGTAGCCCACCAGCCTCCTTTGTCCATGGGATTATCCCAGCAAGAATACTGGAGTGGTTACCATTTCCTCCTCCAGGGGCCCTTTCCAACCTGGGGTTTGAACCCCTGTTTCTAAACTCATCTAAGGCCTAATTTTGTTATCTGCCATGAGAAAGGGAATCATTGTTGGGTTATTTTTCCTCTACACTTTATTTCCACCTATTATTTTAAGTTCTTTTTCTTCTTCCTAGATCAAATGGAACAAGAATTAGAAAAAGAAGTACATGCTTTTTATTGACAAATGCTGCTGTAATTGAGCAGAGGGGCCCTTTTTGTGCAGGTATCAAAATGCAAGCCCTTCCTCCCTTGTACATTTGAGAGCATATTTCTTCCCACCCACCCTATACACATACTCTGATTTCTGAAGGGGACAGTGCATTTGACATCTTCTATTCTTATGGCGTACGTCACGTAGCACCCTTCTGTTTGGATATGCTGAGTCCTTCAGGCAGCATCCTCAGTCTGGTCCTTTCGAAAGAGCTCCACATCTGCTGATCTGCTAAGTGGTTATGCACTGTATCTTATTTAACTCATGAATTAATTCTCATTGCTTTTTGTAAACTCCTGTAGATACTCATGGTGTTTGAATATAAAAAGAACTTTATTTCTTCTCAAAACGTATGTGTTTTATTTTATTTTTTATACTTGATTCGCCAGGCTTCCCTGATGGCTAGTGGTAAAAAATCCACCAGCAGTGCAGGAGATAGTGGTTTGATCCCTGGGTTGGGAAGATCCCATAGAGAACGAGATGCAACCCACTCCAGTTTTCTTGCCTGGGAAATCCCTGGACAGAGGAGTCTGGTGGGCTCCAGTCCATGGAGTCACAAGAGAGTCAGGCAGGGCTTAGGGACTAAACAACTTGATACGCTGGCTGCAACTTACACTGCAGTTCTGATAGACATGATGTGAATGACTAACTTGACTTGTTCCTAGTAAGGGGAAAATATTCAGTCTGTCACCATTATGTACAATCATAGTTGTAGATTTTTTCATAGATGTTTCACTGAATGTTCCTATTCATTTCTACATTGTGAGAGTGTTTGCAATGCATGAACTCTGGGTTTTGTCAAATGCTATTACTGCATGTACTGAGACGGTCTTGTGTGTGTTTCACCAATTGTTCTATTAATATGGTGATTTTATTCACTAAATAAACTGCATATGTTCAAACTGTATTATCCCCTTTGTGTATTTCTGGCTTCTCTTTGCAAAACATTTTAAAAGAGTTTTCAAGTAGAGATATTTGTCTGTTTTTTTTTTTTTTCTGGAGAAGTTTTGCCTGCTTTTGATAATAAGGTTTTTTGACTCCATAGAGTGTTTCTTCCTCTTCTAAGTTCTGAAGGGCTCTGTATGAGTTTCATATTATTTCTCTTTTAGATGGTAAGTAGTATGTATCAATGAGAACATTTGTTTCTGGAGTTCCTTTGTGGGAAAGTTCTAATTACCAATTAAAATACCCTGAAAGAGCTGGAGCTATTAAAATTTTAGAAATTTATATCTTCCCAGAATTTATTTAATCTCAGTATCAAACATATTGGTGTGAAGTTACTTATAACATTTCTTTATTAACTCATGGTCTTAAAATATGTCTTTTCTTTCATTCCTAATATTAATAATATGTTTTCATAATGCTTTTTTTTTTATTAGTGGAGTTTGAAGTCTATCAATTTTATTGATTTTTTCCAAATTACCAGCCTTTGACTTCCTTGCTTTCCCTTTTCTGTTTATTCCTCATCATTGTCATTGAATCTTACTTGTACCTTTTACTTTTTTTAATTGGTGCAAAATTGTTTTACAATGTTATGTTGATTTCTGCTGTACAGCAATACAAATCAGCCATAATTATACATATAACCACTCCCTCCTGAGCCCCATCCTACCACCCTAAGTCATCGCAGAGCGCCAGGCTTGTCTCCCTGTGTTATATGATAGCTTCTTACCCCCTATCTCTTTTACCCATGATAGTGTATATATATCAAAGCTGCTTTCTCCTTTCCTCTCACACTCTCCTTTCCTTCCTCCACTGTGTCTACAAGTCCGTCCTCTGCATCTGTGTCTCTAGTCCTTCCCTGCAAGTAGGGTCATTAGCACCCACCCTTTTTCTAGATCGTATATATTTATGTGTTCGTATACAATGTGTGGTTTTCTCTTTCTGACTTACTCTGTGTAACAGGCTCTAAATTCATCCACCACACTAGAACTGACTCAAGTTCATTTTTTTTTTATGGCTGAGTAACATTCCATTGTGTATATGTACCTCAACTTCTTTATCCATTCACCTGTAGATGAACATCTAGGTTGCTTCCATGTCCTAGCTACTGTGAGTAGTGCTCCAGTGAACATTGGGCTGCATGTGTCTTTTAGGATTGTGGCTTTCTCAGGGTGTATGCCCAAGAGTGAGATTGTTGGGTCAGATAGATTTATTTCTAGTTTTTTAAAGAAATTTCCATACTATTCTCCATAATGGCTGTATCAGATTACATTCCCAGCAACAGTGTAAAATGGTTCCCTTTTCTCCATATTCTCTTCAGCATCTATTGTTTGTAGGCTTTTTGATGATGGCCATTGTGACCAGTGTGAGGTGATATCTCATTATAGTTTTGATGTGCATTTCTCTAATAATTAGTGATGTTGATCATTTTTTTTTCATGTGTTTATTGGCCATCTGTATGTCTTCTTCAAAGAAATGTCTGTTTAGGTCTTACGCCCATTGTTTTGATTGGACTGATTTTCTGATATTGAGCTGTATGTGCTGCTTTAATTCGGGACCCACTTTGTAGGCTGCCTCAGGTGTATGTTCCCTGCCCAGGTCAGAAGGGGCAAAAGTAGTGGCTTATTAGGGCTTATTTGCTTAGTTGGGGCTGGGGAGAGGGACGATTATGGAAGCCACATTTGGCAGATTTGGGGATTGGGAGATTAGGAGATTTGGGGATTGGGGATTGGGAGATTGGGAGATTTGCCTGCTGTGATCTAGGCCTGCAGGAAATTGCTGCAGTCTGAGGAGGGTCTTGTGCTGTCCTTGGGGAATTAGCTCTGGGTCCTGTGTTGCTCAGCAGAGCCAAGCTGAATGGGCTCCCAGGAAGGTGTGGACAGTAACCGATGCCCATTCACCGCTCGGTGGCAGCTGCTACCTCTGGTGTTGCGTTGGTCGTGGCAGCATGTTGTCCCCTGCCTCAGGCACTTACCCTGGCTTTGGCAGTGGCCAGTCAGCTTGAGTTCCTCCCTCTGGGATCATAAACTGCAGTCATGTCCAGTTGCACCTCTCACGCTCCTGCCTGCTTTGGTGGTGGCCAGGCAGGCTTGTCTACCTCTGGGTTGGAGAGTTCACAGATGCATCTCATCCCACCTGCAGCATTCAGGAAGGTGGTTCCCTGCGGTCTGCTAGCTTGCAGCGTTAGAGGGTCCCCGTGGCAACTATCTTTTGCCTCTCTGAGAGGCCCAGGCTTTTCCCTGGACTTCTTCAGCTGTGTTATACTAGCCCCCTCTTCACAGCATTCAATCCCGGTCCTTACTCAGGGGTCTAAGCCCCTAAGCCTGAGCCTCCGCACCCATCTTCCATTCCATTCGCTGCAGCTGGTGTGCAAGCTGCTTCCTGACTGGGCAGTGCTGTTTGGCAACTGTCTCTGTGATGAATTCTCTGCATTTTGCTTTCTTATCACCTGTTTCTGCATTCCCTTCTGAGATTCCAAAGCTGCCCCCTGTCTCTGCCCCTGAGGGGGTTTCCAAGAGTGTGGGGATGCTTTTCCTTCTTCATGCTCCCTCCTTGAGGTGCAGTTCCCCTTGCCAAAATCCTGTGTCTCTCTCTTTCTCTTTTTTGGCCCTACCTCATACTAAGGAAATTGAGTTATCTTTTTGGAAGTTTGGGGTCTTCTACCTGCATTCAGAAGCTGTTCTAGAGAAGTTGTTCCACATGCAAATATACTTTTGATGTATTTATGGGGAAAAAGGTGATCTCCTCATCTTACTCCTCAACCATCTTGAAAGTCCCCTCTCCTACTTGTATCTTTATTAAACCCTTCCTTTCATTTATTTTTTGTTTAATTTTTTTCCCTTTGCCTAGCTTCGTAAGGCCAAAAGTTAGGTCAGGAGACTACAACCTATGGACTGGAGGCCAAATTCAGTTTATCACCTAGTTTTAAAGTACCTGAAAGCTGAGTGATTTTTACATTTTTTAATGTTTTAAAAAATAAAAATAATACTTTGTGGATGTGAACATTTCATGAAACTCAAGTTACACTTTTTATAAATAAAGGTTGCTCTTAGAGTGCAGTCCTTTTCATCCATTTATGAATGCTTTCACACTACAATGGCAGAGATGTTAGTAGCAATAATAAACTACACACACTTATTTCCCATCTGACTCTTTATAAAAGAAAAACTGTAAACTCTTGTTTTAGATCATTGATTTTAAATTTTTGTTAGTTTGCTTCTGATATAAACATTTTAAGCTATAAATTTCCCTTTGAGAGCCATTTATCCCTGCATCCCACATTTTTAAATGTTGTTTTCAATTTTACTTAATTCAAAATACTTTCTAGTTTTCCTTTTGCTTTGATGACAGTGTGTTTAGAAATATATATTTTTTATGTTTTCTTATAATTGTTTGGGGGTTTCCCAGATATCTTTGAATTATTTCTTTCTAGTTTATTTTCACTGTGGTTTAAGAACATGCTCTGTGTGATTTCAGTTCTTTTAAATTTGATGAACTTATTTTATGGCATATCATGTGATCTGTTTTGTTAAATGTTTCATGTATACTTGAAAATTATGTGTATTCTGCTGTTTGAGGTTGCAGTTTCAACCTGTAAATGTCAGTTAGGTCCATTTGGTTGATATTATTATTTATTTTTTCTATTTGTTATAGATTATACTTTTGTTTGTATTACTGATGATTGGGAGGGGGGCCTGGAAAACTCCAGTCATAATTCTGGTTGTGTTTCTCCCTTCATTACTCTTAGATTTTGTTTCTTGTAGTTTGTCACTCTATTATTGAGTGTGTCCACATGAAGGACTCTTAGGCTTCCTTGATTAATTTATTTATTTGTCATTTCAAAATACCTTTTTTTCCCCCTCTGTTATTGCTGCTTATTATGTCATAATTTCCCCCTCTTTTTACTACAGCGTTTCCAACTTCCTTATGTTCAGTGTTTTCAGGGTTTGTATTTTCCCATTATCTTGCATGCATGTGGGCCAAGTCACTTCAGTTGTGTCTGACTCTTTGTGACCCTATAGACTGTTGCCCGCCAGGCTCCTCTGTTCATGGGTATCTGCAGGCAAGAATACTGGAATGGGTTGCCATACGCTCCTCCAGGGATCTTCCCCACCCAGAGATCAAACCCTTGCTCTTAAGTCTCCTGCACTGGCAAGCGAATTCTTTATCTCCAATGCCACCTAGAAAGATCTTGCATTCTCTTAATTTGTATTCTATCTCTTTTTATATATTTAGAGTGTTTTCTTATATTCAGTCCTAAAATCTCTGTATTTTATTTGCCAGTTAGTCAATTTACATTTGGTATATGTATCAGTATGTTTGGATTTATAGCAATGTTGCAATTATTAAAAGTTGCATTTGTTTTTTATTCCTTTTTATCTTCTCTTCCTATTTTTTTATCATGTTGAGTGTTTTAAAAAATGGCTTCATTATTCACTAGTTAGGTATGTCTTCTGGTTAGGGTTAGGGGATGTGTTCACATCACATATATATATGTGTGTGTGTATATATAAAATATATATATGTATATATATATATTCACACACAGATGTATATGCATATCTTATGACAATCTATCTTGAAATAATGCAACAAAATACAACCTTAATGTATCATATGCATTATATATCCTTAAAAGAATGCTTCTGTTCTCTATCATTCTTTATACTATTGTTCCTTATAATTTTCTTTTACAGACCCATATACTTCACAACATATTATTTTAATTTGTACTTTAAAAACTCAGTTATCTTTTTAAAACTTATAAATAATATTTTGTAATTACTCACATATTTATAATTTCTGGGGTTTTTTTTTATTCCTTGGCTAAGATCCAAAATTCCCTGTGATATAATTTTTAGACTGAAAAATTTAATATTTCTTTAGTTTTGGTCAGCTGATGATAAATTCACTTCCTTCTCCTTTTCTGGAAAGGTTTTTATTCCACTTTAATTTTTGAATGATATTTTGGCCAAATATGAAATTTTGCTGCTGCTGCTAAGTCGCTTCTGTTGTGTCTGACTCTGTGAGACCCCAGAGATGGCAGCCCACCAGGCTCCCCCTCCCTGGGATTCTCCAGGCAAGAACACTGGAGTGGGTTGCCATTTCCTTCTCCAACGCATGAAAGTGAAAAGTGAAAGCGAAGTCGTTCAGTCGTGTCCGACTCTTTGCCACCCCATGGACTGCAGCCTACCAGGCTCCTCCGTCCATGGGATTTTCCAGGCAAGAGCACTGGAGTGGCGTGCCATTGCCTTCTCCATATGAAACTTTAGATTAATAGATTTTCCTTTTTACCTTAAAATGTTTTCCATTTTCTCTGGCTTTCTGTATTTACTATGAGAAGGGTCAGTATGTATTTTGTTGTATCTTGTATCTTGTTTTCCATGCTTCTAGTTTTCATAAATGTAGTTATAATATGTCTTGATGTGGTATGTGTGTACATTTCCTATCTCCAGTTCATTGAGCTTTTAGGATTGCTAGGCTTAATTTTTTAAATTAAATTTGGATATTATTCAGCCATTATTTCTTAAAATATTTTTCTGTAGTCTGCTTAATGCTAAGATGACCCTTGAACAGTACGGGGGTTCGGAGCACCAGGACCACTCCCTTAATACATAACTTCAGTTCAGTTCAGTCCCTCGGTCGTGTCTGACTCTTTGCCACCCCATGCACTGAAGATGAGTCAGCTCTTCAAATGAGTCTGCTCTTTGCATCAGGTGACCAAAGTATCAGAGTTTCATCTTCAACATCAGTCCTTCCAATAAATATCCAGGACTGATCTCCTTTAGGATGGATTGATTGGATCTCCTTGCAATCTGAGGGACTCTCAAGAGTCTTCTCCAACACCACAGTTCAAAAGCATCAATCCTTCGGCACCCAGCTTTCTTTATAGTCCAACTCTCACATCCATACATGACTACTGGAAAAAACATAGCCTTGATTAGATGGACCTTTGTTGGCAAAGTAATGTCTCTTCTTTCTAATGTGCTGTCTAGGTTGGTCATAACTTTCCTTCCAAGGAGTAAATGTCTTTTAATTTCATGGCTGCAGTCACCATCTGCAGTGATTTTGGAGCCCAAAAAAATAAAGTCTGACACTATTTCCAGTGTTTCCCCATTTATTTGCCATGAAGTGATGGGACCAGATGCCATGATCTTTGTTTTTGAATGTTAAGCTTTAAGCCAACTTTTTCACTCTCCTCTTTCACTTTCATCAAAAGGCTCTTTAGTTCCTCTTCACTTTCTGCCATAAGGGTGGTGTCATCTGCATATTTGAGGTTATTGATATTTCTCCCGGCAGTCTTGATTCCAGCTTGTGCTTCCTCCAGCCCAGCATTTCTCATGATGTACTCTGCATATAAGTTAAATAAGCAGAGTGACAATATACAGCCTTGACGAACTCCTTTTCCTATTTGGAACCAGTCTATTGTTCCATGTCCAGTTCTAACTGTTGCTTTCTGACTTGCATACAGATTTCTCAAGAGGCAGGTCAGTTGGTCTGGTATTCCCATCTCTTCCAGGATTTTCCACAGTTGATTGTGATCCACACAGTCAAAGGCTTTGGCATAGTCAATAAAGCAGAAATAGATGTTTTTCTGGAACTCTCTTGCTTTTTCCCTGATCCAGTGAATGTTGGCAATTTGATCTCTGGTTCCTCTGCCTTTTCTAAAACCAGCTTGAACATCTGATACGACTTCTTAAAAACCTATCTCCTGAAAACCTAAATTGCCTACTGTTGGGTGGAAGCCTTATTGATAACATGAACAGCAATTAACATATTGTCTGTTACATGATCTATATACTGTATTCTTAGAATAAAGTAAGCTAGAGAAATGTTATTAAGAAAATCATAAGGAAAATACATTTATAGTACTGCACTGTATTTATTGTTAGTGTAATTCTATACTGTGTTTACAAGTTGAATCATCTGTCAGTGTTTAAATCAGTATTATTTGTATGACACTGTTACCAGATTTGGGAGGGTGAGGGTAGAAGATGACCCTCCATTGTGGGCCTCTGTTCTTGGTAAGGACACAAAGAAGAATCTGAGGTCCTACCCATAGTGAAAACAAGTTCATTGAATAAAGAACAAAAAGAGCAGAAAGAAGAAAAAAAAGCACCTCAAGGGAGAGGTGGGCCATGCAAGGAGAGGCGCTCGTACCAGAATGAAGACATACAGTATTTTCAAGACAGTGCTTTTACATATTTATTTAGGCAGGCATGGACTGACAGTTTTGACTGACAGTTGCAAGTTACATAACAACAGGCTCTGTTGTGCATGTCTTTCCCATAATTCAGTCTGTTATAATCAGATATATGAATATATAAAATATTTATGAACCCTTAGTTGACTCCTGGCTGCCTAAGTTCATTGGCGAGCACAGCTATGCAGCAAGGTCACATTTGGAGAAAACCCTGTGTTTAGTTTGTATCCACTATGTGCCTAGTGTGCATACATATACCAGGAATTGGATAAGTAGCAAAAACAAGACCAGGAGCTGACTGTGGCTCAGACCATGAACTCCTTATTGCCAAATTCAGACTGAAATTGAAGAAAGTAGGGAAAACCACTAGACCGTTCAGGTATGACCTAAATCAAATCCCTTATGATTATACAGTGGAAGTGAGAAATAGATTTAAGGGCCTAGATCTGATAGATAGAGTGCCTGACGAACTATGGACGGAGGTTCATGACATTGTACAGGAGACAGGGGTCAAGACTATCCTCATGGAAAAGAAATGTAAAAAAGCAAAATGGCTGTCTGGGGAGGCCTTAAAAATAGCTGTGAAAAGAAGAGAAGCGAAAAGCAAAGGAGAAAAGGAAAGATATAAACATCTGAATGCAGAGTTCCAAAGAATAGCAAGAAGGGATAAGAAAGCCTTCTTCAGCGATCAATGCAAAGAAATAGAGGAGAAAAACAGAATGGGAAAGACTAGGGATCTCTTCAAGAAAATCAGAGATACCAAAGGAACATTTCATGCAAAGATGGGCTCGATAAAGGACAGAAATGATATGGACCTAACAGAAGCAGAAGATATTAAGAAGAGATGTCAAGAATACACAGAAGAACTGTACAAAAAAGATCTTCACGACCCAGATAATCACGATGGTGTGATCACTGACATCCTGGAATGTGAAGTCAAGTGGGCCTTAGAAAGCATCACTATGAACAAAGCTAGTGGAGGTGATAGAAGTCCAGTTGAGCTATTCCAAATCCTGAAAGATGATGCTGTGAAAGTGCTGCACTCAATATGCCAGCAAATATGGAAAACTCAGCAGTGGCCACAGGACTGGAAAAGGTCCGTTTTCATTCCAGTCCCAAAGAAAGGCAATGCCAAAGAATGCTCGTACTACCGCACAATTGCACTCATCTCACATGCTAGTAAAGTAATGCTCAAAATTCTCCAAGCCAGGCTTCATCAATATGTGAACCGTGAACTTCCTGATGTTCAAGCTGGTTTAGAAAAGGCAGAGGAACCAGAGATAAGTTGCCAACATCCGCTGGATCATAGAAAAAGCAAGAAAGTTCCAGAAAAACATCTATTTCTGCTTTCTTGACTATGCCAAAGCCTTTGACTGTGTGGATCACAATGAACTGTGGAAAATTCTGAAAGAGATGGGAATACCAGACCACTTGACCTGCCTCTTGAGAAATTTGTATGCAGGTCAGGAAGCAACAGTTAGAACTGGACATGGAACAACAGACTGGTTCCAAATAGGAAAAGGAGGAAGTCAAGGCTGTATATTGTCACCCTGTTTATTTACTTTATATGCGGAGTACATCATGACAAATGCTGGACTGGAAGAAACACAAGCTGGAATCAAGATTGCCGGGAGAAATATCAATAACCTCAGATATGCAGATGACACCACCCTTATGGCAGAAAGTGAAGAGGAACTCAAAAGCCTCTTGATGAAAGTGAAAGTGGAGAGTGAAAAAGTTGGCTTAAAGCTCAACATTCAGAAAACGAAGATCATGGCATCCAGTCCCATCACTTCATGGGAAATAGATGGGGAAACAGTGGAAACAGTGTCAGACTTTATTTTTCTGGGCTCCAAAATCACTACAGATGGTGACTGCAGCCATGAAATTAAAAGACGCTTACTCCTTGGAAGGAAAGTTAGCACCAACCTAGATAGCATATTCAAAAGCAGAGACATTACTTTGCCAACAAATGTTCGTCTAGTCAAGGCTATGGTTCTTCCTGTGGTCATGTATGGATGTGAGAGTTGGACTGTGAAGAGGGCTGAGCGCTGAAGAATTGATGCTTTTGAACTGTGGTGTTGGAGAAGACTCTTGAGAGTCCCTTGGACTGCAAGGAGATCCAACCAGTCTATTCTGAAGGAGATCAGCCCTGGGATTTCTTTGGAAGGAATGATGCTAAAGCTGAAACTCCAGTACTTTGGCCACCTCATGCGAAGAGTTGACTCATTGGAAAAGACTCTGATGCTAGGAGGGATTGGGGGCAGGAGGAGAAGGGGACGACAGAGGATGAGATGGCTGGATGGCATCACTGACCTGATGGACGTGAGTCTGAGTGAACTCTGGGAGTTGGTGATGGACAGGGGGGCCTGGCGTGCTGCGATCATGGGGTGGCAAAGAGTCGGATACGACTGAGTGACTGATCTGATCTGATCTTTGGTTATTTTGTAGCATATCAATGAGCTCCCTTGGGCTGTGTTAGGATGTGTCTGGTGTGGGGCTAGAGATCAACTTGTGCTGCTCATGTCTAACTTCCTAACAATACAAAACACTCTAGATAATATAAGTATGACTAACATTAGACAAAAAAATGAAAATGTGAAGAAGAAATTTATATTTTTTTACAAGTATAATGAATTGCATATTGATAATGAAGAAACAACAATATGATTGGTTTATGGTGACACCGAATAATAGAATTGCTTCCTGATAACTTAGTTATAAACTAATGAATGAGTTATTATAAAATTTTTATGGCATACAGTATTACAGTCAAATCCATAGTAAAATACTGGAAACACTGTTACATTATTTTAAAGCCATTCACCTGTAATGTTAGGCTGATAAGCAGTTTCTCCAATTATGAGAAAGAGGCATGCTGGTGCTAAGTTACTTCAGTCGTGTCCAACTCTGTGCGGGTCCCCATAGACAGCAGCCCACCAGGCTCCCCTGTCCCTGGGATTCTCCAGGCAAGAACACTGGAGTGGGTTGCCATTTCCTTCTCCAATGCATGAAAGTGAAAAGTGAAAGTGAAGTCGCTCAGTCGTGTCCGACCGTCAGCGACCCTATGGACTGCAGCCCACCAGGCTACTATGTCCATGGGATTTTCCAGGCAAGAGTACTGGAGTTGGGTGCCATCGCCTTCTCTGGAGAAAGAGGAATACAGTATTGTAAAATAACTATTTGAAAGCAAAGTTATAAAACAGTAAAAAAAACTTAGCACGTTATTAATTTTATATTAAATATCATCACCGCATGCCTATATAAGCATAGGCTATCCACTTCAATACAAGTCCTGCAAACAGTGTTCTACACAATGAATTTTTCTCTTCGATTTAGTCACTCAGCTGTGTCTGACTCTTTGTGACCCTATGGACTGCAGCAGGCCAGGTTTCCCTGTCCATCACCAACTCCTGAGCTTGCTCAAACCCACATCCATGGAGTCCATGATGCTATCCAACCATGTCATCCTCTGTTATCCCCTTCTCCTTCCGCCTTCAATCATTTCCAGCATCAGGATCTTTTCCAGTGAGTCAGTTCTTCGCAGCAGGTGGCCAAGGTATTGAAGCTTCAGCATCAGTCCATCCAGTGAATATTCAGGGTTGATTTCCTTTAGGCAGTGACAATCATGATGATGAAAGAAAAACTCTCATACACTTCTGACCTTGCCACTATTGAATTCTCACATGAAGGTACATGTATACACAGCATTTACATTTTTTAACTATATGATATAATGATTATTTACTCTTCCTTATGTGGAAATGGATAATGGTAAAGGTCTTCATCCTTATTGTCTTCACCTTAATTAGGTTGGGGAGGAGGAGCAGCAGGAGTGTTGGTTTTGCTGTCTCTGGGAGCAGAGTACAAATAGCTGGAGAAGGTGAAACTTCAGGCACGAGAAACAGACACTCGTGGTGTAACTTTATGAAAATACATCATAATTTGTGTGATTTTTTGTTTTTTCATTTCTCTAAAATTGTTTCTATATGGTTCCACCACTTGCTTTAGTTTTTTTTTTTTTTTTTTGCCATATTGTAGGAGGATCAGTATCATAAAAGAAGTCAAATGCAGTCTTGAATAATTAGAACCCTTCTACTAGATTGTCAGTTTGCTTTTCTTTCACTCCTATATCTTCTTCCTTGTTGTCTGACACTGCTTTCGAAGTACTCATCTTCATCAAGACATCTCTGTTAATTCCTCTGGTTCATTATTTCTTCAATTTCTCTAGGATGCATATGTAGAAATCCTTCACCCCCATCGTTTTTTTCCCCAAATCCGCAATCTATTTCTTCATTTCCTTAACTGGCTCTGTTGTAAATCCTGTAAAGTCATTCATAATTTTTGGACAGTTTTCTGTAGCAGGAATTTATTGTTTTGGACTTGATGGCTTTCACAGCTTTTTATACCAGTTATGACATTTTCAGTTATATAATATTTCAGACTTTTATAATGTTCTCTCTATTGGAATAGTCCTCTCCATAGAATATGGTGTATGATGAGTCTTAAAGGTCTTTATGACCCACTAACCCAGAGGTTGAATCAGAGAGGTTGTGTTTGGGGGCAAGCAGATCACTTTGATGCCTTTGCTGTTAAGCACATGGGATTCTTGGTGGCCAGGGGCATTGTTCAATATCAAAAAGGCTTTAAGAGGCAGTTCCTTACAGACAGGGTACTTCTTGACTTCAGGGAGAAAGCATAAATGGAACCAGCTCAGAAGAGGATTCACATTGTCCAGGCCTTCTTGTTGCGGTACAGCCAAAAACTGCAGCCTGTGCTGACCTTTTCCTTTCAAGGTACTAGTCTTGATATGATTGCATTTGAGTACTCTTTATGCCTTAAATCCTGGTGAGCAATTCATTTCCTTACTAATAAATGTCCTTGTGGCATTTTTTTTTCCCCAAAATAGGGCGCTTCTCTATGCATTCAAAACCTATTCAGGCAGATATCTTTTCTCCTTAATGCTTTTCCAAAAAGCATCTGGGAACTTACCTGCTGTCTGTTGGTCTGTGGAAACTGCTTCTCCTGTGACATTGTTTTAACCCAGGCCTCTTTTTAAAATTATCAAATGATCTTTATTTTTATTTATTTATTTTTTAACTTTACAATATTGTATTGGTTTTGCCATATATCAACATGAATCTGCCACAGGTATACACTGGTTCCCCATCCTGAACCCTCCACCCTCCTTCCTCCCCATACCATCCCTCTGGGTTGTCCCAGTGCACCAGCCCCAAGCATCCAGTATCGTGCATCGAACCTGGACTGGTGACTCGTTTCATATATGATATTATACATGTTTCAATGCCATTCTCCCAAATCATCCCACCCTCTCCCTCTCCCACAGAATCCAAAAGACTGTTCTATACATCTGTGTCTCTTTTGCTGTCTCACATACAGGGTTATCGTTACCATCTTTCTAAATTCCATACATATGCATTAGTATACTGTATTGGTGTTTTTCCTTCTGGCTTACTTCACTCTGTATAATAGGCTCCCGTTTCATCCACCTCATTAGAACTGATTCAAATGTATTCTTTTTAATGGCTGAGTAATACTCCATTGTGTATATGTACCACAGCTTTCTTATCTATTCCTCTCTTGATGGACATCTAGGTTGCTTCCATGTCCTGGCTTATAAACAGTGCTGCGATGAACATTGGGGTACACGTGTCTCTTTCAATTCTGGTTTCCTCAGTGTGTATGCCCAGCAGTGGGATTGCTGGATCATAAGGCAGTTCAATTTCCAGTTTTTTAAGGAATCTCCACACTGTTCTCCATAGTGGCTGTACTAGTTTGCATTCCCACCAACAGTGTAAGAGGGTTCCCTTTTCTCCACACCCTCTCCAGCATTTATTGCTTGTAGACTTTTGGATTGCAGCCATTCTGACTGGTGTGAAATGGTACCTCATAGTGGTTTTGATTTGCATTTCTCTGATAATGAGTGATGTTGAGCATCTTTTCATGTGTTTGTTAGCCATCTGTATGTCTTCTTTGGAGAAATGTCTATTTAGTTCTTTGGCCCATTTTTTGATTGGGTCATTTATTTTTCTGGAGTTGAGCTGTAGGAGTTGCTTGTATATTTTTGAGATTAGTTGTTTGTCAGTTGCTTCATTTGCTATTATTGTCTCCCATTCTGAAGGCTGTCTTTTCACCTTGCTAATAGTTTCCTTTGTTGTGCAGAAGCTTTTAAGTTTAATTAGGTCCCATTTGTTTATTTTTGCTTTTATTTCTAATATTCTGGGAGGTGGGTCATAGAGGATCCTGCTGTGATGTATGTCGGAGAGTGTTTTGCCTATGTTCTCCTCTAGGAGTTTTATAGTTTCTGGTCTTATATTTAGACCTTTAATCCATTTTGAGTTTATTGTTGTGTATGGTGTTAGAAAGTGTTCTAGTTTCATTCTTTTACAAGTGATTGACCAGATTTCCCAGCACTACTTGTTAAAGAGATTGTCTTTAATCCATTGTATATTCTTGCCTCCTTTGTCAAAGATAAGGTGTCCATATCTTTATTTTTAGGTGCGTGGATTTATCTCTGGGCTTTCTATTTTGTTCCATTGATCTTTAGATCCTTCACCTTCTTTTTCCTTTAAGTTTTTTTATATAATGACTTGGTTTTTAATCAAATCATTTTAGAGTCTATAGGAATGCCTTTCTTATAGCAATCCTGCACCTTCATAAAAACTGTGTTTTCAATAGGAGATAAAAAGATATTCCCCATAATGTTCAAGGTTTTTGTGCCTGCTGGCATAGCTGCAGCTACAGCGTCACGAATTTCCTTTTATTTTTTAATGTTTGTCCTTATGCTGTATTTATTTATGTTTAAATGATAGGCAGTGGCAGCTGTAGACCTCAATCTATGGTACATACTCAAGCAATTCAACTTTTACTTGTAATATCATGACTTTTTTCTGTTTCTTGGTAGCACATCTAGCACCACCAGTGCACTTCATATGGGTTCCTTGGTGTTATTTGGAGTTTACTGAATGGCACTAGACACAATGAAAATACATGTACACTGAGAGATACTTTATTGTGATATGCAATTTACTGGAGAGTTTTACTGCTTACATGGAGATGATAACTATTACATGATGTGTTAAGCTAATGCTCTCAATACTTGACCTCACCACAATAGCAATAGGAAGTGGTTTTGAAAGTATTACCATGATGCAGTATGTACAGCAGTTAATTTTATGTAGTTATGAGTTAATACATTTGTTTACATTTCTATCCACTGCAAATGGCACCATGTAAGGTCTGTAAATGTTTGTGTCCATAGAATTTGATAAATGTTAACTTTTAATAGTAGATATGTGTGTGCTTTATGATAGTAAATGATAAAATGAATTAGTATTTGTATTTTGTGCATTCATGACATACCTTTTTCTTAATATTTGTAATATTTATAGGCTATGAGATTCATCTTCAAGTTTATTTTAATAGTTGCAAATCTCCAAAATTTTTTCCAATACATTTATTTTTTTAAAAATCACATGTAAGTGGACCTATGCAGTTCAAAACTGTGTTGGCCAAGGGTCAACTGTGTATTATTTTTGCAGGGTTTTGAATTATTCTGTAGGTCTAGAGCTCAGTTCTTTTGGATAGATTGCATTACTGTTCTTCCAAGTTCACTGATCCTTTGGTTCCCCCTGCAATGCCAAATCTACTCTTAGTTTCACCCAATAAAATTTTAATTTTAGATAATCTAGTTTTTATATCTAGAAATTTTGGGGACTGTTTTAAAAAATATTCCATTTCTATTTATTAGGCTTCCATTTTATAAATACGTATGTATATTTAGAATAGCTCTTTTAGCTTTTTTTTGACGAATCCATCATCCTGTAATTTCTGGGTCTTTTTTAAGTCAATTTTATCCTGGTTTTGTGTCACAGTTTCTGGCTGTTTGTGTAGTAATTTTGATTGGCTGTTGAACATTGTAATTTTATTAGTGTTTGTTTTTTGCCCTGAAATTGATTATTTGGATAAATTTACCTCTGTTGGTTTTTAAGCTTTGTTAGTGCATGAATATTCATAGTCGTCAAAGAGTATCTTCACTCCAGAGCAGTCTCAGCACTGATCTCCACTGATGACTGTAGTGTCTCTACTTGTGGTAGGCTGAAGCATGAATGTCTGTCTGCCCTGTGTGAGTTCTTGGAATTGCTATGCATACACATTATTGGTCTTTCTTTGTCCTGTCTTTTAGAGTTTTGCTCCATGTATGCATAGCCTTGTACACAGCCTAGTACAAAGACTCAGGGATCTCTAAACAAATTTCCAGAGTTCTCTGTGAACATATTTCCCTCCTCTCCAGAACTCTGACTTACACTTCTAGCTGACATAGACTCCCCAGAAACCTGAACTCCATCTTCCCATTTAGCATGTCAAAATGCCAGGGCCATTTGGATTTCCCTTTTTGCATTAATGGTCTGAATTGTCTCTAGGAAAGAAATGAAGACTTGTTTGTCTCATTTGATTTATATTCCATCTTTCAAGAATTGCAAACCTGCACTGTATGTTGTCTGATGTCTTGAAATAGTTTCATGTATTTTGTGTAGTTTCTAGTTGTTTATAGTGGGAAGTTCTGTCCTTGTTTATTCTTCATGGATCATAGCAGAAATTTTTTGTATAAAATTGATACAGGAATAAATCTTAAAGCTTAAGACCTATATTAATGGTAAAGCCATTGTGATATTAGTTCTAACAGTCAAGTTAAGGCTTGAGATAGTGGTAAAGCATGGAGTTTACAGTCTCATACACCTGTATTTGGATGCTGGATAAGTTACTTAATCTTCTGACTTTCAATTTCTTCCTTATAATATGTTATTATAAAACCTACTTCAGCTTTTTATGAGGGTTTAGTGAGGTTTTAGGCCTGCATATTAGCTTGTCATTAGTTTAGATTTGATGTATGAAATCAAAAAAGATAAAAATGTAATCTAAAAATGTTTATACTTATATTGGTTTTATTCACAATTTGAACAATTTAATGCATTTAAATTATAAAACTCCTCATTCTCAAGTATAAATGAGAAGAAAATAAATTGATGTTTGCTATAAGTTTAATTTTGCTTATTATGGCCTCTGCAAGATTCCACAGTAAATCAAGCACAAATTCACAAGCACATGGTTTGTCAGCTACCAAGCAGAAGTCTTTCGTTTCTATTAGTTACATGTGTACCTAAGCTCAATTTTCACATTACACATATCTAAGTAGAAAACTGTTTTTAATCAACATGTTATAATTTGCCTTCTCAGAAGAATGTCTTGTTCTTATAATTGTAGTATTTACTTGTTTATCTGCTATAGGCTCTGTCCTTTCAGCTATACTTGGATGAAAATGACAAAGGTGATCGGTAAAAGTATACTGTGTGACCAAAGGTTTGTTGGGCTTTCTGTAATGGTTTTATGGACAGATCTGAATGAACATTTTGGCCAACTCTGTAAAATAGGAAAAACAAAGTACAATCTAAAAATATTCCCCTTATGCTCTGTAATGACCAGAGGGGTGGAATGGGGGGTGGGAAGGAGGTTCAAGAGGGAGGGGTATATGTACATGTATGGCTGATTCACACCGTTGTACACTAGAAATTAGCACAATATTGTGAGGCAATTATATGCCATTAGAAAAGAAGGCAATAAAATATTCCCCTGCAGTTTGATTGTAACTGTTGCTGCCATCCCTTTACTCTCCCTTTGCTCCATTTTGAGAAGAGTTAGAGTACATGCTGCTGCTGCTACTGCTGCTAAGTCGCTTTAGTCATGTCCAACTCTGTGTGACCCCATAGACGGTAGCCCACCAGGCTCTGCCGTCCCTGGGATTCTCCAGGCAAGAACACTGGAGTGGGTTGCCATTTCCTTCTCCATTGCGTGAAAGTGAAAAATGAAAGTGAAGTCGCACAGTTGTGTCCAACTCGTAGCGACCCCATGGACTGCAGCCTACTAGGGCCCTCCATCCATGGGATTTTCTAGGCAAGAGTACTGGAGTACATGACAGTTTGTGAAAGACCTTTGTAAATTGTTTGCGACAAAATAAAATCAGAGAACCTTTGGTAACTAAGGATAAATTCATTCTTTAAGCGCATCTTTGACTGTTCACCATGTGCCAGATGTGCTACAGGTCTGAAGATGCAGTGGTGAAAAACAAAGCTTTACCATCATGAAGATTAATCATTAAAGCTAACACTTACATAATGTTTATTGTATTCTAAGTACTTTTAAAATAATTAACTTAAACTTCAGAACAATCTTATGAGATAGGGAGCCTTATTATTATTGCCAGAGACGTTGAGGCACAAATATTAATTTGCCCCAACTCCCACAGTTAGTAATAAGCAGAGCCATAATTAAAACCTAGCACATCAGACTATCAGACTGCAAAGCTCATATTCATATATGTGCTAGTGGGGAAAGAGGAAGAGAGGTCATATTAAATATATGCTGATGTGCTCGTTCGTGGCCGACTCTTTGCAACCCCATGGACTGTAGCCCACCAGGTTCCTATGTCCATGGATTTTTCCAGGCAAGAATACTGGAGTGGGTTGCCATTTCCTTCTCCCATATTAAAAATAAAGCAGTAAAATAAGTCTGTTCTTCAAAACCGCAGGTTTTGCTTGTGCATATGGGGGCTGACTGTACTATGCCATTTTATATAAAAGACTTGAGCATTGGCAGATTTTGGTATCTGCAGGGGTTCCTGGAACCAATGCCCCACAAACACTGAGGGAATAATTAGATAATTATTCATGTCATGGAGTAAAATACAATGCGGGAGAAAAATAAGGGAAAACGTATATGGGGAAAGGGTTTTAAAGAAACTTATCAAATGCCACTGTGGCATTTGAGTAAACCTGTTGGGAAAAAACATGCCTGTATGTTTAAGGTATATAATGTATGTGTTTATATATGTGCATAAGTTATGTATATATATGTATATATTCTATTTTATTCAAAATCAGAGACATTACTTTGCCAACAAAGGTCCGTCTATTCAGGGCTATGGTTTTTCCTGTGGTCATATATGGATGTGAGAGTTGGACTGTGAAGAAGGCTGAGCACTGAAAAATTGATGCTTTTGAACTGTGGTGTTGGAGAAGACTCTTGAGAGTCCCTTGGACTGCAAGGAGATCCAACCAGTCCATTCTGAAGGAGATGAGCCCTGGGATTTCTTTGGAAGGAATGATGCTAAAGCTGAAACTCCAGTACTTTGGCCACCTCATGCGAAGAGTTGACTCATTGGAAAAGACTCTGATGCTGGGAGGGATTGGGGCAGGAGGAGAAGGGGACGACAGAGGATGAGATGGCTGGATGGCATCACTGACTCTATGGACGTGAGTCTGAGTGAACTCCGGGAGTTGATGATGGACAGGGAGGCCTAGCATGCTGCGATTCATGGAGTCGCAAAGAGTCGGACACGACTGAGCAACTGATCTGATCTGAAATAATAAAAAAGGCTAAAAATTTCATGTCATTACGTGAATTAGTTTAGGACATCTGTTTAATTTGCAGATACTATGTTTAAATATAACTTCTGTCAATCAATATTAATTCAATCAAAAATACCAAAAATATTCAAATAGTTGTTACTAATGGAAGATTTCAGTGACTTAAAAATGGGAGCAAAAAAGCCTGTTTTCTTAAATTTGTGGATGATTACTAATACATTCTTTGGTGATCAATTCTAGTCATAAAGTTGAGTGTGACTGATCATTAGGAAGTGTGCACTAATGATGATTAATTGTACTGACTAAACACACTGTTAAAGCCTGCAATGATTCAACATGTCATTGTTGAAAAAACTTAAATGCAATAATATGCTGATTCAACTTGTTTTATTTAAGCATAACATTTTTCTGGGTTTCAATTAATACTTTGGTCACCTGATGTGAACAGCCGACTCATTGGAAAAGACCCTGATGCTGGGAAAGATTGAGGACAGGAGGAGAAGGGGACGACAGAGGATGAGATGGCTGATGGCCTCACTGATGCAAAAGTATAGTTGCATAGACACCTAAATAAGTTACAAATGATGACTGCTATTTAATATGGATTTCTAAATGAATATATCTCAAACGCATCATGATTTGGTGAGTATGAATAATATACTTTGTAAGAAAAGAGTTTAATCATCACAGAATAAGAAGTTGTATGTTCAGCTGTTTGTTTTTTCCTGTACCTAATATTTTGCATAATAGTGGCATTTGTTTTACTCTAAGTCAGTTAACTTGCAGAAGTGTAAGCAAGATGTTAAAGGACATAAAGAAAAAATAAAATGATTTTAAATGAAAACCATCAGTGCTGGAGAAGGAAGGTCTATGAACAAACATAATTATAGTGAAGTTTCTCAGCTTCAGCCTTGGTCTCATTTTGGGATGGATGACTTTTCCTTGTGGAAGACTGTCACAGACATTGTAAGATATTTAACATCATTCCTGTCCTCTACCCAGTAGATGTCAGTAGAATTTCCTTACCTATCAACCTGGTCATGACAACCAAATATCTTTTTAGACTTGGCCAAATGTCACCTGGGAGACAAAGTACCCATGGTTAAGAATGATATCAGTATTAAAAATGCCTTCTTGTATTAATAGTTATATTAATAATAGTAAGTAGATTCTTGCCTGTTCATGCTCAGTTGTGTCTGACTTTTCATGACCCCATGGATTGTAGTCCACCAAGCTCCTCTGTCCATGCGATTTCCCAGGCAAGAATACTGGAGTGGGTTGCCATTTCTTTTTCAAGGGATCTTCCCAACCCAAAGACTGAATCTGAGTCTCTTGTATTTCCTGATTGGCGGGTGAATTCTTTACCACTGAGCCTCTTGGAAAGCCCAATAAATAGATTAGCAAATTTATTTATTAAGAACAAATTATATTCGAAGTGTTTTGATAGGTGCTAAAATATAAAGCCTCTTGATGAAAGTGGAGATCAGCCCTGGGATTTCTTTGGAAGGAATGATGCTAAAGCTGAAACTCCAGTACTTTGGCCACCTCATGTGAAGAGTTGACTCATTGGAAAAGACTCTGATGCTGAGAGGGATTGGGGGCAGGAGGAGAAGGGAACGACAGAGGATAAGATGGCTGGATGGCATCACTGACTCGATGGACGTGAGTCTGGGTGAACTCCGGGAGTTGGTGATGGACAGGGAGGCCTGGTGTGCTGTGATTCATGGGGTTGCAAAGAGTCAGACACGACTAAGCGACTGATCTGATCTGCGAACAGTTGACTCATTGGAAAAGACTCTGATCCTGGGAGGGATTGGGGCAGGTGGAAAAGGGGATGACAGAGGATGAGATGGCTGGATGGCATCACTGACTCGATGGACGTGAGTCTGAGTGAACTCTGGGAGTTGGTGATGGACAGGGAAGCCTGGCATGATGTGATTCATGGGGTCGCAAAGAGTCGGACACGACTGAGAGACTGAACTGAACTGAACTGAACTGAAAATATATATCGCCTCATTCATTTCATCTGTTATATGAGGAAGCACTCTTGTGATGGTCGTTTGAGAGATATGGGAACTGACCTCCAAAAGACTGACTTGCATGTCCAAAGCCCTAGAGCCAGTAAATAGCAGAGAAAGCATTTGAAGTCAGCAAGCCATAGCTCTCTGATTTCAGGAATTATACTCTCAGCCAGTTTTCTTCACTCTCCTCATTTATTTAAAGTTTGAATTTAAAATGATTTTCGTGGATTCAAGAATCAAATGTAAAAAGAGAAAGTTATAGCCAATAAAAATTGTTTAGACTTTTTATAGAACCCAGGGTGACATTTAGAATATGCAAAATATACATTATACCATTCACTGCTGCTGCTGCTGCTAAATCACTTCAGTCATGACATACTCTTTGTGACCCTATGGATTGTAGCCCACCAGGCTCTTCTCTCCAAGGGATTCTCCAGACAAGAATCCTGGAGTGGGTTGCCATGCTCTCCTCCAAGTTATCTTCCTGACCCAGGGATCGAACCCATGTCTCTTTACATCTACCTGCGTTGGCAAGCAGGTTCTTTACCACCAGTGCCACCAGGGAAGCCCAATACCACATCACATCATTCATCAGTTGGTACTTGGGAAAGTGTTTCACTGCTTATTGGGTTTGACTACAAATCCAAGGAGGAGGAACACACGGGCAGGAGGACCTCTCAAGAAGTTGTCAAACCCTAAATACTGGGACAAAGGCAGAAAATAAAGAAAAACTAAACCGAGTGGGAAAAAAAGGTCTCATGCCTCTCTGTAGAGAGTATGTTAAACTTGCCAGACTAACAGAATAAAATAGAAATGTCTGCATTCTCTGTTAATCATATATGCTTACTGCCTAAGTTTTCATGAGTTAAGGATAATCTGAAATCCAGGTATTCACCAGGACCACATTCTTATCAAAGCCTGGACTAGAGAAAAATTCACTTCCAAACTCTCACAGATTATTGAAGGCATTACAGTTATAAAACTAAAGTCCTCACTTTCTTGATGGTCTTTGACCTGGAACTGCTTTCAGATCCTATAGGTTGCTTTTATTTTCTAAACACAAGGCCCTCTCATAAGTATTCTTTTAAGATGGTAGCTTATTCCATCAAAACCAGGAAGAGAAAGACATCTTCTTGACAGGCTTGTTTACAAACACATGCTTACACATTTTTATAGAGAAGTACATGCTTGCATAATAAATATGTTCATAAATGTGTATGTTTATTTTCATATAGGGAATATAAAGGGATAAACAAATTATATATTATATACTGGTATATAGTATATATATTTAGAACTGGACATGGAACAATTGACTGGTTCAAAATTGGGAAAGGAGAACAACAAAGCTGTATATTGTCACCCTGCTTATTTAACTTATATGTGGAGTACATCATTTGAAATGCTGGGCTCAAAGAATCACAACCTTCAAGACTGCAGGGAGAAGCATCAACAAACATGCAGATAATACCACTTTAAGGGCAGAATATGAAGAGGAACTAAAGAGCCTCTTGAGGGTGAAAGAGGGGAGTGAAAAACCTGGCTTGAAGCTCAATGTTAGAAATAAAAACTCAGACCATGGCATCCAGACCCATCAGATCAGATCAGATCAGTCGCTCAGTCGTGTCCGACTCTTTGCGACCCCATGAATCGCAGCACGCCAGGCCTCCCTGTCCATCATAAACTCCCGGAGTTCACTGAGACTCACGTCCATCGAGTCAGTGATGCCATCCAGCCATCTCATCCTCTGTTGTCCCCTTCTCCTCCTGCCCCCAATCCCTCCCAGTATCAGAGTCTTTTCCAATGAGTCAACTCTTCACATGAGGTGGCCAAAGTACTGGAGTTTCAGCTTTAGCATCATTCCTTCCAAAGAAATCCCAGGGCTGATCTCCTTGCAGTCCAAGACCCATGGCAAATAGAACAGATTTTCTTTTCTTGGGCTCCAAAATCACTGCAGATGGTGACCGCAGCCATGAAATTAAAAGATGCTTGCTCCTTGGAAGAAAAGCTGTGACAAACCTAGACAGAATATTAAAAAGCAGACATCACTTTGCCAACAAAGGTCCATGTACAGTCAAAGCTATGGTTTTTTCAGTAGCCATGTGAGGGTGTGAGAATTCGACCATAAAGAAAGCTGAGTGCTGAAGATTTGATGCTTTTGAGCTGTGGTGCTGGAGAAGACTCTTGAGTGTCCCTTGGACAGCAAGGAGATCAAACCAGTCAATCCTAAAGGAAATAAACCTGGAATATTCATTGGAAGGACTGATGCTGAAGCTCCAATTCTTTGGCCACCTGAGACACAGAACTGACTCATTGGAAAAGACCCTGATATTGGGAAAGATTGAAGGCAAAAGTAGAAGATGGCAGCAGAGGATGAGATGGTTAGATATCATTACTGACTCAGTGAACATGAATTTGAGCAAACTCTGTGAGATAGTGGAGGACAGAGGGACCTGTCGTGTTATAGTGCGTGTGGTCTCAAAGAATGGTACACAGCTTAGCAACTGAACAATAGCAGTGACCAAAAAAAATCAGTATCAATGTGGATACAGATTTATATCTACATATGCATATATGTATATAATATATTTATGTATATTATATATATATACATATATACACACATATGTAAATATAATCATAAGAAAGACATTTCAGCACCTTTCCCATGTTTTATCAGTAACAAGCAAATCACGGATCTAGTCCACATTCCAGATTAGGAGATTTTACAGAGTATAAACATAGGAGTCATCGTTAGATTGTTGAAATTATTACAGTTTTAAAACTAAAGTCCTCACTTTCTTGTGTTAAAACACAATTAGTCTGAAAAGCATTAGTTCAGAACCACCTATGACAGTTTCACAACTTTTATCTTGTTTTTAAGAATTCAAATGAAAAAGCAAATGGGCAAACCATCAAAAATATAACCATGAAATTAGAAGAAAATACTCATTTTAAAGAAAAGAAAATGTATGTCTTTATAGAATAGAATTTCCTGAGTATAACATTAGCATCTATTCATAACAAACTTCCTCACTCGAAAAAACACTTACTTGGCAACTCTGACAAGTTACAGTGTGACATTTTCAGGTCTCTGCATGAGAGAGAAGAATCCTCAGAAAGACCTTTTATAAAAACTTCTCTCTAATCCTCCTTCAATTTACAAAACAGTCACAAATAGGTCATCAAATCAAAGCATCAATGACAAGATACATCATTGCTTTATGTTTCCTCTCAAAGGAAAAGCCTGGTAATTAAGTTGTTGCCCTATACTATTACTCATTTTGTTACAATTTTACTAGTTAACACAACTCCTTTAAAATCAGCTTACCTTTATTATTTTTCACTCTTATTAAAAAAGAAAGCATACCTAAGATGTTGGTTAATATGGTCCCAACATTTATTTATTTTCAGTCTCTCTTTTTTTTTTAACTTTACTCAAAATTCTGTTGTGTTTCTTCATTTGTTTTGTATCTTGGATTACATGAATACTTGAAATCACACAGTATTTGTCTTTGTCTGGCTTAGTTCACTTAGCATAACATTTTCTGTATCCATTCATATTGTCACAGGTGGCATGGTTTCATTTTTTTTTATTTTCTGGCTGAGCAATATTCCTCTGTGTGTGTGTGTGGGGGTGGGTGGGTGTGTGTATTATGTGTATAATATCACGTCATTTTTATCCATTCATCTAGAGGTGGGCTCTTAGGTTGCTTCCATATCTGAACTTGTGTAAAAAGGGTTGCAGTGCACTTGGGGGTACATATATCTTTCTTAATTAGTGATTTTATTTTCTTCAGATAAATACCCAGGATTGAAATTGCTGGATCATGTGATAGTTCTAGTTTTAATTTTTGAGGAGCATTCATACTGTTTTCTGTAGTGGCAGCACCAATTTACATTTCCACCAAAAATGCGAAGAGTTCCCTTTTCTCCACATCCTTGCCACCACTTGTTATTTATCTCTTCAGTAATAGCCATTCTGACAGATATGAAGTGGTGTCTCATTGTAGTTTTGCTTTATATTTCTCTAATTAATGATCAACATTTTTTCATGTACCTGTTGTTCCTTTCTCTGTTTTCCTTGGGAAAATGTCTATTCAGATCCTCTGCCCATTTTTTTAAATCAAGTTTTTTGTTTGTGTTTTTGATGTGGAGTTATAAGAGTTCTTTGTATATGTTGTATATTAACTCCTTATCAGACATATTGTTTGCAAATACCTCTTCCTGTTCAGTAGGTAGGCTTTTCATTTTGCTGTGTGAAAAATTTTATGTAGACCCATTTATTTATTTTTGTTTATGTTTCCCTTGTCTGAGGAAATGTTTCCAAAAAATCAGCTCAAATTTAATGATAATTGCTTTGAAGAAGACTATAGTGCTCAATAGTGTATCAAGAGAAACAGAAATTCAGCATATATTGAAAGAATATTTCACTCTTCTCTAAGCCAATGATACGTACATAAGTTCAGTTAATTGACTTTCGTCTTGGGTAAATAAGCATCTCTGTTTTAGAGTGTATGTTAAGTGAGGTTGTCTTGCTCTCCATAGGGGTGCCATAACAGATTACTGCAAACTTGGTTGACTAAAACATTAGACATTTATTTTCTCATAGTTCTAGAGGCTGGATACATAAAAATGTGGTCAGGGTTGGTACCTTCTGAAGGATCTAAGGAGTAGTGCAGTCCTTGTCTCCCCATCAGTTTCGGGTGGCTGCAGGCAGTCCATGGCACACAGATGACATCCAATCTCTGCTTCTGTCTTCATGCGCCCTTCCTCTCTCTGTGTCCCAAATAGTCTACTCCTTTCTCTTAATACACATACCAGTCATTGGACTAAGGCCCACCCCAAATCCAAGAAGATACTAACTCAAGATCCTTAGCAGTTACGTATACACCTACCTTATTTACACAAAAGGTCACGTTCACAGGTACAGTGGGTTAGACTTGGACAATTCTTTTGGGAGGATGCTATCCAGCCCATTATAAAGGAGACATTGAATAGCTGCTGCATGCAAACAAAAGCAAATTCTAAATTTAAAGGGCTATAAAATATAAATTTTGGTATTTAAAAATCAAGTTTGTTTATGTTATTAGCACTAACTACAGTAATTACACTAATTACAGTTAACATTTCGTCTCAGTTCTCATAATGTTACCAACAAAATTTTATGGATGCAAATTAGGAACCAGAAGACCAGAGGCTACATGCTAGTATTTTATATGCAACTAAGAAGAAAATAACATACAATTTTGCATATTAGAATTAAAAACATAAACACCAGGATTTTTAGAGATATGAATGGCAGATAACATTATTATTATTATTTTTAATTTGGCCACTCTTCCATTTCAGTGAAAGCATGTAAAAAAATTGATCTATTATATTGGTTACTGAGAAAGGGCATTTAAAATTATTCTCCTTCCTCCGTTGTTATTTATCATTTTTCCCCCTCAAGGATACCAAATTATTACTAAGTTATTTATAGCAGATGACGTTTGTGATGGTTCAAAGAGTAATTTTAATGTCCAGGTTCTTAGTTTTCAAAGATATTCTAAACACTGCAAAAATTAGTTAATATTTTTTCTTTTTCAAGGACAACTGATTCATATATATTCTTAATTTTTAAGTCTTATTTTCAGGAAAAATAGAGCACACAATGGAACTGGTAACAGCATTTTGTTTTAAATAGCTGAGGAAAATTCCAGTTAAGTAGAAAACAATAAATGTATTACTTCATATGAACATAGTCTTTCAGACACACTCTTATGCTTTTAGGAATATCTGTATTTAAAAGTTAGCATAGCATGTTCATATATATATAAGTGTGTGTGTATATATATGTGCACATGCAGAACTTTTGAAACTGAGGATATACATCTCCATTCATCAATGTGTGTCATTACCAGAAAGCCACTAGCACAGGAAGCACTGAATTAAAGTGATAGCCAACAATATTTTCATATAAAAATGTGATGGTAATGTTAAACCAGAGTATCTGTGGTTACCTACGAAAAGTGTATTTCTTTGTGAATAGCTTATAGTCATCTTGACAAATCAGCAAGTCAAGACAGGTGATGAATAGTGATAATTAGATATATTATATTGAATTCTCCACTAGATTAAATGAGTAAAGCAAAGATTAATGCTACTTAGAACCAATTCAGTTGGTTTAAGAAATAAGAAGTTATTACTCACTATAAAAATCATTTTTGTGTTATTTGAACTCTTGTTTTTTTCTGAAATGGTTTATAGTAAGAAAAATTCATGTAGCTATTTAGAAGATATATAAGTGCTAACTAGAGTCTACCATAAAGAAGGCTAAGTGCCAAAGAATTGATACTTTTGAACTGTGGTGTTGGAGAAGACTCTTGAGAGTCCTTTGGACTGCAAGCAGATCAAGCCAGTCAATCCTAAAGGAAATCAACCCTGAATATTCATTAGAAGGACTGATGCTGAAGCTCCAATATGTTGGCCACCTGATGTGAAGAGCTGACTCACTGCAAAAGACCCTGATGCTGGGAAAGATAGAAGGCAATAGGAGAAGGGGATGCGGCAGCAGATGATAAAGTGGTTGGATGGCATCACCAACTCAGTGGACATAAGTCTGAGCAAGCTCTGGGAGTTGATGATGGACAGGGAAGCCTGGCGTGCTCTAGTCCATGGGGTCACAAGAGTTGGATATGACTGAACAACTGAACAACAAGAGTCTATGGATTAAATAGTGAGACAGACTTCACATCCAAGCATTTACACCTTCATGTAATCCCCTCCACTCCAATGTGTACTGAGTCTAGTGTCCCACTACTGATGCATAAGCTAAGCTAAGTCACTTCGGTCGTGTCTGACTCTGTGTGACCCCATAGACGGCAGCCCACCAGGCTTCCCCGTCCCTGGGATTCTCCAGGCAAGAACACTGGAGTGGGTTGCCATTTCCTTCTCCAATGCATGAAAGTGAAAAAGTGAAAGTGAAGTCGCTCAGTCGTGTCCAACCCTCAGCGACACCATGGACTGCAGCCTTCCAGGCTCCTCCATCCATGGGATTTTCCAGGCAAGAGTACTGGAGTGGGGTGCCATTGCCTTCTCCATACTGATGCATAGAATAGGCCAAAAGGAATTCAATATCACATCTGAGATTAGATTACAAAAGGACTGTGACTTCTGTCTCATTCACTTTCTCTTGCCTTCTCACTTGCTTGCTCAAATGGACGCCACCTGGCATGTGTAAGCTACATTATAGAGAGAGTTAAATAGCAAAGAATTGATTGAGACTTCCGGCCAACCCTTGTGGCTAAGCTGGTAAAGAATCCACCCGCAATGCAGGAGACGTGGGTTTGATCTCTGGGTTGGGAAGATTCCCTGGAGAAGGGAAAGGCTACCCACTCCAGTATTCTGGCCTGGAGAACAGTCCATGGTGTCGCAAGGAGTAGGACACCACTGAGTGACGTTCACTAACTCACTCTGGCAAACAGCCAGTGAAGAACTGACCTCAGTCAACCAACTTGTGAGGAATTAACTCCTGCCAACAACTGGTGAGTGAGCTCTGGAGTGGATCCTTCCTCAGATGAACCTTAAGGTAACTGGAGCCCCCGCCAGTATCTTGATTGCCTTATTGTAAGAGACTCTGAATGGGATGACTCAGCTAAGGTGATACATAGGAACTGTGAGATAATAAATTTATGTTGTTTTAAGATAAACAGTTTTCAGATAATTTGTTATACAGCAGTAGATAGGTTAACACACTGTTTCTATATACTGGTGAGAATATAAGAAATAATATGTATAAGGAGTATAGGAAGACAGTAAATTCAATGTCACTTTGTTTCTATTTGAAGCTGGGCAAGATGAGAATATTTTGATATAGGAGTGTATGCCCATGGATTTTACACTTGATGTTAAATATATGTCTTTTCCTGAAACATTTGATAGTTGTTTCATAATTTTATAGTCATAGAATATGGTAACATTCAGTGTTAACTCTTTTTAAATCAGCTATTTTAGCACATAATAAAATCTCTATAGCCTATCTGGCATGTACTGGTTATTAATTTTAAATACACAAAGAATTATTTTTAAGATAAATTATTTTCTCATATCTTTTGTAATGTTTAGAAATAGCGATATGACATTCATTGTGTCACATTCAACAAGCATGTATCTGTTTTAGAAACATGAATCAGCACTAATGAATTTAAAACATGGGGAAAGTATTAATATAAGTCAGAGTGAATAACTTCTCTAAAATGTTTTTAGAAAATTTTCAGCAAGAAAAACTAGCTTCACTTTGTTCATTAGGGAGAAGGGAATCTTGGGGAAGTCTTTTAGTTTAGATAGCTGAGGCTGATAATAAGTATTTTCTTCCTTTATAATCACATAAACTTTTGAATATATGTACATACATTTATACATCTTTTGCTGTTGTTTGGTCTGGAAAAAACATACATATAAAAATTAAGGCACTTCTTTTTCCTAGTTCCAATATGATCTCTTGTGGGAAATTGATTTCACATACAGAGTTAGACATTCCCTTGCTTTTATTTACAACGTGTATTATAATTCTTGTTTTGTTCCTCATCCAGAAAGGAAAACAAAGGATTGGAGATATTTGATTCTTTATCTAAAAATATGTGGCCCAATCTCAACACAATGAGAGTTAATTATGTTTTTCTGGAACAAATATCTCATCACATTGTTACTTTGTGCTTAGTCTTATATTAGAACAAAAAGAATAACAGTTTTCTTTAGTAATATTTATTAGCTGCTTTTTAAGGAAAAGTGCTGCAAAATGTGAGAATATGTCCTATTTTTTTGTATTTATTGGAGTGGGGAATGTAAAGAGGTGTATATAGTATCCTCATTCTTGTTCTGATCTATAGTTTATACCTAGTTGCAGGAAAGAAACGTGGCCTAATTTTCACAGTACTAAACTCCACATTTTATTGACTCTGAAAAGTGGAAGAAATATCAATAACCTTGAATATGCAGGTGACATCACTCTTATGGCAGAAAGTGAAGAAACACTAAAGAGCCTCTTGATGAAAGTGAAATAGGAGAATGAAAAAGTTGGCTTAAACTCAACATTCAGAAAACTAAGATCATGGCACCTGGTCCCATCACTTCATGGGAAATAGATGGGGAAACAATGGAAACAATGAGAGACTATTTTGGGGGGGCTCTGTAATCACTGCAGATGGTGACTGCAGCCATGAAATTAAAAGGTGCTTGCTCCTTGGAAGAAAAGCTATGACCAAGCTAGACAGCATATTAAAAAGCAGAGACATTACTTTGCCAACAAAGGTCTGTCTGGTCAAAGCTGTAGTTTTTCCAGTAATCATGTATGTATGTGAGAGTTGGATTATAAAGAAAGCTGAGTGCTGGAGAATTGATGTATTTGAACTGTGGTGTTGGAGAAGACTCTTGAGAATCCCTCGGATTGCAAGGAGATCCAACCAGCCCATCCTAAAGGAATCAGTCCTGAGTATTCATTGGAAGGACTGATGCGAAGCTGAAACTCCAATACTTTGGCCACCTGCTGAGAAGAGTGACTCCTTTGAAAAGACCCTGATACTGGGAAAGATTGAAGGCAGGAGGAGAAGTGGCTGACAGAGGATAGATGGTTGGATGGCGTCACCAACGTGATGGACATGAGTTTGAGTAAGCTCTGGGATTTGGTGATGGACAGGGAAGCCAAATGTGCTGCAGTACATGGGGTTGCAAAGAGTCGAACAAAACTGAGTGACTGAAGTGAACTGAACTGAACTGAAGAGTGGAAAATTCTACTCTCTCCTAAGTAAAACCAAACAAGCATATGACAACAGATAATTAACAAGTTAATTTACCAAAAAGTTTCACATACTCTTACTTTTCCTTTAGTAACTTGATATTTCTTTCAATTAAATATATAAAAATCTATAGACATTTTTCAAAATGGGGTTCTGTGTGTTTTAATGTTATTGACTTCACTTTCTATTCCTGTGTAATTATGTTTTTCTTTTGAGCACTGGCTTCATACTAAGTAGAAGGAAAAAAAATAGAAGAAAACTTATATCTTATGCCTATCACCCATATATTTGGGGTCAGTTTATCAAATTTCTTCAAACATGATGTATCCTTTATAAAATAATACAGATTATAAGACCTATGAGGTGTTACCTTTATTACTTTATATAATTGATTTTATTCAAGTTGTTGCCCAGCATTTTAATATGTTCAACTACCAGTATGCTCCATAGGAAATTGAATTGTACATTGATATTTCAATTAGTATATTGTAGATTCTATCTTCAACAATCAAATCCACTTAAAAATGGTGAACGTACGGGGAGGGAGGTGGAAGGGGGGTTCAGGATGGGGAACATGCGTACGCCCATGGCAGATTCATGTTGAGGTGTGGCAGAACCAATACAATATTGTAAAGTAAAAATAAATAAATAAAAATGGTGACCATTAGAAACACTATTTGTACTTTTTAAATGGTATATAGTCTGTGAAGATAATTTCAAAAGGGCTGTACATATTTTTGAATTATGTTAACATCTTAATTACATATACATCCAAGTTGACTCTTTGTAAATGCCTACTTAGATCTATAAATTCCAGTTTGTTTCTTAAAAATAATTTACATTATTATATATATAAAATCCTACCACATTTAGTGTTTTAGACTCATACTGCTAATATTCATTCAAAAAGGATATAATCTTAAATTTGGCAATAATTTCTGGAATACCTTAAGACTATTTTCATTTTATTTTATTTGAACACCACCATGATTGAACTAGTTTTCAATGTTATTAGCTAAATTTTTGGTACCAGATGGAATTACTTTTGTTAATGAATAAAACAAATTATTATTGGAAAAGTCATGAAAATAAAAATTAGTTGATATATTGAAAATTGTCCCCCAATTGTGAAAACACAGTAAGAAATTAGTTTTATTTTGCAAACTGGATAGATTAATTGCATAGGAATATATATACTTAAGCTTACAGGAAAACTAAGTGGGTCAAAAATATTTAAATAACCAACATTTAAATAATTTTAATAATTGATAATAGCCAATAATATTAATAAAAAAAGGGCACCCTTGCTATGTAGATTTTTTTCCTGTATGTGAAGGAAGGACATAATTGGTAATTATTAATACTTCATATGGTTTTACTGTAATAACATTGTCTATTTACAAAATAATCCCCTTAATTGATGCTAATTGAAACAGTTAACATCTAGTTTTATATGTAATATTTAAATATAACAATACAGCAATATGATTTCTATTGGTGGAATATAATCTTCCTGGTAAGTTCTCATATATACCTATTTAATGCTTTCTCTTTAAATGATATAGCGCCCTTTATGGCTATTGCTATCAATAACTTTCATAATGTGGGGCGAGGAAAGAGCACATTTTCTTTCCCTTTATAAACAGTTTTCAGTAAAAGAAAGACTATGTAGAGTTTAGAATTTTCTGTTTTGAAGCACAGCTTAAGTGTTAATATGTATACAAATCACATTGGGGAACTTATTAACATGAAATTCTCTTTCAGCAATTCTTTGGTGGGGTCAGTGATTCTACATTTTTAAGTTCTCAATTACTGTGAATGTTGCTGGTTGATAATTTTTTAGAGAATAACAACATATTCTACCTTCTCTTTTATGATTTATTGGTATAGACGTGTATATTAGACTATGACTAGTAAGTTTACATACTCATAAGGAAACAATATATTCTCCTCAAGGAAATATTGAGGTATTATATATGTTTCTTATTTTATGTCATAGAATCCTTTCTTCTTTTTTAAAATTCCACTAGCTAGAAAAAAATTTTCCCTTTGAACTGTAAGCCCCATTTAGATGTTTTTCATTTTTGTTTCTCTTTAGATTTGAACATAGTTAATATCTGGATTTGATAATAGGATAATGGGTCAATAGTGATTGTCAATCACACTGGATATTATATTTTACATTTGGGAAACAGGGGTGTGTTTGGAATCTCTGATAAGATAATTAGGTTTCTCTATTTTCTAGTAAGTTGCCTATCTATCTTCATTGCAAGACTTCCATGGAAGCTATGAACTCTGTGTGCAGTAATTTAAACTAGAAATTGATGCTGATTTAAGAATCTAAAGTCCTGTGCTATGATTATAAAATTCAGATACTTATCCAAAGATCAAATTTGAAGAGTGAGGCTTGCCAGTGCTAATCCTGGCAATGCTTATTTTGTAATGCTGGCATGCCCAGTTTCTGGTAGGGCATGCTTGAAAAGTATTTAAAATATAACACAGCCACTTAGATTTAATTTTGATCACTATAAACCAAAATCTGATACATGGAATGAAACCACATGGAAATACTCAGTTAAAAGGGGTGTACACAGGTGGTCCAGAAATACGTATTTTTTAAATTATTATTATTTATTTATTTATTTTTAAATTTTATTTTATTTTTAAACTTTACATAATTGTATTAGTTTTGCCAAATATCAAAATGAATCCGCCACCGGTATACATGTGTTCCCCATCCTGAACCCTCCTCCCACCTCCCTCCCCATACCATCCCTCTGGGTCGTCCCAGTGCTCTAGCCCCAAGCATCCAGTATTGTGCATCGAACCTGGACTTAGATAATAAAATAAGAACATAAATGAAATCTGATAGAGAACACGGAAACCAATATATTCACATAATAGCTTTCAAATAATGTTGAATTTGGAAATATGAATTTGGAAAGTACTGTTCACAAAGTAATATTTTAGATTCTTGAGTAAGAACTTTTAAAACAGAATTTTGTGGAGCTGTCTTTTTCAAATATATTCTCATAATCTAGGCTTAATCAAACTGGAAAAACTCTTCCTTCAACAGACACTTATATATTGACCAAACTTTCTTAGTTCTTAAAATAATTAGGCTTTGTTTTCAGTGAGATTACATTGTTAAACTCCTTTCAGACTCCATAGTAAGGATAAATAACTTTACCTATTACCACTCATGTAACAATTTAATTTTTTTCTGATTGGCTCTCAGTATGGTGAAGGCAGAGGAGTACATACCAGGGCTTGACTTGTAAAAAATGTATTTAAAAAATCATTTAATTTGCAAACAAGCCAAAAATGATAAAGGGGGTAGAATTGAACGATGGATGTCATTTGCTGACCCTTGATGCAGACAGGGCATTGAGAGGACCAGTATTTGATTGATTGATGACTAGGGCATGTTGAAAATAGTGCTGGATTTCAAAAGTTAGATTGAAACATAGAGTTATGGGGGAGGTATTATGCATATTAGAAATACATATGGCTTGAAATACAGGGAAAATACACAGATTTGTGTTTGACAAAGAAGAACACTGAGTCATGATTGTGAATGTTATTTAGAAACCTTTTAGGTTTGTTTTGATATGCAGATGACAACACCCTTATGACAGAAAGTGAAGAACTAAAAAGCCTCTTGATGAAAATGAAAGAGGAGAGTGAAAAAGTTGGCTTAAAGCTCAACATTCAGAAGATGAAGATCATGGCATCTGGTCCCATCACTTCATGGGAAATAGGTGGGGAAACAGTGGAAACAGTGTCAGACTTTATTTTTTGGGGCTCCAAAATCACTGCAGATGGTGACTGCAGCCGTGAAATTAAAAGACACTTACTCCTTGGAAGAAAAGTTATGACCAACCTAGATAGCATATTCAAAAGCAGAGACATTACTTTGCCAACAAAGGTCCATCTAGTCAAGGCTATGGTTTTTCCAGTGGTCACGTATGGATGTGAGAGTTGGACTGTGAATAAACCTGAGCTCCGAAGAATTGATGCTTTTGAACTGTGGTGTTGGAGAAGACTCTTGAGAGTCCCTTGGACTGCAAGGAGATCCAACCAGTCCACTCTGAAGGAGATCAGCCCTGGGATTTCTTTGGAAGGAATGATGCTAAAGCTGAAACTCCAATACTTTGGCCACCTCATGCGAAGAGTTGACTCATTGGAAAAGACTCTGATGCTGGGAGGGATTGGGGGCAGGAGGAGAAGGGGACGACAGAGGATGAGATGGCTGGATGGCATCACTGACTTGATGGACATAAGTCTGAGTGAACTCTGGGAGTTGGTGATGGACAGGGAGGCCTGGCGTGCTGCAATTCATGGGGTTGCAAAGAGTTGGACACGACTGAGCAACTGGACTGAACTTAACTGAAGCACCTGATTGAGGGCTAAACACTGCAGGAAGAAATTAATCTGATGGTGATGTGCAGAATGAGATGATTTTACTGACGGCTGGAAACTGTTATAAGACTAGTACAATTATCCAAGCACGAGAAGTTGATCTAGAAAAATGGCAATAAAATAAAGAAAGATAATAAAGAGGTTACCAATACCAAAATAATTGGAGTCTGACCTAATGAGGTATCTTAAGTTAAATAGGGGGGAAAGAAATTCAAACATATTTCTAAGGATTTGATTTGTAACAAGAAAAATGATGGTACCGTTATTGATTCTGACAGTAAAATCTGGAGGGATGAGCAGTTTGAAGGGAAAGATTATTGTGATTTTAGCTAGACATACTTTAGTTATTGAGCCAAGGACTTCTCAATGAAAATGCCAACCTGCCAGTTAAATATAATAAACCCATATTTATCAAACAGAAAGAAAAACTTTTGAAAGAAACTGGAGTAATTAAAGCTACAGAAGTACTAATACATGATAGTATTTCTGAGATCGGGAGGTGTTGGAGGAGGCAGAGGTAGTCCATTGTGTCAAACGTATATCTTATAAAGCTATTTTTGGCCCCAGGCTTACAATTCCATTTTGAAGGTGCAAATAGCCATATTCTCACCCTTTGGGAATGTTCAATTTCTTTTCAAACATAACCACTTGCTGTGTGAGTGACTGCTTCTCACTGTTTGCTAGTGTGAGGCAAAGTCTCAACGCAAGGTTAACAAAAGATTTTTTTCAGTAGGTATATTTTCCTGCTAGATGAAATATAAGCTTCATAAACTGAGCATTATAACCTCAAGAAGGATTTTGCTTTAGGCGCATCTCTTCTCCCATGGGCTATGGATATGTGTGCATGAGCCAATTTGCACTCCTTCGCAACACTTTCATTCATCTAAAATTACAGTCCCATCCTCATGTGATTTTTATGCACCCAGAGGAATTAAGCTTATCTTTGCTATTATGACAGTAAAGCTCTCATAAGGAGTTGTTATGTTGGGAATTTTCCCAAATGATTCATTCATATTTTCATCCCTGCCTCAAGTATATAATTTCCCATTTCCATTTTTAAGATACTTAACATATATTGTAACTGGTGTTAAGAAAATTTTAGTAAGACATGCCTGGTTTATAGGAAACAAACTATATTTTGGACAGCATATTTTTTGTGTTCACAAAGTGTGCATATGAAGGGAGGAGTTTAGCATTACATGGTTATCCCAAATAAAGATAGATTAAGAGCTTTTATTTCCTGATGAAGACAAGATAAATGTCTGTTGAACACATCCTCCAACCAGAAGGTTGTCTGGTATGTGTCTATCTTTCACATATTTTATCTTAAACACAGATCATTGAAGTTGTACCTATGTTTAATCCTCAAGAACAACTCAAAACATAGGAACTTTGATGAATCTGGGAGATTTTTGTACATCCTTTTTGATTAGATTAGATATCCTTTTTTGGTTATTTAAATTTGCTTTGTTTTTAGAGCAATAAAAATGAAATTTCAAAGGTCTTTTACTTTAATTATTTTATTTTTAATTGATTTATTTTTAAAATTTATTTATTGGAGGCTAGTTACTTTACAATATTGTGGTGGTTTTTGCCATACCACCACAAATGGAAGTTTGTGGAAGTTTTTGTCATTCAAACTTCTGTAAGATAAAAATACTAAGTGAAACAGATGATGGGGCTTCCCTCATGGCTCAGCGGTAAAGAATCTGCCTGCCAATTCAGGAGATGTGGATTCAATTCCTGGGTCAGGAAGATCCCCTGGAGAAAGAAATAGTAACCCATTCCAGTATTCTTGCCTGGGAAATCCCCTGGACAGAGGATCCTGGAGGGCTATAGTCCCTTGGGTCTCAAAAGAATTGGACACAACTTAGTGACTAAGCAACAACAAAATAGATAATCTGTTTTCACTTGACAGCTAATTCTCTCAGTTATTCTGGTCAGCTGGGGATGTATTATTCCTGTAGCTGTGCTTAGAAATAGTGATGAAAATGGGGAGCTGTGCCCTATGTTTCCCCACCCAGAGGAGGGGTAGGAACTAAACACTATTAGCTTATGAGCTTATGCCTCATCCTCACTGTACCCGGTTACTATGTGTCCTATGTTTAGAAAAGAAACAATTTCTGAGGAGATGGAATGTTCATAAAAAGTCCTATTAGTAATAACCTAAGCTTCTCAGATGACTCAGTGGTAAAGAATCTGCCTGCTAATACAGGAGAGCGGGTTTGATCCTTGTGTTGGGAAGATCCCCTGCAGGAGGGCATGGCAACCCCCTCCAGTATCCTTGCCTGGGAAATCCCATGGACAGAGGAGCCTGGACTGTAGTCCATGGGGTCTAAGAAGAGTGGACACAGTTTAGTGACTGAATAACTGCAATAATTGCCTACACATACTATTACCATATACATTATATCACTTGCTCAATAAATGGGTAAAATAGAAATTATTCTAGTTTTATTGTTCAAGGCCATAACAGAAACCTGAGCTTTTGTAAACAAGCACATCTCTAGAGGGAAGGTGATTAAATATTGATGTGTCCTGACTTCTATTAAATGAAGAACTCAAGTTTAGTTGAGTCTAAACAGAAAAAAATCTTTCCATACTGCCTGGCACCTATATATAGGATAGAGTGGAAATGTTCAGAGCAGGAAAACACTGCTCACAATGAAGGGAGTTCTGGAACACCCATATAGCTCAAAGAAACAGTGTGGAAGCATGGTCTAGTTTTCCCTGGAGTGAAAATGAGAAGTCCAAGAATTCAGTGGTAATGCGTCCAGAGTTTAGCTAAGCTACTCTGGTATTACTGCCTTGGCAGCATCCATTTCTTTTGGCCAGGCTAGCTGTGGGGGCCTTAAACTGACAGTAGCCCCTGATGCAAACACATGCTTTAGGCAACAACCCACAGTCACAAGTAAGTGTAGGTTCCTGTTAGGACTTTGCCAAGTGCCCTTGTGATAGTCTCCCCTGCCTCCCAGGGCCCTTAACCTTGTGCACTGCTTAGCTAAGACCCTTAGGGTCTTTATTCAATCTAGCCTTAGCCCAGGAACCTCAAAGCATTTCACTCATGGCTCCTGATAAAGACATGCACCCCAGATCCTATCTTTTTTTCTTGTCTTGACTTGCCTGTACTGTATATCTCCTCCTTCTTTTAAGACCTTTTAGTAATAAACTTGTCTACTTCAGTTACCTTGTGGTCTTTTGTTAAATCCAGCTCACTGTCTCATGGATGACTCAGGATGGGGAGTTTACTTAACAAAGTAGTTTAACAAAGTCACCAAATGTAGCAATATCCTATGGCAAATTTTGCTGGTTAAGGATCATGTCAGTTGCCTTCGGAAGAAAAAACCTGATGAAGAATGTCCTTTGTCCTTTACAGCCTTTACTGTTCATTGATCCACTTATATACTGCAAAATGATTTCAACCATAGCATGAACTAACACCTCCATCACATCATATAAGATCAGCTCTCCTAGCAGCTTCAGATTGTATGATGCATATATTATACTCACCATAAACACCAGTAACTATATAATTCTCATTATTGAATATAAGTTCTGCTATTTCAAAAGATTTCTTTGTTTCCTTCACACAGTCTTGAGTTAAATAAGTCTGGGATATAATACTGTATTTAGATTCTAGACTGAATGGATCAATATTTGTTATCACGTTCAAGAATGTATTCATTTTTGACTTCATACATTTGGTAATTAAAAAAAAAGAGTCTGGAGAAAATGTATGCCAAAATAACAGTGATTATTCTTGTTGAATGAGATAAAAAATAGTAATTTCTTTGTATGCTTTTGCATAGTTTTCAACTGTTTCATTACTAATAGAGGTAAGGTAGCCAAGAACTCAGCTCTAGCTTAAACTGCCAAAATTTGATTTCCAACTTTTCCATTTATTAACTGTGTGTTCAAGTTAATCTCTTTATGTTAAAGATTCCTCACTGAAATGGGTGGGTTCTTGTGAAGCTAAGCTTTAAATGTACAAAGACATGAAAAGTTTAATACTTTCACTATTAATTCATTATTAAGTTGTTAACTTATTTTGCAATGAAGGAGCAAAAACATTCCTTATTTTTTAAGTGTTGGAAATCCTGAGAACTAAGAAATAAATTGCACTAGTGTTGTTTTAAGTTCAAGGTATACAACATGATAATTTGATCCATTTATATATTACAAAATGATTATCACCATAGCTTAAACTAACACCTCCATCACATCATACAAGATCAGCTTCGAAGTGTTAATACAGTATTATACTCATCATGCTGAATTTTAGTTCCCCAGAACTTATTCATCCTATAAGTGGAAGTTTGTACTCTTTGACCAGTATATCTTGATTTGCCCTACTTCTAGCCCCTGATAATCACCTTGCTACTTACTGTTTCTATGAGTTTGGTTTTAGTATTCTTTTTAACTGGACTTATTTCATCAGTGATTTCAAGATTTATTATAAGCTGCAATAATCAAAACAGTGGAGTACTGGCTCAAAGATGGAAAATATTGATAAATAAATGGAATAGACATCCCAGAATTAGACTCACACATATTTGGAAAACTGTTTTGACAAAGTTTAAAAGGCCTTCGGAATTGATATCCTCAAATTGCCTTTAGGATGCAGCCTACTTAATTCATAAATAGTAATGGAAACCTACTTTTCCTACATTATTTGTTAATTAAATACATACATATTAGTGCTATTTTCTAATGATAGATACCTATAATTGAGTATTGTGGACAATCTATAATATTTATAATAACAAATGCAAATCATGAACTTTTAAATTCAGATGACTCGTTAAAAAAAAAGAAAACCTATATAGAAAAAAATAGTGTTAGGAAATAAAAGTATGGTGAAATGGAAAGAGGATTACTTTACTAGCTATGTGACCCTGAAGATGTTATCTAATCTCACTGTAAAATTTGGATCTAAAAGGCTAACCACAAAGAGATGATATCAGAATAAACAAATCAAACTAGCATGCCCACAAATAATCTTTATAAACTCTGGAAAATACACACGCACATAGACACACACATGTATGTGTGTGCACCCACTATTTAGAGGCATGATGGAATGACTAAAACAAGAGGAAATTAATGGGAATTTGACACAAAGATAAGCAAAAGCTGGCTGAGACTATCTTGCTGTGCGGTCTACATTGATGTAGTATTTTGCATATGATAGCTAGAACTCAAGCAGTAATCTAAGATCTTTATCTGCTTGAGTTGTTAGAGGATATAAATAGTTTAATAATATCAGAACAGCTAGAAAATCAAGCATGGGGAAATATCAAAGAGGATGGAGAAGTTCAAAATGTTTCTAAAAACTGCCTTTAAATCTTTGACCACAGAATTGTGTAAGTTTTGGGAAGACTTTAAGAAACTCAGTGGATAGACACAGGTGGAATGTTGAAAACACTGAGCAGAAATTGCAGCTACTGCCCATCTCTTGGGAAACATAGTATTAAGTCTGAATACCACCAGAGTGAAAGTACTAGGAAATACCTTGGGTTTTCCATTGAAAAACCCAAAGAGACTTACAGACAGAAAAGGTACATCCCTGTGCTAAAGGATTCACTCCAAGAGCAAGGAAAAATCTAAAACAGATCGACAACAGTAAATCATGAAAGCAAGTTCCCATTTTTTAAAGAAGGAAGCAAGCAATTTAATTTACTACTAAACAAATAAACAAAAATAAGGCTCACCAGAGGAAAATAATAGAAGCTAGAGTCTCTCCAATGTATTATCAGTAATTACAGTGTATCACTATACACTTGAAGATACAAGAAAATCTACTTCATTATATTGGAATTAGAATAAATTATATTTAAAACTACTATCAATGAATTAAAGCATATGTTCTCAACTGGTGTATTTTTGACCCCTAAATTAGACAGTGTATATCTTTGATTGTTGTGACTGGTGGGTGTGTTGCTGGCCTTCAGTGAGTAGAAGCTGAGGATCCTGCTAAACATCCTATGATGCACAAAACAGCCTCCCCACATAGTTGTCTAGTTCGTGGTAATACTGCTTTAGAAACAATGGCTGAGAGGAAAATAATGACATAGTGAAAAAAAACTTCTGGGAATTCTCAGTAGAAAATATAAGCTATAAAAAATCTTAAAAACAGTCAATATCTCCATTATAAAGGAAACAAAATTTAAAACCATAAGATACCATTTTAAACTATGATAGCTATAATTTTTAAAAGATCAAAAAGTATAAGTATTGATGAGAAAGAATCATAGCTCTCATATATTGGGGATTAGACTGTAGAATAATACAGTCATTTTGGAAAATGATTTGTTGCTTAAAAAGTAAAGCCTAAACTTACCATAATTCAAGAAACATGATTCATATGAATCTATACACAAGTGAAATGCCCGTGAGTGCACATATGTATATACACAAATATTTTTACATTTATTTCCATAGTGACCTTATTCATAGGAAACAAAAATTTGGAACAGTACAAATGTCTATCACTGGTGAATGGAAAAAATATAGAAAATGAAAATGCTATATGTTGTAATATGGGTAAATGTCGTAAACAGTGTCTTTAGTGAATGAACCCAGATGCAAAGGACTTTACTTGTCTGTTACCACTTTTAAGATATGTATTTAAGAGGGAAATCTTTAAAGACAGGAAGCAGATGTGTTGCTGCCTGGATTTGGAGGTAGCAATGGGGATCAACTGCAAAAAGGAATCATTCTGAAATGATGGAAATATTCTAAAACCAACTTTCCAACTTTAAAAATTTGTTTAAAGGCATTGTATTATGTACTCAGGAAAATTGTATGCTATGTGATTACACTTTAATCGAGCTCTTTTATAAAATAAAGTGTAAGTAGAAAGTTATAATATCTGAAATGAAAAATTCAACAGATGAATTTTACAGCCAATTGGAGATGATAGAAAAAAAGAGGTAAATTGCAATCAGATCAATAGAAGTAATCAAATCTGAAGAATAAAGAAAAAAATCATCAAAGCCTTAGGGGACTCACAGAACTACATCAAGCAGTCTGACATGTGTAAACGAAATCCTCAATGGAGAGAGACTGGGGCAATATATATATTTTAAGATATAATAATTGAAAATCCTCTAATTTTATGAAATAAATACACTTAAATATTGAGGAAACTCAGACAACCCCAAGTAGGATAAATACAAACAAAACCACATCTAGACACATCTCAGTCAACTGCTGAAAACTAAAGTGATGGAGGAAACTTGAAAGTAGCAGAGGAATAAAAAGACATAGCACAAACAGCAATACGTAAGACTGCTCATCTGATCAATGGGCAAAAATACAATGATGTCTCTATTGAAGGAAAAAAGAACACAGAATTCTCTAGTGAAAATATTCTAAAATGAAGAGAAAGAAATTTTCAATTAAATGCAGTATAAGGAGATTCATTACTACCAAACCTATGCTAAAATAAATGCTAAAGGAAGTTATCTGGGATGATGGGAATGAGATCAGATGAAAACATGGATCTAATAAAGGAGGGAAGAACCCTAAAAATGATATATTTGGGGTTAAATATAACACTTTTAAAAATTTTATTAAAAGACAATAAACTATTTAAAGCAAAACTAATACCTCTGTTTTGTGGAGTTACTAACATATGTAGTTGCAAATATATCAAAAATAGCAAAAAGTCTAAAGATGAGAATAGTTTTACACTATACATGAAATGGTATTATAGTAAGTCAAGCTAGACAGTGGTAAGTTGAGGACATATTATTATAATCACTAAAATAGGCACTATAAAAGTAACATAAAAACCTAGAAGCAGAATAGATGAGATAAAATAACAAAAACTACTTGGTTAACTAAGTGAAGTGAAAGTCATTAGGTCATGTCCGACTTTTTGCAACCCCATGGACTGTATTAATGAAATGTGAAAGTCACCCAGTCATGTCCTACTCTTTGTGACCCCATGGACTTTAAAGTCCATGGAATTCTCCAGTCCAGAATACTGGAGTGGAAACCTTTCCTTTCTCCAGAGGATCTTCCCAACCCAGAGATTGAACCCAGGACTCTGCATTGCAGGCAAATTCTTTACCAGCTGAGCCGCAAGGGAAGCCCAAGAATACTGGAGTGGGTAGCCTATCCTTTCTCCAGCAGATCTTCTGGACACAGGAATCACCCCCGGGTCTCCTGCATTACAGGCAGATTCTTTACCAACTGAGCTATCAGGGAATCCCATAGACTGTATAGTTCATGGACTTCTCCAGGCAAGAATACTGGAGTGGATAGCCATTACCTTCTCCAGGGGATCTTCCCAACCAGGGATCAAACCCTTGTCTCTCACATTGCAGGTGGGTTCTTTACCGGCTGAGCTGTTAGGGAAGCCTTGGTTTACTTGTAGTATAGATTAAACCCAACCATACCAATATAAATTGTAAATGGACTAAACAGCTTGGTTTTTAGGCAATGATTGTCAGACTAGGTTAAAGAGAAGACTTAGCTAAACAATTTTTATAAGAAACAAATATTAAACATAAAGATAGAGACACTTTGAAAGCAGAGTATTACTCATCAAAAAGCTACTGTGGTGCTATTAACATCAGATAGGCTGTTCTTGTCTGTATTTTCTGCATTATTTTCAGAGGACTAGAAATTGTATGATAAAAATAATCAATTATATATGTTTATTCACCTAACAATTTCAAATTTTGTAAAGCAAAAATTGATGAATAGTTCTTTGGTCCTCCTCTTTCAGTAATTCATAGAATTAGTACACACAGATCTATAAAGGCTTAGAAGATTAAAATAGCAAAATAAACTTGTGGCTCAGTGCTAAGGAAACCACCTGCAATGCAAGAGACATGGGTTTGATCCCTAGTTTGGGAAGATTCTCTGAAGAAGGAAATGGCAACCCACTCCAGTATTCCTGCTTAGGAAATCCCACAGAGGAGCCTGATGGCCTACAGTCCATGGTGTTGCAGAGTTGGACATAACTTAGTGACTAAACAACAACAAACTACCTTTACCTAATTGACATTTAGAGAACATCACACTCAATACCTATAGAATGCACTTTGGTTTCAAGTGCGTGTGTTTAATACAGCAAAACAGATACCTTAAAATATAGTTTCTGTAAATCTCGTGTCAAAATAGTATAGAATGTGTTCTCTGACAGAATCAGAGTTGAAATAAAAAAACAACAGCAAAAATACATATAAAAGTAACCGTCTTAAGCATGTAATCCCAATTATTCTACCAGTAGTGATTTTTGAGGATGTGACTGGTAAAATTAAAGTTTATATGAAAATGCAAATGGTTTAAAATGGCCAAACCAACTTTAAACATGCATAAAAAGATGGGTGATTTCTACTGCTCAATTTTTTAAAGTACTGTAAAGGAACAGAAATTAATAAGGATATATAAATAAATTAATATAACTGAACATGAAGTCATTATGTCTCTAAGTTCACATAACTGTGGAAATTGATTTTTAACAAAATTGACAACACAAGTCAAAGAGAAAGTGCAGTCTTTTCAACTAATTGGTGTAGGGACAAATGAATATTAAAATCAAGGAAAGTGAACCTTCTTCCATATCTTGCTCTCACCTGCCAGTGTGTTAGTGGCTCAGTTGTGTCTGATTCTTTGTGACCCCACAGAAAACACCCGCCCCCACCGTCTCCTCTGTGGAATTCTCCAGGCAAGAATACTGGAGGGGGTAGCCATTCCATTCGCCAGGGGATCTTCCTGATCCTAGGGATCAAACCTGGGTCTCCTGCATTTGTAGCCAGAGTTTTTGCCATCTGAACCACAAGGGAAGTCCTCCATATTTTGAAACATATATAAAATTAACCAAAGATGTGTCATAATTCTAAATATGAAAGGTAAATTTTAAGATTTATAGAAGAAAATATAGCAACATCCTGGAGAATATATCAACAGTCCTGGGGTAGGCAGAATTTTCTTCAGATGCAAAAGCGCTAGCAATATGTTAGAATTTTAATAAATTAGGCTTCATTACAATGTGAAAACGTGTCTCATTAATAAACAGTATTAAGTAAATGAAAAAGCAAGACGGATTGGGGAAAGTATTTGTAAAATTTTCTGGTAAAGGACTTGTATTCAGAGAATCTAAAGATTATCCTTCAGTTTATGAATGAAAACATGAATACCCAATTAAAAGACTTGAACAGTACTCTGAAAAAGAAAATAAGCATGTGGAAGGAGCTCAACGTAGCACTCCATCACAGAAGCAGATTAAAATAATGAAATATCACTATAGTCTCTTTAGAAAGACTAAATTTTAAAATGATTAAAGAATATTTTGAAGGCGTGAAGCAACTGTGAAGTCTCACGCTGTATATTGCTGATAGAACCATAACATGGAGAAATGTAAATGTACTCTCTTATAAAGTAAGTTGGGCTTCCCTGGTGGCTCAGCTGGTAAAGAATCAACCTGCAATGCCAGAGAGCTGGGTTTGATCCCTGAGTTGGGGAGATCCCTGGAGAAGGGAAAGGCTACCCACTCCAGTATTCTGGCCTGGAGAATTCCATGGACTGTGTAGTCCATGGGGTCACAAAGAGTAGGACACAACTGAGCAACTTTCACTATAAAGTAAGTTAAACATGCACCTTCCCTGCAACCTTAGACATTCATTTCTTGGTGTATAATGAAAATACATGAATGTATGCATATTCACCCACCAATATATGTGAAGAAGTATTTAACATCTTTCTTTGTAATAGCTGTAAACCTGAAGGACTGGAGGGGTGGTGGGGAAAGAAGTTATATATCCACAAGAAAATGGATATATGTATTTGGTACATTTATGCAGTGGTCTGCAAGTGTATGACACGACTTAGCAACTAAACCACCACCACCATCATAAACTAGGCAAGGAAAACTGAATGCTAATAAGGATTCATTCGTAGCTGTCATAGACAATGACAATGTCAAGAAAAAGTAATATGTGCCCTATGATTCCATCCATATAAAGTTCTAGAAGAGGAAGAAAAAGAATCTTTGCTGATAGGAGTCAAAACAGTTCCTCTGTGGGAAGAGATTGGATCAAAAAAACAGCGAGGATACTCTATTGGTGGAGAAATATTCCATTTTGAGCGTTTTATACACAAGTGCATATAGATTTGTCAAAAACCCATCAAGCAAACAGTTCAAAACTCTGCATTTTGCTGAGTGTACGTTAAAACTGAGTAAAAAATTTAGAAAATCTGAGTTGATGCATTGGATATGTTTACTTGTCAGTGTTTCTGCAACAGAATCATTATTTTGTCTATGTAGTTCAAGTAGTTTAGTCTCTTGAGAACTAACCCACAATAATCATATTTTTAAAAGATTCAGCTTTAACCAGAACCACACAATATTGATTTGTACTGAGCAATGTAACTGCAGTGTTCACAGTGTCTATCCATTCTTTATAGGAAAGTTTTCCGTGAGAAGCCCAATTTCAAACAGGAGTTAGTTTAGTGGGTACAAAACCAGTTCGAAGATAATTAGTTTTATAATTGAAATGGCTGGTATCATCATGATCGGATAGCCTGAGGCAGTTCTGTCTTGTTTGGGCCACACAGACCTTTTCCTAGACTAGATAGATGTGAGGTCACGTGGTCAGAGTCCAGTCTTGTGAATGCCTGCTCTCTGAGATCCTTTGAAACATTTTCTGTTAACACAGTTTTCCTCTGAGGAATAGTGAAATCAATGACAATTAAGCTTTATTCAAACTCACCTGCTCATCCTGCTCTACTGAGACTTCCACTAGCTATTTTGCCTAAACTTTGTCTCTTTTCTTTCTTTCTCTTTTTTTTTAACCAATTTATTTCATCTTTATTCTTCCCATTATCCCCTTCCACTGGATTACTTTTTTTTTTTTTTTTGGATATACCTATGTGTTTTAATGTATTTATTGGCTGCACTGGGTCTTTCTTGCTGTGTGGACTTCTCTCTACTTGTGGACAGTGGGGCTACTCTCTAGCTTGTGAGTGATCTCCCCATTGCAGTGGCTGCGATTGTTGCGGAGTATGCGCTCTGGAGTGTGAGGGCTTCAGCAACTGTGGCACGAGGGTTCAGCAGTTGTGGTTCCTGGGCTCTGGAGCACAGGCTCAGGAGTTGTGGCCCACAGGCTTGTGGAAATCTTCCCAGTTCAGGGATTGAACCCATGTCTCCTCATTGGCAGGTGGATTCTTTACCACAGAGCCATTAGGGAAGTCCCTTCCTTGCCTAAACTTTGATTTTTTTCTGTATTTAGTTACTCATTTAGTTATGGTTACTTATACACAAATCTCTATTTGTATATTTTATTATTTTAACACTTGGACAATACTTAGGGGAGTCCCTCATTACACACCTTCTTATGTTTGTGGTAAAACAGGACATGTGATATGGTTGATTGAAAAAAACATTATATTGTAACAATTTGTCCATAAGTAATATTTAAAGGCTATTTTTGTACTACAAAGTATTCTATAAGTACTCATTCAGAACTTTGTATCTCAACTTTATGTCTCATCTCCTCTTTGTTCCTCACTCTGACTCATTCATAAGCTTTTCCCCATTTTAATCCTTTCTATGGTCTTGAAGAAGCACAAGCTGGAATCAAGATTGCCGGGAGAAATATCAATAACCTCAGATATGAAGATGACACCACCCTTATGGCAGAAAGTGAAGTGGAACTAAAAATCCTCTTGATGAAAGTGAAAGAGGAGAGTGAAAAAGTTGGCTTAAAGCTCAACATTCAGAAAACTAAAATCATGGTATCTGGTCCCATCGCTTCATGGCAAATAGATGGGGAAACAGTGGAAACAGTGTCAGACTTTATTTTTCTGGGCTCCAAAACCACTGCAGGTGGTGAATACAGCCATGAAATTAAAACACGCTTATTCCTTGGAAGAAAAGTTATGACCAACCTAGACAGCATATTCAAAAGCAAAGACATTACTTTGCCAACAAAGGTCCATCTAGTCAAGGCTATGGTTTTTCCAGTAGTCATGTATGGATGTGAGAGTTGGACTGTGAAGAAAGCTGAGCACCAAAGAATTGATGCTTTTGAAGTGTGGTGTTGGAAAAGACTCTTGAGAGTCCCTTGGACTGCAAGGAGATCTAACTAGTCCATTCTGAGGGAGATCAATCCTTGGTGTTCTTTGGAAGGACTGATGCTAAAGCTGAAACTCCAGTGCTTTGGCCACCTCTTGCAAAGAGTTGACTTATTGGAAAAGACCCTGATGCTGGGAGGGATTGGAGGCAGGAGAAAAAGGGGATGACAGAGGATGAGATAGCTGGATGGCATCACCGACTTGATGGACGTGAGTTTGTGTGAACTCTGGGAGTTGGTGATGGACAGGGAGGCCTGGCATGCTGCAGTTCATGGGGTTGCAAAGAGTCGGACACGACTTAGTGACTGAAATGAACTGAAAGGTCTTAAACTTTTATATTTGGTTTGGCTGATTTCTGAGTCTCAGCTCATTCTAAACTTCTAGAGGTAGTGAGTGACAGGGTAATATTCAGACGAGGTGGGAACATATGCTTTCATATTACTTGGCAATAAAAATGACTAAAAACTTAGTTTTCTTAATTTACCTCATTGAAAGTTATCACTCATCAGAATGATCTTATGAAACAGTTAAGTAAAATGAATTTCATTGAAAATGAGTATTAGTATAAGAATCTGTTTCTAAATATTATGTAACCATTATTCATAAATTTCAGTTTTGTGGGGAAGGATGCATTGCTGTATTAACTAACTAATTTGTAAAGCCTTATATTTTGTAAATGACGATGATCATATTGTAGAATCTTTTCACTCCTTGATTAAAGGTAGACCCACCGGAGTGTATACGCTTCTTTCTTACTCTTCTACTTATACACCACCTCAAGCTATGATGTGAATCAAATGGAATGACTTAAGTCATATATTTTTAATATGGGACTGGATTACATATTTAATTTTGGTGATTATTAATATTGTTGGTAATAGTAAAATTCGTAAATTACCAGGGTCTTGTTGCTAGCATGTAATGTTATCTGGAAGGAATATTTTCTGAATGTTCATTTCCTTATGGTTTATAATTTCCTTTATATATTAGGAAATAAATTATATTTGTTTATTTTTAAGATTCACAGAATAATATTTGACCAATATTTTGATGTGATAAACTTGTCCCTATAATTGGAAAAGAAATGTATCCTTTAATAGAAAAAAAAAAGGGGGGGGTCAACTCTATGGCACAGCAAAGGATTGCTTATATGAGATTTGTTGTGTCTCTGAATTCCTGAAGGAACATGGGAGCTAATTAGTAACAAATAACTGTGAAGTCAAAAAAGAGGCCGTGGCTTGATATAGGTGCATGCTAAGTCACTTCAGTTGTTTCCGACTTTTTGCAACCCTATGGACTGTAACCCTACAGGCTCCTCTGTCCATGGGATTCTCCAGGCAAGAATACTGGAGTGGGTTGCCATGCCCATCTCCAGGCCATCTTCCCAACCCATGAATAGAACCTGTGTCTCTTATGTCTTCCTGTGTTGGTAGGAAGCTTCTTTACCACTAGTGCCACCTGGCTTGATATACCATGGAACAAGCCCCAGTGCCCAGATGCTGGTGTATGAGGAGCCCCAGGCTGGAAGACATACTCAAGTGAAAGAGGCAATTTTTCTGGCCATGATCCAGGCAAATGGCAGAAAGCACAGCAGAAAAGAGAAATGCACAGTAGTGATTTGTCCTGACACAAAGGAAGAGAATCGTCCTACTTTAGCAGAAGTCTAATTCTTCTAGATCTGGCCATACAATAGTATGAGTGTATGTGGGAATCAGAGCAAGGATAGTTTGTAGATCCAGATGGGGATGGGATCCAGATTCTAACCATATTCTAAAGGCCCAGATCAGAATCAGGACCTTTTATTACCAAGATTAAGAAGCTACCCAGCCTGCTTGCACAGTGACTTGAGCAGGACTATTGGGATATGGATGAAAGGACCAGAATAGAGGAAGGATGGAAATACATGCCCTTTGGTTTGGCAGGCAGTTCAGAGTTGCCTGTTTAGCCCTGGGGTACCCTTCCCCAGTCAGCCTGAGGAGGGGCATTTTGTAGCTGCTCAGAAAATATAGTTTGAATAAAAATGGTTGAGCTATTAAAAAGCCATCATATGGAAATATCTAGCAGCACAATTTTTTTTCTAGGAATGGATGGGGGATGAGAACACAAATGAAGCAGAACTGACAAATGTTTAATCAGTATAGCATATTTCACTTCTTTTTTATTCAATATTATTAGTGTAATGAGTACAGTTTTTTTTTTCATTTTTACCAATACAAGTAGAAAATGAAGTGAGAAGACACATACTTAAGTAAACATCAACATGTATGTGCTCACATATGAATAATTAAATATTAATTGATGGGCTTATTTTTTTATTCCACAATTATGGGGAAGGATATTCTGGCAACCTATAATCATATTATATTTCCACTAGAAATATTCATTTGTTCTCAAATTGTGAAGAAAATAGTTGCCTTCAGGTTTTTGAGCCAGCAATAAAGTAAACTAAAAACCTTGACACCTTTAAAATTGAGATAGACTTTGTGAGTAAAAATACATATAATTTTGTATATCTGTGGGTGAACATTATCACCAAAAACTCTCTTAAGTACATGATTTCATTATTTCTAATTTAATGAAATTACTATTTCTAAAACCAAAGGAAAATAAATTATTTTATTTTATAATTATTCAATGGGTTTATCCTTAACTAAGGGAAAATATAATCATATAAAAACAACCTGAAATTATATAGAACATTTGTGAATTTCCATATAAAAACTAATACCATCTTATGGTTACATTTATATACCTAATAGAGACTACTCTATGAAGATATTATTTAATTTTATGTTTAGGTTGCAGTCTCAAAAAATTCTAGAAACAAAACCCAAATATGATATTAGGAAAATAAAGAAGTCTACATATATTAATAATAAATGTGTGCTTTTAATATCAGTTCTTACGTTTCAAATGTTTTATTGAACTGATAAAAGGGCATGTTTATAAATTAAACCAAAAGTTTTATATACCTCCCACTGTATTGGTATCCTTTTTGAATAAAACATACGTAAAGCAGCATGGTTTGAGTAAGTTTTGAGCATGGTTTGAGTGAGTATATAAAATTTCAGTGTTTGACTATGGTCAATCGGGCCAACTCTTCTACTGAAAAAAACTAGAAAAGTGAATAAAATATTAAAAAAAATAATGTAATAACATCAGAAAACCATCAAGTTAGCCAAAATTTTAGAGGTCAGTATCTTAGAGTGATAACAAACAATAAGAAGTGAGTTTAATATTGGAATTTTCTCTTGCTTTGGAGTTGCTTATTTTCAAGCTGCAGCCAGACCTTAAACTTCAAACAGCTCTGCCCTGATTATACCATGATGATCTGTCCTAAATCTAAGTAGCAGAAGAAATGCTGAGGAGTTGAGAAAAGCATTAAGTAGTCTCTTGGGGACTTGGGGCCGGTAGTGAGTTCTGGAATACATTTAGGATTTTAGTTGAGGTTTCTGAAAGAGTTTGCCCAAGGAGAATGGCCAGAGAGAATGTAAGTGGTTCTCATGAAAACAGAAACCTAGCCTCAAAAGAATTCAACTCATGTTAAGATTAAAGCAGTCTCCCCATAATGTAACTTCTTTTTAGGAACAAAAGAAAAGAAAACTAATGTTTTATACACTCACAAGTAACCTCTCCATGTTTTTATATATGATACTTGGTATTAAAAAAAAAAAAAAAAAGGAATTCCAGGATCCCAAAAGTATTTAAAACTAATTGAAAAATCACACTATAGAAACAGACCTATAGGGAAAAATAAATAGTGGAATTATCAGCCATAAGTTTTCAAATAACTCAAGTTTATATCTCAGTCTAAAGCAGAGACATTACTTTGCCAACAAAGGTCCATCTAGTCAAGGCTATGGTTTTTCCAGTGGTCATGTATGGATGTGAGAGTTGGACTGTGAAGAAAGCTGAGAGCCGAAGAATTGATGCTTTTGAACTGTGGTGCTGGAGAAGACTCTTGAGAGTCCCTTGGACTGCAAGGAGATCCAGCCAGTCCATTCTGAGGGAGATCAGCCCTGGGATTTCTTTGGGAGGAATGATGCTAAAGCTGAAACTCATGCAAAGAGTTGCCTCATTGGAAAAGACGCTGATGCTGGAAGGGATTGGGGGCAGGAGGAGAAGGGGACGACAGAGGATGAGATGGCTTGTTAGCATCACTGACTCGATGGACGTGAGTCTGAGTGAACTCCGGGAGTTGGTGATGGACGGGGAGGCCTGATGTGCTGCGATTCATGGGGTCACAAAGAGTTGGACACCACTGAGCAACTGAACTGAACTGAACTGATAGAAGGAAAATTTTAGCATAAAATTATATGTAGAAAAATAGTTCAAAAATAAACTGTAACATTAGAAAAATATACTATATAGAGTTAAAAACTTAATAAATAGATTTAATAGTACATTACACATAGCCCAATTGAGGACTTACAATCTGAAAGATAAGTCAGTAAAAATAAGCAAATTGAAACACACAGAGATGAAACAGTTTTGAAAATACAGATAAAGGAATAAGACATGTTTGGGGCAAGGTAAAAAAGAATTTAGTATTTATAATTAGAGTAACAAAGGGGAAAGTGAAAGGCACTGGTGCGTGAACACTGTTTGAAGAAAAACAGTAAGAAGATAACACAAGTTACTAAGCAATAGATAGCGTTACAAACTTTGGGCTGGTATTATAATGATTTTTTGGATTTTTTTGCCAGTATCTACTAAACACAAGCATATGAGTACCCCCGCTGCTAAGTCGCTTCAGTCGTGTCCGACTCTGTGCGACCCCGTGGACTGCAGCCTACCAGGCTCCCCCGTCCCTGGGATTCTCCAGGCAAGAACACTGGAGTGGGTTGCCATTTCCTTCTCCAGTGCATGAAAGTGAAAAGTGAAAGTGAAGTCGCTCAGTCGTGTGTGACTCTTAGTGACCCCACAGACTGCAGCCCACCAGGCTCCTCCATCCATGGGATTTTGCAGACAACAGTACTCGAGTGGAGTGCCATTGCCTTCTCCCATAAGTACCCCAATCAATTTCAATTCTAAGTATAGTAACAAAAAACATCTCTATGTGTACCAGAAGACATGTTCAAAAATGTATGTAGCAACATTATTTGAAATGGTCCCAAACTGGAAACAACAAAATTGTTTACAAGAATATGAGGGGGTGAATAAATTGTGTCATATTTTTACAGTGGATATAAAAATGAAAGGAAACAAATGGCAGCCACGTGCAACAACATAGTTTGATATCACAGTTATTTCGGAGCCATACATAACAGGATATACGCTGTAAAAGTCTATTTGAATAATCTAACATTTAGGAAAATGATCACCTCTGATCAGGAGGGCTACTGTTGGGAGAGGGCATAGGGGAGTTCTGAAATGTGGGTAGTGTCCTGTTTCTTGTTTTGGATTTTGTTTTCGGCTGTTTCTGCTTCTTAAAAATCAGTAAATGTGAACTTGTTGTTAGTTCATACTTCTTAATGTAAGTTATACCTTAAGGTTATTTTCAAGTAGGAATAAGTATGTGTGTCGAAAGATTATGAAATATGATGGACTTATCAAAAGCAAATGTTCGAAGGACCATTTTAGCACATTTTCAAATTTATGGAGCTAGTTATAGATGTTTTTGCTCAGAAGAGTAGGAAATATTTTTAGTTCAAGGAAGTCACTTAATGTTAACCAGAGGAACTTCTAAAGTTCCTTTTAGTTGGAATTTTTAACATGTATCATAGTCTTCAATGAAAAATCTAGCAGTTTCAAAGCACTTGCAGAAGTTTGGCTATAGGCTGATCAGCCAGAAAAATCTCCCTTTTCCTAATTAATCAGGTAAGTAATTTATATTGCAAAGTCCTTGTCACATTTTGGCAACTTGCATGATTTGCTTTCCTGCCCTGTTGAACAGTTTGACCAGGTGCCATTCACTTTATATTTTATGTTAAAGGTAGCTTTCACAGATAAACAAACATGGTGGTGATGTTAAATCAAAATTACTGGTGTGACTATATAAAACTTTACATTGCCACATGGAAGGCAGAGTTAATGCAGGTTTTATGGAAGTTGATTGACTGTACCCAGTAAGACTAAATCAATGAAATCTAATTGTCAGTGTAAACCAGTCACAACATCTTCCACTATAGTGAACATATATTATCTAAGTAAAAATAAGGCTATGGTTTTTCCAGTGGTCATGTATGGATGTGAGAGTTGGACTGTGAAGAAGGCTGAGCGCCAAAGAATTGATGCTTTTGAACTGCGGTGTTGGAGAAGACTCTTGAGAGTCCCTTGGACTGCAAGGAGATCCAACCAGTCCATTCTGAAGGAGATCAGCCCTGGGATTTCTTTGGAAGGAATGATGTTAAAGCTGAAACTCCAGTACTTTGGCCACCTCATGCGAAGAGTTGACTCATTGGAAAAGACTCTGATGCTGGGAGGGATTGGGGGCAGGAGGAGAAGGGGACGACAAAGGATGAGATGGCTGGATGGCATCACCGACTCAATGGACGTGAGTCTGAGTGAACTCCGGGAGTTGGTGATGGACAGGGAGGCCTGGCATGCTGCGATTCATGGGGTCGCAAGGAGTCGGACATGACTGAGTGACTGAACTGAACTGAACTGAAAAATAACTTCAACCTTTCCCTAAATTATTCACTGTAAAACGTATCATATATGAAGTTAATTGTGATGACAGAAAATTATTTGCAAATGCATGGCATGTATCTTAATTTTTATACTCATGTGCATATGTTTACATCATTATTTCTCTCTGCTTATTATAGCATCAATATATGGGCAAAGTCCTAAATCCAGATTTCAAATATGTAATCTAAGTTATGAGGTAGAGGAGACAGTCTCTTCAAATAGCAGTCATTTTTTGGTGCATGTTGGTATTCGTTTAGCATACAAGCATCTTTGGTCATCTTCTAGGTGAATAGCCAAGTGATGTATGATGGTTAGTGATTATCAGAGCCATACCATGCTAGAATGGTATAACCTGTAACTCTTCTTTTGTTTATCTTTCAACATCAGCTCTGCTTGCTGTTTAGGGTAAGCGGAGAAGATTTGGTCTTTAGTTTTGTACTTTGATGTTTTCCTGGCACTATGCATTCTTTTTCTACCGTGTCTAGTTTTGCCATTTCCCATTGTACAGCTGGCATGCTGTTCCTTAAAGTGAACTTTCCTGAGAGTTTGTAAAAAGAGAATCTAAGGAATTAGCATTTTTCATCAAAAGGTTTCCACATGAGGAAACATTCAATTTCCTAACTGTTCTGATAAGGTATGACCTTTCTTTTCTCACGTCCAAACTGCATAATGCTCTTCTAATAATTGACACCACATTTATAGAAATGCAAATATTAGTGTAGTCCTTTAGGAGTACACTTTTCCAAATTTGAGACATTTGAGATTAAGTCAATCCTTGGGTTTTTAGGAGGATGATTAATGATACCCTCCATTCCCAAGTCCCATGTCTAGGGAAGAGACAGTACACTATAGTGTTCTGTCTCTTGGTCCATACTGGGCTTCTAATTGAGATTTCTGCTTAATGTCCCAGAGTTAGCCATTTGCAGCTCAGAAACTAGTGTAGGCAGTGAGTCATTTAACAGCGCTATGCCCTACATTGTCTCACTTGTTGTGCTCCCTACCATTGTGTATAATAGAAAGACTCAGGAAAAAAGATTCTGTGAAAAAATCAGTTTTGACTAAAATGAGGTTTTTAAAACATTCATTGGAAAGTCAAGGGTATAGCCAAATGATAACAAACCCTAATTCTTAGGTCAGCATATTCAACATAAGGAAGCGATAAAGTGCAGAGGAATAAACTTTATTTTGACAATGTCTTTCTGAATGTAAGCAAGTTAGAGAAACATTTCCTTTCTCAAAATGGGCTTCAGTAACTCTGCCAATGTCCTATTAGCAATATCCAGTGCCCAAGAGTGATAAAGGGTGTATGTTTATAAGTGGGTGTGTTTGTGTGTGTGTTTCAAAAGATTCAATAATTAAATAGGTAGATCTGTAGCTCATCTTGCAAGAGTCTTCACCTATGACAGGGAGAGATGGAATACTTCTGGTTTGATTTTAGCAGTATGCCTGGAAGTGCTGGGCCAGACCAGAGTGGTTGTGAATCAACAGCAACTATTTTCTTGTCATCTTGGTAAGATTTCTTGAAGGAAAAGATACAATTTTACAGAGCTACCCTTCCTCCAGTGTGTGTCAGAGACCATCCTATATATAATAAATTCTGAATAACGTTAAAGGAATGAACAATAAATGAGAACATACTTTTGTCCTTGTGTAGTGTTTTCTGTTTTCAAAAGAAGCAGTATCCAACATTTTAAAAAGAAATTTTGTCTCACCAAAGCATTTCTTCAGACTATATCAAAATAACGAAAATTTAAAAACACGTCTGTATAAGTGATAACAGGACACAAGATGGTAGTTTACAGTACAGTGAGATTATGAAATTCCCATTCAAATCATACAGTTGTATAGGATAAGTTACAAATTGAGTTGGAGAGAAGACAATGACAGCCCCAAAGAAAATATGTCCATTCTAAACTAGCATTCACAAAGATGTGATGCTCTGTCTGTCTGTTCTGTGAGATAAAATTTACTGACCCTTATTTCATTCAACACATATTTTTCAATTATACAACTGGCACTTTCTTTTTTGTTTTCTATTTTTGTATAAATTGATTAGTTTGGAAGTAACTTCTGAGTCCATCATCATCACAAAGATTCCTTCATTATTCAGAAAATTTTTAGGCATTTTGTGAAACGTTTTACATTTTAAAAAGAAAAAATCATATGGCTTAAGAACACATTCTATTTATCTGTATTTTTATGACATATATTTATATTTATGATACACATATATGACATATAAATATATATAAGTCATTGCAAGATATCAAAATGCTTTCATTTCCTGTTTCTCTGCCTGTCAAAAACACTCTACAAAGACTTCTTTGGACACAAACTTACAGTTTCTTTAGAAAACTATCAATAGTTAGCTTCAAACTTCTAAGGAAAAAAGGAGTATTTTGTAGCCTGCAAGTTCCCAATTATATGCATGAATAGAATGAATAACCGAGAGCATGTTCTGAGACCCTTATTTGTTAAAAAGAGAATATCTTTTATGTCACTCAACAGTCAGTATTTCAGAAAAGATTATTACTATAAGAACATAAAACTTTAAATATATAATTATCTTTGGATAAAATTGAAATAGAGGAAACAATACAGGCAATATATCCTTCAAATTCATCATTTCAGAGTTTTCCTAAATTCATTTCAGTAGTATGAATTTACCTAAAGAGTATGCTCATGTGCCCTGATCAACATACTTTCAACTCTTCAGTAAAGTTTATAAATCATTGGACAGTTGTACCTAGACCTGTGACTATTTCACTTTAGTTTTTTTTTTTTTATGGTAACAAATCATAAAAGAGTAATTTTCATAGCATATATAAAATACTAAAGCCAATTACTGAATAAGAGTTGTAAAGAAGTATGCAATTTATTAAAAATTACAATGGTGCATGGTTTATATGAAAGCAAAAGTGGTAATGATGCCTTATACTCCTACAATTCAGTTACATACACACTCACACATAGACCCAGGGCCAAGAATCCTAGCCAGAAGACACGGAGGCCTCATAAAAGAGAACAATGACATGGTAAAATGTTAGGATAATAAGAAATGGGAGTAAAAAATTTGCATTTTGATAACACTAGATATAAAATATAATCTTAAACTAATTAAAATCTGTGTTCTGAACACATAATTGGTGAGGAGAGGTTGGATCTATGATAGAGCTGCTTGAAAAAGAAAAATTATCTGTATCCACAGATTTCAGCCATTCCCTTTTTATCCTTTATCAAAATTCAGTTGCTAGTGAGAAGCAAACACTTCAGGGTTCAGCTGATTTATATATTGCCCCCCAATTTTGGTCTAGAATGAAATGGATCATTTTGATTGCTTCTTAGAAAAGCAGGCTCATGGAAAAGAAACTGTCCCTGAGAAATCATTAGGACAGAAATTTAGAACAGGTAGATTTAAGTGCCTCACCAAGAAGCTGTCATAATTAAAGAGTTCTAAATTCTGCAGTGGTCTAAAGGGTAATTTTAAGTTTCAGGGCGCTTCAAAGCTAATCCATGTCTTTTTTAAATTTTTTTACATTTCTTGGTCCCTCAATGGAATTTGGTTCAGATCTGCATCTAGGACTATTCAATGCAATGAGTTCAACTTTTGACTCCAGCTGACTCTGTCCAGACTTGAGAAGTGGAGACTCTGGGGACACTGAAAAGAGACAGATAAAATGCAGCTTAATAAGTCCTTATCTTCCTTCTTGTCAGTGATTTTGATACATTGGGATCACTGGAGCCGTAGAAAACACTTGTAGCTAGGGACATGTGATTCTGGGAGATATCATCTATTTACTTTAGAGTCTACCTGTATCTATTGTCCTGTACCTTGGAACTACTGTATTCTCCATCCAGAGCTCCACAAAAGATGTGGCTCTGGGTTAATATTACTAATAACTAATAACCATTGACCACTTCCTATAATCTAGGCACTGTTCTATCATCGATTGTTTAATTCTTACAAAAAGGAGATGCAGTCAGTTCTTCCTGGTTTTCAAATCTGAATGTTAAATGAAGAGAACTTAGGTAACCAGAGAGATTGAATAACTATCTCAACATGGATCCATGTTATACTCATCTTCTAGTAAGTGGAAGACTTGATTTGAGCCCAAATGATCAAGCACCACAGTCCATGCCATCCACTATAGTGCTTCTTCTCAACTTTGACTACTTTTGTAGGTGATAACTGGAGAAGGCAATGGCACCCCACTCCAGTACTCTTGCCTGGAAAATCCCATGGGCAGAGGAGCCTGGTAGGCTACAGTCCATGGGGTCACTGAGTCAGACATGACTGAGAGACTTCACTTTCACTTTTCACTTTCATGCATTGGAGAAGGAAATGGCAACCCACTCCAGTGTTCTTGCCTGGAGAATCCCAGGGACAGAGGAGCCTCATGGGCTTCCGTCTATGGGGTCGCACAGAGTCAGACATGACTGAAGCGACTTAGTAGCAGCAGCAGTGGGTGATAACTCTGGGAACAGAGTTGGTTCTGAAACAGTCTAAGAATTTGATTTGAGCCAATTTGGCACTGGACTCTTCTCAGAGACCTCACTTTAAGGAATACCATCTTTAGACTTTAATATGATTTATGCTTTTACACATAACATGTATTTTTCTAGTCTAGTCAAATACTTTGACTATTTGTCTGTATTGCTACTATGCTTTCCTTTACTAGTTGTTTTCTACAGAGATAAATTTGTCATCATGTTTTAAGGGGTGTAGGAGTGCTGATATGAACTTTATTTTAGGATCATTTTGGTTTTATATACTCTGTTTTTATATACCAGAAGTAGCATATTTTATTGTGGACTGAGATAGGTATCATCCATACAGCTTTTATTAATGATCTTGTGCTATCTCATTTAAATCTTACAGTGACTCTGTAAAATAAATTTGAGCAATATTGTACATGTTAGAAAAATGTATACCCGAAAATTGGGACTTCCCTATAACTCATACGGTAAAGAATCTGCCTGCAATGCAGGAGACCAAGGTTTGATCCCTGGGTCAGGAAGGTCCTTTGGAGAAGGGACTGTCAACCTATGCTAGTATTCTTGCCTAGAAAATCCCTTCAGACAGAGGAGCCTGGTGGGATACAGTCCATGGGGTTGCAAAGAGTTGGACACAACTGAATGACTAGCACTAACATCATACCAGAAAATTAGGATAGTTTACCCAAGGTCACATGCAGCCACTATCAAGGGAATAATCAATTACATCGTGCAGGAAATGATGGAGTAACATAAGTAGAAATTTGAAGGATGAGCTTTCAAAACAGAAGGATCAGAAAAGCAAAGATGACAGCATATTGGACGTTATCTAGGAACTGAAGTTGATAGTGACAGTTGTAGTGAGCAAAGCAAAAGTGAATTCAGAAAAGTAGCAGCAAACTTTATCTTGTAGCCCGGTGAGAGAAAACATGGTTTTTACATTTGAGCAATATGGGATGCCATTGATAATTTGGAATACAAGAATGCCATGATATTCCTTGAATTATAAAATGATCATTCGGGCAGTTGTATTAACACATCGCTAATATATCGAGTGTGGAGAGTTAAAGAACCCGAGGAATCAGATGAATCCAAGGCTTTGTGCTTCAATAATGATAAAATGGATGTTCCATTTATTAGATTTAGGAAACCTGAGGAGGAACAGGAGTTTTGTTTTGAGTGTAAGTTTGGGATGTTTATCATTCATTAAAATTAAGGTTAAAAGTTAGATATAAAAGTTGGGAGTACAGTCTAGATATGCAGGATGAAAGGCTCAGTTTCTGAGTCATAGGCATGTAGAAAGGATTTAAGACTCTGAGACTGATAATCAGTGTAGATAGATGGGAAATATGTAAGGACTGAGCAGCAAGATATGTAAATGATTAGAAATCAGGGGAATGCAGATAATCCAAAAAACTCACAATAAAGCAGAAGAATGAGTCAGTGATCTAAGCAAAAGAGACACTGATGTATAGAACAGTCTTATGGACTCTGTGGGAGAGGGGGAGGGTGGGAAGATTTGGGAGAATGGCATTGAAACATGTAAAATATCATGTAAGAAACGAATTGCCAGTCCAGGTTCGATGCACGATACTGGATGCTTGGGGCTAGTGCACTGGGACGACCCAGAGGGATGGTATGGGGAGGGAGGAGGGAGGAGGGTTCAGGATGGGGAACACATGTATACCTGTGGCAGATTCATTTTGATATTTGGCAAAACTAATACAATTATGTAAAGTTTAAAAATAAAATAAAATTAGAAAAAGAAAAAAAAAGAAAATCAGGGACAATGTTCAAGTAGAAAGGGCCTGAGAAACCATGACAATGTCACTACCAGGTCAGCTCAGATGAGAATCGACCACTGGATTTTAGCAACAGGGAACAACTTGATAACATTCCTGATTAGTGTGGATTCTCAAGAGAGAATTAGAAGAAGAGATAAATTAAAGATCAGTATAGACCTTTGAATCTTAGTTACCTGAGATTTATTCTTGGTTTTTAGACTCCAGTATATTATTATGACTAGATCTATTTTATTGTTAAATTTTTAAACTCTGATGTATAGATAAAGTAAATATTGATAGAAGTTTTCTAAATATTCTAAATATAGAGGCTTTCTAAATATTTTCTTTATTTGGGGGATAGCAAGTGGAACTGTGATACTTATTACAAGTTTATGTCCTAGAAATAACTAGCATTATAAATGGGAAGCTATCTCAAACTTTTAAAATATTAAATATTAAGAATCAGACCATTCAGATAAATTAATTGAACAGAGATTTTTATATATTAATATTAAAAGGAATTATTTATTTTGCCTCAGCTTTATACCAAATTTTCTTTTGTTCAAATACTTGTGCATGAAAATCTTGCATTTCTCATATTGGTTAGATTATATCTTTTAGTTTTTGAGTTAAATTATACACATTACACATTATAAACAAAGTTGCAAAGCTTGTCTTCTGATACTTCAGAGACAGTTTCAAAGAAACTCTCAACTAACTTATATAGGAAATTATATTCACGCATGTTAGTCTCCAAAGCTATGAAAGTCATCTTTATTAAGAAATGTAAATAATAAATATTTACAATAGCATACTTGTATATGGAAGAATCACTGTGCTTTATTTTCTCTATAGATGAATCTTGTGTGGATAAATTGTGGATTACATTTATCTTTTGAAACTTACTACTTAAGGATTTAAGAAAAGACAATGTGACATTTGAATACACTTTGAAATTCTTTCAAAATTCAACACTTTACAACTTTTATCTCTCTTTTGCATCAACTGCTTTCATTATATTTCTCTAGCAACACCAGTTTTTGTTTAAAACCAATTTTCCTTTCCTCTTGTTTTATTTCCTCCCCTATTGCATTTTTCTCTGTTACTTTTGCTCTTCACAAGGACCAAATATTCTCTGTCAAAGGTAATAAAACGTTATTCTAAATAATCCTTGCCCTTTGAAAAGGATGATAATGGCTTTGATCATTGTATTTGTATAATTAAGGTGCAGGCTTTTGCTTTAAAAATAGTTCATCTCGTGTGTTGAATCTGGGAGGGCATGAAGCATTTACTGAGATGAGTACTCAGTTGGAAAGTCCCTGGTCTCCTTTGGTGTCACATCTATCTATGTCCCCAGACTGCTCATCCAATGTTCCAATGACAATGATTAGCGGGACCCCCCACGAGTTGCAGATGGAATGAGGCAGAGTGATAAGGCAAGCTGCCTCTCAGATCAGCGGAAAGAAAGGCCCTCTTCACGGGAAACCCAAGAGGAAGCCATTTAAACAAGCGTGCAGAAAATATTGGGGTAATTACCAAGCACCAGGAGGGGGTCTCAGCATTGAGAATGGATTCAAGAATTCATTCAGCAGATTAATTGATGTTTTCCCTGCAGCTTGTCTTTGGAAATAATTCCCATGGAAATTCATAACTGAGACTGGGGAAATGTATTATAAAAAGATATTTTCATTATCACATACATATTTACTAATGTTTGAACCGCATTTATTTCTACCAGAGAAGCTCTGATGCTTTTGATCACTCAGCTTTGCAGTTTTGCTTTCTGAAATAGGACTCTTGCACCAATAGCAGCCAGAAAATCCTGATGCATGAGAATGTATTATAAGAAGCTTCTTAAAATACTCTGATTATTGAAAATATCTAGGCAAGTTTTGTGACTACTTCTTTCTAACATAGCAAGACTTCATTGCCATTCTGATGTTCTATTCATCTAGAAAAAAAAAAAATGTTGTATTTGAGCAGGAGGTGCCCTAAAAGAGGAGGACTGGCCTCACTAGCCCCACAAGGCTAGTGCAGTGGAACATCAGTGATATGACAGATTTGTTTCAAGGGAGAAGCAAATCAACCTTTGCCTCTTTCTTTCCTAAACAGCTGGCAAATAAAGGACCTTGACTGCAAAAATACAGAGATAGCCACTTATCAAATGTACCAGTTTGGAAAAGATGTCAGAAAGCAAAAAATATGTGAGTGGGCTGTGTACACACACACACACACACACACACACACACATACATGTGTATATAAAATATGCAAAGTGTTTATGGAACACAGAGTTAGGCTTAAAGAGACACCTTTCTTTTGGAAATATTGATCTATCATTTTGAAAAATGGAAAGAAAAAGCTGTTAAAATTATGTTGCTGTATTATCATTGACACCTCTGGGAAAACCTGTGTGTTATGACCAGTTTAATTGGAAATTGACTTGAAGTAAATTAATCTGAGTATCCTTACTGCAGATGTCTGCTTATGCACATTAATGATTCTAGGACCACATGGGAATTTGAGCCTATGGCTATCCACTCAGAAAAGGAATGATTCACCTTTCCCATGAACAATGTATATGTTGTTCCCTTCACGTTGAATGTGATTCCTCTCTTAGTGCACCTGGCATGCTATACTCATGCAACTAAGATTGTATCCTGATTTCCATGTCAAACCATTTACCATAGATTGAGACTTGAACCCATGTGCTGGAACTCAAACCTAGCCGAAACTCAGTTTGGGACTTGAACGTACGTGGCTGGGACTCAAACACACGTGGCTGTGACGTGAACCCAGCCAAAACCCTGCTTGGGACATGAACCCACACGGCTAGGATTCAAATCCCGCCAAAATCTTGCTTGGGACTCAAACCCAGCCAAATCCCTGCTTGGGACTTGAACCCACGTGGCTGGGACTCAAACCCAGCCAAAACCTATGATACCTGGTTTCAGGACCTAATGAAGCTCAGGTTCTTGATGTCTCATCACAGAAAGAATTCAGTGAGAGACAAAGTGATAGATAATCAGTGGATTTATTAAGATTCAGATTGCCTACATTAAAAATTATGGCTTCTATAGGAAGAAGTCTGGTAGCAAAGTGAATAGCTGTCACACTAAGTATTAAGGTCAGTAAATAGACTCCCTGGAGAGTCTGGGAACAAATTAGGGGATAGAGTAAATGTGATTATATACCTGTAATGTATCTGGGTTGGGGTTTTAACTTATGTGTCTTGCTCATAGTCTATTTATACAGTTAATCACTGAAAAAGAAAACAATTAGAGCCAGCATTTTTGCACTGCTGAATAAAGAATACCTGCTAATTTACAGTTCTTAAATAGTGTGCTATTTATAACTTGCTCAATAATCAACCAATTGTTGACTATCCAAAGTGGACAATCATGATTTGCTTGGAAACAAAAGTGAAATTTTATCATAATGGTGATACCAGTGTTCAATTTATCCTTTTGTTTCATGTTTACATTTTAAAATTATCTTAAAAAGTAAAACTTAATGGAGTTCAATAACATTCTGTCTCATCCAATTCCCTTTGTTGTTCACTCCTGTCAGAATATCAATATCTAAGAAAACACTAGCAGAAATTAATATTGGCAGGTATTAATTTGCTTAATGCATGCAGTAAACACAGGCACACACAATGGAATCAAAGAACAATGACATAAGTGCAGTGAAAGAAATTTCTGAAGACTACTATGAATGCTTCTTAAGCATAAATTACTAGAAATAAAATGTTTTCGGAGAAAGAGTCTTTAAGGTGTAAAAATGTCTCAAAATATTTGAAATTGACTAGTTACCCAGACAAATAAGAGTTGGACTTTCTAAATATTTTAATAATAAAAGCCTGTAGGATACTGGTATTTCATAAGCTTTGAAAGTGAAAGTCGCTCAGTCATGTCCGACTCTTTGTTACCCCATGGACTATAATAAGTCCATGGAATTCTCTAGGCCAGAATACTGGAGCGGGTGGCCGTTCCCTTCTCCAGGGGATCTTTTGAACCAGGGATTAAAACCACATCTTCCACACAGGAGGTGGATTCTTTACCAGCTGAGCCAACAGGGAAGCCCAAGAAGACTGGAGTGGGTAGCCTATCCCTTATCCAGGGGATCTTCCTGACCCAGGAATCTCCTTCACTACAGGCAGATTCTTTACCTGCTGAGCTACCAGGGAAGCCCTCACAACGTTTGCTTCCACATATGTAACAATTTGGGGCATCTGACTGTGGAAAATGAACTGGGCAGGACAAACGACAGTGGGCCGGCCAGATTTTCCCTTGTTATTTTCAGGGCTTATCTTTCCTTTGCCCATGATTCAGTTTTTCAGCAATTTGGTTTAAACCTTAAATTCCCCAGTTATGGTACATGTAGTCTCTTCTTTCCTTTTATTCATTTAAATACCCCAAAGATATGAATTCATTAAAGGGCCAGTTTGGTTTTCCTACACTCCCTTCTTTTGTTCCTCTTTTTGGTATTTTAAATTATAAGCATTTCATTGTGGAGTGCTTCTGTTGCCCATCTCTGTCTATTTTATCTTTGAAAAGCTCTGGCTTTGGAGGCTGTTTCTTTGAAGTCTTTCACATGATTTGATATAAAGTAGGGAGCCAGGTTGGAGAAGGAAATGGCAACCCACTCCAGTGTTCTTGCCTGGAGAATCCCAGGGACGGGGGAACCTGGTGGGCTGCCGTCTGTGGGGTCGCACAGAGTCGGACATGACTGAAGTGACTTAGCAGCAGCAGCAGGATGCCAGGTATTTTTCTAAAAGGGAACATTAAAAGTTTAAATTAGGCTTCAGTTTTTTTTATATTTAGATTTGGAATTAGAAGAACTGTTCTCTTCATCATTGTCTTAAGAGAATCAATAATTAATCATTCTAGTCAAGAGTTTACCAGCACTTTCAGTAAGTTGTGTAAATCCCCACATAGTCATCTCAGATTAAAAAAAAAAAAAAGAATAAGAAGAAATAAAACATTTTTAGTGTTAAATTCTAAAATTAGCAGGTGATGGGTGAGAGCGTGTGTTTAAAATTTAGAGCGATATTACAGAGACAGGATGGGTAATGCCCTGGTTCAAGTTCTGAACTTCTTAGAATTTTGTCATGCTTCCTTATTTTCATCCAGAGGGGAGGAATATGTTAGGCAATTCAGTCAGATGCCATTAAATATTGAATTATCTAATTCTTCCTCTCTTACCAAGCACAGCCTATTGATTATAATATGATTTCTCATAATTATGAGAAAATTTGACTGGAAGATATAGCCATCTGGTTGTATTCTACATATTTATCATTTAAGGTAGCCAGTTGAATTTTGTTCCTTTGTAAATACTGCACATCTTACTTTTTTGCTCACTTAAGTAGCCCTTGAGAGAGAAATGAAGATAATCTTGGTGAGCTGGCAAAGGCAGTTTCTAAGCCTGCAAAACTGAAGCACAGAGTTTGGACAAAATAAAGCAGTGCTATGCTATTAAACATCTTGGGATAGATCCGCATAGTTTTGTGAGAAAATCCTTCTCCGTCATTGTGTGTAAGCTGTTTCTGTTTGCTACCTATATGAGAGGTGGTCTTTTACTTAATATTAAGATGTCTGGGTCAAAATTACTTCTTGCCATTGCATATATTTGTGATTTTAGGAAAGCCTACCCTGTTCCTGTATTAATGGTCCTTAGTGCATTCCTTCTGTTTCCACCCTTAGTTTATTTTTATTATTATTTTAATATTTCTGACGTTTTGTGACTCTATGGACTTCCCACTTATATTGAGCTATCTACTACCCCTTACAGCTATCACAGAGAGTCAACTAAGCCTTCTTTATATTTGTGTGTATTGCAGCTAGTTAGGAAATTTAGTTTGTTCATTGCCAGTTTTAGTTTTTGTTCTTCAGTGCCCAATAAACCTCACTCTGTTTATTTTCCGTGTATGATCTCATTTCTTACTTACAGTATTTTAGATCTTTACCATTTTAATTTCCCACCAAATTTTTTTGGGAAACATTATTTTTTATTTATTTTTTTATGAAAAAAACTTATAGATAACTTTATTACAAAATTTTTGGCAACATATATGAAATGGAGAAATTTCTTAAAAATAAGTTTACCAATAATGACACAAGAAACAGAAAAATCTAAATAGTCCTATATCTATTAACATAATCAAATTCTTTTTTCTAAATTTTATTTTATTTTTAAACTTTACAATATTGTATTGGTTTTGCCAAATATCAAAAACATTATTATTCTTTTGTATATTTCTAGGCATAGATGTCCTTTCCATTCTCCAAGAAGAAACAGGAATAATGTAATATTTCCAGGCATTCGATATATTTTTTCTCATATCCACTTCAAGCGAGAAAAAGTGACATTCATTTACTATCCTGTTGTTGAGTCAATACGTTAAAGAACACTACTCATTCATAGACTAACTGATTTATGCCTTCTCCTTCTCTCTCTTTCACTTATTTTCTGAACAGCTGCTCTATGTACAAGTTAAAAGTTAAGTACAATTCACAGAATGGTCTGGTAGACCACACATATATAACCGTAGTCCAGGCTGTTGTCAATTCAACTTTAACACAAATAAAAATCATTCATCATTTATATCCTCATTTCATTCTCAGATTGCTTTCTTTCTCAATCAGTTCAAAACATGAAAGAAAGAAGTAGTAATCCTCAACATTGCTAACATTTCCTAAAAAAAAAACCATCCTAACTACATTATATCACTATCACAATCTTTATATTAAAATATACATGTATAAAAAGTTTAATAAGAAATGTATATGTGATCAAGAATTAACTTTATTAATAGCAAACAACTTATTTAACTCACTGGTCAATTTTCAAGTTCATTGATTAGACTGTTTTTATTTGTAAAAAGATAAATAGATGATATTTAGCCCATAAAATTCCCTGCCTCATTTCTGTTTTCAAGTTTTCCAAAGGTGAAAGCGTATACACACAAACACACACACACACACACATGTTCTTTTTTTTCTGGCAATAATCCATTCAGTACTAAATAGCTAACAGATGTAGATTTTCTTAAGTCTGTAGTCATAGGGTTTTCACTTTTCCCTTTCATGCACTGGAGAAGGAAATGGCAGCCCACTCCAGTGTTCTTGCCTGGAGAATCCCAGGGATGGGGGAGCCTGGTGGGCTGCTGTTTATGGGGTCGCACAGAGTCAGACACGGCTGAAGTGACTTAGCAGCAGCAACAGCACTCATAATCTTGGTTTTGTCTTAATGTACTGTCACCTGGGGGTCGCCTCCTTACCCTCAAAGAGATGACTGAGTCCTAGTTTGAAATGTTGGGTACAGTGGAAAGAACCTAACTTTTGGTTCTTTTGCAGTTATATAGACTCAGAATTTAATGCTGCCTGTAATTCGTACTAGATATGCTATATTTAAACGTGATTTTCCCTTTCCTCAATATTAAAATTATTGTGAGAATAATGTTAGATTATCTATCATCACCTAACACAATGCATGGTGCATTGTAGACACACGCAATAAAAAATGCACTTTAATTTTTTTCATTATTGCCGTTATTTTGAATTAATGACCCAGTTAACAAATAAGTCACAATTCTTGCTTCTTTTCAGAAAACAAAAAACAAGCAAGCAAACAAACAAAAAACTCAACAAATATCATAAATTAATGGAAATAGAGCTGGAAATAGGCTTTTGACACTAATTATAAATTTATGATACTTATTCCATTTAGAATGAGGCAGAAGTTCCTCTGTATCTTAGAGAAAATCACTCGATTGCTATTATTTATTTTACAGAGATCCTTGAAAAGCTGTATTTATCATTTTGCAAAGTGAAAGATACCTATTTTTAAAAAAATTACATTGCTGGAAACTATTGATTGCTAAGAACCTGTGGAAATCACATCTTAATTAGAAGTTGAAGTATGTCCAGTTTCAGCATGTTGTTATAAGCAAAGTATGTTCAAAAGGTTGTCAAACAGACCAACAAGGATAGGACCAAAAATCAGAAGACACAACAGGACATCCAAGACTAAAAGTTAAAAAGGGTGGGGCAAAAATCTAAGCTGGTTTTTTTTTAGTGAAGAGTTTGTGTGATTGAAATTAATTAAGTAATTCCAAATATGTACATCATCCCAAGAATAAGAAAGTAAAGCAGTATTGAATATAAAAACATTTAATTATACCTAACAAATTATTAGTTATTTCTCTGTACAATCATTATAATTATAAATACTTGTTATCCTGGTGTTTGTCAAAGCTACCTCATGATATCATAATCTCAGTGTCTTGAAAGTGCTTAAAGTTCAGACAGGTGTATTGTTAGAAATAAGGCCACCAGCAATATAATGGGGATTGAGAAAATAAAAGTCATTCACCAGAGAAATAAAATTTGTAAGAAGTCAATGGGAGGACTGAAGGAACATGAAAATTACTCCCGGTTACCTACAATCAAGACATTTCTCTGGCAGCAGGTCTCAGCCTATATATGGTCATCAATTTGGTTAACTCTCAGCTTGAGAATACAAAGACACGGGGTTTAAAAAGCTATTGTAAGAATTTATCTTTGTTGTGGGTACCAGGCTATGCCATTAGCTTGTCTTCAGTATTTAAGTAGCCACGTGGATAGTCAGATTCTTTCCTCCAGACACATGAACCTCCAGGTAATGAATTGAGAATGAGAGTTTCCTTCCATTCTCAGCCTTAACCATAAACTGATTCTTTATGCCATTTCTAATAGAAAGTGTCTTTTGCTATAGGTAGCACTCCCATGAATACTTCCCCTGATGTACTTGAGAAGGGAAAAAAAAAAAGTGCATAAAGACGAATGTCTTTTACTGTGTTAATGTTTACATAACCCAATAAAGCCCATCTTATATATAACTTATGTATGTAAGTCAAGAAACAAGGTATGGAAAAATGAGAGTGTACTAAAATTCATGGAAGTAAAGATAACTTTTATTAAAAAATTATAACAGCATTTAGATTTTTTTTTTGTATATTTCCAGAAAAACCTTTTCACATCACCATTTGATGATGACCCTACATTTACTTTGAATGAAAGCCTGTGATCATTGGAATGAATAAATACAAACAGGTTACTGAGATAGAAAGCACTCCAAAGTTCATGCGTGTCAGCATCCGGGAAGTTTTGACCCAGCAAAACACACTCTCAGAAACCCTTTTAAAGCATCTTAGTTTTTTAAACTGAGTACTTTTATTTAGTAACAGCAGGAAAGAATAAGTCTTTATATAATGTGATGTATTCAGTTAATCTGTATCTGAAACATCTTGTAAGGATTTAGGAGTGACTTTCATGGAGCTGAGATGCCCCTTACGAAAGGCTTCTTTTATTAAGCCACATTTCTGTCTCTGGATGCAAAACACAAATGGATTTGTTTATTTAAGCTTTAAGATATTTGATGGCAGGGTCAGCAAAAGTATGCTTCAGTTTGTTATTCTTCATGTACTTTAAAATATATTAAACTATAAAATGTCTAGTGTACTTTTAATAACAATGATATGAATATTTATTTCCATTTTCAAAGATCGCTAACAGGTCCAGGAAAAGTTATTCATATAACAGGCATATAAGATATAGTTTGGCTAAAATTGCATTATAGTTGTTTGTTTTTTTTTTTTTGATGCTTGCTTTTAGATGGAATTTGGGTTAAAATATCCAGTACTAATCTTTGATCTGACCAAATAAATTTATAAAATATAATATGTTGGGTACTATCAAAAAGGGTTGAATTAGATTCCTGAATGGTCACAGAGAGATTTGATTAAGATGTTTAAGCTCACTCTTAAGGAGACCTTTAAAAAATTATAAGCCTCAGTGACATTAGCTATATCTATTGTATATTTTACAGCAAATAATGCATCATGCTGTTTGTTTTCTGGAGACATAAAAGTATGTCTCCATCATCAACTAATGATTTTGTTGAATTATCTTAAACTCAGCCATAATAGAGCAATGTTAAAATTGTGTCTGGGAATTAAACTAACCTCTCATCCTTTAACAATTCCCCAAACTGAGAAGTATGGAACAGACCATATAATATTTCAGTGAATGTTTGTCTGTTTATAACTTGTAAATGTGTGAGCCAGACTAAAAATATGTGTGCAGAATAGTAAAAAGTGTTTGTCATCTCAAATCTTGATCTGAAGTGGGTGCTGCTTCTCTATTTCTTGTTAGTTCATTTTCCAGGATTTCTTTTGAGGATCCATCATAGAATTCTAAGTGTTGTGTCCACTGGGATTTACACCACTTGTTCAATCTATTTATACCAAGTTAATTAAGTGATAATCCCAAAGTATCAGAGGACATATGAAGTAATAAATGTCTGATTCTCTCACAGACATGCCGAGACCACATGGTGAGGAGTGACAATATGGAAGACTGTTTTATTGCTTCATATCATGTTCTCTTGTACAGGGAATATTGCTGTTAAACAATCTGTTCTCTTATTTCCTGAGCTTTTATGCCTTTCATTGCGTAATATTCTTTTGAAAACTGAGATGCTTCTGAAGGAGAGTTAAGCCAAAGGCTTGCATACATGACATTTTGCAATTTAAGTACAGGATTACTCCTATTTAGCAAACTTGGTCAAATCCATTGCTGGAATGAATCAAAATATAACTTAATTTTCTATTTGTTAAATGATTTCCATGAACAGACAAAAATCCGAGATGCCTTTATTTTCAACTCTACGTTGATCCTGTGTGTGCATACAAACATATATACATACACAGAGAAACGAATTATCAATTTACTAACTTAATATACCTGATTGCCTAACAGTTTATTAATCTCATTTTGTTGAATAAGAAAGAAGGAAGTAAAATTCCTTATTCTTGTATTAGCACTGAAAACATTTGTGAGAGATAAGAAATACTTGAATATGTCCTAGAAATTCCATGAGTGATATTCAGCTCTCTATATAAAACTATTTCCAACAATTACAAAAATAAATAAATAAATAAAAGATTGGCCAAACTAGAAAACTCAATATTACATTGAAAGTCATGTAGTCTCCTGATAAAATTAAAAAAAAAAATAGGGTAATGTCTATCAAAAGTAACATACAGCAATTCTTTAAAGATGAAGGACTCCCTTCACACCAATTTAAAATGTTAATGATAGGAAACAAAGAAGCTTAAATGCTACTTACAAGTTTATAAATGGTAGAAATTGGGAGATTTGGGGATGATTCAAGTCCTAGTTCTCCTGCAATTAATTAGTTTCAAAAATATGAAACATTTTACAACATTGGCCATAATTTTCCCCCTTTTTTAAGTGTAGCAATATTGAATTGGATTAGCTCTTAGATATTTTTATCCTAAAATTAGATTATTTGAAGTTTGGAATTCTGAAGAAAATCTTCAATATCTTAGTTATGATTATTTGAGTAATGTATGCCATAAAAAGCAGTCAATTCTGTCAGTTCAGTTGCTCAGTTATGTCTGACTCTTTGCGACCCCATGAATCACAGCACGCCAGGCCTCCCTGTCCATCACCATCTTCTGGAGTTCACTCAAACTCACATCCATCGAGTCGGTGATGCCATCCAGCCATCTCATCCTCTGTCTTCCCGTCTTCCTCTTGGCCTCAATCCCTCCCAGCATCAGAGTCTTTTCCAATGAGTCAACTCTTTGCATGAGGTGGCCAAAGTATTGGAGTTTCAGCTTTAGCATCATTCCTTCCAAAGAACACCCAGGGCTGATCCCCTTTAGAATGGACTGGTTGGATCTCCTTACAGTCCAAGGGACTCTCAAGAGTCTTCTCCAGCACCACAGTTCAAAAGCATCAATTCTTCAGTGCTCAGCTTTCTTCACAGTCCAACTCTCACATCCATACATGACCACTGGAAAAACCATAGCCTTGACTAGACGGATCTTTGTTGGCAAAGTAATGTCTCTGCTTTTGAATATGCTATCTAGGTTGGTCATAACTTTTCTTCCAAGGGTAAGTGTCTTTTAATTTCATGGCTGCAATCACCATCTGCAGTGATTTTGGAGCCCTAAAAATAATGTCTGACACTGTTTCCACTGTTTCCCCATCTATTTGGCATGAAGTGATGGGACCAGATGCCATGATCTTTGTTTTCTGAATGTTGAGCTTTAAGCCAACCTTTTCACTCTCCTCTTTCACTTTCATCAAGAGGCTTTTTAGTTCCTCTTCACTTTCTGCCATAAGGGTGGTGTCATCTGCCTATGTGAGGTTATTGATATTTCTCCCGGCAATCTTGATTCCAGCTTGTGCTTCTTCCAGCCCAGCATTTCTCATGATGTACTCTGCATAGAAGTTAAATAAGCAGGGTGACAATATACAGCCTTGACATACTCTTTTTCCTATTTGGAACCAGTCTGTTGTTCCATGTCCAGTTCTAACTGTTGCTTCCTCACCTGCATATAGGTTTCTCAAGAGGCAGGTCAGGTGGTCTGGTATTCCCATCTCTTGAAGAATTTTCCACAGTTTATTGTGATCCACACAGTCAAAGGCTTTGGTGCTGGGGTCCAGCCCCAGTGGATCCAGGGAATTCGAATGGGAGACGGCATCGGAGATCAGGAAACAACAGCTTATTTAAATGTTAATTAAAGATATAAAGAGGGGTTAAATAAGGATAGCTCAGTGAGAAAATTTAGTGGAGAAAAGAGGCTGAATAATTCAGCCAGAAGGTGAGAGAAAGAACGACATGGGAAGACCAAGTTTCGGTGAACAAGGCCCCCACTTTATTTTCCAAAGTAGTTTTTATACCTTAAGTTATGCATAGAGGATAATGGGGGAAGGGGTTGACTCTTGCAGTAAGCCAGGATTTCTTCCTGCAAACTTACCATATGCAAAAGTTTAGGTGATTTGCATCATCTTCTTGCCTGGAGGCCTGTTAACATTTTAAGACTCTTTCTTCAGAAAACTTATTTTTTTCGAAAGGTGATTGATTAGTCAGGCGCCACCCTCTAAAAGCATCAGATAAAGTTGCATTCCTATAGGGCAAAGGTGTGGTGGGCTACAACAAGAAAAAGAATTAACTCAAGCATCCAAGGTTACAAACATTAAAGCTACTACTTACACCAATTATATTAATCAATACACTGCCAGGGACACAGCAGGTAAGGGATATGGAAACTTAGTAGCAAACATTGGCCCAACAAGTGAAAAACCCTTCACCAATACAATTTCTAATCAATCTTTTAACTGCTCAAAGGAATCTATATTTAGACAGTTTAGAACATCTCATGCCTCTCACAGTTGGGAGGCTCTGAGCAATCACATGTGGCCGGAAAAACCTATTCAGGCAGCCTAGAGGACTTCCAAAGGAGTCTGTAGGTTGAAACACTGTCACACCCAGGAATTATTAACTGGAGCTGTAAGTTAACTCTTTTTTCAGAGAGACGTAGTGGAGGACAGCCCCCTGTAAAGTCAGAGGTTTAGGTGAGAGCACAAAGCAGAAAGTAGTCAGACTCTAGTTTTGGGGGTAGATGCTCGAGAATTTCCAGGGGAACTCCTGAGGCTCGATCCCGCCTTTGCGTAGGCCGAGCCTCCTTCCTCATGACCTTTGCCACGGGAGGAGCTCCTGCTCCCGGCACTTTGGCATAGTCAATAAAGCAGAAATAGATATTTTTCTGGAACTCTCTTGCTTTTTTGATGATCCAGCAGATGTTGGCAATTTGATGTCTGGTTCCTCTGCCTTTCCTAAAACCAGACTGAACACCTGGAAGTTCATGGTTCACGTACTGCTGAAGCCTGGCTTGGAGAATTTTGAGCGTTACTTTACTAGTGTGTGAGATGAGTGCAATTGTGTGGTAGTTTGACCATTCTTTGGCATTGCCTTTCTTTGAGATTGGAATAAAAACTGACCTTTTCCAGTCCTGTGGCCACTGCTGAATTTTCCAAATTTGCTGGCATATTGAGTGCAGCACTTTCACAGCATCATCTTTCAGGATTTGAAATAGTTCAACTGGAATTCCATCACTTCCACTAGCTTTGTTCGTAGTGATGCTTTCTAAGGCCCACTTGACTTCACATTCCAGGATGCCTGGCTCTAGGTCAGTGATCACACAATTGTGATTATCTGGGTCATGAAGATCTTTTTTGTACAGTACTTCTGTGTATCCTTGCCACCTCTTCTTAATATCTTCTTCTTCTGTTAGGTCCATACCGTTTCTGTCCTTTATCGAGCTCATCTTTGCATGGAATGTTCCCTTGGTTTCTCTAATTTTCTTGAAAATGTAGGCATGGCTTTTAAAACCGTGCTCTGTGCAAAAAAAATACAAAACCCTAAAAATCACTTAGTCAGACTATGGGTACTGGGTTATTTGGCTCTAGATGACTTACTGATTGCCACTGCTTTGATCCATGTAAACTGTCCAGAACCTCTGGAGCTGCATCACATAATAAAAAATTTAGGAATTGTTTACAAGGATATGTTAGCATTGTGTCCCTGATGTTATCATTAGTCTTAAAGTATAACTTCAGTAAAGCAAAGGAGTTTATTTTAACCATCGACACTACAATACTGCACTAAAATATTAACAAACAAATACTTCTAATTTGATTGTAAAATAATCGTTAAATAGGTTCCCCTTACATTAATAATATCAAGAATATTCTGTATTACAGATTGAAATGTCACATCAATAAATATATTTGTTGCATGAATTAGTTTGGTGCACAAAATAATGTCCCCAAGGCAAGCAGTTGATACAGAAATGTATTGATTATAGATACATACTAACTTTGTTTCTCTTGTGCCTTTAGGACTCTTCCCATCAGAATATAAGCTCCATCACAGCAGAGATTCTGTCTTTATTTTTACTGTTCTCTTCTTGCTGTATTCCATGCATACCAAGTATATAATATTCATTGATTTTCTTTCCCCCATTAAAGGGCATTGTATTTTATTTTGCCAGGTATATAAGTTATTGGTTTATATTGATAACTTTAGTCCTGTTAAATTTGATCTATGTCGAGCTAAGTCTGTGTTAAAGAGATTCTAGTTCTGCATTGTTCTTAGTATCCGGATATGGCACTTACAACATGGTATGGTCCTTACTTTGAGGCCAGGGCATTTTGTGGAATGTTGACTGAATGCTCAGTGCACTCGCAGGGGTTTTTCCATTCTGATTAGCAGGAGACTCAAATGTCCATCTGAAGTGAACCACTCAGCCCTCATCCAAGGACCCATGATGATTCCCTCCAGAGGTGTATGGAGCCCCCCTTCTCCCAATTCCCTCTTCTTACCCTGTATATTTCGCCTATTCTAGAAGCCAAATCTGATGTCCTCTGATGTCTTCCTCCTCAGCTTAGCAATGTCACTACTCGTTTGTCCCCTTATTCTGCAGCACACAAATGCTTCCAGACTGAGAGTCGGGGTCCTTGGGGCACAATCATCTGGCTACCTCCCTGTGTTTCCTTTCTCTCCACAATCACAGATCTCCTCTGCCTATTGTCCTGTACTTGAAATATTTTGTCATATAGCTATTTACCCTGTTTTATGATGGTTTTTGTGAAGAAATCAAATCTGGTATCATTTATTCAGTTGTGATTGAAAGTAGGGGTCCCACCATATAGTAACTTGTAATGAATACAAATTAGGTCATTCCTCTTTCTTGATTAAATATCTCACTGAATACACATTGTATTCAGTTCTGTATCAAGACCTATTAGGTTCTGGGTTCTGCCTTAGCTCCTGACTCCTAATACCTAATAAAAATCTTCTTGCTCACTACTCCAGACATGCTGATTTCTTGCTGTCACTATTTCAACACATTCACAAAGGATGTTCCATCTGCATGAGATAATTTTTTTCTACTCTTTGTCTACTATCTCTTCAAGTTTCAGTTAAAATTCTCCTCTTAAGGAACTTTTCTGACTACTTACATAACTATATTTCTTTCTTGCATTACATTGTATTTTTTTCCTTTTATACACTCTCTGCTATGCTGTCAGAATATTTATGTGAGGATTTATTAGTAGATAATATACACTCAGTGTTTTAAGTAAGCATTGTCTAGAGAAAGCAGATCAATAAGATGTACAAATATGTGTGTATATGTGTGTTAAGAAGATTAGATCTCAATTACAGGAGAAAAACTATTAAAAATTCCAACGTATGAAGGCTGAACAACACGCTGCTGAATAACCAACAAATCACAGAAGAAATCGAAAAAAAGAAATCAAAATTTGCATAGAAACGAATGAAAATGAAAACACAACAACCCAAAACCTGTGGGACACGGTAAAAGCAGTCCTAAGGGGAAAGTTCATAGCAATACAGGCACACCTCAAGAAACAAGAAAAAAGTCAAATAAATAACCTAACTCTACACCTAAAGCAACTAGAAAAGGAAGAAATGAAGAACCCCAGGGTTAGTAGAAAAAAAGAAATCTTAAAAATTAGAGCAGAAATAAATGCAAAAGAAACAAAAGAGACCATAGCAAAAATCAACAAGACCAAAAGCTGGTTCTTTGAAAGGATAAATAAAATTGACAAACCATTAGCCAGACTCATCAAGAAACAAAGGGAGAAAAATCAAATCAACAAAATTAGAAACGAAAATGGAGAGATCACAACAGACAACATAGAAATACAAAGGATCATAAGAGACTACTATCAACAATTATATGCGAATAAAATGGACAACGTGGAAGAAATGGACAAATTCTTAGAAAAGTACAACTTTCCAAAACTCGACCAGGAAGAAATAGAAAATCTTAACAGACCCATCACAAGCATGGAAATTGAAACTGTAATCAAAAATCTTCCAGCAAACAAAAGCCCAGGTCCAGACGGCTTCACAGCTGAATTCTACCAAAAATTTAGAGAAGAGCTGACACCTATCCTGCTCAAACTCTTCCAAAAAATTGCAGAGGAAGGTAAACTTCCAAACTCATTCTATGAGGCCACCATCACCCTAATACCAAAACCTGACAAAGATCCCACAAAAAAAGAAAACTACAGGCCAATATCACTGATGAACATAGATGCAAAAATCCTTAACAAAATTCTAGCAATCAGAATCCAACAACACATTAAAAAGATCATACACCATGATCAAGTGGGCTTTATCCCAGGGATGCAAGGATTCTTCAATATCCGCAAATCAATCAATGTAATACACCACATTAACAAATTGAAAAATAAAAACCATATGATTATCTCAATAGATGCAGAGAAAGCCTTTGACAAAATTCAACATCAATTTATGATAAAAACTCTCCAGAAAGCAGGAATAGAAGGAACATACCTCAACATAATAAAAGCTATATATGACAAACCCACAGCAAACATTATCCTCAATGGTGAAAAATTGAAAGCATTTCCTCTAAAGTCAGGAACAAGACAAGGGTGCCCAGTTTCACCATTACTATTCAACATAGTTTTGGAAGTTTTGGCCACAGCAATCAGAGCAGAAAAAGAAACAAAAGGAATCCAAATTGGAAAAGAAGAAGTAAAACTCTCACTATTTGCAGATGACATGATCCTCTACATAGAAAACGCTAAAGACTCACCAGAAAATTACTAGAAATAATCAATGACTATAGTAAAGTTGCAGGATATAAAATCAACACACAGAAATCCCTTGCATTCCTATACACTAATAATGAGAAAACAGAAAGAGAAATTAAGGAAACAATTCCATTCACCATTACAACGGGAAGAATAAAATACTTAGGAATATATCTACCTAAAGAAACTAAAGACCTATATATAGAAAATTATAAAACACTGGTGAAAGAAATCAAAGAGGACACTAATAGATGGAGAAATATACCATGTTCATGGATTGGAAGAATCAATATAGTGAAAATGAGTATACTACCCAAAGCAATTTATAGATTCAACGCAATCCCTATCAAGCTACCAACAGTATTCTTCACAGAGCTAGAACAAATAATTTCACAATTTGTATGGAAAAACAAAAAACCTCGAATAGCCAAAGCGATCTTGAGAAAGAAGAATGGAACTGGAGGAATCAACCTACCTGACTTCAGGCTCTACTACAAAGCCACAGTTATCAAGACAGTATGGTACTGGCACAAAGACAGAAATATAGATCAATGGAATAAAATAGAAAGCCCAGAGATAAATCCACGCACATATGGACACCTTATCTTTGACAAAGGAGGCAAGAATATAGAATGGATTAAAGACAATCTCTTTAACAAGTGGTGCTGGGAAATCTGGTCAACCACTTGTAAAAGAATGAAACTAGACCACTTTCTAACACCATACACAAAAATAAACTCAAAATGGATTAAAGATCTAAACGTAAGACCAGAAACTATAAAACTCCTAGAGGAGAACATAGGCAAAACACTCTCTGACATACATCACAGCAGGATCCTCTATGACCCACCTCCCAGAATATTGGAAATAAAATCAAAAATAAACAAATGGGACCTGATTAACCTTAAAAGCTTCTGCACATCAAAGGAAACTATTAGCAAGGTGAAAAGACAGCCTTCAGAATGGGAGAAAATAATAGCAAATGAAGCAACTGACAAACAACTAATCTCAAAAATATACAAGCAACTCCTACAGCTCAACTCCAGAAAAATAAATGACCCAATCAAAAAATGGGCTAAAGAACTAAATAGACATTTCTCCAAAGAAGACATTCAGATGGCTAACAAACACATGAAAAGATGCTCAACATCACTCATTATCAGAGAAATGCAAATCAAAACCACTATGAGGTACCATTTCACACCAGTCAGAATGGCTGCGATCCAAAAGTCTACAAATAATAAATGCTGGAGAGGGTGTGGAGAAAAGGGAACCCTCTTACACTGTTGGTGGGAATGCAAACTAGTACAGCCACTATGGAGAACAGTGTGGAGATTCCTTAAAAAACTGGAAATAGAACTGCCTTATGATCCAGCAATCCCACTGCTGGTCATACACACTGAGGAAACCAGAAGGGAAAGAGACACGTGTACCCCAGTGTTCATCGCAGCACTGTTTATAATAGCCAGGACATGGAAGCAACCTAAATGTCCATCAGCAGATGAATGGATAAGAAAGCTGTGGTACATATACACAATGGAGTATTACTCAGCCATTAAAAAGAATACATTTGAATCAGTTCTAATGAGGTGGATGAAACTGGAGCCTATTATACAGAGTGAAGTAAGCCAGAAGGAAAAACATAAATACACTACACTAACGCATATATATGGAATTTAGAAAGATGGTAACAATAACCCTGTGTACGAGACAGCAAAAGAGACACTGATGTATAGAACAGTCTTATGGACTCTGTGGGAGAGGGAGAGGGTGGGAAGATTTGGGAGAATGATATTGAAACATGTAAAATATCATGTAAGAAACGAGTTGCCAGTCCAGGTTCGATACACGATACTGGATGCTTGGGGCTAGTGCACTGGAACGACCCAGAGGGATGGTATGGGGAGGGAGGAGGGAGGAGGGTTCAGGATGGGGAACACATGTATACCTGTGGCGGATTCATTTTGATATTTGGCAAAACTAATACAATTATGTAAAGTTTAAAAATAAAATAAAATTTTTTTTAAAAAAAAAGAAGGAGTTGGCTTGGTGTGATTATGGAGAATGAAAAGTCCTGAGATCTGCAGTCAGTACACTAGAAATCCAGGAGAATTTATGGTATGGTTTTAGCCAGAATGGCTTAAGGCCAAGAGAACCTGTAGGAATAAGTTCCATGTTGATACTAAATCCAAATGCAGGACAAGACTGATGCACCAGCTCAAAGACAGTCAGGCAGAGAGAACAAATTTTTCCCTATTCCACCTTCTTTATTCTGGTCAGGACTTCTTTGATGGATTGGATGAAACCCACCCACATTAGTGAGAGCAATCTGCTTGACTCAGTTTACAGAATCACATGTTAATCTCATCCAGAAATATCCTCAAATACACACCCAGAACACTATTTACCAAATATCTTGGTATCCTATGGCTCATCAAGTTGCACATAAAAATAATCATCACACTCAATAAATGTTTGTCAGATGAATGGGAGAAGTTGAGATGCAAAGAATGTAGGGAATTAGTAGTATAAAAAGTAGTAAAGAGGATTCTGAACAGATTAAGCTCTACATTGAAAAAGCATGGGCATATAAAGGTTGATGTTCTAAGAAAATACAGGAAGTCAAGGTGCTTGGAGCCATGTAGATCAGATGCAGAGTGTTGGGTGATGGATTTTCAGAGGCTGCAAGGAGGTCAACTATGTAGGATTTTGTAGGTTCATGTTGTTCAAAGTGTACTTCTCAAACCATCAGCACAGGTATCACTTGGAATCTTTTTAAAATCCATGGCCTTTAGTTCCACCTAAACCCACACAAACAAAATCCAAATTTTAATAAGATTTCAATATGAGGCATGTCCCAGATGTGTAATTTTGATAGGACATGGTGATGAATTATATATTGGTGATGATGATTCAAGGATAACATTCAGATTATGTACCTTGATCAGAAGTGTTAATAAAGGGCCATGTACTCAGGTGGAGTGGAGAAGGCAATGGCACCCCACTCCAGTACTTTGCCTGGAAAATCCCATGGATGGAGGAGCCTGGTAGGCTGCAGTCCATGGGGTCGCTAAGAGTCAGACACGACTGAGCGACTTCCCTTTCACATTTCCCTTTCACGCATTGGAGAAGGAAATGGCAACCCCCTCCAGTATTCTTGCCTGGAGAATCCCAGGGACGGGGGAGCCTGGTGGCTGCCGTCTGTGGGATCACACAGAGTCAGACACGACTGAAGTGACTTAGCAGCAGCAGCAACTCAGGTGCAAAGCTTTATAGGAAGGGCAAAGTGCATATGTACACATGTAGAATTCAGGATTATAATTTTGCCTTATTATGTCTGAACTGGCTATGAAATATCCAAATAGTGATGTCTAGTGTTGCAGGGTATTAAGGTCTAGAACTCAAGAAAGATACCTGAGTTAGTTGCATTAAAAAGGATGTAAGCTAGAAAAATGCACGTTAGAACATTAGACAGTTCAAGAAAATGTTAATGAGAATCTGAACAGTGATTTACAAGTAAGAATTTTAAAAACTAAATGTTTAAGAGATTAATGTAATGAAAACATAAAACTAATTCAACATAGGGAAAAGGGCAGAGAGAGTGAACAAAGATGATGACAAAATTCCCATCCTGCATAGAATGTGTATGTGTATGCTCAGTCATGTCCAACTCTTTGTGACCCCATGGACTGCTGCTTTCCAGGCTCCTCAGTCCATGGAATCTTCCAGGCAAGAATACTGGAACAGGTTTCCATTTCCTACTCCAGGGGGTCTTCCCCACTCAGGGATTGAATCCGAGTATCCTGCATCTTCTGTGTTGGCAGGAGGATTCTTTACCACTGCTGCTGCTGCTGCTAAGTCGCTTCAGTCGTGTCTGACTCTGTGTGAACCCATAGATGACAGCCCACCAGTCTCCCCCATCCCTGAGATTTTCCAGGCAAGAACACAGGAGTGGGTTTCTATTTCCTTCTCCAATGCATGAAAGGGAAAAGTGAAAGTGAAGTTGCTCAGTCATGTCTGACTCCTAGTGACCCCGTGGACTGCAGCCTACCAGACTCCTCTGTCCATGGGATTTTCCAGGCAAGAGTACTGGAGTAGGGTGCCATTGCCTTCTCCATCTTTACCACTGAGCCACCAGCAAAGTCCTCTATTTCTGTTAACACCTCCTTAAGGGCGTCCCAGGTGGCTCAGTGGTAAAGAATCTGCCCGCCAACACAGGAAATGCCAGTTCAATCCTTGGGTCAGGAAGATCCTCTGGAGAAGGAAATATCAACCCACTCCAGTATTCTTGCCTGAGAAATTTCATGGACACTAGAGCCTGGCAGGTTAAAGTCCCTGGGGTTGCAAAAGAGTTGGACATGACTTAGCAAATAGACAACAACAATAGAGATAGAAAATGCAGGGAAATGTCTAAGTACATGCATGATATATTTCAGAAATATTGGAAGCAACAATAGGATATTAATTTGAAAAGATGATGCATATATATGTGTGTGTATATATACACACAGATATATCTATCATATATATCTATATATAGATACAGATATGTGTATCATTTATATATATATATATATGTATATATATATATATATACATATATATAACATATATATATATATATGGCTTCTTGCTGGGGGCCAGCGTGAGGCAGTCCGCCCATGGCAAAGGTCATGAGGAAGGAGGCTCAACATACGCAAAGGCGGAATGGAGCCTCAGGAGTCCCCCTGGAAATCCTCGAGCATCTACCCCCATAACCAGAGCCTGCCTACTTTACTACTTTGTGCTCTCACCTACACCTCTGACTTTACAGGGTGCTGTCCCCCACCACCTCTTTCGGAGGAGTTAACTTAGAGCTCCAGTTAATAAAAACTCCGGGGCGTGACAAGAGTGTTTTAACCTACAAACTCCTCTGAAGATTCTCTAGCCTGCCTGAAAGGCTTGTCCAGCCACATGTGATTGCTCACAGCCTCCCAACCGTGAGAGGCACGAGATGCTTTAAACCTTCTAAAAACAGGTTCCTTAGAAAAGTTAGAAAACCATTAGGATAAGTATAGTGGGCTGATTAGAAATTGTATTGGTGAAAGGTTTTTCATTTGTTGAGCCAATGTTTGTTGCTAAGTCTCCACATCCCCTGTCCTTACACACATTAATGAATATATAGAAGAAATAAATATTAACCTTTGATATAAATCACGTTAGACCTTAGGCTAAGTAAATTCTTTCCTTAATTAAAACCCACTACACCCTCACCCTATAGGAATGTAACTTTATTTGGGTGGCATCTGTTTTAAGAATAATCACCTCTGGAGAAATAAGTGTCCTGGTTGACTGACCGGCTGTCACAAGGAGAGGGTCATAAATTGTCAGCAGGCCCCCTGGCCAGAAGATGATGTAACATCCCTAAGACCTATGTATACATTTGTATGAAGCACCTGACTTTGATAAAAGTCAGGACTGCTGACCCCGCGTGACTTTTGCATAACATCTCAGTGTATAAAAGTAGACCATGGAAAATAAAGAATTGGGATCAGTTCCTCGAAAGACTGGTCTCCCCATGTCTCTCTCTCTCTCTCAAACTCTGGCTGAGTCTCCATCTGGAGCGTGGAACCTGCCATGCTTACTAATTATGCCTGGGCTTCTAAGATCCGACCCGGGAGGCCTCAGTGTCTCCTCTCCTTCCGGAGAACGGAAGGATGCCTGTGACCTATGTAAGTGGTGCAAACTTCTTGTCTTGAAGTTTTATTGGTCTCCTGCGTAAACCAAGCTACTCAGCCTCTTTTCTCCACTGAATTTTCCTACTGAGCTATCCTCATTCTATTACTCTTTATATCTCTAATTAATATCTAATTAAAGCTATTGTATCCTGATCCTCGCCGACGCCGTCCCCGCTTCGAACTCCCTGGATCAGCCGGGGCTGGACCCTGGCAGCTTCCCAGGTATATATATATATCTGTATACCATATATATGTATGTGTATATAGGGGGCTGGAGAAGGAAATGGCAGCCCACTCCAGTGTTCTTGCCTGGAGAATCCCAGGGACGGTGGAGCCTGGTGGGCTGCCGTCTATGGGGTCGCACAGAGTAGGACACGACTGAAGCGACTTAGCAGCAGCAGCATATAGGGGGCTTCCCTGCACTAGCTGGCAGGTTCTTTACTATTAGCACAAAGAACCTGCCTGCCAGTGCAGGAGACATAAGAGATGTGGGTTCGAACTCTGGGTCAGGAAGATCCCCTAGAGCAGGGCACGGCAGGGCACAATAACCCACTCCAGTATTCTTCCCTGGAGAATCCTATGGACAGAGGAGCCTGGCAGGCTACAGTCTGTAGGGTTGCAGAGTCGAATACAACTGAAGAGATTTAGCACAGCATGGTGGATCTCAGGATGCCAAGTCCACAGCTAAGTCCACAGTAAAGTATTTGGAAGATATATAGATTGAGAAAATAGTTGAGACTTGGATCTAGAGTTCCATTCTACTTTTCACTGGCTCTGTTGAACTCCATTTGTATTCAAATAATGATTTCATTAAAGTCAACACACCACCACAAAGTGCTGACTGGTCAGTGCTTAATGGCATTCTGCCCAGAGACCATACTGAGAAAAGAAACCAAAAGTAAAATCTAGCATCCCTGAAAAGGAATGGGCTAAGATATCAGTTTGAGTGGTTGTGGATTCCCTTTTTGTTTTCCTAATAGAAAAAATCTCTGCAGTTTTTAAGGAGAAAGAAGTATCTGATGCAGTGAATTATACTTAAATTGTATGAGAAAGAGGAATAAACTTCAGTGTGACATGACCCTACATCTGCTGATGGTTTGATCACTAATATTTGAGTAGTTAGCATTAAGGAAAAGAAAGAATGATATTCAGACAGCCCCAGTACAGTCAGTAAAATTATTGAAATATATTCTCTGGAATTGAAAATTTGCTTCTGCTTTAAGTCCTTAAATGATGGTCCCTATTAACACAAATCTAGATCCCAACTGCCTCTGTTCCATCTAACTTTCTGGAATCCAGCAACTTAATTGCAGGTTAAAGCTTGAATCAGTCACATTTTATCCATCTGTATCCTAACTCTGAGTTACATATATCCATCCTCATTAGTAGGTGCTCATAGAATATGTGATCGGCTTCAGTTCTGTAGGCAGCAGTGTTAGGAGCCATGGGAGGGGACACCTAATATGAATAATGCCACTTAATGCAACTGGGAGACACTGATTAAACTGTAGAACACCTAATTATTTTTGTCTATCAACACTATGAAATGTATTAGCAAAATGAGATCCAATATAAGGCCATGCCTTAAACATATATTAGCTCACTTGAGTGCTGCAATTTCTCAATTATATTGAAAGTGAAAATTGCTCAGTCGTGTCTGGCTCTTTGCAACCCCATGGACTCTATGGAATTCTCTAGGCCAGAATACTGGAGTGGGTAGCCCGTCCCTTCTCTAGGGGATCTTCCCAATCCAGGAATCCAATCTGGGTCTCCTGCATTGCAGGTGTATTCTTTACCAACTGAGTTATCAGGGAAGCCCAAAAAGTAAAAGTGAGGTCTCTTAGCCATGTCAGACTCTTTGCAACCTTATGGACTGTAGCTCACCAGGCTTCTCCATCCGTGGGGTTTTCCAGGCAAGAATATTGGAGTGGGTTACCATTTTCTTCTCCAGGCAATCTTCCTACCCCTGGGATTGAATCTAGGTCTCCCACATTTTGGGCAGACTCTTTACTATGTGAGTCCCTAGGCCACCAGGGGTTGATAACTATAATTTTACAAATGAGATATATTGAGATTATTAATAATAATGTCATTAACTAAAATGACAGAGTTTCAGTTTGACTCCACCAGCTAGAAACAATCTCCACTTGAATAGTTGTTTCAGTGCCTCTAGTCTCATCTGGAGGAAAAGTTCCAACCTGTTTATATATACTTTCAAACAAAATATGAGTTTGTACATGGTAAATAATAGAATGAATATATTAAATATTAGGCATGATATAAGGAGTATTAGAACAGTGAATTTAATTATTGCTAATTCACCAGAAATTGAGACATGAATCGGTACCATGAAAAATTATCATTGGTGATAGGCATAAAGGAGAGGAATTCAAGCAAAGCTACAGCTAATCTTTAATTTATGAAAAATAAACAATGAATATATTTATTTTAAATGGTCACAGTTTTAAATTTAAAGAAACGAGGTCATCTGAAAAGAGAAAAATCATTCCAAGAGGAATTGAAAAGTTTTTGAAGTACTAATGCTGAAGTGAATTGTTTGGAAACATTCCAGTCCTTCATCATGTACCAGGCACCTTCAATTATGAAGGGATTCTGATAAAGAAAACATTAGTGCTTCCTCTTCTTACAGTCTATAAACAGGGGTTTTGTTACAGAGAGTATTATATGTACAATTCTTAGTTTCAGGAATAGGTTTCCAAACATATAAGATGGAACAAAAGCTTAGAAATGAACCAAAATGACATCCAGTGAAAGCAGACAATTTAATCCAGTATTTACTCCTCTAAAAGCTTTGTTAAACCCGACATGCTAATGTTGTTTATGACTTTTATACTCAAGTATTCAGTTATTTTTTTCAACAAAAAGCATCCTACACAGTAAACCATTTTCACAGCCCAAATCCACTTCTAAAAATACATCATAAGTTTTCATATGTTCATTTTAAGGAAGAAAATGTTGTAGGCTGGATTAAGTAGGATATGAATGAGCAAGCAGAATAAACCAGTAAAATTTAATTAAGCAATTTAGCACACCATAAAAGCAGCAACCATAGAAGTGGGATGTAGACGACATGGGGTGGTGCACTGCAATTCCAGCCTTTCAGGGACCTAAGAAAGGGTGCTGAGTGCAGGAACGGACTTGCTTTTTCTACACACAGTAATTTAAACAAAAGTAGAGATCGAAGCAGCCTTTACACATGGAGATTGTGTTTCCTGGTCTCCTGTATTTTTTACTTTTGCCTTGTGCAGGTGAGGCAAATTATAACAAAGAAATGACTTTTAAACTTACTGTAAACAGGAAAACGGAGGAAAGAATTCATTTATTAATATCCTATTTTTCAAAATGATATGCCCATTACATACAAACACTTTAACTGATCCTACCGAGATACTGAAAACAATGACAAGCTCAGAGGTGAAAAGTATGAACTACCTTTGCCTTAAAGGAGCTGAATGAATGAACAGCATCCTTTGCTTCATTTCGGAAATCTGATTTGTATTTTCTTAACTTAGGATTATTATGATACTACATTCTTTTGAATCAAACCTGATTGTCAAGGTGCCTGTAACCTTACTATTTTTCAATCTCTTTCCAACTAGCTTTCAAAATTTTTCTGAATTTAATTCAACTGAAATTATTTTAAACATTAGAACATTTACATTCAAAAATCACAATTGAATTATTTTATATTTAACTGGGGATAATAATAATATTTATTTTATATTTAATCTCATACTCTTCTACAATGATATATTTGTTAAAAACTACAAAATTATATCTTACTGATATACATTATTAGACTGCTTTTATAAAATTCCTTATTTCTTATTTTTAACTCATAATTTATCTAACATATATGTGCAGGTTTTACTTAATAGATTATGTAATATGTATTATATATTATATAATTATTATTTTACTTATAATTCAACTTGTTTATCACATGAATTTTATAAGTGAATTTTAAATATTTGTGGCATAAGACCCTGATAGCTCAGTTGGTAAAGAACAGCCTACAATGCAGGAGACCTGGGTTCGATTCCTGGGGCAGGAAGATTCCATGGAGAAGGGAGTGCCTACCCGTAGAATTCTTGCCTGGAGAATCCCATGGACAGAGGAGTCAGGTGGGCTACAGTCCATGGGGTTGCAGAGTTGGACACAACTGAATGACCAACACTTCCACTTTCTTTTAAGACAAAGAATAAGACAGTAAGTAAATGAAGATTTCAGTATCTCAAAATGTAGCAATTAACATCAAAATTAATTTTATTTCTTCACATAGAAAGAAGACCATAAACAATTCTTCCCCTAGTTATCTTACAGGTCTTCATATAATCATAAGCACATTATAAATATTATTCAGCTTATTATGTAGATCAAGTCACTCATCCCTCTTCAGTAAACATAGAACACTTTATTCTAACTTTGTTTTATTTAAAACAATTATTTCTTTTAAAATAATTTCATAAATACAGAAAAGTAGCCAGAATAGTACAAAGAACTCACAGATGCCCAAATTTTCATTCATTCAGACCCTCCAGTTAACATTTTCCATGTTTGCTTCATCACCTTCTCTCCCTTACTCGAAAGCATGATGTAAACACAATCCTCTGTCATCTCTAAATATTTTTGTTAGCTTTTTGGTAAAACAAGGAAGTATTATCACCATGTCCTTTTTGTTCTTTGGTTCAGATATATCAATAACTGATTATCTAAAACTTTGATAATTGTCTTTTTAAATTATTTAAAAAATTTTTTTAACTGGTAGGAAATTGCTTTACCATTTTGTGTTGGTTTCTTTTGTACAACAAAGCAATTCAGTCGTTATATATATATCCCTTTCTTCCTCAGCCTCCCTCTCAGCCTTCTAGGCCATCACAGAGTGCCAGGCCAGGCTCCCTGTGTTATTTAGCAATTTTCTGCTGCTAAGTCACTTCAGTCATGTCCGACTCTGTGCGACCCCATAGACAGCAGCCCACCAGGCTCCCCCATCCCTGGGATTCTCCAGACAAGAACACTGGAGTGGGTTACCATTTCCTTCTCCAATGCATGAAAGTTAAAAGTGAAAGTGAAGTCGCTCAGTTGTGTCTGACCCTCAGTGAACCCATGGACTGCAGCCTTCCAGGCTCCTCCGTCCATGGGATTGTCCAGGCATGAGTAATGGAATGGGGTGCCATTGCCTTCTCCTTAGCAACTTTCTACTATCTATCTATTTTACACATGACCATGTATATATGACAATGCTACGTTCTCAGTCAACCCACCCTTACCTTCCTTGGAATTTTGGAATGTTGAAAAAGCTCAATAGCTCAGTTTCTTATCAGCTGACCACAAATCAAAATAATTGAAGTGTTTTCTTCTCTTATTCTACCCAACAATAAGGAACCATTTCTTGATTGGATTGTGACTTGTGATAAAAATCGAGTTTTATGCAACAGCCAGTAATTGGACCGAGAGGAAGTTCCAGAGCACTTTCCAAAGCCAAACTTGCACCAGAAAAGGTCATGGTCAATGTTTGGTGATCTGCTGCTGGCCTGATCCACTACAGCTTTCTGAATCTCAGTGAGACCATTACATCTGAGAAGTTGTGCTCAACAGATTGATGAGATACATAGAAAAGTGTAGCACCTGCAGCTGGCATTGGTCAACACAAAGGGCCCAAATCTTCTCCTTGACCACACCCAACCAAACACTGCACAACCGATACTTCAGAAGTTGAACGAATTGGCTACAAAGTTTTGGTTCATCTGCCATGTATATTTACCTGACCTCTTGCCAACTGACTACCACTTCTTGCAGCATCTTGACAGTTTTTGCAGAGCAAATGCTTCCACAAGCAGCAGGAGACAGGAAATGCTTTCCAAGTGTTTTCTTTTGTCCAGTGCTTTCGTCAAGAATCCCAAAGCATGGATTTTCATGCTACAGGAATAAACAAGCTTATTTCTTATTGGCAAATATGTTGATTGTAGTGGTTCCTATTTTGGTCAATAAAAATGTGTTTGAGCCTAGCTATAATGATTTAAAAGAGCTTCCCAGGTGGCACTAGTCATAAAGAATCTGCCTGCCATTGCAGAAGAGATGTAAAAAAACATGGATTCGATCCCTAGGTCAGGAAGATCACTGGAAGCAGGCAAGGCTCCTCTCCAGTATTGTTGCTGCAAGAATCCCATGGATAGAGGAAACTGGAGGGCTACCGTTCATAGGGTTGCAAAGAATCGAACATGAGTGAAGCGACTGAGCACACACACACACTAACTTAAAATTCACCATCTGAAACCACAATTACATTTACACCAACCTAATATATACAATTTACATATGTTAAATTACTAAATACTTTTGATAACCCTATAAAGAAAATATTGTTTTTATTTGGGGAGAATTCACATTTTTACATTTACACTTTATGTTTATAGAAAAGTTACACAGATGGTACATAGAGTTCCAATACACCTCTCATCCAGTTTAACATCTTATATTACTAAGGTTCATTTGATGAAACTAAGAAACTGTCATAGGTATGTTACTATTGACTGAAATCTAGCATACATTAAAGGCTTCCCTTGTGGCTCAGCTGGTAAAGAATTTGCCCGCAGAACAGGAGACCTGAGTTTGATCCCTGGGTCCAGAAGATTCCCCTGGAGAAGGGAAAGGCTACCCACTCCAGTATTCTGGCCTGGAGAATTCCATGGACTGTATGGTCCGTGGGGTCACAAAGAGTAAGACATGACTGAACGACCTTTACTTTCACTTTCACTTTCAGCATACATTAAAGTTCACTCTCTGTGATGTATTGCTTATATTGTATGGTTTGTGATGTATATGATCTATAAGTTTTGACACATGAATAGTCATGTATGTGATATTCCAGTACTATGCAGAACAGTTCTTCACCTTAAAAATTATACTGCACATTCTCTTGTAGCCAGCTGATCTTCACTCCTCCCATTCCTGGCAACTGCTAATATGTTTTCTATCTTTATAATTTTTGCCTTTTCCACAATATTATATGAATGGAACTTTGTATCATGTATATTTGAAGGTCTGTCTTCTTTCAGTTACTGAAATGTATCTAATATTTGCCCATGTCATTGCATTCATCAATAGCTCATTCTTTTTATCTCAGATGTAATTATATTATATGGCTGTTCCATAATTTATCAATTCTCCAATAGAAGAGCATATTGATTTGGTCAAATTTTTGGTTATTAGGGATAAAGCTGCTCTCAATATTCTCATACAGATTTTCTGTGAATATAAGCTTTCAGATTTCTTGGATAAAGGCCTAGTAGAGTGATTCCTATGTTACATGGTATGTCTTTAACTTACAAAAATCCACCCAGCTCTCTTCTGAAGTGGCTCCACCCCATAATCCCATCATTAATGAATGGATAAAGACCATATGGTTATATATAAAATGGAATATTACTCAGCCATATGAAGGAACAAATTTGAATCAGCTCTAGTCAAGTGGATGAACCTAGAGCCTGGTGTGAAGTAAGAAGTAAGTCAAAGAGAAAAACACGTATCATATATTAATGTCTATATATGGAATCTAGAAAAATAGTACTGATGGTACTTATTTGCAGGGAAGGAATGTAGACACAGACTTAGAAAATCAAGTGTGGACATAGCAGGGGAAGGAGATGATGGGACAAATTGAGAAAGTATTGACGTGGTGTAATATAACTAGCTACTGGGAAGCAGCTGTACAGCACGTGGAGCCCAGCCTGGCCCTCTGTGAAGACCTAGAGGGGTGGGATGGGAGGGCGAGGGAGGCTCAGGGGGGAAGAGCTGTGTATACAATTATGACTGGTTTGCTTTATTGTATGGCAGAAACCAATACAACATTGTAAAGCAGTTATCCTCCAATTAAAAAAATACATAAATTAAATTCTGTTGTTCCTCATCCTTACCAGCATTTGCTCTTGTCAGCTTTTCCCTTCCTCCTGTTTTGGCCTTTCAAATAGATAAATAGGATCTCATCTCATTGTGTTTTTATTTGACATTTCTCAATGACAAATGATTTTGAACATTTTTCATGCTTTCATTTACCATTATGTATATCCTCTTTGCTATTTGTATGAATATCGTATCAGGTAACTATTCGTTTCATCATTATTAATCCCATTTTATAGATGATAAAATTGAGAATCAGAGCAATTAATTACTTGCTCTAAGGTCATGTAACTGATAGTAATAGATTTTCACTACTCTACTTTTTAGGTAGCATATCTACAAAAGATAAACCCGTTACAGAAATAGCATCAAACTCTACAGTAGATATTACTGTATTATATTCCCTTCCTATATGACCTCCAATTCTTAAGAAACACCATGAAAAATTATAAATAAAAAAAATCACTCCAGAAAACCAGAAATGAATAAGATGTAAAAAAAGAATTGTGAGATTGAATAGTGAAGAACTCAGCAACAAGCTCTCAATGATGGAGTTAGTGGTAAAGAATCTGCCTGCAATATAGCAGACACAAGTTCAATCCTTGGCTTGGGAAGATCCCTGGGAGAAGGGAATAACACTCCAGTATTCTTGCCTGGAGAATTCTATAAACAAAGGAGCCTGGCAGACTACCATCCATGGGATTGCAAAAAGTAGGACACAACTGAGAGACTAACACACACTTCTCTTAGTAACATCATCAGAATTGAAATAACACAGGAAGCTACTGCACTCATTATTTTCAATTAAGTTCTCTACCCTCAGTGACTTTTGAAAAAAATTATTAAAATGATGATCTATAGCATGCTCAATGGTGTGCTTAAGTAGCACTCTATTCCTGAGCATTCCCTGACTTGTTATTTGCAATGTCAATACTTTGCTTTCTATTCTGTTTCGTCTGCTTTGCAATGCTGTTTTGTAAGAAAAAAAAATGAATATTTTGTGTAATCGTGCTTTTTAAAAAAAAGCTTTAATGTTTAATCATAAATGTTTCAACTTCTTATTAAACTTTGTTTAAACCTGAAATTTACTAATTCAAGATATAGTGAATTAGGTATTTTAATTCATGTTTATAATGCATTCAAAATTTATTGAAGAAAAACATATTAATTCTTTAAGTTACAAACTGATTTTTCTTATATATATATTTTTTTACACGTTTTACAGAGGTGTGGATATATGATTAACAAAAATAACTTAATAGGGAAGATTATGAATACAATGAATTTATCATGGAGTTATCCTCATCTTACAAAAAACCAGCTATTATAGGAAATCATGTCATGTGATTTCAAGTGTGGACAGAATAATTATATTAAAATAGAATAGTCTTTGGGACTCTGAGGGAGAGGGTGGGATGATTTGGGAGAATGGCATTGAAACATGTATAATATCATATATGAAACGAGTCACCAGTCCAGGTTCGATGCATGATACTGGATGCTTGGGGCTGGTGCACTGGGACGACCCAGAGGGATGGTATGGGGAGGGAGGAGGGAGGAGGGTTCAGGATGGGGAACACATGTATACCTGTGGCAGATTCATGTTGATATATGGCAAAATCAATACAATATTGTAAAGTTAAAAAGTTTTTAATAAAGGAAAAAAAAATAATTGCTGTAAAAAATTAAAATAAAATAAAATTATTGATTAATTAATTTGGTGTTTTTCTCCCTCACAGTTATGCTACATTCGTAGTTTTGGCTTGTTTGCTTTGGTCCATGGGCTATAATAATGAATAAATGCAAATGAGGGTCGCTGATGTACAATGCCTTAAAAATTATGCTGTGTGTGTGTATTAGTTGCTCAGTTGTGTCCAACTCTTTGTGACCCAATGGACTGTAGCCCACAAGGCCCCTCTGTCTGTGGAGTTTTCCAGGGAAGAATACTGGAGTGGTTTGCTATTTCTGTCTCCAAAAATTATGCTATGTATATCACAATAACTTTGCATTGATTTTCTATATAATTTCTAACTTTTTAAAATCAACACATAGCAACCTGTATTTTATAACAGCAGCTATTAAGAAGTTTGTTTTAAAATATATTTTATTTCCATGCCATATCACTATTATTGATATATCAAGTACTGAAGTGATATGAACAAACAAATCTCTAAAAACATTTATTTGCAAACCACTATTATTTTTTAGGGCTTCCCTGGTTGCTCAGAGGTTAAAGCATCTGCCTGCAATGAGGGAGACCTAGGTTCGATCCCTGCGTCGGGAAGATCCCCTGGAGAAGGAAATGGCAACCCACTCTAGTATTCTTGCCTAGAGAATCCCAAGGACGGAGGAGCCTGGTGGGCTACAGTCCACGGGGTCGCAAAGAGTCGGACACGACTGAGTGACGTCACTTTCACTTATTCCTTTTTAATATTATATAGCATAGTATAACGGAGAAGGCAATGGCACCCCACTCCAGTACTCTTGCCTGGAAAATCCCATGGACAGAGGGCCTGGTGGGCTGTAGTCCATGGGGTCGCTAAGAGTTGGACACGACTGAGCAACTTCACTTTCACTTTTCACTTTCATGCATTGGAGAAGGAAATGGCAACCCACTCCTGTATTCTTGCCTGGAGAATCCCAGGGACGGGGGAGCCTGTTAGGCTGCCGTCTATGGGGTCGCACAGAGTCAGACATGACTGAAGCGACTTAGCAGCAGCAGCAGCATAGTATAAAGTATGGTCAGTGATTTCTTATTTTGATCATTTGTATATATTCTCTCATGATTAGAGAAGAGAATTAACATTGTTGCTATGTTAGATTATTTTCTTTTTGTCTGTGGTTTCTCCATAATACACATACTGCTATGTGTATTCTCTAAATAGCAGATAAGACAATAGAACTCAGTAGATACTGAATTAGTATCTGAATTATTCTGCCAAGGTCTACCAGGAGATAATAAACTGTATGTTTTTTGAAATACAGTTTAAAAGTTTGGTGCCATGCTGTGCTCAGTCGTGCCTGACTCTTCTTGACCCCATGGACTCTAGCCCACCAGGCTCCTCTGTCCCTGTGATTCTCTAGGCAAGAATACTAGAGTAGGTCGCCATGCCCTCCTCCAGGGGATCTCCCCAACCCAGAGATCGAAGCGGTGTCCCCTACATCGGCAGGCAGATTCTTTACCACTGAGCCGCCAGGGAAGCCCTTAAAAGGTTGCAGTGAATCCTGTTTGCTTTCATATAACTCAAGTGGGGAATACAACAGAACTCTGAATTTGGGAGAAGCATAGCGCTAAATATGTGGTAATGAGATACAATCAAACTAGAACCAAATGCCAATAAGTGCATTTTTTATCCCAACAAAAGCAAAAATAAATATTTGTCTTGATATATTATTTTACTTTACAAAAGACCAAGATACTTGTTCCCTTCCCTCTGCTGAGGCAAGAACAACCTAAAGAAATGTGTAACACTAAGGAATGGTTTTATAGATAGAAAATTAGAGTGAGCAGTGTAAATATAGGGCACAAAGCACAGACTTCCTAAGAATGCGGTGACACTAGTGCCTGGAGTTCTATGGGAAACATACGATAGTTATTATATTGTAAATTCATAAATTTGCTAATAAAATGTATTTGCATAGAGCTCTTGCCTCAGTGCATGTGTGTATGTAGAGTGGTCGTGGGAGGTAAGGATATACTTTTAGCTTGTTTACACTGTGTCACTTTCAAATGTGACTCTTTGAGTGAGAGTCACATCAGTGTACACCCACAGCAATAATTTTTTTTTACTAGCCAAACTACTAGTCAAGCACAAAATCTCCAGCCTTTAAATTTGAGTAACTTTTACACATAAAGTAGTTATGAGAATTAAATGGAACTGTAATCATAAAATACCTTGAATACTGGGAAACACATAATAGATATTTAATAATTTTGTATCTCTTTTCTCCTTATTCTTCCCTGCTTCTGTTTTCCTTTGATTGAGGATGGTGGCCACCCTCTAATCTAAAATATCAGATTAAGATTTGTAATGGGATAATATATGATTTAATTTATTTAAATAATAATTAGAGAAAACTGCTCAGCATGTTAGAACATTATTTTACAAGGCCAAAACTAGGCCACAGAGATTAAATAGCTTTCATAGATTACAGGTACCTATGACCTAACTAGATTAAAATTCAATTTGCATCATTATTTTTTCTTCAAACTTTGCATCAGATTCCTTAGATTGTTACTCATAAACCAGATCATATCTTCAACATTAATATTCAAATATTCTCAATATCACTGTGATAAATGAACTGGTTCTTCGAAAGTAAAATCACATCCTTATTTATGTGGGGACCAGGAAGAGGAAGAACTCCTCAATACTTCAGAGTTATTTTTCAGCTTCATTTGCTATGTTTTAATTTTAAAAATCCATTGAAGTGTGAAAGTGTTAGTTGCTCCATCATGTCTGGCTCTTTTGACTCCATGGACTGTAGCCAGCTGGACTCCTCTGTCCATGGGATTCTCCAGGCAAGAACACTGGGAGTGGGTTGCAATTCCCTTCTCTAGGGGATCTTCCTGAGTCAGGGATCAAACCGGGGTCTCCTGCATTGCAGACAGATTCTTTACCATCTGAACTGCTAGGGAAGCCTCCCAAATCCATTAAGATACATTAAAATTAAATCATAAATTATGTAATCTAATAGGTAGATCAGGCTTTATATCCATACTCCATACTGTAATAGTATAGTAGTGATTAACATGAATTGAATTAAGCCTCTCTTCTATTTTTATTATGGAATTCTTATTTTTGTTCAGTATCTGTAAAGCGTAAAAGTTAGTGATTATTTTTGTTTCTAACATGTGATTTTTGTCAGCAAGATATTCAAAGGAGAGAGAGAATAAGAAGAGGAAGGAGAAAGAAAAAAACAAGGGAAATAAAGGAAGGTCAACTGAATTCTGAAGAGAAAAGTCACAGACCTAGTATATATGTTATAATTGCCTTGGACATTGTGACTTAATTTCTCCAGTCATCAATCACTGAAACTTCTAGCATTTTCTATAGCTTATGAGGGCACACAGAGTTGGACTTTACTATGCTTTCTCTCAGTTCCTCTTAGCCATTGGTGTAATCGAGGTAAAAGTGCTTTTGAGACACTGTATGCTGTATGAAGCTATAATGCATGGGTGGACTAATAGACAAACAAATGCAAAAAAGAGCATTTAACCTTAAGGTTGTAAGTCTCAGACATGACCAAGTAATCATAAGAATTAATCAATTTAATATAGTTCCCATTATATAGGATGATAATAAAGGGGGTTTATATATAAGAATATAGACATTATATCCTAACATAAATGAACACCCAACAAAATAGTATATGTTAGAAATATAGAAGGCACTTATTAATACAGACTTTCTAGAAGTATTATAAGCACCTAGAAACATTCTTCAGGTTGCAGATATTTGTCAGTTTACCTGAAGTAGTTTTGTTTATCTTTTAAGTTTTTTTATTCCTGAAAGGCAGAAGCTACATCATTATTTGGGATATGTATAGGTAGAAGCAGAACTAAATATGCAGTTTTTAATTATCTTAACAATTTTAATCAATGTTAAGAGACTTGTTTTCTTAAAGTGAACTATGTACTACTATTAATAGTCTTTTCAGAATCCTGACAGCTTGGAGGAACATATTTCTGAACAAAGACTCTGGTCTTAATGAGCTCAAGTATAAGGGGAATATCTTAAGGCAAATTTTAAGATTAACAATTAGATTGTTAGTGTAAGTTCTTCTAGAATGTTGATGAAGAACCCACAATAAAACATTAGTGGCACAAGAACATTTGACTTCTTTCCAACTCTTGTACAAGACCCTATTAGTGAAACTTAAACAGAACAAAGTAAGACAGGAGGAAAGTATCACATGGATACCCCACTTTCATAATACCAGCTCTGGTAACATTTTTACTATCGGTTGAGTTTTTCTCATTTAGCCAAACAATTTGGGAATATTTAGCAGGTATATGTGTGTGAGTGCATTTGTGTTGTGTGTTCATGCAACCTAATTATGACATTGAATCAGAAATTAAGAATATCAGGACTATCAATACATTAAAAGATACAATTAAAACTTTCAATATTCTTATAAAGTGATTATCTACTCAGATTATCCATAAGAGGCAAAGTCTTTCACTCCCATGAAGTATTTTTCATTTCTTATACAGAAACAGCATACAAATAAAATTGATATGGTGAATTTATTTGGCTAGAACCCCCATATTCCAGGTAGAAACAATCTGTTGAAAATATTACTAATTAATAATGGAGTTTTGCTGTATAGTAGCTTCGCTATTCAAACACATTAGCTTCATTTAAAAATAAATATTCTAAGTAAGACAAAACTACTGACTTATATTTGGCTAAAGATATCATAGGAAGTCAACTCTGCCATTATTTCTTGCTTAAGATCAGGAGCATCTTGCTAGATACATTAGTTTGAAACTAAAAGTGCAATATATATTTTTTAACATTATGAAATGCATATTTTATATTGAATACTGAGTGTATACTATGCCTTTTAGAGAAAGACTTCATAATAATCAGATCCTAATATGTCATTTTACAAATGAAGGAATTTACTAATAGAAAACATAAACAAGTAACTTCAGTGGCACAGATATTAGAAGATTAAATTCTAGAATTCTAGGTTAAACTCATTTTCGAAAAGAAGATTCCTGTCTCCATAGTTAAGTAAATTAATATCAGAAAGGTCTTTAGTGGAATGAAAGATGACATTTTGGAATTAATGTATTTTCTTCTGTTTAGTTAATATGTTGTCAAATTAATATTTTCAGAGTACTGATTGAAGCAAATAAAAGCTAAATAAATCACTATAAAATTGGCTGATTTGACTCAACAATGGGGATAATGTTGTAAGCCTTCAGGTGCTTGACTGTCTTTTAAAGGTATTATGTTACATGACAAAAGAAGGTGTCAGTGAATATAATTGGATCAGCCTCCTAATGAAGAGGTTTTAAATTCAGTACCATCAAATCTGCCAGGGCTAAAAGGAAACTGAGAGGCAAATGAGGAAGATATTGAAGTTAGATGTATAGCAAAAGAAAATGGGTAGTTTGAGAATTTTTGAACTAGGCCTCTAGAACCAAATTTAGCTTAAATTACAATTCTTTACTTCTTTGGTATTCAGCAGCGACAAAAGCCATCTGACAATCAGTTGGCTCCCTCCTGCTGTTTAAAGTGTCCAAGGGAAAGAAACATGACACTGTATCTTATTGTTTCATTTCAGTGAGCTTACTTTAGGGTACTAAAAATAGGAGATACCATGACAAGAATTGCCAATAACTTTTAAATATTATTTTTCTATTTATAGCCTTCTTTTTTTCTCACAAAATTTCTTTCTGTTAATCTTTTAAGCAGACTGCTAATTGTTTACAGGAATAAAATTTTGCTAAGAAAAACATTTAAAATATGAAATTTCTTATATAAACAAATATTATAAGAAGAATAAAGTATAAGAACCATTGCTAGTATTTTAAAAATATACTTATAAAAATTATGTATAGCCAATATTAGATAGTCTACAGCAAGATTTCAATGTTCCTTTGGATGTAATTCTCTCATAATAAATCATAATTTTCCATTTATTACCATTCAGATCAGATCAGATCAGTTACTCAGTCGTGTCCAACTCTTTGCGACCCCATGAATCGCAGCATGCCAGGCCTCCCTGTCCATCACCAACTCCCGGAGTTCACCCAGACTCACGTCCATCGAGTCAGCGATGCCATCCAGCCATCTCATCCTCTGTGGTCCCCTTCTCCTCCTGCCCCCAATCCCTCCCAGCATCAGAGTCTTTTCCAATGAGTCAACTCTTCGCATGAGGTGGCCAAAGTACTGGAGTTTCAGCTTTAGCATCATTTCTTCCAAAGAAATCCCAGGGCTGATCTCCTTCAGAATGGACTGGTTGGATCTCCTTGCAGTCCAAGGGACTCTCAAGAGTCTTCTCCAACACCACAGTTCAAAAGCATCAATTCTTCGGCGCTCAGCCTTCTTCACAGTCTAACTCTCACATCCATACATGACCACAGGAAAAACCATAGCCTTGACTAGACGAACCTTTGTTGGCAAAGTAATGTCTCTGCTTTTGAATATGCTATCTAGGTTGGTCATAACTTTCCTTCCAAGGAGTAAGCGTCTTTTAATTTCATGGCTGCAGTCACCATCTGCAGTGATTTTGTAGCCCCCAAAAATAAAGTCTGACACTGTTTCCACTGTTTCCCCATCTATTTCCCATGAAGTGGTGGGACCGGATGCCATGATCTTCGTTTTCTGAATGTTGAGCTTTAAGCCAACTTTTTCACTCTCCACTTTCACTTTCATCAAGAGGCTTTTGAGTTCCTCTTCACTTTCTGCCATAAGGGTGGTGTCATCTGCATATCTGAGGTTATTGATATTTCTCCAGGCAATCTTGATTCCAGCTTGTGTTTCTTCCAGTCCAGCGTTTCTCATGATGTACTCTGCATATAAGTTAAATAAACAGGGTGACAATATACAGCCTTGACGAACTCCTTTTCCTATTTGGAACCAGTCTGTTGTTCCATGTCCAGTTCTAACTGTTGTTTCCTGACCTGCATACAAATTTCTCAAGAGGCAGATCAGGTGTTCTGGTATTCCCATCTCTTGAAGAATTTTCCACAGTTTATTGTTATCCACACAGTCAAAGGCTTTGGCATAGTCAATAAAGCAGAAATAGATGTTTTTCTGGAACTCTTTTGTTTTTTCCATGATCCAGTGGATGTTGGCAATTTGATCTCTGGTTCTTCTGCCTTTCTAAAACCAGCTTGAACATCAGGAAGTTCACAGTTCACATATTGCTGAAGCCTGGCTTGGAGAATTTTGAGCATTACTTTATTAGCATGTGAGTTGAGTGCAATTGTGTGGTAGTTTGAGCATTCTTTGGCATTGCCTTTCTTTGGGATTGGAATGAAAACTGACCTTTTCCAGTCCTGTGGCCCCTGCTGAGTTTTCCAAATTTGCTGGCATATTGAGTGCAGCACTTTCACAGCATCATCTTTCAAGATTTGGAATAGCTCAACTGGAGTTCCATCACTTCCACTAGCTTTGTTCGTAGTGATGCTTCCTGAGGCTCACTTGACTTCACATTCCAGGATGTCTGGCTCTAGGTCAGTGATCACACCATCTGGATTATCTGGGTCGTGAAGATCTTTTTTGTACAGTTCTTCTGTGTATTCTTGCCATCTCTTCTTAATATCTTCTGCTTATGTTAGGTCCATACCATTTCTGTCCTTTATCAAGCTCATCTTTGCATGAAATGTTCCTTTGGTATCTGTGATTTTCTTGAAGAGATCCCTAGTCTTTCCCATTCTGTTGTTTTCCTCTATTTCTTTGCATTGATCGCTGAAGAAGGCTTTCTTATCTCTTCTTGTTATTCTTTTGAACTCTGCATTCAGATATATCTTATCTTTTCTCCTTTGCTTTTCGCTTCTCTTCTTTTCACAGCTATTTGTAAGGACTCCCCAGACAGCCATGAAAAAAAGCATTGCTTCAAATTGATGACAAAGAGGAAGTCTAGAAGCACATAGACAAAAAGTCATTTGATTTAAAACTAGAAATCACTCAAATTAGATGATCTTTACATATATAGACTTGGCCATGAATAATGCCATGGGCCAGTAACTTAATCAATGAAAACAAGACCAAAAACTTGAAATCTACAGACTATGCTTTTAAGTTCATAGTGTAATGAAAAAATATAATGGTTAATAAAATGTGAATGTGTGAGTATAAGAGTTTGGTTAAGTAGCCTTCTTAAAATACACACAAAAAAATTAGCAGTCTCAAAGTAAATCCATGCTTTAGCAAATATGAGTCAATAGGGTCATCTTATTAGATGCACAACATGTAAATTACTACTCCAAATACTTTCATTGCAAAAAGAGAAGGCAGTTGCTTTCTAGTTGTTTGATTCATGAATTCCTCTGAAGAGTAATGGTTGAAGCTGAAAAGTAATATTTTAAAGTTGGTATATTAGAAACCTCTGAATTACCAGAAAATAGACTTAAACTGTAGCTGTATATTTTAGAAACTGATAAAATAAATTAGTCATGAAATAGATAAATAATTGCTAATCCATTATGTTCTATCTAATATAAAGAGCCAAATTTAAATAATTTCTTTTCTACTGCGGTTACACTAAAATCATTCTATTAACACTAGATAGTATATTCAGTAGATCTGCAATCCTTTCCACATGTTAAAGGACCTTATCAGAGTATTGTGGAATTTACAGTAACTCTTTTATAGTAAAATAGAGCTTCTTTTCTAGTCATCTGAATTTCAGAAGATATTATTCATAGGATTTTACTAAGATTCCTTATGTGGTTTATTATATATATATATATATATATATATATGACAATATGATACAGTACAGTGATTTTCAATGTGTGTTTGGCAGAAGATTAAAATTTGCAAAATATTACTATGTTACCACAAAACAGTTTACAGTCAAGTAGGCTAATAAAATGTAGAATTAATCACTTTAAATGAGTTCTTGCACTGTGGAAACTCCAAGAGCATTTAAAATAACCAACTTTGTTTTAAAATATTCAAAACCAGGGTATGTTTTTAAAATGTTTTCTAAGCTTCTTGGACCAATATACAATTTTAGGTGACATAGGATCAGTATTCCGGAGAAGGCAATGGCACCCCACTCCAGTACTCTTGCCTGGAAAATCCCATGGACAGAAGAGCCTGGTAGGCTGCAGTCCACGGGGTCGCTAAGAGTCGGACACGACTGAGCGACTTCATTTTCACTTTTCACTTTCATGCATTGGAGAAGGAAATGGCAACCCACTCCAGTGTTCTTGCCTGGAGAATCCCAGGGACGGGGGAGCCTGGTGGGCTGGTGTCTATGGGGTCGCACAGAGTTGGACACGACTAAAGCAACTTAGCAGCAGCAGCAGGATCAGTATTCAAGAGAAATCTACTTAAGAAACATATTTCTTTAGAAAAAATTGGCGGCCAACGGTGCATAATACTGTTTTAGATGTCAGTATCTGGCCACATTTGTGGCCTAATTTACTCAATTAACTCTTTCTTTTTGTATGCTTCAAACCACCTTCATATATTATGTGTATGTGTGTGTGTGTGTGTGTGTGTGTGTGTGTGTGTGTGTGTTAGTGACTCAGTCGTGTCCGACTCTTTCTGACTCTATGGGCTGTAGCCCACCAGGCTCCTCTGTTCATGGAATTCTCCAGGCAAGATAATTGGAGTGAATTGCCATTTCCTTCTCCAGGTCATATATTATATTTTGGGATAAAGGGAAAAGATCATGTATGAATAAGATTTAAGAATGTACCAAAGCAAATATACACTGCCTTTTAAAATAATAAACATTATTTGTCCTGTAGCTTTTTTGGCACCTCAATATTCTAGACATTAGCTGCATGTGAGAATCTGGAAATTTAAACAATCAATGTCCAGAACCATTCCTAAATCAACTGAATGGAGATCTTTGGGTTGAGGCCAGACACTGATGTTTTTACAAGCCCTCAACATGATTCTAATATACATTGAACGTTGAGAAATATTGCTGTACACCTCATCTGAATGGAAAGAAATCAGCCCTCTGAGTTTAATCAGAATTGTCCTAAAATAATATGCTGTATGAAATAGTGAAGCAAGTCCCTTCTCCTATAACACGTGTTATTTGACTCATCTTCACATCCCATACTAGCTACTAAAATTCACCTGGCAAAGATTCATCATGATCTGGACCAGAACTGTGAATAGCAAGAGCAGAGGTGACAGGCAGCAGCTGAAGTTTGATGGCAGTGGTTCAGGTTGGTTTCAGGGATGGATGAGGAGGCAGAAACTTAGATGAGTGTTTCTCAGTCACGAAGTGTGATATAGAAGAACATTTGCAGTTGTCCAAGGAGTGCTTCAAGATATTCGTGCTTGGCCAATTCTATCTCCTCCTCACCTACATACATCCTGATACAGTTGCCTTAGACATTTTGTTTTACTCTCATATCTGCATTGAGAAGCATTAGCCTGGATATTTATTTCAATTTCAGAATCTGTGGTGAGTATCATACATATTGATTAAAATGTAGTTAATTGTGAAAATGCAAATGCTATAAGAAAAGATAACACTGCCTTGTTTTTGTTTGTTTGTTACCTTGGTATAAAAAATTAGGACAAGAAAGATTTTGAAAGAAAGAAATTTTGAAAGCCAGACAAGAAATGAAAAATGAAGGGAAAACTAGGATATATATGAAAAGCTTGGTATCTTAGAAGCAATTTTTTCCTATTTTGATAGCTTACCATCTACCTGAGTATTATAAAATGTTAATGGTGGGCAGATATATACAAAATGCCATAGAGAAAAAAAAAGCTATACAAAAGAAGTTAAGGGCCTGAAAAGATGTGCGGCTGCTGCTGCTGCTGCTGCTGCTAAGTCGCTTCAGTCGTGTCCGACTCTGTCCAACCCCATAGATGGCAGCCCACCAGGCTCCTCTCTCCATGGGATTCTCCAGGCAAGAACACTGGAGTGGGTTGACATTTCCTTCTCCAATGCATGAAAGTGAAAAGTCAAAGTGAAGTTGCTCAGTTGTGTCCGACTCTTAGCGACCCCATGGACTGCAGCCTACCAGGCTCCTCCATCCATGGGATTTTCCAGGCAAGAGTAACCTCTAATAATTTCATAAATTCTTTGTCATTATTAAGACTCATGGTCTGATCATATATAAGATCATATGTTCTTGTTCAGAAGGATATAATCAGTGGAACTATTATGAAAATGGGAGCTTCCCTGATGGCTCAGTGGTAAAGAATTTGCCTTCCAATGCAGGAGACACAGCAGATGTAGATTAGATACCTGTGTCAGAAAGATCCCCAGGAAGAGGGAATGGCAACCCACTCTAGTATTCTTGCCTGGAAAATTCCATGGACAGAGGAGCCAGACTGGCTGCAGTCCATGGGGTCACAGAGTCAGATACAGCTAAATAACTGTGCACACATGCATATAGCTGAATTTCTTTGGGAACAGTAATAAAGAGATCATTTTAAAGCATGACCTTCCCTCCTTTTCAAAGTTAGCCGCTATTAATCAAGTTTACACTTTTCCAAGTTCTTAGTAATCTAGTTCAGTGTAAGTTAAATGAATTTGTTCTCTTGACTGCTTTTTCTTCAAATGATTTTATTGTTCAAAATACTTAGTGTAGAAACTATATATTTCTAGTCTAGAATATATGTGATCTCCCTAGTGGCTCAGATGGTAAAGAATCTGGCTGCAATGCAAGAAACCTGGGTTCAATCCCCGGGTTGGTTACATCCCTAGGAGAGGAAAATGTCAACCCTCTCCAATATTCTTGCCTGAAGAATCCCATGGACAGAGGAGCCTGGAGGGCTACAGTCCATGGGGTCACAAAGAGTGGGACATGACTGAGTGCCTTAACACTTTCACTTTCACGATATATGGTAATTAGGTTAAAACTAATATTGAGACAAGTATTCCAGAAGTAAAGCCTCTCAAAGGGTGCTCTGTTTAATAAAACTAAAGTGCAGTGATGTTTGGACGGGTATACTGAAGTCTGTCAGATGACGTTTTCTCCACAAGGAGCAAGAAAATCTCAAAATCATAAAATTCTTGAAATATTGGTCATCCAAAATTAATTTGGCTGTGCTCAGTATTTTAGAACCCCATCTTCAAAAAAATTATCTTTCCTTCTGAAGAGACTGGAAAATGAGGCTATCATTCTTTGCACTAAAAATAGTACACTAAATAACTATTTCCAGTTTACCTCTAACACTGAAGAGGAGTATCTAGAATTCATTGACTGTTCAAATGAAAAGTGAATGAAATTTTTTGAAACTCAAAAATCAATACATGAGGATAGAAAGAAAATCAGGATAGTGAAAATAATTTATTTGTGTATGAGAGAGAATCCTAGATAAGGTAGGGAAGACATTCACAGATGTGATCATATTAGGGAAACAATGGAATTTCTGGCTCAAAGATCTATGAAATATCTGCAGGAAATGTGTGAATCCACTGCTTTCTAGCCTTTGTTGTTTCTAATGCAAAATCCTTTGTTAATTGTAATTTTGTTTCTCTGTACATGTTTTTCTCTGGCTATATTGAATATTGAAAGTTTTCTTTATCTTTCAGCAATTTAGCTTTGATATATCTAGGTTTAGATATATTTGTGTTTATTTTACATAGGCTTGTTGATCTTCTTGGATCTGTAAATTAATATTTATGACATTAAATGTGGGAAATTTTTGTAACTTATTTGTTTAAATATTTTTACTACAGCCTTATCTTATTTCTGTCTAACCGGCAGTCACATACACCTTTATGTGTTTAATATTTGCTCACAGATTTCCAAACTTATGTATATTTTTCTTAAATCTTTGTTTTTCCTCATCCTTAAGATTAAATAGTTTCTTTTGATCAAATTTGTTGATTTGCTTTTCTGTCATGGCAAATACACTAAGAAGCTCATCTAGTACATTTTCCATTTCATTTATTATATTTTTCAATCCTGGAATTTTCATTTGATTCTTTTCTCATATGTTACTAAGTACCTATTCACATTAACTATTTGCTGAGTTATGTCATCATTCTTTAATTCTTTAAAAATAATTCCCTTTAGTTCTTTGAACATAGTTATAAGAGCCTTAAAAGGTCTTATTAGGCTGAATCCAACATCTGGTCCCTGTTATAGACTGACCTGTTTCTGAATATGAGTCATACTTTTCTCTTTGTCTTGTGAGGTTTCGTTGAAAAAAGCTATTTTAGGTAATATAGTAAATACCTCAGGTTTTTTTTTTCTTTGTTGTTTCTTTTTGTATATATATATGTGTGTGTGTGTGTGTGTGTGTATAGTAAATAACTCTGTATTCTGACTTTTTTCCCACTACACATTTTAATTGCCCTTGATTATTTTACTTATTTGTTTAGAAACTTGTCAGTACTGAAGATGTCAAAAGGAAGAGGAATAAACATAAATGGGCTCTTATAAGCCAACTTGGGATAATTTAAGCATCTCTTAAAATAATACAATGGCAATGGTATGTTATAACATTATTAAAATAAAGACATGGATGAGTCTATGGAAGATACTAAAAAAGAGGGGAGGGCACTCTTCTTTTAATACAAAGCCTTAGCAAAAAAGAAATATTACTAAATAAATTATAGAATTAAAATATTGCTGTTTCACAACTCCCAATTTAACTTAGAAAATAGATCATCAATGAATGAGAAAAAACATTGCTGAGTCAAAACAGCAATCAGATATGATAAGATACTTGTTAGAATAATTTGAAAAAAGTAACAATTACTGGCAAGGAGGTGGAGCAACAGGAAATCTCATTGGTTGCTTCTGGGATTGAAAAATGGTATAGCTACTTTTGGAGACAATTTGGCAGGATCCGGCAGTTGCACATTGTTTAGCCAACTGATTTGAAAGCTTATGTTTACCAAAATTCTACATGCAAATATTTATGACGTTATCATCCAAAATGAATCAGCCAAAATATTCTTCAAAACTAAATGAATAAAAAACCCTGTCATACTGTCATACAATAGAACATAGTTCATTGATAAAGAGAAATGATTGCAATGGCATGAATGAAGTGTAAAAGTGCATCACTAAATGAAACAAGCCTGCATGAAAAGATTATATAGCATTCCATTTATATGACACTTTGGAAAAGGTAAAAATATGAAGATGGAAAACATCAGGATTTGCCAGGGGATTTTATTTCAGAAATGTGCAACTTTTCAGTATTATACTATAGTGATACATATATTACACCATTGATTTGTCAAACCTGTAGAATTTTATAGCTGAATAGCAAAACTTAATGTTTACATTTAAATTAGATGCCAGAGGATCCCAAGATGAAATGCAAATTGTGATAAAATAATTAATTGCATTATACAAGTATGACATCACTAAAGGCGGTAAGGAGGAAATATGCTGACCCAAGTGGAGACTGGAAAACTAAAGACAAAAGGAACGGAACATAAGAACTGTACTACAGTGAGGGAAGTTTTTTCTCACACATCTGTGAGATAGCAAGTCTGAATGAAACAACTGTAGACGTATACTGAGACGGAAGAAGTACAATACATAAATGAATTATGGATGTTGGTAGTCAGATTTCTCATTGTAGGAGTGCAAGGTTACAAGCAAGACAGCAAGGCTAGATGAAACAATTAAAACTGACTTAAGTTGAAGACATCAGTATGGACTCATGTTTGGCTTAATATTGGCTTAATACACAAAGGAAAGTAGATATAGAAATAATTATAAATACGGGTTTGTACATTATGTTTATATAATATATATAATTTACTAATAGATTATTATTATAATATTGCATATACAGAGAAGTATTTCATTTATTTATTTGCTTTTGGCTGTGCTGTGTCGTTATTGCTGTGCAGGGGCTTTCTCTATTTGCAGTGCACGGGGGCGCATGGTGCTCTCCAGTTGTCGTGTGTGGGCTTCTCGTTGAGCTGGCTTCTCTTGTTGTGCAGCACAGACTGTAGGGTGTGCAGGCTCAGAAGCTGCAGCTCGTGGGCTCCAGAGTGCAGGCTCAGTTGTGGCGCACAGGCTTAGTTGCCTTGTTGTGTGTGGGATCTTACCTAACGAGGGTTACAACCCATGTTGCGTGCATTGTCAGGAGGATTCTTTAGCATGGGACCTACTAGGGAAGTCCTCATAGATTTATTTTGAAGTTCTGTATTCTCAAAAAGCCTGGAAGCAATGACACCTAAGTAGCAATAAAGATACCCAGAACCCAAAATTCCCTCTAGTAGAAGAAATGAGGACTCCTTGTAGAAATGTATGATTATAAGTCTGGGACAGGAAATGAACATAAGCCTGGACCATCTTGTACCACGAAGTAATGGATCATGTCAGAGAAGCGCAATTGAATTGGCTCCTAATGTGACCAAACCTGGAACAATTTGAACAAGAAAATAATGCATATAGATAACTAGAGTGTAAGGTAAAAATAAATATCTTTAAGCCTGTGGTTATACAAGTAAGTGATTGAATAAATATATGAAATGGAGAGAATAGACAAATCTTCATATAAAGAAATAAAAAATAACTTATGAAGATACTCCTTTTTTCAGGAGGTGGAACATAGAAATCCATTGCTTAAGTGTGGGCTGCCCATAGTGATTTCCTAACAAACAGTAGAATATAGAAAGAAGGGAAAGGAGTAAATTTCAGTGGTGAAACCTGACAAACACTACCCTAGCCATGTGATCAAGGCTCATATCCACAGTCATAAGTCATGTTGATAGCATGAATCCCTGATATGGTGTGATGCACATTACCTCTGTGGCTTTTCTTTCCCCAAATCAATAATTCCAGTGTAACCATAAGAAAACATCAGCCAAACCAGAGACATTCTGCAAAATACTTGATTAGTCCTCCTCAAAACTGTCAACTGTCTTGTCATACAAGAAAAGTATGAGAAACTGTCATCTAAAGAAATCTAAGGAAACATGATGACTAAATGTAATGTGATATCCTGGATGGGTTTCTGAATCCAGAAAAAATAACATTAGATAAAAATAAAATAATGCAACTAAAGTATGGACTTGAGCTAATAATACATCAATATTGGTTCATTAGTTATATCATTCAATGCAGGATGTTAGAAACTGGGCAGTCTGCTTATGGTAAATATAAGAACCTTCTGTATTATCTTTATATATATATATCAGATCAGATGAGATCAGTCGCTCAGTCGTGTCTGACTCTTTGCAACCCCATGAATCGTAGCATACCAGGCCTCCCTGTCCATCACCAACTCCCAGAGTTCACTCAGACTCACGTCCATCAAGTCAGTGATGCCATCCAGCCATCTCATCCTCTGTCATCCCCTTCTCCTCCTGCCCCCAATCCCTCCCAGCATCAGAGTCTTTTCCAATGAGTCAACTCTTCGCATGAGGTGGCCAAAGTACTGGAGTTTCAGCTTTAGCATCATTCCTTCCAAAGAAATCCCAGGGCTGATCTCCTTCAGAATGGACTGGTTGGATCTCCTTGCAGTCCAAGGGACTCTCAAGAGTCTTCTCCAACACCACAGTTCAAAAGCATCAATTCTTCGGCTCTCAGCCTTCTTCATAGTCCAACTCTCACATCCATACATGACCACAGGAAAAACCATAGCCTTGACTAGACAAACTTTGTTGGCAAAGTAATGTCTCTGCTTTTGAATATGCTATCTAGGTTAGTCCTAACTTTCCTTCCAAGGAGTAAGCGTCTTTTAATTTCATGGCTGCAGTCACTATCTGCAGTGATTTTGGAGCCCAGAAAAATAAAGTCTGACACTGTTTCCACTGTTTCCCCATCTATTTCCCATGAAGTGGTGGGACCGGATGCCATGATCTTCGTTTTCTGAATGTTGAGCTTTAAGCCAACTTTTTCACTCTCCACTTTCACTTTCATCAAGAGGCTTTTGAGTTCCTCTTCACTTTCTGCCATAAGGGTGGTGTCATCTGCATATCTGAGGTTATTGATATTTCTCCTGGCGATCTTGATTCCAGCTTGTGTTTCTTCCAGTCCAGCGTTTCTCATGATGTACTCTGCATATAAGGTAAATAAGCAGGGTGACAATATACAGCCTTGACAACCTCCTTTTCCTATTTGGAATCAGTCTGTGGTTCCATGTCCAGTTCTAACTGTTGCTTCCTGACCTGCATACAGATTTCTCAAGAGGCAGATCAGGTGGTCTGGTATTCCCATCTCTTTCAAAATTTTCCACAGTTTCTTGTGATCCACACAGTCAAAGACTTTGGCATAGTCAATAAAGCATTATATATCTGTAAATATAAAACTGTTCTAGAATAAAAACTTTATTGAAAAGAAAATTGGGAAAAGTTCAGTGAGTAAAAGGATATTCAAATAGTTCAAAGATTCACTGCATGAATTGCTTTTTCTTTACAGGAGGAGGGAAGGTACCTTTGTGGTGGAGAAATATAAAGGATAATGCTTTAATCAAATGATCACATTTTTCATTGCCAAATATTGAATATAAACCATATGCCTCCTGATATGCTTCACGGAGATTAATACAGCATCACTATTTCTGACAAGAACCTTTAACCTGATTTCATTATGAGGATACCATTAGACAAATCCACATTATGTAATGTTCTGCAAAATAACTAAAATGTATGAGATAGCTAAAAGCATTTTTAGCTGAAGGGCTTCAGATTAAAATTATTTCGTTTTTTACCTAACACAATCTGTTTCCATGGGGTGATTGGAAAGAGCTTCATAGAGTAAATGGCACCAGGGATACAAATCTAAGGATGAATTGGAGGGGTTAATTGGACCAAGTAATAGAACAGAATACATGTTATGGTTAATTGATATATTACTGCGTAAGGAGAAAGGAAAAAAAAATACAAACCTTTCCTGAGAATTTAGATCAGAGGAGTCAGAAATGAGCAGGCATAGTGTCAGTGATATAAAGATTTCATGTTTGAAATTTACCTAATGCTGCAGCTTTGTGTTAATTCTAAAAAGGACTGTGATCAGAAGCTTTCTTCTACTTCAAGATCATTTATAAGAAATATTCAACTATTTTTCTCTATTTTTATCAGAGTCTATATACCTATAGATAAAGTAACCACATAAACAATTTTGGAGCATAAGACTTATTTGAAAATGGAAGAGGTTATCCCATGGACGGAGGAGCCTGGTAGGCTACAGTTCATGGGGTCATGGAGAGTCGGGCATGACTAAGCGACTTCACTTTCACTTTTCACTTTCATGCATTGGAGAAGGAAATGGCAACCCACTCCAGTGTTCTTGCCTGGAGAATCCCAGGGACGGGGGAGCCTGGTGGGCTAACATCTGTGGGGTCGCACAGAGTAGGACACGACTGGAGCCACTTAGCAGCAGCAGCAGCATTCATCGTTTTAAAAATATGTCTGACATAATGATTTTTAAATATATGAAATGGTTTTATGTTCATTTAGCAGGTAGATCAGTTAGAAATCCTTTTTGATGAAAACTTTAAGCATTGCTTTGCAATATTATTTTGTCTGCTTATGCCAAGTGATTTGTAGCTTTTGACTCTGAACCTCTTTCACTATTTGATCATTAATCCTAGCATCTTTGGTTACATTTTATAAAGTTAAGTAAAATGACAAAAGTGTGATAAAGGGACAAATATATAAAGACACTATGCTTATGCTTTTTCTTATTTGTTTTTTAGTATTTTGGATTTCAGTAAATCTCTTAGAAAACCCATATTTAATATACTGCTGCTACTAAATCGCTTCAGTCGTGTCCGACTCTGTGCGACCCCATAGACGGCAACCCACCAGGCTCCCCTGTCCCTGGGATTCTCCAGGCAAGAACACTGGAGTGGGTTGCCATCTCCTTCTACAATGCATGAAAGTGAAAAGTGAAAGCGAAGTTGCTCAATCCTGTCCGACTCTTAGTAACCCCGTGGACTGCAACATACCAGGCTCCTCCATCCATGGGATTTTCCAGGCAAGAGTACTGGAGAGGGTTGCCATTGCCTTCTCCTATTTAATATACACTTACTGTAAATAATTCAAATACTGGAAAGTAACTAGGTTGCATTCTTACCATCAAGTCCTGCACTTGTATTGCTGCACTTAGAGCCAGTCTTATTCTTTTTTCTGGCTCTGTGATCTCTTTTCTAGCACCTCAGTCCTGTAAATTTCTGGCAGAGGCTCCCTAGAATGGGTTGACTGTGTTATTTGACAGCCTCAAGCTTTGCAGGCCCCCTGTGGCTGGTTATAACAGGCAATTGCGTAAGGAGAAAAATACAGTTTGCCAGCTAGTACTGAGGAAAGCCATAACACAGACACCTTGAGACTCATATTCAGTTAACCTTCTCTGCCTCCAAGCTTTTTCATAACAAAACCACTGCTGTCTACAAAAGTTATAGTCAATTCAACAAATATTTACAGAGCCCCTACTGTGTGTGGGGTGGGCACTCTGCTAGAGCAAGTAGGCTAAGAGAAAAGGGAATGGAGGTGACTGATGAAAAGAAGGGGGGAATCTTCGAGTTTGAGCTTTGGAGTTAACTAAAATGAATTCAAGTAATTTTAACTTTTCCCTCATTGGCCTGTGACCTTAAGCAAGTTAATCTAACTTCTGAATTTTTTTTTTTAATTTTCATTTGGACAGAGCTAAAGAGAATTTTTTAAAGGTAAATTTAAGTATGCAACCACATTTAAATTTTATGTCAGTAACAAAAGTTAAAATTAAATACAGTGAATAAATGTAACGTTTTAAATTCTATACCTGTACCTTGTAAGTGACGAGAATAAAAATTGAATATAACTAGTTCTAGGGAGCAAACCAGAGCTGTGTAAACACAGGTAGAACTTGCTGAGAAGACACATTCAGTTAGTCTGCCGTAGGTAGGGATCAAAAGTTCAGCTTGTCTGCTGGATCTGAGTTATGTATTCATAGACAGGTTAGCTACAGAGTGCCTTGATGGCATGCCAGAACAGAATATTGCATTCATTCATGGAACTGCAATCTAAGTGGGGTCATCAAAAACTTAATAGCAGATTATAAAAGGATACAGGATGAAATGTGTTAAAAAGAGATGCAAACCACACATAGCCAGAAAACTAGAATAATTTATCTGAGCTAAGTTGGGTGGTGATAACAGGAGAAGTTTCGTAGGAGAGGTAGCGTTGAATTGGGCCTAGGGATGATAGTGGTGGCATCAGAGGCAGTGAATGGCAAACTTGAACAGCGTTAACTATGTGAGAGCACAGGGAATGTTACAGAAACACAAAAGTATCATAGAAATTATGAATACACCAGAGGGTTGTAGTATATGCGTGCTGTTGGTGATGAATTTATAGTTAGTTAACAGAGGGCAGAGGAAGCTGCATAACTAATCTAGGGAGAAAGTTTGAACAAGGAAGAAAATGAAGCCTGAGGACTTAACCCTGGAGTATACCAGTGTTTGGAGTTTGGGAAGAGCACGTAGATATAGCAGTAGACAATGAAAAGAAGACATCTGTGTAAATGTTCACATTGGGTCAGTTAAGTCGCTCAGTTGTGTCCGACTCTTTGCAACCTCATGGACTGCAGCACGCCAGGCCTCCCTGTCCATCACCAACTCCCAGGGTTTACTCAAACTCATGTCCATTGAGTCAATGATGCCATCCAACCATCTCATCCTCTGTTGTCTCTTGCTCCTCCTGCCTTCAATCTTTCCCAGCATCAGGGTCTTTTCCAATGAGTCAGTTCTTCGCATCAGGTGGCCAAACTATTGGAGTTTCAGCTTCAGCATCAGTCCTTCCAGTGAATATTCAGGACTGATTTCTTTTAGGATGGACTGGTTGGATTTCCTTGCAGTCCAAGGGCCTCTCAAGAGTCTTCTGCAACACCAGAGTTTAAAAGCATCAATTCTTCAGTGCTCAGCTTTCTTTATAGTCCAACTCTCACATCTGTACATGACTACTGGAAAAACCATAGCCTTGACTAGACGGACCGTGTTCTTATAACAAAAACAAAATTGTAGCCCTATGTGGTGGGGGATGTTAACTAGACTAATTGTGATCATTTTACAATACGTGTAACTATCAAGTCAGTATACTGTCTCCTTGAAACTAGTATAAAGTATGATGATTATACTTCAGTAAAAGAAAAAAGATATCTATGGGGTAGAAAATGAGCTAGCGAGGTATGGAAATTAAAAAGGCAAGATGAAAGTAACCAAGAATAGGCATTCATCATCTGTATCAAATACTGCTGAGATTTGATTAAAAAGGAGACAGATATATAGCAGATAGTGGACCTAGTATGATGCCTGTCTTTGGTGATTATGAGTTATTGGTGAATGGATTGGATGGGGCTGAAAACCTCCACTAGTTTCTTGAGAGAACAGAGTTGAGGAATTGAAGACAGGCAATATTAGCTTTTCTAAGGAATTTTGTCATAAAATTGTTTTTTATTTTTATCTTAAAAGCTAGCACAGAAACGTGGCTGTGAATGGAGGGAAGAAGATTCAGTCAAAGCTTCAGAACTGGAAGCTTCAAGTATGAGAATCAGGAGGTTTGATAACTTTCTTCCCTGTCCTGTGGCCAGTGTGGGATTTTATTACACATAATAAAACCAGCACCTGGAACAAATCAGAGAAGGCAACTGTGCAGACTTCTGACTGGTTAGTCCAATCACATGCCAGGATGTTTCTAATGAATCTTTCCTTAGCCTAAATTAATTAAAGTGGAATTTGTGTAATCTAAATAAGCCTGGATGATTGAGTAGTAAAATATAATCAGCTAAACTTCGCAAATATTAACAGTGGGATGTCAAAAACATCAGCAAATTTTGGAGATTCGGACCTGGAATTCGTTAATAAGCTCAAAACTATAGTTTCCTAGTTTGAAATAGAGAGGACATAGTGAAATCATTAGTCAAGAAGGAGAATTGCTCAGTGTGTATGCCCAGGCATGGTAGGAGTATTTTCAGTATGTTTATAAAACAATATTGTAGAATACATACATGTGAAGAACAGCTGAGTAAAGTCCATGGAAGAAAATTTCAAGAAAGGTATTCCAAGATGTGAAGGAGAACCAAAAATGTAGTGTCATATGGCTCTAAGGAGTGGTTAAGTATTTTATGGAAGCAATACATTGCCAATTGTGTCAATTGTTTTCAAAGAGATTAATTATGATAAAACCAGTGGGCTTGACAGTGAGGAGCTTTGAGAAAGCAATTTTAATTTAAATAGTAGAGATGAAAGAGGGATGAGATTATCAGGTTAATATGTACACGGACAGAGAGGAGATAGCAAGGGAGAAGTAATTTAAGTGAAAGACAGAGAAAGATGGTAACTGGAGGGAAAACTCAGAATGAAAGAGAAGAATCTTAAGTAGTATTGATGGGGGAGCATATTTGATGACTACAGGGGAGCTGGGGAGAAGGAGACACTGAAAAGCAAACAACTAATGGATACAGCAAGGATACAAATGCCAACAGAGGAGAAAAAGAGTTAGCATTAGACATCTCCATTGCTTTCCTTCAAATAATTTCATCAGTACCATCTTTCTAGATTCCTTATATATGCATTAGTATATGATGTTTGTTTTTCTCTTTCTGACTTACTTCACTAACACAATACTGTAAACCAATTATCATTCAATTAAAAATAAATTAATTAAAAAAAAAAGGATGAAGCAGCATTATATGTACTTACATGGAACAATCCCAAGTATACAAAACTTTAAGGAAATGAATAGCGCATGTAATATTTTTGTTAAAAATAGTATATATTTCAGAATGAAAAGTTAAAAATTATTTTAAATATTTATGGGTATATATGTATGTGTTTGTGTGCATATGTATGTATGGATATGTATGTTGTATACAACATATGTATGTATGTATGTATCTATGCTTCTGTGTGCATAGAATATCTCTGAGAATAGAAACAAGGAACTAAAAACATCTAGGGAGAGGGGTTGGGTGGACTGGACATGGAGGTTAAGAGATGGGAGATTTACTTTTCTGTGTTTACTCTTTGGAACATTTTACTTTTATAATTGTGAATTACCGGGTCAAACAATAAACAGATTAAAATCTGGGGTGAAAATTAAAAAAAAAAAAGTTAGAATGAAGGTAGGCCATGACTTTGTTGAAAATAAAATGACAGGAAAAAATGCAGAAATATTTTAGGTGAAAAGTGGGAAATTTATGTTTTGAAAATGATAATTAAGAGGAAAGGGGCCAGATATAGAGAAATAATGGTAAGGCAATAGGTCAGTCAAAGGAGCAAATAAGGTAGATAATTATCCAGAAATGAATAAACAATGCTACTTCCTTCTGCCACTTCTTCCATTCTCCTCCTCCTTGTTTTACGACTAGTTTCATATATATTAAACACCCAGAGACTGTGCCATCAAAGGGTGGATGAATAAAAGAACAAAAATACTGGATTTTGCTTTGGTATCCAAGAGGATGACTTTGAATTACACACCACAGAGAACACTTTGCTTTATCAACACAAGAATCAACCTTTCCAGAATGTTTTCTTGGTATACAAGCAAGAACTGAGGACTGTTAATTAGCTGGTAGAAGTCCTTCTGTAAGAGATGATTGGTTTTAGAGGACATAGGTAGTTTCTACAGGGTATCCAACCTTGTGTTGCCCTACCCTTAGATGAGAAAGGGTTTCCCTTAAGAACCATCATCCTCCTCTACAACAGAGACTTGAGATACCAGAAATACTTGCTTCAGAGTATTAGAAATGAATATGCACATATATAAAAATACCATCCATTTACAAGTTGTGGATCACCTTCAAGTTTACTGCTGGTTCTTCATTTGAACTCTGCATCAACAGGAAAACACATTTACTCTGTAGCCTATGACTCTGATACACTGAGACATTGTAATTGCTCTACATTCCTGAGTAATCATTTTCTGATGGGTTTATTGCCACCTCTGCCTTATCAGGGCATGGCACTGTTATGGACCCTAGTGATAAATTACCCTTTGGAGAGGGATAAGACAGTGCCACTTTAACAAGTGCAATAAAACACTTTTTATATTGGGAGAGTTCAGTGCATTTTCCATTCATCATACACCCTCAGTGATTTTACACAGATTTTACACTGTTGATTAGCTCATTAGTGGGGTTAATTGGATACATTAACTGGCAGAATTACAGCTTGACTATGAACCAGAGGCTGCAGCATTATAAATGACAGACAAACCGCAGACATGCATGACCAGCCTGAAGGAAGTTCTTCTCTTTGATTAACTTTCATTAGATTTTTATTTTTCCCCCTCCCCACTCCTGTAATTGGCTCCACATGAATATTTACTATGGGTTGGATAAGTGAATAGATGGCATGAATACATATTTTCAATATCTCCTCTCTTTCTACTATAAGTTTTCCTGAAAAATAATAAGAAAAAAGAGCAGTTTAGGAAAATGATGGAAATAGTCTCCAGGAAATCCATAAATTAATTTCTAGAAATTCAATAAATTCTCCTCTTTTAAAAACCATACTTTTACGAATCCTTGATAGTACATAGTGTGATTAATTGTTCCCTCATGGACTGCACGTCAGTATCATGGGGAAGCTTTTAACAATACAGATTCCTGGACTATACAGCAACCTTATTAAATAAAGACTTATAAAATAGACCCAGGAATCTTTAAAACTAACAAATTCCCCAGCTGATTCTTACACAGCGAGTTTTACATTGTGGTTAGAATAGCATGTTAGTTTGTACTGAACACCAAGCAGTGTGAAATATGCACTTAATTAAATGACTATAAATGGATGTGATACCATTTGGAGAAAGGCCAAGGTCTTTTTAAGAAACAATAGAAAATGATGCAGGATACAGGATGTTTGGGGCTGGTGCACTGGGATGACCCAGAGGAACGGTATGGGGAGGGAGGTGTGGGAGGGGGGTTCAGGATACGGAACGCGTGTACACCCGTGGTGGATTCATGTTGATGTATGGCAAAACCAATACAATATTGTAAAGTAATTAGCCTCCAATTAAAATAAATAAATTAAAATTAAAAAAAAATAAAAGTTTTATAACTTTAAAAAAAAAGAAAGAAAATTTTTTCTGTAGTTCAGTTTCCTACCAGATTCAGGCTTTAAGTTTGTTGAAGTCTTTCTGAGTCTCTTCTCCCATCTTTCTTTAACTTTTTTACTTCTACTAGTTGTGATTGTCTTTATGAAATTTTTAGTTTTATTTCTTTCCTGAGAAATTGTATTTGTTGCAGTGGAAACTATAAGTATAGAAACAGTGTGTAATTTACCTATGTTTTATATAAGATAGTGGTTGGCAGTAGAAAGAACTCTAGACTTGGAATGTGGACCTGGGCTCCAGTTTCAGTTCTGTGCTCTGAGTGCTGTCGCGTTCGATTCTTTGTGACCCTGTGGACTGTAGCCGATTCTTTGTGACCCTGTGGACTGTAGCCCACCAAGCTCCTCTGTCATACTGGAGTGGGTAGCCTATCCCTTCACCAGGGGATCTTCTTGACCCAGGAATCGAACCAGGGTCTCCTGCATTGCAGGCAGGTTCTTTATCCGCTGAGCCACCATTGAAGCCAGCTCTGTTACTCCCTTTTTAGACACCTTGAGAAAGTTTCAAATTCTCTGATTCTCAATTTATGATTCTTAAATTGGAGATCAGTCATATCTGATAGTAGGATCAGGCAAAGATCAGCTCCAAAGGAGGGGGAGGCAGCTAGTTCATTAGGCAGCTAGTTTGCAAAGCAGCTGGTATAAAAGAAAAGGAAGGAAATTTCATGTGGACAACATGTGCAGACTGCGTGGAGAACAAGGATGTTGGGAATACAGGAAACTTGGCGATGGTTATAGGTAATTCACTCCTACCTGCTACTCTTCAGGCAGAGAGGAACAGGCATGAAGCAGACACTGGATGAGAAGAAGGCAGAAGATAAAATAATTATTTGTAGTTGTTGGGGGAAAAAAGCATAGGAAAAGAATGGGGAGGAAAAAATAAAAACAGAACGCTTTGCCTGTGAATTCTAGGAGAAAACAAAACCAGGAGGGCTTGGGAGAGAGAGAAAAATCTCCCTGTTTGATGTAACAGGGAGAGAGAGAAGTTATTAGGAAATCTACATTAAAAATGCATGGAAGTGATTACCAAGTTACTGCCTAGTTGGGACTTTGATAAAGGATTTAATGAACTGAACCCAAAGGCTGCGTTTACAGTGACTCTAAGTTCTGGAATTGAGTATTGATTTACATTCCATAATAAAGCTCTTATTATAAAAAATGTTTCAAGAGAATAAAGAGTGTAACGACAGTGTTCTCGGTGGTTTTCGGTAGGTGTGAAGTAAAACTTGTAAGACGTACTGTGACTTTTGTGACCAAGATACTGTAATGTGTTAGGTGGCCTTGAATCCAGAGACAGTAGATCAAAAGTCCCACATGTCAGTGACTCATATGTTTAGGAAACCTTAGGTATCTGGCATGTCGTTACTTTTCAGAAAAAAAATAGTGTTTGTACTATTTTGGAGGGGGACCCTCAGGCGCTAATTTTACCTTTTTGAGTAATTAATACTTTGGTTTCAGCAACCTTGATGATGGTTTCAGCGACCTTGATGAACTTTTTGCTAATAGCAACCCCCAAATATGGCATTGCTCTCTCTTAAAACTCAAAAACTAAATAGTGTCTAAATATATTCATTTAAAAATATTCTCTGTGCTATGAAAACCAAATAAAATGTAATACATTAAATAAAGCTCTTCCTGTTCAACTAGGTCTCTTTCTTTTCTGAACTTCTGTAGCATGCTGTGCATGCACCTTATGAGGTACTTATCTTATTTTACCTTCTGTCCTAGTTATTTGCACATGAACTTTATCTTCCTTCCTAGATGACCTGTTTCTGGAGGACAGACATGATGTTAAATAAAATGTAGAATAGACAAATGGAGAAGGCAATGGCACCCCACTCCAGTACTCTTGCCTGGAAAATCCCATGGGTGGAGGAGTCTGGAAGGCTGCAGCCCATGGGGTCACTGAGGGTTGGATACGACTGAGCAACTTCACTTTCACTTTTCACTTTCATGCACTGGAGAAGGAAATGGCAACCCACTCCAGTGTTCTTGCCTGGAGAATCCCAGGGAGGAGGGAGCCTGGTGGGCTGCCGTCTATGGGGTTGCACAGAGTCGGACACGACTGAAGCAACTTAGCAGTAGCAGCAGCAGCAGAATAGACACACAGTTAATCATTGTAATTCTCATGATATACATAAAGATCTGTTGAGAACAAAGGTATACCAAGCAGATGACAGAATGAGACAGACATTGATTGCAGTTTCCTTCAGAGTTCATATACTGAACTCAATGGATCTCACAGCTTGGAGCAAAAGTTGTACATGTACACTTAATATTGGAGTAACTATTTTTATATCTTAGTAGAGTATAGAACAACTGGAAATAAAGGTCAATAAAATGCATATTTTGAAAGTTATTGGAACAGAGAAATAAAATTTTTGTAGAATATATTGTAGATTATTCTTGATCATGCGGAGATATGAAACTAACTTTAAGACAAATCGACTAGACACAAATTGAACAATGTATTGAAATGAAATCACAAAGTGAAACAAAATATATGTTTAAATATGCATAGTATCAGATCAGATCAGATCAGTCGCATAGTATAGGAGAGGATATTGCTTTAATATTGTTCTGGAAAGCAATTGAGAACCAATGAAGAGGGTTAAAGAGCAGAAAAGTGTTGGAAATACGTTTAGAATGTGGACAAAGTATCTCGTCTTTTTATTTCTCTAGTCACAACTTGAAAAAGCCTTATTGTTCCCTGTTTTGTACAGTGGAGTTCAGAGCTTATACCTCCTGATATTGGCTAATGTAGTACATAAGACAATCACCTAGGTCAGAAAGAGCATTGGGAGAAGAACTCTGCAAGTGAGTGGGGGCTAGAAATCATTCTGTTGCTTTGTGCCTTCCCTGGCACCTGGGTGGGCACTTTGGACATATGTCACAGTTTTATTTATCTACTACACAATGTGACTTCCTTAGGTTCTGGTTCAGTGCACTCATTACTCACCAACATAAATATCAAGCTGTTCAGCTGGAGTCCTGTCACTGCTGAAAGTTATCATTAGTCCTCTCTAAGTCCAGAATCTAGTCCACACTCATTTCTTGCTTCTGGCTGTGAAGCTACTCAAAACAGGATTAATCAATGAGTATCATGATGAGTATCTGTCTGACCAAATCTTGTCACATCTTGAGACTATGGCTTCATTTGGTCTACATTGAAATCAGTGCCATTGTATAGTCTATCATCATACCTGTTTAAATACCTATAATTTGGAGGAAAGTAAGTCAATGGGGTCGCAAAGAGTCGGACATGACTGAACGACTGAACTGAACTGAAGTCAATGGAAAATTAGCTAAAAAATTGAGTATATATTTTCAAAATTCAATGTATTCATTCACAAATCATTCACTCTATTTGTTCATCTTATTGAGAAAATATCCTACAAATTATTATAATAGTAATGTATAGAAATAGAGTAGACTTATTATTGCTTGTTAGTATACATAAAATATAAACATGGATACATATTTTAAAGGATGATATAGGAAATCAAACTAGTACACTACAATATGAAATCTGAATCTTGTTTATTTGGAAATAACTTGCCTTTTTGACAACTTCATTATCAAGCATAAGCCTTTACCCATATACTAGGCACTATATAAATACTCGTTTCAAGAATAAGTGTGTCTGACCAAGAGAGAAGTTTTTAGTAAGCATAAATAAAGCACAACAGTTCTGTACAGTAAATGAACAGTTGTAGCTGAATCAGAATCCAAAATGCAGTATTATTTTGAAAGCATAATCTACTGGCAATGGAATATGTGAGGATACAATTTGTTTAGTGCACTAGTAAGGGTTCTTTAGAGAAACAGAACCAATAGGGTACAAAGGACAATTGATTATGAGATATTGGCTCCTGTGACTATAGAGCCTGAGACGTCCCACGATTCTCTGTCTGTAAGCTGGAGATCCAGAAAACCGGTGGCTTAATTTAGCTCAAGTCCAGAGACTAGAGAAGCAGGGCATTGATGTAAATCTCAGACCAAGGCCAGGAGATGATGAGATGTCCCAGTTGAAGCAGAGGAACATTTCTTCTTTCGTTGACCTTTTTGTTCTGTTCAGACATTCAACAGATTGAATGATGCCCCCTCACAGAGGGTAGAGCTACATACGTTACTGAGTCAACAGATTCAAATTCATATCTCACCTGGGCACACTCACAAGCACTTCCAAAAATAATGATTAACCAGTTATGTAGGCATTCCCTGATCTAGCCAAGTTGATATACAAAAATTAATCTTACAACTGGTTTAATTAAGTTAGTTATAGTAATTGAGTAATTTAGTTATTACTCAATATGTTACTCAAGTTATTGCTCAATAAATTACTCAACTTGCATCCATGGGGTCACAAGAATTGGACATGACTTAGTGACTAAACCACCACGATATTATAATAAATTCCTACTGTTTAGTTGCTATGAGCTGTATATATATATACCTTGGATATAAAGGATCTTTGATGTCGAAAGCATGAACGATACTGCATATGTACAAGGCTCAATTTGGGAATACAGAGTGAATAAGAAGCTGTCTCTGCTCTTAAGTATTTATAATTTAGTAGATGCTCTTAGTGCAGAGAACTTCATACAAACACTCTCAATGAAAACTGCCATTTGACAGTATTATCTATTGATAAGTAGGTATAAGTCAGTATGTGTACACACACACACACATACACACACAACACACACACTCACACACCACACACACACACACTCTCTTTCAGTCTTCTGAGAAACAGGAATTAGAATATCCAGTATAGCTGGATAATAATTCAGGCAGTCTTGAGACCAGACAGCCATTTTATGTATTTTCCACACCAATGTTTTCTTCCAGAATTGTGAATGTCTGTCTTTTATTGCTGGTTCTTTGTTGCCCCAGATCATGGTGCTTCTTGAAAGCTGCTAGTGAATGAACAATTTGTTTCTATTCCCAGGATAACATCTGTAGGAAAACAACTCAGGCAGATATATTCACTTATGCTAGCAAATGCTACTTTTTTTTTTTTTTATCTGAGGCATGATTATGCAGCACCTGCTAAGATGTTGGCTGTTTCTTTCCCTTTTAGGAAGATGTGGTTCTGATGACCCTAATTGTATTGGGAAGAATAAGGGTAGTGATTAGGTGGTTATTGTCTCTCATTTGAAGGCAGATTTCTGGCTGAGATTTATTTTCAGTATAAAATGTTTATATAAATGAGAAAAATGCCATACTCACACAAATCCTTGAAATAAAATGGCACTTTCGCAGTATTTCAATCTGAATCTTATATTCCTCACAATAGATTCATCTCTGCAAAATGTCCAATCAATCCTTTCAACCCTTCTGCTATCATTCTAATTTAATTAAACACCTTTACAGTGAAATTACCATGTTTCCTGTGATAATTAAATTTATCTTGTATTCTGTTGCCTTAAATAATGAAAAAGATGTTTATTAAAAATGAGCTCAGTACTGAATATTTAAAGCTTTTCCTTCTTATCACTTTCACTATGTAAATATACTTTAACTGTTTAGCCCCTGAATTACTTAAATTCCCTTTGCCTTATTTGAAGCTACTGATCCCACCTTCATGACTCTCTCTATGATCTCATCTTATATACAATATCTTTCTTCTTTGAATTCTTCTCTAGACAGGTCAGCCTTCTCATTTTGATCACATGCACATAATTTGGCCTCATGAAGCATCTTCTCATAGTAGGTAGCCATCGAGTTTCACTTTCTGCCCTTCTTTACCCTACTAAGTGTACCAATATTTTATTTACCTACACTCCCTATCTATCCCTTAAAGTTACATTTGTCCAGTAGAAAATTCCAGTGGGAGATGGGTGAATGTGAAGACAAAACTGCCTTTGCATTTAAATTTCTATCTCCTTTTGTTAGTCTGTTGTTACCCATGGCTGGTTCCTTTACTGTAAGCCACAGCTCCAGATGGGCTACACCTTCTGTAACTCTAAGTCTTGCCATGTCCAGAGAAACATATGTCACCAGCTGTTGTCCATTCTTAGGATTCTTCACCTTCTTTTTTGGTGTCCTATAAATGTGTCCAGACAACTGTAAAACATCATTTTATTAAACTCTTTTTCAGTCACCTTATATGAGTATGCCATATATGTTTCTTGTGGGGATTCCATTAGATATAGTCTGCCCAACCCTAACCAACATCAGTAAAGACTGAATAAAGAACAAATTAAAAAGTAGGAAGTCTCAGTAAAGAAATAGAAGCCATAAAGTAGACCCAAATGAAAAAAAAAAATTGAAAAAATATGTTAACCCCTAGTAAAATTGGGTAAAGAACACACAGAATTTCTCTGTATTGTTTTTACAATAGCATGTAAGTCTAGTTATTTCAAAATCAAAAGTTGGTTTTAAAATATCTATTTTAGAAGGACAGAAACATTTACCTTGAAAGTATCGATATTTAGATGAGAAAAAAGTCTTCAAATAATCAAATCATAATTTTTCTTTTTCCTTATGATCTTTTAAAACAGCTTTATAGCTTTGTTTTACATATAAAAAAAACTTGCACATATTTAGCATATATGCATCCAATTTGATGAGTTTGGATATATGCATACACCTGTGAAACTATCAACATGATCAAGGTAATAAACATAACTGTACCTCCATAAGTTTCCTCATGCTCCTTTGATTTTTTTGTGTGTATATGTGTTTTGTATCACAGCTTTAATCACCAAATCACAGTATTGAAAATCACTATATTTGAAAATCCTCAACAATGTTCTCTATACCTGTAATCTAATTCTTAATATCTTTATAGTTTGTTCCTTTGGAAAATGAACATTCTCATGACAAATAAATAACTGCTTTTATCTTTTAATTATTAAGTAATTAGCAGCAATGTTTTATGTAATAGGAATACTGATGGGTAGCCATGGATCAGACTAGTTAGGGGCTTATATGTGTGATCTGGAATGGATTTGGGATTTTATTATGAATGTGAGTCAGATTAAAATGGAGAATCAGGTTGCAAATTAAGATTGTATGCATATAGTATATTATCTTTGTATCTGCTCTCACTTGTCAAAAATATTTTTTCATATTATACAATCTGTTCTCTGAAAATCTTCATTCCTAACTTGATTTACCTAAATTACTTAAATATATTTTTCTCTACCTTCTAATTATAGAAGCATTCTCATATGTTCTTCTAATTAGTGCTATTCTAAATTTAAATTTAGACCTTTAGTTAATTTAAATCAATTTTGTTGTATGTTATGAAATGAAACCTTACATTTATTTTCTTCTAAATAAAATATCCAGCACCCTAACACCATTTTTGGAATACCATTGTTCCCTACTTGGGGCATATTATTATTACATTTATATTATTTTCACAAAACTACTTTAATCAACTGCTTCACTTTCTATCATTTCATTAACTTCTTAGACTTTTATTGTACAAATATACACTATTCTAATTAAAGAAGCTTGATAGGTAATGGACAGGTACAGTTCAGTTCAATTGCTCAGTCATGTCCAACTCTTTGTGACTCCATGAACCACAGCACGCCAGGCCTCCCTGTCTATCACCAACTCCCAGAGTTTACCCAAACTCATGTCCATTGAGTTGGTGATGCCATCTAACCATCTCATCCTCTGTCGTCCCATTCTCCTCCTGACTTCAATCTTTACCAACATCAGGGTCTTTTCAAATTAGTCAGCACTTCACATCAGGTGACCAAAATATTGGAGTTTCAGCTTCAGCATCAGTCCTCCCAGTGAACACACAGGACTGATTTCCTTTAGGACAGATTGGTTGGATCTCCTTGCAGTCTAAGGGACTCTCAAGAGTGTTCTCCAACACCACAGTTCAAAGCATCATCTTCAGCTCTCAGCTTTCTTTATAGTCCAAATCACAACCATACATGACTACTGGAAAAACCATAGCCTTGACTAGATGGACCTTTGTTGGCAAAGTGATGTCTGCTTTTTAATATGCTGTCTAAGTTGGTCATAAATTTCCCTCCAAGGAACAAGCATCTTTTAATTTCATGGCTGAAGTCACCATCTGCAGTGATTTTGGAGCCCAGAAAAATAAAGTCTGACACTGTTTCCCCATCTATTTGCCATGAAGTGATAGGACCGGATGCCATGATCTTAGTTTTCTGAATGTTGAGCTTTAAGCCAACTTTTTTACTTTCTTCTTTCAATTTCATCAAGAGGCTCTTTAGTTCTTCACATTCTGCCATAATGGTAGTGTCATCTGCATATCTGAGGTTATTGGTATTTCTCACAGCAATCTTGATTCCAGCTTGTGCTTCTTCCAGCCCAAGATTTCTGAAGATGTACTCTGCATATAAGTTAAATAAGCAAGGTGACAATATACAGCCTTGATGTACTCCATATTGTATTTGGAACCAGTCCGTTGTTCCATGTCCAGTTCTAACTGTTGCTTCCTGACCTGCATATAGGCTTCTCAAGAGGCAAGTCAGGTGGTCTGGTATTCCCATCTATTTCAGAATTTTCCATGGTTTATTGTGATCCACACAGTCAAAGGCTTTGGCATAGTCAATAAAGCAGAAATAGATGTTTTTCTGGAACTCTCTTGCTTTTTCCCTGATCTAGTGGATGTTGCCAGTTTGACCTCTGGTTCCTCTGCCTTTTCTAAAACCAGCTTGAACATCAGGAAGTTCACAGTTCATGTATTGTTGAAGCCTGGCTTGGAGAATTTTGAGCATTACTTTACTAGCGTGTGAGATGAGTGCAACTGTGTGGTAGTTTGAGCATTCTTTGGCATTGCCTTTCTTTGGGATTGGAATGAAAACTGAGCTTTTCCAGTCTTGTGGCCACTGCTGAATTTTCCAAATTTTTTGGCATATTGAGTGCAGCACTTTCACAGCATCATCTTTCAGGATTTGAAATACCTTAACTAGAATTCCATCACCTCCACTAGCTTTGTTTGTAGTGATAATTCCTAAGTCTTACTTGACTTCACATTCCAGGATGTCTGGCTCTAGGTGAGTTATCACACCACCGTGTTTATTTGGGTTATGAAGATCTTTTTTGTATTTTGTATTTTTATTACTTATTCATTTAAAAAGTTTGTTTAGCAATTTCATATTTATTCTCCCATATATACTTTAGAATCATTTTCAATAAAAAAGCCCTTTGTAATTCCAGCATTAATGTGATTCTGTAATTAATATAATCTGTAATTAATGTTGATATTAAACACAAATCTTTATGTGGCTTTATAACTGTTTATAATGTTATGCCTTTCCTCATTTATTTAGACATCTAAAAGAAAAGTGTATTTTTCTATTGTGTGTGAGTACTTCTACAATTTTTAAAATAAGGTTTTGGTGACAGGATCATCCCAGTATAATAAAATAAGCTGAAGGGTTTTTCATGTCATTCTGCTGTGAAGTTTTGTAAAATATGAAGGGTTTGTTTGTCATCTGAGTGTATGTTAAAATTCACAAGTATAACTACCTGGAACTTGTGTCTTTTACAGTCATGTACCTTTGAAAATCTTTTCTTCTAATGATTTAGAATGTTGAATCTTTGATCTCTTCTTAGAGCAGTTATTATGATATATATTTTGCTAGAAAATTATGAAAGTTGTCATGAATTAGCATAGAACTGTCACTTATAATAATTTTAATCCCTTTGAAGCCCACAGTTCTATCTTCATTCTCAACTCTGAGGTTGTACATATTAGTATCTTTTTTTTTTTTCTTTCCTTTTTTACTCTTAATGAGAAGTGGTCTTTTTAAGAAAAGAGAAGGTGACTCTACTGAGAGTTTCATACTCATTTTTTTTTTTACTTTAACTTAATCTAAACTTAATGATTATACTAAGGCAATTTTTAGTTTATGTTGCTTCTTTCCTTTTATAAACTTAATATGGCACATGTAGTTTCTTTTATTTCTGAAAAGGAAGCATTTAGATGAATATAATCGATTTCTTAAAGAAGCTTTGATAGGATATATTGTTTCTTATTGCCAAATTCAGACTTAAATTGAAAAAGTAGGGAAAAGCCCTAGACCATTCAGGTATGACCTAAATCAAATTCCTAAGATTATACAGTGGAAGTGAGAAATGAATTTAAGGGACTAGATCTGATAGACACAGTGCCTGATGAACTATGGATGGGGGTTTGTGACATGTACAGGAGACAGGGAGAGAGATAATCCCCAAAAAAGAAATGCAAGAAAGCAAAATGGCTGTCTGAGGAGGCCTTAAAATTAAAAGAAGAGAAGTGAAAAGCAAAGGAGAAAAGGAAAGATATTCCCATTTGATGCAGAGTTCCAAAGTATAGCAAGGGGAGATAAGAAAGCCTTCCTCAGCAATCAATGCAAAGAAATAGAGGAAAATAATAGAATGGGAAAGACTAGAGATCTCTTCAAGAAAATTAGAGATACCAAGGGAACATTTCATGCAAAGATGGGCTCAAAAAGGACAGAAATGGTATGGACCTAACAGAAACAGAAGATATTATGAAGAGCTGGCGAGAATACACAGAACTGGACAAAAAAGATCCTCATGCCCATATAATCACAATGGTGTGATCACTCAACTATAGCCAGATATCCTAGAATGTGAAGTCAAATGGGCCTTAGGAAGCAGCACTACAAACAAAGTTAGTGGAGGTGATGGAATTCCAGTTGAGCTATTTCATATCCTAAAAGATGATGCTGTGAAAGTGCTGCACTCAATATGCCAGAAAAATTGGAAAATTCAGCAGTGGCCACGGAAATGGAAAAGTTCCAATTGCAAAGAAAGGTAATGACAAAAAATGCTCAAACAGCCGCAGAATTGCACTCATCTTATATGCTAGTAAGATAATGCTCAAAATTCTCCAAGCCAGGCTTCAGCAATATGTGAACCATGAACTTCTAGATGTTTAAGCTGGTTTTAGAAAAGATAGAAGAATCAGAGAACAATTGCCAACATGCGTTGGATCATTGAAAAATTAAGAGAGTTCAAGAAAAATATCTATTTCTGCTTTATTGACAATGCTAATGCCTTTTATGTGTGTATTACAATGAACTGTGGAAAATTCTGAAAGAGATGGGAATACCAGACCACGTGACCTGCCTCTTGAGAAACCTGTATGCAGGTCAGGAAGCAACAGTTAGAACTGGACATGAACAACAGACTGGTTCCAAATAAGAAAAGGAGTACATCAAGGCTGTATATTGTCACTCTGCTTATTTAAGTTATATGCACAGTACATCATGGGAAATGCTGGGCTGGAAGAAACACAAGCTGGAATCAAGATTGCCGGGAGAAGTATCAATAACCTGAGATATGCAAATGACACCACTCTTATGGCAGAAAGTGAAGAGGAACTAAAAAGCCTCTTGATGAAATTGAAAGAGGAGAGTGAAAAAGTTGGCTTAAAGCTCAACATTCAGAAAACTAAGATCAATCCACCTGGTCCAATTACTTCATGGCAAACAGATGGGGAAACAGTGGCAGACTTTATTTTTGGGGGTTCCAGAATCACTGCAGATGGTGATTGCAGCCATGAAATTAAAACACGCTTATTTCTTGGAAGGAAAGTTATGACCAACCTAGACAGCATATTAAAAAGCAGAGACATTACTTTGCCAACAAAGGTCCGTCTAGTCAAGGCTATGGTTTTTCCAGTGGTCGTGCATGGATGTGAGAGTTGGACTGTGAAGAAGGCTGAGCGCCGAAGAATTGATGCTTTTAAACTGTGGTGTTGGAGAAGACTCTTGAAAGTCCCTTGGACTGCAAGGAGATCCGACCAGTCCATCCTAAAGGAGATCATTCTGGGTGTTCATTGGAAGGACTGATGTTGAAGCTGAAACTCCAATACTTTGGCCACCTGATGCAAAGAGATGACTGATTGGAAAAGACCTTGATGTTGAGAAAGATTGAGGGCATGAGGAGAAGGGGATGACAATAGATGAGATGGTTGGATGGCATCACCGACTCAATGGACATGAGTTTGGGTAAACTCCAGGAGTCAGTGATGGACAGGGAGCCCTGGCTTGGTGCAGTCCATGAAATTACAGAGTCGGACTCAACTCAATGACTGAACTGAACTGATAATTTCTTAAGAAGTCTCTTTTAATTTACAGATGATTTCCACTTTAAAATTTAGTTTAATATTAAGTTCTTTTTGTTAACTTCTGTGTTTTTGCATTAACATCTGAGAACATGGTCTCTAAAAATCACTGTTTTTAACATCTACTGAGGGCTATCTTTGTTACTCATATAGAAAATTTTTGTAAAAGCTCCATGGACAAAAGAGAGAAGAGTGTATTTTTCTGTTTGTTGCTTCAGACATCATTTTTCCTTTGGGTTTATGTTCAAGTTGTCAGATTTTTTTTTTTCTACCCCTGAAGTGACAGAGATTATAAGTATTAGAAAAAGCTACATTGGGCGGGACCACAGAGTCTGGATCAGATGCTCTGTAAAGTGATGTGCTATCCTCGTCGCTCTCTCTAGTCCTGGAGCTACACTGTGATTTGGATTATGTAATATGATTTTAGCTTCCTCCCTTTCTGTTTGAATTGATGTTCCTTTCTGTTGCTGTTAGTGAACATGTTATTCAAGTTCAAAATATTATTTTACTTCTCTTTTCTATTTCAGATCAAATCTTATTAATAAACCAAATTCCTACTCATTTTGTTTTTAATGCCCTTAAGGTATATATACACAGAAGCCTTCATGATTTGAAAGAATTGAGGTGCACAGTTAATTTATTGAGAGTTGACACCTTAAAGGTACAATGTTAAAAATATCTATAAATCAAAACTTATAAAGCACATTAACATTTTTAAACAGAAAGTCCCAAAGGCCACTTAAAGGGGCATGGACATGGCTTTCTCTCTAAATGCCTCATATAGTTTCTTTTTAACATTTTTTACTTTGATATTTTGACAATAGAAAACCATACCATTATATGTTTGCTTAATAAAAACCATTTAAAACAATATGAGAAAAATCAATCTGAATTCAAAACCCATTGTAAGTGCTATTATAATAAAACAGCTGTCTTTATATAACATAGGTGCCCCTGTTTAAGACACTTAAAGAAATGTACTACATCCATAAAAGATAATGTAGATGTAAAAGTATTGATTTTTCAAAATATGAAGAGTAGGAAATGCATTATTGAGTGGATATAACTTCTAAGTGAAATTATATCAGAGTGAAAATTCAAGAATAAGAGTACATTTCTGGGATACTCTTTTATGTAATTTCATTCACAAAAGTCAGGAATGGTTACCAAGCAGCAGTCCTTCCCAATATCAAGCACACCCAAGACATCACACACACAAGCCCACGTATAATTGAACATGCTCACATATACAGTTGCACATACAAGACATCACCTGCACATACACTTACACACAGACACTGCTGCTGCGAAGTCGCTTCAGTCGTGTCTGACTCTGTGCGACCCCATAGATGGCAGCCCACCAGGCTCCGCCGTCCCTGGGATTCTCCAGGCAAGAACACTGGAGTGGGTTGCCATTTCCTTCTCCAATGCATGAAAGTGAAAAGTGAAAGTGAAGTCGCTCAGTCGTGCTCGACTCTTAGCGACCCCATGGACTGCAGCCCACCAGACTCCTCCGTCCATGGGATTTTCCAGGCAAGAGTACTGGAGTGGGGTGCCATTGCGTTTCTCAATTCAAATTTGTGCATTTCACAGGTTAAGATAGGTCTGACTCCTAGCTAGATATCTCTAATCTGGGGGGCCTGTTAGCAGATTTTTCCAGGCTGAAGTATGCATAAGAAAAATTTGAGGATACTTTAAAAAACATTTCTAGGTCACCAGACACACAAACACACTTCTTTGAAATAAATACTAAGAATCTGCCAACCCTTGATGTAACAATAACAGTAGAAATATCACTTGTTTTATTCCATTATTTCTAAAATATAGTAAACTTTTAATCAACCTCCCCCACAAGGTTCCACCCATTTAAAGGAAGAGACTTCCCACAAAGAAGGAATAGTATGAATGGAACTATGGAGACAGTAAGTAACGTGATAGCACATTATGAGGGGCAAAAAATCTCTCCTCTCTTCTTCATTATCACCCCCTATCTCTGTCATGTTAAAAGAGATTACCTTTGTCTAAGAGATGTGAATGTTTCTAAATCTAATGCCCTCAGATCCCCTTCACTTCCCTTTTCATCCAGAATAAACACCTGGCTGTGTTTTTTGAGAATATATTGATCATTTGTAGTGAGTTAAGGAATTTGATTTAAAGGACAGGGAACCCTGGCTTGCTACAGTTCATAGGGTGGCAAAGAGTCAGACACGACTTAGAGACCGAACAGCAACACCGAGAAGGAATGTGAGCGGCCTAGGTTAGTGTTTTTTTTTTTTTCCCTTAAGTGACAGTGTGTCATAGGCTTTTGTTAAAGGTAAAGAACTTAGGAGGGCCAGCAGGTCTGAGGGGAAGAAAAGTGGGTTCTGCATTAGCTTTCTGAGTTTCAGATGACTATGATAATATTCATCATATAGACTTCCCTGGTGGCTCAGACGGTAAAGCGTCTGTCTACAATGCAGGAGACCCAGGTTCAATCCCTGGGTCGTGACGATCCCCTGGAGAAGGAAATGGCAACCCACTCCAGTACTATTGCCTGGAAAATCCCATGGACAGAGGAGCCTGGTAGGCTACAGTCCATGGGGTCACAAAGAGTCAGACACGACTGAGCAACTTGACTTCACTTCACTTCATGATAATATTGGTGGTTATACATCCCCAGTACAGTTGCCCATTACTTTCTTTATGCCCAGATGTTCTCTAAATTTTTATCATAATATCCATAGTATTTTCGGAGAAGGCGATGGCACCCCACTCCAGTACTCTTGCCTGGAAAATCCCATGGATGGAGGAGGCCTGTAGGCTGCAGTCCATGGGGTCGCTCAGAGTCGGACACGACTGAGCGACTTCACTTTCACTTTTCACTTTCATGCATTGGAGAAGGAAATGGCAACCCACTCCAGTGTTCTTGCCTGGAGAATCCCAGGGACGGGGAGCCTGGTGGGCTGCTATCTGTGGGGTCGCACAGAGTCAGACACGACTGAAGCGACTTAGCAGCAGCAACAGCAGCATAATATTTTACCTCACTTCAGTTAGTTTACTAAATTTAGAGCCCTCAAAATCAAGATATGAATGTTTTTAATTCACAGAATCTCATGCATTGTCCGATAAGTAATAAGTGTAATCAAGCTGTTTTCTCAAAATGTTTATGAAGGCTCATTGCTCCATCATTCTAATGGTTCTAAACACTTTTGTAAGATGTGTGAAGACATAGTAATAAGATATTACCAGCATTAATTCACTTCTCTTTTTCCTTATTGTTATTTTTATAAATGGGATTGGGGTATTGTACAAGAAAGGGTGTGGTAACTTTGGGGGAATGATTGTTGGAGTGATGTGACATTTGCTGTCCCTAACTTTTGGACGAAGAAAATAAAGTTCATCTCTGTCACCTCAGGTAAGATGAATGGGGATTCAAGGAAATAGTTTGGAGAGCTTGATATGAGTCTTCTGAAAACTCGGGGATATTGAAGTCTGGTATCTTTCTCCTCTATGAGAAGTAAAAGGTAAAAACACTTTAATTATGTTTCAACCATCAAAATAAAGTAAGAGAGGACTATGATCGAGGAAGCTACATTTCTTCTGGAAGTATTGCAAATGAGTGTGTTAGGACCTGATGAGATTTTGGAAGGTGATTGGCCTAGGGTCACCTAAGCAACAGTCCTAAATTGAGTAAGTGATTTCTATAAGAAGGATGAGTATGTGCAGACCACAGCCTGAGGAGGAATTGGTAAAAAAGGGAATGGATGGATGTCAAGAGGATTATAGGTACAAGTTCCATTGGGAGGGTCTCTGAGGAACTCACATAAATCCCATAAGAGAAGGCCAAAAGTTATTCCTTTGTCACCCTGATAGCACTGAAAACAAATTACGAGTTTACCAACCTAGTGAGGTCTTTGCTATCTCTTGTCTCTCTTGCAACCCTCAGTTCAGTTCAGTTCAGTCACTCAGTCGTGTCCAACTCTTTGTAACCCCATGGATCACAGCACACCAGGCTTCCCTGTCCATCACCAACTCCCGGAGTTTACTCAAACTCATGTCCATTGAATCGGTGATGCCATCCAACCATCTCATCCTCTGTCGGCCGCTTCTTCTCCTGCCTTCAATCTTTCCCATCATCAGGGTCTTTTCCAATGAGTCAGTTCTACATAAAAGATGGCCAAAATATTGTAGTTTCAGCTGCAATATCAGTCCTTCCAATGAACACTCAGGACTGATTTCCTTTAGTATGGACTGGTTGGATTTCCTTGCAGTCCAAGGGACTTTCAAGAGTCTCTCCGAACACTGTAGTCCAAAAGCATTGATTGTTCATCACTCAGCTTTCTTCACAGTCCAACTCTCACAACCATACATGACCACTGGAAAAACCATAGCCTTGACTAGACGGACCTTTGTTAGCAAAGTACTGTCTCTGCTTTTTAATATGCTGTCTAGTTTGGTCATAACTTTCCTTCCAAGGAGTAAGTGTCTTTTAATTTCATGGCTGTAGTCACCATCCTCAGTGATTTTGGAGCCCCCTCCAAAACAAAGTCAGCCACTTTTCCCACTGTTTCCCCATCTATTTGCCATGATCTTAGTTTTCTGAATGTTGAGCTTTAACCCAACTTTTTCACTTTCCTCTTTCAATTTCATCAAGAGGCTCTTTAGTTCTTCTTCACTTTCTGCCGTAAGGGTGGTGTCATTTGCATATCTGAGGTTATTGATATTTCTCCTGGCAATCTTGATTCTAGCTTATGCTTCATCCAGCCTGGTGTTTCTCAAGATGTACTCTACATAAAAGTTAAATAATCAGGGTGACAATATACAGCCTTGATGTACTCCTTTCCTGATTTGGAACCAGTCTGTTGTTCCATGTCCAGTTCTAACTGTTGCTTCCTGACCTGCATACAGGTTTCTCAAGAGGCAGATCAGGTGGTCTGGTTTCCCATCTGTTTAAGAATTTTCCACAGTTTATTGTGATCCACACAGTCAAAGGCTTTGGCATAGTCAATAAAGCAGAAATAGATGTTTTTTTGGAACTCTCTTGCTTTTATAATCACAGCAAACACAATCACAGAAAACTAACCAATCTAATCACATGGACTACAGCCTTGTCTAACTCAATGAAACTAAGCCATGCCATGTAGGGCCACTCAGGATGGTCATGTCATGGTGGAGAGTTCCGACAAAATGTAGTCCACTGGAGAAGGGAATGGCAAGCTACTTCAGTATTCTTACCTTAAGAAGCACATGAACAGTATGAAAAGACAAAAAGATCAGATCAGATCAGTCACTCAGTCGTGTCCGACTCTGCGACCCCATGAATCGCAGCACGCAGGCCTCTCTGTCCATCACCAACTCCCGGAGTTCACTCAGACTCATATCCATCGAGTCAGTGATGCCATCCAGCCATCTCATCCTCTGTCATCCCCTTCTCCTCCTGCCCCCAATCCCTCCCAGCATTAGAGTCTTTTCCAATGAGTCAACTCTTCGCATGAGGTGGCCAAAGTACTGGAGTTTGAGCTTTTGCCTTATTCCTTCCAAAGAAATCCCAGGGCTGATTTCCTTCAGAATGGACTGGTTGGATCTCCCTGCAGTCCAAGGGACTCTCAAGAGTCTTCTCCAACAGTCTTCTCCAACACCACGGTTCAAAAGCATCAATTCTTCGGCGCTCAGCCTTCTTCACAGTCCAACTCTCACATCCATACATGACCACAGGAAAAACCATAGCCTTGACTAGATGAACCTTTGTTGGCAAAGTAATGTCTCTGCTTTTGAATATGCTATCTAGGTTGGACATAACTTTCCTTCCAAGGAGTAAGCGTCTTTAAATTTCATGGCTGCAGTCACCATCTGCAGTGATTTTGGAGCCCAGAAAAATAAAGTCTGACACTGTTTCCCCATCTATTTGCCATGAAGTGATGGGACCAGATGCCATGATCTTCGTTTTCTGAATGTTGAGCTTTAAGCCAACTTTTTCACTCTCCACTTTCACCTTCATCAAGAGGCATTTTAGTTCCTCTTCACTTTCTGCTATAAGGGTGGTGTCGTCTGCATATCTGAGGTTATTGATATTTCTCCTGGCAATCTTAATTCCAGCTTGTGTTTCTTCCAGTCCAGCGTTTCTCATGATGTACTCTGCATAGAAGTTAAATAAGCAGGGTGACAATATACAGCCTTGACATACTCCTTTTCCTATTTGGAACCAGTCTGTTGTTCCATGTCCAGTTCTAACTGTTGCTTCCTGACTTGCATACAGGTTTCTCAAGAGGCAGGTCAGGTGGTCTGGTGTTCCCATCTGTTTAAGAATTTTCCACAGTTTATTGTTATCCACACAGTCAAAGGCTTTGGCATAGTCAATAAAGCAGAAATAGATGTTTTTCTGGAACAGTACGAACATGAACATGAACAGTATGAAAAGGCAAAAAGATAGGACACAGAAAGAGGAACTCCCCAGGTTGGTAGGTGCCCAATATGCTACTGGAGATCAGCAGAGAAATAACTCCGGAAAGAATGAAGAGACGGAGCCAAAGCAAAAACAGCACCCAGTTGTGGATGTGACTGGTGATGGAGCAAGGTCTGATGCTGTAATGGGCAATATTGCATAGGAACCTGGAATGTTAGGTCCATGAATCAAGGCAAATTGGAAGTGCTCAAAGGAGATGGCAAGATGGAACATTGACATTTTAGGAATTAATGAACTAAAATGGACTGGAATGGGTTAACTTAACTCAGATTATCATTATATCTACTACTGTGGACAGGAATCCCTTAGAAGAAATGGAGTAGCCATCATAGTCCACAAAAGAGTCCGAAATGCAGTTCTTGGATGGAATCTCAAAAACAACAGAATTTTCTCTGTTCATTTCCAAGGCAAACCTTTCAATATCACAATAGTCCAAGTCTATGCCCCCACCTGCAACACTGAAGAAGCTAAAGTTGAACGGTTCTATGAAGATCTTGAAGCCATAGTAACCCAATAAAAGCCAGCACATGAGACAGAGGAGAAGTGGTTTTCTAAGTATGGTCCCTGACAAGCAGCAGCAACAGTGCCATCAGGGAACTAATTAGAAATCTTTCTTAGACCTCATCAGACTGACTGGATGCGAAATTTTCGGACTTAGATGCAGCAACCTCTCTAATACACCATACAGTTGATTCATGCTGATTCATACGGGCGTGTGATAGCCACTCTGCTAAGAGAATGAGGAGGTGGGTGTCACACTGTGCTACACTTGTCCGTGGCAGGCCTGAGATGTAGAAGGAAAAGAACTCAAGCAGGTCAGTTGGACTTTTGGATAGGAAATGATTTTTAAACAATTGAAACGGAGGTGTACCCTTGCACCATAAAGGACTAAAAAATTGATGGGCCATGCTTGATAAAAGAGGAAAGAATGAGATTAGAGAGTGTGTTTGATAAGGAAAGGGGAAAAACAGAGTTGCTTTCTAATTTTTTTCCCTACAGAGCTCCGTTCATTCAATAAACTTGACAGGAATGTGTCAAATAAATGTGTTCATAAATTTGAGTAAACACACAAGTCTGAAGCACAAATGAAAAGCAAGGAAGAGATAACGATTTTGTTGTCTACTGCACATGGATGCTAGTTAAAGCCATGAGAAATGTGGAGATTTATAGAAAGGTCGGGAAACCAAAGACAGGAGTCTGGAAACCTCAGTATTTAAACAAGAGCTGGAGAAAGAAGTTATCATGAGATAGATGGGAAAAAATAAAAAAAGAATTGTTAGAGATGTTAAAGAAAAACTAAGAAAAGTAGTAAAATATGTGGCAAAGAATAAGATTTAATTGTAAATAAAATAACAAAAAAGAAAATGGACTGAGTTTAATTTTCTGTAGAGACTCAATAATACTGGATGTGAAAATGTGGATTAAGTTTTTTCCAAGAATCTTAGAAAGCAACTGAAGTGAGAAAAGTCAGAAGCTGGGGATTGGAGGTGAAAAACAAAGGGAAACATTTAATTCACATGAGTCAGAATGTGTGGATGTTTATATGTTTTAGGTTAACAGCCTTTAGACATAAAGATACGCAGAATTTAGGAACATGTTGTAGTGATACAACATGATCCAGAAGGATTAGAGGAAAGAAGGGATAATGGGCATCAATTAAATAGCTGGTTGTTTAAACAGAATTTCATAATAGTTCATTCACAACAGCAATTGAATGACTATTAATTATTGAAGTGTAGTATTTAGATAGTGGCATTAGATTTCCTTAAGCTGATCACCTAAAGCAATAAAATTTAAATAATTCATCACAGGAGATCTTATGCTACAAAGTATTAGCTAATTTCTTATTGGCCCATTCACATTGAATTTCAAGCAACGTCTACTGTTCCTGATGATATAATCCATCCCCGCCATTGACCTTTTGCTTGTTTTGTTTTTTTTATTATGGGACTAGGTGTAATAGAAGAATTATACCATCTTCCCATTCAGATCCACATGGCTTCCCTTTTTATGAGTATTTTGGGAATTATATATCCTACTTATGATTGTAGTAAGGACTATGGCTGCTTGCATGGTAACTGAAAAGTCTAATGAAATTATATAGAATTTTCAATCTTATGGTTCAAAGCTTTTGGTTACTCAGTCATCTACTTTTTAATTCTTTAAACAAGCAATTATTATGATACTGTTAGGTATGGTAATACAACAGGACACAGGACATACATACTCATGCCTTCGTGGAAATTCAAGAGCCCTGAGGAGGATCTGGGGCTTCCCTGGTAGCTCAGCTGGTAAAAAATCTGCCTGCAATGCAGGAGATCCTGGTTCACTTCCTGGGTCATGAAGATCCACTGAAGAAGGGATAGGCTGCCCACTCCAGTATTCTTGGGTTTCAGTTGAAGAAGGAATCATCAAATGATTAGTTGCCTGCTGGGATGAGGTAACTGCCTGATGTGTAGGTGTGCAAATAAGGGGCTGATTGAGGTAATGGGAGGGAAAGCTATAGAGGAGAGGTAGATAAGGCATGAGTCCAGGGGAATAGGTATCCTCACTTGACAGTAATGATATAAGTATTTAGTCAAGAGGAGCGAGTGCTCCAAGATGGCAGGTAGAACATCAACATAACACAAAGGCCTAGAAATCACACAGAACAGCCTAGAAGTAGTTAAATAGGTAAGAATTTACTGTAGTAATCTTAATAATAAGAGCAATGATGGTCTATATTTTACTCATAGCAAAGTGGGTGAGGAGAAGTAAACAAATAAATGTAAAGAAATGTGTATTGAGCCAAGGCTACTAGTTGATCTTATCCAATACAGAGAAAACCTTATGCTCCTAATATCTTCCCACAATTGGATCGATTAGTCCAGGATGCTATAGTAGTACCACTGCATTGTATGCCCTGGATAAAGGAAATCAAGAATAAAATAGGCCTCAGATATATGGCTGGGTCTGGGAAATGGTCCCTCCATTATCATAATCTCTTTAGTGCAAAATACAGAGGGAATATTAAGAGAGGGTACAGATCATATGGAAGATAGATCTGTAACTGCCAGCCTTTGAGATTAGAAAGTGAATTAATGGTCTGATAGAGTGACATCAGGGGATCACTAGCAAACCAATCTGTTGTCCCATGCACAGTCTGTCTGCACAGAGACACTGTTCAGTGTGGAAGCCATCTCACAAATTTCAGACACTGATGGGACAGCTTGTTCATAACAGGGGATTTGTGGGGAATTCTCTGGTGGTCCAATTGTTAGGACTTCATGATTTCAATTCCGAGGACCCAGGATTGGATTCCCGGTAAGAGATCTATGATCTCAGAAGCTGCATGATGTGTCCCTCTCTGCCACCACAAATTTTTTTTTTTTTTTAATGGGATTTCCTTTCTTATCAAGATGATGCATCCTGGTATTACCCATATGAAGTAGGAGAAAGTTACGAGAAACACAGTTTGGAATTTTTTTTAGAAATCAAGCATATTCATATATATATATATATATATATATATATATATATATATATATATATATATAATTACCTTAGAGTTAAAATATCTTGAGGAATGACCAAGTTTAGAATATTGCTATGGAGATGGGTTTTTCAGGTGGAACAAATATGATGGTCATTCAGAATGTTGGGTCAAGGAACTGGAAGTGCTGCATGTAATTTTTAATAGGGCCATGTATTGACTCAGTATGACAGTAAGGATTTGAATGTAGTAAGATGAGAAAAGCTGGTAGCAAAGTTATCAGTGGAAAATAGGAAAATGATAAGAATGAGGAATGAAAGCATGAGGAAAGGTAGCTGGTTGTATAGCTAACTGGATAGGCCTCCAAAAGCAGTGGAGTGATTTTTTTACATGAGAAATCATCAATAATAGCTTGGAAAAGCCACCGAGGAACCAAGACTACACCAATCTCAGCTATTACCTATGCAGCAGTGTAAGAACGTGGTAAATTCCTCTTGAATGTTCTGCAAAGAAATCTGTTTCCACAAGGCCACAAATTTAAAGTGAGAGGATGAGACTGCAGTGGAATGATTTTCAAAATTCACAGTGGAGATATTTGGGAGCAAGATTAAGAAGAAATAAAGCATTGCATGTGTTTATTGCTGGAACGTGACAGAATAACTTATGGAAAAATCTTACACCTTGAGTGCCGGCCAAGGGTTTCGAGGATGTTGAAGAATGATAGATAGTAAACCTTGTGTAATAGTCTACATTTAATAAGACACATGCAAAGAGAATACTATATAAAGTTGGTTGTAAAGACAACCATAAGTGTTGGTATACTGAAGTTGTGGAACCCACTCTGGTAGGTCATCAGTTAAAGAACAGGTTTCAAAAGTGTTTGGAGTTTTATATGCCTTTAATAAGTTTATGAAGCCACTCAACTAGATACATGATTATAATACTAAAAGGCAGATTTTCATATGTGGAAAACTTTATCATATTTTATAGTCATTAACCACTACTATCCTTACATGTAAACCATTTTTTTCACTCTTTCAGAGGTCATAATTTTGGCCAAGAGAATAGATATTATAATTCTGTTACCACTAAAATTTTGCCTACGTAATTCTTTTTCTCTAGGTCAACAGTAAAAATGTGAATATTTAATTAATGTTAGTATATTGCTATATGATCAAATCCCCAACATCCGTTGGATCATGGGAAAAGCAAGAGAGTTCCAGAAAAACATCTAATTCTTTTTTATTGACTATGCCAAGGCCTTTGTGGATCACAACAAAATGTGGAAAATTCTGAAAGAGATGGGAGTACCAGACCACCTGACCTGCCTCCTGAGAAATCTGTATGCAGGTCAAGAAATAAGAGTTAGAACTGAACATGGAACAACAGACTGGTTCCAAATTGGGAAAGAAGAACATCAAGTCTATATATTGTCACCCTGCTTATTTAACTTATATGCAGAGTACATCATGTGAAATGCCAGGCTGGATGAAGCACAAGCTGGAAACAAGATTGCTGGGAGAAATAGCAATAACCTCAGATACGCAGATGGCACCACCCTTATGGCAGAAAGCAAAGAAGAACTAAAGAGCCCTTAATGAAAGTGAAAGAGGAGAGTGAAAAAAGTTGATTTAAGACTCAACATTAAGAAAACTAAGATCATGTCATCTGCTCCCATTACTTCATGGCAAATAGATGAGGAAATAATGGAAACAGTGTCAGACTTTACTTTTTTGGGCCCCAAAATCACTGCAGATGGTGACTGCGGCCATGAAATTAAAAGATGCTTGCTCCTTGGAAGAAAAGCTATGACCAACCTAGACAGCATATTAAAATGCAGAGACATTACACTGCCAACAAAGGTCTGTCTAACCAAAGCTATTGTTTTTCCAGTAGTCCTGTATGGATGTGAGAGTTGGACTGTGAAGAAAGCTGAGCACTGAAGAATTGATGCTTTTGAACTGTGGTGTTGGAGGAGACTCTTGAGAGTCCCTTGAACTGCAAAGAGATCCAACCAGTCCATCCTAAAGGAAATCTGTCCTGAATACTCATTGGAAGGACTAATGCTGAAGCTGAAACTCAAAACTTTGGCCACTTGATGCAAAGAACTTATTCATTTGAAAAGACCCTGATGCTGGGAAAGATTGAAGGCGGGAGAAGGGGCCAACAGAGGATGAGATGGTTGGATGGCATCACCAACTCAATGGACATGAGTTTGATTAAGCTCCGGAAGTTGGTGATGGACAGAGCAGCCTGCTGTGCTGCAGTCCATGAGGTCGCAAAGAGTAGAGTGGTATTAAGCGACTGAACTGAACTGTTATGATTATCAATTTTGTGTTGTTATAAAAAATAATTTTATAATTTATTCAATTTCTGACTTTCCAGAAACAATTTAAATAAAAAGTAGTTTAAAATATTGCAGTTTCAAGCATATTTGCTTTTTTAATATATGGATTAAATTGATTCTAATGCAATTTCATATACAGTTGACTTTAGTATGTTTTATTTTTTCAATTAAAATATGGAGTTTGCCAGCATAGATAGAAAGGCTGAATGCTCACCATATGTACATAATTCACAGTTCTCCCAAGTACATCCTCCTCTTATCACCACGGTAACAGCCAGGTAGGTTGCTATTGGAATAACATCATTGAAGGTGGGTCCTTTTCTATAGAGTTCAGTAAATGATTGTCAGGAACTTGTTTTATGAGTTGACTTCTAGGCCAAGTTAAGCCAGGGGCTATGATTTTTGCAGAACTAGAGTGCATTTATATATATATTTGGGCATGAGATGATTCATTCTGTCACCTCAACTCATTCTAAATCCAAGAAACTTCAGAATTCTAGATAAATTTGTTTTGTGTATCCAGGGATGAATGGGAAAATTGGATTGTGCTCTATCATGACAGAAAAAATGAAGGAGATTTTGATTAAATTTCTTCAAATTTTATTCCCAAAAAACTGCTTACCATCATCCCACTTGAATTATATTGAATGGAGGTCGATGTTTGAGCTGATTCTTAGGTAAACAAAGGGGGCTAACTAAATTATCCACCTGAATGTCTTCTGCTGTAGACACTGGATACAGAATACACGGCTATCCTTTCAGTGCCCTTCATGCCTTGTCATCAGGAAGGGATGTGCCTTCTCTGACACATCGTTAAATGTTGAATTTGTTCAATTTTTAAGTACAGTTGAATATTCTATTATTTATAACTCAATTAATTAACAATTTCCTTACTTATAGTTACATTATAATAAAATATTTACTTTATGTGTTTAGAAATATGCATAGTTTTATTTGTATTCATGACAAACTTTCCAAGCTGCTTTTCCAAGAATCCTGATGAATTGTGTTTAGCCTTAAGTTAGAGCAAGGCAAAAGATCATTTTTTCAACGGATAAAAAAGTTAAAAACATAAAAGCAGACCTTAAAAAGGCAGAAATCATGAAACTCTAGAAATTACAGGGATTTTTTAAAAAGTCATTCATACTTTTCAGAGGACTGCATCTTTTTTTTATATATATATAATAACTAAAGACCTTTCATTGCCAAACATATCTGGTTTAGTAAAAGTCCTGGCCCAGTCTGAGTCACACATACATCCTCTCTTATACAGGAGCCCAGATTTTTTGGTGGTTGGTAGCTTTACTAGAATCACTTTGGGTGGGAGAAGTTATCTCAAGAAAATTGAGCTTTAACTGATAATAATCAACAACTTATTTATCTATTTCTTATTGTTTTGCTTTGCTTTCTTGATACACCTCTCTCTCTCGGTCTCTGTCTCTCCCCCCGCCCCATACAGATGTGCACACACATGCACACAAATTTTTTCCCTATATGTATTCACTTCCAAAAATGTCACTTTTCATAAAACTGACCTACTTATAATAGCAAACCAATTCACTGATTTGTCAGAGACAACCTTAAAAGAATGCTTAGCTAAAGCCTACAAAGGCCGGTGTCACAAGGCTTCTTTTCTCCAAATCCAATATCTTTAAGAAATGTTATGGATTTATGGAGGAGTCAGTGTTAAAACAAAAATATTTCCCAAGATTATGATAACTGAATAACTTAAGTGATACAAGACCGGACATTAGAGAGGAGTTGCAGAAAAGATCCTTATGAAACATGAGATATTTGGAATTAGTTATCAAACTCAGATTGGGCACATGAAATTGAAGCCTCCATTTATATTCTGAATCTAGAATTAGTCCATGTCTCTCAGTGCCAAATTCATTAATCAACGTACTCCAAGTCAAGTTCAGGTTAAGTGCAGCCAAACCCAGCCTAGATCAGAGAAGCCAGAGCCAGAGCTTACTTGCAGACTCCTGAGCATGAACATAAACACTTGTTTTGTAAGGCACTGAGATTCTGTAGTTGTTTATTGTAGTGGAAATGAAGAGGAAAGACTGAGCTTACTGTCCAATTCTCCAGTCTAAAACATTTTAAGATCCTAATTTTCTAGTCCATTAGTCACAATGCATGAATTAGTGTAGATCTTGACCCCAGGCCATCACTCCTTTTAAGCGAAGTAGTAAAGAAAATGTAATGATTGAAATTTTTGCCTAATCAGAGAATTTCCCTTTTGTCCTTAGGGATTTCTTATTAATGAGGCTGTTATATTCCAGTTGCCCTCTTGTTGCTGTCGTCTGCATATTTTCAGAACCATCTGTAGTTTGGGCAAGATATTTTGCATTGCTTAGTTAATTAATCTGAGGCACTCTTCTGATTTCAGTAGTTGGTGATGAGGAAGTGGTATGTATTCAAGGCACTTAAGAAATACTAACTTGCTAATACAGTGTTCCTTCCAACGCTGCCCAGGCCTCCCTTAGATGTGCCAGGTTTCTCTGATGCCACAGGGTGGTTACACATTCTTAGTTTCACAGCACAATGAATCAGGGAAGGTTACAGCCATGTTACCATCTTAGATTTCATGTTAACAAGAGTAAGTATGCTCTCATCCTCAAAGCTCAGTGATGAATCATAATCTACTCCTCAAACCATATGCAAATCCTTTGGATTGAATTCTTTAACTATTGTGATTTCACTTTACTGATTCCAGATTTGCTTTATTTGAATTTATGTTATGTTTGAATTTATGTTGTGTTATAAATAGTGTGAGGAGTATGGTATGAGGAGAAAGGTTAATTCATTTCCATAGGGGGAAGCACATCATTTTCAGTTTGATGAGGCAAAATTATAAAGGACTATTCTCAGGGATTTGGGAAGTTGGAACTTCTCAATGCTCTTCAGTTCAGTTCAGTTCAGGCATGCAGTGTGTCCGATTCTTTGCAACCCCGTGAATCACAGCACGTCAGGCGTCCCTGTCCATCATCAACTCCCGGAGTTCACTCAGACTCACGTCCATCGAGTCAGTGATGCCATCCAGCCATCTCATCCTCTGTCGTCCCCTTCTTCTCCTGCCCCCAATCCCTCCCAGCATCAGAGTCTTTTCCAATGAGTCAACTCTTCGCATGAGGTGGCCAAAGTACTGGAGTTTCAGCTTCAGCATCATTCCTTCTAAAGAAATCCCAGGACCGACTCCTATAGAGTGGACTGCTTGGATCTCCTTGCAGTCCAAGGGACTCTCAAGAGTCTTCTCCAACATCACAGTTCAAAAGCATCAATTCTTCAGCACTCAGCTTTCTTCACAGTCCAATGCTCACAACCATACATGACCACTGGAAAAACCATAGCCTTGACTAGACGAACCTTTGTTGGCAAAGTAATGTCTCTGCTTTTGAATATGCTATCTAGGTTGGTCATAACTTTCCTTCCAAGGAGTAAGCGTCTTTTAATTTCATGGCTGCAATCACCGTCTGCTGTGATTTTGGAGCCCCAAAAAATAAAGTCTGACACTGTTTCCACTGTTTCCCCATCTATTTCCCATGAAGTGATGGGACCAGATGCCATGATCTTCGTTTTCTGAATGTTGATCTTTAAGCCAACTTTTTCAGTCTCCTCTTTCACTTTCATCAAGAGGCTCTTTAGTTCCTTTTCACTTTTGGCCGTAAGGTTGTGTCATCTGCATATCTGAGGTTATTGATATTTCTCCTGGCAATCTTGATTCCAGCTTGTGCTTCTTCCAGCCCAGCATTTCTCATGATGTACTCTGCAAAGAAGTTAAATAAGCAGGGTGACAATATACAGCCTTGACGAACTCCTTTTCCTATTTGGAACCAGTCTGTTGTTCCTTGTCCAGTTCTAACGGTTGCTTCCTGACCTGCATACAAATTTCTCAAGAGGCAGGTCAGGTGGTCTGGTACTCCCATCTCTTTCAGAATTTTCCACAGTTTGTTGTGATCCACACAGTCAAAGGCTTTGGCATAGGCAATAAAGCAGAAATAGATGTTTTTCTGGAACTCTCTTGCTTTTTCTATGATCCAGCGGATGTTGGCAATTTGATCTCTGGTTCCTCAGCCTTTTCTAAAACCAGCTTGAACATCAGGAAGTTCACGGTTCACATATTGCTGAAGCCTGGCTTGGAGAATTTTGAGCATTACTTTACTAGCGTGTGACATGAGTGCAATTGTGTAGTAGTTTGAGCATTCTTTGGCATTGCCTTTCTTTGTGATTGGAATGAAAACTGACCTTTTCCAGTCCTGTGGCCCCTGCTGAGTTTTCCAAATCTGCTTGCATATTGAGTGCAGCACTTTCACAGCATCATCTTTCAGGATTTGAAATAGCTCAACTGGAATTCCATAACTTCCACTAGCTTTGTTCGTAGTGATGCTTTCTAAGGCCCATTTGACTTCACATTCCAGGATGTCTGGCTCTAGGTCAGTGATCACACCATCGTGATTATCTGGGTCAGGAAGATCTTTTTTGTACAGTTCTTCTGTGTATTCTTGCCATCTCTTCTTAATATTTTCTGCTTCTGTTAGGTCCATACCATTTCTGTCCTTTATCGAGCCCATCTTTGCATGAAATATTCCTTTGGTATCTCTGATTTTCTTGAAGAGATACCTAGTCTTTCCCATTCTGTTGTTTTCCTCTATTTCTTTGCATTGATCGCTGAAGAAGGCTTTCTTATCTCTTCTTGCTATTCTTTGGAACTCTGCATTCAGATGTTTATATCTTTCCTTTTCTCCTTTGCTTTTCACTTCTCTTCTTTTCACAGCTATTTTTAAGGCCTCCCCAGACGGCCATTGTGCTTTTTTGCATTTCTTTTCCATGGGGATGGTCTTGATCCCTGTCTCCTGTACAATGTCACGAACCTCAGTCCATAGTTCATCAGGCACTCTATCTATCAGATCTAGGCCCTTAAATCTATTTCTCACTTCCACTGTGTAATTATAAGGGATTTTATTTAGGTCATACCTGAATGGTCTAGTGGTTTTCCCTACTTTCTTCAATTTAAGTCTGAATTTGGCAATAAGGAGTTCATGGTCTGAGCCACAGTCAGCTCCTGGTCTTGTTTTTGCTGACTGTATAGAGCTTCTCCATCTTTGGCTGCAAAGAATATAATCAGTCTGATTTCGGTGTTGACCATCTGGTGATATCCTTGTATAGCGTCTTCTCTTGTGTTGTTGGAAGAGGGTGTTTGTTATGACCAGTGCATTTTCTTTAATCTTCATAAAAATGTCTTAATTGCATTTTTTTCTAATTCAAAGATTTCTGTTGGTTCATCACTGCCTTCATTAAATAAAATTGAATACTACCATATGATGTAGAAGGCAGCCAAACTGGCACACAACTGGACTCAATTTACTTCTTCCATTTTATACCAGATAGAATCCTCCCTGCTTTCTCCACAAGCTTCTTTCTCAGGAAAACTGAAAGTCTCAGTTTTTCAAGATGGCAACTGAATTTTTACTTTGGTTCCATGACTGTACAGAGAGGCGTTTCTTCTGCTAGTGATCATTTCCCTGGATATTCATTTTTTTCCTGCATCCTCTTGTTAATTATTCAAAACACAACACAAATGTTACTTTCTGACTATCTCTACTTACTCTCAGAGTTTACTTGCATGTTAGGTGATTTAGTTGCTAAGTCATATTTGACTCTTTGTGACCCCATGGACTGTAGCCCGTCAGGCTCCTCTGTCCATGGAATTCCCCAGGCAAGAATACTGGAGTGGGTTGCCATATCCTTCTCCAAGAGATCTTCCTGTCCCACGGACCAAACCCGAGTCTCCTGGATTGCAGGCAGATTCTTTACTAACTGAGCTACAAGGCAAGCCCTAACTGCATGCTAAGAGCATCGCAATCTGTGGAATAAATAATCCACAAAATTAATATTAACAAATGACTAGCATCATCGTAATTATTATTAGGTTACATTATACTTGTGTGTTAATGGACATCTTCCTGAGCAACTTCTGAGTTTCTAGAGAGCAGAGGATATACCAGTTTCACCTTGGGGTGCTCAGTGCCTGGCATTGTGTGTGCCTTATTTGATGCTCAGTAAGTTTTATTGAACTAAATTATATATTAATGATTGACTCTTCCAAAACCAAAACATGACACATATAAAGTACAATAAATTCTGAGTTGTAAAGTGTGTAACAATATGTTTTCCTCAGAAGACCTTAGGAGTTACTTACTGCTTGTCTAGATTTATTTCACGTGTTTTAAGAAAATCTAAAACTTTTTCATCCAATGTAAAGATGACCTTGATTTACCCTCAGAAAATTAACAGTGAAGAGATCTATTCTAAAACAGCATGCTTGTTTTGAAATCTTGTTTTACTCATTAAGAAAAAGGCACACAAAACTATTTTTGTAAAGAATATCCTCAGCTGATCAAGTATACTTTGATGTATCCTAAAGCATTCATCTTACCAGAATGAAAAGAAAATTCTAATCAAAAGGACTTTCACTGAAGCTAGGCCTAGTGGGAGGTAGAATATGTACTGAATGAAGAAATAGGTCTCTCAGGAAAATTGCACTCTGAGACCTATCCAAATGTGTCAGAAATGGAAACCTTCAAATGATTTTGAAATATTCTATTTCTTTGTCAAAAAAATTTTTTTTCATATGGGAAGTTTAACAAATATTAACCTGAAAACTGAGAAGTATAGTGGAGACAAATGGGTAGTAAGATCTTGATCTCTGTAATTTTTCTTGAACATAAAGATTGTAAGGACCAAAGAAAGTGAAGAAAAACACATGGGTGGGTCCTTGAAGTTATATTTTTGTTCTTTGTGTAATGCAGCATTATAAATGTTTAGAGTAAGACATATTTTAGTACTGAATATTAGAACTTGTTTCAGGGGCCCTAGTACTCTATGAGGCATCTTTGTGGGATAAGGCAGTGATTCCACACATTGACTCATGCAACAGATATTGACTTTTCCCAAGGTTCTAATGGTACACTTGTACAAACAAAGCCTTTGCTCTCAAGAAGCTTACCTTCTACTGGGGGAAAGAAATATAGGAAAATATAAACAAGTGGTTTATAATATAAGTTCAGTTCAGTCGCTCAGTCGTGTCTGACTCCTTGCGACCCCATGAATTGCAGCACGCCAGGGCTCCCTGTCCATCACCATCTCCCGGAGTTCACTCAAACTCATGTGCATCGAGTCAGTGGTGCCATCCAGCCATCTCATCCTCTGTCGTCCCCTTTTCCTCCTGCTCCCAATCCCTCCCAGCATCAGAGTCTTTTCCAATGAGTCAACTCTTATAATTACCAGTAAATAGAGAGTACATATTTTAGGGTGTACTCTAGTGGAGGTATTGGATTTCCAATTGAGTTATTACAAATCCTAAAAGATGATGCTGTTAAAATGCTACACTCAGTATGCCAGCAAATTTGGAAAACTCAGCAGTGGCCACCAGACTGGAAAAGGTCAGTTTCATTCTAATTCCACAGAAAGGCAATGCCAAAGTAACTTACTAGGTGTCCTTCAGCCAGACAGGAAGGTATTTAAGAGAACACCTTGTAAATATCATGGGAAAGGAAGACAGAAGAGCATTTTCAAATGACCTGGTGTTGGGAAAATCTTAGTGTATTTAATTAACAGCAAGAAGGCAAGTGAGAACCAAGTCCAAGGTTATAGAAGTTGCAGTCAAGAAGTTGGCCAGAGGCAAGATCCTTTAAGACACTGTAGCTTGAGGTAAGATGTCTGCATTAATTTCATATTAGATGGGAAGCACATGAGTGGTTTGAGAAGCAAAATGAGGTTTGCATTCTTAAAATATGATTCTAGACATTGAGTTTTGGGGTCAAGGCTCTCATTTACCTCAACAGGAGAAGTGGTTCAGGGAATGAGCTCAGGACTAAATATGGTCAGAGTTGGGATATTGTTGAAGGTAGAACTTATAAGTTGATGGGGTGGATATTACTATATTTAGGCTGCCAAAGCAACAGACTAAGTGGCTCAAACAACAGAGATTTATTTTCTCAAATTTCTGAAGGCTAGAAATCTGATATCAAGGTTGGTTAGTTCTGAGGGCTGTGAAAGAAAGTTCTATCTGGGCCTTTATCTTTGAGTTGTAGATTGCAGTTTTCTCTCTGTACCTTCTCTTCACCATTTTTCTATACCTGTATTTTTCCAAATTTTTTCTTCTTGCATGAACAACTATTATATTGAATTAAGACCCACTCTAATGATGTAATTTTTCTTAATAGCCTCTACAAAGATCCTGTGACCAAATATGGTTATATTCTGAGTTACTGGGAGTTAGGACTTTATCATATGAATATTTTTAGAGAGTATGACACAAGTCAGTCAATAGCAGATAAAGAACCATTTTGAAAAAGAGGAGTTGGGATAATTTCTAAGCGTTGGCCTGAGTAACTAGTAAGTTTACATTACTGAAGAATAAAAGCATGATTGGTCAAGTGTGAGGATGATCATAGAAGGGAAAACAAGATTTAGGTATTGTACAACAATATTGGAAGTGTTCATTATATAGTTGGATATATGAGTCTGATACTTAGGAAAAAGATTAGAACTGGAAGCACATGTTTGAAATGCTTCAGATAGACATTTGGATTGCATTGGGACAGAGATAGTGTTTAAAGTCAAGGGATGATATGAGAATATCTAGAAAGTGAGTGTGGAGACTGAAGATTTCTGAGAATTCAATCAACAGACACTGTAAAAAATCTAAATCAGAAAAAAAGGAACAATCAGAAAAGGCTATCTAAAAGGAACAGTCATTGTTTCATAAAGAAAACCAGTAGGATGCAGCTCACTCAGAATCCAGGGAAGAGACTGATTCAAGGGGAAATTGGTCAATGGTGTACAGTCCATTTGCAAGAGAAAGATAAGAACTGAGAATTTAACCACTAGGTGTGGCAAGGTGAAGGTGACCGTGGAATAATATTTTCAGAGGAGCTGTGATGAACAAAGATGTTTAGGATAAGCTGAGGACAGAATGCAAGATGAGGACAAAGTAACAAATACAGTACATATTGTGGAATTTGCTATGCTGATAGGCAGGGTGGGATCAAGAGATTGTTGTGGTCTGTTGCTTTGATATTATTTTAAGTTGAGAAATATTTGAGATGTGTCTGTGAACTAAAGGAAAACAATTCAGTAGCAGGTGAAAATTTGATGATATAGATGAGAGAATAATTTCAACAACAAAATTCTTGTGAGGCAAATAGAGCAAATGTTGCACATATATTGTGGTTGGAGGAAGGCAGGTTTTATGGAAACATTTATGACTGGGTTATTAGATTTGTTGACTGGAAGATGAAGTAATTCTAATCTGATGATTCCTGTTATTTTGATTGTCCCTTCATAATGAAACTGCAAAGTTTTTTCACAGTGTACTTTATAAAATATTTGCTGTCAAGCATTATAATGTATAGAAAAAAGTATTCCCATTATAGATTTTATATTGTGTTTATATTGATGATTGTGAATCTTATTCCTTATTTTTAAAGGTATGTGAAGATTTTTTGTAAGGTGGTATATTAACTTAAGATTCAAATAAGAAGCTGTAAAACACAATTTGAATAAAAAATTAGCAGAATAAGATTTTAAAAATCCCTAATGAATGTTAAATTTTGGGCTATTTAAATAATTTAGTATCCATTAAATAAAAAGTTAAAACTAATAAATTCAAAATAGAAACTAAAATTATTTCTCTTTCATGTGTCATATATCCTTTTCATTTCTTTCTCCCTACATTTATTCATTATTCTATTTACACACCTTTCTTTGTTCTTTCAATCTCCTTTGAATCTACAGATTACACAGGTAGAGGTAATTCCCAAGATATATTGCTAAGGATTTCTCATGATTGCTTAGTCTGATTTGCTGTCAAATGTCTAGATTTTACTTTTCAGAATTTAAATAATTTTTTAAAGGTGAAAATCTAATTTTTTTTTTTATCCTGACTTGGGAAATAGAAAAGAAAGATAGAAAACTTCTTCAGCTTCTCCTTATAAGAGATACCTTGTGTCTCTTAAATGGTCTGAATATGGCATTATCAACCTAAAACTAAAGATGGATCATACAGATGCATATGCTAGAAGTCAGAATCAGTTCAGTTCAGTTCAGTTGCTCAGTTGTGTCCAACTCTTTGCAACCCCGTGAATCACAGCACGCCAGGCCTCCCTGTCCATCACCAACTCCTGGAGTTCACCCAGACTCATGTCCATCGAGTCAGTGTTGCCATTCAGCCATCTCATCCTCTGTCGTCCCCTTCTCCTCCTGCCCCCAATCCCTCCCAGCATCAGAGTCTTTTCCAATGAGTCAACTCTTCACAGGAGGTGGCCAAAGGACTGGAGTTTCAGCTTTAGCATCATTCCTTCCAAACAAATCCCAGGGCTGATCTCCTTCAGAATGGACTGGTTGGATCTCCTTGCAGTCCAAGGGACTCTCAAGAGTCTTCTCCGACACCACAGTTCAAAAACATCAATTCTTCGGCACTCAGCCTTCTTCACAGTCCAACTCTCACATCCATACATGACCACAGGAAAAACCATAGCCTTGACTAGATGGACCTTTGTTGCCAAAGTAATGTCTCTGCTTTAGAATATGCTATCTAGGTTGGACATAACTTTCCTTCCAAGGAGCAAGCATCTTTTAATTGCATGGCTACAGTCACCATCTGCAGTGATTTTGGAGCCCCCCAAAATAAAGTCTGATACTGTTTCCACTGTTTCCCCATCTATTTCCCATGAAGTGATGGGACCGGATGCCATGATCTTCGTTTTCTGAATGTTGAGCTTTAAGCCAACTTTTTCACTCTCCACTTTCACTTTCATCAAGAGGCTTTTGAGTTCCTCTTCACTTTCTGCCATAAGGGTGCTGTCATCTGCATATCTGAAGTTATTGATATTTCTCCCCGCAATCTTGATTCCAGCTTCTGTTCCAGTCCAGTGTTTCTCATGATGTACTCTGCATCTAAGTTAAATAAGCAGGGTGACAATATACGGTCTTGACATACTCCTTTTCCTATTTGGAACCAGTCTGTTGTTTCATGTCCAGTTCTAACTGTTGCTTCCTGACCTGCATACAAATTTCTCAAGAGGCAGGTCAGGTGGTCTGGTATTCCCATCTCTTTCAGAATTTTCCACAGTTTATTGTGATCCACACAGTCAAAGGCTTTGGCATAGTCAATAAAGCAGAAATAGATGTTTTTCTGGAACTCTCCTGCTTTTTTCATGATCCAGCGGATGTTGGCAATTTGATCTCTATTTCCTCCTCCTTTTCTAAAACCAGCTTGAACACCTGGAAGTTCACGGTTCATATATTGCTGAAGCCTGGCTTGGAGAATTTTGAGCATTACTTTACTAGCGTATGAGATGAGTGCAATTGTGCAGTAGTTTGAGCATTCTTTGGCATTGCCTTTCTTTGAGATTGGAATGAAAACTGACCTTTTCCAGTCCTATGGCCACTGCTGAGTTTTCCAGATTTGCTGGCATACTGAGTGCAGCACTTTCACAGCCTCATCTTTCAGGACTTGAAATAGCTCAACTGGAATTCTATCACCTCCACCAGCTTTGTTTGTAGTGATGCTTTCTAAGGCCCATATGACTTCACATTCCAGGATGTCTGGCTCTAGGTCAGTGATCACACCATCATGATTATCTGGGTCGTGAAGATCTTTTTTGTACAGTTCTTCTGTGTATTCTTGCCACCTCTTCCTAATATCTTCTGTTTCTGTTAGGTCCATACCATTTCTCTCCTTTATCGAGCCCATCTTTGCATGAAATGTTCCATTGGTGTCTCAATTTTCTTGAAGAGATCTCTAGTCTTTCCCATTCTTTTATTTTCCTCTATTTCTTTGCATTGATCGCTGAAGAAGGCTTTCTTATCTCTTCTTGCTATTCTTTGGAACTCTGCGTTCAGATGTTTATATCTTTCCTTTTCTCCTTTGCTTTTCGCTTCTCTTCTCTTCACAGCTATTTGTAAGGCCTCCCCAGACAGCCATTTTGCTTTTTTGCGTTTCTTTTCCATGGGGATGGTCTTGATCCCTGTCTCCTGTACAATGTCACGAACCTCAGTCCATAGTTCATCAGGCACTCTATCTATCAGATCTAGGCCCTTAAATCTATTTCTCACTTCCACTGTATAATCATAAGGGATTTGATTTAGGTCAGAATAGTGTTTACCATTGAGGGATAGAGGTACATTGTGACTGGAGGGGGCACAAGGAGATTCTGGGGGTACTGGTAATATTCTATTTCATATCTAAGCCACTCTGTGTGTTTCACACTCCAACGTGGTCCTGTAGATCCCTCAAGGGTAAAACAAGCTGCACCCTTCCTTTGCCTCTTTCTGCTTCCCTCCATGACATATACTAAAAGCAGTTCTGATAAGTGCACAGTGTGTCTCATGTCTGACTTGGTATTTATTGTACCCTCTTCTCTAAATTTAGAGATGATCTTGAAAGGGAGAGTAGAAGGTTTTAGACAATTTAAGGTAGAATCACTGATTGCTTAATTACTCCCCTCTGATACTGACACATTTTCTGTGAACCAAATGCATCTATTTTCTCTTAGAGTGAGATTCTTCCCATATTTTCTATCAGTCCTTCAGGTAAACAGATCCATGATGAGTACTGAGGATGGAGAGGGTTTAGGCTTACCAGTGATTCTTTTTATCTCCATAGCTCTTTTAATTCTGTTGTTCTTAATACTTGTTGTAAGATCACAATATTACCTTCTACACTTTAAGGCAAGATAATATTCCTCAATGTCTTGTGATTTCTACTAATTAAACATTACACATATGAGTGATGGGAACCTCCATTTAACTTAAAAAGTTTTTCTACTGCCCATGTTTATGATCTTTTCTTCCTTCAGTAGTAGTGTGTAGATGGGTAAACTATAGAAATAAAATTTGCAAATATGGCTGTAATGCTCAAAAGTCTGCAAGCCAGGCTTCAGCAATACGTGAACCATGAACTTCCAGATGTTCAAGCTGGTTTTAGAAAAGGCAGAGGAAACAGAGATCAAATTGCCAACATCCTCTGGATCATGGAAAAAGCAGGAGAGTTCCAGAAAAACATCTATTTCTGCTTTATTGACTATGCCAAAGCCTTTGACTGTGTGGATCACAAGAAACTCTGGAAAATTCTTCAAGAGATGGGAATACCAGACCACCAGACCTGCCTCTTGAGAAATCTGTATGCAGGTCAGGAAGCAACAGTTAGAACTGGACATGGAACAACAGACTGGTTCCAAATAGGAACAGGAGTACGTCAAGGCTGTATATTGTCACCCTGCTTATTTAACTTCTATGCAGAGAACATCATGAGAAACACTGGGCTGGATTGCTGGGCAGGATTGCCGGGAGAAATATCAATAACTTCAGATGTGCAGATGACAGCACCCTTATGGCAGAAAGTGAAGAGGAACTCAAAAGCCTCTTGATGAAAGTGAAAGAGGAAAGTGAAAAAGTTAGCTTAAAGCTCCACATTCAGTAAACAAAGATCATGGATCTGGTCCCATCACTTCATGGGAAATAGATGGGGAAACAGTGGAAACAGTGTCAGACTTTATATTTTGGGGCTCCAAAATCACTGCAGATGGTGACTGAAGCCATGAAATTAAAAGACGCTTGTTCCTTGGAGGGAAATTTATGACCAACCTAGACAGCATATAAAAAAGCAGACATTACTTTGACAATAAAGGTCTGTCTAGTCAAGGCTGTGGTTTTTCCAGTGGTCATGTATGGATGTGAGAGTTGGACTGTGAAGAAAGCTGAGTGCTGAAGAATTGATGTTTTTGAACTGTGGTGTTGGAGAAGACTCTTGAGAGTCCCTTGGACTGCAAGGAGATCCAACTAGTCCATCCTATAGGAGATCAGCCCTGGTTGTTCTTTGGAAGGAATGATGCTAAAGCTGAAACTGCAGTCCTTTGGCCACCTCATGCGAAGAGTTGACTCATTGAAAAGACCCTGATGCTGGGAGGGATTGGGGACAGGAGGAGAAAGGGACAACAGAGGGTGAGATGGCTGGATGGCATCACTGACTCTATGGACGTGAGTTTGAGTGAACCACAGGAGTTGGTGCTGGACAGGGAGGCCTGGAATGCTGCGGTTTATGGGGTCACAAAGAGTTGGACATGACTGAGTGACTGAACTGAACTGAAGGCACTATAGGGGTTCTCTGATAGCTTAGTTGGTAAATAATCCGCCTGCAATGCAGGAGACCCTGATTCGATCCCTGGGTTGTAAAGATCTCCTGAAGAAGTGAAAGGCTACCCACTCCAGTATTCTGGCCTGGAGAATTCCATGGGCTGTATAGTCCATGGGACAGCAAAGAGTTGAACATGATTGAGTGACTTTCACTTTCACTTTCAAGGCAGTATAAAGGTTAAAGGCATAAAAGAGGAATCACTTCATTTACTGTGATGGTGGGTGTATAAGATACGGAAAATGTTCTATTTGAGGGCAATCATGTTTTTACCAATTTGGTCGAGTTAGTTTTGAAGCATATTGCGTGGTGGAAAGGAAACAAGCAATTATTTTCTAATTTTTAAAAATATGTTCTATGTTTAAGAAACTTGTGGTGACATTGCAAGGTACAAATGACAGATTTCACACTTAGAACGTAATAAAAACTTAAAATGCTGCATTTTACCTGAAGGCTTACCTTTTGTCGTGGCAGTGATGACATTGCACCATTTTTAAATGCATCAATATTGAGATGATAAAACATCGCAAAATATTGATTCCAGAGAGAATTGTCGTAATTGCCCCGACCCTTAAGGGTGACACGTTAGGAACAACACCAGGAGAGCCATGAAGCAGTGACATTGCCTCCGAGCAGAAGTTACCCTTTCAGGAAAATGCTCCAATTTCCTACTGTGCCCTTTACTGTAATCATTGATGGTAATGGTTTAATCTCATTTTTATAGTTCTAAATAATGTAAATCATCACAAACCACACTTAACATGGAGAATGTGAAGTACAATTAATCACTGATTTACTGCTTCAGTGAATGTGCAAGTGAGGAGAATAACCTTGCCATATATAGAAGAGATAAGAATAATGTCATAGAATTACTGGAATTGGAAACTAAAAAGTGAGACAAAGCCCCGGCTCTACCTAGAGACTTATTTTATTTGACATGACCTATTTTTTCCATGGTCCGCTTGAGGATTATCTAGAGACTGAATTCGTGTATACTTCTTGATAGAAAATTACCAAATGTTTCCAAATCTTAGTACCCGAAGGAACACACACAATTAGCAGATTAATTGTTTTATTTATTGGTGTATATTTTTCTCACAAGATTATTTTGTTCTGTGTAGCAGATGTGCTTCATACTTTCAAAGAATCTCATTTATCACCCTAATCTATCATACTATCATTTTATGCAATTTGACTATGTCATATTATTTTAATCCAGGATATAGACTTAAGACCAAAAGGAATATTTTTACCTTGATTTTTTTCTTCAATTTCAGCTGGACTGATACTCTGTTGTATTCTTCTTCTCAGAGTGAATCCAGTCACACCCATTGTACAGATTTGTACACACTCTAGTTACTCATCAGCTGCACAGAATATAGAATGATCCCAATTTTAGGCAGAGGGGCTATAACCCTCTGGAACTCAGTGTTAAGACACTCTTCCTGCCTGACTAATTCAGACATACTTATCTCTGTTCCAAAAATTCAACTTTATAATTTTCTTTTGAGACAGTTTGGATCATTACTTTGGATCCCAGTTATTTCAGGACTCTAATTCTTTGTCTTGCCAGATTTTGCCCCAGGAAAGCTTCTCTCCATCAATCTCCCCTTCACCCGCTAAAGAACATTGCTTATCAAAATATATTCCTAGAGCAACTGATCTCTCAGGCTGATTCAGCACAGACAGATGTTTCTATTTTCAGACAAATTTGGTAAATTCTATATACTGTATGCATGGTTTTCTATGTATGTATACAGGAAGGTATAATGTTAAAGGAGTTTTGGTTAAATTGTATATAGCATTGTGACCACCAAACCAAAAAATCACTAGTTTTTCCTAAATAATGTCTATCAACAATTTTAACTGGGACTTTAATCACGTAGGAACAGTCTTCCTGAATGCCCAACAGCACATTCACATGCTGCCTAGTTACATTTCAATGCCTCATTTTCCCCCATGGCCTTAAGAAAAGTGTTTAATATCACCTATGTAGTTATAAAAAGTAAAAATTAATGACAGAATAGAGTGAGACCTTTGAACATTTTGATACTCATGTTATTTGAAACAGTTTATATTTATTCACCCAAATTGCCCAGCCTGGTAGTAACTATGGATTCATGTGATAATTAAATACAACATATGTTTCAGTTTTAGTGGGTTAAGGATTTGGAGTCAGTCAAAGTTTGAATATCATTACCAGCTATAATTAACCTATCTGGTCCACAGTTTTATTTTACACAAAATGAAAACTATTTGAGATTATCGAGGATTAAATGGATCAATATGCATCACTTGCCATTATAATGCCTGACACTCTCTATGTGGATCAGTTTCTGTTCCTCCACCTCTGAACATTTCCTGATGTTGATTTCCTGATTATTGGTATGATCTTCTAAATATAACTTATTTCTGGAGTCTTTACTTGCCTGTTTGAGAAACTTTGTGTCCCATGGAGCTCTCTGAAGTAAAACTCTACATGGAATTATACTATAGTCTATGATGTATCTTTTTGATATTATGTTTCACTGATGTGGCTAGACTTTATCCTGGCACCTGTCACAGTGTCTGTGGTCTGTGTGACCCAGTGCTGGGACAGATTCTATAATCTGACTCTCCTAGCCTACTCTGTTCTGTCATAGTTAGCATGCCACCCCTTTTCCTGCTCTAGAATCAGACAGAAAATATTTACACTTCTTATGCCTGTAGGAAAATGACTCTATGTGTCCAGTGGTTTTGGATTTGCTACATTGGAAACAAAGAAACAAATGTAAACCTATTCATCATTTCATAAATTCTCTAAAGAATTTGCATGTATAGAAAGCCTAATACTTCCCAGTTCTGCTGAAGAATTTTGAAAATCTTCTTAATATTTTTCTAAGTGGCAGAAGTGGTAAAACGATTTGTGGAAATATACCTCCTAATAATCTAAGCTTTGTTTTCCAAGGGAATTTAATTAACAGATCATGATAATCTAATTAAAAAGAAGCATAACTAAACAAACAATAAATATTCCCATTTGAAAGTAATTCCTACTCTGGTTAGTTGGGCTTCCTGGGGGAAAAATAAAAACAATCAAGAAAAAATTGAACATACAAAATGACATTCTTCTGCCATTACTAAAAATAACTCAGTGAATGTAAATTTATTGTTAATATATAAGCTTTACTAGAGACTTTCTTCTCTGGGGATTGTCATTTTAATATTTTTGGTGCCTATGTTAAATTCTGTAATACATTTTCCTGCATAGAGACTAGGGGCTTAGTCATATGGTGTCTGCAGAAAATACTGGCAATATTTGAATGGTATTAAAATAATTCTCTGTCAGCTATATAAAATATTCCCTGTCAGTCATCCTTCTACCCCTGAGGGGTCCGTAAGGGAGCCCTGTGCATAGCCAAGTGGGAATCAAAGTACACTTTATGATTATTTGTGTCCATCCAAATCAGCAGCAATGCAGGGCTCACTGACATAAGCTAAACTGATTGTGTGGCTTTAACTTGAACGCTAATACAGTTTTATACTTCTTCTTCCTTGATTCTAAATCTTGGTACAAAGAAGTCAAACCTGCCTGTGAGGAAAGAGAAAATATGGCCTGTCCTCTAAGCAGGCACTGACTAACCTAACCCCAATTAAAGAGAAGATAGCCCACCTCATTATGCTCCACAGGAGTCAGTGTGGAAATCCAGGAGAGAGAAGGAAGCTCAACTTCTGCCTTGAAGGAGGAGCAGTGTTGTTGTTCAGACATGACATGTTAAGTTATGTCCATGTCTTTGCAGTCCCATGGACTATAGCATGCCAGGTTTCCCTGTCCTTCACTATCTCCTGAAGTTTTCTCAAACTCATACCCATTGAGTCTGTGATGCCATCCAACTATCTCATCCTCTGTCACCCCTTTCTCCTCCTGCCCTCAATCTTTCCCAGTATCAGGGTCTTTTCCCGTGAGTCAACTTTTTGCTTCAAGTGAACAAAGTATTGGAGCTTCTGCTTAAACATCAGTATTTACAATGAATATTAAGGATTGGGTTTGTTTAGGATTACCTGGTTGCATCTCCTTGCAGTCCAAGGGAGTCTTCTCTAGCACCGCAATTCAAAGACATCAATTCTTTAGCACTTGGGCTTCTTTATGGTACACCCCTCATGTCCATACATGACTACTGGGAAATCATAGCTTTGACTGTATGGACCTTTGTCAACAAAGTGAGGTCTCTGCTTTTTAATGTGCTGTCTAGAGTTGTCATAGTTTTTCTTCCAAGAAGAAAGCATCTCCTAATTTAGTGGCTGCGGTCACAGGCTGCAGTGATGAGCAGTGTGCCTTCTGATAACATGTGGAAACAGGAGGTGGTTCTAGACTCTAATTAGGTAAAATAACAGGCAGAGTCAGACTGGGGCAGGAGAGTGGACATGTTTCCTCCTACCTGTGGTGTCAGAGAGGAGAGTGTTCTTAAAACACTGCACATAGACTTCCTTTAAGTACCCTTTACCTTTTCCATACAACAGTGGAGAGAGAGAAGCCAGCTATGTGTTGGCAGTCCAGTCATTGCAAAAGTAAGCTTATGCTATGAATTTCATTTTTTTAATGTAAATTTGTTTATTTATTGAAACTTCCAAGTAAAGTTTTATTTATTTTTTAATATAAATTTATTTATTTTAATTGGAGGTTAATTACTTTACAATATTGTGTTGGTTTTGCCATACATCAACATGAATCCACCACAGGTATACACGTGTTCCCCCTAGCATGGCCCATGGATGTGTTCACATTTGGAAGGAAAATAGTTATACACTGAACCACTTAAACACATCAGCCCCTTTAATCTTATGTGTATATTATAATACTAGGGCACTGTTTATCACTGCAACATTTTATACCAAATATTATATCATTCTGGAAAATCATTGTAATGGAATAAAATGTTATTTTGTGTATGTTTGTATACACAGTAGAAATTGTTTCATATACCACCATTAACCTATTTAAGGATTCCAGTAATATCCTACGTAGCCCTAGGTTGAAACATTACTGATCCTTGCATAGAAAAATGATTAGTTTTATGTTAATATGTGCAGTGGCACCCCACTCCAGTACTCTTGCCTGGGAAATCCCATGGACGGAGGAGTCTGGTAGGCTACAGTCCATGGGGTCGCTAAGAGTCAGACACAACTGAGTGACTTCACTTTCACTTTACCTAATTTATAGTATATTTCAATCACAATTATGGAATATTCTTGAATTACCATTTTACTCCTAACCAAACATTTTAATATTTTCCCCTAAAAAGTTATTTTGTTTAAAATTAGAATCTCATATATATTAAAAGAATAATAAGAAAATAGGTACAGTGTATCCACTATTAAAATTAAATAAGAATAAACATTTTTCCTTCTAAACATCTAATTAAAAAGTGAGCTAAGGAAAAGAGAGAATTAAAATGATACTGCCATAACTAATGATCCCCTGTTGTTTCTTTCATTGCTTCCTTTCTCAGAGATGAATATGCAGAGTTGACATATTCTTTTTATATTTATCTATTAAAACTTATATATTTATCATTGTATATTAACATTTAAAAATGTATATAGATTTTTATGGTGTGTATTATTATTCACTGGCTTTATAGTGATAAAATCTTCATAGTGATATATGTATCATTTATTCACACTACTTTGTAGTTTTACATTACATTAAATGTCATTTTACTTTGCTGACAAAGGACCATGTAGTCAAAGCTATGGTTTTTCTAGTAGTCATGTATGGATGTGAGAGTTGGACTGTAAAAAAATCTGAGCACCAGAGAATGGATGCTTTTGAACTGTGGTGTTGAAGAAAACTCTTGACAGTCCCTTGGACTATAAGGAGATCAAACTGGTCAATCCTCAAGGAAATCAGCCCTGAATATTCATTGGAAAGACTGATGCTGAAGCTGAAACTCCAATACTTTGGCCATGTAATGCAAAGAACTGACTCATTGGAAAAGACCTTGATACTGGGAAAGATTGAAGGCAGGAGGAGAAGGGGAATACAGAGGATGAGATGGTTGGATGGTCGGACTCAGTTGTGTCTGACTCTTAGCGACCCCATGGACTGTAGCCTCCTGACTCGATGGATGTGAGTTTGAGCAAGCTCCAGGAGTTGGTGATGGACAGAGAAGCCTGGTGTGCTGAAGTCCATGCGGTCGCAAAGATTTGGACATGACTGAGCAACTGAACAGAACTGAATGTCATTTTGTCCTTTTTTTTTTGTACCAATGGAGTTATTTTCTGTTTTCTATTTAAAATGAGACTCCCATAATTAATATTCTTTTTGTCTCTTTATTCACAGGGTGATACAGAAATGTTTATTTTCTGGTCAAAGTATATATGAATAATCATTTTTCTTGATATTATATTGCTAAATTAATTTCAAAATTGTTTCTAACATTTTAACTCTCATAAGGAAAGCTATAAAAGGTCCTGTCTCTTTGTACACTCAAATAACACCAAATGCTGTCAAACATTAATTTTGGTCAATATGATGGTTATGAAATGATATTTAAATGTTCTAATTTGCATTTTCTCCATTTCTGGTAAGAATGAGTCTGTATGGTTTTTTTTTTTTTCCATTTTCCCAATATTTCATCTTTCCTTTTTTACTGATTTGTGGTAGTTCTTTAATTCTTAGTTTCTTTGTCCTGTTAGTCTTGTTTAACAAATATGTCCCTTCAGTTCAGTTCAGTTCAGTTGCTCGGTCATGTCCGACTCTTTGCAACCCCATGAATCGCAGCATGCCGGGCCTCCCTGTCCAGCACCAACTCCCGGAGTTCACCCAAACTCATGTCCATCGAGTCGGTGATGCCATCCAGCCATCTCATCCTCTGTCATCCCCTTCTCCTCCTGCCCCCAATCCCTCCCAGCATCAGGGTCTTTTCCAGTGAGTCAACTCTTTGCATGATGTGGCCAAAGTAAATATGTCCCTACACTGATGTAATCAAGATATTACTTTTTTTTTTTTGAGGGTGAGTGTTAAAATCATCATGACTACTTAAGCACAAGTATATATTTTACTAGTTTGCTTAAATCCAATGAAGCAACTTATTACAAGTTGATTTTGTAGTTTTGTAAGAGATTGTTTTTCTTTTTCATCCATGATGAATTTTTATACTTTACATAATTGGCAAAATCCTATGAATCCTCTAAGTTTCTTATGCTCTATTTTAAAACATTTTTTTTCACAGGTATGTCTTTAATTCATCAGGAATTTAATTTTGCATACCAGGTGGTATAGGGATCTTATTTTTCTTTTTATAAATTTTTAATCTATGCAGTCTTTCCTCACTGATTTGTATTGCTTTCTCTATCATATATAACATCCCCATGCCTACATTTGTCAATTTTTGAGATTTCTTTGTTCAGTTTTCTATTTTTCCAGCTGCATGCCAAAGCCACTTTTAAAAATTATTGTAGATTTTTGATATTTTGCCAACTGTTTCCGTCACCAAATATAAATGAAGAGCCTTGGTTGTCATCTGATTTGGAGAATAGTGCCCTTTGCCATCCTCCACCCTTCCACTGTAGAAGTTAGAAACTTCAGTGCAACCAGCCTCCATGTAACTGCGCAACTTCTGTCAGCAGGAGCCCTGGAATTTTCCTATGCAATGCAGTCCACTCTGTCTTGTATGTCCACCATTATCTGTTTTAGGATCATTATGGCTAGTTTTTTAATGCCTTTTATCACTATTTTTATACCTGCAGTATAGAAGCAGAGACTTTTCAGGTCATCTTTTTCCCCCACATGACTTTGATTATATCTCTTTTCTGAATAAATCTACCCCCGTTTCCAAGTCCTAAACTGTAAAAGTCATTCAAGAATTCTGGACATTTTTCAGTGAACATTTCTTCAAATATTACCATTTTCTATCTCCTGATGATATCTACTTTTGTAATTCCTAAAAGAATTTCTGTTTTTAAGCTGCTCACTTTATTCATCATGTTTCTTAATTTCTCCATCATAATTTTGAAATCTTTATATCTGTTCATTTCAGATAAATTCCTCATATTATTCAAGTAATTTTTGTTATGCAAATATTTGAGGATTATGGTCCCTCTGATTCTCACTGTAGGTGTTGGCTTTCCTCATGAATTTCCTTGTGGAGCTCTTCTTCAGTAGGATGTATCAGTAGTTATCTTGTGACCTGAGCTATCTGTGTTTGATTTTACCAGGCAGCTCAGCGGTATCAGTAGTGCAGGACCATCTTTTATGATGTTTTCTGAAAAAAGTTAGGAAAGTAAAAGTTGGAAGTTTAGGAAGTACTGGTCACTTCAGACATAAAGCATGTAAGGTACAGAGCATGACTATGAATTCTCACTGACTTTATTTTCTGCACTTGGATCCTGTGAGAGACAGACAAGATTCCCTTTGTAAGTATGAGTACCATTGTACAAATTATGTTTTTTCACTTTATACATTTAGTAGTTTAATATTGTAACTCTTCAAATGCTTTTTTTTTATGTCTGCTGCTAAGTCACTTCAGTTGTGTCTGACTCTGTGCGACCCCATAAATGGCAGCCCACCAGGCTCCCCCGTCCCTGGGATTCTCCAGGCAAGAACACTGGAGTGGGTTGCCATTTCCTTCTCCAATGCATGAAAGTGAAAAGTGAAAGTGAAGTCGCTCGGTCTTGCTCGACTCTTAGTGACCCCATGGACTGCAGCCCACCAGACTCCTCCGTCCATGGGATTTTCCAGGCAAGAGTACTGGAGTGGGGTGCCATTGCGTTTCTCAATTCAAATTTGTGCATTTCACAGGTTAAGATAGGTCTTACCTCCCAACTTCATGTGACAGAGCTAATGAACTAACGTGCCCACCACCTCTACTTCTCTAGCCTCTCCCCATGTTTTGTCAGAGGTTTCATATGGAGCCCTCACTTTTGTTTTCAATTCCTTCTGCACTTCCTGCATTTGGTGATTTATTTATTATTATTATTATTTTTTTAATTCCAATCTCAGCTTTCAATAAGTGAATTTGTTGTGTAAATTTTCTTAAACATTAGTATTTGGAAAGTCTGCAGCTCATCAGCTGCATTTTTGGAATGAATTGTTACTTAGCTAATTTTCTTGAAGATTTGTTAATATGTCAAAGGATCACAGTCTATGAACAAAAAAGTTAAGGTTGAAAACACAAACCCTTACTTTGACAATTTTAACAGTGGCAATGATGTACTCTCAGCTCCTTAAAATATTTAGAAGCCTGTAGGCAAGCTTCATTATGGAAAAAGTTGTCAATAAACAGCATACGCTATTGTAATTTGCTTATAAGTCCAAAGAAAATTTTCTATATAGAATTATCTTAGCCAATAGAGTCAATATTTAAATGATAAAATTATGAAACAATTAGCTGATTTTTATTTTGAAAACAAAAGAGAAAAAGTTTATGTATTGATAACTTTGGTTAAATTACTTAACCTCCCTGTGCTTTATTTTTCACAACTTTAAACGTAAATGAGAATTACGTGTATTTCATTGGTATATTGTGAGGATTACATAAAATTCCACACAATTAGAACAGTCCCTAGCACAGCACAAAATAAATGTTTCCTATTGCTTCTATTGTTATCATTATCTGTTTTGGTAATATAGAGCTGAATAAGAAATAGCCCTAAATTTACATGATGTTTCATTTTATGTGTCAAGGTCACTGATCACAGGGTATCCTGATATTTGGCTAAACATTTTTGTATGTGTCTGTAAGAATGTTTCTGGTGAAATTAGTACTCAAATGGACGGGCTCAGTAGGGCAATTTGCCCTGCCCAGTATGGCTAGGCATCATCTAATTACCTGTTGGCCTGAAAAGAATAAGAATCTGAAGGAAGAAATAATTCAGCCTTTCCTGCCTGATTGCTTAAACTGCGACATTGATCTTTTCTTTGACTCTGTGTTCCTAGTTCCTTAGGCCTTCAGATCTGAACTGGATTCTCAAGGAAACTAATAAACACCAGTAATAGTAACCAATAGTCTACTTCAACCCTGTTAAATCTTCAGTTGGGAAAATTCAAGTCCAGATGAATTAAAGAAAATCAGAGTCACAAAGTAAACTAATTAGGATTAAAACTATAGAGTAGCCCGGGTCTTAGATGTTTGGAATTTTAGTCCATTGTATTGCGAGTATTGTTAGCTATGACTTAATGTGAGTAAAACTGTACTGAAAAGATAAAAGAGTTCTTTCCAGCCAACAATTATAATTTTGGCTATTATTTTCCTGAAAAAAATTATTCTTTCAGTTTTAAAAAGCCCTTTAACTTATTTCCCTGAGATTTAAATGTGTAGTGAAATAAATGTATAAATCGAGAAGGCACTGCTGATTCAAATGTAGGGAAGTTAACAGTCTTGAGTTCATGGAAGTTGCAGTTGTAGAGTGATGGACAATTAGCCTTTACAGTGTGATTTTGTGATTTGCTATGATAACAGGACTGTGGAGGTTGCTGTGAAGGCTCCTAACCTTACCCCATAGGTCAGGCCTGATAGGCTCAGAGCTACATTAATGTGTGTGTATGAGTGCATGTGTATGTGTGTGTGTGTGTAGGGAGAAGATTCATGCATGAAAAAGAGAGTGTTTAATATGTAGCTTGGTGACTATAGTTAATGATACTGTATTACATATTTGAAAGTTTCTCAGAGAGTAGATCTGAAAAATTATCATCCCAAGGGGGAAATAATTGTAACTGGAAATTGACAGCTGTTTACTAGACTTATGCTCAGTTCAGTTCAGTTGCTCAGTCGTGTCTGACTCTTTGCGACCCCACGGACTGCAGCATGCCAGGCTTCTCTGTCCATCATCAACTTCTGGAGCTTGCTCAAACTCATGCCCATCGAGTCGGTGATGCCATCCAACCATATCATCCTCTGTCTTCCCCTTCTCCTCCTGCCTTCAATCTTTCCCAGCATCAGGGTCTTTTTCAATGATTCAGTTCTTTGCATCATCATTGCACAATGTATACAAATATCAAAACATTATGTTGTACACTTGAACATAATGTTTTATATCTATTTGATATCAATCAAATAGAGAAGGGAGAGAAAGAGAGAGATTATTAGGCAATTTTAGAAGTTCAAGGAAGATTTCTCCAAGCAGTGACTGCTAAGCTAACACTGGGAAGATTATGCAATGATGAGAACAGCATATTCGTGGATCTGTCTTTAAACAGCAAGAGTGTAAATTGTATAGCAGACTGTCATTTATATTAAACCAGAGTTGGGTTGGTTGTATTGATAGAAAGGAAGACAGCAGGGGTTTCTTTTTGGTGAGCCAAGTAAGGATTATAGCCCCAAAGTAACCTGAATACAGGAATAAGGACGGTAACCCATTTGAGTATTCCTGTCTGGAAAATTCCTTGGTCAGAGGTCGGCTACTATCCATGGGGCCACAAAGAATCAGACACAACTGAGTCCACACACAGATCCTTTTAGGTTGAGGTAATAGAGAAACTATGAAATGAGGATCAGGTAAACTAATTCAAATTCTTCAATTAGATAGCAAGTGCAAAGAATATTCTTTATAGATTACAAATTACTGTGCTATATGACTTTTTTTCTAAACATAGGCCTAGTACACAGATGGAAATGGTAGTTACACATGTCATCTTTAGCTATCACTTTTTCCTCAAATATGCTGAATTTATAGAACACACTAAAGAATACATTGTGGTAAAAAGGGGTTGTACAACTTTAACTGGTCTGTCTGAAAGCTGGTCTTCGGCAAACACTGTGGTATCTTCTCCTCATTCCACTAACACTCATCTCATTTCACAAAGCCAAAGGTATTCACTAAACAACCGTCACTTTTCTCTGTATTCTTGATGATTCTACTTTCTGTTTTTAGTGAAAACAGAGCTGAAAGGGAATGATACATTGTGTATGAAGTTGAATGAGATGAGGAAGCAAATGCGTGTGCCGTGACTTTAGAGTGTAACAAATGAGCTTCCACTTTTACAATCTTTGAGTTTCTTTTGGAACAAGTGTTTACGTTTGAGTCTGTCCACTGGTCTTTGTGCTCATTTTCAAAAGAATGTGTCTCCTTTTTCTTTGCCTATTCAGTGTGTCACTTTGGAATGTGCCGTCATTGCAACACAGTCTGTTTATTTTTAGAAGTAGCAACCTGTTTTGAGCTTTTGAATTTTTATCACAGTATATTATGAAATGCTTCTCTTTCAACTTTTAAAATTTGAGATTATTGCCAAAATGTAAAATCTGCCCCTCAGGTTAAATTTGTCATAAAATGTAGAGTTGAAAGGCTAGTTATGGTCGAAGTGGCCTCAGGAGAGATTATATCCTAAGTGGTATACAACAGCCTTCAGGGATTCATAAAATGAATGATTCAACAGAAGAAGGGAAACATAAAGGTGTCTGAGAAAACTAGTTGTAGAGGTGGGAGGAAAGCAAGACAGTGTCCCATCAGTTTCAAAAAGAAAAGACTGTTTCAAAAACAGAGCATTAAAGTGTTGATGGCTGATAGGGATCAAGCAAGTGGGGTATGGAAGAAGTTACCAGTTTCTAAACATTGTCATAGGGATGAAGGACCAATAGCAAGAGGATCAAATGAAATATTCAAAAAAGTTTAAAGCCACATTAAGTCAGAGATGTGTTGAATATAGCCATCAGTTCAGTTCAGCAGTCTCTCAGTCGTGTTCAACTCTTTGTGACCCCCTGAACCGCAGTATGCCAGGCTTCTCTGTCCATCACCAACTTTTGGAGTCCACCAAAACCCATGTCCATCGTGTTGGTCATGCCATCCAACCATCTCATCCTCTGTCGTCCCCTTCTCCTCCTGCCCTCAATCTTTCCCAGCATTGGTCTTTTCAAATGAGTCAGCTCTCCACATCAGTTGGCCAAAGTATTGGAGTTCCAGCTTCAACATCAGTCCCTCCAATGAACACCCAGGACTGATCTCCTTTAGAATGGACTAGTTGGATCTCCTTGCAGTCCAAGGGACTCTCAAGAGTCTTCTCCAACACCACAGTTCAAAGCATCAATTCTTCTGCACTCAGCTTTCTTTACAACCATGGAACATTGTAAAAGAATGCACACAGCCAATATAGTATAGAATGTGCAAGCATTTCTAACATGTATTTAATCGCTTTTTCAAACAGTATGGTTGTGTGGAAAAATAGAGGACTATAATTGAGGGAACTGCTGGGGTCCAAGAAATTGGATGTGTTTAAAGGCTGGAATTGGATGGAAAGACTCAAGGGAGAAGAAGAGGTTGCAAAGCAAGAGTAATGAAATAGTTGATGGTGTAAGGGCCCTGAAAAGAAATGAAGGTAGTTCCCAGCACCTGTAGAAATTGGCTTGAGGCACATGCGCCGCTCCTCTCTTATAGTAACTACGGGGGAAGATGAAGGATAATTTTAATAATTTTAAACTGTACCTCTGTCATAAGATTTCTATTTCTTTTTTTTTTTTTTTTTTGGTAAGATGCAAAGTCATCTGAAGGGCCTAATGGAAGTTGATGATTGTTAGTTAACAGTCGACCCAGTCTACTTCTTTTATAATTATATCCAACCACCCTCAGCTTCTTAGAAGCAGGGCTGGCTAGAGTAGGTATTTGGTTTCATTGAAAGTTATGGGTTTTGCCCAGGCAAGTGTAATTTATAAAAAGATGAAGAATTAAGGTCGTTTGGGACAGTATTTAAGAATGCTTTTTAAAATAATGCTCATAGGAATCTAATCCAAATGTATTTAGAATGGAATAAAAAGGTCTATTTCTTGAGAAGTCACCTGAAATAATGGGGTCTTCCCTTGTGGCTCAGCTGGTAAAGAATCCACCTGCAATGCCGGAGACCTGGGTTTGATCCCTGGGTTGCAAAGGTCCCCTGGAGAAGGGAACGGCTACCCACTCCAATAGTCTGGCCTGGAGAATTACATGGGCTGTATAGTCCGTGGGGTGGCAAAGAGTCAGACACGACCGAACGACTTTCACTTTCACTTTCAATGGAGTCAGTCACTGACAGCTTCCGTCAAGATGAATGAAACCATAGGATCATCATTGAGCAAGAATGTTGAAAGGAAGGAGGTTGTAATCAGAGATTGATTCTTGAGTTTGTGATGCAGGTTTAGCAATTTTGAGTGATGATGACATTCAAGATGAGGCTGCGAGTGTTCAAAGGTATTGATGGTGAGGAAGGGATTAATGATAATAGTTTACATTTACTGATGACTTATGATAAACCAGGGAGTATTTTATTGACTGTTTTTTTTTCTCTCAACAGTTGTAAAATGAGTTATTATACCAACTCTCTCTTACAGATGAGGAAGTTAAGTCACTAAACAGTTAGTAACTTGCCTTGGGATCAAAGTTACCTGCTTCAGAAAACAAGAGGGCAGGCAGCCTACACAGTCTATGTTTGCACCTGACCTACACTGCTTCTTTGAAATGCCTAAGTCACTGTGGGTGCTAAAGTCATCCAAGATATTGGTATTTGTGGTAGAAGAAAGACTATAGTCAAAGTGCTAAACTTTTCAGTGAATAAGGGAAAGTGGCTCTAATTCAGGTGACAGCCCAGAAAAGGGCTGCTGAATTGGCATGGAATAAGCTGCAATTAGGCAGTTTTGATGAAAGCAATGATATGTAAAGTCTGGAAGAGATTATGTGGATCTAAGAGGGGCACATCCTTAATACCTGGCCTTACAAGGATGAGGATAAGAGTATATACCTATCACACATTTGAGATAGTTCTAGAAAAGAAAAAAGAACATTTTCAAGGGAGATCTACATATCCATATCAGTCAAAACAGAGAAGTGGAACAAATACAAATGTACTTGAAGAGGCTTAGTTGAAGTTACAGGGTTGGTTAAAAAGATAGAGATCCAGATATCTCTGTGGAAGAGTTTGAAAGGTAAGCAAAGGAAATCATTTGGGTAAATGAAGAAAGTATAATGCATTATGAGAGGATAGTGTGCAAGAAGATTAAACACTAGGATTGGTTATACTTTGTTCAATGACCAATGAAAACAGACCTCAACATTCACTTTGAAGTATATATCTGCTGAATTTAAAAGCAAAAGTACTCAGCTTACATTGATGGGTGAATGTAGTCTAGGAAATTGTAGACCTCAGACTATTGATTAGGAGAGACTATCTGGAGCACTTTGCCAGTTATGATTTTAAGGTCACATCTTAACACAGCTGGAAGGAGCAGTGACTGGATAGATGGCTCTACTGGGGACACAGAGAGAGGCAGTGGAGAATACATAAGTGTACCTGCTGACCCATATTCAGAATTTATCTGGAAATCACACCTTCCATGAAAGTAGTCATTGTTGTGATAAAACATTTAACAAAAGAACTACTTATATGCTTTCCTAGAGAAATGTCTCTTTATAAGAATCTGCCTTGAAATACAGGGCACACTGGTTTGATTCCTGGCCCAAGAACATCCCACATGCTGTGGGGCACCTAAACCTCTGCACCGCGTGCTGAGCCCGTGCACCCCAGAGCTGGGGCTCTGCAACAAACAAATACACCACAACGAAAAGCCCACACACTGCAACTAGAGAGTATCCCAGATTGTCACAACCAGAGAAAGTCCTCATGCAGCAGTGACAACCCAGCACAGCCAAAATGAAACAAATTTAAAACAAAATTAGAATATTAATTTTGACAAATATTGAAGAGACTATTGAAAGAAGTAATAGGAAATGATGGACTCAAGAAGAGATATTAAATCACCCAAAGGGTTATAAGAGCAGGAAGTATTAAAGCTCCTAGACGTTAAGGGTCAAGGCAAAGAAGTATTACCAGAACCCAGAACCGGCCTGCGTGACTCTAGCTGTGCCAACAGAAAGAATAATAGAGTGACTGATATTTTAAAGTCCCAGTAGAAAGAGAGCTGGGAAAAAGAGCACCCTGATCTTTCTTTCCCATGATACTACAAACTTCTGCTAGTGCCCTTCTTGGGAAGGAAGCTAAAGCACATGAGACCCTGAAAATGACATTCATCAATGTCAGTCTCCTGGAGCAAAATTATAAGGCAGAGAATGATCTCGAAAGGCTAATGGTAAAATTCTCCCACAAAGATGATGTGGTGATGCTCAGGGCTGCCACATATGGTTGTGCCGGCTGTGCACAGCACATTCCCATGCAGTGCCATTCCTGTTGGCAGTAGTCATGAGTACCGTTTATATAGCTGCTCATTTAGAATTGCAGGCATGTCTATGCTTTACAGGCTTTGAATTCATAACAAGACTGTGATCTGTCTTTTCCTCCTAATAGCAAAATTCAAACTGAAGGGGGTATAGAAGAGAAAAAATAATACCTTTCCGAGTTCTTAGTTGAAACCTCTTTCACAAAAGATAGCTTAATAAGAGAAAAACAAGTTTATTAATATACATACATCATTTATTCTTGAGTGATAACCAGGGGAAAAAGTGTTATTCCTGTAGTGGATTAAATTGAGACTCACATGCCATCTTAATAGGGAAAGGGGAGAGAGGATGTAGGCTTCCTAGGGTAGAGTAAATGATTTTTAGGAAAGATGGAGAGGGCCTTAGAAGAACAGATTAGAGCTATGATAGTTTGTGATAGTTTGTCTGGTTGTGGTGTTGACTTGTCACTTACTCTCCTGTGATAAGAGTCAGTATTCCTTGCTTGATGAAACTCCTAGGAAGGGGATTTACAGCAATTGAATTCTTTTTGGAGGATTTGCCTTTAGACAGATAAGGGAAGTCCAGAAAAATCCTCTCCCTGCATCTGCTGGTTTCAAATGCCTACAGCTCAAAATAATCAATATAACCAAAGCAGCATGTATTAGGGTGATGTGTCATATTTCGAGGTGACACATTCTGTTACACTACACAGGATTCTAGAATATCATAATATGGAGTAATAGCATCAGTCACAGGTTGAGATTTAATGAACAAGTAATGTCTGTTAAGTGTGACACAGCTGTTACATAAGATACACTCATAGAAATGACTATTTCTTTCTTATTGTTTGTTCATATATCAGTAACACATGATTTCATGTAACCTCCAGCTGGTACTCCACACCAGCATATCTTTTATTTTCTAGTTATGACATATGAAACAGACCAAAAAATTCTCTATTAATAAAGTTCTAGCTTTGAGAAATTTAATTCAAGAAGTCTAGACTTAAGAGTATTGAATGGAAAACATGGATGATACACTGATATTGTCATCACTGTTATTATGTTAGTGTCTAATGAATTTTAGGTACTTCTAATAGAATCATTATTATAAATGATATGACACATTTTCCTTTAGTAACTCAACCAAAAGAAGTTTGGGAGAAGTGGGAAACTAATGAAGAGGTAAAATGGTGTCCTTGGCTACTCAATCAGTTTAGAAACATATTTTGAATATGTATATGAAATTAAGAAAAACTTAAAGTTAATTTTAATATTCATAAACTTGCATAGTATTTAGTTTTTATAGGTATCCAGATTCAGATAGTATCCTTCAGGTTGTTTAAATTCTGGTATATAAACCTTATATTTACAAAGTAACATAAAGTAGAGAAATCAGAAATACTGTAAAACAGACCAGGGATGAATTCATCTAGTTGTCCATATTTTAATTCAACAATATCACCTTACTTAAAGAAGAGTCAGGACTGCTAAGAACAAATTAAATTTTATCACATATTCATCTTATTGTCCACAAAAAAAATCTTGTTAGGGCACGTAGCAAGTTTTAGTATCATAATATATGGCAAAAAGACACAGGCAGAGAAAAGTTAGGATCGGAAAGGAAAAGCTAATATGCACAGCATGAGGAACCTTTACCAAAGCTTTTTGTTCACTCAGCTCCATTGCGCATTATGTAAATATGTGGTAAGGCACTTAAATACTGTTTGAACTACATAAGGCAATATTTTAAAACATTACCTAATAGGAAAATTGTAGAACATGCTTTTTTAAATTAATTGTCATATTACAGAGTCTGGTTTGACAGTGTCTTCAAATAAAGGATATCTGTGACACAAATTCATAGAAATAATAAAGGTAGAACAGTGAGGGAAAATTAATGTATTCACATTTCCTCCCTATTTCCTTAGCAAGATTTCAGTTCAAAGACTCACCCTTTTTGCTCAAATTTCTGAAATAAAGCATTCTTGTTATACTGTCATTCCAGATTCCACCATATGTCAGTTATGTCTCAAAGTTCAATTAAAGTGACAAGTATGACACACATCAATAGTTTTGGAGTAAAAATGAAAAGTGAGTGAACTTCTAAATGAAATTTAATTATGAGATTATGGTAGAAATTATTCTAGAAAGAAGAGAAATACAGTAGCAAGCAATGGTTTATATTTTGGAATTTTCATCCCCAGAGACAGTTAACCAACCAAATCCACACCAACATTTGATTAAGTCTGCATGTTGTTCTTGACCTCATTAATGGAGTCAGTTATGAATTTCCACATCAATTTGTATGCAAATGCAACAGAAGTAGGGATGCAGTTTCATGAATAATCTGTCCGCTTTCTCTTTTTTTACTCCTTCTTCCATCTTCATTTATACACTGATACTTATCGGTGCCCTTATTTAAGTGTTTTGACAACTGATGCTATATGTTAAACAAAAAAAGGAAGAGATGATTCTAGAGTTTGTTTCATGTAAGACTGTGTGGCGTTTAAATGCAGTCTAATGTTTTCCAAAGACATTTACATCTATGATTTACTTTACTCCTAAATTATTCTAATACATTTGAACGTACTGGGAAGGGACTAGTGGATAAGAACAGACAACAGCAAGGCAAAATCCCATCCATTCTGAGGAGAAAGAGACGTCTCACCACAAAATGGGATAAATTTAGACATTTAGTGCTATACTGAAAAAAATTATAACTATATACTGTAAGACCTTGTCTGTTTTAAAGATAATGGGTATGGGAGCAATCTGATTTCTTGATAAAAAATTATTATTTATAGGATTCACAGTTGTTTGCTTTCCATTAAATTTATTCAGTTAAATTAAGTCAATGAATAATAACTTGTGAAGTATCTATGATGTCATATTTTATGAGGCATTATTAGAAATGTTTTGGGAACATTAGTTTTATTTGTCATTACACTAAGATTGCACAGATGTCAGCTAGATAGATAAGATAAATAAACCAAAAGGGTGAAACTTAAGAGACTTAAAGGAGGAAAATCTGTAAGATTTATGATTGGGTGTGTGGAGACCTGTGAAAGGGAAAGCTAGTGTCAACCGTAACTGAAGAACTCCTCTAGGATACCGAAGCAGTGATGAATCACAGAGCAGGGTAGGCACATTAAATAGATAGCTTGATGAAATGAACTGCCTTTATGAAAATGACACTTGTATTTCAGGTTTCATCTCAGTCAGATGGACTGAGAGTATGTGATTTTCCTCTTTCTTCCCAAATCTTATTAAAAATGATGGTCAGAAAACAACGAAAACAATAAGGGTGAATGTGAATAAAGAGGTTGTTATGCTGCTGCTGCTGCTGCTAAGTTGCTTCAGTCGTGTCCAACTCTGTGCGACCCCACAGATGGCAGCCCACCAGGCTCCCCCGTCCCTGCAATTCTCCGGGCAAGAACACTGGAGTGGGTTGCCATTTCCTTCTCCAATGAATGAAAGTGAAAAGTTAAAGTGAAGTCGCTCAGTCATATCCGACTCTTCTCGACCCCATGGACTGCAGCCTACCAGGCTCCTCCGTCCATGGGATTCTTGAGGGAAGAGCGCTAGAGTGGGGTGCCATTGTCCTCTCCAGATGTTGTTATCCTAGTCTGCTGCTGCTGCTGCTAAGTCGCTTCAGTCGTGTCTGACTCTGCGACCCCATAGACCGCAGCCCAGGCTCCCCGGTCCCTGGGATTCTCCAGGCAAGAACACTGGAGTGGGTTGCCATTTCCTTCTCCAATTATCCCAGTCTAGAAATGCTAAATCCTCACTTGTCATGGCCAAAATCAATAAATAACATCCACAGTTAATGAATTAATGTGCAATGTCATAAATATATCATGGAGTTTTGAAAGTAAGCAACTTAATAACAATTACAGACAATTGTTAAAAAAAAAAGTTGTAGATGTGGAAACAGGAGCAGTGGAATAATGGAACTTGTTTGCTTTCCTTTATACATCCTTGAGTAGCACTGGGTTTATAAGCCATGTGTGTGTATTACTTTAATAAAAAAATTACACTTCTAAGGGAAAAATAAACTTGCACTCTGCACTGAGAATTCCACACATTTCTAAATATTACATTTACCTTAAGATGGTGATTATTAATCAGCTATTCAGACGTCACTCTGTTGCTTTATAATCAGTCAGTACAGCCAAAGATGGAGAAGCTATAAACAGTCAGCAAAAAAAAAAAAAAGCCTGGGAGCCAACCGTGACTCAGATCATGAACTCTTTATTGCCAAATTCATATATAAATTGAAAAAGTAGGGAAAACCACTAGACCATTCAGGTATGACCTAAATCAAATCCCTAACGATTATACAGTGGAAGTGAGAAATAGATTTCAGGGACTAGATCTGACAGACAGAGTGCCTGATGAACTATGGACAGAGGTTCATGACATTGTACAGGAGACAGGGATCAAGACCATCCCCAAGAGAAAGAAATGCAAAAAAGCAAACTGTCTGAGGAGGCCTTACAAATAGCTGTGAAAAGAAGAGAAGCAAAAAACAAAGGAGAAAAAGAAAGATATATCCATTTGAATGCAGAGTTCCAAAGAATAGCAAGGAGATATAAGAAAGGAGACTAGAGATCACTTCAAGAAAATTAGAGATATCAGGGAACATTTCATGCAAAGATGGGCTCAATAAAGGACAGGAATGGTATGGACCTAACAGAAGCAGAAGATATTAAGAAGAGATGGCAAGAATACACAGAACTGTACAAAAAAAGATCTTCACAACCCAGATAATCACAATGGTGTGACCACTCACCTAGATCCAGACATCCTGGAATGCGAAGTCATATGGGCCTTAGGAAGCATCACAACGAACAAAGCTAGTGTAGGTAAAGGAATTCCAGTTGAGCTATTTCAAATCCTGAAAGATGATGCATTGAAAGTGCCACACTCAATATGCCAGCAAATTTGGAAAACTTAGCAGTAGCCACAGGATTGGAAAAGATCAGTTTTCATTCCAATCCCAAAGAAAGGCAATGCCAAAGAATGCTCAAATTGCCACACAATTGCACTCATCTCACATGTTAGTAATGCTCAAAATTCTCTAAGCCAGGCTTCAACAATATGTAAATCATGAACTTTCAGATGTATAATCTGGTTTTAGAAAAGGCAGAGGAACCAGAGATCAAATTGCCAACATCTACTGATCATTGAAAATGCAAGAGAGTTCCAGAAAAACATCTATTTCTGCTTTATTGACTATGCTAAAGCCTTTGACAGTGCGGTCACAATAAACTGTGAAAAATTCTGAAAAAGATGGGGATACCAGACCACCTGACCTGCCTCTTGAGAAACCTATATGCAGGTCAGGAAGCAACAGCTAGAACTGGACATGGAGCAACAGACTGGTTCCAAATAGGAAAAGGAGTACATCAAGGCTGTATATTGTCACCCTGCTTATTTAACTTATATGCAGAGTACATCATGAGAAATGCTGGGCTGGAAGAAGCACAAGCTGGAATCAAAATTGCCAGGAGAAATATCAATAACCTCAGATATGCAGATAACAACACCCTTATAGCAGAAAGTGAAGAAAAACTAAAATTCCACTTGATGAAAGTGAAAGAGCAGAGTGAAAAACTTGGTTTAAGACTCAACATTCAGAAAACTAAGATCATGGCATCTGGTCCCATCACTACATGTAAATAGATTGGAAACAGTGGAAACAATGGCAGCCTTTATTTTTCTGGACTCCAAAATCACTGCAGATGGTGATAGCAGCCATGAAATTAAAAAGACGCTTAGTCCTTGGAAGGAAAGTTATGACCAACCTAGATAGCATATTTAAAAGCAGAGTCATTACTTTGCCAACAAAGGTCTGTCTAGTCAAGGCTAAATTTTTCAAGCGGTCATGTATTCATGTGAGAGTGGGACTATAAAGAAAGCTGAGCACCGAAGAATTGATGCTTTTGAACTGTGGTGTTGGAAGAGACTCTTGAGAATCCCTTGGACTGCAGGGAGATCAAACCAGTCCATCCTAAAGGAAGTCAGTCGTGAGTGTTCCTTGGAAAGACTGATGTTGAAGTTGAAACTCCAATACTTTGGCCACCTGATGAGAAGAGCTGACTCATTGAAAAGACCCTGATGCTGGGAAAGATTGAAGCGGGGAGAAGAAGGGGACAACAGAGGATGATAGGTTTGGATGGCATCACCGGCTCAATGGGCATGAATTTGAGTAAACTTCAGGAGCTGGTGATGGACAGGGGGCTGGTGTGTTGCAGTCCTTGGGGTAGCAAAGAGTTGGACACAGCTGAGCAACTGAATGAACTGAACTGGTCTCTCTTGTAATAGCAGTTGTTTAAACATTTTTATAAAACTTTAAAAGTTAAACTATGATTTGTAATTTTTATTTAAATTGCATATAAAGAGTTGATTCTTACTGCTGATAAAGCTTGTGGCTCATAAATTCTCAGTTGCTTGCCAGTGTGGAATTCTTTTATATACAGCAGAATATAATGCAGGTTCATATAGCAGAAAATGTGACATATAATTTACCATAGAATATTATATATAGCATGGATATACATAACATATATATGTATATACATGTTATATATAACATACCAAAAATATGGTATATAGTATACATCTATATCGGAGAAGGCAATGGCACCCCACTCCAGTACTCTTGCCTGGAAAATCCCATGGGTGGAGGAGCGTGGTAGGCTGCAGGCCATGGGGTCGCGAAAAGTCGGACATGACTGAGCGACTTGACTTTCACTTTTCACTTTCATGCATTGGAGAAGGAAATGGCAACCCACTCCAGTGTTCTTGCCTGGAGAATCCCAGGGACGGGGGAGCCTGGTGGGCTGCTGTCTATGGGGTCGCACAGAGTCGGACACGACTGAAGGGACTTAGCAGCAGCAGCATACATCCATATACCACATACTGTGCAGAATTGATCCTTTTCCACATTGGCTAGAGTTTGAAGTTAGCATGAAGATTTTAAAAGCCTCTATTATTTGGCATAGTAATTCAGTATGAGATCATCAAAAACCCTTTCAATACCTTTGAAAAATGAGGGAATGTGTAGCTCACTCTTTTTAAAGTGTACTGAAGAATAAGGGTTCTCATTTAAATCCACTTTATATTAACCTGTCAATCCCTGTAGATTCACAGAAAACCTCTACCAGGCATGAGATTGAAAACTGATGCATGCTATTAGAAAAACTCAATGGCCACACATCCCTTTAAAAGACAAAATGCTCAGTTTTTTGTTTTTTTGTTTTTTAATTCATAGCAAGTGGGTTCTTTACCACTAGGACCACCTGAGAATTCCCAAAAACTTCACTGAGGTATAATTTATTAATTTCAATGTAAAGTTCAGTGATTTTTATTACATTAACAGGATTGTTCACACATCACAGAAATCATTTTCAAAACATTTCCTGCTTTCCAAGAAGGAAACCTTTATTCATTTACAGCGACTCCTTATCCCTGCCTCTAGCCTTACATCATGACAGACCTACCTTCTGTCTCTGCATGTTTTATATCAATTCTTCATGAATAATTTGTGACTGGAATTATGTTTTCAGTTAAATACAAGTTTGGATCTTTGTTCAGAGTGTTTTGATTCAATCATTTAATGTCCTAATTTTGCTTAGTACAATTTCAAAAGTCAGAGTATCAAACTCATGAATACTTTGAAAAGTCATAATGAAACTGTTTGACTTTGGGCTGCTTCTTTTACTCACCCCCATTTAATGCACCTCTGATCAGAACTGGCTGTATAACTGGCTAATCATCATTATAATTATATAGATTAATCAGATAAAATCCATAAATTTATATCACAGTCTAGAAAATACTGGCTCTTTATCAGATTTTCCTCACACTGGGAACTCAGGTTCAGGATTAGATTTTTAAGTGTTTGCAATTTAGTACATGTAGGTTTATTCTGAGCACACATCCAGTGATTTGCATGTGTTCACTGAACTACAGGTACATTGATAATATTTCCCTAAACTGGAAGGTTAGCCTGATTGTGACTACATTTTTATGAACAGTAATGTAGAACAGAAGCCCAGTGAAGAATAAATAAGTTCTGGAAATTAACAGCAACAATTGTTATTTTAGAATTTATTCAAATCCCATGAGAATAGTTTGGATTAAGATCAAGCACTATGATTTTGGTGAATATGAAACAATGTAGAAATTTTCCTTTTGAAAATTATGCCTTGGTTGGATGATAGCTTTGGCTGAATGAGTCCATTAGCCTAGCATCTTTCAATCCATAGCAGGAATAGAAGGAAAGGTTTGTCATCCTTAGAGCTGAAATCTTGTCAGCACCACTGTAGATTTATGTGGCAATGTTCTAATCCCTCATGATTATCTGTCCTGTTATTCTCTATTACTGCTTCCTCAAGGAGGCTGTTTTTGTGTGTACTCATCCTGTCATGCTCAGCTGAAGTATAATTGACTGGAAGACCATCTACACTTATGGTACATTCATACACAAATGAATGGATGCTGGAAAAGTTGTGCATCCATTAAGCAGAGCATTAGTTTTGATGTTATTCATTTATCTATCAAATATACCTAGACATATGAGTTTTCTGAAAGCTTGTGTACTGAGAAATGGTGCTTTGCTTTTAGGTAGGGAAAATGAAAGATATTGCTACTGTCAATGAATTTAAAGGCTTTTATGCAAAAGTCTAAAAAATGAGAACTCATGTCATTCTTGCATTGTCTGTTTTGTGGTGATTCAAAGTGAAATCTTTCAGCAACCTGTTTTCATGTTATGATCAGAAGAGAAAACACACACATGAACACTCACACAGATTTATTTTGAGTTGCCTTTATCTCTAAAGGGAAGTATGCAGAAATTTAAGTTGTGGGTGACATATATTTCTAATTTCAGGTAGTTCCTTTGGAAAAAAAAAAACACAATAAGTAGTTGATTAAAAATACCATTTTTGATTAGTACCATTTCATATCCTGTGGCATAAGAAGATATGAAGGGTAAGTCAGTTGACACAGTGGTCAGTAGTATGATCAATTTTCTGCAGAAATACAGGATATTATATAAAATGATAGCAGGGACATTAACACTGGTTGAGAAGACTTGGAGAATCTTCGGGGATGTGGCAGATAAGTCTAACTTGGAAAGTTGAGAGAAAGAACCAAAAAGTAAAAACAAAAAATTTTCAGACATTAGAACTAACAAATGTGAACACTTCAAGGGAGAGAAAAACAAAGCACTTTTGAAGAAAATGTCCTGAATTACTGGAACATAAAGAACAAAAAAAGGTTATCTGATCTAGATCATTTAAAGCCCTGCAGACTTCATTAATAGTTTTAGACTCTAAGGAAAAAGGGTTAACCATCAATGGATTTTAAGCATCAGATTGAAAAAATTGGATGTGAATTATTTAAAAGGACAATTTTGGCTGTCATTTGGAAAAGACATTGAAATAAGAGAACTTAAGACTATTGTAATCATTAAAATAAATAAATTTAAATAAAAAAAGACTATTGTAATGGTCCAGACTAAGGAAAGCTGATTAGCACTGGTTGGTTGGAAGGGGGATATAGAGAAGTGGAAAATTGAACACTTGTGAGATATTCAGGGGAAGAATATAGAAAACAGGGAGTTTTCTTAGGTGTTTTCATATGCATTCTCATTGAAATCCCGTTATTGTAAGATAGATGTCATATCATTTTAGATCTGTAAAAATGGAAGCTTAAACTGAAAAACAGAAGCCCACAGTATTAGCAATGTAACAGACTTTGTATTAAACCTCTTCTGTATGAATTGAAAATCAACCAAATGCCAAATAATGGTCCCTTTTTTGCATATAACCTTTAAATTAAATGTATAGCATTTTAATAAACTATTTTTTTGTATCATATCCTTGTCACTAGAAATTGCTAATTCTTAGTACTGACACTGTTTTGAAAACCTCATTGTTTCCTTCTTTGTTTTCAAAGTGTCAGTGACAATTTGACATTTTATATAATGCAGATATTCTCCTGACTTACCTATTCCTAGTCTATGATAGTACTTTGTTCATAATATTTTTGCTTCACTTTTCTTTTTTTCTTTTTAACTTTTCAAGTTTGAATATATATAGCATGTATATATCAGCAGTCTAAATATTTTGGCATACTATATTTATTTATATTTATGTGGAATATAGTCACTCAGTCGTGTCTGGCTCCTTGTGACCCCATGGACTATGCAGTCCATGGAATTCTCCAGGCCAGAAAACTGGAGTGGGTAGCCTATCCCTTCTCCAGGGGATCTTCCTGACTCAGAAATTGAACCAGGGTCTCCTGCATTGCAGGAGGATTCTTCACCAGCTGAGATACCAGGGAAGCCCTATATATAATATTTATCTATCTATCCATCCACTCTTCCTTTTTCCCTTCTTTCCTTCCTTCCCTCCTTCCCTCCCTCCCTGTGGCTCAGATGGCAAAGAATCTACCTGCAATGCAGGAGACCAGGGTTCAATCCCTAAGTTGAGAAGATACCCTGGAGATAGGAATGGCCACCTACTCCATTATTCATACCTGGAGAATTCTATGGACAGAGGAGCCTATTGCAGAGTGGGACTCAGCTGAGCAACTAACACTTTTACTTTTCTTTATTTTAAAAGATGATCTAGTCTTGCCTTTCACAAAAAATGAAACTATAGTTTTTATTTGTTTTTTTCTGTATTACTGAAACAAATTCAAATGAGTTTTAAACTTAAAAACATAAGACATATTAAAGATAGTCCTTAAAAAACAGATAAACTATATTGCCACAGATAATTATAATTGGAGTCACAACCCTTCCTTCTTTTGTGTCTGTTATTCAGTAAGTTATGCATCTACCTCAAAGCAACTATTGGGTTGCAATACAGTAATTTCTCAATTTCTCTTCTGGTTGCAAAACTTCAAGGAAATCGCTCTGAGTTTCCAAGGGGTTGTTCAAAGCTGGCAAGTATTTAGTGTGACAGATTGCATATACAGAAGCACAGTAGTTAGAGCATCTATGACAGCAGAACCCTTACTCCAACTTCTATAGCAGTCAGTTCAGGACTTATTCCCTATTTTTTGGCTCTCACTTCCAACGCATAACCAGCCAGAGGAAGGGAAATATGTTTCCCAAACCAATCACATACGATGATCTACTTCCCACATGCCATCAGTGTCCAATCAAAGCATACTTGAAGTCTTCATTTTTTTACTGTGCGACTTTCCCACTTCACTTTTTTGTCTTTTAAGTTTCTGCCGAATAGAAGTGGCAGTGATTGATTCCCTTTATATAGTAAGCTCTGAATAAGCAGCCTCTGTTCTTGTTTGGTTTAGCTTCATTTATTTACACAAGTTTTATTTTGGGAGTCATCCCCTATGAAAGAGTAAGAGGCAGTGTTGGGTGACAGGATTAAGGAGGGGGGTCTACCTTCTTAAGATCCTTTACATGTAAAGGAGACTGGGATAGGTGGGCAGGGGCATTTTGCAGTATTGAGCAAAACTAGCCTACAGAGTTTGAAGATACCTTGTTCCTTGCCAGGCCTAAGGGGACCTTTCCTAGAGAGGAGAGGGAAAGAAAGAGAGAGAGTCTCTTACTGAGATGTGAAAAAAGGAGATATGATTTAGTCCAAAATATAACTCTTATAAAACATGTAATGTTAGGCAACCACCTAATTAGCTTCCTATGATTTCTATACCTGCTGACTCCTACTTAAGTCACTGTCCTTTTATATATTTTGAATACAATTTATTTATTATATATAAAGTTTAAAAATATTTTCTCTCAATCTGTGACTTGTCTTTCATTCTAGTAAGAGTATCTTTTACAGAGGCAATTGTTAAAATTTTCATAAAGTCTAATTTAGCATTTTCTTTTATATTTCATGCTCTTTGTGTACCGTTTCATTTCTTTCAACTGCAAATGTCATTCTACTCAATATTGCCTCAAAGTTCATTGATGCTCTCTTCCCTTTGTTCCGTCACCTTTCACTGGGTGATACTTAGGATAGTTCCACTTATTAATTCTTCAAATTCATTATTATTTTTTTCAATTCTTTAGCTAAAACTTGAGGGGATCTCTCCATAGAACTCTAGAAATCTCTCAGGCATTTTGTCTGAGAAATCCTAACCTCTTTGCATTCCCAAATACTCCACTTTCTCTCTGCGATATATGTAGATCAATGGCCTCTGGATTGTCCACCTCTGCACTGTGGCTGCATTCTGAAGAAATCCTAGCATTAACCTTGTTTACTTCTTTTTCTCACATATTACTTTCTTAGGTTAGCTAGCCCAATGACTGACAACTCATTTCATGTATTTTGTTGAGTTGTCTAATATTTTAAAGCAAAAGGGTAAGTCAGATTCCTATTATTACATCATGGAAGAAGTGGAATTCCTAGTAGCTTTCTTAATATGGCCAGATATCATGCTAGTCTTCTTCCTTTCTCACTAACCAATTACTGTTTTTCTTTGACTTTTAAATTATTTGACTGTTTTCATAGGCATGGGCAAAGTACCACTAATTCAACTTTGTATATTAAATTTGCATCAATGAATGATGTTCTAGTTATTTGTCTTTACCTTTTATTTCAGTAAGTTAAAAAAATTATTTATTTTTATTAACAGCTTTAAATAATTTTATTTTGATAGTTTTTTATTAATAGTTTTATTTTGACTATGTATAGTCATTTTTTATCAGTTAATTAAAAAAATTCTATTTGAGAAATATTTTAAAGTATTTTATTTATTTCATTGTATTGTCATAAATTTAAACACTTATTATATTGCTTTGTTATGTATGGCTAACAGATTTGACAGAATTTACAAATAGAGAAAATAAGCATGGTATTTTGGGGAATTATTTTAAAAATATATCCTTTTTTTCTGATTGTAATTGTACGTATTACAGTGTAAATATTGCTTAAATTATTATTTATACATAAATATTGTGGTGACAGTGGTGACAGAGAGAGTGATCAGAGTCAATATAACAAGTATTCCTTTGTGCTTATAAGAACTTCAAGATTTCTTCCTGTTGACATGTTTTCCAATCTATGTATTACCTTAATTTATTCAAAGGAGTAGAAACTAAATTAACTGTCCTAGAAATTACTGCCTGTGTTGATGCCAACTGTCCCTTTCAGATCAGATCTGTCGCTCAGTCGTGTCCGACTCTTTGCGACCCCATGAATTGCAGCACCCCAGGCCTCCCTGTCCATCACCAACTCCTGGAGTTCACTCAGACTCACGTCTATCGAGTCAGTGATGCCATCCAGCCATCTCATCCTCTGTCATCCCCTTCTCCTCCTGCTCCCAATCCCTCCCAGCATCAGAGTCTTTTCCAATGAGTCAACTCTTCGCATGAGGTGGCCAAAGTACTGGAGTTTCAGCTTTAGCATCATTCCTTCCAAAGAAATCCCAGGGCTGATCTCCTTCAGAATGGACTGGAGAGTCCAAGGGACTCTCAAGAGTCTTCTCCAACACCACAGTTCAAAAGCATCAATTCTTCGGCGCTCAGCCTTCTTCACAGTCCAACTCTCACATCCATACGTGACCACTGGGAAAACCATAGCCTTGACTAGACGAACCTTTGTTGGCAAAGTAATGTCTCTGCTTTTGAATATGCTATTTAGGTTGGTCATAACTTTCCTTCCAAGGAGTAAGCGTCTTTTAATTTCATGGCTGCAGTCACCATCTGCAGTGATTTTGGGGCCCAGAAAAATAAAGTCTGACACTGTTTCCACTGTTTCCCCATCTATTTGCCATCAAGTGGTGGGACCGGATACCATGATCTTCGTTTTCTGAATGTTGAGCTTTAAGCCAACTTTTTCACTCTCCACTTTCACTTTCATCAAGAGGCTTTTGAGTTCCTCTTCACTTTCTGCCATAAGTGGTGTCATCTGCATATCTGAGGTTATTGATATTTCTCCCGGCAATCTTGATTCCAGCTTGTGTTTCTTCCAGTCCAGCGTTTCTCATGATGTACTCTGCATATAAGTTAAATAAACAGGGTGACAATATACAGCCTTGACATACTCCTTTTCCTATTTGGAACCAGTCTGTTGTTCCATGTCCAGTTCTAACTGTTGTTTCCTGACCTGCATACAAATTTCTCAAGAGGCAGATCAGGTGGTCTGGTATTCCCATGTCTTTCAGAATTTTCCACAGTTTATTGTGATTCACACAGTCAAAAGCTTTGGCATAGTCAATAAAGCAGAAATAGATGTTTTTCTGGAACTCTCTTGCTTTTTCTATGATCCAGTGGATGTTGGCTATTTGATCTCTGGTTCCTCTGCCTTTTCTAAAACCAGCTTGAACATCAGGAAGTTCACGGTTCACATATTGCTGAAGCCTGGCTTGGAGAATTTTGAGCATTACTAGCGTGTGAGATGAGTGCAACTGTGTGGTAGTTTGAGCATTCTTTGGCATTGCCTTTCTTTGGGATTGGAATGAAAACTGACCTTTTCCAGTCCTGTGGCCACTGCTGAGTTTTCCACATTTGCTGGCATATTGAGTGCAGCACTTTCACAGCATCATATTTCAGGATTTGGAATAGTTCAACTGAAATTCCATCACCTCCACTAGCTTTGTTCATAGTGATGCTTTCTAAGGCCCACTCCACTTCACATTCTAGGATGTCTGGCTCTAGGTCAGTGATCACACCATTGTGATTATCTGGGTCATGAAGATCTTTTTTGTACAGTTCTTTTGTGTATTCTTGCCTTCTCTTCTTAGTATCTTCTGCTTCTGTTAGGTCCATACCATTTCTGTCCTTTATCGAGCCCATCTTTGTATGAAATGTTCCTTTGGTATCTCTGATTTTCTTGAAGAGGTCCCTAGTCTTTCCCATTCTGTTTTTTTTCCCTCTATTTCCCTGCATTGATCACTGAAGAAGGTTTTCTTATCTCTTCTTGATATTTTTTGGAACTCTGCATTCAGATGTTTATATCTTCCTTTTCTCCTTTGCTTTTGGCGTCTCTTCTGTTCACAGCTATTTCTAAGGCCTCCCCAGACAGCCATTTTGCTTTTTTGCATTTTTTTTCTATGAGAATCTTCTTTAACTTAGTATTTATTCCTGATACAGAGAGAAGAACATAAATATTATCTCAAAACAAATATGAGAAGAAATTTTAAACTCCTTTAAGAAGTTATTTTATCTATTCAAATCTTACTCTATATGCAGTGTATATTAACATTCTTTACACTGTATTCGTCTATACCCAAGGCAATAAGGCAGATTTTTTAAAATCATGGTTTCTTTGGATTCTGTACTCACAGAGCAGAAAAAAATAAGCATAATAATGTATTGATACTTCTATGAGGTGAAGACTCAATAAAATGTTCCATATATTTTGTAAATGAAATCACTCTGTTAGTATGTATTATGAACCTACTGTGTACCAGATACAGTAGTGAACAGAAGAGAAACAATAAGTATCTTTCCTATAAAGCCTAAATTCTGGTTGAACAGGTGGTCAACATATAGTACATATAAATAATATAATATACTAGAATATAAATTCTATTTGCCACCTTTAAGGTAAGAGACATTCTTTGGTTAGCTAATGATAAATGTCAAGTTAAACAAATATGGCTGCTGCCCTAAGACAGCTGAAGTTGCTTACACTCCTACTAGACAATTTTGGCTGGACGACTGAGCGACTGATCTGATCTGATCTGAATGTCAAACATTGCTGTTGATACTTTACCTGAGGGGGATCTGTACTTACCTTTTAAGATTCATTGAATTAGACTCACTACATTGAAAATTTGACCTATTCTCACCAGCCGTTGGGAATGTTCTCTATCCACCAGTTCACCAGGATAGAGTAAAATAATTCATCATTAAAATAAACTGTTGATTTCTCCATACTTTAGAGAAGTATGGATAGGAGCATCCTGTGGTTACTTAATCCTATGGCAGAAATTCTATCATGACCTTTAAACTTATATTTCTCTTTCCTGATTTTTTTCACAGTACGATATTTCATCTCTATGCCTCTTTTTTAATGCTCAAGTTTGGCTTTTTACCTTCTATTTATACTTACTATAATTAGAATAGTATGGTGTGATTTCTATGTAATTTTGACAAGGTAGAAAAAGGAATATAGCTACATACTTATAATTATGCTGTAGATTTTGCATGGCTTTGTTTTATTTTTGGTGGCATATCTTACATTTAACTGTTCCTTATTTTTCATTAACAACAATCTCTCATGCACACACATATGCTCAGTCTTTAAGAACTGAGATAAAATCATGAAAATAAATATATTCAATGAGCTACCTAAATCATGTAGATATTTTCAGTGTCTAACAAATTCCAGCTAGTTTGTTGCCTTAAACCACTTTAGAATTCTTAGTATAAAAGTTTCCTCTATGAATAGTAGCAACTGTATGTCCTAGATTTCTGAGGACAATTTTGATTTCAAAGAGTTCTATTTTCAGAAGAAGTATCAGGCTCTTCTGTCCTAGTTTTTCATTTAGAAAACAAGATAATCATTCCTACAAAATTAGGTTAGTAAATGTGCATTAGGTTTTATGTGAGATACAGACTCAGTGTAAGATGTGATTATTATCACATGTAAACTAGAGCATAGAACAATAAACATAGTATTTTAAGAATATTTTTCTAAAAGTGTTTTTTGAATCCCCACAATATAGAAAACTGAATGTTTGAGAAAAAATATGTATCTCAAATACTGGCACTGTTTCCAAAACAAGACATAGTTCTCTGTATTCTCATATTATATAACAATTACCCACTATTTATATTTTTTAATTGGAGGATAATTGCTTTACAATGTTGTCTTGATTTCTGCCTCCCTGTCTTTGTATTGTTTCTAAATAGCATAGGTAATGATCAAATACTTCTGGCAAATATATATATAATAAATTGTGTTTTTAATAACAATCATTATTTATATTTTACCAGTTCACGTGTGAATATTAATGAATACATACAGTGTCATAGGAAAATATGTACATTTTATTTCAATGAATTTTAAACAAGCACAGAATATAATATTATCTAGTATATTGCTATTGAGAATTTATGACAGGGGAAATAGGTACTTGAAATTGCATAATTTTCTTATAATCAGTGGTTATGATGTTTTGTTTTATGTGTCATACTGGTTAGACTGTAATATCAGTTATTTAACTAAACAGCAATCTCTGTGTTAATGTAAACCTCATCTATTTTGTAGATGTGATTAGCATCTACAATCAGTTGACTTTAAGTAAAGAAGATTTCTCTTGATAATGTATTGGGCATCATTAAATCATTTGAAAGTCATAAGAGCAAAAACTAAAGTTTCCCAGGGGAAAGAAAATTATATCTCAAGATTGTTTAAGATGAGAATAAATTCTTGAATGAGTTTCCTGCCAGCCTGGTTACAGCTTCCTGATTTGTCATCCCTCATAATCATGTGAGCCAATTCATAAAAATAAGTATATCTCCATTTCTGTCTCCCTCTCTCACCATTCCTCTCCCTCCTCCCATTTCTCCTTTTATTCCTCTCCCTCTTGTTATCCTTCAGCTATTGGTTCCATCTTTCTGTAGAACCTTAAGCTATAAAGTGGCTATTAGTATAGGTATCAGAAAGAACTGATGAAATAAAATTATCCAGTTTGTTTACAAAAAGAATATAGATTATTTGGCAGACTTCCACAATAATTAAAAAGGCATATATATATATATATATATATATTAGTTTACAGAGAATTTATGAAAGTCCTATATTCATATGGCTAATAATGCATTCATACATGCTAAGTCACTTCAGTCATGTCTGACTCTTTGAGACATTATGGACCGTAGCCAGCCAGGTTCTTCTGTCCATGGGATTCTCCAGGCAAGAATACTAGACTGGGTTGTCGTGTGCTCCTCCAGGGGATCTTCCCAACCCAGGGATCGAACCTGCATCTCTTAAGTCTACTGCATTAGCAGGCAGATTCTTTACCAGTAGCACCAACTGGAAAGCTCCAATTATTCATATAGATAAGTTTCTATTTTTTTTTAATTAGATAGGGATTTTTTTTTTCAGCCACATAAAAGGTGAAGATAATTAGTATGAATACTGTAAAAGTAAATACAGTTCACCTATACCATCCTCCTTGGAAGGAAAGTTATGACCAACCTAGATAGTATATTGAAAAGCAGAGACATTACTTTGCCAACAAAGGTCCGTCTAGTCAAGGCTATGGTTTTTCCTGTGGTCATGTATGGATGTGAGAGTTGGACTGTGAAGAAGGCTGAGCGCTGAAGAATTGATGCTTTTGAACTGTGGTATTGGATACGACTCTTGAGTGTCCCTTGGACTGCAAGGAGATCCAACCAGTCCATTCTAAAGGAGATCAGCCCTGGGATTTCTTTGGAAGGAATGATGCTAAAGCTGAAACTCCAGTACTGTGGCCACCTCATGCGAAGAGTTGACTCATTGGAAAAGGCTCTGATGCTGGGAGGGATTGGGGGCAAGAGGAGAAGGGGATGACAGAGGATGAGATGGCTGGTTGGCATCACTGACTCGATGGACATGAGTCTGAGTGAACTCCGGGAGTTGGTGATGGACAGGGAGGCCTGGTGTGCTGCGATTCATGGGGTCGCAAAGAGTTGGACACAACTGAGCGACTGAACTGAACTGAACTGATACCATCCTCATGCACAAATAAGAGGAAAGAGATGTCAGAAAGCAGATGAATAAGCTTATGTGCTTATTATTATGTGTCCTGACTTGCAACACTGGGACAAATCTTAGTGTTAAGACAAGATGGGTCATTATAATGAGGGGAAAGTTCAAGACCCTACTCTATCTTCAGTTTGTAACTATTGGAGATTTGCAGACATGGTGACCCTATATGAAAACAAGGACAAGCAACAGTGGTTTCTAAACCGAGCATGAAAGCTGCACATTAATCAGCAGTAGCTGCTTCATGGCTAAGCTGTGTTCCCTAGGCTGCCTGTTTTGGGCAGTGAGAAAACCAGTTCTCACACTCATGAGCCTCTTTGAGCTCCATAAGGATCCAGAAGTCCTTGATCTTCCCTGGAGGATGCAGAAGATAGTTAAATAAGGTCTCCAGAAGATAAATAAAGTCAGCAGTTCTGCTATTAGGACCAAGAGGGCAAAGTAACTACACAATAAAATTATGAAATGGACAGCCTGAGCCAGAGGAAAGATGTAGAAGTATCAACTATTTGGGGACACTGTAATACCAGTAAGAACAATTGCAGGGTAACTCTCCATAAAGACCAGTGAAAAAAGAAGGTTGACATGAACACTTGTACATATAGCTGAGGCATCAACTACCCACAGCCACTATATCATACAAGATACTCCTTTCCCTGTATATATGATTACGCCTCCAGAAAGAGCAATTTCATTTACCTGAAAGACATTGAGTTCCTTGGAAGATATTTTAAACCAAAAGAGAAGAAAATTTATTAATATAAAGAATAAATTGCAATCTATTCTTCACATGTGTTCTCAGTGGAGTTCATGAGAAAGATGAGAGCTTTTTCATAAAACAAAGAAGCTTTGTTTTCTTGCATATCTGAAAACTAGTGTATTAAATATAAATTTCATTAAAATGTTTGTAGTGAAATGATTCATTAGACTGTCATTAAAGAGCCAATTCCTTACTATCTGACATATTTTAATTGTTTCACAAGGAAAAAAAAAAGCATTTGTTAAATTGCACATTGATAACTCTTCAGAAATTAAACTCTGTCAACACATACTTAACATTCTTATTTGACTTTCTAGAATGTAAAGCATAAGAGATATTGATAAATTCACTCTGTGATAACCTCTATATGTTTTTTTTTTGTATTTTGTAAAATATCCCACAACTTTATATGATAAGAATATTCATGAACTCATGAAAAGTTCAAATTTCTTAAATCAGCTTATTAAGTATTCTAAGATATTTAATCCTTCAGTTGCAAGGAAAAATAGTCTGCCCTTTACTCAAGTGATTTTAACTGATTGTTTAAAAAGGCAGTGTTTGAATTTTCTCTTATGTGCTATAGGAAATTTGGTGACAGACATTATAATTTGAGGCCTCAAGGTTCTATGAATGATTTTTTCTATCATGATTGTAGTAGCAAAAATGTTATAAGTTTGACTTTTCTATGAAGAACTGATGCTGTAAAGTACAGTTTGTCATCCATAGCTGTAGGTTTCAGCAGACTAAATCTGTTCATTGTACTGGACTAAATCCGGACAGAGCACTAAATCTGTCCACTGTACCAAGCCATTTTATGTAAGGAACTTGAGCATCCTTGGATTTTGGTATTTGTGGAGACTCCTGGAACCAATCGCTTGCAGATACTGAGGGGTGACTGTAGCTAACTTCTTGAGTAGCTAACATACTATTTCAAAACAGTAGATTGATTTACTGTTAAAAAAGTGAGAATGAGAGAAACTAAATATTATCACCAACTTTAAGGTTTGAAAAGAAAATTCTAAATAGAGTATCAATACATAAAAAATACAAAGTTGCATTCTTTTGTGAGAATACATATACACACTTATAATCACAAACTTATAGTCTTTACTAATATTCACAACTGAACTAAACAATCACAAGAATTTGCTGAGGAATAAAGCAATTTGAACTTTATGGTGTGGGATGAGAGTTGAAGGTTTAAATCAGCTTTCATTTTAGTATGTTTTTGGTTTTGACTTTGTTTCTATAAATATTAGCAAATAAGTCTTGATTGAGAGAGATAAGTACCTGGCAGCTCATATGTTTTTCTGTAACAGCTCACCACGCAATCTTATATTTTTAACTAAAAAATCCCAGAAGCTTTAAATAATGAAGGAAATTCATTAATAATAGCTAATAACATCTTATTCCTTAATAATTGAAGCTTAGTCAGAAAATAATAAATTTTGTGGACCTAAGAAAACATAGAGGTTTTCAGCCATTTTATACTTTGAATATCTGGAAAAATATGTTTTCCTAATTCTTCTATAGTGGACATTTCAACTATTAATATATTTGACATACTTACCTCTGCATATTTTTATAGGCACTCACTTAAAATTGTATAGGAAATTTCAATTTTTTACTGAAATACATTTATCTAAAATATAAAGTGCAGATCTTTGCAACCTCAGTGTGCTAAGTTGACTCATTCAGTTTATTTAAAGTCAGCTCTGAAAGTTAAACAAACTAGCCATTTGAATTCTGATTCAAAGTGTTAGATTCAATAAATGTAAAAAAAATGGAAAAACCAGAATAAACGTGAACATGAGGCAGTTCTCCATAAATGTAAACTTATTATTAAGGGGTAAAAATATTGAGAAATTCTGGAAGATATGAGTCAAAGAGGACAATATTTCTTGAGATATAACATCGATCAGAGAAAATCAGAACCCAAAAACCAGACCTATGTAAGCTACTCTTAAAGATAACTGAGACTGATTTTAAATTTAAACAAATAGAAAATGGCTTTAGGATAGTCATCTGGCTATTTAAAGAACCACCATTTAAAGATTGGGGTTAATTACATATTTTTACCTCTCCCGTGTAAATAAAATTGCTAGCAGTAGGCCTGCCTAAGATACATGTGGATTTAAAGGTTTCAGTTCAGTTCAGTTCAGTCGCTCAGTTGTGTCCGACTCTTTGTGACCCCATGAATCGCAGCACGCCAGGCCTCCCTGTCCAGCACCAACTCCCGGAGTTTACCCAAACTCATGTACATCGAGTCGGTGATGCCATCCAGCCATCTCATCCTCTGTCGTCCCCTTTTCCTCCTGCCCCCAATCCCTCCCAGCATCAGGGTCTTTTCCAATGAGTCAACTCTTGGCATGAGGTGGCCAAAGTATTGGAGTTTCAGCTTCAGCATCAGTCCTTCCAGTGAACACCCAGGACTGGTCTCCTTTAGGATGGGCGGGTTGGATGTCCTTGCAGTCCAAGGGACTCTCAAAAGTCTTTTCCAACACCACAGTTCAAAAGCATCAATTCTTCGGTGCTCTGCTTTCTTCACAGTCCAACTCTCACATCCATACATGACCACTGGGAAAACCATAGCCTTGACTAGACGGACCTTTGTTGCCAAAGTAATGTCTCTGCTTTTGAATATGCTATCTAGGTTGGTCATAACTTTCCTTCCAAGGAGTAAGCATATTTTAATTTCATGGCTGCAATCACCATCTGCAGTGATTTTGGAGCCCAAATAAATAAAGTCTGACACTGTTTCCCCATCTATTTGCCATGAAGTGATGGGACCAGATGCCATGATCTTCGTTTTCTGAATGTTGAGCTTTAAGCCAACTTTTTCACTCTCCTCTTTCACTTTCATCAAGAGGTTTTTTAGTTCCTCTTCACTTTCTGCCATAAGCATGGTTGTCATCTGAGGTTATTGATATTTCTCCTGGCAATCTTGATTCCAGCTTGTGCTTCCTCCAGCCCAGTGTTTCTCATGATAAAAATCACTGAATTAAAGATGCTCAACATCACTCATTATCAGAGAAATGCAAATCAAAACCACTATGAGGTACCATTTCACACCAGTCAGAATGGCTGCGATCCAAAAGTCTACAAATAATAAATGCTGGAGAGGGTGTGGAGAAAAGGGAACCCTCTTACACTGTTGGTGGGAATGCAACCTAGTACAGCCACTATGGAGAACAGTGTGGAGATTCCTTAAAAAACTGGAAATAGAACTGCCTTATGATCCAGCAATCCCACTGCTAGGCATACACACTGAGGAAACCAGAAGGGAAAGAGACACGTGTACCCCAATGTTCATCGCAGCACTGTTTATAATAGCCAGGACATGGAAGCAACCTAGATGCCCATCAGCAGATGAATGGATAAGAAAGCAGTGGTACATATACACAATGGAGTATTACTCAGCCATTAAAAAGAATACATTTGAATCAGTTCTAATGAGGTGGATGAAACTGGAGCCTATTATACAGAGTGAAGTAAGCCAGAAGGAAAAACATAAATACAGCATACTAACGCATATATATGGAATTTAGAAAGATGGTAACAATAACTCTGTATATGAGACAGCAAAAGAGACACTGATGTATAGAACAGTCTTATGGACTCTGTGGGAGAGGGAGAGGGTGGGAAGATTCGGGAGAATGGCATTGAAACATGTAAAATATCATGTAGGAAACGAGTTGCCAGTCCAGGTTCGATGCACGATGCTGGATGCTTGGGGCTGGTGCACTGGACGGCCCAGAGGGATGGTATGGGGAGGGAGGAGGGAGGAGGGTTCGGGATGGGGAACACATGTATACCTGTGGCGGATTCATTTTGATATTTGGCAAAACTAATACAATTATGTAAAGTTTAAAAATAAAATAAAATTAGAAAAAAAAAAAAAAAAGAAATATTTAAGCCTGAAATGCTTCTATATTAGAATCTGAGCAACAAAACCAAAAAATACCTCAGCCTAGATGTAACTTCCACTGCATTAATCCAATTTCAGAATAATGCTCTTCTAAAGAGATGGAAAGTTACCCTAGAATGCCTACACGTCCTCTTTAGGGATACTAGCCTGCTGACAGATTTCTCATACTTACTTAGTGTGAGCTGTCAGTTGTTTCATTCAAAAGATATCCTGTTTTGTGAAATACACTTTTACAACTCTAGAGGCAATTCACATACTTAATCAATCTAATCTTTCACTAATGAATATAAACTAAGAATCAGCAAAACTTTCAGAGTAACTGTGAGCAGGAAATATATAGACTAAAATGAGTACATAGAACAAATGACCCTGAAAGAAGCAGATATAATTCAGACACTAAAAGAGGACATTAAAAATTAGTACCCCTTGAGAAATGCAGGAAGGCATTGTATTTCTATGAAAATACAAACTGATATGAGAGAACAATCATAGAACAAAGAGCTTAGAGGAACTTTCAAATTATTATTTTTAAAAAATTTTATTGGCATATATTTTACTTACAGTTGGTGTTAGTTTCATGAAACTCAGTTGTACATACACGTATATCTACATTTTTTAGATTCTTTGCCCTTGTAAGTCATTACAGAATATTGAGTAGAGTTTCCTGTGCTATTCAGTAAGTGCATGAACACATCCTCAGTTTTTCATTTATATCCAACTCTTTGTGACCCTAAGGTCTATAACTTCCCAGGCTCCTGGGTCCATAGGATTGTCCAGGCAAGAATATTAGAGAGGGTTGCCATTTCCTTCTCCAGGGGATCTTCCTGACCCAGGGTCAAAACCACATCTCCCATATCTCCTGAACTGGCAGGCATATTCTTTATCACTGAGCCACCTGGGAAGCACTTATTAGTTATTGATTTTATATATGGTAGTGTGTGTATGTCTGTCTTAATGTCCCAATTTACTTCACTTCTGCTTTCCCCCCAGTAAACATAAGTTTGTTTTATACATATGTGACTGTTTATGTTTTTAAATCAATTCATTTGTATCATTTTTTAAGATTCTGCATATAAATGACATCATAAGATATTTGTCTTTCTCTAAGTTTACTCAGTATAACAATCTCTAGGTTCATTCATGTTCCTGAAAATGGCATTATTGTATTATTTTTTAGTGGGTAATATTCCATTGTATATATGTACCACATATTTATGCATTCCAGTCAATGATCATTTATGTTGCTCCCATGTCCTGGCTATTGTAAATAGTGATGCAGTAAATATTGGAGTGTATGTGTCTTTTTGAGTTATGGTTTTCTCTGGATACATACCCAGGAGTGGGACTGGTGGATCATATATAACTCTGATTTTAGTTTTTAAAGATCCACCATACTGTTCTTGATAGTGAATATACCAATTTACATTCTCACCAACAATGTAGGAGGGTTCCTTTTTCTCCACAGCCTTTCTAGCATTTGTTTGTAAATATTTTGATTATGACCTTTCTGACTGGTGTGCAGTGATTATTCACTGTAGTTTTATTTTCATTTCTCTGCAAGGAGATCCAACCAGTCCATTCTAAAGGAGATCAGCCCTGGGATTTCTTTGGAAGGAATGATGCTAGAGCTGAAACTCCAGTACTTTGGCCACCTCATGCAAAGAGTTGACTCATTGGAAAAGACTCTGATGCTGGGAGGGATTAGGGGCAGGAGGAGAAGGGGATGACAGAGGATGAGATGGCTGGATGGCATCACTGACTCGATGGACGTGAGTCTGAGTGAACTCTGGGAGTTGGTGATGGACAGGGAGGCCTGGCGTGCTGCAATTCATGGGGTCGCAGAGTTGGACACGACTGAGTGACTGAACAGAACTGAACTGAATAATTAGTCATGTTGAACATTTTTCATGTGGTTTATAGCCATCTAAATGTCTTCTTGGAGAAATGTTTGTTTAGATCTTCTGCCCATTCTTTGACTGGATTGTTTGTTTCCTTGATGTTGACCTGAACGATCTGTTTGTGTATTTTGGAGATTAATGCCTTGTCAAATGCTTCATTTGCAAATATTTTCTCTTATTCTGAAGGTTGTCTTTTCTGCTTGTTTATGAGTTTCTTTGATGTGCAAAATCTTTTGAGTTTATTTAGGTCCATTTATTTATTTATTTATTTAATTTTCATTTCTCTAGGAGGTGGATGGAAAAAGATCTTGTTGCAATCTATGTCAAAGAATGTTCTGCTGGTGTTTTCCTCTAAGAGTTTTATAGTATTACATTTAGATTTTTAATTCATTTTGAGTTTATTTTTGTGTATGGTGTTAAGGAGTGTTCTAGTCTTATTCTTTCACAGGTATTTGTCCAGTTTTCCCAGCACCACGTATTGAAGAGGCTGTTGTCTTTTTTTTTCCTTTCTCCCATTGTATATTCTTGCCTCTTTTGTCATAGATTAGGTGACCATAGATGAGGTGGCCATGGATGCATGTGTTTATGTGAAAATTCTCTCCTATTCCATAGACCTATGTGTTTTTGTGCCAACACCATACTCTTTTGATGACTATAGCTTTGTAATATAGTTTGAATCAAGGGAGCATGATTTCTCCAGTTTTATTTTTCTTTGTCAACATTGCTTTGACTATTTGGGCTGCACTGTGTTTCTGCACAAAATTTAAGAGCCTCTGTCTTGCCTAACATTTATTTAGTTCAGTATTGCAGATGCATGATATACTGACTGTTTATATTATACAATTATATTTCTTACACAATTTTATGTGATCTGGTGTGCACAGGTTAGAGACTAAAAATTACCAGTGAATGATTTCAGTCTTTCTAATTGATGACATTTATTATATGTGACCAATTTACTTCCACAAATACACGCAATTATGGCAGCTGAAAATTAAAATCTGATGATAGTGTTTATTTACTATCATCATTCAAATACTTCATAATGGAAATATTTTAAATTAATTATAGTCCAACATTTGCTGATCACCTGAACCTTTTTTGCTAAGTTATAGTTAACCAAAAATAACATCTTTATAAAGCTCTGTAATAGGGAAATGTAAAGGTAGGAAAATCAGCTCTGCATTGCTAAAAGTCAACATTTGGTATTTTTATATAGCTTCTCTCATTATATTCCATTTTGTTTGCTCATTTCTTTATATACCTTCATATACACAGGTATATGTTGCCCCTCCCTTTATCTCATGGACCCCTCTAAAACTGAAATTATTTCAGCAGCATTTGTGATTAGAAGCTACACCCTTCATGCATTTCTCCCATGAGGCATAAATAGATCCTAGTCCCTTATGCTCTGTCACTTTACCATTTCTTCTCGTCCATCCTCCTCGAGAGTCCTAACAAGCCTCAGTGTATATAATGGTCAATGCACTCTGAATTCACAGACTTGGATATTTGCTCTTCTACAGCCCTGTATTGGAAATGGGTCAAGAACTGGGCCAAAACCTCCAGACTGCAACAGATATCAAAAGCCAGTATTTTATTCCCCCCTCCCAAATGAATGTCAGTGGGCTGATTTCCTATTCCCCGAGGAACATCTGAATGGTGTATTGCAAACTGAGCAGCCTCTCCACAGACCAGAATGTAAAACATTTACAGATTAGAAAGTAAAAAAGCATATAGTATATGCTAATTCTTCCCTTATGAATAGTTATTTGTGTCTTCACTATTTAATGAAGTTATGGACTGTGGCCTCTCTGTGAAAGTACAGTAATTAGGAATCAATTATACACTATATTGAAACGTTGGTTACTCTGCTGCTTTAAGATAATTGGGAAATAACTATATTGTCATTTTTATGTACACTGACTATATTGAATCACAGTGTTTCAGTGATGACATGCCGGCAAATTACACATACATTTTTTCATATTAGGTCATGAAATGTGAACACTGCTCTCATAGAATGAGCTCCAAAGATAATGTGTAAGTTCAAGCAGCTATGTAAAAATAGGCAAGGCTTCTCAGTTAATTTTCATTCCAAATGCAATTAGTGCTACTTAATAGAATGTGGTGTGATATTAGAAAATGGATCTAAATGCATTGTTGGTTTATTTGTATTGTATATATGTGTGCAAATGTGTATTTTAGCTTGACTACTGAAAGGAATTTTTTTAGAGTAAAGTATTTATTTAAAAATAAATACTTTGAGAATAACATAAAAATAAGTAAATAGAAACACTGATAGGTTGGAATCCAGTGCCCTGAAGAAGTTTTCAATTGAGACTTTTTAGAGAGGTATGATTCTTTGCTAATTATGTGACTGGGAAGCAAAACCTTGTGATATTGGAGAAATGTTTTGCTTGCTTATTTATTTGCCTGGTTTGCTAGCATTGATGTTGCTAATGTGTTCTCACAGGGACAAGTAGGGGTGACAAATCTTGAGCCAAGAACTTAGTTGAAGATTCTAATATGAATATCATCAGAATTTCCACATTAAAGATAAATATATTATCTACCTTCTAAAAACAAAGCAAAGGAACTCTCAAGAGATTTAACTTAGGCAACATCTGTGTTAACAGAACTGGCAGTGATGGCCCATAGTTTAAATGACCTGTCTCAATTTTTGGTTAGTGAGCAGATTTGGCATGCTAATGTGTTGTTTTTGCTATCAGCTCCCTTCTTTTCATTTATTTTCCTTACATTTTAAAATATACTTTATTTTATTTTTTTGGCTGTGCTGGATCTTTGTTGCTATGCATGAACTTTCTCTAGTTGCAGTGAGCTGGCACTGCTCTCTAGTTGCAGTGCATGGGCTTCTCACTGCAGTGGCTTCTCTTGTGGCTCTCAGGCTCTAGGCACATGGGCTTTAGTGCTTACAGGAGTTGTGGTGCATAGGCTTAGTTGCTCTGTGGCATGGAAGGTTTTTCTAGACCAGGGATCGAACCAGTGTCCCTTGCATGCAAGGCAGATTCTTAAACAGTGGACCCATCAGGGAAGCTCACTACATCATTTTAATTTGAAAAATATTATCAGCCATTTAAAACATTAGAGATTTCATGTTCACATCAAAAATAAATGGTTTGAAAATGTGGGAGCAAAGATTAACTTGCAGTATAGATACAGGAAGTTGAAATGATTGTTTGTTTTCATTTGCCAAGAGTTAACACTGTATCTGTTGATGATAATTATTCTAGTGTGCACCATCCTCAGTCTGAAAAACAAGGACAGTCTTTCCTGACTTCCATTTATACTTTTTACATGGCCACAGCCGAAAAATAGAAGCTTCTCAAAATACCTGGATCTCAAATGTTTTATAAAAGTATTGTTCAGATATAAATGGATCCCATTCTATACTTTGAAATGTAATGTGTATACTTGCCTCCAGTGGGTAATTAAGGGATAGATTATAGGTAATAGAGAGTTGCAGTCCTTAAAATAAAATTGAAAGCATTCTTCCAGAGCTGCATTCAACTAATACCATCCATATTATCTTTAGTCAGACAATCCTACCAAATGTGGCAGTCCAGATACCTTATAAACATCAAGCTATTCTAAAAGCTGCTGGTGCACTGGGATGATCCACAGGGATGGGATGGGGAGGGAAGTAGGAGGGGGGTTCAGGATGGGGAACACATGTACACCCATGGCGGATTCATGTCAATTTATGGCAAAACCAATACAGTATTGTAAAGTAAAATAAAATTAAATAAATAAAACTGAGATTAAAAAAAAAGAACTGAAAAAAATAAATAAATAAAAGCCTGACACACTTGATTACTGACTACCCAATTACTTAATAGGGTGAATCTGAGCACAAACAAAAGTATTTAAGTACAGATTTGTTTTTAATTATAAGCAAGCTAAATTAATTAAAATACAGAGGTATTACTGTGAAAGTGAAAAGTGAAAGTGAAGTCGCTCAGTAGTGAAGGGAAAATTACTGTGAAGGGAAAAATATATCAGAAATTGTCTTAAATGTGATTCTCAGTAGACAAGTGCCTTGCATCATTTAACAGCAGAAAATTAAGACAATGGGCATAAGTGTGTTTTTCACTTCCTCAGGTGCTATTTGGTTTTCTTTGGTTTTCTTTCTGTAATTGTGAAATTACATTTAACAAGTGGTGAAAAATGACATTATTTTAAATATTTTTGATACTAAATTTTTGACAAGAGTAAACACTTTCATCTGCTTGCACTCGTTTCTGATGAGCAGTATCAGTAAAAATAGTTCACCTTGAAGATACAGGATAACAACGATGTTAGATTCACGAATCCTCTGAAAGAAGAAGGAAATAGAATGCAGTAATAATTTATGATCATGCAAATCTAAAAGGTCTTAAATTTCCATTTTTTCTCAAGTTCAAGTTAGAATAAAGGGAGATTTCCCCCTTGAATTATTCTTTATTTCTATTTGATTAAATAAAGTTAGAGTTTCTATTAAACACATGTTCAGGAGCACTGCAATATTAAAAGGAAACAAGCAGCTGTTGCTGTTTGAATATTTTCAACCTGAAAAATGGCAGTTCCATTAGGCTATTAATCCAAAGTATTAGCCAGTATGTGTTTTATAATGAAGTTTCAGCATAGCAGAACCACATGTAAGGGCAGAAGGTCATAGATACAATTGAGATGTTGCTCAGCCAGAAGTGAAGAATTATCAATGTATTACTTCCATCTTATTGTAAAACATCCATAATAATCTTTGTTCTCAAATCAATGCATCTCCGTTTCTGGTACTGATTTGAGGTGATTTTGCAATGGTAGATTGTGTCCTGAGGTTTGAACAAATATTTAGTATCTAAATAGTGCCTTAGAGTAGAGGAGAGTGATAGGAAATGATTGTCACTAGGACACATATATCAGAGGAATGATCAGAATGCTTTTATTGATGATGCAGAGAATAATTCTAGCTCCAGCAGAGAATGGTGAATCAAGATACCAGCTATCAGATAGATTCACTTCTATAATTGAGTAATGATACTGTCTGTGTATAATTAAGGGGAACATGAGAACAACCATCCTTTGACCTGTGGCAGTCATTAATTTGTGGTATGTTAGACCTTTCCCCTAGAACCTCATACAGATTCTTTGTGATATCTCAGGTTATGATTGCAATAAATGCTCTCTTTTTTATTTTCTTTTAGCTATATTTTGTCTAGTAAAATGCTGCTTTATTTTCACTGTGATTGAGAGTATATTGTCATTAAATATTCATGATCAACCTTGAAGAAAAATCATAGATCAGACAAAAATATTATTGAAAAATTTATACTACATAACAGAGACAAAATATTATGAACACAGTAGGAAATTCCAGCACAAAGAGAAGTATGGAAAATTTCACTAAGAATATTTTTAAAGACTTAAGTATGGAAGGAAATTTTTTAAATATAAGGGTAAAGTGCTTAGCTTACTTTATATTTTAAACATATGAAGTTATGAAAATTATGACATGGAACTGATGCAGAAACAAATCAGTGAAAATTAATAGAAATATACATTCATATAATAATGTCAGTTAAAGCAACAATGGGGCAAGAGATTTTTAAGATTAAGTTGCTTAAAAATCGCTTTTACATTTGGCTTCTCTGGTAGCTCATCTAGTAAAGAATCCACCTGCAATGCAGGAGACCTGGGTTGATTCCTGAGTCAGGAAGATCCCCTGGAGAAGAAAAATGGCAACCCACTCCAGTATTCTCATCTGGAAAATCCCATGCACAAAGGAGCCTGGTGGGCTACAGTCCATGGGTTCACAAAGAGTTGGACATAACTGAACACAAAGCATAGAAGTAATTTAGATCTCAGTTTTACATATTACACTAAAGTAAATTCTGCATATACTAAAGATTTATAAAACAATACTATTCCTAGAATAAAATATACATCAGTACCTATATAATATTGTCTGTTAGGACTTTCTGTGTCTGAACCCATGGACATTAAAACAAATTAAAACATTAATACATTTTACAAAATAAAAATAAAACTCTCTATGGAGAAATATTTATGTATGTAGATATGCCTTTATAGGTGAAGAGTTTTGTGTTTTTCAATGTATCAAGGGGCAAATGATTTTGTGTATTGAGTTTGTGAAATGTTATTCCTGATACCTTTTCCAGTGTGTAGCTAAGTATGGTGGAAATACAATTTCAAAAAGAAAGAGAATGACACATTGACTATTAAAGAAAAGCTTTTTCATCTTTTTTTTTAAATGACTGATAAGAAACACCTATAGTTTGCCTCTTAGTCATCCAGTTGCTGAGGGAAGGATCTCTGCCCTCACTTGTGTGAAATGACCAAACAAGTCTGTCGGAAAAGTGAAACCCATTGAGGTTGAGGATTGGTGGACTGAGGTTGGTCCAGCTGACAGGGAAACTAGCCAAACGGGGAGCCTTTCCTCCTGGTGGGTACATGTCTGGTGAGAGCAGAACTCACAGTTAGGGGGCCCTGTGAGGTTCAAAGATGTCGAGGCAAAATATGAAGTTTTAGGCCTTATATTGCAATTAAACATTTGATGCTTTCTCATTAAGTACATATTTTAGTGATATTAGTATTTTTAGGAAGTGGAAGAACTAACTCTCTCAGTAGCCAAGTAGACACTTGGTCAGAAGGGCTACATGGTGCAATGCTTGTCAAAAATTTGAACTTTAGAAGTGTCCAATAAAGGCAGTGTGTACCATGGAAGTAGGGAATGCATGTCCCCAGGGAGCCTTAATTTAGACTAATTAATGGCTGTGACAGTAATGACAGTCAGTAGAGGTCCAGTTGCTATTTTGTAACTTAAATAGTAGAATTGAGGGAACTATATTGAGGTCTCTATATTAAACTAGGGCCATGGTGGGTTATTTTTGCACAATTGGTGCCATAACTATGGGGAATTAAGATAATGCAATAGTGAAGTGAGGCATACCTATCTATTTACTATTTTATATTCAGAAATTCCCTGAAAATTACAGGGAGATTATGCTTAAATTTAGTGGTATACCTGGGTATAACTGTAATTTAAGTCCTAGTATTATTTAAGTCCCTGAAATCTTATAAAATAGTGTATTTCAGCTGATGTTAAGGTTCATTCAGAACCTATAGTATAGAGATGCAAAACCCAATTAATATCAATTTTTATATTGGCTAAATTGGTATTGGTAAAATTTTTAAGCAAGTTTTAGATTTCCAGTTTGATCAAGTGTTGAATCTCTGTTTTAAATATATTTTTTTGTGTGTGTTCAGATTTTTTTATTTCCTCCTTCCTTTTTTTGTCACTGGATATATTCAGTGTGAGGGATTCTCTCTTATCCTGTTCATTTTTATAAATTATTTTATTCAAAAAGTCTCAAATCAGTATCATTAGGGATCGGGGCCTCCCAGTGCTAGTGGTTGTATATAGTTTAAGGAATCTGGTTTAGGTAAGATTTGAATTAATCCCTTCACTACACTAGATTGTTTTCCCTTATAACTCTGAAGATTGGATTCTTTATTAACAGAAGCATATGTAGGGGAATCGTGCAATGGAGGACCCCTGGGCCACAATTCAGAGCCTGGTGGATAAAAACCATCCTGTGCTACAGCCTGTCCCACTTGGGAGAGATTTGGAGAATTTATTTATCCGTTTAACAAACATTTATAGAGTGTTTACTAAATACCAAGCACTGTTTTATACTCAGAGGATAGAATAAGAAGAAAACTACATCTCTGCTCTATAGTTGGTATTTCAATGAGCAAGGGAAGTTTTATGTAAACAAGCAAATATATGAAAATACGGTTTTAATATGGTAGAGAGAAAAATACACAAGAAAGGAAAGGGTGAGCAACAGGGCAACTAGAGGCTGGGGAGTGTTGTTTTAACTAGAGTAACCAGGGAAGGTTAAACTTCTAGTCTGCAGTGTTAAGGATTGTAGAATTTTTTTCATTGAAGACACACAACCTACAAATAGACGGAAACATGCATAGTAACTAGAGAAGCCAGTATTACTAGGAGAATATTTTGGTACTGTTTGGCAGAATTTTGGAAAGGATGAGCTTCTTAAATTAGTGCATTATTTCTTGCAGTTGCATATAATGTGGCTGCAAAGTTGGTTTGTGCAAGGAAGTTGATTTCAAGTCATGGTTAAAGTATCACTCATGAATTTAGAATCACTCAGACATACAAATCTTCCATTTTATCCCCATATGTTGTTATGAGCCTTAATTAACAGTACTCCTATAACAACAAATCAAAGAAAGCACAGACAGCCTAGACCAGTATGCAAGACCCATTCCATTTAAGAAGTACATTTATGTTTCCACTGAAGACATAGCAGATCCATCATCATAAATTTATATACACTTTATATAGCATTGAGTTTTTTATGGGTACTTTATTGGCTTTAACATTTATGAAATAGTAGCCATTTTTACTCCATACACTCAAACATTGATTTTTCTCAACCCAGTACGATTGCTACAACAGCATTCCTTTTAAAAATAATAGGGTAAAGCAGCTGTCTACTAACAGTTTCTATTGATCATGCATAGGAATTTGAATTCATGGTATAGCAGAATACTATAAATTTCAGGGTTCTTTTTTTTTTATTGTATTGGTTTCTGCTTTTAACTACAGTGTTTTGCCTATCATGGAGAATTATTTTTGTAGTAGCCAGCATTCATATATAACAACTGAAAATATTTACTTGAATAAGAATGCAAACCTTTTGTTCAATGAAAATTGAACACTTAAAAACTAAATTAATAAGTTAGTAGGTATATACTTCATCAGTTAAGACAAATATATGCATCTTATCTGAATTATCCATATCTACTACTAATCAATCTATCTACCTACCTTCCTATCTAGTATATATGTGTGTAGGTGCTCAGTCACTCAGTCCTATCTGATTATTTGTGACCCCATTGACTGTAGCCCCTCAGACTCCTCTGCCCATGAATTTTTCTAGGTAAGAATACTGGAATGGGATGCCCTTTTTCTACTCCAGGGAATCTTCCTAACCCAGGGATTGAACCCACGTCTCTTGCATCTCCTGCATTGGCAGGCAAATTCTTTACCACTAGCGTCACCTGGAAAGCCCATCTAGTGCTACATATATAGCCAAAAATAAACAAGAACATGAATAAAAATCTCACACATAAATAAAAGCAAAAATATTTAATATCACTAATATTCAAAAGAATGTAAAAGAAAACAAAACAATATGAAGGTATCTTTAAGTAAAAAATGAAATGACGGTGTTATTAAGGCTCAAACACTTATAATTTTAGACATGATTGAGCGACTGAACTGAACTGAACTGAAATGAGGGAGTGCTCAGAGCAGTACTTGAGATGTGCTAAAGGACACTGAGTTTGATCAACTCTCTCTAGAATCATTATGAATTGAAAAAATGTCAATGGGCAAAAAGAAAAGTGTTCTTGTAACTTGTGAAAAACGCCAGTCCAGGTTCGATGCAGGATACAGGATGCTTGGGGCTGGTGCACTGGGATGACCCAGAGGAATGGGGAGGGAGGTGGGAGGGGGGTTGAGGATGGGGAACACGTGTACACCCGTGGTGGATTCATGTTGATGTATGGCAAAACCAATACAATATTGTAAAGTAATTAGCCTCCAATTAAAATAAATAAATTTAAATACATAAAAATAATTTATTTTTAATCTTATACAAAATATTTAATATTATTTACTAAAATATATTGGAGAAGGGCATGGCAACCCACTCCAGTATTCTTGCCTGGAGAACCCCATGGACAGAGGAACCTGGTGGGCTACAGTCCATGGAGTCGCAAAGAGTCAAACACGACTGAAGTGACTTAGCACATACCCACGCACTAAAATATACAATAAATGGTAAAAAAAAAATCTTCCTGCAATGCAGGAGACATGGGTTCGATCCCTGTATAGGGCATATCCTCTGGAGAAGGGCATGGCAATCTGCTCCAGTATGCTTGCCTGGAGAATCCCATGGACAGAGGAGCCTAGCAGGGTCGCACAGAGTTGGACACGACTGAAGTGACTAGTATGCATGTACACATAACAAATATTGTCTTAAGGGTAAGGCAAAGGGATATATAATTGATCAAGATATTTTTTCTTGATGCTAGACTGAAGGGAAAATATATTTTCTTGGCTTATCCTAAAATATTAGAGTAGGTTTTAAACTACATCTTTACGTTAATGAGAATTTTGGTTCTTGTAAAGTTGTTTGCTAAGCATGAATCAGTGAAAACTGATAGTGTAAGGCCTACCATAAATCACTGAATTCTAAACATAGCTAAAAGCTCTTAAAACTGTTCAGTATGTAAGTTTTATATTGATCCAAAGAATAATATTTAGCATATCTAAATAAATATATTTGTATTGCAGGCATATGCCCTAAAAGTTGAGTAGCAATTCACTTAAAATTGGCAAAGGATAGCATTCCTCTTATTTCTGCCAAATACTCCCAGTAATATGCAACACATCAGATTATTTCCTTTGGGAATCCAACTAGTGTATTCCAGAAGAGGAACTTAGACTTTTAACTGCTATCAAAGAAAACGTCCACTTGCCAACATGAGGAGCTTGGCATGAAGGAGAACTAAAAAAAATAAAGCATTACTGAAGTCAATGTAAATTGTTGTTAATACAACCTTCTACCCATTCAAGGAGACAGGACTGCCTCAAGATATTTGTACCAAGATGTCAGTATGGGAAGAAGCTCACAGGCGAATTGGCTAGATGATGTCATTAATACACGTTGAATAAAATTGGATAAGAAAATTAAAAGAGAAAACTTCAGGGTCTATATTTTCAGAGAAAATGTTAGAATATTTTCTAAGGATTTGTAGCAGGCACGTTAAAACTAATTATGTAAAGAGAGGCAAATCCTACTAATGGGAGAAGTTCCCAGTCGTTTAGACATGACAGAGAAGTAACTTTGCAAGTATCAGTGGCCAAAAAATTACCTGAAAAGCTTGTAGTAATGCAGATTTTCAAATCCTGACCCTAGAAATTCTATTTCAGAAGACCTAGAGTGGAGTTTGAGAATCTCCACTCTATTTAATATGCATTGGAATTGACCTTGGGTCAGATACTCCAGTGTAACCACTTCGAGGAATGTTATTTCTACAGGAGGGAACAGTGTGGTTTAATGGAGAAACAGCACAATGATTTTGAAAAAAAATTAGTTGCAACAAGTTCTAAGGTTTATCAAGTCTTCTTTCTCGGTAGATTTTCTTAGGAGGTATTATTTCCCTTCACAACAAGAAAGATGAATGAATGATGTCTAGAAATGTTCTGGGAACCTAGCAATCTTTTCAAAATAATAAAATAGTTATATTCACAAAGATAGTTACATATGATATATGTATACTGTGGTTAAAATTAATAAATTATATAATTTATGAGAATATTTATGTAAATTATTTCATTATGTTGAATTGTATAAATTAAAATGATTAAATGACTATCAAGATAATTATATTAGCATATGTTTTATATATAGTATATAAATATAGTGTTAATTGAAACAGAAATCAAAATTAATGTACATGATGATAATAACTATATAAATTATTCATGTACATGACAATATTCACAGGGGAACTTTGGATTAAATATTTATGTTCGGAGTAGGAAAAATTATACTTTTTATATACTTTCATTTTGGGAGAAGGCAATGGCACCCCACTCCAGTACTCTTGCCTGGAAAATCCCATGGATGGAGGAGCCTGGTGGGCTGCTGTCCATGGGATTGCTGAGTCGGACACGACTGAGCAACTTCACTTTCACTTTTCACTTTCATGCGTTGGAGAAGGAAATGGCAACCCACTCCAGTGTTCTTTCCTGGAGAATCCCAGGGACAGAGGAGCCTAGTGGGCTGCCGTCTATGGGGTTGCACAGAGTTGGACACGACTGAAGCGACTTAGCAGCAGCAGCAGCAGCAGCAGCATAGTTGGTTTATTATATTTCAAAACTGTTTGAAAGTTAGTACTAAAATTATTTTAATTAGTTACATTAAAATTATAACTTGCTTTCTGGAGAGATATGATAGGTTAGTACTTTGGCCAAGCTTATATTGATACACATATAATACTTGTTTTTCATTGGTTGCTGAATCATGTCTGACTCTGTGACACTATGGACTGTACCCTTCTGTCCATGAAATTCTCCAGGCAAGAACACTGAAGTGGGCTGCCATTTCCTTCTCCCATAATACTTGGGGAAAATATTATTACTACTTCTTCAAAGAGATTTTATTTTAATGGGAAAAGTCCATGGGAACAAAAATTTCTTATACTAAATTCTGGCTGCCTATAAATCTAAATTGAAAGAGAGCTTCAGTGAAACCTCAATGATTAACTTCCATAGTTTCAGGAGAATTGATTTTAATTATGTGTTGAAAAAAATAGGGGCCAAATACAAAAGCATTTGCACTTGCTATAGAAAGGCAAGGGCTGTTGACTGTTTGGAAAGGGATATCATGCTCTATGGAAATCATTTTGAGGTGACATTCTGTGTCTCACAGTGCTTACATTTTAGGTAGGGAAAGAGGTCCAAGATCTTAAAGCACATTTAGTTCTATCACTAAAAATGATCTTTGAATTAACATATCACATTCAAAACATGAGATGCTGTACAGAGGGCTAAATGACAGTCTTGAAACAGAAAGGCAATTCTCATCATAAAATCAAATATTTTTTTCTCTTATTTTATTTTCCAGTGATCTCTCCCATTATCTTTCACCAAAACAACAGACTGGTTCCGAATAGGAAAAGGAGTACATCAAGGCTGTATATTGTCACCCTGCTTATTTAACTTAGATGCAGAGTACATCATGAGAAACGCTGGGCTGGAAGAAGCACAAGCTGGAATCAAGATTGCTGGGAGAAATATCAATAACCTCAGATATGCAGATGACACCACCCTTATGGCAGAAAGTGAAGAGGAACTGAAAAGCCTCTTAATGAAAGTGAAAGAGGAGAGTGAAAAAGTTGGCTTAAAGCTCAACATTAAGAAAATGAAGATCATGGCATCCGGTCCCATCACTTCATGGCAAATAGATGGAAAACAGTGGAAACAGTATCAAACTTTATTTTTCTGGGCTCCAAAATCACTGCAGATGGTGACTGCAGCCATGAAATTAAAAGACGCTTACTCCTTGGAAGGAAAGTTATGACCAACCTAGATAGCATATTCAAAAGCAGAGACATTACTTTGCCAACAAAGGTCCAGCTAGTCAAGGCTATGGTTTTTCCTGTGGTCATGTATGGATGTGAGAGTTGGACTGAAGAAGGCTGAGTGCCGAAGAATTGATGCTTTTGAACTGTGGTGTTGGAGAAGACTCTTGAGAGTCCCTTGGACTGCAAGGAGATCCAACCAGTCCATTCTGAAGGAGATCAGCCCTGGGATTTCTTTGGAAGGAATGATGCTAAAGCTGAAACTCCAATACTTTGGCCACCTCATACAAAGAGTTGACTCATTGGAAAAGACTCTGATGCTGGGAGGGATTGGGGGCAGGAGAAGAAGGGGATGACAGAGGATGAGATGGCTGGATGGCATCACTGACTCGATGGACGTGAGTCTGAGTGAACTCCGGGAGTTGGTGATGGACAGGGAGGCCTGGCGTGCTGCGATTCATGGGGTCACAAAGAGTCGGACACGACTGAGCCACTGAACTGAACCGAAATCTTAAAATTTCCTTTTTCAAGTTTATTCTTTGCACTGCTGTTAAAATGTTACTTCTCTATAGTGTAAGAGTTAAGGAATGGAAAGATTTTATTTCTGTTGTGTTATCACATGTATTTAACATAAAAAGTATTTTATATTTTAAACTTGCATTACAAAAATGATTCTGTCCCTGGGATTCTCCAGGCAAGAACACTGGAGTGGGTTGCCATTTCCTTCTCCTGAAAGTGAAAAGTGAAAGGAAAGTCACTCAGTCGTGTCCGACTCTTAGCGACCCCATGGACTGCAGCCCGCCAGGCTCCTTCATACATGGGATTTTCCAGGCAAGAGTACTGGAGTGGGGTGCCATTGCCTTCTCTGGATTTATCTAGTACTAACCATCAAATATGGTTCCTTGAGAATGACGTTGTATCTATTACCTTAAACATATTCTGATAGAAGTCAATAGAATATATTCCTAAAGTATAGTTTTGGGTATTGTATTGTGACATCAAATAAACAGTAGGATTCTAATGTATACTAGATTTGACTTTTATGATGAAAAACACTCATCTTTTTTCTGAACTCATATAACTTTCTCAGCAATACTTAGCGATATGATACTTAGGTGATTTTAAGAACTCCTTTGCTATTTGTGTTATGTTTTAATATTGGTATCTTTTCCAGATTACATAAGGAAATCATAATTTATACATGTGTAACTCCAGGAGATGGTGATGGACAGGGAGGCCTGGTGTGCTGCGATTCATGGGGTTGTAAAGAGTCGGACATGACTGAACGATTGAACTGAACTGAACTGCACATAAAAATAATTTGTTATATGAACTTAAGACTAAACTTGTTTAACTGTCAATAACAAATTTATACAGGCATGCAACATCTGTCCTTTATCAAACATTTGACACTTGACACTTCTTTGGCTTACGTTTTCCAAATTGTCTGTTCCAAGAGGAATGATGATTTAGAAACCAGTGTTTTTTCCCTTGTTTAATTTCCAGTGACTCAAGTCTACACATTTTATATTTCAGAGTAATTTTAATAATCTAAAATCAGGAATATTTATATTTTTTTCTTTACAGTTTTATTTTGAGATTGTTACGATAAATTGCTTTCCTAGGTAAGCAGTTTTAGGCATGAGCAAGGCTTCCTTCTGGTAACTCCAGGGGGAGAAAAATAGAATTTGTTTTTTGTTTACTTTAAATGATTTCATAAATATTGATTCTATTTCTAAAATACATGTGGAGTTTCAATATTGTTGTTGTTTAGTCACTAAGTTGTCTGACTCTTTGTAACCCCATGAGCCGCCAGGCTCCTTTGTCCATGGGATTTCCCAGGCAAGAATCCTGGAGTGGATTACCATTTTCTTCTCCAGGGGATCTTCCTGACCCAGAGTTTGAACTCACATCTCCTGCATTGGCAGGCAGATTCTTTACCACTGAGCCATCAAGGAAGCAACAGAGTTACATTAATAACAATAAACCCTATTTTTAGTACTAAGATCCCCTGGAGAAGGAAATGGCAACCCACTGCAGTACTCTTGCCTGGAGAATCCCATGGATGGGGAAGCCTGGTGGGCTATAGTCCATAAGGTCACAAAGAATCAGACAGGACTGAACAACTTCACTTTCACTTTCTATCCACCAAAATGTTCTGAAAATCTAAGTAGGCCTTTGTAAAATATCTCTATTCAGTTTTTGGCAATCCCAAGAGGGTATCTCATATTTGTTACCAGTAACTTCTCTACTAAATTATGTTATGTGCAAAAACTGATCTCTTGCTCTGGCTGTTGTTAGGACATACTTTCTGTACATTCATCTAGTGAGTGGGAGACAATGAGGCCAACTACTAATCTACTGTTTTTAGCCAAGAGTGAAGAACCACCCTACCAGCCATTTCTTTTTTTTTCCTAAATGTGGTTATTTATGGAAAGGGAAATTGCATTGGAGAATACTTATTTGTGTATAACACTGTATTTCTACACATAAGCATGTAGAAAATGAGAAATTTAGATAAGCAAAATCAATAACTACAAAAATCACAACTATGCACCTATCACCATTGCAATAACCCTGCAATGCTTTAGTTCTGTATATATCCAGAAGGCAATCAAGAATACAAGGATATATACATATTCTATTTTAATGTGGCATATATACAAATACCTGTATATAAATGCATATATGCACAGTGTAGACAGAAGTATTTATTGTTGTTCAGTCCCTAAGTCATGTCCAACTTTTTGTGACCCAGTGGACCGCAGCACGCCAGACCACAGTATATATACATCAAAATTAAATCATATGGTTCTTTTTTCAGGCAATGGTGTCCACCTTTCCTTTCCTGTAAATGCTTGTTTCATATTCCTTCTATCCCAAGTCCTCTAACTGACCCAAAAATATCCTCCAGAGCTTCACTGTCCAAACCAGTATATCTACTCCAGAACCACACACTACACTACTCTCAGGTCAGTTTCAACCTGTCACACTTCCCTTTGGATGAAAGTGATGAAACACCCTCCCCCTTGGGGTGTGTCCCATCATCTACTTCAGGTGGGGGGACACTTCCGGTGGACAAATCAAAGGCAGCAGAGGCTTCATCTGCTTTCCATCCGGAGACCTGGAGCTCCTCAGGGATCCTGCAGCAGGGAGGGGGCAGCCATGGCCCCTGGACTGCGTGGGGGCAGCCAGATCCTGCCGTTGCAAGATTCTCTCTCACCCTCATGACCAGAATGTCACAAATGTGGTGTCACTGTGACACGGTGCCCATGTCCACCACCTGCCTAAACTTCTAACCTTGACTGATCATCTCTAATCCCATGAGTTCCTTAGAGCTTGGGAAATCAGGTTCTGATTCTTCATTCTCTTGGCTGGAGAATGCCTTCTACAGTTGTTTTCTTCTATACAGTTTTCTCTCAACTGAAACAACGCCTTACTCTGAACTGAGTAGTTATCAAGCTGTTAACATTGTATTTCTATTTGGCTTTGGCAAGATTTTATTACCTATGATCGACAGATATATTCCTGATTTACTCTCTCCATATTTAAAAAGAATTTCAAAGTAACAAAATAATTTTATACATTATACAACTCAGAGCAGTTGTATATAGGGGACCAATTCATTGCTCACAGGGTGGGCAGAACCCTCTGCCTCCAAACATTTTTTGAGCTTTACTTTCAGCTCTTGAGTCTTGGTCCCAGGTTTGAAATCACAGTTTAGAGTCTGGAATTACTCAGCCACGGGGATTGAGCTTCTAGTTCAGGGGTGAGGAGAGAGCTTCTGGAAGTGACCAATGAAGCCTCTGCAGCAGGAACAGAAGGGCAGAGGGTACGGGGGCAGAACCAGAGGGGCCTGGCATGGGGGGGAGGGTGAGGAGCCCTCTCACCATCTCCCTGTGTTCACCCGTGTGTCTCCACTCTGTAGAACAGGGGCTGCGTTAAAGCCGCAGCAGCTAGTAGACCTGATGCAAAAACCTTCTTCTTATAGCTTCTCGTAGAATTGAAAGACAGGGCCCAGTAGAACCCTTGATTGGACCCAGGAGATCCCAGGATGGCAGGAACTACAAGCCCTTGATTATTGAGGTGGCCCAGCCAATGGTGCTGGAAGGCACGGTCATGTTGTTTAACAAGGACAGTCCTCTACTAGGGTTGACAGACCTGTACAATCACACTGGCCTTGGGCACGATGATTCCATGGTCCTCAGGCAGGAACCCCATGTCCCAAATCCAGTGTTCCAGAGACACAAAGCAGACTCCCTTCTTGAGGTTGGAGAACACGTGGTTGGTTTTAAAAGGGATACTGGTTATACCTTGATGGATTGGCCTAGGAGAGAAATGATGTAGCTTGGCCTGCTTGGCATTTAGAAGTTGGACAATTAGCTCATACAGACAGACCGAGGCTTCTTGGTTTGCCCACCAGGCAGAGACACAAATCTCAGTCTTTCCACTATCCAGGAGTTCCGGCCACAGACCCTCCTTTTCCAGGTCTAACACTTGCTTCTTGTAGCACCACCTGTAGAAAGGCTGGAAAGAGTCCTCAGGAACTAGCCTGTGGTCTTCCTCCCAGCTTTCCTCCTCTCTCCAGCTTGTACAGTTGATTGTCCTCCAAGGCAGGAAGGCGTCTATGCTATGGGGGTTCGGGTAGAGATTGCGTCCTAAGGGTCTGCGCTCGCAGAAGCGGCCCAGGAGGCAGGGCCTGGAGTTGTTGTCGTTGTCTAGGGGCAGGCAGGTTTGGAAGATGGGCCACAGCTTAACGTGGCTGTAGGGTAAGATGCTCAGCCACACGGCCCGGGTGTCCACCAGGTAGCGCCAGTACCAGCACACATGGCGGCATTGCCCGAGCAGCATGCTTGTGGGCAGGTAGCTCAGCACTTCCAGGAGCATCTCGATGGGCAGTTGGCTTAAGCCAGGCGCCTCCTTGGGTTCGGGGTCAGAAGCAGGAACACAGGCGGGCAGGCCCTGGGAGGCTGAGGCCCCCGTGGTCTCCTCGCCAGGCCCTGCGGCTGTGGCTGCCCGAATCTCAGCCAGTGCTCCTCACCAGTGGGCCTTCACCTTGCCTCACCTGTTCCCACCGCCACTTCAGCCCTTTTTATTCGCCCCCTACCAGCCATTTCTTAATGACAATGAGCTCAGTCTTTTCTTTGTTTAAATATGTTCATTACATTCTTAATATATGTGAGAAGCTACACCAGACACTGGACATACAAAGATGAATATGCCCTGGCTCCTGTCCTGAATAAGCCCATAGTCAAGACTGGAAGATAATACAGTATGAAAAAAGCTATGCTAAGTAAGCACAGAAGGCTACAGATGCATAGGAGAATCCAACCATTTCTAAAAGTTCAGAAAGCTACAGGCAAAAATGATGTCTAGGCGGAAATGTGGTGTATAGAGGGAGCGCATAATAGTAACAGTTATTAATCTTTGTCATATTTTTACTAACTTGTAATGCAATACTTTCGGAGAAGGCAATGGCACCCTACTCCAGTACTTTTGCCTGGAAAATCCCATGGATGGAGAAGCCTGGAAGGCTGCAGTCCATGGGGTCGCTAAGAATCCACACGACCGAGCGACTTCACTTTCACTTTTCACTTTCATGCATTGGAGAAGGAAATGGCAACCCACTCCAGTGTTCTTGCCTGGAGAATCCCAGGGACGGGGGAGTCTGGTGGGCTGCCGTCTATGGGGTTGCACAGAGTCGGACACGACTGAAGTGACTTAGCAACAGCAAACGCAATACATTAGATTTAAATAAAGCAATACATGTAGAAACTTAGAACAAGTATGACTGTCACATAGTAAGTTCCAAAAATGTTAAGATACCATTGTCATACATCACTCAGTATAGAAATTGTTAATGCCTCATTTATCATTTATTATTAATATGATCTTATTAATATACTATGACTGTATTATTTAATAAAATGTTATGACTACTACGCTCTCTATTTTACCAATAGGAATAGCAAGTTTTGATAGCATTAACTTCTTGTGAAAGTTAACATAGATAGTAAGAGATATAACCTATTTCTAAACCTGGCTCTACTTGATTCATAGCCTATCATTAATAAACTTCCTGAAAGGTGGTTTCCTGCTCTAAAGCACTGCGTATGAAAAATAGCCTGAAATTAACTGAGATGAGTGAGTAGTAAAGCCAGGTCATCACAAGTTGTTTTGTACAAGCTTGAGCTAGAGCTGTACGTGGAAAACCTGAGCGGTATACAGGGATCATAATTTTAACTTTAAGAATAATGGGAACCTTTCAGCTTTAATTTATATTTCAATATTTTCACTTTCTGGTTCTTTCGAGACTAATAAATTGGAGAGGCACAGGAACGGATGCCAACCAGTCCATCAAAGAGACCAATAATTCATGTGATGGCAAGTTGAAGACATTGGACTCTTTTGAAGTATTGTGGAAAGGACTGGCAAACCAGTGATACAGCCCAGGCTACTGCCGCGCTAGTGTCCACAGAGCAGCACCGCCACCACTACCGAAGCTGATATCCATGTCATCCGCGATGGCGTCTGTTGGATCCTCAGCATCCTGATGTGGCTTCCCCCGGCTGTGGATGCACTGTGGTGCTACCCCCATGGTGATGGCCCAGCTGGGTGATGCTGATATGCTAGAACCTTCACTATCCTAGAGCTGCATTATGGGTGTTTTGATCCCCAGAATTCCAAAGCTTCATTGTCTTCTCTTCCAAAATGGAGAGAATGCTGTTGGTTAATTTTGGTGGAACTTAGTGATGTGACCTTTCATCTCAATGTCTTATACAAATTTTACCCATGTATACTTTAGGCTTTTACACTACAGTCCCTCACTTCCTTTTCCAACACAGTGTTGCTTAACATAGATTTGTTGAAATAATTTATTTCAGTTTATCATCTCTTCCTCCATAAAAATGTTAAGTGTCTCCAAGGTCTGTTATCACTTCAGCTTTATAAGTTCAATAAAAATATATTTATTGAACTCATTAAAAATATATTTAATGACTATGCCTTTTGTTCCTGAAAATTATATATATATATGTATATAATTTTATATTGTATGTATACACAGAATTTTATATTTATATACACACATGTATATATAAAATAAAAAATAGCTATGCTGAAAACTTTTCTAGTGTTTTGACATAAACTTGTATCAGGTCTCAGCATTTCATTCTGTTCCTAGTGACACCAAGCCTTCTCTGATACCTTCTCTCTGATACCATTTTTCAAATACTTCATTTTGCATCTGTGCCCTAGTAAAGGCAGGGTATATCACATCAAGTGGTCATGTGGGATTGCCAGTCATGTCCTGGGTTCAGTCAGACTACCACGTAATAAAATCAGATGAGCCCAGCAGAAACCCAATGTAAAAATGAAAATGGACATTTTTAATGGAGAGCATTAGAATCAGGCATGTCCATGGTACCAATCCATGTTGCCCTGACTTCTATCAGCTTATGCCCAAGCTCATGAGAACCAGCTGCTAGAGGATCAGAGTACTTGAGCCAGATTCAAGGATAGGTCAAGTCAACATGTGCTTGCAAGATGGAAACATTTTAATACTACTTTACCTTCTCACATAAAGTTGATTTGAAAAGAGACATTGAAAGTAAATCCTCCCAGTTAGCATAGCTTTGGGTTGTATAAATGATCATCCACTTTGTGTAGTGAAAGTTGTAACATGAAGTAAGATTATGCCAGAATTTATAAGCTGGAGAATGGCTTAGCTAATTGGGTGGACTTTCAACAACTAGGAGTGAGAGATGTTTGAGAAGCAAGTTTAGGGAAGAAGCTTGTGGTTTAATCTATGCAAGTGGACCCAGAATGTGAGAATCATGTAATTCCTTCCAGAAACCGTCTGCTGCTGAAGAGTCTCTAAGTGGGCAGGATGGCTTCGTCAGTATATTTCAGCCAATTTCAGTTCTTGTCCATCAAAGCTTAAAAAGGCAGCAGATGATGACCAAAATTAGGGTAGACTTTGTAGCAAGAATGTGATACCCTGTTGGGATTTGTCTTGATACTTCCACTGCAGAATGTCCAAATCACGTGCAATGAAGTTCAGTGCCATGCTTGAAATATAGTCAGTTCAGTTCAGTCGCTCAGTCGTGTCCGACTCTTTGCAACCCCATGAATCACAGCACCCCAGGCCTCCCTGTCCATCACCAACTCCCAGAGTTCACTCAGACTCACGTCCATCGAGTCAGTGATGCCATTCAGCCATTTCATCCTCTGTCGTCCCCTTCTCCTGCCCCCAATCCCTCCCAGCATCAGAGTCTTTTCCAATGAGGCAACTCTTCGCATGAGGTGGCCAAAGTATTGGAGTTTCAGCTTTAGCATCAGTCCTTCCAAAGAAATCCCAGGGCTGATCTCCTTCAGAATGGACTGATTGGATCTCCTTGCAGTCCAAGGGACTCTCAAGAGTCTTCTCCAACACCACAGTTCAAAAGCATCAATTCTTCGGCGCTCAGCCTTCTTCACAGTCCAACTCTCACATCCATACATGACCACAGGAAAAACCATAGCCTTGACTAGACGGACCTTTGTTGGCAAAGTAATGTCTCTGCTTTTCAATATGCTATCTAGGTTGGTCATAACTTTTCTTGAAATATAGTACTAGCTTTATAAAGAGACTAACCAGTCATTTGGCACTAAGCTGACTGCATTAGACCCCTTTCATTCTGGAAAGGACTGACCTGAATTCTGCCTGACCAGGATTGACCATATTTGGGATTTGTCTTTTTTTGTCTGCTATGCCCCAGGAGCCCCACTCAGGGATCATAATGTGAAATGTGCTGATACAGGAGATTATATAGCATTTTGTTGGACTGAGGGATTGTTATATGACAAAGAAATACAGCAATGGTAGATACATTCTTGTGGGATTTGTAGATCTTATCACATACCACACTATCCTGATAAGGTAGGAGAGACTAAACCTTTGAAGTCAGAGCTAAGACACTGGGTTGAGGATGACAGTCAGTGAAAATGGAGTTGTATTTTCAGGATGTAGTACAAATCTTAAACCCATGGCCACGGTATGGTGATGTGTATCCAATAGGTAGACTGAATGGGTTTAGTAACCAATGTGTTATAATGGTATTGACCTTGCTTACCACATCACTTTTAGTGTTCTGTTTGTGGGGTTTGTATTTATTGTCCTCATAAGACTCATCACCTAAAATCCCGAGTCCAGGGCAGACATTTCCAGCAGGTTCCTGTAGGCTATCAGTGCCCCCTCATCTGATTAAGTTCCTTGCTAGAGAAGATTAGCAAGCAGGGGTCATTTACCTTATTATCAAGGAAAGGTAGGCTGCCACATAATGAGGGTGAAGAGGAATGGTGAGAATTCTGGTGATCTTTTTGCATCTATTGATATTCCCAAACTTAATGAAACCAGAAGTGGAGAGGAACAACCAAGCCGTGATAAGAGTATCATAAAAAATGGATTTAATCTCCTTGAACTTGATGTGGATCATGCATTATGAAAGCCAACAGGACCCTCAGAAATGCTAGTCAAAGGGGAGGACAGTCCAGAATGAATTCTGGGGGAGAGAGATGGTGTGTCACTGCTATCCCCATACCACATATAACATTGAGAATTGTAGTTTGCCCTACAGTTTGTCCCACTACTCTATGTTTTCTCAGAAATTGTGACCAATCAAAATCCAAAAAGTAGTTGTATCTATCTGCAGTATATTTAGTGTTCACGTAAGCAAGTATGCATCTTAGTATGAACTAGAAATAGATTCTGTTGGTAACCTAGTTTGCATTTCCCAGCCAGTCATGCCACTCGCTTGCTCAGAGGCAGACTTTTTAGGGCTCGGAACTGTCTGATCCTCCAGAGAACAGCCTCAATTACTCATTCCATGAGGATGCAGTTTTTGTTCAATGGCTGTCATTCAAGATGTAGAGTTCCTTTTGGGTACAGACTGAAGCTAAATCTAACTGAGGCTACATCCTTCCTCAGCTGCCTTCCTTGCTCTACAATGCATTTTCATCCTCTTTCTCATGAGGCTCTTCATTAACATATTACGTGAACCTGTTTTAGACTCTGCATTTGGGGGACTCAGCCTAAAAACATGGAGAAACATTATTTCCATATTAATATCCTTGAGGCATTTACACACTACTGGTGTGTGAGAAAATTATACAACTATTTGTAGGGTAAAATTGTTCAAATCTGTTTTTTTAACCCAGACATTTTGTTTCTGAGTAGATGTCTTGCATAAATAATCATGTAAAACTTAAATATATATATAAAAATCATTATTATAACATTTTTTTAATTTTTAAATTTTAATTTTTTTAATTTAAAAAAAATTTAAATAGTTATTTTAAAAGAAAAAATGCTCAATGTATATCCATATGGAAATGAGTTTAATAATTCATAATGTATCCCTACATTCAGTGATATAATTTTAAGTAAATTCCTTTGCTCTTATATAGAAATATGCTTAATGTATGATGGGAGTAAATTAAAGAGCTTAAGTTCATGCACTTTTTGTGTTGGCAAAACAATTCTTTTGTAGGTTCTGCCTCTTTGTTACTGCCTGATACTGAAAAAAGTACTTAACTTTGTAAACCTACATTTCATTTCCTTCATTTTTAAAATTATCGTTTAACAGGATATCACAGGTAAAGCATTTAGCACATAATTAATTGTCAATATAAGTTAGCTCTTATTTTATTATTATTATGTGCTAAGTGAAAATGTTAAGTAGGAGAGCACTGATTCATTGAATGTATTTAGAGATTGGTATAGCACTCGTTCATGGAGTTTAGCTAGAAGTTAAAGCATGGGCATGTAGCCAGGGCATAAATCCGTAGACTTCATGCCTTGTTGCATCACTAACTTTTGTAAAACCTTGGGAGAATTTCTTTAACTCTCTAAACTCAAATTTCCTTGTCAGCAAAATGGATATATTAACAGTACCTTCTTTGGGGAATTACTACCCTAAAAGGCTTATTGAAGAAAAGCTGTAACAGCTAATGCTTACAGAATGGCATCTTCTAAATGCCTTACTTGTATTTTTATCATAGTTTCACTGTAGCCCTAGAAACTAAACATTGTTATTATCCCTGTTTTATAAGAAAATTAAAGCATAGAGTAGTTAAATAATATGCAAAGATTCGTAGAGCTAGTGCAAGCAATTCAGGATTTGAATTTAATCTGTCCAGTTTCACAGCCTGGGGCCAAAATCACTTTGATAAAATGTGAATCCTAAAAAAATATTAAAGACTCAACAAATGATATATATCATGTTTGTATGAAATGTATGTATATACATATATAGAAAAGGCAGAGAAACCAGAGATCAAATTGCCAACTTCTGTTGAATCATTGAAAAAGCTAGAGAATTCCAGAAAAAATATTTGCTTCATTGAATACATTAAAGCCTTTGACTGCATGGATCATGGCAAACTGTGGAAAATTCTTAAAGATATGGGAATACCAGACCACCTTACTCGCCTTCTGCAAATCTTGTATGCAGGTCAAAAAGCAACAGTTACAACTGGACTTGGAAAGACAGACTGGTTCCAAATTGGGAAAGAAGTACGTCAAGGCTGTATTGTGTCACCCTGCTTATTTAACTTATATGCAGAGTACGTCATGAGAAATGCCAGGCTGGATGAAGCACAAGCTGGAATCAAAATTGTCAAGAGAAATATCAATAACCTCAGATATGCAGATGACACCACCCTTATGGAAGAAAGTGAAGAGGAACTAAAGAGCCACTTGATGAAACTGAAAGAGGAGAGTGAAAAAGTTGGCTTAAAGCTCAACATTCAGAAAACAAAGATCATGGCATCTGGTCCCATCACTTCATGGCAAATAGATGGGGAAACAGAGGAAACTGTTTAAAGTTTCCAGTGCCAGACTTTATTTTTCTGGGCTCCAAAGTCACTGCAGATGGTGACTGCAAGCCATGAAATTAAAAGACACTTACTCCTTGAAAGGAAAGTTATGACCAACCTAGATAGCATGTTGAAAAGCAGAGACATCACTTTGCCAACAAAGGTACATCTAGTCAAGGCTATGGTTTTTCCAGTGGTCATGTATGGATGTGAGAATTGGACTGTGAAGAAAGCTGAGCACAGAAGAATTGATGCTTTTGAAATGTGGTGCTGGAGAAGACTCCTGAGAGTCCCTTGTACTGCAAGGAGATCCAACCAGTCCATCCTAAAGGAGACTGGTCCTGTGTGTTCATTAGAAGGACTGATGCTAAAGCTGAAACTCCAATACTTTGGCCACCTCATGAGAAGGGTTGACTCATTGGAAAAGACCCTGATGCTGGGAGGGATTGAGGGCAGGAGGAGAAGGGGACAACAGAGGATGAGATAACTGGATGGCATCACCGACCCGATGGACATGAGTTTGGGTGAACTCCGGGAGTTGGTGATGGACAGGGAGGCCTGGCATGCTGCGATTCATGGGGTCGCAAAGAGTTGGACATGACTGAGCAACTGAGCTGAACTGACTGAATGGAGAACACACAGAAAACTGGGAAGAATTTTTATAGTATAATTCATACAAGAAAATAAAATAAACATAGTTGGTGTGGGGTATTGGTTTGGGGTATCTGTTGTAACTATGACAAGACACATAGAACCACATCACCTTTCAGAGTAGGCATATTTCTAATAGCTTAAGCTGCAATTGGATATTCCAATAAAAAATATATTATTGCAAGTGATTCAAAATGTTTTATTAATACAAAAAAATAGAACTATAGAAGTAGAAAAACACATTCTTATAAGGTTCCACATTAGATCAATCTCAAATATTTCTTACTTGTTTTATTGAGAGTCTAAAATGGAATGGTCCAAGAAAGGCATAGTTCTTCTGCAGAACATATCTGCAATCTAGGCTCCTTTTGCCTAGACTTCCTTTTATGATTTCTCATAGAATGGATTTATTCTGGTTGAAGCCCTGATGTTCTAAAGAATAAAACATAAGGACAAAAGGATGAACACAGAGATCAAACTGACCATGGCATACATCTTTCCTTTACACCACTCTAGCTGTACGATTTGGGACATTTTCTGAATTTTATGAGTCTGATTTTTATCTGGAAAAAAATTGCCTTAAAGACTTGTAGTAAAATTACTAAGACAATATACATGACAATGTGGTGTAGGTAGATTATAAATGAACTATTTTTTATTATTTTCCTGTATCCCTTCACAGATTTATACTTCAGTCCATTTGTGAAAAATCACAGTTTATCAGGCCTCAGTATGTTGAAATAGCCAGGTCACAAATGAACAACCACATTTTGGTGGAAATGGAATCATGAAGTAACCAAAACAGAGAATAAAAGACAGTCATTATTTCTGACTCACAGATGACATTTTCTCTTTTGGACACAAAGTTTTGAGAATAGAGAAGGAAATGGAGGTACCACCTCTGTGCTTACAATTTTTATTCTCAGTAAGAATCAACCGCAGCTAAGACTCAGACCTGACCAAATCAACGTCTGTAGTGGGTGGTTCAGCCTATTTAGATGAGCCAAGTGCCTATTCATTCAGTTGAAAGGAAAACTAGTTCCATTGATGTAGTCAGCTTCAGAGCAAGCCAAAAACTGAGCACAGGGAAATGCCAGCAGTTCAGTGAAGAAGCACAAAGGCTTCTGACAAAGAGGAGTACTTTCAAGGTAGAATGCATCTTAACTGATAGACTAGCAATAGTTTTTTTCACAATTTGGAAATGAAATTGCTTCAGTTCCCATCGACATCTGGGGCTTGGTTAAAGAGGCATTTAAATAACAATGATGCAAGTTGGTTTTCTTTCAAAATGTAATCTTTGTCAGTTTCATATTGCTGCTTTACTTAGAGAGAAATAAGAATATTTTTGCCATGTACTAGTATTATAATGTTAGGAAATCACTTTATCTAATATTCATTCTGTCCTTTAAAATGCCAGACTCCTCATTAGGCCCTCAGAATATGAAAGTGATTCTGATGAGATTGCTCCTCTCAGAGAAGTTCATAGTCTAATGGGGAAAATAGATGTCTGAACACAATTTCAGTAATGTGAAAAAAGTGGCAATACTCACGTGCATAAAATGGCAAAGTTCTCTAACAGATGTAGCAAAGGCCTCATGACAACAGTAGCAACAGAGCTCAGACTTAAGGCTAAGTGAACATTTTCTAGATTGAAAAGGCAAAATAAATTGCAGAGAGTGCCATAGGATGTTGACTGTTTTAGATCGTTTAACGTGTCAAGAACTGAGGAAAATACTTTACATGCATTAATCCATTTGAGGCTTCACACTTGCTTGAGACAAGTTTGGCTTTTACTCCTTGGTACATATGGATGTAAGAGTTGGACTGTGAAGAAAGCTGAGTGCCGAAGAATTGATGCTTTTGAACTGTGGTGTTGGAGAAGACTCTTGGAGTCCCTTGGACTGCAAGGAGATCCAACCAGTCCATTCTGAAGGAGATCAGCCCTGGGATTTCTTTGGAAGGAATGATGCTAAAGCTGAAACTCCAGTACTTTGGCCACCTCATGTGAAGAGTTGACTCATTGGAAAAGACTCTGATACTGGGAGGGATTGGGGGCAGGAGGAGAAGGGGACGACAGAGGATGTGATGGCTGGATGGCATCACTGACTCTTTGGACGTGAGTTTGAGTGAACTCCGGGAGTTGGTGATGGACAGGGAGGCCTGGCGTGATGCGATTCATGGGGTCGCAAAGAGTCGGACACGACTGAGAGACTGAACTGACTGACTGATCTACATGGTTACAGGGATTACATATAATGGCACAGACTTTTAATTCAAGGCAGTCTGACTTCACTTTGGTAACTGCTGCTTCCCTGTAACTTATATGATAATACATGTATTATCATACCATTGTGGAAACCCACCAAGGGCAAAAAAACACAGAATTAATTAATTCATGAGTACCCGCTCTCTGGGCTTCCCTGGTAACTCAGAGGTAAAGAATACACCTGCAATGCAGGAGACAAGGATTCAATCCCTGGTTTGAGAAGATCCCCTGCAGGAGGGCATGACAACCCACACCAGTATTCTTGCCAGAAAAATCCCATGGAGAGGGGAACCTGGCAGGCTACAGTCAATAGGGTTGCAAAAGACAGACACGAATGAGGTGACTTAACATGCATGCACGCACTCACTCTCTACCAAGCACTGGGCTGGCATGACCTGTCCAGAGAAAATTTAGGAGTATACTCTACTAACAAAACAATGAGTCAGAAGAAGCAACTATTGAGAGAAAAGTAATTACTGGCAATTCACTCTTGTCTGTTAGATTAGGGATGAGAGATGGAGTAGACAAAGATGACTGATGGTTTTTGCTTGACAGATGGAGTAAATGTGATGACATAATATGAAGCAGGGAAAAACTTAATCAGGGAAAATTGGTCATTCATTTTGAAGCTGTGGGTTACCCTATGAAAATCATACAGTCAGATTACTTGCTTAACTCTGTCTCTGTTTGGTTAATAATATCAGATTATGTCATGATATGTTTAACTCTAAAATACTGTGCAAAAAAAGAAAACAATTCTATGCAGATTTTAAAACAAACTATCTTACTACAAATAAATGAAAAATCACAATGAAATAAACTCATTCAATCCAGAAACAGGACTCTCAAAAAGAATCCTTCAGAGGGGTAAATGGCTACTTCAGAAGTCTAACCAGAACAGATAGTACTTATTTGTAGAGTGAAATAATAAATTAATAATAATTGAATAAATGAGTGTGTGAATTCATGCTGAGATTATCTACTGAATTTACTTTGAGAGCACAAGTGAGAGAAAATGGACTTGAATTAGTGCAAAAGAGGTTGACATTCATAAATCATAAACTTCTTAAGCTCGTAGAGTATTTCCTTTGGAGATGTTCCATAAAGGGAGAAACTATCACTGCTCAAGAGGCTGATGCTTGGATAGCAGTACGCACAGCACAGAGTTCCAAAGAAACAGGAATGGAGGAACATTATATTATCCTGAAGAACCATCCCTGAATATCCTGATAAACTCATATACTCTTTCACTTTTAGTTGATGTAAGCATCTCTTTTATCTTTAGATATTAACTCTTTAATTCTGTCTCAATATGCTACTTTTAAAACCCCAGCCAGGATTCTCTACTCATCTTTATAGAGACATTAATGATAACCTTATATAATGTCAGTTTATTTTTATTTTTACTGTCTTGACCCCTCTACCTCAAGTGTCATTTACTCCTCAGTTCCCTTTTAACTATGTTTACAGTCACAGAATCTATTGCTGTCATTTGCACTGAGGACCAGCAATTTTCTGTGTACATAAAGCTGTTTCTTCCACATTCAATGTTTATATTTTCATATATTATTTTTATTATATCACAATATTTATTTTAATCTGCCAAATATTTTACTATCTATGTAATCTTGTTCACATACTTCTACAGCCTCAATAATAGATTCATCTACTCATAAAATTAAAGTGTTTAATTTAATTAAAAAACTTATGAGTAAAATTATATAATTAAATATTTAATTTAGAATTTAAATATTTGAAAAAGACAGAGATAAACTATAGTCACATAATAAATAATAAATATATATATTATCATATGGAATTTTATCTAAAAACACTGAGTGCCTGGTTGATGCTATTTGCCAAGCTAAGAGATGGTGGTAAAATAACCAACAACACAAGAATGATCATAATCTGAAAGTGCTTTTAGATTAGTGAAAAATATACACAAACTAATTTAATTTTAGAATATCATATAATAGCAAAGAATCAGATTCTATAGGATATAAATGTGCATATATACATATATACATATGTACATGCATATATATACATATATTTATATAAATAAGGTATTTTCATTTTATCTTTTTATTGTTGTTATACTTTAAGGTTGACTTCAATGTAATACATTCACTACAGTTCAGTCTCTCAGTCGTGTCTGGATCTTTGCGACCCCATGTATCGTAGCACGCCAGGCCTCCCTGTCCATCACCAACTCCTGGAGTTTACCCAAACTCATATCCATCGAGTCGGTGATGCCATCCAGCCATCTCATCCTCTGTCATCCTCCTCTCCTCCTGCCCCCAATCCCTCCCAGCATCAGGGTCTTTTCCAATGAGTCAACTCTTCACATCAGGTGGCCAAAGTATTGGAGTTTCAGCTTTAGCATCAGTCCTTCCAATGAACACCTAGGACTCATCTTCTTTAGGATGGACTGGCTGGATCTCCTTGCAGTCCAAGGGACTCTCAAGAATCTTCTCCAACACCACAGTTCAAAAGCATCAATTCTTCAGTGCTCAGCCTTCTTCACAGTCCAACTCTCACATCCATACATGACCACTGGAAAAACCATAGAATTGACTAGACGGACCTTTGTTGGCAAAGTAATGTCTCTGCTTTTTAATATGGTGTCTAGATTGGTCCTAACTTTCCTTCCAAGGAGTAAGCGTCTTATAATTTCATGGTTGCAGTCACTATCTGCAGTGGTTTTGGAGCCCCAAAAAATAAAGTCAGCCACTGTTTCCACTGTTTCCCCATCTATTTCCCATAAAGTGATGGGACCAGATGCCATGATCTTCGTTTTCTGAATGTTGAGCTTTAAGCCAACTTTTTCACTCTCCTCTTTCACTTTCATCAAGAGGCTTTTTAGTTCCTCTTCACTTTCTGCCATAAGGGTAGTGTCATCTGCATATCTGAGGTTATTGATATTTCTCCAGGCAATCTTGATTTCAGCTTGTGTTTCTTCCAGTCCAGTGTTTCTCATGATGTACTCTGCATGTAAGTTAAATAAGCAGGGTGACAATATACAGCCTTGACGTACTCCTTTTCTTATTTGGAACCAGTCTGTTGTGCCATGTCATGTCGCTTCCTGACCTGCATATATGTTTCTCAAGAGGCAGGTCAGGTGGTCTGGTATTCCCATCTCTTTCAGAATTTTCCATAGTTTATTGTCATCCACACAGTCAAAGGCTTTGGCATATTCAATAAAGCAGAAATAGATTTTTTTTCTGGAACTCTTTTGCTTTTTCCATGATCCAGCGGATGTTGGCAATTTGATTTCTGGTTCCTCTGCCTTTTCTAAAACCAGCTTGAACATCTGGAAGGTCACGGTTCACATATTGCTGAAGCCTGGCTTGGAGAATTTTGAGCATTACTTTACTAGCATGGGAGATGAGTGCAATTGTGCAGTAGTTTGAGCATTCTTTGGCATTGCCTTTCTTTGGGATTGGAATGAAAACTGACCTTTTCCAGTCCCGTGGTCACTGCTGAGTTTTCCGAATTTGTTGGCATATTGAGTGCAGCAGTTTCACAGCATCATCTTTTAGGATTTGAAATAGCTCAACTGGAATTCCATCAGCTACACTAGCTTTGTTTGTAGTGATGCTTCCTAATGCCCACTTGGCTTCACATTCTAGGATGTCTGGCTCTAGGTGAGTGATGTAATATATTACATATTCCTAAAATATAAATATTCACTCCATTAATAATAAACCATTAAAAAAATTAACACTGTATATTTTTTAAATTTCTGAAAGGATTATAAGTGTTCATTAATTTTATAATATTTCATATTTGCAATAAATACATAAGAAAGTGGCATGTCTTTGGCAAGTAATACAGAGAGCTCTTTTGAAGTGGTTGTTTTTATGTGAAAACATTATTAAAGTTTATTGAAAGGATATTAAAACTATATTCATTTCAGTGAAGTATGCTTTAAATTATAACCTTATATATAAGAATTTTTTGTTGTATCCTTTGAAATCTAATCAATTATAAATATTATAACTTCACATTAAAATAGGTTTCAAATTATTTTTATTACAACCTAAGCATTGTAGCAGGATAATAACATAAAAGATATGATTATGAATTAAATATTTTTCAAGAAGTAGTATCAGGAGGACAAAAGCTATATCTACTGTTTCCTTTGCATTTTCCCATCGCGTCTATTAAAGAACCGCAGGTGCTCACTAAATGTTGATGGTGATCTCACTTCCAACTTAGTTTTGATGAGCCTGAATTAGATGCCCTCTAATGTCCTTTTCTTCTCTGAAATTGTTATTCTCTAATAGAGTTCTATATGTTCATTTTCCCCCATAGAGAAATATAAAGCACATCATGCTCTCTAAGTAAAAATAATTTGTTCAGTGATGCAGATTACACATTATTCATGCTAGTGTTGAAGACAGAAATCACAGATTAGCAAAGAATGAGTTGAGCCAGTCTTAGCTCTTTCATTTTTTTTTTCAAATTGTAGTTAAAATAGAACTACAACAAGCGAAATTATTTTGTTAATGTATTAATTTTCATTTATTCTTTTAAAAAAGAAAAAAACAACAACTAGGGCACATATTATTACATGTTTCTCAATGATCAGTGTTAAAACTCTTGTTGGAAAACTTGAATTTCCTTGCAAATTCTGATTTATTAAACCAGAACTATCTGGAGCTGCATAGTGTTGCATACTGGTGATGCCAGGGATGTCCAGAAAAAACTCCTTGGATGTTTTTTATTATCATTAGACTTTTTGAAGTGTGGTTTGGTCACTTATTTCTTGTATGATATCCTCAAAAGGTGGATGAGTAAAACACCCACTCATAACTAATTTGAAAAGTTTTGTTTGACAGTAAAAGGACTGTATAAATTTAGAAGTGTTAACAAGCCAAAGACATTGTATATAATTCAGGGTCAAATAAATGACAAATAGGAATTCCCTTAAGGTTTCAGATTGAGGAATCATGTTACTTTTTCTGTAGTATGGATACTGTTTGAATGCACAAAGAAAATGAATGTGATGTACAGAGAGGATGATAGGCCTTAGTAAAAGCTCAGAAGCAGGCAAACAAAAGCTAGATTCAGCAAAAATGATACTGTCACTTTGTCTGACACAGGGGTATGAGTAGGGAAGAAGAGTGGACAGTGGACAGCTGCAAAGAGGCGGAACAGGATAGCAATGGCAAATGGGCTTTAACGAGACAGAAGCTGAATAAAGGTATCTCTGACTTGTGAAAACCTGAGGCAGAAGGTGCTTTGTTTAGTTTCTTCTAAATCAGGGGGGAAAAAAGAAAGAAAATATATCTCTAGGTTATCACATAATTAAATTATGTCCATAATCTGCCATACATAGCATTGAAATTCCACTCAATATTGTAAGTATGCAAACTTCCTCAAGTACCCTATATCCTCATAGACTTTGTAAACATTGTCATGTAGAAAGGAGATTTTTATGTGCTATGTATATGTCTAGGCTTTATCTAATTAGGGTATTTTAAACTGGAGGTGAATACAATAAGAACATTGGATGATGGAAACTAAAAGAAAAACCCTGACTCTGCCAGGTCTATTTTAATACAGTTTAACAATTGCTATTCTATATGTTTAAATGTAGTAATGGCACATAGTGGGAATGGAAGAAAGGAGAAAAAATATGATGCAAGGGGAAGACCGTGGACTTAAGAGACAAATAGACCTATGTTGTAATGAGTCTACCTTTCTTACTGTGTGACTTTTGAACTCTATTAAAGCTTTTTGACTTTGAGATTTCTTACCCATAAAACAAGGACATTTTTTTTCTATCTCATAGTATTTATGTATCTAGCTTCATGCTTGGCAAAGAGGCAGCACTCAAAAAATAATAGCTCTCATTCCATGAATGTCATTATTTTATGCATGGTGAGTTTTCTGTTACTCATAAAAAAGACAATGTCAGCAATTATCAAAGTTCAATATAAGGCTATATTGTGATTCTTTGAAAACATATTTTAATTAATAACATAGTTAATTCTTTACATCTTTTTTCAGGAAGTCCCTACTACAGCTTCACATTATCTCTGCCATAATTCTCATGTGCAAAATGGTTGGCTCAAACCCTACTCTTTTTCCCACACAATTTAATCCTAGTGCAAGTTTTCATTAAATCCATCTGATTTTCAATACCTAGAACACTTTTGAAATTCTAAGCTCAAAGAAAAATTAAAAAAATTAATTTTTAAAACTGTTGAATTCCTTCTGCAGAGGAATTTTCATAGAAGACAGAATGGGTCATTTTCAAGTCAATATTGTGTATCTAATATAGTCCAACAATTGCTACTCAGTAACCTACTTCCACCCTTAAATTTCTAAGCAACAGTAACTGTACAGTAGATACCTTCCTAATAAATATAACCATTCTTCTTACAAATGAAATAGTGCTGTATCCAAATTTACTGAAAAGGCACATTCTTCATGATGCTCATTCCTTCTCTAGTTCAATTAAAATGAGGAAGTCATTATCTTTATCTAGCGGATAAAGACAAAACTGATATATTCTTCTAAGATAGTTGGACAAGGGGAGAGAGAAAATTTTGGTCAGTATAAAAGCATATAGGAGGCATATTTGGGTACCTTCTGTAGTCTCTATATTTGTATAAGGATTGTAAGATTTTCAGTTTGTTTCTGCCACTACTCATTATTTATTTCCTTTGTTCGCAGTTACTATCTCTACTCGTCGGGATTCTTTACATGTTGGGGTGGTTCAAAGCTTTATTTCTAAATGATCTAACCCTTGATGTTCTTGCATATGTGGTAACACTGGAATGGTGGTACTTGAAATATTCTTCCTTCTTGTGCCATACTAAGTTGCTTCAGTCCCGTCTGACTCTGTGCAATCCTATGGACTGTAGCCAACTGGACACCTCTGTCCTTGGGATTCTCCAGTCAAGAATACTGGAATAGATTGCCATTCCCTTCTCCAAGGGATCTTCCTGACCCAGGGATCAAACTGGTGTCTCTTACGTCTAACCTGCATTGGCAGGCGGGTTCTTTACCACTAGCTCCACCTGGGAAGCCCAATACCCCTTCTTACCCTTATTATATTAAAACAAACACATTTGCCCATGATAATCAGAACCAGTCATCTCAGATAACATAGTATCATTCCCTTTTTTGAGGGATTATTGGTCTAGCAACATGAGGAGCCCACAATGACCAGGTGGCAATCTCAACAGCATTACTGTTGTTTTGCCTTGTAGAAGCATTTAGCTGAGAACTCTAAAGCAATAGAACTTTCTGATGCAAGGAAAAGAAGAAAGTATATTTTGAGTTGGTAATTAGGTATATTAGCAATGTTACTTTTAATTTACTCAAACATTCCAGTTCCATGTGTTCTGACAATGGAAGAACTAGTACAGCCTCATCTATTTGTCACTGATTTGTAGAATATTCTGTCTCACTATATGATGTCATACTTTTAAATGGTCATTTCTAAGTAGGACCATCACAGAGTCTTGAAGAGTCCATTTCACCAGTTACTTCTGGGTGATAGGGTAAGATTTGTCAGTTTTGTGAGTGTAAACTGATTGCCTCACTATTTTGGCTAGAAAATAAGTGAATTCTCTCAGAAGTAGAATATCCTGATGATGAATAAGAAATTCAATATGATTATAGTTAAATAACATCACGAACTCAATGGACATGACTTTGAGCAAACTCCAGGAGATAGTGATAGTGAAGGGCAGAGAAGCCTGGAGTGCTGCAATCCATGGGGTAGCAAAGAGTTGGGCAAGACTTTGTGACTGAGCAACAAACAACAAAGATTATGGTGCCGTCACTGGCGGGCAGAGAAGAATGAATCAAAATCGTTGTCTCTTCAAATGAGAAAATCGTCCATATTTGACATTTCCCAAGTTAACATAACTGATCACCTAGAGATTTACTATTATTCGCTGCTGGCATTGACACTTAAAGTGGCGTAGACAGATAAACTTTGAGAAAAGCTGTCTGTGTGCACACATTCATAATTTTTATCCCTACCAAAATGATCACTATTTGCTCTAAACCTTTTAAACAAGCTTGAGATGCCTAGGAAAAGGGGCCGTGTAACACCTCAATGATGCTTATTCACCTGAGAGCTTCTCACATGGCACAGAAATATCCTATCATTCTCAGTCTATTTTAAGAAGTTCATAAATATAATATACCTCTTCCCTAAAACTCTGTAACTTACCTTTGAAAAAAAATATATATATATATACTTTTCTTTTTCCTAATTCCCCGACCATCTGGCTAATTTTTACCCACTGTTCTTAAATAAATGTTAACTCATACTTGCAGCCAGTTCTTCCTCCATGCAGTGTGACAACCATATGTATTATTAGAATTTTTGCCAAATGACAGTACCTTCCCTACTCTCCTTTCCAGTCAGTAGACTGCTGTGGCATTGCATTTTAACTATTTCTAACATACAGTTAGGGGCCATTGGTAAACCAGGAGCTTTATTTTTTTTCCCCTTTCTCACTCAAGTAGATGTAGGGAATTCTCTGTAAGTGAGCGTGCCCATATGTGGCTTGAAGAGGGGTGCCAATGCTGTAGAGATAAATGTACTAAATGTAGAGACTTATACAGCCTCAATTTTACCTTTAGTATTCGAAATAGCTTTGATTATAAACAATGCACTCTTTATAATAACTATAACATAAATCTTATGCTATAAAGATTGTATTGATAAGCCCAAAAATTAAAGTAAGGCCCTACTGGGCTTAATGTTAATCTTTGGCATTCTATGAGCACTTAGTCAAAAATTCTCATTACTGTTAACTGTTACAAAAACCACAGTACCCTTGCTTCTATGCATTACATATATTCTTTTTGGCCTCTGGATTCTGAGATTTCATCATACGTATTAGAATATGAACAAGTGAAGTGTTAGTCACTCATTCGTGCCCTACTCTTTGAAACCCCATGGACTGCAGCCCATCAGACTCCTCTGTCTATGGGATTTTCCAGGCAAGGATACTGGAGTGGGTTGCCATTTCCTTCTCCAAGGGATCTTCCCAACCCAGCAATTGAACCCAGGTCTGCTGCACTGCAGGCAGATTCTTTACTGATTGACCTATGAAGGAAGCCCACATTAGAATCTGAAGCCATATCAATACAACTCTCATAATACAAAGAATAGCAAATAGTATGCTATAGCTTTCCTCACCAAGAGATTTTTCAATGACTTAATGGAAGGAATCTCCTTTGGACTCTATCAGGAATCACATTTAATGAATGTATAAATTAATCATACATGATTAAACCACACCAACATCAGTAAATCTTTGAGGCAGGAGAATCACTTCTTGTGTGTTATAACATGGAAACTTTGGCATTTTTGTTATAAGGATATTCTGTAACAGCTAATCAACTTATCAAACACTTTCCTTCAAGAAACACTTTCTCCCAGGAGACTGCAGAAAATCATTTAATGTATTGCTTTGACATCCCATGTGATGGAATAACAGTATTCTTATTCTAATGTTAGCAGGATCCTCCTTGACTTCAAACGCAACCAGGACAGATACTCAATGCCAGATGTTCATTTCCTTGAGGCTTATTACCAAGCACACGTTGTTGTATCAGATAAGGTTTAACAGCAAAGACAGAACTCACTCAAGCTGGCATACCTATAAGATAATGTATTGTAATACATTTAATTTTTTACTGAACTATTAAAAGGCAATAGGAACAGACTCTAGGTTGAGATGCCAAGAATAACCTCCAAACCCACAGTAGAACTGGGCTTCCAAGGACTGCTATTCCTGCTGTGATCAGGAAAATTCCTGCTGAATCAAGGATTCAGTGCTGCATCTGCTTGCTTCATAATCACAACACCTGTGCTATACTACACATAGACAACACATCCCCACCCCAGTGGATCCCTTATGCCTTGCTTCTTTTTACACTTAATTCAGTTCGAATTCAATTTTTATTCAAGTGGGTCTCATTTGGGGACTCTAAATCATAACAAGATTATTGTATTCTTGTTTGGTTCTGTTTTAGTAATTCAGCATCTATGTTACAAGAAAGCATATTAGAAAGAGGTTGAAATGGATGTTGAACTGGCTGAGCCAATGCATCTGCCATAGTTTGCTACATGGCAGTGATTTATGGAATGACAGCCTAATTGTGGAAAGGCTTTAGAATTAGCACTTCAACTTTGAAGTGTTTGCTCAAGCATTTACACTGTAGAACTGTTGCCAAACCATTAGTTCAATTCACAACTTTTAAGTACATAGTATGTGCCAAGTTCTGGGGATACAAAGATGAATTATATCAGTTGTTCACTATGTAACATAGGGTAGAATAATCAGCACCTGTAGTAATTCAGATATTAACACTAGACCAAGAAATGAACGATATGCTCTGGGATTAATTAAGCTTTGGGTGGATATAGAATGGATACCATGCCTTAAGTATTTTTGTGGTATTATGAGAAGGGAAATATATTCTTCAAGGAGATAAGAACATGTGTTAAGTATGAAAAGATAAGGGTTCATGTGAAAGTATATGATCCCTGATTGTACATGTACAATAAATATTTGTTGAGATTAAGATTAAATTACAAAAAAAAAAAAAAAAAACACAGAACTAGGATGCAGTGCTCACAATAATAGTGAACAGAAGATATGCCAAGGGAGTTAGAATTTTTAGGTTTTCAAGGACATTTGCAGGTCTCTTTGACCGAGTTGTGGATAGAAATCAAGAGATATCACTTCCAGGCCAAAACATTTAATTGCTGGTGTAAGACCGCCCACTGTTTTCTTTTCTCTGTTGCAAAACCATCAACATTCAGAAAGAGATTTCTCACAGGAAATGCAAGGATACAAAAGTCTTTTATACTATGAAATCACATAGTAATATGTTTATAATGGTAACTCTGGAAGTACTGAGAATGATAGATTATAGTGCAGACAGCTGGAGTCAGACAGATCAAACAGAATACCATGTAAGAAGCTATGTTCCCTGGGGCAGAAGCAATCGTGGAGATGAGGAAGCTCATCTCAGAGACATTAGAGGGAGGGGAATGAGAGGACGTGGATGAAGCAAATATATAAAGAGGAAAGGGGGGAAGTCAGCAATAAGTTCAAGATTTCTATCTTGGCTCACTGGGGGAGTGGTAAAATCTTGATTGGAACCCAGACATTTATTTCATGCTTACCAAATATATGTGTTCCGTATTGACCATTCCTCTTGCTACAAAGCGAGATCATCTAGCTACTTCGTCAGTGAGCTGTAAGCAGAAATTATGCATGTCACTCTTGAAAAAAGAATAACTAAAGTAGTATGCACTCTCTGGATCTTTCTTCTTTGCCCTTGTTAACAGAGGCGATCTAGAGCTGAGATGGCTGAATCACTTACACTAGAACCCTAGGTCACTTGATGGATAGAAGAAACTCTAGAATGTCATCCAGACCTCATTACAAGCAAGATATGAACTGTTTCATGTGTAAATTGACTGTGGGTTGCTTTTACGACAATTTGGTCAGTTTATCATAATTAAAAAGAGGTAAAAGAAAAAACAGAACTCCTATAGAAGCAAATAACATATAATTTACTGAATATTATATGCCAGTCACTGTTTTAAGCACATCCATTATATATAAAACAGGCTTCCCAGGTGACTCAGTGGTAAAGAATCTGCCTGCCAATGCAGGAGACATGGGTTCGATCCCTGGGTCTGAAAGATCCCCTGGAGAAGGAAATGGCAAATTCATTCCAGTATTCTTACCTAGGAAATCCCACGGGCATTGGAGCCTGGTGGGCTACAGTCAGTGGAGTTGCAAAGAGTCAGACACAATTTAGCGACTAAAGAACAACAATAATATTGTTTGTAACAATTCATTTTCTTCCTAAGGCAACCCTGTAAGGAAGTATCATTTTATTTAAATTTTGGAGATGAGAGAGTTGAGGCACAGGGAAGCTAGGCCATTTGATTTCATATAACCGGGATGCTGTGAATTTGAAATTCTGGACCATATTTTACACATGCTGAATTTGAGACAGCAATATCCAGTGTGCGTATAGAGATATGTTCTTCATGCTTAAGAGATTTAATTTTGTGATTCATTGCCATAGAGTTGATATATGAACCCAGAGACAAGATAAATGTCTTTGGAAGCATACTGATGCAAAAACAAGATTGAAGTAGTAGGAATATAAGGAGATTTTTTTTTGAGACCTGGATGACAAGAGTGCACAACATAAGCATAGGGGTATAAAGACTGGAGGGCTTCCCTAGTGGCTCAGTGGTAAAGAATCCACCTGCAGTGCCGGGGACCCAGGTTCTAGCCTTGGGTCAGGACGATCCCCTGGAGAAGGGAATGGCAACTCACTCCAGTATTCTCACCTGGGGAATTCCATGAAGAGAGGACCCTGGAGGGCTATAGTCCATGGGGTTGCAAAGCAGTCGACACCACTTAGCGAGTAAACACACACACATGTGAAGACTGGAACATCTTTCCCTGGCTCTAAGATTCTAGATCTTGGTAGTTTTATCTGGCTTCCCATCCACACTCTAAAAAGCCTGTGTAGGGTGGATTATGGAGTTGCAGACCATAGGTTTGAGTCTACGAAAGGCTTGCCATGAGCCTGCAAGGTTTTTCACCATGAAGGATAGTGAGATAATCTGTCTCTGACTTCAATCTCAGTGGAGAGGATAAAAGGGAGAACATCTATCTGTATACTTCCTCCCTGCTAAGCCACATTATCAGGGCTTGAGGGCAACAGTTGCAACCTGTTACCCTTACAGTTTCAAATAAATAATAAAAATATAAAGTGATTCCATAGATATCACTTCACTCTGTGGAAGAACTTGTAATGTCTGACTTTGATAATGTTTCCTTCTCCATTCCATTAGTAGTATTATCTGTGAGTGCTGAAACTCTTGATATTGCTCATTCTAAATAACCTTCTCCTGCCATATTCATTATTTTCTCTCAGTCTCAGCCATCTGCCTTTCCTGTTGGGGACTTTATATTTAAAAGCATGTTTTCAACTAATATATGCGCATATATATATATATATATTCCCAGGTATCTCTTTATATCTTTATGTCTAGTCTAGTTTGTGTTTCTAGTTCTCTTTGAAAGCTCTCAAGCCCAAATGTCTGCAACACATCTCTAATTAGTTTCCAGCCAATATACAGAGAAAATGAAGGTCACTGGATGGCTAACATTTCATATTGTTTTTACTGCTATTGGGATCTCTGCAAGGCAGAATATGTTATCAGGAGACAAACTGTTGCTGAAAAGAAACTCTCTAGAGTCACAGAGTTCTTTACTTTCAATCTTGCCTCTGTTATTTATATGTGAGAGTTTGGATCTTTTATTTATTTTTTATTTTTTTTATTGTCAATATCTGTAGTTTTATTTATTTATTTATTTTTAAAATTCACTATATATTTTATTTTATTTTTTTCCAACTACAATTTTATTTTATTTTTAAACTTTACAAAATTGTATTAGTTTTGCCAAATATCAAAATGAATCCGCCACAGGTATACATGTGTTCCCCATCCTGAACCCTCCTCCCTCCTCCCTCCCCATACCATCCCTCTGGGTCGTCCCAGTGCACTAGCCCCAAGCATCCAGTATCGTGCATCGAACCTGGACTGGCAACTCGTTTCTTACATGATATTTTACATGTTTCAATGCCATTCTCCCAAATCTTCCCACCCTCTCCCTCTCCCACAGAGTCCATAAGACTGTTCTATACATCAGTGTCTCTTTTGCTGTCTCGTACACAGGGTTATTGTTAGCATCTTTCTAAATTCCATATATATGCGTTAGTATACTGTATTGGTGTTTTTCTTTCTGGCTTACTTCACTCTGTATAATAGGCTCCAGTTTCATCCACCTCATTAGAACTGGATCTTTTAAACTTTATATGCTGAGCCTCAGTTTTCTCATTTGCAAATCGAGGATAACTGATCCTACATTACTTTTCATGAGTACTAAATCAAATAGTTCACAGAAAACTGCTAGGTACCTAGTATATGGGATTCCCATATGGCTCAATGGTAAAGAATTGCCTGTCGATGCAGGAGACATGGGTTTTATCCCTAAGCTGGGAGGATCCCCTGGAGTAGGAAATGCCACCTCACTCCAATATTCTTGCCTGGAAAATTTCACAGACAGCAGAGCCTGGTGAGCTACTACTGTCCATGGAGTTCCAAAGAGTCAGACATGACTGAACACACAGACATTTAGTATATAGCACGCTCACTACAGAAGTTAAGATCTCTTTCCACTAGTTTGTATTCTTAGCTGGGTTTTCACTACCATACAGCCAACTGATTCTGTTAGGACTTCCAAATCATCCTTTTTGAAAACTTCTGTGATTCCAGGTTTCTGACAGTTTGGATTTTAAGGCAATTCAGAATATGTATTAAGATGAATACTCTTACTGTATAGTGAAAGTGAAAGTTGCTCAGTCGTGTCCGATTCTTTGTGACCCCATGGACTCTTCAGTCCATGGAATTTACCAGGCCAGAATACTGGAGTGGGTAGCCTACCCCTTCTCCAGGGGATCTTCCCAACCCAGGGATTGAACCTAGGTCTCCCACACTGCAGGTGGATTCTTTACCAGCTGAGACACAAGGGAAGCCCTTTTTACTGTATAGTAACGTGTATATATCCTCCTTTACTTGGATAGAAATATGAATTATTATTTTTAAAAATTGTACATACTTTAGCCTCTTTACTTTTTATATTTAACCTCCACAGACATACACTGGGGCAAAGTTTTCATTGCCAGTCGTGTTTTATCACTCACTTCCTCTAAAAGTGCAGTTCAAAACTGGCTCTTTCATGAAATTCTCTTTGTTAGTAAAAACTAAATTCCATCCTCTGACACAAAATAATTATCCATTTATTGTATGTTGGAAAACTCACAACCCTAATTTGCATTACTCTTTACTCAAATCCTGAGATAGTCCCCACATTATGTAAGCCGTGTGTGTGTGGGTGTGTGGGTGTGTGGGGGTTTGTGTGCGGTGTCTGTGTGTGGGGGGTGTGTGTGGGGGTGTGTATGTTTGTGTGTGTGTGGGTGGATGGATAGGTGGGTGGGTGTATGTTTTGAAGTCAAAACTTTGAAAGAAATTTTTGGCACGACTTTTAAGAATGTGATTTGAGTTATAATGGAGATTCCTTAATGCTTTTTATGTGCAATGATTTTGATCAAGTAATGTGATTTATGAAGGTTAACTTGCTGTTATTTTTCCTGTGAATTTTAAGTCAGGTCCCAATTTCTGATTCTGACTTATTCTGATAAGTGAACATATATTGAAGAACCTCAGCAATTTTGTACATGGAAATTGAATGGAGAAAAATTATGTTTGCCCCAGTGGGGAGTATACTGACATTCAATTTTTTTTTTTATCATAAGCCAATAATGGGCCAACAAATGTGTTTGTTGCAGAGAAGGGTGTGATTAATTTGCCTGATAAGTGAACCAAAGTTTCTCCTTTCAACCCATCTGCATAAGTTAAAAGAGAAATATTACTGCTTTTTTTTTCTTTTTCTTAAAGGTTTCTCATTTTTATTTCAAAACACTAATAACTAAAATTTATGCTCCAACTTATCATAATGACTGTTGGTATTGCCAGTATAGTGCACAGTGCAGGGAAGTATATTTCAATGTAGTAGGAAGTGGTTAGGGGGCTTCCTGGGTGGCACTAGTGGTAAAGTGTCCACCTATCCTTGTAGGAGAGGTAAGAGAATTGAGTTTGATCCTTGGATCGGGAAGATCCCCTGGAGTAAGAAATGGTTCTAATATGCTTTCCTGGAAAATTCCATGGACAAAGGAGCCTGGTGGGCTATAGTCCAAGGAGTTGCTAAGAGTCAGCTACAACTGAGTGACTGAGTACACAGTCACTGGTCAATAAACATCTGTCCAAAAATAATTTTTTTAAGAAAAAATAACCCATTTTCAACTTTAACTTCCTAAATTGTTTCCTATCTTGAATTACAGTGAATATAATTTGAAAGAGAGCCTAATGTTTCATATTTGAAGTGTGTTTCATGCTTGAATGAAAAGTATACAAAGTAATCCTAAATAGACTCAGAGGATGCTTATCTCTTAATCATATTGTTTGGAAGCAGGAAATCAACCAGGAACATTTATTCATTCATTTACTCACTCATACAGGGTTTACTGTTTGATAGGTGGTGGATATAAGGATGAGAAGCATGGATCTCACCCTACCTTCACAGAGATATAGGCAATCACACGATACAAAGTTTAAGCATTCCTGTTCATGCCACATACAACCTTTTCTCACAAAAGTTGTCATCCACTGTCACACATCTCAAGTGAGGTTAATAGGCTCAGTGATCAAACACACTGGCTCACAGCCGATTAAAACAAGTAAGTCAAACCCGAACGAACATGCTAAGTGACAAAAACATTAACAAGAAATTAAAGCATTTTGACTGTGAGATTGGTTAGAAATAAAAAAAAAAAAAAAAAGATTTCCCCACCTTACACTCTACTATCCGGCTACAAAATAGCACAGAATCTTATTCAGCTCTCATTCAGTTGCTTAACATTTATCACCTTTATGTGACATATAGGGTTTCCCCGGTGGTTCAGAAAGTAAAGAATCCACCTGTGATGCAGGAGATCTGGGTTCAACCCCAGGGGTCAGGAATATCCCCTGGGCAGAAAATGGCTACCCACTCCAGTACTGTATATAGATTTGGATTTATAAAATATAGAAGTAAAATATGGCCCCTAAAGTAAACAGAACTCATAGTATTATACATGCATATGTTTATCTGTGTTTTTTGTGTGTATCTCTGGCAAGGAGGTGGGGATACTTTGTATAGGTTTCAAGAGCTGAAATCAAGCAGAGGGGATACAGTGTCAAGAGAGAACTTTTAACTAACACTTAGGGTTAAGTCTGAAATTGCTGCCAGTGAAGGTAGTGAAACTGTTAGAAAGATGGCATGATTTCACAGCGGTATTCTTGAAGGGCAGAATGAGGATAACATCAGAGTAAACATGGAAGGCACTTATCCCACTGTGAAAGCTGAAAAAAATAAACGGACAAGATCTGGGGGCTATGGGAATAATGAAACATTGTGAATGTTTGCATTATTGTTTGGCAAATAGTCACTACATATTCTTCATAGGCAGAGTCCATTTACATACCTCATTGATTTGAGGTTTCTTTGTATACAAATGCTTTGGCCACTAGATGCAGAACTGGAATTCCAAATGTAGGTCTTAAGATGTATCAAGTGTTTCTCCTCAATTATCTGAGAACTTTTGACCTTTACAATGAAGACCATACTTCACATAGCTTTTGCCCCTCTAGCCTGAACCCCCAAATAAGACAGATGGTGTAATGTCCCCCAACCAACCTGAACACCCATGGAAGTAAATAGTTTTTGAGAATAAGTAAGAATTCATTGAGAATAAATAGCTATCGTTGTATGCCACTGAATTTTATGTAACAGTAGCTGAGTACTTGGGACTTCCCTGGTGGGGTCAGACAATAAAGTGTCTACCTGTAATGCAGGAGACTTGGGTTTGATCCCTGGATGGAGAAATCCCCTGGACAAGGAAATGGCAATCCACTCCAGTATTCTTGCCTGGGAAAGCCCATGGACAGAGGAGCCTGGCACGCTACACTCCATGGGGTTGCAAAGAGTCGGACAGGCCTGAGCAACTAACAGAAGCTAAGTACTAAGTCAATTGGTAGCTAAAACTAGGAATGACTTAGAATGAGTCACACTAGCTTTGAGACTGGTTAACAGATAACAAGAAAATTTACTGGAGATTGGATAATCGTGAGTTGTGGTTGTAACAGGAAAATACTTGGTAAAACATTTGCCTCTGGTAAGTTGGAAGATAGAAGATGTATCTATGGAAACTGTAGTATTGGTCAAGAAAGTTTTGATAGCATAAGATGGATGCTACTAGTTACATTTGATAAGATACTATAAGGGGGAAAAATGAGTCCAGAAAAGAAGTGGGGTGTTTTAAATTATACTTGAAAGGAATATGGAGAAACCAGAAATCACAGAGTCAAAATCATAGACATAAATATTGCAACATAGCTTCAGGAAAAAAAGAAAAATCCAGAGTAGGAGATAAGACTAACACCTTTTGTTAAGATCTCTGAGTGAATTAAAGTCCATTTATTGGGCTGGGCAAAGTAACTCTAGAAAGCGCAAGGAAGTGGTTCTATTGAAGCCCAATAAGTATAGAATCAAATATAATTAAGTCTAAAGAGAAAGAGCAGCATGCCCAAAGAAGCAGAAAAACAAACAAGAGCAAACAAAACCCTAAACCCTTGTGGTTCTGCTGTTTGGCTGTTAGAATTCACAAGCATCAAATACATGAGAAAACCACAGCTTACCAGAACTATATTTAAAAAATTACTACCAGCCTAGAACAAAAGAGATAGTCTGCCAGTTTAAAAATACCTGAGAGCCACCAACTTTGTACAGACAAGAAATGATCTGAAAGAGCTGTTTATCCACCAGGCAGCACTGATAGCTATGGAAGATTACAAATAAATAAGGATCTCCAAGATGGTAGTGCCATGTTTGGTAGAGATCAATGGAGAATGGGTAGCCACTTACAGGGAGTAAATCTGGAATTAAATCGACTATAGGGGCATCTGGAAAAAAATTGCCCAGCAGGAATTTAGAATTCTTGTGGACCAGTAACTATTCATTCTTCTTCTTATCCTTCTTGTTGTGGAATGAAAATATTTATTGTGGATATCCTTGTTTGTTTCACCATTGTAACTTAGGTTTGTAGAGAAAAAATGACTTGTCTCTTTGGTTCATAAATCTTCAGATCAATAGACTCTGTACTTGGATAGAATGCAGATGACGAAATTCTTGTCTTAAAGTCTGATACCACCGTAACAGATAAATCTATCAGTAGTCTTAGGAGTACCTGTGTTTTGCAATGTAAGAGAACATGTGGAATATTTATAAAGAAGAGGGTGGATTCTGATTGTTAGATGATTGTTCAGCAAATATGCACTCCTTCCTACTTCTCATTATGGGCACAGTATTATTCTCAGTGCAGTGATTTGACATTTGGCCATAAGCCATGCTTTGGTCAATTAAAATGGCAATGAAAATAAGAGTGCAAAATCCAAGAATAGACCTTAAGATATAGCAAACGTTTCCATGGGGAACTCTGACGTCTATGACAAGAAAACCATAGCACAGATAACCCCTACACTGCCAGCCTAGACATACGGGACAGGATAGTGCCAGCTAACCTATGCAGACTAAAGTTCACTTCAGTTCCGTTCAGTTCAGTCGCTCAGTCGTGTCCGACTTTTGCGACCCCGTGAATGCAGCACACCAGGACTCCCTGTCCATCACTATCTCCCAGGCTTCACTCAAACTCATGTCCGTCGAGTCGGTGATGCCATCCAGCCATCTCATGCTCTGTTGTCCCCTTCTCCTCCTGCCTCCAATCCCTCCCAGCATCAGGGTCTTTTCCAGGAGTCAACTCTTCACATCAGGTGGCCAAAGTATTGGAGTTTCAGCTTCAGCATCAGTCCTTCCAATGAACACCTAGGACTGAACTCCTTTAGGGTGGACTGGATGGATCTCCTTGAAGTCCAAGGGACTCTCAAGAGTCTTCTCCAACATCACAGTTCAAAAGCATCAATTCTTTGGTGCTCAGCTTTCTTCACAGTCCAATTCTCACATCCATACATGACCACAGGAAAAACCATAGCCTTGACTAGGTGAACCTATGTTGGCAAAGTAATATCTCTGCTTTTTAATATGCTATCTAGTTTGGTCATAACTTTCCTTCCAAGGAGTAAGTGTCTTTTAATTTCATGGCTGCAGTCACCATCTGCAGTGATTTTGGAGCCCAAAAAAACAAAGTCTGACACTATTTCCACTGTTTCCCCATCTATTTGCCATGAAGTGATGGGACCAGATGCCATGATCTTCGTTTTCTGAATGTTGAGCTTTAAGCCAACTTTTTCACTCTCCACTTTCACTTTCATCAAGAGGCTTTTTAGTTCCTCATCACTTTCTGCCATAACGGTAGAGTCATCTGCATATCTGAGGTTACTGATATTTCTCCTGGCAATCTTGATTCCAGCTTGTGCTTCTTCCAGTCCAGCATTTCTCATGATGTACTCTGCATATAAGTTAAATAAACAGGGTGACAATATACAGCCTTGACGAACTCCTTTTCCTATTTGGAACCAGTCTGTTGTTCCATGTCCAATTCTAACTGTTGCTTCCTGACCTGCATATAGGCTTCTCAAGAGGCAGGTCAGATGGTCTGGTATTCCCATCTTTTGAAGAATTTTCCACAGTTTATTGTGACCCACACAGTCAAAGGCTTTGGCATAGTTAATAAAGCAGAAATAGATGTTTTTCTGGAACTCTCTTGCTTTTTCCATAATCCAGCAGATGTTAGCAATTTGATCTCTGGTTCCTCTCCCTTTTCTAAAACCAGCTTGAACATCTGGAAGTTCACGGTTCATGTATTGCTGAAGCCTGGCTTTGAGAATTTTGGGCATTACTTTACTAGCGTGTGAGATGAGTGCAATTGTGCAGTAGTTTGAGCATTCTTTGGCATTGCCTTTCTTTGGGATTGGAATGAAAACTGACCTTTTCCAGTCCTGTGGCCACTGCTGAGTTTTCCAAATCTGCTTGCATATTGAGTGCAGCAGTTTCACAGCATCATCTTTCAGGATTTGGAATAGCTCAACTGGAATTCCATCACCTCCACTAGCTTTGTTCGTAGTGATGCTTTCTAAGGCCCACTTGACTTCACATTCCAGGATGTCTGGCTCTAGGTGATTATCTGGGTCATGAAGCTCTTTTTTCTACAGTTCTTCTGTGTATTCTTGCCACCTCTTCTTAATATCTTCTGCTTCTGTTAGGTCCATACCATTTCTGTCCTTTATCAAGCCCATCTTTGCATGAAATGTTCCCTTGGTATCTCTAATTTTCTTGAAGAGATCTCTAGTCTTTCCCATTCTGTTGTTTTCCTCTACTTCTTTGCATTGATCACTGAGGAAGGCTTTCTTATCTCTCTTTGCTATTCTTTGGAACTCTGCATTCAGATGCTTGTATCTTTCCTTTTCTCCTTTGCTTTTCGCTTCTCTTCTTTTCACAGCTATTTTTAAGGCCTCCCCAGACAGCCGTTTTGCTTTTTTGCATTTCTTTTCCATGGGGAGACTACAGTTAAGCCATTCCAATTAATTGTAAGAGTCAGTCTAGCGGACCTGTAAACCTGTGAGCCAAAGAATAAATATTTACTACTCCCAGCTACTGTGTTTTGGAGGTGGTTTTTTATGTAATAATAGCTGACTATTACTAGTTTTTATTGCTAGGAAATTTAGTTTTGTGAGAAATAAAAGGCAAGTATATCTGCTGAGAGTTGTAGGAAAAGAAGTATGGTAATGACTGTGATTGAACTATGGACTTATTTTAAAAAGTGGTTATGTGAAATGGCAGAGAAATAAGAGGCTGTGTAGAAGAAAAAAAAACAAATCTAGGGAAATATTGGAAACGAGTTTTCCTTTTTCTTTTTATCCAAAGTAAATGGAATCTGCCGCCTCCTTGTCAGCTCACAAAATGAACTCTTCCTTCACCCCGTGTTCCCATTCCCTTTTAGAGATCTCATGTTGTTATTTGCTTTTTTGTATTTGTTTACAGTCACAGATCCTCAAACTCTCCATCTCATAATTAAAAGCCTACAAAAATCTCCTTCAAAAATTAAAAAAAAAAACTATAAATATATGTGTAAACAGCAGGAACACATACAAAAAAGTATTATTATCCTTTTAAGGCAATTATAGGTTACAAAAGATTTTCCAAAGAACTGTATCACCCTTGACATTTTGGATAAAAAATACCTATAATTTTTACAAAGCCTAACTTTTAAAATGCCATTGTCAGGATAGAAAATGTGTCACTCAGTAACAGTGTCATTGATATTTATCAACCACGGCACGTATTTTTCTTGTTATCTCAATTTTCTGCATAATTCTCACAATAAACCTACTAGTATGGTACCGTTACTGTCTTTATGTTAAATTATAGCTTGTCAGGGTGATGATGGTGATGATATTAAATTCAGAAATAAAATTCATCAATCTCTTATATTTTTACTTTCCCATTTCTAAGTAATATTTGATGTGTTGCAAACACCTTAATTAGTGTTGAAGATTCCTAAACTTTATCTAACCATTAAAGTGCCCATTTCCAGACTCCATTTTTCTAGAATCCTCTATAGCATTAAACATTATTGACTTATGCTTCATCTTTCAAATATCTTTACTGACTTCCATGACCTTTTATTATTTGAATCCTCTATATATCAACTCTATATAATTTCTTCTATTTAAAAGTATTCCTCATGTCCTCATTCCATGATTTAAGTTCATCATATGTTTTTTATTTTTCTTCTGATATGCCTACTCTCTAATTTTTTATCATGACAATCCATTCATTAGCATAATTTTGATGCCTAAATTTTCTTTCCTTATTCTCAACTATAGTTATTGCTCATTTATGATTTCATGGAATAATATTTTGTGCATTGTTTTCTGCCTATGTTGAAATCTTATATCATTTAAAATACTATATAAATTTATTAAAGGCAAATATGTATTCTTCATGTTCAAATCCCTTCTGAACCTATTGTATGTTTGGATATAAATGATTGGTAAACATGTTTGCATTCATCCTGCATAATGCATTTTTTTAAAAGCCTCAGTGGGGCAATTTAGGCCCTGGATTTCCTCTCAAGATCCCTTGAGATCATTATTAGCTTAACTAAAGACAAACAAACTTTCTTGTAATTGTGTCTCTGATGAACCAAGAGAAATTTAAATATTAAGTGTACTCAATCAAAAAAGTAGAATATAGAAAATAAATCAGTCTAAATATTTTATTTGTTTTGATCTTCAAAAGATAAACATATGATCTTGAATATTTATTTATTATAGATATGTTTAAAGATGCACTCATATAATTTATACTAAAAAAGTAAATTTTATCAAGTAGCTTTCAGTCTGTTCTAAGTGCAGAATTGTCAATATTTCATTATCATAAATCTTTCTTAACTATTGAACAATTTCACAGCTTCTTCTCTAGATAGATCGCACAGGTCTATTCTCGAGAATATATGTCCTTAGTCTGAGGAAAAGTACAGCACCAAGGATGCATTTTTTTCTAACCAAAAGCATCTTCCATGGCATTTGTTTGTCTTGGATTCATTCCCCAGAGTAAAATTCATATATTGAGGCAATACATCTTTTGGAGTTCTAATTTCATTTTTGCATGTTAAGGCATTTCAGTTGTGTCTGACGCTTGGCAACCCTATGGACTTAAGCCTTCCAGCCTCCTCTGTCTATGGGATTCTCCAGGCAAGAATATTGGGGTGGGTTGCCATGACCTCCTCAAATAGATCTTCCTGACCTAGGGATCAAACCCATGTCTCTTACATATCCTACATTGGCAAGCAGATCCTTTACCATTAGCACCACCTAGGAAGCCCAATTTCATTTTTAAGGTATATTATTTTTCAAAGAAATTTAAAGAGTACTAGATAGTTGAAAATATTTTTAAAAGCATAGCTAATGATTTTAAAAACAAATCTACATGATAGGGAAACTATATCCTAGAACAGTGTGAAGCAATTTCACAAAATCTCAAAGTGGATAGAGATAATTTTCAGCTTTTTTTTTTTTTTAACTACAAGGTAAAAGCAAGGTAAAATGTTATACAGGGAATTAGATTTTCACCTTGATATATTCCCTTCTGTTACAGAAAAAATTGTCATTTATTCAAAATGTTAACTTTAAGTTTTCTGTTAATTACTAAGAAGAATAAATTATTTTTGTATATTTGTATTAATACTTTTTAAGTACATAAATGTTCATGGCTCAGTTGTGTCCAAGTCTTTGCAACCCATGGACTGTAGCCTGCCAGGGTCCTCTGTCCATGAGACTCTCCAGGCAAGAATACTGGAGTGGGTTGCTGTGCTTTCCCCAGGGGTACTCCCAATCCAGGGATCAAACCCTCCTATCTTTACATCTACCTGCATTGGCAGGCAGGTTCTTTGCCACTATCATGACCTGATCGATTCTTTATGAGCCCAACAGATGTCTTATCATTGTCGGGCCAAATAATGACCCTTTGTTCACTTACAACATGCAGAAGCTATCTCTCTAGGTCACTGTAGGAGTAGCCATTATTCTTATTCACCCTGTTCCCTCTCTGTTCGGATCAAGAGTGACTGGCCACACGAGCTCCTGGCATAGGCTGAGGGAGAGAGAGCAAGGGAAGAGGTTTCAGGGCTTAGGAGCCGGGGAGCCCTCCTGCATCACAGAAAATTCCCAGAGACTTGGTGAAGATAGGAAAGCTATCAAAAAGACCATAGGACTGTTGTGCTTGATAAAGTCCTGTCAGTTCAGCACTGGAGTAGCAAGCAGCCGAGAGGAGATACCCTATGTCCAAGGTCAGGAACGGTGGTGGTGAGGAGATACACCACGTCCAAGGTAAGAGAAACCCCACTAAGACAGTAGGCACTGAGAGAGGGCATCAGAGGGTAGAGGGACTGAAACCACAGTCACAGAAAACTAGCCAATTTACACATGGACCACAGCCTTGTCTAACTCAGTGAAACTAAGCCATACTCATAGGGCCACTCAGGATGGGCATGTCATGGTGGAGAGGTCTGACAGAATGTGGTCCACTGGAGAAGGGAGTGGCAAACTACTTCAGTATTCTTGCCTTGATAACCCCGTGAAAGTATGAAAAGGCAAAAAGATAGGACACTGAAAGATAAACTCCCCAGGTGGGTAGGTGCCTAATATGCTACTAAAGATCAGTGGAGAAATAACTCCAGAAAGAAAAAAAGGACATAGCCAAAGAAAAAACAACACCCAGTTATGGATGTGACTGGTGACAGAAGCAAGGTCTGATGCTGTAAAGAGCAATATTGGATAGGAACCTGGAATGTTAGGCCCATGAATCAAGGCAAATTGGAAGTGGTCAAACAGGAGATGGCAAGAATGAACATCGACATTCTAGGAATCAGTGAACTAAAATGGACTTGAATGGGTGAACTTAACTCAGATGATCATTATATCTACTATTGTGAGCAGGAATACCTTAGAAGAAATGGAGTAGCCATCGTAGTCAATCAAAGAGTCTGAAATACAGTACTTGGATGCAATCTCAAAAATGACAGAATGATCTCTGTTCGTTTCCAAGGCAAACCATTCAACATTATGGTAATCCAAGTCTATGCTCTGAATAGGAATGCTGAAGAAGCTGAAGTTGAATGGTTCTATGAAGACCTACAAGACCTTTTAGAAACAATACGAAAAAAAGATGTCTTTCTCATTATAGGGGACAGAAATGCAAAAGTAGGAAGTCAAGAAACACTTGGAGTAACAGGCAAATTTGCCCTTAAAGTACAGATGAAGTAGGGTAAAGGCTAATAGAGTTTTGCCAAGAGAATGCACTGGTCATAGCAAAGACCCTCTTCCAACAACACAAGAGAAGACTGTACACATAGATATCACCAGATGGTCAACACCAAAATCAGATTGATTATATTTTTTGCAGCAAAGATAAGGAGGCTCTATACAGTCAGCAAAAACAAGACCAGGAGCTGACTGTGGCTTGGATCATGAACTCCTTATTGCCAAATTCAGACTTAAATTTAAGAAAGTAGGGAAAACCACAAAACCGTTCAGGTATGACCTAAATAAAACCCCTTATGATTAGACAGTGGAAGTGAGAAATAGATTTAATGGACCAGATCTGATAGACAGAGTACCTGATGGACTATGGATGGACGTTCGTGACATTGTATAGGAGACAGGGATCAAGGCCATCCCCAAGAAAAAGCAAAAAAGCAAAATGGCTGTCTGAGGAGGCCTTACAAATAGGTGAGAAAAAAAGAGAAGCAAAAAGCAAAGGAGAAAAGGAAGATATACCCATTTGAATGCTGAGTTCCAAAGAATAGCAAGGAGGGATAAGAAACCCTTCCTCAGTGATCAGTGTAAAAAAAAATAGAGGGAAATAATAGAATGGGAAAGACTAGAGATCTCTTCAAGAAAATTAGAGATACCAAGGGAACATTTCATGCAAAGATGGGCTCAATAAAGCACAGAAATGGTATGGACCTAACAGAAGCAGAAGATATTAAGAAGAGGTGGCCATAATACACTGAAGAACTCTACAAAAAAGATCTTCATGACCCAGATAATCACAATGGTATGATTATTCACATAGAGCCAGACATCCTGGAATGTGAAGTCAAGTGGTCCTTAGGAAGCATCACTATGAATAAACCTAGTGGAGGTGATGGAATTCCAGTTGAGCTATTTCAAGTCCTGAAAGATGAGGCTGTGAAAATGCTGCACTCAATATGCCAGCAAATTTGGAAAACTCAGCAGTGGCCACAAGACTGGAAAAGGTCAGTTTTCATTCCAATCCCCAAGAAAGGCAATGCCAAAGAATGTTCAGACTACTGTACAATTGCAGTCATCTCACACGCTAGTAAAGTAATGCTCAAAATTCTCAAAGCCAGGCTTCATCAATACGTGAACTGTGAACTTCCAAATGTTCAAGCTGGCTTTAGAAAAGGCAGAGGAACCAGAAATGAAATTTCCAAAATCTGCTGGATCATCAAAAAAGCAAGAGAGTTCCAGAAAAACATCTATTTCTTCTTTATTGACTAGCCAAAGCTTTTGATTGTGTTCAATTCAGTTCAGTCACACAGTCATGTCCAACTCTTTGCTACCCCGTGAACCGCAGCCCACCAGCCTCTTTGTCCATCACTAACTCTCGGAGTTTACCCAAACTCATGTCCATTGAGTCAGTGATGCCATCCAAACATCTCATCCTCTGTCACCCCCTTCTCCTCCTGCCCTCAATCTTTCCCAGCATCAGGATCTTTCCAAATGAGTCAGTTCTTTGCATCAGGTGGCCAAATTATTGGAGTTTCAGCTTCAACATCTAGTCCTTCCAATGAATATTCAAGACTGATTTCCTTTAGGATGGACTGGTTGAATCTTCTTGCTATCCAAAGGACTCTCAAGAGTCTTCTCCAACAGCACAGTTCAAAAGCATCAATTCTTTGGTGTTCAACTTTCTTTATAGTCCAACTCTCACATCCATACATGACTACTGGAAAAACCGTAGCCTTGACTATACATATCTTTGACTGTGTGGATTACAATAAACTGTGGAAAATTCTAAAAGTGATGGGAATACCAGACCACCTGACCTGCTTCTTGAGAAATCTGTATGCAGGTCAGTAAGCAACATTTAGAACTGGATACGGAGCAACAGACTGGTTCCAAATTGGGAAAGGAGTACATCAAGGCTCCATATTGTCACACTGCTTATTTAACTTATATGCAGAGTATATCATGAAAAACACTGGGATGGGTGTAGCACAAGCTGGAATCAAGATTGCTGGGAGAAATGTCAATAACCTCAGATATGCAGATGACAACACTCTTATGGCAGAAATTGAAGAACTAAAGAGCCTCTTTATGAAAGTGAAAGAGGAAAGTGAAAAAGTTGGCTTAAAGCTCAACATTCAAAATACAAAGATCATGACATCCGTTCCCGTCACTTCATGGCAAATAGATGGGGAAACAGTGGAAACAGTGGCTGATTTATTTTCTTGGGCTCCAAAATCACCACAGATGGTGACTGCAATGATGAAATTAAAAGACATTTGACCCTCAGAAGAAAAGCTCTGTCCAACCTAAACTGCATATTAAAAAGCAGAGACGTTACTTTGCCAACAAATGTCTGTCTAGTCAAAACTATGGTTGTGAGAGTTGGACCACAAAGAAGGCTGAGCACTGAAGAATTGATGCTTTTGGACTTTGGTGTTGGAGAAGACTCTTTAGCGTCCCTTGGACTGCAAGGAGATCAAACCTGTCAATCCCAATAAGTCCTAAATATCCGTTGGAAAGACTGATGCTGAAGCTGAGGCTCCAATATTTTGTCCAACTGATGTGAAGAACTGACTCATGGAAAAGACCCTGCTGCTGGGAAAGATTGAATCAGAAGAAGGGGATGACAGAGGAAGAGATGATTGGATGGCATCACAGACTTGATGGACATGAGTTTGAACAAGCTCCAGGAGTTGGTAATGGACAGGGAAGCCTGATGTACTGCAGCCCAGAGTTGGACACGACTGAGTGACTGAATTGAACTGAACTGAATATAGCATCCAGCCCATCCTATGTTGCAGGTATTATATATTGGTCTTCTGACCTTCTCCCAGTACCCTTGACCACATGGAAATATTGCTGCTCACTCAGTAATTATCTTCTTGCAACACAATTATTGATGTTTATAACTTTCGAACATGTCAACATTTTAACCCAATTTATAAATTCAATAATGGTGATAGTTTATATATATTATGGTTTAGCATTATGGACACTTACCATTTTCTATAAGCAACAAATGTATTAATAAAGTGCTTGTGAATTTAGCATGTCCATGATGGAAAATGGACATTTCTTTCTATCGTGATTCATTAGTAAAGAGAGCAGAAGTTAATCCTTTTTTTTTTAACTTTAGGATTTGTTTTTTATTTTTATTTTTGAACTCCATTCCTAGTCTTTGGCATTCATTGTGACCCTAATGCTAACTAGATGAAATTTAGTAGAAAAAGCTATTAAATCTATATTGCCTCAGTTTTCTCACTTATAAAATAAGAATAATAATGCTACTTACGTATTGGACATTTGAGAATTATATTGGACAATATATAGGAATTGTTTAACACTACCTATAACAGTTCTAAGTTCCTATTAACCAATTGTAGACAAAGTAATTGCATATTATGCCTCTCTTTTCTTCTTTAATGTTAAGCCACATTATTGGTCTTTTACTTGTTTGTTTTGAATAGTGGGAGATGAGAATGAATGGTTATAGATGTACAATAATTGTAAAATTATAATTTTACAATTGTCAATTTACAATTGACTTTTACAAAGTCAATAACACTACATTGACTTTCTATAAAATGATTTTTTATTAACCAAAGTATAAAAACCTATATTTTAGAATCAGTTCAGTTCAGTCACTCAGTTGTGTGTGATTCTTTGCTACCCCATGCACTGCCCCAAGCCAGGCCTCCCTGTCCATCACCAAGTCCCAGAGTTTACCCAAACTCATGTCCATTGAGTCAGTGATGCCATCCAACCATCTCATCCTCTGTCATCTCCATCTCCTACTGCCTTCAATCTTTCCCAGCATCAGGGTCTTTTCCAATGAGTCACCTCTTCACATCATGTGGCCAAAGTATTGGAGTTTCAGCTTCAGCATCAGTCCTTCCAATGAACACCTAGGACTGATCTCCTTTAGGAGGGACTGGTTGGATCTCCTTGCAGTCCAAGGGATTCTCAAGAGTCTTCTCCAACAGCACAGTTCAAAAGCATCAATGCGCTGGCACTCAGCTTTCTTTAGAGTCCAACTCTCACATCCATGCATGACTACTGGAAAAACCATAGCCTTGACTAGACAGACCTTTGTTGGCAAAGTAATGTCTCTGCTTTTTAATATGCTGTCTAGATTGGTCATAACTTTCCTTCCAAGAAGTAAGTGTCTTTTAATATCATGATTTCAGGCACCATCTGCAGTGATTTTGTAGCCCCCCAAAATAAAGTCAGCCACTGTTTCCACTGTTTCCCCATGTATTTGCCAGGAAGTGATGGAACCAGATGCAATGATCTTTGTTTTCTGAATGTTGAGCTTTAGGCCAACTCTTTCACTCTCTTCTTTTACTTTCTTCAAGAGGCTTTTTAGTTCTTCTCACTTTCTGCCATAAGAATGGTGTTATCTGCATATCTGAGGTTTTTTATATTTCTCCCAACAATTTTGATTCCAGCTTGTCTTCACCCAGCCCAGCATTTTGCATGGTATATTCTGCATATAAGTTAAATAAGCAATAGTAGTTGTCAAATTTATTTTTAAAAATACACTTCTATTGTGTTTTAATCATTCATTAAAATGTATCACATCAAAGATTAAGGGAACATGGACTAATTGAGCTCTAAGATGCATTTGCAAAACACCCCATTCATTTTGATAAGATAAAACATTTTAAAGCAGGGTCAATAATTTGATATTTTGATCACTTATATTTTCTATTTCATCTTTATGGAATAATATTAAGTAAATTATTTCTGCATTTGGTTAGATTTCCTTTTTCTTTGTGATGGCTCCTGGTAATATCTAGATACAGAATAATGTGCCTATGTGATCAAAAAGTTTAAACCCCAACTGAGACTTCATTTTGGGCTCTCTACTTCTAAGAAGTTTTGTGTACATAAGACTTTTTTTCCTTATAGAGGGAGGATAGTTGGAGTTTTAGTCTGACCTTTCCAAATTTTGGATTCTTTGCTATTGTGGCAGGCTTTGGCTTTTGTTCATTTCCTTACTTTAGTGGAGTTGCCTGGTCCTAGAATAAACTGTGGATTTGTCAACGTTGTCATGTTGGATCTTGTGACTCATTTTAAACACAATGAAGTCTTTTTAAATACAACCATTACTACAAAAACTTACTGTCTTTTTGGCCTGATAAACTGGAAAACAATTTGAAGGACCTCTTGAAATTGAGGAAAGAATCTAATTCTGCACATAAACGTGGTCTATATCCCTGCTGATCCCTGAACCACAGATGAATGGGACAGACAGCAAAGAATACACCTTAGGAGATAAAGAACTGAATTGAGTTGAGTTGCTGCATGAGAACTTAACAGTTTGAATCCAACCAAGTTAAGTACATGCTATAAACAATATGAGCTACAAAAATCGGTGTCACAGGAAAATAACAGAATTTTTTATACGGAGTCTTCACAGTATAATATTCCAATGAACAGGGCACAAAACAACATAACACTGCATTTTATTCTACAGCAAAGAATCATAAGAATGTGACCTATTTTTCAAAAGAAACAAACCAACACAGCACCAATTCCAGATGATCCAAATGTTGGAATTAGCAAACAAGGGCTTTGAAGCAACTATTACAGCAATGTTCATGAAGGAAAAAAAAGCACTTGCAATGAGTGAGAGAATGAAAAGTATTAATAAGAGATGATTTTCTTAGAAATAAAAACTATGTTAAAATCTAATTGAATTAACAGAAGTTAAAAATAAAATATTTGAAATAATGTAAACAAGTTTTTGTGTTTTTTACCCTTGAGACTAGTTTTTCATCTGTCAAAGAGAATCACTATAGAATCTATTAAATACAAACTACAATCTTGTAAACGTCTAATGGCTTCTATAAAAAAGAACATTTTAGTTTATTTTTTACTTATAACTGTAAGCATATAATAAATATTGGGAAATAATTAGAATTATATTAACGTTTACCTTAAAGTTTATCCATTTATTAGCCTGAAAATTTACATCTTATCTAAAATTATAATTTGGTGAAATTTGTATTTACATATGTTATTTATGTATAAACACATAATATTTTAAGTAAGGAATGAGGGAACTAAAGGTACAGTATGAATAAATATTTATCTACTTGTGTAATTCAAATAAATTATTAGTGGTAATGATGACTACATAAGTTAAGAATATGGTACGTAGAAACAAATACAGCAGTTTTGTTGGTGAATCACAGGGCTGTGCAGTGTGATCTATCTTTATTTTTTAAATAATATATAAAATGGCATATTATATAATTGACTTTTAATAAACACAACCAGCCTGTTCTTTCTCATATTACTAAAGTGGATCCTGTTCTCTACAGAGAACTGACTTCAGTTGAGTTCAGTTCAGTCTCTCCATCTTATCCGACTTTGCAACACCATGGACTGCAGCATTCCAGGCCTCCCTGTCCATCACCAACTCCCTGAGTTTCCTCAAACTCAAGTCCATTGAGTCAGTGATGCTGTCAACCATCTGAACCTTTGTTAGCTTTAACTCGATAGACCTTTGTTGGCAAAGTAATGTCTCTGCTTTTTAATAAGCTGTCTAGGTTGATTACAACTTTTCTCCCAAGGAGTAAGCTTCTTTTAATTTCATGGCTGCAATCACCATCTGCAGTGATTTTGGAGCCCAGAAAAATGAAAACACAGTCTCTCACCATTTCCACTCTTTCCCCATCTATTTCCCATGAAGTGATGGGACCAGATGCCATGATCTCCATTTTCTGAATGTTGAGTTTTGAACTAACTTTTTCACTCTCCTCTTTCACTTTCATCAAGAGGCTATTTAGTTCGTTGCTTTCTGCCATAAGAGTGGTGACATCTGCATTTCTGAGGTTATTGATATTTCTACCAGCAATCTTGTTTCCAACTTGTGCTTCTTCCAGCCCAGCATTTCTCATGATGTACTCTGCATATAAATTAAATAAGCAGGGTGACAATATACAGCCTTGACATCCTCCTTTCCCAATTTGGGAACAGTCTGTTGTTCCACATCCAGTTCTAACTGTTGCTTCTTGACCTGCATACAGATTTCTCAGGAGGCAGGTCAGGATGTCTGGTATTCCCATCTCTTTCAGAATTTTCCAGAGTTTGTTGTGATCCACACAGTCAAAGACTTTGTCATAGTGAATAAAGCAGAAGTAAATGTTTTTCTGGAACTCTCTTGCTTTTTCGTTGATCCAGCAGATATTGGCAGTTTGATTTCTGGTTCCTCTGCCTTTTCTAAAACCAGTTTGAACATCTGGAAGTTCACAGATCATGTAATGCTGAAGCCTGGCTTGGAAAATTTTGAGCATTACTTTACTAGCATGTGAGATGAGTGCAATTGTGCGATAGCTTGAGCATTCTTTGGCATAGCCTTTCTTTGGGATTGAAATGAAAACTGACCTTTTCCAGTACCATGAACACTGCTGAGTTTTCCAGATTTGCTAGCATACTGAGTGCAGCACTTTCACAGAATCATCTTTTAGGATTTGAAATAGCTCAACTGGAATTCCACCACCTCCACTAGCTTTGTTCATAGTGATGCTTCCTAAGGCCCACTTGACTTCACATTCCAGGATATCTGGCTCTATGTGAGTGATTATACCATTATGATTATCTGGGTCATGAAGAACTTTTTTGAATAGTTCTTCTGTGTATTCTTGCCATTTCTTCTTAATATCTTCTGTTTCTGTTAGGTCCATGCCATTTCTGTCCTTTATTGAGCCCATCTTTGCATGAAATGTTCCCTTGGTATCTCTAATTTTCTTGAAGAGATCTCTAGTCCTTCCCATTCTGTTGTTTTCCTCTATTTCTTTGCATTGATCCCTGAGGAAGGCCTTCTTATCTCTCCTTGCTATTTTTTGGCACTCTGCATTCTGATGCTTATATCTGTCCTTTTCTCCTTTGCCTTTCACTTCTCTTCTTTTCATAGCTATTTGTAAGGCCTCCTCAGACAACCGTTTTACCTTTTTGCATTTCTTTTCCTTGGGGATGGTCTTTATCCCTGTCTCCTGTACAATGTCATGAACCTCTGTCCATAGTTCATCAGGCACTCTGTCTATCAGATCTAGTCCCTTGAATCTATTTCTCACTTCCATTGTATAGTCGTAAGGGATTTGATTTAGGTCATACCTGAATGGTCTTGTGGTTTGCCCTACTTTCTTTAATTTCAGTCTGAATTTGTCAATAGGGAGTTCATAATCTGAGCCACAGTCAGTTCCTGGTCTTATTTTTGCTGACTGTATAGAGCATCCTCATCTTTGGCTGCAAAGAATATAATCAATCTGATTTCACTGTTGACCATCTGGTGATGTCTTCTCTTGTGTTGTTGGAAGAGGGTCTTTGCTATGACCAGTGCGTTCTCTTGACAAAACTGTGTTAGCCTTTGCCCTGCTTCATTCTGTATTCCAAGGGCAAATTTGCCCATTACTCCAGATATTTCTTGACTTCCTTTTTTGCATTCCAGTCCCCTATAATGAAGAGGATATCTTTTGGGGTGTTAGTTCTAGAAGGTCTTGTAGGTTTTCATAGAACCATTCAACTTCAGCTTCTTCAGCATTATTGGTCAGGACATAGACTTGGATTACTGTGATATTGAATGATTTGCCTTGGAAATGAACAGAGATCATTCTGTCATTTTTGAGATTGCATCCCAGTACTGTATTTTAGACTCTTTTGTTGAGTATGAGGGCTACTCCATTTCTTCTAAGAAATTTTGCCCACAGTCATAGACATAATGGTCATCTGCTTTAAATTCACCCATTACAGTCTGTTTTAGTTTGCTGATTCCTAAAATGTTGATGTTCACTCTTGCCATCTCTTTGATCACTTCCAATTTGCCCTATTCATGGACCTAACATTCCAGGTTCCTATGCAGTATTGCTCTTTACAGCGTTGGACTTACTTCAGTCACCAGTCACATCCACACTGGGTGTTGTTTTTGCTTTGGCTCCATCTCTTCATTCTTTCTGGAGTTATTTCTCCACTGAGCTCCACTAGAATTGGGCACCTACCAACCTGGGGAGTTCATCTTTCAGTGTCCTATCTTTTTGCCTTTTCATACTGTTCACAGGGTTATTAAGGCAAGAATACTGAAGAGGTTTATCATTCCCTTCTCCAGTGGGCCACGTTTTATCAGAACTCTCCACTATGACCAGTCGGTCTTGGGTGGTCCTACAGGGCATGGCTCATAGTTTCATTGAGTTAGACAAGGCTGTGGTCCATGTGATCAGATTGGTTAGTGTTCTGTGATTGTGGTTTTCATCTGTCTGCCCTCTGATGGAGACGGATAAGAGGCTTGCATAAGCTTCCTGATGGGAGAGACTGACTGAGGGGGACACTGGGTCTTGTTCTGATGGGTGGGGCCATGCTCAGTAAATCTTAGATCCAATTTTTCTTGAAGGGTGGGGCTGTATTCCCTCCCAGTTATTTGACCTGAGGCCAAACCATGGTGGAGGTGATGAAGATAGTGTTGACCTCCTTCAAAAGATCCCTTGCATGCATTGCTACACTCAGTGTCCCCAACCCTGCAGCAGGCCACCACCCACCCATGCCTCCACCAGAGAGTCCTGGACACTCACGGGCAAGTCCGGGTCAGTTTTGTGGGGTCACTTCTCCTTTCTCCTGGGTCCTGGTACCCACGAGGTTCTGTTTGTGCTCTCCCAGAGTCTGTTTTCCCAGTCCTGTGTAAGTTCTGACAGTTCTATGGTGGGTTAATGGTGTCCTCCTCCAAGAGGGCTTATGACATACCCAGGTCTTGCACCCAGAGCCCCTGCCCCTGCAGCAGTCCACTGCTGACCCGCACCTCTGGAACTAGGGAACTACAAGGTACAATATGAATAAACGCTTATCTACTTGTGTGATTCAAATACATTATTATTAGCAATGATGACTACGTAAGAATATGGTAAGTAGAAACAAATACAGCAATTTTACTGGTGAATCACAGGGCCTTGCAATGTGATCTATCTTTATTTTTTAAATAATTTATAAAATGACATATTTTATAATTGACTTAATAAACACAACCAGTGTTCTTTCTCATATTACTAAAATGGATCCTGTTCTCTGCAGAACATTGACTTCACTTGTGTTTAAATCAATATTCTCATTTAGAACAAAAGCCCACTTTGATAATTGTGGAGTTTCTCTACTACAAACATCTATATATCCTAATGGATCATAAAGAAATAATGAACATGGGGAGTCCTCCAAGTATCATTATTGTATAACCGAAAGATGCATAACAATCAGAAAATTTCTATCATTAAAAAAAAAAAAAACCTAAAAATCAGTTGTCCTGAGGTTTTCATATTACAATCACCATAATGTCATAAACATTACCTTCCTAAAAATCACACCAAAGCCTCATATTATACTCCTAGGAGTTTTGGCTGTGAATTTGTGACATCTAACTTTGTTGCAGTTACAATCCTTTCTGGTTTAGTCTATTTATCATGTTATAATCTCATTGTTATGAGGCAAATTTCTCAAGTTTTATAATTTAAAAAATATGAAAATGAAATAAGGATGGTATAATCCTACCTAAATGTTTCAGATAATTTTTGCCAAATATTATTTTTAATTCCATATCTGTATGTATCTCTGTTAATTTAGTACAATATACTTAAAACCATTGTGAATGGCATGTTTTTTATTTAAAGTGAGCAAAGTTCTTTGAACAAGTGAACATGTACGATTAAAGTTCAGGGTTAGAAACTCTTTTAAATGTGCTCTGAAGGGTCAGCTTGTGACAAAATATAACACATGTTTAACACGGTGGTAGATCACCTCATGATGAGCTGGGTCATTTGAAGCTATAAACCTAGGGTATTGAGTTTTTTCTTTTCTTCACCAAAGAGCAGCATGGAGGTATAATTGGGGAACTCAGAATGATGTAGTTGCCTATGGCCTGTGGTGAAAATGACTGTTTCCATTGAGGATTTTTTTTGTTTGTTTTGGTTGCTATTACTAATCCCTTTCTTTTTTCCCACTTACTTGCTTTCAAATGATTTCTTTTTTTCAACCAAACCACCAAGCAGAGCTTTCTACTTCAGTTAGTCCAGCTCACCACTTGTATTTATATGTGTTTTATCTTTTCAAGTACTCAGATCTCCTAAGGTGCATTCAGTCCTATGCTCATAATTGAGCAGGATTTTTGTTTGTTTGTTGTTTTGTTTTTGTCTTGCAAAATAATGAATAGTCCATCTCAGGCTTTATGTAAAATATGTTGTCAAAAGTCATGAAAACAATTTTTAGACTCTGTGCTTGTAAACTATAGGGCACAAATGCCCAGTTTTCAGGGAACTCAGAACTCTGTTTTTAGTACCTGACTTTTTTCCTGTTTATACTAAAAGTGTAGGTCAGTTATAATCTCTTGATAGTGTCCATCCATTTCTGAAGAAATACTTCTTCATAAGTTAGATATCTGTCTACTATTTTTAATCGTCATGCTGGCCTTCTAAGATGAGATAATATTATATGCAATAATGCACTATAAGGGGAAAAGAAAAAAGGAACAAAAGCTTTCAAATAAAGGAGTTGCTTACTATCTTGACATTTTATCCAAAATAATTAGATCAACCAAAAGGAATGAAAATCTGAGCTTATAATAATACAGATATCTGATGAATAACATTTTACAAAGCTAACTAAAGTCTTCTTTCAAGTCTCTTCTTTATTTCCTTCAGATATTATCTGACTTATGTTTTACAGCAGCTGTTTTATTATACATGATAGCAAAGTGAGAGTATTCATAGAGCAAAGTAGAAAGTACATATAATGAGGGTATACTTCATCTAAGAAAGGAATGTTTTATCATGCATGAGAAAAGAAGCTAGGAAGTCAAATCTCAGAATTGATACAGTCAGGACCTAGAGGGCTTTTTTTTTTTTTTTAATTTCTAAGAGTCACATATAGTAGCAACATAATTAATAAGTGCATAAAATAATAAAACCATTTTTCATATATTAGTGTTATCTGAACATTTGTTAATCTTGTGTGTGTATGTGTTCAGTCACTCAGCCATGTCCGACTCTTTGTGGCCCAATGGACTGTAGCCTGCCAGGCTCCTCTGTCCATGCAGTTTTGCAGGCAAGAATACTAGAGCAGGTTATCACTTCCTACTTCAGGGGTTCTTCCTGACCCAGAGATCGAACCTGCATCTCTTGCATCACCTGCATTGGCAGGGGATTCTTTACTACTAGCGCCACCTGGGAAGCCCCTGTTAATCTTGTCATATTTGACACACACAAACATACACACACACACACACCATATATGTATATGGCAAATATATCTGCATGTGTGTGTGTGTGTGTGTATTATATATACACACACACACACACACATGCAGATATATTTGCCATATACATATATGTTTGCCATATATATATATATATTTGCCATATACACAAAAACATATATATATGTATATATATGATATATGTATGCTGTTACCTAATTTCAGATGGCAAAATATATTTCATGCACAAAAGGAGAAGAAAAGCTTCTTTATTCATAACTATTCACTTTCATCATTATTTGTTTTGCAAAAACATGAGGACTAATTCTATTCTCATTTGGAGAATGTATTTTAAAACTAGTTGATGTATAAAAATCAACAAGATGGCAAACCAGGAAGCTCCAGATGTTCTTTCTTCAGTCAGACTACAGATTTAGCAGCTACCCAAAGATCAGTTCCCTTTATGTGATATCCAGAAACTGTTTGAGAAATTCCTATATGCTAGTCAGTTGAGAAACCACTCAAATTGAGTTGTAGGAAAAGCTGAGACTCAATCTTGTCATAAACCCCATCCCTGACACAATACTATACGATCAGGAGAGAACCCCCAAATCACAGTTCCTCCCTGAGGAGCAAAGAGTTTGGACCACGCACTAGTGCCTCCATTTTTTTCCAGCTGTTACTCAAGGATCTGGCTTATAACTCTTGTATACAGTTGATAGAAATTTAAATTTATGCAGCCATTATAGAAAACATATGGAGGTTCCTCAAAAACCTAAAACAGAAACTGCATTATTATCCAACAATCACACTTCTGGGTATATATCTAAGGAAGACCAAAACACGATCATGAAGAAATATCTGCATTACCATGTTCATCCCAGTATTGCTCACAGTAGCCAAGATATAAAAACAACCTAAATATCTGTCAGTGTGTGAATGAATAAAGAAAATGTGATAGAAAGAAAGAAAAGGGAACATTATTCAGCCTTAAAAAAGAAGGAAATCCTGCCATTTGCTGCATCACAAATGAACCTGGAGAATATTATGCTAAGTTGAAAAGGCCAAATACAGAACAACAAATACTTTGATCTCACTGATATGTGGAATCTGAAAATGCCATACTCACAGAAGCAAAGACTGGAATGGTGTTTGCCAGAAACTGGAGGAAGGGCAAAAATATAGAGATGCTTATCAAAGGACACAAAGTTTCAGTTATGCAAGGTAAATAAGTTTTGAAGCAATAATGTGTTGTACATTTGAAGTTTGCTAAGAGGGTAGATATTAGACCTCTTGAAAGAAAGAGAAGGGAAAAGAGGAAGAAAGGGAGGGAAAGAAAATAACTATGTAAAGTGATAGGTATATTAATTAACTTGATTGTGAATATTTCACAATATCATAATACCAAGTCATAAACCTTAAATATATATAATTTTGTTTGTCAAGTATACTTCAATAAAGCTGAAAAAAGTCAATGTGTAGAGACAATCAGTATGCTCAATATTCACGACATAGGAATAAAAGTGTTTCCAGTGGAAATCTGCATTCTTTATAACATATACCTTCAGTTTTTCTGATCCTATAGAGTTTTTGTGCCTTTCTTTGCCTTTAAGCTATGTTGTGACTTTGTAAGTTGTAGATAAAAGATAGCAATGTAAAATAATTCATGGATATAGGTGTGTAATGAAATTCTATGGAGGTTCAAATTAGTTCCTTCTCAACTGCATTAAAAGTCAGTTTTGTATTCATTTGCAAATCTATTTCACTATTCCAGATCTGCAAATATGTTTCTTGTATTCTTTTTTGAATCATCTAACTTCTCACCCATTCCTTTATTTATTAATGAGGTAATTAAATATTTGCTATTTCTTTTATAAATAGATGTCACAATTCTTATTTGACATTTATTATGTAAATTTCAGTTCTAAAATTTTGTTTCCAAAACTACAAAGGAAATGGAGATTTATATGTTTGAAGGTATTAAAACATATTTTACATCTCAGCAGTAAAGTGCTAATTATCAAAATTATATCAGTTAAGACTGGGAGTCAGAACTGGGAAGAGGAGAGTGCTTATGGATTTTCTTCTTTGGTTTGTTCAGATCTGCATAGATGTTCATTATCAGGGAAAGGGAAATAAATGCTAGCTTTCAATTACAGGTCTGAAAGGTTTATAGATCAAGAGAACAGTCATTTTGTTGTTAACTATAGCTGTACAAAATTATATGTAGCAGGCTAGAGACAAGACAACAAATCAAGAACTGATGCTGAAGAAAAACTTGAAATTGAAAGAATGTTGAATAAAGAGCAAGAATAGTGAAAACTACAAAATGTACCGCAGAGTTCAAATAGCAATGGAGTGTAAAATTTGATAAAGTGCTGTTAGGTTCCTCATGACATCTGGGCTTGAAGAACTATTACCAGTTTTGCACCTTTAAATTGTGTCATTTCAGTCTTCAAGTGTAAACCAAGAACAAGCAATTTTACTGATGTGAAAACATCAAACTATCTAAAGAAACATAAGTTTCATTTTTTTTTTTAAGGAAGTTTATTTTTCTCTCAGTAACTTCCGTTTCACTTTCAGGAAATAACTGATTATTAGACACTGGTCTAATCTTTATTTTTTAAATATATAGTCTTCATTATTGGAGAGCATTCTACTTCCCAGAATATGTTCTCAGGGGTGACCAAAGATACAGTTAAAAAAAAAAATTCTCAACTTCTATTCATTAAAACAATGATTTACCTGTGAATTCACTTGCATATTCCTATAGGTTTTCTGAGTTCAGTCCTCTTTTGTAAAATTATTTCAGTTGCGTATCCCATACTCACACCAAATCATATCTGTTTTGATTGTGTGTGTCCAGGACTAAGCACCTTATGAAAAGGGACACTTTAATCAAATCATAAGTTTACCTGGTTCCTCTGGTACATTTTTTTTTTAATAAGAATGAAGTGTAGCTTTGAATCAAATACTGTGATCTGTGTTAGGCTGTTCTCATTTAGAAAAGAGGAAACAGAGATCAAATTGCCAACGTTCATTGGATCACAGATAAAATAAGGGAATTCCAGAAAAATATCTACTTCTGGTTCATTGATTTCACTAAGACTCTGAATGTGTGGATCACAACAAACTGTGGAAAATTCTTAAGAGATGGAAGTACCGATGGAAGTCCCAGATCACTTTCCCTGTTGCCTGGGAAACCTGTATGTGGGTCAAGAAGCAACAGTTAGAACCAGACATGGGGAAACTCACTGGTTCCAAGTTAGAAAAGGAGTACAACAAGGCTGTATATTGTCACCCCGCTTACTTAACTTCTATGTAGAGAACATCATGTGAAATGTCCGACTGGATGAAGCCCAAGCTGGAATTAAGATTGCCAGGATAAATACCAACAACCTCACATATGTAATGATACCACTCTAATGGCAGAAAGTGAAGAGGAACTAAAGAGCATCTCAATGAGGCTGAAAAAGGAGAGTGAAGAAGCTGGCATAAAACTCAACATTCCAAGAACAATGATCATGGGATCCAGTCCCATCACTTCATGGAAAATAGGTGGGGGAAAAGTGGACACAGTGCCAGATTTTATATTCTTGGGCTCCAAAATCACTGCAGATGGTGACTGCAGCCATGAAGTTTGACTGCAGCCAAACAATTAAAAGATGTTTGCTCCTTGGAAGGAAAGCTATAACAAACCTAGACAGTGTATTAAAAAGCAGATATATCACTTTGTGAACTAAGGTCCATATAGTCAAAGCTAAAGTTTTTCCAGTAGTCATGTATAAATGTGAGAGCTAAGCATTGAAGAATTGATGCTTTCAAACTGTGGTGCTGGAGAAGACTCTTAAGAATCACTTGGACAACCAGGAGATCAAACCAGTCAATCCTTAAGGAAATCAGTCCTGAATATTCATTGGAAGGACTGATGCTGCAGCCGAAACTCCAAAACTTTGGCCATCTGATGCCAAGAACTGACTCATTTGAAAAGATCCTGATGCTGGGAAAGATTGAAAGCAAAAGGAAAAGGGGGCCACAGAGGCTGAGATGGTTAGATAGCATTATCAACTCAGTGGACATAAATTTGATCAAACTCTGGGAGATGATGGAAGACATTGGAGCCTGGTGTGCTGCAGTCCAAGGTCACAAAGAGTCAAAGGTGACTTATTAACTGAACAATAACCACAACAGCAACAAATTATGCTTAATGTGAAAGATGGAAATGCAAAGAATGGCCTAGGAACTCTTCTTTCAAGAAATTTTATTTTTCTTTTCTCATATTAACACTTTTAAAAACTATGACATAACATTTTTTAAAACATTATTTTGTTTTAAAAACTCTACTTTTCTTACACATTTTTAAAGTTTTGACTGACTTTTTGAAACAGGAGGCTGATATTAAAATAAGTTGCTTTGTATTGAGGGAAAAAAGCACATACCTTTGGATATCTGATTTCTGGATTGCAGCTGAATCCCAAAACTGCATATTTATATTTTGTCTGTTTAGAAAATGACATTTTAAATGCCTTATTTGGTTTTGTACTTTGGAGGAAACTTTTATTTCTAAGAGAGAATGTTTTAACATGAATAGATCCAGGATATTAGGGTTATAATCACAGTTAACAGTTCTTCTCAACCTACTGTTAACATTAGTGAAATAATACAGTGGGAGATAATACTAAGTTTCTCTGTGGCACTAGTATATGGAGGATTATTTTAATATCTATAAGATAAGACAAGGTGAAAGCAATTATTTTTCAGTGTAAGTATTGATGTTTAAAGAAGTATGCCAATCAAAGGGGCCTATAACATATTTCACTTCTCATATTCTGCATAATTCAGAATTCAAAATTATATTCTGTGAAATTGAGACTTCCTAGATGGTGCTACTGATAAAGAACCAACCCACCAATGCAGGAGACATTAGAGAAGCAGGTTTGACCTCTGGGTCAGGAAGATCCCCTGGAGGAGGGCATGGCAATCCACTCCAGTATTCTTGCCTGGATAATCCCAAGTTCAGAGGAGCCTGGTGGGCTACAGTCCATCGGGTTGGAAGGAGTCGAACATGACTGAAACAGCTTAGCACACATGCATTCATGCAAAATTCAGAATTGTAAATAATATAAAGATTAAAAAAATCTACTTTAGAGGATTTTTCACTGGTTTCACTGGTCCAGGTACCTCTGCTGTCTGCATTTCATCCCTTAGCCACACCTCTCTACATCTATTTGTGGTCTCCAGTGAGCTGAGAATATGGTTAAGGAATTAGAAAATGAAATGGTGGTTTGGTGGTAGACTAGAAGTTGTACATTTACCATTAAGACTGGGGTTAGAATAAGAGTTGTCCTGGTAATTAATGTTTCATGATAGGAACCTAAGTTACCGATATATTGCATTATGCTACCTGAACGAGAACAAAAAAAGCAATTAGTGAAAGTATGGAATATTTCTTAAACTTGGAGAGCTAAATAAGATGAATATTTGTAGGCAAATAGAGCAAGAGTAATTATTTCAATCTCTGATCCTATATTTTGTTTGAGTGAAATCTTATATCATCCAAAGGATATTGAGTAGGGACAGACATTTATGAAAACAAAATGTCCAGTATGAAAAAATCTTGCCTTGAATGGTAATGGTTAAAGAGTTAGGAAATCTAAAGCAGTGATATGAGAACTATCAAAAGAAATGTAAATATTGTAGAAATGAATTATGGATCATTCATATGGCTAGGAAGACAAGCATATCGTTGACCTTCATCTTGAAGAGAAAATCAGCCTTCATATTTACCACAGTTTAAATTTACATATTTAAAAATAAAGTCTCAACCAAAATTTTTTCTTTATGTTTTTTCCCTTAAATAACCATGGCAGACTCAATTACATTGCCCAGATATTTAACACTTGGACACCTCTCAAACATATATTACTAATACTAAGTTGATACAGCATTTTTGGGCTTCCCTGGTGGCTCAAATGGTAAAGAATCTGCCTGCAATACAGGAGACTCAGGTTCAATCTCCTGGAGAAAGCAATGGCTACTCATGCCAGTATTCTTGCCTGGAGAATTCCATGGACAGAGGAGGCTGGCAGGCTATAGTCCATGGGGTTGCAAAGAGTCAGACATCACTCAGCAACTAACCCTTTTACTTTCTTTCATAGCACTTTTCAGTTCAGTTCATTTGTTCTGTTGTGTCTGACTCTTTGCGACCCCATGGACTGCAGCATGCTAGGCTTCCGTGTCCATCACCAACTCCTGGAGCTTACTCAAATTCATGTCCATTGAGTCAGTGATGCCATCCAACCATTTCATTCTCTGTCATCCCCTTCTCCTCCCACCTTCAATCTTTCCCAGCATCAAGGTCTTTTCAAATGAGTCAGTTCTTCACATCAGGTGGTCAAAGTTTTGGAGTTTCAGCTGCAGCATCAGTCCTTCCAATGAATATTCAAGACTGATTTCCTTTGGGATTAACTGGTTGCATCTCCTTTTTAATATTTGCTAATTTATGAGTACAAGTTTCACTTTTCCCTCTACTACTGAGTATGAGAAGACTTCACCTTCCCTACAGGACCATTATGAGGTCCCTCTTTGTCCTACTGTACCAAAGCAATTCTTAATATAGATGTTAAGGGCTAGTATATGGGAATTATATTAACATTTCTAAGATAAGAGAAGATGAGAGTAATTATTGCTCAGTGTAAATGTTGTTACTTAAAACAAGTATGCTAATCAAACAGGTCTACAACATATTTCATTTCTCATTTATCATATTCTGCAAAATTCAGAATTTTAAAGAACATAAAGATAAAAATTCTGGTGAGTTATACCTATTTATAAAAGAAATTTTTCAATTTTTATGAGTTAATCTGAAATGCAATAAGATCAATAAGGAAATGGAAAATATGTCTTGTCTGCCTACAAAGTAGAAGCAATACTACAGAAACAAAAATCACAGATATGGAGAACATGCTCTCCCTAATATAAACAAAATAACAGTGAAATAAAGAACATTATAAAAAAGATGGTAGGTACAGGGGACAGAGGAAACCAAAAAGCTCAAAGTCAGTATTTTCCTTTTGGAAACGGCAAATAGCTTATGCCAAACCAGATTTCTTAAAGGTAGCAAAATCTGGACAAAATTTTGTTTCAAATCAACTATATGAAAGCACTAGAGAAAAAACAATGCCTGTCCAAAACTGGAGAAAAGCTGATCCTTGAAAAAAGAGAACTACGCTGGGTGAAATTTATGTTTCTGTAACTTCTCATGAGTTACTCTCAGACCATTGAGTATGAACATGCATGCTTATTTGTGTCCAGCTCTTTGCAACCCTATAGGCTGTAGCCTGACTGGCTTCTCTGTTCATGGGATTTTCCAGGCAAGAAAACTGGAGTGGATTACCATTTCCTCCTCCAGGGGTGTTCCCAACTGGGGATTGAACTCATATCTCCTGTGTCTCCTGCATTGCAGGCAGAAAATTCTTTACTACTTGAGCCATCTGGAAAGCTCATAAGAATGGAAAGAATTCACAGCCAGTGGTTAATACATATTGTGTTTTACCTGCCCGTCTCCAGGCAGGTTGTCCCAGGCAATCTACCCAGGGATTGAACCTGAGACTCATATCTCCTGTATTGATAGGTGGGTCCTTTATCAGTGTCACCACTTGGGTATGGAGTGACTGCAACTCAAAGAGGAGCTCAGCCAAACTGACTTGAAGAATCAGTTCAGTTCAGTTCAGTTGCTCAGTCATGTCTGACTCTTTGCAACCCCGTGGACTGCAGCATGCTAGGCTTCCCTGTCCATCATCAACTCCCACAGCTTACTCAAACTCATGTCCATTGAGTCGGTGATGCCATCCAACCATCTCGAGGATGACATTCAGCATTGTAGTGACAGGAATGTCTCTGTTGGGAGAGGGGATATTGTAAAAGGAAAAAGCTACCAAAGAGGGAGAAAATTTTCCATTTTACCTTTGCCCAGGACACGTGTGGTCAAGATACCAAGAATCATTGTAAATCAAGAGTGAGGGCCTAGAAGAACTGCAAGAGAGAGAAGTTTGGAGTTGAAACAAATTAACCATGCATTTGAAGAGAAATCAGTATTCTTCAGAGGAAGATAAATCTAAATTATCTACAATTCCTCAAATACAATGTCAAGCATATAAGAACTGTGTGACAAGAGTGCAGAAAAAAACACAGAGAATGAAAAACTTGAAAGTAGATAGAAAACAATCAAAAGCATATTAAATGTAAGAGGACGCATGCACATGATGATTGACTTTTCATCAGAAGCAATAAAAGAAAGACAAGGAAATTACCTCTTTAAAATTCCCTGTGCCTTAAATTAAAAAAAAAAAAAAAGAAAGAAAGAAAGAAAGAAAGAAAAGAAAAAATCAATCAACCAGGAATCAGGTATCTTAAAAAATTGTCAAGAACCAAAGTGCAAATGACAACAATTACAGATAAACAAAAATTGAGAGAATTAGTTGCATTAGGCCTGAACTCCAAGAAATGCTAAAATGAACTTTATACTAAAGGAAATGTCAACATATGGAACATAATCTACAGGAAGAAAGAAAGAATGCTTGAAACGGTGAATATGCAGATAAAGCTGTGACTGTATATATTTTACATCTTTTAATTTTTAAATAACTTCTAAAGCAAAATTCTAATAATATAGGATTTATATAAAAAGTGCTGTATATAACTAATGTAGAACTTATGGCAGTTGTAAATAAAAATATAAGATTGAAAGTGTCTTGCATTGTACATGAAATAGTACATAAATAATCCTAAATAATTGTTAATTGAATTCTGAAAGAGTTCTTAAATTCTGAAAGAGATGGGAATACCAGACTACCTGACCTGCCTCTTGAGAAATCTGTATGCAGGTCAGGAAACAACAGTTAGAACTCAACATGGAACAGACGGGTTCCAAATAGGAAAAGGAGTACGTCAAAGCTGTATATTGTCACCCTGCTTATTTAACTTATATGCAGAGTACATCATGAGAAACGCTAGGCTGGAAGAAGCACAAGCTGGAATCAAGATTGCCGGGAGAAATATCAATAACCTCAGATATGCAGATAACAACACCCTTATGGCAGAAAGCAAAAAAGAACTAAAGAGCCTCTTGATGAAAGTGAACGAGGAGAGTGAAAAAGTTGGCTTAAAGCTCAACATTCAGAAAACGAAGATCATGGCATCTGGTCCCATCACTTCATGGGAAATAGATGGGGAAACAGTGGAAACAGTGTCAGACTTTATTTTTCTGGGCTCCAAAATCATTGCGGATGGTGATTGCAGCCGTGAAATTAAAAGACACTTACTCCTTGGAAGGACTTTCCTTGGAAGGAAAGTCATGACCAACCTAGATAGCATATTAAAAAGCAAAGACATTACTTTGTCAACAAAGGTCCATCTAGTCAAGGCTATGGTTTTTCCAGTGGTCATGTATGGATGTGAGAGTTGGACTATAAAGAAGGCTGAGTGCAGAAGAATTGATGCTTTTGAACTGTGGTGTTGGAGAAGACTTGAGAGTCCCTTGGACTGCAGGGTGATCCAACCAGTCCATCTTAAAGGAGATCAGTCCTGTGTGTTCATTGGAAGGACTGATGCTGAAGCTGAAACTCCAATACTTTGGCCACTTCATGCAAAGAGCAGACTCATTTGAAAAGACCCTGATGCTGGGAAAGATTGAGGACAGGAAGAGAAGGGGACGACAGAGGATGAGATGTATGGATGGCATCACCGACTCGATGAACATGGGTTTGGGTGGACTCCGGGAGTTGGTGATGGACAGGGAGTCCTGGCTTGCTACAATTCATGGGGTCACAAACAGTTGGACATGAATGAGTAAGTGAATTGAACTGAACTGAGTCCTAAGTCAACTGTTAAATGTTGGCTGCATTTTGTAATCCCCAGAGAAACCATTAAAAATGTTTAAAAGAGGTATAATAAAGACCTATTATGAATTATAAATGAATATTAACAAGAAATTGATAAACCTAAAAGGCAACGAATGGGTAAAAATAGATGTGACAAATTAAAAAGAAATAGCAGGAAAGCTAGAATTTCTATATTAATGAGAGACAAAGCTGATTTGAAGAGAAACATTACTGAAGAGTGACATGACAAACTCATTGAGGGTATGACAATCAAGAACAGAAAATCTTTTTAAGAAATGGTGCTAGATTGACAGTATATTGATATGGAAAAAAGAAACACAATTATTTTCTACCTTGAAGTTTATAAAAAGCTACTTAATCATTGACTTATGTGTAAAAGTGAAAACAATGAAACTTTTAGGTAAAAAAGGAGAATATTATCATAACTTGGAAGTAATCCGAATATATCTTGATATGGAAAGCAATAACAAGACCAACCATAATAAATTAGACAAAAATATCTACTTATCAGAAAACATGTTTAAGCAAACAAGCCTTGACTGGGAACTCTTTGTGACCCCATGAACTGTAGCCCACCAGGCTTCTCTGTCCATGGGATTCTCCAGGCAAGAATACTGGAGTGGGTTGCCATACCCTCCTCCAGGGGACCTTCCGGACCCAGGGATGGAACCCATGTCCCTTATGGGAAGCCCATATATATAAACATGTATGTATATATTTGACAAACGATTATGACTAGAGCACAAATCTATATATATATATATATAAAAATGGACACAGTTTTTCTTTTTGACCATGCAGTCCAGCATGCAGGATATTTAGTTCCCCAAACAGGGACTGAAACTGTGCCCCCTGCAGTGGCTTAACCACTATATTGCCAGGGAGGTCACTGGACACAATCTTGAATACACATGCCACAAAGAAAGGTGTTGACATGTAGGTGGGAAACATACTACGGAGCCCTTTCCAGCCTAGGTTTCATTCAAAGCCAGAAGCCTTTTGAATCACCAGGTATATGGACCACAGCAGTCTCCTTGTGCTGGAATATACTGCTTCCAGAACTGAAGAGGATTACTAGGCACTGTGCTTCCTACCTCATGGCTAGGTGTGCAGGATGTGATAATGTACGTTTCACTTTGGAGGCAATGTCCTAACTTAACCCTGATACCTGTATCCTAAAAATTGTGTAAATATGACAGGGCTTTGTGTAAAGAACACACCTGCCAATGCAGGTAGATGTAAGAGATACAGGTTTCAATCCTGGGTCAGAAAGATCCCTTGGAGGAGGGCATGGCAACCCACTCCAGTATTCTTGCCTGGAAAATCCCATAGACAGAGGAGCCTGGTGGGCTACAGTTCATGGGGTCACATAGAGTTGGACATGACTGAAGCTATTTAGCATGTACCCACTGAATCATACTCAGTTTGATTACCATCTTCCTATAGGGCATGTGTCTAACCAAAACCTCCTGTTTATCTCATTCATTAAAATAATGAATCCATGTAATGTTCTGTGGGACAATAGAGGACAGGAGAGTTAATAGTCCTGGGACAAACTAATACATATTGCTATCTATTCTACCTGAATATGAAAGATTGTATTTTTTAAAATTGGGATTGATGAGCCCAAACTCTCCAAATTAATGCTTGTATCCCATATATCTGGGAGTATATTAATCTGCTATAAGAAAGACATCACATCTGGCATGATACTGCCATTGAAGCTTCTAACTTGATTGAGTTGTGGTCATCTATAAGTAATCCTGTGGGAGCCATTAAGTTTCTGTAGGGGTCTGACAAGCCAATTACATGGAAATGTGAAAGCAAGTACCACCTGATCTTCCTTTAGATTCTTAAGAGTAATATTGGTTCCCCTTTGACCACTCCCAGAATATTCTTTTTTTTACTTCCTCGTAGATATTGAACTTTTAGAGACTCCACCTGGCCTTCTCTGTTATCATAGTTCTTCCCATACACACACACCAAGCTCCCAATACACAGGGATTGAGTCAATGAAGCATTCATGGGATATGAAATATCCCATGATATTTCATTATATCCAGGGATATGAAAACTAGAGACACTCTGTGAGCTTGACCTGTTTCAGTACTTGAATTAGTCCGAAGGGGTCTATGCTGACTTTTCTTTTGCTTAGATAGCAATATCAGTTCTGATATTGTGTATAAAAAATCTAATGTCATCAGAAAGGTGCATAAGTCTCAAAGTTCAGTTCAGTCTTTCACTCGTGTCTGACTCTTTGCAACCTCATGGACTGCAGCACGCCTGGTTTCCCTGTCCATCACCAACGCCCAGAATTTGCTCAAACTCGTGTCCATTGAGTCAGAGATGCCATCCAACCATCTCATGCTCTGTTGTCCCCTTCTCCTCCTGCCTTCAATCAAGGTCTTTTCTAATGAGTCAGGTCTTCCCATCAGGTGGCCAAAGTATTGGAGCTTCAGCTTCAGCATCAGTCCTTCCAATGAATACTCAGGACTGATTTCCTTTAGGATGGACTGGGTTGATCTCCTTACAGTCCAAGGGACTATCAACAGTTTTCTCCAACATGAACACATATAAACAGAATCTAGAAAAATGGTACTGCAGAATTTATTTACAGGGAAACAATGGAGAAAGAAACACAGAAAACAGACTTATGGACGTGGGGAGAGGGGAGAAGAGGGTGAGATGTATGGAAAGAGTAACATGGAAACTTACATTACCATATGTAAAATAGATAGCCAATGAGAATTTGCTGTATGGCTCAGGAAACTTATAACAGGGGCTCTGTATCAACCTTAGAGGGGTGGGATGGGGAGGGAGATGGGAGGGAGTTTCAAAAGGGAGAGGATATATGTATACCTATGGCTGATTATGTTGAGGTTTGACAGAAAACAACAAAATTCTGTAAAGCAATTATCCTTAAATAAAATATATATGTTTTATAATATATATATAAAATATAATATATATATATATATATATGTATGTTTTAAAAGCATCAGTTATTTGGCACTCAGCTTTCTTTATGGTCCGACTCTCACAGCGATGCATGACTACTTGGAAAAACCATAGCTTTGACTATGCAGACCTTTGTTGGCAAAATAGTGTCTCTACTTTTTAATATGCTGTCCAGAATTGTCATAGTTTTTCTTCGAAGGAGCAAGTGTCTTTTAATTTCATGGCTGCAGTCACCATCTGCAGCGACTTTGGAACCCAAGAAAATAAAGTCTGTCACTACTTCCATTGTTATCCCATCTATTTGCCATGAAGTGATGGGACCAGATGCCATGATCTTCATTTTCTGAATGTTGAGTTTTTTAAAGTATGAATCTTTAACTGTAAGGGCAAATAGGGAATGTTCTGAGTATAACAGTGAACACAAAAAGAATATTAATCTTGGAGAAATGAATAACTTTGATTTTTGAAGAATTGGGAAGAAATGGAAAAGAATATTAACCACAGGGGAGAAATGTGTTTTGATTTTCTGAAGTCAAAGAATGGGGGTTCTAGAGGGTATAGCTGAAAGGATTAGAAGGGAAGAAAAAAAAGAACTTTAGGATCAGGATGAGAATATTAGGAAAGTTAGAAGCCCAGAGAGCTTCTCTCTCTGGGGCTGCTTCTAGAATGGTGACCAAAGGTAACAGGGCTGTCAGACATGGAAGGTGCAGTTGTCATTGAGGATCCAGCACTACAAACCCTGTTGGGGGAAAGCTGCTGTCAGGTCATGGAGACTCAGTAGCTTGGGCAGTTGTCCCTGCCAGTAGTAGTCTGGGCTCTGTGAAACTGGAGCAGAACCTTTGGAAGTATGGTTAATAGGGTTCAGAAGAACAGGGACAAAAATTGCTGATGGTGTCAGAGAGTTTTGAGAAACTGCTTTGTGAACTTCAGTGTTAGGCACTGTAGACTCATCTAGTTGTCAGATCAGCTCAAACACATGGAGACAATGCTGCTACTATTGTAATGTGTTAGCAACAATTTATTTTAGATCCAGAGAAACGTATTTTATTTGATACCCCTGGTTTATATTTTATGTCCTGGGTAGAAACTACTGTCATGCATGGTAAACTTGTGACACAAAAATTAGAAGTTTTACTGTGATTCAAAGACCAAAATACTTAAAAAAATAGGTGGCATTCCTTTTGCCTATTTCTGACTTATCATTAAGTCTTTAGTACATCTCAGGAGTAGGTAATTTGCTATGTATCAAGATATTATGAAACACTGATCTATGAGTCAGTTGGTGGTGGTTATTAATATCATCATTATTATTGCTTTAGTTTCTGTCTCCAATAGTTTATCTCTTGGTTCTTCTATGCATGTGTTTCTAAATGTCGCTCTCCTCTCTTCATTCTTTTCCCATTCCTTCCTCACTTAATTTCTTCTTCATTTTTTTTCAGTTTCTTATTTTCTTGTGCTTTATTTTCCCCTGCCTTTCTTCATCACTTTTTTAAAAAATTTGATTCTTTTTATGTCTGTATCCGTCTTTTTGGTTCAAGTGTTAAGTAACCCGTATTTTGGGGGATTGTATATCCTTATGCAATAATTCAGAAGCTGATAAAATAAGATGTAGAAGGAGAAATATTCCACTAAGTTGGTGAGGGCAGTGTAAAAAGGTAAAGTCAGAGAGCAAAAGCAAGGAAAAGGAGTGAAGGAAGGACATAGAGAACTAAAGGGGAAGCAGAAGGATATGAGGGAATAAAGGAGAAGCAATCAACAAAAAATATTAAGAATGAAAAATTCACAATTTCTATGAACATGTATTGAGTGCCTCATTAGAAATAGGAATATTATATGGAATGAGGAGAAAGTAATGGTGACTAAAAGAAAAAGTTTGCCATAGTATAAATGAGTATAATACAAAATATTTGTACATGTATTTAGTCATCTCCTCCTGCCCCTCATAGTATATGGATTTGTAAGTATTATTTCTAACCTAATTACCTGATTATCCATAATTTATATCTTGGCCTGTTATTTATGCTCAGACTTCCTAAAGGTTTACTCTATTTGGCAGAGCCACAAAAATCTATCAGGGAGAAAAAAAATGATTCTTTCAGCTGATTGGAAGTATCTATAAAAAATATTACCCCTGGGACAAAATAAATAAAGGGCAGGGGAGAGTGAGTTTACTCTACACAATATACCAAGAGAAATAACTATTTTTGAACTTGACAATAGTGGAAATGATTGGTGGACAGTTTGTTAAAAATTATGAAATATCTGTATCTGATAAGATAAAAAACTAATTGCTGTTAAGATTTTTAAATATTTTGTATATTAAAATTAATTAAATGTGTTGCAAGTAAATTTTAGTTTGAAATATATGCTTTGTATATCACTATAAATATTTTGTTTCTTTTTTTCTAATTTGAATGTCTTTTTATTCCCCCTTATTGCATGGGGCTTCCCTGGTGGCTCAGAGGTTTAAAGCGTCTGCCTGGAACGCGGGAGACCTGGGTTCGATCCCTCGGTAGCGAAGATCCTCTGGAGAAGGAAATAGGAACCCACTCCAGTACTCTTGCCTGGAGAATCCCATGCCGTGGAGGGAGGAGCGTGGTAGGCTACTACAGTCCATGGGGTCTCAGAGTTGAACACGACTGAGCGAGTTCACTTTCACTTATTGCATTGGCTAGGACTTCCATTGTCATGTTGAATAAGAATGGTCAAGGTGAGCATCGTTGCTTTGTTCCCTGTCTGAAAGAGAAAATATTCTTTGTGATTCTTCATTAAGGAAGATGTTAGCTGTAGGTTTTTTATAGTTGTTCTTTATGAAGTAGAGAGAATTTCCCTCTTTCCTCAAATGCAGAGAGTTTTATTTTTTCCCCTTAACAGGTTTTGGATATTGCCAAATGCTTTTTCTTCATCAATTGAAATGATCATGGGATGTTTTTTCGTCTTTAGCCTGTTGCTATTGTAGGTTTATTATCTGATTTTTTGAATGGTGGATCAGACTTACTTCAGTTCGGTTCAGTTCAGTCATTCAGTCGTGTTCGACTCTTTGTGACCCCATGAATCTCAGCACGCCAGGCCTCCTTGTCCATCACCAACTCCCGGAGTTCACTGAGACTCATGTCCATCGAGTAGGTAATGCCATCCAGCCATCTCATCCTCTGACGTCCCCTTCTTCTCCTGCCCCCAATCCCTCCCAGCATCAGAGTCTTTTCCAATGAGTCAACTCTTCGCATGAGGTGGCCAAAGTACTGGAGTTTCAGCTTTAGCATCATTCCTTCCAAAGAACACCCAGGGCTGATCTCCTTCAGAATGGACTGGTTGGATCTCCTTGCAGTCCAAGGGACTCTCAAGAGTCTTCTCTAATACCACTTAGCTAGAAAAAAAAATCTCATTTGATTATGGTGTTGGCTTTCTGTTATCGATTTCTGGATCGTTTCCATTATCATATGTTGTTTCTAGTTTGATTCCTATCATCAGATCTCGCTTTTTGGTTTCTCTTGGTGAATGGTCTATGAGAACCTAAGAATGTGTGCATTTTGTTGTTGTCAGGTGGCTTATTTTATATATCTGAATTTGATCATATTAATTTATTCCATTGTTCGTAACTTCTGTAATCTTGCTGATATCTGCTTAGTAGCTTTATCAGTTACTTAAAGAGTTGTGTTAAAGTCCCCACATTCATAGTGGATTTGGTTTTTCTCCTTTCACTTCTATCAGTTTTTATTTCATGTATTTTATGATTCTTCTGTATGATATATACACATATGGGATCATTTTGTCTTCCTGGTGGATTTATTCTTTTATCATTATCCACTGTTCTTTGTTTCTACTAAATTTCTTTGCTCTTCAATCTAATTTGTCAAATATTAATACACCTAGTCTCCCATTTTTTTCTGATTAGCATTTGTATATTATATGTTTTCCTGCCCTTTTACTTTCAACCTACTGATGTCATTAATTTGAAAAAATTGTTATAAACAGTATACAGTTGAGTAACTTTTTAAAAATCCATTCCAAATCTCTCAGTTTTGATTGATATATTTAAAATTTACATTTAAGTTAATTTGGGATATGTTAAAACTTAAATCTGCCATTTTATTATTGATTTTCTGTTTGTCCTGCCCTTGTTCTTCTTTGCCTCTTTTCTTGTCTTCTTGTAGCCTGTTTGAACCTTATTTTGATTTATTAACAGAACTTTTGAGTATATCTTTTTGTATAGTTAGTATAGTTGGTATATTTCAATATACACAAAAGACCTGTTATCATCTACTGGTATCAGTATTCAATACTTTTAGTGAAGTCTGGAAATCTTTCACCACCAAAATGTGGCTCTTGTTCCTCCCCCATGTAAGTAACATTATCTTCAATATCATATGGTGTTATTTTTTTTCTGAGTCATCAAATAGTCTTTATAAAACTCAAGAAGATAAGGTTAGTTGCTTGTAGGCACCCATGTATCTGTTCTTTCAGTTACTTTTTCCTCCTCCTTGATGCTCCAAGATTCTTCCTTTTATCACTGACTTTCTGCTTGAGCAACTTAATTGGACAATCTTAAAGGCACAATCTGAAAAAAAAAAATTACTTTTTCTTTATCTGAGAATATCTTTACTTATTTATTCCTGAAAAATAATTTCAATGAAAATGGTATTTGTGATTGACATTTTCTGTTTTTTGTTTTTGTTTTTTTCCATTACGTGAAAAAATGTTATGCTATTTCCTCTGGCCTGCATAGTTTAAGATGAGAACTATAAATTAGTGTTCCTCCGTAGGGAAGTTTTCTGATATTAATTTCTTCTAAAATTTTTTCAGCTCCACTCTTCTTCTGGAATTCTGACTATATACATGCTGGATTTTTGTTATTATTCTGCAGATCTCTGAGGGTCTATACAATTTGTTTCAGTGCTTTTTCTCTATTGTTTACATTAGGTTATCTATGTTCTGTTAAATTCACTGATTCTATCATTTCCACTTTTGTCTCTATCCTCTGTCACCTCCACTCTATTTATGAGTCCATTAAGCTATTTTCATTTGTTATTGTGTCTTTTAGTCCTGTAATTTTCCTTTGTTTCTTTTCTTTTTATGAACTTCTGTCTGCATAATGAGTTTTTTCCCATTTATTTAAGATAATTTGTAATTAATTATTGGAGCATTTTTATGATGCTGTCTTAACTCATTCCAGTTGTGATATTGTATCCTGGCTATTTTGTCTGTTATGTTAAGGAGTATCTGAGTTCTAGTCAAGCCTTTTGTGTTAGTAAGTCATCATCTTGTTTATGTGTAGCTTGTAGGTTCTAACCTACATTTTTAGACTGTGATTTTAAGTACAGCTTATTCCAGAGCCTTCATGGTTTTATTTTGGTCTTCTTAGTTTGTTTGGTCTCTCCAAATTTACAAGGCCCTGCTGTTGCTGCTTCCCCTGGTCACTTCAACAAGTACCTTGGCCACACACTTTTGTGGTGGGATCTTCCATGCTGGGCTACAGACTTACTATGGTAGATCCTTGCTTTCAGCCTTCTCTACCACCTGGCCATACCCACTGGGGATACCTGAAAAGAGGCATAAGTGGCAACCAAAAGAGAAGCAAAGGGCATTCTCAGACCCACAAGGATAAAGACTATCCAGGGCCAGACTACTTATTATAGTCTGATTGCTCTTGCCAGTCCCTCCTGGCTACCCTCTTATCTATCAGTGGGAGAGGGAAGTTTCAAACCCTGTGTGGATAAAAAACATTTTACCTGGACACTTATTTTTAGACAAATTCCTGCTAACAGCATCCTTTTCAGTGGTGCTAGGCTCACCTGTGGTTGTCACAGGGACTCCTATTCAATCAGCATACCTTGGCTACCCTCTGTGACTAGGTCTGGATTTTGGAAATGTTGGACTTTGATCACCTTCTTCTGTTGGAGAGGAGAAGTAGGACACCCTTCTGCTTTGTTGTTTCTTTGCTCCTGTGGTCCCAGTATGATTTATCTTTCTCTAACCACCTTTCAGAGCTTTTATTTGATTGCCTTTTGCATTATTTCTAATGCAGGAGTAGAGAGAAACGATTCTACATGATCTTGTCCAGATGATATTGTCATTTTTAACTCCGGCAAGATCTCTGTACTTTATCTAGAATTTAATATACGTCAGATGGATCATAATACATTTCTAGAAATTCTACATCAAAATAATGATGTTTCTCTTACAGACCAATAACGTACATGGCCTGTATATTTCAACATGGAGAAAGAAATATCAACTCTAGGCGTTTTTTTTTTTTAATACTCACCCCGATGAGCATTACTGGCCAAATGGACTGGTGAGTGGAATTTTGCTTCTGTGGATGTCCACATGGCATTTTGTTCTGAAGTTCTGGGAATCAAGAAAGGCAGAATAGCAGTTGAAGGGTACTGGATATGAGTATGAAGATGTAGATGAAAGAAACAGATGATGCTGAATCAAGTTTTAAGTGTCATAAAAAGTGAAAGAACATTTTGATTCAATGTTGGTTCTAAAAATATATTGATTTCACTGATTTATATTTTGTATTTTGTGGTCTAAAACCCCTGTGTGTCTATTGTTTGAGGAAGACAAGTCCTTCAGTAATAATATAGAAAATATACTAAGAGTATAATCAGTGTTTGAAGAATGTGTGTTTTCCAGATAGATAATAATCTGGGAAGTATAGTTCAGAAAACTAAGATCTCTTTTATTACCAGGTATAACTTTTGAGAATTGAAATCATCCACACGGCTCACTGTCTACCATATTAGAGTTGTATTTTTTATCAGTAACTTCAGTATTGCTCTGGATAGATAAAACTTGTGGATATATTCTAGGAACTTCCAGGAATACCCTCCTCTGTACAATAGAACCATCAAATGACAGTTCTGGAAGATTCTTTGAAACTTAAGCTACATTTAAATATCTTAATAAATATCCCAGCTGTGTCATCCTCACTATAGATGCTACTAAGAATTAATTGCCTTTCTGCAGTAGGCAGTATACTCAGATTTGTCTTTCCAAAAGTTGTATTGGTAATTCTTGAGGATGAAAACACTTGGCAATATTTAAGAATGGCTATAAATAGCCATTCAAAATGAATAATAACCATATTTCTCTTTAAAAAGTGCTTTTTGAGCATGAAATATACCCTAGAACTTGCCCCAGGTAATAACACTGGAACTTCTCCAGTGCTGGCCATTGTGCCAGTCATCATACTAAATGGTTTGTAGGCATTATGTCATTTATCCAGTGAGATATGTACAATTATTATCATCCCCTCATTTTTAAATATGTAAACTAAGACACAGGAGGTGGAACAAAAATCTGAGATTCATCAGAGACAGGATTTGGTCTGAGAGCATCACATTCCAGAACCCATGTTCCCAAGTTCTTTCCTACAAACACTCTTTTGTGCTCTGTTATACTTCTAAACCATACATTTTATTGAATCTTCACCATTTCTGTTTTGCAGATGATGTTAATGAAATCTGGAAGAATTAAATTACATGCCCAAAAGGAAAAGACAAGATTTATAGCATGGAAAAATTCACTAAAATTTCCCAAAATCACACAAAGAGCTAGTATGTGAAGATACAAATTAGAATTCTAAAATCAGCAATGTTTTCACCAAGCACTGCTAAATCAATGAGTCTTATTAAGTTCTGGGACATGCTAAATGGGAACTTAATAAAGAGGTGCCTACTTCAGGAGCCTGTGAGTCAAAAAATTGCTTTTTTTTGTTTTTGTTTTTAATCTTAAAATGTTAACCTGATACTCTACAAAGGCAGATATTCTTAAAACCATTATCATAAAATCTTTTAAATTAATTCTTAATTGTTATAGCCTGTGTTCACTAGCAAATACATGTCAAGCATGCTCTGCCATTTTCTGATTTCTTAAACTTTAGAAAAGAACATTAGATGTTGTTTAGCCATTTGAAGAAATAATAACCCTTTCATCAGCCTATTACGTGAAGCTAGCAATGCTCATGGGACTGATTATAAAATAGCAAAAACCCAGAACTCCTTATTTCTTTCTCAACATGTAAAGGGCAAATTTAGTCATTACCTTGTGTGCCTCGTATATCAAACTGGCCAAGGACACGGAAAAAGTGTCTTCAAGACATTTTGCATTAAGTGGGAGCTGGGCTACCTAAACTAAGGATCATCCATTTAATTTTTTATATTTTGTGCACTATACAAGTTTCATTTATACTATTTAAGCTTATTCAATAATCCACACATACAAAGGCAAGTAAGTTATTTCTTAGTTTTGTTTTATAGTACTAATCCCATATTATCAAATTCCACATTATCAGGTTCTTCATCTGCCACTTCTGGCACTCCCTGTTAACACACCCCATTGACTTGGTCCCTACATCTATCACGATGCTCCAGAATCATGTCTCCTGGACTGTTCTTTAACACATATCATGAATAATTTTTTCTTTGGCAAATGAAATCATAGACTCCTCAAGTTACATAGAAAAAAGGTTGCACTTTGATTTTTTTTCAAAAAGCATAATTTATGCTAAAACAAGTACACAAAGTGTTCCATGGTTAAATGGAAATGTGTGGCTCATAGGAGTCATATAGCAAGATTCCCAAAGGACACTCAGCAATGTAGTGCTTAACTCAGTAGAGATCCATGTCATAAGTATTGATGTATTCATCATATTGAATATTCCTCTGGATTCAAATCAGAGCAAAATTACTGTGCCTCTGAAATAGGACATGAATTCACTGGACTTGTTTTCTCCTTGCAGTAGCTAGAGATAAAGAGAGTTATTTGAGCAGTGTACATCAAGAAGAAGAATGGTGTTAGGAAGAAAGGAAGTAAAAGAGAAAACTCTGAAGAATTTGGGATTTGCAAACAGAAACTCTTGAGCTCAAATGCCCAAATCCTTACTTTTTAAACTTAAACATTCACCTCTGGAAAAAGTGGTTTAATAAAATAATAAAACTTCTTACTTCACAGCATTCTTGTAAAAGTGGAATGAGGTAGTACATAGAAAGATATATAGAACATGCTAGCCATTTAATAAACTTCTTTCCTTTAAGTACAACACTGCTTGTCATAATTAATCACTTAATTATCACAAAATTCTTACAAGCTATAATTATTTTTGCAGATTAACAAATAAGAAATTAAGTAAGGGGGCTTGCCTGAGCAACAGTCTTAGCTTATGAAAATGAAAAATTAGATATTTTTCTTCCAAAATCTTCAAACTACATTGAATGCTTTTTATTTCTTTCAGTCAATGTAATATTTCTGGTAGTCCAGTGGCTAAGAGTCCATGCTCCCAATGCAGGGGGCTTCTGTTTGATCTCTGGTTGGGGAATTAGATCTTGCATGCCTCAACTAAGATGTGGCATAGCCAAATAAATAAATATTAAAACATTTTTGGCCACACTGAATGGATATTTGTTGATCATAAAGATTGACATTTTACTCAGCTGAAATCTATGTCTATCTATCATCTATATACACTTATGTATGTATGTATATAGTTGTTTTTTTTTTTTTTTTTTAAGTAATTGTGGATCCCTGTCTCTAGGACCTTTAAATGAGAGTGGAGGTAACAGCCTAAGGACAAAGCACGTGTGGTGCATTTGCAAGTTTGAATTCTGGTGTTGCTGGTTACAAGGTCTTTGAACCTCAACAAATTATTTGACTTCTGTGTGCCTCAATCTCTTTATCTATAAAATGTAGATAATGACTCTTGGCGTTATTTTAAGAAGTAAACGTGTCAATATACTTGGAAATGTGTTAGTTAATATTGTTTGTACATTTCTTCTTGAGTCTCAGAAGAATCCTATGAGGGGTCCCTGTTGCTCAAGACATCTTAGAGGGTAACATAACTTACAGTCAAGGTCATCCAGTTAATAAGCAAGAGGCAAAGCCTCTTTTGAGCTTTTGAAGCTAGAAATACACTTCAAAAGGAAATATAGGAAGACAATACAATGCTGACTGTTGAACTCCCAAAAGACCACAAAAAAAAAACTTATTGATCGACAAACCTAATTTTATTAAGCTTGTCATTAAGGTGGAACTGAAATGGCAACCCACTCCAGTGTTCTTGCTTGGAGAATCCCAGGGACAGGGGAGCCTGTGGGCTGCCGTCCATGGGGTCACACAGAGTCAGACACGACTGAAGTGACTTAGCAGCAGCAGCACTAGGAAGAGTCTTAGGAGTGCCATAGTGAGAGATACTTATAGGGCTGTAGTGTCCAGGCTGGATAACTTTAAGGTGAATCTTGACAAGTAGGGAACTGGTTGGGACTGGGCTCAGTTTATAACCTGACATCTTTGGTTAGTTATCAGAGTGAGTAGTAGTTGTAAGGGAATGTCTTAAAACAGGTATTGGTGAACAAGCTGTTAGTCATGATGTCAGTCTTAACTCTTAGGAAAAAGCAAATTCTTGGAGAAAGCAATTGGGATATTTTTGCTTCGACTCGGCACCAACAGAGACAAGAAATTATGTTCAGTTTTGAGGAGGAAAAAGCAAAATAACAGGAGGAGACAGCTAAAAGAGTGTCACTAAAGGTCATTTGGAGAGACTTATTTTGATTTATAAATGTCCAGCAAAAAAATACTCACACAAGTTTGGACATAAAAATAAAGGCCTTGTAGCAAAGTTTCTTTTTATTGTAAGACTATTTTCTAGAGGCATAGGATATAAAAATGATTTGAGCTTTGCTTTAATGTAAGAGTCCAACTTGAATTGGAACTTATAAAAATGAAAGACTTACAAAAAGCCTCAAAGGCAAAATTCTGAAAGTCAGTTTCACATTAACTTCTAAATTATGGGTATATAAATTTCTCTCCTTTAACCCGTATTTCTTAATCTTGTATTTTGATTTTATTGTTGTTACTCTTCTCATCCTATTTTACATAAACATCAGTAATAATATTATTGAAGCTACTGAATATTACACTTAAAATACTTATAATATACATTAAAAACATTTACTTTTTGAGAAAGTGTGAGCTTGGGTGATGGATAAGAAATATCCACTAATATCCATGTCTTTAGAACATAATGACTTATCTCCATGAATGTACCTACAGGTAAAGCCTGCACTGATATGAGCAACAGACCAGACAGGGATGGAGGGAATGATGAAGAGGGAGAATCACACATTTCATTCAACTGTGTGGCTAAAAATTCTCCAGATGAATTGAGATTGGTGGAGAAGATGACAAATATAAAACAATTCAGTGTTTATTTAATTTAAATAGTGAGCTAGTGTGTGTGTATTTTGTTTAAAGTACTGTGTGTTACATATTGACCTAAAGCATTGAGAGAAATGATCTATAAAAACAATCCCTATTTTCTAGGAATTTACAACCTAATGGGATCCTTTAAATACTTTCAAAATTATCATCTTTATAAGGAAGTGTATGAACAGTCCCAAATGAATTTCTAGATAGGAAGTTAATTACAAATCCAAAGGCATAAAATCCTCTTCCAATATAGGAGATATTGTAAAGTTAGGAAATGTTGAGTCCTATTTCTATAAATGATCCTTTCTCAGGATCTTTTCCCAGGGTGTGTCTCAGAATTCAAAATTTTTGCTGTACAATTAATAATCTATATCTAGCAATGCTATTAAGTCTACCAAACATATAATAATGTTTGAATAAAGTACAGTTCATAGATTTTACCATTTGGTTGACAAATGAGAAACTAATCAGTGAGCTATGATATATACACACACACATATATACATATGCATATATATGAAATTGTCACTGTAGATGTTGCCGTGAAGAGAAAAAGTGCACACGGTACTAGGGATATTGATCACTAATTTCATTTGGAAGGTTAGAGAAACATAACACAAAACAAGTGGTGACAAATCTATAATTTGAAAAAAGAGTAGGAATTCACTTGGCATAAATAGGAAAGGTGTGGAAGGAAAGATGATTCAAGGAAAAGGAAGAGCGCGGAATGAGTTCCATAAGTAGGCATAAGAGTTCCAGTGTGGCCTGATCACAGAGAGCAAGAAGGAAAGTAGGAAAGGAAAGAAGGAAAAGGAAATGTGGGTTGGACTGTTGAATTTAGTCTTTGTCCTACGAGAACTTTTTAAGTAGTGGATTGTGTGATTGTTTTTCAAGTTTGCTCTGTCTGTGGTTTAGGTAATTGGTTAGATAGTGCCATGAATGTAGGGTTCCCAGTTAGAAAACTGTAGTATCAGTCCAGACAAAAGTAGCTGGGGCTGGAGTTCTGGCACTGGAGCTGAAAGAAAGTGGACTGTTTCATGAGATATTTAAGAGGGACTGGTGAACAATTTACATTTCAGGACAGGTGAAGGAAAGGCGTCAAGGGTGACATCTAAGTTTACGATTTGTTTAGCAAGATGGTGATGCTACTTCACTACAATAGTGGACCAGGTTTGGAGTGAGCTCAGGAATTTGTTTTAAAAATATTGAATTCTCTGCTTCATTTCATTGATTTTTCAGGTACATTAATTGGATGTTTAGTATAGACACAGATGTCCTGCTTACCAAATTTGAGAATGGCAAGAAGGTCTTTAAGGGACATGGAATGAAAACTTTTTGTTGGGATTAAATACTGCTATCAAATACAGCAAGTTTAGGTTTAAGAGATAGACATACAGTAACAGCATTTTCTTCAAAAGCTGCTTTTCTTCAGGCTGAGTCTACAAAAACAAGACATTCTGCCAAAAATAAAATAAAGCTTAAAGGACAAAATATGCAAATAACTAATCAAAGATAAGCTCATATAACTAGTTGTTTAAATTGATTCTTTAATTTTAATTTTTAATCTCTGTGTTATTTTTTGTTTCCACATTTTAATCCCAATTAAATGATTTGTATGATAGTTTGTTAAAAATTCTGTATGTTGAAAAATGTTAAAAATTTGGGTACATACTATTTGATATAATTTGCTATTTTTTAGTCTCTGAAAATTACACAGATACATCCTTTCATAAATTATGAGTCATCTTTACCTGTGAATGTTGTATGTCACACTTGTCTCCTCAGCAGTATTCAGCTATTAAAGATTTGCATTTCTTCTTGAAGTCTGATCCCCAGTGTATTGGCAGCATTCATTATTATTATTCTTAGAATAAAATGTGATATACAAATAGCCTTACTAGAAAAGATCAGTCCACCATCTTTCCATGTTGGTTCTACGTATTTATAGAAAAGGTATTCTTTTTGACTAATATTGAGTAGATATAATACTTCATTTAAAAAATTCATAGTTCTTGCCCATATACCAATAAAACTGACACGTTACTCAAACATGACTGCAGTTTAGCTGATAACACAGTTGGCCCCACATGCAAATAGTCTGGGGTATGCAGATAGTTTGCAGACAGTATTTCCTTACCTAGCATACATGAGAGGTTCAAAATGGTATATACATGCATACTGTATCATCCTAAATATATTTTATTGAATGCCTGCCCTACATGAACCCTATAGTGTGTGCATTTGAAATTCTACAAGAAGTGATTGCATTTTTTTGAGCTAAAAGTTAAACAGTGGCAGTGTCCTTTGATTCAAAACTAAGTTGTTTGAGCTATTGCTAGTCATCAATACAATGTCAACCTGGCTTCTGGAAGTTGGAGTACTGTCTAGCAGGCAGGCTCCAGAGTATGCCTCCCTAGGCAGGATGTCAGTGTGAATGTTCAGAAAAGTCATAGAGCATCAGTGAGGACCAGGGGAGGAGGACCTTCAGAGAGTCAGAGTACATCGACGTGACACTTAACAGGGCTTTAAAAGGCAAATAATTGATGCCACAAATTTTCCTAAGCCGTATTGGATTGAAACATAAGGATGGTGTAATTTGCTAATGGAAATATTTGTGAAGCTACATTTAGCATCAGAATTTGGGTATCACATTCTCAGAAATAATAAACAAATCTTAATTGATCCAAAAAGTACCCTAGGTTTGTAGAAATACAAGGATTGCATATTCGTATACTCTGAAAGTGAGAAGGCCATACACTTTCAATTCTCTGACTAGGAGTATGTTTTACTAATATTTGGTCGTATTCTTGGAAATCAGCATATCCTCAACTATTTTTTGTATGATTTATTGTCCATGATATATAAACTCCAGAGCCCTTAGATTTCCTTTATGATTTTGATGCCTGTGTTTGCATTAGTTTGTGAATCATGGGAGAAGGCAATGGCACCCCACTCCAGTACTCTTTGCCTGGAAAATCCCATGGATGAAGGAGCCTGAAAAGCTGCAGTCCATGGAGTCGCCGAGGGTCGTACACCGCTGAGCGACTTCACTTTCACTTTTCACTTTTGACTTTCATGCATTGGAGAAGGAAATGGCAACCCACTCCAGTGTTCTTGCCTGGAGAATCCCAGGGACGGGGGAGCCTGGTGGGCTGCCGTCTATGGGGTCGCACAGAGTCGGACACGACTGAAGTGACTTAGCAGCAGCAGTGAATCATAAGTGGTTAGGTAAAGACCAATATTGAACTTTTAATATTTGGGTTATCATTTCTATTTGGTCTTAGGTTAATAAAGACAAGTTTCCAAATGACAGAAAATTTCCTACATCCTCTGCCATACTCAAATTATTTCATCAGTTCTGAAGGTCAAAATTATGTGCACCATGGAGAGACATTTTTATAAAAAGGACTTTGATTTCTGAAATTAATAAATGGAAGCTTTTATTTTACATCACAGCAATGATAGGCAGTGAAACGCACTACTTTGTGTCTAGTGCCATCAAGAAAACGACTGAGGCCAATTAACATGTAAATATGCACCAAGTGAAGATGAACTGTGGTCAAGAAGCACTGCACGAATGACAGTTTTGCAGTGGTTGAACTAGATAATAGCAGTGGGGATTTGAAGTACAGCATGACACACTGCAGTCAGATGCATTAGATAGCAATAGGTTAAGAAAACGGAATCTCCAACCAGGCTTCACTAATTGCTAGTTTGAACAAGTTATTTCACTTCTTCATTTTAAAATTTCCTCAACGAAAGTTTGGGAATATAATGGTACCTTTTTATAGGACTATATGAACACTAAATATATTTAAAATGTAATGTTTTAGAATAGTGTTTGGAACATGATAAGCACTCACTAAAAGTCAGACTCTAATATTACTAGTTGTAGAACAGGTGCATTCAAAAGAATGCACACCAAAAAAGTTACCATTATATTCATGTTGTGTGTGTTATTTTAATTTCAGCAACATGATCCCTCTGAAACATTAAATTAGTATTATTAATGTGAAAGTAGTAGGTTTAATAATTTTGTTTATTAATATTTGCCGCTGCTGCTAAGTCACTTCAGTCGTGTCCGACTCTGTGCGACCCCATAGACGGCAGCTATGATTATTAAAGTTTTTAGAATAGTGGCTGATTTATGGTAATGACTATGTAAGTTTCTTTTAAGCAAATATAAAATTCTCTTTATGAATTGGTTTTGTTTCTGAGATAGATCTAAAACATAAAGATAGAAATTTTAAGTTAGTTTTGTTTTTATACATGTATGTAAAAACTTAAGAAAAATTTGTCTTAGTGGAGAATCTGTTAGAATTTTCCCCATTAGAAACAAAATCTACATAATACTAAAAATTTGGGAAGATGCTCCACACAACTTATTTGGAGATGGAGATGGATTCAAAATTAGAAGCCCTGGGATAGGAATTAGGAAATGTTACTTAGAGTCCACATAAAGAACCAATAAACTATGTAACATATCAAATTCATTTAACCACTCCATTTCCTCACCTGCAAGTATCAATTTAAACTCATTAAGCTCTGAGGCAGGGGAATCCCAAGTGTTGCTCCCTTGGTTACCTGCATTAGTATAATCCGACTACTCAATAAAATTTCTCAGCAAAAAATTTCTGTAACTTAGAAGACTTCTGAATTATTCTTGAGGAGATGAATTTTAAAGTATGGAATTTTAAACTAAGAAAGTACATGGAGATTATTAACATGACATAGTTAGCATGTTTGAGTTACCCAGAAGACATTTTTTATTTATAAATAGCATTGTATGTCATCCTCACTGTTGCTGCTGCTGCTGCTGCTAAGTCACTTTAGTCGTGTGCGACCCCAGAGACGGCAGCCCACCAGGCTCCCCCGTCCCTGGGATTCTCCAGACAAGAACACTGGAGTGGGTTGCCATTTCCTTCTCCAATGCATGAAAGTGAAAAGTGAAAGTGAAGTCACTCAGTCATGTCCGACTCTTAGCAACCCCATGGACTGCAGCCTACCAGGCTACTCTGGGATTTTCCAGGCAAGAGTACTGGAGTGGGGTGCCATTGCCTTCTCCTCATCCTCACTATTGGTACTTTATTTTTATAATACTTATGTGTTTCTTTATATTAAAATATTATAAAATTAGATGAATTTAAACTAAAGTGAGTAGGTGTTTTAGAAAAAAATGAATTCTCAAGAGAGTAACATTATGTCTACATACATTTGATTTGTAATAATTTTCTATTGTTCAACTTTACTTTAATAAATATTCTCTATGTCTCCAAGAAGTTATTAATTATCCCTTCATTGCTTAGCTTATATTTGAGTGGGACAGAATCCAATATACATTGTCCATGATACATAAATGTGTATTGTTCAGTACAAGTTTTTGCCAAATTGAATATTGATTAAATCAGAAAAAAATGGTGGCTAGCTGTCGATGTGCAACTCAGAATTATATACACATACATGTAAGCATAACTCAAAAGTACCTTTGAAGCAGGCAATTTCTTAGTATAAGTTTTCTCCTCCATACACCTAGCAATTTTTCTCATCCCATGGGAGATTAACTTGAAATAATGACTTTCTTTATCTGGAATGCCAACCACTCTGAAAGTCCCGTGCATCCCACATTCTCCAGCTGGTAGTCTTGACTCATTGTGTCTGTAAGAGGCTTCCATACTATTTTGTAATTACAAATTTGAAAGTTTATAAATGAAACAGGAGATAAAATATCCATGACAGTATAATTCTATGACAGTAATAGAGCAGGATGGATCATCAAACTTAACAGAGGGTTTTTCCATCTTTTGTTCTTCCTTGAAAATATTATATGAGTCATATTATTATGCACTGTTAATTAATAACTTGTTTCTTAACATTGAAATAGGGTTTTAAAAATAGATATTATAACTTAAATCCAAGATTTTGTCCTTCTAAATTAAAAAATATATAATTTGATCATACTTCAAGTTATATTGTGATAAAAGATCTCACCTTTCACTCAGAGCATATGTGACTTGGTGGTACAGTTGTTGAAAAGATGATTGTATAAACTAACCAATATAAAAAATAACACTTGAGTTTCTAGGAAATTTATGCTTTTGAGTTTTTGTAGTATTTGGCCACCTCATGCAAAGAGTTGACTCATTGGAAAAGATTCTGATGCTGGGAGGGATTGGGGGCAGGAGGAGAAGGGGAAGACAGAGGATGAGATGGCTGGATGGCATCACTGACTCGATGGACGTGAGTCTGGGTGAACTCTGGGAGTTGGTGATGGACAGGGAGGCCTGGCGTGCTGTGATTCATGGGGTCGCAAAGATTTGGACACAACCGAGCGACTGAACCGAACTGAACTGAGAACTGGTAAGTATACGAGCCAAGGCTAAACTGGATTTTAATACTTCATACATAATGTTTTCTTAAATCAAATTAAGGTTTTCTTGATACTGTTTTCTCAACCAAAGCATACTAACCTTTTTGGATTATATAAGTAATATTAGTTTTGCCTTCTAAAAAGTATATATTTATTTGAGACTCAAAGCAACACTCCATTGAAAAGGTTGGTACATAAATACTCCAGAAGGTCTGAATTAAAATCCCATAATCCGATATATTTGCATTTCTTAAGCAAATTATATGAATAATTAAACCATGCGGGATTAATATAGGCTAAAAGTCACACCCCTTCCCATCATATCAGGTTATATTTTGCCACCAAATGAGTTTGCCACAATCTCACCAAAGTACTTTAGGAATTACTTTGGATCATAATACTATGAGTGATGGATCATGGTGGTAGCATTCCATAAGTCTTGATTAAGCATGGATAGTGAATTTGCCTCTGGGGAGCAATTTTGACACTGGAGAGAGTTTGTGTATTTCCTTGAATTCTGCTTATTGAGCTGTGTTTAAGTACAAGGGAATTCTGTTTATATGATATATAAGTATGATATCTTATACCTAGGATTTTAGTTCTTTCTATCAAAGCAAAAAGTTATTTTTAACACAAGAAACATTTGATTTGCCCTTGCATCTCTAGTGACTCTAGTGCAGAGAAGCAAGTTCATTATTGCAGTAGAGTGAAAAGAAGCCTAGAAAGTTCAAGTAAGTTAGACATGTTTCTATTGATTACAACACTACTGAGAATAGAAAGGGATAGATAAAAGCCAGAAAGTTGGAATTAGTTTAAAATTATCTCTCTAAGGACTGAGCCCTTTGGAGAAAGCACTGGATAAATTACAAGTCACATTTGAATAACCTTCAATAACAGAACTATGGATGCACAGTATATGTGAATTCTAAAAGAACATAATTGTAGTGCTATTTATATTCTTCTATTTCTTAGAAATACTTTATAGATCTTCTAAGGAAGATTGCAAGAAATGCCTCACAGTTGCCATAGTAGCAGAGTCAATATTTTTTGAATGCAGTAAATTGAAAAGGATGTTGAAAAGGGAAGAAGACATGTAACCATGGTATGCCTGTGGAACAGTACTGTCCAAGAGAACTTTCTGTAATGATGCAAACAGGCTAGCCCCTAGCACATGATGGTGTTCAGGGTATGAAATGTGGCTCCTGAGACTTAGGAACTCAGTTGTAAGTTTAATTAGATTTCACTTCATTTAAATGTAAATAGACACATGTGACTAGATGCTACCCTATTTGGCAGTGTAAGTATAGAATTTAAAGTGTGTTAAACATACGGCTTTTCCTCCAATGTTGAGGTTGTAATTTTTGGCTAGACTTATTTTTTTTTAATAATAACTCTAATTAATTGTCTGAGTTTGTTAGAGCTAATAAAAAGATTGTTCTGGTGCCCAATTACACTATGTAACTCATGTCATACTAAATAGCAGGGTGGAGAGATGAGGTTTTCCAATACCAACATACATCTTAGTTACATAAGTCTAGGCTGCATCAGTGTTCCTCAGGCTTGAGAATACAGAAGAATCAGATGAAGCACCCTGTTGAAGCACAGATTCTTCTTTGGGAGAGCTGAGGTGGGACTCAAACATTTGCATTTCTAACAAGCTCTAAGTGGTCCTGCTAGTGGAGGACCAGTTTTATTAGTACGCAGTGGTTACTTAATGGGGTTCCCAGGTGGCTCAGCAGCAAAGAACCCGCCTGCTAATGAAGGAGACATGGGTTCAACTTCTAGTTCAGAAAGATCTCTAGGAGAAGGAAATGGCAGTCCACTCCAGTATTCTTGTCTGGGAAATCCCATGGACAGAGGAACCTGGTGTGCTGGTTACTTAATGCAGTAGTGCTCAAAAGGCAGATTCTGAGACTCTGGACCAGCACTTTCACGGTCATTATTCCTTGGCGACTTGTCAGAAATGCAAAGTTTAATGGTTTTTCTCAGATATATTAAAGCAGAAGTCCTAAGGATGAGTATATTTCTTGTAACAAGTCCTCCAGATGAACTGGAAAATGTGCTGTAAAATCACTTGTACATATGCATGAGAAAGAATGTATTGTACATCATAGCAGGAACTTGGAAACAACCAAAATACCAATCTTGAAGAAACTAGCTGAGCAAATTGTAGCTGAATTTGCTTTTGGGATACTATGTGATAGTTAACAAAAAAACAAGTAAGACACATTAGCTGTCATGGAAAGATGTCTAAGACATATAATGTGTGTGGAGGAGTTGAAATAGACAATGTATCATGATTTATGTAAAAACAAAGCAATTAAAAAAGAATGGATTGATCTTGGTATGTATATTTGTTATATATATAATAGAATAACTTGTGAAATCAAATTGATATCAGTGGTATTCTGTAAGGAATGAACTAGGATTGGGAGCAGTAGTTGATATAGAATTTATGTGCATGTTGAGTTTATAAAAGGGAAATATATCCGTCAGATCAATACTTGTGACTTAAAAAATAAAAAGTCCATGCCATGGTGTTAAGCAGGGATGTATGTATCTGTTAATATCAGTTGAACAGACCTATTTTATTATCTTTAATTTTCTTGACCATACATTTGAATCATTTAGTTTATGAATCCAGTTTCTTGTATTAAGTTAGAAACAACTCCCATTGTTGATGCTGGAGTCTGTCATTATATGATGTTAATATTGAATCAGAATTTTAGACCAGGAAATAACATCTTTTACACTTTTTGATTGGTTTGCTTTACTTCTTCTCTATATTATAAACCTGCTTTGAATTCAGTTTCCAATATGAGGGTTTTTAAAATCTTTTTATAATTTCAGTGGATTTCTTTCCAAGACATTTTGCATTGTAAAGCAAATGTGATTAGGTCTCTATTCAAAAAGATGCTAATTATAAGAAAAACTAAGACAATGTTACTCTAACAGGGTACAGAACAAATTTTATCTGGCCCATCACTGTTCACATTACCTTTCTACCATGCTTAGGATAAATTCCTGATCACCTTACGCATGGTAAGATATGTGCCCATGGTAATCATGTGTATTTATCCCATGCATTACACACTGAATGTGCATCTCAAAGTTTGTGTAACATAAGATTAGGAGAATGAACCTTATCTTTTTTGGTTTTCTAAAGCACTTTCTTGTTAACATTTTACATATAATAAAACGACAAAATGCTGTATTATGCCTGAGGTTAATATAGCAATTTTAATATTGAAATTGATTTTAATACTGCTAAAATTACCTGTGATGATCAGTTTTATGCGTTAACTTGCCTAGGCTAGAGGACTCAGTTTTTCAAACAAACACAAGTCTTTTAAGTGGTGCTATGATGCTATATTGTGGATGTGATTAATGTCTAAAATCACTTGACTTTATTTAAAGGAGATTATCCTTTATAATCTGTATGTGGCTGATCTAATCAGCAGAAAGGCCTTAAAAGTGGAATGGAGGTTTCTGCGGGGAGCAGAAATCTTGCCTGTAGACTGCAGTATCAGCTTCCGCCTGATAGTTTCCAGCCTACCCTCACTACTGTAAAAGTGACCTTGGAATTGAGTAAAGAATGGGGGAAATGGTGAAGAATGGGAGAAATTTGAAGCACTTCAGAGAAGAAAGCTACATTACCTTGAATAGAATGTTAACAGAAATATGGACTTTAAACATGCTTCTGGTGACTTCTTAGAAGAAAGTGAGGAGGACAGTAGAGAAAGCTTCTATCTTGATCCTAAGACAAGATTTTTATGCACCACAAGTCAGGAGTCCTCCTGCAGCTTTTACAGAATGTGGATATGCAGATTGGAAGAATTGTGAAGTTTTAATACTTTTTGTGATTTTCTTTTTAAATTATTAAACATATGTTTTATTAATGTTTCTGTTTGCAAACATGTTTGAGGATCCAGTATGGTGTTTTCTGAACATGAGGCGTGAAATGAAAGCGGGTGTTCCAGGTTTGAGTCTGCAGATACTTTGGGTAGGGTTGAAAGCAAACAATTGGAGTGTTCAAAGTCATTTCCAAGTCACTAAACCTGAGCAACAAAGGAAAAAACATAAAACTATAACAACAGAAATAATAAAAGCTTCCTATTAACATATTTACCAGGAAAGCCAGTCATTTCTATAGGAGCTGACAATTCACTATTTAATCCCATTGTACATAGTTTGTTGCAAACACTCTCTCAGTGAAGCAACAAAATCAAAAGGACAGGATTACAAACCACAGTCACTCAACAAGGAAAGCACTGAGAAATAGTTCTTGGAATCTTAAAGTCAGTAAAGGTTTTGTTTAAAAAAAAAATTAGCTGCATTAAGTGCAACATTTCAAGAATCAAGTTATTTAGTGGCAGGAATTATCACCTCCCACTCCCCCCAAAAAAGAAAAGTGTCACATGGTTGGTGATAACATAATGATGGAAGCATGTAAAAGTATAGTGAGAAAATGCTGGGTTAAGATGCAACTGGATAAATCAAAGACACCACTCTCTATCAAGATAAGTTGAAAAACTGAAAAAAAAATCATTGAAAATGAAGAGATCTGAGAGCAATAAATGGAAAAATGACTTCTCCTTTCATAGTGGTGAGTAAACATGATTCATCATTAGCTATCAAGCTCTAGCATTTATAAACATGGTGAATGTTGACAAAATTCATGAATGACATTTTCTGGCTACAAGCTTCTGTCTGAAGGAAAGAAGGTCATAATGTATTTATTTTTTTGCCTTCATATTTGGATAGTGCTCTCTAGGAGTTGTGATGAATTGCTTACCAACATTATCCCATAAATGGTTAGCTCTAGGAGGAGCTTGTCTCCTGTTATAAAATAAAATCTTGATATTGTCATAAAATACATTCACAGATGAAGGAAAGTTGCAAGGCTCGAGGTAGCCTGCAGTTAAAAGTCCCCTCCAGGTCCTCCCCACCATTCTATGCAAAACAAAGAACTCTCTCACCCGAAGCAAAAATAGACATTAGGTTGATTATGTCCAGCTTCCAGCCGGTCCAGTCTCTAGCCAATCTCCAAAATTCCTTGCCCAGCTGTTTAAGAGGTAACTACTCCGAACAACCTTGGAGAAGAACAGGTCCCCTTAAGATAGTAACTTTCCACATACAAGCCTATATATACTTACTCATTTCTTAGGTTAGTGTAGCAGCTTACTAATCTGACTGCTGCCCCTTCTCACCTCATTAAAGGTGATCTGTTCCTGTAAAGTGCTGGTCTCATTCTTTTTCTGAACCTCGCCTGCTCTAACTCCCTTACCTTACAACGGATATACGCTGGGCTCAAAAATTTGGATAGTAAATTAAAACTAAAGTGTCTGAATAATACTATAAAATGATTAACTTTGTTAAATGATGATCAGTTTCCTTGAACATGTAAAACTCAACAAAGAGCACATAAATCATTTAATACATACAAAAATCTGGATTCATTGTAGAGATTTCTCAGAAAGTGTTTGAGCTGGGAGATGAATTTCAGTAGTACATTTGAGGAAATATTAATCCCAATTTTGTTAATGTTTTGAAAATGATAAATGGCTGCCCAAAGTAACCTAATTGACAGGCATTGTTTCTTCACTTGAATTAGTTGAACAAGTCTTTGCCAGGCTCTGAAGTGACAAGATTCTTAGACTTTAAAAGGAAATGGAATTTAAACATGTTGGAAATAGAAAAATTTTAATGTTTTTACTTTTGCTTGGGTTTGACAGTAAGGAAGGATATCAGTAAATATCTCAGTCCCACAGTAAGTTCAGTTCAGTTCATTCATTAGTCATGTCCGACTCTTTGCGACCCCATGAATTGCAGCACGCCACGCCTCCCTGTCAATCACCAACTCCCGGAGTCCACCCAAACCCATGTCCATCAAGTCAGTGACCTCATCCAATCATCTTATCCTCTGCTCTCCCCTTCTACTCCTGCCCTCAAACTTTCCCAGCATCAGGGTCTTTTCCAATGAGTCAGCTCTTCGCATGAGGTGGCCAAAGTACTGGAGTTTCAGCTTCAACATCAGTCCTTCAAATGAACACCCAGGACTGATCTCCTTTAGGATGGACTGGTTGGATCTCCTTGCAGTTCAAGGGACTCTCAAGAGTCTTCTCCAACATCACATTTCAAAAGCATCAATTCTTCAGCGCTCAGCTTTCTTCACCATCTGATTCTCACATCTATACATGACCACTGGAAAAACCATAGTCTTGACTAGACGAACTTTGTTGGCAAAGTAATATCTCTGTTTTTTAATATGCTGTCTAGGTTGGTCATAACTTTCCTTCCAAGGAGTAAGTGTCTTTTAATTTCATGGCTGCAATCACCATCGGCAGTGATTTTGGAGCCCAGAAAAATAAAGTCTGACACTGTTTCCACTGTTTCCCCATCTATTTCCCATGAAGTGATGGGACCAGATGCCATGATCTTTGTTTTCTGAATGTTGAGCTTTAAGCCAACTTTTTCACTCTCCTCCTTCACTTTCATCAAGAGACTTTTTAGTTCCTCTTCACTTTCTGCCATAACGGTGGTATTGTCTGCATATCTGAGGTGATTGATATTTCTCCCGACAATCTTGATTCCAGGTTGTGCTTCTTCCAGCCCAGCGTTTCTCGTGATGTACTCTGCATAGAAGTTAAATAAGCAGAGTAGTGTAGCATTAATTAACTGCCAGAAGAAAATCTCTTCAGGAAAGCCTTAATATCCAAATACTTAACTAATATTAATAATACTGGACCAGTTATCAAAAAACAATAAAATAACTAAAAATCTATAGAAATATATAGAAAATGGAAATAGACCATTGGGATAACAGATAATATTGTTAAATAATGTTAATTTATATGGCCAAAATATAGAAAAGATGGAGAATTTTAGCAGATCTAACTGAAATCTACACACACACAGTCAAATATATGTTCCAAAGTAAAAATAAAATAACTCATATTATAATTCTATAGACTTTAACCATATACTTGACAGAGCAGGAAAGATAATTAGTGAACGGAAAGATAGTTTAGTAGAAAATATCAAACTGAAGTCTGGAGAGAAAAAAACATAATTGAAAATTTAGAAAAAGTCTATAAAGATATAAGGTGTATGGTCAAAATATGTAATACTCATACAACTAGAGTCCTAGAAATGGAGAGAGAATGGGACAACTCCTAAAAAGAGAGGAAAAATCATTAAACAATTAAATTCATGGATATAAAAATACATTCTTTAAAATTTGATTTATTCTACAATTTCAAGTTAAGTTTAATGCTTAGAAATGAATCAGTGTAATGCTCCACATTAACATGATGTGGGAGAAAAATCATATAGCCATACCAATAAATGGACAAAATCCATCAATTTTTCCTGAATTTTAAAAATAATTAGCAGACCAAGGACAGAAGGAAGCTTACTTAATACAATACTAAATACAATAGTATTGACCAAAATTCTACAGTAAACATCCTGTTTAATGGTGATATATTATAAAATTTCACTGCAAAACTAGGAATGAGATAGAGATGGAGATGATTTCTAGCAACATTTCTATTCAGTATTTCACAGGAGGGAGTTCAGTGACAGAAGAAAATGAAATAAGGGTTGGGATGGATGAAGTGACACTGTCATTATCCATAGATGACATTGTATAGTACATTCCAAAGAATGTTACAAGAAGACTGTTAAAATTAATGTGACTCTAAAAAGGCTACTAGATTAAATATCAATATACAAAAATAAAAACAATATTTAAGAAATATAATTTCTAAAATATGTTATTTATCAAATAAGAAACTTGTATAAGAGTTCTATACCAAGAAAAATATTTATGAGATAAAGTAAGGAAGATTAGTCAATAGAAAAAAATCTTGTATTTTAAACTTGTCATTTTTCTTTGAGTAAAACTAGATTCAGTGCAATCTTAATAAAAATTTCAGTATGTAAGTTGAGGAGCTGATTTCAACTCATGTAGAAATGAGATAATCAAGAATAGTTAACATAGTCTTGAGGAAATGAACATTGTTGGATGATATAATTGTCATCAAGGCATATAAGAAAGTTAAAGTTATTAAAGCAGTGCTTTATTTACTCAGGAATAGACAGACTAATGAAATAGAACAGATAGAAGAGAAAATGGCCTGATTTGAGACAAAGATGCCTCTGCAATTTGGTAAGGAAGGATGCTCTTTCTAATAAATGAGACTGGGTTAATTATATACCTGCATAAGAAAATACAAACCCATCTACCTCATACCATCCATAAAATCAATTCCAGGTGGATTTAGAACTATTTGGATGATAAAGCAAAAATACTTCTACAAGAAAATGTATACTACCATGTGACACCAGAGGGGACAAAGAATTTTTTTAAAAAACTGGCTTCAAAAAGACATAATTGTGATTAAAATATTGATGATTGAACTCCATTAAAATTGGAAAGTTATGATCATCAGGAGACACCATAGGAAAGAAGAAGTCCAGCTACAGAATGAGAAAACATATTTACATACAAAAAGAATGTGTATCCAGAACAAAGAATTTCTAAATGTCAGTAAGAAAAAAGACAAGCTGCATTTTATAAAATAGATAAAACTTGAATTAACTCTTTACAAAAATGATATTCAGGGATGTCCCTGGTGATCCTCTGGGTAAGACTTCACCTTCCATTGCAGAGGGTGTGGATTTGATCCCTGTTCTGGGAGCTTAGGTACTATGTGCCTCATGGCCAAAACAGCAAAACATAAAAACAGAAGCAATATTGTAATAAATTCAATAAAGACTTAAAAAAATGATATCAAAATGATCAAATAGCCTGTGTAAAGAATTTCAACATCAATTGTCACAAAGTAAATAAAGAATAAAACCACAATTAAATGCCACCCTTGTACCTACTACCAACAGTTGGGGGAAAAAAAACAAGAATAACAACAAAACTTTTTTAATAAGATTTCAAGAATTGATGAGGATGAGAATACTGCTTTAGAAAACACTTTATCAAAATTTACTAAATCTGAGCTTGTAATACTTTCTGATCCATTAAATGCAGATCATGAATGTCATTTTTCAAAAAAAAAAATTAAATGACACATCAGATGTTCATCAACGATGAAATAATATACTATGGCTATAAGCAACAAAGTGATAAACCTCCCACTCTTAATGGTGAGTGAAAGAAGCAAGACACAAAATAATATGTACTATTTATTTTCCTTTATGTATAGCTCAACCATAGGCATACCAAGTGAGTAAATTCCTTTGGAAGTGCTAATTAACTGGGGGAGAATGATATGGAGACTTCTGGGATGATGGTAATATTCTGTATCTTCATCTGGATTATGGCTGTCTGTTCATTTTGTAAAGGATCATTGAACTGTTTATAGTTTCCATACATACGGTACTATAATTCAGTGGGCATTTAAAAGGTAAATTAAGATTTTAAAAAATTGCAAAATGTATTTTGCTCACATCCTACATCACTGTTACAGTCATGTCCATCTTTGAATTTTGCATTTTCCATTGATTTGTGATAACATGCATGTACAGATGGTAAACTATTTTATTTTCAGAATGTTTGGAATTAGCATCACTATTTCCAGTAACATAAAAAAAAATGACATTTTACTCTGGTTATTTTTTCAAATTAGATCCCAAAGAATTAATACTTAGTTTGTCTAGCAAATGTTAGCATTTGTATTAATTACCATTTGTTCATCTTTTTTTGGTTTTATGTTCCTAAATTTTTTACAGATTTTTTTCTTATTTCTTCCAAATTTGCTTCACAATGTTTTATCTTATCATTGCTTTAATAGATGTGTTCTTCAGTTTAATTGATGTTCATAGTGTTTTTCTTCCTGAAATATGGGAAAGCTTCTTTTTATAAAGAAATCAGTCTTATAAGAAGCTACTTAAAGCACATTCTCTTATAGTATGAAACCATTTTGTAGTTGTTTTTCTTGTGCCTGTAGGTTTCAAATTTTATTATCTGGGAATTGTGGTAATTTTCTTTCTCTCTCGAACTTTTCTACTTCCAAATTCTTATTTCTTTTTTTCTCTCTGATTGTATTCTCCACTCTGTTCATAAAAATAACACATATTTTATGGGGCCTTGATTAGGGACAATGTGATTTTTTCAGAATCAGTCTGAATAATAGGATGGCTGACTGAAAAATAAAAAATTAGGTGTTTAATTTTGATGATATTCTGACAAGGTGTTCGGTGATGCAAAAGAGGAGAGAGGAGAATTATAACCTTTTTAATAGTTATTATGGTGTTTTCTATAAAGTGTTGAAATAAATTGTTTAGAAATTGAAATTTTTATTTCTAGAAATGCATATTAAGATCAAAGTAATCTATATCAGAATTTCTGAGTTAGAGGGGTTACTCTCTGAGGAAACTAAGGCCTGAAAATAGAAGTTTGTTTCTAAAGATCACAGGATGAATCAAGGTAAGGATCTGACTTCTATTCCCAAATTGATACTGAGACAAAATTTATTGCAAAGTTATTTGATAATCTAAAAACAATTAATTTAGTATGAATTAAATGCATATACTTTGACAAAAGTATTTTAACCATCTTTGAAACAAAGATGGTTACCTTCACAAACAAAAGCCTCTAAAAACCTAAGTAAATAGATAAATTTCTTTTCAGGTTGCCTAACATTTGATAATAATCACAAGTCATTATGAACATTGTGTTTTTATTTTATTTTTCTCATTTCTAACAAATTCTGACCAGGATAGATTAAACTTACTAATAAGCATTAGTTCATCCATAATTATGATTAACATTTCTGAACTTGTTATTTAAGAATAGGAGATTTATAGAAAAATACATCAGGCTTTGCTAACTAGGTAAAATATATTTGAGTTTTGACCACAAATTCTGTAAAGTCAAGTAATACAAAACTAAATCCAATCAAATTACCATCATTATGCATATTTACCATTTTTGAAAGTAAGCCAAGATTGTTTAGGTTACAGTAGAGTTAATGGCTAACCTTACTTGTAAGCATCCCATATTGAAGACGGAATCACGTATGTTCATAAGGTAGTTAAACTGTTGACATCCTCTTTCCCTCACAAAAATGTTCTTATGATCTTGTACTTAGGTGAGGTAGACAATCAATTTCAACTTCTCTAAGCAGTTTCTCTCTTCCTTCATTCTTTACTTTTTTTAACCTGAAAATTTACCATTAATTTAAAATAATGTACATACATTGACAAGCAATGGATCAATGCTACTGTAAGATGCATATATCATAGTTAGGCTGTTTCAATTCATATGCAGTTCAGTCATATTTACTAAAATGCTTTACATAATGAATGACTTAGTAGTCAAAATGGTGAATTAGTATGTACTTGTTTTAATTGTCTTGATGCTCAAATGCCAGAGAGGTGAAATAAATAACAGAAGATGGATGAAAGCAATAAATAATAGGGAGTGGTGGGGACTGTGGCCAACCAAAGAACAAATGATATGTATGAAGTGTCATTCCCTATTTAGGTACTGAAGACTGCTGCTGCACAAGAATGTAAGCAAATTATTACCAGATCTTCCTGTTTTAAAAGAAGTTGATAATACAGACTTTTGTTTGGATCTAAAAATCTCTATTTGTAAGGAAAATGAGTTACCAAAATAAATCATGTATGTGTGTTTGTGTATTTGGGTGTGTGTGTGTGTGTGTATATATATGTGTGTGTGTGTGTATATATATATATATATATATATATATCTCCCAGATCAAAATCCTAGACCTATTATAGGCCTTCTTTCTTTTTAATAATGAGAAAAAAATTCAGATATTCACTTCAGTACAATCTGTGTATGAGCTTACATCCTAGTTATGAGTGGCACAAGTTATGGTAAAACTCTACCCTTGGTTGGAGACTAATTGTGCCATAAAAACATAAAGGCAGAGACCTAAATACAAGTGTGCTGTGCTTGATAGCCAGGGAAGGAAATCAATCATCATTGAGATCAGTACCAGGGTTGAGATGATTTCTTCCTACCTCATATTCCATCAGAATATCAACTGAGGTATTCAGATGTTTCTGCTTAAGAAGCCCTAAGTAGAAGGTACCTATACGAGAAAATGTTTTTGAATGGTGGTACTGGAGAAGACTCTTCAGAGTCCCTTGGACAGCAAGGAGATCAAACCAATCAATCCCAAAGAAAATCAACCCTGAATATTCATTGGAAGGACTAATGCTAAATCTGAAGCTCCAATACTGTGGCCACCTGATGCGAAGAGCCAAGTCATTAGAAAAGACCCTGATGCTGAGAAAGACTGAAGGCAGTAGGAGAAGGGGACGACAGAGGATGAGATGGTCGGATGGCATCACTGACTTAAGTGACATGAGTTTGAGCCAACTCTAGGAGAGAGTGAAAGATAGGTAAACCTGGTGCACTGCAGTCCATGGGGTGGCAAAGACTTGGATGTGACTTACTGACTGAACAACAATAACAAATAGTAGAAAAATGGGGAGTTGGGCATAGACTCTTAAGGTGATTTCTGTACAAGTAAGCTTTAACTCTTGTCTTTTCATTTAAAATAATTTGGGTATTGTTACCTCTTCTATGACATGTCTTGGGATTCCCTGATAGCTCAATTGCTGAAGAATCTTCCTGGAATGCAGGAAACCCCGGTTCAATCTCTGGGTTGGGAAGATCCCTTGGAGAAGGGAAAGGCTACCCACTCCTGTGTTCTGGCCCGGAGAATTCCATGGACGTTATAGTCCATGGGGGTCACAAAGAGTTGGACACAACTGAGCCACTTTCACTTCATTTCACTTCAGACATATTTATTTATTTGCATATAAAATATTTTGAAGGATATTAAAATTATTATCATGAGGATATGTGCCATTTTATTTTGTGGCTTCCAAGGGAGGAGGCCTGCAATCTGATAATTAATTAGCCTTTATGGTTTGTTGGGAAGTGGAAATATTGAATAATATCCTCTAAACAGAGAAGGAACTTTAAAATTGAAGGATGCAACTCCATAAAGTACATTTATGAGTTTATCATGAATAACACTCATATAGTGGACAAGATCCAGAGGCATTCAGAGCTGTACTCCACTCTGCTGAAAGGGTTATAGGGAGATTCAAAAGGGGCCAAAGCCAAAAAAGAATTTGATTACCAAGTGAAAAGTATGTTAAAGCCACCTGGAACTGGGGCTCTTCCCACTCCCTGGGTGTCTCATGATCATTAACCATCTACATCAGCAAAAGACATATCTTCCAGTTTCACATCAGATGAAGGCAAGGGTAAAAGTTGACAGGCAACTTATCTGGCTTGGGCACATTCCCTGTGAGTAGGCTAAAGCTCAGCCATTCCCACAGACATAGAATGGACTAGGACTTCAGGCCTAAATTGGCACTAACAATATGAAGTCAGTATGGTTCCATAGTGGATTGGATTGTAATATAATGTGACTCTTAAGCCCTGATTCAGTAGAGTGGCTAAGGCCAATGCAAAACATACAGTGCCATTAATATCTTGTAGCTTATATCTACATTCCCATCTTTTTTTCAAGCTCTGAGGAGAACTATGCACCTTATCATCAAAAATATATTATTTACAGAAATTGGTTACAAATTTGCACTCCTGTACAACTTAATAAATGAAGCATGGTTTTATTTGCTGCATTGTCACATTTGTTAGAGCCCATGGTAGTATACATGCCAGAATTACCTCATATAAATAAATAAGAAACTAAAAATTATGCACTATTACAAGTCCTTGAACACTACATAGGAAAAAAGAGGAGAAATAAATATGAGCAATATCGGTTTAAAAAAAAACTGTCATACTGTAGCAACTATTTTTAAAGACTTACAGTCTTCCTTTTTATTTATTTCAATCCCCTTAGCTATTCTGAATTATTTCAATGGTATATATTTATACTGTATAGAATCTGATTGTGTGTTTATCTGGAGGGAAATTATAGGATGTATTTCATGTGGAAGTCTATTTTTGATGTTCCATTTTTCACACTAAAATCTTGAAGCAGCCTGAGTCAATGGTCTGAAACATGCTGGTCCTTTTTATTGCAATGTAAAATTTGGAATCTTTCTGTGGCATAAGCAGAAGGCAATAATCTATTAATATTAGAGTACACTAAGATTTTGCTTTTTCCTATGAGATTTCTGTTCCTGTTTTCTGTATGTATGATTACTCTCATTGGAGTAATGAAAAATAGCATCTTAAGTTTGTGTGTGTGTACTTGGGTATATTGTGTATGGGATAGCTTCTTAGACTGGGAATTTAAAATAGTAGATAAGGGAAATAATTCTGGAGTTAAAGTGGGTGGTTTTAATACAGGTATTCACTCTGACGACTATTTGAGTGATTCTGAGAAAATCATTTACCCCTTCTAAACCTCACTTTTGTTAAATGTAAAGTGATAATTAAAGTTTCTAATCTGAAGAGTTATTACCAGAATTGAACCAACTGAAGCATGTGGAGTATTATGTATCTGGTGCTTGTTAACCCCTATTTTTATATTTAAGATTAAGTATATATCTGATTATAGGCAATTAGCTTTATTAATCATTTAATTATCTTATTGTCAACCATCAGCACTGAAATTTGCTGTTATCTGGGGGATGTTACTTAACCTTTCTGAGCCTCTGTTACTCATTTGTAAATAGTTATAGTAATATTACCTATTTTGTTCTGGTATCTAGGGAATAAATGAGATGGAGCATGCCAAGTGTTTAGAACTGGGTAGCATATGGTAACCTCTCCATAACTATTTGATAACATGATAATCACTTGATTTCCCACTAAATAGATTTTAATCTGTGAATTACGATGGAATGTTTTTCACTTAATTGTTCTTATTCTTTCTTTTACACTCCTTTATGTTTTCAATAAACTTTCTTACATAAATTATATATACACACACAGACAGGCATTGTCATCATCATCATCATCATTTTTTCCCTTAAGCAACAAATAACAAGTGTTGAAGAAAAGGGAGCCTTTGTGAACCATCAGTAGGAATATAAATTGGTAGAGCCAGTGTGGATAACAGTATGGAGGGTCCTCAAAAAATTAAAAATAGAACTACCGTATAATCCAGCAATTCCACTGCTAGATATTTTCCCAAAGAAGATAAAAACATTGACTACAAAAGATAACACAACCCTTTGTTTATTATAGCATTGTTTACAATAGCCAAAATAATGAAGCCACTTGTGTCCATGATATATGAATGGATAAAGAAGATGTGCTATATATATACACACATATATAATGGAATAATACTCAGCCATAAAAAGGATGAAATCTTGCCATTTTTGACAACTTAGACAGACCTAGAGGGTATCTTGATAAGTGAAATAAGTTACAGAAAGAAAAATACTGTATGATTTCACTTATATGTGGAATCTAAAAAACGAAACAAAACAGAAAACAGAGTCATGCTGCTGCTGCTGCTGCTACTAAGTTGCTTCAGTTGTATCCAACTCTGTGTGACCCCATCGACGGCAGCCCACCAGGCTCCCCCGTCCCTGGGATTCTCCAGGCAAGAACACTGGAGTGGGTTGCCATTGCCTTCTCCAATGCATGAAAGTGAAAACTGAAAATGAAGTCACTCAGTCACATCCGACTCTTAGCGACCCCATGGACTGCAGCCTACCAGGCTCCTCTGTCCATGGGATTTTCCAGACAAGAGTACTGGAGTGGGGTGTCTTTGCCTTTTCTGAAAAAAAAGTCATGGATAGAACCAATAGGTAGTTGACAGCAGCCTGAGAAGTGCAGGGAAAAAGAGAAAAGTAGGCGAGCGACATTAAGAGATTAACTTTCAGTTAAAAGAAATGGTCAAGGGGATGGAATATACAGTGTTAGGAATAAAGCCAATAATAATGTAGTATCTTTGTATGGTGAAAGATGGTAACTTATTGTAGTGATATCTTTGTAATATACAGAAGAGTTGAATAACTGTATTGTATGACAGGAACTAACATAATGTTGTAAGTCAATTATAATTCAAAAACAAATAAACTCATAGAAAAAGAAATCAGATTTGTGGTTACCAAAGACCAAAAGGTGTGGGAAAGAGGGTATTGGATGAAGGTAGCCAGATAGTACAAACTTCCAGTTGTACCTATGTACTAGGAATGTAATGTACAAAATGATACATATAATTAACACTACTGTATATTATACGTGAAAGCTTTTAAGAGAGTAAATCTCAAGTTCTCATCGAAACAAAAATTATTTTTCTTTTATTTAATATCTGAGATGATAGATGTTCAGTAAACTTATTGTCTTAATCATTTCATGATGTGTGTGAGTCAAATCATGCTGTACACTTTAAACATACATGCTGTAGGTAAATTATATCTCAATAAAATTGGGAGGTACAAACAAAAGCTTATGAGAAAACAATATTTCTTTATATATGGACATCATCATATTTTCCCTTCAGTTCAGTTCAGTTCAGTCAGTTCTGTTGCTCAATCGTGTCCGACTCTTTGCGACCCCATGAATCACAGCACGCCAGGCCTCCCTGTCTATCACCAACTCCCGGAGTTTACTCAGACTCACGTCTATCAAGTCAGTGATGCCATCCAGCCATCACATCCTCTGTCATCCCCTTCTCCTCCTGCCCCCAATCCCTCCCAGCATCACAGTCTTTTCCAATGAGTCAATTCTTCACATGAGGTGGCCAAAGTACTGGAGTTTCAGCTTCATCATCATTCCCTCCAAAGAAATCCCAGGGCTGATCTCCTTCAGAATGGACTGGTTGGATCTCCTTGCAGTCCAAGGGACTCTCAAGAGTCTTCAACACCACAGTTCAAAAGCATCAATTCGTTGGCGCTCAGCTTTCTTCACAGTCCAACTCTCCCATCCATACATGACCACTGGAAAAACCATAGCCTTAACTAGACGGACCTCTGTTGGCAAAGTAATGTCTCTGCTTTTCAACATGCTATCTAGGTTGGTCATAACTTTCCTTTCAAGGAGTAAGCGTCTTTTAATTTCATGGCTGCAGTCACCATCTGCAGTGATTTTGGAGCCCCCCCAAAATAAAGTCTGACACTGTTTCCACTGTTTCCCCATCTATTTCCCATGAAGTGATGGGACCGGATGCCATGATCTTCATTTTCTGAATGTTGAGCTTTAAGCCAACTTTTTCATTCTCCTCTTTCACTTTCATCAAGAGGCTTTTTAGTTCCTCTTCACTTTCTGCCATAAGGGTGGTGTCATCTGCATATCTGAGGTTATTGATATTTCTCCCGGCAATCTTGATTTCAGCTTGTGCTTGTTCCAGCCCAGTGTTTCTCATGATGTACTTTGCATCTAAGTTAAATAAGCAGGGTGACAACATACAGCCTTGACGTACTCCTTTTCCTATTTGGAACCAGTCTGTTGTTCCATGTCCAGTTCTAACTGTCGCTTCCTGACCTGCAGACAGGTTTCTCAAGAGGCAGGTTAGGTGGTCTGGTATTCCCATCTCTTTCAGAATTTTCCACAGTTACTAAATTTATTTAATACTAAGTAGGTAAAACACTGCACAACTGTTTCAACCTCAAGACAAAAATCACCTTATGGATGAAATGATGATCAATGGCAGAATTGTTGCTTTACCTCACGTGTTTTACCAGGACCATACTGTTCACTAGAGACATATGCATTGAAATACACAGAAGACAATTGTTCTTAGCAAGGGGTAATATAAAATGTATATAGGAAGCAAACCATTTGAAAATTATTTCTATTGTCAAAATAAAGAGGCTATTTGTTTGAGGGGTATGCCTCAGTGGAAACCCTTGGATATAAACTCTGGCACTTGATGATTCTGCTGGAGCTTCCCTGGTGGCTCAGGGGTAAAGAACCTGCCTGCCAATGCAAGAGCCACAGGAGACTTGAGTTTGACCCCTGGGTTGGAAAGTTCCCCTGTAGGAGGAAATGGCAATCCATTCTAGTATTCTTGCCTGGAAAATCTCATGGACAGAGGAGCCTGGTATGCTATAGTCCATGGGGTTGCAAAGAGTCAGACATGACTGAGCGTGAGCAGGATGATAATTCTGCTGGACTCTTGAGCCCTCTCTTGCCAGTACCTCTGCCACTCATACTAATCACTGCACAGCATCAACAGGCACATCCCAGAGGTTCTTAGGACAGCCTGGGGATGAGTACAGGGAAATGAGTCAGTGTCCAGTGATGTATAGAGGTTGCTCTTAGTACACAACAAATATATTCATACTTATCCATCTTACTACAAAAAAAATTTATCTCCAAGTGAGAGTACTAAAACCTGTTTGGTAGATGTTATTATCTCTTTCATCTCCAAATCTCAGCATTTTATTATTTTCATATGTTTCATAGGCCTTTCTCTACTATTGCATTATATCCTTCATTAATTAAATGTATATTTCACACTCTTATACATTTGAAGTGATTACAAAGATTGGAATTTGTATTGCCATCTAAAGTCATACTAAAGATAGACATTTCTCCAAAGAAGACATACAGATGGCTAACAAACACTTGAAAAGATGTTCAACATCACTCTTTATCAGAGAAATGCAAATCAAAACCACTATGAGGTACCATTTCACACCAGTCAGAATGGCTGCGATCCAAAAGTCTACAAATAATAAATGCTGGAGAGGGTGTGGAGAAAAGGGAACCCTCTTACACTGTTGGTGGGAATGCAAATTAGTACAGCCACTATGGAGAACAGTGTGGAGATTCCTTAAAAAACTGGAAATAGAACTGCCTTATGATCCAGCAATCCCACTGCTGGGCATACACACTGAGGAAACCAGAAGGGAAAGAGACACGTGTACCCCAATGTTCATCGCAGCACTGTTTATAATAGCCAGGACATGGAAGCAACATAGATGTCCATCAGCAGATGAATGGATAAGAAAGCTGTGGTACATATACACAATGGAGTATTACTCAGCCATTAAAAAGAATACATTTGAATCAGTTCTAATGAGGTGGATGAAACTGGAGACTATTATACAGAGTGAAGTAAGCCAGAAGGAAAAACATAAATACAGTATACTAACGCATGTATATGGAATTTAGAAAGATGGTAACGATAACCCTGTGTACGAGACAGCAAAAGAGACACTGATGTATAGAACAGTCTTATGGACTCTGTGGGAGAGGGTGGGAAGATTTGGGAGAATGTCATTGAAACATGTGAAATGTCATGTATGAAACGAGATGCCAGTCCAGGTTCAGTGCACGATGCTGGATGCTTGGGCCTGGTGCGCTGGGAAGGCCCAGGGGGATGGTATGGGGAGGTTGGGAGGGAGGAGGGTTCAGGATGGGGAGCATGTGATTTTTTTTAAAAAAATAAAATTAAAAAAAAAAAAAAAAAAGATATTTGATTACTACAGCGGGTGATATTTCCTTTAATTTTGGGGAAGAAGGCAGTAAGAGAGACATGTTATTCTCTGAACTTAAAAATAACTTATTGACTGTGGCATGCTCCTGAAGCTCAGCGGTCGCTATGGAGCTGTTACAGGGTGAGTACCTCAGACTGTAAGCGCAGCGACAGCAGCCACGGGTGCCTTGTGCGGCGCCGCGGGTGTCACCGACCCTTTCCAGAGCTTGTTACCGGGTGTGGCTCAGATGAGGGAGCTGGTGACTGAGCTCTCCTGCTCTCAGGTACAGCAGGAAGCCCAGGACTGGGTGACGGTGGCTCCCGATGAGGTCTTCGCCAGTGATGATGAAGATGATTCAGAAGATGAAAATAACTCTGATAACAGAACTAACTCGATGGACCATCTGCAAAATGGCAAAATACACCATCTTAACTAGCTTTTATGAAATTTAAAAGACTGCTACCATATCTTATTTACCACACACTGACATTTAAGGAAGACTTGTACTCTAATTTGGAAAGCATTTTTTTTTTCCACCCCTGGGACAATTTTGTTAAAGAGGAAACTTGTCTTCTGTTTCCATCAAAGAAAGACATAAATGCTTAGAAATGAATCCCTTTTCTTGGGTGAGAAGTCAGTTTCAGATCATGGAAATAAAATAGACATTTAATAATGTATAATATCCAGTAAGTCGGCAACTGAATTCTTACTTTGTACTTTTTAAATACCCATTGGATTAAATTGTGTTGTGTCTACATCTTTTAGTGTCTGCTTCTGTTATAAAAATATATGTCAAAGTTTATGGACAATAACATTTCAAGGAACTGACATGAGCAAGTGATGAAAATGAGGTGTTAAATTTAAAAATGTCAGGTATTTCCTTGGTGGTCAAGTGGCTAAGACTCTGCAATCCCAATACAGGGGGCCTAGGTTCCATCCCTGGATGGGGAACTAGATCCTGCAAGCTTCAGCTAGAGTTTGCATGCCACAGCTAAAGACGCAGCATGTGGAAATGAAGATCGAAGATTCTGCACATGTGTGTCTAAAACCCGGTGCCACCAAATAAATTAATTAGTTAATTAATTTAAATTTAAGAATGATAATTCCATGTAAGCAGAAGGAAAATGGGAATAGTGAGAAATACTGAAGAGAAGGAGAGCCCTTGAGAAAGACCCAGAAAAACCTTGAATCCACTCCTGAACTCAATATAGAGATCTGGAGATGATACCACTCAACAGATAGATGTTTAACTTGTACCTTACGAGAGTCAAATTGGGGTGCGCTTTTATGCTGTGATATGCTGTTTATGTTAAAATGGGTATAAGTCTTTATGTAAGCAACCTGTGCTGACTATAACTTAGATATTTCATGTCATTCTATAGCCAAACTTTGATTTTGCTTAACAAGGAACTATCAAATCCTTTAAATATATATATATGTATATATTCCTTAAAAAAACCTATTATGTTTTACTGCTTTAGTCTTTATATTATTTCTCAAAGTATTTCTTTCCCAATATGTGCATGAGTTGTTTATTGTTTAATATTGTTATTGCATATTGTCCTAACAAGACCTGGAAAGGAAGCATGCATACTCCATGCAATATGCACTTTAATTCAAATTGACAAATATATCTGCTCAAATTAAAACAGTCAGCAGGATGTGCTTGACCATGATGATGCAGTTCATAATTTCAGTGATTTTTAATCACATCTATCCATGAATTAAATGTTGATGTTTTGGCTCTATCATTTACATTATCTATTTTTCAACAAAAGTACGTGGACACAATTAGTATGTACTCTGGGCTGAGGTTAATTTGGGCACTGTTTTTTTTTTTTTTTTTTTCTGTTTTCTTCTATAATACTCCTTTATATCTCAAGAAGTTATGCATCACCTATTGAATAAATATATTTAGAGACTATACAGGACATGTGTGAATTAATGAAAGAAGAAGGTCATTGTTACCCTGTCAGTTAATCTCAAGTATAGCATCCTTGTTTCCTGGCAGTGGCAAACGGCATTCCTGCTGTCTCCCTCTCCTTATCTCCCTGTCCCTCTTTAGATTAGGGAAGTTTTTTTACCTAAAGTTTTGTCAGTTTGGGGGATTTAAGAACATTCTCTGGTATGTGGAAGTCTCAGTTTCTTTCCTGTATAAAGGAAAAAAATACTTCTTTCTTTTCAGGTTTGCCCTGAGTCTAAAATGAGAGGATGCATATAATGAACACAGGATAGACAAATGTAATTCTCCTCCTTTCTCATTTTGTTGAACCTAGTAATTAACAGTCACAAGAGAATCCCCTAACTATAAATTTAATTTGAGATGCAATTACAAGGATACGTTGGCCTCTGAAAGAGAAATTGATACTTGATGAAGGTGATTCTTACTGAAAAGAATAGAATCACATGGAAGATTAGAGACTTCAAAACCATGAGTGTAAAATCAGGACACAGGTCTCCATAGTTGCAGAGACTGATTGTACGGCATTTAGGGATTATTATGTGCCCCAAATTATAGATTAAATATATGTTTTAGAAATGCTTTGGAACAAACTAATTACAGTTTTTAAAAGATAGAGAAAAAAGAAAGAGAATACTGCTTTGGGGTTGTAAATCTGACTAACAACCTATGGAGTTTGCAGCATCATTGGCACAATTAAGGATACACTAACTTTCTCAAAAGTTACATTGTTTTTTAGAAGAAAAGTCCATCAGTTTACATAATTCAGGGCTACAAATGTTAGCTTGAGTAAACTGAAAGAATGTCTAATCTAGATACAACTAAGAGACAAAGGATCAATGATCAATTTCAGTTAAGACATCATGATCAGAGACATGATCAATTTCAGTGAAGTAGTCAGGTAGTGGGGCAGTATCTGGAATTATGATGTATTCCAATAGAAACCCCAGTATTTAAACCTATTATTATATTGTTAACATATAAGAAAACTAGAGAGAGTGAGAAGAAATTAGGATGGCAGAAAGATAATTCTGGAGAAAAAAAAAATTGATACAAGGATTTCAGTTCAGTTCAGTCCCAATCATGTCCGACTCTTTGCAACCCCATGGACTGCAGCATGCGAGGCCTCCCTGTCCATCACCAACTCCCGGAGCTTACACAAACTCATGTCCATTGAATCGGTGATGCCATCCAACCATCTCATCTTCAGCTGTCCCCTTCTCCCCCTGCCTTCAATCTTCCCAGCATCAGGGTCTTTTCCAGTGAGTCAGTTCTTCGCATGAGGTGGCCAAAGTATTGGAGTTTCAGCTTCAGCATCAGTCGTTCCAATGAATATTCAGGACTGATTTCCTTTAGTATTGACTGGTTGGATCTCCTTGCAGTCCAAGGGACTCTCAAGAGTCTTCTGCAACACCACAGTTCAATAGCATCAATTCTTGTACAAGGATTTGGAATATAGTAAAAAGCATTAAAATTCCTTTTACATTTCCTCACCTAAATATGTATACAAAAATAAATGTAGTATTAATACATATTTGAGACTCATCATGTTTGTAAGTGTATTTGAGGTGAATATAATAAAATCTGTTTAGAAGTGGCAATCTTCCAAATCTGAAAAATGAATTTCTTTCCCAGTCCTTACTGAGACAGATATTGGGGAGTACCCTTACTAGTGGCAAATTAATAATATGTAACCCCTATCCACACATACAAATAAATGCAAATTTTGCCTTGAACTAACAGGCCAGGGCTAGCCCTCGGTAATGGCAGAGAAGGAGGGCTTCTTCACTGATTCATCATTTTGAGCTGAACTTTAGTGTCCTCCGTGTTCCACTAATGCAGAGATAGGGCTGCAGATTTTCTTTTCATTTAAAATAGCAGGCTGAGTTTGGGAAGAAAACTGCATAATTTGAGAAGAGGGGTGAGGAGATAGGGAAGGCAGCATTTTATTCACTAAATAAGTGCTGCTTATTCAGCTGTAACAAGCCAGTGAAGTTGGAGGTTGCAAATGAGAGAGGAGAATCACTGGGGCCTCTATTAAATTCAGCTTCTGTTCTTGATTCAGTTTTATCACTTGCTAGACAAAGCTTGGATTTCAGCGATTTAGGGTTCACAAATTCAGACCAAGTTCTTTCTACTCAGTGAGCTGGGTCAGCTTGAAACCAGTCTAACTTAAAATTCATAAATATGACTTGTTTAATCTGTGGTGTAGATTGAGAGTCACTCAGGATTTTAAATCTCCATTTACTTTCCATTCCTGCAATGCTCCAGCATGAGAAAAATTCGACTCACACACACTGGGAAACTCTAGCTGATTTTGCCTCTGAGATATATTCAGTGTATTTGGGTTCCTTCATTCATCATTTCATACTACCCTTGATTGAAACTGCACTTGAACAGAACTCTCCCGAGTTACTCAGACCTGCAAAGCTTAAATCTAGTCACAGTTTATTGATGGAGACAGTAACACATAATGAAATGCCATTAATTCACACATGTAATATTGGTTTCTAATTTGAAGCATCACATGTAATTATCAGTAGATTAGTTACTCAGATTCATAGCCTGGTGACTATGGGGAAAATGTGCCTACTTCTACAACCTGAACTGTAAGAAATTAGAATGTCTATTTCTTACGAGGACAACTACAAAATCTCTGAAGCCTTCACATTGTTATAGGTTTATGGCTCAATCCATAAAGAGAGAGTTCAGGAAAATCAGCTCTGCCGCTTGTTATTTCCCTGCAACTCTCATCCCAGACAGTGTTTGCAAAGAGATTCGTCATGGAAAAAAGCATTTTATTTCAGTGAAACAGTTAGAGGCCATTATCCTGCTTTATTTGAGAGTAAAGGGCATGAAAATGTGGCAGCCATGTTTCTGAAGCTTCTGGAAATATAAAGAGTTCAACATTTGATCAGCCTTTTAGGGGGCATGCTGGTTATCCAGGGCATGGACTCCTAACCTGTGATTCTGTGTTTGCTTAGTTAATGTGGAGCGTTTGCACCCCTAGTGCAATCATGCTTCCACTTACGCCTGTTGTGCAGAATAGTTTCAGCAAGTGGAACTACAATCACAGGCATATTGAAGTTACAGCTGCATATTCAGAAAGACTGGCCTCTCTACAAGGGAGTATAAACGTTTGTGGAAAACATTGTCTCTCTTGGCTTCAAAGCACCTACAGCCAGTCAGCAGGGAAGTGTGAGGATGTCAGGTAAACATAATCAAGCCACTTGTGGAAAATGTGAGAGGAGAAAGAGGAAGGGTAATGAAGCATAGAGACAGCCAGGCTGTTTCCCAGTCTATTTATCTAGATTGTCTTTCTCTAATTGGTTTTCTCCCTGGAGGTTAAAAAAACAGAGAGGGTGCGGGAGGGAGAGAAAGAGAGAATTTCAATATTATAAGTCTATGCTTTATTACTGCTGCTTTCAATTTTTTTCACAAAGATATGTGTAAGGCATTGTTGAGGAACCCAGTAGCAAATCCATTGTTACAGAGTTGTCAGCAGTTCCATTACAGACCTTGTTCCTAAAGATTTCTGTTACAAAAGTAAAATACTTGCTTTCAGGTAAAATTGGCATAAGTATTCTCAAGCCAGGAGCATTTTGCTTTGCTCATTATTTTTAAAAAATCCACAAGTGGTTTTTTGTAAGTTTTTTTTTCCTCTAAAGACTTTTATTTACCTCTTACATGAATGTTGTGAAAACTCTCAAATTCAAGGCCCGATTTATTAACTATCTAGAATATAATTACAAAAGGTGGTAATCTCCTAAACTCAAAGTTTCCTTTCTCTCTAATATAATGAATCTAGTTGAATGTCAATCATCGATGAAAATGGGAAATAGGGATGATCTGGATAAATACAGTTCCCAATAAATTCCTAAATTTCATCAGAACAAGTAGTCTGCTTCTTTCCTTTCCAGAAGCTCTCACTATGAATCAATCAGACCAACAAATAAACTGAACTTATTGAGCAGGAGACTTTTGTAGAAATTAATGTCTGTGGCCAGTGATTTTTATTTTGGCTGGCCCCAAATTAATTCTTTCCTCTCATTAACACTCTGCAGGTTATTACACTCAGTAGTTACACCTGTAAAGTCTTCTGATTTCCATGAGATGTTGTCTTCAGTCAGCTCTTGAATAGAAGTGCAGGAGCATTCTCCAGCACCGTGGGTTTCATTTTCTCTTTCCCTTTCAGAACCAATCTTAATGTTTTTTTGTCCTTTTGTTGGTCTGATATTCACATCGTCTGAATCAGAGCTGTAGTCTAAAGAACTGTCATCTTCTGAGACACTAGTATATATGTTGTTCTAACAATCAGAGAAAATAACTGCATAAGGTTTACTGAAAAATTCTTCATTTCAAATTTTGTGGTGCAAGATTTTTGAAAATTTTATGTTTATAATATACACAAGGTTGGAACAGAGCAAAATGTGAATAATAACAACAATCATAGGTTTAATGATGAACCCTTGTTCAGTTTTAAACTCTATCTTTTCATGGTGATGTTAATTGTATTACTCTCTAACAACCTATTGATAACATCTCCAGTCAATAATGTTTGGGTAACAAAAGACATATTAATATGTCTCAAGTCAATAATAACTAAAAATAATACTATCTCTATCAACTTTCAGGAATTTACATGATCGTGGAGGAAAATAGTCATTATAAGCAGTAAAAAAGAAGTATTTTTCAACAGTGATCTAAAATGAGGTCCAAGGTTCCTGGATAGACTTTGAGGAAACCCATGAATCTCTAACATTAACTCAACAGATTTTGTGCATGTGCCTGCATGTGTATAAATATACCTGTGTAAGAACATACATATGTACTCATTTTTTTCTGACAAAATCAGATTGAGTCAATGATCTAGGAATTCCATTAGTTTTTAGGCAATATGTAACTATATTGTATAATAATATGTAACTATACATATTAATCAGAGAAGGCACTGGCGACCCACTCCAGCATTCTTGCCTAGAAAATCCCATGGGCAGAGGAGCCTGGTGGGCTGCAGTCCATGGAGTCGCTAAGAGTCTGGCATGACTGAACGACTTCACTTTCACTTTTCACTTTCATGCATTGGAGAAGGAAATGGCAACCCACTCCAGTGTTCTTGCCTGGAGAATCCCAGGGACGGGAGCCTCATGGGCTGCCGTCTATGGGGTCCCACAGAGTCGGACACGACTGAAGCGACTTAGCAGCAGCAGCAGCATACATGTTAATGTGTGCTTAGAAGTACATTAGTACTTCTTACTAGTTCAACTAGAAGTACCTAATACTTTTACTAAAACCTAATATAATCTGAAATGTTCTTTTAAATATATAATTTTTAGCTATGTATTCATCACTTTATGCAAGAAAGAAAATGGTGAGGATAGATAGGAACTTGTAATAATATATTTTACAAAGCACCACTGAATATGAACCTTGAATAAAAACATTTATAAAAATTGTAAAATGAATAGGAAAATTGTGTAATAGGAAAAAAGAGATTTACTCTCTGATCCCAATGATACGACCTTGGATTACATACAGATTTTCTAGGCCTCATTGTCTTCATGTGTAAAATGAGGCTGCTTATGGCTCTAGCAATATATTGACTTTTGATCAATGAGCATCAGTATTCATTTTTTTTCCTAACCCATTATATGTTGAGAGAATTTCACTGAAAAGGCCGATTTAATCAAATTTTTTCTGAAATGTTTAGGTAAATTTTCAATCATTTTGGTTGTAAAGTCTGATGAAGTTTGGGATTTGGATCTTATTTGCTTTCCTTCGAATTTTATATATATATATATATATATATATATTATATTTTATTTTATATATATTTATATATATATAGCATGTAGGATCTAGTTCCCTAACTAGGGAACCAACCCTGGCTCTCTGTGTTGAGAGCAAGAGTCTTAACCACTGGACAGCCAGGGAAGTCCCTGCCTAATTTTGGTTTTGTTATTTCTTTCTTCCTCCAAGACAACAAAATAGCAGAAATAAGGAAATTTTCTTTTTTTTCTTTTCTCCTCTACAAAGATTAGTGGTGATCTATTACTGATTGTGAATATCAGAGAAAGTCGGAGATAACATGTGCTAAGGCCTACAGATCTGTCTGTTAGTATTCAAAAGATTACAAGACATCTCAGAGGTGCCAGAATACATTGGAAAGTCACTAGAATGTTATTGAATGACATTAGAATAAAAAAAAACAAAAATGCATGACTGGACATAAACATTAATTATGTCTGTGTGATCTTGGACAAGTTACTTAACTACTCTATTGCTATTTATGCATCTATGAAATAAGGATATAAAGTTATGAGGATAAAACATTATAATTATGGAATAATGATAAAATTATTTAACTATTATTTTATTTGTCATTTTTGTTCTCATACCCTTAAAGTGATAGTGTAAGTCACTCAGTTGTGTCCGACTCTTTGTGATCCCATGGACTATACAGTTCATGGAATTCTCCAGGCCAAAATACTGGAGTGGGTAGCCTTTCCCTTCTCCAGTGGATCTTCCCAACCCAGGGATCAAACCCAGGTCTCCCACATTGCAGGCAGATTCTTTACCAGCTGAGCCACCAGGGAAGCCCTTAACCTTGATTCTAAAAGTTGTATGATTATTTCTGAAGACAAATCAATTCATAGATGATTACTGGTAACACTGAAAGGTGTGGAAAGCGTAGCCTTTGTAAATACGTACTGGAAGACAAAACAAATTGCTCTGTTAGGAGCACCTTTGATTTAAGGGTAGTCTGAATATCCCTCTCCCCTAAATTTTTGTAGGCTGCTTCAATTGGATATTAGTTAAAGTATACTTGCTTATGAAATCACACTCAGATGTTTTATATGAATGTTACAAGACACGTAATAATATGATTAATATATTCTTTTTCTCTGAGCAAACATAATCTTTCCGTTGACTTAAAATGCTCTTTGTATTCTGTACTCTGAAATTTCAGTAATCCTTATTTCATAATTTTATTTCTTGTAGATCTGAATTTTAAGGAATTTTTCAACACAAGACTATGAAATCCATAATCTTAGCATTAGGAGTTATTTTAACGTCACTCTCAACACTCTGTTTAGCACTGTTCTAAACCTCTCAAAGTAAGAACCGCAAAAATTGCACTAAAATTTCATCTAATGGTGATTTTGCTTCTCAAGGAGTTTAGATGTTTAAGATTGCTTGTGATGTTATATGTATTTAGTGCACTAGATCACTTGGCAGAAAATGCATATAAAGCTCTAGGGTTTTCATGGAGAATGGGCCTTAATATATTCATCATCGGTCTACTATTTTTGTTAAGAAATTCTGCATCATAACTTTTTTTCCTGTTTTTAAGTTCAAAGAAAACATGACTCTCCCACAATAATGTTTTTTTACCTCATTTTTATCTCCTTTGTGAATTTTCTCTTCATCTCTTAAACTTTTTCTAAAGGACATGTATAAAGGTAATAATATATATTTGGCAAAACTAATACAATATTGTAAAGTTTAAAAATAAAATTTAAAAATAAATAAATAAATAAAATATATTAAATATTATAATAAAATATGTAAATATATTTATATATGTATATATACACATTTTATATACTTAATAAAATATGTAATTGCATTTATATATCTGAATATTATACACATTTTATATATTTAATAAACTATGTAAATATATATATATGTTTACAAGTTGATCTGTGTATAATATCTGTTGCTATGTAACAAATTGACTCAAATACTAGCAGCCTGAAGCAACCAATTAACTCTTGCACATGGTTTCTGAGGGTCAGGATTCTGGCAGCAGCTTAGTGATATAGTTCTAGTTCACATTTTCCCATGAGGTCACAATCAGTCTGTGAGCCCATGCTGCTTTTCCTAAAGGCTTGACCTCATCTCAGCTCATTCACCTGGCTATTGAGAGGAGGCCTTAGCTTCTTACCTCTTGGATGCTTCATACCATAAACTGCATGACTGGCTTTCACAGACACACTGACACAAGAGAGAGACCAGGATGGAAGACACAGTGCCATCATACTCTAATCTAGGAAGATGCATACCATTACTTCTACTGAATTGTATTCGTCATATAGACAAATTATGTGCAAGTGATATACATAAAGGTATATGTAGGCGGAGAATGAGTCAAGGTAATCTTGAAAACTGGTTAATGTAGCCAGCATGAAAAGTAAATAGATAATAACTGGGATTTTTATTCACATTTCCTAAAATATTCACAAAATTATACAGCTGTTGTTGCTGCTGTTGTTGTTCAGTCCCTCAGTTATGTCCAATTCTTTGTGACCCCTATGGACTGCAGCACACCAGGCTTCCTTGTCCTTCACTTTTCTGGAGTTTGCTCAAACTCACTTTCATTGAGTTGGTGAGGCCATCCAACCATCTCATCCTCTGCTGGCCCCTTCTCCTCCTGCCTTCTGTCTTTCCCAACAACAAGGTGTTTTCCAGTGATTCAGTTTTTCGCATCAGGTGACCAAAGTATTGGAACTTCAGCTTCAGCATCAGTACTTCCAATGAATATTCAAGATTGATATCCTTTAAGATTGACTGGTTTGATATCCTTGCTGTCCAAGGGACTCTTAAGAGTCTTCTACAGCACCATAATTTGAAAGCATCGATTCTTTGGTGCTCAGCCTTTTCTATGGCCCAACTCCAACTCACACATCCATAAATAACTACTGGAAAAAACCATACCTTTGGCTATACAGATGTTTGTCAGCAAAGTGGTGTCTCTGCTTTTTAATATACTCTCTAGGCTTGTCATAGCTTTCCTTCCAAGAAGAAAGCTTGGAAGTTTTACATTCATGGCTACATTCACCAGTAATTGTGGAGCCCAAGAAAATAAAATCTGTCACTGTTTCCATTGTTTTCCATCTATTTGCCATGCAGTGATGGGGCTGGATGCCATGATTTTACTTTTTTGAATGTTGAGTTTTAAGCCAGTTTTTTCACTCTCCTCTTTCATCTTCATCAGTAGGCTCTCTGGTTCCTCTTCACTTCCTGCCATTAGAATGCTATCATCTGCGTAGCTCTGTTTATTGATATTTCTCCCAGCAATCTTGATTCCAGTTTGTAATTCATCCAACCTGGCATTTACCAGGATGTACTCCAGTACACCCACTCCAGTACACTTGCCTGGAAAATTCCATGGACGGAGGAGCCTGGTAGGTTACAGTCCATGGGGTTGCAAAGAGTCAGACACAACTGAGCAACTTCACTATGCATTTGAGTTAAATTAAGTAGGATGATAATATACAATCTTGATGTACTCCTTTCACAAATTTGAACCAGTTTATTGTTCCATGTCTGGTTCTAACTGTTGCTTCTTGAACTGCATACAGGATTTATAGGAGACAGGTAAGGTGATCTGGTATTCCCATTTCTTTAAATTTCCCACAGTTTGTTGTGATCCATAAAATCAAAGACTTTAATGTAGTCAGTGAAGCAGAAGTAGATTTTTTTCTGGAATTCTCTTGCTTTTTCTATGATCCATCAGTTCAGTTCAGTTCAGTCGCTCAGTCATGTCCGACTCTTTGCGACCCCATGAATCACAGCAGGCCAGGCCTCCCTGTCCATCAGATACTGGCAATTTGATCTCGGGTTCCTCTGCCTTTTCTAAATCCAGCTTGTATATCTGGAAGTTCTCTCTTCACGTACTGTTGAAGCCTATCTTGAAGATTTTTGAGCACTACCTTGCTAGCATGTGAAATGAGTGCAATTGTGCAGTGGTTTGGACATTCTTGGCATTGCCATTGTTTGCAATTAGAATGCGAACTGACCTTTTCCATGGCCACTGATGAGTTTTCCAAATTTGCTGGTGTGTTGAATGCAACACTTTAACAGTATCATCTTTTAGGATGCAAAATAGCTCAGCTAGAATTCCATCACCTCCACTAGCTTTGTTCATTGTAATGCTTCCTAAGGCTACATGACTTCCTATGCTCTAGCTATTGTAAAAGGTGCTGTCAAGAACATTGGGGTACATGTGTCTCTTTCAGTTATGGTTTTCTCAGATTGTATGCCCAGGAGTGGGATTGTTGGGTCATGTGGTAATTCTATCCTATTTTTTAAGGATTCTCCGTACTGTTCTCCATTGTGGCTGTATCAGTTTATATTCCCACTGACAATGCAAGAGGGTTCCCTCTCCTTCACATTCTCTCCAGCATTTATTGTTTGTTTAATGATAGCCATTCTGACCAGTGTGAGGTGATACCTCATTTATTGATTGTTTGTTTTTCTGGTACTGAGCTTCACGAATGGCTTGTCTATTTTGGAGATTAATCCTTTGTCCATCACTTCATTTGCAATTATTTCTTCCCATTCTGAGGGTTGCCTTTTAATCCTGTTTATAGTATCCTTTGCTGTGCAAAATTTAACTAAATCCCATTTGTTTCCATTACTCTAGGAGGTGAGTCAAAGATGACCTTGCTGTTATGTATTTAAAGTGTGTACGGCCTATGTTTTTTTTTCCTCTAAGAGTTTTATAATTTCTGTCCTTACGTTTAAATCTTTAATCCATTTTGAGTTTCTTTTTTGTGTATAGTGCTTAGAAAATGTTCAGGTTTTGTTCTTTTGCATGTAGCTGTCCAGTTATCCCAGTACCACTTATTGAAGGGGCTGTCTTTTCTCCACTGTATATTCTTGCCTTATTTGTCAAAGACAAGGTGTCCATAGGCACATGGGATTATCTTTGGACTTTCTGTCTTGTTCCATTGGTATATATTTGTGTTTTTGTATCAAAACCACAGTCTTAATGACTGTAGCTTTGTAGTATAGTCTGAAGTTAGGCAGGTTGATTCCTCCAGCCCCATTCTTTACCACTTACCTGCATATAATAAATAATATTACAGTTCATATTTAGATAAATTTGTATAGCAATTTTAGTAGAGAAGGCAATGGCAACCCACTCCAGTACTCTTACCTGGAAAATCCCATGGCCAGAGGAGCCTGGTAGGCTGCAGTCCATGGGGTCATGAAGAGTTGGACATGACTGAGAGACTTCACTTTCACTTTTCACTTTCATGCATTGGAGAAGGAAATGGCAACACACTCCAGTGTTCTTGCCTGGAGAATCCCAGGGACAGAGGAGCCTGGTGGGCTGCTGTCTATGGGGTAGCACAGAATCAGACGTGACTGAAGCAACTCAGCAGCAGCAGCAGCAGTATAGCAATTTTATTTAGATAAATTTTTTTAGACAAATTTATTAAGATAAATTTTATGGCAATCTTTAGTACTATCACAGTTAATTTATTATTTCACTGTATTACATGCCATGTAACTGAATTCTTTTAAAATTATCTAAGGAATTTCCAAAATTGAAAAATGACTCTCAAATATTTTTAAAAGAGAAATACTTGGCTTTTCTTTTCTACTCACAGCAACTTTTTTGTCCTATCAAAAAGAAATTGCTAAATTGCTATTTAAGTCTTGAGACTTCTTCAAGTTTACATAAACTGGTTCTTTTTATTTTCTATAGTTTTAAAATATTCTCTTGTATTATTATTTTATATACTTTATTAACAGATTAAAGTAATGAGAAAGTGCCTCCCAGTTCCTTTTTCCGTTTCTGTGGTTTTCATATGCTGCCTATTTAGGTCCATCCTCACCACACCACCTCATGTATTCTAACTTTGTGTGAGATCACCCCTGATTGTGAATCTTCCCAACCCATTTTTACTCATCAATTCTGTGTATATAAAAATATGGTTTGAAGAGTTCAAATGTACATCCCTTTCCACAGGTTCAGAAATGATTGTGCTTAATAGCAGGTCTCATTTTAATTATCAGATCATCAATATTGTAGAGGCAGCAGGCTTTTTTTATGATTCTCAAGCTAGAGTTGGCTTTGCTATTAGTTTTATTGAAAAATTATAGGATTATGCTACCAGTAAAAGAGGATGCAGAATTCAGAGCTGCTATAAAATTGTCTTTAAAAATACAAATGAAACAGTAAGTAGGATATTGCAACGGTTTTACATCCTAAGATGATTGATAGTTAATATTTAACTAACATTTACTAACTAACTAACTAACATGTAGTCCAAGATTTAACTAACATTGACATCCTTCTCGTAAGACTGAAACATAAACTGTGGTTAGTATTTTCCATATACCTACAGGAAAATAAAGGTTGTCCATTAGCCATTATGCCATACTGATTCTAAACTTAAGAATTTTAGGCATTGGCGAAATGCATAAGGAAGTATAAAACTTTTAAGTAAGATTTTTTTTTTCTTTAAAGCAGAGTTAAGTTGGATGCTGTCATTGAAGTGTCACAAAGAATAAACACAATAAACCTCAGTGTTAGAACAAGATATGAATTTACTTTGGAGGTATTACAAGATAGCTACATGATTCCAAAAACTCTCACCCTCATTGAGGGTATTTAGGAATGGGGATTTGGAAAATGAGAATTTCTCTAGAGATCACTGATCTGGCCTTAAACTCCACCCACCCTCAGGAACAGGAATTCCTGCTCTTCCCCTCAAATCTAAGAGAAAGGCTTCATTGAAGTCTTTCAGTTTGACATCTATTCTCTGAAGCAGAGTGGGATCAGTGAACCTAGTTTGAAGGCAGAAGTAAAGGAGAAGAAGGCATTTTGGTTGGGAAGTTCTACCAGGTGCGTTGGATATATATTTCCCATAGACCTGATTTGTGCAAAGGGAGATGGTGATTGATTGAGATTAAAATTAAGATGTTGCCAAATAAATTTGCCATTTGGTGTCTGAACAATTCTCTGAAGAGGCAAGATGAGTTTTCTTGTGATTCTTATCTGCACCAGCAGATAAATGGTGAGTTTTGTGGTGGCCCTACATTGTTACACCTTAATTAATCTGAATCTGCACTTCCTAGTAATTCCTTACGTATATGGTTTCAGGCCATGGTGGCCATGGGAGAAACGTTCAAAGGACTTGAAGTTCAGTTCAGTTCAGTCACTCAGTCGTATCTGACACTTTGAGACCCCATGGACTGCAGCACAACAGGCCTCCCTGTCTATCGCCAACCCCTGGAGTTTACTCGAATGCACATCCATTGAGTCTTTGATGCCATCCAACCATCTCATCCTCTGTCCTCCCCTTCTCCCACTTTGAATATTTCCCAGCATCAGGGTCTTTTCAAATGAGTCACTTCTTCACATCAGGTGGCCAAAGTACTAGAGTTTCAGCTTCAGCATCAGTCCTTCCAATGAATATTCAGGACTGATTTCTTCACGGATGGACTGGTTGGATCTCCTTGCAGTCCAAGAGACTCTCAAGAGTCTTCTCCAACACCACACTTCAAAAACATCAATTCTTTGGAGCTCAGGTTTCTTTATAGTCCATCTCTCACATCCATGCATAACTACTAGAAAAACCATAGCTTTGACTAGACTGACCATTGCTGGCAAGTAATGTCTCTGCTTTTTAGTATGCTCTCTAGATTGGTCATAACTTTTCTTCCAAGGAGCAAATGTCTTTTAATTTCATGGCTGCATTCACCATCTGTAGTGATGTTGGAGCCTCAAAATAATAAATCCTGTCACTGTTACACTGTTTTCCCATCTATTTGCCATGAAGTGAAGGGTCCAGATACGATGATCTTAGTTTTCTGAATGTTGAGTCTTAAGACAACTTTTTCATTCTCCTCTTTCACTTTTAACAAGAGGTTCTTTAGTTCTTCTTTGCTTTCTGCCATTAGGGTGCTATCATCTGCATATCTGAGGTTATTGATCTTTCTCCTGTCAAACTTGATTCCAGCTTGTGCTTCATCCAGCCCAGCATTTTGCATGATGTGCTCTACATAAAAGTTAAATAAGCAGGGTGACAATATAAAACCTTGATGTACTCCTTTCCCAATTTGGAGCCAGTCTGTTGTTCCATGTCCAGTTATAACTGTTGCTTTCTTACCTGCATACAGATTTCTCAAGAGGCAGGTAAGGAGGGCTGGTATTCTCATCTCTTTCAGAATTTTCCAGAGCTTGTTGTGATCCACATAGTCAAAGACTTTGGCATAGTCAAAACAGCAGAGGTAGATGTTTTTCTGGAACTCTCTTGCTTTTCTGATGATCCAGCAGATGTTGGCAATTTGATCTCTGGTTACTCTGCCTTTTCTAAATCCAGCTTGAACATGTGTAAGTTCACGATTCATGTACTGTTGAAGCCTGGCTTGGAGAATTTTAAGCTTTTCTTTACTAGTATGTGAGATGAGTGCAATCGTATGGTTACTTGAGCTTTCTTTGGGATTGCCTTTCTTTGGGATTGGAATGAAAACTGACCTTTGCCAGTCCTGTGGCCACTGCTGAGTTTTCCAAATTTGCTGGCATATTGAGTACAGCACTTTCGCAGCATCATCTTTCAGGATTTGAAATAGCTCAACTGGAATTCCATCACCTCCACTAGCTTTGTTCATAGTGATGCTTTCTAAGGCCCACTTGACTTCACATTCCAGGATGTCTGGCTCTAGGTGAGTGATCACAGCATCATAATTATCTGGGTCATGAAGATCTTTTTTTTTATAGTTCTTCTGGGTATTCTTGCCACCTCTTCTTAATATTTTATGCTTCTGTTAGGACCATACCATTTCTCTCCTTTTTTGAGCCCATCTTTGTTCCTTTGATATCTCTAATTTTCTTGCAGAGATCTCTACTCTGTCCCATTCTATTGTTTTCCTCTATTTCTTTGCACTGATCACTGAGGAAGGTTTTCTTATCTCTTCTTGCTATTCTTTGGAACTCTGCATTGGGATGGATATATTTTTCCTTTTCTCCTTTGCTTTTTGCTTCTCTTCTTTTCTCAGCTATTTTGTAAGGCCTCCCTGGACAGCCATTTTGCTTTTTTGCATTTCTTTTTCTTGGGGATGGTCTTGATCCTTGCCCCTGTACAATGTCAAAACCTTCATCCACAGTTTTTCAGGCACTCTGTCTAGCAGAATTAATCTTTTGAATCTATTTCTCACTTCCACTGTATAATCATAAGAGATTTGATTTAGGTCATACCTGAATGGTCTAGTGGTTTTCCCTACTTTCTTCAATGTAAGTCTGAATTTGGCAATAAGTAGATGATGATCTGAGCCACAGTTATCCCCTGGTCTTGTTTTTACTGACTATATAGAGCTTCTCCATCTTTGGCTGCAAAAAATATAATCAATATGATTTCGGTGTTGGCCATCTGGTGATGCCCATGTGTATCTCTTGTGTTGTTGGAAGAGGGTGTTTGCTATGACCAGTGCATTCTCTTGGGAAAACTCTATTAGCCTTTGTCCTGCTTCATTCTGTACTCCAAAGCCAAATTTGCCTGTTACTCCAGGTATTTCTTGTCTTCCTACTTTTGCATTCCAGCCCCCTGTAATGAAAAGGACATCTTTTTTGGATGTTAGTTCTAGAAGGTCTTGTAGGTCTTCATAGACCCATTCAACTTCAGCTTCTTCAGCATTACTGCTCAAGGCATAGATTTGGTTTATTGTGATATTGAATGGTTTGCCTTGGAAATAAAGAGATCATTCTGTCGTTTATGAGATTGCATCCAAGTACTGCATTTCAGACTCTTTTGTTGACTATGATAACTACTCCATTTCTTCTAAGGGTATCTTGCCCACAGTAGTAGATATAATGGTCATCTGAGTTAAATTCATCCATTCTAGACCAAAAGCAGAGACATTACTTTGCCAAAAAAGGTTCGTCTAGTCAAGGCTATGGTTTTTCCTGTGGTCACGTATGGATGTGAGAGTTGGACTGTGAAGAAGGCTGAGCGCCGAAAAATTGATGCTTTTGAACTTTGGTTTTGGAGAAGACTCTTGAGAGTCCCTTGGACTGCAAGGAGATCCAACCAGTCCATTCTAAAGGAGATTAGCCCCGGGATTTCTTAGGAAGACATGATGCTAAAGCTGAAACTCCAGTACTTTGGCCACCTCATGCAAAGAGTTGACTCATTGGAAAAGACTCTGATGCTGGGAGGGATTGGGGGCAAGAGGAGAAGGGGACGACAGAGGATGAGATGGCTGGATGGCATCACCGACTCAATGGATGTTAGTCTGAGTGAACTCCAGGAGTTGGTGATGGACAGGGAGGCCTGGCGTGCTGCAATTCATGGGGTTGCAAAGAGTCAGACATGACTGAGCGACTGAACTGAACTGAGTCCATTTTAGTTCTCTGTTTCCTAAAATGTCGACATTCACTCTTGCCATCTCCTGTGTGACCACTTGCAATTTGCTTTGGATCACGGACCTAACATTCCAGGTTCCTATACAATATTGCTCTTTATAGCATCAGACTTGACTTCTATCACCAGTCACATCCACAACTGGGTGTTGTTTCTGCTTTGGCTCCATCTCTTCAGTCCTTCTGGAGTTATTTCTCCACTGATTTCCAGTAGCATATTTGGCACCTACTGACCTCAGGAGATCATCTTTCAGTGTCTATCTTTTTGCCTTTTCATACTGTTCATGGGGTTCTCAAGGCAAGAATACTGAAGTGGTTTGTCATTCCCTTCTCCAGCGGACCATGTCCTGTCAGAACTCTCCACCATAATCCGTCCGTCTCGGGTGGCCCTACACAACATGGCTCATAGTTTCACTGAATTAGGCCAGGCTGTGGTCCATGTGATCAGTTGGTTAGTTTCCTGTAACTGTGGTTTTCAATCTGTCTGCCCTCTGATGGAGAAGGATAAAAGGTTTATGAAAGCTTCCTGATGGAAGGAACTGTCTGAGTGGGGAAACTTGAAAGAGACTTGAAAGGTTGAACTAAATCTTAACCATTCAACTCTGAAAGTCAGTGCAGAGGTCAGGTGGTTTTTGTATACATGGTTACTATTTCACTGACTGACCTAATTAGCATAATGCTATACCTGAACTCATAATTCCTATTTCCTAGATCTTCTCCTTTAGCTAGTTGGCCCAATGTGAGTGTGCAACTCCCAATAAAAGAATGCCTTTTTATCCTGAAAATTACTAATATCTACATAGTTTTTGGTTTATGAACCTTGAAAGTACCTTTATGTCCTGCAAGGTACAGTTTGTCTCTGTTCTCATCCATGTCTAGCTTTCCTTTTTGACAGACAGTCTGACTGCCATATAGGAACTCTAGGGTCATCACCAGATTCAGGACAACAGACTGCTTTACTATCTCTTGCATTTGTATGATTCCTGCAGTAAACTGTGTGTGTAGATGTGTGCGAGCATGCTCATTCATATCAGACTCTTTCCAACACCATGGACTGTAGCCTGCCAGGGTCCTCTGTCTATGGGATTCCCCAGGCAAGAATACTGGAGTGGGTAACTCTTCTCCAGGGAGTCTTCCCGACCCAGGGATTGAACCTGCATCTTTTGGCCTGCTAATTATTTACCACTGTGCTACCTGAGAAGGCCCCCCTGCTGTACATTGCTTGCTCTATATCTCCCTTTAGCAGTTTTGCTCCTCTGATCAAACTCAGACCTGTGAAAGCTGTAACTGAAGGAGGGTATATCCCTCTGTGATGGGGGAAGTGGGGGGATGACCAAAGAAACCAAAAAACAAAAAAACAAAAAAATGCCTGCTCTTGGGAAGGACTCTGCTTTCTACTTCAGCCAAGCCCCAAATGCAGGCAGCTTGACTGACAGTTGCCCATGACTGCAAGTATTCGAGTCATGTCTTTTCACTTAAGACAGAACCTACTGGGAAAAGGGGAGTAACTATCATTTTGTGTAAAGTCAAAAACTTTGAATTTTAAGATATGTGACTAGGCATTGTACAGTCAGTAGTCTGACTGTATTCACTGTACTGAATTAGGCTCTGCTTTGTGATATAAGGTAACAGCAACTTGACTTAGCTGCGAGTTGGCAGAAAAGCTGTGGGTGGCTAGATTTTTATCTAATGACAAGAGAAAATTAGCCCCACTGAACAAAGTTGAATGGACAGAGTGGTAACATGTTAAACATGGTTTTGGTTGCATCCCACTAGTTGTGCTTGTTCACTAGTCATTGTACCAGTAGATCTTGCATTCTTTACTTCCCCGGTGTTTGTTTACTTTCCTATGTACATCTTCTACTTCTTCCCCTTTTCCAGTATTTTCTTGACTTTTATGTTTTTTGCTTTGCTCTAACATCATCTCTTTGCAAATGTCTCCTTAAGCAAATTGATGTCTAAATCAGAATCGGTTTCTTTTGCATTCAGTGACAACTAGCCCGACTGAGCAACTTCACTTTCACTTTTCACTTTCAGGCACTGGAGAAGTAAATGGCAACCCACTCCAGTGTTCTTGCCTGGAGAATCCCAGGGACAGAGGAGCCTGGAGGGTTGCCGTCTATGGGGTCGCACAGAGTTGGACACGACTGATTCAACTTAGCAGCAGCGGCGGCAGCAGCAATTGCAACAACAAAGACAAATTAGTAGTCACAAGATTTGAGATTGTTTCCCCTTAGAATGAGGTGGAAATAACCAGGATCCTTTTTGGAAAGCACTAGAGTATGAAGCTTTTTTCAATTTAACCACTGTGGGTTCATGAAAAATAGGCTAATATATTGGGTTGGCCAGAAAGTTCATTCATATCTAGGTAAAAGGCATATTTTTCATTTTCATGGAGAACCTTATTGAACAGCATATTTACTAACCAAACAAACCTTTTGGTCAACCCAGTAGTGTTACTCAGAACTTTTAGAGCACACAGCCTGATATACCATGGGGATATATTTCCTAGTTAAGTATAAATCCCAAGGAAGAAAAGCCCAAGAAAATGTGTAGAAGTGTGTTATTTTTTATTCACAGTAAACTAGTATGACTCAAAATATTAGGTAAAATATTATAAAATAAACAAGAATACAAAAAAATGTCTAATATGAAAACCACTAAATGTATGCAAACCAGCTTAATTGTTGGCCTGTTTGTTTGATATAAATTAATAAGTCATTTGTAATTCTGCTTCCAATTTTAATGATTGGCCTATGGTAGTGACATTACATCTTCCTTTCAATGAAATAATTTTTGAGATAAAAGTTTAATTATAGAATAAGGCACAGAAAATGTTAAGTGAAAATAGAAAATAACTTTGAAGGGAGATTGAGATTGGCTTTCTGTTCTAGTCTCACTGCCAACTTTGGGCAGCCCACTTCTGTCCTGTGGGGCAGTAATAATGGCAGAGAAATTATCTAGCACAGGCTGCTGCAGATGTTCTAATTCAAGGTCAGCTTGAAGAGTTACCACCAGAACATGGTTCTCTAAGTTTAAGTGAGCTGCCAGTGCTGTGATTTGGCAGTGCTGAGTGTGCAGTAACGAACAGAAGAGAAAATCTATTGAATAAAGGAGACAGTGCCCGCATTAAATAGTTGGTAGAAAAAGAGTAGGCTCCAAAGGAAATCAAAAGGAGAGCCATACTTGGGCAGGCGGGGAGACAGAAGGAGGGAGGGAGGTGAGAAATAGGCAGAAACTGTAAGTTGTTCACATAAGTTGAGTGGATCTAATATTACAATGGAAACTTACTCAAGAGGAGTTAAGTTTTCTGTAGCTACAGCAATGCCTCTTCTCCACTCTGGTTACCCTGGCAACATGACTCCTTTCTTACAATAATACCATTATAATGGGAGAAAAAAGTGAACAAAAATGATGTGAAAGCAATTAGAGGGCAGATCTCAATCCAACTTGGAAATACTTGGTAGGGGGTGGGGGATTTGAAAGCTATTTGTTTCAAAAGAAGTAAAATCATGACGAAATTCACTGACTTGGACAAAGACAAGTAGAATGTGTTACCTTCAAAGGCCTTCTTTATTTGTGTGCTGCACAGGTCCACCCTTGGACCAAGGCACATAGAAACCCTATCTGCATTGCCATATGCTTGAGGACCCACACTCTGGTTTCCTTCCAGCTGCCTCTCTCCATGAACTGAGGCATCCCTGGGCCTGCCAGGATGTGTGCACTCAGACCCCATACACCTTCTGGACCATGATATTGAACAAATCCTATGTGCTGGACTTTTGTATCCAAATGGCCCTTAGTCTGTCCACAGCCTGCCTGGGTTCTCTCTAGCGTGGATTATATTAGTGTCATGGGTACTGCCAGGCTTAAGTGTTGGCCAAGGGGAGGTTGTTTGTAGAGACTTTGAACTCCTGTGTTAGTCCAGGCCAAGGGGCTCTTCTTTACAGTGCAGAGCTGAGCCAGGACTGGAGGAGCAGGGGCACACTGCATGGCTACGTTTAGGTACTAAAGTCTGTCCTTCCACTTAATTTTGAGGAGTGCCTTTTCCAAATGAAGAGATTAGAGCGTGTTTGTCTGTTGTTTAGAGTTTAATATAACATTTATATGTTTAGACATAGGGTTTTGAGCCTCCATTTCTGCTCTTGTCTTAATTTGGCAAATGCCAAGGGCAGACCCAGTGCTACATGTTATAGATAATTGCACTTATATTTATGTTGATAGTACTTTTTTTCTGTAAATGCTTTAAAGGTAAGACTGAATAGTAACCTACACCTATTATTTCTAAGTATTATTTAGAAAATCAGTAAATACAGAATTAACATGATGAATCTTATTCTTGTGAAATTGCTTTGGGCTTTCTATGCATACTGTCATCAAGGATAAGAAAAGTGAACAGACCAGGAGCCAAGGGAGAAAACATTTGCAAAGGTAGCTGCATGAACCTTTTTAAAATTAGGTTAAAGAATGAAGCACATGAGTTAACAATATGGATGTAACTCATGCAAAGTGCAAAATTTTAAAATATATTATCTTGACAGTAAGTTTTGAAAAGCAACTCAGAAAAAGTGTGAGCTAATGCTTCTCAATTGACTTCTTTTGTTGGTGACTTCTATATTTTGCCTCAAAAACTGATCATATATTGATTAAAAGAGACAATTGATATGAAGGCATTTTAAACTGGATTATATAAGTGTAAACATTTTTATGTTATCATGAATAAATAAATGACATGATATATGCATATATTATATACAGTGAAACCATACTATATAAATATAAATATTACCTAATTATAGTAAACATTTATGAAAATGTCTTTGAGCTCAATGTTGTATCTTACCAAGTAATGACAAGACATGTCTAAGCCATAGTAACTGAAGGCTATATCAATTTTTACCCTCACATTTGATTTTAATATTTTATATAATCTTCATTGTAATTATTTGTGTATTTGTATAATACTTATCTGTTAGAGTCAACTTCAAAAGTGTGATGACATTCACCAAAAATAATGTTGCAGAGAGCTAGGTGACCCATCCATTCCACTGCAGGACTCTGGAGATTCATCACGAGCAAGCACAGAGGAGAGGTCCCTGTTCCAGGGAGATTGCAGACTACTTGGGGAAAGGTCATGAAGCAGTCCTGCATTTTAATGAATATGGGTAATTTCCCTTATAAAGATAAGAATTTTGTGAGGAAGAGAAGTGATCTGTAAGAACAACTCCTAAAGCAGTAGTTCTCAAGCTTTGGCACACATCATGATCCTTAGGGCAGTGGTGGGGGCCGGGGGCTTTTTAAAACACAGATTACTAGACCGTAACTCTGGAGTCTGATTTTGCACTTTACTTCTGAGATGAAGCTGATGCTACTATTTGAGAAATAGTCATAAAGAAAAGTCACTAGATTGGGAGATGGTGGCTCTTACATTTTATCTAGCTCGTGAAACAGCACAAGCTCAGCAAGTGCTGATTTCAGTTATGTGCTTCCTGTAACATGTCCCATTTACTGGGGATTTCATTCTTCTTATGACCATCTCTTCAGGAGTGATCCTGGATTTGTTATAATGAACACAATCAATTGAGCAGAAAACCAACAAGTGGTACTTTTATGACCAGAAATAAAAACTCTGTACCTTCTCCTTTCCCCCTTGGTTATTGTCGTTTATAAAATTATGTTCTAAGTAATAGGAAGTGCAGGAAATTTTCTGTGAGAGAAACTATGAAGAATGGTAATTACTGTAATGGAAGCAATAAGCAATTACAACAGAACAAAAGGCATATAATATAAGAAAAGTAAGTTAAATAAAATGCCATGTCAAGAAACCATTGGTTTACAGTCAATGTTTTAGTTTAAGCTGAAGAAATTGTACAAAGATGTTACGTGGATTTAAAATGTCAGTATGGCAAAATATGGCAAGCAATGCTAAAGATAGTTAAATGGTGGATAATTCATATTTGTAATGTTTTGTTCAAGCTACCCTATTTTTGTTATCTTTGAGTAGGTATCCAACTCAAGCTGAAAAATTATTAAATATTTAAAGAAACAAAATTTAAGCATTATGCAAATATAATGGTATTTTAAAGTCTTAATAACTGATCTGTTTATAATATAATTGAATAGTTGGAGCTATTGATTAAAATTCAATGTGCTTATAATTTTATAATTGTATTTGTAGACATTTCATGTCAATAAAAATGAATTATTATAACAAAAACTTAGAGATAAAATGTTTCAATAATTACTCATTATTTTGCCTCTAGGCTACAACTATGCAATATAAGAACCATAATTTTCAAGTAATAAAAGAAATGACCTTTGTATGCATTCAGAAGAAGCAATCCCTTCAGGCTATTAAGTTTAATCAAAATCTTTAGCCTGATATTTTGGAGGATTTTACTTGCTTCTGTAAAAACCACAGTTTTTGTTTGTCCTTTAAGCCTAAAAAGCAGTTCTGAAAAGTTACCTAATGCTTCTCAAGCATAGTCTTGCTCAGAGAGTGTTGACTTTAGGAATAAATTGAAAGTATTAGAGATAAGTTCGCTGGAAGTTAATGATAGATTGACTTATTATTACCATGTCTCACCAAAATAATATATTTATTAAAATATAAATACACCAGAATGGTATGAGTCTTAAATAACACCATTCATTTCTATAGTTGATAACTAAAATAAAACTTAGAAATAATTTCTGTGCTTTTGATACAATTTCTATTTCCTCTTATATAAATTTGCAGGAAAAATGACTGAATGAAGACATTCAGATCTTCTAATTCTAATTTGATTAATTTGCTTTTTCTATGTAACCAGACTTGGGATAGTTGGGATAGAATACAATTATTGATAAAAATCATGGGAGTTAAATGATGATGAATTTTAATGTAAGCAAATGAATTTATCAATATTATCAAAATGATGATTACAAGGTTGAGCTGGATCACCATCTCCAGGGTATTATTTCTTGACTCTGACCTGATCTATTGGAGTTAGAGTGGATTATAGATCCCTGTTCTGTTCATTAGCACCCAGCCCTTGACTCTTCAGTGGCCTAGCTCACTGAATGTTATTGATAATGTTCATTCACTTATCTGTCTACTTCTTTGAACTGTGAACTCGTTAGAGAAATTGATTGTGTATCATCCATTTTTAAAATTTTTTATTTTAATTTTTATTGACTTTATATTTTTACACCAGAGTCAGATTCAAAACAAAACTGAGGGGAAGATGTCCTCTTTGACTAATCCCACATACGCAGAGCCTCCCTCATTATCAATGTCACTCAACAAGATGACACATTTTTTTACCAAGAATGAACCTACATTGGTGCATCATAATCATCAAAATCGCTGGTTTATATTACAGTTCATTCTTGGTATTGTACACTTTATATGAGTTTGGACTTATGTTTCACCATTATGATATCACCAATCCAGTTCAGTTCAGGTGCTCAGTCTTGTGCAACTCTTTGTGACCCTGTGGACTGCAGCATGCCAGGCTTCCCTGTCCATCATCAATTCCCAGAGCCTGCTCAAACTCATGTCCATCGAGTTGGTGATACCATGCAACCATCTCATCCTCTGCATCCCCTTCTCCTCCTGCCTTCAATCTTTCCCAGCATCAGGGTTTTTTCCAGTGAGTCAGTTTTTGTATCAGGTGGCCAAAGTACTGGAGCTTCAGCTTCAGCATCAGTCGTTCCAATGAATATTCAGGACTGATTTCCTTTAGGATTGACTGGTTTGATCTCCTTGCTGTCCAAGGGACTCTCAAGAGTCTTCTCCAACACCACAGTTGAGAAGCATCAATTCTTCGGCACTCAGCTTTCTTTGTGGACCAACTCACATCAATACATGACTATGTACAGAATATTTTATCTGCCTTAAAAATCCTCTGTGCTCTGCCTATTCATCTCCCTTCCTCCCAAACTCCAAGCCCCTGGAAAACACTGATCTGAACATTTTATTGTCTCTGTATTTTTGCCTTAACCAGAATATCACATAATTGCAATTATACAATATATAACCTTTTCAGACTGGCTTCTTTCACTTAATAATATACATTTAAAGTTCTTTCATTATTTCAAGGCTTAATAACTCATTCTTTCCGGTGCTGATTAATATTCCTTTGTCTGTATGTACCACAGTTTATTTATCCATTCATCTACTGAAGGATCTTATTTGCTTCCCAGTTTTGGCCAACTATGAGTAAAGCTACTATAAGCATCCATGTGTAGGTTTTTGTGTGGATATGTTTTCAACTCCTCTGGGTAAATACCAAAGAGCAGAATTTCTGGATCATATGATAAGACTATATTTAGTTTGGGAAGACTGCCAAACAGTCTTCCAAATTGGCTGAACCATTTTGCACTCCCACCAGAAATGAATGAGAGGACTTTAGCTTCACCTCTTCACCAGCACGTGGTATTGTCAGTGTTTTAGATTTGGGGTCATTCTATAAGGTGTGTGGTAGTATCCTATTGTTGTTTTAGTTTACCTTCCTTGATGATGCATGATGTGGTATATGTTTTTACATGCTTACATGATGATGTATAATGATGTCACGTAATATAGAGTATCTTTACACATACTTATTTTAAGATATACCTGTTATTATATCTGTTATTATATTATCTCTCTATTATAATATAATGATGAATTCATGTCATAATATATTTTTCCAAACCCATAGAATACACAACACCAAAAGTGAACTGCAGTGTAAATTATGGACTTTGAGTGATTTGTTATTGCTTTTAGTTCCTAAATCATGTCCTACTCTCTATGACCCCATGGACTACAGCACGCCAGGCTTCCCTGTCCTTCACTTTCTCCTGAAGTTTGCTCAAACTCATATCCATTGAGTTGGTGATGCCATCCAACCATCTCATCCTCCGTCACCCCCTTCTCCTCCTGCCCTCAATCTTTCTCAGCAGCAGGGTCTTTTCTAAGGAATCAGCTCTTCACATCAGGTGGCCAGAGTACTGGAGCTTCAGCATCAATCCTTCCAATGAATATTCAGGATGGTTTTCCTTTAGCATTGATTGGTTGATCTCCTTGCTGTACAAGAGACTCTCAAGAGTCTTCTGTAGCACCACAGTTCAAAAGCATCAATTCTTCAGCACTAAGCCTTCTTTATGGTCCAACTGTCACATCCATCCATGACTACTGGAAAAACTATACAGACCTTTGTCAGCAAAGTGATGTCTCTGATTATTAGTACACTATCTAGGTTTGCCATAGCTTTTCAGCCTTTTAATTTTGTGGCTGCAGTCACCATTTGCAGTGATTTTGGAGCTCAAGAAAATTAAATCTGTCACTGTTTCCTCTTCTATTTGCCATGAAGTGATAGGACCAGATGACATAACCTTAGTTTTTTGAATGTTGATCTTTAAGCCAACTTTTTCACGCTCCTCTTTCACCCTTATCAAGAGGCTCTTTAGTTTCTCTTCATTTTCTACCATTAGGGTAGTTTCATCTGTATATCTCAGGTTATTAATATTTCTCCTGACTGTCTTGATTCTGGCTTCCCTGGTGTCTCTGAAGGCAAAGAGTCTGCCTGCAGTGAAGGAGACCTGGGTTCAATATATGAGTCAGGAAGATTCCCTGGAGAAGGAAATGGCAACCCACTTCAGTATTCTTGCCTGGAAAACCCAATGGTCAGAGAAGCCTGGTGGGTTACAGTCCATGGGTTTGCAAAGAGTAACTGAGAGACTAACACTTTCACTTTCATCTTAATTCTAGCTTGTAAGACATATGCCCAACATTTTACATGATGTACCCTGCACAGAAGTTAAATAAGCAGGGTGACAATATACAGACTTGACATACTCCTTTCCCAATTTTCAGCCAGTCTGTTGTTCCACATCTGGTTCTAATTATTGCTTCTTGACCTTCATACAGGTTTTCAAGACGCAGGTAAGGTGATCTGATAGTCTCAACTCTTTAAGAATTTTCCACAGTTTGTTGTGATCCACACAGGCAAAGGCTTTAGCATAGTCAATGAAGCAGTATTTTATGTTTTTGTTATATTAGTTTTTTTCTGGAATTCCCTTGCTGTACCCCTCTGGTGGTAGATGCTGATAATTGGGGAGGCTATGCAGCTCAGACAGTAAAGCTTCTGCCTACAATGCGGGAGACCTGAGTTTGATCCCTGGGTTGGGAAGATCCCCTGGCGAAGAAATGGCAACCCACTCCAGTATTCTTGCCTGGAGAATCCAATGGACAGAGGAGCCTGGTTGGCTACTGTCCATGGGGTCACAAAGAGTTGGAGTGACTTCACTATCTATCTATCACTATGAATCTGTATGTTCAGGAGCTATAAAGGAAATCTATGTACATCTCTTCAATTTTAAGGTGAATTTAAAGCTACTCTAAATAAATTATTAATATGATTTTTTTTAAGTAAATGGTAAAAAGTTACTTAAGTTGACTTCCCTGGTGGTCCAGTGGTTAAGACTCCATGCTTCCACTGCAAGGGGCATGGGTTCAATCCTCCACTGGAGAACTAAGATCCCACACGCCACAGAACATGATGAAGAAAAAAAGTGAATTAATAAAAAGAGAATGATGTTAATAAGAGTGAGCTCTCTGAAAAATTACAAACAAAAATTCTAATTTGAAGAAAAATAGAGATAAGGTTAATACTCAAATAAAACTAACAGAATTCTTAATATGTTGTTAGTTCTGGGTAAAGATTGAACTCTATGATTCTCAGAAACTGAAGTGAAGGGAGAAACATAATCTTAAGATTCAACATAATCATAATATAAAAATATTTTTTCTGAAAGTTCTGGATAATTTCCCCTGATGCCTCAAGGAACCACTATGTGATATAATAGATAAGGTCCTTTAAAAATCTATAAAATTACTACAAATGCAGACTTTATATGATAGCTCCTAAAGCATTAATCAGTCCTAGCTGAGCACATGATGCCACTGCTGCTGCTGCTAAGTCACTTCAGTCGTGTCCGACTCTGTGTGACCCCATAGACTGCAGCCCACCAGGCTCCGCTGTCCCTGGGATTCTCCAGGCAAGAACACTGGAGTGGGTTGCCATTTCCTTCTCCAATGCATGAAAGTGAAAAGTGAAAGTGAAGTCGCTCAGTCGTGTCCAACCCTCAGCGACCCCCTTGGACTGCAGCCCACCAGGCTCCTCCATCCATGGGATTTTCCAGGCAAGAGTACTGGAGTGGGGTGCCATTGCCTTCTCTGCATGATGCCACAGGGAAGTCCAATAAAAGCATTTATTCAAGATGTTGGAACATTGACATCCAAGTGCAATGCTGAGACTCTGGTTCACTGCTACTGCTACTTCTACTGCTAAGTCACTTCAGTCGTGTCTGACTCTGTGCGACCCCATAGATGGCAGCCCACCAGGCTCTGCCGTCCCTGGGATTCTCCAGGCAAGAACACTGGAGTGGGTTGCCATTTCCTTCTCCAATGCATGAAAGTGAAAAGTGAAAGTGAAGTCACTCAGTGGTGCCCAACCCTTAGCGACCCCATGGACTGCAGCCCACCAGGCTCCTCCATCCATGGGATTTTCCAGGCAAGAGTACTGGAGTGGGGTGCCATTGCCTTCTCAAGTGCTATTCTCAACATAAAGGGTGATACATGATCCAATGTTCTCCAAGAGCAGCCCCATTAATAGCAATCATATTTTCTGTTCCTTTTCATTTATCTTATTATTCAGGAGCAAAGTATGAGATTATAGTCTGTGGGAATCTGGAGACACAGTAGTCATTCTGTTGATTAAAAGACAGGCCCATATGCTTTATAATCAGCTAAGGATAGTTGATGTCTGTAAACAAATTTCAAGCCTGGTATTTTGTCTAAAGTAGTCAAGCCATATCTACAGGAGGATAGCAGAAGGAAATACTCAGGACCTGGTGTTTCCTTGGTAAATAATTCTGCATCTGGTCCAACATAAAAATAAATAAGTGATTGAGACCTTAAAGATGTACTCCATACTAGATGGTCTCAATAATTTTACCCAGAGCCATTTTCATAACAAATATTATCAATCATTCACCAGGGCCCATAAAATATTGCATTTTAAGTGATTTGACACCCCAGTAAATGATTAAAAGCTGAATTAGTTGTAAAATATAACCTGAGGTAACTAAACATGTTTGCATGCTGGATTCAGTTGCTGGATATAGGCCAATTAGACATGGGAGAATATGTTTCAAAAACTGATTTCAGTTTTAGATCAGTTAATACTAAATCATTCTTTGTGACAAGAAGTATGTGCTACTGGATCAAATAACAAAATTTTATCATCAACGTTTTGCAGAATGCATATTGTTTGGTTGTCTAGAGTAGTAGCAACAGTTCATTCAGTTTTTATAAGACATATTAAGTCATTAATCCAGTTAGAGAGAAAAAATGATAAAAACTGATTTTGAGATATTGGATTTTTGTATGTTTTCAACATTATATAGCCAGCAATTTCATGTGTAATAAAATTATGTATCTATGTATTACACTCAATTACATTATATGCATTATATTAAATAGGATTCAATATCTATGTCTGCTATATTGACTATACCAAAGCCTTTGATTGTGTGGATCACAAAACACTGTGGAAAATTCTGAAAGAGATGGGAATACCAGACCACCTGACCTGCCTCTTGAGAAATCTGTATGCAGGTCAGGAAGCAACAGTTAGAACTGGACATGGAACAACAGACTGGTTCCAAAAAGGAAAAGGAGTACGTCAAGACTGTATATTGTCATCCTGGTTATTTAACTTATATGCAGAGTACATCATGAGAAATGCTGGGCTGGGTGAAGCACAAGCTGGAATCAAGATTGCTGGGAGAAATATCAAAAACCTCAGATATGCAGATGACACCAACGTTATGGCAGAAAACAAAGAACTAAAGAGCCTCTTGATGAAAGTGAAAGAAGAGAGTAAAAAAGTTGCCTTAAAACTCAACATTCAGAAAACGAAGATCATGGCATCTGGTCCCATCACTTCATGGGAAATAGATGGGGAAACAGTGGAAACAGTGGCTGACTTTATGTTTTGGGGCTCCAAAATCACTGTAGATGGTGACTGCAGCCATGAAATTAAAAGATGCTTGCTCCTTGGAAGGAAAGTTATGACCAAGCTAGACAGCATATTAAAAAGCAGAGACATTACTTTGCCAACAAAGGTCTGTCTAGTCAAGGCTGTGGTTTTTCCAGTAGTCATGTATGGATGTGACAGTTGGACTATAAAGAAAGTTGAGGGCTGAAGAATTGACTCTTTTGAACTGTGGTGTTGGAGAAGACTCTTGAGAGTCCCTTGGACAGCAAGGAGATCCAACCATTTCATCCTAAAGGAAATCTGTCCTGAGTGTTTATTGGAAGGACTGATGTTGAAGCTGAAATTCCAGTATTTTGGCTACCATATTCGAAGAACTGACTCATTGGAAAAGACTGTGGTGCTGGGAAAGATTGAAGGCGGGACAAGAAGGGGATGACAGAGGATGACGTGGTTGGATGGAATCACCAACTCAATGGACATGAGTTTGGGTAAACTCCAGGGGTTGGTGATGGACAGGCAGGCCTGGCATGCTGCGGTCCATGGGGTCGCAAAGAGTCGGACACGACTGAATGACTGAACTGAATGAACTGAATATGTTACTTGAAAATGAAACTTAGATGTGCAAAGGTGTAATAGTATATACATCATTTGAAATATATAAAATCAGACGAAACTCACCATAATGCATTTTTTTGCTGTTTTTCAGCCATCCCTAATGGATATTTATATTTGTCATGTCTCATCAGAAAAAAACAAAAAAGAGGCAGATATTTTCTTATGCGTGAATCATAGAAGAAATATGTAGAATAAAATATCCAAATTGTATTTTTAGAATTAAAGAAAAAATTATATGTTATTGACACTGTTTTAGAATAATAATTTTTTTTTTCTAGATAACACAGTTACTTTCTTATGACTTTTTTTGATAAGTTAGAACACATGACACTCAAAGAATCAAGAAAGTCTAGACTAGGAACATCTTCAGTAAACAACAAATCATAACACTTGCCAGATACTATTTCTCAAAAATGGTTATTTGGAGAGGTGAAATCATACAACAAAGGCATAGAGTTATTCATCTTATGTTGATGATGTAAGAATACTTGAAATAGCTCATCATTTTCCAATCTGTTATGCATTAATCCTGGACATCTATATATAGCCAGTGAATTTCACTTACGGGGACTGGTACTGAGACAGTCTGTACTGAATAATATCCTGACTGGACCACATTCCAGACTTAGTAGAGTGAGGGGAAGTAGGTAAATGGAAAGCAGCATCTGCTGTGTCTCCTAAATAAAGCTGATGTAACAGAGGTTTCCATAAGAATGATAATATTATGGAAGCATTTAAACATAATTGGATTGCTCTCAGTACAATTACCCTGTAAATGTGCTTTGAGTCTTCCTATGACCTTCTGTATCTAATTGGCAAAATTTAGTAGGAGGGTAGAAAAGCAATAAGGACAGGATGTTCATTTTACTGTTTCAGCGGCATAATTGCTACTTATTAATAGTAAGTTTTGCTTTTCTTTATTATTTTTGAACCTCATTGTTGAGTTTCTGAAATAGTTTTATAGCATTTATATTTATGTATACACTTATAATATGCATTATATTTTATTTTATATCACTGCAAAACACATGATTTAATTTGTACTTCAGTATTATTTCATATCACATGTCTCTGAAAATCTTAGGGTTTTCCATTAAACTAATACACAAATATTCCAAGATTCTGGTGTTAAATGATTTGAGAGGCCTAACAGCTGAGCATAGGAGGAAATAAATGCATCAGTAAGAATTATGTGTGCTCAAATAATTATATTTCACTTGTGTCCTGTAATATTGTTGATGGCCACCCGACATACCTTTTTTACATGAAAATTCAGATGAGAAAGATTTGGTTGAATATATGTCAAATATTAGATAGAGATTCACCTGAAAAATCACCAAAGTAGCACTGAAGTTACAGTCTCTTGATTGTGAAAGGTTGTTGTTGAATTACACGAATATACCGGGATTCTTGGCCCCCGGAGGAGAAGAATTCAATCCGGGGCCAGAGACGAGACTTGATCGCTCAGAGCTTTTGTGTAATAAAGTTTTATTAAAGTATAAAGGAGATAGAGAAAACTTCTGACATAGGCATCAGAAGGGGGCAGAAAGAGTACCCGCTTGCTAGTGTTAACAATGAGGTTATATAATCCAAAGAATGCCTGGAGGTTGTAAAGACCTCATCAGACCTACTCCCATAATTTACATTTTAAGATAACACTGTCCTCAGGCAAGATACATCCTTGTAAAGACCAGGTCTACTCCCATAATTAACTTTTAAGATAACAGAAGGTTGAATCCAAAGACTGTCCTTAGGCAGGATACATTATTGTTATATAATCCTAAGGAATGTGGAGAAAGAAAAAAAAGTTTGTCCTTTCTTCCTCCTTGAGAATTCCAGACCCCTCTCTCCTTGGGGACCCCTAGACTCCTTATCAACCTGCCTAGGAACTGACTCTCTCAATTGTTATACTTAAAAGTGAAAAGGTCATTTATTTAGCAAAATGTATCACTTTTTTAAAGACATATTTTGTTAACAGTTATGCTGTTAATAGTTAAAATTACTCTGGTAGCCAGTGGCAAATTGTTGTCTATGTAAAAATGCCTGGTAGATATACTTTACATACTTGTTTTCCTTCTTTGTTGGGTCTCCCAGGTGGCTCAGTGTGTAAAGAATCCACCTGCAGGAGATGCAGGAAACTCAATTGGATCCCTGGGTCAGGAAGAGCACTTGGAGCAGGGCATGGCAACTCACTCCAGTATTCTTGCCTGGAGAATACCATGGACAGAGGAGCCTGGAGCGCTACAGTCCATAGAACTGCAAAGAATTGGACACGACTAAAGTAACTAAGCATGCATGCATCCTTCTCTGTACTGAAAAAAAATTCTTACAGGTTCATAATAAACCAAAGCTATAGCAATTATTAATGTAAATCTGTGTTAAAACATATCATTCTTCCTCTGCTATGTTGATGCTTCTGGGAACTGTCTTTAACTTTTGAAGTCACCTTATACTCAATAATCATTTTAATGGAAATTCTAGGACTCTTTTTCAACCCCAATTTTATTCTTACAGTTAATACTTCCAGAACTTACACAGGCCAAATGCTAATGCAAGAATGATTTTGGTGTCATTATGGTTATTAGAAAGGATTGAATTCAGACACAGTCACAAAGTCAATTATAAGTATAGTTAGAAGTGGGATAAGGATAGAAAACATAGGATGCATATGAAGAAATAGCCATTCATTCTTTGTGTAATATTCCAAATATAAACAGTAAGAAACTGTACATTAAAGCTATCATGCTGAACTACAGCTCCATTTCTTTTCTGCTTATATGTTAAAACATCTGTATGGTTTTCTGTTAAATGCTTGAAAACTGTGACCACTGTGCAATCTGATAGATTAATTGACACATGACTAGCATGGAGAATCTTAATGTGTTGTAAATAGAATAATATTGAATATTGTATAACTTTTTGGCAGTAATGTTATGCAGGTACCATAAGATCAACTTATATAAAATAGAGATATAGTGATTTTTCAGTTTTAGTGAAGTAGAAATTGCTGCAATGCATTAGAATATGCAAATTTAAACTCTACTTGGGTGAACTTCTATTTAGAATCAAGCTTTCTGCCAAGAACATAAAGCACTTGTAAAACAATGCTTTCCCAAAGTTTTATACAGTAGTCTGATACTTTTTTTTTAATAAAATTAAAGCTCACTTTTTTTCCATTTGTTTAGGCATGGACAAGTTAAACTACTTTAAATTTTGTTGTCTATAAACTATTATCTACTGAGTCAGTGATTTCTTTGAGCTTCATTTCTTCAACAAATGACAGCAATAAAGACAGTAAAGTGCTGTTATTATAAAAGCAACTAACATTAATAGAGGTTTTGGGAAATATATAAAAATGTTTTTGAAACATCAATTTATGTCTTGAATCCCTTACAGTGGACAGAAGATGCCACCAAACAAAGCCATTTCAAGAAAAATACCTGATTAAAAAAAAGAAGGTAGAGCAGTGAAAATAAAACATGAAAATTTCTCAACTCTGTCTTTCTGTATAACAAGTCAGTGTGGCATTAGTACTACATTACACTATAAAAGGACAGAAATAGTAGAATAGAGTGACAGGGGATGAGATTGTTACGTAGCATCACCAACTCAATGAAAATGAATTCGAGCAAACTCTAGGAGATAGTGAAGGACAGGGAAGCTTGGTGTGCTTCAGTCCATGGGGTTAGAGTCAGACACAACTTAGTGACTAAACAACTAAATTGTCATAAGACTATTTTAACAATTTATATGAGTTATTTGCTCCTTGTTCTACAAGAAGATATTAAGTTTTACTTTATAAATTGTTTTCTATAAAGCCAAAAAGTTATTTTGTTAGTATCTAGAAGTTATTAAAGGGCTTCTCTGGTGGCTCAGCATTGCCTGCTAATGAGGGAGACACAGGTTCAACCCTCAGGTTGGGAAGATCCCTTGGAGAAGGAAACGGCAACCCACTCCAGTATTCTTACCAGGAGAATCCGTGGACAGAAGAGCCTGGTGACCTACAGTCCATGAGGTGGCAAAAGAGTCAGACATGACTTAGCAACTAAATAAGAGCAGAAGTATTTGAAACAGTAATATATTCAGAGACAAAATATTACTAAGAAGGTACTATTGTAAAAGGAGATATTTTCTTTGGAGAATCATGTGTTTATATGTTTTAGTAAAGGAATACGTATCTGTTAGAATAATCTAGGTTATGCTGTTATAACAATCCACAAACCTCAACAAAATATTATTTTTTTTCCATGCTTCATGTCCATCAAGGTTGACAGGGGCCCTGTCACATGCTGTCCTCAATCTTTGACCCATGCTTACAGATAATCCCAGCAACTGAAACTGTCACTTTGATAGAGAGAAAAGAATTTGGTGTATCATCTGGCTTATAAAGCTGTAGTGTCAAGTAACACATACTAGAAAAAACAAGTTATGTGACCATGCCTCACTTGGTAGTGTGGGGAAGAGATTGCAGCTTACTAAGTTATTGGGGGGAAATTAGTAATACTTGGTTTTTGTGTTAATGCCTAACATAGGAGTACCTGAAATCATATTTAACAATCAAAATCTATTATTATGCCAGTCTGGTTGTTAAAAGATGACAGTAAGGCTAAACTGCATTACTATACATTCTGGGCTTAACCAAGAACAAGCCAAAATATATAATTATCACTAAAAAGCAAGTAAATAATTGTTTTAGAAGGCTCACCAAAGAGCATAATTTTTTATATTGAATATTATAATGTTTTCACTATCTTAGAAAAAGAAAAAAGGAGAAAGAAAGGGGAAAATAGAGTAACTGTGGTTAGGTTCACCACTAACTTCCTTTGGTTTAAAAACATATTACTAATGGCATTATTCTGGAAAGCGTGACAAAGCCAGAAAAAAGACTTTAAATTTTTATTTTAAGATATGAGGAAATATTATTAATAGACTGAGTTGTCTGGAGCCAGATTACCTGTGTTTGATTTTTAGTTTTATCACTTATTAGCTGTGTAACTTTGGATAAAATATCTAAATAGCCGTGTAACTTTGCTTTTTCACCTATAAACAGAATCATTATATAACTTTGAGAATTATTAAGAGGATTAAATGAGTTTATGCAAAAAGGGAGCTTAGATCACTACCTATTACTCTGTAAAAACTCAGTGGAGGTAAGTCAATTATTTTACAGTTCTCTCCTATTTAAAATAAAGCAGCTAAGCCAAAAATGATTTTAGACTCTACCCTTATTCCTTACTTTGTCACCATATCTCTAAGACATTTGAGGAAGAAAAAAGACAATGAGAGAAAAGCAAGTTTTTAACATGCAAAGCTTGAGGCTAATGGAACAACAAAGATGTTTATGAATAAGGTGTGTGTGTGTGTGTGTGTGTGTGTGTGTGTGTGTGTGTTTGGGGGCAGGGACTGGGGGCTTGCAGCTCCTTATAGTAAGGCATACCCATCCCTAGTGGCGTGGCACACTCAGTGCCTAGCTATTCTGTTCTTTCACATAGTGCTTTGAAGTGTAATTTGTTATCCAAATTCCCTGACCTCTCTCTGTAGCATTTAGAAAGGCACACAAAAAGGAAAAAAAAAAAAAAAATGAGTATGATGGGGAATGGGTTATATACATACTAGGGAAAAAGATAGAAAAAATATGGTTTATAATCATTAGTGGCACATCTATTTACAGATTCCACCCCCCCGCCCCCCGCATAAATCCTTCCCTCCTTCCAATATACCTATTTTCCTTTTGTATATAATCAGTTTTAAATCCAACTTAATTAAAATAAGTAGATTGCCTAATTGGAAAAAGAATAGTAAAAAAGGTAGAAGAAATTGTAAAGATCAGAGCAGAAATAAATGAACAAGAAATGGAGAAACAATATCAAAGGTCAATAAAACTAAAAGCTGCTTCTTTGAGAAAATAAAATTGACAAACCAATAGGCACTTCACCAATACACTTCAATAGGCAGACTCATCAAGAAAAACAGGAAGAAGACTCAAATCAACACAATTAGAAATGAAAAAGGCGTGGTTACAACAGAAAATGCAGAAATACAAAGGATCATAAGAGAGTATTATGAGCAACTATATGCCAATAAAATCGACAATCTGGAATAAGTGGACAGATTCTTAGAAATGTGCAACTAAGAATGCATCAGAAAGAAATAGAAATTATGTGAAAGCCAATCACAAGCACTGAAATCAAGCTGTGATAAAAAATCTCTCAGAAACCAAATCTCGGGGCCAGATGACTTCACAGCTGAATTCTATCAAACATTTAGAGATGAGCTAATGCCTATTCTTCTCAAACTCTCAGCAAATTGCAGAGGAAGGAACACTTCCAAACTTATTCTATGAGGCCACCATTACCCTGATACCCAAACCAGATAAAGACATCACAAAAAAAGAAAACTAAAGGCCAATATCACATGAACATAGATGAAAAAATCCTCATCAAAATTCTAGCAAACAGATTCCAACAGCACATTTAAAAGACCATACACCATGATCATTCTGAGTTTATCCAAGGGATGCAAGGATTCTTCAATATACACAATCAATGCACTACACCATATCAACAAGTTAAAAGATGAAAATCATATGATAATCTCAATAGATGAAGACAAAGCTTTTGATAAAATTCAGCACCCATTTATGATAAAAAACTCTTCAGAAAATGGGCATAGAAGAAACCTGTTAGTTGCTCAGTCATGTCTGACTCTTTGCAACTTCATGGACTATTATCCACCATGCTCCTCTGTCCATGGAATTCTTGTGGCAAGAATACTGGAATGAATAGCCAATCCCTTCTCCAGGGGATCTTCTCAACCCAAGGATTGAACCCAAGTCTCCCACAGTGCAGGCAGATTCTTTACCTCTGAGCCTTCAAAGAAGCCCCATAGAGGAAACATACCTCAACATAACAAAGGCCATATTTGATAAATCCACAATAAACATTATTCTCAGTGGTGAAACTGAAAGCATTTCCTCTAAGATCAGGAACAAGACAATGGTGTCCATTCCCCCCCTTATTATGCATCACAATTTTGGAACTCCTAGCCATGACAATCAGAGAAGAAAAAGGAATAAAAGGAATCCAGACTGGAAAAGACGAAGAAAAACTGTTGCTGTTTACAGATGACAGTATACTGTACATAGAAAACACTAAAGTTACTATCAGAAAATTACTAGAGCTAATCAGTGAATTTAGTAAATTTGCAGGATACACAAACAATACACACACAGAAATCCCTTGCAATCCTGTATACTAAAAATGAAAAATCAGAGAAATTAAGGAATCAATACCACTCACCATTGCAACAGAAGTAATAAAATACCTCAGAATAAACCTACCTAAGAAGACAAAAGAGCTGTATACAGGAAACTAAGAGACTCTCATGAAAGAAATCAAAGAGGACATAAATAACTGCAGAGAGATACCACATTCCTGGACTGGAAGTGTCAATATTGTGAAATTGATTAAACTATCCAAAGCAATCTACAGATTTAATGCAATCCACATAAAATTTCCAGTGGCATTTTTCATAGAACTATGATAAAAAAAATTCACAATTCATATGGAAACACAAAAGACTCCTAATAGCCAAAACAATCTTGAGAAAGAATGAAGCTGAAGGAATCAACCTTCCTGACTTCAGATTATACTACAAAACTACAGTCATCAAGACAATATAATACTGGCACCAAAGCAGAAATATAAATCAATGGTACAAAATAGAAAGGCCAGAGGTAAACCCATGCACCTATGGGCACCTTGTCTTTGACAAAGGAGGCAAGAATATACAATGGAGAAAAGATAGATTCTTCAATAAGTGGTACTAGGAAAACTGGACAGCTATGTGTAAAACAATGAAAGTAAAACACTTGCTAACACCATACACAAAGATAAGCTAATAAAGGATTAAAAACCTAAATATAAGATCAGAAGCTATAAAACTCTTAGAGGAAAACATAGGCAGAACACTGTCTGCATAAATCACAGCAAGATCTTCTGTGACCCACCTCCTCAAGTAATAGAGATAAAAACAAAAATAAACAAATGGGATGAAGTTAAGCTTAAAAGCCTTTACACAGCAAAGGAAACCATAAACAAAATGAAAAGACATCCCTCAGAGTGGGAGAAAATAATTGCTAATGAAGCAACTGACGAAAGATTAATTTCCAAAATATACAAGCAGCACAGGCAACTCAATATCAGAAAAACAAACATTCCAATGAAAAATGGGCAGAAGACCAAAACAGACATTTCTCCAAAGACTACATACATATGGTTAATAAATACATGAAAAAAATGCTCACATTTTTTATTATCAGAGAAATGCCAATCAAAAGTAAAATGAAGTATCAACTCACACTGGTCATAATGATCATCATCAAAAAACTACAAATAATATATGCTGGGGAGGGTGTGAAGGAAAGTGAACCCTCTTGCACTGTTGATGGGAATGTAAATTGATACAACCACGATGGAGAAGTATATGGCTGCTGCTGTTGCTAAGCCGCTTCAGTCGTGTCCGACTCTGTGCGACCCCATAGACGGAAGCCCACCAGGCTCCCCCGTCCCTGGGATTCTCCAGGGAAGAACACTGGAGTGGGTTGCCATTTCCTTCTCCAATGCATGGAAGTGGAAAGTGAAAGTGAAGTCGCTCAGTCGTGTCTGACCCTTAGCAACCCTGTGGACTGCAGCCTACCAGGCTCCTCCATCCATGGGATTTTCCAGGCAAGAGTACTGGAGTGGGTTCATTGCCTTCTCCGAGAAAAGTATGGAGATTTCTTTAAAAAACTGGGAAAAAACTACCATATGACCCAGCAATCCTACTACTGGGAATTTACCCTTAGTAAAACATAATCCTAAAAAACACTTGTACCCTAGTGTTCATTGCAGCACAGTTTACTGTAGCCCAGGACATGGAAGCAACCTAGATGTCCATCAACAGATGATTGGGTACAAAGTTGTGGTACATATACACAATGGAATATTACTAATCCATCAGTTCAGTTCAGGCAGTACCCTGGGGAATTAGATGTCTACAACTTGGGACCAATGTAGCTGAAAGCTTGTAACATATTCTTCCCTTCTTGTCTCCCACTAATGGAATACGATTTCAGTTCAGTTCAGTTCAGTCGCTCAGTCGTGTCCGACTCTTTGTGACCCCATGAATCACAGCACGCCAGGCCTCCCTGTCCATCACCAACTCCCGGAGTTTACCCAAACTCATGTCCATCGAGTCAGTGATGCCATCCAGCTATCTCATCCTCTGTCAACCCCTTCTCCTCCTGCCCCCAATTCCTCCCAGCATCACAGTCTTTTCCAATGAGGCAACTCTTCGCATGAGGTGGCCAAAGTATTGGAGTTTCAGCTTCAGCATCAGTCCTTTCAATGAACACCCAGGACTGATCTTTAGGATGGACTGGTCAGATCTCCTTGCAGTCCAAGGGACTCTCAAGAGTCTTCTCCAACACCACAGTTCAAAAGCATCAATTCTTCGGCGCTCAGCTTTCTTCACAGTCCAACTCTCCCATCCATACATGACCACTGGAAAAACCATAGCCTTGACTAGATGGACCTTTGCTGGCAAAGTAATGTCTCTGCTTTTGAATATGCTATCTAGGTTGGTCATAACTTTCCTTCGAAGGAGCAAGCGTCTTTTAATTTCATGGCTGCAATCACCATCTGCAGTGATTTTGGAGCCCCCCAAAATAAAGTCTGACACTGTTTCCACTGTTTCCCCATCTATTTCCCATGAAGTGATGGAACCGGATGCCATGATCTTCGTTTTCTGAATGTTGAGCTTTAAGCCAACTTTTTCACTCTCCACTTTCACTTTCATCAAGAGGCTTTTGAGTTCCTCTTCACTTTCTGCCATAAGAGTGGTGTCATCTGCATATCTGAGGTTATTGATATTTCTCCCGGCAATCTTGATTCCAGTTTGTGTTTCTTCCAGTCCAGCGTTTCTCATGATGTACTCTGCATAGAAGTTAACTAAGCAGGGTGACAATATACAGTCTAACAACTGCTTTGTTTTGCTTCTTTCTCCCAAAATGAAAAGAACTTGAGGATATCAAACTATGGAACCCAGTGTAAGAAAGAATGGGAAGAGAACATAGCACAACTTTTTTGCTATAAAATGTTGGTTTAAACAGTTTGTTTACCCTCGTAGGTAATGTTTTTCGGTATTGTGATTATTGAGTATGTATGTTTTAAAGTATTTACCTAAGTAAAATGTAAAGTCTAGAACTAATGCTAAGGATATTACACAAAGTCATGAATGACTTGAGTAGGGCTTAAGACTAATTAAAATAATTCACAGAACATGTACCCAGTGACACATTTATGTCTCAGCTCAAGTGTAGAGGCTTTGATACCAGATCTGGTTTAAACCATGGAAAAGGTGATCCCTTATAGCTTATGTTTTGTTTCTTGGTAGGAGAATTAAATCGCCTAGAATTTTGTTGAAATTTGTGTCTTCTGAAAAGGGAATTCCCTTTTCTCATGGTTCTTGAAAATTCAAGGTCATTTAGAACACTGGAGCCATTCTCTTTCTGTAGGCATACCCTTTCCAACCTCATGATCACTATGAGAGTTAAATAATTCTGCTTTAAGTTTACTTTATTGCTTAGTCATCTGCAAAGTATTTATAGTAAGCCATTGATTGGAGCTGCAAATCCATGTCAACTCTCTGGGAAATCCTTTTCTGTGAAAATCTCTGCCTGTTGCTCCTTTGGAATAAACAAATAATTAACACCCTCAGCCACAACTGACTGGACCAGAAGTTGACTCTGGAATGGAGAAGACACACATAATTCATAAACTGTTTTCTGATTTACAACATGCAGACTTGCTACACAGACTATGCAGATCAATCAATTCAAATATAAAAACTAAGCATCTATGTTTTCTGAGATAGAAACCACCCCTAAAGGTCATAATGTGAAAGGGAGATTTAGGACACGTTGTATGGGGGCACAATAAGGTTCAAGACGATGTCAGTCAAGAGACACAGCGTGCAGAAAGAGGAGGCCATATGGCTCTGAGATGAGAAGACAATGACTTAGGCTCCTTGTCTTCCAGAACTTTATACCTATGAAATGAAAGATTATTCATCCACTCTTTAGAAATCTATATAATCCTTGAGATCTTTATATTTATTCACCCCATCTAGTTTTATTTGAGTTAATTTGAATAGATTATGGTTGTAAACTAACAGATTTGAGTAGAAAAGCAAGAGTTCAGTTATAGATTCCCCTTTTTAAGAGCTTTTCTTCAATTTTATTTTGTTGTAAACATGTTTTCACTATGGAAACCAATGTAGAGACTCCTCAAAATATTAAAAAATAGAGCTACCATATGACCCATCAATTCTACTCCTGGATATTTTTCTGAAGAAGGCAAAAGTGCTAATTTAAAAAGATATATGCATCTGTATGTTCACTGCAGTATTATTTATAATAAGCAAGATATGGATAAATAAGATGTGATACATCTACATATATAAATATAAAACTACATATGTAATATAATATTCTATGCATAATAGATGATTACTCAGACATAATAAATAATGAAATCTTGCCACTTCCAACGAAGTGGGTAGACCTGCAGGATACCTTGCTAAGTGAAATAGGTTACACATAAAAATAAAAATGTCCTATGATTTCACTTACATGTGGAATCTAGGAAACAAACAAATGAACAAACATATAACAAAACAGAAACAGGGTTATAGATAGAGAAAACAAGCAGGTGGCTGCTCAAAGGGAGGGATTATGGGAGGAGGAGAGAAATAGGTGAGGGAGATGAAGAGGTACGTACTTAATATTTGCAAAATAAATGAGTCAGGGATATTAAATGTACAATGTAGAGAATATAGTCAATAGTAATATAATACCATCATATGGTGATATATCATGACTAAACTTATTGTAGTGAACATTATGAAATGTATAGAGATATCGAGCCACGATGTTGTGTAACAGAAATTAACATAGTGTTTTAGGTCAATTATACTTCAAACACACACACACACAGAAAAACTCAGAAAAAGAGATCAGATTTGCTCTTACCAAAGACGAGGGATAAGAAGAGTAGGGGAAATTGGATGAAGGTAGTCAAAGGTGCAAGCTTTCAGTTAATAAGATAAAAAACATTTAAGAGATAAAATGCACAACATGATAAATATCATTAACACTGCTGTATGTTACATATGAAAGTTATTGCAGGAGTAAATCCTAAGAGTTTTCATAAGGAAAACATATTTTATTTTTCTTTTCTATTCTTTTGTAACTAAATAAGATGTTGGATGTGAACTAAGCTTATTGTGGTAATCATTTCATCATGTGTGTAAATCAGACCATTATATTGTTCACCTCCAACTTACATAGGACTATATATGAATTATATCTCAGGAAAAACCTAAAGGAAAATAAAAGACCTACCATTAAAAATGGCAAGAATATCAAGTGATTTTAGAATTAAGGTTAGCTAACCTTAACCAGGGAATAATTCCAGTGCCATTTGAAATAGTTTGTGCATGCATGCACGCTAAGTTGCTTAAGTCATGTTCGACTCTGTGCAACATTATAGACTGTAGCCCCCTAGGCTTCTCTGGCCATGGGATTCTCCAGGCGAGACTGCTGGAGTGGGTTTCTGTGTCCTCGTCCAGGGGATCTTCCCTACCCAGGGACCGAACCTGCGTCTCTTAGGTCTCTCAGCATTGGCAGATGGATTCTTTACCACTTGTACCACCTGGGAAACCCAGGCTAGTCCATAGTAATACAATTATGACAACTTACAGTACATTCTGTGATGCTAACATAACCTAAATAGCATCACCTGATATAGAGAGAAACAATATGGACAATATATATAAATATAAGAATAGGGTGAGTACACTTTGGAATAACATATTTTATAGTCTTCAGAGTTTCTCTATCATGAACAAAAATACGTTGAATGGAGCATACTAATATGAAAAAGTATATTGTCAGTCAGCTGCGATGTCTTCACAGAGTGCCACAGATTTAGCACTCTAACATAAATTCAAAAGTAGCTCTCTTTTCCAGAGCTCTAAAATAAATACACAACATCAATTTCTTCTGCACAGAGGAATCATTTTTGCACTTCTGCACAAAAAGTAAGACCTCTTCTCTTACTATTTTTCTCCAGTTGATTAAAACTCTTAACATCTGATGCAATTGAAAACTCAGGGACTTAGGATTAAATGAAAATTTTATGTGAAAAATGTGCATAAATTTTCTTACACAAGAAAAGTGACTGCTAAACTTAATAAAGAATAAGACTGGATACTTGGGGCTAGTGCACTGGGACGACCCAGAGGGATGGTATGGGGAGGGAGGAGGGAGGAGGGTTCAGGATGGGGAGCACATGTATACCTGTGATGGATTCATTTTGATATTTGGCAAAACTAATACAATTATGTAAAGTTTAAAAATAAAATAAAATTTAAAAAAAAAGAATAAGACTCAGACAAAAATCAGCAAATGATACAAAACTAAAGTGACATAATTTTAAGCAGCAGAAGGTCAAGGACAGAAGTAGGTCCCTTCATCAATTTTTCCTGCTGCCTATAACACAGAGTCAGCTTTGACATTAGAGCCACCCTGCTTGTTATTCATTTGTGGTAATTGTTTTACAGATGATTATGCATTAGATAACTGTTTAGTCAATTGTATATGGCTTGTTCCTTATCAATAATTTTTAAATTGGGAATGTAAAGAGCTTTATAATCTTACTCAGAGATTTTCCTGTAATGTCTCATAAACCCTAATGTTGGTTATGTATTATCAAAACATAAGTTTAATGAAACTACTGCTTTCTATGTCAGTTCATTTAAAGTGTTGTATAAGATATTATTTTGATTTCTCTTAAGATTTTGTTTTTTATATTAACATTTTATTTTGACACTCATATATGCATTTTATTTTATTTAATCTGTTTAATTGATATTATTGCTGAAAACTCCAGGACTTTTTTTTGTTTTGATGCATTTTAATATTTATAACCGTTAGGAGAATCATATTTATTACTCACCATTCAGTGTTCTTGTTTGTGGTTTATTGGGTTTTGTATTGAAATATATTTAAATAATGAAATTAATATTTATTTTATATTCCATATCCTATATCATTTGAATAATATACGTTGCTTAAAAGTTGTGAAATTAAGGTGAGAATGATACCTTTAAAACTGTTTAAATGACTAAAGTAAGATCAGCATTTACCTTGTGATAAATTGTATAGTTCCACCAGTAAATATAGTTTAAATAACTTTCTTAATCTTGATTCTTCCAGAGACATTGAATATTAAGACTCTAGAGCTAGTGAGAGCACTCGGGTCATATTGATTATGTCTAATGAGCCTTTTAAATTAACGAATCACCTGCTTGTGCAGGACCTACTGTAGATATCTAACTGGGTGAAAATGAGTGGTTTTAAGTTTATTTATAGCTCCTGGAATTAATGGTTAAAAACAATAATGGTAACAGAATTTTCCACCAAATGATTTAACAATTATGATGAAACATTCAAATTATGGATGTTTTTATATGACCAAGTTGCTACATTATGCAGCATTTGGTACTCAAGTTAAGAGCTATTTCACTAAAAACAACCATGAAAATGTTACTGTTTCCTACATATCTCTCTTTTTGTAATATATAAAATGTCAGCATGCTGACATTTAAATGTAAGATAATGCAGTTGACTCAAAAGTGAGCGCAATGGATCCATTCATAGATTCTTACCTAATAATAATAACAAATTCAGCATCAATAATAAAAATAGTACTTAGTACAATTGTCAGTACTTCTGAATACAGCTATGAGTACTTCTCTCAGCCGTTAAGTCACTACTCAGTGCAAGTCACTGTTCAAAGCAATAGTGGTAATCCAGACAAGAACAGTAGGGAGAATTATAATTTAAAAATCCATGGACCAGATAAGTCATTGGTGCTATACAAATTCCATTTAGATGGCTATAAACCGTTTTCAGATTATCTTCACTTATATAAAACTTATTGATATTCACATTAATACTGAAGTGAGCAATACTATAAATTTATACCTGGGAGTATAGGATTCAAAGACGATAGAGAACTGGTCATAGTCATGGGGGTAGGAGGAATGAGAGAGAAGGGGAGAGAAAGAGAGCCGGGAGGGAAGGAAGGAGAAGGAGGAGGGGAAGAGGAGATAGCAGAGATAGAAGCACAATGTTTAACTTAAATCTGGAATGGAAAAGTCAACCAAACTACATACAAAATTAAACTTGCTATCTTAAAGTCATTATGCTCATGTTCCAAATAAGTGGAGTATAAGCATTTATAACAGAAAAATGTTTTAATATCATCTATATTATTTCAGTAACTTACATTTCTGTGTTTTGTACTTCATGCCCTAAATACAGAGATCTTTCTCTGTTTCTAGCTTTTAGCTAGATACTTTTTTAAACTCCACTAAAAATATATTGGTATCTTTATTTTTTACATGCTTTCTTGGAGATTTATCTCGAGTCTGACTTTGTTCCAGAAAGCATTGTAATTTTCTATTTTCTTACTCTCAACATACAAGTTTTAGGATCCATGAGCAATCTACCCTAATTAATAATCCAAATTTATGCAAATATGTTCTTGAGTTAAAATACATCCAAACATCTGTCAAGTAAACATTGATTTTTATGATGAAAAGGTCAATTATTTTTTCTATCAAATGCCAGTAAATATTCATATATTTCATATGTCTAAATTATTGAGAACATTTATAATCCTTCATTAAAACATATGTCTGTGTGATGTCTCCCAGTATGTTGGGAATACTATGAAGAAGAGTAAGATTGTCAAATTGTAAATGTTAAATGGAAAAGTCTCATTCTACAGAATTCAGTTTCCTGAAATTTCTAAATATTATTTAAAAAAATAAAACACTGTGGTTATTATAGCCTTATCTATCTACCTATCTATATATTTTTTCCACACACACACAAGCTGTACAAATCTATATCTTTACTAGTATAGATGCTATAAACTACAAAATAAATATATACATATTTATCATATATATATATATTTATATATAGTTTCCCTTTGACTATCAAAAGTTCTTATAAATTCTCTGTTATTGTGTTTGAGCCCTGACTTGTTATATAGGTGCTAAATGTGTGTATGTAGATTCAGAGATGCAGTAATGACTCAAAGTGTGATATATCCATCTCAAAGTCTGAAGATCAGAGCCTCAAACATTCTTGTATAGTGAAAAAACTTAGGAGCCAGATTGTTCAGGCTTGAAAACATATATCTGTGTCATTTATGACAGTATATATTCTTGATATTATATTTAATTATTTTGGCCTTATTTGCCTATCTGAAAAATTAGAATGTGATCCAAAAAAGGTACCATGACAATTGACTAGGAAAAGAAAAGTTTTTCAACAAATTTTGAAAGGACGGCTGGATATAAACATGTAAAAGAATTAAGTTGGACCCCATCTTACACTATATATAAAAAATAATTAAAAGTGTTCATATATTTAAATGTTATAACTAAAACTATGGATTATACAATGATTTCTTATATATGACAGCACAAGCAGCAGCAGAAGAAATAAACTGAACTTCATTAAAATAAACACTTGTGCTCCAATGGATACCATCAATAAAGGAAAACTCTCCCCCACAAATAGGAAGGAAATTTTTGCAGATCACATATATGATAAGGAAACTTGTATCCAGAATATACAACAAACAATTTTAAATCAAAAGTAAAAAGCAACCCAATTTAAATAATGGCCAAAAAAGTTGAATAGAATTCCCTCCAAAGAAAGTACATAAATGGCCAGTATGTGCATGAAAAGACGTTCATTTGTAAAATGTAACTCAAACGACAATGCGATACAGGTTCACACTGACTAGGGTGGCTACAATCAAAAAGACAATATAATAAGTATTTTCACTATTGAAAAATCTAAAGACAATAAATGCTGGACAGGGTGGAGAAAAAGGAACCTCCTAACACTGTTGGTGAGAGTGTAAATTGGTACAGCCACTATGGAGAACAATATAGAGATTCCTTAAAACAAACAAACAAACAAACAACTAAAAATAATGTTACCATATGATCCAGCAATCCCACTCCTGGCTATGTAGTACCCAGGAGAAGCCATGATTTGAAAAGATACATGCACCCCTATATTCATTGCAGCAGTATTTACAATAGCCAGGACATGGATGCAACCTAAATGTCCATCAACTGAGAAATGGATAAAGACGTGGTACATACATACAATGGAATATTACTCAGCCATAAAAAGAGTGAGATAATGCCATTTGCAACAAAATGGATGGACCTAGAGATTGTCATATAAGGTGAAGTAAGTCAGACAAATATGAAAGTGAAAGTTGCTCAGTCGTGTCTGACTCTTTGCAACCCCATGGACTATACAGTCCATGGAATTCTCCAGGCCAGGATACTGGAGTGGATAGTCTTTCCATTCTCCAGGGGATCTTCCCTACCCAGGGATCAAACTCACATCTCCCACATTGTAGGCAGATTTTTAGCCAGCTGAACCACAAGGGAAGACCCCAGACAAATATATGATATCACTTATATGCAGAATCTAACACTTTATAAAAATTAACTTATTTACAAAAATGACTCAGAACAGAATTTATTTACAGAAACAGACATAGAAAATGATCTTATGGTCAACAAAAAGGAAGGAGGGGAGAAATAAATTCAGAGATTTGGATTAACATATATGCACCACTATATATAAAATATTTAAAAAGTGCAAGCAGTGACAGATATTATTTTCTTGGGCTCCAAAGTCACTGTGGAGGATGAATGTAACTATGAAATTAAAATATGGTTGCTCTTTAGGAAAACTTTGATAAACCTATACAGTATATTAAAAGGCAAAGTAATAACTTTGCCAACAAAGGTCAGTATAGTCAAAGCTCTTGTTTTTCCAGTAGTCATGTATGGACGTGACAATTGGACCATAAAGAAGGCTGAATGCCAAAGAACTCTTGAGATTCCCTTGGACTGCAAGATCAAACCAGTCAATCCTAAAGGAAATCAACCCTGAATATTTATTGGAAGAACTAACGCTAAAACTGAAGCTCCAATACTTGGCCATCTGATGTGAAGAGTCTACTTGTTGGAAAAGCCCCTGATGCTGGGAAAGACTGAAGGCACAAGGAAAAGGGAGTGGCAAAGGATGAGATGGTTAGATGACGTCACTCACTCAGTGGACAGGAGTTTGAGCAGACTCCAAGAGACAGTGGAGGACAGAGGAGCCTGGCATGCTGCAACCCATGGGGTCTCAAAGAGTCAGGCACAACTTGGCCACTGAACAGCAGCAATATATGAAAAAGATAACTAATAAGAACCTACCACAGAGAACTCTACTTAATACCCTTTAATGACTTTTATGGGAAAAGAAAATCTAAAGAAAAGGGTGGATATATGATACCAAATTCACTTTGCTGTACAGCAGAAACTAACTTCATTGTAAATCAACTATACTCCAATAAAAAAAATTTCAAAGAATAATTGTTGCCAAGGTTAGGAAGAAATTTGAACCATCATACCCTATTGATGGGAATATAAATGGTGCTGACAATATATAAACTTGTTTGTCCCCTCCTTCAAAAGTTAAACATATAGTTACCAGCAATTCTATTCTCAGGTATATACCAAGAACATTTTTAAATGTCCATGTAAGAACTTAAGCACATATGTTCGCATCAACATCAATGATAAGTAAAAAGTGGAAACAGTCCAAATGTCTATCACTGAGGAATGCATAAAAAACCATGATCAGCCCATAAAATTGAGTATTATTCAACCACAAAAAAGAATAGAGTACTGTTACACATTTCAGCACAGGTGAACCTTAAGAACATGCTAAGTGAAAGGACCCAGGAAAAAATAATCCATTTATATGAAGTGTTCAGAATAAGCAAACCCTTAGAGACAAAAAGTAGATTGATGATTTCCAGGGGATAGGCTGTGGAAGGAATGGAAAGTGACTGCTAATGGGTTTGGAGTGCCTTTTAGGGATGATGATAATATTTTAAAATTAGATAATGGCTAAATTATATCTCAAAAAATTGTTATTAAAAAAACTGGAATGTGAAACTTGATCCAGGGGATGTTTTCTAAACATTAAACAACTTAAGTATGTAAAACACCTTCCATGCTTGGCAGCCAGAATATACTCAGTATACAGTTGCTATTATTATATCATTACAGTAATCATAGTTGAGGGCTCCGAAAGTCTTGACACTAACAAATGCATCTGCCTTTTGGAATGTGAAGTCCGTTGAATTCTCCAAGCAAGAATACTGGGAGTGGGTTGTCATTCCCTTCTCGAGGGGATCTTCCTGACCCAGGGATTGAACCTGGGTCTCCTGCATTACAGGCGTATTCTTTATAATCTGAGTCACCAGAGAAGCCTGCCTTTGGAAAAAAGGATTTATTAACTGAACAGAAAGGATTGTGTCTGCTTTTATTTTCTTTGTAATTTCTTTACTTACGGCTTGCATAAAAGAAAATTAAGCAGATGCCTATTTATATTCTGCACCATATTATGTAGTTTTGTTCTCACCAATCATTCTAATTTTAGAGACACATAAAAGCATAGTAACTAAAACTTCAAAAATAACTTCTTCAGATAATATTATATAAATTATTGTTCAGATTCCATTTAAAATTTAATCATTTGTGGTAATTTTTTCTTTGCAATTAAGTAAAAATAATAAAATATGACATACGCTTATTCATTATACAAAACATGTATGTAATTGATTTGGGTAAGAAATCATTAGCAACTAGAATTGAAGTCTTTATTTTAAGGCTTTTGAAGTAAAAGTTCTATTCTCTTCTATATTTCTAACTTACTTAAAATTTCTATAGAGCCAAGGTGACTTTAAATTGAATGTTCATTCAAATCTGTTACTGAGTATACTTTCCCCAAATGTGCTCATGCTAAGAACCTGAATAGAAATTGTACCTCCTGGATTTTCTATTCTTCTTTTGTGTATCAAAATCTCATTGAAAGGAAAATTAATTTATCACAGTGGTAGATATTAGTTTGCTTGACCTGTAACTCGAGTTTTCATGGGCACATGGTAGGATTTTATGTCTCTATGTGGAATTTTAAAATGTCCTCACTGTTGGCTTTTACAAATGAAATATGACTACAAAGAGCATTTATAACTTCCAGGCAAAAGTCATTAAGAGACAATGTATAGTATGTCTCCTTCCTTCTGCCATGGTGACTAGACATATTCCACAGAGAGAAAGCTCCGTTTACCTGGGCCACCTTGTGAGAAAAAACTTGAGACAGACTTATAACCAGAATGAGAAGTACACGTATATGTTTGTTTGTTTTAAGCCATTGAGGTCACCATTTATTACCACAAGATTGCCTGATTAACACTATGACATGGGGTGTTTTGAAAAGTCTAAGATATTAGTGTAATGTGTGTGTGTGCCGTGTGCGTGTGTGTTTACTGTGTTCAGTTGCTAAACCATGTCCAACTCTGTGACCTACTTAACATTTAAAAATTAGGTCCAATGAAACATTCAACAACCACATATGCACTCTCATATTATGCATTATTCAGAAAGATATTTTTAAGTTAAAACTTTACCTTGAAGAAGCATATTGATCAGCTTTATGGTGTGAAATGATAGTTTACGTACAATGTTTCTTTCATGGAAAGTGTTAGCCGATGTTGAAACATATGTTCATTACTTGTAAAAAATACAGATTTCTTCACGCATTTGTTTCACGACATCTAAATGTAATACGAGACTGGGGAGGGGAGATGATAATCTATTTCAAAATAAATAAATTCATTATCAATACATGCTATTTTTATCCATTAGATGAAGCAAATGACATTAATGACTTTTCAATTTAGAAATACGGAGAATCTCTTGATCATGATTCCTTTGCAGGGGTCATATCTTTTCTCTAGTTCTGCTACCTGTGTAGTTCAAGTACTGATCATCTTCTGGAACTCTGAAAAGAGTTGCCATATCTCGATCTTCCCTTTGTGTGTTTTCAGAGCAACTTTTATCAAATGGAAACCTCCCTCTTAAAGAATTTCACTGGCTTCCTTTTGCCCTCAGCATGGCATCCAGTCTCTTTTTCACAATTTAGAAACTCTTGCTATTGAGACCCCAGTGGGGAATGTGCTACCTGACCGTAGCCTTCTTCCTTCCTTCACTCCATATTCAACCACACTGAGATAGTTACAGCTCACATAAGACGCCAAGATCATTTATTCTTCCAAACATTTGTTCGAATACTTCCTGTGTTAGCAATATCACTTTTTAGGGAAAACATGTAACAGCATCACCCTGAGCACATCGTCGTTAAATTCCACTCTAGTCAAGGCTATGGTTTTTCCAGTGGTCATGTATGGATGTGAGAGTTGGACTGTGAAGAAGGCTGAGCACTGAAGAATTGATGCTTTTGAACTGTGGTGTTGGAGAAGACTCTTGAGAGTCCCTTGGACTGCAAGGAGATCCAACCAGTCCATTCTGAAGGAGATCAGCCCTGGGATTTCTTTGGAAGGAATGATGCTAAAGCTGAAACGCCAGTACTTTGGCCACCTCATGTGAAGAGTTGACTCATTGGAAAAGACGCTGATGCTGGGAGGGATTGGGGGCAGGAGGAGAAGAGGATGACAGAGGATGAGATGGCTGGATGGTATCACTGACTCGATGGACGTGAGTCTGAGTGAACTCCGGGAGTTGGTGATAGACAGGGAGGCCTGGCGTGCTGTGATTCATGGGGTCACAAAGAGTCGGACACGACTGAGCGACTGATCTGATCTGATCTGATGACTAAATGAACAGATTCTTCACCTTGTGTCTTCTCTTTAGCTGTTTTCCTTAAAATTGGACTTTCGTTATTCCAGCCCTATCTCAAATACAACATAAATCTCTCTGACTACAAGATCAAGATTGGTCCACGTTCCTCCATAATGAGTTAAACCTGCTTTTCAGGGCCCATTAACCCCTCAGCCACTGTATGCTCCCTCACAGACTATCATTCTTCATGTATTCCCCAACTCCAAACACATCTGAACTTTTGGTAGCTTTTATTCATACATTGTCCCTTCTCTCATATCCATTTTTTAATATTATCCATTTATCTTCATTATTGGTATAGTAGATTATATGTGTGTTTTTAAAAATTGTTTGGAAACATATAAGATTAAATTGATATTTATTTTTTTCCTTCTGCTCATTATCCATTCACCAAGAGAATGCTACTCTTTAGCGTTAGTCTTCTGATGATCATGACCAGTATAACATTTTAAATAGAATATTAAATTGAATAGATCCATTCCACTCTAGGGTTTAATGAAACTTAAACACTTCATTCAAAGAATGCTCAAACTACCCACCATTGCACTCATCTCACACGCTAGTAAAGTAATGCTCAAAATTCTCCAAGCCAGGCTTCAGCAATATGTAAACCGTGAACTTCCTGATGTTCAAGCTGGTTTTAGAAAAGGCAGAGGAACCAGAAATCAAATTGTCAACATCTGCTGGATCATGGAAAAAACAAGAGAGTTCCAGAAAAACATCTATTTCTGCTTTATTGACTATGCCAAAGCCTTTGACTGTGTGGATCACAATAAACTGTGGAAAATTCTTCAAGAGATGGGAATACCAGACCACCTGACCTGCCTCTTGGGAAACCTATGTGCAGGTCAGGAAGCAACAGTTAGAACTGGACATGGAACAACAGACTGGTTCCAAATAGGAAAAGGAGTACGTCAAGGCTGTATATTGTCACCCTGCTTATTTGATTTATATGCAGAGTACATCATGAGAAATGCTGGACTGGAAGAAACACAAACTGGAATCAGGATTGCCGGGAGAAATATCAATAACCTCAGATATGCAGACAACAGCACCCTTATGGCAGAAAGTGAAGAGGAACTAAAAGCCTCTTGATGAAAGTGAAAGAGGAGAGTGAAAAAGTTGGCTTAAAGCTCAACATTCAGAAAATGAAGATCATGGCATCCCATCACTTCATGGGAAACAGATGGGGAAACAGTGGAAACAGTGTCAGACTTTATTTTTCTGGGCTCCAAAATCACTGCAGATGGTGACTGCAGCCATGAAATTAAAGACACTTACTCCTTGGAAGAAAAGTTACGTCCAACCTAGATAGCATATTCAAAAGCAAAGACATTACTTTGCCAACAAAGGTCTGTCTAATCAAGGCTATGGTTTTTCCAGTGGTCATGTATGGGTGTGAGAGTTGGACTGTAAAGAAGGCTGAGCACGAAGAATTGATGCTTTTGAACTGTGGGTGTTGGAGAAGACTCTTGAGAGTCCCTTGGACTGCAAGGAGATCCAACCAGTCCATTCTGAAGGAGATCAGCCCTAGGATTTCTTTGAAAGGAATGATGCTAAAGCTGAAACTCCAGTACTTTGGCCACCTCATGCGAAGAGTTGACTCATTGGAAAAGACTCTGATGCTGGGAGGGATTGGGGACAGGAGGAGAAGGGGATGACAGAGGATGAGATGGCTGGATGGCATCACGGACTCGATGGACGTGAGTCTGAGTGAACTCCGGGAGTTGGTGATAGACAGGGAGGCCTGGCATGCTGCGATTCATGGGGTCGCAAAGAGTCGGATACGACTGAGCGACTGAATTGAACTGAACTGAAACACTTCATTGTTTTCAGTTTTTCTTTCATGATATGTTTTCATCCATTATTTTTCAATTATCTATACTCATATTGTTGAAAGAAAAGGGACATGTGATCTTATTGCAGTAAGTGAAATAGTATACACATGTTGCTAAAAGTCATCTCTTCTAGCCTCCATTCCCACTCCTGTAGTGTAATCAGTCTTAGCAGATTGCTATAATTCTTTGCCCATTTATCTCCAGCTATATAATCCTGTGAAGCATATGTGCACATCCATAGGAGTAGCAGACACTGTTAGTCACTCAATCAATATTCATTTTTCTCTGTTACACAAACAGAACCCATTTTTTTTCAGGCAGGAGGTTGCCAGTGTGCCCTATATAATGTTTGCTTCCTTTTAGCCTTACTTTCAGATAGGGGCACAATGAGACACAGTTGGGCAGTGAAAAGGATTTAGATGTCAACTAGGTGAGCTTTTGGAAAAAAATAAAAAGACAAGTTTAAAGGAAGAGAAGCTCAGCTTTTCCCTTGTAAACTTGTTTCAGACTTTTTCATTATCAGAGAGTTGTAATAACTTCTAGTCATTGGAGATGTCTTGATAAAACTTTACTCAAGTGAATGGACCTTTCAAATACTGAGAAAACATTTGGAAAATTGTTGATAGCTGCAAGACCAGGACAACAGTCATTCTGTCTTTTGTTACAAAGATTGGTATCTGCCTATCACAGTAAAATAGAACATACCATGATTCCTTTGTTCAGTCTATCAGCTGTTTGTATAAACTCTATATTGTAGAAAACTGATTCCCAAATTATGAAATAGAATCTTAGATGGTATTGATTTATGATTTCTTAGATTTAAAGTTGTGGTGCCTTTAGAAATGTCTTATTTCAATTTTGTTTAATGAAGGAAATTATATCTTCATGAAATTCAAAAGCAGATGTTATCTTAGGTTGGAACATTTAATTCTGAAATCCTGTTTGATGATGAGTGCAATAACTAAGTATGTGGTTTTTCTTTATTCCAATGATAACTTTAATATGTAAGTATAGAAATTAATGCTCAGTTGTATTTAATGATTATAATTTATTAGACTATCTATATTAATTTCTACCTGCTTTTAATTTATTATGTCTTTACCTAGGAGTAGGTTTATGTTTTCCATGTAGAGAAAAATGTAAATTTTTATCACTAAATTATTACATGCATTTTAGCATGAACATTTACAATTCTGTGTTGATGTAACTTAAGATGTTTGTCTTGATACTAAAGAGAATATAATTCAGTCTAAATTACATATTTCAGCATAAAATAGTGTAATTTTTTCAGAGAGGTTCTTATATATGTAGTGGTGAAAGGTAAATATGAGCTTACGATAATCACAGAACTTGAGTCAAAAAAAGGAACATTTCTTCATATAATTTTTAAATTGTGGTTTCCTGTATTTTTAATTCAGAGCCAGCAAGTTTCAAATTAATATAGTCTTGAAATGAATTCAGCAATGTGATTCTAAATTTAAATTAAAAACTTTTTTTTCTTCTCTTTCTTTTCTTGCTGACATTTGTTTCCCACATAGCTTTCTTTCCTACTTAATTTTTACTTCTTGACTTTTGAGTTATACTTAGTGACTAGTTTTTCTTGTAAACCATATCATTATCTTTCAAAGCTTCATCATTTTTTTTTCAAATCTTCCTTTTTTTTTTTTTTTTTTTATTAGTTGCATGGGTATAAGCTTTCAGAGTTCTTGTTTGTCCAAGGGCCATGTTTATCTTGCCTATTGCATTTCACAAATGTAATCAGAATGAAAGATAACTAATGACCCAAGGCAGTTGAAAAACCCTTGGAGGCCACTCTCTAATCATTCCAAAATGGGGACAGTCAAAAACTATCAGACCAAGAAAATCACAAGGTGTCAATCAACACTATACTATATCAAGCAAATTACATAGGGCTTGGCTTCTAAGCAAAAGGACCTTTATGAACTGACACCACTCAAATTTATTGGAATTTTTGGTAAAAAAAACATTACAAAAAAATGCTTTCTAAATTACAAAATACTGCATATAGTTTAGGTGAGTTATTATTAAGACTAGATTATGAGGAAGAAAATCAATGAATGACAGAAATTTAGAAAACTAGCCTACATGTACTGATCAGATTTCTCATTCTGGTAGGACAGTATAGAAGAGCGATAGGAGAATCCATTCAAGACTCAGAAATGGGGATATTTAAGAGTTAACTTGATGTATCCCAGGGCAGTTAAATGCAGTCATATTGGAGACAGAATGCTAAGATGATCCTCACTGAATCACGCCTTTTAAACATCTTTTCCCCTTCTAGTATGTGATACAACCTGGGACTTGCTTCTTGCCAATAGAATATGACCAAAGTTGTGAGATAGTCTCTCCCATGAATAGGTTATATAAGACTCCATCTGAGCAGACTGGTATAAGAGCTTCTCCTATTGGCTTTGAAGTGAGTGGCTGCATTGTGGACAGCCTGTGAGCAGGCCACATTGCAAGGATCTAAGAACCTCTAGGAGCTGAGAGCCACCAGTGGGGCTCTCAGTGGATATAACAGCAAGGAAATGAATTCTATCAACAACCATATGAGTTTGGAAAAGGATCTCAAGTTTCAGAAAAAAATAAAAAAAGACAGCCAAGCCAACAGATTGCCAAATTGTGAGGTCCTGAGCAGAGGATCTGAATTCCTGACCTGAAAACTGATAATGAAGATATGTTGTTTCAAGTATCAGATTTTTGACAATGTGTTATACAGCATAGAAATTGATACATGTAATGAAAAGGGTTTAATCTAGCTTCCAGGAGTAAAATGTACACCTCATATTTTAGAGACAGGGATAGCATTTTTATCCAGGAAAAATCATACAATGAGAGGGCTTGGCACTGATTTATAAAAATAAATAATATATAAAAATGAAACATACACACAGATAAATACTGGGATAACATCAAAAGAATAAAAATTTTTTTTAATTGTTTATATGGTTGAATATTAAGGAATCAAAATGTAATTTAATTGATGCTGAAAAATAAATGTTATGCTTTTCTGTTAAAAGGCACACTATTTAATATAAAAAACACTGGAAATAGAAAGCTAACAAAACCAAGTATGAGACTGTGTACTAGAAAGGGAAACTTTTTTTTTTTACTTTTTTTTAAAACCATGAAGTAAAAATCTACACGTTTCTTTGGAATCATTCTAGGATTTTGTGTGTGTGTCAGGGGTGGAGAATATTTGCTAATTTTCTTAACACCAAGGTAATGGACCTGGAGTAAGAAATGGCAACCTACTCCAGTATTCTTGCCTGGAGAATCCCATTGACAGAGGAGCCTAGTAGGCTACATACAGTCCATGGGGTCGCAAAGAGTCGGACACAACTGAGTGACTGAACACACACAAGTTTATGGAAATTATGTCACTGGAAAATAATTACTATAATGAGCATACTTGCTTGTAAACGTGCACTGTATTAATTTTTAAAATATTTGGTAACATATAAACATCAAGTGAGAGAAACAAATCAAACCCTTTGAACCAGTTATTTCACAACTGGGAATATATCTTAAGGAACTAGCTAAAATTTGTAGAACGTTACAGTAAAAGATGTTTATTGCTCTACTATAACAAAAATATTGCAATCAATCTAAATCTCTCGATGTAAGGAAATTATTAACACTACCAGGTCTTAAAGTGATTTTACAAATAGTTTATTTGTAATTAGTAAATTTTTGTCATCTCTAAATCTAGTTTGCTCACATTTTCAGGGGGAGCTCTGGAGAAACAAATCTACAGTCCTTTGACTTTCTATACAGAGACTGCTATTTCCCTGCATTGCTGTGTCCTTGACTACAGAGCATCTTCCTTCTATTAAAGAAAAAAAGAGCAACTCCTCTACTGTGACTGTGAACATTTTGACAAGTATATTAATTTTTATTGTGAGTGTGTATCTGTGTTTGTGTCCATTTTAGGCCCTGCATGTGACAGTTTATTGCACATAACAATCTCAAGAAAGCTATGGACATTGGAAGGAGAGCTGATTCAATGTTTAAATTTTTATTCTTTTCACTATTAGGCCAGAGAAAAGGAATCATGCTTAAAACTGCAGATGGTGACAGCTGAAAGGGAAGCAAATGAACAGCATTGGAAAATAGAAGTAAGTGGTGTGACTTGAGTGGTTAGCTTGGGAGCTGCCAATATCGGGGGGTTCCCCTAAAGAGTATGCAGGAGAAACTCATTTCTTTCTTCATTCCAAAGTGACCACCTCTACTTGGTAGCTCAAGTGAATTTGTTTTTGTTGGTCTCTCTCAACCCTCTTCCCCAGCTTCAACGTGTGATGTGCACCAACAGTGCATTGAAAATGAGGGAATCCCTGTTCCTCAGGGGAAAAAGATAAGAATTGCTCTCCTATCATCTCATGTCTATTTCTCCTATCAGGTTGTTTAAGCATTTGAGTATCCCAAGAAGCCCCATCCCCACCCCCTCACCTCCCCACCCTGCAAAGAATTAATTAAGTCTAGTCAACTTCCTCTTGCTGCTTGTTGCCTACATCATACGCCACCTTTCTTCCACAACACAGTTATAGACTCCAACTGATAAAAAGCATCTGAAGCTCAATTTTATTATTTTTTATTGTAATCATTATTATTTTTAAAATAATTATTGTTTGGAGGTAATTACAATATTGCATTGGTTTCAATTTTAAATCACTTATATTTCCATATGAATGTCAAGTTAGAGGCATTAGCTTTTACAATTTTCATTTGAATCTCAAACTTTGTAACATTTCATGCTTTATTATTTTCTTGATGATTTTCAAAATAAAAATGTAAGCATTATAAACTACTTATTGGAAATTATACCAAACATCAAAATGATCCCATTTGTGATCACATCCAATATTTTATAAATAAGACTTGAATTAAACACATAAGACCTGTATGCACATTTAAGACTGGATAACATTGATACAGAGATAGTTTTCAATTTGTTAAAAGGAAGTGTATGCACTCATTTGTATTTGTACCTGGGGAAAATTGTCTGGGCAGAAATAACTCATTGCATTTTGGATCGCTTTATATAAGTATATCCCTCAAGTACAAGTAATTATTGCCTTGCTTCAGTTCAGTTCAATTCAGTCACTCAGTCGTGTCCGACTCTTTGCGACCCCATGAATTGCAGCATGCCAGGCCTCCCTGTCTATCACCAACTCCCGGAGTTTACTCAAACTCACGTCCATCGAATCGGTGATGCCGTCCAGCCATCTCATCCTCTGTCGTCCCCTTCTCTTCCTGACCCCCATCCCTCCCAGCATCAGAGTCTTTTCCAATGAGTCAACTCTTCACGTGAGGTGGCCAAAGTATTGGAGTTTCAGCTTTAGCATCATTCCTTCCAAAGAACACCCAGGGCTGATCTCCTTCAGAATGGACTGGTTGGTTGGATCTCCTTGCAGTCCAAGGGACTCTCAAGAGTCTTCTCCAACATCACAGTTCAAAAGAATCAATTTTTCGGCTTAATCTACCACAAATTGCAAACACTATGAACTCAAAGTATGCGAACAACCATTCCTATTAGGATTGCTGTTGAGATTCAATACTATATATATGCAACTGTTTGTTTCAGTAGAACATGGAACTTATTCAAGTATACAGATTCTCTTTGTCATGTAAAATATAACAAGAAAAGGCCTAACTTAAACAGGTAGGTATATTAGTTCATAAATCAGAATCAACATCTATTAAATATTTTCTAAATTCATTGGTTTATTTATTACTTTAACCATTCATTTAGTTCTATCTGATAGGTGTCACAGATTTCTTGGTATTTTTAGAGCAATAAGACTGCTATATATATCATATTTGACTCAATCAATTTAGCAAAAAAAAAAAAATTATTTAAACCATTACATATGCAGGACACTAAATGGCCAATAATGCATTCTTAATTAAAAATTTAAAGGATCTTTTTATTTGAGTATCAATATTTTTAAGAGAGAAAAAAGATTTATTTTTCTAGAATGTGATCTTGAAGGGTTAAAGACTGCAACTATCATCAAAAAGTCAGTGCTTAACATAATTTGCAGTTATTCTTTTACTTGTTTATTGTCTATCTTCCCACTAGAGGGCAGGGCCTTCTTAGTTTTGTTAACCAGTATACATTCATGGCAGTTAGTAGGTGCTCAAAAAACATTTTTTTTAATAAATAAATGGATTAATTCTTTGAATTTATGCAATCCAAAGTTTTGAGTCCCACATTAAATGATATGCTTTATTTTCACTCACATTCCCACTGAACTTCACTGCTTGTACCACCTATGACAGAAAATTCCTTTTTGGCTTCTGAGTTTGCACTTTGGGTAAGTACAGTTATCAGGCTACTGTGATGTGAAGTTGAAACGTCAGACCAGCCCAGGAATCTCAACTAAGCCAGCAAAAACAAAACCTTTTGAAAGCATTCTAGCTGAAACGTATGATTTACAATCAACTAGGCTTTATCTTCACTGTGATGTGAGCAGCAGGCATCTCAAAACATCAATTGTCCAATCATGCCCCTGTAAAGATGGCCGGAAGCTGGCTGATTTCACAGAATGTAACAGCGAGGATGGTGCTAAAAGCATCATGAGTCTGTTGACAGAATCGCTTCCAATATATTCTACAAAAATATAGTTTTTTAAAAATTTTAACATTTTAGCTGTCAACTAGTCTTTCCATTAAAATGTCCTCTAAAGAACCCTAACAAGTTTCATGCAGTGTGGACTATGCATGTTCTCTTATACAATTGGATCTATCAGAAAACAGATGAAAGCAGAGAGGAAGTATTAGTATAACCCAGGTAGGAGAATTATTTTCCAAATAGCTAGCCAGGTAACCAACAGAATTTGTTGGAAAAAAAAAGATCAGTATTTTCTCCATGCTTCCTTCTACTAAGTAGGATTACTATGTGATTAAAACAATTTGGGCATATATATATGTATGTATATACATACATATATATATTTAGATTTATGAAGTATAAAAATGAAATCAATAAAGATTTTGATTTAGTTATATTGAAAGCATTAGTTTGGTGAAAATTGGCAGCTTTGCATTGGGTTGGCCAAAATGTTCATTTGATTAGTGTTGTAAGTTGTTCAATAAACTTCTTGGTGAAAATGAAAAACATACCTTTTATTTTACTTAAAACCAAGTGAACTTTTTTGGCTAGCCTAATAATATTGAGATTTGTCCTCCAAGAACAAATCATAATCATTGCTTTCTTTTTGTGAAGAACCACCACAACAGTAAAAACTAACTTTTGATTTTGTGCCATTACCATTCAAATCATTATATGCTCTGAATCATTTAATCCCCACTACAATCTATGATAATTACTATTACTGTCATTTACATTCTACAGATGAGAAACTGAGGCCCTGAAAGGTTAACGTTTTGCCCAAGATCATGCAAAATGCAGGCAGATCAGAGCTGCCTGCCTCTCCCAGAGGATCTGTTTAATCTTATTTCTGTCATCTTATCTGACATTTTGTTGATGCTTCCTTATTTTCTGTTTTTTCTCCCTTTTGCTTTATGTTCTGTGTGGTGCCTCATATAAGTTATAATCTGTTTTATTTACTCAGAAATATATTTTTGCTTTAAATCACAACTTGAATCTGTCTTTTTAAGTTTATTAATTTCAGTGAAAAAAGCATTGACTAATTCCCTGATGTGGAAGATGAAAAGACTGATGAACTAATAAAAGCCTTCTCCAACCTCTCTTTCTCCTTCTCAGTAAAATATTCTGTTATTTTTATCACAATCACTAGAGTAGAGATAGCTAATAACATTCATTATGTTTTATATTATATAACTTGTCTTTTGAGAATATAAACTTTATCATTCATTTCTTAATACAGTCATCACAGTTATTTAGTTAAGCCTACATTTTGGTGAATCTATTTATCTCTATCCATATTTTCACAACATATGATATCAGGTAAGATGCTTCTTTTGGAAGTAAGTTTTAAAAGTCCCATTCAAATTGCCTTAAAAATCTAGGACATATATATCCCATAATTAGGAGTTCACAGATAACACAGGATCCAAGAACACTTCAGTGAACATTGGTCTAAATGATGTCATGGAGAACCACTGTTACCTTTAACCTCACACCTAGAGTTGGTAGCTGGAGAAACTTTAGACAACTTAGTCACATTCAAACATAATGAGATGAAGAGGAGAAACATAACTGAGTGAAAAAGAGAAAATTTCTCTTTCTTGTTTCTCTCTTAGTCATAGAGAAACTTTTCACAGAAGTTAGTAACATATTTTCCCTTCAGTGTTGTTGGACTTCCCATTCCCAGTTTTGAAATTTTATTGGGAGGAAGACTGGAATGAGCATGTTTAGCTTAGATTAATCTTACAGGTTTTTGAATGTTGGGAGCTTTATCAAAAATCCCCTAAATACTCTCCTCTTCATAAGTAGGCTATTTCTTTTGAATCATTTTGTGAATTCTAGAATATCAGTGAACATTATACGTCCTGAGTTGCTGCACACTAAATATATCATCCTGATGCTTTTGCATATGAAATACAGCTTCCTACGAATATAATTCAGAATTCACAATACTTGCTTTCATGCTTGATAGATAGGCATTACTGCACTAACTTCTGGCACTAAATAGTATCTTTTGTATTTGTAGCCTATTTTACATTTTTATACTCTCCATATCACTGCTGTATCTCCTTGTTGTTGTTCAGTCCCTATGCATATCTGACTGTTTGCGATCCCATGAACTGCAGCAGGCCAGGCTTCCTGTCCTTCCCTATCTGTCAAAGTTTCCTCAAACTCATGGCCACTGAGTTGGTGATGCCATCCAGCCATCTCATCCTCAGTCACCCACTTCTCCTCCTCCCCTCAATCTTTCCCAGCATCAGGGTCTTTTCCAAGGACTCAGCTCTTTGCATCAGGTAGTCAGAGTATTGGAGCTTCACCTTCAGCATCAGTCAATCCAATGAGTATTCAAGGTTGATTATCTGTGGTATTGACTGGTTTGATCTCATTGTTGTCGAAGGAACTTTCAAGAGACTTCTCCAGCACCAGAATTCAAAAGCATCAGTTCTTCAGTGCTCAGCCTTCATAGTTGGACCATAAAGGTCCAACTCTCATATCTGTACATGACTACTGGGAATATAATAGATTTGGCTATACAGACCTTTGTTGGCAAAGTGATGTCTCTGTTTTTTAATATGCAGTCTAAGTTTGTCATAGATTTTCTTCCAAGGAGCAAGAATCTTTTAATTTCATGGCTGCAGTTACTGTCCACAGTGATTTTGGAGTCCAGGAAAATAAAATCTGTCACTGCTTCCACTTTTTCCCATCTATTTGCCATGACGTGATAGAACCAGATGCCATGGTCTTTGTTTTTTAACAATGAGTTTTAAGCCAACTTGTTCACTCTCCTCATTCACCCTCATCAAGAGGCTCTTTATTTTCTCTTCACATTCTGCCATTAAGGTGCTATCATCTGCATATCTAAGGTTGATATTTCTCCAAACAATCTTGATTCCAGCTTATGAGTCTTCCAGTCTGACATTTTGAATGATGTACTTTGCATAGAAGTTAAATAAGCAGGGTGACAATACAGCCTTGGTGTACTCCTTTCCCAATTTTGAACTAGTCTGTTGCTCCATGTCTGATTCTAACTGTTGCTTCTTGTCCATACAGATTTCTCAGGAGACAGGTAAGGTGATCTGATATTCCCATCTCTTTAAGAATTTTCCACAGTTGGTTGTGAATCACACAGTCAGGGTTTAGTATAGTCAATGAAGTGGAAGTAGATGTTTTTTTGGAATTTCCTTGATTTTCCTATCATCCAATATATTTTGGCAATTTTATCTCTGATTTCTCTGCCTTTTCTAAATCCAGCTTTACACCTGGAAGTTCTTGGTTCATGTATTGTTGAAGCCTACCTGTCTGTATCCCCTGACTTATGATTTTTCAGTAGTTGTGTATTTTCTATGAAAGATCTTTTCCCTTATTATTTTGTCAGTTCATTCTGTGCTAATAACACTTGATCTTTTGTCATTAGTTTGGGAATTGCATATTCTCTCTAATTGCCAGGAAATGAATTACTACTTACCGAAACATTTCTTTTCTCTTAAGATAAATCTTCTTCCAGAGTGTTTTATTTCTTTCAGATTTTTGCACACTGTGTTGTGTCCTCTAACTTTATTCCTTTTTTTCTCTGTATCACCTCTGTGGCTAATTCATGAAGTATTTATCTACAGTAAATTTTTGTAGAACTAACATATTTTTTTCTCTGCTTGTCTTACTCTGGATAAATCTTCCCAAACCATTTTTTTTTCCTTTTGCATCAAAATTGAATTTAGGGTTTCCTGTTGACTCTGTCGCTTTTTCTTCAAGGCATTCTTTGAATCATCCCATAAAAGGATAAATAGAAGACTAGAATTTGTTATATTTGGTTGTGTTTTTTCCTTGGCAGCTCTTCAGATTACTGAAGAATTCATGTCATTATTCAAGAAACTTGTTGCATTCTGTACTTTGATATTTAAGCTCTAAATCAAAATGCATCCCAGCAAATGGGAGGGAAAAAATACAGTGTAGGTAGTGTTAAGTGCTTTGTAATTTTAGGATTAGATTTCAGGTGGACAAATACTTTGGTCACACAGAGGACAGATGATTAGATTTGCATGACCATTCCTGCATAGATTAACTATTAAAAACATTATTCCCTAGACATTGTCTTCTACATGGCATATATATTAGTAATAGATTTTATATTTTAGAGGACATTTAGGTTCATAGCAAAATTGAACAGAAAGTATAGAGAGTTCTCTGACACTTCCTTCCCCCATGCATATACAACTTCCCCCATAACAGCATCTCTTTGCTAGAATGGTATATTTCTTTACAACTAATAAATCTATACTGGACAAGATTACCAGCCAGGTTCATAGTTTACATTAGAGTTACTCTTGAAATTGTACATTCCATGTATTTTGACATATGTATAATGTATCCCTCATAATAACATAATTCCAATCTGATCACATGGACCACAGTCTTGTCTAATTCAATGAAACTATGAGCCATGCCATGAAGGGCCACCAAAGAAGGACCGGTTATGGTGGAGAGTTCTGACAAAATGTGGTCCACTGGAGAAGGGAATGACAAACCATTTCAGTATTCTTGCCTTGAAAACTCCATGAACAGTATAAAAAGGCAAAAAGATAAGACACTGAAAATTGAACTCCACAGGTTGGTAGGTGCCCAATATGCTACTGGTAAGAATGAAGAGATGGAGCCAAAGCAAAAACAACACCCAGTCGTGGATGTGACTGGTGATGGAAGTAAACTCCAATGATGTAAAGAGCAATATTGCATAAGAACCTGGAATATTAGGTCCATAAATCAAGGCAAATTGCAAGTGGTCACACAGGAGATGGCAAGAGTGAACGTCAACATGTTAGGAGTCAGTGAACTAAAATGGACTGAAATGGGTAAAATTAACTCAGATGACCATTATTTCTACTGCTGTAGGCAAGAATCCCTTAGAAGAAATGGAGTACCCATCATAGTCAACAAGAGTCTGAAATCCAGTACTTGGATGCAATCTCAAAAATGACAGAATGATCTCCATTTGTTTCCAAGGCAAACCATTCAATATCATAGCAAACCAACTCTATGCCCCAACCAATAATGCTAAGAAGCTAAAGTTGAATGGTTCTATGAAGACCTACAAGTCCTTTTAGAACTAACACCCAAAGAAGTTGTCCTTTTCACTCTAGGGGACTGGAATGCAAAAGTAGAAAGTCAAGAAATGCCTGGAATAATGGGCAAATTTGCCCTTGGAGTACAGAATGAAGCAGGGCAAAGGTTAATAGAGTTTTCCTAAGAGAACACACTGGTCATAGAAAAGACCCTCTTTCAACAACACAAGAGAAGACTCAACACATGGATATCAACAGATGGTCAATACTAAAATTAGATTGATTATATTCTTTGCAGCCAAAGATGGAGAAGCTCTATACAGTCAGTAAAAACAAGACCAGGAGCTGACTGTGGCTCAGACCATGAACTCCTTATTGCCAAATTCAGACTAAATTGAAGGAAGTAGGGAAAACCACTAGACCATTCAGGTATGACCTAAATCAAATTCCTTATGATTATACAGTGGAAGTGAGAAATAGATTCAAGGGATTAGATCTGATAGACAGAGTGCCTGAAGAAATATGGACGGAGGTTTGTGACATTGTGCAGGAGGCAGGAATCAAAATCATCTCCAAGGAAAAGAAATGCAAAAAGGCTACATGGTTGTTTGAGGAGGCCTTACAAATAGCTGTGAATAAAAGAGAAGCCAAAGGCAAAGGAGCAAAGGAAATATATACCCATTTGAATCCAGACTGCCAAAGAATAACCAGGGGAGATAAGAAAGCCTTCCTCAGTGATCAATACAAAGAAATAGAGGAAAACAATAGAATGGGAAAGACTAGAGATCTCTTCAAGAAAATTAGAGATACTAAGGGAATATTTCATGCTAAGATGGGCACAACAAACGACAAACATGGTATGGACCAAGCAGAAGATATTAAGAAGAGGTGGCAAGAAGGCACAGAAGAACTGTAGAAAATATCTTCATGACTCAGATAATCACCAAGGTGTGATCACTCATCCAGAGCCAGACATCCTGGAATGTAAAGTCAAGTGGGACTTAGGAAGCATCATTACGAACAAAACTAGTGGAGAGGATAGAATTCCAGTTGAGCTATTTCAAATCCTGAAAGATGATGCTGTGAAAGTGCTGCACTCAGTATGCCAGCAAATTTGGAAAACTCGGCAGTGGCCACAGAATTGGAAAATGTCAGTCTTCATTCCAGTCCCAAGGAAAGGCATGCCAAAGAATTCTCAAACTACCATACAATTGCACTCATCTCACACACTAGTAAAGTAATACTCAAAAGTCTCCAAGTTAGACTTCCACAATACGTGAACTGTGAACTTCCAGATGTTCATGCTGGATTTAGAAAAGTCAGAGGAGCCAGAGATAAAATTGCCAACATCTGTTGCATCATAGAAAAAGCAAGAGAATTCCAGAAAAACATCTACTTCTGCTTTATTGACTATGCCAAAGATTTTGACTGTGTGGACCACAACAAAGTCTTTAACACTCTTAAAGAGATGGGAATACCAGACCACCTGACCTGCCTCTTAAGAAATCTGTATGTAGTTCAAGAAGCAACAGCTAGAACTGGACATGGAAAAACAGACTGGTTCCAAATTGGAAAAAGAGTTCTTCTAGGCTGTAGATTGTCACCCTGTTATTTTACTTATATGCAGAGTACATCAAGAGAAACACTGGGATGGTTAAAGCACAGTGGAATCAAGAATCCTGGGAGAAACATTAATAACCTCAGATATGCTGATGACACCACGCTTATGGCAGAAAGTAAAGAAGAACTAGAGATCCTCTTGATGAAAGTGAAAGAGGAGAGTGAAAAAGTTGGCTTAAAACTCAACATTCAGAAAACTAAGATCATAGCATTTGGGACCCATCACTTCATGGTAAATAGGTGGGGAAAGAGTGGAAACAGTGACAGACTTTATTTTGAGGGGTTCCAAAATCCCTGAAGATGGTAACTGCAGCCATGAAATTAAAAGACACTTGCTCCTTGGAAGAAAAATTATGAAAAGTCTAGAAAAATCTAAACAGCATATTAAAAAGCAGAGACATTACTTTGCCAACATAGGTCCATCTAGTCAAAACTATGGTTTTTCCAGTAGTCAAGTATGGATGTGAGAGTTGGAAAGTTTTTTTTTTTTTCAAAGTTTTTTTCCTTTAATCTAGATAATTCTACATTGTTCTCATTAAAGGGACTGGGTAAAGCTTCACCTGCTGGATCCTTCTTTCTTCTATTCAGTGTCTCGTGGAATAGAACAGTTAGTATTTTACGAAAATCACTGTGCTAAACTATTTTAATAAAGTTGAAATATAGATACATACTAAGCACTCATGCTCACACATACACAGTTGCACACACACACACATACACACTCTCACAGCAACAGATGATTTATGCCTGGTGAGTTCCCAATCTTTCTCAGTGGTAGCACATCATCTGTGTAAAATTCTTAAGTGCTCATAATGTAATTTGCATGAGAGAGCTTATTTACTTTCCAAAGGTAGTACTCCCAGTAATTTTGTGATTACCTGTGAATGTGTTCTTTTGTCAAAGCTTGAACACTATTCTTAAATGTTGTGCATTTTTTAATAAAACAATTTACTAGTAAGGAGAACATCCTCTCCTTTATCCCTTAGAAAGCCTAAGCATATTTTTATATTGTATCATTATCATTCCTATAACAATTCTAGTGGATCTCAGTGTATCATGATTAGTTTACATTAAATGGAAATTAGAAGTTTTCAGTTTAATGCAAAATGGTGGATTGAACTACATTTCTGAAACCTCTATCATGTGAACTCAATAATTTGAAATGTAATTAATAAGGAATTTTATAAATCAAGATGAATAATTTGGCTGAAAATCAGTAGTAAATTATATCCTCAATAATTTGACTTCCCATTGTTATGAAAAGAATTAGAGTAAGAATAAACTTACTGTAAACTTCCTGAATGCCAGATCTGCAAGGGACAGAGGAACCAGAAGGATCAATCAGAAAAGAAGAGTACCTACTTTCTGAGAGGCTCGACATATTGATAGATAAGACTAGGATGGCAATTGTTTTAATCAATGTAAGTTTTCTCTATATTTTATTGTAAAAGACACAGATATGGAGTACAGTGCTTAAGGGAGAGTCCCAGGGCCCTTCTGATCGAAGTCATCATTGCATGATCGATCACCTTTTGGTGACTGAAAGAGACAAAACAATCTCAGTGGGAATATGTGTGCCTTTCATTTTGTGGGGATCCTAGGACATGAGCTAAAGGTTGCTAAATACAGAAGGAGAAAACTTAGCTCTATGTCTCTGGAGTTTACTGATCTACGAAAGTCACACTTCAGTAAAACAGTATCCCATGGTACTCCATTTCTATGTCTTCTAAATAAAACATAGAGAAGACTTAGCAAATTGATTAAAGCAATTGCATCTCGTCTTCCCTATGCTAAATCACATAGAAAGTAGGCTTTCTTCTTTACTGTTTTATCTATGCTCTCGATCATCCTGTGTTTAGTAGATATGGTATTTAAGAAGCCTAAAGAAGTTGCTATTTTACTCTAATTCCAGTAATAATCATTGCAAATTATGGTAACTGTGCTCAGAAATCTATCACTCAATCACATTTCAAAAAAATAAAATGAAAAAAACAAAAATTTGAATTTTAGAAGTTTCTTTTTTACTTATGATTATGTAATTTCACAGCCACTTTAGGCAACTACAAAGTTTAAAAGCAAAATCAATGCAAATTTCCTTTTCTTATTCCTTTCTTCATCTGGGTTGACAAACAAGTTCTGAGGTTGGTTAACAGCTGTAGTACATCATGCCATTTGAATGCTTAGCCTGTGGCAACATCTGGTTTCCAAGGCATCTAGACTACCTGCTTTGGTCTAAATGTACCCCCTCATATGTTGAATCCTAACCTCAGAATGTGATGCTATTAAGAAGTGGGACTTTGGGAGGTTCTGCAACGGCACCCCACTCCAGTACTCTTGCCTGGAAAATCCCATGGATGGAGGAGCCTGGTAGGCTTCAGTCCATGGGGTCGCTAGGAGTCGGACACAACTGAGCGACTTCACTTTCACTTTTCACTTTCATACATTGGAGAAGGAAATGGCAACCCACTCCAGTGTTCTTGCCTGGAGAATCCCAGGGACCGGGGAGCCTGGTGGGCTGCCGTCTATGGGGTCGCACAGAGTCAGACATGACTGAAGCGACTTAACAGCAGCAGCAGCAGCAGCCATCATGAATGGTATTAGCCTCTTATTAAATAGGCTCCACAGAGATCCTTCCCCCTACTACCATGTGAGAACCACAGAGAAAATGCACCAGCTATAAATTAGGAAGAGGGCACTCACCAGAACTCAAACTTGCTAGTGTCTGGATCTTGAACTTTCAGCCTGCAGAACTATGAGCAATACATTTCTTTTGTTAATAAGCCATCTAGTTTACATTTTGTTATAGCAGCCCAAATGGACTAGGCACCCCACTCTGGTACTTGTGCCTGGAAAATCCCATGGATGGAGGAGCCTGGTAGGCTGTAGTCCATGGGGTCGCTAAGAGTCAGACAGACTGAGCAACTTCGATTTCACTTTTCACTTCCATGCATTGGCGAAGGAAATGGCAACCCACTCCAGTGTTCTTGCCTGGAGAATCCCAGGGACAGGGGAGCCTGGTGGCTGCCGTCTATGGGGTCACACAGAGTTGCACACGACTGAAGCGACTTAGCATAGCATAGCATAGCATATGCTACACTAGTGTGTACCATTGGAGAAGGAAATGGCAACCCACTCCAGTGTTCTTGCCTGGAGAATCCCAGGGACGGGGGAACCTGGTGGGCTGCCATCTATGGGGTCACACAGAGTCGGACACGACTGAAGTGACTTAGCAGTAGTAGTAGCAGTCTGTAGCATAATATTATACACAGTTCCACAAAAATCCAAAGTAACTACTTACAGGCAGCTGTACAGAACTGTGCATGGGGATAATAGCAATGCCAGCTTAGAGTGGCATTTTAACTTTTAAATGACTTCATATTTGAAGCATTTTGAAATGACTGCCATTGACATAGTCTTCTAAGTTATAATCATCAGTGCCATCATCATTATTACTTTTTATTCCTACTTTTCTTAATTACATGTGAGTGTTGTTTCTGATGCTTCTGTTTCAGGCACACTTCACTGACAGAAACTCAGGATATCTACTGTGCCTACAGGAGGAGCAGGAGGGAGCAGCTGGTGAAGTAACCAGGAGCAGGAAGCATGATATAGTCTCTGTAGACACAGACACATTGCACCCACATTTACTTAAACACACATATGTGGAGAGGGCTGTCAAGAATGGTGAAGACTATGAGATTTTATCCCACTTGCAGGCTAACAAGGTAGCCTGTCACAGTGTCATACATAGTGGCAGATACCCGAATCAGAGATAAAGGACTTTATCACTCATGGCGCAGCAGGCAGCTTGAGCTTCATGTTCTCATAGAGAAAACCTTGCTCTCCAGGCCCCAAGAATGATGGAGAGGTGGGCCCTTTTGGACACTGCATACAGAGTGGATTGTCTCCCACATGAGAACAGCTTAGAGTATCACCAATCTTACAAGAGAATCGCCAACTCTTACATCAGATGGGGACATTATTATCCTGGACAGCAAATCCATTCACCTTCTCTTCTGAAGAGGGGTACTATCTCTGCTTCCTAAGCCTGTTTCCTATTGTACAAAAGGTAAGCATAGACAAAGTCAGATACTAGACATATAAAAACAACATTTGGGAGAATGGCCTCCAAAAAAGCACATGGATTGACATGACATCTATTTTGGTCTCCAATCTCCCTTAAGATGTATGGTAACTTTGATGTTGCAGGGAATTTACTAAAATGTATTCTACTTTAATTATTTAAAGTAATGCTGTAATGATAAATAAACCTCCAAAATCCAATAGCCTAATGTGGTAGTTACATGAAGTATATCTATTGCTATGATAATATGAAGTCCAAAATGATAGCTCCTAATAAGTAGACAATTCTTCAAATAAGGGAATGTGTACAAATTCTTTTTGTTGTTTTAGTCGCTAAATCATGCCCAGCTATTTTGAGACCCCCATGGACTCAGCCACCTCTGTCCATGGGATTTCTCAAAGAAGATGGGAGTGGGTTGACTTTCCTTCTTCAGGGAATCTTCCCAACCCCAGGATCAAACCATGCATCTCCTGCACTGCAGACAGATTCTTTACCACTGAGTCACTGGGGAAGCTCCTTAAGAATTCTTGCTTATTCCATATTATGGCTCTAATATCCTCAGCAAAATCTCCCAAGTGTGCCATAGGCTTGGTCTCCATTTCAGCTATCTTAAAAGACAAAGGATCTCAGCGGATCCCATGTGTTGGGATTTTATAGACAGAACTCTGACATACATCATTTCACCCTCATTCTACTTATAGTCAACCCGATAGTCATATGGCCACATCTAACAGCAACAGAAGCTAAGAAATGAAGTCCAGTTTTGTGTAGAAGAGGAGAAACTCGTCTTATCAATTTGATAGCCTCTTACACATTCAACTCAGATCTGTGAGTGCTCAGTTGCTTCCATCTCTGCAGCCCCATGGACTGCAGCCCACTAGGTATCTCTGTCCATGGGCCTCTCCAGGCATGGATGCTGGAGTGGGTTGCCATGCTCTCCTCCTGGGGATCTTCCCTACTCAGAGATTGAACTAGCGCCTCTTGTGTCTCCTACATTGCAGGTGGAAATTGTACTGCTAAGACACCAGGGAAGCCTCTCAACTTACATAAGTGCGTCTTAAATTTACATTTTTTAAAACCCATATATAGAAAAAAATTTATATATACATTTAATTTCATTTTGAATTTTGCTGTGTGCCTTAAGTAGATCCACTATGGTACAGAATTAATTTCAAGTTCGTTTTCCACAATTTGAAAGTAATTTTGATGTGATACAAATACATTATTGGTTAATCCTTCATATCAGATGTAGAGATTTGGAGGATTAAAAAGATTGATTTAAAGCCAACTCAGAAAAATATTTATGCATGCATGAATAACGCACTGCCATAAAGTAGAAGAAATTTAAAAATTGGGATATTGAAGTGTCTATATCCAAAGGAATCAAAACAATTTCAGGGAACTAAGGTTTGTCTAAAGTATTGTTTTAATATTTAGAGGATAGTAACGCAACTTGGTTGATTATAATCACCCTGGCTCAACTTATTTTTCCATCCTGCATGCAGAAAAGAAATGGAAAAGTGAATAATGCTTGGCAAGGTCATCCTTTGGGAGCCCTTGGCCACATGGGGCAAAATAGGGAGAGTGGAACAGCTTTTTACTAGTAAAATGTGACTTGGTGATGTCTTAGGTCACTAAGCAGTTTAACCAGAAATTCATCCTACGTTGTGGGGAACTAGAAAGCTTAATAGTTCTGGGGATGGAAGATAGCAGTTTTTCCTGTACCTATACCTTTTACTCTGAATTAAATTTAGTTTTGCTTTTAATCAGTTCATTTTACTTTCTCATATTTATAACCTTACTCTGATAATTGCATTGTGTAAGTGTTTTTTGAGCATGATCTTTGTTTTCATCTTCCCATATTTTTCCTCATTGTTCAGTCACCGGTTTTCCTTGTTGCTATGTGCAGTTTCTATGGTATCCTTTGCCATTAATTTTGTTTCTCAAAATAACCTCCTCTCTTTCTCTTTGAGAGGAAGCATCACAGAATGAATAAACATTTCTAATCCAAGATAATATCAGAAGGTTTTAGCCTTTAAAAAAAAAGAAAAAAGGTATCATGATCCCTAAACTAGTAAGGCAATGGCACCCCACTCCAGTAATCTTGCCTAGAAAATCTCATGGACGGAGGAGCTTGGTAGGATGTAGTCCATGGGGTCGCTACTAGTTGGACAGGGCTGAGCGACTTCACTTTCATTTTTCACTTTCACACATTGGAGAGAGAAATGGCAACCCACTCCAGTGTTCTTGCCTGGAGAATCCCAGGGATGGGGGAGCCTGGTGGGCTGCCGTCTATGGGGTCGCACAGAGTCGGACACGACTGAAGCGACTTAGCAGCAGCAGCAGCAGTTGGTTTAGTGAGTACTGGAAACATCCCCTTTACATATACGAAGTAACTATATAAAGTGGAAATTTGGAAAAAGATAAGAATTCCATGTGTTATCTTCATTTAACTCTCCCTGTTCAAAATCTCTTATAGCATGTTCTTCCTTCCAACAACAACAAAAAGAGCCTCCATCAATTTAGTGCTTACTGTTTGGGACTCAAGGCCAAGCACTTCTTCCTCTACCGCACCAGGGTTCTGGCTGAAGAAACATATACATCAGAATTTCCAGCCAAACGGGAATTAAGCAGCATTTTTTAAAATTTGTACCAGCAACTTAAAATGCCAAATGTAAGGCTGTCTTTTACATGCTATAGCGAAGAACAAGATAAGGGCTTAGATCAGTGTCTGAAATGACATCTTCTCCATCATAAGCCAACTTTCACCTTTGAATCTTCTTGTGCTTCAGCTGGGCCTGCTGGATCTGAAGAAGTCCAGGTGGCCACAAGGGAGAGAACTGTGATTGTCTAACCTATAAAAACCCTATAACCTATAAAAGCAAGAGAGGTCCTCTCAAACCTATAAAAGCAAGAGAGTTTCAGAAAAACATCTACTTCTGCTTTATTGACTATGCCAAAGCCTTTGACTCTGTGGATCACAATAAACTGTGGAAAATTCTTCAAGACATGAGAATACCATACCACCTGACCTGCCTCTTGAGAAATCTGTATGCATTCAAGAAGCAACAGTTAGAACTGGACATGGAACAACAGACTGGTTCCAAATAGGGAAAGGAGTATGTCAAGGCTCTATGTTGTCACCCTGATTATTTAAATTATATGCAGAGTACATCATGTGAAATTCTGGACTGCATAAAGCACAAGCTGGAATCAAGATTGTTGGCATAAATATCAATAACCTCAGATATGCAGATGACACCACCCTTATGGCAGAAAGTGAAGAAGAATTGTAGAGCCCCTTTATGAAAGTGAAAGAAGAAAGTGAAAAAGTTGTCTTAAAACTCAACATTCAGAAAACTAAGATAATAGCATCTGGACCCATCACTTCATTGCAAATAGATGGGGAAACAGTGGCAGACTTTATTTTGGGGGGCTCCAAAATTACAGCAGATGGTGACTGCAGCCATTAAACTAAAAGACGCTTACTCCTTGGAAGGAAAGTTAAGACCAACCTAGACAGCATAGTAAAAAGCAAAGACATTACTTTGCCAACAGAGATCCATCTAGTCAAGGCTATGGTTTTTCCAGTAGTCAAGTATGGATGTGAGAGTTGGACTATAAAGAAAGCTGAGCACCAAAGATTGATGCTTTTGAAATATGGTGTTGGAGAAGACTCTTGAGAATCCCTTGGACTGCAAGGAGATCCAACCAGTCCATCCTAAAGGAAATCAGTCTTAAATATTCATTGGAAGGACTGGTGCTGAAGTTGAAACTCCAATACTTTGACCAGCCAACGTGAATAACTGATTCATTGGAAAAGACCCTGGTGCTGGGAAAGATTGAAGGCAGGAGGAGAAGGGGACAGCAAAGGATGAGATGGTTGGATGGCATCACTGACTCAATGGACATGAGTTTGAGTACACTCCAGGAGTTGGTGATGGACAGGGAGGCCTGGCGTGCTGCAGTCCATGGGGTCACAAAGAGTTTGACACGACTGAGTGACTGATCTGAACTGAACCTATAAACTACCCTACCAGGATTTTCTTGTGATAAAGGAGTAAGAATTCTGGATGCTTTTTACATATATTTTATATAAGCAATAATAATAATAAAAAGATGATGTTTGAGACAAAGTATGAGACATGCTGTCCAATGAATGTCAAACTTATCCTAATCAGGTTAGTACCTCTGCTACTTTGGGAATTAACAAATATATGCACTGCAAGAAAGTTATGAATGTAACTTCCTCTCTTTCTGGTCAAGGCAGGAATAGGGAGAGAAGAATAATCAGTTTTCCCTACACTCACAATATGCTATTGTGCTAAACAATTTACATTTTGTAATATCTTTATCTCACTGCTGTTATTATCAGATGTTATTATGGATATGAAATAAAGAAATGTGTTATAGTAGGTGAACCCATCATTTGACTGTGTTTCTTCACATCCATCCCTTTCATTCCTCTGCCCTATTTGTATCATAAAAAAATAACCTGTACAGATTACACTTCCAAAGCTGGAAGAAACTGACAAGAAGTGCTGGCAAGGGATGGGAAACAAGAAGAAGGAAGAGGCTTGGTGTTTTCTCCTCCTTGCTCCTGAGTTCAAATGTCATATAGTTGTAGCTCCACTTTCTTAAAGTTTCTATCTCCCTTGGGCAGCCCCTTTCTCTGAGATCCAGCTTCTGACGGGAGGCTCTCTGGATGGTTCACCAGACAAATCTTAAATTCCACTTCCTCTGAGATTCAAAGCAGGCAGCAAAGACGTAATATTATCTTCTCTCTTTCTAATATCCCATTAGCCCGAAGAGTAGAGAGAGCTTTCTTTAGTTTGTAATATCAGACTCACTTTTGCTTTATTTAGGTGACTATCTCCAAACTCATATGGTCTAAATTCTTTTGAACTAAATGTGTAGGTTCTAAATTCCTTGAATGAAAGACCAGAATGTTAGGCTCAATTATCCAATACTCACTGGTGAAATATTTTTTTTTTTCTGTATCTCATTATTTCTAGAGAATAGTGTATTATATTACTTGTTAAAATTTGTACAGTACAGAGTAAGTATAACACATTAATTAAGAATTAGCCTTATAGTAGAGGGAGATGAACTGAGTTATTCATTCAACAAATATCCATTGTGTTCTTTGAGTACCACCTACATATCAGATATCTAGTGAAGAGGACAAATGTGATCCCTACTTTCAATTGGTTCATAATCTCTCTATGTTTCTGACTTTTTGTAATATTTGAGTGAAGAGTAGGGGGTTCAAAGTAAGTATTTTCCACAAAAATTAGATTAAGAAAATTTTCAAATAAAGTAGAAAGGTTTTTATAATAAATATCCATAACTCATCACCCAAATTCTAAAAATTAATATGAACTATTCTTATTTTATTATGTGTGTATATTTCTATATATCTCTGGCTCTATTTATGCAACATGTAATCTTTTTCTGGGTATACTTTAAAGTAAATTGTAGATGTCGTATACTTCTCTCTAAACACTTTAGCATAAATATCATTGACTAGTTAAATATTTTAAAAGCTTTTTCTTGCATAAAATTACTTCCTTAAATATACAAGTTATGTACAGTGAAACACACAAACTTCCTTACACATTAAGCTGAGTTTTGAGAGATGTATATTTTAATACTTCAAACTCATGATACAGAGCATTTTGATCACTATCAGAAAATTCTTTATATCACTTAATAGTCAATTCTTGTCTACTTTCCCTTGAGGATACCACTGTTCTGATTTTATATAACATGATTTAGATTTTCCTTTTCTAAGAACCTCTAATAAATAGAATTATACAATATATGCTTTGTGTATGATTTCTTTCATTCAATATCATGGCTTTGAAAGACATCCATGTCGTTTTGTGCTTCAGCAATTCATTAATTTTTATTGTTCACTATTATTCCTTTGTTTGAATACTCTTCATTTGTTTTATTCATTCACCTTTCAAATGACTCCTGGATTATTTCCAGTTTTTGACTATGATGAATAATGCCGTGATTTAAAATACAAGTTATTCAGCATCAGCAAATAGAACAATAAAAAATAATAGAATATCATATATTTAAAGCTGTCTTGTAGGATGTATATTTCCTCTAGTGTTGAAAATGCTAGTCATAGAGTACATGTATATTTAGATTTGTTTGTTTGTTTTTTAAAGTCCTGGTTCATATTCTCCCCCAAAATTGTAGCTACGCACCAATGACACATGAAAGTGAAAGTGAAGTTGCTCTGTTGTGTCTGACTCTTTGCGACCCAATTGTAACCCTCCAGGCTTCTCCTTTGTTCATGGGATTTTCCAGGCAAGAATACTGGAGTGGGTTCCCATTTTCTTTTTCCAGGGGATCTTCCTGACCCACGGATCAAACTCAGGTCTCCCACATTGCAGGCAGACTCTTTACCCTCTGAGCCACCAGGGAATCCCAAGAATACTGGAATGGGTAGCCTATCTCTTCTCTAGCAGATATTCCTCAGTTCAGTTCACTTAAGTCGCTCAGTCGTCTCTGACTCTTTGCGACCCCATGAATCGCAGCACGCCAGGCCTCTCTGTCCATCACCAACTCCCGGAGTTCACTCAGACTCACGTCCATCGAGTCAGTGATGCCATCCAGCCATCTCATCTTCTGTCGTCCCCTTCTCCTCCTGCCCCCAATCCCTCCCAGCATCAGAATCTTTTCCAATGAGTCAACTCTTCGCATGAGGTGGCCAAAGTATTGGAGTTTCAGCTTTAGCATCATTCCTTCGAAAGAAATCCCAGGGCTGATCTCCTTCAGAATGGACTGGCTGGATCTCCTTGCAGTCCAAGGGACTCTCAAGACCTAGGAATTGAATCAGGGCCTCCTGCATTGTAGGCAGATTCTTCACCAGCTGAGCTATCAGGGAAACCGTTAATGACATATGAGAGTTCTGGTTGTTCCACATCCTCAACAAAGCTTGGTGTGATAATTCGTTTAATTTTGTCCCTTTAATCCATGTGTACTAGTACTTTATTGCAATTTAATGTGAATTTACCCAATGGCTAATAACATTGAGCAGTTTTTCCTGCATATTGTCCATTTTAAAATCTTCTTTTGTTAACTTATAAAATCATTTTTCCAGTTTTTACAGGGATTGTTTACTTTTCAGTGTCGAGTTCTAGAAATTATTTATATATCCTGGAAACCAAGATATGTTTCACAAGTATTTCTTTTAAGCTGATAAAAGGTTTTCCTTTTCATTTTATTGGCAATGCCTTTTGGGGAATGGATGTTTTTATTTTTGATGAATTTTTAAAAAAAGCTAATCTAATTCATTTGATTTTTAAAATGTTTTCATTGCCACTGTTTTATTTAAGAAATCTTTGTCTATTCCTGAAACATAAAAATACTCTCCATATGTTTGCCCGTAAAAGGTGTTATAGACATAGCTTTCAGGTTTAGGTCTATGGTTTATCTTAATTTTCGTGTATGGTAAGCAATAGAGGCTAAAATTCTGTTTTCTTTTGCATATAAATATCTTGTAATTCCAGTGCAAATGGTTGAAAAAGATACCCTACCCCTGATAGGATTGCTTTAGTGTCTATGATGAAATTTGCCTGAGCATGTAAGTTGGTCTCAGTTTCTGGATTCTCTCTTTTATCTATCATTCTCTTTGTAAATCATGCACTCTTGATGCTGTATCTCTATAGTAAATATTATAGTCATGTAGTGTAAGTTATTTATCTTAGTTCTTATTTTTCAAGATTACTTTGGAGAGTATAAGTCTTTTCATTTCCATATAAATTTTATAATTTTACATTCATTTCTAAAAATTCTCTTTTAGTTTTATACTTGTAATTGCAATGAAATTATAGAATTGCAATAAAATTGGTGGAGAACTGACAACCTAAAAATAGTATGTCTTTCAGTTCATGAACATGGTATATATCTTCATCTATTCAGCTATTCTTTAATTGTTCTAAGCAATAAATGTCTTATGCATGGTTCGTTTAATTGAAATACTAAGATATTATGTTTTTATCTTTTATCAATTTTGGTAAATTTATAACTGTTTAACACTTTGGTAGTGAAGTGTGCTGGCAATTATTTCTCTTAGATACTTACTTCTAAAAATATCTTTAGCCATTATTCTTGAAGGATATTTTCAATAGATTTAGCATTCTAGGCTATTTTTTCCCCTTTTGGCATTTAATATTGTTATCTAATTGTTTTCTGTGGCTTCTGTTGAGAATGCAACTATCATCTGAATCATTCCCCTGGATATACTGCATTACTTCTGTCTGGATGTTGTCAAGACTTTTATTTATTTTTGGTTTTAAATAGTTTTACTATGCTGTGTCTAGGCTTGTTATTCTTAACATTTCGTCAACTTGATTTCTGATCTTACTTTCACCAAATTGTAAAAATTTTCACTCATTATTTTTTCAAACTTTCTTTCTGCCATATTTTTCTTCATATTAATCAACCAGTATTTGTTTGTGTTCTCTTTTTCCTGAACTTTTTATTCTTTATGGTATTCAATTCAGATCATCTTTATCAATCTATTTCCAGACTCACTTTTTCATTAGTCAAATTTAAGTCCATTTTTAAGATATAATATTTTTCAGCTCTTTATTGTCTTGTACTCATTTTTGTAGTTTTTATTGTTGAAATTTTCATTGCTTGTTTCATTGAATTCACATTTTTTTAACCTCATTTATCATAGTTATAGTACTGCTTCTAAGTGTTGTTATTTCCAACATCTTGGGATTAATATCTGTTTTAGTTTTTTTTTTTTTTTTTTTTCATGAAGAATGGATCAGTCTTCCTTATTCTTTATGTATCGGGTAATTTCAACTTTTCCAAGACTTTATGAAGGATATATTTTGGAGGCTGTGAATTGTGTTATATTCCCCTGAAGAGTATTGATGTTTTTATTTTAACAGGCAGCTATGTATGGATGTGAGAGTTGGACTGTGAAGAAAGATAAGCACCAAAGAATTGATGCTTTTGAACTGTGGTGTTGGAGAAGACTCTTGAGAGTCCCTTGGACTGCAAGGAGATCCAACCAGTCCATTCTGAAGGAGATCAGCCCTGGGATTTCTTTGGAAGGAATGATGCTAAAGCTGAAACTCCAATACTTTGGCCACCTCATGCGAAGAGTTGACTCATTGGAAAAGACTCTGCCATTAAAAAGAATACATTCGAATCAGTTCTAATGAGGTGGATGAAACTGGAGCCTATTATACAGAGTGAAGTAAGCCAAAAGGAAAAACATAAATACAGTATACTAACGCATATATATGGAATTTAGAAAGATGGTAACAATAACCTGGTGTATGAGACAGCAAAAGAGACACTGATGTATAGAAGAGTCTTATGGACTCTGTGGGAGAGGGAGAGGGTGGGAAGATTTGGGAGAATGGCAATGAAACATGTAAAATATCATGTAGGAAACGAGTTGCCAGTCCAGGTTCGATGCACAATGCTGGATGCTTGGGGCTGGTGCACTGGGACGGCCCAGAGGGAGGGTATGGGGAGGGAGGAGGGAGGAGGGTTCGGGATGGGGAACACATGTATACCTGTGGCGGATTCATTTTGATATTTGGCAAAACTAATACAATTATGTAAAGTTTAAAAATAAAATAAAATTAGAAACAAACAAAAAAAAAGACTCTGATGCTGGGAGGGATTGGGGGCAGGAGAAGAAGGGGATGACAGAGGATGAGATGGCTGGATGGCATCACTGACTCAATGGACGTGAGTCTGAGTGAACTCCGGGAGTTGGTGATGGACAGGGAGGCCTGGCGTGCTGCGATTCATGGGGTTGCAAAGAGTCAGACAAGACTGAGTGACTGAACTGAACTGAACTTAGTTAGACTCAAAGTAAAACACATTCTCTTAATCTATAACTCAATACTTATTGAAGTTCAAACCCCTTTCTTCATCCCCCCACCCCATCACTCTCTTTAACAAGGCTTCTTTCAGTTTGCAACATGCATGCATGCTTCACGGAAGCACCTTCAGATTTTTCAAAGAATTTACTCATCAAATATGAAAACCTCAACTCTGGATCTCTGCTAGGACACCATAACCATCTTCTAGGGTCTCTGATTGCCCTCTAGTCTATTTAATGACTCCTCAGGCCCAGAAGGCCATACATTTTCTATTGGAGTTTTGACTGCTCTGAGTTACTCTCGGGCTAAAAGCCATAAGAGTTGGAAGCTCCCTCAACACTTTTTCACTCTTCCATATTAAAATCCCCTTCATAGTAGGCCTGTGTTTTTTCACTGTACCAGAGTTTATTGTCCAGAGCAGAATTTATCATTTTTGTCTGTGGGGGATCAGTATGTAAGATTGTTACTAGGTCATCCCAGAGGCAGAACTTCTATGGTAGAGATTTCCCTTTCTTTGGAGTTACATGCTATTCTTTGTTCTACATTTTCTGATAATTTTCATTACTATAATTAGAGAGATTCTAATTTGTGTTTAAGCTATATTCTAGACATTCCAATCAGTGTATAATACATGGAATGCTTTTCTCTTTATTAAAGATATATAAGAAGGAAAGAAGAACTATAATTATGAACCAAATATATGTAATGTTGTATTGTTCTGTAGAAATAATACATGAAGTTGAGAAAGAGAATAGAGAATATTGAGAGTGTGGCAGCTAATCAGAGATTCTGGAACTTGGTTAATATGCTAACATGAGAGAAGATTTAATATTTTCTTGGAATTGTCCAAACCCTAGTGTGTCTGAAACTTAATAAGCAAATATAAGAATTTCATTAGGCCAGATTAAAATAATTGTGAGGGGCCAAATCAACCAGATGTTCTACAAATTTTGTTAAGGGAATTGGATTTAATTATAAGTATGGAGGGAATCAGTTGAAACGTTGTTAGCAAGGAGTGACTCATCTTGAAAAATCTACATCTTCCAGGGTCTGAATCCACCCTGCTAAAGCCCGAGCTTGTTTGAAATCTTATATATGATATTAAAATGCATGTAAAATATATCATGTCTGTGTAGACTCAAGTTAGAGATAACTAGGTAAAGTGAAATACTGCTACCAGAAAAACATTAGTTTGTTTATAAAATCATACAATATTTAGCTATGGAGAAGAAATTAAAAGTTTAATTCCATTAGAACAGTGTTAAAATCTTTCAATGTCAGTAAGTCTCTTTGCCTTATGAAGCCGTTCTCTTCTGCCCTGTCCCATAGTGATGGCTGTTTTTCTGAAGTTCCAAACCTATATACATGCATCAGAATTTACAGTTTGATGTGTCAGTAGTAGCCACCAGTATTCACAGGGGACAGTTTTAGTGCTCTACCACTAGCAAAGATTTCCGGGAGCAAATAATCATATTGTCACACTATATGTTTTTAAGGACAAAATTATACACACCAGAATATCATTAATTAATGATATATATCTGAACTCTTGTGACTTTCCTGGTGGCTTAGAGGGTAAAGCATCCGCCTGCAATGCAGGAGACCCGGGTTCAATCCCTGGGTCAGGAAGATCCCCTGGAGAAGGAAATGGCAAACCACTCCAGTATGCTTGCCTGGAAAATCCCATGGACAGAGGAGCCTGGTGGGCTATAGTCCATGGGGCTGCAAAGAGTCGGACACGACTGAGCGACTTCACTTCACTCACTTGTATATTTATAATCAAGTGGTGACATTTTTGTAGTGGAGTTTCATAGTAATTGAATAACCAACACATAGCATGTTAGTTTCTAAAATTTTACAAGCCAATACTTTATTTCGATGAGTATAATCACCTTATTCCACTCTTCAGGGTTTCTGATGTACCTATTTATAATAGGAAAGTGGCCCACAATCCCTTTGAAAACACTCTTCACTAGCAAAAAATCTTCTCAAGCTTTTCTCTTTCATTTTATATTTATAAAAATATAATTTTTACTTATTAAAATTTATTGCATGTATTGAATCATAAGTCAGAAACTGGAAAGGAGCTGCACTTTCATCCTACTTGTAGGCAACAAATTAGTCTGATTTTATCTATACACACACATATGCACACATTGACAGAAGACATAAAATGATACGAGATCCTTTGGTCAGAGACACACAATATTTATTATTCATAGCAAAAGTAGCAACAAGAACAAAATATGAGCACTGAATGATGCTAATGCTGAAACTCCAGTACTTTGGCTACCTCATGCGAAGAGTTGACTCATTGGAAAAGACTCTGATGCTGGGAGGGATTGGGGGCAGGAGGAGAAGGGGACGCCAGAGGATGAGATGGCTGGATGGCATCACTGACTCGATGGACGTGAGTCTGAGTGAACTCCAGGAGTTGGTGATGGACAGGGACGCCTGGCGTGCTGCGATTCATGGGGTTGCAAAGAGTCGGACATGACTGAGCGACTGATCTGATCTGAACGTATTAGGTCTGTGACTGGCCTGACTTGCTTTCCAGAGAGAGAGAGAGAGATCTTATGTTTATTTTTGTCTGTAAACAAATGTCTCCAGAGAGGTGAAGAGGGATTTATTTTTATTACCCCCAGATATCTTTGGAGAGGGAAAGGTGTTTAAGTTGATTATCCTAAAATATTTCCTTATACAATTATTCTTAAGTTTGCTATAAATGCCTTTCCTAAGAAAATTAGTAAGATGCATAAAAACTAGATATTTAAGGAAAATTGTCTCCCAACTACAGTCACCTATAACTAAATGCCACCTCTTGATCCCTACCATCCTTGTATCCTGTTATCCCTGCGCATTTTGGGATTCATTCTGGATGATAGCATTCTGACCTGCATGAATGTACAATGGCCACAGAACTCTTCAGGGATGCTGGAACTCCCCTCACAAATTTGTCACATTTTTTGCACACGAAGGTAGGTCCTATGTACCCTCCTAGCATGACTGAGCAGATCTTCACATGGTAAATGTATTCTAACATTCTAATATCTCTAAGTGTTTGGACATTTTTCTCCATAGTTTACCAATATAGTTTTGATATTTCAACTTCATTTAATGTATGTAGTTCATATTAGGGTCTTTCAGAAAATCAAGCAAAACAACCTTTAGAGCCCTTTCTAACATCTTCAATCGAGCACGGAGTCCAGGATCACTGTTTAGTGGTCCTATATCAATAAATAGGGCTTGATCTAATTTTATGTTCTTTCCACCATTTACCTACACCTTTAAAATCCATTCCCACACATATTCCCCAGATCTCTGTATCTGTGTATATACTAAAAATAATCATGCAGTACTTTTGATGTGTAAGTCACTTTTTCATGGTTCACATCTTGCACCTTATCCTTTGAGACCCCTTAGTGACTGAGTCTAAATATAAGACCAAGCTATATATAGTTCTGTGCAGTTACAGGTCTAGAAACAAAGAGATGCCTGGAGTGGGCCCTAAACAGCAACAGCAGTGCCTTGCAAGGCAGCAGTCTCAGGAAGGCTTGTGCTGACAGAGAAGAATTTGGGGATTTGCCTTTACTTGCTTCCAAGTGTTCTGCATATATGACCCCGTTTGAATTTTCAGGATCTTATTCCTTCCCAAACAATGAGGTGGGAGATTCAGTTTGCACTGTAATCCCATCATGCACAAAATGAAACTCTGATTTTTTGTTTCCAGCTTTATTGAAATGTAATAGACATATAACATTGTGAAAGTTTAAGCTATACTACATGTTGATTTGATACATTTATATATTGCAAGATTATCACCATCGCACAATTACAGCATCAGCACTTAATTAACATTTCTTTGTGGTGGTGAGAGCATTTAAATCTACTCTCTCAGCAACATTCAAGTCTATAATACAATATTAAAACTATAAGCAGTCATAGTGTACATTAGATTCCCAGAGTTTGTTAATCTTATAACTAGAATTTCCACCCCTAGACACATATTTTCCCTAACCCAGAACTGTAACCTACTCTACTGAACTCTACTCTACAGAACTGGTAACCCTACTCTACTGTCTGTTTCTCTGAGATTCCGACTTGTTTCATAACTCTCAGTTCTGTGGCAACAGGAGATAAAAGTTTCTTTCAAGGCAGATACAGAAGCTTTCAGGTCGTTTATATTCAGCTGAACCTGAGAATTTGAAGTCCTGTGATAACCTTTTCTTTCCTCACTGTTTTTCCACTATAATCAAGAGAAATATTATTCTCTTAGTTTGACTAAAATATCTTACACCAGCAAATGAATGGTCATGTGGAACATCATTTCTTTATGTATTTCGTTAGGAGTATACAAGGTGATATTTTGGCTACCTCTGTTGCCAAATCATAACGTGGACTTCGAGAGCCCTTTTTTTCAACCTCTGAAAATCATAGTCATTACTGCTTGAAATCTAAGCAAGCAGAAAAGCAATTCAGCAAAACCTAGAACCAACTTAGAAACTTCATCCCTATCTTGCTATTCCTCTGGAATCACACCTGTTACTAAAATCTGTTACCAATCAGGGTTCAACAAGAAAAGCAGAATCAGAAATATATATATATATATATATTATATAGATATAATATAGACATATATATAGATATATTATAATATATATATATATACACACACACACACACACATATATATATATAGAGAGAGAGGCTTATAAGGTCAATTTAACACCCAAAGGGCTGGTTAAGAACAACGGTAGGCTAGAACTCTGTCACATCAATTGAAGCTGTTTGTCAGAGTCAGAATTTCTTCTCAAGAAAACCTCAGTTCTGTTTTTAAAGGTTTTAAACTAATTAATTAATGCCCACCTAGATTATCTTGGATGATCTCCTTTACTTAAAGTCACTGATTACGGTTCATAACCATCTATATAAAAAACCTTCACAGCAATGACAAGGTAACTGTGTGACTGAGTAACTGGTAACTGTAGCCTACTCAAGTTAACATATAAACTATCCAACATAATAGGGAAATAGTTTATTATTCTAAAAAATTGGTATACAGAGTAATACAATCAAACATTGTCACTGTTCTTTCTTTAAGAACTGATAGGCAGATAATAGATGTGGGGAAATGTATCTTTATAAAAGTATACCAAACAATAATTGAAAAGGAAATGATAGAATATCACCATTTAGCCATACCAGTGGGAGAAGGCAATGGCACCCCACGCCAGTACTCTTGCCTGGAAAATCCCATGGACGGAGGAGCCTGGTAGGCTGCAGTCCATGGGGTCCCTAGGAGCCGGACACAATTGAGAGACTTCACTTTCACTTTTCACTTTCATGCGTTGGAGAAGGAAATGGCAACCCACTCCAGTGTTCTTGCCTGGAGAATCCCAGGGACAGGGGAGCCTGGTGGGCTGCCGTCTATGGGGTTGCATAGAGTCGGACACGACTGAAGCGATGCAGCAGCAGCAGCAGCAGCCATACCAGTGAAGTAATGGATGTGGACATTGCATACAAATAAAAATGAGAGAAAATCAGACATTACCACTCCCTGTCCTTGATGAAAGAATGTACCACCATTCATAACCTTGCCAAAGAAATGAACCTGAGTCTGGTCAGGTCTCTATATTCATCTGCCAATATCCAGAAAAGGCAAAGGAAAAACCAAATTTTGAGCTACACTGAGCATATAAGAACAGCCAAATCCAGACTGTGGGAGCTTCTTTATATTGAATAGTCAGTGGCCTTCAATGGATAAAATTGTAAAAAAATGAAAGGAATAGGGGATTGTCTGCTAAAAGTAATGTTATAAACTCTATAATTTTTTAAAGAACAAAACTATGGTATTAGATATATACATGTAAGACTATCTGAAAAGCAGCATTTATATGATAGATTATTTGTTCTATAGTTACATAAAGTATCAACATTTTCATGACTCTCTTTATAGGAACCAATTCTCCTGTTTGATAGATGAGATCCTTGTCAATTAGGATGTTTCATTTCCTGAATTCTTGATAATGGAGATATGCCAACATGTAAATTATTATAGGGTCCTAGGAAATCTATTATTGATAGCTTTGACATCTGTTGTTTTGAGATATTCAACACCCATTCTGCCATTTTTTATTCTAGAAGCAGAGCCAATTTTTTTTGTGAAACTTGTCTCTATAAGGAGCTTACCCAGTCACTCCCTGTTCATGGTTTTGGGGCCACTGTAAAGGTTCAACAAGTCAGAATTTATCAACCCTAAGCTGCAGTAAAGACACAGGGAAGAGATAGGGGTTCATTTACTCAACAAATATCTGTGACAAAATTAGACCAATCAAAGTTCTTCCAAGGGCATGTTTTCGTTGTTATTCAACGTCCCTTTCATACTGTCCCTGAGAAGCTGTTAGAATGTGAGTCTTGTTCCCTCTGTAGGCTCTTTATCAACTATATGAATAGAGAGTTTGAGAATGAAAGAATCATGGCCTCAACATCATTGATTTCATGAATCCAGTAGTGACTGAACCCACGGAGTGTAGTCTCCCCAGTTTAAGTTTAGTTTCTATAATTTGTATCTAAAAGGTTTTTTCAATAACATATTGTGAAAACTTGAAGATTTCTAGAGCCTAAAATAACAGGGTACACTATAAAATTAATTCTTTTCTAAAGACCATGTGACATGGATTTTATGTGCTGTGAGAGAATAGAGTTGGAGGGATATTTAAGAAATAACTTTATTTTGTTGCATATGTGTTTTTAAGAATGTTTTCAAACTTTTGTATAGTAGAATGTTTACAGTCAATAGAATTAAGATTCTACACTGAAGTGACTTATGCAAGGTTACAGAATGGCAGGAGTAGCATCGATGGTAGCAGGGATAATTAAAACATGTTCGTTCTTAGAAAAGAACATGAAATCAACCATTTGAAATGTATAATATGATAACCATTGATGCTTCAAAATAGTCTTTTCCTAACCACCTTAAAAAATCACTTACCAAATATAGTTTTTAAAATGAACATTGTATTAAGATACTATGTATCTAAACATGTCTGAGAATTTTATTTAAAACTCTTTAAAAAGAAGACATCTCAAAGTTGCTCAATGATTTTTGCAAAGGTAAAATATTTTTAAGTTTATGCTAAAATTAGATCTTTCACTTATTTTATTTATGAGTTTATTTACCATATTTATTTATGAGTTTATTTATGAGATATTTACAGATATCATTCCACAAAGGTGATGCATTTTGATTTTTAAATATTGACATTGTAAATTATAATATCTGTCTTCAAAAGGTAAACAGAAAGAATTATCTATTGTAAAAACATTTCTTTATATGTACGGCATGCCTCTTTTGGCACGTCAACATAGCAATTGCTCACTGGTAAAAAGATACACACATATTGACAAAGCATTTATTAATATATAGAATTACAGTAGTTCCAGAAAGTCTGCTTCTGTAAGCACTCTAAACATCAGACATGTCCAAGAAGTGTTCTGAAGTCTAATAATTAGACTTAGTCAATTATTTGAATTGTGTCTCCATGGGACAGCTGAATGAGCTGTCACATTTGACAGAGTTGCCAATCTTAAACCAGCTATAACTCCTCTCTGTAAACTTCTCTCTCTGGGGCATTACAAAACTCTTAATTAGCTTTTGTTTCCAAGCAGGGTTTCATTTTCATGATATTACTTCATTTTGTTAAAATTATTGGATTCAAATTGATTTTCGTATTTCATTTATTACAATAAGTACATATATTTGTGCAGTATTTAAATTCAAGTTGCTAACCTAACTAAGCCTGGAGAAGGAAATGGCAATCCACTTCAGTATTCTTGCCTGGAGAATCCCATGGGCAGAAGAGTCTGATGGGCTACAGTCCATGGGGTCACAAAGAGTCAGACACGACTGAGCAACTAACACACACACACACCCTAACTAAGATAAAATTGGGAGTTCATTAAAACACAAATGTCCCTCTAATAACTAAAACAAGAACTTTTTATACATAATTCAGAATTTCATGCAAAGATAGGCACAATAAAGGACAGAAACGGTATTAGAAGCAGAAGTTATTAAGAAGGGGTAGCAAGAAGGACTATACAAAAAGATCTTAATGACCCAGATAAAAACAATGGTGTGATAACTCACCTAGAGCCAGACATCCTGGAGTACCACACCAAACGGGCCTTAAGAAGCATCACTACAAGCAAAGAAAGCTAGTGGAGGTGATGGAATTCCAGCTGAGCTATTTCAAATCCTAAAAGTTGATGCTATTAAAGCACTGCACTCAATATGCCAGCAAATTTTAAAAACTCAGCAGTGGCCACAGGACTGGAAAAGGTCAGTTTTCATTCCCATCTCAAAGAAGGGCAGTGCCAAAGAATGTTCAAACTACTGTGCAACTGCACTCATTTCACATGCTAGAAAGGTCATACTCAAAATCCTTCAAGCTAGACTTCAACAGTATGTGAACCAAGAACTTCCAGATATACAAGCTGGATTTCAAAAAGGCAGAGGAACAAAAGATCAAATTGCCAACATCTGCTGGATCACAGAAAAAGCAAGAGAATTCCAGAAAAATATTTATTTCTGCTTCATTGACTACACTAAATCCTTTTATTATGTGGATCATAGCGAACTATGGAAAATTCTTAGAGGTGGGAATACTAGACCACCTTACCTGCCTCCTGAGTAACCTGTATGCAGGTCAAGAAGCAGCAATTAGAACTGGACAGGGAACAGCAGACTATAGACTGGTTCAAAATTGAGAAAGGAATACATCAAGGCTATATATTATCACCATGCTTTTTTAACTTATATGCAGAGTACATCATGCAAAATGCTGGGCTGGATGAAACACAAGCTGGAATCAAGATTGGCAAGAGAAATATCAATAACCTCACATATACATATGATACCACCCTTATGGGAGCAAGCAAAGAAGAATTAAAGAGCCTCTTGATGAAGGTAAAAGAGGAGAGCGAAAAAGCTAGCTGAAGACTCAACATTCAAGAAACTAAGATCATGGCATCTGGTCCCATAACTTCATAACAAATTGATGAGGAAACAATGGAAACGGTGACAGACTATTTTCTTGGGCTCCCTCAAAAATTACCATGGACAATGACTGTAGCCATGAAGTTGAAAGATGCTTGCTCCTTGGAAGAAAAGCTATGACAAACCTAGACAATGTATTAAAAAGCAGGGACATTGCCAATAAAGGTCTGTCTAGTCAAAGTCAGGTATTTCCAGGAGTAAAGCATGGATGAGAGATTTAGATCATAAAGAAGATTAAGCTCCAAAGAATTGATGCTTTTAAAGTGTGGTGTTGAAGAAACTCTTGAGAGTCCCTTGGACAGCAAGGAGATTAAACCAGTCAATCCGAAAGAAAATCAACTCTGAATGTTCATTGGAAGTACTGATAGTGAAGCTGAAGTGTTAGTACTTTAGTCACCAGATGTCAAGAACTGACTCATTTTGGAAAAGACCCTGATCCTGGGAACGATTGAAGGCAGGAGGAGAATGGGACAACAGAGGATGAGATAGTTGGAATGCATCACTGACTCAATGGACATGAGTTTGAGCAAACTCCAGGGGATAGTGAAGACAGGGGAAGCCTGGCTTGCTGCAGTCCATGGGATCACAAAGAGTTGGACATGACTGAGTGACTGAACAACAGCAATTCAGAATTATACTGATGTATGATAAATTTATCCAAAAAAGCAAGCTTATTTTTGAATACATGTTGATGATTTTAAATGTTAAAAATTCATAGAAATAAAAAAGAAGGTAGATATATTGTGAACCTGTTAAATAATATATAATGCTGTTAAAATTCTTGCATAAATTATGTATTCCCACAAGGGAAAAATACTTGAATTAAGAGTATATTTAACTTATTGTAGAGAAAATTTAGAAAAATTTTCCATGTAATATATTCCAAAATGTTTTGAGTTTCCAAGGGGAAAACATTACATCAGTGAAAAATATTTAGGTATATTTTTAGAGCTTGGCATTTTTGAATAGTTTAACCTGAATGCATCTTTATTATATAGTGTCAGTTTCAACTTACTTGAAATTTTTCACACAATAAATTTCAATTTGAGTATCTTCTCTTAGGGTTCAAGGATTAGTTAAAATATTTCAGTAAAATCAGCTGCTTATGAAAGTAGTCAACTGTCATTTACCTTTACTGTTATTAATAATATGTTTAACAAGTAACAATATGCATTCTCCTTTTAGCAGAGATGCTGCTTACTAATGACGTCTCATTGCTTCCCACAGCAGGGCCTCTCATTCTATTTGGTGTAATGACTGAGCTAACATCAGTTTTTAAGAATGTATGTTATCATTATTCATTACAGTACAGCACTGAAGCTTCTTTGGGAGGCAATAAAGAACAAAATGTATATTTTAAAGACCCTCATTTTCCCCCTAAATGCTTGAATTAAGCTGCAGTCTGTGGTGTTCAGAGAATTGAGTTATGTGCTAAAGCGATGCTTCTCTTGAAGTACATCACGCCTGGAGATTGGGCTCTGATTAGCCTCTGAGTTTTCTAATACAGCCTATTGATTTTCTGTTACTGTAGCTGCCTTTGGATTTTCTGTGCTGGTACAGAGTTTTCTATCTTTTGCGTGAGAGAATGATGAATGGTTGTCTGCGAGGCTCCAAGCACATACTTATTTCCTCTTCAATAAGGACAAGCGTTAATATCATTTAAGCAGAGAAAAACAGTGAGGAACCCAGCACACTTAGGGAAGAATTTTGATTTTCTTCATATTCTTTGTTGATCCCAACTACTAAACTATTTACATCCTACAAAAATTTGACAAGCTTATTCGGTACTATTAAATTCTCTTATTACTCTAATGGTGAGGAAAGAATAAACTTTGTTTTAAAGGTAAACATACAACTTTTGTGAAAGTATATTCTAAAAGTAATCTCATTTTTATTTTTCAATTGGCCACATTGATTTTAAATGCAAACAGAGTAGGATTAAGAAGTGAACCACTATTCTGAAAACATTTTTTTTAATTTCAGATAACTAAGTACTAGAGATATAATGTACAATATGATTAATAGAAATAACACTGTTGTATGTTATATATGAAAGTTAAGACAGTGAATCCTAAGAGTTTTAATCACAAGAAAAATTTTTTTTCTTTTATTTTGTGTTCATATGAGATGATGGTTGTTCACTGAACTTATTGTGTAAATATCATTTCATAAATCATAACTTTATGCTATATATCATAAACGTATGCATTTCTATGTGTCAATTATATCTCAATGAAGCCAGCAGGGAAATTCTTATTTGGAATGGAAATTATTTCCATTCGTTCTTATGAATGAATATACAAAACCATAATCACCCAGAACTTCCTACATGTGTGCACGCATGCTCAGTTGCTTTAGTCGTGTCCAGCTGTTTGTGACGCTGTGAACTGTGGCCCGCCAGGCTCCTCTGTCCATGGGATTCTCCAGGCAAGAATACTGGAGTGGTTTGCCACGCCCTGTTCCAGGGGATCTTCCTGACACAGGAATTGAACCCACATCTCTTAGTCTCCAACATTGGCAGGCAGGCTTTTTACCACCAGTGCCACCTGGGAAGCCTGAAACTTCCTACAATTTATAACAACAAAAAAAAATAATAATAATTTCAATGTCAGCGAACTCTGATTGTTTTTTCTTTTTTTCAGTAAAGATAACACATTGTCGATCTATGTTCACTACAAGCAGAGTCAGAGAAATAGAATTTTGAGCAAGTGATACCTTGAAGCAATGGTCTGGGTGACACCTGTAGCAAGTGAGGCAAGCAGAATAAATCTGGAAAAAGCTAGGCATGGATGTGAATGCAGGCGAAATCTGTCTTTGGTCTCATTTCATAGGGAATGTTACCACTCTTGGTATCCACCATAAAGCAAGGACCCTACCTTTTTTTCACCCTTGTCAGTAAGTCATTCATCACAGGCTGCCTAAGAAGTAGAAGAAAAAACATAATTTCCTAGATTATCTTCTTGCCAAGCAGTTCCCATCAGGAGAGAACATATTCAAGGGAAGAGACAGCTGTGAGCTGATAGCAGTCAGCACTCACAGCAGCCCTCAGAGTAGACCTGAGCAGGGCAACAGCAATGCCTGCTATATAGGTCAAGTTCCGATTCACAGTTCTGGTCTGACTTGCTCGCATATAGAGATGCAAAGATTGCATATTGTACCCATTGCCTTTAAAATGGGGAGCTGTTAAAAGGATTCACAGGTGATATGAAATTATAGTTCATCATATAAATTAACCAGCAAAACATTTACTTTGCAATTTATGGATGAAAATCACAAGATATTCTACATTAATTGAATCCACATTTTTATACATGTTTAAAATATTTGTATAATTTTAGTATTCAGTAAACTATAAATAAAATGATTTGATTGCTATGTTCCTGTTATTAATTTTTGTTCTTTCAAAGAATTCCCATAAAAGGCAATGTATGCCATTTCAGTGTTGTGCAAGAAAAGAGGATACAAAATGATCCACTTCTATTTTTAATCAATTTCATTTAGGAGATGAAAAAGGTAAACAAATAGTTTAATGATTCAAAAAGAGTAATAGTTATGACAGCAATGGAAATTTAGTTACACTTTTTAAAAGTCTACCAAATTCTTCATAGAACAATGAGCTTCATAGCTTCTGAAAGTTGGAATTATCATTCTGTCATACCACAACCCTTAAATGATACATTTATCTGGGCTTCCCCACATGTGGAATCATCCTCAGAATAAAACTGAATTATATTCTAAGAAAAGGTAGAGAACCTGTAAAGCAGTCCAGTTATGCATATAAATTCATTTAGAAATACTGTTTTGCTTCCCAAAGGGTTGTTTTTATTAAAGATTTAACCCAACATCATTTTCCAGTACCTTGGGTTTTTAGTTTTCTTTTCGCCTATAAAAATATTCGGTGTTTTCTTTGCTCATATTCACAAATCACTAAAATAAGGTTTGTATGTATGGTATTTAAGTTTTTTTATTGGTATCAAATAGTCTGACTTACTGATTCTAGAATATGAAGTTACTGGCTACTATGAACGATAGATTCTGGAGTGATTTCAAGTCACAACAGGACAGGGGATGAGCTTGTACTTTTAGATAACTCTCCAAGCAGACAGCTCAAAAGTATATAAACTAATAGCCATCCAGTTTTGCCTTGGCACCTTGGTATTTATTCTACACAGGAATCTTTAATATTGATTGCAAGTCATATGAAGTTAGACTGATATGCTTTCTTCCATCTTCTTTCCAAAAATAAATTAAGCCAGAAATTCAAAGTTAATGGAGCAGTCTCATTATAATACATCTCTACTGGGCATTCTTTCACTTTGGTTAAATAATTGAGGGAATTAGATAGGTGGAGCTATGCAGTATGATACAAGCATACACATCCTCAGGCTGAATTGATGTGAAATTAAAGGAACAGGTTAAGAATAAGACTTCTGGCAAGATCATATGAGTTCACAGTACACTATGGTCTTTAAAACCTTTCATGAATTTTCAGTGACATCAAGAAAATGTTAATTCAAGCTTTGACCTCATTTCCTAGCTGAAACAGAAATGATAAGGTATGCTGATGGACTAAATCTAACAAACCTCAGTGTGGTAGGGTATCAACTAGCTTAATGCATTCCTTGTCAGTCAGTAGAATGTTAATATATTAGCATATAGTGTTTTGTGAATTCTTGAAGGATCAATGCAAACGTCATAGAAAGGAAATATTCATCCATTCCTGAATAAAAGCAAGTATCTTATTGCAATTTGGAAACAATTAGTAATAGTAACCAATTGAATAAAGGATATATATAGTCATTGGTATGCTGAAAAGCACACACTGGGGCCACTTGTAAACTTGATCAAGTTGTTGTTCAGTCACTAAGCTGTGTTGCACTCTTTGAGTCCCCATGGACTGCAGCACGCCAGGCTTCCCTATCCTTCACCATCTCCTGGAGTTTGCTCAAACACATGTCCATTGAGTTGATGATGCCATTCAACCATCTCATCTTCTGTCGCCCCCTTCTCCTCCTGCCCTCAATCTTTCCCATCATCAGGGTCTTTTCCAATGAGTCTGCTCTTCACATTATGTGGCCAAAGTACTTAAACTCAATATGCCTTAATTATCTCATATTTAGTATAAAGGTAATAATAGTATGCTCTATGTGGAAATATAAATGCAAAAATACCTAGAAGAGTATCTATCACATATAGGCACTAGCTATTAATATTCAGCAGTAATCATAAGAAAATTATTAAGGATGTATAAAAATTTTGCTGCAAGGACACTTATAGTGGAAAAATATAAATAAATTTCAGGTCATAGCATTGCTGTTGGAAGGACTGAGCTAAATCCTTAAGTTGGAACCCTACACAGTCATGTGAAATGGCATTACAGAAATGCATTTGTGGTATAAAATATATTAATGTTATATCACTAAGATTAAGTTAAAAACAATATATGAAGCATGATTTTAATTTATTAAAATTAAAATAAATGCATACAGATAGGCTAAGTAATTTTAACAGTGGAAACACAGTGTTAAGATTGACTATTTTAAAATGTAGATGTATGGGTAATTTTATCTGATTAAATTTTATTTTATTACACTGGATTTTTTAAAATAAAATTTTTGTTTTAAGAAAGAAGTAAATTAATTTAAAGACTTAAAAGTTCTCGCAAATTGTACTAAACATAGTTTCTAATCTGCTAAGTGATCTTGTGGAGATATAGCTCCAAACAGGGCCTTTTTTATATAAATGATGTAAACCCAGCAAATTTGGGCTTTTTCTATATAAGTGCCTTATACAGAGAGTCTTCTTTTTTTAAATGTAACAAATGTAAAACTCCATAGGAGATATTTTCTCGTTCAGTTCAGTTCAGTCTCTCAGTCGTGTCTGACTCTTTGCAACACCATGAATCGCAGCATACCAGGCCTCCCTGTCCATCACCATCTCCCGGAGTTCACTCAAACTCACGTCCATAGAGTAGGTGATGCCATCCAGCCATCTCATCCTCTGTTGTCCCTTTTTCCTCCTGCTCCCAATCACTCCCAGCATCAGAGTCTTTTCCAATGAGTCAACTCTTTGCATGAGGTGGCCAAAGTACTGGAGTTTCAGCTTTAGCATCAGTCCTTCCAAAGAACACCCAGGGCTGATCTCCTTTAGAATGGACTGGTTGGATCTCCTTGCAGTCCAAGGGACTCTCAAGAGTCTTCTCCAACACCACAGTTCAAAAGCATCAATTCTTCAGTGCTCAGCCTTCTTCACAGTCCAACACTCATATCCATACATGAACACAGGAAAAACCATAGCCTTGACTAGACGGACCTCTGTTGGCAAAGTAATGTCTCTGCTTTTGAATATGCTATCTAGGTTGGTCATAACTTTCCTTCCAAGGAGTAAGCGCCTTTTAATTTCATGGCTGCAATCACCCTCTGCAGTGATTTTGGAGCCCCCCAAAATAGTCTGACATTGTTTCCACAGTATCCCCATCTATTTCCTATGAAGTGATGGGACCAGATGCCACAATCATAGTTTTCTGAATGTTGAAATTTAAGCCAACTTTTTCACTCTCCTCTTTCACTTTCATCAAGAGGCTTTTGAGTTCCTCTACACTTTCTGCCATTAGGGTTGTGTCATCTGCATATCTGAGGTTATTGACATTTCTCCTGGCAATCTTGATTCCAGCTTGTGCTTCTTCCAGCCCAGCGTTTCTCATGATGTACTCTGCATAGAAGTTATATAAGCAGGGTGACAATATACAGCCGTGACATACTCCTTTTCCTATTTGGAACCAGTCTGTTGTTCCATGTCCAGTTCTAACTGTTGCTTCCTGACCTGCATACAGGTTTCTCAAGAGGCAGGTCAGGCACTCTGGTATTCCCATCTCTTGAAGAATTTTCCACAGTTTATTGTGATCCACACAGTCAAAGGCTTTGGCATAGTCAATAACGCAGAAATAGATGTTTATCTGGAAATCTCTTGCTTTTTTGATGATCTAGAGGATGTTGGCAATTTGATCTCTGGTTCATCTGCCTTTTCTAAAACCAGCTTGAACATCTGGAAGTTCACGGTTCACATATTGCTGAAGCCTGGCTTGGAGAATTTTGAGCATTACTTTACTAGTGTGTGAGATGAGTGCAATTGTGTGGTAGTTTGAGCATTCTTTGGCATTGCCTTTCTTTGGGATTGGAATGAAAACTGACCTTTCCAGTTCCGTGGCCACTGCTGAGTTTTCCAAATTTGCTGGCATACTGAGTGCAGCACTTTCACAGCATCATCTTTCAGGATTTGAAATAGGTCAACTGGAATTCCATCACTTCCACTAGCTTTGTTTGTAGTGATGCTTCCTAAGGCCCACTTGACTTCACATTCCAGGATGTCTGGCTCTAGGTCAGTGATCATATCATCGTGATTATCTTGGTCATGAAGATCTTTTTTTGTACAGTTCTTCTATGTATTCTTGCCACCTCTTCTTAATATCTTCTGCTTCTGTTAAGTCCATACCATTTCTATCTTTTATCGAGCCAATCTTTACATGAAATATTCCTTTGGTATCTCTAATTTTCTTGAAGAGATCTCTAGTCTTTCCCATTCTGTTGTTTTCCTCTATTTCTTTGCATTGATCGCTGAGGAAGGCTTTCTTATCTCTTCTTGCTATTCTTTGGAACTCTGCATTCAGATGCTTATATCTTTCCTTTTCTTTTTGCTTTTTGCTTCTCTTCATTTCACAGCTATTTGTAAGGCCTCCCCAGACAGCCATTTTGCTTTTTTGCATTTCTTTTCCATGGGGATGGTCTTGATCCCTGTCTCCTGTACAATGTCACGACCCTCAGTCCATAGTTCATCAGGCACTCTATCAGATCTAGTCCCTTAAATCTATTTCTCATTTCCACTGTATAATCATAAGGGATTTGATTTAGGTCATACCTGAATAGTCTAGTGGTTTTCCCTACTTTCTTCCATTTAAGTCTGAATTTGGCAATAAGGAGTTCATGGTCTGAGCCACAGTCAGCTCCCGGTCTTATTTTTTCTGACTGTATAGAGCGTCTCCATCTGTGGCTGCAAAAAGCCTCTTGATGAAAATGAAAGTGGAGAGTGAAAAAGTTGGCTTAAAGCTCAACATTCAGAAAATGAAGATCATGGCATCCGGACCCATCACTTCATGGGAAATAGATGGGGAAACAGTGGAAACAGTTGTCAGACTTTATTTTTGGGGGGGCTCCAAAATCACTGCAGATGGTGATTGCAGCCATGAAATTAAAAGACGCTTACTCCTTGGAAGGAAAGTTATGACTAACCTAGTTAGCATATTCAAAAGCAGAGACATTACTTTGCCAACAAAGGTCTGTCTAGTCAAGGCTATGGTTTTTCCTGTGGTCATGTATGGATGTGAGAGTTGGACTGTGAAGAAGGTTGAGGGCCGAAGAATTGATGCTTTTGAACTGTGGTGTTGGAGAAGACTCTTGAGAGTCCCTTGGACTGCAAGGAGATCCAACCAGTCCATTCTGAAGGAGATCAGCCCTGGGATTTCTTTGGAAGGACTGATGCTAAAGCTGAAACTCCAGTACTTTGGCCACCTCATGCGAAGAGTTGACTCATTGGAAAAGACTCTGATGCTGGGAGGGATTGGCAGCTGGAGGAGAAGGGGACAACAGAGAATAAGATTGCTGGATGGCATCACTGACTTGATGGACTTGAGTCTGAGTGAACTCCGGGAGTTGGTGATGGACAGGGAGGCCTGGCGTGCTGCAATTCATGGGATCGCAAAGAGTCGGACACGACTGAACGACTGAACTGAACTGAACTGAATAACGATAAATCATTCATTGGCTACAGTTATGTCTTGAAGGAATAAAAATACCCATCTCACCTTCTAGTTAGCAATCTAGAAAAATAGAAACTTGATAAGGCCTTTAGCTGAGATTAATAAAAACAGCTCCCATTATTTAGCCTACAGTGCCTAAAAAGATCACCTTCTTTTGACAGAATGAGCCATGATCTTCAAGATTACTGAAACTACTTTTTTTTTTTAAACTTACAGACATACATCTTTGATGATTATCTTCTGAGTTTTTCACGTAGTCCTCAATACTGTGAGAAAATATTGTTTTATCAGAAACAGTTTTGCTGCCTATGAAAAAATGTTGTGATGTGTCTACTAGTAACAACATAAACATACTTACATAACATTACAAGACTAGGTTGAATAATAAATTAATACTTCAAGATGTCAAAAATGCACTTGGTGTTCACTGTGCATAGAGAAGAAAACCTACAACATGCGTAAAAGTTAAAGAAAAGAAATGTTGTTAATGAGATGATTTTACCTTTAAGCACAGAAGAAATTTAATAAAATTTCCCAGCATGCCACCTTGAAAAATCACTAGTTGACATGAGTAGCCCTTATTTTTTATTTTTAGTTATTGAAGTTGTGTCCAACTCTTTATGACCCCATGGACTGTAGTCCACCAGGCTCCACCATCCATGGAATTTTCTAGGGAAGAATCCTGGAGTGGGTTGCCATTTCTTTCTCCAAGCCCTTATTTAAGCAAGGATTATTATCAGATCAGATCAGATCAGTCGCTCAGTCGTATCCGACTCTTTGTGACCCAATGAATCACAGCACGCAGGCCTCCCTGTCCATCACCAACTCCCGGAGTTCACTCAGACTCACATCCATCAAGTCAGTGATGCCATCCAGCCATCTCATCCTCTGTCGTCCCCTTCTCCTCCTGCCCCCAAGCCTTCCCAGCATCAGGGTCTTTTCCGATGAATCAACTCTTCACATGAGGTGGCCAAAGTACTGGAATTTCAGCTTTAGCATCATTCCTTCCAAAGAAATCCCAGGGCTGATCTCCTTCAGAATGGACTGGTTGGATCTCCTTGCAGTCCAAGGGACTCTCAGGAGTCTTATCCAACACCACAGTTCAAAAGCATCAATTCTTCGGCCCTCAACCTTCTTCACAGTCCAACTCTCACATCCATACATGACCACAGGAAAAATCATAGCCTTGACTAGACGAAACTTTGTTGGCAAAGTAATGTCTCTGCTTTTGAATATGCTATCTAGGTTGGTCATAACTTTCCTTCCAAGGAGTAAGTGTCTTTTAATTTAATGGCTGCAGTCAGCATCTGTAGTGATTTTGGAGCCAAAAAATACAGTCTGACACTGTTTCCACTGTTTCCCCATCTATTTCCCATGAAGTGGTGGGACCAGATGCCATGATCTTCATTTTCTGAATGTTGAGCTTTAAGCCAACTTTTTCACTCTCCACTTTCACTTTCATCAAGAGGCTTTTGAGTTTCTCTTCACTCTCTGCCATAAGGGTGGTGTCATCTGCATATCTGAGGTTATTGATATTTCTCCCGGCAATCTTGATTCCAGCTTGTGTTTCTTCCAGTCCAGCATTTCTCATGATGTACTCTGCATAAAAGTTATATAAACAGGGTGACAATATACAGCCTTGATGAACTCCTTTTCCTATTTGGAACCAGTCTGTTGTTCCATGTCCAGTTCTTACTACTGCTTCCTGACCTGCATACAAATTTCTCAAGAGGCAGATCAGGTGGTCTGGTATTCCCATCTCTTGAAGAATTTTCCACAGTTTATTGTGATCCACACAGTCAAAGGCTTTGGCATAGTCAAGAAAGCAGAAATAGATGTTTTTCTGGAAATCTCTTGCTTTTTCTATGATCCAGCGGATGTTGGCAATTTGATCTCTGGTTCCTCTGCCTTTTCTAAAACCAGCTTGAACATCAGGAAGTTCACGGTTCACATATTGCTGAAGCCTGGCTTGGAGAATTTTGCACATTACTTTACTAGTGTGTGAGATGAGTGCAATTGTGCGGTAGTTTGAGCATTCTTTGGCATTGCCTTTCTTTGGGATTGGAATGAAAACTGACATTTTCCAGTCCTGTGGCCACTGCTGAGTTTTCCGAATTTGCTGGCATATTGAGTGCAGCACTTTCAGAGCATCATCTTTCAGGATTTGGAATAGCTCAACTGGAATTCCATCACCTCCACTAGCTTTGTTCGTAGTGATGCTTTCTAAGGCCCACTTGACTTCACATTCCAGAATGTCTGGCTCTAGGTCAGTGATCACACCATCTGGATTATCTGGGTCGTGAAGATCTTTTTTGTACAGTTCTTCTGTGTATTCTTGCCATCTCTTCTTAATATCTTCTGCTTCTGTTAGGTCCATACCATTTCTATCCTTTATCGAGCTCATCCTTGCATGAAATGTTCCTTTGGTATCTCTGATTTTCTTTAAGAGATCCCTAGTCTTTCCCATTCTGTTGTTTTCCTCTATTTCTTTGCATTGATAGCTGAAGAAGCCTTTCTTATCTCTTCTTGCTATTCTTTGGAACTCTGTTATTTAATTAATTCATTCATTTACTTTGTTGTAGTAGACCATTGCCAGATGAAGGAAAAAAATAAAAAGAAAAACAGCTCAATTAAGGCTAGAAAAATAAAAATAAAATGTGCATGTCACCAGAAGCTACCACTAAATTTTTAGAGTACGGATCTTGGCAGGAGACAGAGTACACCTATGCTTTAGCTTCCTTAGAAATAAAATAGAATAATGCCAGTTAAAGGGAGAAAGAGGAGTTGTGATATCAAAAAGCTAATATCTACTAATTAATTTAAAGGAAAATTTGATTCTACTTAAGATCCATGTATCAGGTAAATTCTTAAAGTTTATGACTTTTCCTACTCTTAGTTTCTTCCCCTCTCCTCCACCCCTAACCCTGAGTGTGGTTGGAGAGCTGACAAATACACACAGTACATTCAGTTGCCAAATACCTGGAGGCACATGTCAGCCATGATTATCGGCAAGCTGTGCTACATGCCAATTTATCCCACAGGGGCTCTGGGATTACGTACATGTTGTTAGTCCACACTGCCAACAGACTCCGTGTAACACACAAACAGAAGCAGAGCCCTTCTCAGATCTAACCACACATTTCAGATCATGACTTTGTTTTTGTTTATATATCTTGTATTTCAAAATAGGTTTATATTTATCCCAAGGAAAAATAAAGATTAAGAGACTGGGTGTGATCATATATCTTTCTGGGAATTATTCCCAGAAATTGTATACTGAAAATCTGTTCCAAAAATATAATTTCTAGATAGTTAAGTGGGCAAAATATCAGCTTGTTATTCACTTGCTTATTAAAAAGCAGATCAGAAACATACCTACCCTGTCTTTTAACGATTAGTGTCTAATATTTAATTGTCTGCTCCCTGCCTATTTATCCAAACATAAACCTTCTTTTACATGAATACAGAAATCTAGAAGACTCTCCTCTGAATTAAGTGCTGCTTTTAATGAATAAATAATTCATGAACTACTACCTTCTTCATGAAAGTTTCCAAAAGTTGGATAGTATTATGAATGTTTTCCTATCACCACCTACTCTAGCTTTCAAAACTTATATTTCACATTTTGCTAAATTTGCAAATTGTGTAAATGTAATGGGTTTCACTTTATGGATTTACCTTTGTGACAGTTAAATCTCTGCTATCAACATGTTTGTAAATTCTCACATTAGAATTTCTGTTTTAATTTGCAAAGTCTGAAATCAAGGTGGTTGAAACGGGAATAAACTAGTTGACTTCTGACATATTTATAAGAGATATGTATTCATTTCACTTGGCCATCAAGAAATTTAGTAAAGAATCACTAAGCTTGAAAGCATCAGTGAAAATAGAGAAAATTAAAGTAAAAGCTATCATCCACTCAGTAATCTAGCTCACTTTCACCTCATTATTATTGCTCTTTTATATTTCCTATCAGTTTAGATTTCACTGCTCATATTCAGGTAGCTGAACTTGAATTATTTATGTAACTTCTGTTAGCTACAAATTGTTCGTTTACATGTATTATATAATAGAGTTGTTGAAACCTAAATTAAATAGGATATGTGAGGTAGCAAACATATTGTAGACTTTAATAAATGGTAGTCAACATCTTTTAATTCTCCTATTCTTCATCTTTTGTTTCTCCCTTCTCCAGGGGATCTTCTAAACCCTGGAATCGAACTGGGGTCTCCTGCATTGGAGGTAGATTTTTTACCAACTGAACTATCAGGGAAGCCCCATATTCTTCATATTAACCCTTATCGTCCATTCCCTGAAATGTACGGCTCTACATGCAACGTTATGATGTGTAGAGGTTTTTAAGTCTAGGCTTGTTTACTCTCCTGCAGATACATTTTCCTAATTATTAGTGAGTGAGGATTCTGATTAATATATAGACATACTTAATAAAGAAATCTTGTTTTAAATATCAACGTTTGTCAAGTAATATAATTCAAAGTTATTCTGATATATTTAATTTAGTATTTTGGGTTTCTTTGGTTGGTTGGTTGGTTGATTAGTTTTTCTTTGTGTCTTGCTTAGCTTGGTGTCCTGTGACTAACTGCAAACACCCAGACAGACTTTGTTAAATATAAACAACTTCAAATGGTTCTCTCTGTGGCTTGAAAGCACCTGTGGAAAATGACACATTGAGCTTTTAATAGATAAAGATTTTTATTCTTTTTCTAGATTATGTTAAAGGTGTCTGTAAGGGAAGTTAAGCTTTATTAAACCTTTGTTATGTTTAATTTTTATTTTTAACCTTTATTAAATTATTATGCAACTATAAGGACAACCTATATTTTAGAACGGAGAAGGCAATGGCACCCCACTCCAGTACTCTTGCCTGGGAAGCCCCATGGACGGGGGAGCCTGGTGGGCTGCAGTCCATGGGGTCGCTAAGAGTCAGACAGGACTGAGAGACTTCACTTTCACTTTCAGTTTCACTTTCATGCATTGCAGAAGGAAATGGCAACCCACTCCAGTGTTCTTGCCTGGAGAATCCCAGGGACGGGGGAGCCTGGTGGGCTGCTGTCTATGGGGTCTCACAGAGTCGGACACGACTAAAGCGACTTAGCATCAGCAGCAGTATATTTCAGAAACTGGGACTATATATGCTTTCCTTGAACAAAAGTCAAGATCTGAATAAGGTCCTATTAATAAATTAAAAGAAAAAAATAATATAATTTCAACCCTCTCTCAACTTCATATTTTCTCCTAACATAAATGGAATAGGGGCATAAGTATGGGATCATAATTATTAAGAGTATGACTCTGGATAACTTACTAAAACACCTTGTCGTCTGTTACCAGTTCTGCAGTATGGGGTAAGAACAGTGTCTAATGCTTGATTTTATGATTGCTAGATAAATAGTGTTCAAGTACTTGGAAGTATCAGTATGCAATACATGTTAATGTTAGAAAAGGGAAAATTTTTAAAATAACATGAAAATAATCTGGTATCATGAAATTAAAGAAAATAATACAGATATATTATTATTCTGACTAAAAAGTACTTCAGGAAATGCCCTGCTAAAATTTTTGTCCACTTGTTGCTATATTAAATGAATAGCCAGAAATGTTAAGATGCAACAGTGATTGGATATAGGTTACATTAAGGTATATGTAATACTGTTTTATTTCTCATGGAGAATGACAAAGTGTATATGTTAGATCTCAAGAAAAATGTCCTACCCTTGTTCTACCCTGGATACAACCTACTCTGAACATGAACTTAGGTTTGTGATATTAATGATTATATAGATCTCAGAACCACATAAAATTCTAAAGTGCACAAAAATTTAACTTTCTGGATTATTATGGTTCATTTTGGAATTACTTAATATAGCCTCTTGTATTCTAAGTTTATGATGACATGTCAGTGATTAGAACCTACAAGTAGAAGAGCAATAGTTACAAAAGTGACATTATTAATAATGTGCCACAGTTTTAAATTTTAAATAGCAGTTGCTTGTAAGGGGGGAATATGTTGCATTTTGAAAAATAAAAATAGAAATAGTCATTGGAAAGCTAATTACAGGTGAAAGTGAAGTTGCTCATTCGTGCCCAACCTCTTTGCGACCCCGTGGATAGTAGCCTGCACCAAGCTCCTCCATCCATGGGATTTTCAAGGCAAGAGTACTGGAGTGGGTTGCCATTTCCTTCTCCAGGGAATCTTCCCAACCCAGGGATCAAACCCAGGTCTCTCACATTGTAGACAAACACTTTACTGTCTGAGCCACCAGGGAAGTCCTAATTACAGGTAAAATGGTTAAAATTTTTATTACATGTTGGAAGAGAAAAAAATTATGTCTCATACTCACAGATGTTAATTTTTTTTCTTTGTTTTAAATTCAATTTGAACACAGCAAAAAGTAAATGTTAAAAAAACAGGTTGCAAATGATATTTTAAATACTTCACATTAATCTTTCTAAAATCAAGAAAAGTTACTTTTTATAAATTTATTCAACTAGAGAATGTTTATTTTGTTATATGTGTGCACCATAAAATTGCTAAAGTAACAAGCATATGTTCTTAGTCATTCAGTCATGTTCCACTCTGCTACCCCATGGATGTAGCCCGCCATGTTTCTCTATCTATGGGGATTCTCCAGGCAAGAATATTGGAGAGGGTTGCCATGCCCTCCTCCAGGGGATCTTCCAGACCCAGGGATCAACAAACCCATGTCTCTCACTTTGCAGTCAGATTCTTTACAGTCTGAGCCACCAGAGAAGCCTAAGCATACTAGAGTGGGTAGCTGATCTCTTCTCCAGGGGAACTTCCTGATCCAGGAATCAAAGCAGGGTCTCCTGCACTGCAGGCGGATTCTTTACCATCTGAGCTTGATTACTGTACAACCCATTTTAGATTTTTGGAGCATCATAATTATTGAAATGTTTTCACACATATCTATTTTGTCTCTTAAACTATAGTGAAACTATAAGTTCAAGCCAGAAATGATAGATAGCACTGTTTATATACCACCTACTCTCAACCATGTCCCAGTTTTGGCTCACTACTAAATTTTTGTCTCTGTCTTTTTTTGTATAAGAAAAATATTTTAAAATATTACATCTATTAGCTGTACTAATTACTTAATTGCTCAACTATTTGACATGGGATTTGACCAAACTACATTATACAGATAACAAGAGACAAATTCAATAACTTTGGAGGCTCCATTCCTCCACTTTTGATGATGAGCAAGAAGGTAGGAAGCCCTTCATTAGCCTAGGGAAGCTTATGGAAGAACTGGCTCATAACAGATTCTGAGTTATGTGGACACAGCCTTTTTGTCAGGACATTTTTCCTTGAACAGAAAGTTCTGGCTTTGCTTTTGTCTTGATAGTCTCTGCCTGCTATTTCCCTTAGTAGAAAGCAGCTTCACCAGGAGCTCTTTCCCTGGTGCATAATCCAGTCCAGCCATAGATGGTCTGTGTTCTCTGGCCTGAGAGCTCATGGATTTCATGTGCTCTGATACTTCTCTGGCCATATGTTTGACCTCAATAAACCCCATGCATTGATGCAGTTATACATCAGGGTTAATAGATAGTGATTTGTGTATCTGTGTGTTATTTGTATGAAAAAAGATGTTGAGATCTATTACTTTAAGATTAGCATGAGAGAACACATCTCATCACTTAATGGTAAAGGCAACAGGGACAGTCTTAAATATATAATACTTGCATAAGTCTGTTTTCATGTGTGCTTGGAATAGGAAGAGAAAGTAGGATAACAACATCTTTGATTTTCTTCAAAATGCCACAACACCATTTTATTTAATATATACTGAGAGCTCTTTTGGAATCAACTGGATCCATGTGATTGGGTTACAAAAGTAGTATTGAAAATGTAAGCAATGTTAAACTCCAGCAATTCAAGACAGAATGTTAATTCTAACAGAAGCCCTTCAAGGCTTTTGTTACATTTGAATATATCTTAGTAGAGCATGCCATCAACACAACTCTTTTTCAGTAAATATAAACATGTGCATCCTTTTGTAATATCATCATAAAGTATACATGTTTCATCATGTAAAGAATACTTAGCACAGTTTATTTCCCATATTTTTAGTACAGCCTGGAAAAGTCACTCGTATTTATTGATGTTTTAAGCTACAAAATAATTGGCAAAAAAAAAGCATGTGTCTCTTATTACTCATATAATTTATTTAAATGAACCATATCTACAGGGGATAGTTGGTTTGAGAGAAGCCTACAACTATCTGTATGATTGTATTTCCATTGAAATTAGATTAATTTAGCTTTCCAGCAAAGGGAAGTACTACTTTCTGATGGCTACAGTTTGTTCCTTGAGACTGAAGGCTACTGCATAATGGCAGTCTAAACATCTATGAATCTCTGACAAGGAAATGGATAGTCTCCCTTAATGTTACAGCTCTCGTGTGGTTTTTAACACGACTCTAATATGAAATTGAAGAAATCTACCTATCACTTCAGCATATATTACGCACTCATTCTAGCTGGGGACTTGACAGAATTCATGGGCTGTTTGCTGAATCTCTTTCAAAGGCAGTGTCTAAATCCAAATTCCTTAATTTTGTAGTCAGACACCCCCAAATTATGGTTCCACCATTACTGCCATTCTTATTCTTCCAAAGAATTACATGAAATTATATAGAATAGGCTATATTTTTCATTACTGCTGTGCTTTTTTTCAAGGACCTCTTTCTTAGCACTGTTTCTCTTTCCTGCCTACTCTGTTTTCTGTCCAAATACTGTCTGCCTGCCTCCTAAGCTCAATGCAAAAGTTAACTCTGCTCTGTAGCTCCCACTGACTCAAGAGCCATCAGTTCAGTTCAGTCACTCAGTCATGTCCGACTCTTTGCAACCCATGAACCGCAGCACACCAGGCTTCCCTGTCCATCACCAACTCCCAGAGTTTACTCAAACATGTCCATTGAGTCGGTGATGCCATCTAACTATCTCATCCTCTGTCATCCCCTTCTCCTCCTGCCCTCAATCTTTCCCAACATCAGGGTCTTTCCAAATGAGTCATCATTTTGCATCATATGGCCAAAATATTGGAGTTTCAGCTTCAACATCAGTCCTTCCAATGAACACCCAGGACTGATCTCCTTTAGGATGGACTGGTTGGACCTCCTTGCAATCCAAGGGACTCTCAAGAGTCTTCTCCAACACCACAGTTCAAAAGTATCAATTCTTCTGCACTCAGCTTTCTTTATAGTCCAACTCACACATCCATATATGACCACTGGAAAAACCATAGCCTTGACTAGATGGACCTTTGTTGATAAAGTAATGTCTCTACTTTTGAATATGCTGTCTAGGTTGGTCATAGCTTTCCTTCCAAGGAGTAAGCGTCTTTTAATTTCATGGCTGCAATCACCATCTGCAGTGGACTTCATCTGCCTGACACAGTCTATCTTCCCATAGTCTATCTTCTACAATAGATGTTAGGACATGTTTTATTTCCTCTACTTGATTATGAGTGTTTTGATGGCATATGTCTCAAGTATCTCAGCTTTCTCACATACATGTAGTGCTGCTTTTTGTCAGTTCACTTGAATATGCTTAATCATTAGGTGGCAGAAAAAGGTGCATGATTTCTATGGATATGCAGTTCAAGTGAAATATAACTGAAACATTGAATGAATATATTAAAACCATGGGACTGACTTTACTATTATTTTGGCAGGGATTTTATTTAAGAGAAATGGAACCTTAAAAATAGTTCTTAACATTCTGTTGATTTCTACGAAACAATGACACTATTTCCTGTGGATGTGCTCATGTGCTAAGTCACTTCAGTCGTGTCCAACTCATTACAACCCCATGGACTATAGCCTGCCAGGCTTCTCTGTCCATGGGATTCTCCAGGAGAGAATACTGTAATGGGTTGCCATGCCCTTCTCCAAGGGATCTTCCTGAAACTAGAGATCAAACCCAGTCTCCTGATACACCCTGCATCAAAGGCAGAGTCTTTATTGCTGAGCCTCCAGGGAAGCCAATAATAGCACAAGTAAATAAAATCCAAAAATTATCCCCAAATCCCATTTGAATTTCATCTTTTAGCATGTCCTTGAATTTGTATTTCTTCCACACATCTTTCCCAGTCATACCTAAAAAAATAAAATAAAATAAACACAGTCATTTCCATGAGAGTACCAGTTGCAGAGTCAATAAATTTGAACTTGGTGATAGTCCTTTAGTGTGATAGTTCAGTATAAAAGATGGAACAGGTCAGGTCTGGCCCTGTCCCTTCCATCTATGTATTCTGTAATCCTGGGCAAGTTACTCTGCCTGGCTCATCTTCAGTTTGCTCTTGTTGTTTTAGACAAGCTAAGCCTTGTCTAACTGTTGCAACCACGTGGACTGTAGCCCGTCAGCTCCTCTGCCCATGGGATTTCCCAGGCAAGAATGCTGGAGTGGGTTATCATGTCCTTCTCCAGGGAATTTTCCCAACCCAGGGATCGAACTCATGTCTCCTGCATTGGCAGGTGGATTCTTTATCACTGAACCACCAGGGAAGCCCCAGCTTCAGTTTGCTCATCAGTAAAATGTGGAGAAGGATCCTACCCAATAGGCTTTTTTATGGGGATGTAAAGCTTATGTAAGTGTTTTATATATATGACCTACTTATATTACTTACTCTTGGCTCTTGCCAGCTGTAGACAAACACTGGCAGAACCAAATTCAGACTTCTTTATGTTTTTATTACCAGAACTCAGCCCAGTCATGTTTCAGGCAGATTAAGTATATTTTAAACTTGTAGCATTTTCTTCTATGGAAAATTTATTTGTTAAATCAGTTTCCTTTTGGGAAGCAAAGTGGAAGAGCTCAGTAACAGTGCTTCAGATATACTTTGTGCCCATATCCATTGATTCTTTGTTTCAATTTCTTGGAAGTTAATGGTTTTCAAATGGGTCAGGAAAGGATGATGAAACACAGAGCAACAATTTCTCTTATGAATTCTTCTACAGTGCATGCACAGAAATAAAATGATTAGACTTATGTTTGTCTATCATCTGAGGAATAATGTATGTTATTTGGCATAGAGGTAATGGCAATCTGAAGCTTTTCAATTAAATTGAAAATGCTGACACACCAATTCTCTTATCTCATACATATCATTAGATAGATTTGTGTTTGACTGAATCACATGGAGGCATCTTTGTGTATCTTGAGAAATATACCTTCAATTAATGGCATACTACACAATCTATTGAATAATTTTCTTGAAAACTAATAATAATTATTTTTACATGTGTGTTTGGTAAATGATATTATACATGAACTCAGACCAAAGCAATTATTAAACAGAAGAAAGAATTAATTTGCCCTTTTTTAGGATTATTGTATAAAAATTAAATGATATCTAGTCATTAACTAGCACCAGTTGAAATTCATATAATGTCATCTGTCTGCCTACTGTATATAATTTAAAGGCTTTTCTGTATATAAAGAGTGTTTCCCAGAAGTGTTTTATTCTTTAATTTTCTTTATTAATTTAAAAATAATTTTGTTCTTTTGTCATATGTCCTACAGAGTAGACACATTTTCTTCTAGTGCTAATTTTTCAGTCACATTTATGTGAATGTTACATTCTAAATTGATATATTACAGCTAATCACTAAAAGTTATTTCTGCTGTCTTTGAACCCAAGAAGAAAATTCTGAAGGTCAAAGCTTCTCTTGCTCTCTCATGCATACACTCATTTTATCTCTCTCTCTTTCTATTTTGTCCTTTCTCCAGTTCGTTTCATCTTTATATCTCTCATTAATGTTCTAAATCATTAATGTATTCTGAGGCAGTGGAAAAGAGGGATTTTTCTGTGTTAGGGATAATAGATTGGCAGGAATATAGGGAAGAGAGGCTATAATTGTCTAAACTTACAATCAGATTAAATCCGGGTTTTCCCCCATGGTCTATGCTGAGAAACTTTATTACTTCTGAGTTATAGATATGAAACCAAACCACAGACAAGACAGTATTTTAAAGAAATATTCCATTCAGTTCAGTTCAGTTCAGTCGCTCAGTCGTGTCCGAATCTGTGACCCCATGAATCGCAGCACGCCAGGCCTCCCTGTCCATCACCATCTCCCCAAGTTCACTCAAACTCACGTCCATCAAGTCGGTGACGCCATCCAGCCATCTCATCCTCTGTTGTCCCCTTTTCCTCCTGCCCCCAATCCCTCCCAGCAACAGAGTCTTTTCCAATGAGTCAACTCTTTGCATGAGGTGGCCAAAGTACTGGAGTTTCAGCTTTAGCATCAGCCTTCTAAAGAAATCCAAGGGCTGATCTCCTTCAGAATGGACTGGTTGGATTTCCTTGCAGTCCAAGGGACTCTAAAGAGTCTTCTCCAACACCACAGTTCAAAAGCATCAATTCTTTGGGACTCAGCTTTCTTCACAGTCCAACTCTCGCATCCATATATGACCACTGGAAAAACCATAGCCTTGACTAGATGGACCTTTGTTGGCCAAGTAATGCCTCTGCTTTTCAATATGCTATGTAGGTTGGTCATAACTTTCCTTCCAAGGAGTAAGCATCTTTTAGTTTCATGGCTGCAATCACCATCTGCAGTGATTTTGGAGCCCCCCAAAATAAGGTCTGACAACTGTTTCCACTGTTTCCCCATCTATTTCCCATGAAGTGATCAGACCAGATGCCATTTTTTTTGTTTGTTTGTTTTTCCATGCCTTTATTGGTGACAGCAATGTACAACAACGTCAGGCATAGCAGGTGCCACGCCAACACCTGGTGTAGCAAACAGGCACTGCAGGGCCACTGGCACACACAGCCCAAATGCAAGAACCAGTCTACCCCGGCCATGTACCCGAATGGGCATGAGGTCGTCTATCCAGTTTGTATGTGTGGATCAGCCTGTCTGAGTGTCTTGGACGCTGCCTGCAGGGCGCCCCCATCCTCGGCACATGGTACGGGCTGTTGTGAACACAGCGTGACATCCCCTGGTGGACAGCCAAGCCCTGGTGCTGACCATGGCGGACAGGGCTGGGGACTGGAGGAGGCACGGGGCCAGGCACAAAGTTCACTCCAGGGCCACATCCTAAGTGGGGTGGTATCGAGAAGTCTTCCATTGGATTAAAATTCGTTTTCTGAATGTTGAGCTTTAAGCCAACTTTTTCACTCTCCACTTTCACTTTCATCAAGAGGCTTTTTAGTTCCTCTTCACTTTCTGCCATTAGGGTGGTGTCATCTGCATATCTGAGGTTATTGACATTTCTCATGGCAATCTTGATTCCAGCTTGTGCTTCTTCCAGCCCAGCATTTCTCATGATGTACTCTGCATAGACGTTAAATAAGCAGGGTGACAATATACAGCTTTGACGTACTCCTTTTCCTATGTGAAACCAGTCTGTTGTTCCATGTCCAGTTCTAACTGTTGCTTCCTGACCTGCAGACAGGTTTCTCAAGAGGCAAGTCAGGTAGTCTGGTATTCCCATCTCTTTCAGAATTTTCCACATTTTATTGTGATCCACACAGTCAAAGGCTTTGGCATAGTCAAGAAAGCAGAAATAGATGTTTTTCTGGAACTCTCTTGCTTTTTCTATGATCCAGAGGATGTTGGCAATTTGATCTCTAATTCCTCTGCCTTTTCTAAAACCAGGTTGAACATCTGGAAGTTCATGGTTCGTGTATTGCTGAAGCCTGGCTTTGAGAATTTTAAGCATTACTTTACTAGTGTGTGAGATGAGTGCAATTGTGCGGTAGTTTGAGCATTCTTTGGCATTGCCTTTCTTTGGGATTGGAATGAAAACTGACCTTTTCCAGTCCCGTGGCCACTGCTGAGTTTTCCAAATTTGCTGGCATATTGAGTGCAGCACTTCACAGTATCATCTTTCAGGATTTGAAATAGCTCAACTGGAATTCCATCACCTCCACTAGCTTTGTTCATAGTGATGTTTTCTAAAGCCCACTTGACTTCACATTCCAGGATGTCTGGCTCTAGGTCAGTGATCACACCACCATGATTATCTGGGTCGTGATGATCTTTTTTGTACAGTTCTTCTGTGTATTCTTGCCACCCCTTCTTAATATCTTCTGCTTCTGTTAGGTCCATACCATTTCTGTCCTTTATTGAGCCCATCTTTGCATGAAATGTTTCCTTGGTATCTCTAATTTTCTAGAAGAGATCTCTAGTCTTTCCCATTCTGTTGTTTTCCTCTATTTCTATGCATTGATTGCTGAGGAAGGCTTTCTTATCTCTTCTTGCTATTCTTTGGAACTCTGCATTCAGATGCTTATATCTTTCCTTTTCTCCTTTGCTTTTTGCTTCTCTTCTTTTCACAGCTATTTGTAAGGCCTCCCCAGACAGCCGTTTTGCTTTTTTGCATTTCTTTTCCATAGGGATGGTCTTGATCCCTGTCTCCTGTACAATGTCACGACCCTCAGTCCATAGTTCATCAGGCACTCTATCTATCAGATCTAGGCCCTTAAATCTATTTCTCACTTCCACTATATAATTATAAGGGATTTGATTTAGGTCGTTCCTGAATGGTCTAGTGGTTTTCCCTACTTTCTTCAACTTAAGTCTGAGTTTGGCTATAAGGAGCTCATGATCTGAGCAACAGTCAGCTCCCAGTCTTATTTTTGCTGACTGTATAGAGCTTCTCCATCTTTGGCTGCAAAGAATATTATCAATCTGATTTCGGTGTTGACCATCTGGTGATGTCCATGTGTAGAGTCTTCTACTCAAAGTTAAAGTTTTGACTTTTTTTTTAGTTAAAGTATTGTCTAAAGGAAAACTTCAATTGTTTGAAATGTATAAATCTCATAAAATTGAAATATGTAATTTTTCCTTTTGGACTATGATTACATTTTACCTTGGAAAAATAAATACAAAGATCAGTATGCCATGTGAGTATAGTCAGAGTGATGAAAAATGGAAATAAAATGTGCTTCATTGTCAGTATTTACTCAAGAACAATAACTTACACTTTAATTTTAAACTCATTGGAATAAATCATGGTACATTATTTTTAAAGGACAAAACTTGAGATGGAGATCTCTTTATTAAAAAAGTTCTTGTTGTGTTAGTTAAAATAATGTTCCCCTTCTATTTCCTTTTTTCAATGAATGGTGAATTCATTTTTTCCAAATAGCTTAAAAGAATTAAGCCATTAAGAATTAAAGAATTAAATTAATTAAGAATTAAAAGATTTTAAATTAAAATTTTAATTTAAAATTAAATTAAATTTTAAATTAAAGATTTAATTAAGAATTAAGAATTAAAAGAATTTCCTATGCAACATACAAAGTACTGCTCAAACAATTCATAAATTTCATTTCTTTCCAAACTATTACTTAACATTAAGTAAAACAGAACACCTTTACATAACCATGCTTTTATACATTTCTTCACTGAGAAGCATCTTGTGTAATTGTTCAAATATATAAGCAACCTGTACATTCTTTATTAATGTAGATTGATTTTTTTTAGCACTAGGCAGTGTGCTGTGTTCAGTTACTCAGTCATGTCTGACTCTTTGCAACCCCATGGGCCATAGCCCACCAGCTCCTCTGTCCTTGGGATTTTCCAGGTAAAAATGCTGCAGCAGGTTGCTATTTCCTTCTCCAGAAGATCATCCTGAGCAAGGGATCGAAACTGTGTCTCTTCCATTGACTCCATTGGTGGGCAGATTCTTTACCACTAGTGCTGCCTGTAAAGGTTTGTGTGCATACTCAGTCACTCGGCCTTGTCCATCTCTTTGTGATCCTATGGACTATAGCCCACCTGGCTCCTCTGACCATGGGATTCTCAAGGCAAGAATACTGGAGTGGGTTGCCATGCCTTTCTCTAGGGTACCTTCCTGAGCCAGCGATCCGACCTGTGTCTCCCATGGCCACTGCCTTGCAGGCAGATTCTTTACTGCTGAGCCACTGGGGAAGCCCATATAGGAAGTTGTAGATTAATATAAATGTGTGTGTGTATGTGTTTACATTCTGTCTGTCCATAGGAAGATGGAAACACTTAATAAAAGACATTTTTGGAAAATGGCATTTTCGTAAAAGACATTTTCCCCAAGGAAATACAAGAAAAAAAAAAAAGATAACCATTTATAATTTGTTTCAAGATAATTCTTTATGTGAAATGAATTTCCTATTAAAGATTTAGTTCATATATTCTAAGGAGAGTGAACAGTAGAATGTAAATAGCTGTCTACTTTTGATGAATTATCCAAATATTCTAAGGGTATTTTTCCATCTTAAAGATCGAAGGCTGGTTGAAATTATATACCTTTTATCAGTGAACAGTTGTTTATAAACATTGGCTGATATTTCTTAACTCTTTTTCAGCCAATTAAAATAAGACACAAAGAATTCTTTTTTTTTTTTTTTTTGAGGTTTTTCTTTTTTTTTTTTAATTTTATTTTATTTTTAAACTTTACATAATTGTATTAGTTTTGCCAAATATCAAAATGAATCCACCACAGGTATACATGTGTTCCCCATCCTGAACCCTCCTCCCCCCCGCCTCCCCACACCATCCCCCTGGGTCATCCCAGTGCACCAACCCCAAGCATCCAGTATCGTGCATCGAACCTGGACTGGCAACTCGTTTCTTACATGATATTTTACATGTTTCAATGTCATTCTCCCAAATCTTCCCACCCTCTCCCTCTCCCACAGAGTCCATAAGACTGTTTTATACATCAGCGTCTCTTTTGCTGTCTCATACACCGGGTTATTGTTACCATATTTCTAAATTCCATATATATGCGTTAGTATACTGTATTGATGTTTTTCCTTCTGGCTTACTTCGCTCTGTATAATAGGCTCCAGTTTCATCCACCTCATTAGAACTGATTCAAATGTATTCTTTTTAATGGCTGAGTAATACTCCATTGTGTATATGTACCACTGCTTTCTTATCCATTCATCTGCTAATGGACATCTAGGTTACTTCCATGTCCTGGCTATTATAAACAGTGCTGCGATGAACATTGGGGTACACGTGTCTCTTTCCCTTCTGGTTTCCTCAGTGTGTATGCCTAGCAGTGGGATTGCTGGATCATAAGTCAGTTCTATTTCCAGTTTTTTAAGGAATCTCCACACTGTTCTCCATAGTGGCTGTACTAGTTTGCATTCCCACCAACAGTGTAAGAGGGTTCCCTTTTCTCCACACCCTCTCCAGCATTTATTATTTGTAGACTTTTGGATCGCAGCCATTCTGACTGGTGTGAAATGGTACCTCATAGTGGTTTTGATTTGCATTTCTCTGATAATGAGTGATGTTGAGCATCTTTTCATGTGTTTGTTAGCCATCTGTATGTCTTCTTTGGAGAAATGTCTATTTAGTTCTTTGGCCCATTTTTTTATTGGGTCATTTATTTTTCTGGAGTTGAGCTGTAGGAGTTGCTTGTATATTTTTGAGATTAGTTGTTTGTCCATTGCTTCATTTGCTATTATTTTCTCCCATTCTGAAGGCTGTCTTTTCACCTTGCTAATAGTTTCCTTTGATGTGCAGAAGCTTTTAAGGTTAATTAGGTCCCATTTGTTTATTTTTGCTTTTATTTCCAATATTCTGGGAGGTGGGTCATAGGGGATCCTGCTGTGATGTATGTCAGAGAGTGTTTTGCCTATGTTCTCCTCTAGGAGTTTTATAGTTTCTGGTCTTACGTTTAGATCTTTAATCCATTTTGAGTTTATTTTTGTGTATGGTGTTAGAAAGTGGTCTAGTTTCATTCTTTTACAAGTGTTTGACCAGATTTCCCAGCACCACTTGTTAAAGAGATTGTCTTTAATCCATTGTATATTCTTGCCTCCTTTGTCAAAGATAAGGTGTCCATATGTGCGTGGATTTATCTCTGGGCTTTCTATTTTGTTCCATTGATCTATATTTCTGTCTTTGTGCCAGTACCATACTGTCTTGATAACTGTGGCTTTGTAGTAGAGCCTGAAGTCAGGTAGGTTGATTCCTCCAGTTCCATTCTTCTTTCTCAAGATCGCTTTGGCTATTCGAGTTTTTTTGTATTTCCATACAAATTGTGAAATTATTTGTTCTAGCTCTGTGAAGAATACTGTTGGTAGCTTGATAGGGATTGCATTGAATCTATAAATTGCTTTGGGTAGTATACTCATTTTCACTGTATTGATTCTTCCAATCCATGAACATGGTATATTTCTCCATCTATTAGTGTCCTCTTTGATTTCTTTCACCAGTGTTTTATAGTTTTCTATATATAGGTCTTTAGTTTCTTAATTCTTAATTTCCATAACTTGTATCCTGTTACTTACCTAAGACAGTAAAGTACTTCCCCATAGAGTGGAGGAGGAAGTCAGATAAAATCATTCACACTGCCTTTTAGAATCTTATCAATACTTCTAGCATCTCCCAAAGTTGTCACCATCCTTCTGTTTCAGAAATGGCTTTCTTCAATTTATTTTCTAAATGGATCTTAGGCTATTTCTTAAATTTCACTCAGCTTAGAATTTGTTTTAATTTAATAGATATATTGTCTTCTCAGACTAAAAAGTCTCTAACAAAGGGATTTTCTTTTTTTCTCCAAGCATATAAAATTGTGATGCTCAACCAAGAGATATTTTATAGGTTCTAAGGGATATTCCATACCAGCCAATTTTCAGAAATAAATCACCTTTGGAAGACCTTCAAATCAGAGAATGTTTGCCTTAAACAGAAGGATTTTGTTGGAGAAGATCATTCATTTCTAAGACAGATAGAGGAGACAAGTAGTATTTCTCAATCCATAATTCAGAGGCTCACTTAAGTCATTACCAAAATGGGCATAGACACTCAAGGAGACATCATAATTATCAAAGTATAATTTTCAAAAAAGTTTAAAAATTGACTTGCACAAATATAGATGAACAACAAAGATTTTAAAACTCGCTGTATTAGTTTTCACCTGCTGCTTTAATGGATTACCATTTGAATTTAGTGGCTTAAAGCAAGGCAAGTTAATTATTACACTGTTCTGTAGGATAGAAGTTCAGCAGGAGTCTCACTGGGCAAAACCAGGAAGCCAGAGCAGCTGTGTTCATTTCTGAAGGTTCAAGAGGAAAGTCTGTCTCCTGCTCATTTGGGTTATTGGCAGAATTCAGTTCTGAATTCTATTCTATTGGCTACAGACTGAGGTCACTATGTTTTTTGTTGTTGTTGTTGGCTGTGAGGTGGAGACTACCCTTAGCATCAAGAGTGAGTCTTCAATTTTTCACCGAGAACCAGCAATAGGGCACTGAGTCCTTCTTGTCACAGTATTTTCTACCTTATTCTAATGTCAAATCTCTCTTTCCGACCACACTAGGAACAGCCCTCTGCTTTTAAGAACTTATATGTTTGGGCCTATGTAGATAATCCGCGATAATCTCTTCATCGCAAATTCTGTAACTTTTAAAAGCATTGGCAAAATTCCTTTTGCCATGTAAGATAACATTCAGAAATCATATGGATCAGGGTATGAATGGTTTGAGGGGATCATTATTCTGCCTACCACACTCAATTTTTGTACCTTTTGACCCCCTTCTTGCATTTCAGCCACACCATAACCCTTGCCATTGGTAACAACCATCAACCTGATCTCTGTATTTATGATATTCTTTTTTTTTTTAAGATTCCACATATAAGTGAGATGATCCAGTTTCTGTCTTTCTCTGTTTGACTTATTTCATTTAAAGGAATGCCCTCAAAGTCCATCCTTGTTGTCACTAATAGCAAGATTTCATTTTTTTGACTGAATAATACTCCATTGTATATATGTATATATGTAAGAGTGTGTGTGTGTGTGTGTATGTGTGTGTAAAATGCATTTTATTTGTCCATTTATCTATTGGTAGAGACTTAGATTGCTTCCATGTATTGACTGTTTTAAATGATGTACAATGAATATAGAGCACATGTATTATTTTGATTTGGTATCTCTGTTTTCTTTGGAAAAATACCCAGAACTGAAATTGCTGGATCATATAGTACTTCTATTTTGAGGACCGCCATACTGTTTTCCACAGGGATTATACCAATTTATAATCCCACTAACAGTGCACCAGAGATTCTTTTTTATCCACATCCTCCCAACACTTATTGCTTGTCTTTCTGATACTAGCTACTCTAACGGGTGTGAAGTGATACCTCATTATAATTTTGGTTTGCATTCTCATGATGATTAATAATGTTAATCATCTTTTCAGTCATTAATTAGCTAAATACCACAATTCAGAAGAGGATAAGTGAGACTCATGTAAAATCTGTGGGAAAAAAAGAATGCTTGAACAAATTTGTGCAGATGGATATAAAACTGGTCAATATATTAAGGACAGCAAACTGTAAGATTTGGATTGATCTTTCAGGTGGATAAAATTTATTTGAATCATTGATAAATGGAAATTATTTACTACCTATCATTTATTTATAAATTAATATATAATTTTGTAAATTAGTCCCTAATCAATGGTAAACTGGTCAAACAAAACTATATTTCTTGGAGTCAAACTTCATTATGGATATGATTTTTAAAAACTTATTCCCAAGCTTTGGATTTTTTTCCCCTTGGATTATTATTCCCTTAATAATCCCTTAATGGATTATTGCTAAAGTGTATGCACTGGCTCTAAAAATTAATATTCCAGGTTAAGGATTGGATGTAATGAAAGCAGTTGTTCAAGTTAACTGCAGTCTTTCTGATAATTGACTGAATAAAAATAGATATTTATTATATGCACAACTACACTGTGTATGTTTAAATGTATTTTAACATATGCATATGTTTACATAATGTAGAGACATTTATGTATCTGTATATAGATAATAATAAATACATATAGATCTGTATTTCTAAGTACTGAGGACTCTACAATTTAAAAAGAAACACAATTTCTTCATGCAATTCACAGGAAATGCCTTTCTCAGTCTTCTTACATAAGGCAATTTTAATGTGATCACTCTATAATTAATAAAGTACTTTAATTCAAAATGTATTTATTGAAGTTCTAATATGAAATATGAATTATGTTAGGTGCCGTGGATATTAGAAAATAGTGCTCTATGGTTCCAGGTCTCAAAATACATGCAGCCTAAAGAATGGGATGAATAAATAACCAAATAACTATGACATAATCTAAAACTTGCTCAATTTAGGGATATATGAAATGTTATGGAAATGCAAATGCATAATTAGATACTTTTTCTTGGGGGAGGAGTTTTGGGGGAAGCTGAGGATATGAAGATCCACTTGATTTCACTTTCCAGAGATGGGTAGGGATGAGACAGATTAATAGGAAGTGTAGGTTGGAGAGAGACAGTGAGATTCCAGTATGCTAGGAGTGGAGGGACTGCGATGAGTTGTGATGTAGTGAGGCACGAAAGATAGGCCAGAGCTTTGCTTTGAGGTCAGGCAGATAGAGCTAAACAAATATTAGCTCTTCTCTTATTTACTTTGTGCCTTTGGCAAAGTAGTTTTTCTAATATTGAATTGTATAAAATTCTTTCTCAGTATATTCTTAGTTCAGAGCCTGTATAAATGTTAAGTTTCCATTGTTCAACATATACTGTATTTTTCTACAAGGAGTAGAAATTCACCACGATTTTTTTTTTAAAGATCATGGCCTTAGCAAAGTAGAATATGGCTTCAACAGCAAAGGATCAAGTGCAGAAAGGCCATTTCAATTGTTCCTGTCACACAGGTAGAGGCTGAAAAATAGAACAATAGAGATGGAGAGGAGGGGGTGGTTGCCAGAGGCTTTTGAAGGTGCAGAGTTGGCTAGAATGATAACATGGTCTCTGGCTGATATAGAATATAAGGGTGAAGGAGAATCAGATGTAATCATAAGGTTCAAGGTTTAGACAAGTTGTTATCAGTGATACTATTGAAGAGAATGGATAGGACGAGGAGGAGCAAGCAGATCATTAGGGGAAATTTTTGAGTTAAGTTTTTAAATATTTGTTAGAATAACTTTGTGAAAGAAATTACTTTTTCTAGAGTCATTTTGGAGAAGGAAATGACAACCCACTCCAGTATTCTTGTCTGGGAAATACCATGGACAGAGAAGCCTGGTGGGCTACAGTTCCACCATGGAGCTGCAAAGAGTCGTATATAATTTAATGACTAAAGAGCAGCATGAAGAGTTATTATCTTCATGAATTTTATGTTCTCTTTTCTAATAAATAGAAACCTTTCAATAGTGAACTAAGAAGCAACTTTTTCATAAAATAAAATCTAACTCAAAGACTCACACATATACACATGAGTGTATAGCTCATAAAGTTGTGATGTTTTGTTGCATTTTCATCTCACTATTTTTGCAGTTGCCTGGTTTCTTAATCTCATAGCTGTGTTTTCCACTTCTTCTGTTGTAATCGCTCCTTGAAGACTGTCTAAACAGACCTTGAAAAGAGGAAATTTGTCTTCTGTTAGCTTTGAAATCTTCCCACCAGTGCTTTGTTGCTGTGGTCACAGTAAATATTTAATACGTACCATGAAACAGAATCATCCAATAATCTTAAATGTAGACTGCCTTAAATTCTCATTGCTAATTAATTAATTTCCAATTTGGTTGACAAGAGAAAATTCAAGAGAATCTTGATATTCACAGTGGCCCTGAGAAATTCCATTTAAGGATTATAGTCTATTCTGTCTCCAGCACAAAACACGAAATATGAAGGAGCTCTGATTTAACCCCCCAGCTCATTTGAGTCAGTCACCTATAACTAATTAAGAAGGTGTACTTTTGAGAGGCATGTGCGGTATACCCAGCAGCCACCTGGTCCAAGGCAGCAGAGCCAGCAGAGGGTGAAAAAACATTTTCTTCCCCTAGGTCTGACGGGCATATACTGTGCTAATCACATTTTGCCCATGTCCAGCTTCCCCAGCTTTCTCCTGTGTCATCATTCTTCCAGTTACAGTCTCCCAGGAAGGTTTTTCAGTCTCCAGAAAGGGAGAAAGTAGGTGAATAGTTCTCATTATCATCAGCAGCAGTTGTATGTCATACTGAAAATACCCAGAGCAAATTGTTAAGAACACAAGGGAAAAGGAAAGAGAAAGACTGAATGCAAAAAGTGCCTGAGGTAATTCATGCAAAAGCTGATTAAGAGAGAACAGGTCCCTGCCCTGAGAGCAAGCGCCCAACGAGCTAATGCCAGGTCTCCACTCTGTACGCCATTACAAGAATCCTGAAATGTCTCCTTCTAATTCTTACTTATTAGGCTAATTTTCTTTTCAGGCCCTAAGGAAACTGAAAAACTGACTTTTAATTTTGTACAGATTTTTTTTTAAATAAGTTATTTCAACAGAAATAATTTTAACTATAAGACTTTTAAGTTAGGATTGAGAAACACCTACCACTGTGGGAAAAGGCAAGAAAAATTCCTGGGTAGGTATGTTAAAAAAGAAGTCTCCAAGTTGCATTTTAAGAAGAGCGTTTTAAAATAGGTACCTATTTTAAAAATAAGTAGAATGCAACATATATATTTAGGGAATAATATATTGTCTGTAAGTTAAATTTGATCATTCCTATCTAAAGTTTTTTAAGAAAAACATTTTATTATTGAACAGCAAAATTAAATAGAGCATAATTAGAACTAATAATATGAACAGCAGAAACTTTGAGAGAAAGTATATATATTATTATTAGTTAAATTTTAATGTACAGTTAAATAATATGTTTCAATAAATATTTGTACTACAAAACTTAGCATTTTGTGCAAGCTGATACCTCATTTAGTCATCCTGATGAGGGAAGATGATTCCTGTTAAGGGCTCAGTAGCATATGGGGTATATAGGAATCAAGATGAAATGTTTGTTACTTTTATTATTATTTCCCATCACAATTTCTCTTTCTTTTCCTCAGTGTGAATGATCAACAGATGTAGTGAAAATCTGAGACAGTAATTCTGATATTTCTAAACCTCACCAAATGAAACTTATTTGAAATTTGAAAAAATGTTTTTTTGGAATATAGCTGTTGTGTTAGTTTCTGCTGTACAATATTTATTTTGTAAATATTCATATATGTAATATATATAAATATAGATACACATATATACACTCTTTCTTATTAATAGATTTACTTCACATTTAGGTCACTACAGATCACTGAGTAGAGTTCCCTGTGCTAAACAGTAGGTTTTCATTGGTTGTCTACTTTATACATAGTAATGTATGTATGTCAATCCCAGTTTCCAAATTTGATTCTCATTTCCGTAATGTTTTCATATGTTTCCATAATTGTTTCCATAAACAAACCATAAGTTTGTTTTCTATATCTGTGACTCTATCTCTACTTTGCCAATAAGTTCATCTATACCATTTTTCTAGATTCCATATATAAGCAATATTATATGATATTTAGTTATAAAAGCCTTTCTAACTTATTTCACATTGGATGGCAGTCTGTAGGTTCATCCAAGTCTCTACAGATGGCACTATTCTGCTTCTTATGGCTGAGTAATATTTCATTGTGTATATGTACCGCATCTTTATTCATTCCTCCATCAAAGGACATCTAAGCTTCATCCATGTCCTGGCTATTGTTGATAGTGTTGCAATGAACATTGGGGTTCATGTATCCTTTCAAATATTGGTTTTTCTCCAGATATATTTCCAAGAGTGGGATTGCTGGGTCATATGGTCTCTATTTTTTAAGTAATCCGTACATTTCTCCATAATGGCTGTTCTAATTTACGTTCCCACCAACAGCGTAGGAGGGTTCGCTTTTCTCCACACCCTTTCCAGCATTTATTGTTTGTGGATTTTTTGACAATGGCCATTCTGACACATGTGAGGTGATATCTTAATGTAGTTTTTGGTTTGCATGTCTCTAAGAAATAGTGATGTTGAGGATCTTTTCAAGTGCTTTTTTGGCTATCTGTATGTTTTCTTTAGAGAAATGTTTATTTAGATCTTTTATTAAAATAATCAACAAAACTAGTATGCACATATTGAACAAAAATGTCAAGTATTTTACATTCAGTTCAAACCTTATTGTATATTAAATGTTTCAGCGTTTGTACAAATTTACAAATGCAAATAATAATGACGACTTCTATCTCTAGCAATATAAGTCAAAATTAAATGTTAATTGCTTTGAGAGGGACTCTCTGAGGCCAGAAGTGAGCCATAGGCCCAGAGTAGCTTAAATGAGTACTAGTTACCCATACCTGCCTTGCTTGGAGGAAATCTGTAGTCAGATGTCCCATAATTTCTGAATCCATATAGGCAAGTACAGTGGATAGATGTAGTCATATTTTCTTGTGTCCAGGCTGTTTGGCAGTGCTTTTTGCACACTCCCTCCAGGCTTGGCCCTGTGATTTCCTTCAGTCCATGGGAACAGTAGCGGAGATGTTAGAAACAGACGTGAAAGGTGTTTGTAAAGTGGATCTTGCCCTATTGCTACTCTTGCAAGCCTGCCACCCTGTGTGCCAGCTCCAGCAAAGCTCCTGAATGGTTTCAGGCTCCCTGGAAAGAAGGCCTACCTAAGGACATCAGAAATTAGTCAGCCATTGCAAAACTACCTGTTGACTGCAGATAGTTGATTGAGAAAAGCTAGGATTAACCAATTCCAGGCTAGACCACTCCACAACAGTCACATTTCTGTGATCAATACAAATTCTTGACCTTCAGATTCATGAGCTAAATAAAAGTGTGTGCGTGTGTGTCTGTCTGTGTCTGAGTACGCATGCACACATGTGAATGTATGTATTTTAAGGCTTTTAATGTGGTTTGATATATGGAAATAGCTAACTGATGAAAACAAGATGTCAGATTGGAGATAAAACAGTTTCCCCACATAAAATGTTAATTTCCCCACATAAAGCATATTCTGAAATAATAGTAATGTTAATGATAGTAGTAACAATAATAAAAATATTAATTCCCTATTAACTAAAGGATAAACACCCATATTTTAGATATGCCAGGTAAGATTCTCCATAATCTAAATACTAATTTTCCTAATTTTTTGATAGTTGCCCATTTTGCAGATTAATTTCAAAAATAAAAATTTGTGTTCATCCATGGAGAAATAAAATTTGTATATAAACAGAAACCTCCAACTTTCAATCCTATCCTGAAGCTGAAAGGGGAATATGGTCACATGGATAGAGAGTGAGAAAGGGACTTTCCTCCACTCTTAAGATGCTGACAGCAGAAGAAGCGAGAGACAGACACTGTGCAGATAGAGACAATATGTACCTCTTGGGTAGAGAACTCTTTTTTTTTTTTTTTTAATTATGAGCAAGTTCAGTTCAGTTCAGTTCAGTCTCTCAGTCGTGTCCGACTCTTTGCGAACCCATGAACTGCAGCACGCCAGGCCTCCCTGTCCATCACCAACTCCTGGAGTCCACCCAAACCCATGTCCATTGAGTCGGTGATGCCATCCAATCATCTCATCTTCTGTCATCCCCTTTTCCTTCTGCCTTCAATCTTTCCCAGCATCAGGGTCTTTTCCAATGAGTCAACTCTTCGCATCAGGTGGCCAAAGTATTGGAGCTTCAGCTTCAACATCAGTACATCCAATGAATACCCAGAACTGATCTCCTTTAGGATGGACTGATTGGACCTCCTTGCAGTCCAAGGGACTCTCAAGAGTCTTCTGCAACACCACAATTCAAAAGCATCAATTCTTTGGCGCTCAGCTTTCTTTATAGTCTAACTCTCACATCCATACATGACCACTGGAAAAACCATAGCCTTGACTAGATGGACCTTTTTTGGCAAAGTAATGTCTCTGTTTTTTAATATGCTGTCTAGGTTGGTCATAACTTTCCTTCCAAGGAGTAAGCATCTTTTAATTTCATGGCTGCAATCACCATCTGCAGTGATTTGGGAGCCCAGAAAAATGAAGTCAGCCACTGTTTCCTCTGTTTCCCCATCTATTTTCCATGAAGTGATGGTACCGGATGCCATGATCTTCATTTTCTGAATGTTGAGCTTTAAGCCAACTTTTTCACTCTCCTCTTTCACTTTCATCAAGAGGCTTTTTAGTTCTTCTTCACTTTCTACCATAAAGGTGGTGTCATCTGCATATCTGAGGTTATTGGTATTTCTCCTGGCAGTCTTGATTCTAGCTTGTGCTTCTTCCAGCCCAGCGCTTCTCATGATGTACTCTGCATATAAGTTAAATAAGCAGAGTGACAATATACAGCCTTGATGTACTCCTTTTCGTATTTGGAACCAGTCTGTTGTTCCATGTCCAGTTCTAACTGTTGCTTCCTGACCTGCATACAGGTTTCTCAAGAGGCAGGTCAGGTGGTCTGATATTCCCATCTCTTTCAGAATTGAGCAAGTTCAGCCTGCACTAATTAACCAAACTTGTTTCCTAATAATCATTATCCAGAATCCCTTATGTCATTGAAGCAGTCTCCTGAGTGAAGTCTACACATATCACGTTCATAGAAGTCTACCCCAGGCCAATTGTAAGTTACCTGATTGAGATGCCCTCTTACCTCTCCACCCAAAGAAGTCCCTTCTTAATGTAACTCTATCTATTAGATGCAGTACTGTAAATGAGAGTACGTCACAGTAGGGACTCAACAAATATTAGTTTTCTTTCTTCCTTCCTTTTTTTCCTTTCTTTTATTTCAATTCCATTTTCTTTCTCATTTTATAAGCCTTTGTGAAGTATAATCTCATTTTAATGGCTCCCCAGTTACTAAACAACAAGCATTTGTTGAACTAGTGAACATTTTAAAATTTCTATTTTCTCCAATTCATTTTGCATTTGTTAACTGAGCAAACAATTAGCATTGCATTTTTACAAATCTAATTTCCATGGCTTTAGTGTAACTTCCAAACTAGCTAGGACCTTAAATTTAAGTAAGATGTTTTATTTTTATTTTGTATATTGTGTGAAAATTAACATAGTTGCAGATTGTAATTAGCTATAAAAGCGGATGCTGGAAAAGAAACAGAAAACCTAAGCTTTAGTTTTAATGTCATCATTTATGAGCTCTATAATCTTGAGCAAATTAGTTATGCTCTATAAAACTGTATTTCCTTACCCCCAAAATGGGAGTAGAGAGACCCACCCTACCTACATCACACGTTTACTTTATAGTTCAGATAGATGATGTATGAGGCAGTGTTATTAACAGAGAAGACCTGCTGACAAAGTGCTATGATAGTTAATAAAAAAAAAAAAAAAAGAACAGACTAGAGCAGGACAGAAGCAGGCCATAGGTGTACAGAGAATGTCACATTGTCACAGCAGCCCACAAAAAGGAATCACGGTTGTATTAATGTGCTGAAGGACGCTGGCAGGTTGGAGGGCAGAGAAAAAACAGCATTTTGTTTGTTCCCCAGGTAGAGGAGGCAAATGAGTAAATTAGTTTGTGTATAATCCTGAGACTGTAAGAAATTGTCCAGGTGCCAATTTCACTCATAATACAGAGAGTGGACTGAGATGTAACCCCAGTGGAAAATGTTATCCTGATGATTTTGTGAATGTTCTGAGTTAGCCAGCTGGTATGATTACTTGTTACTGAGGGAAAGCCGAATGAGCCATTAGAAGGAATGTTCAAAATGTAAAACAGAAATCTATGAAATGCTTTCTACAATAATTTATATTATGTGAATAATTGCTATCTTCTTTATGTTCTGTGAAAATTATATTGCTCCTTTCTTCTACTACCAAAGAAAATAAGTCGTGTCTGTTCAGAGTGGTGCCTTGTAAACCTGTGCTACCAAGAAAGACGATCCTTTGGGAAACATAGAAATCCTCTGCGATTTGCTTATCTTCCTTAGTGGGAAGTAGAAGTGACTAGTCTTAAAACTACTGAGCTAGAGTCAGCCATTTCACACAGGTGCTGTACTCTGAGACGAAACAGGCCTGCAGTCCAGGGAATGGAGTGAATATTTCTTGCAGGCCTGTTATTAGAGCATCCGAGCCTTTTCCAAAGAAAAACACTTGTCATAGTTCCATCATTTTTAGTATTATTTTTTAAACGTTTCTGCTGTCAAGCATGTTGCTAGTTACGTTTCTGTGCCCCTTGCCTCGTGTTCTGGGCCAGGGCTGACCCTGTACCTGATTCACCAGTAAATGACTGGCAAGCAGTCTTCTGCTTGGAGCTTTTTGTTTTAACTTTAGCTACTATTTTGTACATATCACTTATACAGCCTCTGTTAAGTGACACTATATTTTTTGTTTACCGTTCTGCTATAGTAGCTGTACTATGTAAGAGTTAAGCCCCTTAACTTAAAGAGACATGGATGGATGTCTCTTTTCTTCTAAATGTTTCTCTGAAATCATACTGATAAACCTTGACCTGCTAAATTTGGTCCTTTTTCACTCTGACAGATCTCACTCACTGCCTTTTCATGTTGCTATGCCAACTGCACATTCTCGACTCAGTGGAAGTACTCCTCAGGATGCCCCTGAGGTGTTGGCACTGTAGGTATAAATCTGTGCTTTGTCTCCTCCCCATTGCTGTCTTCCTCCTGCTGCAACCCACTTTACAAATGAGCTTGTTTAGAGAACTGGAACATTTGCAGAGCTTTTCGCTGGGCATGACTAGAGGAAGAGCAGGTGATATGCAAGGTTACGTGGCAAGGGCAACGCAAAGTCATATCAAAAACCTAATGGAACCATTAGTGGGAACAAAGGAACCGATCCTAGAAAGTGATGTCAAAACCTCTGTCTATGATAGCCTTGATAAAAAACACCAAATAATAGCTGCTTTATTACAATGGTGTGTTCTGTGTGCTAAGTCATTTGAGCCATGTCTGATTCTTTGTGACCCTATGAACTGTAGCCCATTAGGCTCCTCTGTCCATGGGATTCTCCAGGCAAGAATACTGGAGTGGGTTGCCATGCCCTCCTCCAGGGGGTCCTCCTGACCCAGGGATCACAACCATGTCTCTTATGTCTCCTGCATTGGCAGGCAGGTTCTTTACCACTAGCGCCACCCGGGAAGCCCTTTATTATGACCGCCGTATGTCGTTTACCTGCAGTCTAACAAGTATTGTATTTGTTTCTTACATAGGTTTTCAACATTAACAACACTGTAGGTAGGCATTATTGCCTTAGTTGTATAAATGAGTAAACTGAGGCTCAGTCCTGTTAACTCACCAGAAATGATATTATCAATATGTGAGGCAGAGTCTTGGATTTATCCCAGAGTTTTCTGGCTCCAAAAAAATTGCTGCTCTTTTTTTCTAAGCAGAAATGAATATGTTCCAAGACAAAGTAAATAAGTTACATATGTATGTATGTATATTCATATATGGACTTCCTCTGGTGCCTCAGATGGTAAATAATGCATGCAATGCAGGACACCAAGGTTTGATCCCCGGATTGGGAAGATCCGCTGGAGAAGAAAATGGCTACCCACTCCAGTATTCTTGCCTGGAGAATTCATGGATAGAGGGGCCTGGTGGGCTATGTATTTAGAGAGAGAGCGTAAGAGAAATAGAGAATGTGTATGTATGTATGTCATAAATGAAGATGAGATTGTCATATTGATCACTAGGGACAGCAAAATATAGATGGAATGAGAGATTATGGATTACTGTTTTATATGTGTTAACTTCCATGCATATTGTATTTATCCCAAATGTTAGCATTAATATGTATCAATAATTAAGTAATATGTCCTCACAATTTATTTCAGTGTTTCAGAAACTATATTAGATGCAAAAGTAGGGCCAGAGGCTTTCCAAATAGTGACTTTTATGCTTGGAATTGAGCTCCTGAATGTAAAGCCCTCTAATAAATGACAACCAGCTCAATATAATGCTAACATTTCTATGGAAACAGTTTACAAACATGCTGCTGATATATTGGGAAAATCTGGTTGAAGAAACTTTTGTTAACTTTAACTTTACAGTAGAAAAGTGTGTCATATAGCATTTGAACTGTGCACCATTTTCAAGTTGTGGCAGGAGAAAGTGAATATTGGCCTTGGAAAGTGAAATCCTGAGTCTTCTGCCTTGACTTGTAATAAGCAGACTCAATTGTTAGCACCACAGTGATTTCATTGACAAAACAGCATAGTACTTCACTCTCAGTATGATTGTGAGGATTAAATGAAATAATGTTTATATTGCACTCTGATATTTCTATACTATTAGGATCATCATGCCATTTAGCATATAAAATAAAACAATATCGCATTGTAATTTCTCCACTGGTTCTATTCTATACACAGTTTTAAATTATACCTCCTTATTGTGAATTATAATGTACAAAATTGAATAATTAAAAATATAATTATGAGTAACATTTTTCAAAGAAATACTGGAAACATAGTTTAAATTTCTGTGAAAGCTCATTGATACTTTAATTATAAGGAAGTGTTTAACCAGCATCATTATTTGGCCTTTGCATTTATTAAACAACCAAAAACTGAAGTAGAAAATTCAATTTCACACACAAAAAAATCACTGTATAGAAAATCCAGTTTTGAATGGTTTAAACAGATTCAGATTGGCATTCTAGGTGTGAATTGTGATTCCAGGTTAAGGATAGTTTCATTGCAGGTGCCAAAATGGGAACAGCTTTGTTATTTGTAACAAACAAGATTCTGAAAGTGACTTTTGAAAAATCAGATACGAATCACCAGTCCAGGTTCGATGCAGGATATAGGATGCTTGGGGCTGGTGCAATGGGATGACCCAGAGGGATGGTACGGGGAGGGAGGTGGGAGGAGGGGTCAGGATAGGGAACAAGTGTACACCCGTGGTGAATTCATGTTGATGTATGGCAAAACCAATACAATATTGTAAAGTAATTAGCCTCCAATTAAAATAAATAAATTTTTAAAAAATCAGATAAAGTTATGCCAAAAACACTGGTAGAGCTGGCTAAGTAATTACTGGTATTGAAATATTGGTTAATAGAGACCAAAATCTTATTTATATTAGTCTAGGACACATTTATATTTAGGATAAATGGGAAGAATATTCTCAAAGATAAACTATGTGAGGGGAATTTATGAGAGGACAATTTTTCATTGAATACTAACAAAGGATTAAAAATTGGCTTAATAACTAAAGCCTCTAATATTAAATATGCATTCTTTTATCTGTAAAGAAAATAATAAAAACAAATTTCTTGTTCTTTAATTCGGTTGTAAAACAATCTTTATTTTCTACCACCACTGCCTTATGCTATGATTTACTGTTTTTATTTGTAAACTCCAACAATCAATATCGACCATATTTGGATATTATAAACAGCTGCAAAATAACAACTATATCATGTTTAAAATCATTTCAGGGATTTAATTCTTCAAAATAATCTTGGTGAGGATACATTGCATTAACTGTATAAAACACTGCCTCAAGTACCACCTCACTAATTCAAATAATGTCTACATAGTTTTTAAATCACAGATACTTTTTTAAAATTAACACAAACATTTTGGAAAAAATTTTCGGTTCATACTCATTTGCTCTTTGAATTTTTCTTATAAAAAGATAAGCAGTACCAGCCATATATCATTACATTTAAGCAATAGCTTCCTACCATGGGACTCAAACTGAACATTCATCTGAATTCATTCATCTTATTTAGAGGAATCAACCTTTCATATAAAATAATACTAAGATAATCTGAAGATGATAATGTCATTTTTGTGCTACCACCATATTTGTCTCTTTGAAGTCTCAAAGGTATTCATGTGACACCCATTGGTAAAATCATTCAGTGGCACCTTGTAACAAACAGAATTAGGCCCCGTTTCAGATAATGCTTAATTTCTGTCCCTGTGGTTCTTAAAGTTTAGTGCAGGTCAAAATTCCCAGGAGACTTGTTCAACCACAAATTGCTAATACCTACTCTGTAGGAGTGAGACGTCGCCTCAGAATGTGTGTTTCTAACAGCGTCTCAGGATGCTGATTGTGCAGGTCAGGGACCATGCTTTAAGAAGTGTTCTCACTGCCTGGACTTACTTGCAAGAGGCATAGTGTTTCTTGTCTCTCCAATCATTGCTTATGCCTCTCTCTGTGCCCGGAACAAATACCATTTTGTTTTCCACATGCTTAATTCTGAATTGTCATTCAAAACAGAAACCAGGGAAACCTTTTTTGTTTGTTTGTTTGTTGATTTTTTACTTCTTAATCCTTCAATCTGAGATACAGGCCTTTCTTTTACACTTGCATGGAATCCTGTGAGTGTCTCTATTAATTCATATGGCACAATGTACTGAAATCACATTTTTGGTTGCTTTTCCATCAGATTGTGAGTTTATCAAGACAGGGACCATGAAGAGTTAATACTTGCATCCCTAAAGCTACCATGATGTGGGGCACCCTCCAAACATCCAATAATTTGTAATGTTCTTTTTATGCTTCTGTAATCAAACTTTGAAAATGACCAACAACTATACAGATAATAATAAAGGATTGAAAGTAAAGAATATCCCAGGAATAATCAATAGAAAGAAGATGGTAGAGATGGAATGTCAAGTGCAAGTTCAAGTCTTCCAACAGGTGCCACCTAGGGGAAGGTTAGTTTAAAAGAAAGTTAATGATTCAGTGAAATTAGCTGAAAAGGATTGTCTAGGACTTAATTTGTAGGTATGGCTGTCAAGATCATGTTCTGAAATAAATCTTATTTTTGAGTGTAAACTTCTGTATAGTATAATAAATTCAAAAGATATTTAATGCAAAATAATGTTTTATTATTCATTCCATTCAAAGTTTTCATACCGTCGTATGCAACAACATACTATTTGCATGTTGTTTAATAGCTCTAAATTGTACTTGAAACAGATGAAAGATTCTTTTTTCCTAGATTGATACTACTTGTCCCATACATGGATTAATGTGAAGTGTTCCCAGACTTCAGAAATGCTCAAGTTACCATGATTTCATTTCTGGAATAATGGAAAGATCACAGTCCTACATTATTTATATTTTAAACTGAAGTTTTATCATTATGCGTTGGAGTGGGAGGAAGAAGGTTGCTGGCAACACTAAGGGCAATTCTGCACAACACATATTTCTGTAAGAAAAATATATCATGGAAGGCCACGGAGACAGGAGGAATGTCAGGAAAGTAAAAATCTAGGGACTTATGAAATTTGGTCATGTTCAATTTATGAAACATAGGTAGTAACAGCTGAATAAATAGAAGGTAGGAAAACCATATTTCAGTTAAGTATCCTTGAAGCTTCAGATTCAAAAATGCCATCTGATCTCTCTAGGGAATTTGCCAGACTGCATTTTTATCGGACATAATTAGGGCTTACAAGAAAGCAATGTGATGATCAATAAGACTTTATGGGTCATATACTTACTCTATAATGATTTCTTGTGAAACCCTAGGGCAAAATATTGGTCCTCATTGCTGATGGGGTTCATGAGCCTTTAAGCATCTCACCATCACCTTCTCTGCATTTACCTCTAGTGACTGTCTTCAGGCGATGGTATATGCATGATCCATTTCACTCAGGACATCTGGTGCTCACATCAGGGGAGTAGTCAGAGGGACAGCAGAAAGTGGCGGCGAAGAATCAATGCACACTGTACACTCTGTTCTTTCTGTCAGAGAATTACCCACTCCAGTACTCTTGCCTGGAAAATCCCATGGATGAAGAAGCCTGATAGGCTACAGTCCATGGTGTCACAAAGAGTCGGACGCGACTGAGCAACTTCACTTTCTATGGATCTTGAAGCCAAAGATACCAGTGCACATGGATAAGGACTTGTTATTAGTTGGGCCTCATCTCCAGTCACAGATTCTGAAGAAAAGAGTTGTTGCTTCCAAATGCCTTTTTCATACTGAGAAAGTAAGTGGCAAGGGAGTGTGTGTGTGTGTGTGTGTGTCTGTGTCTGTGTTTAGGAGATTGGATTTAGAATATTAGAAAGAGACCACAAAGGAGAAATAATGCAAAACATCATAACAGGAAAACGCAAGGTCTTTTGGTTTCCATACGCTTTCAGATAGGAGGGTTTTTTGTGCTGCCCATCAATAAAATGGTATATTAATAATTCAACAAGATCTGAACTTTACATTTTTAGCAATTAAATTCTTTTACTTTAAAAATCAGCTATTTTTAATCAGCTGCTAACATATTCCTTGTGGAAAATTCTGAAAGAGATGGGAATACCAGACCACCTGACCTGCCTCTTGAGAAACTTATATGCAGGTCAGGAAGCTACAGTTAGAACTGGACATGGAACAACAGACTGGTTCCAAATAGGAAAAGGAATACGTCAACACTGTATATTGTTACCCTGCTTAGTTAACTTATATGCAGAGTACATCATGAGAAACGCTGGGATGGAGGAAGCACAAGCTGGTATCAAGATAGCCGGGAGAAATGTCAATAACCTCAGATATGCAAATGACACCACCCTTATGGCAGAAAGTGAAGAGGAACTAAAAAGCCTCTTGATGAAAGTGAAAGAGGAGAGTGAAAAAGTTGGCTTAAAGCTCAACATTCAGAAAACTAAGATCATGGCATCTGGGCCCATCACTTCATGGAAAATAGATGGGGAAACAGTGGAAACAGTGTTAGACTTTATTATTTGGGCTTCCAAAATCACTGCAGATGGTGATTGCAGGCAGGAAATTAAAAGACGCTTACTCCTTCGAAGGAAAGTTATGACCAACCTAGACAGCATATTCAAAAGAGAGTCCCTTGGACTGCAAGGAGATCAAACTAGTCCATCCTAAAGTAGATCAGTCCTGGGTGTTCATTGGAACGACTGATGCTAAAGCTGAAACTCCAGTACTCTGGCCACCTCCTGCGAAGAGTTGACTCATTGGAAAGACTGTGATTCTGGGAGGGATTGGGGGCAGGAGGAGAAGGGGACAACAGAGGATGAGATGGCTGGATGGCATCACCGACTCGATGGACGTGAATTTGAGTAAACTCTGGGAGTTGGTGATGGACAGGGAAGCCTGGCGTGCTGCAATTCATGGGGTCGCAAAGAGTCGGACACGACTGAGCGACTGAACTGAACTGAACTGAATTGAACATATTCCTTTAATATTTCACTCTACTATTTGGAACTAATGTCAGTTAATTCAGCCAGAATGAATCAAAGGAGAGAAAAAAAAATGTTTAAAAAGATTAAACTATTGTAACTGAAAAAGGACGTTATGATTAAACATGTCAGAATAGATGGGAATATTTTAAACTTGTCATATTGAAACATGGTTTTAGTCATGTAAATAATTACATATAAATACTTATTAATTATATATATATATAATATAGATATTATATATATACTGGCTTCTCTGGTGGCTCAATGGTAAAGAATCAACCTGTCAATGCAAGAGACACGGTTTTGATCCTGGGTCAGGAAGATTCCCTGGAGAAGGAAATGGCAACCCACTCCAGTATTCTTTGCCTGGAAAATCCCATGGAAAGAAGAGCCTGTTAGGCTACAGACCGTAGGGTCACAAGAAAGAGTTGGACACAACTTAGCGACTAAACAGCAATAACAATGATGTGTGTGTGTGTGTGTGTGTGTGTGTGTATAAGGTGTGTGTGCGGTGTGTATATGATATGTGTGTATGTATATGTTATCCTATTACTCTTAGTATTTGTCCCTATGTTTTTTTTTTTTTGAGCAGCAGACTATTAGAAGAACTGTATTTAAAATATATTGTTTTATTTCTTTGGTTATGGAAACAAGTTTTTAATCAAACTATATAATGATCCTTTCATGAGTTAGAGTACAAATGTGAAAGAAAAATGGAAAAGGGTCATACTTCAAACAATAGAATATATTCCCATAAAACTCAGAAAAAATTTTTTCCTTGAGTCTTAATTCTAGAAATTAACATGTAGCTCAACCTTTGAGAGGACTTCTGTCTTATTCCTCATTTGTGCTGAATGTATACCAGTGCCTTTGTTAGGGACAGACAAATAGATTAATGACATCCTTGCTACTAACTTCAATTCAGGAACTGATCCAAGAAAGACCACTATACCATTAATGACAAAAAACCAGGGTCAAACTTTAAAAGCAAAAGCCATGCCTCCATATTCTTTTCTTTTATTTCCACTTAAGGTCAGAAAATTTGAATCCTTTCTATCATCATTTATTGCTTCTTCAGGCCAAAATTATATTTACTATTGATTGACAAGAAATTATTATATAAAATAAATGGTATGCATTTGTTTTCTATCTTATTTTTCCTTTTTGTTCTATATTCACTCATCTGCCTTCTCCATCCCCAGCTTTTAAATGTCTCATCTTTTTGCCATAATTGTCTGATGCCTCAATTTAGTTACTGACTTTCATACTGTGCTCAAAAGATGACATGGCTCATTTTAAAAAAGCAGCAATTATTGTGCAGAATACAGTCTGCATAGCCTGGAACAATTTCAGTAAAATCAAATCAAATAAAAATATTTATGAGCACACATAATAGGAAAGCCACTGTGGTGGGTGCATTTGAGGATACGAAGAAACGTAAGCAGTTCCTGCTCTTAAAATGCTTATGATCTATCCACTTGGAAGTTCAAGACATTAGGAAGAAACCTAAATATCAGTAATAGATCACAATGAGAATGAAAGCCCCATTAGGAGGGGAAGGAACCGGAAGTAAGTGATTAATTGCTGAAGATGTGATGAGCGCATTAGGCATTCAGAAGGCAGAATCATCACTTTATATCAGCATGCTGAGAGCAGAACTCAGGACTTCAGCGGTCTGAAATCATATCACAGATTCGGGTGGGTGGTGATGTAAGGCACAGAGAGGGTAAAGGCTAAGGAGGAGGTTAGCAGGAATATTGGAAGGCAACTCAAGCAAGACACGTGGTGAGAGGAAATCTCCGGAGAGAGCAAATCAATTTCAGTGTTTTGTGGATAATGACTATTTAGTCTGGTGAGAGAGAACAAGTTTCATACCAACATATCAAAAACTGGGAATTATCGTAGAGTCAATGAGGAATCATTGATTCATAGACACGATATTTGAGCAAGAAAGTGGCATGATCCCAGCAGTGTTTTCTGAAGATTAATAAAATACCACCGTGTGTTGGACTATTTGGATGAGGAAGTCAGAGTGGATCAAGACAGAGTGTCACACAATTAACTCCAGGTTATAATAGAAAAGGGGAAGTCAGTCCTTCCATACAGAAGCTGTCTCATGACTGAAGCAGTGGGAGATCTGTGTGGTGTTAACTGAATAACTGCTGTGTGCCATACACTATTCTAGACCCTGGAATTAGTGCATAAAACAAACATAAGCATGGCCTTTGCTCTTCTTGAACTATCCAGAAGAGAAAAATATAATAATTAACTAATTATACAAATAAATGTGCAATTTGAAATAAGAATAGTATAAAGAAAACAAAAGGCAGCTTTAACAATGTGTATATGTGTATGTACATAAATTATGAAGAGTGATATGTCTGGAGAAATTCCCTGAAAATGGACAATTTGGTGAGATTTAAGAATGAGTAGGTATTATTTCTGTAAAAGGGACTGGAGAAGAGACTTTTAGGAAGAGGAGAGAAACATATGCAAAGTTAAATGGGGAATAGCACTGATATATTTGGGTACAAAAAGAAGACAGATTTGGCTACAAAAATAAAAACAGAAAAAATGAAATGAGGCTAACAAGATGGGCATTTACTATTGTAAGGCTTCAAAGGACTTTATCTTTAATAGAAATTGTTAGCCAGTAATGGATTTTTAAGAGGAAGCATTTTGAGAAGACTCGGCTTCCCATGTGGCTCAGTGGTAAAGAATCCACCTGAAATGAGCAAAATCTACCTGATTCAGCTATTAATATTTTGGAACTTTGAGGTGCACTGAAGGCTTGTAACTTCTAGAACAAGGCTTGTACAGTCAGTTGCAGTTATTTCTGATCAGTTTCAGCTCTTAGCACAGTAGATGCTAACCCCTCCCCAGCCCCAGCACCAGCCCCAAGGCGGGCAGCTATGCACCTGTGCCTGGATCAACCTACACACAGCTTATGGAAGCAAGGCTGGATAAGAAGATTCAGCCTTCCAGATATTGGGGACGTGTGTTCTGATTGTTGATTGTTGCTTCTGGCTACAGTGCATGGGTGCCTGCTAAGTCACTTCAGTTGTGTCCAACTCTTTGTGACCCCATGAAGAGTAGCCTGCCATGCTCCTCTGTCCATGGGATTCTCTGGGTAAGAACACTGAAGAGGATTGCCATGCCCTCCTCCAGAGCATCTTCCAAACCCAGGGATCAAACCCATGTCTCCTGCAGCTCCTGCATTACAGGTGGATTATTCACTGCTGAGCCACCAGAGAAGGCCCTTCTGGCTACAGAGATGCAGACAAACACATGAGCAGCCATTTTGTTGTGGCTTCTCACATTATTGCAGGCCCTTCTCCTACTGAATGATTTCCAGGGTTCAAAGAGCAGTGTTCTTCCTCCCCTCTTCACCTGCTTTCTATTTTTTCCTCCTTGGGGAACTAAATATTAAAGACATTAAGACTAAGAAAGGCAATAACAAAGACAGTTCAAATTACTTAACAGTTGCACTTATTTCACATGCTAGCAAGATTATGCTCAAAATCCTTCAAATGAGGCTTCAGCAGTATGAGAACTGAGAACTTCCAGATGTACAAGCTGGATTTAGAAAATGCAGGGGGACCAGAGATCAAATTGCCAACATCTGCTGAATCATGGAAAAAGCAAGGCAATTCCAAGAAAACATCTGCAAATGCTTCATTGACTATGCTAAAGCCCTTCACTATAAGGATCATAGAAAACTGTGGAAAATTCTTCAAGGGATGGGAATACCAGACCCCCTTACCTGTATCCTGAGAAACCTGTATGCAGGTCAAGAAGCAACAGTTAGAACCAGACATGACCATTGGACTGGTACAAACTTGGGAAAGGAGTATGTCAAGGCTGTATATTATATAGTTACCCTGCTTATTTAACTGATATGCAGAGTACATCCTTCAAAATGTCAGGCTGGATGACTCACAAGCTGGAATCAAGATTGCTGGGAGAAATATCAACAACCTCTGTTATGCAGATGATACCACTCTGGTGAGAGAAAGTGAAGAGGACCCAAAGAGCCTTTTGAAGAAGGTGAATGAAGAGAGTGAAAAGGCTGGCTTAAAGCTCAACATTCAAAATATGAAGATCATGGCATTTGATCCAACACTGCATGGCAAATAGGTGAAAAGTGGAAACAGTGGCAGATTTATTTTCTTGTGCTCCGAAATCAGTGTGGATGGTGACTGCAGCCATGAAAGATGCTTGCTGCTTAGAAAAAGTTTGAGCAAACTCTGGAAGATATGAAAGAATGAGAAGCCTGGTGTGCTACAGTTCATCAGGTGGCAGAGAGTTTGACATGACTTAGCAACTGAAAAATAAAATTTTTTCAGTTGCTACATGCACACATATACATGTGATATGTGTATATCATTTGATAAACACTTCCAAGCATTTTTCCAAGATATATGCTAAAGAGTTGAACTGCAATAAAGTTATAGACTATGCATATTCTCTACTTGATAACTGCTCACAATTTTTCAAAGTTAGTTGTAAAATTATATGTTCCCATTAACTGTGTATGGAATATATAATTATTTTTTCTGGATAATACTTTATCTAATAAGATTTAAACACGTTTCAAATATAGTGGTTATGATGGAATCTCACATCTGGCAAAGAAATTGAAAAGATAAAGCAAAATGTTGAAAATTCTCTCACTTTATACATTCTATAATTCTATATAGCTTGAAATTGTATCAAATGATCTTATATTGATTTTTAAACGACAGCAAAAGCAAAGAAAAAAATTGATAAAAGACAGTAATAAAACTCAGCTATTTTTGAAAGCTTGTTTATCACATAATTAGCAAATACCCTTTGCTTTACAAATTGAGGAACGAAGAGTGTACAGCAAAATCTTGTCCTGGGGACAAAAGTAGATACGCATATGTGTTATTTTTCACTTAAGCCACAAAGACAAAACAATGAATTTTTTTGTAATTGGCAATCTTCCAAAGACTGGGTTCCTTGTATACAGCAATATGCGGTAGTTAAAAATGCCCAAGTAAACTAACATCATTCTGTGTTTTAGGACTTCATGGTAATTTTATCCATTTGTGGAATCACATGCTGTCTACAGGGATTCTATGATATTTTATTCAACCTTTATTAAGGGTTCTAACCTGCATTGCATTTTATCAGTATATGTCCGTATCTGCCTTCCCCATTGGATCTTTCTGTAAGAACTCTGGCTTTGAAATCATACAGACTGAGTTTAAATCCCAATTCTGTGACATAGTAATTGTGTACATGTGGATGATTGGTCCTTGAGCTAAAATAGGATTTTCTCTGAAATGCTACCTTTGTTGTGGGGGTGGGGTGGGTGGTACACAACTTATAATGAATAAGTAGATGTTTTGTCGACTTAGTGAAAGGAACATGCATGCGTAAAGATGAGAATTTATGAAGACCATCTCCTCAGTTACTGCTTAATTATTGCAACCACCTAGTAAGAAACATTTTTTCCCTCTCTTGGCTCCCGCATACCTTCCATTGAGTAGAGTGAAGTCAGAGTGATTTTCTGAAACACAGTATTGTTTGTGGATTAACCCAGCTGAAAAACTTTAATAATGGCCCTTAAAGTTAAGTTTAAAATCCTTTAATGTAAGCTGTTCATGACTGACTTCTTCCTCTATCCAGTCTCATCTCTTGTTATCACTTACTTGTTCTTCCGGTCATCCTGTTTTCTTGCAATTTCTCTAATTCTAGAGAAATAGATATATATGTTTTTCTCTGCTTTGAAGCCATAGATGTGAGCTGGCTTCAGTGCACTGGTGGTGGGTGCCTTCGACATATGGAGCACCTCTATAAAGTTTACTTTGGCCTTCAAGCCTGATCCCTGATTCATCACTTCTGTTTTATAATGTATTCCTGTTGGGCCCACCACACTTTTCAGCCTGATGAGTTGTACACAAAGTAACTAATGATGAGCAGTTTTACCAGAGTCACTACTGCTGCCCCATTGTTATATGCCTGGTTCCTAAGATCTAATAACTAAGAACTAATTTTTAAAGAATAATCTCTGCAGCACACAGAATAGGTTCCTCTAAGGGTCTATGCTGTGAATGTCTTATGATGACTTGTCACAAAATTAGCGAAATATGTTTCTCTACACAGATACTCAAGTTCCCTGGTATCTGCTGGGTCCGTGGCCCAAGTTGGATAACTACTCATACTACTTCTGGGAAAAGTGAAAGTAATGCTACATTCAGTTAGAAGGCAAGACTGTTTCCTGGCCATTCTAAAGATCTTATGCCACACAACCAACCAACAAACAAAAAATCTCCTAGTTGGATTAAGTGTTTTCAGTTGTCAAGAGGAAATTATGTTGTTGTTATACAAATTTTGGCAAAGAAAACTATCTGAAACCTAAGGCCTTCTTTCTGAGGTGGGGGCTATGATTCGTGCTTCACTGACCACTGAGGCTCTACATGAGTGCAAGGGAGATACATTATGCAGAATTAGAAGGAAGCCACATATGTTACAGTTTTGAGATCAGTTGCAGAAAGAAGGACTAAAGCATGTTTTCATATTTGTTTTCTGTTCATTATTAAGTATATGCATAATTGTACATAGAACTATGTGATTTTTTTCTCTTTCCTTCTTTTCCTTTTTATTTTATATAAAATTTATAGGAGAAAACTATTTAGTGTTTAGCTAATGAAATTATCAGAGATTGTGTAATAAAATATTATGGTCATAGTGAATGTGCATCTTAGTGTTTGGAGAAATGGTAAAAACTTCATTGCTAAGAAGGACAGCTGTATTTTGTTAGCTAGGAAAAATAGAGCTGCCTCATTGTCATACGGAAGTTCAAATGTGTGTTTCAGAAGCCAGTGGAAATTGTGTCCACAAAAGTGAGTTTTTCCAGTTATCAGGGTATTTTCCTGTCAGCTCTTAATCCACCCTTTCTACCTCCATAGTGATAATGGAGCTTCTGCTGGCATAAATTTCTGTTTTGCTCCAAGTACAACTCTAAATTTTGATAGTAGGAGGTACCAGAGGACCATTACAAGAGGACAGAGCTTTTCTTTCTGGTTAATGTGTCCTTCCTTTTGCTTCTTTTCATTCCTATTGCATGGTTTACAGTAGCATGAAAGAGGAACATCCAGTGACGGTCAGTCCCAGCTGTGCACCTAGAGTGTGTAATCTCTCTGCAAGCTTGAGTCCTCATCCTCAGTAGATGGGCGGCTGACTCACAGTGGGCCACTTATGCAGACAGTGTAAACCCTAGACTTTGTACTCTACAGCTGCTAGATTCTGAATAAAGCTGCACCTTATCTTCTGGTTTCAGACTTTCTGCACCCTGGAAAGCTGTTTCCTGCTTGCCAGTCCCAGCTGCTGTTTCGTACATATCTCTACCCCTTGTAACTGTGCCAGTCGCAGAGCGCCCCTGCCTTGGAGAGGTGTGTTTGACCCGTCAGCTTTAGCCCACACATCATGAAGGTTATTTCTTGCTGGTCCAGTGACTGTGGGCAACTCAGGCAGTTTCTGCACCATCCAGTGTGCTGCACCCACACTTTCTCTGGTAAGATCTAAATCCCAGCTTTGGAATGGGAGTTCCCTCCCAAATTCCTTCCTGCCTTGATCGTGTGCCTTTCAGCCTTAGGACATTCTTTGCTGTTCCATTCTTGTTACTCTTTGTATTTGCTCCCTAGTCATAGTTAACCATTCTTTATAATAAATTCTCCCTGTTCAAATTGTGGGTTTTGTTCCCTGATGTATCTCTACTGTTGTAGGATCAACTGAATTTGAAAATTGTGGATTTGTAATGTTCTTAATACAATTATCTCTAGCACTGTACAATACCCTGGAAAGACAAAAAAGTATTATGGAAGGAAGGTCAGGGAGTGAAGACTGATAAAAGTGTGGTGGAAAAATATTTCTGCTAAGATACATTGCAGTCTTTGCCATTTTATTACACATAAAACATGCAGGTCATTAGTCCTGTCAGTTATATCTGCAACATACATTTTGAATCCTTGTTACTTCTTTCTACTTCCATTGCTACCAGCTAAATTCATGCAGTTATCATCTTTCATTTATATGACAATTAGCCCTTCTAACTAATCAAACTATTTCCCTCATGCACTCCTTCAAACTGTACTTTACATAGAAAATTATCTAATTTTCATAACATATTTCAAGCATTAAAAACTTCATTGAAATTTTAATGTATCTATATTTTTTTTGTTAGTGTTGTAGTTTAGGTTTTCATTTCTAAAATCTATAGAACATTGAGTCAGTTTTGTTCTTCATTATATCTGTAGCTCTAAGCAGAATATTGGCATATACAGTTGGAACTCAATTGCTGAATCAGTGAAAGAATGGCAAGGAATTAGAAATCTGTTTTTGATGAGTTCTTTAAACTGATATGGAGAAGGCGATAGCACCCCACTCCAGTACTCTTGCCTGGAAAATCCCATGGATGGAGGAGCCTGGTAGGCTGCAGCCCATGGGGTCGCTGAGAGTCAGACATGATTTAGCAACTTCACTTTCACTTTCCACTTTCATGCACTGGAAAAGGAAATGGCAACCCACTCCAATGTTCTTGGCTGGAGAATCCCAGGGACGGGGGAGCCTGGTGGCTGCCGTCTATGGTCTATGGGATCACACAGAGTCAGACACGACTGAAGTGATTTAGCAGTAGCAGTTAAATTGATACCTAATCTGAATATTTTAATGCATTGAAAAATGAAATGGTATTTTTCCTATTAAATTTGTGCTTTCAGAGTAATAGGATAAGATGGTACATATTAGAACAATTTTTGGAGAAGGAAAAATGCAATGGGTATTACTGTTTGGTGATATCAGATTCTATGACAGCTGAGAGAGGAGAAATTAATAGCGATGCCTCAAAGAAAAAATGCTTGAAGTAGAATTTTTTTAAATGAGTAGGAGATGCCAGAAGATAAGCAGACCAGGCAGAAAGCATGAAATAAGGAAGCATGCAAGAAAATCAAGGTTTGTATTATATCTGGAAAGGCTGACCATAGGCTATATTAAGAATAAAGCAACTAGCTCTTTAAAAGAAGTAAAGAAGTAATATTGTTCATGAAGGGAGATTAATAACAACTTTGTTTTTAAATTTGATTATTGAAGTGTAATTGCTTTACAATGCATTAGTTTCTACAATAGAACAAAGTGAATCAGCCACAGGTATACATATATTCTGTCCCTCATGGGCCTTCCCCCCATCCCACCTCTCAAGGACATCATGGAGCACTGAGCTGAGCTCCCTGTGCTATACGGCAGCTTCCAACTAGCTATTTACTGTACAGTTCAGTTCAGTTCAGTCCAGTTACTCAGTCGTGTCCGACTCTTTGTGACCCCATGAATCGCAGCACACCAGGCCTCCCTGTCCATCACCAACTCCTGGAGTTCACTCAGACTCACGTCCATCGAGTCGGTGATGCCATCCAGCCATCTCATCCTCTGTCATCCCCTTCTCCTCCTGCCCCCAATCCATCCCAGCAGCAGAGTCTATGTGGTAGTATGTATATGTCAGTGCTACTTTCTCAGTTCATCCCACCCTCCCCATCCCCGACCCATGTCCACAAGTCCACTCTCTACATCTGCACCTGTATTCCTGCTCTGCAAATAGGTTCATTCGCACCATTTTTCTAGAATCCATATATATGTGTTAATGTACAATATTTTTTTCTCTTTCTGACTTCAATCTCTATGACTCTAGGTTCATCAACATCACTTCAAATGACCCAGTTTCATTCCTTTTTTATGGATGAATAATATTCCATTGTATATGTATATTGTGTGGGTGTATATATATATACACACACACACATATATAACATCTTTATCCATTCATCTGTTGATGGACATGACATTTAGGGTGCTTCCATGTCCTAGCTATTATTCACAGTGCTTCAATGAACATTGGGTACATGTGTCTTTTTGAATTATGGTTTTCTTAGAGTATAGTAGACCTTTGTCATTCTTCATGGTGTTTAACTTTTGAAAGCCTTTCTATGTGTGGAGAATCCACTGACTTGTGGAGCAAAGCACCCATCCAACTGTAGAAGTGAAAAGTGCTAGAGAATTGCTTTCTATGCTTCTGTTGAATGTAGGGCTCAGGTAAAGGATGTAGAACAACCAGATAAACACATCTCAGCTGTTTAATCTCAAGTGAGTGACCAGGTAGGTATGGTAACAAAGGGATCAGCTAACGCTTATTTTCCAAAGTTGTCCATGGGTGTTGCTAATTGAAAGCATTTATTTTTATTTTTTTTTCAGTATTGATGATACAGAGCAACATCACTGGTATCTTTGATGACAGATTTTAGTAGCATAATTTTGAATACTCTTTTTCCCAAATGGATGACATGTAAATATGGTTCTCAAGCACTGTCATAGATCGTGAATTTTTCAATATCCTCCCAAGGAAATGCCTTCAGCTAAAATCATTCAGATTTCTGCTTCCTAGTACTTGTATATAAAAACTTTTGGTTTAGGAGATCTAAATCAGTTGAAAAATCTACAATAATTTAAAGTATTTGGGAATTATTCTGGATATATGAATTAGTAAAATTTAGAAACAATTTGTAATCATCATAAAAGATAAAAGAGGCTTGAGGCAGTAATACAAGAAGGGAGACAAAAAGAGATAATATGCATGGGTATTTCATAGAAAAAGTGATACAAATTACTTATAAGCATATGAATAGATGTTCAATCTTATTCATAAATAATAAAATGCAAATTAAAACAACAATAAAGAAACAGATTGGCAAATATTAAGGTATGATAACACATACCTTAGAAGAGAGTAGAAGAATCACATTTCATACATTGCTAAAGAGCACATTGTTTCAGCTACTTTGGAAATTATTTAGAAATATATTTGTGTGCATGAATGATAATTTTTTGGACTGATACACATGAAACTGTGGCAGTAGAAGAAATGGAGTATTTGTGCCAGAAGAGAACTTCAAATTTCATTAGGTTTTTTTTTCACTGTGAATAAGAATTAATAACCAGACATACTAGAAAATAAAAATGGAAACAGCTAATGCCAAACATGAAGAGAAAAACAACTTGAGTAGGGAAAAAATCTATTGAAAGTAAAGTACAAAATCAAAATATAATTCAAAGACCAAACCTCCCTGGGAAATGATTAGATATATGAAGTAAAGAGCACAGAGAAGTAAAATGCTATTTAGGCTTATGGAAACCAGGTAATTAATAAAAGTAGAATTATCAAAAACCAAATATGAGAAATTAGGAATAAAATTGTTTTAATGATTGAAATGAATACCATTTTAAAATGTGTTTGAGACGTCTTTCAGGATATTCAGCTAGATAACACAACAGATAGTTTTAAATTATAGACTAAATCAGTCAAGGGTTATCACGGTTCAGAGATTTAGGAAGTACTCAAAAAGTTGAGATGGCTTTAACTGTGGGTGGTACTGCCAAAGAAGACAGAGCAGTAAAGGTGAAGAGAAGCAAGACTTCGAACCCTGTAACACAGCTTCTTTTAGGCAGAGTGAAACAGGAGTCAGTAAAGAACGAAAGATTGAACAGGCCGTGTGTCAAGAGAAATAGCAGAAGAGTATATGTTTATTGGATCTAAGGGATAATACAGTTTTAAGAAGATAGTCAGCTGTGTGGGTAGTTACAGAGGAATTGATAGAGATCCAAACTGAGAAAGGGTCACTTGATTTTGTGATTAGATGGTCAGTTTCAAGCTATGTCGTGGTAGATTCCTGATTGCAAGCAGTCCCAATGCACAAGAGAGTGGAAAGAGCAAGCAAAAGAGTAGTTTTAAAGTTACTCTTTTGAAAGCCTAGTCACAAAAGGAAAGAAAAATAGAAAGATAATTCAGGGCATTAGAAGAGCTTTAACATATGTGCACAACTCTTGTGAAGATATATTGCTTTGTATTCAAATGTTTGTCCTTTTTAATAAAGAAAGACACAGGAAGCCAATATTTAGAAGACAGACTTTAATAACTACTAAATTCCTTGTGCAACAAGGAATTAAGAGAAGGATTCTGTGTTTTCTTTATGGTTAAAACACTACAAGAGATTAACATATAGCCCTCTTACCTCCAACTGCCTTGTCCAGCAGTAGTTAGTGTCTGCTACTGCTGCTAAGTCGCTTCAGTCGTGTCCGACTCTGTGCGACCCCAGAGACGGCAGCCCACCATGCTCCGCCGTCCCTGGGATTCTCCAGGCAAGAACACTGGAGTGGGTTGCCATTTCCTCCTCCAATGCCTGAAAGTGAAAAGTGAAAGTGAAGTCACTCAGTCGTGTCCGACTCTTAGCAACCCCATGGACTGCAGCCTACCAGGCTCCTCCGTCCATGGGATTTTCCAGGCAAGAGTACTGGAGTGGGGTGCCATTGCCTTCTCCAGTTAGTGTCTGAGCTATCTCTAAAAGTGAGAAGAATCTTAGGTCAATGATTGGGACTGTGAAGCCTAGAAAGCTCTTATCCACAGGAAAAGTCCTCCCTACATTGCTTTGGAATACCTGAAATTGATTTCATTTGTATATTTGACTGATACATTACACAATAATAGAAAAAATCTGAGAAGTTTTAAGAGTATAGGGAGCTCTACCACATTTATTAAAATAACCGAAGTCACTGGTAGAATAGATGGAATGGATATGCCAAATATGACCTGTTTCTTGTTTTAGTGGAATTGATATTTTTCTGTAACTTTTATCTCCAAATGGATAGGAGAATACTTTTAACTATTTTGAATACATCAAGGGATAGTTACCTCATGACCAGAGTTATAGTATATGAGGTTAGCTAGCAAAAAAAAAAAAAAATGGCACTCAGTTGTATTGAGAGGGCCTTGATACGTTCCTAATTCAATATGATACCACCTACAGAGTTGACAGATTGGGTCAGCTTCATCAAACACTGGGCAATTCCTTGATGGAAAAAGTAATGTATCAGATCAGTCACTTGTAGTCCAATCAATCAGAATACTGGCTATATGCCTGAAATTTTGAATTTTTAATGTTTCCTTTTGGCATGATGCAGGCATAACCACTTTGACTAGCATGCAATGCTTAAGGTAATCGTTAATTTTACTACACTTTATACTTCCTCGTCTACTCTGTCCTCACAAAACTCAGTAACGATCAAATCACATAAGAGGAAAGAGCACTTCATTTTTTTAAAGCATTTCATTTCTAACCAATAAGATGACTCAGTATATATGGAAGAGCTATTTAAAATGTCTTCTTTATGAATATTCAACTTAATTCAGATTAAGCTTTACCATTAGGACAAGTAAGGCAGAATGCTGACTATACCATGAAAACACTTTTAAAAACTACTTTTTTCGGAATGCCATATGTAAAGAGTGAATGTTAACAAGCAGTTGGGCAACTAGTATTTTTTTCCTGTCAAAAATGATATACTTTTTATATCTATATTATTCCTGTGTAGTCCTTAAAATGACTGTAGTGAGAAAGCTTTGAATGTTAATTTACCAGAGACAGGAATACACATTTATATCTATGGCACTTAAAAAGTACATCTTTTTTCCCCTTACAGTGACACATTATAATGATGTCAAGGTCCCGAAAAAAGAGCATGACATTAACAAGATGGAAGGCTAACTTAATGGAAGTTCCATTGATAAAATGCCATCCTCACAAAGCTAGTAATTGTTCTTTGGCTATTATACCGTTACCAAAGAAGCAATATATCAGATGTCTGCTCATCTAGGCATAACTCTGAAAGATTCTGAGACACTGTAAATTGTATATCACTAAACTCTAGAACATTAAAAGCAACTAACTTATTCATTAATTATTGTATCTTACTGACTAGAATCAAGAATTATGACAGACAATTTAATCGTTAAAAACCTCATGCATAGTTATTTGAAAGTGTTATTTTCTTTTAAAATGAAATACATCCCTAGGGAAAAAGTCAAAGATTCCATGTCTCATGCATACATTAATAACCATATAGCACTGGATTGCAAAGTTCTTAGTACTCAAATTGTGTTTGAGTTTTATTGTAAGTTTCTAGATCTTCATAAGATGCTTAATGTTATTATGCCACATAACGTGTTGAGGTTCATTCTAACAGCAGATAAAATAGCTTTACTATGACTGTGGTTCAATTAAAGTTGAAAATTAAAACTTTAAAATTTAGAATATGTAATTTGGTAATTGTATTTTCATCATATGCATTATCAGTCAAGTTCCTGTAAACCATCTTTATGCTGCTCTGGTTTTCTATGTAAGTTATTAAAGTTAGTGTTTGGGCTGTCACCTGTCCCAAGAGCTTACTGTGATTATTACTTGCAGTCACAGAGAATACTTGCAACTGTTATGCACTTGTAGAATCATACAAAGAGATGTGCTCAATGTGGTGAAATGTCTGTATGTACCTCATGCCCCTCTCCCTAATGCCATTTAGAACTACTGAGTATCAAACAGTTGCATACAACAGTTTGCAAGCATGTGCTAAAATGTATCTTTCCTTCAAGGAAAGAGAGAAAAGACATTAGAAAATGATCAAATTTACCTAAATCTCTCAACCAAGGACCTCTTTATCTACTTTTCTCATATTGCTAGTATGTGTTCATTTCACAGTTATCCATCAACCCCCTATCATACACCACTCACTGTGAAAGGCACAGATACAACTTGTCCTCAGTTGTTTCTCTGATGAGCAGACTTTGAGCCAAGGGTTTAGGGAAACAATATGGGCAAAGCAAGATAAGGAAACAAGAGAGTCAAGCAAAGCTGTAATTTTAGTTGAAGTCCCAGCCTCTGCCTATTTCCTGAGGGTAGGAGCTCTAGAGTGGCCTTTTGGATGAGGGAATTAGGATTCCCTCCCTAACTCCCTATTGTGTTTACCAGGAGAATTACTCATCCACTGCCTATAGGCCTGGCTGCATCAGCAGAAAATAAATTCCCAGGCATTGTTGCTTCTACTGGGCATGGTAGCCTCAAGCACCCACACCATCTTCCTAAGCTCACAACAACACACAGAGATTCTGGGAATGGGTGCACAGGCTCTCAGGGATGCAAGATGTCAGTTGCACAATTCTAATAAGAAACAGTACTTGTACTAAAACAGTTTTATAGTGGGTTTGAATTTAAGAAGCAAGCCAAAAATAAAAAGTTCCATTCTTTGTTATTTGAACTGCTGCTGATAGATAAGAACCAACATAAATTGGTCACATCAAAGGCAAGCCTGTACCCAGAGGTTTACAAATAGATGCTATCTGGCCTATGGCAAACTCAGTTTAGTAGTTGCTAACACTTGTCTTCAATATCACCCAAATATATTTTCTTTTTTTTTTATTTCTCCATAAATGCATATGGAAAAGAGCCATTTTGGAACTGTACATGCAAAACCCATATGGCTAAAGGCTGCTGAATGCCTGGGAGATTATCCCAAGAAGTTCTGCAGTTAGTTTTATATTCACTGCACTCAGTGTTAGCTCGGTAATTGTAAAATTAAGGACGAGTAAATGTAAAGAGATAAAGGTGTTATAACTACCCCTTAATTACTATGTTTTAAATGAATTTGAAACTTTGCAATTAGATATCGAGTTATTTCAGTTATTTTGTGGGAAATAGATGACAAAAGAAAAAATGTTCTCCAATATTGAGGCATTTTTGCGTGTGTGAACGCTGTTAAAGTAGAAGTTTTATCCAACTGGCTAAGCACCCATCTGCTGGGCAGATAATAATTCTGATTATGTGCAACCACAGCAGATATCCATTGCAAGACATTAAGTTATTTATTAGTCTATATATGTTGGCTTCTCTCCTGATTACATTAAAAGTGCTGCAGTGTAAAAGACACTTTAATAAAAGCTCAGTGATATTTGTACTTGTGCCAAATAATTCTCTTAAGAGAATAAAGTCTTTAAAGAAACATCTTTCAGGAACTGATAAGGACGCTTACTTTTCTCTTTACATATAGGAAGGTAGAAGAGGCTAAGAGTGACCTTGCATGCATGCTGAGTCGCTTCAGTTGTTTCCCACTGTTTGCATCTTACATACGGTAGCCCTCCAGGTTCCTCTGTCCATGGGATTCTCCAGGCAAGAATGCCAGAGTGGGTTGCCCTTCCCTCCCTCAGGGAACCTTCCAGTCCCAGGAATCAAACCCATGTCTTTTGTGTCTCCTGCCTTGGTAAGCAGGCTCTTTATTACTAGGGCCAACTGGGAGACCCAAGAGTGAATTTACCATGTGCAAAAGCATGCCTTCATTTTCATAATAATGAAACTTAATTATGGAGGAAAATTTCTCTTCTGAAATATTTACATACCTGGAAATTAATTTACCCTATGAAATTTTCCTATATAGCTTTAAATAATTAAAGCACCACTCGAATTCAGGTTTAGTCACTTTTTATGTACATGTTTACAGCTATTACAAAGCAAAAGTTTTCTTACAAAGAAGCATAGCAAATATTCATTATATCCTGGCTATGTATTAAAAAATTGAATTGATTTGATCCCTCTGTGAATTTTCATCATTTATACAGTGAATGATGATGTCTAGGAAGAGCTACCTACAGTCAACCTCTAAGGCTTATTTTTGAAGCCAATTTTCTTGTTTGGCTCACCTAGATAGTAGGATAAAAATCATAACTGGTTAATGGTGCTGCATCACCTGTAAACTAAAATTTAAACAGTTGTTTAAGATAAAATGTGTTGGCTTCCACCCCACTCAATTTGCCTAAATGTATGAAAGTCAAGTGGATAATAAAGATAGCAATTAGATATACAACCTGAACAATGCCATTAGCCTTATTGTAGAGTTATTTTGCCATGTTCTTCATTTACATAAAAATAGACTTAAAAGCATCATCACCAAATAATATGAGTGATCATATGCAAATTATAGGGTAGGCAATAACTGGGCTTGCCTCATACAGCGATAGCACAGAAAGCAAGCAAACTAGACTTGGAGGTGAGAGTTCTCCAAGCGGCAGAAAGCAAATTAACTCACATTCTCAAAGTCACAAATACTTCATTCCTTTATGCAGTACTTCTCTGTAAATACACTTTGCAAAATACCACAGCAGGGAAGTGATTGAGTTTCAAACATTTGATTCCTTCAGAGATGCTATACATTTTAGGAATATTAAAGCAGTACGGATAACCTGTTTTTTTATACTTACTGATTTATTCCCTTTTAAAACAATTGTTCTGTGCCAATCATTCTATGTAATTATCACTCTGTCTACAGTTACACGTTTTTCCTCTGAAAAATTGACATCATCTGAATGAAATAAGTGACTGAGGCAATAGAAAAGGGAGGATATTATTGATAAAGATTTCAAGGTAAGTATATGGGCCACCATGTAATTTTTAATATATAGCAAATTTTTAAATAATTACCAAAATAATTTTGGTAATGGAGCCATTAAAAATTGGAGATATTTAAACAGTTTTTACCTATAAAAATGACAATTTCCAATGAGTCAATATAGCTCTTATTTGACATGCTCTCTAGTCAAGATGGACTTCCCTGGTGGCTCAGTGGTAAAGAATCCACCTGTAGTGTAGGAGTCACAGGAGACATGGGTTCAATCTCTGGGTCAGGAAGATCCCCTGGATCTTGGCAACCTACTCCAGTATTCTTCCCCAGAAAATCCCATGGACAGAGGAGCCTGGAGGCTACAGTCCATAGAGTTGCACAGAATCAGACATGACTAAAGCAACTGAACACACACACATAGTCAAGATGAAGGTAACAAAACATTCCCGTCTTGCTGTTTCTAAAATGTTTAGAATGTAAACTTAATAATAATAATTACCATTATTGTTATTAATATTAGCAATGTTTTATACAGAGTGCTTTACTTTGCCAGGGGCTTCCCAGGCAGCACTAGGGTAAAGAACCTGCCTGCCAATACAGGAAACATTAGGAGGTGTGGGTCCGATCCCTGGGTCAAGAAGATTCCCTGGAGGAGGACATGGCAATCCACTCCAGTATTCTTGCCTGGAGAATCCCATTGACAGGGGATCCTATCGGGCTACAGTCCATAGGGTTATAGGTCACAAAGAGTCAAACACAACTGAAATGACTTAGCACACACACATGTAGTACGCCAGGCATTGCCCAAGAGCTTTAAATAAATACATTTTCTGATTTTATTCATAAGGCATCTGTATCAAGAGATTAAATTAAACTGGACAGACCATATGATAAGACCATAGGTGCACATACTCTGACCCATAAATTCTTTAGCAACCAGCCCAGGAGGCCAATCAACAAATTCTGTAATGACTGGCCCAGAACCATAAAGACTTGATCAATGACTGCCAGCTTCCCTATGTTTTGCCCTATTTCCAACTGAGGGCCAATCAGAGAAAGTCAAACGATTTCCATCGTAAGATGCTGTGGCTTTCAAGGTGGCGCTAGTGATAAAGAACCCACCTGCCAAGAGACTCGGGTTCAATACCTGGATCAGAAAGGCCATGGCCTGCTTCTGATCAGTTCCTTCCAGCTTCCCCATGCTGAAGCTTCTGATCAGAGCATCTCTGAAGTCTTCAGTTTTTTTCACTATAAAGCTCTCCCAGCTGGTTCACTTGATCCTAGGTAGGACAAATTGAAGAAGGAAGGGACTTCTAGAGCAGGGAGACCCTTTGGAGGCTATTATAATATTAACAATATAGAAGAGAGATACCAAACGTGGTAGGAAATGATACCAAAGGAAATGACAGTGTATAAAGAGAAAGTACAAGTTGACCCTTGGTGTGGAGCCTAGATCATTTGAAGAATAATGACATTATTTATAGGATTTAGAGAGACATGCAAATAAGTGATTTATTTTTTCTGGGAATATAACAACTTTTGTAAAAGCATAGCAACCATTAAGTTTCTAGAGTGAATCATATGAGCTGAAGTGTCCTATAGGCAGTAGGGGCATGGAGAGAGTGGAAGACGGACCAGAGTTGGAGTTAAAATTATAGTTGATTGTCAAAAAAAATTTTAGTACAATGACTGATTTCTGTTAAGTATAAAGAGCTGAGGGTAAAAGACTCAGTCCTTAGAAGTGCTCACACAAATGCAAAGCAAAATGAAGAGTCAATTAAATGACACAGAGATGATACAGTCAGATTGGTTTTGTGTGTGTGTGTGTGTGTGTGTGGTCTGTGCAGAAATATGGGATCCCACACGGCATAGTGTGACTAATTTAGACCTGCATCTGTTCCTGTGATGTCACAACCCAAAAAAAACAGTGAAGGATGCAACATACCCCAGGATTGTGTCTGACCTTTGCCCAAAAACCTCAAACATCTCCACCCACTAACCCTAACAAAGTTATGTGCCCCAGATTCTTCTTTCTCTATACCCTGCTTTAACCTCCCCATGTGGCACCTTGGGTTTTGCTATGTACTTCTCTAGAACCTATCGGTAATAAATTTTTCAATTTTTCTTACGGTCTGTTGAACCCTGATTCATCATGGGGCATCCTGTGCTTCACTTGTTCAGTCTCTAAGTCGTGTCTGATGCTGTGCAACACTATGGGCTATAACCCACCAGGCTCCTCTGTCCGTGACATTCTTCACGGAAGAAGACTGGAGTGGATTGCTGTTTCCTTCTCCTGGGGATCTTCCCAACCCAAGGATGGAACCCGTGTCTCTTGCATCTCCTGCATTGGCAGGCAGATTCTTTTTTACCAGTGAGCTACCTGGGGAGCCCTTGTACTTCACTTAAAAAATATTAATTTAACAAAGTCAAAATACCTATATAAAATGAACATTGCTGAAGATAACTTTTCTTATCTAATAGGAAAAATTAAAAAAAAAACCTGTAGACAAATAAGACTAAAGAATATTACTGTGTTTACAGCTCTAGGTGCAATGTGAGGGAAAAGACAAGGCAAAAACAAAAACAAAATGAAAACAACATTTCATCCTGGTATTTCTGTACTTATATGGGGTAGAATTCAATTTATGTAGCTCTCTCTCCTCCTTCCATATGCCAAAGTTTAACATTCTTGCTCCTTTTTTTTTTAACTCCCAAGTGTCCTACATAAGCATGGAAATCCTAGGAAAAGACACTTTGTAACCAGATGATGAATAGGTTCTACAGATACAATGCAAAACAAAAAAGCTCACACTAAAATTGTAAGACACATAAATAAAAAGCTAGAAAAGTACGGATCAGTAAAAGTAAACTCGGATCAGTAAAAGTAAACTATAGAGTGAAGTTCACCAAACAGAAATGAGTGCACTGGAATTTTAAGATTCAGAGAGAAATATTCTATTTTTAAATGTTTGTATAAATAAAAATGAAAAATATGCCAAATGAAAAAATATACATTGAATTTTCAAAACATAAAAAAGTCCATTTAGTACTTAGCAGATAGGAGAGGAATCATATTCAACACAGATGAAGAGATAATTAGTGAACTGGTAGATTTGAATAAATTAAGTTGAATGCAGTTCAAATAGAGAGACAAATATGAAAAAAAAATGTTAAAAACTCTGAAGGAAAGAGATGAACTAACATGTTTAAATTGAGTTTAGCATATAAGACTTATTCAATTAATAGTTATTGACCACCTAAAGAAATGAATATGGAAAATGAGAGAGAAGAAATAATCAAAATAATAATGACTTGGATTTGTTCTAGAATAGAAGACATGCATTCTCAGATTCCAGAAACTAGTTTATCTTAAGTAGAAGGGGAACAAAACCAAAACAACAAAATCATCAATGAAGAGTTTTTATGATCTCATTAGAAATAGATGTATTAAACATATTGCAAAACAACATATTATCAGTGACACTGTAACAATTTTAATTATATTAAAAATAAGTCCAATAACAGTGTGTTCTTCCAAAGATGTCACACAGATAAAGAAAACATAACCCCTAAACTGGAAGATATCCCCAAATAAAATTAACCAAGTAGTATCCATGACACATAAAGAATACTTATTAACAAGAAAAAGATATCTAAGTATAAAAATGGTCACACTGTGAACAGGATTTTCTGAGAAGCAAAAACATCAAAAAGGATAATCAATTTAATTGGTATTAAGAGATAAAAATTGAAACTAAATGAAGATATGATTTTATACCCATGAAACTGCTAAAATATGAGGTTTGACAATATAAAGGACTATTGAGGATAAAATGGAACGAAAATGAGTATATGCTGTTGGTGAAAACACAGCCCAGCAGCTCCCCTCTTAGGAATATTCCCTTAAAAACTCTTGCATGTGTTAACCAAACCACGTGTAAAAGAATGTTTTCAGCAATATTTTTAATAGTACAAAAATCTGGAAACTATTCACTCATCTAACAAGTATAGAATAAATTACCAGCTCCCAAGGGACAGTTTTTCATAGGTCTTTAATGTTTCTGCACATCTTGTTCTGGACTATTTTTTCAGGGTTTTCAGAAACCATGAACTACATGGCATTTCCCTCTGGAGCAAAGGGCATATTTGCTTACAACCATAAAAGACAGAGAGAGAAGCACCTCCTCCTGAGCAAAAAGCAGGCATGCTTACTGTCCAGAAAGGTATCTCTCTGGATAGCTATGCTTTCTGTGTAGCTCAGCCAGGAAAGCATCTGCCTGCAATGCAGGAGACCTGGGTTCAAATCGTAGGTTGGGAAGTACACTTGGAGAGGGAAATGGCAACCCGCTCCAATATTCTTGCCTAGAGAATCCCTGGACAGAGGAGCCTGGCAGGCCACAGTTCACGAGATTGCAAGAGTCGGACTCTACTTAGCGCTATATTTTCTTTCTTTCCTAGTCTTTCCTGGACAGCTATGGGCAAAATTGCTAAATACTCATTACAAAAGATTTGCATTCATAATCTCAGTGTTCTTTCCTGTGACACAATCCACTGTGCATGCATCACCTGGCCCTTGTCTTGTTGCCCTGTGGAAACTGGGGTTTAGGGTATTGAGCAAAGATTCTATTACTCCTATTGCTTGTTTTGTGTGAGAAATAAAGTTCTTTGTCTCTGACCCAAGAGGTTTTGTGTCTTCTAGCAACAGTCATGAAACTGTGACAGGTTAACTGGTTAGCCCTCGAGTAGGACTAAATCTCAGGCCTTTCAGAATTATTGATATTCATGTGATACATTAAGGAGTAGAATTTAATCTATCCTATCTATCTGAATCAATATGGATGAATCAGAAAAGCACTTTGTTGAGGCAAAAAGCATAGATTACCTGAAAGTATGATTCTTTTCATAGAAAATAGACTAAGTAATATATCTTTCCGTTGTACATACATATGGGGTAAGCCTATTGAAAAAGGCATGAAACTAAAATCATAGTAGGTTCTTCTGTTGGAGGCGTCAGGGACAAGGATGTGGTGTGGAGTATGTGCAGCCTGTGAAGGGTACATAGATGCTTCACTGCTGCTGCTAAGTCACTTCAGTTGCGTCCAACTCTGTGCGACCTCATAGATGGCAGCCCACCATGCTCCGCCGTCCCTGGGATTCTCCAGGCAAGAACACTGGAGTGGGTTGCCATTTCCTTCTCCAATGCATGAACATGAAAAGTGAAAGTGAAGTCGCTCAGTGGTGCCTGACTCTTCGCGACCCCATGGACTGCAGCCTACCAGGCTCCTCCGTCCATGGGCTTTTCCAGGCAAGAGTACTGGAGTGGGGTGCCATTGCCTTCTCTGAGATGCTTCACAGGGGTTGATAAAATCATGTTCCTTCTACTGAGTAGCAGGCACATTCATTTAATTTACTTCTTTAAACTCTACACATATACATATTTTTACATTCTTTAATATGTTTCATATCACAGTGCACATTTAAAAGTGTTTAAAGAACTGAAAGAAAAAAATATGGTAAGACGGAAGGCCCCCCTTCTAATGTTGTAGCCACGGGTTCCGGGAAACAAACTCACTCAGAAGGACAATGCAGAAAGTGGAGTGCATTTTATTACACTGGCGGGCCCAAGGCAGAGTCTCCTCTTATCCAAGGACCCTGACCAGTTTTTGTGAAAACCTTATATACCCTAAGTGTACCCACCTCCCCAAATTCCCTGAAACTAGTCTGAACAAAGGAAAAAGAAAGATATAATCAAAGTCAACCCGTGATTCATATGCCTTAACCTAACTAGTTAACAGTGGACAATTATTAATAGGCTTGTGGTCATTCCCAATAAGCATAATAGAATGTGTGATTCTATTCGGTTACACAGATAATTAGGGTATTCTTTTAGGTGATGGAGAGCCCTGAGGATCTTCTTTCCGGGGCCTGGTTTTCTAGTTGGTATGTCGTTTCCATAGATACTTTGGGCATATAGCTCAACATCCACAGTCCAGCTCAAGATGGAGTCCTGCTTTCAAGATAGAGCCCGTTTTATTTCCTCCTTTGCCAAGAGATTAAGAGAGACAGCAAAGTCTTTCCTGATAAGATAACATTTAAGCATATACTTTAAGACATTTTGGAGAAACTTCTGTGGTCCTGTGGCTCTCTTGGGGAGATAGTATCTAGGCAAAGTAAGAATAGCTGAAATTGTCCTACACCAAAAAAGCCAGTGTGGTTGGAGTAGTGTGAACAATGGGGAGAGATGTAGAAAGTGACTTTGGAGGGACAGGAACAGGGGTGCAGACCTTGGATGGCCTGATGGGACATTGAGTTCATGGGATAGAAGTTTGGCATGATTGCACAATGTTTTATTTAGTTTTTAGCTTAAAAATGAATGCATAGATTTTTATTTTGCATAAATTTTACATTTCTATAGTTTCATGTCTGTTTTACTCCATGTAGATGTGAAATATGATGTTCCTTCTTTAGTTACTTTTTGTTCACATTTTTCTTTTGAAGGAAAGATTCTTTAAATAATCTAGTGCTTTAAAGTTTTCAAAAATTTCGAACATGATTCTCTATAATCCCGTAATAACTTTTCCCTCTACCCTTATTTTTTTTTGCTTTTCCCCACTGATAACCACTACTTTGTTCTCTATATCTGCTCTTTTGTGTTATTCACTAGTTTCTTGTATTTTTTTAAATTCAAAATATAAGTGAAATCATGCAGTATTTGTCTTTCTCTGTCAGATTTATTTCACTTAGCATAATACCCTTCAAGTCAATTAATGTTGCTGTAAATGGAAACAATTCACTCCATGGCTTCTCTAGCCATTCATCTGTTGATGGACACTTTAGATGTTTTCATATTTTGGCTATTGTAAATAATGCTGCTATAAACATTGATGTGCATGTATTTTTTGAATTAGTGTTATAATATTTTTCTGATATATACCCAGGAGTGGAATCGCCGAATCATATGGTAATTCTATTTTTAGTTATTGAGAAACCTCCATACTGTTTTCCACAGTGGTTGCACCAATTTACATTCTCCACAACAGAGAATAAGAGTTCTCTTTTATTCCACATATTCACCAACATTTGTTTTTTATGATCTTTTTGATGATACCCATTCTGGCCAATGTGAGGTGATATCTCATTGGCATGATTGCACTAAAATAGTGTTCCTGACTGTTGTGTGGTGAATAGACTTTTTGGAATCAAGAAGAGAAAGGGACCATATCAGAGATTATTGTAGTATTTCAGACAAGAGAAAGTAATAGTCTGGACTAAAGATATGGAGGCTCCAGTGAGATCAGAAAAGGAGTACATCAAGGCTGTATATTGTCACCCTGCTTAGTTAACTTATATGCAGAATACATCATGAGAAACGCTGGGCTGGAAGAAGCACAAGCTGCAATCGAGATTGCTGGGAGAAATATCAATAACCTCAGATATGCAGATGACACCACCCTTATGGCAGAAAGTGAAGAGGAACTAAAAAGCCTCTTGATGAAAGTGAAAGTGGAGAGTGAAAAAGTTGGCTTAAAGCTCAACATTCAGAAAACGAAGATCATGGCATCCGGTCCCATCACTTCATGGGAAATAGATGGGGAAACAGTGGAAACAGTGTCAGACTTTATTTTGGGGGGCTCGAAAATCACTGCAGATGGTGATTGCAGCCAGGAAATTAAAAGATGCTTACTCCTCTCCTTCAAAGGAAAGTTATGACCAACCTAAATAGCATATTGAAAAGCAGAGACATTACTTTGCTAACAAAGGTCCATCTACTCAAGGCTACAGTTTTTCCAGTGGTCATGTATGGATGGGAGAGTTGGACTGTGAAGAAAGCTGAGCGCCGAAGAATTGAAGCTTTTGAACTGTGGTGTTGGAGAAGACTCTTGAGAGTCCTTTGCACTGCAAGGAGATCCAACCAGTCCATCCTAAAGGAGATCAGTCCTGAGTGTTCTTTGGAAGGAATGATGCTAAAGCTGAAACTCCAATACTTTGGCCACTTCATGCAAAGAGTTGACTCATTGGAAAAGACTCTGATGCTGGGAGGGATTGGGGGCAAAAGGAGAAGGGGACGACAGAGGATGAGATGGCTGGATGGCATCACCGACTCAATGGATGTGAGTTTGAGTGAACCCCGGGAGTTGGTGATTGACAGGGAGGCCTGGTGTGCTGCAATTCATGTGGTTGCAAAGAGTTGGACACGACTGAGTGACTGAACTGAACTGAAAGATATGGAGGAGGAGATGGTAAGAAGAAGTCAGAGTCAGGATACATTCTGGAGGAGATTTCCTAATGATTTCATTTGGGAAGTTAATGAAAGGGAAGAATCAAAGATGCAAATTCAAAGGAAATAACCCAATCCAATTAGGTTAGCATAATAGAGAAGGTTTTCTGGTCTCTTCAAGACAACCAAATGAATTTGTTCTATCCTTTAGAGTATTTGAGGTTATTATATGTTTTAAATATCTTCTTCTCAGTAAAGTTTTCATTTGGGTGGTAGTGCTCTGTTCATTTTGTTTTCGTTTTGTCCTTTCTTATGAAAGCAAATTCTTATGAATAGTACTTGATTATTATTATATATGATTACTTGGCTGGAACAACGTACAGAATTTCAGGAACTGTATTAAGAAAGTATATGAGTTTAATGAAAAATTACATGCATTTCTGATCAATTTGTAAAATATGAGTAGGGTTACTTCAACTTTCAAGGACAATGATATGAAATTGACCTGACAATCTAACTTCCTTCCTTTAGTCTCCTAGGCTAGCTAGCATTGTGTGAACAAATTATATGACAGTTGTGTCCTTCTACTTCTCTCCTGTACCCACTTTATATTAGACTTTCTTTTGTGTCCTTTTTCTCCTTCTCTTTATTTCTACCTCCAAACTTCAGCAGTCATCAAATATCAAAGAGGTTAAGAATGTCAAGATTTTGCACAAATGAAATAATGGCAGACACAAGCTATGAGGCTGGGACCAAAAAGTGATCAGAAATATATTTGAGACAGGGACCTAAACTAGAAATTTGTATCACAAACACAACAAAAGTGATGGTAGGTCAAATAGCTTAGGTCAATAAAGGTGAGAAGAAAACAGATAAACAGAAGTAGAGCCCAAGTAGAGGTCATGTCTGAATTGCTTCACTTTATATCCATCTCCCAACACAAGGCCAGCACTGAAAAAAATCCTTAGAACGATTTTCGGTTTCCAAGAATATAAATTTCTGTAACAGTATGAATAAGTAGTGATAATCACATTGTTAAACAAAGCTCCTGCAGTTGGCTTAGAGCTGTTAGAGAGCACAGATTTAAAAATCCATTACAGGAATAATACACAAAGATTTCCTACATTTATTTACTTAAGTGTGCCTTGAACTTTGATATTGTGTCTATCGGGGGGATATTATTCATGGTGTCATAGATGTCCTCCGTGGGCTTTCACTTCATGCAGAAAATTGGGATCATATCTTATCAGCCAAAAAAACAAAAAGATATTTATCTAAAAAACTAAGAATGTTACATCAACTGTGCTTGTTGCTTTGACATTTTGTAAATTTAAAACCAGTTTTTTTTTGTCATTCGCTAGCATATCAGATGTCTTAAGGATACTAATTTCAGACTGTTTACCTTGTCTTTATTATTATAATACATATTATTCTTCAAGTATTTGTTTTAGCCTTACAATTATATACATTTTTGAGCATCAATATTTTCAAATTCTTTCCAGAATAAGCTAAAAACAAATGAGCAAATCACCATATAAAAGTTTATTTTAGAACTTTACCAATAAGATATAATCACCTATTCCTTTCATCCTTTTAGCAAATAAACACTGAGTCATTTTTCCTATAAAGAATACAATAGCGATTGGTAATAAATAATTGAGGGTAATATGTAACTCTGTACTGTGCTCTAATTTGTTAATTTTCCCATCTTCAACCACAATAGAGTGATAATTCCAGACATTCCCTGTTTCCTCTAAATGCTTCTCTTTCTGCCCCATTCCCTCACCAAAAATCTCATCAAAGTGCATTTCTAGATAGTGTTCTCATGTCCAAGCCTTAGATAAACTTGTTTACCATAATTCCAACCCACAGCATCTCTGCTAACAAACATAAGTCTGTCCAGTTTTGTCCACAATGTAGAATCCTTGTCCTCCTCAGACACCTATCAAGTGCCTTTTCTGTTTTAGCAAAGACTACTTTAATAATATCAAAAGGAACACCTGAAAACTTAAGAAGAAAAGAAAGATGTTTTAGTTTCTTATAATTGCTTGAAGTTTGTGCAGTTGATATTCCAAGAACAGTTGCTAGGATCTGGGAGAGTTGTAGGGAATTGAAGTTAACTGATTTATGCCTTACATCCCTCTTAGTAACAAAGGAAAGAAAGAGGAGTGCATGCGGAAATACCCACTTCAGTAAGCTTGTATCAAATCCTGCACTGCTGGGCATGCTGGCCATTTCTGGAGGCTTGATGTGGTCAACAAATACAGGAGTTAGTTCTGAATGCTGGAAACCAAAGCATTGCTCAAATGATCTAATCAGTCTTACTGATTTTTCTTTCCTTCAAAGAGAGATTTATAAGAAATTATGAGCTGGAGGTATGGAAGAAGGTTAGAAGAAACTGGGTATTTGTGGGAGGACTTGAGAGATATAGGGAAAGAAATCTGTAATCGTCAAATAAATATTTAAAAATATTCAATCAGATTACTAGAATGATATTAATAATGATATTCATACCTTGGCCTCACATAATTAGATTTAAAGATAGGGCTTTGATTTAATAGCGTTAGTCATTTCCTTTCTTCAGAAGTTGCGGGAATTAGCTACAAATTCAATTTTTTAAAAAAAAGTGAATAGTAAAAGTGGTCATTTTCTGAATATAGTATTTTATACTGTCCATTAAAGATATGAAATTAACTATAAAGAAATGCCATTGGCACAGGCAATTAAAAGATAAAGAGGAGTCCTATTAACAGATTGCAATTACGTTAAGCCTTTTCATGAAGATTTTACATGTTGACAAAGCAGTAATTATTGAAGCTGTGTGTACAAGGTGAAGTGCATGTGGAGTGGACCGGTTAGAAAGAAGTTCAGGCGTGCACGCTGTCAGGCGTTGAATTGCGCGTAGCGGGCAGGTCATGGTGCTACATGCCCATGTTTCAAAGCACAGCTGCCTCTCCTTTGGATGCTAATCCAGATGCCTTCTGTCTCCTGGTGTTCTTTGTCCCTTGCAATGTAACATTAATTCCATTCTTCACTATATTAAGTATGATTTGTATAAACTCATAAAAACAAAACAGAATTTCAGTTTTCTTTTATATAAACAAGGTGCCCAGTGACTTCAATTCCTTTTTACCTTAAATCAATTCAACTGTTGAATTCTTAAGTTATAGCATGGCATCAAAGCTAAAATGATTGCAAGAGAATATATAAATGCTCTAACTTGGTGTTCATTAAATTCTAACCAACTCTTTTCTTGCTTTGCTTTTCTACCTTTGCAGAGACAATAGAGTGTAGGGCTTCAGAGCTCAGTCTCTGGAGTCAGATAGTTAAGATTTAAATCCCAGCTCCAACACTTCCTAGTTGAGTGAACTGAGGTAAATTACGCCTCACTTTCCTCTTCTGTTAAAATAAAAAAAGGTAAAAAGCATAGCATATTATGGCATCCCTATTATTATGAAGATATAGTAAAGATCTCTAATTATTTGGAAAGATGCCTGGCTAATCATCTACATTATTTAAATATTTACTCTTATTATAGCTCTGCCAAGATTCATGTGTATTTGGAATGAAAATAGTTATGTGATCAAACTTACCACAATTAGTCTATAATTTACTCTGGACCTCTCTAAATTAAAGGAAACAACTGAAATATGATTGGGAGAACAGCTTTTATTTCTTGAGGAAAACCTCAATAGTGCATTAAATATACCAGTATTTATATAATTAAATAAATGAACTAGATAATAAATACATAAAATCAAAAGAAATCATGTTTTAATCAAAATAATGCTGTTATTTTATAATAATAATAATACACTACTCATTATTTTAACTGTGAGGCTTTAAGGTTTTAAATATCTTGATTTCAGATTATATATTTAGTATTATTTTTCATAAAAATCCAGATGAGGGATGTTGTTGTTAAGTCACTCAGGCATGTCTGACTCTTTGCAAGCCCATGGACTGCAGCACAGCAGGCTTCCCCGTCTGTCACAATCTCCTGGAGTTTGCTCAAACTCATGTCCATTGAGTCGGTGATGCCATCGAACCATTTCATTCACTGTCATCTCCTTCTCCTCCTGCCTTCAGTCTTTCCCAGAATCAGGGTCTTTTCAAATGAGTCAGCCAAACATCAGGTGGCCAATATATTAGAGCTTTAGCTTCAGCATCAGTCCTTCCAAAGAACATTCAGGATTGATTTCCTTGCAATCCAAGAGACTCTCAAGAGTATTCTCCAACACCACAGTTCAAAAGCATCAGTTCTTCAGTGCTCAATCTTCTTTTAGGGACCAATATTTTGCATAATGTACTCTGCATATCAGTTAAATAAGCAGGGTGATAATATACTGCCTTGACATACTCCTTTCCCAATTTTGACCCAGTCCATTGTTCCATGTCTGGTTCTAACTATTGCTTTTTGACCTGCACACAGGTTTCTCAGGAGGCAGGTAAGGTGGTCTGATATTCCCATCTCTGTAAGAATGTTCCACAGTTTGTTGTAATCCACGCAGCCAAAGGCTTTGGCATAGATGTTTTTCTGGAATTCTCTCACTTTTTCTATGATCCAGTGGATGTTGGTCATCTGATCTCTGGTTCCTCTGCCTTTTCTAAATCCATCTTGAATATCTGGAAGTTCATGGTTCACGTACTGTTGAAGCCTTGCTTGGAGAATTTTGAGTATTACTAGTATCACATGGACTTCCCTGGTGGCTCAGATGGTTAAGTGTCTGTCTACAATGCGGGAGACCTGGGTTCAATCCCTGGGTCGGGAAGATCCCCTGGAGAAGGAAATGGCAATCCACTCCAGTACTGTTGTCTGGAAAATCCCATGGACAGAAGAGCCTGGTAGGCTACAGTCCATAGGGTCGCAAAGATACTTGCTTGGAGAATTTTGAGCATTACTAGTATAACATTAATAGTGTGTGAAATGAGTGCAACTGTGTGGTAGTTTAAACATTCTTTGGCATTGCCCTTCTTTGGGATTGGAGTGAAAACTGACCTTTTCCAGTCTTGTGGCCACTGCTGAGTTTTCCAAATTTGCTGGCATATTGAATGCAGCACTTCCAGAGCATCATCTTTTAGGTTTTGAAACAGCTTAGCTGGAATTCCATCACCTCCACTAGCTTTGTCATAGTGATGCTTCCTAAGACCCACTTTATTTCATACTCCAAGATGCCTGGCTCTAGGTGAGTGATCATACCATCATGGTTATCTGGGTCATTAAGATCTTTCTTGTATAGTTCTTCCATGTATTCTTCTGTGTATTCTTGGCACCTCTTCTTAATATCTTCTGCCTTTGTTAGGTCCATACCATTTCTGTTCTTTATTGTGCCCATCTTAGCATGAAATGTTCCCTTGGTATTTCTAAGTTTCTTGAAAATATCTCTAGTCTTCCCATTCAATTGTTTTCCTCTGTTCTTTTGCATTGTTCACTTAAGAAGGCTTTCTTATCTCTCCTTTCTACTCAGTGAAACTATGAACCCTGCTGGGTAGGGCCACCCAAGACAGACAGCTCACGGTGGAGAGTTCTGAAAAAATGTGGCCCACTGGAGAAGGGAATGGCAAACCACTTCATTATTCTTGCCTTGAGAACCCCATGAACAGAATGAAAAGGCAAAAAGATATGACACGGAAAGATGAATTTCCCAGGTTTGTAGATGTCCAATATGCTCCTGGAGAAGAGCGGAGAAATAGTTCCAGAAGGAATGAAGAGGCTGAGCCAAAATGGAAATGATGCCCAGTTCTGGATGTGTCTGGTGGTGAAAGCAAAGTCCGATGCTGTCAAGAACAATATTGCATAGGAATCTGGAATATTAGGTCCATGAATCAAGGTGAATTGGAAGTGGTCAAACAGGAGATGGCAAGAGTGAACATCAACATTTTAGGAATCAGTGAATTAAAATGGACCCGAATGGGCAAATTTAATTCAGATTACCATTACATCTACTACTGTGGGAAAGAATCCCTTAGAAGAAATGGAGTAGCCCTCACAGTTCACAAAAGAGTCTGAAATGCAGTACTTGGGTAGAGTCTCAAAAATGACAGAATGGTTTGTTTGTTCGGTTTTGTTTCGATTTGATTTGATTTGGTTTGTTTTGTTTGATTCGATTTGTTTGATTTGGTTTGTTTCCAAGCCAGGCCATTCAATATCACAGTAATCCAAGTTTATGCCCCAATCAATAATGCCAGAGAGAAGTTGATCAGTTTTATGAAGACTGACAAGATCTTCTAGAAGTAACATTAAAAAAAAAAAAAAAAAAAAAGGTGTCCTTTTCATCATAGGGGACTGGAATGCAAAAGTAGGAAGTCATGAGATACCTGGCGTAACAGGCAAATTTGGCCTTGGAGTACAGAATGAAGCAGGGCAAAGGCTAACAGAGTTTTGCCAAGAGAGCACACTGGTCATAGCAAACACCCTCTTCCAACAACATAAGAGACAACTCTACACATGGACATCACCAGATGGTCAATACCAAAATCAGATTGATTATATTCTCTGCAGTTGAAGATGGAGAAGCTCTATACAGTCAGTAAAAACAAGACCGGGAGCTGACTGTGGCTCAGATCATGAACTCCTTATTGCAAAATTCAGACTTAAATGAACCACTAGGCCATTCAGGTGTGACCTAAATCAAATCCCTTATGATTATACAGTGGAAGTGACAAATAGGTCCAAGGGATTAGATCTGATAGACTGCCTGAAGTACTATGGATGGAGGTTTGTAACATTGTAACATTGTACCGGATCAGGGAATTAGTTTGTCTAATTGATTTATCTTGTTTAATATGGTCATAATAAGATAGCCCTATATTTCCCATATTGTTATTACTTTACATATGATCTCTGATATTATTTTATTTTAAAAATATTAAGAAATCTCATATGTGGATATAGAAATAGTCCATTGCATTATATTTAATGTTTTATAGAAATCAATATTTAAGAATATTAGTTATTTATTGAGAAAGTGTTCCAATAACTCACCCAATTTTAGCAGTATCACACAAATATAGATTCTGTGAGTCAGGAGTTCAGGAAAGGCTCAGTGGTTGGCTTATCTCTGCTGCACAATCTTTGGAACCTTGGCTGCAAACTGAAACATCTGGGGGCACTTGATATCTCAGATGAGTTGGGACCAGTGTCATCTGGAAGCTTTTTCCGTGACATATCTGATGCCTGTGCTGGGATAACATGGGTGTGAGCTCAGCTAAGACTGTTGACTCTAATATCTCCTTCTCCCTTCATGGGACTGACATTTCTCAAAGCAGCCGGGGGAGTTATGAGAGGATACATTCCAAGAGGAGAAATGAGGATTCCAAAAGACTGAGGCAGGAGCTGCAAGACTTTCTTTGCCAAGACTTAGAAAGCATGCAGCATCATGTGTACCATCTTCTACAGATGTAACTGAGATAAGGCCATACCAGGTGCAAGGGAAAGGTGCCTGAGTTTACCACTTGATGCGTGCAAGCACACTCAGTCATGTCCAACTCTTTGTCACCCCATGGGCAAGAGCCTGCCAGGCTCCTCTGTCCATGGGATTTTCCAGGCAAGAATACTGGAATGAGTTGCCGTTTCATTCTCCAAGGGATCCTCCTAACCCAGGGATGGAACCCATGTCTCTTGCATCTCCTGCATTGGCAGGCAGGTTCTTTACCAGCGGAGCCACCAGGAAAGCCTTACCATGTGATGGGGGTGGAAAAGTCACACAGCAGAAGACCCTGTGTGATTGCTGATAACAGTGAAGCTATCCTTGGACAAACAGATCCTGCCACAGGGATCATGTGGCATATAGGGTTACTAGGTTAGTTTTAGGTTAAGTAGTATATACAGAAATTCAAAAAGCATACACAAAATAAGTTTAATAAATAAAAAACAATTTAATCTGTATCTGTATTTGGAAAATATTTTCAGAAGTCTTCTCTTAAGAACACCTCAGTTATGAAACTTAAAATTCATTCATGACATTAATTATAAGTATATGGGTTACTTATAATTAATTATAACTAAAACAGAAGCCTGTGTACAAATATCTTAAAGGCATTAAAAGTTGCTAAAACTATGAATTAAGCTGTATTTTATAAATCAATTGGATGTGCAAAAAACATGATCAGTTATGAGTTATGACTATTTCCAAATCACTTATGTTTAAATGAACATGATAGAATCAACAATCTCCAGAAATTTAAATTATGTCATGAGATAGACTTATAAACAGACAAGTATAATACAGAACCAGAAATTTAAAAGTATGTTATCCACATACTTTGAGAAGGAGAAAAAAATGAAATTATCAGACAACTATGACAGAAAATTCCAATATTAATAGCTATAGAAATCTTCAGTATTTTATCAGCCTAAGTCAGTTTTATGTAAATGTGCACTTATATCAGATACTAAATTATAAATGTGTCTTTATATAAGATATGTATTTATACTTTAGTATCACAGAAAGATAGATGATCTTGGGTAAAATTTAAAGATTGTTTTCTTCTTTAGAAAAACAAGTAGTGAATATCAATTTTGTATGAGATTTGAATAATTTTACATTGTTATAAAGAAAACAAAGGAAAAAACTGTTTACAAAACAGTTTCCAAGTGTCTCCTTACTAGTTTCTGAGGATATAAAGATGAATGATGTCTGCTATTTATCTGAGAGAAATAAAGTAATTTGCCTTGTTTATCAGAGATTAAAAATGAAATCTAAATGAGCACTGGGCCCCAACTCCTTTTCTACTTTCATTTTCTCAGAAAACAAAGAAATGTATGCATTTTAATTCATCCCTGCAGTAAATAGCCAAAAGTAACATTCCTGAAAGAAGGAAAAGAACCATGCAAGATAAATGTTTTCTTTATTTGAAGTTTGGTTTTCATGTTTTTCAAGCACACATATTCCTGAGATAATTTCCAGACATCCATGTTCTACATGTTGATATTTGGTCAACAGTGTTGCAATCTCAATCAAATCTTGATATCGCCACTACTGATCCACTTAAAATAAAAATAATGTAATTTCTCAATTGTTATTTTTCTATCCTTTGGCACAATAAAATTGGTATTCAAAAAAGACTGAGGGGTGGATAACAAAACCTCAAGCCAACTTTGTTATAATTCTTCCCAATGAAGGCACTCTAAGAGCAAAGGCATATTTTTCTTAAGTTTTTTGTGTAATCCATTCATAATCATTAGTCCACTCTGAATATATTTCACTAGATTTTTTTTCTCAAATGTAGCAAATGGATCTGGGTGTCTAATATGGATGTTAATGATTGACTGATACAATGTAATCCTGGAAAGGACTTTCCCAGTGCTGTCTCATTAACCAGATGACCTCCAGACATTGTCAGTCCAACCCAGCCAAGGTGATTGATCACCAGAGAACAGAGGTTAGTAACTCTCCCCCAGGTATTAATGTATAGCATCTTCACTTACCCCCCTCTCAGGCTTTTCCAGTAAAAGATTGATTTATTATGCAGCTTCAGTGGGGATTTGTCAAACTCTTAATCAAGGAATCCTATATTGCCACAAGTAAATCAATGACACTTTCAGGTAAAATGACTTTTATGGCACCTGAAAACATTACTCTGTGCAGGTACTGTTTGGTAACAGCAAAATACGTTATCAGTGAAGCAGAGATGGCTCAATGGAAGGCAGAAACAGCACGTCCATTATTTGACAGATGCTATGGTAAAGTAAAATGCTATTTTTGTTTCCCGGAATAAATCAACACAATTCAAAGCTCTGGGACTTGGTAAAAGGAAGAATAAAAGATGGAGGTGAAATGACTAAGGAAAAACATACTCTAAAGACTGAATATTTGAGATATATATATATATATATAAAGTGATGGGGAAAGAAATCTTAAAGCCTCACTGTTTTGACTGCCTGTCCTATTTCAATGTCCCTAGGGATCTAGCAACTAGCAAGTACTCTGTTGATTTCATGACATATATTATGATGGAAATTCAATAATCAGTGATATGTCTTATGATGACTAGAATTCTTTTTATTTGACAAACCATATACTAAATAGTGTAGACTTAAAAGAATGTAAATAGTGCAACTGAAGACACCAAAATTTCCTTACCAAATAGAATGTATAAACAAACAAACCAGAATTTCTTCTTTCTGCACTTTATGTCTAGGAGTATATCCCTCACCTCTGAAAATAATCTTTTAAAAAATAAGCAAACTATATTCTCTGTTATGGGTTGGAGTGTACTCCACAGAAGAAGATATGTTGAAGTCCTAACCCACAGTAACTCAAAATGTGACCTTATCTGGAAATACACTCTTTGTAGATTTAGTCAAGCCAAGGTAAGGCAATTAGAGTGAACCCTCATCCAGTATGACTAATGTTCTTTTTAAAAAGGGAAATTAAGCAGACACACTCAGAGGGAAGATGGCAGAAGGATGGCCATGTGGTGAAAAAAGCAGAGACTGGACAGATATAATTATAAGCCAAAGGGTACCAAGGATTGTCAGCCACTATTAACAGTTAGGAAGAAGTAAAGAAAGATTCCTTCCATAGTTTCAGAGGGACCTCTGCAAACACCTTGATTTCAGACTTCTAGGCTCCAAAACTGTAATGCACTAAATTTTTCTTGTCTTAAGCCATCCAGTTTGTTATGACAACCAAAGCAACTAATACCTTGTCTATGCTCTGTGCAGAGACTAGGTATTGTCCAGATTAGGGAGACGGTTGCCATCTAGACTCACTAGATCCATGCAAGAGTCAGGTCACAAGGATGGAGAAATGGAAAACTCGATGCACAGAGCATAGAAGTTTCATGCCTTGGCAAGGCTGTCGGTGTGTGGGAAACAAATGGATGAAACAAAAAAGATAACTTCCATTATAAAAATAGACTAATCCCACCTTGGTAATGATGGACATCTCTGGATGGGATAGGGATGACTTTCTCTTGATATGCAATCCAGTATTAAATACAGCATTAAATATAGTATTAAAACCTAGTAATTATCTGAATTGTTTATTGTCTTTAAAAAACCAAATTTGATGTGATTGCTGAAAGTGTTTCTGATACCACTCGAGAGGCAATGAGGATTTTTTTTTTTTACAAAGCCAGCAGTCAAATTATTCAAAATCCTATGAGCATTGTAAGTAACTAGGGACCACATCAGTTGACATGTGTTCAATATAATGTTCTTTTTTTTGCCAGTAGTTCATTTGTTTGAAGAAATCAAATATGACAGCAAAGCAGGGGAAGGCTCAGTGATACTCTGGTATCCTGGTATCCTCACTGCCTAGCTTGTCATTATTTTATAACTAAGACTTATGCTTTGCAGGCAAAACACTATGTTTAAAGGAGAAAGTACTGTTTTTATTGTAAATAACATTTCCTTATAATGTTCCTTTAAAGAAGTCTGCTATCTCAGAAGAATAATTAGTCTTTGAGGGACTTCAAGGATGTTTAGGAATTATTTAAAGGTTTCCTTTCCTTAAATGTCTTATAAATAAATGTGATGACCATATAAGACCTCTTGCTGAAAGCATACATGTTAATCAAAATCTCCAACATATGAATATAGGCTATATTTAGAGAGTGATCAGGACTAATATTTTATAGCTCCTAATGAGTCTCTCACAATTGCTAAATTTTATCTTCTCAAAATCACTTCATATCTAAATAACCTTATACTTAAGAATTTACAAGTCTTTTTACGTCCAAACAGTTTGAACCACTGATTTATATACAACAAGAATTGATGCTTTTGAACTGTGGTGTTGGAGAAGACTCTTGAGAGTCCCTTGGACTGCAAGGAGATCCAACCAGTCCATTCTGAAGGAGATCAGTCCTGGGATTTCTTTGGAAGGAATGATGCTAAAGCTGAACTCCAGTACTTTGGCCACCTCATGCAAAGAGTTGACTCATTGGAAAAGACTCTGATGCTGGGAGGGATTGGGGGCAGGAGGAGAAGGGGACAACAGAGGATGAGATGGCTGGATGGCATCACTGACTCGATGGACATGAGTCTGAGTGAACCTGGGGAGATGGTGATGGACAGGGAGGCCTGGTATGCTGCGATTCATGGGGTCGCTAAGAGTCGGACACAACTGAGCGACTGAACTGAACTGATGTGAATATTTAAAAAATCCATCAGAAATGAAGCATAAGAAACCTTGTCATGATGCAAATTGAACATATCATATTAATAGGAGATGTGTTTCTGAGGAAACTGTATCCTATTATAGGGGAAAAATGAATCAATATTTTATAATGACTTACTCCAGACTTACTGAGAATAAACATTACTCTATCAGAACATAAACATTTTGGGGATCTATCATTTTAAAGAAATTGTTACATAAATCAAAAGTGGATTTCAGTGGTTCTCATTTAAAGTGAGCCAATAATGCCCTTAAATTAACCACCTGAATGATAGCTACACATAAAAGAAAGGGATAATATGGACTTAGACTTTTTACAACAACAACAAAAAAGTAAAAAGCTCTGGATGCATATGAGAGAATATACTAGAGGGAACTCCCTCTCAAACTTAGAGCCCCTAAAATGACCTTATTGATTTGCCTTGGGACAATCTCCTTCCAACACCGAATTTCATTTCATTGAGTGGATGTTCTTTGAAGTCAATTAAAACTCAGGCATGGCACTCCCAAGACTGCAGCACTTTTATAGCTGAAGGCAACAACTCTTTGACAGGGTGACATGGAAATAAGACTCCTGATGCGGAGCACTATTTTCAACCTTCAAGCGTGTGGGAAATATAAAGTAAGGGTATTTATTTGATATTTAAAATTGAGCTGTTTTCAGGGCTTTGGAGAATAAGCATGCAAATTCAACTGAGCTTTACTTTTTCTCAGTTCAGACCTAGAGAGCTTCCCTCTGTTTCCAGTCAATAGCTCTCTCGTAAACTCTTGGCCGTGTCCAGAAGGGTGAATATATGAGATTTGAGAATAGGTGAAAGAAATGTCAACAGTCACAGATACTGGAAATGCCTAGACTTGGATCATTAGGTCCACTTATCAAGACGAGAAACTTATGTTTTCAGTTATTGGAGAAAATCTCTGAATGGTGCCTGATTATCCCCATTTGGCAATTTAATAAATCAAGTGTTGAAATTAAACCGCCTAATTCAGACTAGCCTTTGTCATGGTATGGTCATTACTTTGCTTATACATTAATATAAGCAACTTTATTCTGGAAAGATTAAGTCTTTTTAAACATTTACCCAGATTCACTATATGTAATTCATAATTAAATAACCATTTAAAGATTAAAAAGAGCAAACTTAGTTCATATGTATTAACCTCTCAGTGTAAATTGGTTGAATAAAATATAAAAGGCTAAAGGCATTCTTTTAATATTCCATTGCTCTCAATTTTATAAGAAATAGAAAACTACTTCTGTTTCCATTTATATGAAAAATAGTAGTTAGTTATTTCCTGTGGATACTACCATCCCATTTACCTCATGAAATGAAAAATGCTGGTAGAACAAGATTGTACTCACTTTCACTAGTGGCGTAGCTTTACTCGTACTGTGTTGCTCTTCTGGTAGGTAATGCTGTCTGACATTCTGTACCAAAATTAGGTTTAAAAGCAAATTTTAAAAATAATTACCTGGGAATCAGAAATCTTAAGACTCTATTAGAGACTGATCCATTAACACATTTACATATATTGTTGTGGAAATAGTTGACTTTTCTTATTCATATTAAATAATAAGATACTGTAAATCCTTAAGTTTAAAAATACCTATAAGAATAACTCAGGGCCTCAAAGATTTCTACTGATTTGATTCCACATGTATTATTATTTTCCTTAATTTTTCCACCATTGAAAAGTATGAACTATTCACCTAGTCAAAGTCATTTTAGGAAATTTCCCATACAGTATATTCCCTACATACAAACATTTACGTTGTGAACTTTCAAAGATGGAAACACGCATGCCAGTCCCTCTGTGCAGCTATTAGACTGTACTACTGTACTTTTCAAGGTACTATACTATAGTAATAAAATGTTTTATTTTCTCTGTTCTTTTATGTACGTTTTGTGTGTGCACTTATTACGGTGCAGTGCTATATAGCTGATTGTTTCAGTTGGGTATCTAGGCTAACTTTGTGGGACCTAGGAACAAAATCAGACTCATGCTTTTGGATTCACACCAACACAGTTTTGGAACAGAACTCACTTGTATGTGGGGAACTTACTGTAATATATTACAAGTGCATTTATTTCCACCTCCCAGCTGGAAGAAGTAATCAGAATGTTGATAACTCAAGGTAAATACTTGAGAACTTTCGCAAGTGATGTCAGAAAAACCTTTGGTTAATGAAATGAGGGTTTCATTTACATAAGCCCTTCCTATGAGCACCATTTCCCCATGTCCTCCTGAAGCTGCAACTGGTGTCACCAATCATTGCTTTGATTGGTTCATTCTACTTCTGACATGCCCATTGAGATTTTCAACAGTTTATCAGGCAGTTCCAAAGTATTCACCCACCGTTCAAAGTTCTGCAGCAGTTCAGGATTGGGATGCCTTCTCTGTCTTTTTTCCACTCTTTTTGGAATTGCTAACTTAATAACATATGGTTTGAATTTATCTTTGACTTATTGAGGGCTTATAACATTTTAAAGTACTCTCTATAATATTAATTATCAGAATAAGAAGTACAACATCACTTACTCAGTGTGACATTTTGAATAAAAAAGCCTTCCATCTGCTATCATTTCTGTCCCTGCTTCTCTGTCATCATCTTATTCAGCTTCTTAATAATGTTTTATGCAGTTGTCATCTCCTTTTTCTTGACTTTTTTCATAGCATATTGCTCGATATTTCAGTATCTTCCAACTGGTAAATATTGCTGAACTCAGGGCATTTCTGCTTTGTCTCTCCACCCCCTCCACTGCTGATCCATCCAAGGCTACAGCTTAAAATACAACCCATGTACTCAAGAAGAAATTTCCTGTAAATCTTCTCAAGTTATCCTAAACTCAAAACTTTTTATTTAACTACCTAATTTATGTCTCCACATTGATATATACTAGTCTTCTGAAATAGAACATATCTAGAATAAAGTCCTTATTTCTCCCTCCATCTCTAAATCATCTCTTCATTAGTCTTCTTTAGATCAGTAAATGGCAGATCACATACCCAATTGCTCAGTTAATATCCCCAGAGTTATTCTTGATTTCGTTCATCCCTTCACTTAAAACATTCAGGATATCAGCAAGTCCTTTGATAAATATTTTGAATCTGCTCATTTTTTTTCCCACTTTATACCTCTAATTTCAAGACACCATTACCTTGTTTTAAGACTATTTTCACAACTTCTTAATTGATGCCCCTGCTTCTGCCCTTACACTCTAAAACCTAGTCTTTATATAATGACTATTATAAAGCATATATACAGCTCATGCCATTTCCCTGCATAACTTCAATGATTTGTCAAACTCATTCCTGGCAGTCATGATACAATTTTACATGTGTCTTGGATTACTGCTCCCATATTCACTATACTCCAGAAACATTTGCTTTCTCTCTTTTCATTCAGTTGCCAGGCTCTCTTCTGCCATTCTCAGGTTTTCCCTGCCTCTTTGTGTAGCCAGCTCCTGTCACCAATCTTTCCTCAATCATGACGTCACTTCCTTACCTTCCCTTGTTAATCAAGTACTTTACTCACCCAATCTGCTCTTTCCATATAACCTTTTTTATTCCAGAAACTTTTGCTCCCTGAAATTACCATATTATTTGGCACATAAAACAAAAGCAGTGACCTTTTCTGTCTTGTGCAACACCTCCCCCATCTCTTAGAAAAACATGAAAATGTTAAATGCTCAATATACATTTGATGTATGAATGAAAAGACAGAAAGATTGATACTAGTTCATATAGTACTTAAAACCAAAAGATAGGTCCAGATATATTGCTGAATAAGTCCAGGGAAGACTACGAATGTAGAAGCACTGCTTCTAAAAATGCAGTCCTCAGATCTTGCATTGGGCTTTACTGGTGGCCCAGATGGTAAAGAATCCTCCTGGAATGAGGTAGACCTGGGTTTGATTCCTGGGTTGGGAAGATCCCCTGGAGGAGGGCATGGCAACCCATTTCAGTATTCTTGCATAGAGAATTCCCATGGACAGAGGAGTCTGGCAGGCTATAGTCCATGGGGTTGCCAAAAGTCGGACATGACTGAGCAACTAACACACAGCACAGATCTGCACCACTGATGTTAATAAGTTTCAGGAGTGCAAACAGGACAACACGGCACAGTGAGAAGAATCTGAATAGGAGCCTGAGAAACTTTAATTTTTTACCACTTTCTAATTTTGGCAGCTTGGGTGAGTCTCTTTGCTTATTAGACCTCTGTATCTGTTGCTGTAAATTGGGAGAATTACCCTGCTGAAGCAACTAGGGTCTTTATGAAGGTTAACCATGTGTGGATAGACAGTCGATGGATCCCAGAGGGAAAGGCTGGGAATTGAACATTCCTTGGCAAAATGTCAATACTTTTTGTATTTAATTCATTGTTAAATTTAATAAGATTTTATTTTTATAGTCATATGTGATTATACAAATAATATGTCTTTGTATATTCTGAGCGGGGAGAAAAAGTTAAGTATAGAAAAGTATAAAGAAGTAAAATAGGTCATCCATGATTCTATTTTTCAAATAAATGCCACAATTAGGTTATTTTTTATTTATTTTTCTGGGTGTTGTATTGTAGTTGAGATCAAACCGTATAAGCAGCTTTATATCATTTTCTTTATATATATAAATTCATATAGAAATTTCAATAGCTGCTTTTTGGCAATAATATTAATATATGATATCATCAGTTTGTATTTATATAGGTATAAGATAGCTAGGGCTGCCATCTATGGGGTTGCACAGAATCGGACACGACTGAAGCAACTTAGCAGCAACAGCAGCAAGATAGCTATATATGTATGTGCTGAGTCACTCAGTCATCTCCAACTCTGTGAGCCCCATGGACTCTGTCCACGTAATTTTCCAGGCAACAATATTGAAGTGGGTTGCCATGGACTTCTCAAGGGTATCTTCCCAACTCAGGAACTGAACCCATGACTCTTATGTCTCCTGCATTAGCAGGCAGATTCTTTACCACTAGCACCACCTAAGAAGTCCAGAGGCTTCTCTGTCTATGGAATGTTTCCAAGTGAGAACACTGGAGAGGATTGCCAATTCCTATTCCAGGGAATATTCCTGACCCACAAATTGAAACTTCATATCTTGCATCCTGCATTATTAGGAAGATTCTTTACCACTGTGCCCCTTGCTGCTGCTGCTGCTAAGTCACTTCAGTCGTGTCCACTCTGTGAAGTAGGGTGCCATTGCCTTCTCTCTGTGCCCCCTGGGAAGCTCTATATCACTAGCTATTAAGATATAAAGACACATTAAATCCATGTTCACAGCTAAAGAAATACTCAACCAATTTCCAAAAAAGAGTAATGTATCATATCATCAACTCATTAACATTTGAGGACAGAAGTACCTTTCTTAGAACACCACAGACACCAAATGTACGATGATGTCATCTGAGTCTGAAAGCATTCAGCGAGCCCTCTATAATGTGGCCCTAAAAGCAATCACCTCAAGAGTCTAGTGAATTGTTTTAAATGTTACCTACTCAAGTAGTTTGGTCTGCTCTCAGAATTGAATGAAATATATCACCCTGGGGTTGTCTTGAGGGTTGGAAAAAAAAGAAAGAAACTAGCAAAAAAGTTCTGTTACTCAGATAGTATTGGATTTTTAGCAAATCTGAAAACATTGGAAAATAAAGGTGGACATTAATTTTCTTTCTTGAATGGATTGATAGTATTTAAGCTGACAAAAGATCTTTAGCAAACTTTATGAAACGGCATTTTGAAATAATAGACCTAGTATATAAGACATATCTGTTCCCACGAAGGAGAGATGAAAATATTTTCAAAATCATTCAGAGGCTAGATCCAAATTTATTCCTTAAATACAGTGAATATTTCATAACTACTCTGTTCCATCACTTCTTTCCTGTCTCCTTTTCTTATTTTTTTCTGTCAAAAAAAACAGTAGTCCCAATATATATTAAATGCCATGTTATTTTAGTGTAAATATATACTAGTGGTTCTGTTAAAATTAATATATATATATAACTTGTATAAAATAAATAAAAGAATTATAAATAATATAAAATAATATTAAGATATATTATTAAACATACATACATTTTTAAAAGCAGGGCATTTAGCTTAATTATATTTAATTATCATGGCATATTCACTGGCTTATCATTTTATAAATTAGTGACATGATTGAAGATACAGGAAAAGAGAGGTACATGGGGAAAAATGTCTTGAAAGTTTCTTAGATTAAGTTGTGGAGAAGAATTGCTGGGATATAGTAAACATGAAAAAATAGAAACCTTAGTTGCAGTCACTCTATACCTGCTTTCTCTTTCTATTCCTCAGGAAAACACTTCCAGTGGGTGAGCTGAGTTTGAGAGCAGGACTCCTGTCTAGAGGAATGATTGGCACTGAAAAGTGTAATTAAAATTATAAGAGAATAAAGTAAGATAGAAACCTAGTTACATCAATGTTTTTCAGTGGCTAAGTTATGTCCTACTTTTTGCTATGCCATGGATTGCAGCACACCAGGCTCCCCTGTCCTTCACTATCTTCCAGAGTTTGCTCGAACTCATGTCCATTAATTTGGTGATGCTATCCTATCATCTCATCCTCTGTCATCCCCTTCTTCTCCTACCCTCAATCTTTCCCAGCATCAGGGTCTTTTCCAGTGAATTGACTCTGCATCAGGTGGTCAAAGTATTGGAGCTTTAGCTTCAGCATCAGTCTTTCCAATGAATATTCAGGATTGATTTCCTTTAGAATTGACTTGATCTCCTTGCAGTTCAAGAGACTCTCAAGAGTCTTCTCCAACACCACAGTTTGAAAGCATCAATTCTTTGGCACTCAGCTTTCTTTATGGTCCAAGTCCCAGAACCATACATGACTATTGAAAAAACATAGCCATAGTTTTGACAATATGGACCTTTGTTGGCAAAATAATGTCTGCTTTTTAATACACCGTCTGGAAGAGGGAATGGCAAACCACTTCATTATTTTTGCAGAAAATATTATTTTGAGAACCCTATGAACATTTACACCAAAGGGGCCAACATTAAAGGTTTTAGAAACAGGGATAGAAATGTGACTTGCATTACACATGAATTTAAGGTTAAATCTCCAAGGCATTGGGTCTAGGATGTTGACTTAATTCTAAATCTTGGGAGGAAGAAAGTCATTGACACACTTTTTAGTTTAGTTAGAATGAGCACAGAAACCAAAGTGCACTTAAGATGGGAAATATAAAAGCAGATTTAAGAAGCTAGTTCAAATAAAAACAGAGGACAGTGCAACAAGGACAATCACGTCAATTATTTCTAATGATTCAGAGCCCTTCACTGGGACCTACCACTCTCAAAATGTGACACAACTGTCAGGCTCCGAAAGCTGCTCTCACTATTGGTCACTATAGTTTCCTATTGACAGTAAGTACTGAGTCAGAAATAAAGTCACAAGGTCCCTATGCTAACTCCTAATTGGAAGGAAACAAAGTTCTATGTCCAATTTTTTGTTAGAGTTTTAAACCTTTTTCTTTCTGTTGATTTTAATCCTATTGATAGGGAGGACTAGAACCCATTAAAAGGAGATCCCTGGTGGATGAGCACAGAGTAGAATAAGTTCCTGAGTTATAGTTTCATAGCAGAGTTGCAAGCAGCACAGAGGGTCCTCAAAACATAAAAATAGAAGAACTACCATATGATCTGGAAACTGTACTTCTGAACATTTATCCAAGAAAATTAAAAAAAAAAAAAAAACTTGGAAAGATAAATTCACTCCTCATGTTCACTGCAGCATTATTTACAATATGACCTTTAAATTTTTGAGGTGAATCTGGTCAGGTTTTCGTAGTGTGTCCCTCTTTTAGGTTTGTATGATATTTTTCTCATAATCAGACTGACGTTACTTTTTTTTAGTAGTGAGGCTACATGGGTGATGTCATTATCATGATATCATATTGTATCAAGGTTCAGATCAGATCAGTTGCTCAGTTGTGTCTGACTCTTTGCGACCCCATGAATCACAGCACACCAGGCCTCCCTGTCCATCACCAACTCCCGGAATTCACTCAGACTCACGTCCATCGAGTCAGTGATGCCATCCAGCCATCTCATCCTCTGCCGTCCCCTTCTCCTCCTGCCCCCGATCCCTCCCAGCATCAGAGTCTTTTCCAATGAGTCAACTCTTCACATGAAGTGGCCAAAGTACTGGAGTTTCAGTTTAGCATCATTCCCTCCAAAGAAATCCCAGGGCTGATCTCCTTCAGAATGGACTGGTTGGATCTCCTTGCAGTCCAAGGGACTCTCAAGAGTCTTCTCCAACACCACAGTTCAAAAGCATCAATTCTTCGGTGCTCAGCCTTCTTCACAGTCCAACTCTCATATCCATACATGACCACAGGAAAAAACATAGCCTTGACTAGACAAACCTCTTTTGGCAAAGTATCAACGTTATGTACTGTCAATAAGATTTGTCATTATTGATGCTGACTTTAATGGCCTGACTAGGGGGCATTTGTCAGGACTATGCACTCTAAAGTTTTCTACCCACTTGTCTGTAGTCTTTGTAAGGAAGTAATTATTTGAAACTCACATTTAAGGAGTGAAGAGGGTGCTCCAGCTAATTGCGGATGGAGTATCTATACAAATTATTTGGAATTATTCAGCACAGAAGGTTTTCATATTCTCCCCTAATTATTTATTTATATCACCATAAGCTCATGAATTTTTTTTTTATATATTGGGATATAATCCGGTATTACTTCATTCTCAATCCATTAGCGAGACTATGCCTCTGACTGTGAACTTCGCAAGGGTGTTTCTCAGCTTTTTTTCTCCCTCCTTTTATGGAAGAGGATAACTGAATTGGCCTGGAGCTGGGTATTTCCTTTCTACCACTTGGAAGGACAGAACTGACCTGAGTCAGTCACTTCCCTTCCCTAGGTCAGTTAGGCTCTGATAATACTCCACTAAATTAGCCTCTGATAAACTAGTTTTTCCTTAGGGTAGGCTTTGTGAGAGTGCCCTGGCATATTTCAAAATGTTTCCCCTTCCACTCTTCCTGCTGGAAGCCGAAAGGGGTTTTTCCTCCATCATTTACTGTGAAAACCTGGTTGAGCTCCTAGACATACATCACACAAAGTTGTGTTGTCTCTCCAGTGACTGGATTCTCCCTGGAGTTTTTAACTCTCAAAGCTGTCTACACTGAGCTTCCGGTAATGTGTCAATTATAGCTCGTTTTCCTACTCCAGCATTGGTCCCCCTGGAGATTTCCACTCTGGAGGCCCCTCAGGTAAACCATGACTCACTGTATTCATCTGTCTCCTCTTGTCGGAGGCACACACCTCTTAGGAATCTAAGAAGCCGCTGCTGCTGCTGCTGCTAAGTGGCTTCAGTCGTGTCCGACTCTGTGCGACCCCATAGATGGCAGCCCACCAGGCTCCCCCGTCCCTGGGATTCTCCAGGCAAGAACACTGGAGTGGGTTGCCATTTCCTTCTCCAAAGCAGGAAAGTGAAAAGTGAAAGCGAAGTCGCCCAGTCATGTCCGACTCTTCGAGATCCCATGGACTACAGCCTACCAGGCTCCTCCGTCCATGGAATTTTCTAGGCAAGAGTACTGGAGTGAGTTGCCATTGCCTTCTATATTTCAGTCTGCTGAGCTTTCTACTTGCTGTTAAGATGAAGTGGTGTATTTCAGGTTCCTTACATGTGGAACTGGAAACTGGTAATATCCTTCACTTTGAAGTGTAATTCTAGGTTGAATTTGAAATTCTAGGTTGATCATATTTTTTTTCAACATATTTTGAACATTTCACTCAATGTGTTTCTTGCTTGCATGTTTTCCAATACAAAGTTGTCTGTAATTCTTTTCCTCATTCCTATATAGGTAAGATCCCTACTACCCCCTTACTACTGCCTTGGCTTCTTTCAGGATTTTCAACTTTTTTTTGGTCTTCCTCAATTTGAGTATGATATGTCCAGGGGTAGGTTTTTGATATTTATCCTGAGCTTCCTTGACCTATGGTCTAGTGTTTGTCATAACTTTTAAAAATGTTTCACTCATTATTAGATCAGATAATTATTTTGTATTTTTTCTTTCTTTTTCTCCACAGATCCTGTGGAGTAGGAAATGGCAACTCACTCCAGTATTCTCACCTGGAAAATTCCATGGACAGAGGAATCTGTTGGGTTGCAGTCCATGGGGTCACAAAGAGTTCGACACAACTTAGCAACTGAACAACATATAAGTAATCAGTCATGGAAAAGACTGATGCTGAAGCTGAAGCTCCAATACTTTGGTCACCTGATGCTAAGAGCCAACTCATTCAAAAAGATTCTGATGCTGGGGAAGATCAAAGGCCAAAGAAGGGAGTGGCAAAGGATGAAATGGTTAGCTACCATTACCAACTCAATAGACATGAGCTTGAGCAAACTCCAGGAGATGGTGAAGGACAGGGAAGCCTGGCATGCTGCAGTTCATGGGGTTACAAAGTGAACATGACTTAGCAACTGAACAAAAACAACAGCAATGTAAATAACTATTATTATTGGCCTTTAAACTTTTCTCAGAATTGAAATTTTCCAAAATAAAAATGGATGAATGGTGGGAGAATTAGCCTTGAGGCTAAGATGTCCTATTCTGGTCTTTAAGCACCACAGCTTCCTTTAATTGGTCCACAGTGAGCCCATTCGCCTCTGGATCAAGCACTTCACCACAGGAGAGTCTGAATCCCCAGCCTCTTGCTGATCACCAGCTATTCTGATTGCACAGGTGGTGATATGGATTCTTTGTGGAATAGATCTGTCCATCATTATCATGTAAATAAAACATTTACTCCAATGTGTATGTTTTCTCAGCTATCATGGAAGAACTGGAAGTATTAGTCTCTCAGTCATGTCCAACTCTTTGCAACCCCATGGACTGTAGCCCACCAATCTCCTCTGTCCATGGGATTTTCCAGGCAAGAATACTGAAGTGGGTTGCCATGCCCTCCTCCAGGGTATCTTCCCAACCTAGGGATCAAACCTAGGTCCGCTGCATTGCAGGCAGATTCTTTGCCATCTGAGACACCAGGGAAGCCCTTTCTCAGCTATACTGTGGTATAATTGGTATACAACGTGTATTTGAACTATATAATGTGCTAAGTTCTGACATTTGCATATGCCTGCAAAGCAGTCAACACAGTTAATATAGCAAATATCCATTTCCATCCAGATTTTTCTTGTGCCTCTTTCTAATTCCTCATTCTGTCCTTTCCCTACTGGCTCATCCCCCAGGCAGCAGGTCATTTGCTTTCTGTCTTGGCGATTAGTTTCCACTTTAGTAGAATTTTATATAAATTAAATCATACACTATACTTTTTGTTGTTGAGCTTCTTTTACTTGGCATCATTAGATGAAATTCATCCATGTTGTTAGATGTATCAGTAGCTCATTATTTCTATTTCTAATAAGAGTGCAATATGTGTGTGTGTGTGTGTGTGTGTATATATATATATATAATTTGACAATCTAGAAGGACTTTTGGTTGATTTTAGTTTGAGACTAATAAAATAATAAAAAGCTATTATGAACATCCAAGAAAATTCCTTTTATGAAAATAAGCTTTCATTTCTTTTTGATAAATGCTCAGTGAAATAACTGAGCTTGAGATAAGTGTATGTTTCACCTTGTAAGAAACTGCAAAACTGTTTGTGAAAGTGGCATATTTTACATACCAATCAGCAGTTTATGAGAATTCCAATTTATTCAAATGTTTGCAACACTTGATATAGTCAGCTGTTTTAAATATTCTAATATGTATGAGTCAATATTTGTGATTTAATTTTTCATTTCCCTAATGACTAATAATGCTGAGAATTGTGTCCATGTACTAGTTTGCCATCTGTGTATATTTTTTTGAAGAAGTACTGTTCAGATTGATTGCCAAATTTTTCAGTGGGTTGTTTGTGGTTTTATTATTAAATTTTGAAAGTTCTTTATATATTCTGAATACAAGTCCTTTATCAGATATGTGATTTGCAAACATTTGCTATAGTCTAGTTTCATCATTCTCTTAAAGTATTAATTTTTTAAATACAAATTTCTGGTTAGAATTTTTTAAATTTTATAACTAAAAGCTCTATAATATCAATTTAATGATAAACAATATATTATAAAGAAAAATAAAAAATGGTTTCTCTACTGTGATTTACATTATTCATCAATTATGCTAATGGTTCTAGTATCTAAAGATCCCAAATCCAACTACATGTTAATTCTTCTTCTAAAATAAACATATGAAATATAATCTTCATGGAATGCTCTTTGAAACATGAGATATAAATATTTATTGAGTGAGCTTTCTGGGAGAGATGCTGCCAGTTCCTAGTGTGCTTCCTTGAATGATTCAAAGTGTCTCATTTGCAACCCAACACCAGTGTCAACAAAATATTGAAATTAAATCTAGGAAAAGATATTTTCCACTGTTTACATTCAAGCACACTATCTAGATGACTTTTTGATAGAGAGAAAATTAATGTTATAATTTATTATTAATTATTAATAATTCCTAGATGGTTAGTAATTATCCATCTTCAGGGAGATATAAAAAAGTAACAGAATACATGTATCTGATTTAAACTTATATTTATTTATTTATCAACAGTTAAAAGGCTATTGAGGAATCAACAATATGTTTAAGAATCATGTTGGTTTTTCTTTCTCATTTTGGGAATAATGGGCTTTCATAAACTCACAAGATGTAATCATTGTGCTTTCTCTCACTAAATATTTTACACCAATGCCTACTATGTGTCAAGAGATAGTTCATCTCTATAAAGCTCTGTTTCTAAAATGGTAAAAATTGAATAGAGTTAGTTCAGATTCTGCCTTTTTTGCTGAATGCACTGATGTTGAATAGTGGTGCTACAAGTATTTAAAATGTTATTTCCTGGCCTTTTGAAATAAAAACAATGACATTTAGAATGCAGCCAAATAGCATTAATCTGGCTTCTCTGCCTGCAAGTTATATTGGCAATTTATCTCAAGCAGGGTTTCATAGTTAAGTTGACATCACCCAAAATGTCAGTCTAGAGAGAAAACCAATGACCCTGTTCTTATAGGATAAAAACCTAAACAGTATCAGCAGCTGCATTTCAAATTACAACATGCTGTACCCTAAAGGACTCTCAAAATGGAATCCAAAGCAGGATCCATGCATCTAAGGGCTTTAGCTTATTTCCAAGTTTCATCTAAATATAGCATTATCACTAATTTAATATATTTTTTGACAAATAGCTGTTGAATATCTACTATATTCCAGAAATTGTTTTAGTTAATTAACAGTAAAATATCACTGTTTACATGGAGCATAGAATCTATTAAGAGTGGTAAGTACTGAAATAAATGAGTAAATTCTTAGAAGTAAGAACAATAGGGAAGAGAAAAAAACAGGAAAGAGAGTTGCAGAATGGTGGGGTAAGAGATGGTTTAAAATTTTCAGTAGATAGTCAGGGAAGACCTGATTAAGAAAATGACATTTTGTTTTGTTTACAAAAACACTTGTATAACACTATCTTCTAGGCTATGTGCTTTTCAAATATTAACTCATTTAATCCTCATGACAACTCTGTGAAGCAGATGCTGTTATTAACTCCATGGTATAAAAAACAAAAGGGAAGGATAGGAAGGTTAAGTCGTCCACAATCCACAAAACTGGGAAGTGACAGAGCAGTGACAGCACAGGTAACCTGGTTCTGGGATCCATGCTCTTTGCCTTTACATCACTCTGCCCTTTTCTTTGAAGAAACACGTGACGCAGGTAAGGAGGGCAAGCCATGCAGGTAATTGGAGGACATGTGTTTTAACATCTGTGAGAGACTAAGACCTAAACTGTTCGTAAAACAGTGTGGGGTCCAGTGTGGCTTGTGTAGAATATGGATTCAGTGCAGTTCAGTTGCTCAGTTGCGTTCAGCTCCTTGCGACCCCATTGACTGCAGCGTGCCAGGCCTCCCGATTCATCACCAACTCCCAGAATTTACTCCAACTCATGTTCATTGAGTCAGTGATGCCATCCAACCGTCTCATCCTCTGTCATCCCCTTCTTCTCCTGCCTTCAATCTTTCCCACCATCAGGGTCTTTTCCAATGAGTCAGTTCTTCGCATCAGGTGGCCAAATTGTTGGAGTTTCAGCTTCAGTATCAGTCCTCCCAGTGAATATTCAGGACTGATTTCCTTTAGGATGGACTGGTTGGATCTCCTAAATTAAAGATTTACTGAGCATGGCCCTGCCCATCAGAACAAGACCCAGTTTCCCCTTCAGTCAGTCTCTCCCATCAGGAAGCTTCCATAAGCCTCTTATCCTTCTACATCAGAAGGCAGACAGACTGAAAACCACAATCACAGAAAACTAATCAATCTGATCACATGGACCACAGCTTTGTCTAACTCAATGATGAGCCATGCCATGTAGGGCCACCCAAGACAAACGGGTCATGGTGGAGAGTTCTGACAAAACGTGGTCCACTGGAGAAGGAAATGGCAAATCACTTCAGTATTCTTGCCTCGAGAACTGCGTGAACAGTTTGAAAAGGCAAAAAGGTATGACACTGAAAGATGAACTCTCCAGGTCGGTAGGTGCCCAATATGCTACTGGAGATCAGTGGAGAGATAACTCCAAAAAGAATGAAGAGACAGAACCAAAGCAAAAACAACACCCAGTTGTGGGTGTGACTGGTGATAGAAGAATATGGACTAAGAGTAACAGGAATGAGGCTTGAGAGATGTGAGGCGCTGGATCATGTAAACAAATTATTTTACTCTGAGGGAGAGAGAGAACAAGGAGAAAGGACATGTTGAGTCTGTTTCAATTACTGTGGCTACTCTATCAAGAATAGACCATAGACTGTAGCAAAACAGGACCACTAGTAAGGAATCTAGTTTGAGGATTTGCAGTAATGGTGATGAGAGGTTATCATTCCTTGCAGGAGGTAAAAGTGCTGGAGATAGTGTAATAACCGTATTCCGATATATTTTTAGTCTGACCAATAGAATTCCTTGGTGGTAAGGTAAGGGATGTAAAAATAGACAGAAATCCAGGATGACATCAAGGATATTGGCCTGAACAACCAGAAGGATAAAGTTGCCATTAATTGAGAAGGTAGGGCTGTAGTAGATTAGACTACGGATGGAAACAGCTTAGAACATGTTAAGTGTGATGACTATTTGACGTTTAAGGGGAGGTTTGATTTGGCAATTGGATTTATGAGTCTGGAGTTCAGAGAACAGATCCACACTGGAGATAAAATTTGGGATGATCCATGTGCAGTTTGTATCTAAAGGCATGAAGCCAGATGAAGTAACCAAACTGTGGAAGGAGAAAAGAAAGGGGTCCAGGACTAAGCTAGAACAACAGTTGAGTATTTTTCCACTGGTTCAATATTAAATATAATATGTTACAAATGAAAAGGTAGGAAAAACAATGAGAGAGCAGAAGCTAAACTGTGTTTATAATACTTTGATATTAGAACATCTATAGAATGCTGATATATATGTGTATATAATATAACACAGAAGACTTTTCAAGTTTAAAATGCATTTGAACTTCACCTCAGTGCAAGTTTGAATTTTCTCAGAACTCTAGATTCTCAAAATTAATAACACAGCAACACTCCATATCATGCAACTTCTGTAAATGTTCCTCCTTGAAGATTTCTTGGACTCATTTTGATTGACAAGAGCTGGCTGATATTGATACAAGTAAATTATAAATGGGCCAATAAGATGCTTGTTATATTTATCATTAAGAGGAAGGGAAGGAGGGAGAGAGAAAGGGAGAGGCAGGAGGAAGAAAAAGAAAAAGAAGGAAGCACAGCAAAATAGATAAATGAAAGTAGCCAAATTTGCCAAGTGTGTATTCAAAACTTGAGTGGCAAGTTTTACAAGTAGAAAGTGAATTCCCTAATCATCCACCCCTCAGTCATGTGAGTAGTAATCATAGTAAAAACACACTTTCAGAGCTTCTGATACTGAGAAATAGCTAACTATCTTTGGTATTTAATTGGTCTGTCAAATTAAGCTTTTGTTAGAGTTGATCTTGCAAAGGAATTTGGCCTCTGAAGCCCATGAAAAGCAGATGGATTCTGGGAAGGAATTAAGTGTCTGCTGGTAGGGGGGAGATGGGTTGTTTCATTAATAAAATGTGAACAGCAGGAGGATGTTAATGAATAGACACCCGAGAACATGCATAACAAATTTATTTCATGGGAAAAAAAAAAAACTTAAATATGTTAACAAGCAGAGGTATTCTACAAAGCAAAATGCCAAAACAGTAGAGAAACTCAATACTTAGAACTATAAGGTTTAAAAAAAAAAAAAATCAGTTTCTGCTACTTTCAATATAGCATTCCAATTTTTCCAACTTGCGGTCTAAAGACAAATGGAAAATGTAACTAATATTAATTAATATCACATATTCCATTTTAGAATATTGATCCCAACATTTAGGAATTTGTCATACTCATTATTTATTTTATTTAGATAACATACTTTTTTTTTCTCAATTGATAGAAAAGAAAGTTAAAGTGTTAGTTACTCAGTCATGTCCAACTCTTTGCAACCCTATGGACTGTGGCCCGCTAGGCTCCTCTGTCCATGGAATTCTACAGGCAAGAATACTGGAGTGGGTAGCCATTCCCTTCTCCACGGTATCTTCCTGACCCAGGAATTGAACCCAGGTCTCCTGCATTGCAAGCAGATTCTTTACCATTTGAACCATCATATTGACCCAACATTTAGGAATTTCTGATACTGGTTATTCACTTTATTTAAATAACATACTTTTTTCTAAATTTATTGGATGACTGCTGCTGCTGCTAAGTCGCTTCAGTCGTGTCCAACTCTGTGCGACCCCATAGACAGCAGCCCATCAGGCTTCCCCGTCCCTGGGATTCTCCAGGCAAGAACACTGGAGTGGGTTGCCATTTCCTTCTCCAATGCATGAAAGTGAAAAGGGAAAGTGAAGTCGCTCAGTCATCTCCGACTCTTCGCGACCCCATGGACTGCAGCCCACCAGGCTCCTCTGTCCATGGGATTTTCTAGGCAAGAGTACTGGAGTGGGGTGCCACTGCCTTCCCCTAGTGGATGACAGATCTTAACAAAAATGTAAAATAATTGTGTTTCTGTCACAAAAGTAACTCATATATATTTGTAAAAAGTTAAAAGTACAGATAAATCAAAAAAGGATATTAAAGATCTATCATAATCCCACCATCCAGACATTATCACTGTTAACTCATTCTCCTCTCAGACATTTTCTATTGAATAAATACTGACTTACATACATCACCTAGAATTAATTTATGGAGAGTGCTTCAAATATCTGGACACAATAAAATATGGCAAGATAGGAGTAACAGTCAAAGCAGTGATACAGAGGAAGCAGTTCTGTTTGTTTGCATTCAATTGAAGGCATGTCAAGGCAGCAAGGATACTGCAGAAGTAACTCTTCTGGCATTGCCTCAACATTTAACTTTACAATTTTACATTTCAGCTAGTGAGGTAAAGGCATTTTCTGCCTATTCTGCAGTCTGCTGGGGTCTCCAGCTGGAAGGCTGCTCTGCTTCTCCCTGTACGATAATCAGCCATGCAGAGCCACTCCTATAATGTATGGTGTGCTCCCATATGTGGCCATCCAGCTCATGATTGCCATGCATCCCCTGACATCCTAATGTAGGAAGTAGGATCTTCCCTGGATGAGTGACATTCAATTATCCAAGAAAGAAATTCTTAAAGGACCACATGATACAAAGATAAATCACCTTGGCTGACAGCTTCATTACAAAACTGACACAGGGAGAAGAGAAGTAGCCCACTAGGCTAAAGGTATCTTCTCAGCCACTCCCCAAGCATCCGTGATGTCTGCAGAAAGGAGAGCCTTAGCCAGATGAGTTGGGCAAGGCGGAGGAGTCGCGTCATGAGAGGATTAGATTTTCCCCACAATATCAAGGACTGAGTTTCTGACGTCAACTATTTGATAAATCACCCCTGAGAAGCTCCTGACAAATGGCTGTAATACTGTGTATTACGATACAGTCTCCGACTGGGTAATCCAAAGCTATTTCCTCTTCCTAGCACCCCAGCTCACTACTAATAATCTAAGAGATCTCAGCTTCTCAGTCACTTTTTATACTTTACCAGGGACAATAGATGTCCATCTTATTCTTAACGTTATCTCTATCAGCAAGCACAATGCTTAGCACTTGGCAAACAATGTATAAATATCGGTGAATGGATGAATATACAAACAAAAGTGTAAGTGGTGGAATGCCTTACCAGCTGAACACAGATTGCTGGCCCATGCCTTTGCCCACGAGGCAAGAGGACAGCCCACTTCACCACACTGACAGCATAGGAAGAAGTCAGATCTTCGCCTTTCACTTTGCATCCTCCACCAGCCCAACAACTTGCACGCCATTCCCTGGCATTAGTAAGAAATAGGACTAAGGAGTAAGAAACATAACTAAGTAAGGCCTTTGCTTTTGTCAGAAGGAATACTAACATTATGAAAACCCTGCAATTAATATGAGACAATTTAGGTAATGCAAGTGAAACACTAAGCACCGTGTGTGCTTAGTCGCTCAGTCGGGTTAGACTCTTTGTGACCCCGTGGACTGTAGCCCACCAGGCTTCTCTGTCCATGGGGATTCTCCAGGCAGGAATACTGGAGTGGGTTGCCATGCCCTCCTCCAGGGGATCTTCCCACACCAGGGATAGAACCCAGGTCTCCCACATTGCAGGCGGATTCTTCACTGTCTGAACCACTGTGTCTGAAAAATAACACGATTTCTGTAAAGAGTCACTATTTGGCTGTTGGCCGCTAATGCTAGAGGCTCATGGCTGCAATGATGAGCCTTTCCCAGCATCTGAAAGAAAAATACCCTGTGACCGGTGGTAGAAAACACAGAGCATGCTAGAAGTCCTTGCTCCACACTTATCCCATGAGCTACGCATCTGCCCCAGAAGGACAAGGCAAAGAGGAAAACTCCCTCTAGAAGTCTACCTGCTAGTTGTGTAACTACAATTAAGTCATAGACTGTTACAATTAAAAGGTGTTTTAGTGATATGACTGAAGCGACTTAGCAGCAGCAGCCGCAGTGATAATAAGTCTAGCCTCCTACTGCATATTTGAATTCCGCCTATAAAATCCTCAGCGAAGGACACTCAGCTCTCATAGCCACTGGTGAGAAGCCTGTTCCCAAATATAGTCAGCAAAGAGGTCCTCAGGGAAGAAAAATGCAAAGTTGTATTTATTCTGTCCTGTGTTTTTTTTTTAATAAAATAAATTCAACAATATGAAATTCTACACTGCATGTCATGCATAGACTGCCATGGAGGGTTTCTTTTAGATTTCTGAAATAATCTTATTCTCATTTTGATTCCAGTAATAGGAGATGTAATGAAAATGTCAAAAGAGGTTACTAAACGATTTAGCCACATTTTCAATTCCTGTGTTGCATTTTTAATAGTTACATTAAAAAGTGAATACTTTAGGGACTTTCATTCATTCTCAGGGAAAATGAGGTGTTCTGGAGATATAGCTTTGATATAAGTAAAGGCTTTAACGAGACAGCTACTTAATTATGCATTAATATAAATGCTGAATAGGAGGTGTTTCATAATGAAGGGAGCCCCTATTACAGATTATACCTTGCTCTTCCTATTAATGCTTTGTTCCTATTACCGATTGTAGAGTTCACCAAGGTTGGACAGACCAGAAATGTCTAATTAAATGAGCTGGTTTCTTGGGAGATGGGAGGGGAAAAGGAAATTGATGCCTGTATGGGAAAAACAGTTAGTCACTGAGATAAAATGATTAGAGGTTTATAATGAAGGATTATATTGCTTTATGACTTGACGTGTCAAAAACACCATAGTTAACACACAAACATTACCACCTGGTGGAATTAGAAGAGGTTAGAAAATGATCATGGCAGGGTACAAGTTAGTCCAGTTCAAACAGTCAAAATTCCCTGAGCCCTCAAAGGAACTTAGTCAGGAATGCAAGCTGATTTTTTTGTAAAGTGGGAAGCCTAAAACAGATTTCACGTGTGACAACTTTATGCCTTGCACTTTAGAATGTGATAGTGCAAGTTATATATTTTTTTCTTTCTTCCTGCCACCATCCTATTTGTAAAGATAAAATTAAGTTAAATGTCTAAGTAGCTTTGAAAGCAAAACATAACAGAAGGATGGAATCTGAAGTGTGTATGATGCAGGTAAAAACTTGGGATGTTTCTATTCGTAGCTCAATCAGGTACTTCAAGAATTATATCTGAAATGGAAATCAAAAGTTATTAAAAACAAGGCAGGATCAGTCTCTTCAGTTGTGTCCAACTCTTTGCGACTCTTGTAGCCTGCCAGACTCCTCTGTCCATGGGATTCTCCAGGCAGGAATACTGGAGTGGATTGTCATTTCCTTCTCCAGGGGATCTTCCTCACCCCGGGACTGAACCTGCGTCTCCTGTGTCCCTTGCATTGCAGGTGGATTCTTTACCACTGAACCACTGGGGAGCCCATTAAAGATAGTAGGACTTTCTTTTCTTCCCAAAGTTCTGAGGTCTTTGAAAAGATCAAGTACCTGTAAAAGTGCCAGCCCTTTAAGAAACACAGCAAGCTAAAGTGAGAATCTTTCAAGAGAATTAAGTGATAGTGAAGGGATAAACTTCCTCAATGCACAGAATTATACAAAAAAGATTCTAATGATCTGGATAAACATGATGGTGTGGTAAATCACCTAGAGCCAGACATCCTGGAGTGTTAAGTCAGCTGGCTCTTAGGAAGCATCGCTAAGAGCAAAGCTAGTGGAGACAATGGAATTCCAGCTGACCTATTTCCTAAAAGATGATGCTGTTAAAGTGCTGCACTCAATATGCCAGCAAATTTGGAAAACTCAGCAGTGACCACAAGACTGGAAAAGGTCCGTTTTCATTCCAATCCCAAAGAAGGGCAAGGCCAAAGAATGTTCAAACTACTTTACAATTGCACTTATTTCACATGCTAACAAGGTCATTCTTGAAATCCTTCAAGCTAGGCTTCAACAGTATGTGAACCAAGAACTTCAAGATGTTCAAGCTGGATTTAGAAAAGGCAGAGGAACCAGAGATTGAATTGCCAAAATTCATTGGATCATAGAAAAGGCAAGGGGATTCCAGGCAAAGATCTGCTTCATTGCCTATGCTAAAGGCTTTGACTGTGTGGATCACAAAAAACTGCAGAAAATTCTTAAAGATATGGGAATACCAGATCACTTTACTTGTCTCCTGAGAAACTTGTATTCAGGTCAAGAAGCAACAGTTAGAACTGGACATGGAACAACAGACTGGCTCCAAATAGGAAAAGGAGTACGTCAAGGCTGTATATTGTCACTGTGCTTATTTAACTTATATGCAGAGTACATTGTGCAAAATAACAGGCTGGATGAAGCACAAGCTGGAATCAAGATTGCCGGGAGAAATATCAATAACCTCAGATATGCAGATGACACCACCTTTACGGCAGAAAGCAAAGAGGAACTAAAGAGCCTCTTGATGAAAATAAAAGAGGAGAGTGAAAAAGCTGGCTTAAAAATCAACATTCAAAAAACTAAGATCATGGCATCTGGTCCCATCACTTCATGGCAAATAGATGGACAAACAATGGAAACAATGACAGGCTTTGTTTTGGGGGGCTCCAAAATCACTGCAGATGGTGACTGCAGCCATGAAATTAAAAGACGCTTACTCCTTGGAAGGAGAGTTATGATCAACCTAGACAGCATATTAAAAATCAGAGACATTACTTTGCCAACAAACGTCCGTATAGTGAAAGCTATGGTTTTTCCAGTAGTCACCTAAGGATGTGAGAGTTGGACTGAGCACTGAAGAATTGATGTTTTTGAACTGTGGTATTGCAGAAGACTCTTGAGAGTCCCTGGGACGGCAAGGAGATCAAACCAGTCAATCATAATGAAATCAAGCCTGACTATACATTGGAAGGAATGATGCTGAAGCTAAAGCTCCAATACTTTGGCCAGCTAATGTGAAGAGCCGACTATTAGAAGAGCCCCTGATGCTTGGAAAGATTGAAGACAGGAGGAAAAGGGGACAACAGAGGATGTGATGGTTGGATGGCATCACTGACTCAATGGACATGAATTTGAGCAAACTCTGGGAGATGGTGAAGGACAAGGAAGCTGGGGTGTTGCAGTTCATGGGATTGCAGAGTCAGACATGACTGAGCGACTGAACAAGAACTCATTGAGAGCTGTTTCCTTTTGCTTAGTTGTCAAGGGCTCAAAATGCTAAAGTAATAACTGTAGAATTGTCATAATTATATTCTATTTATTTCTAAGATTATTTACTAAGAAAACTATGTTCAGTTTATTTTATTTTATGACATGAATCTATCAATAGTCCTTGGGAATGATTTTACATATAGATATAACCTTATAGGTCAAATGGGATATGGTGTGAATATGTTTGATAAGGAAAAGCAAGCCTTTTATATGGGTTGGAGAGGATCATTATATGTATCATTAGCCAAAGGTGGTGAGCAACTCATTTTAGAATAATACAGTGATGATTCTTTTTAGGCTAAAGTGTAAAGTTGATTCCATCTGTTCTTGATATTTGCCTTCATATTCACTTTTATGCCCACATAATTCCATGTACCTCTGGTCTGGGTTGCCCTCATTATTACTGCATTTGATGGATGTTTATAATGACTCTGTTTGCTTGTCATCGTGTTTCCTAGGGGATGTGTAGCATGGTGACATTTCTGACTTGTAGGAAGGAACTGAACACGAGCATCTCGGGGCCATTCTGTCCTTCTTTAAGAGCAGCATCATCCCTGGACAGGCAGATGCCTTCTGCTGTGTGCCTGCTTTCACTTGGAGAGCAGACCTTGGTCAGGCCAGGCTAACTTGTAAGATGCAGGTCTTAAAGACATTTTTTTTTTCCACTAGACTCCTTCTATCAGACATCAAAAATAATATAGGGTGGTTACCCTTATTGCTGTTTATGTAGTGTTTCCCTCCTTGCAGACAAACTTTTTCTCAGATGAACTACCCCAAAGTTTAGACTGAGCATGCGGGTTACGGATAATGGTTGGGAACCTATTTGCCCTTAGGGTCCAATCATGTTCCCCATTACAGCACTTCAGGAAATACAACTGGCTTTAAGAGATACACTCTTCTGTTTATCCATTAGTTCTTAACCATAGGGGATAAGATAAGAGAGACAGTGTTTAATTAAAAACCAACTTTAAAAACTAACATTGTCAAGCATGTTATCTTGTCCATCTTTTAGCTGATACAAGTTAAGAGACACATCTCTTAACATCTGAATGATACCCTGGGTTAGTTTGAAATTCCATAGTGGTGTTGATAGTCTTTATTATTAGTTAATGTAAGAAATTTCATCTGTAGACCTTCACATATGCATATTCTTATTTTTACAACCTTATAAGGTAGCAATTATTGTCCCTATAGAAAAGCAGAATCAAATAACAGTAACTAAGTGACCATTAGCTGAACCAGATTCTTAACGAAAATCCTTATTTCAGAATTCATTCTCTTGAATGTTGCTATTGTGAAAGATATAAACTGTGTACACAAATAATCATTTAATCTAGAAACCTATGTCTATCACTGAGAGAAATGCAAATGCCAACCTGACTTGTGAGTCAGAGATATCTGAAATAACCTTAATTATACTCGTAGTTTTTTCCTTCAGAGCATTATAACTGTTTTTAATCAAATGTTTCTATGGCTATTTAACATCCATTTTCCCAAATGAATTGTACATTCTGTATGAATGAGAATCAATTCTATTTTCTCCACCATTATACCCTTAGCACTCAGCTCACTTCTTGGCTCACATTAAATAACCAAGGTTTGTTGAATAAACTAGATATTCAGCCCTATTCAACCTGGTGACTTCACTCCTTTTCAATAAGAAAGATAGTATGAATGGACCAATCAATGTTCTTTCTCCAGAATCTATTTTGGGTCTGTGGGGAGTTAGTTCAGGTCAGTTCAGTCCCTCAGTCATGTCTAACTCTGCCACCCTATGGGCTGCAGCACGCCTGGCTTCCCTGTCCATCACTAACTCCCAGAACTTGTTCAAACTCATGTCCATGGAGTCAGCGATGCCATCCAACCATCTCATGCCCTGTCATCCCCTTCTCCTCATGCCTTCAATCTATTTCACCGTCAGGGTCTTTTCCAATGAGTCAGTTCTTTGCATCAGGTGGCCAAAATATTGGAGTTTCAGCATCAGCATCAGTCCTTTCAATGAATATTTGGGACTGATCTCCTTCAGAATGGACTGGTTGGATCCCCTTGCAGTCCAAGGGATTCCCAAGAGTCTTCTCCAACACTACACTTCAAAAGCATCAATTCTTCGGCGCTCAGCTTTCTTTATAGTCCAACTTTCACATCCATACCAGAGAACGTGATGGTACCCCACTCCAGTACTCTTGCCTGGAGAATCCTGTGGACATAGGAGACTGGTGGGCTGCAGTCCATGGGGTCGCAAAGAGTCAGACACGACTGAGCGACTTCACTTTCACTTTTCACTTTCATGCATTGGAGAAGGAAATGGCAACCCACTCCAGTGTTCTTGCCTGGAGAATCCCAGGGACGGGGAAGCAGCAGCAGCAGCACATCCATACATGACTACTGGAAAAACCATAGCTTTGACTAGTTGGATCTTTGGTGGCAAAATAATGTGCCACTTAATTGTACATTGAGAATTGCAGTTGAGAATTCCAGCAAAAAAGACAAAGGAGAAGAAACAGAAGTTTTCACAAAAGAAGTTTCAGAATTCACTTGAATGCACTCCTCTCTTTTCTTTGTCATTGAGTCCTTCACCCCACCTTCCCTAGAACCTTTGTGCACCACCTGCTGGCTATATCCAGATTGCTGTATATTTTCAGAATATAACCACATGACCAGGTGTTGGAGACTTTTACCACACCATTCTCAGCTGTCAAAATGCAGTCTTTATTTGAGGTGCAACGTTTCTGTGAACTCATCAGCCCTTCTTCCCAGTCAAAGATAATTCTTTCCTATTAAACATCCTTAAATTTATTTTATAGTATTTATCACAGACTTCCTAGCATTAGAGTTTGCTTTATACAACTCTCTTTCTAACAAAATTCAGAGCTCCTTTGTACCAAGAGTTATGTACCCTCAGTTCCTGGCACTGTATCTTGGGCAAGGAACATAGTCAATTAATGCTTATTAAACTGAACTCTGTATCTTTATTTAGAGCATGAGATAATGACTAGCTTGTAAATAGTGGGATGCTTCATCATGCCAGAATCACAAAGTTCTGTCAGTAGTTGAAATGACAACCTGTTCAGCCATCAACTTGTTGTTTTGTCAGATGTTTTTTAAAATGCGTCTTATAGCAGTATTTATGGAAAAGAAATAACAATGCAGATTGCTCCAAGAATAGGTTACCATGATGGGTGCAGATCGATAACCATTAATACAATTGTAATAATCTTCTATGTTTTTTATTAGGAATAGAATTTTAAATCACCTGAATTTTGATAAAAGAAGTAATTTACATCTTGTAAGCCTCAGAATAGATTTAACTTTTACTATTTTAACAAACATCTCTCCAAAAAATTCGTTATCTTTGCACTCAGTTTTATTGATGTAGTTGACATACAATACTGCATGCACTGGAGAAGGAAATGGCAACCCACTCCAGTGTCCTTGCCTGGAGAATCCCAGGGATGGTGGAGCCTGGTGGCTGCTGTCTATGGGGTCGCACAGAGTCGGACACGACTAAAGCGACTTAGCAGCAGCAGCAGCAGCACTGCTTGAACTAAATCCATGGGGTCGCAAAGAATTGGACATGACTGAGTGACTTTCACTTTCACTGCATAAGTTTAAGGTGTACAGCATAGTGATTTGACTTACATAATACAGTGATCATTACAATAAATTTAGTGAAAGTCCATCATCTCATATAGATTGAAAAGAAAAGGGCAAAAATACCTCCTTATTTTGAAAATTCTTAGGATATACTGTTTTAGCAACTTTCAAATGTAGCACACAACAGTGCTAATTATATTTATCATGCTGTACATTAAGTTTCTGGTATTTATTTATCTTATAACTGCATGTTTGTACATTTTGATGCCTTCATCCAATTCCCCTTCCACCAAACCCCCTCCTCTGAAAGCCACAAATCTGATCTCATTTTCTATGAGTTTGTTTGTTGATCTGTTTGGTTTTGAAGTATAGTTGACCTACAAAACTATGGTAATTCCTGGTGCACAATATGATTCAGTATTTCCATACATTCTGAAATGATCACCACAATAAATACTATGCCGCCAAAGATATTACATCATTATTGACTATATTTCCCACACTATACATTTTCTATTCATGATTCACTTTTCTTACACAACTAAAAGTGTATACCTCTAAATCTCCCTCACCTATTTCTCTCATCCCCCTAAGCACCTTCCCTCAGGCAACCACCTGTTTGTTCTCTGTCTCTATGACTCTGTTCCTGTTTTGTTATGTTTGAGGGTTTTTGTTTGTTTGTCTTTTAGATTCCACATATAAGTGAAATCATATATTATTTATCTTTCTCTAACTTATTTCACTTAACATAATACCCTGTAGGCCGATTCATGTTATCACAAACTTTAAGATTTCATTCCTTTATATTGCTACTGTTCCAGAAAAACATCTACTTTTGCTTTATTGACTACGTCAAAGCCTTTGCCTGTGTGGATCACAACAAACTGTGGAAAATTCTTTAAGAGATGGGAATACCAGACCACATGACCTGCCTCCTGAGAAATCTGCATACAGGTCAAGAAATAACAGTTAGAACTGGACATGGAACAACAGACTGGTTCCAGATCGGGAAAGGAATGCATCAAGGCTATATATTATCACTCTGCTTATTTAACTTATGTGCAGAGTACATCATGTGAAATGCTGGGCTGGATGAAGCACAAGCTGGAATCAGGATTACCGGGAGAAATACCAATAACTTCAGATATGCAGATGACACCACCCTTATGGCAGAAAGCAAAGAAGAACTAAAGAGCCTCTTGAGGAAAGTGAAAGAAGAGAGTGAAAAAGTTGACTTAAAACTCAGCATTCAGAAAACTAAGATCATGGCATCCAGTCCCATCACTTCATAGCAAATAGATGAGAAAACAGTGAAAACACTGAGAGACTTTAAGTTTTTTTGGCTTCAAAATCACTGCAGATAGTGAGTATAGCCATGAAATTAAAAGACGCTTGATCCTTAGAAGAAAAGCTGACCAACATAGACAACATATTAAAAAGCAGAGACATTACTTTGCCAACAAATGTCCATCTACTCAAAGCTATTGTTTTTGCAGTAGTCATGTATGGATGTGAGAATTGGACTATAAAGAAAGCTGAGCACTTAAGAATTGATGCTTTTGAAGTCTGGTGTTTGAGAAAGCTCTTGAGAGTCCCTTGAATAGCAAGGAAATCCAACCAGTCCATCCTAAAGGAAATCAGTCCCAAATATTCATTGGAAGGACTGATGCTGAAGCTGAAACTCCAATAGTTTGGCCACCTGATGTGAAGAACCCACTCATTGGAAAATACCTTAATGCTGGGAAAGATTGAAAGTGGGAGGAGAAGGGGACAACAGAGGATGAGATGGTTGGATGACACCACTGACCTGATGGACATGTCTGAGCAGGCTCTGGGAGATGGTGATTGACAGGTAAGCTTGGTGGTGCTGCAGTCTGCGGGGTCACAAAGAGTTGGACACGACTGAGCAACTGAACTGAACGATTCCATCCTAATATATACACGGATGTTAAATTGTTAGTTGCTTAGTCGTGTCCAACTCTTTGCCACCCCATGGAGTGTAGCCCACCAGGATCCTCTGTATATATACTGTGCTGTGCTCAGTTGCTAAGTCATGTCTGACTCTTTGTGACCCCATGGACTGTGTAACCCATCAGGCTTCTCTGTCCATGGGGTTTTCTAGGCAAGAATACTGGAGTGGGTTACTGTTTCTTCTACAGGGGGTCTTCCCAACCCAGGGATCTAACCAGTGTCTCCTGCTTTGGCAGGCAAATTCTTTACCACTGAGCTACCAGAGAAGCCCTGCAATGAACATAAGTGTGCATATATCTTTTTGATTTCGTGTTTCTGTTTTCTTCTGATAAATACCTAGAAGTAGAATTGCTAGATTGTATAGTAGTTTTAGTCTTAATTATTTTGAAGAAACTCCATACTATTTTCATAGGCATATACTAATTTACATCCCCAACACTAGTACATGTGGTCTCTTTTTTCTACATCCTTTGCCAGCACTTGTTATTTGTGGTCTTTTAGATGATATGCTGGGAAAGATTGAAGGCAGGAGGAGAAGGGGACAACAGAGGATGAGATGGTTGGATGGCATCACCAACTCTATTTACATGAGTTTGTGTAAGCTCTGGGAGTTGGTGATGGACAGTGAAGCCTGGTGTGCTGCAGTCCATGGGGTCGCAAAGAGCCAGACATGACTGAGCAAATGAACTGAACTGAAGTGAGATGATATCCATTCTAGCAGGTGTGAGGTGATATCTCATTTTGGTTTTGATTTGATTTCCTTGATGGTTAGTGATGTTGAGCATGTTTTCACATGCCTGTTGGCCACCTGTATGTCTTCTTTGAAAAAACATTTATTTATTTCCTCTGCCAACTTTTTCTATCAAGTTACTTGTTTTTCTGATTTGAGTTGCTTCAGCTCTTTGTGTATTTTGGGTATTAACTCTTTATCAGATGTGTTGCTTGCAAATATCATTTTTCATTCAATAGGTGGTCTTTTAATTTTGTTGATACTTTCCTTTGCTGTGCAACAATTTTTAATTAGGTCCCATTTGTTTAATTTTGCTTTTGTTTTCCTTAACTGAGGAGATGTATCCAACTAAGACCCATGTCAAAGAACATACTGCCCCTGTTTTCTTATAGGAGTTTTATAGTTTCAGGTCTCACATGTAAACCTTTAATCCATTTTGAGTTTGTTTTTGAATACAGGAGAAAGTCATCCAGTTTGATTTTTTGCATGTAGTGACCAGTTTTTGCAATGCCATTAATTTCTTAAGGTTAAATAGAACAGATGAATTTCTGGTTTTCAACCAAAGTAGCCTACTTGCCACAGTTACTGAAATAGAAGAGAAGTGACATTTACCAGAAATATTAGAAAAAGTATAGGAAGGAAAGCCTTACTGAGGGATAGTGTTTGTGAGCTCTCTGGATATTATCTACTATGTATGGGTTTTTGCGGGCTTTGGGCAGAATGGTGGAGAATGAAAAGCATCTAATTTTGATTAGTTACTTCATTTCAAGATAGGTGAATTAGCTGTCTAATACAGCTTCATTATCGCCTCCTTATGACATCAGTGCTCCATTCTCACACCATAATATTGCCCACAACTCCCACATACCAATTATATAATAAACTGTGTCAGAATCTTCCAGTAGCCAATCTTAAATTAGATACCTTTGAAAGTTATATTAAAATTTTAACTGAAAACATAAACATCACTTTCAGAAATTGCTTAATTATTCTGCAAACACTGGGGAAATCTGACTGAATACATCTTAAATAATTGGTGTCATGTATTAAGAGTAAGGTGAGTGCAATTTTCAATAAACAATTATTAAGTTATCATATAACAAGGCAAGATTATATTTCCCATTAGCTGAGGTATAAGCTATCCTTATTCCAAATATTGAATCTACATATTCAGTTACGGTAGACAAAAAGAGCGTGTACACATATAGTTGAACTAAACATGAGCTTGCATCAAAAATGACAGGCATTTATTAGTGATCTAATATTGAATGTGATATGAGTACTTCCAAAGAATCATAAAAACTTTCAGTGTTTAAGTAAACTATTTACTTAGAGGAATTAATTTAAATTGATCTTTAGGAAGAATGGTAAGATGCAATAAGTTGCATTTGAAATATTCACAATATGAAAGCTGTTGTTTTTCCCTAATTATTTCTTTAAAGGGATTCTTTTCTTACAGAATTAGTTTCAAAGTGTGGTTCAAAGATTCTTGGGAATACCTGAGACATTTCAAGTGCCTATGAGATCAAAGCTATAATGCCAAGATGCTATTTGACTTTTTCACTGTGTTGACCTTGGCACTGATGATAAAAGTCAATGATGGATAAAAGCAGTTGATTCCTTAACTTAAATCAAGGCAGCGGCACCAAGATACTCAGTCTAAGCCATTATATTCTCCAGTGTCATATACTCACAGGGGTAAAAAAAAAAAAAAAAAAGTTAATTTTATTTAAGGATGCTGAAGCAGTAAGATGTAATAATTTTATTAATTATTAATTATTTTATATCTATAGTCTTGAGGATTATTGTTTGCTTAACGTGGGCCAGGTAATGTGTTCTTCACACTTTCAGTGAAACAAAGAATCTGTAAGATTGCAGTAAAGAATATGAAATTCTCTTCTCCATACTATATTGTTCTAGGACAAAGGTTTTTAAAGAAATAAAATGTCAAAATTTGATGCAGTATGATGAAAAAACTGTTCTAATGGGCATTGGTTTCAGAAGGCAGAGTGAGTTTCTCAACTCCAGAGTTATCCTACAATATGACAGATGACAGCTTGGGGGAATTCTACAGACTGGTAGAAGGGAAGAGCAGCATGTTACCTGAATTGGGAGAAGTCATTCCCACATGGAATTTCATAGCAACCTGCTTTCCCCTGAAGTCTGAAAATCTGAGCATAAACTTGACTGAGTAGAAGCTATGATTCTCAGAATTGGTTGAAAATTTGGGTATCTTGATCAAAAATAAACACACGAAAAAAAAAGAACAGAAGAGGCAAGGGAAGGAAGAGAGAAGAAAAAGAGAAAAACCAAAGGTTATTACCTCTAAGCATTCAAGTTTGTGTTTATGCCCATATGAGGTCCAAATTCTCTCTGGGGTTAAGTCCACCAAACTCACCAACTTTATCAAAGGAGACAGTATGGGAGCTTTTCAGGATCTGTCATCCTAGAAGCTGAACATAAAGTAATTCCTGCTTTGTAGTCTACATTCTGATTGGCATAAAATAATTTTTAAGTGCAAAATTTTGTTTTCATGATTCCTTATTCTCTGAATATGTGGCTGTGATCCACCTACTTTAGGTCATCATCTGTGTGAAGCTTGGCCTTCAATTTTTCCATTTTTTTTCTCATCTCACCTATTTTTCGTTTGCTTGTTTGTTTGTTTTTTTCTTTCTTTTATTCAGTAGTTCTTAGACTAGGTATTCTTCATAGCTTATTATTCCTGTCCTACTGAAATGGTAAACAGTGGTCATGGAATTGTCTCCCATCACCATTTTTACAGATCAACTCAGCATCTGGATTTTCTGAGACTTCTGTTTCTTTTTATACTCCAAAATATTCCCATTTTGCCACATGTGGTACTCCAGTGTTTGCCCACTTCTAATCAAATGCCTTCCCTGTGATCTTTACCTGAAAGAAAAGCCCGATGCGAGTCAGAAACTTGGCCAGTTTGTGACTCAGGTACCCGCTTTCCACTTATTCAGCATGCATCATGCAAGCCACAGACGGCTTGCACTTTGGTGGTCTCTATCACCTTGCAGGGGGCATTCCAGGTGGCACTAGTGATAAAAAAAATCCACATGCCAACACGGGAGATGGGGGTTCAATCCTTGGGCTGGGAAGATTGCTTAGAGTAGGAAATGGCAACATGCTCCAGTACTCTTGCCTGGAAAATTCTGTTGACTGAAGATCCTGGTGGGCTATAGTCTATGGGATTGCAAAGAGTCGGACATGACTAAGCGACTGAGCACACACAGACATCACCTTGCAGTAACAGATAGAAATGGCCCTTTAAGGAGGGAGCCACCATCTTTCTAGATGATTTGAATACTCTCCTTCAGATTCTTTTTCCTCATCTGGCTTCTGCCCAGTTCTCTACTGGAACCTGTTCTGGCCAAGGTTCCTCTTGTTTTCTCTGCTGATAAGATAGGTGATCCCTGCCCGGTCCCTTCCTGACTCCTGGAACAGGGGACAACATCCCCTCCCCCTCCATCCCTCCACCCCAATCTCCCCGATGGGCTCCTCTTCCATGCTTAAATGCTGTGTTCCTCAGGTTTTCTCCTAGTTCCTTGCTCACATGCTCCACACCCTTGTCTGCAGGACTGCTTTCATGCTGAGGACTTGTATTCTTCACATCTGCAGATAGAGACCCACTCTCTCCCTTCTGTTCCTTGATCAGGTCTACACCATTTATCCCCAAGATCTCTTACAAATACATTAATACATCTTACTAAAAATGAATTTGATGTGGACACACAAAATATGTCACCTTAACATATTCAACTCTTAAGCTGAAGGAGTCTGAGAAAGCAGCAGAAGCAGGAACATCACTCTGAACTCCCTCACCTTTACCTGCTCCCTGCTGCACCTTTCCTTGAAACAGGCTATAATATATTTCCTCATGTGATAGGGACCCTCTCTATATCTGGTGGAAAGAGCATCCTTATCTATGAAGACAAAGGAATGCCAAGAAGAATCCTAATAAATAGGTCTTGTTGAATTCCTCCAAGTTTACTATACTTATCTCATACTTCTTAACCAGTCATGTTCCCCTTAGCTGTCCACTCTTCATCCAAGCAGCATAAAAGAACAAAGGTCTGACCGTTTCTTTATGTCTTTATACCTTTGTGAAGATTTCCATATCCCATAATCTATTAACCTGTAATCTCCTCTTAATCTGGCCTCATGAGTTTAATTTTTAGACCCAATTTGGGACCCTAAGAGGACTGAGGAAAACTTTTTCCTCCCCTGAAAACTCAGTCTCTCCCCTGCCTCTACCCCTTACAAACCTGCTTCTCCTCCTGAGTTCCCGATCTCAATGTTACGACCATACACCCAGCTGTCAAAGCCAGAAATGAAAGAACCATCCTCTCATGGGGACATGACCCGCTCCCCCACTCCCACATCTAATCACCCAAATTCTGATAATTTAAACTGTTGAATATTTCACAAAGCTGTTTTCTCCTTCTTGGGACTCTCATTATCTTTTGCCCAGATTACAGTAACAACTTCCCAGCTGGTGTTCCCTAGAAGATTATTTTCTTACTGCCCTTAACATCCTTTCCATATCTCAGTTAGTTGAATACTGTGTTTTTAATATGCTGTATGACGAAATGGAACGTAAGCATAAAGCACTGCTGCATACCAAAATACGATCATTGTCTTGAGGAAAATCACATGTGCATTCATTTGCATTGCAAATTAACCTGGCCACCTTTACATGGAATATAATTTTTATTTGAAAGTACTAATGAACTATAGACATCCAGACTTGGACACTAAATAGACATATCTTGAAAATGAGCTCATCATTTTAATAAAAACACTGGACAGTACATTTTCTTCAAGGATAAATTTTGAAATTAGGAGTAAAAATTATAATTTTGGAACACTGTATTCACCAACATGAGTTTGACAGCCTCCCAATTCTAAAGACTTTTCTGATGAGATTAGTGTGATAGTAAGAAATATGATTTTTTTGTTGTTAAATAATGGAATCTGCCAACGTTTGGAAGATGCATAGAACCCAATGAACTTATCTTCCTCAAAGAACCAATGCATGGTACTCAAAAATCTGTTCAGAGTGAAGATAAAATGATAAAATTTAACAAAACAGAATATGACAACTTCTTTTAGAAGATTTCAGATTTCAAATCACAACTTACATTTAAGAAACTACCACACATTGAGTTTGGTGTATAAGAAAGACTATCCATGATTAATCTGCAAAAGTTCTTTTTCTTTTTTATCAACTATTTAATATGACAGACTGGATTCCTTTACATCTTTCCACCAAAGAAATGTTTCACAACAGATTGAATGAAGAAGCAGTTATGAGAATACAGATGTCTTCTATTAAGTAAGACATTAAAGAGAATTGGATAATTATAAAGCAAAGCCACTCTTAATGTTACTTGCTTTTTGTTTTATAAAAGTATTTTACTTTTAATTTTTAAATTCATATTAAATTGCAATGAGATTATTAATGATGTTTTAAATGAATTAATATATAATTTAAAGCTTCTTAGTTTTCATTTTAATATGATCAATACTGACAGATATTGTCCACATTAAAAATAGCACTTATTTTAAGAATGTTAAGAAGCCCTGAGGAAACCAAAAGTTTCACACCTAGTTTCTTATAATATCTACAATATATAATACAGTGCTGAATAGATGAATAAACACTTGCTACTTCTCATTAATTGATAATTGTGATATCATCAATTTAATTTTCTATGAGACAAAATTCCAAATAAAATTTAGTTACATGATTGAGCTTTTCTAAGTATTATTTTCCAGATTTAAAGATAAAATAATGTTTTTGAAAAATTTACTGCAATTCTTTTTCTAGTCTGAAAGATACACATCTTTATCACACACATCTTTAACACACAAATTCTATTAGGAATTTATCTTAAGAGAAAAACTGAGCAAATGTATCAAGGACATATATTTAAATATCTTCACTTCAATATCTTCATTTCTTTAATGTTAACAGAAATGTACAAATAAATAAATACTGACACAGAACAGCTATATTAAAAAGATCTTAAAGACCCAGATAACCACAAAGGTGTGATCACTCACCTAGAGCCAGCCATCCTGGAGTGTGAAATCAAGTGGGCCTTAGAAAGCATCACTACAAACAAAGCTAAAGGTCAGTTTTCATTCCAATCCCAAAGAAAAGCAATACCAAAGAATGCTCAAACTGCTGCACAATTGCACTCATTTTACACGTTAGTAAAGTAATGTTCAAAATTCTCCAAGCCAGGCTTCAACAGTACATGAACTGTGAACTTCCAGATGTTCAAGCTTGTTTTAGAGAAGGTGGAAGAACCAGAGATAAAACTGCCAACATCCATTGGATTATCGAAAAAGCAAGAGAGTTCCAGAAAAACATCTACTTCTGCTTTATTGACTATGCCAAAATCTTTGACTGTGTGGATCACAACAAACTGTGGAAAATTCTTAAAGAGATGGGAATACCTGCCTCCTGAGAAACCTGTATGCAGGTCAAAAAGCAACAGTTAGAACTGGACATGGAATAACAGAATTCCAATTTGGGAAAGGAATACATCAAGGCTGTATATCATCACCCTGCTTATTTAACTTATATGCAGGGTACATCATGAGAAATTCTGGGTTGGATAATGTACAAGCTGGAATCAAGATTCCCGGGAAAAATATCAATAACCTCAGAAAAGCATCTATTTCTGCTTTATTGAGTATGCCAAAGCCTTTGACTGTGTGGATCACAATAAACTGTGGAAAATTCTTAAACAGATGTGAAACCAGACCACCTGACCTGCCTCTTGAGAAACCTGTATGCAGGTCAGGAAGCAACAGTTAGAACTGGACATGGAACAACAGACTGGTTCCAAATAGGAAAAGGAGTACATCAAGGCTGTATATTGTCACTCTGCTTATTTAACTTATATGTAGAGTACATCATGAGAAGTGCTGGGCTGGAAGAAGCACAAGCTGGAATCAAGATTGCCAGGAGAAATACCAATAACCTCAGATATGCAGATGACACCACCCTTATGGCAGAAAGCAAAGAAGTTCTAAACAGTCTGTTGATGAAAGTGAAAGAGGAGAGTGAAAAAGTTGGCTTAAAACTCAACATTCAAAAAACTAAGATCATGGTATTTGGTCCCATCACTTCATGGCAAATAGATGGGGAAACAATGGAAACAGTGAGCAACTTTATTTTTTTGGACTCCAAAATCACTGCCATGAAATTAAAAGACACTTGCTCCTTGGAAGAAAAGTTATGACCAACCTAGACAGCATATTAAAAAGCAAAGTCATTACTTTGCCAACAAAGATCTGTCTAGTTAAAGCTATTGTTTTTGCAGTAGTCATGTATGGATGTGAGAGTTGGACTATAAAGAAAGCTGAGCATCAAAAAAAGAATTGATGCTTTTGAACTGTGGTATTGTAGAAAACTCTTGAGAGTCCCTTGGACTGCAAGGAGATCCAATTAGTCCATCCTAAAGGAAATCAGTCCCGAATATTCATTGGAAGGACTGATGCTGAAGCTGAAACTCCTATACATGGAACAACAGAGTACTTCCAAATTGGATCATGTTCTTTGCATCACCACCTGAAGCAAAGAACTGACTCATTGGAAAAGACCCTGATGCTTGGAAAGACTGAAGCCAGGAGGAGAAGGGGACAACAGAGAATGAGATGTTTGGATGGCATCACCAACTCGATGGACATGAGTTTGAGTAAGCTCTGGAAGTTGGTGATGGACAGGGAAGCCTGGTGTGCTTCAGTCCATGGGGTTGCAAAGAGCCAGACATGACTGAGTGACTGAACTGAATCGAGAGTGAATTAGTTAAAGTATGGTACACCCATATGAAAATCTATTAGAGAGTCACTGAAAGAATAATATAGTTATAAGTGTATTGCAATAAGTGTATAGTTATGACATGTAAACTGAAAAGCAGGTATGAAGGTAATATGAACTCAGGAAAATATTGCATATGCAGGATTTTCCTCCTCCTTCACCTCTTACTCTACGGTTTAGCTATTGTATCTTCCAGCAGCTGCCTGGTGTTTCAGGCTGAATGAAGCCATATGTCTGGGGAGGAGGAAGGCAGAAAGAATTAAGTTGAGAGAATTGAGCCAATCCTTTCACTCAGTGACCGAATTGTCTGATATCATCTCTGAGGAGATATATAAAATCTGATTCTCTTATTTTTATTTTCTTAAGTGAAGTATAGTTGATTTAAAATGCTGTGCTATAAAATCTGATGCTTGACCGACAATCCTGAAAAGCAGAAATGGAAGAAAATGCAGAACAAACAGGGCTGAATCTTGAGAGAATGACAGACAGTGGTGGGGGTGGGGGTGGGGGGATGTGGGGTGGGGGGGAGGCGGTGGGGAGACAACGGGAGGAGGAGGCACAGAGGAGGGGATTAGAGGAAGACAAAGAACACTTCCCAGTCAGGAGGAATCACTTAATGAAAATAAAGAAACAGCAAAGAAAACTAATGCAGAGAAGGATAATAATAAAATTGAAAGATAAATTTATGAAAGATGATCAAAAATCATTAAAAGTAAGAAATAGAAGACTATTAAAAAAAAAAAAAGAAATAGAAGACTATGAAATGTGGAGGTTTGAAATCCTCAGAGAAACAAGTGTTAAGAAACCAATAGTTTTCTATCTTAATTTGGGTGTGTAAATATAAAAATAACCTGGTTTTTAACTTTATCTAAGAAATTGGCACCATCTTTCACAATGGTGGGAATTCCCTGGTGACTCAGGATAAAGCATCTGCCTGCCATAGGGAAGACCAGGGTTCGATCCCTGGGTTGGGAAGATCCCCTGGAGAAGGAAATGGCAACCCACTCCAGTACTCTTGCCTGGAGAATCCCATGGACAGAGGAGCCTGGCCGGCTAGTCCAGGGGGTTGCAAAGAGTCGGACACAACTGAGCGAGTTCACTTCACTTCACTTCACTTCACAATGGCACTTCTAGGTATACGTTGAACATTTATAAGATAAACTTTTGCACATATATACTATATATAAGGATGATCTTATTTGTTAAATATACATATTCAAACAATAATAACAAAAAAAAAAAATCAAAATTATGCTAGGAGAACAATTAAAAAGTTGCACCCGATGGCTCAGCAGTAAAGAATCCGCCTGCAATGTAGGAGGACACATGAGACGCTGGTTCTATCCCTGGGTCGGCAAGATCCCCGGGAGGAGGAAATGGCAACTCACTTCCGTATTCTTGCCTGGAGAATCCCATGGACGTAGAAGCCTGGCGAGCTACAGTCCAAGGGGTCACAAAGAAGAGTTGGACACTATTGAGCACACATGCATAAAATAATATAATGCACGCATGCTCAGTTGCATCCAACTTCTTCTTTGTGACCCCATGCACCGTAGCCCACCAGGCTTCTGTGTCCATAGAATTCTCCAGGCAAGAATACTGACGAGAGTTGCCATTTCCTCCTTCTGGGGATCTTCCTGACCCAGGGATGGAACCAGCATCTCCTCTGTCTCCTTGCATTGGCAGGTTGATTGTTTACCACTGAGCCATCTAGATACCATATTTATACAAAGGAACACAATGGAGGTTAAATGTCCTACTGCTGCTGCTATGTCGCTTCAGTCGTGTCTGACTCTGTGCGACCCCATAGATGGCAGCCCACCAGGCTCCGCTGTCCCTGGGATTCTCCAGGCAAGAACACTGGAGTGGGTTCCCATTTCCTTCTCCAATGCATAAAAGTGAAAAGTGAAAGTGAAGGCGCTCAGTCGTGTCCGGCCCCCAGCGACCCCATGGACCGCAGCCTTCCAGGGTCCTCCATCCATGGGATTTTCCAGGCAAGAGTACTGGAGTGGGGTGCCATTGCCTTCTCCCTAAATGTCCTAGGTATTACATAAATTAAAAGGAATAAATCCATATTTAAAACTAACAAGGATAACCAACATGGATGTACTATATAGCATATGAAACTCTGCTCAATATTATGTGGCAGTCTAGATGGGAGTGGGTTTTGGAAGAAAATGGATACATGTATATGTATGGCTGAGTCCCTTCACTGTCCACCTGAATCTATCACAATGTTGTTAATGAGCTACACCACAATACAAAATAAAAATATTTTTATGAGAAAGGAATAAATAAAAAATACTAAAAGACAAAAGAAAAACAGGTTGCATAACAATGCCTGCAATGTGAAAGCACTTATATAAAGCTTAAAATTATGCAAAGCAACACTGCATATCATTTGCAGACACATACTACATAGTAAACATGGACAAAAGTAGACACAATTTTTAGAATGGTGATTAACACTGGGGAGGAAAGGAAAGACTAGAAATAGGAAAAGCTGCAAACAAAAGCTTCAATTATGTGTGTTTTATACAATGTATAAAAAATATCTAAAAGTAATGGAGCAAAATATTAACAATATTTCCTTTATATATATGTGAAGCATTTCACCATGAAAAGTTTTAAAATTATGCTTAATATAATTCCATTTCAGTATAGTTTTATAGGTAAATATTGTTTATCTTTATTTGCTATCGTTTATATAAAATGCAAAGTGAAAGTTGCTCAGTCCTGTCCAACTCTTTCTGACCCTATGAACTATACAGTCCATGGATTTCTCCAGGCCAGAATACTGGAGTGGGAAACTGTTCCCTTCTCCAGGGACCTTCCCAACCCAGGGATCGAACCCAGGTCTCTGGCATTGCAGGCGAATTCTTTACCAGCTGAGCCACTAGGGAAACCCTTATTGTTTTTATAAGAGACATCCATTAGTTGACTAATATAAATAGAGGAAATTAAATATAATTGTTTAAATGTATTGCATTGTATTCAGAGGCATATAGAAGTTGTCAGCCACCTGACATGTATAGTGAATAAATATAAATCATCTTCAAATTCATTTCAGTGATTATTTCTTGACTGAAAGAATGCAGGATTTTGACCAATTTTGCCCAACTAGTGAATATATTTGTCAAGAATATTTTCAAGGGTGTTAAAGAAATTTGAAAAATTGATGTATAAACCCTTAGCAAATGATTTGTGTACTTGTAACTGAAAAAATATGTAACATCTTTAAACTCAAAGATCCAAAATTATATTCTTTAATTTTTTTTCTCAAAGTGAATGGTAGAAATAGCATAATATCTGCTGTTATGAATACATTGTTCATTTAAAATAAATGTGCCTATACCACATTTTACTAAAACATATGAAGTCCATTTAGGAAATAATTTTACTCATCAATTGTAAACATTAACTAATGGCAAGTTGTCACTTTAAAGATTGCTTTGGGACTAAAAATGTAAACAGGAGTGTAATTTCTTAAATTTACAATCACTTTTCCTGCCTCGAAGATTAATATCATGCTATGATATGTACATTTTATTAGTAGATGAATGTTATGTGTGTTCAGAAAATCATCTGTTTTTACTTTTAAGATGGGGAGGGAAGTGGGAGGGGTGTTCAGGATGGGGAACGCATGTACACCCATGGCAGATTCATGTCAATATATGGCAAAACCAATACAATATTGTAAAGTAATTAGCCTCCAATTAAAATAAATACATTTAATTAAAAAAAAAGAAATTTATAGTAGCTATACACCGTCTTCCCACATTCAGCAGCCAGTCATAAAGATCCCATAGTTTGGTTTTGAATGCCTTAACCAAAACAAACAAAATGAGTAAAATGATTCCTAATATCTGCTTACATCTTATACAAACCTTGAAAAATTGCTTTGAAAAAATTGATAGAAAGTATGCATAATAGGTTAAGCTCATTTAACAGACCCACTCTACTATTTGGTAAAAGAACATGTTGAACTAGAACAGTAATAACATTCACCATCTGAATTAATTCATCAATATTGTATTTAGACTTTCATTGCCTAGGAAATAGTCTTCCTGTCTAAACAAAAACAACACAAATAAAAGAAAAAGCAAATGAAACTCAGATGATAACTCATGTTGGGTTTCCTGTAAACATAATCTGAGATAATGAGTTGTGTACATGTTTATCTAGAGATAAATGTGTTTCCCTCATTATCAAGGGCAACCCCCAATGAGTACAGAGCTGTGAACTGGTAACTGCTACCGGTGACCAGTAACAGCTGGTACTGGGTCCTCTACAGTAACCCAGGCAAGAGTGAAGTGGAGTGAGGGCTTCCTAGGTGGTGCTAGTGGTAAAGAATTCACCTACCAATGTAGGAGAAGCAAGAGACATGGGTTTGATTCCTGAGTTGAGAAGATCCCCTGCAGTAGGAAATGACCAGATGGTAAAGAATCTGGCTGCAATGATGGAGACAGAAGTTTGATCCCTGGGTAGGAAAGATCCCCTGGAGAAGATCACTCCCCTGGAGAATCACTCCAGTATTCTTGCCTGGAAAATTCCAAGAACAGAGACGCCTGGTGGGCTACAGTCCATGGGGTTGCAAAGAGTTGGACACAAATGAACAACTAATACTTGAACCTTTTCATTCTTAAGCGATCCACCTCAAGGGACAAGATAGAGCAGGGAAATCTGATCTACAATGCAGTTGCAAGTGAGGCCTCGTCCGATTGCATGTGGAGCGCTGGCACTAGAATAGCTCTTCAGTCGCTTCAAATGAAATGAATGGCAGAGCCTTTATGTCCTTGCGGCAGCCTATCTGTTGACTACAAGTTCTCCTATAGGGAGGACAGAGCCAGGGTTGCTCCTATCCTGACATCGAGGGAAACCCCCACTGAGTACAGAGCTGTGAGCTGGCTTAACTGCTGGATGGTCGCTACAGTAGCCCAGACAAGAGAGTGAAGTGGAGTATATGTATTCATTACAATAGTATCCACACAACAAAGTTTGAATGGATTTTTAAATTTTTAATACACATGTGCCTACTTCTATGTATATTGAAGATGTCTGAAATAAAACTGATATTCCTCACACAGTAGTTTTGAAAGGTCAGAATAAAATTGGACAAGTAGCCAGCAGGAAAGGTGAGAACTAAATTATAAATATGATGAAGCTTTTGTTGCAGCTTTACATTTAGGTTTGAAATTGTGGCTTCCAACATAGGAAGTAAACTGAAATCATATGGCTTCTAGTCATTCTAAAAGAAAAGAATCAGCTTTCAGGAAAAATAAGCATTTTCTTGTTTATGACCTTAGTAATAATGTATCACATGCAAAGGATATTAAATAACAATGTCTTTAATATCTGAAGAAAACGCAGAAAGTGTCATCAGTTAGATATATATTGGTAATACTGAAAACTGACAAGAGAATCAATTGCAACAAAGCATTGCTAAGAAGTAAGCCCAAGTATATTGTTTCTAGTGCTATAACTTGAACCTACCTAAAGGTACCCTGTCCCTTAGACCATTATTGATGAGAAGCTTTTGCCTCAGCCATATTTTGCCTAGAGCTAAATAATAGTTATTTTGAAACAGACCTCTCAGGCAAGTACCTGGCACACACAAATCTATGTTGATGATTGAAAAGATACCAGATGGTCTGGCAGCAAGGTTACATTCTGTTATGGAAATTAAGGAGTTGAATTATATTCTTGCCCACTTGGAGGGTCATCCCCTGTCCACATGGAAGAAAACAGTAGGGGAGCAATTGGTAGAATCTGTTTTGAAAGAGCTTTGACTCTCTATCAACTAAAGACTGTTTGCTTTATCCTAAAGTCCATCTCAGCTAAACTGGTACTTCCCAGAAGTCTAACTTGAGAATTTTGAGGTAGTTTCAGTATTCTGTGGCAAAACTGTCATGACCCGTTAGTAAAATCTGCCATAAACAAGAGAGCAAGCATGCTGTTTATCTGCTCACCAGGATTTAGTCCCACGAAGATCCGCACCATGTAGCTTGGGAAGGCTCTGGCTGAGATCATTTTTGGAAGAGGTAGAATCTCAACTGGCTTCTCTAGAATATATGACTGGGTGTAGTGCTGCCTCCTTTTGAGTTTGTGAGCTGCAAAATGTACTCCTCAGGGACTCTTGATGGAATTATTTACTGTGGCTCAAGTAAAGTTAGATGACGCCAAATGCAAATTTAGTTTTAGCCTAGCTGCCATGTAACTGATGGTCTCTGAGAATCACATCCAGCTTGTTTGGCTGCTTAAGAAGCATTCTGATTTCTGATAGTGCAATGATGTCATTTTAAAAGAAGAAAATGTCTGCCTTTCTGATTCCTAATGGCAGGAGAGTAGACATGTGGTATCCATCAAATGATTCATTTGAAAGTGTTAAGTGATCATATTCAGGTATAGGTGCATGTGTACTAGGAGGGTTTAATACAACTCCGTTTTAGTCCTTTTATTATAAGTATTTTTATCTTCTCAGTGAAGACTTTCCTAAATATCTTCCTCCCCATTTAAAATGGTACCTCCATATCTCTAGTTACTCTGGTTTCCGTATTCAGCTTCCCCACTTAATTTTTCCAAATTACACTAATCATTGTTTTCAGTATGCTGTATAATTTACACATTTTTTTTTTTTTTGGTCAATTGATTTTTCTCTCCCCATGAAAATGTATGCTTAATAAGGGCAGGGATTTCAGCCTACTTTGTTCACTTTTACACCCCAGGGTGTAAATGTCATGCTAGAATAGTAGCATGACATGCACTAGGCAGTCAATAAATAGCTGTTGACAAAATTAATGAATAAACCCATGAATATTATGGTGCCTGACCATTCTGAGTCTATAATTATACTGATTTATAGACTCAAAATCAGGAGACACCAGAGATGCAGTTTCAATCCTTGGCTTAGGAAGATCCAGTGGAGGAGGGCATGGAACCCCACTCCAGTATTCTTGGCTAGAAAATCCCATGGATAGGAGAGCCTGGGGTCGCAAGAGTTGGACACTACCAAACAACTAACTACCACACCATATTGATTTAAAGAATAAATAAGATTGAGGAGATTATGTGGAAATCATATGGCTTGGCTCAGACATGAGTTGTACTAATATAGAACGTGTGCATGCTAAGTTACTTCAGTCATGTCCGCTTCTTTGTGACCCTATGGACTGTAGCCTACCAGGCTCTTCTGTCCATGGGATTCTTTAGGCAAGAATACTACAGTAGGTTGTCATGCCCTCCTTCAGGGGATCTTCCCAACCTAGGGACCAAGTTTCTTATGTCTCCTGCATTGACAGGTGGATTCTTTACCACCTGTGCCTCCTGGGAAGCACACATATAGAATGTAAGGAGGCAAATGATAGATCAATATTCAGGAGCTTGAGAGTATTGGGTTGTTAACTGCTTTTTAAAAGATAACATAGAGTATTTGAGATCACTCATTCTATGGAATACTGCAAGTACATTTCCCTGAAGTCAGTCCTGATGAATACTTCTGCTCTCCTCAAAACACTTTAGAGATGATCAAAAGCCACACTCTTGGCCTATAATTCATTGCATTCTCCTTCCTTGACAGATTTCTCCTGGACAAATGTTATAACTTCATTGATATTGCTACAGCATCTTATTCCGTGATCTGCTACTACATTCTGCTAAGACTATTTCCCCTCTGCCTTTTGATACAGGTTAACTGTACTAAAATGAGAATCCCTAATGATCAATACTATTAAAGCTTGAACTGAAGATTAGCGGGACATTGAGTTTATCCATAGTCTTTCATATTCTGGAAGAATTTTAGAGGGAGTCCATTTGTTTGAGGAACCAGAAGTAGATAAAATGGTTTCATTAGATATTGTGTTAAGCTGACCTGATTCCACAATTGTTGATACTGCATGGTACAATTTTATGAGTTGACACATCTTGCAAAAAAGAAAAAATGCATAAGATTCTTTGAACTAGATCACTTAAGTAATAGGATATGATAAGAAATTCATTTATTCCAGAGAAGAAGTTGACAACTGATAAAAAAATTACTTATCAGTTTGTTTACTGTATGACTCCAGTTCCTCTACAATGGATTATAATGTCTATAAGGAACATTATAATCTTTTTCTTTGCTAACAGATACCCAGCAACTAACACCGTGCCTAGTTGAGAGTGCTTATAAAATAACTGAGAATATACAATTAAGGCAGAGGCTTTATTTTATAGGGCAGTTAAAAATAATCTATTGTGCATTCTTCCAAGGATTGTAATAAAGGGATTTTAGTGTTTTCTCTAGTTTATTAAAATTCTCATTGGTTGTCTTCTTAGTCCAAAGCATGGCCCATGTGAGACACACAAGTGGAAATAAATTTTATGTATCAAAGATCATGGTTTTTAGTTTCCAGATGTTCTCATATAGGATTGTGGAGAACATAATGGTGACAGATACCTGACTTTGTTCTTAGATACGGTCATTGCAGCTGCTTTTCTTTTTTTCTTTTCATCAAGTACCAAAGGGTAGAGAAAGGCAGTCAGACATATTCAAGTCTGTGAGACTTTAGAGTCTGTTTGGGTCCTAATGACAAACTCCTCTCTAGCCCTAGAATGGTTCTGGGCATGTTTAGTGTGAGGTAACTTTAGGAATGCCCCTTGACAGTGACGTTCTTACTGTCATTAAAGGTAGAATATGAAAATGTACATTTATAGTTATTAGATAAATGTACTATACTTCTAAAATGAAAATTAAAATATTATCAATGAAAGTGAAAGTTGCTTAGTTGGGTCCCACGCTTTGCGACCCCATGGACTATAGCCCTCCAGGCTCCTCTGTCTATGGGATTTTCCAAGCAAGAATATTGGAGTGGGTAGCCATTCCCTTCTCTAAGGGATCTTCTTGAACCAGCACTGTTCAAGGTAATGGGAACAGTACAACAAGACAAGCAAGTATTTGAGATAACTTTTAAGTCATATGCAATGCATGTGGAAAAATGAATTATTTGTACAAAAACATCACATCATCATGTTTAAATGCATGTGCAGGTTGTATAAATTATAGGGCAGGTATTATTTCATACAATAAATTAGCTTATTTACTAAAGTTATTATATTCCTTGGGCTTCCCAGGTGGCTCAGTGGTAAAGAATTCACCTGCCAAGCAGTTTGATCCCTGGTCAGAAATATCCCCTGGAGAAGGAAATGGCAACCCATTCCAAGTATTTGTGCCTGGGAAATCCCATGGTCAGAGGAACCTGGGGGGCTACGGTCCACGTGGTCACTAAAGAGTTGGACACAACTGAGCGACTAAACAATAACAGCAACATTATATTTCTTATGTAACTTTATTTGCACATGGTGTTTCTCCTATGATATCTTTACAAGTCACATTTTCAGAAGCCACTTTAATCCTCTTTAGAAATGAGACCTTATCTCCGGTGAAATGCAGCTGCTATCTTGCAGAATCATCATAGTCCAGGACAGGAAACCAAGGAGACCTTCATTGCAAATAAACATATAATTCATTCGTTGAAATGAATAGTGCACTACACGGAGCTTCCTTTTATGATATTTGTCTCAGTGCTGCCAAATACGAGTGACCAAAAGAAACAGCAGTGATCTATCTGCAAGGTCTATAGCAAGTAGATTTGGGACTTCTTATGCCAGAGCATTTAAAGTCTTAACTAGATGTGGTATTAAAAATGTCTAAAACATTATCTCTAGAAGGAATCAAGGTCTCCATAAATATGTAATAATGCATCTAAATAAGCAAAAGGAAAAGGAAAAAGAGATAAAATTCATATAAAAGTCCATTAAACTTATCCTACTAAAGTATAAACTTTTATTGCATTAGATAGAAAACTTGTGCCTTCTCAGACTTACAAGAATACTTTTTTTATGAATCATTTGTTAAATGTATGAGCTACACGCAACATTATTTTTCATGTACGGCATATGCCTTGTACATTCCTGGCATTGGATTCTGCACACTTTCACGTGTTGGTAAATGATCATGTCAGCATCTCACATGTACAATATAAAATTCTGACTTGGCATTTACTTACACACTGAAAATACAGTTTCTCACAAAATTTGATAACTTCTAAAATCAGTACACAATATCCTTGAAATCTTTTGTGGGTGGAGCTATAGGGAAAAATAGTTGAGGATATTTAAATAACTTTTTAATTTTTTTAAAAGCTACTCTTTTATTTAAAGCAAAAATAAAAGTATGTAGCATTTATGTATACAGGTATATGCTTATATGTAATTATTCATTCATTAGTTCCTTCAAAATGTTCTAAGGCATAGAATGGAAAAGATACTATCATTCATACTGATGCTGGAAATTGAAGGAACTCATTTTAAATGAGTAAACAGAGTTGATTTATCAAAAATTTAGGAATACTGCATCATTTTAAAAGTATTTTACTGATTACTTACTACAGCATATATACATATCTATAAGTATAATCACTTTCATATATACCACCTCATTTGATCATAGTGATAATTCTACTTTATATTCTTGCTATATTAATTTCATATATAAAGAATCTAACTAACCAACAGAAAGGTAACATTAACTGATAAACAGTTCCATATGCCAACACAAGGCTTTAGTTCTTAAGCAGTTAGATGTGGAGGGAAGATAGTCAGAAAAAATATGCAAATTATCGAAAAGGAAATTAGTTTTTCCCTCAAAAATGATTTGATTAATTATTATAATTAATATCAAATGACTAAATTCGCCATTTGACATTTCCTGGAAGAGTGATGTTATACAGATTACACCAGAGAGCTCTGCACTGTCTTTGTCCCTATCTAGAACTCTGGGGCGAAGGAATCATACTGTCAGATCAAAAGCAGGGTAATAAGAGAAAGCAATATTCTCTATAGGGATCCTTTCATACAATGTGAGTCAAAATTCCAAAGTCTAGAGAAGATATCTCACTGAAAACAACAAGCCAGTTTTAAGATAAATCATTTAAAAAGAACCTCATTTTCCAAGCAGCTCCTTTCCAAAGAGACTCATTGGCCAAATCATTACAGGAAAATCTCCAACTGATTTGCAAAATATAAACCCTTGTGTGTCATCTACCCATGTATTACCATTATCTTCTTGATTAGATGATATGCCTTAAATAATCCCCTCTCACAATAAAGAATTCATCTTTTTGTATATTATAAACATTCCATGGTAGATTAAAATTATTATAGCTATTAAGCCCTTCAAAGTGTTATGCAAATTCTCCTTCAACTATAACTGTATTTCACACAGTTAGGAGCAATGAAAGATAAGATAGTTTTATTTTAAGGAAAGAACATATCATTATTATTAATTTTTTTTACAGATAAATGAAAATAAGATGTGAATGCCATTCTGTTTTGTAGTCAAGGTTATCAGGATTATAGTGAGCACTCTATAGGGCTGTTCAGTTGACATTATTGCAAACTAACAATATTCATGAGTGTCAGCTAATACTAATTAATTTCACTCTAATGCTGTGAAAAAGCACACAAGTGAGCCTTTGTTCCCAACCAGTACTTGTCTCTGACTTTTAATATAATAACATAAACGGCAAACCTTTAGATTTTCCATCTGAAGTGACCAGATGTTCAAATGAATATGCTTTACTATTTTTAGGACTATGAAATATGCTTTTCTCCCATCTGAAATGTCATTATGATATGTATTACTCTTTCTTGATATTTAGCTGTAGGACCACTTATCTAAAAATTGATTTGTGATCTTTATATAACAATTCAGAGTACATATTATTTCTTCAGGTGCTATTGAAATATAAAATAGCTTCTGTGAATAAGCCTCCATTTATATATTTATTCTTTTATATCCTATCTCTGTTCCTGTTAAGTTTATTTACAAAAGTATGTGTTTTTATCCCAAAGTATTCCATTTTATTTTTATTTCTCTTTTATCTAATTCCAACAAATTCAGTTTGCATTTGTTCTTGGGGTCACCATTCAAAGGCAGATTCTCTGTACACAGTAGTTCTGCTCTTATAGTAAAGCCTAGTCAAAATATTGGCTATGCATTGCAATTAAAAAGTTTCCACCTAGAAATGGGGACCTTCTGTTCTCCCAGTAAATATTTCAAAGCACTAGAAATAAAAAAGGATATTATTGTAGATTTAAAAGGAGTAAATTTGGGCTTTACTCAGAAATATTTAAATAATTAATAATAAACAGAATTTTTCTACTTTGTCTGTTGAGGGAGTGTAGAATTGTAAAAACTAACTTCTCAATGTCTGTGACCAAGACCTAGTCTCTGTTTAGGGATCTTATTTGACAAGAACAGATAATTTTAGAGACCTTCCCAGATCCTATAAAAATAAATATTTATTTCTGATGGTGTAAAATAGGTTCAAAGGAGGCATTTCATTAGTCTTCAATTAGCAGACAACTCTGTCTCAACTGATGTAAGCAATAAGGAATATTTTGTTGCATAGTGTGCCAGAGATTTATTCCTCTCACTTATTTGGAGTTAAGGTTGAGACGCAGGGCCCAGCACCATCAGAGGCCTCAATGACCTTTTCAGGGACACAGTTCCTTCCACAGCTGTATCCCATTGCCCTCAGCCTTAGTCTCATCCTGCGCCTCTCTACTGTCTTGTCGCCAAGATGGCTATAGTTGTTGGAGGTCCAGACACCACATGGCAGAAGAAAGGTTGCTTCTTTCTGTGTCCTACTTTGTCAGGAATCTGTACCAAGCACTACCCCAGCAGACTTCTCCTCACACCCCAGAGATCACACTGGGTCATATATCCACACCTAAACTACACCCTGAGAAGGGGAATGAGGCTACCATGACTCACTTCAGGCAGTCAGGTTACCTGAGAAAACAAACACCAGAACTCTGATTTTGACAGTGAAACATTCTGTACATTGAAATAAAAGCAGGGCTCTGTCAGCATGGCAAGGGGGGGGATACTGTTGACCAGACAGCCAGCAGATGCTGCAGGCCAGTTGGTCTGTCCAGAAGCTATTCATGTCCTTCGTTCTGCACACACATTTCAAGTTTGGTCTAGATGAGGGGAAAGCAAAGAGCACGAAGCAGGGGGAAAGACTCGTAAGACTCAGCAAGATGGCAAACTAAAGAGAAGAGGCACACTCTCTTCCCAAGACGTTTTCAAAAACTGCAGCCTGTAGTTTGGCACACCCTGGGAAGTGATTAATTGGCAATTTAATTCATTTTGGTACCAAAGAAGAAATAATTTACCATTAACTCCCTGGTGCTCTGAAGGAGTTAATTTTCATCACATGGATGAGCACTTTATTCCCAGAGAGTATCTTACTCACTCTGCCTGATCATAGAAAGAGACTCAATTCAAGGAAATATTGAACCATTTGGAAAGAACATTAGACTGAATTAAACACTCTCTGTGCTCACCCATGTGATGCAAATTAGTTCTTTGTATTCCTTTAGTCTGATTGCCAAGAAGCATTAGAAACAGGAATATGTACTACCAGTTTAATTGCATAGTTAACCAACAATATTTACTAAGCACCTACTGTTTACAGAGAACTATTCTTGGAATGGTGATAGTCAAAGAGGAAACAGTATTCATGCAGAGACAAGTCAGATGAAACTGCATCAAACTCTGACTCTCTTAGTCTGTAAAATTAACTCAGCAAAGCCTTACGTGCATTTCAGAGCAGAACTGGTAGACAGGTCACAGTAAAGAAAGAAGCAAATAACTACCTTTTCTCCACTTATAAACCTTACTCAGCAAGTATTTTAAAGTACTTTTTTTTAACGTTCTAACATCCTGTCTCACCCCACCTAGTTTACTCTTCTCAAAGCTGGATCAGATCAGATCAGATCAGTCGCTCAGTCGTGTCCGACTCTTTGCGACCCCATGAATCGCAGCATGCCAGGCCTCCCTGTCCATCACCAACTCCTGGAGTTCACTGAGACTCACGACCATCGAGTCAGTGATGCCATCCAGCCATCTCATCCTCTGTCATCCCCTTCTCCGCTTGCCCTCAATCCCTCCCAGCATCAGAGTCTTTTCCAATGAGTCAACTTTTCGCATGAGGTGGCCAAAGTACTGGAGTTTCAGCTTTAGCATCATTCCTTCCAAAGAAATCCCAGGACTGATCTCCTTCAGAATGGACTGGTTGGATCTCCTTGCAGTCCAAGGGACTCTCAAGAGTCTTCTCCAACACCACAGTTCAAAAGCATCAATTCTTCGGCCCTCAGCCTTCTTCACAGTCCAACTCTCACATCCATACATGACCACAGGAAAAACCATAGCCTTGACTAGACGAGCCTTTGTTGGCAAGGTAATGTCTCTGCTTTTGAATATGCTATCTAGGTTGATACTAAGCATTATTTAACTTACAATACAGTTGATAATTATCATTTGCATATATAAAATGATATGCTTAATCTATTTTCTCATGTAGTGACATTTTAAATGTTGAGATTTATCAACAGCATTTCATTTTAGATTTAGTAAAAGGGATGCTGCTGCTGCTGCTGCTGCTGCTAAGTCGCTTCAGTCGTGTCCGACTCTGTGCAACCCCAGAGACGGCAGCCCACCAGGCTCCCCCATCCCTGGGATTCTCCAGGCAAGAACACTGGAGTGGGTTGCCATGTCCTTCTCCAATGCATGAAAGTGAAAAGTGAAAGTGAAGTCATTCAGTCGTGTCCGACTCTCAGCGACCCCATGGACTGCAGCCCACCAGGCTCCTCCGTCCATGGAATTTTCCAGGCAAGAGTACTTGAATGAGATGCCATTGCCTTCTCTGAGTAAAAGGGATAGAAAGGAAATAAAGTGTAAAAAAATTTTGATATGGCAAATATATATATATATTATATATATATATATAATTTTCTTTTCATATAGATAAATGCATCAGATACCATATTGTAGAAAAATTTAGTATTTTATGAAGAATACTGTCAATTTCACCCATAATTCCATTAAAGAAAACAAATATTGGGAATTTCCTCATGGTCCAGTGTTAAGATTGTGCTCTAACTGCCCAGGATGCGGGTTTGATCCTTGGTTGGGGAACGAAGATTCCATAAGCTGCCTGGCCAAAAAAAAGGAAATATAATTTTATATGCTATATGGAAAAGATATAATTTCCATAGGTCAAGTAAACTATCTTTGATTCAAATATTAATACTAATTTTCCAACCAGAAGTGGTAAATTCAGTGTAAATGAAAATTTTGCTTGTTTTTCAGGTTAAATCAGTATAACAGGGCTACTTTAGTATAGTACCCCCTCCCCATTCTGTGTATTGCTGAATGCGCTACATCATGCCACTGCTTGATGCCATTAGACATTCCTGGGGATTGGCACAGGACCCATTTGCATTCCTCAGAGTAGAACACTGAGAAAGAATTTATGGAGATTGAAATGTGAGCTAAATTGAGAGCATAATTTCAAGCAGATGATTTCAGTTAATTAAAACTAGTAATACAGGTTCCATATAAATGGGTGCTGGTAATTTCCAGAATATATGAGGACATCTACTGAACTATACATTTTATCACAGTCTAATAAGCTGTGATAAAATGCTTTAACTACTATGAGGATTTATGGAACCAACTGTGTTTATCAGACTGATATTCGGTCAACTCTGACACACAAAAAGAGGGGTTGATTTGGTTTATCCATGCCCGTCCTTCTCTTTATCTTCCTTTCTACTTATCCCTAAGCTCATTGTATCCTTCATCAGAGGAATAACAGGGAATCACTCAGTTGCTTTTAACATTTTTGGTGAAACTTGCCTTGGTTAAGTGGGAGCTCGATAAACTTGCCTGAGACTAGGCTGGAGAATATGTCCATGTTTTATTCCTGACATACAAGAAGATACTAATCATTGATTTTCAAAGTTCAGTGGATAATGAAACAATACCAATCAACTTACTAAGTATATGGTAGTGTTCTTGCTTTTGTATCCCTCTTATCTGGTTGGCTATATAGAAATATCATTAAGATCAGCCATTTTGTCGTTTGCAGCATCAGCTATTGATTTTTTTCCCCTAGATTGAAACCATTTTCTTCATTTCCTATTATGAAACTTATTAGAGCATCAACTAAGAATATGAATATAATGCCATTGGTGATGAGTATCCTCCTCCATTTACCTCTGTTGTTGTTTAAGTCACGTCCTACACTTTTGTGACCCCATGGACTGTAGCCCACCATACTCCTCTGTCCATAGGATTTTCCAAGCAAGAATACTGGACTGAGTGTCATTTCCTTCTTCAGGGGATCCTGATCCAGGAATGTCATATCCCTTCTCCTGACCCAGGGATCGAACCCACATCTTCTGCATTGTCAGGCAGGTTCTTTACCACTGAACCAAAAGGAAAGCCCGTCTCTGTTGTTAAATGGTGTCAAAAAATATCCTGACTGATGTTTAACTTCAGTGTAAAACCCCTACCACTTTGTGCAAAATAGCATGCAGAACCTAAAGAATCTGGATTACAGAACTGATCCCTGAAACCTCTAATGTTCTAGTAATATAGGCAATGTGAGACCTCACATTTTATTTGATTTTACGATTTATACATTTTAGCATGATTTTATTTAAGTAGATTTGAAACTGCTTCTAGAGGAAAGATTGGCTGTCATGAAGGTCCTTCTTGTGTCCCATGTCCATGCAGAAATCCAATAATGAACATTAAGTTTACTTCTCAATCTTAATGAAATTATATCAAACTTTCAGTAGTACATGTGATATTTTCTAAGATCTCACTGGGAAATACTTCTTTGATAGGTTGTGTATAATTTGGCCAAAAAGCAAGCACTTAATGCTGCTGCTGCTGCTGCTAAGTCACTTCAGTCCTGTCCAACTCTGCACGACCCCATGGACCGCAGCCTACCAGGCTCCTCCATCCATGGGATTTTCCAGGCAAGAGTACTGGAGTGGGTTGCCATTGCCCTCTCTGCACTTAATGAGAGCATGCTATTATATTGTAATTATAATAATATTTAACAATTAAATAATATTGTTATAATAAGTATAGTTTTTCAAGCTAAAGCAGTATATATATATTATATGTAATCTGATTTAATTCTCATAACATTACTACAAGGGCTATATTAACAAATAGTATATACTAAAGTCTTACTCTTTGCCAGCACGCTTGGGATCTGGGCCTTATTCTAGAATTAACTTACCTAATTTTTAATAAGCTAACATTTAATTTGAAATAAGTAACTGTCTACTTCCTTTTTATGAATGAGGAAATCAAAGTTTATAAAGTTATGGGCATTGCATGCTAGCTGCTCTAGATTCCAGAACATATTCACTCAATGTTGACAATTCGAGGTAGTACATACAAGAGCCATACCCTTGAATCAGTTGTCTATTTCAATCCACTTTCCTCTAACTTCAATGATCAAAGTAAAGTGACATTAATAACCTACCACCCTGGTATCTCACTCTTGGTCTCAAAGCAGTTTATTCAAGTGTCTGGGCACCTTTGTCTGTGGTAAATGTGGCCATAACTGGATACAGATTAGGAAATACTTATGGAACATCAACTGACAGTGGTCATTTTACTACTTACTTTAATACTGTAGTAACTTATTTAGTGGAGGAAGCCAAGGAGGCATATATGTTTCTATCTGAATAAGAATATTCATGACAATAGCACCAGTCCATGTTCAGTCTGACTCCTTTCATAGTTTGCCCTTCACTGCAATAGCACCCCACTCCAGTACTCTTGCCTGGAAAATCCCATGGACGGAGGAGCCTTGTAGGCTGCAGTCCATGGGATCGCTGAGGGTCGGACATGACTGAGCGACTTCACTTTCACTTTTCACTTTCATGCATTGGAGAAGGAAATGGCAACCCACTCCAGTGTTATTGCCTGGAGAATCCCAGGGACGGGGGAGCCTGGTGGGTTGCTGTCCATGGGGTCGCACAGAGTCGGACACAACTGAAGTGACTTAGCAGCACCTCATTTATTTTATCTTAAGTAGGGGTCTATTCATGATTGAACCATCTTCCCAAGATTGATATATTAAAATGTGTGAAGGGCAAGACAGCACTTAGTAGCATTGATGACTAGCCTGATTTTATAGATGTTAAAAAGCTTAGGAGCAATAAAAAATAAAAACATGGAATGTTTGCTTAATGAATTCCAGTTTCACTGGTAACCTAAACGTCGTTAACTTTCTCACAAGACTTCCTTCCACTTTTCCAGATTTAAAAGAATAATTTATATAAAAAAGCTATTATGGTGGGGTGATTAGAAGTGCTAATTCTTATCTCAAAGGCATTTTCATGAGTCTCGGTTCCATTATTTATTAGCTATATGAACTTGGGAATTCACTTAATTTATTCTTGTGTCTTTTTTTTTTTTTCTGTAACATAGAGTAAATAGTAATATTTACATCATAGGATTTTTGTGATGAGTTAAAACATGAAAGAATTTAGAGCTACACTTAGCACATACAAAATACACAATAAATATTGAGTCAGTTCAGTCACTCAGTTGTACCCGATTCTTTGCAACCCCATGGACTGCAGCATGCCAGGCCCCCCTGTCCATCATCAACTCCCGGAGTTCACTCAGACTCATGTCTGTTGAGTTGATGATGCCATCCAACCATCTCTTCCTCTGTTGTCCCCTTTTCCTTCCCACCTTCAATCTTTCCCAGCATCAGGGTCTTTTCCAATGAGTCAATTCTTCATATCAGGTGGCCAAAGTATTGGAGTTTCAGCTTTAGCATCAGTCCTTCCAATGAATATTCAGGACTGATTTCCTTTAGGATGGACTGATTGGATCTCCTTCCTGTACAAGGGACTCAAGAGTCTTCTCCAACACGCACTTCAAAAGTATCAATTCTTATTTTGATGCTCAGCTTTTTTATAGTCCAATTCTCATATCCATACATGACTACTGGAAAAACCATTGCTTTGACTAGACAGATCTTTGTTGGCAAAGTAATGTGTCTGCTTTTTAATATGCTGTCTAGGTTGGTCATAGCTTTTCTTCCAAGGAGCAAGCGTCTTTTAATTTCATGGTTGCAGTCACCATCTGAATTTTGGAGTCCAAAAAAATAAGGTCTCTCACTGTTTCCATTTTTCCCCATCTATTTGCCATGAAGTGATGGGACCAGATCCATAATCTTAGTTTTCTGAATGTTGAGTTTTAAGCCAACTTTTTCACTCTCCTCTTTCACTTTGATCAAGAGGCTCTTTAGATCTTTGTTGCTTTCTGCCATAAGGATGGTGTCATCTGCAGATCTGAGGTTATTGATATTTCTCCCAGCAATCTTGATTCCAGCTTGTGCTTTATCTTCCCAGCATTTCACATGATGTATTCTGCATATGAATTAAATAAGCAGGGTGACAACACACAGCCTTAATGTATTCCTTTCCCAATTTGGAACCAGTCTATTGTTCCATATCTGGTTCTAACTGTTGCTTCTTGACCTGCATACAGGTTTCTCGGGAGTCAGGTATTCCCACCTTTTTAAGAATTTTCCACAGTTTATTGTGATCCACACAGCCAAAGGCTTTGGCATAGTCAATAAACAGAAGTAGATGTTCTTCTGGAACTCTCTTGCTTTTTCGATAATCAGATGGATGTTGACAATTTTATCTCTGGTTCCTCTGCCTTTCGTAAATCCACCTTGAACATCTGAAAGTTCACGGTTCACGTACTGTAGAAGCCTGGCTTGGAGAATTTTGAGCATTACTTTGCTATCGTGTGAGATGAGTGCAATTGTGTGGTAGTTTGAGCATTCTTTGGCATTGTCTTTCTTTGGGATTGGAATGAAGACTGACCTTTTCCAGTCCTGGAGTCACTGCTGATTTTTTCAAATTTGCTGGCATATTGAGTGCAGCACTTTCACAGCATCATCTTTCAGGATTTGAAAAAGCTCAACTGGAATTCCATCACCTCCACTAGCTTTGTTCGTAGTGATGCTTCCTAAGGCCCACTTGACTTCACATTCCAAGATGTCTGGCTCTAGGTCAGTGATCACACCATCGTGATTATCTGGGTCGTGATGATCATTTTTGTATATTAGTTAAATAATAACATTATTATTAATTCTATGGGGTTCTCAACAGATACTGGTGATTAGTCCTAAGGTTTCAAGGTATTGTAGGAAGGAACTCATGCCCTTGGTCGTATACACTCAAGGAACTGAATTCTGCCAATAACAACCTGAGTAAGCTTTCACTGGGCCCTCTTCTAACAGAGCCTTAAATGAGACAGCAGATTCTAGATGACACCCTGTTTATAACATCGTAACATCCTAAAAAAGAGCCCAATTTTGCTATACCCAGACTCCTGGTTCACAGAAAAATATGAGATAATAAATATGTCATCTTTTAGACAACTAAGTTAGTTATACAGCAATAGATAGCTAATAACAGGAGTGGAGAAGTGGAAGCAATTATGACATTTCCAGTTTCAGAGTCTACTTTTTTAATTTATTTATTTTAATTGGTGGATATTTCCTTTAAAATATTGTGATGGTTTTTGCCACACATTAATATGAATCAGCCATAGGTATACATGTATCCCCTCCATCCTCACCCCCCCTCCCATCTCCCTCTCCACCCTATTCCTCCAGGTTGTCACCAAGCATCAGCTCTGGGTGCCGTGCATCATACATCAAACTCACCCTGGGAGAGTCTACTTTTATATTGTGTTAAAGTTGAGTTATTATTTGCTATATGGGAGTCAAACGGTCAGGTTCTAAGGACAGTTTGACTTGGCGGTGGTTGTGATCTTTTACAGAGCAGTTTCAGCAAGTCAGCAGGCTCTGAACCAGATTCAGTGGGTCAAAGTTAACCAGAGTTTGCAACTGCTGACAGAAAGTCCTATAGATGGCAGTTCCAAAAAGAAAAATCTTTCTTCACTGAAAGGAAAAAGGAAATAAATGGGTAGACTGAAGAAAAGATAGAGTTAAAGGCACATTATTTTATGGTAAAGAAAGGGGAGTAGATAACTTAGGAAAAGTAAGGAAAGAGAGAAAGGATTATGTTTGTTAATGAAGAGGATGAAACCTCTTAAAGGCACAGATTTGGAACAAGGCAAAAGAAGAGTCAAATAACCCTCTACATCTGAAAAATTGGGTAAAAGCAGTACTTAAATCATATAGGTGTTGGGTAAATATAACAAGATGATAAATATAAAGCTTCTAACACAGTGTCTACCTGTAGCAAACAAGAAAGAGTATCACCTACAACTAATTTTATGATTATTAAACATGCCAAGAGATGATTGGAAGAACAGGGCTTGGAGGTAGCAAAATGAAAGATAAATATATATTGATTAATATATACATATATATATATATTTTTTTTTTTTTTTTCAAGAAGAGAAGGGAGTGCTAGATGAGTGAAAAACCTACTGTTGGGAGCCATTACAATAACTTGGATGTAGATAACTGAGGGGAGTTTGTCTTCAGCTGCAGGCTCCATGAGTGCTTAGTAATGAAGGTGAGTTCTGGCTCTGTGCTCTCACTGCTGTAATTTTAATCTAACTTTCTGAACATCAGCTTAACTCTAATCTTTTTTTTATTAAAGGAGAGGCATTAAAAATACCAGGCTCCTAGAGTAGCTGAATCTTGTTTAGAATAAGTTCTATTCTGAAATGTATGAAATTGTCTTTAATTCGGATGCAAGACATGTTATGCTTCTTGTTTTTAGAAATTGTGTTTAACTGTGTAACTGAGTAATCGAATCCTTGTCTTAAATTTTGCATCTTCAGTTTGTGTTAGCAACCTTTCACACACATCTAGGCTGAAGTGTTAATCTTGTATTGAACTCTGGGTTGGTTAATGTGCTTTTCTCATCATGTTACCTTCACACTCAGCTCCAATTTACAAATCTCACCAGTATAGGCAATTTTGCTATCTTTTCACAAGATGACAGAATTCTTGGTTCAATGATGAAGTATGAAAAACTTGCCACTATATAATAAATGTGATACGTGATATTAGAGGCTTTATTTTTCAAATTACTAATGTAGTTTTGAGTTGCTAGAAAGGTTTTAAAGGAAATAAACAGTTTAGTTCACCCCCTCCTAAGTTTTCAAACTACCTGATGAAAGAAAAATCAAGGAACACAACCAAACTGGATATGTGCTTAATTACTGATAGGTTTCATTTCACGTTTGCCTTTTTTTAGACTATAATGATAACTATAACTAGAATAGACAAATATGGCAAACAATCTAATGAATGTAAAATAGACAAGTACTTAATTGAAAATAATTAAAGTGATATGTAAATGATATTAACTATTTTAAGTCTTTTTATTGATGCATATAAAAGATGGAAAATTTTTCCTTAAAAATTCATACAGTAATAACCAGTACTGGTACATATGTAAGCTCTTAGAGTCTCAAAAATAAATGATCAAAGAACCTGTTTTTAAAATTGTCCATTTTTTCCTTCTCTTAAAAGAAAATTAATTTATTTGAAAGGATATGGGTGTGTTAGGCAGAGATGGATTTAGCATAAAGCTAAAGAAACTCTTTAAAGTTTCTGAAGAAAGGGCCTCTTACTTCTTAGGGCCTTTGAGAGTTGTGGACATGCACAGTGTTCTAGGTGGGGAAGAAAAACCAACTTGCAATGAGGATACCTTCTTATGAAAACATTTATAACAAGTTCTCTAAAAAATTGGAAGCAAAAAAGGACCTGAGTCTACAAACAAACCTTCAATATTTTGTTGTGAGTTCTTTTTTTTTTTTTTTTCCAGTAGGAATCATCACTTTGTTACCCAATTATGTTCAATTCAGTTCTGCCACTCAGTTGAGTCTGAATCTTTGCAATCCTACCGACTCCAGCACACCATACTTCCCTGTCCATCACCAACTCCCAGAGCTTGTTCAAACTCATTTCCATGAGTTGGTGATACCATCCAACCATCTCATCCTCTGTCATCCCCTTCTCCTCCCGTCTTCACTCTTTCCCACCATCAGGGTCTTTTCCAACAAGTCAGTTCTTCACATCAGGTGGCCAAAGTATTGGAGTTTCAACGTCAGCATCAGTCCTTCCAATGAATATTCAGGACTGATTTCTTTTAGGATGGACTGGTTGGATCACCTTGCAATCCAAGGGACTCTCAAGAGTCTTCTCCAACACCACAGTTCAAAAGCCTCAGTTCTTCAGTGCTCATCTTTCTTTATGGTCGAACTCTCACATCCGAACATGACTAATGGAAAAACCATAACTTTGACTAGATGGACCTTTGTCGGCAAAGCAACATCTCTGCTTTTTAAAACATTATTCAGGTTTGTCATATATATCTTTTCTTCCAAATACCAAGCATGTTTAAATTTCATGGCTTCAGTCACCATCCACGAGTGATTTTAGAGCCCAAGAAAATAAGGTCTGTCACTGTTTTCCATTGTTTCCCCATCAATTTGTCATAAAGTGATGGGACAGCATGCCATGATCTTAGTATTTTAAATGTTGAGTTTTAAGCCAGCTTTTTCACTCTCCTCTTTCACTTTGATCAAGAGGCTCTTTAGTTCTTACTCACTTTCTGCCATAAGGGTGGTGTCATCTGCATATCTGAGGTTATTGATATTTCTCCTGGCAATCTTGATTCCAGCTTGTGCTTCATCCATCCTGGCATTTTGCATGAAGCACTCTGCATATAAGTTAAATAAGCAGGATGACAATATACAGCCTTGATGCACTCCTTTCCCAATTTGGAACCAGTCCATTGTTCCATGTTTGGTTCTAACTGTTGTTTCTTGACCTGCATGAGGTTCCTCAGGAGGCCTGTGAAGTGGTCTGGTAAATTCATCTCTTTAAGAATTTTCCACAGTTTGTTGTGATCCACACAAAGGATTTAGAATAGTCAATGAAACAGAAGTAGATGTTTTTCTGGAATCCCTTTGCTTTTTCTATGATCCAGCGGATATTGGCAATTTGATCTCTGGTTCCTCTGCCTTTTCTGAATCCAGCTTGAGCATCTGGAAGTTCTCAGTTCATGTACTATGAAGCCTGGCTTGGAGAATTTTCATCATTACTTTGCTAGCATGTGAGATGAGTGCAATTGTGCAGTAGTTTGAGCATTCTTTGGCATTGCCTTTCTTTGGGATTGGAATGAAAACTGACCTTTTCCAGTCTTGTGGCCACTGCTGAGTTTTCCAAATTTGCTGGCATATTGAATGCAGCACTTTCACAGCATCATCTTTTAGGATTTGAAATAGCTCAGCTGGAATTCCATCACTTCCAGTAGCTTTATTCATAGTGATGCTTCCTAAGGCCCACTGACTTCACACTCCAGGACGTCTGGCTCTATGTGAGTGATCACACCATTGTGGTTATCTCAGTCGTGAAAATCTTTTTTGTATAGTTCTTCTGTGTATTCTCGCCACCTCTTCTTAATATCTTCTGCTTCTGTTAGGTGCATACCATTTCTGTCCTTTATTGTGCCCATCTTTGCATGAAATATTCTCTTGGTATCTCTAATTTTCTTGATGACATCTCTAGTCAATTAGTGCCCAATTATGTACTTGCATTCTTTTTCTTTAAGGGGAATATCAAGCAAACTGTAAGCTCAATAACATGTCAAAACCTGGATCTTGCTTTTGGCCTAAGCATGATAGTGTAAGGAATTGCCTTGGTGTTGCCTCTGTGCTTTGGGAAGCCTTATATTCTAAATGTGCATATACCTAGGTTGATTGTTTGCATCAGAATATTTTCCATGGAAACGTTTTACATAGTTGTTAGTTGTGTAGCACAGGCTGTTGAAGTCCATTGAATTCATAAATAAGTAGAACTATAGCTTTCAGCGTTTAGTCCTTTTTCTGACTTACTGCTTCATCCCTGTAGTGAGAGAGAGAAGAGGGAAAAAAAGGAGAGGCAGAGGAAGGGGAGCAGGGATAAAGAAAAAGGGGGCTTATGGGGAGAAGGTAGGAGAGATCAAGGGGAGAAGGAGGATGGAAGAAAGAAAGGAGATGAGGGATAAGAGGTATATTCTTTATCCCCTTGCTCATGATAAGTTTTAGGCACAGTTTTGAAATCAGAAGCATTGTTTATGAGAATCTCCAATATCAGGCCTCTAATATCTGCTCCATTGTGGCATTCTTGATTTTCTAATAGCATCTGTCTTACCTGTTAAACTAAACTCTCACCTAATGGACATGACCCATCTCTGATATTAGAAGTGTGAGCACCTGAATGAAGAAAATTATTCCAGTAAGTGCAAGAGCAATTGCTTCTTCCTCCCAAAGTGTGTCTTAACTTTGAAAAGAAGATATTTAATTTCTCATTTAGATTTCTTGTTAAGGCACAATCAGAGAGTGTGCATGTATACGTGGCAGTGTGGTGCTGATGTTGGTAATGGGCCGGGGGTAATAGTGACTATAATTTGGGCATCCAGAGCACCTGGGCAGACCTGGGGACAAGAGACTGTGCCAGGTCAGTTTGTCTAAGTTGTTCCTTTTTTTCTGGAGTGTCTTTGCTACCTTCTTATCTAAGTATATGGATTATCTAATGCTGCAAGACTTTCTGTGTCAGCCACTTCCATCAGTCACCTCAGTGCATGTCAAGGCATTGTGTTTATATATGGTTTATCTGTTTCAACTTACATACAAGTAAGGTCCCAACACAATTCCTATGACCACGTCCATTAGTTTTGTCTGTAAAAGTGGAGTAGATGAAACTTAAAATCTAATTTTCAGCTCAGTTCTTTCAGACAAAACCACATGCTGAATGGAGAGTTCAGTCACTGCTTCTGTCATGATTAACTATATCCTTGTGGAACAAGAGGGGGTTCTATGTATGTTGAAGTTGTTCCCAGAGAGAAAGGGAATGGTAGCTAGATTTGTATGAATTTTTGGTTCATGTATCTTTTCTTCTATATAATAACATCGTGCCTTTCTTTTCCTAAATGTTTGGACTGTTTTCTCTTTTTTGTATTGATGTGCAGATGATTTACAATATTGCATTAATTTCAGGCATACAGCAAACTGATTCAGCTATGCATAAATATGTATAGGGGCTTCCCACGTGGTACAGTGGTAAAGAATCCACCTGCCAATACAGGAGACACATGAGACAAGAGATCCCTGGGTCAGGAAGATCCCCTGGAGGAGAAAATGGCAACCCATTCTAGTATTCTTGCCTAGAAAACTCCACAGACAGAGGAGCCTAGTTGGCTACAGTCCATGGGGTCATGAAAGAGTCAGACACGAATGAGCGACTGAACTAATGACCAAATGTACTTATCCATATTATTTTTTGTATTGTTTTCCATTATACTTTATTACAAGATGTTGAACATAGTTCCCAGTGCTAATGCATTAAATCCTTTTTTTTCATCTAGTTTATATATGGTAGTGTGTATCTGTTAACCCGACATTCCCAATTTATACCTCCCCTACTTCTACTTTGATAAGCATAGTGTTTTCCATGTCTATGAGTCTCTTTCTGTTTTGTAAATCAGTTCGTTTATACTATTTTTTTTAGATTCCACACGTAAGTGATACCGTATAATATTTGTCTTTGTCTGACTTACTTCACAGTATGGTAATCTCTAGGCCCATCCATGTTGCTGCAAATGGTATTATTTCATTATTTTATATGGCTGAGTAGTAGTCCATTGTATATATACGCTTTTCACAATAGCCAAGACATGGAAGCAACCTAAGTGTCCATCAATAGATGAATGGATAAAGGCGAATTCACTTGTAACTATTGTCTCATTGCCTTGTCAGTGAAAAATTCTCCCCATGTATTGCAAAACACCACTTAACCACTCAATCTTAGATACCTTACCTGCCCAAATCAGGGCCGTCTAAAAGACCAAAGGAAGTATTTTCTGATAACACAGTGCTCCCGGCAGGGAAGAGAAGCTGCCAGTAGCTGTGTTTCCCTTTTGTTCAGGAAGTTAAACAGCAGCAAACTGCATTTACCTTACTTTCTTTCCATTTTCTTATACAAGTTGTCATCAGATTTGGAGACAAAGTGAAAATACTTAGGTCATTTAATGAAGTTAAACCTAATAGGAGCTTTGTTCAATTATCTAAGAGCAGAGTCAGTCCGAGATTGGTACTGAGAAAATGATGGATCCAGTGAAAGCACTTTCATCTGGTGCTAACCTGCTGGCTGCAGTTCTCTTAGTGTGCATATTAATTGTAAAGGGGAAATTTTATGTATCATTTAGATGGAACCTTTATAATTCAAGCCTCCTTTATGTACAGTGCTAAATGTATGCTTAGTTTTTCCAGTAACACTTGGGGAAATGCCTTGTAAATGGGTGTATAAATTTGCTTAATTAATCAAACAAAGAGAAAGCTTTTAGAGAGCAAAATCATGACGGGAACTTAAAAGAAGGAAATTAAAAAGATAAAGCTTATTACTGCCTAGTAATTTCAATTTATGTTGTAAATAAAATAGGTTTAAAAGCAAAGCCAGTGCAAATATGCCTCTATAGCAGGTTCTCCTGTATAATTGGCCATGGCCCAAGAATTACCAATGGGCTCTAAGTCAATATTGTTTTTTAAGTGTCCTTGGACTATTGAATTTATTTAGATGAGTGAAGACATTCTCTAGGTAACCTTGCCTATACTCCACATGTGATTTCTGAGTCACCAACTAGGCACAGGAGGTGAATTCTCATGGCCAGGACTTTTCACATTGATCTTGGAAATGATACTACCCTACAGTTAAAATTGATTTTAAAAGCCATAGTGATTTGGGGATTATTGTAAGTTATTTCTTTTCATATATACTTCAAATGTTTGTTGCTTATTTCCAAGAAATATGAGCAAACTGTTAGAGAAATTAACTTCAAATTAAAGTCCTTGGTTTATGGTAAATGGGCCACGTGAACGTGCTGTTCTTGTGAGCAATAGTGACGCTCCACTCACCCCTTTGCCTTCAAAGAGGGTCTATGGGTCAAAGACGAGTATATCACTGGGGGCATTATTGTAGATGCAGAGGCTTGGGTTCCACGCCAGAACTGCTGATTCAGCATCTGCATTTTAACAAAATCCCAAGTTAGAGAACAATTCTAGCTAATGAGGGTTTGCAGGGGCAGTAACAGCTCCTTCTTATTCCCTAGGGAATTAGTATTTATATTTGTACTTGGCATCGTATTGATTCATAACTATACAGCAGTAAATGTGCCACCGTTTTTTAATCTATTGAGGGGTTTATGTCACCTCTCTTCTAATAGTTTGTAATAATAATTTAAAATGATTCAGTATAGGCAAATTGCTGCTGCTGCTGCAGCTCCTGCTAAGTCGTTTCAGTCATGTCCGACTCTGTGCGACCCCACAGACGGCAGCCCATCAGGCTCCCCCGTCCCTGGGATTCTTCAAGCAAGAACACTGGAGTGGGTTGCCATTTCCTTCTCCAATGCATGAAAGTGAAAAATGAAAGTGAAGTCGCTCTGTCGCAACCCCATGGTCTGCAGCGTACCAGCCTCCTCCGTCCATGGGATTTTCCAGGCAAGAGTGCTGGAGTGGGGTGCCATTGCCTTCTCCGATTGAGAGATTATTTGAGCCATAGAAATTAAGAACTCTAAATTGGTCTCAGTTTGAATAAAGCAAGATTTCAAATATTATCCAAGTTCTGACAGTGTAGGATAAGTCAAGTACTAGTCATTTTTGCAAATTGTTCCCTCCCCGCTGGGGGAAAAAAGGTTTACATCATTTTCAAGTTTCTCTATAAGTTATAATTTGCTACCTTTTGTAATTGAAAATGATTTTGTTCTTAGTGATTTAATTATTTGTCACTACATTTCTAATCTAGGCATCTGTGTTAACAGTTGTAAAAACTAAAAATATGGTATACCATATAAATAGATAATATTTATTGAAAACTCTTCTATATGTCAGGAATTCTTCTAAATTTTTAACGTAATAACTAATTTAATTTACACAGTAACCCTATAAATTAAATACTATTGTTAGACCCATTTTACCCTTGTAGAAAGTGAAGCACAGGAATGTTAAATGACTTTCCCAAAGTCACACCGCAAGCTCATAATAGAAATACAAATGTAAGTAGTCTTTCTTCAGAAACAACACTCTTAAAAACTTATAAACGCTAAACAATGTAAATGCCCAATAACATACGGAGGCTCTGGGGAAAGGAATGTGTTTGGGTTGGGAGAATCCAGTCCCTTGCTCCTGTAAGACTCAAGTCCTTGTTTTCTTGCTGTCTAACAGCCAGACATTGTTCTCAGCTTCTGCAAGCCACTCACTTTCAGGTCCTCTACACAGAGCTGTTAGGTTGACAAGCCACATCCTAAGAAAACTGGCTTACTGCTTTGAAATGGAGAGAGTTAAAATGCTGTTTCTGGGGAGGGGGCTAAGGAACAAAAAGAACTGCCGTTTCTGTCAATTTACTGAATGTTTCATCTGATTGCTTGAGTCACAGGCAAAATAGCTGGAGGCTAGACAGGTATATTGCTCTTTTAAAAACAGATGGTGGAACTCACAAGAGATTTGAGAGGGAGGGAAAGCAGAAACTTGAACAGAGTAAGTGATTTCTATAAAAGGAGCAATCTTATATACCATAGTAGATACAAAATCATCAATGCATTCATTGATCCTCTATTACCTTTCTAAACCTTTTTGTGGTATCTATTAATAAAATATTCACCCTATGATCTTTTTTTGCCAACCTTTTAATATCAAACTTTAAAAACATATTATATAACACTTCTGTTATCTTTTTTTATTTTTATTTATTTATTTTTAAATTAATTTATTAATTTTAATTGGAGGCTAATTACTTTACAATATTGTAGTGGTTTTTACCAAACATCCACATGAATCAGCCACGGGTGCACATGTGTTCCCATTCTGGATGGGGAACACTTCTATTGTTATGTTCAATATTGTGATGGTTTTTGCCATACATCAACATGAATTGGACACAGGTATACATGTGTACCCCCCATCCTGAGTTCCCCTGCCACCTCCCTCCCCTCTCTACCCTTCCAGGTTGTCCCAGAGCACTGGCTTTGGGTGCCCTGATTCATGCATCAAGCTTGCACTGGCCATCTATTTTACAAATGATAATGGACATGTTTCAATGCTATTTTCTCAAATCATCCCACCTTCGTCTTCTCCCACTGAGTCCAAAAGTCCGTTGTTTACATCTGTGTCTCCTTTGCTGCACTGCATCACAGCAAGATCATCTATGACCCACCTCCCAGAGTAATGGAAATAAAATAAAAAATAAACAAATGGGACCTAATTAAACTTAAAAGCTTTTGCACTATGAAGGAAACTATAAGCAAGGTGAAAAGATAGCCCTCAGAATGGGAGAAAATAACAGGAAATGAAACAACTTATAAAGAATTAATCTTCAAAATATACAAGCAGTTCATGTAGCTCAATACCAGAAAAACAAATAACCCAATCAAAACATGGGCATTTCTCCAAAGAAGACATACAGATGGCTAATAAATGCATGAAAAGATGCTCAACATCACTCATTATCAGAGAAATGCAAATCAAAACCACAATGAGATATCATCTCACACTGGTCAGAAGGACCATCATCAAAAAATGTACAAACAATAAATGCTGGGACAGCGTGGAGAAAAGGGAACCCTTTTAACACTGTTGGTGGGAATGCAGACTGGTACAGCCACTATGAAGAATAGTGTGGAGATTCCTTAAAAAACTGGGAACAGAACTGCCTTACGACCCAGCAATCCCATTGTTGGGCATACACCCAAGGAAATTAGAATTGAAAGAGACACATGTACCCCAATGTCCATTGTAGCACTACTTACAATAACTAGAACATGGAAGTAACCTAGATGCCCATTGATAGATGAAAGGATGTTCATCAGCCAATGAATGAATAAGAAAGTTGTGGTACATATATAAAATGGAATATTACTCAGCTATAAAAATGAATGCATTTGAATCAGTTCTGATGAGGCAGTTGAACCTGGAGTCTATTATACATAGTGAAGTAAGTCAGAAAGAGAAACACAAATAATGTATATTAACACATATATGAGGAATTTAGAAAGATGGTACTGAAGATCCTATATTCTAAATATTTTTAATTTATTGACTGAGTTTATATATCATAATTGAGGATACTGACTGCCTAGTGAATACAGATATATTTATTAAATTAAATTACTGTTCTTACACTGATAAAACATTTCAGTTCAGTTCAGTTCAGTTCAATCACTCAGTCATGTCTGACTCTTTGCAACCCCATGAATCACAGCACACCAGGCCTCCCTGTCCATCACCAACTCCTGGAGTTCACTCAAACTCATGTCCATCAAGTCGATGATGTCATCCAGCCATCTCATCCTCTGTTGTCCCCTTCTCCTCCTTCCCCCAATCCCTCCCAGCATCAGGGTCTTTTCCAATGAGTCAACTCTTCGCATGAGGTGGCCAAAGTACTGGAGTTTCAGCTTTAGCATCAGTCCTTCCAGTGAACACCCAGGACTGATTTCCTATAGGATGGACTGGTTGGATCTCCTTGCAGTCCAAGGGACTCTCAAGAGTCTTCTCCAACACCACAGTTCAAAAGCATCAATTCTTTGGTGCTCAGCTTTCTTCAAAGTCCAACTCTCACATCCATACATGACCACTGGAAAAACCATAGCCTTGACTAGACGGACCTTTGTTGGCAAAGTAATGTCTCTGCTTTTGAATATGCTATCTAGGTTGGTCATAACTTTCCTTCTAAGGGGTAAGTGTCTTTTAATTTCATGCCTGAAATCACCATCTGCAGTGATTTTGTAGCCCCCAAAAATAAAGTCTGACACTGTTTCCACTGTTTCCCCATCTATTTCCCATAAAATATTTAGTTTTGCAATAAAATGCATCATTGGAAAAGCAAAGTTAGAGATGACAATTCTATCTAGGACAGGTTGCTTATTGCTAAGTTGGAAGAAGGCATTTTTCTACAAAATTTACCTGCAACAGATATTGTAAAATGATGAGATCATAAACAAATATTAACATGGCATGTACCTTAACCACAAAAAACCAAATGTCTCATGGCAATATATCTTTTAAAAATGCTTATTTGAAGAAAAGGTCTTGGCCTTTGTAGATCCAGAGAATGCTACTGACCAATTTTAAAAATATTTCTCCAAAATGGGGATGTATGTAGAAACATTCATGATATCTGGCATAATCATATTTGCAAAACTGCATAGTTTTACGTGTTTAGGATAAAATCATGGATAAAGGGTAAAGTAAACCAAGTGTGGTGATCAAACACATAATCATAGCCTCATAGACACAAATTTCTTTATCTGTGACCTACTTAGCTCTTTATTAATGTGTAATAATTTCATTTTTAGTTACTATGATCATTAATTGACCAGATATAAAAAGGTCTGTAATTCAATTCAGAAGCCATTTAAGTGTATATAGACAGGAAGTTTTAATAGCATTTTACAAAGAGTACCATTGTCTCCTGTAGATGCTCAGATTTCTGAAGGCAGACAGTATGCCTGGCTTACTCAACTTTATAAGCTACAAGGATACAGCAGTATTTGGCATATAGTGTCAACCACTCTCCAATTATTTAATTTTAAGTTATCAAAGAAAATTGTGAAAGTAAAAAGTAATTAGTAGATGGCATCATTACGGAACATCTAGGTAGGTATTTTCTAGGGTAGAAAATATTTGAGAAGCAGTTTTCCTTATTTTCTTTTCTTGGGAGAATGCCATATTGAAAAATATGGTAGGAGACGAAAAAAGATACATAAAAATAACATCTCTATTTAATGTGGCTGAACAAAGTAAGCTTAATTGTTGATTCAGTTAAATGAGTTAAGTACAATCCTACAGTGTGACTGTAAAAATAAGAATACTATTTGGAAGAAATAGTATTTCTGTTGCTGTTGTTGCTCAGTCACCCAGTCGTGTTCAACTCTTTGTGACCCCCATGGACTGCAGCACGCCAGGCCTAGTATTTCTGTAAGTAAGCTTATTTATAGATTCAATGCAATCCCTATCAAGCTACCAATGGTATTTTTCACAGAGCTAGAACAAATAATTTCACAATTTGTATGGAAATACAAAAAACCTCAAATAGCCAAAGCAATCTTGAGAAAGAAGAATGGAACTAGAGGAATCAATCTGCCTGACTTCAGGCTCTACTACAAAGCCACAGTCATCAAGACAGTACGGTACTGGCACAAAGACAGAAATATTGATCAATGGAACAAAATAGAAAGCCCAGAGATAAATCCACGCACCTATGGACACCTTATCTTTGACAAAGGAGGCAAGAATATACAATGGATTAAAGACAATCTCTTTAACAAGTGGTGCTGGGAAAACTGGTCAACCACTTGTAAAAGAATGAAACTAGAACACTTTCTAACACCATACACAAAAATAAACTCAAAATGGATTAAAGATCTAAATGTAAGACCAGAAACTATAAAACTCCTAGAGGAGAACATAGGCAAAACACTCTCCGACATAAACCACAGCAGGATCCTCTATGACCCACCTCCCAGAATATTGGAAATAAAAGCAAAAAATAAGCAAATGGGACCTAATTAAACTTAAAAGCTTCTGCACAACAAAGGAGACTATCAGCAAGGTGAAAAGACAGCCTTCAGAATGGGAGAAAATAATAGCAAATGAAGCAACTGACAAACAACTAATCTCAAAAATATACAAGCAACTCCTGCAGCTCAATTCCAGAGAAATAAACGACCAATCAAAAAGTGGGCCAAAGAACTAAACAGATATTTCTCCAAAGAAGACATACAGATGGCTAACAAACACATGAAAAGACGCTCAACATCACTCTTTGTCAGAGAAATGCAAATCAAAACCACTGTGAGGTACCATTTCACACCAGTCAGAATGGCTGCGATCCGAAAGTCTACAAGCAATAAATGCTGGAGAGGGTGTGGAGAAAAGGGAACCCTCTTAGACTGTTGGTGGGAATGCAAACTGGTATATCCACTATGGAGAACAGTGTGGAGATTCCTTAAAAAACTGGAAATAGAACTGCCTTATGACCCAGCAATCCCACTGCTGGGCATACACACCAAGGAAACCAGAATTGAAAGAGACACGTGTACCCAAATGTTCATCACAACACTGTTTATAATAGCCAGGACATGGAAGCAACCTAGATGTCCATCAGCAGATGAATGGATAAGAAAGCAGTGGTACATATACACAATGGAGTATTACTCAGCCATTAAAAAGAATACATTTGAATCTGTTCTAATGAGGTGGATGAAACTGGAGCCTATTATACAGAGTGAAGTAAGTCAGAAAGAAAAACACCAATACAGTATACTAACACATATATATGGAATTTAGAAAGATGGTAATGATAACCCTGTATGTGAGACAGCAAAAGAGACACAGATGTATAGAACAGTCTGTTGGACTCTGTGGGAGAGGGAGAGGGTGGGAAGATTTGGGAGAATGGCAATGAAACATGTATAATATCATATATGAAACGAATCGCCAGTCCAGGTTCAATGCAGGATACAGGATGCTTGGGGCTGGTGCACTGGGATGACCCAGAGGAGGAGTCCCTAACCCTACGGGGAGGGAGGTGGGAGCAGGGTTCAGGATGGGGAACACGTGTATACCCGTGGCGGATTCATGTTGATGTATGGCAAAACCAATACAATATTGTAAAGTAATTAACCTCCAATTAAAATAAATAAATTTATATTAAAAAAACCCCAAAAAACAGAAAAAAATAAACGCAAAATAAAGACTTCCCCGGTGGCTCAGACAGTAAAGCGTCTGCCTACAATGCAGGAGACCTGGGTTCTATCCCTGAGTCGGGAAGATCCTCTGGAGAAGGAAATGGCAACCCACTCCAGTATTTTTGCCTGGAAAATCCCATGGACAGAAGAGCCTGGTAGGCTACAGTCCATGGGGTCGCTAAGAGTCGGACATGACTGAGCAACTTCACCTTCACCTTACCTTATTACAAACTGAGTCTTTCTGTCCTTCAAGTACCAAAGTTTAGCAATATATCTTATACAAACTCTTTATTAGCAGTACTAGCATTATTCTTAGAAAAGGAAAAAGGAGTATAAATCTAATTATATAAGTGCAACATATAAACATTAAAATTTAAAAATAGAGAGGCAAAAAGCTTAGAAGAAACAAGCTATTTAATCTCATCAAATGTAAAATATTATTTGAATGCATGGAAAGACCATGTATCTCTCTTATATGGAAATAATTTTTACCACACATAGATTGGCTCTCCATAAGATTATACAAATACAGATCCAATTAGAAACACAAAAGTGATGTAAGGGGGGAATTGGACTTAGTGATATTTTTCTTTGTATTAGTATGTCTCATGTTTTAAATAACAAATGCTACCTGAGACTAGTCAAGAAATTTTAAGAGAAGAGTCAGGAAAAGAAAAAAATTGTCTGATGGCAGAAGACAGCATAAAGACATTGTAACCAAATAAACAAGATTTTGGCCAAAGTGAAGCAAATGGTGCTGACACAAAGTGACTACCCTTCTAAAAGAATATAAAATTGAACCCTTACCTTTACCATATGTATTGGTTTCTTAACAACAAGTAAAACATATTATTATTTTTAAGTTATTTTCCTAGTATGCACATTTAATGGTATGCACAGATATGTCTGTTCAACAAATACATGTTAATTTGTTCAAATGATAAAATTGAAAATAATATTGTATTTATCAAATTAATTTGTAGAAAATGTCAACAGTATAATAAACAGTAATTATAGTAGTAATATTTTAGCAACTAGCCATGTGCTATGGTAAGAATTCTACTGATCCTCCCAGTAACCCCATGAGGCAGAGTCTGAGATTCTCTACATTTCATAGAGCATGAATTTGAGGACTAGAATAGGCAAGTCATGTGCTCAAGTGGAGCCAGGATTTAGACACACAGTCTGACTCCAGAAGCCTCATCTCAAACTATAAAATAAGTACTTATGAATATTCATATTCATGCTCTTACTTTTAAAGACAATGTTGCTGTTAGAGATAATCTAAAATGTATATGTATGAAAGACTTGTAGAAAAGATAATGATGGGGCTTGGTGACTCAGAGGGTGAAGAATCTGCCTGCAATGCGGGAGACCTGGGTTCAATCCCTGGGTTGGGAAGATCTCCTGGAGAAGGGAATGGCTAATCACTTTGGTATTCTTGCCTGGAGAATTCTGAGGAGAGAGGAACCTGATAGGGATAATATAACTTAATTGCAGGGAAGACAAAGGAAAAAAAAAAAGAGGCCAACTAAAACTTCTACAAGAAGAATTTCTTGAATACTATTTATTTTGTTATTTATGATTTTACTTATTCTGTCATTCAGACATGATTGAAGCAACTTAGCATGCATGCACACATGCATATTCTTCTCATAGTGAATTTTATATATTATAGTTAATACAGAAGGAAGATTTCTATTCTTTTATAAAAGTAAACCAAAAATATTAACCAGACTTGAGATATAATTTATAGTTTTAACTGGAATCAAGATTAAAAATTCCTATCTTGCTCTTGCTCAGTCACTTCAGTCGTGTCTGGCTCTTTGTGACCCCATGGACTGTAGCCTGCTAGGCTACTCTGTCCATGAGATTCTCCAGGAAAGAATACTGGAGTGAATAGCCATTCCCCTCTCCAGGGCATCTTCCTGACCCAGGGATCAAACCCACACCTCGAATGTCTCCTGCACTGGCAGACAGGTTCTTTAGCACTAGCACCACCTGGGAAGCCCTAAATTCTCAGGACATTCTCTATATCTCAGAGTATTCTTTTATGTTTTGGAGTTTGTGTTCCCTCTAACTTTCTAATTTTCTTTTTGAGGCTGCTATTTCCCCACCTCCACCATCCCCCCGCCAGATAATTCAAACCTATAGCCCTTTCTTTCTTTCTTTGCTCTAATTTCAAATATATCTCTCACAACTTATAAAAATAAAACCCAGACATATTGAACCTGAATGAAATAAATGCAATGAGACTGTCAGAATGAATTTGTCTATGTGAAAATTATATAAGACAATGGACTTCTGGGATTTGGGAGGAGGTAGTGAGGAGAGTGGAGGGCACGGGGGCATAGTACCTATCACAAAGTAGGCATTTAATAAGTAGCTGTTGAATGAATGAATGCATGAATTAACATGAACTACCAAATCTGGAAAGCCATGACTCAACGAGCCCTTGTAGATTTCTTGTTGGTTCACTGCCAAGGCTCCTTGACACAGACCTTTCTTCTATAGAGGTGTGTGTGTGTTTTTTTTTTTTTTTTAATCATTTCTTTCCATTACCTCTTCTCTTTCCTATTCCTATTAGTTTGAAACCCAGTGACACAGCATATCCACTTATATTGAATTATCTGATTTTTACAAGCCAACTATCAAGGACACAGAGGAACTCTTAAGCCTATATGACCTGGAGTTGTCTCCTACAAATAAGACAAGTAACTCACATTTTCCTTGTAGTTAATGGATATTCAGTAAATGAGATTGGTATGTTTATTGGATTAATAATCAGAGATACATGAAATTATTTAAATTTTTATACAGGAAATCCAACATATTCAAGGAATTTCTGGACATAAAATAAACAGCTTTCTTTCTCACTAGATTTTGTGATTAATTAACTAACAGAATAACTCAGTTAAATTATCTGTCAAACTCAGTATCTATAACAGTATATTTCCATTGGGGATATGCAAAATGGTCTATTAAGTGAGGAAAGAAAATAAGCAATTTTTTTAATAATTATTAAAACTAGAAGAGAGATTAGGCTGAACAAAAATACATGAGTATAATATATGACTATAACACACACACACACACACATACATATGAACACATATGGGGTAAAAGTAATAACATTTTACAGATCTGAGGCAGCCCTGCAGACTTGTTTTAGATGATGTCTAGGGTGATTTCCTGTAACTCTTTCATTTTTAATTTTGTTATTTTATTCCCATTACCAAAATGAATATTATTTTAGTAATTTATTGTTTTATAAAAATACCTCAAGCTTCTTGGGAACTCCAGGCTGAAACCTTATAAATTTAACCTCAGAGGGAAAACCTTAAAAGGCAAAGTTCTGTTTACAGTGATCTCATATGATCATATATTTATGCAAAAATGATGACTGTTCCTTAAATACCTTGATACCATGAACTTTTTTGTTGATGCATCTGATGATATGAGAAAATTTAAACTATAACCTTAAACATTAGTCTTCTCATAATTGTATTGGGGAAATTATTTTGAGAAATTTAAAGACTTTACCATGTGCGTTACCTCTTAAAGGACCTTAACATTTTCACTGAACTTTCACACATTAAAAATCAAAAATATCTGAAAATCTTCTCAAGTAAGATGAGTGATTATATCTGAAATTATATGACCCCAAGATTTCTATAGATGAAATGAACACTATTAAAAAGTTTAAAATCTTAGGAAAAGAACCAAGTTCTAAATATGACGTCAGTAAACTGTGGTTTAGTATATCAATAACATACCTGTTATGTCTTCAAATTTACCAGAGAATCCTTCTCTTGACAGTCACATCATATATGAATTCAAGAAAAATTGTCTTTTCAGATACTATAAAATAAAGGGATTCAATAAAATAGAAATCTATCAAGGGAAAAGGAAGCATTTATCATGGGGAGACAAGAAGGGGAGAAAGAAGGTACGGATGCTGCATTAATTGCTTTTGATTGTCAAAGTATTTTCCAGTTCAAAGAAACAATAGCAGAGGGGTAGGCAGCTCTCTTCCTTATAGGTGCTTTCTGAACAATGCTGTTGTTCAGTCTGTTATCCGTGTCTATTTCTTTGTGACCTCATGAAGAGCAGCATGCCAGGTTTCCCTATCCTTCACCATCTCCCAGAGTTTGCTCAAACTCATGTCCATTGAATCAGTGATGCCACCAACCATCTCATCCACTGTCATCCCCTTCTCCTCAGTCCTTGCCAGCATCAGGGTCATTGCCAGAGTCAGCTCTTAACACCAGGTGAATAAGGTATTGTAGCTTCAGCTACAGCATTAGTCCTGCCAATGCATATTCAGCATTCATTTCCTTTAGGATTGACTGATTTGATCTCCTTAAGAGCCTTCTTCTGCATCACAATTCAAAAACTTTTTTTTTTTTTTTGGTGTTCAGCCTTCTTTATGGCCCAACGCTCACACCCATACATGACTACTGAAAAAATCATAGCTTTGACTATACGGACCTTTGTTGGCAAAGTGATGTATGTGCTTTTTAATACACTGTCTAGGTTTGTCATAGCTTTTCTTCCAAGGAGCAAGCTTCTTTTAATTTTGTGGCTACAGTCATCATCCATAATTCTTTTGGAGCCCAAGAAAATAAAATCCTTAACTATTTCTACTTTTCCCCCAACTTTGTCATGAAGTGATGAGACTGGATGCCCATCATGGATGCCATGATTTTGTTTTTCCAACATTGAGTTTTAAGCCAACTTTTTCACTCTATTTTACCCTCAACAAGAGGCTCTTTATTTCCTCTTCCTTTCTGTCATTAAAGGGGTATCATCTGCACATGAGGTTATTGATATTTCTCCCAGCAATCTTGATTCCAGCCTGTGAGTCATAAAGCCCAGCATTTCTGGACAATAGAATATTCTAAAACTCTTCTTAAAAACAGTTTTATAACAACTCTAGATTTTTTTTTTTGTGGGGAGAGAATTTTTTCAGCTATCAATCTATCTCACTTGTTATACATTAATTAAATGAACTGTGGAATTATTTTCCTACTTCAGAAATTACATTGGAATAAATGGAGTGCTAAAAGGATGTTACCACATACTTTGTAATTTTACATTTAGCTTCTAAGAAGATTAACTATGCTTCTTTAATTGTTCAGATTTAGAAAGCAGGTTCCAGTTAATACTAATGGAGAAAAGAAGGAGAAGGATTGAGGGCAAGTGAATAAGTGTGGTGAATCACCAAGCTTAATAGAACAGAATGTAGACTAGTGATTTACACACTTAATGGAATGAAGCAACATGAAAAAAAAAAAAATTTCTTCTGAAAATCTCATGTTAGAGGGCCCTGGCTCAACACACATACACAGGCGCGTGCGCACACACACACACACACACACACACACACACCCATGTACACACATACACACATGCATGCACTCTCAACAGGAAAGTCTAGCCTCCCCCAACTCCCAATAAGGCTAACTACTTAAACAGAAGTAATGTCTTTATATAAATATTATTTCTGTGTATATAGAAAGCTTAGTTTTCTTTGAAAACACTGCTAAGTGTTGCACCTGCAATAAAGTAGAAGGAATTTTGTGTTGCTAACTTTTAGGGTGGATGTCATGACAGGGAGAGGGAAAGCACCACTGAATCTTTACAACAATAAACAAACTTAAAAAATTCTTCTGTAAACAACATCAGCATCTGAGGACATCCTTGATTCTATGCTTTCATAATTATACGTTATTTTATAGCTCAGGGCATTGTGTGATGTGTGCAAAGTAAGGATCGGTAGGTAATAAAACAGCGTTCTGCCTTCTGTGTGTGATTTATTTAACATGATGTCAAAATTTACATAGTAGTCAAAACTTTGACATGGATTTAAATTTGTCATGTAACAAACCTGATGCACAGCTCAGTGGAGGATGGGAGAGAGGCAGCATATTTATTTTACAGGCCCCCAAGTCACATATAATAATCATAACAGCAATAAGTGCTATTTGGATCATATTTTGCCGTGTAAGATGTGCTTTCTCTAATAATAATGTATAGAATAACTGAAGAACTTATCCCCAACCCTAGCAAAATAATTCAGGAAAGGGTATCACTAAATCAGTCTAAGAAATATAGCTTTGAAGGCATAGAGGTGAATTTATAGGGACATTTTATTTCCCCTGATTTTAGTGTAAAGAATATTGCTTTTTTTACCCTTATAGAATGACTGGGTTAGCCGTTTTCTGGAAGACTCTGAAATATTCCCTCAAAATAGTAGTTAAAGATAGGAAAAGGAGGTCAGCATCTGTGGACAATGCCTAAGACATTAAAGACTGGATACAGTCTTTAATCTAGGAAAATAGGGATTTCTTTTAAGGTAAGAAAGTCAAAGACAGCCCTAGAATAGACTAAGATGAAGGAGATGCTATTCCTGGACTTAGCAATTTAGAGTCAAACTAAAGAAATGGGGCACAAGCGAGACTGAGGATTTAGGTCAGTATGTTAGTATACCACCAACAGACATATATAAAATCAACAAAGTCAGCAAAATCTGGATTTTCTTCCAGAGAATTGTAAAATCAACACTTTAGTCCTAGCAAAGGGATACAAGGAAAGTGTTTGCCTATCTTTCTCTGTTTTCTTAAATGCAATGCCCTGTTGAATATTTAAAATCAGATCACAGATTTTATCAAAGTACACACTATAATTTGCTTGCTGTTGTAATTAGTCTGCTCTCAAAAAAGATATAGATTTGGGTGTAACCTTTAATTCCTATACAATTAGAAGACTTTCAGATTCTTAGGGATTTGTGTCTCTTCTGCATGTGTGTGAAAGTACATCATATCCTTATATGTGTACATAAATATGCATTCATTAAAATCCACACACATACATGTGCAATTTCATTCATATGATTTACAAAGATAAATATAAAATAGATTCATGCCTTTTAAATGGGAAATTGCTGCTAAGTCGCTTCAGTCGTGTCCGACTCTGTGCGACTCCATAGATGGCAGCCCACCATGCTCCCCTGTCCCTGGAATTCTCCAGGCAAGAACACTGGAGTGGGTTGCCATTTCCTTCTCCAATGCATGAAAGTGAAAAGTGAAAGTGAAGTCGCTCAGTCGTGTCCCACTCTTAGCAACCCCATGGACTTCAGCCCACCAGGCTCCTCCGTCCATAGGCTTTTCCAGGCAAGAGTACTGGAGTGGGGTGCCATTGCCTTCTCTGAAATGGGAAATTAAATGATAGGAAATTTAAAATCATTAGTGTCTTCCTTCCTCAGCTTACCCCTTTCTCCACAGATTTAACCACCTTTGTCAATTTAGTACAAATCAGTTCAAGTTATTTTCCTCTTTCAATACATATATACATATCCATTGGTTATTGTAATAAAAAATTTTAACAATATGAAATTATATACAAAACATATCATTTTGTACCATTTTTCACTTGATTGTTGTAGCCACACATACTTTGTTTTATTATTAGTTTCCCAGTATTCCATAGTTTGAATGAACCAATTTAATCATTCCTTTTTGGGTGTAAATGCCAATTTTGCCCAATTTTTGCTTCCATAAATGATGATGCAATAGATATCTTTGAAATGTATTTTGACATAATACTATTTATTTTGACTTAATAATATTTAATAATATTTTGACTTAACATCTGAAAAATTCCCCAAGGTAGGATTACTGAGGCAGCATAAAATAACAAAAGTACTGTAGATGATGTTCTACAGTCTCACCAGCAGAATGGAAATGAGAACTCATTTCTTTGTTATTTCATCATTGCTGAATGCTACCTCTTCATTTATTGGTCAGTCTGATGAGAATAACACTGTTGTTTTATTCCTAACTGTGACCAATAGTGAGTAGGACCAGCTCATGATTGGTGGGACCTGAGATGAAATGAAAATGCAAGGCCCCAGCTGGGATTTGAAAAAGCAATTTCCCCTTCTCAGAGGACAGCCCTGAAACCCACTGTTGATGGTAACTTCCAAGGGATTGAAGACCTCACCCTTGGGCACACATGGTACCTGGCTGCAGATGGGCAAAGAGGCCAGCCAAATAACTCACAGAAGCAGCAGTAGGCAGGCAGCCAAGGTGGGCTCACCCATCCTGGCCCTGTCCAGACCCCCTACAGCAAGTGCCTGACCTGCAGATCCCACACAGTATGCCCAGTGAAGGCCCTGGTCTTCACAGGGCAACAGGGAAAAGGGGCCCTCCCAGGCACACAAACTGATCTCTGTCCCCAGCAGAGAGGGGAGGAACCCATCCCAGGGAAGTAGCAGGGGGCAGGAAGGTGGAAAGAGGCTGGACCTCACCAGAGCCAGGGTACATGTTCTAAATGTTTTCTCTGAATTAAAAAAAAAAAAAATAGGTAAAATCATTAAGAATGTCAAGATGATGGCCACAGAGCATTATACCCCCAAGCAAGGAGGCCCACTCAGGGAGGGAACCTGGGTTGCTGGTTGCTCCTTGGAGAAACACAACCTGTTTATTGAGCTTTCACATTTTTGTTTCTCTAAAATGTTTGAGTACATCCTCTGTCTACTGTGATGTTTGTTTGTTTATGGTTTTCCCAGACGTTTTAGAATCATTTTGTTTAAGAGAAAAAAAAAAAAAAAATCTGGTATTTCCTGCTCAGGATGTTGTCAGGATCCCCTTCTAGTTTATTTTTGTATTCTTAGGGAATTCAACATTTTTGTGTAACAATGTAGTTCAATTCCTTTATCTTTATAGACTCTGGGAATAAGAGCATATCTGCTCCCAAATTATGAAAATACCTGGATGTTTCCATCCAATCTTCTTTAATTTACTTGATTGTGGAATTATTTTTTACATTTTGAACTCCAATACCATGGAAATACATTTATATGTAAACTGAGATGTTTGAGTGTACTTCTGAATTCTCCTAAGTGGTTAGTCAGTTACCAAACACCACTATTAAACAGTTGATCCTTTTCTTCTTGGCAGATAATTCCATCAATGTCATGAATGAAAGTCCAATTTATACCTGAATAAGTTTTGGTTCTTTTTATTCTATTAAATCACTGTACCCTGATAGATATCTGATGACAATTGTGAGTGTTAGCTAACAGGTATTGCTGTTAATTTAAAGGTTAGAGAAATGGGTAATACTTCTATTCATAACATACAGCTTAGCTATAATAAGTACGTGGAAACACTGAAGTACACATTTTCCATACTCACAGGTAATGAAATTTGGTCTAATGAAGAGCAGAAAGAATTGTGGGTCCAATCTTGTATTGAAATCTTATTCATATAAATAACAGATAAATTGCCTATACTATCACTGCCATATAATTTTCAACCGTGAAACAAGGCTAATAAAGCTTTGGATAGCTTACAGTGAATGATGTTGGACTCTTGATCTCTGAAGAAGATTTAGCTTCGGGACCAGGGACCAGATTTGATCACTCAAGAGCTTTTGTGTGCAGAGTTTTATTAAAGTAAGAAAAGGGACTGAGAAAGCTTCTGGCATAGACATCAGAAGGGGGACGGGTAGTGCCCCCCTTGCTGGTGTTGGCAAGGGAGTTATATACTTTTTTAAATTGGTTATTACAATTAATCAAAAGAATGTCTCAAGGTTGTAAAGATCTTACTAGACCCACTCCCATAATTTACACTGTAAAATAACAGGATTAGCCAGAAGGTTTTCAGGAAGGAGACACTGTCCGCAAGCAGGATACATTGTTGTTATATAATCCTTGTCCTTGGTACAGAGTTTAAACTGAATTTTTTGTTGTGTAATCATCAGTTCAAGGCTTAAAGAAAAAAACATTGTATGTGACTAAGACTAAGGGATATAGAGGGGAAAAAAAGTTTGTCCTTTCCCTCTCCTTGAGAATTTCAGACCCCTATATCCTTCTTGAGAAACGGACCATTTTCTCCTCCTCAGGGACCCTGGACTTCTTATCAATCTGCCTAGGAATTGACTCTTTAATTTTTTCACAAAATAAACTTCTTGCAACAGTATAAGCACTCTATGAAGATTAATGCTCCCTCATTATCATAACATCAGAACATTTCACTTTAATTTACATCATAGTATGTCTTTAGCCATGTCCTTCTCTTATACCTTTTAACTTTCAAATAGGTATCATTTCTTTGGAAATCAGGATAGAGCTGTAAATTTCAATTCAATTGAAGGTACTGCTTTTTCATAGAAAATTGTAACTTATTTACAGTAATTCTAATAATAAATGTTTTTGAGCTTATTTCTCCTATCCTAGTTGACTTTTATTATTCAATATCCTTCCTATTGCCTTTGCTTTTCTTCTTTTCTACCTGATAATTTGTTTTCCCCTAGTCAGTACTTTCAAGCTGCTTTGTGTGAAATATACATATATAGATATATATTTTTTCTCAGTGTTTATCTTCATCATTTTAATGATTACACTTAAGCATAGGTTTATTTATTTATACAAAACCCAAACATTTTATAAGACTTTACTTCCACTAACATATTTCCTCATTTTCCCCAACGCACAAAAACTCTTAAGTTTCATTAAATAAACTTTTGAATTTAAATCCAAGTTATTTTTTTTTCTTACAGAATGCCTCTTATATCAACAGTATTGTTCACAAACTATTATCAATTTGTACTAAATATGAGTTATACTGGATTTATTTTAAACTGTGCTTCCCTGATTAACTTCTGTTTTTAGATATTCTGATACCATTTTCACTCAAATGTGGGGTTTTCTTGAGTAATTTTCTTAGAATATGTATATCTCTTAAAATTGTCTCAGAAAAATATACCTCCATGTGGCAGGTGTGTGTGTATGTACCTAGCTTGCTTCTTTTTTCCTTCCCCCCCCCCCTTTTTTTTTTTGTTTCTAATTTTCCCTTTTTCTTTGACAAAAGAAGGAGTTCACGGTTTAGTCTCATGCTATCTTCCAGACTTCACTGATGCAGATGAGATGAGGGACAAAAAATTGACTCCTTTTACTCTCATAAAATTTATATACTTTTTCAGTTTATCCTTGGAGTTGAGGAACTTTCACCAGGCTAGGGGTCTGGAAATGTATCTTCTTTTGATTAATCACACTTCGCACACTTGGTAGGCATGACTTAAAAGCTCGGCTGTTTTTCAGATAATGTGAGTACTCTCTTCATGGTTTATGTGTTTTCTCTAATGGGTTTCCAGAATGCCAGTCGTTCAAATCGAATCCCTGTGTTAGGTAGGTAGAATAGGGAAAAGGAGTCCAAAATAGCGGTGGCTAAAAGACAAAGAAGGGAAAAGCCTGCAAAAATACAACAAAAGAAGGTCCGAGGACCAGAGTGAGGACCTCAGGTAAAACAAACAACACTCCTGGCTGGCCCAATTTACATAGGACAGGCCCAGGGAGAGATAAACATATAAAAAGAGGAGCCAAAGCTAGCTCCCCCCAACCCCTCCACCCCCTCTGCCATTCTTCTCTTCACGTCTTTGGATCAATGTGCCCTCACAACTCAGAGATGGGTTTTCCTGCTATCTTCTAAATAAAATAGAGCTGTAACACTGAACTGTAACACTGATTTGTCTAAGAGCTTTAACATGGTCCTTTTGAGACCTGAAAGCTATAACATGGTCTATCCAAGACCCGAGAGCTGTAACACGCCGAGAGGGCTTTAATGTCTGTCACTCCAAATCTTTGTTGTGACGAGACAAAGAACCCAGGAACATACACTCATGTGACATCTACGGTGCCGTGACTCGGATTTAACCTGGCTGAAACAACCTCCCGGTGGCGGAAGAGGCCAAGCACAGCAGGAGCCCAACTCAGCGAGTGGTAGAAGCAGAACGTGAAGGAAATCCAGCGCAGGGGAAGGCCCATCGTGCTGGAAACTGGGACAGTGAAAAACAAACTCAAAGCTCATGCGGCTCGGTCTCAGATTCCAGAAGACCTCCGGTTAAGGTAGGAGGTCCTTGCTCCTATGGCTTGAGGGACTTGCCTACTGAAATCTTAATTCCTTTACAATCTCTCATTTCTTGTTTCCTCAAACCTCCCTTGAACAGGAGGGCAGCAGGGGGCACAATTGAGGGACCTTGGAGAGGCTACTCCTCAGCATGTCCCAGAGGCACTATCTGCTGAGCCCCAGTAGCTGTTACACAAGCCAGTGAGGGTTCTTCTGTCCTTTCTCTTCTTTGTGCCAAGGATCAGACCAATGAAACTGTGAGCACCGGTCAGATATTTAACAAATTTTCCGGCACGTTTTCCCCACTGCTTTTTCCTCCTGTCCTTCAGCTCTCTTTCCCTGACCAAAACCCAGGATGCCTGGCTTCAGGACCTAATGAAGCTCAGGCTCTGATGTCTCATTGCAAAAATTCATTGAGAGTCAAAGCGATAAGTAAGAGGTGGATCTCCTAGGATTCAGAGAAAAAGTGCCCCACTCTACAGAGTACAGGCTAAGGAATGTGCCCTGGTTAGGTTTTGCGAGCAGGGTGAATTCATATGCTAATGAGTGAGAGGATCATCCCAGCCTTTGGGGAACCACCCAGTCCTCCCTCTTCTGACCTTGTGCCTTGGAGCTGTCCTGCCACCTCTGTGTGTGTGTGTGTTGGCTTATAGATTGGAGATTAAGGTTTCACTGTGTTGGCTTATAGATTGGGGATTAAGGTTTACTTGAATTTGACTTGTCATCTTGGACCCAATTGATTTTAATTGGTTTACTTTATACCCTTGTGCTACTTCATTCTTTCAAAGGTTGTACTCTGCCCCATCCCCTCCTGTTTCATGCTCTTTTCCTGAGCCCCATCCAGGCCCGCAGGTTTGCCTCTACAATCTTCTGGAGAAACAACCAGAAAATAGCTGGCCTTGGGAGGGAAATACTGTGTAATATCCAACCCCCTAATCCTACCCAGCACTGGTCACGCTGGAGACATTGGGGATGCCCAAACTCCAGTCCAGGGGTCCCAGGAGGTCATCACACCTTGACCTGCCTAGTGATCTGGTCCTCATAATGTTGTCACGCCTCAACCTGCTCGGGGATCCGCTAGTCCCAGGGGTCTCAGGAGGTCGTCATGCCTTAACCTGCCCAGGGACCCAATTCTCTGGAGGCCATCACGCCTCGACCTGCCCAGAGATTTGATCTCTAGGAGGCTGTCACGCCTCAGCCTGCCTGGGGATCTGCACCCTGACCTGGGGACGCCTGGCTCTCAGGTTGCAACAGTACTAGGTAGGATGAGCTTACATCATGATATCTATTCCCGTCCACGGTGGGCAAACTAGCAATGAGCTACAAACCCCTTAATTCTACCCAGCACTGGTCACGCTGGAGACCTTGGGGATGCCCAAACTCCAGTCCAGGGGTCCCAGGAGGTCATCACACCTTGACCTGCCTAGGGATCTGGTCCTCAAAAGGTTGTCACGCCTCAACCTGCTTGGGGATCCGCTAGTCCCAGGGGTCCCAGAAGGTCGTCATGTCTCGACCTGCCCAGGGACCCAATTCTCGGGAGGCCATCACGCCTTGACCTGCCCAGGGATTTGATCTCTAGGAGGCTGTCATGCCTCAACCTGCCTGGGGATCTGCACCCTGACCCAGGGACGCCTGGCTCTCAGGTTGCAACAGTTCTGGGTAGGATAAGCTTCAGAAAGACTCACCCCTAAGGAAGTCCACCCATGGAAACAGAAGGAAGCCTATTATTTGTGGGACTGTGCCCAGTCTTAGCAATAACTCAGGAGCCCAATGAAAACCCCATTGCCTTTCTGGAAAGGCTAAAAGAGGCCCTCCAAAAGTTTACCAATCTGGACTTAGACTCTTATGAGGGATAGGTGATTTTAAAGGACAAATTCCTGTCCCAATATGCATCAGATATCAGAATTAAGTTACAACAGCTACAACAGCAGGACCCTGCTGCCTCTTTAGATGAGATGGTCCAGACAGCCACCAATACCTTTTATAACACAGAACAGGAGAAGGAGGCCCAGGAGAGGGAGAGAAAGAAAGAGACAAGGCATGCCCAGATGCTGGCCGCCCTCCAGAGAAGCTCTATGGCAAACCCCGAGTCCTTGAAGGACAAGGCATGAGACAAATGCCTGATCTGTAGGCAGGCGGGGCATTGGGCCAAAGAGTGTCCGAACTGTGACAAGACTCCTAGAACAGCTTGCCACAAATGCTATCAACTGGGACATTGGGAAGCACTCTGCCCTCAGGACCCAAGAGTCTCAAGGTCAAGCGCCAAGCCTACCCTCTCGAGGACTCAGTTCAAGAGGACTGAAGTGGCCGGCTCTAGCCAGCCTGCCTGTCACAGATAACCATCACGGGGATAGAGCCAAGGGTGCAACTGGATGGGCAGGTAGGTCCAAGAATTTCTTGGTTGACACAGGAGCTACCTACTCTGTCTTGATCTCCTACTCCGGAGCCTTGTCCTCCCAAACCTGTACCATTTTGGGTGCTACAGGAAAAGCAACTACTAAAAGATTCACCCGAGCACTTCTTTGTTGCTGGGATGGACAAATATTTTCCTACCAGTTTTTGGTGGTCCCTGAGTGTCCTACTCCCTTATTGGGAAGAGATATACTCACTAAACTGGGGACCACCCTTGTGATGGGAAGTTTTTCAGCCCCTAGAACTCTACAGCTCCTGGTTACTACTGAAGAACCCATTACACCTTCAATAGAGAGGGACCAAAAACTATGGGAGGACAAAATTAACTCCCATGTGTGGGACCAGGTGATTCCTGGACGAGCCCACCAAGCTGAACCGGTCATCATTGTCCTCTGAGATCCCACTCGGTTTCCTAACCGGAAACAATATCCTCTCAAAAGAGAGGCTCAGGAGGGACTACAGCCTTTAATAAATAAATTCCTTGCTTGTGGGCTATTGGTCCCCACCAGTTCGTCATGTAACACCCCAATCCTCTCAGTAAAGAAAAAAGATGGAACCTGGCGAATGGTTCAAGATTTCCAGATCATAAATGAAGCTGTAGTCCCCCTCCATCCCACAGTACCCAATCCCTATGTAATCTTGGGAAAAATCCCACCCAGTGCCAAGTGGTTCACAGTCTTAGATCTCAAAGATGCATTTTTTTTGCATACCACTGGCTAAAGAATCCCAATATCTTTTTGCCTTTGAATGGGAGGCCCCAGGAGAAAAACACCAACAGATGACTTGGACAGTATTACCTCAGGGGTTCAGAGATAGCCCCCACCTGTTTGCACAGGCCCTTAGCTGGGATCTCCTAGATCTGGACCTGGGACCTAATGGGAAAATATTACAATACATAGATGACCTACTAATCTGCTCTCCAGATGAGAAAAGTGCTCAACAACATACAATTCAGGTTCTAAACTTCTTGGCAGAAAGGGGATATAAAGTCTCCCATGCTAAGGCACAGATGGTCAAGACAAAGGTCACTTACCTGGGAGTTCAGATTACACATGGGTCCAGGAGGTTGTTCTCTGATCAGGTACAAGGAATCCTCCAGTTGCCCTCCCCCATGACTCAAAAACAATTGCGAGCTTTCCTGGGGCTAACTGGGTATTGTAGAATCTGGATACCCAACTATGGTCTAATTGCCCAGCCCTTATATGAAAGCTTAAAGGGACGAGATGATTCAATCCCATTGATGTGGGGAACTCCCCAAAACAAGGCAGAGGCTACACTAAAACAGGCCTTAACTCAGGCACCTGCCTTGAGGTTGCCAGACCCAGAAAAAGCATTCCAACTTTATGTCCATGAAAGAGAGGGAATAGCCTTGGGAGTGTTAACTCAAAGGTTGGGATCTGTGCCCCAGCCTGTAGCTTACTTATCCAAGAAGCTTGATCCAACCACCCGAGGCTGGCCCCCCTGCCTTCAAAATCTTGTAGCTATTGAAATCATGATAGAAGATGCTTTAAAACTCTCCTTTGGGAGCTATTTTTACCAGCCACCAAGTAAAACATCTCCTAAATGGGAAAGGCCATTTATGGATGTCTGATCAAAGAATCCTCAGATATAAAGTAATGCTGATGGAAAATCCAGGCCTCACTATATCCCCTTGTGAGGTTCTTAACCCAGCCACCCTCCTGCCTACCCCCGAGGGCTCTCTCTCCTTTCACTCTTGTCTAGAAACCTTGGACCACTGGACAAAACCCAGAGAGGGATTGTCAGAAGATCCTCTGACCAATCCTGAGGAAATCTGGTACACTGATGGAAGCAGCTTTGTTTTGGATGGAAAAAAAAAGAGCCAGATATACAGTAGTCTCCAATTTTGAGACCATAGAGGCTAAGCCTCTGCCACCAGGTACTTCAGCCCAATTAGCTGAGCTCGTAGCCCTGACTCGAGCTTTAGAGCTGGGAAAAGGAAAAAGAATAGCCATTTACACTGACTCCAAGTATGCCTTTCTGGTGCTACATGCATATGCGGCTGTTTGGAAAGAAAGGGGCCACTTGACCACCCGAGGGTCCCCAATCAAATATGGCAATCAGATTCTTCGACTCTTGGAGGCAGTCCATCTGCCCACTGAGGTTTCAGTCTCCCACTGTAAAGGACACCAAAAAGAGAGCACAGAAGTGGCACGAGGGAACCAAGCAGCTGATCAGGCAGCTACAAGAGTAGCATTACAGAACCATGACCTAATAGGGATTGCCACCTTAGTTACACAGACTAATTTGCCAGAAACTACTTCATATACTGAAGGTGAGACTCTTAAAGCTAAGAGCGAGGGCTTTCAAGAAGATCATGTGGGGTCGTTCCAAAAGGAGGGAACGTCCTCCTTTTTTCTGCCTAGGAACGTCCAGTGGAAGTTGGTAACTCCTTACATACCACCACTCATTTAGGAGAAAAGTCCCTCCAAAGATTACTAGAAAGGTCCTTCAGAGGAACAGGCTTCCAAACAACTATAAGACAGGTGGTCTCCTCTTGCCCCACTTGCCAATTAAACAACCCCCAAGGAGCTTGAAGACCCCAGCTGACCCAGCCCATCCAATGACGTGGGACCTATCCAGGAGAGGACTGGCAGATGTTCTTCACCCAGATGCCAGTTTCTCAAGGGCATAAATACCTATTAGCCATGATAGATATATTCACAGGATAGATTGATTGAAGGCTTTCCCACCCGGACTGAAAAGGCTGAGGAGGTGGTAAAAAAAAAACAAAACTGCTCCATGAAATCATTCCAAGATTTGGTCTGCCCAGGTCATTACAAAGTGACAATGGGACATCATTTACTTCTAAGGTCACAGAAGGGGTCTTGAAAACACTGGACATTACTTACTATCTCCATTGTGCCTGGAGGCCTCAATCTTCAGGAAAAGTAGAAAGAGCCAATCAATTCTTAAAATTAGTGATAAAAAAGATAACCCACGAAACCTCCCTGGGATGGAAAGAGGCTTTACCAATAGCTCTCCTCCGCACCCCTATTGCCCCTAAGGAACAGGTTGGTTTTAGTCCTTATGAGATGCTATATGGGAGACCTTTTGTTTATATCAATGACCTCTTCCTAGATCCAGAGGTTCAGACCCTCCAGTTTTATACCATGGCCATTGGGCAATTCCAACATGACATACACTTGTGGGGTATGAACAGGACCAAAAGATTCTAAAGAGTCAGCACTATATGCTCCAGGGACTCAAGTCCTAATTAAAGTCTGGAAAGATGGGTCCCCAAAGGCTCAACTCCAGCCCACATGGAAGGGCCCCTACCCTGTAATACTTTCTACCCCCACAGCAGTCAAGGTACCAGGACATGACTCCTGGATTCACTACTCATGAGTCAAGCCATGGAAGAAAACAGAAGAGGACACTCAATACACCTGTGAGCCCCTGGGAGATCTCAGATACCTAATCAGGACTACAAATGAGTGCCATTCTAATGAACATCCCCAAAATCTGGTTTCTGGGGATAAGATTTCTCAAGATAGCTCTAAAGAGCCAACGCAGCTTGACAGAGATTGTACTCCAAAACAGACAGGAGATAGATCTTCTGATCCCTGAACAAGGAGGGACTTGAGCCATCCTGGCGATGTGGATTTAAAATTGGCTAATGCCCCTACTAGTCCTTGTTGTGCTATACTGATGATGCTTATGATTATTCCATGTACTGTCAATTGTCTAACCTGTTTTGTCTCTGCCCTGGTCAACAAGGTACAACATGCAGTGCCAGTTCAACAAAGATATAAAACTACAGCCGACTACGGAAAATATCATACACCCTGAGATGGACACTGCTATAAGGACTCTGAGGCTTGCGACTGGCAAGAGGGAGAGGCCCAATACCCCTCGCCATCCCAGTTCAGCAGGAAGTAGCCAGAAAGACCTCAACGCCCCTATTCCCAAAGAATTGGGCCTCCCATGTCTCGAGGGGGGAATGTTAGGTAGGTAGAATAGGGAAAAGGGGTCCAAAATGGCGATGACTAAAAAACAAAGAAGGGAAAAGCCTGCAAAAATAGAACAAAAGAAGGTCCGAGGACCAGAATGACGACCTCAGGTAAAACAAACAACACTCCTGAGCGGCCCAATTTACATAGGACAGGCCCAGGGAGAGATAAACATATAAAAAGAGGAGCCAAAGCTAGCTCTCTCTCTCCCCACCCCACCTCCACCACACACTGGGGCACTCTTGTCTTCGCATCTTTGGACTGATGTGCCCTCACGCCTCAGAGATGGATTTTCCTGCTATCTTCTAAATAAAATAGAACTGTAACACTGAGCTGTAACAGTGATTTGTCTAAGAGCTATAACATGGTCCATCCAAGACCTGAGAGCTATAACAAGGTCTATCCAAGACCCAAGAGCTGTGACACACAGAGGGCACTTTAATGTCTGTCACTGCAAATCTTTGTTGTGATGAGACAAAGAACGAAGGAACATACACTCGTGTGACACCTGGATATGTTCATTTCTCTTGTTGCTCTTACTCCTGATTTCCAGTTCTTCATAAGGTTTTTTTGAGTGGTGGAGAATTTTGCCAGTTTCCAAACCATTAATTCAGCTTTCAGCATGTTTTCCAGTTTTTCTACTGAATATCTTAAATTCAGAGATCACATTAAAATGAGTTGTTAAACTCTTATTCTAAGATTTTTATTCTGTAATAACTCTGTCTCCTTTAAAATTACATTCTGTAAAATATATAATTTAAATAAAACTTTACTGAATAAGGTGAAGAGAAATTAGCTTCTGGAGGCATATTTCTGAAATCAAATCCTGATTTTGCCAGTTACTAACTTTTTACTTTTCATCCTTGGACAAATACTTGGCCTTTTAAGCTCAAATTCAAGAAATTGTTCAGAGGATTAAATGAAATACTTTGAGAAGCAATGCCTAGTTCACAGTAGGTGCTTAATAAACTGAATTATTTGCACTAAAGAAAATGAAAACTCCAGGGCGGGGAAAAAATATCTTTTACATGAAATCCTTTTAACTAAGAACAGTTTTGTGTATTGAATACCATTCATTATTATCAAACACAATGTCTTTGTGTTCAGTGTTTTTACAGATTATACTTGATTAAAAGTTATTACAAGATAATGGCTATAATTCCCTGTGCTGTACAATATATTGTTTTGTTTTGTTTTTTTCTTAAACAGGCTTCCCTGGTAGCTCGGGCAGTAAAGCGTCTGCCTATAATGCAGGAGACCCAGGTTCAATCCCTGGGTCTGGAAGATCCCCTGGAGAAGGAAATGGCAACCCACTCCAGTATTCATGCCTGGAAAATCCCATGGATCGAGGAGCCTGGTGGGCTACAGTCCATGGGGTAGCAAAGAGTCGGACATGACTGAGCAACTTCTCTCTCTCTCTCTCAATGGCTATAATTCCCTGTGCTGTACAATATATTGTTTTTGTCTTATATATTTTGTACATAGTAATTTGAATCTCTTAAACCTATATGCCTAATGTGCCCCTTCCTCATTCTTTCTCTCTACTGGTATTCACTAATTTGTTCTCTATATCTGAGTCTATGCGACAGTGCAAGAGCGGCTGAGAGGAGCTACCCCATGTCCGAGGTCAAGGGTGGCAGCCAAGAGGAGTTACCCCGTGTCTGAGGTCAGGGGCGGCAGCCGAGAGGAACAACCCCACATCCAAGGAGTGGTGGCTGTGCGGGCGCAGGAGGGCCTAGAGGAGCTACTCCACGTTGAAGGTTAGGAGGGGCGGCTGTGAGGAGATACCCCTCATCCAAGGTAAGGAGCAGCGGCTGCGCTTTGCTGGAGCAGCCGTGAAGAGATACCCCATGTCCAAGATAAGAGAAACCCAGGTAAGATGGTAGGTGTTGCAAGAGGTCATTAGAGGGCAGACACACTGAAACAATAATCACAGAAAACTAGTCAATCTAATCACACTAGGACCAAAGCCTTGTCTAACTCAATGAAACTAAGCCATGCCCGTGGGGCCACCCATGATGGGAGGATCATGGTGGAGAGGTCTGACAGAATGTGGACCACTGGAAAAGGGAATGGCAAACCACTGCAGTATTCTTGCCTTGAGAACCCCATGAACTGTATGAAAAGGCAAAATGATAGGATACTGAAAGAGGAACTCCCCAGGTCGGTAGGTGCCCAATATGCTACTGGAGATCAGTGGAGAAATAACTCCAGAAAGAATGAAGGGATGGAGCCAAAGCAAAAACAATACATAGTTGTGGGTGTGACTGGTGATAGAAGCAAGGTCCAATGCTGTAAAGAGCAATATTGCATACAAACCTGGAATGTTAGGTCCATGAATCAAGACAAATTGGAAGAGGTCAAACAGGAGATGGCAAGAGTGAATGTCAATATTCTAGGAATCAGTGAACTAAAATGGACTGGAATGGGTGAATTTAACTCAGATGATCATTATATCTATTACTGCAGCCAGGAATCCCTTAGAAGAAATGGAGTAGCCATCATGGTCAACAAAAGAGTCCAAAATGCAGTATTTGGATGCAATTTCAAAAATGGCAGAATGATCTCCGTTCATTTCCAAGGCAAACCATTCAATATCACAGTAATCCAAGTCTATGCCCCAAACAGTAATGCTGAAGAAGCTGAAGTTAAATGGTTCTATGAAGACCTACAAGACCTTTTAGAATTAACACCCAAAAAACATGTCCTTTTCATTATAGGGAACTGGAATGCAAAAGTAGGAAGTCAAGAAACACCTGGAGTAATAGGCAAATTTGGCCTTGGAATATGCAATGAAGCAGGGCAAAAACTAACAGAGTTTTGCCAAGAGAACACATTGGTCATAGCAAACAACAACACAAGAGAAGACTCTACACATGGACATCACCAAAGGGTCAACAACGAAATCAGATTGATTAATTGATTATATTCTTTGCAGCCAAAGATGGAGAAGCTCTATAAAGTCAGCAAAAACAAGACTGTGGCTCAGATCATGAACTCCTTATTGCCAAATTCAGACTTAAGTTGAAGAAAGTAGGGAAAACCACTAGACCATTCAGGTATGACTAAATCAAATCCCTTATGACTCTACAGTGGAAGTGAGGAATAGATTTAAAGGGACTAGATCTGAAAGATACAGTGCCTGAAGAACTATGGACTGAGGTTCCTGACATTGCACAGGAGAGAGGGATCAAGACCATCCCCATGGAAAAGAAATGCAAAAAAGCAAAATGGCTGTCTGGGGAGGCCTCACAAATAGCTGTGAAAAGAAGAGAAGCGAAAAGCAAAGGAGAAAAGGAAAGATATAAGCATCTGAATGCAGAGTTCCAAGGAATAGTAAGAAGAGATAAGAAAGCCTTCCTCAGCAATCAATGCAAAGAAATAGAGGAAAACAACAGAATGGGAAAGACTAGAGATCTCTTCAAGAAAATTAGAGATATCAAGGGAATATTTCATGCAAAGATGGGCTCGATAAAGGACAGAAATGGTATGAAACTAACAGAAGCAGAAGATATTAAGAAGAGGTGGCAAGAATACACAGAAGAACTGTACAAAAAAGAGCTTCATAACCAAGATAATCACGATGGTGTAATCACTCACCTAAAGCCAGACATCCTGGAATGTGAAGTCAAGTGGGCCTTAGAAAGCATCACTATGAACAAAGCTAGTGGAGGTGATGGAACTCCAGTTGAGCTATTGCAAATCCTGAAAGATGATGCTGTGAAAGTGCTGCACTCAATATGCCAGCAAATTTGGAAAACTCAGCAGTGGCCACAGGACTTGAAAAGGTCAGTTTTCATTCCAATCCCAAAGAAAGGCAATGCCAAAGAATGCTCAAACGACCGCACATTTGTACTCATCTCACACGCTAGTAAAGTAATGCTGAAAATTCTCCAAGCCAGGCTTCAGCAATATGTGAACCATGAACTTCCAGATGTTCAAGCTGGTTTTAAAAAAAGGCAAAGGAACCAAAGATCAAATTGCCAACATCCGCTGGATCATGGAAAAAGCAAGAGAGTTCCAGAAAAACATCTATTTCTGCTTTATTGACTATGCCAAAGCCTTTGACTGTGTGGATCACAATAAACTGTGGAAAATTCTGAAAGAGATGGGAATGCATATAGGTTTCTCAAGATCTGCCTCTTGAGAAACCTATGTGCAGGTCAGGAAGCAACAGTCAGAAATGGACATGGAACAATAGACTGGTTCCAAATAGGAAAAGGAGTACGTCAAGGCTGTATATTGCCACCCTGCTTATTTAACTTCTATGCAGAGTACATCATGAGAAACACTGGGCTGGAGGAAGCAGAAGCTGCAATCAAGATTGCTGGGAGAAATATCAATAACCTCAGATATGCAGATGACACCACCCTTATGGCAGAAAGTGAAGAGGAACTAAAAAGCCTCTTGAAAAAAGTGAAAGAGGAGAGTGAAAAAGTTGGCTTAAAGCTCAACATTCAGAAAACGAAGATCATGGCATCCAGTCCCATCACTTCATGGCAAATAGATGGGGAAATAGTGAATACAGTGTCAGACTTTATTTTTCTGGACTCCAAAATCACTGCAGATAGTGACTGCAGCCATGAAATTAAAAGATGCTTACTCCTTGGAAAGATGACCAACCTAGATAGCATATTCAACAACAGAGACATTACTTTGCCAACACAGGTTTGTCTAGTCAAGGCTATGGTTTTTCCAGTGGTCATGTATGGATGTGAGAGTTGGACTATAAAGAAAGCTGAGCATGGAAGAATTGATGCTTTTGAACTGTGGTGTTGGAGAAGACTCTTGAGAGTCCCTTGGACTGCAAGGAGATCCAACCAGTCTATTATAAAGGAGATTGGTCCTGGGTGTTCTTTGGAAGGACTGATGCTAAAGCTGAAACCCCAGAACTTTGGCCACCTCATGCAAAGAGTTGACTCATTGGAAAAGACTCTGATGCTGGGAGGTATTGGGGGCAGGAGGAGAAGGGGACGACAGAGGATGCGATGGCTGGATGGCATCACCGACTCGATGGACGTGAGTCTGAGTGAACTCCAGGAGTTGGTGATGGACAGGGAGGCCTGGTGTGCTGCAATTCATGGGGCCGCAAAGAGTTGGACATGACAGAGCGACTGAACTGAACTGATTAATATTATGAAAACTTATCACTTTTATTTGTACTTAGGCATTCTGTTATATTAGCCATCCAGTATGTTAGTTAGTTTAGTCACTCAGTCGTGTCCGACTCTTTGTGAGCCCATGAATCGCAGCACGCCAGGCCTCCCTGTCCATCACCAACTCCTGGAGTCCACCCAAACCCGTGTCCATCGAGTTGGTGATGCCATCCAACCATCTCATTCTCTGTCGTCCCCTTCTCCTCCTGCCCTCAATCTTTCCCAGCATCAGAGTCTTTTGAAATGAGTCAGCTCTTAACGTCAGGTGGCCAAAGTATTGGAGTTTCAGCTTCATTAGTCCTTCCAATGAACACTCAGGACTGATCTCCCCCAGGATGGACTGGTTGGATCTCCTTGCAGTCTAAGGGAATCTTAAGAGTCTTCTCCAACACCACAGTTCAAAAGCATCAATTCTTTGGCGCTCAGATTTCTTTAGAGTCCAACTCTCACATCAATACATGACCACAGGAAAAACCATAGCCTTGACTGGACAGACCTCTGTTGACAAAGTAATGTCTCTGCTTTTGAACATGCTATCTAGGTTGTTCATAACTTTCCTTCCAAGGAGTAAGCATCTTTTAATTTCATGGCTGCAATCACCATCTGCAGTGATTTTGGAGCCCAGAAAAATAAAGTCTGACACTGTATTCACTATTTCCCCATCTATTTGCCATGAAGTGATGGGACCAGATGCCATGATCTTCATTTTCTGAATGTGGAGCTTTAAGCCAACTTTTTCACTCTCCTCTTTCACTTTCATCAAGAGGGTCTTTCTCCTTTCACCCTTTCTCCCATAAGGGTGGTGTCATCTGCATATCTGAGGTTATTGATATTTCTCCTGGCAATCTTGATTCCAGCTTGTGCTTCTTCCAGCCCAGCTTTTCTCGTGATATACTTAGCATATAAGTTAAATAAGCAGGGTGACAATATACAGCCTTGATGTACTCCTTTTCCTATTTGGAAACAGTCTGTTTTTCCATGTCCAGTTCTAACTCTTGCTTCTTTACCTGCATGCAGATTTGTCAAGAGGCAGGTTAGGTGGTCTGGTATTTCAATCTCTTTCAGAATTTTCCACAGTTTATTGTAGTAAAGAAGAAATACAAGTTAGTTCAAAGCTTACCTTGAAACATTTTCTAAAAGTTTTATCATTGATCATTTTACTTTTAGAATAAAAGAATATTCATTTTAATTATTTTTTCTATTTATAGGAATATTGTTTATATTCCTAGTCATTTCAACAAGTGAAGGAAGCTAAACAAACTCTTTAAGTCCTGTCTGTAACCATGGCACCAGCTAACACACAGAATTTTATCAATTCTCTGCTTCTCCTTTTAACATATCTGAAATTAGAGTGTCCTTATTAAAGACACATTTTACTAATGTATAATTACTTCCTCCCATTCCCAGTCTTCTGAGAAGCTGATAGTAAATAGTTGGTGAGTATTACAGTTAATATATCAGAGGTACTTTTGTAGCCTGGTAAATCACAAATAAAATGTGATTAGTAATCCACCAAACAATTTTTGTGTTTGCTTCCTTATCTAAAAAAATTGAGTTAAAAAAGCTTGCCCTTTCTACCTAACAGAGTTATTTCAAAGCAAACGACACATTTCAGAAGCACTCTATACTTATAAGAGGTACCTCTTTGTTGAAATCATTATATGCTATGCTCTCCAATAGCAGCACCAAAGATGCTTCACTGCACAGTTGCCTGAGAGCATGCCTTGCAGAGAGCACTATAGGAGCAGTTGCCAAGGGTGGTTTTCCCTTTCTCATTATGCCTGGCATTTCTGAAATGAGTCTCTGCTTGCCCAGGAGCTTTACATGGCACAGAACAGGGCAGGACTAGACTTTACTGAGTAGTAGGAAACAGATGCCCCAAACAAATATAACAACAACAACAACAAAAATGAGTGATAGGTTGTAGTAATAAAACAGGAGTCTTGAAATAGAAGTAAAATATTTTGTTTATTCTAATACAGTGAGGGAATACCAGACCACCTTACCTGCCTCTTGAGAAACCTGTATGCAGGTCAGGAAGCAACAGTTAGAACTGGACATGGAACAATAGACTGGTTCCAAATAGGAAAAGGAGTACATCAAGGCTGTATATTGTCACCCTGCTTATTTAACTTCTATGCAGAGTACATCATGAGAAACGCTGGGCTGGAGGAAGCACAAGCTGCAGTCAAGACTGCCAGGAGAAATATCAATAACCTCAGATATGCAGATGACACCACCCTTATGGCAGAAAGTGAAGAGGAACTAAAGAGCCTCTTGATGAAAGTGAAAGAGGAGAGTGAAAAGGTTGGCTTAAAGCTCAACATTCAGAAAAATAAGATCACGGCATCTGGCCCCATCACTTCATGGCAAATAGATGGGGAAATAGTGGAAGCAGTGTCAGACTTTATTTTGGGGGGATCCAAAATCACTGCAGATGGTGACTGAAGCCATGAAATTAAAAGACACTTACTCCTTGGAAGGAAAGTTATAACCAACCTAGATAGTATATTAAAAAGCAGAGACATTACTTTGCCAACAAAGGTTCATCTAGGCAAGGCTATGGTTTTTCCTGTGGTCATGTATGGATGTGAGAGTTGGACTGTGAAGAAGGCTGAGCGCTGAAGAATTGATGCTTTTGAATTGTGGTGTTGGAGAAGACTCTTGAGAGTCCCTTGGACTGCAAGGAGATCCAACCAGTCCATTCTAAAGGAGACCAGTCCTGGGTGTTCATTGGAAGGACTGATACTGAAGCTGAAACTCCAGTACTTTGGCCACCTCATGTGAAGAGTTGAATCATTGGAAAAGACTCTGATGCTGGGAGGATTTGGGGGCAGGAGGAGAAGGGGACGACAGAGGATGAGATGGCTGGATGGCATCACCGACTCGATGGACGTGAGTTTGAGTAAACTCCGGGAGTTGGTGATGGACAGGGAGGCCTGGTGTGCTGAGATTCATGGGGTCGCAGAGTCGACACGACTGAGCGACTGAAATGAACTGAACTGAATGCAGCGAGATAAAACACATGTCCCGTATTCAAGACTTAAAGAGAACATTCACAAAATAACCGTATTTCCTGATTTTTTTTTCTTTACTTTGACTGGAAGAAGTTAATGACTCAACTGTCAGTACAGCTTCTGCTTTGGTACTTGAAATGAGGCTAAAATCTGTGCTTAGCATTCTCAAAATGCTTTCCATAAAGAGCCACAGCTGCAGAGATACTGTCATGGATTCTCTCACATATTCCTTGGTATTTTTGGTTTACCATTGGCAAGTCGTGCAACCAGTAAGGAAATTGGGATTTAATTTTCATCGCTACCAAGCAATATCAAATGGTTAAATTAAATATGTAAATGAACAACTATAACTATAATTAAGAATGCCTACTTTGGAAAAACGTGCCTACGTTTCTATAGTGTCCAGTATGTCAAGGAAAAGAAGTATTGCTCAGTCACGCTGCACTAAACCTTTTTAAACCAAAAAATTTTAACAGTTAGATTAATACAGTGTGTTGCAGCCACAGTAAACTACGAAACAAGGACTATGATAACAGACAACTCAACAACATAAATACATGTTTAACAGTTTCATCTTGTGAAAGCTTCTGTTTCCATTTGGCCAACACAAGGTCTACCATGAGAATAAGAGTCCAAAATAAGTCAAAAGACATAGTAGATGTTAGGTATGAGGCACAAGTTTAAAGATGGTAAAATTAAATTGAGTCTCAGGCTGACATCTAGATTTCATGCAAAAGGAGGAAATATTTTTATAGTATGGACTTAGTGCCAGAAGCCTGGGCTGAGCATTACTTTGGGGACAGAAGTAGGAGAAGAGAAATTTCAATTAGAGTAGCCACTTCGAGGGACAAAACTGAGAACAGAAATGACTAACAAATTTTGTTCTAGTTGTCTGTCAGGGCAGTAGAGTTTGTTGGTAACTTTTACATATGCAATCCCATTATGGTGAGATGTGACTTCAAAGAAAGCACACATTTTTATCAAGATACAAATCTATTCAGAAATCTTGAAAAGAAAAGTACTATTCATCGGGCTTCCTGGTGGCTCAGAGGTTAAAGCATCTGCCTGCAATGTGGGAGACCTGGGTTCGATTCCTGGGTTGGGAAGATCCCATGGAGAAGGAAATGGCAATCCACTCCAGTATTCTTGCCTGGAGAATCCCATGGACAGAGGAGCCTGGTGGGCTGCAGTCCCCTGGGTCGAGAAGAGTATGACACATTACTAGTTTCTAAATCATTTGATCCCCTCACCTTGGGTTTTGTCTGCAAATCTCCAGTGAATCTCTTCTCAAAGCGAAAGTTTCTCAGTTGTGTCCGACTCTTTGCAACCCTATGGACTATACAGTCCATGGAATTCTCCAGGCCAGAATACTGGAGTAGGTAGCCTTTCCCTTCTCCAGGGGATCTTCCCAACCCAGGGATCAAAGCCAGCTCTCCCACATTGCAGGCAGATTATTTACCTACTGAGCTATTAGGGAAGCTCAGGGAATCTCTTCTCAACTTAGACTATAAATACCATTACTGTGTTGAATATATGGAGAAGGCAATGGCACCCCACTCCAGTACTCTTGCCTGGAAAATCCCATGGACGGAGGAGCCTAGTAGGCTGCAGTCCATGGGGTCGCTAAGAGTCAGACACGACTGAGCAACTTCACTTTCACTTTTCACTTTCATGCATTGGAGAAGGAAATGGCAACCCACTCCAGTGTTCTTGCCTGGAGAATCCCAGGGATGGGGGAGCCTGGTGGGCTGCTGTCTATGTGGTCGCACAGAGTCGGACACAACCGAAGTGACTTAGCAGTGTTGTATATAATCAGACAAAATACTTTGCCATAAAATAATCTGGCTGTTCACAGACTAAGTCATAATAATGTTTCACTTATATCCCTGATATAGTTTTTTTTTTTCCTTCAACTGTTATCATAGATATTTCTATCTGTATCTATAAAAATACCTCCTTATCGATTCTTCTTTTATTTCTTCTTGTTATGTATTTCCCTTTTCCTAGACCTTTTGTTGGAGATTGCCTAAATTTCAATTTCCATGAACCATACATCTTCTAGATAATGTCTTCAAGATTGGAAAGACTTGCTGAGTAATAATAAAGAGATCTGATCTTAAGCGCCTCTTGCATAAGAAGCTACATCATTAGTTCTTTTTCCTCTCTCCATCTTCTGAAGAAAGTACTGTCAAAAAGCACTTAATTTCCCAGGGCTTCCTTCACATTTACTTAACCTATGATAAAAAAGAAGGCATATCTAATGCTTCTTACAAATCCCACCTCCCACTCCAGACCTTTGTACTTAACATTGATGTTTCTGTCAGGGCTGGTTTGGAACCTCTGAGCACATTATTTACTGAGTGTATGTAAACAAAAGCATCTTTGATACTTTTTGTGAATGAAAGGAAAGAAGGAAGAGGATATGAGTACAAGAATTGAAGGGGGAAGCATAGAATTTGGATAATACACAGGGACCAAAAAGTTTTCTAAAAAAAAGGAGGAAAATTCACTAGCTGATGAGTTCTGCAAAGTTAGGAACAAAGTTTTATTCCTCAAGCATATTGGCTTGAAAGAAATTTCTAAATGAATAAATATGAATTCATCCTAAGAAAATTCAGTAAGGGAAAGAGGGGAGATTTTGATGCTCTTAACTAAATTCGGTGTCCTTCAGTGTGTGCACAGGTAATCTAAACACAGAACTTGTAGAACTGGGTTGCAGTGAGTCTCATATCTTTAAAAGTGGGTAACTTCATAAAGTGTAAAAAAGATTTCCTACCTCTGCCCATCTACACAGTTCTTATACCAGTACAAGAAATTCTGCTTAACTTTCTGGCTTATGTCTTTGATTCTTGTTGAAGAAAAAAAAAGAAAAAGAAAATCCTCTCCTTTCTTCCTTCAACCCATTCTACACACATATAGGAAGAGAATTAGTATTAATATTTGAATGCAGTGATGTAAACAATAGAGATTCTTTCTTAAATCACATTTTTCAGAGAGTAGTAAAGTATACAAAAATTAATCTCTTGGAACAGCCAAATGCAACTTTTTCTCACTCATATTAGGATAAGCCTCATTGCTAATTTTCTTACAAGTGTCCATATATCTTAACAAGATGTACATCAATCAGTTCAGTTGCACAGTCGTGTCCAACTCTTTGCGACCCCATGGACAGCAGCACGCCAGGCTTCCCAGTCAATCACCAACTCCTGGACCTTACTCAAACTCATTTCCATTGAATCGGTGATGCCATCCAACCATTTCATCCTCTGTCATGCCCTTCTCCTCCTGCCTTCAATCTTTCCCACCATCAGGGTCTTTTCCAATGAGTCGGTTCTTTACATCAGGCAGCTAAAGTATTGGAATTTCAGCTTCAGCATCAGTCCTTCCAATGAACACCCAGGACTGATCTCCTTTAAGACTGACAGGTTGGATCTCCTTGTAGTCCAAGGACTCTCAAGAGTCTTCTCCAACACCACAGTTCAAAAGCATCAATTCTTCAGTGCTCAGCTTTCTTTATATTCCAACTCTTACATCCATACATGACTACTGGAAAAACCAAAGCTTTGACTAGACAGACTTTTCTTGGCAAAGTAAAGTCTCTGCTTTTTAATATGCTGTCTAGGTTGGTCATAGCTTTTCTTTCAAGGAGCAAGCATTTTTTAATTTCATGGCTTCAGTCAGCATCTGCAGCGATTTTGGAGCCCCCAAAATAAAGTCTCTCATGGATTCCATTGTTTCCCCATATATTTGCCATAAAGTGATGGGACCAGATGCCATGATCTTAATTTTCTGAATGTTGAGTTTAAGCCAACATTTTCACTCTCCTGTTTCACTTTCATCAAGAGGCTCTTTAGTTCTTCTTTGATTTCTGCCATAGGGGTGGTGTCATTTGTGTATATGGGGTTATAGATATTTCTCCTGGCAATCTTGATTCCAGCTTGTGCTTCATCCAGCCCAGCCTTTCACATAATGTACTCTGCATAAAAGTTAAATAAGCAGGGTGGAAATATACAGCCTTGAGGTACTCCTTTCCCGATTTAGAACCAGCCTGTTTTTCCATGTCCAGTTCTAACTGTTGCTTCTTGATCTGCATACAGTTTTCTCAGGGGGCAGGTCAGGAGGTCTGGTATTCCATCTCGAAGAATTTTTCACATTTTTTTGTGATTCACACCAAATTGGTGTAGTCAAAGAAGCAGAAGTAGTTGTTTTTCTTGAACTCTCTTGCTTTTTTGATGATCCAACGGATGTTGGCAATTTGATCTCTGTTCCTCTGCCTTTTCTAAATCAGCTTGAACATCTGGAATTTCATGGTTCATGTACTGTTGAAGCCTGGCTTGGAGAATTTTAAGCATTACTTCGCTAGTGTGTGAGATGAGTGCAATGGTGTGGTAGTTTGAACATTCTTGGCATTGCCTTTCTTTGAGACTGGAATGAAAACTGACCTTTTCCAGTCCTGTGGCCACTGCTGAGTTTTCCAAATTTGCTGGCATATTGAGTGCAGCACCTTCACAGCCTCATCTTTTAGGAATTGTGATAGCTCACCTGGAATTCTGTCACCTCCACTAGTTATGCTCATAGGGATGCTTCCTAAGGCCCACTTGACTTCACATTCCAGGATGTCTGGCTCTAGGTCAGTGATCACATCATTGTGGTTATCTGGGTCATTAATATCTTTTTGTACAGTTCTTCTGTGTATTCTTGCCACCTCTTCTTAATATCTTCTGCTTTGGTTAGGTTCATACCATTTCTGTCTTTTATTGTGCTCATCTTTGTATGAAATGTTCCTTTGGTATCTCTAATTTTTTTGAAGAGATCTCTAGTCTTTCCCATTCTATTGTTTTCATCTATTTCTTTCTTTACATTGATCACTGAGAAAGGCTTTCTTATCTATCTTTGGTATTCTTTGGAACTCTGCATTCAAATGGGTATATCTTTCCTTTTCTCCTTTGCATTTCACTTCCCTTCTTTTCTCAGCTATTTGTAAGGCCTCCTCAGACAACCATCTTGCGTTTTTGCATTTCTTATTCTTGGGGATGGTCTTGATCCCTGTCTCCTGTACAATGTCACAAACGTCCGTCCATAGTTCTTCAGGCACTTTGTCTATCAGATACAATCCCTTGAATCTGTTTGTAACTTCCACTGTATAATAGTAAAGGATTTGATTTAGGTCACCTGAATAGTCTAGTGTTCTTCCCTACTTTCTTCAATTTAAGTCTGAATTTGGCAATAAGGAGTTCATGGTCTGAGCCACAGTCAGCTCCTGGTCTTGTTTTTGTTGACTGTATAGAGCTTCTCCATCTTTGGCTGCAAAGAATATAATCAATTTGATTTCAGTATTGACCATCTGGTAATGTCCATTTGTAGAGTCTTCTCTTATGGTGTTGGAAGAAGGTTTACTATGATGTACATAGATTTGCTATTTTCTACTTAAGTACCTTCCCCATTGGAATATGATCTCTTGAGCATGGATTGTCAATCTGGCACACTAGCTGCAGAGCAGCTGCTCAGTAAAATGGTTGAATCAATGAATGAATGACTTCAGATGCCTTTGACTCTGAATTTGTATTCTAATGCTAGCAAATTATGAATCATTCAGTATTACACGTTATAAGCTAGTGTTTAAGAACATAATTCATTAACTTCATGAGACTAAACTTTCATACTATGAAGGTCAAGTTGGATTTCCATTATACTGATATGCTCATGATTGCAGAGCAACACTGCTGAGCCTATCAAATGATGTTTAGAGGTAGCTACACTACTAATGCTGAAGCTGAAACCCCAATACTTTGACCACCTCATGCAAAGAGTTGACTCACTGGAAAAGACCCTGATGCTGGGAGGGATTGGGGGCAGGAGGAGAAGGGGACGACAGAGGATGAGATGGCTGGATGGCATCACCGACTTGATGGATTTTAGTTTGGGTAAACTCCAGGAGTTGGTGATGGACAGGGAGGCCTGGCGTGCTGCGATTCATGGGGTCACAAAGAGTCGGACATGACTGAATGACTCAACTGAATTGAACTGAACACTACTCCTTATTTGCTCTATTCAGAAGTATGTATGTGATGGATGGTGTGTTCTTATGTGTCATCACTGGCTTCCATGTTACAGATTTTTGCTTAAATTTCTTCCCTTGAGGAGCATCTAATGTTTTACTGGCTTCAACATAGCAGAATATCTTGAAAGATCCTTCATGATGTTTCTCTAATTTCTTTATTCCCAATGTCACCAGTGTCTTTTCTGGTATTAGCACTTAGAGCAAATATAATGACCATGTAACTGGATTTCATGGACCTAGATTATTTTCCATTTCTCCATCTGTTTATAGATTCTTCTCAAAAGTCTTAATATACCCCTGCTATCTAAGATATCAAGCTTGTTTTATAATTAAGCTAGCATTTACCAGCTTCCATTAGTGTCTCACAACATTTGACTGGCATTGTAAATTTACTTCTGCTCAAGTGGATCACTGCAACTTTGTGTCTTTGCTAATTCTATTTTGCCCATCTAGAACTTATTTCACTCATTCTTCCAAATGCTGAAATTTAAAGAAGGTAACGATAACCCTGTATGCGAGACAGCAAAAGAGGCACAGATGTATTGAACAGTCTTTTGAACTCTGTGGGAGAGGGTGAGCGCAGGATGGTATGGGAGAATGGCATTGAAACATGTAAAATATCTTATGTGAAACAAATCACCAGTCTTAGTTTGATGCATGATACGGGGTGCTCAGGGCTGGTGCACTGGGATGGGATGGGGAGGGAGGTGGGAGGGGTGTTCAGGATGGGGAACACATGTACACTCATGGTGGATTCAAGTCAATGAATGGCAAAACCAATACAATATTGTAAAATAAAACAAATTAATTAATTAAAAAAACAAAAAAATAAAATAATAGAGAAAAAATGTGGATTCATGTCGAATAGAAGTCTCTTCTGTTTGCGATTAGGATATACAAAAATGATGGTAGAAATGTTTCTCTAGGAATAAATAAAGAGAACATATATTTTTAAGAGCATGAGAAGAGTTCTTTGTAAGGTGGGTTGCTACTCAGACAACTGGAGTGTTGAGGAGAGATTAGAAGGGAGAAAAGTAGAGAGAAAGTCAGGAAATGATGTGATCCTGGAGGCTGGGTGCAATTAAAGGATAGTGAGGACTTTCTAGTAGTGGAATATTTGTTCCCTAATACACGCCCTGTCCCATTAACTGAATACTCTATAAAATCTACTAAATCAACATTCTTATAATATCTATTTGTGCCTTTTATCTGCCAGCTGAGGAAGAGGTTGAGCTAGATCATCTAGAACCTCTTTGATCATCTAGATCAAAGAGCATGTTCTCCAACAAGATGAGGAAAAGTACAGTGGAGCTTTTCCATATCCAAGATTCTTCAGCTCTTGGGATGATTTTCATTTGTTAAGGACTGGGAAGCAATCACGATATCTGAGATAAGCATACTGAAGGTAGAATTGCAGTTCTCTCTTTCTTGTTCTTGATCGTGCTCTTGATCTTTCTTTCTCGTTCTCTCATTTTATTGAAGAGTCTCTTGTCCACATGGCAGGAGTGACTTCTCAATCTTTATTACACATACAGAATTAGAACACCTGCATTCTTACAGCATCTGTCGTACACTGCCTTGTTTATGATAACTGAATGAATGTATATTTATAGTAAGTCACATCCTTTTTTCCCTTAATTATATTGTTACTTCTTTGAATCTGTTAAAGTTTCTAAAGTTCTAATTAAATACCTTATTGTTGGTGATTGATTTGTTGATAGTAAAGCATACTCAAAAGAAAAACACCAGTGAAAATGTAGAAAATAGGAAAGGGAAGAATGGCCCTAGTTATCCAAAGGAATCTCTTCCCAAAGCCCAGAGATGTTAAGCTCTGGAATTTGTTGTCATCCAATTGGCAGTATTGGTGAAGGCTGCAGTTTCCCCATATGCTAGTTTTAAATTATACATAAGTATTTTTGATTAATTTTAAAATCTATGAACCTATCTTTTGTCTTCTGTTATAATACAAATAATTAATACCCCCAATTTACTGGAAATAAGAATACAATAAACAAGCTGAAATTTTCTCTTTGTTTAGAGTCAATAATATTTTAGGCATTCAATCCAAATGAAAATGAGACCTTGGTCAGGTCAAATGTTATAGAAAATGCAGTAACAAATAATTGCATTTTCTACAGCTTTTCATTTGAAATGTTACGCAATTAGATAAACAGTAATCTTTCTTTTTGGCAATAAATGTGAAATGCTGGGAATTTTATTCTGCTTTCCCCCTATCTTCTATATATTTTAGATGAGTTTCCTCTCTCCGCTTCTGTTTCTTCATCTGTGAAATTATTATAATAATGTCTGCTACATCATAGGGTTTTTGAGCAGCTTAAAGTTATTAATAAAAACATCATAAGTTCATTTAATAGTGACTGCTACTTACTAAATGCTGTATAAATGTTTGCCTAATACTATTATCTGTATTATATTAAGTTGCAACTTTAAGCAAAAAATGACATCAGCACACATAAAATGTCATGAAAGACCTCATGTCTTTTAGATTATATTAGTCTATTAGATTATATTAGTCATGACTATTTTAAGAGCTAGTAATAAAAAGAGAAAAACAATTTAATTAAGATTATTGGAATAGCATTTTAATTTATAAAAATGGTACAATAACATATTTTATCACTAAGTATAGTCATTCTAGGCAAAGCAAAAATTTACAAAAAAAAAATTCTTAAAAGAATATCTTACACCAATGATTTGTGTTTTCGTTTATTTAAAATATGACATATAATTTTTTGGATGGAAGAAAGAAAGATTTTCCTAGAGCAATGCATGACACTATTATGTTTAAAAACTATGTTTTGAATTTAATTATAAGATATTTAAGAGCATTGTGACTGGAAAATAATGTCCATATAAAATTACCACTTCTTTTTATAATATTTTATTATCAGTACATATAAAATCCTTCATGAGCTGGTCTCATAGATAATTGGTAAACCCAATTTCTGTTTATTACTTCTATACAATCTGATTTTAACCAGATTTCTTTTCTTTCCATTCCTAAGACATACTAGTTTTACACATTTGCAGAATAGTTCACGTTTTTGTGGATGGTTTACTGTGTTTGGAATAGCATCTTTCACTCTCACTTGAGTAACTCCCACTCAGAAATCACATCCTCTGTGATGCCTGTGTGGACTTCTTTGGGTTAAGTTAATCACTCTGCTCAGTGTTTAGCTTAGCCCCTCTTGCTCATTTGTGTGCCGCTGGACCAGGGCCCCTAGCTCTGGTCTATGCTCCGGACTAGAGCTCTCTCTCTTTTCACAGACCTTCATGAGGCTGACTTCTGCTTCTCATTCAGATTTCTGCTCAAATGCCATCTCAAAAAAAGGACTTTATTTACAACACAACTAAAATTTACTCCTTATGCTTTTCATCCTAAACATTCCCCAGTACTTCCTTATCACCCTGCACTTTTATTATTTTTTTCCACCATCTCATTCTTTTTCCTTAGCCATGAAAACGTAATATTAAACACAGAAAAGGAATACATTTCTACAAGTAGAATTGATAGATCAGAGTATATTATGAAGACCATGGATACATTTTGCCAAGTTCCTATCCAGAGAACTTTATTATTATTACTATCATTATGTAGTATGTATAATTTTAATATGGAGGTATAATTGTATCATTTATTATAACTATCACTTGTGTTCTTACAATATACCAATCACTGTGCTAAGTGCTATAATACATTAAGTGAATCTTAATATGTATTGTCTATTTGCACTTCCATTGGCAGTATGAAAGAGTGCTAATGTTAACATAGTGTTATCATTATTTTTTAAAGTTTTGATCATTCAGATCAGTTCAGTTTAGTGGCTCAGTCGTGTCCGACTCTGCGACCCCATGAATCACAGCACACCAGGCCTCCCTGTCCATCACCAACTCCCGGAGTTTACCAAACTCATATCCATCAAGTTGGTGATGCCATCCAGCCATCTCATCCTCTCTTGTCCCCTTCTCCTCCTTCCCCCAATCCCTCCCAGCATCAGGGTCTTTTCCAATGAGTCAACTCTTCACATGAGGTGGCCAAAGTATCGGAGTTTCAGCTTCAGCATCAGTCCTTCCAGGGAACACCCAGGACTGATCTCCCCCAGGATGGACTGGTTGGATCTCCTTGCAGTCCAAGGGACTCTCAAGAGTCTTCTCCAATACCACAGTTCAAAAGCATCAATTCTTTGGTGCTCAATTTTCTTCACAGTCTAACTCTCACATCCATACATGACTACTGGAAAAACCATAGCCTTGACTAGACGGACCTTTGTTGGCAAAGTAATGTCTCTGCTTTTGAATATGCTATCTAGGTTGGTCATAACTTTCCTTTCAAGGAGTAAGTGTCTTTTAATTTCATGGCTGCAGTCACCATCTGCAGTGATTTTGGAGCCCAGAAAAATAAAGTCTGACACTGTTCCCACTGTTTCCCCTTCTACTTCCCATGAAGTGATGGGACCAGATGCCATGATCTTCGTTTTCTGAATGTTGAGCTTTAAGCCAACTTTTTCACTCTCCTCCTTCACTTTCATCAAGAGGCTTTTTAGTTCGTCTTCACTTTCTGCCATAAGGGTGGTGTCATCAGCTTTTTGATCATTAGAATTATATTTTATTTTCTAGATTTGAAGTTCTTTAATGGCACATATCATAGAACATGTCAAATTTTACTGGTCATTTGTATTTTTTGTTTGTTTGTTTATAAACTCAGTGTATTAGTTTACTAGGGCAGACATAGCAAAATACTGAAAACTAGATGGTTTAAACAACAGAAATTTACTGTCTCATACTTCTGGAGGCTAAAACTCTGACATCAGTGTATCAGCAGGGTCATACTCCCATTGAAGGTGTGAAGGAAGGATTGATTCCAAGTCTCTCTCCTAGCTTCTGATAGCTCTTTGGTTTGTGGCAACATAGCTCTAATCTGCCTGAGAAGGCAATGGCATCCCACTCCAGTACTCTTGCCTGGAAAATCCCATGGACGGAGGAGCCTGGTGGGCTGCAGTCCATGGGGTCGCTAAGAGTCAGGCACGACTGAGCGACTTCACTTTCACTTTTCACTTTCATGCATTGGAGAAGGAAATGGCAACCCACTCCAGTGTTCTTGCCTGGAGAATCCCAGGGACGGGAGAGCCTGGTGGGCTGCTGTCTATGCGGTTGCAGAGAGTCGGACACGACTGAAGTGACTTAGCAGCAGCAGCTGTAATTTGCACAGGTGTTTTTTGTGTCTTTATATTTTCTGCCCTCTGTACATAAGTCTCTGTGTCCAAATTTTCTTTCTAATAAGGACACTAGCTACATTGGATTGGAGCCCACTCCACCTATTTTATCTTAACTTTGTCACCTATGAAGACCCTATTTTCAAATAAGGTCACATTCTGAGGTACTAGGCATAAGAACTTCAGCATATGAATTTTGGAAGGACACAGTTCAGCCCATAAAATCCATTTCATGATCTTTGCTAATTTTTCTCTTGATATACTCATATATTTTCATGAGGATTAAGAAAAGTAGAACTATAATCCTGGACACATGTCTGGCCACTCTATTTCCAGTTAGTGCTTATCTTTCACTTTTGTTTATGCACTATTGACATATGAAATGTCATATTTATGTATGAAAAACTAATTGTTTTTAGCAATCATCTTTAGGTGTACCCTGCCATGGTAAAGGACTTTTAGTTATATAAATTAAAATTTCAACTTTTCATCTAATTATTTGGTACAAGCTATACATGTTAGCTCTCCAGAATTACCCTTCGGCAAATTATTCTTCATTTTGCCAAAAAAGTTTGTCTAACATATGCTTCTAATCATTATTCTATTACTTAAAATCCTTGAATGGCTTCTTATTTTTCATATATTGTGAAACAAAATTTTTTTGCAGAGTTTGGTTTCTCTAACATTTGGTGCCAGCTCCTTTTCCCAACCACAGCTTTAACACACTCAAATACACACCTGCGCTACTTTGTCATCAGACCCCCTGAAGTCTGAAAATGTGTCACATCCTCCCAGACAAGCAGTCCCGAACTACACACACATACACATTTCCAAACTGAATCCAGGAATCACGTAACTGAGAATGACTTTTATCTCTGATTTCCAAATATTACTTTGGATATCTGCTCTACAAAAAAAAAAAAACAAAAAAGAACAGTGAAAATGAAATAATTAAGTTCAATTAAAATTATTTCTAACACAGATAAGTTATAATTTTGAGAGGAGTTATAGAAATGGCAACTCACTCTTGCCTGGAGAATCCCAGGGATGGGGGAGCCTGGTGGGCTGCCGTCTATGGGGTCGCATAGAGTCAGACACGACTGAAGCGACTTAGCAGCAGCATAGAACTTAGGGGATAGGGTGCAGAAACAGCTGAGTATATTGTGTGGAACTGGTGGGGCAATAAAATCAAAGGCCCAGAACCAGATCTGGGAGAAACACGTCCCTAGCCTTTCTCTAAAGGCAGACTAGCAATTTTGAATGTGCAGAAGATAATTCCACAGATAATATTTAAACTTTTCATTTTGAATTAATTTCTGATTTGCACAGGAGTTAAAAAGACAATACAGAATGTGGCTCTGTGCCATTCATCCAGGCTTCCCTGGCAATAACATAGCCATAGCATATTTGTCAAAACTAAGAAATAAGCATTGATACAAAAATACTAAATAAAATGTACATTTTGTTCGCAGTCCATTCATTTTCTGCTGATGTTAACTTCCTGTTCCAGAATCCAGTCCAGGATATCACACTGTATTTAGTTTTTGTGTCGCCATAGTCTCCTTCATTTTTGATACTTTCTCAGACATTCTCTACTTGTCATGACCTTGACACTTTTGAAGAACACCTATCAGATTATCAGGTATTTTTAGACCATCTTTCTTGTGCATTTGTTTGATGTTTCTCATGGTTAGATTGAGAGTATAGATTTATGTGAGAATACAGCACAGCAGGGGTGATATGCCCTTCTCCCTACATCATATCTGGCAGGTATATGATACTGATATCATTCATCAGGGATTATTTAACCTTGGTCACTTGGTGATGGTGGTATCACTCAGGTTTCTTCCCTACAAACTTGCTATTTTTTCCCTTTCTATAGTTGTTAGAAGTGAATCACTAAGTTTAGTTCATATGCAAAAAAAAGAAACTTAAGCTCCATTTCCTGGAAGGAAGAATATCAAAAAATTTGTGGACATATGTTCAAACCACCACAGTAATTATTCTGTGGGAGATACTTTGTGGGTATTTAAATACTCAGTCTCTACTTTTTTATCCTCTAATTTTAGTATTCATCTGTGATTTTCCCTTTCTCTCATTTCTTTTACATGTATTAGTTTGACTTTTTCTGAAAAGAATATTTGTCCCTCCTCTCCTATTTATTTCTTCTATCATTCACTTAAATAGGTTTGGACCTATGGATATTTATGTTACTCTCAGATTGCAAGTCATTACAATAGTCATTTGTTTTCTTTCTCAAATTGTTCCAGGTTTGGTTATTGGAAGCTCTTGCCTGTTGAGTTCTGTGCCTTTTGATATGGCTTATCTTTAATTTTTTTTTTTCTGTTTTCTCACTTACTAACCTAGCAAGATGATTTAGGTTTATACAGTATATTCTCTGAACAAACTTAGGCTCATAGAATAAGCCATTTCTCCAATGGCCTCTATTCTCTTTTATTACAGACTGATATTCCAAAATTAAGATTGATTCATAGTAAACGGCTCTTCTCTATTGAGGTTTCTCTGATGTTAGGCCATTTCAATAGAGCTGTGTATGTATAGTTTCCAAATACACACACATATCTATATTTATTTAGGTATTTTATCTATCAGCATTTATATTAAAATAAGTATGTCTTCACCCTTAAATCTCCGACTCTAATTCAGCACATTTTATCCTACTTTCCCCCTTTTTCCATTTGTGACTCTACCTGGACCCCATTATTTACAATTTATGTCAAACCCGGTGAACATGTAAAATTGCTTCAGAACTGATAACTCATACATCTGAGAAAATAAATTTATCATCTAGAGTATAGTCTTTGATATGTACAGACTTTTTTTTTTTCTGTAGTGTTAGAGTATCCAGTCAAAATACAGCTTTCCAAAGTTACTTATTTCAGTTCTTTTTCCCATCTTTTTCATTGAGATTATGCCACTCATTTGCAATTAGATTTATTGTCAGAGTTCTGGGCTCCTCCAATATCCTGATTTATTTCCTTAAAAATTTAATAAAGTTCTAATTTTGAGGCATATTGACCTGTTGGTTTTGCTAAATACATTTAGTCCTCTGTCCTCAAAGTTTCTTACAGCACGATAGTTTCTTACTGCCAACTTCTCCTTTCAGCTTCAGTCTTTCCCAGTATTAGGGCATTTTTCAATGAGTCACCTCTTCATGTCAGATGGCCAAAGTATCAGGACTTCAGCTTCAGCATCTGTCCTTCCAGTGAATATTCAAGGTTAATTTCCTTTAAAATTTACCAGTTGATCTCATTGCAGTCCAGGGTACTCTCAAGACTCTTCTTCATCACCACAGTTGGAAAGCATCAATGCTTTGGTGCTCATCCTTCTTTGTGGACCAGTTTTCTCTGTGGCTGTGCGGGTGCAGGAGGGCCTAGAGGAGCTATCCCATGTTGAAGATCAGGAAGGGCAGTGGTGAGGAGATACCCCTCGTCCAACGTAAGGAGCAATGGCTGCACTTTGCTGGAGCAGTCGTGAAGAGATACCCCAAGCCCAAGGTAAGAGAAACCCAAGTAAGACAGCAGGTGTTGCAAGAGGGCATCAGAGGGCAAACACACTGAAACCATACTCACAGAAAACTAGTCAATCTAATCACACTAGGACCACAGGCTTGTCTAACTCAAGGAAACTATGCCATGCCCATGGGGCAACCCAAAATGGGCGGGTCATGGTGGAGAGATCTGACAGAATGTGGTGCACTGTAGAAGAGAATGGCAAACCATTTCAGTATTCTTGCCTTGAGAACCCCATGAACAGTATGAAAAGGCAAAATGATAGGATACTGAAAGAGAAACTCCCCAGGTCAGTAGGTGCCCAATATGCTATTGGAGATCAGTGGAGAAATAACTCCAGAAAGAATGAAGGGATGGAGCCAAAGCAAAAACAATACCCAGCTGTGGATGTGACTGGTGATAGAAACAAGGTCCGATGCTATAAAGAGCATTATTGCATAGGAACCTGGAATGTCAGGTCCATGAATCAAGGCAAATTGGAAGTGGTCAAACAAGAGATGGCAAGAGTGAATGTCGACATTCTAGGAATCAGCGAACTGAAATGGACTAGAATGGTGAATTTAACTCAGATGACCATTATATCTACTACTGTGGGCAGGAATCCCTCAGAAGAAATGGAGTGCCCATCATGGTCAACAAAAGAGTCCAAAATGCAGTACTTGGATGCAATCTCAAAAACTACAGAATGATCTCGATTCATTTCCAAGGCAAACCATTCAATATCACAGTAATCCAAGTCTATGCCCCAACCAGTAACGCTGAAGAAGCTGAAGTTGAACGGTTCTATAAAGACCTACAAGACCTTTTAGAACTAACACCCAAAAAAGATGTCCTTTTCATTATAGGGGACTGGAATGCAAAAGTAGGAAGTCAAGAAACACCTGGAGTAACAGGCAAATTTGGCCTTGGAATACGGAATGAAGCAGGGCAAAAACTAACAGAGTTTTGCCAAGAAAATGCACTGGTCATAACAAACACCCTCTTCCAACAACACAAGAGAAGACTCTATACATGGATATCACCAGATGGTCAACACCGAAATCAGATTGATTATATTCTTTGCAGCCAAAGATGGAGAAGCTCTATACAGTAAGCAAACAAGACCAGGATCTGACTGTGGCTCAGACCATGAACTCCTTATTGCCAAATTCAGACTAAATTGAAGAAAGTAGGGAAAACCACTAGACCATTCAGGTATGACTAAATCAAATCCCTTATGATTCTACAGTGGAAGTGAGAAATCGATTTAAGGGCCTAGATCTGATAGATAGAGTGCCTGATGAACTATGGAATGAGGTTCGTGACATTGTACAGGAGACAGGGATCAAGACCATCCCCGTGGAAAAGAAATGCAAAAAAGCAAAATGGCTGTCTGGGGAGGCCTTACAAATAGCTGTGAAAAGAAGAGAAGTGAAAAGCAAAGGAGAAAAGGAAAGATATAAGCATCTGAATGCAGAGTTCCAAAGAATAGCAAGAAGAGATAAGAAAGCCTTCCTCAGCAATCAATGCAAAGAAATAGAGGAAAACAACAGAACAGGAAAGACTAGGGTTCTCTTCAAGAAAATTAGAGATATCAAAGGAATATTTCATGCAAAGATGAGCTCGATAAAGGACAGAAATGTTATGGACCTAACAGAAGCAGAAGATATTAAGAAGAGATGGCAAGAATACACAGAACTGTACAAAAAAGATCTTTATGACCCAGATAATCACAATGGTGTGATCACTGACCTAGAGCCAGACATCCTGGAATGTGAAGTCAAGTGGGCCTTAGAAAGCATCACTACGAACAAAGCTAGTGGAGGTGATGGAATTCCAGTTGAGCTATTCCAAATCCTGAAAGATGATGCTGTGGAAGTGCTGCACTCAATATGCCAGCAAATTTGGAAAACCCAGCAGTGGCCACAGGACTGGAAAAGGTCAGTTTTCATTCCAATCCCAAAGAAAGGCAATGCCAAAGAATGTTCAAACTACCACAGAATTACACTCATCTCACATGCTAGTAAAGTAATGCTGAAAATTCTCCAAGCCAGGCTTCAGCAATACGTGAACCATGAACTTCCAGATGTTCAAGCTGGTTTTAGAAAAGGCAGAGGAACCAGAGATCAAATTGCCAACATCTGCTGGATCATGGAAAAAGCAAGAGAGTTCCAGAAAAGCATCTATTTCTGCTTTCTTGACTATGACAAAGCCTTTGACTCTGTGGATCACAATAAACTGTGGAAAATTCTGAAAGAGATGGGAATACCAGACCACCTGATCTGCCTCTTGAGAAATTTTTATACAGGTCAGGAAGCAACAGTTAGAACTGGACACGAAACAACAGACTGGTTCCAAATAGGAAAAAGAGTTCGTCAAGGCTGTATATTGTCACCCTGTTTATTTAACTTATATGCAGAGTACCTCATGAGAAACGCTGGACTGGAAGAAACACAAGCTGGAATCAAGATTGCTGGGAGAAATATAAATAACCTCAGATATGCAGATGACACCACCCTTATGGCACAAAGTGAAGAGGAACTCAAAAGCCTCTTGATGAAAGTGAAAGTGGAGAGTGAAAAAGTTGGCTTAAAGCTCAACATTCAGAAAACGAAGTTCATGGCATCTGGTCCCATCACTTCATGGGAAATAGATGGGGAAACAGTGGAAACAGTGTCAGACTTTATTTTTCTGGGCTCCAAAATCACTGCAGATGGTGACTGCAGCCATGAAATTAAAAGACGCTTACTCCTTGGAAGGAAAGTTATAACCAACTTGATAGCATATTCAAAAGCAGAGACATTACCTTGCCAACAAAGGTTCGCCTAGTCAAGGCTATGGTTTTTCCTGTGGTCATGTATGGATGTGAGAGTTGGACTGTGAAGAAGGCTGAGGGCCGAAGAATTGATGCTTTTGAACTGTGGTGTTGGAGAAGACTCTTGAGAGTCCCTTGGACTGCAAGGAGATCCAAGCAGTCCATTCTGAAGGAGATCAGCCCTGGGATTTCTTTGGAAGGAATGATGCTAAAGCTGAAACTCCAGTCCTTTGGCCACCTCATGCGAAGAGTTGACTCATTGGAAAAGACTCTGATGCTGGGAGAGATTAGGGGCAGGAGGAGAAGGGATGACAGAGGATGAGATGGCTGGATGGCATCACTGACTCGATGGACGTTAGTCTGAGTGAATTCTGGGAGTTGGTGATGGACAGGGAGGCCTGGTGTGCTGCGATTCATGGGGTCACAAAGAGTCGGACACGACTGAGCGATTGATCTGATCTGATCTTTCACATTTGTATATACCTACTGGAAAAACTATAGTGTTGACTATTTACACCTTTGTTGGCAAAGTGATGTCTCTGCTTTTTAATACTCTATCTAGGTTTGTCATAGCTTTCCTTCCAAGGAGCAAACATCTGTTAATTTCATGACTGCCATCAGCATCTGCAGTGATTTTGGAGTCCATGAAAATAAAGTCTGTCACTGTTTCCACTTTCTCCCTTCTATTTGCCATGAAGGGATGGCACCAGATGCCATGATCTTAGTTTCTTTCAATGTTCAAGGCCGTTTTTTCACTCTCCTCATTCACCCTTATCAATGGCTGATTCATGTTGATGTTTGGCAGAAACCAACACAATTTTGTAGAGCAATTATCCTTCAATTAAAAATAAATAAATTTAATTATTTTAAAAAGGTTCTTTAGTTTTTCTTCATTTTATGCCATTAGAGTGGTATTATCTGAATATCTAAGGTTGTTGATATTTCTCTCAGCAATCTTGATTCTAGCTTGGGATTCATCAAGCCCAGCATTTCACATGATGTACTCTACATAAAAGTTAAATAAGCAGGGTGACAATATACAGCCTTGACATCCTCCTTTCCCAATTTTGAACCAGTCATTTTTTCTATGTTCAGTCCTATACTGTTGCTTCTTGACTTGCATACAGGTTTCTCAGGAGACAGGTAAAATGGGCTGATATTCCCATCTCTTTAAGAATTTCCCACAGTTTGTTGTGATCCTCAAAGTCAAAGGCTTTTCATAGTCATTGAAGCATAAATAAGTGTTTTCCTGGAACTCCCTTGCTTTCTCCATAACCCAGTGGATGTTGGCAATTTGATCTCTGGTTCCTCTACCTCTCAAAACCCAGCTTGTACATCTGGAAGTTCCCTGTTTATGTACTGCTGAAGCTTAGTCTGAAGAATTTTGAGCATACCTTGCTAGCCTGTGAAATGAGTACAATTGTATGGTATCTTGACCATTCTTTGGCATTGCAAGTGTTTGGCCACTGCTGAGTTCTCCAAATTTGCTGGCATATTGAGTGCAGCACTTTAACAGCACCATTTTTATGATATTTAAATAGCTTAGCTGGATTCCAACACCTCCCCTGGCTTTGTTCCTAGTAATGTTGACTGAGCGACTGAACTGGACTGAACTTCCTATATTGGACATATGGGATATATGCAGATTGGACACCTTCTGACCCGGGGCCATCTTCTGGTGTCATATCTTTTTTCCTTTTCATACTGCTCATAGGGTTCTACTGGCAAGAATTCTGGAGTGGGTTGCCATTTCCTCCTCCAATGGACTATATTATGACAGAACTCTTCACTCTGACCCATCTGTTGAGTGGCCCTGCATGGCATGGCTCATAGCTTTGAGTTATGCAAGTCCCTTTGTCACAAAACTGTAATCCATGAGAGGGACAACACTGTTCCATCATCCTAGAAATTTACTTGTGCTGACTATATGTAGCCAACTTTGACAACTAATGAACTGTTTTCCATCTCTATAGTTATATCTTTTCAGAGTACAAAATAAATGGAACTGCATTCAATATGTAGTCACTGAGATCTAGTACCATTCACTTCCCTTAAATGGGAAATGGCAACCTGCTCCCTTATTCATGCCTGGAAAATTCCATGGCTAGAGGAGCCTAGCAGGCTGCAGTCCATGGGGTCACAGTCAAACACCACTGAAGGACTGAGCAGCACATCATTCTCTTAGCTATTCTTTCCTGCTATGTTAACCACTTCTTTATTCTTTTTATTACTAAGTAGTATTCCATTGTATGAATGTACATTGTGTATATCCATTCATAGGTTGCAAACCTCTTGGTCACTTCCAGATTTTGGCAGTTATGAACAAAGATTCTCTAAACATACCTATACAGAATTTGGTATGAACATGCTTTTTAGTTTATTGAATAAATAGGAACAAAATCGCTGGATTTTTATGATAGATGCATGTTTAACTTTATAAGAAACCACTAAACTCTTTTCCAAATTTCTGTACCATTTTTCATTTGCATTAGCAATGAACATGACAGGCAGGCTGAAAACTATAAAATACTGATAAAAGAAATCAAATAACAAATCTAAATAACAGAAAGATATATAGCATTCTTGAACTGGAAGCCATGATATTGTTAAAATAACAGTTCTCTCCTGATTTGGTGTGTAAATTCAATGCAGTCTCATTCAGAATCCAAGCAAGCATTTTGTAGACATAGACATTTTTAATCTAAAATTTATATGGGTCATCAAAGTAACAACACCCAAAACAGATGGAAAAAGTTAAAAAACCCTCTTTACATGACTTCAAGATTTATTATGGGATAGACAGATCATTCAAAATAACATGATAATGTCCAGAAATTGACTCCTTCAATTTTAATCAATTTATTTTTGTCAAAGATTCAAAATTAACTCAGTGAACAAAATATAGCCTTTTAAGCCAGTGCTTGGGACATTTGGACATCCATCAGTTCAGTTCAGTTGCTCAGTCGTGTCCAACTCTTTGTGACCCCTTGAACCATAGCATGCCAGGCCTCCACATCCATCACCAACTCTCGGAGTCCACCCAAACCCATGTCCTTCGAGTCGGTGATGCCATCCAGCCATCTCATCCTCTGTCGTCCACTTCTCCTCCCACCCTCAATCTTTCCCAGCATTAGGGTCTTTTCCAATGAGTCAGCTCTTCGCATCAGGTGGCCAAAGTATTGGAGTTTCAGCTTCAACATCATTCCTTCCAGTGAACACCCAGGCCTGATCTCCTTTAGAGTGGACTGGTTGGATCTCCTTGCAGTCCAAGGGACTCTCAAGAGTCTTCTCCAACACCACAGTTCAAAAGCATCTATTCTTCGGCACTCAACTTTCTTTATCATCTTGTTCTTTACTATATCTTTTCTGTGTATTTCTATTTTTTTACTTCTCCAGGGGATCTTTCCAACACTGATTGAACCTAGTTCTCCCACATTTCAGGGAGATTCTTTACCAGCTGAACCACAAGGGAAGCCCTAGTGCTCAGCTTTCTTTATAGTCCAACTCTCACATCCATACATGACTATTGGAAAAACCATAGCCTTGACTAGATGGACCTTTGTTGGCAAAGTAATATCTCTGCTTTTGAATATGCTATCTAGGTTGGTCATAACTTTCTTTCCAAGGAGTACACATCTTTTAATTTCATGGCTGCAGTCACCATCTGCAGTGATTTTGGAGCCCAGAAAAATAAATTCAGCCACTGTTTTCACTGTTTCCCCATCTATTTACCATGAAGTGATGGGACAAGATGCCATGATCTCCATTTTCTGAATGTTGAACTTTAAGCCAACTTTTTCACTCTCCTCTTTCACTTTCATCAAGGGACATCCATATCAAAACATAATATAAAATAAGCAGACTCACACCTCACAGCTCAAACAAATTTCACTCAAATGGATCAACATAAATGTAAATACATGAGAATGTAAAACATCTAAAATAAAATACTGGAGAAAATCTATATGACTTTAGGTCTGATGATGAATTTTTACATACATCAAAAAAATACATATATAATAAATTGGACTATCATATTTAAATATTTTGCCATAGAAATGAAACTCTTAAGAGAATGAAACTACAGCCCACAGAGAGAAAATTTTTGCAAATCACATGTTCAGAATACATAAAGAATACTTTAAGATACACAATAAGAAAACAGACAATCCAGTTTAAAAATGAGCATAAAATCTCTTTGAGTCAGTTCTAATGAGGTGGATGAGCCTAGAACCTATTATACAAAGTGATGTAAGTTAGAAAGAGAAAGATAAGTATCATATTCCAACACTTATATACAGAATCTAGAAAAATGGTACTGAAGAATTTATTTACAGGGTAGCAGTGGAGAAAGAGACATAGAGAATAGATTTATGGACATGGGGAAAGGGGAGAAGAGGGTGAGATGTATGGAAAGAGTAACATGGAAACTTACATTACCATATGTAAAGTAGATAATCAAGGGGAATTTGCTGTATGGCTCAGGAAACTCAAACAGGGGCTCTGTATCAACTTAGAGGGGTGGGGTGGGGAGGGAAATGGGAGGTTCAAAAGGGAGGGGATATATATATACTTATAGCTGATTCATGTTGAGGTTTGACAGAAAACAACAAAATTCTGTAAAGCAATTATTCGTCAACAAAAAAAATTTTCAAATGTTTAAAAAATAACAGAAAACCAACACCAGATATCAATAAAAGAAGCTATAAGAATGACAAACAAGCATATAAAATGACACTCAACATTATGATTCATTAGGAAATGCACACTAAAGCCACAATGAGATATCATTACATACCTATTAGAATGTTTATATAAATATAGCATATATATATGTGTACATATACATATATGTGTATATACATATATGTGTATATATAATGGCTTCCCTGCTGGCTCAGACAGTAAGGAATCCACTCACAATACAGAAGACTCAGAAGAATACCAAACCTTGGTAAAACTGCTCAGCAGCAGGAATCCTTGGGATTCCCTGGTGGTCCAGGGGTTAAAAATCTGCCTTGCAATGCAAGGGGTTCCCCGGTCGAAGGAGATGCCACAGAGCAACTAAACCTGTGCAGCACAACTACTGAGCCCGAGCCCTAAAGCCTGCAGGCCACCAACTGCTGAAGCCGCACGCCTAGAGCCCATGCCCCACAAGAAGAAAAGCACCCTCAGTGAGAGGCCCTCACACTACAACTACAGAATGGCACACACTCGCCACAAGTCGAGAAAAGCCCACACAGCAGTGAAGACCCAACACAGCCAAAAAAAAAAAGAATAAATAAATCAATCTTAAAACAAAGAAATTATCTTGCACAGAGTTTTAAACTGTACATTATTAATATCACATCATGGGTTTGGTCATTTTCAAATAACCCCTTTTGTTTTTATCATAAAGTTTGTAACATAATTTCAGTTCAGTTCAGTTCAGTCTATCAGTCATGTCCGACGCTTTGCGACCCCATGAATCGCAGCACGCCAGGCCCCCCTGTCCATCACCAACTCCCGGAGTTCACTCAAACTCATGTCCATTGAGTCAGTGATGCCATCCAGCCATCTCATCTTCTGTTGTCCCCTTCTCCTCCTTCCCCTAATCCCTCCCAGCATCAGGGTCTTTTCCAATGAGTCAGCTCGTCACATGAGGTGGCCAAATTATTGGAGTTTCAGCTTTAGCATCAGTCCTTCCAATGAACACCCAGGACTGATCTCCTTTAAGATGGAGGGACTCTCAAGAGTCTTCTCCAACACCACAGTTCAAAAGCATAAGTTCTTCAGTGCTCATCTTTCTTCACAGTCCAATTCTCACATCCATACATGACCACTGGAAAAACCATAGCCTTGACTAGACGAACCTTTGTTGGCAAAGTAATATCTCTGCTTTTGAATATGCTATCTAGGTTGGTCATAACTTTCTTTCCAAGGAGTACACATCTTTTAATTTCATGGCTACAGTCACCATCTGCAGTGATTTTGGAGCCCAGAAAAATAAAGTCTGACACTGTTTCCACTGTTTCCCCATCTATTTCCCATGAACTGATGGGACCAGATGCCATGATCTTCGTTTTCTGAATGTTGAGCTTTAAGCCAACTTTTTCACTCTCCTCTTTCACTTTCGTCAAGAGGCTTTTTCGTTCCTCTTCACTTTCTGCCGTAAGGGTGGTATCATCTGCATATCTGAGGTTACTGATATTTCTCCCGGCAATCTCGATTCCAGCTTGTACTTATTTTTTAGTAAGGTATAAAATAGATTAAGAGGAAGTATAGTTATCAGCTTTACTAAATGTATTATTATAATTATTAACCCTGAATCAGAGCAGCTCAACTAGTCAAAGTGTACAATATAGCATGCTGTCAAAGAGAAACCTATCCATTCCTGTTTGGGTGGGTTATGGTTATACATATGTAGGACTGGAAGATATGCACTGTTAATTAGAATAACAGGTATTGACAATTGTTAATAAAGACATGATGGATCTACATTATAAAATGCTTTTAAATAATATAATATTTTTACTATTTATTATATGTCAAGTACTATAATATGTGCTTTGCTAGCTTATTCATGCATAAGAAACAAATTACTAATATTAGGATGAAATACCCTAAAAGAGAATAATACCATTTTTTTCTTTTAAACTTCTGATGAAACTAAGATATTTAAAAATATCTTTATCTAACAATATTAATTAAACAATATGGTTATTAGCCAAAAGGAAACTTCTGTGATTCAATTAAATATGAAAGGTGGCAGAGCATAATTTTCTTGAATGTTTTTTTCAACGTAAATAAAGCATTATTGTTACAACATGCGTAAGAAGGGAATAATGTAAACTTTTCACAAGACAACTTGCTCAATTTTAAATATCTGTCCATGTAAAAACACAGTTAAAAATAAACAGTAATTGAAGATATGGAAAAGGGAAATCACAGCAGGTTTCAAACATAAATCACAGCAAACATCACACACTATTCTATAGCATGTTACTTAACAATAACCATAATTAGCTGTATCAGAGTCTACTAGTTGAAAAGAATAAGCAAAGTGTTTATTTTGGTGTTAACACTGTTTTCCTTTAATATTTTAGTCTAAAATACTGCCAAATGAGAATGCACATTCAGAATAAAATTTACGGTAGCCTAGACGGGTGAGAAAAAAAAGGCAAGGAACGGATATTTACTAAGCTGCCACCAGCATGCACAGTGAAATGTGATGGGAGTTCCAGTTCAGTTGAAGGTAGAAGGAAAAAGAATGATGAGACTCAGGGGAAAAAAAAGAGAAAGATTCTAGTGATTAACTGTTTATCTCCGGGTGGTCTGAAAGGGATTTATGGACTGTGATCATGAAAGAAGGCACCTCCACAAATAGTTTCTTAAGAAAAGTTACTACAGAGAAGGCAGTTTTGGTTACACAATAATTAGGTTTTGAGGGAGAAAAGAACAGAACACTGCTTTAGATGTTATTAGGGGCAATAATACTTAATGATACATTTCAGTTCTAATTTTACTTAAATTATAAAATTGCAAGCCCTAGTGTTTCCTCACACAGCCCAAGCCCCTCCTCTCTTACTCCATCAGCGTTTGGTGAAGCGGTTCTCTTTAATTAACTAAATTGTTGTCTAGCCAGACATCTAGACTTTGAGAAAATGGATGTCTGGGGATTTGCTTGACAGAGGACTTAAGAGAGTCTTCACACAGAACAGAAACATGACATTGGTTCTGAAAGAAATTTATAGCCCTGCTGAACAGAGTTTCTGCTACCAGCAGAAGAAACTGCTCTAGAGGCGGGATGACTAATATGTCACCACATCAGCAGTTCCTTTATGGAAGCTGAAGAAGAACATCCAAATAAATCAGATTTGTCACAGGCCTAAATACCATTAGGCATGTCAGCTGGGCTCTGAACTGGTGTCCCAGAGCAGTGGATGGGAAAGTTCTGACTGCACTTTTCCAGAAGCCTCAGCCACAGCCACCCAGCAGCCACTTTGGTGGCTCGCACCTTCCGTTTTAACCTTAAGGGTCTTTCCTAGATGTGGCTTCCAGATTATCACGGCTGTTTTGTTTATTTTAAAGGACAAAGTAAGGACTGAGTATACAGAGAACGACACACGCTGCAGCTTTTCTTGGTATTTGGGGGCTTTTCCAGATGTATAATTTCACCCAACACATGCTACAGTAATAAGCAGCCGTTCTTTTTTTAACATAGGCCAAGAAACTATTACTTTAGTGATTCATCAGTTCTTTCCAGTAAAAGTTTATTATTATAAAAATGACTATGCCACAGACACAGTAAGAGATTTTTACTAGTTTTATATTTAACAGTATTTATCTATAACTCTGGAGAAGGCAATGGCACCCCACTCCAGTACTTTTGCCTGGAAAATCCCATGGACAGAGGAGCCTGGTGGGCTGCAGTCCATGGGGTTGCTAGACTCCGACACGACTGATCGACTTCACTTTCACTTTTCACTTTCAAGCATTGGAGAAGGAAATGGCAACCCACTCCAGTGTTCTTGCCTGGAGAATCCCAAGGACAGGGGAGCTTGGTGGGCTGCCGTCTATGGGGTCGCACAGAGTCGGACATGACTGAAGCGACTTAGCAGCAGCAGCAGCAGCATCTATAACTCAGGCTTCTCATAGATATATATAATACATAAAATAATTATATTTAGTTTTCATGACTAGCAAATAAGCTGGTATCAAATAAATAAAAAAACTATTCAAAAGTAAAAGTATAATACTGATGTTTCACTTCTTTGCAGAAATTTTATAAAATATACCCTGAAACTTGGAAAAGCAGCATATCATAGATATAATAAACATATTTTGAATCCTTCACAGTTTAAATTTTATGGGAAGGATTAGTTTTTGGCTTAGGAAATTTTTTAGTTATAAAACTATCTAAATTTTGTGAGTTCCAACCTAAAATATAAGCAGATAGTCATATTAGTGTAGGATACCTTTTCCATTTGCAAAGCAAAAGTTATAGAACCCTCTTCCAACATGATTAGAAAATGAATGTACAAATTTTCAACAAAAATGCCCTTTCTTTTCACAAATACTCCTAATTTAATTCACCCAATTCATTATAGTGTTATATTGAAATAAATCAAGGACTATTAAAATAAATCAAAGATAATTAAAGTAATGAGATGTTGGGGGAGAAAAACACACTTACATTGAACTCCACTGATCTCTGGTAGAGATACTCTGCTTCCAAGACCTTGAGATGTCTTTTCTGACATATTGTACCTTTATTTGAACAAGTAATTTATATTCCCTGAAAGAGTTTGTCTAAATGAATGATAACTATCTGCATGTGTGTATCTCCCCCATGAACTTGGACCTTCTTCATTCATTTAACAGATATTTATTTAGTGGCAGTTTAGACATCAGGGATTCAGAGATGAAAGACATCAATTTCAGTGATGAGAGAACTTAGATTCTCACAGCCAGACGATTGCATGCTCAAACCCCACTCTCCGCTCAGAAAATGTTTATGTTGGTAGTAGACACAAGGTGCATTGGGAGTACAGGAGAGAGACACAGGGTCTGCAGATTCAAGCATGTGTTTAAATAACTTTTATCAAGAATTGTGGAACAACAAAAAATAAGAGGCATGGTATGAAATCTTAATGGCAAAGACCATATTCCTACATGTTCTCTCCAGCTTTTAGTTTTGTTTTTTTTTTTCACTAAAATGCTTCTATATATTTTAAAATTTTTATTTATTTTTGGCTGTGCTGGTGCTTTATTTATTTCCCTGCTGTGTGTGGGCTTTCTCTAGTTATGGTGTGTGAGGCTACTCAGTGCAGGCTTCTCACTGCAGTGGCTCCTTTCTTTGTGGAACCCAGGCTCTGGAGTGTGTGGTCTTCAGGAACTGTGTTGGTGGGCTCAGAGGTTATGGCGCATTGGCTTAGTTTCCCCACGGCATGTGAAATCTTCCTGGACCAGGGCTTGAACATGTGTCCCCTGCATTCATAGGCAGATTTGTTGCCACGGGACCACCAGGGAAGTCCCAAACTGCTGTTTTAAAAACTAGATATTTAGCAGTCCCAGGAGCATTTGAATCACTCTAAAGCATTGCCAAAGGCTTCAGAGAGCTGATAGAATCTGAGCTGAGAACTAGAGGCTGCTTAGAAAAGTATTAGTTAAGTAGGCGCAGGCTAGGAAAGATAACATATTTAGGTGAGCAGCAAGGAGCAGAAAGAGGTAGTCCAAGCAGGGGAACAACTTGGACTTAGGTATGGTCTTAGGCTATAGTAACATGTTCATTGATAGTTCATTATTGATGAATCATAACATAAAATGAAAGTAGAAAGGAAAGGACAATAAAGTGCAGGATTTTTTTAAATTTGATTCCAAATCTCTTAAAGATTTCCTGCATATTGTAGTCATTCAAGAAAAGTGGATGAATGTGTAACTTAATACTCTGAAAGTATTGAATTATCCTGACAAAGTATTTTACAGATATTCTCCTATCATATTTTCTCTCCACTATTACATAACTGTCTTTCTGTGTCAGTAAAAAAAGTCAAATCTAATCGAGATATGCATTGTCTGGATCTGCTAAGAAATGACTGCCAACAGGGTATTAAATGTACAAAATAATTGTTGGGAACTGAACAGAAGAAGGCAGAGGGAGACTTCATTCCATAGGGCAGGTCTGATGCCTGTGAAATGAGAGAAGGAAGGAAGGAGGGTTGAATCCAATGTCTCAGACTCCGGAATAGTTTCAGGAAAGATTTGGTCAGGCCCATACATAGCCCTCAAGCCCAAGTCATCCTTTAGAGGAGCCCTGCATCTTGCTCAATAAGCCAGCTTTCCTGCAGTATGTTTAGTCACTGCTTGGGAGCAGGCCATGGGAAGCAGGGCTTGGCAACAAACACAATGTTGGATCCAGAGGGGCAGCAGCTGGGGCCAACAGTCCATTATACTCTTCACACCAGGAGGTCTGAGTGGCACATTTTCATGGTTGCCACAATGCATAAATCTAAATGAAATGTTCTCTGAAGACTGATTAAAAAACAGAATTAAAAATCATGTAGAGACCATGTTCCCACAATATCAGAAGGAATCATCTGTCTCTTAATTGATCTTCTTTGTACAACTCTAGTTCCCTGCGGTCTCGTAACAGAGCACAGAAAACAAAGCACTGCATTTCCCTGAAACCGTAGCTGTGGCATTAAGACAGACTCCAAGGCCCTATGACTAACTGAAGCTATATTTGAGGGGAAAGCTTGTGATACATGCTTGTAAAAACCTTATATACGTAATGCAGTTAAATGAAACTTATACCAAAAACATTTTTATATTATTAATAAACTAAAGTATACAAAGAAAATTAAGCTATATAATTCTGAACCAATTATTTAATCTATCAGTCTCTTTCTCCTGTGTTCTTTTATGGTTTGAGGAAAAAAGGCAGTTTTTTTAATTGTAAAATGTATTTCAAAGCTTTTTTTTATTTTCAAAAGTTTAGCTTTGGGGAAAGCAAAACTTTTCATAGATCTATGAATATTATCTAAGGTACACTAGAGGAACTAAAGTCTATATAGCATTTAAAAAATAAACCAGAGGGTTTACAAATATGACATGAGTGAATTTAGTCTCATTTGTACTAAAATGTTCTTTCATATATTTAATTCTTATGACCATATTATGAACCAAACTTTGAAAGAGATAATAAAATTAAAAGTAATTTAAAAATAAGTGTATAATAGGTCCCTTGTCTTCGAGAACCTCGCAGCCTAATGGAGGAATTTAAAACAGAAATTACAATGGTACAAACAGTGCTTCGAAGTTCTATAAGAGGAGAAAGTGCATCATCGGGGAGTTCTAAGCAGTCGTCATAGAATAATTACTAGGTGTGAGTCAGGAAGTAGCATGAGGCTAAATGCAAGGGAAAGGGTCTTCTAAGCAGAGGGAACAGTATATGCAAACACACAGAGTGGAAAAGGTCTGGGAACCATACAAAAATCACTATGACTAGAGAACAGAAATACAGAAGAATGACTTCGCATGGTATGAAAATGGTTTACTCTTTCCCCTTCTTTTTATAGACAATATAAGACCATGGAAGAATTTTAATGAAGGAATGGCCATGATTTGATATATAAGTCTAATATATTTGTTACACATGTTAAAGGGATGGAAGTGGAATAGATTGAATGGGATACAGGAGACATTAAATAAATTATTATAAAATTCTAAATAAAATATGACCACTGCTGGGAGCAGCAGCAGAAAAGGGTCAGTATGGGGAATATTTACAATGATATACTGAGTTCCCCACACATGATGAGAAACATCAGAGCAGAGGGAAAGAGATTCAGTGTGCCTTCCTGACTTTGGCATTGGCACTTGGTGGCACTACTCACAGAGAGAGAGGTTTTAGGACAAACTCCCTGTTGAACAGATGGGGGAAATGCCACTAAAACCCCTCCTAAGTGGAGATAGCAGCTAAAACCATTAAAAAGTTAATCATCTGAATAATATTTTAAAATGTATGTTCTTCTTTAATATTTCATTCATTTATTCACCAAGTATTCAGTGTCTTCTGCATGCCAGGTTCTATTCTAGTCTAGAAAGATAAAGCAGTGTACATTTGCCCTTTGCTAGCAGCAGCAGCTAATATTTTAGTGGAGAGTGTTAGGAAACAAAAACAGCTAAGATATATAATATGAGAGATTTTATGAGAGTGGTTTGAAAAATAGCAGCAGACGAATGAAAGTGCAGGGGTTGTTTTAAGATGGCGGTCTGAGAAGGCCACAGTGAGAAGGGGCCATCTGGGTGGGGATGTGAGTAGATGAGGGAGATCTGTGAGTACACTGGAGAAAAAAGAGCATTGTGGGCACAGGACACAACGTGTATACCAAGGCCAGAAGGTGGGAGCAGGCCCAGCCTGTGCAAGGGGCAACGAGGAGCCTGCTGGGATTGGAGCAAGGTAAGAGAAGGCAAGTGAGGCTTAATTATGGGGGCTTTCATTGTTACTTTAAATAGAGTGAAAAGCTGTCATCTTCCCTGAAACATTAAAAAAAAAATCCCTTTCTTTAAATCTCAGATTTTCAATATACTTTTTAATCATATATCTCCTGGGTTTGTTAATGTTACATTTTTGTTTTTTCTAATATTCAGTCAGACTAAGCTACATTAACTTAGCTACATTAACAAATTCAAGCTAAAAAGTATTATCCATTTGGACATATGGAGAAGGCAATGGCACCCCACTTCAGTACTCTTGCCTGGAAAATCCTATGGATGGAGGAGCCTGGAAGGCTGTAGTCCATGGGGTCGCTGAGGGTCGGACATGACTGAGCGACTTCACTTTCACTTTTCACTTTCATGCATTGGAGAAGGAAATGGCAACCCACTCCAGTGTTCTTGTCTGGAGAATCCCAGGGACGGGGCATCCTGGTGGGCTGCCATCTATGGGGTCGCACAGAGTCGGAAACGACTGAAGTGACTCAGCTGCAGCAATGCTTTGCCTCAATGCCTCAGTTTTATTTGGAAAAAGTTTTTTTAATAATTGCAATAATTTTTGTTTATAACAATGTTTATTTTTATTCATAAATATCTTTTGATTTAAACTCATTTTTATAGTAGAAGCACACTAAAGAAATTAACATGATGTCTTAAGCACTTCTATATAGTTAACAATGCTGAAAGAATCAACAGGTTGTCAGTTAGCAAGGTAATAATACAAGATAGTATGAATTCAATATAAGAAAGTCAGTGTTAAGGGTACCAATATTTCAACTATAAATGTGCCTCTCATAAGCATAAATATAGAATGCTAGTAGATGTTTTATGAATGAACTTTCCACAGTCAAATGTTTCAAAACTTGTTTAATTAAACAAAGTTAATAGGATTTCATTAACACAGGACAAAGCAGATCTTTGCAGAAATGAATCTTCAAAAGAAGTGCATGTAGTATGTTGTGCTTCTCAAGTTTATTCGTCCAAGTTTATTCGTCCCTTTCTTTAACAGTGTCTCTCACCAAGACTAAAAAAGAGAGTGCTCTCAGGTGGCGCTAGCGGTAAAGAACTCATCTGCCAATGCAAACGACATAAGAGATTTGGGTTTGATCCCTGGGTCAGAAAGATCCCCTGGAGGAGGGCATGGTAACCCACTCCAGTGTTCTTGCCTGGAGAATCCCATGGACAGAGGAGCCTGGCGGGCTGCAGTCCATTGGATCACAAAGAGTCAGACACGACTGAAACAACGTAGCATGCACACACATGACAGACCCAGAGAGCATATTAAAAGGCAGAGACATCACTTTGTAGACAAAGATTCATATAGTCAAAGCTGTGGTTTTTCTAGTAGTCATGTATGGATGTGAGAGCTGATCCGTAAAGAATGCTGAGCACCAAAAAATTGATGCTCTGGAATTGTGGTGCTGGAGACAACTCTTAAGAAACCCTTGACTGCAAAGAGATCAAATCAGTCAATCCTAAGGGAAATCAACCCTGAACATTCCTTGGAAGGACTGCTGCTGAAGCTGAAGCTCCAATACTTTGGCTACCTGATGTGAAGAGCTGACTCACTGGAAAAGACTCTGATGCTGAGAAAGATTGAGGGCAAGAGGAAAAGGGGGCAGCAGAGGATGAGATGATTAGGTACCATCACTGACTCAATAGACATAAACTTGAGCAAACTCTGGCAGATAGTGGAAGATAGAGGAGCATGGCATGCTATAGTCCTTGAGGTCACAAAGAGTTGGACACAACTTACTGACTGAGCACAACAGTTCGTGAAGACAATTGAAATCACTTTTAATTGCCGTTGAGTATGTGAATCTGGAGTTCTGTGTAGAGACCCCTTCAGGAGCTATAGGTTTAGATGGCATTATATTATGCATCACTACCACGGGTAACTATTACTGCTACTGTGCTCAGTTGCTCAGTCATGTCCAACTCTTTGACACTCCATGGACTGTAGCCTGCCAGGCTCCACTGTCCATGGGATTTTCCAGGCAAGAATACTTGAGTCAATTTCCATACTTTCCTCCAGGGGATCTTCCCGACCGAGGGGTTGAACTTGTGTCTCTTATGTCTCCTGTATTAGCAGGCCTAGTCCCAGGACATCACCAAAAAAGGATACTTGTTTTTTATTCTAGTGGTGAGTAGCAGATGTTAAACCATAAATATCATTAGGAGGTAAATCTATTGTGTATAAGGAGCTGAGAAGTGCCATGGAAAAGACAAAACATAATCAGAGGTCAGGAAAAATGGGTTGATGGGGTGGTCATAATGCTGAACAAGGGATAAAAGTAAATTTTGTTGTTGAGAAGACTAACTGTGGGGAAAACTTGAAGGAGATGAAAGATTTAGCCTAAATTCATAAAGATATCTGACAGAAGGAATTTCCAGGCTGAGGATGAAGATGCCTGAAGGCAGGAGCTTGTCTAGAATATTCCTAGAACTGTTCAGAAGCTGATGTGCTGTAATGGAAGGAGAGAGGAGAGGAATTTAGAGCTATGATCAGAAAGGTAAGGTGACTCAGACCACATCAGCCATGATGAGGAATTTAGCTTCTACTCAATGAATGTGGGGGTCACTGCAGAGTTTTGAATGGGGAAGAGACATCATCTGATTTATGTATTTGGAAAAATCACTCTGGTTTTTCAGGCTGAGTTTAAAGAGTGGAGACATGAGGGTAGCTTGTAAGAGTCAACTCAAAAATACCTGTTAGAAAATTACTACATACTCACAAGCACAATGATATACTTTGAATCAGAGTAGATGCAACAGAAGCAGGAAAATTGGTGGATATATGAGACGAGAGTTTATAGGCAAAAAAAAAAAAGACAAATTGAGAGTTTTATAAATATATATATTGTTGTTTAGTCACTAAGTCAAGCCCTACTCTTTGTGACCCCATGGACTGTAGCCTACCAGACTCCTCTGACCATGGGATTTTCCAGGCAAGAATACTGGAGTGGGTTGCTATTTCCTCCCCCAGTGGATCTCCCCAAACTAGGGATCAAAACTGAGTCTCCTGTGGCTTCTGTATTTGCAGGCAGATTCTTTTTCACTGAAGCAACTGGGAAGCTGTATACACACACACACACACACACACACATACACACACACACACATACACACTCCACACACACTATTTAAAGATATGGAATTAAATGAGCTCATGGAAGATGAACTGAATGTAGATGGAGAAACAGGAAGGGCCAAGATTGTGGCTTGGGACACTGTAGCAGTGAGAAGACTAAAAGAAGAAGAAGAATCAGTAGTAGCTGGGTAGGACTGTCCAGTGAGTGGAAGCAAAGCTAGGGAATTGCAGTGTCCTTGGAGCCAATCAAGAGTCGTGTGTTAAGGAAGGGTATATAGCCTTAATAAGCAAGAACTATGCTGCCCCTAACCTCCAACCCCATAACAATTATGGGAATCCTGATTTCTAATCACTGTGCAGAGCTCTTCCTGAACAAATGACCGGGCCAGAAGATTTAGCAGAGGTACGATCTTCCAGGTGGTTTATTACCTACCAAATGCTCCTGCCATTACTCAAAAGCCCTTTCTTCTGTGCTTCTTTCAAGCATCTGCCTTCATACTTTGCTCCTTTTCTGGAGATTTTGCTCCTTTGTTATCTCAAGCCCCTTAGAGGTAATTTACATCAACATGTCCAAAATGATTGACTGATTTTCTGATGGGCTGAAACCAATCAGAAAGGAAAAAGAAACCATTTCAGTTTTAACCATAGATATGTTCTTTTTTTAAGCTTTCAAATTTGTAATCAACTACCTGAAACTGGTAGTTCAGTATCATTCTCTCTCCCTTAGAATTTAAAATTGTGTTCGAATCAAAAAACAAAACAGAATTACTACTTCACATTACATTGTAGCATTCTTCTTTTATACCACTTCTGACCTATATTTCACAGAACCCTGGGTAAAAGTATAGGATGGTAAGCAATTTAACAATGTTATTGTAAAATTGATTAGCCCTTGGCTTCATCTTCCTCAGGAACTCCTGCAGAAGTTGTATAGTTATGTGTAATTGCAATACATAAGAAGAAATATAGGACAACTAATTAGCATATCCTTTGTATCATTACACTGTCAAATACAAAAAGAACAAATACTTTTTTATGTGTTTTTTCTTTTTCTTTTTTGGTACGTGATGGCTCTGCATATCCCTGGCTGGAAAAAAAGCATTCTTAGTACTTAAATTTCAGTTAGTTCAAGGATGAGTCTCTGCATGTGGGTTTTATTTAGTCTGTCCAGAGGGCATCTTCACCTTGTTTTTCCCCAGTATAATTACTGTTACTATCATTAGGGGAGAAATAAACTAATTTTGATAAAAGTCCAATTAGTATTGTTACTTGGCATATAGATATAAATTGTGCAGACTCTACAGAAACATTTTTATGACTGGTATTCCTAGGCTAACAACCGAAGAAAATGGGATACACCATTATCATTTCATTTTAAAAAGCACCCTATGGATTTGCTTAAGGAGTATTAGCAATTTCCAAAGCCAGGAGTATTTTAATTAAACAGTTATATTTTGTATAGGCAATAATTATTCTGCAATATTTTTTTCTTAAGTGGCCAATTGAAGAGTATTTTCTGGATTTATATGCACTTATCATTAAATTAGGTTGTCCAGAGTAACTAACTTTCATCAGCAGAGGTCAAGATTTAAACTTTATCAGAACTTTGGGCAGAATAGCACATTTGATGATATCTGCTGCAAGTTTCAATTCAATTATCTGTGCTTTAGTAAAGTTGTGAATTCTAAAGTGGTATCCCCAAAGGGAGATACTAACAGTTTCTTTTGAATAGTTTCGTTTTTAACATTAAAAATTAAAAGAATAAATTGGCACTGTACCTTCTTTGTCAAGGTAATCCTAGTTCTTTTCTAGCTTTAAAATTTTCTTTTATATACAGTGAATTTTATAATGTATGATTTCACAAAACAGTCAGTACATTATATTTCATATTTCTCTCTAGAAAATCTGTCTTTTAAATAGTTTTCACAGAGAAGTGGTACTTATTTAGAAAATAAAGGAGTAAAACATATAAGTAAGCCAGTAAGTGACCCACTTACATTCAGAATGTTGGTTAATTCTTGGGGAGAATTGAGATAAGTTAGTTGGGAAAAGGCACACAGTGGCTGGAGTCAAGGGTCTACATCTTTCCCAGTAGACCCTTTTTACTTATCTGATAGCCTGTTCATTCCAGGGAGAAGTAACTCTGTAGCCTTTGTGATTTGATCACAGTCTGCTCTTCTGGAGAGGCAATGGCAAGTATTTGAAATGATTGCATAGATTTGACAATTATTATGGTGGGAATTGGTGGGATTACTAACCACATTTTGATGTGGAAAGAAACTAACACGTGGTGCAGTGGTCCATTTCACTCTTGTGTAGAAAATAATACTCCTGGAAATTGTCTGAACTCAAAGATTTGATACTTCCCATGCTGAGTGAGATGGAGTTGATCATCCCACCGTGATTGTATCCTCTTCTCTGTTATACTAGCTTCCTTTTCTCTCATGGGTTCAAATCAGCCATATCAAAATGTACTTGCTTTCTAGGCACTTTCCAGTACCCCTTGACCACCAACTTTCTCATAATTAAATGCACCTAAAACCTGAGCTGCCAGGAGTCATCATTTGTTATTTGGAAGCAATGCATTATTCAAAACAAAAACTTCAATATACTTTGTCAACATCATACCATGAACTGGAGTCAGAAAACATGTCTTGAAATCCCAGCTTTGCCACTTACTAGTGAGGTTTCAGCAAATTGTTTTACTTGTCACTCTAAATCCTTTGTGGAATAAAACATTGTGCCAATAATAAAACAAAGAAATCTACTTCACTTTCTACATATCACATTGCTCTTACACAAATAAGATCTAATATACAACTCTGTTGTGAATATTAAATGAGATAATATATGTGAAGTTAAGTTCAGTTCAGTCACTCAGTCGTGTCCAACTCTTTGCGACCCCATGAATTGCAGCACGCCAGGCCTCCCTGTCCGTCACCAAAACCCAGAGTTCACTCAAACTCACATCCATCGAGTCGGTGATGCCATCCAGCCATCTCATCCTCTGTCGTCCCCTTCTCCTCCTGCCCCCAATCCCTCCCAGCATCAGAGTCTTTTCCAATGAGTCAACTCTTCGCATGAGGTGGCCAAAGTACTGGAGTTTCAGCTTTAGCATCATTCCTTCCAAAGAATACCCAGGACTGATCTTTAGAATGGACTGGTTGTATCTCCTTGCACTCCAAGGGACTCTCAAGAGTCTTCTCCAACAGCACAGTTCAAAAGCATCAGTTCTTTAGCACTCAGCTTTCTTCACAGTCCGATATGTGTGAAAGTGCTGGGTAAATACTAAAGTGCTCTAAAAGTAAGAGCTATCGTTATCTATGACTTTCCTTTTTATCTTAAGTAATTTTTCACTAATCAGAGTCTCTGTCATTCACATTCAAAGAATTATCTTTTCTCTCACAATCCCTTTATTATTAAATGATGTGTTTTCCAGGGTTGATAAAAATCTCTTGAAAAAGATGACCCTTGGTCTTAAGTTATAAAGACTTTTAACCTCAAAATGAACTACATTTCAGTGAATGAGGTGACTCATATGACATGTTTGTGTTAAATACTTGTTTAATATAAGAAAGAAATAGTGTTCTTAATAGGTCTTCATAGAAGATAGGGCTGCCCAGGTGGTGCTAGTGGTAAAGAACTGACCTGCCAATTCAGGAGACGTAAGAGTCGTGGGTTTGATCCCTGGGTCAGAAAAATCCCCTGGAAGAGGGCATGGCAACCCACTCTAGTATTCTCGTCTGGAGAATTCCATGGACACAAGAGCCTGGCAGGCTATAGTCCATAGGGTCGCAAAGAGTCAGACACAACTGTAGCAACTTAGCATGCATAAGAGACAGAAATATTTATAAATCATGGAATCATTTATTATAGAAGAGTCAGAGTGGCAAGCTTGGAGAAAATTGAGGTCTCTCTATTTAATACCTTTCTCATGTTGAACTGATTTTTTTAATATATTAAATTCTGATTTAGACATAAAACATGTTTGGTTTACTGTAAATATGCATAGTATGTTTCAATCGCTCTTTAAAATCAGAAAACAAAATGTATAAATGATGGAAAATCAGCATATCATAAACAGGAGGTAAGATTTGGGATCATAAGGGTTACATGAATAAAATAAGAATGACTTGAACTAAAGACTTCACCAACTTGGAAAGTATATGATATTAGCCATTTGATAAAAAATTTGGACTTTTGTAGAAAAAATTTTTATCCAAAAAAAAAAAAAAAAATGTCTCAGTTACCAGATACTGATCTCATTCAAGGAGACTAAAATAGTTGAAATACAGTATCCTTTTGGTATTGGATTGTATAAAGAATACATGTATGAAGACAAAGCAGTATGAAATAATGAAAGGTTCCCAACTAAATTGTTTGATAATGATATCAGCAAGCACATGTCATCATTTTTGTGAACTCCAATCACCTTTGCACATTGCAGTGGTATCACACTGGTGCTGAATAATGCTTCTTCATTGATGACACAGTGCCTGAAAAAGCCAAATAGAGCCTTTCTCATGCATGAAGCATGGCGTGATTTAGACAGCAAAGTATTTTTAAGGAACTTTAGCTTCTTGATAACTAAATTATAAAGCAGTTGGGAGTTTATTTCTGAAATCATCCTAAGTGTTTTACACTTAAGGAAACACCTTATTTTTTAACAGTTTTATTGAGATCTAATTGACATAAAATAATCCGCCTATACTAAGTGTAAATTACAATACATTTTGATAAATTTATGTATGCATGAAATGCTGTTATTCATCCATGAAACAAATAAAGATAATGCATGTACTATTACTTCCAAACATATCCACATAAATTTTGGAATCTTCCCCTCTCCATTGTTGCATTTATCTATTTGTCTATCTTTATGCCAGTACCTCACTGTGTTATTACTGTAGTTATGTGAATCTTGAACAATCTGTGGGTTTATAGTTTCCATCAAATTGGAAACGTGTTCATCCAGTATTTCTTCAAATGCTTTGTCTGCTCCTCTGCCTCTATCTCCAATCAAGAACTCCATCTACACATTTTAGGTCACTAGAATTGACCCCTAATTCACTGATGGCGCTGTTCTTTTTTAAAATTCTCCTTTCTATCTGTATTTGAATTTCAGCAGATTCTATTGGTATATCTTTAAGTACACTGGTCATTTCCTGCAATATCTATTCTTACTTTTTAATCCTAACACATGTATTTGTCATGCAAGACATACTTTTCATTTCTAGAAGCTTGATTTAGATCTTTTTGTTACTTCCTTGTCACTACTTAACGTTCTGAAAATACAGAAGACCATTGTAATAATTGTCAAGTGTTTTGTCAGTGAATTCTAATATCTGTGTCAGTTCTGGGTCAGTTTTAACTGATCTTCCTTATTATGGATGGTATTTCCTGCTCCTTTTATGCCAGGTTATTTACGATCAGGTGCTGAATATTGTAAATTTTACATTTTTAGCTGTATAACTGTGAATTTCTACAAATAAATTGAATTTCCCTTGCCCTAGCCCCAGGATGCAATTAATTTAACTGTAAACAGTTTGATACTGTTAGGTCTTGCTTTTAGGGTTTTTAGGTGTGAAAGAACAGCATTTAGGATAGAATTAATTATTCTGAGAACTGTACCTAAATCTTCATGAATTGTATAGTTTTTTAGTCTGGCTGTTGGGATAAGGCACTATAGCTGGCCCTCTGTGCCTGCTGGGGACTGTTACTTCTCATTCTTTCATGTTTTTCTTGATTGCTTAGGGTATTTTCTTCATGCACAATGCATACAATATTCAGCTGAATAATTGAAAGAAACCCTCTCCAGGACTCCAGTGTTCTCTTTTTGTCCCTACTCTCCCTGAAGAACTCTAGTAGCCTTGGTCTCCCAAACACTTAGCTCTGTCCTCAAGTCAGGAGTCTTCTATGCTCTGCTAGGGCTTCTTTTGCCTAAAGAGCCTGAAAACTCTCTTAAGACATCAATCTGGGACAACTGTTCAGTTTAGTTTAGTCATGTCCGACTCTTTGCCACCCCATGGACTACAGCCATACCAAGCTTCCCTGTCCATCACCAAATCCCAGAGCTCACTCAGACTCAATGTCCATTGAGTTGATGATGCCATGCAACCATCACATCCTCCGTTGTCCCTTTCTCATCCTGCCTTCAATACTTCCCAGCATCAGGATCTTTTATATGAGACAGAACTTCACATCAGGTGGCCAAAGTATTGGAGCTTAAGCTTCCACATCAGTCCTTTCAATAAATATTCAGGACTGATTTCCTTTAGGATTGACTGGTTTGATCTCCTTACTGCCCAAGGAACTCTCAAGAGTCTTCTCCAACATGACAGTTCAAAAGCATCTATTCTTCAGTGCTCAGCTTTCTTTATAGTCCGACACAACTACCGGAAAAACCATAGCTTTGACTAGACGGACCTTTGTCAGCAAAATAATGTCTCTGCTTTTTAATATGCTGTCTAGGTTTTTCATAGATTTTCTTCCAAGGAGCAAGCATCTTTTAATTTCATGGCTGCAACTCACCATCTGCAGTGATTTTGGGGCCCAAGAAAATAAAGTCTGTCACTGTTTCCATTGTTTCCCCATCTGTTTGCGGTGAAGTGATGGGACCGGATGCCATGACCTTAGTTTTTTGAATGTTGAGTTTTGAGCCAACTTTTTCACTCTCCTCTTTCACTTTCATCAAGGGGCTCTTTAGTTCCTCTTTGCTTTCTGCCATAAGGGTGGTGTCATCTGCATATCTGAGGTTATTGATATTTCTTCCAGCAATCCTGATTCCAGCTGGAATTCATCCAGTCTGGCATTTTGCGTGATATATTCTGCAAAAAAGTTAAATAAGGGAGGTTACAATGTACAACCTTGACATACCCCTGTCCCAATTTGGAACCAGTCCATTTTCCCAAGTCCGGTTCTAACTGTTGCTTCTTGACCTGTTTACACATTTCTCAGGAGGCAGGTAAGGTGGTCTGGTATTCCCATCTCTTGAAGAATTTTCCACAGTTTGTTGTGATGCACACAGTCAAGGTTTTAGCATAGTCAATGAAGCAGATGTTTTTCTGGAATCCCCTTGCTTTTTCTATGATCCACTGGATATTGGCAATTTTATCTCTGGTTCCTCTGCCTTTTCTAAATCCAGCTTGAACATCTGGAAGCTTTAGGTTCATGTACTTTTGAAGTCTAGCTTGGAGAATTTTGAGCATTACTTAGCTAGTGTGTGAGATGAGTTCAGTTGTGTGGTAGGACACTGCCAGACTAGCCTAATTGGTTTCTTGGCTCTCTGGGATCACTGTATTTCATTGCCTGATTTATTTAATATCTTTTGATTCTGATAGTTTTAGGTGATTTTATATATGGTTCCTGTTATTCTTCTGGACCAGGAATAGAACTTGGATGTGTTTTTAAACAAAATTTACAATAAAGCAAACTATAAAAACAATAAGAACAAAAACTTCATTGAAAGAAATGTTTCCTTGAAATCATCAATACGAATGGAACGTAGTTATATCTGAACAATGCTTGCAGAATTTCTTGAACTTATGATACTTCTCCACATCACTTAAGACCTCCTGGGCTAATATAAATGCATGTCCATTACTAGCTATTGTTTCTCTTAAACTGCTAATCAACCCCTGCAGGGTGTTTGGAGAATGTGGTTGTACTCATGTAACAAATGGAGCAACTATTTCATATCTGAGTTGACTCAACACTGAGAAGAATGAAATTCATCAGAGAAAAAAGAACATTTAATTGGGCAGTCAAAAATTTAATTTCAAAGCTAATCTAAAGTATTGTGAGAATTTTTTCTTGTTTTATAATTTTATATATGTATGTATGTATGTCTGTGCTGGGTCTTCACTGCTTGCTTGCTTTCCTCTAGTTGCCGCAAGCAGGGGCTACTCTCTAGCTGTGATGCACAGGCTTCTTACTGCTGTGGCTTCTTTTGTTACTGAGCACAGGCTCTAGGGCCTGCAGGCTTCAGTCGTTGTGGCATATGGGCTCAGTAGTTGCAGCTGCTGGGCTCTGGAATACAGGCTCAATAGTTGTGGCACACAGGCTTAGTTGCTCTGAGGCATGTGGGACCCTCCTGGATCAGGGATACGACTCGTGTCTCTTACAGTGGCAGGCAGATGCTCCACCACTAAGCCACCAGGGAAGTCCTTGTTTGTCTTCTATTAAATGGAAAAAAATGATAATGAAGATACTTAGAAAAAAGTTTGCATTATATTCCTAAATGCCCCTGTAAATAAGTTTAAAAAATTCCCTACGTGACAGCAAACAATTCAACTCAAATATCAGTAAGGCACTGGCACCCCACTCCAGCACTCCTGCCTGGAAAATCCCATGGGTGGAGGAGCCTGGTGGGCCGCAGTCCATGGGGTCACTAAGAGTCGGACATGACTGGGTGACTTCACTTTCACTTTTCACTTTCATGCATTGGAGAAGGAAATGGCAACCCACTCCAGTGTTCTTGCCTGGAGAATCCCAGGGACTGGGGAGCCTGGTGGGCTGCTGTCTCTGGGGTCGCACAGATTGGACACAACTGAAGCGACTTAGCATCAGTAGCAGCAGCATGCAGAAAAATGGTTTTTTTTTCAACATATATTCATAATTTTTTTTACTTTCTTTTTTTAAATTTATTTATTTTAATTGGAGGCTAATTACTTTACAATATTGTATTGGTTTTGCAGCATTGAAACATAATTTATTTTTAAAGATAATTGTATACTGCTTTATTGGAGATTGATTCAAAAATAGTTTTTATCCTTTTAGTGGATATTTTTGTGTCTAATTATTTTATAAATTTCACTGAAAATATACTTTATTTGTGACTTTGATAGCATACATGTCTCAGTTTTAGAAGTTTCCATGTTTTGCAGATTTTTAAAATATTTTTAATTTTTTTAAATTGTGAGTTCAAAGAGAATCTCAGGAAGAATGACAAAAGCAAGCTTTCAGACATGTTTCTGTTTCTAGTGAACAGTAAGCCGTAACAAGTCTATTTCTATCAGTGTATTCTGTGTCAGACCACACCTGTAAAGAAAGCCTATAAGGAACATTAAGTATCTGGAAATAGGAAAATTATTTCCACTGATGGGCAGCTGAAATGCACTGAGGAGACAGAGAGAGTAATGGTATCTCTGCATTTATTTTGACAGACCTATGACAGCACCATTCTGTTCCTTGATAGACAAACATAATCTTTGAAATATGTTCGGAGATGCCTTCCACTCAGCTTGTTTCGCTCAAGGCTGCCTTTGATCACAAGCCAGACCCAGCTGAATGGAAAACAATGTCTGTTGTTTCTTGTATAGCTAACCTACTATTTTATCTTTCATTACTGGATTTTGACTTGTATTTGAATGAACATTAAAAAAAGCTTTAAGCAACCATTATGTACCTTACTCATTCTGTCTCCAATCCGACTATCCATTTATCTGCATAACAATACTCATTGTTGATGCATTATGAAGAATAAAAATATAATGCCCTTATCCTACTAAATTTCAATTCATTTTGTAACAATCAAAAATGTCCCAAGTACGATCATGTTATTCCCATAAGTTTCAGTGTCACCACATTAATTAAACAGGTCAAACTTCTGTGCTCTTATACATCCACGTATTTTCAGTTCCTTTGGCAAATGGCAGAGTACACTGTTTTCCAGCAACTGTTTGCAGCATAAAAGGAATTCTGAAAGCACAGCTAATGAAATCCATATATTAGAATTCTTGCCATTTCTGCAGAACAAGAGTACCAAATTTACTCTCAATTTTTTATTCAGCAGAAAGAGCATTACAAAATATAGTGTTATGGATATGATTCATGTATGTTAGCAGTATTAATTCAGGATAGGAAAGTAATTGCATTTTCTCTCTCAACGTTAATATTTTGTGATTTGTATTTATAGCTAACCAAAAGAAATGTACCACTACCATATCTGTAGAAACCGTCTGTCTCTAAAAATTTTCTGCTTTGAAAAGACACAAGCCCAGAATACACAAAGCTCTACTCATCTATCATATAGATTCACAAATCATGTTTCCACATTTTACAAATATTTCTGTGTATATATATATGTGTATATATATATATATATATTTAAGAATCAGGACCACCCCTGGTGTGTAAAGAAACACCTGAGGAAGCTCTACTCATCTATCATATAGATTCACAAATCATGTTTCCACATTTTACAAATATTTCTGTGTATATATATATATATATATATATATATATATATATATGAATCAGGACCACCCCTGGGGTGTAAAGAAACACCTGAGGCCTTTCCTTTACTTTCTTTATGACAATATGTATGTGTGTGCTAAGTCACTTTAGTCATGTCTGACTCTTTGCGACCCTATGGACTGTAGCCCACCAGGCTTCTCTGTCAATGGAGTTCTCCAGGCAAGAATACTGGAGTGGATTGCCTTGCCTCCTCCAAAGGATCTTCTGAGCTCATGTCTCTCGTCTCCTGCATTGGTAGGTGGATTCTTTACCACTAGTGCCACCTGGAAAGACCTCATAACAATATAGTTTATAACCAATCTGAATTTAAGCTCTGAAAGAAAATGAAAGTTTAAACTAAGCTGCTGTCTAGACCTAAGATGGAGTTTTCAGTAATTTGTATGAAACATAACGTAATCAAATTTCAAAAAGTTAAAGGGTGCTGTGTACTGACGTGTCTCCCCACCAAAATTCGTGTGTTGAAGCAACAACCCTCAATGTACTGTATCTGGAGATAACCCAGGTTAAATGAGGTCATAAGGATGGGGCCCTAAACCAATAGGACTGTGGTCTTCTAAGAAAAAGAAGAAAGAGACATTGCCCTCTCTCCATTATGTGAGAAAACAGTAAGATAAACCCTCTGCAAGCCAGGAAGAGAGCTGTCACCAGAACCAGAGCACAAACACCAGCACCCTGACCTCACATGTTCAACCTCCAGAGCTCTAAAAAAAATTAAATTTTTTGTTGTTCAAGCCAACTCAGTCTGGCATTTTGTCATAGCATCCTGATTATATGTGGTTTAGTGGATATTTGAGTAGTACCCTTTCACTTATTAGAGGTGTGACCAGGGATACATCATTGAAGCATTTCATATCTGCTTTTCCCATACTTACATGATGAATTATTGAAATAGGTTATTTTTATATCAAAAGGGGCATATCTGTTTAGTCCACGATATGGTTGCATATAGATTCTCAACTTGATAGCCATGATTCAAGGTTATCGGGACATCCAAAGCCCCTAGGATATGAACTCCAGTGAAGATTTACTTCAGTGGTTTCCTTCCAAGAGTAAAGTTTAATTGACCAATCCCTTGTTCTTAATATAATATATAATATGGATCTGAGGCATATCAATAGGTTATATAAAATCTGTACTGCTTTTTCTCTTGGTTACTAACCTAGCAATTTATCTGAATAAAAATCATGTCAAATTATTTAACAGAGGTCACTATGTATGATTGTAATTTCCTTGTACAGCATCTCCAAAATCTTTCAATCTAATTTTTATAAATGTGTCTGTTGCTCTATGTATTTTTTTCCCACATGGAAATGAGGACTATTGATTCTGTAAATATAATTTCTCAGCATAGAATCCCTTATATCCATTTTTCTCTTTCTATCATGGTGATTGTTTTTGTCCAATGAAGTCAGATCAAATTTGTATCATACATAGGCAGAAAAACATGCATGGATAGATATTATTAGACATGTTAGATATTATTTGACTTGTTGGCTTTATTATGATTTCAGTAATGACCAGTATCATGCAAATGTATTCACTACAGAAAGTAAAGCTTTTTTACATATTAGCCATGACTCTGCCTTTCAATCCAGCCAGAAGCAAAGATTTGCACTACGTTTTGTTTATTATGTACAGGTATAATTGTGTCCATTTGTTTAACTGTAGCTTTTTAAGGTTTCAGAGCCACAATCACTCTTCAGTGTTCACAGCACCTTGTACAGCTGAGAATTTAAATAGCTATTTCTGTTACTGATGATACGGCTAATAATGATGATTTTGTTTAAAGGTATTTCAGGCCACATATCTAACTGTAGAACTAGGGCATGAAAATCCTCTGAAATTTTTACACTGAAGCAAAGGATGAAGCACAAATTGTGCAAGGTTTGACTTTGTCTACAATTTTCTTGGGGCAATCATCTGCTCCATAAAAATAAAAAAAATCCTTATGGTCTTTTCATGATAGAATACCTTTATGACAGTCCATTAGTCCGTCATTTCTAGCTATGTACTGTCTTCCTGTTTTCCAAATCATTTCTGAATCGGGATGAAAATGACATTTCAAGTCACTGTGACAGGTTTCCAGAGGAAATCAAGTTTCTATGCACAAACTTGGAAACACGGAGAGCACAATTTATGGAGGCTGAATAGCTTCTTGTGTCATGTGGCTCTGAGGGAAAGTTAGACTCACTTATCAATTCACAGTCCATCATCTTCCACTAGGCATTGAAGTTTAGGGCTCAACACTCCATGGCTACTTGTCACTTGGACCAAGAAAGAAATAAGAAATGATGTAAACCAATTTCCCTTGACAGGAAAGACACAGATGGAGACGACATTTGGACCATATTGTCTGCTTTCAGGTCATCCCTGAAGCCATTAGCTATCATAATGATGAAACCTGAGTTATTTATTTCCCCACAATTTTCTAATGTGGCAAAAACAGTATTACACTGGGGGCCTGAGTTTCCTCTGAAAGGTTGTGTTGTCCTTGAGAAAAAAACAACACATATGACAGAATATTTTTAGCTTGTAGAAGTAAAAATTACAAATTAGATGAAAGAGGCATAATGCAGGATAAATATCAAGCTTAGTAGTAAGATTAGACTTTTCATAATACTACTTTGATATTTATGTAAAATATATAAACTTTTCTTGGAGTTATTGACTCCTAGTACTTTGAGTCAATTCATTCATTTAAGACCATTATTTGATGCCTTCTATTCATTTATTCTGTTGGTCAGAATGTTTACCTGGTCAACAGAATAAATAAACATTTATGGAAAACAAAGGAAACAGTGAAAGACATTATTTTCTTTGGGCTCCAAAATCACTGCAGATGGTGACTGCATAGCCATGAAATTAAAAGATGCTTGCTCCTTGGAAGAAAAGCTATGACCAACCTAGACAGCATATTAAAATGCAGAGACACTACTTTGCCAACAAAGGTCTGTCTAGTCAAAGCTATGGTTTTTCAGTAGTCATGTATGGATGTGAGAGTTGGACTATAAAGAAAGCTGAGCACCAAAGAACTGATGTTTTTGAACTGTGGTGTTGGAAAAGAGTCCCTTGAACTCCAAAGGGATCCAACCAGTCAATCTTAAAGGAAATCAGTCCTGAGTATTCATTGGAAGGACTGATGCTGAAGCTGAAACTCTAGTACTTTGGCCACCTGATGTGAAGAACTGACTCATTGGAAAAGACCCTGATGCTGGGAAAGATTGAAGGCAGGAAGAGAAGGGGAAGACAGAGAATGAGATGGTTGAATGGCATCACTGACTCAATGGATGTGAGTCTGAGCAAGCTCTGAGAGTTGGTGTTGGACAGAGAAGCCTGGTGTGCTGCAGTCCACGGGGTCACAAAGAGTCATACATGACTGAGCGACTGAACTGAATGATGGAAAACTCAACATTTACCAGGGCTGATGATGTGTCAGAAAACAAAACAAATCAAAAAGAAGAAAAACATTCCTGTACTGATGAAGCCTGGTTCCTCGTAGGGGAGGCAGTAGAGGAATGAAAGTCAATTATATATAACTGTTAAACAGTGAAAAGTACTATGAGGAAGAGGAAGTACCAGCAGGGCTAGGCAATGGAAAGGAGTGGGGAGGATGAGAGTAGAGTGGAATTGCAGTCTCATGTTTAAAAGCAGAGACATTACTTTGCCAACAAAGGTCCGTCTAGTCAAGGCTATGGTTTTTCCAGTGGTCATATATGGATGTGAGAGTTGGACTGTGAAGAAAGCTGAGTGGTGAAGAATTGATGCTTTTGAACTGTGGTGTTGGAGAAGACTCTTGAGAGTCCCTTGGACTGCAAGGAGATCCAGCCAGTCCATTCTGAAGGAGATCAGCCCTGGGATTTCTTTGGAAGGAATGATGCTAAAGCTGAAACTCCAGTCCTTTGGCCACCTCATGCGAAGAGTTGACTCATTGGAAAAGACTCTGATGCTGGGAGGGATTGGGGGCAGGAGGAGAAGGGGACGACAGAGGATGAGATGGCTGGATGGCATCACTGACTCGATGGACGTGTGTCTGAGTGAACTCCGGGAGTTGGTGATGGACAGGGAGGCCTGGTGTGCTGCGATTCATGGGGTCACAAAGAGTTGGACACGACTGAGTGACTGAATTGAACTGAACTGAGCTGAGGGGACTGAGAGAAGACTCCCTGAGAATATGACATCTGAGCACAACATTTTTAAAATATCTATTTATTCATGGCTGCACTGGGTCTCAGTTACTGAACATGGGATCTTCATTGCAGAATGCAGGCTTCTCGGCCTGGGCCTGCTCAGTAGTTCTGTTGCCCCACAGCATGTGGGATTTTAGTTCCCCGTCAAGGATCACACCCATGCCACCTGCATTGGAAGGCAGATTCTCAACCACTTGACCACCCGGGAAGCCCCTGAGCAAAATCTTAAAGTGAGGATTTCACCACATGAATGGCTTAGGGACAAGCATTCTCTGAGGAAGGACAATTCATGCAAAAATCACTGGGTGGCAATGTGCTTGGGCTGCTCAGCAGGCAGCCAGAAGACTAGTGTGGCTGGAACAGAGTGAGTGAGGGGAGCAATATGGAGGTATAGAGAGTAAGAGCACAGAAACACCAGGGCAAAATTTAAAAAAAAAATTTTTTTTTTTGGTCATGATAAGGATTATGGCTTTTGATTTCAAGGAAAAGGGAACCATTGAAAGGAATTTGAGAAAAAGCATACATACCCTGAATTCCTTTTGAACCAACTGAAGAAGGAGCAAGGTGGGAGGTAAGAACTCGATCAGGAGAGTTTGCAATAAACCCAGGCTGAAGAAAATAGGCATTGTATAAAATAATGAACAAACACAGTCTGTGCCCTTAAGTCACTCTTAATAGAAAACACAGGCATGGGAAATTGTAATTGTGTTAAAGACTGTTACATGTAATAACTACCAAGTGTACTCAAACAGGATATTGGCACCAGGAGGGAATGATCAATTGTGATTGGGTGCTGTATCAATGTGACTGGGTTCCTTACACAAGAGGAAACAAAATCCCTCCTCTTCAGAAAATGATATTTTCATTATAAAAAGTAAAGTTGACTTGTCAAATTGTATATCAATTTTCTCAAATATGAAATCAAAATTGCTGGTAAAGTCACTGAAGGTGTGAGCATTAGAAATGTATATGACATTACAGATTGCATAATTTGGAAAATTACTGAAGTTAGTGTTTTTCCTTTTCCTTCTTTATAGTTCAAGTGGCTTAAAAAGTCTTGTTAAATTAAAAACGAATAAAAATTAAAAAACCCTTAACTTTCTATATTTAAGACATAAAATTTCAAATACAGAACATTAGATACACAGAACGACCAGATGACCTATTTTCCCTGTTTATTCTTTGCATATTCCTGCTTTACTTGTTTTTAAGTATCTCTCTTCCTCTTTGAGGTTTTTTTTCTTCTTCTTGGGCAGCATCAAAATCCATACCAATAATTTGGACTTGCAAATATTTACAAAAGATTAAGCAGGCTGCAGGAGGTGTCAACCAATCCACATTTCACAGGAGAGAAAACATTGTAAAGAATATAAATTCCATGAAATATTGCTCTATTGTAAGTTACCATTGAAAAGGCTCCATAATTCATTGGTTTCTTATTGAAAATGTACTCATCCAACCGCAATAGATGCTAATATGTTGGATTGCAAAAGTCAAGAACTGTTTTGTGGTTTTCAAAATGCAAAACTAAGAATTCAATTAAGATCAACTGCATTTTGTTTTCAAATGTTGGTATTCATATTCAAAGTGCAATTCTGTTGAAGTAGATAAGCTTATATTAGATAAGGTTAGATTATAAATTATATAAACCCATACAATATAATTAACACATAAAATACTATACACAACCAATAGGTTAGATATTACCATATGATTCTTCTAAGCACTCAAGAAACATCCATTAAAAACTGTTCAAAAAGGGCTAAATTATGAAGTTTGAAAATACAGTTTCCCTGGTGGCTCAGATGGTAAAGAATCTGTCTGCAATTCAGGAGACCCAAATTGGGAAAATTCCCTGGAGAACAGGACAGGAACCCACTCCGGTATTCTTGCCTGAAGAATCCCATGGACAGAGGAGTGTGGTGGGCTACAGTCCATTGCGTCACAAAGAGTCAGACACAACTGAGCAACTAACACTTCTATTTTCATCCTACACTTACTAATTTAAAATTCTTAGAATCATATACGGAGAAGGCAATGGCACCCAACTCCAGTACTCTTGCCTGGAAAATCGCATGGACAGAGGAGCCTGGTAGGCTGCAGTCCATGGGATCGCGAAGAGTCGGACACGACTGAGCGACTTCACTTTCACTTTTCACTTTCATGCATTGGAGAAGGAAATGGCAACCCACTCCAGTGTTGTTGCCTGGAGAATCCCAGGGACGGGGGAGCCTGGTGGGCTGCCGTTTATGGGGTCACACAGAGTCGGACACGACTGAAGCGACTTAGCAGCAGTAGCAGAATCATATAAGCTTCCCATCTAGATTTTATATACTATTTTATTTGTTTATATAAATATGCACTATAATTATATATTTATATAGGTGTTTTATATAAATAATTGTAAATATAACATATAGGTATATTGTAATACTTTTATCATCAACAGCTAATTGAGTCTAATATTCAAGTTTCTATGAAAACATTTGCCATCTAGTCATTATCATTTACCTTGAGTAATAATATGTGATTTTTTAATAGCAAAAAACATGAGAAACCTGTAATTTCATTCAGAAAAAAATAATGAAATGAAGATAGGACATTAAACATCTTTATGTAAATGAATCATTTTCAGTGGCAAAATGGTATTGTTTCCCATTGGTTAATCACATAATATATCTTGATATTAAGTGCAAATAAAACTCAGGAGAAATAAACTCTTTTCATGGAAAGAATAAGCCCTGGATCTAAAAATCCTTATCACGTGTCCCTGAACTCAGGTAAATAACTTGTGTTTGGGAAAATAGCTGTTCACAGACTATTTTTTAATAATGCAATGCCTTTGTGCAGTAGTGGATATGATTCAGGCACCATCATCCATGTCATTCAGCACTGCTGGACAGAGTAAACATTTTTCTAAATCATATCATGACTGAAGAAAGACATATTTTCAATTAGAAAAATAATTTAAACATGTTTGCAATTCCACATCTGTGCCACCTTGAAAGGACTATCCACTTTCTTCCATCTGTCTTTTAAAGGCTACTGTTGAAAGGTCAGTTGAGAAAAAGACCCACCTGACAAGCATGAGAACTGTGCTGAACCATGTCGATTAAGGTTGTCTAGAACTTCTTTGTTACCAGTACAATGGGAATTGTTACCAAGAATGCAAAATCGATAGCTGAAAAGTCGAACCACCTTTCCTCTCCTAAAAAAATCCTGAATAAAATAATTGGTATAAGTGTGATCAATATAAAGATTTTCTATATTGCCAGTATATATTTTAATTCTGAAAATTGGCAAATTAAAAACAATTCTTGCCAATGATAATTATTTTTTATTTTCAAAATTTTATGTAAATAATTTCTAAAACTCCCAAACCCCATATGTTTACATTAGAACTTTTTAATAGTTTGATAGAAAAAAATCAAGTTATTGTTTAATGGAAGCAAGTTTATGTTTTGGATGATAAAGAAGTTCTGGATATATGTAGTGGTGATGACTACACAATTTGTAAGTATACTTAATGTTGGTGAATTATATACTTAAAAATAATTAAAATGGAAAAAAGGAAGGAACTGTTTACAGTTCACCAAAACAGTAAGATACCTATAGGAATAAAACTGAAAAAAAAAAAAAAAACCCCCAAAAAAAAAACAGCTCTCCAAGCTCCTCAAATTGTGCCTATTTAAAATCAAAGTGACATGTGGATACAAATGTGGTTTCTTTCAATGTATTGGCATTCATTTGTATTAACAGTATAGATTACAAAGTGTCATTTTATTTGTAATACACTTTTTGTCTTCTTGATATGCATTTAGAGGTGTTGACATCTGCATTAGTCCTAAATGAAGAAACATAGAAAGAAAAAGGGAAAAAGGAAGGAAGGGAGTGAAAGAGGGAGGAAAAGGGAAGAAAATCTCTCTTGTCTTTCTCGTCCATTCAGCGGTGATGTGAAAATTCTGCTTGCAGTTCTTCTGAAACTAATAATAATTCTGCTTTGTATACAATATTTGAAGCATTTTTGAGGTATTGAAAGTATGGTTTTATGTTTCTAAAGCTGAGTACATTAATTAGTGTAGGAGAACATTAGCACTTCAGCAATCTCTCTTGATTTCTATGAAAGGTGTCCCCATATATATCATAAATTGACTAATTGTGAAGAAGTCTTAAAGGAAGAAGAGACATTAAAACCTGGGAGATAATAAGTGGCTGAAAAATAAAAAAGAAAGAAATGCTGGCTTTAATTGCTTACTGAAGTAAAAGCATAGTCCAACATAGATACATTGGGCTTCCCTGGTGGCTCAGATGGTAAAGAATCCTCCTGCAGTGCATGAGATCTAGGTTCAATCCCTGGGTTTGGAAGATCCCCTGGAAGAGGTCATGGCAAACCACTCCAGTATCTTGCCTAGAGAATTCCCATGGACAGAGGAGCCTGGCGGGCTACAGTCCATGAGGTCACAAAGAGTCAGACAAGGCTGAGCAACTAAGCGTAGCACAGCACATGCATTGCTCAAAAATAGAAAAAGAAAGAAATGCTGGCTTTAATTGCTTACTGAAGAAAAAGAATAGTTCAACATAGATACATCAAGGTAACCTAAAAAGTAAAGGTGAGTATATTCCAACACAGTGTAGAAAAATTTAAGAGTTTTTTTTTTAGTCCAGGAACTGTTTTGCAAGATGAGAAAGAGAAACAGGTCAATAATCTAACAATTTTTTGATGTTCTCCCTACTTAGCAAGCAAAAATATTACCATTGACTAAAGGAACATAGCATCTAGTTGGCTACCTAACAAGTAAAGATATTAAACAGTTATAGAGCTTATTAAGTTTTGTGAGAGATTTGGAAAAATGCCAGACATGAGAAGATTCCAGGAGACCATCACATTCTTGTTTTGCCACTTCTGCTTCCTTTCCTTCTCTACTTCCTTCTCTTTCTTCTCCCCCAACCCTCCCATTTCCTTTTTCAGGCTTACTTTTTCATGAAAGAAGTGTTTTCTCTATGATAGCATGGGTTAAAGACATATAAGAAATGGTATAAAGAGGTACAAATATTGGAGAGGCCAGAAGGTTCATAAGGGAAAAACTCAAATGAACACCTTGGCCAACCCTATATATATATATATATATATATATATATATATATATATAAAACAACAGAATGTTTAATATTTACTTTAATTTTTCATAAATATACATACACAAAATATTCAGAAATCAGAGTACTAATAAGTTGATAGGAAAATAAAGCTTAATTACTTCACACCCTTGCTCATTAACTCTGTCTTCCAGCCTTGCTTCTCAGAAGCAGTTATTTTACATTCTTTTGGTTATTCTTTGTGGTACATCCCCATGACTTCAAGTGACAATCAAATAAAGAAAACATTCTTGGTCTACCAATTTAGGCAGCATCTATTGACTTACACTATGGTCGTGGAAATTTAGCTTATATAAGAAACTCAATATCATTTCCATATCTTTCCCCTATATTTATATCTCAGTTTTTGGTTAAGTCAATATTAAGTTTCTATTATAAAAACTAAGAGTTATTTCTAGGACAAGTAATATACTAAATTATAGGTTTAATTTTTTTGTTGTTGTTGTTTTTGCTTTTACTGGGTTTAAAATCAATTTTTTTCATTTGCTGATATATATTATAACATATAATGGGAGAAGGAAATGGTAACCCACTCCAGTACTCTTGCCTGGAAAATTCCATGGACGGAGGAGCCTGGTAGGCTGCAGTCCATGGGATCGCTAAGAGTCGAACATGACTGAGCGACTTCACTTTCCCTTTTCACTTTCATGCATTGGAGAAGGAAATGGAAACCCACTCCAGTGTTCTTGCCTAGAGAATCCCAGGGACAGAGGAGCCTGGTGGGCTGCTGTCTATGGGGTCGCACAGAGTCAGACACAATTGAAGCAATTTAGCAGCAGCATCAATAGTATCCTAACCAAAGAAAGGAATTATAAAATATCCTGTGCCTGTAATTATGTATATATAAAATTGTGTGGGGCCAGATTAAAGGAAAATGTACAACTTTTCACTCATTTGATAAGCAGTCTCTACAACCTAGAAACTAATATAAAATGGTGTCTTAGATTATCTTCTTCCAGAAGCAAAGTCTGAGTGCAAATAGTTTACCTAAGAGGTGATCTGGAAGCACCAGTTAGTGGAGTGGATAATAAGACAGAAGGCATGAGTGCTAAGTCACTTCATTCATGTCTTGATTCTCTGTGACCCTACGGACAAAGACCTGACCCTAGGCCAGCCGCCAGGCTCCTCTGTCCATGGGGATTCTCCAGACAAGAATACTGGAATGGGTTGTCATGCCCTCCTCCAGGAATCTTCCCTACCCAAGGATCAAACCTGCGTCTCTTGTGCCTCCTGCATTGACAAGCGGATTCTTTACCACTAGTACCACCTGGAAACCCTAAGACAGCAGGAAAGGAATCCAATACAGAACACAGTAATGAGCAGATTATTATTTTACTTAACTAGAGCTAGGGACTTCTCAGGTGGCTCAGTGGTAAAGAATCTGCCTGCCAATGCAGGAGACACTGGTTTGAACCCTGAGTCAGGAAGATACCCTGGAGAAGGGAATGACTACCCACTCCAGTATTCTTGGCTGGGAAATCCCATGGATAGAGGAGCCTGGAGGGCTACAGTCCATGGGGTCTCAAAAGAGTCAGACACAACTTAGCAACCAAACAACTGTGGCTCAGTTCTACAGAGAACTTTAGAGGGACTGCATGGAAAATCTTCAGGGTTGCCTCACCGAGGAACAAAAAGTTTGCAGATTTATTCATCAACTCCTGTCAGTTTTGGGGTGAGAAACACTTCCAGGAAGATCATCACCCCAGCCCTGACACACTTGCATAGGACCAAGTGCTTTCCAGTGGTCAGAAAACCCTGCAAGCAGACACATAAGCATTTGCAATAGAAATCTGCCAGGTTAGCATACACAGGAACTGTGAGTGCAAAACAGAACTGAGTGAAGCACCAACAACACCTGCTTTTTTTTTTTTTTTCCCACCTTCTATGAGGATAGAAAATATATAGCATTGATCTCTGCCCTAAATTCTTGAAACCCTTGTAATTTCCTAAATGATAAAAGCACTAGGAACATCTTTTGTTCTAATATTTGGCCTTTGACTACAATCCCTGACACAGAACTTCTAAAACCCTTGGAATTTCCCCAATGATCAAAGTGTTTTGTTCTAAAAAGACATCGCCAGGTGGGCTCCTGGATGGGGACTGGTCACTAGGAAAGCCAAACCATAATTTTAAGCTTGGAATTTTCAGCCCTACCTTCTTCACTTCTACAGAGAGGAGACAGGTGCTGGAAATTGAGTTAATAATTTATCATACCTATCTGATGAAGCTTCCCAGGAAATCCTAATATATACTAAGATTCAGAGGGTGGCAGGTTTGTGAGCACATTCACATATCAGAAGAGTGACATGTCCTAAATCCACTGGTACAGATGCTCCTGGGCTCAGGATCTTCCCAGACCTCAGTATGTATCTCTTCATCTGACTGATCATCTCTATCATTTACCCTGCATCCTTTAAAAGACTGTTAAACATAAGCATGTGATCCCCTGAGCTCTATGTGCCTTTCTAGCAAATTAACCCAAGGTAGGGGTTGTGACATGGGTTTGGATAGACTCCAGGAGTTGGTGATGGACAGGGAGGCCTGGCGTGCTGCAGTTCATGGGGTAGCAAAGAGTCAGACACGATTAAGCGACTGAACTCAAATAAACTGGGGGTTGTGACAACTTCAAATTTATAGCCAGTGAGTCATAAGGGCTAGTGACCTGGACTTGCAGTTAGCATCTGAAGTGGGAGGGGAACAGTCTTGTGGGACTGAGCCTGTAACCTATGGGGTCTGAAGCTATCTCCAGGTAGGTAGTGTCAGAAGTCAGTTAAATCACAGGACACCCAACTGGTGTTGCAGAGAATTGCTTGCTGGGACACATCCATCTCAGAAGGGTCATACGTAGAGTAGTAGTGTGAAAGCAAAGGAGAAGCACAGGAGGAGGACTGACTGTTTCCCAAGACGTCTTCACAGCCTCAGTAGAAGTGAAGCCATGAAATGAAGCCTCCAACTGCTCCTCAGAGACCTCTGCCTCTCTCTTTCAACTGTGATACTCAGCCTCACCCTACATATCTGTCTGTATGGAGACTGTCCCTCTAAAACTCATTCAATAGTTTGAGTATGAGTTCATTGCTGTTTGCTTCATACATCATGTGTTAGTCCACATAGGCTTCTAGAACAAAGTACCATAATCTGGATGGCTTCAACTTGATGCTGGTAAGTCCAAGATCTGGTGCAAGCCAATTCAGCTCATGATGAGGGCTCTCTTTTTGGTTCACAGGTGGCTGTCCTCATGCTACATCCTCACTTGGGGAAAAGAGAGACAGATAATAGAGCACTCTGGTGTCCCTACTTATAAAGACACAAATTTTAATGGATCTAATCTCCAGCCTTATGATTTCAATTAACCTTAGTTATACCATAATGGCCCTATCTCCAAACAAAATTGCATGAGGGTGCTGGAGCTTCAACATATCAATTTTGGGGGACACAAATATTCAGTTCATAACACATCATAAGAAATCTCATGTTTGATCATTCTTTATCTTCTAGAACCCCGTTCCATAAAGATTTGTTGTTGGTGTTTTTGCTGTTTAGTCCCTAAGTGTCTGACTCTTTTGCAACACCATGGACTGTAACCTACCAGACTCCTCTGTCCATGGGATTTCCCAGGCAGGAATACTGGAGTGGGTTGCCATTTCCTACTCCAGTTAATCTTCCCAGTCTAGGGATCAAACCCACGTCTCCTGCATCAGCAGGCAGATTCTTTACCGCTGAGCCACTTGGGAAGCCCATGAGGATCTGTACCTCTACTCAAACTCTTAAAATCAGTCACAGAACTCTGAAATGTTTTGTTAGTCATTAGAAAATCCCCTATATCCTAAACCTCCCTTCTGATGTTTCTCTTCATATTCTTACCTCTCTGAAGTTCAAACAATAATATGAAAGATGTGAGAGAACAGTCTGTGTCTTGGGAGTGATAAGTTCAATGAATTTAACAAAAGCAACCCATTGCTCTTGAAACTTTTTCTTTACATGTGCCCTTTTCAGTATTAAGTTCACCTTTTCTCAGTCTTATTTTTTTAATTTGTGTTATTTCTATTGACTTATAGTTGATGTAAAATATTGTATAATTTAAAGGTATAAAATATAGTGATTCACAATTTTTAAATGCTGTACTCCACTTTCAGTTATTTTAAAATATTGCCTGTATTCCTTGTGTTGTATAATATATCCATGAGCTTTTTTTTTTTCCTTCCAGTTTTATTGAGATACAATTGACATACAACACTGAATAAGTTTAGCATAATGATTTGATTTACATACACCATGAAATGATTATCATGATAAGTTTACTGAACATCCATCATCTCACATAGACACAAAATTAAAGAAAAAGGAAAATATTTTTCTTGTGATGAGAACTCAGATTTACTGTCTTAACTTTCTTTTTTTTTTTCAAATTTTATTTTATTTTTAAACTTTACAATATTGTATTAGTTTTGCCAAATATCAAAATGAATCCGCCACAGGTATACCCGCGTTCCCCATCCTGAACCCTCCACCCTCCTCCCTCCCCTCCCCTCCCTCTGGGTCGTCCCAGTGCACCAGCCCCAAGCATCCAGTACCGTGCATTGAACCTGGACTGGCGACTCGTTTCATACATGATATTATACATGTTTCAATGCTATTTTCTCAAATCTCCCCACCCTCTCCCTCTCCCACAGAGTCCATAAGACTGATCTATACATCGGTGTCTCTTTTGCTGTCTCGTACACAGGGTTATCATTTCCATCTTTCTAAATTCCATATATATGCGTTAGTATACTGTATTGGTGTTTTTCTTTCTGGCTTACTTCACTCTGTATAATAGGTTCCAGTTTCATCCATCTCATTAGAACTGATTCAAATGTATTCTTTTTAATGGCTGAGTAATACTCCATTGTGTATATGTACCACTGCTATCTTATCCATTCATCTGCTGATGGGCATCTAGGTTGCTTCCATGTCCTGGCTATTATAAACAGTGCTGTGATGAACATTGGGGTACACGTGTCTCTTTCCCTTCCGATTTCCTCAGTGTGTATGCCCAGCAGTGGGATTGCTGGATCATAAGGCAGTTCTGTTTCCAGTTTTTTAAGGAATCTCCACACTGTTCTCCATAGTGGCCGTACTAGTTTGCATTCCCACCAACAGTGCAAGAGAGTTCCCTTCTCTCCACACCCTCTCCAGCATTTATTGCTTGTAGACTTATGGATTGCAGCCATTCTGACTGGCGTGAAATGGTACCTCATAGTGGTTTTGATTTGCATTTCTCTGATGAGTGATATTGAGCATCTTTTCATGTGTTTGTTAGCCATCTGTATGTCTTCTTTGGAGAAATGTCTATTTAGTTCTTTGGCCTATTTTTTGATTGGGTCATTTATTTTTCTGGAGTTGAGCTGTAGGAGTTGCTTGTATATTTTTGAGATTAGTTGTTTGTCAGTTGCTTCATTTGCTATTATTTTCTCCCATTCTGAAGGCTGCTTTTCACCTTGCTAATAGTTTCCTTTGTTGTGCAGAAGCTTTTAAGTTTAATTAGGTCCCATTTGTTTATTTTTGCTTTTACTTCCAATATTCTGGGAGGTGGGTCATAGAAGATCCTGCTGTGATGTATGTCAGAGAGTGTTTTGCCTATATTCTCCCCTAGGAGTTTTATAGTTTCTGGTCTTACGTTGAGATCTTTAATCCATTTTGAGTTTATTTTTGTGTATGATGTTAGAAAGTGGTCTAGTTTCATTCTTTTACAAGTGGTTGACCAGTTTTCCCAGCACCACTTGTTAAAGAGGTTGTCTTTAATCCATTGTATATTCTTGCCTCCTTTGTCAAAAATAAGGTGTCCATATGTGCATGGATTTATCTCTGGGCTTTCTATTTTGTTCCATTGATCAATATTTCTGTCTTTGTGCCAGTACCATACTGTCTTGATAACTGTGGCTTTGTAATAGAGCCTGAAGTCAGGCAGGTTGATTCCTCCAGTTCCATTCTTCTTTCTCAAGATAGCTTTGGCTATTCCAGGTTTTTTGTATTTCCATACAAATTGTGAAATTATTTGTTCTAGCTCTGTGAAGAATACCGTTGGTAGCTTGATAGGGATTGCATTGACTCTATAAATTGCTTTGGGTAGTATACTCATTTTCACTATATTGATTCTTCCAATCCATGAACATGGTATATTTCTCCATCTCTTAGTGTCCTCTTTGATTTCTTTCACCAGTGTTTTATAGTTTTCTATATATAGGTCTTTGGTTTCTTTAGGTAGATATATTCCTAAGTATTTTATTCTTTCTGTTGCAATGGTGAATGGAATGGTTTCCTTAATTTCTCTTTCTGTTTTCTCATTATTAGTGTATAGGAATGCAAGGGATTTCTGTGTGTTGATTTTATATCCTGCAACTTTACTATAATCATTGATTAGTTCTAGTAATTTTCTGGTGGAGTCTTTAGGGTTTTCTATGTAAAGGATCATGTCATCTGCAAACAGTGAGAGTTTTACTTCTTCTTTTCCAATTTGGATTCCCTTTATTTCTTTTTCTGCTCTGATTGCTGTGGCCAAAACTTCCAAAACTATGTTGAATAGTAATGGTGAAAGTGGGCACCCTTGTCTTGTTCCTGACTTTAGAGGAAATGCTTTCAATTTTTCACCATTGAGGATAATGTTTGCTGTGGGTTTGTCATATATAGCTTTTATTATGTTGAGGTATGTTCCTTCTATTCCTGCTTTCTGGAGAGTTCTTATCATAAATGGATGTTGAATTTTGTCAAAGGCTTTCTCTGCATCTATTGAGATAATCATATGGTTTTTGTTTTTCAATTTGTTAATGTGGTGTATAACATTGATTGATTTGTGGATATTGAAGAATCCTAGCATCCCTGGGATAAAGCCCACTTGGTCATGGTGTATGATCTTTTTAATGTGTTGTTGGATTCTGATTGCTAGAATTTTGTTAAGGATTTTTACATCTATGTTCATCAGTGATATTGGCCTGTAGTTTTCTTTTTTTGTGGGATCTTTGTCAGGTTTTGGTATTAGGGTGATGGTGGCCTCATAGAATGAGTTTGGAAGTTTACCTTCCTCTGCAATTTTCTGGAAGAGTTTGAGCAGGATAGGTGTTAGCTCTTCTCTAAATTTTTGGTAGAATTCAGCTGTGAAGCCGTCTGGACCTGGGCTTTTGTTTGCTGGAAGATTTCTGATTACAGTTTCAATTTCCGTGCTTGTGATGGGTCTGTTAAGATTTTCTATTTCTTCCTGGTCCAGTTTTGGAAAGTTGTACTTTTCTAAGAATTTGTCCATTTCTTCCACGTTGTCCATTTTATTGGCATATAATTGTTGATAGTAGTCTCTTATGATCCTTTGTATTTCTGTGTTGTCTGTTGTGATCTCTCCATTTTCATTTCTAATTTTATTGATTTGATTTTTCTCCCTTTGTTTCTTGATGAGTCTGGCTAATGGTTTGTCAATTTTATTTATCCTTTCAAAGAACCAGCTTTTGGCTTTATTGATTTTTGCTATGGTCTCTTTTGTTTCTTTTGCATTTATTTCTGCCCTAATTTTTAAGATTTCTTTCCTTCTACTAACCCTGGGGTTCTTCATTTCTTCCTTTTCTAGTTGCTTTGGGTGTAGGGTTAGGTTATTTATTTGACTTTTTTCTTGTTTCTTGAGGTATGCCTGTATTGCTATGAACTTTCCCCTTAGGACTGCTTTTAAAGTGTCCCGCAGGTTTTGAGTTGTTGTGTTTTCATTTTCATTAGTTTCTATGTAAATTTTGATTTCTTTTTTGATTTCTTCTGTGATTTGTTGGTTATTCAGCAGGGTGTTGTTCAGCCTCCATATGTTGGAATTTTTCATCGTTTTTCTCCTGTAATTGAGATCTAATCTTACTGCATTGTGGTCAGAAAAGATGCTTGGAATGATTTCTATTTTTTTGAATTTACCAAAGCTAGATTTATGGCCCAGGATGTGATCTATCCTGGAGAAGGGTCCATGTGCGCTTGAGAAAAAGGTGAAATTCATTGTTTGGGGATGAAATGTCCTATAGATATCAATTAGGTCTAACTGGTCTATTGTATTATTTAAAGTTTGTGTTTCCTTGTTAATTTTCTGTTTAGTTGATCTATCCATAGGTGTGAGTAGGGTATTAAAGTCTCCCACTATTATTGTGTTATTGTTAATTTCTCCTTTCATACTTGTTAGCATTTGTCTTACATATTGCGGCGCTCCCATGTTGGGTGCATATATATTTATAATTGTTATATCTTCTTCTTGGATTGGTCCTTTGATCATTATGTAGTGACCATCTTTGTCTCTTTTCACAGCCTTTGTTTTAAAGTCTATTTTATCTGATATGAGTATTGCTACTCCTGCTTTCTTTTGGTCCCTATTTGCATGGAAAATCTTTTTCCAGCCCTTCACTTTCAGTCTGTATGTGTCCCCTGTTTTGAGGTGGGTCTCTTGTAGACAACATATGTAGGGGTCTTGTTTTTGTATCCATTCAGCCAGTCTTTGTCTTTTGGTTGGGGCATTCAACCCATTTACATTTAAGGTAATTACTGATAAGTATGATCCCATTGCCATTTACTTTATTGTTTTGGGTTCGAGTTTATACACTGTTTTTGTGTTTTCTGTCTAGAGAAAATCCTTTAGTATTTGTTGGAGAGCTGGTTTGGTGGTGCTGAATTCTCTCAGCTTTTGCTTGTCTGAGCTTTTGATTTCTCCTTCATGTTTGAATGAGATCCTTGCTGGGTACAATAATCTGGGCTGTAGGTTATTTTCTTTCATCACTCTAAGTATGTCTTGCCATTCCCTCCTGGCTTGAAGAGTTTCTATTGAAAGATCAGCTGTTATCCTAATGGGAATTCCCTTGTGTGTTATTTGTTGTTTTTCCCTTGCTGCTTTTAATATTTGTTCTTTGTGTTTGATCTTTGTTAATTTGATTAATATGTGTCTTGGGGTGTTTCACCTTGGGTTTATCCTGTTTGGGACTCTCTGGGTTTCTTGGACTTGGGTGATTAGTTCCTTCCCCATTTTAGGGAAGTTTTCAACTATTATCTCCTCAAGTATTTTCTCATGGTCTTTCTTTTTGTCTTCTTCTTCTGGGACCCCTATGATTAGAATGTTGTAGCGTTTAATATTGTCCTGGAGGTCTCTGAGATTGTCCTCATTTCTTTTAATTCGTTTTTCTTTTATCCTCTCTGATTCATTTATTTCTACCATTCTATCTTCTAATTCACTAATCCTATCTTCTGCCTCTGTTATTCTACTATTTGTTGCCTCCAGAGTGTTTTTAATTTCATTTATTGCATTATTCACTTTATATTGACTCTCTTTTATTTCTTCTAGGTCCTTGTTAAACCTTTCTTCCATCTTCTCAATCTTTGTCTCCAAGCTATTTATCTGTGATTCCATTTTGATTTCAAGATTTTGGATCAATTTCACTATCATTATTCGGAATTCTTTATCAGGTAGATTCCCTATCTCTTCCTCTTTTGTTTGGTTTGGTGGGCATTTATCCTGTTCCTTTATCTGCTGGGTATTCCTCTGTCTCTTCATCTTGTTTAAATTGCTGAGTTTGGGGTATCCTTTCTGTATTCTGGCAGTTTGTGGAGTTCTATTTATTGTGGTGTTTCCTCGCTCTGTGTGGGTTTATACAGGTGGCTTGTCAAGGTTTCTTGGTTAGGGAAGCTTGTGTCGGTGTTCTGGTGAGTGGAGCTGTATTTCTTCTCTCTCCTTTCGAAGACTTGGGATGCTTTTCTGGGTGCCTGATGTCCTCTGCCGGCATTCAGAAGTTGTTTTGTGGAATTTACTCGGCGTTTAAATGTTCTTTTGATGAATTTGTGGGGGAGAAAGTGTTCTCCCCGTCCTACTCCTCCGCCATCTTAGCTCCTCCCCTCCATGAGCTTTTTTTATACACAGTAGTTTGCACCTTTTAATCCTCACCCTATACTGCCCCTTCCCCATTCCTCTCCCAACTGGTAAGTGCTAGTTTGTTTTCTGTATCTGTGAGTCTGTTTCTTTTTTTGCTGTATTCACTAGTTTTATTTTTTATGTCTCACATATAGTATTTGTCTTTGTCTGAATTGTTTAGTTTAGCCAAATGCCTACCAGGTCCTTCCATGTTGCTGCAAATGGCAAAATTTCATTATTTTTATGGCTGAGATGTATTTCATTATACCTTCTTTATTAATTCATCTCTTGATGGACACTTAGGTTGCTTTCATATCCTGGCAGTTGTAAATAATGCTGCCTATGAATACTGAGGTTCATGTATCTGGTGGGAATGTAAATTGGTGAAGCCACTGTAGAAAACTTAATGGAAGTTTCTCAAAAAACTAAAAATAGAGCTACCATACAACCCAACATTTTTGTCCCTGGGTATGTATATGTACAGGCTTTTCAAACTTCACTCAGCTACAACTTACTTCCACAGTCATATCATGAGTGCTAAAATCAATGGGAGTTTTTTGATAGGCATGCTGCCTGAACTCTACAGCCTTTGCTGCCTTTAGCTCCCTTCATTTTCTTGGATTCCAGAAAATATTCTTTTTTTCTTTATTCTTTCTAACACCTATTCCTCCTAGTCTTTCACTGGTTCATTTCTAGTATCATCTCTCCTAATTAGTAACCTGATCTCCCACATTCATATTTTCTGCTCTGCCCATTTAGTATTCCCTAGATAATTTTATGCCTGGGAAATCCCATGGACGGAGGAGCCTGGTAGGCTACAGTCCATGGCGTTGCTAAGAGTCAGACAGAACTGAGCGACTTCACTTTCCCTTTTCACTTTCATGCATTGGAGAAGGAAATAGCAACCCACTCCAGTGTTCTTGCCTGGAGAATCCCAGGGACAGAGGAGCCTGGTGGGCTTCCGTCTATGGGGTCGCACAGAGTCGGACATGACTGACACAACTTAGCAGCAGCAGTAGCAGCAGATAATTTTATTTCCATTCCTTCCCTTTCTCTTTCTTCCATTAACTCTCAGATATCCACCTTTCAAATTTGACTTTTTGCTGATTTACAGACTTGCACTTTTAGTTTTGTATTAAGGTTTTTTTTTTTTTTAATTTTCTTGATTTACTATTTTGAAACATGAACTCAATCTGCCTCTTATACATACACACTTCTTTGTACCCTCTGCTTGGAATCAAGGACTCAGTATCCATCCAATCCAGGGTCAATAAACAACCATCTAAATCATATTCAACTAATTCAGAATTATTATTTTTAATCCCTCTAGAACCACTTCTCTTTATTATAACTACTCATTTATTTAGGTTCTCCTCATTTCTCAAGGATTATTAAATTAGCTTCCTAATTGACTTCACTGTGAAATGCTGTCTTTACACAGCGACCCAACCTGTCATTTTATATTAATACTCTGGTCAAACACTTTGTTTTAAACATCCCCAGCTCCTTTTGATTCTAGAATGAGATGTAAACTCTTTGGCTTGAGAAATAAAATGTTTCCTCCTTTCTTTCATTCAGCTTTGCCTCTGGCCACTCCTTCCCTTGTTCCTTATGTTCACAAGTTCAAACCCCAGTCCTTCCCCACCTGTCGCCAGTATCTATGACTTTGTCATTTTTTCCCTCTGGTTTAAGTACTCTTTTGAATGCTTCTCCACCTAAACTTCTTTCAAGACCCAAGTGACTAATAACTCTTATGAAAAAATGAAAATGTGAAGGAATCTTAATTCTGGAAGATCAGTCAGGATAAATAATCATGATGGCATCTATGTTACTGAAGCACTGCATAAACTTCTAATATAGCATTTATTAAATTGCTTGGTTATTAGTTACAAACTTATACCAGATGTAAGATACTCATAGCAAGCACATCTTAATGTTTGCTTGTTTGTTTATTTTAAAAGAGAGAAAGACCAAATGAACTCCTAGTCCTAAAAACTAAGTTTGTATCTTAGTTCTTCCATGGACCAATACTGTGATCCAAAGCAAATCTCTTAACCTTGCCCTGGTTTCTTTTCCACCAAATTAAGATAATAACTTATTTTGAGAATGTTATGGAATAATATACATATGGTTCCACAGATCACAGTTCCCAGATCATGGTATGTAGTCTGCAATGTTGGTTCCCTTCCTTATTAGCTTATTCCTTTCATCCCTGGACAGTGTCAGCACATAGAGTGTTAAATACATGTATGTGTGTAAATCCTTTTGTTTATTACATTCATTGTATCCAAACCATCTGAAAACTTATTAGCTTACAGCAATGACAAATTTTATGTTCCTGAATCTGTGATCTGGGCTGGGCTTTCTAGGGACAGCTTGTCTGTGTTCCACTCAGCATCACTAAGGTGACTCATAGGTTGAAAGGCTGAAATCATTTGAAGGGTCCCTCATCACCTGCCTGGCATTTGATGCTGACTGTTGACTTAGACCTCTGCTTGGGCTGTGGCCAGAACTCCTTCACCTCAACATTTCATGTGACTGCTTGTTTTCCTCACATTGTGATGACTGGGTTCCAAAAGCAAGTGTCCTGAGAGAGAGAGTCAAGAGGAAGCTGAGGTACCCTTTATGATTTAGCCTAGAAATTATGCAGCGTCACTTCTGCCACATTCTACTAGTAAAAATTGATTAACTAAGACTAACCCATATTAAAATAGAGGGGAATTAGACTCATATTTTGATGGGAATAGTGTCAAAGGATTTGCGTACTTGTTTTAAAACCATGCATTCCTCCACCAGTCAATACCATGCTGGTGTGTTGACTATATGGATGAGCCCACTTGAAAGCATCAGGGTAATGTACAAATCAAGGATATATTAAAGTAAAGTTTGGGATTGACATGTGCACACTACTATATTTAAAATAAAATGCTTTTCCATGAAAAAATAAATAAATAAAAGGAAAAACAAACCCAGGCCCAGAATTCCAAAGTATTCCTGTATACTAATTCCAGATGTGCCCAGCCTAAAAACTAGCTAAGCCTTAATTACAACCAAGTCACTTTACTGTTGAGCCTCAGTTTTCCCAGATCTAAAGTGGGGATACTGACTATTATGCAGACAGTTGCACAAAGTTTTGAGACTCAGAACTAGTTCATTAAAGGCATTATGAATTCTGTAACGTAGAAAAAGGCAAGTTATTGGAGTAGAGGTAGATGAGCAAAACCACTCTCCTTTTACATAACAAAGTAATCATATTCTTATCTTTGTCAGATTTGCTTTTACTGTTGGCAGTAAAGCCTGTTTATCATTTGATTTTCCCTGTATAAGAAATGCCTTTTTAAAAGGCCACTATTCTTTTCTAGGTATCAGGAAGGTTAATTAGCTCTTGATGCAAGATGTTTTGCAAGTGTCCATTGCAGTATTACATATCCCACCCCATTGATACAGTCTATATTCAGTCTTGTATTTCAAGAGAGTAAAAGCAAGTGACATTTCGTAATCTAAGCTTGTTCTGTTTTAAAAAAAAATGGATTCTAGGTTTATAGAAAATGTCAAAGAACATCAAAGAAAATATCTGACATTTAAACAACCAAGAACCTCAATACTCAATATATAAGATGAAAAGGATGACTAATGTGTGCTCTCTTAACTATGTATTACATTTTTTATCCTTTTGCTTAATGATGAATACCTTGTATTTATATAGATTGTTTCCTTAATAACATTTAAATTTTCCATGATTTCACCATTAAAGGATATTATCACCCTTTGGCTATCTGTATATGAAATTCTTCATTACTTAATCTATAATGCACTTTTAAAAATATAAATTTATTTATTTTAATTGGAGGCTAATTACTTTACAATATTGTATTGGTTTTGCCATATATCAACATGAATCCACCATGGGTTTACACGTGTTCCCCATCCTGAACCCCCCTCCAACCTCCCTCTCCATCCCATCCCTCTGGGTCATCCCAGTGCACCAGCCCCAAGCATTCTGTATCATGCATCAAACCTGGACTGGTGATTCGTTTCACGTATATTATACATGTTTCAATGCCATTCTCCCAAATTATCCCACCCTCTCCCACAGAGTCCAAAAGACTGTTCTATACATGTGTGTCTCTTTTGCTGTCTCACATACAGGGTTATCATTACCATCTTTCTAAATTCCATATACATGCGTTAGTATACTATACTGGTGTTTTTCTTTCTGGCTTACTTCACTCTGTATAATAGGCTCCAGTTTCATCCACCTCATTAGAACTGATTCAAATGTATTCTTTTTAATGGCTGAGTAATACTCCATTGTGTATATGTACCACTGCTTTCTTATCCATTCATCTGCTGATGGACATCTAGGTTGCTTCCATGCCCTATTATAAACAGCACTGCAATGAACATTGGGGTACACGTGTCTCTTTCCCTTCTGGTTTCCTCAGTGTGTATGCCCAGCAGTGGGATTGCTGGGTTGTATGGCAGTTCTGTTTCAAGTTTTTTAAGGAATATCCACACTGTTCTCCATAGTGACTGTACTAGTTTGCATCCCCACCAACAGTGTAAGAGAGTTCCCTTTTCTCCACACCCTCTACAGCATTTATTGCTTGTAGACTTTCGGATCGCAGCCATTCTGACTGGCGTGAAATGGTACCTCATAGTGGTTTTGATTTGCATTTCTCTGATAATGAGTGATGTTGAGCATCTTTTCATGTGTTTGTTAGCCATCTGTATGTCTTTGGATAAATGTCTGTTTAGGTCTTTGGCCCACTTTTTGATTGGGTCATTTATTTTTCTGGAATTGAGCTGCAGGAATTGCTTGTATATTTTTCAGATTCTTTGTCAGTTGCTTCATTTGCTATTATTTTCTCCCATTCTGAAGGCTGTCTTTTCACCTTGCTTATAGTCTTCTTTGTTGTGGATAAGCATTTAATTTTAATTAGGTCCCATTTGTTTATTTTTCCTTTTATTTCCAATATTCTGGGAGGTCGGTCATAGAGGATCCTGCTGTGATTTATGTTGGAGAGTGTTTTGCCTATGTTCTCCTTTAGGAGTTTTATAGTTTCTGGTCTTACATTTAGATCTTTAATCCATTTTGAGTTTATTTTTGTGTATTGTGTTAGAAAGTGTTCTAGTTTCATTCTTTTACAAGTGGTTGACCAGTTTTCCCAGCACCACTTGTTAAAGACATTGTCTTTCTCCATTGTATATTCTTGCCTCCTTTGTCAAAGATAAGGTGTCCATATGTGCATGGATTTATCTCTGGGCTTTCTATTTTGTTCCATTGATCTATATGTCTGTCTTTGTGCCAGTACCATACTGTCTTGATGACTATGGCTTTGTAGTAGAGCCTGAAGTCAGGCAGGTTGATTCCTCCCATTCCATTCTTCTTTCTCAAGATTGCTTTGGCTATTTGAGGTTTTTGTCTTTCCATACAAATTGTGAAATTATTTGTCCTAGGTCTGTGAAAAATACCGTTGGTAGCTTGATAGGGATTGCATTGAATCTATAGATTGCTTTGGGTAGTATACTCATTTTCACTATGTTGATTTTTCCAATCCATGAATACGGTATATTTCTCCATCTATTAGTGTCCTCTTTGATTTCTTTCACCAGTGTTTTATAGTTTTCTATATATAGGTCTTTTGTTTTTTTAGGTAGATATATTCCTAAGTATTTTATTCTTTTCATTGCAATGGTGAATGGAATTGTTTCCTTAATTTCTCGTTCTATTTTCTTATTATTAGTGTATAGTAATGCAAGAGATTTCTGTGTGTTGATTTTATATCCTACAACTTTACTGTATTCATTGATTAGCTCTAGTAATTTTCTGGTGGAGTTTTTAGGGTTTTCTATGTAGAGGATCATGTCATCTGCAAACAATGAGAGTTTTACTTCTTTTCCAATTTGGATTCCTTTTATTTCTTTTTCTGCTCTGATTGCTGTGGCCAAAACTTCCAAACCTATGTTGAATGGTAGTGGTGAAAGTGGGCACCATGGTCTTGTTCCTGACTTTAGAGGAAATGCTTTCAATTTTTCACCATTGAGGATAATGTTTGCTGTGGGTTTGTCATATATAGCTTTTTTTATGTTGAGGTATGTTCCTTCTATTCCTGCTTTCTGGAGAGTTTTTATTATAAATGTATGTTGAATTTTGTCAAAGGCTTTCTCTGCATCTATTGAGATAATCATATGGCTTTTATTTTTCAATTTGTTAATGTGGTATATTACACTAATTGATTTGCAGATATTGAAGAATCCTTGCATCCCTGGGATAAAGCCCACTTGGTCATGATGCATGATCTTTTTAATGTGTTGTTGGATTCTGATTGCTAGAATTTTGTTAAGGATTTTTGCATCTATGTTCATCAGTGATATTGGCCTGTATTTTTCTTTTTTTGTGGCATCTTTGTCAGGTTTTGGTATTAGGGTGATGGTGGCCTCATAGAATGAGTTTGGAAGTTTACCTTCCTCTGCAGTTTTCTGGAAGAGTTTGAGTAGGATAGGTGTTAGCTCTTCTCTAAATTTTTGGTAGAATTCAGCTGTGAAGCCATCTAGACCTGGGCTTTTGTTTGCTGGAAGATTTCTGATTACAGTTTCAATTCCCATGCTTGTGATGGGTCTGTTAAAATTTTCTATTTCTTCCTGGTCCAGTTTTGGAAAGTTGTACTTTTCTAAGAATTTGTCTATTTCTTCCAAGTTGTCCATTTTATTGGCATATAATTGCTGATAGTAGTCTCTTAAGATCCTTTGTATTTCTGTGTTGTCTGTTGTGATCTCTCCATTTTCATTTCTAATTTTATTGATTTGATTTTTCTCCCTTTGTTTCTTGATGAGTCTGTCTAATGGTTTGTCAATTTTATTTATCATCTCAAAGAACCAGCTTTTGGCTTTGTTGATTTTAGCTATGGTCTCTTTTGTTTCTTTTGCATTTATTTCTGCTCTAATTTTTAAGATTTCTTTCCTTCTACTAACCCTGGGGTTCTTCATTTCTTCCTTTTCTAGTTGCTTTAGGTGTCACATCAGATCAGTCGCTCAGTCGTGTCCGACTCTTTGTGACCCCATGAATCGCAGCACACCAGGCCTCCCTGTCCGTCACCAACTCCCGGAGTTCACTGAGACTCACGTTCATCAAGCCAGTGATGCCATCCAGCCATCTCATTCTCTGTCGTCCCCTTCTCCTCTTGCCCCCAATCCCTCCCAGCATCAGAGTCTTTTCCAATGAGTCAACTCTTTGCATGAGGTGGCCAAAGTACTGGAGTTTCAGCTTTACCATCATTCCTTCCAAAGAAATCCCAGGGCTGATCTCCTTCAGAATGGACTGCTTGGATCTCCTTGCAGTCCAAGGGCCTCTCAAGAGTCTTCTCCAACACCACAGTTCAAAAGCATCAATTCTTTGGTGCTCAGCTTTCTTCACAGTCCAACTCTCACATCCATACATGACCACAGGAAAAACCATAGCCTTGACTAGATGAACCTTTGTTGGCAAAGTAATGTCTCTGCTTTTGAATATGCTATCTAGGTTGGTCATAACTTTCCTTCCAAGGAGTAAGCGTCTTTTAATTTCATGGCTGCAGTCACCATCTGCAATGATTTTCAAGCCCAGAAAAATAAAGTCTGACACTGTTTCCACTGTTTCCCCATCTATTTCCCATGAAGTGATGGGACCAGATGCCATGATCTTTGTTTTCTGAATGTTGAGCTTTAAGCCAACTTTTTCACTCTCCTCTTTCACTTTCATCAAGAGGCTTTTGAGTTCCTCTTCACTTTCTGCCATAAGGGTGGTGTCATCTGCATATCTGAGGTGATTGGAATTTCTCCCGGCAATCTTGATTCCCGCTTGTGTTTCTTCCAGTCCAGGGTTTCTCATGATGTACTCTGCATAGAAGTTAAATAAGCAGGGTGACAATATACAGCCTTGACATACTCCTTTTCCTATTTGGAACCAGTCTGTTGTTCCATGTCCAGTTCTAACTGTTGCTTCCTGACCTGCATATAGATTTCTCAAGAGGCAGGTCAGGTGGTCTGGTATTCCCATCTCTTTCAGAATTTTCCACAGTTCATTGTGATCCACACAGTCAAAGGCTTTGGCATAGTCAATAAAGCAGAAATAGATGTTTTTCTGAAACTCTCTTGCTTTTTCCATGATCCAGCGGATGTTGGCAATTTGATCTCTGGTTCCTCTTCCTTTTCTAAAACCAGCTTGAACATCAGGAGGTTCACGGTTTGCATATTGCTGAAGCCTGGCTTGGAGAATTTTGAACATTACTTTACTAGCGTGTGCTTTAGGTGTAGAGTTAGGTTATTTATTTAACTTTTTTCTTGTTTTATAGGTATGCCTGTATTGCTATGAACCTTCCCCTTAGCACTGCTTTTACAGTGTCCCACAGGTTTTGAGTTGTTGTGTTTTCATTTTCATTCATTTCTATGCATATCTTGATTTCTTTTTTGATTTCTTCTGTGATTTGTTGGTTATTTAGCAGCATGTTGTTCAGCCTCCTTATGTTGGACTTTTAAAGAATGATAGTAAAAATGGTAAAAAATATATCTAGGACTTTCTCTGGTGTTGTTGTGGGGAGTGTGGGGTCATTTCCGTATAGTTCCTTGATCTGACTTATATTTCTCAAGATCTATAGGTCCCTTCCTATGTAGTCAGTACTAACTATAGGGTTTTAATCTATTGCACCTGTCACTTCCAAGGCGGTTCCCTCTGTTTTAGCTTCTTCTGTTTCCTGGTCTCTTCAATGTCTAATTGCCGTCCTGACACAAGGGGGCGGTGGTCAACACTTTTTTAGGCTTACTTGTTCAGTCGTGCTGTGGGGAGGGTGGGATGCTGCAAACAAATAACACTGGCATGTGCTCGCAGTGTCTCAGCCACACTGGGTTTGCCCCTGCTCACGGCGTGTGTGCTTTCCCTGTCTACACTGCTTAGGCTCTAGGTTGCTCTGCTGGGAACTATCTGAGGCCGGCCCTGGGTTGTATATACTTCCCAGGTCTAAGCCACTCAGGTTCAGGCACTCAGGTAGTCCTCAGAGGCACAGACTCAGTTGGCCCTGCATTTGTGCCTTTCCCAGGTCCAAGCAGCTCAGGTGACTAGGTGATGGCAAGAGCGGTCACTGCAACTTATCGCCTCCCCTGTCCCTTCCGCTCGGTTTTCTGGGTGTTTAACTGGCGCACCTTCTCAGGTGGATGTTGACCATCCAGAATCCCAAGAAGTCTTGGTTAGCAACGAAGCCTGCTTGCAGTTTGGTAGATAATGCTTCTCTGGGGCTGCAATTGCCCCCTTCCGGCTCTGGCTGCCCTCGCCTGCCTGTCACCAGAGGGGGATAGGCTGGTCTGCAGGCGGCTAGCTCTGCTCAGTCCTTTGTTCTGTGAGTGGGCCTGACTGTGTCTTGGTTAGGGCTTTTCGCAGAGCTCTAGTCAGTCCTTTGTTCTGTGAGCAGGCCTAGTGGTGTCTTAGGTTAGGGCTTTTTGCATGGTAGCTATCCCACAGTCTGGTTTGCTAACCCAAATTAGTTCCCTCAGATTGCCCTCAGGGCATTCAGGCCCAGTCCTTACTCTAAGCAATGCAGACTGCACCTCCCTGCCCAGCCCCCTCTTGCTAGTGGCAGTTGCAGGCGTCTGTGCTGCTTCTCCACTGGGGGAGTTACCATTGGACATGCAATCTGTGGGTTTTAATTATTTATTTATTTCTCCTCCTGATTATGTTGCCCTCTGTGGTTCCAAGGCTCGCCACAGACTCGGCAGTGAGAGTGTTTCCTGGTGTTTGGAAACTTCTTCCTTTTTTAAGACTCCCTTCCGGGAATGGAGCTCCATCCCTACCTCTTTTGTCTCTCTTTTTTTGTCTTTTATATTTTTTTCCTACCTCCTTTCGAAGACAATGGGCTGCTTTTCTGGGTGCCTGATGTCCTCTGCTGGCATTCAGAAGTTGCTTTGTGGAATTTAATCAGCGTTCAAATGTTCTTTTGATGAATTTAAGGGAGAAAGTGGTCTCCCCGTCCTATTCCTCCACCATCTTAGGACTGCCCCCCTATAATGTACTTTTTTTTCCTCTCCTTTGTCTATCCGTATGTATCCATATGATAAGATTCCAGTAATTAGCCAGTTAATCAAAATGTTGATGGATCTACAAAGAAAAGAGACTACATATATGTCTGGACTGAAGTGGAAGATGCCTCTTCAGCCCAAGACTTAGCAGATGAAGTTAAAACAGAAGCCCCCATATGCAATGAGATATTTCAGACACATAACTGGCAAGGTATCTAAATTTGGAATATATGAAATATTACTACAAATAAATAATAAAAGTAAAACAAAAAATGAGTTTAGAATATGAACAAGAAATGCACTGAAGAGAAAATCCAAATTGCCGATAAACACAGAAAAATATGCCCCGTATTACTAGAAGCAAGGAATAATGTATTTATATAAAGCAACAAAGAAATAATATGCATATTCATTAAATGGTCTAAGTTGTAAACTTGGACAAAACTTAACAAAACCAAGTTTTGCTAGAGCTACTAAAAGTGAGAATCTCATAACTGCTTTCTGTTAGCCTGCAATATTACATAGTGACAAGTGAGTATAAATAAACACAATTAAAATAAATATTTTAAGAAATAGTATTTGATAGTAACTACATTTGTTACAATCATGTATTCAATCATAAAAGACTGAGTACATTCTAGAGTCCATAGTAGATTGTCCTAAATCTAAGATGATTGGGGTTTAACAGTGAGAAAATGAGTATAGAGGAAGCTTTAAAATGTAGATCACACAACAGGCACTCAACGAAGAGTAGATTTAATACTGTTTCTTGAGGTTTTGAGCTAGTAGTTACAAGGGTTATATGCCATTGTACACAAGTCAGTTTATGATCATTCATAAAAAATACAGTAAGTGTGTAAATTCTAGAGATAAACTGATTTATATTTCCAATCCTGTCCTGTAGGATGATTTCTTTTAAGAAATGGAGTTCTTGCAGCTTAGAATATAATTTCCAAAGACAGCTCGAAATGTGGATTCACAATGTGTTATATCTCAAATAACTTTTATAGAAATGAAATGATGTGCTCTGGGGAAAAGTATGTTAGCCAACTCAAAAAACATCTTAAGTGATCCAGATGATATTAAGGGCACAAATATTAAATAAGAACTGTGAAATGATAGAGTGAAATAAAATAACAATACTATGATAATGTATTACTTAATATAATGTTATAGTGTATGCGTGCATGCATGTTTAGTCGCTCAGTCATGTCCGACTCTTTGTGACCCCATGGACTTCAGCCCATCAGGCTCCTCTGTCCATGGGGATTCTCCAGGCAAGAGTATTGGAGTGGGTTGCTATGCCCCCCTCTAGGGGTTTTCCTGACTCAAGGATAGAACCTATATCTTTTATCTCTCCTGGCATTGGCAGGCGGGTTCTTTACTACTAGCACCATCTGGGAAGCCCATTATAATAAATACATGTAAGTTAATAAAATTACACCTACTTCACCAAGAATAGGAAAAACATAATTGAAAAATTGTTTTGCATTTTCATATCTTCCAAATGGGAAAGTAGAGGATGATCTTATTTTAAATATTGGCATATATCCACACATAGTATAATCTACCCTGCTTTAAAATTCTGTAGTGTCTCCTCACTACTATTAGGACAAAGTTTAAGCCTCTTAGGGAAATATGCAAGGCTTCTAGAATCAGGCTTTCCCTAACTCTCCGGGTTTTTTGTTTTACTGTCCCTTAAAGTTCAGCATTACAGAACTGTGTGCTATTCTCTTCAAGAGTTAAATAAATTCTCCCCTGTTCTTTGCCCTGTCTTATCTTCTGGTCCAAGACACTTCAAAGCTTCAATTCCTGTCATGCCTCCTGTTTGAAAAATTCCCCGAACGAAACCTCTTTCCACTTCCTTTTTTTCTTGCAAAGCATCTTTTTCCTATCTTTTATATAGCACTGTATTATAATTTTTTTTTCTAAAATACTAACATTGTGAAAAAGAGTACATAGTAGCTTCTAAGTTAGATAGGAATTTTCCAAGCTTTGTCATTCAAAAACTGCATGATCTAGGATAATTTACTTAACTTCTCTGATTCATTTGTAAACTGTGCAAAATAATATTTAATATTATGCAATAACAATAATAGTAATATGGTGTTATGAGGCTTAAATAAGTTATAAAAAGAATGGATACAGATCATAACCCAAATTACTATTATCAATTAATAAAGATAATATTATCATATTATTCTTGCTATTATTAATATTATTTTCTCTTTCCTTCTCATAGCATGTAAGATTTTTGGCATTAAATGGAACTGTTTTATTATTTGCGTCACCTAAGGTTGATGTTTTGACTGGAATATGCTACATGCTTAATGCTTGGATAATTAAATAAATGAATGAAGGGGACTGCTAGAAATTAGGAAATGACAAATTATAGTTTGTCCCATACAGAGTAGAAGAGAATGACCGATTTTCTTTTTTCTAGAAATCATATGTCTACAGCATTACTCTGTGTTGTTGCTTAGCAAAATCTTCCATGACCTAAACATGAGAAGTACACGAAGAACCTTAAATTTCATCCTCTGAATGCAATCATCTCCTTAAGATACTGTGTTGTTACTAGTACTGTTTACCTTGGAAGTTATTAGACCAGAGCTCGCCTTCGCACTCAGTCCTGACACTTAGTTACAGACCCTGAGAAGTCTGATTTAAGAGAAATAAATGTTGCAGTGTCAGGGCTACAGGCTATAGGATGAGGTAAGGAAGGGTACTTTTGAAAAACAAGGCATTGCCCAATAGTACGGGAAGAAATGGATGAAGGAGGAGCTGAGAAGAACTGATGACAATAAGAAAGATGGGAGAGTCTCCAAACCCAAATGGCTGTTTCCTAGCATTTTATTTAAAAGGTTTCAACTGTGGTATTCATGATGTTGACAATGACTTATCTGAACGGGTTAAAAGTACTCTGAGACCGTAATTCCTCCCTCTTAGGTGGCCGAATTACTGAGCAGTCTAGTTTAATTCTGGTAAACATTTTCCCAGTGAGGATTGCTAATATTCCCACTGGACAGACTGGGGAAGCCACTGAAGGCCAGATAGATATTACACTGTAAATAAATTGACATTGCCGTTTATCACTAGTCCCTTGAGACTTTAGTCAGCATCTAATCCACAGAGCCTATAAGTCTTGGTAGAGCTCAGAAAAATTGAATTTTAGAATCTCTAAGAGTAAGTAGTCCCTGAAATAGAAACACATACAACAAAACCAGCAGACTTCTTCCTGCTAACTTCCCTTCCTCTTCCTGCTAACTTCCCTTCCTCTTCCAGCTTCAGGAAATCACTCACATCATCATCATTATCCTCATCATCCTGCTTTAATTAAACACCACTACCTCTAATGTGTGTACCGTACACATGACTTTCAGTGCCAACGTCCTGTAACAAGATATCTGATTGGCATAGTGGGAAAGTACAGATATGTCTGAGGTCAGCTGCTCAAGGAAATAGATTACAACAGAAATTCTTTTAGAATTAAGATGCAGTGCAGAATAAATGGCCACAGTCTTCACCATTCTGGTAGTATCCCATGAAATCAAATGTAGTGCACTCTACCAGATTTCCATAATGAAAAACTATGGGTTATAGGTCGGTTTGTTTCAACTCCTTCCAGGGAGTAAGACAGTGAAGGCTGTTATGCTTTGCTTGGAGCCAATCACTTTTAGAGTCCAGGCTATGAGTCCTCCACAAGCCCTTATTCTCAAAACTCATTTCTTCTTTCAGATGTTTTAAGGACTCTTTGGGCACTAAAGGGGGTGGAGTATGTGCTTGGCTTTTCCCCTATTTGCTTCTCTACATTGCCTTTAGTATCTTTCATTATTACCCCAAGGCAGATGCACCCTCGCAAGTACTTTGGTAAAGATGAAACAGCGCAATTTCTCAAAATATTTCTGAAATACATTCTTCTTTATTTTTCATTAAAAATCTTATTTTCCATGCTTTTCAAAAAAGAACAACTTCACAGTGACATCTCTAGTTTGCCTAAGTGGCAGATTTTGGATAAAGTTACTATCAAATTCAAAATCAGAAATACTAACAGAGAATTTTTGTGACAGTGAATACTGCATCTATCCCTGGAGCATGTTGCTTGTTTTCAGAGATCATACCTGAAACAATATTGACTGATGGGTCCCAAAACAGCCTACCTCTTATGAGGACAGTATAAAGAGCCAGTGGGCTCCACTTCACAAGTATGAAACTGATCCTTTCATTGACATGGCCCTACTGTTCTGTCAACTCTCCCAGAGTGAAGTCTTGGAGAAATAAACTTGCCTGCAATGCAGCTTCATGTCAAATTAGCATGTGGCATAGCATATGGAATGACAATTGGGTGACTGGTTTCTCAGACCTGAGAGGATGCAAGAGAAAATCTGCAGAAGAGACACATCTCTCATTGAAGAGGCAGCTGCCCAACACGCATTGTCTCCCCATAGACTGGTACTGGCAAGGACAACTGTCTTGACTGAAAAGAACACTGCCAAGAAACTGACCTTAGGGGGAATGGCAGAGCACAGAGCACAGTATTTACATTTCTTTGAAGTCTCTTTCAAGTTTTGAAAATCACTCCTAAAAATACACTCAACTGTGACTAGAAATATATTTTCTATTCTCTTAGAATGGTTGTGAGGTTAGGAGACACGCTGAAAATGACACATTCACTCTTCCCCATCTCTGTATTCTCCAATTTTTTATGCAGCCTGACTCAAATAAAGCAGTCCAACAGATTAGCAATACTAAATATATGCATTTAGGTTTCCCTCTTATCTCATTCTCAGTTTAGTAGCTTAGAGTCTCAACTGAAAACTATGCTAAATCCACATTATATTTTGGTATCCCACATGTTCTGAAGAGAGCAAAAATCTCCTCTGATTTTTTCTTTAATTTGCAACTATTGCTAAGTATTTCAGCATTATACCCCTTTACCACACAACTGTCAGTAAAGAACACTTTGAAGATAGCTTATAATCCTTTTTGTGAGTGACAGCTTGTTTCATAGCTTTTTATTTGAGTCAACTTGAAAATCCCACCAATCAGAAATCTCATTCTAGCTCAAAGAAATGAATTTTAATGTATTAAATACTATCCACTGTAGAGAACACCTTGTCAGAAGAAAATATACAAAAAACATCAAAATACATAGACGTTCATGTAGTGAGATTATCAGTAAACATTTCAGAAGTTTTTGTGTTTTTCAGTAGTAGGAGGCTATGATGTTTCTCATAAGTCTCTCAGAAAAAATAATTCACATTAACTTATTTTGCAGTGTTTCTGTCTTTTACCACAAAATGAGGATTCATTTCCTCAGCATCTAAAATTTACAACTCTAAATGCCCTCAGGAGTGAACCTAGTTCACTTGTATTAGTTTTTTCAGGTACTAATAGAGCTGCTTTGAACTTCATTCACTAGACTCCATCACATTCACACTGACATTTGCTGACACAACGTTCTATTGTTTAGCTATCACGCCTTAGCCATTGTCAGCTTTCCACTGAAACACAGTAAGAGTTTATTTTGTGTGTACTAAACTATATTGAACCTTTGCATCTGAGCCTTTTCACTTTTCCCATTATGTGATCACCTTTGCTGTCCCTTTTTTCCCCAACCAGTCAGGATTCTAAGATAAGCATTTCATCAACATATTGAACACTGTAAAACCAATGTCATTATAAGTCTTTTTTCTCCTCATCAATCAGTAGTCAAGGTCATTCCTGTCTGTTTACTCTTATTTTACGTAAAATCTGCAAAATATTAGCCAGGAATATTAAAAAAAAAAAAAAAACAGTGACAAAAGCAAAGCAAAGACTTCTGTTGCAAACATCATGCTGCTGCTAAGTCGCTTCAGTCGTGTCCGACTCTGTGTGACCCCATAGACGGCAGCCCACCAGGCTCCCCCGTCCCTGGGATTCTCCAGGCAAGAACACTGGAGTGGGTTGCCATTTCCCTCTCTGATGCATGAAAGTGAAAAGTGAAAGTGAAGTCACTCAGTCGTGTCTGACTCTTAGCGACCCCATGGACTGCAGCCCACCAGGCTCCTCCATCCATGGGATTTTCCAAGCAAGAGTACTGGAGTGGGGTGCCATTGCAAACATCATACAACATGCTTTAGATTCAGGGAAAATTTGAACTTAAATCCCAGCTCTGCTACTTGTCTACTATTTGGCATTTCTCAAGTAACAGAAGCTATCTGAGCCTGTTTCTCCTCTATAATATCAGAAGGTTATCTTCAGTTTTAGAGTCTTTGTGTGAATCATGAAGTCATATTATCTGAGTTTTAACTTACTCAGAATGAAGTAGTTTTGCTCGAGAAAGAGTAACTTAAATGGAACGAGTGATCCCATCAGCTATTCTATCAAATCCATCTCTTCCCCGGAGTAAGCAGGACATGAAGGATGTGTATTGTCTAATTTCCATGCAACATGTTTCCAAAATGTAAGCTTCCAATTTCAAAGAGAAATTGCAGTCTGCTTCAGTGCTAAAGGAAAACTTGGCAGTATTAGATTTAAGGAAAAGCAGTTAAGCAGTCCTTACTTTGAAATTCTCAGTCAATATATTTGAGTATCTGAAATATACCCCCTACTGGCTGACTTTAGAACCTAACACTTGTTCAGATGGTAAAGAATCTGCCTGCAATGTAGGAGACCTGGGTTTGATCTTTGGGTCAGGAAGATCACCTGGAGAAGGAAATGGCTACACACTCCAGTATTTTTGCTTGGAGAATTCCATGGACAGAGGGGCCTGGCAGCTACAGTCCATGGGATCACAAAGAATTGGACATGACTGAGCGACTCTATTCTACAATAACGTTTTTAAATTTCCTACCAAGCCCATCACGCCTCACACATTAATGGCATTCAATCACATTAGATGATGATTATTCATCATTTTATTGCTACAATAAAATAAACACAACTGCTATAACTTTTTGGCTTCTTGTTGGCATGAAAAGTGAAAGCCACTAAGTCATATCTGACTCTTTGCAACCTCAGGGATTATAGCCCACCAGGGTCCTCTGTCTATGGAATTCTCCAGGCAAGAATACTGGAGTGTGTAGCCATTCCCTTCTACAGGGGACCTTCCTGACCCAGGGTTCAAACATGGGTCTCCTGTATTGCAGGCAGTTTTTTTTACCATCTGAGCCATCAAGGAAACTATAGCCCTAACAGTGGTTCTTCCCAACATTTCCACTTTCCTCAAGTCCAATATTCATTCTTTCCTTTGCATTTGTAGCAGACACTCAATTTCCACTATTACTCTCAAATTAAGATTATCTAATATAACTATACCTTTCTCACATTTTTCCCATGTAAAAGTATCACTTTATATTTAATCTTCCTCTCTTCCTTTGGACAGTTTTTCTCCAATTTAAGTTGAAGACCTCACAGATTCTTAAAGGTCTTGTTTTATTCACTTTCACATTAATCATAATAGTAAAAACACATTATATTTCATATATCTGGCATATACTGTTTTGCTTTAGATACATGTCCTGTTACTATCTTGCTTTCCTATTTATTTTTAACATATTTGTATGGATCTCATAGAATATATTCCTAAAATTCATCTGGTTTCAATATCTGTAAATATGGGATCATATTGTGTGTAGTAAAGTGTAACTTGCTTTTACCTTTCAACAAAAAATTTTTTGAAATTCTTCCAATATAATATTTTATACTATAGGTTTTTTCATTTTCACTGTTATATAATATTCCACTGTATGAATATATGACCTTTTAATTATCCAATCTCCTGTTGATAAATGTTTGTGCTATTTCCATATTTTTGTATTATACACAGTGATATCAGGTCATTTAAGTCACAGTCTATACACAAAGTGTTCTTGTGGATTGGTCAGTGTCATCTATCAGTGTTCTTTCAATGTGAAACTGTAAGTTACTGAATCATAGTTCTCTTTGCTCTTTAAATCTTTCTGTATCGATCATCTATTTAGCAACCTTTCTCTGTATAAAACAGTATTTAAGAAAAACTTGACCACCACTTTGCAAAGAATTATGGATTTTCAATTTGTTTCTTATTAAAAGCAGTTTTATTTCAATGAAAATGACTAATGAAGACACAGTTATATTGCTATTATTGAGTTAACCAGACACAAAATATACTTGGAATGTATTGAATAACTTTAACCTTCATGAAGGACCATATTTTAATCAACAATAGAGATATTCAAAGGCTCCTAAATGTTTGTCTCTACATGACTAGAGCTTCACCAAAGGATCACAGTGTCTAATGAATAAATCCATTAAGAACTTGTCAATAACATAGAGAAATGTTTTATTTGCTTTACTAACAGCTTATCGGAAAAAAATATCTTTCAATATCTTTGACTAAGCTAATGGGCTAGCATCTGATATATAAAACTAGTTATATAATCATTACAACAGATAATTCTGAGTTTAGAGTCATATATTTAAACCCATTTTGGACTTTGCTGTTAGTCATATCATTTGTATACATTGATTACTCTGATTGGCTAATCGTTTAATTAGGAAATAGATAACATTTGTTAATAAACTGACTTAAGACAGTTCTCAAACTCTGGGAGAGGATTAGTAGTCCTTGTTTTGTGTAAGTATGTACATGAAATCTGACAGTGAAATTTAATATTGCACTAGGTGTAAATTTTTAAAATAATTCCAATAGAAATATATGAAGGAAATATATGCACACATAATTTTGTTACTAATGAAAATAAAATAAACTAGTTAGAAAACTTGAAAACCATCAGAGAAATGATTTTGTTTATTGTGTTTATTTTGTCTTAGGGCCCTAAACAATAAAACTAAAGCCTGTTTTCTAGAATCAGTTAACATAGTTAATCATGTTACTTAAATGTAGAAACACAGTGCTGAAGTACAATGAGAAAGGCCTTAAGTTACACTAGTTCACAGAACATTTAAACTATTATATGTATTCCCTACAGAGCTTCCTCTATTACAAATAACACTGACACAAGAGGAGGAGTTGAACTTTCTGGTTAAATGATAATGGATGGTGCAAAATGTAATGCTATAAAGGTATGAATAAGACTCAAGGAAATTGTTTCAAAGGCCAGTCCAATGTCTCTTTGATACAAACCTGGGCCTTTCCATTTCCAATGAGCTCAATTAGCCCCTTTGCTTCATGACATCACAGAGTGAGTGCTTTAAACTGTGCTTCAAGAGCCTTTTATACACAAGAATTAACTGTCTCGTTTAATTTCAGTTAATGTAAGTGAGCTTCTGAGAAGGAACTGCTCAGTTATAACACTGAGCTTGGAGCCAGGCTGGCTGATTAATTCCTAGCTGTTTGAAGTGCTTTCTTCTCTTATCTTGAGCTGTGCAGGCCTCACTATAGCCTGAGGAGACCTGAACCTAAGTCTTAGAGAGATTTTTGTCTCCTCTCTACAGAGAGGAATGGAGAACAGATAAGCACTGTGGCATAAAACCAGAAACAAACCAGGAACTTGTTGCCAACTTTGAAAAAGGCATGGGGTGTGAAGCTGCATAGAAAACCCAAAAAAGCCCACAATTTGGCGTCCTTGTATCTGACTTTCAATCCACTGATACACTGTGCAATTTTAATTGAAAATTACTATTGCCTAGAAACTAACATTACTCTAAAGATGTCCTAGTTAGTTCCAGTTGAAGTTTTTTTACATAAAATGAACATTAGCAGTGATGAAAAAGGAAGGGAGAGGCTGAACATGGTGAGTCATTAAAGCAACGATTAGGACACTTTCCCAGATTTTATTGTATAACCTTTTGAAATCCTCATATAATTTGCTTTGCAATTCTCAGGAGAGTCCTTTTATGATCTTCAAAGCAAAAATATGCCTCAGCATGAACTTCCTAATAGACATATCACAGCATATCTTCCAGTTTAAGATAAAAAGGGAATCATTTTTCTGTGGTAATTTCATGACTACCCCCTTATGTTTTCCCATCCACCCATACACATGCCCTGGCCCCCATCTCACCTACACTTTTATATTTTATTGAATTTTTATTTTAAGTAGATATCCAGAGAAATGCAGGATGAACTGGCAACTATAGGTCATATAAATATACTTTCTTGCCTCTGCATGGCATTGCTGCAAGGCCACAGCACCCCAAACAGTTAAGCAGCCCCTGTCCGTGGGCAGCCATAGTGCTGAAGATTCAAATAGCAAACTAAATCATTGCCAACAACTCACAAGAGCCAGTCAGAAGGGCTTAAGCACTTGAGAGAGCAAAATTATTAAAACTAAGCTAGCTCATAGACCAAGACCGTTCCTCTCCAGCTACTGTGTTGTTTGCTCAAATAAACATCCAAAGCAGAGCAAGAAAATAAGAAAACAAAACACCTAAGACTGTAAAACAAAGAACCATTGTTTAAACAACTCTTCCTCCTGGGAAAACTGGAAACCACAATGAATCCAGAGATTCACAAAGCAAAATCTTAAATGCATGTTTACTCTAGGCATTGTTCTCATAGCCAGATCACTAATGTACTTGAGTAGTTTGAAAAATCTTCATAATTCTGCTGAGGGGCTAGGCGATCTTATATTGTACTTCCTATAAAGGTACTTCTAGTGGCATGCTCACCATAGCCACTGAGCACTCCAGTTGTGTTATCTGAACACAGGCTATCCGGGAAAGAGAACATTTCCCGCATCTTTATTCCAGACTATGTAAGATTAAAGTAGTAATGGCTTGGGAACTATATGGATTTTTGATATTTGGAGATTCACAATCAACTCATGAAAAAGGATGTATTTTACATCATTCCCTAGTAGCACACCAATGGCTTAAGAACATATGTTTGTGAAAAGGAAATGTCTTACTAAAGAAATTTTATCTGTGGAGTATATATGATTTCTCAAATTAAAATGAAGAGTAAATATCTAAATAATCAGATGCCAGATAATTTTGGAGGATCACTCATATAATCATCACATGAAACTGGACCTATAATTAACATTTCAAAATCATGAAGTTTCTTTACTCTATGTCTTAAACACACAATTCATAATCATGAATTGTTATTATAAATTAATAAAACTAATTTAGGTTATGGGTTCATTAGTTAACTCTAAAATTATCATTTAAAAGTGAAAAAGTGTTTTGATATTGGGATATATAATACATATAAATATATATAATAATAGGTTACTCTTTGTTGAGATCCTACAGCATACATGCACTTTTCACAAATGGTCTAATTTAATGATAAAAAAGTTGGGAGGCAGCTATTAGACTCTGCTTTTAAAGACAGAGATATTTTGGTGTTGAAAAATAATGCATCCAAAGTCACATAGCTAGTCACTGCCAAAGCTAGAAGTTCCCTCTGTTAGCTCCTTTCCCTATAGCTTTCTTCATACTCATCCATTTCCCATTCTGTTCTTACAGCCCTATCTCCTCCCAATTTTCTCCTTTCTTCTGCTCTACTAATTTCTCTTTAGCATACTACTGAAATTAAACTAAACCTTTTTTTTTTTTTTCTCCAAAAGTCCAAAGCTGCAGATGATGCCATCTGCAGTAAAAAGTAAACAATACCTTCCGACATGTTTTGTTTCTACTTTATTCATGAGAATTCCCATTCACAATCTGTATCTGAAGCCTAATCCAAGTGCAGATTCTCTGGGCTGACCTTCATCTGAGCCAGTTTTCCCTTCCAAACCCTCTCCTATCTTAACATTACTACAGGAGATACATAATTCTTTGATTTTGAAACCACTATAAACAGTTTAAATATTTTAAGGCATTTTAGGTAATACAGTTGTAATTGTTAGTATTAATTATGAAATAACCAATCGTTCTTCATTTTTATGGTTTCTTGTAAAACTGTTAAAGTGATCATAATGCTCTGTGTGGCAAATTAAGCATAATATTTCCATACTGCAAAATTTCACTTATCATTGACTGGGATCGCACTAACGTGTTTTTCATCTATGTTACTGAAGAATCTATCACACTACGCATTTGTGTTTTTGCACAGCAATGTCTATCTACTTAGCTACATAAGTAAGACATGCCTACACTAACATTACTATAAAGTTCAGGCCAATATTTTCTCCTGTCCTTCCATTTTAATCCCTTTCTGGTATAAAACTACCTCAACAGAAATTAAACTGGAAATGATTTTCATAGATATTTCTAGGGTTTCTCACAAAGAATCAAGTAATATCTTGAATAAACAATTGGATTCAATTTTTTTTTTTTTCCTGGTCAGGAACAATTCTCATGTTAGTAAACTAAGCTAAAGAGACTAACTAATGGCTTCACATCTGCTTTTATTTTTCTTTTTCTGACTCATACACAGTCTTCAGCAAATTTACATTCCATGAATGTGAAGATCACAAGAATAATGAGTCTGGAATAATGTAATGGATTATTAACATTTAAAATCAATTGTCAGCAAATAATTTTCTATTTAGTCATCTTTCTGGGATTTAGAATTTCACTTTATCTTTTGTCCAACCTACTAAATGCTAGAAAATTCAGAAATCTTTTCTGCAATTTGAGATTTAAAGTTGGAGTCTGAAATTGGTCATTTCTTTCCCTGGGGACTTCCCTGGTGGCTCAGTGGTAAAGAACATGCCAGCCAATGTAGGAGATGCAGGCTCAGTCCCCTGGTCAGGAAGATCCTCTGGAGAAGGTAATGGCACCCACTCCAGTATTCTTGCCTGGAGAATTCCATGGACAGAAAAGCCCAGTGGGCTACAGTCCATGGGGTCACAAGAGAGTCGGACAGGACTTAGCAACAACAACAACAACAACAAAAAACAGATTTTATACCTGAATAATCCCATTAAGGTTTTTTCAGAAAGACTGTAAGCTTCAAGTTAGTATAGAAAAGTTCACAAACTTTACAAAGCAAGAGCTAGAGCATTAAGTTATCTTAAGAATATAATTATGTTGGTATTTATTACTACTGTATCTTATTTAAAGTTATTTAAAATGTATTTTTAATACTGTTTTCCCAATATCAAATCTTTTTATAGTATTGAGTGCATTTAACTTGTTCTTTGCTAAGACAAGTACCAAACAAAATGTCACTGGAGTCAATATTACCTTGATTTAGAAAAAGTCAAAAAGTGTAGGGGGACAGGTAGGGCTATGTGAGAAGTGGTCTTGTAGCCATGCGTTCCGGGAAACAAACTCACTCAGAAGGACAATGCAGATAGTGGAGTGCAGTTTATTACACCAGCGGGCCCAAGGCAGAGTCTCCTCTTAGCCAAGGACCCCGACTAGTTTTTGTGAAAACCTTATATACCCTAAGTGTACGTGCCCAAACCCACCTCCCCAAATTCCCTGAAACTAGTCTGAACAAAGGAAAAGAAAGATACAATCAAAGTTAACCCGTGATTCAGATGCCTTAAGCCTAGGTAGTTAACAGTGGACAATTATCAATAGGCCTGTGGTCATACCCCAATAAGCATAATAGAATTTATGATTCTATTTGGTTTCATAGATAATTAGGGTATTCTTTTAGGCTACAGAAAATCTAGGTATGAGCCCTGGGGCTCTTCCTTCCGGGGCATCTGGTTTTCCAGCTGGTATGTAATTTTCCATAGATATTGGGCATATAGCTCAAAGTCCACGGTCCAGCCCAAGATGGAGTTCTGCTCTCTAGATGGAGCCTGTTCTATTTCCTCCTTCAGTATAGATGAAACAAGATTGGCCAAGTATTAACAATTTTTGAACCTTGATGATAGATGTAAGAGAGTATGTTATGCTATTTGCTCTACTTTTTCTTATGTATTAAGTTTTTTATTAATACAATTGTTAAAGCTAAATTTGCCAAAATGACCTCATATCCCTTTTCCTTTTTGAGCCTCCTAGATGTTCAGGGAATTCTTAGAGTCTTTCATTTTAGCCTAGCTTTTATGCACAAGTATATAGAAACAATAATTTCTCATTTATTTTTCTCATCCTCTTTGAAAATCCTATTCAATATTTAATTGGGCGTTCCATTCCTATACTCTAAACCAATGTATTTTTATTTTTGCAGCCATAGTGTGGTTCTTTCTACTATTTTCAAGTGTTTGGGCTCAGAATTCAGGTGATTTTCTTTTATGTTCTTCAGCAGTCTTTCAAAAAATTCCATTGACTCTTATCTGTGCTCAAGTCATAAACTCAGCTGGACAAATTCACAATAGGTAAGGCAATGTCACTGAAATGTTTCCCCTCTAAAAAATCATCTTCTTCTAATTGCAGGCCAGTGACATGTTTAAGAAAAAGGAATTCCTTGTTTAAGCCGGTTGTCCATTTCGGTTCATTATTTAAGACTAAATTTCATCACCTCAATCAAAACAGTCCTATAATTTTCCTGATGGAACATTATTTGCTTTCTGAAATTTTAAAAAGTGGAAGGCTTTCTCATGCTATTCATTTAATGTGGTCTTTCATATAATTACCATATGCCAGTTATTAGTTCTGTTTCACTTCTGTTCAGGTCGGGGCAAGGCAAGTTAACATATGTCACTGTGTTCAGAATTTCAAAAGGAAGAATCTCAGTTTGAAAAGATGATCAAAACTGTGCCTCCAGGGGAGAGCACCTAAGGTGAGAGGATTTCTCACAACCTTGAGTGTGTTCCCACGAATGGCACACAGGCTCCAACAAGCATGGGTAACAGCTGACGCCACAGCAAAACCAGACTTGGGCTCTGCAGGAATCAGGCACTGAAAACCACAGTGGCTTAAGAGCCTCTGGTGGGAATTTTTAGACAAAAGACCCAAACAGCTTGTAATGTCCTCATTATCTTCAAAACAAAGCATGTTGCTAAGAATGCCAGAGGACTTACTGCTTTCCAAAGACTTGGTGGTACAAAACTTCCCTCTTTTAATGGAGCACTTAGCATGAATCACCATCTTTACAGAGAAAGAAACATGAAAGGAAATTACTCAAACATTTCTGGAAATGTAGCAATTCCTTGAAACATGTAGTTCTTTAGATGATTCCATTATCTCCCATTAAAGAATTGTGTGAAATGTTAGGTAATATAGTTTTAAGAGGATCTCCCCAAGAAAGAAATTTTAGGATTTAAAAAGTGCTTATTTATGTTACATTTGTAGTTTACATATGTAGTTTATAACATACATGTAGTTTATAAGATACATTTTCACTTATGCCAATTTTCAACGTTAAACAAAAAGTATGAATGTTATATGCTCATTTTATTTTCTCTAGTAACATTTATCTTTTAACATTTATGCATTTTCCTTGAATCTGACCTTATTAGCTACATTACTCAAAATATTTATTTAACTTGCCTGAAAGTCACTTGGTCTATAGAGTGAACATACTAAATTCATTTTGATAGATTATTTTCAGTCATCTGCCTGCTGGTTAATTTGAAGGCAAGAAATCAAACAAGAAAATAAATCATTTACTTCAGTATTTACCAGTGAACTGTATTAGTGTCAAATTGTAAACAGGCTGCTTTGTAGGCGTTCCTTAAAGAGAATATATTTGACTCTTGGAGAGTAGTGGGGTGGGGTGGGGTTGGAGGTCTACCCAGAACATAATTTTGGGTCAGCTCTCCATATGTATCTGCAGTTTGCCACCACAAATTCCAACCAATTCATTCATTTAACCAGTATCATCAGGAAGTTACTCTCTGCTGGACGCTGTGCTGGGCCCTGAATGTTCAATGTTGACAACAACAGGAAATCAAATGGAGAGAAGACAGCATGCAGAATATTAAGTTTCATGAGGAAGGAAAAATATCAAATAGGGCAAAAAAGGAAAATGATGGATAGAATATAGGAGTAGAGGGATGGAGATGGGCTAATATTGAAGAGGGGAGTTAAAGCTTTAGTGAAGAGATTAGGCAACCAGAGAAAGAACCATTATGGGCAGAGTGAACAGCACAGCCTGTGCAGAGCTCCAAGTTGAAAAAGAGATTTTCAGGTTTGAAAAACTGAAAGAAGACTGGATGGAGAAGAATTAAGTGAGGGGGAAAGAAGAACAAAATCATGTTGAGAAGCAAGTGTACTGGAAATCTTAACATTCAACAGTTTTTTGTTGTTGCTGTTTTATTTATAATATATAGGTACCTACCTCCATCATCATTTTAGAAATCTTTGAGAAAATTAGTGATAATATTCTTTCTCTTTCTAGATCCTTAGAATATAAAATGAAGGTTCAGAAAGATTTTGTGTGTGAGTGAGCAATTTGTTCTTTTCTGAATGAAATCACGGATTCCTTTGATGATTGGGCTCAGGAATCTGTCAACTGAATCATGAAGTTGATTGCCTAAGATTTGAGCAAATCAGTATCTCAACCATGTCCTACTGTGTCTCTTTTGAAACTTTCAATACAAGCTATTAGATAAATGTTTGGTGATTGCTTTCTCCTTTAATCTGTAGTATTCTAGTTACTTTTATCATTACTCTTTCCATAGTGAAATATTACTGGTTTGTGTTTGTTGGTATGTTTTTATGTTTCAGTGGAACAACCTGTCTAGGATTTTTAGGTACTGTTTTCCTTCCTGGAATTAGCTATAATAACTATCTACAAAGTCGATTATTGCTTTTCATATTATTTATTTTTCTAGAAGTTGCTTTTGATGGGTGACCCTTATAACATCAAGGGAAAGAGAACCATTAAGAGTGGCACCAAGGAGGCACCATAACCACCTTTTAATTTGCTTCCTGCTACTCTAGTCCCATCCCATTTCACAGCATCTGTGCTCAGTTAATAAGACATTCTGACTATACCACCTACCAACATACTAATTTCTGCCTATTTATTTAACCTCTTAAAAGAATACACAGCATTTCACAGTTGGACCCAAAACTACTTTTCACAGCTTCAAATGCCACCAGTCCTTGCATACTCTATACTAGTATCACATTGGATAGACAATCTTCAATTGCATTTTGTGGGATGAGCTGCTAAAGTCCATTCACTCAGAGACCGAAGGGAGGCAGCAGAGAGTTAGGTTTTGTGGTGCCTGAGATTGGCCTCTTGTAAAAATTTCAAAATCTCAGAGGTCCCATTCTGAAATGATTGTATTCAAAGGGTCTTCTACTGGGTTGTGGAAAATGCCTTATTAGCCATCAGCTCAGGCTCTTATACAAGTCTCCAGACCATACAGGAGTGTGGGTTCTAGACATAAGGAAACAAGGCTCTTTTCATCTCGCTGCTTTGCAATTCTTGGTACATATAATACACCTAAAGGTCCTATATGGCTACATGAGCTCCAGCTGTCATGTTCATACTCTTATTAGCAGGAAGAGCAAGAGACAAAGACTGTCTTTCTTCCTGGAGGCTATAAGCCCAGCTATAACCCAGGAATTATTCTACTAAAGAATAAGGGGAGGGAGATGTCCAGTACTGTGTTCCATTATCCAACAGAGTATCTGGCACTTAAATATACTCATTGAGTTGATATTCTGTGAATTTATGTCCCAGTTGCATCAAGTATGTTATCTCATTAAAACCTCACACCAGTCTTCTAAATTATGTATTCTTTTAAATATTTTGCAGAAGAAACAGAACCCCAGAAAATATAACAGATTTGCCTACAATTGTGCACTGAAGTAGGATTAAAGTTCTAGCCTTGAACTTTAAAGGTGTTCTATTGTCTCAAGGGTAACGATAGTCCTTTATAACTTTCCATGCAATCTGCCATGGAAACTGCCTCTTTCTTTGTCTGTTCTCATTACTCCTGGAGGGAAACTGCTTCTGAGAAATCCATGTTTATACTTTCTTGGTCCTGCCCTTTCTGGCCTGCTAATTTGCAACCTGGTGCTACCAACTGCTTCTGCACCTGTTCAGGTTTACATAATTTTTTCTCTAAGCTGAATGGAAAATTTGGAATCACATAAATAGAGGCGTTTAACTGATGTTAGTAATGGTGCTGTGTCACCTACATGTAGACCTATGACTCATACTTACTCTCTTGAAAACATGTAGATTGGACACAATTTTTTATCTGTAGTATTTATTAAGTAGCTATATTGATTTCATGGAGAAACCCTGTACTTACAAGAGCTACCTGACAGGAACCAACAAAACTAAGGTCACTCTCCTATATCTCAGGTTATACAGAAGAGAGACAAAACAAGGAAATTGTTTCTTTGAATTTCAGTTCTTTCATTTAGTTCATTGAGCCATCTGGCTGCCTTATTTTCCACCCACTACTTGAAATATGTGTTTATAGAAATAAATATGAAACTGCAACTAAAGTAATATGAAAACTGCAAATGCAGAAACATGATACTGACAAATACAAAAGTCTGTGTTATAAAAGCAATTAATCACTCCATTAGCATAGCTTTGAATGTTATAGTTTATAAACTCATTAAAAACATATACACATTTGTTGATATATCATTGTTATATTAAGTTCATTAATTTTTAAGTGCATTACTGTGAATATACTACTTTTCTTTCCTAGAGGAACGTCTAGGAATAAATATTTCATTAATTTTTTTAAAAAATGAAAGTCAATAAAATGACTTTCTATTCATGCATCTGATATTTTAAAGGAGATTTTCTCTTTTGTTGTAAAAACTATGACTGGTCTTTTTTTTAAGGGCTAATATTCCAAATGACTCTGGTAAAGTTGAAGTCTTTTTTGTTTTCTTTAGTTTTGAGAAACTAGACCTAAAAATCTATCATATTAGATAACTTTAGTTTCTACGAGTGCATTTCAGTCAGTAGGAGAAAGTCCTGTAAACCTGAACATGATCTGTGGTAAACAACAGGAAGAATGTTAAAAATAGCACTAACAATGATGCTAATGTCAGGAAAGACTAAGCAATTTGTTGAGTAACAGCACCAAGAACACACATACACATAAACACACACACGAGCACACACACTGGTACACACTTTGTGCTATCTGCATCACCATTTCCTAACGTAATGCTTTTGAGTGTTGCTTGTCCTCCACTTGTATAAAGGACTGTATTCTCCAGTCTACCAGTCGAGCAATCTAACAATCTACTGTAAAAAAAAAAAAAGAAAGAAAGAAAGAAAGAAAAGATCTTGGACATGTTTTCTCACTGACATAAAAGTGCTTTTGGAATACTGTATGTAGACATGTTTACATCTGAATAGTACTTGCAGTTCAGTTCAGTCACTCGGTCATGTCTGACTCTTTGTGACCCCATGGACTGCAGCACGCCAGGCCTCCCTGTCCATCACCAACTCCCGGAACTTACTCAAACATATGTCCATTTAGTCAATGATACCATCCAACCATCTCATCCTCTGTTGTCCCCTTCTCCTCCTGCCTTCAATCTTTCCCAGCATCAGGGTCTTTTCAGATGAATCAGTTCTTGGCATCAAGGTAGCCAAAGTATTGGAGTTTCAGCTTCAGCATCAGTCCTTCCAATGAATATTTGGGACTGATTTCCTTTAGGAGGACTGGTTGGATCTCCTTGCAGTCCAAGGGACTCTCAAGAGTCTTCTCCAACACCACAGCTCAAAAGCATCAATTTTTTGGCACTCAGCTTTCTTTATAGTCCAACTCTCACATCCATATGTGACTACTGGCAAAACCATAGCTTTCACTACTTTACCACATGCATTTTAGAGGTAGAGTGGTGTAAAAAAGATTAATAAGAGATGACGCCTTCTCTGAACAAGTTCATGGTCTATTGAAGAAATACCAACAGATACATTAAAATATAAAATGGTAAGTACATTTGGTAATTATTTTCAGTTATCATGAAAAACCATCAGTAATAGTGATAGAGCATTCATTAATTGCAGAGCATTATGAGGGGCAACACTTTGTCAAGAGTTGTAAGAGAAATAACACAAAACCAGGTACCAAGTATGTATGTATATACATATAATATTAGTGCATCACAATCAGAGTTGTGTATAAGGAATTCAACATAATGGGTTGAACAAAGTTAAACAGATTTCTTTAATGTAAAACTTCTCAGATCTGCTGATATACAGTTTACACCATGTAACTTTGAAAGGAAGATTTTGTTTAAAATAGTTTTCACCCTCCTCTTTCTTTTTTTGTAGAATATTGAGGCTATTGTTCCATGGACCAGCAGAAACCTAAGGGGCTATGAAAGAAGGTTCATTCCTTTGTCTCCTCAGAAAATGTTCCCAAATTCAATATTTCAAATATACCAATATTTATTATTACACACTTTATAAAATTCTTCTATTTTTTAAAATGTATAATAGTAACATGCCTTAATTATGAAAGCTTAAAAATGTTTAATGTTTTTACAAGCTTTTTTCTGTTGAAATTTATGGAATTCACATTTTATAAATCTAAAGCTATAAATACTTCAAATCTATGACAGCTCAAGTAATATGAATTCAGAATACATTAATTATCTTTTGAGAAGAAACAGTTTTTCTCTCATCATAAATAATAGTAAGCAAAATAGAATTTATGGACAGAAGTTCTGTACAAGTAACTTTTTTCAAATTGTGGTTTAAATATTGTCTGTGTTGTTATGTTGCTATGTTCTGTCCGACTGTCTGCAACCCCAGGGACTGCAGCACGCTAGGTTCCTCTGTCTTCCACCGGTCTCCCAGCTTTTGCTCAAGCTCATATCCATTGAGTTGGTGATACTCTCTAACCATCTCATCCTCTGCCACCCTCTCTCCTTTTGCCTTCAGTCTTTCCCAGCATCAGGGTCTTTTCTAATGAGTCAGATCTTTGCATCAGGGGCCAAAGTATTAGAGCTTCAGCTTTAACAGCAATCCTTCTAATGAATATTCAGGGTTAATTTCCTTTAGGATTGACAAGTTTGATATTCTTGCAGTTTAAGGGACCCTCAAGAGTCTTCTCCAGCATGATAATTCAAAAGTTCTTTGGAGTTTAGCCTTCTTTATGGTCTAGCTCTCATATCCATGACTACCAGAAAAACCATAGCTCTCAAATCCATGACTACTAGAAAAACCATAGCTTCGACTGTAAGCAACTTTGTTGGCAAAATGGTCCGTGAATTTTTTTTAATTGGGGGCATAAACAAAATTCATTCCATATAAGCAGATTTTGGTTGATTTCAATGTTATAAAATATACATTTTATTTGACATTTGAAGTTAGTTTTTATTTCAGCCAGGCTAATCTTTTACCAGATAAAAATACAATCAGTGAAATCCCTATAACCTGCCTTCATTTTTAAAATATATGTTTATGTTCTACCTGAAAAGCCTTCCCCTTCTCAAAGCTAACATAAAACTATTGTTTTAAATACTACTACTAATTTTGACCAAAATTCATATTGTCCTCTAGCTTCATGACTTTGCAACACTGCAAAAGTATAATTTTTCTTTTACCTTAGGGATATTAAAAAGGAAATATTTAAATTACATTAGGGATATACTTCTACTTCTATGCAACCCACCTTACAGGTAGGACATAAAAATGTCCCATATATTTGTATTTTATTTAACTTTTTAAACTTTGGAATTGTCAAATATATTTTTTATTTTTAAGAGTGATTTCTTAAAATTAATTATCTTTTTTACTTTCGAGTTTATGAACCATTCAGTCTCACCCAATTTATCTTTTTAAAAAGTGTATTTTCATGTGAACATGTACTTGGGAAAATTACTGAATGGCCCAAATTATGAATTACTGAACTCAAATATTTCAAAGCCAATGTTGAAAAGCAAATATTAGTGGAACATTTACATATCATCAGCAAATACTAAGCAGTTTACTCTGATGCATCCAGTCAGTAAGACTGAACCATAAATTGCCAACATACTCCTAGACCAGGTTTTCTCAAGCGCAGTGAATTTTTCTTCTCAAGCAATGTTTGGCAGTGTTTGAGGGTATTTGGGGTCATCACAACTGGACAACTAAGAGAGGGGCACCATTTGTGTTTACTGGATTGAGGCCGGGGTGCTGCTGTTAAATTTCCTACAACGTACATGACAGACCTCAACAACAAAAAGTGTTCTGGCTGACATATCAATAATGCCAAAGTTGAGACACCTTGCCATAGATGATGCTAGCTCCATATACTGTAGGCATCTCCAACGCACAACTAAAATCAAACTCCTTTTCTTCCCAAAACAGATTCTGCACTGCCTGTTTCTGATAGCACTCTCATCATATTTTAAGATTTAAAACCATAGAATCAAACGTGAGACCTATATCTTTTATTTCTCTAAATAAAAACCCCTGCAAGGTCAGCATCAACCAGCACAGAAGCCCTCATGTGCCTGTGTCATTACCCCACATCATGGACTTTCCGTAAACTTTCTAATAGCTTCTATCCATCCTGTTAATAATTCTTCTTTTTTTCCTGCTTCATAGTAACGCCCAGATAATCTTCCTAAACTACCATAAAGATTATGTCATTCTTCTACAAAGGATTGTTCAGTAGTTAGGCATTGCCTAAATCATAAAAGATCAAACTTTCATTTTTCATATCCTCTCCCCACTAGAGACTTAACTTTGACCACTTAATTTGTAATACTCGACTCAGACTAAATAACCTGTATAAATCACTGTACCTCCAGTGCAGTTTTCCTCTGATTCTATCTTGATTTCTATTCTATTCTGGATTTCAGCTTGAATAGAGTCATTTGGAATTTCAGCCTTAAAAAAAGAATATGAGCAGTCTTATAGTTTTTACTCCAAAAAGAGAAAACTGTCTCCTTTAAAGTACCTAGACATTGGAATAGGAAGTTATTTTATTGGCTTTCATTCTTTAATTATTTATTCTTTATTTCTCCTGCATGCATGAAGGATAGCTTTTTCTGAATACAGTATTGACAACAAATAATTATTTTCTTTTAGCACTGGAAAAAATACGCCACTTTCTTCTGGCTTTCATGATTTAAGATAAGAAATATGTGATAATTCAAACTGGTTTCCACTGTAGCCAATGTGTTATTTCCTTCTAGAGGTTTTTCTGTTTTTTTATCTTTAGTTCTTCAAAGTTTAAGGATAATGATTATTGGTGTTTTGCATTTATTTCTATTTGAGATGTGCTCAGTTTCTTGAACCTACAGGCTTGTGTATCTCAACAAATTTTGAAAGTGTTCAGTAACTGTTTCTTTAATAATCTTTCAACCTCACGTATTTTCTCCTTTCCTTCTTGGACTCTGATAGCGAAATGTTGCATCTTTTGTTACTGTCCCTAATGGCCTGTTCTTTTCTTTAAATCTATTTTTCTTTTATTTTTCTAATTAGTTAAATTCATTTTTCTGTTCTCTCCCATCAGTCAGTTGTCTCTCTGCTTCAGTGAAAGATCAATGCCACTTAATTGTCACTCTACTATTAAGCCCATCTGGCAAGCTTTTTCTTTCTCTTATTGTATATCTTTAGTTCTATTATTTTCATGTAGTTATTTTTATAACTTTCATTATTTTAATAAGTTTTTCAATTTTATTTGAAGATAATTTGTCACTGCTCTTTGACTCCTTCTTTATGATGCCTGCTTTAAAATTATTGTCAGATAATTTCAACATCCCGTTTATGTGAATTTGGGCTCAATCGTTTTTCTCTTGTCAGTCACATGTGATCTTCCTGGTTCTTGTTATAAAGGGTGATTTTCAGTGTATCCCGTCAGCAGTTTCTGATTACTAGTTGGATCTTTTATATTAGAAGATAATGACTTTATTTTGGTATAGCATGCCAGTCCTGGTCTACTTTTGTGTAAGAAAGAAAAGAAAGTGAAGTTGCTCAGTCGCATCCAACTCTTTGCAACCCCGTGGACTGTAGCCTACCAGGCTCCTCCATCCATGGGATTTTCCAGGCAAGAATACTGGAGTGGGTTGCCATTTCTTTCTCCAGGAGATCTTCCTGACCCAGGAATTGAACCTGGGTCTCCCTCATTGTAGGCAGACACTTTACCATCTGAGCAACTGTGGTTCCTATAATAACTGAATTTTCAGAGCCTCTAGGGACCCCTTTGGTCTACCTGATTTATTTGGTGCTCCTAGGACACCTATTAGTTATTCTAGGACTGTCTGAAACAAAAGAAAGAACTTACCCAGGCCATACCACCTCCAAGTAGAGGAAGAAAATTGCCAACCCATTGAGATAGAGAGGTTTCCCATGCTGGATTATATTTTTGGCTGGATCCTCTTTATTGTTACCACACAGCTGCCTAGTATCTTTGGTTGATGGAAGGGTGCTCTCAAGCCCATGGGAACAAGAGACTTCCTAGTCACAGTGAATCTTGGGCTGGGATGCTCATTATCTGATGTTGCCCAGCCACTTGGTTTATCTTAGTAGGGAAAGGAAATGCCAGTCCTGGTGAAGAGTGAGAGTGTCTTCCCCAACTCCTTGTCATGAGCAGCACCGTCACATGATTCCCCTTGCTGGTATTGCAGGTTTGTCTGGTACTGTCAACAGTATTCTAGAGATATGAGGCAGAAATGACCCTATGTGAGTTGCCTTCTCTAGCTGGACTAAAGAAAGACTCTTAGGTCACCTTATTCTGATAGGCTAGAGGGCACTCCACGGCTGTGTTCTTCCTCCAGTCCCTAGTCTTTCTTTCCTTTATTTTAATGTCATTCATAAATCCCATTTGATCGCCTATTACATTGTTTCCAGGACTTATATTTGTGCTTACAACAGAAGAGCAGGAAAAATTTTATTTAAGCAATATTGTCTGGGTCAGAAATATGGCATATTATTTGGAAACCACTATAGAACCTTCTTCATAACATAGACCCAGTATGTGTTTATGAGGTTAAACACCTAAAGAAAGCCAAGTTACAATTTGTTGATGTTGAACCATAAATATTTCTTGAAAGTTGCTGAAAATAATCAGTTTTTACTTTGTTAAAATTGGTATTGGGGCTGGGAAAAATAAATCTCTAGGCTACCTGAGTGTTCTTTCCACATCTCTCAGTGGATTCTAACTCCTGGCCATTCATCAGTGACATACCTTAGTTAACTTATTGATCCACTTGTTGTCTGGGTATGTATCATGGAGCTAAAATCCTCTCAGAAAGTCTTCATCAAGACATAACACCTGGTAACAACTAAGTTAAATGTGTTAATTGCTCATGGCATCATAAAATCTGAAATATGTTCATGGTAGAATACAAAGTTCACAACACAAAAGAGTGATGATAAGCAACAGGATCCTAGGTAGACCAAGAGAACAGGTAGAAGCATTACTCACAAGGTCAGAAGCTAGGGAGGTCAGCAGCATGTGGAGAAATAGAATATAAGTCAGTCTGGGAAATGTTTTTCATACAGAGACCATATGCCCATTTAATTTTGACTGAGCACTTGGGACAGCAACAATTTCAACACAGGTCACCTTGTACATAGAGCATGTATCATATGCATGGCTCAGGTTCTGATAGCAAAAGGCCAGTAAAATAATATTAATAAAGGAAATTAGAGGAACATGTCTCCAAATGCTATGCTCTTTTTCACTCCATTGTCCCATGTTCATTAGCATAAAACATCAACTCTTTCCATTGATTGTCAGGTGAAACTTTGTAAAGTAGTTTTGCATGTTTAATATCTCACACTGCAAAACTGCAAGCCTACAGTATCTACTTTGTGTGTATTTATATTTTTTTCATTTATCTCTGGTGACTACATGAGTTTTATAATTTTTAACAAAAATATAATAAAGCAAAAATTATAAATAATTTTGGGTTTCTTATAATAAAGATGTTAAATGATTTTAATAAACATCTTATCCTAGGATTAGAAAACATGTTTTTGCCACAAAACTCAGGGTATCCTAAGGTAGATTATATAGAAGTATAAGTAAAAAGATCACATAGGCATATGCAGTCTGCCTTGAACTATCATATTATTTGGTGGTTTGCATGACAATCCTCAAATATTACTTCATATTAGTGTATTCATTTCACTACTAACATTAAGTGTACCAATATGATGCCTTTCACAATATGCAAAATTAAATGTTATTCATCATTAAATGCTTTAGCAAATCCATTAGATTCTAATTATACTTTAATTGTACTCAGTAGCAGGTAAAATATGTGGTTTTCATTCATCCATATAACGAATTACATTAAAATCTTGCTGAAAAGGCACTCTCTTCACATTTAACTCCTATTTCAATAAAAATGTTGACTAGATATAACAAATAAATTGTCTAATGGGAGGGATATTTTCTACTAACAGGATTAAAAGAGGCTGAATTGAGTAAGTAGTACATATGTAATATAATGTGGCTTTATACGTAGTCTTTCCTGTCTGGTTTAATTGGTTCAAGCATTCACTACAGACTTATTTCTCAATTTGGGGAAAGTAATTCTATTCTCATTACTAGCAAAATACCCAACTAATAAAAATTGCCATGAGTCAGTTTTATTGTTTCACCAATTGATGGGAAAAGGAAAGTATCTTTTAGTACTCTACCCTTTCAAAAATTAATAATGCCTCTGAAAATTACTCCAGATGGCAGAATCATTTCTATCTCCAGAGATCTGTATTTCCATCCACAAAAGCTTTCAAGATATAAACCTGACAAATAACATTTTGTCTTTTAAACTGTGGGGTTTATTTTGTCTTCGGAGGCACTCACAGGCACACGTGGACTGAGAATCCTTAAACGGAAATTATTCCACCAAAGGTATTCTGGTTACCACTCTAATTACAATTATCAGACAATTTGAAACTGTGTAGATACTTTTTAATAGTATATAAAAGATTCTTCTTTACTCTGGAATTTCAAAATAGACAGAACACATATTTGAACATGAAAAAAAATTCCAAAAAAATCCAGTCTATGGAATAATTTGTATATACTATACTTTGTATATACTATACTAAACAGTTTGTATAACAATTTGTATATACTGTACTAAACAGTTACCTTAAACTTATTCATAACAAGCTATATATAGTATAGTTATATAACTATAGCTGTCCTAATATTGACAACCAAACACAATTCATCAGGGGAAAAAAAAGAAAGTTTTACTTTTATGTGACAATTCCTAATAGAAATTTCATTTATTATGATGTAAATAATTGTAATGTCAGTAAAGAATGCCATCAGTCAATTTTCTTCACTAGTAAGGCTGACTAGTTTCTTAGAAAAATAATTTCTTAAGAGACTAGAAAACACTCTCTAGTTAATGGCTCCTTTAATCCACACATATAAGAAATAATTTTATAGCAAGTAGGAGTATATACGGATTCCCTGATAGCTCAGTTGGCAAAGAATCTGCCTGCAATGCAGGAGACCCCAGTTCGATTCCTGGGTTGGAAAGACCCCCTGAAGAAGGGAAAGGCCACCCAATCCAGTATTCTGGCCTGGAAAATTCCATGGACTGTATAGGCTGCAGTGCTCCACAGGACTACCTATCCTTCCTGTTTTGAAAGTATTCTATCATTTTCTCCTTAGTGATGACCCTTACCAAGGTGTATTGTTTTGGTTCTAATCATAATATGTATGTATATATTTGTACATTTAGGAGGTTTAATTCTAAGAAACTAATAGGTACCAAATAGATATTTAGTGACAATGCTTTTTCAATCCAATTTTCAGATAGTAAAGGCTCAGAATAACCCTATTTCACTAATGACTGCTCTCCAAGTGCAGGTTTTTCATTCCAGTATGGAAGCATTATAATTTAAGGTCAAGACATTATCTGTGATCCAAACCAAATCATATATCTCCTTGTAAGGAATCTTCCAATACTGATTATTCCTATACATTCTGGCTCTTTATCACACACATCTCTGTGGACTTCCTCCAATCACTTTTAGTTATATTGCAATTTTCCTAACTTAAAGACAAAAATTTTCCTCATTCTGACTTATCCCTCCAATTAAATTACACCCAACTTCAGAGAAGACATTTTCCTCCCCTTCACATAGGGCTCAGTGAATCCTAGTGTCTTTTCCTGCAGCCTTTCCCTCCACGAATGCACAAAACGGCTCCAACTGATGTAGTAATGACTTTGGGTCAGTCAATCTAAAGTATTTTTATACCACATCCTACTTGACTAAATTTCATTCAAAATTATTCACATACTCTTTCTTAAAACACTCTTTATCAATTTCCTTGAAACTTCATTTGTACCTTATGTCTCATTGCTCTTCTTTGTCTCTTTTACTGACTCACTCTCATCTCCCCAGGTGATGTATATTACAATTTCTGTAAGTTTGGTTTTTAGCCATATTTAATCCTAATCCCATATTTCCTCATTCCAACCCATAATTTCAGTTTCAATCTATTCACAAATGACCCCATATACAAATATATATATACATATATATATATATATTTTTTTTTTTTTTTCTGTCAAGAATTCTCCTCTGAGGTTTTCCAAAAGCTGAAATCCTCACAGGACCCTCAAAATTTTTAAAACAGCTCTATTGAGATAATTTGTGTGTCATATAATTTACACATGTATATAATTCAATGAATTTTAATGTGTTCACATTTATGAAAAACTATCATTACAATTTAATTTTAGGACAGTTTTCATCATCTCAAAAATGAATCCCATACACCCTTCAGCTGTTTACCTCCCTAATTTCTCCTTCTATGCTTCCAGCCCTGCAAAACCATTAATCTATTATCTGTCTCTATAAATTTCATTGTTCTGGATATATCATGCACGGAAATCATATTCTATGTAGTGTTTTGTGACAAGCTTCCTTCACTTAGCATATTTTTAAGGTCCAGCATGGCAACTCATTCCAGTATTCTTGCCTGGAGAATCTCAAGGACAGAGGAGCCTGGCGGGCTATAGTCCACAGGGTCACAAAGAGACAGATACACCTGAAGTGTGAATGCATACATGTGGTAACATGTATATAACCCTATGCTTGTTTTTGCTAAATAATATTCCATTGTATAGTTAAACCAATATTATTTAGCATTTTTCACTTGAACAATAAATTTGTTTCAACATTTTGGCCATTATAATTAGCACTGGCATTAACTTTCATGTACAAGTTTTTGTGTAAACATAAGTTTTATTCCTCTTAGCTATATACCTTTCACTCATTGGAAAAGACTGATGCTGGGAGGGATTGGAGGCAGGAGGAGAAGGGGACGACAGAGGATGAGATGGCTGGATGGCATCACTGACTCGATGGACGTGAGTCTCAGTGAACTCCGGGAGTTGGTGATGGACAGGGAGGCCTGGCATGCTGCGATTCATGGGGTCGCAAAGAGTCGGACACGACTGAGCGACTGAACTGAACTGAACTGAACTGAACAGTAAGTCTATGTGAAATACTTTGTTTCTCAAATTGGTTGCACCTTTTAATATTCCCACCAGTAGCATTGTTCAGATATTTCCACATTCTTTCTCACCACAACTTGTTCTTATCTGATTTTTTTTTTTTAATTCTGGTGAATATGAAGAGGCTCTTAAATCTAAATTCATCATCTTCCCCAACTTTTAAAATCTGGTCCTTCTGCACATTTCAATTAGCTTTTTTGAATTTATAGTTAGAAAAAGGTGATGTTGATTATTATTGAGATATAATTGACACATTGCATTATATTTGTTTCAGACATAGAACATAATGTTTTGATATTTGTATATTTTGCAGAATGAAAACAAGTTTAGTTAACATCCTTCATCATATTAGTTTTTAAGGTAGAAAACTGGAAATATTTGTTGATGGTCCCTCCTCCTTCATCCCCCATATTTTATGTCACAGAGTCCTGCCCATTGTATTTCATAACTATATATTAAACTTATTTTTCTGCTTTTCTACTATGTCTATCCCAGTGTAAACTACCACAGCTCACCTGGACCAATGCAGACCCTCCTAACCACTCTTCTCAGATCTTTTCTTGCCCTTGTTTAAACTACTTTCTATAGCAAAGTGACATTTTTCAAATAAATGTAAGAGTCCTTCAAAGTCTTCATTAATTCTCCATTGTCATTTAGGTAATGGATGTAATCTTTAAATTAACCTACCCATTTCAGCATATAGCTGAATTTCAGCTGAATCAGCTGGAAAAGCTGATTTTATTGCCTCATACCCATTTACTAATCTCCTCACTGTACTGGGCTTAGCCGCTCACCGTGTCCGACTCTTTGCAACACTTTGGACTGTAGACCACCAGGCTCCTCTGTCCATAGGGATTCTCCAGGCAAGAATACTGGAGTGGTTGACATGTCCTCCTCTAGGAGATCTTCCCAACTCAGGGATTGAACCCAGGTCTTCAACATTGCTGGTGGATTCTTTACCAGCTGAGCTACCAGAGAAGCCCTGTCCTTAATTTATTTTCCCATCATGCTATGCTCCTAATCACCTCAGGACTTTATTTTAGAGTAGTGTCATTTAACTTGCAAATTTTCATCCACTCCTTTCTCTGCAGACTCAACTGATACTCTTCCTTAATAGTTCAGTTAAATTATTGTTTCCTCAAGAAGAGTTTCCAATTATTCACTTTCAGAGCATATCTCCATATAGATAGAATTTATCAGAACTGAAATCAAATTCTTAATTGCATAATGCATGCTAATTTGTTCAATCACTAAAACATGAATTTCATGAAGGCAAGTGGAGGAATGTCCATTTATTATCTGTTCTAAGTCCAACGACTGATTAGTATATATGTGTGTGTGTGTAGTGATTAAATAAATTAATAATACCCTTATTTAAAAACTTAGTTCATGTTGGGGGCCAGAGTGAGGTACTCCGCCCATGGCAAAGGTCATGAGGAAGGAGGCTCGACATACGTAAGGGGGGATCGAGCCTCAGGAGTCCCCCTGGAAATCCTTGAGCATCTACCCCCATAACCAGAGCCTGCCTACTTTACTACTTTGTGCTCTCACCTACACCTCTGACTTTACGGGGGGCTGTCCCCCACCACATCTTTCGGAGAAGGAGTTAACTTAGAGCTCCAGTTAATAAAAACTCCTGGGCGTGACAAGAGTGTTTTAACCTACAAACTCCTCTGAACTCTGGCCTGCCTGATAGGCTTGTCCGGCCACATGTGATTGCTCACAGCCTCCCAACCATGAGAGGCACGAGATGCTTTAAACCTTCTAAAAACAGGTTCCTTAGAAAAGTTAGAAAACTATTAGTATAAGTATAATGGGCTGATTAGAAATTGTATTGGTGAAGGGTTTTTCATTTGTTGAGCCAATGTTTGCTGCTAAGTCTCCACATCCCCTGCCCTTACACACATTAATGAATATATAGAAGAAATAAGTATTAACCTTTGATATTAATCACGTTAGACCTTAGGCTAAGTAAATTCTTTCCTTAACTAAAACCCACTACACCCTCACCCTATAGGAATGTAACTTTATTTGGGTGGCGTCTGTTTTAAGAATAATCACCCCTGGAGAAATAAGTGTCCTGGTTGACTGACCGTTGTCACAAGGAGAGGGTTGTAAATTGTCAGCAGGCCCCCCTGGCCAGAAGATGATGTAACACCCCTAAGACCTCTGTATGCATTTGTGTGAAGCACCTGACTTTAATAAAAGTCAGGACTGCTGACCCCATGTGACTTTTGCATAACATCTCAGTGTATAAAAGTAGACCATGGAAAATAAAGAATTGGGATCAGTTTCTCGAAATACTGGTCTCCCCATGTCGCTCTCTCTCTCACTCGGGCTGAGTCTCCATCTGGAGCGCGGAACCCACCATGCTTACTAATTATGCCTGGGCTTCTAAGATCCGACCGGGGAGGCCTCAGTGTCTCCTCTCCTTCGGGAGAACGGAAGGACGCTTGCAGCCTACGTAAGTGGTGCAAGCTTCTCATCTTGAAGTTTTATTGGTCTCCCGCGTAAACCAAGCTACTCAGCCTCTTTTCTCCACTGAATTTCCCTACTGAGCTATCCTCATCCTATTACTCTTTATATCTTTGATAAAATATTTAAATAAATAGGTCGCCAACGCCGTCCCTGCTTTGAATACCCTGGATCAACTGGGGCTGGACCCCAGCAAGTTCAGTTCAGTTCAGTCGCTCAGCCATGTCCGACTCTTTGCAACCCAATGGTTTGGGGGTCCAGAGCACACAGGCCTCCCTGTCCATTTCCAACTACCAGAGTTTACTCAAACTTATGTCCATTGAGTCAGTGATGCCATCCAACCATCTCATCCTCTGTCATCTCCTTCTCCTGCCTTCAATCTTTCCCAGCATCAGGGTCTTTTCAAATAAGTCAGCTCTTTGCATCAGGTGGCCAAAGTATTGGAGTTTCAGCTTCAGCATCAGTCCTCCCAATGAATATTCAGGACTGATTTCTTTCAAGATGGACTGGTTGAGTCACCTTGCTGTCCAAGGGACTCTCAAGAGTCTTCTCCAACACCACAGTTCAAAAGCATCAATTCTTTGATGCTCAGCTTTCTTTATAGTCCAACTCTCACATCCATACATGACTATTGGAAAAACCATAGCTTTAACTAGATGGACTTTTGTTGGAAAAGTAATGTTTCTACTTTTTAATATACTGTCTAGATTGGTCATAACTTTTCTTCCAAGGAGCAAGCATATTTTAATTTCATGGTTGCAATCACCATCTGCATTGATTTTGGAGCCAAAAAATAAAGTCTGACACTGTTTCCACTGTTTCCTCATCTATTTGCCATGAAGTGATGGGCTTGGATGCCATGATCTTAGTTTTCTGAATGTTGAGTTTTAAGACAACATTTTCACTCTCTTCTTTCACCTTCATCAAGAGGCTCTTTAGTTCTTCTTTGCTTTCTGCCATAAGGGTAGTGTTATCTGCTTATCTGAGGTTATTGATATTTCTTCCGGGATTCTTGATTCCAGCTTGTGTTTCATCCAGCCCAGCGTTTCTCATGATGTACTCTGCTTACAAGTTAAATAAGCAGGGTGACAATATACAGCCTTGACATAATCCTTTCCCTATTTGGAACCAGTTTGTTGTTCCGTGTACAGTTCTAACTGTTGCTTCCTGACCTGCATACAGATTTCTCAAGAGGCAGGTCAGGTGGTCTGGTATTCCCATCTCTTTCAGAATTTTCCAGAATTTGTTGTGATCCACACAGTCGAAGGTTTTGGCATAGTCAATAAAGCAGAAATAGATGTTTTTCTGGAAATCTCTTGCTTTTTTAATAATCTAGCAGATGTTGGCAATTTGATCTCTGGTTCCTCTGCCTTTTCTAAAGCCAGCTTGAACATCTGTACATTCATGGTTCACATACTGCTGAAGCCTGGCTTGGAGAATTTTGAGCATTACTTTACTAGCATGTGAAATGAGTGCAATTATGTGGTAGTTTGACCATTCTTTGGCATTGCCTTTCTTTGGGACTGGAATGAAAACTGACCTTTTCCAGTCCTGTGGCCTCTGCTGAGTATTCCAAATTTGCTGGCATATTGAGTGCAGCACTTTCACAGCATCAACTTTCAGGATTTGAAATAGTTCAACTGGAATTTTATCACCTCCACTAGCTCGGACATGACTGAGCGACTTCACTTTCACTTTTCACTTTCATGCATTAGAGAAGGAAATGGCAACCCACTCCAGTATTCTTGCCTGGAGAATCCCAGGGACAGGGGAGCCTAGTGGGCTGCTGTCTATGGGGTTGCACAGAGTCGGACATGACTGAAGCGACTTAGCAGCAGCAGCTTTGTTTATATTAATGTTTCCTAAAGCCCACTTGATTTCACATTTCAGGATGTCTGGCTCTAGGTGAGTGATCATACCATAGAGATTATCTGGGTCATTAAGATCTTTTTTTTTTGTATAGTTCTTTGTGTTCTTGCCACCTCTTCTTAATATCTTCTGCTTCTGTTAGGTCCATACGATTTCTGTCATTTATTGTGCCCATCTTTACATGAAATGTTTCCTTGGTATCTCTAATTTCTTGAAGAGATCTCTAGACCTTCCCATTCTATTGTTTTCCTCTATTTCTTTGCATTGATCACTGAGGAAGGCTTTCTTATCTCTCCTTGCTATTCTTTGGAACTCTGCATTCAAATGGGTATATCTTTCCTTTTCCCCTTTGCTTTTTGCTTCTCTTCTTTTCTCAGCTATTTGTGAGGTCTCCTGAGACAACCATTTTTCCTTTTTGCATTTCTTTTTCTTGGAGATCGTCTTGATCACTGCCTTCTGTACAGTGTTATGAACCTTCATCCATAGTTCTTCAGGCACTCTGTCTATCAGATCTAGCCCCTTGAATTGATTTCTCACTTCCACTGTATAATTGTAAGGGATTTGATTTAGGTCATACCTGAATGGTTTATTGGTTTTCCCTACTTTCTTCATTTTAAGTCTGAATTTGGCAATAAGGAGTTCATTATCTCAGCCACAGTCAGCTCCCGGTCTTGATTTTGCTGACAGTATAGAGCTTCTCCATCTTTGGCTGCAAAGAATATAATCAATCTGATTTCGGTATTGACCATCTGGTGATGTCCATGTTTATTTAAAAACCAGATAAATATAATTTGAAGAGTTTGCAGATATCATGTGACTTTTTATTATTTTACATTCAAACAATTTGCCTTCAAATTATTATCAAGTGTTTTATTGTGTTGTTGAACTATAACCATGACTGGCAATTGCAGAGAACTGCAATCCTGCCTCAGAATTCTCTAAATCTCTTGACCCAGATGGGATGAATAGAAGCAAGAAGCAAAGTTAAACTCTTAACAATATACTAAGTAATATCCTAGGAAAGAAAAGCAAAGATATCTGTGCAATTCAATAAAAATATGAACGTTAAATATCATGTGCATGCTAAGGATACTTCTGTATCTGAGTTATTTCAACTCATATATAACTAAGAAAAATAACTCAGCATTTATTCCTTAACTATATATTTATCTCAGCACTATCCTAAGAACTATGATTACACAATTGCAAATTTTTTCACCAGTGATTTTAAGCCCAATTAATTCCAGAAGCAGTTGTCTCTACTAAATCATGAGAATAGTTGAAGAGGTTACTTACTTTATTTAACCTGAACACATTTCAGTTTTAGCTATTTTATTAATAATTATTCATTTGAATTACATAGATAACATTTCCAAAAAGAAAATCTAATATATTATCCCTTCCCTCTAGGGTCATTATAATCAAATTCCTCAGGTAAATCAGACTTGCATTTTGACTGAGTCATTCAGACTACTTTGATTTTGAATGTCAAAGCTTTCTGGGTCAAACCAGAATACAGCTCATATTTCCAAGCTCTGTATTAGAAATCATGCTGTGAGGGGTAAATATGTTGTCTTAACTACATGAAAATATAGGGCAACATTGTTCAAAGAGTCTCACAGGGAATCCTAGGAAGAGATAATAAATATTCAGAGTCAAAGGGAAAAGGATTTTATATCATACACACACATGCATTATATAAGAAGTTTTTCTATCACCTTAAAATGATGGTAAATCTATCTATTTATCTATCAATCTGTTGATAGATTACCTTTCTTTCTCTGTCTCCCTGACTTTAAAAATCCCATTTACATTCAGAACACATACACAATGCTTATTTTTTAATGAATATCAGATATTTGTGCAAAATCCTTACTGCACAAATATTTCTAAAAATTTTATATTGTTTTATATTCAATGGTTTGCATTGAATCAAGTCACATCAGGCTCCTGTAATTAAGATATTTTGCAATGAAGCAAAATAACTTTTTACACTCAAATTTTAAATTAAAGAGGGTACTTCCATTTCTAGGTGAACAGTTTAATTTTGTGACACAGTTTCAGAGTACGTAATAATTATTCACTGAAATCAATATCTTGAGACATTTCTGATTCATTAAGCATTCTTGAAATAATGTACATAATAGGAATCCCAGTAGCTAAAAGAAGAGTAAATGGAAAGACACTGATACTATTTGACGGTAGTGTATAGCTAAAGAAAGAGCAGAATGCTCAGTTTCAGGGGGCACATACAGAAAAGCCCAAATGAGTGATTACCACATAATATATGCCAAACCTTTTGTAGAGAAACTACAGCATGTCAAAAGCTAATCGAATATATTAAAAGTAACTAAAATACAATTCACAAAGTAGTAGCAATTATATTTCTAAGAAACAAGCGCAACAATATTTTCAAATACTAAGACAAAAAGCAATCTACAACTCTATGTCTACTCTCTCTTCACTCCCCATATAACCTCACTAAAGGAACTCCTCAAGAATGTGCTTCAAGAGGAAGAAAATTATTACAGGAGGAGAGTATGATATTTTTAAAGGACTAGTAAGTAAAGAAATTGCTCTTTGAAAATGTTCTGTTTCACAAAATGAGTTTGTCTTCTTTCCTCATTTGCTTATAATGCTATAAAGACCTCAAGGAATGGAACATCACTTATTAAATAACTTATATATGCTAAAATTAATTTTTCCAGCCCTGCTCTATGTCTTTATCTATTCTATGGCTTACTTACCACAGTAATTATGTTCTCATTGAATCTACATCTATGCAGTTATTATAGACAGTGATCTTTTCCTTCATGTTAGCATTCCCTATGCCTGTGTCTGACCTGTCATGACTAAGGAGGAGCTTATCTGCCTCCAGAACTCATTCCTTTCTTCTTTCAAGAGTCTTGGGGGCTTCCCTGGTGGCTCAGTAGTAAAGAATCTACCTGCCAATACAGGAGACACATGTTCGATCCCTGATCCAAGAAGATCCCCCATGCCACATGTACTACAACTGTTGAGCCTCTGCTCTAGAGCCCAGGAGCTGCAACTACTGAAATCCACACACCCTACAGCCCATGCTCTGCCACGAGAGAAGCCACTGCAATGAGAAGTCTGAGCACCTCAACTAGAGAGTATCCCTCGATTGCTGCCACTACAGAAAAGCCTGCAGCAACAAAGACCCAGCATAGTCAAAAATAAATTAAAAAAACTTTTAAAGATAAGTAAAAATTAAAAAAAAAAAAGAAAGAAAGAAAGAAATGTCTTGGGAATTCCTTGGCAGTCCACTGGCTAGGACTCCACGCTTCCACTGCAAGGGGCCTGGATTCAGTCCCTGGAAGGGGAACTAAGATTGTGCAAGCAATGCAATGGAAAAAAGAAAAGTCCTGCCCCAAAATTCACTGATTCCTACTACTAAACTTTTCTGATCTGTGCTTTATCATGCAAGCCCGCCATTCTCATTTAAGTTCTTTTAAAATGTCTTAAATCAATTTTTATTTTATTCTTTGATTCCTTGTATTACTTTCTATTTTTGTGCCAAACGATGCAAATGACTCATATCCTTTACTCCAATTGTCTACACACACACACAACTTTAAATATCTTCTGCTCTCATCCCCTAAGAAACTGTTCAATCATAACTGTAACCTGCCCACCAAATCTAATATCGTTTTTAAATGGTTTATTCTACTTTCCCTATGTTCTCCATTTCAGTCAGTGACCCTTCTTCATCATAAAAACACAAAGCACTTTCATTTCGTGTTTTTCAGTGGCATCTTTTCTCAGTGACCTAACCCCTAAGTGTGCAGGTTCCCAACAATCTGTTTTTAGAGCAGATTGCCTTCACCTTAAAAGGAGCTGGATTGGATAATCCTTATTTTCCAAACTAAATAGAGTTCTCTGCTTAGAAGCTCATCTGCATGTCTATGAGTTTAATAAATGCTTGATAATAATATTTACTTCATAGGCTTATTATCTGAATTCAGGCAGATAATGCATATAAGATACCTGGCAGATATTAAGCTCTCAATGAATTCTAGGTGAGATTCTTACTGTTATTATCCACTAAATTCACAAGCAGATATAAACTGGTTCTTTCTCTTTTTGATCTCTCCTACCAGGTGAAGATAACATGTAGCAACTTTTCAACACTTTGATTGCAATATTTTCATCCAGGATTGTGGTATCCAATAAATTTGATAAATTGTTCCATCTTCCAATTTTTTTTAATTTCATTTTATTTTTAAACATTACAATATTGTATTAGTTTTGCCAAATATAGAAATGAATCCGCCACAGGTATACATGTATTCCACATCCTGAACCCTCCTCCCTCCTCCCTCCCCATACCATCCCTCTGGGTCGTCCCAGTGCACCAGCCCCAAGCATCCAGTATCGTGCACTGAACCTGGACTGGCGACTCGTTTCATACATGATATTATACATGTTTCAATGCCATTCTCCCAAATCTTCCCACCCTCTCCCTTTCCCACAGAGTCCATAAGACTGATCTATACATCAGTGTCTCTTGTGCTGTCTCGTACACAGGGTTATTGTTACCATCTTTCTAAATTCCATATATATGCATTAGTATACTGTATTGGTGTTTTTCTTTCTGGCTTACTTCACTCTGTATAATAGGCTCCAGTTTCATCCACCTCATTAGAACTGATTCAAATGTATTCTTTTTAATGGCTGAGTAATACTCCATTGTGTATATGTACCACAGCTTTCTTATCCATTCATCTGCTGATAGGCATCTAGGTTGCTTCCATGTCCTGGCTATTATAAATAGTGCTGCAATGAACACTGGGGTACACGTGTCTCTTCCCCTTCTGGTTTCCTCAGTGTGTATGCCGAGCAGTGGGATTGTTGGGTCATAAGGCAGTTCTATTTCCAGTTTTTTCACTGTTCTCCATAGTGGCTGTACTAGTTTGCATTCCCACCAACAGTGTAAGAGGGTTCCCTTTTCTCCACACCCTCTCCAGCATTTATTGCTTGTAGACTTTTGGATCGCAGCCATTCTGACTGGCATGAAATGGTACCTCATTGTGGTTTTGATTTGCACTTCTCTGATAATGAGTGATGTTGAGCATCTTTTCACATGCTTGTTAGCCATCTGCATATCTTCCTTGGCAAAATGTCTGTTTAGGTCTTTGGCCCATTTTTTGATTGGCTCACTTATTTTTCTGGAATTGAGCTGCAGGAGTTGCTTGTATATTTTTGAGATTAATCTTTGTCAGTTGCATCATGTGCTATTATTTTCTCCCATTCTGAAGGCTGTCTTTTCACCTTGCTGATAGTTTCCTTTGATGTGCAGAAGCTTTTAAGTTTAATTAGGTCCCATTTGTTTATTTTTGCTTTTATTTCCAATATTCTGGGAGGTGGGTCATAGAGAATCCTGCTTCCACTTTTTAAATGACATAATATAAAGACCTCTTCAAATTGACAAAGCACAGCACTGATATAAAACACCCATAGACAATTATTTATATTAGCATTATTATTTAAGGTTGGTAGGTCAGGTATTAATTCCCATTTAATTTCTATTTTATTCATATTGTATTTATATTATAGCATTAATTGCATCTGAGTCCATCCATGTATTTACAGGTCTAGACATAGTGAGCTATTAATAACAATATTTTGAGTGCCTCTGATTGACTACGTAGACCAGATGCTAATGCACTTAACAGTGAGGCCTTCAGCACGCTTTTCCCCATTTCTTGATTAATACTTCGTACAAGACTGAATCAAACTCTTTCTGAAGTCAAGATAAATGGCATCTAATGCTTTTCTCTGATTTACTATCCCATTATTCTGTCAATAGAAAGATATCTGCTACCACTGTGACAGAATTTGTTCTTTATAAAGCCTTGTGTGTTTCCCAGTACATTATTCTAGTCTAGGTATCTGAAAATGGGATTTTATACCGTTTTCCCCAGATTTTGTTAGAGCTTTAATTTCAAGGGTGATGCCTTTTTACTTTTTTAGAATTGGCACTCCCCCCAGAGCACTCAAAGAAATTAAAGATTAAAATTATACTAGTCAACCTTTCGATATCCTATACCTTTAGATTTTAACAGTTTATTTAAGCAATCTCAATACATTTCCCCCTTATTTACACTCTTTACTTTTGCCTTTGCAATTTCTGGTTGCCTGATAACACAGTTTTCAGATAAAAATTGACTTTTTCTGTAAATATACAAGTACTAAATGGTCATTTTAAGTAAGCATAGCAATATCTTCTTCTTTATGAAAGATATTTCCTTTACTTTTCTCTTATGTCTAATATTATTGCAGAATCTCAGAAATTGCTTATGTGTATTTTCAGTATTTAACCAACAAAATGATACCATTTTTAAATATCTTGACCTATTTTATGATTTCTGTAATGATTACATTTCAGTCCTGGTGTATTAAACAAATTGTAGTATTTTCATGCCATTTGTTTTTTGGCAAATATTCTTTTATTACATTTGAGTATTAACATCAGAAATTTATGAAGTAGCAATGTTTTTGATAAGAAATATCAGAAAATGATTTATCAGTGTAACCACTGAATGCTTAATTTTTACATTGGCATTTGTTTCTCCATTTTAAATTATATTTGATGTATATTTAATATTTGCATTTATTTATTTCTGACTTCTTCCATAGATGTATTAAAGCTGACTTGCATAAGTATGTAGATTAGAAGTAAACTTGTAAAACATTTCAAGGGCTCCCCTGATGGCTCAGTGGTAAAGAATCTGCCTGCCAATGCAGCAGACATGGATTCTGTCTCTGATCTGGGAAGATCCCACATGTCGTGGAGCAAATAAGCCCATGCGCCGCAACTATGGAAGCCCGCGTGCCCTAGAACCAGTGCTCTGAAACAAGAGAAGCTACCACAATGAGAAGCCCCACACACCACAGCTAAAGGATAACCTCTACTTGCCACAATTAGAGAAAACCCTGTGCAGCAGCAAAGATCCAGCACAGCCAAAAATAAATAAATAAGTAAAATAAGACATTTCAAAATGAGACAAAGGGAAAATAAAATAATATTACAAAGAGTAATAGAGCCAGAATGACCTTAGACTAAACTGCCTATTCTGAGGTGAGCCTCAGATTTGAATAAAAACTCTTAGCAACCAACACAGAAAAGACCAATCAATTCCAAAATATGAGCACATATTAATTCTTCAGAATAGCATTATTATTATTTAAACTGATATCAGGAAGGAATTTCCAAGATACAGTGCCAACCCCAGGGCCTGGTCCTTATTAACTATTCAAACAAAGATTTAAAATGAATGAATGGATAGGCACGTGAATTATTAATTGCAGTCATATTTATATAATCCTTATTACAAATGCAGCCATGAGTTTTAGAGACTTCAACATTGCTTGATATCATCACCCTAAACTCTTAATTATTTACAAGCAATCTGATAGTGAGGCCAGAAGGATTCATTCTTCGTAGTGGATTTCTAAGGGATAGATGTTAGAACAACTGAGGAATGGAAGCGCATCTTTGAGGTTCACCTTCACAACTATCAAGAGAGTGAATTTAAGATTGCTGTCCACTATACTCAAGTATGGGCTATGTGTTACACAGCCAGATACTGGGAAAACATTGTGTCATGTTCTACAATACAGAACTAAACAAGAACTAAAGTACTTATTCAAACATTTGGGTGGTCCAGAACTCTGATATACAGTACTTAATAAATAGTGGTTATTATTATTATTATCATTTGTAATTAAGGGTACACTAAAAATATTTCACAACTAATAAACACTAACAAATTCAACCTTAACTTATGCACTGCAAAGTAATATTCACTCTCATCCATAAAGTTATCATCACACATTATTATTTCGTTAAGTCCTTTTAATGTGATGTTATCCTAACCTCCAATACTGAAACTCTAATACTTTGGCCACCTGATGCGAAGAGCTGACTCATTTGAAAAGACCCTGATGCTGGGAAAGATTGAAGGCAGGAGGAGAAGGGGACGACAGAGGATGAGATGGTTGGATGGCATCACCGACTCAATGGACATCAGTTTGAGTAAATTCTGGGAGTTGGTGATGGACAGGGAGGCCTGGTGTGCTGCAGTCCATGGGGTCGCAAAGAGTCGGACACGACTGAGTGACTGAACTGAACTGATTCTAACCTCTTGATATTTGATTATCTAAACTTTAAAAAGTGTATTTTAAAAAATATACTTGAAGCAGATACTATTACGTAAGTTTCAAGAGACTGAAACGCAGATGTTAAATATTTGTTAATACGTGGAGAATGAATTAGAACTCAGATCTTCATGACTCAAGAGACAGGGTTCTTTATCAGTCATCTTGATTACATCCCAAATGAGAACCAAAGGAAAAAGATATAACCTATCCCTCTCTTCCCCGTGAAGTTTTAGTAAAAAACCTACAAGTCCAATTAGGTTAGAGTCTGTGACTGTTAAAAAAAAAAAGAAAAGGATCTGCTCTTCCTTGAACATTCTGAAGAACTTTGCAAAATTCTAAAAAGTGAATTTTGTAAAGTATACGTGAGAATACTAAATGGAATTGCTAGGTAATAAATTTTATTCTTATGATGAAAGTTGCTCAGTCATGTCCGACTCTCTGTTACCCCATGGACTGTAGTCTGCCAGGCTTCCCTGTCCGTGGAATTCTCCAGGCCAGACTACTGGAGTAGGTAGCTGTTCCCTTCTCCAGGGAATCTTCCCAACCCAGGGATCGAACACAGGTCTTCCGCATTGCAGGCAGATTCTTTACTGTCTGAGCCACCAGGGAAGCTAGACACATATATATGAGAGTGACAGGTACAGAAAGCCACTTATTGTCTGATTAGGGGAGAAATAGCGGTTATATAAGGTATTTTCAGAAATAGTTCTATGCTATCAAAACATGGTTGAAGTTAAATTTGTATTATATCTGAGTATAGCAAATTGATTCAAGTACCAGGGCTATAAATCTGGTCCATGTCAGGTACAATAAATTTACCTGCATTTATCACTTCAGCAGGGAAAATTTTGAGCTTATGGTCCTTTGATATTAAATGTAGAATCTTTATCTAAAAAGAGGAAAAATTGAGAGCCACCACTGAAAATGCCTGTCCTGGGGATGGCCATAAATTTCAGAAAAATTCCATAAGTTAAAATGTAGACTCAAGTAATAGTATTTTGTGACTCTCACATATTTTGTGATAGGAGGTTTTAACCTGAATATCAAGCCTTTTATGACCATTACAAATCTCTGGGTTTCCACTGCCTGGTTAAGGCTTTAATCTTGTCAACTTCCCATCCTTCATCCACAGAGAAAGATTTTATTTTTGAATGTGTATGAGTTATACACATATTGAACCAGATGTTGACACAAAGAAGAATGTTTTGGTAGCCTCCCTTGGAGTTCAACAAACTCATTCATTCATTTATCAAACAACAATATTTCTTGAACATCTAAAGCTTCACTTATTCTTTGGAGGAGTGCTATATATTTTTTTAATTGGGGTATATAACTTGCTTCATTTTATATCCTTTTTGTTCACTTCTTCCTTTTCTGATTCTGTCCATTCATTCATAACTTGGGAATTAGGCAGATCTTAGTTTTTCATGACCCAACTTTCTCTTCTCAGTTTGATCAAAAATTCTAAAAAGCAAGTGGCTTTCTCCAGTGATTTTTGTTCCCAAAGAGGGAGGATGCAGTTAATAATTTGGTTTACCAAATTTCCAGGAGTCAGAAAAAGAAAAAGCAAATAGCTAGCTCAGAGGTAAATAGGAAAACCATCCTCTATTAATGCATTTATTAATATTCTGTATATTCATAAAATATTTCTGTAATGATACTTTTAAGATAGCATAGAAATTATAGTTGCCTCTGATACAGTCAATGAAGGGCGAGGGTTCAGGAGTGAGAGGAAAGGTTTTTGTGATCTTTGAATTTTTCTTATCCTGGACTTGAATTAATATTTGAAAATTACAGGACAGTTAATATCTTATTTAATTCTATTTCATTGAAATATTCCCCCAAAGTATGTGATAAAAATAGTTTTTGTGTAATCCAAATGCAAAATTATATATTATTTAAAAGTATATATATATATGAAGATCAGGATAAAGTAATAACCATAACACACACAAAAGTAATGATCCCTTAAAACATCATTTATAACCAGCAGTATTTACTCATTTTAAGTTTTCAAGTGTTAATTCTATTGAGCAATTCCCATAAGTTGGTGATGGAAAGGGAAGCCTGACATGCTATAGTCCACAGGGACACAGTAAGTCAGACATGACTGAGTGACTGAACTGAACTCCATGTTTACTCTTCTGACATCATATTTTGCATCTTTTTGATTTGTGTATCCCTTAACTAATTATGTGAATATAGATTATTTATTACTTTAAAAAAAAAGAAAAATTTATATTATTTTTCTTTTTTCAAAATGTGTCCCATTTTGTATTTTTGGTAAAAATAATGAGCATACTGTAGATAAGTCTTATACTGTATGATAACAAAGTTGATATGTCCATGTAAAGATTGGGAAAGTAACACCTATTTCTCAGAATTATCTTAAATGTTTACATTTTACAAGTGAATAAGATAAGAAAATAATAGTCTTTACCTTTTCCTGAAAGTGGAAGTAAGCAGACCACTTGATTGTCAAAATTTCATATTTAGAAATGAATTTGAAATAACATTTCTTCCACACCATGTGTAGATGATTAATATAGTTGTGCTGAAATATGTTGCTTATGACTTGATAATTTTAGCTGTGGATTTCTAATCTGAGGAATGTGTGTAGCATTCAATTGATGCAGTAGTAATTATTCCTAGTCTTAAATTGCTCTATGTAGAAGCAACTGTCTCAGGCATCAACAGGAAGATGATACCTAAAATACCCTAATTTTTTGCTCAGATAACATTAGAAGACTATTGGATTTGTTATCAGTTTGTTATGCTGTAGTCACCAGATCACACATGTTAATATATGTAGAACTTATATATTATGTTAATATATATATAGCATACAAATATTTCTTATGAAAAGAAAAATATAGACACTTATTGCATAAAAAAATTTCTCACTAGCAGTGGATTATACATTAAATGGATAAATCTCTGTCAACATTTTGTATTGCTTTTCATTAACAGATATTACATAAGGTTAATTTTACTATAACTGGAATACTGTGTTATGCTTCCCACTCCCCCCCACACCCCCCTCCCGAGGATTACCTGATAATTTGTGCAGTCATATTTGTTTAGTCATCATAATTGAGAAGACAATACTGATATTTACTTGGCAGGGGATGTGAATCTTTGATACTTCAGTGGTCACCACAGGCCCATACAATGAAGCCTGGTGTTCATATTGTTGAACTTGGTGCAGCTGTATTGGTTCTTTGAATACTGTAACTCTTGCTTAGAGGAGCATAAAAACTTCCCTGATTCTCCTAAGCACATACTTCTACCAGGACCTCCACCAGCATTCAACAGTCTAGCTACTCAATTGTTAATATCTGGCTTAACAGAGGTTTCTTGTATCCAGGTTTTCTACTAGTAAGACTGATATCCATTCTGATTGGATAAAATGATAAAGAATGTGAATATTTACACATTGAACAAGAAAAATGTTTTCATGACCTGTAATGACATTCAAATATCCTGCCTAGACATTTAGAGATGAGGTTTATGCTTCATCTTGGGTTCTCTGTGACATATTTTTATTACTGTAATCATATCATAACATAAAATAATTTATAAATGACATTACACATGCAAATACCACACAGTACCTTTGCATGAATAGAGTACCTCGTATAGCAAATATCACCCAGTACATTTGAATGAATAGAATACCTCGGGGGTTTTTTTGTTTTTGTTTTTTTTTTTGTCTACTTCAATAGTGATGTGTCTTGGCATCTAAATTCTACTCCAATTGGAGTTATTTCCTCTTTTTCTTATAAATGTAGTATGTTATTACTTATAAATCTGGTTTTATTCCAATATCCTATGCTTCTGTACTTTTTATTTCTCTGTATCCTTTAATGAAGTGTCCTGATCTTCTTTTAAATTCAAATTTATTCATTATAAGTGGATAAAAACATCTGACTACATTTGTCTTCAAGTATACTCATGCTTGATTATGTTTATATTGAAATTTATTTTAATTTATTATAGATTACTTTTATTTTATATTTATATTTCAGTTTGAGGGCTGTAATTTTTCTATAACTGTATTTAGATGTAGGTTATATTATTATGTAGGATTTCAAGTTAGTAAATGGGTCATTAGAAATTGCTCTAACTGTGGGGGTACCCTGAGTCTAATAAGGTTAATAACTACTACTAATTTTTTAAAAGTCAAAGCTCTTTCAAATCAGTATATGAAGTATAAGATTATCTTGCATGAATGCAAAAAAGTCTTCTGAAGTCTTCAATAATAACTTTATTTTCTCATTTTTACTATGTGCCAAGCAGTACTGTAAGCAATGTATGTGTATGTGTGCCTGTATGTGTATATATATATGTGTGTATATATATATATATATATATATATATATTTACTCCCTCTCGATTTTCTGAGATACCTGCTATAATTAGCCCCATTTCATAGACATGAAACTGAGTCATAGATAAAGTCATAGAACTAGAAAGTACTGCACTAAATATATATATGGAGACTAAAACCAAATCTTAGAGTAGATCATAGTAGACAAATGCTCTGACTGAGAACTGTTGGGGCCAGCGTGAGGTACTCTGCCCATGGCAAAGGTCATGAGGAAGGAGGCTCGACATACGCAAAGGCAGGATCAAGCCTCAGGAGTCCCCCTGGAAATCCTTGAGCATCTACCCCCATAACCAGAGCCTGCCTACTTTACTACTTTGTGCTCTCACCTACACCTCTGATTTTATGGGGGGCTGTCTCCCACCACCTCTTTCAAACGAGTTAACTTAGAGCTCCAGTTAATAATAATTCTTGGGCATGATAGGAGTGTTTCAACCTACAAACTCCTCTGAAGGTTCTCTAGCCTGCCTGACGGGCTTGTCTGGCCACATGTGATTGCTCACAGCCTCCCAACCATGAGAGGCACAAGATGCTTTAAACCTTCTAAAAACAGGTTCCTTAGAAAAGTTAGAAAACTATTAGTATAAGTATAATGGGCTGATTAAAAATTGTATTGGTGAAGGGTTTTTCATTTTTTGAGCCAATGTTTGTTGCTAAGACTCCACATCCCCTGCCCTTACACACATTAATGAATATATAGAAGAAATAAGTATTAACCTTTGATATTAATCACGTTAGACCTTAGGCTAAGTAAATTCTTTCCTTAACTAAAACCCACTACACCCTCACCCTATAGGAATGTAACTTTATTTGGGTGGCGTCTGTTTTAAGAATAATCACCCTTGGAGAAAAAAGTGTTCTGGTTGACTGACCACTGTCACAAGGAGAGGGTCATAAATTGTCAGCAGGCCCCCCTGGCCAGAAGATGATGTAACACCCCTAAGACCTCTGTATACATTTGTATGAAGCACCTGACTTTAATAAAAGTCAGGACTGCTGTCCCCACCTGACTTTTGTATAACATCTCAGTGTATAAAAACAGACTCTGAAAATAAAGAATTGGGATCAGTTCCTCGAAAGACTGGTCTCCCCATGTCTCTCTCTCTTTCTCACTCTGGTTGAGTCTCCATCTGGAGCGCGGAACCCACCATGCTTACTAATTATGCCTGGGCTTCTAAGATCCGACCGGGGAGGCCTCAGTGTCTCCTCTCCTTCGGGAGAAGGGAAGGACGCCTGCGGCCTACGTAAGTGGTGCAAGCTTCTTGTCTTGAAGTTTTATTGGTCTCCCGCGTAAACCAAGCTACTCAGCCTCTTTTCTCCACTGAATTTTCCTACTGAGCTATCTTCATTCTATTACTCTTTATATCTTTGATGAATATTTAAATAGTCGCCTAAGCCGTCTCCCCTTCGAATACCCTGGATCAGCCGGGGCTGGACCCCGGCAGAGAACAAGTAGAAAAGTTTGATAAATATAGATACAAAAGGCATCAGAGGCTGTGGAAAAAAGGACTGGAGGGAGTAAAGTTTCAGAGACAAGTTGAGGATCCTCAGCTTTCCCAAAGAACGTTTTCTTATTCTAGCTAAGGCTAGAAGTTGAGAATGTGGGCTCCAGACAGAAGCAGAGGGATCTAGAAGACAACAGCTTTTGACAGTGCCACCAGTGACAGAACTGGAAAAATGAAGGTACTCGAATGCTGGCTGACTTCCCCTCCAAACCTATAGATGTTAGTCACTCAGTCACGCCCGGCTCTTTGTGACCCCATGGACTGTGGCCTGCCATGCTCCTCTGTCCATGGCATTCTCCAGACAAGAATACTGGACTGAGAGCAGCTCTCCTGCATTGCAGGCAGATTCTTTACCATTTGAGCCACCAGGGAAGCCCCCTCAAGATCTATATAACCGTGCATATGGAGGACACTGCAGAGCTAGGCCAAAACCTCAGAAAAGTAGAAGGGAATTTCTTTGGGACCCAAGGTCTGCCAAGGCAGCACAAAGAATGCTGGGTGGAACAGAAAGCCCCCAGGAAATTGTTAGTTGCTACTGAAGGTCTGCCATGGCTTGTCACCAGGGCACTCTTGCCAATCAGGCCACAACCAGAAACTGAATGGAGATTAGACTCCTGGTAGAGAGCCACTGCTGGGGGACAGGACATTTTGAAATAAAAACTTCCAATAAATGAGACTATGCCTTTGTGGTCTCACTGAATTATTCTCCTTCTGCTGAAGCTTTCTGTATATTTTGTGTTGCGTTCTTTCCTTTTCACTCTCCATCCTTTCCTTCTCCCACACTTGTTATATACAATCCAAAATAGGATTCTGTTATTTTGGATAGGAAAAAACAGATTTTTTTTTATTCTTTCTAATTCCATGACAATATTCTAAGCACATTAACTATAAAAACTAAATTAACCTTAAAACAACACTACAAGATAGGTGATGTTATTTCGTTTTACATGAATGTGGAGATTGAGCCCCAGAGAGGTGAACTAATTTGCCTGAAGTCAAAACCTAAAAACTAGCAAAATTGGCATTCAAGCCTGGAAATCTTGCTCCATGGCCCATGCTCATAACTAGTAAACATTACATTAAAATTTCACAGAAATGAGAGGAAAGGAACAATTTAGTATGTAGAATAAGTAAAGAAATGAATTCATAGTATCATAAACTCATTGGTGACTAAATCAGGATATTCATCCTATATAGCTAAATTAAAGATCTTCACTCCCTGTGCTGTGTTGTTGGTGTTTTAGTCCCTGAGTCGTGTCCAACTCTTTTGCAAACCCATGGACTATAGCCTACCAGGCTCCTCTGTCCATGGGATCTCCTAGGCAAGACACTGGAGTGGGTTGCCATTTCCTTCTACAGGGGGTCTTCACGACCCTAGGATCAAACCCATGTCTCCTGCATTGCAGGTGGATTCTTGATTACTGAGCCACCAGGGAAGCCCCACTGTGCTATAGATGTTTAGATTTAGTCTATTAAACAATGTCAGTTTATCCGTTTATCAGGCCCTTTTAGGTCAGATTTTGTTCTGGACAATCAGTCAGTATTCTTTTTAGTCAAAGAGAGTCTTTTTTTTTTTTTTTTCTCCAAAGAATTTGCATCTGACATACTACATTTGAAATTCTTATATTACTATGTTAGTTACATAACATTGGGCAGTTTAGTCTCTCTGAGCTTTGGTTTTCTTATCTCTTAAATGAGAAAATACAATGTTTCCTAATAGATTTTTTTAGGGAATTTGATGAAATGATACAAAATGCCCATCTAGCCAGTGCTTATCATATGTACTCAATACAGAGCAGCTGTTTTATTATATATGTCGATAGGGTACATAGATAAGAAAAACATTATTTACTTAAGGAAGAAACACTAATAAAGTAATAAAACATTTTAAATTTCATGTATTTTAACATACTTTCCTTCTGGAGAAAGAAAAAAATCTATGAGTTTATGAGTTATAACAAATCTTGTATAAACTGTAATGTCTAGAACGATGATGTTTAGATATCATGATAATCACACTTTTCAAGAATGTGTGAGGGTCTTTTTATGTTGGATAATAGAGCTGCAGCTAACAAATTTGTGAGTTTGGAAGATGTAAAACTACTAGATGTAAATATGGCTATAAAAATATAGTTTCTTAAATAATGAATGTAGAACTCTCCCCTAAACACTCTTGCTTTGTTTTAACATAATTGCCTCTCTTTTCACCACTTTATTTTTCTGAAGAAACTGAAAAGATGTAATACAAAATGTTACATGAGTATTTTGAGAGAATGTCAATGACTGAAAATGAAATATATCCCATGCTTAATGTATTTTAGTATTTCTTTCATATTTAATTTTTTTCTTTCAAATGGGGAACCCAAGTTATTAAGGACTTAACTCTAGTTCAAACTCAGTGCCAGAGAACACAGAAAAACCAAATTTGAATTAGCCATAACTTCAGCCCTCAAAGAGCCCTTATTCTAGCAATGAAGACAAGTACACACACGGAATGATTACAGAACTGGTGGGAGGGTGACTGAGATGGAATCGTCTAGTAGGAGGGGTCTTGGGATTCCAAAGAAAAAGTGCCCAAATCACGGGGAGGGATCAGAAAAGGCAAGTTAGCAGACAGGAAGACCAATGTGTACCGTAAACCTTCCCATCAAGGAATATTCAGAAGCCTTTAACCCTGAGCATCTATACATTCAGTACTACTATATACTATACCATATACTGGAGAAGGAAATGGCACCCCACTCCAGTACTCTTGCCTGGAAAATCCCATGGATGGAGGAGCCTGGTAGGCTGCAGCCCATGGGGTCGCAAAGAGTCGGACACGACTGAGCGACTTCACTTTCACTTTTCACTTTCATGCATTGGAGAAGTTCTTGCCTGGAGAATCCCAGGGACAGGGGAGCCTGGTGGGCTGCCATCTATGGGGTCACACAGAGTCGGACAAGACTGAAGTGACTTAGCAGCAGATACCATATACTATGAGGAATAGTTCATTGGGACTTTGTCGGCGGTCTGGCTCAGAAGACTGAGGTAAAAAATCTATTAAGCTATTTAGTCCCTCTTTGTCCTCAAAGGGAGAAAAGATCTCCAGGAAATTATTAATGTACTTTGTTTGCTTGTCTGAAGCATTCTCTTTACGGTTTTATCCAATAAATACATTTGGTGACAATTCTAAGGTCTTTGGTGTGTACAAAAATATAGTTCCTGGTTGGACATATTTTGTATATTATGGCCACTTCCTACTCACAAGCTGCTTACTTTTGAATTAGGGAACTTATTTGAAATACAGTAAGCAGGATACAGAAACAACTGTATTGTGTTGGAATGTCTTATAAATTTAACAATCATGTAGGTGGAAGGAATTTCTCACATAAATAGATTTCAGCATGTACAGTATTGAAATGTCCATATTCCAACTAAGACTGTAAACTAAATGAAGCTGAAGATGACAGATATCCATTCCACAGTTGTCCACTCTACCAGCTGAGCTTTGGAGTAGTGGGGATAGGAGCAGGGAAAGGATGACTGGGTGGAGCATGGGGACTTTAAGGGCAGTGAAATCACTCTATATGGTACTATAATGGTGGATGCATGGCATTATGCACTTAGCAAAGCTCTTAACTTTAATTAATAATAATGTATTAATCCTGGTTCATCAGTTGTAGCAAATATACCACATTAATGCTAGATATTAATAATAGGGGAACTGAGGATTGGAGGGACAGGGTATATAAATGAATTATCTGAACTTTCTGCTCATATTTTCTGCAAACCTAGGACTACTCAAAAAATGAAATCTATTTAAAAGACAGAGAAATGGAAATGACAGATTGGAAAATATTTTATAAGAATCTGATAATGAATGATTAATATCCTTTACAAATAGGGATCAGGCAGAGGAACCAGAGATCAAATTGCCAACATTCGCTGAATCATCAAAAAAGCAAGGGAGTTCCAGAAAAACATCTATTTCTGCTTTCTTGACTATGCCAAAGCCTTTGACTGTGTGGATCACAATAAACTGTGGAAAATTCTGAAAGAGATGAGAATACCAGACCACCTAACCTGCCTCTTGAGAAACCTATATAAGAGACCACTGACTCAATGGACATGAGTTTGGGTGAACTCCGGGAGTTGGTGATGGACAGGGAGGCCTGGTGTGCCTCAATTCATGGGGTCTCAAAGAGTCGGACACGACTGAGCGACTGAACTGAACTGAAAATAATTAAAATTTCAAACACAGTGAGGGCAAAAAGATAAACTAATAATGAACATAAGGAAAATACTGGCATTATTATTGATAAAATAAATATAGAGAACTACATATTTTAACTTACCTAATAAACATTTTATTGGAAAAGGCAATGGCACCCCACTCCAGTACTCTTACCTGGAAAATCCCACAGACGGAGGAGCCTGGAAGGCAGCAGTCCATGGGGTCGCTGAGGGTGGGACACGACTGAAGTGACTTAGCAGCAGCAGCAGCGCCAGCAATAAAGATTTTATAAAATGCTAAGACTCAAGGTAGCTCAGAGTGCAGATTAATTTTCAAATCTTAAGGAAAGCATAAATTGAGTTTTAAAAAATGGTAATATATTATCAAGAATATTTTACTCATTCATCTCTACATCTGTGAGTTTATAAGCCTAGAAATGCAATAGTGAGTATAACAAACATTTCCCCTGAACCATCCAGCTTAAAGTTTAGTGATGAAAACTGATATTTTAAGAAACTTAAAAATTAAGTGCTCTTGTTACAATTGTTATGATAAAGAAATACAGAAGAGCTTAAATTGATCTGGATTGTCTTAGAAGGAGAAGTAAAATTCAAATGAGACTAGAAAGATAAGCAGAAATTAACTAGATAAAGAGAGAGTGAGTCATTCCATCAGTTTTAAGAGCAGAGTTGAAATGCTGTAGCATGCGAGCCTGATGAGCTCAGAGAAATGACAAGGGCAAGTGCAACTGAAGCAGAGAAAGCTGCAGTGAGTCGTTGGGCATAGTGGAAACATTTGTAGAGTCCGGACTGATGCTCAAGAGGGCTCTTGGAGACCGGAAGGCTCATAGCAACTGAGCCCAAGAGAACTGAGAGGGGAAACCAAAGGTTTGATGAGTCTTAGAATATATGAGTAATGCTTTAAGGGAACCGTAATGAATATAGAAATATAGGTATATTTTCCAACCTGATTTCCATTATTTAGATGTTCAGTGTGTCTTATTTGAAACCTTTTGGGTACCTATATGCAGAAGGCAGATAATACAGAAGATCATCAAGACACTGACAACAGCAACTTTAGGCAAAGGGAAAAGAACTAAATGAATTCCAGGAAAAGCACAACATTCATCTCATGAGGGGAAGACAACCAGCAGCCAAGGAAAACTCAGAAGGAGCTAGGGCTAAAGCCAGCTCGGCTGGTGTGTTGGTCTCCTAGAGACTAAGGCCTCTGTTTTTTTGTATACCCTGATTCCCACTTCTTCTAATTTCTCTTTATTGTCATTCTTTTCTCTATTGTAATGTTTTTACTAATTAAATGTTTTGGTCAGAAAAAGTAGTAGAATATAGTGTTTATCACAGGATGTTTGTAAAATATGGTTAAAGGGGAAACTTGTTAGGTAGGCGGGACCAGGAATCTTCTAAGAAGTGATGTAAGAGTCCATAATGAACAGGACTGTACATAGTAAACAGAATGTACATACTGCTGGAGGATTTTTTTTTCTTTATCCTGTGATGGAGTCTACATTTTTTTTCTTTAAATGATTTCCTGGGAAAAATAACTTTATTGTAGAAGATGCTTGATACCTGCAGTTAGCAAACTAAGATTTAATTGGGTCAAGGGCACCTAAATAAGGGAGATGAGAAAGGGTGGTGAAATGTTTATATGTGCCAACCGTTCTATTATACAGCTTGGCTATCGTCCTTCCCCCCTAATATTTTATTTTGCAAATGAAATATTCAGAACTACCTGGCTTATCCTTGTCCAGGTCACCCTTTATCTGGCATCTACCAGCTGCAAACAATGCCTGATTTGTAAAGGGTGTATTTTTGCTCTGTCATGTAGGCATTTGTAGATAATCCCAGACCCAAATTACCATTCATAACATTCCTCACAACCTTCTATTTCTGCCTATAATAAAAGATTTGGAAGTTCCAATGCCTAGGATCTAAACAAAGAAAGAAAAAAGGAAATGTATGGATAAGAGTAGTGAAAGTAGTGCAGAAAAATTACATTTCAAGGTCAGATACTGAGAAAATGTACAGAAATAAAGTTTTAAAATGCAGCAATAAACACTGTATAGTCCATCATCATGTACCACATGCAATTGCAAAAATATAACTCCATGACTGTCACAAAAGTCTAGTATCTTCTCTTTAGGAATTTGCTCTCAAATCCTTGTAAGAAGAATGGTGCATACATTTCTAACTGCAGCTGAGTTTGGAGTATAAGCAAGTCCTATGAATATTTCTCTGTTCAATGTCAGAATTAAAAGTTTGGCATTTTCTTATGGTGTTTGCTCAATGCCTTTAGTTTTGAAGTGAAGGTTATTTTTTTCATCTCAACATCTCTGTGTCTGTGTGTGTATATCTATATTTGTGTGTGTATTCAACCCAGAATACTCATTGGAAGAACTGACGTTGAAGATGAAACTCCAGTATTTTGGTCATTTGATGCAAACAACTGACTCATTGGAAAAGTCTCTGATGCTGGGAAAGATTGAGGGCAGAAGAAGAGGGCGTCAGAGGATGAGATGGCTAGATGGCATCATGGATGTGATGGACATAACCTTGGCAAAATTCAGGAGATGGTGAGGGACAGAGGCACCTGGCATGCTGCAGTCCACGGAGTCACAAAGAGTCGGACATAATTGGGTGACACAACAACACACACACACACACATATATATACATTTTTACTTTTCAAATTTTTGTCAATGCATATATGTGTATGTGTATATATAATTTCTATACTTTTTTGTCAATGTGGTGATGGTTGGTAATATACATGGAAAGAAATCTAGCACTGTGGGAGTTTAATGAATAAGGGAAATGAAATATTTGTCAGGCAAGTTCAATGTCAAATGTCACAGAACAATTAACTTCCTCCTTCCAACCTTGACTGTTTCTAGATGTAGTGGGTGGGCCAGCTGGTCTTCCCCACAGAGGAATTTCAAGATGCATGTAAGGCAATTACTTCTTTCAAGCAAAGTCAAGCCCCAGACCTTACTGAACTGAAATCACAAATGCATCTTAAATTCACAGACCCGGTTCCTATTGTTTTGCTTAAGGGACACAGCTGAGTTCTTCCAATCCATTGTATTCAGGTTTCCAGTTTATATTCAGACTGAGAAAACCTGAGATAAGAAGGGGTGACAATTCACTCATGTAAATCATAGCCCTGAAAGTAACATTTTCAACAAAGTATTAAGACACTGCTTTAAGACATTATTGAAAAGGCAAAACACTTGGGGTTTTAAGGTTAACAGTACCATCTAAATAGAGTTTGGTACTGAATATGAGAGCTTTTGCTTGAAAGGAATTGATGGCTCTGAAATATGATCTACATGAAGGCTAAGTGACAACTTAAACAAAGAAGGCTGCTGTGCTTAATTTGAGTGAATTCCATGAATGTGTTGCGGTATTAGGAACTTGTTTACAATAATAACCTGAATGCATCTGCTCCATCCCTGTGCAGTTACCTAGACTACATTGTTTGACACCACCTTTCTGCATTAACCTCCATCTGCTGGGCTGTGTCTGTCATTTCTCTCACTATAACATAATGTGACAGAGTCTTCATTTACCTAAACTTATCTTGGCAACTTGTACTTCATTAAAAAGAATCCTGAAAGCATCAGTTAAAGCTTTCTTAGCTGGCCATGCATAGCCAGGCTTCATAAATCATTCTTTCACTTTCCATTTTGCAGCTTCTGGAAAGGTAACATTATTGAATTCAGATCACTGGGAAAGAGCAGTACTAAAATGTTTATTGACCGGCTTTTAGGCACCAAGCTCTGCTCTAAACCAGACATTAACCAAAGCTTTTGAAGTTAAAAAAAAACTTAACTCACTGATATGGTTTATACTGTGCTATAAATACCTCTTATAACAGTCGCTTTAGCAAGCTAGTATTAACTTGTTTGAAGAAAAAATATTTTTGGTCCTTGGTTCCCCATTCCTTACCACCTAAACTTCTTAACTAGATTTGTGCTAATTTAAGGAGATATTGATATTATCATTTACCTATCACCACCAACTCTAAACAATCTCAGTGGGTAGTAAAAACACACCAAGTCTCCCTTGGGTTCCTTCCTTAGTAAATTTTGCACTCTACAGAAGTTTGTGCATCAGGTTTCTTTGACTGAGAATCAGCTACCAGAACCTCCTCAACAACACAGTCTAGGTCAAATTGGCCTTTTGCTAAAAGGCACCAAGAACACGTTCCTTATCCAATAGGCTTGCATGCATGTTTGTGGAAGCATTATCGTATTTATGCTGGCAAATTTACGGTCTTTCTTTGACAGCATTGAGGATTTGCCATCAAAGAATTTAAAGAAGGACATTTAAAGCCAGAAATTGTGTGAGGTTTGTTCTTATGGGAAAAAGAATTATTTTAATGTATTTAATACATTACTCTGGTCAAACAAGACGTACTTTATTACACCCTTCACCCTCTGCCCTGGAGCTCTTGAGATCGAGTATTTTAGATGAGTACATGGCAAGTAATCATGGTTTATTTACTTTGGGTCATTTAGGTGAAACTATTTTCTGCTTTATGTGTATCAAGTCATCTTCAATATATCTGTAATTTTAATTGACAAAATGAATGGAAATAATATTTTTACTTTGTTTATTTTTAAAAGCAAACATCTATAATATGATTTTAAAGGAAATCCCTAAAATGATAAATTGAAATCACATTACATTTCAATCTAATAGTGTAATTTTAAAATCAAAGGACTTCAGAGGTAGAAGTAAATTTAAAGAAGACCTGACATGGACTCATTTTTACGTAAATCTAGTAGGAAACAGATGTGTGTTAGTTTTAAATGATTTGCCCACACTCATAAAGCAAGACCATAGCAAAGATAAAACTCAAATGATTTGGAGCACAGAGTTTCTGGTACAGTTTATATTTAGATTCCAAGAAATATATAAATATAGAGAATGCTTTTCATGTCTCAAATGAGCCTTTGATAAGGAACATCAACTGTATATCTATATAATCATAATAGAAAGTATATTTTCTATTGATGAATTCTCAATTATTATAGCAAAAGGAAGTCAGAATAACATTCAAAAAATTACTCTTTCTTCCTTATGCTGTATCTGTTGGCATTTTTATCATAATGGAGAAGATATGAATTCTAATATTGCTTGACACTTGTAGAAATAAGAAAAAAATACAGCAAAAGGCCATATCACTTAGCTGATTTCTATATATGTCTTCTACTGTCTGTGAAAACATAGCATGAGGATCCATCAGACAATAGTAAATTTTGCAATAACAACAGAAGTTACCTTGCCCAATATCCTTAGTTTAAAGAAGGGAAAATAGAGGTCCAGTTAAGTGACTTGCACAATTACAGTTATTTCCTCTATATCATACTATCCCTTTAATTCATGTAAAGGAGAGATATTCATAATTCTTTTGTTAAGTCACCAACTATAAGCAACGATTGTGAAGGGCATTGAGGAGTTCCTCTAGGAAGTCACAATCCAGCTGAGAATATGAACATTTAAATGACGAACATTAATTCAACAATTTTCAAATAGATATAAACTGCAAAAAGAACATAATCAGTTCAGTTCAGTCACTCAGTCATGTCCAACTCTTTGTGACCCCATGAATCGCAGCACGCCAGGCCTCCCTGTCCATCACCAACTCCCAGAGTCCACCCAAATTTATGTCCATCGAGTCAGTGATGCCATCCAGCCATCTCATCCTTTGTCGTCCCCTTCTCCTCTGCCCCCAATCCCTCCCAGCATCAGAGTCTTTGCCAATGAGGCACCTCTTCACATGAGGTGGCCAAAGTACTGGAGTTTCAGCTTTAGCATCATTCCTTCCAAAGAAATCCCAGGGCTGATCTCCTTCAGAATGGACTGCTTGGATCTCCTTGCAGTCCAAGGGACTCACAAGAGTCTTCTCCAACACCACAGTTCAAAAGCATCAATTCTTCGGTGCTCAGCCTTCTTCACAGTCCAACTCTCACATCCATACATGACCACTGGAAAAACCATAGCCTTGACTAGATGAACCTTTGTTGGCAAAGTAATGTTTCTGCTTTTCAATAGGCTATCTAGGTTGGTCATAACTTTCCTTCCAAGGAGTAAGCGTCTTTTAATTTCATGGCTGCAATCACCATCTGTAGTGATTTTGGAGCCCCCCAAAATAAACTCTGACACTCTTTCCACTGTTTCCACATCTATTTGCCATGAAGTGATGGGACCAGATGCCATGATCTTCGTTTTCTGAATGTTGAGCTTTAAGCCAACTTTTTCACTCTCCACTTTCACCTTCATCAAGAGGCTTTTTAGTTCCTCTTCACTTTCTGCCATAAGGGCAGTGTCATCTGCATATCTGAGGTTATTGATATTTCTTGATTCCAGCTTGTGCTTCATCCAGCCCAGCGTTTCTCATGATATACTCTGCATATAAATTAAATAAGCAAGGTGACAATATACAGCCTTGACATACTCCTTTTCCTATTTGGAACCAGTCTGTTGTTCCATGTCCAGTTCTAATTGTTGCTTCCTGACCTGCATACAAATTTCTCAAGAGGCAGGTCAGGTGGTCTGGTATTCCCATCTCTTTCAGAATTTTCCACAGTTTCTTGTGATCCAGACAGTCATAGGCTTTGGCATAGTCAATAAAGCAGAAATAGATGTTTTTCTGGAATTCTCTTGCTTTTTTCATGATCCAGCGGATGTTGGCAATTTGATCTCTGATTCCTCTGCCTTTTCTAAAACCAGCTTGAACAATAGGAAATTCATGGTTCACATGTTGCTGAAGCCTGACTTGGAGAATTTTGAGCATTACTTTACTAACGTGTGAGATGAATGCAATTGTGCGGTAGTTTGAGCATTCTTTGGCATTGCCTTTCTTTGGGATTGGAATGAAAACTGACCTTTTCCAGTCCTGTGGCCACTGCTGAGTTTTCCAAATTTGCTGGCATATTCAGTGCAGCACTTTCACAGCATCATCTTTCAGGATTTGAACTAGCTCAACTGAAATTCAATCACCTCCACTAGCTTTGTTCGTAGTGATGCTTTCTAAGGCCCACTTGACTTCACATTCCAGGAGTCTGGCTCTAGGTCAGTGATCACACCATCGTGATTATCTGGGTTGTGAAGCTCTTTTTTGTATAGTTTTGTGTATTCTTGCCACCTCTTCTTAATATCTTCTGCTTCTGTTAGGTCTGTATCATTTCTCTCCTTTATCGAGCCCATCTTTGCATGAAATGTTCCCTTGGTTTTGCTAATTGTCTTGAAGAGATCTCTCGTCTTTCCCATTCTGTTGTTTTCCTCTCTTTCTTTGCATTGATCGCTGAGGAAGGCTTTCTCATCTCTCCTTGCTATTCTTTGGAACTCTGCATTCAGATGCTTATATCTTTCCTTTTCTTCTTTGCTTTTCACTTCTCTTCTTTTTCACAGCTATTTGTAAGGCCTCTTCAGGCAGCCATTTTGCTGTTTTGCATTTCTTTTCCATGGGGATGGTCTTGATGCCTGTCTCCTGTACAATGTCATGAACCTCCATCCATAGTTCATCAGGCACTCTATCTATCAAATCTAGGCCCTTAAATCTATTTCTCACTTGCACTGTATAATCATAAGGGATTTGATTTAGGTCATACCTGAGTCTAGTGGTTTTCCCTACATTCTTCAATATAAGTCTGAATTTGGCAATAAGGAGTTCATGATCTGAGTCACATTCAGCTCCCGGTCTTGTTTTTGCTGACTGTGTAGAGCCTCTCCATCTTTGGTTGCAAAGCATATAATCAATCTGATTTCGGTGTTGACCATCTGGTGATGTCCATGTGTAGAGTCTTCTCTTGTGTTGTTGGAAGAGGAGCAACCCCATGTCGAAGGTCAGGAGGGGCAGCTGTGAGGAGATACCCCTTGTCCAAGGTAAGAGAAACCCAAGTAAGATGGTAGGTGTTGCAGAGGGCATCAGAGGGCAGACACACTGAAACCATAATCACAGAAAACTAGTCAATCTGATCACACAGACCACAGCCTTGTCTAACTCAATGAAACTAAGCCATGCCGTGTAGGTCCACCCTAGATGGATGGGTCATAGTGGAGAGGTCTGACAGAATGTGGTCCACTGGAGAAGGGAATGGCAAACCACTTCAGTATTCTTGCCTTGAGAACCCCATGAACTATATGAAAAGGCAAAATGATAGGATACTGAAAGAGGAACTCCCCAGGTCGGTAGGTGCCCAATATGCTACTGGAGATCAGTGGAGAAATAACTCCAGAAAGAATGAAGGGATGGAGCCAAAGCAAAAACAATACCCAGTTGTGGCTGTGACTGGTGATAGAAGCAAGATCCAATGCTATAAAGAGCAATATTGCATAGGAACCTGGAATGTTAGGTCCATGAATCAAGGCAAATTGAAAGTGGTCAAACAGGAGATGGCAAGAGTGAACATCAACATTCTAGTAGGAATCAGCGAACTAAAATGGACTGGAATGGGTGAATTTAACTCAGATGACCATTATATCTATTATTGCGGGCAGGAATCCCTTAGAAGAAATGGAGTAGCCATCATAGTCAACGAAAGAGTCCGAAATGCGGTACTTGGATGCAATCTCAAAAACAACAGAATGATCTCCGTTCATTTCCAAGGCAAACCATTCAATATCACAGTAATCCAAGTCTATGCCCCAACCAGTAACGCTGAAGAAGCTGAAGTTGAATGGTTCTACGAAAACCTACAAGACCTTTTAGAACTAACACCCAAAAAAGATGCCCTTTTCATTATAGGGGACTGGAATGCATAAGTAGGAAGTCAAGAAACACCTGGAGTAACAGTTAGGCAAATTTGGCCTTGGAATACGGAATGAAGCAGGGCAAAGGCTAATAGAGTTTTGCCAAGAGAACGCAGTGCTCATAGCAAACACCTTCTTCCAACAACACAAGAGAAGACTACACATGGATATCACCAGATGGTCAACACCAAAATTGATGGATTATATTCCAACAAACAAGAGAAGTGAACATAATAGGAGCAATGAATTATTCAAAGGATTGAAAGAAAAAGTGAAGAAACAGGAAAGAAGATTGGGAGTTTATCAGGCAGAGAAGTGGAGAGACTTTCAGGTAAGAAAACACCAGCAAAGCCGTGGCATGGAAAAGTGTGGTAGTGTTACCAAGTAATCCCAAGACATACTTTAGCCTGCTGAGTCTAACTCCCAATACTTAATACATAAAAACACTATTTGTTTAGTTTCAACTTTCTGTTCTGCCTCTCACATTTTAAATAGGTAGTAATTTTTTTCTTATGTGATGGGTTAGGGAAGGAATGGGCAGTTAGTGACATCCAGGGTACAATCCTAGCTCCAATTAACACTTGCTCGGAGTTTGCAAATCACATTTGTAGTTCCTTGTGTTCCTTCCACTTAAAGTTGAATTAAATAGCATTTAATCCCTAGGGTTACTTGTGCCTAGTTTTTGGTACAGTGCCTACATAAAATTAGGTCCTCAAAATCTGGTACTTGCAAACATTTGCTTTAATGACATTTTAATATACAGTTACAGATATGCTATTATGAATATACTATATAGCCACTTACTAGAACATCTATTTCTAAAAACAACATTCAAGGATATAAGATATAAATAATGTGCAGATACTTGAGAGAGTCTCTATGTCTGTGCCCTGAAGAATAATCATTATATAATTTATTATTAATAGCAAACACTTTGAATATCTCAGACAAAATCTCAGTGTAAGTTCTAAGTAGAATTTGGTTCCATCTAATTATACAATCAGTACATTATTCCTAGTGTTTCTAATTATAGTTGTCTGCAGCTATAGTACCAAAATTATAAAATGAACTTTCTCCCATAGCCATTGTAGCCTAAAGCAGATATGCACAAGGTGAGTTTCCCTGAATGTACAAAATCTAAAATTAACATGGACCCAAGGTGCAGACCAAATTCACAGAGAAATATCCTCATGTTTCCTTACAAGCATTCCTGAATTCTTAACAGTAACCTCAAGATATATTTTAGTATACTCAGTGAAAACTGAAGCCCTATCAATTCTGAGGCAAAGTCTGTTACAATCAAAAGATAGCAACTACTAGAGAATGCTCATTTTCTTATCATATTTTCTACAGAAAGATGGTCCTCACACTGCCTTTGAGACCAGACAAAATTTACCATATGGAATGATTCAAATAACATTTATTATATACAAAGTTCCATATTCTCATGCTTATTCAATAGAAATGAACAAATCTTCATTCCTGCTTCGCTAAGATTACAATAGTCTGGAAAATTGGCAAAATGCCCTTTCCATTTATCTGGTTTCTGCACTTCTGCACAAAGAGAGCATATATTAATTTATCCCTTAAATCAGTATTCTCTTAAGTCGAAAGAACCTTTGTAGCAGACAATGGATTTTGTTTAAAAATGAAGTTATTTGATAAATAAAAGAAAGTTTTTTTCTTCATATACTCAGGTTATCAGGAAGATTCATACTTGAGAGAAAGAAAAAATGTGTCTCTGGAACTAAGAGCAGTTTGCTGATACTTCACCTTTTGCTAATTCATTTTGACTTCTTAAACACAGAGTTTTAAGAGGTTCTATTGATTTTTCTAGAGTAAATGACCAGTGGTCTCTTTTAAGGGACCTCCTTTCTATGAAATCAGAAGGAAGTGGCATTAGGCATTTTGGTACGAGACTAGGAGACAATCCAGTCTGCAAACGGTTGTCAAAAATCTGTTGAACTTTTCTTCCTGGGGAAGCTTCCTGGCTCCTCTCACATTTGGGTATGGCTGAATGGCTACATTTTGGCAATGGGATATAAATAGAAAATATGTCACTACTTCCAGCCCTGGGCCACAATATCTTTCTAAGTGTGGTCCTTATTCTTCTTCCCAGTCCAACACCTGGATGAAGACTGGAGTGGAGTGTATCCCCAAAATACAAGAGGCATGGGTCGCCAAATGATTACATTGAACAGTTCACTTGAAAACACAGACACACAGGTGCACACATATAAACACACAGGTTGCTACCAACCCAACAACCCAAGTACTCTATTTCTGTTTTTGTCACTAAAACACTTGGGTTGTTTCTCTAGAGGACCTTACTGCTATGTGCAAATATTTGTATTCATCTTTTCTGAGTGCGTAGGGAAAATGTTCTTTCCCTCTTTGTAAAAGTTAGTTGTGACCATATGAAGTTCTTTGGCCAGTGACATGGAGTAGAAAAGTCAACATACAAAATAAGAGAAGATATTTGCAAAAGATGCAACCAACAAGGGATTACTCTCCTAAATTTACAACCACCTCATGAGGTTCAATATTAGAAAAATAATAATAAAGAAATGGGCACAAGACCTAAATAGAGTTTTCTATGAAAAGGCAAGTTGCTGTTCTTTAGTTGCTAAGTCTTATCCAACTCTTCCATGACTGCATGGACTGTGTAGCCCACCAGGCTCCTCTGTCCATGGGATTCTCCAGGCAAGACTACTGGAGCAGGTAGCCATTTCCTCCTCCAGGGGCTCTTCCTGACCCAGGAATTGAATCCATGTCTGCTGCATTGGCAGGCAGGTTCTTTACCACTGAACCACCAGGAAAGCCCAAAGAAGGTATACAGATGGCCAAAAAAAAAAAACCCAATAAAAGATGCTCAACATCACTGATTATTAGAGAAATGCAAATCAAAACTACAACCTCATACCAATCGGAATGGCCATCATCAAAAATCTACAAACAATAAATGCTGGAGAGGGTGTAGAGAAAAGAGAACCCTCCTACATTGTTGGTGGGAATATATTTTGCTACAGCCACTCTGGTGACCAGTATGGAGGTTCCTGAAGAAACTAAAAGCAGAGATTACATATAATCTAGCAATCATACTGCTGGGCGTCAGATCAGATCAGATCAGATCAGTCGCTCAGTCGTGTCCGACTCTTTGCGACCCCATGAATCGCAGCACGCCAGGCCTCCCTGTCCATCACCAACTCCTGGAGTTCACCCAGACTCACGTCCATCGAGTCAGCGATGCCATCCAGCCATCTCATTCTCTGTCGTCCCCTTCTCTTCCTGCCCCCAATCCCTCCCAGTACAGAGTCTTTTCCAATGAGTCAACTCTTCGCATGAGATGGCCAAAGTACTGGAGTTTCAGCTTCAGCATCATTCCTTCCAAAGAAATCCCAGGGCTGATCTCCTTCAGAATGGACTGGTTGGATCTCCTTGCAGTCCAAGGGATTCTCAAGAATCTTCTCCAACACCACAGTTCAAAAGCATCAATTCTTCGGCACTCAGCCTTCTTCACAGTCCAACTCTCACATCCATACATGACCACAGGAAAAACCATAGCCTTGACTAGACGAACCTTTGTTGGCAAAGTAATGTCTCTGCTTTTGAATATGCTATCTAGTTTGGTCATAACTTTCCTTCCAAGGAATAAGCGTCTTTTAATTTCATGGCTGCAGTCACCATCTGTAGTGATTTTGGAGCCCAGAAAAATAAAGTCTGACACTGTTTCCACTGTTGCCCCATCTATTTCTATCTAGATAAAAACATGATTCAAAAGGATACATGCACCCCTGTGTTCATTACAGTGCCGTTTCCAATAGCCAAGACATTGGAGCAACAAATATGTCCATCAAGGGATGAATGACTAAAGAAGATGTAGTACATATATATGATAAAATATTACTCAGCTATTAAAAAGAATGAAATAATGCCATTTACAGCAACATGGGTGGACCTGGAAATTGATCATAATAAGTGAAATCAGACTGAGAAAGACAAATATCTTATGATATTGCTTATGTGTGGAATCTAAAACAAACAAACAAACAAACAAACAAACTTACAAAACAGAAACAGACTCAAAGACGTAGAGATTGAACTTATGGTTACCAGGAAAAAAGGATGTGGGAGAGGGATAGATTGAGACTTTGTGATTGATTTTTATACACTATTATGCTGGGAGGGATTGGGGGCAGGAGGAGAAGGGGATCACAGAGGATGAGAAGGCTGGATGGCATCACCGACTCAATGGACATGAGTCTCAGTGAACTCCGGGAGTTGGTGATGGACAGGGAGGTCTGGCGTGCTGGGATTCATGGGGTTGCAAAGAGTCGGACACGACTGAGCAACTGATCTGATCTGATCTGATATTTAAAATTAATAACCAATAAGGACCCACTTGTATAGCACAGGGAAATCTGCTCAATACTCCGTAATAACCTAAATGGGAAAAGAATTTGAGAAAGAATAGATCCATATACATGTATAACTGAATCACTCTTCTGTACACCTGAAATAGACACATTATTCATCTATACTCCAATATAAATAAAAATTTTAAAAACAAGAAAAAAGGAAGGATGTGGGTCATTTCATGTATTATGCATTTAGTTGTTGGTGCAAGAGTCTCCAGACAAATATTCCTTTAAGCCTCTGAGATTTGTAGGTTGTATGGTACTTTAGAATAAGTAGAGCATCTGATTGCTAAAGTTACAGGAGGAAGCCCATCCTGACCAGTACAAGGTCCAGGCCTAATGCCTGCCATTCTAAATTTTCCATCAAATAAATGTCCAAATACATCTTGCAAAAAGTACCTGCTCTGAGAAAGCAACCATTCAGAATCTGAAATTTAGACTCTATTTCTTAAATAGTATTCTTCTTTAGCAGTAATTTAAAAAATCTAAAATAGTATTATAAATAGTCTAACTGTTAGAAATGTATAGAAAGTGAAGCAGTACTTTTATTATCTCTTTCTAAGTTTCTCTCTTGCTACGAACTTCCCTCAAATTCATGAGAATATATAGTAACATTTCATGCATGTTTCATGGTTAAGTAGTATAAGGATACCTTCAAGATAGTTGAAGAGTTCCTTGCACATAGACTCCAATTTATGGCCCTTCACCATGGTGGCTCTTGCCTTCTTTTTAAGAACCTCCTTTCTGGGACTTTGCTGGTGGTCCTGTGGCTAAGGCTCCACACTCCCAATATAGGGAGCCTTGGTTTGATCCCTGGTCAGGGAACTAGATCCCACTTGCTGCAACTAAGACCCAGTGGAGTCAAATAAATATTAAAAAAACAAACAACTCCTTTCTCTTTTCCATGGAAGCTGATTCTCAGTCCTTTGGCTGGTTAATCTGGCCACATTCCCAGTTCCACTCACATGGAAGCCATAATGAAAGCTCCCCAGTTGTGTAGACCCACACTGTGGTCATTCCAGCACTGCTCCGTTCTAGTTCTCTGATGTCTCCTGGTTCCATCATTGCCTGCAATCAGACATTTTCAGAAGCAGTATAGCAGGATATTCCAGCGGTAAGCTCTGACCTCAGACATGACATTTCAGTACTGCCATTGATCAAATATGTAACCTTGAAAAACTCTTAACCGCTGTATCTAGTTTCCTCATTTTTAGAACTATTGATTCCTTTTTCATGCACGCAACAACTTATTAGTTGATATCTTCATCATTCAGTTAAAGCGATAGCAGCCAAATTGGTCATCTTTTTCTGTTTAACTCTATGTGTGTGTGTGAGTCACTCAGTCATGTACAACTCTCTGAGATCCCATAGACCGTAGCCCGCAAAGCTCCCCTGTCCATAGAATTCTCCAGGCAGGAATACTGGAGTGGGTTTCCATTCCCTTCTTCGGGAAATCTTCCTGACCCAGGGATTGAACCTGGGTCTCCTGCATTGAAGGCAGACTCCTTACCAGAGATCACAAAGAGTCAGACATGAATGAGTACTAAAACTTTCAATTTCACATACTTCACCTTGTCTAGACTGGAACTGTCTTTTGTTTTCTATCTTTGTCAGTCCTCTTTGACTTTTCTGACTGACTTCTGAAGGCCTGATTTCCCTGGTTATCCTAGTTGAGTTATATTCCCCTCATCTTCTTTAATGCCTTGGGCATCCAACTGAATAGCAAATAACAATAACAGCAGTTACTTGTGTTCTTATCTTTCTTTCCTCTTTACTGAAATCATCCTTTATAGCATTAATTATGCTGTTTTTATTTTTGTCTCTTCAGCACCTAGGATTTTGTCTGTTACACATGGTTTGTATTAATAATACTTGCCAGGACTGCCTTCACAATGTACCACAAACATAATGCCTTAGAGAACAGACATTTATTTCCATGGTTCTGGAGGATGGAATTCAGAAACGAAGGTGTTAGAAGAATTGGTTCCCTCCGAGGGCTGTGAGGGGAGGATTTCTTCCAGGTCCCTCTCTTCAGCTTAAAGATGGCCATGTCCATTTTCACGTGGCTTTCTCCCCATGTGCATGTCTGTCTTCTAATTTCTAGTTTATATGAAGTCATCAGTCACAGTTGACCAGGACTCATTATAACACCTCATTTTACTTAATTACCTCTATAAATACCCTATCTCCAAATGAAGTCACACTATGAGGTACTGGCGTTTAGGACCACAGCATACAAATTTTTTGGAGACAATTAAACCAATAACAGTGAAAAATACACATTAAATTAGTACATGAATGGAAGAAGGAAGGCATTACTAAATTCTCAATAAATCATTGCCTAAGTCAGGGATGTATTAGAGCATTCTGTATCACAGATGATAACAAAAGAACTCTCTGATACCAGCATGTAAAATCCTAAAATAGAAGAAAAAATATTAGCAGGTGCCTTTTGGCCTGAATGAGACCTTTTATGCTGCACCAATTCAAAGTTTATGAAGCCTTTTATTTCTCCCTCAGCTGGGGCTTCTCTGCTCTGTTAATTGTCATCCTGTTCATTTATTCAACTTCTAGTCTAGTAAGAATGACACTGGATTCTGAATATACCACAGAGAAGAAAATGCAATACTCTGTCCACTCAGCAAGTTCATCTCCATGGAATAATGGGGTTCATATAAGAAAATAACACTTACACAAATTATGGTTTGCCATAGGTTTGCAAAACTCACAAAGCCTCTGGGAATCAAGATATATTGAAAAATCCATTCTGCCAGCTACATAAAGACCCTTAAAAGCATCAAGATTCTTTGTGCCAAGTGGAGAAATTGCAAGGAAAGGTGAAAGGATATTACTGTGTACTGAGGTATTTGCCTTTAACAGATTTTCCTTTATTTTTATTAAATGTCTATAGTTCCGGCACAGTGATTTCACTTTATATAAAAGCCTAATGTGTCACAGCATAATTTTTAAAAAAAATTATGACTGGATTTTTAGATAGAATCCGATTTTGCTACACATTTCCCTTCTCATCTGGTGGTCACAAATAATTTAAAATAGATAATCATATTAAAAATGTATATACATAAGATTGGCACTTATAGCACGCAGTATGTGATGGCTCTTCAAGAATTGAGAATACACATTTGTGTTATAATAATTATTTGTTTCCTCAGGTATAGATCGGGGGGAAATACTAACACTTGTAGTATTACACACATTACAACACTTACTATTTCATTGCCTAAAATGAAGGCAACATCATAGATCTAGTTATTTAATGTATTGCACATATATAATATACAATCCTATGGTTCTAGATATGAATTAATGGACATGTACAAAAGCAGCCACATAGCTTTAATGTGCTCTGTTGTTTGTTGTTTAGTAACTAAGTTGTGTCCAACTCATTTGCAATCCCATGGACTATAGCCTGCCAGTTTTTCTGTCCATGGGATTTCCCAGGCAAGAATACCAGAGTGGGTTGCCATGCCCTCCTCTGGGGGATCTTCTAGACCCAGAAATTGAACCCACATCTCCTGCATTAGCAGGCAGAGTTTTCACCACTGAACCAATTGGGAAGCCTTTTAATGTGCTAGAGGTATGAGAAAATCACTTTAAACTCAATTTTAGGAGTGTTCTTTAGGAAACTAAATCAGCCTAACTGTTCAGGTTGGGTCCCATAGTGGCATCAGTCAGTCAGTTCAGTCACTCAGTTGTGTCCGACTCTTTGCGACCCCATGAATCGCAGCACGCCAGGCCTCCCTGTCCATCACCAACTCCTGGAGTTCACTCAGACTCACGTCCATCGAGTCAGTGATGCCATCCAGCCATCTCATTCTCTGGCATCCCCTTCTCTTCCTGCCCCCAATCCCTCCCAGCATCAGAGTCTTTTCCAATGAGTCAACTCTTCGCATGAGGTAGCCAAAGTACTGGAGTATCAGCTTTAACATCATTCCTTCCAAAGAAAACCCAGGGCTGATCTCCTTCAGAATGGACTGGTTGGATCCCCTTGCTGTCAAAGGGACTCTCAATAGTCTTCTCAAACACCACAGTTCAAAAGAATCAATTCTTCAGTGCTCAGCTTTCTTCACAGTCCAACTCTCACACCCATACATGACTACTGGAAAAACCATAGCCTTGACTAGACAAACTTTTGTTGGCAAAGTAATGTCTCTGCTTTTGAATATGCTATCTAGGTTGGTCATAACTTTCCTTCCAAGGAGTAAGTGTCTTTTAATTTCATGGCTGCAGTCACCATCTGCAGTGATTTTGGAGCCCCCAAAAATAGTCTGACACTGTTTCCACTGTTTCCCCATCTATTTCCCATGAAGTGATGGGACCAGATGCCATGATCTTTGTTTTCTGAATGTTGAGCTTTAAGCCAACTTTTTCACTCTTCTCTTTCACTTGTATCAAGAGGCTTTTTAGTTCACACTAATTCTCAGAAGAGGTATGCGAGCTAAACCAGCCCCTAAGCTCTTACTGCCATCTCAATGTCCCTATGATACTTGGCAAGTGTATGTGTTCCTGAACAGGGGGAAAAAAAAAAGAGGTGGGTTTCCCTGGTTGTCCAGTAGTTAAGAATCCATCTTGCAATGCAAGGGACACCAGTTCAATCCAAGGTGCATGGATTCAATCCAATTCCACATGCCTCGAGACAATTGAGCCCATGAGCCACAACTACTGAAGCCCATGCGCCTCAGGCCTGTGCTCCACTGTAAGAGAGGCCACCACAATGAGAAGGCTGCACACTGCAACAAAGAATAGTCCCGGCTCATACAGCTGGAGAAAGCCTGCACTCAACAACAGACTCAGCACAGTCAAAAATAAATAAATATCAAAATACACACACACACACACACACAAACAAAGAAAACCTGCCTTTTAAGAGTTTTTTTCTTTAGGGCAGGTTTTTGGTTCACAAAAACATGACAGAAAGTAAAGAGATTTTCCATGTACCCCCCTGCTCACATGCATGCATAGCCTCTCCCATTATCAATATCACCCACAAGAGGGCTTCATCTGTTACAGCTTATGAACCTACACTGACATAATTATCTTCCGAAGTCCATAATTTACCTTATGGTTCATTCTGGGTGTTGTTTGGATAAATTTGATGAGTTTCGATAAGTTCATGATAACTTGTGAACCCATTATAGTAACATACAGAATTTCACGGCTCCAAATGTCCTTTGTGCTCTGCCTATTTATCCCTTCTTCCTACACCCAACACCTAGCAAGCAAATTAACTTTTTTACTGGCTTCAGAGTTTTGTCTTTTTTAAATGTCATAGAGTTGGAATCACAATATGCAGCCTTCTCAAATGACTTCCTTCACTTAGTAACAAGCATTTACTTTCCTCTGTGATCATTTTATTTTTACTATTTATTTTTAAAAGTTTATACAATATTTCAAATGTGGCCAAATGAATGTGGCCAAATGATTGGAGTTTCCAGCTTCAACATCAGTCCTTCCAGTGATTATAAAGGACTGATTTCCTTTAGGATGGACTGGTTGGATCTCCTTGTTGTCAAAGGGACTCTCAAGAGTCTTCTCCAACACCACAGTTCAAAAGCATCAATTCTTCGGTGCTCAGCTTTCTTCACAGTCCAACTCTCACATCTATACATGACCACAGGAAAAACCATAGCCTTGACTAGACGAACCTTTGTTGGCAAAGTAATGTCTCTGCTTTTCAATACACTGTCTAGGTTGGTCATAACTTTCCTTCCAAGGAGTAAGCATCTTTTAATTTCATGGCTGCAGTCACCATCTGCAGTGATTTTGGAGCCCCCCCAGAATAAAGTCTGACACTGTTTCCACTGTTTCCCCATCTATTTCCCATGAAGTGATGGGACCAGATGCCATGATCTTCATTTTCTGAATGTTGAGCTTTAAGCCAACTTTTTCACTCTCCACTTTCACTTTCATCAAGAGGCTTTTTAGTTCCTCTTCACTTTCTGCCATAAGGGTGGTGTCACCTGCATATATGAGGTTATTGATATTTTTCCCAGCAATCTTGATTCCAGCCTGTGCTTCCTCCAGCTGTGTTTCTCATGATGTACTCTGCACATAAGTTAAATGAACAGGGTGACAATACACAGCCTTGACGTACTCCTTTTCCTATTTGGAGCCAGTCTGTTGTTCCATGTCCAGTTCTAACTGTTGCTTCCTGACCTGCATACAGGTTTCTCAAGAGGCAGGTCAGGTGGTCTGGTATTCCCATAAATGAAAAAGAGATGCTTGTATATTTTTATGTTGAACTTGTAGAGTCCAGTTATACACAAGTTAGGCACAAGTTCATGCATAAATACACACGCATGCACACACACACACACACACACACATGTATTTATACTTATTTTTCAATGATCTGGCTTTTTCACCCCAACAACTCAATGACAGAAACCTGAAGTAATAAAAAAAATTCTAATCTAAACAAGAATTAAAAATGTCAACATTATACTGATAATCAGCATCAGATGGTGATACCCAATGTGAAAGATTAGAGAAGATCCCTAGCATCAGCAGAATGGTCTCCGCTTGCACTTTAGTCAAAGAGACAGGTGGATATTTTGAGCTCTGTTAAGCAGTAAAGTTTTTATGTGTCTCTCTGGAAATGAATTTGGATTGATGACTGATCTGTCATCAGCTGCTTGGAAATACTGAACCATTTGGTAAATAATGCAGACAGATTCTCATCAACCTTTCCCTCTACATTGCTGTCGTTGTTGTTTGTCTAATATGAAGATTTGTTTCTAATTAAAGTGGAGTTCTGAAAGAAGACAAGTTGAGGGGTAGGTATAAATCAATTTGATCATGAAGTGGAAATACTAGACAAATAGAAAAACTTCCAGTGTCAGGAGATAAAGAGAGCATGATGAGCAATTATAGGGAGTATTTCCCTGTCTTGTGCCTCAAGTGATTCAGGAAGCAGAAGAAAGAGCTGTATTCTGTGGCCATTTCTAGAACAAATTAGAACACAGCCTAGCATTTAAAGAGGGCTTTACTTTCTTCTCATAGTCCAGTTTGGCAAATTCAGATGGGATCATTTGAGTCTGAACTGACCAAATAGTTACAATTAATTCAAGAATTGCTTATAGCAAAATTTCAGCACTTTGCTAGGGGGCTGGACTGGCTCACTAGAGTAATGTGCTGTCATGAACTCACTGATCTTGAAATAGAGGACACAGCATGGTAAGGGGAACTCTCTGGACAAATGAAAGTGTATTGATACTGGTTACAGTGTGATTTACTTTAGTGGACACTGGCAAAAATAAAGGCTGAGAATATCTCAAAATGAAACTGTACATAAATGTAACCTCTTTATTCTGATCAACAAGCTGGTTTAACATTAATATGAACTTTTTTTCATATACCTATATCTATATATTTATCAGAATCATGGACTTCCCTGGTGGTTCAGCAGTAAGGAATCTGCCTGCAGTGCAGGAAACATAGGATCAGTCTCTGGTCAGGAAGATCCCCTGAAAGAGGAAATGGCAACTCACTCCAGTATTCATGCCTGGACAGAGGAGTCTGGGTGGGCTACAGTCCATGGGATTGCAAAAGAGTCGGACATGACTTAGCAACTACATAACAACAACAATCAGACTGAAAAATGGCTTAGAGTGTAAAGCATCTGCCTGCAAGGTGGAAGACCTGGGTTCAAACCCTGAGACCTGGGTTCAATCCCTGGGTGAGGAAGATCCCCTGGAGAAGGAAATGGCAACCCACTCCAGTACTCTTGCCTGGAAAATCCCATGGATGGAGAAGCCTGGTAGTCCATGGGGTCGCAAAGAGTCGGACACGACTGAATGACTTCACTTTGATCATTTTGTTTAAGTCCATCAGTATTCCACCAAACATTTTTTCAAACTAAGAAAATTAATAATGCTTGTCCAGTACTATTTATTATCATAATACCAATTTCCTGACAATTTTGAAAGATAAGAGATTACTATTTTAAAATACATATTGTTCTTAAAATCTACCACAAACTACAAAGCATAGTTTGAACAACCATTAAACAAAAAAGTTTTTCAGTGTTCACATAAAATGATAAGTGTGTGTGTATGTTTGATTCCAATTTTTCCCCATATTTGTGTAGCAGTATTGCTATAAAATATATGGAGGAAGAGCTATGGGTTATATATAATGGACATATTTTATTGCTTTGGGAAAATTCTAAGATGTCCAGCACTGCAGATAGTGACGGCAGCCATGAAATTAAAAGACACTTGCTCCTTGGAAGAAAAGCTATGGCAAACATAGACAGTATATTAAAAAGCAGAGACATAGCTGACAAAGATTCATCTAGTCAAAGCTAATGGCTTTTCCAAGAGTCATGTGAGATTTGGACCATAAAGAAGGTTGAAGGCTGCAGAATTGATGGTTTTAAACTGAGGTGTTGGAGAAGACTCTTGAGAGTCCCTTGGACTGCAAGGAGATCAACCCAGTAAATTTTAAAGGAAATCAACCCTGACTATTCATTGGAAGGACTGATGCTGAAGCTAAAGCTCCAATATTTTGGCCTCCTGACGTGAAGAGCCAGCTCATCAGAAAAGACTCTGATGCTGGGAAAGATTGAAGACAGGAGGGAAAGGAGATGACAGAGGACAAGATGGTTGGATGGCATCACTGACTCAATGGACATGAGTTTGAGCAAGCTTCAGGAGACAGTGAAGGACAGGGAGGCCTGTCATGCTGCAATCCATGGGGTTGTGAAGAGTCGGACATGGCTGAGCAACTGAACAACAACCAGTGCTATGAGATCTTAAGGTTAAAGAAAACAGACAACTGCTTTGTCTTCTCACTTGGCTGTGTTGCACAACATGTAAGATCTTATTAATAGTTCCCTAATCAAGGATGGCACTCATGCACCCCAGAGTCTTAACCACTTACCTGCCAGGGAAGTCCTGAGGTTTAAGAAAATGGGATCCAAGAGCACTGATGCATTAGCCAGCCTCCCCAGTATTCCTGTAGGTATCCCTGCCTCTCCATGGCCAAATTTAATCCCTAGCAAAAAGGGATATGAAGGACAAAGTTCAGACACAAGAAATCTATAAGTACTGGCCAATGTACTGCCTTATTCCAGCAAGGTGACCACTTTTCATGTCTTCCTTTTGGAAATGAAGGAAAAAATATTCCCAGAGGTCAAGTCCTCTCCTTTATCACAGCGGCTTCTAGTTTTAATAGCATAGACTTTTTCATAACAAAAACTTATGGGCCTATTATTTTGTAGTAATTGTTCTCTTAGAATCCATCGATTAAGACAAATCATAATGATACAATACTCTTTGTGAAGTCAGTATGCATTTAAGGAATGTAGATTTTATTAATATCTATGCATACATATTCATTATTCATGCTGCATATTTTGTTAGAGCTAAATTAAGACCAAACTATCAGTGCTTTGTGTGCATATGAATTGTTGGAAGATCTTTTTCTGGGGCCTGTACCCCAGCTGATTGTGAGCTCTTGCTCTAGCCTCCTTGGTTGGCCCAAACATTTCTTCTCCCTCAAGATTACTCTCAACCACCCACCCTGTTTTCTGCTCTCCATAGTCAATTCTCAAGCAAAGTGATCCCTTTAAACATAAGTCAGATGCTGGCGCTCCTCTTTCTCAAGCCCTTCAGGACGTTCCCTCTCACTCAGAGTAGAAGCCACCACCTTGCCATGTTCTCTTATACCTCCAGGATCCTCTGTCATGTGCCCTGGCACCATCTCTAGTTCTCATTCTCTCTCTCTCTTTCTGTCCCTCCCAGGTCCAGACACACTCTCCTCTTTCCTCTTCCCCCAACAACCAAGCTCCCATCCCAAGACTTTTGGACTTAATATTACCTTTGTCTAGATATTCTTTCACTAGGGCTCACTCTTTCAGCATCTTCAAGGATTTGCCTTTATCACCACTTCAGCGAAATTCCTCAACCATTCTAAATTGGAATTTCTGACACATTGTACTCCCAACTCCCCTTAGCTATTGAAAATTTCCCTCCACAGCACTCATCAGTGTCTGATAAAATAGAAAAGTTATTTTCCTATAGTTCATTGTCTGAGTTTTCCCACTGCAATTAAATCTTCATGAGGCAGGAAGGCAAATATTTATGTGATTTTTTTCACCACTCTGTCTTCCCTAGTTGGAACAGTGTCTGGCACATGATGGGTGCTCAATAAATATTTATGAATAAAAGAATCAATAGATTAATTAGTTATTCTCTGTTTAATTCAAAATATGATGTACCTTCTTAATAAACCATATATGCTAGAATGCAATCTCATTCTATCTCAAAATTGTTATTTATTTATTTATTTTTATTGAGTAACTTTTGCCTGCCCTAGAAGTCACTAGCTCATTAAATTCAGGACCTCCTTTATGTTCTCCAAATGCTTTGATACAATGCTAAGCTCTTACGAGATCTTCAAATAGCACTGCCTGGCTTAAAATGAGTTGCTTCAAAAATGTCAGGGAAAATAAATTACTCTTTTTCACCCTTACTGTGCCACCCTTTTGTCTTCATAAAGCACAGGTTAAAGAGGGACGTAACTTTTGAATAATGCCATTAATATACCAATCTGACTGAGATGAGGGAATGATGGAAAGGGACATATTTAAATTAAAACACAAGACTGCATTTGAGGAATCAGTACAAGTATGATAGTGATGAAGTACCAAAGAGGTAGCCTGTAAAGCCTGGACACAAACTCCCTTCCACCTCATTGCTGAGAGCCTCACTAATCCACACTTCTGCTGCTGCTGTTGCTGCTAAGTCGCCTCAGTCGTGTCCGACTCTGTGTGACCCCAGAGACGGCAGCCCACCAGGCTCCCCCATCCCTGGGATTCTGCAGGCAAGAATACTGGAGTAGGTTGCCATTTCCTTCTTTAGTGCATGAAAGTGAAAAGTGAAAGTGAAGTCGCTCAGTCGTGTCGGACTCTTATGATCCCATGGACGGCAGCCTACCAGGCTCCTCCATCCATGGGATTTTCCAGGCAAGGGTACTGAAGTGGGGTGCCATCGCCTTCTCTTCACTAATCCACACTACACACTTGCTAACTCAAGTGAAATGCATTTACACATACCAGGGGGACATTTCTCATTCATGTAATGGTCTCTTTTTGTTCATCTTAGTTCCCCATATTTTTATAGTCATAGCTTTTTTTAAATGTTAAAATCAAGCACTATTTTCTTCATTCAAATGTCCTTTATTCTCCCATTAGAAATGTTTAGCCTTGTTGGTAATGTTATAGCACCTAATATTTACATTTATAAACAAATGTATGTGTCATTATGATTATACAGGCATTTGATCTACTTATTAGAGTGTAATCTTTTTGAGGACCAAGCCAAAGTTAATTTATCATATAATCTTTAGCACCAATTCACCATTTTCATAGAGTGGGCACTGGATATATGTGTGTTGAATAGATGGGTGGATGGATAAATGATGGATAAATGATTGAAAGGTTGAATACATACTTGACAGTGGCAAAATCTGAGTTCAAAGATACATACGTTCATTATCAAGTACTCAATTATTAGTAACAGTAGTTTTATATCATGTTCAAATCAAAAGATTTCTTTAGAAACAATATTTAATAAAAAATGAATTACTTTTAAGAGTGAGAATCTTATGGGGCATTAAAGCTCCTTAAATATATATATGGTGATTCTTTGAAAGTTTCTTGAGAACCTAAAACAATTGAGGAATGTGAAAAGGGATTTTTCTAACATCATTGATTTTCTGCTACATTTAACTGCAACTCTGGATTAAGAAATATTTTTAAATGTTTATTTTCAGATGTGATTGAAAGAAAAAATATGAAAACTACAAATAGTTCTTCATTTAATAATTTAATAATAATAATATATATATGACTTACTGTGTGACAGGAATTATTGGAATTTATCTGTTTAATTAAGTTAATTATTGTATTTATAATTCTAAGTCATTCACAAACTTAATTCTTAAATCAAATCTGGAGAAAAGAATTAACCTACCCATCAACTGTAGATCTTTTGTAATCAGTTTGTTACACTGAAAATATCAATAACTACATTTTCCTACTATAATTACATAACATTAGCCTGATGTAGCTGAAAATGTACAAATGTTGTCACTTGAGTGATTATCTTTTTTAATATTTACCAATAAATCATATTATGTTTCCTGACTACTTCTAAATAGATTAAATATTAAAACATATCTAACAGCTGGTAAGTTAATCAAAATAATGCCCATGAATAAAATAAGAATGCAGCATTGAATATGGATAAAATAAGAATGCAACATTGAATATGAATAAAATGAAAAGCAGGACTATTTATTTGTTGTTATTTTGTCTCAAGAGAGGAGAGAGAATATCAGAAAGTCAAATGATCTGAAACTAGGGTAAAACCTGAGATAATTTAAGAAAGTCTTCACTCAGTGGTCAAATCCATCCAAGTCGGAACATCTTGAATAGTCTGTTAACTGTAGGTCTTTCTACCCTAATTAATATAGGACATTATCTTAGGATATGAGAAGAAAGGAAATCACTTATCTTAGCTGGTTCAGCAATAAGCAGATGGGCTTAGCAATACATACAAGTCACAGAATTGTAACAACTCAAAGGAGGCAGTATAATGTTTTAAAAGCATACTCTATTGAGCTTTCAACAACTATTGTTCCTTCTAGCCTAAGATGCTCTCATTCTGCTATTTTTCATGGTTTCAATAGAGTAGCATTTGCCTAACCCTCTCATTGGACTACATTTTTCCTGTATCTTGTCTTATTTATTTCATTTGTAAACTTTGTTTTATCATGAAGGTAGAAATATCAATAACACACTATGTTGTTCTTCCAGAAACTCACAATAGGAGAGGCTGCTGTGATCATTTGTCTACTGGGTAATAATACAAAAACAAGTTTGTATACATTTTACTGTTAGGTAGTTAGAATAGAATATTAGGTAGTTAGAATAGGAAACAAGAGTCCAGAAAGGCAATGGCACCCCACTCTGGTACTCTTGCTTGGAAAATCCCATGGATGGAGGAGCCTGGTAGGCTGCAGTCCATGGGGTCGCTAAGAGTCGGACATGACTTCACTTTCACTTTCACTTTCACTTTTCACTTTCATGTATTGGAGAAGGAAATGGCAACCCACTCCAGTGTTCTTGCCTGGAGAATCCCAGGGATGGGGGAGCCTGGTGGGCTGCCGTCTATCGGGTCGCACAGAGTTGGACACGACTGAAGCGACTTAGCAGCAGCAGCAGAAAAGACTAGGAAGGGTTTTCCCATGAAAATAGAACAAAGAAAGGTCTGAGGACCGGAGTGAGGACCTCAGATAGAACAAACAGCACTCCTGGCTAGCCCAATTTACATAGGGCAGGCCCAGGGGGAGGAAAAACATATAAAAAGAGGAGCCAAAGGGCCAGAGCTCTCTCTTCTCTTCGTGTCTTTTGGGTCAGCATGCCTTCATGTCTCGAGGATGTATTTCCCTTTTATTTTATAAATAAAACTGAGCTGTAACATGGAGCTGTCCGAGAGCTATAACATGGTCTGTTCCAGAGCCGAGAGCTGTAACACAGTCTGTCTGAGAGCTGGGACATGTTCTGTCCAGGGCTTTAACATCCGATGCTTCAAATTTTTGTTGTGATGAGACAGAACCAAGGAAATTACACACTCCCCTGACATTACCAACGTAAGATGTGTGAACACACATGTGGGAGATATTATCTGCAAAGATTTCCTGAACAATGTAATGCCTCACTTGGACTCTGAACATAATAGTTTATTTGCTTAAATTGAAAGACTGGAAAAAACATTTTGGAAAGTGGTAACTAATAGTGCAAAACTATTAAAGTGTAAAATGAATATAATATATGTTAAGTTGGAAGTATAAAGTATGAAGCATCCCACCAATGGAAAATGGTTTGGAGAGCTAGAGTTTAAATCATAAGAAAACTTCAGCTGTCGAGATGCCAGAGGTAGTTGTCTTCTCCAACAGTGAGAAGGCAAAGACTAGATTTCAGCTTTAGAGGTTTTTTGGCAATAGGATGAACTATGGATGATTTCTTAGTAAAGAAATGACAATGCGAATAGAAAGTAACAGAAAGTGAATGAAAGAGATTTTCTGAATAGATATGAGATCAGAATGATTCATATAAGACGTTTCTCTGTTTTCTTGTTTGGGAACTAGAATTAATCTACACATCATCTCCCAGGATAGTTAATATGGGTTGAAAAATCAGTGAGTGATAAAAGGTATTTATTTATTTTGGACTTTACTTTGACATTTATATGATAATTCATTTGGATATGCTTTTTTTTTAATTTGTGTTTTAAAAACCTTTCATTTCAACAATAAAAGAGTAGTTTAAAAGCTTTAAGTCTTTTGAAAGCCTTTGCATTTTAAGCATAATCATTGCCTTTTAAGTAGGAATTTAAAATATGAAAGTTTGGGGATTTTTCAGCATTATTGTGTAGTAATAGCTTTAAAGTGTTAACCTCCTTGTGCAAATCCAACTGGGAACATCCAGCCTTTCAATGGCTCCTTTTCCTGTTACCAGTAAGATCATCATAAATAGCATAGTTTCTTTCAAATTCTTCATTTTTGTTAGTGATTATCATTAAAGAAAAAGTCTCTCAAACAATTCACCTGAGTGTCAACACAAAAGCATTTTTATTTTAAGGAGTAACACTAGTTTCTAATTTTCTGACCAAAAAAAAATGATCACAAGTGAAATTATCTAATGACCTGTCAGCATCCTGATTTACCCATTTGAATAACACTGTAAGAGAAATAACTTGAATGGACCTGAAATCTGGAAAGGAGGTATGGATTTGCAATATAGATTAGACTAATATCAGATTCATAAGCTTTTTTTGCAGACAACAGGAGGCAGCGATGAATATTGAACTAGCCAAAGGCAAGTCAGCAAAGAAATAGAGACATGAGGAGAAAAGCCTAGAATAATAAAATGCTAGTATTATTTTATTTTTCTTAAATAAATTTTTAAATGACAAAAAGAAAACCACCCACTATGTGTGCTTCTAGATTTGATAACTATCAATGTTGCTTTTTTAATAAAATAAGAAAATTATTTGCTTTTACTGAACACTTTTAGTGCTCTTCTTTTATAAGTTTGACTTCAGTTTTCTTTTGGATTTTAATATTCCTCTTCCCTGTGGATGTATGATTCTGAGTTTGATATGTGGGAGGAAGAATCATGCATATGTCTAGAACTCTTATCTCTTCTCCCAGTAGGTTTGTTTTTAATTCACTCTCCCACACTTGTACCTCTACCCTCCTTAATAAAAATGAAATCCCTTTTTATTCATTAGCATTTTAATAGAAAAAGAAGACTACAATAATGGTATGGGCTACGTCCATATGTTATGTGAAATAGGACCGAGCATTCTGTAAGTCCCAGAAGAAAAGCTTCATGCAGGCTAAACACAGCATTTTGATTGTAATCAGTACTAGATATGGTAGTATTTTCTTTCCTCAGAGCAATTATGTTAAGAGCACCTAAATGTCTAAAAATAACATTCGATAATTTTGCCTATTTTGTGAGAGTATTATTTTAACTGTGTTTGTTTAGAGCAAAATGTAAGTCTACTAGGCCATTTTAATAATTTGATATTTAAATTTATTCTTTTAAAGTATGATTGGGACTGCAAGTTTTCAGTTAATTTGATAACTGTCTTATGATGAACATTTGAAGCAGCCAGGCATGCATTCCAATTTAGAACAGTGCTTTGAAATAGCATTGTCTTATAATTTCAGTAGGTCTCTATAGACCAGCTTAAAAAAAAGCAAAGGGCACCTATCTTGCGTAGGTCTCTTAGAAATTCTTTCTTGTTTTCAAGATATCTTTCTCTGGTTCAGTTCAGTTCAGCCACTCAGACATGTCTGACTCGGTATAATCTCATGGACTGTAGCACACCAGGCTTGCCTGTCCATCACCAACTCCTGTAGCTTACTCAAACTCCTGTCCATCAAGTCGGTGATGCCATCCAACCATATCATCCTCTATCATCCCCTTCTCCTCCTGCCTTCAATCTTTCCCAGGATCAGCGCCTTTTTCAAATGAGTCAGTTCTTTGATCAGGTAGCCAAAGTATTAGAGTTTTAGCTTCAACATCAGTCTTTCCAATGAATATTCAGGACTGATCTCCTTTAGGATGGACTGATTGGATGTCCTTGCTGTCAAAGGGACTCTCAAGAGTCTTCTTCAACACCACAGTTCAAAAGCATCAATTCTTCAGTGCTCAGCTTTCTTTATAGTCCAATTTTCACATCCATACATGACCACAGGAAAAATCATAGCTTTGACTAGATGGACTTTTGTTGGCAAAGTAATGTCTCTGCTTTTTAATATGCTATCTAGTTTGGTCATAGCTTTTCTTACAAGGAGTAACTGTCTTTTAATTTTGTGGCCACAGTCACCATATGTAGTGATTTTGGAGCCCCCAAAAATAGTTGGTCACTGTCTCCACTATTTCCCTATCTATTTCCCGTGAAGTGATGGAACCAGATGCCATGATCTTCGTTTTCTGAATGTTGAGTTTTAAGACAACTTTTTCACTCTCTTCTTTCACTTTCATCAAGAGGGTTTTTAGTTCCTCTTCACTTTCTGCCGTAAGTGTTATGTCATCTGAATATCTGAGGTTATTGATATTTCTCCGGGCAATTTGATTACAGTTTGGGATTCATCCAGTCCAGCATTTCTCATGATGTACTTTAAATATATGTTAAATAAGTAGGGTGACAATATACAGCCTTGATGTACTCCTTTCCTGATTTGGAACGAGTCTGTTGTTCCATGTCCAGTTCTAACTGATGCTTCCTGACTGCATACAGATTTCTCAGGAGGCAGGTCAGGTGGTCTGGTATTCCCTTCTCTTTCAGAATTTTCCACAGTTTGTTGTGATCCACATAGTCAAAGGCTTTGGCATAGTCAATAAAGCAGAAGTAGGTGTTTTTCTGGAACTATCTTGTTTTTTTTTTTTTTTTTTATGATCCAACAGATGTTTGCAATTTTATCTCTGGTTCCTCTGCCTTTTCTAAAACCAGCTTGAACATCTGGAAGTTCACAGTTCACATACTGTTGAAGCCTGGCTTGGAGAATTTTGAGCATTATTTTGCTAGCGTGTGTGATAAGTGCAATTGTGCAATAGTTTAAGCATTCTTTGGCATTGCCTTTCTTTGGGATTGGAATGAAAACTGACCTTTTTCAGTCCTGTGGCCACTGCTGAGTTTTCCAAATTTGCTGGTATACTGAGTGCAGCACTTTCATAGCATCATCTTTTAGGATTTGAAGTAGTTCAACTAGACTTCCATCACCTCCACTAGCTTTGTTTGTACTGATGCTTCCTAAGGCCCATTTGACTTCACATTCCAGGATGTCTGGCTCTAGGTAAGTGATCACACCATCATGGTTGGCTGGGTCATGAAGATCTTTTTTGTATAGTTCTTCTGTGTATTCTTGCCATCTCTTCTTACTATCTTCTGCTTCTTTTAGGTCCATACAGTTTCTGTCCTTTATTGAGCCCATCTTTGCATGAAAAGTTCCCTTGGTATCTCTAATTTTCTTGAAGAGATCTCTAGTCTTTCCCATTCTATTGTTTTCCTCTATTTCTTTGCACTGATCACTGAGAAAGGCTTTCTTATCTCTTCTTGCTATTCTTTGGAACTCTGCATTCAGATGGGTATATCTTTCTTTTTCTCCTTCGTTTTTCTTCTCTTTTCTCAGCTATTTGTGAGGCCTCCTCAGACAACTATTTTGCCTCTTTGCATTTCTTTTTCTCGGGGATGGTCTTGATCCGTGCCTCTGTACAATGTTACAAACCTCCATCCATAGTTCTTCAGGCACTCTGTCCATCAGATCTAATCCCCCTTGAATCTATTTATCACTCCCACTGTATAATTGTAAGGGATTTGATTTAGATCATACCTGGATGGTCTAGTGATTTTCCTTATTTTCTTCAATTTAGGTCTGAACTTGGCAATAAGAAGTTCATGTTCTGAGCCACAGTCAGCTCTCAATCTTGTTTTTGCTGACTGTATAGAGCTTCTTCATCTTTGGCTACAAAAATATAATCAATCTGATTTTGGTATTGACCATCTGGTGATGTCCATGTGTAGAGTCTTCTCTTGTGTTGTTGGAAGAGGGTATTTGCTATGACCAGTGCATTTTCTTGGCAAAACTCATTAGCCTTATAATAGAAAAACTCTATCTCCTTATCAAGGAGAAAGCACAAGTTTAATTATGGTCTTCTTCACTCTTCTCCAGGGAATCTTCCTGACCCAGGGATCAAACCTGAGTCTCTTCCATTGCAAGCAGATTTTTTAACCATCTGAGCTCCCAGAGAAATCATAGATAATTCAACTGAGTCTCAATTATCTGTCCATAGTCACTCAGCAATTTAACAGTGAAGGCAAAACCTAAACCCAAATCTTTAGAGTTCTAATTCAGATCTTTTTTTTTCCTCTGTATTTGTCAGATCTTTAATGTCACTCATTCCTAAGAGGAACACATCAACATCTTACTAGTTTAATAAAGTTAATCTTCTTGGAGAATAAGATTTCCATCCCTTTTCCTTTCTCTCTTGAGCTCTTATTTACTCACAATTTCCCCCATGACTGTCTTACTTTCATCTGAATCTTTATCTTATTCAAATAGTTGGTGTTCTATTTGTTTCCCACTTGATTAAAGTGCTATAATTATGCACTTTCTATATTATCCTTCTTATTCATTTTTTAGGGATGAAATGTTCCCGTATGTCATATAAAATGTATGTTCTTTAGGGTGCTAAATGTTAGGAGGACACATCTGGGCCAAAAGCAACATCTAAGCACCAGACTCTGTAGAGAATGGATATTTAGCACAAAACTGGTGTTGACGTGGATTATTATAGCTCAATCAACTTTGGCAAAAAGAAAAAAAATCCTTAGAAACTCTACCCCTGTTTTATGTGTTATTTGGTTCTAGCTTTTTTATTGGATATGAATTATTATGGTTAACTTCGATAATAAAGAGAGTTTGTGAAGAAGTATCAAAAAAGCAGAGAAGGACTCCTTTCTAAAAGCTTGAAAGGTGTTTTTTTGTTTGTTTGTTTGTTTTTCCCTTAGAAAGACAGTCTTGATTCTCTGGGGAGTCCAGACATCAAATGGTGAACAACAGTAACAAAATTTAAAAACCACAGTTGTCCACTCAGAGTCACACTATCTGCCGAATATTATCCACCCACCAGGAAATGTGGTTTACGAAGAGAAAATGGGAAGGCTTATGGATGGAACACTAAGATACTAGAAAAATATAAATATGCCCCAAAGTGTTGGCTATGAGATTTGTGATGCATTAAGTCTTAAGGAACACTGGACCACCAGGAATTAAAGATTAATTTGAATGTTGATTTTCAGTTCCAAGCAACACTGTCAATTCTGGGCCAGGTGTTGCAAAGCCTCAGCAGGCCTCCACGGTCACAACTATCCTCAATCCACCTGACCCCAAACCGTCCTTATCCCAAGCCTGCTCACGGTCCTGCTGTGGAAACTGCCACTACATCCTCTGGTAGAGCTTTCTTATCAGGTCGTCCTCAACACACTCCCAGTGCCCACCATCCAAACTTCTGATTTCATACCACATCAACCTTACCACTCTTCCCAGTTATCTTCTCATTTATCATCATTTTGTATCTTCAAACTATCTCTTTATTTGATTTTTTTCACCATCATTGGAATATATTTAATCTCTCCATCTGAAGATAATACATTTAGACAGCAGATTCTAATCCAGCTCTTTTTTTTTCTTCCCATTCCCAGACAAGATACAAGTACTTTATCAGATATTTGATTTGCAAATGTATTCTCCCAACCAACACTTTGTCTTTCTATGTTCTAAGCAATGTCTTTCAAAGACCAGCAAGTTCTTAATTCAGATGAAATCCAATTTAACAGTCCTTTGTCTTGTGGGTCATGCTTTTGGTGATGTAGGTAAGAAATCCTTGTCTGACCCAAGGTTACAAAATTTTCTAGCATGTTTTCTTCTAGAAGTTATGTGATGCTAAGTTTTACATTTAGATCCATGATCCACTTTGAGTTACTTTTTACTCTATGGTGTCAGGTAAGAATTTAAATTGCTGTAGTTTTACATAGGATTTTCTAATTGCCCCAGCAAAATCCATTGAATAAACAGCATGTCTACATATCTGGTTCTTTTTCAGTTAGTTTCTTTCAATCATGTTTTTCAGTTTTCAGTGTTTGTTCTTGAAAAATTCTGTCAGATGTATTTCCAAGTACTTACACTTATGAAAGAATGCCACATCAGGGATTCAGTGATGGTTTTGGCTGTTTGCAGATTAGTCACTTAGCAATAGTCTTCACCCTTCGAAAGGAGACGTCCAAGTTATTGAGTCTCTGTCCCTACCATTGTGATCACTCTCCTCATGGTCCCACTGAACAAGACCTGGAGTGACTGGGCAAGGAAACTGACTGACATCCTCAAATTATGTCATTTTGTCCACTGATTATTATTTTGTCCACTCTGATTATTGTTCATGGGGTTCTCAAGGCAAGAATACTGAAGTGGTTTGCCATTCCCTTCTCTAGTGGACCACATTCTGTCAGATCTCTCTACCATGACACACCCATCTTGGGTTGCCCCACAGGCATGGCTTAGTTTCATTGAGTTAGACAAGGCTGTGGTCCTAGTGTGATTAGATTGACTAGTTTTCTGTGAGTATGGTTTCAGTGTGTCTGCCCTCTGATGCCCTCTTGCAACACCTACCGTCTTACTTGGGTTTCTCTTACCTTGGGCGTGGGATATCTCTTCACGGCTGCTCCAGCAAAGTGCAGCCAATATGTGCAGCCATACTCCAGCCTGTATGATAGGATACTGAAAGAGAAACTCTCCAGGTCAGTAGGTGCCCAATATGCTACTGGAGATCAGTGGAGAAATAACTCCAGAAAGAATGAAGGGATGGAGCCAAAGCAAAAACAATACCCAGCTGTGGATGTGACTGGTGATAGAAGCAAGATCTGATGCTGTAAAGAGCAATATTGCATAGGAACCTGGAATGTCAGGTCCATGAATCAAGGCAAATTGGAAGTGGTCAAACAAGAGATGGCAAGAGTGAATGTCGACATTCTAGGAATCAGCGAACTGAAATGCACTGGAAAGGATGAATTTAACTCAGATGACCATTATATCTACTACTGTGGGCAGGAATCCCTCAGAAGAAATGGAGTAGCCATCATAGTCAACAAAAGAGTCCGAAATGCAGTACTTGGATGCAATCTCAAAAATGAAGAATGATCTCTGTTCGTTTCCAAGGCAAACCATTCAATATCACAGTAATCCAAGTCTATGCCCCAACCAGTAACGCTGAAGAAGCTGAAGTTGAACAGTTCTATGAAGACCTACAAGACCTTTTAGAACTAACACCCAAAAAGATGTCCTTTTCATTATAGGGGACTGGAATGCAAAAGTAGGAAGTCAAGAAACACCTGGAGTAACAGGCAAATTTAGCCTTGGAACACGGAATGAAGGAGGGCAAAGACTCATAGAGTTTTGCCAAGAAAATGCACTGGTCATAACAAACACCCTCTTCCAACAACACAATAGAAGACGCTATACATGGACATCACCAGATGGTCAACACCGAAATCAGATTGATTATATTCTTTGCAGCCAAAGATGGAGAAGCTCTATACAGTCAGCAAAAACAAGACCAGGAGCTGACTGTGGCTCAGACCATGAACTCCTTATTGCCAAATTCAGACTGAAATTGAAGAAAGTAGGGAAAACCACTAGACCATTCAGATATGACCTAAATCAAATCCCTTATGATTATACAGTGGAAGTGAGAAATAGATTTAAGGGCCTAGATCTGATAGATAGAGTGCCTGATGAACTATGGAATGAGGTTCGTGACACTGTACAGGAGACAGGGATCAAGACCATCCCCATGGAAAGAAATGCAAAAAAGCAAAATGGCTGTCTGAGGAGGCCTTACAAATAGCTGTGAAAAGAAGAGAAGTGAAAAGCAAAGGAGAAAAGGAAAGATATAAACATCTGAATGCAGAGTTCCAAAGAATAGCAAGAAGAGATAAGAAAGCCTTCCTCAGCAATCAATGCAAAGAAATAGAGGAAAACAACAGAATGGGAACAGAAATCTCTTCAAGAAAATCAGAGATACCAAAGAAACATTTCATGCAAAGATGGGCTCGATAAAGGACAGAAATGGGATGGACCTAACAGAAACAGAAGATATTAAGAAGAAATGGCAAGAATACACAGAAGAACTGTACAAAAAAGATCTTCACGACCCAGATAATCACGATGGTGTGATCACTCACCTAGAGCCAGACATCCTGGAATGTGAAGTCAAGTGGGCCTTAGAAAGCATCACTACCAACAAAGCTAGTCGAGGTGTTGGAATTCCAGTTGAGCTATTTCAAATCCTGAAAGATGATGCTGTGAAAGTGCTGAACTCAATATGCCAGCAAATTTGGAAAACTCAGCAGTGGCCACAGGACTGGACAAGGTCAGTTTTCATTCCTATCCCAAAGAAAGGCAATGCCAAAGAATGCTCAAACTACTGCACAATTGCACTCATCTCACATGCTAATAAAGTAATGCTCAAAATTCTCCAAGCCAGGCTTCAGCAATATGTGAACCATGAACTTCCTGATGTTCAAGCTGGTTTTAGAAAAGGCAGAGGAACCAGAGATCAAATTGCCAACATCCGCTGGATCATGGAAAAAGCAAGAGAGTTCTGGAAAAACATCTATTTCTGCTTTATTGACTATGCCAAAGCCTTTGACTGTGTGGATCACAATAAACTGTGGAAATTCTGAAAGAGATGGGAATACCAGACCACCTGATCTGCCTCTTGAGAAATTTGTATGCAGGTCAGGAAGCAATAGTTACAACTGGACATGGAACAACAGACTGGTTCCAAATAGGAAAAGGAGTACGTCAAGGCTGTATATTGTCACCCTGCTTATTTAACTTGTATGCAGAGTACATCATGAGAAATGCTGGACTGGAAGAAACACAAGCTGGAATCAAGATTGCTGGGAGAAATATCAATAACCTCAGATATGCAGATGACACCACCCTTATGGCAGAAAGTGAAGAGGAACTAAAACCCTCTTGATGAAAGTGAAAGTGGAGAGTGAAAAAGTTGGCTTAAAGCTCAACATTCAGAAAACGAAGATCATGGCATCCGGTCCCATCACTTCATGGGGAATAGATGGGGAAACAGTGGAAACAGTGTCAGACTTTATTTTTCTGGGCTGCAAAATCACTGCAGATGGTGACTGCAGCCATGAAATTAAAAGACGCTTACTCCTTGGAAGGAAAGTTATGACCAACCTAGACAGCATATTCAAAAGCAGAGACATTACTTTGCCAACAAAGGTCCGTCCTGTCAAGGCTATGGTTTTTCCTGTGGTCATGTATGGATGTGAGAGTTGGACTGTGAAGAAGGCTGAGCGCCAAAGAATTGATGCTTTTGAAGTGTGGTGTTGGAGAAGACTCTTGAGAGTCCCTTGGACTGCAAGGATATCCAAGCAGTCCATTCTGAAGGAGATCAGCCCTGGGATTTCTTTGGAAGGAATGATGCTAAAGCTGATACTCCAGTACTTTGGCCACCTCATGCGAATAGTTAACTCATTAGAAAAGACTCTGATGCTGGGAGGGATTGGGGACAAGAGGAGAAGGGGATGACAGAGGATGAGATGGCTGGATGGCATCACTGACTCAATGGATGTGAGTCTGAGTGAACTCCTGGAGTTGGTGATGGACAGGGAGGCCTGGCGTGCTGCGATTCATGGGGTCGCAGAGTCAGACACGACTGAGTGACAGATCTGATCTGATCTGACCCTGATTATTAAAAATTTATTCAGCAATATATGGTCTTTGGTGGGTGTTCACTCAGAACACAAGTATTTTACAATGTGTGCATATTCTAAGAGATCCTTCCACACACTTCTTTCCCAAACTTAATTTTTTGCTAGTCTTTTAATCTTGTTCCTTCTAACTCCATGGCCTTCCCCCCAAACACTTATGAACTACCCATAAATAATTATAGATCTGTCTTTCTGCCCAAGTGTCATTCATTACACACTGAGCAACAAATTTACAGCTCATTAAGAAAATGTTTTTCCATCACTGACCTTCAAGCCCATCCCTGAATGGGTTAATAGTGCTACAGCCTTACATTTTGGAGTGGGCATGGCTTATCTTGTGATCCATTTCTAAAGTAAGCTCAAGTTTGTTCTTCCTGGGTTATTTTGTTTCAAGGAACACTTCAGGAATCCAAGGTCTTGAACTGCAGGAGAGAACACAATGTGTAGGGTTTGGTTTACAGCAGTCAGAACCACGTGTTCATGCGACGTACTTGAATCTTTCAAATTAGGTACAATCATTCAGTTCAGTTCAATTCAGTAGCTTGGTCATGTCCGATTCCTTGCAACCCCAACGACTGTAGCATGCCAGGTTTCCCTGTCCTTTAGCAACTCCTAGAGCTTTCTCAGGAGAAGGTAATGGCACTCCACTCCAGTACTCTTGCCTGGAAAATCCCATGGACAGAGGAGCCTGGTGGGATGCAGTCCATGGGGTGGCTAAGAGACGGACACGACTGAGCGACTTCACTTTCAATTTTCACTTTCATGCATTGGAGAAGGAAATGGCAACCCACTCCAGTGTTCTTGCCTGGAGAATCCCAGGGATGGTGGAGCCTGGTGGGCTGCCATCTCTGGGGTCACACAGAGTCGGACACGACTGAAGCAACTCAGCAGCAGCAGCAGCAGCAGCAGCAGCAGAACTTTCTCAAATTCATGTCCATCGAGTAAGTGATGCAAACCAACCATCTCATCCTCTGTGATCCCCTTCTCCTCCTACCTTCAATCTTCCCCAGCATCAGGATCTTTTCAAATGAGTCAGTTCTTCACATCAGGTGGCCAAAGTATTGGAGTTTCAGCTTCAACATCAGTCCTTTTGATGAACACTCGGGACTGATTTCCTTTAGGATGGACTGGTTGGATCTCCTTGCAGTCCAAGGGATTCTCAAGAGTCTTCTCCAACTCCACAGTTCAAAAGCATCAATTCTTCGGGGCTCAGCTTTCTTTATAGTCCAACTCTCACATCCATACATGACCACTGGAAAAACCATAGACTTGACTAGACAGACCTTTGTTGGCAAAGTAATGTCTCTGCTTTTTAATATGCAGTCTAGGTTGGTCATACCTTTTCTTCCAAGGAGCAAGTGTCTTTTAATTTCATGGCTGCAGTCATCATCTACAGTGATTTTGGAGCCCCGAAAAGTAAAGTCTCTCACTATTTCCATTGTTTCCCCAACTTTTTGCTATGAAGTGATGGGATTGGATTCCATGGTCTTAGTTTTCTGAATGTTGAGTTTTAATCAACTTTTTCACTCTCCTCTTTCACTTTCATCAAGAAGTTCTTTAGTTCTTCACTTTATCCCATAAGTGTGGTGTCATCTGCATATCTTAGGTTATTGATATTTCTCCCCACAATCTTGATTTCAGCTTGTGCTTCATCTAGCCCAGCATTTTGCATGATGTGCTCTGCATATAAATTAAATAAGCAGGGTGACAACATACAGCCTTGACATACTCCTTTTCCTATTTGGAACCAGTCTGTTGTTCCATGTCCAGGGCTAACTGTTGCTTCTTGACCTGTATACAGATTTCTCAGGAGGCAGGTAAGGCAGTATGGTATTCCCATCTCTCAGAATTTCCCACAGTTTGTTGTGATCCACACATTCAAAGGCTTTGGCATAGTCAATAATGCAGAAGTAGATGTTTTTCTGGAAATATCTTGCTTTTTCAAAGATCCAGTGAATGTTGCCAATTTGATCTCTGGTTCCTCTGCCTTTTCTAATTCCAGCTTGAACATCTGGAAGCTCACGGTTTACGTATTCCTGAAGCCTAGCTTGGATAATTTTGAGCATTACTTTGCTACCATGTGAGATGAGTGCAATTGTGTGGAAGTTTGAACATTCTTTGGCATTGCCCTTCTTTGAGATTGAGATGAAAACTGACCTTTTCCAGCCCTGTGGCCACTGCTGAGTTTTCCAAATTTGCTGGCATATTGAGTGCAGCACTTTTCCAAATGCACAAAAGGAGGAAAGCAAGATGAATCGGGCCTCTCTGTTTGGGGTTGGCCCACCTTCATGCCTCCAGGGTGTACTTTTCTTTGCTTGCCAAATAAAACTGAGCTGTAACCAAACTGTAACATTTTGGTCCGCCATTTCAAATCTTTGCTGCAGCAAGACAGAACTGAGGAAATTACACACTCCCCTGTCATACCCAAACCTGATACCTACCAGAGATGCTCAGAGGGCTCAAACAAAACCTTGTGCACACCAGGAGACCCCACAAAGTCTGAGGCAGACTTGCCTTTGAGTGTTTGAGTGTCTCCAGTAGTAGTACGGGTCAGCAGTAGCCTGCCACAGGGGCAGGGGCTCTGGGTGCAGCAGACCTGGGTGTGGCGTTAGCTATTTTGAAGGAGGTCACCATTAATCCCACCATAGAGCCACCAGAACTTACACAGGACTTGGGAAACAGATTCTTGGAGGGCACAAACAAAACCTATGTACACCAGGACCCAGGATAGAGGAGCAGTGACCCCACAGGAGACTGACCCTGACTTGCCTCTGAGTGTCCAGGAATCTCACTGGAGGTGTGGTCCACTGGTGGCCCGCTGCCAGGTCAGGGGCACTGAGTGCAGCAGTGAGTGCATTGGAGCTTTTGAAGGAGTCACAATTTTCTTCATTACCTCCACCATAATTTGGTCTCAGGTCAAACAACAGGGAGGAAACACAGCCCCACCCATAACAAAAAGTTGGATTAAGAACAAGACCCAGTTTCCCCCACAGTCAGTCTGTCCCATCAGGAAGCTTCCATAAGCTTCTTATCTTTATCCATCAGAGGGCAGACAGAATAAAAGCCACAATCACAGAAAATCAATCAAACTGATCACATGGACCACAGCCTTGTCTAACTCAGTGAAACTATGAGCCATGTCATATAGGGCTACCCAAGCCAGACGGGTCATGGTGGAGAGTTCTAACAGAATGTGGTACACTGGAGAAGGGAATGGCAAACCACTTCAGTATTCTTGCCTTGAGAACTCCATGAAAAGTACGAAAAGGCAAAAAGATATGACTGAAAGAGGTATGATCATTAGGTATCAATATACTAGACCAATATGATGGCTTATAGAATGTCATGATGATCAAAATCTCAGCAGACAACATTATAGCAAAGATCTTGGGATTATTTAACTCTAGTGAAACACTAAGTTATGTTGTTGGTCCTGACATATAAAATAAACTGCTAAAACTACCTAAAAATTGATATGAAGAGAAATGCATGAGCCAGGCCAATACTGGCATACCAAATACTAGGGGCTATACTGATTTTCTCTGGTAAAATACTACATGTGTTACCATGGGACAGTTGAAGTTACCACTTGGTTAAATTTACAGTAGTTCACTATCATTTAACCAAGTTACCACTTGGTTTATCACTATCATTTAACCAAGTTCACTATCATTTAACCAAGTTACCACTTGGTTAAGTTTACAGTAGTTCACTATCATTCTCCATTTGATTTCTGCACAGGTGACACATATAAATTAGATGGGAATATGATATGTATTACCACTCCTATTTCTTTCAAGTCTTCATGGTGGCATTAACTGTTACAGTTCTTCCAGGATATTATATTGCTTCTGGTTTACTATTCTAACTTGGTAGGAAATTCAAAGGATTTTATTTAGCGCTCTTACCACAGTGAAACTCACAACATGGGTTAAAGAGCTATGTGAGTATTCTGCCAGTTGTCAAGGGTGTCTAAGACTGGGAGCTGACAGTGGGTCAGATCATGAGCTCTTCACTGCAAAATTAAGATTTAAACTGAAGAAAATAGGGAAAAACACTATGCCATTCAGGTGTGACCTAAATCAAATCCCTTATGATTATACAGTAGGAGTGACAAATAGATGCAAGGAATTAGATCTGATTGAGTGCCTGAAGAACTATAGATGGAGGTTCATAACATTGTACAGGAGGTGGTAACCAAAACTTTCCCCACAAAAAAGAAATTCAACAAGGCAAAATGATTGTCTGAGGAGCCCTCACAAATAGCTGAGAAAAGAAGAGAAGTGAAAGGGAAAAGAAAAAGGGAAAGATATACCCATCTGAATGCAGAGTTCCAGAAAATAAAAAGGAGAGATAAGAAAGACTTCTTAAGTGAACAGTGCAAATAAATAGAGGGGAAAAAAAGAATGGGAAAGACTAGATATCTCTTCAAGAAAATTAGAGATACCAAGGGAACATTTCATGCAAAGATGGGCTCAATAAAGGACAGAAATTGTATGGACTTAATAGAAGCAGAAGATACTAAGAAGAGGTGGCAAGAATACACAGAATAACTATACAAAAAAAGTTATAATGCCTTGGATAACCACAATGGTGTGATCATTCCCTTAGAGCCAGACATCCTGGAATGTGAAGTCAAGTGGGTCTTAGGAAGCATTATTACAAACAAAGCTAGTGGAGGTGTTAGAATTCCAGCTGAGCTATTTCAAATCCTAAAAGATAATGCTGTCAAGGTGCTGCATTCAATATGCCAGCAAATTTGGAAAACTCAGCAGTGGTCACAGGACTGGAAAAGGTGTTTTCATCTCAATCTTAAAGAAGGGTAATGCCAAAGAATGCTCCAACTACCACACAATTGCACTCATTTCACATGCTATCAAGGTAATGCTCAAAATCCTTCATCTAGGCATCAACAGTATGTGAACTGAGAACTTCCAGATGTACAAGTTGGATTTTAAAAAGGCAGAGGAACCAGAGATCAAATTGCCAACATCAGTTGAATCATCAAAAAAGCAAGAGATTCGAAGAAAACATCTACTTTTGCTTCATTGAATGCACAAAGGCCTTTAACTGTGTGGATCACAACAAACTGTGGGAAATTCTTCAAGAGAAGGGAATACCAGACCACTTTATTGCCTCCTGAGGAACCTGCATACAGGTCAAGAAAGAACAGTAAGAACCAGACATGAACAACAGACTGTATCCAAATTGGGAAAGGAATTTTTCAAGGCTGTATATTGTCACCCTGCTTATTTAACAGAGTACAGAGTACATCGTGTGAAATGCAGAGTACATCATGTGAAATTCTGGACTAGATGAATCCCAAGCTGGAATCAAGATTGCCAGGAGAATTATCTACAGCCTCAGATATGCAGTTGTCACCATTCTAATAGCAGAAAGCAAAGAGGAACTAAAGAGTTTCTTGATGAAGGTGAAAGAGGAGAGTGAAAAAGTTGGCTTAAAATTCCACATTCTTAAAACTAAAGTCAGAGTAACAGGTCTCATCACTTCTTGGCAAATAGATGGGGAAACAATGAAAACAGTGACAGAATTTATTTTCTTGGGCTCCAAAATCACTGTAGACAGTGACTGCAGCCATGGAGTTAAAAGAGGCTTGCTCTTTGGAAGAAAAGCTATGAGAAACCTAGACAGTGTATTAAAAAGCAGAGACATCACTTTGCCAACAAAAGTCTGTCTAGTCAAAGCCACAGTTTTTCCAGTAGTCATGTATAGATGTTGAGAGTTGGACCATAAAGAAGCCTGAACACAAAAGAAGTGATGTTTTAAAATTGTGGTGCTGCAGAAGACTCTTGAGAGTCCCTTGGACTGCAAGGAGATCAAACCAGTCAGTCCTAAAGGAAATCAACCCTAAATATTCATTTGCTAAAGCTGAAGCTCCAACACTTTGGCCACCTGATTTGAAGAACTGACTCACTGGAAAAGAACCTGATCTTGGGGGAAATTGAAGGCAGGAGGAGAAGAGGGTGACAGAGGATGAGATGGTTGGATGGCATCATTGACTCAATGGACATGAGTTTGATCAAAGTCCCGAAGATAGTGACAGACAGGGAGGCCTATTATGCTGCAGTCCATAAGGTCTCAAAGAGTTGGACATAACTGAGTGACTGAACAGCAACAATTCCAATTACATATTCAGGATCTAGTAAAATAACCTTAGTGTATCTGCACATCTACTGGGTCCTCTGTGATTCAGACTTGAGTTTCCACCTGACCATCACAGACCCTTATTTTGACTGGTGGCCACAGCAACATTTTGAATCATCTGATAAAAGTCTCATTTCAGTGCCAGCATCTAGTAATCCCTGAAGTTCAGTGTGTTCCTAGTCACAGAGTGACTAGGTAATGGCTGACAATCTCTTTGAGAAAGGATTGGAGGAAGATTTACAGTGCATACTTGCAGCAATTGTGCAGTGTCCTCTCTCAAGGGGACCGGAACCCCTGCAGTCAGGGAGTCTGGGTCTATGAATAGGCAAGTCTGGAAACTGAGAGGCAGTAATTCTCCACTTTGGCAGTCTAAGTCAGGTTTCTTGTTACTGGACTAAGAGTTTTTCCTATTATGTAAATCAGGCTATATGCTACTAGGCTGTCCATTTATTTCATTCCTAGAGACACTGTGATCAATTAGCCACCACTAAAGATCTCTGCAGGTCAATGCATTCTAATTACTGGTGCGCCCCTGTTTCCCTTTATGGTTGATGTAACCACCTTGCCTTTAATGATTAAATGCTGCTGCCTGGCCTCTGCTATTTTGGGATTCTGTCTTTTTTTTTTTTTTTTTTAATCAAGGAACCCATCTGAATGGTGGTATCCCCTACAGTAGCACCTGACCTATAATAGAGAGCAGTCACAAAGCCTTTCAGAGACACTTTTGTCAATAATGTATTTGGCAATGCCTTAGTGAAAGAGCTTATTCCAGGTCTTCTTATGGATCATGGTTGTGGAAAGGGGGTATATGTCATACATAACAAATGTAATACAGCATTTCTATTTCCTTTTAGATTTCCTTGGAGCTCTTGGATTCTCTTTTCATGTAGGGAAGCTCTGGCAATGGTCGTATTAAGTGGATGCTACAACTGAGTTTGTATCTTTTCAAACAACCAAGTAAATGGTTAAAGCCATGTCGAGCTGCACAAACAGATGCATTGAATCTGGAGTCTCTGATAAGTGCGCCTGTATGAATGAATTAAGTCTAATCTAGTGTTTAATTCTACCTCTTCAGTCTAACACACTTAAAATTTATTTGCACGTGTTTCTCAGATTTCTGCTGCTATATATAGGCAAGTTCTTAAAAATCTTTCAAAGTATAAGCTACTTCTTTTTCCTCCTGGAATGTGGAGAAGAGGAGTACCTATAATGCTGGAGTATGCAGAGATGTGAACCTAGCTATGGATACAGTGGCATAGGGATGGCTCCAGAGAGTCTTGAGGAAAATCAGCATTACCTTTCATGGTTCCATTGTCACAGAGTCTTCAGCATAAACAAGTCTAGTCACCTCAGCCCTTTGAGGGAAAGCTTCTTTTACTTCAAAAGTAGTCTCAGGGTGACTAGGGGTTTTAATATTGTCAGTTTCATCTGGGTCCAATGATATATCCCCAATTTGAGTTTCAGCATTTGATTTTTTTCCCCGATTAATGCCTTAATTTTCACATGAAAAACCAGGAGACACTGAATTCAACTGTCATTGTGGTACAGAAATTTCCAAGAGTAAAATCATATTTGAGGATTTCCCTGGTAGTCCAACGTTAAGAATCTACCTGCCAACGCAGGGAACATGGGTTTGACCCCTGGTCCAGAAAGATCCCACATGCTGAGCAGCAAATAAATCTATGTGCCCCCACTATTAAGCCCACATGCAGCAATTACTGAGCCCAGGCACAGCAACTACTGAAGACCATGCACCCTACAGCCTGTGCTCTGCAGCAAGAGAAGCCACCACCATGAGAAGCCCACGCTGCACACCTGGCCAGTAGCCACTACTAGAGAAAGCCCTTTTGCAGCAACGAAGACTTCACATACCCCAGAATAAATAAATGATTAAAAAACTTGTACTTGATTTTCAATTATATCAGTCCAATGGGTACCAGAAACAAGACTCTGTTAAGGCTGTCACTGAAGCTGTGCTTTCACAGTCAAAATTCAAGTGATATTATGTCACTTCAAGTGTAACACAAGGATCTCCCAGTCGGATACTTTGATTTCTCCCCTCCTGGCCTTTGTGCTATTTTTGTCATAAACTTTATTTCTATATAGATGGCAAATATTGTTATCTACAGTACAATTATTATTTTCACTCTAAAACATGAATTATCTTTTCAAGAGGTTTAAATTTTATCTTTATATTAATGCACATAGCTACCATTTCAATAATCTGCATTGCTTTAAGTATAACCACATTTCCATCTGATATCATTCTCCTTCTCCTTAAAAGACTTCATTCAATATTTTTGGTGGTACTGGTTGGTTATTCATGAATTCTCTAAACTTTTGTATAGCTGAAACTGTCTTGATTTCTGCTTCGTATTTTGAAAAGTATTTTCCCTGGGTATAGATCTGTAGTTGCAGGGGTTTTATTTTGTTTTATACTACTTGGTTTTTATTTTCTCTTGGCACAGAAGATTTCTAATCAAAAATAATGTGGTGCCCTATGTCTTTTGGCCTGCCTTATTTTGTATTAGAAATCTGCTATAATTCTTATGTTTATCCTTAAGCATGTAATCTATTATTTTGCTCTGGGCACCTTTAAAATATTTGCTTCATCTCTGGTTTTAAGCACTTTGATTATAACATCTTCTGGTGTCATTTTCTTCATGATTTTTGTGCTCGGGTTTTGTTGAGATTCTTAATATCTGAGTTAATCATTTTCATGAGAATTTGGAAGGAGTTTATACATGATTTTCTATCCATTTTTTATTGTTCTCCTTTTGCTAGAGAACTCCAATTATCTTTATATTAGGCCTCTTTATTTCTCCCACAGCTCACTGATTATCTATTCTTTTTTTTTCTAGTTGTGTTTTATTTGGAGTATTTTCTATTGTATCTTCAGTTATTAATCTCTTCTCCAGAATGTCTTATCTCCATTAATTCCATCTAGGGTATTTTTCATCTCAGAACAATTTTCACATTAGCATTTTAAATTTTACATCTAAAAATCCAACTTGCATTTTCTATATTCATGTATGTCTCTCTCAAGATTTCCTCTAATTCTTTAGGGGTTTCCCTGATAGCTCAGTTGGTAAAGAATCCGCCTGCAATGCAGGAGACCTGGGTTCGATCCCTGTGTTGGGAAGATCCCCTGGACAAGGGAAAGGCTACCCACTTCAGTATTCTGGCCTGGAGAATTCCATGGACTGTATAGTCCATAAGGTCACAAAGAGTTGGATACAACTGAGCAACTTTCACTTTCTAATTCTTTAACACCTATGCAAGACCATAACATCATTTTTTTTACTAAATTCATTATGATCTCATCTTCATTGGCATTTCCCTTTGTTCCCTTACTAATATAAGGGACGTACTTATACTAAAGTAATTTTTTTTAATTGAAATCCAAATGTAAGTGAGCAGCCTCTATTTATCTGACATCCCTAATAGCAAACCTCACTTCATGACATTTCTTAACTTCCTCATCAACTTTATTTACCTACTTAGTTTTCACTAATCACCAATAGACCTCCTGTGTACATCATGTACTTACTTATTTACTAATAATCTGCCTTCTTCCACCAAAAAGTCAGCTCTGTGGGGGTAAATATTTCTATGTTTTGCACACTGCTCTTTCACAGTGTCTATAACAATGCCCCCACATAATAGGCATTTCCTTAATATTTGCCAAATTAATAAATGGATGAATAAATAAACAAGTATTTAACTGATGGATGGATGGATTAACCTTGGATATATCGTTGCCTGAAAGATAAAATGGAAGATGAGAGGGGATAAGAGAAGTAAGACAGAGGCTGTTGTATAAATCACAGTGCTTTCTTTTCATCATCTTCCACTTTCCTGATTACATTTCAGAAAATATTATTTAGAAGTGGACAGTGATATATTTTGTGGTTTTTCTGAGCACTTAGTTTCAAGTCAAGTGTCCTACCAGCAACAGTCATCTAATGAAATAAACCATTTTCTCTGCATTTAGTTTATTTTGTTGTCCAAGATACACTTTTTCTGATTGCTTCTGTGAACAACTTTTTTTTTTCCCCGCAAATCAGAAGAACTTTAAGGAACTTGACTGTTTTGTCCTCTAATTCAGATTGAAGGGTGGCTCAAAAGACAGTTTTGTACACAAAGGAAAGGGTGATATTTTAATTTTCTTTCCCTTGTTCCTGTGAAAGTCAATTGTGTAAATCCTGCTCTCTAAGGTAATGATACTTGTGAGCTTGGGTTACACTTAAGGATTCCACGAAGAGATTATCATATTACAGTTTCTTTCTCTAGTTTCTAAATGCCGGCCTTGCTATTACCAGACAACATAAAGATATCAATCATCAGAAAGCTTATCGACTGTACGAAATAGTTCTATCAATATCTAATTTGCTGTCTGATCTAATGCACAGTCAGCCAGTACAGTGCCAACATCCTGGCTCTGTCTTTCAGGATATGTCATCTTTCCTCTATAGACAATGAGAAAAGCTTTAATTTCATCCTTGGACACTACACACAGAGAGATACTCTTTATGGGCTAGAAGGGAAAATGTTAAAGAAGAACACCAACTTTTCTGTTCTTGTCTCTACAATCTATACCTTTGTGTTTAAAAGTGCACCTACCACAAGTTTTACATTAAAAGTAAATCAGACATTTTACAAACATCATATAAAATTATCATTGAACTCATGAATAGCAAACCTCTGTTTATCACTATGAAATTTTTCCATTTGCAACTGCACATCTAATTCTCTTTGCAATTGTGATTTTCAATTTGAAATAGCTTCTTAAAGGGTCAATTGGGCAAAAGTTGAAAGCTTATATCCATCTCTTCCGAACCCTCCCTTTATATACTTTTCTATGTGCCCAGCCATGTTCTTTTTCTTCTCAAGTGAAAAGAGAGAACCCTACCGAAAACATAGTTTTAGTGCGAATAGTCTTGTTCTACACAAACATAGCTCACAGTACCTAAAACACAGCTCAGTCATTCATGGATTCTAGGTCACCAAATCCTTGTTCATCACTAATATATAGTACAGGCCCTGTACTAGTCATTGTGCACAAACACACTATTAGGATAGCTCCAATCCTGTCTTTATGGAGTTTATGTTCTAGTGGAAGTGAAGCCCAGAGTTCAAACTGTTGTGGTTAATCCGAATATGCCATAACTCATTATATGCATCCCATTTTCTCTTGTTGCTGTATGTAATTTGGAAAGTGTTTAGTAATTTAAGAAGCTCAGTTTTAGAGCATGTTAAGTCTCTAAAAACTACTGAATATATGAGCACAGTAGGAAAATGTAACAACTTTGATTTAGTTTTCGCCAGCCTACTTGCTCACTTTTCATTCTCTGCATCTCTCTCAAGTGAAAGAGCAGAACATCAGCAACACAGATACACCATAAAATCTGGGGGCAAAGCTGTGTCTTAGCAGTTTATATTATCTATGTAAAATAGAGTGGATTGAGAGCTGAACAAAATATGGGAAGAAACAGATGGATGGTAAGGGATTTTTTTTCTTTCCCTCATGCTGAAAAGAAACTTTGCAAGTATTTAAAATATTCCTTCATTTCCCATGCTTAATAGCAAAGGCATTTGCCCCTTGGCTGGAACCATTTCATTTCAGAAACTTTATCAGAAGGAATATATATATATTTATAGCATAGGCAGATGTCCAAGATATCAGCAGAGAGGACTATAGTACATATATGACATTTAAATACTGACTAGAAGAGCATGTTTTACTCTAAACCTTAGAAAATATAGATCTAAGAGCTTCAGGGTATGTTGGAGGGCAGTTATGTTTAATAAAAGTCTGACTTTTCTGAAGTAGGAAAATGAGAAGGCTGTCAACTCTCAGTTCAGAGTGAAAATATTTGCTGGGAAGAACTGGGCTCCAACAGCTTCCATATTTTGGCATCCAAATGAAAAGCTGGCCATTATTGCATGACAGTTGCTATGATGCATCACTTCATCACTCCAGCATGAAACAGAACAAAATGTCCTAGATCGGAGCTGTATGACTTTGCTATGGCAGCATAAAAAGTACTCCACAATTGAATGACTTACACACAACTATGTATTTGTTCTCAAAATTTTGAAGATCAGCTTGGGTTGGTTTATCTCGGCTGACATTGATCTGGCTGATTGCCTCTTTTCCCTGTGACACTTGTCTTCCTCTGAGACCACCAGGCTGGCTGAGGCATGCAGAATACAAGAGAAAGGGCCATTAAATTCTAGTTGGAGGTACCATCCTCTCACTTCTGCTTCATTATAGTGGCTAAAGCAAGCCACATAATCAAATACAAAGTCAAAGGTTAGTGAGTTTTACTCTGATTTTTAGGGGAAGGAACTTCACTAAATAGAGGAAGGAGTGAAAAAGTACCAATCAGTGTCACATTCCTAGGAACCAATTATAAACTCATGTATTCTGTCTCTTCTTCAGAGGCCTTAAAACTGCCCTAAACTGGCTTCTGATTTCTAATCAGATCAATGAAGATGGTATTAGTTTTATACTGCTGCTGTGAAAATTTACTGTAAATTAAGGGCCTAAAAGAGTAAAAGTTTAGTATCCTAGTTGCACAGAACAGAAGTTCAACATAGCCTCTTTGGGATAAAATCAAGGTATAGGCAGGGTTGTGTTCCTTCTGATGACTCCAGGAAAGAACCCATTTCCTTGCCTATCCCAGATTCTAAAGGCTGTCTGCATTCCTTGGTTCAGCGCCCTTCTTCTATCATCAAAGTCAGCAAATTCAGGCTGAGTCTTTTTCATGCTGCCATCTCTCTGGTTCTCATTTATCTCCCTCTCTCCCTTTTAAAGACCCTTGTAATAACACTGGTCTCTTACCTAGGTTATCCAAGATACTCTCTTTAGGTTAGCTAATGCACATCCTTGATTCCATCTGCAAATTTAATTCCCGTTGCCATGTAGATTAAGATATTCATGATTCAGTGAATTAAAATGTGGACATTTTTTGAAAGGACATTAACCTGCCTTCTGTTAAAGAAAAAAAAAAAAAAAGACATTTGTGAAAGGACAGTATTGAAGTCTTTATTTAGGGGGATTATTGCAATGGAATTTTATTGTCAGGGAGAGAGATAAGGCTCAACTCTGAATACAATAAGGAAAAGCAGGACTCTAAGCCAAGCAGCAGGTAGAATAGTGAGTGGAAAATTATTGAGGAAACATCAGGGATAAGCAGAGACTTTGGCTAACCCAACCTAAGAGAATACTCACTGAAGGAAGGCCAGGGTCATCAGACATCACCTGGGGAATAGTGGAGGTTGAAGAACCTGATCAGGTATCAGAGGTAACAGATTCTGTTTAACTTACAAAGAATTCTTGCTAAAATTGGGCCATGCAAAGATAAACACAAAGAGGTCCAAAAGTCAGATCCTACTCGAGGAGATGGTTCAGAAGTGCCTGACCAGGGTTTGGTCAAGAAGAGAATCTTTGTCACTATCAAAGAGTTATTTTTGTTACTAATAACTTAAAAAAAAATAAGAACACATATGTTCTTAGAGGATTATGAAGTGTTATCACCTTTGTGTTCTAGATTATTTCTTAAACATTTTTTATTACAGTAGCCCACACACACACACACATACACACACCATCTTCAGTTTCTGTTACCAGCGGTCAACTGTGATCCAAAAATACTACATGGAAAATTCCAGAAATAAACGATTCTTAAGTTTTAAATTGCAATCCATTCTGAGAAGCATTGTTGCAATCTCATACCACCCCACTCCCTCTCTCCCTGGACGTGAATCATCCCTTGTGTCCAGTGAATCCACGCTGTACATGCTCCACCTATTAGTCACTCAGCAGCTGACTCAGTTATCAGATCAGCCGTGGTGATATCTCAGTGCTAGTGTTCATTAACCCTTATTTTACTTAATGAAGGTCCCTAAGCACAAGAACAGTGATGCTGGCAATTTGCATATTCCTTACTGTGCCTAATTTATAAATAAAACTTTATCATAGGTGTGTATGTATAAGAAAAAACACAGCATACACAGCATTCACAGCTTAGGCACCCACTGGGGGTCTTGGAACACATCCCTTCCAAACAAGCGGAAACTACCGTATTTTGCTTTTGTAAATAAATTGGGTTCGTAGTAAAAGTTCTTGTAAATAGAGAAATGGAAAGAAAACTAGAGTCAGACATAGGATTACCAGTTAGATAGCTACTTTTAATTATCTTGAGAAGACTTTATAGGTAAAATATGCCCTTATATCCATATGTTTTCATTTAAATCTCATTCTCACTAATGTATTAACCTGTATGATGGACTAATGGAAAAAGTCATAGTGTGATTAGGGAAGGATTAGAAAACAAGCAAACACAGGGATAAATATGATTATTGTGTGTGGGAGTGGAAGCAGATGTTTTTAAAAATATAAATATCTGGAGAAATTAAAGGCTGTTACTCATTGCAATCATATTCCCAGCTTCAAACGCTTGCCTTTGTTTGTCCCATCCACTTTCAATTGTGCTGCAGCAAACAGATTTTCTATGTGACCACAGATGTGTATGAGATGATGGCAGGGAGTGTTGGTTTGGCCTGCCGTAACAGCATAATCTAATAGGAACTTTACTACTAATATTTAACCATTTTGTACAAGCCAATAATTTTCACAAGATTTATGAAAAATACTTTCTTTCTTGTTTTTCTAATTTAGCAATCTCATTACTCAAAGGAGTAGAAATCAACTATAGGAATATAATGATAGCATTGTGGTCAGTTATACCAATTGTATCATTAAGGTGATAGGAAAAAGATCAGGTAGACTTCCTAGCAGCTAGTCATTATCTCTGGGAGCTTGAGCCTACGATTCAAGGTAACAGAACACAAATGGAAATAAAATCTTATAATGGCATATTTCATGGCCCAGACATTGGAAAACAGAATATAAAGAGTTGGAATACAGTAATCACATAGGAGCAGTCATCAATTTTATTTTTTTCTTCGTATGTACTTTTCAACTTACTGAGTTATTTTTAGAAACAGTTCTTGACTTTAACAAATTCATAACCAAAGATATCAATTTAAAATAAGAGATATGAACAATGTACTCTAAAAGAAAAGTTGGTTAATTGTCCCTGAAGGTGGCCAGATCAAAATGACTTCATAAAATTATTACTGTCACATCTGTAATGAGATCACAGATTGTCTGATTCCCAATACAGTTGTAAGCATTGCTCCCAGAGAACTACTTTTAAAACAAAATGTAGACCTGGTGGGTATATGAATTAACACCAGCCATACATATGCGTGTGTAATCTGGAATAAGATAAGAGAAATAGACTCACGGCTCTCACTGATTCTCCATGTGACCTTGACCGAGTCAGTTTTCCTCTGCACATGCTTTTCTTCATCCTTAAAATGAAGGAACAGAATCACTGGCTTTCATATTTTCCTAAATGCTCTCTTATTGCATCTTTCTATGACTTACTCTCTGGTTATACAACCCGGAATCTAAAACGTATTGAAAGAGAATTCTCCACGGCATTTTTGTACATCTTCTATCAGGTTTTGTCCCAGACAATCCTTTTAAGCATGTTTGTAGTTTGTATAACAAACGGTTTTGGAACTAAGATAACATCACCTTCTGGGGACAAGGGAAGATTTATATCATGAGCAGAATAAAGACAATGTCTCCCTCTGGGGCAAAGTTGGGCAGTTTGCTAGCAGCCCCTTTTAGATGATCAGAGGGTCTTAAGCTCAGGGTTCCTCAGTTTTGGCACAAAAGCATTATATTTGCAGGATTCATCTGGCTCTATTTCGGCAACATCCTCATGAGACTTGAAGACAAGAGGATCCAGTGTGATGCTCCTTGCTGTGAATGAGTAAAAAGGTCCTTTACTCTCACCCAGGAATTCTATGTCTTCTGCCAGCATCTATGAAGTTTTGGCAGTCTAACTTGTTAGCTTGCAAAAATAAGGCAAAAATCTTAGAAACTTCATATTGCTTGACAAATTATTACACATTATAGAAACTTGTGGAGAGGAAAGATGGCCTTTATTTAGGATTATCTATGCCTTGATAATGTTCTTAGGTTTAAGTAACCCCCAGAGTGATGAGTAACTTATATTATCTGAGTTGTAATAATTTTGTTTGTTAGCTGCAAAACACATAAACCCTAAAATCTAAGTGGTTAATAAAATAGAAATTTATTTTTTGCACATTTAAATTTCAAAGTGAATGCCTCTAATCTGTGAGAACAGCTATTCCAAGATTCACACTGATTTCATATATTGTCCCAAACATGTTCTAGGACATGGTGGTGATCTACAGTAAGTGGATGACAAGAGAGTCAAAAATGTTAAGAAGGTTACTATGCGCCAGACCTAGAAAGTGGTGCAAATTACATCAGCTTATTTTACAATGGTCAACACTCAATCTTTTGACCATACTCGTCTGCATTGTAGCTGGGAAATGTAGTGTGGGTGTATATATGGGAGAATAAAAACTGATATTGCTGACCAGCCTAATCAGCTATTACCAGAGCTGGGTGAAACTTATCCCTCTATTTCTGAAATTCAGGGGCAGTTAGCATTTAGTAGTATTTCTTTAATTTATCATTAATAAGACTATTTACCAAATAGCCTACTTCCTGTAAAAATTACTATTATAACTTTGACTGTACCACAATAATGTTTTTATATTAGCACAGCAAAAGTGGGTTTCCCTTTAAAGAAAAAGTTGCAAACATTTTTTCAAGATTTTCCTAACAAATGGAAAAAACTACCTGATGTGGAAGGATCAAACCTGTATGAGCTACAGCATGTGAGTTATAGCCTTGTTCACTAAGGTAGTGGGGAAGCCATTACTGAAGAGTTACCTGAATGGAGTACAAGATGTTTTCAAGTGAAGAAAGCACCAGCTTCTCCAGGACTTAATGAGGGAGCCAGGAAGCCAGTGGCCCTACAATGATCGACTCCATTGATTGATGGGATACTGCTAGAGAAGTAGACTCTTGTCTCATTATGCAATAAGGATTGTGCTGTATTCTTGGAAGTAAATTATTATGAAATATGCCAGTGATGAGATTAAAAATATTGCTTGAAAGGTTTTCTGTGATAATCCTAGGTCTTAGGGCTTCCCTGGAGGCTCAGAGGGTAAAGTGTCTGCCTGCAATGTGGGAGACCAGGGTTTGATCCCTGGGTTGGGAAGATCCCCTAGAGAAGGAAATGGCAACCCACTCCAGGATTCTTGCCTGGAAAATCCCATGGACAGAGGAGCCTGGTGGGCTACAGTTCATGGGATGGCAAAGAGTAGGACACAACTAAATGATTTCACTTTCACTTTTCAGGTATTATCACTTTTCAGGGATACTTCAAACCTATATACATATTTGTCAGGCTGCTAATAATAGATCCTATTTATATTTGCACAGAAACTTTAAAATCATTCTGAATTCCTTCCTTGCCTTTTTCCTATAGATCAGCTCTTCCCTATCTATCTCCAGTATTGTGGTCCAAGCTCTTATTACATCTCACTATACAAGTGGCATCCTGACCCCCAACAGTTGTCATTCCAATACCTATCATCCATGATTCATATTGGTAACAAAATGATTTTGCTCTAAGATACAAATACTCCATCATTCTGTTAGTTTAAATACATTAATGTGGTCAAGGATAAAAGCATAATTTTCTTGGTTAAATGGATGAAGCTCTTTAGAATATGCTCCCTGTTTATCACTCTGCCTTATCTCTTGCCTTTCCCTTGCAAGTACTGTCCACTCCAGCCACATTACACTATTTGCAATTTTAAGATCGTCTTACAGTTTCAAACTGCTGTGCTTTTCCACAGCTGCTCTATCTCTCTGTAAAGGGCATTCCTCCATTTTCCTCCAGATAATTTTTCATTGTCTTTTAAGTCTTAGCTTAAATATCCTTTCTTCCAGGAAAAAATTCTACAATCCTAAACCCATTTAAAAATTTATGAGTTCCTGTAAACCACTGTGCCAAATAAATACAATATACTCCTCAGCATCATTATGGTTTATTTTTGTTTTCTGTCTTCCACTAGGCTTTAATCTCCTTGAAAGGCACCATGCCTTATTTCACTTAAAAAGGAGATACATGTCAGTTTCAAAATTAGGAAAAATCTCACATCCAAAAACCTATTAATCAGTCATCGTTTGACACTCAAAACTTATTCCTCATTGAATCTATCTTACATAATTCAAAGATGTCCTTTACAAAAGTACAATAAGGCCCCTATATATGAGCCTTCAAGTTGAGAACTTTCACAAATGCAAACATGCCTCTGCAGGTCTAATCCCATAAGCTAGTTCACGTAACATACATACATACATTGTCACGTGTATGTATCCTCTACAAATGGCTGTGCTTTTGTACACGTCACTGTACAGTACTGTATCTATATACAGTATAGTAGAAAAATATCTTTATTTCAAGCTCACAATGTCCTGAAGCAAGCATGAAAGCACCAGTGATGTAGCTGGTACTGCCAAGAAGCACCAAGGGATAACAGTGAAAATAACTGAGAGAGTGGAACAACAGGAGGAAGAAGTAACTGAAGAACCAAAGAGATCCATGGCACAGGGAATGGCATGGGGATTTTCTTTATTTGAGGAGGTACTGATGGTATTTGAGGATCTGAAGGTTGATGCAGCTGTTCAGAATTCAAACCAATGCTATTGTCTCATCTGTGATGAGAAAAAAAAGAGCTACTACCTAGACGACACTAGATCTTTTTTTCGAGAGGGTGGATAGAACTGGATCCAGCAAGATCCGTCAATGTCAGGCATGAGTGAAATCGCGGCTTGCCCTCCGTCTCCTATTGCTGATGATCCTTCAGCTCTACCATCTCCCTCTTCCAGTCAGTAACTCTTGCTGCCTGTTCACTCAATGCAGCCCCTGTATGACCACTGTTGTACTGTACTACTGTTCTTTTCAAAGCACTGTACTGTAAGATTAAAAATGTTTTCTTAGAAATTTATCATTTGTTCTTTTAGGTATTTCTGTAAAGAGTGTTATAAACTTATTACAGTATAGTACTATACAGCCAGTTGTATTAGCTGGGCATCTAGGCTAATTTTGATGGACTTACAAACAAATTGGGCTTACCAACATGCTCTCAAAATGGAACTCACTCATATTAAGGAATTCACTGTACTTTCCTGGAAAAATTAAAATCTTTAAGGAAGATTTGTTTTTCCTTAAAAATGTGAAGCACATTTAATAGTTTCTTTGAATGTGACATTAAGCAGAGATCAAGCCATACTGGGACCCAAGAATTTTTTATGGTCACACCTAAGAGACTTCCAAATTACAGTTGCACCAAAGGTACAAACTGGAGCTGCACGTGGAGGAGGGCATGGCAACCTACTCTAGTATTCTCGCCTGGAAAATCCCCAAGGACAGAGAAGCATGGTGCACTACAGTGCATGGGGTCACAAAGAGTCGGGCATGACTGAGCAACTAAGCACACAGTTGTGACAAGAAGCAGAGAAAGAGATGTGGAATTATCTTTAGAATCAGATCAGATCAGATCAGTCACTCAGTCGTGTCCGACTTTTTGCGACCCTATGAATCGCAGCATGCCAGGCCTCCCTGTCCATCACCAACTCCCGGAGTTCACTGAGACTCACGTCCATTGAGTCAGTGATGCCATCCAGCCATTTCACCCTCTGTCGTCCCCTTCTCCTCCTGCCCCCAATCCCTCCCAGCATCAGAGTCTTTTCCAATGAGTCAACTCTTCGCATGAGGTGGCCAAAGTACTGGAGTTTCAGCTTTAGCATCATTCCCTCCAAAGAAATCCCAGGGCTGATCTCCTTCAGAATGGACTGGTTGGATCTCCTTGTAGTGCAAGAGACTCTCAAGAGTCTTCTCCAACACCACAGTTCAAAGGCATCAATTCTTCAGCGCTCAGCCTTCTTCACAGTCCAACTCTCACATCCATACATGACCACAGGAAAAACCATAGCCTTGACTAGCAGGACCTTTGTTGGCAAAGTAATGTCTCTGCTTTTCAATATGCTATCTAGGTTGGTCATAACTTTCCTTCCAAGGAGTAAGCGTCTTTTAATTTCATGGCTGCAGTCACCATCTGCAAAGGTCCAGAAAAAGCAGTTTCATTGAAGGACAAGGACTGAAATTTAGGAGAGTCTAGCACTAAGGTGACTCATGGATACCAAGCTACGAAGATCATCAGATATTCACCTTCTACATAGAGAGACAAAGAAGTCTCTGGGACCTGTGATCCTTATGTCCACTGCAATAACCAAGCAAAGACTATCCATGAGAATAAATGTATGGCTCGATTTTGGCTGTGATTGTAGATGTTAAAATATTACATAAAATATTAGCAAGTTGAATGTAGTAGTATCCTATTTTATCTCTCCCAGGTAGCTCAGTGATAAGGAATTTGCCTGCTAATGCAGGTGAAGCAGGAGATGTGGGTCCAATCCCTAGGTCAGGAAGATCCACTGGAGGAGGAAATGGTAACCCACTCCAGTATTTTGCTGGGAGAATCCCATGGACAGAGGAGCCTGGAGGGCTACAGTCCATGGGGTTTCAAAAAGTTAAACGTGGCTGAGTACAGCACAGCAGTATCCTTTTTATAAAGATAATATGGCAGAACTGGGTTTATCAAAGGGACACATGGATATTTATCATTACAAAAATCAGCATCACATCTTGTCATATTAACACACATTCAGTGAGAGAAACATGAACATTTTAAAAGATTTGGGTCAAGTATATTTAAAAAAATTAAAATCCATTCTTGATGAAAATTTAGTATGCATAAACCATATAAAAAGACTTTTCAATAAGTCAATGGGTGGGATAGTGAAGCACACAGCAGTCAGCTTGTAATATCAAATGCCATGACTTGAATTTGTATTTTTCATTATTTAAAAGATACTAGGTTAATTTTAAATATTAAATTATATTAAATATTAATACATTTAAACTTTAATATTTAACATATAAAATGACTTCAGTAAATTCCATATTATAAATAAGCATATAAAAGACTGCTACTTATAAGTTGATAACTATTCAGAAAGTATTTAGTAAGGAATAGTAAAACCTATAATATACCTTGATAGCTATTTAAAAGTGAACTAAGCCTCTCACATTTTTTTCCATGCTTATTAAGTGCTTATGTAGGACTTTATGTGATCAAAGTTTCTAACAACTATTTTTACTTGTTATGTGTTGTAACATTACCTAGATACACAAAATAAATATAATGTAACTTATTTAAGGCATTATAGCACAGCTATGTTGGTTTATATGCTACATATAACTTAAAATGAGCAAGAACTCCAGGCCCTTTTTACCTACCAAATAGTCTATTTCATGGCAGTCTTATAGGACTTACTTCATTACTAGGTTAGTGGAAATGTATTCTTTGGAAAGTAAACTCTCCTTTTCCATTTCCATTTATAGCTTGGTTTATTCTATTTATTTAGTTCTCTGTGTGTGTGTATGTGTAATATTTACTTGTTGCTCAGTCACTCAGTTGTGTCTGACTCTTTTTGATCCCATGGACTGCAGAACTCCAGGCTTCCCTGTCTTTCATTATCTCCCGGAGCTTGCTCAAACTCATGTCCATTGAGGAGTAATACCATCCAACCATCTTGTCCTGTAGTCCCCTTCTCCTCCTGCCTTCTATCTTTCCTGGCATCAGGGTCTTTTTCAATGAGTCAGCTCTTTGCATCAGGTGGCCAAAGTGGTCTACCTTTGTATATGTGTACACACAGACACTCATTATTCAGTCTTAAAAAAGAAGGAAATGCTACCATTTGTGACAGTATGCATGGACCTGAAGGACAGAAAGGTAAGTAAAATAAGCCAGACACAGAAAGAGAAATACTGCATGATTTTATTTATATGTGGAATCTAAATAGTGAAGCACATAGAAGCAGAGGGTAGAAGGATGGTTTTTAAGGACAGGACAAATAATTGGGACCAATATCTCCCAATATGGAGAGATATTGGTTAAGTAGTAAAAGTAGCAAAAGCTTCAGTTATGCAAAACGTATAAGTTACAGACATCCAATGTACACCAATGTGATTAGAATTAATAATATTATATAGCACTCTTGAAATTTGCTTACAGAATAAATCTTATGCACATACACACGTATACACACACGGAAGAGAACAGTAACTATACAAGCTGATGGATATGTTAATTAGGCTTGATTGTGGTGATTATTTCACGATGTACATGTATATTAAACATCAAGTTGTATATCTTAAATGCATTCAATTTTTATTGTCAGTTGCACCTCATTAAGCATAGGGAAAAAAATACTAAACATTGCTGAACTCATGATACTAATGAAGATATCACAAAGTGAAGATACTATAAAATAAGCTGAAAACAACTGCACATCATTTATGTATAATTTTTTTGCCCATAGGCAAACTGTCACTGTTGTAGGTATGAGTATCTATATTGTTAAGAGTCAAGCAGTAATTAACTGATAGTTATTTATGATTGATCATAGAGCAAAAATATTTTTAAGTTCTGGTGTGTTTTGCCAAAATATGCTTTCAAAACAAGCCATAATCCAACTTGAAGTATGAAAGTGAGTATTGTACAATACTCATACTCTCATATTAGCCCTGATATTCTCTTCTTTACAAATGTTAAGTTATTTGATTAGTAAAAAGCCTTACATGTTGTTTTAGCGTTGTTCAGTGAAAGCTATTTATGGTATGCTTACAGTGAATTAGGCATTATTACAGCTCCCTCAAACAGTCTGATGAGCAAGACAGGTAAGGTCCCTATCCTCAACAGGTGTTCTTACAGTAGGGAGAAAGATCCTACTCTAATAGAACAGTTAAAAACGGGATGTGATTCTTTCAAATGCCAAGAAAAATGAATAGGAAAATATGGTTGAAATAGAGGCATCTTATATATTAGTGGTGGTTGAAGAAGTCCTCCCTAATTATACTTTAGCTGAAGCTCCAAAACTTTGGCCACCTGATGTTATTCAAAAGAACTTGATGCTGGGAAAGACTCAAGGCAAAAGGGCATCAGAGGATGAGATGCTTAGATAGCATCACCAGCTCAGTGGATATGAGTCTGAGCAATCTCCAAGAGATAGTGAAGGACAGGGAAGCCTGGAGCACTGCAGTTCTTGGGGTCGCAAAGAGTTGGACACCACTTAGCAACTGAACAACAATTATATTTTAACTTTAGAAAGCATAAGGAAAGTCATCCTTTGAGTGTCCAGAAAAAAAAGATTTTCAGGGTGAGGGAAGAGCTTATGCAAAATCCCTGAGAATTACTAGATCTTGGTATGTTTAAGAAACCGAAATAACAGCATGTGACTACAGTGAACTCTATGGATACGAGCAAGTGGAGACAAGCAAGAGACAGAGTTGATTCATGTAGAGAAAGGTACTCAACCTTTGCTGTGTGCATTAGCACAAAGCCCTGGAGCAGGACAGCATTAGAAATTGAGTAGAGAAGAACCTGAAAAACAGACAGATATAAAATGGCTATTGAAGCTGAAGGGGAAAAAAAATAGGGGAAATAATCAACGAAGCCAAAAAAAGAAACATTGAAGAAAAAGGAGAGAGTGATCAGCTGTGCCAAATGTTTGTGATATAAGAACAGGACAGATTCCAGGGAGGTCTTAAAGTTGGAATCCAAGCTGAAACAGAAGGGATGAAAGAAGCAGGGTGGGAAATAATGAAAGAATAGCAGAACCAAGAGGTCAGACTGCTGCTGCTAAGTTGCTTCAGTTGTGTCTGACTCTGTGAGACCCCATGACGGCAGCCCATCAGGCTCCCCCGTCCCTGGGATTCTCCAGGCAAGAACACTGGAGTGGGTTTCCATTTCCTTCTCCAAGGCATGAAAGTGAAAAGTGAAAGTGAAGTCGCTCTGTCGTGTCTGACTCTTCGCAACCCCATGGACTGCAGCCTACCAGGCTCCTCCGTCCATGGGATTTTCCAAGCAAGAGTACTGGAGTGGGGTGCCATTGCCTTCTCTGAAGAGGTCAGAACTTGCACTGAAATGTTTAAAGCTGATACAAGAGTCCTGAGTAATAGCTAGTAGGAAACTTAAGACATTTCACAGTGATTATTTTGAGAATGTTGATACTAAAAGAGAGAAAGCAAGATAGAATGAGGAATGACTAAAGTTTCATTGCCTGAGTTTTAGTTTTTTAATGGGAGAGAATACAGCACATATGAACTCACATTGGATAGCCATTATGCTGGGTATATACACCTCCTCGGATTTCCTTAGCACGTCAGTTTCATGCACCGACTTGTTCCTCCTCAGCTACGGCTATGGCTGACCCACCCAGCTTAGGACCATGAAGCCTTGCTGTGACTTTGAACTGCCACTCAGGATTCTGACATTGTACCTCCTACAGGTTAATCCCAGTTTTCACTTCAGGCTGTTTCCTTGGGAACTCTGCCTAAGATAGTCATATTTTAAAAACAATACTCAAAGTATGTACTATTTATGGATTCCATCAATGTTTTTTTCTCTTTTACTGGTTATAGAAACTTTAAATATTTGTAGTTTTATAATTATGTTTTAATTATTCAATAGAATTCCTCTATCTAAAGTGCTGAAAAATACTTCTGTTCTCATCTGTATAGTCATAAAAGTGACATTTAGAAGTGTATTGTTAGGATGAAAAACAAAAAACCTTATTATTTAAATTATAATCATTAAACTATTAATTAGTGAAGAATTGAAAATGAATTTACTCAATATAAAATTTTATTTTACTAATATTGAATAAAACATATACTTACCTATTAAAAATATATATTTAGGGTATTTTTATTTCAATTAAATGAGCCATTTGCGTTCCTCTTCTATTTATTTTGGCTATTACATTTTCCCATTGTAAAGGAACATTATTAAAAAATTTAGAGCAGATCTCTGTGCAGATATAAGAAAATAAATTATTATATGTTAGTTTATTTCTTTCTTGTATGTATTTGATCTATACATGGCTGACGCATGCTATATGTGAATTTGAATGTTTTCTTTTAATATAATATGAAATATAATATGGAAATTTATTATTAAAATCTATATAAATCTAATTTTACCTGTAAAATATCTTACTTAAACATTTCTGGACATTGTTGTCAAATTTAGCTATTGTAGGTAATATGTGTTCAAAACACTTTTATATATAAATGTCTTTTATAATTTAGAGGTTGTTTTCTTAGAAAAGATTCATAGGCTGTATTACTTAGGAATCATTAATTCTATGATTCATTTTCGGCCATGCCAGCGGCATGTAGGATCTTAGTTCCCTGAGCAGCAATGGAACCTGGACCCTTGGCAGTGAGAACACTGAGTCCTATCCACTGGTCCAGGAGGGAATTCCTTGCTTTTATGATTCTTTATAAATCAATTTTATCTAAAAGTTTCTCACAACTTATATCCCAACAGCAATGTAATAAAACATCATTTTTACTGTATCATTTTAAATATTTTGCATAACCTTTTAGAAATGGCTGTTTTACTTTTAAAAAAAAAAAGACTCATTTAAATTGTTCATGTTTAATTTCTAATACAAACATAAATTTTGCTGAATTTTCTTTTATATTTCATGATTTTTATATTGTTTAGTTTCCATTTTATTTATATCATTCATATATTAGTATCTTATTTATTTTAAGATGTTACATATACATCTCTAATACTTGGTTTTAGCTATTCTTAATAATATTTGCTAATTTATAATTTGCCTTTAATTTTAGTTTTCCACAATAAAGTTTCTACAATGATCATATGACCTAACATATCTATATTTATTTATGTCCTCTGCCACTAATTTCAAAATAAGAATACTCTTCCATCTGAAAGAAAGGACATATATATATTTTTCCAAGTTTTTAGAGTTTATTTTATTCTTTAAGCACATCTGTCCCTCTGAAATTTAATTTAGTATGGTTTGATATGTGATCTAAATTTATTTGTTAGACTTAACTAATTATTCTAATGGTTTTTATTAAAAATCCATTGATGATTTTTTTATTGTTTTTTAAATGTTAGGTAACTTGTAAAATATTTTGTATCACTTCATGCTATTTATTCTGCTCAGTCTTGGGAATGAATCTAATTTTTTTAATATCTTAAAATTTGCCTTACATTGTTATTATTCTACTTTTAATTTTTTCCTCTAAGTTTTCTTAATTTTTCCTTATTCAATTAAGAACTTTAAAAGTCTTTTTCAAATTATAAAGAAATGTATGTCACTCTACAAATTCATTTTAAATAAACAGATTTCTTTATAACATTTTGCCTTCTGATTCAGGAACCATAGTACCCTTTTCATTATTTGATCCTTCTTTTGTATCACTCAGAAAAAGTATGTAATGTTCTATATGCTGTACCTGTAGATTACCTTGTGTTCCATTCATTTTGGACAGTGAGAGCTTGAAATTCAAAGTTTCTTAAATATTTATCCAAGACCCTTCAGGCAAATGCTGATGTTGTCCTAAACAAGAGCAGAAGTTTTCAGACTGATCAAAATCTTAAATTCAAGTCCATGTGGCAATAAATTGAAAGAAAAATTGGAGATTTACTATTTTAGATTCTGATATTAATAGTATTGCATACATGATATAATCATCTCCTCTTTAAAAATAAAAAGAAAGGAAAGAAAACATGATCATTGTGTCTGGATGACAAAATTCTAGTGTGTTTTCTTTGTTCTTCTCAAAAGCCTTCTTCCTGACGAAGTTAGCTGTTTTGGAAGAAGCGTGATTTTATAAGTTACATGTGTAGTGCTTTTGCATGATTTCATCGTTGTGAATTGATGGTGGCTTGCTTTCATCAGTTTTGGCATCTGGAAGAAATAAACTTTGCGTGAAGCACTGTCACTTTCAAATTTCCTGTTTGGTCTCTTCACAATAGCTAAATTAGCCATGACTGAGTTTCTGAGGAGGCAAAGGAGAAGAGATGTCCTCCGGATCTTGTCAGCACTGCTGCGAGTTTTATCCCAGCAGCCGAAGAGAGGATGATGAATCACATCATCATTCCTGACCAATCAAGCAAAGGAAAGGGCCAAGACAGGAAGGAAAGCTTTAGCCTTCTTATTTATCTCTTTTTTTAAATTCACATTGCACTTATTTTGAAAAATGTCAGAGGGCTCCTCTCAGGCTTGTGCTTCTAGGGACAACCCCGTTTGCAGTACCTTTGTCAAATTTATTAAGATGCCACTATCAGGAAGAAAACATATAAGTAATCAATAAGCAAAAATAAAATTATCCTTCTACCTTCCTAAAATGTAATGGTGAAATTTTCTCAAGCTGAAAAGAGAAAGGCAATGCTTTGGATACGTTCCTCTCTTTTTCTATAAAGATGTCATTATACTGAAAAATCAATTAGAAGTTCACAGTTTTGAAGTCATCAACCTCACAATTACTATGTGAACAGATGTCAGACAAAGGGGTTTTCTGTTCAGTGGTGCTAGATGGGCTTAATAAATACAACATCCTCACTACTTTTGTATAAGGAAAACCTTTTTCATTAAAAAAAAAAAAAAAGTTTCCTTAGGCATATTTCTAAATCTTAAGCACTTGCTAATCTTACCAATGATAGTGTAAGTGCAGTGTTATAAGACAAACATAAGTGAATTCCCAAGCGATGGAGCTGGGAAAGGAGATCTACCTCCCCAGGGAAGTAGTTAGGGCTCAACTGGTGGTGAGCTGAGCTTGAACAGAGGATGCTCTCAAGACTCTCTAGTTATAGGTTAGAGAAGGACCACCTAGCAACGGGCATTACGACAACAGGGAATAAAACAGGCACAAACAGATTGGCTTCAGAAGGGTGCTCCATGTGGTACTGAGTTGAGGTTCATGTGATGCATGAGTCATAAAGCAAAACCAAAAACAGAGAATAGAGAGTCAGTGAAATAAATGGGTTTTTTCACTTGACTGTATTTCTGAAATTCAGTGATCTGACACATATAGGTGCTCAATAAATGTTTGATGAGTAAATGGCTGCCTTTGTCCCTTTATTCAACATCTATTGAGTATCTATGTCATAGATAAACAAATACATATGGTTTATAAAGTGCTATGATTTCTGCCATCAGAGAATTCACAATGAATTCTAAGAGACTATGATGATCTTTTACATATAACTTTTGAATTGATTTATCCATACTGCAGGTCTGAATATAGCCTTTGCACCTCCTACTCCAAATCCATGCTACAAGCTTTTCATCTGTCTAATTACCAAAGTATTCATTTCCTTGATAACCAGGACCCTTTACAATTTGATTAAATGATTCCTTTTCCAACAATATTTTGGGCAAAATATTGAAATGGGATGCCTTATCTTTTCCTACTTTAAAAAAAAAAATACTATTTTTTTCCCTAAGGTATTCCTAGGATAATTTCCCCTGATTTAATTATCCTTCATTTCAATATCTCACATATTCATACTCCACTCAAAACATTTTATGAGTTTTTTAAACTATCTTAATGCTCTATAATGAAGGTGTTCATAGTATTTCCCTCTAAACTTAATCCTCTTAAATCATGTGCTCAGTCACTCAGTCATGTCTCCTCTTTGCAGCCCCAAGAACTGTAGCCCACCAGGTTCCTCTGTCCACGGAATTTTCCTGGCAGGAATATTGAAATGGGTTGCTATTTCCTTCTCCAAGGATCTTCCAAACTCAGGGATTAAATCCATGTCTGTTGCATCTCCTGCATTGGCAGGTGGATTCTTTACCACTAGTACCACCTGGGAAGGCCTATTAAACCAAAAGTTGCTAAGAAACCAGACCTGTATCTTTATGCACTGTCCTAAAAGCCCTAGTAAACTCCTTGCACAAGCCAGTCCATGAGTCAGTAGCAAGTTTGCTGAGATCACTGCTGTCAGGACCACCCAGTAAGCATTCAGAACACCTGTATTAATTGCTCACTTGATGGACAAGAGACTTCTTCCTTTGCATCTCTTTCCTATTTGAAGGTTGGTCTTAAATTCATCTATATTTTTAGGTGGAGCTTCAGCCCAGGTTCAATGAGCACTGCACTGGAGGAGTCCCTGGGTACAAAACAGAAAAACAAGCCACGTGAACTTGAGATGGAAACATGGTGAATAATCAGTGAGTTTAAGCTCCTCCAGACATGGGTCCGCAATTGTAAACAAACCAGAGGCAAACCTAGCTACTGTGATTCAGGGCTATGGTGTATCTTGCACTGGATAATCAACTCAGAATTGGATTAGGAAAATATTTCTTCCTTCCTTTATTTGCTTATCATTAAGAAACTTAATTGTGCAGACACTGTGTTAAGTAATTTTGACATATTTTCTCCCTCAGTTTTTTCTTGTGGGGCTATATTTATGTTTTATAGTCACCAAGATATAACTTAGTAAACTATTCTAGTGATGTAGAAAATATTCTATAAAATTGTGAAGGATAGAAGAGTTAACTTTCCCAGATGCTTGCAAATTTCAGATGTAACATTCACTATTTATTGAACTCTCAAGGACATACATACATTTTTCTTATTATTCAAAAATGATGTCACTAATGGGGATTGTTCTCTTAGTGACTGAAAAGATGGATCTGTAACTAATGGTCCTTTCCATCCTACATGAATGCATATACTGTCCTTCATCTATGACTTGCTGTGTCTGAGGCTATTTACAATGAGGCTTACCCCCACTGTCTTCCCAACACCTTCACTGACATAGAAACACCCCATTTCAAATTGCATTGTCTAGGGCTAAATTGATGTGCATTAAAAAGTGAAAAAAAAAAAATCTTCTAAAGAAAGCACTCTTTAGTTTCCATTCTAATGCCTAAAAACATTAACCTGTACATAAAAAGCAAAGGATAAAAGGGGTGGGGGTAGGGAGTAAAGAGTTATTTTCCTCATCAAATTCATAGAAAGAGACCAGTATTTTTAAATTGCAAATGTTTCACATATTATTTATGTTGCTAATTACTTTGGTCTTATTTTTCCATTAGTAATTGTGCTCTTGAATTTTTTTTCTAAAGTTATTGAAATAGGGTTATCTTGACAAAAAGTGGCAGGTCATCTACCTCCAGAGTCAGCTGTCTGTAGCCTGAATCCTCACCACAGGCATCAAGCATCAGTCCACTCTTTTTCTGCATCTTAGCATTTTAGCACACGCCGAATCCTTGGGGATTTTCCTTTATCACAAGTCTATTGTTTCCATTTTGTCTTTTCCAGTTTCATTATTACCACCACCTAACTCAACTGTCTTTCTGTATTGATTCAGTATATCCTATAAACTAGACATTGTGCTAGATATAATGCACTCCTAAGTTATTGAAGATGCTTACCAGTTAATGCTGCTACTGCTTTATCTAGATTTTTTTTAGCGTGAAGTAACAGGAAATGATATAAACTAGCTCCAAACTAAAGATTAATTGCCAGGATACAGTGTTATTGCAGAGTACCCAAGAGCACTTAAAAGCTTCCAGGCAGTAAGAGAGACCAGAACCAGGAAACAGAAATTCATCATAAACTCAGGCAATTACTACATTTATCTCATGGATTCTCTCACCTCTGCTTCCCTTTCTGCAACTACTACATTCTTTGGATTTCTTTGAACAATAGCTTTCTCTACCCCTTTAAGTGCTACTGTTTAAATATAGGCAACCAACCAACCGTTCCCAAGTTTATGTATTATGACTAAGTTACTACCACAACAAACAATTAACACATTAATATGAACTCTTCAACCCTTACTATGAACACCAACCCTTACTCATTGAGATTTAGCAGTCCTGTGTATCAGCCATCCTGCGACTTTTAAAGTGGCAATTAGCTAAAACTGTGCATGTTAGTTATGCCTGTTGGAAAACTAAAATAGAGCTTCAGGCTCTCTCTCCATCTTCAGATAATATATGTGGATTGGGATGATATTCTGAAAACAAAAACCTAGAAGTTGCCAAATTCAAGGAGTTGACTCGGTCAGGAACGTCCATCTAGCCTATAAGGCTAGGTGAAACTGTTCTTGATAGGACCAGCTTCACAGCCTATAAGGCTAGGTGAAACTGTTCTTGATAGGACCAGCTTCACAGCCTATAAGGCTAGGTGAAACTGTTCTTGATAGGACCAGCTTCACAGCCTATAAGGCTAGGTGAAACTGTTCTTGATAGGACCAGCTTCACAGTACCTTTGACACTCTACCTCCTCAGTATCAGATCACATTTTTTCTGGCTAAGCACTAATGAACACAAGTTTGGCAAAAAGACTCATATCAAGCCAGAATGACAGAGACGTCAGAACCAGTTATTGAAAATCTCATTGGCATAAGAGCCAAAAATTTTTCAGAGACTTTTTGAACATCTATCAGTTCAGTTCAGTTCAGTCACTCAGTCGTGTCCGACTCTTTGTGACCCTGTGGACTGCAGCATGCCAGGCCTCCCCGTCCATCACCAAATTATGGAGTGTACTCAAATTCATGTCCATTGAGTTGGTGATGCCATCCAACCATCTCATCTTCTGTTGTCCCTTTCTCCTCCCACCGTCAATCTTTCCCAGCATATATGGAGGGCCTTTACATTGTATATAAGTTCCTCCTCTGAGCATTTTAGATGAAACTCCCTGATACTAATAAAAGAGACACAGAGGAGATCACCTGAGCTTACCTGATATAAGTAGGTGCGGGCCACACCACAAACCAAGCGCAAAGACAGGAAGAGGGTTAATGTGCTTTCTCCGTATCATGTCTAAAGTGGTCCTATCCAAATAATTCTACTTGGAAAATAATTCTGAGAATTTTAAAAGCACACAAATATTCTCTCTCTCTTACACACACACACACACACACACACACATACACACACACACTCAGGTAATGAAAACTGCTGAATTATCTCACTTCTTTGGGAAGGTGCCTACTTGTGGTCTGCGATAATACCTTAAAAATCCCAGTGGCTATAGGACTAACATCATTGTGGGAAAGAGTAGACACTGGGAATAAAATTGTGTATTATTTGGGCAAAAAGACTCTCTCTTTGAGTCACTGAAGGCAAAAGTGAACTTCAGGTCTGCAGCCATCGGAGAGTAGGACCCAGGGGACCACGATTTCCCAGAAAGTACAGAATTCTCTTCAAAACTGACAGGAGGTAGGTGCTGCTTAGAATGAAGAGCTTTGTGCTTCTATGCATAAATGGCCCTCTCACCAGGCAGTAATCTTCCAAGATGTCTTAGCAGAACTTGCAGTATGAACTCTGCTCTTTGAGGGCCAGAAGAACCCAAAGACTTTAGTGGGCAAGTCACACATTTAAGACAATCAGAAAATCCCATCCATGCCCTGCCCTAGACAGTGTGATCTGAAACCACTGTTGCATTTTCCTACTTAAAATTTTGGCTCTAATGAAAAGAACACAGTGCCCACAGTTGTTTATTCTATGTTTTATTACTTTTAATTAGAGTATAGTTGCTTTACAATTTTGCATTTGTTTCTTTATCCTTATCTTTTTCCATTCCTCTGTCAAAGGACTTTTGGGTTGCTTCCATGTCCTTGCTATTATAAATAGTGCTATAATGAACATCAGGGTGCATGCATCCTTTCAAATTACAGCTTTCTCCATATATGTGCCCAGAAGTGGGGTTACTGGGTAATATGGGTCATCCCTCAGTTTTTTTAAGGAACCTCCATACTGTTCTCTGTAGAGGTTATACCCTGGGTCAGGAAGATCCCCTAGAGGAGGGTATGGCAAACCACTCTAGTATTCTTGCCTAGAGAATTGCATGTTCAGAGGAACCTGGTGAACTACAGTTGATAGGGTTCAAAAGGTTGGACACAACTGAAGCAGCTTAGCATGTATACACACACACTTAGCAATGTAACAGGATTCCCTTTTCTCCATATCCTCTCCAGCATTTATTGTTTATAGATTTTTGGATAATGGCCATTCAGACCAGTGTAAGGTAATACTTCATAGTTGTTTTTACTCTTTAATAATTAGTGCTGTTGAGTATCTTTCCATTTGTTTTTTGAGCATCTGTATGTCTTCTTTTGAGAAATGTCTATTTAGGTCTTCTGCCCATTTTTTGATTTTATTTTGGGGGCTTTTTTTTTTTTTTTCCGGTACTGAGCTACATTAACTGCTTATATATTTTGAAGATTAATCCCTTGTCAGTTGCTTCCTTTGCAAATATTTTCTCCTATTCTGAGGGTTGTATTTTCCTTTTTGTTTATAGTTATTTAAAGAAGCATAACTGTGTAATTCCTTGTTTGTGACCTAAAATCACCAATTTATATAAAAGTTCTCAGCCGTGGAAATAATTTGCTTAATTGTGTTTAACACTATCATACTTCAGAATGTGGGGGAAATAAGTTCTTAGGAGAGTTTTCAAACTGGCATAGAATATTTGCATTTTCTTTATTCCATAATGCAAACCTTGCATTAATTGCCTTCTCTAAAGAATATCTCAACATCTTTTCTAAGCATAGTGATTCTTCATATAATTATGCTCAGGCTTCACCACTATGCTTCTAAAAATGAGGTCACTCTTTACCGATATCTTACATGGTGATGGTTAATTAACAAACAGAAATTCCATTTTTTCAAAAGGTTGTCTTTTTTTGGTAGCTTCAAAACTCCCTAGCGAGTATTTCTCAAAGAATCTGTCCTCCTTTTCACTGCCTATAGCTTCTCTCAGGGGAACTCAGAGCTGCCTCTTCAGGTCAGACTCAGACCTCACTAATTCCCTTGATTTGTTCACCAGAGAACCTCCTATTTGCTTCAACTACATCAAAAGACAACTGCACTGAACTGTGAGTGGAGGAATGAGGTTGAGCTGAAGCCCCTACCACCTAGGGAAGCCGGAAACTCAAAACCAGTTCTGTTGCAGCTGCTGGAATCCCTCCAACTCCTTCCCGGTTCAGAGAAGAAAACGTTCCACAGAGGAAGAAATTCTTCTTCTTTCCTTGTTAATGCTTAGCCATGGGTATTCCACAGAAAATCTGGTTGAGCCCCGAGTGTTACAGTTGTTTAATTTTCCAGCTGTTTGAAATCGATAAACATTCACACATTACCTCCATGGACAAGCCTCATGGATTTCAGGGCTGAGATGAAGGCCTTCTACTAATTGCTCTTTGTGTCTAAAAAGACAGGGTCCTGGAGTTCTACGTTGCAATCAAGTCTCAATCAGATCCGCTCCACCCACAGGCTGCTCACTGTTTCTGAGAAAAGAGAAGCCCTGTTCTAGCAATTCTGTATCAGCCAAATCTGCCTCAGTCCATCAAACATCGTATGTATCACTGAAACTCACTGGGGAAGAGGGCAAGGACAGATAAAGAGAAGATAAATTTCTGGAGGCAAATAGCTATTTGGAGAGGAAGGGCACGACTCCAAAACATGCAGCACTAAACATCAAATACTGACAAATATTTGGAGCAAGGAGTGACAACAAGCCCTCCTCATATTATTTTTTGAGCAATAGGCTACAAATCCAGACAAAATATCTTGTTATATATGTTTTAAATATCTAAAATTTTTCTAAATGTCTATCCCCAAGAACAAAAACTCAAATTTTACAGATAACATGCTATTTCCACCATAAAGGAGCTTCTGCATTGCAAAAATCATAAATTCATTTTATTTATGTTACTTGCTTGCCCAGGTAGCTCATTTTGTATATGCCTGAAGATTTTATAGATTAACATATTTTTATGTCTATTTTATAATAGTCTGAACATAACCTTTAATTTCTTCTAACGCAATAGCAATTTAATGGGCTTCCTATTGTGCTTAATCCTTTTCTTCTTATATAATGTGGAATACACTTAAAATGCCTGTGTGCCCTTTCTTTGAATCCAGAGCTATTCATAATGTGATTTCTTCTTTCATCCTTCTGCTTTGCCCATTAAAGAGTGGTGTATACTATGTGGGATTACTGATGAGTCAAGGAAGAAATGAGTAATTATTTCTGAAGCTCTGTGAGAGTAATTTATACCCTTTGAATCAGAGGTTCCCAAACTTGAATGATCAGCAGAAATATCCGAGAATATGCTTTGAAACAAACAACAAAAAAAAATTGGTCATCTGGGCTTCCTTTATAGAGATTCTGATTTAGTGGACTCAAGACACATACATACAGATACAGATAAGACATAGATGTAGAGATAAATAGATTATTTTTAACTGAGTTAATTCTGATGCTCAGGACAATTGCTTTATCAGAGAGTAACCTCTGAACAAAGTGAAGCATCACCCAGGTCCCCCTTCAGAAACTGAGGCTCTGCTTCTCCCAACTGCTGTCAGTCTTCTGACAAAAAGGCCTCAACTGTCCTGAAGGGGTTGTCTATGCTGAGGCAGGCAGTGTCACTCAAGGGAAAGCCACATCACAAGTCCCAGGCACCCAGCCCTGAACCCACCTGGAGAAACTGAAGGCAGCTTAAGTCTCCCTGAGTTTAGTATCTCCCAGGTGCTAATCCTGAGGATACTCCCTTTAAACCTCTTGCACACCATTTTCCTCTTGAAGACCACTCCCTGGGGCCCCTCTTGATGGGCATTTTCATTAGAGCTAGAAGGCCAAAAGGGAGCTCTCCCGAAATTTCTCAAGAAAAAAATAATCAATCTTTTATCCCTCTATCTGCTCTCAAAGAAACACAGCTGGCGTAGCTGCTTCCTGTTGTCAATCATTTGCTCCCTACCTATCACTATGTGTTCTTTCCTGCAGTGTAAGAATGCTCTCCTCTACTTCTCTAATCCAAACCCTATATTCTATCCTCATAATTACATTCTTTCTTGAAACTTTGACACCTGACTTTCTCAGTACTTAGATATCCATGTATATATAAATCTCTAGTATAATCATGAATGCCTTTATATATTGGCTTTCTATATATAGATAATATGTCCTAAAGAAAACAAACCATGTTCAGCTTTTCCTTTCTTTTCTTTTTTTTCCTGTTCTAATTTTTTTCACCATTTTTATTAAGAAATAATGGCATGTGTGCATGTTCAGTCTGGAAAAGGAAATGGCAACCCACTCCAGTACTCTTGCCTAGAGAATTCCATGGACAGAGGAGCCTGGTGGGCTGCTGTCCATGGGGTCGCACAGAGTCGGACACTACTGAAGCGACTTAGCATGCATGCATGCATTGGAGAAGGGAATGACAAACCACTGCAGTATTCTTGCCTGGATAATCCCAGGGACAGAGGAGCCTGGTGGGCTGCCGTCTATGGGGTCGCACAGAGTCAGACATGACTAAAACGACTTAGCAGCACAGTGGCAGCATGCTCCGTTGCTTCAGCTTCAGTATTCAGATGGTTAGATTTACATATATTGTGAACTGATTATCACAGGAAGTTCATCTAACATCCATCTTTTTATATGTATGTGTTAGTCACTCAGTCATGTCTGACTCTTTGCAACCTCATGGACTATAGCCCAGCAGGCTCCTTTGTCCATGGAATTTTCCAGGCAAGGGTACTGGAGTGGATTGCCATTTCCTTCTCCAAGGGATCTTCCTGACCCAGGGATTGAACCTGAGTCTCCTGCATTGCAGGCAGATGCTTTACCCTCTGAGCTACTGCTGCTGCTACTGCTAAGTTGCTTCAGTTGTGTCCGACTCTGTGCAACCCCATAGATGGCAGCCCACCAGGCTCCCCTTTCCCTGGGATTCTCCAGGCAAGAACACTGGAGTGGGTTGCCGTTTCCTTCTCAAATGCATGAAAGTGAAAAGTGAAAGTGAAGTCGCTCAGTCGTTTCCGACTCTTCACGATCCCATGGACTGCAGCCCACCAGGCTCCTCCATCCATGGGATTTCCCAGGCAAGCTACTAGGGAAGCCCAAAAAAGAAAGAAAAAATTAAAAAATTGTCCTTGCAATGAAATACAGTTGTTGTTTTTCAGTCACCCAATCGTGTCTGACTGTTTGTGACCCCATGGACTGCAGCATGCCAGGCCTCCCTGTCCCTCACCATCTCCCATAGGTTGCCCAAGTTGATGTTCATTGCATCAGTGATGCCGTCCAGCCATCTCATCCTCTGATGCCTCTACTCCTTCAGCCCTCAATCTTTGCCAGCATCAGGGACTCTTCCAATGAGTTGTCTGTTCGCATCAGATGACCAAAATACTGGAGCTTCAGCTTCAGGATTAGTCCTTGCAGTGAATATTCAGGGTTGATCTCCCTTAAGATTGATTGGTTTGATATCCTTGCTCTCAAGAGACTTTCAGGAGTCTTCTCCAGCACCACAGTTCAAAGACACCAATTCTTTGGCATTTTGCCTTCACAATAGTATTAGCTAAATTTATCATGTTGTATGTTATAACTCTAACATTTATTTATCTTATAACTGGAAGCTTGTACCTTTGACCACCTTCCTTCAATTCCCTTCCCCCCTCTCTCTGTCTCTGGTAGTCACAAGTCTGATCTCTTTTTCTAGGATTTTCTTTGTTGTTTATATTTCACAAATAAGTGAGATCATACAATCTTTGTCTTTCTCTCTCTGACTTATTTTATTTAGCATAACGTCATCAAGGTCCATCCATATTGTTGCAAATGGCAGGATTTCATTATTTTTATTTTTATTCCATTGTATACATCACATCTTCTTTATCCACTCATCCTTTGACACTTTAGTTGTTTAAATTTCCTGGCTATTGTAAATAATGCTGCTATGAACCTGGAGGTGCAGATATCTTTTCCAGTTGATGTTTTCATTTCCATTAAATATATTCTAGAAGCAGAATCGTAGGATCATATTGTAGTGCTATTTTTAACTTTTTGAAAATCCCTTATACCATTCTCTGGGCTTCCCAGGTGGCACAGTGGTAAAGAATCTGCCTGCCAATGCAGGAGATGCAAGAGACACGAGTTCGATCCCTGGGTCAAGAATATTCCCTGGAGAAGATAATGGTAGTCCACTTCAGTATTCTTGCCTGGAAAATTCCATGGAGAGAGGAACCTGGCATGCTATTGTTCATGGAGTTGCAAAGAGTTGTAAACGACCAAGTGACTGAGCACACACACATTCCATAGAGAACCATAATAGCTGTACCAAAATACAGTCTCATCAACAGGACACAAATTTGCCCTCACCAGCATTTGTCAGCTCTTGTCTTTTTGATGATAGCCATTCCAACAGGTGTGAGATGATATCTCATTGTTGTTTTAATTTGCATTTCCCTACTGACTCTTGATGTTGAGCATCTGTTTATGTATCTGTTGGTCTTTCATGTATCTTCTTGGCAGAAATGTTTATCCAGGTCCTTCAGTCATTTTTCAATTGGGTTATTTGGGATTTTTTTGCTATTGAGTTGCCTGAGTTCTTACTATAGTTTGAATATTAACCCTTTATCAAATACTTGGTTTGCAAATATTTTCCCAGTCTCTAGTTTTTTTTTTTTTTCCCCCACTATATTCCTGTGTAGAAGATTTTTAGTTTGATGTACTCCTAGCTGTTAACTTTAAAATTTTGTTGCCCAACTCTTCTGTTTTATTTGATGTTTGTTTTGTTTTGCTTTGTTTTACCCAGTATGCTTATTGAATGAATGGAAGGTAATAAAAAGTAGTGGTTAATGACATTGTACAGGAGACAGGATTCAAGACCATCCCCATGAAAAAGAAATGCAAAAAAGTAAAATGGTTGTCTGGGGAGGCCTTACAAATAGCTGTGAAAAGAAGAGAAGCGAAAAGCAAAGAAGAAAAGGAAAGATATAAGCATCTGAATGCAGAGTCCCAAAGAATAGCAAGGAGAGATAAGAAAGCCTTCCTCAGTGATCAATGCAAAGAAATAGAGGAAAACAACAGAATGGGAAAGACTAGAGATCTCTTCAAGAAAATTAGAGATACCAAGGGAACATTTCATGCAAAGATGGCTACAAAAAAAGGACAGAAATGGTATGGACCTAACAGAAGCAGAAGATATTAAGAAGAGGTGGCAAGAATACACAGAAGAACTGTACAAAAAAGATCTTCATGACCCAGATAATCACGATGGTGTGATCACTCACCTAGAGCCAGATATCCTGGAATGTGAACTCCAGTGGGCCTTAGAAAGCATCACTATGAACAAAGCTAGAGGAGGTGATGGAATTCCAGTTGAGCTAGTTCAAATCCTGAAAGATGATGCTGTGAAAGTGCTGAACTCAATATGCCAGCAAATTTGGAAAACTCAGCAGTGGCCACAGGACTGGAAAAGGTCAGTTTTCATTCCTATCCCAAAGAAAGGCAATGCCAAAGAATGCTCAAACTACCACACAATTGCACTCATCTCACACGTTAGTAAAGTAATGCTCAAAATTCTCCAAGTCAGGCTTCAGCAATATGTGAACCGTGAACTTCCAGATGTTCAAGCTGGTTTTCAAAAAGGCAGAGGAACCAGAGACCAAATTACCAACATCTGCTGGATCATTGAAAAAGCAAGAAAGTTCCAGAAAAACATCTATTTCTGCTCTATTGACTATGCCAAAGCCTTTGACTGTGTGGATCACAATCAACTGTGGAAAATTCTGAAAGAGATGGGAATACCAGACCACCTGATCTGCCTCTTGAGAAACCTATATGCAGGTCAGGAAGCAACAGTTAGAACTGGACATGGAACAACAGACTGGTTCCAAATAGGAAAAGGAGTACGTCAAGGCTGTATATTGTCACCCTGCTAATTTAACTTATATGCAGAGTACATCATGAGAAACACTGGGCTGGAAGAAGCACAAGCTGGAATCAAGATTGCTGGGAGAAATATCATAACCTCAGATATGCTGATGACACCACCCTTATGGCAGAAAGTGAAGAGGAACTAAAAAGCCTCTTAATGAAGGTGAAAGAGGAGAGTGAAAAAGTTGGCTTAAAACTTTTGGACTCTGTGGGAGAGGGAGAGGGTGGGATGATTTGGGAGAATGGCATTGAAACATGTATAATATTATATATGAAATGAGTCGCCAGTCCAGGTTCAATGCACAATACTGGATGCACTGGGACGACCCAGAGGGATGGTACAGAGAGGGAGGAGGGAAGAGGGTGAGGATGGGGAACACGTGTATACCTGTGGCGGATTCATGTTGATATATGGCAAAACCAATACAATATTGTAAAGTTAAAAAAATAAAATTAAAAAAATAAACAAATAAAAAACTCAACATTCAGAAAACAAAGATCATGGCATCTGGTCCCATCACTTCATGGGAAATAGATGGGGAAACAGTGGAAACAGTGTCAGACTATTTTTTTTGAGCTCCAAAATCACTGCAGATGGTGACTGCAGCCATGAAATTAAAAGACACTTACTCCTTGGAAGGAAAGTTATGACCAACCTAGGTAGCATATTCGAAAGCAGAGACATTACTTTGCCAACAAAGCTCCATCTAGTCAAGGCTATGGTTTTTCCAGTGGTCATGTATGGATATGAGAGTTGGACTGTGAAGAAAGCTGAATGCCGAAGAATTGATGCTTTTGAACTGTGCTGTTGGAGAAGACTCTTGAGAGTCCCTTGGACTGCAAGGAGATCCAACCAGTCCATTCTGAAGGAGATCAGCCCTGGGATTTCTTTGGAAGGAATGATGCTAAAGCTGAAAATCCAGTGCTTTGGCCACCTCATGCAAAGAGTTGACTCATTGGAAAAGACTCTGATGCTGGGGGGGGTTGGGGGCAGGATGAGAAGGGGACGACAGAGGATGAGATGGCTGGATGGCATCACTGACTCGATGGACTTGAGTCTGGGTGAACTCCAGGAGTTGGTGATGGACAGGGAGGCTTGGAGTGCTGGGATTCATGGGGTCACAAAGAGTCAGACACAACTGAGCGACTAAATTGAACTGAATGCTCTGACATAAGATTCTGTCCTCGTTAGTCCCTGATTTTACCAGACTTTCTGAAAGCTCTAGTGATATGTACACATACACACATTACTGCAAAGTAACCCCTCTTTCTAGTGTAATGATTTACTGAAATGCTCAAATTTGTATTGTCTTTACTATAACAAAGATGATTTTGGGGGAACATTTTACTCTGACAGTTGTATATGTTTGAACTGAAAATATTAATATATTTTAATTTATAATGTGTAGTAAATTAATTTTTATTTTTGTAATGCATTAATGTGATTAGCAGTTCTTTAGCTTAACATGAGAATTATAGCTGCAGTTGTGTTTTTCCAGTAATGTGCATTGTTGAGTTATATTGTCCATTGTTTGGAATAATGAATAAATGACTTTTTTTCTTAAAATAAAAATAGAAGCCTCTGGAGTTACACTAAGAGGATTTCAATCTGTTCGTCATTTATGGTCTTTGGTACTGTGAACAGTTTTTTGATCTGTCTGTGTGTTTCCATTCATTTTACTGTAAAATGGGGATGTTGAGACGAGACAGATGAATACTAGAATGCATGATATTAGCAGGACAGCACACTCTGCTTTTGAAGCTTTTCCCCCCACTTTTAAGTAAAATATATATTTTTAAGTTCTAAATTAATTATATTTATTACAAGGTGTTTGCTTCATGAATACAGTTATATATCTATTACTCAAAACATAACTGTCAAATGAAACAAAAATGAATGGAGAGGTTCACAGAAGTAAATCGCCTGGAATGTGGCACGTGATCTGCTCAGGGCAGAGGTTACCTCTTGTTAGCATTTAAAATTATCTCCACAGCCAACAACCTTCATCACTGTTGATATATTTCAGTGTATGATTGAGAAGAAACCTAGTGATGATTCTTTTATTCTCAACTCTCAGAAGTGGAAGTTACTTAGGTCAGGAGAGGTGTATATCAAATATAGCAGATGGTTGGATGTAGCAGATTTCCTCTTATCCTTGCAGAAAATCGTGTACCTTCATAATTGAGCCAAATGTATAAACTAGTGGGTTTTAGCCATGGTGGTTCATCACAGTAACTGGTGGGTATTTTTAAAATGTATTTCCCTACTTCACTTTAAGATTCAAATTTAGCTGGACTGGTATGAGTCCCAAGTATCTGTATCTTAAAATTTGCTACGTGTGATTCCCGTGAGCGTACAGGGTTAACAAACCATGACAAAACTAGCAGGTTAAAAATTATTGGCATTACAGCAGGTCGTTATTATTGGCAGTATTAAAGGAAACAAAAGTAAGGTGATGACTGGGATTTGCAGTAGAATGTTATAGGTAAATGTACTTTGATGAAGTCATTAGTATCTCTAGAGAAATCACATACCTCCTAGAAAAAAGTGCTACTGATTAACGGAAGAATAGAAAACAAGGGTCATAGAAGGCATAATGTTCTTTCAATAACTAGGCAGGAGAAGGGAAATGTTTACCAAGAACATTGAAAGCTAGGATTATTTTGGTGCCAAGACATGCCTTTTGGGAAAATGAGCTATCTATAAGCTGTCTGAACCTGAGACTATTGAAAATTCTGTTCCCTCAGTGTTTTGATTCTATGATCACACAATAATCCACTGACACACAGCATGCTACCAGGAGAAATTCCTCATGTTGAATTAATGTGAGTAGTCCTTCCATTTCATACAATTCTCACTATAAGAAACGGACAGTTCTGATGTACACAGTAGATCTCCTATGATCTTGATAAATATAAGAACCCCAGAGTCTAATTGAATTTAGCAAACAGCCAAGTTGAGTTCTTAGGCCTTAGCTGAGGACCAGGCCTCTCATGGTGGTAAATCTCACGTTCGGGATCTCAGCACAGAATAAGTTTTTGTGTTTACCAAGAGAAATCCCTCTGCTTTACAACCACAGCACTCTGCTGCAAAAAATTCCTCAGAATTGTCAAGTAACTTCCTGAAGCAATAGGAAAGAAAGCCTCACCTCAATGTCTAATCCTTTAGGGCAGGAAGTTTTGCAAAATGATAGCATATTTATAGCTTTCCCTCAATCTCTAAATTGGTCTAAAAAATAGTTTAAAATACATTTTTAACACTTCAATAATATTGTGTCTGACAGTGATATGAGCAAAATCACTAACCCTGTCGCTAATAAGCAACAAAGGAAGCTGCTTTGATTGATCAGAAAAAATATCAGTGTTGACTATATCCCACTATCTGAAAAGCCAATCTGTAAAGTGTTATCAGTAAAAGAAGCAATGGAGTGCTGAGTGAGAGGAAAACTGGAGATTCAAAGTTCCATTTAGTAACTCCTTAGGTGACAAGTAACAAAAGATATGAAAAGTGAAAAAAGAAAATTCAGCTTTTTTTTCTGTTCTTTAACACATCTGTGATAAATATGTTGCTAATAATGTATGTAAAGACAAATAAAATTAAAAATTCGCAATTCAAAAAATATAACCAATTAATTAAAAATAGAGACATATAAACTGAGTTTCAAAAAATGTAAATAAGGAATAACATTTTTTCAAATGGAAAAAATAAAAACAATAAAGCTACGGACAGCAAAATCTTGAAAACAAATTCATTTGGGTTGGAGAGGAGATAAAGCTATTACTGAGTGATCATTCAGTCACTCACCGTTGTCATTTAAGCATATTCTAAGAAAATGTGACAGGCAATTAATAAAGAAAGCATTACGATCTTCATTATTTTCTGTAAGGGATTTATCCCTTTCACTTGGCTCAAGTTAACAGAACTGTCCAGAGTTCCTTCTACCTCATGCTCCATGCTTCTCTTGGCACACAAGCTAAGAGAAATAAAAAATAACTTCTTTGCTAGCTTTCCTCCATAATGTGCACATTTGATATGGATCCACTTGATAAATGGTTAGCTAGATAGATACAAATAATTTTGTAGAAAATAACAGAAATACAGAAAGTAATATAGTGGTACATTTGGCTATAATTTTTTCGGTATAATAACATATATTTTGGTGAAATCACTGTACTTTTACATGTATATATACATACACATAACTGATTATACATACACATACACACAATTCTGTTCAGTTGAATAGCTCTTCATACCTTACCTCACTTTGCTCCCTGCAATCTGTCCTCTCAGTATTTTTTATACAATAGACATTCACTTGTATTTTGCCTATTTAGAAAAGTCTGTCAATATTTTCATTTTACAAATGTTATGAAAACATAAATTATCTTGGGCTTAGCAGTATACACACAACTGGAAAGTTGTCTTTTTTCTAAGCATTCAGTTCACTTCAATTCAGAGCTCAGTCGTGTCCAACTCTTTGCAGCCCCATCCTGCAGCACATCAGACCTCCCTGTCCATCACCAACTCCGGAGTTTACTCAAACACATGTCCATTGAGTTGGTGATGCCATCCAACCATCTTATACTCTGTCGTCCCCTTCTCCTCCCACCTTCAATCTTTCCTAGCATCAGGGTCTTTTCAAATGAGTCAGCTCTTCCCATCCAGTGGCCAAAGTATTGGAGTTTCAGCTTAAGCATCAATCCTTCCAATGAATATTCAGGACTGATTACCTTTAGGATGGACTGATTGGATTTCCTTGATGTCCAAGGGACTTTCAAGAGTCTTATCCAACACCACAGTTCAAAAACGTCAATTCTTCAGCACTTAGCTTTCTTTATAGTCCAACTCTCACAGCTATATACATGACTACTGGAAAACCCATAGTTTTGATTAGACAAACATTTTTTTGGCAGAGTAATGTCTCTGCTTTTTAATATGCTGTTTAGATTGGTCATAACTTTTCTTCCAAGGAAAAAGCGTCTTTTAATTTCATGGCTGTAGTCACCATCTGCAGCGATTTTGGAGCCCCCAAAAATAAAGTCTTACATTGTTTCCCCATGTGTTTGCCATGAACTGATGGAACCAGATGTCATGATCTTGATTTTCTGAATGTTGAGTTTTAAGCCAACTTTTTCACTCTCCTCTTTCACTTTCATCAAGAGGCTCTTCAGTTCTTCTTTTCTTTCTGCCATAAGGGTGGTGTCATCTGCATATCTGAGGTTATTGATATTTCTCCCAGCAATCTTGATTCCAGCTTGTGCTTCATCCAGCCCAGTGTTTCACATGATGTACTCTTGCATATAAGTTAAATAAGTAGGGTGACAATATACAGCCTTGGTGTACTCCTTTACCTATTTGGAACCAGTCTGTTGTTCCATGTCCAGTTCTAATTGTTGCTTCCTGACCACATTCAGATTTCTCAGTAGGCAGGTCAGGTGGTCTGATATTCCCATCACTTTAAGAAGTTTCCACCGTTTGTTGTGATCCACACAGTCAAAGGCTTTGGCATAGTCAATAAAGCAGAAGTAGATGTTTTTCTGGAACTCTCTTTCTTTTTCAACAATCCAACAGATGTATGCAATTTGATCTCTGGTTTCTCTGCCTTTTCTAAATCCAGCTTGAACATCTGGAAGTTCATGGTTCATGTACTGTTGAAGCCTAGCTTGGAGAATTTGGACATTACTTTACTAGTGTGTGAGATGAGTGAAACTGTGTGGTAGTTTAAGCATTCTTGGGCTTCCCTGGTGGCTCAGAGGTTAAAGTGTCTGCCTGCAATGAGGGAGATCTGGGTTCGATCCCTGGATCGGGAAGATACCCTGGAGAAAGAAATGGCAACCCACTCCAGTATTCTTGCCTGGAGAATCCCATGGACAGAGGAGCCTGGTGGGCTACAGTCTACGGGGTCACAAAGAGATGGACACGACTTAGCGACTACACTTCACTCACTTTAAGCATTCTTTGGCATTATCTTTCTTTGGGACTGGCATGAAAACTGACCTTTTCCAGTCCTGTAGCCACTGCTGAGTTTTCCAAATTTGCTGGCATATTGAATGCAGCACTTTCACAGCATCATCTTTCAGGATTTGAACTAGCTCAACTGGAATTCCATCACCTTCACTAGCTTTGTTGATAGTGATGCTTCCTAAGGCCCACTTGACTTCCCATTCCAGAATGTCTGGCTCTGGGTGAGTGATCATACCATCGTGATTATATTGGTCCTGAAGATCTTTGTTGTACAGTTCTTCTGTGTATTCTTGCCATCTCTTCTTAATATCTTCTGCTTCTGTTAGGGCCATACCATTTCTGTCCTTTTTTGTGGCCATCTTTGCATGAAATATTTCCTTGGTATCTGTAATTTTCTTGAAGAGATCTCTAGTCTTTCCCATTCTATTGTTTTCCTCTATTTCTTTGCACTGATCACTGAGGAAGGCTTTCTTATCTCTCCTTGCTATTCTTTGGAACTCTGCATTCAAATGAGTATATCTTTCCTTTTCTCCTTTGCTTTTCATTTCTCTTCTTTTCACAGCTATTTGTAAGGCCTCCTCAGACAGCCATTTTGCTTTTATGAATTTCTTTTTCTTGGGGATGGTGTAGATCACTGCCTCCGGTACAATGTCACAAACCTCCATCTTAGTTCATCAGGCACTCTATCAGATCTACTCCCTTAAATCTATTTCTCACTTCTACTGTATAATCATAAGGGGGTTGATTTAGGTCATACCTGAATGCCCTAGTGGTTTTCCCCACTTTCTTCAATTTAAGTCTGAATTTGACAATAACGAGTTCATGATCTGAGCCACAGTCAGGTCCTAGTCTTGTTTTTGCTGACTGTATAGAGCGTTTCCATCTTTGGCTGCAAAGAATATAATCAATCTGATTTCAGTATTGACCATCTCGTGATGTCCATGTGTAGAGTCTTCTCTTGTGTTGTTGGAAGAGGGTGTTTGCTATGACCAGTGTGTTCTCTTGGCAAAACTCTATTAGCCTGTCCTGCTTCATTCTGTACTTCTAAGTATTATATCTCCATAAACAGAAGAAATTATTATTTCTAAATTTCAATATCAACAATAATGTGAACCTTTAAAACACTGATGAAAACAGAAATATCAAATGTGGGTCCTATTGTTACCATATGTTATTTTGATTCAGATTCCTGAATTTGGAAACATTGATTACTATGACTCTCTGTACTCTTTTAGTACATAAGGTAAATAAGTTTAATTTACCTATTATGATTTCAGGAGTTCTTTCTAAAAACAAAATTTTCTCAGAATTGGAAGAAAATATAAAATAAGCTCATAGACAATTATGTAAATATTGTATGTTGTTGCTCTTGCTCCTTGTTTAGGCCCTACTTTCTATCCTACTCTTTTGTGACCATGGACTGTAGCCTGCAGGCTCCTCTGTCAATGTTACTATTTATTATTAATATATTCTTATTTTACCATTCTTTTTCCTTTTATAAGACAATTTTTGTGGGTCTACAGTGTACCACATTACTCCCCGCCTTCAATACTAAAGCATCATTTCCCAGCTACTGGGACTACTGACATTTAACAGTTCTCAGCCTTTGTCTAAAGAGTCATTTTGCCCAAGTTTATGCCTCCTTTCCAGGGACAGACCAAAGCATGATTCCACGGACGAGTAAAGCCCTGACCTCTGCACCAACCTGTCATGCCTCTGCAGAGAACCAGTGCTCCAGAGCAACTGCTGGCTTGGCTCAGGGGGCGTTTGTTGTGCTGCCCCTCAGTACAACATCTCCATTTACCAGGTCAGCTTCCTCCACTTCCCGGACAGGTGCTCATCCTAAGAGAACTCCTCAGTCACCTTCTCCTGGCTGATCTCCCTTTCAGCAGCTGCCCCCTAGCAGAACAACTACTATCAGACAGATTAAAGGGCACCAGGACTTCCCTGGTGGCTCAGTTGATAAAGAATACGCCTGCAGTGTGGGAGACCTGGGTTTGATCCCTAGGTTGGGAAGATCCCCTGGAGAAGGGAACAGCAACCCACTCCAGTATTCTGGCCTGGAGAATTCCATGGACTGTATAGTCCATGGGGTCACAAAGAATCAGACATGACTGAGAGACTTTCACTTTCACTTCTTTTTAAACAACTCCAAAGAGGCCTCTAGGTGTGTGGAAAAGAAGGGGAAGCAGGGGGTGGGGGGTGGGGAGCAGGGTGTGTAGTTTTGCAGTTTGATTACAAAGCTAGAAAGCCTTGTCTTATTGTTTAGGATATTATCTTCCAGTCACTGTACAAACTTTTCAAGAGCAGCATTAATCTTCAGGGTAGAACAGACTTTGTGGTCACTGATGGATATTTCACATCCCTATTTGTTAAGAATGTGGAACAAATACACCGTAAAAAATGGCACATTAGAATAACCCTTTCCCAAAATTGATTTTCTGAAGAAAGATTTTGAAAGTCTATGTGACCCTCTTCTGACACAGATGAAAGATGCAAAATGCAAGGCTATTTTTAGCCCATTATGAATATATAAATAACCCTCAGATTACTTACTATAAACATTTACTTAAAGGCAGCTGCTACGAGGAGAAATCAATGCTACTATTCAACTCAAGGTTGTATTCTATCCTCCCCAGGATTGTTTCTTTAGATAGAAATTTTCTAAAATTTCAATTTAGATATTTCAATTTCTTATAGATACAGTCATCCCTCTCTATCATAGGGAACTGAATCTATGATTGCAGGAGACAAAAAAATCAGAGACTAACTTCAGTCCCTTGTATAAACTAGCATGGTGTTTGTATGTAACCTGTAAACATCCTCCTGTAACTTTGTCATCTCTTCATAAAGAAAGCTGAGTGCCAAAGAATTGATGCTTTTGAACTGTGGTGTTGGAGAAGATTCTTGAGAGTCCCTTGGACTGCAAGGAGATCCAACCAGTCCATTCTGAAGGAGATCATCCTGAGTGTTCATTGCAAGGACTGATGCTGAAGCTGCAACTCCAATAGGTTGGCCACCTGATGCAAAGAACTGACTCATTTAAAAGATCCTGATGCTGGGAAAGAGTGAAGGTGGGAGGAAAAGGGGACAACAGAGGATGAGATGGTTGGACGGCATCACTGACTCAATGGACATGAGTTTGAGTAAACTCCAGGAGTTGGTGATGGATAGGGAGGCCTGGCGTGTTGCAGTCCATGAGGTCACAAAGAGTTAGACACAACTAAGTGACTGAACTGAACTTATTACTTGTGATACTTAATACAGTGCAAATGTCATGTAAATAATTGTAAATACAATGTGAATGCTATATTAAAACTTGCCAGGACAGAGCAAATTCAAGTTTTGGTTTGGGGAAATTTCTAGATTTTTTTTCTAATTATTTTTGATCAGTGTGTGTTTGAATCTGTGGATTCAGAACTCACAGATATAAAAGGCCAACTGTGTACTGCAGAGTTTTGCACCTGCATTAAGAAGTCACCACTAGAAAACATGGTAGAAGTAAGGGAAACTTTTTCTTATAGGAGTGAAAAGTAGATAAGGTCAATAAGAGCTCCTGTCTTAATCATCCATATTGTTTTCTTATTGTAAAGTATAAATGAATCATAATCATCTCTATAAAGTATTTATTTTGTGGCAACTATTAAGCACTGAACAACATTCAATTTTATGCTATATATGCACAATGGTATATTACTCGGCCATAAAAAAGAATGAAATAATGCCATTTGCAGCAACATGGTTGCAACTAGAGATTATCATAATAAGTGAAGTAAGTCAGACAGAGAAAGACAAAAATCTTGATATCTCTTATAGTGGAGTCTAAACAAAATATTCAAATGAACTTATTTATAAACCAGAAACAGACTCTCAGACACAGAAAAAAAATAAAAATAAAAACTATTGTTACCAAAGGGAAAGGGAAGGTTAGGAATAAATTAGGGGTTTTGGATGAACTTATATACACTATATAAAATAAATAAAAAAGGCCCTACTGTATAGCATAGGGGACTATATTTAATATCTTATAATAACCTATAATAGAAAAGAATCTGAAAAAAATATATATTCAATCCATTATATACCGTGTATATACATATTTATCTGAATCACTTTGCCATACAACCAAAACTAATACAACATTGTAAATCGACTACATTTCAGTTTTTAAAGTATATTTTAAAGTATGCTGCTGCTGCTGCTGCTAAGTCACTTCAGTCGTGTCCAACTCTGTGCGACCCCACAGATGGCAGCCCACTAGGCTCCCCTGTCCCTGGGATTCTCCAGGCAAGAACACTGGAGTGGGTTGCCATTTCCTTCTCCAATGTGTGAAAGTGAAAAGTGAAAGTGAAGTCACTCAGCCGTGTCCCGTGTCCAACTCTTTGCGACCCCATGGACTGCAGCCTACCAGGCTCCTCTGTTCATGGGAGTTTCCAGGCAAGAGTACTGGAGTGGGGTGCCATTGCCTTCTCTGATTTTAAAGTATATTATATGGTATAAGAGATGAGATGTAAAAAAAAAAAAAAAGAGAGAGAGATGAGATGTGAAGTACTTGAGAACAAAAGACAAATGCTTTATCAGTCAAATGGCAATATTGTGAAATAACTAGGGTCTGTCCAAGGGCTTCAGTGGAAGTCAGAATGTCACAGAGTGGGGAATCACAATATGCTTCATGACAATAATGCCATTTACGAGCAGACCAGAGGAATGGATTAAACTAAGAGAGTGGAGAGAGTGGCCATTTCAAACTAGCTGTGGAAGTAAGTGAAAGGGCACAAAAGTGGGAAGGAATAGAGAGGACTGCATGGAAAGCAGAAATAGCCATGATTATATTTCTACCTTCTCTCTAGGAAGCTTTGATTAGTCAATGTAGTCAGTTACTCTTTTTCTTGTATCACTTTTAACCCAATCTAAAGAGATAACAGACAGTAATATGAGATCTAGCATAATTATCTCTGCCAGTGGCAATGTCTTCAAAAGCAGACTATGGGATCATTCCATTAGACGTTTCTGGGAAGAGCAACGGTGGGATTTAAAACACTGAACCAGAACTACTTTGCTTGGAGTTGTAAGCAACTGACAAAAAAGAACTTCTGTCTACATCAAAAGAACTTTAGCCTCATAAAGATAAAGTCAACTCTACTAAGATCTATTCCTACTACTTTTGTTGGGTACTTAATTCTATGTCATTAAGATAGTGCCTTAAGTGCCTTAAGATAGGCACACCTTGTTGTTCTAATAGAGAGCCTAAAAAAGTTTCTTTAAGCTCTTGTATGATAAAGCTTGTTTCTAGGAAAATTTGCTGTTACCATGCATGTTTTACATTTTTTTAACTCTTTAAAAGTACCTTGCAATCATTTAATTAGTCATATATGAAATAAATTAAATAAGGGAGACTAGTGTTATTTTCTCTTTCAAAAATGAAAAAAAAAATGCTGTAGTCAGAAGCAACACTATTTATAGCATAGTTTTAGGACCTAGTGAGGTGGTCTATAGAATAAGAAAATAATTACACTTCTAGATTGAATTTAAGATTTTGAGAAGCATCCTTCTGAATATATTATAATATAATATTCTTTAAGCAAGCTGCAAGAAATCCAAAAGATAGTACAGGATGGAGGAGCCTGGCATGCTACAGTCCATGGGGGTCACAAAGAGTCAGACACAATTAGCAACTGAACAATAACAATAATATTATTTGTAATAAATAATGGTGAACTGGGGAGATGCAGAAAGTATTCAAACTGTAGTTCCTGTCATTCATGTAAAAGCATGGCTCCAGGTAAGATAGTTTTCTGAGGCCTACCATCTGCTCAGTAGATCCCTTGTCCCTTTTATTCCCCAGTTTCTCCATTAGAATAACTTGGGTTGGAGACTGGGATTGACATATATGCACTATTGATACTATGTATAAAATAGACAACTAATGAGAATCTAATGTATAGTACAGGGAATTCTACTCAGTGCACTGAGTAGTTCAGTGGTGACCTAAATGGGAAGGAAATCCAAAAAGAGGGGATATATGTATATGTTTAATTAATACTATCCATAGATTTTTTTGAGACAAGAATACTGAAGTGGTTTGCCATTTCCTTCTCCAGTGGACCATGCTTTAATGACATGGAAAACCACAATGGTGTAATCACTCACCTAAAGCCAGACATCCTGGAGTTTAAAGTCAAGTGGGTCTTAGGAAGCATAACTACAAACAAAGTTAGTGGAGCTGATGAAATTCCAACTGAGCTATGTCAAATCCCAAAAGATGATGCTGTTAAAGGCTGCACTCACTATGCCAGAAAACTTGGAAAACTCAGCAACGGCCACACACCTGGAAAAGGTCAGTTTTCATTCCAATCCCAAAGAAAGGCAATGCCAAAGAATGTTCAAATAACAGTACAATTGCACTCATTTCACATGCTAGCAAGGTAATGCTCAAAATCCTTCAATTGAGGCTTCAACAGTATATGAACCAAGAACTTTCAGATATAAGGATGGATTTAGAAAAGACAGAGATCAAATTGCCAAGATCTGTTGGATCATAGAGAAAGCAAGAGAATTCCAGAAAAACATCTATTTCTGCTTCATTGACCACGCTAAAACTTTTGACTGTGTGGATCACAACAAACTGTGGAAAATTTTTAAAGAGCTGGGAATACCAGACCACCTTACCTGCATCCTAAGAAACCTGTATGCAGTGCAAGAAGCAACATTTAGAACCCGGCATGAAACAGCAGACTGGTTCAAAACTGGGAAAGGAGTACTTTAAGGCTGTATATTGTCACTCTGCTTATTTAACTTATACACAGAGTACATCATGCAAAATACTGGGCTGGATGAAGCACAATTTGGTATCAAGATTGCCAGGAGAAATATTAACAACCTCAGATATACAGATGACACCACTCTATTGCAGAGAGCAAAGAGGAAATAAAGTGTATGTTGATGAGGGTGAAAGAAGATAGTGAAAAAGCTGGCTTAAAACCCAGCAGTCAAAACACTAAGATCATGGCATTTGTTCCCATCACTTCATGGCAAATAGATGTGGGAAAATTGGAAGCAGAGGCAGATTTTATTTTCTTGGGTTCCAAAATCACTGCAGATGGTAACTCTAGCCACGGAATTAAAAGAAGTTTGTTCCTTGGAAGAAAAGCTATAACAAGCTTAGGCAGCATATTAAAAAACAGAGACATCATTTTGCCAACAAAGATCCATACAGTCAAAACTATGGTTTTCCCAGGAGTCATGTGCGGATATGAGAGTTGGACCATAAAGATGTCTGAGCACTGAAGAATTGATCCTTTTGATCTGTGGTTCTGGAGAAGACTCTTGAGAGTTTTTTGGCCAGCAAGATCAAACCAGTCAATCCTAAAGGAAATCAACCCTGAATATTCATTGGAAGGACTGATGCTGAAGCTGAAACTCCAATACTTTGGCCACCTGATGGGAAGAGCCGACTCATTGGGAAAGTCCCTGATGCTTGGAAAGATTGAAAACAAAAGGAGAAGAGGGTGACAGAGGATGAGATGGTTGGATAGCATCCCCAACTCAATGGACATGAGTTTGAACAAACTCTGGGAGATAGTGAAGGACAGAGAAGTCTGGTGTGATGCAGTTCATGGGGTTGCAAAGATTTGGACAGGGCTTAGCAACTGAACAATGAACAACAACGTAGCTGATTCACTTTGATGTACAGTAGAAACTAACACAAGGTTATAGAGCAACCATACTGCAATCATATATATATATATATATATATATATAAACAGGCTTCAAGGTGGAAGAAAGTTCATTCCTTTGAATGAAGTCTGTGAAATATGAGGAATGTCCATTTCCCTATCTGCTACCAAAAATCTGCTTTGGGGCTTTTTGAGGCTTATTACAATGTGCAAAGGAGTATAGTCATGGCCTGTGTGGATTATTTGGAAATTAGATCAGACCTCTTACAATACAGACACTGACTTCAGTGTCACCTATATGCCTATTAAAAGACCCTTCAGATCCTGTAACCCACATCTTCCTGCCCACAGCATAGACTCATACCTCTTCATACTGATTCATGGAATCAGAAATATTTAATTTATACCTACAAGATGCCAAATACTACTCTAGGTCCTCAATAATATCTTGCTACAACCCAGCACTTAGTGAGTATGTGGTCCAGAAGAGGAGACAAAGGGTATAAATTAGCAGATGAGTGTAGGTTAATATACTCGTGAGTTCTCTTAAGGAAAAAAAAAGAATTCAGGGTTCCTACTTTAGATTGAGTATTTGTGGATGACCTCTCCAAATAGTATGGCATTTAAACTGAGGTCTAAAGCATAAGAAGAAATCAGTTATTTCAAGGTTGACTTAAGACCCTTAAAACTTAAGAGGCAACAGCTATAGATGACTTGGGTGACAGGAGCTTGATATTTTGGGGGCTAAGAAGGAAGGATTGGGCAGGGAATACAGAATGTGAAAGGAGATTTGGAAACTAGCAGAGCCAGATCATGCAGCAGCACCCTAGCAGTCAACACAATGCTTTTATTCCATTTCTGTAAAGAGTCATACAGAAATTTCAATCAGCAAGCAACACTATCTGATTAAATTTTTTAAATATTTTCCCCATTAAAAAAAAAAGAATCCAAATTTAAATAGCAAATCACTTAAATAGACATTTCTCCAAAGAAGATACACAGATCCCCAACAAACACACAAAAAGATGTTCAACATTGTTCATGTCTCAGGAAATACAAATCAAAATCACAAGATACCACCTCACACCTATTAGGATGTCTGACATCCAGGAAAAATAAAGTGTTGATAAGGATGTGGCAATATCAGAACCCTTGTGCACTGCTTGTGGCAATGTAAAATGGTACAGCCACTGTGGAAAACAGTATGGCAGTTCTCCAAAAACTTAAACATAGAATCAAATATAATCCAGCAGTTCCACTTCTGGGTATATACTCAAAAAAAAAAAAAAAAAAAGAAAGAAAGGACTCAAACAGGATCTTTGTATACTGATGTTCATAGCTACATTGTTCAAAATGTCAAAAAAGAAATAGAAATAACCCAAATGTCTACCAAGATGTATGAGTAGATAAGCAAAACGTGACATTTACATACAGTGGAATATTTTTCAACCTTGAAAAGGAAGGAAGGTCTGAATCATGTTACAGCCTGGATGAACCTTGAATACATTATACTAAGAGAATTAAACCAGGCACTAACAGACAAATAGTATATAATTCCACTTACATTAGGTACATAGAATAGGCAAATGCATAGAGACAGAAAATAGAATGATGGCTGCTAGGACTTGAGGGAGAAAAAGAAGGGGTTATGTGTAATGAGTACAGAACTTCAGTTTGGGAAGAAGAAAAAGTTTTGCAGATAATGATCATTGGAAACCAATGTGAATATACTTAATATCACTGAACCGTATATTTAAAAATGGTTAAAATGATATTTTTCATGTTTTGTGTATTTTGCACAATAAAAAGATTATTCCCAGAGCTACCTCAAGAATGCTGAGATCAAGAATATTAATGGTATTCTTCAAATTGTGTGAACCTTCATAGAATCTTCTACATTTTCTAATCTATCTGTTGTTAGTAAGTAGACTTTCAGTTTACTTAATATTCTTTGTAACATGTTAAAGATGTATTATATACCCACACATATATACACAGTTATGCTTGTTTAATTTTTATTTCAACTTGTGCTTTATCAATCAAAGGTTTTGTTTCATAACCTCCTGAGGAACTTAAACCACAGCTATACTAATTTGTTTTTCATTGCTTCAGAAATCCCCTCGCTCATTTGTAGAGTTTGTAAGCTGTTTGGGGTTTTGTAATTTTTTTCTACCTCTATTTCAAAATATTCATGTGTAAATTTATTTCTAGGGGAAATTTGTTTTCTGCTTAATTTGAAATTTATTTTCCTTTCTCTCCGTCCCATCCCAAGTCTGGATATTTTGTAGTTGCTTCAGTTTAAGATGTTGGGTATTCCAGTTCTAAATAACATTTGTTTGCCATTTCAGCCTTTACAGCCCACAGCTGGTCCTACATTTTACCTGGCTCTTTGTTGAACCGATTTTTCCACTCTCAAATTTCTCCCCAATCAAGGAGCTCTTCAAAGTCCATAGCTCTGGATAATGACTCCAGTTCTTTTCAGCTTCTAGTACACCTTGAGAAGTCCTGTTATAGATCTACGGTAGCCCTCTAGCCTCCTCTGTCTGTGGAATTCTCCAGGCAAGAATACTAGAGTGGGTAGTCATTCCCTTCTCCATGGGATCTTCCTGACTAAAGAATCGAAGCTGGGTCTCTGGCATTACAGGCAGATTCCTTACCATCTGAGCCTCTGGGGACGCCCCATTTACCTTCTTACCAGAGGCCTAACCCACATGGGCCTTCACTTGGGCTATTGGAGTCCCTTCCTCCTTCAGAGGTGAACTCCAGAAAGCCACCTGTCTATTTCTGTCTCTGGATCACAGAGACTCTGCTCATCTTAGTGTGTGTGTGTGGTTTTTTTCTTTGCTGATACATGAAAACATTTAAAAATATCTTTGTTGTTCTCATTTTTCAGAAGTACTGGGACAATTTATACTTTGAATAAAACAAAACACCTATGTGTTCATAAACAGAAAAATCTGGAAGTATATACAGAAAACCATAATGTTAATAGCATTCATCTCTAGGTATAGAATATGGACCAATCTCCCTCTACTTCCAGAGCCTTCTGAGAAAGGAAGTAGAAAGACTACAGGGCTAATCTCCAACTTTCACCTTCCAGTATAATAGGCATTTATAAATTACAGGATTTAAGAAATTTTCTCCTCAGAAAACTCACACTTGAACATCAGAGAAGAACATCAATAATGACTTTTCCAGCTGTTTCAGGAGTACATTGAGATAAATCAAGGACTTTCAAATCGCTGCCTTGTTTTCTTTCTCATATGTTTGCCTTCTCTCATTCTCATCCTTTTGTTTGTTTTATTTTTTTAATGCCAAAAATAAGAGGAATATTTATAATGAGTTCAGTCAGGGGGTATCCACGGAAATAACAACAACAACAAAAAAATATAGCACCCTTAGTGACCACACAGCAAAATATTAACAAGTTCTTTAATTTCTAGATCCATGTTCCTAGGTTGGAGGTACAGGCTGAAGAGACAGAGATCAGAGAAAAGAAAAACCCCCACTGTCCTCTGAGAAGACATGGTGATGAGAACTTCATGCCAGAACCAAAACTGTTGAATTGGTTTCTCATGAAACATTTTGGTGTTTTAGAACACATCAGAGGCAGGATAAAGTCAGAGAAACTGTTAAATCCAAGAGCTACCTGGAGTGTAGAAACTCTAGGACTGGGTGATGGATTCAATATTATAAAACAAGAAATAAGCAAGGGACATGACCACTCCATTTCCAGGAATAATTTGGAAGAGGAATGGAATTGATAGAGATGGATATGGGAAGATATTTTTAATTTAAGAGCACATGAAATATGTGTGAAACTTTTGTGGTGAACCAGATTTGAATAGGACCTTGCTTAACTCCCAGAGAGTGGGAATTGGATGTCAGGAAAAGTGTGTTCATATTTACTAGTAATAGTGTTTTTTTATAATTGAAAGTAAGAGGGTCAGAAGACTGAAATTCAAGAAAATGATCTGTTGTTTAAAAACTTCACTTAAATTTCCTGAGCCTTGTTCTACCGGGGTGGGGGAAGGGGGGCGATTAAGAAGGTGATTGATCACCTAATCTAATATTCTCACAAATTTTTGTAAAAACTGAACGAACTTCATTCACAGTACCTTATAAACTCTCAGTACTACATGATCCAGTTATAATCGTCATTGCTAGTATCATGAGCTCCTCTCCGCCACTCCTATTTCTTTACCCTTTCATAATAAATACTGCCTATATGATTTAAAAAAGAACATAGAGGGGAATACTTATAGATATGTGTATATTTCTTTATGAGAGATAAATTTAGCATAGTCCTGTGCAGTTTATCTAAGTAGGGAAAGAATAGTCAGTGTTTTGTTTTTTTTTTAACTGCAATGAATTTGGGAAATAATATACTACTCTGAGGACTTCCCTTGTGGCTCAGTGGTAAACAATGCAGGAGACACTGGTTTGATCCCTGGGTCAGGAAGCTCCCCTAGCAAAGGAAATGGCAACCTACTCCAGTATTCTTGCCTGGGAAATCTTATACTGAGGAGCTTGGTGGGCTACAGTATATGGTGTTGCAAAAGAGTCAGACACAACTTAACGACTAAACAACAACAATAAATATTATTCTGATCAGACAATCGGAAATTTTTTTAAAAAATCCACAGAGGATTAATTTGGAAAAAAATCTAGACCACCAAAAATGTCTAACAGTAGGTAGATAAACATTATTTTACTGATCCTATTTATCTCACTTCCTCTTTCATAAATATCACATATTTTAAAGTACAATTCATGCAACAACTGTATCATTTTCAATCTGCTATTTCCAGAAGAAAAAAAAAAGATTGGAATTCACCCTGAATAATCAGCTAAAACTGGAAATGCCCAGCTCCTAATTATGTTTCCCTTCTAAGACAGAGCTGGAAAGTAAATTTAGAAGAACTTCAGAATCTCTGTTAAATCTAAAAAACTCAGTTTTCCATGGTTTATTGGTGAGTTTTTTGCTTCAGTAATGCTGTATCCCAAAAACTCAGTGAGACTTAAAACAAACGACAAACACTTATTCCATTTATTCTCATTTTTAGGGATCTGAATTTTTGATAGCACTTGAACTCTTCTAGCCAGGGTAGATTGGGTAACTTCGGTTCAGGTTGAAAGTTGGTTCAGTTTGGCTCAACTGCAGTTTAATCAGCTCGATTCCACATGTACTTCTTTGGGACTCAAATGGAGGACAGTGGCTCCCTGGGGCCTGCTCTTCTCACTGTAGGTCACTAGAGTGCAAAAACCAAGCCACACTGGACAAGCAGACTTAAGGATGATGCTTATGTTACCTCTGTCAATCATCCCATTGGCCAAAGCAAGACATGAGGCCAAGCCTAACCTCAGTGGATCAGGGAAGGACACTCTACAGTAGGAAAAGGAAAGACAGTATTTGCCAAAAACAGCTCAAGCTATCATGTCTTTGTTCTACACTATCATGTCTTGGTTGCAAAAATTTTGGTCATATTTTGTAAAAGTGATAACTCTTGTAACTTTATATCAAATTGTAATCACATAATGGAGTCTTAGTGTAACATAAATATAATGTCAATTAAGGTCTATTTTGAAAGCAAAGGAAACCTGACCCTGACCCATAGGTATTAAAAATTATCTTCCTATTGAAACATGTTTCAAGACGCAATGACTCTGTTTTATATTTCATCATGACTGTATATCCAGAAAGTATCTGGAAAGTTCTAACAGTTTATGTTATGTGTATACTGTCCTCTAATGCGTGTAAAATTAGCAGTATATTCATACAGAATAAATGAAAAAAACCTATTTTTCATTACACACTACACAGCTTGTGGGGTTGAGTGCCACAGGAGGTCAGTGAATCAAATACTGTGGTTACAAGTTTGAAAGCTGTTGGAAAATTTTATGATGACTAATGGCATTCATTATTATTCATGCCAAGCTTCAGGTAATGAACTCTCCCACTTGAGGCTCTGAGTGATCACCTCAGGGGTCAAATAGGATGGTCCCCTTTGTGTAGCTAAACAATAGACTATTCATTTGGGGATACCCATAATCTTAAAACACAGATAAAAACTAATACTAGAGACCTCCAAAAGTCATATTATGCTTTAACATTTCAGTGGTAAAGACAGTCCTATAAATCACTATCAAAACTGTTCTTTGTTATTATGTATTTACCCCAATTGGCTTTGATCACTCTGAAATGAAACATGATTGAATTTCCAGGTATTTCTCAATTACATATAAACAGATAATCCATTTTAAATTCATAATTCCAAGCAAAATCTTAAATTCTTAAAGAAAAAACATTTGCTTTCATTAAAGATTCATGTTACTATGTGGTAAAAGAGGCTCTCCATCCAAAAAGACACAAAATGGGAAGGATTAAGGAGATTGCTATTTTATCTTCTCCCATTTTGCCTTGTCCTCCAGTAAATTCTCTACTCCCAGAAGAAAAGCAGGGAAAATGCAAATGCTAAAGTGAGTCTCCCAGATTAGGAATACAGTATAATTTTTCTATCTGCATTATAGAGTGAAAAAACAGAATTGAGTTAAGCAAGACAGAGGTAACCTTCCAGTTCCTTCTGAATTGGTTTTTTTCTTCATAATATTGTTTTTACTCTTTTTATTTTTGAAATATTATATATTAGCAGAACAACAGATAGCATTCACATTTTAAGATAAATAGAAATTCACCCACAGGCCAAAATATGAATATTTGGGGAAGTTGTCTGCTATGTTTAATTATGCAAACTCTTATTATCTATCTTAATCAAAGACAAAGCACCTTTAAATCAGTTTTATTTTAGTAAAAGTGTTTTTATAGGTGGAGCAGCAATTCTAGCTTTTGTGTATAAACAGGGGGAAATGGCAACCCACTCCAGTATTCCTGCCTGGGAAATCCCATGGACAGAGGAGCCTGTCAGGCTACAGTCCTTGTGGTCACAAGGAGTGGGACATGCCTGAGCAACTATCACTACTAGGGGGAGTATGATATATAAAATATTTCAAGTTAGTTTGAATCATTTATCATTATCAGTAATTCCATGAAGAGAGAAAAGAAACATAAATAGTTGAGAGGAAAAGGGTCTGAGGTAAATTTGAAAGCATAAAAGATGACTGGGAGAAAGATCGATGAGGTCTCTAAGTTGAAATACAAAATACAAAACAGAGATAAAGTCTGGTCTCAAAAAATAAAGTTGAAAGTCTGTGGGGATTCACAAATATATATATATATATATATATATATATATATATATATATATATATTTTTTTTTTTTTTTTTTGCTTGTTTTATTTCCTTGATAGCTTAGTTGGTAAAGAATCCTCCTGCAATGCAGGAGACCAGGGTTCATTTCCTAGGCCAGGAAGATCTGCTGGAGAAGGAATGGGCTTCGCACTCCAGTATTCTTGGGCTTCCCTGGTGGCTCAGCTGGTAAAGAATCCACCTGCAATGCAGGAGACCTGGATTCAACCTCTGGGTTGGGAAGATACCCTTGAGAAGGTTCGGCTTCCCACTGGAGTGGGTAGCCGTTCCACTTCCACATCCGGGTGATTTTTGTTCCCTGCTGTTTATTGTTTTCCCCCTCAAATATATTCTTTACTTAGACATATGCAAATGATGGTATGTATGTGATTATTTGCTATTACTAATTCAAATGTAGTCAAAAACACATTTTAAAACTTTGGTAAAAATATATTTTTGGTTACATATTCCAGTTGTTAATTGAGGTGCTTTTATTTGACACTTTATGAACCTACTAGGAATATTAGCATTAGGTAGTTAGAATAGGAAAAAGGAGTCCAGAATGGCGGTGGCTAAAAGACAAAGAACAGAACAAAGGAAGGTCTGAGGACTGGAGTGAGGACCTCAGGTAAAACAAACAGCCCTCCTGGCTAGCCCAATTTACATAGGGCAGGCTCAGGGGGAGGAGAAAAAACATACAAAAAGAGGAGCCAAAATTGGGCCGGGGGCTTTTCTTTTCTTCTCTTCTTTTGGGTCAGCCCACCCTCATGCCTGAGGATGTATTTTGCTTTATTTTCTAAATAAAACTGACATGTAACACGGGGCTGTAATACTGTTCCATCTGAGGAAATCACATGGGGCTGTAACACCAGTCTATTTTGCTGTGACAAGACAGAATTGAGGAAATTACAAACTCCCCCAACATTAGTTAAATGTATTATATTTGTTTCCTAAAAGTGGAAGGAATCATAGCACTCATAATTCAGGTATCTTTTGGAATACCAAGGGACTTCCCAGGCAGCACTAGTAGTAAAGAATCTGCCTGCCAATGAAGGAGAGACAACTAAAGTAGCTTGTAATTTTTCTGAGACATATTGATTAAACATAAATGAGGTGGAATGCAATTGATGCTTAACTTATCAAGGTGGGTGCAGCCACTGACAGAAGCTGGACTGTGAAGAAAGTACCATTCCACCCTCAATCTACAGCCTATGCCCCTCTACTCCCCACTTGACTAGAAGAGTCCAGGAAGAAAAATTTGCAGAGACCCAGCCTCATCACAGAAAGAGTATAGCAGGTTGAACTGGCCATACATATAAATAACAGCACAAAAACTTATTTTGTTTTGTGAAGAAAAGGACTCCATTACTAGTATTACCAATGTGGTAGATGAATGCATGTAAGAAAGTAACAGTGTTTCAAAATATGTGATTTAATAATGTGTAGCAGAGAGATATTAGGCAAAATTTTGAATTTTTAGTCCGAGCAAAATTGACTAAGTCTCCTATATGGCATTATATATGGGAATATACATGAGATTACTCTGAGTCTGTTGGAGAATCATGCTTCAGAGCATGAGAACAATGCAGAAGTTACACCCATGAATGATCAATAGCAACTCTACCTTCCTTTTTAAAAAAAAACCATTATTTTATATTAATAGAATAAAATATACTCATGATATTTTGATAAATTTATTTTTTCAGAGTAGCAAATAGAGCATTATAATTTCAGTAGATTGAAATAGCTTCTGATGCTTAACAAATGCATTATTCTCTTGTAACCTTTCTCTCCCATTATATTTTTGAATTGGTTACTGTTGTTACATGTGAAAACTATTGAATTTGAGATATTTATCATCTATCCAGCTGCTTTCTGAACTCTTTTATTAACTCTATTTATTCTTTGAGGATGCCAAATAGAAAATCATAGTGTCTGTAAATAATTAAAATTCTATCTCCTTTAACAAAGTTATACCACTGCTTCTGCTTTATATTGTATTTCTTTAGAGCATCTACAAACATTGCTACTTTTCCTTACTATAATAACAAGTCTTGAACTTAATTTTTAGACATTTTTATTTTTACTATTTTTTGAATTTTTAAAATTACTTCTCAGGCTCTAATTTGTTACTATATTGGTAAATAATCTTATGACATTTGAAAATGAGTTATGGTTAACTTACTGTTTTAGAGTTACATAATTAAAAGGGTGTTTGAAATATATAATATACTTTGAAACACACTCATTGAGTGTGATTCAAGTATTAGTTATTCCAATAAGTGTTATAAGGGAAAAAAAATCTGAACTCACTAATAACCCAAAAAAGTATTGCTTTCAAATAGTTTCCATTCCAGTTGTTTAGGCATGAGAGCTGTCACAGGAAGCCTGTGACAAAATACTAAACAGTCATAATAGAATCTATTGAGTGTTCACAATGTGCTGATCGTTAAGTTTTACACAGATTATTACTAATTCCTCACAGTTTTCCTTTGAGTTAGAATTTGAAATTATGTTGATGACTCTGAGCCCCATCCTGGAATGTGAAGTCAAGTGGGCCTTAGAAAGCATCACTATGAACAAAGCTAGTGGAGGTGATGGAATTCCAGTTGAGCTATTTCAAATCCTGAAAGATGATGCTGTGAAAGTGCTGAACTCAATATGCCAGCAAATTTGGAAAACTCAGCAGTGGCCACAGGACTGGAAAAGGTCAGTTTTCATTCCAATCCCAAAGAAAGGCAATGCCAAAGAATGCTCAAACTACTGCACAATTGCACTCATCTCACATGCTAGTAAAGTAGTGCTCAAAATTCTCCAAGCCAGGCTTCAGCAATATGTGAACCGTGAACTTCCTGATGTTCAAGCTAGTTTTAGAAAAGGCAGAGGAACCAGAGATCAAATTGCCAACATCTGCTGGATCATGGAAAAAGCAAGAGAGTTCCAGAAAAGCATCTATCTCTATTTTATTGACTATGCCAAAGCCTTTGACTGTGTGGATCACAATCAACTGTGGAAAATTCTGAAAGAGATGGAAATACCAGACCACCTGACCTGTCTCTTGAGAAATTTGTATGCAGGTCAGGAAGCAACAGTTAGAACTGGACATGGAACAACAGACTGGTTCCAAATAGGAAAAGGAGTACGTCAAGGCTGTATATTGTCACCCTGCTTATTTAACTTATATGCAGAGTACATCATGAGAAACGCTGGGTTGGAAGAAGCACAAGCTGGAATCAAGATTGCCAGGAGAAATATCAATAACCTCAGATATGCAGATGACACCACCCTTATGGCAGAAAGTGAAGAGGAACTCAAAAGCCTCTTGATGAAAGTGAAAGTGGAGAGTAAAAAAGTTGGCTTAAAGCTCAACATTCAGAAAATGAAGATCATGGCATCTGGTCCCATCACTTCATGGGGAATAGATGGGGAAACAGTGGAAACAGTGTCAGATTTTATTTTTGGGGGCTCCAAAATCACTGCAGATGGTGACTGCAGCCATGAAATTAAAAGACGCTTACTCCTTGGAAGGAAAGTTATGACCAAGCTAGATAACATATTCAAAAGCAGAGACATTACTTTGCCAACAAAGTTTCGTCTAGTCAAGGCTATGGTTTTTCCTATGGTCATGTATGGATGTGAGAGTTGGACTGTGAAGAAGGCTGAGCACCGAAGAATTGATGCTTTTGAACTGTGGTGTTGGAGAAGACTCTTGAGAGTCCCTTGGACTGCAAAGAGATCCAACCAGTCCATTCTGAAGGAGATCAGCTCTGGGATTTCTTTGGAAGGAATGATGGTAAAGCTGAAACTCCAGTACTTTGGCCACCTCACGCGAAGAGTTGACTCATTGGAAAAAACTCTGATGCTGGGAGGGATTGGGGGCAGGAGGAGAAGGGGACAGCAGAGGATGAGATGGCTGGATGGCATCACTGACTTGATGGACATGAGTCTGGGTGAACTCTGGGAGTTGGTGATGGACAGGGAGGCCTGGTGTGCTGTGATTCATGGCGTCGCAAAGAGTCGGACACGACTGAGCGACTGAACTGAACTGAAAGAGGTTGAAGTACTTTCCTAAGTCCTAGAGCTAAAGCCTAGCCCAACCTGGTTAAGAGGGTAGGCAGTCTGACCTAGAATCTTCTTAAACGCCTCTGAGAACTTAGAATGGAATGTCATGTAGATGATAATAGGTCATGGCAGTTTTTTGGAATTTTTAAGACTGATATGGTATTTTGAGAATGAAGAACATTCAGACAGAATCCCTCTAATGGGACAGTGGTGCAAAGAGTTCCAGAACAGTGATTAAATTAGTCTGACTGAATAGGGTCTTAATAAAGGAGAATCAAATTCACACAAAGATTGGGAAAAAAAACTCATCAATGTTATCCTACAGACTTTATTTTTTACCTTGAAAATAATGGGGAACAATAGAGGAAATGGAACACAATGCAACAGTAACCATTCAGAGCAGACCCTCCAGGTTTCTTTCAGCAATGATGTTAGAAAAGGAGATTAAGATATTCCAACCTAAGGAATTATCAAGGAAAAAAGACCCTAAGAAATCAGAAGCCTCAAAAATTAAGGATGAGAAAAAATGTGTGATATACAGAAACAAGCTGCTCTGGACGTGGTGAATGCTTTCTCCTTAAGCCCATTGTAACCCCAAACTGGGCAGTCAGCAACAAAGCCACTGGTTCAAAAGTTCTGATGCAATTTCCATCTACAGAATTCTCTCAAACTGAGCTGGAAATATTTTTTATCAGAATCCTCATAAGATTTCAGGTAGCCTCCAGCTAGAAACACTTTTCATACCGTTTGAAAACTTCCATCCCTTTTATGCCTAAAATATGGCTTTGCCTTATCTTAAAACACACGTACATGCAAGCTTGCATACACACTCCACATGACAAGAAGTCGATGGAAAAGAAAAGTTACAGAAATCTCTAAGAATATCAGAAAAGTTTAGCTTCACATCCTGGTGTGGGGGCCTCATTCACACTCTATCTCACTTAGTTTGCTCTTCCATAGAAATGACCTTAGAAACAGGAACATGTTATAAAACTCTGTGCTGAAACACATTTTAATTGACTTTCTAAGTTTAGGATGGCTCTGCTTTCAACCATTTTTAGATTTTTTTTAGTATATACCTTCAAGTATTGAAAGTCTAATGATTATTTTCAGCAGCTGTCATTTTACAATGAGAAATTCCATCCTGCCTTATGTAAATAGTCACATTCATGATGACTGGTAATAAAACTATTTATAATTGCAATACAACAAAAGACTCCCTACTTCTACCAAAAATTTTAGCTGCCTCAATCCACATTTCCATGTGAAAAAGGACATTTGCATGATCAAATCTGAGAACCATATTTTAGTCATTTTACGAATGTTCACCAAGAGCAGTTGAAATATATGTGTTAAATGCAAAATATTTTTAGATGACGGTGTCAAAAATACAGTGAGTGACTGATGCCAGAAAAAAATGTAACTTCATGAAATTTTTATTTTCTATTTATTTTAATCTACTCTGAATTTCTTTTCAGATATATTATTTGAGGCCTATTGATGAAAATGTTCTATATTTGTGCTTGAGATACGGTTGCTATACATCACATATATGACCATCTGATGTGGCCTGAGTGGCTGAGAAACTGAATTTTAAATTTTATTTAAAGTTAAAGTTTAATAGCCTCATGAAGCTAGTGGTTCATGAAGCCTCATGGAGCTATAATGGATAGTACTATCTAAAGACTGCAAGTAGTTGAAATATGTTAGTTTATATAAACTTTTTGAAAACTATTATTGCTTGCATATCTTTTGCTTTTTCAATGAATCAATAAATATAACACAGAGGAAGCCTAGCATTATAACCCATATAAAATATAATTGTTTTTTAAAAATTTAAAGCAACAACTATGCTAAATATCCATTGCTGCTAAATAAGAAGACTCTTAAGTTGACCAGATGGTCACTGCTGCTGCTAAGTCACGTCAGTCGTGTCCGACTCTGTGCAACCCCATAGATGGCAGCCCACCAGGCTCCTGTCCCTGGGATCATCCAGGCAACAACACTGGAGTGGGTTGCCATTGCCTCCTACAGTGCATGAAACTGAAAAGTGAAAGTGAAGTCACTCAGTCGAGTCCGACTCTTCGCGACCCCAAGGACTGTAGCCTACCAGGCTCCTACGTCCATGGGATTTCCCAGGCAAGAGTATTGGAGTGGATTGCCATTGCCTTCTCCTAGATGGTCTCTACTAACAGGTAAGTTTTTTATTTTTTCTCCATAAACGAGTCCCTCAGTGCAGTTCACTTCAGCCCAGTCACTAAGTCATGTCCGACTCTTTGCAACCCCATGGACTGCAGCACACCAGGCCTCCCTGTCCATCACCAACTCCTGGAGTTAAACTCATGTCCATTGAGTCGGTGATGCCATCCAACCATCTCATCCTCTGTCGTCCCCTTCTCCTCCCACCTTCAATCTTTCCCAGCATCAGGGTCTTTTCAACTGGGCCAGTTCTTTGCATCAGCTAGCCAAAGTATTGGAGTTTCAGCTTCAGCATCAGTTCTTCTAATGAGTATTCAGGACTGATTTCCTTTAGGATGGACTGCTTGGATCTTCTTCCAGTCCAAGGGACTCAAGAGTCTTCTCCAGCATCACAGTTCAAAAGCATCAATTCTTCAGTGCTCAGCTTTCTTAAGTAGTCCAATTCTCAATCCATACATGATGACAGGAAAAACCATAGCTTTGACTAGATGGACCTTTGTTGGTAAAGTAATGTCTCTGCTTCTTAATAATCTGTCTAGATCGGTCGTAACATTTCTTCCAAGAAGTAAGCATCTTTTAACTTCATGGCTGAAGTCACCATCTGTAGTGATTCTGGAGCCCAAAAACATAAAGTCTGACACTGTTTCCACTGTTTCGCCATCTATTAGCCATGAACTGATGGGACCAGATGTCTTCTATCTTCGTTTTCTGAATGTTGAGTTTTAAGCCAACTTTCTCTTCTCTTTCACTTTCATCAAGAGGTTCTTTAATTCTTCTTCACTTTCTGCCATCAGAGTGGTGTCATCTGCATATGTGAGGTTATTGATATTTCTCCCTGCAATCTTGATTCCAGCTTGTGCTTCATCCAGCCCAGCTTTTCTCATGATGTACTCTGAATATAGGTTAAATAAGCAGGATGACAATATACAGACTTGGTGTACTCCTTTCCAGATTTGGAATCAATCTGTTGTTCCATGTCCAGTTCTAACTATTGCTTCTTGACCTGCATAAAGATTTCTCAAGAGGCAAGTCATGTGGTCTGGTATTCCCATCTCTTTCAGAATTTTCCACAGTTTATTGTGATCCACACATTCAAAGGCTTTGGCATAGTCAATAAAGCAGAAATAGATGTTTTTCTGGATCTCTCTTGCTTTTTCAATAATCCAGCAGATGTTGGCAATTTGATCTCTGGCTCACTGCCTTTTCTAAAACCAGCTTGAACATCTGGAATTTCATGGTTCACATAGTGTTGAAGCCAGCTTGGAGAAATCTGAGCATTACTTTACTAATGTGTGAGATGAGTGAAACCGTGTGGTAGTTTGAGCACTCTTTGGCATTGCCTTTCTTCGGGATTGGAATGAAAACTGACCTTTTCCAGTCCTGTGGCCACTGCTATGCTTTCCAGATTTGCTGGCATATTGAGTGCAGCACTTTCACAACATCATCTTTTAGGATTTGAAATAGCTCAACTGGAATTCCATCACCTCCACTACCTTTGTTCATAGTGATGCTTCCTAAAGCCCGCTTGACTTTGCATTCCAGGATGTCTGGATCTAGGTGAGTGATCATACTATTGTGATTATATGGGTCATGAAGATCTTTTTTATATAGTTTTTCTGTGTATTCTTGCCACCGTTTCTTAATATCTTCTGCTTCTGTTAGGTCCATACTGCTTCTGTCCTTTTTTGTGCCCATCTTTGCATGAAATAACTTGGTAGCTCTAATTTTCTTGAAGAGATCCCTAGTCTTTCCCATTCTATTGTTTTCCTCTATTTCTTTGTAGTGATCACTGAGGAAGGCTTTCTCATCTCTCCTTGCTATTCTTTGGACCTCTGCATTCAAATGGGTATATCTTTCCTTTTCTCCTTTGCTTTTCACTTCTCTTCTTTTCACAGCTATTTGTAAGGCCTCCTCAGACAGACATTTCACTTTTTTGCATTTCTTTTCATAGGGATGGTCTGGATCACTGCCTCCTGTAAAATGTCATGAACCTCCATCCATAGTTCTTCAGGCACTCTGTCTATCAGATCTAGTCCCTTGAATCGATTTCTCACTTTCATTATATAATTGTTAGGGATTTGATTTAGGTCATACCTGAATGGTCTAGTGCTTTTCCCTACTTTCTTCAATGTAAGTCTGAATTTGGCAATAAGGAGATCGTGATCTGAGCCACAGTCAGCTCCTGGTCTTGTTTTTTCTGACTGTATAGAGCTTCTCCATCTTTGGCTGCAAAGAATATAATCAGTATGATTTTAGTATTGACCATCTGGTGATGTCTATGTGTAGAGTCTTCTCTTGTGTTGTTGGAAGAGGATGTTTGCTATGACCAGTGTGTTCTCTTGGCAAAGCTCTGTTAGCCTTTGCCCTGCTTCATTCTGTACTCCAAGGCCAAAGCTGCCTGTTACTCCAGGTGTTTCTTGACTTCCTGCTTTTGCATTCCAGTCCCCTATAATGAAAAGGACATCTTGTTGTGGTGTTAGTTCTAGAAGGTCTTGTAGATTTTCATTGAACCATTCAACTTCAGTTTCTTCAGCATTACTGGCTGGGACATAGACTTGGATTACTGTGATATTGAATGGTTTGCCTTGGATAGAGAGATCATCTGTCATTTTTGAGATTGCATCCAAGTACTGCATTTTGGACTCTTGTTGACTATGATGGCTACTCCATTTCTTCTAAGGAATCCTTGCCCACAGTAGTAGATATAATGGTCATCTCATTTAATGGAATTAACTGAATGGAATTCACCCATTCCAGTTCATTTTAGTTCGCTGATTCCTAAAATGTTGACGTTCATTCTTGCCATCTCCTGTTTGACCACTTCCAATTTGCCTTGATTCATGGATCTAACATTCCAAGTTCCTATGCAATATTGCTCTTTACAGCATCAGACTTTGCTTCTATCACCAGTCACATCCACAACTGGGTGTTGTTTTTTCTTTGGCTCCATCTCTTCATTCTTTTTGGAGTTATTTCTCCACTGATCTCCAGTAGCATATTGGGCACCTACCAACCTGGGGAGTTCCTCTTTCAGTGCCCTATCATTTTGCCTTTTCATACTGTTCATGGGGTTCTCACGGCAAGAATACTGCAGTGGTTTGCCATTCCCTTCTCCAGTGGACCACATTCTGTCAGTGGGCTCAAGTGTCATAAAAAAAGGGGGTGGGGGAGGGGCCCTAGTAATGTTTGATTAGGGGAATCTACACAAAAGAAAATTGTTTAATACTTACTAATGAATCAATATGTTTCCATACATATCATGTCAGCTTGGAGCTTTAGAAATGGTCCATTCTCCTCTTTTCTGGTGAAGTCTTTGTAGAGTCTCAGTGCACTAGAGTTTCTGTTTGTTTAGTTGGTTGGTTGGTTGGTTAAATACATATCTTTCATAAACCTTGCTCTGTGTGTCTTTGCAGGGTCTTAAAAATATTCACAAGACCTATTTTCTTTAGTAGCCCTACTTAATGCACAGTTATAGCCGTTACTGGTTGATACATGGCCTCAACAACAGAATAGACAAATGGTCGCTGTCACACAAAATTATTCACCCTCTCTTTTCAAGAAGACTTGCTTTCATGGTGCTATTACTGCCTACATCCCTTTCTTGGTTTTTGTTCCCCTTACTTCCATTGATTTTGGATTTTTTTTTCATGTTTCTCCCTCTCTAATGTATTACCTATTTTATTCAAATATGTAGGTGGTATGTTTTTAAGTGAATCAATAATGAAGTAGTTGAGACCACAAGTCTCATCACCCTCTACATGCTATTAGTATTGGAATCCCAAGGGCCAACTGTGCAGTGAACCACGGTAATGAGGTTGATAGTTCATGAAAGAGCTGATGTGACAAATTGCCAACCTGCTGCAGGGACAGCCTCCCTAACCTTCCAGAAGGCCAATGTTATTCCAATTTTCATCTAGTTTTGTTCTCATTCTAAATGTGCCAGAGTTAACACAGTATTTAAATGGATAGTCTTCCCCCACAACCCACCCACACACCTACCTTGCAAAAGAGAGCACCCTGTGGCATATGCATTTATAATCCTCTTTTCAAACTGACATGCTCTCAGGGTGAATTTAATCACCATTTGTCATACGTTTTAAAGTATAAAAGGATGTTTCATTTTTTCATGCATTATTTTGGAGGCACTTGTGAAAACAAGTATCTTCATTTTATTGGTGTTCTGGATACATAGGAACTTTTTAGATCTATTATTTCTGCTCTTAATAGTTATATTGGCTGATTTTTGTTATATTCTCTCATTTTTGAACAAAACAACTTGCAGGTATCTTTTTACTCCTTTTTTTCCCTCTCTTCCTGAGTTTGTAACCAGGAAAAAAGAGAGGCAAAACTCTTAACTTATTAAAAAAAATAAGTATCACTCAGGCAGTATTACTTCTTTGTATTTTCATGTTATTTTAAAGTTTTTATTGTTGTTGTTGTTTTTACAAATATGTTATTGATAGTCTGTAGACAATGAGAATGAATCATCTTTGAATTTTAGGGAGAATTTCAGCCCCAATAGCACTGCCTGTGTAGCTAGCCTTTTACAAGATATTTACCAGCATTTTTGAACAAAGTTTACACATTAGAGAATGTGTCCCAAACCACAGCTGGCTTGTCCTGCAGGGAGGTGACTAGATATCATGTGCTCAGTTTCTGATAGTGAAAAACAGTGTTCTTAGAGGTAGAGGTACTTCTTAAACTTATTTTGCTTGGTGCCCTCCCAAGCTTGATTGAAAATAATTAAAAGTAATAACTTGGAACTTCACTAGCTCAGGCCCTGGATTCAGATTTTAGTGAGTCATTCAGAACAAAGCTCCCTTTTCTCACCTTGATGTGTCTAGTTCTCTAATCATTGCCTGAATCAGGCACCTCTGACAAGTATGTTGTGAACCTATCTTGATGTACTTTGCATTTAACTAGTAAAACACTGAAATTAATGCTGTTTCTTAGGCAGATATTTTGTCTTCTTATCTAAATTCCTTGAGACTAAAGCAAACTTGATTTAGCCTCTTGTCAGACCTTGGCTGTACATTTTTACTGAATGCTGGCTAATTGTGTCCTGTGTGTCATACTACTACTAAGTCACTTCAGTCGTGTCCGACTCTGTGGGACCCCATAGACGGCAGCCCACCAGGCTTCTCCGTCCATGGGATTCTCCAGGCAAGAACACTGGAGTGGGTTGCCATTTCCTTCTCCAATGCATGAAAGTGGAAAGTGAAAATGAAGTCGCTCAGTCGTGTCCGACTCTTTGCGACCCCATGGACTGCAGCCTACCAGGCTCCTCCATCCATGAGATTTTCCAGGCAACAGTACTGGAGTGGGGTGCCATTGGCTGCCCTTATTATTTATGGTGTAAATCTCATCATCTTATGGGTTATTACCATGAGGAATAACTTTTTACTTTACATCACTCAGAAACTGAAAGTTTAGTCACTCAGTCGTGTCTGACTCTTTGCAACCCCATGGACTGCAAACTACCAGGCTTCTCCATCCACAGGATTTTCCAGGCAAGAGTGCTGGAGTGGGTTGCTATTTCCTTCTCCAGAGGATCTTCCCAACCCAAGGATCGAACCTGGGTCTCCCACATTGTAGGCAGACGCTTTACTGTCTGAGCCACCAGGCGAGTCTCATCTTATGGGTTATTACCATGAGGAATAACTTTGTACTATACACCACTCAGAGGTTACATACTAATAGTCCACCAACTAGATTTAACCTCTGGACTTGTTTTAATTGGTCAGTGAAGTGTTATTAAAATGTTAAAGCTTAAATGCTTTTTAGGTAGCATTTCCCATTCTATTCAATCTATTCTACTCCTTACTCTCTTGCACCTTAGCACACTATTGCTCAGCTAGAGAACCTGTGCCTTTGGGGGCCTTGTCATATTTATTTGATTTCCCCTTTTGGTGTCTTCATTTATTGAATACCTCTCTGCTGAGTGCCAATACAAGTCAAGCCTGCTCCAGAAACAGGTAAAAACACAAATCCTTCTCTTCAAGAGTTTATGTTCTGGACAGCTGCATTCTGGAATCCCATACTTCTCAATGAATATTTGGAAGAAAATAATAAAGTATGTGTGCTAGGCCAGGTCCTCTGAGAAGCAGATATCAAGATGAGACTAACTATGCAAGAATTTTATTAAGAAAATGCCTATGCCTATGCAGAAGGATATAGGGCCTGTCCAAATTATGGTTTGGCTTGTCTAACTGAACGCCAAAAATGGGTGGTTCTAGATGCATGGTAACTTGGTGCCCTGGGGTCAAGAATTTTATCTCTTCCACGATCAGGTAACAGACTTTTTTTCTCAAAGGAGGTGTAATCCTGTCTTGCTGATGGCATGGTCTTGTTTCTGATTCCCTAGAGGACTGCATCATGGTTTTCTATCTGGAACTTGCCATAGACTGCATATTGCATCAGGTCCTCCTATTGGCACCTCCAACACCATAGGGTCTACCTGACAGAAGACAGGACTCAAGCAGCAGGACAAATTGTACCTAGCCAGTATCTACTGCTCTACCTTTCCTGCTCCTGCCCATTTTTATCCTTCTGCTTCAAAATCCTTGATTTATTTTGGTGTTACAGATTTTAAACATCAATTTAACCTTTTTTTGTTACCTATCTGTTTTACCTCTAACCTCAGAGGATAAAGTATCTGTCTGCAATGCAAGAGGTCTGGGTTCGATCCCTGGGTTGAGAGGACCTCTTGGAGAAGGGAATGGCAACCCACTCCAGTATTCTTGCCTGGAGAATCCCATGGTCAGAGGAGCCTGACAGGCTACAGTCCACGGGGTTGCAAAAAGTTGGACATGACTGAGCAACACACACACACACACACACACACACACACACCCCTGTGTCTTTACAGCTTTCTTTTGACCTTCCAGAAGGTCAAGCCCTTTTGGCTTCATGTATCTTGCCCATACATGGCAACTGCCGATCCTAGTTTCTAGTTATTAAGCTTTGCCACTTGGCCTTTGTGACTTCTTCATTCTCACAGATGTTCATGAGCTCAGTTGTGTGAATTCCTTTTCCATCCTCATGCCTGACCTGAAGAGAAGAGCCACCACTGAACATACTACTGATGTATATGGTGTATACTGTTGTATACTCATCACCATTTTCTTGATAAGTCCTCTCATGGAGCACAGTCCTCTAGTGGATATTCTGGCCTCATCTAATATAACTGGCTGAACCAAATCAGTTACATTACCACTTACTTGTCTCAGCCTTTGTTTTCCTTCTTTAGGCTCTGCTAGAGAAACTCACGGAGAAGGCAATGGCAACCCACTCCAGTACTCTTGCTGGAAAATCCCATGGACAGAGGAGCCTGGTAGGCTGCAGTCCATGAGGTCGCTAAGAGTCAGACATGACTGAGTGACTTCACTTTCACTTTTCACTTTCATGCACTGGAGAAGGAAATGGCAACCCACTCCAGTGTTCTTGCCTGGAGAATCCCAGGGACGGGGGAGCCTGGTGAGCTGCTGTCCCTGGGGTTGCACAGAGTCGGACATGACTGAAGCAACTTAGCAGCAGCAGCAGCAGCAGGGAAACTCAGGCATTTCTACTTCACTGAGATTTGACCATTATTTATTCTAGGTTTCTAAGAGCCATCCAGCAGTGAATTTAAACTGAACCCTGCAGTTTTTGCCAGGGTATTAAATCTCTTGTCAGAGAAAGTGTTCCCAAGTTAATGAATTTTCCTCTCCAGTCTAACAGTCCAGTCCCTTGATCAAGCACTTTGAACATTAAGTCTCAGAGTACTTTTTTGGCTCCTTTTGGGACATGCCAGCTAGTAATTATAATTTTTAGATGGACAGTCCCTTTTCTCCTTTACCAATACAAGCATGTTACCTGTTGGGTTATGCTAGGATACAATCTTGTCTATCAACATAAGGGAATGCTGTGCCTAGGAAGGAAAATATAGGGAAAAAAATGCTGACCAAGACGGTAGAGTTGGTCAATCACCACTAGGTTGTGTTTATGCTCTGCAAGGATAAAGAGATAAGGAGAGTTGGGAGCTAGCAGTTAATTGCTAAGGTTGAGAAGCAGAAAGCCCAGGAGTGGTGTTTGGCTCTCAGTCCTGTCTGACTCTTTGTGACCCTGTGGATTGTAGCCCACCAGGCTCCTCTGTTCATGGGATTCTCCAGGCAAGAATACTGGAGTGGGTTGCCATGTCCTTCTCCAGGGAATCTTCCCAACCCAGGGTTCAAACTGGGGTCTCCTGCATGCAGGTGGATTCTTCACCATCTGAGCTACAGGGAAGCCCTTAAAGAGACTCTTATCAGCTTATTCAAAGGAGAGACACAATGAAAGGTAGTCTGAAGATCTAATTTTGAGAGTTGCAGAGCAGCACTGATAACTGACCCCTCAGTCAAAGCAGGTCTCTTATGCCAGTGTCAGTACCCTCCTAGCGAAAACCTAGGATTTTAGAAATAGGAATGGACACCTCTGGAAGGATGTACCTAAAGATGTTGACTCTATAATCTCTCCAGATCTCCAGGCCACCAGAGGCAGGCCACCATTTTTCGAATACGAGTTAGCACACCCACTATGATAAATAGTGTGGCGGAAGCTTCTCCACAAAGCAAGTGCTCCTATCAGAAACTTCCCACCTCCTTTCCCAGCTTCCATGTTAATAAACAGGATTGTTTCTTCTCTTCAATTTCTAATAGAAATACTTGTTTAGTTTTGAGCAAAACCGTGTCTCCTTAGTTTTCCTCTGTTATATTTTATGTATTTCTTTAGGTCTTTGCTGTAGACATAAAATCAGACATTGCTATAACCAGAAATCATTCAGTCTCACCAAATTAACATGATTCCCTAAATTCCCATGGGGTACTTGCTCTACTAATGAAAGTTATTTTGTTCCAGTACGCTATTTGTACTACAGTAGCTATATAAAAAGTTATAATCCCCCTATACATTTTTAACACACAGCACCCACCATTTTAAACTATTTTTGGCTGTCACAGCAAATAAGATGTTCAAATATGAACTATACCACCAGAAAATGGATTGGAATTATATTAAATCTGTATCAATTTATGAAGGTCTATGAAGATTTTAAGACATTACCTTTAAGACATTACATATTCTAGAGAGATGCCTTATCTCTCTTTTGTGGAAGTTCTACTTATTTCCTGCTATGGGAATTTATAATTTCTCTGCCCTTGTTTTGGCCATGCAGCATAGGGGATCTAACCACTAAGGCAATCAGGGATTGAACCCACGTACCCTGAAGTGGAAGCACGGAGTCTTAACCACTGGACGACCAGGTAAGTCCATATAACTTTATGTTTTTTTCTTAGCTCACCTAATCCAAATGCTTTTAAAAACTATTGTGAATGAATACCTCTTTTGTTTCTATTTCTAAGTGATTAATACTAGTAGAGAAAATAGTTACTGATCTTTGTGTATATAAATAAATATATTTTTCTAGAATAAATGCGGCTATTCTAATTCTAAAATATTTTAGTAGAGTCTCTTTTGGTGGAATCAAATAATTATATAATTTAGAACTAAAATTATGCTATCTGTTGATCTAATATTTATACTATTTGTTTAACTTTTATACTTTCTGTTCAATAAGATCTCCACTAGAATGATGATGAATAATATTAGTCACAAGGGTGTTACTGTCATATTCTTAATTTTAATAGTAGTTTTCAGTTCAGTTCAGTCACTCAGTCATGTCCGACTCTCTGCGACCCCATGAGTTGCAGCACGCCAGGCCTCCCTGTCCATCACCAACTCCCGGAGTCCACCCAAACCCATGTCCATTGAGTTGGTGATGCCATCCAACTACCTCATCCTCTGTTGTCCCCTTCTCCTCCTGCCCTCAATCTTTCCCAGCATCAGGGTCTTTTCAAATAAGTCAGCTCTTCCTATCAGGCCAAAGTATTGGAGTTTCAGCTTCAACATCAGTCCTACTAATGAAAACCCAGGACTGATCTCCTTTGGGATGGACTGAAGTAGTTTTAGCATTTCACAATTTAATATATTTTGCTGTTGATTGTTAGGAAATCTTTAAGTAATTTTCTTCTATTCTTACTTTATGTAGAGTTTCAATTACAAATGGTAATTGACAAACATAATGAAAAAACAATCTACTGAGTAGGAGAAAATATTTGCAAATGATATGACCAATAAAGGATTAATATCCCACATATACAAACTGTATGTACAACTGACATTAAAAAAAAAAAAAAAACAGTTAAAAAACTAGATGGAAGAAATAAATAGGCATTTTTCCAAAGAGGAAATGCAGATAGCCAACAAGCACATGAAAAGATGCTCAACATCATTAATCATCATGGAAATGAAAATCAAAACCACAGTGAGTATCACCTCACACCTATAATCAAAAAGAACATAACTAACAAATGTTGGTGAAGATGTAGAAAAAAAGGTAACCCTCATACACTGTTGGTGGGAATGTAAATTGGTGTAGTCACTGTGGAAAATGGTATGGAGGTTTCTCAAAATACTAAAAATAGAGCTAACACATGATCAAATAATTCCACTCTTGGGTCTATATCCAAAAAAGTAAAGACATTATTTGAAAAGATATGTGCACCGCAATGTTCACAGTAGCATTGTTTACAATTGCCAAGATATGCAAGAAACCTACATGTCCATCTATGGATGAGTTGATAAAGAGGATATGGTGCATACACACACAGAAGAACAATACTCAGCCCTAAGAAAACAGACTTTTGCCAGTTGCAGCAACATACATGGACTTGGAGGGCGTAATGCTAAGTGAAAAAGTCAGACCGAGAAAGACAAGTACTCTATAATATTGCTTATATTTGGAATCTAAAAATACAACCAGCTTGTGAATATAGCAAAAAAGAAGCAGTCTCACAGATAGAGAACACAAACCAGTGGTTGCCACTTGGGGGGTGGGGCAGGCAATGAGGGAGCTTCAAACTATTGGATACACAGTAGGCTCAAGGGTATATTGGACAACGTGGGGAATAAGCCAATATTTTTTAAAAACTGTAAATGGAAAGGAACCTTTAAAAATCATATAACAGATTTTAATAAAATATTTTTAACTTTAAAAATTTAATAAACAATGACAGCTGAATTTTACCAGCATCTTCTCAGTATCTATTAATATACCCGTATTTTTTTCTTCTTTGATACATTGATGTCATGAGTTATTCTGATATTCCCATAATGATGACCCATACTTGTAGTCTTATACTTGGTTACTGTGTCTTAATTTCCTTAACATATTTGTGGATTTGCTTTGTGCTTGTCTTATAAAGAATATTTGCTCTAACTCTATTAAGATTTTATATATAATCCATTATACTTTGGTATTAAAGTTATCTAGGAATTCTAACATAAATTAAGGCATTTTTTCACATTTTTCTATAACCTAGATTAGTTAAATAATATATAGAGTATTATTTTTAAAGATTTAAATAGAATTTAGCTTTAAAATCCTGTTTCACTTTATTTTCTCTTTTCATAGTTTTTATTCTCTCAGTTTTTTCCTTTTCTCACATAAATTCATGTTTATTTTACCAAGAAATATCCATTTCTCACTCTAAAACAAAAACTAGAAGGTATTAAGCTAGTGACAAAGGCATGTCAGAAACCAAGACAGGCTGAAAGCAAACCCTCTTGCACAAAACAGTTAGCCAAGTCTGAATGTGAAGGCAAAGTTCCTGAAGAAAATTAAAAGTACTACCCCAGAGAACACACAGATGATAAGAAAGGGAAACAGTCTTATCATCAATATGGAGAAAATTTTAACGGTCTGGATAGAAGATCAAAACAGCCACAACATTCCCTTAAGCCAAAGCCTAGTCTAGAGAAAAGCCCTAACTCACTTCAGTTCTGTGAAGGCTGAGAGAGGTGAGGAAGCTGAATAAGAAAAGTTTGAAGTTAGCTGTGGTTGATTAATGAGGTTTATCATCATAACACAGGAAGGCAAGGTGAAGCAGCAAGTACTTATATAGAAGCTTCAGTAACTTATCCAGAAAATATAGCTATGATAATTAGTGAAGGTGGCTACACTGGACGACAGATTTTCTATGTAGGTGAAACAGCGTTCTATTGGAAGAAGGCATCACTAGAACTTTCATAGCTAGAGAGTAAAAGTCAATACCTGGCTTCAAAGCTTCAAAGGACAGTCTGACTCTGGTTAGGAGCTCACACAGCTGGTAACTTGAAATTGAAGTCAATGCTCATTTACCATTCCAAAATCCCTAGGGCCTTTAAGACTTATGCTAAACCTACTCAGCCTGTGCTCTATAAATGGAACAACAAATTCTAAATGCCAGCACATTTGTTTACAACATGTTTCAAGCTTATTTTAAGCCCACTGTTGCAAACTATGGCTCAGGAAAAGAGATTCCTTACAAAATATCATTGCTTATTGACAAAGAAATTGGTCATCCAAGAGCTCTGATGGAGATGTTCAATGAGATTAATGATGTTGTGTTAGCAGGTCATGTCTGCTAACACAACACTGTTCTGCAGTCCATGGATATAAGAGTCATTTTGACTTTCAAGTCTTATTACTTAAGTATATTTTGTAAGGCAATAGTTGTCATAAATAGTAAAAAGATCAGCGGTTTTCAGGGGTTGAGTGGAGAGAGGGATGACTAGGCAGACTATAGAGGATTTTTAGGGCAATGAAACTACTCTCTAGGATACTTTAAAGGTGTGGGTGCATGTCATTATAAATTTGTCCAAACCAATAGAATGTAAAGCCCTGAGAGCAAATTCTAAGGTAAACTATGGATTCTAGGTGATAATGATGTGTCAACACAGGTCCATCATCTGTAACAATGTGTATCCCTGTGGTGAGGGATAATTATGGGAGAGGATACGCATGGGTAAGAGCAGACAGTATATGGGAAATCTTTATACCTTCTGTTCAGTTTTGCTTTGAATGTGAAACTTGTCTAAAAAATAAAGTATACATATTTCTAAAGGTGGTAAAACACATTGCTCAGCTTTGCTCTCAGACTACAATGATACAAGGATCAAAGCTATGAGAGAAAACAGTGTTATTAAGCTCAAGGTAAAGAGGGAAATTTCTTTAGGAGAAAAATTAACTTACTAGGAAAAAAACTTAGAAAGTATGAAAAGGAAATTTGGAAGTTTTTATCTTAGAAGTCAAGATAAATATGTAGAAAGATATAACGAATACTCAGTTCTAGCTTCTCTTAAAACAAGATATCCATAAAGGACAGAGGAGTTTAGCCCCCATTAAATCAGTGAAATTAATAGGAAACTAGAAAAATTCAACACAGAGAAGCCAAATCAGAGATAATTTTCAGAGCATGCCAGGATGTAAGAAAATATTCATGGGTAGCCTCAGACACAAAAGGAGAATTTAGAGTCAGAACACTTGAGGGACTATATCATATAAGTTTGTCTCTATGAAGTGGTTACAGAAAACCAAGCAAGATTTTAAATGGGAAAGAGTAGTAAGCCAGTGGAGAAGGAAAAGAAAAAATAAAAAAAGTATTATTATTTGAGTTCCAAAGTAATACAACCATAGTAAAGTAAGGGTACTGATATTTATTCTACCTTAAAAATTTCTGGAATTAAGACCTTAAGGCATGATATAGAAAGAAGAGATCTAGGATAAGAGAACCACAGGGGATAATGACAGATTATATCCAGTTCCTGGGTTGAATGTTTCTGATGACAAAATATCTCCTATAGGGATTATTCAATTCAAAAGACAGAGCACAAGATTTGATTAAACCATGGATTCTTTTATCAGACCCAGAACTTATGCATACCACCTTTTCTTAATAAATGAGAGTACAAAAAAAAAAAAAATTAGAGAACTATATTAGAAAAATCAAACATCTGGGCCATAAAGCAAAGAAAGGAGAAGGCACACAGTGCTGGCAAACTGTGCTGCAACTACATGTAATAGGGAAAGAGAAAGATCAATTTAAGAAGCTGTTTAAGAGATATTAAAAAACCTATGGAATCTTCTTGCAAGTTATATAGAAATAGTAGAGTTAAATGGAACAATGTATCCACTAATGCAGGAAAAGAAATATCAGAAAGAAATCTAACAGGTAGGATGTACAAAGTCTATGGAAAACCCTTGTCTTGAGGAACAAACACCAGTGGAATGGGTCTTTGCTAGTTTCCAGGAACATCAACTCAATTGAGGAACCCGAAGAGGGTGATTCTTCAACTGAAATATGATGGGAGTGAAAATACCTCTATAGAGGCAGGTTTTGTATGAGTAGGTCTCAATCCTGACAGAACTCTGGAGTTCTAAGAGCTTTTTAAAGCCAGTACCACCACAGACATCCTCCCAGAGGTTCTAATGTAATTAATTTGAGGTAGAGCTTAATCACCAGCATGTTGGAAAAATCTCCAGATGATTCCAATGTGATAAACAAGCAATTCTCAACCCCAGAGGTACATTAGAACCCACAGAAAGCTTTTTAAACGTATCTATGCGTGAACCCAAAGCCAGAGGATGGAATCTGAACACGAGGGCATTTGCACAGCTTCCTCAGTGATTCTAAACCACAGCCAGACTTGAGAAACAAGGGATCAAGCAATCCATAAAAGGTGTTGGTAGCAATCACTGGCCACAGGCTTAAAAAAAAGAAAGAAAGAAAATAATGCCTGCGCACAAAATCTTGTGTCTATTTACCCAGGTTAACTATGAGATGCCAGAAACACAGGGCACAAATGTGAATTGGAAAACCAAAAGTTTTAAATAAGTAAGAAAGACAGATGCTTCAATTAAGACCTAGACAATTGAGGATGCCAAGATTGTAAATGTCTAACCTTCAGAAAAATTCTGCAATATTCCAAATGCCATTCTTTGAGAGAGAGAGAAAAAAAAAAAGATAGTTTAAAGTAGAATTGCCCCTGAATGTAATAAATCTTTGATGCCCGAAAAGATTTTTCAAATGGTATGTTTTCATCTATTTCCTAATTATTGCTAGTATATAGAAATACAATTAATTTTTGTATTAATACAATATCCTTGAATTCAGTGAGCATGCTAAGTACATCTATTAATTGTTGAATCTGTATTCAAAATCATTGTCTATGAAAAATGATGCTTTTTTTCTTTTTCCATAAATTTGTTTAAGATAATCTGCCTCATTAGAATGACTGAGACCTTCAGCAAAAATGTTAATTAAAAGTGGTGATAATGAATGTTTTAGTCTAGGTCCTAATTTCAAAGTCCAAACTATTTCACCTTTAATTGTGATGTATACTATAGGATTTTTTGTTTGGTTACTTGAGGGGAGCACAGTTGATCCGACCAGATGTATTTGTTTTCTATTGATACATAACAAGTTATCACAAACTTAGTGGCTCAAAACACCACCCATTTATTAACTGACGGTCTGTAGGTCAGAAGTCCAGGAGGCTTCAATGAGGCTCTCTGTTGAGGGTCTCACAAGCTCAAAATTCAAGGCATTAAAAGTGGGTTCTTAACTGGAGACTCTAAAAAAGAACCCACTTGTAGGCTCAGTAAGATTGTTGGTATCATCTGATTCACTGTGATTGAAAATCCAAGGCTGCTGTTTGTTTGCTCAATGCCAACCACAGTTAGTAGCAAGGGTGCCTTTGATTGTCTTTGACTTCTCTTGCTGCTATGAACTGGAGAAAATTCTTGTTTTCCAATGTCTCCTTGTGATTACATGTGTCCCCATCTTTTTGCTCTATAATCTAATAGAACCACTGGAGTGACAGCTCATTAAATTCACAAATTCCACCCACATTCAAAAAGGAGTGTATTATACAAAAGCCAGTGTCAGTGATGGCCGCATTTAAAATTCTGCCTATGGAACTATGGAAGTTTCCTTATCTTTCTACTTTGCCTTCATTTTTATCACATATCCTTTCTATCAAATGTTTTTTCTGAACTTTTGAGATAAGCATATGCATTTGTTACTTTATATAATGAATTGCATTTACTGATTCAAATTTTAAACTCACATTCCTGGACCAAATATAATTTGGTCAGTTATTAGGATTATTTCTTTTTCCTCTTTTAATGCAAGAGTCCTGTACAGTCTAGGAAGGAGAGGACAGAAGTGACATCATTGCCTTCTTCCTAATCTTAGGAGGAAAGCAGCCAGTTCTTCACCATTGGATATTAATTTAGCTGCAGTTTTCTGGTAGATGTTTTTTATGAATTTGAGTAATTCCCTTTTCCTAGTTTGCTAAGTGTTTATCATCAATGGGTGTTTCATTTTTATCAGTTTTTTTCTGCATCAATTGATCTGACTATGATTTTCTTCTCTAGCCTACTGATGTGAGGAGTTACATTATTTGATTTTCAAATGTTGAGCCAGCCTTGCATAGCTGGGATAATTCTCACTTGGTTGTGGTATGTGGTTATTTTTATGCATTGTTGAATTCAATTTGCTAGTATTCTGTTAAGAATTTTTGTATTTATGCTCACGAGTGATATCAGTCTGTAGTTTTCCTTTCTTATACTATCCTTATCTGGTTTTTGATTGTAGGGTAATGCTAGTCACATTCAATGAGTAAGGAAGTGTTCCTTCTGCTTCTATTTTTCTGACATAGATGGTAGATAATTTTCATTTCATTCATAAATGTTTGATGGAATTCACAAGTGAAGCCTGGACCTGACACTTTCTCTTTTGGAAGGTTATTAATTATTCATCCAATTCTTAAATAGATATTAGTCAATCCAAAATAACTATCTATTCTTGTAAGAATTTTATAATTTAGATCTTCATTTGGTCCATGACATCTGAGTTACCAACTTTTTTGCCGTAAAGCTGTACAGAGTATGCCTTTAGTATTCTCTTAATTCTGTGTTCTTTCCTTTCTGATACTAATAATCTGTCTCTTCTCTCTCTGTTTCTTGGTCAAAATGCCTAGAAGTGTACCAGTTTTATCAATCTCTTCAAAGAATCAGCTTCTGGTTTTGTTGTTTTTCACTATTGCTTCCTTGATTCTAATTACATTGATTTGTGTTCTGTATTTAGATTATTTTCAATTAATTGCTTTATGTTTATCTTTCTTTTCTCAAATTTATCTCAAAAATTATTTGCCCAAAGAGTTATCTATAAATGCTTTGAATCTCTAAACACTTGGGGGGTTTTCTGGCTATCTTCGTGCTCTTGATTTCTAATTTAATTCCACAGTGCTCTGAGAGCACTCTTGTATAGTTTTTAAACTTCCCCCAACTTATTATAATATTTTTTATGGAGCAGAATGTAGTCCATTCCTTTGAATGTCCCTGTGATCTTGAGAAGAATGTGCATTCTGCTCTGGTTGGATGGAATAATCTATAAATGTTAATTAGATCAAGTTGATTGATAGCTCTGTTCAGGTATACTGTATCCTTACTGATTTTCTGCCTGCTTTACCCTGCAATTACCGACAGACGAGTGTTGAAGTCTCTTACTTTAATATGGTTTGTCCAGTTCTCCTTATAATTCTATCAGTTTTTACTTCACACATTTTGTCCCTGTGTTGTTAGGTACATGTTAAAGATTTTTATGTCTTCTTAGGGAATTGACTGCTTTGTCATTATACAATGACCCTCTTTATCCCTGTTTTTCTTTGAAGTCTTCTTTGTCTGAAATTAATATAAGTACTTTAGCCTTTTTTAAATTAGTGTTAACATAGTATATTTTTTAATTTCTCAAATGTTTAAATGTTCAAAGTAGGTTCTTGTAACCTACTCAGAATATATGGTTGGGTCTTTCTGTTGTTAGCTGGATTAACATTGACTATGTTTGTAACTGTTTTTTATTTGTTGCTCTTAATCTTTTTACTCCTTTTCCTGCCTTCTTTAATTTTAAATAGGCATTTTATATTATTTATATCTTTCTTCTCTTAGGTATTCAAATACAGCTAACATTTGAGTTGTAGCCTTAGAATTTGCAATACACATTTACAACTAACTAATCTATCCTTAGTGTCAAATGGCACTGCACCACTTTGCGTGTAATGCAGGTATTCCATAACCAACCTAGTGTTACAGGCTGAACTTTGTCCACCCAAAAATATTTGCTGAAGTCTTAACCCTCTTCTCTTTTTAAAACAGTTATATCACTTTTCTCCTTACATTCATTTTGCAACATTTCTATTGATGTCTCCAAGCTCACTGAGTCTTTCGTTGCTGTGACCAGTGTTCTGATGAGCCCATCACAGACATTCTTCATTTTCTTTACAGCATTTTTTAATTTTTAGCATTTATTGTAATTCTTTCTTAGAGTTTCCATCTCTCTGCTTACATTATCCATCTCTTCGTACATGTTGCCTGTTTTTTCCTTAACATATATAATCTGACTATTTATTAAATTTAATTAATCAACCTTGACTTAGGGTGTTTAATATGTCAATTATTCTTGTTGTTGCTGCTGTTCAGTTGCTAAGTTGTGTCCAGCTCTTCACGAACCCATGGACTGCAACACACCAGGCTTCCCAGTCCTTCACTATCTACCAGAGTTTGTTCAAACTCATGTCCATTGAGTTAGTGATGCCATTCAACTATTTCATCCTCTGTCAGTTCCCTTCCCCTCCTGCCCTCAATCTTTCCCAACAACAGGGTCTTTTCCATGAGTCAACTCTTTGCATCAGGTGGCCAAAGCATTGGAGCTTCAGTATCAGCTCTTCCAGTGAATATTCAGGGTTGATTTTCTTTAGGATTGACCGGTTTGATTTCCTGGTTGTCCAAAGGACTCTCAAGAATCTTCCCCATCCAGCACCACAAATCAAAAGCATCAATTCTTTGGAGCTCAGCCTTCTTTATGGTCCAATTCTCACATCCAAAAATGACTACTGGAAAAACCACAGCTTTGACTACCCAGACCTTTGTTGGCAAGTGATGTCTCTGCTTTTTAATACACTGTCTAGCTTTTCTTCCAAGGGGCAAGAGTCTTTTGATTCCATGGCTGCAGTCACCGTCTGCAGCCTCTTTGCTTTCTGCCACTTTAGTTCCTCTTCACTTTCTGCCATTAGAGTGGTATCATTGCATGTCTGAAGTTGTTAATATTTCTCCCATATCAATTACAGTTGTTTTAAATTCCTCATCTGATAATTCCAAAATCTGTTTAATAATTGAGTCTAATTCTGATGCTTGCTTTGCCTTTTCAGACTGTGTTCTCATTTTTTAGAATGTTTTACAGTTTTACAGCTTTCTGTTAAAATCTGGATATATCAGATAATAGGAACTTAGGTAAAAACTCTTTAGTGTGAAACTTTATGTTCATCTAGCTATGAGTTGGGTATCTTTAGACTTTATTTTTGGGGGCTCCAAAATCACTGCAGATGGTGATTGCAGCCATGAAATTAAAAGACGCTTACTCCTTGGAAGGAAAGTTATGACCAATCTAGATAGCATACTCAAAAGCAGAGACATTACTTTGCCAACAAAGGTCCGTCTAGTCAAGGCTATGGTTTTTCCAGTGGTCATGTATGGATGTGAGAGTTGGACTGTGAAGAAAGCTGAGTGCTGAAGAATTGATGCTTTTGAACTCTGGTGTTGGAGAAGACTCTTGAGAGTCCCTTGGACTGCAAGGAGGTCCAACCAGTCCATCCTAAAGGAGATCAGTCCTGGGTGTTCATTGGAAGGACTGATACTGAAGTTGAAACTCCAGTACTTTGGCCACCTCATGTGAAGAGTTGACTTATTGGAAAAGACTCTGATGCTGGGAGGGATTAGGGGCAGGAGGAGAAGGGGATGACAGAGGATTAAATGGCTGGATGGCATCACCGACTCGATGCACATGAGTTTGGGTGGACTCTGGGAGTTGGTGATGGACAGGGAGGCCTGGCGTGCTGCAATTCATGGGGTCACGGAAAGTCGGACATGACTGAGTGACTGAAATGAACTGAACTGAACTGACTGTTTGCTCTAACTACAAGTGCCCAAGGCTTTAAATTTGTGTTTTTAATGTCACAGTGTCTTTTTCTCTCTCCTTTTGTCTTTATGTTTTCTTATTCTTCAAATAGAGCCTGTATTTTAGAACTCTTTTAGCTATAATCTGCTGCTATTATATTGACATCCTGTTGATACGATGGTAAGGTGTTGGAAGGGAGAAAGATTTTTTAATCTTATAATTAATTACATCTCAGTCTTTTTGTGCCCTGTGACCCTGGGTCTTGACAAGTGTTTCTTGGGTCTTTTCCACATTTTCATGGTACAAGAAGCATGGAGAGGGCTGGCACTTAATAAATGCCCTTCTATCGAGGTGAAGTAATGCCTGGTAGTCTTTGCCCCTGATTAGTAAGCCTTTGTTATGAAGAGCACTCTGGGTATATTTTAAAACTTTATGTTCCCCTGTAGGACCTGTTAGAGCCAGAAGGAGATTTTTCTTGGCTCTGAAGAAGGAGAAACTTCTGGGGTTCTTTGAGGAAAATTCTATCAGTTTGCCTCACATATTTTGCAAGTCCTGGGTATCCCTACCCCTAGATTCCCCCTCAGTAATTTCCCACTATCATGCTTGCCTTCAGATCCAGTAACCTATCAAAAGGACCATTTAACTGTCCCTCTCAGTTTGTGTTGACCGTCTGGTGATGTCCATGTGTAGAGTTTTCTCTTGTGTTGTTGGAAGAGGGTGTTTGTTATGACCAGTGCGTTCTCTTGGCAAAACTCTATTAGCCTTTGCCCTGCTTCATTCCGTATTCCAAGGCCAAATTTGCCTGTTACTCCAGGTGTTTCTTGCCTTCCTACTTTTGCATTCCAGTCCCCTATAATAAAAAGGACATCTTTTGGGGGTGTTAGTTCTAAAAGGCATACTGCTTGGGAGTACGTCAAGGCTGTATATTGTCACTCTGCTTATTTAACTTATATGCAGAGTACATCATGAGAAATGCTGGGCTGGAAGAAGCACACACTAGAATCAAGATTGCCGGGAGAAATATCAATAACCTCAGATATGCAGATGACACCACCCTTATGGCAGAAAGTGAAGAGGAACTCAAAAGCCTCTTGATGAAAGTGAAAGAGGAGAGTGAAAAAGTTGGCTTAAAGCTCAACATTCAGAAAACGAAGATCATGGCATCTGGTCCCATCACTTCATGGCAAATAGATGGGGAAACAGTGGAAACAGTGTCAGACTTTATTTTGGGGGGCTCCAAAATCACTGCAGATGGTAATTACAGCCATGAAATTAAAAGACACTTACTCCTTAGAAGGAAAGTTATGACCAACCTAGATAGCAATGTTGAAAAACAGAGACATTACTTTGCCAACAAAAGTCTGTCTAGTCAAGGCTATGGTTTTTCCTGTGGTCATGTGTGGATATGAGAGTTGGACTATGAAGAAAGCTGAGTGCCAAAGAATTGATGCTTTTGAACTGTGGTGTTGGAGAAGACTCTTGAGAGTCCCTTGGACTGCAAGGAGGTCCAACCAGTCCATTCTAAAGGAGGTAAGTCCTGGGAGTTCATTGGAAAGACTGATGCTGAAGCTGAAACTCCAGCACTTTGGCCACCTCATGGGACGAGTTGACTCATTGGAAAAGACTCTGATGCTGGGAGGGTTTGGGGGCAGGAGGAAAGGGGACAACAGAGGATTAGATGGCTGGATGGCATCACTGACTCGATGCACGTGAGTGTGAGTGAACTCCAGGAGTTGGTGATGGACAGGGAGGCCTGGCGTGCTGCGATTCATGGGGTCGCAAAGAGTCGGACACAACTGAGTGACTGAACTGAACTAAACTGAACTCAGTTTGTGATTCCTGCAGCTTCTCCTCCAGATCTTGAAAGCAGATCTTGGCTGTGATTCTTTAGATTCGCCTGTCTCTCCAGATTAGGTATGGTGGTTTTCCCTGCAACCTGAGTTCTCTGATGGGTCCAAGAAAAGCAGTTGATTTTAGTTTATTCCACTTTTTTTCTTCCTATAAGGACAAAAGTGACAACTTTTAAATTCTTTGCAAATCAGATCTGAAACTTGAAGTCTTTGATTCTATCTACCTTTTAAAGAGAGGACTTACTTCTGCTTCAAAAACAGGGACATATCACCAAGCCCAATCAGAAATTGACACATCAATCCTGTAAAGGATGGTTTATTCCACTTTGTGCTTATTTCTAGGATGTAGCATTCTAAGAGGTCTCAGGCAGAAGTCTGAAATACTTGCACGCTTCTCTTACTCTCAAAATTGAAATTGGGCAACTTTGAATTTTCGCTTTTGTCAATGCATTCCTGTGAGACTGCGAGAAACCATTCAACTTTTCACCCTGTCACCTCAACTTTTACGTTATTGGAAATCTCAACAGAAAAGTAGCACTAAGTAATAGGCCCACTTCTTTGGCTTTCTCCTTTTCTCTATCTTTCTTTCCTAGCAGATTCTTATTGCCTAATAACAAAGACTCTTCTTGACCAAATTCTAGACAAGCTCCTCTGAACCCTCTTTGAGTAGGCTTTGTTCTTCCTCAGCCTGACTAAGCCGGTCTTAGCAAAGAATCCTTCTAAGTCAGCCCCTTACCCTTGATATCTGATCACTTCTGCTATCTGATCAAGTTCCTTATCCCCATTCTTTAATGTACAAGTCCTAAGCCTGCCTTTAGCAAGAATCCCTCTACCCTTGGTGTCTCCCTTAGTAATTTTCCTTTCACCGATACCCTCACTATTCTCTGTTGGTTATAAATTCCTGCTTAGCTTTGTTGTATTTGGAGTTGAGGGCACTCTCTCTCCTCCATTGCAATAGTCTTAACCTTTATTGCAATAGTATTGAATAAAGACTCCCTTACCCTTTTAACAAGTGGCAGGATGTTTTTTCTTTAACATTGGTAGTTTTCTAATATCTTCAAATAGATTTTTAAAAGTATATTTAGTTCATCTTTTAAAATTCTTGAATGTGGGAGGATGGATTAAAAACAACCTAAACAGTCATTTCTCAAGAGCAATAATTTTGAGGGCATAAGCAACTATACTAAGCACTGAACTAGGTTACATAAGGTATCTCCTTATATAAGTTTTTTTTTTTTTTAAGATAAACTGACACATATTGAACATTTTTTGAGTTTATTTGAGCAGAAATATGTTCTAATCATGCAGCATCCAATCTAGCATATAGAAAGACCTCTGCAGAGTTGTACCAAAGAGAAGATATTTTATAGGCAAAAGAGAGTAAGAACAAGGAAGTTATCTAGACAAAAAAGCAGGCTGGCTGTTGCAAAGTTACTTTCCTTTAAACGGTGTCAGTGCTGGTCAAGCAATTCTGAAGGTTCCATTTCTAGTAGACTTGAAGCTATAATTAATTTAAGTCCAGTTGGCAACATGAAGCTTAATATAAATAACTCTATTTCAGGTCTGATGTTGTAACAGCCTTATAAGAATATCATATCTATTCTACAGATGAAGAAGTGGAAGATTAAAATATATATGTAATTTTTCCATTTTTTCACAAGTATTAAAGAATGGAAAGTTAAACTTAATCCCAGACTGGTCTGATTGCAAAGATAATACTTCTCAGTACAACTTCCCACAATCTACCTAAGCATCTTGATTTTATGAAATTATGGAATGAGTTACTACCTTTTGGTTCATTTTAGATTTTATGATTTGGTCCTGGTAGATGCCTGTACTTTACATCTTTGTGGACATTTTTTCTGTAACCAAATTTTATACAGACCTATGTGTCAAACACAGGTTGAAAAATCTTATCATATTATTTTTCAATCTTCATAATCCTTTAGGTAGAGCCTATCAATATTTCATTCTTTCTATGAGAAAATAGAGGTTAAAAGTGATAAGTAATATTCCAATGTGGGCACAGAGAAAATTAATATCACTAAGACAAACAGTGTTGCTCACTGCCCAGTTCAACAAAGGTTTAGTTATAACCCAGTGCAGCTGACAACCTACAGTGCACCCTGGGAGCAATGAAAATCAAGATCAGGCACTCTGCGCTTTGGACAAGAAAGCCCCTTAGATAGTTAGAATTTCAGTGATGCCAGATTCTTGATCTTCCCATACAGGGAAAAGCACTAAAATCATTAACTTGAGATATATGTTCTTTGTAATTCATAGTAATCTTTTACCAAGTGGCTCAGTAGTAAAGAATCTGCCTGCAATGCAGGAGATGCAGGTTCAATCCCTGGGTCAGGAAGATCCTCTGGAGAAGGAAATAGCAATCCACTCCAGTATTCTTGCCTGGGAAATCTCAAGGACAGAGGAGCCTAGCAGGTTATGGTCCATGGGCCATAAAAGGGTTGGACACAGTGATTAAATAGCAACAACGTTTATAGTCCCTAGCCAAAAATCATATATAAACTGGCTTCTCTCCCCCTTCTTCAGAGCAATTTCCTCAGAGCAAACTAGAGCTCTCAGAAGGACTTTCAATAAAACTTAAAAAATCACAACTCTCGTGCAGTGTGTGTTTCTTTAAGTGGACACCAAAGCTCAGAATTCTGTGTGAAGGAGCCAGTATTTGAATCACAGTCATTTCACCATGAACTTCATACACTTAACCTCAACATTAAGTTATCTTACTTGATAAGTAGCTCCACTGAAGCTTATTTTGACATATTAATGATACAGTAATGTTTTCCCCACTGATAAATTCAACCATTCATTTCAATCTCTTTTTTAATGACTATTAATATATAATAAATTCTAAGTTATTATAATCATGGCTAACCTATTTATCCATATAAATGAAAATTATTAAAATTTATTTTACTACATTGTACACTTACTGCTCACAATCAGCTGACAAACTCTATTTCCACATCCATTGACATTCTCCTTCCACCTTCAGCCTTCATCGTCAAGTCCTCTGCTCAGAATGACATCACTGATACATGTAAGTTCCATTTAATAGCTGTCACCATATCCTGAAAAAATCCCAACATTTCCTTCAGTTACACTACTGAATATAGGCAGTATTTCACATTTATATTATAATTCTACCCCAATCTGAGATAGTTGCCTCTTTGAGACTGTATATTGTAATAAATGAAAACTTGTGTCCATGGGATTAATGGAATGACATTTCTGGAAATGCAAATATGTTGATCAATTAAAATCTATGTTTGTCAATTTTCAGGCACATCAAGAAATATCTTTGACTGCTATTCACATATAACAATTTTCAAATGTGTATTAAAAAGTTTGTGTTTGTGCAATATCAACTTGATGGACACAAACTTGTAGCAGGTAGAGATACTAATGGAAGTTAGTTATTTGCTCTCTCCTCATTTTTGACACCTTGTACAAATTTCCAAAATGCTAACTAAACACTAAGAAGGATCTAATTGGAAATTTTCAGAGAAGAATTCACTCTTGAAGGATATTGATGATGATATCTGAAAATGTTTACTTCTAAACGCACTGTCCTCTGTACAATTTAGATTAGCACAGATTGGACACACAGGCATATTATAAAGTCACACAGTCACCATTAATATTTGAGATTTGCCCACACAAACACTAATTACTAAGTACTGGATACCTTACTAAGGAAAAAGTGTCATGGTCCTTATTCTGGAAATCTTTCCGTTCTTGAGAAAATAACAAATGCACATGCATCAGATGATTTTGGGAAGAAGTAATAGCACAACAAGTAAAATAGAGACACTTGAACTGCTACTCATACAATTCTAGTTCCCGTATGATCTAAATAAAATTATTTAAAATATATTCTAAAATATGGTCATTGAAGACATATCTATATTTTAATTAATAAAAATGAGGGAATCTATTTTTAATGTAAATTCATTTCAAATAGAAATATGTTCATATGTTGAAATGAGAAAATGGAGTGAAATAAGGTATAATGTTAACAACACATTGAAGATAAACCTTTATCATATAAAAACTAATAAAGGAATAAAACATTTTTATCATATCTTCAGTATCATAGAGAGATCATACGGGGTATGGTAAGGACATAAAGAAGGAAATTAACATTTATTGAGCTAGGCACCTACCTCTGAATGGCACACATTCACATATATAATTTTGTGGTATGATCACAATATCATGAACTTCTTGGAGGCAAGAGTTGTCCTTGTTAGAATTATAAATGCCTAGTGTTTCCCTTGTGGCTCAGCTGGTAAAGAATCTGCCTGCAATGTGGGAGACCTGAGTTCAATCCCTGGGTTGGGAAGATCCCCTAGAGAAGCGAAAGGCTACCCACTCCAGTATTCTGGCCTGGAGAATTCCATGGACTATATAGTCCGTGGGGTCACAAAGAGTTGGACATAACTGAATGACTTTCACAATGTCCTTAAGCATTATTGCTCAGTAAATGTTGATTAAATCAATGATTACATAAATGAGTAAACTAATGAATAAATGAACATGCTTTGAACAGAAAGTTTTTGGAATATGGCAGCCAAATCATTCTTTAAAATAGGAAAGCTTTATTATTCCTAATTTTGTTTTTTTTTGAACTACTCTGCCACCATTTTTCCCCATCTGTACCTCTTATTTTAAGATTATTGGATCTCATGTATATTCATGTCATTTATAATTTATTTCTCTTTTATATTTTCCACTGCATTCTTGAAGAAATTCCCTATTTCTTCATCTAATTTTAAATGCCATGTGTTCAACTCTAACCATTTTTTACAGTTCTACCTCTCTCTTGAGATTTGTTCATTTCCAAAAATCATATTTTGAGAGTTTTGTGGGACTTTTTTTAATACTTAAGAACTATCTCCTTTACAGTTTTACATTTTTTATTGCAGCATCCTTTTATTAATGCTCAAATCTCATCAGAAATTCTAATGAGAACTTTAAAAATTCTCTTCTGCATGTATTGTGTTTCAATAGGAGCCATTTGCTCCAAGTGCTGATTTTCCTCTAAAAGGAAAAGTGAGTTTGTCTTAATTTTTTATGTTAACAAATGTAGATGCATAATGACACCTCACTTGTCCTGAAAACCAAAAAACTTTGCCTCCCCCGAGTTCCTTTGACTTGCTAAAGGCTGGATCCCTCTGCTAGTTCTCTTCACGTTCATAGCCTCTTAAGATACAAATCCCCTCACTTCTCTGAGTCAGCTCTGTCTTCATATCAAATATAATTCTCTCTCAGCAAAACAAGGGCTTCATAGTTTACCCAAGCAGTAGCTCCCTGAAACCTGCCCCCCAAAACCCTCCATCCACCCCCATCACATGCTGGGGGTTTCTGAGTAAGAACAAAAATGTTCTGCTGCGAAAGCAAGTTTGACAAACACTCATCTAAGTTGAGATCCTTCCAGGAAGAACGTCAGGTGGACACAGTACGGGGGCTGGGCCAGTACCATAAAGTGGCAGGCAGTTTTCCTTGGATTCTGACTTGTTTGCCATGGATCTTGCTGATGCTGCTCTTGATTTGCAGAAATTATCTCTTGAGTATTCAGCAGATCAAGTTCAAAGACTGTGGAGCGCCTGTACCTGCATTCTTTCTCAAGAAGAAAGCTTTTTTTCCCAGGAGGTGAACAGCTAGGGATTTGGCAAAGTAATTCCAAACAAACACAACCAGCAGAACTCATGGAAACAAAGAGGGCAACAAGGAAGAGAGACACTGAGAGTGAGCCTTGTGGGACTCTCCATCTCTGAGCTGTCCTTGGCACTGCCCTTCTCTCCACATTGATATTTCTGCCCCTGATCCTAGGGAGCACAAAAGCTTCTTCTGTGCTCTTCTTACCAACAGAGCTGTAGCTGACTGGCCTTACCATGGCCTACCCCCAAACACTCTACCTCCCACCCCAAAATCCTACTGCACAGAGTACATGTCTGAACCAAGGTTCTCTTAATTATTTATACTGTTTTCTTCCATGATGTTCAGATACCTTCCCTAACTTATGAAAACTTTAATATTGTCTTAAGATTAAGACACTGGCTGTAAAGTCAGTGTTTAACTGATAAATTTCCCTCTATTCTTCTTTCAAAAAATAAAAGTAAAATAGGAATTAAGGAGAGTCATAGCATAAAGGTTGGTGTGAATTATCCAGTTGGGATAGATAATACTAACAGTAGTCATTCTCATTTCCACTCTATGAAAGAATTGGCATTATAGTATGAAGAGAGAAAAAAAAATGTATTACTGAAATTGTAATTTATGTACTGAAGATTTTTTAACTAAATTAGATCAGAAAAGCTATGGGACATATCCAAAATTTCATTCTGGACCATGAGAAGAACAGTCTACTTAAAAAGAAATTAGAGAACAATGGAGAAAAAACAAAGCAGTTTACACCCTTTGTATTCAGATCATTAAAAAATAATCTATAAGTTGATTAACATGAATAGGTTCTTTAAAAAGTTGTGACTTTTTTCTTGTTTGTTTGTTTTTTTCCCTTCCCTTCCTTCTCTTTTTTTCTCCTTTGCACTTTTGTCCTCATTTCTTTTCTTTTCTATAATGGATAGCCTTAGCTCTTGCTGCTGATGCAAATATCTTCTAAAGTGTGCCCTTGATGAGGCCTTCTCACTTAGCATGCTCTGCGCTCCAACTCAGAACCAGGAGGTAAAGCACTCAGCCTACAGCACAGTGTGATGGCTTTTTAGCATCCTTCAAGACGTGTTACATCTTTGTCCCTCTCCTCACGAGTCCCCCCAAGAGGCTCCAGGATAAAAAGAAAGAAGGAAGATCTTGCCCAGGTAAAAGTTTTACCTTCCAGCCTTTCTGTCTAAGATCCCTAGGGCCAAATCACCCTTCAGGTTACCTTGTCTCTACTACAGTCAATGGTTCTGAGATAAACCTGGGGCATGGCACACAAAGATTTTTTGATGTTCTGTGAACTGATAAAAAGTGTGTAAGATTTGGGGGAGAGCAACTTTCACAAAGTTTTAAAAATATTAATTTCTATATCTAAAATTATATTTTCTATAATTATACATGCATCAACATTTGATTTCAGCCTGTTTTGCCCAAAATCTGCTCTTAAGTTTTGAAATCAGCTTAGAACTTTTTGCAGCATGTAATTTTCACTTTTACTTTGTTACGATATATTTTGCTCATTATGTTTATTTAAAATGTTTATATAGTCCATTGAAAGTTTTCTTCATGTTGGTCCTGCACATTTCCTTTTTAATTTTTCAATCTATTTATTTTCCCATGTTATATGTAGAGTTATTTCTCCATTCAATTTTCACCTTGTTTTAATTATGTAGAAAAAAAAAACTCCTTTAGAATATTCATTTTGAAAGTGGACATCTTCTTGATGGATAAGGAAATGGCAACCCACTTTAGTATTCTTGCCTAGAGAATCCCACGGACAGAGGAGCCTGATGGGCTACAGTACATGGGACTGCAAAGAGTTGGACAGAGCCAAGCACAGCACAGCATTTTCTTGAATTTCATATTATATTATAGCTTCCAGTAGTTTCTCACTTTCCTTTGGGTGTAAAAGTATGAAAAAATATTTCTAAGTAGTAATGTATTTGTTTCATAGTTCATCCCACATGCATAATTTACATAATTCTTGCAACTGAACCCTCTGAGTCTTCTCATTATCACCACCATCTGCCCAGTAATAAACATCAGATATGCACTGGGGAAATAGGCTTGAATTTGGGGAATACTGAGATAAAGAGATCAAGAGGCACATTGAAGAGGGAATTCCTCCAATTGCAAAAACTAGATAAAGTGCAAACTGAAGAAGAGGAAAATTAGGGGCAATGGAAAATGGCCTGGAGGAAAAGGAGTAGAAACACAGTGTTCTGAAAACTTCTGCACATTGGCTGTGAGATGAAAGGCCTGGAAACCATAGTGTTGTTAGGTAGGTAGAATAGGGAAAAGGAGTCCAAAATGGCGGTGGCAAGGAAGGTCAAAGGAAGGTCCGAGGACCAGAGTGAAGACTTCAGGCAGAACAAACAGCACTCCTGGCTAAGCCTAATTTGCATAGGGCAGGCCCAGGTGGAGGAAAAACATATAAAAGGAGGAGCCAAAGTGCTTTCTCATGGACTCTCTCTCCCACGTGCGTGCGCGCGCGCGCGCGCTCTTTCTCTCTCTCTCTCTCTCTCTCTCTCTCTCTCTCTCTCTCTCAGTCTCTCCCTCCCCATGCACTCCTCCACTCTCTTCTCTTCGAGTCTTGGATTCTCCTGCTATCTTCTAAATAAAATGGAGCTGTAACACTGATTTGCCTAAGAGCTGTAGCACGGTTTGTCCAAGACCCAAGAGCTGTGACATGCCGAGGGCTTTAATGTCCGTTGCTCCAAATCTTTGTTGTGACGAGACAAAGAACCGAGGAACATACACTCGCATGATAGCTATGGTGCCGTGACTCGGATTTAACCTGGCTGAAACAACCTCTGCGTGGAAGAGGCCAAACACAGCAGGAGCCCAACTCAGTGAAGCTCCCGTGCTAGAAGCAGAAGGTGAAGAAACCCAGCGCAGGGGAAGGCCCATCGTGCTGGAAACTGGGACAGCGAAAACCGAACTCAGCAGAAAGCTCATGCGGCCCAGTCTCAGATTCCAGAAGACCTCCGGTTAAGGTAAGAGGTCCTCACTCCTATGGCTGGAGGGACCTTTACAATCTCTCATTTCTTGTTTCCTCGAACCTCCCGTGAACAGGCGGGGGTGGCAGGGGGCACAATTGAGGGAGTCTGGAGAGGCTACTCCTCAACATGTCCCAAAGGCACTATCTGCTGAGCCCCAGTAGCTGTTACCCAAGCTGGTGGGGGTTCTTCTGTCCTTTCTCTTCTCTGTGCCAAGGATCAGACCAATGAAACTGTGAGCACCGGTCAGATATTTAGCAAATCTTCCGGTGGGCTATGAAGGGGATTCCTTGGCACGTTTTTGCCACTGCTTTTTCCTCCTGTCCTTCAGCTCTATCCTGGGACTCAAGCCCGGCCAAAACTAATGAAACTCAGGCTCTGACATCTCATTGCAAAAGTTCATTGAGAGACAAAGCAATTAGAGGTGGATTTGTTAGGATCCAGAGAGAAGCCACTCTTCAGGGTGTGAACCATTGCTGAGGGCAAGGGCTGGGGCCATGGAATTAGGCCTGGCTAGGTTTTGTGAAGGGATGGAATTCATATGCTAATAAGTGAGAGAATCATCCCAGCCATTGGGGAAACCACCCTCTCCTCCCTCATGACGTGACCTTGTGCCTTGGAGCTGTCCTGCCACCTCTGGGTATGTCTGTTGGTTTATAGATTGGGGATTAAGGTTTACTTGAATTTGACTTGCCATTTTGGACTCCTTTTCCCTATTCTACCTACCTAACAGTGTCACATGAGGAATGAGGAGAAGCCTGTGACTCTGGTAGCTTGCGGTGAATGATGCAGAATTCATGATCTCTGAAGATTTAACTTCAGGACCAAGGACCAGACTTGATCATTCAAGAGGTTTTCTGTAGCAGAGTTTTCTTAAAGTAAGAGAAGGGACAGAGAAAGCTTCTGACACAGACGTCAGAAGGGGGACAGTGAGTACTCCCCCTCACTAGTGTTAACAAGGCAGTTACATACTTTTTAAATTAGTTATAAATAAATAAATAAATCAAATAAATAAATAAATCAATAAATCAAAAGAATGTCTCAAGTTTATGAAAATTTTACCAGACCCACTCCCACAATTTACATTTTAGGATAACAGGATTAGAATTTAACAATAGAAAGATCCTACCAGACCCAGTCCCATAATATACCTTCTAAGATACCAGGATTAGTCAGAAGGTTTTCAGGAAGGAGAAACTATCCTCAAGCAGGATACCTATTGTTATATAATTCTTAGTACAGAGTTTAAACTGAGTTGTTTGTTGTATAACTATCAGTTTCAGAGTTAAAAGAAAAAAAAAAAAGTTTTATATGACTAAGACAAAGGAATGTAGGAGAAAAAAAAAAAGATGTTTGTCTTTTCCTCCTCCTTGAGAATTCCAGACCCCCATCTCCACTTCGAGAGACCCAGACCCCTTTCTCCTCCTCGGGGACCCTGGACTTCTTATCAACCTGCCTAGGAATTGACACTCTCAACTCCATACCCTGTCCAAATAAATGTTCAATGAATCCTCTTCTCATGAGTGAGTAAATGGTGTTTGGTAAGATGAGAAAATACTGAAGGCATAAGACTATTTTCAAAAACTTATAGGCTTATTTTGTGAAAGAAGAAGGAAACTTATTTGAATGAATCAAAAGATAGTACTCTTAAAGATGAAGAAATTACTAAGATGAGAAAACTTTTGTTTGTGTCGACTAACAAAAGATGTACAACTTGAGAGTTGTGAGTTAAGTTTTATTTGGGCTAAATGAGGACTGTAGCCCAGGAGGCAGCATCTCAAATAGCTCTGAGAGATTGCTTCAAAGCGGCAGTGGGGGAAAGTCAATATATAAGGTTTTGGTGAAGGGAGCATTCAATACCATGAAGTACCCAATTTACAAATGGTTTTTTTGTTAGTCATGAGGGTCTGATGTCACCATGAAGGGATTTAGTGCTTCTCTAGATGTGAGGAGATACAAGGATTGAGATCATAAAGTCCTAAAAACATCCAGCTATCTAAAGACCTGTCCCACCAGATTCCCTGGAGCACTGAGTGCCTCTCTCCACCTTGAACTCCCTCAGGGGTTGTTGAAGATCTACAGCTATAGCAGCATGGGGTTCAGTCTCCATAGAGGCAGATGGCAAATGCCTTTGTTGTTCAGTCACTGGCAATGCTCTTGGTAAGTGCCAATTTGTAGTTGACACAGGCCCCTTGTGGTCATAAATCCAACCATACTTTGGGGGGCATTTCATGACCATTTTGTCCCTCGTTGCTGGGAAGGCTCATTCCCAGTTCTGAAGAAGGCTATTGTCATAAGACAATGTGCTATTACTGGACTAGGTCTTAATAGTCAAAGACCTCTGGACACCTATCTTCTAGTTATGGTCCAGGAAAGTATTCCCTCTCATTGCATCTTTTCATACTTAGAGTTATACTATTACAATCATTGATCACATATTGAGCTATACATTTGATTAACTGCTTGAAGTCTAGTCATCATTTCTGTTGGAGGCTCAGTCATATACTTGGTAATACAAGAAATAATAATCTTGTGAAACAAGCAAAATACAAATGGTATAGTTAATAGCATTAATGGAATTAAAAGTAAATGTTTTAGCCAGGAGCTTCCCACACCAGTTTATTTTAAAGATCGTCAAGACTAGGGAATGAATCACTTAAAGCGGAAATCTGATTTTTCATGTGCTTCAAATGTGTTACATTAAAGGATTTATCAGGTATGAAAATACAGCATTCAGTTTGAATTATAGGACAGATATCTCCCTGAGATGCTATAAGGTGTCAAGGGCCTTGCAGTTGCATAGTACTGCCTTTCTCATCATAAGGACAGAATAAAATAGGCTAATAGCCCAGTTACTATCATTTAAAGCTTATGAAAGTTGTTAAGACTTGCTGCTGCTGCTGCTGAGTCGCTTCAGTCATGTCCGACTCTGTGCTACCCCATAAACAGCAGCCCACCAGGCTCCCCTGCCCCTGGGATTCTCCAGGCAAGAACACTGGAGTGGGTTGCCATTTCCTTCTCCAATGCATGAAAGTGAAAAGTGAAAGGGAAGTCGTTCAGTCGTGTCTGACTGTTCGCGACCCCATGGACTGCAGCCTACCAGGCTCCTCCACCCATGGGATTTTCAGGGCAAAAGTACTGGAGTGGGTTCCCATTGCCTTCTCCATGTTAAGGCGTCAGATCAGATCAGATCAGATCAGTCGCTCACTGTGTCCAACTCTTTGCGACCCCATGAATCGCAGCACGCCAGGCCTCCCTGTCCATCACCAACTCCCAGAGTTCACTCAGACTCACATCCATAGAGTCAGTGATGCCATTCAGCCATCTCATCCTCTGTCGTTCCATTCTCCTCTTTCCCCCAATCCCTCCCAGCATCAGAGTCTTTTCCAATGAGTCAATTCTTCGCATGAGGTGGCCAGGGTACTGGAGTTTCAGCTTTAGCATCATTCCTTCCAAAGAAATCCCAGGGCTGATCTCCTTCAGAATGGACTGGTTGGATCTCCTTGCAGTCCAAGGGACTCTCAAGAGTCTTCTCCAACACTACACTTTATTATTATTTTTTTCAACACTACACTTTAAAAGCATCAATTCTTTGGCTCTCAGCTTTCTTCACAGTCCAACTCTCACATCCATACATGACCACTGGGAAAATCATAGCCTTGACTAGACGGACTTTTGTTGGCAAAGTAATGTCTCTGCTTTTGAATATGCTATCTAGGTTGGTCATAACTTTTCTTCCAAGGAGTAAGCGTCTTTTAATTTCATGGCTGCAGTCACCATCTGTAGTGATTTTGGAGCCCAGAATAATGAAGTCTGACACTGTTTCCACTCTTTCCCCATCTATTTCCCATGAAGTGATGGGACCAGATGCCATGATCTTCGTTTTCTGAATGTTGAGCTTTAAGCCAACTTTTTCACTCTCCACTTTCACTTTCATCAAGAGGCTTTTGAGTTCCTCTTCACTTTCTGCCATAAGGGTGGTGTCATCTGCATATCTGAGGTTATTGATATTTCTCCCAGCAATCTAGATTCCAGCTTGTGCTTCTTCCAACCCAGCGTTTCTCATGATGTACTCTGCATATAAGTTAAATAAGCAGGGTGACAATATACAGCCCGGACGTACTCCTTTTCCTATTTGGAACCAGTCTGTTGTTCCATGTCCAGTTCTAACTGTTGCCTCCTGATCTGCATATAGGTTTCTCAAGAGGCAGGTAAGGTGGTCTGGTATTCCCATCTCTTGAAGAATTTTCCAGTTTATCATGATCCACACAGTAAAAGGCTTGGCATAGTCAATAAAGCAGAAATAGATATTTTTAGGGTTACCTCTAATTTGTAAACATGTATGACCTTAAACCCATGGGAATCCCAGGCTATACTTTCATATCCATCCCAGTAGATGTGAAGGCCATGAATTAGTGCCATAAATCCACCGAGTTCCATACCAATCACGTTAAGGGTAATAATAGGTATAGTGCATAAAGCACCCAGCCTTGTCTCATAATTACCAGGTTGATCGTTTTTGACTGCAGCCATGAAATTAAAAGATGCTTACTCCTTGGAAGGAAAGTTATGACCAACCTAAATAGCATATTCAAAAGCAGAGACATTACTTTGTCAACAAAGGTTCGTCTAGTCAAGGCTATGATTTTTCCTGTGGTCATGTATGGATGTGAGAGTTGGACTGTGAAGAAGGCTGAGCGCCTAAGAATTGATGCTTTTGAACTGTGGTGTTGGAGAAGACTCTTGAGAGTCCCTTGGACTGCAAAGAGATCCAACCAGTCCATTCTGAAGGAGATCAGCCCTGGGATTTCTTTGGAAGGAATGATGCTAAAGCTGAAACTCCAGTACTTTGGCCACCTCATGCAAAGAGTTGACTCATTGGAAAAGACTCTGATGATGGGAGGGATTGGGGGCAAGAGGAGAAGGGGACGACAGAGGATGAGATGGCTGGATTGAACTCCGGGAGTTGGTGATGGACAGGGAGGCCTGGCGTGCTGCGATTCATTGGGGTCGCAAAGAGTCAGACACGACTGAGCAACTGATTTGATCTGATCTGATCTGAACTGTTCTCAACATAATCATAAAGCTGTGATCACTCACCTAGAGCCAGACAGACTGGAACGGGAAGTCAAGTGGGCCTTAGGAAGAATCACTACGAACAAAGCTAGTAGAGGTGATGGAATTCCAGTTGAGCTATTTCAAATTCTCAAACATGATGGTCTCAAAGTGCTGCACTCAGTAGGCTAGAAATTTGGAAAACTCAGCAGTGGCCACAGGACTGGAAAAGGTCAGTTTTCATTCCAATGCCAAAGAATGCTCAAACTATGGCACAACTGCAATCATCTCACACACTAGTAAAGTAATGCTCAGAATTCTACAAGCCAGGCTTCAGCAATACGTGAACCGTGAACTTTCAGATATTCAAGCTGGTTTTAGAAAATGCAGAGGAACCACAGATCAAATTGCCAACATCCTCTGGATCATCAAAAAAGCAAGAGACTTCCAAAAAAATGTCTATTTCTGTTTTATTGACTGTGCCAAAGCCTTTCACTGTGTGGATCACAATAAACTGTGGAAAAGTTTGAAAGAGAGGGAAACACCAGACCACCTGATCTGCCTCTTGAGAAATCTATATGCAGGTCAGGAAGCAACAGTTAGAACTGAACATGGAACAACAGACTGGTTCCAAATAGGAAAAGGGGTACGTCAAGGCTTATATTTTCACCCTGCTTATTTAACTTATATGCAGAATACATTATGAGAAACGCTGGGCTGGAGGAAGCATAAGCTGGAATCAAGATTGCCAGGAGAAACACCAATAACCTCGGATATGCAGATGACAGTATCCTTATGGCAAAACGTGAAGAAGAACTAAAGATCCTCTTGATGAAGGTGAAAGAGGAGAGTGAAAAAGTTGGCTTAAAGTTCAACATTCAGAAAACTAAGATCATGGCATCAGGTCCCGTCACTTCATGGGAAATAGATGGGGAAACAGTGGAAAAAGTGAAAATGGCTGAATTCATTTTTGGGGGGCTCCAAAATCACTGCAGATGGTGATTGCAGCCATGAAATTAAAAGATGCTCACTCCTTGGAAGGAAAGTTATGACCAACCTAGATAGCATATTAAAAAGTAGAGACATTACTGTCAACAAAGGTCCATCTAATCAAGGCTATGGTCTCTTCAGTAGTCATGTATGGATATGAGAGTTGGACTATGAAGAAAGCTGAGCACAGAAAAATTGATACTTTTGAAGTGTGGTGTTGGAGAAGACTCTAGAGAGTCCCTTGGACTGCAAGGAGATCCAACCAGTACATCCTAAAGGAGATCAGGCCTGGGTGTTCATTGGTAGGACTGATGCTGAAGCTGAAACTTCAATACTTTGGCCACCTGATGTGAAGAGCTGACTCATTTGAAAAGACCCTGATGCTGGGAAAGATTGAGGGCCGAAGGAGAAGGGGACGACAGAGGATGATATGGTTGGATGGCATCACCGACTCAATGGACATGATTTTGGGTGGACTCTGGGAGTTGGTGATGGACAGGGATGCCTGGCGTGCTGCGGTTCATGGGGTCACAAAGAGTCGGACATGACTAAGCAACTGAACTGAACTGAACTGAAACTTAATTAACTTTATTTTAAACTTAGTCCTAACCATATTCAAAACTCTTTTCTCAGCGTTTACTTTTTACAAACCTTATCACTTTCTGTACCCACTGCTGTGTTCTTCCACTCTAAAAAGCCAAATGTTAGTTAGGCTTGGAGAAGGCAATGGCACCCCACTCCAGTACTCTTGCCTGGAAAATCCCATGGACGACGGAGCCTAGTGGGCTGCAGTCCATGGGGTCGCCAAGAGTTGGACACGACTGAAGTGACTTAGCAGTAGTCAGGCTTACTTCCTTTTCCCTTCACAAAATGCAATTTCATTCCTCATACCCTTGTTACCAAAAACACACTTCCTACTTCCCTTAAGCAACCAAGAATTGATTTTTATATTAGCATTTTATAGATTGGTGAGCATAAAGACCAGTGATAGTTTATAAAACTATTGTTTTCTTAGAACATTTTAGGATGACACCAAACATCAGTTAATTTGAGTCCGAAATCTCCTTAGTTTCTTTGTAAGAGGTAATCAGTGTTTAGTAGCAAATGTTTCAAATTCTCATTTTATTTGGAAATGATTTAGCTATGCAATAGACTTCCAACACTTAGTTTAGCACAACCCTTAGAAGTTCAGGTTATCCCAATCTGATTAAACTATTTTAGACAGACATTCCTAAAGCATAATTATTCTTAATAGAGTTTATCTAAAGTCTCATATCTCATTTACATTTTTTTAGAGGTTTCTTCATTTGAGGTAATTTCCTTGCTGACAAGCTGGTAACAAATATAATAATATTTAACTTATATTAAACCTAGGTACAATGAGAATATTCTGCTTAATGTTAATTACTGTTAGACATGCCTACATTATTTAGATCAACAAACAAACTTAACATCAGGTATTTAGTACTGAATATTTCCCAGTTCACATGAACCTGACGTTCATTTAGGTTACTTTCTCTTGTATTTAGAATTATTTGATTTGTAAGTGCTTACTTTTTTTTTTTAAGGCCAATTAGATTAGAGCTCACTTACAAACTGATCTCAGCAATCAGCAATATTATTTAAAAAAAAAAAAAAAAGGCACACACTGAGACATACATACCTCCAAATAGACAAAAGAGATCCCATAGCTTTGTTTTCTAAACTTATTTAAGAATTTAAAAAAATGATTGGAGTAAGATTTTAAAAGGCTTGTTTCCCTTTTTGTTCCTTTTGGTTTCAGGAATTAGATATGGTCTAGATAAATGATCCAGAGAGCTCTGGTCTAAAGGTATGCTGCCAAGTCGCTTCAGTTGTGTCCAACTCTGTGCGACCCCATGGAGTGCAGCCTACCAGGCTTCTCTGTCCATGGGGTTCTCCAGGCTAGAACACTGGAGTGGGTTGCCATTTCCTTCTCCAATGCATGAAAGTGGAAAGTGAAAGTGAAGTCACTTAGTCGTGTCTGACTCTTAGCAACCCCATGGACTGCAGCCCACCAGGCTCCTCCATCCATGGGATTTTCCGGGCAACAGTACTGGAGTGGGGTGCCATTGCCTTCTCCCGGTCTAAAGGTATAGGAGAAGTTATTTCCTCAGGGCAAGAATTCTTAAAGAAGTTTTTCTTCAAGCTTCCTCTGGAGTCTAACGATTGTGACCACATTTTTAAAAATTGTATTTTGTGTGTGTGTGTGTGATCATAGTTTTATAGCCAATTATTTAGACCAGATAGTACTCAACTTGGCCCTGATAACAAAGGCAGATTGGTCCCAGCAGGGAATTTCCCTCTGGGGAAGTAGGGGTCTTAGTTTGATCAGCCCCAGGCTGTTGATTATAGGAAGAAGTCCTGGACATAAGGGAACTTCAGTTCATTTTCCTATGCTATGTCAATAAAGATATAATATTTTTACACCATTTTTCTTGTCATTAGATCATAGCTATAGACTGACCAGTCATTTGAAAATTTTTCCCAAGGGGTTCCCAGGTGGGGTGTGGAACCTTAGAGTGAGCAATTCACATATTAGCTCAAACAGTTTGTACCAGATGTCTGTGCACTCAAACCAAACCAACAAACCAAACCAAACCAGAATTTCACCAGCCAGGAGTCACACTCCAAATGAAACAAAAGGCAAAGAGATGCCCAGAAATCAAAAGCCAAGTGGCAAGAGTGCCCCCCCCCAAAAAAAAGATGGTAAAGTGATGCCCAAAAGTCAAAAGCCAAATGGCATAAATGCCAAATGTGACTTCTCAGTTCCACTAGACCTGTGACCTGGCAAAGTCAGTCCTAGCAGCCTTCTTAGTTCTGAGAGTTTTAAGCTTGTTGATTTTTTGTGAAGAAGTTACTCTATCATTTCCTGTTTTAGAAGCTTCTAGATATCAGTCAAAGCATGGCCAGCCTTTTCTAATTGTGCACACAAAAATATCAATTTTAGAATATCAAAAGAACCCCACTTTGGCCATTTTAGGTTGAGATCTCTTTTAGTATAATTTCTCCAATTAATTAGGTACTTGCAAGTATGAGCTCTGTATGTATTGTACATAAATCTGGCTAGAGTATTAGTCAGAGGCTGGCTTTCTGACACCCCTGTATTTCTGTTGAAAGATTCTGTCTCCCATTTTAAGCTGAATTTGTCAGGGATAAAAATCACTAGTGAACTTGTGTAATGGGTCCATGTGCTGCTTGTGAGCTCAACTCCTTCAGGAGTCGCCCCAGAGTCATTTCAGCTCGTCTTACATGTCTCGGATTCTGCCTCCAGCAATCTAAGACCACCGTGGTTGCTCAGGTCACTGAACGGCCCGTTCTTATGTGAGACCCCTGGACAAGCAAGTATTGTAATTAATGAGTGGGTTTCCCTATGGGACCACTGCATGGTATGAGGACTAGGCCTCTACCACTCCCATAAATTTCTCCAGCCAGGAGGAGTCTTGTCCCTTTTCTTCAGAGCAAAGCTCTCATGTATTTTCTTCACTTTTATCCTGAAAAATTCTACAAAGGCAATCAAATTGAGGAAAAGTGTCAAATCAGCCTCTTACTTAACAACTCAGCCAAGACCATTCAGTCCCCAACGGAGCAACCTCAGCATCTTTCAGTCGGGCCCCAAGTATTCCTTGATTTTTTTCCCAATCGAGCCCCCCTACCCAGTACCTTTTGCCTGGGTGGGCAATTCTTCTGGCATCTTTCAGCCATCCCCCAACCCAGTATCTTTGGGCTGGGTGGGAATTCCTCAGTATCTTTCAACTGAGCCCCACTCAGTGTCTAGACCATATGTGGGTATGCCCCAGATGTTTCACCCACCCCCCACATCCACCCAATATCTTTCCTACTAGGAGGGGGCAGATAACCTGCCCCACCTCCAAATAAAACTCAGAATCTCAACCAATATGGGAGATTCAAGAACCAGGAGAGACGTACCCAAATTCATCTGCACTCCCTGATGAGATTGATGGGTGCAAGGGGCCTCTGCTGGTACCAAACCTCCAGTTCCTCGTGGAGTCCAGTCAAAAGAAGGAAGTCCACTCTGGGTCCCTTCATGGTAGCCATAACTGTTGACTAAAAAAAGATATTCAACTTGAGAGTTGTGAGCTAAATTTTATTTGGAGTAAAATGAGAACTGAAGCTTGGGAGGCAGTGCTCAAGTTGTACATCTTTTTTTAGTCCTTTTTTTAGTTGACATTTGTTTTCTTTTGGGAGAAGAATAGCTTTATAAAAACAAGGGTGCCCAGTAATGGAAAACATTCATTCACCAAATATGCCTCTGATAATAAAGATGATGGTTAAGGTCTGGGTTTTTAATGGTGACCAATATTTATCTTGAATATAGTAAGATGGAGAGAGTTGGGAAGAAGGGTGGCAGATGCTGGGCAGCTAATTACACTATAACTGAATTAAATTCTAATTATTATTATGAAGGAGAACTACATAATGCTATGAAGATTTTTAATGGTAGTACCTTACCTAGCTTGGAGAATTAAGGAGAGAGTCCCTAGGAGAATGATATCATGAGAAATTCTAAATAAGGGAAGGGTGGGGAGAGAAAGGGATTCCCTGGTGGCTCAGTCAGTAAAGAATCGGCCTGTAATGTGGGAGACCTGTATTCAGTCCCTGGGTTGGGAAGATCCCCTGGGGGAAGGCATAGAAATCCATTCCAGTACTCGTGCCTGAAGAATCCCCATGGAGAGAGGAGCCTGGGAAGCTACAATCCATGGGGTCACAAAGAATCGGACACAACTGAGCCACTGAGCACAGCACAGGGGAGAGAACAATAGGTCACCAGACAATGGAAAGATTGTATAAAAGCTCCAGGCAGCAGAGAGAAGATTTAGTGATGAGCATAGCAAGAGAGGTGACTGAGAGTGCATGGTGCCTGACACAGATTAGAGAAAATTAAGGTTAGTGATGAACACCAGGGAGCTGGATATACACTGACATGGTGATCTCGTATCTGGAAAGCTTTCTTGCTGACCTCCAGAGAAGAACTCTCTGTCCATTGACGTCACTGAATGTGTGAGGTAGAGTGAACTCCTCCCATCCCAAGACGGTTTCTTGTCATACTCTGTCATACTCTGTCACTCACACTACTTGACCCTTTATTGTGGTTGCAATTTAACCCCCAGGATAGTGTGAGAATTGGACCTCTTGAAAGATGATTCTTTTGTAAAGGAAAATCATTGCAATTATATAGCCTGTATAAAAATAAGATTTTCCTTCTCTTGGTAATTTATACATTATTTCTTTTTCTTTTCTAATTTCAGTATCTTGTCATTTTAGTGTTTCCTATATGATAAATAATTGTGTTGCTATTAGATATTTTATATTTCTCCTGACTTTTAATGTGTTCAGTGTCTCTTCATTAGATATTATGCTGGTCTTTGTTTTAAAACACATTTTTTTCTATTGCATTAACATGCAATTATTGAGTTATAAGCCATTAAAAGTTACTGCATTTTAAAACAGAAGTGCATGTTTAATTTTTAATTTTTTTTCCCACTGTGCTATATAACCTCTGAATTGTGACACACTTTTCTATTTCAAGAATGAAAAACTGTCTGATAGAGTTGAGGGTGGTATAAACTATAATGTAGTATGGGGGAATGCAGGCAGAGGCTGTGGCACTTTTAACAAGTATCTGCACACATCTCTTTCCCAGTGTACTACTATTTCATATTTTATGTCTCAAAATTCATGCCAGACTATTTAAATTCTTGTAGAAGATATTCTACATTTGATTCCTTAAGATTTCTCATGATGATAAGAATAGTCTAGATCACAGATATAGACTTGTTCCATCAGGCACACTAAAAAGCATCCCACAGATATGTCTAGTCCTGCAAATTATACCTCTTAAAGCCAATAGTTCTAATTTCTTCTGAATCATCTCTGGTTCCCCAACTCCACCAACATTCAAACTGTCCAGGTGATGATGTGTTTGGCCGTGAAGAAAGATACCTTGTCATCCAATGTGAGTATTAAGTAGAGGAGAAAATAAGAAACATTCTCCACTTAGTTTGTTCTGCCTTATTTGCTAAACCCATAGACTCTCCTGAAGTAGGGAAGGCAATCAAAGGCACAGGCTTGGAGTTGCTGTACAATATGTGTTTTCTTCTCAGAGCAAAGTTAAAGCCAGTGCCACCTGGTGTAGCATCATTGTCTATATCGCAGAGATGTGATGGCTTGTCTTAAGCAGACCTTTCTCCCAGTATATAATTCCCTCAGCTAGAAGCCCTACCAATGTGACATAATTTGAAAGAAGAGAGGGAGAGTTATAAATTATACAACATTATAATTAAATGTGAAAGTGTCACTCATCAGGTGGCCTTACCATTCATAAAGACCTTCCCAGCTCATTGCACTGGACTTCTTAATTTGGTTCTTAGAGGCAGTTAATTTTCTCCATAATTGAAAGAATATCCATTGTGAATGATTTCTAGGGGCAAATGAACATGATGATGATCTGCTCAACTGGTCAGTGGGTGTTGAACTATTTTCTTTTATTAATTTACAATGATTTCTTCATGTCACCTGAATTTCTAACTTGATTTCAGAAAAGGTCATTCCTTCAAAAAAGGGTGTTGTAGCTGGCTGTAATCAGTCATCTTGCTGTCAGTTTTAAGGGGGAAAAAAAGACTGGCAGATCAGGTGCACAAAGAGGAAAATTAACCTAACATAACCTTAGGTTTATGAGACTGAAAAGCTAGTTAAGTGGGCTGTGGACTGTGCACTGTGGTAAAACACTTCTGTGAATTGTAAAATAAAATAAAACTCTCCATGGAAATACTTCAATTGTGCCTAAGGCAAGCTATTTTACATTTTCTCCTATGGGAAAACGATTGTGATTAGGTTTATAAGACACTTAACTAGCACAAGAAACATAGTTTGATGATGCTTGCCAAGGCTACTGACAACAGTGATGATTCTCATTTAGAATTGGATTTCACTTCTTTCAAAATTTCAATAAATACTTCAATCACTATAAGTTAAAGTTAAGTTTCCCAGTCCTTCAAATAATTTCCTGACTCAATATAGGGACTCCTTATATTGTTTTCTTAAATTTGCACAGTACCTCTCTAAGGAGCACACCGTGGTTTCCAGACCATATCTCACTAATTTTTCTAAAAGCACTGCCAGGGGAGAAGGTCAAGAGAAGTTAGAAAATAGTTTTCCTATGTAAAAGGAAACATATCTTCCATCCATGTGTACCGTCTCTGTATATGTGACCATAACTCCTTTTGTTAAGAAAGCAGAGATTCCTCCAATGATAATCTTTAAGCTTGCTTTTTATTCATGATTATAATTAAAAATAAAAAAATTTCCTTCTGACATATTCTTTAAAGTAACAAGAATTTGAAAGTAGCCTTGCTTATATTGAGTAAAATAAAGAACATGTGACAGAGTCTTGTAGGACTTGTTCAAGCTAGTGTAAGAAAGGGAAAAAAAACTGCAGAAAAGAAGTGGATCATGTTTATGGGAATGTGAAGTTCCTGGTGAGTTATCATTGTTGCAAACACCAGTGAGGTTTCAGTTAGATTATTAAGGGACATATGGAGCAAGTGGACAGTTTCTAAAGTAGTTAGTGATGCAGCATGACAGTGGGATGCTATCAAAGGCAATCTCTCCAAACACACTGAAAAGAAATGAGATGTAAGCAGGAGTTTTCCATTTTTTTAATGCCAATATTTATTTATGGAGAAGAGATGGAGGCTTGAGGACAAACTCTTGATAGCCTGCCATCAGCACTTCTCATCAATTCTATATGGAAACAAGTTCCAAGAGCCATTGAAGTGCCAGTAATTTTGTGGGTTATCTGCTAGTTTCAATTCAAGCATAGACCAACACCCAGTCTGAGTGATCCAGTGCTTTCTGGGAAGGAATGGCCAGTCCTCAGCAGAAGTACTGGGGATAACTCTGGATTCCAGGAATACACTGAGTTTGGAGGATCAAGGGGTGGAAATCAACAGAAAAAGAACAAGAACAATATCAACAAGACCTGCAGGATGAGAGCCTTTTGAAATTCCTTTGGTTTTTGATTAGACAGGACTCAGGCAATGTTAACAAGCTGCTGAAATAAGCAGAAAACAGGCAGACTGAGACTGCAGAAGCAAAGTTCTCTTGCACAGTTCCCAACTCCTCCTCCTAGCAGTAGCAGGAAGGCAAGGATTAAGGCCTCAGTCAACCTGGAGGAGCAGGATGGTGAACGGGTCCTCAAGGAGGTGAACAGCTCTTGTCTAGGGAAATTAGTCTATGAGAACCATTGGGAGTAGCCGCCATGCTTAGACACCAGCAATGGCCGCCACTATGGCACTGAGAGAGGCAGAGGGCAAGCCAGCATCTGGGGAAGTGGTTCAACAGAGAAAGTCATTCTTCACTGAAAGACAGCTGGCAAACTGCACCCCCCCCCCGCACCGCCCCCCCCCCCACCCCCCGCCCCAAGAGAAGTAAAGGTCCTCCTTCACTGAGACAGATGCCCAGCAGTATGGGGATGGCACCCAGCTCAGCAACTTCACCAAAACCAGGGAGAAACCATGCAGAAAACAGATTTCCTGTCAAGACCACCCATGGGCCAGTGCCCTCAAGGAAATACAAATTAAACGATAACTCAAATGTCACAGATGTGGAAAGAGCATAGAATTGAAAATTAGAAGACCTTTCTAAAAAAAGCTCAAAGCTTTTCATATGTATAACGTTCTTTAGTTTAAATATCCTATGGAATAGATCAAAGGAAGTCTTAACCACCGTTTTAGGTGAAGAGGGCATCCTGGAGAAATTAATTCAACTGTTCCAGGCATTCAATTCCCTTTTAGAAATCCAGTCTCTTGTTATTTGACAAGGAGGGAAATTCATGCTTTTTTATACAGAACTTTAATCTCACTTATTTAAAGATTCAATGATATCATGTATTATAATATTGGCTCCATGCTTACCCTGTTTTTTAAAGCATTTCAAACATCCCTGTAAACAAGTTAGTAGATCCTAATCCTACATCACTACAATGTATAAATTATCTTAAAATTAAAATATAAAAATTATATTCACATTTAATTTAGATTTCTAATTAATGTGGTAGTGACTAGACTAATTTTAGCCTTATTCTTCTAACCTCAAATATTCCTTAACTAATCTCCTTCCACCCACTGTGGGCCATGCTGTACACTGGGCTACAAAGATGAATAGGAGTTCTCTACAAGGGGAGAAAAAGAGATTAAGCAATGTGCTAAAGGACACCCAGATGCGATGCGTTGTAGGGTGGCAGTGGTTTAGTCACTAAGTCATGTCCAACTCTTGTGACTCCATGGATTGTAGCCTACCAGGCTCCTCTGTCCATGGGATTTCCTTTTAGGACCAGATAAAGGAGAGGAGATATTAGAAGTTCAAAGCTACTAGCTTGTTTGCTTAGCTGATGACTATTTCTTGGGTATAAAACATCCTTTGTCATGAAAGGTATTCTAGCAGGTTGTTCACAGCCCAGAGGAGGGTGGGGGCACCTCACTGCACAGTTGGCTCCCTGTTGTAGGTGGTGTAATCTGGTTACTTCCCCGGACTACACCATAGCTGCTGACTTTCAAGCTCAGCCCCCCTCACCCAGGGCATGGCTCTTGTGTGTAGTTTTTCAGATGACTCAAAACTGTTCACCTCTTTACCCCTCTCCTCCTCTCGGCCCTCATTCATCCCTGTCCAATAAAATGGTGAATGCATGCAAAAAAATTCTGTCTTTCCTTCCCTCTTTGCTCATGCTTTCCTTAGTGCCTCCAGCCACCCCCTTATCGTGTGTCAAATTCTTTCATTAAATTTTTTACAAATTTTTCTGTTAACAGCATAGTACAGACCTAATATTTTCTGCAGGTCAGCAAGTATTGAATCTAGGTGTGAGGTACTAGTCTCCTATTTTCAAGTCTTCCTCCTTCTAGAGTCTCTTGCTGACCAAATTGACTTGGAAGAAAACATACTCTTACAAATCCTATTAAAGAACCCTCCTCCCAAAAAGTCCCCTAATATCTTCTTTGATGAGGTAGCAATAGATGATGGAGAATCTCTATACAGTCAGCAAAAACAAGATCGGGGGCTGATTGTGGCTCAGATCATGAACTCCTTATTGTCAAATTCAGACTTAAATTGAAGAAAGTAAGGAAAACCACTAGGCCATGAAGGTATGACCTAAATAAAATCCCTTACAATTACACAGTGGAAGGGACAAATAAATTCAAGGGATTAGATCTGATAGAATGCCTGAAGAACTATGGATGGAGGTTCATAACTTATACCAGAGGCAGTGATCAAAACTATCCCAAGAAAAAGAAATGCAGAAAGGCAAAATGGTTGTCTGAGGAGGCCTTACAAATAGCTGAGAAAAGAAGAGAAGTGAAAGGCAAAGGAGAAAAGGAAAGATATACCCATCTGAATGCAGAGTTCCAAAGAATAGAAAGGAGAGATAAGAAAGTCTTCCTAAGTGAACAGTGCAAAGAAATAGAGGAAAACAATTGAATAGGAAAGACTAGAGATCTCTTCAAGAAAATTAGAGGTACCAAGGAAATATTTCATGCAAAGATGAGCACAATAAAGGACAGAAATAGTGTGATTCTAACGTAAGCAGAAGATATTAAGAAGAGGTGGCAAGAATACACAGAAGAACTATACAAAAACGATCTTAATAACCCAGAAAACCAGGATGGTGTGATCACTCACCTAGAGCCAGACATCCTTGAGTGAAAGGTCAAGTGGGCCTTAGGAAGCATCACTATGAACAAAGCTAGTGGAAGTGACAGAATTCCAGCTAAGCTATTTCAAATCCTAAAAGATGATCCTTTGCAAGTGTTGCACTCAGTATACTAGCAAATTTGGAAAACTCAGCAGTGACCATAGGTCAGTTTTCATTCCAATTCCAAAGAAAGGCAATGCCAAAGAATGTTCAAACTACAACACAATTGCACTCATTTCACAAGCTAGCAAAGTAATGCTCAAAACTCTACAAGCTAGGCTTCAACAGTATGTGAAACAAGAACTTCCAGATGTACAAACTGGATTTAGAAAAGGCAAGGGAACCAGAGATAAAATTGCCAGCACCCCTTGGATCATAGATAAAGCAAGAGAGTTCCAGAAAAACACCTACTTCTCTTCATTGACTGTATTAAAGCTTCTGACTGTGTGGATCACAACAAACTGTGGAAAATTTTTAAAGAGATGGGAATGCCAGACCACCTTACCTGCCTCCTCAGAAATCCATATGCAGGTCAAGAAGAAACATTTAGAACCAGATGTGGAACAATGGACTGGTTCCCAACTAGGAAAGGAGTATGTCAAGGCTGTATATTGTCACTGTCACCATGCTTATTTAATTTCTATGCAGAGTACATCATGCAAAATGCTGGGCTGGAGGAAGCACAAGCTGGAATTAAGATTGCTGGGAGAAATATCAATAATCTCAGATACTCAGATGACACCACCGTTATGGCAGAAACTGAAGAGGAACTGAAGAGCCTCTTGATAAAAGTGAAAGAGGAGAGTGAAAAAACTGGCTTAAAACTCAGCATTCAGAAAACTAAGATCATGGCATCCACCACCATCACTTCATGGCAAATAGAAGGGGAAACAATGGAAATGATGATAAACTTTATTTTCTTGGGCTCCAAAATCACTGCAGATGGTGTTTGCAGCCATAAAATTAAGACGCTTGCTCCTTGGAAGAAAAACTATGACCAATGTAGACAGCACATTAAAAAGCTCAGATATTACTTTGCCAACAAAGGTCTGTATAGTCAAAGCTATGGTTTTTCCAGTAGTCATGTATGGATGTGAGAGTTGGACCATAAAGAAGGCTGAGTGCTGAAGGATTGATGCTTTTGAACTTTGGTGTTAGGGAAGACTCTTAAAAGTTCCTTAGATTGCAAGGAGATCAAAGTAGTCAATCCTAAAGGAAATCAGTCCTGAATATTCATTGGAAGGACTGATGTTGAAGCTGAAGTTCCAATACTTTGGCCATGTGATGTGAAGAGCTGACTTATTGGAAAAGACCCTGATGCTTGGAAATACTGAAGGCAGAAGAAGAAGGGGATGACAGAGGATAAGATGGTTGGATGACATCAATGACTCAATGAACATGAGTTTGAGCAAACTCCAGGAGATGGTGAAGGACAGGGATGCCTGGAGTGCTGGAGTCCATGTGGCTGCGAAGAGTCGGACACAGCTGAGCAACTGAACAACAACTATCATACTGACGTGGTATGTCTAGAACCCTACTTTAAAATATGCATGCATATTTACCCCATTTTCTCAGCTTTGCAGTTTAACTTAGAGACCATGAAGGAAGCAGTAAATGATGCACAAATGTAGTTAAAGCCATAATTTATGACAGAGCATTGAAGACAAAACGATTACTTGTTTACTGTATATCTTATACTATTAGTGAACTCACTAGTGCACATGTACAAAGTGAAACAATTCACATAAGGTGGAGGAGAGATTACAGGCTTTCCTGAAAAAGCATGAAATATCATGGATTATGAGTTTCTGGTTATGAGCATTCTTGTCTTCTCAGGTTTGGAGCATTGATGGCTGCTGACTTGTAACCAGACATGACCTCAGAAAGGCTGACTTGTATATGAATAGGCAGTATCATCAAGAAATGGAACTCCTCTGTAGCCATCTCTCTAATATTTTTAAAACACTGTATTTGACATAACAGTTTTATCTTAATAAAATATTAATATGTACCTAGGTGGACATCTCATTCCCCATGAAATCACCTTTTATTCAACTGGATATAGATGGATGTTTAGAAATACTTATTGTCTATAAATACTTATTGTCTATAAAACTGCCAAATTTCAAAGTTTACAAAGTAGACCTCTGTTTGAAAGGATACTGTATATTTTAAGTAAAAAAAAACCAAAAAACTCTTGATTCTTTTCTCCATGAATATTTTTATGAAATAATATTTTTAAACTATAATTTTAATTACTTTCCTCATTCTATTACATGAATCTATTAGAATTTGTTTAAAAAATCCTGACTATTTTTTAATTTTATTTTATTTATTTTTTAAATTTGAATTTATTTATTTTAATTGGAGGCTAATTACTTTACAATATTGTATTGGTTTTGCCATACATCAATATGAATCTGCCACAGGTGTACACATGCTCCCCATCCTGAACCCCCTTCCCACCTCCCTCCCCATACCATCCCTGTTGGACTCTGTGGGAGAGAGAGGGGGGATGATTTGGGAGAATGGCATTGAAACATGTATAATATCATATAAGAAATGAATCGCCAGTCCAGGTTCGATGCAGGATACAGGATGCTTGGGCCTGGTGCACTGGGATGATCCTGACTTTTAGACATCTCATCTACATTCTTTTAATCATACATTATTATAAAAGATGCCTTAGCAAACATTATCATAAAATTTTTACAAACCATAACTATTTTCTCAGCATAAAATTTTAGAAATGAAATTTGTCAGTAAGTATGTGTGCATAGTATAAGGATTTTAGTACTTATCCCTAATTATACTTTAGAAATGTATCAATTTATAACTGATAGTTTATGTTAGGGGAATATAATAAGCATATCTCATTATAGCATATGAGAAAAAAAGAGCAACATATGAGTATATAATATTTGAGAATAGAAATTCAAAGGGTAAGAATTATCCGCTCCCCCTTCGAGATTTCAAAATCTTCTTTATTGAAATCTCATTTAGGCAAAGTTAAGACATTACATTTTTTAGCAAATTAAACAATATCCTAACTCTTATAAATGGGGTTATAATTTCTCCTGGAAAAAAAAGTGAAAGTGATAGTCGCTCAGTCACGTCCAACTCTTTGCTACCCTTTGGACCATAGCCCCGCTGGCTCCTTTGTCCATGAAATTCTCCAGGCAAGAATACTGGAGTGGGCAGCCATTCCCTTCTCCAGGGGATCTTCCCAACTCAGGGACTGAACCTGGGTCTCCTGCACTGAAGGCAGATTCTTTACCATCTGAGCTACCAGGGGAACCCTAATTTCTCCTAGGCTGGTTATATTAAATAATTTCATTATGTTTTGTTTTAGTTTAGGAGAAAAGCAGAGTTATTCCTTTCCTTGGATTGTTTTAAAGTATAAATAAAGATCATTTTCAAGGAATAAAATTATGAGGTATTTTATTCTTTATAAATTCATGAATGTTTTAATTTTTTATCTTTAAACAGGCATATATGCTCTCCCAATCCTAACAAATAGCATATATTACCATTGAATTAAATAGGAATAGGTTTGTACTCTTAAAAACTGAGACATGCCAACAAAATTTCATTATTAAGAAAAAAGGAAAATATTGTATAGACTATTTCTTCTCAGGTTTGATGTGCAAGGCATCACCTGGAAAATTGCTAAAATATAGACTCTCATGAAATATATTTCAGGTGAACCTTGAGATTCTGTGTTTCTAACAAATTTCCAAGTGATGCTGCAGATCTGAAGGCCACGATTTGTATAGCAAGCATATAGAAATAATTATTTATTTTGGCAGCAGGCAGAGTTAGACCTGCTTCTGTTGGAATTTATTTTGTGTGGGAATTCTGTTTTGCTTTGTTTATTGCTTTTTAATCTGCCAAAGTCTTTGACAATTAAATGAGATAGTGACTATAAAATCCTTAGCTGAATGCCTGGCCATGGTAAGAATCATTTACCCTATGATGTTTAAATTACTTTGTACTATCAAACAATAAGAAAAAGTTTATTCTTCAACTATAATTAGGCAGAAGAACCAAAGGGCTAATTAAATGGAGATGAGATAATTATTCACTAATTTGCCAAATATTTTTTTAAAAAGCCAATAAAAACTTCTGCAAGATTGAAGGACAAAATTAGGATATTGATATTTTAATTTTTAATTCCCCTTTCTTGATGATTCCACTGATTGGTACTGAGAAGTTTTGAAAGAGTAATGTTCTTTATGTAATAAAATTTCATTCTCTTTTAGAAGCCCCAAGGGTAGCAGCAACAGCAAAATATGAAGTAAAAGAAAATTTCAGCTACGGTACACAATGTTGATGACTTTTTGTTCTTGAGATGGAGTGAGGAGAAATGCAAGAACAAGCAAAATGCCTTATGGTGAGCCCCACTCATCTTGCAAGGTTGTCAACAGTTTTTAAAACAGAGTATATTTCCTTGTGTTTGGCAAAGCTTCAGATGAGCAGTTAAATGTTGAGATGGATATCTGAATTGAACCTCTGAACTTTTAGAGGTTCACCTGTCATCTGTGAATGCATATAATCAGAGCCTCTCTTTCTTTCTCTGATTTCCCTCCAGCAAAATCTCCAGCATTAATTCCTGCCATTTTCTCATCTTTCAGAATTTTCCCTACTGTAGGCAAGGCAGTGACAGGCCAATCAAGAGCTCATTTCCATTGAGAGTTCAGGGACGCATGGCATCCTACCTTAATACTTAAAATCAAAACAGACTACCCATCACCGACCTCTTAGAAATAAAACAACTCTGCTATTCTTTCTGTGAAAATTAACATTTTTAAAGGGTTGAGCTTGGCTGGCAAAGCTTCTTGGCCAGCTCTTAACATATTATTATCTTCTCCCTGTAGAGTTGTTAGGCAGCCTGTTATAATAGCATAGAACTGATTCCGACTCCCTTCTGCTAATAACTCTGATTTTCCTTCCCTAATGAATGGGAAATAAGATAAGGGACAAAGAGGTTTTCAGGGTTTTTTTGTTTTGTTCTGTTTTGCTATTTTGGTCTGTGTGTGTATGTGTACTTGTGTATGTGTGTGTATGTCTTTTTATCAGAATCTCTAAATGTATGTTAATTTAGCAATTCCATCTTTGGATAAATTGATAAAGTCTTCATAAGCTCAAAGCCTGCCAGCTTCTTCTTCGATATTGGTCTTGATAGTTTCATTGAGAAAATGCATGCAAGCCTCTTTCCTCCTGCTAGGGACACATTCTTCAGCTACATGGAGTTGGACAGTCTGGTTTTCATCTGTAGACTTAGGAAATACTGAAACTCCTATTTTATTTCCGAACTAGTTGTACAGTATGAAAAAGTAGAGGAAAAGCTATGAGTTTAATACTGGCTTTTAAAATAGTTTCATAATCTGATTACTAAATTCATAACTTTTCCTACAGCCAAAAAAAACTTATGCAGCAACTCTCTTGAATGCATTGTAAAAGGGGACCCTTGATACAGTGCCTAATATTTGAAAAATCTGCAATGCAGATATTCAGGGGCCATGCTATTTTAATTGCCTTGCAACATGCTTTGCAAACTTTTTACTAGGGTTCCTCAAGGGCAAAGGCTTTATTCACCGTATCTCAGCACTAAGCCTAATACATATGAATCTCATCTCAAAATTTACTTTTTCCATGAAATAATTACTTTGGGGAATTGTGAAACCCTGAACAATGTGTTGGTAGTGAAGTAGAGAAGGGAGAAACAGTTACAGAAGCTCTTGATTGAGATAACTAAATAAGTGCTGTGAAACACCAGCTTCCTCACAGTAGTAGCAGCTCTAGCCATACATGCTCTTAAACTTAAAAGGAGCATGAGAGAGTGCACTGCTTGTCAATTCATCATCACTTCAGCAAGTCTTTGATTCCAATGTGATTGGTTCTTAGTGACATGGCTTGAGTCACATGTTCATACCTGACAGGGAAGAAAGTTACATCCTAATTCCAAGTGAAAGTTACATCCTGATTCCAACGTTTCGGCATTGAAGAAATGCTCCATGTTAGAGATGATGGGTGGAGCCCTCCCCAAGCCACCTGGGTTGAGAATGTAGAAAAACAATTTCTGTCCCCATAATATGTTGAGGGTTATTACTGGATGTGGGATTGTTGTTGTTGTTATTCGGTCTCTAAGTTGTTTCCGACTCTTTGTGACCCACTAGGCTACAGCATGCCAGGCTCCTCTGTCCTCCAGTATTTCCCAGAGTTTGCTCAAATTCATGTCCATTGAGTCGGTGATGCTATCTAACCATCAAATCCTCTGCAAACCCCTTCTCCTCCTGCCCTCAATCTTTCCCAGCATCAGGGTCTTTTCCAATGAGTCAGTTCTTTGCATCAGGTGGCCAAAGTATTGGAGCTTCAGCTTCAGCAACCATCCTTCCAATGAATATTCAGGACTGATTTCTTTAAAAATTGACTGGTTTGATCTTCTTGCTGTCCAAGGGACTCTCAAGAGTCTTCTCCAGCACCACAATTTGAAAGCATCATTCTTTGGCACTAAGCCTTCTTTGTGATACAATTCACACATTTGTACATGACTACTGGAAAAAACCATGGCTTTGATGATATGAACCTTTGCTGGCAAAGTGATGTCCCTGCTTTTTAATATGCTGTCTAGGTTTGTCATAGTTTTCCCATGTATGCACACACACTTATCAAATACATTCATACACAAATGTCCAGTTTGATTAGTTACTCCAGACGAACGTTTATCTTCATGCTCTTTCCACTCCAGTAAGAGATGTGTGATGTCTTAGAGAGAAGTTAGATGCTGAGAAAGAAAATTCTAGTGCTTACTAGTTTCTGTCTCAATTTGATTGCCTGATTTAAAATTAAGGAGAATTTCTTACGTATCTAAAAATAGTGAGCTATATTTGATTTTAAGATGAATGTGAAAGATCTGAGCTACAAAATTCTGTATGTCTGAGTGTTTGTATTTAGATACTCTTGGGGCAGCATTCTCCCAGTCATATTAAAAATAAATAAGTTGCTATTTACTATTCTCAGCACTGTGCCAAGCATTTCAATCTTATATAATCCTTACAGAAACCCCATAAGAAAGTGTATTTATTTTAGCTGTAATTTAGTCCCCCAAAATACTACCTCAACTGGCATAAATAACAAACCCATTTATTATCTGAAGGAGTAAAATATATAAAGGTGTGTTGTCAGATATGCTATGAACAGGGCTCAAGGGATTTTCTTAATTTGCCTTGGGTCATCTTTATCTTAAGCTACCTGCCCTCATGGCTGCAAGAAAACTGTCATTAACTATTGAAACAATATCCATCTGAGTTTACTTTCAAAGGAAAAAGAAATCTTCCTCCCTTTCAGAATGGTGAAAGAAATAAATCTTTCCTTTTATTTTGAACCATATAACTCAGATTCCATACCCACAATTGGGTTTAAAGTGTCTCCAGGAGAATGTATATGCTGATTGGACTAAGCCTAACATAAGTTCGTAAATCAATCACTGGGCTAGAAAAATCAAGACCCAGTCCTGGAGATGGAGGTGCAATCACCTTTCCCCAAGTCCTCTGGGTTGCTTGGGGACAGAGTAGGACCTGAAAAAAATCAATAGAAGGCTTAAGAACTGTAGCAACATGTAATTTGTCATCAATACTGGGATACTTTTGAAAGTGAAAAATGCTAAACTGAACAGAATGCCATTATAACAGACATAAACTGAAGCTATCCCATGCAAACAAGGACATATGATTACCCTACTTTTTGTACTGAGTTAACAATAAACATTTTCTACTACAGAGAGTAGTGTTATCATAGCCACCTTCGTAATCAAGGCACAAACTGTAGAATGGTCAAGCACTTGCTTGTAATTACAAAGTATTGATCTGGGGTTAAAATTATCACAAGTACTTCATATTCACTTCTAGATGACTCAGTTGACCACAGAGCAGTTTATTTACCTTCTGATAAGCAGCACTTTTCAAATGATGTTTCTCAAATTGATTTATTTTCATTTACTGTCTTCTATGCTAATACTTCTCTGCTATTAAGTATTTTTACTTCTAATATTGAATAATTTAATCTGCATTGTGATCCTTTCTTCTCTAGAGAAGAAATACACCTTAGTGAGAGTCAAACAAAAGCAAACCAAACTATAGATTGGTGGCCTCATAAATAGCAGCACTGTGATACTGTACCAGCACTCTTCAGCTTCTGAGTGCATCAGATATGACCTGACAAGTGTATATGTCCTGAAATGACATGCACACCAAATGCTAATAAAGTGTTTACCTTAGAAATCCAATTAGAAGTGAAATCATACTCCTTCCTTCTTTTAATTATTTGCAGGGAATGGGTCAGCCAAATATTCTCTCCTGTGGAATATAAGAAATTATTATAAGACCCACAGTGTGAATTTTTAGTTTAATAATATGTACTGCTTCCTTGCTTGATGTTAGCAAGAGAGACTTAAAAGTTTACTTTCAAATATTTACTCCAAAATCTGTGCCTATAGAACAGCTATTTCCTGTCAAATACAAATTGCAAAATTTCTATAGTTGAGAGATATTCTAAACATCTCAGGACATTTCCAGTTCTCCTCTGAGCTGGAAAAAACTGTTATTTAAGAACACTTAAAAGCATAACATGTATTTCTCCAAATATGATGAATGTCTCTTAGGTGAGCTGTTTTTTACAAGCCATTGAACACACAATAGATGCGGTCGCCCTTTCCAGTGTAGTACATATGATGGGTTACAAGTGATATAAGGAAAAGAAGCCATCTCTTACTTGAAACTCCAAATATACCTAAATCAGTACAAATAGGATGAAATAAGTCTCTGAATATTTTCAAATGGACTGTCTGCAACAATTAGAACTGTTGCCAATCAGTGTTTCTTCTCTGTCTCTGGGACCTTATCTAGAGTGATGTGAATTTTTGAGATATTTGTGTATGCCAGTATAGCAAAATTTACATGCCCATTACAGGAAGGAAGGGGGGCGGGAAGAGAGGGAAAGAAAAAAGAAATGCACACACACACACAGAAGAATATATATTGACAAGGGGGGGAATCCACCTGCTCACCACCGTGTTTGGTGACACCTGGTTTATTAACTGATCTCTCGACGTCATTCTTGATTCTCCACTAACCTTTCTTTCTGTGCTACCACTTCTTTGTAAAGCACAAATTAGATCAGGTCTCTTTCTTAAATTCCATTAGCGCTCTGCTATTCCATCCCAATGTTTAGGCCACATGGCTGAGGAGGGCCCCAGCCTGCTCGTTTTACCTTGTCATCCCTCTCCTCCTTCCACCTGGGTCATTTCCCCATCTTTGCCATGCTCCACATATTTTGGTCTTCACTTTCTCCTTCAATCATTACCATGTCTGTTCCCAACCCGTGTCTTTTGCATTTGGTGATTGCCTTTTTTTTTTTTTCTCCCTGTTTCTTTTTCCACTGCATAATTTCTAAATCTTCATGATGCTTATGTCAGCCTGCTCCTCATATCCAGGTTTGAACTTAAGTATTTCCGTTTCAGAGTCTCTGCTCCTGACCAACCAATACAAGACAACCAACATCTTTAAAGCACACAAAGTATCTTATCTTCTTTGTAGCACTTCTCAGTTCCTGAAATTATCTTAGTTTTGCTTGTGTTATTATCCCGCACCCATGAAAATGTAATTAACCTCATAGTAAGAAATTGTTCACTGTTATACCTCAGTCCTAGAATATGTTGTTGTTTAGTCACTAAATCATGTCCAACTATTTTGTAACCCCAGGGACTGTAACCCACCATATTCTTCTGTCCATAGCATTTCCCAGGCAAGAATACTGGAGTGGGTTGCCATTTCCTTCTCCAGGAGATCTTCCCAACCCAGGGACTGAACCTGTGTCTCCTGAACTGGAAGCAGATTCTTTAACATTGTGCCTCTAAATGAAGCTTAAAAAGGTTTCCCTGACCTAGAGAGGAACCCGGTAAAAGCATTGAATCCTAGCCACTAGGCCACCAGGGAACTCTGGCACAAACTAAGTTTTATGAAACACTTTTGGACTATTCATTGGTCACCCACTTGTCAGTCCCACTTGACAATTAAAGTTAGTATTTCAGAAAATACTCTATCAGTTATTTTCTTAGACATGCTTTGTTGTTGTTGTTCAGTCACTAACTCATGTCTGACTCTTTGTGACACCATGGACTGCAGTACACCTGTTTCCTCTGTCTTTCATTGTCTCCTGGTGTTTGCTCATATTCATGTCCATTGAGTCAGCAATGCTATCTAACCATCTCATCCTCTGTTGCCTGCTTCTCCTTTTGCCTACAATCTTTCCCATCATCAGGAGCTTTTCCAATGAGTTGTCACTTTGCCTCAGGTGGCAAGAGTATGGGAGCTTCAGCATCAGTCTTTCTGATGAGTAGTCAGGGTTGATTTCCTTTAGGATTGACTGGTTGGCTCTCCTTGCTGTCCAAGCGACTCTCCAGAGTCTTTTCCAGCACTACAGTTCAAAAGCGTCAATTCTTTGATGCTCAGCCTTCTTTACAGTCTAACTCTCACATCTGTATGTAACTACTGGAAAAGCATGACTATATGGGCCTTTATCAGCAGTGATGTCTCTACTATATAATATGCTGTCTAAGTTTGTCATAGCTTTCCTTCCAAGGAACAAACATCTTTCAATCTCTACATGCTTACAGATGAGCTTTGTGACTTTATATTAAATAGTACAATGACCATGTCACTCTATTTAACTGATACAATATCTGATTTTACTATACATTATTTAACCATTCTCATGTTAATGAGCATTTAGGTCAGTTCAGTTCAGTCGCTCAATCATGTCTGACTCTTTGTGACCCCATGGACTGCAGTACACCAGACTTCCCTATCCATCACCAACTCCTAGAGCTTGTTCAAACTCATATCCATCAAGTCAGTGATGCCATCCAACCATCTCATCCTCTGCCATTCCCTTCTCCTCCTGCCTTCAATCTTTCCCAGAATTAGGGTCTTTTCCAATCAGTCAGTTTTTCGCATCAGGTGGCCAAAGTATTGGAGTTTCAGCTTCAGCATCAGTCCTTCCAATGAGTATTCAGGACTGATTTCCTTTAGGATGGACTGGTTTGATCTCCTTGCAGTCCAAGGGACTCTAAAGAGTCTCCTTCAACACCACAGTTCAAAAGCATCAATTCTTCGGTGTTCAGCTTTCTTTATGGTCCAACTCTCACATCCATACATGATTACTTGGCAAAACCATAGCTTTGACTAGATGGACCTTTGTCGGGAAAGTAATATCTCTGCTTTTTAATATGCTGTCTAGGTTTGTCATAGCTTTTCTCCCAGGGAGCAAGTGTCTCTTAATTTTATGGCTGCAGTCAACATCTAGAGTGATTTTGGAACCCAAGAAAATAAAGCCTTTCACTGTTTCCATTGTTTCCCCATCTATTTCCCATGAAGTGATGGGACCAGATGCCATGATCTTAGTTTTTTGAATGTTGATTTTAAGCCAGCTTTTTCACTCTCCTCTTTCACTTTCATCAGGAGGCTCTTCAGTTCCTCTTCGCTTCCTGCCATAAGGGTAGTATCATCTGCATATCTGAGGTTATTGATATTTCTCCTGGCAATCTTGATTCCAGCTTGTGCTTCATCCAGCCCAGCATTTCACATGATATACTCTGCATAGAAGTTAAATAAGCAGGATGACAATATACAGCCTTGACGTACTCCTTTCCCAATTTGGAACCAGTCCATTTTTCCATGGCCGTTTCTGTTTCTTCTTGACCTGCACAGAGATTTCTCAGGAGGCAGGGAAGGTGGTCTGATATTCCCATTTCTTTAAGAATTTTCCACAGTTTGTTGTGATCCACAAAAAGGCTTTGGCATAGTCAATAAAGCAGATGTTTTTCTGCAACTGTCTTGCTTTTTCTATGATCCAGCGGATGTTGGCAATTTCATCTCTGGGTCCTCTGCCTTTTCTAAATCCAGCTTATGTATCTGGAAGTTCACAGTTCTCATACTGTTGAAACCTGGCTTGGAGAATTTTGAGCATTACTTTGCTAGCATGTGAGATGAGTGCAATTGTTTCTAATATTTTGATACTATAAAAATTTATTCTGCAAATAATATTGGTCACCTACTTTGTTTTGGTCATTATTCTAAGTATTGGGGAAACTCAATAAGAAGAAACATCTACCTTTGTGAAGCTTATATTCCCATGAAGAGAGGCATATAATAGCATTTTATAGTATGTAAGAAGGTAATAAGTTCTATGAAAACATAAAATAAGGAAAGGAATAATGAGCATTTGAGTCTTATAAGTTTAAAAGTTTTGCTTACTCATTTTTTACCTCTAAATTAATAACTATTCACAGTAAAAATGGGCTTCCCAGGTGGTGTTATTGGTAAAGAACCTGCCTGCTGATACAGGAGTCTTATGAGATGCAGTTTGATCCCTGGGTCAGGAAGATCCCCTGGAAGAGGGCATGGCAACCCACTCCAGTATTCTTGCCTTGAGAATTCCTGCAAACAGAGGAGTCTGGAGGGCTACAGTCCATGGGATTCCAAAGAGTTAGACACAACTGAAGTGTTTTAGCACATATGCACAGTAAAAATAAGGATAAATGTAGGAGGCTAGTTTTTTCAAAATCTTTTGGGGAAAGCCCCTGTAAAGCTTTGAATCTTCTGCTTGTAAATCTATTATTTTTTGTTTGTTTTTTTTCATTTTTATTTTGGATTCTTTTAGGACTTTCTTTTCCTTTTAGCTATAACAGTTTATAAGGCTAATATAAGTCTGTCTTTCAGGGTTCTTGCATGGCTCTCAATCTGAAGACACTTTGTTTTGTTTATTCTACTGGCTCACAGTTTTTTTCTATCATTCTTTATTTTACCACTTCCATTCTCCATATTTTGTCTGATTAGAAAACTTTTGAAAACCTTTAACAAAATTTGGGATTCTTTGCTGTATTCTTCATGTTTTTCATCACTTTGTCCATTTAATTCATATTCTACAAGAGACTCTCAGTTCAGTTTTTCAGGTCATTGGAGGGACTGATGTTGAAGCTGAAACTCCAATACTTTGGCCACCTGATGTGAAGAGTTAACTCATTTGAAAAGACCCTGATGCTGGGAAAGATTGAAGGCAGGAGGAGAAGGGGACGACAGAGGATGAGATGGTTGGATGACATCACCGACTCAATGGACATAGGTTTGGGTAGACTCTGGGAGTTGGTGATGGACAGGGAGGCCTGGCGTGCTGCAGTTCATGGGGTCGCAAAGAATCGGACATGACTGAGCAACTGAACTGAACTGATTTGATCTGCCATGTACCCTCCTGTTATTTCACCCATGTATTGAGAGATTATTCTTCACACGGCTGCTTCTCAGTTTCCAAATGAGATTGCAGAGTCACTTCCTGTGTAGTGCTGGGAACAGATTTTTTCATTTATAAATGGGAGTAGGATTTATACCTATACCTATGGCTGTTACATGTTAACACTCAGCAACCTATAAATGTTAGATTTCTTTTAAAAGGATGAAAATAAGAGCCCATCAACAGCTATCAAAAATAATAAATTCTCTTTTGATATGAAACAAATTAGGCTAATTTCAGATTTCCCTAATGTAGCAATGAATACCAGAACAAGCGTTGGAGCAATGCCTTTAAAATCCTTAAAGAAAATGTGACTCAATGATTTTTATCCCCAGCCATTCAAGTATAAAGACAAGATAAAAAAATACTGAGCATTTAACAACTCAGTTCCTATGAGTCTTCATGAATAAACTATTAAGGAATAATTGTCAGTCAACTAAGAGATTAATGGTAAAAGTAGCAAAAGACTGTAAATTTCTAGGACTAAAAGAAATGCAATTACTAGTATGGTTAATATTATAATTAAAAACATTGACGGTCTAATATTCCTGTAACTAGCAGTTTGAGAATTCAAAAGTGACAAGAATTTTCGCAGTAATGTAGATATGCCAAACTCCTCTTTTTATAAACAAAGATATTCATTTAAATATGATAAATCAAATAATAAAAAGGGTCTTACAGATGCTAATAAGAGCAATTAAGAATATCAACAAAAAACTTGGAGAAAGGCACAAAAGATCTAGCTATTTCAATGCAGTAATTTTTTTTTTTCCCCTAAAAAGGAGTTACTGCAAATGACTTAAAAAAATTCTTCGGATGTTATTTAGAATGGGATAAATAAAACAGACATTTATGTGACTAAAACAAGATTTGATATAGCTTCACTACTTAAAGTTGGCTTCCCTGGTGACTTAGACTGTAAAGGATCTGCCTGCCAATGCAGGAGACCCACATTCGATCCTTGGGTCAGAAAGATCCCCTGGAGAAGAGAATGGTAACCCACTCCAGTATTCTTGCCTGGAGAAATCCAAGTTCAGAGAAGCCTGGCAGGCTAGAGCCCATGGGGTCACAAAGAATTGGATATGACTGAGTGAATAACCAAATAGGAAAAGCAGTATGTCAAGACTGTATATTGTCACCCTGCTTATTTAACTTATATGCAGAGTACATCATGAGAAATGCTGGGCTGGAAGAAGCACAAGCTGGAATCAAGATTGCAGGGAGAAATATCAATAACCTCAGATATGCAGATGACACGACCCTTATGGCAGAAAGTGAAGAGGAACTCAAAAGCCTCTTGATGAAAGTGAAGTGGAGAGTGAAAAAGTTGGCTTAAAGCTCAACATTCAGAAAACTAAGATCATGGCATCTGGTCCCATCACTTCATGGGAAATAGATGGGGCAACAGTGGAAACAGTGTCAGACTTTATTTTGGGGGGCCTCAAAATCACTGCAGATGGTGATTGCAGCCATGAAATTAGAAGACGCTTACTCCTTGGAAGGAAAGTTATGACTAACCTAGATAGCATATTGAAAAACAGGGACATTACTTTGCCCACAAAGGTCCGTCTAGTCAAGGCTATGGTTTTTCCAGTGGTCATGTATGGATGTGAGAGTTGGACTGTGAAGAAAGCTGAGTGCTGAAGAATTGATGCTTTTGAACTGTGGTGTTGGAGAAGACTCTTGAGAGTCCCTTGGACTGCAAGGAGATCCAACCAGTCCATTCTAAAGGAGATCAGTCCTTGGTGTTCATTGGAAGCACTGATGCTAAAACTGAAACTCCAATACTTTGGCCACCTCATGCGAAGAGTTGACTCATTGGAAAAGACTCTGATGCTGGGAGGGATTGGGGGCAGGAGGAGAAGGGGCGACAGAGGATGAGATGGCTGGAAGGCATCACCGACTCAATGGACATGAGTTTGAGTAAACTCCGGGAGTTGGTAATGGACAGGGAGGCCTGGCCTGCTGCGATTCATGTGATCACAAAGAGTCGGACATAACTGAGCAGCTGAACTGAACTGAACTGAGTAAATAACACACAATAATTATACTTAAGGTATAGAAATGATAAAGCAATACAAATAAAAGTAATATAATCTAATAAAACTGAATAGTAAAGGGAGGGAAAGGAGGGACAAGAAGTAGAAACATACAGAGTCAGAATTTACTCATGGTACAGAAACAAATGCTGTAAATAAAGAGATTTATACACATATTCCGCCTCTGCCATAGCAGATGGGCTATAGTTCCTAAGTCAGCCAAAGTCCTCTGTACTCTACTTAGTTACAGAGCAGTAGTTAAAGACGTGTGTATTACAAATGTATAGAAATTAATAGTTTTAAAAGAGACATAATCAAGTTTCTGTAGGGCAGGATTTTAAGAGCAGTGCAGTGGGCAGCAGTTTTGGGGTTTCTCATGAGGTTGTATTTAGACATGACCTGTAGCTGCAGTTGTCTTTAGGCTGACTGGGTCTGAAGAATCTTTTTTCAAGGTAATTCAGCCTCATGGTTGTCAAGCTGATGATGGCGAGTTGGTTTCTTTCAACAGTGAACTTGTCATGAGCCTGCCTGAGTGTCCTAATAAGGCTGTCCTAATAATGGCTGGCTTACCCACTCCAGTACTCCCAACTGTCCAAGGCAGGAGCTAGAACACTCTGCTCTCTGATGTAGTCTAGGTCAGACACGTTCTCTTCCACTGTGCTCTGCTGAATACACAGGTCAGACCTTTTTTTTTTTTTTTTTAATGAGGAAAGGGCTGAGGTGAGGGTCACTGAGACCCACTTCAGAGAGTGAAAAACCTCTTGAGATTTGTTCAAACTGGGCACATGGTGAATTCTATTGAATTCAGATCATAAGGCCAGCCCAGATTCAAACTGTGGGAGAACAGGCTCCACATTCTAATGGAAGGATATCCAAGATTACATTGTACAGAATGTAGATATCAGGAGGGTAATAGTTATGGGCATTTTTTGCCAAAAAAATCTATCAAAATTTCCTACATAACCTAAATGTAAATAAACTTAAGCTGATACTTATAACTCAGCTGATAATTATGAGAATTAAGAGAAGAAAGATCCAATTGTTCGTTTGCACAACTCTGATGTTTCTCTTGTGTGACTTATGTTGTGCTCCTTAATGCACTTTCATTTTTCAAAAGTGTTACAATAAATTGGTGCTTTCATTATCTTCCACACAATGCTAGAGTAATTCCCAATTTGCCTCTTTGTGAAGATTAAGTTCCTGATCACAAATTTTAAGGTCTTTCACTAATTGGAAAATTGACAGCTCATCACTTCCCAATGTCCACTTAATTGACATATTGTCATTTTACTGTTTTGAAAGTCACAGAAAATAAAACACATTGAAAGTGAAAGCATTAGCTGCTCAGTCGTGTCTGACTCCCACCAGGCTACCCTGTCCATGGAGTTCTCCAGGCAAGAATCTTGGAGTAAGGAGCCATTCCATTCTCCAGGGGATCTTCCCTACCCAAGGATTGAATTCAGGTCTCCTGCATTGAAGGCAGATTCTTTACTGTCTGAGCCACCAAAGAAGCACATACAACATATTACTGAAACATAATCCAATATAAATATCAATCCTCCCTGACATATAATAAAACTCAAGCCTTTACCGCTAATACCCTCTTCCAGTGAATGTATACACATGCGCATGCATGCACACACATCTCTGTATGTAGCCATATTTTGTTTTCTGTGAGTTTATGAATTCTAGTTATTTTTAGTTTCGTTTTGTTTTTCCTCCTATTTGATTTTTAGGTTAAGGATGTGACTATTTTAAACTTCCTAAGATTGATCAAATGGACCTTATGAATAAAAGTCTCCTAACAAATATCCAGATATCCTGGAGGGTGAAGTCAAGTGGGCCTTAGGAAGCATCAATACAAACAAAACTAGTGATGATGGAATTTCAGCTGAGCTATTTCAAATCCTAAAAGATGATGCTGTGAAAGTGCTGCACTCAATATGCCAGCAAATTTGGAAAACTCAGCAGTGGACACAGGACTGGAAAAAGCCAGTTTTCATTCCAATCACAGCTAAAGGCATTTGCAAATAATGTTCAAAGTACCATACAGTTGGCTCATTTTATGTGCTATTAAGGTAATGCTCAAAATCCTCCAAGCTAGGCTTCAACACTACATGAACCAAGAACTTTCAATGTACAAGCTGGATTTAGAAAAGGCAGAGGAACCAGAGATCAAATTGTCAACATCTGCTGGATCATAGAAAAAGCAAGGGAATTACAAAAAACATCTACTTATGCTTCATTGACTATGTGAAAATCTTTGACAGTGTGGATCACAATAAACTGTGAAAAATACTAAGAGATGGGAATAATACCAGACCACCTTATCTGTTTCCTGAGAAACTTGTATGCAATTCAAGAAGCAACAGTTAGAACTGGACATGGAACAACAGACTGCTTCAAAATTGGCAAAGGAGTATTGTCACCCTGCTTACTTAAACTTATAGGTAGAGTACATCATGCGAAGTGCCAGGCTGGATGAATCACAAGCCGAAATCAAGATTGCAGGGAGAAATATCAACAAGCTCAGATATGCAGAAGATACAACACTAATGTCAGAAAGTGAAGAGGAACTAAAGAGCCTCTTGGTGAAGGTGAAAGAGGAGAGTGAAAAAGCTGGCTTAAAACTCAAAATACAAAAAATTACGGCATCTGGTCCCATCACTTCATGGCAAATAGTTGGGGGAAAAGTGGAAACAGTGATAGATTTTTATTTTCTTGGGCTCCAAAGTCACTGTGGACGATGACTGCAGCCATGAAATTAAAAGCCTTGCTCTTTGGAAGGAAAGCTATCACAAACCTATACAGCAATATTAAAAAGCAGAGACATCATTTTGCTGACAAAGGTCCATCTAGTCAAAGCTATGGTTTTTCTGGTAGTCATGTATGGGTGTGAGACTATAAAGAAGGCTGAGTGCTAAAGAATTGATGCTTTTGAATAGTGCTGGAGAAGACTTTTGGGCTGCAAGGAGATGCCCTTGGACTGCAAGGAAATCCAATCCAATCTTGTAATCATCCCTGAAAGGTAATCATCCCTGAAAATTCATTGGAAGGTGCTGAAGCTGAAGCTCCAATACTTATGGCCACCTGGTACAAAGAACTGACTCACTGGAAAAGACCCTGATACTGGGAAAGACTGAGGGGAGCAGGAGAAGGGAGTGACAGAGGATGAGATGGTTGGATGACATCAACATGTTCAGTTCAATTCAGTCGCTCATTTGTGTCTGACTCTTTGAGACCCCATGGACTGCAGCACACACCAGGCCTCCCTGTCCATCACCAACTCCCAGAGTTTACTCAAACTCAAGATCAACGTGTTAGGTAGTTAGAATAGGAAAAAGGAGTCCAGAATGGTGGTGGCTAAAAGACAAAGAAGGGAAAAGCCCAAGAAAATAGAACAAAGGAAGGTCTGAGGACTGGAGTGAGAACCTCAGGTAAAACAAACAGCCCTCCTGTCTAGCCCAATTTACATAGGGTAGGCTCAGGGGGAGAAGAAAAAAACATATTAAAAAGAGGAGCCAAAATTGAGCCAGAGGCTTCTCTTCTCTTTGTGTCTTTTGGGTAGGCCTGCCCTCACACTCGAGGATATATTGTAGCTCAGCTGGTAAAGAATCCGCCTGCAATGTGGGAGACCTGGGTTCGATCCCTGGGTTCAGAAAATCCCCTGGAGAAGCCAAAGGCTACCCCCTCCAGTATTCTGGCCTGGAGAATTCCATGGACTGTATAGTCTGTGGGGTCACAAAGAGTCGGACACAACTGAGCGACTTTCACTTCACTTGCCAAATGAAACAGAGCTGTAACACGGAGCTGTAACAGTGGTCCATCCATCGCTTCAAATTTTTGCTGGAGCAAGACAGAACCAAGGAAATTGTAAACTCCTTCACCCCTACCCCCCACCCCAATGAATGGATATGAGTTTGAGCAAACTCTGGAAGACAGTGAAAGACAGGGAAGTCTGGCATGCCATGGGGCCATAAAAAGTTGGGCATGGCCTGGCAACTGATCAACAACAATAACAAATGTAGACTGATTTTCTTATTAGGCTGCATCTCTTATAACTAAGATGACAAAGATTGAAGCATTGGAAAAACTGAACAAATTAATAAAAGTATGACTACTACTGGGTTTAGCACTCTGTTTTATTCAACAGACTATCACTTGAGACAATTCCACTATTTAATGAACCAAGTTAACTTTTGTCATTTTGATTCATGAAGAATCCTAGAAGAAAACAAAGTAATTAAACATTTTTATCATCCTTGTTAGACAAACTAAGATTTTTTCCTATCAAAATCCTGATGAGTGATAAATACATATACCTGGAAAAGACTTAATAGGTCATCAAGTCCAAGATTGACAAACATTTTCTTAAAGGTGCAGAGAGTAAATACATAGGCATACAGGTTATATAAGCTCTGTCATAGCTACTCAAATTAACTGTGAATTAAGTTGTAGACCACATATAAATGAATGAGAATGGATGTGATTCAATAAAACCTCATTTACCACACCGGGTCCAAGGGCCTTACTCTGGTAACCTATGACCAAGTCCAACATTTTTTCAAATGTGGAAACTCTCATACAATAGTGAAATGAGTTGCCTAAGGGCACATAGTACTTATAAAAGACCTGGAAAAAGAACAGGTCTTTTGTACTCCTACCTAGGAAGGTGTCAAAGTTAAATGCCAAAATTTATAGCTTAAAAATATATGTGGCACAGGCCTATATGTTTAGATGCCTATATGGTTCAGGTGAGTGTATCTGAGTGCCTGTCGGTGGCGCCAGCAGCAACAGTAGTTTTAGCAGTGATAGTAGAAGAAGAAGAATAGGTGACATCTAGCAAAAGCAAACCATAGGAGCAAAATATAAAAATAGTGTAACTACACCTGCTGAGAAGGCATTTTCCTTGTGTGGCAGTTCTTTTGAAGAGATATTAGAACTTGTCCCTGGAGATTAATATAGATACTCACTTCTTTATGTGGGCTTATTTGATATTATTTTGGAAAGTACCAATTTGTTCTGCACACTAGAGTGAAAGAGTGAATGGCTCCTCCACCGCTTCCATAGCTGCCAGTAGACTAATCCTGAGCCTTGGAGAAATGTTTTGTTTTTTTTTCTTTAGAATAAATGTTCAGACTAAAACCCTTTTAGCTCTAGATATGGTAAAGATAAAAAGAGAGAAAATCTTCTTGACAGAGTTAAATATATCAGAATCAAAGATGAAGAGATTTTGGATCAAATACCTACTACTGATAAATCAAAGGGAAAATGCTAATGATAGCAATTTAAAATTGGTGGATAATATATTAGGTGATTGATCCAGAGTCATATAATTTGATTAAAGTTGGATCTGAGCAATTCATGTTTCAGTTATTCAGTGAATCTGTTTGTGTGAAGGAAAATTTATTAGCAGTAGTAGTTACCACTTTTCTCCACAATTTGCTAGTGGAAACCATGCCATATAAATGAAACTGACTTCTCATAGAAAAGTTATAACTAAATGTTGCCTTCCTAATCAATGTCCTAGCAACAAATAAATCACATATATGCCCAGGAGTGTCATAAAACTAGAGCTATTACATTTATAAAAATCTTAATATTTTACTGAGTAAAATTATGCAACAAATATTATAAAATGGACACATGTTCAATGTGTATATGTTCAATGGTTTCTAATTTAAAGTTTGGTTAACAGCCCATAAATATACAACTTGGCTACATTGGACAGGTAACCCCAAACTATTACGTTTCTCATAAATAACATTAAAAGTTTGATAAACAATTCTTTTTGCCCTCATAGAGCTTAGAACTTTGTTGGAAAATTACTTATTAGAGGTATATCTCTCCAATTAAAATCTATACTTTATTCCCAATCTATATGTAATTAGGAAATGGCAACCCACTCCTGTGTTCTTGCCTGGAGAATCCCATGGACAGAGGGACCCAGTGGGGCTGTGGTCTATGGGGTTGCAAAGAGTCGGACATGACTAAGCAACTAACACACATACACACATATGTAATTACTAAAAGATACATTCACAATATTTTCAACATCTTCAGGTTTTCTGTCATTATTTTAGCAAATATCATATATCTCCACAAAAATATGTTTTTAAATATAAGTAATAATCTAGTTTATATTCTCTTTACCTTTTCTTAACTCTTCATTATATCCAAAACTGACCAATCTCATTCAAATAGAAGGCCCCAGTGAACAATAAGTGGTGTAAAGCCTTGGTTTGTTGAACTATCAGAAAACTTCACTCGAGCTACAGAAGCAAAGATCAGATCATCATCGGGATTTTCAAACCTGAAATAAATCTTAGAGAGTTGCTAGTAGAGGATTAATGTAGTGTCATAGAACTGCAACCATGCTTTAAAATTTGGTATTAGAGAAAACGTAAATGAAAAATTCAAATATTTAACGGATGGATGTTAGGCATTAAGTGTACTTCTTGCATAGCTATTAAAATCAAATCATGAAAAGTAAATCTAATGGGACTTCTGTCTACAAGAATGCATAGATCTACTTCTCCTACCTCTTTCCTGCTAAACATAGCTGTAAAGCCAGAAATAATTTACCTGACAACAAAAGGAGAATTCTGAAAGATAATGAAAATGCAAACTGGTTTTGGACCCTAGGATTGGAGGAAAAACACAGCAGCAGGGTTTCTTATGCTATTTCCACCAAACAGAAGGACCTTTACACTCAGCATTTGCCAACCCCAACCTAGCAATGGAAGGCAGTACAGCTAGGCTCATTTTTTCTTCTGAGATCAAATACAAGTCCTCTGCGAATCCTAGACAAGACTAACATCACAGAAAGGGGGTCAACAGAAAGCATCCAGGGGAAGCACTATCCTCCGCCAGGCTAAGACTCTCGTCTTCGTCTAAGCATACTGGGGACAGTGGGCAGAAACAGCAGGAGGGACTCTGTTACAATAAGAAGCCTGGCTTGGGAAGCATCTTTAATCCTGAGATACTGCTTTTATTCCCAGCAATACTGGGTGGTCAAGAGAAACCAGTAGAATCAACAAAAGGGACCAAGCCATAACAAGGAGTTTTCCCAGAATGTCTCTTTTACCAGATTTTCACTGCCTCTCCCCTACAGGAGAAATGAGGTCAGGTGGGCAAGAGGCAGAAAGGACTTCTATGAACTGAATGTTTGTGCCCCTTCAAAATTCTTTGGTGGATCCCTTATCCCCAGTGTGGTGATATTTAGAGGTAGAACATTTGGGAGGTAATTAGGTTAAATAAGGCCATGAAGGTGGAGCCTCCATGATGGGATTGGTGTCCTGACAAGGAGATAAAAGGACCAGAGCTCTCTCTTTCTCTCTCTCTACCCTGTGAGGAGACAGCAAGAAAACTGCCACCAATTAACCAGGAAGAAGGCCCTCACCAAAAACCAGACATGCTGGCACTGACTGTAGAACTTTCAGTTTCCAGAACTGTGAGAAATAAATGTTTGCTGTTTAAGTCATTAAGTTTATGGTTTTTTGTTATAGCAATCAGAAAAGAATAAGACAAAGGACCCAACCACAGTAATCAGCTGCCCAGGAAACCCCTCCCTATCCTGAGGCATTAGGTCTAGTGGGCAGGGTGAGCAAGATTCACCCAGTTACAACAAGTTGCCAGACCTGTGAAGTCTCTGTTACACTGTAGGCCTATAAATCCCTTTCTTTTCCCAGAAAAACTGGGAAGTAGGAGGCATGAGTAGGGGATCCCCTGCCAACCTTGTCTATTTTGAGGCACCCAACAACTGGGATGAGAATACCATTCTACACCCTCAAGCAGTGTCAGCAGAGACAGTTGGGAACCCCAGTAGCACCAATAAACCAAGCAGACCAAATTAACACCACAAAGGCTCTGAAATTTAAACTGCCATTAGAAGTATAGCTCAAAAGAGTAGGCCAAAACTTAAATGGGGCAACTACTTATTTAAAAATAAAAATTAAATAGAACTTAGAGTTTCCTCAACCCAGTCAAAAAGTGGGCAGAAGACCTAAACAGACATTTCTCCAAAGAAGATATACAGATGGCTGATAAACACATTTAAAGATGCTCAACATCACTCACTAGTAGAGAAATGCAATCCAAAAACTACATTGAGAAATCACCTTATACAGTCAGAATGGCTACCATCAAAAAATCTACCAAAAATAAATGCCAGAGAGGGTGTGGAGAAAAGGAAATTCTCTTGCACTGTTGGTGGGAATGCAAACTGATATGGCTACTCTGGAGAACAGTATGAAGACTCCTTAAAACCTAGGAATAAAGCTACCATATGACCCAACAATTCCATTGCTAGGCGTATACCTTGAGGAAACCATAATGGAAAAACACACATGTACCCCAATGTTCATGGAAGCACAATTTACAATAGCTAGGACATGGAAGCAACCTAGATGTCCATCAAGAGAGGAATGGATAAAGAAGTTGTGATACATATACATGATGGAGTATTACTCAGCCATAAAAAGGAATGCATTTGAGTCCATTCTAATGAGGTTGATGAACCTAGAGCCTATTATACAGAGTGAAGTAAGTCAGAAAGAGGAAAACAAATATTGTATATGAATGCATATATATGGAATCTAGAAAGATGGTACTGATGAACCTATTTTTAGTGTAGTAGTGGAGAGGCAGACTAGAACAGACTTGTGGACACAGTCACGGAAGGAGAGGTTGGGACAAATTGGGAGAGTAGCATTGAATCATATACATTGCCATATGTCAATTAGATAGCCAGATGGAATTTACTGTATGACACAGGGAGCTCAAATCAGGTGCTTGTGACAACCTGGAGGGATGGGGTGGGGTGGGAGATGGGAGGGAGGTTAAGGAGAGAGGGGACATATATATACCTATGGTTGATTCATGTTGACATATGGCAGAAATGAACACATAATTGTAAAGCAATTATCCTCCAATTAAAATACATAAATTTAAATTAAAAAATTAAATAAAACTCAGAATTTTCTAATATAACAGGTAAATTTTTCAGGATACAATAAAGAAATCATGTGTTGCACCAAGAAATAAGACAATCACAACTTGAATGAGAAAGAATGATCTGATGTAAATATTAAGATCAGTAAGATGCTGAGATTATCTGATAAGGATTTTCAGTCAGCCATGGTTAAATATACTTCAATAGTCAATGAAAAACTATTTTAAACCAAATAAAAAATGAAATATCATAGCAAAAGAGAGAGAGAGAGACCATGCACATGAGAGATAATTTTTTTTTTTTTAATGAAAAACATCATAATGTTTTAAAAAAAAAAAAAAACCCTCACTGGATGGGTACAGTAGTAGAGCAGAGATTAGAGATAGTAAATTGAGGACAGATCATAGAATTCTCCCAATCTGAACAACAAAGAAAAAAATAGACTAAAAAATTTGAGCAGAGATTCAGGGCCTGTGGGACAATACAAAAGATGCAATATTCATATCATCAGAGTTCTAGAAGGAGAAAACAGAGGGAGTCTAAAAGAGTGCTTGAAAAGTAATGACTAAAAACTTCCCAGATCTGGCAAAAGATGCAAACCTACAGATCCAAGAAGTTGAGCAAACTCCAACAAAACAAATTCATGCCAAGGCATATCTTAAACTTAAAAAAAAAAAAGACAAAAATATTGAAAGCAAAGAGAAATATATGCAATATTAACTATACAGGAATATCAATTCAGATGATGGTAAATTTCTCATCTGAAATTTTGGAGGCCAAGGGAGTACATTTTTTTAGTTCTGAAAGAAAAAGCTGTAAACCACAAATTCTATATATGGCAAAATTATACTGCAAGAACAAAAATGAAATAAAGACATTCTCAAACAAAAGAAAACTAAAGAATTTATCACTAGCAAATCTCCCCTTAAAGACTGGCCAAAAGTTCTTCAAGGAAAAATAAGATAACAAAATAAAGAATTTTGGAACATCTAGAAGGAAGAAAGATCAATGCAAAGAGAAGAAAGATGCATACATACATAATCCTTTCCTCATGAGTTTTATAAATCATATTTTCTAACTTTTACAAATTATAATATCTGAAACTCAAGGCATTGATATTTAAGACTGGGAAATAAAGACACTTAATTGGAAAAAATACTTCCACCCTTCACTCAGTTAAGTTGCTCAGTCGTGTCCGACTCTTTGCAATCCCATGGACTGTAGCCTACCAGGCTCCTCCATCCATGGAATTTTCCAGGCAAGAGTACTGGAGTGCGTTGCCATTTTTTTCTCTACCCTTCACTGCTGCTGCTGCTGCTGCTAAGTCGCTTTAGTAGTGTCCGAATCTGTGCGACTCCATAGACAGCAGCCCACCAGGCTCCCCCGCCCCTGGGATTCTCCAGGCAAGAATGCTGGAGTGGGTTGCCATTTCCTTCTCCAATGCATAAAAGTGAAAAGTGAAAGTGAAGTCGCTCAGTCTTGTCTGACTCCTGGCGACCCTTCACTGCTGCTGCTGCTGCTAAGTCGCTTCAGTCATGTCCGACTCTGTGTGACCCCATAGATGGCAGCCCACCAGGCTCCCCCATCCCTGGGATTCTCCAGGCAAGAACACTGGAGTGGGTTGCCATTTCCTTTTCCAATGCATGAAAGTGAAAAGTGAAAGTGAAAGTGAAGTCGCTCAGTCCTGTCCGACTCTTCACGACCCCATGGACTGCAGCCTACCAGGCTCCTCCATCCATGGAATTTTCCAGACAGGAGTACTGGAGTGGGGTGCCATTGCCTTCTCCGGACCCTTCACTAGAAGTACTTAAAAGTTTATACCAGTATATTATGATAAGTCATGCCTGTGTATATGTGTATATAGTAATGCTTAGAGCAACTCCAATAAAAGCTATACAAAGAGATACACTTTAAAAAACTACAGATAAATCAAGATTGAATCCTTTAAAATGTTCAAGTAATCAACAGGAAGGCAGGAAAGGAGATATAACGGAAAATGAATGAGAACCAAACATGATACATAGAAAACAAATATTAAAACAGCAACATATCAATAATTATTTTACAAGTAAATAGGACACTAATCTAAACACAGAGATTATCACAGTGGATAAATAAACACAATTCAATTTTATGCTGCTTGTAAAAACTTTTCAAATTTAACATACGTAAAAAGACAAAAAATATATGCTGCTGCTGCTAAGTCACTTCAGTCGTGTCTGACTCTGTGCGACCCCATAGACGGCAGCCCACCAGGCTCCACCGTCCCTGGGATTCTCCAGGCAAGAACACTGGAGTGGGTTGCCATTTCCTTCTCCAATGCATGAAGGTGAAAAGTGAAAGGGAAGTCGCTCAGTCGTGTCCGACCCTCAGTGACCCCATGGACTGCAGCCTACCAGGCTCCACCGTCCCTGGGATTCTCCAGGCAAGAACACTGGAGTGGGTTGCCATTTCCTTCTCCAATGCATGAAAGTGAAAAGTGAAAGGGAAGTTGCTCAGTCGTGTCCGACCCTCAGTGACCCCGTGGACTGCAGCCTACCAGGCTCCTCCATCCATGGGATTTTCCAGGCAAGAGTGCTGGAGTTGGGTGGGTAAACACCAATCAACAAAAGGCAACAGGGGCTGTATTAATATCAGATAAAGTAAACTTAAGAGCAAAGAGAATTACCGGGGACAAATATGGACAAATATATATAAGCATATAAAAATAAAAATATAATGAAAAATATCAAAATATCAATCTACCAGAATGAATCAAACCAAAGAGTCTGAAAATACAGGAAGCAAAAACTGATACTGCTGAAAGAAGAAATTAACCCACAGTTATAGTTAGGGACTTACACAGCTCTCTATCTCAAGAATAGATAAAATTACCAGACAGAAAATCAGTAAGAAAAAAGAAGATTCAAATCATGTAATCAATCAATAGGATCTAATTCACATACATAGAACAATTCATTTAATAATAATAAAATACACTTTTTTCATGTACTCATGAAACACTCACCAAGACAGACCATATCCTAAGCCATAAAACAAACCTCAGCAAATTTAAAAGAAATGCAAGCATGCAGAATATGATCGTAATAGAATAAAATTAAAATTCAATAACAGAAATAAAACAGACACTTGAAAATTAAACAATGCAATCACTTCTAAATAATACATGGATCAAAGAGGAAGTTGCAAAGGAAATTAAAAATATCTAGAATAAAATAAAACAAAAGTACAACTTATTATACAACTTATTATATATAGCTAAAGCAATACTGAAAGAGAAATTTATAGGAAAACAAACATGAAAAATTTTTAAAGATCCTAAATCAGAAACCTATGTTTCTGCCTTAGGAAACTAGAAAAATAAAGAGCAAAATAAACCCAAAACAAGTAGAAATAAGAAAACAAAAAAAGACAATAGCAGAAATCAAAGAAAATGAAGATAACAATACAGTAGAAAAAGTCATTGCAGAGGAAAAAGCTTTTTTTTTTTTTTTAATCGAAGAAATCAAGAAAATCATTAACAACAAAGACAAAAGTAAAAAGAAGACATAAATCTCCCAAATCAGGAATGGAATAGGGGATATCACTGTACATTCTGCAGTCATTAAAGTGATAATAAAGTAATACTGTGAATGGTTTTTGCTCGTAATTTTGACAACCTTGAAGAAGAACAATACTGTTATTGTTACTACAGATACCATCCAGATTTTTGTGGAATTTTCATCAGTAAATACCTGGCAGGTCTATTTCCTTCTCCCCTTCCCTTCTGCCATTACTTGGATCTACATGTCCATGCCTTTCTACCTGCATTACTGCAGTAATCTTCTACATAGTTCTCTTGTCTTTAGTCTTGACCTCCTTCCCTTGGTTCCCTCTGCTTCCAAATTACACTTCCTGAACAAGTAATAATCATTCCTTATCTTTCTTGATACTCTTCAGTGGCTTTCTCTCTCCCTTGGGATGAAATAAACAATACTCAAAATTTTATAAAAAGCTACTCATGGATCTTCCCTTAATTTACTTTTCTAGCCTCATTTCTTGAAAATCTATTCTGCCTTCTTTTTGTTGTTCAGCAGCTCAGTCGTGTCTGACTCTTTGAGACTCCAAGGACATAGCCCACCAGGCATCCCTGTCCTTCACTATCTCCTGGAGCTTGCTCAAACTCATGTCCTTTGAGTCAGTGATGCCATCCAATCATCTCATCCTCTGTCGTCCTGTCCCCTTCTCCTCCTACCTTCACTCTTTCCCAGCATCTGCCTTCTTATCCAAAATAAAAACACTCCATTTCAGTTTCTTGAACACATCATGCTTACTCTTCATTAGAGATTCTTCTGTGTGGAATAATTCTCTCTTCACATATTTCTTGGTTAGCTTCAATTCAATACTTAAACATTATTGAATATTAATATTTAAACATTATTTCTCCAATACCAAACATGGGCTCCCATAGCCACATATACTCCTCCCATTAGAGTACATATGGCAAGGCAGGTGCCTGTTTGCGGGTCTTTCATTGCCACTAAACTGGAGACCCTATGAAGGCAGGGTCTCCTAACCTCACACATTTAAAAAAATAATTTTATTTATGTATTTATTTATTTTGGTTGTGTGGGTCTTCATTGCTGTTCAGGCTTTTCTCAAGTGGTGAACAGGGGCTACACTCTAGATGAGGTGCACGGGCTTCTCATCACAGTGGCTTCTCTTGTGGAACACAGGTGCTGGGCTCTCAGGCTTCAGTAGTTATGGCACATGGGGTTGGTTGTTGCGGCTCCAGGGCTCTAGAGCACAGGCTCAATAGTTGTGATGCATGGGCTTAGTTACCCCATGGCATGTGGGATCTTCCCAGATCAGGAATAGAACCTGTGTCCCTTGCATTGGTAGGCAGATTCTTTACCACTGAGCCACCCAGGAAGGTTTCTCACACATGTTTTGATCACAGCTCCTAGTGCAGTAACTGGCACCTAGTGCAATAATGGTGTGTTTAGTATGAACTGACCAATTGAAAGAATCCCCCACACACTAGGGAAAAATTTCACCTAAGGCTGCAATGAATCTGAAATACAACAAATCAAAGGAAGCATTAAGTTAGTCATCGGAAGTATGCTTATATAATTTACTCTTCTGGGTAAGAAGTGGCTCAGGCTGAAAAATAAAGAAAAGAAAACAGGTGGATAAATTAAGTTCTTAGAAAACCATAGCAATTTATTGAAGGAATGATATAATTTGAGGGGAATATTGGGATTTTCCAGAGAAATAGCACCAATAGGCTATACACAGAAATATATATATGTGTGTGTGTGTGTGTGTGTATGTATACATATATATATACATATATAAAATAAAATTAATAATCACAAAAGTAAATAATTATGGTAGTTTCATTTTATAAATGCTGATTTGTTTAGGGCTTGTGCTTAACATTATTTTTTTTTTTTCCTCACAACAACCCCAAAACAGTTTCACTATTATCACACCCCTTTCAGAGGCATGAAGACTAAAAAACAAGGTTATTGAGTAGTGGGACTTGGACATAAACCCAGCTTTGGTCAGTTGCAATCTCTACACTCTTAACCCCCATGCTATAAGACACACTAGTGCCCGGTACATTCCTCACAAAAGCAGCTGAGTACAGCTAGCAAATATTCTGAAGCCAATTAGGTTGGAAAACTGAAGATGCTCCCCATCCAACACATTGGCATCTCCCAATCCTAAGTCTCTTCTATGCAAAATGTGTGCAAAACAGAGAGGATGGATGGAATAACAAGAAACTCTACTTGTCACTTAATTATTAACCATAATAAAAAAGGAAAATTTCTTCAAAACGTTAGACATGAAAATTTTGCCACGTTTCAACAAAAAATTCAAGTCTGTTTATTCCAAAAATTGTTTATTTTCTTAAGACCTTGGTAATCACACCATAAAGTTCTTAGCCCCACCATCAAAATTTACAATCAGGTATTACATAAATATATATGTATCCAAAACATAGGGGAAAAAATCCATTGCATAATGCAGATTCATTTAACTTTTCTAGTGACTGCTTTATGACAGTGACCTACATGGTCTGAAAATATAATGTGACAAAGAATATATCTGCTTTCCATCCCAAGGACATTCTTGAAAATGAGCTGTAATATTTCAAGAGTTTTATCCTTGTGAGTAAAATGTTAATAAATAGATAAATCTTTAACACTTGCCAAGTCATGAGCTTGTATTCAGTATAGCTAAAAGAACATGTCTTAGGGGACAGGACTAGAATATAACATTTTTTAATATTGTCACCACTATAGACTTTTCCCCAATCTGGGAAGTTATTCTTGGCCAAGTGTTGAAGGACATCACAATTTGAATAATTTATTGGTATGGATCTATTTAGAAAGAGTCAGACCAAATAAACCACTCATACCAATGATGCCATGTGAGATTCACAATAGAATTCTCTCTAGATTGACCTGGAGGAATATGGTGACTGGCTATGAGCCATTTTTCTGCTCGTACTACATGACAGAGAATATCAATTAGGCTAAAGAGAATATCTCAGAAAAGAAAGAAATGCTCTTCAGTAGGCTTACTTATGAGTTATTTAAGACAAATTATTTGATTAATATTGTATAATTGGTTTTGAAAATACTTTGTCTAAAAATTGTATTAGTATTTATATTCATCTTTATGTGAGATTTTAAAATGTTTTTGAAGTATATAACTGTTTACTTAGTGATAATAATAATAAGATAGCATAATATTTATTTAGATATTGCTATGTACACTAAGTGGGTTTCCTGATGGCTCAGACCATAAAGAATCTTCCTTCAATGTGGGTGAACCAGGTTCAATCCTTGGTTCAGGAAGATCCCCTGGAGAATGTGCACACTAAGTACTTTTTCTACATTTAATCCTCTCAATAACTTTATGAGGTAGGTGCTATTATCATAACCATAAGATCTTTACCCACATGAAATCCCATAATAATCCCATGACATGATCTTATTATCATAGCCAGTGTTTTAAAGCTAATGAAAGTAGATTAAGAATGAATAAGAAAGTTGCAACAAGACTCATAGTAAGTGGTGAGATATGACTCCAAACCAGGATCTCCTGAACTCAGAACTCCTGCTCCTAACTATGCTGCTTTCCATCTCTTTATCCTGTATATTGTTTAAATAGTGACATTCTCTAGGAAAACACTGACCATAAGAAAAACTAAGGGGCTGGACTATAGACTCAGCATTCTTCAGACAAATGAGTATTTACATATTTCTCCTGAATTGCTTGTAGGAACTCACCATTCACCATAGACACACACAATCCACATACTCTCTCAAAGGAACCACCATATTATTTAATTATTTCTAGGACAATAGTCATTCAGTCATAAAACAAGCCCCTTCAAATTAAATCCTTATTTCCCATAGTCACAATATTATATATTAAAGTTGCATTACTCCAAACCAACTTTGAAACATAAAATATGTTTAAATTGTCTCTCCAAAATAAATGAGTACAATCACACACAAATACCTGTTTTTAGAAACATTTTAGAGCAAACACCTCATATAATTGCTATAGTAGAAAATTTTAGCTTAGACTTTAATGGTTCAGATTTCTTAAAATAGTATATATAGTTCATTGAAGTTTGTTCTGATGACACAACCATTTCTGATAAATCATATAGTAACTGTAAATGTCTGTTGTTCCAAGAAACATAAATCTTGTTTAGAATAAGCATCACCATTGATTCAGTGAATGTTGATATGTTTCTCTGCGTTTCTTTGAATGCTAAGCATAAGTTATTTCTGTGAAGACGTAGAGAATAATTTCCTCAGTGAAATTTAGTTGATTATCCACTGACTTATACCAGTTTCTCCTTATTTCCAGATTCTTAGTTCACTTAACTATTCAAGTGCTTGTTTCACTGAGCATCTACTGGATGCCAGGCACTATTCTTATACTGGGAATACAGGAAACATAAGGTGTCTCCTTCTTCTTATAAATGCAATGTTGTTCATGGTCAGAGATTTGTAAATATTTGCTATGAGGAGTTTTTAAGTGTCATCATTTCATGACATTTTCCCCAATGCAAAGATTGTAATCACTACAGAAGCACATGTATGTGTGTGGGTGTGTGTGGGGGGGCTTGTGTGGGTGGGTGTGGGTGTGTGGGTGTGTGTTGGTGTGTGTGTGTGTGTGTGTGTGGGTGTGTGTGTGTATAGGTGTGTGTTAGTCATTCAATTTAGTTTGACTCTTTGTAACCCCATGGACTATAGCTCACCAGGCATCTCTGTCTGTGGAATTCTCCAGGCAAGAATTCTGGGGTGGGTACCATTCCCTTCTCCAGGGGATCTTCCCAACCCAAGGATTGAACCTAGGTCTCCTGCCTTGCAGGCAGATCCTTTACTATTTGAGACACCAGGGAAGCCCTCAACAACTCTTTCATTTAAGGCAGCCAGCCAGAATCTAGCACAAGAAAGCAAGCAAGAGTGTGTGCTCAATCGTTTCTGATTCTTTGCAACCTCATGGACAGTAGCCCACCAGGCTCCTCTGTCCATGAAATTCTCCAGGCAAGAACACTGAAGTGAGTTGCCATTTCCTACTTCAGAGGATCATCCAGACTCGGGTACTGAACCCCATCTCTTGTGTCTCCTGAATTGGCAAGTGGATTCTTTACCACTAGTGCACAGTAGGATGTAAAATACAAAGAAACATATCTGAGCAGAGAATGAGGCACTCTTAATATTTGGACAAAATCACTATATTATATTTCTTTTTACGCTAACAGTTTAATGAAAATCTGAGTTCAGAGACATATTTACCGTATCTTTTAACTCTGTTTTAGACAGTCTGTGCTTTAGCAATCACATATATCGTCCTCATGTCATTGCAAAAGGTGAGAGGGGAAACATATATTCATCAGCAATAATTATTAGAGCAAAGATTAATTGCTACCAATAATAATTAGTCAAGTTGATAATTAATGACCATGGTATACCTACAACAGCATTAAAAAGGCAATTATGTTACTCATTGCTACATCTCATCTGTATCATCTAGCAAATTACAATTTTAAATGATAATACATATTGAGGATTTTATTGCTGCATAATTAATTGTAGAAGTGTTCTTAGGCCATGATTCACCCACTAATTGTTTGCAAAAGATATAATGTAAATAAAGGATGTAATGTAAACTTACTGCAGTAAATTTACTCCAATAAAATTCAATAATCATATCTTGTTTAAGGAAACATATAAATAAACTTTATAAAATTAATAGGTGTAGCTCTTATTACATCTGTAATTCATAATCACAGAGATGAGCAAGGGTATAATTCCATGGAATTCAATTCTTTTTTGTAAAGCTAAATATGGAAGCAAGTAGCATTTGAAAGTTAATTACATTGAGAAAAGTTATATTAATTAAATATAAAAATAATAGAACTTAATAAAATCTCATAAAATATGTAAAAGTCAAGCATAAAAATAATAAAATATGTAATATATCTCTTATCCCTTCACAAATACATATTTTACCAAGAATAGGGAGAAAAGAGTCCTAACAGACTTCAAATGAAAAGAGCAAGATAAATATAAATTTTATTTGAAAATACAGATATGAAGAAAATTGCTGTTGCTGTTGCTAAGTCACTTCAGTCATATCCGACTCTGTGTGACCACATAGACGGCAGCCCACCAGGCTCCCCCATCCCTGGGATTCTCCAGGCAAGAACACTGGAGTGGGTTGCCATTTCCTTTTCCAATGCATGAAAGTGAAAAGTGAAAGGGAAGTCTCTCAGTCGTGTCTGACTCTTAGCAACCCCATGGACTTCAGCCTACCAGGCTCCTCTATCCATGGGATTTTCCAGGCAAGAGTACTGGAGTGGGGTGCCATTGCCTTCTCCATGAAGAAAATAAGTAAGACAGATAGAAAATTCTACCATCAAAAAAGTGAGAAAAAAACTCAGAGTGGGAGAAAACTTTTGTAAATCATATATTTGACAAGGAACCTGTATCAAGAATATAAAAAGAATTCTTACAGCTTAATTATAAAAGACAACCCAATTGAAAAATGAAAACATATTTGGATAAACAATTCTCACAAAAAAGATAAGAACCAAAAACCACATGAAAATATCCCCAACATCATTAGTTATAGATTCAAATTAAACCCACAATAATAGATTATTTCATACTCACTAGAATTGCTGAAAGAATTTGGAGAAATGGAACCCTCCTACAATCCTGATAGGAATGCAAAATGTCCCAACTGCTTTGGAAAACTCTGGCAGTTTCTCGAAGAGTTATCTAATGAGTTACAAAGTGACCTTGCAATTGCACTCACTCTAGGCATATACCCAAGAGAGCTAAAATCATATACTTACAAAATGCTAGTACATGAACGTTCCCTGTAGCATGATTTACAATAGCCAAAATGGATACAACTTAATGTCAATTGGGAATGGATAAATATAATATGGTATAGTCATACAATGGAATATTATTAAGCAATAAAAAGGAATGGGTTCCCAATGCATGTTATACATGGATGAGCCTTGAAAATATTATCCTAATTGAAAGAATCTAGTCACAAAGATCACATATTTATATGATTACATTTATATGAAAAGCCCTAAATTGGCAAATCTATATCTAGAGAGAAAATTCAGTTCAGTTCAGTTCAGTCGGTCAGTCGTGCCAGACTCTTTGCAACCCCATGAATCTCAGCATGCCAGGCTTCCCTATCCATCACCAACTCCCGGAGTTGACTCAAACTCACATCAGTCGAGTTGGTGATGCCATCCAGCCATCTCATCCTCTGTCGTCCCCTTTTCCTCCTGCCCCCAATCCCTCCCAGCATCAGAGTCTTTTCCAATGAGTCAACTCTTTGCATGAGGTGCCCAAAGTACTGGAGTTTCAGCTTTAGCATCATGCCTTCCAAAGAACACCCAGGACTGATCTCCTTTAGAATGGACTGGTTGGATCTCCTTGCAGTCCAAGGGACTCTTAAGAGTCTTCCCCAACACCACAGTTCAAAAGCATCAATTCTTCGGCACGCAGCTTTCTTCACAGTCCAACTCTCACATCCATACATGACCACTAGAAAAACCATATTAGTTCTTGCCTAGAACTGAGGGTTGAAGGAGAGAATGAGGATGGGAGTCACACTAAAATGTGAGGGATTTCTTTTTGGCATGAAGTAAATATCCTAAAATTAACTTGTATTTATGATAGTGCAACTCTGTGCATATACTTAAAATCAGTGAAATACATACTTTAAATTGGTTCATTTTATAGTATGAACTATATCTTAATAATGCTATTTTAAAAAGAACTCCCCAAACAACAAGAAATTATAATGTAAAGACTCAGAAAAATAATATTAAAATACTGAATGTGTTTTAAAAAGTGGACTAAATAAGTAATAAATAGTGTGTCATAAACCCTTCATCAGCATTGAAAAGATAGTCATCCACTAGTATAACTGAGCAAATTGTGTCCCTTAAATTATTTAGAATGAGAACATTTAGAAATTCAGAAAGAAGGCAACTGAGAGAGAGAAGGATTTTCTATTTGGTGTTTGGTGTCTTTAGAGAAGAATTTAATGTAAGAGAACTCTGTTTCTGTGTGCTGCATGTTGCTAAAATGCTGAATGGTGAGGTTTTCATACCCGTGGCTCTTTCTTTTCAGAAATAAATAGACCCAAATTCCCATTTCCATCGTCCTTGTGATGGGAGGTAGCCCTCTGACAGTTTGATTGAGTTCAGGACCGTAAAGGACAAAGGGAAGGAAATCTGAAAAATGAAAGCCTCCTGCAATTTTTTTTCTATCTAAGTTCAGCACTGAGTGTCTAAGACATTGTGATAAGCCACCAGTGATCCATTTAGAATGGGCAGGCATTGGCCTTAGTATGCATAGATGATTTCCAGTTCAATTTGGTTTCCAGGCTACATTAGAATACTGCATATCTAACCTTATGATAAATCCCTTCAACTTTTGTAGTGTTTCCAGAATAGTTTTCAAAGAACAAAGAACATCAAGGTCAAGTTGATAGTGGCCTCACAATGAGAAATAGAAGCAGGACAAATGAGAGGGCGTGTAAATATAACCTGAATGTGAAATCAACTGATTTGTATCCCCTGTTTGTGTCATTTACTCTCTCTCCACTCTCACATGAATTTTGGAACTATGTTCTGCAAGTTCTTCCTCATACAAAAGGTTACAATAATAAATTCATTCAATTTCCATTATGCTAAATGACCCTAAATCCTTTCAGCAACTTCTTACTGTGAGTATGCACCTGGTATTCATTTATCATGCTATTTAATACATTATGAAAATAACTGAGTTACAGACTTTGTATAGAAATCAATTCTATATGCAGATCATTTCTGTGGTGGTAACAGAGCAAGATAAAACATGCTTGTAATCCACAGTGCAACAATACACCATAGAAAAGACTGTTAGTGGTCACCAAAAGTGCCCCCACCTACAAAAGGATGATGAAAATGATAATTTACTGTGTGCCATGCCTTATCATAAGCTCTTTATAAGTATGAGCTAATCCTATAATAATCTTAGAAACTAGGATGATACATAAATCAGGAACTGAGACACACAGAGTTTCAGTAAATTGGTCAGATTACTCAGTATGCTATAAAGCCAGAATTCCAGTTGGAGCAGTTGGGCAAGAGAGCCTGAGATCTTCACCATGATATCTAGTCCTGTGTAATAAGAACAGATGGTGTCTATTTCAAAAGAATAATGTTAATCTATTTTTAAAAATATATCAGTTGCACATAGCTAAAGGTCATACTGTGTCATGTGCATTTTCATGGAGTAGTTACAGAGTGATATATATATATATATATATATATATATGAATATATATATGACATATATTTAAATTTATACACAGTTTAAAACAAATCAGATCAGGGTAACTTAGTTACTTACTAGAAACAAATGAATAAATAACAGTTTTTAAAGCATTTAGTGGAGAGCAAAAAGATTTAATGTTTATTATGTCTTTCTAGACTGAAGTTTCCTCATCTATAAATGAAAGAACTGGAATATTTGACTACATATTAGCTATAAAGTTGTTTTTATGATTTACTTCAAGATCCTATATTCATATCCTCTACTTATTTTTCTAAGAGCCTGTTTATTTCTTCTTACACATTTATAATTAACTTAATATATTTAAAAGTAGAATTAGTTATTAATAGCATGTGTTAAATATATTTATGCCCCATTTGTTATTTTTCTTATAACTTATTTTATGCTCTTTTGCCATTTAAAAATTTTAATAATTTTACATAATCATGTATATCATTTATTTCCCTTCTTCTGGTTTTCCTGTATTATATTTTCACAAATGTTTCAAACATAAAATAAAAAATAAATTTTGCCCAGTCTTTTCTACTTTATAAGTTGAATATGTAAAGCATTTGATCTTTTATTCATTCAGAACTTTTGATACAAAATGAATATCAATCAAATTCTCTTTCAAGGAGTCAATCAGTTATCCCAATATCATTTATTAAAGCTTCTACCACTTTCCCAACTGATAATCTTCTAAGGAAATCCAGACTTGGTCATAAATTACATTCCCAAAAGAGTTGAGGTCACTTTATAAAGTCTTAATTCTGTCTCATGGAACTGTCCATCTATTCCTGCACAAGTAATACACTGACCTGTAAAAATATGGAAAGATTCTTACCTGCAGTTATGGTAAAAAGGTAATAAATTAAGATAACTATCAGATCAGATCAGTTGCTCAGTCATGTCCAACTCTTTGTGACCCCATGAACCGCAGCACGCCAGGCCTCCCTGTCCATCACCAACTCCCGGAGTTGACTCAAACTCACATCAGTCGAGTTGGTGATGCCATCCAGCCATCTCATCCTCTGTCGTCCCCTTCTCCTCCTGCCCCCAATCCCTCCCAGCATCAGAGTCTTTTCCAATGAGCCAACTCTTTGCATGAGGTGGCCAAAGTACTGGAGTTTCAGCTTTAGCATCATTCCTTTGAAAGAAATCCCAGGGCTGATCTCCTTTAGAATGGACTGGTTGGATCTCCCTGCAGTCCAAGGGACTCTCAAGAGTCTTCTCCAATACCACAGTTAAAAAGCATCAATTCTTCAGCACTCAGCTTTCTTCACAGTCCAACTCTCACATCCATACATGACCACAGGAAAAACCATAGCCTTGACTAGATGAACCTTTGTTGGCAAAGTAATGTCTCTGCTTTTGAATATGCTATCTAGGTTGGTCATGACTTTCCTTCCAAGGAGTAAGTGTCTTTTAATTTCATGGCTGCAGTCACCATATTCAGTGATTTTGGAGCCCTCTAAAATAAAGTCTGACACTATTTCCACTGTTTCCCCATCTATTTCCTATGAAGTGATGGGACCGGATGCCATGATCTTCGTTTTCTGAATGTTGAGCTTTAAGCCAACTTTTTCACTTTCCACTTTCACTTTCATCAAGAGGCTTTTGAGTTCCTCTTCACTTTCTTCCATAAGGGTGGTGTCATCTGCATATCTGAGGTTATTGATATTTCTCCTGGCAATCTTGATTCCAGTTTGTGTTTCTTCCAGTCCAGCGTTTCTCATGATGTACTCTGTATAAGATAACTATACTACCGCAAAATTGTACTCATCTCACACGCTAGTAAAGTAATGCTCAAAATTCTCCAAGCCAGGCTTCAGCAATACGTGAACCGTGAATTTCCAGATGTTCAAGCTGGTTTTCGAAAAGGCAGAGGAACCAGAGATCAAATTGCCAACATCCACTGGATCACTGAAAAAGCAAGAGAGTTCCAGAAAAACATCTATTTCTGCTTTATTGACTATGCCAAAGCCTTTGACTGTGTGGATCACAAGAAACTGTGGAAAATTCTGAAGGAGATGGGCATAGCAGACCACCTGACCTGCCTCTTGAGAAACCTATATGCAGGTCAGGAAGCAACACTTAGAACTGGACATGGAAAAACAGACTGGTTCCAAATAGGAAAAGGAGTACATCAAGGCTGTATATTGTCACCCTGCTTTATTTAACTTCTATGCAGAGTACATCATGAGAAACGCTGGGCTGGAGAAAGCACAAGCTGGAATCAAGATTGCCAGGAGAAATATCAATAACCTCAGATATGCAGATGACAAAGTGAAGAGGAACTAAAGAGCTTCTTGATGAAAGTGAAAGAGGAGAGTGAAACTGTTGGCTTAAAGCTCAACATTCAGAAACCTAAGATCATGGCATCCGGTCTAGATGGGGAAACAGTGGAAACAGTGTCAGACTTTATTTTTCTGGGCTCTAAAATCACTGCAAATGGTGATTGCAGCCATGAAATGAAAAGATGCTTACTCCTTGAAAGGAGAGTTATGACCAACTGTGACAGCATATTAAAATGCAGAGACATTACTTTGCCATTTGTTGTCCATCTAGTCAAGGCTATGGTTTTTCCAGTGATCATGTATGGATGTGAGAGTTGGACTATAAAAAAAGCTGAGCACAGAAGAATTGATGCTTTTGAACTGTGGTGTTGGAGAAGACTCTTGAAAGTCCCTTGGACTGCAAGGAGGTCCAACTAGTTCACCCTAAAGGAGATCAGTCCTGGGTGCTCATTGGAAGGACTGATGTTGAAGCTGAAACTCCAATACTTTGGCCACCTGATGCAAAGAGATGACTCATTTGAAAAGACCCTGATTCTGGGAAAGTTTGAGGGCAGGAGGAGAAGAGGACAACAGAGGATGAGATGGTTGGATGACATCACCAACTCAATGGACATGTGTTTGGGTAAACTCCGGGAGTTGCTGATGGATAGGGAGGATGCCTGACGTCCTGTAGTTCATGGGGTCCCAGAGAGATGGACATGACTGAGCGACCGAACTGAACTGATGAACTTTTATCTCTCTGATAGGTAAAATTTTATACTTTTAATAATAATATTGCTCAGAATGTCAAAACCACTCACAGCAAAATTTTGGGTAGAAATGAAAATTGTTCAGCCAGTCATCATCTGTAAATATTTTAAATGTATATGCTCTTTAACTTCACAGAGTGATTCTCCAATGTGTGGCTTGAAGTTCCCTAAGTGTGGATCACAATAAACTGTGGACAATTCTGAAAGAGATGGGAATACCAGACCACCTGACCTGCCTCTTGAGAAATTTCTATGCAGGTCAGGAAGCAACAGTTAGAACTAGACATGGAACAACAGACTGGTCCCAAATAGGAAAAAGAGTACGTCAAGGCTGTATATTGTCACCCTGTTTCTTTAACTTATATGTGGAGTACATCATGAGAAATGATGGGCTGGAAGAAACACAAGCTGGAATCAAGATTGCCAGAAGAAATATCAATAACCTCAGATATGCAGATTACACCACCCTTATGGAAGAAAGTGAAGAGGAACTAAAAAGCCTCTTGATGAAGGTGAAAGAGGAGAGTAAAAAAGTTGGCTTAAAGCTCAACATTCAGAAAATGAAGATCATGGCATCTGGTCCCATCACTTCATGGCAAATAGATGGGGAAACAGTGGAAACAGTGTCAGACTTTATTTTTTTGGGCTCCAAAATCACTGCAGATGGTGATTGCAGCCATGAAATTAAAAGATGCTTACTCCTTGGAAGGAAAGTCATGACCAACCTAGATAGCATATTCAAAAGCAGAGACATTACTTTGCCAACAAAGGTCCGTCTAGTCAAGGCTATGGTTTTTCCAGTGGTCATGTATGGATGTGAGAGTTGGACTGTGAAGAAAGCTGAGCGCCGAAGAATTGATGCTTTTTAACTGTGGTGTTGGAGAAGACTCTTGAGAGTCCCTTGGACTGCAGGGAGATCCAACCAGTCCATTCTGAAGGAGATCAGCTCTGGGTGTTCTTTGGAAGGAATGATGCTAAAGCTGAAACTCCAGTACTTTGGCCACCTCACGTGAAGAGTTGACTCATTGGAAAAGAGTCTGATTATGGGAGGGATTGGGGGCAGGAGGAGAAGGGGACGACAGAGGATGAGATGGCTGGATGGCATCACTGACTCGATGGATGTGAGTCTGAGTGAACTCCGGGAATTGGTAATGGACAGGGAGGCCTGGCGTGCTGCGATTCATGGGGTCACAAAGAGTCAGACATGACTGAGTGACTGAACTGAACTGAACTGAAGGGACCCCCATGATATTTTCAAGGGATTTGTTACATCAAACACTTTTCATAATACTAAGATATCATTTGCCCTTTTTCACTATGTAAACATATGTATTTATAGTTTAAGAGAAATGGTGGGTAAAAATGCTGTCACTTTAGCCAGAATAAAGGCAGTGGCAACAAATGTTACTAAAATATTAGTCATTTTATTTTTCTCCATCATGCACACAGTTACACACACATACACACACACACACACATACACACACAGAGAGTTTCACTCATAATATCCTGATAAAGCACTAAAAATCATTAATTTTATTAAAACTTTACTGAATATGTTTGTTAAAATACTTTATACAATGAAATATGACGTACACATTAAGCACTTCTGTTGCCTAGTGAAGTATGATGGTTGACTTAAGGGAAAAGCTCTTATATTAGTTGAACCAGCTCCTTATTTCATGGAACATCATTTTTACCAGAAAGAATGACTAACAGATGAACTATGGCTATTCAGACTTGAATACTGGGGAGATTTTTTTTTTTTTCTAAAATGAACAACAGGAGTCTCTCACTTCAAGAAAAACAACTGACATAATTTGTTGCCAATGATAGAATTTGAGCTTTCAAGCAAAAATCAGAATTTTGAAAAATCATATCCATCACCAAAACTTAACAGCTTCTGCATACTTAAAGACTTTTGTGTGGTGATATTAACAAATGTTTTTTTTTTTCATATTATATATCTAAATGTGAATTGTGATATCTTAATAACTCAGGGAATCAATATTTACAAAACAATCCATGCATGGGTAAAAGTGTCATTCAAAATGCAAAACACAAGACAAATTTTAATGTTACAGTATGAACAATTAATTTGGTTTCAGATTCCACACTGCAACTAATCTTTAAGAAACTTCCACTTGTCAAGTTTTGGTGTAGCATCAAAAAAGAATATTTAAAATCTTCTGTAAAGGCTGCTAAAATATTCCTCTTTTCCAACTTTCTATCTGGGTGGAGCCAAATTTTCTTCATCTACTTCACCAAAATTTCAGTACACTGATGTCATAATTCAGCTGTCTTATGCTGTCAGACCTTAAAAGATTCACAATATTTAAATAATGCCATTCTCACTAATTTTTGTTTTGGAAAATATAGTTATTTTTCACAAAAACATGTTATGTTGACATCAGGTTTGTTATTATTTTAAGTCAACAAATCAATAAGGATTTTTAAAATTTTTCAGTTTTAATTTCTAAAGCAACAAATATTAATAGACATACCCTGCATTTTAAAAAGTTCTTTGCTTTCCTCAATAATTGGAAACCACTGACGTTGAAAATCCACTAATAGAGAGTCACCTTGGATAAGTACATAAAATTACTAATGAACTAGTAACTGCTAGATAGTTCACATTTCTTTTTTTCCTTTCCTCATTGGAAGTTTTTAATTGAGATTATTGTGGCTAGGACAGTAAAATATCTACCTACAATGCAGGAGACCCAGGTTCAATCCCTGGGTCGGGAAGATCCCCTGGAGAAGGAAATGGCAACCCACTCCAGTATTCTTGCCTAGAAAATTCCACGGACAGAGGAGCCTAGCTGGCTACAATCTATGGGGTCATAAAGAGTCAGACATGACTGAGCAACTTACACACACACTCACGTCTTAATCCTACTCTGTATTGGTGCTGAGAGAAGATTTGTTTTTTGGTCCATGGTTAACTTTAGAAGATAGAATGGGACATCAGGGCATTACACATGTGGGAATGTTTTGCTAAAGGGCAGACTCGTGGTAGAGGCTACCAGCTATCTTCCTATCTGTTCTCACTTTCTTCTCAGAAATAGGCCCCATGAACTTAAGCTGGGCAAGTAGGTTGCCAAAAATACATTATTTGCTAGTTTTTTTTTTTTTTTTGCAGTTAGATGTGACCAGTGAAATGCAAGCAAAATGTAAGCAAATTGCTAAATGATTTTTTGCAGTTATATATAACCAGTGAAATGTAACACAACTTCTATGAAGATGTGTATGTGGATACAGTATGTAGAATTGTAATAGATCTCTTGCACAGCAAGGAAGAAGTCACATGCTAAAGATGGTAGTATACAAAAGAAGCTTCAGTTCCTAAGGAGAACAGGGCCACCTTATTAGTCATGGTCTGCTGGTATTTTTTTGAGTGAAACAAATTTCTCTGCTGAGTAGGCAGCTATAATTTGAGATTTTCGGTTACTCATAATTGAGCCTAATTTTAACTCAGAATGACTCAGCAGTGCTATTAAAGAAATAGGACTCTATCTTGTCTATTGATTTGTTATCTTTTCCTAGTATAAGTGATTTTCTATTAGCACTACCCATGAAGTTTCTCAAGATAGTTAATTACTACTGAAGTGAGGGTAGTAACTCAAATTTTCTTGGAATATTTGGTAACCTTATTTCTAAAGTACATGGCCATACAAAGCTACTGATATTTTTTAACTGACAGGAATATTTCAGAACTAACTCACACTCTTATTTGCATGCATTCATGATTGCTCAGTCACTTCAGTCGTGTCTGACTCTTTAAGACCCTGTGGACTGTAGCCCACCAGGATCCTTTGTCCATGGGGTTTCCAGGCAAGAATACCAAAGTGGATTGCCATGCCTTCCTCCAAGGAATCTTCCAGACCCAGAGATTGAACCCATCTTTTATGTCTCTCACATTGCATTGGCAAGTGGGTTCTTTGCCACTCAGCCCATCTGGGAAGCTCCTCATTTGCATATACATGCACAATACCTTACTTTGCCTGGTTCAGTGAGCAAAATACTTTTTATTTTTAAGTTAACAATGATTCCAGCAGTAACTAAACTAAGATTCCTAGCACAGGAAATGAGCTAGGTATCACCTCTCTATTATAGAACTATAAAATGTTTGAATTAGAAGATATTTTGGCAAACATCTAATTCAACTCATTCTTATTTTCAGATGAAGACCCTTAGAGCCACAAGATAAACATTACAAGATCACAAAAGTATTTATAAAGCAGTGATTAAAAAAAAAAAGCACCAATTATTCTCTAGCACACTTATCGTAACTAGTAGGAACCACTGTATCAGCTTGGAATACTAAATGAATGACATTTCCTTTTCTTTTTTAATTTAATTACTGGAGATCCTTCTGCCTTTGTTAGGAAGATCATCAGCCTTTTTTCCGAATTGCTATAAAATTCCATGATTGGGGCTTCCCTGGTGGTTCAGATGGTAAAGAATCTGCCTGCAATGCAGGAGACCTAGGTTCCATCCCTGGGTCAGGAAGATCCTGGGCAGAATGAAACAGCAACCCACTTCAGTATGCCTGCCTGGATAATTGCATGTACAGAGAAGCCTGGCAGATTACAGTTGATGGGGTTGCAAAGAATCAGAAACGACTGAGTGACTAACACTTTCACTTTTCCATGATCATATTCTGCTGTCAGATTTTACTTAGCTCTCAGTGTGGGGAGAAGATTAGAGAACCTGATTAATTCACCCACCAGTTTCACATTTTCTCTTTGACACATGGGTTCTTGATTTTACATATAGCTTTTATACTGTGATAAGGATTTCAATAATTAGTTTATCTAATAACACTGTTAACGTTAGTGGCAAATTACATTTGAAAATGTAAAATGCATAAGATGTAAGAAAAAATTCCACTTGTGTTTCTTTAATCCAAGCATAATTCTTTGATTCCTCCTTAAAAGTAAGATAGAAAGTAATTTAGATGATATTTTTAAACTGACTTAGGAATTTTAGGAAACTTCTGGGATCTATCTTTTCTAACTTCCCTAAAGGACATCTCTCTAAGAGATTGCTTTACCAAAAAAAAATCTACTTATGCACACAATCCTTTAAATAGATGGAAGCTATACTTTAATTCATTATACCACTGCCCACTGCATTGATCTTTTGCCTGTTTCTGTGCAAGTTAACTTATTTTGATATTTTATGTCATGAATCACTATAGGAATTTAATTAAATTGATAAATTAACTGTGCTGTAATTGCCACTAAAATATTGTAAATGTCATTCTGCTCTCCCAGATCATGACTGGAAATAAAATGCTGCAACTCAGATTCCGTTCAAGAGAATCTCTTGTACATATCAAGTGAAGTCAACTCAGTCATGTCCGACTCTGTGCAACCCCATGGACTGTAGCTTACCAGGCTCCTCCATCCATGGAATTTTCCAGTCAAGAGTATTGGAGTGGGTTGCCATTTACGCTTTACGGTCTGAGCCACCTGGGATGCCCCATATCAAGAGATGTGTACAAAAACAAATAACCTAGAGATATCCAGTTTTACCCAAGACGGAATTTGAATTCTACCTCTCACAAATAAATGATAAATATCTCCACAGAATATTTGATAATTTATCTACATTTTTTTGTTCATTTTTTTCTAATGTTCCAATGTTTAATCCTCTTCTGTGTTCATGATCCAATCATTGGTAAATTGCCTATCGGTAGGCAAGCTATTCACTTTTTAAAATTCTAATTTATTCAGCACTTTTTCAAACATAAGTTAATTTCATTTCTGTTTTCACTATGGGTATATTCAAAACCTCTCCTGATAATTTACTTTTAAAAGTTTCATCCTACATATTATCAATATAATATTCATATTAAAATGAAATATATCATTTAGCAAATTCATAATCTGAACACACAGAAGATATGATTGTACATCCTGAGGCATTTATCAATGTGGCAGCACAGATACTAAATGGTGGAATTAACTAGTCAGAGTGTTTAAGATAAAGAAACTTGCAGTTAATAACAGAGAGCACTTCATAAGCTACTGATAAATAGTTAGACTGAAACAGTAACATGTTACTTTGTATAATAAATGTTTAAATAATTCAAATGTTTAATATTTTGCTTACTTAAAACTTATACTATTGTATGCAATCAGAAACAAAAGTCAAATCATATTAGTCTGAATCAACCACCTATACCAAATGTCCTATTTACTTAAACTATATGCAAAATTGACTTAATTCCTTCCAAAAATAGATGAATCATAAGCAAGCATTATATACAGTTTTATTCAATACTTTAATATCAAAAGCTATTTAATATCCTAAATTTCTATTTAGTTGGCATTTTCTTCCTCACTCTTTGTAACAGGCCTTATAAATCTGATAATGAAATGGTTGGATAGCATCACCGACTCAATGGACATGAGTTTGAGCAAACTCCAGGAAACAGTGAAGGACAGGGAAGCCTGGTGTGCTGCAGTCCATGGGGTTGCAAAGAGTTGGACACAACTGAGCAACTGAACAACAATAAATCTGATAATATTTCCTCTACTTTAACAAGCCTCAAAAGTGTAGTATGCTGCTGCTGCTAAGTCACTTCAGTCGTGTTCGACTCTGTGCGACCCCAGAGACAGCAGCCCACCAGGCTCCCCCATCCCTGGGATTCTCCAGGCAAGGACACTGGAGTGGGTTGCCATTTCCTTCTCCAAAATGAATATTTGGGAGAGAATTAATTCAATACTAGGATAAACAATAAAATACATTTTTGGATTTAAAGTTCAATAAAAAGGTTGATTTCTTAAATGTAGAAATCAATTATTTTATTCATTCTAAAAGATTTTTGGTTATTTTTATACACTTCATTGTTTACAACAGTGTTAGATTTCTAGAAAAGATCTGTAGTATATAAAGTTCCTATATACCTCACTCAATTTCCCTCATTGTTAACATCTTCCATGAATATGGTACACTATTAATGAATCAATACTGATCTATTAGTATGTATTGTTAACTTGCATTAGTACCACAATTAATGAACCAGTATTGAAACAGTATTATTAACTTGCTTTTGTGCTTTATTATGATTTCCTTATTTTTTATCTAATGTCATTTTTCTTTTCCAGGTTTCATTCAGGATATCATATTACAAGTCATTCTGTCTCTGTATTCAACTCTTGGCTATTATCAGATATTCCTTGTTTTGGATGACCTTGATAGGTTTGAGTAATACTAACCAGGCATTTTGCATAATGTCCCTCAATAGGAATTTGATGTTTTTCTCATGATCAGACTAGGGTTGCAAGTTTTGGGAAGAAGACCACAGTGTGGAAGTGCCATTTCCATCACATTGTATGAAGGGTCAACACTATCAACATGATTAATCCTTGTGGACATTGACCTTGATCACCTTAGTTTCTCTAGTGGAAAGTTATGATGCTTCCCTTCTATAATTCTACACTTTTTGAAGTGAAGTCACTATGGATAGCCTCCATTTACTAAATTGGGAATTATAGTCTACCCACTTGAGTGTACAGTATCTACAGAAATTATTTGGAGTTTTTCTGCTCGGAAAACTTACCTATTCTTCTTGTTTGCCTGTTTGTTTGTTTGTTCAATTATGCATTCAAATCAGAATGGAAGAAAGCTTCATTTAAATTGACAGCACCTAGTACCAATGATAACCATGGAAATGAAGGGATCATTCAAAAATTTTTGTCTAAAAAGAAAATATGACTTTCTATATGTTAGGTAGTTAGAATAAGAAAAAGGAGTCCAGAATGGCAGTGGTTAAAAGACAAGGAAGGGAAAAGCCTGGGAAAATAGAACAAAGGAAGGTCCAAGGACCAGAGTGAGGACCTCAGGTAAAACAAACAGCACTCCTGGCTAGTCCACTTTACATAGGGCAGGACCAGGGGGAGGAGGAAAAAACATATAAAAAATGGAGCCAAAGGGCCAAGGGTCTGTCTCTCCCTCTCTCTCTTCTCTTCGTGTCTTTTGGGTAAGCATGCCCTCACTCCTTGAGGATGTAGTTTCCTTTACTTTCTAAATAAAACTGAGCTGTAACATGGAGCTGTAACACTAGTTTGCTGAGGGCTGACTGTAACACTGGTCTGTCGCTTCAAATTTTTGTTGTGACAAGACAGAAGCAAGAAAATTACACACTCCCCTGACACATATATACTTTTCTAGTATATGGTTTGCGAAGTTGCCTCTGGTACTATTACGTACTGCGTGTGTGAATGCTCAGTCACTTCAGTTCAGTTCAGTTCAGTTCAGTCACCCAGTTGTGTCCGACTCTTTGCGACCCCATGAATTGCAGCACGCCAGGTCTCCCTGTCCATCACCAACTCCCGGAGTTCACTCAAACTCATGTCCATCGAGTCGGTGATGCCATCCAACCATCTCATCCTCTGTCATCCCCTTCTCCTCCTGCCCTCTTCAGTCATGTCCAACTCTTTGCCACTGCTATGGACTATACCCTTCCAGGCTCCTCTTTCCATGGGTTTTCCCAGGCAAGAATACTGGAGTGGGTTGCCATTTCCTTCTTCAGGGGAATCTTCCTGACCCAGGGATCAAACCCACATCACTTTAATGATGGTTAAAATAAAATAGTCTTAGATATGTCTTTGATTCTCTCTTCATTTTTAAAAAATATACACCTTTACCAGTATAGGAAGAAAATAAAAATCTATTCTCACTTCCTGTTTAGAACTCTTTAGGAAAAGCCAGATGGAGAAAGCCAGTTTCACTTGAGTCATTTTTTTTTTTTTAATTTTCTCCTTTTCTAACTAACCTACATATTCAGTGTTCCTCCCTTTTTAGTAAAACTATATATTTTCTTTATTTACTCTTTATTTATGGAACACATACCATGTGTTCTGTGCTGAGGATAATGAGCAAGTTTGCTATATGTGGTTCTCACATAACATCTATTATAATTAACTTTGGTTCATTTGCAGTTAAATTGAGGAAAGCAATGATTACATATAATCAAAGCACTGCATTTTTTTAAACCATGTGGCCACTCTAAAAGTACTTCATGTTCCTTGTTACTTTATATAATTAAGTTGGGTACCTTGGTTCAAATATTATGCATCTTCTAAGACACCTTAGAAATCTTCAGTTCAATACCCTAGAAGGCCAAGGAAATCATAATTGGCCAGTCACATGATAAAAATCAAGAGAATTTTCCTGCAGAGATACAGATATTTCAACTCTCTGCAAGTGTAAGAGAGTTGTATTGACCCCAGTTTCTGTATTATTTGCACATATAAAAGAGTAACATGTGTATTAAATGTAAGCTAAGGCAACATTCTGGTTAGTTTGTACTGTGTATATATTTGATATCCTCAAAAAAAAAAAGAGAGAGAGAGAGAGAGAAAGAAATCATAACCATGATTGCACATGTTCACATCAGAGACCCTGTTTTTTATATAGCAGTTCAATCCAAATTTATTATACTTTAAAATAAAATAAAACTTCTTTTAAAAAATGAATTAAGAGGCTACTGAATCCTGGCCAAAGAAACTGGTTTTACATCAAGAATTAATGTTCACTATTATTTAACTGTGTTTACAAAACCATGCTGTGACATATGGTCATTAGTGTCAATTTACACTTCCAAGAATCCTCATCCAAAATTGTTGTGAAGTTGGAAAAAAAAAATGCAGTGAATTTTGCCTACACATTGAAACCAACTCTTTTGCTCCTTCTGTTTCTCCCATTTCTGTCCCCCTCTGACCCGAAAAGAACCTAATTATAGAAATGAGATCACTAGGAAGTTTAAACTAACTCCTCACTTACACACTCCTGAAAGCATACCATGCCTTGCCTAACCTTTTGGTTCTTTTCCTAGATACAAAGAATGAGAATGAAGAATAATGTAGTTAAAGAGTGGCTTGCTGCCTACCCCCACAACCCCTTTAGCAATCCTGAATGCAGATCACTTGGGCAAGATAACATCTGGAGAGAGAGCCAAGACAGAGCCAGTCAATCCATATGCAATGGAAAACAATGCAGACCCCAAACTCCTACCTGGATGATTCACAGAGATTCTCCATCCCGACCTCATTTTCCCCTTTAAAAACTGTCATGGCTGGGCAAAACCTTTGGAGCTGGTCTTAGGACATCATGAGTCCATCTTTTCCCCAGATTCCTGGCTTTTCTGAGTAAAGCACCTATTCTTTTTATTGACACTTTCCTTTTGAATTATTGGCTTTTGGACATTGAGCAGTCAAACCTGAGTTCAGTGACAACTTCAATGCAGTCAAGTTTGCCTATATTTCAGTGTTCAAAAGCTAGTCATCAATCACTGGGTTGACCAACCCACAGCAAATCGGAAGAACAGAGAAAATTTCACATGTAATGAAACTCCAGAAATATCGTACTTAAGCAAAATATTTGTGAATCAAATTTTTTGTTGTATGTGTTGAAGCCAAAAATACTGCTTCCTAAAATACTACTGTAGATAAATATATTGACCAGAATTTTCTCCCAATTTTACTATATTTGATCATCTTTGAAATCCTGTGTGATTCAAACATGTGTTTCTTTTAACTGTAGTACAAGGCCTTGGTATATCACTTTCTTCTGAAAAATATTTTCTTAGGAATTTAGGTAAAGCAAATGAAAAAACAATTACTAAAAACATTTGATATTTGATGAATTAGGCTGAATTGCATAGAATATCAAATGGGAAAAGAAAAACTTTACCTGAATACCCATGTAATCGTTGAGAAACTATTATGTGTGGCTACAGAAACCATAGTTTCTCATTTCTATTACCAGACTCTACAAGTAAATAGTGATATACTTCCTTTTAGAATAGTGTGTTTTTAAAGATGAATGAGGTGACAAAAACAGATGTTTACATATCCTCAAGCCATCTATGTATAAATAAAGCTATCCTAAATACACATGCTGTTTTGCTAGCGTGCACATAGGTTAATTTATAAAAGAAACGGCAGTCTTGAATCAGAATATGATTAAAAATGTAATGCCTGTCTCTTTATCTATCGAAATGCTGGAAGTTATTTCATCTTACAGCTTTTATAGTGTTTCCCCAAGTATAGCTGCAGAGAGATAATTTACTCAGCAAACAAAGACTATAATTCTGTGGGACAGAATAGAGTCCGCAGGTTGACATCTGTGAATTATGTAAATAGAGGAGTAGAAAACAACCAGATCCTAACAGGCAACTCCTATCAGATGGAAAAGGAGAGTGGGAGAAAGACTCTTCTCAGATAATTATTAAGGTTGGGAGGGCGCTTATTCCCAGGGTGCATCTCAGGGAGGACCAGTTTGTTTTGGCTTGCCTCCTCAAGTGGAAATTTAAGTGTGAATTTAAAAAAAGGCATGCTGAGTCTGAGGATCAGCTCCTTCTCTTTGCCAAAGAACAGCACTGGATAGAGGGCAACGTGTCATTGATTTTGAAGCTCCAATGTGTGTTTTATACCCTTATGGTGAATAGTAAGTAGTTTAAGGATAGAAACTGTGAATAATGTTAATAAATAGAGTGTTTTCACTTCTGCTCCTTTAACTTGGCAGAATGTTGCCACCTGCTTTTTAATATTTTTGATGAACATGAAGATAAATCCTTATTAAGGAATAAAAAGAGCAAATTTATTCTCTAAGGAAACACTGACATATACGTAAAGCTTATTGTTCATATGACAAATTTCTTTTTAAATTAGCTAATATATGTAAGGTTCACAGCATTTTAGAGATTTGAAAGGTCTCATGATAACAAAATCTTTATGACAAGTGCTATGTTTCATACTGAAATCTCACAAAATAAAATGCAATAAGGTTATGAGAAAACAGAACAGTTCAAAGAGAATAAGTAGTCTAGATAATAAGTATAGGTAAGCCACACTCTTAGCAGCACATGCCTACACACAATATGCAGTAAACTCAATTTAGAGACCAGGTAACATTTAAATTTTCCACTGATGACTTGTATAATGCAATAAGAGCAATGCTTAGTGAATTTCTGGAATCACTGGATAAAAATCATGACTAAACTTTTAGAATGATACATTCAAAATCTAAATGACATGTGTGAAATTGAAGAGACAAGCAATGTGTGTGTGTGTGTGTGTTTATAAAGGTGTGTGATAAAAATCAAGCTTTTAACATAAGACAAGAGAAGAAGGAGAAGAAAAAGGAGAAGAGAAGGGAAAATGTTAAGGACCATTTGGAGCACTTAATACGTGGCGAGGATTATAAAGACTTTATGATGTTATTTCCAGTCTTCACAACAACACTACACAGCAAGTGTGATACTTCCCTTTCCCACAGAGTAGTAAAGAGTGACAGAGAAAGGAACATAACTCAACCAAGATGACACAGCCAGAAACGTCAGGAGTTAACCTCAGTTGGGTCTGACCTCAGATATGTTTGAGAGTTTTTGGTTGAAATCTCAATGATTCAGAAATATATAGGAAAATACACGAAGGATCAAGAAGAATATCAAAAGATATTGTGAAGATTGACAAAGGATTTTTGAAGATAAATTTAAATTACTATAAAAGTCACCTCTACAGGAACTGAGCTCATAATGTATTTTCATACTGGTAGTAAACTCTGGTGATTTGGTTCCAAATTATGTGATACTTCACATGATTTCTACAGCCTTCTGTGTAAAGGAAGCTGTAGGATTTTACAAAATATCAGTGAAGTAAATCTCTCCAGTTCTTGGAACCCAGATATAGCCCCAAGGAAGTAATGAGGTGCTTACCCAGCAGCATGGCAGTCCATGTGGATGGTGAAGGAGAAAGTCTCTGGGTGTGATTGGAAAGTTACTCAAAGTCTCTAATGGAAGCAAATTATATACTTTCTATAGTGACAGCATCACTCTAGCAATGTGCAGAGCACTTTATGTGTTCCAGTGAAATCTAATCACTCAAACTCACCAGAAACATTATTCAAATAATTGCTTCCTCCTACTCTTTTTTTTTTTTTTTGGCAAAGTGCTACTTTGTATGGTAGTAAGTTTTTAAAGAGAAGGTAACATAAACTATAGCAGGACACAGAAACTACATAAGCAATGTTCTCCCTCTTTAATAATTCTAACATATGACTGCTGCAATAACACTGCAGGCTGGAAAGCTGCCTTCTAATAGAACATTTGTGGATAATTGAACTCCTGCTCATTGTTCAAAAGGTCAGGAGGTTTGAGTGGGCTCTTTTTCTTTTGGTAAATTATTCAGCTTGAGTATTTATTGGCCTGTCAAAAGGAAAGTATTGTATGAACTCTCTTTGTTGCTCTTCACCATTTCCTAATTTGATTGTGTTCTATTCTGTGCATAAAACTTGGCAGAAAATTTCCATCTCTCTCAAATTCCAGTACAGAGACCTCTCATCTTTGCTCTTTGCTATACAGATCAGCCTCATGGATCAAATAGACATGAATTAAGTCAATGAGATAGAATTGTAATGCTGATTGAGAATTTTGGTTGGATTTTGTTTCAAGCCTGATGAGATCACTGTTTTCATTAATATCTGGGAGCATTCTTAAAAGGAATCTATGATAGAAAGAGTAGGGGTAGTTTTAAAGGAATCACTAGTATTAGATTGGTGGTGGTTTAGTCGCTAAGTCATGTCCAACTCTTGCGGCCCCACAGACTGTAGCCTGCCATACTCCTCTGTCCATGGGATTTTCCAGGAAAGAATACTTGAGTGGGTTGCCCTTTCCTTCTCAAGGGAATCTTCCTGACCCAGGGATCTAACCCAGATCTCCTGCATTGCAGGTAGATTCTTGACTGACTGAGCCACCAGGGAAGCCCTCTGTAGTCAATATAACAGAGTGGCAAAATCTGTATTCCCCATGCCTGATTCTACCAAATTAGTATCTTCATAAATAGTTCAGTTGCTTTGTCATGTCCGACTCTTTGTGACCCTAACGACTGCTGAAAACCAGGCTTCCCTGTCCCTTACCAACACCCAGAGCTTGCTCAAACTCATGTTCATCGAGTCAGTGACCCCATCCAACCATCTCATCCTCTGTAGGCCCCTTCTCCTTCTGCCTTCAATCTTTCCCAGCATCAGGGTCTTTTCAATGAGTCAGCTCTTCTCATCAGGTGGCCAAAGTATTGGAGCTTCAGCTTCAACATCAGTCCTGCCAATGAATATTCAGTCTTGACTTCCTTTAGGATTGACTGGTTTGATCTCCTTGCTGTTCAAGGGACTCTTTAAAGTCTTCTGCAACAGCACAGTTCAAAAGTATCGCTCTTCAGTACTCAGCTGTTTGTTTTTTTTTTTTTTTTTTAATGTTTCAACTCTCACATCCAAATATGACTACTGGAAAAGCCATATCTTTGACTACATGGACCTGTTTTACTATAATTAATAGAGCAATAGATTCCAATTCTGAAGAAAGTTTGGGTGCAAACTGAGTAGTTCCATTACTCCTACATGATCTTACTGTCCAAACTCTCTGGCCCTTCATTACTATTTGCTATATCTACTGCTGGCTGACCCAGTAGCTCAGTGGTAAAAGAATCTGCCTGCAATGCAGGAGACAGGAAACATGGGTTCGATCCCTGGGTCATGAAGATCCCCTGGAGTAGGAAATGGCACCCACTCCAGTATTCTTGCCTGGAGAATCCGATGTCAGAGGAGCCTGGCAGACTACAGTCCATGGGTCTCAAAGAGTCGGACGTGGCTGAAACAACCGAGCACACACGCATGCACTGCTGGCTGAAGGAGGATGTTGCCAAATGTGAGAGGGTCATGATATAACAAAGAGTGGCTAAAATTTCAAAATACACTCTACACGCAGCTCTAGTTCTCTTCTAATCACTGCAATCCTTATAACTAGCTATCTGTATAAAACTGAAGATTTAAAGTTTGTTTTGGATGAGGTCAAGTGACTCACCTTTCTGTCTTTTTTCTCAATGAACATTTTTCTGTTTCTATGGACCAGACATTTCCATTTATTGATCATCTTGGGTATAACTGGAATCATGTTAGATGTTACTTTGCTTCTTGAACTTTTACAATGGTCATATAAGTCAACCTTATTACAGATGAAGAAGTGGACATACAGAGTTAAGTCACTTTCTCGAGGCAGCATTTTTCATAGGCTACAGTGCCATGATTTGAACCCAGATGTAAATGACACTGAAGTCCAGACTTTATTTCCATGTCACCTAAAGACAGGGTTGCCTTCAGACCAGGTGATACTGATCAGACAGCATTAGGTTCTAAACGTCCTGTCATTACATGAGAGGCTACTGACTCAGGTCATCCAATGGATATTGACTTCCATGATAACACAAAGTCACCAATGTGCAAACCTACTACTTACAGTTCCCTTTCACTTATTTGTTACATATTCTACCTCCTTCTCCTGGCCTCTGGTTTAGTCTAATGTCTCTCTCCTTCTCTGTACCTACCAATCTGATTCAGTTTCTGACTTTACTGCAGCTTTGCCTCTTAGGTTCTGTTCATCTTGAGCCCATAGCTTCCTGGATTCTTCTAATTGGGTAGACTCATCATGAATAGCTGTGAACTCATGACAACTAGCTCACATATTGCTTTGGCATTTCAAGTGCTGGCTTTGACGCATCAAGGCTAATACTCAGAAATCGACAGAAAACTTCCTTCTGAACTCTAGACAACCTCAGTTGATGAAATCTCAGGTTCAGTGCAGTGTGTTTATTGAACAAAGATTGACAATATTTTACTGTAAAATCCTCAAAACCCAATGTTATACTTTAGTTCATCTGAAAACCACTCTTGATGGTAGAAAATACATGTTGAGTAGTTGTATTAATAATTTTGTTCCTAGATTTTATTTCTATTGAAAATTCATACCATTTCCTTTGCTACTTCCAAATTGTGAAACTCTGCACTAATATATTCTATGGAATTTTATTCTGACTTGGTTTACTAATCCTTGCCTGTTCTCAGACACACCTGAATTGGACTAAGCAATATAATAATAATGAGCAAACTACTGCACAAATGCACTCATGTCACATGCTAGAAAAGTAATGGTCAAAATTCCCCAAGCCAGGCTTCAACAGTACATGAACCGTGAACTTCCAGATGTTCAAGATAGATTTAGAAAAGGCAGGGGAACCAGAGATCAAATTGTCAACATACGCTGGATCATGGAAAAAGCAAGAGAGTTCCAGAAAAACATTTATTTCTGCTTTATTGACTGTGCCAAAGCCTTTGACTGTGTGGATCACAACAAACTGTGGAAAATTCTTAAAAAGATGGGAATACCAGACTATCTGACCTGCCTCCTGAGAAATTTGTATGCAGGTCAAAAAGCAACAGAACTGGACATGGAACAACAGACTGCTCCAAATCGGGAAAGGAGTACGTCAAGTCTGTATATTGTCACCCTGCTTATTTAACTTCTATGCAGAGTACATCATGAGAAACGCTGGGCTGGAGAAAGCACAAGCTGGAATCAAGATTGCCAGAAGAAATATCAATAACTTCAGATATGCAGACGACACCACCCTTATGGAAGAAAGTGAAGAAGAACTAAAGAGCCTCTTGATGAAAGTGAAAGAGCAGAGTGAAAAAGCTGGCTTAAATCTCAACGTTCAGAAAACTAAGATCAAAGCATCCGGTCCCATCACTTCATGGGAAATAGATGGGGAAACAATGGAAACAGTGAAAGACTTTATTTTTTGGACTCCAAAATCACTGCAGATGGTGACTACAGCCATGAAATTAAAAGATGCTTGCTCCTTGGAAGAAAAGTTATGATCAACCTAGACAGCATATTAAAAAGCAGAGATATTACTTGGCCAACAAAGTTCGTCTGGTCAAAGCTATGGTTTTTCCAGTCATGTATGGATATGAGTGTTGGACTATAAAGAAAGCTGAGGCTGAAGAATTAATGCTTCTTTGAACTGTAGTGTTGGAGGAAACTCTTGAGAGTCCCTTGGACTGCAAAGAAATCCAACCAGTCCATCCTAAAGGAAATCAGTCCTGAATACTCATTGGAAGGGCTGAAATTCCAATACTTTGGCCACCTGATGTGAAGAACTGACTTACTGGAAAAGACCCTGATGCTGGGAAAGACTAGAGGTGGGAGGAGAAGGGGATGACAGAAGATAAGATGACAGTCAGATCACTGACTCAATGAACATGAGTTTGAGTAAACTCAGGGAGTTGGTGATGGACAGGGCAGCCTGGTGTGCTGCAATCCATGGGGTCGCAAAGAGTTGGACACAACTGAGTGACTGAATGAATATAATTTTCATTTCTGCTGATTCTACTGCTGTGTAACAGAGTACCTCAACAGTTAGACTATTTAAAGAAACCATATTGTTTTTCTTGTGCTTCTGTACATTAAGAATCTGGGCAGAGTTTGACTAGTGATCCCAGTGTTCCTCAAGACATTGTGATCTTTCAGGGGGCAAATGGGCTATCTGGAGGGACCAAGATGACCTTCACTCACATATCTGTTGTCTTTGCAGGTTGGGCTGAAAGCTGAGCTCAGCTGGGACTAGCAATCAGTCTCTAGCAGGAGGTTTTCAGTGTATTTGAACTTCTTAAATGGAGAATCATAACTCCTGGATAGAAGTGCCAAGAGATACGAAGCAAAGCCTGCTTGATTCTTATGTCTTGGGCCCTGACACTGCACAGCATCATTTCTGCTGCTATTAGGCAGAGCATCCATAAGCCTGCCACACTCAAGAGGAAGGAACAAAGACCCCACTTCTCAATGGGAGGAATATATTATAGTACTGATATATGCTATAGCAAAATGTAAACATTATGCTAAGTGGAAGAAGACAAAGAAAATAGAGCACATGTGGTATGATTTATAGGAAATGTCCAAAAGAGGAAAATCCACAAACAGAAAGCAGACTTGGACTTTCCAGAGGATGAATAGAAGTTGGAAATGACTGATAATGGGTGTGGGTTATCTCTTTGGGGTGATAAAATGTTCTGCAGTTAGACAGTGGTAATGGTTGCACAACTCCGTGAATGTACTAAAAGCCACTGAATTGTACACTTTTAAAAGGATCAGTTTTATGGCATATGACTTATATTTCACATTTTTAAAACTAGCTTTCTCACAAAATATCAGATTAAATTTCACTAACATCTGCTCTGTTTTTTTGTATACTAGATTGTCAGACATATCAATTTATGAAAAATAATTCTAAGGGTCTAAATATTTCTTTTATCCACTAACCTCCTTCCTTTCTCATCCTATTCCACAGATATGCATACTGTCCCATACTGTCCCTTACCTTTACAGAGTATCACTAGGAAATCTTCCTTCTCCCAGATATTCCAGCATTGTTGTGACAGTTTAAGTTTTATGGCCATCATGGGGTATATCTTCTAATATATGGATAAAATAGTCTAATGGGCATAATACTTTAGACAGGAAATAGAATCCAACTGCTGGATTTCTACACCCCTTTGATTCACATCTTGATAAATAAACAGTTAGCAAGGTGAAAAGGCAGGCTTCAGAATGGGAGAAAATCATAGCAAATGAAGCAACAGACAAATAACTAATCTCAAAAATATACAAGCAACTCCTACAGCTCAACTCCAGAAAAATAAATGACCCAATCAAAAAATGGGCCAAAGAACTAAATAGACATTTCTCCAAAGAAGACATACAGATGGCTAACAAGCACATGAAAAGATGCTCAACATCACTCATTATCAGAGAAATGCAAATCAAAACCACTATGAGGTACCATTTCACGCCAGTCAGAATGGCTGTGATCCATAAGTCTACAAGCAATAAATGCTGGAGAGGGTGTGGAGAAAAGGGAACTCTCTTACACTGTTGGTGGGAATGCAAACTAGTACAGCCACTATGGAGAACAGTGTGGAGATTCCTTAAAAAACTGGAAATAGAACTGCCTTATGATCCAGCAATCCCACTGCTGAGCATACACACTGAGGAAACCAGAAGGGAAAGAGACACGTGTACCCCAATGTTCATCGCAGCACTGTTTATAATAGCCAGGACATGGAAGCAACCTAGATACCCATCAGCAGATGAATGGATAAGAAAGCAGTGGTACATATACACAATGGAGTATTACTCAGTCATTAAAAAGAATACATTTGGATCAGTTCTAATGAGATGGATGAAACTGGAACCTATTATACAGAGTGAAGTAAGCCAGAAAGAAAAACACCAATACAGTATACTAACACATATATACGGAATTTAGAAAGATGGTAACAATAGCCCTGTGTACGAGACAGCAAAGGAGACACCGATGTATGGATCAGTCTTGTGGACTCTGTGGGAGAGGGAGAGGGTGGGGAGATTTGGGAGAATGGCATTGAAACATGTGTAGTATCATGTATGAAGTGAGTCGCCAGTCCAGGTTCGATGCACAGTACTGGATGCTTGGGGCTGGTGCACTGGGACGACCCAGAGGGAGGGTGGGGGAGGGAGGAGGGAGGAGGGTTCAGGATGGGGAACACGGGTATACCTGTGGCGGATTCATTTCGATATTTGGCAAAACTAATACAATATTGTAAAGTTTAAAAATAAAATAAAAAAAAAGTTATCATAAATTTATTGCTTGACCTAAATCAAAACAACAGGACTTTTGTACTTTTTTTTTTTCATCCTTACAAAATTATGTGCAACCAGTGATATGATTAAATTACAATCATGGCTGTACACACAAATGTCTATAGATTTTTTAATATAGAAAGCATTCAAAACTCTTTGCCTTAATGGAATTTGATAATGTATATTGTGATAAATGTATCTTTTTATTCTGCTATAGTAAGACTGGACTTTTTTCCAGCACTATACTTGTTCTCATTTCAGTCTGGAGATACCTAAGACCTCCATGGGGTCATGACTCATAAACTTAGCAAGTCTCACCTTGGAGCTAGATGGGGAGAAACGTGATCATTTCCTGATGTTCATAGTTCATTTACTCCAGGATATTTCTTCTTCAGATTGTTTTACTCTGAGTGCTAGTGCTTAGTCGCAGAGTCGTATCCAATTCTGTAGCCTGCTAAGCAATCTGTCCATGGGATTCTCCAGGTAAGAATACTGAAGTGGGTTGCCATTTCCTCCTCTCAGGGAATCTTCCTGACCCAAGGACTGAACCCAAGTCTCTTATATCTACTGCATTGGGAGGCAGGTTCTTTACTGCTAGCACCACCTGGGAAGCCCGTGTTGCTCTGAACCATTTTGTTTATTTTCCAAAGTACTATATTAGGTATTGGCAGTGTTTCCAAAACCAAATGTTTAATATTTAGTGCAATAGAAGTTGCAAAAATGTGCCATTTTATCTACAAAATGGAGTTCTGTATACCAGTCAATTCTAGTTTAAAGACAAAAAGAAAAAAGAAAATAGCTTTCAGCATTTTATCTTCCACTTGCAAGTTTATGGAATTATAAGATGTTAAAATAAATAAAAAGTAGAAGAATTCTTTGTCATTCAAAGGATGTGATTATTTTGACCATCTGATGAATTACTTTTTTAATGGAAGGGATTCAGTCGAGATATATGTGGACTGAAGCTGCATAATCAAAACACACTACCTAGCAATATCACTGATTTATAAACAAATCAATGTTTATCTTTGATTTCTGAATGTAGAATACTTAGGCTTACTTTTTAAAACTTGCTTAATTGAAGGTTTGGAGATTAAGCCACCACATGTGTGTTCATATGTTCATGTACTCTCAGGCTGCTAAAATTTTGATTTTCTGTTAGAGTTCTTAGAGAGTATATACACTTTTCTTTGTAGAAGTAGAAGCTGTAAACAAACTATTTTAAATGGCTTTTTTTTTTCTGAAAAAAATTGAGATATAATTGGCATATAATAGGATATTATTTTCAGGTATACAACATAATGTTCAACATCTGCATATATTATGAAATGATAACCACAGTAAATCTAGTTAAACATCCATTATCATACACAGTTACAATTTTTTTTCTTGTTATGGATTTTGACCTTTCACAACTGATTATTTTGGCATTGTCTACAAACCAGCTTAAATCACAGGCAAATTCTGATTTCAGTGAATCTATCTCAAAGGAGTAAGATATGCCAAACATCATGCTCAATAGGACTCTAGGACATTAGTTAAATATAACAAAGTAATGATGTTTTCACTGTCATCACTTGCTAACTGACACAGTAGTGGATTATCGTAGAGAAAATCAAACCTGTATGATCCACGTTCGATTTTATCTTGGTAAAAGTTACCTGTGAATGTTCAGTACTGGCCAAGGCAGATTTTACTTGCAATTTTTTATTAATATCACCTCTTCTGCCTAATTTCTTTGGTGCCACCATATCTTTTCATTTAATTCTGAAATGTACTAAGAGTTCTTTAAAATACAGAATAATAGTATAAGTGAACTGTAACATTAACTTGAAGGGTACAGTAAAATGCATTTTCCCTTAGATTTTAACTTTGCTTACATTTTTACTTTAAATCGATACACTAAAAATACTGCAATTAAGTACATGAAAAAATTACCTTGACATATTTCCCCCTTCTCTGTTAAATATCATGTTTCATTTGGAAAAATAGTCATTGCTAACTGGTTCTAGCATCAATATTAAATATTTATGCATATGTATTTGCAGATGCATACTATTTAGTAGGGTGTGTTATTGGTTAATTTAGATAAACTATTTTAAGTGGCATTGCAGTAGGGGTCCTGCTATTTGGTGTGGTTTGAAATTAACTCTCTACTTCAGAATAGCAACTTTACATTCAAACCTCTGGCAGGGTAGACCAGGAATAGAACTATTTTTCTTTTAAATCAGACTATTTACTAAAATTATATAATATAAAGCTAAAAACAAAACTATTATAGGAAATAACCTGGGAAGTTAAATAATCCTCTGTTTTTCCTATTTTACACTTGTATAATTTTAAAATAATCCTTAAGATAGCCATACCATTTAAATAAAGAGGCAATCAGACTAAGGTGGTTCTAAGGCCTGCATGGCCTATGTAAGCAAACCAAAAGGTAACCCAGAGTCAATGCCCTCAAATCTAAGTAAATGAAACTTAAGAACCACCAATCACAAACAGCCAGCTAGGCTTTCCCAAATAAGGCAACTGACTAAGCTATCACCAATCAAATAATTTCCTTGCTCTGCTTCTCTATAAAGCTGTCCCTCAGCTCCTATTGGTGGAACACACTACCTTTGGTTGGGACTGCCTGATTCTGATTGATGTACGCTCAAACTCTGGAAAAATTTAATGTGCCTCAGTTTATTTTTTAACAATACTGAATGATTAACTAAATAGTATCTTTTAGTGCAATACAATTGAATGTAATATCCCTTTTAGTCAAATGTATATCCTTCTATGATCTCCTTTAATCTCTTTCCATAACCGCTTAATTATCTCAAGTCCCTTTAATAAAAGTTTAAAAGACTTTTGTTTTATGGGTTTATTCCTCAACAAAATTGGGTATATAGCTTCTTAAAGTTGACCAGGAATATATTCTCCTTTTAACTGATTGACTGAAACTTGATCCACTGATTTGCACCACGAATATCAAAAGGTGGATTACTGCTGTAGATGTGATGGCCTAATTCTTCCAAAGGTGGTTCTGGATCAGTCATAGCAAACTGAGCTGCATCATCAATTTCTTTCCTCACTTCAACATCAATTTCCTTCAATTCTTCAACACTGGCAAGCTGGTTGTTTACCATTTTATCTTTGAGAAGCATAATAGGATCACTCTTACTTCTTACACTCTGAATTTCTTCTCGTGTACGGTAACTGATTCCAGGATCACTCATACTGTGTCCATGATAACGGTATGTCAGCAGCTCCATCAGTATGGGTCCCTTTCCAGATCTACAATAGTCAGCTGCAAACTTAGTTGCCTCCCGAACACATAGAATATCCATTCCATCTACTCTTAGTCCAGGGATAAAATTGCCTCTCTTGTAGTAATCAGTGCTGGCTGCAGCTCTCTCCACAGATGTTCCCATTCCATAGCGGTTATTCTCACAGATGAAAATGCAAGGTAAATTCCACAAAGCCGCCATATTGTAGGCTTCAGATATCTGACCCTGATTAGCTGCGCCATCGCCATACAGAGTCAAACACACCTCGTTGTTCCCCTTGTATTTACAGGCCAAAGCAACACCAGCTCCCAGTGGTCCCTGAGCGCCGACAATGCCGTTGCCCCCATAGAAGTTCTTGGCATACATATGCATGGACCCTCCTTTTCCTTTAGCACAACCAGCTCTTCGTCCGGTCAGCTCTGCAAGAATTGATCGGACAGTAAGTCCCCGCGTATAACTTAAGCCGTGAGCCCGATAGGATGTAATGACATGATCCGTGGGATTTATCCCAGCCTCAAGACCCACACAACAAGCTTCCTGACCATCACACAAGTGACAGAAACCACGAATAAATTTCTGTTTATACAACTGATCTGCCTTCAGTTCCATTCGACGAATAGTCTGCATCATCTTGTAGTATTTGAGTCCATCCTCCCGGGTGAGCACGGTGGTGACAGGGGGACCCTCTTCCAACCGATAAAGATCACATTTCTTAATCTCAAAGGTAGCATTGTTTGAATATTTACAGGAGGCAACAAGCACTCTGCTAGCGGGCTTCTGGGTGACACCAGACAGCACGCGAGAGACAGCAGCAGTCAGCATCTTCTTCATGGAGCGCGGTCAGGGTGTTCATGAGTCTCCAACTACCAGAACCGCCTGTGCCCCCAGTCTCCAGCCGAGCCCCTTGCTCACTGAACGAACGTCAGACGCACGTGGCGCCACAATGACCGCTCGCTGACCACAGAGGCTAAGTCATGCTGCGCGTGGCCGCAGCCTGCATCAACTGATTTACAGTGCCTTCCAACTGTAAAATTAAGAATACAGGTCGTTTCTTTTCCTGGAAGACTTGGCTGAACTACACCCTGCTTCTAGTTAACGCCATCGCTACATCATAAATCTGAGTCTCTTTTCCCTGCTAAACACTTAAGTAATGCCTTCTTGAACATGGTATTAAAAGGAAGAGAGGAAATATAATCTCTAAGGCACACAAGAGTTCTGATAGGTTAAACCAGCAATCTTCTTACCAATATTTCTTTAAAGTCTTTTAAAAAATATCTAAATATATATGAATATTGTATCCTATATCACAATACATCATACTTATTTTAAAGTAAAATAAAGGTGTAAATCATCTGTGGCTTAACTTAAAAAAAAAATAATATTTTTATGGAGTAGGAAATGGCAACCCACTCCAGTATGCTTGCCTGGAAGATTCCATGGACAGAGGAGCCTGGCGGGCTATATAGTCCAAGGGGTCACAAAGAGTTGGATGTGACTGAGCACACATATGGGGCCTGTTAGGACAAAATGTGTGTGGAAGGAAAGTAGATGATGTTTCTTTAAGAATTCAAATTACAGAATATTTTAAAAATAAAGTTTCAAATTATTTAAAAAAATACTTTTAAGAAATAACTGGTGCACCAGAAGAATATGCACATTTATCCTACGGATTTAACCCCTGTATCATTTGATTGGTGGTAGGGAGGATAGGTGATGGTACACAAACACCTACCTGAGATTAGAAGTTTAAACCCAATAGCAAGCTTTGTAGTGAGAAAATTGAAATCAAGGTTGAAATGGCCTAAAGGTGGTAGAATGGATGTTCTGTGTGTTCCAGAGGCAATCGGGGTTGAAGTAGCAACTAACAAGTTTTGATGTGACACTTTTCTTGCCCTTTATTGTAATCCTGAATCCTGTTCAGTTTTATCCCTATTTCCTGATTAAATTTTTTATAGGGGAAGTAGTCTGTTCCTATAATGTCTCCAACAGGTTTTCTTAGGAAAAAAAAAAAAAATCAAGATTCAGATGCCTTTGTTTCTTGCTTTTATATCAATCTAAACTGAACCAGTCTTAGTCTGGGAAATCAAGAAGCGTATTCTTATAACATCTCCTTATATAGTAAACATTAGAAAGCATAACTTCTGATAAAGTGACCATTGCCTTCTCTGATAAAGTGACCCACTGAACAGTATATAGCTTGGATGGAAGAGCAACAGAGTTTGATTAAGCAGTTGGTTTAATCATAGGAGAAAAGAAGTCTTAGGCCTAGTGTTACAAAGATCACATATCATTTTCCTCTTTTGTGCTTTTACTAGGAAGGTAATTTTGTACTCCAATAAGCCAACCATACAGAGGGATCCTGTTCTATTTAGACTATTAAAAAATTCACCTTAATGCATGCTCTGTTTCATATCTACCCAAGGATCAAACCCTGGTCTCTTGCATTGCAGGCAGATTGTTTACCAACTGAGCCACCACAGAAGCCCCTTCATATCTACCACCTGCTTGCAAATAAATAAAATACAAAAACCCCCATTTGTAAATAAATTCTCACTCAGATCTCTATGACATGTTCAAAGCAGCTGCCTTCTCTAATCTAGTTATAAGTATTGCTGTGGATACTTTTAGTACTCAGGCGGGAAGAAGAAAATAGCTTGTTAAAAAGTTATCTCTTAAAACTCAATCCTCCTACTTTTCCAACCCAGCCTTCATAAATGGGCTTCATCTTTTCACTTAATTTAAAATTCTGCTTTTGGATTTCATGGTCTTGCTGTGCTGTTTGCTCCTTCTTTGATAGTTTGTCTGTCTCTGCTGTTCTCTTTCATTCCTGCAGGTACTGGAGATCTCCAGGGAGCATTATCTCCATGAGAATGAGAAAAATGACACTGCATGATGGAACAGTAGTGTTAATGGGTCACTGAATGACAGCTGAGCCTTCTCTCAGAGGTATCAACCAGGCTAGCACTGCCAGAAACACAAGAGTTATAAAGTGTACCAATTTAATCTTGTCACATGTAACCTGGGCTGCAAAGACAGAGCTCTCCTTAAAAGCCCAGTGTGACAAGGCTAAACCTGACTCATGCCAGAGGAAAGCCTGCAAAGATGCTAATTGTAAAATACCCGTGCTACAGGTTGCCATGGAAGACAGCCCTTTTATTGCAACAGGCTCTGGTTAAGATAATAAACAATTAAATGTGAAACTTGTAGGGATCTTCTGGACATCAGTTACACTGTGCAACCTAAATTCAGCTTAAAGATAGATGAAATCATACTTGCAGAACATGATGTCAAAGGATTTCCATTAAACTTTTTAAACCTGATGATGATTTTTCTTTAATTTTTATCTTTAGTGTTCCTAAAACCCATCCACATTTTCAAAGTAACAGTAATATTTCCAGACAGGGTAAAAGTTTAAAACCCCTAAGGAAATCCTGAGCTGTTGAGCCTCTCCTCTTATCTGCCCCTGACTAGACAGGATTTAACACACATGGACAATAGAGTCAAAGAGGCTGTACTTTTCTGTGAATGATGTATTTTTTATCTTGTAATTGTTTGATACCATGTTTATTAACAAACAGAAGTAAGTCATCTACATGCTCACCACTGAAATGTTTGCAATTAAAATACTCATAAATTCAAAGTTTTTAATTAACATGAAATCTCACTTTTAATCTATTTGAAATTAAAGGAAAACAGATGAGCACTTTTATAAGGCCAATGGTAGATTTTACATTAATTAATAAAAATACTAATAAAAGGGGAGTCAATGATTATAATAGCAGTCATTAATGTCACTGTGACAGAATTTCACATTCCATGTGTAATAGTTGTTTCTCTAGGAGGATATATGAATTTGTCTCAAATGTGTTACCGCCATTGCATCAATAGCATATAAAATATTTTTTAATAAGCAACAAGAAATATTAAAAAAGAGCAACATATTTGAAGAATATTTAAATTCCTCCAGTAATAATTATACACTTTCACCGAATGTTAAATAAAGAAAGCTGTTAAAGAATGAGTATGTTCTACATAAATAATATCAGATCTCATTATATGATTAATGGCAATGTATCTTTTTTTTCATAGCTCTAAGATTTGGCAATTAAAAGTGATGAATAAGAGAAGTTGGTAAAAAAAAATTAAGAGTTATATATAACTCAGAGGAGGATTTTTCCCATTGGTCTATTTATCTCCCTTGGAGAAAAGGGAAAATGTCAGTACCATATATTCTGCAAAATAATGATAATCAAGCAAAGTCCCTCATTAACGTTATAATATGTGAGTTTATGTCAGAACAGTTCAGAGCCCTGAACAGATTTTTTGTTCTCCTCACTCTCATCATAATTCTGAAGTATCATTAAATAAAAATTCAGGGCAACTTATCATGAAGGAAGACTTGATTGAAAATTAGAGGTAAAGTGAAGGTGTTCCTAATTCCCCTCAAATAATGATGGTATAAAGAAAGAAAAGACTTTATGAGTTAATTTTTAGTAGCAACTAATTGGAGCCACCATCTTCTGCTAGATGAGCAGAATTATCTGAGTCATCATGCCCACAATACCCAACCCTTATCCCTAGAGTTTATGACCAAGGTCTAGAAGATAATGATAAAAGGTGTCATTACACAAAACTGTAAAATTTTCCAAACACTTTAACAAGCTGAATTTGACCTGGGCTAACTGAGATAAGAAATAAAATTTCATGTGTAATTTGTTGTCGAAATTTACTATGGCCTAGGGTCTCAACTAGTAGAGAACCAGTACAGAGGTCAAAAGCTGTAAAGTGATTTCTGTTCAGTACTTGGAGTTGTTCTGTAAAACCATAAACCCCATTCCAAGTAAAAATCATAAATTCAGTATCTGCTTCTGACAAATCAAAGCTATCAAGAAGCCCAAGTCAGGTCTGTTTGCATTTCCTCCAAAAAATTATTATTTACACTTTTTAGGAAAAATTTTTTTGTTCAGAACACTTTAAATCTCAGATACTTAAAAAGCCATATTTCATATTTTTGTTCTATATATATATTTATCTTTAGTAGCTTCAACTTTAATAGCAATAAAGTATACATTAAACATAAGTAAAAATAAACTTTATATATATTAATAGTGAAATAATGGCTTTTTTCTTCTGAAAAGTCTTTTGTAAAATATTAATTTCTTAACTGTACCATTTCATAATGTTGTCTATATTAATGCCCTCCAACAACACTTCCCTGTAACAACTTTGGTAGGCTATTACCTTTTCCTAATATCACTATGTGATAACATAATTAGCACATTCATTATCTTTGACTTTGCTTCTTTGAAGATCTGAGCCACTCACTGAATTAAGGTTTAAAGAAACAAAGGATATTGGCAAAACTCCAGGACACTGCTGCCCCCTAGAAGAAAGTTTGAGCAGCACAACTTTCTGACCCTTACAGACAAATCTTGAGAAAGAGTCTGAGCTCTCACACCCCATTTTAACAACCTAGTGTTGGCTGGCCGCTGCTTTTCTGTGCCCTCTTCTTATCTAAGCTTGTGCACAGGGCTACCCATCACATTCAACTTAGCTCATAAGACATTCCATGGCTCTGTCCAGAGATCCCTGTGACTATGTACAGTCATAAAAACAAAAATGTTTTCAGCTCAATAATATTTTTAAAAATGATGAAGATGAAATTTGAAGCTGTAAAATGCATTAGTTTGAAATTTAAGGAACTACTATAAACATTGCCCAGGTTTATGATAAGCTTGCATATCTTTGCTGGGGATTCAAAGTTTGCTCATTTGATTCTTACAAAGACATCAAGGCAATTTCTTATCATACTCAATTTCTGTAAGAGGAAACTGAAGCCTGGAGAGTTTAGGTGAAAGGCAAAAACTACACAGTTAGTAAAAAGTATAATATTCATTCTTTACTTATTCAGCACATATAATGAAGTGCTTTCCTTTTATATGTCCATTTTCTGTACTAAGCAATAGAAATAAAATGATGATACACAGTAAGATTTCCCTCTACTTAATCCAGTTTATATGGAGGTGTTATGCTATGAGCTCTCCCAGATTTTCTGGCATTGCACATAGAAAAGGACATATCATCACTGAATGACAGAGGAAGCGACGCATGAACAGCTGTTATAGAGGCAATAAAACTAATACATTGCATTCTGGGCAATGGTTACAATGACAGTTTGTCTTTATCAGGATCAACGATGAACAAATTAAAAATAGAGTACTGTCAAACAGTAACACAAAACAGAATGCTCTAATTTTGTAAAGTTGTGTTATCTCCTTTAATTTGGTAATACAGCAGAGCTGAAAAGGCACACTGGGAAATATGAAAATCAGGATCTCATAATTATGCAATACGTTATGAATATGAATGCAGTTTCTCCAAGCAACCTAAGACAATGCTATAGATGCTTTATGGACTTCTTGTGCGTGAGAATCTCTCTGTTCCCACGGACCCACTGTGCATCTGGGTTCTAAGGTATTTCCATAGTACCCAGTACTGTGTGTCTAAAAGGCTACCATTAGAGAAGATTCATATAGTTTTCAAATGAGACGTCTAATAAACATCATCCACATTGCTAAACGACGATAGTGTGTAAGAAGAGTTTTTAAATGCAGACATATTAAGCACTCATCAAAAGTATCATATTCAGAAAGCAAGATTGTTGGAGGATTGTCAGAGGAATTTAACAAGCTTCTGTCAGGGCCAGCTCCTCCATTCTTAGGCTATGAGCACTACATTCAAAGTTATGATGAATTTCTTCAAAAACTCTTAATCTCTATCTGCCTTCATCTAACCCTCTTCCACCTTATTTCCTGATAAATTACTCTACTGATTCTGCATTACAACTTTTTAAGGGATTTCCCATATTTTATAGAATGTTTCCAATTCAAATGGAAAATTATATGGAATGCATAATATCCCCATTGGTTTAAGGAGAAGCAGACTCAACAAGGTTAATAAGTCCAGTAAACATTAGGTCTCAAATCATACATCTCATTCATGGAGATCCAGGCTCATTTGATCCAGTGTTCCTTGCCTTCACATACTACACTGTTCCTCCACCCTAGCTGTTTATCTTCTGATGAGGTTTTACATCTATCAGAACTTCCTTCCCACCAATCTTAGTGGAAGAAGAGTTTTCTTCTTATCTAGAAATCTAACCCCTGAGCCCCTGCTACAGAATCTACTCCTGGCTCATGATGAGACACTGCTCTTACTTGTCTATTCCTCCACCCCGCCCCTCCACCAGATAATCATCAATTTTTGTCTTCTCCTTTGGAATTCTTTCATGCTCATATTTCCTCAACTCTGAAAGAAGACACCCAAGTCTCCATTGCCTCTTTTAGATCTCATCCTATATTATTCCTTTTATCTAGTCAAGCTCCACAAACATGCAGCCTATACCCACAGTCTCCATTTACTTTCCTCTAATTGCTTCCATATGCTTCTGCAATCTGTGTCATCAACAATGAGCTGAAATTTCTCACATCAAGGACTTGGCTAAATTTAATGACAATTTCAGTATCATTCTCTGGAACTCTCTACCACATAACTTAAGTGTTTCTCCATGGATATTCCCTTACCCTAACTTGAAAAAACATGTTCTTATGCTGCTTATACTGCAGACTTCATTTCCTGATATATCAACCTTGACCCAAAAAGTAAATGTAGGTCTAAAGTTTAATATCATACGCTCTTTTTCTTGCCAGTTAAATGATTATCCACAGAGTTGTATGTGATTTATTGGTTTAATTCTCACCAGTCGAGTACTGCCAATTACATTTTCAACATTAATGCTCCTTCATTCTTTCTAATCTACCAAGGGGAAAAAATGTATCTGAAATCCCTGTACTTATTTAAATTCAAAAAATTCTAAAATGAAAGAGTTCTTACTTTTTACCCATTTGAATAAAAATATCTTCCTTCCCAATTTTCTTGTCTTCATTAGAGTCCTGTTGCTGGTTTATAAATTTATCATATACTTTGACTATTTTGTCTTTTTAAAAATTCTGTCCTGTAAATGCAGAAAAGTGCAAATATAAAACATTTAAATCATCTCAAGATAATTGTGGTCAAATTTTGATTTACTTTTTTATTATTTTCTATTTCTGATATAATCAGGATCACACTGTGCATTTTATATCTATAGATTTTTTTCTTAGTACCATAGTGTAATTATTTTCAAAATAATCAAAAACTATTTAAAAGACAATTTCAGTGGCTGCCAAATAAATCTCCATCATATGGATGCACCATGACTTACTAAAATGTTCCCCTAAGACTGAACACTGTGTTATTACTGAGCTCATTCTATTTTCTTGGCACTGTGTATTAAGGAAAGTACTGCTTTTAAAATTTAGTTCATAAAATTTTTAACACAAAAATGTAAGATATTCAATGAATTAATCTCTTTTGTTATAGTTTCACTCTTTGCACACAATGAGTTTATTATGACTTATTATTTAGTCTTTGTGTAAGTAACTACTTATTTTATTATTTAGAGTTTGAGACATCTGGAAGTTACCAGACAATACAGAGAGGTGATATTCCCATTTTATTTTGTCCACTCCATTCTTCCACAGTGATAGATTTAGTAGTCTATATTTTTATTATTTGGGGATGCTGACTTCATAACTATCTATATATCTATATGTATAGCTACATCTCTTAAGCTAAAAATTTTATTTCTAAACTCTTCAGCTTTATTATCACTTGGTTGATTCTTATGTGAACACTACCATGTTTTAATTAGAGCATAATATAATACCTTCTTGATAGAACAAGCCCTAATCATTACACATGTTTTTCAAAATCCATTAAGATATTATAGCCTATATACTGTTTCATATGAGGATTAGGTTAATTCTTTTAAATTAAAATAATTTGGTATTTGAATAGAATTCTGTAAACATTTTAAATGAATAGGAGAGAGCCCTATCTTTACAATACTTAGTTTTGCCATTCAAGTCTATGCATCTCTCAACTTAGAATTTAACACACTGATATCATGTGGTTTTCCTTATTAATATCCTATCCATGGTGTGTAAAGTTGTTTCTAAGCTTGGGTGATGGTGTTTTTAATAGACAATATTTATTGACTTCTTAGTATGTTCCAGGCATTTTGCTAAGTGTATTGCAAACAATATTTTACTTTACTGTCACAATCCTGTGACATAGATAAGATTGCCTTACTTAATTTAACTGATCAGAAAACTTAGACTTTAACAGTAAATATTTTCAGGAACCAAAATGCAATAAGTGATAGAAACTGGACTGAAATCCAGATCGTCTAGCTCCAAAGTTTCTAATGTTTTTGTCAAAAAATATGATGGCACCCCACTCCAGTATTCTTGCCTGGAGAATCCCGTGGATGGAGGAGCCTGGTGGGCTGCAGTCCATGGGGTCGCCAAGAGTCGGATACGACTGAGTGACTTCACTTCCACTTTTCACTTTCATGCATTGGAGAGGGAAATGGCAACCCACTCCAGTGTTCCTGCGTGGAGAATCCCAGGGATGGGGGAGCCTGGTGGGCTGCCGTCTATGGGGTTGCACAGAGTCAGACACGACTGAAGTGACTTAGCAGCATGATGATAACTCTGAGATGGAAACAGATGTTTAGTTAAGGAAACAATCTAAATTCAGCTTTTACTGTTTTTAACAAATAAGTTACTTAAATATTTTAAAATATCTTTTCATATTATTTGAAATAGTAACATCACATCTTTTTATTTGACTTATTGGTATATTGTCATTCAAGGACACCCCTGTGGTGTGTGGGACCCCAGAAAAATATACTTTTGCAGATCTCCAAAATGCACTACAAAATTCATGGGTCTATGCAGGATAGTGATTTATCAATGATCATTTAGAATAATGGGTAGAGAAGAGCTAATTCCATATTTATTGTTTAATCAGAGCTTGCAAAGAGTCTCGATAGAGTTAAAAAGGCACAGTCTATTCTTGTTAGAATTTAACGCACTGATGTTAAATGTCCAAGAATCATCTCTTCCTGTTCTTTACTGCCAAGTGCATCATTTCTAGCTAATTCCTTATATGCTTCTTCAACAAAGAGGTGGCACCTGTTGTTAATCACAAAACAGTGGTTCTCCAGAATCTGTTTGTATTGAAATAATATAGATCTTCTTGGTCCCATGGTTCCTTAATACCATTTAATTAATTCTGGTTACATCATTACTTGTGATGCTGGAGTATATACCCTGCCAACTACTAACATAAACACTAGCCTATCAAAAGTTGTTCCTGTACTTTATTGGTGATTACCACAAATACAAGTCTTACCCAAAGTATGCAGATAAAAGTAAATGATGATTTACTTCTGCTGCTGCTGCTGTTAAGTCACTTCAGTCACGTCTGACTCTGTGCAACCCTATGGACAGCAGCCCACCAGGATCCTCTGTCCAAGGGATTCCCTAGGCAAGAATACTGGAGTAGGTTGCCATTTCCTTCTCCAGACTTATTTCTAGTCATGCTCAATTTACTTTTAGGATATTTATGGCATAAATATAGAACTATCTTCCAACCACATCCTCTCTTGAGTAGTTTATGCTGTTATCACTGCATTTCTAGAATGTGATTTCTTTCCATGTAGATTACATTCCTGTCACCTACTCATTGCCATGAGCAAGAGGGGCCATGGAAGAAGTGAGATGAGCCATCATATTCATGTAAAGAATGGCTGTGCTGCCTGTGGCACAGCTTAAGACCAACCAAGTAGATCACAATGTTACAACATCAATTCAAAACAAAAGAGGAAGTGTGTAAGAAGGGTCTGATGGCATTGTAGAGCAACTTTCGCAAAGTCCAAGGAAGAGATAGGAGCAGCCACCCCAGGAAGGCTGCCTGACAGGTGGAATGGAGTTTCCCGAGTGGGTGAGTGACTAGATACAAGTGATGACTAGTTCTAGGAGAGAATGCCTATTTCTATCCTTACCATTTTTGGATGCTCTAGACTGGAGGTAGCACCATGGTCATAATACTGATGTACAAGAGCCAATGCCTGCTCAGTGCTCAAACCCAAGGCTTGGCGCTGAACTATGGGCTGTGAATTTGTCCTGTGTCCCATGTGAATGAAAGTCACACAAAATCAGCATGTCAGTACAATTCTGACAACCCAGTCTTGTTTGGTTCACATCATGCCAGTCAGCAGAGTCGTCTACTTGCCAGGTCACTCAGATGGCTCTGATGTCCAGGCACAGGGACCAGGGATGACCTCATAGGCAGATGATCTATAGTTGCTCTGGGAATCTGATCAACCACATAGATGGGTCGGAGGGCACCCAAGAGATTATATGGATGGATGGATAGATAGATATGCCATATATGAGATATATATACACACATATGTATATACCATATACACATAAACATAAAATATCTTATTTTATATATATATATACATATATATATGTATATGAAAGTCACTCACTTGTGTCTGACTCTTTGAAACCCCATGGACTATACAGTCTATGGAATTCTCCAGGCCAGACTACTGGAGTGGGTAGCTTTTCCCTTTTCCAGGGGATCTCTTTTCTGACTATTAGAGAAATTTCTTTTGTGGAAGATTATGGTTGTCCTTACACAAATCTGGATTCCAGAGTTCAAGTTTCCTAATGACTAGTCCATTTTTGTTCTTGATAGATTTCATTCATTTAAGTTATATTTTTTTACCACCTATGTGTCATAATAATAATCGTCAACTTTTATTGAGCACTTAGCATGTAATGCTCATTGTCTAAACTTTATCATAGGTTAGCCAGTTTAATTTTGAAGCAGACTTTTATTATTATGCATATAATATTATATAATAATAGTATTATTATATATTATATAATAGTAATAATATTACTGTGATTATAAACCATATTTCTCATGGTTAAAATGAGATTATTGAAGATGTTTATCACACATAATAGAGCTTGTAAATAGTGTAACCAGATAGTGAAACCAATTTAGTCTGAGTCCAGAATTCTGGAACCACTCTTAACCACTGTACACTGGAGAGAGAATAACACTAAAAGAGATAGGATCTCTGCCCTCAGGGAGCTTAACTTCTTGTCCAAGTCTCAAGAGGCCCAATCAAATTATACTTTTTTCCTGCCCAGATTCTAAATAAATTGGCATATAAAACAAAGGATTCCAAAATGGAGGCCGAAAACATCATCATTTTTGTAAAGTTTCCATTGGAAGATATCTCAATCTGAAAGTAAATTTGGTCTCCCAACCCAGGAATAAGCAGAGTTACCCCCTCAGAAACAGGCAGTGCTGGACCCAGATGTTGGGGTCATGGCATGGGAAGAGCAGAGAGGAAGTTCTGCTGCCTGTGGGATGTTCATTCCCAAGAGGAAGAGAGAGGAACTGAGTCTAGTCTAATTTGTATTTCCCAATTTTGCCATCTAGATAAGTCACTTCATTCTTCCAGGTAAGGAGATTAAAAGGAGGAAGAAAACCCAGAAGTGTTCCATTGAATTACAAGGACCAATTCTCTTCCTCTCCTTGCTCTCCTATCCTAACTGCTCCTTCTTGGCCACCCTCCTGTTGATTTATTTTTTGCAACTGGGAAATTATGCATCCTGCTCCTTTTGTTACATTGTTTGTCTTTTCTTTCATTTCCTCATTGGATGACAGGATTCTTTCAGTGTGGGCAGGTAACGCTGCTGCTGAACTCTGTGAATTGTGGATGTGGGAGTAGAAGAGATACATTGATACTTGGAAATATTATAACCTCAGATATGCAGATGACACCACCTTATTGGCAGAAAGTGAAGAGGAACTAAAGAGAACTTGATGAAAGTGAAAGAGAGTTAAATTTTAAAATGTTAAAGCTCAACATTCAGAAAACTAAGATCATGGCATCTGGTCCCATCATTTCATGGCAAATAGATGGGGAAACAGTGGAAACAGTGTCAGACTTTATTTTGGGGGGCTCCAAAATCACTGCAGATGGTGATTGCAGCCATGAAATTAAAAGACGCTTATTCCTTGGAAGGAAAGTTATGACCAACCTAGACAGTATATTGAAAAGCAGAGACATTACTTTGCCAACAAAGGTCCATCTAGTCAAGGCTATGGTTTTTCCAGTGGTCACGTATGGATGTGAGAGTTGGACTGTAGAGAAAGCTGAGCGCAGAAGAATTGATGTTTTTGAACCTTGGTGTTGGAGAAGACTCTTGAGCGTCCCTTGGACTGCAAGGAGATCAAACTAGTTAATCCTAAAGGAAATCAGTCCTGAATATTCACTGGAAGGACTGATGTGGAAGCTGAAACTCCAATACTTTGGCCACCTGATTCGAAGAACTGACTCATTGGAAAAGACCCTGATGCTGGGAAAGATTGAGGGCAGGAGGAAAAGGGGATGACAGAGGATGGGATGGTTGGATGGCATCACCAACTCAATGGACATGAGTTTGAGTAAACTCCGGGAGTTGGTGATGGACAGGGAGGCCTGGCATGCTGCGGTTCATGGGGTTGCAAAGGTTGGACTCAACTAAGTGACTGAACTGAATTGAACTGAATATTTTGTACCTGAAAGACACAAAAGAGTGAATCAAATAATTTTTGAGAAAAATAAAATGAATTCAAATATTAGTCATGAAATGAGCTTATAGAGCATAATAGCTTTTACATGGTATTTTATTTAAAAATATAAAGGAAGAAAGGATACCTTTTATGATTAACAAAATAAACCAGCTTGGAAAATTTTTAGTGAGAAATATTCTTTTAGTAGAATCCTAAACTTCCAACAAAAGAACCTAAAAAGTATGAAAAATGGAAATATATATCTGGTTTGTGGGTAATCACAAACATTATTTTGGCTATGTCAGTTCTAAATTTAATAAATGTTACCTAAAACAAAATAACTTGACTTTCTTGGGGGGTGGGGTGGTTAAGAAGGTAGATAAGGAAATAGAAGTGAAGCTTAAAAATTAAACTAAAAAATTAAACAAAGGAAAATTTCCAGGTATGTCTTGAGAAAGATTATTAATGATGGATTATCTCTGATCTACATTTTAAATATTTAAAAATGACAAGTAACCAAAGTGTTTGGTCTTTATCAACTGAAAGATCAATTGTTGATAGGGTAAAAAAATTGATGTCTCATATATACATATTTACATCTATACATATATATATATGAAGATTTAGTACATGAAAGATATAAAATATTATTTGTAAAGAAATAAGGATACTGGAACATAGTGTCGGGCAAATGACTATACATTAAGTCAAAGAAGAGTTAAATTAAAAATGAATTTGTCAAAAAAATAAATAATAAGAAAAAATGAATTTGTCAACTGAACATGCTGTTATATAAAAACAACTTCAGAGTGATACAAATATTTAATTACCCAAAATAACAATATAAAAATTCTAGAAGAAACTGTGATAAGTGGGGAAAGAAAGTTGACATAAAACCTAAAAATAACGAAGAAGGTGGAAAAACTAATAAACTTTACCAAATAATTATTTTAAGTTCAGGAAAATTATGGTGAGGTAAAAAATTGCAAAGTATGTGCAATACATGGGATTTGAAGGGCTAGAATACAAAGAACCAGTTAAAAACAAGACAAATAATGAAAGAGAATATAGCAAAGGACTCATACATAAGCAATACATATAAAAAGGAAGTGACAAGAAACATTTTAAAAATTGGCTTTCCTGGTTATCCAAGTGACAGAGAGCACATAGTGGGACTTCTCAGCTTCTATAACCTTGTGGACCCACTCCTATAATAAATCTCATTGTTTTGATATCCATATCTATCTTAATGGTTCTTTCTCTAGAGAACCCCAATATCCTTGTATATAAAAACTTCTGTTTTTTCAAGTAGAAGCTTCATCAGCAACCCTGTGTTGCTTCTTTTAGGTCTCTGCTTCCCCCTCCTTAGAATGTAGCCTTGTTTTTATACTCCAAGTTGGCTGCTAGATCTCCAGCCATCACACCTACTTCTCAAGGAACAGTATGGAGGGAGAGGAAGAAAGAACAAAAAATAGGTAAGGGGGACATGCCGGGCACCATCTAAGGAATTTTCCTCGAAATTATACACTTTTCTACTTACATTCATTGGCCCTTAATTAATGACAAGGCTATATTTAATGAATAGCAAGAAACTGGAAAATAGTCTTTTCATTAGGTACATAAAATACAGGATGCAGTTACTAAAGAAGAAGAGAAGAATGGATTTTGGAATATGTACCTGTTATTTTGTCACCAGATAAATTAAATTAAGACTAAAGACTATTCTGTTACAAAGGCTAAAATTTCATTATCCCAAATTATGTTCAGTCACTTTTCTAATATAGCATATCAGAGATTTTTGCAAGAGACTGAAAAAAGACAATAAGAAAATCTGATAATAAAAGCTCAAACAAATTTGAGGACAAAGTAAAAAATCTTGCTCTCAATTTTGGCTAAAGAATACGAAAGTACTTTAAGAGAATTTAAGAAATGGAGTAAGTATAAAAACGTGTATTTAGGTTTAGCCTCATCAGAATGCAGTAGCTTTTACAGAATTAAGGTCTGTGAACCAGGGACTTCCCTGGTGGTCCAGTGTTTGGGACTTTGCCTCCCAGTGCAGGGTGGGCAGGGGGTGTGCAGGTTCCATCCCTAGTTGGGAAGCTAGGATCCCACGTGCCTTGCTGCAGCCAAAGAGCCAAGACAAGGAACAAAAATAGTGTTGTAACAAATTCAATACAGACAGGGAAAAAAAAGAGAGAGACCTGTGAACCTGGTTTCCCTAATAGGGAAACCTCTAGGAAGAGTGAATTTTAGTATTGTACATTTAACATATCAGGGGAGGAGGATGGTAGAAGGCTCCTATGTCTACCATATCTTCTCTCAGAAACTGGCTCTTGAGAGTTTCAAAGCAGTGATAGACACAGTTGCCCAATCTTACACTTCCTTTTCTTTCTAAGTTGACTTATTCCAGACTCTTTTAATGTCTTCTGCACCTCCCCCCGCCTCTGAGTCCCTAGCATTTGGTGCAGCATTCAGGTGAGATTCGTCTAGTAATACAGCTATAACCATTTCTTCTGAAAAGACAGTTTAAGTTCTGTGCCCAGTTGCTGCTGCCAGTGTCTCCCTTTCCAAACTGAAGTTGTTATTGAAGGTTTTGAAGTCTGGGCCCCTGGGGTTGGGAAAGAACAATTCCACAAGCTTGTGCTTCTGCTGAGTTAGCCATTTCTCCATTTTTGACATCCATAAAGTTTTGGGGGAATACTCTATTAGCGAAAGGGGAAAACCTGCAGACCAAGTGACAATGACCAAGTCACCTTGACTCACACACAGTAATGAGTGGTTTCCAACCGCTCTTCTAGATTTTCTTTTGTGGTTCTGAATTCAGAATAGAATCTGGGCAGTGGACATGCTACTTACCTGGACTTCTGTCTAATGACTTGAATCGAGAGATTCCCTGAGGCTTTCTGGCACATAAAAAGCTTACCCACCTTTGAGATTTGAGAAAGCATAGTTCCTTCCTCTGATGTTCAAGAGACCCATAACAGGACAGACTCTCTTTCTGAGAGGCAACCTCTCCTCACTTGTACCTGATCAGGAAAAGCTCTGCTTGCCAACATCTTGAAACCTGAAGCCATCTACATCAGGAAGACACAGTAGTTTTGTGAGGCTCTGGCTCTGTCTCATTCTCTAATCTTTCTCAGGCTTGCGCCTTCACTGAGGTCCCTGTAGACTCAGTTCTACTTGCCAGTCTACCTGTGTCTGCTCACTAGCCAACATCCAAGCACCACTTTGCGAGATCGCATGACTGGGCGAAAGCATTTTGTACAGGCAACAGAAATTGAAATCCAACCACACAACTGGAAAAACCCAAGTCAAAATATTCTGTTTGTCCATAACCAAAGCCATGGCCATACCAAAAACCTTGTTTCTTTGTTTATACTTGCTTCTATTTTGCTTTCTAAAATTTTGCTCCATATAACTTCTTTCTTAAAAGGAAGTCTGGCCTAAGAAGGAAACGATGGATTTTGTAAGGGGATCTAACAAGTCAAAAGTATGAAAAGGTATCAGATGGAGGTTAATATCATTCTTATTGGTAGACGATGTAGTTTCATGAGAAAAGTAAGTGGGTTTGCGGATTGTACTCCACATTAGGCAGACTTACTTACCAACACACTAGCAATGCTGTGAAGTTTCCCTAGGGAGGAGCAGGGTTGTAGGCAGCCCATTCCCAAGGGAGGAAATAAACTGAACAAGATACTTGGGTTATATTTTCCAAATTTACAAATCAAAGACTACTTTCATCTCCCATAAGGGAGAATGAGTAAAGGAGCATTCTGAGTGCTGAATCACAGGTCAGGAATGTCATATTTCTTTAATTCTCTATATTCAGAAGAACACATCAGAAATAAAGATTCCTGCCCTTCACCCAGTAATTTTATTTGGCCAAATATTAAATAACCAATAAAGTTATTTACTTAAAATTCCAGAGAGCAAATATAAATTTTAATAAAGGGCTTGATCTATTTCTCCATCAGTATTTCTCAATGGGGACAATATTTGCATTTTGAGAGGGACAATATTTCAATGTGCAAAACTGACCTCACATTGTGGATCATTTAGCATCCTGGTCCTTGAGCACCAAAGACAGCAGTGCCCAATGCATCATTCACTAGTACAATAAAAAATGCTTCTACATGTTCTTAAATATTTTCTAAGTGGTGACATCTCCCCCACCAGCACCCCACCTGCTACAGGTGATGTATAAAAATTCTCAAAGTATAAGACTCCACTATGCATTCTGAAATATGAGTACAAATTGAATTACTGGAGAAAAGTATTTTCCAAGCAGAGGAAACATGTTGGATGCCCCTGAGGCCCAGAGAAGCACGGGCATACCAAAGAACTCAAAGAACACCTCTGAGCTTGGAGTTGAGACAGTGTGGGAAGTGCTGCAAAGAAGGCTGGTGATACATGCAGGGACCCATGACTTTACTGGGTCTTCATTAGTGTAAAATACCTGCAGTGGTTTAATAAGGGAATGGCATGTTGAGATTTTTGTTTTAAAGTCATTTTATTATATAATTTTCATTTACAATAAGTTCATTTTAAGGTAATACTCACTGTTTGCACTAACTTGAACACCTTTCTAATTCACAGGACTTTTTTCTTTTGTGTATATATATGACTTTTTGTTTATTTGTTGAAGGGATTTTCTTTTGCACAAAGAATAAAAGCATTTTATATAAAATGAAAACAAAGCATCTTTTAATTACCCATGCCTTCATTCCTCATTGATTTTCACACCATGTTCTCGCACATGAGATGTAAATAAATCCAATTGTTCCATAACACATACTGCATAAGAACCTCGTTCTCATACTGCTTAGTTTTTAAAGCTTCAGGAGAGAAAGCTTGATAGATCGGCTGATGAATGTGTTCAGTTAATTAACAAACAGAGTGAAGGGAGGTTTCCTTTTGTTAAGGACATCTCTTCCTTATTGGGAGCTTGAAATCAGGGTCAGTGGCTTTCCTCCGGTGTCCCTGCTTACTTCCTGCTTAATGACTTTATTTGATCTAGCCTAACCTCCTCTCCCTCTCCTGGAGAAGGAAATGGCAACCCACTCCAGTATTCTTGCCTGGAGAATCCCCATGGGCAGAGGAGCCTGGTAGGCTACAGTCCGTGGGGTCGCAAAGAGTCGGACACGACTGAGCGACTTCACTTCTTCACTTCTTCAAAGAAATAAAGACGTGTCTTAATGGTGCATTTCTACAATCCCACCCTACAGACAGGTCCTTTAAAGTGCTGACAACAAGAGAAAAAAGAAATCATAGAAGACATGCTGCTGCTGCTGCTGCTAAGTCACTTCAGTCGTGTCTGACTCTGTGTGACCCCATAGACGGCAGCCCACCAGGCTCCACCGTCCCTGGGATTCTCCAGGCAAGAACACCGGAGTGGATTGCCATTTCCTTCTCCAATGCATGAAAGTGAAAAATGAAAGTGAAGTCGCTCAGTCGTGTCTGACTCTTAGTGACCCCATGGACTGCAGCCCACCAGGCTCCTCCATCCATGGGATTTTCCAGGCAAGAATGCTGGAGTAGATTGCCATTGCCTTTTCCATAGAAGACATAATTACTCCCAAAACTATGATGAAATAGACTGAACATTTTACATTTCTTCATTTAATGGTGAAAAATCCATTTTATTTTTAAGACAAGAGAAGGTGATTAACCAAGTAACAATATACAACTTTATATACTATGCATGTGGAGAAGGAAATGGCAACCCACTCCAGTACTCTTGCTTAGAAAATTTCATGGATGGAGGAACCTGGCAGGCTACAGTCCATGGGGTCACAAAGAGTTGGACACGACTGAGCGACTTCACTCACACTATGCATGGAAAAGTCCTACTTAATGCTGCTTGTAGAAGGAAGTCATTATGTTCAATGGAGGGACTATAATTTCAGTATACCCGGTATACCATAACTAGTTCAAGGTTACTTTTTTCCCTCTATTTAACTAAACTCATTCTAATTATCCATAATACCCTTATACTTTCAGAGTCCTCCTTTTACTCCTAAGTGATGAATTAGAATAAAGAATTTCCCAAAATGTAGAAAGCTGTTTTCAAATAAATACCTGACAGAGCCTTCAGTGTTCATTATATCAGTTTCTAGGAAACCAAACACATAATTTTGCAGTAAATTTAGGGTCTAAGCTTGAAGTATTTTAATTCTCAACATATGCTTTCTACATAGTAATTATACAGTATGTAAAAACATAACCAAACATGCACTTTGGATTTCTTATTTTAAGATGGTTTTATATTGTAAAGGAAATATCTAAAACTGCATCATGCTAAATAGATGGCTAAAACCATCAGCAACTGAGATTTATGGAAAATATAAGCAATGATTTTGTCTGAGGAATGCTTCAATGCAGTTCCGTACACTGTTTTCCTGAGAATGCTGAAAATATAACATATTCAACAGTTTGTTCACTCAATAATATTAATTGAGAGGATCTATATGGAAGAAGATATAACCAGAGAGAGATTCTAGACTGCAAAGTCTTTGGATTTTACTTGCAATAAACTGGGGCTACTAGAAAGTTTCAGGAGAGTGACCACAGAGCAAATGCTGTGAAGCAATTATCCTTCATTAAAAAATAAACTTCAAAAAAGTACATCTTAAGTATATTTAAATTGTTACTTATAGTGAACTGAAAATATAAAAGGTAAATTAATAACAATTGAAAGACAATTAATCATAGTACTTATATATTTTCATTTTGTGCTGAAAATATGCTGAGAACTATACTCTGTTACTATTTAACAGAGGAAATTAGACAAAAATATTTTTTAAATCTTTTTTTTTCAATAAGAGTAACAAACACCATAACCTTGATTTGTGACAGCTACATTTTAAGAATGATGGATTTTTAAATAAGTGCTCTCTACATTACTTATTAATTAAAACTACATTTGAACACTTTCTATGTGCCAAGAACTATTCTATGAACAAGGACTTTTCAGTTTAGAAAAAGAATAAAAAGTGATTATTCAGATGTAATGTAAAAAGACTTTAAAAGAGGTACTCATCAGAGCATGTGGGAGCTTAATATTTTGGGTGGTTTTGTCATGGGAGAAACTTCTCCAAGATTCAGGCTGATTTAAAACAAACAAACAAACAAAACTATTTATCCAAATGCAGTATGTGTGTTTGTGTGTATGGGTGTTAAGAAGGGTAAAAAGGAGTTGGAGAGAGAAAGTTAGTGGAAGTGAGAAAGGAAAAGTGTCTTAGAGTGAAGAAATGTACACAAAGACATGGAGGACTGTAACTATATAATGTAACATTTACTTGGGCTTCCCTGGTGGCTCAGAGTTTCAAGAACTGAGTGTCAGGAAAACAGGCAAAAGTTGCAAATTATATGTGAGGAAACTTCTATTATATACCAGGGAATTGGAATATTCTAATCTTAAATGATTTGATGAGCAATATAGTACTAAAAGGTCTTCCCTGGTAGCTCGGCTGGTAAAGAATCCACCTGCAATTCAGGAGACCCAGTTCATTTCTGGGTTGGGAAGATCCCCTGGAGAAGGGATAGGCTACCCACTCCAGTATTCTTGGGCTTCCCTGGTGGCTCAGATGGTAAAGAATCTGCCTGCAAGTGGAAGACCTGGACTTGATCCCTGGGTTGGAAAGCTTCTCTGGAGGAGGGCTTGGTGACCCACTCCAGTATTCTTGCCTGGAGAGTCCCCATGGACAGAGGAGCCTGGTGGGCTACAGTATATGGGGTCACAAAGAGTGGGATATAGCGGAGCAACTATGCACAGCAGCTGCATGGTACTAAATCAAAGTGACATGATAATATTTGCACTTTGGGGAGCTCATTTTGGCCTTATTATGTCTTTGATAGGACAGCCAAGAAGGTGAAAGATCAGTTAGAATATTCAATCAGGCACATAAGAAACAGTATGGACTTTACTTAAGACAGCCTGGTAAAAGGGATATGAAATGATGGACACTGCTGAGAAATGTCAAAGAGGCAAACTGACAAGACAGTGTGCCAAAATGGGTGGTGGGGGCAGGAGATGTCAAACTGGACATCTAGACTTCCAACTTATTCAACTAGGCATGTGGTGGTGTCATTAATTGAGATAGGAAACAAGAAGGGCGGGAAAAGTTTCAAGCTATAAGATCAGAAAAATTAAGGATTTGATTTTAGATACGTTAAATCTGAAGTGCTGTGAAGCAGTTAGGCTGTTTGGTGTGCTTCATGTCTCAGGATAAAGATCTGAGCCGGAAATACAGATCTGAGTTTTAACACTGTGGGCATGTCAATGACTTGAGCTGGAAATATAAACAAGAGTTTAACAACATAGGCATTGACACTATAAGAAAGATTAGATCACTTACTAAAAGTGTGTTCCATAAGCAAGAGAAGACCGAGGCTAAAAACCTGAAATAATGGGATAACCAGTATTAAAAGGGCAGGAAAGGGAAGAGGAATCCTGAGAAAAGACAAAAAACAAAATGAGGGAAGAAAAATGTTGAAGAATATGTTGCTCTACAAACTAAAGAAAATAGTATAAAAAAAGGGAGAAGGATGGACACAATCCCATGCCATAGGGAGGACAGGCAGGACAGGGTCAATTTTTCTTAAGGGAGAATTTTGTATTTATAACTCCATCTTCTCTTATAGTTTTGTTCTGTCTCACATAATGCCTAGGACATTATGTATCATCATCACTTTGAATGATGATAAGTATAGTATAGTCTGCATCACTTTAAGGTAAGCATTTTTAAACACCTTAATGATATACACTTTGCATATGTGGCATAAATGTATTAAAATAATTTCTGACTTTTAAACCTGCATATATATAATTATATAATATTATAAACTATCAGATCAGATCAGATCAGTTGCTCAGTCGTGTCCGACTCTTTGCAACCCCATGAATCGCAGCACGCCAGGCCTCCCTGTCCATCACCAACTCCCGGAGTTCACTGAGACTCACGTCCATCGAGTCAGTGATGCCATCCAGCCATCTCATCCTCTGTCATCCCCTTCTCCTCCTGCCCCCAATCCCTCCCAGCATCAGAGTCTTTTCCAATGAGTCAACTCTTCGCATGAGGTGGCCAAAGTACTGGAGTTTCAGCTTTAGCATCATTCCTTCCAAAGAAATCCCAAAATATAATATATATATTAGTTCTGACCCTTGAGTGAAGTGAAGTCACTCAGTTGTGTCCAGCTCTTTGCGACCCCACGGACTGTAACCTACCAGGCTCCTCTGTCCATGGGATTTTCCAGGCAAGAGTACTGGAATGAGTTGCCATTTCCTTCTCCAGGGGATCTTCCCTTGAACCTGGAAAAATATACACAACACAGTATATCCATGACAGGGTAGGCTAGTTACATTAAATGTTTCTTATTACACATGATTCTCCTCACTGCTATACTATGATTTTTCACATTTACTCCTTATATTCATCTATGTAAGTATTCTTTAATTTTATGGTACAAATAAGGTAATTTTAGAAACTGAATATTCCTTATTTACTTATTAAATAAACATTAACTACAAATTGCCAATTGTTTGATCACACTTCCTGCAGATAATCAGGAAGTTCTAACTTAGTAAACTCAGTTGATAATAGAAAATAGAATGTTATCTAATAAGCTTAGTGTAAACTTCATTAGCATTTTAAACTAAGTACTTGCATTTTGCTTTGTAAAAGATATTTAAACCTACAGGGGTTATTCCTAAAAGTATTGTTAGTAGGATTGCAAGTGACTGTTTCCTTTTTGATCTTATTTGGTTCTCAACACTGTTACTCTAGATTTGGGTGAAGGAGCTACAGAAGACATTTTAAGATGGGGTTGCAATCAAGGTTTGTAACTTCTGATGTCAAAAGGACTGGTTACAAGAGCAAAATAAGCTGGGTGTAACATAACAGGCTCTGGATGAAACCAGCGTACCAGGAACTTATGTCCAGATGAAGAAGAAGAAGGAGCTACTCTTTAAATGCAGGCAACATTTGCTTTCTGCATACTATGTTTTAAAAATAATGTATATGAAATACTTATGGTTACCTCTGAGAATAGGAATATAATTCATGTTCATACACAATGCCAAATATTAGACATGGGGTTTTTGTCTTTAACATCAACTTCGATCTTCTGTACTTATGTCATGCTTGGTTTTTCTCATGGACTTTGGCATTTGGTATTTTAATTAAATAATGCCTTTCTTCATTCAACATGAAAAAAAGTTTGACTATGTAATTGCAGGTTTCCATTTTATTTTCATTGTTTAGATTACCACTTCATTCTAATTGTATATCTTGCAGAAAGAATTATAGGAATAGGTCTGAAATGGTTATAATTATAGTGGCATTTAGGTTAAATAGTGGAGAACATATTTTCCAAGTTTAAAAGCACATTCAGTTCTCCAGAGATTGGAGATACATAGTATTAAACTAAAATGGGTGTCACGCTCTCTGGTTTGCTATTGTTATTACTATATTTTTCCTCAAAAATTTTAAAAGGACCAAATTAGATATATTCCTGAAAGAAAACATTTTAAACATAAATTTAAAACATTCTAAATATGCAAAGACAAAATTTGGAATATAGGTAGCCTTTAAGACATGCATGTCTGATTTGGGATTTCTTTGGAAGGAATGCTAAAGCTGAAACTCCAGTACTTTGGCCACCTCATGCGAAGAGTTGACTCATTGGAAAAGACTCTGATGCTGGGAGGGATTGGGGGCAGGAGGAGAAGGGGACGACAGAGGATGAGATGGCTGGATGGCATCACCAACTCAATGGATGTGAGCCTGAGTGAACTCTGGGAGTTGGTGATGGAAGGGAGGCTTGGCATGCTGCGATTCATGGGGTTGCAAAGAGTCGGACACGACTGAGTGACTGAACTGAACTGAACTGAACTGATATTTATCCTGGGCTCATTTCTATAAAGGGTCCTTATAAAGGCTGTGGGTGAAGGATAAAGAATGAGAAAGCATTTGTCTACTTCAGTCAATCTACTTCTGAGTCTAATTGTGAAGAAATGGGGAAAGGTCTGCTTTTTAGTTCCCAGGATGGGGTGTGTTATCATCTACTGGTGATATTTAAGTCCCTTTCCGAGACTGGAGTTAAGAATGAGAATTTGTTTCATTAGAAAATGATGCATTTAGGGATTTCTTCCCTAGAGCATTTCAAAGTTCAATGTTTAATACTTGGGTTTAGGATTTGTGTGAACTGGGCTTCTTTTCCTTGCCTTCCATCATAAAGCATAGGGAACATGTCCTTGGATTTTCCCGCTTTCTTTTTCATTCCACCCTTTGCCCTGTATCATCCAGTTTTTTCTAGACTGTCTCAAATCTAGGTATTGGAGAATTTCACTACCCAAACTTGTCCAACTCAAGCCTCTGTCCATCTCAATTTTCAAAGACAATCATATTCATGCTTAGGACATCAGCAGGTGGATGGAACTGACAATCTAACAAGCCCAGGCTACTCCAAACCCAGCAAGCTGCAGAGGTCTACTATCTACCATCCCTTCTCCCAGCCACCCAGTCACGAGGACTGGCCAGAGGAGTGGGTTTCTTTCACCTTCACTGATCTTCTGCTACAATAAGACCCATTCTATGAAGCTTAGGCTTTTTGGCTATGGTTTTTACAACCTAACTCTTGTCCCAGTTTTTCTATAGGGATTATTTCCTGTGTATGTAGCCAATGCCTGTGGGTCTGCTTTGAACAGGAGTAGAGTTCCTGGAATAAAAAAAGTTTCTGGCTTCCTGATTCTTCAGAATGAGACACTGTTGTTGGGAGATTCCTGTCACAAAGTCCCATATTCCAACTTCCAAGATTGAAGGCCATGGTTAATAACATAACCCTGGATGATCCCTAGTCCACTCTGCTTTATCAGCCACTATTTAACTTGGCAGCACCCTCACACCTTTGCCAGTACTCTAGGTGAGGCAGCCCTCCACCACAGCCCCATGTGCACTCCTAGTTTATTGCCTACATGAAGACCAGAATACATTCCCTGGTGGCTCAGATTGCAAAGAATCTGCCTGCTATGTAGGAGACCCAGGTTTAATCTCTCAATCGGGACAATCCCCAGGAGAAGGGAATGGCAATCCACTCCAGTATTCTGGCCTGGAGAGCTCCATGAACAGAAGAGCCTGGAAGGCTTACAGTCCATGGGTTTGCAAAGAATCAAACAGGTCTGAGTGACTAACACTTTCACTGGCTATGCCATTGTCAGCCACTGGAGTTTTTAATAAGAGATTCAGATCAGATCAGATCAGATCAGTCACTCAGTCGTGTCTGACTCTTTGTGACCCCATGAATCGCAGCATGCCAGGCCTCCCTGTCCATCACCAACTCCCGGAGTTCACTCAGACTCATGTCCATCGAGTCAGTGATGCCATCCAGCCATCTCATCCTCTGTCGTCCCCTTCTCCTCTTGCCCCCAATCCCTCCCAGCATCAGAGTTTTTTCAATGAGTCAACTCTTCGCATGAGGTGCCCAAAGTACTGGAGTTTCAGCTTTAGCATCATTCGTTCCAAAGAAATCCCAGGGCTGATCTCCTTCAGAATGGACTGGCTGGATCTCCTTGCAGTCCAAGGGACTCTCAGAGTCTTCTCCAACACCACAGTTCAAAAGCATCAATTCTTCGGCACTCAGCTTTCTTCACAGTCCAATTCTCACATCCATACATGACCACAGGAAAACCATAGCCTTGACTAGACAAACCTTTGTTGGCAAAGTAATGTCTCTGCTTTTCAATAAGCTATCTAAGTTGGTCATAACTTTCCTTCCAAGGAGTAAGCATCTTTTAATTTCATGGCTGCAGCCACCATCTGCAGTGATTTTGGAGCCCAGAAAAATAAAGTCTGACACTGTTTCCACTGTTTCTCCATCTATTCCCCATGAAGTGATGGGACCGGATGCCATGATCTTCGTTTTCTGAATGTTGAGCTTTAAGCCAACTTTTTCACTCTCCACTTTCACCTTCATCAAGAGGCTTTTTAGTTCCTCTTCACTTTCTGCCATAAGGGTGGTGTCAAAGAGCAAACTAACAGGACACATAAACACGGTTACTCCACTGATAGCCTGAAGTCATACCTACTAAAAATACACATCATTTAAGATTATGAGCTCTTAATATAACAGTAAAATAATGCCCTTCTTCAAAATTTATCTCCATCTTCCCTCAATTCAGCCCCCAGAGAATTCCTCACAGTCTTCTTCCATCAAAAATATGAAGACTTTTCATTTCTTCACACCTCAGCACACATCATCATTGTTTTTCTCCTATCACCAAGTTCTACTCCATAAACACTGGACATGAGAAAGTCTAGAATCTTCTCCAGAGGGTCCACCTTTTAAAAATAGGCTTGGGCTCAGAGAAATTGATTGGTCAACTTAGGTGATTGCTATCCAAAGTACTAACCACATTCTATTCATCTATGCTCAGTTTTCTTATGGCAGCACCTTTACAAACTCACTGGTGAACAGAACTGAAATGAATACTGCTTTATACGGTAGAGAAAATATAAATAAAACAGAGGTTAATGAATTCCTTAGAAATATCTATGTGTCTATCTACATTTATATATCATTATATCTCCATTTATATGTATGTATGTATTTATGTATCTACACTCAAATAGATAAAGCTGTATTTCAAAAAATTGGGAAGAATATGTATTAATAGTTACTGCTTATTAGCAGAAATAACAATCTTATCCATCAGGTGATCACTGCCAAACTCACAATCCAAAGGACCATGCAAAATAATAAGTTATTGATCACAGGTTAGAATCTGGACTAAATTCAGCTAGAAAGGGTGCCTAGAAGCAATTTCTCCCTTGGTCTCTATTCCACTTTCTTTGGCAACTCCTCTGCGCTGGCCTCTGTGCCATAATCCCATACTGCTTCAATCCCTTGAAATCCAAGCGAGAGTGATAAATTTATGGCTCCAACCTGATGCAACAGTGGATTCCTACATTCTTCAAGTGGGAACAAACACAAGGTTTTCTCAGCTGGCACAGCACTAAAGAATCTGCCTGCAATAGAGGAGACACAGTTTCGATCCCTGGGTGAGGGAGATCCTCTAGAGAAGGAAATGGCAGCCCACACTAGTATTCCTGCCTGGGAAATCCCATGGGCAGGGAGCGTGGAGGACTACAGCCTTTGGGGTCACAAAAGAATGGGATATGATTGCGCACAGGAAGACTAATATACCAAGAACAAAACATCCCAACACGACAAAGGAAAAAGCACCACCAAAAACAGTGACTACAGAGCTTCTCCTTCATTCATGTTGGTCACTTGTCTCTGATAACATCACATTAACTTGATAACATATTGTTCTAAAAGGCTTCTTCAGTGGATGGAGGGGACAGAATATGGAAAAAAGAGTGAATAAGACAGTAGGGCAGAGAACTCTCCAATTATGTTTCTCTCTCTCATCATTCTATCTCTTTCTCTATGTTCACATGTAAATAATACAGTGAGAAAACATGAAATACAAATAACATTAAAGTTGCATTTTAGTTTTGTTTTCACTGTCCTTTTCTATTCTGTGGGGTAGTCTTGCCCTTCCTTCTGATGATAATTTGTGTGTGTCAAATTACCTTTTGTCTCACAGACCATCATATAGTCACGGTTAGTCAAGAACAGGGTCCTAATTTGGAAATTATAATGTCCATGATATGAATAAAAATTTTACCATGGTTTACCACTAATCTACTTTTCAGTCTCTCTGTTAGTCAGTATGGTATCTCTGTGAAATCAGTAAAAAATACCCTTTTCTCTGAGCATACCAGAATCCCCTGCCAGGGCTTGGCCAATGGAACACTGGCTCAGTTTCAGCTTCATCTCACCCACTCATTGGATTTATAGTACACTGTGATCAAAGTTGAGAGTAAGCTCTGCACAGTCATATAATCACATAGCTGAGCCCTGCGTCCTTCCCATAGCAGGAAGATGGAGGCAGAGTGCTCTTGCTATGCACTCTCTTCCTAGTCTTCTCTTCCCTCAACAAACTAGCAGCTGTTTCTCTTAAAGGTCAAAAATATGGAGGAAGGAAAAACCAGTAAAGAGTAAAACAGTTCTTATTTATTTGGGCAACTCCACACTCCAACCACAATAATGGTTAAAAGATGGCTCATCTTCTTGTGAGGTTTCCAGGGGCCTTAATAGGTTCCATGTTGAGTCCCTTTCTCCTGAAGTTCATTTAATCTTGCCAGATGTTTTCTATTCTGTGTGGCCATTTGAATGCCAGGGCATGCTAGGTCTCCACCCTTTTTCTGCTGAGGTCTTCTTACTCCTCCATGAAGCCCTCCTAGGCGGGATGCACAATGGTTCCCTCATGCTTCTTCCAGGTGGCTCTCTCTTGTGACCCAGAAAAATATATGCATCTCTTGCCTAGACAAACTGTAGGACTTCAGACCGCCAGATCCCAGTGAAGCAGCACCCCCCTCACTTAGCTACCAAGCACTTACTTTTCTTGCCCTCTAAATTTCCCAGGAAAAAGTCAGATCCCAATCTACAGTCCATTTCAACTTTCAGAGTCAGGATTCATGTTCCAAACCTCTGTGCCTGCCAACTTCAAGGAATACATTTTAAAGTTCTCTAAGCATCCCTTTCTGAATCTTTCTAGCTAGCCTTAGCACTAGAAGATGGCTAAATCTCCATCCTCTCACCCCAAAATGCACAAGATATAGTGAGAAAGCACAGAAGTGCAACCACTGTCTCCAAATAAATCTCTTCAATGATCACTTCACAAAATAATTATTTTGTGATAATGATCTTTTAGATTTTCCAGATGGATATAGGATTCAAAAGCATGAAGCTCTTGAATGCCTTTGAAATTCTATACAAGTTACTTTGTCTCTTTAAGTTGGCCCCTCAAACTGGTGCTACTGTCAAAAATGAGGCAAAAAATGTCCCATTTTTACTTACCTGTTAAATATACATGGCATATGTGTCAGTCAAGAAGTAAAAATAACCCCCAAAGCTCAGTGGCTTAAAGAAAGAAAGGTTTCCACCTGTTCCTAGTGTGTGATCATCAGTCAGGGCTCTAGTCTGCACTGACATCGTCGTCACTCTGTGGACTGACAGTCCAATCACTACCAAGAGCATCGAGAGCTTCATGGGCAGAGGGAACGTTGAACATGGCACTGCACATACTAGTCTTATTATCCTGCAGAAAAAAGTGATGTGGATGCACTTGAGCTGAACAGGTAGAGAAGAATAATTCTCCTGCAAGGAGGACACAGGTGAGAATTTTGTTTTATACTGTCTCAGCACTTTAGCCACTCTAGTCTTGATGGGAAACTAAAGAGTTCAGTCACTGGTTGTGACAGAATATATCTAGTTGTATGACAGAATATATCTAGTCCCTGGTCATATTATAGAATAACAAATGGTCAGATATGAATCAGGAAAGAAAACTTCACTCATCAATTCTGTCTTGGGGTTTCCATATCTGATGGAGCAGATATTTTAAGTTCCTTTTGCAAAATTTTCCTTGCTTTTATACATTATAAACATACTTATTTCAATGATGGTGCTGCCTGAGTACCTAATAAGGTTAGGGAAAAACATATAGGGTAGAGGGAAAAAAATAAGGTTAGGGGAAAATGTATAGGCCAGAGGAAAAAAAAATAATTATTACACACCTACTATGAGAAAGACATGGTCATAGTCACTTTACAAAGTTAGCATGGTTAATTCTTCCAAAAAATCTTGTGAAATAGCACTTATCATCCTGTTTACACATTAAGAAACTGAGGTTCATAGAGATTAGATGATTGCTAAAGACTGATCATTAAGACAGAGCTAGAATTCATGTATTTGGTCCTCCCATTAGACCACTAATGGTTATTTTCCTGGGCTATACTCTCTTTTTTGATATCCTAATATTGTCCTGAGAAGACTCTTGAGAGTCTCTTGGATGTCAAGGAGCTCAAACTAGTCAATCCTAAAGGAAATCAACGCTGAATATTCATTGGAAGGACTGACACTGAAACTGAAGCTCCAATATTTTGGCGACGTGATGTGAAGAAAGGCAATGCCAAAGAATGCTCAAACTACCCCACAATTGCATTCGTCTCACACGCGAGTAAAGTAATGCTCAAAATTCTCCAAGCCAGGCTTCAGCAGTACGTGAACCATGAACTTCCAGATGTTCAAGCTAGCTTTAGAAAAGGCAGAGGAACCAGAGATTAAATTCCCAACATCTGCTGGATCATTGAAAAAGCAAGAGAGTTCCCGAAAAACATCTGTTTCTGCTTCATTGACTATGCCAAAGCCTTTGACTGTGTGGATCACAAGAAACTGTGGAAAATTCTGAAAGAGATGGGAATACCAGACCACATGACCTGCCTCTTGAGAAATCTGTATGCAGGTCAGGAAGCAACAGTTAGAACTGGACATGGAACAACAGACTGGTTCCAAATAGGAAAAGGAGTCCATCAAGGCTGTATATTGTCACCCTGTTTATTTAACTTCTATGCAGAGTACATCATGAGAAACACTGGGCTGGAAGAAGCACAAACTGGAATCAAGATTGCTGGGAGAAATTTCAATAACCTCAGATATGCAGATGACACCACCCTTATGGCAGAAAGTGAAGAGGAACTAAAAAGCCTCTTGATGAAAGTGAAAGTGGAGAGTGAAAAAGTTGGCTTAAAGCTCAACATTCAGAAAACTAAGATCGTGGCATCTGGTCCCATCACTTCATGGCAAATAGATGGGGAAACAGTGGAAACAGTGTCAGACTATTTTGGGGGGCTCCAAAATCACTGCAGATGTGATTGCAGCCATGAAATTAAAAGACGCTTACTCCTTGGAAGGAAAGTTATAACCAACCTAGATAGCATATTCAAAAGCAGAGACATTACTTTGCTAACCAAGGTCTGTCTAGTCAAGGCTATGGTTTTTCCAGTAGTCATGTATGGATGTGAGAGTTGGACTGTGAAGAAAGCTGAGTCTGAAGAATTGATGCTTTTGAACTGTGGTGTTGGAGAAGACTCTTGGGAGTCCCTTGGCCTGCAAGGGGATCCAACCAGTCCATTCCAAAGGAAATCGGAGGGGGGGGGGGGAGGAGCTAAGATAGTGGAGGAGTAGGATGGGGAGAACACTTTCTCCCCCACAAATTCATCAAAAGAACTTTTAAACGCCGAGTAAATTCCACAAAACAACTTCTGAATGCCGGCAAAGGATATCAGGCACCCAGAAAAGCAACCCAAGTCTTCGAAAGGAGGTAGGGAAAAATATAAAAGAAGAAAAAAGGGACAAAAGAGGGAGGGACGGAGTTCTGTCCCGGGAAGGGAGTCTTAAAAAGAGAGAAGTTTCCAAATACCAGGAAACCTTCTCACTGCCGAATCTGTGCCGAGCCTTGGAAGCACAGAGGGCAACATAACAGGGAGGAAAAATAATTAAAACCCACACATTGCGAGCCCTACGGTAACTCCCCCAGCGGAGAAGCAGCGCAGACGCCTGCATACGCCATTAGCAAGCAGGGGCTGGGCAGGGAGGCACGGCGCGGGCTGCATCGCAAGGATCTGGCCTGAATACCCCGAGCACTATCTGAGCGAAATAATTTGGGCTAGCAAACCAGACTGTGGGATATCTACCATGCGAAAAGCCAGCCCTAACCTATGACACTGCCAGGCCCGCGCACGGAACAAAGGACTGAACAGAGATAGCCGGCGGCAGACCATCCCCCTCCGGTGATAGGCAGCCAGAGCCGGAAGGGGACAATCGCAGCCCCAGAGAGACATTATCTATGAAACTGTAAGCAGGCTTCTTTGCTAACTAAAACTTCTTGGGGGTCTGGACGGTCAACATCTGCCTGAGAAGGTGTGCTGGTGCGCAACTAGATAACCGAGCGGTGGGGAGGCGATAAATCGCAGCAATCGCGCGCGCAAAACACCTCATCACCTGAGCTGCTCGGATCTGGGAAGGGCACAAAACGCAGGCCCAACCGAGAGTCTGCGCCTCTGAGGACTACCTGAGTGCCTGAACCTGAGCGGCTTGGACCTGGGAAGTACAGGCAGCCCAGGGCCGGCCGCGGATGGTTCACGGCGGAGCAACCTAGAGCCTGAGCAGCGTGGGCAGAGAGGCTACACGCGCCGTGAACAGGGGGCAGACCCAGTGTGGCTGAGGCACTCCGAGCACACGCCAGTGTTATTTGCAGCATCCCTCCCTACCTCCCCTCAGTGCGACTGAACAAGTGAGACTATAAAAAAAAAAAAAAAAATTTAAGTCCTCTATTATTCCTTTAATTTCCACTTTTATAACCGATTACTTTGCCAAAAAAAAAAGAAGACCCTATTTTTTTAAAGCAAACTTCATATATATAATTTTTTTATTTTATTTTTAAACTTTACATAATTGTATTAGTTTTGCCAAATATCAAAATGAATCCATCACACGTATACATGTGCTCCCCATCCTGAACCCTCCTCCCTCTTCCCTCCCCATACCATCCCTCTGGCTCGTCCCAGTGCACTAGCCCCAAGCATCCAGTATCGTGCATTGAACCTGGACTGGCATCTCGTTTCATACATGATATTTTACATGTTTCAATGCCATTCTCCTAAATCTTCCCACCCTCTCCCTCTCCCACAGAGTCCATAAGACTGTTCCATACATCAGTGTCTCTTTTGCTGTCTCGAACACAGGGTTATTGTTATCATCTTTCTAAATTCCATATATATGCGTTAGTATACAGTATTGGTGTTTTTCCTTCTGGCTTACTTCACTCTGTATAATAGGCTCCAGTTTCATCCACCTCATTAGAACTGATTCAAATGAATTCTTTTTAATGGCTGAGTAATACTCCATTGTGTATATGTACCACAGCTTTCTTATCCATTCATCTGCTGATGGACATCTAGGTTGCTTCCATGTCCTGGCTATTATAAACAGTGCTGCGATGAACATTGGGGTACACGTGTCTCTTTCCCTTCTGATTTCTTCAGTGTGTATGCCCAGCAGTGGGATTGCTGGATCATAAGGCAATAGCAAAAATAAACAAATGGGACCTAATTAACCTTAAAAGCTTCTGCACATCAAAGGAAACTATCAGCAAGGTGAAAAGACAGCCTTCAGAATGGGAGAAAATGATAGCAAATGAAGCAACTGACAAACAACTAATCTCAAAAATATACAAGCAACTCCTACAGCTCAACTCCAGAAAAATAAATGACCCAATCAAAAAATGGGCCAAGGAACTAAATAGACATTTCTCCAAAGAAGACATACAGATGGCTAACAAACACATGAAAAGATGCTCAACATCACTCATTATCAGAGAAATGCAAATCAAGACCACTATGAGGTACCATTTCACACCAGTCAGAATGGCTGCGATCCAAAAGTCTACAAATAATAAATGTTGGAGAGGGTGTGGAGAAAAGGGAACCCTCTTACACTGTTGGTGGGAATGCAAACTAGTACAGCCACTATGGAGAACAGTGTGGAGATTGCTTAAAAAACTGGAAATAGAACTGCCTTATATAATTTTTTTTAATAATTTTTTGACCTTTTTTTTTCTTTTTCCTTCTTTTCTTTAACATTGTATTTTTGAAATTCCAAACTCTACTCTAGATTTTTAATTTTAGCTTTTTAGTATTTGTTATCAATTTTGTACCTATAGTTTTTGTTTTTGTTTTTATATAATTTCTGGGACCCTTTTTTATTTTTTCTTTTTCTTTGTCTCTGTTTCTTTCTCTTCTTCTTTTAAATAACATTGTATATCTGAAATTCCAAACTCTATTCTAGATTTTTAATTTATGCTTTTTGGTATTTGTTATCAATTTTGTACCTGTATTCTTTTTTTTTTATAATTTATGTGACCTTGTTTGTTCTTGTTTTTTTTTTTTTTTCCTCTCTCTTTTTCTTCTTCTTTTTTTTTTTTAACACTGTATTTTTGAAATTCCAAACTCTACTCTAGATTTTTAACTTTTGCTTTTTGGTATTAGTTATCAATTTTGTACCTATATTTTCTTTATAATTTTTGCGACCTTATTTGTTTTTGTTTGTTCGTTTTTTCTCTCTCCTTTTCCTTCTTCTTTTCTTTAACATCGTATTTTTGAAATTCCAAATTCTACTCTAGATTTTAAATTTTTGTTTTTATGTATTTGTTACCAATTTTGTACCTTAAGAACCCAATCTTCAGTACCCATTTTTCACTAGGGAGTGAGATTACTGGCTTAACTGCTCTCTCTCCCTTTGGACTCTCCTTTTTCTCCACTAGGTCGCCTGTGTCTCCTCCTTAACCCCTCTCTACTATACCCAACTCTGTGAATTTCTGTGTGTTCCAGACGGTGGAGAACACTTAGGGAACTGATTACTGGCTGGATCTGTCTCCCTCCTTTTCATTCCCCCCATTTATCCTCCTGGCCACCTCTGCCACCTTCTTCCTTCTTCTCTTCTCTGTATAACTCTGTGAACAACTCTGAGCGGTCGAGTTGTGGAGTGCACATAAGGAAGAGATTACTGAATAGCCCACTCTCTCCTCTACTGATTCCACCTCATCTCATTTGGGTCACCTCTAACTCTCTCCTCACTCTTCTCTTCTCCATATAACGCTGTAAACCTCTCTGGGTGAAACAAGTTTCAGGGCAAGACATACCAAGCAAATTCTCCAGCAGCAAGGAACACAGCCCTGAGCTCCAAGATACAGGCAGCCCAAAGTCACCCCAAAACCATAGACATCCCATAACTCATTACTGGACATTTTATTGCACTCCAGAGAGAAGAAATACAGCTCCACTCACCAGAACACCGACACAAGCTTCCCTAACCAAGAAACCTTGACAAGCCACCTGTACAAACCCACACACAGTGAGGAAACGCCACAATAAAGAGAACTCCACAAACTGCCAGAATACAGAAAGGACACCCCAAACTCAGCAATTTAAACAAGATGAAGAGACAGAGGAATACCCAGCAGATAAAGGAACAGGATAAATGCCCACCAAACCAAACAAAAGAGGAAGAGATAGGGAATCTACCTGATAAAGAATTCCAAATAATGATAGTGAAATTGATCCAAAATCTTGAAATCAAAATGGAATCACAGATAAATAGCTTGGAGACAAAGATTGAGAAGATGCAAGAAAGGTTTAACAAGGACCTAGAAGAAATAAAAGAGAGTCAATATAAAATGAATAATGCAATAAATGAAATTAAAAACACTCTGGAGGCAACAAATAGTACAATAACAGAGGCAGAAGATAGGACTAGTGAATTAGAAGATAGAATGGTAGAAATAAATGAATCAGAGAGGATAAAAGAAAAACGAATTAAAAGAAATGAGGACAATCTCAGAGACCTCCAGGACAATATTAAACGCTACAACATTCGAATCATAGGGGTCCCAGAAGAAGAAGACAAAAAGAAAGACCATGAGAAAATACTTGAGGAGATAATAGTTGAAAACTTCCCTAAAATGGGGAAGGAAATAATCACCCAAGTCCAAGAAACCCAGAGAGTCCCAAACAGGATAAACCCAAGGCGAAACACCCCAAGACACATATTAATCAAATTAACAAAGATCAAACACAAAGAACAAATATTAAAAGCAGCAAGGGAAAAACAACAAATAACACACAAGGGAATTCCCATTAGGATAACAGCTGATCTTTCAATAGAAACTCTTCAAGCCAGGAGGGAATGGCAAGACATACTTAAAGTGATGAAAGAAAATAACCTACAGCCCAGATTATTGTACCCAGCAAGGATCTCATTCAAATATGAAGGAGAAATCAAAGTTTCTCAGACAAGCAAAAGCTGAGAGAATTCAGCACCACCAAACCAGCTCTCCAACAAATACTAAAGGATTTTCTCTAGACAGAAAACACAAAAACAGTGTATAAATTCGAACCCAAAACAATAAAGTAAATGGCAATGGGATCATACTTATCAGTAATTACCTTAAATGTAAATGGGTTGAATGCCCCAACCAAAAGACAAAGACTGGCTGAATGGATACAAAAACAAGACCCCTACATATGTTGTCTACAAGAGACCCACCTCAAAACAGGGGACACATACAGACTGAAAGTGAAGGGCCGGAAAAAGATTTTTCATGCAAATAGGGACCAAAAGAAAGCAGGAGGAGCAATACTTATATCAGATAAAATAGACTTTAAAACAAAGGCTGTGAAAAGAGACAAAGATGGTCACTACATAATGATCAAAGGATCAATCCAAGAAGAAGATATAACAATTATAAATATATATGCACCCAACACGGAAGCGCCGCAATATGTAAGACAAATGCTAACAAGTATGAAAGGAGAAATTAACAATAACACAATAATAGTGGGAGACTTTAATACCCCACTCACATCTACGGATAGATCAACTAAACACAAAATTAACAAGGACACAAACGTTAAACGATACAATAGACCAGTTAGACCTAACTGATATCTATAGGACATTTCATCCCAAAACAGTGAATTTCACCTTTTTCTCAAGCACACATGGAACCTTCTCCAGGATAGATCACATCCTGGGCCATAAATCTAGCCTTGGTAAATTCAAAAAAATAGAAATCATTCCAAGCATCTTTTCTGACCACAATGCAGTAAGATTAGATCTCAATTACAGGAGAAAAACTATTAAAAATTCCAACATATGGAGGAGGAACAACACCCTGCTGAATAATCAACAAATCACAGAAGAAATCAAAAAAGAAATCAAAATTTACATAGAAACTAATGAAAATGAAAACACAACAACTCAAAACCTGCGGGACACTTTAAAAGCAGTCCTAAGGGGAAAGTTCATAGCAATACAGGCATACCTCAAGAAACAAGAAAAAAGTCAAATAAATAACCTAACCCTACACCTAAAGCAACTAGAAAAGGAAGAAATGAAGAACCCCAGGGTTAGTAGAAGGAAAGAAATCTTAAAAATTAGGGCAGAAATAAATGCAAAAGAAACAAAAGAGACCATAGCAAAAATCAACAAAGCCAAAAGCTGGTTCTTTGAAAGGATAAATAAAATTAACAAACCATTAGCCAGACTCATCAAGAAACAAAGGGAGAAAAATCAAATCAATAAAATTAGAAATGAAAATGGAGAGATCACAACAGACAACACAGAAATACAAAGGATCTTAAGAGACTACTATCAACAATTATATGCCAATAAAATGGACAATGTGGAAGAAATGGACAAATTCTTAGAAAAGTACAACTTTCCAAAACTCGACCAGGAAGAAATAGAAAATCTTAACAGACCCATCACAAGCACGGAAATTGAAACTGTAATCAGAAATCTTCCAGCAAACAAAAGCCCAGGTCCAGACGGCTTCACAGCTGAATTCTACCAAAAATTTAGAGAAGAGCTAACACCTATCCTGCTCAAACTCTTCCAGAAAATTGCAGAGGAAGGTAAACTTCCAAACTCATTCTATGAGGCCACCATCACCCTAATACCAAAAAAAAAGAAAACTACAGGCCAATATCACTGATGAACATAGATGCAAAAATCCTTAACAAAATTCTAGCAGTCAGAATCCAACAACACATTAAAAAGATCATACACCATGACCAAGTGGGCTGTATCCCAGGGATGCAAGGATTCTTCAATATCCGCAAATTAATCAATGTTATACACCACATTAACAAATTGAAAAACAAAAAACATACGATTATCTCAATAGATGCAGAGAAAGCCTTTGACAAAATTCAACATCCATTTATGATAAGAACTCTCCAGAAAGCAGGAATAGAAGGAACATACCTCAACATAATAAAAGCTATATATGACAAACCCACAGCAAACATTATCCTCAATGGTGAAAAATTGAAAGCATTTCCTCTAAAGTCAGGAACAAGACAAGGGTGCCCACTTTCACCATTACTATTCAACATAGTTTTGGAAGTTTTGGCCACAGCAATCAGAGCAGAAAAAGAAATAAAAGGAATCCAAATTGGAAAAGAAGAAGTAAAACTCTCACTGTTTGCAGATGACATGATCCTCTACATAGAAAACCCTAAAGACTCCACCAGAAAATTACTAGAACTAATCAATGATTATAGTAAAGTTGCAGGATATAAAATCAACACACAGAAATCCCTTGCATTCCTATACACTAATAATGAGAAAACTGAAAGAGAAATTAAGGAAACAATTCCACTCACCATTGCAACAGAAAGAATAAAATACTTAGGAATATATCTACCTAAAGAAACCAAAGACATATATAGAAAACTATAAAACACTGGTGAAAGAAATCAAAGAGGACACTAATAGATGGAGAAATATACCATGTTCATGGATTGGAAGAATCAATATAGTGAAAATGAGTATACTACCCAAAGCAATTTATAGATTCAATGCAATCCCTATCAAGCTACCAATGGTATTCTTCACAGAGCTAGAACAAATAATTTCACAATTTGTATGGAAATACAAAAAACCTCGAATAGCCAAAGTTATCTTGAGAAAGAAGAATGGAACTGGAGGAATCAACCTGCCTGACTTAAGGCTCTATTACAAAGCCACAGTTATCAAGACAGTATGGTACTGGCACAAAGACAGAAATATTGATCAATGGAACAAAACAGAAAGCCCAGAGATAAATCCATGCACATATGGACACCTTATCTTTGACAAAGGAGGCAAGAATATACAATGGATTAAAGACAACCTCTTTAACAAGTGGTGCTGGGAAAACTGGTCAACCACTTGTAAAAGAATGAAACTAGACCACTTTCTAACACCATACACAAAAATAAACTCAAAATGGATTAAAGATCTTAATGTAAGACCAGAAACTATAAAACTCCTAGGGGAGAATATAGGCAAAACACTCTCCGACATACATCACAGCAGGATCTTCTATGACCCACCTCTCAGAATATTGGAAGTAAAAGCAAAAATAAACAAATGGGACCTAATTAAACTTAAAAGCTTCTGCACAACAAAGGAAACTATTAGCAAGGTGAAAAGGCAGCCTTCAGAATGGGAGAAAATAATAGCAAATGAAGCAACTGACAAACAACTAATCTCAAAAATATACAAGCAATTCCTACAGCTCAACTCCAGAAAAATAAATGACCCAATCAAAAAATGGGCCAAAGAACTAAATAGACATTTCTCCAAAGAAGACATACAGATGGCTAACAAACACATGAAAAGATGCTCAACATCACTCATTATCAGAGAAATGCAAATCAAAACCACTATGAGGTACCATTTCACGCCAGTCAGAATGGCTGCAATCCATAAGTCTACAAGCAATAAATGCTGGAGAGGGTGTGGAGAGAAGGGAACTCTCTTGCACTGTTGGTGGGAATGCAAACTAGTACAGCCACTATGGAGAACAGTGTGGAGATTCCTTAAAAAACTGGAAATAGAACTGCCTTATGATCCAGCAATCCCACTGCTGGGCATACACACTGAGGAAACCAGAAGGGAAAGAGACACGTGTACCCCAATGTTCATCGCAGCACTGTTTATAATAGCCAGGACATGGAAGCAACCTAGATGTCCATCAGCAGATGAATGGATAAGAAAGCAGTGGTACATATATACAATGGAGTATTACTCAGCCATTAAAAAGAATACATTTGAATCAGTTCTAATGAGATGGATGAAACTGGAGCCTATTATACAGAGTGAAGTAAGCCAGAAGGAAAAACACCAATACAGTATACTAATGCATATATATGGAATTTAGAAAGATGGAAACAATAACCCTGTGTACGAGACAGCAAAAGAGACACCAATGTATAGATCAGTCTTATGGACTCTGTGGGAGAGGGAGAGGGTGGGGAGATTTGGGAAAATAGCATTGAAACATGTAAAATATCATGTATGAAATGAGTTGCCAGTCCAGGTTCGATGCACGGTACTGGATGCTTGGGGCTGGTGCACTGGGACGACCCAGAAGGAGGGGAGGGGAGGGAGGAGGGTGGAGGGTTCAGGATGGGGAACGCGGGTATACCTGTGGCGGATTCATTTCGATATTTGGCAAAACTAATACAATATTGTAAAGTTTAAAAATAAAATTTAAAAAATATATAAATAAATAAAGGAAATCAGTCCTGGGTGTTCTTTGGAAGGAATGATGCTAAAGCTGAAGCTCCAATACTTTGGCCACCTCATGCAAAGAGTTGACTCATTGGAAAAGACTCTGATGCGGGGAGGGATTGGGGGCAGGAGGAGAAGGGGACAACAGAGGATGAGATGACTAGATGGCATCACTGACTCGATGGACGTGAGTTTGAGTGAACTCTGGGAGTTGGTGATGGACAGGTAGGCCTGGCATGCTGCAATTCATGGGGTCACAAAGAGTCGGACATGACTGAGCAACTGAACTGATGTTAAGAGCCAACTCATTGGAAAAGACCCTGATGCTGGGAAAGATTGAAGGCAGGAGGAAGAAGGAGGTGACAGAGATGAGATGGTTGGATGGCATCAGTGACTCAATGGACATGAGTTTGAGCAAGCTCCGGGAGATGGTGAAAGACAGGGAAGCCTGGCATGCTGCAGTCCATGGGGTCCCAAAGAGTCGGACATGACCAAGTGACTGAACAAGAACAATATTGTTCCTAGAGGATTCCTTAGACTGTGCTTCCTAATCAGGATTCAGCAAATCAACTTATATATGGCAGGGGGATTTTTGTTTTGGTGGGAGTGGTTGTTTTGTTCTAAAACATGGCCCAGTCTACTTTATTAACCAGCTGACGAGCATTTTACTATTCAAAAAACTACTTGTTTCAATTTGGAATATGCAGAGCCATCATATACCCTATTTTTTTAAGAGAAGAATTATTGAATAGAAATGAGTAGAGGCTAGGAAACAAGATTCCAGCTGACTAAACCTGCTCTCCTTCATATGCTTTGAGAGCCATAGGCCTAGGTGAAGAATAAAATCATGAAATTTTAGAATTAGAAGGGAACTTGAGCTCATATGGTAAAATCTCCATATTTAACAGGTAAGATAATGAAAAATTAAGTTCAAAGACCACTAGTGGTTAGGGTAGTTATCCTACAAGATGGCCATGAATGAGTCTTATCTTCTAGCATTTATGCTGTTGTTTAATCCCCTTTCATACTGAATCAAAGCTTACCTCTAACGCCAAGATAATATGGTAGATGTGATGATATATAATATTCAAAGCTGGGTTATAAAGGCACTGAAGATTTTGGTTTGATCTCTTCAATCACTTTCTTCACATAAATCCAGTCACCATGTTGTAAGAACACTCAAGAAGCCCCATAGAAAGCATGCATTCTGTCAGAACCAATTAGCCCTCTATGTGCACAAACCACTTTAGAAAAGACTTCTCCAGCCCACTCCAGACTTCAGATGAGTGGTAGCCCAGTTGACATTTGAGTACATCTCATAAAAGACCTCGAGCCAGAGCTACCCAAATCAGCTACTGGCAAATTCCTAGCTTACTATCCCAACCTTATGAGATAGCAAATGACTGCTCTTGTTTTAAGTCATAAGTTTTAGGCTGATTTGTTATGCAGCAACAGATAACTAATATAGAGTCTTACTCTAGGACAGACAGGTCTTGCAGGGAGATATATAAATAGCTTCTTGTCATCTCATCAACTCCAACACTCTGGGATTTGATGGTAGACTGCTGTGGGGTTTGCCATGACCAATAGCATCATCTTTACATACTTATGTCTGCTCTATTTTATCCTCTTTCCAGAATATTTCTCAGAGCATAAAATTATCCTATCACTTTTCCTACTTAAAAAAATACCTATTTTTCCTTTTACCCAACATTCTTCTCCAGCTATCAATCCATTTCTAAGATCCACTTTATAGAAAAACTCTTTAATAGTGTTATCTATATTAGCTATATCTGTTTCCTCATTCCCAATTTCTAAAACCCTCCCCATTCATCTTATTATCCATACTTCTATGAAAACATTTATAGTAGGAGTACTGGTGACCTCCGTATTGTTAAACCTAATGGACAATTCTCCAGACACAATTTACTCAACTTTTCTACAGTGTTAGAAAGAGCTGATGACTGACTTCCTCTTGAAATACTTTCTTAACTCGGATCCCCAGACACCATACATTCCTGACTTTGTTCCTTCTTTATTATCTCATTTTATTTTCCTTACGTTTCTTCCTACCACAGATTTTTAAATGTCAGAGTGCCCAGAACTCAGTTTGGACTTTTCTATCAACATTTACTCCCTTGGTGCTCTCAGTCAGGCCCATGACTGACCACTCTCAAATACAGATTTCTTATGTTCAACTTCCCTCTGAGCTCCAGTACAATATACCCAACAACCCACTAAATAGCTGCATCAGATACCTAGCATACCTGATATATTTAATATGAACAAACCCAAATTCTTGGTTTCCTACCCTAAACCTGTTTGTTCTTAGTCTTTTTACTTTAGCAAATAGAATGAGTAAATCTGGTCTTTCTCAGTCTTCTTCACTCACTTGGGTAACCACCTCTAGGACCATAATTGTGTTCCACCTTTCTTTTATAATACTATCCCAAACCACCAGCCACTAATCTACCTATTTAATGTACCCAGAATAAGAACTCTTCTAACTGCTATTACCACTGCCCTAGGTAAGCCACCTTCATGTCTTCCTTGGATTACTTAATTTATTGGTTCCAACTGGTTCCTTTGCATCCTTTCTCACTCTTCTACTGTCCACAGCCTGTGTGGCAGTTAAAGGCATACACAAAACTCTCCAGTGGCTTCCCACTATAATTAAAATAAAAAATTCCTACCATGATCTATAAGTCTCCAAGATTTCACTCTAGTTCAGTCACTTCCTTGTATGTGAAGTGCACAAGACGCAGTCTCACATGGTCTTCTCCATGTATTCACATTCTTTACTGCCTCATTTGCATCAAATTCATCTCAAAACACCTCTTTTAAACAGGCCTTTTCTAAATACTCTACCTAAAAATCCATGTCTCTCACCCTCTAAACCTTATCTTGAGTTGATAGTCTTCACAGCATGCATAATCTTCTTTATATTATATTGCCCATTTATTTTATTGTCTGTCTTCCCTATCAGAATATAAACTCCATGAAGGGACATTTTGTCTTCACCACCATATATCCAGTGCCTAAACAAGTTCCTGACACATAATCCACGTTCTATAAATTATATTTTTGAATGACTGTGTGAATTAACGTTTGTGTGAATCCTCAAGAATTCACCGCAGCAAGTAGATTTTGAATGCTCATCATTTTATCTCGAGCATGGAGTCCTTTGGCACATAATTAATGCTCCATAAATATTTATCTAATAAGTCAATAGAAATGTGATTATCATAGAAACAGGCATAAATCCAGAGTAAGTGGAAGCCAATGCCTTGCCCAATGGGCCAATGCAATCGCTTCCTCTGAACATTGTGCCTAACTGGTCAAATCCCAAAGAGTACATTTTTATGAAAGTGAATGAATGTCCTAATAAATATTAATAAATGAATGGATACTTGTTCCTAGAAAATACTTTTGACAAGAAAGAACAGATAGTTATCAACCTCACACATATAATCTAAGAGGATAAGAAGTGAGAAAGATTTTATTTGGTTATTATGAGATGATGAATATTTTCCAAAAGAATAAATCTAATAAAATGTTTGGGGCAGAAGCCAGGTCATATAAGACTAAATGAGTTAAAACATAACAGTATTAAAATCAGACAAAATTTAGAGGAGGTTGCCAGAAAGGGAAGAATAAAAGGAGAGTAGGTTAACTGAGCAGAAGAGTCATTTAAAATCATTTTACAGTCAGGACTGATGATTTCTAAGCATGTTTCCATGCAGAGTGCAGAAAGTGACAATGCTTATAATTTTAAATGAATATATCTTTTCCTAACTGTTTCCATAGTCCTAGGTAACAGATTAAGAATATCTAACTAAAGCAAAATCTCTTTCTAGGGAAGATGTGATCTAAACTCATCAGGGATGTTGGTCCATTCTAATTTGCCTCATCCTTTTATTATGTATAAAACACAAACCAATAGTGATAAATAAGGATTACTAAAGAAGGATTTTTCAATCTTTTTAGAAGCTATTAACAGTGTCAGACTTTATTTTTTTGGGCTCCAAAATCACTGCAGATGGTGACTGCAGCCATGAAATTAAAAGACGCTTACTCCTTGGAAGGAAAGTTATGACCAACCCAGATAGCATATTCAAAAGCAGAGACATTATTTTGCCAACAAAGGTCTGGCTAGTCAAGGTTATGGTTTTTCCAGTGGTCATGTATGGATGTGAGAGTTGGACTGTGAAGAAAGCTGAGCGCCGAACAATTGATGCTTTTGAACTGTGGTGTTGGAGAAGACTCTTGAGAGTCCCTTGGACTGCAAGGAGGTCCAACCAGTCCATTCTGAAGGAGATCAGCCCTGGGATGTTCTTTGGAAGGACTGATGCTAAAGCTGAAACTCCAGTACTTTGGCCACCTCATGCGAAGAGTTGACTCACTGGAAAAGACTCTGATGCTGGGAGGGATTGGGGGCAGGAGGAGAAGGGGACAACAGAGGATGAGATGGCTGGATGGCATCACTGACTCGATGGACATGAGTCTGAGTGAACTCCGGGAGTTGGTGATGGACAGAGAGGCCTGGCATGCTGCGATTCATGGGGTCACAAAGAGTCGGACACGACTGAGTGACTGAACTGAACTGAACTGAACTGAATGCTAAGCAATACATTATTTTGTGATATGTAGTTTATGTGTCTTTTATGAACTGCAGTGCTTTAGAAATGTTTACTATTTCTTCCAATACCTCCTCAGTATTAATCATATCTCCCAAAAGATAATTAAGTTCAAGATAGTTTTCTTATGTTATTTCTTGATGATGTATATTAATCTTATATTATAAAACAACTCAAATCTACTTACATAAACGTTTAGATGAAGATGTTTTTAGATAAAGTGCTTTTTTTCCCTTATTAAATGTCTAGGTAGATGTCTCAGAGGGTCATTTGTATACTAGTTGACATTTGATCATTTTGTAGAAATGGAATTGCTTATCCTCAAAATGTCACTATTTTGTATATTCTTTAGTCAGTCAAGTAGGAACTACCACTTCATTTTACAAATGGAGCAACTGAGATGAAGTGAGTTGCCCAAAGACACACACCTGGCAAGAGGCGAAGACAAGAATCAGACCTGAACTTCTGACTATGGATCCAGAATACTTCACACAGCATCCTAATTGTTTCATGATGATCAACAGTGAGATTCTGCCTAGCTGGGAGTAACAGAAAAATACGTAATATTAATGGCTTAAGATAGAAGAAAAGTCTGTCCATGACAGTCCTTGGCTAGAAGGGCCACTGGTTTCAGTTTTAGAGGCAGTAGCAAGTTTTCGTTTACTGTTCTGCCTGTGCATATAGGCAAGTCATTTATATTTTGCATAACTGTGTGCCAGGCTAAAGATATATAAAAAAAGGGCATCAAGAAAGGAAATCTTCAGTTTCTGATGCAAAGAAATATGGAGCCAAATATAGATAGATAAATATAGATATAAATACAGTTTTTCTTTTGTGTTATATATATTATAGATAATGTATATAATGTTATAGGTACATGTGTGTTTATATATATCCACACACATATATACATACATGCATTTAGGGCTACCCTCATGGCTCAGACAGTAATATATATATATATAGCTATACAGATAACTTAGAAGCTATATAACTTCTGGATTTAAAATTGGACATTATTTCATAATCTGGGTTATAATGAAATAAGCTGTTATGAAGCGTCAACTAATTTTTCTTTGAAACAAATGAAAGTCTCCAACTTGTTTTAAAATATTTTATATTGTTTTCATCTATCTGCCTGTCTTGGCAGAATATACAAACAGTAATGTTATCATCTATGCTATGCAGATAAGCTGCCTGCAGTGAGAAGGCTCAAAAAGACCATCCCGCCTCTTCCTACCCTTGCCTTCTTGGAGCTGTCCAGAGAGTTTGTGGGCAGAACCCCTAAAACAGCCAGTTACTCCCAGCAGCTGACATAATATGAGCTGCTGCTCTGCTTGCCCAGTGATTCAAGATGGCCCCAAATTCTTCTAAATTCTCTCTCTTTGGGAGATATTTATTGCTTATTATGATTTGCTTGTTAGACTTAAGGAAGCAGACAAGTCAATTCCAGATATCAGGGTCCATTTTATTACAGCCCTGTAGGCAATGGCACCCCACTCCAGTACTCCTGCCTGGAAAATCCCATGGACGGAGGAGCCTGGAAGGCTGCAGTCCATGGGGTCTCTGAGGGTCGGACGACTTCACTTTCACTTTTCACTTTCATGCCTTGGAGAAGGAAATGGCAACCCACTCCAGTGTTCTTGCCTGGAGAATCCCAGGGACGGGGGAGCCTGGTGGGTTTCTGTCTATGGGGTCACACAGAGTTGGACATGACTGAAGTGACTTAGCAGCAGCAGCAGCAGGGAACATGTAAGGATGAGAGATTAACAATCATCATACTTAAAAGACAACATGGTTTTCCAATTCCATGAGACATTTTTCCTTCCCAGTACCAGATGCTTTTTCTTCATTTACACTGTGGAACTGACACGCCATTCCTGATGCAGTCTGAACAACTTCTGTGAGACAGGGATTGTACTGACTTTTTCCAACACAATTTTTAATCTAGCCCTTAAAATATTAGTATTGACAATGGGAAATGGATTAAAACAAACCAGAAGAAAATAACTAGCAATAATACAGGTTATATTTAATACTAGATCACAGACTTTGCTAGGCATTCTAATAAACGACTCATTCTATGCAGTCAGAAAATAATATGGTCAAGCAAATTTTGTGCTAACTTCCATGTGCCACATGGAAGCTTTAATTAACCTATCTTGTGAGTCACTGAGCCTTTATGAATTTCATTTATATTGCATTGTGGGAACATGACATTTACTTCTTCACACCATTTTTACTTTTTAAAATTATTACCATGAAAAAATTTATTGAGCAAATGTCACTACCAAAGAAGCCATGGCCCAACAGTGGACATTCCTCCAGGTGACTGGTATTGGCTGCTAAAACACAGCAATGTAAAGCAAAGGCTTAGAGTTTCTTAATGTCACCTTTAACATCCAGAAATGGTATCCTGATCTTCTTAATTAAGTAACTTGAAAACATACACAGAGAACGCAAAGGAAAAAACCAGCTTGGTCATTTGTGAAAAACTGAGAATTTTTTGCCTTTGAATTCTCTTAAGGAACATAGAGTTATTTTCATGCATTAAAGACCAAATCTATGCTTTCTTTATTTCAATATTCATGGCACAAAAGATGTCAAGCTTATGCTTGATCTCTCTTAGTTACAATAATACATGTCACTGACCAGTAAAGCTACTGTGTCAAAGCCATCCGCACAGTTCCAATTCCCTCAGTACCTGATAAGAGAAGGTTATTCTTTGTATATCCAGAACCTGACAATCTTTTAGTAATTAGGGCAGTTTTTCACTGCTCTGTGGATTCTGAGAAAAGAAAAAATATTATGAGTGTTTAATGAAATGCACCATGACCTTGCGGTAAGATAATCTTATTTTCCCACAAGATAAAAAAAAAAAAGGCAAATAGATTTTAAAGAGGTGAAATAAGGGCACATCTTAAAGCAATGTGCAAAGTAAACATCAGGTAAAATACAAAGGCTGGAAGAATTGATTATGCCACTTGGTTGCTCTCCTGTGGAATATAAAAGAAGCAGGGACATGCTCTGTTACTCCCTGCATGTAGAAGTCGAGCTTGGAAACAATATACTGACATCTCTGCCATACAGATAATGCCAACAAGCTAATATGCTGAATCAACAATTATCATTTAGAAACTTTCTGAGTCCACTGATGGACAGGTACAGAGTGTATCTTAATGGTCTTCTTTTTACAAGCCAATTTTAATAAAAAGACATAAAATTTCATGAGACAGAATGAACATCAAAGGCTGAAAAGAAAATGCAGCAAAACCAAAAAGATAAAAAATGCTTCATCAAACACAAAAAATAGCCAGAGGATTACTCCAGTACTCATTACAAGATTAAAGAAACCTGTGACCACCATCATACGGCTAGACACTACAACAGAAATACTGGCAGATTACACGTGATATTAGATGTTTAGCACATTGTTTCTGACAGTGTCTATTAATACATTTTTATCATTACTCTATCTTAATTATCACAATCATTCTTACTGGCCATGATCTAAACACCATAGACTAGAAAAGCACAAGCTCACAGAAATCTGACTGAATGATTAGTAATTCTCAGTATAAAGATCAAAAGGGGAGGGGTTAGCAATTGTATTTTTACTGTATATGCATTATTGCTACTATTTCAAACTCATAAGCTATTCAGCTCCAAAGAAAAAGAAAATACTCTTTCAGGCACATTCTGCTCTAGACTTCATGCAAGTTTCTTGACTCAGCCCAGAACAAGCACCAATATCTTTAAAAACTCTGTTAAAAGTTAAAATATTGGGACATCCCTGGAAGTCCAGTAGTTAAAACCACATGCTTCCAATGGAGGAAGTGGAGGTTCAAACCCTAGTTGGGGAATGAAGATCCTTCATGCCACAAAGCGGTAGCCAAAAAAATCAGTCAGTTCAGTCAGTCATGTACAACCGTTTGCAATCCCATGGACTGCAGCACACCAGGCTTCCCTGTCCATCACCAACTCCTGGAGCTTGCTCAGACTCTTGTCCACTGAGTTGGTGATGCCATCCAACCATCTCATTGTCTGTTGTCCCCTTTTCCTCCCGCCTTCAATCTTTCCCAGCATTCAGGGTCTATCCAATGAGTCAGTTCTTCACATCAGGAGGCCAAAGTACTGGAGTTTCAGCTTCAGCATCAGTCCTTCCAATGACTATCTGGGACTGATTTCCTTTAGGACTGACTGGTTTGATCTCCTTGCAGTTCAAGGGACTCTCAAGAGTCTTCTCCAACACCAGTTCAAAAGCATCAATTCTTTGGCGCTCAGCTTTCTTTGTAGTCCAGCTCTCACATTCATACATGATTACTGCAAGAACCATAGCTTTGACTAGATGGACCTTGGTTGGCAAAGTAATGTCTCTGGTTTTCAATATGGTATCTAGGTTGGTCATAGCTTTTCTTCCAAGGAACAAGCATCTTTTAATTTCATGGGTGCAGTCTCCATATGCTGTGATTTTGGAGGCCAAGAAAATAAAGCCTGCCACTCTTTCCATTCTGTCTCCATCTATTTGCCATGGAGTGATGGGACCAGATGCCATGATCTTAGTTTTTGGAATGTTGAGTTTTAAGCCAGGTTTTTCACTCTGTTCTTTTACTTTCATCAAGAGGCTCTTTAGTTCCTCTTCACTTTCTGCCATGATTGTGGTGTCATCTGCATATCTGAGGTTATTGATATTTTTCCTGGCAATCTTGATTCCAGCTCGAGCTTCATCCAGCCCAGCATTTCTCAGGATGAACTCTGCATAGAAGTTAAAAAAGCAGGATGACAATAAACAGTCTTGACGTGCTCCTTTCTTGATTTGGAACCAGTCTGTTGACTCCTCAGTGATCAATGCAAAGAAATAGAAAAAACAATACAATGGGAAAGACTAGAGAACTTGTCAAGAAAATTAGAGATACCAAGGGAAATTTTTGTGCAAAAATGGGCACAATAAAAGGTAGAAATGGCATGGGCCTAACAGAAGCCCATATTAAGAAGCAGCAAGAATACACAGAAGAACCATACAAAAAAGATCTTCATGTCCTAGATAACCACGATGGTGTGATCACTCACCTAGATCCAGACATCCTGGAATGCGAAGTCAAGTGGGCTTTAGGAAGCATCACTATGAACGAAGCTAGTGGAGGTGATGGAATTCCAGTTGAGCTATTTCAAATCCTAAAAGATGATGCTGTGGAAGTGCTGTACTCAATATGCCAGCAAATCTGGAAAACTCAGCAGTGGCCAGTTTTCATTCCAATCCCAAAGAAGGGCAATGCCAAAGAAGGTTCAAACTGCCACACAAGTGCACTCATCTCATATGCTATCAAAGTAATGCTCAAAATTCTCCAAGCCAGGCTTCAACAGTATGTGAACCATGAACTTCCAGATGTTCAAGCTGGTTTTAGAAAAGGCAGAGGAACCAGAGATCAAATTGCCAACATCCTTTGGAGCATCAAAAAGCAAGAGAGTTCCAGAATAACATCTACTCCTGCTTTATTGATTATACCAAAGCCTTTGACTGTGTAGATCACAACAAACTGTAGAAAATTCTGAAAGAGATGGAAATACCAGACCACCTGACCTGCCTCTTGAGAAATCTGTATGCAGGTCAAGTAGTAACAATTAGAACCAAGACATGGAGCATGCAATAAAATAAAGTCATAGATATTCACATATTCTAAGGAAAGAGTCAGGAACATCAGAAAAGGTAAGAGAATAATCAAATTTTCTGGAAATGCTTTATTTGTTAATACTTCTCCTTTAATAGCTTCAAATATTCATTGTAATCACAGCACAGTGCATTTGTGGGAGTCTTGAATGAAGGAGGAGTTGATGGATTTACTTTCATGATATTCTATTATCTGTAAAGAAAATCAATATAAAATTGATAAATTATCAATTTATAATTCATGTATCATCCACTTCTATTAATAATTTAAGGTGCTCTCAAGAGATTTAGTCAATGGTAGTATTTACAATAACAAAATTTACATCAGAAGACAACAGATCCAGACTGAGAAATGAATACTTGGGAAAGGCTAGTAATTTAACCTGTCTTGAAAATGGTTTTCTTTAAATATTTATTAAACATTTATCTAAAGGAAAAGGTGGGTACTGCATGAGAAAAAAGTATTAATTGCAATGCCTACCAGCCTATTAGAAAAGAGCTGACTCTTTGGAAAAGTCCCTGATACTGGGAAAGATTGAAGACCAAAGGAGAAGAGGGTGACAGACGATGTGATGGCAGGATGGTATCACTGATTCAATGTTCATGAACTTGGGCCAACTCCGAGAGATGGAGAGGAAGCCTGGCATGCTGCAGTCCTGGGTTTGCAAAGAGTCAGACACGACTTGGTGACTGAACAACAAGAAAAACCACTGTATTGTTGATTCAGGCCCAAAATCATATAGTCACTACAAGCAAAGCAAAAGCTCAGGATTTAACTGGAGTTATCACCTTAGAAGGCAGTTAATCATCTATGACATGATAGAAAATGTGTGTGTGTGTGTGTGTGTGTGTGTGTGTGTGTGTGTATCCCAAGTTCCTGATCCAGGGCTCCTAAAACCCTTGTAAATTTCTATGTGATAAGAGCACTAGGATCATCTTTTGCCTATGAGATGACTCTGGGTGAGCTCCAGGATGGATGGAGTCTGCCACCGAAAGAGCAAGCTATGATAAGAACATAGAATCTGCAGCCCCATTCCCAACTCCCCAACTTTTCCAAAGGGGGAGAGGGGATGGAAATGGAGCTTATAATTGATCACACCTATGTTAGGAAGCTTTCCTAAAACCCACATAGTACAGGGTTTGAGCACTTCCAGGTTGGAGAACACATCCATACCTGGAGGATGATGCACCCCAAGTCCTCATGAACAGAAGTCCCTGAATTTGGGCTCTCCCAGACCTCACCCTATGTATCTTTTCACCTGGTTGTTCATCTGTATCATTTATCTTATACTTTAATAAGCTGTCAAGCACGGTTATTTCTTACAAACATATTTTATCGATACTCATTTGGTTCACATTAGATGAATTATCGCTACCTTATTTTTCCACCCAAGAGATGCTTTGGCACCATTAAATTGTTTCCCTGGGAAATTGGCCTTTACTGACTTCTTTAATACAAGTCTAAGCTCCAAAGTATGGGATGGCCACCTATAAAGAGAGAACTGGTCCTCAAAAAGAATGTAGAGCAAAATCTTTACTTGTGAATTTTCAACCCAGGCACCCTAACACTTGCATTTATTTTTAGGTAAACTTTCTTGTCTGCCCTACTCTTGAGAGTCCCTTGGACTGCAAGGAGATCCAACCAGTCCATTCTGAAGGAGATCAGCCCTGGGATTTCTTTGGAAGAAATGATGCTAAAGCTGAAACTCCAGTACTTTGGCCACCTCATGCGAAGAGTTGACTCACTGGAAAAGACTGATGCTGGGAGGGATTGGGGGCAGGAGGAGAAAGGGATGACAGAGGATGAGATGGCTGGATGGCATCACTGACTTGATGGACGTGAGTCTGAGTGAACTCCAGTAGTTGGTGATGGACAGGGAGGCCTGGCGTGCTGCGATTCATGGGGTCGCAAAGAGTCAGACACGACTGAGCAACTGAACTGAACTGAACTGAACTACTCCCATAATTTATTTCTCACTCTGAACAATCATTACCCAGCTGCTAATAGTTTCTATGGGTCTCATCCAGAACAGCCTTAAAGAGGGGACAGGTCCTGAGTTGAGAAAGAAGGCACAGACTGAATTTATTTGACCACCAGGACCCTCAAGACAAATACACATGGTGACTGAGCATGGCCACTGAGGTGTTTGAGGAAAGGAACAGATAGAAGCATTCATTTTCCACAGAGCATCAGGTTGGGTAGCAGGGAAGGCAGTGAACCTGGAAAAATTATCAGCTTGATCTTTTGTACCACCTTTAAGTTGGATGTGTTTTTCAGGGCTACTTTAGCCTAAATGAAAAAATAAAAAGAGAATTCAAGTAATACATTCTAACGAAGCAAAATAGACTCAAAGAAGAAACTTATTTAAAAAGAGATTTCAAATGGTGAAGAGTAAGAAAATGTTGCCCAAGGAGAAACAGTTTTGCCAATCCACAGAGGGAGGAATATTAAGCAAACATATATTTTAAAACACCAATGATGGATAATAAGGAATACAATGTCTAAAGTTAAGAAAGGACAGAAAGAATGTTAATGGGCTTTTTGACTAACAAAATTAAAAAGTGATACTTATTTTTAAAAAATAATGTAGAGAAATTAAACTAAGACATTGAAATTAACCAAGTCATAGTAGAATGTCCAATGTCTGTGCTTTCTCCAAGAAGAAGCATACTCTGAGACAAGGATTCAAAAGCAGTGGTTTCTTTGGAAAGCTGAAGAGAACACCCACAGGAGAACATGGATGTGAAACAAAGAAAGAAAAGCACCTGTGAGGGACTTCATTATCCAACCAGTCACCACTGCAGATAACTGAAGCTTAATCCTCATAAAGATGCTTGGGAGCCAATGTAAAGCGCATAACCTCAGAGTTAATCTCTCAAAGGAATCAGAAAGACAGGATAATTGTTTATCAGTTCTTCTCAGTTTTCCTTGGTGGCTCAGAGGTTAAAGTGTCTGCCTCCAATGCGGGAGACCTGGGTTTAATCCTTGGGTCAGGAAGATCCCCTGGAGAAGGAAATGGTAACCCACTCCAGTATTCTTGCCTGGAGAATCCCATGGACGGAGAAGTCTGGTAGGCTATAGTCCACCGGATCACAAAGAGTTGGACGCAACTTCACTTTCACTTTTCTTCTCAGTTCCTGGTTGAAACCTGGCCCTAGGGCCACTCATTCCTCTGCACTTTTAGCAAGCCAAAAAAGAGATACCACAGGCTACAGTTGCAAGAGAAAGCTCACAGCAAAGCAGTGTTGCCTGACCAAGTGGCAAGGGCATGGAATATTGGTGAGACACTCAAGGCATCTTCCACAGAGGCCTTACAGGGCCTGATGAATGCATCAGAGTTAAATGCTGGAATTGTATCAAATGCTGGAATGTGAGTCTATAAAAAGAAAAGATTAATTAGCCACATCCCCACCAGGATATGATACTACTCTAAGCCACCAAAAACATATTATTTATTAAAAAAAAAAACTTTAGTGATATAAAAATATGACTCATCAGAAAACGTATAACACATGTTTCATGCCCTAAGTAAAGGAAATGAGGTCTTTAGTAGCTCAAGAAGACAGGCGATTTCTCAACTTAAATGCCTCCATCACAATTAGGTAAAGAAAATGAATGTAGGGAAATTAGTCACTTGCTCCTCGGTCCTTGAGCATATAAGTGCATATAAAAATGAACTGGGGGCTTCACTTCATTTCTTAGGGGATCAGAAGCTCTTCAATGCTAAAAGTTATGCCTATTCTTGGAAGCCAAAGTGGAAAGCCAACCGTGGGGGAATCCCCCAGAGCACAGCAGTTGCACAGGATGTTCAATACATGGAACAGCACGGAGAAGAGTGAGTCACACCTTCAGTGCTGCATCTGCTCTCAGCCTAAAAACAGAACTGCACCTACCCCTTCTGTCCATCTGGTCTCCTAAATAAGATTTAACTCATGTCAAAATGAGATGTACAGACCTAACATTATGAAGCAATTAGGAAACTAATCACAGAAACACAATGTTTTCAATATCATTACAAACTGCTGAAAGAGACTTTTGGAGGCTAATAAGATAAAGATATCAAGCTAAAAGATCAAGGAAGCCTGGCATGCTGCAGTTCTTGGGGTTGCAAAGAGTCAGACATGCCTGAGTGACTGAAAACAACAACAAAAGATCAGATGATATGTTCAGTGAAATTATTTGACAAAAGAAAATTTTGTGTGGAAACTATGATGATATCTTATATATTTCCAACAATTTTCATTATACTTCTTTAAAATGATATTCTCAGAACATTCTGGAGGAGGAAATGACAGCCCACTCCAGGATTCTTGCATGGAAAATTCCATGGACAGAGGTACCTGGCAGGCTACAGTCTATGGGGTTACAAAGAGTCAGACATAACTGAGCAAAACACGTATTCCAAGCAATCTAATGATTAGTTTATTTGGCTTCTGTGTTTAAGGAGCTACAACTTTTTAAAATAGGAAGTTTATTGTTTGGGCACTATCAGAACAGAATTATCAGTGTTACTCTTAAGGCAGCAGATAAATTGAAGGGCTCTGAAAATCTATTGGTAGCCAAGGTTAGTAGCCATGGGTAGCATGCATTAGTTAGCTATTACTATCTATCAAATTACCAAATAATTTAGTTATAATAGCACCAATCAGTTATCTGTCATATTTTTTAAATTGTTATCATCTCTCTCCATCCCTTGTATTCTTTGTTTTTTAAAGTCTTTATTGAATTTGTTACAATATTGCTTCTGTTTTATGTTTTGGATTTTTGGTCTTGAGGTACGTAGGATCTCAGCTTCCTGACCAGGAACTGAATCTGCACCCCTTGCATTGGAAGGTGAAGTCTTAACCACTGGCTCACCAGGGAAGTCCCAGTCTCTCATAATTCCTTTAGGTCAGATCAGAAGTTGGGGAAAGCACGATGTCTAGGGCTTTAGCTGAAAGACTCAAAGTCCAGGGACTGGAATCATCTAATTTTTTTTTTTTATTTACTCACAAGTTTGATCGTTGATGTTAGCTCTCAGCTGAAGACCTAGCTGGCATTGCCATCCAGAATCCCCACGTGTAGCTTGTCTGGGCCTCTTTACAATACGGTAGCAAGAGTTCCGATAAAAAAGCAAGCCAGGTGGGAGCTCTGTTGCCATTAAGATACAGCTTTGCAAGTCATGCAGCATAATTTCTATCACATTCTGTTGGCTGAAGAATTTACTAAGGCCTGCATAGGTTCAAGGGGAGGACACATAGACTTCTTCTCTCAGTAGAGGATCATCTGAGCCATACTTAAAGAAAAGGATGAAGCAGTTATATATTGAAGCAACTATTGGGGGGGAAGTGCAATTTGCAATATGGTCCATTGTTCCTATACCAGAATGCTCTTTATCCCAGTAGCCAGACTATCTTTTATAATGACTGGTTATTAAACTGAATGAGTCATGATGCCTTTGAAGGATTTTCATTGAACTTGTTCTACACGGTCAAAGGCTTTAGCATAATCAATGAAGCAGAAATTGATGCTTTTTTGGAATTCCCTTGCTTTCTCTATGATCCAACCAATGTTAGCAATTTAATCTCTGGTTCCACTGCCTTTTCTAAATCCAGCTTGTACATCTGGAAGTTCCCATTTCACATCCTGTTGAAGCCTAGCTTGAAGGATTTTGAGCATACCCTTGCTATCTACTTCTGCTTCATTGACTACACTAAAGCCTTTGATTGTGATAGAAAGTGAAAGTGTTACTTGCACAGTCATATCTGACTCTTTGAGACTCCATGGACAGTAGCCCACCAGGCTCCTCTGTCCATGGAAATGTCCAGGCAAGAATACTGGAGTAGGTTGCCATGCCCTCCTCCAGGGGATCTTCCCAACACAGGGACTGAACCTGGGTCTCCTGCATTGCAGGCAGATACTTTACTATATGAGCCATGAGAGAAGCCTGATGGATCACAACAAGCTATGGAAAATTCTTAAAGAGTTGAAAATAGCAGACCACCTCACCTGTCTCCTGTAAAACCTGTATGAAGGTCAAGAAGCAACAGTTCGATCCAGACATGGAACAATGGACTGGTTCAAAATTGGGAAAGGAGTATGGCAAGGCTGTGTATTGGCACCTTGCTTATTTAACTTACATGCAGAGTACATCATATGAATTGCCAAGCTGGATGAATCCCAAGCTGGAATCAAGATTGCTGGGAGAAGTATCAACAACCTCAGATATGCAATTGATACCACCATAATGGCAGAAAGTGAAGAGGAACTAAAGAGTATATTGGTGAGGGTGAAAGAGGAGAGTGAAAAAGCTGCCTTAAAACCTGTATACAAGATAGCAAAAGAGACACAGATGTATAGAACAGTCTTTTGGACTGTGGGAGAGGGGGAAGGTGGGATGATTTGGGAGAATGGCATTGAAACATGTATAATATCATATATGAAACGAATCGCCAGTCCAGGTTCCATGCATGATACAGGATGCTTGGGGCTGGTGCACTGGGATGACCCAGAGGGATGATATGGGGAGGGATGTGGGAGGGGAATTCAAGATGGGGAACACGTGTATAACTGTGGCAGATTCATTTTGATGTATGGCAAAACCAATACAATATTGTAAAGTAATTAACCTCCAATTAAAATAAATAAATTTATATTAAGAAAAAAACAACATTCAAAAGACAAAGATCATGGCATCCAGTCAGGATTTACTTCATGGCAAATAGATGGGGAAAAGGTGGACACAGTGGCAGATTTTATTTTCTTGAACTCCAAAATCACTACAGACAGTGACTGTAGCCATGAAATTAAAAGATGCTTGCTCCTTGGAAGAAAAGCTATTACAACCCTACACATCATATTAAAAAGCAGAGACATCACTTTGCCAACAATGCTCTGGTAGTCAAAGCTATGGTTGTTCCAGTAGTCACGTACAGTTGTGACAGTTGGACCATGAAGAAGGCTAGGCACTGAAGAATTAATGCTTTCGAACTGTGGTGCTGGAGAAGACTCTTGAGAGTCCCTTGAACAGCAAGGAGATCAAACCAGTCAATCCTAAAGGAAATCAACCCTGAATATTCACTGGAAGCACTGATGCTGAAGCTGAGGCTCTAATACTTTGGCCACCTAATGCAAAGAGCCGACTCATTGGAAAAGACCCTGATGCTGGGAAAGATTGAAGGCGGGAGGAGAGCGGGATGAAAGAGGATGAGGTGATTGGATGGCATCACTGACTCAATGGATATGAGTTTGAGCAAACTCTGGGAGGTGGTTGAAGGAAAGGGAAGCCTGGAGTGCTGCAGTCAATGGGGTTGCAAAAAGTCAGACGTTACTGAGCGACTGAACAACAACAACATTGAAGCTGATATCTTCCAGACACTGGAGGGCAAAAGAAAGCAAAGAAACAAAGCAAATAAGAAGTAGTAATTTTAATTATTCATTTTACCATACCTCCCCAGATTATTATAGCATTTCTGAAAACATTTCCTCTCTTTAAAATTATTGTAGATCTCAAACAATTGAGAGTTAACTATGTTTCATATATGACTTTCCTGGTGGCTCAGACGGTAAAGCATCTGTCTACAATGCAGGAGACCTGGTTTCCATCCCTGGGTGGGGAAGATCTCCTGGAGAAGGAAATGGCAACCCACTCCAGTATTCTTGCCTGGAAAATCCCATGTATTATATATGTTTTATTTAAGTCGTAATGGAAACTACACTGCAAATAGTAGCACAAATCTTTGAGAAACAAACTTTTCTTCTCCGAATTTCCATGAGTAAATTCCTTCCCCTGAGGGAATGCCTAATCTACCTGTATTGCTCATCATCCTGTTTGTGATGCCAATGTCTTGCTGTTCACACTGCACTGTTCACTGAACCCAGGGTAGGCAAGGCATGAGCTAAGAGTCTGGAAGAAGACTCTAGGAGCTGTAGGTACTGCAGACACATTTATTCTCTTCTGGCTGACACAACACAGCCTCTCTCCTGAATGATGCAGCACTCATAACAGTATTCTCTCCTGGCTGATGCAGCAGCTGTAGCAGTAGACGTGCTATAATCTCTCCTCTCATGGCTGACCCAATGGACAGAGCTGTGACGCAGCAGTAATGCCCTCACTTTCTGGGTGGAGCCCATATATACCTGGTCGGCACAAAGTAGCTCATGACCAAGCAAGTACCTCATAATGCGCAAGCACAGTGCTACAAATGATGTCAGCTGTTAACAGTCATTATTTACAAAACATGGGGTGAGAGACCCTGAACACGCCATCTCGGCTAACTTGCTCTCTCCCCACACTACCCATACCTGTTCAACACGAATTACGGTCTATTATGTCAAGTCTTTTTTTTTTTTCATTTTGAGTGATTCCCCTTCCTTCCAAAATAAGTTTTAAGGAATTTTATGACTTAGATCCCAATCTTGGTTTTGATTCTTGAGTGAATTTAATGGTACTGGATTATACCTGATATAAGGCCTAGAAAACTAACAAATTGAGCTCAGTTTATGATTCTTATTGTTTGTAATGATGTTAAATATGGTTGTTTGATTTCTAACATTTTCTTACTTGTATTTCAAAATGATACTGTCTCCCAAAAATACGATCAATTTAAATGAAATACCACTGCATACTAAAAAAACAATAAAATACTGAATACTGAAGAGTGAGCTTCTTTAAAAATATAATACCAGTTTTAAGCCATTGAAAACAAGGCAATTGTTAATATTCATATAAAAAGAACATAGTTAACCAAATATTAATAAGTAAGAAAATGAACAATTAGCACATTCATTAAAAGCATTATATCTAAGTGGAATACAAATAAATTATACTTGTGATGGACGCAGAAACAGTGTAACACACTCAGAGAAAAATGGGTTCTATAGAAAATTTTCTGATTTTTTTCACACCTAATCCTTTTTCTGAAACTGCACTCTGATTATTCCCAATTGCTTATAATTTTGCTAAGCAGATGGTCCCCAGAAACTTCAGACTCTACACTTCACCTTCATTCCTTAAGCTAAAATTGTTCTGGATGGTTCAAATTGCTTCTTGAACCATCATTCACCCATCCATAGCGAAACTACCAATTATTCTTGCTAATCATGAATGTCCCCAAACCCTGGATTCCTTTCCTCCTTGTATAAAAGTAGCAAAACCTGCTCAAACTATTTCTGTGATCCCTGAAAGGTTATTATTAAATGTTTTCTGTTTAATACAGATTTTCCTTACTTTCAGTTGAGTCTTAGAGCATAGGCCTCTGTGTTAGTCTGGATAGAGGTTAGGCTGATCTTAGAGACCCAAAAATACAATGTTCATAAGTCTAAGTGGCAACTTGATGGTGATGAAAACCCTGATATCTTCTGACTTACTGCTCTGCATCCTAAACATGTAACATTGATCCTGAGGTTCACGAGAGCTGTGATGGCTTAGCTCCCTCCTTCATAGAGTTATTCTGGCTGGGGACAAAAAAGAAAACAATATAAGGGAATGCATTCTCTTTATGATCATAACTCAGAAGTTGTGCTGCCATGTCCCATAAGTAGAACCCAGTCACATGACTTCTCCTTGCTTCAAAGAAAACTGTAATTTTGTTGCTCTACAAAACTTCCATTGATACTGAGAAGGCGGCATGAGTGATAAAGAATCTGCCTGCCAATGCAGAAGATGCAGGAGACATGGGTTTAATTCCTGGGTGGGAAATATTCCTTGGAGTAGGAAATGGCAACCCACTCCATGAATTCTTGCCTGTGAAATCCCATGGACAGAGGAGTCTGGTGGGCTACAGTCCATGGGTTTGCAGAGTTGGAGAAAACTGAGTGCACACACACACACACACACACACACACGAGAAAAGGGGAGGTCTGAAAGTGGGGAGCAACCAGTAGTCTCTGCCAAAACTTTAGAATCAGATGGATTTGGGCTTTAATCCCAGTTGTAATTTATTGACTACTAGTGTTCATGAAACTCTAAAAGGTTTGGTATCCTTAACTGACTTATTTCAAAGAGGTATTAAGCAGACTGCATCCAAAATTAATATAAAGATTTTAGCCCTGTGTTTGGAATATAACATGTGCTCAATAAATGAGCACTAGTATTCCCAGAAAAAGACTACTAACAAAGAGATACAATGTTGAGGATTCTATAGGCAGGAACTATGTTTAAGAGAATAGGTTGGAGAAATAAAGGCAAGAAAGAAGGATCTTGGTTATTTAGGATATAGGAGAATATGCCAAAAACATAAAGACAGGGTAAGGCAGATGAATGAAATTTTGGGAGCTAACTCAGGATTGAAGTATATCCTTAATTTTGTCATTGATTTTTATTTTCTTGTTATTGTAACCAGTCACCAGAGGTAAACAGTTTTTTTTTTTTCTCTTATACATATTGAATACAGCACTCTGCATTCATCATGATTTTCTTACACTGATTGAATGTGGCCATTTGCCAGACACATTCAGCAAGTTCAGTGAAGAGCTAAAACTCAGGCCATTCTCCTCCTCCCGTACTACTAACTTGTCTTGAAAACTGATCTCTCAAGGCATAATACAGAAACATATCACACATCCAGCATTGGTGGCAAATAGATGTTTTCCAGAGAGTTCTCAGCAGGTGGCCCCAGGAAAAATTATAGGTAAAAGGGGAAGGCCAAATAATCAAGTCAAGTCAACCCTTTCACACAGAGTCATTCGATGTAACATATTGGAGTCTTCCTTTGTTTTCTTGAGTTAAAGGCTTTATCCTCCTTTTACAAAATAATATGAAACATTTTCTTTCACAAGACTCAGCTTCTAAGTGTTACACAGACTCTATTAATAATTTCTTAGATTTCTACTCATGAACTATTCATTTGCATTAGTTACAAAGGGTAGTTTCCTCTACAGAAACTTTTTCAGCCTCCATGTGAAAGTTGCTTAGTTGTGTCTGACTCTTTGTGACCCCATGGACTATAGAGTTCATGGAATTCTCCAGGTGAGAATACTGGAGTTGGTAGCCTTTCCCTTCTCCAGGGGATCCTTCTGACCCAAGAATTGAACCAGGGTCTCCTGCATTGCAGGCAGATTCTTTACCAACTGAGCTACCAGGGAAGCCCCTCGGCCTCCATGAATTCACTCATTTCTCCCAAATTTTGCACCTCCTCTTTTGTTACATCCATGGTTCTTAACATACTACCTTGTCTATAAAAATATCACTATATTTTGCTGAACAATTAAATCCAAAAATGGATGAATATTAACTTTTACTGACTGAACAAGTCATTATAAGAGGAGTCTCGTTAAAGATCATGTCATCATTAAAATTATTTAGCATTATAGAGTAGGAAGGACTCTGAGCTTGAAGTTAAAAAAAAATCTTCATTAAATTTCTTACTTCTAAAACTTGTGAGTTCTGTGATTACAAATTTCTGGCAAAACTTTAAACAACAGAAAGCTTCACTGTCTTTTTCTGTAAAATGGAAATTCAACTAAGATAATATTCATAAGAACACTTGGTAAATTGTAAATCGCAAACCAAAATTAAGACATTGTTATTAATCCAAACTGGAATCATTTTCTCATGTGGTTGCACACATCTTATGCTGATGTAATACCCTAAATAGTTTTCCTTTATAAAAAGCCCATGTGTGTGCTTGGTGCTAGAACAAACATGTGATAATATTTCCACCCCAGATAATTTTTTTTAAGTGTCCACACAGATTCTTATTTGTGAGAAACAACTAGATATATGAGTATTGAGCCAACAAAACCAACTGAAGAATGGGAGGAATTATCTTACACTTGAGTCATTGTTTCACATTTCTGAAGCTCCCAGTGAGCTCTAAATATGAGCTGTTTGTTCCTCTCTGCATTCCCCATTGTTCTTTCCTATAAGTCAATCCTTTTGATATCAGCATAGAGTATATAAAATGCTTTAGGGGTAAAAGTTGGTCTTCCTTTTATAGTAATTTTTTACGCATCCAATTCAATTCTAAGCAAAAACAATAAAACCAATAGAGTCATAAAAAATTTTTTTTAACTCTACTGATAAGATCTCAATTATTTTTGTTTATGGAATGTAGAGAAACACGTCTTTCCCAACACATTCCTGCTGTAGCCTGTTTCTTTCCATACATGTAATGGGGATCCCTGTGGCTCTGGAGGTCACAACAGACATCTGGACTCTATCACATACTACTTTTGTGATCCTGAGTATGTTGGTTAATTTTCAGAGCTTAAGTTTTCTCATTTGGTCCATGATGGTAATCATCCCTATGCCATGATATCTTAGCCACAAGATTAAATAAAAATTTTAGCACATAAAAAAGCTGATCAATATAAAGTAGCAACTACAATTATGCTCTACAATAGCAGGAACAAGAGTGAAAGTAAAACCTACATGGCAATAAAACTGTGGCATTACAGTAAAAATCTGTAAGTCTCCCATTGTTTAATTTGAACAACTTTATCAGGATAATTATAGCACTGGTTAAGAATTCTCAGACCAGAAGACAATGAGATTGGATATTTGTGGTTCTATTATAAATGCTATTGTCCAGGATATAGCATTACTTTATGTCTACAGAAACTTTCATACAATGGGTGTCATGTATCATTATTCCATTTATTCATACATTTATCTAGTTTAATTTGGTCAGAGCTCTTATATTGAATGCCTCATTAAATTTTCTTCTTTCATTCAGAGATAATATTTACCAATTTATAAATCTTTTTATGACTGTTGAAAGTCATGAACCATAAACATAATAATTATATATATTTTAAGCACAAATACAAGGGATAAATATGATTGAAGTGCCTCAGATTCGTTTGCACTTTTGTAAACTCAGAAGACTTGCACAGCCATCATATATTTCATCTTTTCTATCAACAGACAACTTGATATTTGTTGTAGGCTATTATCTATTAGACCCTATAATGAATCCTAACATTCCTCAAATTTGAGAAGCTTATTGCTATTTCTTTAATTTCTACTTCTTGGTTTATTTATTATTAATTAAGATTAAAGATATTTTTAAAAAATCACTTGATCACACCTAAGAATGTCATATCCAAAATGCTGGAAAAAGTCATTCTGGTTTTGTAGGTGAAGGACAGGGAAGCATGGTGTGCTGCAGTCCATGGGGTCGGAAAGAGTCGGACACGACCGAGTGACTGAACAGAACTGAACTGATTTGTACATTAAAAGGGCACGATATTGCTTCTCCCAAGATTCAGAAAAATTTCTCCATCAGCAAACTTCACCCTTCTATACAGGCACAGGCCAGAAATCCCTTTTTAGCATGGAAATATATCTTAACCTTTGAAAGTAGGATATTCTGTGCTGTTAAGAACTTTGCTCCTGATTATTAATCTCAAGTTTGAACTAGACACACATGTGACTTAGACAGTGGCAGAGTCTCAGCTCTAATCTCAGCATTTAGCTGACATATATACAATGCATGCCTTATTCCAAATACATGAGTGATTTGGATACAAGAATCAATAAATCTGTATGTAAAGTACAAAGTGATGCTCTGTATATTCCCAATAAATATATACACCAAATAGTTTCTCTTGATATCAGGTTCCCTCTATTGTGGAGTGAGTGAGGTGAAATAAAATGGAGGCATAAAATGCATAAAATAAGATTTCTTTTCTGATGTAGAGGAAAACAGATTCCATTTGAAGAATTTACTATCATCAGCAAATTTGGTAGCAAATCCTCAAATACTTAATATTAAGTCACTGTTTAAAGACAGTATAAGCAGAAGATATCCTGCTTTTAAAGGCAAAACTAAATGACAGTCTCTACAATGGGAAACAAATTATAGCATCTAATGATTTTATTTATTGAAGAATAGAAGATTTAGTTTGCTAGTAGAGGGATTCTCTTTGCCTACAATGACTCTTAAAAACCTCTTTTTATTTGTACCATGTTAAATTTGCTTCTTGAACATAGGCCAAACAAATGTCAGCCCTTCATAAAACACATTACTTGAAAGATCACTTGCAGGAGCAGGAAAGAACAGATTTTCAAGTAAGAATGGACCACGAAGCATGTTGAAAACTGCTGAACTTGTCTTCACTTAGCAGAGTCACTTATAGCTGTATTCCACAATAGACATTAACTACCATGTGTTCATTGATTTTTTTAGCTGTAAGAAGAGAACAGCCATATAACAATTCAGGTCAGTTGCAAAAGGCTAACTCTGAATTTTATCAATTTTATGATGACTGATCAGTTATCAAAGAAACATTACCAAAGTTTTGTTTTTCATATAATGACATAACTACCAACAATGAAAACAAATTTATATTGTCTAAATAAGTCCTTTTGATTTAAAATATGGTTCTTGAGAAATTAGATAACTCACCAACCTCTTCCCTCTACTGAGTGGTTTTGAGTACAGAGAAGGAAATGCTTGTTCTGGACTTTGTTTCCAACACAATGAAACGGTTTATTATTAATACTATGTTTTCCACAAAGAGTGCTTTGTAATCTTAGAATACAATAAACATTATATTTTTGTAGTTGTTATTGTTCAGTCACTAAGTCTTGTCCAACTCTACAACCCCATGGACTGAAGCACACCCGGCTTTCCTGTCCTTTGCTATCTTCCAGAGAAGGCACTGGCACCCTACTCCAGTACTCTTGCCTGGAAGATCCCATGGACAGAGGAGTCTAGTAGGCTGCAATCCATGGGGTCGCTGAGTCGTGTCATTTTCCCTTTTCCTTTTCGTGCATTGGAGAAAGAAATGGCAACCCACTCCAGTGTTCTTGCCTGGAGAATCCCAGGGACGGAGGAGCCTGGTGGGCTGCCGTCTGTGGGGTCGCACAGAGTCGGACACGACTGAAGTGACTTAGCAGTAGCAGCAGAGTTTGCTCAAACTCATGCCCACTGAGTAGGTGATGCCATCTGACCATCTCACCCTCTGTTGGCCCTTTCTCCTCTTGCCCTTAATTTTTCCCAGCATCAGGGTCTTTTCTAGTGAGTTGGCTCTTCACATAGGGTGGCTTCAGTATCAGCCCCTCCAATGAATTTTCAAGGTTGATTTCCTTTAGACTTGACTGGTTTGATCTCCTTGCTGTCCAAAAGACTCTCAAGAGTCTTCTCCAGCACCACAATAGCTGAGTAGGTATCTAAAGCCAAACTGCACACACAGCTACACCCAATGAGAAGAGTAAAGCCAACTAATGTCTTTCCTTTACTCCTTCCTCTGTGCTCACAAAACAATAGGCCTATTTTACCTGATTCTCCTGATTTTCCTCTTCTACTTTGTTCCCTAGAGTGATTTTTCCTAGTACAGGTTAGGAACTGCCCAGACTAACAAGTGGGTTACTCTAATTAGAAGTTCAGTAACAGAAATCCCCTTTGCAAGTCATTGGAAATGTCCTGTTTCTCTTGATATCACTGGAGACCCTGGAGTCTTGGCACAGAAGAGTGAAAGGAAAAATAGGAATGTGTGAAATTCTTTCTGGGTTTGGTAGCTGTGATTTTTGCCTAAATCAAACTTCTCCACAGGTGTTTGCTGCTGCTGCTGCTAAGTCACTTCAGTCATGTCTGACTCTGTGTGACCCCATAGATGGCAGCCCACCAAGCTCCCCAATCCCTGGGATTCTCCAGGCAAGAACACTGGAGTGGGTTGCCATTTCCTTCTCCAATGCATGAAAGTGAAAAGTGAAGAAAGTGAAGTCGCTCAGTCGTGTCCGACTCCCAGCAACCCCATGGACTGTAGCCTACCAGGCTCCTCCGTCCATGGGATTGTCCAGGCAAGAGTATTGGAGTAGGGTGCCATTGCCTTCTCCACCACAGGTGTTTAATATCAATTTATCTGTTTAACAGCTATTTGTGGCCTTCAAATCTTCCTAGAACATAAAACATATAAGTTATAGTCACAAGATTATAAAAGTAGTATATAAATTGTTTGCTTTCTTTAGTATCATTAAGCTTACATGAGAGAACACACAAACATATTGAATCTTATGTCAAAAATTAAGTTAAATTGCTGATTTCATTTCACTCATGAAACAAGCTCTCATCTTCAAGTCACCATAAATCTCATGATGAGTAATATAATTAAACTTGTGATAAAAAATACTTCATATTTTTATTATTTTAAAGGTTAAACTTCATTTATAGCTATTATAAAATATTGACTATTATCCCCATGTACAATATATCCTTATAGCTTAGTTTATAGCCAATGGTTTATTCCTTACTCACATACCCTTATATTGCTTCTCCCCATTTTCTTCTCTCTGCTGGTAACCACTAGTTTTTAACCACATATTTAAAACAAACAACAACAAAAAAAGTATCATGATTTTTCTTCTCATTTTATTTGCTAAATTAAGAGTGAACTTTCCTAAAGAGTTCTTTTAAGAATACTGGTAATAAAACAAACAGAAAAAAGACAAATCAATAGTAAGGTAACATACAGGCATAATATTGATTAGAACTCAGATTTAATAATGGGAAATTATCAGTCTTTGCAGGTGGCCTCTAGTCTCATGTTTCAATCTGTGGACTAATATATAAATATTCAAAGTCCTAAATATTTTATCATGACTTTTAAGAGAAAGCAAACCACATACTACATAAAAATGCATATATAAGACCATTATGCCCACAGTTTAGATTTACAAAATTATAACTAGAATTAAGACTCCTCTAGTTTTCAACAAATGCTTCTAAATTCTTGTCTCCTTGATAAGATTAGATAAAGCCTTTGGTGTGAGAGACTGAGTCCTGTGCTAATTCTAAGCTCCCACTTTGCCTTACATTGTGCTAAACCAAAGAAATGACATCAACAGTTATTTGTCAAGCACCTATTATTACTTTTGTTAGGTCATATGAGGGATACAGTAAAATATTATTTTGTCAGCTACAAATTTACAATGTCTCAGGGATGTTAGTTGATTTTTTAATTTTTTCTAAGCTGATCAGTTTACAGAAAGTCAGGGACTGACCTGTCCAAAAAAAGATAAATTGAAGCAAGCTTAGGTTTTATGTTGCCATTATGTAGCCTGGCTTAGAACATCCAAGCTGTACTTCCTGTAATTCATCAATCAGAGAATACTCTTTTGTTTCACCAAATCACAAAGATATATAGCTTATATTATATCATAAATATGACAGCTCTCATTCTCTAGGCCTTTAAGTTGTAGAATTGTCTTCCTGATTTCTAAACCTTCATTGCTTTTTTGATGTCACTCAAAAACAGCAGTGTTTTCCTTTTCCTAATAGCAATGAAAATTATTTTTCTTGATCTGTGAAATCCTGCATAATTTACATTTCTGGTCCTCTCCTTACTTCCTAAGATTCTAGACACATAGAAGAGTTATAGTATCTTAACCTGGAATCACTCTTAAATTTTGACAGATTGAATTCTCCATTGGCTTGTGAAATTTTTACCACTAAATCATCAGGGAAGCCCCATATTTCAATATGGGTTAACAAGCATTTCTTTATTGAAAATAACTTGCATTTTAGTGTATATTTTTACTAATTATCAAATCAAAGGCCTTCTTCCTATTTCTGATATACTAAACCTCTTTTCAAACACTGCATACCTTTTAAAAGTGGCATTTCTAGTCTATTAGACTAGACTCTATAGACTAGACTCCATTAGAGTCTCAAATCTGAGTCAAGGCATGGGGGTGGGGGGGGCGGTTGGTAATACAGATTTTTTTTAAAATACTGTGAAAACTGCATCAGCTCAAAGTCATCAGTCTAATTATATTAACATATTTCTTTAGGTAACTGTTTTCACTGTGTAATCAGGAGAAGGGTAAAACACTCTTTCCCTTAAAATGCCTTTTTTTTTTTTATAGGGTAGAGTAATAATTCTAATAGCCATAAAGATTTTGAAGGCTTAAAAATTCTTAATCTTCCCCTTCTTCATGGAAAATGGCATTTTGTTCTTTTTTTGTGAAAATAAAAATGTTAATAAGAAATGATAATGTGCACAATAATATAAAATATAGAAAAATTTTTATTCATTATGTATAAAGTGGGAGACAGGAAATGTGAAGTTAAAGAATAAAAAGTAACACAGGAAATGTACAGTCAGCAGCATCAAGAGATACTTCTCACAGCACAGTACTTTTATTAAGAATTCTAGATTCATTCAACCATGGTACAGTGGGAATGTTTCTTGAAGTAAATAACATTCTTACTCACTTTACAATTCAAAAGTCACAAAATTACTATGAGTTCTAGCTGTGTCACAAAATGAGACTCTATTCTTTTCCTCTTCTCTTTTATAATGTAATAGTTCCAGTACTCACAAAGAGTCTGGATGCCCAGTTCTCAGAATGAAGAGTTTTGTATTATGTCTACAAAGCAAAGCCCCAGAAGATGCAGCCTCCTCCCATCTTTGTTCTACTATTTTCAGAGCTTATTTCTTTTTCCTTTTAGCTACTATTTTTTGTTTAGCTGATATGTGATGGGCATTTTACAAATATTATTAATTTACTGTTCAACTCATTTTATAGGTATGTAATTGAAGGTGCAGAAATTCCATAGAATGTATTCAAAGTCATACAGGTAATACATAGATTTCTATGACTCAATGTCCTATTCCTTCTGTGTGACCAGAGGGAAATTATTTTCATGATTGTTTCCACTGGCTTATTGTTGGATTGGGATTAGGGTGAACATTTAATTGCAAATAAGCCAGTCTGGTGTATTTTCCCAAGGGTATGTTTTGTAAATTTTGAAAACACAAGCACATATCAGACTTCACAGAAATATCATCAGGATTGCAAATATTGACATCAACCAAAGCAAATCTCAGAAAATTAATCCAATCCAGAGAGTTATCAGTGAGGTTAAGCTGATAGAGCTTGATTCTGACATTCATAAAATGTTTATTGAAAGAAAAACCACCTCATATATAGAAGGATTCTGACAAATGACAACAAAAAAATTAGACTGAGTACAATCACTGTGCATCTAGAAACTCCTTTCTATGCAAATTGACTAAACTCTCTGAACTAAAGTCTTTTGTAATTAAAACACTGGTTATTTAAAAATGCAGAGTACAATGTTTAATTTACATGACATATTCTAAAACTATGTTACTGTAAATGTTGATTAGCAGGCACAACACTTGAGCATGATATTGTACTTTTTTTTACCTACTAAGTTAAGTTATAAATTTAAGACTCTGGAAAGGCATGAACATGGAGAACAAAATCTGTAAGCACAGTGGTTAAGAAATGCCCTCTCTTAATTCATAAAGCAAAACCAAGTTCTCAGATAGTAGGGTGTATAAGAATTACCTGTGAAACTTGCAAAAGCTACAAATTCTTGGATTCCCCTTAGGGACATTCTGGTCCAATAGAATGTCTTTGAGGCCAAAGGATGTGTAATTTAACAAATGCCCCACTTGATTCTGATGAAACTAGTCCTGGAACATATCCTCTACAACGCTGCTTTATAAAACTGCTTCATGACATATTAACTTAAGTGGATCTTTCTTCCACATTCTTGGCTCCTTTGGCAGTCCTTCAATGTCATCCTAATCTTTGCAGTGAAAGTTTCATGTAGTGGCCAAATTTTCAATTAAATACAATTTTACTCAAATTTAAATCACACACACCATTTATCACAGCTGCTCAATCTGATGACTAAATAATTTTTATGTTCCACTCCAGAGCTGCCTCATTTTGGTGATAAATTAAGAGATCCTTATAAAGTAGCCTATCTACCTGTTACTAGCTGTTGTGAGGTGTGCGTATGATCCTCAGGGGCTGGTGTTGAGAGTGAGAGAAGAAGCAAGGGAATGGAGGGAAACCAATCCACTGCTTAGGCAGGTCAGCAAAAGAATAAATGGCCCATTATCTAATTCTCAGATTTTCAGGTTAAAGGATTCAATTTTGTCAGAATGGCTCAAATTCAAGATGGAGAAAGACAGTGATTCAACAACAACAAAACAATTATAATACAAACAGCAAGGTATGCATTTTGTCACTTATTTTCATTTCAAAACTAGTACATAAGGTGGGTAATAACATTACATGCATTTGCCAAAAATAAACAAAAACTAGGTTAACCAAATGCCTAAGAAACTGGTGAGTAAACCAGAATGCAAATCTATGAATTTACCATGAGAGCTATAACTAGCAAAGTGACCCTAGAGTATTTTCTTTGTACTGAAAAATCTACAAGGGAAATAAAATTAATTAGAGCAAGGAGAGTTAGTTGAATGAACCTAATAGTTAATGACATCAAGCTATGATAGCTTGAGGCATTGTGAAAAGTACTGGGGAAATGCTGACAAATTATCCTTCTCAGAGTCCATTTTCTTCACACTTTGAGTAACTATGCTATCTTCAGGAATGTTAATGTCATTGATCCACATATTTTTCTTTCATAATAATTCTATTACAGTTATACACTCCTGAGCCTACTTCCCAATCACCTTGATTGGGTAGACCTTTCTCAAATCTCCTCAAGATAAACTGAGAGACCATTTCACCCGATGAGCTACTTCATTGGATGACTAACCTACTATATTATTTATTGATTCTTATTAATATGGTTTGGGGGGATTAATACTTCCCTATTTTTTTAAAGGCCTCTCGCTTATACCCATCTACTTATTAAATAAGAAACCAGAATAAAGTAGTAAGTATTCAAGACCTTAATCCAGGATGAAAAATAATTTGCAATTCTATTCAATCTACTGATAAATATTTGAGGGTTTACTTTATACAAGGCAATGTGTTGAGTGGTGTTTCACTTACTGCATTCTATAAACATTCTTTTCTAATACTAGATGTGCTGAACAATGGAAACTAGGATTACATTTAAAAAAGTAAAATAAAAAATTTGATTAGGACAGCAGAGACCTCTAGTAAACTCTGATTTTTTTAATAAACTTTAAATTTTAGATGGTTTCATCTTTACAGAAATGTTTCAGAGATAGTACAGAGAGATCCTATATGCTCTTCATTCAGATACCCCTATTATTAATATCTTATACTACTACAAGACATTTGTCTTAACTAAGGAGCCAGTATTTGTATATAATTATCACCTAAACTACACTTTATTTCAAACCCACCAGTTTTTTCCTCATGTCCTTTTCTGTTCAGGATCCCATTTAAGATACACTGCATTTAGTCATTTTCTATCTTATGGTGTGTGACAGTTTGTCATTTTTTTCTTGCTTTTGATGACCTTGACAGTTTTGAGGAGTACTGGTCAGATATTTTGAAGAATGTTCCTCAATGGGTTTATGTGATGCTTTTCTCATTTTTAAATGAGGGTTATAGATATTTTTAGAGGAAGACCACGGAAGTGAAGTGCCATTCTTATCACATAATATCAAGGATACATTACTTTATCATTCATGACATTTACCTTGATCACCTGGTCAAGGTGGTATTTGCCAACTTACTCCACTGTAAAGTCATTCTGTTTCTCAACTGTTTTCATACTGTTCTTTTTGGCAGCAAGTCAGTGAGCACAGTACACATTGTAGCAGGAAAGGGAGGTATGAGGTGTCAATTTCCATCTCCTGAAAATGGTGGAGGAATAGGACGGGGAGACCACTGTCTCCCCTGCAAATTCATCAAAAGATCATTTGAATGCTGGGCAATTTCCACAAAACAACTCCTGAATGCTGGCAGAGAACACCAGGCACCCAGAAAGGCACCCCATTCTCTTCAAAAGGAGGTAGGACAAAATATAAAAGACAAAAAGAGAGACAAAAGAGCTAGGGATGGAGATCCGTCCCAGGAAGGGAGTCACGAAGAAGTTTCCAAACCCCAGGAAATCTTCTCACCGGTGGGTCTGTGGGGAGTTTTGGAATCTCAGAGGGGAACATAACTGGGAGGGGAAGAAAACACACACACACACACACACACACACACACACACACACACACACATAATACGTGCCTAACCACAACTCCCAGTGGAGAAGTAGCCCAGATGCTCATGTCCGCCACCAGCGAACAGGGGCTGAACAGGAAGGCATGGGTTGCATGCTTAGGGTAAGGACCAGGCCTGAATGCCCTGAGGACAATCTGAGGGAGCTAACATGAGATAGCAACACAAACTGTGGGATAGCCAAAAAGAGAGAAAAAAAGAAAGAGAGAGAACTTTCCTGTGAAAAGCTCTAACCTAAGGCACAGCCAGGCCTACTCACAGAACAAGGATTGAGCAAATACCAAAGGAGAGCTAGCCGGCTGTAGACCGGCCCATCCCGAGCCCGACACAGAGAGGCAGACAGGCGACAGCCAGAGCCTGAAGGTGAGAGGCAATCTCGGCCCCATCCTCCACCAAACTGTGAGCAGGATCCCAACTGCTAACCAAGTCTTCCTGGGATCCTGGATGATCAACATCCCCCAGGAGGGTTGCAGCCAGAGATCAGCTCCCCAGAGGAGACACATGGCAAACCTGAGACAGCGCTCTCACGGTGTACCCGGGAAACCGAGTGGCTGGGACCAGGGAGGTGATTAAGATGCACTACCCACCTGGGAGAGTGGGCTTGCCAAGCACCTGGTTGCCTGAGCTGCTTGGACCTGGGAAGGGCACAAATATCATGCCCAAATGAGTCTGTGCCTTTGCGGAGCACCCAAGAACCCAAACCTGAGCAGGTTAGACCTGGGAAGTGCATAAAATCCAGGGCAAGGTTTGGACAGTTCACTGTAGAGCAACCTGGAGCCTGAGCAGTGTAGACCAGGAAAGCACACACTCCATGAGTTGGGGTAAACCCAGTGTGGTCCATACACTGCAAGCACTCCCCACACATGCCAGTGATATTTGTTTGCAGTGTTCCTCCCTTCCCATAGCACAATTGAACAAGTGAGCCTAAATAAGTGACCACCTTCGCCCCCTTGTGTCAGGGCAGAAATTAGACACTGAAGAGACTTGCAAACAGAGGAAGCCAAAATAAAGAAAGAGGGAACTGCTTTGGAAGTGATAGGTACAACAGATTAAAACCCTGTAGTTAGCATTGACTAAGAATTGATGCTTTTGAACTGTGGTGTTGGAGAAGACTCTTGAGAGTCCCTTGGACTGCAAGGAGGTCCAAACAGTCCATTCGGAAGGAGATCAGCCCTGGGATTTCTTTGGAAGGAATGATACTAAAGCTGAAACTCCAGTACTTTGGCCACCTCATGTGAAGAGTTGACTCGTTGGAAAAGACTCTGATGCTGGGAGGGATTGGGGGCAGGAGGAGAAGGGGACAACAGAGGATGAGATGGCTGGATGGCATCACTGACTCGATGGACGTGAGTCTGAGTGAACTCTGGGAGTTGGTGATGGACAGGGAGGCCTGGCGTGCTGCGATTCATGGGGTCGCGAAGAGTCAGACACGACTGAGCAACTGAACTGAACTGAACTGAAGCATTGGAAGGGGCCTACAGACCTCAAGAAGAAGTATAAGCTGGAACAAGGAAGTATCTGAAACTGAACTGACCCCACACTGCCCTCAACAGCTCCAGAGAAATTCCTAGATACATTTTACTATTATCATTTTTAATTTAATTTTTTTTATTTTTAAGTTCTTTATTACTCCTTTAATTTTCATTTTTATAATCTATTACCTTGCAAAAAAAATCCTATTTTTAAAGCAAATTTCATATATATATATTTTTATAATTTTTGTGATTTTGTTTTATATTTTTAATATTGTATTTTTGAGAGTATAACATCTACTCTAGATTTTTAATCTTTGCTTTTTGGTATTTGCTATCAATTTTTTACCTTTAAGAATCCAATCTCCAGTATCCATTTTTACTTAGGAGTGTAATTACTGGCTTTAATGTTCTCTCCCCTTTTGACTCTCCTTTTTCTCCCCTATGTCACCTCTGTCTCCTTCCTCCCTCTTCTCTTCTCTGTGTAACTCCATGAACCTCTCTGGGTGTTCCAGACTGTGGAGTGCACATAGGGAATTGATTACTGGCTAGATTGCTCTCTCTGCTTTTGATTCCCCCTCTTCTTCTCCTGGTCACCTCTATCTCCCTCCTCCCTCTTCTCTTCTTCATTAATTCTGTGAACCTCTCTGAGTGTCCCTCACTGTGGAGAATCTTTTCACAATTAACCTAGATGTTTTATCATCAGTGCTGTATGGATGTAGAAGTCTTGAGGCTCCTGTAAGAATAAGACTAAAAGCCAGAGGCAGGAGGCTTAAATCCAAAACTTGAGAACACCAGAAAACTCCTGACTCCAAGGAATATTAACTGACAAGAGCTCATCCAAAAGCCTCCACACTACACTGAAACCAAGCTCCATCCAAGAGCCAACAAGTTTCAGAGCAAGACATATCACACTAATTCTCCAGGTATGCAGGAACATAACCCTGAGCATTAATATACAGGCAGCCAAAAGTCATATCAAACCCATAGACACCTCAAAACTCACTACTGGACACTTCATTGCACTCCAAAGAGAAGAGATCCAGCTCCACCCACCAGAACTTCCCTAACCAGGAAAGCTTGACAAGCCATTCATCCAACCCCACCCACAAGGAGCAACCTCCACAATAAAGAGGAACCACAAACTCCCAGCATACAGAAAGGCAACCCCAAACACAGCAATATAAACAAAATGAAAAGGCAGAAAAATATTCAGCAGATAAAGGAACATAATAAATGCCCACCAAACCAAACAAAAGAGGAGGAGATAGGGAGTCTACCTAAAAAAGAATTCAGAATAATGACAGTAAATATGATCCAAAATCTTGAAAACAAAATGGAGTTACAGATAAATAGACTAGAGACAAGGATTGAGAAGATGCAAGAAATGTTTAACAAGGACCTAGAAGAAATAAAAGAGTCAATCAATAATGAATAATGAGAGAGTCATTTCCTAGGCAGGTTGATAAGAAGTCTAGGGGTCCCCAAGAAGAGAGGGGTTTGGAATTCTCAAGGAGGAAGAAAGGACAAACTTTTTGTCCTCTACATTCCTTAGGATTATATAACAATAATGTATCCTGCCTGAGGACAATCTCTGGATTAAACCTTCTGGCTAATCCTGTTATCTTAAAATGTAAGTTATGGGAGTAGGTCTGGTGAGGTCTTTACAATCTCCAGACATTCTTTGGATTCATAGGAGAGTATATAACTCCATTGCTAACACTAGCAAGGGGGTACTCTTTCTGCCCCCTTCTGATGCCTATGTCAGAAGCTTTCTCTATCTCCTTTATACTTTAATAAAACTTTATTACACAAAATCTCTGGGTGATCAAGCCTTGTCTCTGGCCCCAGAGTGAATTCTTCTCCTCCTGAGGTCAAGAATCCTGGCATCTTTTCGTGGTTCAGCAACAACCTTTCAACAATGCAATAACTGAGATCAAAAGCACTCTGGAGGGAACCAACAGTAGAATAACTGAGGCAGAAGATAGGACAAGTGAGGTAGAAGAATGGTGGAAATATGAAGCAGAGAGGAAAAAAGAAAAAAAAAATTAAAAGAAATGAGGACAACCTCAGAGACCTCTGGGACAATGTCAAATGCCCCAACATTCAAATCATAGGAGTCCCAGAAGAAGACAAAAAGAAAGGCCAAGAGAAAATACTTGAGGAGATAATAGTTGAAAACTTCCCTAAAAGGGGGAAGGAAATAGCCACCCAATCCACGAAACCCAGAGAGTTCCAAACAGGATAAACCCAAGGTGAAATACCCCAAGACACATAGTAATCAAATTAATGAAGATCAAACACAAGAACAAATATTAAAAGCAGCAAGGGAAAAACAACAAATAACACACAAGGGGATTCCCATAAGGATAACAGCCAATCTTTCAATAGAAACTCTTCAGGCCAGAGGGAATGGCAGGACATACTTAAAGTGATGAAAGAGAAAAACCCACAACCCAGATTACTGTACCCAGCAAGGATCTCATTCAAATATGAAGGAGAAATCAAAAGCTTTACAGACAAGAAAAAGCTGAGAGAATTCAGCACCACCAAACCAGCAATTCAACAAATGCTAAAGGACCTTCTCTAGACAGGAAACACAGAAAAGGTTTATAAACTTGAATGCAAAACAATAAAGTAAATGGCAATGGGATCATACTCATCAATAATTACCTTAAGTGTAAATGGGTTGAATGCCCCAACCAAGAGACAAATATTGCCTGATTGGATACAAAAACAAGACCCTTATATATGCTGTCTACAAGAGACCCACCTCAAAACAAGGGACACATACAGATTGAAAGTGAAGGGCTGGAAAAAGATATTTCACACAAATGGAGACCAAAAGAAAGCAGGAGTAGCAATACTCATACCAGATAAAGTGAAAGTGAAGTCACTCAGTCGTGTCCAACTCTTTGCAACCCCATAGACTGTAATCTACCAGGCTCTCCATCCATGGGATTTTCCAGGCAAGAATACTGGAGTGGGCTGCCATTTCCTTCTCCAGGAGATCTTCCCAAACCAGGGATTGAACCCTAGTCTCGCGCATTTTAGGCAGACACTTTACCGCCTGAGCCAGCAGGTAAGTCACCAGATAAAAGAGACTTTGAAATAAAAGCTGTGAAAAGAGACAAAGAAGGACACTACATAATGATCAAAAGATCAATCCAAGAAGAAGATATAACAATTATTATAAATATATATGCATCCAATATAGGAGCACCACAATATGTAGGGCAAATGCTAACAAGTATGAAAGGGGAAATTAACAGTAACACAATAATAGTGGGAAACTTTAATACCTCACTCACACCTATGGATAGATCAACTAAACAGAAAATTAGCAAGGAAGCACAAGTTCTAAATGGTACAATGGACCACTTAGATCTAATGATATCTATAGGACATTTCACCCTAAAACAATGAATTTCACCGTTTTCTCAAGTGCACACCGAACCTTATTCAGGATAGATCATATTCTGGGCCATAAATCTAGCCTTGGTAAATTCAAAAATTTGAAATTATTTCAAGCATCTTTTCGTATCACAACACAGTAAGATTAGATGTCAACTATAGGGGAAAAAAACTATTAAAAATACAAACATATGGGGGCTAAACAACATGCTTCAAAATAACCAACAAATTACAGAAGAAATCAAAAAAGAAATTAAAATATGCACAGAAACAAATGAGAACAAAAACACGACAACCCAAAACCTGTGGGACTCAGTAAAAGCAGTGCTAAGGGGAAGGTTCATAGCAATACAGGCTTACCTCAAGAAACAAGAGAAAAATCAAATAAATTACCTAACTTTACACCTAAAGCAACTAGAAAAAGAAGAAGTCAAGATCCCCAGGGTTAGCGGAAGGAAAGAAATCATAAAAATTAGGGCAGAAATAAATGAAAAAGAAACAAAGGAGACTATAGAAGAAATGGGAAAAAACAAAACAAAACAAAACTAAAAGCTGGTTCTTTGAGAAGATAAATAAAATAGACAAACCATTAGCCGGACTCATCAAGAAAAAAAAGGGAGAAAAATCAAAACAACAAAATAAGAAATGAAAATGGAGAAATCACAACAGGAAACACAGAAATACAAAGGATCATAAGAGACTACTATCAGCAACCAAATGCCTGTAAAATGGACAACTTGGAAGAAATGGACAAATTCTTAGAAAAGTATAACCTTCCAAAACTGAACCAAGAAGAAATAGACAATCCTAATAGACCCATCACAAGCATGGAAATCGAAACTATAATAAAATAATCTTCCAACAAACAAAAGCTCAGGACCAGGTGGCTTCACAGCTGAATTCTACCAAAAATTTAAAGAGCTAACACTTATCCTAATCAAACTCTTCCAGAAAATTGCAGAGGAAGGTAAACTTCCAAACTCATTCTATGAGGCCACCATCACCCTAATATCAAAACCAGACAAAGATGCCACAAAAAAAGAAAACTATAGCCCAATATCACTGATGAACATAGATGCAAATATCCTTAACAAAATTCTAGCAAACAGAATCCAACAACATATTAAAAAAGATCATACTTCATGACCAAGTGGGCTTTATCCCAGGGATGCAAGGATTCTTCAATATTTGCATATCAATCAATGTGATACACCATATTAACAAATTGAAAGATAAAAAGCACATGATTATCTCAATAGATGCAGAGAAAGCCTTTGACAAAATTCAACATCCATTTATGATAAAAATCCCTCCAGAAAGCAGGCATAGAAGGAACATACCTCAACATAATAAAAGCCATATATGATAAACCCACAGCAAACATTACCTCAATGGTGAAAAACTGAAAGCATTTCCCCTAAAGTCAGGAACAAGACAAAGGTGCCCACTCTCACCACTACTATTCAACATAGTTTTGGAAGTTTTAGCCACAGCAATTAGAGAAGAAAAAGAAGTAAAAGGAATCCAGATTGGAAAAGAAGTAACCCTCACTGTTTGCAGATGACATGATCCTCTACATAGAACACCCTGTAACACCACCAGAAAATTACTAGAGCTAATCAATCAATGAATATAGTAAAGTTGCAGGATATAAAATTAACACACAGAAATCCCTTGCATTCCTATACACTAACAATGAGAAAATAGAAAGAGAAATTAAGGAAACAATTCCATTCACCATTGCAATGAAAAGAATAAAATGCTTAGGAATAAATCTACCTAGAGAAACAAGAGACCTATATCTAGAAAATGATAAAACAATGATGAAAGAAATCAAAGATGACACTAATAGATGGAGAAATAGATCATGTTCATGGATCAGAAAAATCAATATAGTGAAAATGAGTATACTACCCAAAGCAATCTATAGATTCAATGCAATCCCTGGTATTTTTCAGAGAACTATCAATGGTATTTTTCAGAGAACTAGAACAAATAATTTCACAATTTGTATGGAAATACAAAAAACCTCGAATAGCCAAGCAATCTTGAGAAAGAAGAATGAAACTGGAGGAATCAACCTGCTTGACTTCAGACTATACTACAAAGCTACAGTCATCAAGACAGTATGGTACTGGCACAAAGATAGAAATATAGATCAATGGAAGAAAATAGAAAGCCCAGAGATAAATCCACACACCTATGGACACCTTATCTTTGACAAAGGAGGCAAGAATATACGATGCAGAAAAGACAATCTCTTTAACAAGTGGTGCTGGGAAAACTGGTCAACCACTTGTAAAAGAATGAAACTAGAGCACTTTCTAACACCATACACAAAAATAAACTCAAAATGGATTAAAGACCTAAATGTAAGACCAGAAACTATAAAACTCCTAGAGGAAAACATAGGCAAAACACTCTCTGACATAAATCACATCAGGATCCTCTATGACCCACCTCTCAGAGTAATGGAAATAAAAGCAAAAATAAACAAATGGGGCCAAATTAAACTTAAAAGCTTTTGCACAATGAAGGAAACTATAAGCAAGGTGAAAAAACAGCCTTCAGAATGGGAGAAAATAATAGCAAATGAAGCAACTGACAAAGAATCAATCTCAAAAATATACAAGCAGCACCTGCAGCTCAATTCCAGAAAAATAAATGACACAATAAAAAATGTGCCAAAGAATTAAACAGACGTTTCTTCAAAGAAGACATACAGATGGCTAACAAACACATAAAAAGATGCTCAACGTCACTCATTATACTACTACTACTACTAAGTCGCTTCAGTTGTGTCCGACTCTGTGCAACCCCATAGACGGTGGCCCACCAGGCTCCCCCGTCCCTGGGATTCTCCAGGCAAGAACACTGGAGTGGGTTGCCATTTCCTTCTCCAATGCATGAAAGTGAAAAGTGAAAGTGAAGTCGCTCAGTTGTGTCTGACTCTTAGCGACCCCATGGACTGCAGCCTACCAGGCTCCTCTGTCCATGGGATTTTTCAGGCAAGAGTACTGGAGTGGGTTGCCACTGCCTTCTCCAATGCAAATCAAAACCACTATAAGGTACCATTTCACGCCAGTCAGAATGGCTGCTATCAAAAAGTCCACAAACAGTAAATGCTGCAGAGCATGTGGAGAAAAGGGAACCCTCTTACACTGTTGGTGGGAATGCAAACTAGTACAGCCACTATGGAGAACAGTGTGGAGATTCCTTAAAAAACTGTAAATAGAACTCCCATACAACCCAGAAATCCCACTGCTGGGCATACACACCAAGGAAACCAGAATTGAAAGAGATGTGTGTACCCCAATCTTCATTGCAGCATTGTTTACAATAGCTTGGACATGGAAGCAACCTAGATGCCCATCAGCAGATGAATGGATAAGAAAGCTGTGGTACATATAAACAATGGAATATTACTCACCTATTAAAATAATGCATTTGAATCAGTTCTAATGAGGTGGATGAAACTGGAGCCTATTATACAGAGTGAAGTAAGTCAGTAAGAAAAACACCAATACAGTAAAATGACGCATATGTACGGAATTTAGAAAGATAGTAATGGTGACCTTATACATGAGGCAGCAAAAGAGACACAGATATAAAAACAGACTTTTGGACTCTGTGGGAGAAGGCAAGGGTGGGATGATTTGAGAGAACAGCATTGAAACATATATATTACCATATGTGAAATAGATTGCAAGTCCAGGTTCAGTGCATGAGACAGGGTGTTCAGGGCTGGTGCACTGGGATGACCCTGAGAGATGGGATGGGGAGGGGGGTGGGAGGGCTGTTCAGGATGGGGAACACATGTACACCCATGGCTTATCCATGTCAATGTATGGCAAAAACCACTACAGTATTGTAAAGTAATTAGCCTCCAATTAAAATAATAAATATATATATTTTTAATTCCATCTCCTGGACAGTGTGGGCAATAAAGGTACATAAATTATTTGGAATTCTTCTGTAGGAAATCTGTACGTTCTTCCTCATTTAGTTATTTGTTTAACCCTTTGATAGAATTATTATAGATATCATTTTATGGATATTCATTTTCTATTGTGGGGTATAATATAATAGTATTTTTTTTATTTAGTTGCTTAAATTATTCCAGCCCTGGGGAGTATTTCATACTGTCTCCCACATTTCTTTAACATGCCCCCATCCTTTTGAACATTTCCTTACTTTCTGTAGTTTCCTTGATTTTGTTTCTGAGTTGCTGTCTAACTTGGAACAAGTCACTTTACCCCTACATGCATTGACATAAATCTGTAAATTCTTGTTTTTTATATTAATGGAAATCACAATGTAGTAAATCTTAAGGGGGAAAAAATGCTGAATTCAAACTTTTGCTCAAAGAAACTGCTCACGGTAATACAACTTCTTTCTTAAAAATTAAGTGGCAAGATTATATATTGATGAAATGGAAGAAGAGAAAGGTAGAATTTAAATTTAAATGAAGTAACGCAAAGCTAATTGTTCATTAATGGGTCCTCTGATTAAAGAGGCTTGCTGACTGTGGGGTACTCAAATCAAATTGACTGTTCTGCAGCTTCTTATGTAAATGTCATTCATATCCTTCAGGACATAATTTAATCTGCCACCCTGGTGGAAACAAGTATCCAGGTCTTCTGGAAAAAATGAACATTTTATTGTCACTTCCCCCATTTGATCCTCTGCTTAGGTCCAAGAAACTAAAGACATGGTCCAGATCTCTACAAGGTCATATTACTCCTTAGGAAATGAGATGGTGGCTTGGTGATTTTATTCCATTTCTACTCATGATCACCTATTGCATCATGTGATGAGACAGTAGTTATGGGATAGCTTTTAAGACTCTGTATACCTAACAATTATTACTGTATTACAAATGAACATAATAGTCAACAGGAGGGCCCTGGAAATACTTTGGAATCATGACACTAGTTTCCCACATTAAACCAGAAAAATAGGTCTTATTCTTCTTCAGAATTTGTAGAGCCAGATGGTGGGATTCCAATAATATCTTGTCTTTAAAATCACATTGGTTTTTTCTCTATTTTTAGTGGTGATATTAAAAAATTCTAAGAGCTCACAAGAAGTAGGTATGATCCATTTCTTCCAATATAGGAAAATTCCTTTTGTGAAGTAGGTATACTAATGAAGTGGTTCTAAATGCTACCTGTTCAATTTCAGTGAATCAGTGGTGATAATGTGGAGACAATATGTCAAATTCTGTGCATCGCCTACATTGTGTGGCAAATTGAAGGCCAAGGATAATGTGTTCAAAAACAATGGAATCAGACTTCCTTGCATACTTGCTGAGTATATCATGCAGAAAAGAGTGGAATTTTTTGTTTGTTTGTTTATTTACAATAGCAGTTAGTGTTATTTGCTGAGTCATGTCCAACTCTTTGAGACCCCCATGGACTGTAGCCCGCCAGGCTCCTCTGTCCATGGAATTCTCTAGGAAAGAATACTGGAGTAAGTAGCCATTCCTTTATCCAAGGGATCATCCTGACCAATGGATTGAACCCAGGTCTCTCAAATTACAGGCGGATTCTTTACTCTCTGAGTTATTAAAGAAGCCCCTTATTTACAATACCTAACTCAAAATTGGAGAAGGCAATGGCACCCCACTCAAGTATTCTTGCCTGGAGAATCCCAGGGATGGGGGAGCCTGGTGGGCTGCCGTCTATGGGGTCTCACAGACTCAGACACGACTGAAGCAATTTAGCAGCAACAGCAGCAGCAACTCAAAATTAGTAACAAGAAATGATGGAACCTTATTATGCATGGTAACATATTATTACAAACAGATCTAGGCAAAAATTCCTATGCCACTACTTAGTAGTTTTTTTCACCTTACTTGAGTCTCTTCTCTTGTTAACCCTTTTAGGGTTAACATAGAACTAAAGTGAAATAAATGTTTAATGCCTGGCATAGTTTCTGCTGTATAATTCAAGTTAATACATGGTGGTTGTTATAATTATCAGTCAACAAATATTCATTGACTGTCTTACAAATATCCATTTCAATATTAGGTTAGGATGAGACAAAGATAGGTAGATAATCAATAGATGACACATAGAAAGAAAGACATACTCTCTGGATCTTAGTCTCGCAGGAAACAGATTTCCACTCAGATGGTTCAACCAAAAAGACTTCATTGAAACAATATTTAAAGGGATAGACTTACTGGAATCAACAAAAAATGACCAGGCATCCAGGTGAGCCAGTTCCTTAAAACAAATCTCTTTCTTCTGGAGAGGTATCCTTTTGGCTCTGTTGTTTTGGAGACTCCTGACAAATACATCCTGAATTTTCCTGGAGTTTATTTTTAACCCCTGCCAAACACGTGTCTAAGGCACCTAGGATACTTACTAATTTCTGATATCCAGGTCTCATGAGCATAACTCCATTAACATAAGGACTAGTGTGATACTTTTTGGATTATTAGGATCATCAGGATTACTGCAGACTCTATTATGACCTATTTCAGGATACTGCTGCCACTGTTGGATGAGAGCAAATGGCTGCTATTGTTTTTTAAATGAAACTGTTTGCCAAGTCAATGTTACATACTAGGTGTCAGGAATTGAGTTGATTTTCTCCAAAAGATAATACCTTAGAATTGAGATTGTTGTCACCATCTGTCCATGGGATTTTCTAGGGAAGAGTACTGGAGTGGATTGCCATTTCCTTCTCCAGGGGATCTTCCTGACCCAGGGATTGAACCGGGTCTCCCACATTGTAGACAGACACTTTACCATCTGAGCCACCAGGAAAGTCCTATGATTATCCACAGTCTTTCTCAAAATCTCATCTATTTTTTTCTTAGATCAATCAGATACATTCAGAGGTGATAGAATAGGAATCACCAGCTCTGTGTCTTCAAAGTTTTTAGAGTGAAACTCACCTCTAAAATTCCCCATTCCCTGGAAAACAGGATTAATATTGGTTCACTAAACTGGTAAATTTGTGAGAGGAGGCAACTCTAGGTACCTGGCTCTTCCTTCCATTATAATCATTACTTCATTGGTCAGAGAACCAATGTGAAGATCCTGTTGCTCAACTGTCTATTCTAATATGCATAAGGAATTAGAAAAGCAATGACAAGATATCTGTGGGTCTGCTAGACCTATTTTATAATACAATAATCCTGGGTCAAGACTAGATTTATCTCCATAAGACCATAATCTACAATAGACCATGGTGAAGTTTTGAATCCCTAGACATTAGCATCACTTCAGAACCATGTTTCTACCAAATCCTGGAATATCTGGGTATTTACTTAAACCATCACATTAATAAATGACCTTTCTGGTGAGGTACTGGAGGAAGAGTTACAACATACACATGGCTAAGTTGCAGGATTTTTCTGCAAAGGGATTCAACCCTTCCTCAGTTGAGGGCCTCTGCATGTGTAAATACCCTTAGTTCTGGAAACATGAGGAACTACCTCAATTTCCACACTAGGGACTCATTAGGATGCTATCCACCAGACCCCAGACCTAGATTTTTATCCCCTTCTTGAAATATCAAGGAATACTATGATGGCCAGTTTTATGAGTTAACTTGTCTAAGCTCTAATACTAAGTTTTTAAATCAAACATTAATTTAGGTGTGGCTGTGGAGGTGTTTTGTAGATGTGGATAATATCTGCAATGTGGCTGATGATTTATAATCCTTCAGGCAAAGGAGATTACCTTTGATAATGGGGGTGTGCCTCACCCAATTAGCTAAGGGCCATAGAGCAAACATAGGTTTCCCTGAGAACAAAACCTGACTCCAGACTGCAGCATCATCTCCTGCCTGAGGGTCCAGCCTGCTAACCTGCCCTCAGTTCAGTTCAGTTCAGTCACTCAGTCGTGTCTGATTCTTTACGACCCCATGAATGGCAGCACGCCAGGCCTCCCTGTCCATTACCAACTCCCGGAGTTCACTCAGACTCACGTCCATCGAGTCAGTGATGCCATCCAGCCATCTCATCCTCTGTCATCCCCTTCTCCTCCTGCCCCCAATCTCTCCCAGCATCAGAGTCTTTTCCAATGAGTCAACACTTCACATGAGGTGACCAAAGTACTGGAGTTTCAGCTTTAGCATCATTCCTTCCAAAGAAATCCCAGGGCTGATCTCCTTCAGAATGGACTGGTTGGATCTCCTACAAATGTCAAATTTACCATCCTGCAATTGTGTGAGCCAGTTCCCTACTCTCCCTCTCCTCTCTGCTTCTGTCTTTCTGTATATACCTCTCATTGACCAAATTCCCAACCCTAGGCTAAGTATGGGACCCATCATCCCTAAGGTCTCTGCTAGATAAATGAAAAACAATGGAATAGAGATCTTCTAGTAAAGGTTAGCAACAGTTAGAACTGGACATGGAACAGACTGGTTCCAAATAGGAAAAGGAGTACGTCAGGCTGTATATTGTTACCCTGCTTATTTAACTTCTATTCAGAGTACATCATGAGAAACGCTGGACTGGAAGAAACACAAGCTGGAATCAAGATTGCCAGGAGAAATATCAATAACCTCAGATATGCAGATGATACCACCCTTATGGCAGAAAGTGAAGAGGAACTAAAAAGCCTCTTGATGAAAGTGAAAGTGGAGAGTGAAAAAGTTGGCTTAAAGCTCAATATTCAGAAAACGAAGATCATGGCATCTGGTCCCACCACTTCATGGGAAATAGATGGGGAAACAGTGGAAACAGTGTCAGACTTTATTTTTCTGGGCTCCAAAATCACTGCAGATGGTGACTGCAGCCATGAAATTAAAAGACGCTTACTCCTTGAAAGGAAAGTTATGACCAACCTAGATAGTATATTGAAAAGCAGAGACATTACTTTGCCAACAAATGTCCATCTAGTCAAGGCTATGGTTTTTCCTGTGGTCGTGTATGGATGTGAGAGTTGGACTTTGAAGAAAGCTGAGCACCAAAGAAGTGATGCTTTTGAACTGTGGTGTTGGAGAAGACTCTTGAGAGTCCCTTGGACTGCAAGGAGATCCAACCAGTCAACTCTAAAGGAGATTGGTCCTGGGTGTTCTTTGGAAGGAATGATGCTAAAGCTGAAACTCTAGTACTTTGGCCACCTCATGCGAAGAGTTGACTCACTGGAAAAGACTCTGATGCTGGGAGGGATTGGGGGCAGGAAGATAAGGGGACAACAGAGGATGAGATGGCTGGATGGCATCACCAACTCAATGGACATGAGTTTGAGTGAACTCCGGGTGTTGGTGATGGACAGGGAGGCCTGGCATGCTGTGATTTATGGGGTCACAAAGAGTTGGACATGACTGAGCGACTGAACTGAATTGAATAAAGGTTAAGGTGGGAATGGCCTTTTCAAATAGCCTATGTAAAGACACAGTTAATAAACATACTATAAAATATATTCATTGTTAAAAACTGCTCACCTCTCTAGTCCTGTGAAAAACTAGTATTTTAATTTAAAAAAGTTAAATGTAACAAGCTTTGAAAATATCCAGTGGGGAAAAAATTTTTGATGTTAGTGCTTTATTTAAAAATATACATAACGTCTGTAAATAATACCCGAGACTTTCCTTTCTCAAGATTTAGATAATTTAATTTATTTTCAAAGGTTTTATATATACATATTATCTCAGATCAAAATTTGACCATTTCATAGTAGTTACTAAATTTGATATACTATTTATTTTTATAAAAACAATGTTTATTTTCTTGTCTCTTAAAAGAGCATATTAAAGTTTTGGAAGTAAAAGTAAAAAGGCAAGTTTTTAAGGGATATATTTGTTAGGATTTTAGACTATTTTAAGAATACTGTAAATTCCCTGGGGAAAAAACTCTCTGAAGTCGGAACTTTCATCAAATATGTTTGGGAAAAATGTTTCAGGGAAGTATTATTCTTACAAATATACAAAATCACATTATTTGTTCCTGGAATAGATTTGATATCCCTCCATAGACTGTTCCATCTCAGTCAATAATGTAGATAGTCTTACATTATCACATTACTAAGAGCTCCAGTCATCTTTTGTTATATAACCAGGAGCCTTCTTAGACATCTGGTGATACTTGGCAGACCCTCACAAGCAGCCCTATCAACATAATTACCATCTATGTCTTTCAAGTTAATTTATCTCCTATATTCAGTGCTTTGCTCAAAGAAGTTACTCAATAAATATTTGGGGATAGAGAGAAAAAGGAAGAGATGGAGAAAAGATGTAATATTTAGCAACATTTCCAGGAATGTTAGCCCACAAACTTGATGGGACTAAGCTGTTATGCTCTTTCTCTTCATTAGTCCTCCTTCACAAGGGTCAGGTTTGGGGCAAAACATATTTACAACACCTACATATGCTTACGGAGAAGGCAATGGCACCCCACTCCAGTACTCTTGCCTGGAAAATCCATGGATGGAGGAGCCTGGTAGGCTGTAGTCCATGGGGTCCCTAAGAGTTGGACACGACTGAGCGACTTCACTTTCACTTTTCTCTTTCATGCATTGGAGGAGGAAATGGCAACCCACTCCAGTGTTCTTGCCTGGAGAATCCCAGGGACAGCGGAGCCTGGTGGGCTTCCATCTATGGGGTCGCACAGAGTCAGACATGACTGAAGCGACTTAGCAGCAGCACATATGCTTAAGTATATATTTCTTTCCGTCATGATTAACAGGCAGTGGTTGGAACAGTTTGGGTTCATCACTACAGGAAACATTCATTAATTCATCACTGATAGTTTTCACAGAGGAATGATGACATCTTTAAAAGGCAGAATTGCACAAACACTTTAAGGAGATGCTCATGTAAGGTGTTTTGTTCAAAGACATGAAAACATGGCAGCTATTATTGAGCAACTTGGCGAAGGAAGGAGCCACTGTTTAACTGTACCCACCAGTTTTTATAGGCTTTCCTGACCTTGTCTAATAGTCCCCTAATGAGCCTACTGATAAAACTGCAGTACAGGTTTTCAAGTGTGCCAAAGCTCCTAACAGCCTCTTCGGCTCCAAAATGCATGATTCTCTAGTTTGTCTTTTTGATTTCCTTCACTCTGGCTTCTGTCCTCTTAAATAACCCTGCCTAACTAACCTTGAGGAAAGTAATTATGCCCTCACTATTGATTAAGAAGGATCCATATTTAATTATGTGTAACATGTTCCACTATCAAACTTTCAGCTTGATTCTCCAATGCCTACTAGTAAGTCCTACTGCCATGTGCTGTATCAGCCATTTGGTTAATGAGCTTCCTTAGAAGATGTTGAATTTTCCCCAGTCCCTGTATTTTGTGAAAAATCTCTTAAGGTCATGGTTAGACCCTTTCATGAATGTTGAAAATGTTTCTTGAAGAATGTTTCTTTAATGCAAACAAAATCATTATTAAGCACATTGTCTATGTTTCTACTAAAGCCCTGAGTGATTCATAAGTGACCTTTAGTAAAATTTTGAGATCACAGTGCTTAAAGGGCTTCCCTGGTGGCTCAGATGGTAAAGAATCCATAAGAGATGGGGGTTCGATCCCTGGGTCAGAAAGATCCCCTGGTGTGGGTCTTAGCTACCCACTTCAGTATTGTTGCCTGGAGAATCCCATGGGGCAGAGGAGCCTGGTGTGCTACAGTCCATAGGGTCAGAAAGAGTTGGTCATGACTGAAGCGACTGAGCACAAATGCAAAGTTCAAATGTTAACTGTATTCAGAATCTGTTGTAAAGTAACTGATTCTGCTAAATCACAAATATAGTCAATTTATATAGAAGACAACTGCTTCTTACACACTATCTTTTTGTATAAAAATAATAATATGCCTTCACTTCCAACAACTGATTTGAAATTTCAGTTTTATTTACCTCTAGAATCTATGTCTAAATTTTATTAGTCTCTTTTAATGAAAGCTTGCAATTAGGTTAGCTACAATTAATACATAAACATGTTCAAAACATAAAATGTCACACTTTTTCAGAGTTTGTATATTAAATGCATCACATCTCTATTCTTGCCAAAAAATAATTTTCCACTGATGCTTATTAAATTGTTTTCAAATAGTAGACATTAAAGATGTCCAAAATCACCATGGATAGTCAGGTGACTGAAGCCATGAAATTAAAAGACACTTGCTACTTGGAAGGAAAGCTATGATGAACCTAGACAATGTATTAAAATGCAGAGACATCACTTTGCCAACAAAGATCCGCATAGTCAAAGTTATGGTTTTTCCAGTAGTCATGCACAGATGTGAGAGTTGGAGCATGAAGAAGGCTGAGAGCCAAAGAATTGACACTTTTGATTTGTGGTGCTAGATGAGGAACACTCTTGAGAGTCCCTTGGACTGCAAGGAGATCCAACCAGTCCATCCTAAAGGAAATCAACCCTGAATATTCATTGAAAGGACTGATGCTGAAGGTGAAAATCCAATACTTTGGCCACCTGATGCAAAGAGCCAACTCATTGGAAAAGACCCTGATGCTGGGAAACATTGAAGGCAAAAGGAGAAGAGGGTGGCAGAGGATGAGATGGTTAGATAGTATCATCAATTCAATGGACTTGACTTTGAACAAACTCCAGGAGTAGTGGACAGAGAAAATTGGCATGCTACAGTTCATGAGGTCACAAAGAGTTGGACATGACTTAGCAACTGAACAGCAACAACACTCATCTAATCTGACATACATTTGTCAAATATGAGTGGACCACCATAAATACACAATGAAACTTGCTCCTCAAATTTAGGAAGTTCAATTGTCAAAACCACTAGGATACCATTTAATACCATCTCTCACTATCAGCAAGTTTCACAAAACTTTAAAACTTCATAAAACTTATCTTTTGATCTTCAGACATCATAATATTTCCTTCTCTAATTCTCCCCCTTGTGTATCTATCTGTGATTTTGCTGGCTTCTGAGAATTGCAACATCCAGCTTCTTATCAAAAAAGTACAGAAAGATGAAAAGGTCTTTGAGATCTCCAAGGACTAAGAATGCTGTGCTCAGTACTCCATTGTATTGCTGCAATGCACAGGCTTGAGCCACCATAGTCCTGAATTGCTGATTCTCCCATTGCCACTGTGAATACTGTTTGTTCCTCAGGAATTAAAATCCCCAACCAAAGCATCCAATTGACTAAGGCATATACCCTTGCCTTGGCTGCCAGGGTGCAAAGAGAGATACAATCTGTCCCATTTCAGCCACCGTGGTCGGAGTTAAAATCCAGGCATACTATTTGGGACCCATCCGAATTTGTCAGTTCTGTAGTGACAAAAAAACAAACATCCACTACAGACTCTCCTCTCTGCTTAAAACTCTTTTAATATCCTTCATCCTTTACTTCAATTAATCCCCAATAATTTAGGTATGGCATTCAAAGCTACAAATACCTGAGATGTGATCATTTTCCACTCTTATTTCCTACTTTCCAATTTTCCCTAATTTCCAATCCTATGGTTTAGCCTAATTAATTATCTGCAGTTTTCCCCAATGTTTGTGATTTTGAATGTCAATTTCTATGCCTAGAGTGTTTGTTCAACTCATTTCTGCCCATTTCTTCTTTTACTCCTATTCTACCACAGCAAAGCTACTTTTAAGAACACTTCAGGGACTTCCCTGGTGTCCAAGGTTGAGACTCTGCTTCCACTGCAGGGAGCATGAATTCAATCCCTATTTGGGGAACTAAGAGCCCAAATGCCATGGGGCGTGGCCAGAAAAAAGGACTCTTCAAACTCAGATCTGTTGATGACATCCCATTCTTTTGAATAAATTAATCATTTTATCCTTTGTATTATCTTTTTGATAATAGAGATGCTGACATTTTTCATGTAGTTTCTAGTTCTTTATCTTACCAGATTATAGCATAATATGACATAATGTTATTAATAGTTACAACTTAATTTCAAAGCAGGATTGTGCTTTTCTCTTTTCTCACCACCCTTATTCATAATACCATTGTTAAGGCTTCACCATCTTACATATAAAAGATTCACTCATTTAACAAATATTCTTTTTCTGCTTTCTATCTACTACATGGATCTTTTTGAACCTGGTGCTTAAGAAAAAGTACACAAAATAAAGTACTCGTTTTTAAGTTTATATTCCCTGTGGAAGAGCAAAATATATAAGCTGCTAACACCTATCTGATACAATTTTAAATGTGATAATGCTGTGATAAAAATAAAGTGTGGTAAGGAAGTATAGAGTAACATAGAGAAGAGAGAACTGTTTAAATAAGGTGCTCATAAAAGGACATTCAAAACAGCTTATATATGAACAGAGATCAGGATAAAATGAGGAATAAAGACATGCTGGTATGTGGGAAAAAAGCATCCCAAGAAGAGGAAACCATGATGCTAACCTCTGAAGAAAAACAAGTTTGGTGCAAAACAGCAAGAAAGTCTACCACAGTTGAAGCAGTAGAAACAAAGTATAATTATAGAATATATTGGCAGAAGAGAGAGAATACCCTTGTGAGCCTTGGTAAGGTCTTTGGGTTTTAAGTAAGATAGCCATTGGGGATTTTGAGCAGGCAGGTGGCATTTTTATGTTCTTAAAGGTTGCTCAGGATCACTATGAACAATTTACCATATGGGGCAAGAACAGAGGCAGGCAGATCAAGTAGGAGTCTATTGCTATTGTCTAGGTAATAGGTGATGCTAGCAGCTTGAACAAGAAAGGATTCATGGAGTTTGTGAGATGTAAGATTCAGGATATCGTTTAAAGAAATTTCCAGTGTGGCTGCCGATGGATCAATCGTGAAATATAAAAAGAGAGAGAGAGATAAAGGAAGGAAGGAGGGAAGATAGGAAGTATGATTACTAGCTATTTGGCCTCATGAAGTGGGGTATCATTGCTCAAGATGAATAAGACTAGAGAAGGAGCAAGTTTAGAGCTAGAGGGATCTCCTATAAAACATAAATATTTGAAACTCCCTCTAAACATTAAAGCAGATATTTTGAGTAGATAGTTGAACATATAGGTGTAAAGAAAAAGGGTCTGGAGATGCATATCTGGGGTCTAATTGTGTGAATATTTAGAGCTACTATTTCAAAGAATAATTATTGAAAGAGAAAAAATTAGGTTAAGATTCTGGAGGATCCGGGAAAGTAGAATTAGAAAGAGAGGCCTACAAGAAAATGAAAATGAATACCAGGAGCTTTCTTATCACCAAGAAAATTCACTGTTTCGAATGGATAATCAATTTTTTCAAATGCTGCTGAGATGTAGGTTGAGAATTAGCACTTTGGAAAGCTAAAGGTTCTTGTTAACTTTGACAAGAGTTTAGGAACTAAAATCTGATTAAAGCATACTGAAAAGGGAAAGGTAGGTAAGATTAGTGTATCAGTCTTTCAACAGATCATTTTCCTTCATTATTAAACTTCTCTCACTATTCGAAAGCCATCATTATACTTTTTGTAAGAGTAAAACAGATTGTGAAATTGTTGCCTGAGTCCAGATGCTTCTACCATCTATATCAACAATTCCCAACTCTTAATGCTTAAAAAAACAACCTAGGCTTGCCTATTAAAATATAAATGCTTGCCTTCTGCTATCACTGAGTATGATTGATGTGGCATGGGACAAGACACTGTAACCTTATTTTTAACAAAGACTCAAGTGATTACACTATAGCTGATTTAAGATCCTCATGGATTGGATCCTTCATTATTTCTCTGCCCTTTTCCCCTGTTCTTTCTTCTGCCTAGGATTCTGATTCATATTTCTGGAAAACTCCTATTGATTCTTCAAAACTTTAGGGTCACTCCCTCTTTTAAGCCATCTTCATATTGCCAGTCATACAAGTCAGTAAATACTTGAGAAATAAATGGAATATCTACAGCTAACTGTCATGTATAGATGTGAGAGTTGGACGGTGAAGAAGGCTGAGCGCGGAAGAATTGATGCTTTTGAACTGTGGTGTTGGAGAAGACTCTTGAGAGTCCCTTGGACTGCAAGGAGATCCAACCAGTCCATTCTGAAGGAGATCAGCCCTGGGATTTCTTTGGAAGGAATGATGCTAAAGCTGAAACTCCAGTACTTTGGCCACCTCATGCAAAGAGTCGACTCATTGAAAAAGACTCTGATTCTGGGAGGGATTGGGGGCAGGAGGAGAAGGGGACGACAGAGGGTGAGATGGCTGGATGGCATCACTGACTCGATGGACGTGAGTCTGAGTGAACTCCGGGAGTTGATGGACAGGGAGGCCTGGCGTGCTGCGATTCATGGGGTCGCGAAGAGTCGGACAGGACTGAGTGACTGAACTGAACTGAACTGAACTGATGGCTAACTTTCCTTTGCTTTTTTTGTTAAAACCTTAAATACTTTATAAAATGTTGCCAATCTCAAGAATTTACATAATTCAGTAAACTGAATTGCATTTATATGCACCATGTTAGTAAATTTCCTCAAATGAACATGATTAACATTTTTCACACAGCCAAGACAGACCCACCATTTTTAAAGAGACTGTTTCTGAATAATTCGAAACATCTCTCCACATTTCTGAAGGAAATGTCAAATGAGTTTGCTCTGGAGTTCATCGATAATTACAGCATATGATCAGATAGGTGTAATGAGAAATCTAGGGACACTTTTTTGATATTGACCTATTTTAAAAATGATTTCCCTCTATTCTCATTTAAGAACTTAAAAGAAATCCTCCATCCAGAAGCTGGCTTCCTTGGGGATATTTAAAAAGGAGGAAATTACCTAGCTTATATTTAGCTTTATTCCTGTAGAAGTAAGTTTTTCCTCCCTCAGTCTCTCTTTTGTTTTTATTCTTTCAGATCAAAACTTCAAAGAAAAGGACTGATGGATCAGCCATTCATTTATTGGAGTTGAATTTTTGCTTGCCTCTAGATTTTCTACTCTGATGTTTCTTTGATTTCCATTCTATCTGCATCTTTTATGTCTTTAGTTTATGCGTGTGAAGAAAATTATAGTGTAGGCTTTGCTCAAAAAATTATATTTCATCATATTCCAAAATCTTAGAAAATTTAAAACATTTTTCCAAGTCTGAAAATGACTTTAGACAGAAGCCTCTAGCACAGAACTTAATAAATATGTCCTTATTGTATTCTAAATAATTGAACTTTACAGAAGCTAGGCTTCAGAACAGACAGGAATCAATTTCACCAGAGATATCTCAAACTAAACATCAAGGTAATGCACAGTTCCATGTATCTCTTGCCTGACTTAGACAAATACTCATTAAAAAATAACAAAGTAAAGACAGGTTGGGCAGGAGGCAATGCAGTAGTAACCAAAGACCTGACCCTGTTTCTGCCACTTCTAGCTACAAAACTTTTGTCAAGTTAATAATAATATCTTTTTTCTTCTGTAAAATGAGAATAATAGGCCTATTTTTTGTATGTTTATACTGATATTATATATGATAATTTGTATAGTGTAGCAGTCCTTAACTCATAAAAATTAACAAAATATTAGATGTCATTTTTGTTACTAGAAGTTGTTTGCTGAAACTGTGTGTGACCTTGTTGGCCCCCCTTCAGGACCACTGTAAAGTCAGTAGCTGCTGCCATGGTCCTCAAAAATGTCCACCAGGCAGGCAGTAGATCCCAACACATGAATTAAAAAGGACTGAGAAAAAGTGATATTACTTTTATCATATCTTCACTGAGCCAGTAGATCACAAAGTACCCAACACTGTTATTCTCCAAACTATGATTCAAAGGGCAATGTCATATCTTATGTACATCTATGGTATACATGATATACATCATGGATTGGTTTTAGAAAAGGCAGAGGAACCAGAGATCAAATTGTCAACATCCAATGGATCATCAAAAAAGCAAGAGAGTTCCAGAAAAACATCTATTTCTGCTTTATTGACTATGCCAAAGCCTTTGACTATGTGGATCACAATAAATTGTGGAAAATTCTGAAAAAGATGGGAATACCAGACCACCTGTCCTGCTTCTTGAGAAACCTATATGCAGGTCAGGAAGCAACAGTCAGAACTGGACATGGAACAACAAACTGGTTCCAAATAGGAAAAGGAGAATGTCAAGGCTGTATATTGTCACCCTGCTTATTTAATTTATATGCAGAGTACATCATGAGAAACCCTGGGCTGGAAGAAGCACAAGCTGGAATCAAGATTGCCGGGAGAAATATCAATAACCTCAGATATGCAGATGACACCATGATTATGGCAGAAAGCGAAGAGGAATAAAAAGCCTCTTGATGATAGTGAAAGAGGAGAGTGAAAAAGTTGGCTTCAAGCTCAACATTCAGAAAACTAAGATCATGGCAACTGGTCCCATCACTTCATGGCAAATAGATGAGGAAACAGTGGAAACAGTGTGGTGACTGTAGCCATGAAATTAAAAGATGCTTATCCTTGGAAGGAAAGTTATGACCAACCTAGATAGCATATTAAAAAGCAGAGACATTACTTTGCCAACAAAGGTCTGTCTAGTCAAGGCTATGGTTTTTCCAGTAGTCATGTATGGATGTGAGAGTTGGACTGTGAAGAAAGCTGAGCGCCAAAGAACTGATGCTTTTGAACTGTGGTGTTGGAGAAGACTCTTGAAAGTCCCTTGGACTGCAAGGAGGTCCAACCAGTCCATTCTGAAGGAGATCAGCCCTGGGATTTCTTTGGAAGGAATGATGCTAAAACTGAAACTCCAGTACTTTGGCCACCTCATGCGAAGAGTTGACTCATTGGAAAAGACTCTGATGCTGGGAGGGATTGGGGGCAGGAGGAGAAGGGAACAACAGAGGATGAAATGGCTGGATGGCATCACTGACTCGATGGACGTGAGTCTGAGTGAACTCCAGGAGTTGGTGATGGACAGGGAGGCCTGGCGTGCTGTGATTCATGGGGTCGCAAAGAGTCGGACACGACTGAGTGACTGAACTGAACTGAACTGAACTGAGCTCCTGCTGTGAATTCCACATGATAATCTCTGACTATGTCTCTCTGAACTGGAAATAAGCCCTGCAAGGAAGTTGTCATTGTGTGGTTATCCTCATATTTCCCTTATGGCATCTTCATCCTAAGATATACCTGAGGATATATCTTATCCTCAGAAAAGTAAAACTGAATTTATGCAGAACTCCAACTTTCTATATTCATAACCAACAGTTACTACTAAAAATAATACATAAAAGTAATTATATTTAAAACCAAAAGTCTTGGTCTTATTGTAGAGTATGGTTCTAACAGTGTGAATGATAATAAATTAGATATGGGTTTTAGCAGCTATTAACAAATATTTTTTACTCCAGAATACATACGGTTCCACAGCAGGCATACATTCTGCATATTTATCAATATTGGCAGAATAAAGACACACTGAGAGGCCACCAAATTCATGAAGGACTAGAAATGTAAATAGCAAAATGACCTCTGAGGTAAATGTATAAGATGAAGTTAATACACAAAATGACTAGAAAATAATTCAGGAAATGTAAAGAAATAGAATATAAACAAATAACTTCTACATCTTATGTTCTTCTCTATACTTCAAATAATAGGTCTTCTCAGATAACCAATTATTAAGCCACAACTATGAACCAGGCACTCCGTTTGCTTTACAATCTTTAATTCTCAAATATCTAGTGATCCTCATTTTAGAAAAATCATATGTTTAGTGTATGAATCCTCAGGAATGTAATGCTCTTCTTGGTCAAGATATTATGGCTTAATGGGCAGAGCCTGAAAATGATCCATCGCTATTTATATCCAGAAATCCATGTTAGAAGCTTCAATAATATATATGTAATTGTAAGAATTAATGTACTTATGATAGATAGTTTGCATTGCTGGATGGCCTATATTCAGTCCACAAAAAGCAGACTTTTTTGTTTGGTCTCTCTTAACTTCAGGTTTGTTTTTTTTCTTCCCCCGCTTGTCCAGTAAAGGGATTAGACTCAGTTGAAGCTTCTTTTAGTGTGAAATTGATGTCATCATTGATGAATGACTTTTTCAAATGGAATGGTTGGTATAAGAAGAGCAATAAGGGGATATCTGTTGCTTTATCTCATATAAGGTATTTCGGTTTGTCATCATTTCACACTTCTTTCAGTTAATCTGCCATTAATTACGTTAACCAACGTACATGAGGAATGAAAATATTTGCATGAAAGATTTATGCTTTATTTTGAATTACTGAAGAGTAGTTCATTCCTTCCTAATTTAAAATTTTGAATAAAATGGCATTATTTAAAATGTTTCCTTTAACCCTCCCTGTGTTCATAAATTTCATCCTTAGAAAAACAAAGCATAAACTTAGCATACATCTTTTGATTCCAGTATAAGTCAGGTTTGCTTGTATATTAGTTTAAAAGCTAGAATATGTGAAGGCTATATGTGCATTATATATCTTTTCAAAGACACTGACTTAAAAACTTTAATTCAAAATTGATAGTGAATTTGAGTATCCCTTTGGCTATTTACGTCATAAATACTAGATTTATAACACATTTTTATAACAGATTATCACTAATAAAGAAACTTTATGGATTAAAATGATATCAGTAAACAGCTCTACCACAATTGCAAAGACAAAAACATGTACAAAAGACAATAATTCTGGTCTAGGTGCTTTTAGTGTAATTTTAGGTCAAAGTAAAAAAGTAACAGAAAGAAAAAGTAACAGAAAAAAAATACTATATTCATACATTTATATGTCAAGATTTAGCTAAGAAAATAAAGTACTATAATGCAAATAAGTCATACATTTACCTACAAGTTTAAAATTAATGTCCAATGATAATATGATATCAGGTATGAAGTTAATTTCAAAATCTCCTAAATATTATTCAATAATCAAAATAACCAAGGTTGCCAAAGGTTAGCTATTGTAGTCCTATTAAACTATAGTTACAGAATAGAAAACTTTGGGAAAATTTTCAGTAGAAAGCAGCAGGGATTTACAGATGATAAAAACATATAATGAGTATTAAAGTAAACTAAAAAAAATCTAAAATGTTTGGTAATTTATCTGCCCAGCTACTCAAATTAATTATTTTACCCCTACTGAATTTCGTATTATTTAGAGACACAGTCATGCCTTAAAAACATTGTAAAATACACAATTGTGATGGTAATTAGTAGAAAATTCTTGTTTTTAATATATACATTTGCTTGCTTTTTCCCTTACATTACTGCAATTAAACAGCATAATTTAACTTATTCATATAATTTTATACTATTGAGAATGTTACCAAATATATATGCTGAGTATAAAAAATGTTATAAAAACAATATGTGCTAACAACATTATATATAAAAGATTAATATTTGTCTAGGTCAATGATAGTTTCAGGTCACAGTGGGTTTTGTACAGTCATTTCAATGGCAAAAACATTGTTTCTATCAACTGGATGATGGTTACAAATGGTAGTGTTTTCCATTTAAATATACTCTGAGCTGCCAATTTTCAAATTATAAAAAGAATGTCAAGTGTCAGACTCAATGCATGAAGAATCATTTTCTCCTATAAAGCAGTTTAATGGCACAGAGCTTGCATGAGTCATACATATCCAGACCTTGAACTCACTGGTGCATTCAGAAAAAGCCAAAGATCAATGTCTAATAAAAAGCGAGTCAGCTCTGGCCATTGCAGGGCAATGGTTTGTGATTATTTGGTGCCTTGGGTCACTGTGGAATTCTTGCCTATTCTATAAAAGAAATCAATAATGCTTTTCTAAACTTTTCTGATAATCAGTAGTAGAGGAATAGATTTTAGCCAGATTAGAAATTATTGTTTATTCATTACAAATGTCATGCAATACATTTATAAATGTTTCTTTTTAAATGAAATTTTTTCAAAGTTTACAAATTGTACCATAAGCCCCAGGAGCAATCACTGTAACTTGTTTTGTGTTTTCAAAGTAATTAAAAACAATACTGAATCCATGTGACCAATAATAATAGCTAGTTGTTATTGAGAGTGTTGGAGAAGGCAATGGCACCCCACTCCAGTACTCTTGCCTGGAAAATCCCATGGGTGGAGGAGCCTGGTGGGCTGCAGTCCATGGGGTCGCTAAGAGTCGGACACGACTGAGCGGCTTCCCTTTCACTTTTCACTTTCATGCATTGGAGGAGGAAATGGCAACCCACTCCAGTGTTCTTGCCTGGAGAATCCCAGGGATAGGGTAGCCTGGTGGGCTGCAGTCCATGGGGTCGCACAGAGTCGGACACGACTGAGCGGCTTCCCTTTCACTTTTCACTTTCATGCACTGGAGGAGGAAATGGCAACCCACTCCAGTGTTCTTGCCTGGAGAATCCCAGGGATGGGGGAGCCTTATGGGCTGCCGTCTATGCGGTCGCACACAGTCAGACACGACTGAAGCGATTTAGCAGTGGCAGCAGCATTGAGCGTGTACTATATGCCAGTAATTGTTCGAGAAACTTTAATATTTATTAATTTATTTAATCTTCAGAACACTTTTTGAGGTTGATAGGACCAACATTCCTATCCTATCAATGAGAAAGTTGAGCACAGATTAGTAACTAATTTGCCTGAGTAAAAACAGGTGGAGTCAGGATTCAAATCCAGGTCTTCTGACTTTAGAGTCTACATTTCTCATATAAGCTATGCATTAGATATGTGACCATAATAAATTACTTATTCTTACTGATCCTGCCTTTCTTTTCTATAAAAATGTGGATAATAACATCACATTAGGTTATTTTGGGGACTAATTTTATTTTTCTTAATGGTGTAAAATATTTGTATTTGAGAATTCTTATAATAAACAGGAGCATACTTTAGGTAGTTCTGATCATTCAAATATAACCATAAACCATCCTATGCATTTAAATCAGATGGAAATAGAGTAAAACCTTTACTGCCTAAGTAATAAAAAAGAGCCAAAAAGCCAAGGGGGGTGGTGGAGCCAACCAAAATTTAACAACAACATAGAGCAGACTCCTGTTCAGGCTGGCAAGACTCAGGGGGCTGGCTGTGCTGCCTGAGCCCGGTCAAAGCCGGAGGCACAGAGAAGAAGCTCTTGCTGAATACACCACCCAATACAGAGAGAGGAGAACCCTAGTCATCATAATACAGACTGCGTCAATATTCACAAAGAGCTTATAACTATATATACATGGATGCCACAAGTTCTGAATACCCAGAAGCTTTGAAAGGATCCTCCAGAATGAGCAAGAAATTAATAATACAAAAAATCTAATGACTCAAACTAATTCAGCAGGGTAATGCCTTCCATTATAAACGGAGATATTTTCTGAAAATTATATTGTTTCATTCCATCTTACATGAAACTTAAGTACAATAATTAATTCAATTAAATATCGAATTCCAACATAATTCATGACTTAAATTCATTACTTAAGAGAAAGAAAAAAATCTAGAAAACTAACACATATGACTACGGATTCATCTTATTTCTGCTTCACAAGAGGGTTGTTTTTAAAAAATTTTTGGTATGACCCACAATTTTTTCTTTGGTTCCCCCCTTTAATCACACTGCTGAAAACTCTCAAAATCTTTCAATGAGTACTGATGTAGGAAAAAGGAATGCTAAAATAGTGAACATGAACAGAAATTATAGAGCTATCCAATACAAGAAGCAGTAAAGTAATACTTGAAATGGGAGACAATGTTATATTCTATTAATAGAATATAACAGAAGAGCCATTTTTTCAGGTAGTTCAGTTCAGTTCAGTTCAGTTCAGTCCCTCAGTCGTGTCTGACTCTTTGCGACCCCATGAATCGCAGCACGCCAGGCCTCCCTATCCATCACCAACTCCCGGAGTTCACTGAGACTCACATCCATCGAGTCAGTGATGCCATCCAGCCATCTCATCCTCTGTCGTCCCCTTCTCCTCCTGCCCCCAATCCCTCCCAGCATCAGGGTCTTTTCCAATGAGTCAACTCTTCGCATGAGGTGGCCAAAGTACTGGAGTTTCAGCTTTAGCATCATTCCTTCCAAAGAAATCCCAGGGCTGATCTCCTTCAGAATGGACTGGTTGGATCTCCTTGCAGTCCAAGGGACTCTCAAGAGTCTTCTCCAAGACCACAGTTCAAAAGCATCAATTCTTCGGTGCTCAGCCTTCTTTACAGTCCAACTCTCACATCCATACATGACCACTGGAAAAACCATAGCCTTGACTAGACGGATCTTTGTTGGCAAAGTAATGTCTCTGCTTTTCCATATGCTATCTAGGTTGGTCATAACTTTCCTTCCAAGGAGTAAGCGTCTTTTAATACCATGGCTGCAGTCACCATCTGCAGTGATTTTGGAGCCCAGAAAAATGAAGTCTGACACTGTTTCCACTGTTTCCCCATCTATTTCCCATGAAGTGATGGGACCAGATGCCATGATCTTTGTTTTCAGGTAAGAACAGGTTTAATGTCTAAAATTCGAATAACACACACTGCATTTTCAATAGGACCTCACCCTGAGAGGACATGGTTTTGATTTCACTTAATAACTGTCTCATTAAGTACCTCATTCCCACATTTGCTAAAGTAAGGGATACAGATCTGTGCAAGATTGAGATCCCACCTCCTAAGCCACAACCACCGAACCTTATAGGGATCTCCAAATGTCAAGAGCTGAAAGATTTCCAAAATAAGCCTCACTTTTAAAGTACAACATGAACAAATTATTTGACTAATTATTGTCAGCAGTAATGAGATCGCATACCCAAATGACAAAGCACAACTAAGGGGCAAGCAGAGTGTATTTAAAGGAAAAAACCACAAACAACTTCACAGGTATAACAAGCAAAATGATAATCAACTAGGATGCTCTTATAATTATAGTTTTTCTTGATTGATATAAAGGAAATGATCATCTTACAAATGATTGTAAGGTAGTAAAAATAAAGCAGGACTAGAAACAGCAACATAAAAATGAGTAAAAGAAAGTTGAGGTTGAAACTCTTGGAACATCTCTGACACTAATATATCAGTCTATGCGATGCTTTTACAAAGGAAATCCTCAAAGTTCCTGTAACTGAGTGACTTAAACATGAAGTGGACAAAGGGTTGGAAAACATACCGTGAACAGCAACTTCTTTTCAGCAAAGAAATATAGTGGATGACTTAGTGACTATTGCTGACGTTGCCACTGCTATGATTTTTAGTATATCAGTATGAATGTATACATCTGTATAACATATATATTAATATGACTATATATTCAAACGTTTATCTTTCTTAAACTCACTTTTTAATTTGAAAATGAATAGCCCCAAGAAGAAATATCTTTTCTTAAGAGATTAGCATTTATTTTTTTGGATCATTAATTGTATTATTTTTTAAATGAAGGATAATTGCTTTACAGAATTTTGTTGCTTTCTGTCAAACCTCAACATGAATAAGCCATAGGTGTACATATGTCCCCTCCCTTTTGAACCTCCCTCCCATCTCACTCCCCATCCCACCCCTTTAGATTGATACAGAGCCCCTGTCTGAGTTTCCTGAGCCATACAGCAAATTCCCATTGGCTCTCTATTTTACATATGGTAATGTAAGTTTCCATGTTACTCTTTCCATACATCTCACCCTCTCTTCCCCTCTCCCCATGTCCATAAGTCTATTCTCTATGTCTGTTTCTCCATTGCTGCCCTGCAAATAAATTCTTCAGTACCATTTTTATAGATTCCATATACATGTGTTAGAACACAATATTTATCTTTATCTTTCTGACTTACTTCACTCTGTATAATAGGCTCTAGGTTCCTCCACCTCATTAGAACTGATTCAAAGACATTTATTTTTATGGCTGAGTAATATTCCATTGTGTATATGTACCACAACTTCTTTATCCATTCATCTGTTGATGGACATCTAGGTTGCTTCCATGTTCTAGCTATTGTAAATAGTGCTGCAATGAACAATGGGATACATGTGTCTTTTTCAATTTTGGTTTCCTCAAGGTATATGCCTAGGAGTGGGATTGCTGGGTCATATGGTGGTTATGCTATGCTATGCTAAGTCGCTTCAGTTGTGTCCAACTCTGTGCGACCCCATAGATGGCAGCCCACCAAGCTCCCCCGTCCCTGGGATTCTCCAGGCAAGAACACTGGAGTGGGCTGCCATTTCCTTCTCCAATGCATGAAAGTGAAAAGTGAAAGTGAAGTCGCTCAGTCATGTCCGACTCTTAGCGACCCCATGGATTGCAGCCTAACAGGCTCCTCCGTCCATGGGATTTTCCAAGCAAGAGTACTGGAGTGGGGTGCCATTGCCTTCTCTGCATATGGTGGTTATATTCCTAGTTTTTAAAGGAATCTCCATACCGTCTTCCACAGTGGCTGTATCAATTTACATTCCTATCAACAGTGCAAGAGCGTTCCTTTTTCTCCACACCCTATTCAGCATTTATTGTTTATAGACTTTTTGATGATGGCCATTCTGATCGGTTTGAGGTAATATCTCACTGTAGTTTTGACTTGAGTTTCTCTAATAATGAGTGATGTTGAACATCTTTTCAAATGTTTGTTAGCCATCTGTATGAATTAATGTCTGTTTAGGGCTTTTCCCCATTTTTTTGATTGGGTTGTTTGCTTTTCTGCTATTGAGTTGTATGAGTTGCTTGTATATTTTGGAAATCAATCCTTTGTCAGTTGTCTCATTTGCTATTATTTTCTCTCATTCTGAGGGTTGTCTTTTCACCTTGCTTATAGTTTCCTTTGCTGTGAAAAAGCTTTTAAGTTTAATCAGGTCCTCCTTGTTTATTTTTGTTTTTATTTCCATTACTCTGGGAGGTGGGTCTAAGAGGATCTTGCTTTTATTTATGCCATCCAATGTTCTGTCTATGTTTTTCTCTAAGAGTTTTATAGTTTCTGGTATTACATTTAGGTCTTTAATCCATTTTATTTTTGTGTATGGTGTTAGGAAGTGTTCTAATTTCATTCTTTTACATGTAGCTGTCCAGTTTTCCCAGCACCATTTATTGAAGAGGCTGTCTTGCCCCATTGTCTTGCCTCCTTTATCAAAAATAAGGTACTCATAGGTGCATGGGTATATTTCTGGGTTTTCTCTCTTATTGCATTGGTCTATATTTCTGTTTTTGTGCAGTACCATACTGTCTTGATGACTGTAGCTTTGTAGTATAATCTGAAGTCAGGAAGAGTGATTCCTCCAGTTCAACTCTTCTTTCTCAAGATTTCATTGGCTATTAGGGGTCTTTTGTGTTTCCATATGAGTTGTGGAATTTTTTACTCTAGTTCAGTGAAAAATGCCATTGGTAATTTGATAAGGATCACACTGAATTTGTAGATTGCATTTGGTAATATAGTCAGTTTCACAATATTGATTCTTCCTACCCAGAAACACGGATATCTCTCCATCTGTTTATGTCATTTTTGATTTCTTTCATCAGTGTCTTATAATTTTCTGTGTACAGTTCTTTTGTCTCCTTAGGTAAGTTTATTCCTAGATATTTTATTATTTTTGTTGCTATGGTGAATAGTATTGATTCCTTAATTTCTCTTTCTGATTTTTCATTGTTAGGATATAGAAATGCAAGTGATTTCTATGTATTGATTTTATATCCTGCAACAATGCTAAATTCACTGACTAGCTATAGTAATTTTCTGATACTATCTTCAGGGATTTCTTTGTACAGTATCATGTCACCTGCAAACAGTGAGAACTTTACTTCTTCTTTTCTGATCTATATTCCTTTTATTTCTTTTTCTTCTCTGATTGCCATAGCTAGGACTTCCAAAACTATGTTGAATAATAGTGGGGAAACTGGACACCCTTGTCTTGTTTCTGACCTTGGGGGAATGCTTTCAGTTTTTCACCATTGAGAATAATCTTTGCTGTAAGCATATCATGTATGGCCTTTACTGTGTTGAGGTAGGTTCCTTCTGTGCTCATTGTTTGAAGAGTTTTCATCGTAAATGGATGCAGAATTTTGTCAAAGGCTTTTTCTGCATCTATTAAGATTATCATATGGTTTTCATCTTTCAGTTTGTTAATATGGTGTATCACATTGATTGATTTTCATATATAGAAGAATCCTTGCATCCCTGGAATAAACCCCAACTTGATCATGGTGTATGGGCTTTTTAATGTGTTGCTGAAATCTGCTTAAATTTTGTTGAGGATTTTTGCATCTATGTTCATCAGTGATATTAGCCTTTCATTTTCTTTCTTGTGTGTTGTCTTTGTCTGCTTTTGGTATCTCGGTGATGGTGGCCTCACAGAATGAGTTTGGAAGTGTCCCTTCTTCTGCAATTTTTGAAAGAGTTTTAGAAGGATAGTCATTAGCTCCTCTCTAAATGTTTGAAAGAATTCTCCTGTGAAGCCATCTGGTCCTGGGATTTTGTTTTTTGGGAGGTTTTTGATCACAGCTTCAATTTTAGTGCTTGTAATTGGGTTGTTCATAATTTCCATTTCTTCCTGGTTCAGCCTTGGAAGATTGAACTTTTCTAAGAACCTGTCCATTTCTTCCAGGATATACATTTTATTGCCATATAGTTGTTCATAATAGTCTCCTATAATCCTTTGTATTTCTGCATTGTCCATAGTAACCTCTCCCTTTTCATTTCTAATTTTGTTGATTTGATTCTTTTTTTTCTTGATGAGTCTGGCTAAAGGTTTGTCAATTTTGTTTCTCTTCTCAATGAACCAGATTTTAGTTTTATTAATCTTTACTATTGTTTCTTTCTTTTTCATGTGCTTATGATTTCTTTCCTTCTACTAATTTGGGGATTTTTTGTTGTTGTTCTTTCTCCAGTTGTTTTAGGTGTAAAGTTAGGTTGTATATTTGATGTTTTTCTTGTTTCTTGAGGTAGGATTGTATTGCTATAAACTTCCCTCTTAGAACTGCTTTTGCTGCATCCCATAGGCTTTGAGTTGTCATGTTTTCATTGTCATTGTTTCTAGAGTTTTTTTAAAATTTCTTCAGTAACCTGTTATTTAGAAACATACTGTTTAATCTTCATGTGTTTGTGTTCTTTACAGTTTTTTTTTTTTTTCTTGTAATTGATATCTAGTCTCATAGTGCTATGGTCAGGGAAGATGCTTGATACAATTCAATTTTCTTAAATTTACTGGGGTTTGATATGTGACCCAAGATTCTGGAGAATGTTCCATGTGCACCTGAAAAGAAGGTGTATTCTTCTGCATTTGGATGGAATCTCCTAAAGATATCAGTGAGACCCACCTCATCTAATGTATCATTTAAGACATGTTTGCTTATTAATTTTCGGTTTTGATGATCTGTCATTGGTGTGACAGGGCTGTTAAAGTCTCCTACTATGATTGTGGTACTGTCAGTTTCTCCTTCTGTGTCTGTTAGTGTTTTTCTTGTGTATTGAGGTGCTCCTATGTTGGGTGCATAGATATTTACAATTGCTAAGTCTTCTTCTTAGATTGATCCCTTCATCATAATGTAGTGTCCTTCCTTAGCTCTTGTAATATTCTTTAATTTAATATCTATTTTGTCTGATATGAGGATTGCTACTCTACTTTTTTTTGCTTCCCATTTGCATGGAATATATTTTTCCATTCTCTCACTTTCAGTATATATGTATCTTTAGATCTGAAGTGGATTTCTTGTAGACAGCATATATATGAGTCATGTTTTTGTATCCATTAGCCAGTTTGTGTCTTTTGGTTGGAGCATTTAATTTGATTACATTTAAAGCAATTACTGATATATATATATATATATATATATATATATTTCTATTGCAGTCCCAAAGAAAGGCAATGCCAGAGAATGTTCAAACTACTGCACAACTGCACTCATCTCACAAGCTAGTAAAGTAATGCTCAAAATTCTCCAAGCCAGGCTTCAGCAATACGTGAACCATGAACTTCCAGTTGTTCAAGCTGGTTTTAGAAAAGGCAGAGGAATCAGAGACCAAATTGCTAACATCCGCTGGATCATGGAAAAAGCGAGAGTTCCAGAAAAACATCTATTTCTGCTTTATTGACTATGCCAAAGCCTTTGACTGTGTGGATCACAATCAACTGTGGAAAATTCTGAAAGACATGGGAATACCAGATCACCTGACCTGCCTCTTGAGAAAGCTGTATGCAGGTCAGGAAGCAACAGTTAGAACTGGACATGGAACAACAGACTGGTTCCAAATAGGAAAAGGAGTATGTCAAGGCTGTATATTGTCACCCTGCTTATTTAACCTATATGCAGAGTACATCATGAAAAATACTGGGTTGGAAAAGCACAAGCTGGAATCAAGATTGCTGGCAGAAATATCAATAACGTCAGATATGCAGATGACTCCAACCTTACGACAGAAAGTGAAGAAGAACTAAAGAGCCTCTTGATGATAGTGAAAGAGGAGAGTGAAAAAGTTGGCTTAAAGCTCAACATTCAGAAAACGAAGATCATGGCATCTGGTCCCATCACTTCATGGCAAAAAGATGGGGAAACAGTGGCTGACTTTATTTTGGGGGGCTCCAAAATCCCTGCAGATGGTGATCTCATTCATGAAATTAAAAGATGCTTACTTCTTGGAAGGAAAGTTATGACCAACCTAGATAGCACATTGAAAAGCAGAGACATTACTTTGCCAACAAAGGTCTGTCTACTCAAGGCTATGGTGTTTCCAGTGGTGAGAGTTGGACTATAAAGAAAGCTGAGTGCCAAAGACTGATGCTTTTGAACTGTGGTGTTGGAGAAGACTCTTGAGAGTCCCTTGGACTGCAAGGAGATCCAACCAGTCCATCCTAAAGGAGATCAGTCCTGGGTGTTCTTTGGAAGGAATGATGCTAAAGCTGAAACTCCAGTACTTTGGCCACCTGATGCGAAGAGTTGACTCATTGGAAGAGACTCTGATGCTGGGAAAGATTGAAGGTGGGAGGAGAAGGGGATGACAGAGGATGAGATGATCGGATGGCATCACCAACTCAATGGACCTGAGTTTGGTTGGACTCCAGGTGTTGGTGATGGACAGGGAGGCCTGGTGTTCTGCAGTTCATGGGGTCGGTGCAAAGAGTCAGACACGACTGAGCGACTGAATTGAACTTTATAGGGAGAGATTTGTGCTGATTTTTTTTCCCTCTTATGGGCAAGGGTGAGTGGTGGGGTAATCCTGTCTGTTCATGATTGGGTTTGTATTTATGTTTTGTTTGTTGTTTAGATGAGATGTCCTGCACAAGCTCCTATTGGTGGTTGGGTGATGCCAGGTCTTGTATTGAAGTGGTTTCCTTTGTTGGATTCTCACTATTTGATACTCGCTTGGGTTAGTTCTCTGGTAGTCTAGGGTCTTGGAGTCAGTGCTCCCACTCCAAAGGCTCAGGGCTTGATCTCTTCATCTTGGAACAAATGAGAAGAAAATGACCTTTTTTTTTGTTTTCAAACCTCCTGTTGTAGTTATTTCCAGAATTTTCAGTTTCTCTGGATCCAGCATTTCTCAGGAGCTACAGTTCCTCTATCGAAAGATTAGCATTTTAAGGGAAACATTTTATGAATGTAGGGTGCTTTTTTGTGTTTTTTCCCTGATGAATTTAAAGGGAAATGTATTATAATTTCCTTGTCTACCTTCCTAAACATCACTAAGTTCTGGCATAGCTAACTTAAATCACTAACAAAGAGTTTTGTTTTCCATTTGTTTCATTTCAAATTATAAAAAGAAGTAAATGGTACCTCCTGTAATTTCTCTTTAAAAAGTCTTAAAAACTTTAGTAAGAGTTCATCCTGAAGTGAAGAAAAGGATGCCCAGAGGCAGAAAGTCACAAAATATTCAACTGTAGTTCTAAGTCTAGAGAGCAGCAAATGTAGAAGCTAATAGGGCCTTTCTCAGTATTAGGCACAACCTTAGCTTATCTTTAGGGCTTAGGCTAAACTGTTTCTTTTCTCTTTTCTTCACATACTTCAAGCTGAAAGCTGTGTGGTCGGAACGCAGTGCAAGAGGTGAAATCATTAATAGATATGCAATGTCACTTGCTTCCCTAATGTGTCAGTGATTAGTGTCAACTGTGGTACCCTTTCTTCCTGGACCTAACAATGAATTTTAACTTTGTAAGTTAAAAGAGATGAGCCAAAGGCCATCCTTATTTAATCTTATTTCTTTAACAACTATGAATAATTAGAAAACAATTATAACACATGAGAACAGCTGTCTGCCAGTTCTAAAGAGAAAAAAAGAGGAAAAGAGTACAGGAGAGATCCTATGCTATTATTTATATCATTGAATCAATATATATACACATATATTTCATATATATGTGTGTGTGTATAATCTCGTTGGTATAAAAATTCATATAAATGCACTTAACTTATATATGAGAGTTGGAAAAATAATATACTACTCATGTCAGAATTTAACATGTGATATCACTAATGTTTAAATTTAAACATTAAATATTGAAATATTACCTTATTTTTAAAATAAATATTACCTTATTTTTCTAAGAATAATGTTCACTCAAATCAAAAAAATCAGTGAATATCAGAACTTTGTTTTTGTTGGTTTTCTCCAATGTGAATTATTTTAAACAAATGTAATATGGCAAATTAAGAATATGAGTTATTCTTAGATAGCAAAAATACAGACTTTAATAGCTTTGGAATTTTTTGGACAACTGTTTCCAGTTGGAAAGTTGTTAAGTAGCTGGGGTTTTATCTTTTAGTTTTTGATGTCATCATTAAACATATTTAATTGTTAATCATATTTAATTCTAAAAATAAAGCATTCTCAACTAATCCTTTTAAAATAATCAAGACTAGATCCCATTTAAGATCATCTCAGTCCTAATTTGTTGATACACTCAACAATTATCATTCTTTGAAATTAGTGAGCACATTTGCTTCAGTATAATGAGTCACCTAGGATTCCATAATAGTCAGGAACTTTTTCTTTCATTGTTCTTTTCTTAATGCTTAGAGAGAAATTCATGAGCTTCCCTGGTGGCTCAGATGGTAAAGAGACTGCCTGCAATGCAGGAAACCTGGGTTCGATCCCTGGGTCAGGAAGATCCCCTGGAGAAGGAAATGGCAACCCACTCCAGTATCCTTGCCTGGAAAATCCTATGGTCAAAGGAGCCTGGCAGTCTACAATACAGAGAGAAATTCATAAAGGGTTTCTGTCACATATTCATAAGTGACAGTCCAGGACATGAACTGACTTTCTAGATACTTACAAGACTCTTCTTTCCACTAGAGCTTCGCAGTGGTATTACATCACTTCCAGGATAAGAACCAGGGGTTTGCACTGCTCCACTGTGCCAAAATAGCTAGAGAGGAAGTGCATTGGAAACAGAATCCTACTTTGCTATCTTCATCCTAAATCCTGCAAAGCAGAAAAATAGTAGTGATATGGAGGAAGAAGAGCCATGCAGCAGAGTAATAGAATTCGTGGAAGACTCACTGCTTGTTCCCATATCTCCTGTTCCCTATATAACAAGTTCTGTATATCCTGGATTCCACTGCAAACAGGGGTAAAGTACATTGTCTAGGATGGGTTTGAAAAATAGTAATAATTGATTTCCTTACTGGCCACTCTATTCCTTCATCTAGGGAACAGTGCACATAGCACAGACAGATTTCTTAGTGAAAGAACAAATCATATCACAAATGAAATATATTCCACCTAAAGATAGCTATTTTATCTTCATAGACTCCTAGAGTATATGAGCTCTGAAAATATGGGTAGCTTCTGTCTTCTTTATTGAATACAACATACAATATAATATCCAAGCACATGGTAGAGAAATGAAAACAATGATCAGAGGAAAGAATTGATACTGACATGATACAAAAAGTATTTGCATAAGACAGCAAAGAAAAATTTGTTTCCTTAAATTAAGATGTGAGCAGTTTTAAGGTGGAATGATATTAAAATAAATAATATATAAAAGAACAGATGTGTTATTATCTTAAAATATGTATTACACATTTTGGGGGGAACTTACACGGAAAATTCCATGTCATTTTTGCTTTTCCAACTCAAAATTTATCAAAAATTATATCAAAATTATAATATCAGTTCAGTTCAGTTCAGTCACTCAGTCGTGTCTGACTCTTTGCGACCCCATGAATCGCAGCATGCCAGGCCTCCCTGTCCATCACCAACTCCCAGAGTTCACCCAGACTCACATCCATCGAGTCAGTGATGCCATCCAGCCATCTCATCCTCTGTCGTCCCCTTCTCCGCCTGCCCCCAATCCCTCCCAGCATCAGAGTCTTTTCCAATGAGTCAACTCTTCACATGAGGTGGCTAAAGTACTGGAGTTTCAACTTCAGCATCAGTCGTTCCAAAGAAATCCCAGGGCTGATCTCCTTCAGAATGGACTGGTTGGATCTCCTTGCAGTCCAAGGGACTCTCAGGAGTCTTCTCCAAAACCACAGTTTAAAAGCATCAATTCTTTGGTGCTCAGTCTTCTTCACAGTCCAACTCTCACATCCATACATGACCACTGGAAAAATCATAGCCTTGACTAGACGGACCTTTGTTGGCAAGTAATGTCTCTGCTTTTGAATATGCTATCTAGGTTGGTCATAACTTTCCGTCCAAGGAGTAAGCGTCTTTTAATTTCATGGCTGCAGTCACCATCTGCAGTGATTTTGGAGCCCAAAAAAACGAAGTCTGACATTGTTTCCACTGTTTCCCCATCTATTTCCCATGAAGTGATGGGACCGGATGCCATGATCTTAGTTTTCTGAATGTTGAGCTTTAAGCCCACTTTTTCATTCTCTACTTTCACTTTCATCAAGAGGCTTTTTAGTTCCTCTTCACTTTCTGCCATAAGGGTGGTGTCATCTGCATATCTGAGGTTATTGATATTTCTCCCGGCAATCTTGATTCCAGTTTGTGCTTCTTTCAGTCCAGCGTTTCTCATGATGTACTCTGCATATAAGTTAAATAAGCAGGGTGACAATATACAGCCTTGGTGTTCTCCTTTTCCTATTTGGAACCAGTCTGTTGTTCCATGTCCAGTCCTAACTGTTGCTTCCTGACCTGCATACAGATTTCTCAAGAGGCAGGTCAGGTGGTCTGGTATTCCCATCTCTTTCAGAATTTTCCACAGTTTACTGTGATCCACACAGTCACAGGCTTTGGCATAGTCAATAGAGCAGAAATAGATGTATTTCTGGAACTCTCTTGCTTTTTCCATGATCCAGCAGATGTTGGCAATTTGGTCTCTGGTTCCTCTGCCTTTTCTGAAATCAGCCTGAGCATCAGGAAGTTCACGGTTCACATATTGCTAAAGCCTGGCTTGGAGAATTTTGAGCATTACTTTACTAGCGTGTGAGATGAGTGCAATTGTGTGGTAGTTTGAGCATTCTTTGGCATTGCCTTTCTTTGGGATAGGAATGAAAACTGACCTTTTCCAGTCCTGTGGCCACTGCTGAGTTTTCCAAATTTGCTGGCATATTGAGTGCAGCACTTTCACAGCATCATCTTTCAGGATTTGAAATAGCTCAACTGGAATTCCATCACCCCCACTAGCTTTGTTCGTAGTGATGCTTTCTAAGGCCCACTTGACTTCACATTCCAGAATGTCTGGCTCTAGGTCAGTGATCATACCATTGTGATTATCTGGGTTGTGAAGATCTTTTTTGTACAGTTCTTCTGTGTACTATAACCATTAGAGCATGAGGTAAACAAAGGCATGATTTTATTACCATTTATCCTATGAATTCAGTCTTACAGATGAGATGTTACTAAATCTGATATATAGATTTTTAAAAACAAAGTATAGAAAGTTACTGCTAGAAAAATTATGTTGGTAATACTATAATAGCACATTCTAGTAATATAAGTGTAATAAAAGATACAAATAATTTATTTTTAAACTTGATGCCTTTTACAAAAGGTGAAAGAAGACCAAACTACATGGAAAACACTAAAGTAGTAATTCAGAACACTCTAAGGGCAGAAAGAGTAACCCAAGAAAGGATTTTATATCAAAGGATGGTTCCAAAGTTGGGCCTTAGTCGCTCTAGGGCATTGGCAGCCTTTGCTGAGATGCCAATTTCATCTGACAGGAGGCAATTTGGTTAAATACTGGGACTAATGGTAAAATAAGAAGGAGAAGTGCTTGGACTTAGTATGGACTCCAGAAACAGTTTCACAAAAATGTATCTGGAGAGCAGGTGCCATCTGGCTTTCAGAGATCAGAGGACCAAAACCTAGGAGGCCCCTGTGAAATCTATGCCTCCCCAAAAACTAAAGAGAGGGACCAATATCTCACAGTGTTATTTACGGGCCTGCATATGGTAATATAGATGAAACACTAAGTGGTCAGTTGAATTTTCAAACATTTCATCCTAAACTGAGAACTGTTTTCTAGACACCACTAACAGTGGAATAAAAGGTTAAAAAAATCATATATATATATATATATATATATATATATATATCTGAATATATATCATGTATATGTGTGTGTGTGTGTATCTGATCTCCTGAATATACACATTCAGGAAATCAACCCTGAATACTCATTGGAAGGACTGATGCTGAAGCTCCAATATTTTGGTCATCTGATGTGAACAGCTGACTCATTGGAAAAGTCCCTAATGCTGGGAAAGATTGAGAGCAAAAGGAGAAGAGGACCTCAAAGGATGAGATGGCTGGATGGTATCACCGATGCAATGGGCATGAACTTGGGCAAACTCCTGGAGATGGTGAGGGACAGGGAGGCCTGGTGTGCTGCAGTCCATGCAGTTGCAAAGAGTTGGATACAACTGGGGAACTGAACAACTATATATATATATATATAGCTGTTTAGTCACTAAATCAAGTCCAATTCTTTTGCAGCCCCATGGACTGTGGTTCTCCAGGCTCCTCTCTTCATGAGATTTCCCAGGCTAGAATATTGGAGTGGGTTGCCATTTCCTTTTCCAAGGGATCTTCCCAACCCAGGGATTGAACCCATGTCTCCTGCACTGGCAGGCAGATTCTTTACCACTGAGCAACCAGGGAAGTCCATATGTATGTACATATATAATTTAAGTGTATATTATATTCATATATAATATACATATAAAATACACATATAATATTAATCATAATAGAAATAATTGATAATATGATTGAACAGCAACCATATGTCAGACTCATCATGGCCACTATACATAGATTATCTCAATTATTCCTTACAACAATTTTATGAGGAGCTTTTGCCATTCTCATTTTATATTACATGAAAAATTTGAGGTATAGAGAGTTTGAGGAACTTGCAAACTCCCAAGGTTATTTATATACTTAGTACAGCTGGCTTTCTAATTTGGGTCCACCTGAAAATATGCACCACACTAATATTTGTTAGGCTCTATTGTTCTTAGAGCTACTGGGGAAAGGTAGAGTTGTCTACAGGCAGCAGAATACTCACTGAACACAGTAGACCAAGGTTGGGGTAGGGACTGGGGATAAGTAGATACCCGCACACTTCTAAACTTTGAGACTTGTTCAGATTTGATTAACATTGTTTTTCTACAAAGATTATATTACTAATAATTAGTCCCCATTTATTCTCAATTATCTTTTTACTGTTTTGTTACTAAAAATATAATCTGAACTCCTTTAGTCCTCTGTAACTTTCTATTATAAGCCTATGGATGCATACACACCAAGAATACAGATAATCCAAAACATGATGAGCCTCAAAATGCACTCTTAAAAATTTGTAAAACAAAACTGAAGAGAAATGTATTTATAAGACTGATTCAGCATGTCAGGTTTATCTACCTCCATACGTTCTCACTTGAACCATCTGTAATTCTATTTCTAGGATATTTAATTGCATTTTTATTTGTTAAAACTGGGAAAAAATTATTAAATTGTGAAACATGGAATTGTAATAATCTTTTTAGTGTATGCTTAATTTATTTATTTATGTGATAGTAATGTGTCTCCAAATATTGTAGGTACCTTAATCTTAACAGCATTAGTCAATGACTATTTTCTGTATTTGCCTAATGCCTAACAGTTGGATAAAACCTGAAAATTTCACTTAATCTTTTGGAATCTTTTTTTACTTGGTGCCACAAATACTGACATTTGATCTTTATGAAGTGTGGTCGAGTTGGTCAGATGCATACCAGTATACTTTTTCTCTTTTCCTGGGCATGTAGTTCATACATATTTAATTTGCTAGTCTACTTTGCAATTGGGTTGGGTCTAGTGACAGTTTTAGCCAATGGAAAGTGAGTGGCAAAGCGTGTGCCATTTCAAGGCCTATTGCTTGCAAAGATTTCTTTATATTTATTACCCGCTGATTAACTCAAGTGGTGACTACAATTGCCACCCCAGAGTAAACTGGGAAGCCACATATTTAATACAGTAGAGTTACCGCGTGGTTTTTCCAGTGGTCATGTATGGATATGAGAGTTGGATTGTGAAGAAAGCTGAGTGCTGAAGAATTGATGCTTTTGAACTGTGGTGTTGGAGAAGACTCTTGAGAGTCCCTTGGACTGCAAGGAGATCCAACTAGCCCATCCTAAAGGAGATCAGTCCTGAATATTCATTGGAAGGACTGATGCTGAAGCTGAAACTCCAATACTTTGGCCACCTGATGCGAAGAACTGACTCATTGGAAAAGACCCTGATGCTGGGAAAAATTGAGGGCAGGAGGAGAAGGGGACAGCAAAGGATGAGATGGTTGGACAGCATCACCGACTCAATGGACATGGGTTTGGGTGGACTCTGCAAGTTGGTGATGGACAGGGAGGCCTGGCATGCTGCAGTCTATGGGGTCACAAAGAGTCGGACTCGACTGAGTGACTGAACTGAACTGAACTGTTGCTTGTGTCTCTTACTGTTGGTAAGGAGGAGAGAAGAGCAACTTTCTCACCCCCACTGCCAAGTTCTCTATCGTTAAACTGCCTTGTCAGCAACAAAAGTTTCCATCATGTTGATCCTTTATTTTCACAGCCTGGTCTACCCTCACTTATATCTTAGATGACTGATTTTTTTTTTCTATTCTTATATAGACATCTACATTTGATTCCTTTTCTTTCAAGGACTTAATTCTGTATCAGTTTTCAGTCACTTGAGAAGCATCTCTGAGGGCCATGAGAATGTTCCTCACAGACCTTCTTCCTCGGGGAGTGAAATTAACCAAGGGCCCCATACTGCATTTGGAAACCCATCATCTCATACAGTTTCTCAGGTAGTGAATGAGTATGGCAATACTAAACCAACCTGTTCCTGGGAAACCCAAGATGCCCCTGACAGTTTAATTTGACTGGAAGACAGTACACTAGGTTTGCCAACCTAGCCTGCAGGGCAATCAAGGATATATCTGTCCATGGTCTTCGGCATCTTCCTTTCACCCAAGTCAGACTTGCATGGCGATCTGATGACTCTCCTAGCCTTCCCCAGCTGCTCTAGCCTTGCCTGACTCCTCCCTCTTTTCCTTCACACTGATATTGTCTTCTACAAAAAGATCGTGCCCATTCAATCTCTTTTCTGTGTCTGTTTCTCAAAAGACCAGAATAAATGTAGATGCTCTCTATGAACAGATGATATATTGGGTTACTTGGGATACCGTTTTTTATGCTTTCCAAGGGATGCTGTAACAAAATATCACAGGCTGGATAGAATGTATTGTCTCACAGTTATGGAAGCTAGACATCCATGATATAAGTGTTGGCAAGGTTGGTTCCTTCTGAGGATTGTGGTGATGTATCCATTTCTTTCCTCTCTCCTAGTTTTTGGTGGTTTTCTGGTGACCTTTGGTGATCCTTGGCTTGTAGATGCATCACTCCAATCTCTGTCTTCATCTTCAAATGGCATTCTCCTTGTGTGTACTTCTGTGTCCAAATTTCTGCTTTTTATAAGGACACCAGTCAAATTAGACTAAGGCCCTATCTAATGACCTCATATTGACTTGATTACCACTGGAAAAACCATATTCCAAATAATGTATACTGGTTATTATACCTCCAATATATCTTTTTTCTGGTGGGTGGAGGAAGTACAAAATTCAACCTATAATCCAACTATCAATCAACCACAGGATGTTTCCTATATACTTAGGAATTAGCAGCTGATATACTCATGGAATTGACTTTTTTCTACCTGATATCTCAGCTTGATAAAATCCTTGGATTATCATAAGTAAATATACAAAATTGTCTATCTTTAAAAATACTTTAAAATCCTGTGGGAATATGACTAAACAGTTCATCAAGCCAATAAAATTATTTTATGATACATACAGTTTTGACTACAACACAATCCAAATATGAGAGCCAAAACCTAACACATAGACTAACTTGCTAAAGATGTACCTAGGAGATAACAATTTTTAACTTGATTTGAATTGCTTATTATAGATTTTTCTTTGATGCAGTATGGTGACAGACCTCTAGTGGAAATTTAGTGATTTATTGTTTACTTTTCACAATGAAAACATACTATGCATAAGATGCTGACACATTCCCTGTCCCTTTCCCTTAGGGTTTAATCATCTGAAACACACAAAACAGAACAAATGGCCAAGTGTGTATTGTTTCTTTTCATAATGAAATGAAAACTTGTAAGAGTACTATAAATCATCACATTATTTCAAGCAAACTGGGAATTCTACTCATTTATTCAAAAACACCTTGGGATATCTTTTAAACCCCAGTCTCTGGGCCAGGATCTAAAGATAAAAAGACTCAAGAAACGTGTTCTCTCAGGGATCTCACAATTCCCATAGAGAATAAAGACATTAACTGTATTAGCCTGGTAAATGTGATACTACAGGATTGTACCAGAATCCCACAGGGACAATTAAACAACAGGAAGAAAATCACAGTATCAAGTTTCTGCTAGTTTAAAATTGCATTTGATTGCTGTGTCTCTATAATATGTTCAAATTTTCCACTAAAACACAATGAAATAAACACAAAAAAGCTCACATGAATATTTAATACTAAGACCAGTAGTTCATATGCCTCAAGAAATGGTGGGGGATTTTGATAAATTTCAAAGTAGTTTCAGATGGCCCATCAGAGTTCTACAGCTATGAAAACAAGCTCCATGTCTATTTGTTGCTTTTATTTCAATAGAGTTTACCATATTTGTGTGTATGTGTGTGTTTTCTTTATAGGTGCTTTATTTCAAGGGTTATTAATTTTTATGTAGTTATATTGATATTTTATTTTATGCTTCAACAACTATTTAAACTTGTGAGTCCCTCTAAAAGAACAAACATTTTTTACCTAACAGTCAAATATATTTAAAAGTACCATGTTTATTAAACATTCATTGTGTTCCAACTGTGCTTCAGCTGTTGAATTAGAATATTTGCAGAACATAATCCTAGCCCTGAGAAAATTCAGAGTCATGTGTTTGAAACAGATAAAGAAACCAACAATAGCAATATAGAGTCATAAAGCCTTCAAAAATGATAGACTCATAGAGAAATAGAGTAATTTAGAAGAGAGTCCCAAAACTTTGGGGAGTGATAGTGGTGTTATGGAAATATCACTCTGGATGTGGAAAATAAAATACTTTACTGAATTCAGATGGCATGATAAGTATCAATTTAGGAATTAAGCATGTGAGGATTGAGAACAAGGGCTATTATTAGCAGAAGAGAGATAATGTTCACAAGGAAGGAGAAAAAGAGAGAGAGAAAGAAAGAGATGGGGTGGGGTGGGGGGAAGAAAGGGAAGGAGGGGAGCGAGTGAGGCAGGAGGAGAAGAGAAGAAGAGGCCATGTGGTACAATCAGAGAACTGGAAACTACCTGGACAACCGGTGGACAATGTGTGGGGTGTGTAGAAGGGACCTATGATGAACCTAGAGAGAGTCTAAGGCTGGATCATGAAGGGGCTTGCACACCATGCTAAGGAATAGTGTGTTACTGAAGGAAATGGCAACCCACTCCAGTGTTCTTGCCTGGAGAATCCCAGGGACGGGGGAGCCTGGTGGGCTGTCGTCTATGGGGTCGCACAGAGTCGGACATGACTGAAGTGACTTAGCAGCATAAAGATAACAGGGAGCCATGGACTGCTTTAAGGCCATAAAATAATATTGATGTTTTATAAATATCTCCCTGGTAAATGACTCAAGTGGAGAAGTTTAGAAGTAGGAAGATCAGGAAGGAACGATTGCCAAAATAAGCTAAGTAGAAACAGAAGCACAGCCTGAACCAAGTCAGTGACAGACATTAGAGAAGGAAGACCTAGATTATGGAGTATTAAAAATAGAAAACTGGCTTTTATGACTGATTAAATACTTGTGGATTTAAGGCTAAAAATGAGAATGATTTTCAAAATTCTAACTTGGGCAAATGAACCAATTGTGGTAGCATTTAGGAAAGAAAAACAGATCTATATGAGGAAATAATTCAAAACATTGGTTCTTGTTCATCTACAACATTAACCTTTTCTGAAAATAAAAATGTAGCTTCTATTATTGACTGTATTTATCATAATGATTCTTCTTCAATGTCACTAGCAGTAGGACAGAGAAGTATTTAAGATTTAGTATGTTTTTACTAAACAGCTTAGTGTTCAATGTAATGCATGTTTGTACCTAACCAGGAAAAAGTATTTGTGTAAAGAACTGTAAAGTCTCACTAAAAGATTTCAAAGTCTCTTTACATTCAATAAATTCTCAATGCTAATTTGAGAAAGATGATTCCATAAGCATGCACTCTCCAGAATATCTTCCAATGTACTTCTGACTACTTACTATGCATATCTAGAAGTAAAACTTCAATAATTTATTAATTTTTCATGAAATACATTTTCTTCCTTGGAAAGAAAACTTTTTTTGATAAACGTGATGTTTTGATGTAAATGGCTACATTTTTTTAGCCATAATTTCACTAGTACATTCAAACCAGCTCATTTAATGCTCAACAAAGAGCAAGAGCACTTTCAATGAAGTCAATATAAGACTAATAACAAGATCAGTAATAATAAAGAAACAAACAGAAGGTATATGGCAGAGTAAGAGAACTACGTATACTGTGATGCATACATTAAAATAAACATGATATGCCATACGTTTAGGGACTATTCTCCTATAATCTTTAAGCAGAAGAATTTAAAACATCTAATGTATTTATTTGTTACCTATAATACAGAAAGTTCAGCCAAGCTGGTCATTATATAGGGGAACAAACCATTCTTGTGGGGGGTGGAAGGCAAACTTCAAACTGTGTCACACAGACAGAAGGACTGGGAACACTCCTATCATTTCTTTAAATTAAACTTAAATGAATGCACAGTATACCTTTTGAAAGCGCTAAGTACTTAGTACAGGTATAATAGGAAATTTTTCTACAGAGATTACTTCTCTAGCAGACCAAGTGGTGCTTAGAGTAATTTAAAGCTAAAGTGGCATTTCCTTAGCTGTTATCAACTGCACTTCTATGACTTAAATGTTTTCCTCAAAAGACCAGGTACAGCTAGTAGAGTTTCTGCTGTGCATACTTGAAAGCCTTCTAAACTGGAAAGAAAAATTGCCTTAGTTTATGTGGAAATTCTCCATCATTGAAGTCTAAATTTTCAAAAGAGCAGCCAGCAAGCTTTAAAATAAATAAATATGCCAAATAAAGGCTCATAATAAAAGCTTCTCTGTTGCTCCTAGCACCAGAGAACAACTGGAAGTCACTACAGGCCCTGGTCTAGGTATAGTGAACAAAATGGACATTTGGTCAGCAATTATCACAGTCATCTTCAGTCAGTCAGTGGAGGCTAACCACTGGTATCATATCCAGAAAGGCAGATAGTTTAAAAGAGAAACCAAGGAAAGACAAAAACAGCAAACTACTGTCAACAAAAAAGAGACTGGACAAATGCTCAATACTGTGCTTTTGCAGGAGTGAAATAAGAGACCACACACTACCAAGGAAATAGACAACACCAACAGTCCAACCAAGTCGCTAAACAAATAAAAAGAAAACAAACAACAAAAACAAGTCTCTGTTAGGAAAGAGTTACCTGTCTCCTGAGAAATCTGTATGCAGGTGAAGCAGCAACAGTTAGAACTGGACATGGAAAAACAGACTGGTTCTAAATTGGGAAAGGAGTATATCAAGGCTGTATATCAAGGAGTATATCAAGAGTGACAAGTATATTGTCACCCTGCTTATTAAACTTACATGCAGAGTACATCATATGAAATGCTGGGCTGGATGAGGCACAACCTGGAATCAAGATTGCCAGGAGAAATATCAGTAACCACAGATATGTGGATGACAACACCCTTATGGCAGAAGGTGAAGAGGAACTAAAAAGCCTCTTGATGAAAGTGAAAGAGGAGTGAAAAAGCTGGCTTAAAACTCAACATTCAAAAACAAAGATCATGGCATCCAGTCCCATCACTTCATGGAAAATAGAAGGGGAAACAATGGAAACAGTGACAGACTTTCTTTTCTTGGGCTCCAAAATCACTGCAGATGGTAGCGGCAGACATGAAAATAAAAGATATTTGCTCCTTGGAAGAAAAGCTATGACAAACCTAGAGGGCATATTAAAAAGCAGAGACATTAGTTTGCTGACAAAGGTCCATCTAGTAAAGGCTATGTTTTTTCAACAGTCATGTACGGATGTGAGAGTCAGGCCATGAAGAAAGCTGAGTGCTGAAGAATTAATGCTTGTGAACTGTGGTGTTGGAGAAGACTCTTGAGAGTCCCTTGGACTGCAAGGAAATCAAACCAGTCAATCCTAAAGGAAATCAACCCTGAATATTAATTGGAAGGACTGATGCTGAAGCTGAAACTCCAATACTCTGGCCACCTGATATGAAGAACTGACTCACTGGAAAAGACCCTGATGCTGGCAAACATTGAAGGCAGAAGGAAAAGGGGAAGACAGAGGAAGAGATGGTTGGATGGTATCATCAACTTGATAGACATGAGTTTGAGCAAGCTCTGGGAGTGGGTGATGGACAGGGAAGCCTGGCATTCTACAGTCCATGGGGTTACAAAGAGTTGGATATGACTGAGCAACTGAACTGAACTGATTGTTATCTGGAGTTGCTAAAATATAGTAACTAAAAACCCCAGATTTGGCAATAACAAAAAATTGCAAGACATGCAAAGAACTAGAAAGTATGATTCATATACAATGAATGGAAAAGCAAGCAATATAAGCTACCTCTAAAGGGGCCCTGTTGGTGAATCTAACAGGGTAAGATGTCAGAGAAGCTCTTATAAACATATTTTCAAGGAAAATACATTTAAAGAAATAATGGAAAGTCTGATGATCATGTAAAGATAGAAACTGCATAAAAATGAAAAAATAGAAATTCTGGAATTTAAAATAACAGCAGTAGAAATGAAAAATTCACTATCAGGTTTCAAAAGTCAATTGGAGCTGATAAAAGGAAGACTCAATTAATTTTAAGATAAAACAATAGAAATTAGACAATCCAAATAACATGAATAAGAAATTAAAGAAAGATAAACAGAAATTCAGAAAAATGTGGGACACCATTATATACACTCATATATGCATAAAGAGGTGACTACCTCTTCGGCAGGAATCCACCTACCAATTCAGGAGATGTGAGTTGATCACTGGGTCAGGAAGATCACTTGAAGTAAGAAATGGCAACTCAACGCAGTATTTTTGTCTGGAAAATTCCATAGACAGGGGAGCCTGATGGGCTACAGTCCATGGGGTCACAGAGTCCAACATGACTGAGTGACCTAGCCCACATGCCTGCATGCATAAAGAGAATATGAGGAAGAGAGGAGAAGGAAAAAGGAAAAGAAAAATATTTACAGAAATAATGGCAAAAATGTTCCCAAATTTGATTAAAAACAATTCACACAACCAATATGCACAATGAATTCTAAGTACAATAAACATGAATTGATCTACATGCAGACATATTGCAGTAAAAATGTTGAGAGCCAAAGAAAAAATAAATAAATGTAGGAGATACCCTATGCCCAAAAATCAGTAGCGGCGGCCATGAGGAGATACCCCACATCCAAGATAAGGAGTAGCAACTGTGCTTTGCTGGAGCAGCTGTGAAGAGATACCCCACATCCAAGGTAAAAGAAACCCCAGTAGGATGGTAAGTGCTGAGAGAGGGCGTCAGATAGCAGACAGAATGAAACCACAATCACAAAAAACTAACCAATCTAACCACATGGACTACAGCATTGTCTAACTCAATGAAACTAAGCCATGCTGTGTGGGGCTACCCAAGAAGACGGGTCATAGTGGAGAGTTCTGACAAAATGTGGTCCACTGGAGAAGGGAATGGCAAACCACTTCAGTATTCTTGCCTTGAGAACCCCATGAACAGTATGAAAAGGCAAAAAGATAGGACACTGAAAGATGAAATGCCCAGGTCGGTAGTTGCTCAATATGCTACTGGAGATCAATGGAGAAATAACTACAGAAAGAATGAAGAGATGGAGCCAAAGCAAAACACCCAGTTGTGGATGTGACTGGTGATGGAATCAAGGCAAGAATGCTGTAAAGAGCAATATTGCACAGGAACCTGGAATGTTAGGTCCATGAATCAAGGCAAATTGTAAGTGGTCAAACAGGAGATGGCAAGAGTGAATATCAACATTCTAGGAATCAGCGAACTAAAATGGACAGGAATAGGTGAATTTAACTCAGATAACCATCAGATCTACTACTGTGGGCAAGAATCCCTTAGAAGAAACAGAGGAGCCATCATAGTCTACAAGAGAGTCTGAAATGCAGTACTTGGATGCAATCTCAAAAATGACAGAATGATCTCTGTTCAATTCCAAGGCAATACCCCGACCAGTAACGCTGAAGAAGCTGAAATTGAACAGTTCTGTGAAGACCTACAAGACCTTCTAGAACTAATACCCAAAAAAGACGTCTTTTTCATTATAGGGGACTGGAATGGAAAAGTAGGAAGTCAAGAAACACCTGGAGTAACAGGCAAATTTGCCCTTGGAGTACAAAATGAAGCAGGTCAACAGCTAATAGAGTTTTGCCAAGAGAACACACTGGTCATAGCAAACACCCTCTTTCAACAATACAAGAAAAGTCTCTAAACATGGACATCACCAGAGGGCCAACACTGAAATCAGATTGATTATATTCTTTGCAGCCAACGATGGAGAACTCTATACAGTCAGCAAAAACAAGACCGGGAGCTGACTGTGGCTCAGATCATGAACTCCTTATTTTCAAATTCAGACTTAAAATGAAGAAAGTAGGGAAAACCAGTAGACCATTCAAATATGACCTAAATCAAATCCCTTATGATTATACAGTGGAAGTGAGAAATAGATTTAAGGGACTAGATCTGATAGATTTAGTGCCTTATGAATTATGGACGGAAGTTTCTGATGTTGTACAGGAGACAGAGATCAAGACCATCTCCAAGAAAAAGAAATGAAGAAAAGCAAAATGCCTGTCTGAGGAGGCTTTACACATAGCTGTGAAAGGAAGAGAAGTGAAAAGCAAAGGAGAAAAGGAAAGATATACCCTTTTGAAAGCAGAGTTACAAAGAATAGCAAGAAGAGATTAGAAAGCCTTCCTCAGTGATCAGTGCAAAGAAATAGAGGAAAACAATAGAATGGGAAAGACAAGAGATCTCTTCAAGAAAATTAGAGATACCAAGGGAACATTTCATGCAAAGATGGGCTCGATAAAGGACAGAAATGGTATGGACCTAACAGAAGCAGAAGATATTAAGAAGAGGTGGCAAGATACAGAGAAGAACTGTATAAAAAAGATCTTCATGACCCAGATAATCACGATGGTGTTATCATTCACCTGGGGCAAGACATTCTGGAATGTGAAGTCAAGTGGGCCTTAGGAAGCATCACTACGAACAAAGCTAGTGGAAGTGATGGAATTCCAGTTGAGTTATTACAAATCCTAAAAGATGATGCTGTGAAAGTGCCACACTCAATATGTCAGCTAACTTGGAAAACTCATCAGTGGCCACAGGACTGGAAAAGATCAGTTTTCATTCTTATCCTAAAGAAAGGCAATGCCAAAGAATGCTCAAACTACCACACAATTGCACTCACCGCACACACGAGCAAAATAATGCTCAAAATTCTCCAAGCCAGGCTTCAACAGTATGTGAACCATGAACTTCCAGATGTTGAAGCTGGTTTTAGAAAAGGCAGAGGAACCAGAAAACAACCAACATCCACTGGATAATCAAAAAAGCAAGAGAGTTCCAGAAAAACATCTATTTCTGCTTTGCTGACTATGTGAAAGCCTTTGACTGTGTGGATCACAATAAACTGTGGAAAATTCTGAAAGAAATGGGAATACCAGACCACCTGACCTGCCTCCTGAGAAATCTGTATGCAGGTCTGGAAGCAACAGTTAGAACTGGACATGGAACAACAGACTGGTTCCAAATAGGAAAAGGAGTGCATAAGGGCTGTATATTGTCACCCTGCTTATTTAACTTCTATGCAGAGTACATCATGAGAAATGCTGGGCTGGAAGAAGCACAAGCTGAGATCAAGATTGCCAGAAGAACCATCAATAACCTCAGATATGCAGATGACATCAGCCTTATGGCAGAAAGTGAAGAAGAACTAAAGAGCCTCTTGATGAAAGTGAAAGAGGAGAGTGTAAAAGTTGGCTTAAAGCTCAACATTCAGTAAACTAAGATCATGGCATCTGGTCCCATCACTTCATGGCAAATAGATGGGGAAACAGTGGCTGACTTTATTTTGGGGGGCTCCAAAATCCCTGAAGATGGTGATTGCAGCCATGAAATTAAAAGACTCTTACTCCTTGGAAGGAAAGTTATGACCAACCTAGACAGCATTATTAAAAAGCAGAGACATTACCTTGTCAACAAAGGTCTGTCTAGTCAAGCTATGGTTTTTCCATTGGTCATGGATGGATGTAATAGTTGATCTGTGAAGAAGGCTGAGCACCGAAGAATTGATGTTTTTGAACTGTGGTGTTGGAGAAGACTCTTGAGAGTCCCTTGGACTACAAGGAGATCCAACCAGTCTATCCTAAAGGAGATCAGTCCTTAGTGTTCATTGGAAGCACTGATGTTGAAGCTAAAGCTCCAATACTTTGGCCACCTGATGCAGAGAACAGACCCACTGGAAAAGACCCTGATCCTGGGAAAGATTGAAAGCAGGGGGAGAAGGGGACAACAGAGGATGAGATGGCTGGACAGCATCACTGACTCAATGGACATGAGTTTGAGTAAACTCCGGGAGTTGGTGATGGACAGGGAGGCCTGGTGTGCTGCAGTCCATGGGGTCACAAAGAGTTGGACACAACTGAGTGACTGAACTGACCTGAAGTGTATTTTTTTATATAAAAAGCTCTTAAATCAATAACCTACTTTCTTAAATCTTTCTCCTTAAGACCCTGGGAAAAGAAGAGCAAATTAAAGCTAAAGCAAACAGAAGAAAGACATTAATAAATATTGTAGCAAAATTAATAAAATAGAAATCATTAAAACAATAAAAAATATCAAGTAAAGATTCTTGGGGAAAGTTTTAATGATAAACCTTCCAATAGACTGACCAAGAGCAAACTAGAGAAGGCTCAAATTAGCAAAATCAGGATAAAAGAGGGGAAATCACTACTGACATTACAGAAATACATGAGATCATAAGGTATACTATGAACAACTAGAGGCCAACAAATTACTTAGATGAAATAAACAAATTCATGAATTTAACTATAAAAAGAAAGAGACTAAATTAGTAATTTTGAAATATCCCACAAAGAAAAACCCCAGTCCCAGAGAATGGCTTCTTTGGTGGATTTTACCAATCATTTTGAGAAGAATTAATACCGATTATAAAAGCCCTTCCAAAAGAACAGAAAAGGAGGGAACATTTCTTAATTAATTCCATAACATCATTAAAACTTTGATTCAAAACATGCCAATGACACCACACCAGAAAAGAAAAGAAAAATACAAACTAATATTTCTAGTTGATATAAAAATTCCCAACAAAATGTTAGGCATCCACATCCAGCAACATATAAGATTATACACCACAACCAAGTGGGATTTATTCCAGAAATGCAAGACTGTATTAACATATAAAACCCAAGTAAAGTAATATATCGTATAAAAACAATAAAGAACAACAATCACTTAATTATCTCAATAGACGCAAGAAAGTCATCTTACAAAACCTAACACACTTTCATCTAAAAATCCTCAATAAATGAGAAATAGAAGTTCCCTTCTTCATTTTTACTGTTAAAATCCACAGATAGCATAATGCACCATTCAGTGAAAACTAAGTGCTATCCCATAGCAAGAAAAAGAAATAAAAAGCATCCAGATTGGAAGGAAGAAGTAAAACTATTTTCAATTGGTGTGATCTTCCATATGTAGAAAATTCTAATGCATCCATTAAAAATACCTATTAAAACTAATAAGTTCAACAAGGTTTCAGGGAATAAGATCAATATACAACAGTCATTTGTATTTCCATATAGTATCAGTGAACAATCCAAAATGATACCAGGAAAATTATTCAATTTACTCTAGTATAAAAACAAACAAAAAAGGCTTAGAAGCAAATTTAACAAAATAAGCATACGATTTGGCCCCTGAAAACTACAAATCACTGTTGAAAGTATTAATAACCTAAATAAATGGGAAGTCATCCCATGTTTATAAACTGGATGGTTTACAGTGTTAAGAGGGTTTCCCTGGTGGCTCAGACAGTAAATACTCTGTCCAGGTTAATTGTTAAGATGAAAATATTTACTAAGTTCATCTACAGATTCAGCACAGTATCTATCAAACTCCTGCCTAATTTTTTTCAGAAATTAAAATAACAGTCCTTAAAACTTGCTGCTGCTGCTGCTACTAAGTCACTTCAGTCGTGTCCAACTCTGTGTGACCCTATAAAGGGCAGGACCCTATAAACCCACCAGGCTCCCCCATCCCTGGGATTCTCCAAGCAAGAACACTGGAGTGGGTTGCCATTTCCTTCTCCAATGCATGAAAGTGAAAAGTGAAAGTGAAGTCGTTCAGTCGTGTCCAACTCTTAGCGACCCCATGGACTGCAGCTCACCAGGCTCCTCCATCCATGGGATTTTCCAGGCAAGAGTACTGGAGTGGGGTGCCATGATGCACACTAGCCAAAACAAACTTGAAAGAAAGAGAAAATTTTGACAAATCATACTTTCTGATTTCCAAACCTTCTACAAAGCCACAGAAATCAAGACAATGTGGACCTGGCACAGAGTAAACATATTAATCAATGGATCAAAACTGCAAATACAGAAATGAACTCTCAAGTTTACGGTCAACTGATTTCTGACACAGGATGACAACTCAACGTCAAATGAAAAGTCATTCCACAAACGGTACTAGAACCACTGAATAGCTATATGGAAAAGAATGATGGATTTCTTCCTCATATCATGGACAACAATTAACTCACAATGAATTATAGGACTATTAATAAATGTAAGAGATAAAAAAAATTGAGTTTGAAAAAACAGGTATAAATTTTTAATTTTTTATGAAAAAGCAGTCTTCATAGATATAAAACCAAAATAATAAGCAACAAAAACAGATAAACTAGCCTTCATTAAAGTGAGTATTTGAAGTGTCTAAAGACATTATCAACAAAGTGAAAAGAAATGTCTAGAATGGGAGAAAATATTATGTAAATTATGTAGCTGATAAGGATTCAGACCTGGAAATATAAACAAACATTATAATCAGATAATTAAAAGTCACACACACCAATTAAAAATGGATAAAGGAATAGGCATTTATCCAAAGATGTAAAAATGACCAGTAATAACATAAAAAGATGTTCAATACCATCAGTCATTACAGAAATGAAAATTAAAACCATAAAGAGAAATCATTTCTCACCCACAAAGAAGGCTATAATAATTCTGTAAGAATAGACATAATAAGTGTTGATGGGTATATAGAAGGTTTGATACATCATATCTTGCTTGTGGGAATGCAAAGTGGTGGAACTATTTTGGAAAGTTTCCTAGCAGTCCCTAAATGTGTTAAGTGTAGAGTTACCATACAGCATAGCAATTCCACTCCCAGATACGTTCCCAAGGAAAATGAAAGCATAAGTCCATGTAGAAACTTGCACATAAATGTCCAGCATTATTCATTGCAAGCAGAAAGTGAAACAACCCAAATATCCATCAACTAAAAAAATAATAAATTTGGTATTTATTATTTAAATATTTATTATTAAAATAATAATATATTTGGTATTTACTGTCCATCAACACAACAGAATATTATTTGGCAATATAAAGAAATGAAGTATAGACAAATGTCAAAGCATACATGACAAATGCCACAGCATATATACACACACACACATGATTTCATTTATATGAAATGTCTATGATTGGCAAATATGCAGAGAAAAAAATAGGAGTTTGAGGAACAGGAAGATTAGGCAGTGACTGCTGAAGAGTACAGGGTTTCCTTTTCAGGTGATAAAAATGTTCTAAAATTAGAATTGTGGGGCTGGTTGCACAACTCTCTGAATAAACTAAAAATTTTTGTACACTCCATAATTGTGAATTATGTTTCAATAAAGATGTTAAAATAAAATCCAATATGGAAAAAAATGAATAGTCTGAAATTTTACATTACTTGCAAACTAAAAAATTAGCCTGCCACAGTCTCAAGGATGCTAGCAGAAGACACAGGCTTCCTGGGTCAGAGACAAAGGACTTTACTACTCACAGTGCAGAAAACAGCAGGAGCATCATCACATTTGTCTTAATTCTTCTTGCCCCTGAATTCCATGAGGTGACATAGAAGTACCTAGATGGATATCTGCAAATGTGAATTGCATTACATGAGTGGAATACTGAGCTCAGGAAAGCTGAATTTTCTATAACAGGCATTAAACCTGGCTGCTCTGCTCTTTGCTCTAGAGAGACATTATCTCTATCTCCCAAGTCTGTAAGAAAACGTGCCCTTTGTTGTGGAGGGAGACACTGTGTACAGATTTCAAGGCTTTTTGCTATAAAAACATACATGAAAAGATAGTCCAAAACAAAGGGCAATCAGTGCCTTATTTACAAGACATGCAGAAAATGAGAGACCCATGGAAAATTGTTCCTAAGTGGACAGTAATTCAAGACCTCTCCATGCCAAGAGACAAAGTTAAAAACTGAATCTGGAGAGAGACCCAGAGCAAAATCCAAAAGAGTCTTTAGATTTTCATTAAGTGGATACATAAGACAGATGAACAGCTGAGTTAAAGGCAAGCTGTAGTGAGTAATTGTGAAAGTCAACAGAGAAGGAGAAAAGTGAGAGTATGGAGTGGATAACATGGAGTAGCTCAGAATATCGAGTTGGTTGTTATTCTTCAGAACATCTGCTCTATTATTTGCACAGCTCAGTGTGTGCTTTCAAAAATTTTGTGCGTGGTCTATCTAGTTACTCAGACTGAAGCCACTCCTCTCCTAGTTCTAAAATAAATCTCTAATTCTATCACTCCATCATAAAGTTCAAATTTCTTATTAACCCTTGAGGATCTTCCTTATTCAATGGGACATTTTCGTAAAATAAACCCAGCTCTTTGTATCTTCAACTCACCACTTACTGATACATGAAATTTATATATTGAGTGTCAAATTTACTTTTCATAATTAGCAATATTTTCTCATCTTTCACATTCCTTGCCTTCCCAGGAGGCCTAATTAACATTCAACTAAAAAAGATTACAAAAACAGAAATCAATTAAAAGGAATTCCAGTGCTCCACTTTATTTGAACATGCACCCTGGGCCAGTATGCCAACTAGTTACACTGTCAAAACAAAAGAATATTGAGGACCAATGAGGTAAGGTAGAAGGGGAAGGAGTAGAATAGTTACCTTCCTTTATCTCTGTTTTCTGCCCTTATTCACAAATTACAAGTGTTTTTTGTTTGTTTTTCAGCATTTCTATAGGTACAGTATTGTAAGACTAGTCTGCCTCATCTTTAGCAATTATTCCTGGTTTTCTCCTCCGTCTACACTGAAGGCCTAAATCAATTTATCATAGGCCTGATCCCTGTTAATTGAATAGCTTCACTTCCTTTGAATTACAGCCTAAAGGCTCCTTTTCAAAAATCTATCTAATGATTAAGTCCCCATCCAACGAAATGAGTTTTTAAGTGAGTGGCTTAATTCCATCTTCATGAGAGGAAAAGGAAATTTTACATACAGCAAATCTGAAGAAATTGGCCATAATCAATGAAAGGAACCAACAAGATTGTTTTATTCCATTTTATTAAATTCTACTCCTATATATTCTTTGGGAGTAATTTGGATCTCTTTCATAGTATTGACACACTAGGGAAGATATTCTTCACTTACTATGAGCCAAAAAGTTGAAGGTTGTTTAAATTCTTTTGTGTGTGTGTGTGTGTGTGTATACTTTTTTTTTTTTTAAACTTTACATAATTGTATTAGTTTTGCCAAATATCAAAATGAATCCACCACAAATTCTTAAGGGCAGTTTCTAACCAAGTCTTATTTCCTATTTCACCATTTCCCATATATTGAATATTTCATTCCCATTGAATATGTGTTAGAAATGAGACTACAATAAACACTCTCCCCATTATGAGAAATTATTTTTTTATCTCATGGGCAATCACTATGCATTGCAATTAAGTTCAAATACACAAAGGCATCTGGGTTTAAAATATCATTTTCCAGACTCCCATGCAGTTAGGAATCTGGATATCATATAGGTACTACTCTTCAGATCACATATGTGAAATTTAATTCAAATTAACAAGAGAATAGATGCAGGATATAACATGTATGTTTTGATGGATTATGATTAGAAGTTTGAGGTTCTTGAATCAGTTGGGGTTGTCTGATTCAGAAGGAGCTTCTAATATCATCAGCTTCAAGCTAAAGGATTGAAGAAATAAAGGTAGCAAGACTCTGATGCAGAAAAGTTTGGTGGAACCTTCTCTTTCTAAACTTAATGTGGCAGAAGAAGTTGCAAATTTAGTGGCTTAGTTCTGTTATATGGTTTTGGAAGTGTATCATGGAATTATCACAACCCTACTAGGTACTTGCCTGGTATTATGAAAAAGTGTGGGGAGCCATGAGACTGAGGGAAATAAAAGCATTTTTTAAACCAATTATAATTAAATAAGTTTCATACTGTACAGAAGTTTCAGAATAAAAAACAGACAAAATAATCCTACATAGTTCCAATACTTTGGCCACCTGATATGAAGAACTGACTCATTGGAAACGACCCTACTACTGGGAAAGATTGAAGGCGGGAGGAGAAGGGGACAGCAAAGGATAAGATGATTGGACGGCATCACCGACTCCATGGACATGAGTTTGAGCAAGCTCTGGGAGTTGGTGATGGACAGGGAAGCCTGGTGTGCTGTGGTCCATGGGGTCACAAAGAGTCGGACACGACTGAGTGACTGAACTGAGCGTCATCAGATAAAACACCACTGTTAGAAATTTAGAATATTTTCTCTAGTCTACTCAAAAGTTTCTGTTTTATAGCTATGATTAAATTGTAGAAACTATTTTATAAGCCATCTTTTCCATAAAACAGTAAGAAATTCTGTCATTTAAGCTCTTCAAAAATTATATTTAATTGCCATGTAATATTTTATAAAAAGGATTACTTCTTTCCACTTACAGTAATTTATACATTAAGTGGAGCAATTTTCCAAAAGACTTTCATCTGAAGCACTTCTTACTCTTTCCCATGGAGATGGAACAAATTATTTGGTTCATTCCCACATTCATTCATATATTCATGGCTTAAGTCAAGAGAGATATTTTGAGGATCTATACGACAGCAAGAACAATTTCAAGTGTTAGGGAGATAGTAGCAGAAAAAACAGAAAAGAATTTCTAGTTTCATGTTGCTGGCATTTGGGTAAGATTTGAGGGTAGTTTAGCAAAAAAAGTGTACAAAATAAATAAGTAGAATATTGTAGGTTAGATGATATCAAGTGCTAAAACAAAAAAAAATTAATTCCAGTTAAGGGGACAGGGGACCCCAGGAATTACAGTTTCAGATAGGGCAGCTGTTATTTGTTTCCAAATTGGGAAAGGAGTAAGTCAGGCTGTATATTGTTACCCTGCTTATTTAACTTATATGCAGAGTACATTATGTGAAATCCTGGGCTGGATGAAGCACAAGCTGGGATCAAGATTGCCAGGAGAAATATCAACAAGATATGCAGATGATACCACCCTTATGGCAGAAAGCAAAGAGGAACTGTAGAGCCTCTTGATGAAGGTGAATGAGGACAGTGAAAAACTTGGCTTAAAACTCAATATTCAAAAAATGAAGATCATGGCATCCAGTCCCATAACTTCATGGAAAATAGATGGGGAAACAATGGAAACGATGACAGACTTCGTTTTCTTGGACTCCAAAATCACTGCAGATGGTGACTGCAGCCATGAAAATAAAAGGCACTTGCACCTTAGAAGAAAAGCTATGACAAACCTAAACAGTATATTGAAAAGCAGAGACATTACTTTGCCAACAAAGGTCTGTGTAGTCAAAGCTATGGTTTTTCCAGTAGTCAAGTATGGGTGTGAGAGTTGGACCATAAACAAAGCTGTGTGCCAAAGAATTGATGCTTTTGAACTGTGCTGTTGGAGAAGACTCTTGAGAGTCCCTTGGATTGCAAGGAGAAAAAAACAGCCAACACTAAGGGAAATCAACCCTGAATATTCATTGCAAGGACTGATGCTGAAGCTCCAATATTTTGGTCCCATGATGTGAAGAACTGATTTATTGGAAAAGACCCTGATGTGGGGAAAGACTGAAGGCAGGAGGAGAAGGAGACAACAGAGGATGAGATGGTTGGATGGCATCACCAACTCAATGGACGTGAGTTTGAGCAAGCTCTGGGAGTTGGTGATGGACAGGGAAGCCTGGTGTGCTGCAGTCCATGAGTTCTCAAAGAATTGAACATGACTGAGAGACTGAACTGAATTCAACTGAAGGGCCTCCCTACTGCAGTATGACCTATCTTATCTAATTACATTCACAAAGACCCAGTTTCCAAATGAGGTCACATTCTGAGGTACTGGGTATTAGAATTTTCTTTTTTTTTCAGGAAGACACAATTAAACCCATTCAGCAGCAGTGAAGAGAGACCACATGAAGAAAATCGACATTTGGATAATGTTAGATATTTTGTAGAAAACAAAGTGAGAGGATAATCCATGGGATATTTTGGGGAAGAAGGTTCCAGGCAGAGAAAATAGGAAATGCAAAAGTCCTGAAGCAGAAGCATTCCTCATATATTAAAAAATCAGCATGTGAACAAGAATAACTGAAAAAGATGGAGAAAAGAAGGATATTCATAAGAGATTGGATCAGGAGCTAATCAGGGCTCAGATGGTCTGCCTTTCAGGACATGGTAAGAACTTTAGCTTTTCCTAAAGGGAATTGGGTAACTTTATATAGACAAACAATGTGATCTGACTTAGTTCTAACAGAATCACTATGATGAGAATGGATTGAAAAGTGCAAGAGGGATGAAAAGAACCCAGTTGGAAGCAACAGCGATATGGCTGGTGACAGAAGACTGTGCGTGGACCAGGACACTAACAGTGAAGGAGGTGAGGGGTGGTCAGATAATGAATGTTTGCTGATGGTAAAGATACAGTTTTGAATTGTTGAATTGATAATGCTGGAAGAGAGACATCCTAGAGCCAGAAAGAGGATGGTAATTCACACAATTGGAAGAATTAACCTTTGCCGTGAGCATGGTTATTGTTGACTACCCTTGGCCCCAAATTCTCAAGGGGATAGGGGTAATGTATCAAAGATCCAGAGAGCAGATTTTGATCCCTTTCTCCTTCTTTCATACTTTAGTCCACTTGTGCTGTAATAACAAAATACTGCACACTGAACTGGAGAAGGCAATGGCACCCACTCCAGTACTCTTGCCTGGAAAATCCCATGGACAGAGGAGCCTGGTAGGCTGCAGTCCATGGGGTCGCTAAGAGTCGGACATGACTGAGCGACTTCACTTTCACATTTCACTTTCCTGCATTGGAGAAGGAAATGGCAACCCACTCCAGTGTTCTTGCCTGGAGAATCCCAGGGACAGGGGAGCCTGGTGGGCTGCCGTCTATGGGGTCGCACAGAGTCGAACACGACTGAAGTCAACACTGCTGACTTAGCAGCAGCAGTACACTGAATGTTTTAAATAATAAATTTACTTCTCACACTTCTGGAGCCTGGGGAGTCTAAGAATAAAGGTGCTGGCATGGTAAGTTAATTCTTTCCCTGTTACAGGAAATTTTTGCTTTTTTTCAAACCATTCATTTATCAAGAGAAGTTTTATAACTTACCTCATATAAACCTTAAATTTTCCTGCTAAATTTAATTCTTAGTGTTTTGTAATTCATTGTGTTACTGTGAATGAAATTTTTTTTAATGTTTTCTAACTGATGTTTTTAATAAGAAAGCTATCGTTAACTATACCTGATCCCAATGCTTCATAGAATTTTTACTATGTCTATTTTTTTCAATTAACTGACTTGTTTTTATAAGTATATATGAAATATTCTGTAAGTATTGGTGATTTTTCTCCTCACTTTCAAAATTATAGTTCTCATTTCTATTTCAAACCAAATTTTATCCTAAAAAAGCCCTTCCCCCAAAAAAATAAAAAAAAAAATGGCATTATTGTCAATCATTAACTATTGCTGACTTTACAGGGAATGCTTTTAAAGTTTCACCATTAAAAATGATGTTCACTATTTATTTGAAGCAAATACTTTTTTGATGTTAATTTAGAATCCCATTATTGAGTGGGTTTATTCTTTAGTAGAATGAATTGAATTTATAATAGGAATTATTTAAATGTTATCAAAAGTTTTGGGGGGACTCTCTTGAAAAAACTGAGTTTAATATATTTGATCTACTGGTGAATTATGCTATATTATCTACTTCTTGACATTATACCAGCCTTGCATTCCTGTATTTCTCTTAGATCATGTATGGGCATAACTCCTTTCATTGTGCTTTAATTTTTTGTGCTTTCCAGATACTGCATTTTTTTTTAACAAGTTGACAGTTTCTAGCAATCCTGTGTCAAGCGAGTCTATCAGCATCATTTTTCCAACAGCATTTACTCACTTTTTGTCTTGTGTCATATTTAGGTATCTCTCATGATATTTCAAACACTTTGATTATTATTTTTATTATTATCTGTGATCACTGATCTTTGATGTTACTATTGTAAATGTTTTGGAGCTCCAAGGACCATGCCCAGCTAAGATTGCTAATTTAATCAATAAGTGTATGTGTTCTGATCACTCCACCAACTGGACATCTGCTATCTCCCTCATGTTTAAAACTTCTAGTCCCTCAGATATTAATAGAACAATATTGAAACAGGCCAATTAATAGCCTTACAATGGCCTCTAAGTGTTCAAGTCAAAGAAAGACTCATGTTTCCCACTTTAAACCATAAGCTAGATATGATTAAGTTTAGTGAGGAAGGCTTGTCAAAAGCCAAGATAGGCTGAAAGCTAGTCCTCTTGCACAGAAAAGTTAGCCAAGTTGTGAATGCAGAGGAAAAGTTCTTAAAGAAAATGAGAATGATAATAAAGTAAAACAGTCTTATGCCTGTTATGGAGAAAGTTTAGTCTAAAAGTTTAGATAGGTCAAACCAGCCACAACATTCCCTTAGGTCAAAGCCTAATCCAGAACAAAGATCTAATTCTTTTCAATACTATGAAGGTGGAGAATCTTGAGGAGGCTGCAGAAGAAAAATGAGAATCCAGTAGAAGTTGGTTGATAAAGTTTAAGGGAAGAAGCCATCTTCATAACACAGAAGTACAAGATGAAGCATAATTTTTTATGTAGCTGCAGCAAGTTATCCAGAAGATCTAGCTAAGATAACCAATGAAGGTGGCTATGCTAAACAACAGATTTTGAATGTAGATCAAACAGCCCTCTACTGGAAGAAGATGCCATCTAGGACTTTCATAGCTAAAGAGATATCAATGCCAAGCTCCAAAGCCTCAAATGATAGGTTGACTCTCTTGTTAGGGACTAATGTAGCTGGTAACTGAAAGCTGTGACTGAATTTGCTACAATCTCATGATAAACCCCCAACAAGTAAGGAATTACTTCTTTATCAGAGAGCAAAGAAAATGGTTTCTTGAGATTGAAATCTACTCCTGGTAAAGATGCTGTTAAGACTATTGAGAACAAAGGATTTAGAATATTGCATAAATTTAGTTAATGAAGCAGTGGCAGGGGTTGAAAGGATTGACTCCAGTTTTGAAAGAAGTTCTACTGTGGGTAAAATGGTATCAAACAGCATTGCATGCTACAGGAAAATCATGTGCGAAAGGAAGAATCGATGGATTCAGCAAACTTTTTGCTGTCTTATTTTGAGGAACTGCCACAGCCACACCAACCATCATCTTGATCAGTTAGCAGCCATCAACATAGAGGCAAAGAACCTCCATCAGCAAATAAAATGATAACTTGTTGAAGTCTCAGGTGATGGTTAGCATTCTTGAGCAATAAAGTATTTTTTTAATTATTGTTTTTTATTTTTAGACATAAGGCTATTGTACTAAACAGACTACAGTATAATGTAAACATAACTTTTGTATGTACTGAGAAAACAAAACATTCTTGTGACTCACTCTACTGCAGTATTTGCCTCATTTGTGTGTTCTGGAACCAAACGTGTGATATCTCCATGGTATGCTTGTATGATAATGAGCTAGATTAACAAAGCATATAGTTTACGCAATCAGACTCACATTAACCATCACTTCCACATTTAGGTATTTCATTATTTTAATAAACAGCTAGATGGGATTTTCAATTCTATTTTTTATTTTTTTTAATTTACATTTATTTATTTTAATTAGAGGCTAATTACAATATTGTATTGGTTTTGCCATATATCAACATGAATCCGCCACGGGTGTACACGTGTTCCCCATCCTCAACCCCCCTCCCACCTCCCTCCCCGTACCATCCCTCTGGGTCATCCCAGTGCACCAGCCCCAAGCTTCCTGTATCCTGCATCGAACTTGGACTGGCAATTCATTTCTTATATGATATTATACATGTTTCAATGCCATTCTCCCAAATCATCTCCCCTCCTCCCTCAGAGTCCAAAAGACTGTTCTATCAATTCTATATTCATGAGTACCAATTTGATTTTTGACAACAAACATCTAAATCTACAGTATTTGCAACAATAAGGGAAATCAAATTATTGATCAGAATGAGTCAAATAATGGTGTGAACAAAATAACTCAATGACTGGATTGTTCATTTACCAAGCCTGTTTAAATGCTTATATAAGAAAATGCATGTGAATATGCTTTTTCCAAAAATAAGTTTCTTTGCAAAGATCAAAATTTTTCTTGATCTAAATTATAGAGATGCACTGACTAATTCCTTTGAAATTTTTTCATTCTTATAATTTAAGAAAGCTAATATATTTGAAAACTATGATATTGAGCAAAAATAATCGACATCATTGGTCTTTTATGTCAGGAGAACTTTGGCCTATGACATCTCAGAAAATAATTATAACTTTGAATTAGTTTATCTGCATATAATTATTCAAAACCCTGAGTTAAGTAACACTGGGTAGGTAAGGAAATCAAAATTCTTCAACTGAAGTGTGTACCTAACTGTTTGGCAAGTCCTAAATACAATTATCTTTATGTAATACAGATACAAAGCAATACAGAGTATTGGAGTGCCAATACTCTCCAATGTTTTATTTTGAAGATGTTGAATCTACAGAAATATTGAAATGTTAGTACAATGAATGCCTATACACTTTTAGGTATATAAATCAAACTATAAACATTTTGTCCCATTTTATTTACCTCTTCCTCTTTTTGTTTGTGTGTGATTCAGAGGGTAGTACTTTGGAGATGAATCATATAAAAAAATGTTGCAGACATCACGATGCTTAAGCACCACTTCAGCATACATATCCTAAGAAGAAGACCTACATTACCATAGAGGTGGTGGTGGCATAGTCACTAGTCGGGTCTGACCCTGGGATCCTCTGTCCATGGGGTCAATATTAATGCTATACTACCCAAAATACACTATAAATTTCAATGTTGTTCCCTAGGAGAAATATTTCACAATCTCTTTTAAATTAGAACTGCATGTTTTCACATTTTGGGATTTCTCTTGTTTTGTGTTTTATAACTTTGTCAGATTTGGCGGGAGGTGGGTTTTGTTTTAGCATTCTGACGAGTTGTTTGTAGAGTGCTCTACTTTCTGGAATTTTCTGCTTGCTTCCTTGTGATTAAATTCAGTACAAACATTATCTAAGTGATCTTATATATTTCAGGACAAATATTACTGAAGTGATGTTACATATTTCTTTACTGTACCATATCAAGAAGCACAATTATTAGCAATGATGCTAAACTTGATGATCTACTTAAGGGTCTTATCTACATATATGTTCATCATAAAGTTGTAATTTTTTATTTGTATTTAGTAAATTTTCTATTGGATGATACTTTGGCATCTGACCAATTTCTATTCCCTAAAACTCTTCTACCCCATGGTTTTATCATCTACTTTTTGCCCTTCTTTGAATGAATTATTATAGATAATGCCTGGCTTAATATAATAAAATATTTTTTCAACATCCTGGAATAACAAATGAGTTGTGTTTATAGCCACCTTACTCATAGTGCCTCGCTGTACTTTCTAATAGTTGATCACATGGGAACCCACAAATTTTATTATAGCAATACTATAAACATGCTACAGAAGTTTTGAAATATTTTGTTGCTTTATATATCAAAAAACGTAGATTCTCACAAATTTTTCTGAAGAAATTGAATTTGTTTAAATGACCATGATATGAGAACAATAATTTTCTCTCAATTCTTAGAAAATAAACAAAAAAGGCATTTCCTACTTTGGAGAGAATATTTACTCCTTCCTATTTCCGTGGCTTCATCCCGGACATCATTGCTACATGACTCTTTAATTAAACCAATTATCACAAAGTGATCCCAATTTCTTCATTACAGTCCTTTCCTTTACTTAGTAGTGCTCAGAATTTACATTCACTTGACAATTAAGGCTCCAAAACAGTTACTAAAGCTTTTTATATCTGGTTTTCATTAGTTCATATTAAACGATTCGTTGGCTTGATTTTCACTTCAGTGAGCCCTCTCATAAAATCTGGTTAGACATGATGGTGATATAGCACATGAAATGAAATGAATTAATACATCAGCAAAAACACTGCCAAGCAGACAGTTTTAACACATTTTATTATCTCATGTATATACTTGTCACTCATATGAAAGATATATCAAAATGAGAAGAGTGAGGATTCTCAGCAGTTTTAAGGTTGAAGATATGAGGTGAAGCACGATTTCTGCATTCATTTCCTGAAGCAGGTGTGTAGTCAGCAACTCTCTCTGGAAAGGCATTATTCAGTGGATAGTTTCCTAGCATTATACCATAGAAGTTCCCATTAATGCCCCTGCAATTAAGGATTTTATAGCATTTTACAATTTGAAGCTCTAATTTCAGATTGGTTCATAAGTGTGTCTGTGCATGTGTGTGTTTATTTTAATTACAGAAAATACTGTTTGCAAACTCAGCTCTATTGTGGAATAAGAATTCAGCTATATGCACAGCACATATATATGTGTGTGATTATATATATGTGGGTGTGTTTCACAAATGTATGCATTTTATATTTGAAATCACAAATACTAACAATTTAGAAGCTTAGTAGTTCTAAAAATTATATTTTCTTAAGTCTGATTCATAGAAATTTAGAGAATGTACCACAATTTCTACTCATTCAAAAAAAATTAAAGAAGAGGGGAAGACAGAATGTCTGGATGAACTTCTAAATAAATTGTTTCTTATAAATAAGGGTAGTTAATTATGAAGATGATTTAAATAATTTTTCTAATCTCTAGCTTTATCTGACAATATGCCTGAGTAAGATAGAAAGTAAGAACATAGAAACACAAGTCCAAGAAATATTACTCTATGAGATATAACTGTCATATCCATTATATTCTATTAAGAAAGTCTGCTTTAGAATGACTAGTTATCAAAGATACACCTGGAATTTTCACATATTCTAAGAGCTAGATATATTTTTAAACCCCCAAAGCTATGAGCATTTATAAGAATATAGATAACCAGTAGCTGTATTATACATAAACTTAGCAAAGGTAAATTGCTTTCATGTTTTCCATTCAAGAACACAACAGTGGTTTCATGTCTATAAGTTGAATTTAGTGTAATAGCACAAATAAGAAAAGCAACTTCGTTACACTAATGTGAAGGTATAGATCCCTTCCTGTGACCACATATAAACATATGATCATAAGCATTTGATATTCAAAACAGTCCCTTTAGTAATGAGTGTTAAAAAGTCATTAAGCCTGTTTCTTGAACTTCTCTAGAATGTAAGATTTTTGATAGAAGCCATTTTATCCTATTTTTTACTCTTTATCCCATGTTCAATAAACATTTGTTAAGTGAGCATTTTTCTTATTATCAATGCTTCTCCTGTTGCAAATCCTTTTGTAGTTGCTTAAGTCCTGAACTAAAGTAATCATCAGACATTTCTGGCTGCTCTTCTTTCTCTAATCTCTCTTCCCATCAACTCACATGGCTTGCCCTAACTTCTCTACAAGGAAATTAACCTTGAATATTCATTGAAAGGATTGATGCTGAAGATGAAGCTCCAATACTTTAGCCACCTGATGTGAAGAGCCGACTCATTAGAAAAGACCCTGATGCTTGGAAAGATGGAAGGCAGGAGAAGGGGATGACAGACAACGAGATGGTTGGATGGCATCACTGAATCAATGGACAGGAGCTTGAGCAAGCTCTGGGAGATGGTGAAGAACAGGGAAGCCTGGCGTTTTATAGTCCATGGTGTCACAAAGAGTCAGACACAACTGAGCGACTAAACCACCACCACAACTTCTCTTCAGACCAATGTTCCAAAAGATCCATCTCCAACCTTAACTTCCTCCATAAGTTCTTCTAGTTTCATGTTAAAGGAGTTCAGGACATGCCACCCCAAAATATGCCACTTTGGTATATTGACTATATTTCAGTTTAAAGCACTTGAGAAACAGTAGTTGCAGGAAAGACACTCTGACCTATCTGTTCTACCCAAAACAAGTCATAAAATTTCCCATGAGAAAAGTACCCTTCTTGCAGCAGGAAGTTCAGTTCAGTTCAGTTGCTCAGTCGTGTCCGACTCTTTGCAACCCCATAAACCACAGCACACCAGGCCTCCCTGTCCATCACCAACTCCTGGAGTTCATCCAAACCCATGTCCATTGAGTCAGTGATGCCATCCAACCAACTCATCCTCTGTCCGCCCCTTCTCCTCCTGCCCTCAATCTTTCCCAACATCAGGGTCTTTTCAAATGAGTCAGCTCTTCAATCAGGTAGCCAAAGTATTGGAGTTTCAACTTCAGCATCAGTCCTTCCAATGAACACCCAGGACTGATCTCCTTCAGAATGGACTGGTTGGATCTCCCTGCAGTCCAGCGGACTCTCAAGAGTCTTCTCCAACACCACAGTTCAAAAGCATCAATTCTTCAGCACTCAGCTTTCTTTATAGTCCAACTCTCACATCCATACACCACCACTGGAAAAACCATAGCCTTGACTAGACGGACCCTTGTTGACAAAGTAAGAGAACATCCCTATCACCAGAGACTGGGAGTCAACACTGAAATGGACCTATACAGACTCACTAAAATAATACTTATCTCCCACTAATTTTGTATCCCCCCCTGCCATATACTTCCCCACAATTTACTTCCCCAGTCTAATCCATATTTCTTGCCATTTCTTCACAAATTTATCTAACAAGTATTAAAATTTTTTGTTCTGGTCACTTATTTGTTAGAGAATTTTTCGTGCTTTACAGTGCATACCTCATAAGCCCCTGGGCAAAATCAGAGGATTAAGTGTCATTCACATAGTTGACAGCCAAGATTGTCAGTTAGGGACTACAGTTTTCTTCCATGTGGACTCCTCCACGTGGCTATTTGACATTCTTCATATATATGGTATCTGAAATCCATGAAGAATATTCCAAGAGGACATATTAACATCCAATGTTACTGTCATGACTACAACTGGAATTGATATGGGAAGGGACTCACAGAGGTATGACTATCAAGGGGCATTGTCACAGGGGGCTTCAAAGTTCAGCCTCCCACACCTGAAGATAATATATGGAAAAGCGGTCCATCAAAATTTATTCCTGAAGTAATTGAAAGGAAGTAGTTCTAGTGGTAAAGAAGCTGCCTGCTTGCAGGAGACTTAAGACACCTAAGTTGGATCCCTGGGTCAGGAAGATTTCCCTGGAGGAGGAAATGGCTACCCACTCCAGTATTCTTGCCAGTAGAATCCTGTGGATTGGAGAAGGAAATGGCAACCCACTCCAGTGTCCTTGCCTGGAGAATCCCAGGGACGGAGCCTGGTGGGCTGCCGTCTATGGGGTCGCACAGAGTCAGACACGACTGAAGCGACTTAGCAGCAGCAGCAGAATCCCGTGGACAGAGGAGCCTGGTGGGCTATAGTTCATAGGGACACAGAGTCAGACACAACTGAAGCAACTTAGCATACATGTAATAAAAGCATAGAAGAAATAGAATAAAGATGTAAGGTTTTGAAAACGTGTTTTGAAAAAAGAGGATTAGGCCATTATGATCTTGAAGGTCACTACTTTTATTATTATATGTAACATTTTTAAACTATATAACTAATTTTCCAAGATACTGACATAAGTTTCAGTCAAGAGGGCTTAAACAAAGAACGTATTTTGGGGGGAAATGTCCAGAATATAGAGTTCTGTCAAGTACTCCTAACACACACATACACACAGTTTGTTCCTTGAAAATCTCATACGAATACAAATCAGGCATACAAAAAAAATAAATAAATAAAACCTCATACAAATCAGGCATACAGTAACTATGTACATTGGATTTTATTAAAAATTGTACAAAATAGTGAGACCAAGCAGGACCCTGTGGAGGCCCACTTTGGTATAAAAGTCCTTCCTTTCTTTGTTTGTAGGAAAAAGGCTTCCACCTCCTAGACCTTCCCTGAGTTCCTCTCCAAAGGACAGATTGAAACAGTTACTAATTAGGGAAGTGACTAAATGCAGATACAAAGGACAGGCAGTCAAGAAACAATAGTGTTGGGGCAGGGCTCTGGTTCTTCCTTGGGGAACCTGCACAGCAATATGCTACATACCTCAGAGTTCTACAGGAGTTGGGGGCCCCACTCAGGTGGAAGATGGTAACTTCAGGCTGAGTATAAACACGTGGACCAGCAGGCTGATGATTGAGATTTCTGGACCACCCATCCCCCTCCCAGTTATTTCACCACCAGCCAACAGAAGAAAGTCATGCACCCTGCAGCCCTACCCACAGATTTTCCTTTAAAAATGCTTCCCTGAAACCTAACTCAGCAGTGGCCATGGGACTGGGAAAGGTCAGTTTTCATTCCAGTCCCAAAGAAGAGTAATACCAAAGAATGTTCAAGCTACCTCACGACTGCACTCATTTCACATGCTAACGAAGTAATGCTCAGAATTCTCCAAGCCAGACTTCAACAGTATGTGAATTGAGAAATTCCAAATGTTCAAGCTGGATTTAGAAAAGGCAGAGGAACCAGAGATCAAATTTCCAACATTCCTTGGATCATAGAAAAACCAAGAGAATTCCAGAAAAACATTTACTTCTGCTTTATTGATCACACCAAAGCCGTTGACTGTGTAGATCACAACATACTTTGGAAAATTCTTTAAGAGACAGGAATACCAAACCACATGACCTGCCTCCTGAGAAGTCTGTATGCAGGTCAAGAAGCAACAGTTAGAACCAGACATGGAAAAACAGACTGGTTCCAAAATGGGAAAGGGGTATATCAATGCTGTATATTGTCAACCTGCTTATTTAACTTATATGCAGAGTACATCATGAGAAATGTTGGGCTGGATGAAGCACAAGTTGGAATCGAGATTTCCAGGAGAAATACCAATAACCTCAGATACGCAGATGACACCAGCCTTATGGCAGAAAGTAAAGAGGAACTTAAGAGCCTTTTGATGAAAGTGAAAGGGGAGAGTGAAAAAGCTGGGTTAACACACTCAACATTCAAAAACAAAGATCATGGCATCTGATTCCATCACTTCATGGCAAATAGATGGGGAAATAATGGAAACAGTGACAGACTTTCTTTTCTTGGGCTCCAAAATCACTGCAGATGTTGACTGCAGCCATGAAATTAAAAGACTCCTGCTCCTTGGAAGAAAAGCTATGACAAACCTAAGCAGCATATTAAAAAGCAGAGACATTACTTTGCCAACAAAGATCCATCTAGTCAAGGCTATGGTTTTTCCAGTGGTAATATATGGATTTAAGAGTTGGACAATAAAGAAACCTGAGTGACAAAGAATTGATGCTTTTGAACTGTGGTGTTGAAGACTCTTGAGAATCCCTTGGACAGCAAGGAGATCCAACCAGTCCATCCTAAAGGAAATCAGTCCTGAATATTCATTAGAAGGACTAATGCTGAAGCTGAAACTCCAATACTTTGGCCACCTGATGCGAAGAGCTGACTCATTGGAAAAGACCCTGATGCTGGGAAAGATTGAAGGTGGGAGGAGAAGGAGAAGACAGAGGATGAGAATGTTGAATGGCATCTTTGACTCAATGGACATGAGTTTGAGCAAGCTCTGGGAGTTGGTGATGGACAGGGAAGCCTGGCATGCTGCAGTCCATGGAGTCGCAAACAGTTGGATACGACTGAGCAACTGAACTGAACTAAAACCTATCAGAGAGTTTGAGCTTTTTCTCGTTCCCCTTGCAGTAAACCTTACTCTGTTCTCAACTCCAACACATAGATTTGTTTGGCCTCACTGTCCATTAGGCACATAAACCTGGGTTCAACAACAATATAAATAGTATTGAAAAATTCAGAATAGAATGGAAATTAGAAGAGAAAATAGGGATCTTAACATGAGCAGTTTCCTCGTTTTACTATCTTCATCCAGTTTCATTTGAGTGCTCAGCCAAATACAACAACTATATTATTAACCAAAAAATAGTAGGAAAATAGATCAAGATAAAATTTTTGTCAAAATGATATTAGTTCTTAAAATCAGCAGAGTTTCAAGCCATAGGGCAATTGTCCCAGGAGGGTTCTCTGTACCCTTAGGTGACAGGAGTTAGTTATGAAAGGCTGTTTAGTGATTTTCTAAATATAGGAACATAAGATATATAAGCTAAAAAGTAAAGCAAATCACCATAATTTGCTTTTGCCTAGTGTTTGGACATGACTGAGTGACTTGCCTTTCACTTTTCACTTTCATGAATTGGAGGAGGAAATGGCAACCCACTCCGGTGTTCTTGCCTGGAGAATCCCAGAGACGGGGGAGCCTGGTGGGCTGCCGTCTCTGGTGTCGCACAGAGTCGGACACAACTGAACGACTTCACTTTCACTTTTCACTTTCACTTTTCACTTTCACTTTTCACTTTCATGCATTGGAGAAGGAAATAGCAACCCACTCTAGTGTTCTTGCCTGGAGAATCCCAGGGACGGGGGAGCCTGGTGGGCTGCACAGAGTCGGACACGACTGAAGTGACTTAGCAGCAGCAGCAGCAGTGTTCTATCAAGCCAGTATAATAGCCTTGGTTTTTATTTAATAATCAGAAGCCGTTAGAAATTTGCTCATGTCTTTGATTACTATTTAATGGGGGGAGGATATTTTTAGCTCCATAAGAAGAATTGTGTCTATAGGACGTAAAATTGTGCTTGATTAATAGCAGATAATCAACAGTATTTGTTTAAGAAAAAAAATGTCTGCAAATTAATATCATGATTTGGTAGACAAAATATCTTCAAACACAAGATGTATAAGAGAAAAATACAAATGAAAGCTGTTGTTGAGAATATAGGGAGTTTCCTACCATCTAGATACTGAAATATCCCATGAAATATCACTAGTAATGTGGCTAAATATGAACCAATTTGAAATTAACTGGTATTTCTACATAATTCAAAAATATGTTATTCCTTATTGTACTCCCCAAACCAAGGACTTAGTGTTCACAGTGATAGATTCTAAATGTCAATCTGGGTATCACTGGACAATGAAGAGTTGTATTTGGTATCCCAGACATGATTTTATGACTAATTTTTTTAATGTATTGATGCTATAAATGATAGTTGAGGCAGAAGGCTTCCCATATTGCAACTTGTGCATTAACTGTGGCCCGACTGTATATCTCCCACCTCATTATTGCTAAGGACATAGAATTCTATCACTCCTGCCTCTATACATGATGATTTAGATGTGAAATCATCTAAGAAATTAGCCTGAAGAAAATTTAGATGTGAGTATATATATTTTCTTTTCTTCAAGGAGGCCAAATTACTTAAGAATATAATTCCTAACATTTTAAAATACTCATTTCTAAGCCACTCATAGTGCTTTTCAGACAATATATTTGAAAGAGAGAGATTGTATATAGGGTCCTTCTCAGTATAGCTCTAAGCAGCAGCTTGATGCCTTGTCAGTAAGTCATTCCTGAAACTGAGTTGAGAATACTGCTTGCTGACCACAATTTTCATCTCATTTACATAAATGTCCTAAACTCTGGATATGTAAACTACTGAAAAGCATCACACCTGTATTTTTCTTTTTACTCATTTTACTTATTTTCCTCATTTCAACCATTAATTCAAAACATATGCATTTGAAGTATTATATCAGATACTAGCAATAAATTATAAAAGCCAATAGCTAATAAATATTCCCATGTAACAAAAATATGCTTTACTGAACTCAAAAATCCTAATTTTGAAATGATCTATAACATACAGAAGGCATACATTTTTCCCAACTAAATTATGTAGGCAAACAAAATTTAAACAAAACAGTTCTTCTAATACCTAATCTGATTATAAAAATATGCTTCAATACATATTGATATTTATCTTATATTTACATGAGTGCCTGGAAAAGCTCTATCAGCAACATAATAGCACATATGTTAAAAAATACAAAAAAATTTTAAAACTATAAATATGTACACGATCAGAGCCAACTGTTCATGTACAAAATACATTTCAAAAGTCTGCATTGGAATGTATCTGTTTTAAATGTATGATAATGTATTATTACTTTTACAACTTTATGTATAATTTTTAAAGATATAGAAAAATTGTAAAAACATAGGTGCTTCATGGACATATCCTGAAACATCTTTGAAAAAATCAGTGCAAAAATGTTTACGGAATTGAGTAGTAAATCCTGCTAATAAACAAGTCTATTCATTAAACAAATAATATTAACTCTAGTTGAACATAATTAAACATAATTACAGGCTCTTAAAAGCATAAACCCTGAATAATCCCTGTCATTTCTTTCAAACTGCTAGAGCATTTGAAAGATGAAATATTGTAATGAATTAGTTTCAAGTTTTGAATCTTATTTTTAATGTTGACTTAAATATTAGGTTCAGAGAAGGCAATGGCACCCCACTCCAGAACTCTTGTCTGGAAAATCCCATGGACGGGGGAGCCTGGTAGGCTGCAGTCCATGGGGTCTCGAAGAGTCAGACACAACTGAGCGACTTCACTTTCATTTTTATGCATTGGAGAAGGAAATGGCAACCCACTCAGGTGTTCTTGCCTGGAGAATTCCAGGGACGGGGGAGGCTGGTGGGCTGCTGTCTCTGGGGTTGCACAGAGTCGGACACGACTGAAATGACTTAGCAGCAGCAGCAGCAAATATTAGGTTGGTGCAAAAGTAATTGTGAATTTGCATTGTTGAACTTTGCCACTTGTTATTGGAATACATTCTTAAATAAGTGTGGTTATGTCATACATCATTTTAATGTGCATTTCTTGCTTTATGTTTTATGCCAATGAATTATGAGTTGCTATTTGTTTTATATTTATTTTAGACTATAGAAATGATGTTAAACAAAAAGCAAATTTGAGCAATTTTTTTGAATTCAAAATGGGTTGTAAAGAAGTCGAAACAACTTTCAACATTAACAACACAGTTGACGCAGGAACGGCTAACAAACATCAGTGCAGTGGAGGTTCAAGAGACTAGAACCGTGAAGATGAGGAGCACAGTGGCCAGCCATTGAAGTTGACTATGAGCAATTAAGAGCAATCATCGAAGTTGATCCTCTTACAACTATATAAGAAGTTGCTAAAGAATTCAACATCAACCATTCTATGGTCATTCAGCATTTAAAACCATTTTATGGTCATTTTGCAAATTCGAAAGTTGAAAAAACTTGATGAGTGGGTGCCTCATGAGCTGACCAAAAATCAAAAAAATCACTGTTTTGAAGTGTCTTCTGTTATTACATACAACAACAAAACTTTTCTTGATTGGATTGTGATGTATAACAAAAGTGGATTTTATAGGACAACCAGTGATGACCAGCTCAGTGTTTTGACAGAGAAGAAGCTCCAAAGCCCTTTCCAAAGCCAAACCTGCATGAGAAAAAGGTCATGGTCACTGTTTGGTGGTCTGGTGCCAGTCTGATCCACTGTAGCTTTCTGAATCCCAGCAAAACCATTACATCTGAGAAGTATGCTCAGCATCAATGAGATGCACTGAAAATTGCAAAACCTGCAACTGGCACTGGTCAACAGAAAGGGCCAAATTCTTCACAACAAAGCCTGACTGCACATTGCACAACCAGAGCTCCAAAAGTTGAAAGAATGAGCTACTATATTTTGTCTCTTCTGCCATATTCACCTGACCACTTGCCAAGTGATTACCACTTGTTCAAGTATCTCCACAACTTTCTGAAGGGAAAATGGGTCCACAACCAGCAGGACGCAGAAAATGTCTTCCAAGAGCTCCTCAAGTCCTGAAGCACACATTCTTATGCTATAGGAATAAACATTTCTCATTGGCAAAAATGTGTTGGTTGTAATGGTTCCTATTTTGATCAATAAAGATGTGTTTGAGCCTAGTAATAATGATTTAAAAATTATGGTCCAAAACTGTAATTACTTTTGTATTAAACCAATATTATCGGGAAGGAACACTGCTGCTGCTGCTGGTAAGTCGCTTCAGTCGTGTCCGACTCTGTGCGACCCCATAGACGGCAGCCCACCAGGCTCCCCCGTCCTGGGATTCTCCAGGCAAGAACACTGGAGTGGGTTGCCATTTCCTTCTCCAATGCATGAAAGTGAGAAGTGAAAGTGAAGTCGCTCAGTCGTGTCCGACTCTTAGCGACCCCATGGACTGCAGCCCACCAGGCTCCTCCATCCATGGATTTTCCAGGCAAGAGTACTGGAGTGGGGTGCCATTGCCTTCTCCGGGGAAGGAACACTAACTAAGGGAAAATCACTCCTTCTTTGGGAAGGACAGTTACTAAATCGATAAATCAAAGTTTTACCTTAAAGGATAATTATTTTTATGTCAATTAGGAGTCTTTAACTTGATCAGCTGTTAGAGTACAGTACTTTTAAAATAAATATATACACTGAATGGAAATAACAATGTTTGTAAATATTAATATCCTTGAATTATTTCAAAATTAGTTACAGAGAGACACTGATAACATCAACAAAGATAAAATTGATTTGAACAATAGGAGTTTCAGTTCCAGACAAAAGAGAATAGAATCATTTCACCCTGGTACTTCTGCCAAATACAAGTAAAACTCTGAATATAATATGACAAATAACATAGGAAGAATTTAAAAGGTAGAAAGAAGAGTGATCTTGGGATTTGGGAATAATACAGCAGTGTGTTTTCTGGATTATCAATGTGTTTTTCCTATATTCCAGACTGATGTCTAGGAAAGATGGCAATGCATAAATGCCAATAGGCACTGATTTTAAAAAGATTCAAGGAAAGACTGCTCTCTCTAAACAAAGAATCAAGAACAAAACAAACAGCAACAACAAACGATTACCTGGAAGAGGAGAAAACTTCTTCAGTCAACTCCACATGAAAAACATATTCTCATCACCTCACTACCACCACCACTCCCTTTTCTCCTACTTTCCCCCTTGATGTCATCAGAGGCCAGGTAGAGACCCTGGGCTTCTACCACCATCAGATGATAGGAGGCAATGCTCTGCTTCTTCTGCTAAGATGGTATCAGTGGTAGCTCAGTGGGGAGCCTGGACTTGCAAACTTGCCCAGCTCTAGTAGGGGCATTCCACTACCCCAAATATGCTAGTGTCCACTGAGCCCAAAATGAGAACTTAGACCACCTTCCCGCACAGGCAGGAAGAACATCCTTTCACTCCCAACCAGAGTATCAGGGGCGAGAGCTAGTGCAAGAATTTATTAAAACTATATATGAAGTTCTAGGCAGACTGCTGAGTATCCCATACTTAGCATATTGACCAGATGTAGCATAGCAAAATATTTAAGAGCTGGACAACCATTTGGAAAACCACGGGGGTTTTCAGACTAGCCTCTGATAGCACACAAACAGAGCAGACTAGCACTACAAAGACTGAAAACTAAGCAGAACTGTATGAAAAACCTCCACATGGTAACTATCTGCTAAAAAGGAAGATTTAAATAGAATCCAGGATCTAATAACCCACTCCAGTGTTCTTGCCTGGAGAATCCCAGGGACGGGGGAGCCTGGTGGGCTTCTGTCTATGGGGTCACAGAGAGTCAGACACAACTGAAGTGACTTAGCAGCAGGATCTAATAACATAATACCTGAAATGTCCAGTATATATTTGAAAACTGCTTGTCATATCAACAAACAGGAAAATCACAACAGGTATAAGACAATTAATACCTGAAAGTATAGGGCTTCCTTGATAGCTCAATTAGTAAAGAATCTGCCTGCAATGCAGGAGACCCCTGTTGGATTCTTGGGTCAGGAAGATCCGCTGGAGAAGGAAAAGACTACCCACTCCAGTATTCTTGGGCTTCCCTTGTGACTCAGCTGGTAAAGAATCTGTCTGCAAGGCTGGAGACCTGGGTTTGAGCCCTAGGTTGGGAAGATCCTCTAGAGAAGGGAAAGGCTACCCACTCCAGTATTCTGGCCTGGAGAATTCCATGGACCATATAGTCCATGGGGTTGCAAAAGAGTCGGACAGGACTGAGTGATTCTCACTTTCACTTTCAACCTGAAAGTGTATCAGCTATCAGTATCATCTGATAAGGACTGCAATGCAGCCATTTAGAGACACTTCAATGAGCAATTACAGACACTCTTGTAGCAAGGGGGGGAAACAGAAAATTTCAGCAAAAAAGCAAAAAAATAAAAAATAAAAAGAAGAAACAAATGGAAATTATAGAATTGAAAAATGCAAGTATCAAAATAAAAATTTCACTGTATATGAAAAATAACACTGTATATGTTCAATAGCAGAATAGAGTGACAGAAGAAAAATTAATAAATTCCATGACCAACCAATAAAAATTACACAATCTGAACAAAGAAAGAAAATAGATTTAAAAGTAAAAAATGAACAGAGCTTCAGGGACATGTAGACAAGAAAGGAGATGTAAAACTTATGGCACTAAAGTCCTGGAAAAAGAATAGAAAAAGTGTCAGTCTCAAAAAATATTTAAAATAATGGGTAAAATTTTCTGAAATTTGGCAAACAGTACAAACCATTATATTTAAAAGATGACTTCCAGAAAGTATAAATTTATGGAAGTCCACCCCAAAATACATCATAATCAGATTTCTGAAAACTAAAGATAGAGAAAAAGTCTTGCAAACAGCTAGCACAATATGATACATTACCTATAAGGGAAAAACAAATCAAAACAGAGGATGTCTCATCTGAAACCATGAAGGTCAGAAGGAATTGGTGAAACATTTTTCAAGTGCTGAAAGGAAAGAACTTCAACCCAGAACAAATCTCTATATACTTAAGAAATGAAAGGGAAATAAAAGACATTTTTAGATGAAGATAGCTAAGTTAATGCATTGCCAGCAGACCAGATGAAATGAATGGCTAATGGAAGTTCTTTGATCAGGAAGAAAATAACAAATGCAAATATGAAACATCAGGGAGGGAGGAGAAATAGTAGAATGGGTAAAAATAGGGGTATAAAAATGAAGCTATTTTCATCTTGAGCTTTTAAAATTAAAGACTTTTAATGACTTAGAACTGCACTGTCCAATACACAAGCCAATAATCATATGTGGCTAATGAGAATCTGAAATCGATGCCAAATGAAGATGTGCTGTATGTGTCAATCTACCCTAAATGTCAAAGTACAAAACTATAAACTTTCCATTAACATGTTTGCTAGCTATATGTTGAAATGGTATTAGCTTGAATATATTGCTTAAATATGTTATTAAAATTAAAATTGATGTCATTTATTTTTCCTTTCTTTAGTGTGGCTACTAGAAAATTTAGAATTATTTATGTGGCTCCCATTTGTGGTTTGTACTGTATTTCTCTTGGGCAGTGCTAACCTAAAGTGCTCAATATTTATACCCTTTCATGACAAACTACAGAAGATGACCTTCAATGAGAATAAATTAGAAACACTGATATATTTAAATAACTCATTTAAATTTATTAAATGCTATATTTAAATACAAAACTTAAGGAGCCTGTGATAGAAGACTGTTACAAAACATGTAAATGTTGGTTATCCTAACTTAGTTGTCCTAAGTTAGGTAAGAAAGTGTTGCTGCTAAATGCAGGCCTCTTTTTTAAAAATTAATTTAATTGGAGGATACTTACTGTACAATGTTATGGTGGTTTTTGCCATACATGGACATGAATCAACTATGGGTACACATGTGTTCCCCCATCATGAACACCCCTCCCACTCCCTTCCCCACCCCATCCCTCTGGGTTGCCCCAGAGCACCAGCTTTGTGTGCCCTGCTTTATGCATCAAACTTGCACTGGTCATCTATTTTACATATGGTAATATATATGTTTCAATGCTCTTCTCTCAAATCATCCCACCCTCACCTTATCCCACATAGCCCAAAAGTCTGTCCTTTACATCTGTATCACTTCTGCTGTCTTGCATATAGGATCATCCTTACTGTCTTTCTAAATTCCATATACATGCATTAATATATTGCACTGGTGTTTCTCTTTCTAGCTTACTTCACTCTGTATAATAGGCTCTAGTTTCATCTACCTTTTTAGAATTGACTCAAATGCATTCTTTTTTATAGCTTAGTAATATTCCATTGTGTATGTGTACCACACTTCCTAATCCATTTCTGCCAATGGATGTGGCCTCTTTTTTTTTAAGTTTTTGGTAAAGATTTTTTATTAACAATTTTAGAATAACCTCTAAAAGAATAACTGAAGACTATCATTTTATGCCATTCAAAGAAAAGAGAAGAGGGAATGCAGAAATCTTTCTCAAAAAAAAAAAAAATAAATAAATGAAAGACAAAGAGAAAATAAAGGAAAAAGATTATAAACAGAAATTATAAAACATGCTTAAAGTAAATAAAAATATAAAAGGACAAAAACCTTCTTACTAAAAGATGGAGCATATCAGGTAAGGCAAAGACCAGTAGTCACCCAAAAGCATTTCATTAAATTTTATGAAATAAGGGCAAATAAATTAATGAAATACCATTTTTCCTATTAAATTGAAAAAAGTGTGCTTAAACAATTCTAGTGGAATACAAATTGTTATACTCTTACTGAAAAGAAAATTGGCTAAAAGATATTCATTACAATGTGGTATATAATTTGTAAGAAAATTGGCTAATATAAAAAAATTACCTAAAAGATACTCATTATAGTGTTATATAATTTAGTTCAGTTCAGTCGCTTAGTCATATCCGACTCTTTGTGACCCCATGAACCACAGCATAGCAGGCCTCCCTGTCCATCACCAATTTTCCCGGAGCTTGCTCAAACTCATGTCCATTGAGTCAGTGATGCCATTCAACCATGTTATCCTCTGTCATCCCCTTCTCCTCCTGCCCTCAATCTTTCCCAGCATCAGAGTCTTTTCAAATGAGTCAGCTCTTCGCATCAGGTGGCCAAAGCATTGGAGTTTCAGCTCCAAAATCAGTCCTTCCAACGAACACCCAGGACTGATCTCCTTTAGGATGAACTGGTTGGATCTCCTTGCTGTCCAAGGGACTCTCAAGAGTCTTCTCCAACACCACAGTTTAAAAGCATCAATTCTTTGGCGCTCAGCTTTCTTTATAGTCCAACTTTCACATCCATACACGACCACTGGAAAAAACCATAGTCTTGACTAGACAGGCCTTTGTTGACAAAGTAATGTCTCTGCTTTTTAATATGCTGTCTAGATTGGTCATAACTTTCCTTCCAAGGAGTAAGCGTCTTCTAATTTCATGGCTGCAATCACCATCTGCAGGGATTTTGGAGCCCAGAAAATAAAGTCAGCCACTGTTTCCACTGTTTCCCATCTATTTGCCATGAAGAGATGGGACCAGATGTCATGATCTTAGCTTTCTGAATGTTGAGCTTTAAGCCAACTTTTTCACTCTCCTCTCTTACTTTCATCAAGAGGCTTTTTAGTTCCTCTTCACTTTCTGCCATAAGGGTGGTGTCATCTGCATATCTGAGGTGATTGATATTTCTCCCAGCAATCTTGATTCCAGCTTGTGCTTCATCCAGCCTAGCGTTTCTCATGATGTACTCTGCATATAAGTTAAATAAGCAGGGTGACAATATACAGCCTTGACGTACTCCTTTTCCTATTTGGAACCAGTCTATTCTTCCATGTCCAGTTCTAACTGTTGCTTCCTGACCTGCATACAGGTTTCTCAAGAGGCAGGCCATTACAATGTGGTATATATTAGAATATATAATATTTATATAATAGTAATATTAAAAATAGGATTTCATACAGAGGCCCAACAATGGAAAATTGTTAAATGTCTATATTACTGAATATTGTACTAACATTAAAATCATGTTTTCAAATGATGTGTAGTGAGATGTAAAGTGTTTAGAACTTAATAATTGAATAAAACATGATACAGAATTCAATCACAAGATTGTTATGGAAATTACACATTTAATTAATATGTGTAAACGTATGTTCATTTTTTAAAACTAGTGTAACACAATGTTAATATAAAAATATTTTACCTTAGTTTCTGCTGAGGACCAAGAAAACAGATTCCTAAATGAAGCATGAGACCATCACGTAGCTTGCAAAGGAAGGCTGTGGAAAACCATTTGTTTCCAACCCTCTTGTTAACATCAAGAAGAGAAGTAGAAAATTAGAAGAGTTAGCTAGAGTCTTTGGTGTGCTCGTGTACATGGTACCCATCCATTCCCCTCCCCAAGGAAGGAGAATTAATAGAATTCTCCCTTCTCAACTAAAGAGAGAGAACAACGAGGAAACTACTCAAGGGGCTTAATATTTGTCACTACAATTGCTGTACATGGTGAACAGGTATCAGAATGTGTTTGAGAAATCTGAAGATGAGTAAATTCCTGGTAAGCTTATCTGCTGAGGGAAGTAGGGGTGCTTTCACACTGGTATCTGCCTGTCTCCTCAAGATTGCCCTGACCAGATGTGACCTCAAGTGAGAGACAGCCTGGTGAACTTGCAGTGACCTTGCCCAGTATTGCCATCCAGAGGGACAAGAGGACTCCAACGGTGAGAGAAACACTACTTTCAGTAGTGGAACACTGAAAACCAGGGAGAGAAGGAAAGCAAGAGGGAGGTGAGGCCATTCCCTGGGCAAAGGAATTTCAGGCAAAATCTCATTAGGTAGAGAAGTCAAGCAGAGCAGTCTCCAAAGAACCCAAGAAAATGTTCCGGGAGAGATAGCTTTAAATATCTCCCTGATAAAAAGCACATTCCAGTTCTGAACAGTATCAGTCAGATAAAAGAACATCTCACTCCCTTCCTTCCTCCCCTCTCCATTTCCCCAATAGTCAGACACTGCGACTGACAAGACTAAGAAGAAGGGGCAAAGACGTCAGTCAGGCAGAGGAGGAAAGCACTCAGATTCTCTCCCACTGCAGTTACCTAGCCTACAGCTGGCACGAGCTGGGAGAGGGGGAGTACCTAGTATTTTGAATGAGGTTAAAATGTGCTGAGTATCACAATGGACTAAAAAATATTGCTGTTTGGAGAAGATTCCATTATCTGAAAATGACTTGACAAGCCTGGGGACTTGCCCTAATTTTCATCCAGGAAAAGAACTAGGACTAAGAGAAGAATCAGTCAACACAGTAAATGAACAAAGACAGGAAGAGACAAGAAGCAATGTGGTTTGTGATTATATCCCACAAGACATGCTTGATCCACATGGCAGTTACATCTGGAGGAAAGAGGAAAGACTACAAGGATATCTACCCTTATTAACAGTACTATTTGGATGAAATCATATGGGAATTACTTGAGACTTCTTCTCTTCTTCTTTTTTGATTTTTATAAAATCAGTAAGATGTGTTTTATCCTGTAACCAAAGGGGATTTGTAGTGCATGGTTTCCTGGGCCCCTAGATCATAATGAATCTTTTCTTTTCAGTTAACTACTAAGTTTCCTTCAGAAGATGGGATGGCTTCTTACTGAAAAATTATGGCAATCCTTCTGGAAAAAATGCTAAGATATATTTAAACTACAGTTTATTCTGTAAAATCTCAGCATAATACATTAAACATATTATCTTTTTATTATGTAAAAAATTATAAGTTGCACTAGCAAAAAACAAATCATTTACAGTGATAAAGAGGTTAACTTTTACTCTGTAGTTAACTGAGTCAGGAAATAAGCTTAAGCACAGGGGAGGGGAATCTATCATAAATGCACAGAATTAATGCTTCATAGCTCCTTAATCATGTTTTCTAACTTCACTTTTAAAATTTATGCACATACGTGCAATATTTTACATATTCTGTAACCTCTTAACTCACAAAATTATCCCACAATTTAAAAAATTTACTATAGGAATAAGTATATTTTATTATATCATTTGTTGTTATTTTAGTGAAAAATTTTAACTAATATTCTTATAAGAAGTCTTTAATTTGGGGCCATGCATCCCTGGAAAATCACAATGACTTGATTTAAGACCTTAGCTGTAATTTTTCTCTTTATAAAAATACCCAATCTCCCTCATAAGAGTGTTAGGATTTAATTAATCACCTGACACATTGAGAATATTAAAGTGCAGATCTGTGTGAAGATTTTTCAGTTACAGCTTTTTTGGTCACCAGAAATACAGAGCTGTGGATTAATTTTTACATAACTCTCAAAGATAAAGAAGTCCTTAATAAATTAATATTAAAATAGATTATCTGAAATGTTAGTCTCAGTAACTGCATGATTTTGGTGATTATGGGTATGCAATTTAATGAGGGAAAGAATGCATAAAGAAACTTTCTTAATATTCTTTATGGTGTTTTCATGAATCAGATGGAATCTGGTAATTAAAATAGAGAAATATTATGATTGAACTAGTAAAAAAAAATTTAATCAATATAAGATGCTGATATATCTATGTTGATCGAAAAACAAATACATGTATACATGTGCATGTAGAGAAAGAGAGATAGGAAGAGAGACCCAGACAGAATTCTAAAGTGACCCCCAAGAGTCCTGTCCTCTGGTAGAGTCACTCCATATATGTATTCCTTTTGAGTACACGTAGGAATTATGAATATGAAAGGATAATTGCTTTGATGATTAGATTACATTATATAAGACACTGTTGTAGCTGGCTGGAAAGATTCTGCTAATTGAAAAATCAGTTGTCCTATTACAAGGGCCAAAAGGTTAGGACCTGAGGGCAGCCTCTAGCAACTGGGAGTGACTCCTGGCTAACAGCAGTGTCCAACTGTGCTTCTTTCTTCAAGCTCTAGCAAGAATACATTCCTTTACTTTTTCTAGCCCCAGAGGCTGTTCACATTCCATGGCTAATGGCCCCTTCTTCCACCTTCAAAGCCAGCAAGGATGGGTCAAGTCTTTCTCAGGTCAAGCCTTTCTGACCTCCTCTTCCAGCTCCTCACTCTACATTTAAAGATCTATGTGATAACATTAGACCCAATCAAAGAATCCTGGAAGAGCTCCCTGACTCAAGGTCAGCTGATTAGAAACTTTAATCCTATTGTTACCTTTATTTTCCTTTGCCACGTAATGTAACATATTCACAAATTCCTGATATTAGGGTGTAGACATCCTCACCCCATCATTCTGACCATCAAAAACTTCAACAACAAAAAAAGGGTATTAGAATAATGAAAAAACACAAATATTGATTTTAAGGATTTATTCTAAAGTCTTAATCACACCTCTAGGATGAATACTTGGGAAATTTTCTAAGTTACTGAAGCACAACAAAACTGAACTTTCTCCTTATCTTTCTATGTAAATTATCATATATTGTATGGTTCTCAATAAGTTAAACAAGTATTATAAATAAAAATAATGTTCATATTTTAATGAAGATGAAATATATTCAAAATTCAACTATTATTTAATTTTATTATCTTCAATTAATTTGTGTACCTTAGTCAGTCAGTCAAGTCAGTACAGTTGCTCAGTCATGTCCGACTCTTTGCAACCCCATGAATTGCAGCACACCAGGCCTCCCTGTCCATCACCAACTCCCAGAGTTTACCCACTCATGTCCATTGAGTTGGTGATGCCATCTAATCATCTCATCCTCTGTCGTCCCCTTCTCCTCCTGCCCTCAATCTTTCGCAGCATCAGGGTCTTTTCAAATGAGTCAGCTCTTCACATCAGGTGGCCAAAATATTGGAGTTTCAGCTTCAACAACAGTCCTTCCAACGAAAACCCAGGACTGATTTCCATCAAAATTCTCTCCCAAATGCTCAGAATAATTAGGGATATTGGTCAGTTCATGTTTTGGTAAAAGGTTCCTATTTTCATTGAAAATTAATAAATATTACTATTATATAAGAGTATTATCACTTAGCTGTTTAAATAAAAAGCAAAATAAACCACTAATTTAGATTCCTTAAGATAAAGTATTTATGGTAAAAAAAGAAATCGGAATAAAATGTATCATTTTATGTTATTACTCCAAGTTTTTCCACCATTAAAAATTAAAAGTACAAGTCAATACTGTTGAAAATTACTACTAATGATATTGTTATTTTATAAAACTATAAATCCACTGTTTCCAGAGCCTGGTGGAAAACTGTTGTTTAGTCAACATTACTGAATACATGATCTCTTAGAAAACCTGGTTTTTCTGTCTGTCTCTGTTTATCAGTTCAACTATGCTTATAATACATCATGAGCAAAACCAGCTCTATTACAAACCATGTTTTTAATAAACACATTCATGAAATAAAATAAACCCTTTGATGAAAGCAAATTGTACAATGGGGTCTTTTTGCTCTAAATAGGTAAAAGTAGTGTTACCTCACAGAGAGAAATATACACAATCAGCTCAACAAATCCCTGTGGTCCTAGCCACTGGAAAGCAAGAAACAGGTAGCAACCTTTGGGGATAGCTCAATAGTACATATTCAAAGCTATAGTTTTCCAGTAGTCATGAATGGATGTGAGAGTTGGGCCATAACGAAAGCTGAGCGCCGAAGAATTGATGTTTTTGAACTGTGATGCTGGAGAAGACTCTTGAGAGTCCCTTGGACTGCAAGGAGATCCAACCGGTCAATCCTAAAGGAATTAGTCTGAATATTCATTGGAAGGACTGATGCTGAAGCTCCAATAATTTGGCCACCTGATGCAAAGAGCTGACTCCTGAGAAAAGCCCCTGATGCCAGGAAAGATGGAAGGTGGGAGGAGAAAGGGACAACAGAGGGCGAGATGGTTGGATGGTGTCACCAACTCAATGGACACGAGTTTGAGTAAGCTCTGGGGGATGGTGAAGGACAAGGAAGCCTGGTGTGCTGCAGTCGATGGGGTCACAAAGAGTCGGACACCACTGAGCAACTGAACAACAATAGTACATCATACCTAAAATATTATCAAGCATACCAGGCAAAGGAAAACTTACTTCAGATTCTACCCTCCAGAGTAGGTGCAGAGAGGGAAGAAATGCTATGAGATTCATTATAATTTAAAATACACAAGTACTATTTTAGAGGAAGACAAATCTGTATGCAAAGACTGACATGATCATTATAATCAATGTTCTAGTTTGCAATCTCTGATGAGTGTGGCATGGTTTTGTGTTTGCATATATTTTTAGTTGCTTTTCTTTTATGTTTAATACTACATTATGCCTTTCTGCTATATTAATGCAGATTTGGAATTTGAAAATACTTTGAGAGATGCCATCAAAGGCTTTTGAAGTCTACAGACTGGCTAGATTAAACAATGGAGTAACCTTATAGTTCTCAGAGCAATTATTGCTCTGCTGTAGCCCCTCCCATATTCAACACTATTGGGTTTTGAGTTCCAAACTTATACAGTGGCATCCCAACTACAGGCAAGTTCTTATGGTTTAGAGTTCTCAAGAAAACCCTTGGACAGTAAGTAAATAAAAGTCATATTTTATTACATCTTACTTATTATGTTCCCATAAGTAGGAGTGGTTTCCCAATGACAATTTTCAGTCTCACTTAAGTTAATATGATTGATAGAGTGCTAAAAATCTACTATGTGCATTAAATGAAAAGTGCATACTAAAAAATGCCTTGTTTAGTCTTTTGTACAGAATGGATATTGAGTAAATGCTATGAATTTAAACCAAAATGTGCTATGTATCTGATCATATGTATCAAAATATATGTATTGGTCTAGCATATCTCAAAATGATATGTGACTGGATTAAAAATGTCAAAAATTCATAAAATCATAAAATATTAATATTACATAAAATATGCTTAATGTTTGCTATGCACTAAATTATATTCTTTCAAAATTCAAATGATTCATATGATAAGGGCCTAATGTGATAGTAGGAGGAGAGATAGAAGATGGAGAAAGAAGGATGAAATTAAGGTTAGATGAAGTCATAATGGTGGGGGCTCTGATCCAATGAGATTAGTTAATATTCCTATAAGAAGTGGCACAGAAGATCTCACTACTTCCGTCTCCCTGTGAGTACACTCAAAGGAAAGGCCGTTTTAAGACCCAGTGATGACCCAGTCAGACCCCATTCTGACTGAGGTGAACCTCATTGTAGCTTTGATTTGCATTTCTCTAATAATTAGTGATATTGAGCATCTTTTTTTCATGTGTTTATTGCCCATCTGTATGTATTCTTTGAAGAAATATCTGTTTAGGTCCACTGCCCATTTTTCAATTGGGTTGTTTGTTTTTCATTATTGAGCTCTATGGGATACCTATATACTTTGGAGATTAATCCTTCGTCAGTTGTTTCATTTACAGTGTTCATATCAGCCCTTTTTAAAATAGCTGGGAATTGGAAGCTACCTAGATGTCCATCAACAGATGAATAGATAAAGAAGATGTGGTACATGTATATAATAGAATATTCAGTTCAGTTCGGTTGCTCAGTCGTGTCCGACTCTTTGCAACCCCATGAATCGCAGCACACCAGGCCTCTCTGTCCATCACCAACTCCCGGAGTTCACTCAGACTCACGTCCATCGAGTCGGTGATGCCATCCAGCCATCTCATCCTCTGTCGTCCCCTTCTCCTCCTGCCCCCAATCCCTCCCAGCATCAGAGTCTTTTCCAATGAGTCAACTCTTCACATGAGGTGGCCAAAGTACTGGAGTTTCAGCTTTAGCATCATTCCTTCCAAAGAACACCCAGGACCGATCTCCTTTAGAATGGACTGGTTGGATCTCCTTGCAGTCCAAGGGACTCTCAAGAGTCTTCTCCAACACCACAGTTCAAAAGCAACAGTTCTTCGGCGCTCAGCCTTCTTCACAGTCCAACTCTCACATCCATACATGACCACAGGAAAAACCATAGCCTTGACTAGACGGACATTTGTTGGCAAAGTAATGTCTCTGCTTTTGAATATGCTATCTAGGTTGGTCATAACTTTCCTTCCAAGGAGTAAGCATCTTTTAATTTCATGGCTGCAGTCACCATCTGCAGTGATTTTGGAGCCCCCCAAAATAAAGTCTGACACTATTTCCACTGTTTCCCTATCTATTTCCCATGAAGTGATGGGACCGGATGCCATAATCTTTGTTTTCTGAATGTTGAGCTTTAAGCCAACATTTTCTCTACTTTCACTATCATCAAGAGGCTTTTTAGTTCCTCTTCACTTTCTGCCATAAGGGTGGTGTCATCTGCATATCTGAGGTTATTGATATTTCTCCTGGCAATCTTGATTCCAGCTTGTGTTTCTTCCAGTCCAGCGTTTCTCATGATGTACTCAGCATTTAAGTTAAATAAGCAGGGTGACAATATATAGCCTTGACGTACTCCTTTTCCTATTTGGAACCAGTCTGTTGTTCCATGTCCAGTTCTAACTGTTGCTTCCTGATCTGCATACAGGTTTCTCAAGAGGCAGGTCAGGTGGTCTGGTATTCCCATCTCTTTCAGAATTTTCCACAGTTGATTGTGATCCACACAGTCAAAGGCTTTGTCATAGTCAATAAAGCAGCAATAGATGTTTTTCTGGAACTCTCTTGCTTTTTCCATGATCCAGCAGATGTTGGCAATTTGATCTCTGGTTCCTCTGCCTTTTCTAAAACCAGCTTGAACATTTGGAAGTTCACGGTTCACGTACTGCTGAAGCCTGGCTTGGAGAATTTTGAGCATGACTTTACTAGCGTGTGAGATGAGTGCAATTGTGCAGTAGTTTGAGCATTCTTTGGCATTGCTTTTCTTTGGGATTGGAATGAAAACTGACCTTTTCCAGTCCTGTGGCCACTGCTGAGTTTTCCAAATTTGCTGGCATATTGAGTGCAGCACTTTCACAGCATCATCTTTCAGGATTTGAAATAGCTCAACTGGAATTCCATCACCTCTACTAGCTTTGTTCATAGTGATGTTTTCTAAGGCCCACTTGACTTCACATTCCAGGATGTCTGGCTCTAGGTCAGTGATCACACAATCGAGATTATCTGGGTTGTGAAGACCTTCTTTGTACAGTTCTTCTGTGTATTCTTGCCTTCTCTTCTTAATATCTTCTGCTTCTGTTAGGTCCATACCATTTCTGTCCTTTATCGAGCCCATCTTTGCATGAAATTTTCCCTTGGTATCTCTAATTTTCTTTTTTTTTAAATTCTTTTTTTTTTCTCGTTCTTTTATTTTTTATCCCCATCCTGAACCCTCTAATTTTCTTGAAGAGATATCTAGTCTTTCCCATTCTGTTGTTTTCATCTATGTCTTTGCATTGATCACTGAGGAAGGCTTTCTTATCTCTTCTTGCTATTCTTTGGAACTCTGCATTCAGATGCTTATATCTTTCCTTTTCTCCTTTGCTTTTCACTTCTCTTCTTTTCACAGCTGTTTGTAAGGCCTCCCCAGACAGCCATTTTGCTTGTTTGCATTTCTTTTCCACGGGGATGGTCTTGATCCCTGTCTCCTATACAGTGTCATGAACCTCATTCCATAGTTCATCAGGCACTCTATCTATCAGATGTAGTCCCTTAAATCTATTTCTCACTTCCACTGTATAATCATAAGGGATTTGATTTAGGTCATACTTGAATGGTCTAGTGGTTTTCCCTACTTTCTTCAATTTAAGTCTGAATTTGGTAATAAGGTGTTCATGATCTGAGCCACAGTCAGCTCCTGGTCTTGTTTTTGTTGACTGTATAGAGCTTCTCCATCTTTGGCTGCAAAGAATATAATCAATCTGATTTCGGTGTTGACCATCTGGTGATGTCCACGTGTAGAGTCTTCTCTTGTGTTGTTGGAAGAGGGTGTTTGCTATGACCAGTGCATTTTCTTGGCAAAACTCTATTAGTCTTTGCCCTGCTTCATTTTGTACTCCAAGGGCAAATTTGCGTGTTACTCCAGGTGTTTCTTGACTTCCTACTTTTGCATTCCAGTCCCCTATAATGAAAAGGACATCTTTTTTGGGTGTTAGTTCTAAAAGGTCTTGTAGGTCTTCATAGAACCATTTAACTTCAGCTTCTTCAGTGTTACTGGTTGGGGCATAGACTTAGATTACTGTGATATTGAATGGTTTGCCTTGGAAATGAACAGAGAATATTTTGTCATTTTTGAGATTGCATCCAAGTACTGCATTTCGGACTCTTTTGTTGACCCTGATGGCTACTCCATTACTTGGCTTATAAAAAGAACAAATGTGAGTCAATTCTAGTGAAGTGGATGAACCTAGAGCCTGTTATACAGTGGAGTAAGTTAGAAAGAGAAAAACGAATATCTAGATTCCACATACATATGGAATCTAGAAAAATGATATTGATGAACCTTGTAGCAGGGAAGGAATGGAGATGCAGATATATAAAATGGACTTGTGGATACAGTGGAGGAAGAAAGAGTGGGAAAATGAGAAAGTATCCATATATACACTACCATGTGTAAAATAGATAGCTAGTGAGAAGTTTCTATATAACACAAGAAGCCCAGCTTGGTGCTCTGTGATAATTTAGAGGGGTGGCATGGGAGGACAGGATGGGAAGGAGGCTCAAAAGGGAGGTGATATATGTATAATTATCATTGGTCTGCATTGTTTTATGGCAGAAACCAATACAACATTGTAAAAGCAACTCTCCTCCAATTAAAAAATAAATAAAAAGAAAAATAATTTTAAAAAGAAGATGACAAATTAAAAAAAAGCCCAGTGAGATGGTACCTGTCTGCAACCCAGGAAGACAGCTCTTACCGGACAGCAAACACTCCTGGATCTTGATCTAGGATATCTCAACTCAAAAAATATGAGAAGTCAATTTCTATGGTTTAAGCCACCCAGTTTGTGGTATTTTGTTGCAATATAATATAATGTTGCAACTAACTACTTGGCTCTTTAGACTAAATTTACATATGTATGATTATTTCAAATTCTGTCTCCTTACACTTTTTCTTTATTGGTTACATCATTGTTTAATTCCACTGTGGACACTATTTTCATACCACCACTCTACAGACTTTATCTTGCATTTTCTTGGAATTTTCCATTTTATGTTATAGCCTTGTGAGTGATGGTATTGCTTTTTTTATTGATTTCCCCCGAGTTGATTCTCTTAAAGAAGCCCTACAGCTTTTGGCAACAATGTCAAATACTTTCAGATAAAAGTCTTACAAAATGTCACTGATTTAGCCACAATTGCTTTGAGGCTTCTAAAAAACTTTGTCAAACCACAGACTATCTCCTTTTGTTTTTTCCTATGATTTCCCTAGTGCCTAATAGCATGGTAGAACTTACATGATATTGGCTAAATCAATGAACAAACAACAGAGTATGCCTCTTCATCTTTCTCTTGATATCAAAGGTAGCATCAACTGAATCAAGTTTCCAAAGAAACATAAGTCAAATTTTCTACACTAGCATGCAATGTGGTAATATAAGTTCTGGATGGGCAACAACATACAGTAGCGTGCTTGAAGCATTGTTCTGAATAACACATCCTCCCAGGCCTAATTTTCTGACCCGCTCAAAGATTCTGTAAGCTATTTATAACCTCTTAGTACGTCCTATCTCTACTTTAGCAAAACAGCATTGGTCCCTGTTATTTTCAGTGAAGACTTTGGTTGACATAGCTTTGGTTTACATAAACTTTGGTTTACATAAACAGAGAAGTCATCACTTTCAATAAATACCAAAGAGAATCAGTGACCCAATAAAGGGTAAAAACTACAATTTAAAGGAAAAAAATTTGCTTGAGAAAACGGGTTCTTTCTTTTTTGCAATTAAATTGGGTTCTAAAAATGTGAATGTGAACTATTTAAGAAAAGAGCCTATAGAGTCATTATGGCAAGCTATAGTAAAAAGATAAATACTGGAAAACCTTCCATATTTTTACCAAATGTCTTTGTTCTTTTAATCATGTAACGTTAAAAATGTAAATAATTTTACTTTATAATTACATTATTTATTGTGAAACTCCTGCCTATGTTGTGTAATAAATGCTTTGTCTTAGGTTTGAACCTGAGTAGATTCAGAGTCCTGTGTATAATGGGAATACAAAATATCAATATACTTGAAATTTTGTAATATAAAAGAAATCAAGTAAATTCTTTATCTTTACATCTCTAGTCATTTACAAATGAACTTGAATCAAATGGCAATACCTTTCTCTAAGGAGCTACAGGAATTTGACAGGCATTATTTAATTCATGTTCTCACTACTCTTGGTGTGATATTACAACTCTTATTCTAACACTGGTGTAATTGAAGGACAGAAAATTAAACATTAATCCAAAGCTCCATCCACCCCCACACACTGTCTACTTCTCTTAAACCCAAGCTCGTAAGGAGGAAAGGAACAAATAAAAAATGAATCCTTTCTTCAACATCATCTTCAGTGAGTATGAGAGTACACAGTGGTAGGAATGAAAATCATCTTCTCTGAAAATCTGAATTTTATTGCTAAAATTTCATCTTGCTGATTGAATTATGAGACCACTCAGAACATATCTATACTGCAGTTAATTTTAGGCTTCTTGAGGTAACAAACTGTTATGATGTTTACTCATCATCTTATACCTTAATTTCTCTTTCATCCATCCAGGAAGAATAGAAATTAGCAGACAGTTAAATAACAACCAGAGCATCTGATCTAGTTTCCTGTCTTCTTACTTATCCTAATGTGACAGCTAGCCCACAAAGCTAAAGTCTTCTTTAAGCATGTGGAAAAGTGCATGACATAGCGACTGGCATACAGTCAGATTTTTCTTTTCCATAAATCTACAATCACATCTAAGCAGTTAGCTTTTCATTTTAATTTGGTCTATGCAGATAAAAAGATGAGGGCGTCCTACCTTGTATTATGTAAGAATGAAAAGAAGAAAAGAAAAATCTATGTATGTTTGTTTGTTTCAGGTCCTAATGCTTCAGTTAATAGCTGAAGCAAATTCAGAAAATGCAGCAAGAAATTTCAGGAGAGTTACCCATGTAGTTGAAGGGGTTGGACTGTAAGAAGCAATGTGAAATAGAAGAAAGAAGGAAACAGGTGATGGCAGGAACAGTATAAGGCTGAGATCTTTGTTTTCATCATACTCAGAAGTCAAAAGGGAGTTCTGAATAAAGACAACAAGTTTATTCAGCAATTTTAGTTTGAATCTCAATGAGGTGAAAATAGAGCTGCCTTGTTCCTAATTTGTACTAAAGTCCCTCAGTGTGACAGACAAACAAACCTCCAGTAGAGGAATAAACAAGAATCCAGGAACAAACTCCCATCCTCCCAAGTCTGAAGACCATGGGCAGTAGTGTGATAACAGGAAGTTTGGAAAAGGGAGAAGCATGACAGTAGTTCAAATACTCAACAAACTCCATAAGCAGAAATCAAAATTAGTCATCATTCCATTTAACGTGATAGCTTTGCAGTAAGTGTAAATAACAGGTTTCTGTTTTTTATTCTCCCTCCTCCCTCTGTCCCTCTCTCTGCCTCTCCTTCTCCCTCCCTCTCTCCCTTCCTCCCTCTCTTCAATCTTGGCTAAATTCTACAACCTTCACACTGCAAAAAAAAAAAAAAAAAATAAGGGTGTGACCTAATCCTTCACAATTTCACATGGCTAACTTTTGGAACATTAATATTTCTTTTCTTCTTTAAAAATGGTCAATATGCAAATCTGGGTGAGGAGGGTAATGGATTGGAGAGAGAATGAAACAACAAAACTGTGATATGCAGATCACCCTAGAACTTTAAAAAAATATTTAATGTATTACTCCTAAGAAGATAAGGGTTATGTCAATAAAGTATTAATATTTTGAAGACATTTCTTACCATGAAGCTGTCTATCTCCTGAAGCAGTTACATTTCCAAACCATCTCAAATAGCCCCTGGGTTCCACTGAATATCAACAGAAGGATTCATTTATCACTCCTAACCCAAACCATAATTCATGTTTTCAGAGCTATATCCTCTTCTTTGACTAATCTTCTTGGACAAAGGACCTCTCTCCTTGAGGCTATTCCATTTAGTGATCAGTCCTGTATTGTTTATGACTTTCTATAATCAATCATATCGAGAATGGAGAAGTCACCCATCACTAGGTTCTTTATGTTTCCGCCCATGGTTGTTTGGGGGAGCTTTATGCCTATTCTAAGGCTTTGCAGGTCAATATCAATGACTTGTTCTTTGAAAGGGCCCATAGCCGTTCTGACATGGCATAGTCTGGCAGCCTTTGACCAAAGAATCACATCTTGGTAATTAGAAAGAGGTATAAGTGCACTAGACATCTAAAACTACAGAAATGCATCTTGATACAAGGTCAGTTCTCTGTTTTTAATACAGTTTTATTTGCCCTATTTTGACCACATATATGCCTAGATTTCAGTATACAGACAGGATTAGTCCAGTTAGCTAACCTCATATGTAACCCAATCTATTTCCATTAAATATGGTAAATATGTTTACTCTTCACATGAGATGATAAATATACTTGAAAGTACTTCATCCCTAATCCTGCATTGAGAATGCAGAGCTATATTTTTAAAAGGAGCTGAGCAAATCTCTGAAACCCTCTTTGAATCTTTGCTCTGTCAGTTATTTCTTGTGAATCTAGGAATAAAATCTTCACCTTTCTGTGCCTGTTTTCTTAATATAAACATGTAAATATCAATTTTCAAAATAGTAAGAGCTCCGTGAGACAATGTATATGAAGCATCTCCTCTACACTTCTTAGTTTTAGAGCTTATTACTATTATTAATGACATGTTTCAGAGTATATTGTTCCTTCATGTGACATTGCCAAAAGTCAAAGTTCCCAGAGCTCAGTCTTGCTAAAGGGATAACAGTCATAAGGCAAATTATGTATATATGTGTATATATGTATACAAAGTATAAATATATAATGTAAATGATATACATGTAAATATTTTTATATATGAATACATGTGTTTATATGCATACATATGTATGTATATATGTACACCTCTGTATAAATTTATACATGTGGAACCTGATTTAATTATTAATAAACTCAGGTCTATAAGACTTGCAAATCAAATCATTTTGACTGATCAAATTGACTTTCACAATGTAGTCACTGACTTATAAGTAACACCTAAGAAATGGTGTATTTTTAATGATGGATCAATAACACTGCATTTCTTTACTCAAGAAAGTTCATGATAAAGTATTATTACTGAAAGTGCTGTTTAAAGAATATATAAACAGGCTTTTGTCCTTGTAGTTTTCAAATGTTTATTGGTCACAGACAAAATGGAAGTGGCTCCAAATTCATTTTAAGTAGACTAAAATTAACAAACAAACAAAAACTAACACAAGCAAAGGAAATAAAAATTAGCCTGGAAATGGATGAAATAGAGAACAGAAAAACAATGGTGAAAAATCAACAAAACCAAAAACTGGGTCATCAAAAATGACTCACCTAACTATACTGACAGAAAGAAAAAACAAGATACAAATTAAGAAAATCAGGAATAAAAGAGGGAATATCACAACTAAGTTTACAAAAATAAAAGATTATAAGGAATACTATGAAAAGTTGTAAGCTAACAAATCAGATAACACCATTAAAATGGACATATTCCTAAAGAGACACAAACTACCAAACAGACTAAAGAAATAGAAAATATGACTAGACCTATAAAAATCTAAGAGAACTAATTAATGATTAAAAATCTTTCCATTTCAGAAAAAATCTAAAGCCCAGATAGTGTCCCTGGTAAATTTTTATTGTTAAGTTGCTCAGTCGTGTCCACCTCTTTGTGAACCCATGGACTTTAGCATGCAGGCTTCACTGTCTTTCACCATCACCCGGAGCTTGCTTAACAGCAAATTTTACCAAAGATTTAAAGGACTACGCCCAACTCTTCACAGGCTCTTTCAAAAATAGATAAGAATGGAATGTTTTCCTGCTCATTCTGTGGGGCTTTCCAAGTATTTCCAAGAAATTAAACAAGACATTACAGGAAAAGTAAAACAAAGCAAAATTTTAAAAAACTACAGACCAATATTCTTTATGAATATAGACAGAAAAAATATTTCACATAATACTGGAAAATCAAATCCAGAAACATGTAAAAAAGAATATATACCATTACCAAATAGGATCTATCCCAGGAATGCAAGATTGGTTTAACATACAAAAATCAATCAACAAAATATATCATATTAATATCATATTAATAGAAAAAGTGCAAAACATATAATAATTTCAAAAAGACACAGGATATATAATTGACAAAATCTCACACCCATTCAGGATAAAAAAAAATCATTTAACAAACTAGAAATAGAAAGGAACTCTACTAGTCTGATAAAGGATTACATGAAAACCCCATTAACATCATACTTAATGGAACTACCAATAGATTTCCATTGGGATTGATGAAAATGTTCTAAAATTAAATGTGATATTAGTTGCAAAATTTTGTGAATATGCTGAAATCACTAAATTGTACACTCTGAATGGATGAATTGTATAGTATGTGAAACAAAGCTATTAAAAAGAAAAAAAAAAAAAAGAAGACATGCAGATGGCCAATAGGCATAGGAAAAGATGTTCAACATTACTAATAATCAAAGAAATGAAAACTGAAACCACAATGAGATACCACCTCACACCTGTCAGAATGGCTATCAAGAAAAAGGCCACAAAGAGCAAATGTTGATGAGGATGTAGAGAAAAGATAATTTTTAAGGAGATCCAACCAGTCCATCCTAAAGGAGATCAGTCTTGGGTGTTCATTGGAAGGACTGATGTTGAAGCTGAAACTCCAATACTTTGGCCACCTGATGCGGAAAGCTGACTCATTTGAAAAGACCCTGATGCTGGGAAAGACTGAGGGCAGGAGGAGAAGGGGATGACAGAGGATGAGATGGTTGGATGGCATCACTGACTCAATGGACATGGGTTTGGATGGACTCCAGGAGTTGGTGATGGATAGGGAAGCCTGGTGTGCTGTGGTTCATGGGGTCACAAAGACAGGGCTGAGCGACTGAACTGAACTGATACACTGTTAATGAAATATTAAGTAGTACAGCCAATATGGAAAACAGTATGGAGGCTTCTCAAAAAACTGAAAATAGAACTACCACGTGACCCCATGGGCTGTAGTATACCAGGCTCCTCTGTCCTCTCCTCTGAGAATTTTTCAGGCAAGAAAACTGGAGTGTGTTGCCATGCTCTCCTCCAGGGGATCTTCCCAACCCAGGGATCGAACCTAGGTCTCCTGCATTGCAGGCAGATTCTTTACCATCTGAGCCGCCAGGGAAGCTCAAGAATACTGGGGCGGGTAGCCTAACCCTTCTCCAGGGGATCTTCCCAACCCAGGAATAGAACTGGGGTCTCCTGCATCATAGGTGGATTATGGCCCAGCAATTCCACTCCTGGGTATTTATCCCAAATAAGCAAAAACACTAATTCAAAAAGATACATGCACCCCAATATTGATAGTAGCATTGTTTACAATTACCAAGATATGGAAGCAATCTAAGTGTCTATCAACAGATGAATGGATAAAGAATATCTGCTATATATACACAATGAAATACTACACAAGTGTATGAAAAAATGAACTAATGCTCTTTGCAACATTGTAAATGGAGTTGGGGGATATTACACCAAGTGAAATAAGTCAGTGAAATAGAAATATTGTATGATATCACTTATAGTGGAATCTAACACTACAACAAACTAGTGACTGTAAGAAAACCGATATAGAGAACAAGCTAGTGGTTACCAACAGAGAGAAAGAAGGGCAGAGAGGTGAGATGCGTATAGGGATTAAGAGGTACAGACTACTATGTATGAAATAAACAAGACACAAGGATATATAGTACAATACAGGGAATATAGCAATTATTTTCAGTTCAGTTCAGTTGCTCAGTCGTGTCCAACTCTTTGCAACCCCATGAACCACAGCACGCCAGGCCTCCCTGTCCATCACCAACTCCCAAAGTCCACCCAAACCCATGTCCATCGAGTCAGTGATACTATCCAACCATCTCTTCCTCTGTCATCCCCTTCTCCTCCTGCCCTCAATCTTTCCCAGCATCAGGGTCTTTTCAAATGAGTCAGCTCTTCGCATCAGGTGGCCAAAGTATTGGAGTTTCAGCTTCAACATCAGTCCTTCTGATATTATTTTATAATAACTATAAATATAATATAACTTTTAAGTATTGAATGTTGTACATATGAAACCTATATAATACTGTAAATCAACTATACTTAAATATGAAATCAATCTAAGTGTCCATCAACAAATAAATGGATAAAGAAGATGTCACAGGCACACACTCACAAACAATGGAATACTACTCAATCATAAAAAAAGAGTGAAATTTTGCCATTTGCAACAACATGGATGGATGGCCCTGGAAGGCATTATGCTTAGTGAAATAACAGACAAAGACAAATTCTACATGTTATCACTTATAGCAGAATCTAAAAAATAAAACAAATGGCCGAATACAACAAAACAAAAACAAACTCATGGATATAGAGAACAAATTAGTGTTTACCACTATCTAGAGGATTAAGAGATTCAAACTACTAGTCATAGAATAAATAGTCTACAAAACTACATTGTACAGCACAGAGAAATATAGTCAATATTTTATAAGAGCTTTTACAAAGGGTATAACCTATAAAAATGTTGAATCACCATGTTGAACACCTGAAACTAATATAATATTGTAAATCAACTATACTTAAATTTTTAAAAAATTCAACAGGTAACTTTTACAGCAAGACTAATGACTGGTAGCCTCAAAACAACAACATACAAAGCTGGGCCAAAGCACAGCTGCCAAAAGGACTGTGTGGTGGTAGCAACATGGCGGAGGACCCAGAAGGAAGGCAAAGAGATTCCCAAAGGCCCAGAGAACCAGAGTCTTCAAGAAGGGAACCGTCAACCACACTCTTTCTCAAATAACAAGAATCTGATCAGCATGCAAAAATTCACAGGTGAATGGAGACACTGGAAAATGTGAATAGTACATGGCAGTCTGGACTCTATAAACTCTGGAAACCAATCAAGTGTAACTGATTTAAAAGACTCAGTCTGGTTTGAAAGAAACTTCTGGAAAGAGAAACTTCATTGAGCAGGAAGGAGACACTGTTGCAAAGGAAAAAGAAGTTCCACATAAAAGTAGGGAGAGAAGCAGATGACACAGATCTCAAGGAATGCATGTCTATATTGTTGAACGCCCAGTGATAACAACAGAGGAGGAAGTCCTAGATATGTGCAGCTGGAGAGGAGATCTCTCCCCTACTAAAACGACAGAAAACCAGTAATTGTGCCAGTCACTGATTTACTAACCTTTAGTTTCAAATCTGTCTTTCTATTCTCTCCCTTTTGATGCTGTATCTGGGATTCTGCATACTCTCTATCAAATGACAACCCATTAGGTTCTATTAATAGTAGCAAGACTTGAAGGCGGAGGAGAGGAGAATTAGTTGATTCTTTTCCTCTCTTCATACTGTTCCTGATAGTAATGCCCTAATCAGGACATTTCAGCACAACAGCAGGAGTTGGTTCCAGCCTCTGACTTCCTTGAGCATTCCCAGAACTGCTCCATTGTCCACCTCAGCATTATTCTTGGCAGTTGGGCAGGCTTTCCATAAGAAATTCTAAATCATAACTACATGATGCCTTCCCTTAATCGTCTATGTACTGATAACCTCAAGTTCTTGCCTGTAAAGGTAGCAGTTTTTTTTTCCTGCAGTTATTATCATCATGTTATCCAAGTGTTGCCTGTTTCTCATTCATATTTTCAGCACCTGTGTAATCAATTCTCTTACGGACTTCCTTCTGTTGAAATACCTAGGTTGGTAGCTCTGTGTGCATGCTAAGTCGCTTCAGTCCCTTCCTGTTCTTTGTGACCCTATGGACTATAGCCCTCCAGGCTCCTTTGTCAATGGGATTCTCCAGGGAAGAATACTAGAGTGGGTTGCCATGCTCTCTTTTGAAATACCGCGTTTGGTAGCTCTATTCTGGTGTAAATCTTAACTGAGAAGATCCTTGTGTTGGTTGGCAAGGTTTCTGAATGCAGGCTAGTTTCCACGTCAATGTGAAATAAGATTCTAGAAATCCACAGTATTCAGAGTCATCATAGCAAGTTAAATCACAAGCTGTTGCTTGTGACAGTGCCTACTGAAGTAAGGACTCTGACAGATCAAATGGCTTTTGCACTTTACAGTTGTAAAGTGGTGGTAATGGTCACTTTAAATCTCTGAGGAAGGGTGATGTTTCTTATTGCACAAGAGAGCCTTAGAAAAGATGATGAGTATGGGATTTTAAACTCCATTTAAATCAAATTCTATGGCCGATCTAAAAAATCACATATTCCTTATACCTGACATAGCCAAGTCTGCTGAATATAAGACCCAACATTTAATTATGCAAGTCAGAGAAGTACAATAAAAGCTGACTATTCAACAACTGAAAGAGCATTGACTGGAAAATAGTGGGACACGGTGATTTGCAATGAGAACACATGGGTAAACTTGAATTATGGTGAGCATCCTGAACCTCCCAGTTTCCTAAGCCTTCTTTATCAGCTAAGGCTTCCTCTGCTCTCATGTTTGAGGAAACACTCCCCCTTGCTTGAAGAACACATAATAAACTTACAGAGGCAGTTGTACAGTAAGGAGATGCTGCACACCTCAAGACCTCCCACCCCAAAACCACACACTATTGCCTCTAGGTCTATATTTAGTGTCAGATATCAGAAGCCTTAAGGGAAACAAAAGTGAGTCTAGAAGGAGATATTTACTCCAAAATAACTGCAATGTTTTAATTTATATCACCAGAAACCTTTGTAAATATATGTGGTAATGAACTGTAAGAGTTTTAACCATGCAGGATGGAATATAATTTTTGATCACATCAAAATATTGATATGGATTCACTTATCACAGACTCTGTATTTAAGGTGCTGGCTCCAGCAATAAAAACACCTCTAGCAGTTTCCTTTAAACTAAAACATAGATTTGAGAGTAGCCTATATTCATGAAGTTGATTTTCTTTCACATAGTATAGTAGGAAGAACCTGAAGGTTTAGGAAGACACAGATGTAGAAGTAGATTTATTGTGTAAAATTGCACATTCAACACTCAATTCTTTGAGAGCCCCCAAAGGATGAGCTTTTTAATAAAGTATCAAGAAATATATTAGACATAGTGGCTGGTTTCCCTTAGTGAGTGATTCAAAAGCCACAATGTCTTTTAAGACCTATCCTTAGACGTCACATGTCATCACTTTCAAAGTGTACGTCATACAGATTGACCTAATTTGGTGTGAAAGGGAATTGTGCAAGGAAATGAATACCAGAGGCAAAGATCTTTGTGTGTCATGCCGAAGACTGGTTACTACAACTTGTTTGTGATTTTTGACCTTAATGAAAATATTCTAAATATATGATAAAAAATTCAAATGCTATAGAACTATCTCAAAATCTAAAGCTAAATTATAAATATTCACAGTTTCTAGTTATTTATCGGGGTACACTGGAGAAGGAATTGGCAACCCACTCCAGCATTCTTCCCTGGAGAATCCCAGGGACGGAGGAGCCTGGTGGGCTACCGTCTATGGGGTCGCACAGAGTCGGACACGACTGAAGGGACTTAGCAGCAGCAGCAGCAGCATCAGGGTACTGACATAACCAAAAAGAGGAACTATTTCAAATAACTAAACACAAAATGTGACTACAAGTCTTAGTTAGATATGTCCTAAACACAAAAAATAACTAAAAAAAAGTTTCAATATTTTTTGCATGATTATGTTTTTGGTGTTACTACTGACATTGTTTTCTGGTAGTACAGATAGTGTTATATGTGTATTGTCGAAAAAAACCAATAAACAATTATACTGGAGTCCCTGGGAACATGAATTTTCAGCCCTGGTTGTCAAGTGATGCAGATACAAGATCTCTAGTTATATATACAATTCTGATCTAATTGGTCCTAAATCTGAATTAAGTCTGAATAAATCTATTAAGTATTACACAGGCCTAGAAACTATGAGGAGTTTAGTTGCATATTACCACTAGTGTTCAAATTGTAGTCTCTGAATACCATTTCTCATACAAAGGAACCAGGGGCTCCTTGAAATACCTGATTCTAGTGTGGGTTGGGAGTGAGCGGAATGTGCAAAATGAGTTTGGAACATTTTGTCAATCAGGAAGCAAAATAAGCCATCCAAAACAACTGAGGATTATTTAAAAAACTCAGTAAGCAACCTGAAGCACCTCTTGCTGACCAAAAATTTAAAATGAATCCAATATGATTCAATCTATGGGTCATTATGTAGTGTTGTGTGTGTGCTCAGTCATGTCCAACTATAGCCCTCCAAGCTTCTCTGTCGATGGAACGGGTTGCCATTTCCTCCTTCAGGGGATCTTCCTGACTGAGGGATCAAACCTATATCTCTGTCTTGTGTAAACTCCCTTGATAGGTGGAGTCTTTACCAACTGTGCCATCTGGGAGGCCCCCTGAATCATTAAAGTTCTTTTAAAAAAATAAGAAACAGAGAGAGGAAGAGAAAGAAAAGTAGTAAACTCATTGTTTATCTTCGAAAGATGCAAGTTTATAATTCCATTATTTTGAATACTAGTTAATACAGAAAGCAATTGAGCATTTGTCTACTTTGTCCTATACCAACTACATCCCAGGGCAACCAAATATGTCTAGAGAAGTTTCTCTTTAGCATTATGTTCTAGCTAACAAGTAAAGAGATATAACCAGAGTATTATCAGTTTGCATTCCTTAATGAATTAATGTAGATAATTAATAGATTTTGAAAGAGACAGGCCAGGACTTCCTGATGGAAATATACCAAACTGCCTCTGAAGTATTTTTGCAAGAAAATCTTACCTAAATGTGATTAAGCCCATAGATCTAAATTCCATGTTTCAGGAAATACATGAATCAGGATCTCAAACAAATGACTCTTTTCCTTCAAACTGTAAACTGCAAAGGACAGAAAGGGGAAATAGGTTAACCTTTAAAACTGAGAGACTTAAAATATGTATCTATCAGTTGCCATGTGTGAGATTTATTTGCCTTTTGATGTATGTTAGTCACTTAATAGTGTCCAACTTTTTGTGACTCCATAGATAGTAGCCCACCAGGCTCCTCTGTCCATGGAATTCTCCAAGCAAGAATATTGGAGTGGTTTGTCATTTCTTTCTCCAGGGGACCTACGTGACCCAGGGACTGAACCCAGGTCTCTGGCATTGCAGGCAAATTCTCTACCATCTGAGCGACCAGAGACAACAGTCCATATTTGAACATGGACTGTGGACTTTGCTAATATTGCTGCTGCTGCTGCTGAGTCACTTCAGTTGTGTCCAACTCTGGGCGACCCCACAGTCGGCAGCCCATCAGGATGCCCCGTCCCTGGGAATATTAAGCAGTAATTATTATACTTTAGTGTGATAACGGTATTGCTATTTTTTAAAGACTTTATCTTTTAGATACTTACTGAATAGTTATAGATAAAATAATATGCTGGCTGTGATTTGCTTCAAGTTAAAATGTAGAAATGTGTGTGGCTATAGATTAAACAAAACTGACCTTGAGTTGATATTTGTTGAGTCTGGCTTAACAGGCATATGACTGGGGCTTTTCATAATAAAAATTTTTAATTAAAATGTAAATCTATATGTTTCACATATTTTCATAAGGCCACTTAAAATATAACTTAATATTGATAGTTATGTCATCACATCATATACAGTCCCACATTAGTATGTATTTTCTCTCTGGCAATGCCTATGATTAAAGTATACTCAACTTGATATGTTTTTCCCCCTGGCATTTTAGATACCAACAACCTTACAGATGAGCACAGGGCTTTATGCCCAGATTTTAAGACATAAGGCTAGAGCTAACAATAAAAGTAATGACTAAGCACTGTTTATTATTTACCTTCACTTAGTTGCTCAAAGAGATTTGAATTCAACAATTAACTAAATCATACTTGGCTGCATATAGTCACTTAATTTTATAGCCTATTGAGTTTGATAATCATAAGACAGCATGAATTGCAGAGAGGTAAGGATAAAGTGGTTGGGTTAGTGCCTCATTATCCTTGCATCTCCAGTTTTTTGTATATTGTCCAGCACACAGAAAATGATGAATAAATTTTAATTTATCACTGAAGGAAGGAAAAAAGAAAGAGATTTCAGGGAAAGACATAGAGAAAAAGAGGAAAGGACAGTAGAAAGAAGCTGCACCATTTATCTATTGCACCATAATGCTATATAAAAGAACCACAAAACCTCAGTGGCATATAACAGTAAGTTTTCAAATGCCCAAGGGACTGGGCTGCTTTCTAGTTGCATTGTGGAACTTTGCTGCACTCACTCTTACTGGCATTGGGCTTACCTAAGGCAGCCTCAGGTGGACCAACTGGGATAAATTAACTCTACTGCAAGTCTATTACACTTCAACACACTCTAGACCAGGCCTGGTGCTGGCAACAATGCAAGAGGTTAAGTCCATTCTTTGAAGCACTTTTCCAGCTTCTACTTGGTCATGTTTGCTATTATGTTTCTGGCCCAAACAAAGACCATGGCTAATCCCAGAACCCTGAAAAGCTATCAATAGATTAAAAAGATCATGGATGCATGATGTAGAGAAGAATCTAGGCCATTTTTTGTGATCTACAGCAAATGAAATAAAGATATTAACTACACGACAAGTGCAACTTGGTACTCTGCTTATTCTTTATTTTCTGTTTCCAAATGCTAAACAAAGGCAATTAGAACTGTGGTGCCAATTAACTAAGTTACCTCTTGACTTGGGATTTTATATTCAGCTGGAGTTTTTGTATCATTCTTTTATTAATTAACCTTTTCTTTATTGAGTTCAACCTCTTCACCAAAGTCTGTATAAAGCATTGTCCTTTGTATATGGCAGCGACTTGATAAATATAGATTAAAGTAGCAGTTTTGGTCACAGATTTCTTGTCTACCTAGCACTGTTCCTTGTTGGCCTCTATTATCCCCTTTCTAAGAGATGTGTTAGCAGAAGCAAGCACTAGCCTTCTTCTCCACTCCCCATGTTTCCTTGCACATGGAAAGACCACCCATTGGCTAGTATTCTTGCCTCTCTAATCATATTTTGACTGCATTTCAGGTGGAATTGATTTTTTCTAACTAGCAAGCATGAAAGAAGAAACTGGGTACTTACAATCTTATCTGTTTCTCTTTCTCATAAGAGAAGAGATTCACACCAAGAATGTTTTCACTCCACGCTGTTCCTCTAGGAAATCTGTCACTATGGTAAGAATCCTACATAACTTGCAACTGAATTTATTAAGAAGTTCTCTTGCCTTCAGATATAAGGCAAGCCCTCCAATACTCACAAAATCAATAAATGACTTATTTTGGTTTTCATCTGCTTGATTTTGGTTCAGAACTTATGTGTGGAAAACACATGTTATGATTCTGTTCCTTAAAAACACCTGTAACAAATCAGTTTATTATTCTACAATGACATATTGTATTTGTGTTTAAAGAGTTGGTACTCACGTGTATTTGATGTAATCCAAAGGAAAATAGGTTGCCCAAACTGTACAATCTGCGACCTGTTAAAGTTTTCCCAGGATGGCAATGAATGCACAATTCTAAACATCTAACAATTAAAAATGTTAAAATGACGGCCTTTCTTGTGTTTCTCACAATGTCAATTTTTTTTTTCTTAGAGTTTAATTCAAAGTCACTTTCACACTGAAGATTTTAATAACCTCCATTTCCAATAAACATGTTTCTTTTTTATTTCCCAAATAGTCTACTATTGCTTTTATAATGTATTTTTACAAGTATTTTCCCAAACCAGTAGTATAATACTAAAAGAAATCAAAGATGGCTAGCTAATCTTGCAAATTATGATATAATTTAAAACATAAAAATAATGATGCTGGATATAAAATTTTAAAATTATGTCAGCCCCGCCTCATCTCTGAAAATAAAGGAAAAATAACTTCTGTGATTCAATATAATTTACTTATTAACCCATAAATGGTTAGGGCAGAGGATGAGATGGTTGGATGGCATCACCAATTCAATGGACATGAACTTGGGCAAACTCCAGGAGACAGTGAGGGACAGGGAGGCTGGGTGTACTGCTGTCCATGGGGTCACAAAGAGTTGGACACAACTTAGTGACTAAACAAGGACAACGTGATTTACACTTGTTTGCTAACAACTTATATTAAAGCTTATTTGTAACTATAAAAAACTATTTCCTGGTATATACTATAATGGTTTGTTTAAGGATAATGAAATTATTATACTTGGGTTCAAGGATTACTTATTTGGCTCCATGCAGAATGACGAGTACTATCAAAATGAATTAAACATTGTGAATTGTGCTGTACTTTTTTGAGACCTACTGTACTTTCCAGTGATAAGCAAGGGCATAACAAAGATAACATCATTCATATGTTGTGCTTCACAAACTACCTCCATAGAAATACAGAGTTTATTTTCTTTTCTGGTCAAAATGTGTTTGGATAGGGTTCACTACTGATTTGAAATTTAAATATAATTTTTCTCATGAATGAGAAGCTTTTGTTAGTCATGCATGTATTGTCTTTTTGCTGATATGACCTCTGTTTTCAAGTGAATGACTTATTCCTCTTCAAAAGCTGAGAGATTTTGTGAGCGGGGAAAAAAAGCTACTATACCTTTGAGAGACAACTTCTTTGCCTTAAGTGCTTATTTCAGTGTTTTTGAAGCAAAGCTAAAATGCATCAAAAACCATTTTCCTGATTTTATTTGTATCGGGTTTACCATATCAGAAATGTACCAAGTTTAAGAATTTAATGAAAGTTGTGGCTTTACTCAAAACCCTAAACTTGGCTTTTGATTTAAATATTCCAAAAGATGGAAGAGTTCTGAGATGAAAAGTAGTGTCATCTGCCTACATGGTATTTCATAGTGGGTTCTACAGTCGTGTTACACAGCTGAGTAGCAAAATAAATAAATACAGTTCTTATATTGCATTCTTTTCATATTACCTTTATGTAATAAGAAATGGACTGATGTTTTTGATTAACCCAATTTCAGCTTTAAAAGGAGTTACAGTTTGTTTCACTCTATCTAAAAATTATTTTAAATGCCAACCTCAATACAATATGTAAATAACTAAAGAATCCGCCTACCAATGCAGGAGACATTATTAGTTCGATCCCTGGGTCAGGAAGATTGTCTGCAGGAGGGTATGGCAACCCACTTCAGTATTCTTGACTGGAGGATCCCATGGACAGAAGAGCCTGGCAGGCTATAGTCCACAGGATTGCAAAGAGTCAGACTCAACTGAGTGACTGAGCATGCACTCAAGCACAGGTACCAGGGATGCCTTTCATTGTCATCGAAATTAAACCTTCATGTAGCAGAAGGAAACAGATTTCTTTATTTTGTAAAGTACACTCTTTCACACTGCCTAAGGGAGCCTTTAGGTTAACAAAAACTACTGTGGATTTAAAGTCAATATTTATTTTTGTTCATAGAAAATTATATTTACAGACCCAAGATTTAACATTTTAATCAATGTTGTTCCTATGACTGTTTTTATTTCAAGTTACAGTTGCTATTTTGCTTAGATTATTTTATAGCTCAGATAATTTAAAAGATAAGCATAAATTTTAAAAGCTTACCTTTAAGAGATTCTGTAACTGCTTATGTACAATGGATAAAACAATGAAACAAAAATCACTTCTTAAAAAGCAAATTATTGTTCTTTTATTTAATCATTGAACACATATTAACTGCCAACTTACTGTATGCTGGCTACATTCAGTCTATGAGAATCAAACTAAAATGTATGAGTGCATGTAACCTTTGTACTTATTTCAGGGAACAGGTGTGGGTACTGTAATAATCTCAGTTTTATAGATATTTAGTGATGTTAATCAATTTCAGAGACAGCACAACTGGAAAGTGGCAGGAGTGAATACGAACTCATATTTTTGAGATTATATCACAAACACCTTTTGTACTCTATGCTTTACTTGTTCATTTCTTTCATTTGACTCTAATCTCCTTAAATTTTGATACTGTGCTTCTAGATTTTTCTCCTCTTGCAAATGCTCCACATGACACATGATCTGATACTCACTGTGTTACAATAAATGCTTGAACAATTCAGATAAAAAGTCATTTCATCAGGAGGCCTTCCAAGATCATCCTACTTGAAATTATTCCTCCACACTGCCCCACCCTAGGTTTCCCTAAATTTAAACCCTCTTATTTTCCTAATCCCACTTATGACTCTACAACATATATATTATAGTGGTTTATTATTGTTTTTCTTCCCTCACTAGAATCTATGGAATAAAGTAGCTTTGTCTGTTTTGTTCACTGTTGTCTCTGCTGAAGCAAAATAGTTACTAGAACATATTAGTCATTTGATAAATGTTTGTGGAATGAAGTAATTAATGAACAGTCTATTAGAGTTCAGAATGCTGCTGCTGCTGCTGCTGCTGCTAAGTCGCTTCAGTCGTGTCTGACTCTGTGCAACCTCATAGACGGCAGCCCACCAGGCTCCCCCGTCCCTGGGATTCTCCAGGCAAGAACACTGGAGTGGGTTGCCATTTCCTTCTCCAATGCATGAAAGTGAAAAGTGAAAGGGAAGTTGCTCAGTCGTATTCGACCCTCAGCGACCCCATGGACTGCAGCCTACCAGGCTCCTCCATCCATGGGATTTTCCAGGCAAGAGTGCTGGAGTGGGGTGCCATTGAGAGTTCAGAATAGATGTCACTAAAAACCAGCTTGGAAGGCAATGCAAAAGCCCAAGTACTTAGTTCCACAGGTTAAGTAGTGGCAATGAAAAGAAGAGAGTAAAGAATGAATCTAAGAAATGTTTAAAAGAAGAGGGAAAGTTGGTATTGCTTATCAATTAGATAAATATTAGGCACAGACCTACATAACCTCAAATGGATTCATGGGATCTTAGAGTGAGAAAAGCTTAGATTCCAAAGCCATCCCCTTTATCCTCTCAAAGTACAGAGGGGGACACAGGGTCTAGTCAGTTAAGTAACACATACAAGGTACACCAGTCCCCAAATTCTCCGCATATGACATGGTTCTGTAATAAGCAGCAGCAAATATATTTATAACACATTGTTATAATTTTTAAAGGTACAATTTAGTGAGAAGCTTCTTTTGATTTTGGTACACATGAAAATCAGTTGTGAACTAATTGTTCCTCCTACTTAAGCCTTATATGATATTAGCCATTTGACAACTCCTCTTTAACTCAAAGACCAATACAGTATGTGGAATATAGAACTTTAGAATAGCAAAGTCTAACCTTGAATAACATTCTTACTAGGTAATGAAAAACTAAAATTATAAGCTATAAAATGCAAGGAAATTTCATCTCAAGGGTTTGATGAGATTATGTCTTCTGTAGTTATATCTACTAAATGTTAAAGATTGATCTTTAGAGCCAGTTGAGTAGTATAAAGTCTTTACTAATAGTTAAAAATGTTACAAGAGAAAAAGTCTCATTTAGAATGATTGTAAATGAAATAAAAAAGGTCATATGAGTACAAATTTAAAATATAGTATAGTAGAAACTCTAGCATTTAAAAAATGTCCTCTTGTTCATAAAATTCAACTTGAAGATATAACACCATGCTCTTCTGATTAACAAGAGTTGTTATGTTTTAAATAAAAAGTTACAATGATAATAACTAAACCTCCACAAAGTAGAAGGCACTGGCACCCCACTCCAGTACTCTTGCCTGGAAAATCCCATAGATGGAGGAGCCTGGTAGGCTGCAGTCCATGGGGTCGCTAAGAGTCGGACACGACTGAGCGACTTCAATTTCATTTTTCACTTACATGCATTGGAGAAGGAGATGGCAACCCACTCCAGTGTTCTTGCCTGGAGAATCCCAGGGACGGGGGAGCCTGGTGGGCTGCCGTCTATGGGGTCGCACAGAGTCGGACACGACTGAAGCGACTTAGCAGCAGCACCAGCAGCCACAAAGTATTTGTAGTTAAAAGTAGGCATACATCCAATTTCTATATCTGTGTCTTAAGAAAATAAACAAACAAACAACAACCAACAGTGAAATGGCATTTGGTGTGTTTTTAACTTTGCAAAATCCTGGGCAAATTATTAACATGGGACCCAGAAAGGTGCCTAAATTGGGTCTAGGGAGATTAACTGTAAAACCAATTAAAAGAACAAAGTTCATAGGAGAGTTTAGATCTTACTTTTTCGCCCCAGATTCTTTTGGTTTACAGGATTTGTTGCTCCATTAAAATAGCAGAGAAAAAATAAGCTTTAGCATTCAATTAATTACTCACTTGTCACTCTTTAGTTATGTATTTTTCCCCATACTCCTCACACCACTGTCATATCACCAAGTTCTTTCCCAATAAAGAAAAAGAAAAAAAAAAAAAAAACACCAAAAAACTAAATTTGACTGATTCCCCTCCTTTCGAAGGATTAGAGAATTAACAACCATCTCAGAGCTTGGTTGGAAGGGGAGAGGTGGTGTCACTCTATTCTAAGGCCTTTCAAAATTGGCATAGGTGCTGTTTTCTGCTCCTAAATGAAGCGCTTAAGTTACCCTATAAGTGCTCATGTTTGCCTAGTTCATCCTAGTTCATCCTGTAACATCACTTGATGTTACATTAGCTTAGGAGTGGTCTGACTCAACCAAACAGGTGTAACACTTTTGTGCTTCTGCTCTAACTACACTGCTCGCAGTACTTGTAAGTACTACTTATACGCAGCTACACTAGCCTCTCTTCTGATCTGGCTCCAGCTCCTAACCTAGATTTGGCCTAGCTTGAATTCATTCCACAATCACCTTCAATGAATGTATTCATTCTGCAATATTTTTTCTCCCATCCTGTTTCTTGGCTGACTTCCTTTCTTCCTATTTCACTGAGAAAATAGAAGCAGTCCAAAGAGTTTTCTCTCACTCTTACCACCACATTTCATAGTCTATATTTCTCTTTTTATCGTAAATGTACTCACCATGCCTCTGTGGAAGTCCAATCCCTCCAATCTCTGGACACCATGCATTCAGAGACACCATTCCAAACACTGTTCCCTTTTTCATCTACTTCTTAAAATATTTTCTTTGCTTCCTATTAGCATCCAAATATACTAAAATATCTCCCTTTACAAATGCTTCTTTGAAGATATATGCTTTCTAGTTGTTAGCCAATTTATTTTATGTCCCTTTACCATAAATTTCAGAGTAATTTATTCAGGAGAGCAATTGCCTTTACACTTTCTTTTCTCTGCTAAACCCACTCCACCTTCTCCATCTCTTTACCAAAGGTTACTTTGGCCACAGCATTGTTAAATCCAGTGTCGTTTTACTCTACAATATCAGCACTTGAGAGAATTGACCAGATATTTCTTGATATATTATCTTCATTCCATTACTAAGACCCACATTCTGTTAGCTCTCCTGCCACTTCAGTGACTGCTCCTTTTCAGTCCCCCTTGCCTGTCCCTCTCTCTACTGCCCAGAGCTCAGTCCTCAAAGAACTACTCTTCTCTAAAGATGCTGACACCCTGAAGGGACCTCATTCCATTTAATGCCTTTAAATACAAGCTAAATAAAATGAGAATGTATATATATATATATAGCATGGATCTCTCTCTGACTTGTTCATTCTTCTGTCTTACACATCTCCATTTAGATGTCCAATGGGTATCTCAAGATTAACAAGTCCCAAACTGAGATTCCAACTTAATCCATCAAATTCACTTTTCATGTTTTTCTCCATCTCAGCAAACGTCAACTTCAACATTCTCTTTGTTCTGGATGAAATGTTTGGAGTCACCATTGACCTTCTCTTTCTCTCATACCTTGCACCCAATCCATTAAAAAACATGTGGGCTCTACCTTTAAAATATAATTTGTTCTTTAAAAAAGCATTTAACTGCCTCTACTGCTACATCGCTGGTCCTGACTTTAATCATGTCTGAGACTACTGAAATGGCCAGCTAGCTAAAATCCTAGTGTTTACTCTGCCCTCCAACCTCCCAGTCTTCAAGTCTATTCTCCTCAGAGGTAAGTCCCAGCTATCCTTTAAAGTCTAAATCATATTATGTCAGTACTATGCTGAGTCTGCAGTCTCTTCCTGTCTCATTCAGAATAAAAGGCAACAACACCCTTGACATGTGGTTCCCTTATCACCTCTCTGACTCCGCCTTCTCCACCCTCCCCTTCCTCTGCTTAGTTGCACTAACCTCTTTACTTTTCTGTGGACAGACTATGCTTCCACCTTGACATTTTGGCTTCTGCAGTTCCTTCATAAAATGCTGTTGTCCTAATGTCTTCTCTCACACTTCCTTCTTCTCGCTACTCTATTTTCATCTCATCAGTCAGGCTTTCCTGAAACTCATCATGTAAAATAGCAACATTCCCTCTTTGACTCTTCTCTCTCCCTTACTCTATTTTATTTCCCTCCATAGCACTTGCCACCACCTGACATATGCCAGTTTCCCACACTAAAAGGGTGGGTCAGGTAGGAACATTGTTTTCTTCACTGTTTCATCTGAAGTACCCAAAGCAGTGCTTGGTGAACAGTATGAAGGCCACTGTCTTAGCAGCCAAAAGAATACTTCTACACCTTCCAAATGCAGTCAACTCTTTTTTTTTTTTTTTTTTCCAGGCATTTTAATCAAAACAATAGAAAGCTTAGTGGATGTCTACACAGTTTTATATTTCTGATGGATGCTCCTTGGCAAATTGGCTCCCTCATTTTTATAATCCTTGGCTTCCTTCCTTCCTTGGCCCACCCTTCTTATATTTGCCAGCATGAATTTAAAAAGTATCAGTGTCTATTAATGCTCTTCTATACTCCATAAGAAATGGCTGCATACTGTCACCAGGACCTAAGGGACAGGGTGACCTAAGGGTCCAAGCACTGTACCAAGTCCAAAGGAGGCACCAACTCTGCTCTGATTAGAACAGACAGAATAGGTAGTAGAGTTTGCTTACTGTTTGAAGTGACAAGCGAAACTTTGTCCCCAGATTTATATATCAAAGTCTCTTTGAAAAGATTAAGTTCCTAGTATAGAGGCCAAAGACAGATGAGATAATTTCGCTTATAATTAGGACTTCTTTGCAGGTTAGCTAGCCATATCAGAGCAGCCTGTTGGCTGATAGCAAATAGATCTGTGGGTGTTGGCATTCCTGGGGATGGCTGGAAATCTTTTAGAGCAGAGTTCAGCAATCATTTCCTCCAATGGGCGAAATAGACTGTAAATATATTAGGACTGTATGCCACATACTGTCTGTATCCCATATTCCTTTGGTTTGAACAACAGTTTAAAAATGTAAAATCTATTCTTAGCTCCAGAACTGCATAGAAACAGGCCACCTGTTGGATTTGACCCATTTTCAACAATTAACTGACCTCTGTCTTGGAGTTTAGCATTTTTGGTAACAAGTGAAGTGGCTCAAATGTAAGATTCCCAGGACGTGGGAGAAGAAAGTCCTATAGAAATCAGGTATTTAATAAAAGAAGCAACAATTAATAAATAACTGGGGAATGTTCTAGCCAACTGACCATCAATAGCAGATAAAGCAATGGAAACTAAGTGCAGACCACATATGTTATATAGAATACTGTTTGAAGTGATCTTAGAAGAGACAGTAGACGAAACTAGTCAAATGGACTGTGTACTGTACTGTACACTACTGTATCAGGAAAATGAAGAGACCTGAGAAGTGGTAATAAGGACCTGAATCTTGCTCCTATCCTTGTGAGAGGCATGGTGTGCACAGATTTGCCTCCTAGGAGTAGCCCAGATGAAGTAGTTTACTGGGTATATAACTACCATGTATTCATATTTCTACTGAAGGCCTAATGTATACCATACACTCATCTAGGTACTGCAGGTGTAGCAATAGACAGAACAAAGTCTCTAGAATCACAGAGCTTGCATTCTAGTCAAGAAATGGAGGCAGTAAACAAGATCATTCTTTACCACTAGTGCCACCTGGGAAGCCCAATAAGTAAACAAGATAATTTCAAATGAGCTCTTAGTATCAATCAATCACATAGGGTAATAAGGCAAACTGAAATGAACAATCAAGCTTACCGCAATATTGCAAGAAAGAGGCTACAAAGAAGCACCAGTTTACTAATGTTCCATTTGCTCCATAGAAAGCATGGAGTGATGATCAGATGGATGAAAAACAGATGGGAGAATCATCTCACTAAAGAGGAGCCCCTAAAAAAGGCTTCTTTCTCTTTAAAGCTCCCTGGGCTGGGAGAAGGGAGAGGGGGAAGGGCTAGGAGGAGAAAGATCTGTGTCAAAGTATAGGTGCCTTGGTCAAGGTCCCCAAGAAATAGTCCTCTGAACGGAGAAGCCTGGGCTAGGAAGGCAGACATATGACAGTATAAGCATGGCAGGCCTGGCCAGGGGAGGAAAGAGCTGGGTCCTGACTGCAACTGCCTCCAAACCGTAATGCACTGGTTGTGGTGTGCAGAGGGCAATTCCACTGTCACCCCAACCTTATCATTGTCTGCGGCTGGGCCTAAAAGATCACACAGAGGATTTGGACCTGGAGTGGATTCCTGAGTTAGAGAGAAGGCTTTGAGACAGATGGCTCTCCCCACCCTCATCCCCACCCGGGGTGAGCAACTTCATTCTCTGTGGACAGAAACTTCAAAATATCAGTAGCAGGACAATCAAGAGAGGAGGCTGGACCCTGCTCTGATAAGACACCACATATTTCTCAGTCTCGAAGTCAAGGTGATCTTCCTGACAAGAAAGCTCCTTGGAGGTCAAAAGGGGAGTACTGTCAATACTGTCCAGTTTACCCATAGGCTTTGGTGGAATACACCTTGGCTAAGAGGTGCGCACGCACGCATGGGAGGATCTGGAGATAAACAAAATACAGACTCAGAACCAGGCAAAACAAGATGATCAGCCAAATGAAAATCTGGAAGAAATGCTCCATAAAAGTGATTAAACTACCACAAGGGTGTGACTCTCTCTGAGCCCACCCATGTGTATATCTGCACGTGCTGTACTCTTTTTCCTCCTAATAAATACTTTACTTGCTTCACTATTTTCTAATATCTTTGTGGAAATTGATTTCCTGCAAAGCTATACTGGCCAGGGTCTTCTCTCAGGCCACTGGTCCCTGATGGTCAAGTGGCTAGGATTCAACACTCTCACTGCCATGGCCCAACTTCAGCCTCTAGCCAGTAACCAAAACCCTGCTTCAAACTTCCGCAAGCCAAGACACCGAGGTCAGCCTCACCAAGGAGGCAGGCAGTTAAGCTGGTGCCCAAATGACAAAGAGGCGGCCACCACAGGAAGAGCTGAGGAATGGACATTCCAGGAAAGAGCAGCTGCTGTGAAATGTACAAAATGCAGCAAGGAGCTTGAAAGATTCAAGGCAAAGAGTAAAGGCCAGTGTGTGTGGAGCCGGGTGAAACAGGCGAGGCTGCTATGACACGAGACCTCTCATTTCCCGAGTTCTTGCCATGCTAGAACATTTGCTAAGTCGCTTCAGTCGTGTCCGACTCTGTGCGACCCCACAGACGGCAGCCCACCAGGCTTCCCCGTCCCTGGGATTCTCCAGGAAAGAACACTGGAGTGGGTTGCCATCTCCTTCTCCAATGCATGAAAGTAAAAAGTGAAAGTGAAGTCGCTCAGTCGCGTCCGACTCTTAGCGACCCCATGGACTACAGCCCACCAGGCTCCTCCATCCATGGATTTTCCAGGCAAGAGTACTGGAGTGGGGTGCCATTGAAAGGAACCAGTCTCGGCCACCACCACCACAGAAGTTCAGACTCAGGTAGAGTTATTACAAATAAAGAACAAATATTTAGTGAGCTCCACTCTCTCCAGGACTGTGCCAGAAGCATCATACTATGAAGTCTCCAAACCAGCCTTGTGACCTGGGCTTTATAGCATGTGTTTTTACTTATAAAGCAAATAAATCTCAGAGAAGTTAAGAAAATTGTCAAGTGCACCCATGCAAGTGAACATACAGCCCACATTCTTGCTTCTACACCACAAGTTATTGGTAGTTTGGAAACTGTGCTCCCAGCAAAGTTCATGGGGGTCCCCAGAAGAAAATAAGATGGAATGTAGGTGATAAAGCTTCCCAGGCAGCTCAGTGGTAAGGAATCTGCCTGCCAGCATAGGAGACGTGGGTTTGATCCATGGGTTGGGAAGACATGCCAGAGAAGGAAATGGCAACCCACTCCAGTATTCTTGCCTGGTAAATTTCATCAAAAGAAAAGCCTAGTAGGCTGCAATCCATGGGGTCGCAAAAGAGTTGGACACCACTGAGCGACTAAGCAACCACAACAAGGTGATAAAGTAAAGTCTAAACTCTTCTCTTGTGCTTAGTCTAGTTTCACTTGCCTGTAGGAAGCCTTGCACTTGACAAACCAGATTAGCGTTCCGAGCGCAGAACTGCAGGGAGGACTCACCTTGGCGTTCGCATAGGGAAACACTGCTCATAAGCACTCAGCAACTGAATGTGGCCCGCGGGCCACGTGCAGAGACGCTGCATCAGCTGTGCGCAGGCGCCTGTTTCTGGTTCCACGAGACGTGCCAGGAGCCGCTCCCCTGTGCACCTGAGAACTCCTCCCCCTCCACGCTGAGGAGAATTCAGGAAAGCAGACCACCTGTGAGGAGAATCGTGTGCAGCAGAGCCTGAGCTCGTACCTCTCCATCCTTGATCAAAGAATAGAGCTGTTCTTGGCTTCTGAACCGAAATCTGTCTATTGGTGCGAGTGATACTCTGCAGGAAGACCGTTGCTGGAGTCCTCCCTGAAAGGGTAAGTCACAACTGGTCATTATAAATTAGGGAGAAAAGCTAGAGGAAGTCCAAGAACTCAGATGACTTGCTGTTAAGCTTCCTTCTCTTCTCTTAGGACTCCTTATCTACCTTTGTCTAAGGAGTGATTTGAGCATGTTGGATAATGCTGAATGTATTCTTGTTTAGTCACTTCGTCGTGTCCGACCCTTTTGCGACCTCATGGACTGTAGCCTGCCAGTCTCCTCTGTTTATGGGGTTTCTCAGGCAAGAATCCTGGAGTGGGTTGATGGGCTAAGGGGCTGACAAAGCAAACTCCAGAAGCTGCACAAATTGGTGAACAGATTTGTGATTCCAGTGAACCTCACAACATCTTGCAAAGTGCCTGGGTCCTTTGCCCCTGAACACCTGAGGAACCTTGCCTCACCTTGTGAAACTGAAGTGAAAGTGTTAGTCGCTCTGTCCTATCTGACCCTTTGCAATCCCACGGACTGTAGCCTGCCAGGCTTCTCTGCCCATGGATTTCTCCAGGCAAGAATGCTGGAGTGGGTTGCCATTCCCTTCTCCAGGGGATCTTCCTCACCCAGGGACTGAACTAGGTCTCCTGCATTGCAGATTCTATACTGTCTGAGCCACCAGGGAAGCTCACCTTGTACCATGACTTAGCTTTATGCCCACATGGATTCAGAAACTGTTTAAGCAAAAATCTTTAACTGGAACACAGTTCTTTTAGAACTGATGACTGATTAAAAAGACAAGCAGTAGGACATGTCAGCAAAAGCCTAAGAATGAAGAGCTCAAGGTTATTAGCCTGACTCAGAAATTAATTTCTCAGTCTTCCTTAATCCATCTTCTCTTCAACTCTGGTTCTATTTTACTAAGAATATTAATGTATCAAGTTATGGTAAAAAGAAATGTATGTCATAGTGTTTTTGTCTTTGAAATGGGAATAATATATACTTACATTAGAGAATCTGAGTGAGATAGAAGCAATGTGTGTTGTGTAAGTACAGAGTCTGATTAGACAACAGTTAGAGTCTTTTTCTGGTCTGAATACTTTTCCCTATTGCTTAGAACATTTTCCAAAGCTCAAGGGGAATGGCCCTATTACCACCTGCATTTGTTATATTTCCTTTACTTGCATACCATCTTCCAGGCCTACAAAGAAAATGATTAATATTTTAAAGCAACAGTACAGAGTGTTGTTATAGTCTGTCATTCTACCCAGGGCATTTTAATGCAATTGTGCAATGTGACTGGAGTGGAGACCTCAGGTTAATATCTACTGCCTTTCACTTTCAATTTGAAAAGTAGATTAAAGATGATTTGCTCTTTTTGAACATGACAGAGACCTTTTGAGATGAAATGTTTTTAAGCTAGTTTGGTTGCTGGAGTTGTTGGGCTTAAATCCCTGAGGGTAAACATTATGGGGACTGCTGAGAAATACCTCTCAAGTTCTAAGAAATGACTGTTTTCAACTGTAGCAATGACAGACAGGAATACCAAAACAAAGTTCAGCATCAGTTCCTTCCTTATCTAGTCACATCAAGGGAATGTTTTCCTTAGGAAAAGAGGTTATAATTTCTTTCCATTCACTCCTTCTTTTGTTTTACCTTGTATTGATGAGTACATTGGCAATTCCTTTTTCTTTCCTGAAAACATGCTATACAGCCTTATCCCCCAAGTTTTTAAAGGCTTATCACCCAACTCTTAGTTGGTTTCCTATTCAATCCAGTGCCACCACAAGCTGTCAAGCATCTCTCTTGCAAGCTTAGGCAATTAACCCCTCTTTTGTATTGTGTTTTCCCCAATTCTTTCAGGGGGGTGAAGGAATATAAACTAAAAAGTCAGACACCATGAAGTGGATACATTTTGTGCTAGAAAATCATAGGAAAAAATAATTATTCTAGCCATTCATATGCAGATTCATTTTATCCTACTGTTGCAGAACTTTGCACAAATGGTGTGTTCAAAAATTATTACCTTTTGCTTAATTTTGTTGGTTTTTAAGGAGCATGAATGAGTAATGCATTTTTATCAAAAATTTTCCCTGGATTAATTTGAATAAATCTAAGCATATACATTTGTCAGAAAGATCTGTGAGGTTTTAGTTATTATAAGCATAATCCATTCAGTGACTAAGGCACTTCATTTCATAATCTAAAATCCTGTAGGATTCAAGTTTCATGACATTCTCAGTACAAAATAGCTTCCAAACAAAAATGTTGATGGTGTTTAAAATTGCCAAAAACAGTGTTTAAAAAAGAAAAGAGAATACAACATTAGAGAAAGTGCTCTGAAGAATTATAATTAAGTGGAGCGAGCTAAATTCACATAATGTTTAAGACTAACATAATCTCTTCTAATCTTTTCCAACTTGCCCAGTGAGAAATAAGAAAGTTCAGCAAAACTTGATTACAAAAGATTCAGTAAGGAAAAAATAACTGTTAAAACTGTGCCATGCATTTGCATTCTATCTTTTTTTCTTGCAGTAAGTTTTACATATTGTTAATTGAATTATAAACTTAACAGAATAAAGCTTTTAAGTTGCTTTTATACCTTTTTAGTATTACTTTTTAAAGATAATTTATTTCAAAGAATCAAATGTGGATTAAGAGCTGATGTTAGAGAAAACCTAGACTAAGAAAAATGGGTAATGATTTAAGTATTTAATCCATTTGTTTCAATGATGTTATTTCTCTTAATTCAGTTACACAGTCAATCCAATGTACATCCTTGGTTCCTCTTGCTTCTAGTTTCAGAAGTGTTAATTTCATATCACATGCAAGGCATGATGTTTTTAGTGTAGTTTCCAGCTGGAAAGGGTCCATGGGGTGACTTCTTGACCACCTCTTCTGGGCATGTTCCTTCTATGGCTTCTAACTATATTACATTGAGATAAATGGCACAGTGACCTTTTTTCACCCCCGTTTCCTGATGATCAGAAAAGTAGCTTGGTCAGAGCAGCAACCTCTAGAGCTGAAAATTCTACTCCTAACTTCGACTAGACGTCAAAGAGTTTTTACTTGCAAAGACACTGGCAAAACTATTACTTTATAATGCACAGTATTGTATAGTACAATAATTAAAGTTAGAAAAAAATCTCTAAATTATCTATGCTGTGACAGTCTCATCTATATTCATTCTCTCCTCCTCCCCCTTTCCTTCTCCCTTTACCCCTCTTGATGGTTGAATTCCTGAAGGATACAGAAGGCACACGCAGCTGGGGCTAAGAAAGTTGTATGCAATATTGGTTGTGTGTGTTAAACTATTTACACTGGTGTGTGGGAGGAAGCAAGAGATTCTGTTGCCCGATAAAGAACAAGGATAACACAGAAATGGGAATGGAGTATAATAAACCTTAAGAGCCTCAACAGCTGACATTTAAAATGTTTACAAACCACAAAATTTCCATTAACATAAGCAGTGTTATTATAAAGCAATAAGACACAACATAAAGAGACACACATACACAAATAATCTCTGCATTTCCTGCATCAGAACAAATTGTACAAGATGACCTCTAAGATTCTCATGGGATGGCTTTTAGTCTTAGTCCATGTGTAGTGAGAATATTGGTAGCATTCAGAAAAAGCATAAAGTATGAGTACATTTTCTTTTAAATTGCACCTAATTTTTTCCACAGAACATTATGTTCCAGCTTTCCCTAATGGCACAGTCAACCCCTATAAAGTATCTATTTATATTAGAAGATTAAGCTCTAATAATGTGTTTAAATTTTTTTCTTAGTTCTCAACAAAGTACATTAGTTTGATGCAGACTCCTTGATTTTTCTAATCATGTTTGCTAATCTGCAAAATTCAGTAATTTGCCATGGATCTCCCAGTCATTAGTGTCAATTAATGAGGCTCTCCCTTATACCAGATGGTACTGAGGGAACAGAACAAGAGAGTGGAAATAAAATGTGTTTTCTAAAGCCCTCCTACATGCCAGTTTAAACAAAAACTGTGTGGTTTTTTAGGAAAAAAATATAGTAAGAGTTGAGTACATAACACCTTGTACTTATAGAGCATCTTAAATCCAGGAAATCCACACACAAAAAATTCACTAATGACACCCTTATGAGCTGCCTGTAGTGAGTTCATATGGCAATGATTTCCCTTTGCATATGAAACAAAAATGGTAGTCTATACTGACAGGCACCTGTTTTAGCTCAGCCCTGTGCTTATGTTTAAACCTCCATTATTTGTAAATGAGGAATTAGCAATTTTTCCTTATTCCATCCTGTCAATTTAGAATTTGGTTCCTAGCACAAGGAAAAAGTCTCAGCCTTTAAAGGCCAGATATTTTGTTAATCATGAGCTCTCCATGAATGGGAGTAATGTGTTATTAGTCATTACAAGACTTGCCTTAATTATGGAAACATTGTCAGCTCTCACCAAGTAAATGATGAATGAATGAACGAATGAATGAACAAATGAAATTGTCTACCCTTATCCATAAATTACTCTTTCTGAAATCCTAGCCACAATGTTCCTGTATCTTTTTATGACTCCATGTCTTGGGTTAGGACCACTCTGGGAAGGGAGCTGAAGATAATGATTTGAGTGAAGTAGTTTCTTTGAGAAGTGATCCTAGGAAACATAGGTAGTGGGGTTAAAGAGTGAGACAGGAAAGGAAGTTTATACCGCATGTGTCAATGAGTAGATTATCACAGTGCTGCACAGCTAGGGCTCGGTCCTATTGGAGACTTCTGGAAGACTTGATAAAGTAAGGTTCATAGTTATCCCACCCAAGGGGTAAGAATGCTGGAGTATTTATCCACCTTAACCACTGGTTAAGGACCACTCCTGGAATTGTTAACAACCAGGCAATTAAAGCTTCCCCCACAAAAAACTGAAAGAAACAAGTCACAGGTGTTTGTATAGACCATAAATGTATACAAAAGGTGAGAGCTGAGAAGAAACGGGAAATGCATCCATAATAACTGGTATACTCGCATATTTTAACAGATGTTGCAGCCTTTTACCACTCCTCTGAGACAAAAATGGCATAGACTTAAGGTTTTGACAATCCAAACCAATTATAATTTTCTTAGCATATTAGGCCAAGTTACCTATATAGGTATAAATACATATGCAGATAAATGCAGCATCCTTTTTTGCCTTAAAGAGCAAAAAACTTAACCTCATAGCTTCTTAAATTATTTTCCATTAGGAGCAAGTGAATCAAAGCCCAAGTATAAACATCATGATAGAAAACAGGTCAAAAAAATTTTAAAAAGAACATTCCCCTTTGTCATCAGTCCTGTTAAAATCTGTGGAGTCATGGGAGAATGGGCATCCCATTCCATCTCCTGCAGGAAGATCATATTCACAAACTCATCCAATACTACTACCATTCTCCTAACCCTAACCACCCCACCCACCTCTACCCTCGCAGTCCCAAAAGACTTCAAAAAATATGTTCCGTTAGTATTCAAAAGTGAGAAATTAACTCCATGTTGGCACACAGTTGACTTTAGGACTTTCTGTCCCCATCAAAGTTGTTTACTAAAATAGCATCTGTAATTACTTGATTTTCTCCCAGAATTATCCCACGTATCTTCATACTTCACCTCCCTATTGAGAAAGTGTAGAGCTCTCAGCATGAAATGATTTATGTGCTGTGGTTTAAAGGAAGAATATGCACCAAGTAGGAGTTTTTGGATGGAAGAACTACTCTGAGAAGGTTTCTTAGTATGCCATTGTACTTAAAGTCCACAGGCCCATCTGGCCCCAGCAATCTGTGTCTGCCCACATAAGAGCTCCTGATGTGCTTCGGAACGTAGTCAAGTGTTCCTGAAGAACATGCCTATTTAGGCATTTGTTAAAATTCCAATATTAAGAACAACCACATAAAGGCTTATTAATGTAATTACTAATGGATAAACAGCCTTTCTCCTTTACAAAGGCTGCTGCTGAAACTTAAACCTGACTGAAATCCATGTCACTACTTTAAACTCACTCTTTTGGCTAATTGTCTTCAAGGTTATTCTATGAAAACTCCTTTTAAAGAATTTCTAATCCCTACTCTCTAGCCAAGGTAAGTTTTGTGATTCTGTTTTTCCTGTTTTCTTTCTCTTGTTCCATTCTAAACTGAAAAAAAACAAATTTTACAGATTAGAAAAGAAAAGGGCTTAAAAACATTAATCAAGTTTTCCCAGGACACAGAGCTAGTTAGCAGCTGAGTCAGGAGCTCACACATGACTGACAACTGAGCTTGAGCCATAGTCACCATTCAGTTCTGGCTCCTGCATCCTGCTTTTGCAGCAGCTACATGACATTGCCCAACAGAGATGAAAGAGGAGGATTGTGGTGGAAATAATAAGAAATTAAGTGAGCACTTATCAACCCTTGGGAAGAAAGGAAAGCCCATAGGAGAAAAATAATTAAATAATAGAGAAATAAGGAAAAAATCAGGTAGTTGCACTAGAATTTTGCATGAAAATGATATTTTTTCCCTTCATTGTATCAAAGCATTTTGTTCATGTAAGTTTCCAACATCCATACAGCAATATTTGTTAGTACCTACCATGTTCCAGGCACTGCTCTAGACACTACTGATACCAAAAGAAAGCCCTGATTTCATAGATTTTCCATCATAGCAGGAGACAGAGAAACAACAGGCCAAGAAATAAATGAATAGCTTATAAAACTTCAGCTGGTATAGAATGGATCAAGGTCAAAGGAATAGTGATTGAATTATGCAAATTTATTGAATGTATTATTTAATTTATTTAACCATTGAATTAAAAGTACTCAATGGGTCTAGTACATTACTCCAATTCCAGTTCTAGTTTAAGCATCTATTTCAAAAGCCTCTGTATACCTGTGGTGGATTCATTTTGATATTTGGCAAAACTAATACAATTATGTAAAGTTTAAAAATAAAATAAAATTTTAAAAAAAAAGAAACAAAACAAAAAAAAAAGCCTCTCATTTAGGCACCTAATTCATTGTTGTTGTTGTTTTTATTTTATTTTTTAACTTTACAATATTGTATTGGTTTTGCCATATATCAACATGAATCCACCACAGGTATACATGTGTTCCCCATCCTGAACCCTCCTCCCTCCTCCCTCCCCGTACCATCCCTCTGGGTCATCCCAGTGCACCAGCCCCAAGCATTCAGTATCGTGCATCGAACCTGGACTGGCTACTCGTTTCATATATGATATTATACATGTTTCAATGCCATTGTCCCAAATCATCCCACCCTCTCCCTCTCCCACAGAGTCCAAAAGACTGTTCTATACATCAGTGTCTCTTTTGCTGTCTCATATACAGGGTTATTGTTACCATCTTTCTAAATTCCATATATACGCATTAGTATACTGTATTGGTGTTTTACTTTCTGGCTTACTTCACTCTGTATAATAGGCTCCAGTTTCATCCACCTCATTAGAACTGATTCAAATGTATTCTTTTTAATGGCTGAGTAATACTCCATTGTGTATATGTACCACAGCTTTCTTATCCATTCATCTGCTGATGGACATCTAGGTTGCTTCCATGTCCTAGCTATTATAAACAGTGCTGCGATGAACATTGGGGTACACGTGCCTCTTTCAATTCTGGTTTCCTCGGTGTGTATGCCCAGCAGTGGGATTGCTGGGTCATATGGCAGTTCTATTTCCAGTTTTTTAAGGAATCTCCACACTGTTCTCCATAGTGACTGTACTAGTTTGCATTCCCACCAACAGTGTAAGAGGATTCCCTTTTCTCCACACCCTCTCCAGCATTTATTGATTGTAGACTTTTGGATCGCAGCCATTCTGACTGGCGTGAAATGGTACCTCATAGTGGTTTTGATGTTGAATTAATGAACTTGATGCTATTTCAGATAGGCAGACTTCACTGAAGAAATAACCTTTAAATATCACTTTGTTGTTATTGTTATTCAAACATTGCTTCTGGGAGGCAGAGCAGAGGGGATATTCTTATTTTCCTAAGAGGAATTGATGTCTGAGATCAGTAAAATGGCTTTTTATAAAACCTAGAATGAAGTAAAGAAGTTAAGAAATTCAATTTACTGTCAATAATAGTGTTTGTTTGTTATATATATTATCTCATTTGCTATTGAGTAGATGGGTTTATGGGCTTCCTTGTTGGTTCAGATAGTAAAGAATCTTCCTGCAATGCAGGAAACCCAGATTTGATCCCTTGGTCAGCAAGATCCCCTGGAGAAGGGAATGGCAACCCACTCCAGTATTCTTGCTGGAGCATTCCAAGGACAGAGGAGTGTGGTGGGCTACAGCCCATGGGGTCACAAAGAGTTGGACACAACTGAGTGACTAGCATTTTTACTTTCAGATAGGTTTATACTATCATCCAATTTTTTTTTTTCAACTGAGGAAAGAACTACTAAGAAACTTGTACCAAAGTTGGAGAAGGAAGGGTCTGAGTCAAAGGAGAATTCAGCCCTCACACTTCTGTGTTCTTACCACACACTCCAGTACCACCCAATGGAGCAGCAGGCTTTTAGTGAACACTGACTTGACCTTTCTCCCATAGTAATTTAAAGTAGTAGATATATTTCAACAAGTCTCACCCACTCAAGTTTCTTAAAAATAACAGTGCTATATTTCAAATGAATATATGAACATGTTTCTTACTAGTTTGTCATTTTCATCATTCATGAATATTTATTGGTTTTTCTGGAGTTTTAGGTGTTTAGAAATCACAGGTCCTTATAAGAATTTGATGAAGTCTATAAACAGTCCCCCTAAATAAATGCATTAAATTTCAGGAAGCTCATAGGCATTTTGAGGCATATTCTGGACCACTGGGGTTAGCAGCCCTCCAAGTGAAAATTTTTGTTAAGGTGTGAACCCACATCTCCCATAAAAATGAAAAAAAAATGTAGATTATCTTTTGGGCTTTTTAATGAATGTAATATCTATCATGATAGATGTTCATCAACACTAAGGGGAGGGCAGGCAGAGATACACACAATCTAGGTAGTTCAGTTATGTCCGACTCTTGGCAACTCCATGGACTGTAGCCTGCCTGGCTCCTCAGTCCAGGGGATTCTCCGGGCAAGAATACTGGAATGGGTTGCCATTTCCTCCTCCAGGAGATCTTCCCCACCTGATCAAACCTAGGTCTTCTGCATTGCAGGTGGAATTCTTTACCAACTGAGCTAGCAGGGAAGCCCTAGAGAGGGGTAATATAGGACCTGAGTCATACAGACTTGGTTTGATTCTGTGACCTTTATATTTCTGGATATAATGCTTAGTATCTTTGAACTTAGTTCCCTCATCAATGAAATGTGAAAGCAATCACTGATCATTTTAAATTACGTAATGCATGCCAAGTACCAATGCCACTACCCGCTCTTCCATATACTCGTTAATTGATCATTATCTGGTTTATTGTCAGTGTTGTCATGGTGTTATGCTTCTGTGTGTATTATGTCACTATATTATTGTACATTGATGTGACAGAATTTTGACAAAAGCTCCTATTTGAGATGAAAACTATTACTAAACAAAAAATTCCAAATTTGGTCAAAAGGAAAAACAGAAGACATGATCAGTAGATAAATCTCTACGTATTGCACATATATTTTGTAAGCACAGAATACCATTTAGTTGAAATATGGTTAAAAAGTCAAAAGTAGTAGATGATATTTAGGCATTTCATCTTTAAAAATTTCAGAACACATTTGTGGGGATGAGATTTTTAATTAGACACATTTTCTATTAACAGGATTATATCTCTAAATTTTGAAACATTATACAATGATAAAAAGGATTAACAGAAAAAAAGAACACCCCCAAAATGTTTTCCACTGCATCTGGGGATATGCTAAACAACATCTGAACAAAGATAACTGACTTTTCACTGTCCCCTTGATATGTTTAGATTTATCTATGAGAAAAATGAGGCAATTGGTGTTTACCTATTGGATATATTTGTCTTAAATATTTATACTGTACAAACTGCTTAAGCATTTTGAGGATGTTTTGTGAATTCCTCATTAAGTTTTAGTTAAAATGAAATTTGTTGAAATGTCAGTATAAATGAAACCATTTGTTGACCAGAATGAGTTTTATGTTATCAGGTTGATGGAAAGTAAGGAAATGTATATTTACAGATATTTGTTCTAACTGACTTCATTTTACTTATAAAATGAGATATAGTAGAGCTCATCTAATCAGAACAAAGTGCTCTTTTAAAAACTGGCTCATATATGCTCTACTCCCTCTGTTTTCATTGTAACCACAATATGGCAGAGACTACTAATTGTCTAGTAGTAGTAATTGTCAGTAATTGTCAGACTCCCATTCTCTCCTTCTTCCTTGATAACAGAACCCCAACTGCTGCTGGGGAAGCATACTCCTAGATCCTTTAAAACCAACTGTGACCAATGAATATTGGTTCAATACGATGTAAAGAGAAGTGTTTGTGGAAGTTCTGGAAAACCTCCTTAATAAGAGGTTGCATGTCCTTTGCCTCCCCTTCAGTTTCACTACTGCCTGGGATGTAGACCTGTTGGTAGAATTCGTGTGACCATCTTGGTTCAGATAGTGCCAATTGTGGGAAACTGGGGCAGTGAAGTATGTGGCATCTAAGAATCTGATGAGTTTGGAGCCACTCTATGTGTCTGGGACTAGCTACCTCATGATATGAAAATCATCAGTTTGTATCTCTTATTTTTCTATAACATACAACTATACCAAATTCTATCTTTTACTGTTTTTTATTACCAAGTTTTTTTAAACAGATGTTCTTTCTTCAAAGTTGGTACCTGGCTTTCACATCATTTACTGTCATTCTTTTATTCACTTATTCATCAGGTTTTTAAGAGGAACCTACTATGGTGTAGAAATACAAGCTATGGTATAAAAAAAGGAAATACGTGATGAAACTTAAAACAAGGTCTGGATTTGAATTGTGATTCAAGGCAGAATTCTCTAGACATGATATTAATTGAAACCACGGCATGTGCAAAGTTACCAGAAAGAGAGTTGAAGGAGAGGAACATATGAATATACCATCAGCCAGGAAAGAGCTTAATTCATTTGGGAACTGGAAAAAAGTCCAGCTGGAGATTAAAGGGTAAAGAGAGGCAAGAGGTGCCACTGGAACGGTATGCAGGGGGCATATACCATAGTCTGTTGTTTATATTGATTTGAGTGTTTGTTCTAAGAGTAATAAGGAGAGATTGAAGAAATTTAAGCAGAGCATGCATGAGCTTACTTTGGTTTTAGAAGTATTATTCTTACTCTAATGGGAAGAATGGATTGGAAGAGACAAGAGTAAAAGATGGAGAAGAGTAGACTAGACTCAATTGCAAGGATCCAGGTGAGGAAAGTTGGTGACTTGGGCTAGAAATGAAGGCAAAGGAGATGAAGAGAAGTATTCTTATTTGAAATCTGTTTTGCTAGCAGTATAGACAAAATTGGGGGGGGGGATGAAATATAGAGGGGTAACTGGAACAAGGGCATTGTGGCTTGAGCACACAGAGGAAAGGAAGTGTCTTTTCCTGGAATAGAGAAGACTGTAAGAGAAGAGATGGAAGAATATCAAAAATTTACCCTGAAATGGTTTAGTTTACCTGTCTATGAGACATCCACATGGGAATGCTGAGTAGGAAGTTGGGTAAACTGGAATGGTACTTAGAAGAGTAACATTATAATGCAAGTAATTTATATGTCTTCTCTAATCAAAATCTTTCAACTGCCTCTCATTGTCTTCAGGTATGAAAATATCCAAATTCATAAGAATACTGTTTTTTCCATTAATGACTAAACCAATTTTCTTTTTATATATCCTACTATTCCCTCCAAAAGCCCTCTGCCCTAGGCACACTGGTCCCTGAAGACATCAACAGTTTTCACAACTGTGTGTCTTCTTTGTTCATATTGTCTATGGCTGATGTGCAGTTCCCACCCCCTTCCTTTCTCTTGTATTTTTTGCCTAATAATGCTACTCATGTTTTTAAGGCTCAACTCAGAATGCAAATCCTCTGAGAAATTTTTCCTAATTTCTCAGTATATACCCTTCCTTCTTATTCTATGTTAGCCTACTTATCTGAAAATTCCAGAAATAGTTAACTGTTTTATATTTTCCAAACTGAGCTTGGTTTCTATTAATATTTCAAGCCTGTCTTTTACACAATGATGGAAAACTTAATTCAATTAACTCCAGTTTTTCCTAGTCAGTTTCACAAACATATTTAATTCAATCACCAAAAGATTTTCGGTCAATTTAAGATTGTTGCTGTCACTTCAAGATCTGATATCCCTTCCTCTTTTCTCTGAGACACACTTAATTTCCTTAGGTACTTACACGGTAGGGCTTTCTGGGTAGCTCAGTGACCAAGAATCTGCCTGCCAATGCAGGAGACACAGGTTTGATCCCTGGGTCAGGAAGATCCCCTGAAGAAGGAAATGACAACCCACTCCAGTAACCCACAACTTATCAACTTAAAGAATAACAACAACTTACATGGTAATTGGAAAGTTGGTAACTTGTTATTCTATAACCTCCTCCATATTGACTGATACTTTTCTGTTTCTTCTGACATCAGGTTATTACCACCCATCTTTCCTTGCCTCTCTCTTTGATGCCCCTTTACTCTGCTTTCTCCTTATCCTTAACTTGAAACTTGCATAGGCAAGTCACTCAGTCTTGTCAGTCTCTTTGTGATCCCATGGACTGTAGCCCACCAGGCTCCTCTGTCTCTGGGATTTTCCAGACAACAATGCTGGAGTGGGTTGCCATTTCCTCCTCCAGGGGATCTTCCCAACCCTGAGATTGAACCTGTGTCTCCTACATTGGCAGGTGAATTCTTTACCACTGAGCCAATGGACTACTCTAAAATTAAAGTCCCTTTTACCTAACTTCCACACATTCTGTGACAGCTTAGGGGAAAAATGCATTATTCTTCCATGTTGACCCAGTTCAGAAATTTGTTGAGTTTGCCCTCACCTCCTGGTTCTTCTATAGAGGCATATTCACTCTAAATATGCATTTCACAGATTCTCCCCACTCCATGAAGATCTTCTGAGAGGCTGACATTTCCAGGGTTCCAGCCAAAAAAATCGACCTACTTCTCGACTCCTCTCTAGTTCCTTAGAAGAGTTATCAGCTGCTTCTATCACTGCATCCGTTCTCCAAGATTTCCAGACCCAGGAGAATAGGTCATTTGATCCCTTTTCCTCTGCCTAGCTCTATTCCTTTCTGACTCTTCTTCTTTCTGTCTAGGCTACTCTACCTCCTGATTTCTGGGTAAGGTGTAGATTTGTTTTGCTTGTCCTTTTAAGTCCACTGATGAAAACATGAACTTCCTTTCAATGCTCCTAGGTTTAAAATTTTAAAATCCTGGCTTTTACATATCACAAAAGTCTGACTCAAAAGCTAATTAACTCATTATAGTTTAAAAAGTAAATATAGATATTCAAAAGCCAAAAAAGATGGCTCATTGTTCTCTTTAGTCTGTGTAATCATTGCCGTGAAGCAATGCTTGTCTCTTAGGAATAAGAGTAAGGAAATTACCAGGTTTATAAAACCTCAGAATTTAATCCCACCACAAGTATTCACTAAACAGTGTTTCATTCCATTTATAGTTCACTCTACAATTCTGCCAACTCTTGGGAGAGGTAGTTCTGTGAGATGGTTAAGAGATCTCAGCTTTTGTATCAGATGCCCAGGGTATAAGCCTCAGCTCCACTACTTACCAATGGAGAGCCTCTGAGCATTTTAATTAGCTTTTTAATTGTCAGTGTCTTTGTCTGTGATATTAATTGTACCAAAATTTAAAGGGTTGTTGTGAGGATTAAATTACATAATCTATATTAAGTACTTAAAATGGTACTCTGAAATGTACCTTCTTCCTTTGAGGAAGAGCTCAAAATAAAGGTTAGTTTTAATTATTATTGGCCAAAAAAAAAAAAAAATTCCTTGAGTTTCAGAGCAAAAGAGAGCATATGGATCATCTAATCCAACACTGTCAATCTGTAGAAAAGGAAAACAGTTTTGCAAAGGACAAAAACAATTTGGCAAAGGACACAAAGCCTGGATGAACTCAGCCTCCTGAGTGTTATACTGTCTTTTCTCTGCTTTATCTATTATACCATACTAACTGCTCTACTTAGTGGAGTGATCATAAAGTCTGATTCCATTTGAGTAATTATGTTATATTTGTTAGTGACAATCACAACTTAAAGATATATAAAAGAGTCATTTTAATACTGAACATTGATAGTGAAAATATATAAGATCATTTGGCTAGATCCTGAATATGCAAAGCCATGAACAGTCCTCTTTCTCTATATCCATGCACTCAAGGGTACTCAGGGCAAATAAATCCAGATTTGCTGATGACCAAGCTTTGGAGTTAATTCCCACCCTCTTTTGAAATGTTTCTCAAGCTCTGTCCTAGATTTAGGAATCTAGAAATTGTCTGAATTTTAAATATATTTTCTTTTGGTGATAACCTAATAATTAATATAAATATGTTCTTTGCCAATCTGATATTTGCCTTTTAACAGAGTAGGATCTATGTTCAGAATTTCTATATACAGTGTATAGCAAAAAGTTGGGGCCATGAGATTCCATTAAGTGACATTTTAAATGCATATGTGTTGGTGGCATACTTAATTTTAATGTCTTATTGAAATAAAATTGGAATAATTGAAAAATGACAGTAACCACCCCTGTATTAATTGTGTGTATGTTGTCTGTTGTACATGACAAATATTGTGTTTATAAGTCAGTGGGAATAATCCTTTAATAGGAAAAATTTGATGATGTGGAAAAGAGGTAATATACCTGCAGGAGCAAAAGTCCTTGAGTAGAAGAAATTGAAAGAGATCAAATACTTAATAATAGTGCCCTCAATAAGAATAAGACTATTGGATGCTTTGTTGCATGAGGACACAGGATAGTCAGATACACAGATATGTATGTGATAAATTTGCTGGCAGAAGGATAAAGCTTTTTTCTCCTTGATTGCATATTCTCAGTGAAATAAAAAGCCAAGTTATCAGCTGAGTCTGCTTTGAGAATGTTAGAGGGAATTGACAGGGAAATATGGTGGATATTAACCTGGAAGGGCTGAGAACCCACTTGAAGTTTGACCTAAGCCACAGAAATGTTCCTTAATAAACAGAAGTATTCACTGAAGGGGAAAAAAAGAGAGAGAGAGTATGAATAGAAATGTAACCAATCAGTTGGCACTAAAATATAAAATGTTGGCAAAAATGATTTGTATATTTTTCTATAATAATGTGGTAAAGGGTGAATGCAGAACAGCAGAAGCACTCAGACTGACAACTAGTCTTGCTGAGGTTGTCTGTTGCAAGTTGATGATGTACTCGAGAAAAATGGGGACAGCAAAGTAATCTACTAAATGGCTCAGACAACTGACAAGTATAGGAAGTGGCAGAAATGCCAAGCCAGGAACTACAGACAAATGCTTTTAGACATATACTAGAGGCATAAAAGCAAAATCAATGTTTGTAATAGTTTGCAGCAAGTGAAGATCTTGATGTAATTGATATCCATGACATGTTTACTCAATTTCAGAAAAGAGAATACTATCAAAATTAAAGTTAAGCATTTAATAGGGAAAAAATGAAAAGAGTGGGTCCAGCTATCTAAAGAAACTTTTACAAGTAAGGATAGCAAGATGAATGTGAACATTTAGGCACCCCTAGCTGCTACTTACCATGTGAAATACAGTGTATGAAAAGATTCTTTAAATAAATCGAAAGCTGAAACCATTGGGGCCATTTGTTCTTTATGATACCAAATTTATACTGAAAAATGACAAGGAAATAGCAAAGACTCTATACACTGTTTTGGTACTCATTGAAAAAAATTTTAAGCATTGAAAAAAATGCTCAAAACATTTATTTGAGCATTACCATCTCATATAATATTTTAGCAGATAAAGCACACAAAAAAACTGCATTTCTAACCAAAATTTTGGAAAAACCATAAGTACATATGTATAAAACATGATTAATGTACACAGCCTTGATTATACAAGTAGCAATTTTCTAAGAATTGGAGGCTTACCAAGATGTTCCCCAACTCTCAGAAAGTTTCCAGAAAAAGCAACAGACCACACACTGTTAGGGCTCGCCTGATAGCTCAGTTGGTAAAGAATCTGCCTGCAATGCAGGAGACCCCGGTTTGATTCCTGGGTTGGGAAGATCCTCTGGAGAAGGGAAAGGCTACCCACTCCAGTGTTCTGGCCTGGAGAATTCCGTGGACTGTATAGTTCATGGAGTCACAGAGTTGAACATGACTGAGTGACTTTCAATCACACAATATTAAATTAACTTTACCTCCATAGCAATGAAGTTATAGGTATAGTACTATTTTTTTAAACACAATCTTCTGATCTCAAAGCAACATTAGTTCTTACTAATCTACTAGAGTTCTTCGGGAAGAACAAATAAATGTTTGAAGGAGGAGGAACTTGAAGATAATCGTTTTTGACAGAAAAATTTTTCAAGATGTTATTAAACCCGTAATAGAATGTATTATATAATGAAATCACTTTTGTTGTCAAGGTAAGAGAAAGTAGTTTTTTAAAAAAAACCTGTAAAATGAACAGGTCACCCCAGACTTCTAATTCAGCTTACCTCCAACCTGTTCCAGATTACAAAGGGAATTTTCAATATAACATAAAGTAGGAATCAGAACTTGAAAATATCACCCATATTTCAAAAAAAAAATGAAAAAATAACTATAATGTTATATTGCAATTGGTATCAAAAGATGTCATAACTCTTCTGTTTGAGGACTGAAGGAAGCAAGAAGAGGTGATTTTGAGACCTATAATTTTAAAATACAAGAACTGGAATTGAGAGAACATCTTAGTACAAATTGGATCCACTCTTCCTGATTTTTTCCCCCACTGGAATTGCACAGCAGTTTGCTGGACAGACAGGTTCTATAAACCTCACCTAGTGGAAAGAGAAAAGGGCATTAATGGAAGGACACTGGGCTTCACCCTAAAATGATAGTGAAAGCAGCATCAATAAGGATGCCAGATATCATCATGCCACACATTTAGGGGGAAAAAAGGCCAGGCCAGACAGAGACACTAGATATTTGATCGTTCAGACAAAAATCCACTGAACATGAAGTCTCCTGGAATTACACATGTCAGCTATGGTCCCCTTCGATTCTCTGGCTCCTGGATCTCTCAGCTAATAATATAAGCAGATATCAACCCACCCTTCAGACAAAAACATTAATTAAAAAACTTCAACAAACATGCATATCCAAAAGGTGCATGCACACACAAATGGTCACTATGTAGTTCACAATCTGTGACATATTCCAATTGGAGATCACAGGAGAGGCAGTTTTAAGAGCAACAGCAATAGAGTCACATCTGGACATATTGAGTCTCAAGTGCTTGTGATACTGGAAGGAAACGTTCAGTTGGTCCATATGGAAGCCTGCCTCTACGATGGCCTGGATGCTCCACTTCCTCGTATTTGTGCCCTTGAATAATCCCATCACCTGAGAGGGACTGGGCCAAATGATTTAATTCTATTGAAGAGAATATGGCAAACATAATGTGTTGACATTTTCAAAATTATGTTATAATAAGACTACCTTGCTTGCTCGCTCTTCTCTACAATCTTGCTCTGTGGCAAGCCAGCTGCCAAATGGTGAGCTTCCCAAAGGAGAAGCCTATGGGTCAAGACCTGAAAGAGGCCTCAGGTCAATAGTTTCATGGAAGTGAATCCTGTAGTGCTTTTATGAGCAAAACCTCCTTCGGTTGCCCTTTAGATGAGACCACATCAAGGCTTTTACCTAATTATAGCCTTGTCTGCATGAGACCCTCAGACAGAAGACCCAGCTAAGTTATGCCCAGATTTCCGACTTCCAGAAAATGTGAGATTAGTAAGAGTTTCTTGTTTTATGCCATTAAGTTTTCAGTAATCCATTACACAGCAATAGATAACTAATACAATACAAGCATACCTCAACAATATCGTGGGTTCAGTTCCAGACAATCCCAATAAAGTGAATATTGCAACAAAATGAGCCACAAAAATATTTTTGGTTTTCCAAAAGAACATATTAAAGTTATGCTTATACTATATTATAGTCTACTGGAGTACAATAACATTCAGTTCAGTTCAGTCACTCAGTCATGTCCGACTCTTTGCAACCCCATGAATCACAGCACGCCAGGCCTCCCTGTCCCTCACCAACTCCCGGAGTTCACTCAGACTCACGTCCATCGAGTCAGTGATGCCATCCAGCCATCTCATCCTCTGTCGTCCCCTTCTCCTCCTGCCCCCAATCCCTCCCAGCATCAGAGTCTTTTCCAGTGAGTCAACTCTTTGCATGAGGTGGCCAAAGTACTGGAGTTTCAGCTTTAGCATCATTCCTTCCAAAGAAATCCCAGGGCTGATATACTTTAGAATGGACTGGTTGGATCTCCTTGCAGTCCAAGGGACTCTCAAGAGTCTTCTCCAACACCACAGTTCAAAAGCATCAATTCTTCAGTGCTCAGCCTTCTTCACAGTCCAACTCTCACATCCATACATGACCACAGGAAAAACCATAGCCTTGACTAGATGGACCTTTGTTGGCAAAGTAATGTCTCTGCTTTTGAATATGCTATCTAGGTTGGTCATAACTTTCCTTCCAAGGAGTAAGCGTCTGCCTAAAATAATGTACATATATTAATTAAAAATACTTCACTGCTAAAAAATGCTAGCCATCATTTGACAATGCAGGGGCATCACAACCTTCAATTTGCAAGCAAATGCACCATTTGTGTGGTGTAATAAAATGAAGTACAATAAAACGGGGTATGTCTAAAGCTGGATATTGTCTATCTTGGAGTTCAAGATAGAGCATGATTTGAAATCTTTGGTGGAATTTTAGGAATATCAGGGTATAAGTGATAGTTGAAGTCATGGTTAAGAATGAAATAGCTCAAGGAAAAAAATAAGAATGGGAAAGGACCACTGATAGAAGTTTCCTTATCAATCTTTTCTACTTACCTTCTAACAGCTTCAGAAAAGAATATCTTTTCTTTCTATGGGGTTTTCTCATTTTAAAACTGATTCAGCACATATATGAATGCACAATAATAATTAATCTCATTCAAAGATATATCAGTTCCACATGGTTCATGACTCTCTATTAGACCCTAGTTCAATTCCTGGGTGGGGAAAATCCCCTGGAGAAGGGATAGGCTACCCACTCCAGTATTCATGGTCTTCCCTGGTGGCTCAGATGGTAATGAATCTGCCTGCAATGCGGGATACCTGGGTTCAACCCCTGGGTTGGGAATATCCCCTGGTGGAGGGCATGGCAACCCACACCATCTGGAGAATCTCCAAAGACAGAGGAGCCTGGCAGGCTACAGCCCATGGGGTTACAAAGAGTTGGACACAACTAAGTGACTAAGAACAGTACTCTTTCATAAGTATATAATAAACACGAAAATTACCTTAGATTTTTCTTCTCAGGACCAGCTATAAAATATACAGTTGCTAACTTATTGGGATGTCTTTATTCATGGACAAAGTTCTCTCCAAAACTGCCTATGAGTTGTTCTTAACTGAGGCTGCCTTCTGAGAAAAGGCAAAACGTTAGCAACAGTCAGTTAAATAGAGGTTTGTTTTTTGTTTTTGTTTTTTTCTCTTTGTGTTTTTGGATCATACACTATGCTGTTTCAGGAAAACAATAAAGAATAAAGAAACAATTTCAGGGAACATTAAATCATTTAACTTTTTTCTTAAATGATTATAGGAACAGTAAACCTTATACTATGATGAGACTTTAATTATCAGTATTTATATGCCAGCATCAACAGCCCATGCTTACTTAAAGCTACAATAACTGTTGACATTTTAATTCCAAAAATACTATAGAAACTATCTCTACATGATATATAAAAGTTACTTGTATAATTTATTTATCATTAACATGTCAACAAGACTGTATTGCAACTATAATTTGAGATAAATATTATACCATGTTGAGTTTCTAAATATTTGTTGCAAAAGCTTAATTTTCCTGAACTTGTTCTTTCTAAATTATGAACTAGACTTATATGATCCATCTCTAAAACATTTATATCTGCACAATATACCTCCATTCATAATAATTTACCAAGATATATAGAAATTGCTGTTTGCCAGGGGTGTCTATTTTGATCCCTATACTGTGTAATGATCCAGGATGATCCTACACATAGATTATTAAAAAAGTAAAGAACAGAACCCCTCTTCCTTTTATTCAAGTGTTGACCCATCTTTTCTCCTGTTAGCCAATGAATAAACATGGAGTTCTATGCTTTTCATCAAATAACATCTACAGTCTTCACAGAAACCCCTAAGAGTTGTGTGGAGTTCTCAGTGGTGAATTTGAAGCTTGGTGTTTTCTCTGGGGAAAGTTTCTTTCCTTTGTCTTTAGGAACTCAACTATGCTATAAGCTTCATGTAAAGGTGCTTTCCTACAAAACATAAAACATCAAAGTGATGTTTACATAACTGTAAATCTCTTCCTCATTGAATTTAGAGTTGTATAAAAGGGCAAGAAGTTGCTCCTCAGTAATGCCAGAAAAACTAGAACAAAGTCAAATGTGCAAACTTTCAGTTTGCACAGTTCAGTCTCACCACTACAAATGCATTCATTACAAAAAGTCAAATAAGCAAGTGTGTTGTGGCAAGAATTAAGGAATCATTCTTCTTTCAATACATGAAACTTTGGACTTGAGATTAAATTTTATCAGAATTTCATCAAAGTAGAAATCAAAACACCTGTGGTTACTAAGCTTTTCTGGACCTATCTTTCCATAAAATGAAGTTAATGCCGTCATACACGGCTCTTGAGAAGACAGTGTGCTAGTTCCATTGGAATGCTCATTAAATGTTCTCTTCTCCATCACAATTTAATACATGAGATGACATGACCATACAAAACAAAGTAAGTGAACTCTACCATGTTCCATAAAAGATGTATAAATTCCTCTTAGAAAGCAGGTAATAGTGTCAGACATTTATTTGGGTAAGGCTAGGTAATGGAGAAAGGGTGGGGGGGAGTGAGAGAGCAGAATTAGAAAAACATGTGGCACATTTTTTTAAAAAAAGGTATGTTCAAAAATTAGAAGCAGTCTAGTTTAACAGCTGAATGGGCTACTTCTAAAAACAGCTTGTGGAAGACTACCCTAGAAAGATGAATTTGAATCAAATCATGAATGGTCTTGATGGTTTAAAAGAGTCATCTTAAATATTGATCTGAAGTTGTCAGGTAAAAGGATCTTGTAATGTTCGTGGATTGTGTTCATTCTTTTTCTAAATGCTTAGAGATGGGCTTTAGGATAAATCCATCTGGAAGTTATATATTGATTGGCTCAAAAGAAGAGAAGTTAATAGACAAGGGAGAGAAGTCAAGAGCTACTGAGGATAACTCAGGTAATGATGTTATAATCCAGAATAGATGAAGAAGTAGGAGGTGGAGGAGAAACAGGAGAGACACATCAGTGGTGGCTATAAAGGAGGGCTAACAAATGGCTGAATGTTAGTCATAAAGAAAAACAAATATAAGAAGTTTCTTAGGTTGATACTCAAATAATTAGGAGAATAGCAATATCCTAGCCCAAAGAAGGAGTATTTTTTTGAGGAAAGATGAAATGAATTCTGACTTTGAAGTGTATGAAGACATCAAGGTAGTTCTATTTGGCAGGTAGTTTAAGATAAGAATCTAAAACACAGGAGAGCCCTCAAGGCTGGAAATATAAATCTAAGAACAATAAAGAAGAATGAATGAAGACATGGATGTAGATAAGATCATAAGATAAAGAGAAAGAGGAAGATAGGGCTGGGAGTTTAGAAAATGTCTATAGTTAGCAGGTAAAAGAGAAGCTATGAGGAGAATTAAAAGTAAAAAGTTCATGGTATCCAGTCTTACATTTAGATCTCTAATCCAATTTGAGTTTATTTTTGTGTGTGATGTTACAATTAGAATGTTCTAATTCCATTCTTTTACATGTAGCTGTCCAGTTTTCCCAGCACTGTTTATTGAAGAGACTGTCTTTCCTCCACTGTATAGTCTTACCTCCTCTGTTGTAGATTAATTGACGGTAGGAGCATGGGTTCCTTTGTAGGCTTTCTATTCTTTTCCATTGATCTATATTTCATTCTTTTTGCACCAGTACAATACTGTTTTGATCACTGTAACATTGTAGTGTAGTCTGAAGTCAAGGCACCTGATTCCTCCAGCTCTGTTTTTCTTTCTCAAGATAGCTTTGACTATTTGGAGTCTCACAAATTTTAAGATTTTTTGTTGTAGTTCTGTGAAAAATACCATTGGTAATTTGATAGGGATTGCACTGAATCTATAGATTGCCTTGATGAATGGATAAAGAAGAAGTGGTACATATATACAATAGAATATGACTCAGACATAAAAAATAATGAAATAATGCTGATTTCAGCAACATGGATGGAACTGATGATTATCATACTAAGTGAAGTAAGTCAGACAGAGAAAGACAAATATCATATGATCAATCACTTATATGTGGAAACTAAAAAAAAAAAAAAGGCAATAATAATAATACAACAAATGAACTTATCTGTGAAATAGAAACAGACTCACAGACTTAAAGAATAAACTTTGATTACCAGCAAGGAAGGGTGGAGGGGAGGGATAGATAAGGAGTTTGGGATTAACATGTATACACTGCTATATTTGAAACTCATAAGGAATTAATGTATAGCACAGGGAACTCTACTCATATTCTATAATAACCTAAAGGGGAAAAGATTTGTAAAATAATGGAAAAAATAAAATTTAATAAAAAGAGTTAATAGGAGTAAGAAGAAAACCAGGATATAATATAGGACTGTGAGATAGGGTATCCCAGGAACGGGGCAGCCTGCTGGGCTGCCGTCTATGGGGTCGCACAGAGTTGGACACAACTGAAGTGACTTAGCAGCAGTAGCAGCAGCAGCTTTAAAAAATTAGACTAGAGTTTCGGTCCTAGATCTCCTGCTTCATCTGAATAATGGGAACAATACTGGTACATACCCATGACTCTGGGTGAGATTAAATCCAATAACTCAAGACAAACATTTAGAATCATATTTGAAACAGAATTAATAATAAATTTTGTAATAAAATAATACTGAAAGACTTTTTTTTTAGAAAATAAAAACTTGAAACTGATGAGATAAATATCCTTATTTTCTCCATTTTACAGATTTGGAAAGAAGCCAACAATGTCCAAAGGGTGAAAAACCATGAATCTAGACTCTTAACCCAGATCTATCTGATTCTAGAACTTTCTTCCTAGTAGTAATTATTCTTCAGTGATGCAATTTGAACTAAAATTCTTTGGAAAATGATTCTTAATTTTAAGTCTACTCAAGAATGTATAGTCCCACTTGCTTTCTGAAAATTCCATTTTTATTTACATAGAGTTTTGCTCAGAAGTCTGGAAACCTTAATTTAAAATAGCATATATAGTCAAATATGTTTGTATTATTAATATACACACTTGACCTGTGGCACTCACATATTTTGCCTCTCAAAAGTTGCCTAGACAGCTTAAATTTGTTTCCTAGTACTACTCCAGGGTCTACAGGAAACACTAGAAATTGTGTTACTTCCAGTTTGTAAAACATTTATATTCAGGTTTTCCATCTTGAGATTAAATTGAGAAATGAATTAAACTAATACCATTAGCTCCCCTTTGATTAGACATCTTCTTTGAAGAGATATAAAAATATTCTTAGCAAAGGCTAGTATATCAACTACCCAAAAGAATAAAACCTTTTTATTGTGTTCCCTATTGACCAGCTATGCCAACATAAACCAGACTAGAAAACCTAATATAAATATACATAGATCCACACACACCCAAATGTATACACCTATAAGATGATTAAACCTGTACTCTTAAACTCTTTCCAAATAAACATGTTTTTCAAAATCTGATAAGTATAGCCAATTTACTCTTTACAAAAGCACATCTAAATTATAAGTGTTAAAAGCATATATGCAAGTATTAATAAGAAAAAAGCTGATATACCTCTATTAATAACAAATAAATGAAGATTTAAAGCAAAAGGTACTTCAAGAGATATTGATCTCTATGTGAAAATAAAACTTTTAAATCACCAGGAATTTAGTCATTCTAAATGTGTATGTCCTTAATAATGTGGCTTCAAAATTGAAAAGTCAATCATAATTGCTGGAGATTTTAATACATCTCTCTAAGTAGCTAATAGATTAAGCAGACAAAATCAACAATGAAAATAAATTAATATTACTTGCATCAACATGGATACATTTCATAAACATAATAGTAAAATCAAGTCACACAGAAGATAGGATAGTGATTGCACAGTGCTAGGAGCTCTGAGGAGGTGTAGGGAACAGCTGCTAATGAGCACGGGGTTTCTTTGGGGAATGAGTAAAGTGCTTTAAAATTAGGTTGTGTCCATGGTGGCACTAGTTTGACTATACTAAAAACTATTGAATTACACATTTTAAAAAGGTGAATTTTATACTACTTGAATTATATCACAATAAAGCAGTTTTTTTAAAGTCACAGACCCTGCCCAAAGTGTGTTATCATTTTAATAAAATTTTAATGTATTATTCATTGTAATAAATATATGCATAAGATAACAATAAACATAAAATCAAAACTCTGCTGCATCTTTGGCAGAAGCCAGGAGAGGGTTATTGAAACAGGGCACATAGGAAGCTGCAACAGTAATGCTCTGTTTTTCTGGTTGGATGTTCTTATAATTTTACTTTTACAATTTAAATTTTATATATATTATACTATGTTCTTTCATGAGTATATACTATTTCATCTATTTAAAATACTGTTAACAACTGGTTTCACATCAATTCTAAACATTTTTGTGCTTAAGACTGAATATGATGGATATTAATAGACACTTTTCAACATAACTTCCCACATGTTATTTGACTGTCCTCAAAACTAAACTGAGTTTAGGACTCAAATATCATCATCTTCTGTAAATGAGAGAACAAACAAAGCCCAGTTTAATTGATTGCTATAGTCATTGAATGAACCTGTAAGTTCTTATTATAGTCAAAACTAGGACCTTATTTTCTGATTTTAGCTTTAGTATATTTTGCAATATAACTGACATTCTGTTGTTCATTTGTTTTCTTTGATTTTCATCTCTAGAAAAAGTCTGCAGAGATAATAAAATAATTACAACAAAAATAAGTACCACTCTGAGTCCTTACTGTGAGCAAGCATCTTACTTAATACTAAACAAACCTGTGATGCTGGTGTTGATATACTTAATCTATAAATGAGGAAAAAGAAAAACAGAAAATTTTACTTATCCAGGGGTATAAAACTAATAATTGGTAAAGATGTGATTCTGAAACCCAGGCTTGCATTGCATTAAAACCAACATTTTCAATCACTATAATAGATTGTCTGCCTAAAATTTAATTTCAGAATCCACACTGCCAGTTAGGAGGGGGCAAAAAAAAAAGTTTTAGGAATTTTGAGAATACATTACATGCATATAATTGGCAACACGTAACAATAATATAGGAAATTATAGTCTAGAATCTGAATGTTTTAGTTTGTCTTCTGTTTGCCTACCTATAAGTGGATAATTTAGGCCTAAAAGAGAACACTGACCATGTCAACTCCCTGATACAGGTCAGTATATTTTCTAAAGTTCAATTTTACATGTCTTTTTTAACAGATGAAATTTCTAAATTTAATTTATGTCAATATGATCTCCAATGCTTAGTAACTAAATGGCTTGATTTAGGGATTAAATTAATTCATTTTAAGCTGTGGTTTAATTATTGTCCTCACAGAAGTGCCATGCATTAGAACATGAACTTGGTGGAGTCAGCAAAAGACAAGTGATGGGCTTTCAAAATGAGATGGAACCAATGGATTCCGACCTCTTATGTGATTCAAAGCTTTGCTTAAGCCAAGGAACTTAGTAGCAGCAAGCCAAGGAATATGTAAAATGCTTATCTTTTATAATGTGTTTTATTTTGAGCCATACAAGCTACATTTTGAAGGATAGGTAACTTGGGTAGAATATTGGTTTCTCCCTGGAGTTTACTACTATCAGTGAAAGAGTGTGTTACCTGTAGCTTCAAAAAAGGGTCACTATTACCCTTATCACATATCTGAATATCAAGTTCAAATTCAGGCAATTTTACTTGAACAACTGGGATTTTAAGAGAATTTCAATCATTGCTTTAAAAAAAAAAAAAAAAAAGGTTGCAAAGTGGAACTTCCCTGGCGGTCCAGTGGTAAAGAATCCACCCTCCAGTGCAGGAAACAAGGGTTCAATCATTGGTTCCCTACACCAGGAACTAAGATACCATACGCGACAGGGCAAGTAAGTCCTCCTACCACAACTAGAGAAACCAGCGAGCCTCAGTGAAGAGCCTCCACACTGCAACGAAGATCCAGCACAGCCAAAAAATTAAAATGAATAAATAAAAACTGAAAAGTTGTAAAGTACACCAACAGAATTGCAACAACACTAGTGATTCTCAACTGTATTTGGGAGTATTAGTGAAAGGAAAATTATGTTTTCAAATGACACATGCTCCACCCTCCTTTAAGTTCTCTCCTGTCTCTGTGAGACTGTTCTGTCCACCTTGAGAATAAAGAGATAGATTATTGACTATTATACTTGCAAACAGTGTTTTGTCAACAAAAAGATTGTGAATCGTATACTTTACAATTATTTCGTGAAGATTTTAAGATGTCTTCAGAATCATCAGGCTTACTTAATCACTGACATAATCAGATGGCAAAGAAAATATATGACAATTCAAATGTTCAAACTTTTTTTAGTTAAAAACTTTAAAAGGAATGTTGGTATATTATACTTCAGTGGCCTATGATATTAAGATATTAAAATTTCCTTTCGACTCTATTTCACTAAGTTCTACTTTATACAGAAAAAATAATTACTTTGATAAAATGCCTAGAGATTAAACATTTTTGCTCAAGTCTAATATGTATTTTAATTTTATATTATTGTTTCCTAGTGTATTTAAGCTACTAGAGACTTTATTAATTAATGTATTTTAATTCTATATGACTAGACTATAAAATGTAAATATATTAAATGATTAATGATAAATAGAATTCATTATCTATTCATTTGGAATTCAGTGGAAAGTGAGAGAAAGAACAAAATACAAACATTTGAAAACAAATTAATTCTTTTAAATATTTTTATATAAAATAAATATATATATGCAAAATAATTCTAGGACTAGAAGACTGTCTGGGCCAAAGACATGAGCTCAGGATAAACACTTACAATCAACAGAGCTAAGAAGATTAAAACTTCATCACCCAGGAATACACCAGGTCAAATTGAAGGTGGATCATTCTTTCACATTTTAATAGATATAAATTAATTGTAGTAATGGGTATATTTTATACAAAGTAAGATCTCCTGTAATCGGACTATAAATCAGACAATAAAACCCTTTTTACTTTTTGAGGAAAAAATGACAACAAGATAAATACTTGGGAATGCCTAATACAAAAAGAATAGTGACTGTAAAATGTCAAGATTTTAATATTCAAACCACACTTTCTGCCTAGACTTTTTGTCTGAGGGACAGAGAAGAGACTCAATATGAAGAAAAACTCAAGACTGTATTTTGACCACTTTCTTTCATTGGATATTTGAGAATTAGGGGATCCTGTTTGCTTCTTATTGGAAAGACCTACATGATGTGCAACTAAAGAAAATAGACTTCTGTATTGATTAGCTTTATCTTCAGAGACCACATAGCAGGCTTAAGCTGAGGAGGGCAGATCCATTGAGTGGTGGAGGTGAACAACTGTGATGTGATAACACCTGTAAATGCAGAGTTTTCATAACGCCGTGTGTGTGTGTGTGTGTGTGTGTGTGTGTGTGTGTTAGTCACTCGGTCATGTCCGAATGTTTGTGACCCCATGGATTGTAGCCCACCAGGCTCCTCTGTCCATGAAATTCTCCAGACAAGAATACTGGAGTGGGTAGCCATTTCCTCCTCCAGGATTTCATGACTTTAGGAGTAGACTTTTAACTCCTTTGCAGAGTGTAAAAGAACTTGGGGGTCCCTATTGAACCCTTATATTTAACTGTTCTCCTTAAGCAGTACCAAAGTGAATATAATTGTACTGAAAGTTTTCAGAAGATGGAGCAACGTGATCAATTGCATCGGAAGACTTTGAGGAAGTTACAGGTCCTAGTAAATACATACAAAGTGTGTTGCAAATTGAGCTTTAGATTTGTATAAACTGCAACTGAATTTTTTTTCCCACTGCTTTGAAAAATGTTTCCGTGAAAAAGGACTGGAAGACCAGAATGAAGGAGACCTCAAAAGACATCTAGCATCGGTTATGCCATGGAAATATGAAGAAATAAATTCCCTGGACAGAGAAAGTAAAACTCAAAGAGAAAAGTAGAGTTTGAAAAAGAGAGATTTATGCTTAGCAAAGAAAAGAAAGAAATCACATAAAGACTGGGAAAAGATCAGAAAAGATGATGAGGTCAAAAAGAAAATCTACTAAACACTGCAGTATCTCATTACACTAAAGGTGACTTGTAAGGCCCTTGGGCCCCAGGCAAAAGAGGCTCCTGCTCTGGTTCCCATGTCTTATAGGTCTGCATGTTATCACATAGGCCATTCAGGTATAACCTAAATCAAATCCCTTATGATTATACAGTGGAAGTGACAAACAGATTCAAGGGATTGATCTGATAGACTGCCTGTAGTACTATAGATGGAGGTTTGTAACATTGTATAGAAGGCGGTGATCAAACCCATCCCCAAGAAAAAGAAATGCAAAAAGACAAAATGATTGTTTGAGGAAGCCTTACAAATAGCTGAGAAAAGAAGAGAAGGGGAAGGCAAAGGAGAAAAGGAAAGATATACATATCTGAATGCAGAATAACAAAGAATAGCAAGGAGAGATGAGAAAGCTTTCTCAAGTGAATAGTGCAAAGAAACAGAGGAAATCTATAGAATGGGAAAAGACTAGAGATCTCTTCAAGAAAATTAGAGATACCAAGGGAACATTTCCTGCAAAGATGGGCACGATAGAGGACAGAAATGGTATGGACCTAACAGAAGCAGAAGATATTAAGAAGAGGTGGCAAGAACACACAGAAGAACTGTACAAAAAAGGTCTTAGTAACTCAGACAACCACAATGGTGTGGTTACTCAAATAGAGCCAGACCTCCTGGAATGTGAAGTCAAGTGGGCCTTAGGAAGCATCACTACAAACAAAGCTAGTGGAGGTGATAGAATTCCAGTTGAACTATTTCAAATCCTAAAAGATTATATTGTGAAAGTGCTGCACTCAATATGCCAGCAAATTTGGAAAACTCATCAGTGGCCACAGGACTGGAAAAGGTCAGTTTTCACTCCAATTCCAAAGAAGGGCAATGCCAAAGAATATTCAAACTACCAGGCAATTGCACTAATTTCACATGCTAGTAAAATAATGCTCAAAATCCTTCAAGCTAGCCTTCAACAGTATGTGAACTGAGAACTTCCAGATGTACAAGCTGGATTTAGAAAAGGCAGAAGAATGAGAGATAAAATTGCCAGCATCCATTGGATCATAGAGAAAGCAAGGGAATTCCAGAAAAAACATCTACTGTTTCATTGAGTATGCTAAAGCCTTTGACTGTGTGGATCACAACAAACTCTAGAAAATTCTGAAAGAGATGGGAATACCAGACCACCTTACCTGCCTACTATGAAACCTGTATGCAAGTCAAGAAGCAATAGTTAGAACTGGACATGGAACAATGGACTGGTTCCAAATTGGGAAAGGGATACATCAAGGCTGTATATTGTCAAACTGTTTATTTAACTTATATGCAGAGTATATCATACAACATGCCAGGCTGGATGAATCACAAGCTGAAATAAAGATTGCCGGGAGAAGTATCAGTAACCTCAGATACACAGATGACACCACCCTTATTGCAGAAAGTGAAGAGGAACTAAAGAGCGTCTTGGAAGTGAAAAAGGAGAGTGAAAAAGCTGGCTTAAAGCACAACATTCAAAAAACTTAAATCATGGCATCTGGTCCCATCACTTCATGGCGAATAGTTAGGAACAGTGACACATTTTATTTTCTTGGGCTCCAAAATCACTGTGAACAATGAATGCAGCCGTGAAATTAAAAGACTCTTGTTCCTTGGAAGAAAAGCTATGACACACCTGCTGCTGCTGCTGCTAAGTCGCTTCAGTCGTGTCCGACTCTGTGCGACCCCACAGACGGCAGCCCACCAGCCTTCCCCATCCCTGGGATTCTCCAGGCAAGAACACTGGAGTGGGTTGCCATTTCCTTCTCCAGTGCATGAAAGTGAAAAGTGAAGGTGAAGTCACTCAGTCGTGTCCGACCCTCAGTGACCCCATGGACTGCAGCCTCCCAGGCTCCTCCATCCATGGAATTTTCCAGGCAAGAGTACTGGAGTCAGGTGCTATTGCCCTCTCCACCTAGACAGTATATTAAGAAGCAGAGACATCGCTTTGGCTACAAAGGTCCATACAGTCAAAGTTATGGTTTTTCCAGTAGTCATATATGGATGTGAGAGTTGAACCATAATGAAGGCTGAGCACTGAAGAACTGATGCTTTCAAACTGTGGTGCTGGAGAAGACTCTTGAGAGGCCTTTTGGACTTCAAGGAGATCAAACCAGTCAATCCTAAAGGAAATCAGCCCTGAATGTTCATTGGAAGGACGGGTGCTGAAGCTGAAACTCCAGTACTTTGGCCACCTGATGCAAATAACTGACTCATTGTAAAAGACCCTGGTGTTGGGAAAGATTGAAGGCAGGAAGAGAAGGGGATGACAGAGGATGAGATGGTTGGTTAGCATCACCGACTCAATGGACATGAGTATGAGTAAACTCTGGGAGATAGTGAAGGACAGAGGAACCTGGAGTGCAGCAGTCCGTGGAGTCCCAAAGAGTTGGACACGACTCAGTGACTGAACAACAGCAACAAGAAATGTTATCACTTGCACACTCACACACACACAGTTGTTTTGAATCACATATAGGTAACTGTGAACTTAGATATTATGCTTACAACTGGCAGAGTATAGCCATTATGATACCGCATAAAATGCTTCTTCATATCTCTTGCCTTGTGACTTCAAAACAGGTCTTTGTTTATAAATGCCATTGAAGCTTGTAAGTTGTCCCCCTGCAGATGTACGAAAAGAGCAGTTATTTAGTGGGAGGTTTTGAGCAGTGCCAGTGTTCATGTAAGAAAAATGGCAAATTTTCTGTCAAATCTTTCCTCTCAGATGGTATGAAGAAACAAATTCCTATGTAAAAGAATCACCCTTGGTATTGCCAGGGTTTCACTTTATTGTTTTGCTTGGTTTTCCGGATAACGTCTCTGGAGGTATCCTTGAATTTGGGTAATATTTACAACAGTTGCCCATGATGGCTGAGAAACATTTTGCAACATTAGATAATTTATGTCTTCTTAAGTATGCACATGCCTAGGTCTAAACATAACTAGATGGCTTTTAAATACTAGAATTGATAATTTTTATAAAATAGTTTATGAGATTTCATATTGTCTTTTAAAAATAAAATTCTCAGATTTACTTCATTTTGATTTTAAACATTCTATTTAAATTATAAGTTGTATTTTTCTTTTAATTTTAATATATAATTTGAGTAATTCCACAGAATATATATTTATATTTATAGCGTAGTAGTCAGGGTACAGTCAGGAAAACAGAATACACACCAGTTATTTTCACAGCAAGAATTCAATATTGGAAATGTGTTAAATAAATTCTAGAGAAGTAAGAGAAAAAATATAACACTGAATAACACAGAGTTGCTGCTGCTACTGCTGCTAAGTCACTTCAGTCATGTACAACTCTGTGCGACCCCATAGACGGCAGCCCACTAGGCTCCGCCATCCCTGGGATTCTCCAGGCAAGAACACTGGAGTGGGTTGCCATTTCCTTCTCCAATGCAGGAAAGTGAAAAGTGAAAATGAAGTCGCTCAGTCGTGTCTGACTCTTTGTGACCCCATGGACTGCAGCCTACCAGGCTCCTCCATCCATGGAATTTTCCAGGCAAGAGTACTGGAGCGGGTGGTCATTGCCTTCTCTGAACACAGAGTTAGTTACTGCTTAAAGAAGCCACTACTCCTAGGACTAGGAGAACAAAGTAAGAGAGATTGGGTGTTTAAAACCTCAAAGTTTATTTATTATTTTTAAAAGAATATTTATTTATTTTCTTGTGTGCTGGTCTTATTTTCAGTACACAGGCTCTTTGATCTTCGTGGCTAAGCTCTTGGTTGCACCATGTGGGATCTAGTTCCCTGACCAGGGATCAAACCTGGGCCCCTGCATTGGAAGCACAGAGTCTTAGCACTGGACCACCAGTAAAATCCCTGGAACATAGGAATTTATATGGAGCCTGACAGAACTGGAACCTAAGCATTTAAAACCAGTTCTTCAGGAGCTTGGAAGAGTGCCCCCAAGGAGCTGGAACTAAGCTATGAGGAGAGTACACTAGCTTCTTGTAGCTGACATATCTGAAGGGACACAATGAGATTTGTCCAGATTCTTCATACTGAATAAAAGAAAACAGAAAGATGAGTTTATGGCAAGCCTTTTGATCTGCAAGCCAAGAAACTCAAGGCTAAGGGAGCACTGAATTTCAAGTTGCTCACAGATTAAGAGACTTTTAAGGGCTACATATGGAAGTTATTTGTCTTTTTCAACTGACTGGTTGCCTAGTGGTCTTATTTCTTATTTGGATCAGAGTAGTTAAGCAAGGGGAATAAGGAAGTCCAGAGCCAGCATCAGTAGACTAGGCATTTGGGCATTGGCTGCTTTCTGAAAAGAGTTGTAAATTCCTTTAAGATTAGGTTAAGATTCCTTTATGTGTCTGAGATGACCATCATCATTTTGTTCCTGACATAGGTGATCATTTTAATTTGGTTCTATGGGTTGGTTTTGAATGTGAAACAAACAACAACAGTAAAAAAGGAAACTGAAGCCAACAGCTACTATCAGGGTGCAGAAACATTGCCAGAGAGATTCTGACAGCAACAGGAATTAAAATCATAATGGACCAATCCTTCTTCTTCTTCCGCATTCCAGTCTTCTCCAGTGTCCCTATTGGAACAGCCTAACAGGGAACTAGCTGACAAAGAAGAAATTGATATTGCCAAGTGCTAGTCTTAGCATAAAAATGTAGTGTAGAAAGGGTGGTCTTGAAGCAGAAAACCAAAAACTTAGTAAGTAACCTACAGGGTTCATACTCCTTGACTACTGATATCTTCTACATGTATCTGAACTTCCATATAACAATAGCAATCATTTGTTTTTTCCTACCAAAATAAATCTCTTCCTTAAAACATATATATCTTTCCTCTTCTAAAAGGAAAGATATATATGTATATGAAAAGCTGCTGTTGCTCAGTATAGGTACTATGACATATTCTGTGACAATCACAGTATCCATATCAGGAAACCATTAATACCTCCATAAAAATCAGCCAAATTTCCACCTGAATATTCTGTAACCTAAAGATTAAACCACAAGATCAAAAAATGCTAACCAGTCTCATGGAAAACAATAAGGTGACATGTACACTTTATGCCTAGAGTTTAAATCCCTCATTCCAGTAAGTAACCAAGAGGATATAGTTAATTTCTTTCACTCTTCACTTTATGCTGCCTTTGCTCACTTAGAACCTTGATTAATTGGAGTTGTTTACCTAGTGGGGTGATGCCGAACTTCATTCATAAAGAATATGAATCCTTGGTGTTTCTACCTCTTTTTTCCCTTGGTATAGTTTTTTATTGACTTACTACTTGATATGGAAATCATTAAACGTATCTCAAGGAATCCACGGGGTTCCAGGTATAGTCGACCGTACCCCCATTGTAAATAGGGTCCTAATTTTTCTTGATTACTTCCACATCTATTAAAGTGACACCCACCCATTTTCTTTGCCTGTTGCTTCAAAATCATGAAAACTCCAGAATAGCCGCATAGCAGTCCAGTTCACTGGACTTCTTGTCATGGCCACTGTTAGAGGCAAACCCTCCTTTAGAAACTAAGAGCTCCAAAGCAACATAACTCCAGGTTTCAGGGAATCAGTTCAGTTCAGTTCAGTCGTTCAGTCATGTCTGACTCTTTGCAATCCCATGGACTGCAGCACACCAGGCCTCCCTGTCCATCACCAACACCCTGAGCTTACTCAAACTCATATCCATTGAGTCCGTGATGCCATCCAACCATATAATCCTCTGTCGTCCCCTTCTCCTCCTGCCTTCAATCTTTCCCAGCATCAGGATCTTTTCCAATGAGTCAGCTCTTCACATCAGGTGGCCAAAGTATAGGAGTTTCAGTTTCAACATTAGTCCTTCCAATGAACATTTAGGACTTATTTCCTTTGGGATGGACTGATTGGATCTCCTTGCAGTCCAAGGGACTCTCAAGAGTCTTCTCCAACACCACAGTTCAAAAGCATCAATTCTTCAGCACTCAGCTTTCTTTATAGTCCAACTCCCACATCCATACATGACCCATGGAAAAACCATACCCTTGACTAGACAGACCTTTGTTGGCAAAGTAATGTCTCTGCTTTTTAATATGCTATCTAGGTTGATCATAACTTTTCTTCCAAGGAGTATGTGCCTTTTTATTTCACGGCTACCTTCACCATCTGCAGTGATTGAAGCAAAAAAAAAAAAAAAAAATCTGTAAGTTGTACTGAGAAAAACTGTTATCATATTTATCCTTGATTCCAAGACCAATATTCTTGCTATAGGAGTAAATATCATAATGAATCGGTCATTGATTCAAGCATAGAGTGCACCCTCTTGGACAGAACTGTTGTTTCAGGGTACTATCTCCCAACTATTGCAATCATGTATTATTGAGAAAGTAACTTAAACCAACACATAAGGAATATGACTTTAAAATGTTGACATTTTCTGTTTACTATACCTTTTTGATGAAAATGTATTCAATTTTGATCTCTTTAAACATAATTACACTTTATTTTTTAAACTTTCAAACTGTGATTGGTCTCCAATTGAGATCATGATAGCAAAAAAAGATAGGGAAATGAAACTCAAAAATAAGATGCTGAAAAGAAAAAAATAAGAACTCTTTCCAGAGATGGTCTTCTGAAATTAAAATTCTAACCATAAAAATGAATAGACTTCTGTCATATATTATATATAAAATCCACAAGTGAGACATTGTTAAATGTTTAATTATTCTATAGTTACTAATCAAAATAATAAGAATTATAAAATTATAAAAATTTATCATCTAATTTTCACTCGAATAAGTCAGCTGAAATCAGACATATTATTTACTGGATGATGTAATTAATGAGCAAAACAGAATAAAAAAGAGTTACTCATGTCAAATTTATGATTCAGAAACAACAAATGCAACCCTGGACTGTCTGTTAGAATATGGAAAAATATAGTCATGAAATTAGTAAATTAGGCAGGAAAATACAAAAGTTTTTGATGATTTACTATGTTTCAAGATCAGATCAGATCAGTCGCTCAGTCGTGTCTGACTCTTTGCGACCCCATGAATCGCAGCAAGCCAGGCCTCCCTGTCCATCACCAACTCCCGGAGTTCACTCAGACTCACGTCCATCGAGTCAGTGATGCCATCCAGCCATCTCATGCTCTGTCATCCCCTTCTCCTCTTGCCCTCAATCCCTCCCAGCATCAGAGTCTTTTCCAATGAGTCAACTCTTCGCATGATGTGGCCAAAGGACTGGAGTTTCAGCTTTAGCATCATTCCTTCCAAAGAAATCCCAGGGCTGATCTCCTTCAGAATGGACTGGTTGGATCTCCTTGCAGTCCAAGGGACTCTCAAGAGTCTTCTCCAACACCACAGTTAAAAAGCATCAATTCTTTGGCGCTCAGCCTTCTTCACAGTCCAACTCTCACATCCATACATGACCACAGGAAAAACCACAGCCTTGACTAGACAAAACTTTGTTGGCAAAGTAATGTCTCTGCTTTTGAATATGCTATCTAGGTTGGTCATAACTTTCCTTCCAAGGAGTAAGTGTCTTTTAATTTCATGGCTGCAGTCACCATCTGCAGTGATTTTGGAGCCCCCCAAAATAAAGTCTGACACTGTTTCCACTGTTTCCCCATCTATTTCCCATGAAGTGATGGGACCGGATGCCATGATCTTCGTTTTCTGAATGTTGAGCTTTAAGCCAACTTTTTCACTCTCCACTTTCACTTTCATCAAGAGGCTTTTTAGTTCCTCTTCACTTTCTGCCATAAGGGTGGTGTCATCTGCATATCTGAGGTTATTGATATTTCTCCCAGCAATCTTGATTCTAGCTTGTGTTTCTTCCAGTCCAGCGTTTCTCATGATGTACTCTGTATATAAGTTTACTGGGTAGTAATTCTGGAAAGTGATAATGATCATTCTGAGAACATGATAATATTTCTAACAAAACATAATCCTATTCAAAGTTACTATCACTATTACTTTTTATTAATTTTAACAGAATATTTTTATTTAACTTTATGTTAAAATTATTTCAAATGGAGAAATAAACTGTAGAAATAGGCTTTTTAAAAATTGCAGTAAAAGATTCATAATATAAAATATGCCATTTAATAAATTTTTAAATGTACAGCTCAGTGGCATTAAATACATTCATATTATTGTGCAACCACCATCACTATCCATCTCCAAAATTTTTTCATCACCCAAACTGAAGGTCTGTACCCATTAAATAATGTTTCATTCCTTCCCTCTCCCTCACCAGAGAAACAGATTTTCATATTATAATTTCCAAAACAGAATATTTTGTTTCTACTGTTGCATTTCTCACAATCAGTCTTCAAGATCAACTTTGGACTTAATCTATAACTGGAAACATTTAAACTGACAAATAAAAAAATAGGAAATATCACTTGCACAAGAATACACACATACAAGGAATTACTAGAATGGGTGGGGGGAGTGAATAAATAGTAAGAAATCAGTAGCATTCAACATAGACAAGTAATTGCCAGAAAAGAAATGGAAATGTTGCTTTTAAATATTAATCATGTTTCTTCAATATTTAGCTAAGCACATAGTGTTTTGTGGCAACAGAAGTACAGTATTTTTGGAAAAATTTGGAAAATTTTTCCATTAGAAGAAATAGTGAAAAGTGAATAATTTTAATAGAAATGATTTAGAAATATGATGGTAAAATGATTAAATATGAAGACAGGGAAAATATTGATAGATTATTACTAAGATAAAAAATTCAAGATGATATTATTAAATGGAATTAAAGTGAGAGAATGAATTATACTCATAATAAAAAAGGAAATAGTAGCTAGTCAACTAGTTTTTAAGGGACAAAAATCATGATGAACAATATTTATTATGCAAACTTTTGAATCACCATATAAAAATATGGAAGTCAGAGTTAAAGAGATTTTCACTGGTTTTCTGCCTGGTGTAAAAAGAATATGTTTTGAATGAAATGAGGAACTGAGAAAACAGCTTTCAGTTTTAGGCATTGATTTTCAAGATAGTCACATAATGGTTCAAAGGAAAGTGTCTACAAGCTGGAATTTTGGCTAAAACTCTACATATATTCTAGGTGCCATGCATGGCTTGTAGTTTGAGATTGCCGTACAGAAGCATGGTCTCAATTACACTAGTAGTAGTAACAAACTTAGGAACAAGTCAAGATTATATGATATTTTCCAGATCTCTCCTAAGGTGAAGCAGCTTGGTGAAACATGTTATCCTATTTGATCTTGTAATGACTCTCAGACACATTAAGGAATGCTGACTACATTTGGTTAATACCATTAGAATTAATTTAGACAAGACAAACTTCATTAGCAGAATTAACGAAATATATTGCCAGTCCTCAGGTCAAAATTGAATCATGTTTTTGGTAGAAATTAAATGAATTTTTAACTTGTGATATATGCAAGTTATTTGTTATGAAGTACTAAGTGTTAATCATGATAGGAATAGACTATAAAATCTAAATCTAGCTTTATTATTTTACTTTATATTTCCACATTTTAAAACTTTGGAGTTTTTCTAAATTGAAGCAAATTTTATGTGAGCTATGACATTTCTGTAAAACATAAGGAAATTAGTTCACATACAAATACTGAAATTAATTTCTATAGAGACTTTGCTATTACAGATCAAGATATAATCTTGAGCTAAGATATGTGGCCAAGCTTAGCAATATGTTGTTCTTGAATTCCTTTACCATCATAGCGTTGAAATATTTAAAAGAAAAATATGAACAAGTGCTATGATTTATATACTGCTTTGGCAGTAGAAACTGTGATATGCATTGAACTGTAAGATAAAATATTTTGTAGTATTTTCAGTGTCATGATAATTAAAATTTTATAGTATTTTCAGTGATCATGATAATTTAAATTTGATTCCATTACAATGTATGATCATAACATCAATTTACTGTATGTTTCCCATTTTAAATATGGCTTTAGTAATTTTATTTCATCCTCTACAGCCTCAGTCAAGAGAAAATTCTCTAACATGAAATTAATAAAACTGTAATAACTATAATGCTTCAAGAAATACTTAACATAAATAATATGAACATCTTAATTATAATTATATAATTATCATCAGTGATTTTATTATGATGAAGGCAAGAAAATGAAATTTTATGAAATAAACATATAAAATACATGAACTACGTATGATTTTATTACTTAGAAGATGTCACCAACCTATCAACAGACCACCCAGTAATGAACAGTAATAATTAAACTCTCTTTATTATTTTACTGACTTTTATTAATAAAATAATATCCCTACATTTGTCATCAATTTTGTCATTATGAAGGCAGACTTGACAAGGTTGAGGAAACTAGAGACATCCCTAGGAATCCTTGAGTAACATTGAAAATTAATTACAATGGCCTTACTAGACCTCTAGACCTTTTCCATCTCACCCACCTTACTCTTTTGTAGCTGAGGGACAGACAGGAGGGAGCAGGTGGAGGTGACCAAAGTCAGCAGACTCAACACAAAACATATAGGCTGCTGAGTCCAGTTTAGGGGTACAGAGCATTTTCACAGCTTTCAGATTATCACAAGCACTGAAACCAACAAATGAAAATGAAATAGCTGAAGCTGATTATTTTCTGGAATTCCACCAGAAAGCAACCTCATTGTAGCCAAGGAAAGGCTCGAGTCCAGCAGTTAGGAAACAGTCAGATAAAATTCCAAGAAATCTCCAATAAGTACTTGATGAAGATAATTAAAGTTTTAAATTATATAAAGTATAACAAAATGAAAATGAAAGAGGCAAAATTATATCATTATAGATGTGATAAATTAGAAGAAATTAAGTCTGTGTGGTTCTACATTAGGACAGTTTTCAAATAGTAGTTACTGCAGAGTATAAAAAGCAAAAAAAATATAAAAGTAAAACAACAAAAAGCTTATCACCCTATGGGCCCTTAGTTAAAGTCAGGACGCCTTTGGCCTATGGGACAATAAAATTTGTCTCTTGAGGCCAGAACTTATCTGAGGAATCAGTTCTGGGCTTCCGAGCTTCATTCTTTTACTGTGGATGCCTACATCTGTGGCAAGTTTTAAATTTTATATCAAAATTATGTTTTATAAAACTGTGTATATTTAATCTTTCGTAAAAGCTGCTGCTTCTGTAGAAAATAAACTCTCCCTTAAAGGTTCTGTGTGAAAAAAAGTAAGGAAAATATTAGTTACTCAGTCATGTCTGACAGTTTGCGACCCCATGGACTGTAGCCTGCCAGGCTTCTCTGTCCATGGGGTTCTCCAGGCAAGAATACTGGAGTGGGCAGCCATTTCCTTCTCCAGGGGCTCTTCCTGATCCAGGGATTGAACCTGGATATCCTACATTTCAGGCAAATTCTTTATCATATGAGCCACTAGGGAAGCCCAATAGAATTCCTATGGTTTACTTTAAATGGTATTAAGGAAATGATTCTGTATTCTGAAACTGCAGAGTGAAAGTAAAAAGAAGTTTTCCTGTGGAAACAGAGCGCTCTATTGTTAAATTTATGAAAACCCTTCTGCTATGAGCATGTGGTTTGTAACAATCATGTGGTCTGGCTGGCTCTGAGAGTGCTCACTCATGCTTGTTTGTTCTCCATTTCCTTCTTTGACAAGTGCTGAGGACATAGACTCAATAATTAAATCTTCCTAATGTTAGTGACAATTACACAGGTTGATGTTGTTTGGCATTCAGAATAGCTGGAGAAATATCTGGTCTTTTAATAATTAAGCCAAAGTTAGTTAATTGACATGTTGGTTGTGATTTTTCATTTCTTACTTTAGATATAAGAAATTTCCCTGTCTGGAAGAAGATTTTTCTTTTCATTTATGCATATGTTTCTTTTTGTGGGGAGTGAGAGTTGATAGACTTAACATGTCAGTAACATTTTTCCTTGTATTATTTGGCAAATGGGACATTCTTTTTTGCTTTTTAGGACTAATTTCTGAAAACATTTCTGTTTCATGGAAGAAGACTGTTAGTACCAAAAGCAGGCTCACGTGACCCAGTGGGCTGGATGTCAACTATAAAAAGGCAAATATATTAAAAAGGCCATATTCCCTCAGTGAGTTATTAGGTGAAAGATTTGTGTCTTTGGATTTCTTCCCTGAAGACATTGTCTCTTACTATGAAAGAAAAGGAAATGGAACATCAATTTTCCTCTTTTAGAAAATGCTAAATATAAAGTATGTTTTAGAATTTATTGTATTCTTAAAGATTGCAAAAGTATAGGGCATAAAGAACTGAGAAATATATCAATCCTTAGTTAAGAGTTTTTTGCCAGATGATCCCACCTGAGGTAAAGTTTTCTGAAGTGAGAATATGTTTCACCTCTGTGGTAACTTATAACTAATACCGAACACAAAATCCCAGGAAGTAATGTGGTTTTTATAAATCATGAAAAAGAAAAAGCTGGATGCTTGCACTAAAATATTCAATGTTGTGATACGATTCACTATGAATATCTAGAAAGAAAGGAAGAGAAGGAGGGAAGAAAGGAAGGGAAGGAGGAAGAAAGGAAGGGAAAGGAGGACAAAATTAACCTTCATGGAGTTACATGTAATGGAATTGTGATGTTATAAAGTGATGTACAATGTAATTAATATTTTGGCAATTTTAATTTTTGTATAGTGAGGTGATATTTAAAAGCTGGTATGGAAATTGTTTCATGTGAATTTTCTAGATGGGAATTTTTATATTCTAGCTCTGTGTTTTTCCATCAGAAATTTTTAATACGACTGTAATTTTGTTTTCTAAGTGCCTCTAAGCAACTGAAGTTAGGTGAAAGTTTCATTGGGAAAACATTAGTAGCTCAGATATCCTGGTCACTCACCCAAAAAGATTGGGTACATTTTGTGTGAAATAGAGTTTACCTAGGACTTTCTTTGCCTGGTAAGATTTGATGCTTTAGAAGCAATGGCACCCCACTCCAGTACTCTTGCCTGGAAAATCCCATGGACGGAGGAGCCTGGTAGGCTGCAGTCCATGGGGTTGCGAAGAGTCAGACACGACTGATCGACTTTACTTTCACTTTCCACTTCCGTGCATTGGAGAAGGAAATGGCAACCCACTCCAGTGTTCTTGCCTGGAGAATCCCAGGGACGGCGGAGCCTGGTGGGCTGCCGTCTATGGGGTCGCACAGAGTTGGACACAACTAAAGCGACTGAGCAGCAGCAGCAGCAGCAGCAGGAAACACTTTGGTTTTGCTGCTGTTACTGTTTTGACTCTATAGTCAAACTACAGACCTTTGTACTATTCAAGGGGAAAGGGCACAGACACAGACATAAGAAAAACTGAAATGATGTTATGGTGAAAGAATGGGAGGGGAGTGGTTTTATAGTAATGCTAAAAGATATGAGATTTTCAAAATAAGGGGAAATAAGGGAAAAGGGCAACCCTAATATGATCAATAAATAACACAGGTACAAAAAGTAGGGGCTCTTTTGTCAGCCTGGGGACTTATGTCCTTATAGTTGGGATCTGGGTTGGGAATTTCTTTTTCTTTTCATATAGCTAGAAGTTGACTCCCATAGGGCTGACAGAAATAAACAGGAGAAACTGCAATTTTCTGGGACACTTTCCAAATGCAAAACCAAAGGTGAAAAAAAAGAAAAAAGGATCAAGAAGAAGCAGACATTTTCACCAAATTATTCCCAAGAATAGTGAAGTACAAACTGAACCTTCCTTTATGTGATGTGCTTAGTCACTTAGTCGTGTTGGACTCTCTGTGATCCCCAGGACTGTAGCCTGCCAGGCTCTTCTGTCCATGAGATTCTCCAGGCAAGAATATTGGAGTGGGTTGCCATGCCCTCCTCCAGGGGATCTTCCCAACCCAGTGATATCCCTTTAGGTAACTAAATAAAATACAGCCAAAATCAATTTTGATTTATTGACCAGAAAAAAAGTACTTGAGGTTTCCACTCAGCTGTCTACCTGCCTTGGTTACCACTATAAGCAAATATGGGACTTAATGATAGCCATTTGGAAACTGCCTGATATTAAAAGAGGAGACAATAAAACATGGATTTCATGACAATCCTTTGTTTCTCAAGTAGGGGTTAGGCATTGACCACAAATGTGAATCCCCAAAGGTCTTTCCATGAAGCTTTCTGCCTTAGATTTTCTGACCTTTAGCATCTCCACCCTGAAGTGGAGATGAAGAGCCTGTGACTTCTCAAAGGTCAAAGGCTTAGACAACTTGTATTTACATGAATTTAAGAAACCTCTGCTGCTGCTGTTCAGTTGCTTCAGTTGTGTCCAACTCTGTGCGACCCCATAGACAGCAGCCCACCAGGCTCCCCCATCCCTGGGATTCTCCAGGCAAGAACATTGGAGTGGGTTACCATTTCCTTCTTCAATGCATGAAAGTGAAAAATGAAAGTGAAGTTGCTCAGTCGTATCCAACTCCTAGTGACCCCATGGACTGCAGCCTACCAGGCTCCTCCATTCATGGTTTTTTCCCAAGAAACTCCTAGGCTCTCCAAACTCAAAATTTGTGGGCAGTTGTCTTATGCTGTGGATATGAGATAATGACAACAGCAAAATCAATGAAACTGGAGCCAAACAATTTAAGAGAATATGATTGGTCACTCTGATCAAATATATTAAAATATCCCAGTCAAATACAAATTCTATTTTCATTTTTAATGAAATATATACAGAAAGGCTACTTTCATAATATCCAGATCCTGGCTTTAATACATCTTTTAATTTTTCTCATACTATTTTCACTGGAGATAAGTTGATCTCCATATTTTATATGTATTTCTGTAATTTTATATATATATATATACACACACATAACATATGCAGAGTACATCATGAGAAATGTTGGGCTGGAAGAAGCACAAGCTGGAATCAAGATTGCTGGGAGAAATATCAATAACCTCAGATATGCAGATGACACCACCCTTATGGCAGAAAGTGAAGAGGAACTCAAAAGCCTCTTGATGAAAGTGAAAGTGGAGAGTGAAAAAGTTGGCTTAAAGCTCAACACTCAGAAAATGAAGATTATGGCATCCGGTCCCACCACTTCATGGGAAATAGATGGGGAAACAGTGGAAACAGTGTCAGACTTTATTTTGGGGGGCTCCAAAATCACTGCAGATGGTGACTGCAGCCATGAAATTAAAAGACACTTACTCCTTGGAAGGAAAGTTAAGACCAACCTAGATAGCATATTCAAAAGCAGAGACATCACTTTGCCAACAAAGGTTTGTCTAGTCAAGGCTATGGTTTTTCCAATGGTCATGTGTGGATGTGAGAGTTGGTCTATAAAGAAAGCTGAGCGCCAAAGAATTGATGCTTTTGAACTGTGGTGTTGGAGAAGACTCTTGAGAGTCCCTTGGACTGCAAGGAGATCCAACCAGTCCATTCTGAAGGAGATCAGCCCTGGGATTTCTTTGGAGGGAATGAGCCTGAAGCTGAAACTCCAGTACTTTGGCCACCTCATGCGAAGAGTTGACTCACTGGAAAAGGCTCTGATGCTGGGAGGGATTTGGGGCAGGAGGAGAAGGGGACGACAGAGGATGAGATGGCTGGAAGGCATCATTGACTCAATGGACGTGAGTCTGAGTGAAGTCCGGGAGTTGGTGAGGGACAGGGAGGCCTGGCGTGCTGCGATTCATGGGGTTGGGAAGAGTCGGACATGACAGAGCGACTGAACTGAACTGAACTGATACATAACATATATACACACATGCATAACTTGTATAGGAAAATTGTTGTCAGTCTTGACTCATTTTTTCCATGTCAAATAAATTCAGTGTCCTTCGTTATATTCTTTAATCATTTTTGTCATTCGGTAATTCACTAAAATTTGTATTTGGAAATACTTAATTCTGATAAAAAAATTTTTTCAGAGAAATTTATTTCATAGATGAGTTAAAATTTGACCCTAGCTCAATGTTATGAAAACTACATCTGCTTCATCTTCAACATATCTTAATTTTTCTACCTTTTAAATTTTGCTTAATATTGCTAGCACTTCCATTCCATCTGCTACTGAAAATTGATACTTTCAGGTTTTCAAAATGGTGCTTTGGTTTTATCTTCCCTTCTTTCTATTTTCCCCAACCTTCCATCTGTATCTCATTGTTGTTCAGTCACTCAGTCATGTCTAACTCTTTGCAACCCCATGGACTTCATTCAACATGCCAGACTTCTCTGTCCTTCACCATTTCCCAGAGCTTGCTCAAATTCATGTCCATGGAGTTGGTGATACCAGCGAACCATCTCATCCTCTGTCATCCCCTTCTCCTCCTGCCTTCAATCTTTCCCAGCATCAGGGTCTTTTCAAATGAGTCAGCTCTTGGGATCAGGTGGCTGAAGTATTGGCACTTCAGCATCAGTCCTTCCAGTGAATATTCAGGATTGACTTCTTTTAGGATTGACTGGTTTGATCTCCTTGCAGTCCAAGGGACTCTCAATAGTCTTCTCCAACACCACAGTTCAAAAAGCATCAATTCTTCCATGCTCAGCCTTCTTTATGGTCCAATTCTCATATCCATATGTGACTACTGGAAAAACCATAGCTTTGACTAGATGGACAGTTGTCAGCAAAGTAATCTCTCTGCTTTTTAATATGCTATCTAGGTTGGTCATAACTTTCCTTCCAAGGAGCAAGCGACTTTTAATTTCATGGCTGCAGTCACCATCTGCAGTGATTTTGGAGCCCAAGAAGAGAAAGTCTCTCACTGTTTCTATTGTTTCCCCATCTATTTTCCATGAAGTAATGGGACCAGATGCCATGATCTTTGTTTCTTAAATGTTGAGTTTTAAGCCAGCTTTTTCACTCTCCTCTTTCACTTTCATCAAGAGGCTTTTTAGTTCCTCTTCACTTTCTGCCAGAAGGGTGGTGTCATCTGCATATCTGAGGTTATTGATATTTCTCCTGGCCATCTTGACTCCAGCTTGTGGTTCATCCAGCCTGGCATTTCACATGATGTATTCTGCATATAAGTTATATAAGCAGGGTGACAGTATACAGCCTTGACATACTCCTTTCCCAATTTGGAACCAGTCAATTGTTCCATGTCAGGTTCTAACCGTTGCTTTTGACCAGCATACAGATTTCTCAGGAGGCAGGTCAGGTGGTCTGGTATTCCTGTCTCTTTAATAATTTCCCAGTTTGTTGTGATCCACACAGTCAAAGGTTTCAGAGTACTCAACGAAGCAGAAGTAGATATTTTTCTGGAATCTTCTTGTATCTCATTATTAAATCTTAAATGAAATCTTCCCTCTCTCTAAATTCCTTCCCAAGCTTCATCCTGAGCCCAGTTTCCTGCATTTCTGTAATGTAATTTACATTCTTGCTCATTCTCTAGTCTCTGGGATTGATTATCTCTGAAGTGGGATTGCTTATCTCTGAGGTGGGATTTAGTCCTTTAATCCAATCTGTTTATCCCTTTTGTTAGCAAAATTCCTAGTCAATCCCTATGTGGTTTGCATCTCAAAGATAGCTTTCAGATCCTCTGATTCTTAGGAATTAAGCATGAGGCATTTGACTTGACTCTCAGTTAACATAACAAAGTGGCACCAGCCTCAGCTCCTTAATGTTAAGCCTGTTCCACAGAGCCCTGCCTTCAATGGTTATATCTGCCCCAAATCCCTGGTGTGAGCTAAGTGCCTCTCTTATAGCTCTTTAAGCACTGGGACCAAGATACCTGGGTTGGAAATCTTGGATTTGGAATCCTGGATCCACTACTCACTAGACACTCACTAGGCGTGGAACCCTAGGCAAGATTAGCACCTCCTGATATGAAATTGCTGTGAAGTCTCCTTAGCATGAAGTTCTTAGAACAGTGCCTGGCATTTGAAGACACTAATCAAATATTAGCTATCATTGCATTTGAAGGATAGATGAATTAGAAACACCTCAGTATTTTATTTCAGTTGCATCCTCCAGTTTTTCTTTAGAGCACCCTCATGCATCTCCTTCAACTCTGATACGATTAAACTCATGTCTGTTGTCACCTTAATATATTGTAACACATCTGCTCATAGAAATCTCTCTATGTATACCACTCTTCCTCTTATCACTTTCTTAGTCCTCATTTAAAAATATATTTGTATGTGTGTATATATGTGTATGTGTATCATTGCATTATTTTTAACATACTGCTCTCCTAAAATCATTTTATCTTTGGTCTTTTGTCTCCTCAGTTAGATTTTAAGCTCTCTATCCACTCATCTGTTCTGTACAGTACAGGACTCTATCCCAAATAATAGCATAATAATCCATTTTTAAAACTCTTCCTTGCTCTGTGCCATGTATTACTACATGGAATACAACAATCTTTATGTTGGCCCATGAGATGAACATTATTACCCCCGCATTGATGAATAAACTGAAGCACAGAGACATTAAGTAATTTTCTCAAGAAGGATTTGTATCTGAGATTCTCATGCCGGCAGTCATTTCTTTTCCTCTAGAGGATTCAACCAAGGTACTTAGAAAGCATTCCTAGACTAAAAGAGTAATTAATCTGAATGCTTTCAATGAAGTAGCATGATTTTCTTTGATATGAAGTCTGGAGAATTTAATTTTAAAAGTTTATGTACTAATAGAAATATGAGTTTTAGAGTCTGAATGCCTTAAGGTGAATTCCTGGCTCCAGTACTTTCTGATTCATAAGCTTAAGATAGTAATCTAATCTCAGCAAGTCACAGTTAATTTCTACAACAAGGTACTATTAATATCATAGTATTTTTAATTTATCTTATTGAGGTATGATTGATTTATAATGTTATCTTAATTTCTGCTGTAAAATAAAATGTTTCAGCTATATAAAGTATATGTATATACATGCATATAGTTTTCCATATTCTTTCCCATTATGGTTTATAACAGGCAGTTGAATATAGTACCCTGTGCTCTACAATAGAATCTTGCTGTCTTTATAATGCTTTGTGGGGAATAAATGGACCAATGTTTTAAAACACAAAGCATGGTGATTAGTTCTTTAAGTCCCAAGTCATGTGTGAAAAAACAGAAAAAAAAAAAAAAAACTCCATGAAGAATTTACAGGATTGATGTTTGAAACGAATACTAAAATATAAACAAGTAGTACTTGGAGGGCCAGGATGGTAGGATGTGGGAAGCAGAGATAGGATAGAGGTCAGGGGATGGGGCAGAAGCTTGGGGAGAATTTAACAAAATTGATTCTACCTCAGAAACCTAGCTTTGTTTCTGTATTTAAAAAAATTAACATACTTTATCATTTGTTTAAATATTCTCCAGGAAACCTAGTGATTCATTCATAATTTTGGTTATAGAAATACTCTGTTTGGTTTATATTATTTATTTTACTCAGTAAACACGAATCATTCATCTCAAAGAGGCAACCAGTTTCACTATTCAGACAAGTTCTTCCACTTCCTGAAAGTACATATTATTGAGTTTTGATTTCAATAAAATGGGTCATACTGAAGAAAAAGAGATGAAAATAGCAAATTAAAAGTCATGGGGAAGCAAAGAAACAAGACCAGGAGTGACTGTGGCTCAGATCATGAACTCCTTATTGCCAAATTCAGCCTTAAATTGAAGAAAGTAGGAAAAAGCACTAGACCATTCAGTTCAGTTCAATTCAGTTGGTCAGTCATGTCCGACTCTTTGCGACCCCATGAATCGCAGCACACCAGGCCTCCCTGTCCCTCACCAACTCCTGGAGTTCACTGAGACTCACGTCCATCGAGTTAGTGATGCCATCCAGCCATCTCATCCTCTGTCATCTCCTTCTCCTCCTGCCCCCAATCCCTCCCAGCATCAGAGTCTTTTCCAACGAGTCAACTCTTCACATGACCATTCAGGTATCACCTAAAGCAAGTCCCTTATGACTATACAGTGGAAGTGACAAGTAGATTCAAGGGATTAGATCTGATAGAGTGTCTGAAGAACTATGGACAAAGGTTCATGACATTGGACAGGAGGCAGTGATCAAGACCATCCTCAAGAAAAAGAAATGCAAAAAAGGCAAAATGATTTCTGAGGATGCCTTACAAACAGCTATGAAAAGAAGAGAAGTGAAAGGCAAAGGAAAAAAGGAAGGATATACCCATTTGAATGCAGAGGTCCAAAGAATAGCAAGGAGAGATAAGAAAGATTTCCTCAGAGATCAATGCAAAGAAATCGAGGAAAACAATAGAATGGGAAAGACTAGAGATCTCTTCAAGAAAATTAGAGATACCAAGAGAACATTTCAAACAAAGATGGACACAATAGAGGACAGAAATGGTATGAAACTAACAGAAGCAGAAGATATTAAGAAAAGGTAGCAAGAATACACAGAAGAACTATACAAAAAAAGATCTTCATGACCCAGATAATGACGATGGTATGATCACTCAGCTAGAGCCAGACATCCTGGAATTCGAAGTCAAGTGGGCCTTAGGAAGCATCACTACGAAAAAGCTAGTGGAGGTGATGGAATTCCAGTCGAGCTATTTCAAATTCTAAAATGCTAAAAGATGATGCTGTGAAAGTGCAAGCAAATTGGGAAAACTCAGCAGTGGCCACAGGACTGGGAAAGGTCAGTTTTCATTCCAATCACAAAGAAAGGCAATGCCAAAGAATGCTCAAACTACTGCACAATTGTACTCATTGCACATGCTAGTAAAGTAACATTTAAAATTCTCCAAGCCAGGCTTCATCAGTACATGAACCATGAACTTCCAGATGTTCAGGCTGAATTTAGAAAAGGCAGAGAAACAAGAGATAAAATTGCCAACATCTATTGGATCATTGAAAAAGCAAGAGAGTTCCAGAAAAACATCTACTTCTGCTTCATTAACTACCCCTAAGCCTTTGACTGTGTGGATCACCACAAACTGTGGAAACTTCTTAAAGAGATAAGAATACCAGACCACCTGACCTGTCTCCTGAGAAATCTGTATGCAGGTCAGGAAACAACAGTTAGTATGGACATGGAACAACAGACTGGTTCCACATAGGAAAAGGAGTACGTCAAGGCTGTATATTGTTAACCTGCTTATTTAGCTTATATGCAGAGTATATAATGAGAAATGCTGGGCTGGAAGAAGCACAAGCTGGAATCAAGATTGCTGGGAGAAATATCAATCACCTCAGATATGCAGATGACACCACCCTCATGGCAGAAAGTGAAGAGGAACTCAAAAGCCTCTTGATGAAAGTGAAAGTGGAGAGTGAAAAAGTTGGCTTAAAGCTCAACATTCAGAAAACGAAGATCATGGCATCCGGTCCCACCACTTCATGGGAAATAGATGGGGAAACAGTGAAAACAGTGTCAGACTTTATTTTGGGGGGCTCCAAAATCACTACAGATGGTGACTGCAGCCATGAAATTAAAAGACGCTTACTCCTTGGAAGGAAAGTTATGACCAACCTAGATAGCTTATTCAAAAGCAGAGACATTACTTTGCCAACAAAGATCCATCTAGTCAAGGCTATGGTTTTTCCTGTGGTCATGTATGGATGTGAGAGTTGGACTGTGAAGAAGGCTGAGTGCCAAAGAATTGATGCTTTTAAACTGTGGTGTTGGAGAAGACTCTTGAGAGTCCCTTGGACTGCAAGGAGATCCAACCAGTCCATTCTGAAGGAGATCAGCCCTGGGATTTCTTTGGAAGGAATGATGCTAAAGCTGAAACTCCAGTACTTTGGCCACCTCATGTGAAGGGTTGACTCATTGGAAAAGACTCTGATGCTGGGAGGGATTGGGGGCAGGAGGAGAAGGGGACGACAGAGCATGAGATGGCTGGATGGCATCATTGACTCAATGGACATGAGTCTGAGTGAAGTCCGGGAGTTGGTGATGGACAGGGAGGCCTGGCGTGCTGCGATTCATGGGGTCGCAAAGAGTCGGACACGACTGAGCGACTGATCTAATCTGATCTAAAATCACTGCAGATGGTGACAGCAGCCATGAAATTAAAAGATGCTTGCTCCTTGGACAAAGACCTGTGACCAACCTAGATAGCATATGAAAAAGCAGAGACATTACTTTGCAAACAAAGATCCATCTAGTCAAGGCTATGCTTTTTCCAATAGTCATGTATGAATGTGAGAGTTGAACTATAAAGAAAACTGAGCAGTGAAGAATTGATGCTTTTGAACCATGATTTTGGAGACTACTGAGAGTCCCTTGTACAGCAACAAGATCCAAGGAGTTCATCCTAAAGGATATCAGTCCTAAATATTCGTTGGAAGGACTGATGCTGAAGCTGAAACTCCAATACTTTGTCCACCTGATGTGAAGAGCTGACTCATTTTAAAAGACCCTGAAGCTGGGAAAGATCCAAGGCAGGAGGAGAATGGGACAACAGAGGATGAGATGGTTGGATGACATCACTGACTCAATGGATGTGAGTTTGAATAAACTCAGGAAATTGGTGATGGACATGGAGGCCTGGTGTGCTGCAGTCCGTGGGGTCACAAAGGGTAGGACACGACTGAGTGACTGAACTGAACTGATCTGAAGCAAATATAAACGTACTTCTAGATATTTTCCTATGACGTTTTTCTTACTAAATTCATCCTAATGTTATGAGTCACTAACGTTGTAAAATACTAGAAAACAAATTTCAAAAACATGTAATCTCATCATTTTTTTCCTCTTATTTAGTTTCTTGCTTTTTTCTAAGAACAATATACATTGGAGAAGGATGGCATGATTAGATAGTCAAAAAAAAAACCAGTATCACTGCAGTGTCTTCCTCTGCAGTGAGGCAAATGAACTTTTGCATGTTTGCAGTTAAAAAGACTTTGTGTATGAGTAAAGTGCATAATAAACTGACTGATACAGAAACGTTTAACATGTGTTTTATTTCACTCAATAGCAAGATTATTACTTACATATCTTTCACAACATAGAACTTTGGCTTCACAGATTTGTGTCATCATATCCTGCATCCTCACTTTTCTAAGAGTCCTGAGCATTTACAAATAGAAAAAAGAAATTACTTTTGATAAGTGCAATATGCTGCTCAGAAAACCACAATGTTTGACACATGTTGTGGGTCATATAAAGTTACTATTAAATCTTGCTCTTATCAAAATATTGATACTGCCTCACCAAACAAACATGAACTTATTACCAATGAAGGGAAATTTCTTTTTTTTTTTTAACCCAAAGTAGCAACACACTATTCTTAAAGATTGCACTAAAGGTTTTAGTATTTTTATCTCCTTTCATCATAGTGCAATATATTTTTTCATGTGGATAAGACTGATAAGAATGTACTATCTCTTTGTTGTAATACTCAGGAAAAGGGTATTTTGATAGTTTGCAATATTCTGAAAGTATAGTACAGATGTCAATTTACATTAAAATGTGTACTGATAAGAGTTGTAGAAAACCAATCTGAATGTATATTGATCTAATGTATATTAGAAATGTTCTTTTTATTTTAAAATAGAGATGCTTAAAATCTAATTTTCTAATATCTACTTGTTTTCCTTTGATTCTCTCCTTAAAATTCAATATGGATAACAATCTGATCAACTGAGTGTGCCTTCATTGAATGCATTCATGTGTATATGTATATATATATATATATGTATGTATATATATGTATGCATGCTTGCGTGGATCTATGAATTTGACAAATGTCATATAAATGTTAGTACAGTGCCTGACATATAGGAATGGTATGATAGTTTTAAACAGCTAAATTTTGATCTGTTTGATGTGTGGAACGGCATCTAATAATGTTTATATAAAGTAAAAATCATTCAATAGGAAAATTGTCATTTTAAAAGGTCCGAAAATTTCTAATTGGTTGACAACATTACTTAAAGTAGAAATACTGAGGACAAAAATTCTAGCCTAAACAATGAAATATAGCCTAATAGATATTTCATGTGAAACATAATGCAATATATTTTTATTCTATTTTTTTCTTTTATTTTTTGTGTTGCTTGCTAATCTACCTCATACATATACTCAGTTCAGTTCAGTTGCTCAGTTGTATCCCAGTCTTTGTGACCCCATGGACCACAGCATGCCAGGCCTCCCTGCCCATCACCAACTCTTGGAGTTTACCCAAATGCATGTCAATTGAGTCGGTGATGCCATCCAACCATCTCATCCTCTGTCATCCCCTTCTTCTCCTGCCTTCAATCATTCCCAGCATCAGGGTCTTTTCAAATGAATCAGCTGTTCGCATCAGGTGGCCGAAGTATAGGACTTTCAGCTTCAATATCAGTCCTTCCAATGAACACCCAAGACTGATCTCCTTAAGAATGGACTGGTTGGATCTCCTTGCAGTCCAAGGGACTCTCAAGAGTCTTCTCCAATACCACAGTTCAAAAGCATCCGTTCTTCTGTGCTCAGCTTTCTTTATATTCCAACTCTCAGATCCATACATGAATACTGGAAAAACCATAGCCTTGACTAGATGGACCTTTGTTTGCAAAGTAATGTCTCTGCTTTTTTATATGCTGTCTAGGTTGGTCATAACTTTCCGTCCAAGGAGTAAGTGTCTTTTAATTTCATGGCTGCATTTACCATCTGCAGTGATTTTGGAGCCCCAAATAATAAAGCCAGCAACTGTTTCCACTGTTTCCCCATCTATTTTCCATGAAGTGATGGGACCAGATGCCATGATCTTAGTTTTCTGAATGTTGAGATTTAAGCCAACTTTTCACTCTGTTTCACTTTCATTGAGGGGCTCTTTAGTTCTTCTTCACTTTCTGCCATAAGAGTCATGTCATATGCATATCTGAGGTTATGGATATTTCTCCCCTCAATCTTGATCTCAGCTTGTGCTTCATCCAGCCCAGCGTTTCTCATGATGTACTCTGCGTAGAAGTTAAATAAGCAGGGTGACAATATACAGCCTTGACGTACTCCTTTTCCTATGTGGAACCAGTCTGTTGTTCCATGTCCATACTAACTGTTGTTTCCTGACCTGCATACAGATTTCTCAGGAGACAGGTCAGGTGGTCTGGTATCCCTATCTCTTTAAGAAGTTTCCACAGTTTGTGGTGATCCACACAGTCAAAGGCTTAGGGGTAGTCAATGAAGCAGAAGTAAATGTTTTTCTGGAACTCTCTTGCTCTTTCAATGATACAATAGATGTTGGCAATTTTATCTCTGGTTCCTCTTTTAAACCCAGCTTGAACATCTGGAAGTTCATAGTTCACATATTGCTGAAGCCTGGCTTGGAGAATTTTGAGCATTACTTTACTAGCGTGTGCAATGAGTGCAATTGTGCAATAGTTTGAGCATTCTTTGACATTGCCTTTCTTTGGGATAGGAATGAACACTGACCTTTTCCAATCCTGTGGCCACTGCTGAGTTTTCCAAATTTGCTGGCATATTGAGTGCAGCACTTTCACAGCATCATCTTTTAGGATTTGAAATAGCTCAACTGCAATTCCATCACCTCCACTAGCTTTGTTCATAGTGATGCTTTCTAAGGCCCTCTTGACTTCACATTCCAGGATATCTGGCTCTAGGTCAGTGATCACAACATCGTGATTATCTGGGTCATGAAGATATTTTTTGTATAGTTCTTCTGTGTATTCTTGCCACCTCTTCTTAATATCTTCTGCTTCTGTTAGGTCCATACCATTTCTGTCCTTTTTTTGTAGCCATCTTTGCATGAAATGTTCCCTTGGTATCTCTAATTTTCTTGAAGAGATCTCTAGTCTTTCCCATTCTATTGTTTTCCTCGATTTCTTTGCACTGATCACCAAGGAAGGCTTTCTTATCTCTCCTTGCTTTTCTTTGGACCTCTGCATTCAAATGGGTATATCTTTCCTTTTCTCCTTTGTTTTCCACTTTTCTTTTCACAGCTGTTTGTAAGGTGTCCTCAGACAGCCATTTTGCTTTTTTTGCATTTTTTTTTTCTTGAGGATGGTCTTGATCCTTGTCTCCTGTACAGTCTCAGGAACCTCCATCCGTATTTCATCAGGCACTCTGTTTATCAGATCTAGTCCCTTAAATCTACTTCTCACTTCCACTGTATAATCATAAGGGATTTTATTTAGGTCATACCTGAATAGTCTAGTGCTTTTCCTTATTTTCTTCAATTTAAGCCTGAATTTGGCAATAAAGAGTTCATGATCTGAGCCACAGTCAGGTTCCAGTCTTGTGTTTGCTAACTGCAAACACAAATCTGCAAAGAACATAATCTGATTGGCTGCAAAGAACATAATCTGATTTCAGTTTTGGCCATCTGGTGATGTCCATGTGTAGAGTCTTCTCTTGTGTTGTTGGAATAGGATGTTTGCTATGACCAGTGCCTTCTCTTTGCAAAACTCTATTAGCCTTTGCCCTGCTTCATTCTGTACTCCAAGGCCAAATTTGTCTGTTACTCCAGGTGTTTCTTGACTTCCTACTTTTGCATTCCAGTACTCAAAAATGAAAAGGACATCTTTTGGGGGTGTTAGTTTTAGAAGGTCTTGTAGCACTTCATTGAACCTACATTCAACTTCTTCAGCACTACTGGTTGGGGCATAGACTTGGATCACGGTGATATTAAATGGTTTGCCTTGGAAATGAACAGAGATCATTCTGTCATTTTTGAGATTGCAATCAAATACTGCATTTTGGACTCTTTTGTGGACTATGATGACTACTCCATTCCTTCTAAGGGATTCCTTTAGTAGATATAATGGTTATCAGAGTTAAATTCACCCATTCCAGTCCATTTTAGTTCGCTGATTCCTAAAATGTCAATGTTTACTCTTGCCAACTCCTGTTTGACCACTTCCCATTTACCTTGATTCATGGACCTAACATTCCATATTCCAATATAATATTTCTCTTTACAGCATCAGACCTTGCTTCTATCACCAGTCACATCCACAACTGGGTGCTATTTTTGCTTTGGCTCCATCCCTTCATTCTTTCTGGAGATATTTCTCTACTGATCTCCAGTAGCATATTGGGCATCTACCGACCTGGGGAGTTCATCTTTCAGTGTTCTATCTTTTTGCCTTTTCATACTGTTCATGGGGTTCTTAAGGCAAGAATACTGAAGTGGTTTACCATTCCCTTCTCCAGTGGACCATATTTTGTCAGAACTCTCCACCATGACCTGTCCATCTTGGGTGGCCCTATATGACATGGCTTATTTTCATTGAGTTAGACAATGCTGTGGTCCATGTGATTGGTTAGTTTTTTGTGATTTTGATTTTAATCTGTCTGCCCTCTGATACCCTTTCTCAGTGCCTACCATCTTACTGGGGTTTCTCTTACCTTGGACATGGAGTATCTCTTCACGGCTGCTCTAGCAAAGAGCAGCTGCTCCTCCTTACCTTGGACGTGTGGTATCTCCTCTTGGTCGCTTGCCGCTCCAGCATCACACAGCCACCATTCGCCATACGTGTACTAGATAAACATAAAATTGTCTGTTGTGAATAGAGAGACTTTATAAAGCCTAACATTCAGATAATAGATGCCTTATTCTTTAGGCACTTTGGTATTATTTAAAGATGAATTTAATGGTCAAGGCAAACAAAATATGCATTTATCTAGCATATGATTTCCTCTCACAGATTAATGCTATTTAGGCATTCATCTATCTTAACCCCTGTATTACTATAAGTCAGATTTATAACTCACAGTACCTTTCAACCCATAAACCTCTCTTATTACTGCCACTTCATTGTCTTATCCCTTGTCCTATGCCCTATTTCACAAAGGGCCAAAAATTGTTAGGAATGAAGTACTTCAAATCAATGTTTCCAATTTCATAAAGGCACCTGCTTCAAGTCTTTTACATTCCCTTTTTTTGTTAAGTCAACCATGATATTTTATTTAATTGACACTTTTGTACAGTCAGTGACGTTCTTAAAAATACTTTTATTGTTTGATGCATATTTTTGACTTTTTTTTTTTTTTTTTTTGCATTTTAAGTCGTAACTCTTGACTTCTTTTCTTTTCATGGAGTCATTGGAACAGGAACGAAACTCACAGTATTTGATATATTGGTTCACTGGAGATTTAATTTTCTATGGGTCTCTGCTTTTACATTTGGTTAAGGTTTGAGAGCTCAAAGTATTATTCCTGACAACATGCTAAATGTTTGAGGTGTGGATGTATAATGAAATAAAGCAATAAATGTCTCGTGCCCATATTTATTTTGTAGATGAATCTGCTTTGAAAAATCTGGCACCCAGTAGTCCAATATCATTTAACTGGTAACCTTTTATTTTTTAAAAGAGTGTGGCATCTCTATAGCCAGGTATAAGCCCCAGCAGAATCTTGGTGACAGAAGGAGAATTGTTCCTTATCCTCTCATGCTATAAGGTCATTTCAAGGAATCTGGCTCTCAAGAGCCACACTTCTAAGAAAGCTAGGCAGTACCAATGAGCAGAAACAGGATCTGATATTTTCTACAATATCTGTTTTTATTTTCAAGAAGAAGTGTTCCTCAAGAATTAAGGAAATACTGTGGCATGTGGCTTTAAGATGTGATGAATAGGAAGCAAGAGTTCATGCCCTGGCCTTAGACTTATTCATATGCAGTTTTTGATGATATCCTGACATCCCGGAGAGATGTGGGTAAACTTGATGTAACCAATGAAAGGAATCTCTGTTCAATGAAGGTTAACTTAAGAACCACGGAAATGTGGAGAATCAAGGAAGGTATTCACCTTGCACCATAGGTACTTCAGAATTACTGTAAAAGTGTAATAGGAGAGCCATATTGTGAAGGGAATGAGCAAATCAAGGAAGGTAGGGGAATTTCAGAGTTCTCTTTATTTCCAAAACCCTATACTTTCCTGGCCCAAATCTTTAGCATCTGTTAAAGTGGATAGATTTCCAAAAAGTGATTTAAGCCTGTCCAACTCTCAAAGCAGGTGTTTGAATATTTTATAAGACTTCTGTTTGCCTGGCATTCAATAGGGAGGAAGGAAAGAAAGAACAAAGGAAGAAAGAGAGGGAGGGAAGGAGGAAGGAAGGAGGGAATGAAGAAAGGGTAGACTAAGGAATAAAAACGGTCTTCAGTGAGATCCTCTAATGAAAGAATTAAATCCAGACACCATGTTTCGCTATAGTTTTGCTGTGGACCCACCATCTTTTTATCTCTGTCTTCTCTTGATCATTTTTCCTATCAAGGTAAAGTTTTCCAAAAAAGAAAAATAACAAAAAACAATGGTGGTTTCCTTTAAGCATTTCCTTTTATCTGCTCCTACATTGAGGATACATAAGGGATATTAAGTTCATCTTTAGAGCACTTTTATTTTTTTTACTTGCTCTTCCCTACAGAACTGATGTTAGAAATTAGGGGAATTATAACATCTTCTAGTTATGTTATATGATCAATTTGGCAAAACTCTAATCGTTCTGAACTCAATTATTCATATCCATACCATTTTTATCCATTCATACCTACTCAGACTGCTTCATATTCAGAATCATATCTTGCTTTCCTGTGTTCATTTTCTTATTAGGAGTTTTATCTATATATTCAACAAAAATGTCTTGAGGGTTTAAAGTTTTATTGTGTGACCACACTTGTCCAGCTCCTGGGACTACAGCAATGAGCCAGATACCCCTGCTGTGGGATACTGAATAGATTGATCCAGTGGAACAGAGTGATTCAAGACGTAAATATTCAATTGCTATGAAATCTTTTCAATAACTCACCTAAATCATTAGACAGTTAATCACATGTGCTGTGCTTTCTTTAGAGCACCATAAGTAGGCAATTCAGAGAAATAATCCTAAGCCATTTTCCTGAAATAGAAAAAAAAAAAAAGATTTTTATAAACTTCTAAACTTTGCTTCTAATACAAATGAATTTTAGTCTGTTTGCGTTTCATTTTTCAACTAAGTAAAATGTCTGTAATGTTAATTGGGCCATTTTTCAGTTGTCAGCCTGTTAGTTTTTTCAAATTTGAATTCTGTTCTCAGCATTCATTTTTCATATCATTTAATATTACAGAGTGCACCCTTTTAAACTGTGTGCCCTACATACAAAAGCACCTAGCATAAATAATACCTGAAACCAGGAGTGATGCTAAATTCTTTAACTAACAGGACTGAACCCTATGAAAGCAATATGTAAGCCAATGAAAACAAGTTTGTTTTGGCTACTACTGAATTAAAGAAACAACTTTTTAAAGTATAAACATTATCCATATCATCAGCAGTAGAAACAGATAACAATTTTTAAATTAGTGTGTCCCCTTGGCCTGAATTTTACTGGATTAAGTGGCATTTAAGAAAAAAAAGATACATTTAGTATCCCTTTAACACTATTTCACAACTGCTAACAGATTTTAAACTATCAAGCAACCCAAAGAAAAAGCATTACAACTATGAAGGACTCAAAAGCAATTTGGTGAAATGTTATTTGATATCTCTGAGGCTGCTAAAGGCCAAACATGGAAGTTTATTTTCCATTTTTACTGACTGTAGTTTTATCCAGACCAATGGTCCTTTCATTTCATGATATTTTCTCAAATCCATTGCTCTAAGTTCTCAGCTCTCACCACAATCAGGATGAGATGGGGAGAAGCAGAGCTACAGCTATCACCATGAGATCCTATCAGCCATGGCCTCGATTGACACCACTACTTTCCAAGCTGCTATAAATGTGTTAAGCTCCCTTTGACCTTTTTCCTCATCTCAGTGAGCTACAAAGGAGAAACTTTCACTAAACTGTTATTTTTCTCCTAAGATCCATAACTTGTAAAGCCTTGAAACTGAGATACCCTTATCATAAGAGAATACAGTCACAGCCTAGTGCCTCCAGAAGCTTCCAGGAGATTCCAAGTTGCTGCTTCTACATGTTTTTGGAGTAACACTGCTCTCCTTAGCAATTATTTCTTACCAGAAATTACATTCTGGCTAGTGAATTTTATCTAACATAAATTCATGGCTCCACTGCCTTTATCTCTCTGAATACGGAGTATATTGAAAGTAATTGGGGTGAGGAGAGTTTCTTTCTTTTCTTCTTTTATGTTCAGTTTTTTTTACTATACTTTGTTGTACTTTGTGGATATACTACCTCATATTGTTTCATTTATGTTGTCTCTCTAGGTGAACTATACATTCCTCAAACCAGTCAAGAGGTTTCCTAGTTTGTAAAACCTCCTTCCATGCTCAATACTGAACAAAATGTGGTAAATGTCAGCTACCTAAAATAGGCAGTTAATTAATTAATGACCACTTGCTTCAAAGGAAGTAAAATTTATAATCATTATCTATAAATTTAATTTCCCAAATAGTAAGATAATTTTTAATAAATCCATTAATACTTTCAAGGTAAAAATTTAGTTTACATCCTTCTGTGGTATATAATCTACTTATGGTGTCATACATAACATACGTATGCACTATACTTATTAATGTATATACATAAAAATATATGTCCAAATACACACTTATATTTTAGTGTGCTACCACAAAGTTGTGAAATCATAAGGCATGAAATGAGCCATGTAGTCTCTAAATTGTAAATGTAGAGTAGTGTGTGTTTTGTCATAGGGCCATTTTTTATATAGGCTTCTATCCAATCTTACATTTCAAAGAATTATTAGAAACCTTAACCCTGAAAAAGTCTGTGGGAATACAGTTGCAAAGCCAATGAAATTAACAATTTGATCTAAGCATCTAGGTCATGGTTTAACTTTCTAAGCATAGTATAAACTAGCAGGAATCTTTGTTTATTTTCCCTCGAGGGCAAGTCTCTTTGACCTGTTTTGTTTGCTCCTGTAATCCAAACAATTAGAATAATGCTTGGTGCATATTAGAAGCTTAATAAATATTTGTTGAGCAAATGACTGAGTGACTTATGATTGTGTACAAGAGGGCAATATGTGAGTTTATATTGGTGAAATTAACTAGATGAAGGGAGAAGGGATGTAGAGCTTAGCAAAAAGAGAGAACTGTATGTTCAAAGGCCCTGATGCAGAAGATAATGGCCCATTACTGAAAATCCTCAGAGTAGCTGGAATATAGAACATGGGAAAAGTGGTTTGAGATAGCCATGGAGATAGAAATGGACTATATATTTTTTAAACTTTTTATTTTTCATTGGGATATAGCTGATTAATAATGTTGTCATAATTCCAGGTTAACAGCTAAGGGACTCAGTCATACATATACATGTAACCATTCTCCCCTAAATTCCTCTCCCATCCAGGCTGCCTCATAACATTAAACAGAGTTCCATGTGCTATACAGCAAGTCCTTGTTAGTTACATATTCTAAATAAAGTGGTGTGTAAATAGACTATATTATAAAAATCATTTTAGGCCATGATAAGAATGGTGGGTTTTTTCTTTTTTTTTAATTGTTTATTTTAATTGGAGGCTAATTACTTTACAATATTGTGGTGATTTTTGCTGTATATCGACATGACTCAGCCATAGGTGTACATGTATTCCACCATCCTGAAACCTCCTCCCACCACCCTCCCCACCCCATCCCTCTGGGTTGTCCCAGAATACCAGCTTTGAGTACCCTGCTTCATGCTTCAAACTTGCACTGGTCATCTATTTTACATATGGTAATATACATGTTTCAGTGCTATTCTCTCATATTTTCCCACCCTCTAGCATTGCTGGATTTAAGGCAGGGTGGAGTTATGATTTGCATTTTGAGGAAATTATGCTTGTGGAGTTGAGAAAGGTTAAGAGTTCGGCATGAGTGAAAACAGGGAGCCCATTTTTAGTAGGCTGTGTAGTACTCCAGGTAAGAGATGATGAGGGCTGCCCTAGATGGTAATGATGTAAAGGAAAGAAACTTCTCTTACTTGCATAAGGTCACAAAGTGTGTGCATGCATGCTCAGTCACTTCAGTCATGTTCAATTCTTTGAGACCCTATGGACTGTAGACTGCTAGGCTCCTCTGTCTGTGGGGTTCTCCAGGCAAGAATACTGGAGTGGGTTGCCATGCACTCCTCCAGAGGATTTTCCCAACCCAAGGATCGAACCCAGGTCTCTCCCATTGTAGGCGGATTCTTTATCATCTGTGCTACCAGGGAAGTCCAAGAATACTGGAGTGGGTAGACTATCCCTTCTCCAGGGGATCTTCCTGACCCAGGGATCAAACCAGGGTCTCCTATATTGCAGATGGATTCTTTACCAACTGAGCTACCGGGGAAGCCCAACTTCACAGAGTACTGTGCACTTTCTCCATACCATTTATCAATGATTGTAATTGCCCATTTGTTTGTGTGACTATTGAGTAATATCTGCCCATACAGTCTCTGATCTCTATGTCTAGTTTGATTCTCCATCCTACACTAGCTTTTAACTCAACACCTGGCATGTAGTAACTGCTCAAAAAATATTTATTGACTGAATGAATGAAAGCACATTCAAAATTAAAACTGTCTTTTCACCATATATCAAAGTAAAGAGAAACTTGTTAAACAATCTGTGTGAAACAACTTTGGAATTTTTAAAGAAATCTCTAAGTACCATAAAAAACTTAAAATGTATGGGAATTCTAGGGCTTATTGTGGTTTTTTTTTAGTGTTTCTAAAAGATGATTGGCTGAGATAGTTCCACTTTGAGTAGCCCCCTAGCTTATGAGGCAATTTATTCCATTGCCAAAGAACTGCACTTTGAAGTAATTCTTATGATAAAACAAAAACCTATATTCTTTTCACTCCCATTATTAATCCTAGTTCTGAATTCTGGAACATCATAGGAAAATCTAGTCCTTTTATTATTTTAGGAATTCTTTAAGTATTTAAATCCTGGAGAAGGCAATGGCACCCCACTCCAGTACTTGGAAAATCCCATGGATGGAGGAGCCTGGTAGGTTGCAGTCCATGGGGTCGCGAAGAGTCGGACACGACTGAGCGACTTCACTTTCACTTTTCACTTTCATGAATTGGAGAAGGAAATGGCAACCCACTCCAGTGTTCTTGCCTGGAGAATCCCAGGGACGGGTGATGCTGGTGGGCTGTCATCTATGTGGTCGCACAGAGTCGGACACGACTGAAGTGACTTAGCAGCAGCAGTAACTTCTCCCCTGGAGAAGGAAATGGCAACCCACTCCAGTATCCTTACCTGGAGAATCCCATGGGCGGAGGAGCCTGATAGGCTATAGTCCACAGGGTCGCAAAGAGTCGGACACGACTGAGTGACTTTTTACTTTACTTTTACTTTAAGTATTTAAAGGTAGCTCTGTTGAGTCTACTCTTTCAAGGTTAAACAATCTCAGTTGCTGGTGGCTCAGCAGTAAAGAATCCACCTGTGATGTAGGAGCCGTAGGAGATATGGTTTCAACCCCTGGTTCTGGAAGATCCCCTGGAGGAGGGCATGGCAACCCACCCCAGCATTCTTGCCTAGAGAATCCTATGAGCAGAAGAGCCTGGCGTGCTACCATCCATAGGGTCGCAAAGAGTTGGACAAAGCGGAAACAACTGAGCAAGCATGCATGTACAGCATGCTTTCTAGACTTTTTATAATCCTAAATGCCTCCTTTTGGAGGCATTCTAGTTTGCTACTGATCCTAAAATGCATGCCTTCACTTGGAGAGTACTACATCATGTACCTGCGTATGTATGTAGTTCTTAAATTTATGAGGCTAAGAGTCAACACAATACTGCAATTTTGATATCACCAGCCCAGCATGTAGTGGGTTTACAGCTTTCTATGATCTGAACATTGTCTTTAAATTATTTTAAAAACTTAATTGACTGAGGAAAAGCCACATGCCTAAGCTGAGTTCTCCTCATTCAGATCTCATGCTTCTGCCTACATGATTATTTCCCATTACATGTGAACCTTGAGATTTTCATAGTAAAAACATTATGATCAAAAATATAAATGATCCTTGCCATAATACACTTACATTGATTACAAAACAATAATTATCAGCATGTTCTAATTTCAAGCAGAATTCAAAGCAATTATTTAAACTCAAACACTTTTTAATAAAAGGCTGGTTTTCACATAGAAGCATAGATAATGCTGCACATGGAAGTCAGGTGCTCTTTGTATAAAATGTGGCTCATCCAAGGAATGCACATGTTTTCTAAAAGATAGTTCCAAACTGTGAAACTTTTCCAATTTTAATTAGGATAATAATACCTACCACATTAATATGGCTATTTTCTCACATCTAATAAGTCTGTCAGTAAAAATCTAAAAATATATTTAAGCACATGAAACAAAATCATGTCCAATTATTAAGGGCAGCTATAATTTTAATCTGTTTGTTCAATCTAGATCAAATAATATTTTAGCCATTATAGCTGATAAACTGAAGTCTAAATACTACAGGATTATTGAGTAAGCTATTAATTATGGAGTCTAGCTGAATCAGAATCCATTATAAGCTATAGTAGCTTTTATTAAATGTAATCACTGCTATAAATATTAACACCGTCATTATAATTATAATGGAAAATGTCAAGAAATTTCTAATTTTGAAATGTATTGTTTTGCATCTTGTCTTATTGGATCTTCTAATAATAGATAAAATAGGACCTGTAAGAATTCTTTAAAAGAAATTGTATGGATATAAACAGAAAAATTGAATGTGCATAAGAAAAATGTATATCATAATATATCAAAAACTAACAGCTATTTTACAATCATTTTTCTATATGTAAGTAATATATTATCTTAACAAGAAATTTTACATCTATGGTATATATTATATAATAATTATTAATGATTACTATTACATCTATATGCTATTTAATAATAGTATGCAATAATCACATGCTGTATATAAACACACATACACACACATATACATATGTTTTCATAAGTACGTAGATTTTTGAACTGGATCACATTTAGATAACAATAGTCTCCCCTTATTCTTGGGGAATAAGTGTCAAGACCCCCAGTGGATGCCTGAAACCACAGAAAGTATTAAACCCTATGTATGCTACTTTTTCCTAGACACATATACCTATAATAAAGTTTAATTTACAAATTAGGCACAGTAGGAGATTAACAATATTAATGAAATAGAGTAATTATAACAATATACTGTAATAAAAGTTATATGACTGTAGTCTCTCTCTCAAAATACCTTATGATACAGATTTTAAGATTTTTTTTCATGTGAACCATTTTTTAAAATAATTTTTATTTATTTAATTTTGCTTGTGCTGGGTCTTTGTTGCTGTGCGGGCTTTTCTCCAATTGCAGAGAGTGGGGGCTACTCTTGGTTGCGGTGAGCAGGCTTCTCATTGCGGTGGCTTCTCTTGTGGAGCCCCTGCTCTAGTGCACACGGGTGTCAGTAGTTGCGGTACCTGGGCTCAGTGGTTGCAGCACAACCCAGGAGGTGTGACTTCTGGGTTCTAGAGCACAGCCTCAGTGGTTATGGTTCATTGGGCTTTGTTGCTCCGCGGCGTGTGGGATTTTCCTGGACCAGTGATCGAACCTGTGTCTCCTACATTGGCAGACCGATTCTTTACCTCTGAGCCACAAGGAAAGCCCCTTGTGGTACAAATTTAATGCCTTTTATTACCTTTGCTAAGCACTTACCACACACTATGGCTATAACTTGTGCAGTTTGAGACGCAACAACAAAACTGGCACAGAGTTCTTTTTACTTCTCTGCAATTTCACGGATAGAAGATTCCTTCTTACCATAGATTTTAGCAACCTCAGCAAGCTTCCTTTCTTTACTAAGTTGACAACTTTCACCTTTTCACTTACAGGCTTATGGCTTCACTTACGGCTTCTCTGACACATCTGAACTGCCAGTATCATTACTCTTGCACTCTGGGAGCATTATTAAGTAAACTAACAGTTACTTGAACACAAGCACTGTGATACCAAGACTGTCCATCTGATGACCACGATGGCTGCTAAGTGAGTTATAGACAGAATACACAGGACAAACAGGGTTCATGTCATGAGATTTCATCGTGCTACTCAGAAAAACATGCAAGGTAAAACATATGAATTGCTTATTTCTGGAAACCTCCATTTAATATTTTTCTGGTGGGTTGACTGCAGGTGAATGAAACCTCAGAAAGTGACACTGTGAATAAGAAGGAAATACTGTAACCATACTTAGTTATTTTTCTATAGGCTGAGCAGTTATCAGATTTTTAGTAAATAAATGCTAATTGTAACTAAGTTCAGATTCATATTCACAACAGATTCTTTTTACATAACAAGTTTGTTTGGTAGAGCAATTGTTAGTTTGTACAATAAATAAGTCTCAGCTCAAAAAATTAAATAATACCATCTGGACAGTTACCTAAAAGCTGGACCAGATGGTCACTTCAGGTTTTATTCATTTGTATTAACCTTTATTTTTTATTGTAATTTCTGTTAGTTGAATAAATTTCCTTTTATTACAGATAAGAAGCATCCTATAAATAAATCATAACCAGTCCAATGATCTTTGAACTTTTGCTTCAATATTTAGATACTATGAATTCTGAAAGGCTGTATTATTCCTTCACACAATTTTACAATTTTTCAGTTCAGCTCAGTTCAGTCGCTCAGTCGTGTCCAACTCTTTGCAACCCCATGAATCGCAGCACGCCAGGCCTCCTTGTCCATCACCATCTCCTGGAGTTCACCCAGACTCATGTCCATCAAGTCGGTGATGCCATCCAGCCATCTCACCCTCTGTCGTCCCTGTCTCCTCCTGCCCCAATCCCTCCCAGCATCAGAGTCTTTTCCAATGAGTCAACTCTTCACATGAGGTGGCCAAAGTACTGGAGTTTCAGCTTTAGCATCATTCCTTCCAAAGAACACCCAGGGCTTTAAGTAGTTGTAATTTATATTTTCTAACATGTTGTAATTATTGATGCATTTTTTTAAAAGTCTTGTTTCATTTTAAAATGTAACAAGTGGATTTTGCACAGCAAAGGAAACCACAAACAAAACAAAAAAAACCCTCAGAATAGGAGAAAATAGTTGCAGATGAAGCAACCAACAAGGAATTAATCTCCAAAATAAACTAACATCTCATACAGCTCAATATAAAAAATAATAAATAAATAACCCAATCACAAAATGACTCCTCTGCTGTGGAATTCTCCAGCCAAGTATATTGGAGTGGGTAACCATTTCCTTCTCCAGGGGATCTTCTCAACCCAGGGATTGAACCTAGGTCTCCAGCATTGCAAGCAGATTCTTTACTGCCTAAGCTACCAGGGGAGCCCATTCAAACATGGGGGAAGAGCTAAATAGATATCTCTTCAAAGATGATGTAGAGATGGCCAACAAGCACATGAAAAGATGCTCAACATCACTCTTTACCAGAGAAATACAAATCAAAATTACAATGAGGTATCACCTCACATCAGTCAGAATGGCCATCGTCCAAAAATCTACAAACAATAAATGCTGGAGAGGGTGCGGAGAAGAAGGAACCCTCCTACACTGTGATTGGAATGTAAAGAGGTACAACCACTATGGGAAACAGTATGGAGGTTCCTCCAAAAACTCAACAGAGAACTACCATATGCCCTAGTAATCCCACTCCTGAGTATATACTCAAAGAAAGCCATAATTCAAAAATATACATGCACCCCAGTGTTCATTGCAACACTATTTACAAAAGCCAGGACATGTATGTAACCTGAATGTCCATCAACAGAGGAATGGATAAAGAAGATGTGGTACATGTATACCGTGGAATATTACTCAGCCATAAAAAGCAACAAAATAGAACCATTTGCAGACACATGGGTGGACCTAGAAACTATCATGAAGAGTGAAGTGAGTCAGAAAGACAAAAGCAAATACCATATAATACTGCTTTTATGTGGAATCTAGAAAAATTGTACAGATGAACTTATTTGCAAAGGCAAAACAGAGACACAGGTGTAAACACATAGGCATACGAACAGGGGATGAGGGATGGGATGAATTGAGATTGAGACTGACATATATACACCACTACACGTCAAATAGATAACTAATGAGAACCTACTGTATAGCACAGGGAATGCTACTAAATGTTCTGTGGTGACCTAAATGGAAAGAAAATTCAAGAGAGGATAACCGATTCACCTTGCTGAACAGCAGAAACTAACACAACACTGTAAAGCAACTGTATTCCAATAAAAAATGAATACAAAATAAGATGTAACAAGTGGAATCTAAATATCATAGCAACCTTATCCTTGCTATCATTCATATTTTAAAAATACATACACAATTTTCAACAGTCAGAAATTTAACATCATGAACTTTCTCTTGAACTCATATATCCATTCTAATTACCCAGACAACTTTATTAATATGTAATATTATTAAGTTTTGTCTTTTATAGATCCTCTATCATAATTTTCAATTAGGAAATACTTATGTAAATTGAAATATAATTTTAAAAAATTTCTTTTGACTGCAAGGTTCTCAAGTCCTAAAAATTTCTTTTGGATTGAGTTAGAACTATTTGTAATACAAACTTGAGTAATACAACTTGAGTATATTACATGTTTTATGATAGTTACTATAAATAGAGAGCAAAATTTTATTAGAATGAATCTCTTAATGAGATGAATGTAGTTTTATTCCCCAATTAATTTGCATATCTAGGGATGAATATTATTTATGGCTATAATAAGATAGAGTTCACGACTAGTTTTATTCTATTTGATCTATCATTGAATAGCAATCAGTTAGGTACTTTTGAATTTTGTTGAAAGCAGAGGATTAGAAACCATGTGATTTGCTAATGAATTTCCTGCAGTTAATAGATTAGTTTACTTCATCAGGACAAATACCAAAATTTGTAATGGTCATTTGACTTAGTGCTAAAAGTGGGCCTTCTACACTAAATTCCACAGTGGCTGCAACACAGGATGAAAGAGAAGTGGGATTTTCTTTTCTGAAGTAAGAGAAGGGCAGTTGTGAAGGGGGATATGCAGCCAAGTTAGATACACTGTGTATGCTTAATCAAGCTAATTTTCTCTGTGTGTGTGCGTGTTATTGTTTTCTAACTGAATATGCCAAAGCCTTTGACTGTGTGGGTCACAATAAACTGTGGAAAATTCTGAAAGAGATGGGATACCAGACCACCTGACCTGTGGTGGTCTGGTAATCTGTATGCAGAAATCTGTATGCAGGTCAGGAAGCAACGGTTAGGACTGGACATGGAACAACAGACTGGTTCCAAATAGGAAAAGGAGTACGTCAAGGCTGTATATTGTCAAGGCTGCTTATTTAACTTATATGCAGAGTACATCATGAGAAACGCTGAGCTGGATGAAGCACAAGCTGGGATCAAGATTTCTGGGAGAAATATCAATAACCTCAGATATGCAGATGACACCACCCTTATAGCAGAAAGAGAAGAAGAACTAAAGAGCCTCTTGATGAAAGTGAAAGTGGAGAGTCAAAAGCTCAACATTCAGAAAACTAAGATCATGGCATCTGGTCCCATCACTTCATGGCAAATAGATGGGGAAACAGTGACAGACTTTATTTTGGGGGCTCTAAAATCACTGCAAATGGTGACTGCAGCCATGAAATAAAAAGATGCTTACTCTTTGGAAGAAAAGTTATGACCAACCTAGACAGCTTATTAAAAAGCAGAGACATTACTTTGCCAACAAAGGTCCATCTAGTCAAGCCTATGGTTTTTCCAGTATTCATGTATGGATGTGAGAGTTGGTCTATAAAGAAAGCTGAGCACCAAAGAATTGATGCTTTTGAACTGTGGTGTTGGAGAAGACTCTTGAGAGTCCCTTGGACTGCAAGGAGATCCAACCAGTCCATCCTAACGGAGATCAGTCCTGAATATTCATTGGAAGGACTGATGTTAAAGCTGAAACTCCAATACTCTGGCCATCTGATGTGAAGAGCTGACTCATTTGAAAAGACCCTGATGCTGGGAAAGATTGAGGCCAGGAAGAGAAGGGGATGACAGAGGATGACGTGGTTGGATGGTATCACCAACTCAATGGACATGAGTTTGAGTGAACTCTGGGAGTTAGTGATGGACACAGAGGCCTGGCATGCTGCAGTCCATGGGGTCGCAAAGAGTAGGACACAAGTGTGAACTGAACTGAACTGAAGGAAGTTTGAAGACCTCGGATCTAGTCCAGTGTTCCACTAGCAAAATAGTCCATTTTAAGATGAACTTGAGAGGTATTAATAGCCATTGGTAGCCTTCCATGTCCTCATTACCTCAATTCAACTTTAAATGTCCAAGATACCCTCAGGTTGGGGAAGAGGAAAGAGTATGGAGAAGGTGATTTTATTCCAGTCACTGATGCCAAACTTTTAATCCAACTGTGCTGAATTTCTAATTCCTCTTAATTGTTCTGGACCGTAAGTGGGTCCAAGCACAATATCACACCGTCTTAAGGATTCCCTGCCTCAAATGATTTTAACCAGAATTAGCATCCTGGAAAAGCAGTCTGTACTTTTATGAGGAAACTCTTCAAATATACTCAGCACTCAGTATCAGAAGGATCCATTTCTGCAGTCACTGAAGGTTCAACAACATTTGTTGGCTTGACTTTGTTTTACAAATAACACCAATCATAATTTCTCCCTTTAGTTATTGCACAGCTCACATTTTATCATCTTGTCTAAACATATATCAGAAAAAAAACTGACCTTCTATCTGTGTCACTCCCTTGAGATAATCTAGACAATTATCCTAAAATAAAATGGTGTTACTTTTAAATATAAAGTTTTCTTAAGATTCATGCTGAACACTAGTGAATTTTAACTTGCAAACATATAAGCTCACAACTCATTGAACCTACAATTTTTCCATGGATTTATACAGGCTTACCAAATGAAATATATAGGATTTACATATCTCATTTTTTTTTTTAGAAAATACTATAACTTTTGCCAGTTTTTCAGCCTTATGTCATCTTTGCCACTTATACTGATTTACCAGCTATCATGAGAGTTATATATGAGAGTTTTTATATAAATATATATATATGTACATGTGTATACATGAATTCTCTGCTCTAGGGTTTGTCTTTACATAAACAATGCTAATGTAAGATATCTACGTATTTATCTTCTGTCTTGGTTTTAATTTCTTTTAAAATAAATAATACTCACTTTATTTCATTGACTTCCCTGGTGGCTCAGATGATAAAGCGTCTGTCTACAATGTGGGAGACCTGGGTTCAATCCCTGGGTTGGGAAGTTCCCTGGAGAAGGAAATGGCAACCCACTCCAGTACTCTTGCCTAGAAAATCCCATGGACGGAGGAGCTTGGTGTCCATGGGGTTGCAAAGAGTCAGACATGACTGAACAACTTCACTTCACTTTATTTCATTTGACAGGAAATGAGGAAGCAAAATAATAATTTTATTAAGTGCTGCATCTCTACACTAATGATAATGCTATAATTTTTGTTTTAATCAATTTGAGCAAAAGTATATTTCAATATGGCATTTTAAGTATTGGGCATCATCCACTTAAGCTGACATTCAAGCATGGATTATTAATGTGTGGGCTGTAACACCCCATTCATATGAGCATTGAAGCCACTGGTGTGTATTCTGTTCAATGTACTCTAGTGAGGTTGTTGTTGTCTGAGTACATAATTTCCCTTAGGGTAGTTCTCACATTCTAATATAGTCATTATCATAACAAGTGCACCAGGATTTTTTTGTCCCTCTCTTAGCTTGTAGATTGGTTGTCAAAGCACTACTCTAAAATGTTCTTCTCCAAATGACATGTTTCTTTAATAATGTTTACAAAATGAAGCAAGAATTTAACTTTAGCAGTTGTTTGAAATGAATGGAAATATCGAATCATTGTCAATGTCCCAATATTTAATAATTATAAATATTTAATGATTCAGGAAAGACTGAGTGAATGGAGAATTTCAAATTCCAGGTTCTTTAAAAGTAACACTTTTCCATTTAGTCATTCAGATAGTAACTGGGTGCCTAGTGCATGTCAGGGATTGTAAGAGGCACTATGGAATCTGTAGGGTGTAAGAAAGATTCATGACTTTAAGACACTTTCATTTAGTTGGAGAACAGAGAGAGGTCTGGTGGTGGTGATGAAAGAAATAAACAGGAAAATGTGAAGAGTGAAGATGGAGGTGGGCACCCTCTTTAGTATTTGATTATCGGTGACCTCAGACACTGGAGGGTAGGAAGTTGCAGTAATGAAATGGGTGTTCCCTGACAAGCCTGAAACATCTTTGATCTACAAGATTGTCACCCTTGGAACTGACTCAGTCTAATTTTACAATCTGTCCTGCCCTGTACTTTAAAACTATTGTTGTTGGTCAGTTGCTAAGTCATCCAGCTCTTTGAGACCCAATGAACTGCAGCACACCAAACTTCCCTGTCCTTCACCATCTCCTGGAGGTTGCTCAAATTCATGTCTGTTGAGTCAATGATGCCATTCAACCACCTCATCCTCTTTTATGCCCTTCTCCTAGTGCCTTCAATCTTCCCCAGCATCAGGGTCTTTTCCAAAATGAGTCAATTCTTCATATCAGGTGACCAAAGTACTAAAGTTTCAATTTCAGCATCGTCTTTCCAATGAATAGTCAGGATTGATTTCCATTAGGATTGACTGATTTAATCTCCTTGCAGTCCAAGGGACTCTCAGGAGTCTTCTCCAGCACCACATTTCAAAAGCATCAATTCTTTGGTGCTCAGCTTTCTTTTGGTCCAACTCTCACATCCATACACAACTACTGGAAAAACTATAGCTTTGACTAGATGGATCTTGGAGAAGGCAATGGCACCCCACTCCAGTACTCCTGCCTGGAAGATCCCATGGACGGAGGAGCCTGGTAGGCTGCAGTCCATGGGGTCGCTGAGGGTCGGACATGACTGAGCGACTTCACTTTGACTTTTCACTTTCATGCATTGGAGAAGGAAATGGCAACCCACTCCAGTGTTCTTGCCTGGAGAATCCCAGGGATGGTGGAGCCTGGTGGGCTGCTGTCTACGGGGTCGCACAGAGTCGGACACGACTGAAGTGACTTAGCAGCAGCAGCAGATGGATCTTTATCAGCAAAGTAATGTCTCTGATTTTTAATATGATGTCTAGGTTTGTCATAGCTTTTCTTCCAGGGAGCAAACATCTTTTAATTTCATGGCTGCAGTCACCATCCACAGTGATTTTGGAGCCTAAGAAAATAAAGTCTGTCACTGTTTCCATTTTTTCCCCCATCTATTTGTCATGAAGTGATAGGACTGGATGCCATGATATTAGTTTTTTTCTTTTTGAATATTTAGGGTTATTTTATTTATTTTTTTATTGAAGGATAATTGCTTTACTGAATTTTGTTGTTTTCTGTCAAAGCTCAACCTGAATAAGCCATAAGTATACATCTATTCCCTCCCTTTTGAATTTCCCTCCCATCTCCTTCCCCATCCCACCCCTCTAGGTTAATACAGAGCCCCTGTTTGAGTTTCTTAGCCATTAGGCAAATTCCCATTGGCTATCTATTTTACATATGGTAATATAAGTTTCCATGTTACTCTTTCCATACATCTCACCCTCCCTTCCCTTCTCCCCATGTCCACAACTCTATTTTCTATGTCTGTTTCTCCATTGCTGCCCTGTAAGTAAATTCTTCAGTACTGTTTTTCTAGATTCTGTATATATGCATTAAAATATGATATTTATCTTTCTCTTTATGACTTACTTTGTATAATAGATTCTAGGTTCATCCATCTCATTAGAACTGACTCAAAGGCATTCTTTTTTATGGCTCAGTAATATTCCATTGTGTACATTTACCACTACTTCTTTATCCATTCATCTGTTGATGGACATCTAGGTTGCTTCCATGTTCTAGCTATTCTAAATAGTGCTGCAATGAACAATGGGATACATGTCTCTTTTTCAATTTTGGTTTCCTCAGATTATATGCTTAGGAGTGGGACTGCTGGGTCATATGGTGGTTTTATTCCTAGTTTTTTAATGAATCTCGATACCGTCTTCCATAGTGGCTGTATCAGTTTACATTCCCACCAACAGTGCAAGAGTGTTCCCTTTTCTCCATCCCCTCTCCAGCATTTATTGTTTGTAGACATTTTGATGATGGCCATTCTGACCAGTGTGAAGTGATATCTCATTGTAGTTTTGATTTGCATTTCTCTAATAATGAGTGATGCTGAGCATCTTCTCATGTGTTTTCTAGCCATCTATATGTCTTCTTTGGAGAAATGTCTGTTTAGATCTTTTCCCCATATTTTGATTGGGTTTTTTGTTTTTCTGGTATTGAGTTGTGTGAGCTGCTTGTGTATTTTGGAAATTAACCCTTTGTCAGTTATCTCATTTGCTATTAGTTTCTCCCATTCTGAGGGTTGTCTTTTCACCTTGCCTATAGTTTCCTTTGTTGTGCAAGTTTTTAAGTTTAATCAGGTCCCACTTATTTACTTTTGTTTTTATTTCCATTACTCTAGGAGGTGAGTCATAGAGGATCTTGCTTTGACTTATGTCATCAAGTGTTCTGCCTTTCTTTTCCTCAAAGAATTTTATAGTTTCTGGTCTTATATTTAGGTCTTTAATCCATTTTGAGTTTATCTTTGTGTATGGTGGAAGTGTTCTAATTTCATTCTTTTACATGTAGCTGTCCAGTTTTCCCAACACCATTATTGAAGAGGCTGTCTTTGCCCCATTGTATATTCTGGCCTCCTTTGTCAAATAGATGGTACCCATAGGTGCATGGGTTTAATTCTGGGCTTTTTATCTTGTTCCATTGGTCTATGTTTCTTTTTTTGTGCCAGTACCATACTGTCTTGATGACTGTAGCTTTGTAGTATAATCTGAAGTCAGGAAGGTTGATTCCTCCAGCTCCACTCTTCTTTCTCAAGACTGCTTTGGCTATTTCAGGTCTTTTGTGTTTCCATATGAATTGTGGGATTGATTCCTTAATTTCTCTTTCTGATTTTTCATTGTTAGCACATAGAAATGCAAGTGATCTCTATGTATTGATTTTGTATCCTTAGCAACAATGAGCTCTAGTAATTTCCTGATACTAGTCTTTAGGGTTTTCTATGTACAGTATCATGTCATCTGCAAACAGTGAGAGCTTTACTCCTTCTTTTCTGATATGGATTCCTTTTATTTCTTTGTCTTCTTTGATTGCTGTAGCTACGATTTCCAGAACTATGTTGAATAATAATGGGGAAATTGGACACCCTTATGTTGTTCCTGATCTTAGGGGGAATGCTTTCAGTTTTTCACCATTGAGAATAATGTTTGCTGTAGGTTTATCATATATGACCTTTACTATGTTGAGATAGGTTCCTTCTATGCCCATTTTTTTTTCAAGAGTTTCATCATAAATGGATGCTGCATTTTGTCAAAGGCTTTTTCTGCATCTATTGAGATTATCATATGGTTTTCATCTTTCAGTTTGTTACTATGGTGTATCACATTGATTGATTTGCATATATTGAAGAATGCTTGCGTCCCTGGAAAAAAATCCAACTTGATCATGGTGTATGGGCTTTTTAATGTGTTGTGAATTCTGTTTGCTTAAATTTTGTTGAGGATTTTTGCATCTATTTTCATCAGTGATATTAGCCTGTAGCTTTCTTTTTTTGTGTTGTCTTTGTGTGGTTTTGATATCTGGGTGATGGTGGCCTCACAGAATGAGTTTGGAAATGTTCCTTCCTCTGCAGCGTTTTGAAAACATTTTAGAAGGGTAGGCATTAGCTCTTCTCTAAATGTTTAATAGAATTCTCCTGTGAAGCTATCTCGTCCTGGGCTTTTGTTTTTTGGGAGATTTTTGATCACAGTCAATTTCAGTGCTTGTAATTGGGTTGTTCATAATTTCTACTTCTTCCTGGTTCAGTCTTGGAAGATTGAACTTTTCTAAGAATCTGTACATTTCATCCATGTTATCCGTTTATTGTACTTCCCTGGTGGCTCAGACAGTAAAGCGTCTGTCTACAATGCGGGAGACCTGGGTTCAATCCCTGGGTTGGGAAAATTCCCTGGAGAAGGAAACGGCAACCAACTCCAGTTCTCTTGCTTAGAAAATCCCATGGAAGGAGGAGCCTGGTGTCCATGGGGTTGCAAAGAGTCTTATTGCCATGTAGTTGTTAATAATAGTCTCTTATAATCCTTTGTATTTCTTCATTGTCTGTTGTAACCTCTCCTTTTTCATTTCTAATTTTGTTAATTTGATTCTTCTCTCTTTTATTCTTGATGTGTCTGGCTAAAGGTTTGTCAATTTTGTTTCTCTTCTCAAAGAACCAGCTTTTAGTTTTATTAATCTTTACTATTGTTTCTTTCATTTCTTTTTCATTTATTTCTGCTTGTATCTTTATGATTTCTTTCCTTCTACTAATCTGGAGATTTTTTGTTGTTGTTCTTCTTCTTCTTATTCCAGTTGTTTTAGGTGTAAAGTTAGGTTGTGTATTCGATGTTTTCCTTGTTTCTTGAGGTAGGATTGTATTGCTATAAACTTCCACTTAGAATTGCTTTTGCTGCTTTCCATAGGTTTTGAGTTGTCGTGTTTTCATTGTCATTTGTTTCTAGAAATTTTTTATTTCCCTTTTGATTTCTTCAGTACCCTGTTGGTTATTTAGAAACGTGTTGTTTAATCTCCATGTGTTTGTGTTTCTTACAGTTTTTTTTTCTTGTAATTGATATCTAGTCTTATAGCATTGTGGTTGGAGAAGATGCTTAATGTGATTTCAATTTTCTTAAATTTACTGAGCTTTGATTTGTGACCCAAGATGTGGTCTATCCTGGAGAATGTTCCAGTTGCACCTGAGAAGTTGTATTCATCTGCATTTGGATGGAATATCCTGAAGATATCAATGAGATCCATCTCATCTGATGTATCATTTAAGACTTGTGTTTCCTTATTAATTTTCTGTTTTGGTGATCTGTCCATTGATGTGAGTAGGGTGTTAAAGTCTCCTACTATTATTGTCAGTTTTTCCTTTTATGTCTCTTAATGTTTGTCTTATGTATTGAGGTGCTCCTATGTTTGGTGCATAGATATTTACAATTGTTATGTCTTCCTCTTGGATTGATCCCTTGATCATTATGTAGTGTCCTTTCTTATCTCTTGTAATATTCTTTATTTTAAGGTCTATTTTGTCTGATATGAGGAGTGCTACTCCAGCTTTCTTGTGCTTCCCATCTGCATGGAATATATTTTTTCATCCTCTCACTTTCAGTCTAAATGTGTCTTTAGATCTGAAGTGGGTTTCTTGTAGACAGCATATATATGGGTCTTGTTTTTGTATCCATTCAGCCAGTCTGTGGCTTTTGGTCAGAGCATTTAATTTGTTTATATTTAAAGTAATTATTGATATATTTGTTCCTATTGCCATTTTCTTAATTGTTTAGGGTTGATTTTGTAGATCTTTTTCCTTCTCTTGTATTTCTTGACTATATAAGTCCCTTTAACATTTGTTGTAAAGTTGGTTTGGTGGTACTGAATTCTCCTAAATTTTGCTTGTCAGAAAAGCTTTTTATTTCTCCATCAATTTTGAATGAGATCCTTGCTGAATACAGTAATTTTTGTTGTAGATATTTCCCTTTCATTACTTTGAATATATCCTGCCATTCCCTTCTGGCCTGCAGGGTTTCTGCTGAAAGATCAGTTGTTAAACATATGGGGTTTCCCTTGTATGTTACTTGTTGCTTTTCCCTTGCTGCTTTTATATTCTTTCTTTGTGTTTAGTCTCTATTAGTTTGATTGGTATGTGTCTTGGTGTGTTTCTCCTTGGGTTTATCCTGTATGGGACTTTTTGTGCCTCTTGGACTTGCTTGACTAGTTCCTTTTCCATGTTGGGGAAATTTTCAACTATAATCTCTTCAAAATTTTTCTCATACCCTTTTTTTTTGTCTTCTTCTTCTGGGACCCCTATAATTTGAATGTTGGTGCATTTGATATTGTCCCAGAGGTCCCTAAGACTTTGAGTCCCTAAGACTCAGTTCTTTTCATTCTTTTTACTTTATTCTGCTCTTCAGAAGTTATTTCCACCATTTTATCTTCCAGGTCACTGAGTCGATCTGTTTCAGATATTCTGCTGTTGGTTCCTTCCAGAGTGTTTTTAGTTTCAGTAATTGTGTTGTTTGTCTCTTTACATTTATTCTTTAATTCTTCTAGATCTTTGTTAATTGATTATTGCATGTTCTCCATTTCATTTTCAAGATTTTTGATAAAGTTTACTATCTTTATTCTGAATTTTCTTTTTCAGGTAGTTTGCCTATTTCCTTTTCATTTATTTGGACTCCTGTGTTTCTAATTTGTTCCTTCATTTGTGTTGTATTTCTCTGCATTTTCATTATATATTTTTTTAAACTTGTTTTGTTTGAGGTCTTTTCCCATGTGTTAAGGTTGAATTCTTTCTTCCTTTTGCTTTCTGCCCTCCTAAGGTCGGTCCAATAGTTTGTGTAAGTTTTGTATAGGGTGAGATTTGTGCTGGGTTGCTTGCTTGTTTGTTTTTCCTCTGATAGGCAAGGCTGATTGAGGTGGTAATCCGGTCTGCTGATGATTGGGTTTGTAATTTTGTTTTGTTTGTTGTTTAGGTGAGGTGTCCAGCACACAGTGCTACTGGTGGTTGGGTGATGCTGGTGCTGTATTCAAATGGTTTCCTTAGGGTGAGTTCTTACTATCTGATACTCCCTAGGGTCAGTTCTCTGGTAGTCTAGGTCATGGAGTCAGTGATCCTGCTCCAAAGGCTCAGGGCTTGATCTCTGTTTAGAAACAAAGATTCCACAAGTGGTTTGTTATGGCATTAAATGAGATTAAAACAAATACCCCAAAACAAGAAACCAAAGATGAACTCCAGACAAATGACTGTTACAAAATCAGGCCAATAATAATTAAAATAATGGAATATACACATAACATATACGTATACACCCATAAGCAAAGTCAAAACAGTCCAAATAAAATAAAGTACAGTAGATTCACCCAGGAAACAAAGGAAGTCAAAAATTATATTTACCAGTTAAGAACAAAACCAACTAAAACACAAACTGGAAAACAAAACTAAAGCAAGGTGCCAAGTGGGGAATAAAGCAATGAAAACAAAATCAACAAATATGCTGAGAGGAAAGGAAAGAAAGAAAAGAAAGAAAAAATAGATATGCAAAGTTAAATAGAGGTAAATGAAGAAGATTTACGTACATTAAAGATTAACTGCAAGGGGAAAAGAACAGTAGAAAAGGCAAACAAAGGAATAAATATACAAATATATATAATAGGTTTAAAAAATTAAAAACTAAAATTATAAAAAAAGAGAAAAGAAAAAAAAGGAAGAAGAAAGGAAAAATAAAAAAGGAAAACTCCACAGAACTGCAAACGCCCAATGTAAAGGCAGAGGTTTATAATAACAATAAAAAGTTTGACTGAATATACACATATACATATATACACATAAGCAAAATAAAAACAGTCGAGCAAAAATAAAGTACAATAGATTGATCCAGCAAACAAAGGAAACCAAAAATTGTATCTACCAGTTAAGATCAAAACTAACTAAAGTACAAACTGGAAAACAAAACTAAAGCAAGGTGCCAACTGGGGAAGAAAGCAATGAAAACAAAACTAACAAATATGTTGAGAGGAAAGGAAAGAAAGTAAAGAAAGAATAGATATGCAAAGTTAAATAGAGGTAGATAAAGAAGATTTATATATTAAAGTTTAATTGCAAGGGGAAAAGAACTGTGGGGAAAGCAAACAAGGGAATAAATATAGAAAAAATAATAATAGGTTTAAAAATTAAAATTAAAGAAAAAAAGAAAACTCCACAGAACTGTAAAAGCCCAGAAGCCCAATGTAGAGGCACAGGTTTATAACAGCAATAAAAATGTGACTGAGAAAAAAAAAAAAAGCTCAAAAACTTAATTAGATTTAATAGTGCCAATTAAATCATCAACTACAACAGAGCAGGGAAATAAAGGGAAAAAAAAGAATCTATCAGTATAGTTCAGTATAGTCGCTCAGTCATGTCCAACTCTTTGTGACCCCATGAATCGCAGCATGCCAGGCCTCCCTGTGATCACTAGCTCCTGGAGTTCACTCAAACTCATGTCCATTGAGTCGTTGATGCCATCTAACCATCTCATCCTCTGTCGTCCCATTCTCCTCCTGCCCAGCATCAGGGTCTTTTCAGTGAGTCAACTCTTCGCATGAGGTTGCCAAAGTATTGGAGTTTCAACTTCAGCATCAGTTCTTCCAATGAACACCCAGGACTGATCTCCTTTAGGATGGACTGGTTGGATCTCCTTGCAGTCCAAGGGACTCTCAAAAGTCTTCTCCAACACCACAGTTCAAAAGCATCAGTTCTTCTGCACTCAGCTTTCTTCACAGTCCAACTCTCACATCCATACATGACCACTGGAAAAACCAGAGCTTTGACTAGACGGACCTTTGCTGGCAAAGTAATGTCTCTGCTTTTTAATATGCTGTCTAGGTTGGTCATAACTTTCCTTCCAAGGAGTGTCTTTTAATTTCATGGCTGCAGTCACCATCTGCAGGGATTTTGGAGCCCCCAAAAATAAAGTGTGACACTGTTTCCACTGTTTCCCCATCTATTTCCCATGAAGTGATGGGACCGGATGCCATGATCTTAGTTTTCTGAATGTTGAGCTTTAAGTCAACTTTTTCACTCTCCTCTTTCACTTTCATCAAGAGGCTTTTTAGTTCCTCTTCACTTTCTACCATAAGGGTGGTGTCATCTGCATATCTGAGGTGATTGATATTTCTCCCGGCAATCTTGATTCCAGCTTGTGCTTCCTCCCAGCCCAGCATTTCTCATGATGTACTCTGCATATAAGTTAAATAAGCAAGGTGACAATATACAGCCTTGACGTACTCCTTTTCCTATTTGGAACCAGTCTGTTGTTCCATGTCCAGTTCTAACTGATGCTTCCTGACCTTCATATAGATTTCTCAAGAGGCAGATCAGATGGTCTGGTATTCCCATCTCTTTCAGAATTTTCCACAGTTTATTTTGATCCACACAGTCAAAGGCTTTGACATAGTCAATAAAGCAGAAATAGATGTTTTTCTGGAACTCTCTTGCTTTTTCCATGATTCAGCAGATGTTGGCAATTTGATCTCTGGTTCCTCTGCCTTTTCTAAAACCAGCTGGAACATCTGGAAGTTCATAATTCACGTATTGCTGAAGCCTGGCTTGGAGAATTTTGAGCATTACTTTACTAGCATGTGCTGCTGCTGCTGCTGCTAAGTCACTTCAGTGGTGTCTGACTCTGTGCTACACCATAGATCTACCAGGCTCCCCCGTCCTGGGAATCTCCAGGCAAGAACACTGGAGTGGGTTGCCATTTCCTTCTCCAATGCATGAAAGTGAAAAGTGAAAGTGAAGTCGCCCAGTCATGTCCGACTCTTAGCGACCCCATGGACTGCAGCCCACCTGGCTCCTCCGTCCATGGGATTTTCCAGGAATGTGAAGCCAAGTGGGCCTTAGAAAGCATCACTATGAACAAAGAGTACAGGAGTGGGGTGCCATTTCCTTCAATGAGTGCAATTGTGTGGTAGTCTGAGCATTCTTTGGCATTACCTTTCTTTGGGATTGGAATGAAAACTGACCTTTTCCAGTCCAGTGGCCACTGCTGAGTTTTCCAAATTTGCTGGCATATTGACTGAAGCACTTTCACAGCATCATCCTTCAGGATTTGAAATAGCTCAACTGGAATTCCATCACCTCCACTAGCTTTGTTCGTAGTGATGCTTTCTAAGGCCCACTTGGCTTCACATTCCAGATGTCTGGCTCTACGTGAGTGATCACACCATCGTGATTATCTTGGTCGTGAAGATCTTTTTTGTACAGTTCTTCTGCGTATTCTTGCCACCTCTTCTTAATATCTTCTGCTTCTGTTAGGTTCATACCATTTCTGTCCTTTATCGAGCCCATCTTTGCATGAAATGTTCCCTTGGTATCTCTGATTTTCTTGAAGAGATCTCTAGTCTTTCCCATTCTGTTGTTTTCCTCTACTTCTTTGCACTGATCGCTGAGGAAGGCTTTCTTATCTCTCCTTGCTATTCTTTGGAACTCTGCATTCAAATGGGAGTAGCCATCATGGTCAACAAAAGAGTCCGAAATGCAGTACTTGGATGCAATCTCAAAAAACGACAGAATGATCTCTGTTCATTTCCAAGGCAAACCATTCAATATCACAGTAATCCATGCCTATGCCCCAACCAGTAACGCTGAAGAAGCTGAAGTTGAATGGTTCTATAAAGACCTACAAGACCTTTTAGAACTAACACCCAAAAAAGATGTCCTTTTCATTATAGGGGACTGGAATGCAAAAGTAAGAAGACAAGAAACACCTGGAATAACAAGCAAATTTGGTCTTGGAGTATGGAATGAAATAGGGCAAAGGCTAATAGAGTTTTGCCAAGAGTACGCACTAGTCATAGCAATCACCCTCTTGCAACAACACAAGAGAAGACTCTACACATGGACATCACCAGATGGTCAATAGCAAAATCAGTTTGATTATATTCTTTGCAGCCAAAGATGGAGAAGCTCTATACAGTCAGCAAAAACAAGACTGGGAGAGGACTGTGGTTCAGATCATGAACTCCTTATTGCCAAATTCAGGCTCAAATTGAAGAAAGTAGTGAAAACCATTAGACCATTCAGGTATGACCTAAATCAAATCCCTTATGATTATACAGTCGAAGTGAGAAATAGATTTAAGGGACTAGATCTGATAGAGTGCCTGATGAACTATGGAATGAGGTTCGTGACATTGTACAGGAGACAGGGATGAAGACAATCCCCATGGAAAAGAATCTATAGAACAAGTCAAAACATAAGAATAATAAATGCTTTTCTTGAGTCACTGCTGTCAGAGTCCTTGCCCTCGCTGGGAGTCAGAGTCCACCTTGCCTCCCTAGGATGACCTCTAACACTGTGCTGATCTATGGACCAGCTGTTGGGGCAGCTGAGATTCTAATCTGGTCCTGCTCCTGTGTGTTCTTGCCTCCAATGTCCACAGCTATCAGAACTAGTGTGTTTTCTTTTGTGGGACCTCTCAATGTCCTTTTATGTATTCCATAGAGAGTCTACCGAGTTGATCATGTGGACTTAATCTGCAGCTTTTACAGCTGGTGGGAAGGTTTTGAGTTTTCTTCCTTAGCCACACTGCCCCTGGGTTTCAATTGTGGTTTTATTTCCACCTCTACATGTGGGCCGTCCACTGAGGATTCCTTCTTAGGCTGCCCTGGAGGACTTGGGTTTGCCCCTGTGAGGGCCAGGTGTGGAGGTGGTGCAGCTGATTGGATTGCAGGGGTTCTGGCTGCACCAGGTACTCAGGGGAGTTGTCGGCTAGGGCAGCAGGAAATATAGTGTTCTAGGAGGGTATGGCACCCAGTATTGGCCAATACACTCCAGTATTCTTGCCTGGAGAAACCCCCTGAAAGAGAAGCCTGGCAGGCCACAGTCTACAGGGCTGCAAATAGTTGGACACGACTGAAGTGAACCCTGCATGTATAGACGTGAGATTCTTTTTGGCCTGTGGCAGCTCTGCCCCAGTGAGAGTTGAGCATGAAGGTGGCATAGCTGCTTGGCTTGCGGGGACCCTGGCGGTGCAAAGTGTGCAGGGACACAGATTGCCTCCACCCCAGGAGTTATGGCCCCATCAGAGTCTTTTTTCAAGCCTCTTATAACTGGCAATCAGAAGGCCTCTGGTCAGTCTTTCTCTGTAGCTCTGCCCATTCAGGCACTTGGAGGGCTCCCTTGCCTGGGGTCCTTCTCTGTTGTTTTGGTGCGTCAGGCACATAGAGGGGCCCCTCTGGCTGGGGTCCTACTCTGTAGATCGGTGCATTAGGCACTTAAAGGGGCACCCTGGGTGGGGTCCTTGTCTATTATTCAGTGTGTCAGGGGTTTGATAGGCCAGCCTCTCTCTTGTTTTGCTGCCAATGCTGGTGTGTGGGAAGAGAGAGGCTGTGGTGATGGCTCCACCCCTACATGTGACTCAGCAGTATCGCCTTGCTTCCCTGGCTGCCCAGCTTTCCTCCACAGGCATTTCCCACCACAGTCTCCTTCTTCACATCCCCTTGATCTGCCTCTCCATAGTCAACAGCAGCCCTCACTCTGGGATTGCTCCACAATCCCTAAACTCCAGCTCCCAGCTTCTGTGCCTTCCAAGGGACCTGCATCCCTGCCCGGGGTATGTATGGCTATGGCAAGGACTGTCTGATTCTCATTCAATTTAGGCTGCCATAGGTCAGCTGTTTCACTCTCAGCCTTAAATGTTTCTCCTCTGACTCAGACAGTTGCCCAAATGTGGGGATTGGACCCCTGCTTCAGTTCCCCCACCCGCTGAGGGCAGGTCCAGTCCTACTAACACTCCTGTTTTTCCCCCTAGTCCCTTCATTGTACTGAATTTTGTGTGTTTCTGTATATTCTTTTCTGCTGGTCAAGTATTCCTGTCTGCTCTCAACTGCTGCTCTGCATGCACTTGTGTGTCTGAATGTGTATTCCTAATGTATCCATGGAGAGAGGTGTACTCTACATCCACCTTCTCCTCTGCCATCTTGTTTTCCCCTGAATGTTGAATTTTAAGCCAGCTTTTTCACTAGCTCCTCTTCACTTTATGCTATTAGGCTGGTGTCATTTGCATACGTGAGGCTGTTGATATCTTGATTCCAGCTTGCAATTCATCCAGCATGGCATTTCGCATGGTGTACTCTGCATATAAGTTAACTATATCTTCTCCATTTCTTTCTATGTTTCCTTCTGTCCCTTTTTTTCTGCCAAATTCTCATTTTTATTTTATTCCTCAGTTATATGAGAAACATAGAAGTCCTATAACTCCAGTTTTATTTTGGGAGATAATGAAAATGGGAAGATTGGCAAAAGTCAGAATGTACAATCCAGCTAGCCCTGGCTAGTATGATATGGAAAGTCTCCGTGGGCAAGGAAGGAGCCCCACACCAGAACTGTAGTTTTTATACGGAAGAGGCAGGAGAGTAGAAAGGGTAGAGTTAGTACCAATCCAGATCTGATCTGATAAAGCAGATGACACAAATAAACTGGGTGAGCTGGAGCACATGATCCCACTGTTACTATGTGTGCAGGACTCAAATGCATGGATGTTGAGGTTAGTATATTTCTAAGCTAGCATACAAATCAAGTGCTGTAGTATTTGGGGGCGGGGGGCAGACTCTGCTCTGCTGTGCTGGCATCTGGTGATACAAAGTTCAAAACCATGGAAGCCTCAATGTCTTCACACTAAAAACATAGGCATAGATATGCAAACAAAGAATATGCCCAGGGAAGGGAGAAATTCCCCACCCTACCCTCCCTCTTTTGAATGAGTCAGTGATTATTTCAGAAACAACAAATAAGGTGATGTGGCAGATGAGCAGTAACTTGATGGGAAACTGAATAATGAGTGGACATTAACCAGTTCTGTTCATGTGAGTTAAGGACTTCCCTGGTGGCACTAGTGGTAAAGACCCTGCTTGCTAATGCAGGAGACTTAAGAGATGTGGGTTTGATCCCTTGGTGGGTAAGATCCCCTGGAGAAGGAAATGGCAACCCACTCCAGTATTCTTGCGTGGAGAATCCCGTGGATAGAGGAGCCTGGTAGGCTACAGTCCATAGCATTGCAAAGAGTCAGGCACAACTGAAGTGATTTTGCATGCATGCGTGCATGTGAGTTTGAGAAAGTGCCTTAGGAAGTAAATCAGGAAATTATGCAGCATTGAGCTAAATAGATATTCTGAAGGAGACTGAGATCACACATTTCTTAAAACTCCACAGCCTGGCCACTGCCTGAGGAAAGCATAATTTGGGATGGAGTTTTGTACTGATTTAGCGGGTATAAAGAAATTGAAGTGAAGCTTTGACCTTGAATTGAAAGAGATGTCCAAGTGTCCCAGCGCAGGTCAGGAGAAAAGATGTTGTCCAGTGAAACCACCTACGACCCAGGGAAGCATGAAGTTAAAGGAGATGGTTACAAAGACGAAGTCTCACCACCCGGAAGGGATAGAAAACTACAATTTTGAAACATGAGTGTTTATCTACTCTTTGTATTATATTTTGTACTGTCTTCTAATATAACAAAAGTACTATTGAAAATATCATATTGTCTTAACTTTTTTGAGGGAGGTTGCTGTTCAGGCTCAGGTCAAAATGTAAGTGAGAGTTAAGATGGCAGCATAAGCAAACACTTTGTAATGAAATAGACTCTAGCTATATGTGAGAGCTGGGAGTGGGGGGAGTGAAAGATTCAGCAGCAGGTGTTCAGAAATGTCCCCAAAACATCACTCGGACTTCAGCTCTTGAATTTGACAGTGTCTTTATAGAGGACTGGTTAAACTTGGGTATCTTTGCCCTTCTGTGAGGTTAGACATATCGGGGGGGTTGGAGAGGCAGCTGGTTCTAAGATGTTAGGAGAGGCTGCTGTTTCATCAACTCCTACCCAGATGGGCCCACAAGTAAATTACCAACTGGAGGATGCTGATTCCAGTATAAAGACATTTCCTCCCCACCCTGCTTAGTGAGACAAGCAAGGACTTCTATATTTATGCAATCATTTATTCCTTTATGCATTTCATAAATATTTATCGACTACCTGCTAAGCTCTGTGTTTTCTGCCAATGGCCAGAGAAAGGCAGTGCCCCTGTGATGGTGCTATAGGCAAAAGTCAAGTCCTGCAGAGAGTTCAGACTCCAAACAATTGCAGGAGGAGGAGCTGCTGCAGCTCTGGGCTACTTCAGCATGCAGACGAGCAGAGTGCCCTGCAAGGCCTGTTGCTGTATGCTTCTGCATCTGCTCAACTTCAGACAAGCCTGCAGATAGGAAATGGCTCCATCATTCAAGACGTCACTAAGAGATGTGGAAAAGATTTCGCCAGCCTCTGAAGTCTGGGCAGGGACACTGAAGGAGAAAAAAGACAGTAAAATAATAAGGAAAAGAAAAAGAGTAACTTTCCAGAAGAGAAAAGAGTAAACTAAAAGAGAGAGAGCAAAGTGATATGACCTAAAAGAAAAGGCATTGAACTTAGTACAAAAATTTCTCGTGTCCTTACTATATTCCATGCATCATATTAGGTCATTTGATATCCATGCACAATGTGAAGCTTGATGGCAACTTTATTTATTCATGCCCTATTTAAAGATAAATAAGCCAAAGTTTATTTTGTTGGGTTAAGTAACACATCAAATCATATCAAAAGTGGAACTGATAACAGTAATTTCCTATTCTAGGATCTTTCCAAGATGACCAGAAAACAGAAGACATGGTTAATTGGTGCTGATTTTATTATTAAAATATCTTGATTTGGATAAGTAAATTTGACATTTTGAAGCTCAGTTTCCTTGTCTAGAAAATTATCTTCCCTAGGGTCAAATTCTAATCATGATAGAAAAATAAGTCATCCTTTGGCTCTTTATATAATAGGAGATAGATGGAGAGAAAAGGGGGGGGGGGGGCACGTGAAAAGAGAAAGGCTAAGAGAGCAGAAAAATAGGTGGTGGAAGGACCCAGCATAAAAATTAAAAATTCTAGAAGGAAATTGGGAGTTGTCGATTGCAGGAGTAAAATGGTGAATATATAATGGTGTGTGTGAGAGAGAGATCTACTGAAGAATTACCTGTAAATAATGGGAAATTGGTGATAGAGTGGTATTTAGCCTGGATCTCAAGAGAAAGAACTGGTTGACTAGCCCCAATATATACATGCACACACACTCCCCCACCACCACCACCACATATTATTAACACAACAATTATTAACCTTGAAAATCAGGACAAGTTGCCTCACAAGGCAAACACAAAATGCAGAGACCACGTTAGCCCCATGTGGCTCAGCTGGTAAAGAATCCGCCTGCAATGCGGGAGAGCTGGGTTCGATCCCTGGGTTGGGAAGATCCCCTGGAGAAGGGAAAGGCTACCCAATCCAGTATTCTGGCCTGGAAAATTCCATGGACTGTATAGTCCATAGGGTCAGGAAGAGTCGGACACGACGAATGACTTTCACTTTCACTTTCATTGTTAGCCAAGTGGCATTTGGCCTGGAGGACAGACGTACCCTGAGCGACTAACACTTTCACTTTCAAGGGAACACAGGCAACTCCTTTTGTGTGTATGACAAGTTAGATTTTCTATATCCCAGCACTGTCACGAACTCTGGATTCAATCTTTTCTCTCTTTACATACACAGTCCCCTCCAGGAAACAGGTGAGCTCAGAACTGGGCTAGAAGGGCTCTTGCATCCACTGCTTCATCAAACAAGAATTTCAAACACAATCTTTCCCATTGCCTACTCAACCAATTCTGTCAGTCTCTTCTCTTTAGATATTCCACATTCATCTGATTACAACACTGTCTAGATAAAGAAAGAACATTATCCTCCCACCCTCCCACGAACTGGAAACGTTGATGCTTCCAAGGGAATACAGTGGCTTCCCTGGTAGCTCAGCTGGTAAAGAATTCATCTGCAATGCAGGAGACCCTGGTTTAATTCCTGGGTTGGGAAGATTCCCTGGAGAAGGGATAGACTACCCACTATTGTATTCCTGGGCTTCCCTGATGGCTCAGATAGTAAAAAAATCTGCCTGCAATGTGGGAGACCTAGGTTCGATCCCTGGATTGGGAAGATCCCCTGGAGGAGGGGATGGCAACCTACTCCAGTATTCTTACCTGGAGAATCCCCATGGACAGAGGAGCCTGGCAGGCTAACAGTTCATGGGGTAGCAAAGAATCAGACATGACTCAACAACTAAGCACAGCACAGCACAAGGGAACACAATCAACTCCTTTTGTGTGTAGCAAAGGTTGTTTACCCTCTGACAGAAACCAGGGTAACCTTCTGGGACTTCTACCTTGCATCTTGCACTTCTCTGCTGCTGCTGCTGCTAAGTCACTTCAGTCATGTCCTACTCTGTGTGACCCCATAGATGGCAGCCCACCAGGCTCCCCCGTCCCTGGAATTCTCCAGGCAAGAACACTGGAGTGGGTTGCCATTTCCTTCTCCAATGCATGAAAGTGAAAAGTGAAAGTGAAGTTGCTCAGTCTTGTCCGACTCTTCTCGACCCCACGGACTGCAGCCTACCAGCCTCCTCCATCCATGGGATTTTCCAGGCAAGAGTACTGGAGTGGGGTGCCAGTGCCTTCTCCACTTCTCTGGATTCAATAATTACCTGAAAGTCATAATGGTTTAAATGCTCAGACATCTGCATAGACTTTTTCTTCTTTTCTTTAGTTTAACAAGATCTTAGATTTTAGCATGCATACGAAATACTGGGTAAATTTGTACACACAAAACCTTTACCACACTTTGTAATTTGATATAAAGGATTTTTCAGAGGTCAATTTAGTAATTACCAAAAGGGAATTATTTTAACTGGACTTCCCAGGTGTCATAGTGGTAAAGAATCTGCCTGCCAGTGGAGGAGATGCGAGAGACTTGGGTTTGATCCCTGGGTCAGGAAGTTGCCCTGGAGTAGGAAGTGGAAACTTGCTCCAGTATTCCTACCAGGAAAATTCCATAGACAGAGGAGCCTGGCAAGCTAGAGTCAATGGGGTCACAAAGAATTAGACACGACTGAGCACACAAGCACAATTATTTTAATTACTCTGAATCTCAAATCTTACTTCAATGGCTCCACGAATAAGACTTGTAGATGTGGTTACTGACATTATAAAGTTATATATGTTTGACCCATTTTATTGTGACCTATATATATGGAAAACTATCCAAAATAATAATGATTATCTTTGAATGACCATGTGGGACCTGCCATTTAATGCCACCATGAGGCATGAAGAGTCTGACAAGCTGCACTCCATGGGGCCACCGAGAGTCAGACATGACTGAACGACAGAACACACACACACAGCGTTAATGTAATATTTGAACTAATCAGAAGTTTTAAAATGAGTCAATTTTAGGATATTGTTGGGAGGTTCAGGCTTTAAAAATTATGACATAAAATGCAAAGAAATGCAACCAGACAGGTTTCTACCTGAGCAAGTGTTCATTTTTCACTCTGCAGTTCAAATCAGTGTCTACCTGACATTTATGTATCTTTAAGCTTCAAATCAGTGCTGCACAGTGGGGGCTAGGTGGGAGGCTATCAGAATCACCCAGGAAGCCTTTTCAAACTCCACCAGCCCTCCTCCTCCTGCAGTCCCTCCTTCCCCTGAGATTCTGCCTAAGATGTGTCTCTGAACTTGAGAAAAACCATCTGTTCACTTACAAATAGACATTTTTATCTCCAAAAGGGCAGGTTTCTGCGCATGAGCCTCTAACATGTATCTGGTGGGGGTAGGGGGTGCTGAAACATACATCAATGACAACATCTTTCAGTTGAATGCTGACGTGTTAAAAAATGGACACGTCTATGTTTTCTGAGTGATATATTCAGTTGGTGAGCCCCTGGTACTAATGAGATGAAAATTGCTACTTTAAATTCTCATATAGGTCAGTAAGCTTCATTCTGGGAATGTTTCATGAATTCAGGTTTCATTCTGTGAGGTTTTGTTTCATAAATGCAAGCATTTGTAGAATGAAGTAAGAGTGTGGCAGACTCAGCTCAAATGAACCACTACTATTAGAAAGGCATGGTGAGTGAGAAACATCAACTTTATATCATAAGCAGTGTTAAAAGCCATTTTTATTACACACACATTTCCCATAGCTTAAATTCCTTAAAATGTGACAACCGTGTCACAATCCCTGGAGTGAATTTTTTTTTTCCCTTTAAAAAACATGGTGAGGCTTGGGTAGATATTGTTCTGTTCTCCACAGAACTGACCTTTGAGGCCTCCTTTGCTGCAAGCGTTATCTTGACTTTGTGAACATAAGGTACCAACATAAACACATACGCTGCTCACATTTTGATGTTGTAATCACATAATTGAATCATTTTATTCTAGCATGCTTTTGCCAAAATTTTGAAATATGGAATGTGTTGAGTTTTTTAAACTAAATATTCATAAATTATGTTTTTAATTTTCATATTTGGAAGTAAAATTATTCATATGAATGGAGATAACATTAGAGTACTTATGGAATCAAAACATTCAAAATATTACAATACATTTGATATAACATATTTTATATTGGTGAAATGACTAAAAGATTGTGAAACCTCTTCAACAAATTGTAAGTCTTTACTAAAATTTCAGTGATAGTATTTAAAATATATGTGTGTGTGTGCTCAATTGTGTCCAATTCTTTGCGACCCTATGGACTATAGCCCACCAGGATTTTCTGTCCATGGGATTTTTCAAGCAGGAATATTGGAGTGGGTTGCCATTTCCTCCTCCAGGGGATCTTCCCAACCCAGGGATTGAAATTGCAGCTCCTGTGTCTCCTGCATTACAGACAGATTCTTTACTGTTGAGCCATTTCGGAAGTCCATTTTAAATATAGCTAACACTTAATGTTTATTCAATCCCATGTATGGTTAGCAGTTTTTATGTGAATTAATGTATTCAACCCTTATAACAGTACTATAAAGTAGATACTTTTAGTATCCCAATTTACCAACAAGAATGCTGATGAAAAACAGGAATTTTTCTAATGTCACAAGGTTAGTGAGGGGCAGAACAGGGATTGGAACTCAGACACTTTCACTGCAGAGCCTATTCTCTGAAACACTTGATGACTATCAAGTCTCCTGGTTCTCTGGGACTCACCCTTGGGTTAAGTCCTACTAGCTCTGCAAAATACAATGATTTGCACCTATGCCCATGGCCTCTCACAGTGGTTATTGTAGAAGTTACCATGGCTTTCAAATCATTGCTACCCTATGTGTCTTTTTTCATTAAGGACATTCTAGATGCCTCTCTGACACAAAATTGTCTTTGAAATACTAAATAGTAATAGTTTCTCTTTTTTCCCATTGAGGTACAACATGTTGATATAAGATGATCTTGCCGTCTCCTCTTCTTAATCCATAGGGTTTCTATCTTCTTCTCCTTCATATGTAGACACCATGAAAAAAAAAAGACACAAGAAGAAAGACCTGACATCCTGGCTCTTCCTTACTCTTTTTGCTATATGATCTGAAAATAGACTAGGTAAGATTTGAATTTCTAGTTTTGTTTTTTTTTTTACTTCCCCATATTATATCCTCTAAATAAACCAGCAAGTTTGATAGCCTCAATCTTATATAGTAGTAGCATCTTCTCTACACTATAGAAGCTGATTTAAAAATCAATTGTTTGGTTACAGACATAGAAATGTCTCGGTGTTCAGGTGTTCAGAAACTAAATATGAATTGTTTCCCATATGAATTTCTGCTCTATCCAAAGGTATGCCTATTTCCTGCACCTTCCTCCTCTTCCTCAGATTAATGAGTGCCTTGAGATGACAGGAAGGACTATTCTGTTCATGAAAAGGCAAAACAGAAGAGTTCTTTAACATATAAATAAAACTATTAGCCTTTATTATACATAAACCAACAAGTTAGCTGTTGTTAAAGAGTCCAAAGGTGTTTGAGACCCAAACTTGAATCATACAGGCCATGTAAATTAGTGAAAGAAAACTATATGTTTGTTGGGATATCAGTAGAAGGTAATACAAATACATGTGGACATCAGAGAAGGGCTGGGTACTTCTAACTGTAGCGCTTGGGGGAAGCTTGATGCTTGCAGTAGCATCTGAGCTAGAATTTGAACAGTTGGTCTCTTTGTGAGGAAGGAAATTTCAAGTAGTGGAAGGTCATCAGAAAATGCAGACTTGAATTTGCCAGCTTATGGGCTGTGACCAGACAAGAGGCTCAATTCCTAGGGTAATGAAAGTTGGCCACAGCAAGGCTATGGAGGCAGAAGTACGGTTACCATACCAGGCTCCAGATGCTAACACCCCTCCTCAAATATTTTTCAATATTTTGAAATTTTTCTTCATTGAAATATTCTTCAAATTCAATTGAAATCTTCTAAATATTCCTGAGAAATTTTAGTGTTCTCAGATATTTAAATGGATTTTATTCAAGTTACTTGGCCTATCTCCTATAATCACAAATTTGCTCAATAGATTCCTCCTAATTTATAAATGGGGCTCCCCAGGTGGCACTAGTGGTAAAGAACCTGCCTGCCAGTGCAGGAGACATAAGAGATGTGGGTTCGATCTCTGGGTCAGGAAGATCCCCTGGATCCCTGGAGGAGGACATGGCAACCCATTCCAGTATTCTTGCCTGGAGAATCCCATGGACAGAGGAGCCTAGCAGGCTATGGTCCAGAGCGTCGCAAAGAGTCGGACACAACTGAAGTGACTTAGCACGCATGCAATCTATAACCAGCACACTTTGTAGCCTTCAGTTGGAGTGGTCAATAAAATGAAAAGTAAGTCATTGCCTGTAAAATGCCTCCTTGTATTTTGAAGACTTTTCCACAGACAAAAGAAAATCTATAAAGAACGAGGTCCCTTTTGATCTCACTATTATAAAAAATGTAAGGAGTAATTTACCTTTGGGAATAATAATCATCAAAAGATCTTTCTTGTCCAAACAAGAAATAAAATAGCAAATACAAAAAAAAAAAGCATATATTAAATTAAAATGCACACAAATTATTCTATAATTTATGCATTGTTAGATTTTTCTTTCATTATGTAATCCCTCTTAGGGTCTTCTGATAGGCATTGGGTAGATGATGATGATTCAAATATTATTACATTGGGAAAAATTCTTCTTGAGAAGTTCAGAATCTAGAGAAGGACTGCATGTAAATAAACAAGCAAATAATTGCAAGACCTTTATTCTTAAGAGTGCTTCATTTATAATATTCTCATAAATCTTAATGCTGGGTTGCCCACTGAATTCTAGTTTACACCACCAGGCTGGTCTCAGCCAGCGGGGCCATCTGGTGGCCCACGTGGGTAATCACATGGTCTGAATGGTCTGAATCTTGGTTGCTTCCTCACTATTCATCTCAGTCTTGTAAATTTCTGTTTCATATAGTTCTGTTTAAAATGCTTCTGGAAAATTCTTACTTGAATTATTTTAGTGCTTATTTCTTTCCCTGAATTTCTTTTTGTCCTCAATTTATCAGAAAAAAAGTATTCCTTCTTTACTCCTTGTAATATAATCTGTTAGCCAAAAAACGATGATCAGCATGAGGCTAGTTAGAACTAATGCAACTACTTAAAGAATATGAAATGCTCCTATCTCCAATTGAAACTAAACATGAAGTTCAACGAGTAGCTTCATTGAAGACTGTGGTTGGAAATGGCACGAAATGGACTTAGAAATTTCTTTTTGTCCTCATTTTCTTTATTTATACCATGAAAACAAGGATCAAATGTTTTGCTTTTTGTCTGATTTAATCAAAAATGATTAAAAAAAAATTTGGTAGAGAGATTTCCCTGGTGGCCCAGTGGTTAAGAATCCACCTGCCAATGCTAGGGTCAGAGGTTTGATCCCTGGTCCAGGAACTAAGATCCCACATACCGTGGGACAACTCAGCCTGCACCATGACTAACGAAGTCCACATGCTCTGGAGTCCACGCTCCACAACAAGAGGGGTGAGGGCCATGAGCAACTAGAGGAGCCCTGCTCAGCACAACTAGAGAAAGCCTGTGTGCAGCCTGAAGGACCCAAGTACTGCAACAAAGACCCAGGGCAGCCAAAAGTAATGTAAAATATTTTTAAAAGATTAAAAAAAATTTTTGGTAGAATTACATATGCTGTAATATCATTGTTTTCCATATATGAAACATGATGAACATGATTTTGATTTTGTGGGCTGAATTCTAGACCACAATTTATAGTATGTTTCTATAAAATAAAGCACAAGAAATTTATATCAATGAAACCATAAATAAATTCAGGAAAAAACTGACAGTAAAAATCTCTAGTACATAATAACTGATTTAGGTTGTATATTTTTAAAGTTTTTTTATAATTGTTATTCATTTATTCTTTAAATGTCTACTGACTACTTTTTCTGTGCCAGGCTCAGTATTAGGGACTATGAATAAAATCTTGTTATATAATCAAAATGTTAGTGAATCATTACAATATTTCTTGAACAAACCACCTCAAGCCCCAATGAGCACAAGTAGTCTTAAGAAATTAATGTGTCCCTCTCACCCTTTAAATCTTATTTCTAATTCTTTAATGCCTTTAATTAAATTGAGGATAGTTTACTATTGCAAGTGGCTTTTGGGGATTACATAGTTTATTCTTAATTATACCATGAATATTTAATGATACAAAGTTGTCATCCTGTGTTCTGGAATTAGTAACCCACCATCCCAACTGAACATCCCCTCTTCTGCCTGTTACTTGTTATGTTCAGGCTTTCACTGCTTTCCATTTTAATGACTGGAAAAGACTCCATGACTCTTCCCACTTAAATTCATTTTGCACATTAATGCAAGATGTGATCATGCTAGCATCTCATCATTGCCCAAAGCCCTTTAAAAGATCTTTTAAGATAAAACTCAATTCTGATTGGTTTATAGAAAATTTAGGTGTTTACATAAAAATAATATTCCTAGAATTCCCACATATAAAGGAGCAGACTTCTAACAGTTTAGTTGTGTGAACTACAAAGAAAAAAAAGATCCTTCCATGGCAACTTTTTCTATTAAAAATGTTCATGTAATCAAGGTAATTTTTTTGATAAATCAGAATGTTTTGGTAATTTTGGTTTTAAGAATGCCTCTATGAGTTCTTCTCTATTTTATAAATGTGGAATATAATGCATAGATGTAATTTTACAATAGGATTTATATGTGCTTTTTCATGAAGAGTGCAGTTGATCTGAACTTCCTAAAGTTTTCACATCAGTTTACTGATCAGATAAGGTAACATTATTTGCACAGTGTTCAAGATGATGGAAAATCTAGAATTGTATTTAACTAATCCTGACTCTTCATGACCCCATGGACTGTAGTTCCAGACTCCTTGGTCCATGGAATTTTTCCAGACAAGAATACTGGTGTGGGTTGTCATTTCCTACTCCAAGAGATCTTTACAACCCAGGGATCAAACTCATATCTCTTGTGTCTCCTGCATTGGCAAGTGGGATCTTTACTACTAGCGCCACCTAGGAAGCCCTGTAATGGCATAGGCATAATGTGGAATAGACCACCTAGCAATCTACAAAAATCAGTCCTACCTTACTGTTCAAATTTACCTTGCTGTATTTGCCTGCCTCCAGACAAGAGGCTCAGCTGGTAAAGAATCCACCTGCGGTTTGGGAGACCTGGGTTCAATCAATCCCTGGGTTGGGAAGATCCCCTGGAGAAGAGAAAGGCTACACACTGCAGTATTCTGGCCCCGAGAATTCCATGGACTACAGTTCACGGGGTTGCAAAGAGTCAGACACAAATGAATGACTTTCTCTTTCTTTCAGACAAACTAAAGTTCAGATCCCAATTTAAGTACACCAGTTACTTGCCTCCTCTAATCCTTGACTTCTTTAACCACGCTTATAGCAATGGCAACCCACTCCAGTACTCTTGCCTGGAAAATCCCATGGATGGAGGAGCCTGGAAGGCTGTAGTCCATGGGGTCGCTGAGGGTCAGGCACGACTGAGCGACTTCACTTTCACTTTTCACTTTCATGCATTGGAGAAGGAAATGGCAACCCACTCCAGTGTTCTTGCCTGGAGAATCCCAGGGACGGGGGAGCCTGGTGGGCTGCCGTCTATGGGGTTGCACAGAGTCGGACACAACTGAAGTGACTTAGCAGCAGCATAGTAAAGATATTAATAATACCTACTTCATATTGTAATTTGTAACAAAATATATAACAAAATACGTAACAAAATATAAAAGATTTCATATTGTAATTTGTAACAAAATATATAAGATGTCAGACTGTGTTCAAAAATGTTAAGTGTAAGAATTTTTTAAATTATAATTAGTAAAATAAATAAATAAATAATTAAAAATTAAAAAAAGTAAAATAAAATTATAATTAGTAATTATATTAAACACAATGCTTTCTGGACTCCAAACAAAGCTGGTCCATATTTGACATCCATGCTGTACTCTTCTTTCCTCTTCTTGCCCCAGCTGTTTCTTCTGCCTGAGATGCTATCCTTTCCAACTTCACAAACATAAATGCTATTTATCATTCAAGGCCCAGGCCCAATGTGCTCTCATTTAATGTACTAGTCATTTCAATCTGAAGTCCTCTTTCCTCTCACCTATCATAGCTATGTTTCTGTACGTCTTCCGCTGTACTTCTTAGAGTCACCCTATTTTGTTCTCTATTCTGTCTTATTTTCTACTAGCTTATTAGCACAACAGAGGGGATTACCATCTGATTTATCTTTAACTTAATGTGAGGACATGATTTCTCCCACTATGTTTATCAGGCACCTCTTGCTGTGATAATGCTGCATAAAAAAATCACTTGAGAAGTTGGGGTGAAATCTACAAGCTTTTGATTTTTTTTTTTTAAAGTCTTGCTTATGGGTGATTGGGCCTGCCACATGTTAGGTAAACTAGGCTGGACTCAGGTCCCGAGCTGCAGGTCCCGAGCTGCAGGCTATAGCTCACTTCGTGGGTCTCTCATTCACTTTGAGTGGTGGCTACCTGGGGAATGTTCTTCCCATGACTCGTGGCAGGAATGCATCAAAATGAGTAGAAGTATGCAATAGAAGGAACTGGCACTCTGTAGCACCTGCCCCCATTCATTGGGAAAAGCCAGTCCCGTGGCTAAGCTGCCACCAGTGAGGTACAGAAGTCCATCCCACTGTGGTGGGTGGGACTTCAAAGGCAAAAGCAAGCCTGTTAATAGACAAGGAGCAAAAATCTGAACAGTGCAGTCTAGCACACTATCTTTACTCCAGAACTCCTTTTTAAAGAACAGGAGTTCCTTGTAATGGACTTTGGGAAAGGGGGCCTAAGATAATGAGGAATGAACAAGTTTTTAGGACAGTAAAAGTATGGATTTCCATTTTACAAGGTCATTCTGGAGTGTCTGGAGAGCTGGGTTGGAATATGAGAACAGACTAGCTACTAAGGAAATAACCACTAGGAGAGACCACTAGGAACATGCCTGTGGGATTGGAGATAATGAGGTGGGTCTCCAGGAGGTATCAGTAGCAGATTTGGGTGGATTTTAGTAATGGGATGTGTGATGTGGCAAAAGTGAGGATGCTACTGAGAACAGCTCCAAGGTTTCACTGAGAAGGTGCATCTCATGTATGGAGAGCCACATCACTGATGCCATTCCTTAGATGATTATTCAAATTAAGTACTATGGACAATACAGAATATATCATAATAATGTCCTAAGTACAGACACATTGCAAAGCACTTTCATACACGTTTCATCTTCGGGGCACTTTATGTGTTCATATTGTTTCTATTTTTTATAACAAAGAAATTCAAGTCCAAAGAAATTGCAGGAAATCTGAACAAATAACTTAGATAAATGGAGACTTAAATCTATACTTCCTGGCTCAGAATCTTGCCACCACTCCATAAAGTATCCTATTTCTCACTTTCTTTTCTCTCTCCTCAATCTTTTATGTTATGGTTCCTTTTTTTAAAATTTGCTTTGTTTCTTTTTTTCAAAATATTATCTCTGTGCCCCAACTATAAAGCCCTTGAGGAGAAGATGTTATCTCAGGACTACCTGCTTTCCAAATTTTCAATAAATACTCTCTAGTGGGGACTGAAGAATGCAGTCTGTCCCATCCTTTTATTTACCAGTATGATAGAAAACACTTCCTCCCTTTTACTCAACTATAGACAGAAGAGTGCCTTTCCATGTACTCACAATTCTCTAGATACACTGTCATCTTCTGTCTTCACGTATTTCTCTGTGTCTTCCTCTCATCCCTCCTCTTCAATAGAATTGTGACCAACATAGATGATCCAGCCAACATGCACAACACCCCTTTCTTTGTCCCCTACATATGACTGCTTTAGAAGCACCATTGAGAAAATGAAAACTCATTGAGCTGAGCACTTCCAGGAATGTGATTTAGAAGGCGACTATGCCGGCTGCATCCACTAAGGCCTGCCATTCCTTCTTCTTCCTGCCTGGAAAGTGCACCATGATGGCTGGAGGTGGACAGCCCATCGAGAAACTGTGAGCATGCACAGCACATATTATGAAACATGAAGCCAAGTCATGAAAAGGACATAACTAAGCAGCTTTTAGTCCAAAGTGACCCTGATGGCCCACTCCCAGATTTCTTATTGTTCAAGATAAATAAACCATTGGTGTTCAGGTTAGCAGTGTTGATACACAAGTGCTTAAGTTGTCCCTCTGGTTAATTTTCTTCTCAGATTCCTTAAGATTTTCTCATATCTTTATATTTCCACCACATTTCGGTATTTATTGTGAAATCCTTTTGTTACTCATCTATATTACCTGTTAGACTGTAAACCCTTGGTACACAAGGATCATTACTCATGAATTTTTTTTATCAGAGATCCTGGAATCATGGTGCCTCAGTATAGCAGGGGCTGAGTGAAAGTTTTCTGAATTAAATTGAGTTGAACTTTAATTGGATTGCATTGAGCTGAATGGAACTGAATTGAATAGTACTCAATTCTCCCAGTCAATTAATGCAAAAAGCAATCTACTAGAAGCTGTTCTTCAGCCCCCCTTAATTAATGCTCTTCATTTGGTACAGTGATGTGTCATGGCACAAAACTCAAGCCTGGAGAAGAACTCGTTCTCCCCTTCCACACCACAGAATAGGCAGAGCAATTTTGTCTGTCCTACATCCATTCTCTTGGCACATTCTCTTTCATATTAATATTCCTTCTCAGTACATTGATTTTCCTCTTGGGGAACCCCTTCTCCCCACTGTCATTCCAAGTTCCCAGGTCCTAGAAATTAGCATATGATCTAGATCTTGCCATTAAGTATGTTCTAATCACTTGGCCATAATGATTAGCTCAGGTTTGGCTATATGTCCCAAAATAGGCCAGGGTCATGATTCTGGGAGTTTGTCAGCTAGATGGGAATGAGAGTGCTCTTTGTGTTGAGACTGATAATGTTAAAGACAATATAGACCTGGGACTGCCACCTCCCAGTATGGACACTGTGGGCTTTTGAATGAAGCTAAAACAGAGGAGAGCAGAACCAAGAGATTGGGGGATGCTAGGGAAGGTCTAAGTCCTGTGAGTGGTGGTGTTTAAATTATTCGATGCAGAACATGATCCCTGAAATCAGATTTGGAAAAATTACTTAACTCCTCTGTTTCCTCCTGTATAAAATGGAGATAATAACAGTACTTTAACTGAACCCTCATTTTGAGGATTCAATGAGATAGATTATGTAAAGAACTTAGAACAGTGACTGGCACACTGTGTGTGACAAATGTTAGCCATTGTTAATGTAGATATTTTCTTCTATGTCTTGTAAGTTATGTTAAGCAATAAATTATCTTTTTTGCTTAAGGTGGTTTCAGTTGGGTTTCTATCACTTGCAGCCTAAAAGGTCTTGTCTAATACAATTAGTATAAAGCATAAACCCCCAGAGTGTATGGGCTTACAGTAGGTCAAATTCTCTTCGATGGCTGAGGCAGAGAGGGGCACTGAACCAATTGAATCTGGACCACCTGTCTCACCTCAATGGATGTCTGTCAGTGGTGTTTCCTGAGGCCTACGAACTCCCAATTCACAGTGAGTTTCCTCCTCACTATCCTATTGATGAGCTCACTAAAATCCTCCTTCTTCTGTGTTTGCGTTAATATCTCTGATATGATTCATTTTAAAAAACATATAAAAATACAAAAAACAGAGACCCAAACATATAAGGTGAAATGAAAGAGAATATTTTTGTAATTAAAATACATTTTCACTGTTTTTTATGTCATAAGCCTTAAGCTGGAAGCTTTCTCCATACTAGTTTACAGTAAATAATATTATAACTAAGCAGCCTACATGCTAAATAGCATACTTTTCTCGGTGTAGATTTCTGGAGGGATATGCGGGGGATTTGCATGCTTAATTCCCATTAGCACCTGTCACTGGGATTTATTATCCCAGAGTTAATTCTCCACTCACTGCAGCCAAGAAAAAGGAAGCCCTTGTACATGGATTTAAATGACGCTTTTTATTTTTCAAAATGAGATGAATTTCATGTCTGTTCCTTAAACACCTGTGGTATTCCAATCCTGAAAAACTCATATTTAAATTCATTTTTGTGAGAATTTGCCCCAGTTTGATTTTATTCAACAGCTGGAAAACCCTATTAATAATTTGAAAATTTGTCTTGGGGTAAAAAAAAAGTTTTAATCGAGGACATAGTTTTAAGATCCATTAGCTCTCATTCATCCACTCAATATTCAAGAAATGTTTATTGACCACCTATTATGTACTAGGCAGTTTTCTAGGCACGGGGTATAGATCAGTGAAAGTGTTAAGAAAAAATTCCTCCCCTTGAGGAGCATATATTCTATTGGAGACTACCCAACAGACACACATATGTAATACATATATATCTATGTATACTTAAACACAGGCATATATGTTTTATAAAATAAGTATATGGAAAATCAAAACAGGTAAATAAATCAAGGGTGATGTGGTAGGTGCTATTTTAGGTAAGTTGGTCAAAGAAGGAATCTCTAAGTGGTGTCATTTGAGCCCAGATCTAAGTAAATGAGTAGTTAGCAGTCTAGCCCAGATGCCTACATGCAACACTTGCATCATCTTTTCCATGAAGAAAAAACTAGGCAGGATGTTGATACACAAGGCAAGTTCCTTTGGCAATTATAGATTATAGGAAAGTCACCTGCTTGGAAAAGCTGACAGATTTACTGGTACGTTTCCTGTCCTTGTCCTTGTGCACCAGCTCTTCCTTCTCCTTCTCACCTCACCTCTATGTACCATCTCAAACAATTCTCCTGCTCTCTGTAGATTTAATTTCAGTATTGAACTACTTTTCCCCTTCTTACCTCTTATACTTTCTTTCAAAGAATTAATTTTATGCAGAGTCTGTCACTGGGCACTTCAGTGACCCGAATATAATTATGTGACAGTTTAATTCTATTTAACCAACTAGACTTGGGAATTCTCCCTTATTGAGCCCTTTTTGGCAATCAATCAATCAAGACTGATTGAGCATCAACTATATATTGGGTTCTATATTAGGAGCGAGGGATGAAATGGTGAACAAGGCAAAGTATCCACCTTACAAAGAGTTAAATTATAGTTAGAAAAGATAGACAATAAAATTGCAAATGAATAAATACACTTTGAAAGTGAAGTCGCTCAGTCGTGTCTGACTCTTTGCGACCCCGTGGACTGTAGCCCACCAGGCTCTTCCATCCAATGGGATTCTCCAGGCAAGAATACTGGAATGGGTTGCCATTTCCTTCTCCAGGGGATCTTCCCAACCCAGGGATCAAACCCAGGTCTCCTGCATTGCAGACAGAGGCTTTAACCTCTGAGGATTGTTAATATAATAAGGATATATGGGGGCTTCTTAGTATTTAAGCTGCTGTTCTTCTTGGAAAAATTATAGACAAATATGAAATATAATCATAACCCTTTCTGTTGATGACATCCCCAAAATACAGATTGTGAGTGGTCTATCTGAACTTTCCAACATGGTAGCCCCTAGTCATGTGGCAATTAAAAAAATTCCCACTAGTTACCTTGCAAGTTCTCACCAGCCACATGTGTCTAATGACTACCATTTTGAAAAGCACAGACATAAACACATTTCTCATTGCAGAATGTTCTGTTGGACAGCACTGGTCTAGATAACATGTAGCTGATGAGAATCGTTCCTCAAAGATAAGAACAGCTAACAATTTTATGTGTCAGGCACTTCACAGATGTTTAACTCATTTATCTCTCACAAGATCCTAGAAGATAGTTACTGCTAATAGACCCATTTTGCAGATTAAAAAACTGAGGCATTAGGCATTATTTTTCAATATCTTCTGGCTAGTAAATAAGAAACGGTAAGAATTAAACTCAGGCAGTCTGACACAGGCACCTCTGATCTTCTTACCAAAATATCTTGGTAAGAGGAAGCTGAAGAGAGTAAAGAGGTGGTTTTAATATGGCAGTCTGTGCCTCCACAGAAATAAGAAATGACCAATTTGTCAATGTCTTTGCCAAGAATGACCTTTTCAGATCTACCAGACTTATCCAAGACAGGCCTTATGGGCTAGAGGTTTAGATGGGGGTTAACTCTGAAACCATCTAAATGAAATATTTCACAGATGAAGAAACTGAGACATGCAGTTTACCTGACCTGTCCAGGATAACAGAATGAGTTAGGACCACAGCCAGATCAGACCACAAGCTTTCTGCTTGTGTGTGTGTGTTTTCACATTGACCCCTTGGCAACAAGAGCTTAAAATTTGCCCAACGTATTATTTAGTATTAGAAATGTAATAATCTTGGGAAGTGGTTTTCTTCTTCCTGGAAGGTCAGTTTGCCAATGTGTATTGAACTTTTAATCCATCCACTTTCCTTTTATCCAGCCTTTCCTTATTTTATCCACCCGTTCTTATATTTCCCCTTCATCATTACAACAGGGATCCACGACCTAGCTACCCAGGCAGTTCTTTCCCGAGTAAAAACTTAACAAAAATTCATTGCAGTTTGAGTCCTTACACACACCGTTAGGAATATGGAAGACATGTCACAGGTTCCACCATCTCTTTAAGTGAGTATCTACAAATTCTCTTGGGCACTGATTCTGGGAGTTTTTCCGGTATCATCTCACCACGCTTTACATACTCAACCTTGCCAGCGCCCAAGCCGCACGAAAATAAATCTCTGCTGAAGAAGGAGTTTTCCTTGAGCTTTTAGTTACTGTTCCACTACAGAGAAGCCCAGAGCATAACGCAGTCTGAGTTGCCTTGGCGTTGACGACCCCAAGCGAACTGGGGCACTGCAAAAGCTTCCTGCCTTCTTCCCCGGCACGCAGGACTTCAGCTCCTGCGGCTCGAGCCCGGCTTACTCAGTTTCGAGACCTGAAGTGGTACGGCGAGTCCAGCCCGGGTGGTAGGGCTCCGGCGGCGGCCCCCGCGGTGTAGCTGGCAGGCGGCAGGCTGGGCTCCACTGGACGCGGCCGAGCGGCTGGTGCGCGCCCGCGGCGCTGTCGGAGTCCAGGTCTGGCGCACCGCGGGAGGCAGGCGCGCTCCCACTTTCCCGAGCCGCGGCTTTCCTCAGGTCCCTCTCTTCTCAGCTTCCGCAGATTAACCCACCGCCGCTCTCCACCTCCGGCTTTGGGCGCGCTGTTCCCTCACTCCCCGCTTACATAACGCGAGCGGGCGCGCTCCCGCCGCCTCTTACCCCTCAATCGACTTGGGTTGGGCCCTCCTCGCCTCCGCGGCCAGCGCCTCCGCGCCCCTGTGCGCCCCGCGCTAGGAGGTGACCCTCTCTGGCCACCCAGCAGCAGCGGCAGCGGCGGCCGCCGGGAAGTCTCTCCGCCCGCAGGAGAACCTTGCGATTGGAGCCGCGAGCGCCTCACTGTGCGCAACTCCCTCCCTCCGCTGCCCCCTCCTCTCGCTGTTTCTTCCTCTCCCTCCGCCCCCCCCCCCCCCCCCCGCCCCCCGCGTGCCTGTGTGTGTTCGGCACAGGCGAGGGGACCCAGGGAGCAGTCCAGGCTCGGCGCGCGGCGGAGCTGCGGCTGCTCCTGCTGCCGAGGGAAGCGACGAGGTGGCCGCCTTGCGCCTCCGCGGACTTCCCAAGTGGGGGCAGAGCAGCCTCTCGCGAAGCCGCTGGTTTGGAAGGCGCTGGGAAAGAGGGACCTGCAAACTCCTCCTCGGCGTCTTCTCCCCACCCTCTTTTGGCCCCTGCCCTAGGAGAAAGTGGAGTGTGGAGCTCGGTGATCATTATTTCTTCAGACAGCTTCGCGGTGCCCCGACTCGGCGCAGCCCAGTGGGGCTCTCGGCTGTTGGCGCGCCTCTGTGTGTGTGGTTCCCCCCGGCACACCTCGGTCGACGATGAGGAAAGGTCTGCGGGCGACAGCGGCCCGCTGCGGACTGGGACTGGGATACGTGCTGCAGATGCTCGTGCTACCTGCCCTGGCGCTTCTCAGCGCCAGCGGCACCGGCTCGGCCGCCCAAGGTAAGGGGGTCCGCCGGCTCCGCGGCCGCCTCTCTTCGGTTCTCGGGCTTCCCTCCTCCTTTCTCTCCTTCTCCCCAGTTCTCCTGACTTCCTTACTTCGCCTCGTTTCCCTCAACTGGAAATCACTTTAAATTCTACTTTTCCAACTAATCAGGAAGCTTTGGTCATGATTATTTTTAATCTGTCATCCGAGATGGGCACAGCGGGGCCAGGGACGCACGGAGTGTGGACACGCATCTACCCCTGGGCATGTGGGAGCCTGGGGTGTCTTTTGCACTTTCTGTCCGACACTCACACGTCGTCGTACATAGCGCACACCGAGGTTTGGAGGGACTCTGGGTGCGGGCGGCGGCGTGGCCTGCCGCGGATGCTCTCTGATGCGCAGAGGCTCCCCGCGCTGTGCCACGTCTGGGTTTGCGGGATCTTCAGTGAGTCTCTGAAGACGCCAGATCCAAGGGCACTCAGCTAAGATAACGTGTCCCTTGCGGCCGGGGACCCTCCGACGCCGGTGCCCCTCGGCGGCTGCCCTGGGCGCAGTAGAGATTCGCGGGGCACCAGGACGGCGTCCCAGCCCCCGACAGGCCCGGGGTGTGCACGCCTCCCCGCTCTCGTACCCTCTCCGGGTCGCCCTGCTTGTCGGCGACGGAGAAACTTAAAACCTCTCAGCTCTGAGGAAACGGACTGGTCATTCAAACTAAATCCGAAACTCCCCGGGGGTAACCCGGCCACTTTATAACTGACATTTTAATGCGTCTGAGCTTTAAAAAATAAGTGCCGGGGTCCTGGGCACACCCGGGATCTAGAGGAGCTCAGCCAGGAGTTAAGGCTGGGTAAGGGCGGAGGGGAGGCACAGAGGCTGACCGCCGTTTTCTTCTTGCGCTCGGAGTTTGAGGTGATGGAGGCAAATCCCTGCCTTCCGAGCCCTTCCAAGCGGAGTGGAAGAGACTGAAAGGAGAAAGCCAAGACTCCCCTCTCCGGGGTCTCTCTCGGGTCCTCTGACCCCCCTCCACCTCCTGGCCTAGCCGAGCGCCCCCCTGGGTCTTGCCGCCCAGTTTTGTGGTGGTCGGTGGCTCCGCGCTGGCAGCTCAGCTTTTCTCTGGGATGAGGGTGGGGGTGGAGGAAGCTTCCGCAGCGTTCGGAGGTAATCCAGGCATCCTATCATCTCGGTTACACTCTTTCCAAATTTGGAAAGCAGAGGAGGTGCGGCGAGAGCCTCAACTCCCTGGGAGATGCTCAGACACTCCGGAGGTTAGCGATAGCATTCCCGCAGATCTGCGGAGGAGCTGGGGGCGAGGGCGTGGGAGGTGGAGGCGGGCGCCCGGCGCAGGCTGGTGTGGCCCGGGTGGGGCGCTAAGTGATTAGTTAGGCTTTGTGAATTAGCCATAGCTACTTCGGGGAGTAAATTTTCCTGCTGCCTAGCTAAGTAGCCACGCTCATAAATCCTTCTCTTCTAGCCAGATGCCTCCCATCCCCGAGGTTTTGCCCTGGTTTTCTTATTCATATTTCTAAAGCTCGTCTGTCTGTCTATTTTACAAAGGAATCCCCATTGAGAATCATAAACTTATTGTAGGTTTCTTGAAATTGGAAGAAGTTCTCAGGACGGCAGCTGAGGGTACTTAGAGGGGGCGTTTGCAAGTTGAAGTGAGCAACCTGATGAATTGTTGTGGAATCAGCCGCGTGACTCCCTGTGGAATTCGCCTGCTGTTATTGGGCGCACAAAGGACTAAGCTATAGGGTGGGGGTGGAGGTGGGGACGGAAGGGGGACCCGGCAGTGAGAGAACTGTTTGGGAAAAGGACAAGTTAAAGTCCCCAAAGATGCCAAATGGGAGATATAGGATCCCCGCCGAGAGCTTACTACAGCCAAATTAAAAAGACTGGGTAGGAAAAAAGATCAATAAAGATAATCAAACAGAAGATTGTAAGTGGATTAATATTGAAAGAAGAGGGGAGAAGCGATTAAAAGAAAAGATGCTCAGGATAGACTGAGCGTTTGCCTCTTACACTTTTTTTCATTTCATAGACCAGGCAAGCCAAAGATTGGGGATTTAACAAACTCTTCTGATCTTAAGTGGAACAATTAAATGTATTATTTTGGGTTTGTGCATTTCACTGCTGTTTTTCTCTGTTTATTATTTTTCTTTCAGTTCCTGGTGGACAGACTGAATCTTGTCTTTGAGAGACACACTATTCCACCCTTTTAATCTTTGGCTTCCTCTGTATTTCAGGATACCAGATATTCCTGTTAGGTGTCAGAAATGTAGAAAGCACCAAACTCTACTTTCTGTTACCATCACTATCACTCTAATCCATTCTTCCAGCCTGTTTTCTGTTGAACTACTATTAAATACACTTTCTTCTCAGAATCACACTCCTATAATGGTTTGATAAGGAAGTCAGACCTTTCTTTCCTTCTAATTTTTTTCTATTTTTTCTCCTCTCTCTTTGGACTAGATCACTAGGGAAATAAAAGATGCTGTTGCTCCCTCAAGGTATGATTTCCTTATGCTGAGGGCTTAAAGATGGAGATAAACGACTTTTTATGAATGGAACTATGTATGCAATTAAGATGAGAAAGTTAATATAAGCACTTTACAATGTGGATAAGATTTTTTATTCTGTTGTTAGAAAGATACTAGAAAATTGGAAGTTTTGGGAAATACGTGTCTTCAGAGACAGCCAAGAAAATAACAGATGTTTAAGATAAAAAGGCAGAATGGATATTATTTGTGAGTGTACTCATTTTGTAACTGTGGTTTGAAAAAAGGCAGCAGTCATTTTAAACAGGTCCTTGGGAGAGTCTTTAGGCTTTAAGCAACAACTTTCTCCTTTCTGGCTATGTTCTAATTGTTTCATTCAAGATTTCTGGGAACTCCTAGCTCCAGGGAATTTGTGGTGTTTCTGACTTTCAAGAATGAAAGATTTCACCAGGAAAAGGCTGTGTGTGTGTGTGTGTGTGTGTCTCGTTTGCCTCAAAATTAGTGTCCTCTTGAAATGCATTTTATTCCTGGATTACACAGCATTGATATTCTGCTTATCTAGCACCAACTAGTGTTATGAGTGTTAACACCACCAAAGTCAGAACAAAAAATTACTGGACTCTAATTATATTGGGATAATTCTGTATTATTGTAAGATAACTTGTAATGCTTTTAAACAATATACTTCTTCTAAGAAAAAGAGGAAAAATTACTTTCATGCATTTATGCATATTGATGTGGTACAAACAGACAACTGGCATGGAAGACTGACTTTCATGACATGTATACTATATAGTTTTTCTGTTTCAGGAGCAGAGTAAATTCTTAAGTTTGCATTTGGAATTTGTAGTAAGGAAACGTAAGCAAGTTTACCTTTGTTTAGAACAATAATTTCATGTCTTCTAGCTTAGGGGATTCTTAAAAGGCTTCAGAGAGCAAACTTTTCAAGTACTTGCAAAGCTTGAGGAGCCATTAAATTGTTAACATTTACTGACTTCCTGGCCTTCTGTGTTCTGGATCCCGGGGATTCCATGTTCAACAAGAAAGGGCCCTAGAGCGTCTCCTGTTGTAGTCTGGTTGTCACAATCAGAATTCATACTAGATCCTTGTTAAGCAACCCTCCTAAGGACATGGAAGAGGCATCCAGGTCTCCTAGCCAACCCTTTTAGCATATTTAGAATTATTGTTGAGACTTAAAAATAACTGTTCTCTAATATATGCTAGGTTCTCCAATTAGTGCAAATAGCCACAGGGCCCTAACTGCCTTTAGCACTTTTCTGATTTAGGTCATGGCTTTGCTGGAGCAGCAGAGGGAGTCACTCTCAGAAGAAACATTAAAACTACAGGAGGCAGCCACTTCAAGACGATGATGGGGAAGCATGCGGGGATGGGGCTTGAGCCAGAATTCTTGCCTTGCTCTTTTAGCCTATGTCTTCTTTTTTAGTTTGACTTTTGCATCTGTGGCAGTTAGGAACAAACCTGTTAACATCGCCTCAAATTAGAAATCCATGAGCTGTTTGCATAGTGTATGGTAGTAGAAGTACAGTTCTGAACAATTATTATGTCCCATACTGTGTGCTATTTGTTAGGGAGTTGAGAAGACAGTTTCACCCTTCGAGGAAGACAGAACCATAGAATTATGATTTGCATTCTGAAATATAACAGTGGACATAGGTATAGTACTTTCTGGATTCATGTATCCTGTGTTAGTAGTAAACAGGACAAGCTAGGGTTGCAGTGTTAAGCGCAGGAGTTTGGTTGGAAGTGGTTTGGTCTTAAAGCTATTTGCATTGCAACTGTCTTATTAGATCTTACTTAGGTTTAACATATCATTGGTCTGGCTTTGGGGAGGCACAGGTTAGAGGCTGTGAGTGGTGTGTGCCCATTCTGCCTATTAGTTTAGTGGTTACAACTGCCTCATAATACTGCCGCCTCCACCTCCTAGCTGTGTGGCTGCTGGTGAGTTATTTAGATTCTCTGTGCCTCAGTTTCCTCAGATGTAAAATGGGGATAAGGTAAACTATAACTCAGATGAGGGCTGTATGAATTAACACATCAAAAGTATGAGCAACAATATTCTTTGGTTTCTAACTCTGTAAACCACAGACAAAGAAATCTAGAAGTTAAAGAAATTAAAGTTCAATAATTTTGAACCGAGAGTAAGGTTTGCTGCGGACACTGCTTCCCCCAAAGTCACGAATGGAGTTGTCTAAGGAAATGCTCCAAAATGTCCCACTGCAGAGTCCTGAGCATGGCACGGTTCTTTGAACAGCCTGTGGGAAGCTGTCTCTTTTCATAGCCACATTTATTCCTTTCCACACAATCCGGGAAATTAACCTAATACCAGTTCTAAAAATGCCATGTTAAGTCACAGCCTGTTGAGCCCTGGCTCCACTCTTTGACTTTCTATCTTTACAATGAATATTGAAAAATAACCTTGCATATAAATCTATTAACACTTTTATTTAATAAGTACTTTTATTTAAAAAATTACATGTAAGTTCCAGATTTTCAGATAACTGTTTTGAGAAAACCAGCCTGTTGAGTAAATGTGGATAGTTTTTTAAAAAAAAAAAAATGGACACAAGTGTATATCTAAAAATCATAATGGAATACATGATAAAACAACACAAAAATACAGAAAAACAAGGGAAAGCAAATCACCAAGACTTTAATACATTCAAGTTGTATTTGCAATAGAAAGTTTCAGCATCATAATGTAGAACAACGTGGGTAATCTAGATAATACGTATTTTGAAAGTGCTACACTTAATTACTTCTATTTGTTTAATGGTTAATGCCATTTTTTCATGTTTAGTTTTTTTTTTCCCCCATGTCATGTGGATTGAGGGATCAGTTCTCCAGCCAGCAATCAAACCTAAGGGCCCAGCAGTGAGAGCTCCAAGTCCTAACCACTGGACAGCCAGGGAATTCCCTCATGCTTGTAGTAAATGTTGTTTTCTGGCAAAAGTTTAAGATAAAACTAGACATTTTGGGGAGTTTTGTGTTATTTAGAGTTAAAACACATCTTTCTCTTAAAGTATTTTCATTGTGCTTTTACTTTTGGATTGCCTGGTCTGCAGTTAGAGAGTCCTAAATTTCTCACTCTTTTTCTCTTTTAACCTAACTCCTTAAAGCTATGCATGGGCTCTTCTTGACAGAGATGGCTTATGGATTTGTAGAAGAGAGCTCCATGAATATGAGACCTTGGGTATTGTTCCAGTATCACTTAGTTCAAGGATGTTTAAAATAGAAGCTATGAGAAACTCAACGCTATTCTTTATGTGACATTTTTTAAGTATAGTAAGTTTGCCTTGAGCAATATTTAAAAAACTGTTTCTTTTTTTCTAGTTTTTAAAAAGGAATCCAATAATTGCATAATTTATAGTTTCTCTTATTTTAAATATTTATGACCTCCAAATTTGTAGAGATTTTAATAACAAAAATTGTATAGTATTAATGAGCTAAGAAGCTCAAAAATAGTAAACTTTTTTACATTCTCTACCTGATTAGAACTCTTAGAAGAATTTCTGCCTTTTCATGAAAACCTAATACATATACTATGTTGTAAATATTTGGACTCTTTATGAACATAATATTAAAAATATTATCATAATTTTACAATTGAAATGAGTTCAGGTTTAAAGTTGTAATGTGGTTTCTCATTTTGAGAGTTCCTGCCCCCCAAAAGTTGCTCCTTTAGGATTATATAATGAGGTTTTGAAAGCCACAGAATGTCTCCAGATCTGATACTTAAAACATATCTAGTCATTCACACATAGTGTTAAAGTTACTGTGACATTAATTAAATTGAAGTTATAATTTGAAAAGTGAGCTGAAGCTTTCAAAGTGCCAAATATGCTGGTATTTGTCCTTATGTCAGTATACCTTTTTATTAGCAATGGGTAGTGGTTCAAAAGTGCTTTAAGTAGTGAAAGTATAAGCTTAACATCTGAAAACTCCAGTGTTCGGGGAATACCCTCTTCTAATTAAATAAGCATGTCTCATCGTAGTGTGGTAGTGGAATGAGAGAGAGAGGAGACAGGTGAGACTTCGTTTTATTGATGTGCTTCTTAGAGTTCTTACTTAAAATATGAGGGCTCCAAATAATCATCTGTTAACAGATGATATTGATTAATCAAATTTCATTCCAGAGTTACCAGTCTTATTTATTTTAAAATGTTGTGAGGATAAGGGTTTTATCTTCATTAATCATTATCATTTGGATCCTGTGGCTAGATTCATTTCTTGGCAATTATGAGAGCCATAAAAATGCCTCATGTAGATGAACGTGTATTATCTATTCTTCTAACTAAGAATGTGAAACAACAGAAACTCCCTCAGCACATTAAACAAGTTTATTTAAGAATGCTAACATTTTTCAATTTTAGTCAATGTCTTAATTGATTATTTAATCATGGACTGACTGAACTCAAATGTTATTGTTTTTTTTCCTCTGTTCAGAATAAAAATCTTGTATATGAATATTCATTTCCAGTAAAAACACATTAATGCTTGCCCACTAAAATACATCTGTAGCCCAGTTATAAGGGTAAACATGTCCTTAAGTGGAAATGTGGGTGTTTTCAAAATTCGTGAAAATTAGTGTGCATAATAATATAAAATATGAAAGAGCAATGTAGAAGTAAAGTAGACCATTTGTACAGAAAATAACTATTTTAAGATAATTCATAATGTACATTCTCTTAGACAATAGTATAGTGCACTATGATAGGCATGTGGTATAATAATATCCACTTATAAATTACAAGCATAGTGAAATACATCCAGGTATCAGGCAAAAGTGAAGGGGAGCAATTTGGGACTATTCTAGTCTCTGAATTTGCAAGTTTGTTTTTTGCACTCAAATTGAGTATTTTAGATGATTCCGTTACCTTTTTGGAATTTCAAAAACCTTAAAAAAAATCTTTCAAAATCTGAATCAGAGACTACTCTTAAACAAATGGTATTCTCTGACATTTTCAGGAACTAAAAGTGACGGTCAGTGAAGAAAGCATTGTTGTTGTTTTATCATATGTGATTATCACAAACCTGTGTTGTCTCTAATCCAAACCAAATAGCCAGATTACTACCACAATAAAAACTTTGATTGGAAAGACAGAGTAAATGATGGCAATTTCACTTTGAGCGTGATGTCTGTGTGAAATATGTTGACATTTGAATTCAGCTTTTGCTAAGGGAAAATGATTCATTTTATCTTCCATTGAATAAAGAGTTTGATAAATATACACATTGTAGCCACCCAATGGAAGTAGGCAAGTTTAGCAAATCTTGGAGTCATTCTAGAGAAAACAGTAATTACCTTACCTGTCATTTTCTTTAGCAACTTTCCTTCTTTCTTCTGTATCTCCATAAGATCATGGGAGAGCATAAACTTCTAAATGTGTTGGGGATCAAATTCAAGGATTGAAAGAGCCTAAGACATTTTCCTCCCAGCCTGTTACAAACGTCACCCACAGAGCATGCAGCTTGGTGGAAAACAGAAGCCTGTTTCAGAAACTGCTCTCAGAAGCTGAGGAAAAACAGGCATGCTCAAATGATTTATTGTTTGTGCTATCCGGAATAGAGACCTAAGATCAGTATTTCATTATAATATTATTCAATGGCACTCTGACTTGAAACCTTTATATAAATAGAGTCTTGATACACATCTATTTCAATGAGCATAGCAAAAGAGTTTATAAAGTATTTAAAAGATGTATTTTTTTATACATCACATTTGGATTTTACTTAGACTTGTTTGAGCAGGATGTACTTGTTTGAGAAATCTAGACTTAAATCAAAGTGATATATTGATACATGGAATCCTTCAAAGTTCTCTATAAAATGCATTTATATTTCCTCAGCTACTCTGTTAAATAGTATCATTAATAATACCAACATTGTATGTTAAATCTCACCTGTACATCAGAAATTGAATATCATTCTTAGGATATATAGGAGTTATTAGGGACAATTGTCTCAGAAAAGAATTTGCTTAAATGAAGTTTTATCTTTAATATAAATAACAGCACATTTATAGAAAATGTTACCAATATCTTTCTCTTATATATTAATCAAAATATATATTTATTTTTGTTTATGTTTACATATAAACAAAAATTAACTACATATATGTTTTAACTATATATATTGTGTATATATATAAATTATGTATATATATATTTAAAAGGCATATTGGAGAAAGTTAGAGTTTACATACTATAACCTGATGAAAAAATGTAGAAGAAGGATGACTAGAAAAAATTTTAACAATAGATTTGTTTTCCAAGTAGGGATGGGGTTAATCAGTTTATTAACTTTATTAGAGACAATGATCACATGAAAGATACACATGTCATTTTTTATAGAATGAAATATCTATGGAATTATTTCCCAGGAGGGCATTTCCTGGAAGACTCTAAGTGGTATGAAGAGTTATCTGTGAGCGCATGCACACGCACACACACACACACACACACACACACTTGTGTTTGCACAATTTGTGTGTGTAACTCTTTGTTTTAGGAGAATTCATTGTCACATAGTCTTGGCAATATCCCCCTAAAGCAAACAAAACCTATCAAATAAATGAAAACAAACTTACTAAAAAAGAAATGATAAGGTAGTCATTGAATAGGGGTTTCATCCCTGGTTTCTAACTGAAAAATTATATTCTTTTCTGCAAAAAGTGCCTCGTTGTCGACTAGTAGTTAAGTTGTCTACAGCAGTGCACAGTAGAGCTGCCTCTGCTTCATTTGTGCAGTGGCTTATCTGATAGAAGCAGTTTTCTCTTGTCCTGCAAGTGACAGAAACTGGGGGATCTCCACGTGCACTGGCTTGTTTAAAACATGTGGAGAAGAAATACCATATTTTCCTACACATGTGAATGCCAAGTCACTTTAGTCATGTCCAACTCTTTGCGACCCTCTGGCCTGTAGCCTGCAAGCTCCTCTGTCCATGGGGATTCTCCAGGCAAGAATACTGGAGTGGGTCACCATGCCCTCCTCCAGGGGATCTTCCCCACCCAGGAATCAAACTGTGTTCCTTACATCTCCTGCATTGGCAGGTAGGTCTTCACCACTGGTGCCACCTGGGAAGCCCATTTTCCCATACAGTAGACTATAATTTTTAGACCAAAAGAGAAGGCCAACTCTCCTCTGTGCATGAGTAAAATGTTTCATTCACATGTGGGATCCCCTCTTCAACAGAGACAATGTTTGCCTGGTAAGCACCTTGCCTGAGGTGACCTCTTATGATTGGGCAGATTGAAAGCAGTCAGTTGTGTTGTTTTTCAACTGGTGATATGTTTCAACTTCTTAATAAAATGGAATTATGTTTCCAGGCGGAATGTTTATAATTTTCTTGGACTCCATCAGATGCCATACAGGTGTTTTTATTTCCATATTTCTCCATTATATCCATTGATACATTTATTTAAATGAACAAAGATAAAATTAGTTGAGGGGGAAAGAGTTGTTACTACTGAAAGAATATAAAAAATTTAATTCTACATAGAGGGATAATATGATTTCCTGCTTGTTTTTAATATTATATTAAATGCAGGTTAATATATATTTACATGACACATCAATATGTAAATATATGTTAATTATTGCCATATGTTTCCACATCACTTGGCATTTCTGAACTAGGATTTTAAAAGATGCAAATAAATTCTAGCACACAGGGAATTGTTTCCTATGTTCTCTATCTTACATATCATATGTTCATGGATGACATAGTGTTTTCATAAGAAAAATATGTAATATTCTGTTATGAACAGCAAAGTAATAATAATAATGTCCCACAAAGTTTTGCGATTGCACGTCTAAATGCTAATGAGCGGTTGCCTGTTTAATGCTGAATTGCAAGGTTAAAAAGAGGGTCTTAAAGATAACAGCAGATTCCACAGTCCTTGAGTTTGTTTTGCATTCAGTGACAGTCACTAAATTAGGGAAAGGAATGTTCAAACAACACACTTGAGGAAAAGTGATTTTTATAGAAAGGAGCCATTTCTGCTAATAGCCAGTAACTGCACGTAACCCTGCTGACATTAAAAGTCCATTAGCTAAGCTCAGTTTAAATAGCAGCTGATGCAGTGTCAGCTAAATGTACACTGGAATTTTTTCATATAATGCAGTAATAGCAGTTCTGTAATTTTTTTCTAAAACTACATACATTAAGTAAAACAAATGTCATCTGATAGTAGTGGCAGGGCTGCTAATAAGCAGGCAGAGATTTGTGATGAAACAAAAGTAACAGTCTATATAACAAGAAGATAATAAATGGTAGTGATGGTTTTAAAAGGAAGCCTTTGAGAAAAATCATATGGAGAAGCTTAAGCTGACATCCAGAAAGAGTTGTTTCCATAGAACCACGTATTAATGTGCACTACTTTGAGATATTCATTTAAAGTGGAGTGATTTTTTTACCATTAGCCTCAGTGTTTAGTATTTCAGTGTATTTTGAAACAACAGGAAGCCCCCTCCTTGGACACTGTTATATGAATAAATAGCAAGGGAGTCGGGGGAGGGGGTAAAAGGGGATTGAAAAAAGAACACAAGTGAAAAAAGAGATGTAACTTCATATGTGTTAATATCTTTAAGGAGATTACTATGGTAATATTTTTAAGCAATCTGATTTATTAATGCTGTCTACAATGAAATCAAAGGTTGAAATATTTATATTATCCCCCCTCTCCTGTTTTTCCATTTTTTGAATATTTTCCAATCTCCATTTTAATCATCTGAAAGACAGGAAGTTTTACTGGAAATTTTTAATAGGATCCAAAGATTTTTAACAAGTTATCTTAAAGAATTCTCTAGGACAGTGTTCTGTAACTGTGAGGCCATTGTGGAAACAGTGAGGGTCACTTTGTAATCTAATGGGTGAGTTGGGAACAGGGCAGTAATTAATCAGGGGCTGTCGTGCTCACACCACTGTAAAGTATTACGAGAACCTTCATGCTGACCACCCCTCCCATTATCAGACCATTAGTAAAACCCTATACAGGCAACAATGGGGAGGCCTGCCTAAGCTTATGACCCTAATCACTTGGGTATAAGCTTTGTGCATATTTTCAGAATGGTCACTAGAATTTTCATCACATTTCTGAGTACTCAGAATTATTTATCTTTGTAATCTAAGAATTTATTTATGTCTAACCTGAGATATCTTACACACACATAACCTGAGATATTACATCTTTTGTTTATTTTTGTTTTAAAGTTAACTCAGTTTTCTTTATATGATTAAAAAATACCTCACATAACTCTGCGTGGCTTGAAAGGGGGAAAAAGAAAAGAAAAGGAAGAAAAAGAAGAAAGGACTACTATTTAACCATAATGGGGTGACAGAGATCTCCCTTTTATGTTCACAGCTTTTCATATAAGTGTTTCATAATAAAATCAAGAAGTTCTCTTTGGTGCTGGTAACTGTTTTAATTCAGTTCAGGCCACTGTAAAGACTTATTTTGAATGAATTGGAAGCTTCTATGCATAGAGTTTATGCAATTAAATTCCTAACCAAAATCCCACTTACTAACATATTGCATGAGGGACTTGATGAATAATCTCATCTTTAGTATGTAACTCAAACATTAATAACAGATGGAAATATGCCTAAGTTCAACCAGTAGGCTTTGATTTTTAATTCTAAGCTGACTTGAGTTTTTTCAGACTAAAACATCTGTTAAAAGTGACTGTTTTCTGTATTTTTTTCTTTTCTGTTGCATAAATCTATCACAAGATGAAAAGAGAATGTCAGAGTATTTGGCCACATGATAAATTTGTACATATCTATAAACTAGTATTATGAAATTGAATTATGTTGAGAATTATAAGATGATGCTCAACTGAATGAAATAGGACAGTTATTACATTAGAGTTTGGAATAGTTTTTAGAAAAAAAATTACCCTGCAATGTTAATATACTGTTGCTTTCTTGGAAGTTTTACAATGTGTGCGTTTTTTATTGATGAAGAATTACATTTTGAAAAATTTTGAGTGAACATAATGTATAGTATGGCTTGGGTTAAGTTGAATTTGTTCATTTACACTTGGAAAACTTTTCTTAAAATAATATTTAATAATGTCTATTGTTTAGTGTGATTATCATGTCTGTGTTTAGAATAGTGAATGGTTTCGATCACTGCTTTTTTGCTTTTTAATATTTCTTTCTTTTGACACTTAAGGAATTAAAACATATTAGATATATGCATGTACATGTTGGTCTGATAATTTCCTGGTATAGGAAGTTAATCAAAATTCATTGAAAAAAAATAATGTTTACAATCAAGAGTGTTCTTGGCAACTATGCTAGGGAAATACTAAATACTTATGCAGTCTTTATATAAATAAGTCTCTTGGTAAAAGTGAATAAACTGAGCTTAGCTCTAAGCCTGAATATTGCATACAAATCTAAGATACCTTAGCTTCATCCCACATTTGTAAGAAGAATGTCAGAGTCAGAATAGTATTTACATCACAGAATTACGAAGATTAACAGGGTTGTAAAAAGGGAAGAATTGAGGACACAGTGCCTGGCACATGTTACATGCTTGATGCACATTAGAGATTGTTGTTGCTGTTGTATCATCATTACGTACGTCTTGGCACTAGTATGAGGATCATTGAATATATCACAGGAATGAAAAGATTGCACTCAATTGGGGGTACTACCAGGTGGAAAAATATCATTTAAACCAACAAAAGCATGTTGTCGAAGATGAAATCCTTAAAAAGAATTTGGTAGATTTAAAAATCACATTTTAAAATATCCTAAGTTGTCAGATTTTAATTGTACATTAAAACTCTTTGGAAACTCAACACATGTGTGTTTGGGTTTTATGGACATGTTTTAGTTGATTTTTCTTCCTATGCTAGATTCTGAATGTAGAATATATTCCACTAAAACTAGTATCTATTAAATGTTAATGAAATAATCAGTTTATATTTTTCTCTTCTATACATTAGCTATACTTGTAAAGACAAGTATAAGTAAAAAGACTGGAAAAAACAATTGGAAAAATCTTTAGTTTTTGCTAACATTTAAATTCTTTCTGACTCAGTGGTAAAGAATCCACCTGCGATGCAGGAGACCTGGGTTTGATCCCTGGGTTGGGCAGATCCCCTGGAGAAGGAAATGGCAACCCACTCCAGTATTCTTGCCTGGAAAATCCCATTGACAGAAGAGCCTGGCAGGCTGCAGTCCATGGAATCACAAAGGAGTTGAACATGACTTAGCAACTAAACAACAAAATTCTTTCTAGAAGACTAGAAACAGCCTTCTTCACTTATATCAGAAATTTACTGATATAAAGCAAAGCATTTACTGATCCTAGGGTAGAAGCAAAATTTATTAAACTGAAGTTTCCAAGCAAGGCCAAAGTTCTTTTATGTGTGAGGGGCATGTTATAATATAGGCAAAAAGGTAAATTAAGATACATAAACTGTTATGTATTTTATAATTGACACTTGCATGTAATAAAGTATTTTTTTCTAATGGATTAGTTCATGAACAAACTATAGCTGAAGTCTTATAGTTTCTCAGACATACATGTTAATTATGTATATATGATGGGAAAAGGAAAAAAGTACAGATCATAATTTTACTTGAAAAAAGTTTTCTAGTGTACATTTATAAAATGGAAGTACTGTTGCTTAAGTTATAACTTTATTTTGAAAAAATGGACATAAAAATGCTTTTAACTATAAACAACATTCAGTACTATATGTTTTAATTCACTGTAACATTAAATAATCTGTTCAATCTTTAGTTTGCTGCTGCTAAGTCGCTTCAGTCGTGTCCGAATCTGTGCAACCCTATAGACAGCAGCCCACCAGGCTCCCCCATCCCTGGGATTCTCCAGGCAAGAACACTGGAGTGGGTTGCCATTGCCTTCTCCATTGTGTGAAAGTAAAAAGTGAAAGTGAAGTCGCTCAGTTGCATCCGACTTGTAGCGACCCCATGGACTGCAGCCCACCAGGCTCCTCCATCCATGGGATTTTCTAGGCAAGAGTACTGGAGTGGCTTGCCTACTGTGACATTAAATAATCTTGTTTGTTCTTTTTAAAAATATCCTTTTAAATGTGTTATTGTAAAATTAAAAGAAAGCATAAAAAGCTTTTTCCTCAAAATGTGTCAACTTGACAGGAAGGCTGTAACCCAAAGCACTTATGACCAAAAATAATGCAATTATGGATATTTAGCAAACAATGTAATAGATGCGTTGACCAAGTAAATAAGGATAACACCACTAAAATGATACTCACATAGGAAACACTTTGTAAAGCTCACTGAACACTGATTCTGTTGCCATTTTATTTGTCTAAAAAGCAAAGTTTAAGGCACGTAGTTTTTACTCCAACCCTCCCCGACCACAGCCCCCTCACTTCCCAAGTCCAGCATCGTAGGAAACATCCCACTTTTAAAAGAGAAAATTAATAAGAAGCCTAGAATCAACAGCGTGGTTTAGTTCCTACATGATTATGAAAACTTATCTTTATAGCATCTTATTCCACTTAAAAAACCCAACAGAAGCAGCCTAGACTGTTTTAATGATTGATTAAACTGCTCATTTGGGTTTTTCTGCTGTATATAACATTTGGTTTGCAGTGGGTTTTCTTTGAAGATTTCCAGGGGGAAAACCACAACCATTAAAAAGATGAGACTGTATTTATAACCCCTTCTTCTAGGGTATTCCTGTATTTTTGTTTGGTTACTTTTTAAATAAAGACAAGCTTCTCAGAACTTTAATTTTCTGAACATGAAATGGTCTTAGGCAGTTCTAGTGTGTTATTACTTAGGTCTTGTTTTTTAAAATTGATATGAAAAATATTTATTTTGTGCCAGAATGCATTTTTATTTATTATTTTGTCAGGAAGTAGGGGCAGTTTAGAAAGCCAAATTGTTGAAGCAAACAAAAAATTAATTTATTTCAGAGTCTCATATATGTTAGATGTTTGTAAGCACTTACATTCAATCTCTTAATGATGTTAAATCATGAAAGATGACATATATTACTGAAACATTTTGAATATGTCTGTTTCTCCCAACTGGATCACTAAAGAAGTTTTTTCCTGCTTCCCATCCTGCCTCACTCTCCTTTATTCTCCACACAGAAGCTAGGCATATCCTACATACATCATCAGTAAAGCTCTTTTTCCTAAAACCTTTGATGGCTTTACATTGCTTCTATAATCAGACCTAAACTTAGCATGGTTGACATAGATATTTGTTCTTAAACCTCTAATTCCATTCCTGGTATTCCTCTGTGGTTATGGTTTCCTCTGAGCATGCACCTTTCCCAAAGCTGGCACTAGTGTTCCAGTGCAGCCCTAGAAGGGGACATCCTTCAGATATGTTTAACAAGCTGGCAGTGAGTGCGTATGGCAGCTTGTACTCTTCCCTTTGCTGTGAATGAGTGTTCGCTCCTCAGGTTTCATCCCATTCTTCTAGCTGACTTCTGTTCCATTTTGATATCTTAGTTTAGATCTTCATTTCTCTATCAGTTCAGTTCAGTTCAGTTGCTCAGTTGTGTCCAACTCTGCTACCCCATGAATTGCAGCATGCCAGGCCTCCCTGTCCATCACCAACTCCCGGAGTTCACTCAAACTCACATCCATCAAGTCGGTGATGCCATCCAGCCATCTCATCCTCTGTCGTCCCCTTCTCCTCCTGCCCCCAATCCCTCCCAGCATCAAAGTCTTTTCAATGAATCAACTCTTTGCATGAAGTAGCCAACGTACTGGAGTTTCAGCTTTAGCATCATTCCTTCCAGAGAAATCCCAGGGCTGATCTCCTTCAGAATGGACTGGTTGGATCTCCTTGCAGTCCAAGGGACTCTCAAGAGTCTTCTCCAACACCACAGTTCAAAAGCATCAATTCTTTGGCACTCAGCCTTCTTCACAGGCCAACTCTCATATCCATACATGACCACTGGAAAAATGATAGCCTTGACTAGATGGACCTTTGTTGGCAAAGTAATGTCTCTGCTTTTCAATACGCTGTCTAGGTTGGGCATAACTTTCCTTCCAAGGAGTAAGCGTCTTTTAATTTCATGGCTGCAGTCACCATCTGCAGTGATTTTGGAGTGATTCTGGAATAAAGTCTGACACTGTTTCCACTGTTTCCCCATCTATTTCCCATGAAGTGATAGGACCAGATGCCATGATCTTAGTTTTCTGAATGTTGAGTCAACTTTTTCACTCTCCTCTTTCACTTTCATCAAGAGGCTTTTTAGTTCCTCATCACTTTCTGCCATAGAGCTGCCTTTTACACCCAACTGTAACACTCTTTCCTTTTCACTGTGTCCCCAGCTAGCATGTCAGCAGGAAGAGGGCAGGAAGCATGTTCACTGTGGTATCTCTAGCATGTAAATAGGAGCTTCATATATGCAGTGGGCATACAATATAGATCTTTTGAATGATGTTGGATTTGAATCTTTTGAATGATGAATCTTTTGAATGATGCATTTATCCAAATGCATAACACATCTTAGATGGGCTTTTGGTGAGTACTTACTATGGTGGAGTTAACAGGAACTTTCCTTATTCCCTTTGTCACCGACCTGGGGAGCTCCTGTACACAGTAAGATGAATATGAAGTTGAAGGTAGAAAGGACAGTCTCAGGAGTGAAGATTCACCCTCTCTCAGATTCTGCCTAAAAGGCCAATCTCCTTATCCTTACTTCAGAAATCCATTCCTGACTTCAGATAGTCCGCCCTTTAATTTGGTGCTATTAAGTAATGAAGAATTTGGATTCTCATATAGTCAAAGGAAATAAACCTGACAATTGATGGGTAAGCAATGTGAGCACAGCTAGACTCTTGGCCAGTTTGGTCAATTTGCCTAAACATAGCATGGGGAGTTAAAGAGACCTGCAAATGGAACCAGCACTCTAACAACCCTCAGAGAACCTGATTATTCAATTATAGAATTCTACCATATGGAATATTTTTAAAATAGATTTTCTACTGGGTGATGAAATTGTTTTATATTAGGATTATTGTTGGGTCACAAATTGCTCTATAGAGTATTTCTTCTTATTTCTGTCTACTACAAAGTAAATAAGGCTCTTGCAGGGTATGTGTCTTAGTCTGTTAGGGCTACTATAACAAAATAACACAAACTGGATGACTTATGAACATCAGAAATTTGTCTCTCACAGTTCTGGAGGCTGGGAGTCCAAGACCAAGACACCAGCATGGTCATGTATGTAAGGATCCACTTTTCTGATTCCCAGAGAGCAATCTTCTGTCTGTGTCCTCACCTGGCAGTATGGCAAAGGATCTGTGCAGGTCTCCTTTATAAGAACACTAACCCCATTCATGAAAGATCCACCCTCACAACCCAAGTATCACCCAAAGACCTCACCTCCTAATACTATCGTCTTTGGGGGTTAGGACTCAAAGTATGTATTTGTGTAAGAACAAACATTCAACTTGATGGTATGATCCCATGAGTATGAGGTGAGAGGGTGAGGAAAGAGGGCAGAGTAGTCCAGAGTCAAGAAAATTAAATCTGTTTGGGAGTGCATATTCAACCAGTTATCTTCCTGTAATTGACTACTGTTTGAAAGTTCTTTTGCTAGGACCACAGTCTATTTTCTTTGGGCAGGATATTTTGTTTTTTAGACTAGGAAATCATATAGTGAAATGTATCATTATAAAGCATTATTGAACCAGATATTCTCACAGGCACTTTTAAGGTGACCAAAATATGTTATGGATTATGCTACACTGCCGGCAAAGAGGAAATTATAACAAGTAACTACTTCTTTTTTGTTAAGACTTCAGTAAACACAGACCCAACTTGCCCTGAGTAATTACCACAGAGAGCTATGCAATGGTCTTTAACTGGTAGTTGTTTGTAATCAAGCAGCTTGAATCTTGCCTTGACATAAAGCAGAGGAAGTGGTTAGGAGACAGACCTGTAATTATCAGCAGCAGGTGCCCATAATGGAATGCCAGAGAGATGTTTAGAGAGGCAAATATTACTTTAGGAAAGCTTTCAGGACTGTCAATTTAGACCAAAAGATGTCTAAATAAAAACTGGCTTGAGAGCAATATTAAAAGAATGTGTCTTTGGAAACAAAAGAAAGTGTAATAAATTCCTTTTATGCAAATTAACCTCTTCTTCCATATGCCTAAGTATTATCAAGATATGAAGCCTGAAAGATTGGGCTCCGTGTTCAGAAAAGGAGTAATTTAACAACTTTAGACACTTTTGGTTATTAAAAGGTTTATGGTTTAAACAAAAGCTCTGCTCTTTATTTTAATAAGTATCACATGAATAAATCAAATGAAAAATTAGCTTTTCTAAAATGAATTTTCATGGCTTCAAATAACACTGGATCGTAGATTCCATAATCATACATGACCAAAATTTTTAATTTTATAAGTTAATAATCTTCTCGATTTAAAGAATCTTCTAATTTGAAGAATAAAAACAAAAGAAACTCTGTATTAAATGAGAACCAAACCTTTAATATAGGAGCTCTTGGTGGCTCAGATGGTAGAGTCTGCCTGCAATGCGGGAGACACAGGTTTGATCCCTGGGTTGGGAGGATCCCCTGGAGAAGGAAATGGCAACCTATTCCAGTACTCTTGCTTGGAGAATCCCATGGACGGAGGAGCCTGGCAGTCTACAGTCCATGGGGTCACAAAGAGTCGGACATGACTCAGAGACTTCACTAAACCTTTAATATACATTTTACTAGTTTACTATATATTAATTTATTAAACATTTGTCAATTGTACAGAATTTCACCCTTCAGTGATAACATTTTTCAATTTTTACTCTTTTCTAAAAGAAATAAAATATTATCATCCTTTCTGAGTGGTACTCAGAAGGAATAATTATCCATATAATAAACTATATACAATAAAAATGTAATCAAGTTATAAAAGAAATATTAAATGCAGATTTATAATGCCAGTTCCTCTTTAAGAAGTGCACTTAGCTAAGTTGTTTTGATAGTGTCCTATTATTTCAATATTTTTCTTTCATCTTAAACTATAAAGACTGTGGTTTATATTAACTTACAGGAAATTCTATTAATACTGTATGAGGCATTGACAGACTAAAGAAAACCAACAAAACATAACTGCCTGAGTAGTTTTTTATGTTTTTAAATAGGGAATTTTCTTTTCCTTTCTTCTTTTTCAAGTAAACATTCATTTTGGTTGTCTTTATGTTGTGGGAGTGAATGAACCACATGGGCTTGAACACCTTCTAAGGAGGGAGGAGTCGTGATATGTCTGTAAGACCTCATTCATTCTCAGATGTGCTTAGCTTGTGTTTTGGGGAATAGTTGTTTTCCTGCCTAAAGCTAGCCATATATTTATCACTGTGAAAACAAGGGAGAAATCAGTCATATATTTATCACTATGAAAATAAGTGGAGAAGTCAGTCATCCACTGCTCTTGCCAAAAATGCCTTTAGCTCCCACAGTAGTTGTATGTCAAGATCTTGCCCTACTTAAAAGAAAGACATAAGATTTATTCTGGAAATTTACCAGGACAGACTAGCCCTCGAAATGTGGAGGAAAAGATCTCTGTAGCTAAATTAAAATAAACTTAAGTCACACATGATACATTATGCTTAAGATAGCTCCATCTAAAAATATATATGTAAGTTGTAGAGGGCCTTAGTCTTTTGTTCAAAGTGGACCCAAATATGGGAGATTCAAGAATTACCTAAAAACGGATAGATAAAACCAAGGAGAATAATAGTTTTATGATTTGAAGTTTATCTGCATATTTTGACTTATTTGGAGTTCTTTTCCTTCAGATTGTGGAGTAAATTAAACCAAGCTGGACACAGGGCTCATAGTTTATATGGAGATAACGAAGCATCCAAGTATTATACTTAACTGCATTCTCACTAATTAAATTTAGAATTGACATGGAGGAGAAAGATGTGGTTAGAGCCGGTGAAACATAGAATATATTTCTGTTTCAACATGTAGTATATTCTCTCAAGTGATAGTCTCATTTAACCTTTTTTTAAAGGTTAACCTTTTTTTCTAGTACAGCTGAGATCAATTTAATTTAGGAAGTATTAATTGCAGTATCCCATAGAGATAAATGAGATAGACTAGAATAAGATGCCGTACCCATCATTAAGAAACTTAAAAATCTTGTTTGGAAGATAAAATAATTGCAGGTAAAACATACAAAACTACAAGGTGGCAAATTGACAGAATAAATAAAACTATTTTGAAGGAGATAAAAGGAGAGAGAAACATGATTTGGTGCTAGGACTTTCTGCTGGGGTAAACTCTCAGTCCATTTTGAGAAAGGAATAAGGCAACAAATCTCATTCCCTTTTACAAGTACTGCTTCCACTTAACTTGGCAGCAGCTGGAAATGTTTTGTTATAGTTGTGCAAGGTTGTGTTCTCTCTTCATCTCTTCCCATTTTCTTCCCCTTTCAATTCTGAGAGCAAGTCTTCCCTCAGGCTTTCTCCTATTAACAGCACTCGTCTCTGCCTGGAAGTGAGAAGTTACAGAGACCTGGTTTCTGATTTCTTGAGTCCTGAGTCGCTCTTGCCTTTGCTGTCACAGGTTCATTTCTTCAGTGCAAATCGAGTCTCCAATCCAAATTTAGCTGTTTTATTACATACTCTGTAGCTAAGGTACTGTAGGCCAGACGTGACTGCATCCACAGCAACAGAGTTTGAGTGTGTCAAGTTGTGCAGGTTTGTTGTCTCTTTGTAAATAGAGTTGTACATGTTTTAAAACTTGTTTGGATATTGAGTAATGGTCTCCTTGGTGCTCCGATGTTTATAAAACGATGTCAGTGCTTGAAGGTAGAGGATTGCTATCGTAGATACTTGCCCTTCTCTATAAAGGATATACAAAAGGGAGGAAGACCATTTGCATGAATCTCAAGGGTGAGCAAATGGATAAAGTTAAGCATATGCAACCTGTAGAACTACTTCAAAGTCAATCGTAGCACTTTCTATACTTAACTAAAATTCTTCAGGTAAATTTAAATTGAAAGGGCCAGAGGGGTCTATGTGAACAGTTATGAAATTTAGACTTAACGTTTTATTTTATTTTTATTTTTTTATTTTTTTAGACTTAACGTTTTAAATGTAAGAATGGTTTGCCTAACATCTTCCACAAATGTTTGGAAATATAGGTAGATGGATGGTTAGATAGATAAATTGATAGATATTAATCTTAGATAGTATAATAACTTTTAGAATTCTAATAATGTTCTTACTCTTTAGATCTCCACTTTTACTTTTCTTATGCTTTTTTTCTTGTCATTTGGAGAAACTAAGAATGTTGCTAGGGTAAACAGTATATGGGATGCCAATGAATATTTCTGAAGCTCTGGTATTTTCCAGTTTTAGAATTTTGAAAATGAAAATGTGGGAAGAATGTAGGAGAAGAGTGTAAAGTGACTTTTCAGTTTGGTGTTGCAATCAAGCATGAGGTAGGGCTTTATTAAGTTTCTGAAATAACTGCATTAAAAATACATATAAAGAAATTTTGTTTTAGACTAATAACAAAAGCACCTCATATCCTTTCAAATGAAGGCCTCGTAATTCTTAATGAATGCTATTTTTCTCATCTGACCCATTAATTATAAGACTGTGAAACAGGCAATTCATTTTTCCTAAAACATATGATAATAACAATCATAAAACCAATTACAAATGCTTGTTAAATGATGTATATATAAATATATACTGATAGCTCTATAGAATACCAACTTCAGGACTATAAAGAAAGATACAGAGGATAAGAGCTACTCCAATATTTCAAAAGTCCTAGGGTTGCAGAGCTCACCAAACAAGAAGCTGGAGTTTTTCACTACTTTAACAATATTAATTCAATTTGGTAACACTGATCAGAAGCCCTAATTTGTAGTATATTTCTGTGATTGAAAGTGAGTTAATTATTATTTTTCAATAAACATAATTTATTAAGTAGTAAGTACAAAACAATGTCAAAATCAGGGGAAAATATGAAGAGTCATAAGTAGTGTAAAATTTGAAAAATTTTGTTTTTAATATGTGTGTTTATCCTTAGTTGTTAAAATATTTGGAATTGAAATTGACCTCATTACATGAGTTCAGTCTGTTTTGTCATAAAAATTTATTTGAACTTATTTGTAGAGTTTTTATACTGAATTTTAAATATTGTCATCTGACTTGAAACTTTATCCTAAAAAGCTATGATGCCAGATGTGCATTAAAGACATGTTTTGATTCCTATTATTTTTTTCTTCAGTGCTACAATTTCTTTTAATAAAACTACAATTGAATTCTCAGCTACTTTCATTTGCAAGGGAATTAATGCAAATACTTTTTTCTTCAGGATCTTTATTGTTAATCTGTAATGTTGGTAGTATATAACTATATGTAGGATCATTTTCCAATCCAGATGATTAGTTTCAGAGACCCCAACACATGACAAAATTGACTTGTGAGAATATTTTTTAAACTTTGGAAAATGAGAGGCCCATTTAGGGTCCAGATTCAACTTTTAAAAAAACTTGACTTAATTATACAATTTTTGGAATATAGTTATTTTGTGGAGATTACTTAACTTGTTTGGGCTTTAATTTTGACTTTAAGATACAAATTTAAGAAACTTCATAGATATTGCAAGAAATGCATTTGTTCTTGTATTACATGCTAATTTAGTTTTTTTGAGCTATTTCTGACCATTCTTCATGAAAAACTTTTATTTTCATTATTGAACTAACCTAAATGTAAGTATATCTTAACTAAAATTTGTATAGAAGTATATTCACTTATATTTTATATTATAAACTCTTTTAGTGAGCATTTTGTTAATCAGGTATAATTTTATCATTGAACCTATATGTCTGCTTATCTGTAGCATGTTGAATAGAAGACTAGATTCATTACAATGACACAGAGGTAGGGAGACCACATAATTATTGACTAAATTAGGTCATTTCTGTGAATGAATGGGAAAGCTATTAAGTGTTATTTCTGGAAGCATAAACTGGAATTGTCCTGGTTTAGCAGGATGAATAATCAACTTACCAGGACACTGCAAGATCCTGAAATACCTTCTAAATTGCTAGGTTAGAAAGTTAGTTTATATTTATAGTGGTTTTAGAATTAAATATACTTTACTTCAAATTTTTGAACTGATTTCCCCTTTTTGATGTTGAAGAGAATAATTGATTAATCAGACTAGCTACTTTCTTGTCTGTCTCAGATGACTGAGTGTGCTTTACCTGTGCACCTTCACTCTCTCAGGAAACCTATTTGAATGACTTACTAAATGTATTATCAGGGATAAAACAACTTGTTTTCAGTAGCAGATTATATTTTTAAAAGTATTAAAATCAAGATTTGTTTCAAAAGACCTAGAATATTCAGACTTAGAATATTCTCGGCCAGGGTTGGTCTTGACCCTTTTTCTCATTCTTATTAGTTGTCATTCTACTGCTTAGAATTGTCATTAAATGGGCATATGATTTGAGAGGCTCTGTCAGCACATGAGGCCTCCTAGGTGGTGCAGTGGGTAAAGAACCCACCTGCCAATGCAGGAAGTGCAAGAGATCTGGGTTCCCCCTGGAGGAGGAAATGGCAGTGCTCTCCAGTAGTCTTGCATGGAGAATCCCATGGATAGAGGAGCTTGACAAGCTACATTCCATAGGGCCCAAAGAGTCCTAAATGACTGAACATGCATGCATGGCATGAGCACATTCAGTTTGGACAGCTCCATAGATACTCAGCAACAGAACATAAAGCAGAGAAAACTCTAACAGTAACCTCCTCTAAGTTGGTTTATTTCCCTTTGTTAATGTCTACTTCAGAGTATATTGAAATTCAACTGAAAGAACCAAAATGGATTTTTGAACTGAAAAGAAGAAATATTTCCAAACGACTATCTTGGACAGAGGCGTGATATATTTGCCATGTATTGTGCCTGTTTTAGAAAGAAATAGTCTTAGTTCATTAACATGAGAATTGCATAAGGTTGTTTTTTTGTTTTTTTTTAACAGTACTTATCTTGAATGAAAATTTTGGTGAAACATATTTGAGCTACATGGGGTTCACATCTTTTTATTTTGTGAAATTTACCAAAGTCATTTTATTAAAATTTTCTGGAATGAAAAATGCATACAAATAATAACTAAATATTCAACCATCAAGTGTCAAAAGGTAGCTCTGCAAAGTTTTAAGAGGATGAAGTTGGAATTTCACCCAAGAAAAATTATAAAACTGATGTAATTACTTTAGTACTTGAGCATTCACTGGTATTTGAGGAAGAAGAATAAATGTGGGGAAACAATTAGTTATATTTACTCAGTTAGAACTAATGCATGAGGCCAACAACACAAGGGAGGGCATTCTCAAAATTGCTACTATTACATGTATTATGCTTCCTTTTGGCATTTGAGCTTCCACATGTATTCCATCAAGTCTGTGTGCAATGCATCTTCTTTTGACAGGGGCATGTGGAGGGGGAGGGCTTTCCTCTAATTCAGCCAGGCTTCAGTGACCCACTAATTTGACATCATTTAAAAAAAAAAGAACACTTGAGAAGCTGAAATGCAGATGGGGAACTGACTTGCCTTGTGTTCGGAAGCTTGACCTACCGAGAACAGTTATTTTACAGATGAGGAAACAGAAGCCCATAGAGCTCAGAGTTCACACAGGTGTTAATGCAGACGGAGGGTACAACACCTGTCCACCAGTTCTTGCTTCCAGCTGCTTTCTACTGTGCATCACTGCACCTGCAGCTGCCCCCACGCAGATTTATATTTCATGCCTCTGAGTCTTATTCTTCCTTGGCTAATCCAGCGGTCACAAGCTCCAGTGCCTACTGGGCCCAGTGAGGTTCTGTGAGTAAGTGCGCTGAGTGGAGGATGACAGATACTGCTGGGGACCATGGCAAATCAAGAGAGCACAGGTCCTGCCCAACATGGAAGGCTCCAGTCCTTACCACAGGAGTGTGGGCCTGCTATGGCCTCCAGATTTTCAAGAAAAGCCAGAAATGTCCATTTTTATTTGAAACTTCTCAGGCAAACTTGCAATCCCTTGGACATCTGCCTGCTGCTTGAAGGTTGCAGCCTCCACTTTAGTGCATGCTTCTCATCTCGCTGAAGCAGCAATCATAATTGGTGCCGTTTTAAACATCCAAGACGCCATTTGTGCATTATGTCTTGGTATCCTCTCACCATCCCAGGAAAATATTGAAGATGAGGAAACTGAGGCTCCAGCTAAAGACAAGGCTAGCCTACCCTTGTCTGATTCACAGCTGTAATTTTACTCTCACACTCTACAGCCAAACTTATGGTTCACCACCACTGGTTGAATTAAACCTACTGGTGAATCTGTAGGGTTTTCCAAAGTCTTATTTCAATTCAGCTTTTCAGACATGTTTTGAATTTTGTTGTTCAGTTACTCAGTCATGTCCGACTGTTTGCAATCCAATGGACTGCAGCATGCTGGGCTTCCCTGTCCTTCACTATCTCCCAGAGTGTGCTCAAACTCATGTCCATTGAGTCGATGATGCCATCCAACCGTTTCATCCTCTGTCGCTCCCTGCCCTTCTCCTTGTGCCCTCAATATTTCCCAGCATCAGAGTCTTTGTTTTGAATTATTCCTATCTAAAAAGCATTTTGTACCCTGAAGATGAAGAATAACGTTGCATAAAACATGGCATTTGGCCAGGTAAACAAGCTACATTTCTATACTAATAATTATTTTAAACATAGAAAGTGATATTAAATCACATCTTTGGTGTAATGTTTCTAGCTGGCTATTCTGTTGAGTCCTAGATGGGATGACATATCTTTCTTATTTTTCTTTTGAAAAAAAAATTATTTGTATACATGCAATAGAGATGAAATTCAGGCTTTAAAAAATCTTATTAGGTTATTGATACTTTTGACATTTATTCCTAAAGGTAACATTGTTTCAATTTGATTTACTATGTATTTGGAATTGGAACTCTAATTGACTCTAAGTTCAATTTGATTTTTTTATTGACATCATTTTAAAAGCAATTACAAAAATTATTTTGCTTTTCATTATTTTGATCTTTCAACTTTGAGTACAGTACTGTCACTGTCAATTTAGTGGAACTAGTAGAATCATTTAACAATTAGTGTCTAATATTTTTATTATTATTTTCTTTCTCCCTCTCTCTTTCTCTCTCTCTGTCTCAGTATGGCCATGCATTCTTTCACAATGTATATCCCTAATTAATTGCACAGCCACATTTCATTTCAACTACAGTCAAAACTTTTTATCTGTCCTGACATCTGTTTCTGCTACATGCAGAGATAATCAGTTATATCAGAAGAGAGGTGACAGGAGGTCTCTAAGGAATGGGCACTGCAGTGGATGCTGTTGGTTCCTCGTCCTGATCTTCTTTACTGGCCCAGTGCACGCATCCCTCAGCTGCTGTGATCTTGGCGGCCAAAGGCCCACAGCTGTCCCTTTTCTCTGAAGAATTGCCATTGGCTGATCCAGGAGCTGCCTGGCCTTCTAGGTTTTTTCAAGGTGGGAAAAACACTGTGGGCAGTTTATGCTCCCTGTCCACAAGGCTGAAGCCTGGCTGTAGCTGAGAGCGGATTTTTTTGCTTAGCTCTTCCTCTACCCTATGCTGCGCCCTCACTCCATGACTCCCTGGAGTGTCCTTCAGTGAATCAAAGGCACAGGAAACTCTGCATCAGACTCTTCTTTGAGGGAACTCAGGTAAAGAAGACATGAGAGTACCCATTAAGTGTTGTTGAAATACACTGTCATTTGCTAGAAAATGTGCCTACAAGTGAGAGACACTTTAATTTCTTGTGCTTTGTTCTTGTCCCTTGTGTTGCTCAAAATCAGAAAGTATACAAGACTTTGGGGTATTTGAATAGAACAACGATGAGAACGCATGGTTTGAAACACAAGCTCTTCTGTCCTGCAGTCTCTAATGTAGATACAGATCCACTATCAGGAGAAAAAGAAAGAAAACGTTAACATGGAAATAGTGAAGTGATTTTAAGAATTCTGCTGGGGATTTCAAGAGCCCTTTGTTTTGAAGGTTAATGGTGATAACAGAATCCACTGTGATTTGGGAGGTTGACTCTCAACTCTGAACCTTAAGTGAGTAACTGAAAATGCAGTCTCCAAAAGCAAAAAAAAAAAAAAAAAAGATTTACAGTTGCTTTTTTTATTTTGGTAGGTGGTCTTTCATGTTAAAAACTTACTAGTAATGATGAAGTTGTAAAAATCTTAATATCTTTCTCTCACTCCTCATTCTATTTCCCCTTATTTCTACCCCATTCTACCACTCTCACCCACCCCATCTCTTATACACATCTTTCTCTCTTTCTTGCCTTCTTGCAGAATGCCTTTCATCTAGCTTAGCCTTTGCCTTCTTGTGTGTGTGCTCAGATGCTCAGGCATGTCTGATTCTTTTCGACCCCGTGGACTGTAGCCCACCAGGCTCCTCTGTACGTGGGGTTTTCCAGCAAGAATACTGAAGTGTGTTGCCATTTCCTATTCCAGGGGATCTTCCTGACCTAAGGGTCAAACCTGCATCTCTTATGTCTCCTGCATCAGCAGGCGGATTCTTTACCACTAGCGTCACTTGGGAAGACCTAGATTTGCCTGCTGCTGCTGCTGCTGCTAAGTAGCTTCAGTCGTGTCCGACTCTGTGCAACCCCATAGACGGCAGCCCACCAGACTCCCCCATCCCTGGGATTCTCTAGGCAAGAATACTGGGGTGGGTTGCCATTTCCTTCTCCAATGCATGAAAGTGAAAAGTGAAAGTGAAGTCACTCAGTCGAGTCCAACTCTTAGCAACCCCATGGACTGCAGCCTACCAGGCTCCTCCATCCATGGGATTTTCCAGGCAAGAGTACTGGAGTAGGGTGCCATTGCCTTCTCCAAGATTTGCCTATTTGGTAACTTAAAAAAAATGTTACCATGGCACTTTTTAAATGATTATTTAAGTCTCTGGTCATTTGTAAGGTACCAACATATGAATAACTGAGGGGTTTTAGTTTTTCTTTCTTTTATAAAAAAGATATTTTCCAAACATTGTTTTACATGTAATTTAATATCTGAAAATCAAATATTGTAACTATACCTTAATAAAATGCTTAAATAATGTCTTTGTTCACATGCATTTGTTCAGCCAGAGACCATTTGTAGCTTATCTGGGAAAATTGAATATGATTTAGTATGTAATATTAAATTATTTCAGAAATAAATTACTGGAAGAAATTTGGTCATTTTTTCCCTAGGAAAAAATGCACATTTCTGACATTTATTTTCAGTTTGATATTCATTAAGTTGAATTACATAATTTGTAACTGCCAGTTTTCTCATTCACCATGCCAAGACCAAATTGAATGATAAAATTAAAAAGAAAATTATGTTTACTTCTATATGATTTTACTCATTTTGGTTTCCCTTGCATTCTATGATATATAAAGATGGGTAGGAACTTTTAAAACAAGTATTTCTCTCTAGAGTTTGCATTTTTAATCAAGTTTTTTGGGGAAATTTATGAAGATCTATGTACCTTTCTCACATTTTTCCCATGGATATTTCTACTTAGGATACCAAAACAAAAAGGGGAATCATTGCTAAAAAATTACCAAAAAAGGTGATTTACTTTTTAAATTTTTTCTGAATATAGTTTTTTAAATGTAGCTTCCTCAGTGAGCCAAAAAACATCAGCTTCATATTGTTCTATTTTTAGTCATTTATCCAGAAATATTGAATATCTCTTTAGATCAAGCTATTCCTATCAGAGTTCAGGTATAAACTTCTATCATGTTTTCACTACTCTAGATTTTGGAGTTTGGTATAGTAACTATTTGGTTGGTGCAAAAGTAATTACTGTTTCAGATTGAATTTTAAATCATCATCAGATCAGATCAGATCAGATCAGTCGCTCAGTCGTGTCCGACTCTTTGCGACCCCATGAATTGCAGCACGCCAGGCCTCCCTGTCCATCACCAACTCCCAGAGTTCACTCAGACTCACGTCCATCGAGTCAGTGATGCCATCCAGCCATCTCATCCTCTGTTGTCCCCTTCTCCTCTTGCCCCCAATCCCTCCCAGCATCAGAGTCTTTTCCAATGAGTCAACTCTTCGCATGAGGTGGCGAAAGTACTGGAGTTTCAGCTTTAGCATCATTCCTTCCAAAGAAATCCCAGGGCTGATGTCCTTCAGAATGGACTGGTTGGATCTCCTTGCAGTCCAAGGGACTCTCAAGAGTCTTCTCCAACACCACAGTTAAAAAGCATCAATTCTTCGGCGCTCAGCCTTCTTCACAGTCCAACCCTCACATCCATACATGACCACAGGAAAAACCATAGCCTTGACTAGATGGACCTTTGTTGGCAAAGTAATGTCTCTGCTTTCATAACTAGGCTCAAACACATCTTTATTCATCAAAATAGGAATCATTACAATCAACACATTTTTGCCAATGAAAAATATATTTGTTTATTCCTGTAGCATAAACATCTGTGCTTCGGAATTCGATGAACTCTTGGAAAGCATTTTCTGCCTCTTGCTGGTTGTGGCAGCTTTGTCCCTGCAGAAAGTTGTCGAGATACTTGAAGTGGTAGTCGGTTTGGCAAGAGGGCAGGTGAATATGGCAGATGAACAGCCCGATCTGTTCAACTTCTGAAGCACTGGTTGTGATACGTGCAGTTGGGTGTGTCGCAGAGAGGAATTGGGCCCTCTTCTGTTGGTTGACCAGGGCTGGCTGTCGGAGTCTCAGTTTTTATGGGCAGCTCATCGATTTGCTGAGCATATTTCTCAAATATGATGGTCTCACTGGGATCCAGAAAGCTATAGTGGATCAGTCTGGCAGCAAACCACCAAACAGTGACCAAGACCCTTTTCTTGGTGCAAGTTTGGCTTTGGGAAGTGAGCTTCTTCTCAGTTGAACCACTGAGCTGGTCATCGCCGATTGTCCTATTCAATCCACTTTTTAATCTCACATCACAATCCAATTGAAAAATGGTTCATTTTTGTTGCATAGAATAAGAGAAGATGACACTTCAGAATGACAACTCTAATTTGTCGTCAGCTCATGAGGCACCCACTTGTTGAGCTTATTCACCTTTCCAATTTGCTTCAAATGCCAAAGGAGCATAGAATGGTGGACACTGAGTTCTTGGGCAACTTCTTGTGTTGTTGTAAGAGGATCAGCTTTGATAATGGCCCTCAATTGGTTGTTGTCAACTTCCAATGCAATTGGTTGTTGTCAACTTCCAATGACCAGCCTCCAGGCTGGTCAAGGCTCTGTCTCAAGGTTCATCCTCAAGGCTCTGTCTCCTTTGCAAAAATTCTCAAACCACAATTAACGACCACACTGTACATTCATTAGCAGTTCCTTGGCCAAATGTGTTGTTAATGTTGTGATTACCTCTGCTGTTTTACAACAAAATTTGAACTCGAAAAGAAAATCACTCAAATTTGCTTTTTGTCTAATATCATTTCTACAGTCTAAAATACTATCTAAAATACATAATCTAAAATAAATAGCAAGTAATAATTCATTAACCAAAAAAACATAAAGCAAGAAATGTGCATTAAAATTATGTATAACCACATTTATTTAAGAATATATTCCAATATCAAGGTTCAATAATACAAAACTGTAATAACTTTTGCACCAATATAATAACACATCCAGAACAAATACAGTGAATCAATTAATTATAAAAATGAAAAAGATAAATGTTGAATTAGGTTTAAACCTTACTCGAAATAACAACGATCTTTTTTCTTGAGTTAATTGTAGTATCTTAAAACAATGATACAACAAAGTATCAATACACCTACAAATGTATTTCATATCCTATATGTAGAAATGGTGCCATCTCTGAAGAGATCTAGATCTCTTTCTAGGTTCAGTATCTAGAGACTTGGGAAGCTCTGTGACTTTGGGCAAGTCATTTTACCTTTCTGGAGGCATCAGTTTCTTTATCTATTTCAGTGTTTGGGGGGATTGATAGAGATCCCTATATACTTCAGCATGTCTGAAAGGCTAAGAATCCATCTTGGCATTGATAATAGAATAGTTTTTAATGATTCCTAGTGGTTCAGGCTGAGTCAGGCACAACTGAGCGACTTCCCTTTCACTTTTCACTTTCATGCATTGGAGAAGGAAATGGCAACCCACTCCAGTGTTCTTGCCTGGAGAATCCCAGGGACGGGGGAGCCTGGTGGGCTGCCGTCTATGGGGTCACACAGAGTCGGACACGACTGAAGTGACTTAGCAGCAGCAGCAGCAGTGGTTCAGGCACTAGTGATGCCTAGGTTAATGACTCTGCTGGGAGTAGCGCTCCTTCATTATGAAGTCAGCATGTTCCAAAGCTCTTTATAAGTAAGTTATATTAAAGATGCAGATATTAGGAGCTATTCAAGGCAAAAATACCTTCAGTTATGTTTGCAATTTAGGTTTGAAGGTAAAGTAGGGCAGACAGTGAAAGAAGTGGGAAATTCATAAAAGTCTCCTCTTTCTATTTCCTTATGCATTCTGAAAAATTAAGACACTTATTGAATGATCCCTCAATTAATTCCATCACTTGTATTGATATAGGAAAATGTTTGCTGTGAGACGATTAGGCAGGTAGGTTGATTGTGTCAATACTTTACTCCATGGAGAAGGAAATGGCAACCCACTCCAGTACTCTTGCCTGGAGAATCCCTTGGACAGAGGAGAGGAGCCTGGCGGGCTACAGTCCATAGGGTTGCAGAGTCGGATACGACTGAGCAACTGACACACACACAAAATTGAAGAGATATCTGATGGTACACTTTATCCACTCTTCCAGCTCCTGCAGGAAGCAGGATGGGGCAGGCAGCGCCTGAGACGCAGAATGGCTCGCCAACCCCCATCCCTTCTGGAAGTCGTGGGGTCTCAGTGCCTGCAACAGCTGGCCTTGGGCAAATAAAAGACTAAGTTGTTTACTAAAAAAAAAAAAAAAAAAAAAACACCTTTACTCCAGTGAATTCCAGTCAAAATATTGCCTCAATCAGCATTTGGTGAAGAAAAGGATTAAAAAAGAAACAAAATGTATGTGTGTGGGTGTGGGTGTATATGTTTAAGGGGGTTTGTATTTATGTTTGCTTTTCTGAAGTTTTCTGAACTAGTAAGTGAAGCAGCGCTTTGGGTCATTGTGTGTAAGTAATGGTGATAGTACCAGTGATGAAATAATCTTAAGTCTATTTTATGGTCTATAAAAGAGAGAAATCATTTAATAACTCTGGAATGACAGGGTGGTATGATGGCCTGAAGGGAGATCTCTAGTTTCTCCCTCCAAATGGACTCTTACTTCTCTAGGGGATACAAACCATGCTGGCCTTGCTCTAAAGCCAAGCACCAGTCCCACATCTCCATGGGTTCGGGTGTCAATTACTGCTCTCCTAGAATGTGTTTTTTTTTTTTGGTTAACTAGCTGCTTGCAGCTTAACAGTATACCCAAGCATCATCATAAAATTCTCTTTAACTCCTGTTTCTCTGCATCTTTGAAGCCACATTTCCCAAATGTTGATTTAACCTTGAAGCTACATTTCCCAAAGTGTGTAACCCTTAGAAACAGGAGTTAATTCTCTAGCCAGATTTCTCTCTTTCTTTCTTTCTCTTTCACTCTTGTTCAGCTTCAAAATGATTTCAAATGAGATACTTTGGGAGATAATACTCTAAACCAGTCTCTCTAATTCTCTATTACTAACACACCCAAGTCAATATATTTTGTTTGTTGCAAATATATATTTAAATATTACATTATATTTCTCATTAGAGCCTCATCTATGCCTCCTTTAAAAATTACATAAGTTTGTTTATAAGGTCTTATACCTTACGAAAAACAACTTCATAAAAAGGATTGTCATATTTTAATCCGCTTAATTATTCTTTGAATTCAGTCACTAAGTAAACTCTACACAAAATAGATGTTATTTAATTGCTTTCTTATAAATGAAATAAAAATATAATCCTTATAGATTAAATGGCTGGAAAGCAGTTTTTAAAGTGAGATGGTTCTTCTGCATACTGAAAATGACAAGAGTGTTTTCAAGGTGAGCTACTACAGCTGTAGCTATTTTCTAGGCCTTCTTCCATATTTATATACATGACATAAAACTTCATATGCTTTTCCCTATAAATGTCCATATTTCAGGTCAATATTTTAAAATATTTTAACTATATTTTGTAGCATAATTACTAAATAGGTTTTTCTGTGTATGTTATAGTTTAAAGAGCTTCTCTTATCATTGTATACTGAGTCTGCAGTGACTGCTTCTTTAGGTTAGTCAGTTAACAGATGAATGAAGTGTTGCTGGAAGAAAGAGAACAAAGTTCATCTTCTTGTTCAGTGTAAATATGGGATGCTGGGTAGTCGGTGATTTATTTGCAGTGAGAAAATGGGCCTTGCTTTTTCAGACACCATCACCATGACACGTAGGCCAAACATAAAGGAGCTTGTGTGGCCGTGGTTCTGGAGTGGGGCAAGGCCGTCTCCAGTGCTTTATCAGTTCTTGGACAAGGACTTCAGAGTTATGTTGAGTAACACATTCACTATCTCAGTCTCTTCTCCTCATTAAGGAAAAAAAAAAAAAAAACCTCTGCCATAATGTGATCCATGATTAGAGTTAATGCAGTCTCTAACATCTCCCAGATGTTTCAACGTCACTCACATCACTTGCAGAGTTTATAAATGTGATTTGTCTATGAGGTTTTTCTTTTTTGGACCAAACATTATCTTTCTGCTTGAGAGGGAAAAAGCTAAATTAGGGACAATGAGTTACTTAACATCATTTACAGTATGTTTAGAAACAGTGCTAAAATGCTGAGTATGTAATCAATGGCACATTCTCATAAAGAATGTATTTGCACTCCCTAACAGCGATGTGATCACGCTGAAATGACCAGATGTCTCTTCTTAATGGTATACCTTTTTCTATACTGTGCCTCAATGCCAACTTTCTATGACTATGAATGACCATAATATACTTTTCTAGTATAGGGATAGAAATAGCAGAATCCCAACCTGGGAGAATATATCTTTGTGATATTGAGTTAGTAGTTTAATGTTTAAAATTGTTGTCTTGGTCATGGTATTTTTAGGAACACTTTACCACAGTTATTCTTTTTCATTTTGTTTCAAGTTTCTGTGTTTTTCAGTTTCATTGTGTGTGTGTGTGTGTGTATGGGTGCATGCCCACATGTGTGTTTATAATACAGATGGAACACCTTCTTTTGCCTTTTTATTGTGTGAGCTACGCATCCTATATCAGGTAGTCATATATTTATATGTAGTGAGTGTGACTCAAACATAAGATCATTGGAGCTTAGAAACCCCCTAATTCGTAGATTAAAGCATACATCAGCAACAAATGAGGAAGGTGCAACTTTCAAAGAAGTAAGAATTATATTTGGAGAAAGCAAAAATTTTCTGAGTTAGAATAAGATACTAGTATCTTCATTTGAATAACACCTTAATATTTTTTATCATTATTAGTTGTTTTATCTAATTTTTCAATTTATAAAACAATGTCTATATGTTATTACATTTAACCTTCATAATTAATCTTTGAGTCAGGAAAAAATAGGTATTACCCCCCAATTTACAGAAGAGGAAACTGATTAGTCAGTGACTGAGCCATGTACATATCCTTTCCCTTCTTAACCCTCTTTCATTGCTTCGTGGGGCCTATAAACCTCCCTGCTGGGAACTTCAGTCCTCTTTTCGTAGTGCTCTCCATGTGGGTGTGCCATGGGAAACACAGTACCTTGGCACTCACTCTGGGTCCTCTAGGGCATATAGGAAGTGTCATTTCAAGAAGAGATTTTAAAATGCATGGTTGAAATGAAGCCTTCTGTTGCTTGGCTCTCCAAGAGATAAACACCAGATGCAGACATTGATGTAGCAATGATTATCCAGGCTGATGAGCATGTTATTTTGATTGCAAGGACAGTGGACTTAGAGGCAGTGCTTGGGAAGGCTTTGGGAGCAGTAGGAGATTTTGCAAATCCATCACTCCTTCCACTCCAAAGGGTCATGTGCCCACTTCTGACAAGGCAACTGACCACGACTGCATGTTCACACAGACTTGTCCCCAAGTTTTCACTGTCCACCAACTTGCCAAAAAGGCACTTGATCTTCGTAATCAGAAAATTTGGCCCAACTTACAGAAGTTTAGTTTACTAAAAGTATGACCATGTGTGTTTTTACTCTTCAGCACATATTCAGTGTTGACTGTTTTGGTTGAAAGAGTAAATGCTGTTCCAAACCATGAAATATTCTGTCCTTATCAGTACTGTTTTCATTTGCTCAAGAGTTAGAACCTCCAGTCCAGAATTTGCATTCAAGAATATTCCATGAGGAGCTAGATTTTGGGGTCAGTTTGAGATATCACACTTTATTCAAGTATCAAATATTTCTTATTTGAATTACATTTTATTCTAATCCAAATAAAGTGATTGACTATAGCAATAATTTTTAAGGGCTAGGATTGAATAGATAAACATTATTACTATGGTATTGAGAAAAAAATAATGAAAATTTTTCTGCATAGGTGATCCAGACCAAAATCACAAAATAACTTAATTTGTTATTTAAGTCATCCTGTGTAGGCACAGTTTATAAGTTATAATAAACATTTAATTTGTGCACACATGTATACCCTTCTAGAATTAATATATGTATACATGCATAGTGCCACATCATTTAAAAATTGTTTGGTTACATTTTGCATCTATATACACTCAAACTGCCCAGTTTTACTTGCCTGAAGCCACCATATGACCCTAGAATAGGAAAACGTGACCTCCAAAAGTATAAAATTTGGTGAAATTTACTATTTTTTGGTAAAAATTGCTGTTTTTGAGATGCGCTGTTTTTTGTAAAATCCTGTTAGACGTGTAAGGTGTTTTTTCCCTTAGATCTATGTTGAACATCTGTTGACTATTGGTTATGCATAGTAGATGATTAGAGTTACTTAATTGCATTATTCATGGTTCACATTTATTTCTTTCTCTATCATAAAGGAAAATTTTTGATGTTTTTAATTATCCATTTTATTCAGCTAACTAAAACTTTGGCTCACGGAGGAAAACCTAAGAGGCTAAGCACAAATACCTTATTCTAAGGGCAAACTATGGAATCCTCTTCAAATTCTGTCATTGGGATTTCAATCAGAATATAGGCTATGCGGTTTCATTGTGTCATTGTCACTTACCAGCTATTTAAATTTGGGCAGATCCTTAATATTCTGATATTGTTTGTCCATCTGTAAAATAGAAACCATAATACGCTAAGACCCTTGTGATAACTTATTGAGAAGGCATTTATTAAAGGAGCATGTTCCACGAATGTACTATAATCAGGAATTGGATTACAATCAGTAAAGTAATTCCATGTATACCGGTAAACATATATTGCATAAGAGAGATATTCTTGATGCTTGAACTATTCTTAATTTCCCGTGTTACTTCTATAGCGTAGTTGACTTCTTTCTTTCATCTGTATAGAAATAGTCCTCTTAGTCTTTCCATACAAATTGAGAAATGCCTCAAGAAGTTGTTTGAGCAATATTGTCTATATGTAAGAATTATTTGCTTCAGAAACAAGAAATGGGATACATTTAAAAGAGCATGTTATTAGAATTGGAGAAATATAAAAAACTAATTGTGTGTTCATATAGTTACTCATTTGGTAAGTATTTACTGAATCTGCTGTTGTCTGGCACTTTTCTCTTATCTAAAGTTTCTGTGTAAATAATGCTGATCTGTGGTTTCTGCCTCATGGTAATGTAAGGGATAAACAGTAAAGAATGATACAGAAAATTGTTTAATTGCAATTGTGATAAATGCCTTGAAGGAAAATGTACAGTGAATTAATGAAACATGATAACTGTGGAGACTGCCTAGGAAGACTTTTGAGAAGAGGTCTTTTGACCCCTGGAAGAGTCCTAAGAATTAACCCAGCATGAAGGGAATTCCAGTTCACTGCAAGGACCAATAGAACTACTCTAAAGTTCTAGAAATTAGTCAAAACATACTAAGGTCACATATTTTTTAAAGCCTGAATTTATTTTATGTTTGTGCTTAATTCAGATAATATATTTTTTAGAAAATTTAAGTGCACAAACTGCATATAGCTGTTTAAATATGAATGCACATTTTGTTAGTTGAGTTACTCCTTAACTAATCAGGCTAATCTAAAACAGATTTGATCTTGAGTTATTACATGCTATCCGTAATTTTTGAATGATTTTTCCTGTCTACATAACTTCTGGTGAACGAGACTGTGGAAAAATGAGAAAAGGGGTACTGAGACTGGCAAAACTGGTTAATCTCAGAAAGCTGCTTGGAGAAACAAGAGGTTTGTCATGATGATTGGCAGTACCTGAGCGTCCAAGAAAAACATACTGAGGTTTGGATTTTCAAACTCCCAGAATATTCAAAGGGGATTTGCCAAGTTGTTCTAAAGTCATTGCCTTATTCAGCCTCCCACATTGCCTGTTACTCTTTTAAATTTGGTATTATCTATTTAATGTATTCAGCTGTAGAAAAAAGATAATTGAGATGAACATTTCAATACCATTTGGTTCATCTGTCTTGATAAACACATGATTAACTTTTTGAAGAAATTAATATGAATTAATATTAACATTTCAATATGATGAGCCTGCTTCGAAGGAGAAGGATAAGTAGGTCTGAAAAATAGTAAGGCTGGCAGATCTTTATGTTTCTAAAAGATTTCAGCCTATATCCTGAGATGCTATTATAGAAAGGGAAGTTTGTGAGAGAAAATTGCTCCCTGATGCACTTGGATCATAATGTATTTGTTTCTCTAACCATCACTTCTTATCACATTATGAATGGAGCCACCACTTAGCACACCAGGTCTGTGTGTGCCTGGCATTCTGAACCTTAATCTGACTAATGCCCCCATTGTAAGATGTAAATAGATTACAAAAAAAATTCAATATTTTCGCCTTTCTCCCACCAGAGCAGCCCACATTAGTTGTTTCCTGCCACATAATTGCATTACATGCCGGGATGTGATCCATGGTTAATGGCAGTCACAGTCAACTGTCACTTTGCTTTTAGCCTTGGCCATTCAGTGTGATTTACTTATTTAGCACCATGACAAGAACTAGGTTTGTCAAACCAGTTGTGGTGGCATGACACCAACCTCTACCAAGAAAATAGATTTTTTATGTTTTCCAGAGGGACACCTTTGCCGGTGAGTAAAACACATATACATACGGCCTCTATAAGGTAGATTAATTAATTTGTGAAGGCTTTTTATGTCCTTGAAAATACTGACTAGTTTTCTTGGTCAACACTTCCGAGAAATGATTTTTATTGCCTGAAAAGTTAATTTGTGTTTTAATCTAATTTATAAGAACAAAAATAAAATTGCTTTTAGGTAGTAGTGATAGATACCTGAGCAGTCGCCTATGCAGCTGGCATGAAAAAGTTAAAAGTCTAGTGTATATAGTCATTAGCAAGTATAATTTCAGGTAGAGAAACTTTAAACACTATTGAAATGTGAAAAATGATTAATTTTAGGAGATTTTATTTTTATGTATAAGCAAATGTCAATTTAAATGTACTTGAATCATCAGGTTATTTATATGAAAATTTCCTCCCTGAGGTGACTTGAATATTGGAAGATTTTGAGGAGGAAAAGTGATGTTCTCTTATTGCTTTATTTTATGTCTGGACTGTTCATGCCCAGTTTCCCTCACTGTGTTGTCAAGGGGAAGAGGATTAGACAGTTGCTAGCTGTGAATGAGAAATTCTCCATGCTTGGTTGAAAATTGTCCATCCAATTTCTCTGTCAAAAGCTTAGGAAGAACTTCCTGATTCCAATACGGTTTTCATACTTTCATCATGATATTTTTTTGTGCATGTGAAAAGCAAAACTAATGATTTTTCAAACTTTAGTCTTATTTTTCACATTTTCCTTCATCAAGTTCAAGCTTGACTCTCTACTTTAAATCTTAAAATGGTCCTTTCTCACCAGTTAAATGAAGACACAATTCCTTGTAGTTATGGAACATGCTAGGTCCTTCATATTCTGATCCTGCCTCCTGCCCTCTTTTCCAGCCCCATTTGTATTTCAATATTCTATTGGATCGCTACGCTCTTTAACCACTTGGTGCCAATTCCTGGCATCTTCCTTCCTTATTGTCTAGCGAATATTCGTCACTTATCTGTCAAGTTTCTTCCCAAACAGGAAGAACTTGACAAAGCAATCTCATTCCCTCATATCTTCCAGACAATGCCCAGAATGTTACCTCCAGCCATCCCTGCCCAGCTACTCAGAAGAAAACTCCCATTATTTCCCTTCCACAGTCATAGTACCTATTCCTGTTTTTCTTGATTTTTCCATTGCATGGTTCTGAATCCCTGTCTTTCTTTCACACGTGACAAGAAACCCTTCAAAGGGAGGGACCAGGTACCATTTGATCTGTTTATGTCTTGTGCATCTAATGAAGACAATACAGGTTCTCTCTCTAGAATGTAGACAAGAGAACAGATCTGCTGTACGTGGAGCTTACCTAGGAGTTCTGTACATATCTTGTGAAGGAATGAACCAGTGAAAATATTAAGAGAAGAAACCACTTGCTAAACAAATGTAGATCGTTGTCTGAAGTAAAAGTGTTAGTTGCTCAGTCATGTCCCACTCTTTGCGACCCCGTGGTCTGTAGCCTGCCAGGCTTCTCCGTCCATGGGATTCTCAAGGTAAGAATACTGGAGTGGGTTTCCATTTCCTTCTCCAAGGGATCTTCCCAAACCAGGGATCGAACCCAGGTCTCCTGCATTACAGGCAGATTGTTGTCTAGTGGTTAAATATTTCTCAATCAGCTTTTACATTTTGGGCTTTTTTCTCCCAGGATAATTCAATTAAGTTGAATATCTAACACATCACCAGCTCTGTGTGCCATGTTTTTGTCATGTGGAGAGAGGCAGATTCCATTTTCCTTAGTTATTTGGCAAAGCTTGTCTGAAATTCTAGCATGCCATGAAAGTGCTGAGGCTTGAAAACACTCTGAACCAGAGATGAACAAGAATTAATAGCAATCTCTTGTTAGAGAAAACACACATATGTGAACACAATTGAAAAAAAAAGATATTGTATTACTAACCTCTCCTTTGTGGTTCTTGGGTTTGGCTTCTTCCCTGGAACTCAGCTCCTGCTAATTTAACAAGGTCATCAGTGACTATCTGCCTTCAATTATCAAGAGTTGTGAGGAGTTTCTCTTGGATGAACCACAAAATTATTAGCTTTTATATCATTCAAAGAGTTTCCCAGATATTCTTTCTGTCTTTCTGAACCAGTATCCCCAGGGTATCAGTGTTCTTTTATATTCAACAGAAATTATGAAATCATTCCTCCCATTTCTTGGGACGTTGGACTTGAATTGTCTCTGACAACAGCTCAACCTCTTTTCTCTCTGTATATCTGTTTGTTTTTTTTTTTCCTGACTACCTAATAAAATAAGGGACAAACTTAGGAAAATGCTGAGGCAGACTTTGTATAGGGTTGTACAACATTCTATGCTCTATAAGTAAGCTTAATACCAAAAGCTGTTCTCTTCAGTTTTGGCGATGTCCACATTGCTCTACTAGTAACATTCCTCTACTAATACTAATAATTCTACTAATAAGGGCTTCCCAGGTGGTGCTAGAGGTAAAGAACCTACTAGTCAGTGTAGGAGAAGCAAGAGACCTGGGTTTGACCCCTAAGTCAGGAAGATCCCCTGGAGGAGTGCATGGCAACCTGCTCCAGTCTTCTTGCCTGGAGAGTCCCATGGAAAGAGGAGCCTGGTGGGCTGTGGTCCATAGGATTGCAAATAATTGGACATGACCTAAGTGACTTAGGTGGCATGACCTAGCACACACACATGCACACATTACTCAACTTATCTGCAAATCTGAATTTTCATTTTGCTATAACACACTCTATATATATGATACAATTTTAAAAGTAAGATATTGTGAAGGGATAAAAAACACTGAATGTATTAAAACTATTTTTCAAATATATGTGCATATGTATATATGAAGAGAGAGAGATGCAAAGATAGAAAGAGCCATACTTGATTGCTTTAATTCTGGATTCCCAGTGTCTGGCACACAGTAAGCACTGAAAAAATAATTGTTGAATGAAAGAACAAAGAAATAAGGAAAAAAGAATGAGTGTTAGTTATAACTAGTTATTTTAAAGAGCTGTTTCAATTTGCTTATTTATAACTGAGATCAGAGTGTTGCTTGCCCTCTAGTGGTCTGTTTTAATGCATTAAGAAAATAAAACTAACTTGGCCTTTAAAGATAAACATTTACTTGATAATATGAAATATTTATAGATGGATAGTAAGATAATTTTAATTTTTAATAAGTATATGTCTAATAAAATTGCCTTTTGATTGTTAAAATTTTTTGCAGTGAAACATGTCAGGGAGAATTTGGGAAACCCAAAGAAAAGACTTTTCCATTTAGAAAGTTGCAGATATTTTATGTGAGAGATTGATGTCTTAAACCTGATACTATTATATTTTAGCTATTTTCCCCAAATTTTTTGTGCCCCCCAAAATATAGATGGAGTTCAAATTGTGTTTCTTGTCTTGCAAGAATCAAGTATTGCCCAGGTGGAAAACAAAATCTAGCAGAGTATTTTAATTATAGACATGCAATGCAAACAGACTCTTCTTGTGGAATATTTTGATACAGACAGTTAGGAAACTACTGGCAACTTAGACACAAGTGTGGCTGATTAATATTTACTTAGTTTTTAAAATGTTATTTCCATTGTTCATGTTTGGTTGCTGCTGCTGCTGCTGCTGCTGCGAAGTTACTTCAGTCGTGTCTGACTCTGTGCGACCCCATAGACGGCAGCCCACCAGGCTCCCCCGTCCCTGAGATTCTCCAGGCAAGAACACTGGAGTGGGTTGCCATTTCCTTCTCCAATGCATGAAAGTGAAAAGTGAAAGTGAAGTCGCTCAGTCGTGTCCGACTCTTAGCGACCCCATGGACTGCAGCCTACCAGGCTCCTCCGTCCATGGGATTTTCCAGGCAAGCGTACTGGAGTGGGGTGCCATTGCCTTCTCTGCATGTTTGGTTACTGTTACACAAATAATTACTTGGATAAAAATGGCCTTCTATTCAACATCAAGTATAATTAATGAGAATAAAATTAAATGAAAATTCATAAAAACTTATGAAGAATATTTTTCTCTTAACAGCTCTAATTGTCTAATAATTGTATTTACATGATTGCAGTTGTTTTTAATTGAATTAATAACAAGGTATATACATTTTTAGTGAGCAGCAATGTTTGAATCAGTTATTTAAAAGAGAATGTCAATCCAGATTTCATTAAACCTCTTTCTTCTCTTTGCTTCAGTTTATAGCTTATATAATGGAAATAAAGATGGATTTTTTTTCTAGCTACAAGGCAGGACCTGGAAATTAGGGTGAAGGCTAATGTCTCCAAAAAGCATAGAATTATCGACTAAGAGTCTGTATGAAATCAATCCATGAATAAGGAAGCTTAAAATAAAACTTTAATAAATATCGGATTATATTTCTTTGACTGCCATCAGATACAGCAAAATAATTACACTGAAAATTGTGGTCAGGTATTTTTATGGTTACTAAAAGAAAGTTTAAAAAATTTTTTTTCTGGACTTCCCAAATTTTTAACTGATATAGTAACACAAGTCAGTAGTATACTTCATTAAATGTTATTAAACATATTTTAGTGCACCATATGTTATGTTGAAGCTTTTACTTGATCGAAAATTATGTTTCACATTCTCAATTCTCTAGGATTTACCTGAACTCACTTTTTTTTTATGAACTCACTTTTGAAGTTTAGAATTATAGTGAGAAATTATGAATTCAACACATTTCAAAAATTTAAAGATTTACAGTTCATTTCTTTACTCTGGAATGTTCATGTCCTGAGATCTAATTGTTTTTAGAAGGAAAAACTGTTTCATCTTCAAATAAAATTTTTGATACTGTGTTTAATAAAAGCTGTTTACTGTAGGACTTCACAGATTGTTATTAGCACAGTAATATTAAGTAATGTGCATTATTAAACTCCAAGATGGGTTACACAGCTCTGTTCAGGTATGAGGAACCCCCCTTTTAACAAATTTTGGGCCGCAAGAAATGCTTACCTGATGCACCCTCTTTGGAAACAAACAAGACTTAAGTAGGATATTAAAGAAAGAGCAATAAAGATGGACACAAAAAAAAAACATTAAGTGAAATGAGAAACATCAGTGAGTAACAGCAAGAATGAAAACATAATTTGCAAGTGTATTTTATTACTTCACTCTGTCTGGACAAGAGGATTCTTATTAGCAAATACTGTTCATTGAATCTGGGCCACTAACAGGGCCCGGACTGTCCAGGTCTTGATGCCAGCTTAAGGGATTTGGGCTTTATCACATTGTGTACAGGAAAATGTTAAAAGTTTTAATGATGAAATTGATAATAGTAACAGTGTGTGCATGTATGCTCAGCTGCTCAGCCCACTAGGCTCCTCTGTCCATGGGATTCTCCAGGCAAAAATACTGGAGTTGGTGATGGACATGGAAGCCTGGTGTGCCGCAGTCCACAGGGTTGCAAAGAGTCAGACACGACTGAGTGAATGAACTGAATTAAACTGAACTTCAGGGAATCTTCCCAACTCAGGGATGGAACCCAAGTCTCCTGGCATTGGCTGCTGCTGCTGCTGCTAAGTCGCTTCAGTCATGTCCGACTCTGTGCAACCCCGGAGACGGCAGCCCACCAGGCTCCCCTGTCCCTGGGATTCTCCAGGCAAGAACACTGGAGTGGGTTGCCATTTCCTTCTCCAACGCATGAAAGCGAAAAGTGAAAGCGAAGTCGCCCAGTCATGTCTGACTCTAGCGACCCCATGGACTGCAGCCTACCAGGCTCCTCCGTCCATGGATTTTCCAGGCAAGAGTACTGGAGTGGTGTGCCATTGCAGGCAGATTCTTTATCCCCGTGCCACCTGGGAAGCCCCAGTAATAACAGTAGACGTCATCTATTGAACAGTTGTCTTAAGAACTTTTCTAATTGCTTTACTTGTATTAACCCATCTATTTCTCCCAACAACCTTAAGTAGTAGGTAGGAAATAAGGCAACAAAGTATCAGGTAACTTTTACAAGATTAATAAAAGTGTGAAAGCTGAAGCTGACATGCATGCATTCCCAAGCAGTGTGCTTTCAGAATCTTTGCCTTTAAACTCTATTCCATGTGTAAATATGTACAATTACACTGTATAAGGAGTGTAAAGCACTGTATAAGGAGATAAACAGAAATCATATGTAGGATAGATCCAAGTGGAAGTAGACTGACAGAAAAATTCTTTGGTCAGGAGATTCTTGCAGTAAACCAAGTGAAAGATCCTAGTGTTTTTCACTAATGTGATAAGGCATGCGTGTGTGCGTGCTAAGTTGCTTCAGTCATGGTATTGGGAATGAAAAAGGAGTGAACTTTAGAGATTCTAAGAAGAAATCATTAATGCTGAACATCTTGACTTAATTGATGGCTTCACATTGATCCAGGGAAATAGAGGAGCTCCCTCTATCAGTTATAGCTGACTGTGGCCTTTTGAGCAAAACTGAGGAATTTATGCAGTAGAAATCATCATAGGGGAAAATGATGCATCTGAATTTTAAAGCTCTTTAGTTGGAGATGATGTCAGCGAACTAGAATCATGTGACTGTATATCAGGAGGAGGAAATGGCTATACACAGAGAACTGGAGTCATCAGCACCATTTTAAGGAGTGAGATCAGGAGGTATGAGGATTTTTTTAAGGCCAAGTATGAGATAAGAGCTGAGTTTAGAAAAAGGGCTCTTGGGATCTACTCAGTGTGACAAGTCTGTGAAAGAAGAAAAATCAGAGAAAGAAACTAAGAATGTGTAGTAAACAATGATTAACATCACTAAAAAGATAAAGTGATGACTTCCGCCATTGTTAAAGAGGAAAGAGAGAGAAAGAGAGACAGAGAGAGCTGGAATGAGGAAAGAAGGTTTATCAGATCAGATCAGATCAGTCGCTCAGTCGTGTCCGACTCTTTGCGACCCCATGAATAGCAGCATGCCAGGCCTCCCTGTCCATCGCCAACTCCCAGAGTTCACTCAAACTCACGTCCATCGAGTCAGTAATGCCATCCAGCCATCCCACCCTCTGTCGTCCTCTTCTCCTCCTGCCCCCAATCCCTCCCAGCATCAGAGTCTTTTCCAATGAGTCAACTCTTCACATGAGGTGGCCAAAGTACTGGAGTTTCAGCTTTAGCATCATTCCTTCCAAAGAACATCCAGGACTGGTCTCCTTTAGGATGGACTGGTTGGATCTCCTTGCAGTCCAAGGGACTCTCAAGAGTCTTCTCCAACACCACAGTTCAAAAACATCAATTCTTCGGCGCTTAGCTTTCTTCACAGTCCAACTCTCACATCCATACATGACCACTGGAAAAACCATAACCTTGACTAGACGGACCTTTGTTGGCAAAGTAATGTCTCTGCTTTTCAATATGCTATCTAGGTTGGTCATAACTTTTCTTCCAAGGAGTAAGTGTCTTTTAATTTCATGGCCGCAGTCACCATCTGCAGTGATGATTATAGGGTTAAGCTATTTCATTGATTGGTCTGTTTGGCTGTCATTAGAAAGAACTTAGTCACTCCAGAGTTACCAGCTGTCAGTTACCTATCCTAATTATCTAATGGTGTATCATTAGCTCATTTTCTTCAGTCATAAACAGATCATCACTTTCCTTCTATCTGTCAGTTAATTTATTCAGTATGATATTATATTAGAGAAGAAATGAAATGTGTTCTGTCTTTTTGGTATATTCGGTAGTCTCAAATTCATGAGAGTTAAAAAAGCTGAAAACTGAAAAACGCAGTACATTTGTTGGCTTCTTACATTGCTACTGAATTCCTAATCTGTACCTCAAAATAAAATTGGTTAGAATGCAATTTCTAGTCATTTAGTGTATATGTGTGTGTTGTGTATTGTTGTTTTTCAGTCACTAGGTTGTGTCCAACTCTTTTGCAACCATATGAACTGTAGCCCTCAAGACTTCTCTGCCCATGGGTTTTCCCAGGTAGGCATACTGGAGTGGGTTGCCATTTCCTTCTCCAGGGGATCTTCCTGGCTCAGGGATGAAACCTGCATCTCCTGAATTGCAGGCGGATTTTCTTACCACTGAGCCACGCTGTGTTGTATATACACCTATGTAAATAGACCATTTATTGTTTATGTCACTCACACCTTGCTTGGATTATATTTAGTAAACACATTGAAATCTTGTACTCAAAATCCAGGAATGAAGGCATTAGAGGTGGCTCAGCTGGTAAAGAATCCACTTGCCAATGCAAGAGACTCAAGAGACCACAGGTTTGATCTCTGGGTTGGAAAGATCCCCTGGAGAAGGAAATGGCAACCTGCTTCAGTATTTTTACTTGGAAAATTCCATGAAGAGAGGAGCCTGGTGGGCTACAGTCCATGGGGTCCCAAATAGTTGGATGACTGAGCATGTATGAACACATTGAATATGTATACTCAGAATCCAAAAATAAAGGTATTAGAATAGTAATAATAGTAATAATGGAAGAAATTGAGATGTATCCTGGATATTACCACTACTATATATGTAAACAATAATTTTACTCTATTTCATTCTTCTTGTTGATACGGTGCAAATATTTAAAAAAACAAGTTGATAATGTGGTTTCTGATTAATTTTTCCCAGATTTACCATCTGGGCAAGTCAACTGCATAGTCATTTTGCTAGGTCTTCTTTCCAATTAGCCTTTACTCAACATGCTGGATTTTTCTTTTTTAGAGGAAAGTAACACGTAATGTTTTATTACATCAAAGACCACTCAAAATAGCAACTTTAAAATGTGTGAATGACAGGTTAAATTACTACTGAGTATTATGGTTAACATGACTATCACCTAGAGGCAAAACGCATCATGCAATGTTGGTGGTTTGGTGACATATTTTGAGTGGAATGTGCTATACTATTGGGCATTAGAAAATGTAGTAATTTATGATCATTACTGAATCTGAGGCAGATAAAAGCGACAACTAAGGAAAAATACTTTCATGGCACTATTGCTCTGAACTTACTGCTCCAGAGTTGAGTATGCTGCAACTAGCTAATGATTTTGCTTCTAAATTATTTTTGGTTATTTGTAGATAACAGAATGTTTTCTACTCTGTCTACATTTCTTGGGAAGACCATAAAATTAATTTAGCGAATTTTTAAGATTAAGATGCATTTATAATGAAAATAAAAATTAGATGAGTGAAGTGAATAAATGAAGCACAATTTTCATCCTCTTCTTTTCGCCAGATATTAAGAGAAGGGATCCAGGTCACCACATATCCTAGTCTTCTGGTAGTACTCTGAAGAAAAAAGCACTTTAGAGTGACTCTTCAGCCTTGAAATGAGTTCAGTCTTGTGTTCTTTGAATCTGTTTTTAGCCTCCCTCAGAGACAGAGATAAAATCAAAGTTGTGACCTTAACGCTTCCTCTTTTCAGAAGACTTCTTACACTTTTCTCACTTCTTACAGAAACTATGGCATTGCTTTTTCAACATCCCCTATATTTCAAATAGAGGAGCAGCAGTTTTGCCATTAGATATAAGGTCATATGGACACATATCTTTTTCCTCAGGAATATAGTAAGTAATAAATTCATTTGGATATCATGAAAGTTTCTAGAACACAAACACAATGTATTCCCATAACATAAATTTGACATGTGTTGAGGGAGAACTTTTCATAATAATGATCAAACCAATTTGCTTTACTTGCTTAAAATATTATGTCACCTAATGACAGAACAAAAAAAGTGTTTATAGGACATACTGCATAATTAGGAAGTGAATTCCTAAGATATATGGCTAATACAGCAGGATTTGAATAGCACCGATTCTAAAGCTGAATCATGGTCTTTGATGAGAGTGGCCTGAAACAATGCAGGCTTTGAGAGCCTTGCAAAATCTCAATTAAGTTGCTGAAATGTTTCCACAGTTTATTTTTCTAGGATCTTTTCCATGACTGCTTGCTCATAAAGACCTGGTTGTGGAAGGAAATTGGGCAGGAACTCTTGAATTGGCCTCTTGTTTGCCTAGTTCTATTGACCTGTACCAGGGTGGTAACACTTTGGGGGCCTTAAGTTGTTCATTTGCTACTGTTCTTAATCGATAAATTACAATAAGTTGTTCTTTGTTAATGAATAATTAAAATCAAGTTCTAATAATGGACCTACTGAAGCAGGGGAGCAAAATTCTGAAATCAAGAAGTGAATATTTGTCGATTTTTCTCTGTGAGTCCCTGCCCTATTTAGCATAGTTATTTTCATTTTTTTTTTTGAAAAGAGGCTATCAGGAATATTTGAATAAATAAGCTAAGACTCTGAGCTCTATACTGTTGAGTTTGAATAATTCATAAATAATAAAAATCTTTTACTGAAAGTAATTGTGAAAAATTGAAAATTAAATAATATCGTAAGAAAAGATCATCAAAATTATAAAATGGACCCCCAAACTTAAACTGAAATATATGACATCATGAAGCAAAGATATTAGTCAATGACTCACGTAAGTGAGGGTATCACGCATATATATGCCTATATAATATCTTTGCAAAATATATTTTTTAAAATTTTGGCACAAAGGTTAACTTTTCATTCACTGTTCTATTATGTTAGCATCTGTTTTGAAACCACAGCTGGATTTTGTTACTCTGTGTGTAGACATGAATTAATGTGCATTTTTCTCCCATTAAAAACTTTTTTCTACTCATCTTCAAATAGTAGATGAAATCAGTAATGAAATACTCCTAAATTATTCAGCACTCTGGTCATGATTACGATTCCTGTTATTTTTTTTGAGGGTACTATTAAAGAAGTTAGGTCCACAAAGATGTGATTCATGGAACATATGTATACGTCCTTTATATATATTTGCCACAGACATGGGGTCAGGAGGAAGTGAGAGGTGCCCAAAAGGAACAACTGGGGATTTAAAGACAGAAGGTTAAAGAAATGCTTAAAGTTTTCAGTTTATTTTGTGCTATATTTAGAACTGAATAGTGGGGAAATGTGCTCAGAGAGGAATTGTGTTTGCGGTAAGAAAGGGGAAGAAGCCCTAGTGTAGAAAGGCACAGTGTAGACCCTAGTGTAGAAGAAAGAATGGTGAACCTTTTCCAGGACCTGACAACTGGGGAGTGGCTTCTTATATTATCATACACTGAATGTTTATTATTGTATAGAAAATTTCAGTGGGATTTCAAGAACAGAAGTCTTGGCTTTACCGTTAATCTTGCGAATGGATTTAAGATAAAATTATATATTATAAAACCTGTAGGAAATAAAATTTCAGGATTCTTAGTGATATTAGATAGTGGTGATTGATTAATGACATTAATTTGAAGTTCCTGTTAGGTTGATATGAAGTGATAATTAGGGGCTGAGGTGAAAGAGAAGAAAATGCCATAGGTTTGGAATTCAAATTGCTTTGTTATGTTAAGGATCAGTTCAGTTCAGTTCAGTCGCTCAGTCGTGTCCGATTCTTTGCGACCCCATGAATCGCAGCACGCCAGGCCTCCCTGTCCATCACCAACTCTCGGAGTTCACTCAGATTCACATCCATCGAGTCAGTGATGCCATCCAGCCATCTCATCCTCTGTCATCCCCTTCTCCTCCTGCCCCCTAAGGATACTAGTGAAAAATTTCCACTGAATATAAGCAAAATGAAATTGGATAGGATGGAAGCAGTGTTCAGTGTCAAACTATAATAAAGAATTTAGAGGAGTAGGGGCTGCTGCTGCTGCTAAGTCACTTCAGTCGTGTCCGACTCTGCGACCCCATAGACGGCAGCCCACCAGGCTCCCCCGTCCCTGGGATTCTCCGGGCAAGAATACTGGAGTGGGTTGCCATTTCCTTCTCCAGGGGCAGGCATGCTATTTTATGCTTTTTTAAAGAGTCAGCTAGGTGGTTTTGCATATTCTTCAAGTAAAAAGAGCAGAAATAAAATAAAAACATGTAAATAATATGGTTTCTATTCTATTAGTGTTTCTTAATACATTTTCTGAAGTTTTTATTTCATTTCACTTTTGTTTTTCAGTAACTTTCAGAAGGTTTGTGTCCTGATGGCAGCCAACCAATATTAGAAAAATAAACTGAATTTATTGCATTGAGAGAAGAGTTATGTCAAGTGACTCTAACAGACAATGCATTATAATGAGAATCTAAGTGAATGCCAACCTGTTAATGTTCAGAAAGAGAAAAGTTAGATGTATTATCCAATAATTACAGATTTGAAGATAATGGAAGACATATGACTTAAACTTTTTTTCCACAATAGGAAGTTAAGATGTGGAATACATTTGGGGAATATTAATAAAGGTCAAAAGAATTTTTTTTGAAGAAAGAATGTAAAACCAGTTAGAATCCAGCAAAACATCACTTGAAAAACCAGGAATAGGAGATGTGTGGAGTCTTGGCAAGCTGGAAGTTTTAATGATTTGGTAATATTTTATAACTCTATAATATATAAAATAATCTGGGCTGAAATTTATGCTTTACCCTAAAAGAAAGTTATGGAGGGATGATTTTATTAAGCATTTAATATAATGAAAATATCTACTTTCATTGTTAATAATGGTAAAAATGCTGATGCCTGTATACTGAAGGTTGTTCACAGGCAGTCAAGACTGTGGTGAACTTTAGGGGCTGTCATGTAATTATGTCATATAACTGTTTGCAATTATGTATAAGTCAAAAACATTTTTATGTGAAAATTATTTTTGTTACATGTCTAACAAAGTTTCTGATCCCAAGTTTTTAGTAGGTGACCAGGGTTGAATCAAATCCACTGTAATATAACAACCAACCAAGCTAGGAAATATTACATGTCAGTAGAAGATCAAGCATAAATGCTCATTAACTTGTGTCAAAATTAGTGATGAAGTTTGAATACACCACCATGGTAAGAATTTGAAAATATGATTATACTTCAACCTAATGAACCACAGTTTTTGAATTAAAAAAAAAAAAAAAGACCAGTTCTTAGGAACCCTAATTTGTCAACAGAAGAGTAGGATTCATTTGTAGTTTTTGTTTTTGTTTTTTTTACTTTTTTTTTAACTGAAGGAAATAGATTTCCTATTTCCTCTTACTGTAACGTTTATCTATGGCTGCATCACCACAGGCTTCCAATCAAGAAATAAACATTTCAACATTTCCAACATAAGAGGAAAGGAGCTTTGTTAAACATACATATATTTCAAAAACTGTTTTATGTGGAAGAGGTCATTCATCACTGTGAGAATATTTTCAAAGGCGGTATCAGATGTGAAATTCAAAACTGCCTCAAAGCTGAATCCTGAAAAGGGAATTGTAATAGACAAAAGAGTCCTTGGTTTTAATCATGTTCCTAGGATTCTGATTTTCCTTTTTAATATTTGTACAAGTTATAGGTTGGTGTTTTAGAAGCTATTGCTCCTCAAAATTATTTTATTTCAGATATATATGTATGTATTAACAAGAGTCAAAGAAGTTATTAATTTAACAACAGTGATTGAGATTTCTATAATCTTTAGTATGTATTGATATTAATATTTGATTGGCTGGAAATAACCATTCAGCTATGAAAGAGTTCATTAAGATAACCAGGAACAAAAGGTATGTTGCAAGTGGGGATAGTTAGACTAGATAGATAGATAGATAGAAAGCAAACTCCTTTCGACTTGTCTAAAATAGTAAAATTATATGTAAATACTGTATTTATAGAATGGTTGCTGACAATAAAAGCCCTATATAATGATCTGGTTCTAACAATCCTGAACCAATGAAATTTGCCTCAAGCTAGTTCTTTTAAAGGACACAGGCACATATAGAATAGAGAACTAGCTACATATATACCTTTAAGAAGTAAAATTTAATTGTACTGTCATCTATTTCAGTATTTCAAACACAAAGCACTTTCCAAGAACTAAACTAAGTAGGTTAATTTGTCCCTCTGTGTCAAGCAGAATTAAAATCACATCTCTTTTAATGTCCATGAATAAGGTGTTTCATCTCTAACACAAATTACCCAAATTTTACAAGTAATTATTAACATATAGGAAACACCATTATCCTGGGAGTTTATTTGCTAATAGTCATTCAGTTCTATTTGTAATAGCTATTAATATTAAAAAGCTGGAAAATTTATGTTTGCATGTTACAGCACTTAGCTTGCCCAAGGAAAAGAATATACCATACTTGTATGTAAACCCATTCAAGGTGATATCAGTGGGACTGAATTTTCCATCCTTAAATAACCAATACATGAAAACTACTCTCTGTTATTTCAAAGCAGAAAGTGCTAAATACTATTAGTGAAAAGAACTTTCTGCCTGACTGCATTAATTTCCTATTCATTTCATTAAAGGGAAAGTTTTGATAGGGCTTATAAATTACATGTTCCTAGCAGACTAATAGCTTGAGGAAAAACATATAATGGCTCTCCTTAATCAAAATAAGAGCAACTTGTTGTTTATCCAGCTGAGGAACCTAGGATCAAGGGTACTCATTTTATTATTTCTGTGGCAAATCAAAAGTAATCCATAGAAACATGAACCAAGGAAACAAGTGTAGAAAATTAGGAAAAAACACTAAGGTGGCTATGAAAGACATAGTTTCTTGGGAACTCAACTATTCATTAACCAACTTATTTATTTAGGACTTGCTGTGAGCCAGTTATTGGCCTATAAGTACTAGGGCTATCATAGTGAGCAAAACATTTATAGTCCCTGTCCTTATGAAATCTATTGTCTGGGAGGACACTGAATGGATAGGAAGAGGATTGTAGAGGCTCTTGACTCCTTTGAAACTGGAGAGCCTCTCAATAATATTCCGTGTGGCATAACAAAGTGCTAAGAATGAAACCATAATGGAAATTAAATTTATTTTCTATTAAAAAGAAAATATTACTGCAGTTTTGTAAACTAGGAGTTAAGGGATTAGTTGCTCCAAAAGCAAACTAAACCTCCAAATTTTATATCATTTATATTGTCTCCAGGTCAATTGGCTTCACAGCCTAAACTCTAAAGTGCTCCAGTTACTAATGAGTCAAACACTAAAGGTGTATTAAATATTCGAAAGATGGAGGGATTCATCCTCATGTGCATTCTGTTTTCTGACATCCAGGGCTGCACTTAATGGCCTGGGAGGTAGCCAGTTAACCTTTCTGAAACACAGCCCTGTCTGGTCATGTTAATCACAGTGAACGACTGTCCTTTCAGTCCTGCTTTTTCCTCCCTAGCGTCTTCAACTTCCATATGTGCACACAAATCCCAGCTTCTAACTGGACATCACTGTAAACTCACTTTAACGGCTTAGGCAAAGTTGTCTATGAGTGAGGACACGGAGTGTGTGGAATGTGTTTAGTCTCTTTACACTTGAAGGAGTTTAGGCTTCCTGTGATTGACTGCTGCACTCGTCTCTCCATCTGTCCACCTCTTCACTCCTCTGGCTCAGATCAATGTCAGTAGTTAAATGAATCCGTTGTATGAATGCGTCTGTTGACCTGGCCTTCCTCATTGATTGCATAAACTAGTGCACAGGAGTGAGGTTTCTAGAGAAGAGAACTGGCCTGCCACCTGCCCTTGCCACCACTCCCTGAGATCATGGGGGTTTCCCACAGAGGTTACTTGTGCAGAAGCAGGACCTGGGAACACTCAATTAACCACAAGGAAGCTGAAAACCACATCCAGCCTTTATCCATACCAGTGAGGTTCATTTATTAATATAAAGGGAAGACAACAGTCGAGGGGTTTGTTGGCCTTCAAAACATTCCTATAAGGGACACTGACCAGATCCTCAGTTGCCTAATGGTATCAATCTGACTTTTTAATCTCCATCCATTATATCCAGATAAGATGGTTGGATGGGATGGCTGATTCAATGGACATGACTTTGGGCAAACTCTGGGAGATGGTGAGGGACAGGGAGACCTGGCGTGCTACAGTCCATGGGATCACAGAGTTGGACACGACTTGGCAACTGAACAACAACAAATTATATCCAGAATATACCTCCCACCTTGAACTCTGAGATTCACTGGAATTTGTGTTTTTTTTAAAGTTGAGATATGCAGATGACACCACCCTTATGGCTGAAAGTGAAGAAGAACTAAACAGCCTCTTGATGAAAGTGAAAGAGGAGAGTGAAAAAGTTGGCTTAAAGCTCAACATTCAGAAAACTAAGATCATGGCTTCCGGTCCCATAGCTTCATGGCAAATAGATGGAGAAACAGTGTCAGACTTTATTTTTCTGGGCTCCAAAATCACTGCAGACGGTGATTGCAGCCATGAAATTAAAAGACACTTACTCCTTGGAAGGAAAGTTATGACGAACCTAGACAGCGTATTAAAAAGCAGAGACATTACTTTGCCATTTGTTGTTTGTCTAGTCAAGGCTATGGTTTTTCCAGTGGTCGTGTATGGATGTGAGAGTTGGACTATAAAGAAAGCTGAGCGCTGAAGAATTGATGCTTTTAAACTGTGGTGTTGGAGCAGACTCTTGAGAGTCCCTTGGACTGCAAGGAGATCCAACCAGCCCATCCTACAGGAGATCAGTCCTGGGTGTTCATTAGAAGGACTGATGTTGATGCTGAAACTCCAATACTTTGGCCACCTGATACAAAGAGCTGACTCATTGGAAAAGACCCTGATGCTGGGAAAGATTGAGGGCAGGAGGAGAAGGGGACAACAGAGGATGAGGTGGTTGGATGGGATCACTGACTCGATGGACATGGGTTTGGGTGGACTTTGGGAGTTGGTGATGGACAGGGAGGCCTGGTGTGCTGCAGTTCATGGGGTCGCGAAGCGTCGGACACGACTGAGCGACTGAACTGGACTGAACTGAAAAGTTGAAAATAACATAATGAATGGGATTTGACCTAGAATAAGAAGTATGTTTTGAAACTGTATGTTTGAAAATATTTTCCTCACTTAAGCTCATTTCACCTCATTTCATCCTTGATAAACTTATTTCTTCCTCTATTTCCATCAGGGGAATGAGATTTTGTTAGCAAAGCACTCTACCAATAAAGAATGCTGTAAACTTGCATTTTTCCTTCTCTAAGCATAGAGAAGTGCTTATTTTTATTTGAAAAAAAATAGATTTATGTCAGTAAAAGAACGGTATCAGCAATTAAAGTAGCATTTCTCTGTGTTTTGCCCTACCTGAGTTTTCATGAAGTTTTACATTTCACTTCATATAAATAAACTCCAAAATAAAGTATTTAAATGTAAAATCTGAACTTGGTAATAATAATACGTGATCCCCCCAAAAGATATATTTCCCAATCAGAAAATATTGTGGAAGAAATAAAGCGTTGTAACAGGGATTTTCCACAGATTTTTTTTTAAATTGTGAATATGTAGAGACTGGCTCAAAGTTTGAGCTACAACCAATCTTTGGAGAAAAAAAATCCGACAATAAGTGATAGTATTAGCTCACACCTATATACACATTTAAATTTTTAGAGCATTTTGACAAATAACATCTCATTTGATAGCTTTAGAGAAAACAGAATGCTTTTCTTCTTATGTAATACTTGTCAAGAGTCAGCAGAAACTGTGTTTTAAATGCAGCTACTTTTGTCCTGGTGGGCTATAGTCCATGGGATCACAAAGAGTTGAACACAACTGACTGGACACCTGCACCCACTCTTGTCCTTATGACTCCCTGAATGATCTTTCTTTCTGCCAAAATAACTACTGTAATATATTTCTGATTTGAGGTTAGAAAATAAGAAATTTGAGATTATAATAAATAGTAGGAAAAAATGTGCATCAGTTCACTTCAGTCACTCAGTCGTGTCCGACTCTTTGCGACCCCATGAATCGCAGCACGCCAGGCCTCCCTGTCCATCACCAGCTCCTGGAGTTCACTCATACTCACGTCTATCGAGTCAGTGATGCCATCCATGGGATTATCTGAAAATGCTTATGAGGGAGTATATAAAAATGTAGGTCACAATGAAATACATATCTTTAGAAAGACTGGGGCAAAACATGTAAGATGAAAGTAGTTTCTGTATTATGATTTCTTTCCTTTGGTATACTTTCTAAACTTTCCTTAATATTGTTATAATTATATTGTTCATAGGTTTTAGTCTTTAAATAGTAAGTGAATCAAATGGTTGAGGGAGTAATGAGTGTGTGGAGAATATTAACTATTATTTGTGTCACCTGTGTGCCTTTTGTACCTTGAGTTTACATTTACTACATTAAGCCTTACAATTTGTTTACACCCCTAGGAAACCATTAGTGATTTCCACATGAGTGTAGCCTCCAGGATCCAGCATGGCTCAGAGTGTTCATTAAATATACCCCAGATGAATGACTGTTGAATAAACAAGGGTCTTTCTTAAAGCTCATTAATAATACAAAGTTAGTGGAATAAGCATAGAATTAATGAATATAATCTCTCATAAATGCCTTATATTACATATGTCAATATGTGTTTATATTTCAAAATAAGTATAAATATATATTTCTTATTGTCCTTGTTCTCAATACTGTTGTCATCTAGTGCCCAATATTTATGTCATTTGATCAAATTAAGGTTATCCTATATATGAATAATGTCTCTATTTTAAACCTGTGCTGTGTTGTGATTAGTCATTCAGTCATGTCTGATTCTTTGTGACCCCATGGACTGTAGCCCACCAGGCTCCTCTGTCAATGGAGATTCTACAGACAAGACTACTGGAGTGGGTTGCCATGCCCTCCTCCAGAGGATCTTCCCAACCCAGGGTTCAAACCCAGGTGTCCCACATTACAGGTGGATTTTTTTTTTTTAATTTGAATTGGAGGCTAATTAATTGTAGTGGTTTTTGCCATACACTGACATGAATCAGCCATGGGTGTACATGTGTTCTCCATCCTGAACCCCCCTCCCACCACCCTCCCCATTCCATCAATCAGGGTCATCCCAGTGCACCAGCCCTGAGGGCCCAGTCTCATGCATCAAACCTGCACTGACGATCTATTTCACATATGGTAATATAGATGACCAACCTAGATAGCATATTAAAAAGCAGAGACATTACAAAGGTCCGTCTAGTGAAGGCTATGGTTTTTCCATTGGTCATGTATGGATGTGAGAGTTGGACTATAAAGAAAGCTGAGTGCCAAAGAATTGATGCTTTTGAACTGTGGTGCTGGAGAAGACTCTTGAGAGTCCCTTGGACTGCAAGGAAATCCAACCAGTCCATCCTAAAGGAGATCAGTCCTGGGTGATCATTGGAAGAACTGATGCTGGAGCTGAAACTCCAATACTTTGGCCACCTCATGCGAAGAGTTGACTCATTGGAAAAGACCCTGATGCTGGGAGGGATTGGGGGCAGGAGGAGAAGGGGACGACAGAGGATGAGATGGCTGGATGGCATCACCGACTCACTGGACATCAGTTTGGGTTAACTCCGGGAGTTGGTGATGGACAGGGAGGACTGGCGTGCTGTGATTCATGGGGTCGTAAAGAGTCGGACATGACTGAGCAACTGAACTGAACTTAATATATATGTTTCAGTGGTATATGTTTCAAATCGTATGTTTCATATTCATATATGTTTCAAATCATCCCACCCTCACCTTCTCCCACAGAGTCCAAAAGTCTGTTCTTTACATCTGTGTCTCTTTTGCTTTCTCCCATATAGGTTCATCGTTACCATCTTTTTAAATTTCATATATATGTATTAATATACTGTATTGTTGTTTTTCTTTCTGACTTTCTTCACTCTGTATAATAGGCTCCAGTTTCATCCACCTCATTAGAACTGATTTAAATGCATTCTTTTTAATAGCTGAGTAATATTCCATTGTGTATATGTACCATAGCTTTCTTATCCATTTGTCTGCCGATGGACATCTAGGTTGCTTCCATGTCCTAACTATTGTAAACAGTGCTGCAATGAAGATTGGGGTACACGTGTCTCTTTCAATTCTGGTTTCCTCCGTGTATATGCCCAGCAATGGGATTGCTGGATCATATGGGAGTTCTATTTCCAGTTTTTTAACAATCTCCACACTGTTCTCCATAGTGGCTGTATTAGTTTGCATTTGCACCAACAGTGTAAGAGGGTTTCCTTTTCTCTGCACCCTCTCTAGCATTTATTGTTTGTAGATTTTTGATAGCCGCCATTCTGACCAGCGTGAGATGGTACCTCATTGTGCTTTTAATTTGCATTTCTCTGATAATGAATGATGTTGAGCATCTTTTTGTGTGTTTGTTAGCCATCTGTATGTCTTCTTTGTAGAAATGTCTATTTAGTTCTTTGGCCCATTTTTTTCATTGGGTCGTTTATTTTTCTGGAATTGAGATGCAAGAGCTGCTTGTATATTTTTGAGATTAATTCTTTGTCAGTTGCTTTGTTTGCTATTATTTCTCCCATTCTGAAGGCTGTCTTTTATCTTGCTTATAGTTTCCTTCATTGTGCAAAAGCTTTTAAGTCTAATTAGGTCCCATTTGTTTATTTTTGCTTTTATTTCCATTACTCTGGGAGGTGGGTCATAGAGGATCCTGCTGTGATTTATGTTGGAGAGTGTTTTGCCTGTGTTCTCCTCTAGGAGTTTTATAGTTTCTGATCTTACATTTAGATCTTTAATCCATTTTGAGTTTATTTTTGCATATGGTGTTAGAAAGTGTTCTAGTTTCGTTCTTTTACAAGTGGTTGACCAGTTTTCCCAGCACCACTTGTTAAAGTAATTGTCTTATCTCCATTGTATATTCTTGCCTCCTTTGTCAAAGATAAGGTGTCCATAGGTGCATGGATTTATCTGTGGTCTTTCAGTTTTGTTCCATTGATCAATATTTCTGTCTTTGTGCCAGTACCATACTGTCTTAATGACTGTAGCTTTGTATAGTCTGAATTCAGGCACGTTGATTCCTCCAGTTCCATTCTTCTTTCTCAAGATTGCTTTGGCTATTTGACGTTTTTTGTATTTCCATGCAAATTGTGAAATTATTTGTTCTAGTACTCTGAAAAATACCATTGGTAGCTTGATAGGGATTGCATTGAATCTAAAGATTGCTTTGGGTAATATACTCATTTTCACTATATTGATTCTTCCAATCCATGGACATGGTATATTTCTCCATCTTTTTGTGTCATCTTTGATTTCTTTCCTCAGTGTTGTATAGTTTTCTATACAAAGATCTTTTGTTTCTTTAGGTAGATTTATTCCTAAGTATTTTATTCTTTTCATTGCAATGGTGAATGAAATTGTTTCCTTAATTTCTGTTTTCTCATTGTTAGTGTATAGGAATGCAAGGGATTTCTGTGTGTTAATTTTATATCCTGCAACTTTACTGTATTACATTTGATTAGCTCTAGTAATTTTCTGGTGGTGTCTTTAGGGTTTTCTATGTAGAGGATCATGTCATCTTCAAACAGTGAGAGTTTTACTTCTTCTTTTCCAATCTGGATTCCTTTTATTTCTTTTTCTTCTGTGATTGCTGTGGCTAAAACTTCCAAAACTATGTTGAATAGTAGTGGTGAGAGTTGGTACCCTTGTCTTGTTCCTGACTTTAGGAGAAATGCTTTCAATTTTTCACCATTGAGGAGAATGTTTCCTGTGGTTTTATCACATATGGCTTTTATTATGTTGAGGTATATTCCTTCTATGCCTACTTTCTGGAGGGATTTTATCATAAATGGATGTTGAATTTTGTCAAAGGCTTTCTCTGCATCTATTGAGATAGTCATATGGTTTTTATCTTCCAATTTGTTAATGTGGTGTACCACTTTGATTGATATGCAAATATTGAAGAATCCTTGCATCCCTGGGATAAAGCCCACTTGGTCATAATGTATGATCTTTTTAATATGTTGTTGGATTCCATTTGCCAGAATTTTGTTAAGGATTTTTGCATCTATGTTCATCAGTGATATTGGCCTGTAGTTTTTTTTTTTTGTGGCTTCTTTGTCTGGTTTTGGTATTAGGGTGATGATGGCCTCATAGAATGAGTTTGGAAGTTTACCTTCCTCTGCAATTTTCTGGAAGAGTTTTATTAGGATAGGTGTTAGTTCTTCTCTAAATTTTTGGTAGAATTCATCTGTGAAGCCATCTGGTCCTGGGCTTTTGTTTGTTGGAAGATTTTGATTACAGTTTCGATTTTCATGCTTGTGATGGGTCTGTTAAGATTTTCTGTTTCTTCCTGGTTCAGTTTTGGAAGATTATACTTTTCTAAGAATTTGTCCATTTTTTCCAAGTTGTCCATTTTACAGGCATATCGTTGGTGATAGTAGTCTCTTATGATCCTTTGTATTTCTGTGTTTTCTGTTGTGATTTCTCCATTTTCATTTCTAATTTTGTTGATTTGATTCTTCTCCCTTTTTTTCTTGATGAATCCAGCTAATGGTTTGTCTATTTTATTTATCTTCGCAAAAAACTACCCTTTAGTTTTGTTGATTTTTGCTATAGTCTCCTTTGTTTCTTTTTCATTTATTTCTGCCCTAATTTTTATGATTTCTTCCCTTCTACTAGCCCTGGGGTTCTTCATTTCTTTTTCTAGTTGCTTTAGGTGTAAAGTTAGGTTATTTATTTGATTTTTCTCTTGTTTTTTGAGGTAAGCTTGTGTTGCTATGAACCTTCCCCTTAGCACTGCTTTTACTGACTCCCATAGGTTTTGGGGTGTCGTGTTTTCATTTTCATTCATTTCTATGCATATTTTGATTTATTTTTTGATTTCTTCTGTAATTTGTTGGTTATTCAGAAGCGTGTGGTTTAGCCTCCATATGTTTGCATTTTTAATAGTTTTATTCCTGTAGTTGACATCTAACCTTACCACATTATGATCAGAAAAGATCCTTGAAATTATTTCAAGTTTTTAAATTTACCAAGGCTAGATTTATGGCCCAGGATGTGATTTATCCTGGAGAATGTTCCATGTACACTTGAGAAAAAGGTGAAATTCATTGTTTTGGGGTGAAATGTTGCAGGTGGATTTTTTACCAGCTTAGCTACCAGGGAAACCTAGGGTGAGCTAAAAGTGATTCTTTGTTAGTAGCACACTTGAAAATATTTTAGGTTAAAACTTACAAGTGGGCTGAAACTGTGCAGTGTATAGTTTCCTAATTAAAGTAAAAAACAACCTATAATTATTTCTAGTTCTGTATTCTTCAATATTTAACATACCACAATATCAGATGTGGTATAGTTCAAAATGCAGTCAGTACTTTCATTTTCTTATCAGATATTATTATACCTTTTCTTGGCCCATCTGGGTCATTCACTAGCTTGAAAGAGAAAAGAGAAAAGCGAATAGACACATTTGGTTAAATCCTAATTTTTGAGGCTCACTAAATGTCTCCTTTGAAAACCAGGAAATGCTAATGCATGGAAGCAGTGTGCAGACACAGTCAACAAAAGAAACCACTCTGCTAAGTTGATAAATAAGGATTTATGCAAACTAATTTGTATATAAAATGGCCAATGTTTTTTTCCTCCAGAATGGTATAATATCTGAGGCCTTGGATTTTCAGTTTTCTTGTGGTAGTTTTCCATTAAAAAGTTTTATTCAAGTAACTTTTATTGAATTGCTCCTATGTGCAAGATGAATGGGATAGTGTACGTAAGATACCTTGGAAAGTGCAAAGTCTATACAAATAAAAAGTGTTGCTATTAATATTATGTCCCTGAGTAGTTTCTAATTTCTCCATGTGAGAAGAGGGTTGCCTACAATCTTGATTCTTTGTCATCCATTTGAACTTCGATGGTCCTTACATTTGGGCTTCCCTGATAGCTCATTTGGTAAAGAATCCACCTGCAATGGAGGAGACCCAGATTCGATTCCTCTGTCAGGAAGATCCCCTGGAAAAGGGATAGGCTACCCACTCCAGTGTTCCTGGGCTTCCCTTGTGGCTCAGCTGGTAAAGAATCTGCCTGCAATGCTGGAGACCTGGGCTCAATCCCTGGGTTGGTAAGATCCCCTGGAGAAGGGAAAGGCTACCCACTCCAGTATTCTGTCCTAGAGAATTCCATGAACTGTATGTAGTTCAAGGGGTCACAAAGAGTCAGACACGATTGAGCAGCTTTCACTTTTAATCCTGACTTTTAAGCTTGTTATTTTTGGCCCGTTATGTTGTTTCTACCATAACCAACAGATTCCCACTAGACTCATAATTTAAAAATGAAGATGACTGATTTGGTCACAAAAGAATATGAGCTTTAAGGTCAGAACTCTAGATTTTAAGTCTTGGATGTGCAATTTAATAACTGTTCGGATATGGGCATCCATTTTATTTGCTGGAGTCTTAGTTCCCTGTCCATAAAATATGATTTATAACCTACATCTTAATTTGTGTGTGCTTCTGTGTTAAGTCACTTTAGTCGTGTCTGACTCTTTGCGACCTTATGGACTGGAATGCACCAGGCTCCTCTGTACATAGGATTCTCCTGGCAAGAACTCTGTAGTGGATTGCCATGCCCTCCTCCAGGGGATATTCCAGATCCAGGGATTGAATACACATCTCTTATGTCTCTAATTTGCTTATTGATATTGTTGTGAAAGTATATATAGTGAGTACAATATCTTATGGAAAAACCCAAATGAACTCTCTGGCCAACCCGATATATGTGAAGCTAATGTGATCTTGATGATAAGTACATATCAATTATTATCTTTTTTATTATAAATATGTGGCTCTCAACTCCATATAATATCCACCCTTTTCCTCAGAGATACTTTCAATGCAAAAAAAAAAAAAAGTCAGTGCTTAATTTGATCTTGAAATGAGAAACTCTTTCCTTCTGGTGTTAGAGACAACAGTTTTTGTCAATTTCAGAGCAACCTCTATACATCAGCAGAACTTGACACCTTTACTGATAAAATTCGTCTGTCTTGAAACTGACCAAAGCTGCAGGTAATATCCAAAAGGACTATCCTATTGTTAAGAACATTTGCAATAGAGGGGATGGGAAATGTGTTAGAGTCTTCATTTCATTTGGGGTTGGAAAATACACATTATGTTGAAAGAGAAAACTAGACAGCAATTATTTTTTCTTTTCAGTTTAATGACTAGTTGATTTCCATTAGAAATAATTAGAAATGTCCCTATAAATGATATGAACAAGTTTATGTAAGTGGGTCACTTTTGTTCCATGTGGAGAAATATCCTGTACAAATCTAAGTTCCAAATATCTCTGTACATGGTAACCATATGTATTAATATAAAATATTCTAATTTATAATGAAATCAACTTCTCCTTAATCTTTTTCAAATTTAAAGAAAGGTAATAGTTACTTCTGGGTACAAAGATTAGTAAAGACAGTTATAATAGGTACTGACTTAAAAATTGTGTCAGTTCTGCACTTTAAGAGCTTGTGAATACACTTTATGAACATCTTTATTTTAAAATTGGATTTCAAAATGTTTTAACTTTAGCTAAGATTTAGTTTAATGAGTTTTCATTTTAACATTATCTTTTTGAAACAGAAGATGCCACTCTTTCATTCATCAAATTTGCTTTTTCTCATCTAAATTTTTACATTTACAACTTTGAGAATTCCACCTAATGCGGGAAAGCATTCTAAACAGAGATACATTCCATGCACTTTATTTGATAAAAGCATTGAATTCACTTAACTACAAAGTTGGGGGTATGGGAAATAGCAACAAGATATGAAAAAGATCTCTGAGGCCCAAAGCAAAGTATGGGACCTTTTTCGTCTAATTTTTAACAGCTGATCAATAGTAACTTTTTTTTTTTGCAGTTTCTGAAATCTCTGAATGAATTATGAATTCCTATTATTATTATTATGCCAGTTGAATATCTGAACAGGCAGACCCACCTTGACACTACTATTAAATTATAAATGATTTACTCTTTTATAAATGTGAATGGATTTAAATAACGTTTGATTTGTGCTTGTACATTCTCCAAATAGTACCACTCTTTAAGCCTGTATGGTCATTTAAGCTCTATTCAGTCAATCATATTTTTTTTTAGTTTTTATTCACTGATCATATGAGTGATTTTTATTTCTTGCGCTTTTCAATCTTGGGAACATTTTTTTAAGAACCTTAGAGTAAGTCAAGATAACTGACTCCTACAGTTTCAATATCTCCTTACTGAATTTTGATATCATAGTTTTGGTTTAATCATAAAATACACCGTATATTTGGCATCTTTGGCAGATTCCATTCTTTAAAACTTAAAAAAGTAGCATTGTCATTGAAATAAAATATTAATTGGGAATGGTATGCATTGGAGAAGGAAATGGCAACCCACTTCAGTGTTCTTGCCTGGAGAATCCCAGGGACAGGGGAGCCTGTGGGCTGCCGTCTATGGGGTCGCACAGAGTTGGATATGACTGGAGCAACTTAGCAGCAGCAGCAGTGGAGATTTTCTGTCATTTGCTTTTAGATTGTTTATTAATAAGATTAGCCTTTAGGTTGGAATATTGTTGATTAGCCAGACATCTTTGAGTTAAAAAATGAATGGTTTGCAAGATCTCTGAAACAAGCAGGAATATGCAGTGTTTTGTCAAAATTTTAAAAATTCCTAACCCAGCTACTAGATGCCTTAAAAATATGTACAACTTTTGCATGTAGTACAAGATTGGAAATGAGTATCTTAGCACAACTGAAAGAGTTCAAAGAAAGATTTATTGAAAATAAAATAGCGTGTTTATTATTTTAACCATTTGGTAAAAACAGTTTTTTTCACAGATTAAAAAAATTGTTCAAGTTTAATAAAATTCACCATCTATTGTTTTCTTCCACTGACTAAACAGTACATTGTTGGGTATGTATAGCAAAACCAATACAATATTGTAAAGTAATTAACCTCCAATTAAAATAAATAAATTTATATTTAGAAAAATAAAATAAAGCTATACTTCATCAGAAAAAAAAGACATTTAAAAAACCCTTTTTATGTTTTTTAAATTTTTATTGGAGAAGCTGATTTACAATGTTGTATTAATTTCAGGTGCACAGCAAAGTGAATCCCTCTTTTTTAAAAAAAGTATACACACTAGAACCTTAATTTGAAATGTAGTATTTAAGTTTGTCTCTAACTTACATTTCCTGCTATCTTTCCAATCATGAAGTTCTGTATAGTTACTAGATTGTTGTACTCAGTTTTCCAAAGAGGTTTGCAAATTCCATCTTTGAAGCTCTATCCTTACTCTTGGTTTGGAATTATTTGCACCTTCTTTACATTCCACTATGGTCTCAGATTCTAGCTCTGGGAACAACTCCTCACTGCAAATCCCAGCCCATGGTCACTTCACATTTATCTGAACTTATATTACACTTATTATCTTTGTTCTAGTTTGAGATTAAGATTATATTACCATATATTAAGGGCTTCCCAGGTGGCACTAATGGTAAAGAACCTGGCTGTCAGTGCAGGAGACGTAACAGACTCAAGTTTGATCCTTGGGTTGGGAAGATCCTCTGGAGGAGGACAGGGCAACCCACTCCAGTATTCTTGCCTAGAGAATCCCTATGGACAGAGGAACCTGGAGGGCTCTTTGTAGCCCATAGGGTCGCAAAAATTTGGACATGACTGAAGTGACTGAACACACATCATATATTACTGCAGGTTACCTCTAAAGTTGATCCCAAGTATATCATCATCAGTTCAGTTCAGTTCAGTCGCTCAGCCGTGTCCGACTCTTTGCAACCCCATGAATCGCAGCACGCCAGGCTTCCCTTCCATCACCAACTCCTGGAGTTCACTCAGACTCACGTCCATCGAGTCAGTGATGCTATCCAGCCATCTCATCCTCTGTCATCCCCTTCTCCTCCTGCCCCCAATCCCTCCCAGCATCAGAGTCTTTTCCAATGAGTTAACTCTTTACATGAGGTGGCCAAAGTACTGAACTTTCAGCTTTAGCATCATTTCTTCCAAAGAACACCCAGGACTGATCTCCTTCAGAATGGACTGGTTGGATCTCCTTGCAGTCTATGGGTATCTCAAGAGTCTTCTCTAACACCGTAGTTCAAAAGCATCAATTCTTCGGTGCTCAGCTTCCTTCACAGTCCAACTCTCACATCCATACATGACTACTAGAAAAACCATAGCCTTGACTAGACGGACTTTTGTTGGCAAAGTAATGTCTCTGCTTTTCAATATGCTATCTAGGTTGGACATAACTTTCCTTCCAAGGAATAAGCGTCTTTTAATTTCATGGCTGCAGTCACCATCTGCAGTGATTTGGGAGCCCCCCAAAATAAAGTCTGACACTGCTTCCACTGTTTCCCCATCTATTTCCCATGAAGTGATGGGACCAGATGCCATGATCTTCGTTTTCTGAATGTTGAGCTTTAAGCCAACTTTTTCACTCTCCTCTTTCACTTCCATCAAGAGGCTTTTGAGTTCCTCTTCACTTTCTGCCATAAGGGTGGTGTCATCTGCATGTCTGAGGTTATTGATATTTCTCCCGGCAATCTTGATTCCAGCTTGTGCTTCTTCCAGTCCAGCGTTTCTGATGATGTACTCTGCATAGAAGTTAAATAAGCAGGGTGACAATATACAGCCTTGATGTACTCCTTTTCCTATTTGGAACCAGTCTGTTGTTCCATGTCCAGTTCTAACTGTTGCTTCCTGACCTGCATATAGGTTTCTCAAGAGGAATGCAAAGGCTAATAAATATCATCATATGTACTTGTAAATTCTCTCCAACATATATCCCAACATATAAAATCAGTTTAATATTTGTGAGCTATTCTCTAGCTGAAAAGAGTACTATCAGTCAGTCAAAATCAGAATTATTTATCAATGTAAAAGAAATTAAGCTGTTTACTATTAAATATATGTCTAGCTATTGGAATATTACCTATTGGAATCCTTGGACAGTTATTTTAATATGGAAATGAGAATGAGGTAAAATAAACCTAAAAATCTTATCCAAGTTAGTTGAAAAGTTTGTTCTAAGTTAAACATTGCATTTGTAGAAGTTGACTCCACTAATTTCATTAGGTGGTGAATTTTTCTTAGAACAATAGTAAACCTCACTGCAGGCCTTCCACTAGTAAATTCAACTCCATTAATGATGAAGTTGAGTGTGTGTGTGTGTGTGTGTGATAACATGGATGAAAGATTAAATTTGTTTTTCCTACCTTGAATAAAATATACTTTTGAATCTTAAACAGGGTTAAAAATGTTGAATGTGCAAGGTTGTCTAAAGACAAAATCTTTAAGCTATCTGGTATGCATTTTGAGAGTGAGTATCAAAAAAAAAAAAAAAAAGCAGATAATTCAGGTTTCTATTATTGGAAGAGGAAGGCTCAGTAACTATGGATTTTTTCTCCTAAATTGATTACCTATTATTTTTAACAAGAAGCAGAAACCAATTTTTAAATTTTACAACAGTTTCAGTCTTTAAAAAAAAATTAACAATAAATGGTAGAAGCATGATAGAAGCAAACATACATAAAGGTGTGTTCAGTGGTATTTCTGTATCACAACTTGACAATAAACAGAATAAAAGGTCTCAGAAATAGAATTAATTTTTCCTGAGTTGCTCAGTTTTCCACATGTAAGTCTTCAAAAGGGCTACCTTGATAGCTCAGTTGGTAAAGAATCTGCCTGCAAAGCAGGAGACCCTGGTTTGATTCCTGGGTCAGGAAGGTCTGCTGGAGAAGGGATAGGCTACCCACTTCAGTATTCCTGCCTCCCTTGTGCTCAGCCAGTAAAGAATCTGCCTGCAATGCAGGAGACCTGGGTAGATCCCTGGGTTGGGAAGATCCCCTGGAGAAGGGAAAGGCTACCCACTCTAGTACTCTGGCCTGGAGAATTCCATGTAGTGTATATTCCATGGGGTCACAAAGAGTCAGACAAAACTGAGTGACTTTCACTTTTAAGCCTTCAAAATGGTCATTAAATTCATTAAATCTTTGGCCTTTCTGCTGAAACTCTGAATAATTTTTCCTTACCTGTGTGGAACTATGACCACTTCTGTTAAACACTGACCCTTTTCATGTTTAAAATGGCAATGCAATACTAAACTGCATTTGTGCCTGTGATTATTTTGTCAGTCTCCGGGTGGCTCAGTAGTAAAGAATATGCCTACAGTGTGGGAGCTGCAGGAGACGTGGGTTCTATCCCTGGGTCGGGAAGATCCCCTGGAGGAGGGCACAGCAACCCACTCCAGTATTCTTGCCTGGAGAATACCATGGACAGAGGACCCCGGCAGGGCATGGTCCAAAGGGTCACAAAGAGACAGACACTCCTGAAGCTACTTAGCACGGCACCAGTTAAATATTACTAAAGTCATGTTTTTCCTTGTTTCATGCAAAAAAAAAAAAAAACAAAACCACACACACACTGTTTTGGGTAGTCATTGAAAACTTTTATTTGCCAATATTATAACCTTAGAAAGGTAGCAATGTGTGCATTCACTCTTGTTTTTGTGTTACTACCTGCCTATTTATTTGTTCATTTGGCAGCTATGTATTAAGTTCCTACACTATCCCATTAACTAAGCATTGGGGATTTAGATAAACCTAGTCACTGCCATAAGGATCCTTTTATTTAGTGGGAAAAACAGGAAATAAATAATAATTACAAAAATAAAATATATTCTATAATTGATCTAGCATGTGAAATGATACCTGTCTGGGTATATAATAATTCAATAGTTGTATGATTTAAGCATTTTATATTTATAGAATATTTTATCTTTTAAAGTGTTTTGTTGTTTATCCTTTAGCACAAATTAAAAACATATGAGACTGCCTCTCAGCTGTTCTTTTAATCAATATGACTAATGGATACATGTATTCAGAAACAAAATTTTCCCTTTAGCAGAAGATTATTGAGAGATAACTACTGAATGGTAATTTTCTTTTCCATTTATATTTGTGGTTATGCTGACATTTCAGTAAGGTTTTATTGAAGCAATAAGGTCACTCAGTAAAATGCAGATGATGAATCTAATAATAGTGTTAATTATGCTTTATTTCATACATATAGACATGCAGAATCTGAGTCATAGCTAGAATGTTAATTACTTTATAAGGATTAGAATAAATTAAGGTAGGGGCTCCATCTATGTATTAATTAAAAGTTCACAATGGGATCAGCAATTCAGATAAGGAATAAAATGTAGTTGAATGCTTATTTCGCTATGAACTTTAGGCTGTTTATTGGCAGAAATATCTTGAAAAGTTCAAAACATTAGCATTGTCACATTTTAACAGCTTTTTCCCTCTGAGTTACTTCTGTAAAGACTTTTGGTAAATTTGACCATTGCAAACCCCTTCCATCTTCTTGAAATACTACTTTTGACTACTGTAAAATCATATTTTCCTTCCATGTTTCCCTCCACCTCCCAGATCTATCTTTTTCAGTCTCCTTTTCTGACTGTCATCAGTGTTGAAGTCTCAGAGCTCCATCCTGAGTCCCTCTCAAGCCTCTATGTATTAGGGCTTCATCATGTATTGTTTCAATTGTGTGCCATGATTTTGATGACCTTTTTTAGTTAATCTCATTTATTCCCATGGATTGAAATTTCAACTTCATCATGATGTCTCCTAAATTCAAAATTTCAGTCCTGACCTTCCTCCTGAAATCCAGAATCGTATAGCCAACACCATATTTGACATCTCCACCTAGAATATCAATGGGCTTCCCTAGTGGCTCAGACAGTAAAGAGTCTGCCTGCATTTTGGGAGACCTGGATTCAATCCCGGGGTTGGGAAGATCCCCTGGAGAAGGGAACAGCTACCCACTCCAGTATTCTGGCCTGGAGAATTCCATGGACAGGAGCCTGGCAGGCTATAGTTCATGCAGTCTCAAAGAGTCGGACATGACTGAGCAACTTTCACTTTCACCTGAATACCCTGTCCCTGACAGAATTCTTGCTTTCTTTCCCTTTACCCCTTACCCCAGAACTCATTTTCTGCATCCCATCTTCACTCCTCATTTTCTCACCATGTACTTCACCTTCTCTCACTGAGCTCCATTGCCTTCATTCTGTTCCTACAAATGCTACTGTACTTCCCACATAGGGCCTTTGGTTCTGCTTGCAATGGCCTGTCTCCAGAAATTGACCTCTGCTTTCGTAACAGGCATCACTATCACATCACTCTAGTGTAACTTCTTAGATCTTGAAAAGTGTATTTCTTATTTATTCCCTTTCTCCTTCCCTTCCTTCCTCCCTTTCTCCCTCACTCCATTACCTTATTCCTTTCTTGAATTCTCTCATTTTTATAACATTGTTCTACCCTCATCCCCTTTGTGCATAACACAGTTTAATGTAGCAAAGAATAAATAAATACCTGCCAAATGGCATGGTTTAGTCAAATTCTCATTTTTCTAACTGATCTTCTGAGGATACCTCAGAATGGTGGAGGGCATGCATGGCCATGTGAGAGTGAGCTGCTACTTCACCTAATGTTATCATTATCTAAAGTTATCTAAATATTTGAAATATTCTGTGCTAACAACTCTTGCTTCCTCTTGAGACTGTGAATAGAATTATTTCCAGATGGTCCAGAAGTTTCAGCATATTGCTACAGTTAACAAAAAGCTTTTGTAAATGTTATATTAACCACTAAGGAGCATGTGCTACCATTAATTTGTGTTATGAATTCCTGTTAATAGCAGAATTTGCCTGTACATGCATTTTTCTCCTAAAATCGTGTATAATGATTAGAGTACTGGTTGCAGAAAATTATAGATAACAAAAGACTGACACCACAGTACTTAAAAACATGTTAGATGTGCCTTTTAGTAAAGAACTAAATTTTCAGATGTTATGGAAGTACTTCACTGTTTGAGTTTAAGAAAAATTTCTTTTAAAAATCTGCTAAAATAAAGCTAAGGAGATTTTGGTTATTGTTGTTAAGTGAAAGAAAGAGTCGCTCAGTCATATCTGACTCTGTGACCCCATGGACTGTAGCCCACCAGGCTCCTCTATTCATAGAGTTCTGTAGGCAACAATACTGGAGTGGGTAGCCATTCCCTTCTCCAGGGGACTCTGTGACCCCATGGACTATAGTCTGCCAGGCTCCTCTGTACATGGAATTCTCCAGGCGAGAATGCTAAAGTGGGTAGCCATTCTCTTCTTCAGGGTATTTTCCTGACCGAGGGATTGAACCCAGGTCTCCTGCATTGCAGGTATTTTTGGTACCATTGGAGCCACATGCTAAGGTGATACCTGGGTTATTGTTGTTAAGGAGTGTATAAAATATATTCATTTATCTTTTTCTTTTCTTGTGTTTATATCAAGTAAATCAATGGAAAATTCTCTTTGGAACATTATATTTCTCTTTGTTACTATGAATAAATTAGCAGTATATTGCATTCAATAGTACAGTGTTTTTTTGAAGTTCCTTAATGTGAATATAAATAAAGAAATAAGCTTAACATCAATATCCCTGCCCTTTACTTAGTTATTTCCAGAACATTTCCAGGATAGAACATTTAAAAAGTCATTTGGGCTCACTGTAGTTTGACTGAAGTAAGCTAAAGATTGCTTTATTGACTGGACCAGTGTATTAATCGAAGAAGGAAGAAAGGTTATCACACAGTATCTGGAAAATTTTTAAAAAGTGGAGTGGGATTTCCTAAAATTTTCTTCTACCTACTTATAAATAGTTGATTTAAATGAAAAAGACAACTCTAAAATTATTAGGAAGAAAGAGAACCAATAATGAATTCAAGGTCATAAAGTAAACTTCTTATTTCTTTACAAGAACCTAGGGCTATAGCTTCTTTTGCTGCTTGCCAGCTTATATATGGTTACCAGGGAAACTTCCTGTTCTAAATTATGCTGCGTGAAACTTACATGTATTCTCTTAATTTAGATCCCATATTTAGATTCCATTTAAAATAACTAGGATGTGGTAGGAGGGAATTCTCTAATATATCATTTAACATTTGTAGTTTCTTTTTTAAAATGAAAAACTAAGATGGCACATATTTATAATAGTATAAATCAATACATAGCACTTTTAAACATCTCATAAATCAGGCCTGTCTGGTTTCTTTGTCTAAATAGAATAAATTAGGCAAAAAGCAATGTTTTACTTAGAGTGATTTTATGTATGAATATTAAAAAGTATACCACAGAGTGTAGTATTCATAAGGCATTTCCGTTTTGTATTTCTTGTGGCAAAATATGTGCTAGAGATTTGTGGGCGTACTTTCAAATGGGAATAAATACTTGTAGAGTTTTAGAGAATCTAGTACTTCAGTCTTTCATGGAAACCTTGTATTCAGGTATCTCTGTTCATTGACTTCTTTGTTCATTCAACAAGCACATACCTGTTAACTATCAGGTACATTGCAATGTGCTAAGCACAGAGGATTCCAAATCAAATATTTTACCTACTCTCACCTAGAGAAAAAGGTGGCAATAAGTCAGTCATCTTGGTGTGCTGTGATAAATTCTGTAAACGGGAAATGCACGTGGGGCAGAGTCAGGGTGGAGGAACATTCAGACGAGTTCTTCTGGACCTGGGAGGAGACATAGATTAAAGACTTCTTAAGTCAAGGAGTAACTCAGATGATCTGATTTGCATTTGAGAATAACTCTGATGGCAATGTGAAGGCTGATGGGGATTCATCCAGATTAGAGATAAGAACACAGTATGCTGGGAGACCACCTTGTTATTCAAGTTTGGAAAGATAAGAACCTGAATGAAGGCATTTGCAGTAGGAATATCAAGAAGGGATGCCAAAGAGTGTTGATGTGGCAATGATTTGGAGTCAAAGGATGTTAGAGAGGAAAAAATATATACATTATTTTATATAGGTATTGTATAGGTTAGGAAAAGATGGCCTAGAAAATGATGCTTACATGTAGTCTAAAACTTAGATGAAACAGCTATTGTCACTGTTGAACATGCTCTATTTTCAGGAACATTTTTTACACTGGGTTAAAATAATAAAAACTTTCTGTAATGGTTATAAATTGTGAAATTATATATTTAATTTTCCTTCATGTATATGTGACATTTTGAACTTGAACAAATAAAAAACTAAAAAGATAAAAACTGATTTTTTTTAAAAAAATCAAAGCTGATTAAATCAGATAAAAATATTTCAGCAAAAGGTTGCCCCTTAAGAAACCTGGTATTTTTCAGAGAAATATATTTTAGAGTTTATTTCTGACATAAATTTATAAAATCAGTTAATGTCATCTAACATTTCCTTAACTATAATGATATTGTTAATGGAAAAGATATTAGAAGGTTGTATAATTAAATGCATATTTGAACCTGTGGTTATTCTGTTCCTAGTATTACTCATAAAAGCATAAAAGTGACCATCTGGGTAAAGCAGGAATGTAGTTTTGGAACCCTACCTGATAGCCTTGACCCTTTAAACTCATAGCTGAGATTTAATGTCAAAATAAGTTATAGAAAAACATGACAACAAAACATCTCCTTTTCTATTCCCCTTTTAAAAATGACTAAAACTCAAGATGTATTGCATATCTAACCACTATTAATTTAGGAACATTTCATAATCATCAATATGATAACCAGTTCATATCAGTTCACAAGTACTTAAAAACTGTAGTTTTTTAGTACTTATGAAATACACAGAGAAAACATGAGTATTCCACTGACTTGTGGAGGAAGGAATCTATATTATATAGTGTTATGGCTGTTAATTTGCTTTGGGACCACATGTGAAGTTCATTTTATACTGGTTTCTTACTTACTGTGTTTTTCAAAATACTATAAAATGGATATTTAGGGCTATAGGCATTGATATTAGAAAGTTCCATAATTTATTTGATGACGACTTAGAAAATCTCATGGACGGAGGAGCCTGGTAGGTTGCAGTCCATGGGGTCGCTAAGAGTCTGATACGACTGAGCAACTTCACTTTCACTTTTCACTTTTGTGCACTGGAGAAGGAAATGAAAACCCACTCCAGTGTTCTTGCCTGGAGAATCCCAGGGACGGGGGAGCCTCGTGTGCTGCCGTCTATGGAGTCACACAGAGTCGGACACGACTGAAGTGACTTGGCAGTAGCAGTAAGTAACTAACATAGATTTTCACATATCTTTTTTTTTTTTTTTAACATTTTTGCTAAATATTTTGTAAAGTAGCTTGTGCTATTTTACCTTTAGGCACAATTTTGAACATAACTCGCTTAGTATCACTATAATAGACATTGTCATATTCTGTCTCAGCATAAGATACGTAGTGATTCCTAAGACAGTTTAGTGCAATGAATTTTCTGAAATTATGTCTTTTTATAAATAATTGTTATCAGAACATGTAATTAATAACATACTATGTTCCATTAAGTGGAAATTTATGTAATTTTTTCAAAATATATGCTTATATTAGAGAAAGGAAGGCAGAATATAAATGTCAGCTATTCTTCACTGCATTTATTTTGAGACCACTGCAAGGAGATCCAACCAGTCCATCCTAAAGGAAATCAGTCCTGAATATTCATTGGAAGCACTGATGTTGAAGCTGAAACTCCAGTACTTCAGCCACCTGATGTGAAGAGCTGACTCATTTGAAAAGATCCTGTTGCTGGGAAAGATTGGAGGCAGGAGAAGGGGATGATAGAGGATGAGATGGTTGGATGGCATCACTAACTCAATGGAGATGAGTTTGAGTAGACTCCAGGAGTTGGTGATGGACAGGGAGGCCTGGTGTGTTGCAGTCCATGGGGTCTCAAAGAGTCGGACACGACTGAGTGACTGAACTGAGCTGAACTGAATAGGAATTATGTTCTATCAGCTGAAAGAGATTATATATGCTTGGATGAATTATATCTGTCATTCACGAAGTAGTTTATAACTACAGACAAAAGTTTAGGAAGTGTTTTCAGATTTAAAAATAATTTATTAAGATAACAGGAATTTGTCAAATGGTTTGGGTTTACCTTCAAAGTTTATCTAGAATCTCACCTCCAATCCTTTCACCTTGATCTAAGCTATTATCATGAGAATGAGTCATTGTATTGGCCTCCTAACTAATTAGTTGATTGCAGCAGAACAGACCAGGCTTTTGCAGGCACTGATTCTTAACTCTCCAAACCTCAGTGGCTTAACACCAAAAGTAATTCATATATCTTACTGACAGAGGTCTGCTTTATTTTGACAAGATGAAGATGCTAGAGGCGACTTCTCACAGTCACTCAAGGATCCAGGCTGAGGGGAGCTGTGCCATTCTATGTGGCCAGCTGAAACAGTAGGGAAAAGACTAGATAATTCTGGAGTCACAGCATAAAAGTGACACAGGTCACTACTGCTCATCTGGACATCAGTCCTGTTGCCCCACTAACTACAGAGAGGCTGAGAAACACACTTTTTATATGCCCAAACAGCAAAAGGGGACCGGGAACTCTCAAGCACTCTTAATGTCTTCCACACTAGTTTAGATGATCAAACCCTCCTTGCTACAAGATAATTTCAATAGAATAGTAAAGTGATCATTTTAATTACCAGATCATGTCACTCTTCTCTTTGAAATCATATTGAATGGCTCCCTATTTAACTCAGAAGGAAAACCAATGTCCTTACTATGAACCACAAAGTCTAACATAGACCCTCCTGAGTGGCTCACTCCCTTCCTTCTTTTAAGTCTCCTTGTTGAGGGGCCCTTCTTTATTACCCTGCTTTATTTTTCTCCATGGCATTTACCACTCTTTGACAAACTGTGGTTATTGGTTTTGCCTGTTTATTCTTTGTCTCTTCCTACTAAAATGCAAGCTACAGAGGGCAAGGACTTTCTTTAATTCACCCTTTTAACACCAATGCCGAGTGGTGCCTGACATGTTAGAACATGAATGAATGGAGGAATGAATGAATAGGATGTCCCTAAGAACTGTGTTGAAAATCTCCTTGCCTCTGTATAGTTAACTTGTTTGTCATATATTATTCTTTAAGAAACATGTTTTATTTTTCCCTTACTTCCTTTTTTCCCCTTATTTCTGAAGGTATCACTAAAATTTATCATACAAAGACATGTACCATGCTAAATGGGATCCAGGTTGAAAACAGTAAAAATGAGAGATTAAAGGCAAACCTGGGGTACCTGTATAGAAAGATTATATCAAAGGGAGAGAATCTGCAGGTCAAGGGAGGTCTGATTTGGCGTGATTTTTTTAATGTAGCTTCTGAACCATGTAGGGTTAGTAATAGAATATAAGAACCATAAATGAATCTTTTTCTTAGTTTTATTTAATTTATATTAGAATGAGACTGTATCTGATTGTTGAAGTGAGAAGAGCTTATCACTGCCATTTTTATAGTAAAATCATAATCTACCAAATTAAATAATTGTTTAAGATTTCAAGTAAGCAGATGCTTACTAATGTAACAAGCAGAGAAAAATATACTTTCCTATACACATACACATTTACATAGGTAGTATTAAGGAATGGGTATTTATAAGATAAAGAGAAAGAGTTTAGAGGTAATAGGAAAAGTGCTGATTTAACGTTGACAGTTGCAAAATGAAAAATGTTAATATCCTTTTTAGTTCACTTGACAGGAGATGACCTGTCAAAGAAGGGAAGAAGAAGGGAGTTTGGGTGAATTATTTACTAGTGTGAGACTGATGATGTATTATGCCTGAATGGAATTTGAGTTCTTTGCCAGTGGACAGTCTAATATACCAGAACCAAACCCAGGCGTTGACTATTAGCAGGAGGTCTTGAAAACAGGGTAGTGATGGCCTGGTGCTTATAAAGGGCTGGCTTTGGGAACTGCTGGAACCCCCTGCTGCTATTCCTGTGAATTCCATTGTGGTCATCTTAAAATGCTTTTATTTTTTCCTCCATCTGAAGCATGACAAGCAGGCTGTGTGCAATGGCAGAAAAATGACAAGAGGTGATCCGTGAGAAAATTCTGTCAGATTCCATCATATATACATGTAAATGGCAGCATTTATTGCCTATTTCTGAGGACATGGCAACTAGTAGTTGCTACTTTGTTTCCTAAAGTAACAAGTGTCTCAGAAATAGTAAACTGATATCCCATTGTGTGTCAGAGTTCTCCAGAGAAACAACCAATATTTTTTTTTTTAAGATTTTTTAATAAGGAATTGGATCACAGGATTATGGAGGTGGAGAAGTCCCCAGACCTGCAGCCAGCAAGACTCAGGGGAGCTGATAGTAAGGTCCCAGTCTAAATGTGAAAGCTTGAGAAGCAGGAGAGTCATTGGTAAATGTTCCAATTCAAGTCTGAGGGTAAAGGCAGGAGAAGACTGATATCCTCAGCTCCAAGGTAGGCAGAGAGAGCTGATTATTCCTTACTCAGCCTTTCTGTTCTCTTCCGCCTTCAAAGCACTGGCTAAGGCCCACTGACACTGGGAAGGCAATCTGCTTTACTCAGTCTGTCTCTGCTATGCATGCTAAGTTGCTTCCGTCTTGTCTGACTCCGTGTGAACCTATGGACTGCAGCCTGCCAGGCTCTTCTGTCCATGGGATTCTCCAGGCAAGAATACTGGAGTGGGTTGCCAGTTCCTCCTCCAGGGGATTTTCTCTTGTGTCTCCTGAATTGGCAGGTGGGTTCTTTACCACCAGCACCACCTGGGAAGCTACCTCCACTGACTCAGGTGTTAATTTCATCCAGAAACACCTTCACAGACACACCCAGAATAACATTTAGCCAAATATCTGGGCGTTCTTTCTCCCAGTCTGTTAACACATAAAATTAACCATCACATCTATGAAAAGTAAATTACTTTTTGGCAGGAAAGGAAGATTTCTGGGTGGAAAATACATTCACATTCTTGGATCTCTTATTAACTAAGCTATTCCTTAGAATAAGAGAACTATTACCTCAGTTAAATACAGTTCATCAATAACCATTGGTTACTGTAGTTGTTACATTCTGAACCTCCATATTGTTTCAAATATACCTTTAGGTAACTAAGTGGGGAAATACTATCAACTCAAATGGTAACATAGGTTTTATCCTCTGCTGTGGTTTAACTACAAGATCTCAATCCTGGCTGCATATTAGTACTATCTGGAGGAGCTTTGCGATCCCACAGACTGTAGCCCACGAGGCTTTTCTGTCCATGGAATTCTCCAGGCAAGAATACTGGAGTGGATTGCCATTCCCTTCTCCAGAGGAACTTCCCAACCCAGGGACTGAACCCTAGTCTCCTGCCTCACAGGCAGATTCTTTACCATTTGGGCTACAGGGAAGTCTTAACACAAAGGAGCTTTTAGGACTTCCCTGGTGGCTCAGAAGGTAAACAATATGCCTCCAATACAGGAGACCAGGGTTCAATTCCTGGGTCAGGAAGATCCCCTGGAGAAGGGAATGACAACCCATTCCAGTATTCTTGCCTGGAGAATTTCATGGACAGAGGAGACTGGTGGGCTACAGTCCACGGGATCACAAAGAGCTGGAAACTACTGAGCAACTAACGCTTTCACAGGAGAGCTGTAGGGCTTCCCAGGTGGCACTAGTGTTAAGAACCTGCCTGCCTGCCAATGCTAGAGATTCAAGAGATGTGAGTTCTATCCCTGGGTCGGGAAGATCCTCTGGATGAGGGAGGGCATGGCAACCCACTCCAGTATTCTTGCCTGGAGAACTCCATGGACAGAGGAGCCTAGCGGGCTAGAGTCCACGACATCACAAAAGGGTTGCACATGACTTAGCAACTAAAGAACAACATCTATGGGAGCCTTTTGAAATACTCAGCCTTGGTCTGCCATCCTGTTTTGCCGAAAGTTTTCATTTTCATCTCAGGTTCAAAGGATTTGTTAACAAAATAAGCCACTCATTATATACAAATAAATAATATAGATATTTATTAGAGAATTATCTAGCTTACTTTCAACATACTAACATTAAAAGAAAAGAGAAATAGAGCAGAGAATACATCACCAAATTGGGTTTTGACCAACACCCAGACTTAAACAATGGCAAGCCACTCCAGTACTCTTGCCTAGAAAATCCTATGGATGCAGGAGCCTGGTAGGCTGCATTCCATGGGGTCCGAGTCGGTTGCGACTGAGTGACTTCACTTTCACTTTTCACTTTCATGCAATGGAGAAGGAAATGGCAACCCACTCCAGTGTTCTCGCCTGGAGAATCCCAGGGACGGCAGAGCCTGGTGGGCTGCTGTCTATGGGGTCGCACAGAGTTGGACATGACTGAAGGGACTTAGCAGCAGCAGCAGCAGGGAAGTCCTGTGGCACAGCATATCTGGAGTCCCAATTGGGAAAAGGGTCCCAGGAAGTGCTCTGTGGGTGAGACTTCAAAGATTGGAGTTGCAGGTTCCTGTTTATAATCCCAGGATGGATGCAAACTGATAGCGTCATCAATCTGTGACCAAATTGCAGGCCTGGTTTCATGTTAATGCTGTTTGTTTTGTCTTGTAAAACTTGGAATGTTGCTAAGCCTGGGGCTTGGTTGGCCAGGCCCCCTTCAGGGGCTCAACAATCACAAGATTTCTCCCCCATCTTATCTGTAGTGCTGAAAGATTTGCACTCACAGCAGGCAGTCACTCACAGTCAGGGCAGTGTCCAGGAAGGTTAGAAGCAATGTCAGAGGCCTGCCTGCTCTATCCTGCTCTGTTAATTTCCCTAACACATCCAGACATCCAGAACAATTGGATTCATTGAGGTAGGGCCTGGCATCAGTGTTTCCTAAAAGTCTCCCAGGTGATTCCAGTGGGCAGCCAGACTTGAAATCCTGATTCCATAAACCAAAGTTGATGATGTAGCTCTTTCTCATGAATCCCCTCCTGCTTAAAAAGTGTCCTGTGCTGTGTGTGTCCGGTAGTCTAGAGTTCCTTCTTCACCTCCTTAGATTCTATCTGCTCTTTGTCAAATAAATGCCAGTTCCTGGGCCCTCAGCTAGCTATGTTGGCAAATACTTCAAAGTTTCTCACCTCTATATTTGTTTCATAAAGTCTGTCAGTGGCTGATTATTTTCTAAACCCTCCCCAGGCCATGATGGTTAGACAATCCAGGGAACCTCTAAATTTAGCATCTTCAAGTCCAAATTGGGCTTGTGTTTCGTCCCTGCTGAAAGAAGATTAAAATTCTAGTGTTCCAATATTAGGAAGCAGAGAACAGTTTCCTTGTGGAGTTTGCTCCAGCCCCGTGGAACTGCATTTGAAAAACAAGCCTGAGGAGTACCTCTGTAAAAACCTGAATTTCTCTGTCCCATGCCTTTCCCATATTACAGAATGCAAAACATATCTCTTGCTTCTGGTATGATCTTTCATCATACACTCAGGAATCTATCCTGTAGTCTAGAATTCCATATCACATAAACTCACAGAGGAGCAGTGATAAGTTTTTTAACCAAAAGACAGAGACACATGACATGAAAGAATATACTTATATAGATGATGGCAGAGACTATGTGAAATCAAGAATGACCTGGAAAACTGCATTACTGTAAGTAGGTATACAAATAGACATAAGAATAAAGCTGCTATTTATTTGCGTTACTCTGATGAAATACCACAGACTGGGTAGTGGGAAAACAGCAGAAATTTATTTCTCATGGTTCTGGAGCCCAGAAGTGTCAAGGCACCAGTGCAGTCAGGTAAGTGCCATCTTCCTGGCTCATAGCCAGCACCTCTCAGTGTCCTTCTTGGTAGAAGCAGCTTGGGGTCTCTCTGGATCCTCTTTTGTAAGGTATTAGTCCCATTCATGAGGGTTCCAGCACCTTCCGAATGCTCCACCTACTAATACTGTCACCTGGGGCATTAAGATTTCAGGAAGGGGACACACAGTCAGAATGTAGCAAGCATAAGACAGTTCCTAAAGGTAGATGTTCAAATATAATCCTAGATTCAGGACTTAATGGACCATTGTGTCTGTTACTGATAGAACTAAATAATAAAACAATAAAATAACAGATGAATTAAATAAAAGGCACTTGTGCCAGTTTAAATGAACTGAGCTGCTTGTGGGAGCATATACATCAGTTTAATTTACAATAAGGGTGTGGAATAGAAACAACCACCCAGACAGTGGAAGGATCATTAGTGTCAACAATATTGTCAGTAAAGATGATGGGAGGGATATATAGTGAAATGTGAAACAGTCCTAAACCACTGAAATACATGCATATCATTCACTGATGATGGAAAACAAACGTCAGGTTGTTGTGTAGTCGCTAAGTCACGTCCAGCTCTTTTATGACCCCATGAACTGTAACCTGCTAAGCTCCTGTGTCAATGAAATTTCCCAAACAAGAATACTGGAGTGGATAGCCATTGCCTTTCCCAGAGGTCTCCCAACTCAGGAATTGAACCTATGTCTCCTGCCTTGGCAGATATTAAAAGAGGAGAGGTTAGTGAGTGAGTGATCTTGGGGAAAGTGATAGGGACAAACAAAAAGAATGACAATCTCTAAGTCTTGTTCTGTGTGTCAGGAAGACTGGTGACAAAGGCACAGGGAAGGCCCAGCCTTGGGCAAGAGTTGGCAAAGGGTATTACAGAAAAGAAGAAACACTAATTGAGAAAAAACCCCGGGGTGGAAGGAGCTTTGGGAGCAAAAACCAAAAGGTAGAGGAGAGTGAAGTATGAAGAGGGAATGGTATAAGGACTGTAGAAATATTTGAAGTTGAGTACTGGGTTTGGAAATTGACAATAGTTACCAGTTTGGGAAACTCAGCAGTGGCCACAGGACTGGAAAAGGTCAGTTTTCACTGCAAACCCAAAGAAAGGCAATGCCAAAGAATGCTCAAACTACCGCACAATTGCACTCATCTCACACACTGGTAAAGTAATGCTCAAAATTCTCCAAGCCAGGCTTCAGCAATACATGAACCATGAACTTCCAGATGTTCAAGCTGGTTTTAGAAAAGGCAAAGGAACCAGAGATCAAATTGCCAACATCTGCTGGATCATGGAAAAAGCAAGAGAGTTCCAGAAAAACATCTATTTCTGCTTTATTGACTATGCCAAAGCCTTTGACTGTGTGGATCACAATACTGTGGAAAATTCTGAAAGAGATGGGAATACCAGACCACCTGACCTGCCTCTTGAGAAACCGATATGCGGGTGAGGAAGCAACAGTTAGAACTGGACATGGAACAACAGACTGGTTCCAAATAGGAAAAGGAGTACGTCAAGGCTGTATATTGTCACCCTGCTTATTTAACTTATATGCAGAGTACATCATGAGAAACGCTGGGCTGGAAGAAGCATAGGCTGGAATCAAGATTGCCAGGAGAAACTTCAGATATGCAGATAACACCACCCTATGGCAGAAAGTGAAGAGGAACTCAAAAGCCTCTTGATGAAAGTGAAAGAGGAGAGTGAAAAAGTTGGCTTAAAGCTCAACATTCAGAAAACGAAGATCATGGCATCTGGTCCCATCACTTCATGGGAAATAGATGGGGAAACAGTGGAAACAGTGTCAGACTTTATTTTTCTGGGCTCCAAAATCACTGCAGATGGTGACTGCAGCCATGAAATTAAAAGACGCTTACTCCTTGGAAGGAAAGTTATGACCAACCTAGACAGCATATTAAAAAGCAGAGACATTATTTTGCCCACAAAGATCCATCTAGTCAAGGCTGTGATTTTTCCAGAGGTCATGTATGGATGTGAAAGTTGGACTATGAAGAAAGCTAAGTGCCAAAGAATTAATGCTTTTGAACTGTGGTATTGGAGGAGACTCTTGAGAGTCCCTTGGACTGCAAGCAGATCCAATCAGTCCATGCTAAAGGAGATCAGTGCTGGGTGTTCATTGGAAGAACTGATGCTGAAGCTGAAACTCCAATACTTTGGCCACCTCATGCGAAGAGTTGACTCATTGGAAAAGACCCTGATGCTGGGAGGGATTAGGGGCAGGAGGAGAAGGGGATGACAGAGGATGAATAGGCTGGATGGCATCACCAACTCAATGCACATGAGTTTGGGTGGACTCCAGGAGTTGGTGATGGACAGGGAGGCCTGGTGTGCTGCGATTCCTGGGGTTGCAAAGAGTCGGACACGACTGAGCGACTGAACTGAACTGAACTGAACTGTGTTTGGACAGTGGTAGAACTTAAAAATCTAGTCTAGTAACCATAACATCAACATCAACAATAATAACAGTTAAAATGTATTGAGCACTATGTGCCATGCACCATTCTCAGCATTTCACACATATTAACTCATTTAAATGGGGGCTTCCCTTGTAGCTCAGTCAGTAAAGAATCAGCCTGCAATTCAGGAATCTGCCTGCAATGCAGGAGACCTCGGATGGATTCCTGGGTCAGGGTTTTAAATAGAGTATCAGTATATAAACAAGGTACTGTTATTGGTGCAGGTTGCATAATTTGTGCAAGGTCACGTGACTAGTGAACACAAGAGCTGCAATTCCAGCTCCAAAGCCTGTGCTCTGAAGCTGGAGAATGTGTGCTGAAATATAACAGCTGAAGGCAGTTGTGTCTGGATGGCAGTTTTTTCACAAAAATCATGCTGCTCACAAAGACAGCATTATTCTAAATTTAGGAACATTCTAATGTAACATATGCTTGATGAAAAAAAGGCTGGATTGTGGTCTGCCCTCTGGGGAGGTTGTCTGATGAATGTGGAAGGACCAGGGCAGCAGCATCCAAAGGAGTTTTGGTTAGAAGGTGGTGAGCCCTGCCAGCGGAGACTCTGTCTCTCTTGGGGACACACCTCAGACAATGCTCTTAGCTTGGCTCCACCAGCTTCAGTTTCTCAGACATTTTGCCTTTTTTCATTCCACATTAATCCCTCCTTACACTGACATATTCTTTTCTGGGTTATGTTAATATCACCACTTAAGTCTTTGACCTGGGGATCAGGAGTCTCTTTAATTTTGCAATTTTCTTTCGTGTGATCTATTTTGTATTGATCATGATAGTTTTAACTCTCACAGTGCAATCTTATTTCCAAATTAGTAGTCTGCCTGTGTAGGTAACATAAAAAGGATAACAAACTCACTGGGCTAAAAAGGCTTCTCCAGAGGGTGCCTAATCTATATCACAGGCAGTTGGCAAAATTGTTCTCCAATGTCTTAGAAATATGGCTCTCTGTATCCTTATATATACATCTGTTCCTTCCCCAAATCTATGAGCAGTCTGATTTAATCATCCTAATGGTTAGCTTTAGACATTTTTATGCAAGTTAAAATTCATATTCCTTTTTACTTGCTTTCTCTCTTATACCTTATGTGTGCACAGGCACACTGACACACAGGGTCACAAACTAGTAATCTCACAGACTGTTGTAATTCGGTCTTTGTTGTTGTTGCTGTTCAGCAGCTGTGTCCTACTCTTTGCAACTCCATGGATTGCATCACGCCAGACTTCTCTGTCCTTGACTATCTTCCAGAGTTTGCTCAAACTCATGTCCATTGAGTCAGTAATAGCACCCAATCATCTCATCCTCTGTCGCCCCCTTCTCCTACCTGAGATCTTTCCCAGCATCAAGGTCTTTTCTAATGAGTTGACTCTTTGCATCAGGTGGCCAGAGTTTTGGAGCTTCAGTTTCAGCATCAGTCCTTCCAATGAATATTCAGGGTTGATTTCCTTTAGGATTGACTGGTGTGATCTCCTTGCTGTCTGGATGTATCCAAATAAATGAATTTGATGTTAGATTGCTTTTTCTCATACAGGCTACAGAAACGAGCACAGTCTCTGGAGGCAGGTAGAAGAGGATAAAGAGACTCTGTGTGACTCTGTAGAGTTACTTCATTGCTTCCAGACTTGATTTCTTTCCTGTAAACTAGGGATAAGAGTAGTATACATATCAGAGGGTTACGGTGATTTTTTTTTAAGTATGGGAAAATTCTTATTGCTATAATATGCATTATTTAATATTAACCAACTATATTTTTCACATATCATTTCCACCATTTAATATGTGATCTTAGACATATGACAATATTAAAGATCTTCAGTTCTACAACTTTTTTTTCTTTGGAGTATAATTGACTAGTTGATTTACAATGTTGTGTTAGTTTCAAATGTACAGCAAAATGATTCAGTTATACAAACACACATATTCATTCTTTTTAAAATTCTTTTCTCATATGTGTGCTGTGCTGTGCTTAATTGCTCAGTTGTGTCCAACTGTCTGCGACTCCATGGACTGTAGCCTGCCAGACTCCTCTATCCATGGGAATTCTCCAGGCAAGAATACTGGAGTGGGTTGCCATGCCCTTCTCCAGGGTATCTTCCCAACCCAGGAATTGAACCCAGGTCTTCTGCATTACAGGTGGATTCTTTACCATCTGTGCCACCAGGGAAGTTCCTTTTCTTATATAGGTTATCACAGAATATTGAGTAGAGTTCCCTGTGCTATACGGTAGGTCCTTATTGGTTATCTGTCTTATATATAGTGTAATTTTTACTAGTAGAGTCATATGTCTTTTCTTTTCTTGAAAACAATACTATTAAAAAAAAAAAAAAAAGTGGGCAGGGGGACTCTTCCCAAACAGTATTAACCATATAGGTGATCACATTGGTTTGATCTGATCTGAACAAAATACCACCCCAAACCAATACGTATTGGGATTTTTTTTTTCCATATACACACACATAAATGTTTTAAGCTCCCAGATTAGTAACAAATGATAGTTTGCTTTCACTGGACATTCAATCTTGTCATGAGACACAAGTTAATATAGGTAAAACAATGAATAAGTAAACCATTAATAAATCTTAATGACAAATTGCAATTCAAGTCTCACTCTTATTTTATGAAGGAGGACAAGAGATACTTGCCCAAATTTCCACATCTAGGAAGGGCCATGCACTTGGCATTTGGTCCTGGTTCTGAATTCCAGGCTCTTCCCATTACATCAGCTGTTTTTCAGCCTGTGCAATTTTTATGTCACGAAGGACTTTTTGGTGTATTTTTGTTTTGTTTTGTATTGTTTTGATTAATGTGAGATGTATGGCCTTTCGTAGCATGACTAAATTATAGCATTTTAGAAACTATATCAAAATGTGAATTTTTAAAATTTAGGAAAGGGTGTAGAGGTTAGGGCTATGTTCTCTGACAAAGCTAATGGACACCCAAACTCTAAAAAGTTATATTATTTTTCATTTGGTTATGTGAGATTTTATGTAATTTGTGCAATGTTTTATCTGTAAGCTACCATCATTTTCTGGGGCAAAGAAAATAACTCACTGTCTGTCATCTCCAAACCACCATTCCTTTTACAACTGCAAAATACCCTGTGGAGATGGTATATGCCAGGCCTTTTTAAGACTTTACAAAGACTGGAGACCAACTGCTTTCAAACAGAAATATTTACTGAGAAGCTAATCCATATATCAGAGATCTGAAGAAAGAGAGCATGACTAACAGCTGAAAATAGGGCTCATTACTGGAGAAACTGCAATGAGCCCAGGGGGAAGTTCTCTAATTCTAGAAAGGATGTGTTTAAAAGGAAAGGCCAAGAAATGGAGTGAGATTGAATGATATATTTGAAGTAGGAAGTTGGACAAACTGACTTCGGTTAGTGAATATTAATAGAATTGAATAAAATAGCCCTGTTAGGTTATTACAATGCATCACTGCATCATAGAGTCTTTAATCAGAAGTATTTGTTTATCTGACTGGGAATCTTGGCCTATCCTCAGTAGTGTGCAGGGGAACAGAGTATGTGCTTGGCATAATTACATGAACTTAAAAAACTACTTTATTCCTCTGAGAAATTTAGTGGGGACCTTCTTGTTATCATTAGTGATCATGGTGTCTATTCAAGGAATGAATAAGCTGGTAATAGTTTTTATTCAGGGTCAAGCAGGGGGAGAATTAAAACAATTAATGAAAATTAATCATATGAAAAATTAATGCTCGTCATAGAGGTTTCCTAGGAGCAAGTTGTACTTGCTGCTTTTGTTTTTGAATATTCTGAATGTGATAGAAAGAAAGTGAAGAGAAAGGGCCCGGCATGTAAGCTTTCATACAGCCATAGGATTTTTAATATATGCCATCGTTTTGTTCTCTCTGCAGCTCTCCAAATTAAGTGTCATTATTACTTCCTCTGTATAGACTGGGAGATGGAGCAAAGAAGGAATGGCTAAAGCAAGACCCAGAATGGGTCTCTGATTCATATTCCATGTTCTCACATATTCTCTTCAATTATGGATTTTTCACAGGGTCCCTGGAGTTTCTTAAGTCAGTTTTCAGAGCACAGAGTATAAAGACACCTCCTAATTTAAAATTAGATTTTGCCTTTATCTTCAGGAAAGCAGAGACATTTGACCTCAGCTACGAGTGAACAGAGCAGGAGGTAGAACCCTAGGATGACTCCCAGATGGAGCTGCTTATTAGAGTACAGAGCAGGCTGTGGTGAAGACAAAGAGGTGGAAACGCCTTTACCAGGAATGTGCTGCGTGATAGAGATAAACCAACATTTATTAAAGCAAGGCACTGTAAAACAAACACAAAACATTCAAAAACAGAGAAAACGAAATCTGTGGTATTGGTGTTTAGAACAGCGATTAGTTGGACACATAGAACTTGAAGACAGCAGGAGGGCAACTTCTGGGATTCTGGTAAAATCCGTTTTCTTGCTCTGGTGCTAGGTGGGCAAGTAGGTTCATTTTATAACATTTAATGAGCTCTACATTATAATCCATGTATTTTCCTAAGTGTTTTAAAATTATTCATTATTTTTATTTTATGCTTTTGTTTGTATGTAATTATGTATTGTCTGGGCTTGCCTGGTGGCTCAGATGGTAAAGAATCTGCCTGCAATGCGGGAGACCTGGGTTCGATCCCTGGGTTGGGAAGATCCCCTGGAGGAGGGCATGGCAACCCACTCCAGTATTTTTGCTTGGAGAATCCCCATGGACAGAGGAGTCTGGCAGCCTGGCAGGCTACAGTCCATGGGGTCACAAAGAGCTGGACAAGACTGAGCAAATAAGCACAGCACAGCATGTATTGTCTGGTTCTTAAGGTGTTGGTTTCTATCCAGTTGTTACGTGTCTTTTTAAACTATATATATAACCAAAAAAGAAGTGTGAGCATATATAGATGTGTACATATGTGAAGCCCAGTTTAACTGCATCTCAACTGTGTGGCAGAGGGCCAGTCACAGAAGGTATATCAACTCTGAGGAATGGAAACAGATTTTTTTTTTTTTTTTTGCACAATATAAACATAAGGGGAAAAATAATAACACTAATGCTTTCTGAGTGAAAGGTAAACATTAATTATAGAACCATTGAAGGAAGAATTTATCACTGAAGGTTTAGGTGATATAAGTAAGCAATTTGATTATATGAGATATCAGTGTCTTCAACACAGAAAACATTGAAGGCTGAGGAAAAAAATGTGTTCTGTGATTGCAGCCTATCAGGGTTGAAAACCCCTGTGATCTTTGTGAGGGAGCTAGACCTTGAAAAGAAACAGATTCTCAGTTGGGAGCTATTATTCTAACAAATGTTTCCCTTCCAGAATTCTGTCCTTCTGAAACACTGTATTGACCTCACCCTCTCACAATTTAAATCATTAATGGCTACTGTCTCCCCCATGTAGACGTCTACAATGCAACTGATACTAGATTTGGAATATGCCACAGAAGAGTGGAGGTCTTAATATTTCTGGAGTAACTTCAGCAGAGGTCACTAAGTTTGAAAATCTGCCTGTATGTGACCATCTCTAAGACTTCGTCTTTTGATAAATTTCTTCAAAATGAATACTTAAGAACAGGTCACCTCAATTTAACATAAATTTGTACCTGAATCAGAAGAAAATGAAAGAAAATTAAACCATTGTTAAAGACATGAATTCTAAATGAAATGTGCTTTTATCATGAAATCTAAAGATAAATGCAAGGACATACCCCAGCAAAAAAAAAGGGAAGGACACAACACATATTTAATAAAGCACAAAGAAGCAGCAAGCTCTCAAGAGAGAAAAAGGGAATATTTTGCTCAGCTCCTCAGTGAGAACTTGAATATTCACTGGTGAACTTCCCGTTCATAGATGTTAAAATGAAACAGGACCCCGGCTACCAGGGATGAGGATAGGGCAGAAGTCTTAGGCAAGCGTGTCATTCTTACAAACATGTTTCAGATATACGCAGTACTGTAGGTCCCTGATCACAAGTTTCAAGGAGAAATTTTAAGGCAAAGTATAAGGAGAAAGTCAAAACCAAAAAAAGAGGCTTCATCGTTAATTACCGGATGAGTCTGTCATCCTCTATATTTTGAGGAACATAATAGGAGTTAACTTCCAAATGCTCTGTACCATTGGCAGCAAAATATAAGATATTTGAGTAACAGTCTGGTTATTAACCAATTTATGATCCTTTTATTTCAGTGAAGCATAAGGGACATGATAAGAACTTGCTATAAATAAACGGCTTTGTTGAATAGGAGCATTTTTTTTTTTTAGATTTTAAAACAATAAAATGGGCCAAATATCCTTGTAAATTACATTAATGAGATAAATTGCTACTTTTAATGGAGGCTCTGTGCTCTATGCTGTGCCTTATGCAGATTTGCCAGTTAATAAGCCTGAACAGTGTTTCTGTTGGTGGAAAATGAATCTGTAACGATTGTCAGATTATCTGTTTGGCGTGCCTGGCTGCTGTCTGGAATGGCACTTTGCTAATGTGCTATTACTCAGTGTCATTAACCCACACAAATGATTGAAAGGTGGATTTATATGTGTACCATGGGGCTCGGCACAGGAACATGCTACAGTGAAATGATCCTACAAAGGATATAATGAACCATTCATTCTGGATTTCCATTCTTTAGTCTTCATATCCTCACTTCAGAAACATATGATATTGAAATACGTGGAGAATAACGAGACCAAACTACTACCTAAAAGACACAACTTTTCATTGCCTCAATGTCTGAAAAGTTACATAGTTGAAAAATGAGTAGTCATCTATCTCTCATGATTTCCATTTAGAAGAATCTTGGCAAAAAAGTCAGATAAATACTTTGGAACTTTTGGAGTTTATTTCATACAAAAATATTTTGGAAAAAAAAAAGACTATTTTTGAAATCTTAGACAGAAAAGTAGAACTTGTGATGAAAATGTGAAATGAGCAACCTCTTACTCCTTTATCACTGGAATTTAACTTACACTTCTGTGGATTAATTAAAATATTTTAGAATGGAAAATATTCTTCTTTAAATAACATCTGTGATACACTATTACAGCAAAGCCATAAAATGGAAGCTACCAAATATTTTCCATTTCCATCTTCTTAATGAGTTTTGTTTGATATTCCTTCAGCAGGTATTTTAATTTACACCAATGCTTTTAATTGCTGTAAATTTTGAATAGATTTGTAAATAGGTTGTGCCCTTATTAAGGAAATAAACAGAAACTATACAAAATATGCTCTGACTGTAATTACCATTATCTGCTGGGCTAGATTTTGTTTAGATTTAATAGTGATGCTTGAGGCTTTTACTTACTTATGTTTATAACATAATATATTTATATTATTTTTATCAATTCAAGTTCAAACCAAAATCAACACTATCAAGGAAAAATCCCCTTTTTCTGCTTTTAATTCCAGCCTCTTCACCTCTGGCTTACTGTGTCCCTCTCTCATTCTTGGCCTTCAGAAATAGAGTTTTAAGTTTCAGCCATTTTTCCTATGTTTAAATTTGAGAAGTTGTATGAAAAATATATCTAAATTTCCCAAGTTGACTTCATTTTGCTTGGATAATTGTTTCCATCTTTATATCTTTCTTTGACAAGGATAAAAAAATTTAAGTGTTTACCTACATTCACCATACATAGCAAGAACTTTTTCAGCACCATTAATCTATCTTGCTGGGAGATGAAATATTTCATACTTTTTTCTTTTTTAAAAAATCAAGGCAGCTTTTACAATTTAAAAAGAATAATTAGTAATTTCTGCTTAGCTAAGCAAGTAGACCATAAGGGTTATTTGGTCTTGCTAGAAATGGGTTTTCTCTATCACCTCCTTAAAATATTTATCAAACCAGAATGTTGCTTGTTTTCCTGCTCTGGTTATAGATGTTTGTTAAATATAAAATTTGATAAATATCTGACCCATCTCAAAACCTATTATGAAATAGCCTCACTTCGTTTTGAGAACTCACTTTGTTCATGTCTATAATTTATTGCCATCACATAAGCTGCAGTTTTTTTCCTGGCCCTTCTCTCTGCCCTTTATCATCCACCGTCTTTTTCTCACACTCACACTAGAGCTACTCAAGGAGAGTTCCCCCTTCCAGGGCAGCATCTAAGTCAAAGGTGCAGTCCCCATCGTTTGTGATGTTGTGATGTCCTTATGGTGTGTTCCGTCCTCTGCTGACCAAATAGTCCAAGTTACACTTTAATGGATCCATGTTAAATTGCCCTTTTGTCCCCCCCTTTAAAATACTGACCCTTCCTCAGAGCCTTCGTAGGAAATACTTTATAAACAATACTTTATAGAGGGAATATTTGGACTTCACTTAACTGTCGCATAATTTTGTGGCTTTTTCAAACTTAGCTTTAGGATCTATGCAGCATTATTTGTCAACTATGGGATATGTTGTTACAGAATAATGAATGTAATGAACATTGGGGTACATGTGTCTTTTACAATTGTGATTTTTCTTAAGACATGAAAGCAACCTAGATGTCCATCAACAATGAATGGATAAAGTTGTTCATATATACAATGGAATATTACTCTGCCATAAAAGGAACAAATTCAAGTCCGTTCTAGTGAAGTGGATGAACCTAGAGCCTGTTATATGGCCTGACAGGATCTGTCATGAGGCAGTAGTCAAGCTTGTCGGCAGAGGCCAGGGTCCTCTGAAAGCCTGACTATGACTGGAGGGTCTTCCTCCAAGTTGGCTCACTTATGTGGCTGATGGCAGGAGGCTTCAGTTGCTCATCATGGTTTGAATATCCTCATGACATGCCAGCTGGCTTCCACTGAGCAAGTGACCTAACAGAGAGCAAGAGGACAAGCAGGAAGCACCATGCCTCCCATGACCGACTCTCTAGAATTGTTCTTGTTCACATCCACATCCTTCCCTCCGTTACAAGGGAGTCACTAGACCCAATTCCCACCCAACTGGAATGCAGATAGGCTCTAACCCATGAAGGGAATAGCATCAAAGAAATTGTGGACATATCTTAAAATCATCATGTTTATTAAGAAAGAAAATATCTCTAGTTGCTGAAATTATCACTATAATTAGATTTACGAATGGCTTTTAAAAATACAGTAGTATGAGTTTCCTTTGAGATGGGATTATTTTTACCTTATTCACCCTTGTATCCATAGTTCAACTCAAGCATAGAAGCTGGTAGATAGTACTAGGTGCTAAATATATGTTTCCTAAACATCTAAATTTTTACTGCCTACATTGGGTTCTTCTTGCTCAGCTTTCAATAATGTTACATAAGGGAAAATGGAATTAAATTCTGAAGATGAATTTTAAAAGTTACAAATATCTAAATTTATCTCTTTATTATCATCCCACATATGTGAAGTTTATTGTAGCATATATATTGAATGTCTGTTATTAGATATCTTATCTATTGCCTGATACCTTTATGAAATTTTAAGCTTCATAAATACCAAGATGTTTGCTTATTTTAAGGCAGTATTCCCAGCACTAAAACATTGTTCTGTATATTAGCATGTGTGCGTTATTGTGTGCTCAGTCACTCAGTCATTTCTGACTCTGCAACCCAATGGACTATAGCCCACCAGGCTCCTCTGTCCATGGTAATTCTCCAGGCAAGAATACTGGAGTGGGTTGCCATTTCCTAAAGGCGATCTTCCTGACCCAGGGATCGAAACTGAGTCTTTTGCATCTCTTGCATTAGCAGGCAGATTCTTTACCTCTGCACCATCTAGGAATGTTTATTAAGTGATTTAATTAAAACATTCACTAAGTTAAGGATGTCAGAAAGTTAAATTTTAATTTTCGTGGATTCAGTTTAGATATAGGCTTAAAGCTCAACATTCAGAAAATGAAGATCATGGCATCTGGTCCCATCACTTCATGGGAAATAGATGGGGAAACAGTGGAAACAGTGTCAGACTTTATTTTGGGGGGCTCCAAAATCACTGCAGATGGTGATTGCAGCCATGAAATTAAAAGACGCTTACTCCTTGGAAGAAAAGTTATGACCAACCTAGATAGCATATTCAAAAGCAGAGACATTACTTTGCCAACAAAAGTCCGTCTAGTCAAGGCTATGGTTTTTCCAGTGGTCATGTATGGATGCGAGAGTTGGACTGTGAAGAAAGCTGAGCGCCGAAGAATTGATGCTTTTGAACTGTGGTGTTGGAGAAGACTCTTGAGAGTCCCTTGGACTGCAAGGAGATCCAACCAGTCCATTCTGAAGGAGATCAGTCCTGGGATTTCTTTGGAAGGAATGATGCTTTGGCCACCTCATGCGAAGAGTTGATTCCCTGAAAATACTCTGATGCTGGGAGGGATTGGGGGCAGGAGGAGAAGGGGACAACAGAGGATGAGATGGCTGGATGGCATCACTGACTCGATGATCATGAGTCTGAGTGAACTCTGGGGGTTGGTGATGGACAGGGAGGCCTGCCGTGCTTCGATTCATGGGGTCGCAAAGAGTCAGACACGACTGAGTGACTGATCTGATCTGATCTGATGCTTATTTGAAGATCTTCAAAATATATCTTCTCTCTGGGCTTAAGTTTTCAGTGTTCAAGAGTAGTTCATACCTAAAACTTTATTGTTGAAACACACTTATAGCTATTGTCCAGGTATGAGCCTTTGGGGATGACTCAGTTTATTTGATTAAGTTGCTGGCACTTTGGAAACTACAGGGTGAGATATGGGGAAGTCAAGTTTTAAGGTCAAGGTATGGTAAAGACAGGGGCCTCCCAGGTAAAGAACCTGCCTGCCAATATAGGCAGGAGATATAAGAGACAGGTTCGATCCCTGGGTTGGGAAGATCCCCTGTAGAAGAGAATGACAACCCATTCTAGTATTCTTGCCTGTAGAATTCCATAGACAGGGGAGCCTGGTAGGCTACAGTCTATAGGCTTGCAGAGTCTGACATGACTGAAATGACTTAGCATGTCGGGTAAAGAGAAACCCTGAAAACTGGTGAAAACTAAATACACATTCAGGTCCTGAGCAAGGGTGAAGAGAAGAGGAAGCTCATGGGGGAAACTGTTCATCTGTAGTTCTGGCCCTGAAATTAGAAAGAAAATAAAATGTACTGGGTGTTTTCTACTAATTTTCACCCATCCCACGTGTTACCAAAAATAATGGCTCAAATTAACTTCAAAGAACCACCAAGACTGTTCAGAAAGGATGAGAGTGAGAAAAAGACTATTTGGCTTCCTTTGACATGGATGAAAAGACAAATACATAAAAAGGAGCTAGAACTTTTTTTGTGCACCTCACAGTATAGCATAGTGTACCACAAAATTCCATACTTTCAGAGGGACTTTATTGACTGTGTATTCTTTTTTTGTCTACGTATTGTAATCTCATTTTATTACGTTAGAGAATTCGGATAATTGTCTATTTTAAAGTGTATTAGTGTGACAGTTTCCACAGTTAAACCTCTTCATGCCTTCATTTTCAGGGAGATAGAAGTTAGAGGCTGCAATACGGCTTGAAAATCTATCCCCCGACAGGGATGGATAATATAGGGAGTCTATTTAAAGTAATTCACCTTCTGCCCCTCATGGGTATTCCTGTCTTTGTGGCCATTTGTTTTAAATTTTTTATTCTTTACTTAACATGGCCTGCAACTGACCTGTACAGTTTCATTTGGGACTCTGGGCCCTGATAGTAGCATGTCAGGCAGTCACGTGGTTCTCACCATCTCTGGGGATGCATGTTCAGCCTGGATCATCTCTCTGTGAAAAGCTCCAAAAGGATTTCTATTTCATTATTTAACACTTGATTATGCTTTTTCACTTGTACATCAAAACTCTTCATTTATTTTGCCCAAAGTTATAACATAGTGCTTAACACCATTCAGAACACTAGTAAATGTTCTAAGTTCTGAAAATTATTCGTTCATTTTTAAATTGTTATTATTATTTTAGTTTCACAATTTATAAGAAGAATAGGTGGGAAGGTACTCCTTAGTAGGTTTAGGTTGAAGCAAAAGTCTTATTTGGAATTTTCTTCATGATCATGATAAGAAAATAAAGACTGATTTGTAAGAGAAATTCAAACAAATAATTCACATGTCATTTCAATTACAAAATGATATGAATTTATTTACATTTAAGAAATGCATCTATGACATTTGAAAGTATTATTTATGAAATTATACCCCATATTAATTTATACTTTCTGTGGATTATGGGCTTCCCCAGTGGCTCAGCTGGTAAAGAACCCACCTGCTAATGCAGGAGACACAAAAGACACCGGTTTGATCCCTGGGTCTGGAAGATCCCCCGGAGGAGGAAATGGCAACCCACTCCAGTGTCTGTGCCAGGAAAACTCCATGGACAGAGGAGCCTGTGGGCTACAGTCCATGGAGTTGCAAAGAGTTGGACATGATACACATGTGATTATGTTCATAAGTTTAAGAATTTAAAACAGCACTATTTTAGATCCTCTTACTTTTTTAGCTTAAAAAATGCCTTTCATATACCACACAGGGTACTGTCAAAAAGCAATTCCTATGACCTGAAAAGAAACTTTGCTAATCAGACTCTCCTTAATGATGCTCGATACTTGTCTTTTAACTGTCTTTGACTAATTCTCATGTCTTAAAGAAAGATGGAATGGCTCACGAATGCTAAGATTAAAATGCCAGATACAGCACATGAATCAATTGTAAATGACAAAAACGAACAGTAACAATTTCATTTCCGTAGGAACCAATTCATTACTCTGCAGCCTGCCAATGATGTTCTAACTCCTCCCAGCAGGCCAACTTAGACTTCACCAAGTATTTTCCTTAAAAGCAAGCCCAAACAGAGCTTTTTAGATGAGCCTTATGCTACAGTTCACTACCAATAGTTTCCACACCCAATAAAATGGGTCAATAAAATGAGATGTTTCTTTTCATGTGGTAAAAATGAAACTTGCGAATAATAAAGGATGTTGTTCTCTATGTAAGCTCATATTTTCAGCTTATATAAAAGTATTTACATGGATCAGATCAGATCAGATCAGATCAGTCGCTCAGTCGTGTCCTACTCTTTGCGACCCCATGAATCGCAGCACGCCAGGCCTCCCTGTCCATCACCAACTCCTGGAGTTCACTCAGACTCATGTCCATCGAGTCAGTGATGCCATCCAGCCATCTCATCCTCTGTCGTCCCCTTCTCCTCTTGCCCCAGTCCCTCCCAGCATCAGAGTCTTTTCCAATGAGTCAACTCTTCGCATGAGGTGGCCAAAGTACTGGAGTTTCAGCCTCAGCATCATTCCCTCCAAAGAAATCCCAGGGCTGATCTCCTTCAGAATGGACTAGTTGGATCTCCTTGCAGTCCAAGGGACTCTCAAGAGTCTTCTCCAACACCACAGTTCAAGAGCATCAATTCTTCAGCGCTCAGCCTTCTTCACAATCCAACTCTCACAGCCATACATGACCACAGGAAAAACCATTGCCTTGACTAGACGAACAACAAATGGCAAAGTAATGTCTCTGCTTTTGAATATGCTATCTAGGTTGGTCATAACTTTCCTTCCAAGGAGTAAGCGTCTTTTAATTTCATGGCTGCAGTCACCATCTGCAGTGATTTTGGAGCCCAGAAAAATAAAGTCTGACACTGTTTCCACTGTTTCCCCATCTATTTCCCATGAAGTGATGGGACCGGATGCCATGATCTTCGTTTTCTGAATGTTGAGCTTTAAGCCAACTTTTTCACTCTCCTCTTTCACTTTCATCAAGAGGCTTTTTAGTTCCTCTTCACTTTCTGCCATAAGGGTGGTGTCATCTGCATATCTGAGGTGATTGATATTTCTCCCGGCAATCTTGATACCAGCTTGTGTTTCTTTCAGTCCAGCGTTTCTCATGATGTACTCTGCATATAAGTTAAATAAGCAGGGTGACAATATACAGCCTTGACATACTCCTTTTCCTATTTGGAATCAGTCTATTGTTCCATGTCCAGTTCTAACTGTTGCTTCCTGACCTGCATACAGATTTCTCAAGAGGCAGGTCAGGTGGTCTGGTATTCCCATCTCTTTCAGAATTTTCCAGTTTATTGTTATCCACACAGTCAAAGGCTTTGGCATAGTCAATAAAGCAGAAATGGATGTTTTTCTGGAATTCTCTTGCTTTTTCCATGATCCAGCAGATGTTGGCAATTTGATCTCTGGTTCCTCTGCCTTTTCTAAAACCAGCTTGAACATCAGGAAGTTCACGGTTCACTTATTGTTGAAGCCTGGCTTGGAGAATTTTAAGCATTACATACTTCCTGAGAGTGCTTGTCTATAGTAATCATCAGCAATCATTTTATTGAATGCTTCTTTATTTAACTGGATATAAATAATTTAATAATGTAGTTGTAGAATTTAAAAATACTTAGGAGAGAAACCTCCAGTTTATTTACATATTTCTTTCCCTTCCTAGACTGTCCCAAGAGGGCAGGACCTGCTTCCTATTCATCTTTATACAGGAAGTACCCAACACTGTGGTTTGAAAGTAAGGAGTCAGTGTAGGCCTGTTGATTAAATGATTGAATGGTTAATGGATGTAAATGTTGTTATAAGGCATATGCTGAAACTTATATTTGTAGTGATAGGAGAATTCTAAAATCACACGTTTTCTTAAGCCCCATCACCCTTTATCTCTGTCTCACAAGTCGTGTAAGTCACATGGAATATTCATAGTTTTGACTTGGAGGATTTTGCAGTACTAGGGTTCCCTAGGCTTCCAGCCCTGTCCTCTGCTCCATTTTCCATTTTCCTGTTTTCCATTCGAATGGGTTTGGGCTTCCCAGGTGGGGCTAATGGTAAAGAGCATGCCTGCCAAAGCAGGAGACTTAAGAGATGAAGGTTGAATCCCTTGGTTGGGAAGATCCCTTCGAGGAGGGCATGGCAATCCATTCTTACCTGGAGAATCCCACGGACAGAGGAGACTGGCAGGCTACAGTCCACAGGGTTGTAGAGTTGGACTCGACTGAAACGACTTAGCATGCATGCCTGCTTGTGCATCCTTCTGCCCATGGTTTATTACCTGAATTTCAGCCTCCGCTCATACCTCATCCTGTGTCCACCACGCGTTGCACAGTTGGACTTCTTGCCCTTTGAATTAGAAGAGGCTTGTGTCTTCCTAAGCTGAGACCTCTCCTGCCTCTACTACTTCCTGAGAATCCTTTCTTTTAGCAGCAGCAGCTTCTTGTCCTCCCTAGTAACCACTGCTGTTATACATTTAGCTGCTTCACTATCCCATGACCACTTGTCCTGGGACAGAGGTTGCAGTTGAATCCTGCAGCCTGGTTGCCACTCCAATCATTGACTATTCATCAGCCCTTTATTTAACCCTCTGTGTTACTGGAAGCCTGGTTTTTCACCAACATAAAAGCCTAGGGTTTAGCAGGTGGGGAGCCACAGCATGTTGGAGGTCTACCTGCCCAGACAGAAACAAATCAAATGATCATTGGAGATATTCCCAAGTTTCCTTGTTTAAAAGGCAGACAGATTGAAAACACTGTCACCCTCTAAGATTTGAAGACTAGCAGAGCAGCCTCAAGGCCGTCACCCCTTTATGACCCCTAAATGTTCACCGACTGTGTGTTATTTCACGTTCAAGTGCTTGAATGCATGTGGTGATTTTCTAGTATGTGTTTGACTATCTACCTTAATCAAGTAATCTGGAGAATCAAAGAGCACACTTACATATACATTTAAATTTCTCGAATACATTTATCAATAAGAGAAAGGTTATTCATTAATTATTTGAATACATTTGAAGAAAATCAGCTACATAGGTCATTTTTAAATTTGTCACCTAAACCCAGGATATTTGTTAGTAATTTTTTTTTTTTTGGAAAGATCTAAAACATTACAGACTTACTTACTTACTTAATCTAGAAAGCTTTATTTGACTTTCCCTTAAGATAGGTATTTCCTGTATGTTTCCGTATTACAAGAACTTATCTTTGACTAGGAATTACTCCTGAGGATTTCATTTTAATGTTTAAAGCTAACTTGACTATATTATCCACTAAAATGCTTTTAGGCTGATAAGGGCCTTTATAGGGAAAGAGAGGGTCCTGTTTATGTTTTAATTCCTGATACCTAATCTAGTACCAAGAACATATTTATCACTCAAATATTTCTTGAATTTATAAGTAAATCCATAGTGTACATTATGCCATTATCTTGTGACTGGTTTGAGTTTTAATTTTTTGGTATCTAAATTTATTTGTAACTATTTACTGTGTATCCACTTAGGTATAATCTGTTTACATATGCATATGTCAAACAGAATGTATTTATATAGAGAGAGGGAGGGAAATGAGCAAGTATTAAGGAAATATTTTGCTCATTCAATAACAGTTAAAAAGCAGCATTAGCTCTTTTTTAATGTGGTTGTATTTTATGGTAATACAGCATATCATTTTCTTTCTACTTCCTCACCTAAAAACCTCCAAGGATCTATCATGTTGATTGAGGAAAGGATTGTGGGAATCAGTAAACAAGTAAAAAGTCAATAAGTAATTCCAAGTTCCAATCATACAACCGCAGGATAAAAATGAGAAAATCAAAAGGGGTAAAGAAATGTTTCCTCTTATTTGGTTAAATACCCACACATAAGAGAATATCTTGGGTGGGGAAGCAGCCTGATTTTGCCGGCAGTATTAGGAGCACCATCAGTAATATCACCTGCATCAACTCTGTTGGAGTTCCTCCTGTGTGGTCAGCGCTGGGTCTGACAGAGGATTAGAGAAACACCTGGTTTGAGCTGTGCAACTGCATGCTCAAGGTGGACTTGCCAATGAAAGTCCCAGAGTTGTTGTTGTTTTCACTAGAAAAATCCTAAATGACTTGGCTGACCAGGAAATAATGAGGATGTATCATTTTTTATACTACCGTTAATCTCATTTTATCACCTTGAGATATTTCTAAGGTAAAACCAAAATTTTATTTATGTGAATACTTGATTCTCTTCTGGATGTTATTTTGCATGAGCCAACAATAATTTATAATTTTACTTAGGAGAATATTTTCATACTGACATTTGATTATAATGTGTTCATAATACAGTATTTTAATCACCAAGACCACAACAATTTATTTCCCTGATTTTCTCTTCTGACATGTATTTGACTCATTCCTGCCCTCTGCTCCATATTGGAAAAGGACTATGTCACATCTTAATTTCACAGGAAGATCAGTCTAATAATATGTAAGTTATTATAAAATTCATGCCTTACATTGTCTTTGGAGGAAAAGGTATTTTGCTTTAAGAAGTCTTCTCTTCAAGTCTATGTGAAAAACTAAACAGAGGACCAGTTTACATCTTCAGAGTACTTAACGAAATAGAATAGTTGTCATTGTCAATAATTTAAAATTAATACTAAGGAATATTTTCTATAATAAGAAAATGTGATTTTTCAGAATGTTATATGCTGAAATATCAGAAAGTATCTGAAATATTTTAAACCATCTTGTGTGCCTATGTAGAAATTATTACTCTGTTTATAATTTTTGTAAATAATAAGATTTTTGTATACATGTAGTGGGAGAAGGCACTGGCACCCCACTCCAGTACTCTTGCCTGGAAAATCCATGGACAGAGGAGCCTGGTAGGCTGCAGTCCATGGGGTCGCTAAGAGTCGGACACAACTGAGCAACTTCACTTTCACTTCTCACTTTCATGCATTGGAGAAAGAAATGGCAATCCACTCCAATGTTCTTGCCTGGAGAATCCCAGGGATGGGGGAGCCTGGTGGGCTGCCGTCTATGGGGTTGCACAGAGTCAGACACGACTGACGTGACTTAGCAGCAGCAGCAGCAGCAGCATACATATAGTAGATAGAATTCTAAGACGGCCTACAAGGTTTCCTCCCTCTATTATACACACCCTTGTAGAAACCGCTCTCACTGAGTGTGGACAGACCTATGAAAACGATGGGATGTCTCTTCCATGATTATGTCATATTGTTTGGCAAAAGGGATTTTGTATCTGTAATTAAGATCCGTAAACAGTTGGCATTGGCTTAGATAAAAGAGAAATAAGCAGATTGCTAGCTAACTAGATTATTCCTAGAAAATAAGGAAGAAAAGTTATTATTATGTTATTTAAATTGATATATAAAATATATTTAGATATGTTTACAAATTATATTTATATACTATATATAAAGTATGATAGTATAATATATAAATAATTAAAATTATTTTAAATTTAATATATGCATGTGTGTAAATGAATAGAACTGTTCAAAGAGCAAGTTTATTACAAGGAAATATGAAAAACACACTTTATTCTTCATTTCCTCCCAGAAGAGTTATAGTTTTGATTCCATGTATCCAAACAATTTCAGAAGCAGGCTTGTAAGATGGTAGTTTCCCACAGAGAGTCCTCCTGGGGGCCTTTGTGGTTACTTGTTACTCTTACCCCTTTTAAAAAATGCAGTTTTCTTGTATTTGATCCAAAGAAAAATTCATTTTCACAAAGAAAAAGGAATCTTAATCTAGTACCTGTGAGTATATATTTTGACTCATTGGCTATTCTGAAAAATAACCCGTTACTCTTTAAAATAATTGCCAAGTTGTTTAATGTTATTTGAATTATATTTCATACAAATACCTAATCCATGAGTAAGTAATTAGAATGTTACACATGTAGAAAATTGTTGAAAAATACTTAGATATTTCTAAGATTGCTAGTTGCTCACAAAGTTGAGAGCAATGCTGTTACCAACTCACCACACTATATTGTAATAAATGTGTGCTCAGTCATGTCCAACTCTTTGTGTACTCCTGCCAGTCCCCTCTGCCCATGCAATTTTTCAGGCAAGAATATTGGAGCGGAGTGCCATTTCCTTCTCCAGGGATCTTCCCAACCCAGGTGTCTAAACCGCATATCTTACCTCTCCTGCATTGTCAGCAGATCCTTTCCTGGTGCCACCTGGGTATCACAGTAAATGATTGCTGTTCTACAGAAGCAGTTTTTTAGGGGAGTTCTTTTAGACCATCCTGGGATCACATGATCCACCACTGTTGCAATGTGATGTGAGTTAATGCCACATTAAGGTCCCTTCATTTATTTCTGAAGGAATCGGAGCCCACATTAACTGCTCTGCCTCTAATTCTGTTATCCTTGATGACTCTGTGGGCAGAGTCATTCACAAGGTTGTTAGAATATTTTCATCTTGTAAAGAACTATATCAAATCCATTGTATTGAACTAAGTTGTAATTATAGTCTATTTGTATACATTTATTGTATTCTGTCCATTTACAATGTGACTTATGGGTCTGATATATTCTCAGTCAATGATATGTGCATAATCATTATTGAACCAGAGCAGACAGTGGCAGGTCTGGAGCCAGCATAGTCTGATACCTTGATGGGCCTTTAGGGAGTTTTAATACACTGATTACTGGAATGATACAGCATCAGTCTACTGAATGACTTTGTACATTTTGATGTTTTTTTTAATATTCAAGGTACATACCAAAGTCAGTTCTTAGAAGGAACATAAAGTAACTATTACAATGCCATATGAAAGGATTAAATTGAATTCTAGGTGTATTTACTAAATATAGGAACTAGGGATTTGAGAGTTGGAAGGAAAAGGAAAAACACTGCACAATTGTAGTATCTTTGTCTCTAGTGGAAGATACTTTTCGAATGGAACACAGGGTTCCTTTTAACCGTATGTTTTTTCTTAAAGTAGACGTAGCGAGTAAATAACCTAGAAAAAATCTTAGGTGACTAGCTGAGCTTAAATGAAAAGATTGCTAGGAATGTCCGCATACCTTTTCTGGAATTATGAGATAAGAGAAGTGGGAAATCTTTTTAGAGCAAGCCACAGAAAATTATAATTTTAGAGTTCATTCATTCTTTTATTTATATATTAGTGAATAAAGACTTGTAGTAAAAGTCAAACTGATGGTTATAAATTTTTGCCATACCATTTAAATTTGGGGACCACTGTGAACTTCAGTGTTCTATTAAATAATAGTAATAATAGTACTCATTGAGTCATTATGAGAATTAAAGATTAACATGTATAAAGCTAGAGTAAGTACTCAATAAAATTTAATCAGTATTATTTATTGGAACCAAATATTTTGTGAGTACTAATTACCTGTGTGACAGTGAAAGTGAAACTGAAATTGCCCAGTCATGTCCAACTCTTTGCCACCCCATGGACTGTAGGCTACCAGGATCCTCCATCCGTGGGATTTTCCAGGCAAGAGTACTGAAGTGGGTTGCCATTTCCTTCTCCAGGGGATCTTCCTGACCCAGGAATCGAACCTGGGTCTCCTGCATTGTAGGCAGACACTTTACTGTCTGAGCCACCAGGGAAGTCCAAGAAGATCTATTTTCATAATCAACCTACTCTGAAAAAATAAGGGTAATTTTGAAATGCTTTAGAAGAGATCTCATTGAAGTCTTTTCCTTCAGTTTTCTCTGGAAGAGGGCTTGAGAGGGAAAAAAGGAAAGAAAATTTTTATAAGTTTAGTAAAAAAAAGAAAAAGATGGAAAAAGCAAATTAAAATTACATGCTAGCTTTTGTGAAAAACAAACAAACAGATGTATAAGGAAGATGATAAAAATTCTATTCTTTGTTTTTCACCTGACTGAAAAAACATTCAGCAAAAAGCTGTTGGTAAAAAGATACGATACAGACAGTTTTTAACCAATCTTTTTTAATCTCAGTGATCCCTGTTTCATGGCTAACATAGAGGTAAAAATATAGTATTTAATGTAATAATTTCTATTTAAATATTATTGTAATGTTTAGTTTAACACTACAAAGAAAGCTGTTCATATTTCTGGGTTGAGCAGGACAGATCTCTGGGAATGGGCTGGCAGGGTTCGTGGTACAGAGTCTCCTCAGGCAGAGGAGCCTGGCCTGTCAGCCTGGCCTGTGCTGCAGTCCCTTCTAGGGTGTAAATCCTTGACTAGGGTCTGTGGTTGTTGGCAGAATTCAGTTCTGTAAGACTGATGTCCCTGTCTTCTTGCTGACAGTTAGTTCTTAAAAAATGAATCTCTCTTGTTCTCTCTCCCCTTCTCACTCACTGTCAGTCTCAATCTCTTTCTCTCCAAAGTCTGTGACTGAGGATTCAGAATTAAATAGATAAAAGTTTCAGTTTGACCCTAGTACCACAGTTGCTGAAATATTAACAGCATTAAGTGTGCAAATAGAAAATGTGAATGCAGACCAGGAGTCTTTAGCTGGGTACTCTTGTCATGTTGGTTCCTTGGGGTTCCTTTCCCAGACAAATGAAAAGTGACAAAGATGGGAAGAGTATTTGATATGGTCACTACAATTCTTTGACAGCACAATTTGGCAAAGGGACAAAGAGGGCAAAGCAAGTCACTTTCTTTTCACGTTTGTTTATTTCAGGAAACAAATTTTTAAAAGAGTATCACACAAAGCAGTGTTCTATATGGAATATGATTCCCTTCTGTACTTTTTAAAACATATTTGTTTACAATCAATGAAATGAATAGGTGTGAAAATAGGAAATAGCAAAAAGGAGTGCATTCCTAATGTTTCTGAATTCAAGTTTAATGAACTCTAAAAACAGTACTGAACAGTGTGACATAGAGTATTTTTTAAATATGTGCATACACATGTAGGTGAAGAGATTTACTTGAGCAGATTTTCTCTTCTTGATTTTGTGATTTTAACCTCTCTTTGATAGTTGGTGGTCTGTTCCATTTGTCAATAGTATACTCTAATGTTTCATTGCCGTATTATAATTGTGATCATCATATGTACAGCAATTGAAATTGAGGAAAAAGGACATCTCTATATAAGGGAGGCTGTGTGTTGTGAAGTGAAGTGAAAGTCACTCAGTAGTGTCTGACTCTTTGTGACCCCATGGACTATACAGTCCATGGTATTCTCCAGGCCAGAATACTGGAGTGGGTAGCCTCTCCCTTCTCCAGGATATCTTCTCAACCCAGGGATCGAATCCAGGTCTCCCATAATGCAAGCGGATTCTTTACCAGCTGAGCCACAAGGGAAGCCCAAGAATACTGGAGTGGGTAGCCTATCCCTTCTCCAGTGGATCTTCCTGACCCAGGAATCAAACCAGGGTCTCCTGCATTGCAGGCAGATTCTTTACCAAATGAGCTATGAGGGAAGCTCCCCTGTATGTTGTTAACCTGGGACAAATCCTCTAACTTTCACCTACAAGCCTCATGGGACAGTCGTTATTTTAGCAAATAAATTAGTATCTAGAGCCTCGCTCTCACACTTATGGTTTCAGACACAAGTGGATTTAGCCCTCTCCCCTGGGTACACTGAGGTATCAAACCAAAATTCCAATTTAAAATGGAAAACATAACCATTATATGGAATGGAATACTCCCATGAACCATGGTGGTGCATTCTCTCCCTGTAGTCTAGACACAAGGATATTTAAATGAAAGTCCAGATATTCCAATCTAGTAAGAACTAACATCTCAAGGACAAGATTATCAACGTCTGTATGACAAAAGCATTTTCTCTCTGTAGGCAAAAGAACATGAAGAAGTAAGTAATAAAGGTTGTTTGCAATCAGGTCAAGGAGAATTAGACGAATCATACAATTCTGGGCCATTGTGGATGGCTACTAAATGCAGTAGAGAAGGTCCTGCTAGTGGGAACGGAGCAATACAGCCCCTCATCTATCTTCAGCTTAGACATGACTTTGCTAATGGGAAGAAATTCTTGAAGTTTATTGCCTAAAGGTCATATTCTCCTGAACAGAGTTTGAAAGATACTTTGAATACTAACCTTGGTGACTCCCCTTTTATTATGATCCCATGGATGATTAATGATCCTCTGCCTCCTCCAGGGATTAAAACACTATTTTTAATACATATGTACATTTTGCATAGCCCTTTCTTGTTCCATTATGTTTCCACTTTATAGTTTAACTTTAAGGGCAATATAATTTCTTATTATTTTCAAGTTTGGGGAGATATCTCATTCTGGTCTGCAAACATTAGCAAATATAATATTTCTTAACGTCCTTTCCATGGTCTTGTGAAATTAGGAATGTCCAGCAGATATCTGGATACTAATATATTCAAACCATTAGAAAAATGAGTTTTACAGATATGGAAAATATATGTGTATAGTATATGTGTGTGTGTGTGTGTGTGTATATATATATATATACCACAACTTCAATCAGAAAATGATTGATTTTAAGTCCACTGCTGTGTTCAAGAACACCTAGATAATGTTCTACTAGGTTAGAAAGTGAATAGGCTATGTCTGCAGCTAATTATATATTACTTCTAATTCACCTCTTCCTCAGTACACCATTTTCCCTCCTCCACAAATCCCACTTGCTTGTTTTCTTGCAAAGCTGCCAAGAAACTGTGAACAAATTTAACGTCTGAATAACTGCTTGCTCTCTCAATGACCTTGAAAAATTACTTGCATCATTAAAAATTCATAGAAGAGAAAGTTTTTGAGAAGACTGACATATGTAATCATCGTGCCTCCTGTTACGCTCCTGTACTATTATAGTCTTATGAACTTTAAAATTATCTCAAAGAAATTAACTTTGCTCTAGTTACCCAATTATATCAAAGCTTTCTGATTTTTTTTTTCAAAGAGCATAGCACTATTTCCTGCTAGAGGGTAAGAAATGAAAAACAGAAGATTGATGCATCCTGTAAATTTTTGTGATATTTCACAATGACTGTTTCAAACAGTGCCACAAAATTGCAAAGGAAGTATTTTGATTGTCTTTTTCATTGAGGTGAGACTCACATAGAAGAAATTTAACCATTTTAAACTGTATAATTCAGTGGCGCTTAGTACATTTGTAGTGTGTTTTCTTCAGTTTCAGGACTTTTTCATAGCTCTAGAAGAAGCCCTTGTAATCACTCTCTAGGACTCCCACCTCCCCTCTGCTGGCAACCACTAGCGTGCTGTCTCTGTGAATTTGCCTATTCTGGATTTCAGTGGTTCTAATTGTAAATAAGTATACATTTTAGATTCTGTTAATGCATTGATTTTATTCCCGTTTTCCTTGAGGAAAGAGATATGGAGGGTGAGGATATAAAATCCTAAGAATAAGTTATGAAAACTCTGACAGGATGGTAAAATGTCATCAGCAGCATTCCGATACTCCTCCCATAGCAAGTACCACACTGTATTGTAAGAATCTCCTGACTTGTCTATTTCTCTTCAAGACTAAAATCATCGGACTTTTTTCTCTAAGCCCTACTGCTTGATATAGTGCTTTCACACATGTAAGTGCTTGCTGTTCACTGAAGGGAATGGGAGGCAAGAAGATGTGGAGCTATTGACAATATTTTGGCCTAAATAAATATCCCGAATCCTTCTTTTTTCTTTTCTTTGCTCTTCTTTTCTTCTCTTTCCTTTCTTTTTTTCTTTTTTTTAATTCTCTTTCCTCTGTGTGTGTGTTGTTTTGTTTTTGAGATCCGACTTTCCTGATGTTACTTTGAAGAATATTGACTTGGTCCCAAAATGTATTTATAGAATTAAAATCGGCCTTACCTTCACTTATCCAACATTTGGCTTTATTAGCATATTGGTCATAATTATGATCATGCATATTATGTAAAAGAGCTACATTTAATTATCTGAGCAACATGATCTGATTTCGTTCTCTTTCCTTTCTCTTGGAGTTCTTTCCTTTTGGCACAACCTTTGTCTTCCAACTCCAGTCCCACCCACTTGCCCAAGGCATCAGTATTCAGTCCAGTGGGGTCGATCAATCAACACTCAACTCAGTACTAGAGTGAGAGACTTACAGTTAGGATAGTGCCTATGGAAAAGGGAGAGAAACTAGATCTAAATCACTTCCTCCTATATACTCTCCATAACATATGGTTTTTATTTTGCATGGGACAATGGAAACATGATCATTTAAAAACCCAGTGTCAATCCCATTCGTTTCCTACAAGGCAGCTAGTCTTAAGTAGAGAAACTGCCACCACAGAGAGTGGTGGGTATCATTTCAGCAGTGGCTAAGATAAATGTGTTCTTTTACCTTACCTTTTTTCCCACTTTGTGTTTGAGGATAACTCCGCTAATGCTGGCAGATCTGTTCATTGTGTCTGAAGAAAGTCAGTGGGGAATAATAGCCTTTGCCATAATTCTTTCAACATCAGTGTCTATGAGCCCTTATTCTGTGTTGGTGTAGACAAACTGCTCCTTCACAGGCAGGGTATCAGGAATATATTTTAATCTTCTGCTTCCAAGGTTCTATGAAGACAGTGCTATACATCTGATTTATGAGCAAGCATAGGTTGTTGTTGATTTCACTGAATTCCTAAGGAAATTGTTTTCTGCTCATTTTGTCTTTCCTCTGGGTAACACATCACATTATCTTGTTTGGGGGTGTCTGCTTCTCACTGCTCAGCACCATTAGCATACATCTGGGCCACCTTTGTGTGGAACTGTCCCCTGGTGAAACCCTCAGTGTTCTGGGATGGAGAAAGACTGCAATTTACGGAGTCCATTATCACCTCTGGACGTGTAGAATGATAATGGAAGTGACAGAGGTGCAGCTGAAAATTGGCTCTTAATATTTTATGTGCTCAAGCAAAGGATTGGAAATCTCATGCTGCTCTTGAGGGAAAATGAAGTATGTGGGATTTTTTTTTTTTCCTATTAGAAAGTTATATGCAAAGGGTTGACTACAGGGTTTCGAGAAAAGTATTACAACACATTTGTTTTGTGTTAACCAACACTTCTCACTGGAAGTTTAGAGAGAAAAAAATACTTCTTCATGAAAAATTAAAATATGGAAACAAAGTATATGCAGCAAAGTTTTAGAACTGATAATTCTAAAATAATGTACCATGTACAGTATCACTTTGTTTTAAATGATGGGATATGTCTAAGAATTAACAAATGTTTGCCTAAAAAGGTTATTTTTAAATTTTTGGATTCTTATTTCACATTTCTCCCCTAACATATTTTTCTTCTGACTTACAATTTAGAATAATGTTTCAAGAGCTATCATTGGCACAATGAGTTCGAAAACAGAAATTCTATCAGAATTTTTAAGTGTTTTAAGACAAATAAGATGGAAAATAAATACAGCTTTTGAAATAGTCATATTAATAATTTGACATGTATCTTAGTATATTACAGTGCTTATAATAACACTAAAGAGATGCTTGTTGAAATCATTTTTATTGAAAAATATAGTTTCTGGCTTGACTAAGATGAGATACAATAGAGTGCCCTTTTCATAAGTATTTTATTACATGTCATTCATCTTATTTCAGACAAAACAAAAGTAGCACGGTAATATATTTTCTTAATAATGAAAGACTAAATGTTATTGAAATATAGCAAATGTTAAGTCCTGTCTGTATTTCCTGGATGTATATTTATCATATCAAGAATTTCTAATTTTTCTACTTTACCACTAGAGTACACATTAGTGGCATTACTATATTGCTGTTGCCTGATGATTAATATGTACAGATTTTAGTTGTTAAGGCATTTGCAGATGATGGAATAAGCCTGGTGGAGTTTTTCTTCAGTTGCTTTTCAGAAACGACAATTTACTTTCTCCTGTATGTTTCTGTCATTGTTTCTTTTCTGGATATGAATATCACTTTTAACTGAGAGTAGGGAAAGTTTCAAGTTGCTGTGGTGGATTTCAAGCATCATTTAAATCAGCAACGTCTGCCTTTTGAATAAGATTGCTTAGATCTGATTATTTAGGTGTGTCTTTTGATTTAGTGGCCACTGACAAGATCAAAGTAGCAAGACTCAATATTGAGACTTGAGGAGAATTCTAAATACTGCAAACACCCTGTCAGTGATGCTCAACAAACTACTTGAATTATAAATTTCTCATATTTTTGACACAAAACCCTCATAATATTATAAAGTAATTATTCTCCAATTAAAATAATTTTTTAAAGTCTTTATATTTTATAGAATCATTATTAGTTAATATCAATAAGTTTTATCACTGCAAATTTATTGAGCATATATGCCAAGCAAAATTTTAGGCACTTTTATATATATTCTGTATATGACATTTGTCTTTTGGGGCTTCCAAGTTTATGAGGGAAAAGATGATTGCCTTGTTCACTGTTGCTGCTGCTGCTGCTAAGTCGCTTCAGCCGTGTCCGACTCTGTGCGACCCCAGAGACAGCAGCCCACCAGGCTCCCCTGTCCCTGGGATTCTCCAGGCAAGAACACTGGAGTGGGTTGCCATTTCCTTCTCCAATGCATGAAAGTGAAAAGTGAAAGTGAAGTCACTTAGTCGTGTCCAACTCTTCGTGATCCAATGCACTGCAGCCCACCAGCCTCCTCCATCCATGGGATTTTCCAGGCAAGAGTACTGGAGTGGGGTGCCATTGCCTTCTCCATGTTGACTGTTAGCCCTGGAGATAATTTAGTTCCTGGAAATTAACAGAAACTCAACAAATATTTGTTGAATGAGAAAAAGCATTACTTTTAAAAATTCTAGCCATGATAAAAAGATAGCTGTGTAAATATTTTAAGGGGTGTGCCATGCTATGCTTAGTTGCTCATTCATGCCTGACTCTTTTCGACCCCACGGACTGTAGTCAGCCAGGCTCCTCTGTCCCTGGGGATTCTCCAGGCCAGAATACTGGAATGATTGCTATGCCCTCCTCCAGGGCATCTTCCCAACCCAGAGATATAACCCAGGTCTCCCACATTACAGGCGGATTCTTTACCATCTGAGTCAACAGGGAAGCCATTTTAAGGGATGGCTTCGTTAAAAATCTGGAGTTCTGATACTGATGACTGAGCATTGGTCCTCTCTTTGCTTTTGGGCACCTAGAATGTAAACAAGTAGAATTCCAGAGATTAAAACTTCTTCATAGAATTGGGGCTCAGTTTGTTTGTTTTTCAGCAATGAGCCAGATAGCTGAGAAAATAAGAGAAGCGAAGGGCAAAGGAAAAAAGGAAAGATATACCCATCTGAATGCAGAGTTCCAAAGAATAGCAAGGAGAGATAAGAAAGCCTTTCTAAGTGATCAATGCAAAAAAAAACGAGGAAGACAATAGAATGGGAAAGATTAGAGGTCTCTTCAAGAAAATTGGAGATACCAAGGGAACATTTCATGCAAAGATAGGCACAATAAAGGACAGAAATGGTATGGACCTAACAAAAGAAAAGGTATTAAGAAGACGTGGCAAGAATACACAGAAGAACTATACAAAGCAGATCTTCATGACCCAGAGAACCATGATGGTGTGATCACTCACCTAGTGCCAGACATCCTGGCCTGTGAAGTCAAGTGGGCCTCAGGAAGCATCGCTACGAACAAAGCGAGTGGAGGTGATGGATTTACAGCTGAGCTATTTCAGATCCTAAAAGATGATACTGTGAAAGTGCTGCACTCAATATGCCAGCAAATTTGGAAAACTCAGCATTGGCCACAGGACTGGAAAAGGTCAGTTTTCATTCCAATCTCAAAGAAAGGCAATTCCAAAGAATGCTCAAATTACTGCACAATTACACATCTCACACGCTAGCAAAGTAATGCTCAAAATTCTCCAAGTCCGGCTTCAACAGTACATGAACCGTGAACTTCCAGATGTTCAAGCTGGATTTAGAAAAGGTAGAAGAACCAGAGATCAAATTGCCAACATCCATTGGATCATTGAAAAAGCAAGAGAGTTCCAGAAGAACGTATACTTCTGCTTTATTCACTACGCCAAAGCCTTTGACTGTGTGGATCACAACAAACTTTGGAAACTTGTTAAAGAGATGGGAATACCAGACCACCTGACCTGCCTCTTGAGAAATCTGTATGTAGGTCAAGAAGCAACAGTTAGAACTGAACATGGAATAACGGACATGGAACAATTGGTAAAGGAGTATGTCAAGGCTGTATATTGTCACCCTGCTTATTTAACTTATATGCAGAGTACATTATGTGAAATGCCAGGCTGGATGAAGCATAAGCTGGAATCAAGATTGCCTGGAGAAATATCGATAACCTCAAAGAGCAGATGACACCACACTTATGGCACAAAGCTAAGAGGAACTGAAGAGCCTCTTGATGAAAGTGAAAGAAGAGAGTGAAAAAGCACTCTTAAAACTCCACATTCAGAAAAACTAAGATCATGGCATCCAATCCCATCACTTCATGGCAAATAGAAGAGGAAACAATGGAAACAGTGAGCGACTTTATTTTCTTGGGCTCCCAAATCACTGCAGATGGTGACTGCAGCCAAGAAATTAAAAGATGCTTGCTCCCTGGAAGAAAAGCTATGACAAAGCTAGACAGCATATTAAAAGGCAGAGATGTTACTTTGCCAACAACGGTCCATCTAGTCAAAGCTACGGTTTTTCCAGTAGTCATGTATGGATGTGAGAGTTGGATCATAAAGAAAGCTGAGTGCCGAAGAATCGATGCTTTTGAACTGTGATGTTGGAGAAGACTCTTGAGAGTCCCTTGCACTGCAGGGAGATCAAACCAGTTAATCCTAAAGGAAATCAATCCTGAATATTCACTCGAAGGACTGATGTGGAAGCTGAAACTCCAATACTTTGGCCACCTGATGCGAAGAACTGACTCACTGGAAAAGACCCTGATGCTGGGAAAGATTGAAAGTGGGAGGAGAAGGGGATGACAGAGGATGGGATGGTTGGATGGCATCACAAACTCATGTTTGAGCAACTGCGGCAGTTGGTGATAGACAGGGTAGCCTGGTGTACTGCAGTCCAGGGTTGCAAAGAGTTGACCAGAACTTAGCAAGTGAACTGAACTGAGTGAGCCAGGTCGGGCTTCCTTGGTGGCTCAGTGGTAAAGAATCTGCCTGCCAATTCAGAAGATGCTGGTTCGATCCCTGGGTCGGGAAGATCCTCTGAGGAAGGAAATGGCAACCCACTCCAGTGTTCTTGCCTGGGAAATCCCATGGACAGAGGAGCCTGGTAGTTCATGGGGTCACAAAAGAATCCGACACAACTTAGTGACTAAACAAGAACAAATAAGCCAAGTAGCAGTGGTCTTAAAAAAAAAAAGAAAGAAAGAAACAAACAAAATCCGATTTACTTATGTCTCTGTGACTATGCTGGGTCTTTGTTGTTGTATGCATGGTTTCTCTAGTTGCATTGAGCAGGGTCTACTCTGCAGCTGTGGTGCACAGGCTCTCATTGCGGTGGCTTCTCTTGTGGAGCACAGATTCCAGCCACATGAGCTTCAGTAGTTGTGGCTCATGGGCTCTAGAGTGCGAGATCAATAGTTGTGGTGCACCGGCTTAGTTGCCCCAAGGCATGTGAAATCTTCCTGAACCAGGAATCAAACCTATGTCTCCTGCATTGGCAGGTGGATTCGTAACCACTGGACCACCAGGGTAGTCCTCAGTGGTCTTTCTTAAACCACATATAGTTGTTCCCTCTTCGTCTTGCAAGGTGTCAAACAAAATGTCAATATTTAAAGTGTCTTTTTTTACTTTTTTAAATAATTGAATCATATGATGATAAAATATTCATCTCAAAGGAGTGTTATCTGTTGCTGACAGCTTTTCTATGTAAAAATGTATTTCCCAGGTATTATTATATTACCATACCTCTGTGTTAAAAGTCTGCAGGCATTATGGTAGTAGTTGTAATTTAATTTATCAAATGAATATATATATATATATATAATTCCACTACTTCACACTTTCTCACACTGCTGAACATTATGAACAGTTGTAACAAGAACACAACCATTGCCACAATTTTCTCTCAGCCCCACCCTGAGTCAGAGCTGCTTTGTGTACTGTACATCTCGTAAAACCCAGCCAGGAAAGCAGGAAAAGGAGACTTTTTTATATTTAAAAAATATCTATCTTTAAGTTGCTCCATTGTGTGCTATCATTAGCATTTATTTTACTTATATGTGTATATAATATATATGTAAATTACATATATATTCCACAGATGAGGAAAGTAAGGCCCAGCTAGACTGTATGGTTTTTGCCCCTCATGATGAGATTTTCAAGGGTCTCTTGTGGGGCTAAAACCCTCACTCAGAATTCTTTTGCAGAAATTATAGTACAGTGTCTGGAAATCAGGCTTAGGTGTCCTTTTGTGTGTGAGAGAAAGTCCTGACAATAGGAGAAATCACACTCTAAATGAGATATTAGCTAGAAAATTGAGAATGGAAGTGATTGTTTCTTCTACTGGCAACGTAACTCCTTCTCATTTTCATTTTGTTCAAAGTTGTATCCATCCTATGGGCCAGCTCCCAAGCCCCCTCTTCCTGGAAGAATACTCCTTTTCTACAAATTCCTTTTCCTCTATTATAATATTCTTCATAGGCTACCACATGGTAACCTTTTGTTTTCTATCATTATGTCTTAATGAATCTACAGTTAAGCAGGCCTGAATTTTAATCTCAGATCTGCCACTTTAAATAAATTGCATGTCACCTGGCAAGTTGCTGAATTTTCTAGTGTAACTTTCCTGGTTTATAAATTAGGTCACTTGCCTCATGGTCAATTTTTCAAGCTTAAAATATGTAAATAGCTTTGCAAAATGTGTGACATAAAATAAATGCTCAATAAATGGTAGCTATTATTTTTGGCTTTGTGTCTCATTAGAGTTTAGTACAGATATTCTTCTGTCTATAAATCTAACACAGTAGTTGGGTATTGACTTTTTAAAGAATATCTATGTAATCTCCAACTATTCAGCTATTACTGGACAATCTAGATTCAGGTCTAAGCAAGTGTTTCTGGATAAAATGTAACATTTTCACAATACTATGCAGGAACTCTTATCTTGATCTCATCGTTCAAGATACTACGAATAAATTTTAAAATAACTTTTATATAGAGTTAATTCTTGATTGGGGTCAAAGAAAGGTATGAACACAAATAATAGCAAGCCTGTCCCAGTCTACTGAACTGTGCATAGGGAATGAGAGAGCAATGCAGTGAGGACCACCTGGTGAATGGATCATCAAGTACAGCAGTGGTGCCTGACGTGCCTCCCTAAATATGTCAATAGACATATTTAATGCTCCACTATTTACAAACCAGTAAATGAGCTGATTTTTAAATCAAGATATCATTTACATAGACTGAAAGTCACACTTTTTAGTTTACAGTTCTATGAGGTTTGACAAACACATTCAGTTATGCACCCACCACAGTTGTGTGTGCACAGTCATATCTGGCTCCTAGAGACCTCATGGACTATAGCCTGCCAAGCTCCTCTGCTGTTCATGGTATTTTCCAGGCAAGAATACTGGAGGGGATCGCCATTTCCTACTCCACAGTTGTATAGTCAACACAATCAAGATATAGAACATTTATCACTGTCAGTGAATTTGGAATTAGGCAGACTTAGTTTAATTCCTGGATCTACCACTTTCAGGCTGTTGGTCATTGAACATTTCTCTCACATCCAAAATATGACTTCATGTCCACTTCCTAGGACTTCCCAGGTGACACAGTGGTAAAGAATCCTCTTGCCAATGCAGGAGAAGCCAAGAGATGCAGGTTCGATACCTGGGTCAGGAAGATCCACTGGAGAAGGGAATGGCTACCCACTCAAGTATTCTTGCCTGGAAAATCCCATGGACAGAGGAGCATGGTGGGCTACAGTCCATGGGGTCGCAAAGAGTCAGATGTGACTGAGCACACATATCCACTTTGCACCAATTCCTTTCCTTACTCTCGGCTTTTGGAAACACTTAGCTGTTTCCTGTTCCTATAATTTTGCCTTTTATAAAATGTCATACAGATATAATCATGTAATAGCGTCTTCTTCTGATTCCTTTCATTTAGCATCATTATTTGAGACTCACCCAAATTTTTGTATATGTCAATATTTTAATTCCTTTGATTCCTAAGTAGTATTTAATTGGACAGATGTATCATGGTTTGTTTATTTATTCACCAGTTGAAGGTTGCCTATAGTTTTTAGTAATTATAAGTAAAAAAACTATAAGCATTTGTGGACAGGTTTTTGTATGAACCTAAGTTTTCATTTCTCTCAGGTAAATACCTGGAAGTGGATTGCTGAGTCACATGGTAACTGTTTTGAACTACTATTTAGAGTGATTTTTTTAAAAAATATAATGAAAGACATGACATTCTGATTTTTAATTGAACAATTATAGATTTATAATAATATTAAGCATCTTGTGAGATTTTCTTAGTTATCTAGACCATCGCTTATTGAGTACTGAGTGATTATTATATATAAGAATTTGCATTACGTGATCTTTCAGAGCATTATCATATGGAGTGCTAATTTTTCCTAAATGGGTCCAGACCACTATGGATTCTCATCTTCTATTTTGTAGATTTTTTTCCTTCTATCTTTGCTTTCACTTTGCCCCCTGGCTACTTCTTCCTGCACTCTGCCCTTCGTATTTACTGTGTTTTCTCCGCTGCTTAATAGTAAATTAGACTAAATAACTTGTTAAATTGTTGGTTGCTTAAGAACAGATCAGAGAAGGCAATGGCACCCCACTCCAGTGCTCTTGCCTGGAAAATCCCATGGACGGAGGAGCCTGGTAGGCTGCAGTCCATGGGGTCGCTAAGAGTCGGACACGAATGAACGACTTCCCTTTCACTTTTCACTTTCATGCATTGGAGAAGGAAATGGCAACCCACTCCAGTGTTCTTGCCTGGAGAATCCCAGGGACGGGGGAGCCTGGCGGGCTGCCGACTATGGGATCGCACAGCGTCAGACACAACTGAAGCAACTTAGCAGCAGCAGCTAAGAACAAATAGATGGTGAATGAGGGCCTCTTTCAGTCACTCTTGAGAAGACATGTGTCCTTTTTTCATTTCAGATACTTTTCATAAAATCTTATTTTGTAAAAACCAACCTCTTCTTTGCAAGTTCTTTGTCATTTTCCAGAAACTTTGTATTCTTGATAAGTAACTCTTGATGGTACCATCCTAGTGATAACATAAATTCACATTCCAGTTGTGCCCTCTCTTCCGCTCTAGTAGTGAATACCCATCCTGCTAAAGGTAACTTAAGACTTCCTTAGCATTATCAAAAGCATTATCTTATTGAATTTGCATACTTGATGTTCTAAGTCTATGATAGCATGATATTAAAAAACAAACAAACCCTACATTCTGGCTGTTGCTGTCACAGGGTGATAGAAAAAAGCCCTATCTGATTCCAGACACCTAAACTACAATCAGCTACATCTCCCTCCCTTTTTCATAATTACTCACCTGAAAGAGAAAAAGAAGATTCATCTCTTTAATTAATGTATATAAGAAAAGAAAGAAGGGAGGACAGATGGAATTAAGGAGTAAAATGTAAAAATGAAAATGATATGGACTGCCCTGGTGGTCTGTGATTAAGAAACCACCTGCCAATGCAGGGGACAGGAGTTCAATCCCTGGTCTGGGGAGATTCCACATGACATGCTACAGTGCAGCTAAGCCCAAGCACAACTACTGTACTGAGCCCACCCCCTCTAGAACCCGTGCTCTGCAACAGAGAGGCGTCCGTAATGACAAGCCCGCACACCAGACTAAGAGTAGCCCCTGCTGGCCCCAGTTAGAGGAATTCTGGGTGCAGCAACAAAGACCCAGGGCAGCCAAAACTTTTAAAAATTTACAAAATGAATGAAAATAATATATACTTATAAGTAAGGAAGGAACAAATAGACCTTGGTTAATTTAGTTTGCAGAGCATCCCCTACAGTTTGATATGTATTTGATACATGAATTGTCTCTAAACTCTCTCCTTTGCAAAAATAGAAAAGCAAAAGGCAACTAATAAGGAAAATAAGTTGAGTGAAGTGACAGCTTTGTCATTTTTTAAATTGGATTTGCTCTCTACTTCCCTTCTGGAATGACGCCCCCAAGGCTCTGCCTCCACCGCTGTCAGTGTAGTTCCCGCCAACGTTATTAAACCCTGCCAATCCTGCCTTGAGAGTTCCATTAGAATAATTCCACCAAGAGTGGCTATTTATATACTTCTTGGTACATTTCTAAATATAATGGAAGACTGTTTGAATATAGTATTTCAGTTAATTTTTTAATGGAAGCAAAATTTTAGATTTGCACAATGGTGATGATCCCCCTATGACACATAAATCTCAGAGCTAGACCAGAGGCACTGAGTACCAGTAGGCACTGGAGGAAAGAATTATTAATCCATTGCTCCAATCCAAGGACTCTTCTCCTTAAATCTGCCTGCCTGCCTGCTCAATCACTTCAGTTGTGTCTGACTCTTTACGACCCTATGGACTATAGCCACCAGCCTCCTCTGTCCATGGGATTCTCTAGGCAAGAATACTGGAGTGGGTTGCAATGTCCTCCTCCAGGGGATCTTCCTGATCCAGGGATTGAGCCCCCATATCCTGCATTGTAAGTTGATTTTTACCACTGAGCCACTGGGGAGGCCCTCTCCTTAAATCTATGATACTTTCAATGTCCCTTGGCTAGTCATACAAGTTCCTAAATGACTTCACAAGGCAGTCCATTCCTGTACATATTTTCAGACAAGCAGGTTCCCCCATTTCATAAATGGAATTGCTGAGGCCCAAAGTTGATTTCTCAAGATCTCATAGTGAATAAAGGAAGATGAAGTTAATGAGGAGCAGGTCTCCATTTAACCAGTGCTGTTTTCACTGTAAAACTCCATATTAATAAGGGTAACCCCAGTTCTGTTGCTTGTCTGTTCATTTTCAATATAATGTATAGAGATATTTTTGTGCTTTCAAACCTTCAGTAGACTATCAGTATATACAGAGATGTACTGTTTTAATAACCATCTCTATGACAATAAACTAAGGAATTTATTCTGCAATGTTTTAAAAGGGTGTGGAGTGTTAATAAATTAATATGAGTGTATATATATATATATATATATATAAATACATTCATGATTTAACTAAAATTTTTCTAAACTTGGTTTGAGTTTATCTTTAATGAAAGATAGAGTATTTGTATCATAAATGAAGAAACAGTTCAAATCCTGTTAGCATTTAGATTTTAAATTCAATAATCCCCCAGAAACCCCAATAAAGAACAATATTTTAAAACAAGAGCAAATATGTAGCCTAAATAAACTTTGCTATATTCCCTTAAAATTGGTAAAATTCTATTCAGAAACATCAATTTTCACATTGTAGCTCTGGAAAGTATAAACTTAGAGTAAAATAGCAAAAGGGAATATTGATAAAAACCAAATTTTCAGTTAGTTCCCAAAGGAGGAATTACTTATTAAATTCTCAAAGCTTGTAGATTCCACCTGTACTGGGTAGGGGAAAGATGACCAGCCAATTGCTTTGACTGTTCATATAATGAAGTGAAGTGAAGTGAAAGTCACTCAGTCAACTCTTTGCAACCCTATCGACTATACAGTCCATGGTATTCTCCAGGCCAGAATACTGGAGTAGGTAGCTGTTACCTTCTCCAGGGGATCTTCCCAACCCAGGGATCAAACCCAGGTCTCCCACATTGCAGGCAGATTCTTTACCAGCTGAGCCGCCAGAGAAGCCCCAGATATAATACCTAAGTATACTGAGCTATCAGGGAAGTCTTTCATATAATACCTAAGTATATTTAGGTTAGCAGACAACATTGGATCATTCAAAGGAATCTTTTGAGAGTTAGTAAGCCTTAAGGAAAGAGTAATTCAAACACTAATTCATACTGTAGTAGAAAAAATAGGTAGCTTATTGCCCTAGTGCAACCTTTAATTATATATTGAAAAATAACAATGGAAATAAGCAAAGGCTTCTGAGGTCCTCTCTGATCTTTCAGTGGCTCCTGCCTGACTGTGTCCCATCTAATCTGGTAGGTACCATTCTTCTCTTGCTTTGTCACACTGGTGTCCTGATGTCTCTTGGCCTATCCAAGCTGATTCTCAGTTCAAGCCTCCTGCATTAATTGTTCCCTATCCTGGGGATATTCTCAGAGCAAAATGCTTCCTTAATTCTTATCCTCTGGTCCTTTCCTGACCAGTCCTATTGAAACATAACCAGCTTTCCACTTACTTTCTCTCCAGTTATCGTATTTCTTTAGATGTTTCCTCCAACTCCAACTAGACTGTAAGCTCTTTGAGGGCAAGGGCTATCTTGTTCATCATTATGTCCCCTAAACCTAGGAAACACCTGCCTGAGCGATTAGTATCATAAGTAGTACAAGGAAAAGCTATCTGTAGTATATATTTACATGAATTTGTGCTTGGGACTCCTAAAATAAAAGGATACATCTGCATATATTACTAATTATTTATAATATATTTGCTAATTATTCTTTGTAGGAAAACTATTATTTTACCTCACCAGATTTTTCCGAGTACAAATGTTAGAGGCAGAAGAGAACATACCTGGGTTAAAAAAAAAAACAAACAAACAAATAGTAGGGCCCTTCAAGACTTTGTATTGTAATTTGGTCTCTCTCTCTCCACCTCCATTGTATGGTCAAGGTAAATGGGATGCAAAAAGGGGACATAGTGAACTGGGTCACGTGTTCGATAGACTATACAAGCCTTTCTCCAAACTGGGCTTCTAGATGGAAGTCATTTGAACATCTTTTCCACTGATCTAAGCTGTCTTTCTTTCCTCTGTGCTGGATTAGCCATTGATTTACCTGCCTGGCATCTCTTGGTCTTGGTAGTTTCCTATAGTGTTTGGCTTCATGTAAGTGACTTATTCTGAACCAGTGCTTAAGAGCCCAGGCTCCCAAAACAAACTGTCTGGTTTGAGTCCTGACTGTACCATTTACTAGATAAAATATCCTAGTTAAGTAAGTTATACAACTGTGTTTCAGTTAATTCCCCCATAAAACAGTGGTAGAAGCACTTTTTTCCCCCCCTCTGAGAATTAAACAAAACAATATATGTACATAAAACAGAGTCATTGTATGTATTTTTTAGAAGGGCTCTAAAACATTTGTTTGTAGAATTATTTGGATAAATAAAAATTGAGTACTAACATGTTAAATAATACCTAGCTAAAGTAATTTAGAAATTTCTTTATTAGTTAAATATTGATTTAAGAAAAAAGCACCCTGGACAGACTTCTTACCACTAACCGAAGAGTTCTCTTTCACTGTTAATTAAATGTAAAACAATTTCAGTATTATCTTTTGAAAGATACAGTTTTAAATTTACTGCAAGGAGAGTAATAAATTAATTTGAAGTCCATTATGAATGATTTTTCATGTATGTCTCCCATTAGCAGTGCCATTACTTCCTTTCATTAAACTAGGTAATGAGGAGATAGACATATTTAGACTTCAGGAAATGGATAGAAACAAGATGTAAAAATGAAAGTCTCCTGGCTTTAAACTGCAGTTAGCCCTTTGTATTCATTTTTGAACCAGTGTTTCCAACACCCTTGAATTTAAGCAATCTCATGAAGGAATGGGACTTCCGTTGTGGCTCAGAGGATAAAGCTTCCGCCTACAATGCAGGAGACCGGGGTTCAATCCCTGGGTCGGGATGATCCCCTGGAGAAGGCAATGAAAACCCACTCTAGTACTCTTGCCTGGAAAATCCCATGGATGGAGGAGCCTGGTAGGCTACAGTCCATGGGGTTGCAAAGAGTCAGACACAACTGAGCCACTTTACTTCACTTCACACTAAATGAAGGAATGCTTTTGTGTCAAAAACTAAATTTGGATATTAGGAATTCTAAACTATAATGTCATACAAAGTCTATAATATGGCTGACTAAGTCTATAATATGGAGTATTTTTAATGTTTTTGTTCCTGTCCTTTTTAAAGTCAGTTGAGTGTGGCTTAAGTTTAATATTTGTGAAGTCCTTTTATATTCTTCAGTTGTGTGACTCTATATAAAGGCAAAATATCATTGTTAATTCTCAGGAGTATTATTAAAAATCACTTAATGTTTATAAAATATGTTGAAGATAAAAATTGTGGTATAACCACTCTATGTATGTTTTGTTAATTACAGAAAACCATGTTAGAGCTAAGTTTGCTGATGACACTTTTTGAATTTCATTTCCCTGAATTCTTTTCAAAAGTTCAGTGAGGCATGCATGCCAGGCTATTCAAGCACTCCAGGAATCTTTCTCTCTCTCTCTCTCTCTCTTTTTTTTTTTTCTTGGAGTTTTTTCTTTTCTTTAGTGTCAGGTCTCAGCAGTTTTCACTTTCTCTTCTTAACCATTACCATTAAAAACGTCTAGAAACTAATATGTAACATCTTAACATTGTATGCAAATGAGATTAGCTGTATATGCACTGTTGCGTTTTTACTATAAAGAAATATGAAGGGTTTTTCTACTCAGACTTTATTTTTTAATTAAAATCATACCAATATTTGAAATAATTATGAGAGTACTGAGACTCTAACATCCTCCCTTGATGGTAAATGATGTGAATGATTACTATAGCCTGCTAGGCTCCTCTGTCCATGGGATTCTCCAGACAAGAATAATGGAATGGGTTTTCATTTCCTTCTCTGAATGATTATTATTGAACGTTTTGAATAAGTGGTCTGTTTTGTTTGAACTCCTCACAAGTAGAGAGAAACACTTTTTTTAGATGTGATTAAGTTCATTTGGGCTCTTTCTTTTTTTTATTTTCACTCTTTTCTCTAGTATTAGTGACTAGGAGAAGAAAAGCCAGCAAACACAGATAAGTGATCTCCCACTGAAAATAAGCTGTTACCTGATTGTCTCCATTTATCCCATCACATATATTTCTGGCATCTTTATCCATGTCGAACAACAGTGAGCCTGTGATGTTTAAATGTCAAACAGACATACAGATAAAAGTAGCTGAAGGTAGCTGCCTTGCCAAACAAAGAATAGAAGTGGCAGGAATGCCAGTAAAAAGCAGAAGCAGCAACAGTTGGCCAAATCTGTGGCCCCGTAGACCTGGGAAGACAGGGAAAAAATGCAAATGAGAGAAAACACAATCAGTACTATGGTTGTGGATGTTTTGGGTTTATCCTTTCTTTCTGAACCCTACTCTCTCCCGTTCTAATATTTCAAGCTCTGATAAGGAGCTGGTGAAGGAGCAGTGCTATGAGATTACAAGTCAAAGACTGACATTCCATTTCCTAGTGCTTGTGGGGTCACTACACACTCTGACATATGGGTTTATGTTTCCCACCCAATTAGCCAGTCAAAATGGGCATGTTCATTGTTTTAAGAAAATCCAAGTTGACATCAACATCTCCTAAATTTATTTGACCTTAGAATACTTTTTTTTTCCCCTGAAACACCATTAACATCCCACTTCTAGAGCTAGTGTTCCATAGAGTACACTTGAGGGGGATAATGCTTTAAATACTCAGAAACGGTTTAATTACATTTTCAGCATACCACACTAACTAGGAAGTATGTGATATGGTTTTAGAAAGTTTCCTTCAAAAAAAATTCAGATAAAAATGCTTTGCTTCTAAAAGCATTTCTCTTGCATCTATCATAAGCTTATCTATGACTCTAACCATATTAGATAACTAAGGGAATGCTTGTGTTAAATAAAGTTTGTCTTAAAACATAAAAAGGAAAAGAGGAAAGAAAGAAAACAAAAACTCACATAACATTCTTTTTTTGTAAGTAATTCAGACTTTTCTTCTTGAGTTTATGGTTTGAATGGCCTGTGAACACTTCCTCATGTCATCCATGCCAGCCGTGCCTATAAATCTTTTACATTCTAGAAGCTTAAGATGTTTCATTATTTATCTGTATTTGTTGAGGTCAGCCTTGATGAAGAAGACTGTAATGAACTGCTTACTGCAAGGCCCTATAAAAGAAAAGTAAGTTGAGCTTGGCCCGTAAACTTGGATATACACAAGAGATGTAGTTTTTCTTACTAAATGACAGGGCAGAAGGAGACTGAAATTACTGATGGGAGTTTTTGAGAATTTAGGAATTAAAAGCAAAGCTATCTTGTGTCATCTTCACTTGGGGAGGAAGAAAGAAATTTACCATATAGGGAAGAACTGGTACTACATAACTGTAGGTCACTTCTGGAAAACAGTATTTTCAGAAGCTAGAACTACCATTTGCAAATTTTTGAAATAAATAAATCAATAAAAGCAGCTGTTTAGGAAGCTCCACGTGTGATAAACATTTTCCATTCCAGCTCATCTCAGATAATATGGGTCTAAATTCCTCAGTGCAAAATGGGGGTAATAGACACCTATCTCAAGGATGTTTTCATATAATTGTATTTTTGCTCTCATTAGTTATGAGAAAAGTTAAAAATATTTTTCACAAATTATCTTTTTGTTTTGAGGAATACATTTGCTTCATACTGTGTTTTTTAATATGTTTTGTGATCATTTCATTTACAGATATTTTAAAAAACAGACTTACATTATTGGATTGTTAACTAAGAGGGTACTTGTTCTCCAACAATCATCTTGACTCCAAAGCCACCAGAATTCATTCTGCTAATCTGCACTGATATGTGGCTTGGAGGAGCTTTGTTTTAATCAAGGAAGGAGAGGTATGGCTTTGATTTTTCACTTATATTAGTTTAAAGTGGTCATGGAATCTCCCAAGTTTAGGTTTAGGGCCATCCGTGTACGAAATGACTTGATAAAAATAGAGCAAGCCTTGGCAGAACACATTTTTTTTTTTTCTTTTAGTTATGTTGGTAGACTTCAAACCTCTGATCAATTAAACAGTGCCAGTGTCTGTAAATGCAGTTTATTTGTGGTGATTTATTTTACCATGGGTTTTGTTGTGGTGATAAAAAAAGAAAATCCACACAATTATTAATGAATTTAGAAGCATAAATGTGCACAGCTTACCTATAGCTCTGCCTTTATTTCTACATCTAAATAAATTCCAGCTAAATTGTTAAATTAATCATACTGAAGTCCGAGGCTCTGATAAGGATCCTGCCACTCAATTTTATTTCTTTTGATGCTTCAAACAATTTAGCAAACTTTTCTTTGTTGGGCTTTTGCTTTTATGACACAATCAGATGACATTACATGAGACCTTATCTTGATGCGGTATCATTCCAGTGATTGGTTCCAGTTAATCCAACTTTTTTGCTAAACTGCATATTTCAGGAGAGCTAACTATAGTTCTACATCAGACTGACCCTTATTATTTCTTCTGCTCACTACAAATATGGTGATTTCTGTGATAATCAAAAATGTTCAATATTTTATTTTCTTGCTTTATCATCTCTATTTATGAGATGACTATATTCTTTATTTTATTAAAGATTATTTGGCATGTTTTCAAACTCATAGAGCTTTTCCTTTGTGTTATAGGTTCTCAATACACAAAATAAAGAGGCTTTTATTTCTCACTTATATAATACTTTTATGAATCTTCAATAAATAAAACTTTGAACTTAATAATTAAAATCTTTTTCATTTCTTGAATCCATAAGAATTTTAGATTATACAAAAAGAACTATGGTCATAAAATACCACCAGTTCAAGCATTCAGGGCCGTCTAAATATGAATCTTTAATAATATTTTTAATAAAATATAATGACTGTATTAGAACTGACATGATATACTCATGTAAATTTCACAATTAGAGCTGCATAATTTATTCACATCAATATTAGACCTATATTTGATGTTCAGCCATGCTTTTATTCACTTTAAAATGGTTTCTGTTCTGCTTAATTGGTTTGGATTTGCTCTGTCAGGTTTTTTTTTTCCTTTATTTCCTTAGTGAGAAAGTTGCAGACCTGCTGTTTTATATTAAGTCTTTTTTTTTTTTCAAAGGAGAAAGAGGCAAGCAAAAATCCAAGTCCTATTAAAAGAAGTTTATTCAAAGTTTATGAGCACTTCAAAAAATGCTTCTGTCTTCATTGAAGCATTATGAAAATCCCACGATACATCCTTCTAGATAATAGACAACAGAAAATACATAAGCCTTGAAATTCAGTTATAGGTCATTATTTCTAAGACCATAATATTGACTATTTCTAGAAAAAGAGTATAGAAAACAAAGACAACTCCCCTTATACTCATCGTTGTTGGTTTGCTACTTCTGTATTTCTACTAGCTATAAACCAGTTAGCATTATTCTAGCATGGTATATATTGGTAAAATATTCTGTTATCCTAGTAGCTTAAAAGTATTCACTTAATTCTGAGTTCATTAATTCTTAAGAGTTAACTAGCATAAACAACCTAGAGCCTTTCGTCATGAGTGACCAGTCTTCACACTTTGAGCAAGATGACTGCTTCAAAAAGTGCCCAAATAAAACTATCCATAGCTGTTTCTATTGTTACTTATTTTTTCAATATTCAGTGTAATATTTGCACATTAACTGCTGTTACAATTTTCCTTTAATTTCATATTTATGGATTTTTTTCCCCCACTTTCTTATACTGAGGAATATGTTGTAGCTTCAAAAGAGTTTTGGAGTTCACGTCCAAGAAAATAATTCCTGGACTTTTTGAAGATATTATTATGTAATAGAGGAGTATTTTCTCAATTTCAGAGAAATAGACTATGGGTTATTATTTTTAATCCACTAGATAATGATTGCTACAACTAATTTTCTCCTTGGATTTTTTCCATTAAATAAATTATAATGTCTTAAATCCCTAGTTATTACCAAACATGCAAATGGATAATCATGGAAAATTATTAGAATAAAATTGTTTTAAGTTAAATTTGCATTTAATATCTTAAGGTACTTTTAAACTATGTGGAGGGTCTTCATAAAAATCACACACAAGTAGCAATGAGAAAGTGTACAATTGGTTCTGGCTAAAATGCAACATGTATATTCCTAAAACTCACTCTTCTTTGTAAAATCATGAAATTAAAAATCACAAGCACTTAATAGGAAAAGTGGGGTTGGGTGTTAAAACTCAAAATCTGAATTAGAGGCACACACATACAAAGACAGAAACCTAGTAAAAATGGTAGCATAGTTTTACACATGTAAATGGCTTAAAAACACATAAATGCTACAAGAAATATTTTGACTTTATTTTGAAAGAGATCTGAAGTTTGCTTATAGAATAGTAGCAGCTAGAGAGTTATTGTGAAGAGGCAGAAGGAAGGTTAGGTTTCACAGGTGACGCTAGAGTTAGAGAATCTGCCTGCCAATGCAGAATGCAGGAATGCAAGAGACATGGGTCCACTCTCTGGGTCAGGAAGATCCCCTAGCACCCCAGTCCAGTATTCTTGTCTGGAGAATCCCATGGACAGAGGAGCCTGGTGGGCTACGCAGTCCATGGGGCCACAAAGAGCTGGACACGACTGAGTGACTGAGCACACACACACAGAAGGAAAGTTATCTGCAACCTGGTTGGAAGCTTTAACACCAGATGTGGTTGGGTGTGGGTCTTAACACTTATGGTGAACTGAAGTAGCTGGTACATGTTTGTGGGGTGTTTTGTGTGTGGGCAGGGGGGCACAGGCCCCCATTTTGTGCATTCTTATGTAATCAGGTCAGTTGGCTGTAGTTTTTTTGTGACTCTCTGTTGTTCGTCACAAGCAAAATAATGTATAATAAAATGACATATTTGCATCATGCCCAAATTATTTCCTGTTGGGAGTTTACATTTTCAGAACAAGAGTTACATACATTTGAAAGCTAGGCACACTAACTTTCTAATTGAAGATGATGAACTTTATGGTAAAAAGAGGTGACTGTTCAATATTGTCAAAAATACAAGTACAATCAATATGCTGCACTTTGACTTTCCCTCTACTGTTATGCAAAATTGAACTTCAACTTTTCTGTCCAGCTTGACTCATTCATTCAAATTTGTTTTGCACTGAGAAATAACATCTTACCTGGAAGAGATATCAGAATTGAGAAGACCTCTGAATATTCAAGTAATATTTAAAATATTTTTCTTTGTCTGCCCTCTTGTACTCTGTCTCTGGAATTTGTGCTACCACACCAGTCAGTACAAGTAAACATGGAATTCACTGTTCATTTCATGAATGAATGAACTTAAAAGACTAAGTTAAAGTATGGGAAATGCAGATTTTATTCAACCTATCTTGTTTCTGCAAGAGCAAGAACGTCCTGTGTTGTGTTTCTGTACTCTGAGGGAAGTTAACAAATATTGGAAGGAATGGGCTTTGAAGACTTCAGTGCTTCTGTGGCCCTTGCAGTGTGCTTTCATATTGTGGAGCTAGACTCCAGTGCATGGAGTAGAAAAATAATAAGTTCTTTGAGCTGAAACTTCATAGTCACTGTGGGATATTCAAGAAGGAGACCAATGGGGAGAAAGATAATATAGTCATAGCTTTGAACTTGTCCTGGATTTTACTTGCCAGAAGTCAAGTGAAAGTCACACTGACACCTTATTATTACTAGCTCTTTCTTGTGTAGGGAAAAGTACTCCACAGTCCATGTTGATAAAAGTGAAAGGGAGTTCATACTTAAGAGAGAAGGTGGTCTTAAATTCAGTGTGTAAAGAAGGGTAGTAAGTCTAAACTCTACTCCAAGCCTCAGCGTGGAGAATACTTTTAATGGCAAGTCTTTGCTCCATATCTGACCCAAGTTAGATATCCCTCCAAGCATGCCCACTTTTCAGGCTGTAGTGTATTTCTCTGTTTCCTGTGTCCTGTTGTGGAACCAGGATAGAAACTTTTTTGTCCCATTCCCTATTAATTGTCCCTATTATTAATTGTTTAGTTAATTGGGGCAGAGTAGGTGTTTAGTAAACATATATGAGTAAATGAATGTGCATTGGTACGCAAAACCTTAGTGCTTAGAGAAAGAAAAGATAAACGTACAAATTGGCTGAGAAATAGTATGGCTCATTATTATAGAGTGAATAAATAGTGCTCAAGAAAGAAATGATCAAAGAGATTATAATCCATTCAATTAATAGTTATCTGCTTTATGCCTACTATGTTTCACCTTGTTAGATGACATAGTAATTAGAAATATCTAGTCCCTGCAGTCATGGAGCTTCTAGTCTAGTGAAGCGCAGATATTAAATAAAGAAAACTTAAACAAATGTGCAATTCAAATTTTGATAAGAGCAAGTACAGAGCATAACTGGGAAGACATAATCTACATGAGCATGCAGTAAGGGCATTTTAAAGGAGATGATATTTAAGAGTGGCAATTGAAGAAGGAGGTCAGGCAAAACAAAGAAGGATTAACCTGTGTGTGGGCTGTGGAGATGATAAGAGCTCAGCGTGTGTGAGAAAAAGAAAGAAGCTTGGTGCAAATGGAGATGAGTGAGCTAGAAATGATGGTCTAGGGATGTGGTTAAGAGAAACAGCCTGGAGCCAGATCATACTTGGTGTAGAAGGTTTGAATTTTAATCAGGATGAGTTGCATGTTTGTCAAAATATATTGAGTTTTAGTTTAAGATTAACAGATACATGTGACTATACATAAGATAAACAACAAGGACCTACTGTATGGCACAGGGAACTATATTCAATATCAATATTGGTAATATATTGCCACTATATTATTATAATAATTCTTATGATAGGTAATATAATAATATTACCTATTATACCTAATAATAACCTATAATTATTAGGAAGGAATATATTAGGAAAATATTAGGAAGGAATCTGAAAATATATACATACATGCACATGTTATATAACTATATACATATATAACTGAATCATTTTTCTGTACCCCTGAAACTAACACAACATTGTAAATCAACGATACTTCAATTTAAAAAAAGAACTTTCACTCAGAAAGGAAACAGTGAATTTTGTCTTAGTATTTATGTACATATTATACAAAAAGCTAAAGCAATGTTGAACTATGGTTAATGATTCACATTCTAAAATATTTAGGGGAAAGTATACTAGAGTCAGGGCTTCCCCTGTGGCTCAATAGTAAAGAATCCACCTGCAATGCAGGAGATATAGGTTCAATCCCTGGGTGGGGAAGATCCCCTGGAGAAGGGCATGGCAACCCACTCCAGTATTCTTGCCTGGAGAATCTCATGGACAAAGGAGCCTGGAGGGCTATGGACCATTGGGTCACAAAGAGTCAGACATGACTGTAGCAACTGAGCAGGCATGCATGCATGCATACTAGAGTCTGAGCTTCCCAGCTGGTGCTAGTGGTAAAGAACCCACCTGCCATAAGAAGAGGTGTGGGTTCAATCCTGGGTCAGGAAGATCCCCTGGAGGAGGGCGTGGCAGCTCACTCCAGTATTTTTGTATGGAGAATCCCATGGACAGAGGAGCCTGGTGGGCTACAGTCCATAGGGTGGCACAGAGTCAGACATGACTGAGGTGATTTAGCACGTATGCAGGCATACTAGAATCTGTAATTTATTTTGAAATGCATCCAAAATATAAGATAGATTGATAGAGGAATGGATAGATGTATAGAAAGATGTAAAGTTACTAGTAAAATCTATGTGGTGGATACACAGATATTTACTATAAAATTTCTTCAACTTTGCTGAATGTTTGCGTCAATATGCATACTAAAATGTTGGGGAAAGTAAGTGAATGCTTGATTATGACAATAAGAAAAGACATACAAATCACAAAATCTCACAACCAAAAGGAAAGGATTATTTTAGCATATGACCACTTGATTCTTCTCCTATGAGTTTTTATGGAATTGGTACCTTTTTCAGAGTAATAAGCATATCCTAGAGCTTTAAAAAACATTTCAAATTATTTGTATACTTTATGTCACTTAAACTATCAAATCTTTGATGTGGAATTTCTTTGAGTAAGAATTAATATAAAGATAAATGTGTTAGACTAAGAAGTCATGAATCCAAAACTGTCCACCAGCACCTATCAGTATATTAGAAAGGAAATGAACACCCTTGAGTCTGGTAGTGTGACCAACTATTGCAAAAGATTCGACTAGTTTTTTTTTTTTTTTCCCCCTGTTTTGTGGTTGACTTAAATGATATAAAAGAAAGAATAATGTTTCTTTGAAAGTGTGCCCAGGTTTCTTGGTGTGATTAGGAGTTTGCTTCTAACCTTTCTGTAAGAATTTAAGTAGCATAATTCCAAGCCCGTGGCTCAGAGATCGGTCTTCTCCTTGATTCCTTACTCATTGTGAGCATTTCACTGATGAATTAGTGCATCACAGAATCACATCAGAAACCTGGTGCTTCATCTCCGTGTGTTTTCAATAAAAACATTTCCCTTTTACTGGTGTTTCTTCTTATTGACCCTTTAAGGTCAGAAGACAGCGTTTCTTTATTAAATCGGTAAATCAGGGTATTTAATTGGCTCTAGAAACTTCAGAGTGATCTTGGCCTATTCCAGCCCCAAACAGGATTCTGACCAACCACTGTGAATTCTGCTTTTCCAAGAAGGTAGGGGGTAAGAGATTATAACAGGCTCTGTGTAAGTAGTCAGTTACTTATTGCCTTCAAAGTGCTGATTTTTTGGTGTAGGCAAAATGCCAAAATCAATGTTTTTGCCACATATAAAGAAATAGTTTAGCATATAGAAAACTATGTGGTTATTTCCCTTTTTTTTTTCTGAAAAACCATCAGACTTTTAAAAGTAAAATCTGTGGTAAGTTTTACAGAGGAACTTATTTTTATTCTCTGTGTCACAGAGAAAATAATTAGATGATTGTTGGCATTAGCAACTGCGCTAAGATCAATTATACTGCAGGAACGATGAAAGCAGACTTTCATAATGAGAGCAAATGGCCTAGAGTCTACAAGAAATTGCTGAGAATCTTCTTAGGGTGGTACCGTTGCTAATTAAAACCTGAGGAAAATACCAAAATTGTCCAGGAAACACGAATACTCATTGCAGCACCAACCTTGAGGGTCATTCCAATTTCTAAATGATCTTCATTGGAATTTGGGTTTTAAAAAATGTCTCCAGAGCTGCCTAATCTCATTTGTACTCATTTCCTTTTATATCTTTTTTTCATTTGACTCCCTTGGTTTTCTGTTCTTGTGCTTGACATCATTATTACTTGATATGGAGCACTGAGAAGTGAGAGAAGCAAGTTGTTCAGAAATCATGCCTGTGGCAAATATTTTAGACTGGAGAATATAGCCTCATTTATCATCATCATTATCACTAAAAAGCTATAGGTCAGAAGTGTCTTAAGTCCCCTGTGTTTCAGCATTGTCTGCTAAATTGGGGTTAATTAAAATGTCCCTTTTAAGTGTTACCTCTCTTGAATACACACACACACATACACACAGACATTTTTGTTCCAATCTACTTTAAAGTCATTTTCTATATGTTGCTGGAAAGAATGAAATTGACATGTATAGGGTATTATTTCATTTTCCTCCACTGAAAAAGGAAGAAAACCATCTAGAGAATTGTTAGTTTCAGAAGTGTAAATGGTTCTAACCTCCTGTAAAGGCTAGATTCTATTTTTAAAATAATACACTTTTGACCCATTACCCTTATTCTCTTATATTTTAAAACAGCAGAAGTCTCTTCAATCTGTGCCTTTACTTCTCCAAAGCATGTAGCCACTGAAATGAGGATGGATAAGTATTATCTGGGAAGTTTCTTTATAAAGTGTGGCTTTCTTAGCTCCATTCCCAGAGGTTTTGATTCAATAGCACAATAGGGGAACCCGGAATGCTTTGTTTTAACAAGCCTCTGAGGAGATTCTGATGCACCTGATTTTTGGACACATTTTGAAAACCTCTGCTTCATACCATAACTCTAGAGTGTTATGGGGGTGAATGAGGGGTGCCATAAACTGCACAGGAGGGGAACATAAATTGACATGATAATAGCACTGGATTCAAGCTGAGTACTGAAGGCTGAGTGAGAGTTACCTGCAGATGGGATTAATGATAGTGAGAAGGTGAGGACATTTTAGGGAGAAATAAATTCAAGTGCAAAGACATAGGGGCTAGAGAGAAATCAGTGTTTTCTGGAGTCCACCAATAGATCTATCTGGATGAAGTGTATTGTGTGAGTGGTTGAGGAGGTATCATATAAAGATGAGGTTGAAGAACTGAACTGAGATCAGACCACAAGATCAGAGTTCTTGTAGCCAGCCCCAAAATTTAGGGCAATATCCTGCCAGCCATCACAACTCCTGGAGGCTGGGTGCCCTTGCCACCATTCCTGTGCTTGGTCATGTTCTGAGGCTCCACATAATCTTGGGTCTAGGCTTCCCGGGTGGCTTAGTGGTTAAAGAATCCACCTGCAATACAGGAGATACAGATTCAATCCCTGGATTGGAAAGATCCCCTGGAGAAGGAAATGGCAACCCACTCCAGTATTCTTGCCTTGAGAATTCCATGGACAGTGGAGCCTGGCAGGCTATTGTCCATGAGGTCACAAAGAGTTGGACACAACTGAACAACTTATATATGTACACACACAATTTTGGGTCTATCACCATGTTAGGAAGACAGTCGTTTTTAATATAGTTATTGTACTGCAACTTCTAAGGGTGGAAACCCTACAGAAGTAAGTCATGATGTATGTAACATGCGAGAAGAATAGCTTTTTAAATTACTTGGAGATAACATATCTAATAATTCAGAATCTCTCTTTATTAATTTTGTCTTGTAAATATTAGGAAATGAACAAAAGCACTGTGATAAAACAATTTCTTGTGACAAAAAGAAAGGAAAAAATTGGTCTAAAATTCTTCCATTTAGGTCTGATGGCCTGATTTTTTAAGTGCATTTCTTTCCTACGCAGTAATGTAAAGTAAATCAGATGTTTTAAAATATTTTCTTTTGAATACATTTTATCATGAAATTTAAAAAAGTGAATATCATCATCCTGCTCCACAAGTTAAGATACAGGCTAACCTTCAGACTGCAGAAATTTCCTGTTTTGTTCAGTTCTTTTGGCTATTAGTTTTCCAGTCAGTGACCCATACCTATTTTCTCTTCCTGGTCATGGATATGTGTGTATTTATGTGTCACGACTTGCCAGTCAAGAAATGGCAAGTAAATATGCACTAAATGTGAGAAATGTAAGACACCTACCTTGAACTTACACTTGATGTGTTAACTCCACTGCTGTAATGTGACTTCTTGGTCCTGCTCTGATCACGTCAGTGTACAAACACCTTTAAATGGAAAGCTAAGAGTCTGCCAAGAAGTCACTTTCTTCCCCCTCTCCTATTTCTCCATTTAACTTTGAAATTAGGAGGATTTGATTTTCTTGATCTGCCAAGTAGCTGTCAACTCCAAACAACTAGGTCTATTTCCTAGTGTTTGATTTCTTGATCTGGACTAAGACTTCAACAAGAAAATGTCTACCAATCTTACTAGGTATTAGGGGAAGAAAAACTAAAGTTACGAGTTTTTTGATAGAGTGCATATACAACCTGTAGTCTGTATGATTAGACAAAAAAAAATCAATTTTTTTTCCCTGAGATCACTCTTATTTAAAGGAAGATGCAAAGTGTTTCTTCAAACAGAAATCAAGTTCTTAAGACAGTCCTTAAAGACAGTTTTCAGACCTGTCATTTAGATGCTACTTTTAAAGTGCCACCTAATGAACTGGAAAAGGCTTTTATTAGCAAATTTACTTACATTGGCCTACCATAGTGAAAGACTTGTTTAGGGTGGATTCTGCTTTCTCAGATTGCCCTCTTTAAATAAACAGAGCAAGGGAAGAAAGCTTTTAGATGTATAACACGAAGCCGTTACAAAAAGCCGAAAGTCAACCCATGAAAAGAAAGGAGCTGTTTAGTGCGTTTCCAGTTAAGGATCTGGGTGGTGCTGGAGAGAGAATGGAAGATAATAGACTCCTAGTGACGGGGCTGTCAAGAGACAGAAAACTGTAGCAGCTTTGTGGGAAAATAGAACTGCTGGCTTTGCCCACTTGACCTTTAGTCTGAATAGATGGGCTTAAGAAGATCACAAAGGGCTTTGCAAAAAAAGTGGTCTGCTCAGTTCTTTTGGTTTCTGAAACTCTTCTTTTATTCAGGGGAGTTCTAAGTTTGTTTCTTGGCATTCTTGAAAAGATTCCCTGAAATCTCTATTACCATAGTATAGATATGAAGGCATTTTTGGGTCTATCATTTAAAGACACAATTTTGGGTCTATCACACCTTTAAATGAAGGCATTGCTCAGCATATGGCCATCATGTTTCCTATGCATCAGTGAGATGGAGTGTGTCTATGGGGAAGAGTTACTGAACAGGGCTCTGTACACTCCACATTATCACTCCTATCAAAGGCATTCATTGGTTCTCCTTCTGTTTCTGGGTAAATGCATTATCTTCTTTAAATCAGAAACACAAACACCATTTGAAGGCATAATGTATATCAAATACGTATATACTGCTATATAGATCAGCTTATAGATTATTAATAATTGCCAGTATTTTCAGAAAACGGGGCTTGACAGTAGTGGTTCATGTGAAAGAAATCTGGGAGATTTTAGTTAAGTACCAGTTGAATTTATGCAAAGGTTATGATTTGATAGCCAGCAAATCTATTTAATCTCAGTTGCATTTATGGAATTATAATTTCCTGCCTTAGGAAACATGGACACTGATAGTGCACTTAAAAGAATTGTGTCCAGAGTACTGAGTAGAGTTCCCTGTGCTATTCAGTAGGTCTTGTTAGTTACCTGTTTTATATATAGTAGTGACTATGTGCCATTCCCAGTCTCCCTATTTATCCCTTCCCTCCCATACCCTCCCTGGTAATCATAAGTTTGTTTTCTACGTCTGTTAACTCTACTTATGTTTTGTACATAAGTTTGTTTGTACCCTGTTTTTAAATTCCACATAAAAGAGATATCATATGATGTTTGTCTTTCTCTGTCTGACTTACTTCTCTGTATGACAATATCTGGGTCCATCCCTGTTGCTTTTTTATGGCTCAGAAATATTCCATTGTATAATTTGTACTCACTTTTCTGTACACCTGAAACTAACAGAACATTGTTAATCAACTAGACTCCAATAAAAATTTTTAAAAATTGTGTCCAGTTTTGAACATTCCACTTTCAAATAAAAGTGGCAAATTTGTGAACATACAGAAGAGATTACTTTCCAAACATCTTTGAAAAAATAAGGAACTGACCATATTTAACAGAGATGATTTGTGATTTGGATAGAAGAGAAGTGATAGGCAAGATCATAGATTTCAAATATCTGAAGGCTTACTGTATAGAAGAATACCATTTGTAGAGTTTCAGAAATTTATAACTTCTCTAACAGTATAAATGTATGCCAGAATAAAAGACAGATGGGTTAAAGAGAAAATATAGAAAATATTGAGAAACCATAAAAATTACACAAGAAAATTGAAGCAAATGTCTAATCTCTTTTGGAGTTGAGTTAGGTAAACTAATGAAGAAACTATAAAGAAAGTACTGATAGTTATGAGTAGGAGTATCTGAATTATAAGTTCTTAAAAGTTATAGGTAAAATGTTTTAAACATAAAGAAGTTGAAATACTATAAAAAAAATCATATTCACCAAGAATAGTTAATGGCATGAATAAATGTTCACATTTATACTATTGAGTAAAAAGAAAGTTTAATTCTTAGAAAGTTGAAATATGTATATTAAAATAACTGCTAAGAAAAAAAAATAAAATAAAATAACTGCTAAGATATTATCTTTAATGGATTTCTCTGAGTGATTAAATTGTAAGGTTTTAAAATTTATTTTTAGTATTCCAGTATTTTCCAAAACTTTACATAGCAATCCTTTTTTCTTTATATTTATTTATATTCTTTATATTTATAGATATATACAAAGCAAAGGATACAAAAAACAAAAGAAACGAATTAATAATTAAGCCTTAAGGATATATATCAGATCAGATCAGATCAGTCACTCAGTCGTGTCCGACTCTTTGCTACCCCATGAATCGCAGCTCGCCAAGCCTCCCTGTCCATCACCAACTCCCGGAGCTCACTCAGACTCACGTCCATCAAGTCAGTGATGCCATCCAGCCATCTCATCCTCTGTCGTCCCCTTCTCCTCCTGCCCCCAATCCCTCCCAGCATCAGAGTATTTTCCAATGAGTCATCTCTTCGCATGAGGTGGCCAAAATACTGGAGTTTCAGCTTTAGCATCATTCCTTCCAAAGAAATCCCAGGGCTGATCTCCTTCAGAATGGACTGGTTGGATCTCCTTGCAGTTCAAGGGACTCTCAAGAGTCTTCTCCAACATCACAGTTCAAAAGCATCAATTCTTCGGTGCTCAGCCTTCTTCACAGTCCAACTCTCACATCCATACATGACCACAGGAAAAACCATAGCCTTGACTAGACGAACCTTTGTTGGCAAAGTAATGTCTTTGCTTTTGAATATGCTATCTAGGTTGGTCATAACTTTCCTTTCAAGGAGTAAGCGTCTTTTAATTTCATGGCTGCAGTCACCACCTGCAGTGATTTTGGAGCCCAGAAAAATAAAGTCTGACACTGTTTCCACTGTTTCCCCATCTATTCCCCATAGTTAAGGTTAATAAAAAGATAGCAAATAAATATTTAACAGTGTCTCTTGTCCTATGGGCTATGCCCATCATTAGTTGAATCCATGTATACAAATCATTTTGTTATTTTTAAACATTTTTTAATTGGTGGAAAATTGCTTTACAAGGTTGTATTGGTTTCTGCCATCAACAATGCAAATCAGCTATAATAATATATATATCCCTTCCTTCTTGAGCCTCCCGCCCTGCTCTCATCGCAACCCTCTAGGTGATCACAGAACACTGGGTTGAGCTCTCTGTGCTATCCATCTGCTTCCCACTAGCTCACTATTTTACATATGATAGTATGTACATGTCTATCCTATGTTCTCAATTTGCCCTACCCTCTCCTTCCCTCTCTGCGTCCAGTGAAAAGGATGAACCTAGAGCCTGATCTACAGAGTGAACTAAGAAAGAAAAAAAAAGCAAATATTGTATATTAACGCATATATATAGAATCTAGAAAAATAGTACTGATAAACCTATTTGCAGGGCAGGAATGGAGACACATGCATAGAGAACTACGGACTTGTGGAGGCACTTCTAGTTTCTGTATATCTCTACCTCAGTTTCCTCATCTGTAAACTAAAAGGGTTATTATACTTGTAAGGTTGCTGAGAGGATTGAATAACATCTATAAAGCACTCAGCAGAGTTCCTATTACATATGAGCAATTATATTACCTATTCTTCTTACATTAAAGATATATATCTCTATATGATAAGTTTTATATTATAATTAAGTGAAGGAATGTCAAGAGTTATTCCTATTTGTTTATTTTAATTTCTTGGTACCTTAAGTCTCTCACCATGTTTTTCATCCATTAATAAGATTTACTAAGAATTTTATGAATCAAAGAGAGCAAAATTAGTCTAGAATATAGCCCTTATGCAATAGTGGCTTCCCAGGTGGCGCTAGAGGTAAAGAATGTGCCTGCCTGTCAACACAGGAGACATAAGAGACAGAGGTTCAATCCCTGGATTGGGAAGATCCCTGGGAGGAGGGCACAGCAACCTACTGCAGTACTCTTGCCTGGAGAATGCCGTGGACAGAGGAGCCTGACAAGCTACACAGTCCATGGGGTTACAAAGAGTTGGACAGGACTGAGGCAACTTTACACACTTGCTCTCGCATATTGCCCGCATGGGGAAAAGCAAAAGGTGGCAGCTTTTTAATGTGTGAATCAATAGTGTCCTTTTTATTTAGTGTTTAACGCTTATGGAGATTGACTAATTTTGTTGTATAATTATCCATGTTGAGAGCTTCTAGCTTAGAACAAGAGCATAGCTCTATTCATTCTAGAAACGATAATAACTCTATTGAAATGCTTGTTTCACCGCCATTTGTGGCTTCCTTCAACTTTGGAAGATTATGGCGGTGTCAGGGAATGTTTACGTTAGAGTTAACTAGAGCCTGGATCTTCATCACACAAATGCAGATGTTCACTTGCCCCAGAACTTCTCTCTCAGGCACAGAGGAATGGGCACAGAGTCTGTACATTTAAAAGAAAAGACTGAGATTACTTTTGGCTTTGGAAGTCTACTCTCTATAAAGAACATTTCTCCCTAAGTGTTTTTTCTTTTTTTTAATTTAAATTTATTTATTTTAATTGGAGGCTAATTACTTTACAATATTGTATTGGTTTTGCCATACATCAGCATGAATCTGCCATGGGTATACACGTGTTCCCCATCCTGAACCCTTCTCCCACCTCCCTCCCTGTACCATCCCTCTGGGTCATCCCAGTGCACCAGCCCCAAGCATCCTGTATCCTGCATTGAACCTGGACCTTTTATGTGTGATTTATCTTCCACAAATTCCAAACATATTTTGTTTATTTTTTATTTTTTTAATTTAATTTTATTTTTTAACTTTACAATATTGTATTGGTTTTGCCATATATCAAAATGAATCTGCCACAGGTATACATGTGTTCCCCATCCTGAACCCTCCTCCATCCTCCCTCCCCTTACCATACCTCTGGGTCGTCCCAGTGCACTAGCCCCAAGCATCCAATATCGTGCATCAAACCTGGACTGGCGACTCGTTTCATATATGATATTATACATGTTTCAATGCCATTCTCCCAAATCAACCCACCCTCTCCCTCTCCCACAGAGTCCAAAAGACTGTTCTATACATATTTTAAATATTGAAAGCTAAGACAGAAGATGTGTAGAAAAGAACAATATCAAAATGTTCTTTTCTGTCTTGAAAATGTATTTTCTTAGGAAAGCTTTTTCAGATCTTATAATGGCCCATGGATGCAGTCCCTGACCTGCAATTTCATGACTTCATAATTCCATGGTGTTACTTATAGCTGTTTAAAAACTTTTTTTTCAAATTTGGCTCATCCAGTCTTAGTTGAGGATCTTCCATCTATGTTGTGGCATGTGGATCTTTAGTTATAGCACCTGTATATGCTAAGTCACTTCAGTCGTGTCCAACTCTTTACAACCCTATAGTCCACTAGGCTCCTCTGTCCATGTCATTCTCCAGGCAAGAATACTGGAGTGTGTTGCCATGCCCTTCTCCAGGGGATCTCCCTGACCCAGAGATTGAACCCTTGTCTCAGACATCTCCTACGTTGGCAGGCAGATTCTTTACCACTAGCTCCACCTTTATACAAACTCTTAATTGCAGCATTTGGGATCTAGTTCCCTGACCAGGGATTGAACCAGGGCCCCCTGCATTAAGAGTGCAGAATCTTAGCCACTGGACCATCAGGGAAGTCCCTGACGAATGACAAAGTCACTCAGTCGTGTCTGCCTCTTTGCAACCCCATGGACTGGAGCTCTCCAAGCTCCTCTGTCCATGGATCTCTCCAGGCAAGAATGCTGGAGTGGGTAGCCATTGCCTTCTCCAGGGAATCTTCCCAACCCAGGGATCAAACCCAGGTCTCCCGTACTGCAGGCAGTGTCTTTACCACCTGAACCACCAGGGAAGCACAGGAAACTTCCTAGCTATTTAAAAATTTAAAGTACAGCTGCATTGGGAAAGGTGATCAGAGAGCACCTTGCTTCCTCCTGCCATATAAAAGCAGCCACTGGGATAAGGTGTCAGTGAATACAGGTGGAGGTGGTGCCATGTATTCTGGGTAGCATGGCCAAATCATGATTGTCTTTAGTGTCACAAAGGTCCAAAATGCAGTTTTGTTTCCTCAAACTTCCAGAGCGCTACTCCTATTGGGATGCTCATGTGATATTCGGCTCAGAAAGTTCTCTTCCAGCAGAAGATGTAATCCTTTCATATAGAAAATATCATCATTACAATAGGGTTTGTTGAAGGATTTCTCTGAATTAGTAAAGGTATTCCCTGGAGGCAGCAGGAGACATCTCACTATTGACCCCAGACCACCACTTTATGTATATCTAAATATGATGTTTCTGAGATTTAAAAATCAACAAATTTATAGTTCTGAAACAGTGGATTGATATTTTTATCTTACATGCATGATGCCTATAGTCATCCTTGGGATTCCATTTTTAAGAATCCTATTCTCAGCAACTTCCCTCATAGTTATTGTTGTTGTTTTGTTTTATATCTTGAAGAGGAAATACTCCTAAGCATGCATGTGAGTACAAACACACATATAAGTATAGCAGAGTCATCCGCTGGCAGCCATTATCTGTAAAACGAATTAAAGAAAATAGCATATTAACATGCACATCATGAAGCAAACTCCATTCTCTCTAGAGTATTCTCTCATTGAGATACAAGGACTTTATCTTTGGCACAGTGGGTCTGAACTAATTGAGATGTCATTAAAAAAAGAAATCAGTTAAAAAGGTTAGAGGAGAGGGATGTTGTTGTGAAATTGTCAATTTGCAAGAATACATTTTTTAGTAAAAATACAGCCCTCAGTTGCAGATCTAATCAGTGGCAGAAACGGGGGAGGGATGAGGGAGAGATAACAGAGAAAAATAATGTCTTAAAGAGAAAAAAAAAAAAACCAGTAAGACCCTAATTCAAATGGGAAGCACTCTCATTTTAGAAAATGTTTCCTTAACAGATTGTTCTAGCCCTCTGCCTGAAGGTTTTTGATTAAATTAATGATGGTACTGATAAGCTCCGCTAGTGTTGCTGTTTCCAGAAGGATATTTTCTACAGCCTTCTCTACTTCCTATCCGAAATCTCAGGTATGACAATAGAATTGCTAATTGAAGCCAGAACAAGCCAAGAAGACGAACTTATTATTACTATGCAAATACAGAGAATCCAGGAAATTAATATTTCATGTGAGCCTACCTAAACGAGTAATGTTTCCATTATGGGCTTCGTGTCACTCAGCTGGGAAGCTGTTGCTGCAGCTTGTTGTCGTCAGTGAGGTCTTGAGCTTCGCTTTTTTGTCGCGTGTTGCCTGCTGTCTTGGGACCAGTCAGCACGTCTGACATGTTGTGTTCGGTTGGCCCTTGCTGTTACCACAGATCTTCCACCAATGCAAACAGATGAACTTGTTATGATCCGTAGGACACTGTCAACTTGATTTCCTGTCTTGGTAGTAAAGTATTAGAGGAAAAAGGCAGGCAAGTTATGGATAATAGAGAAGGGGGAAAGTATTTCAGAAAAAATGAATCATAAAATTCATGACAAGGGATATGTTACGGGCTCTTCTGGGTAGCATAATTATCTGACTGAGAACTTTGGAAAACACAATAAAAAGGATGTTACTTTGAAGGCATGAAATAGTTACATTGAATTATTCATAAACATTCATTTTGCTAAACACCATTATATTACATATTCTGACAAAAACTGTTAACAATGAACATTGTGTGTTGCATGAAAGAGTGTAGTAGAAATGAGTGAGAAGTAAGTTTGCTTTGAACTTTCTGATTCTTGTTTTAGATGAAATATCAAATAATAGTAGGCTTCTTAAGAGCAGAAATCAAAAGAAAAATCTTTTTTTATCTCCTATAGTGCCTAAAATAATATGAAATATTTAGATAGATGTCCAATAAATATGTTGAATTTATTTTTATTTCCCGAATCTTGCTGAAAAATAAATTCCAGAAATGGAGGAAGGAGATGAATGACAGAGAAAAGTGGTCTTGCTGAGGTGTCCACTGTTCTGTCACTCTGTCTGCAAAGCTGTTGATTCAGATATTAACCTTCACAGTTGGTAGGTGTTTCTTTACCTTTATCGAGAATACAGTCACAAATGGTATTTGACAGAAAAGAGACTTCTAGGGAAACTAGAGTTTGTTTTGGAAAGTCTGTTCCAAAAAGGTCCCGTGGAAGTTTTGAGGATGCAGATTAATTGGTTTAGACAGAAATGAGTGGAAAGTCCATGTCTAATAACTGAGAAAGGGAAAAGCATTCCTTATATTTGCCCAGACGGGGTAGAAAGGCTGAAATAGAACATAATAGAGATTGAAGATAATTAGATCTTTCAGAGAACTGACCCCAAATCTCAGCATCTAATACGTGGTAGACCTGGAATTCTGCAATGGCCTTGGTTTGCTAATCTCAAGTATTAATCATATGATTTATAGAATTTGATCAAAGTAGCTTTTTTTCTTTTGGAGAAAGGCAATGGTACCCCACTCCAGTACTCTTGCCTGGAAAATCCCGTGGGTGGAGGAGCCTGGTAGGCTTCAGTCCATGGGGTCATGAAGAGTCAGACACGACTGAGTGACTTCACTTTCACTCTTCACTTTCCTGCATTGGAGAAGGAAATGGCAACCCACTCCAATGTTCTTGCCTGGAGAATCCCAGGGACGGGGGAGCCTGGTGGTCTGCTGTCTATGGGGTCACACAGAGTCGGACACGACTGATGTGACTTAGCAAGCAGGCAAGCTTTTTTTCTTTATTGGAGAACTCTCTTTGTTTAGACTCTTCTTAAAATGTAATCCAGATTATGTATGTTTCTCTGTTTTGGCCTTTCTCTGAGTCTCATATATCTTTTCCATGTTACTCATGGTATCAGTGTATAGATGCTACCATGAAAGAGTATGTTTTCTACTATGTTTGCAGAATCTCTGTGTTGAAACCAATTTTTGTTGCATTTTTTTATTGCAGCTTATTGTAATAAAACCTGAAAAAAGATTCCCATTTTAAAGAAAGGAAAATACAATGAACAAATAAATGAATTTAAACCAATTCATAGATCTAAAAAATAAATGATATATTTTAGTATGCTGCTACTGCTGCTAAGTCGCTTTAGTCGTGTCTGACCCTCAGCGACCCCATGGACTGCAGCCTAGCAGGCTCCTCTGTTCTTGGGATTTCCCCATATGCATCAATAAAAAATATTTGCATTAAGTTTTACTGAGAAATGGCTATCAATCCCCTTTTGAAAAATGAAAGTGTGCAGGGGCTAGGTAGATAAAACAAATTAAATTTGTTGACTCTCTAGACTTACGAAAATATTGATTTTTTTGTTTATGTGTCCTCTTTGACACAAATATATCTGACATTTTCAGTGAAATTGCTTACAAAATAGACAAAATCTGCCTGTATTTTATGTCAGACATTCCCAATGAATGTAGCAAAGAAGAATAGCTGGAATTGAAACCTAAAGATACTGTCTTGGTACTTGTTTAGTGCATTTTCATCATATTTTAGAGTGTAGAGAGTTATAATACTTTTCAGATAAGACTAATTTAACCTGAACCATCTTTTTACAGACACACAAATATGGACTTATGTATATACTACTACTACTACTACTACTACTAAGTCACTTCAGTCGTGTCCGACTCTGTGTGACCCCATAGACGGCAGCCCACCAGGCTCCTCCGTCCATGGGATTTTCCAGGCAAGAACACTGGAGTGGGTTGCCATTTCCTTCTCCAATGCATGAAAGTGAAAAGTGAAAGTGAAGCTGCTCAGTTGTGTCTGACTCCTAGCGACCCCATGGACTGTAGCCCACCAGGCTCCTCTGTCCATGGGATTTTCCAGGCAAGAGTATGGAGTGGGGTGCCATTGCTTCCTAGAGCATTGTTTTCATATTTGATTTTTTGTATTTGTTCTCAGTCCCTCTCAAATAGAAATGTTGAAAATGCCATTTCTTCATAAAAAGACCATCAGAATTATGGAAATATTGTGTTGCGCATCAAGTTCTTTTTATTATTTATCTTGTAACCAAGGTCATGCTACCCATTTCTAAAAGAACTTATGGAACTATCCTGAGCTTGTATTTTAAAAGTTACATTCTAGAGGGCAAGAATATTTTATTTTAGGTATTTTATATTATCTAGTATATCCATAATAGCATCATGAGTAATTAGTAATATATAAATTTTCAACATGTACCAGAAAACTAACACTCCAGAAATGAATTCCCTGGTGCCGAGCTCTGAAAGAAGAAACGCCGAGGGTCTTTATGGTGGTGAGGTGGTGACTACATTACCACATTACTGCAACATTCTGTCTTCAGTACAGCTCAATAAATATCCGTTTACTTTAATTGAGTGGGTATAAATAGCATTTACCAGAAATCCTTTGCTGGCAGCCAGCTGCATTAGGCTGTGGAAAACCATAGAATATTCTCCCTGGAGTTGAAGGGAACACAACCTCTTTTTAGTGTCCACCCCTGCTCACAGAGGAGACTCAAGTTGTAAGATCAATTATGATTTCATTCTGATCACTAGTAATTGGTTCACTAGAAAACAGATTTTGTATTATCATAAAGAATCTATGAGCAAACAGGCAAATAGAGAAAAATACTAGGTTTTCAGAAAATTGAGTTTTTAATGGTTTTCACGGTGTTAAGAATTACTTTCTCTAGATATGTTTACATAATAGCAAGGTTACTTTGTCATCTGAATTTCCCTGATATAAAATTGGGTGGGCTAGAGGGAATATTTGGAAACCAACAACAAGAAGAAAGCATGCGTGTGTGCCCAGTTGTTCAGTCGTGTCTGACTCTTTGTGACTCTGTGGACTGTAGCCCGCCAGGCTCCTCTTGTCCATGGGATTTTCCAGGCAAGACTACTGTAGTGGGCTGCCATTTCCTTCTCCATGGATGTAATTTACTGTGTCGTCATCAATCATTTATCACAAACTTGATATCTTAATGTTTCAGGCTGTCAGAATATTGACTTTAAGGAAGTCTATATTTTTGTTTACATTATCTCGATTCCAAGTATCTATGAGAAAAAAATTAAGGGATGTCAAAAATATCAAAGATTATTATGTCTCATCTAATGAGATGGATCCTCTTGAAACAAACTAAAATCAGTGATACAGAAAGTGAGCAGAGAAAAAACATTCTGAAGTCCAGGAAGGTGGGCATGAGGAATGGTGGCAGTTCAGGGAGGAGAGAAGTAAGTCCAAGATAGTTGCCTGGTGTTGGCTTCTCTTTGTCATGAAAAAAGAGACTGTACTGCAGTTTTTTTTTTTTTTAATCTTTCTAAAGGAAGTTATATTGGCTCTTGCTAGCACTGGAAGTTTTACTTTTTCTCCAAAGTTTTACCTTTTCTCTTTATAGATGTTCAGGAGTCAGAGCCATGGGCATCTGGTGCTTGTTCAATAAACAATATTCATGTTGTTATAGTGGAAGACAGGCCTCGGGTTACTACTTATACTTCCCATCCCCATCTGGCATCTCTGTGCAGATGGACATTTTAGATTACAACATGATTACTTGCAATACATTTTTCTTTCATTCTTTCTTTCTTAATTTTGTCTTTCTTAAAATTCCTAAGTAAGTTTATTCTAAAAATGGCTTAAAAATTACATAAATTTCTTCTCATGTCCAAAAACTATCAGTAAATCAAAACAAAAACTTGTCATGGCACTTCTTATTATATTCATATAGTTTTAGAATTGCATTCTGAAAGAGAACAATAACCTCAGACTAGTGTTTCAAAGGAGGACACAGTTTCCTGTTGATACATGTAATCATTCACTCTGGCTAGACTAAGACTCTGAAGCTATCAGAGTCCATGATCATGGGTGAGTGGGTGGGGTCCTCACTGCTCCTTCACCTGAGTAGAGCAACTGTCCACCAGGTGAGTTTGGAGGATGCAGCCCATTGAGAAAATGGTTCCCCAGGGACTCTTTGCCCACTCCCAAGCTCCCACTTCTCCACATTAAAGAAAGAGTAAGAGTAATCTAATCACTTCACATGACCACTAAATATCTTAATTTATCAGTAAGTCATTTTCTTTGGGAGAAGCAGCAGTCAGAGGCCGCCTGGTGCTTTCGAGGGAGAGGTGGCCTGTAAGGAGTATAATGGGAAAGGAAGCAGAGGAAGACCAACTGCAGTTGCTTTAACTCCATCTAAGAACTGACAAGAAAGCAAGCAGATAAGTCTATTTTATGAAATTCCACAATTTGAAAGCATTCTGAGAAGTTTGGAGGAGATGGATTTAAGTCAAATAAAGTGAAAGTGAAAGTGAAGTCACTCAGTTGTGCCTGACTCTTTGCAACCCCATGGATAGTAGCCTGTACTGAGCTCCTCAGTCCATGGGATTTTCCAGGCAAGAGTGCTGGAGTGGATTGCCATTTCCTTCTCCAGGAGATCTTCCCGACCCAGGAATCAAACCCAGGTCTCCTGCATTGTAGGCAGATACTTTACCATCTGAACCACCGGGGAAGCCCAAGTCAAATAAAGTGAAATACTAAAGAAGACTATATAAACAGAAGGTTACTTAACAGAAGACTGCAACTGTTTTGAGGAGTAAACCTAAAAATATAAATATACTCATAAAGCATTTAGCTAAATTCATGGATATATGCTACTTATTTATTCAGGGAGTGTTTAGGTGTGTGTCCCTAATCTCTTGCAAGTGACATTATGGGAAAGAAAACAGGTATCACTTATCTCAAAATGCCATTATATCAGAGGTGTTTGCATAAAATTGATAGAGCATTCTTGGAGTTTAAAGAACTGTCTCTTGTGCTTTGCATTTCATATAGTTGTCTTAATTGTGCTTAATAACAGATTGAGGAAGAGGAAATAACTATGACAAAACAACAGATAACAGGTACATTTTTATTTGGATTTGGCATAATGCCAGAGACATACACTCCAGGCCCTGTGTGCTCCTTTACCTACTCATTCCCTTTGTGCCTACCCCCATTTCCTTCCTGCTTTGGCATTCCTTCATGAATAATCAGCGTTTGAATGATGAAATACAACTATGAAATGTTATGTCAATTACACAGACTTTATATGATGCTAATTAGCTTAGGAACTGAAGATGCTTACCTCATTTTTCCTCTAAATTAGTTTTAATCAATCTGAACTACATCCCAAGGAAACATTTTCAAGGAGAATTACAAAATGGTCATCATGAGGATGATTTTTCCTGCTCACTAAATGTGAAAATCATGATGCAACAAGTGCATGATGTCAAACACTGGAGTTATTAATAATGAAAATATAGGTCAAAGAGCTCTGTAGTAGAGGGAGGCACATTTAAAACAAATGATTGAACTTAATGCACATTCAGTACTTACAGTGCTAATTTATGTGAAAAGATGTATTAAATCTCCACCTGGCAAAATCGTTTTCATATACAATTCATTTTTCTGTGTGCCATTAGAGCTGTAGTTTCTTAGACTACAAAGGTCCTAAGGGGCCCCATTCTGAAATATATAAAAATAAAATATTCTGGAGCAAGTGGAGCCTGGAGATTCATCAGCCCAGACTTAAGAGTGGGTAATAGCACCCCACTCCAGTACTCTCGCCTGGAGAATCCCATGGATGGAGGAGCCTGGTAGGCTACAGTCCATGGGGTTGCTAAGAGTTGGACACGACTGAGTGACTTCACTTTCACTTTTCACTTTCATGCATTGGAGAAGGAAATGGCAACCCACTCCAGTATTCTTGCCTGGAGAATCCCAGGGACGGAGGAGCCTGTTGGGCTGCCGTCTGTGGGGTCGCACAGAGTCGGACATGACTGACGCGACTTAGCAGCAGCAGCAGCAGCAAGCATGTGGTTGGGGTCATCAGACAGAGCTGAGTTCAATTCTTGTGTCTAGCACTTAACTTACCTCGGACAGTTCCTTGACCTCAGTTTCTCACCAGTGAGAAAATTTCAGACTCTTCCTCATAGGGCTATTTAAAGAAATAAGTGAGACATTAGACTTAACACCTCTTGAATTCCTGGAACAGGAGTTTGAGCTATCACAAGCACTCATCTAGTTCTAATCTATGTGCAACTTCATGGAGTATTTACTTTGTGCAGGATAGGCATTCTGCTGGATCTTTTCAAACAGCTTTAAAAGCTGTTTATTAAACACGCTATAAATGCTTATTTTTCCAAGAAGCACAAGCCATTTAATTATGTCATATGTTTTGTCCTGCTGCCCTGAGACTTGGAGATGATGTATAGACATTTTGATAATGATCTCATAGAAGTTTTAGAAATGAAAGCTTATATCTGTAATACTGATAAAAATAGTTAAGTGAACTGGACCTAATTGTTCCAATTTCCCGATAAATCCAGTTTATCTTGAATCAAATTATATCTCTTCTTAATTTTCATACATTAGTTTTCTTTTTATCCCTAAAGCCAGGGAATCAAGGTAGCACTTACACATGACATCAGAGATTTTGTGTCATATCCACATCCTTATTGCCTCTTTTTGTTTGTTTAAATCACTGTCACCAGAACAGGGTCTGGCTATGTTCTACTTGGTGTTTCACTTAGTTCTTAAAGATAATACAGTTCAAAGATGTACTGAAGAATGAACTTCACTTAAATTAAACTGATTCTCTAGGGAAGCTACAGTGCATACCACCATTTCAGGTGCTTCCTCACTCTAAAAACTCATATTTAGCCAGTAATCTTTCAAAACCCTTAGTCCCAGTGCCCATAGAAACACTGACAGTGGGTTCCCTTGCCTCTGGTGATAAGGCTCATCCATGAAATAAGTGCTTAAAATTTCTTCCCTACATTGACTTAAATCTCTCTAACTTCCATTAACCATTCTTTTTCTAACTTTCATTCTATTTCTGACCTCTGGACATTCATAGATAAATTTATTACAAAGTCCCCTTTCTCTCACTTATTTGCTCCTATGTTCGTCTTATGCCCAATTCCATCAATGTTTTTACCTCCTCTGATGAAGTTTAAAGTTGGGGTTGGAAGACATAGGAACATTATTATCTTTCAGTTATTGCCAGAGTAACAAGCAACAATTTTGAGTGATTTTCAAAGCATTTGAAAAGTGATCTCAAAGGAAGTGCTTTTTTTCAGAATGATGAGTTCACACTTCAGTGGCCTTTTAATACCTGCATGTCCTGAAGTCAGGGCTTCCCAAGTGGCCTTGGTGGTAAAGAACCCACCTGCCAGTACAGGAGACAAGAGACTGGGGTTCAGTCCCTGGGTTGGGAAGATGCCCTGGAGGAGGGCATGGCAATCTATTCCAGTATTCTTACCTGGAAAATCCTATGGACCGAGGAGCCTAGCAGGCTACGATCCAGAGGGTCGCAAGGAGTCAGACACAACTGAAGTGATTTAGCACTCACACACATCCTGAACGGAAACAGTAAGTTCTGTTTATCCCATACTTTCTAATGACTCATCAGGCATACTTTTCAAGGCTTTTAATCATTAAGGTTGTTTAGGAAATGAATTCTGATACGTGTAATAAGCCTTATTTTAAAAATCATCATTGCTTTCTTGAAGATGAGGCACTGAACTTATTAAAACCACGCAATTAACCTAATGAATAATGTGTAAGTAGTGCCCAGGGACGGGAAAAGTGACTGACACATAAAAGAACCTCAATAAACATCAACTCAGTCAGTGAATAATCATTTTAGTATATTCATTCTATTTTTCATTGGCTTGCTTTTTTGTTTATTTTTCTTAGAAATCTGTGTTTTGGGGCAGACTCCAGGTGTTTGCTATGAGGTATATGTATTCCCAGCCCAATCTGAGATTTGGTTTTAGAAAGTCTGTCAGATTAGGGCTAGGAAGCTATAATCACCAAAACAATTCTGGTGATTTCTTTTGCCAAGTAATTTGAGGATCATTGTCATAATGTGTTTGGAAACTTGAACTAAAAATTTGTGAATAGAAGTAAGAAATAAAGTGAAAGTGTTAGTCGCTTAGTCATGTCCAACTCTTCTGCGACCCCATGGACTGTAGTCGGCCAGACTGCTCTTGTCTGTGGAATTCTCCAAGTAAAAATACTGGTAGGTGGCCATTCTCTACTCCAGGGGATTTTCCCAGCCCAGGGGTTGAATTTAGGTCTCCTTCATTGCAGGTGAATTATTTACCATCTGAGCCACCAGGGAAGCCCTCTAAGAAGTAGGGTATATGTAAAAATAGGCTAGACTGAGACAAATATTTGTGGCTAATGAAACTTTTGCATGGCTAGTATTTTAAAAAATTACTTACTTGGTATTTTCACATTTATGCTTCTGATACTCCCTTGAAGAGTTTAAAGGGTCTGTGACAGCTCAGGCTAAAGTATCAAAAAGAGAAGAAAAATCTTTAGTTGTGGTGGCCAGGGCTCCAACGGATTTATAATGTAATCAAGGGAGAGGCTTAAGTATATATGAATTTAATATGATGAGTAAATATTATTGTACTGAAGATTTGCACTTTTTTATTTTATTTTATTTCCCACTTGTAAAAGAAAGGTCACAGTGATCTCCAAAATTCTTTTCTTTATATTTTCAGCATAATTATCCAGATCATTTTTTCTCCTTCACTGCACTATATAACCTTCTTGAAGGAAACATATTTAAGTTCAAAGGCATTATTTACTGAGCCTAAAAAAATTACCTAGAAGTACTAGGTTATGTGTTTCTGCCTGCCTGATTATAAAAGGCAAAACAAGTCGAAGCACCTTAGTTGCTAAGTATTTTCTTTATACTCTGCTTTTTGCCATCATATGCCAGTATGTAACACTGGGTAACACTACTCCTTGCCTGAAAGAATTCAAATCGTTGCTGATGGTCTTCATAGCAAGGCCAGCTGAGTTCCATACTTGGCTTGTGTCTTCAGAAACTCATAAGTGATCATGGAGGTGCTAGAGCACAGTTAGCTTTCCAGGAAGGGTAGAGTTGGTACAACCTTCAACCTTTTATTTCATTTTATAATTTTATCTGTCCTTTTTTTGTGTGTGTGTGAAAGCATGGGTGGTAACTTTCCCTTTCAAGAAAAAGCCTATATTCTGGAGGAAAAAAATGGAAACTGAAACATGGGAAATTTGAAGCATTTATAGAGAATGAATAAAAGAATCCCTCCTTAGTTTCATAATTTTTACCAACCATATGAGTGACTTAGATTAACTTCATGTTCTATTTAAGGTGATACATTGATCTGATTGTAAAAAAAAAAATCATATTTGTCCATGTGTAGTGAAGTGAAGTCACTCAGTTATGTCCAGCTCTTTGTGACCCCATGAACTGTAGCCTCCCAGGCTCCTCCATCCATGGGATTTTCCAGGCAAGAGGACTGGAGTGGGTTGCCATTTCCTTCTCCTGGGAATCTTCCTAATCCAGAGATAAAACCTAGGTCTCCCTCATTGCAGGAAGATTCTTTCTTTACCATCTAAATCACAAGGGAAGCTATTTGTCTATGTGTCTCCACTATGTAATAAGGTCCAGAAAAGTTTGACAGGGTTTTGGGGTTTGAGTGCAAATTAAGAAACAGCTTTGCTCCGAAGGTGAGGACTCATCCTTCCCATTTGCAGGCTGTGTCTCTTGTTTTAAAAGAAAAACTGGGAAGCCATTCTGCACCTCACTGAAGACCTATCCATCTGCAGAGTTTGCTGTGAAGAGCTGTGTGGTCTGCTGACTCAGGAATGGGACATGTATGATCCCCGGCTTCCTTGCCTGTCACACAGTCTCACAAACAGACTTTGAGGGAAAATTTCAACACTGTTTTAATGCAGAAATTATTATTGTGATAAGAACAAAAATGAGGTATGTGACAGTGTTGCCAAATGCTTTTTCCAATCTGTGCAGCTCTAAAACCTTCATTTGCACTACTGGGAGAATGAATTCAGTTAATTATTCTGAATTGTATCATCTTCAGTAAAGTACAAAGGTAATAAGTCTCTCCACACCAATGTGCAATAATCAAAATATTTCAATGTTAGATCCTATTTGAATGATGAGGCTGATGAATGGTAATTCTGGAAAGGAGTGTAGTCCTCTGTGGGAAAGTGTTGGAGGCCAGGCTCTACCATGAGTGGCCTTGAGAAGACAGGGCTGAGGAGATAGGCAGAGAAATAGAGATCATTGCTCTTTTCTAGTTGGCATCTTTGGAGAGCACACGAAAAAGCCCACTTGGGTCGCAACAGTGGTGTTATGGGAGACGCTGGAAGCAGAAGAGAGGCCATACCAGAAACTGAGCATTTGTATCTCAGGTGCATTAAAGTAACAGCTCCAAAAAAATCAAGGAAGCGTAAGACCAGGAGGCTGGAGTATGGAAAGAGCATTGGATGTGTTTGGAGAACCGAGTTTCATGAAAAGGGAAAGTGGGTTTATTAAGTTCACCTGGGATTCTTCATTCTTTGTTTTCTAAGATTTGTTATACCTTCAGAAGAAAAAAAAAAAAAAAAAAGGAAAACAACATCCTCTTAACTTTTGTTCAATACCATCAGTGAAAGAAGTGAGGGAGAATCCTGGCTTTGTAGATGGAAAGCAAGAGCTGATGCTGAGGAACGTCCTGAAGCTGATAGACTACTTTTCCTCTTCTCCTCTGCTCCCTGTGCAGTGTGGCCTTACCCTTTTGCTGTTTGCCCTTTCTCTTACCACCTGTCTTATACTCTCAGTCCTCTCTGGTGACAGTGGGAACCTAGAACCTTCTCAAGGTTAGGAGTTGGCGACTTTCTGTACTAATTCTCACAAGAGTATTTATACTGTAATTGTCTTCCAGGAATAAGACAATAAATCATTTATGGAGTAAATCATGAATGGTAGATTTTCAAGCATCAGTATAATTTTGGGGGAGATATTTAACTTTTTGTTGCTTCCCATTTTATACCAAATACAGTGACTTTCAACTCAATGTACTCTTTTAAAAAATATTGATTGATTGATTGATTTACTTGACTCTGCTAAGTCTTAGTAGCAGCATGTGGACTCTTAGTTGTGGCATGTGGGATCTAGTTCCCTGACCAGGGATCAAACCCGGGGCCCCTGTATTGGGAACATGGAATCCTAGCCACTGGACCCCCAGGTAAGTCCAATGTACTCTTAATATATTGATTTATCTAATAAACATTACCAAGTGTCTGCTAATAGACAGCAGGCAAAACTCTTCATACTTGAAAAACAACCATAAGATAAACAATGGTTCTTTCAAGGAGCTTCTAGTCTAGAAAAGGAGGAAAGGGCTGCCATAAAACTACAATGAAGTGTGAAAAAAGAAAAGAAAAGAAAAGCAGATCCAGCAGGAAGCCCTGATGGGACAATTGTAGCCACAGAATGTGTTCAGAGAAGGCTTCATGGAAAAGAAAATATCAGAGTTGCAATTTGTGTAGTGATATGAACCCAGTGAACAGAATTGAAGAAGGGAGTTTTGAGAATGGGGAGATGTATGAACATAAAAAGGCTTAGGGACTTCCCTAGTGGTCTAGTAATTAAGACTGTGCTCCTAAAGCAGTAGGCATGATTTTGATCCCTAGTCAGAGAATTAAGATCCTGCATGACAAAAAAAAAAAAAAAAAGGTCTTAATGAGCATATTGCTTTGCAGGTCATTAGGCCTGAGTCAAACGTGAGCTACTGGGGGAGGTAAGGGTAAGAACATAGGCAGGAGGGGACCTGTTGGGGGAGAGTAATGACTAGTTTGGGATCCATGATTGCCCCTGCTGAAAGCCATCAGAAAAGTTCCAACTTAATCACCAGCTCTATTCTCCTATACATCACTTAGTCACTTATGAGGATTTAAAACTTTTGAATACAGGGAAGAGATACAGATTCAATTTAATTTCAGCTTTTTCATTTGCCCAATTTCCTTCAATGTAAAACAAGCTTATACTGTGTTTTGTGAATTATTTAAAATATATGTACTTTTCCTCTTGTGTGTAGATTTATGAGTGGATGTGAGGGAGCCTGATGTTAAACATATGTGTACATTCATTTTTGAAAATCAGGAAACTGGAGAGTTACTATTTCCTGTAGGAACTTCTAACAGAAACCCAGAAAAGTAATACGATGTACCAGAAAGCTCCAGGGAATATATCAAAGTCAATTGCAAGGCAGAGAACCCTGGCTACCCAAAGGAAGATAACTTTCTCTTTAAAATTCTGTCCTCTGTGTCCCTAATCAGATAGGCTCAGTGACTGACTCAGGACCATTTATGGACACCCAAGTTTCTTTTGCCCCCTATACTAGAAACATAAATCTTGTTTCTCTAATAAAGACATGTAAGGCAGAAAGTTATGATAGCATCCTCAATATCTTAAAGTTAGATGTGTCAAGATACTGGAAGACATCCATCTTCCCTGTCCTGGCTACTCTCTGGTTTGTCCTGAGGGGCTGTGGCATGTGTTTTCCTTGAAATTTTCAATAAAAAATCAGAAAATAATTTCTTTTGGATCATCAGCTCTCCCAGCTGAACTCCTTCGAGGTTGACGTGTAGAGACAATTAAACGGAGCATTTGCTCAGTTTACATGGACATTGTTATTGCAGCATTTGTCCCTTTCCTGACAAATTGCATTATGCCTCTGCCCTCTGAACCATTAGCAGGTCCAGAGGGAATCAGGTGGTGAGGAGGAGGGGCCACTCTCACACTTGTCAACCCCAAGGCAGAGCCAGGCTGAACCAATCTCCCTTTGATTCTTTACGCTGGTGACTGGAGTGGGGGCTGTTTGTGTGGGACACATATTTGAATGCTGTCATTTGCCTCTGAGCAGAAGGCCATCATGTCTTCAGTGTTCAGAGTGAATGCAGTACCCCCAGATTTGTTCAATAATTGCCCTGATTTCTGCCTGGGGCTTGACTTTCTTCTGTCTAAATGTTGCGTCCCCTAACACGCTCCCCCATTACTAACAAAGTGCCTCTTTCATTTGCTCTGGGCGGTAGATGCATCAGCTGCCTGGGCTTCAGTTCTGAGGCTGATTCAGCGTCACAGACTTCCCTTTGTGAGCATCTTGCCTCTCGTCCCTCCTCTCTCCCCTCCTCCAGGAACTGAAAAAAATAATAGGGGATTTCAGTTAACGCTCAAACATCTGTTGACTTCTAAAGGAGTGGAGTTTGTAATGAATGCACAAAAGTAAGAGAAGACAGGTAGCCCCTTGAATGAAATCTGTTCCTCTTCTCTTTTTTGTTTTAAGCTGTGACCTACTGTGGGAGGCCACGTATTTGGAGTGGTACCCAGGACAGTATAACCCAGTGGATTACGATGGTTTTTAGGCACTTGCAGATGATTGTTGAGAGGTGCGTTAGTACCTCTTCCAGTGTGGTCTAGGGTATGATGGTCCCAACTTCTCTGAGAATCAGTTTGTCATCTGCAAAGTAGAGGCAATAATACCCATCTTACAGACCAGGAACAAATACAACATGAATGTAAGGTACTAATATGATGTGCTAAGCACCCCAAAATTATCAACAGGCACCATTTCCATTGCCATGGTTGTTTTTCTACTTATGCTATGACCATGCACTCTCTATGAGGATAGAGTTAGGAGTCAGCTGGGAGAACTGGGGGCAGGGGGAAACTTCTCTATGAAGTCCACAGAGCTTGGTGAAGCCCATCCTTTGCCCCAGGTCAGTTCTGGTTGCACACAACAACCTCTGCCCTTGTGGGCCACACCCTCTAGTGGCAGGTGAGGGATAGATCATAGTGGGCTCCAGAACAAGTCAGTAGATAAAGGGAATGCTTGTTAATGTGATGAGTGCTATGAAGAGTAAAGGGGGCTGAACTAGTGCATGGAGTGGGTGCTTGAGTTAGTTTGGCTGGTCAAGGAGAGCCTCTCTGAGAGCATGGTGTAAAGCTCCCCAACTTGATACATATAGAATCCCTTTCAACATCAAAAAACTTGACAACCTCCACAAAATAAGTAGTGGTACTTTCAATTTTCATCAGTTTGAGAATACACAGAAATAAAAGGCTATTGGGAATTCAGTTAAAAAAAAAAAAAAACCCTTATACACAAATGTGTATTTTATTTATTAGTGCAAGATCCATGTATATTTGAAAAGTACATATATGTATAGGAAATGTTATTGGTTCTTCTGAAGATAATGCCAGGTTTGCATTTGGACCTGAGGATTTGAACACTAAAATTATTCTGAGTCACTTAGGTTACTTGAGGCCAGTATGTTGAAATCACTGACAGAATGAAAAAAAGATTTGGGTGGAGAAGATAGGAGAACTGAGCCCTATTTCCTGCTTTTTCAAAAACTATGATGCATGTGTGGTAAGTCACTTCAGTTGTGTCCGACTCTTTGCAACCCTATGGACTGTAGCCCTCCAGGCTCCTCTGTCCATGAGATTCTCCAGGCAAGAATACTGAACTGGGTTGTCATGCCCTCTTCCAGGGGATCTTCCCAACCCAGTAATTGAACCCATGTCTCGTGTCTCCTGCATTGGCAGGTGGATTCTTTACCACTAGTACCACCTTGGAAGCCCCTTTCAAAAACTAAACAAAGAGCAAAAAAGCCAGTTAACTTTTTTGAGTCTGTTTCCTCATTATTGGAATGAGGATAGTAGCATCTGCCATTTAACCTCCTAATGATTGTGTGAGGTTAAACTAATCTGACAGATAGGAAAATTCTTGCAAAGCATTTGAAATTATGTGAAGATACAAGTATTAGCAATGGCCTCCAATAAGACATTCTAATAATCTAGAATGCAGTTCAATTGTTAAAAAAAACTAATTTGTCAAACTACCTACTTCATCTGCCTTTGCGTGGATTAAGGTCCCAAGAAACTATACTGGCATCAACTGCTTTAGCCTGTGTCCGTTTCTCTAAATGATGTGGATGTAGGTCAAGTCAGGGGCTCCAAAGGGTAAATAGATTACTATCCTCAACCGTATAATCTTTGGGGAGGTTGTACTATGTAGGCTACTTAAATGCTGCAGAAGTGACATATTTGAAGTAGCTAGAAATGTCTCTTTCTTTTTCTCTCTCTCTATGTGTGTGTGCTAAGTCACCTCAGTCGTGTCCAACTCTTTGCAACCCTATGGACTGTAGCCCATCAGGCTCCTCTGTCCATGGGATTCTCCAGGCAAGAATACTTGAGTGGGTTGCCATGCCCTCCTCCAGGGGATCCTGACCCTCAGATTGAACCTGTATCTCCTGTAGCTGCTGCATTGCAGGCAGATTCTTTACTGCTGAGCCTCCAGGAAAGCAACTCTCTATGTATAGATAGATATTTCTAGAAATTAACAATTTATTTAGCAATACATGTATTTAACAATAATTTAACAAGGTAGAAGTATTTATTTTAATTTACATATTAATAAATGTGTAATATATTTTTATTAATATTATGATTGTCAAGCATAACATTTTCAGACATCAAATAATTCCTTACTTATCCCTTTCAAAGGGTTTCCCTTGTGGCTCAGTGGTAAAGAATTCACCTGCCAAGCAGAAGACGCCAGTTTGATTCCTGGGTCAGGAAGATCCCCCTGGAGAAGGAAATGGCAACCTACTCCAATATCTTGCCTGGGAGATCCCAGGGACAGAGGAGCCTGGCGGGCTACAGTCTATGGGATCACTAAGAGGCATGACTAAAGCGACTAAACAATAACAACATCCCTTTCAAATTTCAGAGCTAACCACTTTTGTTTCTTCTATTTTTTTTGCATATCTGTTCCTAGATAAACAGTTGATTCTATTGTTTCTTAACTTTTTTAGACATCCATGATTGACTTTCAACTATTGCAAACTGCAATTTATCTCTATTATAACTCCATTTTCCAACCCACATGCTCCCCTCTCCTATCTCCCCCATCTGGTAGTATAATACTTTTTTGCTGCATGACTGTATAGATCATCATATTTATTTATTTTCTTGTACAATGTCTTGTTTTTAATGAAATAGTAATTGCTTTTTTGCACCTCTCTGTGTTTTTTCTTTCTCTGTGTGTGTCCCTGTCTTTGTTCCCCCTGCACCTTAGATTTCTAAGTACTAATATTAATGTATTCCCAATGCTTCCACCAAATTCTAAAATTCTTCCCAGCAAGGCCAAAGCATAATGTAAGCTATGCACTGTTCCTTGGAAACAATAGTTTAGGAACCCTCTTGCCTCTGTCCCAGATGCATGGCTCTTGGTGCCCCTCCAGGCTTGTTGCACAGCTGTCCACCTAAGATTCTCTTTCCTGTTGCCCCAGAAGTATCCTCTGCTTTTATTGGACATTCTGTCTCTTGAGATACCTCATTTCTTCTTGTCTGGTTTGCTCTTTAGTGTTGGTAAAATACATCTGTTAGCTTTTTCTTAAGAGTAAACATGTGAAAGAGAAAAATTAAATTTTAGTGTCCTTTGTATGTGTGAAAACATCTTTATTCTCTTCAGATAGTCAATTGGTACAATGCTGTATATAGATTTCTAGATAAAAACTTTATTATCTAAAACCTTAGCTTTTAATGGGCTTCCCTGGTGGCTTAGCTGTTAAAGAATCTGCCTGCAGTGTGGGAGACCTGGGTTTGAATCCTAGGTTGGGAAAATCCCCTGGAGAAGGGAATGGCTGCACACTCCACTATTCTGGCCTGGAGAATTCCATGGACTGTATAGTCTGTGGGGTCACTAAGAATTGGACATGACTGAGTGACTTTCACTTCACTTTAGCTTGTAACAATTCATCATCTTAATCCTTTTTTTGTCTTACAACCTTCATCTGCTATATGTCTACTTTTCCATTCTCTTTTTGTGTGTGTGTTTGTAGCTTTTATGTTTTATCTTTGGAATTAGGCATTTTAAGAGTGAGGTGCAGCCATTCACTTATAACCAGTAAGTTGTATCTATTTCATGAAACACCTAAAACATGCCCATTTAGTGTCATATTTGTTGAATTTGCCATCAAAAACCATTGAATTATTTTGATTTTAAAAACAAATATTTGTATTTTTGAATGTTTTTTAATTAAATTCCTGAAAATATAGTTTGGAGTGGACTGGCTTTAAAAAGTGTTTTAAGAATTATTTCTAGTTAACAATTTTAACCACTAAAATTTAGATGTTACTTTCATTCTCCAGGAGCATATCACTTTATTTATTTCTCTTTGCTTGAGTTGCTTTATAAATTATACTCAGAAATTTAAACATGAAAATAAGGAATGAATATACTTTCTTCATGAAATAGGGTGGCTTAAAGGACTAAAAGAAGTCAAGCTTATGATCTATTTTTTGTTGTATAACCTATTTTTTTGCCACATTCTGATAAATTTGGACTGTGAACCAAGTCTGCCCTAGTTGCATCACATATCAGCCATGCCTAAACCACAGTTGTCAGGTTTCATTTTAGAGAACTGAGATCACGCCTGGCCCTAATGGAATCAAACAATAACTTTTGAGATGATTTCAAGGTCTTTGAAAAGCCTGCCACAGTACCTGCAGATCATGACATTATCTCCAAGAAGCTCATGCTATTTGATGCAGCCTGTTAACTGGAAGACAGGCAACTTCTCACCCAACTTAACACTGATATAGATGATGTATTCCTACAGATAGTTTGCAGAGTGTTGGAAAGCAGTGAAATAGAACTAGTAAATTATTAATTTGGGAGTGGTGTTAGAGGTCAAGATATTGGGAAGTGAAGTAATCTTGGGATCATATCTTGATCTAACATGCAAATAGAGTTGTTTCTGTTTTTCAGAACTCATTAAGACAAGAGCTTCTATCTTTTTCTACTTGGCTGACATCTCCTTACATTTGCAAATGTCTATTTTTTTTGCTTTTGGCTAAATTCTATTTTTAAAAAAAGAATCTGTCCTAGACCCCAGGCTTATGGCAAGCAGAGTGTTTTACTAAATGATGAAGCATTGGTTTGTGTTCATTTTACATATATGGTAGCCTTCTATTGATGGCAGTTGATACTGTTTCCATTTAATGTGATTATATATGAAGTTTTATAACATTATAACATGAAGTTTTTGCTTAATGAAGTGATTTCAACTTAAAAAAATTACAAATAATGCTTTAAGGCAAGTGAATATATCAGAAATTGTGAACATTCAACTAAGATTTAGTTCACAGGATGAGGGTAGGAGGCTTGGACTTTGGTTCTGTCTATAGCAAATGTATGACATGGGCTTCCCTGGTGGCTCAGACAGTAAAGAATCTGCCTGCAATGTGGGAGACCCAGGTTCAATCCCTAGGTTGGGAAGATCCCCTGGAAAAGGCAATGGCAACCCACTTTAGTGTTCTTGCCTAGAGAATTCCATGGACAGAGGAGCCTGGTCACATAGAGTCAGACATGACTAAGTGACTGACACTTTCACTTTCATAGCAAATGTATGACATGAGTAGGTCATCTAACTTCATCTAAAATGAGGCATCAGACCAGATTTCTTATTTTTAAGCCCCTCATATTTCTTAAATTTTCTGAATTAAAATTTTTTTTTCTGACCCTTAATGTGTTTATTGGTTGTTTTTAGTTTGATGCATCTGGGGAGGAGTGAAAAATATGAAGAAGCTGATGATAACCATCAACAGCATTCCACTAAGGAACAGAGGAATGATAAAAGAACAAACTAGCTTTATTTGTTCATAGAATTTTAGAGCTGGTAGCACCCTTAGCAAACATAAAGACTAACTTCCCCTGCCAACATTTGTTTAATAAATGAGAAAACTGAAGTATCTCAGAAAATTGATGAAACTCATTATCATACAGCTTAGTAGTTAGAAGCGAAAACCAACCTGGAACCTTGGACTTTGGCCTAGAACCCTTGGTTCATTTTCTACCTCTTCATATGACATCATTATGGTATTCTGATATGATTTTCTCAAACTTGTCAACCTTAAGAACTGTAGGTCATGCCAGGATGCCGAATTTTTTACATCCAGTACAATCAGAAATGAAGCAAAGCTCAGCCAAGTGGGCATTTAAAGAATTGTGTGCTCTGCTTCATCCATACCAGCACTTGATAAAAATACCTCAAGACTACTGATTTTTTCCTAACATATTTGTAAGTGCATGCCTGTGTGCTAAGCTTCTTCAGTCGTGTCTGACTCTTTGCAACCCTATGGATAGTAGCCCATTAGGCTTCTCTGTCCATGGGAATTCTCCAGGCAAGAATATTGGAGTGGATTGCCATGCTCTGCTCCAGGTGTTCTTCCCAACCCAGGAATCAAACTCAACGTCTCTTATGTCTTCCACATTGTCAGGTGGGTTTTTTTAACCACTAGTACCCCCTGGGAAGCCCTATATTTTAGGATAGTTTTGTTCAAAAATACTCCGTTTCCCTTCAGTGGTTAGATCTAAATGAAATATAAGGGGATGTAATGAGACTCCCTTCCAGGAGAACATATGAAAATGAGCAGATGTTGTAAATTACTTAGTTGGTAATATGAAATAAGTTATTCCCAAGGAAAAACAGAGGAGGAGAATGTGTATGCACTTTTTTATATTTTCCTCCCAGTCCGTTAGGTCTATTGACTCTTCATCAATTTAATTACTGTGTCATCTGTGTCTAATGTACTTGCCACAGAGGAGGCTAAGTAGTTTCCTTCCCCAAGGTAGCTTTCTGTTGCTAGAAAGAGGTCCATCTATGAGCCATGCTGGCTGCTTTAGAAATATGCTCCTATTGATCACAAGAAAGAACTTTAAAAATTGACTCGAGAAACACTACTGAGGAAACATACCAGCATTTCCTTCTTTAGTCATGACCTAAAGCAAATCCATAGAACAGTGCAGTGACATAGAAAGTGAGGGAGATGGAAAGAGATGAACTTGAGCTACAGGAAAGAAACTTGTGAAATAGCAATTGATCGGCAGCTGACAATGAGTATGGAAAATATGTATTTGTTTTTATTTCCTCAATAAAAGTGTTATATTTAGAATATTTATATTGACTCCCAAAGGGGAGCTCTACTACATTTGAAATGTAGTAGAAATAAAACAATAATATCTATTAGGAAATATTTATTGAAAACTATTGACGTCCCTGTGTAGAAGCTTCCCCCTGCCTGTTAAATTAAAGGCCTTCTCTTCAGCTTCTTCTCTTCATGAGCTTCTTCCCAAGTGCAAACCCAGCCAAGCTGACATGTTTCAGAACATACTCCCAGTTGCTCTACCAACACATTTTTGCTCAGGTTGTTTCCTTAAATGTTCTCTTCCCTGCCAACTCCCTAGCTCTTACTTTTGAAATGTCATTAATACTGACAGGCTTCTTTAAAGACCTTACTCTAAGAAGCCTTACCTCCCAACTAGATGCAATTTTTGCTCCTTTTTTAAATTTTAATACCTGCTGCATTTACTCCTGCATTCCACTTATTAATTATTGGTGTCCTTGTCTAATTCTTTCTCTCTGCCTCTAAGACTGTGAAGTTCTTAACCTCCTGAGCATAGAAGTAATTTATACTCATAAGGTTGAAAAGTTATCTTAAATACCTTACACCGTATTTTTTAAAATTGCCATTTAATACATGAAAAGGTAAGTAACCCCAGATTTAGATCACTCTTAGGATCACAGAAGAAATGTCCCAAGGACATTTAGCTTAGTTTATAACATGAGGGGAAAAAAAAAAAGAAGCAATGTATTTGGACTAAGGCACTTTAGAGAAATTGCTGCCAAAAAAATCAGGATTTCTAGAAAGGTTTAGCTAAGTGTAGGTCATAATCTAGAGATGTAGCCTGAACTAAAGTGGAGTAGGGGAAAGTATAGGGTACCACCATGAAATAGATAGTAAATATGTGTTATAATATATTTATATACTAATAGAGGGTTTTATAGTTTATAGGTTATTTTTGTGTGTATATTATCTTTGTCCTCAATAACACCCTGTAACACTTAAGTACTATAACCCTTTAAGGCCATCTGGGATTATCTGTTTATTCCTCTCCCCTTTGGTCATCAAAAACAGGGAGAGGCAATTGTGTGCATTTTTATTCCCCTCGAGGCTAAGCAGTTCTTCAAGAAACAAACAAATGGAGATTGATTATGCCTATTATACAAAATAAGTCCCTGAGAGAAGTGTGCTTGATCACAGAGCCCAGATTTAAACATAGGTCTTCTTTGTCCATGTCCAGAGCTCTTTCTTGCATGTCAAGGCCTCTGTGTGCCAAGAAAGCAAGGCCAGGTTAGAAGAGAGAAATATGAAAATGCAGAGCTGATGAATGCTACACAGAGGGTAGGAGTCATTTGAAAATTATATCCAACAGAGTGAAACGTAAGTGATATCTTTAAGTTGAATAATAGTATTAAGCATTCTGAAAAAATGCTAGGAGGTAGAGGTGGAATTAAGTGAGCATGTTGCATTAGTAGTATTACATTTCACAAAATGAATAAAACTACAAATAATACATTTTTTAGAAACAGTTTTTAGGGAAAAACTAGATAATTAGTACCTGAAATTGCATAAAGATGGGAGAAAAACTATTTCTCAAATATCTCTACTAATGACTGTTGTCCACATCTTCCAAAACCAGCAAAAGGCACCACTTTCAAGATGCTATCCTTGACATGCTTCATCATTCTCTGATATCCCTGACTTTCAGTTAAAAATCACTATTTCTTGAATGTCAACTATGCATCTAGAGAATATACAAGTGAAAGCAAAATTGTTCCTGGCCTCTTATGAGAAGTCCTCATATCAGAGAGTTTTGCATGCTCAGGTCTAATTAGCCTCATCTCTTTTGGGCCCTTGGCCACTTGTTCTGCCCCAGACACCAGCAGGGGCTCCACCCCAGCCTGTCATGGATGAGAACTAGAATAAAACTACCTGAAGAGACACTGAAAGTACATGCTGAATTCTTTGTATTGCTATCCAGTCTGTTTTTTTTTTTTTTTCCCCATAGATTTTCTTTCTTTTTATTTTGTATTCTTGGTTGCACTGGGTCTTCATTGCTGCACAGGCTTTCTCTAGATGTGATGAGCAAGGGTTACTCTTCATTTCGGTGCTCAGGCTTCCTATTTCCATGGTTTCTGTTGTTGAGCACAGGCTGTAGGTGTGAGGGCTTCGGTAGTTGCAGCTTGCAGAATCTAGAGCACAGTCTCAGTAAGCTATGCAGATGGGTTTAGTTGCTCCGCAGCATGCAGAATCTTCCCAGACCAGGGATTTAGCCCGTGTCTCCTGCATTGGCAGCCAGATTCTTATCCACTGTGCCACTAGGGAAGTCCTATCCAGTTTGTTCTATACTATTGGATAATGTGTTTTCTGCAACAGCTTTAAAACTCCTCCCAAAGAGTACACTCTAACTTATGCACACTGTAGTACCCTCAATTTTTATCAAGTTAAAGCTTCCCAATCAGAACATATATTGAAAAGAAAAATACATCTAAGATTATATCTCAAAGGAAAAAAAAATATTTCTTTTAATGAGAAATAAAAAAGGAAAACACTCTATCATCCAAAACTCAGTTGATAAAGTCAGAAAGAAAAAAGAAGAAAGAAGATATTTGATGTTAATTTGGATGTAATGCAGTTGTATTAGTTTTCTGCTACAGTAAAAAATACCACAAAGCTGGCAGTTTAAAATAACACGCATCTACTGTCTCAGTTTCTGCAGGCAAGAAGTCTAGATGTGCTCAGTGTCTGCCAGGCTACAGCACAGTTGTCAGCCAAGAGTGAGCTCTCATTGAGGCTCAGTGGGGTGGGGAGAAAGATCCACGTCTTGGTTCCCACAGGGTGTTGGAATAAATCCTTTCCTTATGCCTATTGGACCAAGAGCCATATTTCTTTCCTGGCTGTAGGTGAGGTCTGCACTCAGTTACCACCATCTGCCCACCACTCTTTGCCACATGCCCCTCTCAGACCATGACAGCCTACTTCTTCAAAGCCAACACAGGGAGCCCCTATCTTCTCAGACAGAACCTTTCATAATGTAATCTAATCACAAGAAAGGCATCTCATCAGCTTTGCTTATTCTGCTGGTCAGAAGCAAGTCACAGGTTTCTCCTGCATTCAAGGAAAGGGAATTATACAACGATTTAAATCACTGGTATTAGTTTAGGATATGCCCATTGCAATAGTTTTGTCCCCTTCAATGTGCATGTGTCAAAGATTGGTACCATTTTCTTTAGAAATTTTAGGAACAAAATTCAATGATAGAGATGTTAACCATTATTTTAAGAAATATATAAGTGAATATATGCAGGCATTTTGCTAGGTTAAGGATAAACAATGAAGACAGTCCGTTTGGTTGGGGAACATATACTTTAATGGGGATGGCTTATTATTACAAGCAAACAAACAAAAATCCTATTAATCTCTATAATTATAGTTTCTTATAAGGGCTGAGAAGGAAAAGAACAGGTTCTCAGAAAGAGATTAATGAAGGAAACCCACTTGGATGGGCTTCCCTGGGGGCTCAGACTGCAGAGAAACGGCTTGCGATGCAGGAGACCTGGTTCGATCCCTGGGTCAGGAACATCCTCTGGAGAAAGAAATGGCAACCCATTTCAGTATTGTTGCCTGGAAAATCCCATGGACAGAGGAGCTTGGCAATCTACAGTCCACAAGGTCTCAAAGAATCGGACACAACTGAGAGAGGGTATTATGGGAGAGAATAAAAAGCAATAAGCACCCTAGGTTTGGTGATGATGGCATACTTCCTTAAAGAAATGTCATCTGACCACCTAAAGAATGCCTAGAGGTTATTCAAGAAGAAGGAAAGGGAACTTGAGGTAGGAAGAACCATCATGCAAAAGCTTTGAGGAGGAAAGACAAAGCCCATCTGAGAGACTGAAAAAGATCAGGGTAACTGGAGGAGATGCAGTGTGGATAGATGAAGACAGGGAGGTGGGAATGGGCTATAGCCCTTGATAAGGATTTTACATTTATCCTGAGTACACTGGGAATCTATTGAAGGGTTTTCATCGGGGAAGTAACATGATCCAATTTGAAAACATTAATGGAGAACAAATATTTTGCACTTTTTTTTTCATCCTTAATAACTAGCGATTCTTGCCTGTTGCATGCAATACAATGTCTTTTTGTGAAGTTGTTGACAAGGTTTCCTGGTAGTCTCTAGGGAAGGCCCTACTTTAAGTAATTGCTATTTAATCATGTCTCGTTTAACATTTTTAGAATACTTCTTTTTGGCATGATCATTTCTGTGTCTGGGGATTTTTTTTTATTTTGTTTTGATTGCATTTGTGTTTTAGGGGCATAACACTGCAGGTGACATACTTCTATTCATGTTTGTTATCCTGATTATGTTGAAGATGTTAGAAAGACTTGTGATATAAACAGCATGTTTAAAGTAAATTGACCTTATTTTGGAAGATTTCCATGGAGAAACACAGAAGCTAAGTTCTATATTTTTTCCAGTATTATTCAGGGAATTCAGGGAGTGAAATAATGCTTTCCATTTCCTCTTACTTAGTTACTTGATAAACTGTATTTTTCCTGTGATTTTTATGTAATTAGTTCTAAAGCTGCATTTATATCTGAACGCCTTCTGTAGCAACCTCATTCCCACATAGAATTCACTGTTGGCAGAAAAAGGACATGCTGCTGAAGTTTTTTTTGCTGCCAATTAAATAGTGAAAACCATTCCACTGAGAAAGCACAGACTAAACTTTATCTCATTAAGACAAAATCCAGATGCCTTGTTTACTTGTGGTTGAAAATCAATGCCCTATTGTCTTCTAGACATACATAATTTGCAACAGAAACGAGGAATAGGAGGTATGCATTCATTGCTCTGTCTAAAATAGTAATTAAAATGCAAGTTTTTTTTTATTTTCAGATGGATAGTTTTAGCAAATCAGCAATGGTTTAGAATGATATAAACACTCAGTAGGGAGAATCCTTTACTATGATAGAACTGTACTTACTCTTGTGCCTAGGCTGACACTCAAATAATTGTTGAATGAGTGATTGGATGAAGTTAGACTTCTGACTTGCAGCTGTTATTCTCACTAATTTGGTAGACAGTTTACAGAATCTGGGAGCCAGAATTGGGCAGGATTGGTATCACAATCAAGGTAATCTTGGTTGCAACTCTGGTAAAATTCAGGACAGATTCAATTACTCAGCAGTACAGAATACCTTTCATTAAAATTCTAAAGAGATAATTTCTTCTGATTACCCAAGTCATCTTGATGACCTAAGTAAATAGTTTTGATTATAACCATGGAAACCTTTGTTTCAATTTGCTTATTGTTAGAGATATAAATTTTCTTCCTGCCTTTTGGGAGCAAGACTGTATGTTATCTACCATAGCATTTTACATAGGAAGCAAAAAAAGCTACATTTGGCTAGTTCATTTTGGGAAATTGTGTCCCAAGTGTGCAATAAAGATGCCAATTTTATGAACAGATTGTAGAACTAGACACATTGAATTATGAAGATGGAGCAGAATGCAGACAATTAATAATACTACTACTCTAAAATATAGATGAGAATTTCAAAGAAGTGTCTTTGATAGTTTTCTCAGTGTTGTGTGATGAGAAGATCTATACGCTCTACCTTGCACAGCTAATTTAAACGTGCTTAATTCCCTGAAGTCCATGTCTAAAAGTTTGAAGGGGAGTAGAGACTCAACCGTTATTTCTTCAGTAGATGGACATTTGTCCAAAGAACTGAATTTTATAGATGTTACACATTGTGTACACATCATGTACATTCATGTTCTGGGCATCCAACGACATAAATAGACTACAGACTAAAGCTATCAAAAGAACTACTTAAGTTTCTACTTGTAGAATATGCTGCTGTCAACTGTATGTTTTTCTATTTTGGCAGAATATATTTTGTGTTTATTTGAAAACTAATTGTTAGTGAAATGTCTAATGAAAACTCAGGAGGAATATAAAGACAATAAGTTCTTTGTCTAGACCAGAATTAGCTACATTGTTTAGGTACCTGTTTCCTTACTACCTTTATCTAATATTATTTAAAAATCATTAATGGAATGAGATTAACAGAAAAGCAAACGTTAAGTTCTCATATCCATACTTGTAGAATCCGCACATTTTCTCTTCCTCCCGCTGCTTCTCTGGCGCCCAGCCTCCTGGCTTCTCTGTCTGAATGCACTGAACCCATGGACTCTGCCATAGATCCTAGTGCATAGTACACAGGAGTTTGGTGAATGTCAGTGTCTTGAAGTTCTTTGCACCTCTGCTCCTTTATCTGTAAAACAGGCATAATTACAATACTTACCTCACAAAGTATTTATGAAGATTAAATGACCTAAATATAAACTAAATTAGTTAAATATTACATGTGAAACACTCAAGTTTGGCACACAGTATCATCATCATTCAGTTCAGTTCAGTTCAGTTGCTCAGTCGTGTCTGACTCTTTGCGACCCCATGAACTGCAGCACACCAGGCCTCCCTGTCCATCACCATCTACCGGAATTCACTCACTCATTCCATCGAGTTGGTGATGCCATCCAGCCATCTCATCCTTTGTCGTCCCCTTTTCTTCCTGCCCCCAATCCCTCCCAGCATCAGAGTCTTTTCCAATGAGTCAGCTATTCGCATGAGGTGGCCAAAGTACTGGAGTTTCAGCTTCAGCATCATTCCTTCCAAAGAACACCCAGGGCTGATCTCCTTTAGTATGGACTGGTTGGATCTCCTTGCAGTCCAAGGGACTCTCAAGAGTCTTCTCCAACACCACAGTTCAAAAACATCAATTCTTGGTGCTCAGCTTTCTTCACAGTCCAACTGTCACATCCATACATGACTACTGGAAAAACCATAGCCTTGACTAGATGGACCTTTGTTGGCAAAGTAATGTCTCTGCTTTTGAATATGCTTTCTAGGTTGGTCATAACTTTTCTTCCAAGGAGTAAGTGTCTTTTAGTTTCATGGCTAAAGTGACCATCTGCAGTGATTTTGGAGCACAAAAAAATAAAGTGTGACACTGTTTCCACTGTTTCCCCATCTATTTCCCGTGAAGTGATGGGACCAGATGCCATGATCTTCGTTTTCTGAATGTTGAGCTTTAAGCCAACTTTTTCACTCTTCTCTTTCACTTTCATCAAGAGGCTTTTTAGTTCCTCTTCACTTTCTGCCATAAGGGTGGTGTCATCTGCATATCTGAGGTTATTGATTACCCTTCTACAAATTTAAATGCCCATTAAAAGTAGAGGGTAGAGGTATTTTCATTCTTTGAGAAAAGAAAACACAGGTCATCACTCTTTCTCATCTCGTAAATTTAGAAAATATTCCAAGTACCCTTGGAATCATATATCCAACACTTTTACAAGTGAGTGGAGCTCCTGAGAGCTGGACTATCTACAAGATCACACAGCTGGTTAATGAGCACCAGATCCTGAATCCAAGTGTTCTGATACATGTAGGGTTAGCACTCGTTTTCTGCTCAGCAGAATCTCTTCCTTTCTTTGTAGATTCCTAAAGGCACAAACTCTCAGAGTCATATCCTGTGGTCTATCTCAAGCTGAAATGCCTTGCCCTATTTATCAGTTACCTGTTTATAAAAGTCTGATTTATAAAAGTAGGAAACTCACAAAGGCTGATTCAGAAAAATAAAGAAACTGCTTTGGGATGAAGTCAGAGTAACTGTGCTGCTCTGAAAGCTGCCCACATGCTCATTCCAGGTCAGTGAGATGTAGAGACAGGGCCGGTTTCACCAGTGTGCCAACAGAAGTGTTGTTGGTCCCTAGAAGGGCCCCATGGAGAAGGCAATGGCACCCCACTCCAGTGCTCTTGCCTGGAAAATCCCATGGACAGAGGAGCCTGGAAGGCTGCAGTCCATGGGGTCGAGAAGAGTCGGACACGACTGAGCGACTTCACTTTCACTTTTCACTTTCCTGCATTGGAGAAGGAAATGGCAACCCACTCCAGTGTTCTTGCCTGGAGAATCCCAGGGACAGGGGAGCCTGGTGGGCTGCCGTCTATGGGGTCGCACAGAGTCGGACACAACTGAAGTGACTTAGCAGCAGTAGCAGCAGCAGAAGGGCCCCAGGCTTAGTTTAATGCTCTGCGGGCTATCTTGAAATTCTTAGTATTTTTCAAATAAGGAATCCCACATTTTCATAATCACTTAGCCTTACAAATTATTTGCCCAGTCCTCTGATAAAGCGGTGGATCTTTGTGGTAAGTACCTTGGTACTCTGAAACTTTAGATCTGCTTTGCATGGAAGGAACTAAGATGCAAAACTCAGGACTGTTAAATCCCTCAATTAGTACTTTTGTTAAAGTGGCATGCTGTACAATGTTGAAAAAGAGGGTTCTTTAGCTTTGGTATGGCATTTAAGAAGAGAAAAACTGCTCTGTGACAGCTGTATCCTTTGACAGGTCATGAAGGAAACTAAGACTGAGAACTCTACAGATTTAACCTGGACTAATTCCTCTTGATCTCTACTTAAAGGGGCTTTGTTCTGATTTTTAAAAAATAAAAAACATACTTTAACATATAAGAATAAAATGAATAGTGTTTTATTAGAACCTGTGCAGAAGAAAAATTGCTTTACTGTGATGATAACCAGCATTTTAACCATTAACTGAATTAATGACTGTATTGGAAAAGTAAGACAATAACTTAAAAAATCACATAAGTATATTGCTAAAAGGCAAGTAACTTTGTATCTAATTAGCAGTTGGTTAGGTTTTCAATGTAGACGACTCAGAGCTCAAACTACTAGTCTACAGTACAAGGGGCTACATTTACACTGATGTGAAGAGAGGCTTGGCCAAATGACCTGCCCACCACGGAGGGCTCCTCCAAACCGTTTAGCTTCTGGGCAGTGGAGGAGGGCTGGGGAAACAAACTGGTGGGAAATGGGGGGCTCACTGTGAATCTTTGCCCTTTGAATTAATTCTAGTTGACCTACTTGAGCAGTGATTGAGGAATTTTTGATTCACTTTGCCCCCATCTATCCCCTGATGAGCATGGGCTTTTTATTTTTTAATGAAACCATTTTCACAGCCTGTTGTTTTAGGTGTCAGCAATAGCAGAGATTGAGGTAATTTTTGTTGTTGTTGTTCTTTTTCCCTTTTTTTCTTTTTTTATCTATTTTCTAGTGCTGTTTATGCTGCTGAATTTCTTTGAACAAGCATCTTTCTGCAGAGCATATTTTCTGGCAAACAGCTGGATAACACTAATAAAGGATAAAAATAATCCCAGATAATAACAGATGAGAAAAAAATACATAGCAAATACCTTTTTAGAATTAAAACGGTATATTTTTGTCATCCCTTTTGATTTATGTAGAGAATCTGTTGGGAAATACTTGTCCAAGTATTGAACTTTTCTAGTCCAACTCATAGCCTATCTCTGGAGATCAATGGAAAAATATAACTTTATATTTTTTACTATTAAGGTGAACACAGTTTATTTACTCCAGTTTTCATCCTTTGGCAGTCAGAGTAAGTAAAGATCAACCCTTGTTCTACCAAGAAGAGTTTTCCAATTAGAAGCATTTTATTCATAGTACAAGGAGGGACTGGCTGTGCAGTTAGGTACTCCTAGGTTGTGAGATTTCATTACTGCCTTTCAAAAGTTGCTTTAGTAGGATTGAAGGCACCTTCAAAAATTATTCATAATGCTTCCAGAGTGGACAGAATTCTCAGATGGTTAGAAAGCACCTGGGTACAAAAGTCAAGCTCAGCTAACTCTTAAAATAAAACAAATGTAGTAGAAATACTGCAGAGAATAGCAGATTTATTTCACTGTGTCAGTATGAGCTTCAGGCCATCAAAGTACTGCTAAGGGCAGTGCATTAACAATACTCAGCACAGGTTTGCAGATAAGATGTCCTTAGCCACCCAGACATACATATTCAATTATTTTTCTATTTCTTAATAAAGCTATGAGATAATAGGTTTTCAAAAGTGAGTACCATTATCATAACTTTAATCTTATTTACATTCAAAACTGTCCTCCAGGGTTGATGCTTACAGGAGAGACATTATAGTAAGCTATCTTTAAAAAAAGATCATATAGAAATTGCTTTTGAATTCTGTTTTTTGAAGCATCTATAATTTGTGGAATACCTGGTTATACAAAATTAGAAAATGAACATTTTAGGTTTTTAATTTCAAGTGAATAAATCATCATGGGAAGACAGTATCAGCATGCTAAATATTCTCTGTATAAACTTAGTAAAATGACACTCATGTCCATATATCAGGTTGGGATAGGCAATAATATTTCGTTAGACCACAGAAATAATATTTAGAATCAATGAAAATTTTAAATATTTGAAAATGTTAATGGGGCCTAGTGGAACTTCCTAGTCAAGTCTAGAGTGTCAATTGGAGTAAATGAAATTCAGAAAATACTCCAGAAGAACTTTAAGATATAAGACCTTTCCTGTGGAGTTACCACTTCAGCCCACATAGTTGCCATAAGCATTTTAAAAGAAGAGTTTTTTGCTTCCTGTCTTGACATCCCTCCTTGATCCCTCCAACAGTGTTTCACAGTCAGAGAGGATGTTCAGGTCACAAAAATTCCATCTTGGAAAATTCAAATTACTTACATTCACTCAACATTTTGTTTTATTCTTTGACCTTCTTAAAATAATAACTCCTAATATGTTGGTGTGGGGGGGGTAACAGGGCAGTCAACAGGCATGACTGTTCGATTCCTTCTGATCCATCTAATTCCTCCATCTGTTCTCCTCCCACCTTGCATTTTATCACGAAGTGACACATAATAGAAGAGTGGTGTAATAAATCTAAGCCTGTGACTTAGCTGTGTTTCCCCAAGGGTAGAGATCCCTTCTGTTTCTTTTCTCTTTGGTTTCCAGGTTAAAGAGTGCATTTGTGGACATCTAACACCGTGCATGCTGATCTGAAGGAATTTCCGCAGGGGAATGTGAGATGTATATATCTTATTTATAGTCTCCTGGGAGATTTTTACTTTTAGATAGTCATAGTTAAATCAATATGGCTTTAGTCCTTCCTGCAGTACAGGCAGATTTTTTACCACTGAGCCACTGGGGAAGCCCAGCCTCAGTCCTTCCAAACCAGTAATATATATTTAGCTAAAGTGGTGTATAAAAATCTGATGAATTGAAATTCTCTAATTTTCTCTCTTGTGACATTTTTAATCACTTTGCACCAATAAGATTTTTATGGTAAAATAATGCATTAGAAAGTTGTTTAGGTAATTCAAATTCTTTAAAAATAGCTCTGTCAATTGTTTAAATTTTGCCAAAATCTGTACCATTTTTAGACTAATTGGCTTCCCTGGTGGCTCAGAGGTTAAAGCGTCTGCCTGAAATGCTGGAGACTTGGGTTCAATCCCTGGGGCAGGAAGATCCCCTGGAGAAGGAAATGGCAACCCACTCCGGTATTCTTGCCTGGAGAATCCCATGGACAGAGGAGCCTGGTAGGCTATAGTCCATGGGGTTGCAAAGAGTCGGACATGACTGAGCGACTTCACTTCTTCTTCTTCTTCTTTAGACTAATTAATGAGTAATCATTTTATTGGAATGTTTTCTTCTCACATAAAAATTGTATCAATTATATACTTACTTTCTACTCACAGAAAATTTTAGAAATAACTGTCTGCATACATGAGTGGTCCACTGCTTCAGTCCTCTCCGACTCTTTGTGATCCTATGGCCTGAAGCCCGCCAGGCTCCTCTATGCAATGGACTTTCCAGGCAAGAATACTGGAGTGTGTTGCCAAGAAATAACTGTATAATTACTCAATAATGAACCAGGTTTCTGGCGGGGGTGAGGAGGTCCTTGGTTGAAAATTGAGTAAAATTTTAGGCAATTTAGTTCCCCTTGTCTCAAAGATATAATTCTATTAAAAAATTCATTAATTTTTCAAGCTACATTAAAAAATATTATGAGTACCTGTTGAAAAGTGCTGTTTTTTTTCATGGAAAGAACATAACTCATATTATAGTTTACCAAACATGGTAGATGAAAAAGTTAAGAGGTTTCTCATCATTAAAATGGTTAGGACACTACCTACCAAATAGTTTTAAATTTGTATTTAATAGATATTCTTACTGAGTTCTAGGAATTTACATAGAAGATAAGTGGTGTTGACGGTGAAAGAAAAGGAAAGAGTGAGAGATATATTGAAGAGAAAAAAAATGACAGTTCTCTGACTGTCTCACTCATCTCTTAGAAAAATGATTTAATATATGAAAATTGCTTAGCATAATTTATACAATTGTCAGAAAATGACAATCAGTATAATATACTAGAAAATGATTTAGACTAGTTGTAGTCCTGGCCTCCCCATTTTGTAAAATGTGTCAATTGGACAACATTTATCCATTTCGTGACTCAGATTTCTCCTCTGTCATTTCAGTCAGTTCGTGTCCCAACTCTTTGTGACCCCATGGACTGCAGCACGCCAGGCTTCCCTGTCCATCACCAACTCCCAGAACTTGCTCAAACTCATGTTAGTGATGCCATCCAACCATCAAATCCTCCGTCATCCCTTTCTCCTCCTGCTTTCAATCTTTCCTAGCATCAGGGTCTTTTCCAAGGAGTCAGTTCTTCCCATCAGGTGGCCAAAGTATTGGAGTGTCAGCTTCAGCATCAGTCCTTCCAATGGATATTCAGGACTGATCTCCTTTAGGATGGACTGGTTTGATCTCTTTGTAGTCCAAGGGACTCTCAAGAGTCTTCTCTAACACTGCAATTCAAAAGCATCAATTCTTCAATGCTCAGCTTTCTTTATAGTCCAACTCTCACATCCATACATGACCACTGGAAAAACCATTGCTTTGACTAGATGGACCTTTGTTGGCAAAGTAATGTCTCTGCTTTTTAATATGCTGTCTAGGTTTGGTCTCCTCTATGAAAGGGATTAAAAATCCTGTCATACGTTGTTGTGGATTAAATATGGAAGGTGCTCTGAAAAATGGAAAGCATTCTGTAAGAGTCAGCTTTTTAGAATCCATTTAGAATCACCTACTTTTAGAGCTAGAAGGAACCTTTGGGGGTGATGAGCCTCCTCATCCCCATTTGGGAAATGAGAGAACCTGCCAGGGAAATAGTTATCTTTGCTCCATGTCACACAAAACTTGAACCTCAGTTCACACTTGACTCCCTGTGTCATCTCATTTTTTAATTGTATATCTGTTGTTTGTTTTGTTTTATTGTATCTACTTTTAGAATGTAACACAAAGAATAGAATGCCATCAAAGTTATTAGGAAGTGTAGGGTTGTATCTTATCTCTTTTGAAAATGTAGAAGCCAAGAGTGAGAATTTATAGATTTTTTACAGTGGCATTCTTCCTGGTTTAGAAGCTCTAGGGAGTGTGCCTGTTTTATGTTATCTTAGAAATGTATCTTACCTGGCTAGTTTCCAGCTAAGATTTTTACCAAATTCTGGCTTTAACCCACCAGTGGTGTTGGAGCTTCCCAGGGAGCTCAAACAATAAAGAATCTGCCTGCAATGCTGGAGCCTGGGGTTCAATCCCTGGGTTGGGAAGATGCCCTGGAGAAGATCCCCTGGAGAAGGGCATGGCAACCCACTCCAGAATTTTTGCCTGGAGAATCCCATGGATAGAGGAGCCTGGTGAGCTACAATCCATGGAGTCACAAAGAGTCAGACACAACTGAGTGACTAACACACACAGTGTTGGAGCAGGGCTTCCTAGGTGGCACTAGAGGAAAGAGCCTGCCTGCAAATGCAGGAGACATAAGAGACATGGGTGCGATCCCTGGGTTGGGAAGATCCCCTGGAGAAGGACATGGCAACCCACTCCAGTATTCTTGCCTGAATCCCATGGACAGAGGAACCTGGTGAGCTACAGTCCATAGGATTGCAAAGAGTCAGACACGACTGAAGCTACTTAGTGCTCAGCACAGCACAATGGTGGAGCAATGGAATGAACCAGACACCTCCAAGTCTCCCAATTTCCCTTTTGTTTGGGGTGATTTATCTCCTAGAATTCTTTAAAGTAGAATTCTTTATTCTACTTAATAAAGAATGTGAGTGATGCCTCTTACTGTCCAATAACAAGAATGGAAATTATGATTGAGAAGAAAATGTCGCATTTTCATAACTGTTGGGGCACACTTTTAAAGTATTTTTGAGACAAGCAGTGTACTTTCAACTTTACTGTCTAGAACAGCTCTATCTAGTAGAACTATAATGCACCCTGAACATGTAATTTAACATTTTCTTGTTGTCATTGTAAAAAAATATATGGAAGTAGTGTTAAAATTAAACTTAACATTATTTTAACTCAGTATATCTAAAATGTACTTTTAGATATATTTTACATCATCCTTTTATATCATCTCAACATGTAATCATTATTTTAAAACTATTAATGAGATATTTTACATTCTCTTTTTTAACTAAGTTTTTGAAGTCCACTGTTTATTTCATACTCACAACACATCTTAATTCAAATGCTAAATTTTCATTGGAAGTACCTGATCTGTATTTAATTTCATAAAATTTGCATTAGAAAAATAACTTTGCACACCCTAACTATTCCAAAGATACTCTAAAAAAAATCCTTTTACTGGATTAAATATCAGTTTAGCTTGTCAGTTATATTAGCCAGATTTTTAATGCTCAATAGCCACCATATAGGATAACACAGAAGCCTGTGCAATGCTCTTATTTTAGCTTATCCCTATTTAGGTGAGAGAAAAAGAGAGTCAAAAATCCACCTATCCATCTACTTTATTTTATTTCGTTGACTAATGCTTTATTTTGTTATGGGCAAACACCTTCTCCATACTTTTATAGTAAATACTTAGATTTTGCTTTTCATACTGACTAGTAAAACAAGATTTTCCTTTTCATACTGACCAGTAAAACATGCATTATGAGAGCTGATGGGAAGATAAATGTTGTGAAATTGCCTTAACTGTGATTGTTAGTGCTTGAATTGACCAGATTTCCTCTCCAACAGCTTTGAATGCTTTGTGGGTTTGTATAACTGTGTGCCCTGCTTCATAAGTACTTTCAAAGTAACCTGCTTTGTTTCACTTGATTGCTCTAGTATGGTTAAGGACAAATGTTTTGGAATAATAACAGGCCTACCAAATTGCCAACTGGGAGATCCATGGAGTATGCTTAAGGCAGCTTTTTGCAGCATTTCTTGTATCTGGCAAATCATTTTAGAAAAAATGTTTAGCTTCACAATAGATTCTTAACTAGCAGATTCTAGAAAATACTTTTTATATAATATATAGGCTTATCAGTTACCATTACTTTCTGAAAAATTCAGGTTCTGAGGTCATGTAGAGAGATGGCATAACAAAGTAATCTAAAGCATAGCTCGTGAGTCAGGCTGGCTGTGTTTGTATCATGATTCCAATATGTATAAAATATATAAATTTGTGCAAAGTTACTTCACCTTTCTAGGCCTTAGTTTTCTCGTTCTAGAATGGAAATCAGAATTGGATTTACTTAATAGGGTTGTTAGAGAACCAAATGAGAATATATCCTCCACCTGTGCTTGGCACAAAGTAAGTGTTCAGAATATGAATTTTTATTATACAAAACTGCTGCAACTATAGGTATTGTCACACTTTAAACCCATTTCCAAAGATTAAAAAGAGGAACAGTATATGCTGTATGTAGCTAGGGAAGAAAAGTCAAAGAGTATAAACCCTGAAGAGTGGAATATCAAAGTGAGGAGTTTCCAGTTTCATTTTTTTTTCTTTTGAATTAGTGTGTAAGTTCTTCCCCAAGACGCAAAAGGAACTGTTCATCCCTTTCATTGTGAAAATTTTGCTTTTCTTACCTGTTCCTAGATGACTAGTTTGCATATGTTTTGAAATAAGACTTTATAAACAAATTCTCAAAAATGATTCTATGAATAATAGATCAGGCTTTTAATCAAGATAAGGTTTTATGTTCTGAAATTATAGCAAAGATAAACATCACGAAGTACATTTACTAGTTTTATGTATTGCCAGATTGGTAAATTACTGTACTTTTTTTGCTGTCCTATTATTGTTGTTGTTGGTTGTATTTTAATTTACATCATTCTTCATGTTCCTCAACTCCTATTTCTCATAACTCTTTTCTGTATTATTATTATTAATGGGGCATGTGTTATGTTTATAGTGTTTGCATAAAAATAGATCATCTCTGTTAGGTAGTTTTCAATGTTAAAAGCAAATGTGCTTACTCATTGACTATGAAAAATATCCTTCTGGAACAAATATAGAACCATCCATCTCTTAAACAGAATTCTTATGGGCTTTGCTTATCTACCTAACTACCTTGAAAACATAGCTTAGAAATCATTCCCACACTTTTGGGGAGCAGTCAGTCATTTAAGTAGTTCTACTAAACAGCAAAATCCTTGAGATAATCAGGTTGTTACAAGTAAAAATATTTTAGGAAGGGGGTCTTTGTTACCTTAAGTGAAAACCGACACTGAACCAATGTTTAAGAAGCATTATCATGGGCAGAAAAAATCTAACTTTGCTCTTTGACAGGGTTAGTTACAAAAGTTCATAGTCAGGTCAGCAAAGGAAGAAACAAGGTTTTAGGATATATTTGGCATTTAAAAAAAATATTGAGTTGTAAATTTTGTATGTGCATGGAGTTTCAGGTCACTTTCTTTTTCTTTACATTTTAAAGGTGGAACTAAGTCAGAAAGTGACACAAAATTAGAAATGTCAGGGTATTTAATTAGATGAAGGTGAAAGAGAAGAGTGTAAAAAGCTGGCTTAAAGCTCAATATGGCAAAGAGATGGGGGAAAATGGAAACAGTGGCAGATTTTATTTTTCTGGGCTCAAAAATCACTGCGGACAGTGACTGCCGCCATGAAATTAAAAGACACTTGCTCCTTGGAAGAAAAGCTATGATAAACCTAGACAGCATATTAAAAATCTAAGACATCACTTTGCCAACAAAGGTCCATATTGTCAAAGCTGTGGTTTTTCCAGTAGTCATGTATGGATGTGAGAGGTGGACCATAAAGAAGGCTGAGCACCAAAGAATTGATGCTTTCAAACTGTGGTGCTGGAGAAGACTCTTGAGAGTCCCTTGTACAGCAAGGTGATCAAACCAGTGAATCCTAAAGGAAATTGATCCTGGATGCTCTTTGTAAGGACTGATGCTGAATCTGAAGCTCCAATACTTTGGCCACGTGATGCAAGCAGCTGACTCATTGGAAAAGACTGAAGACAAAAAGAGAAGGGGCAGCAGAGGTTGAGATGGTTGGATGGCATCACCAACTCAATGGGCATGAGTTTGAGCAAACTCTGGGAGAGGGAGGCCTGGCATGCTGCAGTTCATGAGGTCCCAAAACACTGGACGTGACTTAGCAACTGAACAACAACAACAAATGGCTATTTCTCTTTAAAGATTCTGAATTTGAACAAATAGAGCATGGTGTCACATAAAACATGAATGCATTTTTAAAAAAATATTATTTCTTTATGAGTTAGAATACATATGTTTTCTTCCATATATTGATTAATATTCTTTAGGTTTAACATTTTATTTATGTAAGGGAGGAGTGAAAGAGTAGTAAGTGTATCTAGAAAACCAGAGTTTAGATCAAACATTATTGTAATTGTCCAAACCTTAGTAATATAATTTGCATTTCATTGACATCTTGTGTACTTTTTTAATCTTGGATTACAATCCTTATGAATGTCCATTAAAATCCACAAGAAGATCTTCATGGAGAGAAACCATCACCACCAGAGAGACTGAGAGATTGTGTGCATCTCAAGGTATAAACAGGCATTAGAAAGAGAAGGGCAGAGAGTTTCACATAGAAACAGTAGAATGATCAAAGGTATTCATGTCCAACTTATGCAACTGTGCTGTGTGCTCAGAAGAAATATTTGAGTGCGTCAAATGATGAGTGCTTTAGTGAGGAAGGAGATAAGACTGAAAAAATATGGAAACAGGAGTGCTTGGCCAGCAGTACATGCAGAAACTGTATTTGGGCATAACAGTAGTGTCAAAAGAGAACAGTTAGAAATTGGATTTAATAATACAAGAATCAGCAAGGGGGGATGAAGAAACAGATGAAAGAAAAGTTAGAAAAATTACAGGGACAGACACTGCAAGTTATGATGGATGGTTAGAAATAAGTCAAGATAAGTTTCACAATGGGTATCAGTAATAATAGTGGCACCATTAACAGACCCTTTACATAGAGAGAATGTTAGATGTCTTTTCAAGAGGACTGAGGCTTTTGATGTTTAGCTTTGTATAAACCTGATTCAGCCCTTGACCAACTCCTTGGCTTGGGGTTTTGCAGCAATTGTCATCCTAATAGAACCTGATTTTTCTCAGATCATTTCTAAAATATGGGCAAAGAAAAGAATTCTGGACAGAGCTCAAGTAGATACTAAATTAAAAAAAAGAAGAAGACTGTCATGATGTTTTTCTTAAATATGTTTAATTTGAGATCCCAGGAGGATCTCCAGATAGCTGTCTACTGGAGTTGGTTGTTATCATGGGACCAGACCTTCAGCCCCTGACCAGCATTGGAGATAAAGATTCGATAGCCATTAGAAAAAATAATAATTTTGTTGTAAGAATATAAGAATTTACAAGTTTATAAGCACTTTTTTTTTCTTCCTTCTCATGTAAAAACATCTACTTGATAGCAATAGAAACTTCTGTCATTTTTAATTGCAGAACCCTGGAATAATACACTATGCTATTAAAATTCTTCTTTCTGTGTTCTGTGAAGTATCACTGAAAATCATTTGGCTTTGGTTCTTGTGTAATGATGATAAAAATGAATTTTAATGAGAATATAAATTTTTTACAAGAACAAAATGAAATTGAGCAGTACAACATTATATATTCTTCTAGCTTCCTGCAAATTGTAACCTACCACTTTTTATAGGTATAAGCAACTCAATATATCTACACAATACAGAAAAAATCATGAGCAGCAGTTTGTTTTCATAGCATGCTTGAAATAAAATGAACTCTTGTGTGCATGAAAAATTTTCTTTCTTTTACAAAGAGAGTTTACAAAGCCCTGAGTGAATGAAAAATGTAAACAGGGACCCATAATTGTTCTAGTGACTGAAAACATTTCATTTCACTCTGAGGGATCTCCCATCGCCACTTCCAATGGGCTACAGACCTCCCTCTGGGTATAAATGCAGTGTGAGGGAATTCGTAGCCCTTCTCCCTTCTTTAAACTCTGTTCTTTTCTTGCATTCTTTGTCTAAATTACAGATCTTTTATATTTTCTTACTCATCTTCTCCAAGGCCACTGGTTTGGTATGAGCCTCCGAAATCTCTCACCAGATTTGCAGTATCTTTCTGCCTACTCATCCCTTTTGCTGTCTTTTACCCCTTCCAGTCTTTCTTCCACACAGCAACCAAAGTAATCTATTTTTAAATGGGAATCTGGACCTGTCAGTATCCCCGGGAAAATTCTTTATTGGCCTCTTACCAGGATGCCGTTCAAATTTCTTGATTCCACTGCCAAGCCCTTATCTACTCTCCAGGCTTTATCCCTGCTCCTGCACATGAGCCTGTGTTCCAACTCTGCCAGACTTCCTGTGCCACTTCACAGCGGCTCTGTTTCCTTACTTCTGTAACATGGAGACTGTGTAGAGTGTTCTCTACCCACTTGCTGATGTAACAAGGTCATCTTTCAAGATACTGCTAAAACATGATCTCCTCTGACCTCCTCCCTTGTAGACACAATTTGTTCCTTTTAGTTTATACTTCTATTATTCCTGTAATTCTAATTATTTTTCAATCTCTCTCTCCTTTTAACTGTGAATTCTTTAAAGACTCTCCATAAGCACTTTGTATACATGAGCCCAAGCACAGGACTTGGTACATAATAGTTAATAAATCTTTCCCTCATGAGTTGATTTAAGAAAGTAGGCAAAAATGGGCTTAATGTTGGAAAAATATTCAGTTCTCTTGTTAACCTTACCATTGACAAGCTTTCACATAAAACTTGTTGGAAAATATGTGTATATATCCACATAACATCTATGTTGTTTAGTTACCAAATTGTGTCCAACTCTTTTGTAATCCCATGGACTGTAGCATGCCAGGCTCCTCTGTCCATGGGATTTCCCAGGCAAGAATACTGGAGTGGCTTGCCATTTTCTTCTCCAGGGGATCTTCCCAACCCAGAGTCTGAACTCGTGTCTCCTACAATGGTAGGCAACTTCTTTACCACTGAGCCCCCAAAGATGCCCATATTGAATCTATAATTATCAGTTCAGTTCAGTTCAGTCGCTCAGTCGTGTCTGACTCTTTGCGACCCCATGAATCGCAGCACGCCAGGCCTCCCTGTCCATCACCAACTCCCAGAGTTCACTCAGACTCACGTCCATCGAGTCAGTGATGCCATCCAGCCATCTCATCCTCTGTCGTCCCCTTCTCCTCCTGCTCCCAACCCCTCCCAGCATCAGAGTCTTCCAATGAGTCAACTCTTCACATGAGGTGGCCAAAGTACTGGAGTTTCAGCTTTAGCATCATTCCTTCCAAAGAAATCCCAGGGCTGATCTCCTTCAGAATGGACTGGTTGGATCTCCTTGCAGTCCAAGGGACTCTCAAGAGTCTTCTCCAACACTACAGTTCAAAAGCATCTGTTCTTTAGCACTCAACTTTCTTCACAGTCCAATTCTCACATCCATACATGACCACTGGAAAAACCATAGCCTTGACTAGACGGACCTTTGTTGGCAAAGTAATGTCTCTGCTTTTCAATATGCTATCTAGATTGGTCATAACTTTCCTTCCAAGGAGTAAGCATCTTTTAATTTCATGGCTACAGTCACCATCTGCAGTGATTTTGGAGCCCAAAAAATAAAGTCTGACACTGTTTCCACTGTTTCCCCATCTCTTTCCCATGAAGTGATGGGACCAGATGCCATGATCTTCATCTTCTGAATGTTAATTATATATAATAAAAGGGCTTCCCTGGTGGCTCAGTGGTAAAGAATCCATCTGCAATGCAGGAGCCGCAGGATATGCTGGATCTACCCCTGAGTGGGGAAGATCCCCTGGAAGAGGGTATGGCAACCGATTCCAGTATTCTTGCCTGGAGAATCCCATGGACAGAGGAGACTGTACATGGAGAATCCCATGGACAGAGGAGACTGTACATGGAGAATCCCATGTACAGAAGTTGTACATGGCAGTGTACAACCCATAAGGTTGCAAAAAGTCAGACACAAATGAAGCAACTTAGCATACACACACATATACAATAAAATATTTGAGTTTGAAATATACTGATTTAGTTATTACTTTCTTTTAGAGTAAATCATTTTTTCAACACACTACTGCTAATTTATTACATGACACTTTACAAAATGCTATTTATAAAAGTGTCTAGTGTCCTATGTTTGGATAAAATCTAGTGCTCTTTTTAAAATGAAAGATGAAAAAGACAAATTTGAGCATCCTGATGTGAAGAGGAAACCTGTGGTCTTATTGAAAATTAAGATGAAAAGGTCACATGTACAGTTATTTGCCAGTGTATGAGAATGTCCATGTCTCAGCTTATTAAAAATTGGGCAGTTTATATTGAAGTTAGTTGTCATACTTCAATTAAGTTAGCAAATATGAACGTCAATATTGTCACAGATGCAATATTAGAACTGATGTTTAGTCCTACCTAGAATGCAGTGAATGATTAAATTTAGTCCAGTACTCAACTCCCTCATATTGAATAAGGAGTAAATAGTTTGTTTTCCTTATCACATAAATCTCTTTGGTGTGCTGTTGTTTAGTGTTTATATAAATAAGTAGTTAGAAAAAGGTAAACAGACTCAGCATTAATTAGTGTTGAATCAGTAAAGTGATAATTGAGTCTTCATATCCAAAACAGAAATATTGAGGATGACTATCATGGGAATAGTTATTTTTTTTATATATATATATAATTGAAGGATAATTGCTTTACAATATTGCTTTAGTTTCTGCCATACACCAACATGAATATTGGTGGGAATGTAAATTGATACAGCCACTATGGAAGACAGTATGTAGATTCATTAAAAAGCTAGGAATAAAACTACCATACAATCCAGCAATACCACTTCTATGCATATATCCTGAGGAAACCAAAATTGAAAAAAAAGAAAAAGGGAATAATTTTTAAGAGGAGAAAACATTAAATTACCCGAAAAGATTTTAACATCCCACTATTTTTAAGCGTTTAACAGCAACAGTAAAGAGAATCCATACTTATAGTTTACAGTACTTATTCTTTTATAGCTTTATCATTTTGAAAAAGATATCTAACTAAAAGTAAATGAGTATATATATATAGCATGCATTTTAGCGGGGAAGAAGAGAAAATAAGAATGTGTTGAAGATTTAGCTTCTTTTTCTTCATCTTCTTGTTATTTTCATACTTGCCTTCTGCTTTTATATTGCATTAAGCTTCACCAACCTTGTTTACTGTTTACTCCAGGATGCTTCCTGTATAGAGCCTCTGTTATCATATCCTGCTAACAACACAGTAAATGGAAATTTGGGAAAAGCCACAGTAGGAACTGCTGAGTATCAGCAGTAAGTTAATCAGATTTAGATACCCCAAAACTAACACAGCCCACAAGACTGATAGCCAAATGCTACAGCAAATTGTTTCTTAGCAGGAAATCTACAGTACTAGTGTAATTTGAACAATGGAGCATTTGACAGCTAACTCATCAAAAGCAGGGCACCCTAAGGAAGTTGCTCACTTCTAGTTTTACATTTAGCCAACCATTGATAAAACAGTGGCTAATAGGACAATCAATTTAGAATCAAATGATGGCAAGGCTACTCATCCCATTGCCAAAAGGAGATACAAGCAGTAGTATATTATTCTGCCTAGGGACTGTATAATATATACTCACCCAAATTGGAAGATGGGTCACCTATGCCTTATGAATTCCTTTTGAGTGCCAGTTTGATCATATATTAATGAGCACGATTAAAAGCTAAGCTATTATCTGTTCCCAAAAGATTGACTTAGGCAAAACGACACAGGATAATTCCAAGTTGTCTTATGCAGTGTACTAGAAGTAATCAAATAAGTCAGATGATGTTTGTGACTTCAAAGAAAAGAAATCTTTGAAGAATATGTCCATTATGTTTCTATATGGAAGTTTGTCTTATATAGTTGGCCAGAAAGTGTTAAAATATTTAAAGTGAATAAAGATGCTTCCGATTCCCAAATGTGTGGAAGCACTTCTTTGACTCTGAGCTTTCCATGTTTTATATTAAGCAAAATACACAGAATTATTATACATGCCCCATAGTTATCACTGCAGACAGTGACTGCAGCCATGAAATTAAAAGACTTTTTCTCCTTGAAAGAAAAGCTATAATAAACCTAGATAGCATATTAAAAAGTGAAGACTTCACTTTGCCAACAAAGGTCCTTATTGTCAAAGCTGTGATTTTTTCCAGTAGTCATGTACCAATGTGAGAGATGGACCATAACGAAGGCTGAGCACCAGAGAATTGATGCTTTCGAACTGTGGTGCTGGATAAGACCTTGAAGAGTCCCTTATACAGCAAGGAGATCAAACTAGTGAATCATAAAGGAAACCAACCCTGAATACTCATTGGAAGGATGGATGCTGAAGCTGAAGCTCCAGTACTTTGGCCACCTGATGTGAAAAGCCAACTCATTGGAAAAGACCCTGATTCTGGGACAGATTGAGGGCAGGAGAAGGGGGCGACAGAGAATAAGATGGTTGGATGGCATCCTGACTCAATGGACACGAGTTTGAGCAAACTCTGGAAGATGGTGAAGGACAGGGAAGTCTGGCGTGCTGCAGTCCTTGGGGTCACTAAGAGTCAGATATGACTCTTGACAAAACAACAGTTATCATGTATGCTTTTCTGCTTTAAAAAGAACTTCAGGTTTAAGATCCCCACTGTATATTCCAACTTTCTATAAGGAAAGTTCAGAGTAGAGTCAGGAAAGAGAGCAAAGCTGTGACAGGAAGAAAACCAGTGGTGGCTGTGAAATCAAACCCATTGTCATTTCTGCCAGGCAGTATAACTGAGAGGTGTACTACTCACTATAATAGGTGTACTAACCATGACAGTGACCCCCTGCCATCGAAAGTAGAACAATAACAAACAGGTGTTTGGAGAAATTTTAAAAAATTCTTCTCTTATAACTGCAGGTCTTATGAAATACCTATACAGATCAAAAATAACCAATCAAATTTAGTTTTTAAATTGAGATGTTCTATAACTGTATTTCACAATAAACTGTGGAAAATTCTGAAAGAGATGGGAATACCAGACCACCTGACCTGCCTCTTGAGAAATCTGTATGCAGGTCAGGAAGCAACAGTTAGAACTGGACATGGAACAACAGACTGGTTCCAAATAGGAAAAGGAGTATGTCAAGGCTGTTTATTGTCACTCTGCTAATTTAACTTCTATGCAGAGTACATGGTGAGAAACGCTGGGCTGGAAGAAGCATAAGCTGGAATCAAGATTGCCGGGAGAAATATCAAAAACCTTAGATATGCAGATGACACCACCCTTATGGCAGAAAGTGAAGAAGAACTAAAAAGCTTCTTGATGAAAGTGAAAGAGGAGAGTGAAAAAGTTGGCTTAAAGCTCAACATTCAGAAAATGAAGATCATGGCATCTGGTCCCATCACTTCATGGGAAATAGATGGGGAAACAGTGGAAACAGTGTCAGACTTCATTTTTCTGGGCTCCAAAATCACTGCAGATGGTGATTGCAGCCATGAAATTAAAAGACTCTTACTCCTTGGAAGGAAAGTTATGACCACCCTAGATAGCATATTCAAAAGCAGAGACATTACTCTGTGAACAAAGGTCCATCTAGTCAAGGCTATGGTTTTTCTAGTGGTCATGTATGGACGTGAGAGTTGGACTGTGAAGAAGGCTGAGAGCCAAAGAATTGATGCTTTTGAACTGTGGTGTTGGAGAAGACTCTTGAGAGTCCCTTGGACTGCAAGGAGATCCAACCAGTCCATTCTAGAGATCAGTCCTGGGTATTCATTGGAAGGACTGATGCTAAAGCTGAAACTCCAATACATTGGCCACCTCATGCGAAGAGTTGACTCATTGGCAAGGACTGATGCTGGGAGGGATTGGGGGCAGGAGGAGAAGGGGATGACAGAGGATGAGATGGCTGGATGGCATCACCAACTCGATGGACAGGGGTTTGGGTGAACTCAGGGAGTTGGTGATGGACAGGGAGGCCTGGCGTGCTGTGATTCATGGGGTTGCAAGGAGTCAGACACGACTGAGCGACTGAACTGTACTGAATTGATAACTGTATTTCAAACCCGGAAAGAAGAAAAGGATATAATGTATATTGTTCTTCATTCTAATGTGTACTACATGTTGAATAATAATATTTAGATTTCTTTGGTTAAATTAAAATATTTTTTAATTTAATTTTATTTTTAACTTTACAATATTGTATTGGTTTTGCCATATATCAACATGAATCCGCCACAGGTATACACGTGTTCCCCATCCAGAACCCAGCCCCTGTGTTTAAGGCTGCAATTTTGAATTGACTAGGAAACATAGAGACAAGATCCTCACCCAGCTTTGCCTGGGTCCCCTGAGCTTGTGGGTAGATCTTTTACCAACCCTGGGGTATAGGCTTTGTTCTTTTCTTCTAGTAACGCTCTTACAGACCAGATGCCCCTACACACCCCACAGATATACACTCATATTCCATGGTTATATCAACAGCCAATCACTATTAAACTGATAGCATACTAGCAAGACCCGATCATCTGAATATCTTAGCAGTTTTGTAAATTTGTAGCTTTCATTTAATGCTTTAGCAGGATTTTGGGGGTTTATGCTTTGTTTGGTTTTAATATCTAGGCACATATGTTGCCATTTAGGTAGTTGGTTAAGTGTATATGTGGGTTTTCCTGGCGGCTTAGTTGTAAAGAACTGCCTGCCAATACAGGAGATGTGGGTTTGATCCCTGGGTCCAGAAGATCCCCTGGAATAGGAAATGGCAACCCATTCCAGGATTCTTGCATGGGAAATCCCATGGGCAGGGGAGTTCGGCGGAGCTACAGTCCATGAGGTCACAAGAGAGTTGGACATTACTTAGCAACTAAACAACAACAAATGTATATGCAGTATTTTTCACAATTTTTCCAAGTCTCCATTATTGGTAGTAGCATACTTAAACCTTAGAAGTAAAGTATCAAATAATTAAGTTGTACAATTTAATTTGATATTCTCATATTTGAGCTTTAGACAGATTCTTAAAAATGTAATTATTTTTTGCTAAAGTTAATGCTGTCCATGTTTACTAATATCATAGGCAGGGATATATGGTGGTGGTAATTTTTTTTTTTTTTTCTGGTCGGGGAGGAGTGTTAAGAATGGCATGTTTATTTGAAATAAGATAAAATAAGAAGACATAAGAAGAGAAATAGTTGCTCCTTACTCTTCCATTTTCTTCTAGAAACATGGCACCCATGCAGGCATATTTTTCTTTTACAACAGATCTGCTATAAACTTCAAGCCACTCAGCACCTTCATGAATAATTTCACAGAAATATATAATCAACACATTCCATGATGTAGCTCTTCAAAGTGGCTCTCTTAGCAGCACTATTTTGTTCAATAATGATGAGTATTCATATTCAGAAGCAAAGCATATATCTCATTCTGTTCTTATAAGAAATTCAAGTTGTGCCTTGTTAGAGAATAGTGCAGAAAAAAATGTTAAAAACACATGATTCGAAAATTAAAAGCTCATTAAGAATCTATTTATAAGCAATGATGATATTAGATATTAGGATTTAAACATGTTAAAATCCTAATAGTCTTTTTGTTTTTTTGTGTGTGTGTGTACTGGGTTAAATCTTCTCTTGTATAAATTACATACATAACAAATATTCATTACAATGGAGACTTAAAATTGGCAGAGGAAAACTGAACAAAATATGAACTTTTACATTTCACTTGTCACATGGTCCTTAGGAGATAGATCTTTTCTTTAATGAGGTTAAGTTAATTAAAGTGGGCTTAGTGCTATTAGTTACATGCAAACTCTGAAGCTAGATTCTTAATCATAGAAATCAGAAATGATCATTTAATGAATTCTGAAATAAGTAGTGTGATTTTACTCTAGGATATACACAAAAGGGAGTTGTTTGTCACATAGAAAGAAAGATGAGAAAAAACAGCATCAGAAGTCTAGAGATTTAGTCTGCAGGTTTTTTATTAATGGCTACTTTTTAAAAGTTATCTTAAAGATACTTACATAAGGAACATGAAGAACTTAGACATCAAGTAAAACAGTAATTTGTAATTATAATTATTTTCGTGGTTTTCGGTGTTCTTTATAATGTATTTTATATATATATATTCCATCAATTTAAACATGTTAATGAGTCATAAAATACAAATTGATAGCCTTGATTTCGTTTTAAATAAACATAAATTTTCCCATTATTTCAATTATTAAAATCTGAGTAATTCTAAGAACATATTTAAAAGACTTGGAAAGAATCTAGATATGCAGCCATAGCTCAAGTGAAAATTGGTCCATGAGAAAATGAGACAGAATGCTTCCTTTTTATTGAAGAGAATTAAGTCAATATGGAGGGCATGAAAATAAAGTAAGGAACAAAGAGAATTGTCAAATCAGAAACTTTAAAGAGCAAATTTCAGAACGCTTCCTAATGGAGGAGGGGCAGAGTGCTACATGCAGCAAATGCTGTGATAATACATTTTTTTTGTCATCAAACCACAGGTCTTTCAGGGAGTACTCATGGCTCCTTTACTGCTAGTGGCCCATCTACCGACCCTTCCCTAGGAGTAACTGACAGGACTAACGAGGACATGAGGCAGGCTACCATCTTGACACCTCCTTACCTTCTGACTGTGCTCTCTGAGATTTCTTATCATACCTCAGAAGTGCCAAGTCCTTGTCACTCTGTTGGCTGCTGAGCACTGATCTACCGCCGTGTGACACTAAATCATGTGAAACTAAATCCAAAATTCCACAAGGAATGGGGTCAGCCTATCAGTGAAAATAATAGCCCATTTGAGCGCTTCTTCTTTTCTCTGACCGGAAGGCAAGCTCTCCTGAGTCCACTGGGGATATTTCCTAAAAACACTTTGAAAGCTCACACATGTGTGCTATGATTTTTTTTTTTTTTTGAAAGCAGGATATTCTGCTTGGGGAATAGGAAAGCCTCTGCAACAGTGAAAAATGGTAGAAATAGGAGAGATCCATGAGCATGTTCAGAGAGCTGTTTCCATAAATTTAATGTTTATGCTTACTAAAGCTTAGATAATTGCTCATTAAAGACTTCGTCGAGTGTATAAAAATAGGGCTTGCTACATGGTAGTCACTGTATGCCCTGAACCTATTTTAGCAAATTTTCTGATAGCGCCCAGCATGCATCTGTGACTGAGACAAAAATCAATGCTTATGGATTTAGCAGTGTAATCCTATCACTTGTTCTGTGAGATATGATTTGAAATGTAAAGTACGTTAAGTCTTAAGTGAACTTGGAGGCATGGAGTCTCTGGGGTGTTTCTTAGTATCCTATTTATTATTGATCAGGCTATTTCTTTATTGTCTCTCTTCTCCTGGCCCCAGTTATCCTTCTTCCCCTTTTCACCAATAGCTTTTAAATTATGTGTACCAGAACCAATAAACTACCCTCAGTATGAGTATTTACTTCCTGCTTTCAAAACAAGTAATAATCTCTAAAGTTTTCAAAGCAAGAACATTATCATGTGACTAACTGGGTTAAGTCTTAAAACAAAAATAATAGTTAAAATGTTAGGTGAAGTTTCTAAATTTTACCAAGAAATTTTAGTGCTTTCTCTAGAAGCATAACACAAAGTAAATCAACTACTTTTAAGTAACCTTAAATAATCCTAAATTACTGCGTTTTGTATTTACAGGAAGTTCTTAACACAAAATTTGAGAAATTGTTGGTTATAATCTAAGATTTTAAAAATTAAATGCTTATGGTCAAATTTACTATGAAAGAATAAATACAGATTAAAATAGTCATAGCTAGCTGGAGTCATTCATTCATTCAAGAAATACCAACAGGAGACCTATGGTATTCCAGCCACTGACAGGAAGTTTTTCAAAGTCTCCAGTTGTTATAATGATATTCTAGTGATTCCTCATAAGCCGTATACTGGAAGCTATTATTAACTAGAATTTATAAAAGTCATGTTTGTAACGTGTAAAAAATTTGGCTTTCTTTTAGCTTCCTGAAATGATCATCTGCAATAGCCTTCAGGTATCATAAAAATTGTTACACTTACATAGGCTTTTATCAGCCTGATTTGAGATAAAATTCTGCCCAGTTTAATAAAATGTTCCTCCCATTAGTAGATTGTATCTCTATCTAAGTATCTGATTTTTAGTCCCTGTTCTGAAAGTGGGTTATATTTTCCACTTACTGTATTCTTTTGATATGAATGATTCATTTGTAAACTAATCTTCGTTCTAAAGGCTGTGATTTTTATTTTTGTTGGCATATTCTTAATTTGGGGAACTGCATGAACTGCCAATGAAAATTAGACCACTGTCTACATAAACTACTAAATCTTGAGTTTAACTAGGTGGCTTTTGTAGACAAAAGAAAGGAAAGAATAAAAGTATATAGGTTTCCATGTAAGGTAAGACATGAGTGAAAATCATTCAGAACACTTCTGTCCAGACTGTATGTGTGAAAGTAATTATGGAGAAAACACCTGTCCCATAGGTGTGAGTTTTTCTTGCTTGGATGCATGTGTATATATTTAAAGCTTGACACTTACTTAGAAGGAATCCTGAATTCAATTGGACAGTATCTGCTTATACATGCAGTCTGAGTCTTTTAAAAGTTATTTTGTCTCTAAAAGAGCAAATCCACAGAATGACCTTCAGCTACTATTAATCCATCTAAATGTAGGGCATGAATGCAGAACACATCTGCCATCTGTCAGCTGAGAATTCCCCTGCCACTACCCCACCCCTACTCCCCACAAAGTCCTCTTGGGGCTACAATAACTTAGGGAGAGGTCCTTCTTGGCTGGCAAGGAAAGAGTGCATTTAGACTAATCATTAAAACCCATTACCTAACAAAGTGCATGTTCTTAAGGAATATAGTGATACTTGCCAATGAATTAATCAGCAAAATAGACTATGAGAAGGTGAGATTAACAGTCTCAGAAAAGATCAGAATCCATGAGATGCCAAAGCACTTTCTAGTGGCCATAAATCTTAGCCCAATTAGAGAGATTTTTCTCTTAGCATTTAGAATTCTATCTGGATTTGGTCTCTTTGTTTCTCCACACTGTATTTTATATCTGAGGCTGGAACAACGACCAGGAGCTTCCTGGTGCTTGATAGGGAGAATCATTTATTTGAATAATTGATCATTCAATTAGTAGAGCAAATGTTGAACAGTTGGACAGCTCTTTTTATCAGTGTTGATGGGAAGTAATTGGCGGTAGTTCGTTATAAAGCAGAAAATTGAAGTGTAATTTTAAAATAAGAATATTAAGTACAACCACCCCTCACAACAAAGCCTTCTTATCTGCTCTTTTTGTCACAGCTGTTTGATTTTCTTTTCCCTCAGTGTTATTACATTCCAAAATATAATCAAACAAGTGATTGCATTCCCTGAATATTACTGAATAGTGATTTGCTTATGTAAAGTGGGTCTAATATTAAGTAATTCTGTAGAGTTGAGACCTATGAGTAAAGAATGATTTTAGCACTTTCATTGGGTTTAAAATACCAGAGAAAAGGCAGACAACCAAAAATGTTGTCTAGGGGCCCTGGGGATACCCTTGGGCTGTGCTGACTCTCAGCTGAATTTGGAGGAAGAAACTGTATTTTCAAGAAAGTTGCATATATTTTAAATGGTCATATTTGAATTTTTAACAGTAAAACAATAGGTGGATGTATAATGTGTTATGGATAATAATATTACTTTGTCTTGAAAGTAATTTGAAAATACTTAATCAAGGAAAAGCCTATATAATTTCATCCTACACTTTTTTGGTGTTAAGTTTAATCTAATGTCAAAGACTATAATTTGATTTAGGATGATAAGTCATAACTCAGTTATCATAATAAAAAATTTTTATTGTTGAGAAAGCTTCTAAAAGTATAAATTAACGCTACTTCTTAAGCTAACCCTATTTTAAACCAACATAAATATTGATAAACCAGCATATCTACTTGTTCATACAGAACATGTAATATTTAAAAGCAATCTATTTCCTTCTAGTTTCTAATATATAAACTGCTTCTTAGAGAAGAAACTGAATTACCTTATAGTTCAACAATGCAAGATATAGAGTTAGGATCTTTCACTGAACAAAGTATGTGCATATATTTGTCCATGTATGTGTGTTTGTATATATATATATATGCACATATGTATATGAGATTTATGTCAAGGGCAAAATTTTTAGAAGATATCTATGTATATTCATATATATGTGAATATATATATATATATTTCCATTATTTTAAAAGCATTTTATATAAGAAATATTAAGCAATGTAATAATTATACATTATAGTATAAATTAATATAATATTAAATAATGTTCAATAGTGAGCACTCATTTTATTCCTGTACCTAAAGGGACTTCATTAAGAGTTTTACCATTGAAAACATTGCTTTTCATTTAATTAATTTTTTTCTTTTTTGGCCATGCCATGTGGAATGTGGGATCTCGGTTTCCCAACCAGTGATCAAGCCTATTCCCCTTGCAGTGGAAGTATGGTCTTAACCACTGGACTGCTAGGGAAGTTCCTGCTTTTAGTTTTAAAAATAAGCACTTTGATATTAGAAAATTATCCTTCTAATCTTATTTTCAATGGTTTTATTAAGGGTAAATGTTGAAAGTTATCAAACACTTCATCGGCTTTAATCATATATTTTCATTGCTGTTTGATTAGCATGTTGCATTAACATATTTTCTTTATAATAATCACCTTTGTATTTCTACTGTTGTTTCTTCCTCACTGCAGAAAGAATATCTATACATTTCTTGATGTTTTTTATTTTTTTTAATTAATTTTATTTTATTTTTAAACTTTACATAATTGTATTAGTTTTGCCAAATATCAAAATGAATCCACCACAGGTATACATGTGTTCCCCATCCTGAACCCCCCTCCCTTCTCCCTCCCCACACCATCCCTCTGGGTCGTCCCAGTGCACCAGCCCCAAGCATCCAGTATCGTGCATTGAACCTGGACTGGCATCTCGTTTCATACATGATATTTTACATGTTTCAATGCCATTCTCCCAAATCTTCCCACCCTCTCCCTCTCCCACAGAGTCCATAAGACTGTTCTATACGTCAGTGTCTCTTTTGCTGTCTCGTATACAGGGTTATCGTTACCATCTTTCTAAATTCCATATATATGCGTTAGTATACTGTATTGGTGTTTTTCCTTCTGGCTTACTTCACTCTGTATAATAGGCTCCAGTTTCATCCACCTCATTAGAACTGATTCAAATGTATTCTTTTTAATGGCTGAGTAATACTCCATTGTGTATATGTACCATAGCTTTCTTGATGTTTTTTTGTTTTTAATATTCCTTTTTTTTCACCTTTTTGGGAATGTGGAAAATTTATTTTTCTATAAAGTTAAAGAATCTTAAGGTATCTTAATAATGTTTTTTCTTGTTATTTTTAACTGCTTTTAAAATGTTTTCTTCAATTATGTCCTTCATAACCAATTTTAATCACCTTCATATTTATTCTGAATCCTTTTTATTTACTCTATCAGTATTCTCTCACTTTTTTCTTAGTTTAACTTTTTATTTATTCATCTACTTCTTATCCAAGTATTTACTGAGAGTCAGCTGTGACAAGCCACTATGCAAAGTGGATGAAGCAAAGACGCATAGGATAAAGTGCTCAATTCCCAGTTACTGTTAAGTATTTTTAGTGTATATTACTCTAATCTATGTTGTTCTCCATGTCAGTTCTACTACTTACTACTTGAGGTGCTTTGATTTAAGTGGGCTTCACTCTTGGCTCAGCTGGTAAAGAATCTGCCTGCAATGCGGGAGACCTGAGTTCAATACCTGGGTTGGGAAGATCCCCTGGAGAAGGAATGGCTACCCACTCTAGTATTCTGACCTGGAGAATTGGGTTGCAGAGTCTAACCTATTATATCATTGTACTTCAGCTCCTATGACATTTTAAACTTCCTTATACCGTGCAATTAATAATGTGATTTCTTTCTAAACTCTGTATTCACCTTCTATGACCTATGCATTATGTTTGATTTCCATACTTTTCTGCTTCCTTCTTTTCCTATTGTACAGAAAGTTTCTGACTGGCACAGGACCATACATCTTCATACCTGGCTAAGAGAGCCTGCTGACCTGGAACTCCCTCTCTAGAGTCTCCATTCTGGCCCTCCTCCAGCTATGCCTCTCCTTACCCACCTCCCCTTCTAGATTCAGTACCTTGGACTCCAGAATGCTCTGCTCAAATGGCTCTGGATTGATTTCAGGGATGGCCATATAGGTGCCTGCAAGGCCACTCCTGGTAACAAGGGGATCTGTTGGTGGAAAGATAATAATCCTCTCTTCCCATGGCCCATGGAATTCACCATGGAACTCAGAGCACTTAGAGAATGATAATTTAAGACTTAGCCATATAATAAATCCCTGAAAGGGATATATTTGCCAGGATCAGAAACATCAAGTATTTTATTTATTAGTTTGTTAGCTTGATATATAACCTTTAACTATTAGACATACGATACTCAGGCTTCCATTTGTACACTTGCACTGACTCTTGCAAAGGTTAGGAGCACGTCTGTGTTGAAATATCACTTTCCTTTTTTTTCTTGGATTATTTTCCCAATTCATTGACATCTGTATTTGAAGGACATTGCTTTGACATCACTGTCTTCTTTTCTCAACATCAAATTGCTTCTCAAACCAAGATGAAACAATGTATTTACTCTTACCTTTTGTCTTATTCTGTTCAGTTCAGTTCAGTCACTCAGTCGTGTCGGACACTTTGTGACCCCATGAACCGCAGCATGCCAGGCCTCCCTGTCCATCACCAACTCCCGGAGTTCACCCAAACTCATGTCCATTGAGTTGGTGATGCCATCTAACCATCTCATCCTCTGTCGTCCCCTTCTCCTCCTGCCTTCAGTCTTTCCCAACATCAGGGTCTTTTCAAACGAGTCAGCTCTTCGCATCAGGTGGCCAAAATATTTTATCTTGAAGCTTAACGTACTTCAAGGAACAAAGAGGAGGCAGTAGAAGTGAGTATTCCCTTGTCTTCCCATATTTGTAGGAAGAGACAGTGTCTTTCATTCTCTATCCCACAGTCCAACAGCTAAGCCATTGATTTCCTGTGAATTGGAGATTCATTCACTTACTCATAGTCTTCCTATGGTACCTACTATGTGCCAGCCACTGTGCTGGTGCTGAGGATACAACAGTGACTCAGACACTCTCAGGACATTTGAGAGGAGGAATTAGATGAAAATCATATTAACAGATCAATATGTATCATAGTGTTGAGTGAAGATAAAGGCCATGAAGAAGAATGAAGTAGTAAATAAGGACATATAAAAGTTAGGGAATCTTTCTCTGGGGTTAGTGATAGTGGGGACGAATCCTGAATGAGTTGAGAGAGCAGAGTACAAGGAGAAATATCCCAACTGGCAGAAACAAATGCATTCCTGAGTTAGGAGACTGGCAGGTGTCAGAGGGACACCAGAAAAACCCAGAGGCTGGAACTGAGTTGAGGAAGGAGAGAGTGGTAGGAAGAATGAGAAGCTAGTGTCAAATTGTATAGGTGAAGGGCATTCTAAGGCCTGGAGAAATGAAGTCATCGGGAGTCTTTACTGGCATGTATTCATTTATGTTTTAAAAACATCACTTTAATGTTGGGGGATAGTGGTGTTTAGGAGTTTCAAGTCAAAGTAGAGCTGCAAGGAGGCTCCTGTAGTAGTTACAAGACAAAGATCGTGGTGGCTTGTACTTTGCTGGTAGCATAGGATGCTGCAAGAAATGAATTTCCGGATATCTGGTTTGCAGAACAAAGCTCTTAATCCTAGCTACAAGGTTAGTTGACAGAATCTTGATACCTATTTTTTTTTTCCCTACTCTTCCCTCCCATGTGGTAATATATTAAAAGCTTCCTGAGGGCCTCAAGTCTGGTACCATCTCTTACACTCAACTGTACAGAAGTCTAGACTGTACTCTTGTTACAGTTGCATTCTCTGAGCATGATAGAAGGATTTGGGGGTACTTAGAGGCAGAGCAAAAGTTTCCTCTGTGTTCACAGACCACCAACTGCACATTAGTTCTAGCTTTAAGTCCTTTGTTGTATATCTATTTTTAATTAATTTTTACTGTGTATAGCTATCTTTGAATGTGGAATACTGACTTTTAATAAAAATGTAGTCTTACCCAAAAGAAGTTGAAGGTATTGAAAATCAGGATGTTTAATCTTAAATGTTTTTGTCTATTTATTAATTTTTTAGACTAAAAAGGTAAGAGGAAAGATTAAGAAATCTCTTTGGAATCAGTGGTGCCTGATAGAGCAAATATTTCCTATTTAAAAGTCAGTTTTGTGTATGTGGTTGGAGAGGGAGGACTAGATAGAGTGTCTGAAATATCATAGAGACCATTATATCTGCACTTGTGTCTGTGGGTTCACCTACTTTGGGCCTCAGATAAAAATACATGGATACCAAATATTTAGAAAGCAGCTGTTCTTCTAAATGTATTAAGCAATTTACCTTAGGTAATGTAGCCTATAAAATTTTAATTTGGGATTAAGTAAACCATATCCTTCACCATGTCTATTGCACCTTGATATCAAAAGATGAAATATGGGCATATTTAGTGGATTTCTTCTCAGAATGCTCCACTGGAGAAGGGTCAATTGTTTCCTAATGAACGTCATCAATAGCAGTTCTTCTTCAGAAGCTCAAGGAAATTAGCATTAAACAACAGGCATGGGTGTCTTGGGTGTTGCACAATTATGTGATAGGAGTGTTACATATGGTTTAAGGAGGCATTGCATTGAAGAGATAATTGATAGGAAACTGTCATTTTCTGGCAGTGGTGCTAGCTGCATTATAATTTAGAAATCAGAGGGATGGACATCTTGAAAACCTTTACTAAGAAATGCAGAACATGGTCTTTATAAATAAATTGCAAAGTTAAATAAGGTTTATTGCATTTTAATGTTTATTTGGACAGGACATATGTTATACTGGGTAAAATCTGAATTAAATACCCTTTGGACTTATTGCTTCTTAAGTGTCTGTATGCTCTGTGCTATAACGTTTTGAGCTTGCTTCCTTCTATAAACAGCTGTTTGCTTAACAAACACTGACGCAGCTGGTGTGTTCCCAGTGCTTATACATATTAACTTATTTAATCTACATAACAATGCTTTGAAGATTGTAATAAAATTATCCTGATTTCTCAAATGAAAATATATGGAACAGAGAGGTTAATTTACTTGCCCAAATTCACACAGGTATTAACTGGTGAGCTCAGGCAATGTGAGACATGACTCTTAAGGGACAGAATATGCTGAATCTTCCTTATTCGTTAATTGAAGGGTTTGCCCTTCTACAATTGTAATCTTGGGCTTCACAGGTGGGTCAGTGGTAACAAACTTGCTTGCCAATGCAGATGGGTCGGGAAGATCCCTGGAGAAGGAAATGGCAGCTAATTCCAGTATTCTTGCCTGGGAAAACCCATGGACAGAGGAGCCTGGTGGGCTAGAGTCCATGGGGTTACAAAAGAGTCAGACACCACTTATCAACTAAACAACGACAATTTCTAATCTCAATTCCATCTGCTTTCACCAAAAATAACAACAAAACCCTAAAATGTTTTTATTTTCTTTCTTATAACTATAAGCTCTGCAAATGTTGAAACGCAATAGCAAGTCTGCCTGATGCAAAGCGTGTTTGCATCTGTTTAAAAGGCAGGCTGAATTTCTCATTTTTACATTTCTTACTTATTCTTTGACACTATTTCTGCAAGATAAAACCAATGGGAAAAAAAAAAAAAAGGTCTACCAACTGGCACTGTGGTGAGAAGCCTGTTGTAGCAGGAAAAACCTGCTTACCCAAAGCGTTCCTGAAAACAGACAGGCTTTCAATTCACTTATGAAGCTGCTTGTTTTTCCCAGTTAAAAGAGGGAAATAGGTCATAAATATTGAGCCAAGAAAGTTTATCTGTTTCCTATAACATTTTAATAAATAAAAAGTGAAAAGAAAATCAGTGCTTGACTATTTTCTAATGGCAACTCTGTTTTATTTCATTGTCTAATTAACATTTGACATACCATGCAGAGTCTTAGAGCACAAGGAACTCAGAGTGGCTGGAAGCAAATTCCATTGCTGTGATTTTGTTAGATCTCTTAAGCTAACCTCTGATGGACAAAGATGGTTGCAGAAACACTGAGGGATATTTTAATGCTCTAGGAATCTTGTTTACATAGATGGCATTTGTCCTTTTAAGTATATCCAAAATTAATGTCATCTATTCTAAAAGTATCAAATGATAATTAGCCTCCAAAGTTCTGTTATTGGCTGAATATACAGGTCATTCAATCTTTCCTAGTCATTTCTCCCTAAAGAGTGAATACAGGTTTAGTAAATTACAGCTTGTCTCACTTTGTCTTTGTTCTTTCTCAACTAAAATAGCCTTTAAAAAAAATCATTTAAGAAGAGATTGTACTTTATTTTAATTTTTGAGATTATATAATGCATACCAATTGTATTGTTAGGAGATTTTGTTCTTGTATTCATTAACAAAATATCCCAGAGAGGAAGCTACTATTAATGCACATAAAGGAAAAGATTAAACAAAACACCCAAAATACCCAAAAGGTAGACTCTCTAAAAATATATAAACTAGAACGTATTGAAGTTAGAAAACACAAATAAATTTTTTAAGTGTTTTAATACAATTAAATATTGGTTCCACTTGATAAACCCATGTCTTATTTTCCTCAGTTTATGTCCCATCTACAGTTCTGTTTAAACAATCAATTTTCTAAACATATACTAAACTTCCACTGTATGTAGGGCTGGACAGATGGGAACATACATTGTTCAGTTCAATAATGGAGACAACAAAGCATAATCCAAGTTAGACTGGGTTATGTGCTATGGAAGCAGGGGATGTGTTGATTAATGGCACCTAAGAAATAAATAAAACCCTAAAAAAATAAGATCATATTAGATCTATGAGTTTAAGGAGAAGCAAGATTTTGCCAGCTATAGGATGGGTAGCTAGAAAAGCGATAAGGGCATCTTGAAAACAGAAGATACAAGGAACAATGCCATTCAGGGAATTTTTTCATTCAACAGGTAAGTGTTGAATACTCACTATGTTTTTAAAGCTGTTCTAGTCATTTGCAATGATAAATATATAGATGAACAAAAATCCCTGTTCAGTGGAACCTGAATTCTAGTGAGATAAAAATTAACAGTAAATAATAGAGAAATAAGTAAAATATTGATAGATTGGAAGGTGATATGCTGTACGAGGAAAAAAAGTAGAGCAGAGTAAGACAAATTGAGAGTGCTAGATGAGAGACAAGGATTGTAATTATAATAAATGAAGATTAAAGATAAGAATCAGGGGTCAGGAATTAAGGATTAAGGCCAAGAATAGAAGTCCTATAAGATCAGAGTAGGGTGGGGTGAAGTCAAATGAGGCTTGAAAAGTGGATGAGGGCCATTTTATAAAAGACTTTGAATGTAAATACAAGATGATTGACTTTAATGCCAAAGATAAACGGGGAACAAGAAAGGATATTGGAGAAAGTTAGTAATATAGCTAAATATAGTAAATAGCTCAGTCGTGTCCAACTCTTTGTGACTCCCATGGACTATGCAATCTGTGGAATTCTCTAGGCCAGAATACTGGAGCAGTTAGCCTTCCCTTCTCCAGGGGATCTTACCAACCCAGGGATCAAACCCAGGTCTCCCACATTACAGGTGGATTCTTTACCAGATGACCGCAAGGGAAGCATTAAATTGCATTATTAAAGCAAACAAAAAACCACAGGCATTGTAGTATTTTGATTCCAGCAAGACGAACAGATAGGCACTTCTGTCAGTAATTCAGGAGAAGCTGGGGAGGATTCAGCTAAAAGCTGGTGGGAAAGGAAAATGGAGTGAAATGTGCAAACATGCCAGGGGTTGCTGCTGCTGTTGTTCAGTTGCTACGTCCTGTCCAGCTCTTTGCGACCTCATGGACTACATCATGACAGACTTCCCTGTCCTTCACTGTCTCCTGGAGTCTGCTCATGTCAGGGGCACAATGGACAGAACTTGAAGATGGAGTGATGGTGAGGAGTAAGGGAAAGGGAAGAATTAAACTTGATACCCATGTTTCTAACTTTGTTGACCTAAGAGAAAGGTATATTTAATTAATTACATTTGAGCTAAGGAACACAGGAAGAGGGTCAGACTGGTGGTCATTATATAAAACTCGGGTAAATATAAATTACCTTGTTCATGGCTTTTTACATCCTCCCTTCTCTCCACCTTGAACAGGTTGAATCTGGAGATGTGAGTTGCATATTTATGTGAAGATGTCCAAAAAGAAGGCAATTTGCACTTGACACATAGAAGTTTAGAGATCTAGATTGGTGAGTTATGGACTAAAGTCAGGGAAGGGAATACAAGTATGCAGGGAAAGAAGTCAACTTTAAGGAAGGAAACCATCTTTAGCCAATCACAGGAATTGAAATGTTAACTCAAATTTCAAGTCTTTGATTTGATTAAAAATTTTTCCTAACAACTTTTCAACAGTTTTCCTTGGTAACTCTATAATATACAGTCTGTAATATGCTATTGAGGTGAAGTCGCTCAGTTGTGTCCGATTCTTTGCGACCCCACAGACTGTAGCCTACCAGGCTGTTCCATCCATGGGATTTTCCAGGCAAGAGTACTGGAGTGGGTTGCCATTCCTTCTCCAGAGGATCTTCCCGACCCAAGGATCGAACCCAGGTCTCCTGCATTGTAGGCAGATGCTTTACCATCTGAGCCACCAGGGAAGTCATATTTTGCTATTAAATATACATAGAATCATTCATTATCCACCAAGTATCCCTTCCACAGGAGAAGGCAATGGCAACCCACTCCAGTACTCTTGCCTGGAAAATTCCATGGACGGAGGAGCCTGGTAGGCTGTAGTCCATAGGGTCGCTAAGAGTCAGACACGACTGAGGGACTTCACTTTCACTTTTCACTTTCATGCATTGGAGAAGGAAATGGCAACCCACTCCAGTGTTCTTGCCTGGAGAATCCCAGGGACAGGGGAGCCTTGTGGGCTGCTGTCTATGGGGTTGCACAGAGTCAGACACGACTGAAGTGACTTAGCAGCAGCAGCATCCCTTCCACAATTTAGAACATTTAACATTCTCCCATCATAAACCCTCTTTTTTTCCCATACTATCCATGTTGGTTCAAATCAGCAATTGAGGTAAAGAAAAAAAAAGTTTAAACTTTGTCTTAATTTAATAATCTTAAACAAAGCTGGCTTATTTATTTTCCTTTAATGCCCTCTCCTTGCTGGGAGAAATATCAATAACCTCAGATATGCAGATGACACCACCCTTACGGCAGAAAGTGAAGAGGAACTAAAAAGCCTCTTGATGAAAGTGAAAGGGGGGGAAAAAAAAAAAGAAAGTGAGAGGGGAGAGTGAAAAAATTGGCTTAAAGCTCAACATTCAGAAAACGAAGATCATGGCATCTGGTCCCATCACTTCATGGGAAAGAGATGGGGAAACAGTGGAAACAGTGTCAGACTTTCTTTCTGGGGACTCCCAAATCACTGCAGATGGTGATTGCAGCCATGGAATTAAAAGACGCTTACTCCTTGGAAGGAAAGTTATGACCAACCTAGATAGCATATTGAAAAGCAGAGACATTACTTTGCCCACAAAGGTCCGTCTAGTGAAGGCTATGGTTTTTCCAGTGGTCATGTATGGATGTGAGAGTTGGACTCTGTGAAGAAAGCTGAGTGCTGTAGAATTGATGCTTTTGAACTGTGGTGTTGGAGAAGACTCTTGGACTACAAGGAGATCCAACCAGTCCATTCTAAAGGAGATCAGTCCTGTGGGTTCATTGGAAGGACTGATGCTAAAGCTGAAACTCCAATACTTTGGCCACCTCATGCAAAGAGTTGAGTCACTGGAAAAGACTCTGATGCTGGAAGGGATTGGGGGCAAGAGGAGAAGGGGATGACAGAGGATGAAGTGGCTGGATAGCATCACCAACTCGATGGACACGAGTTTGAGTAAACTCTGGGAGTTGGTGCTGGACAGGGAGGCCTGGTGTGCTGCAATTCATGGGGTCGCAAAGAGTCAGACATGACTGAGTGACTGAACTGAACTGAACTGAACTAATGCCCTCTCAGGCTACCTAAAGGGGGTATAACAGAGAAATGTATATACACATAGAGACATACATATAGAATTATGAACTACTAAGAGAGTTAGGAGATCCAACCAGTCCATTCTGAAGGAGATCAGCCCTGGGATTTCTTTGGAAGGAATGATGCTAAAGCTGAAACTCCAGTACTTTGGGCACCTCATGCGAAGAGTTGACTCATTGGAAAAGACTCTGATGCTGGGAGGGATTGGGGGCAGGAGGAGAAGGGGACGACAGAGGATGAGATGGCTGGATGGCATCACTGACCCGATGGACGTGAGTCTGAGTGAACTCTGGGAGTTGGTGATGGACAGGGAGGCCTGGTGTGCTGCGATTCATGGGGTCACAAAGAGTCGGACATGACTGAGCGACTGAAGTGAACTGAACTGAAGAAAGTTATGACATTTCCTTTAGAAGCCATAAACTTGAATAATTCAGCATTTAGAGAGAAAATTATTCACTGAACAGTCTTTCAACTTGTTATCAGCCAGAAGACTGAAGAGATCTCATGGTTAATGTCAGCCATGTGCTATCTCTTGCCTGACTGATCTAAAGATTGTTCTGTTGCATAATTAGAGTAACTGAAATGTGAATTGGTCAAAATTAGTGTTAAAGGTTGGAGAGTTATGAGCAAAAAGCTTGTAGTTTTGTTAAGTGTCACTAAAATATAGACATATTGTACTCTGTATTACTAAAAGCATGGGTAATTTCATGATAGGTTCATTTCTTATTTATCTATACAGTATTTAGATCATTAGGTAAACAAAGGGTAATGCCAAGGACTTAAGAGATTAGAGACTTCTGTTTATTGATAAACAGTTACTGTGAACATTATTCCATCCAAAAATTTTAGCTCACTTAAATCAACCCTAAGCTTAATTGACATGCTATATTTCAAGCAATTTAAAAAATCATATTATCACCAGACTTGAAAAAGAAACCTCAGTACTCATTTTCTCATAATTACTGTAATAATGCTAGTATGTAATAGTCACCCAACCTTATCTCAGGTGCTTTTTTCAACATAAAGATTCAGTCTGTTAGCTTAGTAGAAATGGGTGATAGAAATTATAACATTTACTTATAGAAGTAAGGATATTACAAGCCTCAGTCAGCCTTGGAATCATATTTTTGATTCTTCATCATACTGATTCTGGAAAGGAAGACTAAGAAACATACTTTTGTCTATCCTAAGAGAGGTTTGACATTATTTTCTATTACCAAGAAACAACTGCTTGAGGGCTTCTGCAGCCTAGATTAATACTCTGTCCAGTGGTAACTACTAGTAACATATCTTTAAAATTTCATATTTATCATTTTGTAACTCTTTCACGGTAGCAGTGTAGTTTAATGGAAAACCCCAGGCTCTACAGTCAGGCAGACCAGCATCCAATTTTCTGTACATACAAGTTACATGACCTTAGGGAACCTGATCTCACTCTTGGTTTCCTCACTATTCATGAAGCTCATACTTGAGCTGATTATTGTAAGGATTAAGAAGGCTGGGTACTTAAGTACCGAGTACTGTGTCTACATACAGTAGGTTCTCAACAAATGTAATATTAATTCAAAATCTTAGAAATTCTTTCTGAGACAGTAGCATCAATTAAATATGACCATAATGACAAAGGAAGAATATCAAACTGTTTAATGATATCAGCCATATATTATTCAAGCCATAAATTAATTGACAAATGTTAGGCATAGTCCCCTGAGTATATTCCTTCTTTTCCTGTCCACCTCTACTAGCCTTTGTTAAATTTTTATTAGAAAAATAAATGTGTTAAAATCCCATGCCTTTCACATTCTATTCCCAAGGATATGCCTCTTCTATTTATAAGTGAGATTTTGGGTAAATAATTCTGAGAGAAAAAGGCAGATATTATGTAATTAATATCCCAGCCTGCCTCTTCTAGAAATTCACTGAAATTAGTAATTAGAAAAATAATTATTTCTTAAAACTAGAGAGTGTGTTGTTATATGCATTTGAAATACACACAGGTACTCACATGGGGTGCTAAAGTCAGTGTTTACATAAACTGCCATTCAACTTCTTGTCTTCCACCAAGATTAACCTTTAAAAAGGTGAATTCCATTAGCTATTTTCTGTTTCAGTCTTACAGGCAACCTTATCAGCCCTTTAAAAGGAAGTCCGAAAGTTGATGGACCTCCAGCGGGCCTTCTGTGTAACTCTGGCCTTTTATGTTTCCTGCTGAAAGTCTGTGCTTGTAAATGGTGTTATTAAATGGTATATTTTTAATGAGGTTTGACTATTTCGTTTCCTAAGGGTTCCCTTCATGGGATTCTTGGAGGCAAATTACCACAGTGTTACAAGTCAGGGTAGAAATCTGCACCTCGTTGTCTGGGCCATGCAAGAGTGTGTTGTGCTAAAGCCCCCAAGCTACAGTCAAATTCATTCCAAGGACTAAATGCTGAGAGTCTGTGGTGTGGAAGGAAACTTTCTATTTTCATGATAGGGTCCAGGAAACTTCACAAAAGGCAGTGAGCATCGGATGGGATGTTGGCAACTCGGCAAAATCTGCAAGCACCCTGGGTCGCTTTGCATTGAGAGCTTGGTGGCAGTGCTCTGTGCTCAGATGGCGTGCTCAGCCCACACATGCGTGACTCGCTTATCAAAGAAGGCCCCCAAACCGGATGTGCATGATGAGACCACTTTCAGAGGTTTTCCAAGCTGAAGTTCCCAGATGCCAGTTCTTTGGTATGTGTATAAACAACCTAAGCAACACAGACTGGAACAATCTCTAAACAGCTTGGTTATTTGTGTTATGTTAGTCACTCAGTTCTGCCCAATTCTTTGTGACCTCATGGACTGTTGCCCACCAGGTTCCTCTGTCCATGTGATTCTCCAGGCAGGAATACTGGAGTGGGTTGCCATTCCCTTCTCCAGGGATCTTCCCAACTCAGGGATTGAAACTGGGTCTCCTGGATTGCAGGCACATTCTTTACTGAGCCACTAGGGAACCCAAGCATCTTGGTATAACACCATTAAAGCTATTTCCCCCTCTTTCCCAACCAATGAGAGTGTAGTAGAGTAGGCAGCAGAAGTCCTTTCTTGACAACCTCAGGACCTTGCTACACAGATCTGATAACCAGATAGGCAATGTAAAGACTGAGGCTGAAATAAAACTATAGCTTTCCTTCTAGACTGCCTGCCTGTTAAGGAATGCATAACCACTTTGAACAGAGTATTATTTTTAATTACATGGAGTTTTAAAAAACCCAGTGATTATTTCATTCACATAATCATTCGCAGAGTGATCTTCTCATGATGCCTTTGTCCTACTGTGATAAAAATGTAAAGCTGAGTGCGATAATTGCACAGAGTCATCAATGGGTGGTAACAGTTTGCTACAAAACTCCTAAAGAATGAAAAGTACGCATCAAACCACCAAAAATAAGTGAGCAGAAAAAGGTTAACAGAACAAAACAGCAATTAGCTGAAAATGAGGACAGATCAGCCTTCCTTTTCATGTAGACCCTAGAGTCCACCCTAACTTTGCTTGAGAAAGCCAGCAACAGGAAACCAGGTCATAAAGCCCCATGTGGCCTAGAATATGCATCGTAAGCATCATATTGGTGAAGAGTCCTGGGAGTATCAGAAATAACATGCCCAGAATAAACCGAAAACCAAGCAGTGCAACCTCAGGAGTAACTCTGTGATGCAAGCAAATGCAAGCTCTCTCTGTAAACAGTTCTGTCCAGTAAAAATATAATGCAACCACATAGGACACATTACATTTCTAGTAGCTGTGTTAAAAAATAAACCAATGAAATTAACTTTAATAATATAGTCTACTGGATCCAAAATATTGATTATTTTAACATGTATTCAATCTTAAAGCATTATCAATGAGGCATTTTTTATCTTTTGTGTGTGTGTTTGTGTGCATGTGTATGTGTGCTGAATCTTTGAAATCCATTGCGTATTTTATACTTATACCACTTCTCAGTTTGGACTAGCCATATTTCAGGGCCCACCAGCCACAGTGACTAGTTCAACTCTAGACTAACTTTTTCTTATTGATAAAACAGATTTGAAATGGATGCTCATTAGCTCTATTCTAACCTTAATACTGTGTTCTGTATTTTCTTGTAGATAGCAGATAGACTAATGGCAAAATTGTTCTGGAAACTACAAAATGATTAAATAATCTTGGAAACTTTCTTTTTTTTTTTTTTTGGCATACAGCTGACATCTCAGTCATGTCCAACTCTTTGCGACCCCATGGACTGTAACCCGCCAGGCTCCTCTGTCAATGGAATTTTCCAGGCAAGAAATACTGAACTAGGTTGTCATTTCCTTCTCCAGGGGATCTTCCTGACCCAAGGATCAAACCTACATCTCTTGGTCTCTTGAGTCTCCTGCATTGGCAGGTGGACTCTTTACCACTTGTACTACCTGGGAAGCCTCGGCTTACAAAAGAGCTTTATTCACATTTACCATTTCTACTCCTTTTCTTCCTCTAAACTGCCATCCTTCTTCCTTTGTCCTACTTTGCCTACTGATCCTTTTGAAACTTGTTTAATTTGTTTTGTTGCTGCTATCTAATATTTAACCCGAGCTACACTGAATGATTGAGGACTCAAAACATTGCTAGTAGGACCGGAATTGAATTATGCATTTTATTTCATTTTCATTAATTTAAATGTAAAACTGGTACTGGGCTTCCCAGGTGGACTGGTGCTAAAGAACTAACCTGCCACTCCAGGGGACATAAGAAGTGAAGGTTTGATCCCCGGGTTGGGAATATCCACGGCTGAAGGAAAAGGCAACGCACTCCAGGATTCCTGCCTGGAAAATCCCATAGACAGAGGAGTCTGGTGGGCTATAGTCCTTAAGGTCACAGTCAGACGTGACTGAAGCGACTTGGATGTAAACTGAATTGAAATCAGTTATTAGAAAATATTTAAAGTATGTTTGGAATATTTTGGGGTGTGTGAATCTCTTATAGTTATCGAACTATAAACTTTATGAAAACCAAATTTCTAGTGAAAATTTAGCTCTCAAATTGAGATCACTAGAATTATAAATATAATACACACTAAATTGCATAGTCAAGGAGAAGAATGTAAAATGTCAATAAATTTTTGAGTATATGTTAACAGTTACAATATTTTTGATATATTGAGTTAAATAAAATATTAGTAAAACTAAGTTCATTTTTTGTTTTGTAATATGACTACTGGAAAATTTTAAATTGCCTACATGATTTGCATTCTGTTTGTATTTGTATAAGTTCTGACTTAGGTTCTTATACTTACTGAGTTTTAGGAAAGTCTCAAACATGTGGTTTGAAGAGTTAGGACTGAGAGTAGAACACATTCCTAAAATCTATAAATCATAACTGCTTAACAGGTGGCCCCTTGAAAAAGTCAAAGGGCTTAATAAAGTGCATCATAAATAAACATTAGCAGTCATCAGAGCTGGCCTAGCTTTCAACATACTGCCCTGTGAGATGTTATTGCCTCTTTTGTTCCTGGGTCTTTTTTTTTAATGTCGTATTTTTAAGGTCAATTAATAATTTTTACCAATTCCATAAAGTGACCTGAAAGCATAGTAGTAAGTCTGTATTTTATTAAAGTGTTTTGAAATTAACAGTCAGAAAAAAGATACTGTAATAACACAAGTTTTTACTCAGATTCTATGGGTAGAGGGAAAAACGGAGACATATTATGTTATTGGATTTGCTTTTCCAAATACCTCAGTGTTCAATTGAACTACTCAGTTGTGATGTATTATAATTTCATACATCACAGATAACTAGATTTAATGTTATTTTAGACGTCAAAATGTTTTTAAATCATGAAAGAGGTATTCATACACAAGGCTGAATGGGCTGTCAGCACACCAGAGGCTAATTTAAACTGTGTCTGGGTTATTTTCTTGGGCTCTAATGCTTCTGTGAAAGCATCTATTCAGTGTACCATATCTGTCTTTCATCAGAATGAATTTGTCAGCCATTTCTAGGGAAGATAATATAAAATAATTTTCTGAATGTACTATTTGTATTCCATTGCTAACACCAGTCTACAAACATCTCCTTAGATAGAAGATGGTCAATTCAAAAACAATTCTTAAACGCCTACTGTGAGCTAAGTATGGTAGGCCATGTAAATACCAAGTATGGTATTTCCTTGAAACAACTAAAAGCTACATGAATCATTCAAATGAATCTATGTGAAAAGTTTAAACATCAGAACAAAGATAATATTAGTATAATACTTAAAATGTTTAAAAATTTGAATATAATCAGGAAAGCATAATTAATCTTAGTATATTCCAGTTTTCTTGGAGTAACCATAAGATTTATGAGGAATGGAAATCCATGTTTTAGAGGATAAGTGTAAATATTTAATATGTAAAATGTTTAGACTATTTAAATTCAAAGAAAGTGGCTTAAATTGTTGTTCAGTTGCTAAGTCGTGTCCAACTCTTTGCCACCCTGTAGACTGCAGCACACCAGGATTCCCTGTCCTTGACCATCTTCCAGAATTTGCTCAAACTCATGTTCATAGAATAGCTGATGCTATCCAACCATCTCATTCCCTGTTGTCCCCTTCTCCTGCCCTCAATTTTTCCCAGCATCAGGATCTTTTCCAGTGAGTTGGCTCTCCGCATCAGATGGCATAAAGCATAGTGTTAAAAAGGACTGAAGAAGTGAGAAGGTCCAAACTTGAGGTCTGAGCTACCATTGATCAGAAGTATGACTTGGGGATCTGTTAGTAAGAATATCATTACATTAAAATGGGGATTAATTAAAACCCCTCCCTGCCTGATCTCACAGGTCTCAATGAAGATACTCTTTTTGAACATTAAGAGACTAATCAAATGCAAGATATTATTATCAACCTAACTTCTTAAATTCCTTTGAAGGAATTTAATACGCCTCTGCTTCCTTTAGCTGCTTGTAGACCTGATATCATTACAAACTGTGTGTGTGTGTGTGTGTGTGTGTGTGTGTGTATGTGCATGCACTCAGTGATGTCCAACTCTTTGGAAGTTATACTTGGGCACAAATAGAAATGTTTTGGCATAAACTACCTCACAAAGAAAAGTTATTATTTTAAAATGACAAGCTCATTGTTCAGCTCTGCTGTTAAATGTGACCAAAATAAACTTAACAATTAAAAAATACAAAGTTAAGTTTGACTGGCGTAATCAGAAGATCATGGGGGGGCTTTACTATGGAACTCTAGTTGACCCTTGAACAACATAGGAGTAACATGCATAAGCCCTCCACACAGTTGAAAAATCAAAGTAGAATTTATAGTTGGCCCTCTGTATCCGAGGTTCCTCTGATCCATGGATTCAAACAACGATAGATCATGCAGTGCTGTAGTATTTGCCTTTGAAAATAGCCTACATATAAGTGGCTTGCGTGTCTTAACACTAAGTCGCTTCAATCGTGTCTGACTCTTTGTGACCCTGTGGACGGTGGCATGCCAGGCTCTTCTGTCCATGGGATTCTCCAGGCAAGAATCCTGGAGTGCGTTACCATGCCCTCCTCCAGGGGCTCTTCCGGACCCAGGGACTGAACCCACATCTTATGTGTCCTGTATTGGAGGCAGTTTCTTTACCACTGGTGCCACCTGCCCATAAGTGGACTAACACAGTTCAAGCTGTTGTTGTTCAGGAGTCAATTATACTTTACAAATTATTTTCCAATGAGGTTTCCAGCTAGCATTTTATTTTAACAAAGGTCCTACCAGTAATAGCTTCTTGTTATCTTTTATAATGAACAGTATGTCTAGCTTAAATTTTTATTTAAATGAGAGATTTTAGACTCTAGAGCAATTTCTCAAGACTTAGAAGAATCCAGGAAGATGACTAGAATTTTACCTTTGTTGTCTCTGTTATTGTTGAACACTCCAGGCAGTTTAGATTTCTTAAGAAGTTTAAGATAAAAGGATATGGTGATTCATCCATCTCTTAATTTGAGTAAAATATAATTTGTAAGTTGATTAGTATTTTCAACATCACATGTATTTTATTAACATAAAATTAATGCTTATCTTGCCTTCATTTCTTAGAAAACTCAAACTTGTACCTTTCTCTTTTGAAAAGTAGGTAATTTCATGCCGTTTTATTGACAAGAACAGTGGGTTTACATTATATTTGTCCCATGATAAAGAACCAAATTTAGTTTTTCTTCAAATGAAAGAAAGACATAGATTATTGCTGATAATTTGGATATTAAATAACTACTTCTCAGGAAATTCCTTAGAGTGAAGAAATCCTGGGGGCTTGGTACACAACAGTTAAATCCTGAATTAGAACGCAGATACTGTCCTACAGATGAGTGCCATTGCCAGAGTTCAGATCTCTAGAGATTACTAGTATCCCAGAAGGCTCGGGTCTTGTTATTTCACTTACATTTTATGTTGTTTATTCTCAATAATTTCTCATATGCATTGGTATTTAAACATATGTGGTTTTAACTTGTTAGAAAGTGATCTGTGTTTGAAAAGACCACCTGACATTTCAGCACATATCTGGTATTGATAAAACCAGTTTTAAATATGGCATGAGTTATTAGAAGTAGCATTTTTGTGGCATATTCTGTTTGAAATATAATCTTCAAACAGCATTATGAAATAAAATTTTCAATAAGGATGTGCTTGTAAAAGCAAAGTGGAGTACTATTTCTGTTAGAAAATTAAAAGAATAAATTATGATGTTTTATTTTGTTTATACTGAACTGTGCTCGATAAAGAATTTGGCACTGCTTAGAAAAATACATAAACTGCAATGAACGAGATAAATCATAGAGGAAGTTGCTAAGGCAGGAATATCATCAAGGCTATGATGATAACGAATTGATGATGATGATGACATGTTTATTCAATATGTACTCAAGGCCAGGCACTTTTCATGTAGAAACTCATTTAATCCTCACTGTAACCTTAGCTAGTCAGAACTTCTTACAGATAAAAAAAAGACATTAAGGTGCATGTTCTAAGTCACAGAGTTAAAAAGGCAGAACCCATGTTGGAAACTTGCCACTTGGCCTTCAAGCCTGGACTCCAAGTCACTGAGTTCCACTGACTTCTCTGTAAACCCAGCATATGGTTTACCCACAGGGCTTCCCTGGTGTCTCAGCTGGTAAAGAATCCACCTGCAATGCAGGGGACCTGGGTTCGATCCCTGGGTTGGGAAGATCCCTTGGAGAAGGGAAAGGCTAACCATTCCAGTATTCTGGCCTGGAGAATTACATGGACTGTATAGTCCATGGGGTCACAAAGAGCTGGACACGACTGAACAACTTTCACTTCACCACAAATTTGGCTCTAAGATTTTAGCAGCTACACCAAAGCTGCAAATATAATTATAGTGTCAATAGGAATAATATATCAATCAGCCTGGGGAATTAAAAGTCAAAACACTTTATAGATGTATTTGAAACTACCTCACTGTACCATGTATGGAATCATACCAAGAGTCAAATTATGTGCACCCCCATGTCAGTAATGGATTATAGCTCTTGAAAGCAACCACACCTCTTAACAGCAGATATTAGTACAAGCCAAGTGAGCACAATTGTATTTTGCTAGCGCAGCTGAGAGTCAGACCTTTCAGCCTCCAAACCAATGGTATTTTGCAGCATGCAGACAAGAGGACACTTTAGAAAATTTCACATTCTGGGTAAGATGGCAGCAAATTGGACTAGGAATGGATGATGGAAATAGGTAATTCTGAACATGCAGCCAAGCTAGTGGCCAGTCTTACCATGTTGATAAACACATATGTGAATGTATACGGATTTGTCATCTCGATATTTTATCCAAAGATAAATTTTGACCAGCATGGTTTAAATGCTGGGTTGCAATTTCTTCCTCCAAAAGAGTAAGATGTCCCATCTAAGAAAAGCAGTCCACCCAAGCCCAAGGGCTGGAGCTGTTTTTCTCTGTAAACTAGAGGTGCTCTAGTCTCGGTTTGACTCCAGGAGTGAGGCGTCAGGCAAGCTCACCTAGGGTTTCAAGGGGAACTGTGGCTGTTATTCCACCAGAAAAGAAAAGCAGCAGCATTGCCCTGAAGCTCTCAGTGTATTTTTTTTTTTTTCTGGTAACTAAACAATGAACTACCTTGGCATTGCTTCAGAAGAGGCATTATATCAAAGAACTTTTCTCTCTCTCTTTTGTGACTGAGAACAAGAGAGAAGCAAAGCCTCTTTTATACAGTGCATATTAATCACTATCAAAACACACAGCTGTTGGATTAATTTGGGTACTAATTTACTTACAGTTTGATTTTGCCACTTAAAATGAAGTATTATCGCTGAGGCAACAGTGTGAAAGTATGTTGTTGTAAATGACCTTTGAGTCATAAAAGCTCCACTTGTTTTGCCAAATAATTAATCTGATGTTCAGTGAATCTCCCACTGCCCAAAGACCTCTGTACTCCTGAAATGCGACATTTAATGTTTGCAGATGCTTGATTTAGTGGTGCTTCTGGCAGCTGATCACTAACAAATGATAGCACAGCCAAGGAAGACCAGTGAGATTTGTGTCTGGTCTGTGTAATGGTAAACCTGTGGTGCCAGCTGTCTGCTAGAAGCTCTCCTTAAAAACTCTTAAAAACGCAAATATAGCGGGCAATAATCAGTTCATTTAAAAAATGAGACCGCCAAGAACCATTATAGAAATTGAAAATAGTTGATAGTGCAAGTGTTTAGCTGGCTCAGCCTACCAGCCGAGAGAGGTGTAGTTGAGTTTGGTTTCCATGTATGACTCCAGTAACACACAACACAACACAAGTCACTGAGTCGTGTCCGACTCTTTGCAGCACCATGGACTTTAGCCTGCCAGGCTCCTCTGTCCATGGGATTTTCCAGGCAAGAATACTGGAGTGGGTTGCCATTTCCTACTCCAGGGGATCTTCCCCACCCAGGGATCAAACTTGCTTCTCCTTCATCTCCTGCGTCGGTGGACAAATTCTTTACCACGAGCACCACCCGGGAAGCCCATGACTCCAGGGGATGACACTTACAGAAGCTGTTGTGTGAATGGTGTCCCCTAGAGTTGTGTAATACAGTCAGTCAGTTCAGTTCAGTCACTCAGTCGTGTCCAACTCTTTGTAACCCCATAAATCGCAGCACGCCAGGCCTCCCTGTCCATCACCAACTCCTGGAGTTCACTCAGACTCATGTCCATTGAGTTGGTGATGCCATCCAGCCATCTCATCCTCTGTCATCCCCTTCTCCTCCTGCCCCCAATCCCTCCCAGCATCAGAGTCTTTTCCAGTGAGTCAACTCTTCGCATGAGGTGGCCAAAGTACTGGAGTTTCAGCTTTAGCATCATTCCTTCCAAAGAAATCCCAGGGCTGATCTCCTTCAGAATGGACTGGTTGGATCTCCTTGCAGTCCAAGGGACTGTCAAGAGTCTTCTCCAGCACCACAGTTCAAAAGCATCAATTCTTCAGCGCTCAGCTTTCTTCACAATCCAACTCTCACATCCATGACCATTGGAAAAACCATAGCCTTGACTAGACGGACCTTTGTGGGCAAAATGTCTCTGCTTTTCAATATGCTATCTAGGTTGGTCATAACTTTTCTTCCAAGGAGTAAGCGTCTTTTAATTTCATGGCTGCAGTCACCATCTGCAGTAGTTCTACATATTATATTGTCCATGGTTTTTACCGTTTTAACAGTATCCTATAATTATTTAACACTTGTTTGTGTCCCTACTTGCCTATTAACCCTTAGGTTAGTTTTCTTTCTTATTCCTAATATTGTCAAGCCCTGGTAAAGTCCCATGGCATAGAAACTTTTTAAAAAGTTTATACAGTTAATTGAACAAAAATGCAAATGTATTTTATAAAACCAAGGATTGTAGCTTTTAAACAAATAAAAACTTTCCAAAAACGTTATTCATATCAGTATATCATTATATAGCTCAGCCTTCACACTGTAACAGTGAGGAATTTTTAGGATGCAAGTAAAAGAAGATCAAATCAAACAAGTCTAAGTCAAAAGAAAAAAAATGAATTTAGTGTTTCACATTAAAAAAAAAAAATCCCAGAATAGACCCATCTAACTTCAATGGCAATCAAGTCCACTGACCTGAGTGATAATCTCAACATATTCTCTCTACAGCTCTCTGCTCTGCCTTTCTCTGTGTTGGCTCCATTCAAGCTGGCTCTTTCTATCTCACATCAAGATGGTCACTAACACCCAGTCCTTTCAGGAACCATTTTGTTTCCAGGACAACAAAATCCCGTATTTCATTTTGATGGTACTATCTTGGGTTACATGCTCACCTCACACCAGTAATTGTGGTCATAGGACCAGAATGCTCTGATTGGCTGGAGGAGTCCTGTATAGCCTGAGAGTGTAGGAGACATTTCTGTCACAAAACAAGAGGAAACGGAAGATGAGCAAAGAAAAACTACATGTTTTCACTATAATATCTTCCATTAACAGGTGATGAAACTAAGGTTCAGAAGGGATCAATGTCTTGGCGATGTAAGTCTTCTGACACTGAGTCCAATGTGTCTTGCACATTTTCTGTCATTCATTCAGCCATTCCTGTGAAGATTCAGGTTTGTAGGTAATTAACAGTAGGGGCGTTTTTAGACCTACAACATGGTATTCTGAGATACTGAAGAGTCACAAGTTGTAAATGGGTAAATTGATAATGGGAATCATGAGAATATTTTTTGAGTCTTTGGTTTAGTAGGATTCAACCTGATTTCCCAATTTATGGAAAAAGATAGCTTGATTTTCCTTGACAGATCATACAAGTGAAAACTGTCCCTGTAGTATTTTCAATGATGTCAACAGAAACAAGTTCAGATAGCTTCCTTGTTTCCCTCCTATCCTAACCATTGAAAGGACTTGATTTGCTTTGGTTTGGATGTGGTTCTGATTTTGGTGGAAGTGAAGTGGCACATTAGCCTGAGGGATTTGTGTGTGTTTGAAAGAGGCACAGACATTCGAATCGCCCACAGCTGCCCTGCATAGGAGACATCTTCATAAATACTGCATGATTCTGCATCCACATTTGCACAGAGCGGCACAACCTTGATAACCACATTTTATTCTAGTTCAGTTTTTGTTGACTTTCTGCTTCACTTTTTGCAGCAGTCTGTCTGGAAGGGATGAGAAGGATAATGATTTCACAAGAACTTGAGTTGAACCCGTACAGAGGAAGAGGGAGTTAGGGGGAGGGTCTGCCCTGAAATCAACCTGCTTATTTAAGTAGATTTGAAGAAAAACAGAGCATGAAAACAACAAATCAGCCTGACTTATCTAGGAGGAGTGGATAAAATAGTCCCTGCTGGAGGAAACGTGTAACCCAATCCAGTACTTTATCACATCTTCCTGAAACCTTGAAATAGGTCTATGAATTTATATTGTTTCCGAAAGCCCTGTGAGCCGTGCTATCTTACCCTGCCCCACTGTGAACCCTGAAATCAATCCATTGCTCTCTCAAACTTTGGGAAAATGATATGCCTCTAATGTCAATGAACTAGCTGCGTTCACAGAATGGCTTTTCACTCCCTGAGTTTACTGAAGTGGAAGACAGAAAGGGTATGACTTTCTGAAAATAACCACATGTGCTCAAAGACCTAGATTTTCTAGGCATGAGTGCATTTCTGATAAAAAATACCTCCTTAGTGTGAAGAAACCTGGTTATTCCTCCTCTCCACAAATCGTTTGCATCCTTTATATTTGTAAAGATTGTCAACTCCTATTTCTCTTTTGGAGATTTGATAAAACAGAGGCCTTGGTAAAAGGAAAATGGATACCGTTAAAGGAAATCTACCTCCTGTAATAAAATAAGAGCTCTGTTTTCGATGCCTCTGCCTTTTTACAAATCTCCCTCCTCTGCCTCAGTTAACATTAGTTCATAGTCGTTATTTATATTATATATATTCTGGAGAAGCCCTTCGTAGATGGGGAGAATGCAAGTTAAGATTTCTGGCTCAAGAATAATAGCTAAAAGCTGTGGAATTTTGCATTTGAGTTGCACTACATGTCTTAGAATATTTTCTTTATAATCTTTTTACAAATTGTCTTAGCTTACTGTTACTTATTTCACAATCATTTTAACAGTGCTCATATCTTATTCTATAGGGTAAACAACTTTCAAATTTCTTACACATATTCGATACTGCCCTGTTTCTCTGTTCCTGTCAGCGTTGTGGATAACGATTTGCTATCTTTTTCCTTTATAGTTCATAACAGCTTTTACAGGTAATTTAAAGCAGTTAAATATAGAAGTATAAAAAAATAAGTAGATTTGAATAAGTTAGAAAGTAAACCAAATAATAAAACAATAAGAACATATCATTATGATATGTGATATGTAGCAGATAAGTATTATAAAATTATGTATTGAAAAAATTAGCATCTGTATATCTCATTTTGACCCGTAACTAATAAATAGATGTTGGTATTTGCTGGAGAAACTCCACAGAGCTGATTATTCATCAGGTGATTCTCTAAGACTATACACTGTCAGTTAAAGAAAATTTCTGCCACTTATGAGTTGTGTGAATCTTGGGTGAGTTAATTGGCTTTTCTGTGCCTTTGTTTTTCCATCTTTACAGGAGAGATAACTACATTATCCATGGTGCTGTTGTGCGAATTAAGTGAGGCAATAAATCCAAAGTACTTAGGGGGTGTCCAGAATTTGTAAGTTCTTTATAAGTGCTTATTATCCTTTTATTGTATCTATATTGTTTCTAAGAGTAGTGCTATAAGAGAATTATGGACATTGATTTGCTAAGTTGTAAGTTTCACACTGTGGGAGGCAGCACCACTTACACAGCACTCAGACTTATTAAGCTGGAAGTACCTGCATTCCTTTCCTAGCTCTTCCGTTAAAGGGTTGGATAGTCTTAGGAAACATGCTCAAACTTTCAAAACCTAGGTTTTTGTCTATGGAAAATATAACGACTTCACTATAAAAAGTCACATGACACAGGGTAGCTAAAAATGGAGACAGCAATGTAATGTTATTAAATAATGTAGGAAATGGTTTCATGAAGAAAACTTCCTTCACCTCTTCTTGGAAAGTCTCTGGCTTTAAGGAAGTGATGGTAGAGCCCGTCGTTAAATCACATTCAGTCTTTTGCCCTCGAACTGAGTAGCCTGTATCAACAATGGATGGTACATGCTTGATCTCTATATTGTAAAACAAAATTAAAGTAATATTTTCTGCTTATTTATAAAACACAGGAATAGATTTAAAGTGATTCACAACTTGGCAAGTTTTAATTTTATTTCAGCAGAGAAAATAATTGAGCAGTGCCATGTTCCCAGTCTTAATCTCTTTTTTTATTTGATCTTCACTTTGTCTTCTAAATAGATAACAAACCAATACAATATTGTAAAGGTAAATAAAATAAAAATTTAAAAAAATGCTGCTTAATTCTGCAGTCCAGTATGATTTCCAAAACAAACTTATTGGAAATTGAAAATAAGTTCAACTATACCGTGGTTAATCTTTTTTCTGTTTTTATTGATGAATTTAATTATTGACCCTCAGTAAACTACTTCTAAGTATAATAATACAGTTTTTAAAGTTTGTCTTAAAGTAAGACCAGAGTCTTTGGAACTTTTTGTTTACTTGTAAATGTCTAGAAATGAGGCATTTGTCATATATCAAAATACAGTCTTTCTCTGAAACATCAAGTTATATTTAGGTTTTGAAAGATTTCTTATTTTATAAAAATAGCTCACCTCTTTCAACTTTGTGTAAAGATATCAGGCTGGGCTAAAGTGACAAAGAATGCCTTAAGGGGAACTTTGAATGAATAACTTTGAAGGAAAACTATTTTCACCAAAGACTTGTCCAAATTTAATTAGTTACGGGAGTTAAAGGCAGGGAGAAAAGGCCAGGAGCCTAAAGGGATTTCAGGAGTAAAGTGTCAAGGAGAAGTGAGGTCTCACATGGAGAAGGAAGTGTTGCTCCTTTAAGGTTTAATAATTTTGTGACCTAGTGTCAAGTGTTTTGATTTCCAGTGGCAGGAGAGGTGAAATGAGAAAAATTAACCAACACTTTATCTTGCTGGAGGTGATTCCTACCCTTACCATCTTCTTTGGTATAATGGATATATTATATTTTAAGCAGTAAATTTTGAAAGAATGTCACTTGCTCCATCAAAAAAGATAAAAAGTGGATATATTGGTGTATGATCAGTACCCTCACTTAGTAAGCAGAATTTATGAAATATGACTTTGAATCACATGCCACGTGTAAACTATGATTTTGAAAAAGACAGATACAGATCTAAAATTCAAATATCAAAGCTGAAGATAATAATGACATTAACAAAGATTGTGATGCTTGTTTGTTTTTGTTGTACAACATCTGCAGAAAGTTTAGTGTCATGCAAATACCACCAAAGCCTTAAATTGCATTTTTTTTCTTTTTTTTACATTGGCTGTCAGGTTATACTAAACTTAGTAGGCAACATGTACTGCATGATCCCACTTGTATTTTTAATGCCATATATGCATCCATATGAGTCTTCCCAGATGGCTCAGTGGGTAAAGAATCTGCCTGTAATACAGGAGACACAGGAGACACAGATTCAGTCCCTGAGTCAGGAAGATCCCCTGATGGAGGGCATGGCAACCTACTCCAGTATTCTTGTCCCATGGACAGAGGGGCCTGGCGGGCTACAGTCCATATGTTCACAAAGAGTTGGACGTGACAGAAGCAACTGAGCATGCTGGCATGTATCCACATACATTTACACACACACACGCACACACACACACACACACACACACACACACACCTGCCAAAGTAAATGCACAGAGAAGTATTCTGAATAAAACACACTAGTGTCAATAGTAGGTAGGTCCAGGGAGTGGGATGGAGCTTAGGAGTGACTTTCCCGTTTTGTTATTTGTTTATTATAGAATTTTGTCAACTAAAATCTGTTAAGTATTGTAACTTTGTAATTAAGAAAAAATAAAATAACAGCATTAATAAGCCATAGGCATGAAGTAACTCAAAAATAAGACAGCAAGTAAACTTAATTAGAAGAGGGGATTGAAGCAGTGCCATGGAGTTTACATAATCAAAAAATATGTATCAGAGCCATGAAATTTCAATATTAGCCTGGGAGGTCGTTTCTTCCATTTAATAGCTGTGCAATCTCAGGCAAGTCACTCAAAGTAGTTGGGCCTCCATTTCCTCTTCTGGAAAATAGGCCAGCTCTCAAATTTTATGTAGGTATTGAATTATGCAACAAATTACTTCTCTGTAACCACAAGCATCACACACCATGTTTTCCCTAACTAAGCTGAAAGGTGGTAATATGAGGTAAATTCAGCTTATTGGGGGTCATGTTTTGCTGAATAATGAAAGTTTCCAGCAAAATCTGTTATTATTTCATATTCTGTTTAGAAATGCTAATATAATGATGTGGAATAGAAGGTATTCAGAGAAGGCAATGGCACCCCACTCCAGTACTCTTGCCTGGAAAATCCCAGGGACAGAGGAGCCTGGAAGGCTACAGTCCATGGGGTCGCTAAGAGTTGGACACGACTGAGTGACTTCACTTTCACTTTTCACTTTCATGCATCGGAGAAGGAAATGGCAACCCACTCCAGTGTTCTTGCCTGGAGAATCCCAGGGACAGTGGATCCTGATGGGCTGCCGTCTATGGGGTTGCACAGAGTCAGACACGACTGAAGTGACTTAGTATGCTTAGCATACAAGGTATTGAGAAAGAAAAGTTCATGAGCAAGCCAAATCAGTAACAAGGGTCTTGTAGTTATTTCAGGAAAATGGTAGGACCTCAACTTGAGTTCTGGTGATGCAAAGGGGAATAAGGGTTGATGGTGAGTGAGAAAATTTAGAGCTGATTTTATGTACTATGCATGTAGATGGGGCTTCCGTGGTAGCTCAGCTGGTAAAGAATGTCTCCAATGCCAGAGACCCCAGTTCGATTCTTGCGACGGGAAGATCCACTGGAGAAGGGATAGGCTACCCACTTCAATATTCTTGGGCTTCTGTTATGGCTCAGTTGGTAAAGAATCTGCCTGCAATACAGGAGACCTGGGTTTAATCCCTGGTTTGGGAAGATCCCCTGGAGAAGGGAACAGCTACCCACTCCAGTATTCTGGCCTGGAAAATTCCATGGACTGTGTAGTCCATTAAGCCACAAAAAGTTGCACACTGCCGAGTGACTTTCTCTTATTTATCCATATAGATGAGTTCAACTCAATGGAGAAATGGGACATCAGGCTCTTCACTTGAGGCTATTACAGTCAGAAATAAGGGGTTGAGTCAAAAGAAGAAGTTAGTTTTAGAGGGAAGGTAAGTTTAATGTTCCCTGGAGAAGGGCATGGCAACCCACTCCAGTATTCTTGCCTGGAGAATCCCGTGGACGGAGGAGCCTGGCTGGCTACAGTCCATGGGGTCACAAAGAGTCGGACACGACTGAAGCGACTTAGCTTAAATTTAATGTTGATGCTGAGGTTAGAGAATGAAACTTCTGACCTCATAAAGCTTGGGTTCTGTGGGAAGGGCAAAGAAAATAAGCAACTAACTTGGTAAACTAATTTGAGATAGTGATAGGAGATAATGAAACAAGGAAAAATATTTGTATTCTATTAAAAGTTCATCACTAAAGGGAGGTTGCCTATAAGCATAATTATACATAACGGCCCATTTCCAGGAACTCTTCATCCTTCCAGATAAGGAGCATTAAGCTAAAATACCTTTGTTTATCTCACAGGAAACATCCTGACCAGGCCTAACTGTGGACAACTGCAGGAAGGAAGTAATTAATATTTACCTTCCAGAGGCTATGTGTTAGCCTCCCATACCTGAATTCTAACTCAGGCAAGATGGTTGTTTGGAACACAAGTCCACTATCTTCTTGGGTGGCTTCTTTCCAAATAAAGTCACTATTTCTTGCACTAACAACTGATCTCTTGATTCATTGGTCTGTTGTATGGCAAGCAATTCAAGCTTGGACTTGGTAACAATAAAAAAAAATCAAATAGAGATTGGGTAGTCAAGAATCCGTCTTTGCCCAGGAGACATTTTGAGCTGAATCCTAAGTGGCAAGAAGGAAGTAAAAGATCTTTCCTAGAGAAAGGAAGAGCAAGTGCAGATGACCTCAAGTGGGACTGAGTTTGGTGTGTTCAGAGATATAAACACCAGTCTGCCTGTCTCGAGCATGACAAGGAAAGGACAGGAGGCTTGGAAAGCAGACATAGAGACTGGCAGCAGTCAGATCAGGCGGGTCCTTGTCAGCCTTGTTAAAGAATCTGATTTCATTCTCAGTCAATGCAAAGGCATTGAAGGGTTTTAAGAAGCAGAGGGGGTGGAGCAGAAGGTTGTATGTGTGACATGATCTGATAATTGTAGCCAGAGTTGTGGATGAGATGCCCAAGGGAGAGACTAAAGGAGGGAACCTTAGAAAGTATCTCTCTGTATTCAAGCAGGAAAGAACGAAGAGAAAGGTCACAGAGGTAGGGTGGGAAGCAATCCAGGGCTAATGCACAGTCCCCCAGAGAGGAGGGAGCGGTGCAATGAAGTCAAGTGTTAACTGAGGCCAAGGAGTTGCAGAGAGACTATAATCAGATGTAGCATGTTATTTCCCACTCACAAAATGTTATAAATTCAACTTTGATTAGTGAGGGGATGTATTTAGTCCAAAGCTATGCACACCTCATGATATATGATATTTACAGTTGCTTAGAGGATAGACATATTTTTTTATACAGGAACTGGATGTGTACTTATAAACACTAAAGAACCACCTTTCAAATATGTATACTTCTGTTATATTTTGTGCAAGGATTTCTTCTCATGTAATTCCTATATATTTCTGTCTTATAGAACTTCTTTAGGAACAGTTCAAATGAGAAGGAAAAAAAAAGCTGAAGTTCTTGACAGGCACTGGACTACATGTCAGTAATGCAGAAATGAATAAGATAAAAACTCTTCCTAACCCTTGAACTTGCCTTCTAGTGAGGAAGAACTATAAACAAGAAGAAGAGTAGAGAGCAATGGGTGGTGATAGGTGATATCAGGGGGTTATGTCCAATATTTGAAGCAGGGTGGCCTTCCAAAGAAGGGGTGTTTTATACCTGAAGAATGAGTAGGAGTTATGACATGAGATGGTGATAAAGTGTGGAAAGTGTAATGGCCAGCTTTATGTGTCAGCCTGGCTAGGCTGCAGTCCCCTTTGTTCAATCAAATAGTAACCTAGGTGTTGCTAGTGAAGTCTTAGTGTTGCTTATTTGGCTCTCAATGGATGGAATCAAGAACACACTTTTTATCTAGGATAATTTCTCTTACTCAAGGAAGCTAATTTGGGGCTTAATCACATCCAGAAAATATCTTCACAGCAACACCTAGACTAGTGTTTGATTGAATAATTGGGGAGTGTATTCTTGGCATCTTGACTTGTAAAATAGACTGTCACTAAAGAGTTTAATAGGAATGAAATAAATATGTGCTATATGAATATAATGTTAAATTTTCAAATCTTTATTGGATTCTTTTAAACTGTAAGTCATTATTTTAGTTAAAATATAAGGATTAACTTAAGATTTATGTTGTCTTATTTATCTATTGATAATTGTTTAGTTTCTATAATATTTTTCTGAGCGATCTTGCTTTATTCATTAGATTCCTGAAGTTCAAAATAATAGAATAGGATTTATAACTCTTAACTATTAATGGAGAGTAAGAACGCAGTAGAACTTATCATGGGGGGGAGGGGTAGAACTTTTTCTTAATTCACTATATAAATCTTTACGTGTTGTTATGTGTTAGTCGCTCTGTCGTGTCCAACTCTTTGTAACCCAGGGACTATAGCCCGCCAGGCTTCTCTGCCCATGGAATTCTCCAGGCCAGAATACTGGAGTGGGTAGCCATTCCCAACCCAGGGATCAAACTTGGGCCTCCTGCATTGCAGGAGGATTCCTTGCCATCTGAACCACCAGGGAAGCCCATTAAGTTTCTAATTGTGTTAGCAAACCTTTCTGACATCCTAAAATTAATAAGCACATTAAAGTGAAAGTCAGTATTAATGAATTATAAACATGTTATTTACATAACCAGACTAATTGGCCAATTTTTATTATAAATTCAGATTATCGTAAACTTAGTATCTTTTATTTCACTATCTCATTTTATAAGAAAAAAAGATTTCATTGAGAGATAAAGTGCAGCTTGACTATAGCAGCTAGGACAGCCCTAGTATAGAGAAGATAATCCACAAATATTTTTTGAGCAAATTTTGAGAAATATAGTAAACTATCTTAAAGTCAGAGATCACACAGATGAAGAAATTAGGACAATAGACTATAAGAGAAAAATGAGATATGACTAGTCAGAATGCAATAAATACTGTATAGCTATAAGTAATGTTATCTTTGAACACAGGTGTTAGTGAAGACATCACGTAAGGCTTTATGGAGTCAGTAGCATTGATTTGGGAAGGTTTAATGTAGTGAAGAAACCGATGCTGGTTATTCTAGGCAGAAGCTGTAGGTTGCACGTGGAATTATCTAATTTCCCCTTTTCTTAATTTAAATACAAACTCAAAAACACATTAAAAAATAGAAATCCTCCGTAATCTAGCATGTGAAAAATCCACTCCAAATAGAGGGAAAAAATTCCCCCTAAAGCTCTCTGATTCTTCTCCCCAAGGAGTATTTACTGTTAATATTTTTGAGCTTTGGCTTCTAGGCTTTGCCTTACACTTTTTCTTGTGATTTATTAATGCAGCCATCTACACACACACACACACACACACACTGCTCTTTCTGCCCTCTCTCCTTTCATTCCTTCTTTTCTGTCTTCTTTAACAAGAGTTGCATCACTCTATACAGATTGGCTGAAATCTTGTTTTATTTGCCTAGTGAATAATGGATACCCTTTTAATTTAATACATACAAATTTGCCTCCTTATTTTTATTGATGAAATAGTGTTCTCCTGGATGGATATATCATTAATAATTATCTGATCATTCCTTAGTTTGTTGTGAAGTTGTTCTCAGACTCATTTAAATAGTTAATTTTAGCTGTATTTTGTTGCAATGTATCATTTATTTGTTTAAATAAACAATGCTGCAGTGAACATCTTTGTATACATTTATATTCTGATGCCCTTATGTCTGAAACAGGGATTCGAAGAAGTGGGATAACCTATTTGGGTGTATACATAGATTTAGTTTTTATTTGTATTTTCAAATACTCTCTACTGTGATACCAATTTACACTATAGCCAGTATGTGCAAATACACATTTCCTCAAAACCTCATCAATCATTCAGTATATTTTAGTTAATGTGATAAGCAAAAAGAAACTTACCATCATGCTTTACATTGCATTGATTAAATTATTTGAAGAAGGAAGCAAACTTTTCTAAGATGGTGTATAGAACACATGACAAAGTAGAGACTGTAGGCAGGAAAACACTTAGGATTTTATGTTAGCAAAAGTCAGAAATAATAAAGGCTTAAACGGGGGCAGAAGGAGGTGCCTCTCTTTCACAGCTAAGTGCATGTCAAATAGCATGCTGACTTCATGTCACTATTAATAATGTATGGGGATTATTTGGAAATTATTTCCTTAAACGTAGAAAAAAAAGTTTTTTCTTTTAGAGTTAGAAATCATGCAGTACTTTCAAATTGTCCAATACACTTAAGGCATTATATATTCCACTACTTAAATTTAAATGATGTATCCATTAATATGTTACTTGTAATATAAGCCATAGTCTTTGTCTTTCAAAGGATATTTTAATCAAAATATTAAAAATAAGCTGAAGTCTCATTCAAATAGTTAATTCCAGTTGCCTTTTGTTGTAATATATCATGAATTATTTCTCTGATGGATGGGCAGCCAAATGCAGATAAAATTAGCTTTGCAGTCATTCATTTTAAATTGCTCTTGAATCATTTGGAAGTAAATTCCATTTCAAAAGACTATGCTCCAGGTCTCAGACAAAGAGATAATAGTCCTATATTTTATGATATAAGCAGTAATAGCTTAAGTCTTATGATTTAGAAATATAGAAACTTATGTATTAAGTTCATGAAAATTAAAGCTTAATATATAGCAATAAAACCAGAAACCTACAGCTTCCTAGATTGATGTTCGTAGCATAATATTTTCCTGTCAAAAATTAGGTGGAATGAAAGTCTATAAAAATAATAATGGTGCAAAGCTTTCTCTTCTTGAATATAAATGAAAATACAAAAGGCTATATGAGATAACAGAAAAGGAATACTGAGATTTACCTGATATTGAAATGAAACTGTTAATATCATTGTTGAATAATGGTAGAAAGTGGAAAATTATATCATGTGTTAGGGAGGGTAAAATGAAAAATAATGTTAAATCTGAATCAAAAAGGCAGTGTATCTTTAAGTTAATACTGAACTCAACAAACAGAATAAAACCAAATTCGGAAATTTTTCTTTGTTCATTTGAATGAACTACATGTAGAAAAATTATTTAGCTATTTAATCAAGTCAATTTGTCCAAATAGTGTAATGTGGACAGTATCAGCATCTGGAATGTGCCTTTATATATAATGACTTAGGATAACTGTAGTGCGTTGTCAGAAATAGCTTCACAGTCTGAAGTTGCTATTCACAAATCGAGTTCCCATTATCTCCCTGAAGACTTCAGGAGGCGCTTTGGATATTTATATTAAGAAATAAAGTGGTAAGAGGATGCACTCACTGCTCTAGCTGGCAGAAAAATCAAATTGTTCTTTTATAGCTTCAACTTTTGCAGCATGACCTTAATACTACTATCAAAAAGCTGGCTTATTTGTGCAGTAAAATGAATTGCATGCTAGGAAATGATCTCAGTAAACAGCCAACCAGTTCAAGGTAGAATCTCAAACCTTGTTTATTATTCTCACGTACCTCTAGTGCCCTAAGAATGTTAACCTTGGTGTGGCAGGAATTTTATTTGTTTTGGATCAGGCCTTTGGATGGGCACTGAAGTACATCGAAGGGAAAGCCAGCAACAGATACAATCACACACTTCCCCTTGAACACCACTGCAGACACACTTGCTTAGAGAATTGATCGGCAGCTGAGTTTCTCAGTCTGAAAAGCCATGTTTTCTTCTAGAAAAAATCTGATCACTATAAGAAGCTGGGAAATACCAAATAAGTTCTAAAGTGGATATCCACTAAGTATATCTAATTTTAATTCTCAGACTTCACATGATGTGAAACACTCAACTAAACGATGTTTATAGAGAGGGCCACCTTCATGGTCTGTGACCTGTGCTCTCACACAGCACCTATGCTTTGTTTAATACCCTGCTGTAAGCGTCTCTGAAGTCTTAATACATTTTTATACAAGGGATCCCCAAATTGTCATTCTGCACTGGGCCACACAAATTTGATAGCCAATCCAGTCTGTAGATTTTACTATTTTTATGACACCTTATATTTGTAAATGAATTTGAGGCACTGTAAAGAGAAGACTCCTGAGAGCCCCTTGGACTGCAAGGAGATCCAACCAGTCCATTCTAAAGGAGATCAGTCCTGGGTGTTCTTTGGAAGGACTGATGCTAAAGTTGAAATTCCAGTACTCTGGCCACCTCATGCGAATTGATTCATTGGAAAAGATCCAGACGCTGGGAGGGACTGAGGGAAGGAAGAAAAGGGGATGACAGGGGAAGAGATGACTGGATGGCATCACCGACTCGATGGACATGGGTTTGAGTGAACCCCGGGAGTTGGTGATGGACAGGGAGGCCTGGTGTGCTGCGATTCATGGGGTCGCAAAGAGTCAGACATGACTGAGAAACTGAACTGAACTGAACTGAACTGAAACTCTAAAATACCTTGTGGATCTGTTAAGAATGCTCAAAGTCACATTAGTGTGAGCCTTTTGTTGACCTTCTGTAAGTGCCTGATACTATGCTAGACTTATGGAAAATAAAAACACAAACAGTAGACCCTGTCTTCAAAAAACTTTCATACTAGTGTTAAGAATTTGTTATATATTTCTGGCTTTGAAAATTGGGAATAGTTGGATAACTCTGGTTGCCAAAATTGGAAAGCAGATTTCTCCATATGTGAGAAGCAAATTTATAGTGTGAAGAGCTAAATGTTCATGAAAAGGTATTTGTAGGTGAACACTTGCAGATGATATTTTTTTCCTTATTGCACATGGTATTTGGAGATGATCACTTTTTCCTTGGTAATTGCATATAGATGTAAGCATACTGGATATTTAAATACTCAGCCATTTTTCTTTAGAAATCTTGATTGAAGAGAATTGACTTGCTTGATTTTTTTTTAATTACTCTAGTAAAAATAGAAGATAAAATTTCATTAAAAGGCAATTTATGTAATACCACTATATCTGGAAATCAATGCTGACACTTGCCATTTTTTGTCTAGAGCAAAGAAAGTTTTCTCTTAGCATGCTTAACCTAATGGTGGGAGAGCTGTTTTCTGGGCCATTTTCCACAGTTGGGCATGGTACCCAGGCCATCTGTTGTAAATGATCAAAGAAAGGGTTTCTCAACAGCAAGCCCACTGATAATCAGTACAGTTGTACTTTGTATTATCTGTTTCACTATGTATATCTTACTGACTCAGGGTCTTGAAAATTACCTTTATAAATGTCATTCTTACACCCGAATTAAGTACCAGAAGTGATGTGCCATATTGCCTGATGTGAATTAATCTAGGGCATGGACTTAAATACACTGTATCTGTAGCACAAGAAATATTAATAAACTAATATGCTGTGATTGGTTAAGGCATCTCTCTAGATCAAATTTAAGAATGGGTTCATACATAGACTAGAATGATGTATTAAAGAAACACTGGAGTTATGATGAAAACATTTTAAATGATAGAAATAATTTCTTAAAAAGTTAGATATTGTTATTTAACAGACACCTTGAAAAATTAATAATTTATGAAGCCTCAGACTCATAGAATTATTTCTCTTTCCTTGTAGTGATCATCTATGTTTTAAAATTCAAAATTTAGGAAATTCAAAATTAGTTTGTTCATATATTTTCTAAATGCATCAAATCATGACTGTTTTTTCCCTGCACTTAACAGAGCCCTGTTTGCCTTGAAAGCATATGTGTGACTTTTTCTTGGACTAGTCCATTAAGGTTCCCAGTGGTTTGCAACAAAATAATCAAATGAATTTTTTTTGAAATGACTAAAGCAGCTCATATCATTTTATCCACATTTGAACTTGACTGAAGTCAGAGATGAAGTGAAGAATGAAGAGATATATGTATTGGCTAGGCAGGGTAATCAATTCTTAGTCCTTTTCTATCTTTCTGTGGGAGAAGGCAATGGCACCCCACTCCAGTACTCTTGCCTGGAAAATCCCATGGACGGAGGATCCTGGAAGGCTGAAGTCCATGGGGTCACTGAGGGTCGGACACGACTGAGTGACTTCACTTTCACTTTTCACTTTCATGCATTGGAGAAGGAATGGCAACCCACTCTAGTGTCTTTGCCTGGAGAATCCCAGGGAAGGGGGAGCCTGGTCGGCTGCCATCTATGGGGTCGCAGAGTTGGAGACGACTGAAGTGACTTAGCTTAGCTTAGCTTATCTTTCTGTAGGATGTAAACATGTAACTACGTTTGCTACATTACTGAATAAGGTAAGGTGGTATATAATCACCTGGTATCTTACAATCATCATTCCTTCTAAAGGAGCAAGTCTCATCTTCTAGAACAATGACTGAAAAAAAGGCTTTTTTACATTTTGCTTACTTGAATAAATATATTGTTATGGAATACGTATACATGTTATAGTATAAATGTACACAAATAGTTAAAAATTTGAGTTACTCTCTGCCTTTGTGAGTAATAATTGAAAACAACAGTAACATTTTACAGAATTTGAGTCTTATATTTTGTGGCACTTTATTGATTATTGGCATGGTCCATCATTACATGTACCAGTAAGTGCTTCAGAAGAGAAAAACAACAAAAAATGGAATAAGGCCTTCAAGACATCAGCTTCGCGCTGATGGGTCTGTCAGTACCTCAGTTCCCTGTTCCTTTGCCTTTCTGAACTGTTTATTTAGGCACTCTTGAGTGTTCCTGCATATTGACTACATTAGCTGAAGTTGATGGAAATGAGGTTATTCTGTAGTAAGCTGACAGTCTGGGTCCTTGATGTCCAACAATTGAAAAACCAGAAATGATGCCCTGTCAGAAGAAAGTATATTAAGGAAGTAAAGTGAGAAAACAAGTTAGAGACGGAAAACGTTGTTTCCATTGCAGGGTCAGTCGTTTATAATTGTGGAGTGGTTTTGAAAGCTAGTTTTGTCTATGATGCAGGTAAAGCCAGTTTTGACTGCAGAACAAATTAGTAGAGACTAGATGTCCTTACTAATTGACTGTGATCACATGACCCAGATGGAAAAGTCCCAGGCCAAGTTTCTTAGTGGACAAATGTCCCCTTTACCAATGGCTGTCTCCTCAGCCAGGGAAACAACTGAATAAGCCAGGAAATGACTTCCACGATAATGTCTTAGCAATCAGTGTTTAACTACCAACACCATAATCAATATTTGCTGCTGAATATATGCACTTTTTTTTTTTGAGCAAACCTAGGAAGATGGTGCGGAGAAGGCAATGGTACCCCACTCCAGTACTCTTGCCTGGAAAATCCCATGGACGGAGGAGCCTGGTAGGCTGTAGTCCATGGGGTCGCTAAGAGTCGGACACAACTGAGCGACTTCACTTTCACTTTTCACTTTCATGCATTGGAGAAGGAAATGGCAACCCACTCCAGTGTTCTTGCCTGGAGAATCCCAGGGACGGGGGAGCCAGGTGGGCTGCCGTCTATGGGATCACACAGAGTCAGACATGACTGAAGTGACTTAGCAGTAGCAGTAGCAAGAAGATAGTGAAGGACAGGGAAGCCTGGTATGCTGCAGTTCATGGGGTCGTAAAGAGTGGGACATGACCTAGCGACTGAACAACGGCAATACATACTTTTAAAGAACTTGTAAAAACTTTTAATTTTGGCCTCAGAGTTTTAACTTACATATTAGCCTAGGGTGCTTAGTCAATGTAGGAAGTTAATAATAGTTTTGTTCTCCACTATCCTTCATAAGAAGAAAATTATCAGGGCTAACTGAAATGTAGTGTATTAGATTCCTTTGTCTTTTGTGAAGTATAATAATAGGGTTTCTAAAGGCACTTTTATTAGTTTCTGTTTTTTATTTGGAATCATGAAGAAACCAAGTTAAAGGAAAATATACCTCAAATTGTGTAAGTATCTGTAACGGTCTTGGGGTTTTGTTTATTCAGTGGTATTGGAACAGCAAGGGAGGAGCAATATGTTTGATAAATTTCAGTGTATAAAAAAATGAGGCTTTTGTTCTTCATGTTAATACTCTAATATTATTAATATTCTAATGAGAATAAGTGTGACTAATCATATAACTTATGGTATTTGAGATACAGTTTCCAAATAAGACTAAACAGCATTTCTAAACTCTAGGTTTTACTGCAGAACTATTCATATTAACACTATTGGTTGACTTGATGTTATCATGTATATTTCCAGTGTTGAGAATAATTCTGAGTCAATAATAATTTATAAATAATAACTATAAATTAATAATTCAATAAATATTTTTGGTTAAGTGAATGAATATATCATGAAGTGGCATCTTTTGAAAATAATGACAGACTTCAATCTGAACTTAAAGATCTTTAACTCATATTTCTAGTATTTCTTTTAAGCTCCTTGCATAGGATTCAAGGCTTACCTAACAGCCAGATGGCTCAAGTGGAAAAGAATCTACCTGCCATCACAGGAGACATGGGTTTGATCCCTGGATCAGGAGGATCCCCTGAAGGAGGAAATGTCAACCCACTCCAGTATTCTTGCCTGGATAATCCCATGGACAGAGGAGCTTGGCTACAGTCTATGGGGTCATAAGGAGTGGTGTACAACTTAGCGATTGAATACACACACACACACACTTTATACTTTTCAAATAAGTTTTACTTATGAAGTTGCTCTTGGTTTTGTCAGCTCTCAAGGGTAACACTGTGTAGTGGGAGGGGTAGTGCTATGTTGGGAAGATCACAGTTTGTGAGGGAAACAAACCTCGGTTTTGATCTCAGTTCTGCAAGTTATTACTTGTGTTCTCAGGGCAAGATAATTATCACCCTAGATATTGTATTTTGTCATGTGTAAAAATAAGAATAATCATCTAAATCCTTAAACAACTAGTCACTAGACCTAACATATTGCCTGTTTAATAGCAGGCACTCAAATTACTTAATTAGATGATTTATGAATCATTATTGTTATCAAGCCAGGTTTGTTTTGCCCAATATACAGCAAGCCAAAATGCAGAGCTGCCTAGGTTTTCAGGAAAAAGGGCAGCTAAGTATGGGTATCAAGGAGCAAGTCTCAGAACCACCTCTCCAAAGGCAAGGGTTCAGAGTATTTATGCGTGCATGCTAAGTTGCTTCAGTTGTGTCCAACTCTTTGCGACCCTATGGACTGTAGCCCACCAGGCTCTTCTGTCCTTGGGATTTCCCAGGCAAGAATACTGGAGTGGGTTGTCATGCCCTTCTCCAGGGGATCTTTCTGACCCAAGGATCAAACCTTTGTCTCCAGCATCTCCTGCATTGGCAGGCGGGTTCTTTACCACCCACTAGCGCCATCTAGAGGTATCTATGAAGTAAAGAATAAAGAAGCAGGGTTGTCTAAGGCATGGGGAGTGTGGGGAGCTCAGGGAAAGGGGACTGGAAAAAGGTGCAGTTAATTGTTCTACACAGGTGTAAGTCAGCTCAGGCCTTTGTTTATTCAAAAATGAAGGCACTTAGCAGGATCTGAGGGTGGAGTTTTCAGCCCTTAGATGTCAAAATGTCATCCAGTGGACACTAGCACATGCCCAGTTGAAGGGTTGATGTTCCTATACCGTTCGACTCAAGCTAGACACAGCTGATTGCAAGTTCCTAGAAAATGATTCCTAAACATCTTATTGTTTAGGTGTGATGCCTCTTGAAGTACATGCAAGCCTTCTGTATACCTTGATTAAAGAAGGCAGGTGAAATGGATATGACTAATGATTGCCCACAGTTTTATTAATTTTGAACAAATAGCAAGTGAAAGGCAAATGGCTACAAAGTTCTAAACATTTTTCATTTTCTTGTTTTCCCAGATGACGACTTTTTTCATGAACTCCCAGAAACCTTTCCATCTGACCCACCTGAACCTCTGCCACATTTCCTTATTGAGCCTGAAGAAGCTTATATTGTGAAGAATAAGCCTGTGAACCTGTATTGTAAAGCCAGCCCTGCCACCCAGATCTACTTCAAGTGCAATAGTGAATGGGTTCATCAGAAGGACCACATAGTAGATGAGAGAGTAGATGAAACTTCTGGTGAGTTTTCCATTGCATTTGCACTGCTGTTTAGGATTCACTTACTACTTTGATGTGTTGTCATATTGTTCCTTCAGTTATTGAAATTGAAAGTACAATGATTATCCTTTGGTAAAAAAGTCTAAGGCCGTTTGGTTAAGATTTGGTGATATCATTCCCTGTATTGCAAAGTAAAATGTGATGAATAAATCTTGACTTGATTCCTGTTGAACCCCATAGAATTAAGGTATGGTTTATACTTAAGAGGGCTTCCTTGGTGGTCCAGATGGTAAAGAATCTGCCTGCAATGCGGGAGCCCTTGGTTCGATCCCTGGTTTGGGAAGATATCCTGGAGACTGGAATGGCTACCCACTTTGTTATTCTGGCCTGGAGAATTCCATAGACAGAGGAACCTGTGGCCTACAGTCCATGGGGTCACAAAGAGTCAGACACAACTGAGTGACTTTCACTTATACTTTATACTTAAGAAGATAAATAATGAGCATGAATAGACTGAATCATGGTAAGTAAATACCTTAGTGAAAGATGCCTTTGAATTTCACTTGTGTTTTCAAGTCTGGTTGTCAGGCCTAAATATCCTGGAATTGAGGAATGTTTTCAATTAAGGATAAATTGTACTTGTTTACCAACCCACTCCAGTATTCTTGCCTGGAGAATCCCGTGGACAGAGGAGCCTGGTGGACTGCTGCCCATAGGGTCACACAGAGTTGGACAGGACTGAAGCTCCTTAGCAGCAGCAGCAGCAGTACTTGTTTACATGATTGTCAAGTATTAATTCCCATGCATCAGTTCAGTTCAGTTCAGTCACTCAGTCGTGTCCGACTCTTCGCGACCCCATGAATCGCAGCACGCCAGACCTCCCTGTCCATCACCAACTCCTGGAGTTCACTCAGACTCACGTCCATCGAGTCGGTGATGCCATCCAGCCATCTCATCCTCTGTCGTCCCCTTCTCCTCTTGCCCCCAATCCCTCCCAGCATCAGAGTCTTTTCCAATGAGTCAACTCTTCACATGAGGTGGCCAAAATACTGGAGTTTGAGCTTTAGCATCAGTCCTTTCAAAGAAATCCCAGGGCTGATCTCCTTCAGAAAGGACTGGTTGGATCTCCATGCAGTCTAAGGGACTCTCAAGAGTCTTCTCCAGCACCACAGTTTAAAAGCATCAATTCTTCGGTGCTCAGCCTTCTTCACAGTCCAACTCTCACATCCATACATGACCACTGGAAAAACCATAGCCTTGACTAGATGGACCTTTGTTGGCAAAGTAATGTCTCTGCTTTTGAATATGCTATCTAGGTTGGTCATAACTTTCCTTCCAAGGAGTAAGCGTCTTTTAATTTCACGGCTGCAGTCACCATCTGCAGTGGTTTTGGAGCCCCCAAAAATAAAGTCTGACACTGTTTACACTGTCCCCCCATCTATTTCCCATGACGTGATGGGACCAGATGCCATGATCTTCATTTTCTGAATGTTGAGCTTTAAGCCAACTTTTTCACTCTCCTCTTTCACTTTCATCAAGAGGCTTTTTAGTTCCTTGTCACTTTCTGCCATAAGGGTGGTGTCATCTGCATATCTGAGGTTATTGATATTTCTCCCGGCAATCTTGATTCCAGCTTGTGTTTCTTCCCATGCATAGTTTCCCCTTATATATTCTTAAACAATTTGTAAACACTGTAGATTCAAAATACTTGTATCTTTAACTTACATCTGAAGATGAATCCTAATTACGTAGCTCTTTGCTGAAGTTAAATTCAGAGTGACTGAGAAAAGTGATATTGTGGGTTCCACAAAGAAAAATAGTGAGTGTAGCCCCCATCTGGGTAGATCTTGATTAGAGTATATTTGCCTCTTACATTGTTAAAAATCCTGACTTTATTGCTTTGTAAATATCATTCTTAATAGCAAAATACTAAAGTCAAAGAGAGGATGGAGTAGACCTTAATAAACTGTAAGATTTACATTGGCTATAAAGGTAACTTTCTTGATAGAAATTTCTTATTCCACAATAGGTAACTTAAGAGAGTTGTAGAAACCCCTAGAGTTATTTCAAACTAGAAAATATATATGTATTTCTACAGTGGTTCAAGAGTTTTTGCTCTCCAGTAGGGATAATAACAATCTGAATTTTCACATTCCTTCCAGATTTGTGATTTTTTAAATAATATTAAGACATACATTTTAATAATTAAGACTTTGTTGATCAATATTTCCGAACTAAATTGTGACAAATATGATAAAAGTGGAAGTATTTAAGTATCTTAATTTTCTTTCATAAATATCTCTATGTAACAAAATGAATACATGTTTTCAAAATTCGATTGTAATTAATTCGTATTTGTATCCAAAGGTTGGTTAATGAGGGGCAAGCAGTGACCAGCATTTGAAGGAAATCTTCGTTCAGTGTCTCTAACAATTAAGAGCTATTAGATGATTGAACATAGACCATGAGAAGCCTGAGAAGAGGCATCTTTAAAAAGAAGAAAAAGCTTGTGAGACATATACTTATATAACACAAATGGTCTTAGAAAATTAGGTGGCAGCTCCACATAATTGTCAGTTTGCAAGTCATATGCTCACTGCATGTAAGCTGATGATTGTAGAAATAACTGGGTATCCAGCTATATAGTCTCTTCCTTCAGGGAATTGGTCTATTACACCTCTTGGTCTAATTACTCAGTAAATAGCTCCACCAGATGTCTTCAAAATCTCAAGTGAATTGAGTTTTATTTGTTTCAGCCCATTTATTTGTAAAGATTTCAAACACACACATTTTAATAGTAAGAGGAAAAATAAAATCACAAAACTAAAATGAGAGTCATAAACATACTTAGGCTTTTCTTTACTAGATTAATGAATATGCTTTTATAGGAAGATTATAAATAAAAACAAAATTGCTGTGATACTGAACACGTCTAGCAGCCTCAAGCTCTCTTGGTTGTGTATGTGTTTATGTATATTTTTTTAAAAGGCAGTTCCTTTTCATAAAGCATTATATTTTTATCTCCACAGAAAATTAATTAATATTGCCTATACCAATGATTAGAAATACATCTTAAAGCAACTATAAATGAAAATACATGGTATGTTTTCATTCAAATTCAGGATGAGATAGATTAGAGCCAAGGAAAGATTTGGCAGCCTTAATAGTTGCATAGTCTTCATATTTGGAATGGAATGCTTTTTTGTTGTTTTTCCTTTTCATCCAAAACTATACAGGATAGCTAGCATCCAGGAGAATGCGTTACTTTTAAATATAGGAAAAAGAGAGAGAGACCCACAGATACTAGTATCTTTTGATATTGTTCTTAACATGATTTATGTGTGCATGCTCAGTTGTGTCCTGCTCTCTGTGACCGCGTGGACTGTAGCTTGCCAAGTTCATCTGTCCATGGGATTTCCAAGGCAAGAATACTGGAGTGGGTTGCCATTTCCTCTTCCAGAGGATCCCCATTCAAGGATCAAGCCCAAGTCTCTTGCTTCTCCTGCTTGGTAGGTGAATTCTTTACCACTGAGCCCCCTGGGTGGTCATTTGGTGTTGTTCTTAACATACTAGCCAATGCAATTAGATAAGATAAATAACTAAATAGTTGAAAATGATCATTTGGACAAATATGATTTTGTAGATCTGGAAAACTTTTGCAGTTTCAAAGGAAAAATTGAAAACCATTAAGAAAATATAGAAAAGTGGCTGATAAAAGATATACATAACCCATCAACTTTTCTAAGTACAGTCAATTCAAATTATATTGAACTAAAATATATCATTTATAATAACAATGCAAAAATGTAGATACAAAACTATTAAAAATTTGGAGAATTTTAGAAAGAGTTTAAAATCCACTCAGAGACAAAAAAAAAAAATAATAATAATACAATGACTTGAATCAAGTGGAAAGACACGTCTTGTTCCTAGATAAAAAGACAATAGTTTTAAATGTTTGCTATTTATAAATGAATCCATAAAGTCATCAGCATTGTGTGAAAGATAATTTGTGAAAAGAGCTGGAAAAATTCTGAAATAGTAGCACAATAAAGAGATATCAGCTCTTTTTAACTGCGTCATAAGGCTAAAGAAATTTGATTTTAGCAGAGAATGAGACACACAGATTAATGGACACAAAATAGAAATCAGGAAATAAACATCTAAGGCATTTTATACTGTGATGGTGATAATTTCTAAATGCACAAGGTAGGAAGTTGGAAAAGTAAAATATAAATAATAAGTAAATAAATAAATAAAGCTTGAGTTCTAGCTCATTCTTTAGAATAAAATAAATTCTAGATGTTAGGGTTAACATCATTATCATTGTTGTCATTGCAGTCATCACCATCATCACTAGGAGAAAATTCTAGCAATTTATTTATTGGTTGTTTGGTTTCAGTGGTGATCAAAGCTTTTCTAATGAAGACAAAATCCAGAAGCCTTATATGAAAGCATTATTTTAGAAAAAATAAACCATTATTAAATTTACATAAAGCAAGAAAACCATAAAAACCAAGGGAGAGATATATACTAATCTAAGGGTTAATTTAATTAATATACTACTAGCTCTTAAAATCGGAGAAGGCAATGGCACCCCACTCTAGTACTCTTGCCTGGAAAATCCCATGGATGGAGGAGCCTGGTAGGCTGCAGTCCATGGGGTCCCTAAGAGTAGGACACGACTGAGCGACTTCACTTTCACTTTTCACTTTCATGCATTGGAGAAGGAAATGGCAACCCACTCCAGTGGTCTTGCCTGGAGAATCCCAGGGACGGGGGAGCCTGGTGGGCTGCCATCTATGGGGTCGCACACAGAGTCGGACACGACTGAAGCGACTTAGCAGCAGAATAGCAGCTCTTAAAATATTTTTAAGGAAATGATATGTATACCAATAAAATTGAGCCAAGTTTAAAGTCGGAGATGGAGGAAAAGAAGTGTAAGTGGTAAAGGCACATCTAAGAAAATGTTGTCACGATCAGAACAGTTGTTAGTGTACAGTGTGGATAACGGAGTGGGACAGGGATATTTCATACTTTGTTGATGAGGTTGCAAACTGACATAACCTTTTAGAAGACCAATTTGAAAATATCTGTCAACATCTAAATGTATATACCCTTTTACTCAGTAACTACAAATTGAGAAACTATCTAAAAATAAAATTCCTGATGAGCACAAAGGCTTGTATTCAGATTTGTCCATTGTGCCCTTGTTGAGGTTAGTATATCAAGGGCATCCATCTCTAGGGTGGAATACTGCATTGCTTTGTAAAACAATGAGATTTGTACACATGTGAAGTGGTAGAAAATTCTATCAGATAAAATTTGAAGTGAAAACCAAAATATACAACATTGCATGCAATATATGTCTTTCTTGTGTAAAAAGAGGATGCACATGTATTTGTCTACGTGTTAGGATTTTCTGGAGAAACATACAAGCAGTTGACATCTCAGAATTTGGCCCAGTGAGAGATTTTTTTTTTTATTGTTTGATTTTCATTCAATCCTCTGAATGTGTTATCTTCATGATAGATAATGAAATCTGAATTTAAAAGGCCCAAACTGCTTTATTGCACTCTTTCCCTGTTATATATAAATCTGCATATATATATATATATATATATAAATCTGCAACCTATACACTACTGGGAGTAGAGACATTTGTAGTCCTCCTTATATTAGAGCTCTTTGTTTTTCATCGCTTTGCTCTTTCAGAACATTGAATGAAATTGAATTGCATGCTTCAAACTTGAGGGGTTTTCCTCTGAAGTTAGTTTCATCTGCAACTTTGGTGCCCAGCATTTTAATATAGTTTGAGTATTGTTTTGTCATGTGCCTTAGTGATTATTCATATTAGAATGCATTGAATTAATGGATATTAGAATACATAGAATTAATGTAAGAATACATTGTCTTGAAATATATTAGATATCCGAGAAATTTTCTAGGCATTTAAAAAATCAAACTGATTCTCAGATGGCAGGACAGAGAGAAGTCATTGCAAACAAATTTGTTTTTTGTAGGTATCTCCTCCTTAGGATGGCTTCCGTGGTAGCTCAGTGGTAAAGAACCTGCCTGCCAAGGAAGGAGACGTGGGTTTTGGTCTCTGGGTCAGGCAGATCCCCTGGAGAAGGAAATGGAAACCCACTCACTATTCTTGCCTGGGGAATCCCATGGACAGAGAAGCCTGATGGGCTGCAGTCCATGGGGTTGCAAAAGAATTGGACACTACTTAGTGACTCAACAACGGCAACAACTACCTTGGGATAATGATACCTGAAATCAAATACATTGGAAATCAGATGTATTGCCTTGTAACTAAGAAAAGCCAACTGTATTCAGTGAGATCTCCACCAGAGGTACATTTTAATTGAAAAACTACAAAATAATTTTTTAAAAAAAGCAAAAGTTTCTCTCCAACTGAAATTCTTTCTTTGAAATTACTAAAATATTAAATATGCCGAATTGCTCTGAAATATTAAGTGAATGGTTATATATATTCACTGAGCAAAACTATTCCATAGATAATAAAATGCCCTGATTAAAGATCATTCATTACTGTTACTGTTTGCTTTTCCATCATTTAAATCACATTTCATTTCTTGCAAATACGTAATAAAAGAAACAGAAAAGTGGAAAGCAGAATGTATTAGGCGATTTAGAAATTTTGAATGTTGAGAAGCTCTTGATAATACAATAATAAGCATCCATGTTCCTTCAGGATTCCAAAGAATCTTGATCTGCTCAAAATTTTATGGTTACATTTTTATGAAAAGCTCAGGCTTGTCTGCTTGGTTTTTATTTACTTGAAACCTTTTCAATCCTTGTTTCCATGGTACCTAAGATTCACCATTGGAAAGTAAACATTTCCCCTCTATGAAGAAGCAAGGGAGTTTAGAAAACCTCCATTGGTTTGAAAATTTATTAAGCTCTAGGTTTTCCCTTTTCATCTATAATTATTCTCTCATTAGCAGAATATTACCAATAGGACCAACATGACAGCAATGCAAAGAATTTCAAGCTTTATACTGAATTCCATGAATTATGTCTTTAGTCATCACAGCAATCTTTTTTTTTTGTAATTTTTAAACTTTACGTAATTGTATTAGTTTTGCCAAATATCAAAATGAATCCGCCACAGGTATACATGTGTTCCCCATCCTGAACCCTCCTCCCTCCTCCCTCCCCATACCATCCCTCTGGGTCGTCCCAGTGCACTAGCCCCAAGCATCCAGTATTGTGCATCGAACCTGGACTGGCATCTCGTTTCTTACATGATATTTTACATGTTTCAATGCCATTCTCCCAAATCTTCCCACCCTCTCCCTCTCCCACAGAGTCCATAAGACTGTTCTATACATCAGTGTCTCTTTTGCTGTCTTGTACACAGGGTTATTGTTACCATCTTTCTAAATTCCATATATATGCGTTAGTATACTGTATTGGTGTTTTTCCTTCTGGCTTACTTCACTCTGTATAATAGGCTCCAGTTTCATCCACCTCATTAGAACTGATTCAAATGTATTCTTTTTAATGGCTGAGTAATACTCCATTGTGTATATGTACCTTAGCTTTCTTATCCATTCATCTGCTGATGGACATCTAAGTTGCTTCCATGTCCTGGCTATTATAAACAGTGCTGCGATGAACAATGGGGTACACGTGTCTCTTTCCCTTCTGGTTTCCTCAGTGTGTATGCCCAGCAGTGGGATTGCTGGATCATAAGCAATCTTATGATATAACTTTGGGATTCTCCTTCTGCATATGAGAAAACTGAGGCTCAGCAGGATAAAGAAACAAATTTGCCCAGTTGTATAGCTAAGAGGTGAAAGTCAAGATATGAACTAGGTTCAGTTCAGTTCAGTTGCTCAGTTACGTCTGACTCTTTGCAACCCCATTAACGCAGCACGCCAGGCTTCCCTGTCCATCACAAACTCCCAGAGATCACCCAAACTCATGTGCATCAAATCAGTGATGCCATCCAGCCATCTCATCCTCTGTTGTCCCCTTCTCCTCCTTCCCCCAATCCCTCCAAGCATCAGGGTCTTTTCCAATGAGTCAACTCTTCGCATCAGGTGGCCAAAGTATTAGAGTTTCAGCCTCAGCATCAGTCCTTCCAATGAACACCCAGGACTGGTCTCCTTTAGGATGGACTGGTTGGATCTCCTTGTAGTCCAAGGGACTCTCAAGGGTCTTCTCCAACAACACAGTTCAAAAGCATCAATTCCTCAGCGCTCAGCTTTCTTCACAGTCCAACTCTCACATCCGTACATGACTACTGGAAAAACCATAGCCTTGACTAGACGGACCTTTGTTGGCAAAGTAATATATCTGCTTTTTAATATGCTAACTAGGTTGGTCATAACTTTCCTTCCAAGGAGTAAGCGTCTTTTAATTTCATGGCTGCAGTCACCATCTGCAGTGATTTGGGAGCCCAAAAAAAGAAAGTCTGACACTGCTTTCACTGTTTTCCCATCTATTTCCCATGAAGTGATGAGACCAGATGCCATGATCTTAGTTTTCTGAATGTTGAGTTTTAAGCCAACATTTTCACTCTCCTCTTTCACTTTCATCAAGAGGTTTTTTAGTTCCTCTTCACTTTCTACCATAAGGGTGGTGTCATCAGCATATCTGAGGTTATTGATATTTCTCCCGGCAATCTTGATTCCAGCTTGTGCTTCTTCCAGCCCAGTGTTTCTCATTATGTACTCTGCATAGAAGTTAAATAAGCAGGGTGACAATATACAGCCTTGACGTACTCCTTTTCCTATTTGGAACCAGTCTGTTGTTCCATGTCCAGTTCTAACTGTTGGCTTCCTCACCTGCATACAGATTTTTCAAGAGGCAGATCAGGTGGTCTGGTATTCCCATCTCTTTCAGAATTTTTTCACAGTTTATTGTGGTCCACACAGTCAAAGGCTTTGGCAGAGTCAATAAAGCAGAAATAGATGTTTTTCTGGAACTCTCTTGCTTTTTCAATGACCCAGCAGATGTTGGCAATTTGATCTCTGGTTCCTCTACCTTTTCTAAATCCAGCTTGAACATCAGGAAGTTCACAGTTCACGTACTGCTGAAGCCTGGCTTGGAGAATTTTGAGCATTACTTTTCTAGCGTGTGAGACGAGTGCAATTGTTCAGTAGTTTGAGCATTCTTTAGCGTTGCCTTTCTTTGAGATTGGAATGAAAACTGACCTTTTCCAGTCCTGTGGCCACTGCTGAGTTTTCCAAATTTGCTGGCATAGGGAGTGCAGCACTTTAATAGCATCATCTTTCAGGATTTGAAATAGCTCAACTGGAATTCCATCACCTCCACTAGCTTTGTTCATAGTGATGCTATCTAAGGCCCACTTGACTTCACATTCCAGGATGTCTGGCTCTAGGTGAGTGATCACACCATCATGATTATCTGGGTCATGAAGATCTTTTTTGTACAGTTCTTCTATGTATTCTTGCCACCTCTTCTTAATATCTTCTGCTTCTGTTAGGTCCATACCATTTCTGTCCTTTATCGAGCCCATCTTTGCATGAAATGTTCCCTTGGTATCTCTAAGTTTCTTGAAGAGATCTCTAGTCTTTCCCATTCTGTTGTTTTCCTCTATTTCTTTGCATGGATCGCTGAGGAAGGCTTTCTTATCTCTCCTTGCTATTCTTTGGAACTCTACATTCAAATGGGAATATCTTTCCTTTTCTCCTTTGCTTTTTGCTTGTCTTCTTTTCACAGCTATTTGTAAGGGCTCCCCAGGCAGCCATTTTGCTTTTTTGCATTTCTTTTCCATGGGGATGGTCTTGATCCCTGTCTCCTGTACAATGTCACAAACCTCTGTCCATAGTTCATCAGGCACTCTATCAGATCTAGTCCCTTAAATCTATTTCTCACTTCCACTGTATAATCATAAGGGTTTTGATTTAGGTCATACCTGAATGGTCTAGTGGTTTTCCCTACTTTCTTCAATTGAAGTATGAATTTGGCAATAAGGAGTTCATGATCTGAGCCACAGTCAGTTCCCGGTCTTTTTTTGCTGACTGTATAGAGCTTCTCCATCTTTGGCTGCAAAGAATATAATCAGTCAGATTTCGGTGTTGACCATCTGGTGATGTCCATGTGTAGAGTCCTCTCTTGTCTTGTTGGAAGCCTTTGCCCTGCTTCATTCTGTATTCCAAGGCCAAATTTGCCTGTTACTCCAGGTGTTTCTTGACTTCCTACTTTTGCATTCCAGTCCCCTATAATGAAAAGGACATTTTTTGGGGGTGTTAGTTCTAAAAGTTCTTGTAGGTCTTCATAGAACCATTCAACTTCAACTTCTTCAGCGTTACTGGTTGGGGCATAGGCTTGGATCACCGTGATATTGAATGGTTTGCCTTGGAAATGAACAGAGATTATTCTTTCATTTTTGAGATTGCATCCAAGTACTGCATTTTAGACTCTTTTGTTGACCATGATGGCTACTCCATTTCTTCTAAGGGATTCCTGTCCACAGTAGTAGATATAATGGTCATCTGAGTTAAAGTCACCTATTCCAGCCCATTTTAGTTCACTGATTCCTAGAACGTTGATGTTCACTCTTGCCGTCTCCTGTTTGACCACTTCCAATTTGCCTTGATTCCTGGACCTGACATTCCAGGTTCCTATGCAATATTGCTCTTTACAGCCTCAGACCTTGCTTCTATCACCAGTCGTATCCACAACTGGGTATTGTTTTTGCTTTGGCTCCATCCCTTCATTCTTTCTGGAGTTATTTCTCCACTGATCTCCTGTAGCATATTGTGCACCTACCGACCTGGGGAGTTCCTCTTTCAGTATCCTATCATTTTGCCTTTTCATACTGTTCATGGGGTTCTCAAGGCAAGAATACTGAAGTGGTTTGCCATTCCCTTCTCCAGTGGACCACATTCTGTCAGACCTCGCCACCATGACAGGTCCATCTTGGGTGGCCCCACACAGCATGGCTTAGTTTCATTGAGTTAGACAAGGCTGTGGTCCATGTGATCAGATTAGCTAGTTTTCTGTGATTATGGTTTCAGTGTGTCTGCCCTCTGATGCCCTCTCACAACACCTACTGTCTTACTTGGGTTTTTCTTAATTTGGACATGGGGTATCTCTTCATGGCTGCTCCAGCAGAGCACAGCCGCTGCTCCTTACCTTGGATGAGGTTGCCCCTCCTGACCTTGAACATGGAGTAGCTCCTGTCGGCCCTCCTGTGCCTGGGCAGCTGCTGCTCCTTGGACATGGGGTTGCTCCTCTCAGCCTGATATGAACTCAATTCAGTTCAGTTCAGTTGCTCAGTCGTGTCCAACTCTTTGCAACCCCATGAGTCGCAGCATGCCAGGCCTCCCTGTCCATCACCAACTCCCAGAGTTCACTCAGACTCACGTCCATTGAGTCGGTGATGCCATCCAGTCATCTCATCCTCTGTCATCCCCCTCTCCTCCTGCCCCCAACCCCTCCCAGCATCAGAGTCTTCACCAATGAGTCAACATCAGGTCTCTTTAATTCCAAAATTTTTGCTCTTGGCCCTGTACTCAGTGCCTCCCTGAATACTTCTGCAGCTTTGTACACAGAACTAAGTTAAAGAAAAAAAAAGATCTATGTAAAACAATTATCCATTTTCTCAGGAAAGAAAATCTGGTTCTCAGTGTCAGCTAAACATTTGTCTTTCTTGCTTTTCATCTCCCTTCTTGTTTGTGTCAACTTTTTCATATGTGGCCCTTTGTGGTTCTTTAGTATTCAAGATGGTGCTTAGGATTTGATTATTTTTATTTGTGAAGGTGTTTAACATTTGGCCAAATAGCAAAAAATAGAAAGAATTTCAGTTGGTGAGCAAAAGATGAGCCCCTTTTTTTAACAGGAAAAAAAAGAAGTTGATAAAGAGAAACTACACATGGACACAAATTTAAGTGAATTACCTTTACTCAAAATACAGCTTTCAGAAAACATACTGTGCTCTCTCAGGTCCCGCAAGAGTGGCACAGCTGAGAATTCTTTCTCCTTTTTTATGCTTATTTTAGTTACCTCTTTTTTGCATTCCATCAGCAAAAACAGAAATCTCAACTTCACCCCTCACTCCAGCAGCCAAAGTGATCATTACAAAGCAGTTCATTCCTCCTCAGAATTCTCCCCAAAACATCCTTCTGGTTTTAATTCTTGCTGCTACTCCCCTAGTAGAGTCTTTAATTATATACATCTTAGATTATTTAGATAGCCTCCTACACCTTCTTGGTGTTAGCCTTTTTCCTCAGCAATCCATTCCCAAGCTAGTTATAGGCCTAAAGAATAGGCCCAAGTGTTTATCTCATTTCATTTTTGTACATGTATGTCTTTCCTTTGTCCATGGATAAAGCATATCCTCCTTGCTCCTGTATTCAAAAGCTTTAGTACAGTCTGTTCCTAATCAAACTTCATAGCCTTATTTTAATAGTTTCTCCCCCACCACATGCCCTGCCTACTAGGTCAGTTTGGTTTTTCCTCTTAAACTGTGTTCAGTAAACCACTAGTGTCTTGTAAGTGCCATTTGAGAAAAAGAAAACAAAAATAAACAAAAAGCTTGCAGTCAAATAATTTAGGAAACACTGCAATAATCATATTCCCCTTTTGGAGAAAATAGAAAGAATATTTGCATGTAGAAGTCCCAGTAAAGCTCTGAAGTGGAAAAACATTTTCTAACCTCATATTATTTGGTAGCTTAACTCTTTTTCTCAGAATCTCTGTTAAAATATCTCTGTTAAATCTCTGTTAAAATGAAAAGGGACTTCCCTGGTGGTCCAGTGGTTAAGAATCCACCATGCAATGCACAGGATGTGGGTTCAATCCTTGGTTGGGGAACTAAGATCCCACATGCCACAGAGCAACTAAGCCCACGCTCCAACTGAGCCTACGCCTCACAACTAGAGAGTCCGTGTGCCACAAGGAAAGCTCCTGCATGATGCAACTAAGACCTGACACAGCAAACTAAAATAAATACATAAGTGTTTTTTAAAATATCAAAGAACTTAATGTCAGACTAGGGCATGATTTAGAAAATGCAGCTCATACATTTTCAAAGGGAAATTATGTAGAATTTGTTTATAATTTTACTAAATCAGTCCAAACATTCTACATGTTTGTGCCTTAGGATCGTAGAAGCTTTATTTCAGTGAGAGTAAATTCAGTGAATTACTGGTATGCTTCTCAATAGGTCATACTAAAGTGAATGTTGTCAGATTTCTGTTATCATGACTTAATGGTCCTACTTATATTATATGGAACTTTAGGAAATAAGTCTGGTCACCTCCTGGCCTACTCCTAATTTTGAATATTTGAAATGGACAGTTACCACTTTTCCTTCCCCAAATTCTCTGTCCTCTTCAGTCTAAACATTATGAGCTGAAGAGTAAGCTCCATGAATTCAGGGGTTATGTCTATCTTTTTTGCTATTCTAGTTCCATGCTTAACTTGTTGTTAGGTACTTAATAGGTGCTCAATACCCGGAGAAGACAATGGCACCCCACTCCAGTACTCTTGCCTGGAAAATCCCATGGATGGAGGAGCCTGGTAGGCTGCAGTCCATGGGGTCGCTGAGGGTCGGACACGACTGAGCGACTTCACTTTCACTTTTCACTTTCATGCATTGGAGGCGGAAATGGCAACCCACTCCAGTGTTCTTGCCTGGAGAATCCCAGGGACAGGGGAGCCTGGTGGGCTGCCATCTGTGGGGTCGCACAGAGTCGGACATGACTGAAGCGACTTGGCAGCAGCAGCAGCAGGTGCTCAATAAATACCTGTCGTGTGAAATAGTCTTTCTTTATACCGTACTTTGGGCTTCCCAGGTGGCACTGCTGCTGCTAAGTCGCATCAGTCGTGTCCGACTCTGTGCAACCCCATTGACGGCAGCCCACCAGGCTCCTCCATCCCTGGGACTCTCCAGGCAAGAACACTGGAGTGGGTTCCAGGTGGCACTAGTGGTTAAGAAATCACCTGCCAATGCTGTAGTCCTAAGGGATGTGGGTTTGATCCCTAGGTCAGGGAGATACCCTGGAGGGGAAATGGCAACCCACTCCAGTATTCTTGCCTGGAGAATCCCATAGATAGAGACCCTGGCGGGCTATAGCCCATGGGGTTGCAAAACGTCAGAGACAACTGAAGCGCCTTATGTAACCGGTACTTTTCCACCATACCGTAATGGGTACGGTACCCATTCCACCTCTGTTAAAATCCTACTTATTCTTAAAGAAGTATCTCTAAAGTAATATCATAGATGAGTGTTTCTATAAAACCCCAAGTCATAGCATACACATGTCCACACTTCACTTATTTTTGCTTCCATTTGCATTATACTCATAAATGTAAATGTATATTAGGGTAAACCATATAAAGTTATCAATATTCATTTAGAGGTACAAAATAGCGGTTTCTTATAATTCAATATCATATATTACTTATGATATATTTATATACTCACATAAATATGAATATGTATATATATAATCTCTGTTTTTACAGCTGGATTAGAATGGTATGGTAGGGCCTATTTTGTAAAGCTGTGTCTTTTATAAAGTTTATAATACATGGCATTAACATAGAAGATGACAAATAAAAGCTTGTCCTGTGGGATTGTAGCCATTAATCTTACTAAATTTGGGTAACTGAAATGTAGTGAGACATACTGATGATGTTTTTATTTGGAATACTTCATGAATAGACAATCTGAGACATGCATAAAGCATAATCTTTGGTAACAGTAGTGTGATTACTCTTATATATGGAATATGACTTTATATATGTAGTGTGATTATTCATGTATGTAGTGTGACTACTCTTATATGTAATGTGACTTTACACATTAAATACACACATCAAATCAATTGTTATTCTCTGTATAAAATAATTATTCTAAACTTAATTCTCATATGCTGGGAAAGATTGAAGGCAGGAGAAGAAGAGGGTGATAGAGGATGAGATGGTTGGTTGGATGGCATCACTGACTCAGTGGACATGAGTTTGAGCAAGCTTTGGGAGTTGGTGATGGACAGGGAAGCCTGGGGTGCTGCAGTCCGTGGACTCAGAGTCAGACATAACTGAGTGATTGACCTGACTGAACTGAGTTCTCATTAACAGAGTGAATATTTTCTAAAGGAAGTTAGGTGGACTTTGTTTAAATTTTGGTAAATGATGCATGTAATTTGGATGCCCTATTTGAATTTTATTCCAAATTTTTAAATTCTATTCAGTGGAAATATTGCCTTTACAAGAATAGAGCTTTTAAATTTTTAATATGTTTGTCAATGAAAATAAATGATTCTAAAATATGACTCAATTGTTTGTTATTTGATTTCCTTCTCAGAGGTCCTTCTCTTAACACTGGAAACTAACAATTTTTCTTTTTGGTATGAGACCAGCCCCAAAATAAAAATAGAAAATTGGCAAGAATCCATGTAGTACATTGAGGCTTTTCCACCGAGTCAGTCTGATAACTTGGCGAGAAAGTAGTTACCAGTTAGTGATAACAGAGTAGTAATTATCCCCAAATATATAGTTTCTCTTATTCTTCTTTTGTTACTGATCACAATAGATTTATCTTAATTTCACATTGACATTGTCTTTAAACACCTGGATTCATGTGGCCAACATAATCCTAGCTGCACTTACAAAAGTTGGTTGATCAGAGTTCCAGAACTTGGATTTTGTTGCTTCATTTTGTTCTAGCATGAAAATAGTCTTGGCTGAGTGGATCATGGAAAAAGCAAGAGAGTTCCAGAAAAACATCTGTTTCTGCTTTATTGACTATGCCAAAGCCTTTGACTGTGTGGATCACAATAAATGTGAAAAAATTCTGAAAGAGATGGGAATACCAGACCACCTGACCTGCCTCTTGAGAAACCTGTATGCAGGTGAGGAAGCAACAGTTAGAACTGGACATGGAACAACAGACTGGTTCCAAATAGGAAAAGGAGTACGTCAAGGCTGTATATTGTCACCCTGCTTATTTAACTTCTATGCAGAGTACATCATGAGAAACGCTGGGCTGGAAGAAGCACAAGCTGGAATCAAGATTGCCAGGAGAAATATCAGTAACCCCATATATGCAGATGATACCACCCTTATGGCAGAAAGTGAAGAGGAACTAAAAATCCTCTTGATGAAAGTGAAAGAGGAGAATGAAAAAGTTGGCTTAAACTTCAACATTCAGAAAACGAAGATCATGGCATCTGACCCCATGACTTCATGGGAAATAGATGGGGAAACAGTGGAAACAGCGTCAGACTTTCTTTTTTTGGGCTCCAAAATCACTGCAGATGGTGATTGCAGCCATGAAATTAAAAGATGCTTACTCCTTGGAAGGTGTATGACCAACCTTGATAGCATATTCAAAACAGAGACATTACTTTGCCAACAAAGGTCCATCTAGTCAAGGCTATGGTTTTTCCAGTGGTCATGTATGGATGTGAGAGTTGGACTGTGAAGAAAGCTGAGCACCGAAGAATTGATGCTTTCGAACTGTGGTGTTGGAGAAGACCCTTGAGAGTCCCTTGGACTGCAAGGAGATCCAACCAGTCCATTCTGAAGGAGATCAGCCCTGGGGTTTCTTTGGAAGGAATGATGCTGAAGCTGAAACTCCAGTACTTTGGCCACCTCATGCAAAGAGTCGACTCATTGGAAAAGACTCTGATGCTGGGAGGGATTGGGGGCAGGAGGAGAAGGGGACGACAGAGGATGAGATGGCTGGATGGCATCACCGACTCGATGGACGTGAGTCTGAGTGACCTCTGAGAGTTGGTGATGGACAGGGAAGCCTGGCGTGCTGCGATTCATGGGGTCGCAAAGAGTCAGACATGACTGAGCAACTGAACTGAACTGAACTGAGTGATTTGGGCTCTCGCTGTATATGAACCTGGCTTTTGTTTCCATTCTTTTCCTAACTTACAAACAAAAGTGAGTACTTGAAAAATTTGGGGCTACACGTTTAGATTCCTTTGTTTCTAATGTCATTGTCATGAAGTTTTTATTGTTGTTGTGTGTTTCATTATTCCAGGATTTGCAAAAATCAGTATTATAGATTCTGCACATACTGCAAAATGTCCTGACTATACCATATTTATAGAACTATATAATTTTAATTTAGTTTTATCCCATGGGGAAGATTTTTCACATTTGAGTTACATACTGTATAGAAAAAAGTAACACCAGTATTTTTAAAACCGATACAGCCCAGAACATGATTACAAAGGAAAAGCAAAAACATATCACACCTTTCAATGCAGTTTTAGCTAGCTGTATTTCACTAGAGGAAAACAGAAATTTTCTAAAATTACATGCAGTTAGAGTTTTAATAAATCCAAAGCATTTCTCTCCTGCCAGTTAATACTTAGGGCAAGGTTACTTGTAATGCATTACTCCTTTTTCTTGCTACAACTAAGATGAAAGCATTGATTAATATAGTGTAATCAAGAATATGCATATAAGTAGATATATAAGTACAAACATATGCATATGTGTCTGAGTGTGTTTGTATATATGCCTTTGTAAATTTTCAGAAGATCGAAAGCTACCCACCCCTAGGCTCACATAGAAACTGCAATAAGAAACAAGAGTCCAAGGACCATTCTTCACTAGATTACTTGCAACTCAAGTAGGGCATTTCAGGAGCAAAACTAGTGATTGTGTTGCTATAGCAATTCTGCCATGTTCCCGGCAACCATGTATATGCCATAGCTTAGAGTTTTAATATGCCCACTTCAAAGTCAGAATAGCACAAGTGTTAAAAGCCATAATGTATTTTTAATCTAACCTTTGGCTAATATATGTGAAGATTTTAAAAAGTTTCTTGTTCCTTACTTTAATGGGAAGGAACATAATTAACAAGAATTCTGGGTTGTAATATGAAATGGATTTATCATCTTAAGAAAGTTTAAGAAACGATTTCAGCTTAAAAAGAGGGTTAATTTCCTAAATAGCGTGGCTTTCTCTCAAAATTTAGCTGTCCTTTTTTGGTGTCTGTATCTATTGTGCTAAATATAAATAAACCTGGTTCATAATTATGCAATAACGACCCAGGTTGTTGTCATTCTGTGATGTCACAAATTGTTATCTGTTCTATTTGAGGCTCTGAATCTATCACTAAACCTTCCTATCTGATATTGTCCCAATAATTGGCTCAGAATTTTCTTTCTCCTCACCCCAAATCTTTGGGGCATTTTATTTTTTATTTTAAGTAATTTTTAATTGGAGTACAGTTGATTTACAATGTTATGTTAGTTTCTGCTATACAGCAAAGTGAATCAGTTATACATATATATGGGGCATTTTAAAAAACAGAATAGAGATTTTTTTTTGTTTAAAATGCTACAATAACAATGAATAGTGTGTGCATGCTCACTCACTCAGTGAGCTCACTCACTCATTCACTCATCCTATGGACTGTACCCCAACAGGCTCCTCTGTGCATGGATTCTCCAAGCAAGAATACTAGAGTGGGTTGCCATTTCCTTCTCCTGGGGATCTTCCAGACCCAGGGATAGAACCCAAGTGTTTTAGGACTCTTGCATTGCAGGCAGATTATTTACCACTGAGCCACCAATTACCTAATGCTAAAACTTGAGGAGAGAGGCCTTTACTTGCTCTGGAGTCTTTATAGACTTCTCACTCAAATACCATCAATCCAGAGTCATCCCTTAGGGATTTTCAGAGTCCTCTTGGGGATACCTGTTGAAATAACTACTCTTGCCAATTCCTCTGGAAAGTACTATTTGGTTATACAAAACCAGCATGTATAACATGAGAACTACAATTAGCAAAATATTAGAACCTGGCAAAAAAATGCAAGCACAGCACACAGAAGTGTAATATCTAACAGTGAAAAACAGTTCAGATTAGGGAAGTCTTGGACTCATTCCTAATTTCATTGAGAGTTCAATCTGATTTTAAAAATCTGTTTTGAAAGAAATCTCCAAGAATGTGACAGCAAGAGCAACAAGGACCTATTAGGGCAGTTGGCTGTCAACTCGGGCTGCATTTGACAATCACCAGTGGGGGATTTTGGAAAATACCTATATCCTGGCCTCACCCCCAGAGAGAATGGTTTAATTGGAAACAGGACATAGCTTTTTCTTTACTTGTTCTAAGCTCAGTAGTAATGCTAATATACAACCAGGCTTGAAAACTGGACATGATAAAACAGGCTTGTAAAAATGCAGCATAGAGGAGGTACATAGACGTTCTATTCGAAAACCATGACCCAGATACTTGGTGTTGTAACTAGAGATAAAACTAAGACCTGATGCACTGAAGGAGATCACAGTCTAGAGAGGACAAAATAGAAGAGGGTAAAGAGAAAGTGAAAAAGATTATGCTTTACCATTTGCTTGGGTTCTCCTTTCATTATGAGAATAAATTCGTGAAACCCCTTGGTATTTCCCTGGTATAGAGTTACATGGTAGAAAGCCCCTGCTTTCTTCAATATCCTTTCGCCTGTCTCTGCCTATTAAACTTCTCAGGCTGAGAGATAGCAGCTTCCTGAGGGAAGAGGGGGAACTCTAGGGCTTGAGTGAATTAAAATTTAGCTGGAAAAACCCAGGGGAATGGTCTGTACAAGGCAATTCCAGGAATGGCAGGGAATGAATGACATGCCTCTTTTTATAGCTACCACCTTGATGATCCCAGACAATGATGCCCTCTGTATGAAATGATGTTAGTGACTAAAAGCCTACCTCCCCACACCCATTCCATGGGGCATTTGTGAAACCAGAAAAACACCACATGGCAGACAGCTTTTCCTCACCTTTTTGCTCCATTAGATTCTTGAGTCTAGTCTTTGAATGTAGAGACAGAGAGTGAATGCCCTTAGTCATTGTATTAGTTTCCTAGGGCTGCCACAATAAATTAGTATGAAATTCATAGCTTAAGACATAGAAATGTAAAAGTGTTAGTCTCTCAGACCCGTTGTGTCTGACTCTTTCAACCCCATGGACTGTAGCCCACCAGGCTCTGTCCATGGGATCTCCAGGCAAGAATACTGGAGTGGATAGCCATTCCCTTCTCCAGGGGATCTTCCAGACCCAAGGATTGAACCCAGGTCTCCTGCATTGCAGGCAGATTCTTTACCATCTGAGTCACCAGGGAAGTTCAGAAATGTATTCTTTTACAATTTTGGAAACTAGGAGTCTGAAATCAAGCAAAGCCATACTCCCTCTGGGGACTCTAGAGGAAAATCTATTCCTTGTCTCTTCCAGCTCCTGCTGGGGGCCTTGGCAATCCTGGGGTTATGGCTCCATCGTTTAATCTCTGCCTCTGTCTTCACATCACTTTCTCTTTGTCTTCTCTGTATGTCTCTTATAAAGGCATTTATCACTAGATTTAGGGCACACCTGGATAATTTATGGTATCAAAATCCTTAATTTAGTTATATCTGCAAAGACCCTCTTACCAAATAAAGTAACATTCACTTGTTCTGGGGATTCATATGTGGACATAACTTTGTTAGGGGCCACCATTTACTATAGTCACCAAACATCTGTCAAGAAAAAATCACTTTATGTGACAGTTCCAAAGAGCAGCAGACCTTAACAGACAGAACACCAAGGAAATATATAGATGGCAAGTAAGCATATGAAAAGCTGCTCCATGTCGTATGTCATCAGGGAAATGCAAATTGAAACAATGAGATGCCACTATGAATCTATTCAAATGGCCAAATTTCAGAACACTGCAACACCAATGAACATGCACTCTTATTTATTTATGGTTGTAAAGAAAAATGGTATAGCCACTTGGAAGACAATTTAGCAGTTGTTTTACAAAACAAAACATACTCTTACCATATGCTATAGCCATCACACTCCTTGGTATGTACCTAAAGGAGTTGAAGACTTATGTCCACACAAAAACATGGATGTTCATAGTAACTTTATTCATAATTGCCAAGACTTGGAAGCAACCCAGATGTCCTTCAGTAGGTGAATGGATAAATAAACTTTAGTCCATCCAGACAATAGAATATTATTCAGTGTTAATAAAAAAAGAAAAGCTTTCATGTCATGAAAAGATATGGAGGAATTTTAAATGCATATTACTAGGTGAAAGAAATCAATCTGGGCACTTCCCTGGTTGTCCAATGGCTAAGACTAAATGCTCCCAGTGCAGGGGAAAGTGAAAGCGAAGTCTCTCAGTTGTGGCCAACTCTTTGCAACCCCATGGACTGTAGCCTGCCCTACTCCTCTGTCCATGGGATTTTTCAGGCAAGAATACTGTAGTGGGTTACCATTTCCTTCCCCAGGGGATCTTCCCAAGCCAGGGATTGAACCCAGGTCTCCTGCATTGCAGGCAGACTCCTTGCCATCTGAGCCATCAGGGAAGGGGGCCCAGGTTCACAGTCTGGTCAGGGGGCTAGATCTCACATGCCACTACTAAGAGTTTGCATGCTGCAACTAAAGGTCTCTCGTGCTGCAAAGATGGAAAATTCAAAGTGCTACAACTAAGACCTAGAGCAGACAAATAAATACATTTTTTTTTGTATTTTTGTATTTTATTAGAAAATACAATTTTCTAATAAAATTAGAAAAAGAAGTTAATCTGAAAATGCTTCATGTAAGATGTCAACTATTTAACATTGGGAAAAAGGACAACTATGGAGACAGTGGGGCTTCCCAGGTGGCACCTAGTGGTAAAGAACCCACCTGCCAATGCAGGTTAGATGGAAGAGACGGGGGTTCAATCCTTGGGTCAGGAAAATCCCCTGGAGGAGGGCACGGCAACCCACTCCATCATTCTTGTCTGGAGAATCCTATGGACTGAAGAGCCTGGCAGGCTGCAGTCCATAGCATTGCACAGAGTTGGACAAGACTGAAGCAACTTAGCACACACGTGGAGACAGTTAAAAAAAAAATTAGTGGTTGTCAGGGGAGGGAAGGATGAATAGGTGGAGCACAGGATTTTTAGGTCAGTGGAACTACTCTGTATTACACTATAACAATGGATACATATTAATACATTTGTCCAAATCCATGGAATATACAACACCAAGAGTGAACCTTAATATGAACTATGGACTTTGGGTGATGGTATGTCAGTGTAGGCTCATCGGTTGTAAAAAAAAAAAAAAACAAGAATGTACTACTCTGGTGAGGAGTGTTGATAATAGGGAAGGCTATGCATGTGTGGGAGCAGGACGTATATGAGAAATTTCTGTACCTTTCTTTCAATTTTGCAGGGGACCTAAAACTGCTCTATAAAATTGTATTAGTCTATTAAATCCCGTGACCAAAAAAGGCCATGATAGTGGAGACATGAGTAGGGGTGGTGGGGGCTGAAAGAGAAGGCACTTACCTGGCTGTCTTCCCTCATTTAGTCAATGTTTCTGAGTCAACTGTACATGTAACTGGCAATGAAAGCATTTCCTCATGTTCTTTACCAGCTTTCTGAAGCTTCCCCCAATCTGCTCCGTTGTGTTGTGGGCCAGATGTGGGGAAAGAGATGCACAACCAGGCTCCTGCATCCTCACTTTCCTTGTGCCTCAGCATCCTTGCCAGCCTCTGTGCTCTAACAGTTGGCCTGTCTCACGGAGACCTAAAAATTCTCAGAGCCATGTTTCTCATGAAAGTTCTTTCCCCGTGGAGTTGCCAAAACTAAATCGAAATAGCCAACACAACCAAAAGAGTTGCACTTGATAATCTTCTACACACATACACACACACACACACACACTTTTGCTTGGCCCAGCAACACAAATGGGAATGTAAACACGTTGTTAATGCAGTCACTCTCAGTTGGCTTCCCAGATGGCTTAAGTTCAATAGATTTTTCCCCCTGATTTCCTCAGCTTCTCCTAGCAAGTGCTAAACAGCCATTATGCCTTTTCCTGCACATTGAGATTCATCTGCAGCTACTAAACTGCTTCCAAAGTGCTTCAATTTTGCATGAGTGCTTAGTTGGGGACTGGGAGACATTACCCAGTGCTGAAGGCCCAGATCATTAGAAAGAGCATGTAAATCCTCTGAACCAGAAATAAAAAGTGCAGAGATTTCCTTTGTGAAGTCCCAACTGCAGCTTTATGTAAAACATGAACCTTTGGCAAGATTTTTTGTGTTTCCTTTTACTTTCTCAATGTTAATTTTGCGCCCCCCCCCCTTTTTTTAACTTTGGCATATGTGTTCTCATTTTTTTAAACACAAATTTACTTCATAGTCAGGAACATGTGCTGTCATTATTTCTCTTCTTAGGATACCAGAGCCCTCTTCACTTTTAATAATGATGGAACTTCAAAGTATTGCTAAGGGCTCACCCACATGATAGATTTTTAAAACAAACCTGAAACCAGCTTTGAGGGGTGGGTTGAGATTTATGAGATATGTGCTGGGGACATCAATCTATAATCTATATTATTTAAGTATAGATGTAGGAAGTGTACAGATACTGGGCTATGGAGAGAGGTCGGGGCAAGACTCAAAAGGGAATTATGAAAAGATTAATGAGAAAGAGGTGATTGTGTTCCTCTCATTTTTCAATAGGTGCATCCCCTATATATTATTACCTAAAGGTCTTATTTGTGTTTTTCAAAGTGGACATATCTTTATCTGTACTTGATCTATGTTTCCATCTCTGCTGTCCTCCCAGCCTGCTTGTCAGACCATCTCACCACAGATTAGAAGCGAGCATGTCGTCAGCTGGAGCAGTGCCTATGAGAGGGCGGCAGAGTAGGACTGGGACGCTGAGAGTCCTGCAGTTCTGCCTGCTGGGGGGCTGGGCCCCTGACCTAAGCCTGTGGAGTTGTGACAGGAGCATTTATTATGGGAAGGTTCACTCTCTACCCTCATTCGGTATTTCTTTTGCAGTAGAATTTGGTGAACAGTTATGAGAACATTTTCCTTTTTTCTCAATAGTATATCCATCCAAGAGTAATAAACCAGGCTCCTTTTACATGACTGCTCTATAACTATTTCTCTTTTTCCATAATAGCTCAGTCTATCTTTCCTTTAAGATTCCGATGAGATACATTTATGATGAGATACAGCAGTTCACTATTTATCTCTACACATATTTCCAAGGACATTTATTAACCACTGATTTATTCAACGCTGCATTTGCCAGTGGAATCTGACAAAAATGTGACTAAATGGGCTTATAATAGTGTATGAAGGAAGTGCATTCCAACTTGGAAGTAAGAAGAAAGTACTAGATGAATGATACGCATGTAAATAAGCGTAGTGCCGTAAGGTGCATATGTATACTGTCTATATAACATGCACACTTTATGCTGAAGCCCAGTTTTGTTTGTCAGCATGTTGTATGTGTTCTTTAGACTGAATGGTCCTGTCCATTAATTTAATTTTACTAAAAACATACCTAATCATGAAAATGTTATCATCTTTATTAGTGTTATCATCACAGAATATTGTTTATTGTGATTCCACACTTTTTGTCACTGAGCTGCACGTGTTAAATAGCCAGCATTCCTGTTCTTCCACAGAGATTGTTTATCCACTAGCTTATGTAGCCTTTGAAGGGACTACATTTATAAGAGAAAGGAAAAAGAACAAAACTTTGCCTGGAGATATGAACAGACACATGATTGAAGCTGTTTGTTCAGTTGGCAGTATTATACAGTTACATAAATATCTCAGGGAATCAGAGCTTATGGTGGGAAGCAGTCATGTTTCCTTCTTTCTTTTTCTTTGTGGTGCTAGTGCAGAATGGACATGAAGACATTACAAATTATACACAGCATTCAGAATCAGGCATTATTCTTACATTATTTTAAGTTTTACTTTCCCTATCTCTTGTGGAAACATCAAAATAAGATGTTGGACTGTTAAAAAAAATTGTGACAGTCACTAAACATTATAACCTAGATTTTCACATCAGTTTCAACAGTTTTTAGAAATAGTACTTTGAAAACCTGCAAGCATACCATTTGAAAACATTTTTGTTACATAATAAGCAAATTATACTCTTTTATAGCATTGGGAGCATAATATTAAAATCACATTCAGATATATGAGAAAAAATTAATAGAAATTCTTCTCTATGTATATAACAGGATGTTGCCAAATATTTTTAAAAATTTCATTATTTGGAGCTAAGCACTGAATCATGGTTTAAAAAAACAAAGTATTGTGAAATTTGTAAGTATTTTGTTCACTCATTTATCCAATACTCATATATTAAAACCTACTGTGTGCCAGGCATATTATTATCTGTATCATTTAAGTCTGTATTATACTAGGCTACAGAGGGTATGGCAACCCACTCCAGTATTCTTGCCTGGAGAAACCCGTGGACAGGAGCCTGATGAGCTACAGTCCATAGTGTCAGAAAGAGTCAGACACAACTGAAGCAACTTAGCATGCACACAGAGTAACAATTATACCTTTCCAACGATACAGTTGGAAACTCAAACACGATTGAACAGTCTGCGTAACAGTCCCAGGAAAATGCCCTTGGTTGTAGGGCAGCACTGTACTCTTTGGTCAGGCTTGGACCTAAACTCCTTCCCTCTTGTGGCTCTGCTGTTCTCTGAGGCTTCATCTTCTGCATCCTCCCAGCAGAAAGGGAAAGACAGCAAAGAGGACATTCACCAGCTTCTTCAATATCTTGGCCAAGAAGATGTACACGTTCCTTCCACTCACATTATATTGACCATAACTTTTAAAAGTAAGCTACAAAATGTGGTCTCACTGTGTTCTTCGGAAGATATGAGGAGCCATCAGTCTTTGCCAAAGTCTTCCTACAAAATACTTTGTTTTAAAATTTTTTTTTGATCTAGTAAAAGTCTGGTGAAATACACTGAGAAAGGACAATCTAAGAAAATGAGAAATTTAATGCCCTTTGTAAAGTTATGATGATAGCCAGTTCAGTTCAGTTCAGTTGCTCACTCATGACTAACTCTTTAGATCCCATGGACTACGACACACCATGCCTCCCTCTCCATCACCAACTCCTGGAGTTTACTCAAACTCATGTCCATTGAGTTGGTGATGCCATCCAACCATTTCATCCTCTGTTGTACCCTACTCCTTCCGCCTTCAATCTTTCCCAGAATCAGGGTCTTTTCCGATGGGTCAGTTCTTCGCCTCAGGTGACCAAAGTATTGGAGTTTCAGTTTCTGCATCAGTCCTTTCAATGAATATACAGGATTTATTTCCTTTAGGACTGAGTGGTTTGATCTCCTTGCAGTCCAAGGGACTCTCAAGAGTCTTCTCCAACACCACAGTTCAAAAGCATCAATTCTTCAGCTCTCAGCTTTCTTTATACTCCAACTCTCACATCCATACATGACTACTGGAAAAATTATAGCTTTGAATAGATGGACGTTTGTTGGCAAAGCAATGTCTCTGCTTTTTAGTATACTGTCTAGGTTGGTCATAACTTCTCTTCCAAGGAGTAAGCGTCTTTTAATTGAATGGCTGCAGTCACCATCTGCAGTGATTTTGGAGCCCCCTAAAAATAAAGTCTCTCACTGTTTCCATTGTTTCCATCTATTTGCCATGAAGTGATGGGACCAGATGCCATGATCTTCGTTTTCTAAATATTGAGCTTTAAGCCAATTTTTTCACTCTCCTCTTTCACTTTCATCAAGAGGCTCTTTAGTTCTTCTTCGGTTTCTGCCATAAGGGTGGTATCATATGCATATCTGAAATTATTGATATATCTCCTGGCAATCTGATTCCAGCTTCTGCTTCTTCCAGCCCAGCATTTAGCATGATTTTCTCTGCATAAAAGTTAAATAAGCAGGGTGACAATATACAACCTTGACGTACTCCTTTTCCTATTTGGAACCAGTCTGTTGTTCCATGACCAGTTCTAACTTTGCTTTCTGACCCGCATACAGATTTCTCAAGAGGCAGGTCAGGTGGTCTGGTATTCCCATCTCTTTCAGAATTTTCCACAGTTTATTGTGATCCACACAGTCAAAGGCTTTGGCAATGTCAATAAAGCAGAAATAGATGTTTTTTATGGAACTCTCTTGCTTTTTCAATGACTCAGCAGATGTTGGCAGTTTGATCTCTGGTTCCTCTACCTTTTCTAAATCCAGCTTGAACATCTGGAATTTTACAGTTCTCATATTTTTGAAGCCTGACTTGGAGAATTTTGAGCATTACTTTGCTAGCATGTGAGATGAGTGCAATTGTGCGGTAGTTTGAGCATTCTTTGGCATTGCCTTTCTTTGGGATTGGAATTAAAACTGACCTTTTCCAGCCCTGTGCCACTGCTGAGTTTTCCAAATTTGCTGGCATATTGAGTGCAGCACTTTCACAGTATCATCTTTTAGGATTTGAGATAGCTCAACTGGAATTCCATCACCTCCACTAGCTTTGCTTGTAGTGATGTTTCCTAAGGCCCACTTGACTTTGCATTCCAGGATGTCTGGCTCTAGGTGAGTGATTACACCATCGGAATTATCTGGGTTATGAAGATCTTTTTTTGTATAGTTCTTTTGTGTATTCTTGCCACCTCTTCTTAACATCTTCTGCTTCTGTTAGGTCCATACCATTTTTGTCCTTTATTGAGCCCATCTTTGCATGAAATGTTCCCTTGGTATCTCTAACTTTTTTGAAGAAAATTGTTTCTAAGGCAAACCATTCAATATCACAGTAATCCAAATCTATGCCCCAACCAGTAATGCTGAAGAAGCTGAAGTTGAACAGTTCTATGAAGACCTTCTAGAACTAACACCCCCAAAAAGATGTCCTTTTCATCATAGGGGATTGGAATGCAAACATAGGATGTCAAGAAATACCTGGCAATTTGGCAATACAAGGCAAATTTTTCCTTTGAGTACAGAATGAAGCAGGGCAGAGGCTAGCAGAGTTTTGCCAAGAGAACACACTGATCATAGCAAACACCCTCTTCCAACAACACAAGATACAGCTCTACACATGGACATCACCAGATGGGCAATATTGAAATCATATTGATCATATTCTTTGCAGCCAAAGATGGAGAAACTCTATACATTCAGCAGAAACGAGACCAGGAGCTGACTGTGGCTCAGATCATGAACTCCTTATTGCCAAATTCAGACTTAAATTGAAGAAAGTAGGGAAAACCACTAGATCATTCAGGTATGACCTAAATCAAATCCCTTATGACTATACAGTGGAAGTGAGAATAGATTCAAGGGATTAGATCTGATAGACAGAGTGCCTGAAGAACTATGGACAGATGCTCCTGACATTATACAGGAGGCAGGGATCAACACCATCCCCAAGAAAAAGAAATGCAACATGGTTATCTGAGGATACTTTACAAATAGCTGTGAAAAGAAGAGAAGCCAAAGGCAAAGGAGAAAAGGAAAGATATACCCATTTGAATGCAGAGTTCCAAAGAATAGCAGGGAGAGATAAGAAACCCTTCCTTAGTGATGATAGCCAAGAAAAGTAAAAGTGAGGTCACTCAGTCCTGTCTGACTCTTTGTGACCCCATGGACTGCCACCTTGCTTATTTAACTTATAACAGAGTACATCATGAGAAATGCTAGGCTAGATGAAGCACAACCTGGAATCAAGATTGCCAGGAGAAATATCAATAAACCTCAGATATGCAGATGACATCACCCTTACGGCAGAAAGTGAAGAACTAAAGAGCCTCTTGAAGAAAGTGAAAGAGGAGAGTGAAAAAATTGGCTTAAAGCTCAACATTCAGAAAACTAATATCATGGCATCACTTCATGGCAAATAGGTAAACAGTGGAAACAGTGAGAGACTATTTTGGGGGGCTTCAAAATCACTGCAGATGGTGACTGCAGCCATGAAATTAAAAGATGCTTACTCCTTGGAAGAAAAGTTATGACCAACCTAGACAGCATATTAAAAAGCAGAGACATTACTTTGCCAACAAAGGTCCATCTAGTCAAGGCTATGGTTTTTCCAGTAGTCATTTATGGATATGAGAGTTGGACTATAAAGAAAGCTAAGTGCCAAAGAATTGATGCTTTAGAACTGTTGTGTTAGAGAAGACTCTTGAGAGTCCCTTGGACTGCAAGGAGATCCAACCAGTCCATCTTAAAGGAGATCAGTCCTGTGTGTTCATTGGAAGGACTGATGCAGAAGCTGAAACTCCAATACTTTGGCCACCTGATGCAAAGAGCTGACTCATTTGAAAAGACCCTGATGCTGGGAAAGATTGAAGACAGGAGGAGAAGAGGTTGACAGAGGATGAGATTGTTGGATGGCATCACCAACTCAATGCACATGAGTTTGAGTAAACTCTGAGAGTTGGTGATAGACAGGGAGGCCTGGTGTGTTGCAGTCCCTGGGATCACAAAGAGTCAGACACAACTGAGCGACTGAACTGGACTGTAGCCTACCAGGCTCCTCCGTCCATGGGATTTTCAAGGCAAGAGTGCTGGAGTGAGTTGCCATTTCCTTCTCCAGGGGATCTTCCCAACCCGGGGATCTTCCCAACCCAGGTATCAAACCCAGGATGATAGCCAAGTAAGGACTAAAAATCAGGTCTTTTGCCTTTAGGTCTAGTATTCTATATTTTCTACATTTAGCTCTTTCTGTCAATAAAGACTTTCATACCATAGAAAACAATGATCCAAATTTCATTTGACTTGATAACTATTTCAATATCACTGTGATTTCTTAAAAATTTCTTAAAAAGTTAAAGAAAAATTTCTTTTAAATTCAATTTCTTGTTTTCCTGTTGAAGGAGCTCTATCAATTATATTGTAGAAGGACATTTAATACACATTTCCTATTCTTTTCTTCCTGGGCACAGATGAATACTACCAGTCCTGCATTCTTGCCATGCAACTTGGCCAAGTGAATCTTCTTTTCCATGGGCTATGAGTGAGTTATGTGAACTTCCAAGCCAAGCATTTTAAGAGCAGGTGTGAGCTCTCTGTGCTGTCTTCTCCTTGTTTGGGGACCCTGGTAGCCATGGCTGAAACGACATAGGTTGCAGATAGATGCAGCCTGGATTACTAAGAAAGCTGAGATAAAATAGCTGCCATGCAGACTTCTGTGATGGAAAATAGATTTTAATTTTGTAAAGCCTCTAAAATGAGAGGCATTGTTTAGTACACAGCATGACATAAACTATTTAGCTTCTAAAATTACGTTAGGTTAGTCTTGTATTAAGGGCTTACTCTGCTAAGAGTTTTACATGTATCACCTTATATAATCATTAAAATAACCCACTGAGTTAGGAATTTTAATTCACTCTTTCTCATTGAGGTAAGTGTTATTTAGTGAGGTAGAGGAATTTTCTGAAAGTCATACATCTGGTCACTGGAGGAACTAGAATTTGAACCAAGTACTTTACCAAAGATTATACCCTCAATTAAGTTAATTGCCAAGGATTTATTAAACTTAAGGTTTTACTGGCCTACCTGTAACAGTATTGTCCTCTAGAATTCTAGGTTTGGTAAACCTTTGGATTATAAAAGTTCCAATAAACCTTTGGTTTATCAGAAACTAAGTCTATGCAACTTAGCAGCAGAAGATCAAAGAGACAGTCTCTATAGAAAAAAAAAAAGGAAAAAAGTTAAAGTGCTTTATGCTTATTTTCATTATTGTATTAAATCATCTCTTCCTTTGGAATAGCAAAAGAAATATTTGAGGCAAGGATCTCAGAATATATAGAAATATTTTGGAACTATCAGAACAAATAGTTATTTCCCAGTTAGAATTAAAAAGTTAAAATTGAAAATTGGTGTTTCAGCCAAAGTTGAATACATACTACTAGCTTGGAAATATGAAATGCTAGTATTTTTCATCTCTACTTAGAATTTCACAAGTTAGATTTTTTTCCTCCTTTTTGTAAATTTATTCCTTCTCACATACTTGATTTTTTTTTTTTTTTTTAAGGATAAGAAAAAGGGATCTCATTGGCGCATGCATGAGTTCTCAGTCGTTTCTGTCATGTTAGACTCTTTGTGACCCCGTGGACTGTAACCCGTCAGGCTTCTCTGTTCATGGGATTCTCCAGGCAAGAATACTGGAGTGAATTGCCATGCCCTCCTCCAGGGGATCTTCCCGACCCCGGGATCGAACCCACGTCTCCTACAGTGGCAGGTTGATTCTTTACCCACTGAGCCACCTGGGAAGCCCATCTCATTGGCACTTGATCTGTATTTACTCAGCTCTTACTGGAGGCTCAACAACTTTGGAGGCTCTAAAAAGCATTACAGTAACTCCACTTTTGTTCCCCATTGTTAGTGCAATTACCAAAGGACGTTCAAAATTTAAATCATAGTTGTGTCTGAGTATGTCTTTCTGGCTAGGATAGGAGGTACAACTGCCACCATGACTGAAAGTTCCTTTCCTCTAAGATATAAGGGGACACAATCACATATCTTTTAAATAAGTATATCATAGTGTCCTAGGGGAAATATTATTTCATTAATTCAACAAATAATTATTGCCTACCTACAATGTGTGCCAAGGATTATTCTAGATCACAGCAACATCAGATAGCAAACAAAAATTTGTACCCTGATGGAATTCACATGCCAGTTGGAAAGTGAGAAGATGTAATTAAGTTCATCAATTTTAAGTCTTCTCTAAACAGTGAGTGTTTGCTTATTCTGCCCCAAAGTAGTCAGAACTAGCCTAGTTAGTTATTTCCATTTGGTTGCTTAGAGTCCTTGTTTTACCTGGTGGTTGGATACGGACGTAAGTAATGCCTAATGGGTGAGCTATGCAAGTTCCTTGGTTACAGAAACCAGTAGACTTTTCACTTACCCATCAGGGTAGCTCCCCTCTATCTGTGCTCTGATGTAATAGGGACCTTGGGGGTGAGTAAAGTCCTAGGTGACTGGGCTGAAGGACAGGAAACTTAAAGGCTAATCACTCGAACTTGTTCCTGCTGTTCAGATTCCGTTTCTAAATAATCATAGCCACATCTACATTGTCCTGGACAGTTGACGTCCCCACCCAGACTGAACTCTCCCAGCTCTGTTGAAAATTTCCCAAAGCAGCCATGTCTTTCTCATATGGGTTTGTAACTAACACAATTTCCAGTTAGGGTGTTCTCCCCCTCTCTTAAGACTGTGTTAGTACTTGCAATGATAATTTTGTTAATAAAACAGAGTTTTATTCCCAGTTGTTATTCCTTTATACTTTAAAAGAATTTTTGAAGTAAGCCAGAAGGAAAAACACCAATACAGTATACTAACGCATATATATGGAATTTAGAAAGATGATAACAATAACCCTGTGTACGAGACAGCAAAAGAGACACTGGTGTATGGAACAGTCTTATGGACTCTGTGGGAGAGGGAGAGGGTGGGAATATTTGGGAGAATGGCATTGAAACATGTAAAATATTATGTATGAAACGAGATGCCAGTCCAGGTTCGATGCACAATACTGGATGCTTGGGGCTAGTGCACTGGGACGACCCAGAGGGATGGTATGGGGAGGGAGGAGGAGGGTTCAGGATGGGGAGCACATATATACCTGTAATGGATTCATTTTGATATTTGGCAAAACTAATACAATTATGTAAAGTTTAAAAATAAAATAAAATTAAAAAAAAAGAATTTTATTGATTTCAAGAACTTTTGTAGCCGTTAGTCCATTTCTTTTCTCACCACCCAATAAAACAAATAAATTCTTAACTTCATTTTACAAGTTAGGAAACCAAGGGTTGATGAATTTAAGATTTTCCAAAAGTCAAATAGTAAATACTGAGCAGGAATTTATTCTCTTAACTAAATAAATCACTAAGTGGCTGTGTATTAGACAAGTATTTTTAAAAATGTCTTAAAGGGCTTCCCAGATGGCACTAGTTGTAAAGAACCTGCCTGCCAATTCAGGAGACTTGAGATACAAGTTTGATCCTTGGGTTGGGAAGATCCCCTGGAGGAGGAAAATGGCAATACACTCCAGGATTCTTGCCTCAAAAATTACATGGACAGAGGAGCTATAGTTCACGGAGTCGCAGAGTCAAGACACAACTGAAGCGACTCAGCATAGACAAGTATTTGTCTAACCCTCCAGTTGTAATAACAATTGTCCTGCATGAGTTGAATTTTTCCCAAAAAGTGAGCAATTTTCATTTGATTTTAAAGTTTTTTTTTTTAAAGAAAATAAATGCACTGCTTTTAAAATAAATAAGTAGCTGTCCCCAATAACCTACATGTGAACTATTATAAGTGGCGGTCTCTCCAGAGGTGAAAGCACTTGATGCTTGTTTCTAAATCATTTGGGATAAGAAAACAAATAAAAGCCTGACAGTAGGACTGATTATTATTCTGAATAATTGTACCTGATTTTTATTGTCAGGCTGTTTTCAGAGGGTCACCAAGAATATTGCTTTTAACACATGATTAATGACTTCATGTAAGATCATAGTTCTGAAAACAAATTTTGTAATGATAATTAAAATTATGAAAACTCAATTTAAATAAATCAGATTAGTTTTCTTTATTAGTAAAGCCATATTAATCTCTCTAAAGCAGATGTCATTTTTAAAATGTCATTCGCCACTGTACAATTTTTACAAGCTCCTTCTCCATAAAACAGTCTTCTCTAGCTGCCATACATGGCTCTCCAGGAACCTCTCTTCTGGTCTTATTTCTTACTTAATTCATGTAAACTATTCTGCATTGTGATCTCCATGTTTTTTCTCCTCTGCCATTTGGCTTCTTGCTGTTCTCTCCTCTTCAAGTCTCTTTGATTCATCTCTAAATTTTTAAACCCAAACGATGCTTCAACATCAAATTCAAATATTCTATTCCCCAGGTTTTCCCTGATCTCTCCTTCTAAAACTATTTCATTGTAGCTTTCTTTATGGGGTTTTTGGAACTTTCCAAACAGTGGATTACTTTTATTCTATATACCAACATCTGGAGAATGCTAAGCAAAACCACATTGAAAGCCATGCTGAAATGGGTTCTTTGTTTACATTGACTATAGGGTTCTATGGCTTAATAAATTAGGGGGAATGTTAAGTAAGTAAGTGTTAGTTGCTCAGTGGTGTCCAACTCTTTGTTTTCCCATGAGTTGTAGCCAGCCAGGCTCCTCTGTCCATGGAATTCTCCAGGCAAGAGTACTGGATTGGTTTGCCATTCCCTTCTTCAGGGTATCTTCCTCACCCAGGGATCAAACCTGGGTCTCTTCTCTTCTTACAGGCAGATTCTTTACCATCTGAGCCACCAGGGAAGCCTGAGGAGAATGTTGGCAGTCCAAATTAAACCCACTTCTTTATGGCAGAACTCCTTATCAATGCCTTTTGTATACTAATGGCATTCCAAGTTTCTAAGAGAATGTTGTATTAAGCAGAAATTCCCAAACTTATTTGAGCAGAAACCACTTTTTCTAGGCACAGTTGAGGAATATTGTTGTAGTGAAAGGAATTGGGACTTTGGATTCAGACAACTGTGGTTCTGAATCCTGATTTCAGTAGTTATTGGCTGTGTAAACAGTTGTTAAAATTCCCACCTCCATACCTTACCCATATTATAGTTTTAACAATATTAATCCCAAGAATTATTATGCAGATTAACTGAGACCCATGGTAGATGCTCATTAAATACTAGTTACCTTTAGTGTTCTGAGTTACAATTAAATTTACTTATTCCTAGGATTTAACACTACTTGGATTATAGCTATAGCATACAAATCATTAATTCATTTAACATACATTAACTAGACAAATATTTGTGCCAATTACTATCCTGATGGATATACAATGCATTTGAGAGAGTCCCTTTACTCAGTAAACTACTGATTTTATCTCTCATATTAGACAGAAGCAGAATCCATAACCATTTCATCTCCATGCCCATCTTGGAAGCTACTATGCATAAATCAGATGCTGAAGACCAATCTCCAGAGTAGAAAGTAACCCATAGGAGGACAGAGTCCTTATGGATCTTCTTTACCACTGTGTCCTTAGCATATAATAGAGTCGCAATAAATACCTATTGCATGAAGGACTGGATGAAAGTATAATAAGGTCTATAATTTATAACTCCACAGTTAACTAATCTCCAATAACTCGTTATTATTCCCCACCATTATTGACAGAAATCTTTTTCTAAAAAATTTGTTAAAATTACCTCCATTGAAATTACTGATGAACTGCCTGAAATTGGGACAGAAAGGAATGCATGTAGTTAGATTTAGATAATTATTAACAATTCTGCTTTTAAAGAAAAATGTTGAATATATATATTCAAATATATATAAAGTTTGATGTTTTAGGGAAAATATTTAGATGAGGAATGTATTTGCTATCTCAGTGGAATGTGCTTTGTGCTGTATCATGTTCTCACACAACTGCTTCTTTATAGTCTAAAAAACATTGACATACAAGAAGAGGTTAATTAGAGAAAGCATTTTAGTTCAGAGTTTCAATAGGTCTTTCATCACCAAAGTTAGGAATAAGAATTAAATGATGGGCCAAAACTGGTAGGATTAACTTCTGCCAGCTCATTTATACAGCTCTATAAGTAAGATAAAATATTTTATATACCCACCACTCCAATTATCTTTCATGCTTGCAGCCCTAATTTGATGGTGGTGAGAAGTCAAATCAGAAGTAGAAGCACTGAACTTCCCTGGTGGTCCAGAGGTTAAGAATCTGTCTGCCAATGTAGGGGACATGGGTTCAATCCGTGGTCCAGGAAGATTCCACATATGGCAAGACAGCTAAGCCCGTGCACCACAGATATTGAGCCCTTGAGCTCTATCCTCCATGCTCTGCAACAAGAGAAGCCATCAAAGCCAGAGAAGCAATGAAGACTCAACACAACCAAAAATAAAATAAATTAATTAACTACATTTTTTTTAAAGGTAGGAGCACTGGTTCTCCTTACAAGGATGTTATGACATCTGAACCTGACACTCCTGCAAAAAAAGGGCAAAACAGTGTTAGCATTGTTGGTGTAAGTCATCTGTCACTCTCTTTTAATAGCATCTTGTAACTAAAATTTGAAGTTTCAGAAAGGAAGATTGCATTTATCTGTGGTTGACATATATTAAGTTGATGCAAACGGACTTACAGTTTTGGACCATAATTTTAAATCATTACAACCTAGGCTTAAGCACATATTTATTAATAAAAATAGGAACCATTAGAGTCAACACATTTTTGCCAGTGAGAAATAAGTTTATTCCTGTCGTGTAAAAATCCATGCCCCAGGTTTAGATGAACTTTTGGAAAGCATTTTCGGCCTCCTGCTGGTTATAGAAGCATTTTCCCTGCAAAAAGTTGTCGAGATGCTTGAAAATATGGTAGTCAGTTTGGGAAAGGTCAGGTGAATATGACAAGTAAGGCAAAACGTTGTAGCCCAGTTCATTCAACTTTTGAAGTGTTGGTTGTGCAACGTGTGGGTGGGTATTGTTGGAGAGAAGAATTGGGCACTTTCTGTTGACCAGTGCCATCGGCAGGAATTGCAGTTTTCAGTGCATATCAATTTGCTGAGCGTACTTCTTAAATATACTGGTTTCTCTGGAATTCAGAAAGCTATAATGCTGTGGAAAATTCTTCAAGAGATGGGAATACCAGACCACCTGACCTGCCTCTTGAGAAACCTATATGTAGGTCAGGAAGCAACAGTTAGAACTGGACATGGAACAACAGACTGGTTCCAAATAGGAAAAGGAGTACGTCAAGGCTGTATATTGTCACCCTGTTTATTTAACTTATATGCAGAGTACATCATGAGAAATGCTGGGCTGGAAGAACACAAGCTGGAATCAAGATTGGCAGGAGAAATATCAATAACCTCAGATATGCAGATGACACCAGCCTTATGGCAGAAAGTGAAGAACTAAAAAGCCTCTTGATGAAAGTGAAAGAGGAGAGTGAAAAAGTGGGCTTAAAGCTCAACATTCAGAAAATGAAGATCATGGCATCCGGTCCCATCACTTCATGGCAAATAGATGGGGAAACAGTGGAAACAGTGTCAGACTTTATTTTTCTGGGCTCCAAAATCACTACAGATGGTGACTGCAGCCATGAAATTAAAAGACACTTACTCCTTGGAAGGAAAGTTATGACCAACCTAGATAGCATATTGAAAAGAAGAGACATTACTTTGCCAACAAAGGTCCGTCTAGTCAAGGCTATGGTTTTTCCTGTGGTCATGTATGGATGTGAGAGTTGGACTGTGAAGAAGGCTGAGCACCGAAGAATTGATGCTTTTGAACTGTGGTGTTGGAGAAGACTCTTGAGAGTCCCTTGGACTGCAAGGAGATCCAACCAGTCCATTCTGAAGGAGATCAGCCCTGGGATTTCTTTGGAGGAAATGATGCTGAAGCTGAAACTCCAGTACTTTGGCCACCTCATGCGAACAGTTGACTCATTGGAAAAGACTCTGATGCTGGGAGGGATTGGGGGCAGGAGGAGAAGGGGATGACAGAGGATGAAATGGCTGGATGGCATCACTGACTCGATGGACGTGAGTCTGAGTGAAGTCCGGGAGTTGTTGATGGACAGGGAGGCCTGGCGTGCTGCGATTCATGGGGTCACAAAGAGTCGGACACGACTGAGTGACTGATCTGATCTGATCTGATAATGGATCAGATGGACAGCAGACCACCAAAGAGTGACCATGCCCTTTTCTTGGTGCAAGTTTGGTTTGGGAGGTGCTTTGGAACTTCATCTTGCTCCAAGCACTGAGCTGATCACTGCCAGTGTCATATAAAATCTACCTTTTTTCACATGTCATAATCTGATGGGAGAAATGGTTCGTTATTGTTGCGTGGAATAAGAGAAGACAACGATGCAAAATGAAAATTTTTTTGACTTGTGGTCAACTCATGAGGCATTCACTTATCAAGCTTTTTCCCCTGTCCAGTTTGCTACAAATGCTAAATGACCTCAACATGGTCAATGTTGGGTTCTTTGGCAACTTCTTGTGTAGTTGTAAGAGGATCAGCTTTGATCATTGATCATTGATCATTTGATCATTTGATCATTAGTTGGTCATTGTTAACTCCTAATGGCCAGTCACTCCACTTCTCATTTTCAAGGCTCTCATCTCCTTTGAGAAACTTCTGGAACCACCACCGCACCGTATGTTCGTTAGCAGTTCTGGACCAAATGCATTGTCAATTTTACAAGTTGTCTCTGCTGCTTCATGATCCATTGTGAACAATAAGAAAATCACTTGAATTTGTGTTTTGTCTAACATCATTTTCTAAAATAAATATAAAATACACAAGTTTAATGTTATTAGCAAAAAAACATAAAGTGATAAATGCACATTAAAATGATATATAACATAACCATATTTATTTAAGAATGTATTCCAATATCAAATGGCAAAGTTCAACAATGCAAAACCGCAATTACTTTTGCACCAACCTAATAGCTTTCTAGAACTGCTAGACATCTCCCCACTTCCAGACACATAATCCAATGCATATTTTTTTCTCAGCTCTAGATAAAACAAAAATATAACGAACTAAAACACAGACCGTTATTGGACACAGAATGCCACACAGAACCAAATGACTAGAAATTATCACATACAAGGGAATCAAGTCAAACTATTACATAAAAGAACAAAATTCTTCCAAGAAAATCTCTTGAACCTCTTGGTCTCAGCCATGTTATTCCTTAACTTTCAGGAAAATTCATCCATATCACAAAGACAGTAAATATAAGTTTAACAAAAATATTCATAATAAATCTAATACACTCAGATCAGATCAGATCAGTCGCTCAGTCGTGTCCGACTCTTTGCGACCCCATGAATCACAGCATGCCAGGCCTCCCTGTCCATCAACAACTCCCGGAGTTCACCCAGACTCATGTCCATCGAGTCAGTGATGCCATCCAGCCATCTCATCCTCTGTCGTCCCCTTCTCCTCCTGCCCCCAATCCCTCCCAGCATCAGAGTCTTTTCCAATGAGTCAACTCTTCGCATGAGGTGGCCAAAGTACTGGAGTTTCAGCTTTAGCATCATTCCTTCCAAAGAAATCCCGGGGCTGATCTCCTTCAGAATGGACTGGTTGGATCTCCTTGCAGTCCAAGGACTCTCAAGAGTCTTCTCCAACACCACAGTTCAAAAGCATCAATTCTTCGGCACTCAGCCTTCTTCACAGTCCAACTCTCACATCCATACATGACCACAGGAAAAACCATAGCCTTGACTAGACGGACCTTGTTGGCAAAGTAATGTCTCTGCTTTTGAATGTGCTATCTAGGTTGGTCACAACTTTCCTTCCAAGGAATAAGCATCTTTTAATTTCATGGCTGCAGTCACCATCTGTAGTGATTTTGGAGCCCAGAAAAATAAAGTCTGACACTGTTTCCACTGTTTCCCCATCTATTTGCCATGAAGTGATGGGACAAGATCCATGATCTTTGTTTACTGAATGTGGAGCTTTAAGCCAACTTTTTCACTCTCCACTTTCACCTTCATCAAGAGGCTTTTTAGTTCCTCTTCACTTTCTGCCATAGGGGTGGTGTCATCTGCATATCTGAGGTTATTGATATTTCTCCCGGCAATCTTGATTCCAGCTTGTGCTTCTTCCAGCCCAGCATTTCTCATGATGTACTCTGCATATAAGTTAAATAAGCAGGGTGACAATATACAGCCTTGACGTACTCCTTTTCCTATTTGGAACCAGTCTGTTGTTCCATGTCCAGTTCTAACTGTTGCTTCCTGACCTGCATACAAATTTCTCAAGAGGCAGATCAGGTGGTCTGGTATTCCCATCTCTTTCAGAATCTAATACCCTAGTAAGTTGCAATTCCCAATTACACAAAGTAATTTTAGTTACTTAGGTGGCCTGTTTATATATTATATATTAAAAATTCAAGGGAAACATTTCAGAGGGAAGTTGGTAAATTATGCATTTACAGTGTCTGCTGTTCCTGATGTACTTTAAAGATTGTCAAATGACTTTGTGTAACAAAGAGCAATGTTGTAATTATAAAGTTCTGCCTTCCAAGTTATCATATTTATTATTTTAGTGAGAGTTATAAGTTACTAAAATAATTTTCAGTTTTTATGGTATGACATCCTTTTAAATAAAAGGATTTTGTGTGATTAAATTTATATTAAGACATCTCAAACTGTTATGTTTCATATTTTAGATATTGGTGAAAATTAATAGGATTGAGCTCTAGGAGAAAGCATGAAAAAGAGAAAACATGTTAATTCAATAAAATGTTGTAGTATATTCCAGAACATCCTTACCTGCAGCTTTGTACATTTCCAAGTACTATGTGAATATATTCCGATGAGATTTGGTAGAGTGACCTCTGTAGCTCTTCTCCCCATAGGGAGAGTACTGGGAGAAATAGAACTGCCAGGTCTACACAGCAAAGTGTCTCAAAACTTCCCTTTGCATGTGAAAGATCAAGTGATTGGGATGGGTGAAAAATACAACTGGGGCACACAAAACACCTCAGACTAACATGAGGTGAAGATGCTTTTTAGTGAAACATACATGGGGTATTAAATGATGCAGATTTGATGAACATATTTTAAAAAGATGATGCATAACTTGAGTATCACCTAATAAACATGATAAATAAGTAGCACAAGCTTGGATGTGATACTTGATCCATCTTTACATTTCTGGAACTTAACAGTTAATTTTTGACATTAGTAAATTTTTACTATTTGTTGAAAGCACTGCAGATTATATTTCTGGGGAAATGTGGATATGCTTTAAATAATTTTACAGCAGCATTAATCACAAATTTTGATCACTTTATAATAATCTCTAGGAAAACACTGTTAGTGATGTCAACACTATTAGAAGTTAAAATTATGCTAAAGATAAGAAATAATTGTCAAGTACCAGATTTTATTGCTCTATTCGTGTATAGCCTCATAAAGATCCAATCAGAGGGTTGCATTTATATCTGAATTTCTAAGGTCAGTTGAAACTCCCTATTAACAAGTACATATTCATGCTCATTATAAGACTTCTTGGTATAATATGCTAATTACTTTTCTACACTCTGGCTCCCAAACCACAATGAGTCCTGTTATAAAAGCAAATCACTGCAAACTTCAAACAGCATGCATCCTTGAGATGCCACTATTAAAGGATGAACAGTGATGGGAAATCTTTGATGTTATCAGACGGGATGGAAAATACACATTTGTATTTGAGTAAATCCTGTAGACCGAAGCATTTCTCCCCACCCTTAAATAACCTGAAACCAATTTCAAGTTGCCAAATGCTCTTCAAAGCAACCTGCCTTGGAAGTAACGCTGATGGCATTTCAAATTTCAAGGCAGCTTGCTTTTTCCATCTCACGACTTCAAGCAGATTTGAAATTTCACTTTCAAAGAGAAAGGACATTACCTGCTTTTACCCAAACCACTAGTCTCTGGTTTGATGAACAAAATGTCATAGGTAATGAACTTAGCTATGATAATAAAAAGATGATATGTGACCCAGTAACTCAGAGTCTGAATAATGCAGCTAATTCTAGACAATTCTAAAATGTAAGTATTTAGATACTTAATATTTCAGTTTTTTCTTTTCTGGTGGTGCTGACCAAAAGTTGGAATATAAGCTTTGGGCCTGTGGCAGGGCCAGTGTACCCAACTGTAATTAATCCATCTCCTGCTGAATGGAGCATCTGTGAAGCTGAAGACAAAAATCAGTGTGTGCTTGACTCCTGGGCCCATGGGGAGCCTGGGCCACACAATTCAGAACATTCATACTGTGAATAATCCCTGTAGTAGGAGGGTAGGTCTGTGGCTTCATAAAAGGATTTAGATTTGTGGTTAATAGAAACATCCATGAGCCTCTTTGGGCAAAAGGATACAGTAGCCCTCATGAAGTTTCCCTAGCTTTTAATTAGGTTTCCTTTCATTGCTTTAAGTAAAAGGGAGGAGTGAAACCTGAAGTTATCATCTTGGGACACAAAATATTTGTATGCGGTTTTAATATCCTGAGCCTGTTTTGCTGCTGCTCTCTACATTTTGGAAAGAGCCATTATAGTCCTAAGGAACTACACACTGCAGGTTTATCAGCCCTTTGGTGACTGTAAATTTACTGCAGCAACCTTTAGAGGAAGTGTTTCTTTTCCAGTAACTGACTTTCTGCATGAACAGAAAAGGTACAAACAAATAAAACAGGCAAGAGTATTAAATACCAGAGTGGAGTTAAAAAGGTGGCGGGAAAGGAGAGAAGACGGCTCCATCTTTGCACCAGTTTCTAGACATCAGAAAAATGAGAATAATTACAATGAGACAAGAAAATGAAAGGCATAAGCAAGGACCAGGAAAGAGGAAGGAAAGTAGTGCTATTTGTTAAAGTTGGTTTTTCACTGTGGAGGCTGGACATTGGCTAAAATAATATAGTAATCTTTTCAAAGATTGGGATATGCCAGTTACTTGAAAATTATTTTTAAGCTGATCACTATTTAAACATAAAAGCTTTACTAATTTCCAAAATTTTAAGGTAACATTAAATATATTTAATAAATATTTTAAAATAGAGTCACTCCGTTAGGACCTTGCCCTGCCTTGGGCTTGTAAAACCCACCTTCCTGGGCTTCATTCCAGTTCAGGGACTCATGAGTTGGACTTAAAGACTTAGTTTTTTCTGTGACTCAACTCTCATCCACTTGCGATGGGAAGAATTATCTATCCTCTAATGAGTCAGCATCTGCTGCTGTTGGGGGATTGTTAATTTCCCTCAGTGTTTTTATCCATAAGAGAATGTCCTAGATTTTAGGGTAAGTACAGAAACACTCTTTTTTAGAATCTCCAGATGACAGCTCTTTCATGTTACTTATACCAAGAAGTCATGATCAAACATTTTAAGAAATCATGACTTTTATGAGCTACTTAAACTCTGTATCCTATACCTGTCACTGTATCATGTGTCATTTCATTTATGCATTTATATATGCATGCCTTTTTTATTCTCATCTGATTATGTCATCTTCTTAAAACACTTGACTCTCAGAAAGAAATCCCAAATCCTAAACATGGTGTACAACAGTGGTTCTCAAACTATAGCATGCATCAGGATTCTTGGAGGACTTGTTAAAATATTGCTGGGCTGGACTCTCAATCGTTCTTTTTCGCTGAGTCTGGAGTAGAACCCAGGAATTTGCATTTTCATCAAGTTCCAGGTGATGTTGATACAGCTGTTCTGTGGGCCATACTTTGAGAACTGCAGGTTCACAAGAATGTATATAAATCGGTCACTTTCTTGTCTCTGGGTTCACTTCATGCTGGCATTCTCTGTGTGCAGTGCTCAGGTGTCTTCTCCTGGGTTCCCAGTCTCCTCCTTCCCTTTCTTCTTCTTACCATGTGTCCTGTGCCTCTCCCCATATGATTTAATCAGTCTAACTCATGCAGGATCCTTCATACTAAGTTGAGTCTCCTTGTTATTTACTCTCATTACTTCAATACTTCTTTGCAGCATTGAACACAATTGTAATTAAATAATAAATTTATACATTTATTATAATTCAAGTTAATACGTGCCCTTCTCACAAAAATAAAGCTTCATTAAGGATAAGGCCCCAGTGCAATATTTTCTGCATAATTGATGCTTGATAGATATTTCGTCCATGAATGAATGAATGAACAAACAATACAAACTAACGTAATTAATTTTTCTTACTGTGCTCATACATGATGCTCATACATAATTTATGCCCCTGCTCCCTAACGGGTGTCCCTTCCAGTTCTCTCAAAGACACTCCAGGCTAGCAGGGTGTGCAAGAGAAGTGGCAGTTGCCCACATACATTGCCCATATATGTATAATTTCATTTTTCTTGCTCAATGCAAAGAGGCATATTTCAGGATGAATCTCTGAACTAGACTTTGGTATCACAAGATAAATACCCCTAAAATGATAATCCCAGACTCAAGTTCAAGTTTAATTATTTTAGGATTATATAATGCTGTGAAATAAATTTCAATTATTTGAGCATTTTAACTGGAATTCACTTTATTTTTAATAGGATTTTGGTTACATTGTTATTAAAGAGAAACATTTGGGCTTTCAAAAATTCATGAAAACTTTAAAGTCATTCATTCTCTGGCTAGAACAGCAGAGGTTTGTTAACTAAGGCTAATATTTCTTTCAATAAAAAACAATGTGCCAAATAAAGCCATTTAAAATGACTTAGTTTTTTTTTAAATCACCGTATATTTATAAAGTACTAGATCATATAATAATAAACCTAAATATATATACTTGTGTATATAAATATACATGTTAATGATTTATATACCTATGATTATTATTTTATGTCATTCTCTCTCATTTTATGTAAAGAGTTAATGAAGATCATAGCATCTGATCCCATCTCTTCATGGGAAATAGATGGGGAAACAGTGGAAACAGTGTCAGACTTTATTTTGGGGGGCTCCAAAATCACTGCAGATGGTGACTGCAGCCATGAAATTAAAAGACGCTTACTCCTTGGAAGGTAAGTTATGACCAGCCTAGATAGCATATTCAAAAGCAGAGACATTACTTTGCCAACAAAGGTCCATCTAGTCAAGGCTGTGGTTTTTCCTGTGGTCGTGTATGGATGTGAGAGTTGGACTGTGAAGAAGGCTGAGCACCGAAGAATTGATGCTTTTGAGCTGTGGTGTTGGAGAAGACTCTTGAGAGTCCCTTGGACTGCAAGGAGATCCAACCAGTCCATTCTGAAGGAGATCAGCCCTGGGATTTCTTTGGAAGGAATGATGCTAAAGCTGAAACTCCAGTACTTTGGCCACCTCATGCGAAGAGTTGACTCATTGGAAAAGACTCTGATGCTGGGAGGGGTTGGGGGCAAGAGGAGAAGGGGACGACAGAGGATGAGATGGCTGGATGGCATCACCGACTCGATGGATGTGAGTCTGAGTGAAGTCCGGGAGTTGTTGATGGACAGGGAGGCCTGGCGTGTTGCAATTCATGGGGTCGCAAAGAGTTGGACACGACTGAGTGACTGAACTGAACTGAACTGATACTGTAAAGCTGTGTACAGCACATGGGTATCTTACACACAACCTGTATAATTAAGATAGAATCCTTAGAAGACTTTAAATTCAAGTTCATGTTTGAATACACAGAGAAAGATAACTTGGTGGTGGGTGAATATTAGGTAATAAGGGGAAAGGATTTTTGTGGACAGATCTAATTCACTTTCATCTTCTGATGAATCCAGAAGATTTCAAATAGCAAATAAGAGAATGAGACAGCTGTGAATCAAGTAACTGGAGCTAGAATAAAGTCAGAGGAGATGAGAGGCAATATGTGATTTGTTGGTCCACAGCATTAAGAAGGATCACTGGGGAAAAAATTAGGTATGATGTTTTGTATTTTGTTAGTACAAGTCTTCTTTGGACTTAAATCTTCCTTTGCCTTGGCAGGTCTCATTGTCCGGGAAGTGAGCATTGAGATTTCACGCCAGCAAGTGGAAGAACTCTTTGGGCCTGAAGATTACTGGTGCCAGTGTGTAGCCTGGAGCTCGGCAGGCACCACCAAGAGCCGGAAAGCCTACGTGCGCATCGCGTGTAAGTCACTATGCAGGGGCATTGTGGGTTCCAGAAGCTAATGGAATATGGGAAAACTTGACCACACCTGCTCTGGTGTCGAAGAACCCTGGTTGAAAACTGCTCCCAGACTTCTGCATTTGAGCTACACTTTCCCCTTAAGTCATCCGAATATCATTTCATTTTTTGTTTCGAGGCACTGAGTAATTTTCCTTTAGGGATGTGAAAGAATTAGTGCTACTTTCAAAAGTCTGAGTGTTCTTTTTTAATCTAATAGTAATTAGGCTATAGGAAAACAACTACATTCCTTTAATGAGTTTATTCTGCCAATTTGTTAGGACAGTGTTGACTAATTTTGCTATTAGAAATAGAAATTACCCAGCAAAGCTTCTCTATTTATTTTAGAACTGTTTTAATGCATCAAAACACACCACTGTTTTCCAAACTATTAATTTCTAGCGTATTTCAGGAAGATATTTCTAGTATACTTTCAGGGAGAGGTTAAAAGGGTTCCATAATCAGTAAATGTGGGAAATACTTTTTTGGACAAAGTTAAAGAAGTTCCTTCATTGCAAAACTTTCCAGATTCTTGAATATGCTAATGGGCATATTATCCCCAAGGAGGAAATGTTGCCTGCAGCTCTTTCTGCAGACCCTTTTCTCAGTGAGTACTATTCACACCTTGAACAGCATAGATGCTGCTTTAATGTCTGAAGTTTCCATACTGAGAAATTTTCTCAAGTGTGAAACCACTGAAAACCATGTAAATCGTACTATCTGAATTCCTTGGCATGTCTGTTCCAGCATGTATGTGAAGTTGCTTCAGTTGTGTCTGATTCTGTGAGATCCCATGGACCGTAGCCCACCAGACTCCTCATCCATGGGATTCTCCAGGCAAGAATACTGGAGTGAGTCACCATGCCCTCCTCCAGGGGATCTTCCCAACCTAGGGATCAAACTCTCTTCTCTTGCATCTACTGTATTGGCATGCATGTTCTTTACCACTAGAGCCAACTGGGAAGCCCCTTGCACGCCTGTAGTTTACTAAATTTCAGTTTGCATTGATGTCAGTGTCACTTCCCTCTCATATGTCACTGTGTACATGCCTGCTCAGTCATGTCATATGGTCAGTCAAGCATGCTCAGACTGTAGCCCACCAGGATCCTCTGTCCATGGGATATCCCAGGCAAGAATATTGGAATGGGTTCCCATTTTCTCTTCCAGGGGATCTTCCTGACCTAGGAATCAAACTCCCATCTCTTGCATCTCCTGCATTGGCAGGAAGATTCAGATTCTTGACCGCTGAGCCACCGGGAAGTCACCAAGTTCAAACAGTTTTGGCTCCGATGCTTCTCACAATTCCTGTTCTTGCCTGTTCTTTCCCTTCTGTTTGACCTAGATCCCAGCCATTACAATGACTTACCAGTTAGTCTCCATGAGTCTAGTGTTTTACCTTTTCTAGCCCTTCCTCCCTATTACCACAAATGCAGGATTCTGGAAGATTCCTAAAACTCAGGTCTTACCTCAGCTCACCTCCATCCCTGCTTAAAATTTTATAGTGGCTTCTGAGATAAAGTCAAAATTTCCTACAATAGTATATATCACTGTATTTGTTTACTAGAGCTGCTGTAACAAAATTCTACCAACTGGTGGCTTAAACAAGAGAAATTTATTTTCTCACAGATCTGGAAGCTGGAGTCCAAGATCAAGGTGCTGGCAATATTGGTTTCTGCTGAAGCTCCTCTCCTTGGCTTATAGATGGTCATCTTCTCCATGTCTTCACATGATCTTCCTTCTGTAACTGTCTGGATCCAAATTTCTCTTCTTATAAGGATGCCAGTCATGTTAGGTTAAGGCTACCCAAATGACCTCATTTTAACTTAATCACCTCTTTAAAGGTCATATCTCCAAATACTTTCTGAGGTATACTGGGCGCTAGGATGTCAACTTGTAAATTTTGGATGGGGGATGCATTTCAGCCCGTAACAACCACATGTCATTGTTTCCGTAATGTAACCTAAGTTTCCAGCTCTGACCACAAAGAATGTTTCCGATCTACTCACACTAGATTAGAAATACTTCCATTTCTTTGTTTCCAGCTGTTATTCATCCTGAAGCACTTTACCTTTCTCTTACTTCCTTTCATTCTTTGTAAAAATTCATTTATTCAACAAATATTTACTAAGCATTTACTCTCTTACTGAGATAATTTTAGGTATTTGGTATGGAGCCAGAATCAAAACACGTAATGATCCCTGCCCTCAAGAGGCTTGTTTCTGCTAAACAAGTTGTTGTTGTTTAGTCGCTAAGTTGTGTCTGACTTTTTGGGACCCCATGGACTGTAGCCCACCAGGCTCCTCTGTCCATAGGATTCTCCAGGCAAAAATACTGGAATGGGTTAGCATTCCCTTCTCCAGGGATCTTCCTGACCCAGGGATTGAACCCACATCTCCTGCATTGCAGGCATATACTTATTCTTTACGGCTGAACCACCAGGGAAGCTAGAGCACACTCTTAATGAAGTAAGTAATCAGTAACAGAGCAGATGGTAAGTGTTATGAAGAAAGACAGTTGGGGAAGGGGGTATGCTGTGCTGGGGACTGTGGTCAGAGAAGGCCTGCAGAAGAAGTTGGCAGTTGAAGCAACCTGAAGAAGGGGGAGGGGGGGAGTCAGAGAGAGGGGACAGTGAGTGGCATAAATACAAATGCCCTGAAGCAGGAATGTTTGCTGGTGCCAGGAAGATTGAATTGGCCACAGTGACTGGAAGAGGGTGAGGGAGAGGAGTCTCCTAGATGAGTTGAGAAAGGTAAGGACAGGAAGGGCAGTGTGGATATGGTCTAGGCCCTGTGGGTGTAGCATCTTTGGTTCTCAGTATGAAATGGGAACTTTGGAATGTTTTCTGCAGAGGAGTTCATGCCCTGACTTCCATTTTAGAAGAACACCTGACTGCTTTGTTGAGAAAAGATCGTGAGAAGCAAAAGTAGATGCAAGGGAGACCAGTTATGAGGCAGCAGCTGTGAGAGATGTTAGGACAGCCTAGATTAGAAGCTGTGGCACTGGTGAGACCTAGATTCCAGATTTATTTAAAGGCAGAGGTAGTGGGGTATTTTTTTTTTTTTTTTTTTTTGAGAAAGAGAGAGGTTGGATGTGGAATGTGAGAGAAAGAATGATTCAGAAGACCTGAACTTGAAGGATTTTTCAGTTGTCTTTAGTGAAGTCATTCTTGCCTCATCAGTCTCCAGAATGATAGGGGGTCCTTTCTCAAACCTTTCAGACAAGTGCATCTGTCCTCTTAATGTAGGGCTTGTCTCCTTTGAATTATGTTCATTTGTTGTAATGTCTGTGTTTCAGGCCAATGAGTTCCTTGAGATCCATTTTGCTTAATTCAGCTTTGCTTAACTGTATATCTTCAGTGTTCAGCACAATGCCTAGAACATCAAAGATGTTTAATAAATTTTGTTCAGTTAAGACCATTATAACCATCATTGCTCTCTATTAATCATTCCTCTCTGAGCATGTCTAAAGGGATTTTTCTCTTTGTCTTAGTGGGTTCTCTATGAAGTAGACTCTGAGATGGAGACATGCATGCAGGTAATATATTAACGAGTATTCTCTGGAACAGTATCTGTGGAGGAATAGACTTGCGCAGAGGGAGAAATTGAACTGCAGTTCAGGTACAACAAAAGATGATGCCATAGGGGACACTGGAGTTAGGATGGCCCTCCAGAGTTGTCCCACCATGAGGCACAGGAGTGAGTGGCCCTTTATCCCTAACATTGACTAGTCAGTGGATGTGGTCTTTTCTGTTCTGTTCTGTTCACCCTCACCAACTTGTATGACCTGGGTCAATTCAGCTCATCTCAACTGAGGGCAATTTCTGGAGGGAGAGTCTGGGAGCCTTCACCATCAACACTCCCAGCAGAGGGGATCAGTCCTGAAAGTGGATGTCATCCACTACAGTCATCTATCGCAAATCTTTTAGATTTCATTTTATTAATTATGAAGTAAAAAGATACTTTCAAACATGTTAAAAATAAACAAATGAACTGCTTTGGTCAAATAATTAAATGAACTCAAGTTAGCTTTAGTTATAATCAAAAGAGGCACAATGATATAAAACTATCTTTCATTGCTATATGTTCATTAATATCAAGTATAATAGATATTTAAAATTGCCAATTTACAATTTATAACAAATTTACTTGCTTAAAATCTGAAGTTTAATTAGTTAATCTATTTATTAATAATACAAACCCTTCTTCTAGTAAGACATTGATTTGCCATAGCACCTTTTCATCTTCATGTATTAAGACTGAAGAGCAATTTGCTTGTACTTCCATAATTAACTGAACTCATGTGTTAGTAGTCGAGGAGCAACATCCAATGTATAAAGATTTACTCATACAGATTTACCTCCTGATGAAAAGAAAAGTTAAATTTCAAATTCTCCTTGTCAGAGCTGATCCCTACCAAGCATGCCCTCACTAATGGTACAGGAAGGTTGTAGATTCTCTGGTTTGTTCTGTTTCAAGTCAGCCGGGGTGCTTTGCCCAGGAATATGTGACAGATGGCTGTCACATCCACTGCAATTAAAGTTTAAATTTTTTTCAGGTAAAGACAGCCATGATGCTAGAGATAATTAAGTTCACTTACCCCTCATCTAATTTGATCTATATTCACTATGTGTGAATAGTGTACACTATGTGTTCTATACTATAAATAGTGTATATTTATGTGTGTATATGGATGTGAGTATATACACATATATATGTGTGTACTAAAAAGGGGGCCATAGTTCCTCCATGAAAAAGCTCTATTTTAAGAAGTTTATAAAGTAGAAATGAATATTAGCCATTCTCTTATTTATTTGTTTGCTTATGTATATTTTGGAGAAGGCAATGGCACCCCACTCCAGTACTCTTGCCTGGAAAATCCCATGGATGGAGGAGCCTGGTGGGCTGCAGTCCATGGGGTCGCTAAGAGTCAGACACGACTGAGTGACTTCACTTTCACTTTTCCCTTTCATGCATTGGAGAAGGAAATGGCAACCCACTCCAGTGTTCTTGCCTGGAGAATCCCAGGGACGGGGGAGCCTGGTGGGCTGCCGTCTATGGGGTCACACAGAGTCGGACATGACTGAAGCGACCTAGCAGCAGCAGTTATGTATATTTTGTATATTCAAACTATATAAAATACAAAAATAATGTTGTGAGACAATCAGAGCAGAGGGAAAATAGGAAATAGGGAAAAGTTAGGATTTGGCCAGAAATGAGCTGAGTACACAATGTGCCTGCTCTGGAATCACGCATGTTTACCAGATGGCAGTGTCCGGCGGCCTTAGTGGGTGCCACAGCTTCCTCTGGAGAGCAAGGGGTTTCTTCTGAGGGAACTCATATGGGCACTGTAATGACTGTCTAAGTAGAACCCTGTGGTGATGCAGCTTCCCGTTTCATTGGGGTTTTTCTTCCAGTGTCCCTTGCTATAGTCAATGACAAAGTTCTGAATGTTCAAGGGAGGAAAATGTAATTCAGGCAGAATGTCAGCAAACCCTGTGTCTCTTCAGGAAATGTCTTGGCTGCTGTTGCTGATGTTGTGATCATTGATGATGTTGTGGTTGCTGTTGTCAGGGGATGGTGGGCATTATGTGAAAAGCAGAGCAAAGTGGAGTGGTTGGAGCAAATGCTTAGGGCCAGGTTGACCTATATATTCAAATCCTAGTTCCATCACTTACTACTGTGACCTTAGTCAAGCAATGTAACCCCTCTGAGACTTAGTTCCATCAACCATGAAATGAAAATGATAGGGTTATTTCAAGATTAAACTGGGATAAAGTTGTAAAGCATATGGCATAGTGCCAGACACAAAGCAAATGCTCAGTGAATGATAATAGTGTTCATAAAAACACAGATAATGATTCAAACAACTTTATTTGTGCATTCTGAAATTTAGTAGTACCAAGTTAACTTTGAAAACTAAGGAGTTTTTCCTTCTTTCACCACTTCCTGTACATCCTGAGCTGTCAGTCCTAGAAGTTGAAGTTGTCTGCCAATTCAAGTATAATTAGACTGTGATTTTGTCCCTACGCCTGAGGATGGAGGAGCCCTCTGCATCTCCACCCTTCTTCTCAATTCAGGAGTTACAGTGGATCTATGTGCACAGATAATCCATCTTCCCTGGGATGTCAGGATAGTTCCTAGGGAGTTTCTCTTTCTTCTGTGTACAAACCTATAAATAACAGCCACCATCACAAAGGGCACTGACTACAAATTGGAATAAGGCAGTTCCTGGGAAGAATGAAAGGGGAACAGGGAAGACTTCTCTGCCCTACTCTCATAGTTCACTCCTCCTTTTCCCTGAGATCTGAGCTACCTTGTGAGCCACCTGTGGGTGTCAAACAGGCTGTGTTTACATCTGTAATTCTGTAGTGCCTAACACACTGTCCAGAACAAGGAAGTATGAGGAAATATGATGCCAGCCACTTGTCATTTCAGTTTTTCCAGTAGCCATCATTAAAAAAGTAAAAAGCAAACATAAAAGAGGCCAAATTAATTTTAATAATATATTAGTTCAGTTTCATGCATTGGAGAAGGAAATTGCAACCCACTCCAGTGTTCTTTCCTGGAGAATCCCAGGGACGGGGGAGCCTGGTGGGCTGCCATCTATGGGGTCGCACAGAGTCGGACACGGCTAAAGCGACTTAGCAGCAGTACTTAGCAGTCAGTTCAGTTCAGTTCAGTCACTCAGTCGTGTCCTACTCTTCGTGACCCCATGAATCGTAGCACGCCAGACCTCCCTGACCATCAACAACTCCCGGAGTTCAACCAGACTCACATCCATCGAGTCAGTGATGCCATCCAGCCATCTCATCCTCTGTCGTCCCCTTCCCCTCCTGCCCCCAATCCCTCCCAGCATCAGAGTCTTTTCCAATGAGTCAACTCTTCGCATGCGGTGGCCAAAGACTGGAGTTTCAGCTTTAGCATCATTCCTTCCAAAGAAATCCCAGGGCTGATCTCCTTCAGAATGGACTGGTTGGATCTCCTTGCAGTCCATGGGACTCTCAAGAGTGTTCTCCAACACCACAGTTCAAAAGCATCAATTCTTCGGCCTTCTTCACAGTCCAATTCTCACATCCATACATGACCACAGGAAAAACCATAGCCTTGACTAGATGGACCTTTTGTTGGCAAAGTAATGTCTCTGCTTTTGAATATGCTATCTAGGCTGGTCATAACTTACCTTCCAAGGAGTAAGCGTCTTTTAATTTCATGGCTGCAGTCACCATCTGCAGTGATTTTGGAGCCCAGAAAAATAAAGTCTGACACTGGTTCCACTGTTGCCCCATCTATTTCCCATGAAGTGATGGGACCGGATGCCATGATCTTCGTTTTCTGAATGTTGAGCTTTAAGCCAACTTTTTCACGCTCCTCTTTCACTTTCATCAAGACACTCTTTAGTTCCTTTTCACTTTCTTCCATAAGGGTGGTGTCATCTGCATATCTGAGGTGATTGATATTTCTCCTGGCAATCTTGATTCCAGCTTGTGCTTCTTCCAGTCCAGCGTTTCTCATGATGTACCCTGCATATAAGTTAAATAAACAGGGTGACAATATACAGCCTTGACGTACTCCTTTTCCTATTTGGAGCCAGTCTGTTGTTCCATGTCCAGTTCCAACTTTTGCTTCCTGACCTGCATACAAATTTCTCAAGAGGCAGGTCAGGTGGTCTGGTATTCCCATCTTTTTCAGAATTTTCCACAGTTTATTGTGATCCACACAGTCAAAGGCTTTGGCATAGTCAATAAAGCAGAAATAGATGTTTTTCTGGAACTCTCTTGCTTTTTCGATGATCCAGTGGATGTTGGCAATTTGATATGGTTCTTCTGCCTTTTCTAAAATCAGCTTGAACATCAGGAAGTTCACAGTTCACATATTGCTAAAGCCTGGCTTGGAGAATTTTGAGCATTACTTTACTAGCATGTGAGATGAGTGCAATTGTGCAGTAGTTTGAGCATTCTTTGGCATTGCCTTTCTTTAGGATTGGAATGAAAACTGACTTTGCCAGTCCTGTGGCCACGGCTGACTTTTCCAAATTTGCTGGCATATTGAGTGCAGCACTTTCACAGCATCATCTTTCAGGATTTGAAATAGCTCAACTGGAATGCCATCACCTCCACTAGCTTTGTTTGTAGTGATGCTTTCTAAGGCCCACTTGACTTCACATTCCAGGATGTCTGGCTCTAGGTCAGTGATCACACCATCGTGATTATCTGGGTCATGAAGATCTTTTTTGTACAGTTCTTCTGTGTATTCTTGCCATCTCTTCTTAATATCTTCTGCTTCTGTTAGTTCCATACCATTTCTGTCCTTTATCGAGCCCATCTTTGCATGAAATGTTCCCTCGGTATCTCTGATGTTCTTGAAGAGATCTCTACTCTTTCCCATTCTGTTGTTTTCCTCTATTTCTTTGCATTGATCGCTGAAGAAGGCTTTCTTATCTCTTCTTGCTATTCTTTGGAACTCTGCATTCAGATGCTTATATCTTTCCTTTTCTCCTTTGCTTTTCGCTTCTCTTCTTTTCACAGCTATTTGTAAGGCCTGCCCAGACAGCCATTTTGCTTTTTTGCATTTCTTTTCCATGGGGATGGTCTTGATCCCTGTCTCCTGTACAATGTCAGGAACCTCATTCCATCACTCTATCTATCAGATCTAAGCCCTTAAATCTATTTAAGTTATTATTTAAGTTAAATCTATTTAAGTTAAATCTATTTAAGTTAAATTATTTAAGTTAAATCTATTTAAGTTAATATGTTAGTTAGTCCACTTTATTTAAACTATCATTTCAATAAAATACCCAATATAAACAAGTATTCATGACAAGTTTTGCATTCTTTTTTTCATACTAATTTTTGCACTACCTCTTAGTTAGGACTAGCCACAGGTCAATTGCTCCATAGCCACATGTGTCTCACGTTGGATAGATGGGCTTTGGAATTCTAATAATAGAGGAACTTTTTCAATCACTTTTTCACCTCACATAGTTACTCTGTGTGTGTGTGTGTGTGTGTGTGTGTGTGTGGTGAAACACTAGAATCTATTCTGTTAGCAAATTTTAATTATGCAGTATCATATTATTAACAATAGTAACCATAGTGTACAAAAATATCCCCAGAACTTAATCATCTTGTAACTGAAAGTTTGTACCCTTTGACTAACTTTGGATGGTTCATTCAATTCTTGCACCAGTGCTGGCGTGACAGGTGTTATTATCCTCATTTTACAGATGAGGAAATGAAGGACAAAGAGAAATTTGAAAACCTGCCCAACAGATTTCCCTGGGGTCAGTGCCTAATGCTTGGTGCTGATGATGCTGGGGACCCAGGTTTGATCCCTCGTCAGGGAACTAAAGGAGCCTACATGCTACAGCTAAACACTCCACATACTGCAACTAAAAGATCATGCTGCAATGAAGATCTTTGCATGCTGCAAGTAAAACCCGGTGCAGTCAAATTAAATAAGTATTTTTTAAAAAATAATAAAAAACCTGCCTGAGTTCAAAGCTCATATATGGAGAAGCAGGTCAGATCAGCAGAGAAGTCCATGCCTTGACGCAACACATTGGATACAAATAAGAGAGGAGGTGACAATTGATTTTTGTGTCAGTTGGCAATTAAAAAAAAATATCGTATTTTCCACATGGATAATGTTATAGGCTCATTATTATTTATAATGCAGAAATGTAAGAAGGCTTTGGGTTCCCACTTCTCTCCTGTTACTTGGTCTGTTCCAACCACACCAGTTTCTTTTCTTAGAGAATATAATACGCTAATGCCAATCGCTCTTCCTTCACACCTGGAGCATTCTCCTCTACCTGCGGAAGACAGGAAGAGTGGCTCACTTCCTCCTTTCATTCAGATTTCTAACAAGACAGCAGCTCTTTAAAAACCAGGTATTTGGGATGATTTAGATTATACCATGACAGAATCTGGCAGCCTAATGCCAAGTGTCTTGGTAGAGCTCAGCAAGCGCAAGTTTGCCAGCACGCCAGAGTAAATGGCCTGATTACTAACATGCATTTCCGAGCTGTGGTTTGATCCCTTGTATGGCTGTTTAAGTCCTGGTGGCTCAGTAGTAAAGAAGCTGCCTGCCAACGCAGGAGACATAGGTTCGATCCCTGGGTTGGAAAGATCTCCTGGAGAAGGAAATGGCAACACACACCAGTATTCTTGCCAGGGAAATCCCGTGAACAGAGGAGCCTGGCAGGCTGTAGCCCACGGGGTCACAAAATAGCCAGACACAACTTAGTAACGAGACAACAAGCCCATTATAAGTTACAGAGGCCAGATTTTGAATTAGATGAGATTAATTACCCAATTTAGACATTTTTAGATCAGATAAATTTTTAACAATAAATATCTCATTTCATATAAATGTCAACTGTTGTACTATTTAGTTCATCATGTGGTTTCTGTTTCAAGATTAAAAACCACAACACATTCCAGATTGCATTAGTCTATATTTTTCTAAACGTATTTGCTTTTGTATATAGACAGAAGTTTTCAAGATCAGTGGAGGCCCCACAAATCCATATGCATTTATAGCTCATTTTGTTCTGAGAAGTAGACATCTAATTGATAGAACACTGTCTCATAAGTTATATTTGGGGGGAAGTCTATGGGCTATGTGCTAGAGGAAGGGCTGGTAACCCACTGGACCAAAGTATGCCACTAAAGTGATGTTTTATGCTGTATGAAATGGGAAGTTTATGGCTAAACTGCTTATTTGCAAAAAAGCTTGTCTGTAATCATTGTGTTCTTTTTTGTACTCTGAGAAAAGAGCCTTAACTTTTTGACATATTGGTTTCCTCATCCATAAAGTTGGCATGTTTCTGATTATTTATCCCTAAGACATACCTTAAAAAATATTGTGATGACATATAATCTTTTTTTTTCTGAAACTAAAGATGCAATGTGAATAGAAGAGTGGCTTATATGGGATTTTTTTTCTTCCTCTTCTCTGTAATGGATGTTATTGGAGTTCCAGCTCTAAACTATTTATTTAAAAAAAAAAAAAAAACCCTTTAGCAAAACTACCTGAATACAAATATGTTTGTTCTATAAATGCCCCCAAAACCAAGAAATAAAGAAGAATGGCTGAAAGTGTACTTCCTTTTGCAGGGATTTAGGATTCATTTAGGATTCTGTTTAAATGACTGTGTGCGGTAAAGGATAGGCATGCCTTGACAAAACTAAAACATTGCCACGACAATCCTTCTGCTGATTTGCTCAAAGATCATTCTAACCTCTGTCTCTAATTATTATGTTCTGAAAGTGTTAGTGGTAAATTCATAAGACTGGTCAAAAACATTAGTTTTTTTTAAAGTAAAAGGAAATTACAAAACAATAACAGGAACAAAGTCAAAATCTTGCATCTTTTTTCTTTCAAAATATCCTGTGACCTAATAACCAACATTTAGGGTATGCTTACTGTATACCCAATTCTGTTATAAGCCCCTTATGCATGTTAACTCTTGTGATGCTTCCAACAATCCTATGAGGTAGATTCTGTTATCTTTACTTTGCAAATAGTGAAACAGAAGCATGGAAATGAAATATTAGATAACTTACCCAAGCCACTTGTTTAGGAAATGGTAAATCTGAATTATAAACTTTTCTTTTTACAGTACAATTTACTGTATAGGTTTACAGAAATGTGATAGTTCACTTTGCAGTCTAACCATAGAGGAAACTTCATGTTTTTGTTGGTTTGTGGTTTCTTGTTTTGTTTTATCTTTATAATATTTAAGAAGAAAAAGCGAGTAAAAAAAGAAAACTTACAACATTTTTATATACTGTGTCCCTTCCATTTAAAAACCACAAGAATTGCTGAATATAACATTTTTTCATGATTTTTTTTTAATTCCAGCAAAGATACTCTATTTCTGGAAAAGAAAACCATGGCAAACTTTTTAGGGTTCTATAGCATTGTCAGGAATTTTTACTGTTAGTAAAAAGCTCAAAAGCTCAAAGCTCAAAAGACTAATCTAGTTTTCCCAAAATATGCTATAGTGGTTGGTTCATGATAGTTGTTTTCTGTTAACAGCCAGATTTGGTGATTTAAGTATAAGTTATACTCTACTATGACAACATGAAAGTGAAAAGTGAAGTAGCTCAGTTGTGCCCAACTCTTTGCAACCCCATGGACTGTAGCCTTCCAGGCTCCTCTGTCCATGGGATTTTCCAGGCAAGAGTACTGGAGTGGGTTGCCATTCCCTTCTCCAGGGGATCTTCCCAACCCAGGCATCGAACCCGGGTTGCCCACATTGCAGGCAGACTCTTTACCATCTGAGCCACCAAGAATTATCCCCTTTTATATTATTGGAAGAAAGACACATTTTTCCCTCTAAGAACACAAGTAGTATTAACATATGTGACCATGGAATTATTTTGTTTGCTAGAGCAACAATTTGAAAGTACATTAAAATGAAATTTTTAAAACTAAATATAGGGTTTGTGTCCCACAGAACCTGCATTCCTATATGACATCACAGAGTTGAGTAGTAAACAAAAAGTGAATTGGTTTTGTACCTATGTCTCTATTACAGTATGGGAAACCAAAGACAGCCCAGGTTGGTGATAAGGTTTTAAGGCAAAAATAATTCTTTTGCCTAACTTTAAGTTCCCTGCATGTCCCCTAGATGCATGTGAAATTTCAGTGTCCGCCAGACAATGTCAGCCATCAGCCTGAACAAAATTAAGTGCCACTGACCCTGGAAGACATCAACAGGAATTCACTGTCTTAAGAGCCACAGTGTAGAAGCAGATGCGCTTGGTCCCCGCAGCCTCCCAGGCTCTTCTCTCCCTCTGCCTACATGGTCTAGCACAGTGCTGCGCACATCATGGTTGTTCCACAGATAATCAATCAGTCAATCAATCTGTGGTTCCCAGACTTTAGTGCCACGTGTCAGATATACCTGGGGGCCAGTGAAAACTGTGGATTCCTGGATCCCAACTAGGAATGAAATCTGCACTTTTTGTCAAGCACAGCATGGTAATCCCTGAGTTTCCCTTTGGGACACATAACTTTCAGTCATTAGTCTCCCACATTCATAATTATTTTGTCTCATTTGTTTAAGTTTATTTTGGCTAACAATGATAATGCCTAAAGTTGATACAGCATACTAAAATGTACTAATGCTACAGGGAGTACTGTTTATATTCAAGGCATGATTCTAGAGTTTTATATAGGCTTCTTCATATATCAACCTGTAAAAGAGTCACTATTATCATGCTCATTTTTTTAGCTGAAGAAATTAAAGTAAGAGAAGGTTAAGCAGTATGCTCAAGGCTACACAGCTAGTCAGGTGGTGGAATCAGGATCTGAAACAAAGTTTGTCCAAGCTGAAGATCTTGCTCTTGACTGCAATGATATCTTGCTTTGCAGGATATTTCAGATCTTTTTCACAGTGACCTACAATAAAAAATATATTTATATCATGATCTACTAAATAAACATATACCCATCTCCTCACACATACAAATACACAGAGGTGTGTGTGTATGTATATGTGTGTGTACATATGTGCATTCTTAATAATACATCAAGGTTATTGTCTTTCCAGTAGTCATGTATGGATGTGAGAGTTGGACCATAAAGAAGGTAGAGTGATAAAGAATTGATATTTTCAAACTGTGGTGCTATAGAAGACTCTTGAGGGTCCCTTGGATAGCAAGGACATCAAACCAGTCTATCTTAAAAGAAATCAATTCTGAATACTCGTTGGAAGGATTGATGCTGAAGCTGAAGCTCCAATACTTTGGCCACCTGATGCAAAAAGCTGAGTCATTGGAAAAGACCTTGATGCTGGAAAAGACTGAGGGCAAGAGGAGAAGGGGGTGGAGGGGAACAGAGGATGAGATGGTTGGATGGCATCACCAACTTAATGGATATGAACTTGAGCAAACTCTGGGAGATAGTGTGGGACAGGGAGGTCTGGCCTGCTGCAGTCCATGGGGTCGCAGAGTTGGATAGGACTTGATGACTGAATGACAATAATACTATGTATGATATACTTGACATTTTCTGTTTATTCAATTTCATATTTTAATGCTGGTATTCAGTCCTCCAAGTTGAATTCATAGTACTCTAAGGACAAATTCCATAAGAAAGATATGGAATGTTAGATACTATGATTTTTAGACCAAATGAGTCAAGTGTGTAAGAGAATGACATGCTGAAATGTACTCAGATGAGAAATCATGTTTCATGCCAGACTCTCTAATAGTAATAGAAATAGTTGTGATAATTTATTACATGTGTTTTATACTTCATAATCTTCCAAACCCTTTTCAGATTCAGTATTTCTTTTAATATTCTCAAAACCCTGTGAGATCTAATATTTGCAAACCCTATGAGATCTAAATCAAAAAACAACCAACATTAATAAGGTAATAATATGTTGTTTCTGTCTTATTATTCAATGGAATTTAAAGATTTTAATTTCCATTAGAATAATCTGTTGTAGTATGTTCATCAGAGAATTCTTGACTTCATAATATCAGTCTGTCACATTGTCAAGAAACTGTCTTTTGAAAAATATTTTATTCTAATAAATCTTTCTGCATAATTAAGTAGCATTGCTAAGAGAATAAACATTTCTAACAAATGTAAATTATTGTTTTCAAACTTGGAGTGAGAACATGATTATTTTCATTTTCAAAGACAATAGTATCAGCCTACCAACTTAGACAGCGTAGGGACATCTTTTGCTGGTATTTTCTCCAGGTTTCCTTTCAGATCAGTGGAGCTCACAGGTACTTGGATAGTAATATAACCTGTTACAGTAAAAGCTCCCACCTGTCCAGCCTCAACGTTCCCATTTAGGCCACGCTCACCCTTTCCAGGCAAAGATGCTCATGGGTTGTCGTTGCAGAAGAGACCTGACTGGGGACCCTTTCATAAATATGTGCTTTGGCATGATAGACTTTCTTGCATGCTGTTTTGGGTAGGCATTTCCCTCCCACCTCTCCACAAAGCAAGAAAATTAGTTTTGTCAGTAATTCTCAATGCATTCATAATTTTCCATGTGTTTATAATTCTCAATACTTTTATCATTTTCAAAGCTGCAATATTCATCTGCTCTTGTGATGTATATTATATTGCTTTGTTGTATTTGTACAAAGAATTTTCTGATGTTTTTAATTTGGAATCTTCTGAAACCCATCCATTGCCCCATTTTCTCTTACACCTGTATATTGAAGTGTACAGAAGTTCCAGGAAGATTGTCCTAAGAGGAGGATTTATAAGCTGTTCTTTTGAAAGATGCATCATCTTCTAAATTGTTGAAAAACAGCTTCTTCTATTATTTCTCGTGGACACTGATAATTGATATAAATACTTAAAGATCTTATCTGACAAAGGCCAGGCTGTTTCCCCTAAAATGCATATTTAAAATGTTAGTCTACTCAGTTATAGGCTCTCAAGACAAAAGAGACCTTCAAAAGCATCCAGTTATTTACTTCCATTTTGCAAATGAGGAAGAGTCTTCACACTCCCAGGAGCCTTACTCCCAGGTAGCCACCTTGTGTGGGTGCGCATGTGCTCAGTGACTCAGTCGTGCCTTACTCTTTGTGACCCCATAGACTATAACCCACAAGGCTCCTCTGTCCACGAAATTTTCCAGGCAGAAATACTGGAGCAAGTTGCCATTTCCTGCTCCAGGGGATCTTTCCAAGCCAGGGATTGAACCTATGTCTCCTGCATTGCAGGCGGATTCTTGTCAAAAAGCAGAGTTCATGTTTATAGAATGCCTTGAAATTAGTGGGCTTCACATCATAAATAATTTATAATCACTGTATTATATTGCAAAAAAAACTCACTGACAGCATCAGAATTCTACCATAAAAAATGAGACGCTGTGTACAGCCACACATGTACTTTCTTTGATTACTGTGTAAATGGTAAATAGAAATCCATATAGTTTCAGGTCTGATTCTGCATTTGCTAATTGGATTTCACTGTATGGATTTAGTAAGCCAATATTCATGTTAAGTAAACATCTCTCTGAATACATACTTACAACAAAGGTGATTTTTCTTTTAATTGATGGAATCAATGACTAAATCAGAGATAAGCTGAGTTGACTTTGCAAAAGTAATCTAGGTTTTAATGAAAGGATTTTATACTTATTTCGGTAGTAGCCTTAGAACTAATGGAAAGAAAACAGAAGTGTAGAATCCTAAAGGTCTTCCAAGGGCATAAATTCATCTTTTTCCTGACAGAAATGCCCACATTATTCGAAAACACTCTGTTTTACATCTAATTCCTAGCTGACAAGTGTCCGTTTTTCCTGCTTACTCATTCGTCACCCTCGTGTTCTCTCTGCCTGCAAGGCATCCGGCCTGCCTTCTATCACATCTCTCCAAATGATGAAGGATATGTTTAAAATGTTACTCACACTGCTTGCAGAGTACTTTGGAGGCATATGAAAGGAGCAGCTGCCATGCTGGACAGCACAATATATTCTATGTTCTTTATACAACCTGAAAGCTAGAAAAGAGATTTTGGCCCAGAATTAAAAGGATTTTTCAGGAAGAAGTACTACAGAGTGAGGGCTTACCTATGAATCATTTTAGAAATCAGATAAAATTTACATACAGTTTAAAATCAAATAACATCAAAACAATATAATTATATGGTATTCAGTGACGGTTCAGTTAAACCTGTCTTTTGAAGTACAGGCCTCTGATGTGTGGTCACCATTCTCAATTAGGAGACAGCAATTTTCATAAGATGTGCCTTCCATTGGCAGGAATTTGAAAACAGTTGCAAAAACTATATACCAAATCCTAAGAAGAATTATAGCCTGCTACATTCGAACCCATCATCCCTTAACGGTGCTGCTGACTTTTGTCAAAATGAAATTTGTAAAAGAGCAGTAGTTATTATTATAGTCATTCTCCCAATTTCTGTGCACCCCCAACACAGCTGGGTTTCTAGTCCCCCTTCACTCCTAAATTTTTCAAACTTCTCCTTTTACGTTCTTTGCTGCATTTGTCCTGTTGGCCTCCAGACTTCTTAACTTGGCTCCTCTGAGAGTTGCCTCTTGGTTTTTCTCCTGTGTCTTGTTCACACCGTAACATTTTTGCAGACAGCTTTTCCTCTGAAATGTTGGTGTCCTCTTTTTTTTTTTTTTCCCTGCTCTGGTATGTCATCTATTTCTAGTGCTTCAGCTATCTCCTAGACAGTGAAGCACAGATCTTCTACCTGGCCTTCTTTTTCCAAACTTCAGACCTGTGGTCCTTAAGGTGATTTTCCTGTCAGGGGACATTTGGCATTATCTGGAGGCATTTATGTTGTCCTGGCTTGGAGAGCTCTACTGTTATTTGCTGGATGGAGTCCAGGGATGCTGCTAAGAAACTTACTATGCAGAATGCAGCCTCACAACAGGATTATCCAGTCCTGAATGTCAATCATGCTGAGATTAGAAATCATGATCTGGATCTACCGGATTTTTCCATTTCCAAATAGAGGGGGAAAATGTGGAAACGGTGACAGATTTTATTTTCTTGGGCTCCAAAATCACTGCAGATGGTGACTGCAACCAAAAAATTAAAAGACATTTGTTCCTTGGAAGAAAAGCTATGATAAATCTCAACAGCATATTAAAAAGCAGAGACATCACTTTGCAGACAAAGGTCTACATAGTCAAAGCTATGGGTTTTCCAGTAGTCATGTGTGGATGTGAGACCTGGATCATAAAGAAGGCTGAGCTTTGAAAAATTGATACTTTTGAACTGTGGTGTTGGAGAAGACTCTTGAGAGTCCCTTGGACAGCAAGGAGATCAAACCAGTCAATCCTGGTTTGGAAATCAACCCTGAAAATTCATTTGGAAGACTGATGTGAAGCTGAAGCTCCAATACTTAGGCCACCTGATGCAAAGAGCTGACTCACTGAAAAAGACCCTGATGCTGGGAAAGATTGAGGGCAACAGGAAAAGTGGGTAACAAAGGATGAGATGGTTGGATGGCATCACTGACTCAATGGACATGAGTTTGAGCAAATTCTGAGAGATAGTGAAGGACTGGAAAGCCTGGTGTGCTGAAGTTCCTGGGGTCACAAAGAGTCGGACACGACTTGGTGACTGAACAACAATAACAACAAACTGAACATGTACCAAAATAAGTTTGCTATCTTTCTCACCACTTTCCTGCCCATGGTGGTATGATTTCATATAATGATGGTATAAACTTAATAATTGCAATAGCTGAGAATAGAATTATCCTTTCCTCTTTGCACTCTCCAGATACTTAGGTATTCTGGAACAAATGATCTGTTCATTACTAGAATCTGCTTTCTCTTCTTCCTGTCCACTGTCAGTAGCTGAGTTCAGTTCCCCATCATCCCTCCTGATTTATTCAAATAGGTCTCTAACTACCTTCTGCTTCTTTAGCATCACCTCAGTCACACTGAGAGCAATATGACAGCTGGTTTCCTTCCACTGCTTAAAAGCCTTTGAGAGTTTGCTATTCCTTAGCATAGCAGGAGGAGAAGGCAATGGCACCCCACTCCAGTACTCTTGCCTGGGAAATCCCATGGACGGAGGAGCCTGGTAGGCTACAGTCCGTGGGGTCGCGAAGAGTCGGACACGACTGAGCAACTTCACTTTCACTTTTCATTTTCATGCACTGGAGAAAGAAAAGGCAACCCACTCTAGTATTCTTGTCTGGAGAATCCCAGGGATGGGAGCCTGGTGGGCCGGCATCTATGGGGTTGCACAGAGTCAGACACGACTGATGTGACTTAGCAGCAGCAGCATAGCAGGAAGGCTTTTCATGAATAGATCTCAGCTTACCTTTCTAGTCTTGATTGTAAATCTTACATATCTTCATCCTCAGTACCTAATAAAATATCTATCATAAGGAGATAATTGATAAATATAAAGTAATTTGTTTTGACTCTTTGGAGATATATGTGCCTCACTCTTTCTAATTCTCCATCCTTATTTTGTGATATGCTGTTTAATTGAACAGCGAGTGAGTCTATATATTATTTGATTTGAGAATTAATTCTAGTCTTTATGTCTTTACCCTACCATGCATCAGATGGGAGGTTTTCAGAATCATTTTTCACAAACAAGATATACCTTATAAGAATATTTTATCCTAGGACTTCCCTGGTGGCCCAGTGATTAAGAATCTGCCTGCCATTGCAGGGGACATGGGTTCAATCCCTGGTCTGGGAGTATCACACATGCTGTGGGAAGCCCATATGGCTCATCTACTGAGCCCACGCTCTAGAGCCTTCAAGCCACAACTACTGAGCCAGCGCACCCTAGAGCCTGTGTTCCACAAGAGAAACCACCTCGGGAGAAGTCCGCACAGCATCCCCAATCGAGGCAACTAGAGAAAGCCCCTGGGCAGCAGTGAAGACCCAGCCCAGGCAAAAAAGGAAAAAAAGAACATTTTTATCCCATGAAACTTACTCAGTGCTGCTGTTGCTTTTATTAATATTTTGACAAAATTTTTTATGTTAATGCAGATTTAAAACAAAGAGAAGCTACCATATGAGAAAAGAAAGAGTAGAAATTTTCTGATGTTGCTGTTGAAAGGATACAAATCAACCTTAAGAGATATGAAGGGATGTGTGGGATAAAAAATATGTATCAGATCAACAGCCGGCAGGTTCTAATGCAGCATCAATTATTTTGCTGTGAGGCTTTGAGTAATTTGAGACATGTGTTTCTTACATGTAAAATAAGAACATGGCTTAGATAACTTTCATGTTCTAATAACTCTGGATTTTAAGTATTTGTTTCTACAGTCTACTCAATTTCTTGATAATAAAATTGGAAATGCCTTTCTGGCAGAAATTTTGCATGATTTATAGAGTCTCTTATCTTACCTCAGACTCACATAGATCCAATAATCTTTTCAGAACCCCTAAACTCTTGAAGGTTTTCTTCTGCCAAGAAATTCACCCAAATAGCAAATAATATGACATGAATTTTTTTCTTACTGCATTTTTCCAGATGGTGCTTTCTTATAGCTCTTGAAAGGCTTAGAGATACACCTCTAGAGTCTTTGGATTTCTACCCATTAGTTCAGTAGGCTGAAATGGTGCTTTTATATTTTTAAGTCATTACTGGGGACATGGGATGAAAAGACAGAGGCTTTAGCTTTTTAATAAAATCTACTGGGTAAAATTTCAATAAATTTTTATTGAGTAGTACATGGATGAAATTTTTTTAACTTTGCCTAAAAAAATGCTGCTTTAAAGCTCTATAACTGACTCATTTATTTTTTAGCTTTGGTGTTTAAAATGATAAAACTGATTTCTAACATTTTTGTGTCTGTCAATAGCAGTTTTTAAGATTGTACTGCATATTGCTATAGCAACTATAACTGTATAAATAAGTAATTAGATTCTTATTACATTTGAGCAGAAATAACTAATCTTCTAATTGGAGAATGGTGACATAATTACATATTGAGATATTTCTGGACCCATCCCAATAGTTACTCTTTTCTCTCTCTTATGTTTGAGATACTTCAAGAAGCTATATTTATTTCTCTAGGACTCCAGCATTCTGTTTTCATTCTGAAATAGAAACTTGCTTTTGAGTTATTTATCGAAAGATCTCAGAGTTGTTGCAACTTCAGTAGTATCTGTTGTAAAGAAAGAAAAAATATTAATATACATAAGGGACTCTGTATGAATAAGAATCATAACAATGGGATTCCTTTGATTAAAAATGTGATTGTTATAGTTGATTATTAAGAAATACTAGCAAACTGTAATTAATGAGTGTCACTAATTGTTAGAATGAGAATCTCCAAAGCATTCCAGTGAAGATTAAAGTAGGAACAGCTAGTAATCTCTAAATTTCATAATTTCCACTACATAGAATATAATCAGTCACATTATGGCACAGTACTAACATGATTAAAAACTGCAAAGAAACAAAATAATAAACTGCAAATTTATTATTGTATTTTCTAGAAATGAATAAATGTTAATTAGTTTTGTCTTGTATTTTATTACTTGTGCTTTCCAGATCTGCGAAAAACATTTGAGCAGGAACCTCTGGGAAAGGAAGTATCCTTGGAACAGGAAGTCTTGCTCCAGTGCCGACCACCTGAAGGGATCCCAGTGGCTGAGGTGAGAAGAAAAATTCTTTGCATTTAGCAACTGGCACTTAGTTATTCTAACAGAGGCCTAATCCATGGCTAATGGTGCAATGAATTAGGGTATGGCATGATGAATGGTTGGTAATGGAGTCCTAACTGCTTGCTACTGGCAAAATAGATTGATTGGGAACTGATTAATGACTTGGAGTCAATTAGAATGCCCCACTGGACAAAGCCACAGGCAGCTTGGTTTAATTTTGTCATTCTCTTTTAAGAAATCAGAAACACTGTTTTATTTTATCTGGCACTAATCATAAAGAAAGATGGGCTGACTTAATAATGTGCCATCAATTTTATTATTGTTCTTGATACTATGCAAAAAATGTAAGATAGATGTACATGTGTGTGTATGTGTGACAGCCTGTGCGCTCCACATACATGTTTTCTGCTCTGTGATGTAATCAAGGACATACCTAAAAGCCATAGCCACACACCATGAATAAAAACATGTTTGAGGAATGTCAAGTAGTTTCATCCTATAAGTTTTCCATTAGCTCTTAATTTTCATTTTCTGGTTTTGGTGAAACAAAGCCTATTGAAAGTTCATGAAATATTATAAATCAGATTTATACCATGATTTTTTATTAGCACCAGACAATACAATGCCCTTTGAAAATGCCTGTCCATGGGGGATAGGCCTGCATGACCACAAGAGTATTCTATGCTCTCCTTGAGACACCATTTAGAGCACACTGCTGAGGAGAATCATCTAATAACATGTCTTTTATTTCATTTCAACTAATTCCAAACTCTGAAAAATGTTACCCTGTTAGGATTATCAGAAGACATTCTAATATACATCAAACACTATTGTCCTGGCAGATCCAGTATCCTACAAACACGAGAAAGCTTTAATTTGATAAGTAACATAACTGCCAACTTGCTGGTGGTCCTTGTTAGCCTCTAAACTACACTGAGTTCTTTGGAATTTTTACTCTTTATTGCATATATGGAAAGAAGCATTTTTTAAATTGCTATAATTTGGGGCTGTATATGGGTCAGCTGATTTTTTGTAAAAATAAGCCTGCAATTTTTCCTGTCTATGAAATTATAAAATAATATTACTAAGACTTACTACATTGTCCAAAATTTTTTAATATTTAATCAATGCACTTATCAGATTTCCATAGTTTTTATGTCCTTTGAAAATTCAGGCAAAAGTGAGAGTCAGCACAGTTAGTGTGTCCCATAACAACAAAATTAAACATCTGATAGCTCTTTCTAAAATAATAATAATAATAAATTAATTAGAAATTTAGGCAGGGCCCTTACAAATGACTCCATTTTCTGTCACTACCATTCACATCTCCAGTCTGTCAATGCAAGACTCTGAGTGGCACTTTTAATGAAATTTTCTTTTCTTTTACTTTGAAAGAAGAGAGTTGGCTTTTGTCTTGTACCTGACATCCCATGGCACTTTCTAGCACTGTATCAGAGACTATGCATGATTACTTCTGCTTTATCCAACCACACCAAAACCTTATCTTCTACCAATGACTCACAGGATGATTTATTATGATTAGAAAGGAAAAAGCTCTTCTCTATGCAACATTTCATTTCACTTATGAAATAAGTATATCTTTCTCCTTAATCATATCTGTCTTAATCTAAAATTTTAATGCAAACCTCCTCCATTAAATTGCCTTAAAGACCAAAACATATCCTGAGTAACACGAGTGTCCACAGACTCTTTTTGACTCAGTGTTTCTTAAAGTGAGCAGATCCCTGCAGAGATTTTCAGTTAGGAGATTCTAGTAACTTCTTGGAGAAGGCAATGGCACCCCACTCCAGTACTCTTGCCTGGAAAATCCCACGGACGGAGGAGCCTGGTAGGCTGCAGTCCATGGGGTCGCTAAGACACGACTGAGCTACTTCTTTCACTTTTCACTTTCATGCATTGGAGAAGGAAATGGCAACCCACTCCAGGTTTCTTGCCTGGAGAATCCCAGAGACGGGGGAGCCTGGTGGGCTGCCGTCTATGGGGTCACACAGAGTCAGACACGACTGAAATGACTTAGCAGCAGCAGCAGCAGTAGCTTCTTAATTTTTTTTAGTTTTCTCAGCAAAGTAGTTCACTTTGTCAAGGAGTAAAGATTCATGACTGCAAACTAATTGGCTGTGAATTTTATCTGTATCATCACTGGGGAAGAGACCAATTAACACTTGGCAAGCTCAAAAATCATATACCATTTGACATTCAAAGAACTATATTTAATGTGATTTTTTTTCAAGTCAGGAGAGAGATCAAAAACACTTGCTTGAGAGCAGGCTAATAAACTCCTGTGTAGATTATTTCCAACGCCCTTAGAATCACCAAGATGAGAAATCTAATGTATACCTTAACTTGACACATTGCAACTGTCATTTGCTCAAGAGGAGCAGAAAAAAGAGAAAGGGATGAAATATAACGTGATGAATTAAGGGATTATAAAATTATTTTAATTTAATGATATATATATATATTCATTATCTACTATTTTATTTGTTTGAGGAATTTAAAAGCACAAAAATAGAATGAAATGAAATACTGATCTTAAAGGGAAACCAGAAGGTAAAACTCTCATGTGTTACCATAAACAAAATCAGTTTTTAAGGTATCAAGCCATACTGGCAAGGATTCTTGCTTCTTTTGTGTTCTAGGCAAATGATTTTGAAAAACTCAGATACTACATGCTCAACAAATACATGATTGATTGATGCAATTTATCTTTGTTTAGTAAGTATATGTCTAGCACCATCGAACAGGTAGTCAAGTTCATTATTTGTAAAATATCAAGAGGCAATAATTTCCTTCCCACATAAGTCAGTAGGTTTCCAAAGAGCTCTACTAATCTTAAGTTACAGGAGCATCACCTTTGGTGCAGATAATGGCACAGGGATTTCTGTGGTAATAAATTACATTTAATTTTCTTCTCTATTTTGGCTTTAATTTTTGCTACATAGTGTTAAACTAATTTCCATTCAGAACTCTAGGCTTAACCCCATGTCACCATTTCTGACTGTTGGACTTCAAGCAAGGTATTTCAATTCCTATACCTAAGTTTCCTTAATTAAATTACAAACTGAAGATAATAATAGTGTCTCTCCAGAACGTAGTTGAAAATTAAATGAGATGATATATGCAAACAAATCACTTAGAACATGTAGAAGAACTCAAGAAACATTACTATTGTTATTAATATATTATTCCTCTTGATTCAGAGAAGACTGAACTCAGCCTCTGGAATTCACAGTAGTCACTGGCACACTGGGCCTCTGATCGGCACTGTAGGGTATGTAGCGATGAGGCTTCTGTCCAATGAAGAATCACAGAGATTCCCTCCTGTGTCTTCTAACCAGTTATTTTGATTAAAATCCACAAATGCTACAAATGAAGATAAATTTTGAGCTTTAAAATAAGGAAACTCCCTTATTTATGTAACATATTTACTCTAAAAATGACTTGTTACTGTGGAAATCTGCACCAAGTCCTGATGTGCTGCTGTTCTTACTCTGATTTTTAAAGTTATCTGTTTAGTCATCATGGGCCTAGAACACTGGACCAGACTTTGTGTTTCCTCCAAAAGAGGGAATTTGGAGTGGGATTACTGTTGGACGTTCTCCTTTTCCAAGCAAAAGGAAAGAGAAAGTCTCAGAGGAGGAAGAGACCAGCTCAGGATTCCCTGTACTCCACCTCTCCAGGTGGTGACAGTCTGGACAAAGAACTCCTCTCAGTACTCACTGGTTAAGAAAAAAAAATATGTTGCAGGTACCTCAGAGATGAAGCACAAGAGTTTCAGAGCTCTAGTCTTGGCTGTTCCTTCCTCTGGCCTCCTCCTTGCCAGGCCCTCTCTTCATTTTCTTTATTTAAATATTTATCAGCCACACAGCTTCCTTAGCACAGGGCTACTAGCATCTGGCAGAGAAGGCAATGGCAACCCACTCCAGTACTCTTACCTGGGAAATCCCAGGGACAGAGAAGCCTGGTGGGCTCAGTCCATGGGGTTGTGAAGAGTCAGACATGACTGAGTGACTTCACTTTCACTTTTCACTTTCATGCACTGGAGAAGGAAATGGCAACCCACTCCAGTACTCTTGCCTGGGAAATCCCAGGGACGGAGAAGCCTGGTGGGCGCAGTCTATGGGGTTGTGAAGAGTCAGACACGACTGAGCGACTTCACTTTCACTTTTCACTTTCATGCACTGAAGAAGGAAATGGCAACCCACTCCAGTACTCTTGCCTGGGAAATCCCAGGGACTGGAGCCTGGTGGGCCACCGTCTATGGGGTTGCACAGAGTCAGACACAACTGATGTGACTTAGCAGCAGCAACTAGCATCTGGGGGCCTTCTGCAGTATTAAAGGTGCAAACCCTTTTGTTGCTGCATCATAGTATGGTCCAGGGATCCCCAGAAGCAAGTACCTTGGGGTGAGGGGTACCTAGCTATTAATCAGCAGATACAGAACTATTTCAGTATTTCATACCTGGTATGAATGAAGCAGTAAAGCTGCCTGAATGTCAGCCCCTACGTTTTCTGACTTTTTATAGCTCCAACTATTTATTATCTCTGTCAAAATATGTGTGTTTACTCCTTTGCCTGCTTGACTAGATTGGATGAAATAAGAAGAAAAGGGATTTTTGTTCATGTTTATCTCTAACACAAGCAGACTGTAGGTTACATAGTAGATTCTCTGAGTGCATTGAATTAAATGAAATAATAAAGAGTCCCTGTTGGATGTGACAGAGAAGCTGCACCTCAGGAAATGGAACTTTCCAGAAACAGGATGTTTGTCACCACGGAAGCTGTGTGCTGAGAGAACTCAGTGCAGGTGGAGTAAGGGAGTCGGTCAGTCAGAAGGGTTCTAACCCACTGGACCATTTGGATCACTCCAAAAGGCCACTGGGAGTCATGGGACAGGTTAATAGTAATTATATTAAAATTAAAAGTAGACTCTGTGAAAGAAAGAAAATAAATCCCACAAATAATCTGAAATGGTATTGCTCAGTATTTTTAATAACTCTTTTGCAAGGATCAGGCCAAAAATATAAAGCTTTTCTTCCATTTCTGGGGAGGCATTTGCCTTCCTTTAGCAGAAATCTCTCATCTCCCCAAAGAAACCAGAAAATTAATATGCCTGAACGGGTGCTGGGTTGCTCCAGTGGCATAATAGCAGAACTCTGTGAAATGAATCCCTCCTTGCTCATTTTGGTTTATGCCTGGAAAATGTTGCTGTCATATGGTGAGCCAGAAATATACTTAGAGATGCTTTATTTCATCAGATTCTCTCTTTTGGAGAGTACTGGGATCAAAAACATCAATGGATATGACATTTGTCGGCATGACACAAGGAGCAAAACTGAATTTTTCACTAAAATAAACCTGTGATTTGTTTCATCTTAAACAAGGGGATAATTGCTCCTCTAATTATAATTGAACTATTTCTCACAGGAGTCAAATTGGAGGAACAGGGCACCATGTTCAACTTATTGACCCAATTGTGCTTAAAAAGTGTCATCTTAATTATCAACATTTGCATGTCTAATTAGCAAGTGGGAAAATATGGGGTGAAGTGTATAAGAATAGATTATTTGGCAGTCTTGCTCAACAGGAAATAGAATTTTTAAGCTGATAATGCCTGGGAGGAAAGCGGCTGGCAGCCGGAGGCTTCACCAAATATATAGCATCAGGTGGCTGTCCATCTAATTGATTATTAATATGACCACTGAACACTTCGTTTCATGAGAGACCTGCATGTTTCACTGCCATTCCCTCATAATCAGAACTTTGTGTTGATGCATTTCCATGCAGGTACATTGTCTCCCAAGCTGTGCTTTATATTCTTTGTGGTCAAAAGAGGTTTAGAGAGAAGAGTTTGAATACTAATTTGCAGGGAGACGTTGCTTTCAGTGCCCAGTGATATCTATTGGAATTTTCTCCTAGCATGTGTATAACAAGAAGGGTCTTGCCCTACAAACAAGTTTGCTGCAAGTATCAGGTTCCTTGACTGGTAGCCAGCTTGCAAGCTTTACATTGGTCCAGTCAACAGTTGCCAACATTGTCTGTTTATTTTGGTTACTTCATATGATTTTCTGTCAATATGTGCATCTAATAGTTATGCATAGAGATCACCATAAATAGATAACTGGTTTGCAGATAATTCTGTAAACCAATTTAAAAATATAATAAAGTGAACCAATATCAACATCACTTTTTAAAACACAGGAATAAATAATAAACTTTCTTTGGTTTATAATAGATTTGTGGCATGACTTCTGCACACATACAGTGGTTCCTTTGAGCCTATAGTACAAAATCCAGTTTTTATTTTTACTCACTAAATCATTTATTCAAGAAATATTTATTGTCCTCTCACCATGTACTAGACACTCTTCTATTTGAAGGCGATACATGGCAAAGTCCCTAAATGGTAATAAAACACTAAAAACAAGGGGGAAAAAAGCACAGGATATAATCAGATAATTGTAAGTTAAAGGAAATACGACAAGGTCATATCTGAGAAGGCTGATGGTTGTTGGGGATCAGGAGTCACTTAAAGTTCAAGGAGAATCTATCTGATGAAATAACATTTGAGCTGAGATCTGAATGACAAGAAAGAGCCAGACTTAAAAAGATCTGGGTCAGGAAGCTCCAGGCAGGGGAGGAGAATACCTCAGAATGTGGTTACAGATTAAAAAGGAGGCCAGTGTCTCTGAGACAGTGAGCCAGGAGGAGGGCAGGAAGCCCTTCAGTCAGAGAGTTAGGATGCGCCTGGGGACTGAAACACGGTAATGGGAAGGGATTTTGTTTCTGAATATATGCAGTCATTGGAGATTTTAAGTGAGGAATTGACACGACCTGATACATTTTACTTCTAAGCTCATTCTTGCTGCTGTAGGGAATGTAGATTTTAGAAGTGTGAGAATGGAAGCAGAGACACCATTCAGGAGATCTTGCCGTACTTCATGCAACAGAAGATAGTTGTTGGTCTTAGGGCAGAAGAGATAAGAGAAAGGTGGAGAAACAAAGGATATATTTTAATTCCTTTGGGAATAGAAATTCTGAACATGGATTTTAAATTTTATTTTATTAAATGAATAAAATCTAGAAAGAATTTGGTTCTTCAGAAGAAAGTGAAATCTTCTGTGCTAAAAAGAGCAAACCATAGAGCTTTTCTTAGATAACCTAAAATCTGTGGTCAGTAGACTTCAGCTGTTTTCAAATACAATCTGTCTCTCAGTGGTGCTTCAGCAATAGGCAGTAACCTATCTTGAGTCCATGATCCCAGGGCAGGAGGGTCTTTTATTTCTACAGTCCTTATTTCATGAAAAAAAAAAAAAGTTTTTCCTTAGATAAATTCTTTGGCTTTGAAATTTCTTTCAATGATTCTTCATATGCCTAGAGGCACTATTTATTGTAAACTCACTGTGGAAGAAAAGTGGTAGTCGCAGAGAGCAAAAAAGCAGTGTTTTTTAAAAGTGATCAGTTTTAGCAAGAGGCCAAACACTTTTAGTTGGTAAATGCTGAGTTACTTAATCTGAAAGTTTATAGTAAAGACTGGTTAGAAGCTATCTCGCGACTAATCAATTATAGGTCTTTTGCCCTGAAAAAGTTAGCATTTTAAGGACATTTCAGTGTCATTTTGCTCCCTTGTAAGATATTATCAGAGTCATGCTATTTTGGGCTCTTTTGGTGATTGTCACTATTGATTAATTTATCAGCATGCTTTTTATCTCCTAATAGTAGAATTTAAGGTTTAGAAAAAATTTTCAGATTTCAAGACAAGTTCACATCTAAAATGTGGTTCACACACATTCATCTCTCAAAAGCAATGAGTCAGGTGCCTGTGTGCCTGCATGCTCAACTTCATCCCACTCTGTGCAACCCCATGGACTGTAGTTTGCCAGACTCTGTCCATGGAATTTTCCAGGCAGAAATACTGGAGTGGATTGCCATTTCCTGCTCCAAGGGAGCTCCCCCACCCAGGGATTGAAACCACGTCTCCTGCATCAGCAGGCAGATACTTTACTATTGAGCCACCTGGGAAGCCAATGAGCTAGACATGTGTCCAATTAAAGGAGTGTTTCTGCAGCAGGAAAATAGGACCCCTTTCTTAGCAAATTCCTTCTGTTTGCAGAAGCTACAAAATGTCAGTCGTTTCTGTTACTAAACAAGTCCCTACGCCAGACCTGCAGTGAACCAATCACTGAGACACTGGGATTTGCAGCTAAGAGTTTACTCACAGAACAGCCAAGTAAGAAGATGAAGAACAAACTTTAGCTCCGCCTCCTTGAGGTCAAGCGGGTGGGATACTTAAGGGATAAGCAAGGTGTTCTTAGGTTGGGGAAAGGTGATTGGTGGAAGCGGCACAAGGGGTGGGAATGGGTATTCTGCGCAGGCTCATCTCTGTTAAATGCTAATACATATTCAAAATGAAGATGCCCAGTCTTACCTGAGGATGCAGTTTCCAGTCTTCCCTAGTCAACAGGCCACTCACCGCCTAAAACTGGTCACAGGTTCAGTTTTAGTGTCAGGGGTCCCAACCAGCCTTAGCCTCTCGCACTGGGCAGGAGCTGGCTTCAAGTTCCTTTGAAACAACTGGACTCTGTGGAAGCCGGGAAGCTATGTAAGTAAAAGAGGTGGGTAGGGGAAAGAAATACTAAAATATACTTTATCAGTGAAGGCAGTTTGTAAGCAAAGAGGTTTTGACAAGTTGATCCCCTTTCTGTTCTGTAAGATAAGCTCAAGAATTTCTGTTAGTTATCAGCTTCTGTTAAGTCTGTGGGGCATGGTTTTATTTGAACTTGGTTTTTAAAAATCTTCTGGCCTTTTTTTCTTTGTACAGTTATCTAAAGACCATGCTTGAAGACCAATACTTTTACAGCATAAAAGTACAAATACTTTCACAAAGCTACTGAAAGGTACAAAGTATATTGGACAGTGGTTAACACAGAAGTGAATGAATGTCTTGTTGCTATTGCCAATCTTGAGAAGCAAATAGCTGCATAAACAAAGTAGCCTTCCATTCTTGACTAGAGATAGTATCAGAACAATGTCTTCACATTGTTGGGAGACTTGGGAGACACGGAGAGTTTCTTTGTATACTCTTTTTTTTTTTTTTAATAGCAGTTTGCTTCTTGTCTTTTAAGATACTTTTTACCCATAACTTTAATGGGTAAATAACATACATTTGCAGTCTATAATGAAGACTTTCTTGATTGGACATATGAAACACCTGTTGGCAGGGTGAGACCACCCCACCCCCAGATCATTCTGTGATTTCAAACTCTGGGGCAATGGAGCGCTAAATCCTACTTGGTGAAAGGCTGTTGCTGCTACTAAGTCACTTCAGTCGTGTCCGACTCTGTGACCCCATAGATGGCAGCCCACCAGGCTCCCCCATCCCTAGGATTCTCCAGGCAAGAACACTGGAGTGGGTTGCCATTTCCTTCTCCAGTGCATGAAAGTGGAGTGAAAGTGAAGTCGCTCAGTCGTGTCCGACTCTTAGCGACCCCATGGACTGCAGCCTACCAGGCTCCTCCATCCATGGGATTTCCCAGGCAAGAGTACTGGAGTGGGGTGCCATTTCCTTCTCCAGGTGAATGTCTACAGAAGGCTTATTAGCTATCTTTTTAGCATTGTCAAGACTTTACTAGTCAAGGCTTTAGCCATAGGTTATCTGTACTGACTTGACCTGGGAGCTTCTTAACAAGGCAGAATCTCAAGCCCCATACAGGGCACTTAATTAGAATCTGCATTTTAGCAAAATGATCAGAACCATTCTTCAGTACCCGTTCTCAAAGACTAGGATGCACATTGGGATCATCTGGGAATCATTAGAAAATATTGATACTTATAGCCCATGCTAAAGACACTCATTTAATAGGTGTTTTGTGCAGGCTGAGTATCACTATTTTTAATAAGTTTTTAATAGCTCCCTAGGTGATTCTAAAATGCAACAAAATTTGAGAACCCCTGGTCTAAAGGGCAAGGTTAAAACAAACAAATAAGGAAAAGTTCAAACTTGTCACTTCTAAACCAGTCAGTAAAACTTGGCCAACTCCCAGCTTCTAGCTAATGCTTTTTCTAGAAGCGTGGCTTGGCTGAGTGTGCATTTGATAATTGCCGCATAATTGCTTTTCCCATTTGTATGATTAATATACATGTGTTCAACAATTCTAGGCTGAATCTTCATTCTTCAGGTGTACACATGCTTCTCTATTCTGTTGAGTCATTTTCAACCTCAGTGCTCTGACTTGAGGGACCCTTTAGCAGCGTAACCTTTTTGATTGATACGGATTTTTCTAGCTAATGCTTGCTGGACTCACTTTTCATATTGGGTGGCATGTGGCAGTTTCCCTTTGTTAATTAGAACAAATGTGCCAATTATGTTAATGTTTCTCCAGATACCAATCAAAGAATAATTAGACACAACACATCTGTCTTGCACAGGGGAGTAGAATAGAAAAGAAAACTGCAAGATGCATTGCTCTTTATTATTTACATATATGGATAAATAGTTCTTTAGCCAATCACATCGTTAGCAGTTCATATATCAGGAGGGCATAGGGTACCAATAGCTATTTGGGAGTCTGAGCACCTCTCCCTGTTAGCAATTTCCTGAGCAAAGTCTATTTCTAAAGGATCTCTGCAAAGAATTTAAGTGGTCTGTCTTTTCTTTCAAAATAAATAAATAAATAAATTTACATTTCTGTATCAGTAAAATGTAGGTATGTCATTTACCCTGAACTGTAGAAAGAAACAAATTCTTAAGTATGTACAACTCTCAAAAAGAATTCAATTTTATTGATATAAAAGAGCACACTGAAAGAAATCACAAAATTCAGCCTATAGGATTATATTGAAGGTGTTGTAAATATATGCAAATCACTATTGGATTTATAATCTGTTACAGTTTCTACTTATATGTTTCCATGTGTCTTAATTTTGGAGCTTTCCGATTAATGGAAAAATTGAATTTGCTTCTGTTGTTTTATTGACATTTACAGTCCATACTGGGCAGGGTTTTAGAGAGATGTGGTTGTAGCCTAATTATTTCATAATGTGAGTAATGCCTCTGCCCTTATATTGTTTCTGGCAGAATGGAGATGAGACCTATGAAACAGACACATTAGCCTTCTTGAGGGTAGTCAAAATGTATCCTAACCACTTCTCAGATAAAGCTTTTGTTTAGAATTTAAAGTACATGCACTCTAGCAAAGTATGGCTTACATTCCTAACATTTGATAATATTAAACTATGTACTTTTGTCATCTAAGGTTAAAACATCATCCTTGTTTTTATAATGTCTATATTATTGTGGTTCCAAATATTATATTGTCACTATCATTCTTTTATAGACAGTTGGCCAGAAAAGAAGAATGAATTTCAGATTATAGATTCTTCTTACTGTGACACTTAGGAACAACTAAGAGAAGACTTTTAATATATTTGGAAATAGTTGAGTTTACTAATGCTAGTGCAAGGCATTTCTGTAAAGCCCCTAATACATGAATAATCTGGAATATATTCCTTTTGCCCAGGGGCTTGGAAGGGATAAGGCAACAAGGAAGTAGACGTAGGTGTTGTTTTACTTTTTATTATATCATTCTGCCCCAAAGGTTTATCTTTTATTTTTTAATAGTAAAACATGAACATAGTTAGGTTTTAAACAATTTTAGTAGTGAGCCATAAAAAAGTAACTTAAGTAATTTTTAGAAAATAATTGTTGTGTAAATGGGTCCCCCACTTTATGTACTCTTAACATTGGGAGTTTTGAAGTCTGTCTTAGGTAACCTAGCTTTTATGATATTTCACTAGAAAGAGAAATGAATAAAGGTGAGACAATGAGTGTAGGAAGCCAAGATTAAACATGGGGATTATTTACCCCATCTGGAATGTTAATCTACTTTCCTGTCTTTGCTGGTGATGTAAATAAAAAATTAAAGTGAGAAAATAGAGTATTTAGGGAAAAGATAATAGAGTTTTGAAAGATGAGGGTGCTTGAATGCTCCAGCAACTGCTCAGAAGAGGTTATGCAAGCCTGAGCCCTTGAAAAATGATCTCCATGTTTTTCTGCACAACTTCTCTTCCCCTGACAGCACTTATAGAGCCAATAGTTCTGAATTTTATAAAATATCAGTAACAATAAAACTATAAAACCGTGCATGTAAGAGCCATAAAAAAAAAGTTGATCCTTAAATCACACCACACACAGAAAGGGATGGCAGTTTTACACACCTTTTCTGGGAAAACACAATATGGGGTCAATATGCTCTAGTCCTAAAACTTAAAATCAAATTGGGACTCACTCATCATTAATAAAATCATGTTAGGGTTTTCAGAACTATGTGCCAGGCTGAAGGCATTAACAGGACTGAAAGGCCTGTTGGAGGAATTTCTAAACGGTCTCTCATTTTACCATGACAGCTGGGAAGCAGTCCTCTTACAGGATGGCTTGAAACATGATGTACACTAGGGGGGACTGAGGTTGTAAATAAGGAGAAACTTCCTAATCAGGAGAGTTTTATGAATGAAGTCTCACAAACCAACACCATTAGTCCTATGTAGTGGAAAACTGAAAGATTTCTGTTTTTTTGTTTTTTTTTCCCCCTGTTTGGTATTATGAGTATAGGCATATGGTTGTTCAGTCACTCAGTCATATGTATTTCTTAATAAAGACACTGAGGAACACAGAAACATCAGCATTTAAAATACATTAGTGCAGATGGATGTAGTTCTGTTTGGGGTAAAGTTAGAGAAGAGGCAATTAAATTGCCTAATCTAACTCTCTCCTAATTCTAAGTGCTTTACCTTCCATAGTTCATTAAATCCTCCCACAAGCCTGGTAGAAATGGTCTTTCCTGTTGTACAGGTGAGGGTTGTGATTCTAGGAACTTACAACCTACCCGTGACTGCTGACTCAGCAAGTGGGAGGACCAAAACACAGCCAAGTCTGGCCAGGTCCAAAGCCCATGTTTTGTTCTATAGCAAAATGCTGTATTGACTGCATGATTTTGAAATTTAATTCATTAAAATGGCACATCGTATGTAGCCTTATTTGACCAGTTTTCATGAGCTAATCATATAATATCCAGACAAAAATTATTTTATGGGAAAAGTTGTTTTAATATAATTATCTCCTTGAGGGCTTCCTGGGTGGCTCAGTGGCAAAGAATCTGCCTGCTAATGTAGGAGACATGGGTTTGATTCCTGGGTCAGGAAGATCCCCTAGAGAAGGAAATGGAAACTCATTCCAGTATTCTTGCCTGGGAAATCCAAGAACAGAGGAACCTGGCAGGCTGTATAATCCATGGGGTTAAGTGATCTCACTGATTTTCCAAAAGTAGGGTACTCATATTTACCTGAGTTGTATGTTACTATTTATACACAATTCTTAAAATGGTTAGAATTTTAGAATGTAAAAGAGAAGTTAAACTCCACTTAAGATCCATTAATAAAGAATATCTCAATGATTTTTAAATATTTAATGTTCAAGAACTTTTCCAAAATGTTTTTTTGTATCTTTTTTTCAATAATTTTTTAGAATTTTATTTTATTTTTAAACTTTACAATATTGTATTAGTTTTTGCCAAATATCGAAATGAATCCGCCACAGGTATACCTGTGTTCCCCATCCTGAACCCTCCTCCCTCCTCCCTCCCTATACCCTCCCTCTGGGTCGTCCCAGTGCACCAGCCCCAAGCATCCAGTATTGTGCATCGAACCTGGACTGGCGACTTGTTTCATACATGATATTATACATGTTTCAATGCCATTCTCCCAAATCTCCCCACCCTCTCCCTCTCCCACAGAGTCCACAAGACTGATCTATACATCAAGGTCTCTTTTGCTGTCTCGTACACAGGGTTATTGTTACCATCTTTCTAAATTCCATATATATGCGTTAGTATACTGTATTGGTGTTTTTCTTTCTGGCTTACTTCACTCTGTATAATAGGCTCCAGTTTCATCCATCTCATTAGAACTGATTCAAACGTATTCTTTTTAATGGCTGAGTAATACTAACTCCATCTCATTAGAACTGATTCAAATGTATTCTTTTTAATGGCTGAGTAATTCTAAAATTAAATTAATTGGTATATGCTGCTGCTGCTGCTAGGTCACTTCAGTCGTGTCTGACTCTGTGCAACCCCATCCCTGGGATTCTCCAGGCGAGAACACTGGAGTGGGTTACCATTTCCTTCTCCAATGCGTGAAAGTGAAGTTGCTCAGTCATGTCCAACTCTTCAAGACCCCATGGACTGCAGCCCACCAGGCTCCTCTGTCCATGGGATGTTCCAGGCAAGAGTACTGGAGTGGGGTGTCATCACCTTCTCTGTGGTATATACTATAGGTCATTTTTATCTATCATAGTACTGCTCTTACTTTTGTGATAGTTTATGATAAATAGAACTTACTTCCCTGTTGGCTCAGACAGTTAAGAATCTGTCTACAATGCAGGAAACCTGGATTCAATCCCTGGGTCAGGAATATCTCCTGGAGAAGGGAATGGCTGCCCACTCTAGTATTCTTGCCTGGAGAATTCCATGGACAGAGGAGCCTGGTGGGCTACAGTCCATGAGGTCACAAAGAGTCTGGCCCAACAGAGCAACTAACACTTTCACACTTTCAGTACTTAGAAGTCATATGAATCTTTCAGCTTCTAGGGTCAAAAAATGCATGTATTACTAAGACTCAATGGAATCCAACATTGTAATTGTGTGAAACTTCAGCAGTCATAATTATTCAACAATTTGCCTTATTTCTAGCACTGCAGTAGTGCTTGGTGCATAGATATTCATAGAGTGAACTAGTTTTGGGTAGATCTTACTGACTTTTATTTTCCTGTGCAATCATGTCTGTTTCTTATCTTTAAATGTAGCAGCATGTCTCAATTGAGGTTATTTTCAAAACCTTACTGCTTATGGTAATAGTTTTTTCATATGGATAAAGCTCACTCATTCATGTCTCTGTTCATATATTCATCCCTGCTTTCTTTCACCACACTTCATCGTGATGGCTTTACTTCTGTGTTTCAAACAACAGCTTTTGCAAGTGCTCTTCTCTGTACCTGGAACATTCTGGCTCAGGGTTGGCTCTTCCTAGGTATTCATGTCCTAGTGTGTAGTTACTTCTTAAGAGAAGCCGTGTCTGTTATCTAAAGCAAGGCTCAGCCAACTATACTGTACAGGCCAAATATGACCCACCTCCTGCCTGTGTAAATGAAGTTTTAGTGGAACACAGCCCTGCTCATTCATTTATGTATTGTCTGTGGTTTTTGTTGAGGGACCATATGGCCCCTAAAGCCTAAAATATTAAATATGTAGTCCTGTACAGAAAGTGTTTTCTGACCTGATCTAAAGCACTGTATAATGCTGATTTACTTTTTCTAGACTTTAGCACCACTGAAATTATCCAATATGTTAATTTATTTATATGTTATTTTCTTTTCTCTTGAAAAATCACTTTTAACAGACTTTATATGGTTTATTGATGAATCCCAGGTACCAGGAATAGTGAGACCACATAGTAGATGTTCAACAAATATTAATTGAATAAATGATCAATATATTTTTTAACATCTCTGCTAGGACATTATGCTTGATAAATGAAGTGAAAGTGGCTCAGTCGTGTCCAACTCTTTGTGACCTCCATGGACTATACAGTCCATGGAATTCTCCAGGCCAGAATACTGGAGTGGGTAGCCTTTCCCTTCTCCAGGGGATCTTCCCAATTTAGGGATTGAACCCAGGTCTCCTGCATTGCAGACAGATTCTTTACCAGCTGTGCCATAAGGGAAGCCCATTATGCTTGATAGGGTGCCTACAAAATGTATTCAAAATGAATCATATTGTATGTATTATATATATTGATATATATACAAGATATATATTATAAATATATATTTTAAATATATATATGCAAAGTAAGACTCTCAAGAACTTTTGTGGTTGGTATCCACAAACTCTACATAAATTATTACAGTACAGTGATAAATGGTTTGAAAAGAGTGCCAGAGCTGCACATAAAAGGAAAACGCTGATTTTGCTTATGAGAGACTAGGAAGGCTTTAAAAAGGAAGCATCTTCTGAGGTGAATATTCAGGAAGGAATGGAATTATCTCAGCAGAAAAGGAGGAGAAAGGCATTCTGGGTAGAGCGCACAGACAGTACAAAGGTATAAGGTGGCCGTGTTCTGATGATCACATCAGAGGCAAAAGCTGAGGAAACATTAGGAAGTTCAGTGTGCCCAGAGAGTAGGATTAAGTTTCCAAGGTAAAGCTATTACCATCCAGGGTCCTTGGACTCCTTAATCAATAGAAATTGGTAAGAAGCAGATGAGGAATTCAGACAAGGCTTTATGGGGCTTGGCCTGTAGCAAGAGGAAGTGAAAACAAGAAATAGGTGGCCTGCTTCCTTAAGTGGCATGAGGGTGAAGGCAGATCAGTAGGTCCTGCCGGAAGGGTGGCCTTGAGGGTCTGCCCACTCCCTTGGTGGTGCTGTGTGCAGAGATCATGCATGCACAGTACCCTGCTTTTGCTCCTAGTACCTCAGAAATGGCACTTGGTTATTAGCCTTTTTGTATCTTATTGTTCATAATTTGCTGCAGCTCAGGCATGACACGGCTGAGTGACTTCACTTTCACTTTTCACTTTCATGCATTGGAGAAGGAAATGGCAACCCACTCCAGTGTTCTTGCCTGGAGAATCCCAGGGATGGGGGAGCCTGGTGGGCAGCTGTCTGTGGGGTCGCACAGAGTCGGACACGACTGAAGTGACTTAGGAGGAGGAACAGGCATGTACACAGTTATTTTTAGTCCCTGTTTCTTTGTATTTCTGTTGCTTAGAGAGACATTTGTTCAGGTGCAGGTATTCCAGTAAAGGATCCCAGATCCCAGCGTATCTCAAAGTTAGAGGAGGAATCAGGGGCAGCTTGCAAAAGCTTTCATATGGCACACCATGCAATTTGAATTCTTAAACTGGATACAGGGACACATGAAGAACATTTTTACTGATTTTTTTTAAGATTTACTTTTTAGAGAGAATTCTGTTGAAATTAAAATGGTATCACACTACTTAAGAAGAGTGGGGCTAGGGAAGAGAGCCAGGTTTGAGAAATATTTGAATAGTGTTGCCAAACCCAGGTTTAGCTGCTTACCGATCATAAGCCAGTAATTCAAGAGGCAAGTGTCAGTAGAAAGGAAAGATACTGAAATTAGAAAAGCTGGCATACTGAGAAGAAGAACTTGTGTCCAGAAACAAACTCTGAAGATTCTGCTCAGCCATGACAGTTTTTAAAGGAATTATGGAGAAGAATCTTAGTGAATCATTGAGGCGGGAGTTTGGTTTCTGCATCATTCTCCATTGCATGCAGACTGGCTGGCTCTTTTCAGATGTTCTCTTGCCCCAAGGATCTGCCTGCAGAATTACTAAGGGAGCTGTTAGGGGTAGAGAACTAGTCATTTCTTAACTGCTTAATCCCTTATTCTTTTTGTTTAGGAGAAGAATCAAGGGGCTAGATAGAGCATGTTATGCATTCAAGACAGCATAAGTCAAGGGTTAGTTTCAATTTCTTAGTGATCTCATTCCTATAATTAAGTTCTTTTAAGGTTAGAAGGGAACAGAAATGGGCAAACAGGAAAGAGGCAAAAGACCTGCTTTCAGTTCCCCACCATCGAACATCATCAAACATCATTTGAATTCTATGGAATTAGGGGTGAAGATCCATCTCCTGTAACTTTTTCATGCTGACATAGGGAGCCGTATTCAATATGGGTCTGTAGCATCTCTTTGCTGACAATTTTAGTTGTCCTCCTACATGTATGGGCAGAGTAGGCTACAGGTATTTTGATGCCCATTAAGATATAGATTATTATGTGCAATAATGTTAATCCCTTCCCTTAAGGTCAGTTCTTGGGATTGTGCTAGCCACAGATTCAGTACTGCTCAAGATGGAGCAGCTTGTGTCTACAGTCTGGTCATCATGAAGTTGGCTTTCCTTCCCCTCTGGTGGCACTTACAGTATCTGTAAAACAACTCAGGAATGTGCCTCAGACACTGAGTCTGTGACTCTGTTGCCCTAATCATAAACTGCTTGGCTTTGTACTGGGGAGGGGATTGTAGGGTTCTGCTTAGTTCTAGTAGAATCTGTAACTTAATGGAATGTTTTTTTTTTTCTTTTTTTAATTTTATTTTATTTTTAAACTTTACAATATTGTATTAGTTTTGCCAAACATCAAAATGGAATGTTTTGAAGAGAGCTGTGAGAATTATTATAAACTTTGAGTTTAGAAATGGGAGGATAATGATTCAAGAAGATCAAGTTTATAGAGAGAGGACCTTTGTTAGGTGATATTGAGGTCAATTCAGCACCTTAAACTGTTCATATTTGTTGAGCATGTACATAGAATTATCTGGAAAGTAATTGGAAATGTGAATTATCTAGGAAGTAATTGGAAATGTGAATGGAACATAACAGAACTTAAGACTGAAGTTAATGATTTTTGAGTTAGAGGCCATGAGAAGGAATCACCCAGTCAGTGCATTGAGGCTGATTGTTTGAAAACCTGGCTTCATTTTAGCATCGCCTGAGGAGCTTTAAAAATTCAGATGCCTCGGTCCTTTGTCAGCCCAGTTAAATCAGACCTGCAGGTAGGGCCCAGGCATGGGAAAGTCTTCACAGCTCTGCCACGTGATTGTGGGGAGTCTCAACAAAGTGGAGAACCGCTGCTGTAAAATAAAAGAGGAGAAAATGAAAGAGATCCCTGGGGAGGACTGTGAAGATGCTAGATGAAATGAAGGGACCAGGGAAAGAGGTCTGAGAAACAGCAGTCAAGTGGCAAGAATACATAAAAGAGTGAGAGAAAATGCCCTTGGACTGGGCAGTTGGGGAGGTCTTTGGTCACCTCTGAAAGTGAAGTGTGAGCTGTGAGTGTGAATGCAGACAGCAGTAAGTTGAAGACTGAATGGATGGGCAGGTGAATAGCTGGGGACTGAAGATTCTGCTCTTTCAAGCAGTTTAGCCAAGAAGGGAAGGAGAATGCAGAAGCATAGATGAGAAAGGATGGGCTTGTCACCGGTAGTTTTGTTGGTGGCTTATTTTGGGGGTGGAGGAGATGTTCGTGTTTGTGGGTGACTTGATAGAAGAAAGGAAGAGCTTTGAGAGGACTTTATATCTTTTGGCCTATTTGTTCTGTTAAACACATACTTCATCTGCTGAGATTAAAGAAGATCACAAGAATATTGAGTAATTTGTTGATTACCTAGGACCTGAAAAAGCCTCAAGAGGTGGAGGAAGTGGCCAATGAGTACGAATCCAGTGACAGATTCAGGAAGATGAAACTGAATCCTGTTTGCTAATAACACTTTTCAGCTAGCATAAGATGATTTTGTTTTCATTTGTCTTCCCTTGATTGAATGTTGAGCAATGTGAAGATCTCACATTGTGAAGATTGTTCTTTATAGAACTATATCACTTTGCTCAGCATCTTTTCCATAGATCATGTTGCCTAAGAAAATAACAAACCACAGTATTGTTAGATCTAACACAGCTGAACCTGGATATGTACAAATAGAAGGTGTCCTTAAGACAGAATTTGATGGAAAGTTGTTAGGTTAAAAAAAAAGTGACCATTAAAACTATTTTTAAATATTTTATATTAGGTGGTATTCTTTCCTGTTTACTAAACTTAGATCTCAATTTATGAAAGTCATTTAAACTAGTAAAGATACTAAAAGTTAAGTTATATTAAATTTTAACTGGAGTAAAGTATTTACACTGTAGAAGAATAATATTCAGTTCAGTTCAGTCGCTCAATCGTGTCCGATTCTTTGCGACCCCATGAATCGCAGCACACCAGGCCTCCCTGTCCGTCACCAGCTCCCAGAGTTCACTCAGACTCATGTCCATCGAGTCAGTGATGCCATCCAGTCATCTCATCCTCTGTCGTCCCCTTCTCCTCCTGCCCCCAATCCCTCCCAGCATAATATTAACACCAGCTTTAAGTCATAGGAATAAAAGTGAAAGTGAAGTCGCTCAGTCACGTCCAACTCTTTGCAACCCCATGGACTATTTATAGCCTACCAGGCTCCTCCGTCCATGGAATTTTCCAGGCAAGAGTACTGGAGTGGGTTACCATAGGAGTAATCAAAAGTGCTTTCATATATCATTTTTAACATCTCATGGGACCTTTATGAAGGAAGCAGGGCAGATATGAATATGTAGAGATCAAAAGGTTTAATGATATTAAGTGATTTGCCTAAAGTCAAACAATTAGTGGATGGGACAGGTGGGTCTTAACTCTAGTCCTTAGAACTTGAAACTAAAGTGTCTTTTGGTAAGCTCTCATTGGCTTTATGTAAATGTGAAGCAATATGTGTAACTATGGAAGTACTCAGGAGAAATATGCAGAGTTCTGTTCACTAGTCCCCAACTCCCACTCCTATTATCCTGTTCCTTGGTCTTCCTGATTATCAGCCTCTCTCATTCTCCCCTGATAGATTTCCTTTCTTGATGACGGAATCACTATCCTCCCATACCCTAGAATAGTGAACTTCACATTTTTCTTAGCATATTTCTAAAAGATTTAAATAAAGATAAATCGATAGCTTACATATAGCTCACCAACAATTTTAAGTTAATATCTGAAATGTTCTTCATAAAATTAAATAGTAGGAAAAGATATTATGTCTGGGTATATTATAAATATTTGACATCTTTAAATAAAGTGATTAGGTGTCTTAAGATGACCCAATGGAATGCAAACACCAAACACCATAATGATTTCTTAACCCAAATCATCCATTGATAAAATGAGAACAAGTTTTCTTTAACAGAAGGTAATATTTGGATTGATCTTTTTTCTATCTTATATTTCTACACCACTTTCTCCTTGGATTTTTTTTTTTATCCTTAAATAATACACCTAATGCACAAAAATTTTAGTTACCATTCCATACCTCTCTCTAATAAAAAATATGTGTGTAAGTTTTATATTTTGACAATAGAGATATGTGTTAAATTTCTTTTGGATTAAATTGTCAGTACATTCATCCTAATTAAATGATTTGTCTAAAGAATCCAAGTATCCTGCAGTTGTTGGTAAATAATTATTTAATATAGAGACTGAGTTTTTATTAGTTACGTCTTTAAACAGGAGAAATGATGTTGTCATCCTCCCCAGTTAGCTCATTTAGCTATGTTTGAATGTTACTTTCACTGAAATGAGACTGGATAACATCAATTTTATTTCTGTCATCTATAATAGATTCAAATACTGAGCTGCTTCTCATCCATAAATAAGTAAATAGGAACACATGGAGTTATATTGAACAACATCCCCCAACTCTATACATTTTCTGAATTATACACCAAAAATCATAGTGTTCTATCATCAACTTGAAACTAAAGTGTCTTTTGGTAAGGTCTTCTTGGCTGGCATATTAGCTCCTCCATTAATTTTGATGAAAACAAATAATTGTAAACTGGTGATTTTCAAGTGGAAAATAATTAAAGTATCTTACTCTGTCAACTTCCACACTTAGATTTCTAATAACTTACTTGCTTGGTACCCTTGGGTTTCTTACCCCCTCACAGTGTACCATGATAAGATTGGGATAAAGAGAGGCCTTTATTTTGAAAAGTAGAGGACAAGTTCTCAAGGCAAGTTCTTTTTAAGATGCATATGGGTGTTCAAGATATGAATATTTAATTCCATAAATACTACTTGTTCATGTAGGTGCCCTTTAGAAAAGTTTGTATGCTGCTGGGTACTTGAATCACAGTTTGAAATCCTTACACCTTCAAACTATCTAAATTGAAAGAGTTTTCCCTAAAACATTTATATGCCTTGTTTTATAATACTTCATATGATTTAGTTTAAGATGTTATTTCTTCAGGTCATTTGCACGTGAAGAGGACCGTCTAATGTGGAATTAGAAACCATCCATACTTAAATACATTTTAAGTCACTGCCAAAAATTTGAGGGCCAGTTTTGGCGAGGAAGGAGGTTTTCCTGATGCCCCTGAAATCAAAGTACACCTAGTCCTAGTGTTAGCTCTGAAAGTAAATCCAAGTTGGTCCTTTCAGACAGGACAGAGTGTGGGTGGTAACAGAGGATCCTCTGTCTCTTTCTGACGGATCTCACTGCCTTCTGGAGGACATCAGCCAGAGCTAGCCCAAGTCCATGTCCTGGAGTAGCTAAGGTGTTCTTCAGTGTCTCAGCTTCTTCCAGCCACCAACACGTGATCTGGAGCTCACAAGTCTGTGGCACTAGAGTTGCCTCCTCCCAGTTCTTTGCTTAGTAGATGAAAAAAGGCCCAGAACTCAAGGCAGTTGTTATTCAGATCTATGCTCACTCCACAAGCTTTGTAAGCCTGTGGCGGTTCTTATGTATGAACATCAATTCTCTCATGAGGAATAGAGGTTATGTCCATAATATACCCAGCTAGGTGTCTGAAATGCCTCCAACATGGCCACCTGTCATGACCTTTTCACTCATGGCCGACATGCTGCCTCCCTTTCACCCCCGTCTCTGTCCTCAAAGTTTCAGCAGAGGGAAAACACTCTGCTTTTGAACTCTCCTTAAACCAGGTCACTGTTAGTTTGCAACTTCCTGGGGAGCTTCCTGGATGAAATCAGAAACTGGCCCTCATAGAGGGAGGTCAGAGACCTGAGGAGGAGGCAGACCACTCCAGATTGGTGGGTGGCAAGTTTAATAAGCAGGGAAACTTACGTACAAAACTTGTCTTGGATGACCACAGAAGGGATAGATTTCTGCATCTGCTTGCCAGCATCTTTAAGAATTAATTTAGAGGCCTAAAATTATGCTCATTTTTTTTATCTGCTTTTGGTATTTCTTAGTATTCACCTTGATTGTCATTTATCTTTCCTCTGCAGTTTGTTGGATTAGAATTTATGTCCCCAATTTTATAAGAAAATGATGAAGATTTCACATAACCCAATTAAATATTATGGTAGTCCTTTTCATCTTTAATAAATATTTTAGAAAACAAAACAAATATGGAGGCCCAAATATGGATTCTGTCACGCGTACCATCAAGATGGTCTCAACATCACATTATTATCTCAAAACTGCATCCTTGGGCAGCTTCTAGTGCAAGAAAGGCAAGCAGAGTATACATTCTAAGGACAGGGGAGGCTGTGAAGGACCTTTAATTGCCCAGGTCAAGCTGCTGCCCTGTCCTCTTGATTACGTCCCCCAACAGTTATGACTTGCATTAGAGTCTACAGGGTGTCCTCTCCAACTCCAGGTTGAGCCTCTACTTGCCCCATTTGTTAATTTTGGGGTTTTGTTTTGTTTTCTTGCCTTTGCCTTGGGAGACAGATCCAAAAAAATAGTGCTGTGTTTAATATCACAGTGTTCTGCCTGTTTTCTTCTTGTGTTTTATGGTTTCCAGTCTTACATTTTGGTCTTTAATCCATTTTGAGTGTTTTTTTCTGTGTAGCTTAAGAAAATTTTCCAATTTCAGTTTTTTACATGTAGCTGTCCATTTTTCCTAGCTGCTGGTGCTAAGTCACTTCAGTCATGTCCAACTCTGTGCGACCCCATAGACAGCAGCCCACCAGGCTTCCCTGTCCCTGGGATCCTCCAGGCAAGAATACAGGAGTGGGCTGCCATTACCTTCTCCAATGCATGCATGCATGCTAAGTCACTTCAGTCATGTCCGACTCTGTGCAACCCCATGGACAGCAGCCCACCAGGTTCCTCTGTCCACAGGATTCTCCAGGCAAGAATACTGGAGTGGGTTGCCATTTCCTTCTCCCTTTTTCCTAGCAGCACTTACTGAAGATATTATCTGTACTCTATTGTATATTCTTGCCATAGATTAATTAACCATAGGTTTGTCCATTTATTTTCTTTATTCTGTTCCATTTTATCCATTTGTCTGTTTTTGTGCCATTCCCATACTGGGTTTTTAATATTCGGAGAAGGCAGTGGCACCCCACTCCAGTACTCTTGTCTGGAAAATCCCATGGACGGAGGTGCCTGGTATGCTGCAGTCCATGGGGTCGCTGAGGGTCGGACACGACTGAGTGACTTCACTTTCACTTTTCACTTTCATGCCTTGGAGAAGGAAATGGCAACCCGCTCCAGTGTTCAACTTTTTGATATTGGAGTATAGTTGGTTAGGGTTTCCCAGGGGCACTAGTGGTGAAGAACCCGCCTGCCAATGCAGGAGATGTAAGAGATGTGGGTTCGATCCCTGGGTGCGGGGACCCTTTGGAGAGGCCATGGCAACCCACTCCAGTATTCTTGCCTGGAGAATCCCACAGACAGAGGAGTCTGGTAGGCTATGGTCCATAGGGTCGCAAAGAGTTGGACATGACTAAAGTGACTTACCATGCAGGCATGCACAGTTGATTAACAATCTTGTATTAGCTTCAGGAGTACAGCAAAGTGATTGTTATATATATATATTAAATGTACTTATTCTATTTCAAATTTATTTTCCCATTTAGGTTACTACAACATATTGAGCAGAGTTCCCAGTACTGTACAGTAGGTCCTTGTTGGTTATCTATTTTAAATATACCAGTGTGCACAAGTCAGTTCCAAACTCCCAATCTATCCCTCCCCCTCCCCCTCCCCTTCCCTCCGGTAACCATAAGTTCATTCTCTAAGTCTGTGAGTCTATTTCTGTTTTGTAAATAAGTTCATTTGTATCATTTTTTATATATATATATAAGCCATACTATGGTATTTATCTTACTCTGACTTTTCACTTACTCTGATAATCTCCAGGTCCATCCATGTGGCTTTAGATGGCATTATTTCTTTCTTTTTAATCAGTTCAGTTCAGTCGCTCAGTCATGTGTGGCTCTTTTCAGTCCATGAAATTCTTCAGGCCAGAATACCAGAGTGGGTAGCCTTTCCCAAGCCATGGATTGAACCCGGGTCTCCTGTACTGTGGGCGGATTCTTTACCAGCTGAGCCACCAGGGAAACCCAGGAACACTGGACTGGGTAGCCTATCCCTTCTCCAGGGGATCTTCCTGACCCAGGAATCAAACCGGGGTCTCCTGTATTGCAGGGGGATTCTTTACCAGCTAAGCTACCAGTCTCTTGTAGCACCAGGGTCTCTTGTAGATGGTATATATATATGGATCTTGTTTTTGTATCCATTCAACTGGTCTGTGTCTTTTGGTTGAAGCATTTAATCTATTTACATTTAAGATAATTATCAATATGGATCTTCCTGTGGTCATGTGCTTCATTGTTTGGAGTTGTTTAATGTAGTTCTTTTTCTTTTCTGTTTTCTGCCTGGAGAAGTTCCTTCAGCATTTGTTGTAAAGCTGGTTCAGTGGTGCTTCGTTTTCTAAACTTGTGTTTGTCTGTAAAACTTCTCCCTCCGCGCCCCTCCTCCTCCCCGCCCCCATCAAATATGAATGAGATCCTTGCTGGGTGGAGTAATCTCAGTTGTATGCATTTTCCTTTTATCACTTTAAATATGTCCTGCCACTCCATTCTCACCTGCTGAGTTTCTGCAGAAAAATCAGCTGCTAACCTTAAGGGGGTTCCTTGTAGGGCTTTTTTTGTGGATTTTCTCTTGCTACTTTTTTGTTTGTTTAGTTTGATTAATATGTTTCTCCTTGGGTATATCCTGTATGGGACTCTCTGCACTTTCTGAACTTGTTTGACTATTTCCTTTCCCATGTTAGTGAAGTTCTTGACTAGAATTGCTTCAGATATTTTCTCTGGCCCTTTCTCTTCTTCTTCTGGAACCCCTATAATTCAAATGTTGCTGCATTTAGTGTCATCCCAGAGGTCTCTGAGACTGTCACATTTAGTTTCATTTGTTTTCTTTATTCTGCTCTGCTTCAGTTATTTCCACCATTCCATCTTCCAGCTCACTATGTGTTCTTCTGCCTCGGTATTCTGCTATTGATTCTTTCTAGTGTATGCTTCCTTTCCGTTATTCTTTTGTTCATCCCTGATTGCTTGTTCTTTAGTTCTTCTAGGTCTTTGTTAATCATTTCTTATGTCTTCCCCATCTGTGCCTCCACTTTTCTGAGACCTTGCATCATCTTTCCGATCATTTCTGTGTATTCTTTTTCAGATAGATTGCCACTTCACTTCATTGTTCTTCTGGAATTTTATCTTATTTCTCCATCTGGGACATACTCCTGTGCTGTCTCACTTTGTCTGACTTTCTGTGACTATAGTTTCTGTTCTGCAGGCTGTAGGTTGTCATTCTTGTTGCTTCTGCTCTCTGCCCCCTTGGTGTACGAAGCGAAGAGGCTTGTGCAGGCTTCCTGCTGGGTGTGACTGGTTCCTCTCCACTTGTGGGTTATGGTTAGGGTCTTATCTCTCTGGTGTTCTGGGCTGTGTTGAGGGATGTATTTAGGGGACAAGCTGTGTGCTCAGAAAGACTCTGCAGCCTGTCTGCTAATGGGTGGGACTGTTCCCACCATGTCAGCAGTTTCCGTTTGGCTGAGGTGTCCCAGCACTGGAGCCTTCAAGCTGTTGGGTGGGGCAGGGTCCTGGTGAGAAAACGGTGACCTCCAGGAGAGCTCACAGCAGTGAGTACTTCCCATTAGTACCCCTGCCTGTATCTTTGACCCTGCGGTGAGCCAGAGCCGACCCTGCCTCTGCAGGAGAGCCTCCAGTAGTAGCAGCTAGGACTGGTCCAGTGTCTTGTAAAGACAGTTTTTTGTTCGTTTGTTTTTTTTTCCTACGGGTCCGACTACACTTGAAAGCTTGTGTGAGCCCTCCAATAGTGGAGTTTCTGTTTCCCCCAGTTCTGTGAAATTCCTTTGATCAAACCCCACTGGCCTTCAAAGCCAGATTCTCTGGGGTCTCCTCCTCACATTGCCAGACCCCCAGACTGGGGAGCTTGACATGGGTCTCAGAACTCTCAGCTACTGTGGGAGAACTTCTGTGATGTAATTATTTTCCAGTTTGTCAGTCACCTACCCAGTGGGTATGATGATTGATTTTTATCATGATTGATCCCCTCCTAGTGGCTCATAGCTTCTTTGTCTTTGGATGTAGAGTATCTTTTTTTTTTGGTAGGTTTGAGGTTTGTTTATTTTCAATGGTTATTTAGCAGTTGGTTGTAATTTTGGTGGTTTTCTTAGAAGGGAGTGACTTCAAGTCCTTCTACCATGCTATTTTGTCTCTGTCACTACTTTTCGATTGTTTTTGTAGTTCTCTGTTCTTCTCTTTTCTTTCAGTTTCTTCTCTCTTGATTTGAAGGGCTTCCCTAGTGGCTCAGATGGTAAAGAATCTGCCTGCAGTGCAGGAGACCCAGGGTTCTATCCCTGGGTCGGGAAGAGCCCCTGGAGAAAGAAATGGCAACCCACTCCAGTATTCTTGCCTGGGAAATCCCATGGACAGGGGAGCCTGGTGGGCTACATACCATCCATGGGGTTGCAGAGTCAGACACGACTGAGCAACTAACACGATTTTGTGATTTGATGATTTTCTTTACTGGTATATTGGTGTTCTTTCTCTCTAGTTTGTGTGTATATTATAGGTTGGTTTGTGATAACCATGGGATCCATATATATTGACCTATAACTATATCTAACTTGTTTTAAACCAGTGATCATTTAAGTTCAAAACCATTGTAAAATACCTTTTTTTTTTTTTAACACTTCTTAACATGCTGTGTATTTCATGTCATATTATACATCTTTGTCTCTCTTCAGTGTTATGGTTATATTTGATTTAAAATGTTTTTCTTTTAATCCTTGTACTAGCTTATTTAAGTGCTTGATCCACAACCTTTACTATATATTTGCCTTTACTAGTTTGATTTTTCTTTTCCTTTAGATTCTTACTTATTATTGTAGTCTTTTCCACTGACCCTTTCACGTGTCTTTTAGGTAAGGTTTAGTGTGGATGAACCCCTTGGTTCTTGCTTTCTGAGAAGTTCTGTACCACTTCTTCAATTCTAAATTATAATCCTGTTTAATAGTGTATCCTCGGTTGGAAGCTTTCCCTTTCAGCACTTTAAATATATCACACCACACCCTTATGGCCTGCAAGTTTCTGCAGGAAAATAAGCTGATAACCTTCTGGAGGTTCCTTTTTATATACGATTTTCTGTTTTTTCTCCTGCTTTGACTTTTGCCTTTTTAATTATGACATGTCTGGTGTGGGTCTGTTCGGGTTCATCTGTACTTAAATATCTGTTTCCTTCTTCAAGTTCAAGAAATGTTCGGCCACAGTTTCCTCAGCTGCATGTTTCATCCTTTTCTCTTGCTCCTCTCCTTCTGGGCCTCCTATAATGCGACTGATGGTACACTTAATGTTGTCTCAAAGGTCTGTTGAACTGCCATTTTGGAAATTTATTTTCTTTTTGCTGTTCTGATCGAATGACTTCCATTATATCATCTTCTAGATCACTTATGTGTTCTTCTGCAGCACTTGTGTGCATGCTAAGTCACTCCAGACATGTCTGACTCTCTGCAACTCCATGGACTGTAGCCTGCCAGGTTCCTCTGTCTATGGGATTCTCCAGGCAACAATACTGGAGTGGGTTGCCATTTTCTTCCCCTGAGGATCTTCCCGATCCAGAGATCGAACCCGGGTCTCTTACATCTCCTGTATTGGTGGTTGGGTTCTTTACCACTAGCGCCACCTGGGAAGTCCAATCACTTAGTCTGCTGTTAATTCCCTGTAGTGTGTTTTTCATTTTAGTTATTGTATTCCTCAGTTCTGACTGGTTCTTTTTTTTTTTTTTAATTTTTAAACTTTACTTAATTGTATTAGTTTTGCCAAATATCAAAATGAATCCACCACAGGTATACCTGTGTTCCCCATCCTGAACCCTCCTCCCTCCTCCCTCCCCATACCATCCCTCTGGGTCGTCCCAGTGCACTAGCCCCAAGCATCCAGTATCATGCATCGAACCTGGATGGCATCTTGTTTCATACATGATATTTTACATGTTTCAATGCCATTCTCCCAAATCTTCCCACCCTCTCCCTCTCCCACAGAGTCCATAAGACTGTTCTATACATCAGTGTCTCTTTTGCTGTCTCGTACACAGGGTTATTGTTACCCTCTTTCTAAATTCCATATATATGCGTTAGTATACTGTATTGGTATTTTTCCTTCTGGCTTACTTCAGTCTGTATAATAGGCTCCAGTTTCATCCACCTCATTAGAACTGATTCAAATGTATTCTTTTTAATGGCTGAGTAATACTCCATTGTGTATATGTACCATAGCTTTCTTATCCACTCATCTGTTGATGGACATCTAGGTTGCTTCCATGTCCTGGCTATTATAAACAGTGCTGCGATGAACGGTTCTTTTTTATAGTTTCTAGTTCCTTCTTCAAATTCTCACTGCATTCATCTGTTATGCCCTCTAATTCAGTTAGCATTCTTATTATTAATGCTTTGAACTCTTTATCTGGCAAATTATTTGTCTCATTGTTTGCTTTTTCAGGGTTTTCCTCTTCATTTGAAACAAATTTTTCTGCCTTATTTTGCTTAACCTTCTTTGTTTCTATGATATTAGGTGAAGCAATTACCTGTTCTGGTCTTAAAGCCGTGTGTAGGAGCATCCCTATACAATCTGTTTGTGCCAGGTGGCTTTGGTCAAAGAGTTGGCTCTGACATGAGCATGAGTCTCATCTTCCCTCAGGGAGTGCTGGCAGCTTTCACTTTTGTGGGAAGTGGTGCTGAGGTAGAGGTGCTAGAGCCAGCACCAAATGTGAGCTGGGCTTTATCCTCTGTTCAGTGTGGCCAGCACCAACCTCTCAGGGGCAGAGGCGGGTCCCAAGTTACTGGAACAGAAGCCCAGAGGGTCAGATCCAAGCTGGTTCCATCCCCTCTGTGTGTTTGCTGTTTCCCCTCCCAGCATCTGCACGCCCACCTCAGTAGGGAGCAGTGCTGGAGCCAGAGAAGTGGGGTGCTTGGTGCAGGGTGGGAGCTATGGTTGTTCCAGTCCCAAGCAGAACCCTGGACTACTCCCCATGTGCTGCCTTTGCAAGCACCAGCAATGGCTGTCCTTGCCCCGTTCAGATGCATTCTCACTCTGCGTCAGCTCTGTCCTGCACAGCTATGCCCTCTCCTTGGCCGCTGCAGCAGTTCTCCTAGTGTGAAGCTGTGCTGTTGAGCAAGAGGGGCCAGAGCAGGTCCTGGGCTCAGACTGTGGCATATGCTGGGACAGACTCGGGAATCTGGCCCAGGCCCAGACAGTTTAAACCTGCTGCTTTTGCCTTGTCCCTAGGAGTAAGCAAGCATGTGCACACTCTTCACAAGGAGAGTTTAGGTTCCTTATGGCCCTCCTATTAGTCACGCTTATTTCCCAACCTGGATCACAGGGCCAGGGCACCCAATATGTGGCTTGAACCACCCACTCCAGGGCAGGTATTTGTCCTTGTAATCTCCCTTTTCCTCTGTGTCCCCTCCTAGGGGCACAGGTCCCAACCTGATCGCTTCTCTTCCCTTCCTACTGGATCCTGTGAGGATCTTTCTTATATCCTAGGCAGTACAAGAGTCTTTCTGCCAGTCTCCAGTTTGTTTTCAGTGGGGATTGTTCCACAGGTAGGTTTATTTTTGATGTGTTCCTGGGGGGAGATGAGCTCCACACTCTCCTGCGCCACCATTTTGATCTTTCCTCCTTTTTGTTCTAAGATGGAGCATCACTTCTGTGTTTTCTGTAGAATTGTTTGGATTTTGTTCCATCTCCTTTAGAATATGCTTAGTATTAATAATAATTTAAGCATATTGACTATATGCCAAGCACTAAGTAATTTGTGTGGTAACACATTAGATCCTCAGAAACCTTATGGAATTAGTTCTAGAGTTATACTCATGTAGCAAATAAGATGGAGAAGGCAATGGCACCCCACTCCAGTACTTTTGCCAGGAAAATCCCGTGGACGGAGGAGCCTGGTAGGCTGCAGTCCATGGGGTCTCTAGAGTTGGACACGACTGAGCGACTTCACTTTCACTTTTCACTTTCATGCACTGGAGAAGGAAATGGCAACCCACTCCAGTGTTCTTGCCTGGAGAATCCCAGGGACGTGGAAGTCTCGTGGGCTGCCATCTATGGGGTCGCACAGAGTCAGACACGACTGAAGTGACATAGCAGCAGCAGCAGCAAATAAGAGCCAAAGGGCACATAGACGAGAAGAAACTTGTCGAAGAGAGGCACAGACATGCGTTTGGAACCCAGGCAGTCTGGCCTGAGAATAACCCTCTTATCTGGAACTGTAGGAACTGCTTCTTACATAACAGTAAGATTTTTCAATCACACACAAGGGGGTAATCAACACCAAACAGCAAAAACTGAATATGCAAATAGGATATCCTAACATTTCCTCATAATTATTTTTATTGCCTGTTAATAAAACCCCACATCTTTATAAACACTTGAATAAATTACTTCAAATATGCCCCCAAATGATTGAAAAGACTGTAGTTACTGAGCCACAAGGACAGAAACAGTGCTTTGCCTCACTGCAACCCTGACAAGTTATGGTTTATGGGCAAAGCCTTTTATTGTTTTCTGAACTTCAACCTATTTTTCTCTCTTCTTGAATGTTTTATACATAGCTAAAAATAACTTCTAACTCAGAAAGACTTCTCCCTTATATAAATCAAATGATTTGCTATATGGAAGGGGTGGGAGGAAGCCAAGTCGCAGGGTGAAGTCAACAAGACGCTTGAAATGAGCAAAATATGAACAGAATTCAGAGGTGAGACCCAAGTACTGACTCCTGATTAACCACGATTAATTTACAAATAAATTGCATTACAAAAATATAATTACTTACTACTCAAATACAATTAATTTCTAGTATCTTTTCATTACAAAAGATACTGTATTGTTTCTTGGAATTTTATATACAGTTCCTATAAGGAGACTCATGTGAAATTACTTCAAATGGAAGAGTGTCACTTTATTTGATGGATTGAGTTCTGGAGATAGTGCATGAAAAGAATATATTTTTAAATAAAAGGATATAATGTAAGGCTTTTATATTGATTTATCTTACTGATTCAGACAGCCCTTTACATGATAAACAGAATTATTGCCACACATTGTTTTCCCTTCCATACATGCTCTCCTTGAGCTTTTAGTTAACCAAAATGGGAATGGGTGTTGTTTTATCCTCTTTATCAGTATCCATGTTCCATTCTTAGTACTGTGATCTAAAAGAAATGAAATTAATGAGGGTTTTATTGTTGTTGCTTTGTATTTCAAAACTTTAGAGAAAAGTAATCACTCTTTTCATGGAAATAACTGGAGAACTTTGAGCATTTTAGTTGTATAGAATCATACAGTACCACCTGGATTCTTTGTAAGGTCAGGCAAATCAGCTCCTCATTATCCTTTCAGCCCTTTAATCTTATCTGCCTCCTTTATCCCTGCTCCATACACAGGTCCCCAGGCCAGAAGCAAGATGGTTTTGTCTTGCACCCTCCTTTCCAGGTACAGTCCACTCTTCTCCCCTGTCCCTTGTCCCTTCAAATCACTTTCTGAATCCATTCTTTCCTCCCCAGTCCCTTTGCTCCTTCCTTAATTCATTCTTTGTGTTCTTTCACCAGGACTGTGACAGTCTTTTTATTTAGTTAGTTTGTTTTGTTTGTTTGAAGCTTTTTGCCAATTTAATTAATCCTCCATCAACCCTATGATGTGGGTCCTATTATTTGCCCATTTTACAGATAAGAAGGAAAGGCCCAGAAAGGGCAAGCAAGATGCTGGAGGTTACCCTGCTAATAGTAGTGGAGTTTTGGACTTTATTTAATTTTTATTGGTATATAGTTGGTTTACAATGTTGTGTGAAGTTCAGGTGTACAGAAAAATGAATCAGTGATACATATAGCCACTGTTTTTCAGATTCTTCTCCCATATAGACCATTACAGAGTATTGAGTATAGTTTCCAGTGCTACACAGTAATTCAAAATGGATTAGAGACCTGAATATAACACAGTAATTCAAAATGGATTAGAGACCTGAATATAAGACCTGAATATAAGGACACTATAAAACTCTTAGAGGAAAATAGGTAGGTCATTCTTTGACATAAATTACAGTAAAATTTCTTTGATCCACTTCCTAGAGTAATGAAAATAACAAAAATAAATAAATGGGATCTAATTAAACTTAAAAGCTTTTGCACAGCAAAGGAAGCCATAAACAAAACAAAAAGACAACCCTCAGAATGGGAGAAAATATACAACAGTCAGAAAGTGGGTAGAAGGCTAAATAGACATTCCTCCAAAGAAGACATAGAGATGGCCAAGAAGCACTTGAAATGATGCTCAACATCACTAATTGTTGAAATGCAAGTCAAAACTACGTTGAGGTATCACCTCACACCTGTCAGAATGACCATCATCAAAAAATCTACAAAAACTAAATGCTGGAGAGGCTGTGGAATAAAGGGAACCTTCATACACTATTGGTGGAAATGTAAGTCGGTATAGCCACTAGGGAGGTTCCTTACTGTCCCATAACAGTATAGAGGTTCCTTAAAAAAGCTAAAAATAGAAGTACCATATGACCCAGCAATCCCAATCCTAAACATATACCCAAAGAAAACCATAATTCCAAAAGACACATGCAACCAGCACTCACTGCAGCAGGACTTACAATAGTCAGAACATGAACACACCCAAATGTTCATCAACGGAGGAATGGATGGAAAAGATGTGGTACATGTATACAATGGATTATTACTCAGCCATAAAAAAAAGAACAATACCATTTGCAGCAACATGGGTGACCTAGAGACTGTCATACTGAGTGAAGTAAGTCAGACACAGAAAGACAAACATGATATCACTTATATGTGGAATCTAAAAAAAAGGGTGCAAATGTACTTACATACAGAAGTAGAGTAACAGATGTAGAAAACAAACTTACGGTAACCAGGGGGTAAGGAGGGGAGGGATAAATAAGGGACGTTGGCATTGACACATGTACACTGCTATTTATAAAATAGACAATAGCCTTTTTAACTGGTTTCCATCTTCCATTGTGCCTCCCTAGTAATCCACATGCTCCCTAAAATAGTCATTCTTAAAGTAAAGTGTCATTATGTTTCTTCTCTTTAAACCCTTCAGTAGATCACAGCATTAGAGTCCCTCAATAATTTCCTGAAAGCAGTTTCTCCATCCTTACTCCACTCCCCCTGACCATGCAACTAAGTCCCCTGTCCACTGCTCAGACTCCCTGAAGCTTCCTCTTTCTGAAATGTTGTCTTCATTCTTCATCCCACACTTTACTTCTTCCCAACAAGCTTAATTCCATCTTTGAGAAACGAGTTCAGATGTCTCCTCCTTAAATGTCCTCTTCTCACATAATTTGAACCTCAATTTACTTCCACCCTTGCACATGACTGGGTGCTGTCGTATTGTAGTTATTTGTTTATAGGTTTGTCCTATGTAGAGAGTGCCACTCTCTTGATTTGTCCCTATATTGTCCAACACTTGACACGATGCCTAGCACATAGTAGGTACTCAGTGTTTGTGGAATGGAATTGAAATAACAAGATGCCTAGCTCTTTGTTTACTGAAATAGAAAGTTCTTGAGAAGCTGTATTATAGGCTCAGGTATACTGGGATCACCTAGATTTTGTGACTAGTAGATGAAATTCTGTAGCACCTTAAAATTCACTAGCAGACATAGAGGTATAATGTGGGCTACAGGGAGTTTGATTTTAAAATCTGACTTAGTCAAAATGTATTGGCCACTGGACACTCTAGACCCATACTAGTAAATGGCAGTGAAGTATTTGGATGTCTCTTAGCATCATTTCAGAGGCCCTCTTCTATCTCATGGTTTCTCCAATGAGTCCACTTGGAGGCCAGGTTAGCCCTGAGGATTTGACCCTATGCAGTGGAAATTTCTCCTTCATGCATCACAGCCTCATCGTGTCAGAGGGGCTTGCATAATTCAATGAAGCTATGAGCCAGGCGATGCAGGGCTACCCAAGGCAGATGGGGACAGATGTGTCATAGTGAAGAGTTCTGACAAAACGTGGTCCACTGGAGGAAGAACTTGCAACCCGCTCCAGTACTGTTGCCTGGAAAACCTCACGGACAGTATGAAAGTGCAAAACGTTATGACGCTGGAAGATCAGCCCCCAGGTTGGAAGTTGTCCAGTATGCTACTGGGGAAGAGTGGAGGGCAATTATTAATAGCTCCAGAAAGAATCAAGTGGCTGGGCCAAAGTGGAAACAGCACTCAGTTGTCTGTGTGTCTGGTGGTGATAGTAAAGCCCAGTGCTGTGAAGGACAGTATTGCATAGCGACCTGGAATATTAGGTCCATGAATCAAGGTTAAATTGAATGTGGTCAAGCAGAAGATGTCAAGAGTGGACATCAACATCTTAGGAATCAGTGAACTAAAATGGACAGGAATGGATGAGTTTAATTCAGATGACTGTTATATCTACTGCTGTGGGCAAGAATCCCTTAGAAGAAATGGAGTAGCCCTCATAGTCAACAAAAGAGTCCAAAATGCAATATTTGGGTGCAATCTCAAAAATGACAGAATGATCTCGGTTCATTTCTGAGGCAAACTATTCAATATCACAGTAATCCAAGTCTATGCCCCAACCATTGATGCTGAAGAAGCTGAACATGATCAGTTCTATGAAGACTTGCAAGACCATTTAGGATTAACAACAACAAATGATGTAATTTTCATCACAAGGGATTGGAATGAAAAAGTACAAAGTCAAAAGATACCTGGAATAATAGACAAGTTTGGCCTTAGAATACAAAGTTAAGCAGGGCAGAGGCTCACAGAATTATGTCAGGAACATTCACTAGTCTTAGCAAACACCCTTTTCCAAGAGCCATTCTGCACATGGACATCACCAGATGGTCAATACTGAAATCAGATTGATTATGTTCTTTGCAATTGAAGATGGAGAAACTCTATAGAATCAGCAAAAATAAAACCTGGAGCCGACTGTGGCTTAAATGATGAGTTCCTTATTGCAAAATCCAGGCTTAAATTGAAGAAAGCAGGAAAAAACACTGCCTATTAACAAAAGTAGGCAATTCAGGTATGACCAAAATCAAATCCCTTATGATTATACAGTAGAGGTGATAGATAGATTCAAGGGATTAGATCTGGAATAGAGTGCCTGAAGAACTATGGATGGATGTTTATAATATTGTGTAGTAAGTAGGTAGTGACCAAAACCATCCCAAAGGAAAAATATGCAAGAAGGCAAAGTGGTTGTCTGAAGAGGCTTTACAAATAGCTCAGGAAAGAAGTGAAAAGCAAGGGAGAAAGGGAAAGATATACCTAACTGAAAGCAGAGTTCCAGAGACTAGCAAGGAGAAATAAGAAGGCCTTCTTAAGTGAACAATGCAAAGAAGTGGAGGAAGAGAATAGAATAGGCAAGACTAGAGATCTCTTCAAGAAAATCAGAGTTATCAAGGGAACATTGATATCCAAATCACTGGATGGTGACTACAGCCATGAAATTAAAAGATACTTGCACCTTGGAAGGAAAGCTATGACAAACCTAGGAAGCGTATTAAAAAGAGACATCATTTTGCCAACCAAGGTCCCTATCTATGTACTGATGTGAGAGTCGGTTCATTAAGAAGGCTGAGTACCGAAGAACTGATGCTTTTGAATTGTGCTGGAGAAGACTCTCGAGTCCTTTGGACAGCAAGAAGATCAAGGCAGTCAATCCGAAAGGAAATCAACCCTGAATATGCACTGCAAGGACTGATGCTGAAGCTCTGATACTTTGGCTACTAGATGCGAAGAGCAGACTCGCTGGAAAAGACCCTGATGCTAGGAAATATTGAAGGCAAAATGAAAAGGGGTGGCAAAGGAATAGATGGTTATATAACATCACCAACTCGATGGACATGGATTTGAGCAAACTCTGGTTGATAGCGGAGGACAGAGGAGCCAGGTGTGCTACAGTACATGGGGTCACAAAGAGTCAGTCATGGCTTAGCCACTGAAGAAGAAAAACAACAACACTGGAGATTGTTTTCTTGATCTCTAGCAGAACTTAGCTTGAAGGAATGTTTAAAATTACTCTCTGTATGTATATATACAAATATATGTATATTCATTGGTAATTTTGATAGCTAAAGTACCAACTCTTATCAGTTCAGTCGTTCAGTTGTGTCCGACTCTTTGTGACCCTATGGACTGCAGCACGCCAGACCTCCCTATCCATTACCAACTCCCAGAGTTGACCCAAACTCATGTCCATTGAGTTGGTGACACCATCTAACCATCTCATCCTCTGTCGTCCCCTTCTCCTCCCACCTTCAATCTTTCCCAGCATCAGGGTCTTTTGCCATGAGTCAGTTATTCGCATCAGGTGGCCAAAGTATTGGAGTTTCAGCTTCAGCATCAGTCCCACCAATGAACACCCAGGACTGATCTCCTTTAGGACGGACTGGTTAGATCTCCTTGCAGTCCAAGGGACTCTCAAGAGTCTTCTCCAACACCATAGTTCAAAAGCATCAATTCTTTGGCACTTAGCTTTCTCTTTAGTCCAACTCTCACATCCATACAGGACCACTGGAAAAAACATAGCCTTAACTAGACAGACCTTTGTTGGCAAAGTAACGTCTGGTTTTTAATATGCTGTCTAGGTTGGTCATAACTTTCCTTCCAAGGAGTAAGTGTCTTCTAGTTTCATGGCTGCAGTCACCATCTGCAATGATTTTGGAGCCCCCCAAAATAAAGTCTGCCACTGTTTCCACTGTTTCTCCGTCTATTTGCCATGAAGTGATGGGACTGGATGTCATGATCTTAGTTTTCTGAATGTTGAGCTTTAAGCCAACTTTTTCACTCTCTTCTTTCACTTTCAACAAGAGGCTGTTTAGTTCTTCACTTTTTGCCATAAGGGAGATATCATCTGCATATCTGAGGTTATTGATATTTCTCCCGGCAATCTTGATTCCAGCTTGTGCTTCATCCAGTCCAGCAATTTTCATGATGCACACTGCATGCAAGTTAAATAAGCAGGGGGACAATATACAGTCTTGACATACTCCTTTTCCTATTTGGAAACAGTCTGTTGTTCCATGTCCAGTTGTAACTGTTGCTTCCTGATCTGCATACAGATTTCTCAAGAGGCAGATCAGATGGTTTGGTATTCCCATCTCTTTCAGAATTTTCCACAGTTTGTTGTGATCCACACAGTCAAAGGCTTTGGCATAATCAATAAAGCAGAAACGGATGTTTTTCTGGAACTCTCTTGCATTTTAGATGATCCAAGGATGTTGGCAATTTGATCTCTGGTTCCTCTACCTTTTCTAAAACCAGCTTGAACATGTGGAAGTTCGTAGTCCACGTATTGTTGAAGCCTGGTTTGGAGAATTTTGAGCATTACTTTACTAGCATGTGAGAGGAGTGCAATTGTGCAGTAGTTTGAACATTCTTTGGTATTGCTTTTCTTTGGGATTGGAATGAAAACTGACCTTTTCCAGTCCTGTGGCCATGGCTGAGTTTTCCAGATTTGCTGGCATATTGAGTGCAGCACTTTCACAGCATCATCTTTCAGGATTTGAAATAGCTCAACTGGAATTCCATCACCTCCACTAACTTTGTTCGTAGTGATGCTTTCTAAAGCCCACTTGACTTCACACTCCAGGATGTCTGGCTCTAGGTGAGTGATCACACCATTGTGATCATCTGGGTCATGCATATCTTTTTTTGTACAGTTCTTCTGTGTATTCTTGCCACCTCTTCTTAATATCTTCTTATGTTAGGTCCCTGTAATTTCTGTCCTTTATTGAGCCCATCTTTGCATGAAATGTTCTCTTTGTATCTCTGATCTTCTTGAAGAGATCTCTAGTCTTTCCCATTCTGTTGTTTTCCTCTATTTCTTTGCATTGATTGCTGAGGAAGGCTCTCATCTCTCCTTACTATTCTTTGGAACTCTGTATTCAAATGGGTATATCTCCTTTTCTCCTTTGTTTTTTGCTTCTCTTCCTTTCACAGCTATTTGTAAGGCCTCCTCAGACAGCCATTTTCCTTTTTTCCATTTCTTTTTCTTGGGGATGGTCTTAATCCCTGTCTCCTATACAGTGTCACAAACCTCTGTCCATAGTTCATCAGGCACTCTGTCTATTAGATCTAATCCCTTAAATCTATTTCTCACTTACACTGTATAAACATAAGGGACTTGATTTAGGTCATACCTGATTGGTCTAGTAGTTTTCCTACTTTCTTCAATTTCAGTCTGAACTTGGCAAGACAGAGTTCATGATCTGAGCCACGGTCAGCTCCCAGTCTAGTTTTTGCTGACTGTATAGAGCTTCTCCATCTTTGACTGCAAAGAATATAATCAATCTGATTTTGGTGTTGACCATCTGGTGATGCCACGTGTAGGGTCTTCTTTTGTGTTGTTGGAAGAGGGTGTTTGCTATGACCAGTGTGTTCTCTTGGCAAAACTCTATAAGCTTTTGCCCTGCTTCATTCTCTACTCCAAGGCCAAATGTGCCTGTTACAGGTGTTTCTTGACTTCCTGTTTTGAATTCCAGTCCCCTATAATGAAAAGGATATCTTTTGGGAGGTGTTAGTTCTAAAAGATCTTGTAAGTCTTCATAGAACCATTCACTTCAACTTCTTCAGCATTACTGTTTAAGGCATAGGTTTGAATTATGGTGATATTGAATGGTTTGTCTTGGAAACAAACAGATCATTGTGTCTTTTTGAGATTGCATCCAAGTACTGCATTTTGGACTCTTTTGTTGACTTTGATGGCTACTGCATTTCTAAGAAATTTTTTACCCACAGTAGTAGGTATAATGGTCATCTGAGTTAAATTCACCCATTCCAGTCCATCTTAGTTCACTGATTCCTAGAATGTTGATGTTCACTCTTGCCATCTCCTGTTTGACAACTTCCAATTTGCCTTGATTCATGGACCTAACATTCCATGTTCCTATGCAACATTGCTCTTTACAGCATCAGACCTTGCTTCCGTCACCAGTCACATCAACAACTGGGTGTTGTTTTTGCTTTGGCTCCATCTCTTCATTCTTTCTGGAGTTATTTCTCCATTGATCTCCAGTAGCATAGTGGGCACCTACTGACCTGGGGAGTTCATCTTTAAGTGTCTTATCTTTTTGCCTTTTCATACTGTTCATGGGTTTCTTAAGGCAAGAATACTGAAGTGGTTTGCCATTCCCTTCTCCAGTGGACTACATTTTGTCAGAACTCTCCACCATTACCTGTCTGTCTTGGGTCGCCCTACATGACATGGCTCATAGTTTCATTGAGTTAGACAAGGCTGTGGTCCATGTGATAGAGATCTAAAAATGTGTATAACAGAGTTGACACTACTTCATGTCTTCTTTGCTCATGCATTTAAGAAATACTAATTAAGCACCTACTGTATGCTAGTTCTGGGCCATGGGAATATAGCAGTGACCAAAAAACTAAACCCAAGTCTGTTAAGCTTACATTCTGGTAGAGGAGACAAGTAATAAGTAAAATACAGATTTTATGAGATGAAGAAAATAAGAGTGTGAGAGTGGGGGCATAGGCAGAGGGAGACGTTGCAGTTTTAAAGGTTGATTATGAAGTGGCTCATTGAGCAGGTGACCTCTGAGGAAAGCCCTGAAGGAGAAAAGAGAGCAAACTTACTGGGGAAAGATTTTTCCAAGCAGGAATAATCAAATTCAACATCCCCAAGACAGGAGGGTCCTGATGTACATAAGAACCAGCGTCTAAAGAGGTGACAGAATGGAGAGAGGAAACTAGGTGATCTCAGAGAGTCTGGGGTCCTAGTATTGCAGGAGATCCTGTGGGTTCCTATAAGGACTTTGGTGTTGATACTGAGCAATATGGGGAGCCATTGGAAGGTTGGACATGAGGTATAGCATAATCTGACTTAGGGTTTAAAGACCTCTCTAACTGTGTTGAGGATAGATGTTAGGGCCAAGGGAAAAAGCAAAGATAAGACAGGAAGTTGTTGCACTCAATCCAGGAGACAAATGATGGTGACCTGCATGGAGAAGTGAGTGGTGCTGAAGGGATGAGAAGTGGTCAAATTCCAAATGCTTCTTTGGTGTGGCATAGGCAAAGGGAGAGGAAGAGAAGAGTCAAGTTCAAGTCTGAGGTTTTTGAGTTACTGGAAGGATGAGGTTGGCCTTAACTGTGACAGATAAGGTGGTGGGAGGAGCAGGTTTGGAGGGCAGTTGGGAAGGTTGTTATTAGACAACTGAGTGGGCTTGTAAGAAGACAGTTGGATGTATGAGTTTGGAGTTCAGGGACGAGGTCAACCTGGAGATAAATTTAGGAGTCTTCTGCGTGAGAATGGATGAGCTCACTGAGAAAGTGAATGTGGATGGAAAATAGAAAAAGGAAGAGGTCCATGGACAGAGCTACCCAGGGAGAGCAGACCTAAGCTCAGAGAAGCTGTGGATGGTGGGAAGAGATGGTACAAAAAGTAAGAAAGTGCCCTGTCTGGAGAAAGTAAGCACGGAGGAGGGAGAAACCCATGGGGTCAAATGCTGCTGCTGAGTCGAGTTAGTCAAGTACTAAAACCTCAGCAGTCCATCTAGCAAAGTGAAAGGAGTTAGTGCCTTTGAAAAGAGCACTTCTAACAGTGGAGGCGAGTGTGAATTAGAGTAGATCCTGTAGGAATGAAGAGGACACAGACTGGAGAAATGTGCAAACAGGGATTGCAAGGTGTTTCTTAAGATGAGCAGAGAAATGTGGGGGTAACTGAAGGCAGAAATGAGTAGCGATGGATTTTCTTGTAAGTTGTGAAAAATAATCACACGTCTGAATGCTGGTGGAAATGACTCTGTGTAGAGGGAAAATTAATGATGTAAGAGAAAAGAATTGCTGGGGCGTGGTCTTGAATAGGAGAATGGCAGTAGGATGCAAAGGACAATGAGAGGTGAGGAGGAGTAACAAGGGAGGAAGGTGGCTGCAGAGCAGAGGTGATAGGTGGGTAATGGAGCTTTGGGAGATCTTGGTCATTGATCAGCTGAAACTGAGGATAGAAGGGGAGGTGTTGTCTAAGCAGCGGAGAAGGCAAAGGCACCCCACTCCAGTACTCCTGCCTGGAAAAGCCTATGGACAGAGGAGCCTGGAAGGCTGCAGTCCATAGGGTCGCTGAGGGTTGGACACGACTGAGCGACTTCACTTTCACTTTTCACTTTCATGCATTGGAGAAGGAAATGGCAACCCACTCCAGTGTTCTTGCCTGGAGAATCCCAGGGACGGGGGAGCCTGGTGGACTGCCGTCTATGGGGTCACACAGAGTCGGACACGACTGAAGTGACTTAGCAGCAGTATCTAAGCAGAGAGGAGAAGGTGTGAAACAGGTGTCTAGGAGTGTGGGACAGTGAACAGAGGATGAAAATATAGTACAATATTTGGGGCAGAATTTAGGGCCCACTTGAGTTCTGCTATCACGAACTTATGATTAGGCCACCCAGCATGGCTTTGCACAGCCACATTCCGCTGTGAGGAGAAGGTGGAGCAGGCAGTGCAGATCCAGGAGGCTGCTCACTGGACCCCCAGGCCCGGTGGTGCGTTGGGAAATCAAACATTCCCTATATAAGAAGACTCTAGAAGAAACAGCAGCATCATAAGGAGCTAGGATTTAGAGAAAGTTTAAGAAAGCAATCTGAAAGAGGTTGAAATTTTGGAGGACAATGATGCTATGTTCCAAGGAAGTGAGGAAGGATTGGGAGAGTTTTGGAGGATGGGTGATTGGGACGTGCTGAGCAAGACGGAGATTCTGTTGCAGGAGGTGAGTGATGGCCTGCACCAGACCCAAGCTTCTTGTGGAGATGAGGTCTCAGAACAAGGCGTTGTGAAAGGCTGGGAGTCCTGGGGCATAGGGGACTGGGAGGGGGACATTTTATCAAAAGCCAGAGTCCTTGGCTCTTTTCTTCATTCCCTCACTATTTTCTAGCTGTAGATCTCATTGTTTCTTCAGACATAGGCATACAGACTATCCCAGTGTGGAGAACAGATTGAGGCAGAGCTTCCCTGGTTAAAGCTGAAGGGGAAGAAGGCAGTATCCCTCCGAGGGCCCAGGAGTGCTGCCACGTTTCTAGAGCTCCTCAGAGAACCTCATGTCTCATGTAGTCATTGCTCCTGCTGAAGAGAGACACTGAGGAAAATGCACAGCCATGCATAAGAGGGTAGAGATTACATACCCAATAATCACATAAGTCTTTTTAAATCCTTTGTCAACAGTGCTGATTGCTTTTTTTATTCCATGTAATAAACTTTTCAAATAAACAAGTGGTTTGCAATATCCCTTGGGATCTCTTCATGTCGTTTATGATCCGGATAGCATTGCTGTTTTTACCTATTATGCACATAGAAAAAACCCATAGTTTTGCACAATCTTGACTTAATCGATTGGGTTTCTTCAGAAGCAGAGCATGAAGCAGAGGTCTGAATGCAAAGGGTTGGTTATGGGAATGCTCCCAGGAGAGCCTAGTCAAAAGACAAAAGGAGAGACCCAGAAAATGTAAATATAGGAGATGTGTTAAGGAGGTAGCTTCAGTGTGCAACCCTACAAGGGAGCTCTCGAGAGTGACAACTCAGATTCCAATCTGATTAGACAGAAGGCATATTTCCACACCTGTGAGACCATACCAAAGGAGGAGGTCTCAGGGGAAGCTGTGAGCCCTTAGGTACTTCCAGGCAAAACATCCAGGAGTCTGAGGGCTATTCTTCAGAGAAAAGTAGCAGGCACAGTTCAAGAAAATTGGAGATACCAAGGGAACATTTCATGCAAAGATGGGCTCAATAAAGGACAGAAATGATATGGACCTAACAGAAGCAGAAGATATTAAGAAGAGGTGGCAAGAATACAAGGAAGAACTATACAAAAAAGATCTTCATGACCCAGATGATCACAAGGGTGTGCTCACTCACCTAAGCCAGACATCCTGGAATGTGAAGTCAAGTGGGCCTTAGGAAGCATCACTACGAACAAAGCTAGTGAAAGTGATGGAATCCCAGTTGAGCTATTTCAAATCCTAAAAGGTGATGCTGTGAAAGTGCTGCACTCAATATGCCAGCAAATTTGGAAAACTCAGCAGTGGCCACAGGACTGGAAAAGGTCAGTTTTCATTCCAATCCCAAAGAAAGGCAATGCCAAAGAATGCTCCAACTACCACACAATTGCGCTCCTCTCACATGCTGCTGCTGCTGCTGCTGCTGCTGCTAAGTCGCTTCAGTCGTGTCCGATTCTGTGTGACCCCATAGATGGCAGTCACCAGGCTCCCCCGTCCCTGGGATTCTCCAAGCAAGAACACTGGAGTGGGTTGCCATTTCCTTTTCCAATCTCTCATATGCTAGTAATGCTCAAAATTCTCCAAGCCAGGCTTCAACAATACATGGACTGTGAACTTCCAGATGATCAAGCTGGTTTTAGAAAAGGTAGAGGAACCAAAGATCAAATTGCCAACATCCACTGGACCATCTAAAAAGCAAGAGAGTTCCAGAAAAACACCTATTTCTGCTTTATTGATTATGCCAAATCCTTTGACTGTGTGGATCACAACAAACTGTGGAATATTCTGAAAGAGATGGGAATACCAGACCATCTGACCTGCCTCTTGAGAAATCTGTATGCAGAATAGGAAGCAACAGCTAGAACTGGACACGGAACAATGGACTGGTTCCAAATAGGAAACGGAGTATGTCAAGACTGTATATTATCCCCCTACTTATTTAACTTACATGCAGAGTGCATCATAAAAAACGCTGGACTGGATGAAGCACAAGCTGGGATCAAGATTGCCGGGAGAAATATCAATAACCTTAGATATGCAGATGATATCACCCTATGGCAGAAAGTGAAGAAGAACTACATAGCCTCTTGTTGAAAGTGAAAGAGGAGACTGAAAAAGTTGGCTTAAAGCTCAACATTCAGAAAATGAAGTTCATGGCATCCGGTCCCATCACTTCATGGGAAATAGATGGGGAAACAGTGGAAACAGTGGCAGACTTTATTTTTGGGGGCTCCAAAACCACTGCAGATGGTGACTGCAGCCATGAAATTAAAAGACACTTACTCCTTGGCAGGAAAGTTGTCTAACCAACCTGCTGCTGCTGCTGCTAAGTCGCTTCAGTCGTGTCCAACTCTGTACGACCATAGACAGCAGCCCACCAGGCTCCTCTGTCCATGGGATTTTCCAGGCAAGAGTACTGGAGTGGGGTGCCATTGCCTTCTTCACTAACCAACCTAGACAGCATATTAAAAAGCAGAGCCATTACTCTGCCAACAAAGGTCTGTCTAGTCGAGGCTATGGTTTTTCCAGTGGTCATGTATGGATGTGAGAGTTGAACTATAAAGAAAGCTGAGCACTGAAGAATTGATGCTTTTGAACAGTGGTGTTGGAGAAGACTCTTGAGAGTCCCTTGGACTGCAAGGAGATCCAACCAGTCCATCCTAAAGGAGATCAGTCCTGGGTATTCATTGGAGGGACTGATATTGAAGCTGATACTCCAATACTTTGGCTACCTGATATGAAGAGCTGACTCATTGGAAAAGACCCCAATACTGGGAAAGATTGAAGGCAGGAGAAGAAGGAGACAACAGAGGATGAGATGGTTGGATGGCATCACCAACTCAATGGACATGAGTTTGGGTAAACTCTGGGAGTTGGTGACAGACAGGGAGGCCTGGTGTGCTGTAGTCCACAGGGTCGCAGAGTTGGACACGACTGAGCCACTGAACTGAACTGAATTGATGCGTCTTTGAAAGACATACACACACAGAGACACACACAACCCCCAGGAAGCCCAACAGTACCTAGATTTCTAAGTGGAAAACTTTCTTTTGAATGGCAAAGATAACCTGCATAGAGATTCAGAAGATATTAATGTCAGCTTTCAATTATCGGCATGCAGTTTTTTTAAATATTTTGAATCTTGCTATCTTTTCCCTTGAACTTCTAGCAAGATTGTATTACCACACGTGATTGTGTGTGTGTGGCAAGTCACTTCAGTCATGTCTGACTCTGCAATCCTATGGACTGTAGCCAGGTTCCTCCATGGAATTCTCCGGGCAAGAATGCTGGAGTGGATTGCCATTTCTTCCTCCAGGGGATCTTCCCAACCCGGGGATTGAACCTTCGTCTCTTAAGTCTCCTGCATTGGCATGCAAATTCTTTACTAGTAGCACCACCTGAAAAGCCCAGATTACAAAACACTTGGGGCCAAATTTTGAGAAAATCCAGGTTAAGCCAGTGTGTCTCTTACCAGCTATATCTAAGCACAGGATTGAATGTGCTGTCTTAAATAAGACAAAATGCATGTTTAAAACTCCACTATTTTAGATGGACTTCAGTCTTCTTTCACTTTCATTGGTTTAAATACCTTAAATGTAACTGTTGTTTCAAAACTTATTACAAATAGTCATTCTTATCTACATCCTCATATGTTTACTTCAAGGTGATTTCTGTTTTTCCCTTTAAATTGTGGCCTCTCTTCTAAGGATTAGAGAAGCATTATTTTAGAGTCCCAGTGTTACACGTAATTTGTGTAACATCCAGCCCACTGACAGATTTAGAGATTAATTTCCAAACCTCTTGTAGTGCTGGGGGAAGCTCCTTAAGATTTTGAAAATGGCAACATTGTTGACTCCCTACAAGTAAAGGTTACTTGTATCTATATCCACACTAATGCACAGGAAAGTTTAAGTGTGGTAAATATCAGTATGTTTTGCTTTATTGATAAACCTTTGAGGAAGAAAAGCAATTTATGGGACAAAAACAGTTTATCCTTCTTAAGGATGTTTTTTACAGAATTTGCTTCCCTCCTTTCATTCTGTAAGGATAACATTGCTGTTGCTAAACTGAGATTTACATAGGAAAAATAGTTGAGTAGTTTTGAATAGTCACGTCTTAGGTTCTCCAGAAGCAAACCATGAGAGCCAAAGATTTGATGCTAGTTAAAGACAAAAGGAAAGATTTGACTATGACTTATATGCTCTTTAGATCATATTGAGAGTTGGTAGAAAACCTTTTTGTTCCCTCCTAAGTATTTTGGCTTAGATACATCTCTAAATATGTGTTTGCTACATTTTAAAGTAAGTGCATTTTCAGGGAAATTTAATCCATATGTTTCAACAAGACATAAATCATCCAAATGTTGTTTTATTTGAGCTGCATGATGTCTAGGATGCCTTTTGAGCTTTTTTGATAGTCCTTATATTCTTTTCTGAAAAGCAGCAGGTAAGTTGCCAAGAGTAAACAAATCAAATAGCAAAAGGTTTGAGTTCAGTTTGAAATGCTTCGCCCATTATTTTTGATTGGGTTCTGAACTTGGCAGTGCACATCACCTATTCCTGCCTGCAGGGCAAAGTGAAAACAATTTGAACCCTGTATTTCCCAATTGGGTCATTGACATTTGAGAATAAGGTAGTACAGACAGAATCAGTATGTTTGGCAGGTGAGTGATACTTAACATGACCTCAGAAAGTTACTTCCTCAAGTTTGCAGATTTCATAGCATGGAACAGTGCTGTTCACGTTGCAGAACAAAAGTCAGGCCTGTCAGCCATCGAGGGATTCATACCAGGGATTTATCTGTTTCTCTTGTGCATCTTTAGGTGGAATGGTTGAAAAATGAAGACATCATCGATCCTGTTGAAGATCGGAATTTTTATATTACTATTGATCACAACCTCATCATCAAGCAGGCCCGCCTCTCAGATACTGCCAACTATACTTGTGTTGCCAAAAACATTGTCGCCAAGAGGAAAAGCACAACCGCAACTGTCATAGTCTATGGTGAGTGAACTTTGTGTGCCTCAATCTGGTTCAGGTCAAACTGCAGTCTCTCATTTTAGTGTTAGAATATCAAGTGAAGAGGGCCCTTCTCAGTCCCCATTGCAGCTCTCTTCCTGCTTCCCATATGGACAGTGAGGTTTCACTGCTTTTCTGATACTCATAGGAAACCTGGACTTGGAACTTCTAGCCCTTTGTCAGTTTATAGGACAGTAAAGGAAATCCACTGAGGGATCTAACACTGTAACAAGCATAAATGTCCTGAATTTCAAACTGAACTCAAGAATCCAGGAGGGTTCCCTGCTTCCCGAAGCCCTGCCCTGCCCTTCTCAGCCTGGACTACCAAGACCTAGAGGGAGTTCTGACATGAAGATACTTAAAGCAACCTTCTGCTCTTCTGTGGGCCTCAGGAGAGCGATTGCAAGACCTCAGGTAAACTGGAGCTGACATGTTCTCCAAACACACTGGAGCAGCTTTAACTGCCTGGAACTTGCTTTACACTCCATCAAGGACATCCAACGTGAAGACAAGGCCTGCCATTGTCATACAGCCCTAGTCCTAACCCTGTAGCAAGCTGCAACATGATGACTTCTTCAGAGAGCTTCTCTTCCATTCTCTGGCCCTTTCCAATCCATCTCATCCCTAAGCTTAGCATTTCTCCAGAAGGACTAAATGATTCTGCACCCACTTTTGCCACTGCATGTGATGTTTTTATCTCCCTGTTTTAGCACTCAGAAGTTTTCTCATTTCACGAGTAGTTCCATCTGCCCAGTGAGGCTTTTAAGCTCCTTGGTGGACAAAGAGACAACTCTGTACATTTATGCTTCTTACAGTGTTAGATACACAGTAGATCTTTATATTCTTGGTGAGTTATTTTCTGAGAGGAAACTGAACAACCCTGAGAAATATTTTGAGGTTCTACCTCCACCAGAACGATAATGGCCACCACTTAGAAGGTAAGGGGGCTGTTCATGGCTCCTTTGGTGTTAAATGACACTTCAGGAGATTTGTCACTGCCAAGTACATGGCTCGTGGCACTTCCTGCAGGTCATACTACTTGGCTGGATGCATCCTCAGGCTGCAGGAGGTTACGAAAACAGAAACTACTGTGCCATTCCAAAGGCTGAATGTAGTGATGCTTTAATGCTGTCATTGTCATTACAGGACAGATGCATACTTCTTTTAAAAAAATCCTCTGAATACTCTGAAGTTCAATTTCCTTAAGTCACAGTGAAATGTTTCCCACTTTTTGTCTTTTTCTAGACTTTCTGAATGACTTAATAAACAGTGCTAGAAATGCAAAAAAATTAGGGTACATCACAGTTTGTACCAATTGTAAGTGATTAATGAGGGCAGACTCTTAAACAGATGTACTACATAGATGCAGGTCTCTTTTCCTATGTATAGCATGTTCTCATTATCCATAAGCACAGGCCAAACATTGTCTTTAGTAAGGATCAAACACAAGGAGCTAAAGCATTTTGAGTTTAGCAAACAGTGTGGCACTAGGGCTTGGGAGTCTTCTGTTCTAGGCCTAGTTCTGGCAGTAACTAGCCTACAGTCGGACACTTAAGCATTACAATACTCAGAGCACATACCTCCTTCCCCATAAAATAATGGAATAAATCTAGAATCTTCAAGACTGGTCTTCTTCTAAACGTTTATGATTATTAATTTCTCGTTAAAATCCTAGCAGAGCAGCACATGTATACTGTAACCCCAAATATCAGCTTGCCAGTATGTTGGTAAGAAATTTATACTGACAGTTCCACATTTGGAGTTTTGTCAAGGTGAGTGGGTTAAATTACTTTTGGAACACAAAACTCTGTCAAACGTCTGCATGAAAGAACATGTATTCTTATACAACAGAATAAGTTGTCCAAGGCTCATAGGTTGGGCTCACTAGAAGACCACAGAAAAACATATACATTTAACCAGTATTTCATTTTTGAGTCTGTTGTTAGTATCATTTTTAGACTGCAAGTATATATTCATTACAGAAAATTTGGGAAACAGAAAAACATCAAAGAAAAAACCTATAATCCTGTCATTTTGTCATCCAGAGATAGCTTTAAAAAAGATGGATATATATACTACTGATATTTTCTTAACATACATAAGATTTTAAAATAAGGGATATAATTTTTTTTTTTACTTAAAACATAATGTTGAAATATCCATGTATTATTAAATAGACTTCTACAGCATTATTTTTTAAAATGTGTTCTTTCATTTAAGTATAGTTGCATTACACTGCTTTCCCTTTGGCAACCAGCAGTCTATTCTCTGTCCCTTATTCTGTGTCATATTTATTTTAGATTCAACCTATAAGTGACTTCATACAGTATTTGTCTTTTCTTTATGACTTCACTTCACTTAGTATGATAATCTCTAGCTGCATCCATGTTGCTGCAAATGGCATTGTTTGTTCTTTTTGCCACTTAGCAGTAGTCTACTGCAAATGTATGCCTCATCTTTTTTACCCATTACCTATTGACAGGCGTTTGGGTTGTTTCCATGTCTTGGCTATTGTGATAGTGCTGCTGTGAACATAGGGGTGCACGCAGGCAGCAGCATTTTTAATAGCGGCCTGGCAGCCAATCTCATGAACATAGTATATTTACCATTTTCCTATTGTTGAATGTCCAAATTGTTCTCATTTATTTATCTTTATACAAAAAAATAAAGGTAAATCTTCATACAAAAGTTCTTATCTTGATACAGGAAAAAATAATTCTCCACTGAAAAATAGCCTATGTCTCTATATATAACACATTCATGATTATTACCTATTGCGTAAGATCCTAGAGAAGGAGATGATGGACATGTGATGTCCCAATATAGGTTTCTGTTATCTGAGTAGCACACTTCTTTACCATCAAGAAGTAGATGCATATACTGTTTGTAGCATGTTTTAACCAGCAGAAAATAATTTTTGTTAGAAATTGCTTAATTATAGTAATTTCATGGACTCATATATTGAGATATGAGAATATATCAGTATTTTCTAGAGTGAAATCTCTAGAGGTTAAAAATAAACATAGTGCTAGACAATAAGTTTTATAATCGCATCTATACTGACAGGTCCATCGAACATCATAAATAGTCTTTATACACAAAGTGTGTCAATTGCAGTTACATCAGCTAATTGCTGATCCATTCAAATAAATACTTAGTTGTAAATCCAGCTATCAAGACTTTTTTAAAAAAATAGATTCGCTTATTAATGAAAATAAAAATTCTTGAAAGGTTATAAAGTTTATATATGCTAAAGATCAATAATCATCTATTATTAAGGAAAGGCTAAATGATTTTATCAGTTACCATGCCTCATAGCCACCTGCAGCCTTGGTACAAGGATATAAGCATATTATTTGAGATAAGTTGTCAAAAGTATCAATAATTTTTGGAGCTTTACTAGGTAGGGGGATGTTTTTTAAAACAACAGTGGCTAAGGAGAGGAGAACACAGTTCTATTTTCTGAGTAAGTAAATAGATATTGATAATTCATTTTATTTATCCCTGTGCTTAGATTTCAGTTTTGTAGTAATAAAATTTTGAATGAAATTACATCCAAGGTCTCTTCCAGCTTTGAGGTTTTTAATTTTTTTATGGTCATTTGGGATACAACATTCTTGTTTATGTTTGATATGTGGTTTGTGCATCTCTGTGTGTATGCATGTACACTTAATTCATGTTTTATCATTTACTTCCAGTAAATGGTGGCTGGTCCACTTGGACAGAGTGGTCTGTGTGTAATAGCCGTTGTGGACGGGGGTATCAGAAGCGTACAAGGACCTGTACCAACCCAGCTCCGCTCAATGGTGGTGCCTTCTGTGAAGGGCAGAGTGTACAAAAGATAGCCTGTACCACGTTATGCCCAGGTAAATAAACCAGCATCCTCATTCCAAATGTATCCTCTCATTCTAGAAATATTTTAGGGTATATATACATAGGCTTATTCTAGACCTGAATGTGTGATAGATAGTATGTAAATCCATCATATCATCCAATGCCCACATTACTGGGAAATCACGACTTTTTCCCCAAAAGAGCACTTAACTTTAATAATTACATTAACATGCAAAATAGTATGAAAAACACACAGGAACATAATCCCTCTATATTACTCAACAAAACTGTTGGAGCCAAGTTTGCAGAATCTTATAATTCAAGGCATTTGAGCAGCATTGAAAGCCATACATTTAGGATAACAACATTGATATTCAGAAAGTCAAGGAAATTAATTGGAACTGAAATTTAGAAACTGTTTGAGGTAAAGTGCTCGATATTTGGTATCAGTTTATGGGCAAGGGCAAATAAAACATTTGGAATGAATTAAAAGGAACTCTAAGCTTTGTGACACATGAGCTAATAGATTTTGAAAATATGATGCAGTCACCTATTATCTATACATGTTCAGTTCAGTTGCTCAGTCCTGTCCAATTCTTTGTGACCCCATGGACTGCAGCATGCCAGGCTTCCCTGTGCATCACCCAACAGTCTATACATGAATACAGTAACATGTCTATATATGTCAGTCACCTCTTTTTGAGTTATTTGCAATGGTACCTATAACAGGATTGCATCCCTTTGCCTCTGAGCATCTTTCTGTTCTCTCTTATGTTGTCCCAAGCTCTTATCCTTTGGTAAATTGAAGTTAATATCTGCTGAAACCAAAACCTACTAAAATGTCTAATTATATAATATATTGAAAAATTAAGCTAAAATTATTATTAGTGTATTCCATTGGGGTAGTTATTGTCACTTTCATTATTTAGATACAAAGACTCCTCACTTGCCTTTATTTTGCCTAACTTTTGTCAGGTTCATTCTTAAGTGGAACCTTTCTCAGAGACAGGTTAGAGAAATGAACTGGAGAGAAAACCATAATCTAAATTTTGTCATTCCTATGCTAATTTTCCAAGTATCAAAACAGTATCCCACACTGAACGCTTATAAGAGCTGTTATTTATGGAACACATTTTGACACTTAGCTAGGCTAAGAATTTCAATATTTTTTATCTTGTACTCTTCTATATTCTATCTACATACTGACTCCCACATTTAGAAATACACTAAGCGTTTAGTTGAGCTTGCATGGTGGCTCAGTGGTAAAGAATCCACCTGCCAAGACAGGAGACACCAGTTCAATCCCTGGGTCAGGAAGATCCCTGGGAGTAGGAAACCCACTCTAGTATTCTTCCCTGGAAAATTCCATGGACAGAGGAGCTTTGCAGGCCACAGTCCATGGAGTCGCAAAGAGTCTAATATGACTGAGCATGCATGCATACATACAAGCATTTAGTTAAAATAGAAATGTGTGTTTGTGTGTGTACTTTGGGATGGTCTAGGTCAAAGCAAACGTCTTTTCTCCAGATAGTTGGGGGTTATTTATGTAGCTAACTCTGTACAGTTGAAATATTAATACTTTCATCATTTTTTCATGTGGGCATATTTATATCTCTGTATATTGTGCATAATACATATATTTACACAGTAATTTAAATATGACATCACAGAGATTCTCCAAACTATGCAGACTATTAAAATTGGTCTAATTTCTAGCAAGATGTAGGTATAACATATTATGTACAGTGCATGTTCAATAAATGATGTTTGCCATTGTCTTGCATTTATCCCTGGATAATTATTTATGGATTTCAGGGAAAATTTTTTAAAAATATAACTCTTATTTTGGTATTTTCTTCTTATTTATCTAAGAACCTTTAAAGAATGCATTTTAAAGTATCACCTTAGTGAAATTTACTATTTTCTCAAGTTAGGGTTTAAGTTGTGTGTTTGTTTTCTTTAAATAGAGTTATCTTAGCCCATTATCATTGAAATTTACTAACAAGTCAAGCACCAAAATTAAGAAGAAAGTGAGTCTATTCCAAATGACTGAATCACAGGAAAAAAATTAAGAATGTGCTTAAATATTATTTTTAAAATAAAAATAGAAATGTGTACATCATCAAATAAAATAATGGAATGAAATAATCAAATAATAAATGGAAAACAGTCTTTTTAAGACGGCATTGCAGAAGATCTTAGCAGAATTAAGCAGCATGGATAAAAACTTAAAAAGAGTGTATAAGATGTAGATGATAGAGCGGTAAAGAGAGAGAGAGAGAGATAAATGGGAATGTAGATGAATATATGGATAGGATGGAGGTGGGTGGGTGGATAGATGAATGGAAGGATTTTTTTCCCCACTCTCCTGACCTCTTCTCCTTAACCCCACAGAGGTTTACTGGCACTAATCACATGCACTATTCATGGGAATATTGGATCCATAAGAAGGTCCCCTAATTTTCAATCCAAAACCTAAAATAGAAAAAGGGACACTGCTAGGATTTACCTTTATATAACTCCTGGTGACAACTTTGATTTCTGTGTGTCCCATTAAACTTCCCATGCGTGGTCAGTGAAGAAATAGTCACAGACCTCTTGTAAGGAAAGTTTGCAGAATCCACAGAAAGTATGGAGAGCATGTGCTACTTCTAGCAGTTAAAATGAATGCAGCACTCCTTGGTGGGGCATTTTCTTCAGTGTTTGGTGTTTTGTTTCTACTTGAGCCCTGCCCCCTCTCTGCCTTCAGGAAGCTCCTTCTCTCTTTGACCTGTTGCTGTTTTTTGTTTTTGTTTTTTTTGTGTGTCAGTGGATGGCAGGTGGACCTCGTGGAGCAAGTGGTCTACCTGCGGGACCGAGTGCACTCACTGGCGCAGGAGGGAGTGCACGGCACCAGCCCCCAAGAATGGAGGCAAGGACTGCGATGGCCTTGTCCTGCAGTCCAAGAACTGCACGGATGGGCTGTGCATGCAGAGTAAGTCTGTTTGAGACACAGGGGAGGTGTGTCTTAACCGTTGGATTTCTTTGAAGGAAAAAAAAAAAAAAATCCCATGAATAACAACAAAAATGCACTACTAGGGCTCTCAAAATTGGGAAAAAAAAAAAAAAAGGATCTCCCAGAAACCAGAATGAATAATAACTGTGTCCAGTTAACAAATGACACACACAGTATTGCTTTCCCATGAGCAAAAAGTGATTTAGTCATTTCCCTAGAGGGTCTGTCATTCTTTTCAGGGCAGGGAATTGCTGCTCGGTTGTATTAGAGTGCACAAAAGGGCACCCTAAACTCAGAGAGTCACACGGCTTCCAAAAAGTAAGCTATTTACTTCTAATTCATGGCTGTTACTGAACCAATGTCCATGAAGTTTAGAATACATGTATAAGGACAAGAAACATTTCTGCTGGTAGATTTACCAGTTTTCAAGTGTTAAGTGGGAATATCTTCACAAGCCCTTGAAATTGCTGGGTTTGTATTAAAATTATTATGTTTATCTAAAGGGAATCATGTTTATAAAACGTAAATTTTAAAATGGATGTAGAAGATTGGCTCAGGAATATAATAGATGCTATAAGCTAAGTATTCCACATTTTTTATGGCTTTGTTACTTAGATTTTCTTAATGAGATGGTGGTTTGATTTCCATACTTAAAATACTTTTCATACTTACTAAGGAGCCCTTAAATATATGAAATTCACCATCTTTTTTATGGGCATGAAGTAAGGTACTAAAAATTGTTCTGAAATAACACCTGTACAGTTGAATAAATCAAACAATGTGCTGTCTTTGGATCTTGGGTAATGGTGGCCAAATGTTGACATTTCTTATAACACGGTACAAATTGCTTGTGGAATACAAGCAAGCAAATGTATTTGTGTGGAAGTATTTGTATTTTCATTTAAGAATAAGATATTTTCAGCACATTTATGAAATTCTGTTTATTTTCCAGAGTCTGTACTTACAGGGACCTTTAAAAAGCAACTTTACTTAAAATACAGATAGATAGGTAATAGCCTTGCGGACACAGAATATAAACCTAATGGGCCTCTTATTTTTCTGTCCATGGTACGTGGTATCCTTTGAGAACAGGCTGCAGCTGAGTGTGAAGCATATTTTCTGGTTGTGATTTGAGAATGGCTACTGTGCCTCTCACTATTTGTACCAGAAACACAGAAGGAGAAGAATACAGCTATTTTACTAACTGTTTATCCAGAGATACAGAATTTGTTCCTCTAGGTGTTAGTTTGAGTTGAAGATTAAAATGAAAACATACCACACAAGTTGTTTTTAACATTTTTATAATTTAGTAGTATTCTTTTAGTGTAGAATGAATTAATTCATGTGATTGAAAAGTAACAATATTTGAAGTTTCTCTCTTGCTCACTCCCTTTCTCCCTTTCTCAGTATTATCCTTCAGCTTTGGGTGATTTAATGCCTTCTGCTTCCATTGTGCATATTTTAAAATTCCCAAAGTGACTGATTTAACATAATGCTACAAGATGGAACATTGGTCCTTTTATTAGTTACACACAATGACACATTCTAAATTATGACATATATCAAATACAAGCATGAAATACTCTTTTTGAAAAAATGTTATTCATTTATTTTTAGCTATGCTGATGCTGTGTGGGCTACTCTGTAGTTGTGTGCACAGCTTCTCATTGTGGTGACTTCTCCTGTTATGGAGCACAGGCTGTATGGCTTCATGGTTGTGGCACATGGGATCAGTAGTTGCAGCTCCCAGGCTCTAGAGCACAGGCTCCGTAGTCGTGGCGCACGGGCTTAGCTGCCCTGTGCGATCTTCCAGGATCAGGGAGGGAACCCATGTCTCCTGCATTGACAGGCAGATTCTTTACCACTGAGCCACCAGAGAAGCCCACACGTATGAAATGTTCAAGTTAAGAATTTCATGAAATAACATCCCTTTGAAAGTGAAAATGTTAGTCATTCAGTTGTGTCCGTCTCTTTGCGACCCCATGGACTGTCACCTGCCAGTTTCCTCTGTCCCTGGAATTCTCCAGGCAGGAATACTGGAGTGGTCAGACATTCCCTTTTTCAGGGGATCTTCCTGACCCAGGCATCAAATTCAGGTCTCCCACATTGCAGGCAGATTCTTTACCGTCTGAGCCATCAGGGAAGCCCAGCATCCCCTTAGCACCTAGCTTATTTCTTACAGAATTAATACAGTTTGTTCTAATGATTGGCTATGATGGATGGCATGAGGTGTGTGTATGTGTAAATAAGGAAGGCGAATGAGGCTACAAAAGTGGTTATTTGTTGTTTATTTCTTGGTCAAGTCTCCTAGCAGACTGGAGCATTTGGGTGTTTGAATTAAAATCAGTCAGTTAAAAAGCTGTTTCCTTTTATAAATCTGATTTGCTATAGTAACAGTCCCTACTAAGTCAATAAGCTCTTTCCTCCTCCCTCTTGTATCTACTGTAGTACAAAAGATAATTGTAGTTTGCGCTGTTATCGATTTCCTCAGGGATAAAAACCTCAGATACAGTTGTGCTGTATAATTATAGTATTTTATAGTGAAAGTTATAGTTTCTATTTATAGTAAGCTGGGTGTTTCTGGCATAGCAATGCTGACAAAGTCTTGCAAAAAAAATGTCCTCATTTTGGAAAACAAATGGCTTCTAATAGTGAAAGTACCAAGCTTGTAAGAGGGACAAGTTCTGAATTAAGAAAAAGAACGGGGGGGCGGGGGGAAGATAGCTATAAAGCTGCAGTTAATAATTAGAAAATATCATTTAATGTTTGTTTACATTGAGACTTAGTGTCTTCAATGCATTGATAAATAGCTGTTTATAAGTATTGCAGTATTATCTCAAAGCTAACCTGCTTACCATTGAATTAGGGAGGCAGTGCAACCTCTGAATGTACTAAAAATTGTCTACAAGTGATTTGGATATAAATGTAGATACACTGCTAGAAAGGAAGAATTCAGAGTTCCTGATGGATGTCAGTAGAATTCAGAGTTACATAGATAATGTAGTGTAGTGTATTTTAAAAGCCAGATTGGTACTTAAGAGCAATACAGTGTGAAATATATAGAAAATATTACTGTCAATGTTTATTCATTAATTTGTTCAAAATAATCATATTTGGACACATTTCTTCCTTAGCCATTCCCCTCATTATAAGCACCTTTAACTGAAAACATCTAGAAATATTGGATAAAATGTTTAAACTTAAAAGACATATAAACACATTTGGAGTGTGTGTAAGAGAGAGAGGATATCAAGTTCAAAAGAAAGAGAAATCCTCAAGTAACAGAAATGAACTCAGATCTAAATAAGTATCTGTATAAGTGGACACCAGAATAGCCAAGAGGGGCATTAGGCATGGATGTAGGTCCTGGGGATTGAGAGTTAGGTTTTTGGTTCTGAGGCTGAGTAGAAAGCAAGAAACCTGAACAAAGCTGGGTCTCATAACTGGCTTCCCCCACCATGAAAAATAACTCTAAATTTTTACCCATCAGCCCAGGAAAGCTACAGGAAAATTGATGGTACAGAAAAGACTAAGTCTTCATTTAAATAAAACCGCAGTCCTTTACTTAGTTCTGGATGTGAAGTCTAAGATACCATACAGGGAGGAAAATGCAAAGTATGTGTAATTTATATAAGTAGTAAAACTTCTGGAGTACCAGCAGGAGTGAACAGTAAACCATTTTCAGGAGTTTTTTCCACAACCTAAGTGCATTGGTCTATAATAAAGATAACTTACTCCTGAAAATTAATTTATGATACAAGTTTTATATCACCCAAGGGAATAAATAGTTTGCTGCAAGGGAAAGTTGGCAACAATAAATAGGTGTGCCAGTACTTTAATAAACGGAGTCCTAGAACAATCTGAATGAGGCTGTAAAATAAATAACAATAAAAAGGTAAACTTTTTAAAAGGAATATAAACACAAGTGAAAGAATAGAATATTGTAAAAGTGACAGAGATTTAGGAGAAAATCGAATGGAATGTGATCCATTGAGAGGTTAAAACTCAATGGAAGACTAAAAATCAGATCAGGTCAGAGACAGCTTTTGATAAAATTAAAGGGAAAATTAGTAAACTGGAATGTAGATCTCATGACACTTTTCAGAAGACATGGAGAAAGGATAAAGTGAGTGATTATATAAAAGGTAGGTTAAAACACAGACTTCCCAGATGTAAAGAATTCAGCTGCCAATGCAGGAGACACAAGAGCCTTAGGTTCAATCGCTGGGTCAGGAAGATACCCTGGAGGAGGAAATGGCAACCCACACCAGTACTCTTGCCTGGAAAAATCCATGGACAGAGGAGTCTGTTCATAGGATTGCAAAGAATCAGACACACCTGGGCACATGTGTGCGCACACACTCACACACACACACCTTAAAACACATGGAATATAGAATGAGAAAGTCCCACAGTTACTACTCAAAAGCCATCCAGACATAGTGGTCGATACTGAAGTATAACATAGGAAAGAAAGTGAAAGGCTCCAGTCGTGTCCGGCTCTTTGTGATCCCATAGACTTAACAGTGCATGGAATTCTCCAGGCCAAAATACCAGAGTGGGCAGCCTCTCCCTTCTCCAGGGGATCTTCCCAACCCAGGGATCAAACCCAGGCCTCCCACATTGCAGGCGGATTCTTTACCAGCTGAGCCAAGTATATATTATACATGAGGTATATCCTCTTTAGGGCTTCCCCAGTGGCACTAGTGATAAAGAACCTGCCGGCCAAAGAGACAAAGTTTCCATCCCTGGGTCAGGAAGATCCTCTGGATGAGGGCATGGCAACCCGTTCCAGTTTTCTTGCCTGAGGAATCCCATGGACAGAGGAGCCTGGTGGGCTACAGTTGAATAGGGTTGCAAAGAGTGGGACGCGTCTGACGCAACTTAGCACACACACACATATCCTCATTGGTCTGAAAAAAGTAGTTCTTACGCTGGAGACACTACTTCCAAATTAAGAACTTATAGGAACTGATGTTATTTTACTGCTGCTGCTGCTAAGTCACTTCAGTCATGTCCGACTCTGTGCGACCCCACAGACAGCTCCCCCGTCCCTGGGATTCTCCAGGCAAGAACTCTGGAGTGGGTTGCCATTTCCTTCTCCAATGCATGAAAGTGAAAAGTGAAAGTGAAGTTGCTCAGTCGTGTCCAGAGATCAAATTGACAACATCAGGTGGATCATGGAAAATGCAAGAGAGTTCCAGAAAAACATCTATTTCTGCTTTATTGACTATGCTAAAGCCTTTGACTGTGTGGATCACAATAAACTGTGGAAAATTCTTCAAGAGATGAGAATACCAGACCACCTCACCTGCCTTTTGAGAATCCTGTATGCAGGTCAGGAAGCAACAGTTAGCACTAGACATGGAACAACAGACTGGTTCCAAATAGGAAAAGGAGTATATCAAGGCTGTATATTGTCACCCTACTTTATTAACTTATGTCAGGGAATATTTAACAGAAGGATTCCTACATGCTGTTTCTCATAAATCCTCTGTTCCTTATCAGTTTCTAGCAATAGAAACGAGTGGAACGGCACACAGCTCCCAGGACTGAGGTTGTAGGATGGGACATTTATGAATCTCCTTCAGTAAACATTCTCCTTACGACAAAACTGCTTAGTCTCGATCCTCTTTCTTGAGATATGGATTGTCTCCTGACCTTATGACCGTTGTTAATCTCTTGTTCCCTTGGTAACAGTTGCTGTACGTTTGGTTTTCTGATCTATATCATTGTTGAAAGGAATTCCTTGTACAACAGCCTATATCTACTCCCAGAAAGATCATTAAAGCACCTTTGCTCAGAGGTTGGGTCCCTGTGTCTTTCTTTCTTTCGTTCTCTCTCTTTTTCATTTTCTTATCGTTGACTCTGGACCACCAGGTTCCGGTCCATTAAAGGACCGCAACAAACTTATATTCAGAGTACATTGTGAGAAACTCTGGGCTGGAGGAAGCACAAGCTGGAATCAAATTGCTGGGAGAAATATCAATAACCTCAGATATGCAGATGACACCACTATTATGGCAGAAAGTGAAGAGGAACTAAAGAGCCTCTTGATGAAAGTGAAAGGGGAGAGTGAAAAAGTTGGCTAAAACTCAACATTCAGAAAACTGAGATCATGGCATCTGGTCCCATCACTTCATGGCAAATAGATGGGAAAACAGTGGAAACAGTGTCAGACTTTATTTTTCTGGGCTCCAAAATCACTGCAGATGGTGACTGCAGCCATGAAATTAAAAGACGCGTACTCCTTGGAAGGAAAGTTATGACCAACCTAGATAGCATATTCAAAAGCAGAGACATTACTTTGTCAATAAAAGCCCATCTAGTCAAAGCTGTGCTTTTGCCAGTAGTCATGTATGGATGTGAGAGTTGGACTGTAAAGAAAGGTGAGCACCGAAGAATTGATGCTTTTGAACTGTGGTGTTGGAGAAGACTCTTGAGAGTCCCTTGGACTGCAAGGAGATCCAACCAGTCCATCCTAAAGGAGATCAGTCCTGGGTGTTCATTGGAAGGTCTGATGTTGAAGCTGAAACTCCAGTACTTTGGCCACCTGATGCGAAGAGCTGACTCATTTGAAAAGACCCTGATGCTGGGAAAGATTGAGGGCAGAAGGAGAAGGGGACGACAGAGGATGAGTTGGTTGGATGGCATCACCGACTCAATGGACGTAGGTTTAGGTAGATTCCGGGAGTTGGTGACGGACAGGGAAGCCTGGTGTGCTGCAGTTCAGGGGATTGCAAAGAGTTGGACTCGACTGAGTGAATGAACTGAACTCTTTACCTACTGAGCCATTAGGGAAGCCCTTAGTTGTCTTTCTGTTATTTCTAAGACTAAATGAAGGGCTTCCCCTCATAGCTCAGTTGGTAAAGAATCCACCTGCAATGCAGGAGACCCCAGTTTGATTCCTGGGTCGGGAAGATCCGCTGGAGAAGAGATAGACTACCCACTGCATTATTCTTGGGCTTCCCTTGTGGCTCAGCTGGTAAAGAGTCCGCCTGCAATGAGAGAGACCTGGGTTCGATCCCTGGGTTGGGAAGATCCCCTGGAGAAGGGAACAACTACCCACTCCAGTATTCTGGCTTGGAGAATGCCATGGACTGTATAGTCCATGGGGTCACAAACAGTCAGACACGAATGAGCGACTTTCACTAAGACTATATATATGAAAGTAGCTTCTGGTTTTAGCACATAGTTTTGAGACAGGATTTATATAAAATGGTTCTGGAGAGAGAGAACACTATAGACCCAGAAGAAAAGAGGTACAAAAAAAAAAAAGGGACTTATGACAGTCTCCAAAAATGTTGAGCCAATAAGCATATTTACCATTTATATTGAAATACAGTTGTATCCTGGAGAAGGAAATGGCTATCCACTCCAATGTTGTTGCCTGGAGAATTCCATGGACAGAAGTGCCTGGCAGATTAAAGTCCATGGGGTCGCAAAGAGTCAGACACGATTGAGCGACAAACACTACACACAGTTGTATAACCTAGACCTGATAACTTAACTTTTATAACCTTTATAATGATTTGTAGTAAGACCTACTTTGTCAACTTGGCATAAAATGGTTTAATCCATGCTTGCTTTTTCCTTTTGAAAATAGCAGTCAAGGGAATATATATGTGACTTGATCCAGAAATGGTGCTTTATATATATTTATGAATACACTCTATTAGATTATTACATTGCTGCAGCTATTTCTATAGACTTTGGTTTTTAATCCTGTTTGAAGATTGGAGTCCCACACTGGGATATGTGAGAGTTCACATCTGAATTTAGAAATACTCCTTCTTGCTGAAGAAGGTTTATGCCACAGCAGACAAATTAGAAATTGCAATTTACAAACAAGAACTGCCTGGAATTGTGTCTGCATCAGTGAACTTCCTGACTTTGGAAAATTAAAATGTTATGCAGTCTGCAAATTTAGCACTTTCTACTCATTAAAAAATTTACATGTCACCCTGCTCTCCCATTAATTCTCACATACAGAGGAAGTGGCAGAACTCTATGTGTAAATTGTAGTGTGGACTCACTGCATACCAGGGCCCCCAGAACCCCAGGGGGATTTAATGTATTTACTGTGAGGAAATCATTTACTTTGCAAATAGTCTGTTCTTGACTTTAGCGCGATATGTTTATAACCACCATGGTAGGCATTTGAGAAGGTGCAAGTCAGTATCCAGTGAAATTCTTGTCAACACAGCAGTTTGATAGGAAAGTATAATTGTGAGTGTCAGACAGTGAGTGCTTTTATCTGTAGTTTGGAAGATGTTGATGTCATAGCTGTGTTTGTATAGTCTTTGATATGCATAGTGTCCCAGCTGGCAAATAAATATTCTGTCTGTGGACTGGCTGCCCAATACACTGCTCTGCTGTCGCTGGTATAATGAATGTGGTTTACTTTTGTTTTTTTCCTTTCTGGTAAAACATTTTCCTGCTTCTGAAAGTAGGGATGTGGTTAGGAGCTTTAGCCCGCAGAAACCTGATGGAAACCTATGGCGCCCTGAACAGATTGGTGTGAGAGGACAAGTGCAAGGTCTTCAGCTTCAAGGATGCAAGGGAAACTCCAAGGGGATGGAGAAAGTTACAGCCTTTCACAACTGCAGCAAAGCACAGACTTCTTCAGGACTACAGAGGGGCAGGGCCTGTGCTTTTGAGTGTTTCTTTTTGCCTAAAAATCCAGCTAGGGTGATGGATGCTAGGAATCAGCCTCTTTACTTCAGGACTTTTCATTACTTTTTCTATCAGATGTCTTTAACTACTATGGATTGCATTATCACTGCCTTTGGATTTAATAACTTACCCTTTTTCTGAGGGTGCATATCGGATGGAAAATACCAATTGACAACTCTTGGGCAGCTGATTTAGGAGTCTGATTTTGCTCAACTGTTTAGTTGAATTTCGGATATTTATTCATCGCCTTCTGTGGGTCATGAGATAAGGCTTCTACATCTGAGATGTTCATTCCCTGCTATTTGTTTCAGAGGGGCGTGGCTGTCAGCTTTAGGAACAGGGCTGTGGATCAGTTAGTGAAGCATGGCAGACGGTCCTGGGAAGACTGGAGCACAAATTACCACGGCAATTTAGATAACTGACATCAGCGATAAGCAAATGTTCTTTTCAATTTTTGTTGTCATGTCCTAGGATTTATGTATTCATTTATTTGGAGTTCCTTAAGCTCCTGTCAATAAATAAACCCTCAGAAGAGTGGTAAATTATAATAAATGACCATGAGTGTCTTTGACAGACCTGACCTTTGACATCATTAGTGCAGTCTTGATGGGGTGGCTAGATAAGAGCCAACCTAAAAGGGAAAAAAAAAAAAAATCTGGACATGTTTATTTAGAATGGTCCTTGAGGTTTTTAATAAGAATATTTGCATCAGAAGAAATGAAATTGGAATGAGAGAAATCAGGTATGTTGGCTTAGTGTAAGGTCACTGGCAGAAAGAAAGACCCAGGTAACCAGATCGAGAAGAGCGTAAAATCCATGGAGAACAGAGATTCTTCTAATGCTTGGATGGTAAAAATGAGGACAAATCTTCTGAAGTGGTCTGTTGTACTTCAGATAGATAAATTTGCTAAAACGGATCAAGAGCTTAATGATTTAAAAAACTTGGACTTTTACACAACACAATGCTTTTATAAACTAGAATTGCTACGTCATATTCATAACTTATATACTGTTCCCCGTGTGAGCTGTGAACTATATCTCAATAATTATTTAATCCTAACTGTATCATAAAATCTGTTTATTAAGGTTGTAAATGCAGGTCCATTCTGAAATATAATGAGTAACCTTGAAGGCAAGCAGGAATACTTCTAAAGGTGTTCCTTTAAAACTCTACCTGTCTCCCTTTGGCTACAAATTTGATAACTAATCTAAAGAAACAGTTAATTCCGAGACATCTATTGATATATACTTTCCTTTTATGTCTTCCTTAAATCTGGCTCAATCGTTCACAAACTTTGGAGAATGTAAAAATTACTGTATCATATATGTGTATATTTCTATATGTTTAGTTTAAAGGAGTTACAGATATAATTTTATTCACTTTCTACTTAAGGCCCTGGTATTAGTTGCTTCTAAATCCAATCTACTGTGTTAGATGTGGCAAAACTGAAGCAAAATTGACCTGTGTTCAATTTAATAGAACTCAAAAAGTACGGAAAATAATCTTACAAACAAATTCTGACATTCCCCTAATAATAGTTCTAACCTGTAAAGGAAGAAACTGAGGCATAAAATTGAAACAGCCCATCCAGTGCCCACAGGTTAGTGTGAGAGACAATATATGAACCCAAATCTGTCTAATTTTGAAATAAGCCTTTCTCCATGTGGTCTCTTGGAGGCAGAAAGCAAGAAGTTGTCAGCTTTTATTGTTTTAAAATGTGATTTTCTTCTTATGTGTAGTGTTCCTCCAGTTTTTTATGTTTATTCCTTTTTTTCTGTTATCAAAAATGTTGGCATCATTTTTTCAGAGAGACAATGTTTCTCTTTTAAATATTTACATTTATGGTAGGTTCTATGCCAAATACAAAGTGATTATCATACATTAACACCTGCATTATGCTAGCATAGCTCTCCAGTTACCTTAGAGTAGAGATGTCCAAGTTTGGAGAATATCTTTGCTTATCCTACACTTTAAACAAAAGACACTGTTTGGATGTTGTTTTCTTTAAGGGTGAAAATCTCTGTTGTTCTAACTTGCTCATGACCATCACTGATAACATTTCAAATGGAGAGGTATTTTCTAGTCTAAATAATTAGCATTACTTCATTCAGTAACTGAATTGCAAATTAAGCCATGAACATATCAAGCCCTTTTCTATTATTTCCTTGTCTATTCTTATTTAAATCTATTCATCAGACAGTACATATAAAAATGACAGGTATATAGCCTAAGAGCTGGAATCTGCCTCTGGCTTTAATGTTTCACCAACTTTGTGATGTTAAACAAGTCCCTTCATCAGTCTATGCTCTGACTCCTGGGTCTCTGAGTACAAAGGGGTTAGAAGAAGAAATTCAAATCAATGATCTATTTTAACTCTAACATCCTGGGGGTTTGCAAGTTAGTAAGGGCATAGACTTGGTTTGAGCAATGTATACCTGGCTATTGATGCTCAGAACTTGTAACATTTCTCACAGCGGCTTATTTGCTTGATAACTTTTCTATTAGAATACTATTTTTTAAAGTTTGTATTATCTTTTAAAAATTTAATCATAAAATCATGATCATTTTGACTGTTGTCTGTTATTCATATCTCTTGAAAATTTAAAAAGACTAGAAATATCAATGCAGTTGGTGTTGATTGGGAAAATGAAGATTTATGTACTGTAGTTCCTGATGTTGTTCCCAGAAGATTTTCCAACTATAAACCCACTAAATAGGCTGTGTTCAGGCTTATTATTGCACAGTTATGAGCCATGTACTTAAGGATAACTTGATATTACTCACTGCTATATAAAACTGAGGAAAATTCATTTGCCTTTTTAAGACACTTGTGCATGGGCTCTCATTATATAACAGTTGGACATTAGCTGAAAAATATGGGTAAATCCCATCTGTAGTCTGAAGGATGACTTTGTGAAAATAAGAAAAAGTCATTCATTCCTCAAGTCATTTAGCCACCATCCACCAGAACATTGTTATATTAGCAATCCAGATCCTCAGTCAACAGGACTGTGAATGGGGCCTACCAAAACTGAACAGTGCAAAACCTGCACGCTATCAGCATTTCTCACAGAAGGACAGAAACCCGATTTGCCTGTCAGAAACTTTCCTTCACTTTGAAATACTACTTCCCATTTTGGGAACTGATTTTCCTCCTCTGAAAAAAAGTTGAGCTAGATATTCTCTTGAATGAATGTTTTGAGTAGTTATGACCTAGCTTCCTAGCATAAGAAGCATTTCACTAACCATTTAAGAGCAGCCCACTACTGCTCTGTATTCCTTCTATCTGTCCATGGGAGGTGGTTTTGAAAGGTGTTGTCAATGGAGGTTCATTTTGTTCCAGTTAGTTCTTCTATGACTTGACTGTTCCTCCCATTGCAGGACATTCAGTGCCCTTGGCCCTCACTCACTAAATGCCAACAAACAACCGCCTAATCATTAAGACAAGCAAAAAACACCTCCTGTACCCTGCTTCCAGACACCCTCTTGACAAGTAGAACTACCACTGGTTGAGAAATCATTTTAGCATCAAGTTGCTCTCTGGTCTTGGGAATTTGTTTCTGAAACTTGCTACTAAAGCCTGGATTGGGAAGATCCCCTGGGGAGGGGCATGGCAACCCACTCCAGTATTCATGTTTGGAGACTCCCATGGATAGAGGAGCCTGGCAGGCTACAGGCCATAGGGTCACAAAGAGTCAGACATGACTGAAGCCACTTCATGCACTTGCACAATGCATGAACACTTTATAAATCTCATTTATCCTTTCCACAACTACATGGAAATGCATATTCATAGTCCCTTACACAGATTAGGAAGCTGAGGCTTAGAGGAATGAGGGGGTTTGACCAAGCTCTCATAGTTAAGAAATTGACAGGACCAGGATTCCAGCTGAAGTCCTTGAGACTAAAAAACTCAGTTTCACTGCTTTGGCCAACAGCCGAGGTGCTTTTTCAACTGACCTGCCTTTCAAGTAGGAAGAAAGTTAACTGAAATCCCTAAACTTATGAACCAAGCTGTTGATAGTGACACTGAAAACAATTATTTTGTACTGTGTTCTACCAGAGATGCGATTTTTCATTATTGCTAGGACTGCTCTCAGCAGGATCACCTCATTAGCTGAAGAAAATGTTCCCTGTTGTTCAATGAGAGACGGATCAGATGGAGAAGTATAAAAACAAACTCTAGAAAGTGATTCGATGTTCCTTTCGTTTAGGGGATAGAACAGTAATCCCCTTCTTTTCTGATACCCAGCTTCCTAAGTGATGTTTTACTTGTGGAGTTGCAGAAGTGTTTTGAAAAGGATGGAAAAAGTTTTACAGAGTTGCCTTTCAATATTCTTTATCAGTATTTCTGTAACAGTAAGTTGAGGTGTTGAACCATTAATGAGTACACTTACTACTTGGCTGTTTTTAAATTTCCCATGTAGGAAAATAGCAGTTTGGCTAGATTGGTCTATATCGACTATGAGGAATAGCTAATACTGAGACTTTAATATTTTTTATTTTATCTTAGAACAACCTCAAATGCAAGCACATCATTAAATATATCAATATACCTATGGATAGACATCTTCCAGGCCATATTTTATAGCAACCATCCATAAAGTCCTGTCACTTCTCTCCCTTTGCTCTCCATTATCTATAGAGAAACCAAAGTGATCTTTTCAAGATTAGGTTTGATGACAGGATTTGCATTTCATTTAGAATCAAATCGAAGCACCTCATCGTGGACCATCAGGCCTATAACATCTGGCTGCTGCTCTTCCCTCTGAGGCTCCCTCCGCCCTTTTCCCACTCACTGACATCTAACCATTTCCTTTATATATCAGGATTTCTGTATGTGCTGTCCCTCTTTGTGGACCATGTTCTCCACAGATCTTTACCTGGCCAATTCTTTCTCGTTGTTCAAGCTTCAGTGTAAATTTTCTTACAGTAGAAATTCTTCCCTGATTCCCTCAATTAGTCATTCTTTTATCTCCAATCACATGGACTTTTCTCATCTTGTCTGTCACTGTACCTCAATGCCTAGAATAGAACCCAGCATATAATAGGGTCAAGAGTATTTGTTAGGTGACTGAATGAATTCATGGATTCCAGTTCTGTGCCTGGAAATGTTAAGTCTGAGGTAAATTGCCACAAGGCACAAAAGTATATATTGAGTGGCCCAGATCTAATTAAACATGGGAAAGTAGAAACTAAAATGAAATTATCAATTTTCTTGTTATTATTCCTTGATCTACCTGTCAACAACAGGGGTTCTCGGTAAAAGCCAAGGGGAAGTAGGTAAAAGCCAAGGAAAACCTAGGGCTGCTTCACAGGGTGAACTTTCAGACTGCATTCTCTCTTTCCAGAGATAGGCTTCTCCTTTTTATAAGATACGGCTCTTCTGCTTATTCCAGTAGGCTCACACTATTCTTATCAAAAATTTCAGGGTAAACATCAAACTATCCCCAAATATCCTATTTTATACTTCTTTCCTGGCCCTCACATCTGCAAAAAACAAAAAAAAAACTCTTGACATCACCCAGCTTAAAATCATCTCCTACAACAGTGGTATCACTTATCTGGTCTCCTGTACTAGCTGTGGAATCATATTGTCTTAAGTCTTTGGGTTTCAAAAATAACCTTTTTTCCTGTGCTCATATATGTCCCAGATGTCCTTTTATTGAGTTCACAGAATACAAATGGAAAAAGGTTATTACCAGACAGAGTGTTTAAAGATGAAAATCAAACCTAATACATGGACTCCAACAACTGGAATAGGGAATATAATATTTATAAAACTGAGTAGGAGGTTGCAATCATTGCTCTAAAATAAAGCATTAAAAATTAATTCAGAACAAACCTGTCTGTGCTACAGCAAAGCTCTCTTTCATTAAGGTAGCACTGCATGTTTCTCCTGAATTAGTTCCCCAAATAAGTAAATAGCTTATAAGAACTGTGTGTTCTGCAAACTACAGAAGGTCTACATGAGGCACAATTTAAAGTTACCTTCAGTGTTAAAGTATTACAGACAGACCTTTAATTTTGAACCAATTAATTGTAATTCTTGCAGTTTCTCTATATTTTTTTGCCCTTGAGTATTACTAGGAACACTTAATTTACATGGTTCTTATTCATCCTTATTTGATTAATTCAAATGATGCTGTATTATTTGGTTAATTCATGTTGCAGAATATTAAATATTAGGAATCTGTGGGTGCTAGTTATGTGACACTTTAAACTTTTCCATAGATTTTCATTTCAAAAAGTTTCATGTTCCCCATTTAAGAAATATTTCCCCACAGTCTTCTACTTCACATTATTGCTATTATTTATTATCATCATCAATCATCATCATCATCAGTTTCCTACCTTGGATTACACTAAAAAGAAAAAAAAGGAAAACTGCTATTGTTTATCTCTGCATTCACTATTAGGATGAGGTTTTTATTTTTCCCAATTTACACTATTCCTCTGAAGCCCTAAAATAAACACCCTTATAATCTCTAGGCTCTATTGATTTTTTAATGATTTCAAATAAAAAGCATCCAGTTTCCATTGCATTGACAAACTGCTCAGCCCCTGGGCAAAACCTATTGGATTCCTATTAGATGGAGGGCCAACAACTGGAAGTCCAAAAAGTAGACTTGAGATGGAAGGAGGAGAGTTGGTCTGCTCAGCTCAGTAAATGGGTATTTAACCTTTGACCAATGACGACAGGCCTTCTTTAGTTCTATTAGACTGAAAGCAAGCTGTTATGATTAAATAAAAGGAAAAAAAAAAGAAAAAAACTGTTTAGAGCCTTACTGAGTATGTCCTGGGAATTAAGGCATATGGCAGGGATAAGGAAAAAAGATTTTCCTTATGCTAATGACCCTTGATGTCTGAAATAAATTAGATCCATTAGAGTTTATGCTCAATAAAAGAAAGACTTGAAGCACTCCAAAGTTAGTGAGTCGAGACCAGTTTTTGCTCTGAAATTCAATCTGCCTCCTTATTAATTCTTAGTGAGGCTCCAGAGCAGACAGGAGATGCAAAATCATAATTCTGTACTGAACCAGAATTTTAAAGGACCCAGGTTTCTTCTTTTATTTTATTTAAGCCATTTTTCATGCTTCTCATTTTGTTTCCCTCATTAATTTGATTTTGTTCCCATTTTTGTTTCATTTTTTGTTTCTTTTTCAAGGTTTCATTTATCCTATTTCAACTGAGCAGAGAACCCAGAATGAATATGGATTTTCTTGTAAGTTTGATGTTTGGTTTTTATGTTGCTGAATAATCATTTAACGTTATTGCCCCCAGTTCAAGTTTACCTTCCCTTGGATCACAGATGTGCACACAGGAAAGCGGCGCCTAATATATTCCAACATGAAAAACAAATTAGATTTTCACTGCTGAAAAGAAGAAAGGGTCATTTCAAGTCTCTGCCAGCTTTAAAATCTATCAGTCTAACATTCAAAGCTTAAGTCCCAGTAGCTGGCAAAACATATCATGAAATATGTGGATCTAAATAAAGGGCAGGTTTCAAATGCTAGAAAGTAAAGAGTTGAAAAAATGCAGATCCATTGAGTTAGAGATCATGCATGTTGAATAAGTAATTACAGCCTGGTAAAGCAAAACATTAAGGTTTTAGATACAGTATTCTGACCAGAGTTCAGAGCACTGCGGTAGGGCCTCACATGGAACCCAGCAGCAAAATGAAATCAGTACTCTGAAAGCAGTGCTCACAGTGCCTGAGGGTTTGGTACATCACTGGTTTCCTGAAAAGATCTGCCAGCATCAACTTGATTGATGCTTGAGCAGAGAATCTAGAAACTTTGGTAAAGACAATTATTTAAAAAGAATACAAATTCTTTCACATATAGTACATTTAAACAAAATCCTGAAAGAAATGGAGTGATTTCCCATAGGGAATGCTATTTTACTGTCAGTGTGTTACAGATACATGGCATAAGACAAGTCATTTCACCATGTAAACCATGTGACTGTGAGTCTTAGGAGAGAGGAGTAGTTCCTTGACTTTAGGAGGCCAAGAGACCTGCAAACCTGAAAATTCTCTTCCTGCAAAATAAAAATGCCCTTGTATAAAGTTCAACATAAAAAGGCTTTTCTTGACCATCTGAAGCACCAGTTTAATCACCTTTCACAGTGAGCACACAGTTCTGGTTAATCTTGCTGGTCATTTTTGTGAGTCACAGAAAACTAAAAATAATAGAGACTTAAAGATGTCTAAAGGATTCAGGAAAGCTTTACTTTTGTTGGTTGAATTATCAACTTTTATCACCATTTGCCATTGGATCAGAGCGTGTTCTGTGCCACTAAGGCAACATACAACATTTATAGGAATTTTTTTCTTGCTCTACCCAGAGACAGACCTCCCAGCTGACCTCACACCGTGTTAATCGAATGCCTAATTGCCTTTTGGGGGTAGTCTGACCTTTCTGATCACTGAACCAGGCCGTTATCTTACTCAGTACAGCATAGAGCTATATTTTATTCCAGTAATGAGTGGCTCACATGTAAATCTCTGACAAGAACCCGTGAGAAGCTCAGTGTTCTCCGAGGTAATACTGAATCTGTAGCAAAAGCCTGGAGTTATCAGCATTAGCCTCTGCTCCCCAGACCTGGGTCTTCTGAAAGTATACCTTGCAAACCCAGCATGTCTGCTCCCAGTGTTTGCCTTGCCTTGCCTTCCATCGTTCCCACCCACCCCTTCACTGATTTAGGGCGAAATGAGAAGAGTGCTGTGGAAAGTAATTTTGTGACTGGGAATGATACTTAGAAAAATATTCTGGTGCAATAAATATACAGATTCAGTAAATGCCAGATGTTTCTAACAGAGTGTTTATGTTTGTTTTTAAAGAACTATCAGTGAATTCAAAGCTGCCTTCCAAACTTCTCCACCTGAAATTAGTAATAAAGTTTTTTTTTTTTTTCTTTTTCCTATGGGTTGGGATGGTTTTAGCTCCAGTTTCCTTTTATGCCTTGTAGTAAATGGTGTGTTATGTTGCCCAATTTAAGATAGTGAGTGAATGATGCAGAGTGAGAAAGGAAAAAAATGCAAGATAATTTTCCATTGAAAGGCCACAGTTGTTTTAAATAGCTTTTGAAATAGATTTGAAATTAACCTATAAAAAAGGCAATAACTGTCTGAAAAAAATTATAGCAATACATACATGTACTGTGAGAAGTTTCTCTAACCACCGAATTCCATGTTTCATTCTCCCCTTTAGCTGCTCCTGATTCAGATGATGTTGCTCTGTATGTTGGCATTGTGATAGCTGTGATAGTCTGCCTGGCCATTTCTGTAGTTGTGGCCCTCTTTGTGTATAGGAAGAATCATCGTGACTTTGAGTCTGATATTATTGACTCTTCTGCACTCAATGGAGGCTTTCAGCCTGTGAACATCAAGGCAGCAAGACAAGGTCGGTTGACATTGCATTTCATACGTGGATTTAAGCATGTAAGCAGCCTCCCTATATGTCTCAAAATCAATAAAACTACATTAGCTGAAATATAAGCTCCATGAAGACAAAGATTTTCATTTGTTTTGTTGATTATGTTAATTTCTTCATATAACTCATTAGAGTTGACAAGGTGCACAGATCTCTTTTTTTCCCTTTTTTAACAGGTTTCTCTGTCATACTTTTAAAGTTTTATTTGAGAAGAGTACAAAGATTGGTTGATAGATTTCTTACATTCCCTTTTTCTTCTCCTGTTAACAAGGCATCTTGTATTGGTCTGAATATAGTGGTCTACAGATGAACCCAAATCCCGTATAGATGACTACTACCTAGTCACGTAGTGAGGATCACAAGTGTCTGCAGATTCAGTCTGTTGAGTTAGCTAAGTACCATAGAAACAATGAGTAATCTTCAAGGCAAAATATAGAATGAACTTGTCTATTTATTTGTAGCCAATAATTAAACAGATTCCAGCTATCTAATTGCCATTTTCAGTAGAACCCTAGTGTCTGTCCATCTCTAATATTTGTTGAATTGCTTTGCTATTGGCTCAGCAAGTGTCAGGGAGAGTCTGACTAATATAAGTTGTCTGAATGAAGAATGCAAATGGGCGTCCTTTCTCTTTCTGACTCAGATCTCCTGGCAGTACCCCCAGACCTCACATCAGCCGCGGCCATGTACAGGGGACCTGTTTATGCCTTGCATGATGTCTCAGACAAAATCCCAATGACCAACTCTCCAATTCTGGATCCACTGCCTAACCTGAAGATCAAAGTGTACAATACCTCAGGTGCTGTCACGCCCCAAGATGATCTCTCTGAGTTTGCATCAAAACTGTCCCCTCAGATGACCCAATCCTTGTTGGAGAATGAGGCCCTCAACCTGAAGAATCAGAGTCTAGCACGGCAGACAGACCCCTCCTGCACTGCGTTTGGCACCTTCAACTCCCTTGGGGGTCACCTCATTATCCCCAACTCAGGTAATTCCTCAAGGTGTTTATGTTGCAGAGGTAGATCTGGGAAACCTATCTTTATTATTTGTTTTCATTAGGCCTGAAAAGTTAAATGTATCCTATCTAATCCAAATCTATTGTTACTTTCAATGTAAAACAAATAGTACTTCAGTCAAGATCAGCAAAACTGTTTATCTTCCTCTAGCCAACTCTGAAAACACTTCCTCTAGAAATATTGCACTTACAACTTTCTGCCGAGGCACAACTTACGACTGCCATTGACCTTCTTTTTAATAGCCCTTCAGAGGCAGCATTAAGCCAAAAGCCTTCACTGTTGTCATCACACTTTAAAAGGACAAATTAATTAGAAAACGTATCAGTTGGTTCAGTTCCAATTTCCTACAGGAAGCAGTACTTCAGAATACAAAATTAGATGATCAGAGGACATGATATTAGACATCAACTCTTCATTAATTCTTTTTTACACAGTCTTCAGGGTCAAGGTATTTCTAAGGTATGCACTCCACATAGCTTCATCATGTGTCTCTTTAAGGTAGGATTAAAGTAGTGCCTTTTAGTAGTATTCAGTTTTCACTTCATTTAGTTATCTGCATGTAGAGAGTAAGCTCCATAAAGCTCTTAAATAGTGAACCAAAGTTAGTGACTCATAATGTTTGCTTAAAGTTTGGTGTTTATTCATCACTATGGAGCCATCAGTTATGAGAGGGTTAATGGACTCCCTGTGCATGTCCAGGCACTCTTTTGGGCCAGATAGAGTAGTCTGTGAACACAGAAAAAAACAGTTTGAACTAAGATCTATACATAGCATAAGAAGCAAATGTAGTGTGTAAACAGCCATAGAGCCAAGTAATATAGAGAACCGATTGAACTTGTCTTTGATTCTTCCTCTCATTCAGTCCCCCATTTCAACACCTCAGCAATTTTTCACCCCATGCCTTTTAAAAGTGTACTTTAATAAATTGAAATATTTAATGGAATATCATTTTTCCTTTTCTAAAATACATTTCACAGAGCTGAGATCACACATTACATAAAGTGCTTTTATTCCAATCTTTCTCATTCCATGCAATTGCATGCTTTTTAAAATCATGATTTTAAATATATTGTAATAGTCTACAAATGAATAGATCAGAATATACTCTACTGTTCTTTCCTTGTTTAAACATTGTATTATTTCCAAGACAGTTTTTTTTTTTCATGGCAGCCAGTGGATTATACCTCTCCTTTCCATTTCTACACTTGTCACTTTTTCACATATGAATTATTTTAAAGGCTTCTTAAGTAGAAAGGAGAGAGCCAGCATGTTTAAATATGTACTGGGCAATGGTGATGTACATGCATTATTTTATTTACAGTAATCTAATATGTCTCAGGCCTTATTCTTGTTACTTTGCATCCATAATTCTGTCTCATCCCCTTAACAAACATAAAGGTACATTTGATTGTTCCCACTGGAAAAAATAAAAATACCGAGGCTTGAGTGCCTCATGTGTGGTCTTCCTCCTTTCATTGTGTGCCTCAGCAAACCATCCTGATGTCTGATGTGAGCATGACATTCTACTTCCTGCAGCACGACAAGGTGCACATTACGCCTCAACAGTTGCAACCAGCTATACAAAGGGCTTTGACTAACTATTCCTCTTTAACTCTGTCCTTTACTCTTGAGACCTTCCAATGTAGTCAAGCAATTTCCTTATGGTCCTGTGTTCATATGGCATATTCCATTTCCTTGCTAATTAGATAAGCTACTCAAAGACAAGAACACTCTTTTACTTCTTGGCATTCACAACCCATGAAAAACTCTACTCACAGTCAGGTTCCATAAAATGTTTGATAGAGTTGAGATCCGTTGCATTTATTAGAATAGAATTGTGGAGGCAAGTATCTTCAGGTTGCTGCCCACTTTGAATTACTATCTGTGATAATGCTACACGGGTACAAGCCCATGGTTCCTATGGTGTGGTCCACTGATCACCAGCATTGGTGTCACCTTGAGACTTGTTAGAACTGCAGTTTCCACAGACCTTCTGAATCAGAAACTCTGAGGGTAGGATCCCATAATGTGCACTAGCAAAACCTTCAGGTAATTTTGCTGCAAACTAAAGTTACAAACCATTACTGTCAGCACAGTTGACTTAGAACAGAGCTCAACCCAACAGTCCTACAAAATGCACCAATTAACAACTAAGTAAAAACCTACTTGGCCTGCTGTAACTAAAACTAGCAATTGCTCGGTTGCTGTTCACTTTCTAGAGTTACCTATGATGAAAGAAGTTCTTCACCAATTATTTGTTGTAGAAAAACACTGATGCTAACCAGATACTTCAGAAATAAATGTTTTTTGATATTGTTGAGGTTAGCATTTCCCTGACTTTGAGTCTTGTGGGGATTTTTTTTTTTTAATTAGAAACGATGCATCATTACAGCTGTTTGAAATTTTAAGAGCAGTTGTTGGTTTTCCCCTCATTTTACAAGGAAAACACCAGTGGAACCATCTGTCTAGTCCTTAAATAAAGCAAGAGTTTTTTAAAAAAATGACATCATTCCTTTAAGTGATTCCATAACAGTTCAGAGGGAGCTGTGGTAACAAATAAGGCCAATAAGGGAGGAAAGCCGGGTGGCTATGAATATTTACATGTCTTTAGAGAGAAAGCAGCAGGCTTATGGCGATGTGGCCACAAAATCTCCTCATTCCTCTCCACTCGCTTCAAAGGCATTCTGTGAAGTTTCCTTTTGATTCATAGGTCTTATGTGACTGCTTTTCTCTTTTGCTATTCAGGAGTAAGTTTGCTGATTCCCGCTGGGGCCATTCCCCAAGGGAGAGTCTACGAAATGTATGTGACTGTACACAGGAAAGAAAATATGAGGTAAATATGCTTTTTCTGGTGCACTTGACTTTATCAATGTCTGACTTGGGAGAATTGTATATTAGACAGAGTAAACTCAACATACATTTGTCTTGATTGCCCTGCTTCTGGCATTTCCTTTTCAACTAGACCCATAAAAGGTCAGTTTTTACCCCTCTTTATCTTTGGAGCTCCAGACACTTTTGCAGATCTTGAATATGGGCAGAAGGCCAGAGATGTTTTCCCCAAGTGGACATGTGGCCATATTAGCTGAAAAGATGGCTGGAAGAGTGATCCGTAAATTGTGCAAAAGATACAAAGAGAAATTGGCTTCATGTGGCCTGGCTCAGGAATATAGCCTGTAGCCATTTTAGGTTCAAAGGTCACATAGAATTGAACAACCCCTTAATCCTTGACTTGCCATCCCAACCTCAGCCTAGCACTTTATTCTCACCTGGATTCTTTATTCTCACCTGCAGATTCTTCTTTGGGGGACTGTCTTGTAGTTTTTAAGTGTTATTGACCCACTTCTTATATTTAGCACCTATAAAATCTATGCTTGGGCTTTGCTAAATGGATCTAGGGTTGATTAAAACTAGGTTGAATCTAAGAGTGTTTTGAATATATCATAATCATAAAGATGACGTTATTTTGAGTAAAAATAACAAGAGTTTCGAAGTCCTAAATTCAGTTTTCAGTTGGGCCTCTAACAAATTGTATCTGGTCATTCTTGATTCGTTCTCACATAAAATGCATGTGTTAAATAGCACTCTAGAGGCCTGACTGATGAATGCTTCTGAAGTGCACTGAGATCTTAAAATAAGAGATGTTGTTGAAATGACAATCCTTACATGTAATTATCACTGTTTTTCCAAAGGGGAAAGGCGTTGGCTCAACTGCCCTGAGCTCTAGATGCAAAGTGAGAATGCCAAATGTAGAGCTAGCTTATCATTTGTTGTCGTTGTTCAGTTGCTAAGTCATGTCATCATAAGATATTATATCTTTTCTCTTCCCCTCTGTCATCCTCAGAAAAACATCTCTCTTTAGTCGTTGTCTTCAGTAGCCAAAAAACTCTGTTACTATGCTCTTGAGTAAAGATTCGGTATTTATAACCTGTAGGACGCAGAACAGTGTTTTCCTCAGGTGATATACTTTCACCTACACAAACATGAGCCTGTCCAAGAAAATAATAAAATTCCATGGTCATTATTCATGTGCCTTCAATTTGAGCAACAGAAAATCACTAAAAGTCTTGTATTTGTGCACATCAAATATTCATTTTTCCATTCCCAATGTAAAGTAATATTCACAGTCCCTCCAAGTGCCCTTCTTTTGCAGCGGGAGAAATGAAGATTAGCAAACTGAGATCCCTTTATATTTTAGTTTTCTTCTTTCTTCTGTCTAGAATCAAGGTTAACACTAAGTATATCCATCCCTGAAGGCCTTTTGCCAACATGGATGTTTGGTTTAAACAGAGATGAGTATTGGCTTGTGCTTTATTCTGAGAAAGTGTTTGTGGTCTGCTATTTTCCATGTGATCACCATAATCTATGGCTGAAGATCAAACCTTAAGAAGCTGCTGCAGGGTGTGCTGAAGCTGAAAGACGTGGGCACTCAGGTGCCTTGTGTGATTTTTCTTCCTGCAATTTAGTTAGCACCCTGACCAGGATAATTGTACACTCTGGATGAAGGAGGGAGAAAGCAGGAAATTGACAAAGCTAGACAATTCTGCTTTAGGCTCTTCTGCCTTTAACTTTAAAGAAAAGGAAACTATAAATCACCTCTTACTATGCCTACCACTTGAAGTTAGGTGCAGAGGGAATTGCTCTATTAAATTTGGTGTGCCTCAATGAAGTTCTGTTTATGAAAGTGAAGCTAGAGGATCCTCAGGATCTCAAATGAAAATGTACACCAGAGACCATGCAGCAGGGAACAAACACAAGACAGCTCTCTCAAATAAATGAGACAGTCTTCTCCACTCATTTTTGTTGTGAAAGAGATGCAATTTTCTTGTGAAGTCACAATGACGAGTATGTTGTTTTAGTGTATAGTAAGAATACAAAACATAGCTACCGTAGAGTCAGCATACTGGTAATTTCATTTATTCCTCACTTCGTTTATTCCTCACTATTCTGCGAGTTATGATGAGCTCCACATTTAGAGATGAAAGGACTAGGGTTCATAGCCAGGGTTTCACAGTTAACAGCTGAGGGTCAGCAGAATTCACACCCAGGTCATCTCCTCACGAAGCTCTTCTGCTGACATGCCATCCCCACTCCATAGTATCCAGTGCACAAACAGAGCCTCTGCCCTCTTGTTACAGTGCCTTTTGGGGCACAGTGTCTGTCTATTGCTCACATGATCTTAGAACTTCTTTCAGAGGAAATGCTGTGAGACAAGAGAAGACATGAATGTGACTTCAAGACATGTGTAGGAAATTTCTGATTACTTTGCTCCATCTTCCCTCTCTTTGATTGCCTTTATTGAATCCAAAACTGGGTGTTTTTCCAGCTGGATACCTTCCAGTGGGTCATCTGGTGATGTGAACTGTCTAAAGGGAGGTGTGAACTTAATTGCATGTGGCAAGTGAATGTGACAAGAGGGGGCCTTATCATTACGGAATATGCACTAAGAAAAAGCAGGGGATGGCAGATGAGCAGCCTAAATGAGCTGCAGACACAGGACAGGCTCTCTGCAACCGAAAGGCATCTGAGCTGCAAGCCTGCGCTCTACGGGACACACCCCTGCAGAGATTGCGAAGCCTCGTCCTGCCCTGCCCTGTGGATACACTTCCCACAGCTAACGGCACCAACATGGACCTTTTTGCCTTGCTTCCAGTAACAGTTTAAAAAATGAGTCTGACTCAGCCTGAAATTTTGCCTTTTGTCATTTCTTATTAAAACACAATTTGAAGATATGAGCATTAATTTTCGCTTTCTTCATATTGTGTACTTGTCTAGGAGTTTTCTCAAAAGGCCAAAAAAATCAATTTAGACATTCCAAGAATAAAGGTAAATAGACATTTTTTGGGTAAATGGTGGGGAACCATGGAAGATCTTTAAGCAGCCAAGTGCTACGTGAATAGCAGTGTTTTTAAAGATTGACAGTGACCGTGTGCAGGATGAACTAGGAAGGGAAACAGAAAGACTACTCCAAAGGCCGGGGCCCTGGTTGACCCATGGCAGAGATCAAAGTATGTGGGGGAGGGGCTAGGGAAGCAGCCAGGCCTGAGTCTGGAGAGTGGAAAGAAAAGTGTATTTCAGGACAAGTTTCACAGCTGGTTAAAAGTGTGGCAAAAGTTGCAGAACACAAACAATATATTTAGGGTTCAAGCCCTGGGCACTGAGAAAATTGTGAGAGCAACAAGAGGTGATCGGAAGCAGCAACTGGTTCAAGGAGAGAAAAGACAAATTCTGATTTCTCTGCACATGGTCTGTGTAAGAGGGGACTTGCAAATCTTGCTGGAGATGCACATGGACAGTCACCAGTGAGTGGATTCTTCAGGGGAAAAGTGCAGAGGCAGAAAAAAGAGGACTGCGGAAAGAACTTTGGGAAGTATTCATTTTAATATTTATTTATTTGGCTATGTCAGGTCTTAGTTGGTGGCAAGCAGTATCCTTCACTGTAGCCTACAGACTCTGGTTGTGGTGCAGACTTCAGAGTGCTAGGGCTCGGTAGTTGTGGCTCTGAGGCCTGTGGGATCTTAGTTCCCCAACCAGAGTCCCCTTCATTGCAATGTGCATTCTTAACTCTGGACTACCAGGGAAATCCTGGAAATATTCTTATTGAAGGTTTGGGTAGAAGGAGCAAAACTAAATAGATAAGGCAGGATAAGGATAAGGCACATAAGCAAGAGTTGGCATCTAGCAAGAAGCTTAATGTATAGTTGTTCATCAGTGAATATTTTTAATGAAAGAATGAATGATTGTAATTATAACAAGAAAAAATCAAAGGTAAAAAGAGTTTCAAAATGAAGTGATTGACAGAGGTATTACTAAAATTGAAGTGCAAAGAAAGAGAATGATAATTCAAGAAGGTATTGGATTTGTCAGATCTGTCAACTGTAGGACATTGGTGGCGTTTAGGACTTTTTTTTTTTTTTTAAGGACGAAATCCCAGTTAGAAGTTTAGCATGTTAGTGATGAGGCAATTAAAACTATCATTATATTTACTGAATATAAATAATAAAGTAATACGTTAGGATAGTGGGCCAAAATGTATTATGTTTGTAATCATATTGCAGACCGTTTTCATTTATTTTAATGTGGTGTTTGGAACTTTGTAAAATAGTAGTTGACGTTATTATTTCTCAGTGAAACTCAGTGATATTCTCTTTTAGGTAGAGTCCTAAATTTCTAGTTTGAAGGAACAGCTATAAAGAGACTGAAGGTAACATAGGCAGGGAGTAGAATCCAGGTATATTTAAATCTTATTCTCTGACTGTTCTTCATAGTTTTTATTTATTGAAGTTCTACTTCTAAAGAAATGATTCAAGGTGATTTATGCAAACAATCTTTCAATAGGAGGTAACTTTTTTTTTTAAATAAGTGGATGAAAAAAACAACAAAAAAAGGAAAAAATAAAATAAGATTAGAAAAGATTAGATAAAGTCAGGTAGGCAGTTAGAATATAAAATATTTGATGTAATTCCCAGCATATTTCTTGTTAATAGGTCATGAACTTATTGTTTCAAAGCTTTCAAGAGGGAAACATGGTAAGTTATAAGATCCATGTGTCCAGAAGGGAAAAAGATGCCTGGAAGAAGCTCAGTTACTTCTCCTTTGGTTCCTCATAAAGAAAACATTTTTTTTTTCATACAGCAAGCAACATCTTTAAAATATGAAAATAGCGATGAGCTTCACAGGGCTACTTCTGTTGGTATCCCTCAATGCGAGTAGATAGTATAAAACCCAATTATAAATTCAATAAAATAATTCCTCAAGGATTCAGCAGTTCAATCTAGGGGACAACACTTAGCTGTTCAGGCTTAATCCAGGGACAGATTTTGGCCTATCTAGGGAAATGGGGGCACGCCCTTCAGAGTGGCTTCCATAAATATTTTCTTTTGCTCAATTGATCTTTTGATAGCAAGTGAGTTAGATATTCCTTGTCAGATACCTAAAGTGCAAATATTTCAAGTTGTTAGTTATACATGAAACCGATTGCTTTAAAAGGCAGCTGAGCCTAAAGTGGAATTGTCATCCAGAGGGACCTGACAAAAGATGTGTGTGTTAATAGAAGGCGTCTCGTCTCCACACAGAGATAGGTGGGAGGAAGATGTTTTTTTTAAGAAGCAATTTTCAGCTTACTCTAGCAAACAGTTCATAGAAATTTCTCAAGGTCCTAAATCTGGATAAGCAACTCAAAATACACCACTGATGGGAAAGAAAACCAATGATCTGTGTTGAGATCCCAGTTTTGCCTATGACTACCTTTGTGGCTTTAGGCAAGTGTGTTAATTTCTTTAGATATCAGTTTCCTCTTTGGGAGAAAAAAAAGTACTATGAATACTTATCCTGCCTACCTTACAAGTGTGCCTTGGGCAGCCAATGCAATAGCTTTTATAAGAGTTTTGTAAATTGTGCTCTTCTGCGTAGAAGTTCTCCTCACTGATAACAGCAAGCAAAGGATAAGAAAATCTGACAGAAAACTAAAATTCCCATCTGAGGGCTTTGTCCTAGGGTGCTCAGAATCCATCCAGCATTTATCATGATAAATGATCCTTGTTGGACTCTGAAAAGTTTTTAAAATTTAATCATTGGTAATTATTGGATTTCTACTTAATTGCTATTTCTGTAGCTAATTTTTGCTTTACTTTTATTTCCGTATCATCTGCAATTAATATTTACAGAAAGTGTGCTTAAACATCTTGGATAACACATGAAACATAATAGTAAAGCCCTTCTCTGCAAAAACATAAAACAGATTTTAAAAATTTATTTTCTACTATTTTTGTTTTATGTAGTTTAATATCCTCCCTTTATGTAAATAAAGGGAATGTGGATTTAAATGCTGTGACCTTTGGTTTCACACAGTTAAATCTTAACCTTTCCTAAGTGGCTTCTTCCATGTATACTTGGAAGTGTTTCCAATTTCAGTGCTGTTTCTTTCATCTTGAAAACCCCCAAAGATTCTTATCATTATTTCTTCTTTGTTTTTCATTCCCGGTTATGAATTCCTCATCACCACTTCCCTATTCATTACATTCTTGCATCTCACTGGGTTAATAAATTCTTTTGACACCTACTGCCCTTTCCTTCGCTTGCTATCCCTCCTCCAAGAATGGTGCCCATCAATATTGCATGCCAGGGGAGTGCAGGTCTGACAGCGCCCCAGCCCAGCAGGCAGTGGTCTCCCTTCTGTTCCAACTCAGTGATGAGAAGAACCCCTCCTCCTCCTCCGCCTCCACCTCCTCCTCAAGCACCGGCTGCTAACAGCAGACTGAGAGACAGCTGTTTGTAATCCCCAACTCTACTGCAAGGACCACTTGAAATGGATTTCACTTTAGTCTGCTTCCTTAAAAGTTTAATGTGTATTCTCAGGGTATACTTGTAACTAAAGGTTAAGCATAGTGTTCAGGAAAATGCAGCCATGACTTTTTCCGCCCCCCACCCCCCCCCCAGTAAGAAAAGTAGAATTAAATAAGAATGTGGTTACTGCTTAAGGAAGAAAAGTGTAATATCAACTATGGCACAGGAGAGCAGGACGTCACTCACGTCCTTAGAGAATGCATTTCAGACTGGAACAAAGGAGGGCAGAGTGGGTTCAGAGGAAATGAAACTAAAGGGAACAGTAATGAGTTCTCAAGCTGCTACCTACCTTGTGATTCCAAATACATGTATATCTCCAGGTTGATAACTTTAGATTTAATCAAACTTTATTGTTATTCAGTGAGAATGGAGATGATGTTAAAAGGCTAAAAAGAGAGATAACGTTTAACTTTTTTTTTTTTCCCTAAATAAGAGGAAAGGAAAGCTATAGGTTGAGGGATTCTAGTGAAATTTTAAAATCGGAAGCACAGAGAGCCAAGTTTTATTAAAGGGAAATATGTTAAGTTTTAACTGAGTTCTTAGACCTGATGATAATAATCACTAAGAACTTAGGAATTTCTAAAATTTGACCTTACTTGTGACCTATCAAGGTGGCTGCCACAGTTTTGTAGATGCTGATAAAAGACACAAGACTCCTGAGTCAGACGACGTGCTCACAACAACACCACTATCCAAAGTGTTACCATTTTTGTGCCAGTTTCCCAAGCCTCAGTTCTGAAAGGGTGATGTAAAGACAGACGACGTCTATACATTCAGTGGCTCCACTCCAGGAATAAACCGTTGTGTTTAGGGAGCCTGAGTGTTTTGTAATGGGAAGTGGACAGGTCTACCATTTACTCCAGAGGGAAGCACTGTATCGTCAAAGGTGATTGCTATACAGTTGTCTTGAAAAGACAACTGGGACCATGCAGAAACATGAGCGATTCAGGGAGCGTAGTCTTCCAACAGCAGGAAAAAGAAATAATAGTGGCTGCTATCATTCACTGAGTGTTAAGTGAGGGTGAGCCACAGATAAAAGCTAACTTCTAGGTTACATAGTATTGAATATATTAACCATAGATAAAGACTAGAGGAAAATCCAGTTCAAGTGGCTGATGCAATTTGTAAAGAAATTTGATATGACCCTTGTAATATCCATGTGAATGAAATAGGAAGATATGAACTGGACAGTGTACATTTTTAATGGGTTTATATTTGACTAAACTGAGTAACTCAAAGTATTGATGTCAGACTAGAGAGAGGTTTCAAGTAGTGTCCTTGAAAATGTCTCTGTCTTTGCCCTGTTCTTATATTACAATGTTATCAATGACTGCAATGAGAACGTAAATGGCAGTTACATCAAATTTATGGAAGATAAAAGGCTAGAAGAGGTAGCCAATATATGGAGGAAAAACATAGCATTAAGAAATAGATGACCTGAAAAATTTCCTAAAACAATTAAAGTAAAATTAGATGGCTAAATATAAATTTCTCTGTATAGGTTCAGAAGCCATTGCTATAACCACAGACAGCCTAAGAGCCTTTCATGTTAAGAGTACACAGAGTGGTCAGCTTTAACAAATTACTTAACCTTCTTAGGGCGTCATTGCCTCCTTCTATAAAGGACATGCTTAACCATATTATCTCTCTCTTCCCATCTAACTCAAGTCTGCTAAATAATATTTATAAATAATTGATTGAGAATAATCTAAAGCAACAATTTTGTGAGGCATTGATATAACTACGTGGTGATGGTACTTTAGTCTCCAAGTCATGTCTGACTCTTGCGACCCCATAGAGTGGAGCCCAACAGGCTCCACTGTCATCCCAAAACAAAGAAAGCAGTAGTCTGCTATACTGTATATTTAAGTACAGTCAGCCCTCTATCCATGAGTTCTGTATCTACAGATTCAGCCAACTTTGGATCAATAATATTTGTAAAAAAAAAAAGGCATTTTTTCCAGGAAGTTCCAAAAAGCAAAACTTGAATTTTCAGTACACTGGCAACTATTTACATAGCACTTACATTGTATTAGGTATGATAAATAATCTAGAGATGATTTAAAGTATGTGAGAGGGTGTGCATAGGTTATATATCATTTTATGTAATTGTTATATAATTTTGGTTATAAATGGTTAAAGAAATTTTGTAGTAGTTATATAATTTTTATGTAATGGTTATATGCCATTTAATATAATACTGTGCCCTTTTATATAAGGAACTTGGACATCCAGGGATTTTTGTGTCTGCAGGGGGTCCTTGGAACCACTCTTGCGTGGACACCAAGGGGAGACGGTCTTCCATTCATTTCACAATGCCTCACTCTAGTGAAGACAATGAAGCTGACAGACATGTCTCATAACAGAAAGATGGAATTATGGAGAGAGACCTGGAAACCATGCTTTTCTAGCTGAAGTTGCAAAAATTGAGGAAGTTTGGTCTGGAAGAAGGTTTTTAGAGATAAAAATCTCTAAATGTTTGAGAGGCTCTTTAATGTCAAATTGGAGAGAAAGCAGGTCAGGAATATGTGGAGAGATGTGTCAGGAAGGCACATTGTATTCACTCCAACTAAGAATTTTTTGTAAATTTGAGTTGAGAATAGGTGAGGTGACCCCTCACTACCAACCAAGTCAGCATGTTGTTGGAGAAGCTCTGTGCTTGTTGACTTTGAGGGTCCTTACTGCTCTAAAATTCTGTGAGCCCGGGATTTCTTAAGTCAGGCTATTCTGACAGCACAGTTTTGAGTGTCGTTTTTGCAAAGGCATTGGTTTTAGTCCCAGCATGAGCCCTTGTTGGTTGTGAGGCTTGGGCAGTCCACTCTAACACCTTGGAGCTCTGTCCTCACATACCAACTGACAGCTTGAGTTAATTTATTCATTACCTGTTAATTACATTCTTATTAGGGAAATAATAAGGCAATTTAAAAAGAAAAAAGAAACATAGAATTAAAGAATTTTTATCTTTGAAGTTCATTCCCACCCAAATTCTCAGAGTATGAATTATTATTGTTGTTCAGTGGCTCAGTTGTGTCTTTCTCTCTGCAGTCCCATGGACTGTAGCCTGCCAGGCTTCTCTGGCCATGGGATTATCCAGGAAAGAATTCTGGAATGGCTTGCCATTTTCTTCTCCAGGGGATCTTCCTGACCCAGGGATTGAACCCCGGTCTTCTGCATCACAGGCGGATTCTGTACCACTGAGCCACCATGTATGAAGTATACATGTAGAGAAATATCCATTTAAATTGCTATAGAAATACAGTTCTCTGTTCTTCCTTGGTCATATTTGAAAAAATGAATCTGGTATACTAGCCTGAATTATTTCTGAAAGTCATTTGGAAGAAGTTTAGCTCTAGGGTATCCTTATTCTAAAGTGATTTTTTTGAAGTGTTTTTCAAGTTAGGTCATAAAAACACAAAAGTATCTAAAACTCTATGAAACTACTGGCAAGTATTATCAGAAAGAAAATGCTTATGTAACTTCATAAGGACTCTGTTCCATCTCATTCCACCCTGAAAGTATCTGTACATGAATTTAGAGGAAATTACCAAAGGCAGACCTGTGTCTGAAGAAAAGGATCAAAGAGATGCAGACAGAGTCACTATTATCAGAAAGACCTCAAGTCTTACAAGATCAAAGTCTTTGTATGAAATGCATGTCTTCATACTTAATTCTGCCTCAACCCACCATCCACCCTCCAAAAGTAAAACCTCCAAGAGGAAACTATTTGTGCAACTGTAGATCTGAAATCTCAGTGAGTACATAGTACCTAAATACTAGAGAACTGTCACCATGCGATCTCTGCTCCCCTCCCAGGCCGCCCATGGAGGACTCTCAGACTCTCTTGACCCCTGTGGTGAGCTGTGGGCCTCCGGGAGCCCTGCTGACCCGCCCCGTCATCCTCACTATGCATCACTGTGCAGATCCCAGCACCGAGGACTGGAAGATACAGCTCAAGAACCAGGCAGCGCAGGGACAGTGGGAGGTGAGCCTCTGTGGGGATAAAGGTGCAGTTCATGCGGATAAGCACAGGCGATCATGGGAAGGCTTTTAGTTTTAAAGCAAAACATGGGTGGAATTTTAGCTTATTCTCAAAATGAGAGAGAGAAAGGGAAAGAGAGAGGGAGGGGGAGATGGGGAGACAGACAGTCAGACACTGGCTCCTGAGTGCTTTATCTACTGACTGGTAAGCACAAAGAAAATGATGACCAGTCATTAGCTAACTCATAGGGAAAGTGCACTTAAGAGTCTTACATAAATCCCTTTTGAATATACATACTATCTTGGGAAGGGAAATATATATATATGTGGTGTGTATATATATAGATATGAAAATGAAAGTGTTAGTCACTCAGTTGTGTCTGACTGTTTGTGATCCCAGAGACTGTAGCTGACCAGACCCCTCTGTCCATGGACAACTCGTCCAGGCAAGAATACTGGAGTGGGTAGCCATTCACTTTTCCAGGAGATCTTCCCAACCGGATTGAACCTGGATCTGCCACGTTGCAGGCAGATTTTTTACCATCTGAGTCACCAGGGAAGCCTGTGTGTGTGTGTATGTGTGTGTGTGTGTGTGTGTGTGTGTTTTAATTTTCATGTAGAGAAACATTGCACCTGGGTCAGAAAATGTTAGGACTTACTTGCCAACAAGTCCTGGAAATAGGTCTGAATTTAACCTGGGAAAGCAGGAAGTGTGTATCCTAAGCTCCAATGCAATGAAGACTGTGTATAGCACCTTGGCTGTCTGTAGCTGCAGCCATTGGAACTTCTTAAGGGCAGTGCCTTAAACAGATCCTGCTCTTTCCATCAGAACCCTGCAGTTAAACCTGAAATTAAGTGCAAAAGGATTTGTTATATTTACCATGAAGATTCTATACCTAATACCTAAAAAAAAAGTGATTTGTGTAGTCTTTACAAGAGAATTATCCAATATGCATGTTGTATGTGGGCTTCCCTGGTGGCTTAGATGGTAAAGAATCCACCTGCAATGCGGAAGGTCTTGGCTCAGTCCCTAGGTTGGGAAGATCCTCTGGAGGAGGGCATGGCAACCCACTCCAGTATTCTTGGCATGGGAGAATCCCCATGGACAGAGGAGCCTGGCGGGCTACAGTCCATAAGGTTGCAAAGAGTCGGACATGACTGAGCAACTAAGCACAGTACACGACTCGTGTTGTATGTATTTTGTGATTACTTACAGTATTTTTCTTTTGGGAAAGAAAATTATAGAAAAAAAATTACATTAAGACTCAACTCCTAATATTTTAGGAAAAAATAATAGTAGAGATAGAAGCATAGCAGGGTATCCCTGGGATTATCTGGAATGTCTTCTCTATGGACATACTCTCATCTTGGTCATGTGAGCATCGCTTCTTGCAAGAGGACCTGGATTAAAGTCTAGGGCTATACTTAATGTTAAGACTGGACTTGACCAGGTCTAACTTCAATTTCATTTAAGTTTAAATGATTTATCTCAGAAACATAAAAGTATTAATCTCAAGGGATCCTACTTTGTTGGCATGATTCTCCACCTATTACCATAATACCGTATTTCTGGATTTGAGTAATAATAGCAATAACAACAATAATAAGAGGAAAAGAAAAGAAAGAGTTATGAAGAGTAAAAGAGGGAAATCCTTATGAAAACACTGTAATTATATTTGTGACAGGAACAGGGAGCATCTTCGTCCTGTGCCATTTCTTCTAGGAGGCTTTCTGTAACACACCATCAGGAAATGACACTCAAGGCTTGTCCTTGCCCTGCTGGAGAAAGCAGCTTCTTTGCAGGTGTCCTTTTGGAGCTGAAATAAGCCTAGAGGTGCTGAGTACCTTTCTCTCCTTTTTAGTCCAGTTAGAGCTTCATCTTTAGGTATGGGTTCAGCTGAAGAAATGATTTCATGAATGCTATTAAAACACAAGCCATGGTGTAGCTCAGATGATGTTGCAAGGGCTAACTAATAAATAGCCATCTGAGGTGGCAACTTTCAAAGCTGTGACAAGCCCTGGGGACTCAATTTATGATGAAACGTTTGTTTGTGTTTTTGATAAATAACCATTTGCTCACCATGAGCCAGGCCCACATAGATACGGTAGGAAGCAAAGTAACCTGGTTGCTGCCTCTGCAGAGACTAAGTAGCCTAATGCAGAGCCTGGGCTGTGCCCTCACATGATTTCATTTCTCCCACATGAAATTCTCTTTTAAATTTGAATGAATTAAAAGTTGGACAATTTCAAAAAACAAAATCTGAACTTCCAACTTCTCTTGAAAAATTAAAGGCTGCGTCCTCCCTAACCCTGAACTCCTGCTGTACCTGGTACTTTTACTGTACTTTTACTGTAAGCATCTTTGGCATAGACATCTTTACTTCCACAAGCATTTTTGCCACATAACTAGTTTATCATAAGACAATTTTGGTGTAAAAGATAAAATAACCGGTGGACAGTTTGGTATGACAGTTTGGTCACCTCTTTGGTCAACCTCAAACCAAAGTTGACAGCTTGGTTTCATCTCTCCACTGACACGTACTCACATTTTTATATTCCATAAATCTGAAAGAGGCCAAGGGCTGAAAAGGCCTAGAGTTGAGCCCACTTTTCTCATAGAATTTTGGAGCATCTGTCATGGCACATGTGAGAATATAAACCAAGAACAAGCAATGGTGTAGAGACGTTTACAACATAATATAAAGCTCAATTATAAATATGCATCCTGGTATTTGGAAACATACTTCTCTTAATTAGGAAGAAATTTTTGCAAAAGAAAAGCGAAATGCAAGGAGATGCATGAACAACCAAAAATATGTATAATACTAGGAATGAAAGATATTGAAGACAAGGGCATATGTATAACCCTCAAAATAAAAACAGGTTATTTGTACAGTATTGTCATGAATCCGCACACATTTCAAATGTTTTAAAATATTTTTTATTTCAAAATAAAGTCTTTTTGTTATTCATGTTTTCATGTTTTATTATTTTTGTTAATGTGTCTTTTATTTTTTACTATTTCACCTTTTTTGGCAAAACGGCTTTACTAACCATTAATTGCCAGGCAAAAATGCCTACAGCAAAAATGCTTACAGTTAAAGTACTGAGAGCCCATTCCTGCATGGCTGCGGTGACTAAAGGCAGGTGGACACTGAGCTCTGTAGACTGGCTTGCGCTCTGCTTCACCGCAGTCTCTGCCATTCCCTATTGTCTTCTGCCCTGTCTGCTTCACACAGTCCTGTTACCTCTCTGCCATGGAATTGTGACCCTTGTTTTATGGATTCTGTGCTTGGTCTTTCAGATGATTTCTGTGGCCAGAGTCATTTGGTTAAATCAAAACCTGGTTAATATAGTTATCAGTTCCGCTTGTTTTTATTTCTTGCTAAACATTAAAAATCTAAAACAGTAGACTGCTTAAAGGCTTACATGAAAAATAACATGTGCCATATGCATAGAGTTTGCCATACTGTGCTTTTAGCAAAGTCCACGAGCCCAGATTATGAGGTAAAGCAGTGTATCACTTTGGAAAAGTAATTGATAGGTGAGTTTGGGAGAACTCAGTAGAATGGTATTGCATAATTCTTTAATTTTCCTAATTATTTTTTAAAAATTCTTTTCAAACCCCTAGATTTTTAGGGGAAACACTACCATGCTGAAATCACATCAAACTAAAAGAGTACTTTTGGATTAAATTAGCAATTTAGAGATTAAAGCAAATGGTCAGAAACAGATAATCAACTCAAATATACTGAAGTTCAAAGGATAACATAAATTTCTTTTGGAATTTTAGGTAGACCCCAGAATGTAGATTCTTGAAAGATCAAAAAAGGCTAAATGAACGTCTTCTAAATAAAGCATGTTATCAGGCAAACTAAGTAAGGGAGAGAATGATGAAGAATGGAAATAAAAGTATAATAAAGTCAGGGAAAGAAAAAAGAGCAGGAAAAGGAATAATTAAAACTCAGGGGTAAAGGTCCTGCTCTTTGCACCTCCACTGGCCACCATCATGGCCATCAGAGGCTCAGCCACTGCCCCTCCTCCTTGTCCCGCAGGACGTGGTGGTGGTTGGCGAGGAGAACTTCACCACCCCGTGCTACATCCAGCTGGATGCAGAGGCCTGCCACCTCCTCTCTGAGAACCTCGGCACCTACGCCCTGGTCGGGCAGTCCACCACCAAAGCAGCCGCAAAGCGCCTGAAGCTGGCCATCTTCGGGCCACTCTGCTGCTCCTCGCTGGAGTACAGCCTCCGAGTGTACTGCCTGGATGACACTCAGGATGCCCTGAAGGTAGGTGGCTCCAGCCTGGTCCGCTCACTTCGCACCTAGAGACAGGGTGTGTGTGTACGTGCACCAAGTGCATGAACACAAGTGTTTGGCCCCCAAAGATGCAGTTACAAGAACAAATTAGACGTTTCATCTGAGGCCCTGCTGGTAAATATGCCGTTTCCATTCTGTTGATGCCTCCCAAGGGCTACTTTTGTTTACCTTCCTTGATTTCTTTTAATGAAAAATTCAGAAGTGGCAGATTTTGGCAGTGAGACGCGTGGATGGTAAATAACCTGCTTCTATGTTTATCTCAGCTGTGTTCTTCCTACAAAAGGAGCTGGCATAATTGCTCACACTCTATGTTCCTCTTGTGTGCTACTTCATTATATGCTTTCCCATTCTTTTTATGAGGACTGTGTGGAAGACGGTTAGCATTTGACAACAGGCTTCTGCTTTATAGAATAAATGGGCTTAATTCCTGGTGCTATTACTGCCATTCATTTTCTCCCATTTGAAGCTTTAAAGCATATAGTGAGTGCCTCCAAAGACATTATGATCTAGAAGAAGACAGAAAAAAAGTATGCCAAGGACTTGGAGGCAAGTCAGAGTGTGATACATGCCATAGGTGAATGCAAAGTTTTATGGGAATTCAGGAGAAGGAGGCATCATATTATTTTGAGGAAATCTGAAAAGGAGCTAACATTTGAGATTGGCCCTAAAGGAAGCTAGGATTTGACCATCAATAATGGGGAAGAAACACGAGATTCTGGGTGAAGGGAACAGCATGAAGAAACAGTTCAGTTCAATCGCTCCGTCCTATCCAACTCTTTGCGACCCCATGAATTGCAGCACACCAGGCCTCCCTATCCATCACCAACTCCCGGAGTTCACCCAAACTCATGTCCATTGAGTCGGTGATGCCATCCATCCATCTCATCCTCTGTCATCCGCTTCTCCTCCTGCCCCCAATCCCTCCCAGCATCAGAGTCTTTTCCAATGAGTCAACTCTTCACATGAGGTGGCCAAAGTACTAGAGTTTCAGCTTTAGCATCGTTCCTTCCAAAGAAATCCCAGGGCTGATCTCCTTCAAAATGGACTGGTTGGATCTCCTTGCAGTCCAAGGGACTCTCAAGAGTCTTCTCCAACACCACAGTTCAAAAGCATTAATTCTTCAGCGCTCATCTTTCGTCATAGTCCAACTCTCATATCCATACATGACTACTGGAAAAACCATAGCCTTGACTAGACAGATCTTTGTTGGCAAAGTCATGTCTCTGATTTTGAATACGCTATCTGGGTTGGTCATAACTTTCCTTCCAAGGAGTAAGCGTCTTTTAATTTCATGGCTGCAGTCACCATCTGCAGTGATTTTGGAGCCCAAAAAAATAAAGTCTGACACTGTTTCCAGTGTTTCCCCATCTATTTCCCATGAAGTGATGGGACCAGATGCCATGATCTTCGTTTTCTGAATGTTGAGCTTTAAGCCAACTCTTTCATTCTCCTCTTTCACTTTCATCAAGAGGCTTTTTAGTTCCTCTTCACTTTCTGCTGTAGGGTGGTGTCATCTGCATGTCTGAGGTTATTGATATTTCTCCTGGCAATCTAGATTCCAGCTTGTGCTTCTTCCAGTCCAGCGTTTCTCATGATGTACTCTGCATATAAGTTCAATAAGCAGGGTGACAATATACAGCCTTGACATACTCCTTTTCCTATTTGGAACCAGTCTGTTGTTGCATGTCCAGTTCTAACTGTTGCTTCCTGACCTACATATAGGTTTCTCAAGAAGCAGGTCAGGTGGTCTGGTATTCCCATCTCTTTCAGAATTTTCCAGAGTTTATTGTGATCCACACAGTCAAAGGCTTTGGCATAGTCAATAAAGCAGAATATTCTTATGAAGAAACAGAGGGAACAGTAAATACAGACTCCACACAGCATCTCATTTCCAGAAAGCCTAGATTGATAGATAGGTGTCTTGTTCGGAGGGACCTTGAGGATCAGAGAGAGGCGTGGAGATTCCGTTTCTTTAGTTAATGAAGAATCATTGGAGAGATGTAAATAGAAGATAGACATGACTGTAAATATGTATAGAAATACTAGTCTGACGTCAGTGGAAAGACAGAGTCAAGTTAAGAAAAGTGTGATAGAGCTGGGGTGAAGGCAGAGGAGTGAGAAGAAGGGAAACAGGTAGGAAAGGTCCTAATAAGTAACTCTTGCAGTCCCTGGAGACTAGGAACCCTGAAAGGGTGGAGCAGAAGGTCAGGTCTGCCTCTAAGTAATAGTAGCAGAGTCAGGGGTGGGTAGCTCTGGAGTCATGATATGGTGACTTTGCCTTGGGTGTATTGAATTAGAGTACAGATTAGACACCAGGACCAAGATGCCCAGTGAACAGTTAGAAATATAGGTGTGACTCTCCCAGCCAAGAGCAGATCCTGAGAGTTTGAGGAACCAACCATACAGCATTGATATTTGTCATCCATGATGATTGGGAAGAATATCAAGGGAGAGTAGAAAGAGAAAATAAAGATAAGAAACATTACTGAGAATTTGCATTGTGCTGCGCAAGATTCTAAGTATCTTTTCTTATAGCTTTTTATTTATTTGGCTCTGCCAGGTCTTAGGTGCAGCATGCAGAGTCTTCAGTTGCAGCATGTGAACCCTTAGTTGTGGCATGTGGGGTCTAGTCCCCTGACCAGGGATGGAAGCAGGGCCCCTGCAGTGGGAGCACAGAGCCTTAGCCAGTGGGCCACCACGGAAGTCCCTACGTACCCACTGAACCTTCACAACAACCTGTGGGACCCCGCTGTCCCTATTCAGCTGTGTACTCCAAGGCATAGAAAGGTTAAGTAAGTTGCTCTAGGTCACACAGCTATCAGGTGGAAATAGCAGGCTTCATGCCCGGGCAGCTGGTGGCCGTCTGGACTCTGCTTCTCAAGTGGGCTGCTCAGAGAGCCACACCCTAGAGCACAGGGACTGGGGGAGCCCTGCCGTTGCCAGGGAGACGTGGGGCAGCCAACAGAGGAGCTACAAGAGGAGGAACACCCAGAGGAGGAAGTGGAGAAGTGGGACAAAGATGCAACTAGAAAGCCCAGGGAAGAGAGACTTTTTCTGAAATTCAGGGTATTTCCTTCTGGAGTTTCCACCCAGAGAGTACTTCTGGGTCACGAAAACTGAGTGTTGCAGGTCGTGTCCATGAGGAGATGAACCACAGTTGGTCCCTGGATAAGTTTTTGATGGTTTAGCCTGTAGGAGTTCCTGATGTTAAATGATGTGAACACACAGCTCTTGTGTAAAGCTTGAGGTTATGTCTTTTACATTCTTTGTAAATGTGATACTTCCAAGGCGCAGTCAGGATAGAAATCATCCTAGGCATAAATCCTTCTTAGGAAAAACTGTTTGTAGGCAATCCACGGGGTCTGATTAAGGCAACTTTTTTTTAGTAATTCAAAGAAAAATCATTGCAAAAAGCATCCATAGAAGATCTACATCGTATCTGAAATATCTGATAAACACATTTTTACATTCATACAAGTAGTTTTCATACTTGGGCAACTCTTGACCTTTCTTCTCGACAGACATACACAAGTCCTTGCCCAAAACAAAGTTAGATCTCATAAAATAATTTTTATTATGATAATTAGTGAGAAGAGATGCAAATGGTCAACACTGAGAGAGACTGACAAACAGGTTTAAGAAGTAAAAACAACCCAAGAGCAGTTTATATTATGGTCAGTGCTTTCCAAATAGACGTTTATAAATTCTCACCATCAGGGGATCCAGCACTTAGCCTGAAAGAAACATAAATAATGAATAAGGCTTTCTTGCACCTCATGGCCTTTAAACAACACAGAAATATCAAAATCCTAGTTATAGGTAACCCAGCACACCGAAGAGAGTCTTAGCTCCATCCTGCCAAAACTGCCTTATGCCCATGCTCGAAGTGGGCCCATTAACTCAGAAATGCCCTTCATTACCAAAATTCTGCCTTCTTGACATGTTGCCTGCCCATGTTCCCCTCCAGCCTCCCTCCCGTCTCCCTGATCCTCTCATCGCTGTTATCTGTAAATACCGTCTTTTGTGCCACCCCTCCAAATACCTCCTCCTTGAGATCCACCCCACTCCTCACCCATGCTCATCCCAAATCCCAAGTAGTAGTTCTCTATCCAGCACACATAGAAGTCAGTTGGGAGGCTTTTTTAAAAAAAGGACTTGTTTCAGTGTTCCAGCCCAAAAGTTCTGATCTGATCCGTGTAAATACTGGGTTTGGTTTTTGTTTGAGCACTGCCTGTGTTATTATACTGTGCAACTAAGGTTATAAACTACTAAACAATTTCCGAGGTCTTTCTGGCACTATAATTCTACTGAGGGCAAACTTTCCTATAACCTCAAATTAATTTCTTACCCATGCCTTCAGCTGCTCACATTACCTGGATCTGGATCTCCCAACTAATATGTGTCTCCCAAAGTCTCTACAGTAAGGACCACACCCCTAACTAACCAAGAGGCCAAGAGGAAAAGTTTCAGTACTTCTCATACCGCTGACTATTTCTGGGGTACTGATCTACTCCTGGGCTGGCTTTTCTGTTTATTATTCTTTATTCTGTTACTCCATGGTTCATTACCCAAGTCAGTTCCTCAGTACAGATTTCCATCCTGGCAGTACCTGCCTCATGCTGTTTCTTTCCACTCCTTTTATTCCCTCATCCTCTTAAATTCAAAGGCATCTCATATTCATAGTTCCTTTGCCCAATTGTAGCCTGCTAACATTCCCATCATTCTGCACTGCCTACCCTCCACTGTAGGTGCTCTTCATCCACAGTGGGAACTGCAGTCTCCACCAGCCAAGATCGCCACCAGTGAAAGCATCCGACCTTGCATCTCTCTTCCAAGGTGCACGTAAGCTGCTTTCTGTTTTGAAGAAAGACCTGCCTCAACCTTCCCTGGTCTCCTGCTCCACAAACATTCATCTGCTCTTACCCATATCTCCAGGGAGCTCACTTCCACTCAGAAATTATTTGCCATCTAAAGCTGCTGCAGGTTTTTCTAATTTCCATGGCTACAGATGACCTCCATGGAACAAGCCCTCCAGTTCTGCTTCCAGCCTATTGAGTTTCTCTAAAAAAAATTATAAATTTCTGATCGAGTGTATTATACCCTCAAGACATCTGCCCTAAGCTATAGCTCTCCTGCTTCTGTGCAGTCCTTTTCTGTATCTCTCCTTCACTCCTGAGATTTCACACATTTCTTCCAAGCCTCTGCACCCAAATTCCTGATAGAACCACAGCTCCTTCATGGTTGCCGTGACCTAACGCCTGTGGTATCAGCCAAGGGACACTCCCTCAGCTGCTGTTCTTTACTTTTCAGACCTTTTCTTTCAACCTCTTCTCACCTAGTTTGAGCTCTGATGGAAAGCAACTCTACTTTCTTATTGGGGCTTTAATCCAACTTCTCCACCACCTATGTCTCCAGCTTAGCAAGTAATGCCTGGAAGTGGGTCTCCCCAGACTTGGTATTTTCTTAGAGTTACTGCTGTGGACTGGGAAGTCTTTCTGAATTGCAGAAATCCTCAGAGTGTTGGAAAAGGAGCTGAGAGGGGAGCCCAGTGCATCACTCATTCTTGGGGGTCGGAACTACACAGTTTGGAGAGCTGTTAGAGAAAGACCAGCCCAGTGTTTGGATCTGAACATGCTGGGAATATTAATTCTCACTTTTTGACACATTGTCCATGTGGATGGGGAAAAAGTAAAAGGACACACCACATCAGTCTGTCTCCACAGCCCTGATGCATTCTTTCATCTTCCCACCCACCTCTTTGAATTTGGCAGCTTTTTATGACAATTTCCCTGAGTTGTGTTAAAACCTGGAAGCAAAACCAGTCACCTGAAACTTAAAAGCTGTACTTCGCAACATGGAAACATTAATATTGAATTAGAATGTTGGCAGTGACTGTTGGAGTAAATGTCAAGGCTGCTGGGAGATGTTGGAATTCTTTTATGCACCCTTCAGATGGTGTGTTTTTTTTGCCCTGTTCGTGTACTGGAAGGACAAGTGGGAGCCATGTGGGAGCTGAGTTCATGTCAAGATATGAAGGTGCTAAGAATTGGGAGAATAGTTTAGAACCAGTTCTGTTCTCAAATAGAGAGGTCACATCTATTGAAAGGATTGAGTTGGGTATGTCACAGCTTTTCTCTTTGACTTCTCTTCAGGTGATTAAAGCAACATTGGTATTTGCCTTTCATTTTTGCAAAGGCTTAAATCCTAATATAAATAGACCAGAAGTTAATAGAGAGCAAGGTTATATTGGGGCAAGTTTAAAAACACTACAGGGAGAAACATACATCAGTGTCAACGTAAGTAATTTCTGTCCCACTATCCTAGGAGTGCAATTCTGACTGTCCTTTCCTAATAAAGAGGTTTATTAAAAACTCTGAACCTAAAAGGGGAGTTATTTGCATATAGTATGGGCAGTCTCATGTATCATACATTCAATCATGTAAATTGAATTTCTGACAAATGTATACGCGATACGATCCAAACGATGTGTACCATGCTTTACGTACAGAGAAGGCAATGGCACCCCACTCCAGTACTCTTGCCTGGAGAATCCCATGGACAGGGGAGCCTGATGGGCTGCAGTCCATGGGGTCACTAAGAGTTGGACACAACTGAGCAACTTCATTTTCACTTTTCACTTTCATGCATTGGAGAAGGAAATGGCAACCCACTCCAGTGTTCTTGCCTGTAGAATCCCAGGGACGGGGGAGCCTGATGGGCTGCTGTCTGTGGGGTCGCACAGAGTCAGACATGACTGAAGCAACTTAGCAGCAGCAGTAGCAGCAGCATGCTTTACGTAGTCATTTGTCATGGAATAGAGTTGTCTTTGTATTACTTAGGGTATGTAGTAATCACATACCCTAATCCAGGCTGTAACACGGTAACTCTGTGAAAGATCATATTATGTGAAAAAATAAGAGAAAGATGAAAGAAACACTGAAAATGAAAGCCAGAAATCTAGTTGGTAATTGTGTGACCCTGTTTCTTAGGTGCAGTCATAAGATAGTCAGAGGTAGCCGTTAAAGATTTTATTTCATCCTGCCACATGGTGCTTCCTCACTGATGCTCTGATGTCCCCTCCATGGCCAGATGTGACCCTGCTGAACCCAGGACACCTCACCCCTGCCTCTTCTGGGCCAACGAAGGCTGGCCTTCCATTGGGTTGGCCCCACTAGCCGTATCTTTTCATTCACTTCCCTTAAACCACCTCAAAAAACTAGTGTGACCTACATTTCGTATTTTTAGGACCATGGTCTCTGAAATTAAATTAATATATTTGGACTTGTTGTTGTTCAGTTGCTAAGGTGTGTCTGACTCTTTGCAACCCCAAGAACTGGCACATGCCAGACTTCGCTGTCCTTCACTCTCTCCTGGAGTGTGCTCTAACTCATGTTAGAGTCAGTGATACCATTGAGTCAGTGATACCATCCAACCATGTCTTCCTCTGTTTTCCTTGTCCTCTTGCCCTCAGTCGTTCCCACTGTCAGGATCTTTTCCAGTGAGTTAGCTCTTCACATCAGGTGGCCAAAGTATTGAAGCTTCAGCATCAGTCCTTCCAGAGAATATTCAGGACTAATTTTCTTTAAGATCGACTGGTTGGATCGCCTTGCTGTCCAAGGGACTCTTAAGAGTCTTCTCCAGCACCACAACTCGAAAGCATGGGTTCTTCAGTGCTCAGTCTTCATTATGGTCTAACTCTTACATCCCTACATGATTACTGGAAAATCCATAGCTTTAACTATATGGACCTTAGTCGGCAAAGTGATGTTCCTTCCTTTTAATACATGGTCTAGGTTTGTCGTGGCTATTCTTCCAAGGAGCAAGCATCTTTTAATTTCGTGGCTACAGTCACCATTCACATTGATTTTGGAGCCTAAGAAATTAAAATTTGCCACTGTATCCCCTTTCCCCCCATCTACTTGCCGTGAAGTGATGGGACTGGATGCCATGATCTTAGTTTTCTGAATGTTGAGTTTAAAGCCAGCTTTTTACTCTTCTCTTTCACCCTCATCAAGAGGCTCTTTAGTTTCACTTTGCTTTCTGCCATTAGAGTGGTCTCATCTGCATATCTGAGGTTGTTGATATTCTTCCTGGGAATCTTGATTTCAGCTGGTGATTAATCCAGCCCAGCATTTCACACGATGTACTCTGCATAGAAGTTAAATAAGCAGGGTGACAATATACAGCCTTGATGCACTCCTTTCCTGATTTTGAATCAGTTTGTTGTTCCATGTCCTTTTCTAACTGTTGCCTCTTCGCCTGCTTATAACTTTCTCAGGAGACAGGCAAGGTGGGCTGATATTCTCATCTCTTTAAAAATTTTCCACAGTTTATTGTAATCCATACAAAGGCTTTAACATAGTAAATGAAGCAGAAGTAGATGTTTTTCTGGAATTCTCTAGCTTTTTCTATGATCCTACAGATGTTGGCAATTTGATCTCTGGTTCCTCTGCCTTTTCTAAATCCTGCTTACACATCTGGAAGTTCTTGGTTCATGTACTGTTGAAGCCTAGCTTGAGGGATATTGAGTATTTCCTTGCTAGCAGGAGAAATGACTGCAATTGTATGGCAGTTTGAGCATTCTTTGGCATTGCCTTTATTTGGGATTGGAATGAAAACTGATCTTATCCAGCTCTGTGACCACTGCTGAGTTTTCCAAATTTGCTGGCGTCTTGAGTATAACACTTTAACAGCATCATCTTTTAGAATTAGAAAAAGCTCAGCTGGAAATTCCATCACCTCCACTAGCTTTGTTCATAGTAATGCTTCCTATGTTCCACTTGACTTCACACTTGAGCATGTCTGGCTCTAGGTGAATGACCACACCATTGTGGTTATATGGATCATTTTTATAGTTCTTCTGTGTATTCTCGTCACCTCTTCTAAATCTCTTTTGCTTCTGTTAGGTCCTTGCCATTTCTGTCCTTTATTGTGCCCATCTTTGCATGAAATGTCTTCCCTGGTGGCTCAGATGGTAAAGCATTTGCCTGCAATGTGGGAGACCCAGGTTTGATCCCTGGGTCGGAAAGCTCCTCTGGAGAAGGAAATGACAACGCACTCCAGTACTTTTGCCTGGAAAATTCCATGGACAGAGAAGGCTGGTAGGCTGCAGTCCATGGGGTTGCAAAGAGTTGGACATGACTGAGTGGCTTCACTGTCTGTCTTTTGCATGAAATGTTTCCTTGGTATCTCCCATTCTCTTGAAGAAACCTCTGGTGTTGCCCATTTTGTTGTTTTCCTCTATTTCTTTGCATTGTTCACTTAAGAAGGCTTTCTTATCTCTCCTTGGTATTTTCTTAGGTATATCATTCATTTAGTTAGGTATATCTTTCCCTTTTTCCTGTGCCTTTTGCTGCTTTTCTTTTCTCAGCTATTAGTAAGGCCTCCTCATACAACTACTTTGCCTTCTTGCATTTCTTTTTCTTGGAGATGGTTTTGGTCACCACCTCCTGTACAAAGCTACAAACCTCCATCCATAGTTCTTCAGGCATTCCATCCACCAGATCTCATCCCTTGAATCTATTGGTCACCTCCACTGTATAAGGGAGTTGATTTTAGTCATACCTCAATGGTCTAGTGGTGTTCCCTGCTTTCTTCAACATAAGCCTGTATTTTGCAATTAGGGGTTGATAATTTGAGCCATAGTCAGCTCCAGGTCTTATTTCTACTGACTATATAGAGTTTCTCCATCTTTGGGAGCAAAAACATCAGACTGCTTTCAGTATTGACCATGTGCTGATGTCCATGTGTAGAGTCATCTCTTGTATTGTTGGAAGATGGTTTTGCTATGACCAGAACATTCTCTCAGCAAAACTCTGTGAGCCTTTGCCCTGTTTCATTTTGTACTCCAAGGCCAAATTTACCTGTTACTCCAGGTATCTCTTGACTGCCTACTTTTGCATTCTAATCCTCTATTATGAAAAGGTCATCTTTTTAGGGTGTTAGTTCTAGAAGGTGATATATGTCTTCATAGAACCATTCAACTTCAGCTTCTTAGGTATTAGTGGTTGGGGCACAGACTTGGATTACTATGATATTGAATGGTTTGCTGGGAAACGAACCAAGATCATGCTGTCATTGTTTGAGATTGCACCCAAGTACTACATTCTGGACTTTTGTTGACTGTGAGGGCTACTCCATTTCTTCTAAGGGATTCTTGCCCACAGTAGTAGATATAATGGTCACCTGAATTAAATTTGCCCATTCTCATCCATTTTAGTTCAGGGATTCCTAACATGTTGATGTTCACTCTTGCCAACTCCTACTTGACCACATCCAATTTACCTTGATTCAGGGCCCTAACATTCCAGGTTTCTATGCAATATTGTTTTTTTTTTTAATCAGATCAGATCAGATCAGATCAGTCGCTCAGTCATGTCTGACTCTTTGCGACCCCATGAATCGCAGCATGTCAGGCCTCCCTGTCCATCACCAACTCCCAGAGTTCACTCAGACTCATGTCCATCGAGTCAGTGATGCCATCCAGCCATCTCATCCTCTGTCGTCCCCTTCTCCTCTTGCCCTCAATCCCTCCTAGCATCAGAGTCTTTTCCAATGAGTCAACTCTTCGCATGAGGTGGCCAAAGTACTGGAGTTTCAGCTTTAGCATCATTCCTTCCAAAGAAATCCCAGGGCTGATCTCCTTCAGAATGGACTGGTTGGATCTCCTTGCAGTCCAAGGGACTCTCAAGAGTCTTTTCCAACACCACAGTTCAAAAGCATCAGTTCTTCGGCGCTCAGCCTTCTTCACAGTCCAACTCTCACATCCATACATGACTACAGGAAAAACCATAACCTTGACTAGACGGACCTTTGTTGGCAAAGTAATGTCTCTGCTTTTGAATATGCTATCTGGGTTGGTCATAACTTTCCTTCCAAGGAGTAAGCATCTTTTAATTTCATGGCTGCAGTCACCATCTGCAGTGGTTTTGGAGCCCAAAAAAATAAAGTCTGACACTGTTTCCACTGGTTCCCCATCTATTCCCCATGAAGTGATGGGTCCGGATGCCATGATCTTCGTTTTCTGAATGTTGAGCTTTAAGCCAACTTTTTCACTCTCCACTTTCACTTTTATCAAGAGGCTTTTTAGTTCTTCACTTTCTGCCATAAGGGTTGTGTCACCTGCATGTCTGAGGTTATTGATATTTCTCCCGGCAATCTTGATTCCAGCTTGTGTTTCTTCCAGTCCAGCGTTTCTCATGATGTACTCTGCATATAAGTTAAATAAACAGGGTGACAATATACAACCTTGACGTACTCCTTTTCCTATTTGGAACCAGTCTGTTGTTCCATGTCCAGTTCTAACTGTTGCTTCCTGACCTGCATACGGATTTCTCAAGAGGCAGATCAGGTGGTCTGGTATTCCCATCTCTTTTAGAATTTTCCAGTTTATTGTGATCCACACAGTCAAAGGCTTTGGCATAGTCAATAAAGCAGAAATAGATGTTTTTTTGGAACTCTCTTGCTTTTTCCATGATCCAGCGGATGTTGGCAATTTGATCTCTGGTTCCTCTACCTTTTCTAAAACCAGCTTGAACATCTGGAAGTTCACGGTTCACATATTGCTGAAGCCTGGCTTGGAGAATTTTGAGCATTACTTACTAGCGTGTGAGATGAGTGCAATTGTGCAGTAGTTTGAGCATTCTTTGGCATTGCCTTTGTTTGGGATTGGAATGAAAACTGACCTTTTCCAGTCCTGTGGCTAGTGCTGAGTTTTCCAAATTTGCTGGCATATTGAGTGCAGCACTTACACAGCATCATCTTTCAGGATTTGGAATAGCTCAACTGGAATTCTATAACCTCCACTAGCTTTGTTCATAGTGATGCTTTCTAAGGCCCACTTGACTTCACATTCCAGGATGTCTGGCTCTAGGTCAGTGATCACACCATTGTGATTATCTGGGTCATGAAGATCTTTTTTGTACAGTTCTTCTGTGTATTCTTGCCACCTCTTCTTAATATCTTCTGCTTCTGTTAGGTCCATACCATTTCTGTCCCTTATTGAGCCCATCCATGAATCAAGGCAAATTGGAAGTGGTCAAACAAGAGATGGCAAGAGTGTCAACATTCTAGGAATCAGCGAACTGAAATGGACTGGAATGGGTGAATTTAACTCAGATGACCATTATATCTACTACTGTGGGCAGGAATCCCTCAGAAGAAATGGAGTAGCAATCATGGTCAACAAAAGAGTTTTTTTTTAACAGCATTGGCCATTACTTTCACCAGCAGGCACATCATTTTTTCTGGAACTATTTCTCTGCTCTTCCCCAGTTGCATATTGGACACCTACCGACCTGGGGAGTTTATCTTCCAATGTCATATCTTTTGCCTTTTGATACTATTCATAGGGTTCTTGAGGCAAGAATACTGAAGTGGTTTGCCATTGCCTTCTCCAGTGGACCACGTTCTGTCAGAACTCTCTGCCATAACCCATCCGTCTTGGGTGGCACTGCATGGCATGGCTTATAGCCTCATTGATCAGAAGGCTGTGATCCATGTGATCCTTTTGGTTAGCTTTCTGTGGTTTTCGTTCTGGAGGCTGTGGGATTGTAGTTCTTGCTTCTTTTGTCTGCTCTCTGATGCATGAGGATAAGAGGCTTGTACAAGCTTCCTGATGGGAGGGACTGGCTGTGGGGAAAACTGGGTCTTGCTCTGATGGGCCGGGCCATGCTTGGTAAATCTTTAATTTTCCAATTCGTACATGTAATACGTGCATTAGATAATGACAACAAATGTGTTTTCTCTGCTTGGTGTGTGGAAGGAAGTGTAGGGTCAAAGGAAAGCTTAAGTCAGGCCGACTGACTTGATTGGTCCCATCGCTCATCACCTGGTCACTGACTTTGATCTCTTTGGTATGTCACTTGGTCTGTATCAGGGACACTTAAGGGATTCAAGGAGACCAAAGTTATTAAATTTGCTGGCACAAAATAGTCACTCAGTAATGTTAAGCGTCCCTAGGTGGGCATTTAAATTATAATGGCATTTTGAAGACAATGGCTCAGAGAAGATCTTAACTGTAATTGTGATCTAATTGTGTGTGTGTCAGGTTTCGTAGCAGGGTGGCTGGTCAGCTACTTAAGGACCAGTTTCCTTTTGGTGTCTCCAAGTTATGCCATCTTTTTATCTTCTCATGACACTTGGCCCTGGCCCTATCATATATTTCTGAAATGACCTGCAAAGTTGAATTTATGTTGGAGAGAAGGGGAGGAAAGAGAGAAGAGGAAGTATAAGTTGTGGAAGATGGAATACTGGCTCCTCCAGGACATCTGCACACAAGGTTCAGAACCTGTGAAGGTGTTACCTTACATGGCAGAGGGAGACTTTATAAGTATTGTTGTAAGTACAGACCTAGAGATGGAGAGATTAGCCAAATTATCAGGACAGGTCTCATGTAATTACTGAGTGGCTAAAAGTGGGGAACCTTTCCCAGCTATGGTCAGAGGGAGACAGGACCATGGAAGAAGGAGCAGAGATATGCCATTGCTGGCGTTGAAGGAGGAGGAAGGGGACCATAAGCCAAAGAATGTGGGCAACTCTAGAAGATGGAAAAGACAGGAAAGCAAATTCTTTCATAGAGCTTCCAGAAATGCAAGCAGCCTTACCACCACATTGATTTTAATGCAGTGGTACCTGCCTCAGACTTCCAGCCCACAGAAATGTAAGGAAACAAATTTGTGTTATTTAAGTCACTAGTGAAAGTGTTAGTTGCTCAGTCATGTCCAACTCTTTGTGACCCCATGTGTTCCCACCAGCCTTCTCTGTCCATGCAATTCTCTAGGCAAGAATACTGGAGTGGGTAGCCATGCCCTCCTCCGAGGGATCTTCCCAACCCAGGGATCAGACCCGGGTCTCCTACATTGCAGGTGGACTCTTTACTGTCTGAGGCACCAGGGAAGCCCTTAGACACTAAGCTTATAGTAATTTCTTATTGCAGAAAACAAGAAACTACCTAGAAGTTAAAAAACAAATGTTCAGGGGTGCAAAGAAATACAAGATGGCTCCAGAAGTTCTAGAACAACCTAAAAAGTCCTATCCCTAATACATAGATGTGTGAGACCAACTTTTCCTTAGAAATAAGCCCAGAGGTAGATAAGCAACATGGCCACTTCCCTGAGTGCTGCCCTGCGGCATTTTCTTTAAGGGTGTCACAAACCGGCCTGACTGGGCAGCTGGAAGCGGCAGCTCAGACCAGGCATCCGTGGCAACAGCAGCTGCGGGAGCAGCAGGCAGAGCCCAGAAATGAGGAGACTTGACGGGAAGTGTGTGCATGTGGTCACCCGAGTCCAACCTTGTTATTATTAGGGATGAGGCATGGCAGACAGACTCGGGGGGGAGCACAGAGCTCCCCAGGATGCGCACAGACAGAGCAGCAGTGCCGCTGGGCGTGACAGTGACCCGAGGCAGGCGGGGGAGGCCGGCTGACAGTCAGGTGTTCCCTCTGCCGGCTCTGCAGCCAGAGGAGAAGGCAGCCCACGGGGAGCTGAGCTTGGTGTCGCTAGAAAGCTGGCAGGGCACGGGGGAGGGGGACAGCCTTCTGCTTTGGAAGACCCCAGGCCCGAGGCTGGAAGGCAGAGGAGATAGCCTCGAGCAAAGAGAGAGAGTCCTCCTCCCTGGATGACAGGGGTCATTTCCAGCACAGGATGAAAGAGTGAATAGGACCAAGGTGAGCTGCATAAAAGCTGGTGAGAGATGGGATTTTTTAAAACACCAGGCAGCACAGTACTTGAGGGCTTGTCTTTTGAGCTTCAATGTATGTGAGGCTCTGAACACCTGCTGGTTTGTTCGTGGTGCCTGGGGAGCCCTGAGTCCATGTGGCAGAAGCCTGGGCGTGGGTCTCCTGCTGCACAGCTCAGTCTTCCATGCTCGGTCTAGCGCCCTCCCTGCAGAGAGTGTGCAGTGAGAGTCCCTCTCCACGGAGTCATAGAGCCAAACCAAACCAGAAGCCTCCTGGCATGCAAGGCTGGCTGCTGCTCCATTTGCCACCCTTTGTGCTCTTGACCTGCATGGAAATCTTAGTAATATCCCCACGAGAGCTATGTCCACCTGCCCAGGTGCCAGGCATTGCCCCCAGGCCCCTTGGCAGCAGTGACTACAGCCAGTTCAGGCCTCTGCACTTCCATCTAGAATAAAGAATGTGTGGACCACTCACATCCAGACAGTACCAAGAAAGAAGCAAGACAAAAAGAAGCAAAGCCTTGATCTAACCTCCTCCAACCTTCTTTTCCAGAAGAGATTTTAATGTGTTATGTGGGATTTACATTGCATCATGTGTTTCTTCCTTCCTGTGCTGTGTGCTCAGTCACTTAGTCGTCTCTGACTCTTTGCGATCCCATAGACTGTAGCCCACCAGGCTTCTCAGTCCATGGGATTTTTCAGGCAAGGATATTGGAGTGGGCTGCCATTTCCTCCTCCAGGGAATCTTCATGACCCAGGGATTGAACCTTCATCTCTTGCATTGGCAGGCAGATTCTTTACAACTGAGCCACTTGGGAAGCCCATAAAGATTTCTAAGAAAAGGAGAGGAGAGATAGGAGGATCACTGGAGAGAAAACAGGGAGAGAGAGAGAAGCTAAAGGCTGGGTAACCCACAAATTGGATTGGATTCCTGAGAAACTGGAGGTTAAAACAGGCGCCTTCAAGGAAGGAGGCTCAGCTTAAAGCAGTGGTGTGAGAGAGGAGGCTACACCTTGAGCAGGACGGGGATCTGAGCACAGGTGTTGGGAAGACAAGAGTGAGCGCTGGGTGTGAGGGCAAAGCCAGGGTCCCAGCTCCTCACACAGTTCCTGGTCCAAAGTCACCACTTTGCCCTAAGATCGAGACTTACCACATTCCTGAGCGTGCACTTCCAGGTGAGGGTAGGCAGCGGTATCCCGGAGGCTCTCGTGTGCACTGGCTGTGAGGCTGATGTTTGGCCCACTGCAAAGGACCCACAGGAGGAGGAGGAGGGACTGCAGCAGCAGGGAGGCAGGCAGGTCCAGCCCAGGAGTGAGGCAGAGTGAAGAGCTGTGGCCTTAAGGACATCGAGGTTAGGAGTTGTAGGACTCCTCCCCCACACCTTCATGGGGGCAGATCCTATCTGCAAAGAGCCAGGGAGAGCTGGTTACAGGCCAGAGGGGCTCCCTTCATACGCACAGACCTTTAAAACAGCTTGGATTTATTGTGGCTCTTAAGTGGCCCAGAATAATGGCTTAGCATGGATAATGTCTTGGTTTAATTGGTATTGTGAAAGCCGATAGTTTCTAGCGTGGAATCCCTTGTCTCTGCCTTTCGAACAATCCCTCCCAGGCTCCCTGAATCAATACAGCCGTCACGTGGGGCTGGCGAGGAGCCTGCTTTGGGATGGCCACCACACTGGGAAGCAGCTGTCCCACGGGACTGCCCAGATCCCTGGGTTCCGGCTCCCTGCAGCACGGGGTTCATGTGAGTGTTCCTGTGGAAGGACGGGCTAGAGACTTTCTGTTGCCAACTGACCCCTGCGAGAGTCTCTCCTGGTTAAGTTGGAGGGGTGGAGACGGAACTGACAAATGCGAGCAGAAAGTGACCCCTTTTACAGAAGCAGAGCCCCAACAAGGCCCTGAGGTGGGGATGCTGCTAGAATGGAGGACGGCCTTTGCAGAGGAAGGTGACATTTATATCTCTAAGAAAAACGAGCCTAGATGATCCTAATTCCCATTACGGCATTTCTTTCCAAGGTCACGATATTTCTCTTAAGTCTTCCTAAATCTTTTGACCTTAAACATATTTCGCTCCTGTCCTTTTTTAAGGTGTGTGGAATATCCTAACCTTTGGGACCCCAAAGCAGCCTGGACCTGGAAGAAGCTGTCTTAGAATTTAGCACACTGTGTTGGGGTTACATGTCTATATGTCGGTCTTCCTCCAGCCAAGGTTCGTGAGTGTGGTTTGCGGCCGGGACAGAGGCTCACTTGTCTGTGTGTCCCAGAGCCTGGCATGGTTCCTGGCAGGCATACTGAATGAGTGCTCCCAGGAAGGATTGAATGCTCCTCATTCATACGAAGAGGAAAGCATGCTCCTCTAAAACTGTATTTTATTGATTCACATATCTTGTTACTTTTATGGTCTCTTACTTCTCCGTTATCATACATATAATAACCAAAATGATTTCATGCGGAAGGAATTCAGAGAATCAAGCTTTTTAAAATATAAATTGTATTCGTATTAAATAGGATCAGATTAAAAAAATATCTGAAACTCTGACAGTTAAACCATAACAGTATGGAACAAAACCCTGATTAGCCTATCCACTGGGCTTGCCTCTTCTGCTTTCTGACATAACATTTATATATGGGAATTGCTGTAGGTGGCAAATCATTTCTGTCTCATGTGTAGCTTTAGACGATTTTATTTTTCAAGGAGCTGTTTTATTAATTGATTATATCTTTAATTCACACTTTAATACTTTTCATTTGCACTTTGGTTATTTTCTTCTCCTTTATTTTGTGTTTTTTTGAAGTTGCACAACCTGGGTATGATGATACCAGTTGCTACTTTTCAGAAAGTGAAAAGTGAAAGTGAAGGTCACTCAGTCGTGTCCAGCTCTTTGTGACACCATGGACTATATGGTCCATGGAATTCTCCAGGCCAGAATACTGGAGTGGGTAGCTGTTTCTTCTCCAGCCAAAAAAAGGTCAACTTTAAGTTTGGTAAGGATTCATCTTACTGAATCATCTACTCCTGGGCTGATTTCTCCCAGAGTACTGGTGGAGGGACAGCTGCCCCCACCAGCAGTCTCCAAAATGGGCTTCTCAGCCCCAGGCCAGTGAGACTTTGGGCACAAAAAAAGACAATATGGGGACTTCTGTGTCTATTCATCTCAGCTCATCCTTTTAACTTTAGATATATTTTACAACATATTAACATACTGATGTATTAACATAAGTATTATATATAATTTGTAAAGAAACATAAAATGCATGCTTAATGTTTTGACTGATGGTGTATGCAGTCAAAGATGTTCAGAAACCTTGCTCCAAACATGGATGTGTCCTGGTGGGCAGTTCACCTCTCACCAGGGCTCCTGTTCAACTGAACAGGGCAGAATAGGCAGGTTCCTCTCAGTTCTGGGTAGCAGCTTTGTGTCACTCCTGGTTAGTGGAGAGGTGGAGAAATTAACAGTGTGGAGAGAGTGTGTTCTCTGGCACCATATTCTTTAAAATGGCAATTTACCTAGTGCTTCTCAAAAGAGGGCTTGAGCCAAGCCAGTCTCTCCTCACTGGGAGAGCGCTTTACCTTGAGATTCAAGGTCAATGCTGAACAAGCCAAGGACTGAGCTTTGTCCTTGGGCTGCCTCCTACTCAGACCCTGCAGTCACAATGTGGTGCTGTATTAGATTTATTGACCTCAAGGTCATGACCAACAGGCAGTCTAGGTTTTTTTTTTTTTACCAGTGGTCCTCCCTGCCAAGAAAGCTGATCATGTTCTCCATCTCCTCTGACAGTCCGTGTGGATTGTAGGAATGGGGTGTGGATTATACATTGTTGGGTACAATTACCTCCTGGAATACAATGCATCTTCTTCTAGACATCCCAGGGAGATAATTTGGACATAATGAAGATCTATAGTAATCAGATAATTACTATCGATTGCTCTTTAGATGTCTTGATGAGGTAATTAGGGTGTACTGGAAAGAAGCTAAAACTGATTGATTGGCATGACCGTAATCTCAAAGATTTCTAATTATGTTGCTTTTCTTCTAATGGCTTATAAACAAACATCATTTTAGCTTTAGAATTTGTCAGGTGCCAGGTTCACTGGGAACGTCAGCCTTCTCTATTATGCTAACTAGACACCAAACATGATCAACATAAGCTCATTATGCCTTCCTGCTGAAGCAGAAGAAACTGCAGTTAACTCTCACTTTTCTTGTGCATCTTCATTTCCACATGGCCAGATTCCTGTTGAGGAATGGCGTGTGAAGTGTGGTGGGAGGGTGTTCCGTGGGGAGTGTGTGTGACTCTGGACTGAGCCAATCTGGAGCCCTACAGGGGACCCTTCGAGCCTGCCGCACAGCAGAGCCAGGGCACAGTGACACAGGAAGTCTGTCGGGGGGCTGCCTGCTCAGGCTCCTGTCACAAGTAATAGCTGCTCATCAGCCACCAAGGTTGAGTATGTTCAACACTGATGCTCTCAAGCAGCTAGCCCCCGCCCATCTGTGTCAATGTGCTATTACTTCATCTCTTCCATTACACACTAATTAGAGGAGTCCCTGCCTGAGACCACATTCCACATTCCCCTAACATTCCCTGCTTTAACATACCTTATAGCACCTTTCAGCAGCTTGCGTTGTGCAGGATAGTGACCTGACTCAAAGATGATGGATGTTAAGGACCACTAAAGGAGCAGTTTGAGATGAGCTGTTTGCATCTAATCAATGATGTGGGTAAGCTCTGCACTTACTGGACTGTAGTTTCCACTGTGACCATCTATCTGTGCAGGAATAGGCTCCCTATATGTGTGTGTGCCATGGGGCCTGACTGATTTCGTGAATTATCAAACTCCAGCTTTCAGATGAAATCTCACCAACGAAGAAAATCGGATTTTGTTTTTATATTGCTATAAAATTATTACCTGAACCCAGAAAAAAGGCCATAAATGCCTATGTATTTGCGCTACTAAAACAGTTAAAGCTTGAGGGGAACAAAATGCACAGGGATGGTTCTGGCGCAGAAGAGACTCAGGATATTTTATTCACTGATAACTTATGGTTTGCTGATGTTTGGATAATTGCAGCTGTAGTTGGAAGTGCTTCATTTACGTCCATTAATGAGCTTGAGGAGTGGAAGTAGATATAGAATTTATGTTGATGTTACATATTTATGGCATAAGAAAAGTTACATAGCAAATTTTTTAATCAGCCATGGGTCTTGAAAAATGAGGTGACTTTTTAAAAAAACTTAATCTGAGTGACTATTTAGATCAATATTTGGTGCTGGAAAATCCTCCTGATCTGTATACTTTTCTCTAATAGAATATTTAATGAGCCTGTTTTAATTTTTTGATACTTAGGAATTGTGTAATGGATAATTTTAAACAGAAATTGTCTTTCTGTAGGTAAGGAAGCTAAAAAAAGATAGGAAAGTGTGCCCAAAACACATTCCAGATTTTTACTTGTTGGCTGGTGTTAACCAATCCAAGATGTGGTTTGTTTTCTAGTTATTTGCCCTTTTCCCTGAAAGTTCATTGAAAATCTACTTTCTTATCTGTTTATATTTCTGCCTGTTTTTTCTTTTATTGGGAGTTCTCCCCATCTGGGGCCCTGATCGTTATTTCCCTGTATTTGATTAAATATCCCATTTGTCTGTTGGGAAGTGCAGACTGTACTGAGTGTGCTGCACAAGTGTGCTGTGGCTTGCTGACAGTCCATGGTCCATAGAGACCAGTCACATGCAAACTGGCCAGAGCCTCTGTTGGAGGGTCTCCAGGCTGGAGGATGAGGTCCTGGGGACAGAATGAGGAAGATGCCACGGAGTGATGCCCGTCCGTCATTTGCTTTTGGTTTGGGGCATGTCATTGCAGGAAGTTTTGCAGCTCGAGCGACAGATGGGAGGACAGCTCCTAGAAGAACCTAAGGCTCTTCACTTTAAAGGCAGCACCCACAACCTGCGCCTATCCATTCACGATATTGCCCATTCCCTCTGGAAGAGCAAGTTACTGGCCAAATATCAGGTAAGGTTACCAAGATGAACTGAAGGCTTGAAGACATCTCCAAGAAAGAGAACTGGAATGATTTAGACAGAAGATATTCCATTCCTTGAAAGTAATCTTAACTTCGGTACTCCTCCAAAATAGTTTGGGGTTATTTAGGATTTTTGAAAAATACTCTAGATGTACTAGAGGAAATGCTCTTTTCTCAATTCTTTCAGGTAAGTGTACTATCATTGTTTTCTTTCAATAAATAAGACTTCAAGTCCATCATTTCTATTTATTTTCAGAGTAACGTTAACACTGAGTTGATAAACTAGCCTCAAAAGCATTCATAGGAGAAAGAGAACATTGGTATCCCACATGACACAGATTAGGCTTCAGGCTGGCTAAGAGAGTGCCTTTACGTTAAAAACTTAGAGGAAACATCATCTTGGAAACTTGGAATAGCAAGTAAAAATAAAACCTGGCCAGGATTTTATTAAATACTAGCATCAGAATACTGGTCCCCTCTGTATATAGCCGTATGAGGGGAAAGTAAGACTCTCTAGAGGTTTCTCACCTCCGCCTCCATCAGCCAGCCCGGGCTCTCAGGAGGCTGCAATGGGCTCCCTAGTCTCAGACCCAGTCCTGGGAGTCACAGACACACTTAGATAAGCAGCACACCCTTGTCTACATGCGTGCACATCCCGTCCCCCATCCGGGGCTGCATCTGCACTGGCTGTGATTTCCTGATGGAAGTCCATGAACGCACTAGAAGGGATAAAGGGAAGATTTGCAGCTGCATCCTTACTCTCAGATGTCTGGTACTTACATATAAATTGTGGGGGAAAAGCCTACTAGTTCACTAACAGTCTTGAGCTTTGATGGGGGCACATGCCAGACTCTTTTGTGTAAGTCAGTCCTTGATTGAGAGACTGGCTTTGACTTGCTCATTAAATCTATTCCTTCCTTTTCCTCTCTTCTCTGATTTTGCAACTGCCATAAATCTTCCCCCTTAATGAACAGTTTTTTTTTTTTTTTGCAACTGTAAAGGAAAATACTGTTTTAATAATAATAATGATACTTCAAGCTAACTGGCTGAGTTCTCACCATCTGCCAGATTCTCATGTACTTTGATGAATGTCATTTAACCCCCTTCATGCAGGTTTTTCTTTTGCTTATGCACAGGCTTTCGCAGATGAGGAAACAGAAAAGGTTAAGCAGCTTGCCCCGAATCACCAAGTAAACAGGGGGAAGGCATCTCATTTGTATTTAATTTGGCTCCAAGCCTCTGCTCTTAACCAACATGGTCTCCCATTGTGTGTCAACCTTTTTTTCTTTTATTGAAAAAAAGATTCTAGGATGGGCTCTGTGAGGTGATCTAGATTCATAGGAAAGTATGCCTGTTAGAGGCTTGGTGATTTTTAGGCCAAGAGCTTTCATGTGGCAGCTAATCAAGCCTCCAGTTTCCAACTTGTAGTGAATCCTGGCTTTCCTCGTCCTGTGGAGGGCATGGGCATGAAAGGGAACTGGGTCAGTGCATCACCCTTTAGACTTCTTTGCTTTCCTCCGTGGTACCCTGGCAGGGAGTTCTTTTCATGGGCAGTGATTGGAGGGGAGTGGGTTTTATTTGGGGAATTGTCTAAACCTTAAAAAAAAAAAAACACAATGGATTTTTTATAAATGACAGAAGTGGCAGGCTGGTTAGGTGTATGGGTTCTGGGGCCAAGTCCCTGGCTTTGGACCTCAGCTCTGCCACTTACGAGCTATGGGACTTTGGGTGAGTTATGTAAACATCTCTGGTCCTCAGTCTTTCCATCTGAAAAGGGAGTTGGAATATATTCATGCACAGACCCACAGTGAGGAGTAAAGAAGGCACCGCAATTCACATGTGCGGGACTGAGAGCACCGGGTCCCTCATTTGTGGTTCCCCCTTTTCTGTGCTTCAGGAAATTCCATTCTACCATGTCTGGAGTGGGTCTCAGAGAAACCTCCACTGCACGTTCACTCTGGAAAGATTCAGCCTGAACACAGTGGAGCTGGTCTGCAAACTGTGTGTGCGGCAAGTGGAGGGAGAAGGGCAGATCTTCCAGCTGAACTGCACCGTGTCTGAGGTAAGAGGCGCCCGGGGCGCTCACAAGCGAGAGGCACAAAGCATCTCAGTGCGACCTGGGGGAGTCCTGGGGGGCCGGCTCGTTCACAAGACAGTGCTTTTAATGAACACAGGGAGGTACTGATACACGAAAGTGCAGTAGAGGCTCCTTTTCAAAAAACAAGACTTTTCTAGTTCGTGACATGCATTTAAGGACTTCTTACACACATCTGAACTTCAGCCATAAGGATTAACTCGTGTGCACAAACAGTAACTTTCCCAAAGCACCCCCACTGTCCCTGTTCCCCTGGATCCACTGACGCTCTTCCTGTCGGTTCTGCTGCTTTCTTCCGGATGCACCTGCCTTTGCCCAGCTGTGCGCCGCCCACCGCCTCCTTTCCTTTCTTCTCCATGTTGAAAGGAGAAAGCTCTGGGTGTGCTTGCTGTCTTATACCTCACCCTCCAAACAGAAGAAGAGATGCCCCTCTCCCCAGTGTGACAGAGTCCAGAAACAGAAGGTAAACCAGGCATCTCCTCCAGCGGCCCTCTCTCCATCTTTCCTCGCTGTGATCCTCACGTGCTTCAGGTGGGACCTTTTAGAATGTCTGTATCTCAGAAATAACAATCATTGCTGCTATTTAAAACTTCCCTGGGTGGAAAGAAGGGGTGCTCATGACCTTCCTGGTTACCTGGGACCTCAGGGTTTGGAGTTAGGACAGTGGAAACCCTTCAGGCCGAAGGCACGAGAGAGGACCAGACGAAAGGAAGGGGCAGCCCCTTCTGGGGCCTGCAGAACGGGGCTTGGTGCTGCTTCGTGAGCCACAGCACGGAACTGCTATCTTTTAGAACTACGGTATCTGATTTAAAAGACCCCTCTCCCTTGCCAGCTCATGCGCGGTGACGAACAACATGTCACCTCGTGTTCGGGGTGTCTCTCTGTGTGTGTCGTATTCAAGGACGGTCTTCCTTAGCAAACCGAGGGGGGAAGAGCATTGGCCCCGCCGCATCCTCCTTTCCCACAGCCCTCTGAGCTGCGGTCATCATTTCCTCCCACAGTTTCATGAGACTTTTGACTCATAAACAACTTCAGTCACAGACCTCGGTGACATTCATAAGGCATGATCTCGGTGTCAGGGCGCCATGGCAACCGCCCAGCCTTCTGACAGGCCGGCCTATCGCCTGGGCCCAGAGCACCACTCCTGCTGGCTCGGGAGGGTGTTTTCACTTTCCAGGCCCAGCAGGTCTGCAAAGTTCAATAACCACCCAGCTCCAGGGACAACAAAGGCTGCGGAATTTTGGAGCGGGGTGAGGAGGTCTGAGCCTTTGATGCTTGCTTTCTGTTCAGCCTGAGCATCGGCTGTGTGATGAAAAGGTGGATCAGCTGCGGCCGCAAATGAAAGGGCGCCGTGCAGGGCTCTACTCCCGCTGAGGAGACAGTGTCGCCTAGTGTGATCACAGTTTAAGGACTTTCTTTCTTGTGCCAACAGAGAGGAAAGATGGTTTCTTTTGCAACCCGGTGGCTGTCAGCTCCGAGAGGCCCACCCTTCAAGTCCCCTCAGAGGCCTGTGACAGACAAGCACAGTGAACAGGGGTGGGGGAGTGTGTGTGCAGAAAGGCCCCAAGTCAGGTGACTTTGGGGATTAGGGGGCGCACGGCTGCTTTTCCTTCTGGGTCACTGAGTCCCACCGCTGCTGTTAGCATCTGAATGCTGTGCAAGCGGGCTGGTACTGACGTTGGGAGCCAGCCTGTACACTGGGGAACGATTGGCTCTGGAGTGCCCTAAGCCCTGGATCCTCATCAAAAGCTCGAGGTGGGGTCCCCTGTGACTGACAAGCCATAACCAACCAGAGAAAGGGCTCCATGGGTGGTGTCTGTCTGCTGGATGGGGCTCCCCACTAGGGTCACATGACAAGTTGGCGGGTGGGCTGGGGTTGCAGTTCCAGTGTCCCATGTCCCAAGAAGGAGCTGACTTTCTAGGACTGTGCCGCTCCCCCCGTGCTCCTTTCTAAAGCCACTCAGCCCTCGGGCCTCTCCAGCCAGGTGGAGGACCTGCTGACCCCCAGGGAGACCCAGCTGTCCTGGACATAGACCAAGGTGATGACAGGAGCTGGATGGTTGTTCCTCTCTGGGTGCCTCGGCCAGCGATTCCTTCCTTACCTAGAGATTAAGAATGAAAATGCCTGGCAGGGTATGGGGATGAATGAGTGTCAAAATGTAAATGATGGTAAGAGGGTTCTTAGAGGAACCAGGGAAGTAAGAAAGGGGAAGGTGCCCACCAAGAGAGAAAAAAGTAAAAGAGGAATTTCAGTCTCTTCAGGACTTTTAACTATAAAAACAAAGACATTATAACTGTTGACCCACAGCACTTCTGTGCACACCGAGAACAGTGTCAGCATCCAAAGCTTCATTCTGCTACAGCCATCCTATTTACCTCTTCTGTTTTCTATAATCTGTTCAAAAGGACACTTGGGGAAATCTAGTTTTTCTAAGTGACTTCCCGAAGAGTCAGAATACAGGAGTGGAAAGTTACTTCTCCTGTGGACTGTTGAAATGTAGGCCATAGCAGCTGTTTGGTTAATGGTGAAAAATCATATGTTTAAGAGAATCGTAACGTCAAAGGCAGATGGTACCAATATCATAAACAATTATTGTAATAAGCGTTATGTGAGAGTAAACTCTACTTTCACCTGGAAGTAAAGGAAGAAATAATAGCAACAGAAATTAGTAGGTGAAATTTAAATGTAAATGTATGTATTTTCTTTTATCTCCAAGGCTGTTGTCAGCCATCTGATAAGAGAGACAAGATGATGCCCTTTGGGGCTTCTTATTTTGTCCACACAGAAATAAACAGGATGGCGATGCAGGGTTTGAAGGCCCACGTAAAGTGCTGACGGTTCCTTATTCACCAGGAGAAGGGGAACCGGGCGGATGTGCACACACCTTCCTGAGAGCCGGGCCTCCCTCTCCTTGCCCTTCACCTTCAGTACTGAACAGTGAGAAGGGCCTTGCCTTTAGCCACAGTTAGTTAGAAGCTCTGTGGAGTGGGTTTCATCCTCTCTCTGTATCAAGAAACATTTTCTCTCATTTCAACAAATATGAATTGAAGAGCTTCCGTATGCAAGGCACTGTCCTGAGCATCATAGGAGTTCTGGGGATGACAAAAACATTCTCATCTCCAAGCAGTTGGGGAAGTCAGAGGAAGTCCTCTGTAAGTACAGCCAAGATTCACAGGGCAGACTGGGTGGAGATCCCAAGCTGTGGGATGCACTATAGGAGGGCTCCCAACAGATAGCTTGGAGTGTTTGCTCAGGAAACATGCTTTCTGGTCTAGGCTTTGAAGGGGTTGGCCTGACAGAGGTTCAGGGAAAGAGCAGAAGAGCTAGCAAAAGTGAGGTCACAGTGTTAGTTGTTGCAGTTGCGTCCGACTCTTTGCGACCCCATGGACTGTAACCTGCCAGACTCCTCTGTTCATGGAATTCTCCAGGCAAGAATACTGGAGTGAGGTACCCTGACCCTGGGAAAAATTGAAGGCAGGAGGAGAAGTGGGGGACAGAGATGTTTGGACAGCATCATGTCTCAGTGGACATGAGTTTGAGCAAGCTCCAGGAGAGAGTGAGGACAGGGAAGCCTGGATTGCTGCAGTCCATGGGGTCGCAAAGAGTCGGACAAGACTGAGCGACAGAACAACAAACACCCTTAAGAAAGGCACTTGGACGAGTGAATGGACTAGTCTGAGGAGAGAGAGTCATGAGAAAGGCAGGGTCAGGTTGCTGGGTGGAGGGAGCACCTGGGGCCTCCAGACCAGCACACCGCCTTACTGCAGGGTTAGGACTTGGGGATGGGTATGGCAGGAAAGCCATTTGATACTTACCAAGAGAAGGCAGATTACCAAATTCAGACTTAAATTGAAGAAAGTAGGGAAAACCACTAGACAATTCAGGTATGACCTAAATCAAATCCCTTATGATTATACAGTGGAAGTGAGAAATAGATTTAAGGGCCTAGATCTGATAGAGTGCCTGATGAACTATGGAATGAGGTTCGTGACATTGTACAGGAGACAGGGATCAAGACCATCCCCATGGAAAAGAAATGCAAAAAAGCAAAATGGCTGTCTGGGGAGGCCTTACAAATAGCTGTGAAAAGAACAGAAGCGAAAAGCAAAGACATAAGCATCTGAATGCAGAGTTCCAAAGAAAGAACAGCAAGAAGAGATAAGAAAGCCTTCCTCAGGGATCAATGCAAAGAAATAGAGGAAAACAACAGAATAGGAAAGACTAGAGATCTCTTCAAGAAAATTAGAGATACCAAGGGAACATTTCATGCAAACATGGGCTTGATAAAGGACAGAAATGGTATGGACCTAACAGAAGCAGAAGATATTAAGAAGAGGTGGCAAGAATACACAGAAGAACTGTACAAAAAAGATCTTCATGACCCAGATAATCACAATGGTGTGATCACTGACCTAGAGCCAGACATCCTGGAATGTGAAGTCAAGTGGGCCTTAGAAAGCATCACTATGAACAAAGCTAGTGGAGGTGATGGAATTCCAGTTGAGCTATTTCAAATCCTGAAAGCTGATGCTGTGAAAGTGCTGCACTCAATATGCCAGCAAATTTGGAAAAGTCAGCACTAGCCACAGGACTGGAAAAGGTCAGTTTTCATTCCAATCCCAAAGGCAATGCCAAAGAATGCTCAAACTACTGCACAATTGCACTCATCTCACACGCTAGTAAAGTAATGCTCAAAATTCTCCAAGCCAGGCTTCTGCAATACGTGAACTGTGAACTTCCAGATATTCAAGCTGGTTTTAGAAAAGGTAGAGGAACCAGAGATCAAATTGCCAACATCCGCTGGATCATGGAAAAAGCAAGAGAGTTCCAAAAAAACATCTATTTCTGCTTTATTGACTATGCCAAAGCCTTTGACTGTGTGGATCACAATAAACTGGAAAATTCTGAAAGAGATGGGAATACCAGACCACCTGATCTGCCTCTTGAGAAATCTGTATGCAGGTCAGGAAGCAACAGTTAGAACTGGACATGGAACAACAGACTGGTTCCAAATAGGAAAGGAGTATGTCAAGGCTGTATATTGTCACCCTGCTTATTTAACTTATATGCAGAGTACATCATGAGAAACGCTGGACTGGAAGAAGCACAAGCTGGAATCTAGATTGCTGGGAGAAATATCAATCACCTCAGATATGCAGATGACACCACCCTTATGGCAGAAAGTGAAGAGGAACTCAAAAGCCTCTTGATGAAAGTGAAAGAGGAGAGTGAAAAAGTTGGCTTAAAGCTCAACATTCAGAAAACGAAGATCATGGCATCCGGTCCCATCACTTCATGGGAAATAGATGGGGAAACAGTGAACACAGTGTCAGACTTTATTTTTTGGGCTCCAAAACCACTGCAGATGGTGACTGCAGCCATGAAATTAAAAGACGCTTACTCCTTGGAAGCAAAGTTATGAGCAACCTAGATAGCATATTGAAAAGCAGAGACATTACTTTGCCAACAAAGGTCCGTCTAGTCAAGGTTATGGTTTTTCCTGTGGTCATGTATGGATGTGAGAGTTGGACTGTGAAGATGGCTGAGCACAGAAGAATTGGTGCTTTTGAACTGTGGTGTTGGAGAAGACTCTTGAGGGTCCCTTGGACTGCAAGGAGATCCAACCAGTCCATTCTGAAGGAGATCAGCCCCGGGATTTCTTTGGAAGGAATGATGCTAAAGCTGAAACTCCAGTACTTTGGCCACCTCATGCGAAGAGTTGACTCATTGGAAAAGACTCTGATGCTGGGAGGGATTGGGGGCAGGAGGAGAAGGGGACGCCAGAGGATGAGATGGCTGGATGGCATCACTGACTCAATGGACATGAGTCTGAGTGAACTCCGGGAGTTGGTGATGGACAGGGAGGCCTGGCGTGCTGTGATTCATGGGGTTGCAAAGAGTCGGACACGACTGAGTGACTGAACTGAACTGAACTGAACTGAAGAGAAGGCAGGAAAATGTCAGTGCTGGGCTTTAGGGAGATGAGTGTGGCAGAAGGGAGATCATAGGTAAGAAGCAGGGAGCTGGTGTGGCCACCAATGAGAACATCTGAGGCTGTGAGTCAGCACTCCATGGCCAGCCAGGGACAGTTCGGCTGGGTTTCCACCTAGACCCCATTGTCATGGTCCAAACAAGACGTACGGAGGACCCAAAGTGGGCCGTAGCCCTAAGGTGTAAGTTCTCTACACCTCTGCCCCAACCTCTATTTATACCTAATAGAAGTGTTGGCCACTTGTGTGTGAACATTCCTACCATAAATCCACTGAAAAGCACCAACGTGTGCCTTCGCCCTCTCTTCTGGTCCCCTTGGTTTAAGTACTATGCCTTCAAGGTCCCCTGAAAACAGCTCTGTGCCCGGTGCAGGGAATGATCTTCAGGATTCAGGGACTCCAGCTCCCATTTGTTGCCTCTGTTTCACACCAGTCCCCTGAGTTCGGGTATGTATTGGAGGTTAACATAAAGGAGCCAGTACAATCCTCGGAGACTGAGTTTGCCAAGCTCTGGGTTTGAGGCCAAAGACTGTGATCATAGTCAACACTGTTGTGTGTTCTACGTTAAAAAAATTTTTTTTTTTTTGGTTCTAACATGCCCTCCAAAGGCCCTGACAGACCCCGTGTGGTGCGATGCACAAGCCTCACAGTGAGTCCTGGCTGCTGATCCAGGGCCACGGAGCAGGCCACCCCAGGATGCACCCTGGGGCCCCACAGTGCAGGAGCAGCAGGGTTTGGGAGGTTCTGCATGGCAGGGGCACTGACCTCTGGGTGGAGCACCTCGCCAGACCCTGAGACTTCCTGATGGCTGGAGCTGCATGTGGGTGCTTTATCCTCCAGCAGCTAATTATCTTCACCTCAGTTACCTGCTTGGAAAAAAGAGAGAGATGACATTTAAAGTAGATTAAGTGGATTTTCTTTTATTACTTTAATAGTTCCCAGGCAACATTTGCTTTTGCTTTTCCAACCAGCAGAAGTGATCAGAAAATGATTAGAGTTTCTCCTGCAGATGAAATTCCGATTTTGCATTTATGCTGTTTTATGAGCTGAAACTATCTTAAAAGCCAGTCTATGGTTTTCTCTACTAAAATTAGATTTTTTTTAAGTTAAGGGTGTATAGCAATTGGAGGATTCTGTTAGCAGTTTGCCCTAAGGCAGTATACTGCGTTCACCATTTTCTTTTAAAAGATTAGTCTTAATTTGATATCATTTAGAGGAGAGCTATGTTCCATTTCATTCAAAAGCAGAATCAAGCCATCTTCTACAGAGGTCAGAGGGAGAAGTTCCTCGAGCATTTGCCCAGGGCATTCCCCTTAGGGTCAGACAGTCTCTAGAATCTCTAGACATTCCCTGGCTCATCCTGGAGAAATTCTAGTAGAAAAGCTGTTACTGAGTTACACACGAGGTCTCCGGCTAGCCCAGTCCTGAAGGAAGACCCATAAATCCCAGGCTGTGCAAAGTCAACTCACAACATACTTCTTCCTCTAAGCCAGGTTATAGAGAATCACAACTTGCAGCCAGAAAGAAGTCATTCTCAGTAAGGAGAATAATAGCACCCATTCTCCTCTTATCTTTTCAAACGAGGCATTATGTTGACTGGGTCAATAAGGATTGCTTTTGTCTTCAGAAATAATGCTGTGTTGTTGCCCTGCCTGAACCACAGGAACCTACTGGCATGGATCTGCCGCTTCTGGACCCAGCGAGCACCATCACCACCATGACGGGCCCCAGCGCTTTCAGCATCCCGCCCCCGATCCGGCAGAAGCTCTGTAGCAGCCTGGATGCCCCGCAGACCAGGGGTCACGACTGGAGGATGCTGGCCCATAAGCTCAACCTGGACAGGTGGGTATGACCAGGCTTCAAGCCTGGTTCCTGTCAGACACAGGGCTTCAGGACTGATAACTGTTAGAGCAACATTCTTTTTTGTCTTTCCATCTGCACATTTACTTGCTTTTCATTCTGCCAACATGTATTAAGTTCCTACCTTGTCTCTTGCACCATGGTGTTGCAGATACATGGTTGAGAGACATCCTGGGCTTCTCTGACTTTTCTAAGCATCGGGTTTTATGATCTACTTCGCAAGGCTGATGGGCTAAATCCCCCTAAATGATATAGCCATTCACTAATTATTGTTCCTCACCTCCTGTTGAAGCAGGACCTAATGCTGGATGGGTAATTAACATGCTAAACACAGCAGTGCCGTTATGAAGAGACCTCAGGAGCCTCTTCTCTTTAGAACTTTGCCATCACTACCAAGCAAAACCCCAGGCCTGACCTGTCAAAGATGATCAGAGGCTGGGCTGGAAAGAAAACATAAGCCTCTTGATTTCCTGTTCAGGATGTGACCCATAGACATCTTGTCTCTTAAATTATCTTACTCAGAGTTGAGGTTAACAAAGTTAAGCATCACGTCTCCTGTCTGGGGCTGACCTAATTAAACATGAGCTAGTTATTCAGGACAGCTCACTGCAAGCCCCAGTTTCTCAAGGGGGACCAGGATACTTATAGAAATGCAGAAACAAAAAGGTTTCGTCAACACCGAAAAGAAAACAGACCCATAAATCACACCGTTCAGCCCTTTTTCCCATTACCAATTACAGGTACTTGAATTACTTTGCCACCAAATCAAGTCCAACTGGTGTCATCCTGGATCTCTGGGAAGCACAGAACTTCCCAGATGGAAACCTGAGCGTGCTGGCAGCTGTCTTAGAGGAAATGGGAAGACATGAAACAGTAGTGTCATTAGCAGAAGGGCAGTACTGACCCAGGCTGGGGCTGAAGTGCAGGAGGAGAGCCCAGGGGCTCACAGCTGAGGAGGAAACCCGTCTGGACCAGTGAGCTCCACAGGCAAGACTGCAGCGGGAGAGAGAAGGCAGACACAGCCACCAATGTACACGCCCACTCTACTCGGACACCGCCACAGGAGTTCAGAGCAGTTGTACAAATGTGTATCTTGAATTTAGAAATCAACCTAATTTTCCTCTTAGTTGGGCTGTATGCTGTGTGGTACAGGATCTTACAGTTTCCTAGGAAACGCTTTTTATTGCTATCCAGATATATGGATAAACTTTCTTAACAAACCCAATTTCTACAAACGTTGTTTACATCAAATTGGACAGGGATGCAGACACTGTCCATGGCTCGTTCTATTTTTGTTTAAATCATTTGAAGTTGAAGCTGTGGACGGTTTGCTGTGTCTCTTTCAGATTAGTAATTTACAGAGAAATCACAAGAGTTTTCCTACAAATTGTGTGCATCAAGTGTCTCAGATAATCCTCCCATCAGTGTTCTCTTTCTAGAACTTGTAGAACCAGTGTTACTGTTTGTATCAGGGAAGTGGAGAATCTAAGCATAAAGGAGAAATAGATAAGACTTCTTATTCCTTGAGGGCACTGTCTCATGCCCTCGGGAATAAAGCTGTATCATCACAGGGAAGACATTGATTCATGTTCAACAACACAAGAATTTCTTCACAACTTGTGTGTTGGTAATATGCAACTTGAAGTGTTTTGGTTTTTTTAAAAGGTATTATCATCATCATCATTATTATTATTGATGAGTATTTACAAGTATTCTAGTAAAAGGATTTACTTTTACCTTGTTTTTGTTAGCAGTACTGTTAGTATTTAGGTATCGACCTGACCTGGGCACCTTCTCATAACAAGGTGGATGTGGTCACCAGTTTAATTAAGCAGGCATCCCTTGCTTCCTTGACATTTTTATCTTTCTTCACTCATTCTGCCTGAGAAGGTGGTAAATGCGTACCGACTTTGTCAGTCTGTTCTTTGAGCTTGCTCAGGCAGGGGCTTTGTCCCCCATGTATTGTCACGGGACATGCTCTCGATTCAAGCTTACGCAGTATTGTGGTCATGCAGCCCCACATGCCTTTGGTGGGTCCTCTGTCTACCATGGAGGCAGTGTGATTGAAGGAACAGCCTCTGAGCTGGAGATCAGGAAACCAGTTCTCATTCTGGGTTTGTCATTGTCATCTGTGCTCCGTGGGGAGAGTCATTTACCCTCACTGGACCTCAGGTTTCCTCACCTGTAAAATGAAGGGGTGGATTAGATCGGCTCAAGGTCCTAAAACATTTGACTTCCCACTGTGATGCCTCCAGCCTCCTTCATCAGTCTGAAGACCACAATGGACGCTGACCTGGATCATTTAACGATTCAACCTGTCTTTCGCCCAGGCTACATTATGCCTTCCAAATAGTTCTGACTTGGCAGATAATTATTCTGACCTGTAACATATTTGTTATGCTTTCAAGTCCCGTCGTCGCGTCATTGCATCATGCTGTTCACCCAGAGATGGCATCCCCTTATCACTCTCTTTCCTCTCTTGGGACCAGTTGCCTTCCTGACTAGTTGCAAATTATGTTCTATTATTGTCTTGGTCAAAAATTTTTTAATTAAAAAAATTTTTTAACTGAAAAATAGTCAGTCAACGGACTACTTTGTGTAAACGATGATATTTCTTTAGGACCATACAGGCTCTTCGTTTTAACACAGGGGCTCAATTCTTTCAGCGGGTGGGGGGGTAAAGAGTCAACAGTCCAGGAGCCAAACCGAGACTGAACAAGCACCCCTGCATATGAATCGGCACTTTCAAAGCACGGCTGTGGTTTACCTTGGGGCTAGAGGTATCCAAGTTACTGAATGGATTTGAATTAGAAATAATCTTACCCTTTTCCCCTTCTTTCCATATGCATTTCCTCACCTGTTTGGGTAATTTGTTGATATTCCCAGGTTCTTCTATCCTCATCACTGAGAAACTGTTGATACCTTGGTAGGGAGCCTTTTCTTATCTTCTGTTTTAGATACATGAAGACTATTCCATCATCTGTCTCTCTCAGACCACACCCTGTACCGTACATAAAAATACATGACACTTGCTGTGAAAGGTAAGATTGCACTAATAAACAAGTTCAGTGTATCATGCTTATACCAATGTATCTTTGACCAAAAGATAGTAAAATTGTACTCTACATTAAAAAAAAAAACTTAATTTTTAAAAAGGGGAAGCAGAAAGAGCTATGGTGCATTGCTGCATCTTCAAATGACTTCTCAAGATCACTCACCATTGCTGGTTTGGGGGGCTGTCATCTCTGGAAGGCAAGAATTAGAAATCTGATGCCTAATGAAAAATAGAAAGGAGCAAATATGTAGTAGCCAGATAATTTCAAAACTGACTTTTAAAAAGTCATCAACACAGAACTACAGAAGGCAGCAGGAGTTGTATTTTCAAAGCCACTGGCTTCATTTGAAGTGCGTCCTGGTATTTGGTTCTGCATCTTAGCGCCAGAAAGGGGAAAGGCGGTTAACTCCTTACAAGTGAGGTCCTTGTCTGTCATAGACCCCCATCATGTTCCCTGTCAGGGGAGCAAACTTCCATATGTATAGCACGCCATTTACATCAAATAATGTACACAGCAAATTCTGATTTCCTTCTTTTGGGGAGTCAAGTAATAGCTGTTAAATTGCTCTCAAACTCAGAAGGCCTAGGCTCAACAGTTCAGTATATAGGGAGCAACTTCATGAGCCATCCTGTAACACGCCCTCCCTTTCATTCCTAGGGCTTCGCTGTAGGTTGAGAGCAAAAACCAGTTTACTTCATCTGGAAGGAAAAAAAAAAAAAAAATCTCTCACTTGTGCATGGTGCCATCTAGTGGTAGATAACACTACCTGCCCCAAGTTTAATAGGAAATCTCAGGAGGAGTTTTTGACAGTGGGAATGGATGCCTGTAGCATGTATAGCATCTTTATGACCGACATGCAGAAATTTTCACATCAGACAAGACATTTCTTATTCTCACTTTTTTTTTCCGCTTAAATTGCCCACATCAAAACTTACATGTCATTATGGGCCTGGTTGCTTCCCCGGTGGCTCAGATGGTAAGAGAGTCTGCTTTCAATGCATGAGACCCGGGTTCGATCCCTGGGTTGGGAAGATCCCCTGGAGAAGGAAATGGCACCCCACTCCAGTACTCTTCCCTGGAAAATCCCATGGACAGAGGAGCCTCGTAGGCTACAGTCCATGGGGTCGCAAACAGTCGGACACGACTGAGCGACTTCGCATTTCATGAGCCTAGTACGTTTGTTTCTGACTCCATACGCATCTCAAATTGGTGTCACAGAAATAATAGAAACACATAAAAATCTGTACAAAACAGCTTTTGAAGATTTGTCATTATTATTTATATTTTTCACTAGGCTTCATGTGTTTTAAAACTTACTTTTAGTTCTCTGATATTTATTTTTGAAGACATAGATCAGATCAGTCGCTCAGTCATGTCCGACTCTTTGCGACCCCATGAATCTCAGCACGCCAGGCCTCCCTGTCCAGCACCAACTCCCGGAGTTCACTGAGACTCACGTCCATCGAGTCAGTGATGCCATCCAGCCATCTCATCCTCTGTCGTCCCCTTCTCCTCCTGCCCTCAATCCCTCCCAGCATCAGAGTCTTTTCCAATGAGTCAACTCTTCGCACGAGGTGGCCAAAGTACCGGAATTTCAGCTTTAGCATCATTCCTTCCAAAGAAATCCCGGGGCTGATCTCCTTTAGAATGGACTGGTTGGTTCTCCTTGCAGTTCAAGGGACTCTCAAGAGTCTTCTCCAACACCACAGTTCAAAAGCATCAATTCTTCGCGCTCAGCCTTCTTCACAGTCCAACTCTCACATCCATACATGACCACAGGAAAAACCAGAGCCTTGACTAGACATAAGCAGCATCCAATTGGAAATAAGTTTTATATATGCAAATACTACATCTAATGAAGTGAAAACTGTTGTGGTTGTTAATCAAGGAGAAGAAACTAGCTTCCTTCTGAATTTGGGGATCTAAAGGCAGATGTTTCATCCTGTTTTCATTTTCCTCTCACTAAATCACATTTCCTTAATGTGCTCTGGAAGGAATAGAAGTTAGATTCAGAATATTGATAACTGGGCACAAGGCGTCAGCAAACTGTAACACCAAGGTGCTCACAGCCAAGAGCCTTTCATAAACAGCATGAACAGCAGTGTGGACACGCACCTCAGTTACCCAGGAGAACTCCATCTTCATGGAAGCAATGTAAGCTCTTCCAAGGCAAGTCAGTGTTTGGGGTGAGATGTCCTTTGGTATACTGAATAACCATTAGCCATCTTGGGCTTCCCAGGTGGCTCAGTGGTAAAGAATCTACCTACCAAGCAGGAGATGCAGGTTCGATCCCTGGGTTGGAAAGATCCCCAGGAGAAGGAAATGGCAACCCACTGTAGGATTCTTGCCTGGGAAATCCCATGGACAGAGGAGCCTGGCAGGCTGCAGTCCATGCGGTTACAGTCAGACACAACTTAACAACTAAACTACAACAACAATGGGTATTAGTAATTTAATGCTATCATAGGCCCAATCAGAAAGAACTGAATGAAATGGCAGATAAAAGACACCTATGACAAAGGACAATAGTTGAAAAAATGAATTACCCTGATAATATTTAGACAACATGTAGCTCCAACCCTTTATACTGATACATACCACTATTTTGTGGGGCTACCCTGGTGGCTCAAATGGTAAAGAATCTGCCTGCAATGTAGGAGACCTGGGTTCAATCCCTGGGTTGGGACGATCCCCTGGAGAAGGGAATGGCTACCCACTCCAGTATTCTTGCCTGAAGAATTCCATGGACAGAGGAGCCAGGCGGGCTACAGTTCATGGGGTCACAAAGAGTCAGACATGACTAAGCAACTAATACTTTCACTATTATTTTGTAGATTTTAATCTCCCAACTTTCAGATAGTAGAACCATTCGTTAGGAAGAAGTCATGGAGACTGAGTTCAGGACACTCTGGAAACTATACAGTCAGTAACACTTTTTAGGGGTGTAAGCAAGATATTTTAAACATTGCAAGAGTAGAATTGAGATTTTATTTACCTTCTTCTGGAGAGGCACAGACAAGGCTCTGGCTCATGTATCTTGAGGTGTGTCTCTGCTGGGAACACAGCAGTGCGCTCCTGGTCCACATCTGCCTCTGTCTCTCTCATGGATGTTTGAGGCAGGAAGCAGTAATTGATCACCATCTACTCAGGGTTCACTGCCTTTGCCACTACAAGGTCTGTACGTGAGGTCAAATGCATAAAAATACTGACCTTCCAGAGAGTATAAAATAGGTAGAAAAAGTTTCCTTATCTAGTCTTCAGACTTCAGGTTGAACAGGAGCTATGGGTCTTGCTGACTTCTGGACAAGTTATCAATCTTGCACAGAGACCCCAGTCCAAGTCTGAGGCCAATGACAGGAAGGATGCCTGTGGACACAGCCAAGTGAAACTGGGTTTGATCCATCTGCTTTGAGAGCAGAGGCGCTTTTGTGAGTCAGAATGCCATCATGCCATCCCTCAAAATCAATTATTTGTAAAGATGATAATGGTCAATGAGCATTAGAATTTATGGAACCAATAAGGAAAATATTTTTATGACTGATTATCTCAAGGTAATAAAACGTTGTTTTACCTTTTGAGTGCCTCACAGGACCAACGATTACACTTTGCCTTTTTGGTTTTTTGTATTTTTTTAAACTTCACTGAGCTAATGTTGGCTGAAATCCTTAGAACTTTGCCTCTGTGCAATCAAGTGCTATTTCTTTACCCTAAGAAATCTATTTGTATAATCTCTGGCTGTAATGATTATTTTGAGAAAGTTCCTTTGCATCTCAAATGATTTTTTTATGGAATAAGACATAAGGGGAATAAATACGTTGTAAGCATTAATAATTTAAGCCTGTGTCTATACAGGTTAAGCCAATGGAGTCATAAATATTTCCATAATTCATGCCTGAAACCAATTTGTGAAAATAGGGAGATGGCCTTATATGTCACTGGGTGTGTTTGCTCTACATACCAACAATTAACTTCCTGATACTTTAGTCTTATCAGCCCTGTGATTGCCCCATTTTTGGAAATCCTGCTCTAAACATCTGTCTTCAGAAGAGTTCATGGCTCTCAGCTTTTTCAGTGGCCCTGTCACCTGCCTGAATTGATCTACAGGTGGAATATTAATGGGCTCATGCACCCAGACATAACATACACGCCTGGCTGTATTTCAGCATGGTCAAGGAAAGTGCTGCCAGGACAGACAGACAGGAACTCCATAAATGCACTGCCAAACAAAACCAACCAATACAGAAGCTATTTCCCAGCCAGCCATATACTTCAGACTTTTACTTACTACCGAGAACTGTCCGGAGATGATCTGGGATTCTGCAGAGTGTCAGGAGTCTTGACCCACCAGCTGCTGAGAAGGGAAAAAGGCAGGTGGCCTGAGATAAGGTCAGCTGCCCACGAGACAAAGCATCTGCTACGGTGTACATCAGCCTCCACACCTGCCATTTCAGACTGTGCCTCAGCAAAAGTCTAAGCTGCTGAAGCTGTAACACTTCAGGGTCTTTTAGCCAATATGTTTAAGTCCTATGTGCCAATCTTAAATTCCAAAGTCTCCTGGACTTGGCAGTATCAGAGCAGTTACTGAAGATGATGGCACCAGCCAGGGTGGAATAACCCTCGGTACTGAGTTCAGAAGGTGAATCGTGGGCAATTATTGCTGATCAGCAGCCTAAGCATTGATAAACCCTGACCTCTGAAGGTCAGCACTGTCGTGAGGCAACATCCAAGAACTGTGACCTGAAACATGTCCCAGATGCCAAACCTGATTGAGCAAAAGAGCAAGAAATCCACAGCCAGCGCAAAACACCTCACCCTTTTATAGTTAGGTGACGCCTATAAATGAGGGTGAATAAATTCTAACACATACTCCTCCTGGCCTTGAAAAAACAGGAGGACAGCAGTCAGAACAAGCTGAGGTGCGACCTGCATCCTCCCCTTTGGTAGTGTGACCCTCAGCCTCCCAACAGGATGCATTCAGCCCCATTGCAGGGAAGAGCATCCCTACATGTGTGTATGTGTGTGTGCTGTGTATCACGGTGATGTACGTGTTCACTGAGTTTGTTAACCTGTCACACACTGGTGACCTTCTCTTCATTCTTTCTAAAGAAGACAACCAATGTTTATCAGAGAAAACTCCCCAGCAGTCTGTGCGATAGAGACGTGTCACCCACCTGCTAGTCCGGGGGGACAGTTCAACTGCGGAAATGGCACAGTAAAGTTTTGTGCTGTGTTATCCTTCTTTTCTCAAACACAATGACACCACCTTAGCTTTTCAGATATGGAACACTTCTCTGGCTGTTTCAGAGTTCCCTCTTGCTGTATCTTCTATGCAATTCCTTTTCTAGAAACCCCCTGCAGAGGCGGGCTCTCTGGGGTCCCATCCGAGTCGCCATGCGCTGGAAGCAAGGGATGCTAGCCCTGGCTGCCTCTCTCCATTTCCCTGCAGTTCTTTGGTTTGTAAATTTGCCTGCATCTATCCTGTCAGCCAACATGTACAAAATGCAAGAAAGAATTTTTAAACAGGTAATAAATTATATTTATAAGCAACAGAGTGTGCTGCCTCACTTATTCCTTCACGGAGCCCTCCCCTGTGTGAAGAGTCACCCAGTGTTTCTTCAATAGCATGGAAGAGCACTTAGACCCTGCACAGACGGTAACCACAGCCTCCCTCAGGCCAGGATGAGGCTATGGAACAATGCTTCTCAAGCCTCTGTGCACAATGGTGTCACTTGAGCAGCTTTACAAAATGACTGCCTGGATCTCACCCTCAGAGAACCTGAATTCACAGGTCTGGGGTGTAGACTTGGCCTTGGGAGTATTATTATAAGTTCCCAGGTGATATCAGTGAGCAGTTACGGCAGGGACCAGGTCTGGGTACTGTGGGTCAGAGGCCCTGGAGAGTTGGGAAGAAAGTGAACGAAGGCCAGACCCTCATATAGTCCATTTTAGATGAATTCTACACATGGAGAACAGACTCGTGGTTGCCAAGGGGGAGCAGGGATGCGAGAGGGATGGATTGGAAGTTTGGGATTAGCACATGCGAACTAATGTATGTAGGATGGATTAACAGCAGGATCCTACCATATAGCACAGGGAACTACATTCAACATGAAACTACCAGCAGAAATTAACACAGCATTAAAAGTCAAGTATACTTCAATAAAATTTAAAAATAAAAGTCTGCAAAGAGCCACACTGTATATGTGTGCTAAATCACTCAGTCGTGTCCAACTCTTTGAGACCCCATGGACTGTACCCCGCCAGGGTCCTCTGTCTGTGGAATTTTCCAGGCAAGAACACTGGAGTGGGTTGCCATTTCCTCCTCCAGGGGATCGTCCTGACCCAGGGATCGAGCCCCAGTCTCCTGCGTCTCCTGCACTGCAGGCAGATTCTTTACCACTGAGCCATCTGGGAAGCAACAGATACATTAGTAGGTACAAAATGAAAAGGGAGGATGCCCAGAGCTAGAGCAAACACCAGGCCGACCTGCTCAATTTGTGGAGGACGGCAGGCCACTCCCTCCGAGTGATGAGCATGAGAGATGCTCCACGTGTGCAGGGGACTCTGAGGCAGCCTCTTCCAGGTGAGGGAGCTGCTCTGAGAGGGGAGGCTCCTGCCCATTCCTGCCCCTCAGCCTTGGCCACCAGAGCCTGTGAGTAACGGGACCTGTCCTGACAGTACTGTCCTTTGACTTAAGACCATGCAAGACTGCGGTCACAAAACCATCTGTGGGTCAGAGCTGAGGAAGTGGTGGCACTGGAGTCCGGGTAAACCAGAGTCCTGGTAAAAACAGAAGGGAGAAGTGGGGGCTGTGGCTGAGAAGTTAGCACCATTTAAAGAGTGAAAACTCCATAAAGAATGAAACGGACGGCACTTCACAAAGACAGTATACAGTGGCACAGGCTCAGCCCATGACCATCCCTCGAGCCCTGCTTTGGAGCTTTGGTGGCTGGGGCTGCTGTTGGGAAAACTGCAACCAGCAAAATGCACATACATTTTCCGAGCTGGGGAGGAGGGCTACCCGAGCCCCTCTCTGGGTTGGTGTCTCTGGAAAGTTCTAGCATGTGGCCCAGGAAAAGAACCAGAGTTCCCTATCAGCCCCAGAGTTCCCTACAGCCAATTAATAGCACAACCTGGGGAGGCACTGCTTCATAGGAACAAAAGTCCTGAGAGCAGGCTCATCTGTGCTCTGCTGCAGGGACGGGAAGGAACCACCAAGCATGCAACTTAAAAGTGGCCCAGGCAAGCGAAGATGCTGTTCACCTCAGCTGGGGTTTGCCATCTCTGACTTTGAATCCAGGAAAGCCCATAGCATCCAGGAGTGGGGTGCAGACAGGGTGGGAGAGGGTGTCCCCACTACAGACTCTGGCTAGTTTCACACGTTGCCAGCTTTACATCCTGCAAAATTAACGTCCGTGAGGAAAAGCAGTATTTATGAGCACCTGCTGTGTGCCTGGAGTGGAGCCACACAGACTTCCCATGTCCACCTCATCTGTTTCTCCTCAGAGCCCCATGAGGTGGGGCTCAATTTATAGGGAAGAAGTCTGGGGCTCAGACTATATGCTTCTATGAAACTGAGATGATGAAAACCATGCACATGACTGAAATCCATCTGAATCCCCACGTTGGGGTGAACTCTTCTGGCATTAGTGCAGCTGACTCAGCACAGCCAGTCACGCACCATGGAGCCCCTGGGAACGGAGGTGCAAGCCCGCCTGTGCTCCCGGTGCCCCAACGACTCTGGGTCTACTCTCTCTGGATCCAGTCTCCACTGTGAAAGTAGAAAGTGAAAGTTGCTCAATCACGTTCGACTCTTTGCAACCCCATGGACTGTAGCCCGTCAGGCTCCTCTATCCACGGAATTCTCCAGGCAAGAATACTATGGAGTGGGTTGCCATTCCCTTCCCAGGGGATGTTCCTAACCCAGGAATAGAACCTGGGTCTCCTGCACTGCAGGCAGATTCTTTACTGTCTAAGCCATCCCTGGATGGCCTCAAAACCAAACTTTTCACTCTGGCCTCCAGGATTCCCAGTCCATGGACAAACACTTGAACGTGTTCCCTCTCCCTCTGCAGACGGCTGTCTCCTCTCTGGGGGACATTGATTCCGAAACAACAGCAACAACCTGTTTGCTCCATGCTCCACGGACTTCACAGTCAGGAGAAAGGATGGAGTCTCTTTCCTACTGTTGGGGCGCTGCTGCCAGGTCACTGCCCTTGCACGAATGCCCACTCTGTAGTACATCAGGCCATCAGGCCCCACCAGCCTCTGTCTCCACCCTCTGTCCCCATCCCCCAATGGCTCTGGTGAATCCTGTCTCACAATCTTCATGTCATTAGACCACTACCATCCTGGGGGAGCTTCGAAATCCACAAAGACGGACCCAACAATCTGGCTTTGGCATGCATGTGTCATCACCAATCATCTTGTCCATGAATAAATCCATCCACCCCTGTGAGCACACCCTCAGCCTGTCCTTGGTCTTGTGACTCACTCTTTGAAATCTTGATTCTGAACGCAGCCTCTTTCTCAATAAGTGCAAACACGCCACCTCGACCCCAGCCTAGTTCCCTGCCCTCTGGCCTGGTTTCTCTGGACCTGTCACCGGCCTCTTCTTTAGTCCCTCCCTCCTCTGAACCACGTCAGCTGCCCCCTTGATGATAAATCTTATTTTCCAGGGCCCCTTGCTGCATATGCCTGGTAACTCCCACCTGAAATGAAACCAGCTGTCGCAGTCTCCAGGCCTACATCTGGGTTCCTGATAGAAAAAAATAAAACCATAAAACTATTAATACATAGAAGAGTAGCACAGAGAATTTGTCATAATAGCTAATATTTAGTAATAGTCGAGTGCTTCACCAAATGCTTAGGGGGCATGGCATGGATTATTTCATCTTCAGAACCACTCCATGCAGTAGAGATTAATATTATTCTTGTCTTCAAGGGGAAGAAGCCGTGTCTTCAAGAGGTCAAAACAGGGCTACCCTGACAGAGTGGGGAGAACGAGGGGGCCCAGGTTCACAGGCCAGTTGTCTGGTGGCCCAGCGGCCACACCCTGGTCACCAGCCACAGTCAGCCTTCTCCGTCTCAACGGGGCCCTGGGCGTTGCCTGTAAGCAGCTGCCTATGACCTCATCACCAAGGTTCCTACCTTTCCTCTCCCTCTCAACAGATGGTTGTGCCTCCTCATAACAGACAGAATCGGAGCCATCAGACCTCTCGTCCTGCTCTCCTGCCGCCACGGCACACACTCACCCGCGTCGCTGTCCACGGCCACCTCTCCTGCCCGTTACAACGTGACATTTTTACAGACAGAGAACAGGCACAACTATAGGACAACAGAGTGTTCTTTCCAAGGGGAGAATGAAACCATTTTATTAGGGGGAATGTTAAAACAAAGCCATATACAATTTGTAACAAATACAATTGTTTGTTCCCTAGTTCTGAATAATTACAGTATATACAAATTCAGTAAGGCACTGGTTCCCCAAAAGAACACAAATGAGTCTTCTTTTGAAACAGACAACAAAATCCCTTATATAGTCTAACTTTTCTCCAAAAAATATGGCATTTTTGTTTTGTTTTGTTTTACAAAAGGAATCATAAGTGCTAAATTAAGTCACTTCTGATGCCTTCCTTCCTTTCCACGGCTATGTGACTAAGTTTTCTAAGGAGCTATAACTATAGAATTTTTCAAGTTTAAAAAACTGTACTTCTTTCAGTGCCTTTCCACCTACCAACAAAGAAGAACAGACCAACAACACAAAACACTGTCACTTCTAACGAATATGCATGACTCTAGAAACATGAGAGTCGATCAGCATTCAGTCCTCGCTCTACCTGCTTACGCAGCAATTGAAACGTGTCGAAGAATTCCCTGTAAATAAAATCTTAGCGTATTTTATAAGAAGTTTTGTTTTGAGAATAAAAAGAATGGTCACTAGTGTCTTTCAAGCAGCGCGTTTCAGGAGGTCAGAGACCTGTCTGCTCACACACAATGTTCATATAACACTGCTGCCTGTGATGTAACAATCTACACCCTTTTATATAAATAAATATTATGTTTCACTTAGTACTTTATCATCCATAATATTTTACTCTCTAATCCACATAATGGAGTTGTGCCAGACTCCAAACTGAACATAGTATTTATATATACATATATTTATATAATATACACACACATACATAAACTATAAACCCAAATATCTTAGCATACAAAACTTATATTAGCTAACAAGTAATATTTTAGGATTCCTTTGCAGGGAAAAGGTTAGAAGAAAATTTTAGTCTTTGAAATCGTCCTGAAAGTAAGCAATCATCTACATTATTTCCAGGTCCCCACTATTCTATTGAGAGACAAAACAAAAAAATAAAATTCACTTCTGAGCTACCAGAAATGTAAAAATCAAAATTAATTATTTGGAAGTGAGTAGGTAGTCTCTTTAAGAACAATTTAATATTTCCTAAGTGAGGTGGATTTTGGTAAGACAGGAAAAAAAATCTATTCATAAATAAATTCTTATATCATTAAAACACAATAGTAATTAACATGTCTTTTTAAGTATACCAGGAATAATTTTTAAATGTCCACAGTGAGTATACCAGGTTGGGAATTAGAGAGTAAGCTATCCATTTTTCTAAAGCAACCAAACAAATTATATGAAAGAAATTTGGACACTATCTTAATTTCTTTTCATTTTTCACAGGAACCAACACATCCCTAGAAATCTAGCTTACCTTCAAATCATCACCTCTCCACAGTATATTCTGATTTGAAGTTATCCATGTATAAGAACTTATGAAAAACAAAACCACATTGTTACCTAAGCACTAAGCCCAAACATCACCTAAATTTAGGGAAAATCAAGAAACACAAACATGCCCCCACTTAACTGACATAAATGTGTACTTATTTGTTTTGCAGATGGTCTGATTAGAGGCACTGAAGTTTCTCTCCTAGGCTCAGATGATTATTACACTTAGCTTTAGCCACATACTCCCTTCTAAGCAATCACAAAGAATATTTGACCTAAGAAAAGGGAACATTTACACTATTATTCAGGTTATCTTAATATCAGTAAAAGCAGCATTCTAATCATATTTGGAACCAACTGTTTTTAATCTTTGAAAAAGCAGAAACTTTTTTTTTTCATATTCAAGGATTAAGCAAATATTGTTACAAAGGAGCTGTGGTTATGAAGCATTGGGGAGTGAATGCTGAATACAGAACACTGCTTCCCCCAGACGGTAAGCACAGCTCACAGTCAGTCTCTGCCTTCGGAGGCTTTCTGGAGGAACCAGTCACCAGCTGCAAGCTCACTTCAGAAGTCAGGAAAATATTTTCTCATTTTTCATGCAGCTGTCACATTTCCAAAAACTCTCCATCCTTCAGCCACCAAGTGGGGAAATGAAAATGCGTTATAAAACACTGCCCCCTGGAGTATTCTGGGAAGAATAGAATTGCTGTTTTGGCGGGGCGGGGGGGGGGGGGGGGGGGCGGGGGTGTTTAAGGGCAAAGAGGAGGGGCTTCCCAATTCTTTGCTAAACACAACAGAATTCTAAGAAGCAAAAAAAACCACAGTCGGGAAGCAAATGAATAAGGTTCAGAGGGATGTGTACAATTGTACCCTTTATTATGCTCCTGTTGTTAAGGAATACTAGCCCTGTCAATGATTTGACTCCTGCTGCTCCAAAGTTTTTATGCCTACATAACTGAATAGCTGGAGAGATGTTCTGCACAAGTGCCACGGAGAAGAAAACAATAATAAATTAAAAAGTGAGTTGAACATCATGAAAATAAAAATAAACTGAGTCAGCACTCCTGTGATGCTATCACCTAAGACTTACATCCTCCATCTGTATCTATTCTAGACTCAGTCACGACAGCCATAATATCTTGTGGTCTCCACTAGCATTCCTCTGCTGTTCCATTTGGAGGTTATATTTATCTAATTAAAATTAGTTCAATTAACCTGATGTAAGTTTCCTGTCCTCTAAACTCAGACAGAGAAAAGGCAGATAATAACTCAAAGAAACCCTCTTCGTACACAGTAAGTCATGCACACCTTTCCCCCTGCGCCCGAGGAGGTCTCTTCTGCACACCTAAGACGTAAGCCACGTGCACCTCCATCCTCACCGCCTACTTTTCTGACACCATCTTCTTAGAGCACAAGAGCAAAGTATCTCTATTTTAAAGCGCCTTGTCTTCGACACAACTGACATCCACTTAATATTGATCCTTTCATTTGAGAGATCAAAAGCATGCAGGGGTTCAACGTCCTACACACAAAAGCTTTGTGTTTAATGAAAGAAAAACCCTAACAGAATCAGAAATACAAAGTGGTTCTGAAGAACAGTGTTAACATTTACTTCTAGTAGAGTCACGCAAAACCTTCATTTGTCCCACATCCTCTGAAGCTGCAGGAGGTCACGGGTGGGAATCCCCAGAGGTGGTCCCACACAGGCGGTGCCGGCACCCAGGTGCGTTCACATTGCTGCGGCTGCCCCAGTGCAGGGCTGGCCAGAGTGGTCTGAGGAGGCAGGGGCACGTCGGGGCTTTTAAGATGAGTTCCATTCGGTTCTCCGGCTTCAACGATTGTCTTTTGGTTGGTAGAGTGCAACAACATTTTACCAATGGAAACACATATTTTAATTTACCTTCCAGCAGAGTTTCTGGGAAGAACTTTAGTTGTTATTCTTTAAACTAAAATAGTATATACCTTGAAACATTTACATTTTTGTTTTATTTTGGCAAAATTATCTTTTGAGGAAAAAAAAAAAAAGGCAATCCCAAAATACTGGGCTTTCTTAGAAAGCAACATGCATCATATCTTGAACAAATTACCCAGGCAGTTTCTCCCTCCTACAGACAGACACGAGGAATCCGTGCTTCTGGAAACTTCTGTTTGTCCAGGCTGCTCCCTGAGAGGTAAGAATACACCCTCTGGGGAGCAGGAGGATGTGCGAGGCTGGTACTGTGGATGCTTCTGGAACATCTTTTGCTCTGCCCACACACAGAAGAATATCTGCTGGCTTTGTCCAGAGACACTTACTCCTGCCTCAGAGCTTAATGTCCTGGGACTCTGACATTTTGGCAAGTGTCTTCTTAACCCGTAGGGCTGTCAGTCTTGAGGCAGGATTGTGAGCCCAGCATTCCGTCATGAGTTTCCCCATCTGCCTGAGACACTGCAGGAAGGAAAAGGAAAACTGGACTTACACGAGAGAAACGTATGATCTGTAAGGCTGGCACTCGATACTGGGTTTTAGTTCTGGGTTTCTGAAACTTGAATGTACTTTTAAAAGATAGTCTTAAAAGCATGTAGGCATAAAATTCCATAAAAATTCCTTTCTCATGCAAATCTTAAAGGACTAAAACAAATTTTCATGTCTTCCTTGTGATAGGAGCAAGCAGGTGGCTTTGCTGATTGTCGAAGAGTGTCTTTGAAGTCAGATTAAACAAATACAGAAATACCCAGGGAGCCTGTATTCCGCTGCACACTCCCGGACTGTCTCTAACACTCGATGAACTTAAATCTTTTATCTAATTCCATACTAGTCAAACAAACGTGGTTATTCCTCAATCATAGCTGTCCGCTACAATAATAGCATCACACTATACCATTTAACAAGATTAATGACCTGTGCACAGCCTCACTACAAGTTTCTCCTGCGTTCTCCTGTGGCATGTCAATTATTGGCCTTCCTGTTGAAAAGCACCATTTCGTTTCATTAGAAATCCTCAGTGAAGGGACTCAGCAATATCAATGCCCATAATCACCTTCAAAATAATATAATCTCCAGCATCTTATAAAGCTTTCTGCACAGCTCACTGGGAAACATATGTATTATTTAGCATTTCAGTAACTGGCCGCAAAACCAAAGAATCAAAAGTTATTTTTAAATGCAATTAACACTGAAGAATTAGTTTATAAACAGTGTTCTGTCCATTTGTCTGCACTGGCTTGGATACTGTTTTTTTTTTTTTTTTAAGGGATGCTTCAAACTCCTCTCAGAATGTGGCACTCCCCCAAGTGCTGCCAGACACTCCAGGTCTGAGGGGTCCAGAGTTTCCCAGGGTGGATGGAGAAGGGGTGAGCAAGGCGCAGAGCGGGCAGGAGAGGCAAGGCTGGCCGGCTCACTTCCTGCTTCTGGCAGCTCCTCTCAGACCTGCTGTGTAGGTTTCACCAGGACGCACTCAGAGCCCGACTGAGCGTGGGTTTGTTCCCACAGCATCACGTCATCCTTATTAAGGAAGACCCACAGCACAGTCAGGCATCTCACCTAGGTCACCCTGTACCACTTCGGTGTACAGAAAACTCAATTCTTCAGATGCCTACCTCTTCTCTCATTAAATGAGAGAATGCTGTATGTGAGTCTGTCATGGAGAAAATTCATGATATTTTACACACGCACATTCGGAGAAGTAACAGCCTCTATGCAAGTGTCAGGACATCACCAGTAAATTAAACCATGTTATCAGTTATGTCGGCTAAATACTGACCCATTCAATGTATTTTGGAAGCAGCAAAATCAAACAGGAGAAAGGAACAGATAATGTAACATACTGCACTTATCTCCAAATAAATTCCTGCAATGACACACCATTATCGTCCCAACAGAGAAGACGAATTCCTGCAATAAGTATTTGGAATTTTGGCAAAAGGAGAAAAGACCTCCAACCTCACCTCGTCGCTGCTCCACCGGTTGGGGAAGGAGGGCCGCAGCTTCTTGATACACACGCTCTCCCTCATGTCCTCGTAAGAGGGGTCGCTGGGCACCAGGTCATGATAGGGGAGCTGATATTCTTCCACTATACCTGAAAATACGATCTTAATAAGGTTATTATTTTCTGTGAAGAGGAAACAAAAGTCTAACACACACACTGTTCTCAGAGGAAATTTCTATCAGCACCAAAGACAAGTTCAGGTTGAAAAACAGCAAAAAAAAAAAAAAAAAAAAGCCACAAAAACCCACCAACCTTGGAAAAAATGGGCCCAAATGACACAATATTCAAAAAATGAATAAAAAGCACACGGAAAAATTATTATACACTTTCAAGCCTTTTTTCCTAACTTCTAAAAGCTAAGTAAACAAACATCTCAAATTTACTTCTGATTTTATAAATGCTCTTGTACTCTGTGCCAAAATTTTAAAAATCTATATAAATCTTGTGCAAATTTGGCAGACACACCCCAAACTCATTCTGTACAATATGTAACTATTTCTATTACTGCAATATGAGATTATGAATCTCATAATAAATTTGGCAGTGTATCCTCAGTTCAGTTCAGTTCAGTCGCTCAGTCGTATCCAACTCTTTGTGACCCCATGAATGCAGCACCCCAGGCCTCCCTGTCCATCACCAACTCCCCAAGTTCACTCAGACTCAAGTCCATCGAGTCAGTGATGCCATCCAGCCATCTCATCCTCTGTCGTCCCCTTCTCCTCCTGCCCCCAATCCCTCCCAGCATCAGAGTCTTTTCCAATGAGTCAGCTCTTTGCATGAGGTGGCCAAAGTACTGGAGTTTCAGCTTCAGCATCATTCCCTCTAAAGAAATCCCAGGGCTGATCTCCTTCAGAATGGACTGGTTGGATCGCCTTGCAGTCCAAGGGACTCTCAAGAGTCTTCTCCAACACCACAGTTCAAAAGCATCAATTATTAGGTGCTCAGCTTTCTTCACAGTCCAACTCTCACATCCATACATGACCACAGGAAAAACCATAGCCTTGACTAGACGGACGTTTGTTGGCAAAGTAATGTCTCTGATTTTGAATATGCTATCTAGGTTGGTCATAACTTTCCTTCCAAGGAGCAAGCGTCTTTTAATTTCATGGCTGTATAACATAACGTCAAATGTACACTTTTTTTCTGCTTAATCATCAGAATGTATTCTTACACACTGAAAATTTAGAATACTGTATTCCAGGTGGTGCTAGTGGTAAAGAATCTGCCTCCCAATGCAGGAGACATAAGAGACATGGGTTTGATCCCTGGGTTGGGAAGATCCCCTGGAGAAGGGCATGGCAGCCCACTCCAGTATTCCGGCCTGGAAAATCCCATGAACAGAGGAGCCTGGTGGGCTATAGTCCATGGGGGTCGTAGAGCTGGACACAACTGAGTGACTAACACTTTATTATGTCCTTTGTTGTAAATTCAAACCCATTTATAATCATGAAGGACCAGAAGGTTCAAAAGTTTTCTCAGATCACTCCAACTCACCATTTATTCTGTCCCCTGCTGAGATTACAGATCAAAAATATATGTACTATCTACGTTACTAATTCCTTCTGCTGTGTGTCATCTCCACATAAGACAATGAAAGCAAAGGTCTCCTGGACAGGAGACGCTCATTTCATTCCCGTTCTTCCTCCCTTCCTAATCCTCAAAATGATGGTTCTGGAAATCTTAAGCGAGGATGCTGTTGATCTCATTCAGCTCAGATTTTCCTTGGTGCCTAATGCTCGTGCCTTACCTGGCTGGACGGATGCATGGTGGTGGGGTGGGTGTACAGGCCACCACAGACACAGAGCCAACCACACAAAATTATCAATTCACAGGAGTCTGTCTTTGCGCTCTAGGCCTTACTCCTCTCTCCTTATCATGCAGTAACATTATCAAAATTTTCCACAACTGCTGCCTTTGTGTCTGAAACTTCAAAAATTTCTCTTTTCTCCCAAAGTCTGAAAGGCCTATACCTGGATATGTCTGCTTCACCCAAAAGTATCCAGACTAGAAAGATAAACCCCAAATTTCCAATATCCTCACAAAGGAGAATGTTAGAGAACAGAATCTCTGTGCTTGTCTCCTCTGGAAGAGCAAAGAAACTCATCTGCTGAGAGTCTATGATCTGCAGGCATGAATAGTATATGTTATAATTTATCTTATTAGATTCTCAAAACTATGTTTATAAGATAGCACTATACAGATGAGTAAAGCTGATTTTGAAAGATTAAGTAACTTGCCCGATACCATACAGTTGGTCTTAGACAGAGCCGGGTCTTTCTGACAAATATACATCAATCTCATATGGAGATAAGGGAACATGTTAGTACCTCTCTAACCCCCACAGGCAAAGACAGCCCTAGAAAAGCAACTAATACTCTGCTGTCTACATAAGGTTGGCTTGTTTCCTAAGTAGAGAATCCTGGCTCCTGTATTCCTGCACACAAGCTTTCAAATAAAGGCTTCTTGTAGCCCTATTCACTTTTAGATGTTCAAGAAAACGTAATTAGAAAAGTAATCTACACTCTACTACTCCTTTAACTTCTGTAAACCTATCTTAATAAAAAAATAAGTGTAAGCATATTATTCAAAAACAGACTCGTTTACTCTTAATAAAGCATGAAATCATAATTACAAAAGGAGATTTATAAAATGTCTGTTTAGGAAACTTGTTCTGCATTTGCTTTCCTTTTGACCTAAAGACGTCTCTTATTTCAGAGGGAAAGTTTTCTATTTTTAACTGCTTACACGAGGCACAGAGTTCCCAGAGTGATTAGAAGGCATCATTGAAGATGATCTTTCTATGAAAGTATGAATACCTGTTGATCTGTTGTTTCTCCTTCGTATTTAAATATGACTCTAAACCTAAGTTAAGTCTCTACCAACCAAAATGAAAAGTAAAAATAATAGCTAACGTGTACTGAGTGCTCTTTATACGCCAGGCAGTTTTAATTCTTTTTTACAATCATTGAAACCTCACAACAACCATCTGAGGTAGATACAATCATTCACGTCCTTCTGACAATAAGGAAACAGAAACAAAGAAAAATTTAGTAACGCATCAAAGGTTCACAAATAAATGGCAGGTCCAAGAAAAAAATCCCTGTACTAGTTAAGCGCCTGCTGCTCTATCAGATCCCTGGATAAGCTCAAATTTTTGAGAAAGTGAGGAACCAGCCATCCTGAGGAAAGGCAGCAATGTTACTTTCTGAACCAGCACAACCAAAAGTAGAGGCATAAACAGGGCACTTGATACGGAAAAGCCTGCAACTCAGCTCCTCACCTAAAAGATGTTCAAATCTGCCGAGAGCAAATTATGCAGCAATAAATGAAACACTACAAAAGTATTACCTCTGAATATTTAAAAAAATCTTTTCTTAGTTTTACTAAGGAATCCTTATGTTTACAGAAAAGTTATCATGAACAATAATGACACTCTTATGCTTTAATTTCCTTTTGATACAAACTGATGCTTTCAAGCTCGTTTATGAGGACGTATCATAGAAATTCAAGAATTAGGGGCTTAAACAACGGGTGTCCCCCCACATTGATGTGTCTCCCTTCATCTGTACAGAGAAAGCCACAGGGAAGGGGCCATTGATGTTCGGGGTGAGGCCAGAAGCTGGAAGGGGTAGGAAAGGGGGTTTGACTTGATGGAGTACCTGCTGGAGGAAAAGCTCAGGAGAGAAAGGAGACAATATACATGGTAGAAGGGGGTGAGCTCTGAAAAGGCCAGAGGAAGCTGGCAGTGTGCCTGAAAGAGACTCAGCAGTAGTAGCAGGCGGAGGGAAGGTGGCGAAGACCGTTCTAAGATGTTAAATCCCATGGTTTGGGAGGACTGTGATTGCATCAACAGAAATACAGGAGAAAATCAAATCAAATCTGATTTAGTAAACAATGCAATAACTCTGATTTCTGACCAGAGAGAAAGGATTTGCAGCAGCTCCAGGAGTATCACTGTCACTTACCTCCTGATACACATCTCCTAGCGACCTCCCAAAGGATGAGTCCAAAGCTGTACATGTCGGCCATGATGTAAGACTGAAAGTGGTTTCTGTTCAAGCTCTCATCCAGCACTTCTGGAGGCATGTAGCGCTTGGTGCCAACTCGAGTGTTGGGGGGTATGTCAACTTCATTCGTGTCACTAAGGAGAAAGGCAGGCAAAGCGCTATCAGCTTTGAAGAGGACCAAGGAATGACACGTCGGGGGATTCCTAATTCGGTGCTTTAGTGACAGGTGAGAAAGGATATCCTTTCAAGGTGTAACGTTTCCCTAAAAAATTTCTTGCCAAAAGTTCGATAATCACAGGTCAAAACCCAATGAAGATGACAAGCAGAATGAAGCTACAACATGTAAGATAGCACTGCCACAAGATCAGTGTAAACTCTACATTATTGCTATGAATAAATACCTATTCAATGTCAAAATCACCGTCCATCCCTTCATATATTAGCCCTTAAAACTGGCAGATGCACATGTGAATTTGGTTTATTTGAGACAGTATTTCTTAAGCCAAGTGTTGGGAGGCTTTTGCAGCTACAAACAAGTAAGAAGGGACAGGAGGAGAGGATCAACGAAGATTTGCAAAGGTTTTACTTTGATAAGCAGAGACCTATAAAAAGGATTTCTACTAGCACTATTATTTCATAAACCAAATAACATGTATTTTTTAATAAAAAGGAAAATAACTGAATATATTATCTTTAGCTTCCAGATGATTTCACAACATGATCTATTAATTATTATTATTCTGCATAGACAGGGAGAAAATTCCTGATGGAAAGACAGTCATCTGCAGGCTGGCATGTGGGAACCATGGTCTCAGTGCAGTGAGCTGGAGCCGGAGCTGTGAACCCACTTTGCAAATCTGCCAAACTATGACTGCATGAGAAGCTGACAATTAATGAGAGGAGACATGTAACATCACTTCCAGCACAATGCTAAGCACGCATCACGAGTTCAACAAGTCCCACAGCTCAAAAGAAACTAGTGGAAATATGGAGCAATGAACCCCTGTTTTGATGGATGAATCAACTGCAAAACAGAAAAGATTAACAACAACAAAAAAAAACCCTCATGATTAACCTGAAGTCTCTAGAAAATCTGTGATAAACCTTCCTTTCTCTTGATTCCCAAGAGTTTTTCTTTTTCTTTTCATCAGACTCCACTCACTCTCAACCACTGATATGTTTGTTCTTTTTCCTCAATGCAGAAAACAGCTGCATATATCAAATACCACACTGTTCATCATACTGCATCACAGACAACAGCAAATTTAGCAAAGCACAAGCTGGAATCAAGACTGCTGGGAGAAATATCAGCAACCTGAGATATGCAGATGATACCATTCTAATGGCAGAAAGTGAAAAGGAAATAAAGAGCCTCTTGATGAGGGTGAGAGAGGAGAGTGAAAAAGCTGGCTTGAAACTCAACATTCAAAAAACTAAGATCATAGCATCCAGTCCCATCATTTCAAGGCAAACAGAAGAGGAACAATGGAAGCAGTGACAGACTTTATTTTCTGGGCTCCAAGATCACTGCATAGGGTGACTGCAGCCATGAAATTAAAAGATGCTTGCTCCTTGGAAGAAGGGCTATGATAAACCTAGACAGCATATTAAAAAGCAGAGACATCATTTTGCCAACAAAGGTCTGTAAAGTCAAAGCTATGGTTTTTCGAATAGTCATGGATAGATGTGAGAGGTAGGCCATAAAGAAGGCTAAGCACCAAAAAACTGATGCTTTCAAATTGTGTTTCAGAAGAAGACTCTTGAGAGTCCCTTGGACTGCAAGGAGATCAAACCAGTCAAGCCTAAAGGAAATCAACCCTGAATATTCATTGGAAGGACTGATGCCGAAGCTCCAATACTCTGGCCACCTGATGCAAAGGGAAGACTTAATGGAAAAGACCCTGAAGCTGGGAAAGATTGAAGGCCAAAGGAGAAGGTGGTGGCAGAGGATGAGATGGTTGGATGGCATCACCGACTCAGTAGACATGAGTCTGAGCAAACTCTGGGAGATAATGGAGGGGATCCTCGTGTGCTTCAGTCCACGAGGCAGCAAAGAGGTGGACAGGACTGAGCGACTGGGCAACCACCACCACACAGTGGCTTTGGGGGAAGAAAAAAAACAGCTTGGGGTCGGATCTTACTGCCTCAATCTCTATCTTCAAAAACATAAAACACAGTGTCATTGGGAAAATCTGAAGGGTGGCAGTTATCCCTCTGTAGATCGCAAAATTGTTAACATTTACTAAAACTTATAAAGCTTCATTCTTACTACCATTTAAAATTCGCTTCCATCTAAAATTCTTTAGCTAAAGCTATTTCACCAGATGTGTCACTAGGATACTCATTAGGCCCCTCAAGATCTTTTAAAAGCAACAACTCTGAAGGAGCCCATTTTCCTAAAATAACAGTTAAAGGAAATTTTTTTAAATGAAAAAAAAAAAAAAAAAGAGTTCATACTCCTTTCCATCAGCAAATGTAGGTCTCAGTGCTCTAGGCTTTTTTCTAAGGCTAGAAAGAGTATAAAATATGAATCACGGTATTTATCAGCAGGACATAATAGAAAAAGGTCACCCGTGTACCTAAAGAGTACATAGTAAGGAACACAAAAGAGAAGAGGCTGAATGATAATGTGGGAAAATAACAGATGTCAAAGATGCCACAGAGGCTCCCCCTTCAATTATAAAGCAATTTCTCTCCTCCTCTTCTACCCACTGACACCTCTCATGTGAACACACAGCGGGTTCTTCATTATTGTGTAACCTGTGTGTGTTATAGTTTATGACCTTGAACCACTGGGGGAAACCAGTGCTGGGTTGGACAGAGGATTCTGGGTTCTGTGCAGAGAAACGAGCACGGGGGTTTGCAGATGGAAAGAAGACGGCGAACGGCTTAAATCATCTGCCAGAACATGTTCTGGGAAAGAAAACCAAGAACATGGGCCCCACAGGAGTACATTTAGGCCAAAGGCATACTCTCATAACCTCAGTTGGTAACGATTTTAGATAATTCTTTTCCATTCTTATACTTAGTCCTTAATCTTTTAGTTGGATTTGGGAGGTCAAGAAGGGCTAACAGAATGCGTGGCATGGAGACATCTATGGGAAAACTAAAAACTAATTGGTACTGGAGGATAACAGATTTAGGATTTGTGATGGCCAAACTATTTATAGTTCTCTAGACTCTCATTCCCTCAAACATGGAAAAAACACTCGGTCGAGGACTTTGCTTGTCCATCAGATGCTCCAAAACCAGCTCCTTACTTACACAGTACCCTAGCCACTACTGTCCCTCTCCCACCCTGCGCTCTCCATCCTAAGTGCCCTCCCACCAGCGCTGGAATAACTATCTTCCCCGGGAGAGCTGAATAAATATCTTCCCCTAGAAGAACCTGAATAAATATTCTCCTTTGTGGCATCTCAATGAATATTCATCTTCCAACCAAAGACTGTAAACTCCTCTGAGCCCTGAATGACATCATAATCATTGGGTTTGTCCCTAAGGAGCAGGTCTCCACTCCGTCTCCATTCACCACGTGTCTTGCACATGGCAGTAGGGAATACACTTTAAATGAAAGAAGGAAAAGGTTTTTTAATAGTAAACTTTTCTATGTATGATTTAAAGAAAAACTTAAAAATCTCTATTATACATAGGCCATAAAATGAAACATTGCAGCCATGTAGAAAGATAAATTGCATTTTGTTCAGCAAATTAATTTTGTACAGGACTATCAACCCAATGGCAAAAGCCTTCAGCGCTATATGTTAAAGAACAAACATACTTATTATAAGTAATTTCCATCCAACATTATAAAGTATTAGTTTCTCCAAGACATCCGGCTCTGTCCCTTTTGCCTCAGGAGGGTTTTCCTACTTGAAAGTAATTAAACTACATTTCTCTCCCAGGTATTCAGTCACATCATCTTAGCTGTTTCCAAATAAGGGGAGAGAAAAATGGAACTTGTATTCATGTTCAAGGTCACAAAGAGAAATTAAAGCGATTTAGCACTGGGGCAGCAAAAGCAAAGAAAGCAGAAGGGACAGGAAGTACAATCAGAGGGGTTCTTCCCCAGGCCCAGCGTTAGGACAAGATGCAGATCTTTAAGGACAGGTATGAGTACCTGAAGGAAAGGCCCCAGGAGAGAGAAAGAAGCAGACGAGGGCAGGTGGCCTCACCATCCCCTGCTTTCCTTTTCCGTGGAGGATGGGAGGGCCAAGAGAAGAGTTTGGCAAGAAGAGATGGATGCAGCACCTCTTATTTGGGGCCACAAAGCAAGTGAGAGATTTCAAGGAAACTACTCCAGGTTGGGGATGAAAGCAAAGATGACTTAGGGTATGTATGTGTGTGTGTGTGTCGGAGAGAAGGGGGGTGGGGAAAACGCAGACAGACAGACAGACATAGAAGAAGAAAAAGATACAAGACCAAGGCTTTTCTCTCTGAAAGTGCAAGAAGGCTATATGTACTAAGGAGAGGATGGTAGAGGTGAGGCCCTCTCCTGGGAGAGGGCATCTTATCACTGACACTGTTTAGAACTTCCGCACACGGAGATCATTTTAATGGGTTATGTTGTCTACAAACCGGGCAACCTCTTACTGCCTGTGCCCAGGCAGCTGCCTGCAGTGGCCCAATACTGGTGTCTACAGCGGCGTGTAGACTGCAGGTGTTAGTAGAACTGAGGAAAAGAATCAAAGAGTCCTTGTGGATGCAGAAAGGCTGGAAGTGGGGCCTCCTTCCAGGATCCTAAGAGACCAGAGAATGAACCTGAGCACCCTTCCAACTCAGTGGAGCAGGGTGTGCCTTAAACTCTAGGGTCTCATGCACTGGAAAAAGGACAGAAAGAATTTTATTTTGATGGCAGGGAATAAAGCAGGTATTTAAAAGTATAATATCTATCTTAACCTTATATTAATTTTTTTCATATTAATTAAGCTTCTAATTATGAATCCATAAGCAGAGATTCTTTCAAGGAATGTTACCACACATTTCTTGCAAGAAACTAACCACACATGAACCACAGCAGAGAATACTGAATCACTTGTTAGAAAGACAAAAATGACCTTTCAAAGCATGAAATATTCTCATAGAAGAAGGGACTATGCACATCCTTCATCTCTCCTATTGTATCTTGCAAATAGCTATTGAACTGACTTGCTGAACTGAGCTCTGCCTAGGCAGATGTTAACCAATGAGAAGGGTTTTCTGCAGCACCAACAGAATTCACTGCTCTTATGAGTAAACCCTGAGACATCTCAGGGTTTCTTAGAAAGAGAAGCTTGACATGGAAACTCTTCAAGAAGGTGGATGAGGCTGCAGAAACCCTGCTTGGGTGTGCTGCCACTCGTGCTTGGTCTGTGACTTAACCATGTCCCTTTTTTTGAAAACCACTAAGTATACACACCAGAAGCAGTGGTGTATATGTCACTGAGAGACAAAGAACACTGAGAACCTTCTGGGCCAGACTCTCCATCTCCTCTGCACTTGGACAAATGGGCAGGCATCAATCTGGAGATGTGTGTTACAGCCCAGTCTTCACTGTAGGCTTTCTATATAAAATATAATACCTGAAAGGCCATAAGCCAGGCAGGACTTACTCCCTCACTAAGAAAACATATCATTCTGTCCTTGAAGTACCAGAGGGGCTGTGTGATCCTCCAGAGGGCAGGGTGGAAAGCTCTGTAAGTTCCTTCATGAGATTCCATGTTTCACTGTTTTCTTATCCCGAGAGATTAAGGTTAATGGGAGTGTCTCTCGTGGCATCACCCGGATTCCATCTCCCTTCGGCTGATGAGATGCATCAGCACTTACATCATTTTCAAGAGTGTGCACGAAGAAAACAATACAGCATAAAGAAGTTAAGTGAGCAGGAAACCTCTAACGCATTGTCCACCCTCTGTGAACATCACTGGCTGCTGCTGCAGCTAAGTCACGTCCGACTCTGTGCAACCCCATAGATGGTAGCCCACCAGGCTCCTCTGTCCCTGGGATTCTCCAGGTAAGAATACTGGAGTGGGTTGCCATTTCCTTCTCCAATGCATGCATGCAAAGTCGCTTCAGCCATGTCTGACTCTGTGAGACCCCATGGACAGCAGCCCACCAGGCTCCTCTGTCCACGGGATTCTCCAGGCAAGAATACTGGAGTGGGTTACCATTTCCTTCTCCAAACATCACTGGAAACCTCCCCAAAATGATTTAAAAGCCTGAGAGAACACTTAGCACACAGAGACCACAGCAAAGATTAAGTTCTCACAGGAAGTTCACATGTGAAGTTTGAGAACTCAACACTGAGTTAGCTTTGACCCCACTTGTAGTACAATGCTGTAAATATCTGTGCACATATGCTTCATACTCCCCCGCAACAGGAAAGTCGGGCAGAGTGAAACCCAAAGAACTGTGTACAGCAAGGTTTAAAAGTGAGGCTCAAAAATTGAGAAGACCAAAGTTCCTCTGAAACATATGAAATAAAAACATGAAAAGGACTTCCAATTACCAAATTCAACATCCATTTAATATAAAGGAAACTGAGGCCCAGGGTGGCAAATGATCCCACAGCTGCTAGTTAGCCATATGAGGTCTTTGCGATAGCTATTGAAGTTGTTCATCTGAGCTAGTATCCTCATATCCTTCCTCTCTCCATTAAACAGTCAATATATGCCAAATAAATCTCTGAATTATCCCTTAATGTATTTCCTTCCACTGCTTATATCTGGGTTTGTATGAAATTTGAGAGTTCATTTAGTTCATTCCCATTAAGCAGAACTAAGTTTCAGAAATATAATAGATACTCATTTTCCTGGTTTTTTTTTTAAGGTCTATTAAGACAATGAGTTCTTAATTACTTTGATACTGCCAACGAGTACTGATTCAAAATAATATCTCTAATGGGTAACTCACTATGTCATGTCAAATGAGAAACATCACATAACGACATGGACTCTCAAGATGCCCAGTGAAGAGGAGGGTAAGATGAGGCATGCACTAAAATAATTACAGGGTCAGGCAGGCAAGGGTCAGAAAATTATCACGGGAGTAGAAGAGATGATGTCATCCTTCCTACCTGGGGGATGAGTAAAGTGACTTAGAGGTAACTCTGAGACTGGATTAAGTAACATGGAGACGCAAGGGCATTCCAAGCTATATGTTGTCTGCTGCTGCTGCTGCTAAGTCGTTTCAGTCGTGTCTGACTCTGTGCGACCCCTGAGACGGCAGCCCACCAGGCTCCCCCGTCCATGGGATTTTCCAGGCAAGAGTACTGGAGTGCTATATGCTGTCCAGCCAAAAGCAAACCAGTAGCAAACATGGAGTATACATGGAAAACACACAAATAAGTTCAGCCTTGCAAAATAAAGCATATAAATTGGAGAGTTTTATGTCCATATAAATTGGACATAAAAATAGAAAGGCATATTTAATTCAGCGTGTGAAAAATCCCTGGAGATAAGAGGAAAAAAAAATGCTTTTTCCCTTCATCCCATAGTCCATATGGAATCATTCATTTAAGCTTTATACAAAATTTTGAAGCAACCCCTATATAATGAGCACCAAGGAAAGACTAGAGATGTAAATTTAAGAAAAACATGGTATCTACCTTCACGGAACTTTGTCTCCACTGACAATGACAGAAAAGCAGTCACTGATGACCATACAACAGAAACTCACTGAAAGCCAGGCTTGTAAGGGAATGATAATAGGGGTTCTAAAGGATAAAATTATGAAGTAGTAGCTACTAAAATAAAGGAGAGGATATGGGGTATTCAGATAAAGATAAAAGCATATTACAAACACTCAGAGGTGTGAGAGAAATTACATTTTAACCCAAAGCCAGAGCAAATGATGAAATTACGATGATGCCCAAAATTATGCTTCAAGAAAGTATATCTGGCAGCAGTATGCAAAAGACAAATTGGGAAGAGGAAATAACTACAAAATGCTTTACTCCAGAATCTAGAAAAATGGTAGGAGGCCCCCAACTGGCCCAGTTCCAGCGGGAATATCATGGAGACAGAATTCATTCAACTGAGCAATCTTAGGGAACAAAGGGAACGAGCCTCACACTTTAGAATGGATCCACCAAAACTGGGAAATGGGGAGAGAGAGCATGTGCAGCATGATATTGAGAAGTGGAAAAATGCTTAAGAAAAAGAGAGCAGAACCCACAGAGAGAAAGGAGGAGAACCTGGAATAAACACACTAGGAACACAGGAGCAAGAAAAGTGTGGGCACAGGGGAGGTGGGCCGATGGGAAAAAAGGCTTCTGGTGACAAAATCCATGCTGTCCTTCAGTAAAGGAGCTTCAGAAGAGACGGAGCAGCAGCCAAACTGCAAATACCAGGAACTGCTGGACTGTGAAAGCAAATTACTCTTTAGAACTCTTGAGAAATTTCACAGGGAGGGAAGGAGAAACGCTGGCGATTTAAGAAGCATCAAGGAAAGTTCCCTGTGGTAGATGAGACTTAAAAAAGGGTGTAGGTCAGAAAAAAGAATTCAGAAGAGAGAGAAGATTCAAATCATCTTTATTAGCAGGAGCTCATATTTCTAACTTGAATCTACAGTCCAAAGCATTTCCTCCTGCTTTGTTTTTAAAGACCAAGGACTTCAATTTGCTACCCTCTACCTTCCCCAGTTGGTGAAGACCTTTATATATTTAGGATTTATCATTTTATCACCTCTCCATCTTTACTTCTGGGTGAAAATACCAATCCCTTAGTCCTTTCTCGTCAGTTTTATTCTTTGTCTTGGCTTTTCCTTTATGTCCTTCTCCATATTCTACAGAGTCTCTTTGGGGGAAAAAATCCATAATAAGGTCCAATAGTTTAATAAAAGCTGGGCCTAAACTGAATTTTTAAAAAGCAGGTATAAGATGATCCCTCTTTTCTTGTAGTTTGCAAACTCATTTCGTTTTGTTTTCAAAGCAGAAGAATCATCTTTCTAATTAAATCCTACACGATAAAGGAGCTGCCATGAATACAACAAAGGTAAGCAAACCAGAACCCCAGCTATGGGCCTTCTTCTTGCCCATCCTGCAGAAGCTGCAGTGCTGAATACTGGCACTGCGTTGCTTATTCATTTCTAACATTTCTCATAGAATACCTCTGCAAGTTATCTTTCTTATAACACATAAAAAATGCCTTTATCACTACATAATTGTAGCTCTTTCCTGAAACCTCTTCCTACCTAACAAATGTTATGCAGAATTCTGAGCACACAATCCCAGGCATTAGCAACTTCTTTTCTTAACAGATTCATGACAGCTCAAACCTATGTGAACAATGTCTTGAAGTCAGGTCACTGATAAGCTTAGAAACAATAGAACTGACCCAAACACTGTTTATTTGTTGCAAAGAAGATGTTTCTTCTTTTTCCCCTCCAGGAAAAGTCAAAGTTAGCAACATTCCTCCTCCACTAAATATCCTAGAAGCCCTGAGTGACAAAATGCATCATCTATAAAAAATGATAGAAAAGAACCATAAAAAGTATATTTGTTTACCTTGATACTAACCTAATAAACTTAACAGCCAAGCCCAGGTCAGCTATACAGCAAGTTCCATTTTTCTTCACGAGGATGTTCTTACTTTTCAGATCTCGATGGGCAATTGCTGGTTTGCCTTGAGTACTAAAGATTTCAGTGTGTAAGTGACACAGGCCACTGACTGAGGAATAGGCTAACTTCAACATCGACTTAGTATCTAGGGTGGTGGACTTCAGGTAATCATAGAGGGAACCGTTTTCATGATAATCTGTGATTAGGTACAGTTGTGTCCAGGACCCCGTCCCTTTGATATCTGCAGCAATGAAGCCTAAAAGGAAAGAAGACAAAAAGGGTTGAAGCTACGTGTTTTCTAAATACTACCAGGATAATTCATTTTTTCAACGATCGTCCTTTGTCATAGGTGTCTTTTATTCGGCATCTCATTCGGTTTTCTGATTGTGCTTATGAGAGCATTAAATTACTAATACCCATCATTGTTGCAATTTAGTTCCTAAGTCGTGTCTGACTCTTTGTGACCCCATGGACTGTAGCCCACCAGGCTCCTCTGTCCATGGGATTTCCCAGGCAAGAATACTGGAGTGGGTTGCCATTTCCTTCTCCAAGGAGTCTTCCCGACCCAGGGATTGAACCTGCATCTCCTGCTTGGCAGGTAGATTCTTTACCACTGAGCCACCTGGGAAGCCCATCACAGATAACCAAAACAGCAGGGGTGGAGAAACACTAAGCATTTGTTTCTGAAGACAGGATACCTTTCTAATCAGCAGCTGATATTTAAATTATTTCTAAGTTAACAGTAAATAGTTCATGGTATTATAATTACACATAAGACACTGTTTACAAAACAGGCACACACTCCAGGATTAGCTGACACACTTTCTACTTGAATAATCCAGCTAGATCATTTCTAACTTAAAAAGGAAATCAATTCTCAATATAAACTCTGGATATAAATAAACCCTGCAGATAAAATTCCCATAACTTCACAGTACTTAGACAAAAATGTGCTCCTTCAAATCCCTAAGAAATCTGAGAAATTTTGGTGTTGCATTTGCATTTGCTGTCCCTGAAGAAAAAAAAAATAATTTGAACATGTTTCATTTCAAGCCCACCATCCATTCATAGAAGTGCCTTCGTCATTCCTCCTGTGAGGTCTCCCATTAGATGTGCATGACATTCTTGGGCTCAGGCCAAAAAGAAAATGTCTATATATTTCATAGCAGATCTAGACAGATGAGTTAATATGCAGATGTTAACAGAAAAAGCGAGGAAAGCTAGGAAACCCTGAACATCGCTAATACAGACTTATACTCACCCAAGATGTTTTCATGCCTCATCAACACCGTCTGATATATTTCTGTCTCTCGGAACCAGCTGGCCTCCTCTGTAGTGAAGAACACTTTCACAGCTACCTTTTCGCCACGCCACTTTCCCATCCAAACTTCCCCATAGCGACCTTTTCCAATCTGTTTCACCATCTGAATTTGCTTTGCTATCGTCCTCTGGACCTGTTAAATCCACCAACACACTGTTAGTGTATTCACAGCAGTACAGATTTGTTTAAAATGTTTTATTTTTTCCTTCAGAGAAGAAAACAATTGCATGTAAAATATATTTAGCCAGTAGTTTTTCTTTATATGGGTTTCCCAGGTGGCAGTAGTGGTAAAGAATCTGTGTGCCAATGCGGCAGACACAAGAGACTCGGGTTCGATCCCTGGGTTGGGAAGATCCCCTGGAGGAGGAAATGGCAACCCACTCCAGTATTCTTGCCTGGAGAATCCCATGGACAGAGGAGACTGGTGAGACAAGTTATTTTTATTTACTTATTAATTTTACTTATTAATTTATGTTGCCCTCTTTTAAATATACATTTGAGACTGTTGGTTTTGAGTGCTTGAAGTATTGTTTCCAAATTATTATTTCATTTTACCGATTATTATTTTCACAGAGAAAAACACTTGAAGGGTTCACAGTAACTGGCAGAAAAGAATACTTTTCACTTCTACCACTAGCGTGGGCCACTAGATACTCTGAAGGGAACCATACCACTATATGCTTCGATAACATACAACAAAACAGAAAGGTACTGCACTGTTGGGCATACTCAGAAATACTCGCAGAGGAAATCTCTAAGCGGGAGGTGTAGGCAGAGGAAGGAAGAGAGGAAGGGAAGAGTCAAGAAGAGCGCGGGGCTAGATGAGCATTCAGCATATACAAATGCCAGGCTGCTATCTGGGCAAAGAATAACACCAGCCTTGAGATCTAGATGATGAACTCTGACCCTTTAAAAAGGAGAAACACCGAACCCTGGGCTTTAGCATTAAGCCTGAACCACTGAATGGGACCAAATTGGCCCTAGTTTGCTAGCACACCACCACCATGGCTCCTGGCAAAAACAAATACAAATCCTCTCTTGAGGAAATTATTACAGAATATGCTTCACTCCACTACTATGGAAGGATACTAGAGCCTCTGAAGGAGCTCCTGCCACCCGACAGCTTGGTCATGGATAAAATAAAAGAAACAAAAAAGTGTAATGCATTATTGGGCTCACAAGGGAATAAAGGAAATCCCCAAGGTGGGGAGGGAGAGAAGGAAGGGAAGAAAGAAAATAGAGGGAGGGAAAGGAAAGAGAGAGGATCCCACAGGGTAAATGCCTTAAAACAAAAGGAAACACCCACTGCAAATGAGGCAAGAGGAAGAATCCAAATAGACTTAACACCTTCAGATTACAGATACTGGAAACATCAGATACAGAATGCCACACTGCGTGAGATGTGTGACGAACGTGAAGAGTAGGAGACAGAATGAAACATAAGCAAGGAGTAAGAAATCACTGAAAACTATGCTTTGAGGTGGAAGGGCTGTCACAACCAAAAATGTAAAACGGAAAGGGAGAACAGCCCATTAGAGCTGGGGAGAAAGCAAAGCTATGAGAGCGCTCTGGAGAATTACGAAGTGCAGCAGAGACAGGCAGAAGGAAAACAAGAGGTTCAAGCGGCATAGGGGTTAAATGTCTCTTTACACATGATCAGCATTCAATCTGTGCTTAGGTTTTTAAAAACACCATGACTAAAGGGGCTAAGTGTTGGTGACTATTTACATAATTTGGGAGATATAAAAAAATCAAACATAGAACTCTCATAAGATCTGCTTAGAAAGTTGGGATGTACTCTTCCCAGAGATAGGCTTTGCATTAAGTAAATTTAAAGTGTTTCTTTCTGTATTTATACTTTTAAGGGTCATGTAACTATACTGAGTTAACTATATATATGAGCTACTGTCATTAACCTGAGCAAACTCCAGGAGATAGGGGAGGACAGGGAAGCCTGGTGTGCTCTAGTCCATGGGGTCGCAAAGAGTTGGATGCAACTTAGTGACCGAACAACAACAACTATACTGAGCTCACCTAGATAATCTCATCTCAAGGTCAGCTGATGAGCAACTTTAGCATGTGAGCCACCAGGGAAGCCCAGCTGATGAGCAACTTTAATTCCCCTTTGCCTTGTAAAACAACAGATTTTAGGGCTAAGGACATGGACATTGTGGGGGCTAGCATTCTGACTACCACGGATGTCTACCAATTGGGATGGGTTCTGTTTTTGTCTAATGAATGATTTCATCAATTCAAGACGTAATGCTATCCTTTGCCAGAATCATTAACAGCACTAATATCAGACTGAAAGCTTTTGGGGACAAGATAAAGTCTTTTTCTTTTCCTCTAAAAGAATTAAAGAATAAAAGCATTGCTGACATGCCGTTAAGCCACTCAGGCTGAAGGAAATGAGGCATCAAATGTACACGTAGACGAGCCTCCCTCCCTTTAGGAGTCGAAAGGCCCTGCAGGAGACAGTCAGTCCATTTCCCTCCCAAACAAGGGAGCAGAAGCATCAAGAGCGCCGAGCAGCTGAGGGCCACCTGTAAGCAGTTAAACTACTGGCCTGAGAGGAGACTTCCTACATTGATTAAAGAAGTATTATTGATTTACAGTTGTTACAAAGCATTGCTTGTGTAAATCCACAGATCATTTCCTAATATAAACAGTTTTAAGTCCACTTTTTTTCTAATGATGACATATATAATGAATTTGATAAGAGTACAGATGAAATTGGCAACGTTCACAAGAACAGGAGCAACTAATCTCAAAATGAAAAGTCTCATTAAACTATATTCAGAAATTTAAAATATACTTCTCTTTTGAGATTTATTATAACATCTATGGACCCAAAAATACATTTTGAAAAATGTTTTAACTATGTCATTTATTTGCATTTTTATTTGATTTAGTTAATGTTTCAGATCTTTCTGTACTCAAACTTTCTTTCTATATGACATCTTTAGATATCAATTTTGAAAGTTAGATTATACAAACTCAATACAATCATTATAATTGTGATTCAAAACAGAGAAGAATTATGTCATGTAAAGTGAGGACAACTCACTGTGTAAGGATTATAAGGGTTATCACTATTTTAGAAATGTCTTTCTATCTAGTGATCAGTTATCTGATAGTGTCCAATGGTAAATTAAGCCCATGTGGACCCTAGAAACCTCTGTGCTCTATGTCCCTGAATTAACGAAGTACACACCCCTACACACAAATACACTGTTTAACATATCTGCTTAATAAGACCATGGTAATGTTGCATACTGGACAGATTTTTCACCTTTTGTTCCTTTACAAGGTCAGATAAATATGGTATAAATAAATAGTGTTACTATTGATTAAATACATAGTATGCAGGTATTCAAAATGCCAGGCATATTTATATGTCTGTATGTATGTATGTGTGTGTGTGTGTGTGTGTGTGTGTGTGTGTGTGTGTGTATATATCAGGGAAAATTCTTACAACCACTCTATGATATTCCTCCCTTAGAGGATTTATATACAAAGTCACTTAGTAAATATTAGTTCCAAGTATGTGTTTATACACAAGACATGAACTTTCCCTTTATGTTAATGAAATAAATGACAAAGTGGAATTAAGGTGAGATACTCACTCACATAATACAAAGAGAGACTACTGAACATTTTTGTACTGTTTATCTTAAAAAACAAATCTTAAAACAATACCGAGGCTTTCCCTTCGCTCAAGTGAGTGATAGGAGCCTTCTTCCCATCCTGTTGTTATCAAATGCAGGTCTTAATTTTACTTAACATTTGGCTCACAAGCACTGGGAGCACAGATTCTAAAGGTAGATCACCCGGGTTTGACTCCTGGCTTCTCCATGGACCAGCTGGTTGACCCCAGTGGGCTTGGGCCCCTGATGTGTGATACAGGATACATTTCTACACCACCTCACAGTGGCTATGAGGATTAAATGAGATCATCCTTTAAAGGCCATAATCTGGCCAGCGCTGGACCTCTGGAAACCTGGCTGCTCTTAACCGTATATGGTTAATAGCCAAACACTGTTGTTTGGTACCCAGATTACAGACATAAGATAGTATTTTCACAGATACCAAAAGTTGGGAGTTGAAAGTTTTCTTTTTTTTTTAACAAATAAATAATTGAGCAGCCTCTTTAATCATCCCAGGATGCCAAGTGACAAAATGTAGTCTCCACCTCAAAAGAGATGTGAGTCCACCTAAAGACACAGGTACATTAATACCAATTTCAATGTTATTTTAAACATTTAAGCTATATTGGTTGCTACATTGGTTGTGCAAACTTCTGTTATGACATAAGTTAAACAAACTGGCTCAGTCTAATCTGTCACAGAGAAAAAACATGGGGCATAATCTGAGGAACTCTCCAGAAAGACATTATATTTGCAAAGACATGGATCTTAAAAAGCAAAAATAAACAAATGGGACCTAATTAACCTTAAAAGCTTCTGCACATCAAAGGAAACTATTAGCAAGGTGAAAAGACAGCCTTCAGAATGGGAGAAAATAATAGCAAATGAAGCAACTGACAAACAACTAATCTCAAAAATATACAAGCAACTCCTACAGCTCAACTCCAGAAAAATAAATGACCCAATCAAAAAATGGGCCAAAGAACTAAATAGACATTTCTCCAAAGAAGACATACAGATGGCTAACAAACACATGAAAAGATGCTCAACATCACTTATTATCAGAGAAATGCAAATCAAAACCACTATGAGGTACCATTTCACACCAGTCAGAATGGCTGCAATCCAAAAGTCTGCAAATAATAAATGCTGGAGAGGGTGTGGAGAAAAGGGAACCCTCTTACACTGTTGGTGGGAATGCCAACTAGTACAGCCACTATGGAGAACAGTGTGGAGATTCCTTAAAAAACTGGAAATAGAACTGCCTTATGATCCAGCAATCCCACTACTGGGCATACACACTGAGGAAACCAGAAGGGAAAGAGACACATGTACCCCAATGTTCATCGCAGCACTGTTTATAATAGCCAGGACATGGAAGCAACCTAGATGTCCATCAGCAGATGAATGGATAAGAAAGCAGTGGTACATATACACAATGGAGTATTACTCAGCCATTAAAAAGAATACATTTGAATCAGCTCTAAAGAGGTGGATGAAACTGGAGCCTATTATACAGAGTGAAGTAAGCCAGAAGGAAAAACACCAATACAGTATACTAACGCATATATATGGAATTTAGAAAGATGGTAACAATAACCCTGTGTACAAGACAGCAAAAGAGACACTGATGTATAGAACAGTCTTATGGACTCTGTGGGAGAGGGTGAGGGTGGGAAGATTTGGGAGAATGGCATTGAAACATGTAAAATATCATGTATGAAATGAGATGCCAGTCCAGGTTCGATGCACGATACTGGATGCTTGGGGCTAGAGCGCTGGGACGACCCAGAGGGATGGTATGGGGAGGGAGGAGGGAGGAGGGTTCAGGATGGGGAACACATGTATACCTGTGGTGGATTCACTTTGATATTTGGCAAAACTAATACAATTATGTAAAGTTTAAAAATAAAATAAAATTTAAAAAAATAAAGCTAAAAAAAAAAAACATGTTGTATTTTCAAAACAATTACTCAAGGCTGATGCAAGAGCTTAAGAATCCAGTGGGGAAGAGGTGGGAGGAGAGGGATGCTATGCTTATCAAGCTAAGAAAGAAGACCCACAATCATGACTGGATATTGAGTGTGTTATGCAGGAAAGTGAAAGAGGCAAGGTCAAAGATTTGAGAGAGAACGCCACAGGAATGAGAAAGATGGGCTAGAAGGAGGAAGACAGTAGTTTCCAATTCTAAGAGTGTAAGTATCTGATTGATTAATATCAAAGGGAATTTTAATATCTGTACTTGAAGTGTAATAAAACATTTTTAAATGTAAGAATGGTATTTGTTATATATCAGTTAAATTCTAAGAATAAAAAGTCAAGCAATTTGATAAGAACTTTACATTAAAAAAAGATTTATATCCTAAGTAGCATCAGTTTGGTCATAACAGCTACTTCACAAGTGGTTTTCTGTCTGGTGTATTACCTCCACGGGAGGTATTAGTTGAAGAGTACAGAGTCTGACCACCTGATGCGAAGAACTGACTCATTTGAAAAGACCCGGATCCTGGGAAAGATTGAGGGCGGGAGGAGAAGGGGAGGACAGAGGATGAGATGGTTGGATGGCATCACTGACTCAATGGACATGAGTTTGAGTAAGCTCTGGGAGTTGGCGATGGACAGGGAGGCCTGGTGTGCTGCAGTCCATGGGGTCGCAAAGAATCGGACACGACTGAGCGACTGAACTGAACAGAGTTTCAGCTGTGCAAAATGAATAAGTCCCAGAGATGTGCCACACAGCACAGTGCCTATAGTTACTAATGGAATGTTGCATTCTTTTTTCCTTAGTTTGAAGCAAGAAGTTGACACTCATTTTATTTTTAATTAGATATACTTAGCATATAACTTTTTTTAAGTTTAAGGTATACAGCATGCTGATTTGATATATTTAAATAATGAGATATGATTATCACAGTAGCACTAGCTATCACCTCTATTTAATATATATGTATTATAATCTTAAAAAAATTTGCAAAGAGGTTAGCTCTTACACTGGGCTCTTATCATAAAATAATAATAATGAATGGGGCAGGAGGCAACTTTTGGAGGTGATGGATATGTTTATGGCCTAGACTGTGGTTATGGCTTCAGGGGTGTATGGTGGTTTAGTCACTAAGTGGTGTCCAACTCTTTGTGACCCCATGAACTGTAGCCCACCAGGCTCCTCTGTCCATGAGATTTCCCAGGCAAGAATACTCGAGTGAGTTGTCATTTTCTTCTCCAGGGTAGCTTCCCAACCCAGGGATCAAAACCAGGTCCCCTGAACTGCAGACAGATTCTTTACCGACTGAGCCACCTACTTATTTCCAAACTCTTCAAGTTATATATGTTAAATGTATACAGCTTTTTGTATGCTAAGGAAAAGAGTTATAAAATAAATTCTTGGCTTGAGATTTTTAAGTTACTTTTAGTACTAAATAAAAGGTCACCAAAAGAATCAAGTAAACAAGACATCCAAAGTCAGAACCAGACAATAAACATTAGGAAAATCAATCTCAGAATTTATAAAGTTTATAAAGGAAAATATTTCTCATTGTTATTTCCATTTCAAGTCCCAACAATCTTTGTGCATGGTCCATAAAGTAACCAAATGCTTTTCTCATTAAAGCAAGTGCCTTGGATTCACTGTATATTTTCTTCCAAGTTGGCAGCGCTGACCATCAGAAAATTAAAACTCTCCTGAATGGAAAAGCCAGGGCTTCACCCTGAAACATAAACCCTCCAGCTGAGAGGCAGCCTTCTTCCCTTTTAGAAGTATTCAGATCCCAGTTGGTTGTAATACTTTTGCCTTCAAAAGCCAGGCCAAAGTGCTGTAACATTATCCTTCCTGAAAACAGAGGGAAGATGGTCCCATGTCGAATGTTTTCTAATCTGCTCTTTATCAGAGCGCAGAGGTCTGGATTGTAACCATACACTTACATTAAAGAACAATGACCTCACCCCCAATATGTCAAAATGTTATCTGGAAACCCTGCATCTGAGATCTGATGTCTGACTGCAGAGCGCTTTCCTTTGTCCACTGCCCTATCCGTTTCAGTAAAATGACACCCAGCAGTTACTGACATTTCCTTTACATTCAAGGTATGTTCCTCTCATACCAGCAGAGGGAGGCCTGATCCGCTCCCTGAGCTCTGCGACTGCTCAATTAAGTCTCTCAGGGATTCTCCAGGAGGAATGTAAGTTTCATCCTGTTCTAACCCAATGCTGTACCGAGGTCTGGCTTCTTGTCTTTTATACCTGAAGATGCACAAAGGAAGAAAACGTTAGACACGGGATTGCAAGGACAGGGACAGAACACGCAGAACCACGGCAGGTTCATCTTTGCACGTAAATACAAGATTAGATGCTCAATATATATTATCCTTAGTTATGATTTCCAAAACACAAAGTCATAATTAGTGTTCTAACCTATTTTTTAAACTAAACTTCAAATTTTCACTCAGTCAAAACCATCTTTCATTTTCTCTGTTTCTTTTGATTGCATATATCCAAGCGGCCTACATTCCATTAACAATTTTATATAGTTCCAACAGTAGTAGTAGTCTCTCAGTCGTGTCTGACTCTTTGCCACTCCATGCACTATAGGCCACCAGGCTCTTCTGTTCAAGGGATTCCCCAGGCAAACATACTGGAGTGGGTTGCCATTTCCTTCGCCAGGATAGTTCTAACATCCTTTCCCTACAATCTTTTCTTACAAGGTCCCTAATTAGCTAAAGATGCAGATTTTTAGTTTACAAAAGACATTGTAACTTTCTCATAAAAGGCAACGTATAAAGCGATAGTATAGATAAACCGAAACTTTAAAAGCTTTTGTCAATAATCATGTCTTAAGTTAGAATTGATGATATTTGAGTCAACTCTTATTTGTAGAATAGTAACCTAAATACAGGGAGGCCTGGCGTGCTGTGATTCATGGGGTCGCAAAGAGTCAGACACGACTGAGCGACTGAACTGAACATAAATATTACAAAAGGGCAATGATAAGAACTTAAAGGTCCCTGATATTTCATAAATTAGAAAATGAGTTCTTAGGTGATTGAAAATAATTTGTAATGTTGCTGCTTACTTGCTAAGTCATGTCTGACTCTTCGCGACCTCATGGACTATAGCCTGCCAGTCTCCTCTGTCCATGGGATTCTCCAGGCAAGAATATTGATTATGGGTTGCCATTTCCTTCTCCAGGGGATTTTCCTGACCCATGGATCGAATCTACATCTACTAACTGAACATAGTCTATCTTAATAATTAATATGCTATCTTTTATAATCATTCGATAATAAGGGAATACTGTTAGCTTACAAAATAAGGAATTACTAAAGTGATTCTAAGTCAACATGGTCATTTCTTGCTTTGAATCAAAGGTTAGTAGCAACTAGTTGCTGAATTTCCTAGCTACCATAAGTTTCTTAGAGACGAAATTTTTCTGGGTAGTCTTGATATTTGAAGCAGAAATAAGACAACTATCTGTTAATAACTTCATTAGGACAAATGATTATCAACAGTAACTGATACTGTCAGTGAAATCTAATATCTAATTAGGTCAAGGAAAGCTGTGATGAAAAACATCAACAGGTAGAACAGTATGAGGATGATTTTATAAACTCAAAAGTCTACATCCATGTGTTGGAAACTTACCTGAAGTAACAGAATAAAATGATGAGGACCAAGAGCAAACTACACACAGTCACAGATATAAGTAAAGCTTTGTGATGTATAGGTCCGTCAACAAAATCTGAAATTAAATAGAAGTAAAGAGAGGCATAATACAAGATTACTTTTACTTAAAAATTAGGAAGCAAGTCTTTCCTCAAACTGCTTGCTAACCTCTATGTGTAGATGTGCGGTTCTTTTAATCTGCTCATTGATAAGAAATAAATATATACTCTCAAAATCTGAGTAAACGAGCTTGAGCAACATGCATCACTGTTCATCCAGGCACTCACTTCAAGAGTATGCACTTCTTCCTCTTTGGAAGGAACAGGTTTGACACAGGATAAAAGCACAGAATATAAATAAATGTAAATGGACCAATACCCTTAAAATATAAGCAGGTATTTTATTTCAGATCCAGTTGATGGGTTTCCAGACTCTTCTCATGTGGTTTCTGGGGCACTCTACATCATAAATTTGGATAAAAAATGAATCTCTATTCATTGTACATAAAAAGCAAAGCAATCCTATGATGGAGACAAAGGAACACAATTCCTCAAATATTGGCAAATAAACAGAATACACGGATGTGCAATATTTTAAACAAAGATGCCCTTCAAAAATACATACCTAATTTTTTCATAAATGGCATCAATTTTTAAAAGAATGGATGTGCCTACTCAAAGAATTATGGTGTGATCTTTTTAAAGAACAAATTATTAAATAGTATTCATGCTATTTTAATTCCAGTTCTTCACAAATAAGATTTACTTATAGCATGATTTTTCAAAATTCCTAAAAATAAGAATGACTAGAAGAGCTTTATAAAAATGCTGCTTTACTGACTTCAACACCAGAGATTTTTATTCAAAATATTTTATTTTTATTTTACAACCATCCCAGGTGATTTTATATGCAGTAGTCTCTGGAACATACGTTTTTTTTCCTGAGAAAACTGACTGAAAGCCAGGTGCACTTACATAGTAACAGAATTACCACCATTCTGATTAAGGGCACCACCCATCCTTGGGAGAATCATTGCTGCTTCTTAACTTTAAAAGGTATCATGTATTGTAATTTATTACTTTTGTTACCTACAAACAAGATGTTTTCTAACTGTGCTATGCACTTTTCATTGTTCGGCTACCTGAACATTCTGGCTGGGGACCTCATCCCACTCAATGCAACTTCCTTTTTTCATTCAAAAGCATCATACATTCCCTGAAGAAAAACTGAATAGCACAAATTAACTGAAATAAATAAAACTGCCATCACCTCACTACTTAGAAAACTTACTACTAACATTTTATTATATGTCTTTCCAGTCTCATTTCAACAAACAAAAAAATTTCATGAGCAAAATAGTTCACAAAAATGCTTTATAAACCCACAGCTCTATTATTCTCACAGCTAAAATATGGAAGTGAACCATGTCCACTGACACACAAATGGATAAGCAAAATGTGGTATATTACATAAGATGTAGTTCAGCCTTAAAAAGGAAGGCATTCTGGACAGATGCTATAACATGAATGAACCTCGAGGATATTAGGCTAAGTGAAATAAGCCAGTCATAAAAAGATGAGCACTCCACTTATATGAGATACTTAGAGAAGTCAAAATCATAAAGACAAAAAGAAGAATGGTGACTGTCAAGGGTTAGGAGGGAAGAGAGTTGGGGAAAACTACAGCTTAATGGGTAAGAGTTTTGGTTCTCCAAGATAAACAGAGCTATATAAATGGATGGTGGTGATGGCTGCACAACATCATAAACATATTTACTATCAATGAACTGTATACCTAAGTGATTAAGATGGAAAACTTTTTGTTCTGTGTATTTCACCACATAAAAAACTGGGGGGAAATCATAATTACCTTGTACCTAGATTGTTTTCATTTATAATATTGTAGACATTTTCTAAAACAATAAAATTTTTCTTGCAACATGAGTTTCAAAGACTATATGGTATACATACAAACACATTCTAATTAGAAAGTCAGTCTTCTGATGATGTATATTTAGGAGATTGGGAAGATTTTGTTATAATACATCTTTGCTGTGATACATAAAATTCTGTGATGAACATTCTTACACATACATCATTGCACATGTCAATGATTATTTTCCTAATCTAGATTCTAAAAAATACAAGTGTTAGGTTGAAGGATATATATTTTAAGTTTCATCATACACATTGTCAAAATATCCTTTAAAAAGATTATAACAGTTTCTTTTTTTTTTTTTTTTTACCAATGTGAACATACATCTTAATTATTTTGAAATAATTTCAGTCTTATAGGAAAACTGTGCAGGTAAAGGACTCCAACACTCCCTTAGAGAGTTCCCATTCCAGTGAGATAGCAACTGACAATGCAGGTGTGCAAATGCCATGGAGCAAATAATGGCACTGGAAACAACTTAAAATCTATTTCCAGTTTTAAGGACAAGAAAGCAAAAGGCCTGATTTTGTAGAAAATCATAGAGATCCCTGGATACTCTATCAGAACTAGAAGAACTAACTACATAAGCATAACATATTATCAGTATACAAATATAGAAAGCCTCAGCGACTTTCACTTTTCCACGTAAATGCAGAATACTCTGAGCTATAAGAACAGTATAGTTATTACTCATCTTAACAGATTTCTGATTGATGAGAGCCATGACACCGAAAGAATCTAAGGGATTTTTCCTTATCATCAAGCACTGTTTTAAAAAAGGCTAGCATCATCTTCCCACTTTCCTTTTCTTTGCCCCAATAACCCTAGGCCCTGAGCCTCAGGACCTGCCTCCTGGTCTTCTGCCATGAATTTACTGCCTTATCAATAAACCTTTTGTTTCTGTTGGTCACGCCAGTCATGTTTTAGTCTGCCATTACCTGTGCTCAGGGCATTAACAATGTAAACATTCACGTCACTGTTGAGTTTCAGAAGGCGAACACTACCAGATACCTATCAGGAAAGAACAGAGCCCCCGATTCTCTCCAGGGCAGCAGGCTTCTACTTGGCTGTCACTCCAGCTGCTCAGGGAAGTAGATCGGAGAACTCTCCAGGGAAGTCTGGTTCACTCTGAGAGGCAAAAAAGAATCACCAGCGGTTTCCTAACAAAATAGTATTGTCACTACTTGTCTCCTCTCTGATAATTAACTGGTTTGCAGCTATTTAAATTCCAGGACTGTTTTCATAAGGCTAGAATATGGCTCATAACTGCAAGAAGAAATAAAAACCTAAATAGCTAGAAAGACTTGGAAACACATGCTGGAAGACATCCTTATGTGTGTTCTCAATGTTATAATCACAGATAAATTGGAGACATCTTTCTATTACTAGAGCAAAAAGTACCTGAAAAGCATAGTCTTGTCAGAGGTTTTTAGTCAACAGATAATACTGTAATCTATTTTCCTCATATATTGGTATGCCATCTTATGGTAACATCTAGAAATACATTCACTATAAGAACAAAGAAATAATATTCTAATCACTTCCCTGCAGAAAAAGTTTAGAATTTTATTTCCTGGTAACAAAGGAAGTCAAGAAAGAATTTTTATATTCAGATTAAAAAAGACAAATGATTTCTACATTCCTTCCATATGCCTCCAATACAAAGTTAACCAGAATTTCCAGAAAAGTTAAAAGCTGCACATTTCAAGAAATGTTGAGGCTACTCCTTGTCAAGGAATTCAGCTCAGGCTCACAGAGTGGTTTATACTACCACAAGTATAATACATGTGTCAGAAGGAGAATTCTGCAACTCAACTTTGCATTCTATCATATATTTGACCTATGTGTGTTGTGGAGAATAAGGGAGTTGTTTCATTGGTTAAATACAGGTTACTCTATTGAGTTTAATTTATAATTGATAATACCAAAGCTAAGTAACAGCATTTTAAAACAAATCTGTAAAGTGCTCAAAATATTTTTTTAGTTGAATAAGAAATCAGAAGGTAAAGTTGAGCTTAGGACATCCTGTATTATAATGTTACTTAACCTACATTGGAAGTTATTCTATTTCAAAACAAACAAAAAGGTGTTTCTGACACATTTTGTATGAAGTATATACGCAGTATACATAATTCCCATATTTAAACACACAAAAACCCACACCTATTCCAAAAAATTATACGAACTTTGGTTTTGTAAAACCTAAATTAGAGGATCCCATTTAATAAAGGAAAGCTTCTGTTCACTTTAACACCAGTCTTCCACTCCTTTAAGTGCTCATTTGAAAAAAAAAATTTAAACAAAAATAAGTAACTTGAGAGGAGAAAAGAAACCTCACCAAATTCTCCTGCCTATATATCATTTCCAGAGAACATTTTACTCACAATATCTCGGTCAGATCATGTGATGCTGAGAGTGTAGGTATACATCATTCTTCCGGGGCCCCTTCATCACTAATTCTGCAGGCAGCAAGCCCGACACCAGGGCACCACGACTTCTCCCTACAAGCCTGTCCATCAAAACAGACATCTCTCCCTCCTCTTAGCACTAACTGCAGTGTTACTGGGCTTCCCGAATCAAACTTCATCATTTATGATGAAGGTGCTGCATTTGATCTAATTACTTTTTATAATTCTTTCTTCAGGAGAAAGAATATCATCCCAGGGTATTATGCATTGCTGGTGCTGATATAAAATAAGCAAAGGAAAAAGAAAACTAATATTCATAAAAGAATTTCTGCTGCTTTCTGGCCACCCTTCATCATCTTTTTTGTGAAATAGAAGATGACAAATAAAATTTCAAGCTTCTAAATATACACTGATAAATATTTATTGGATGCGGTTTTGTATCTCTAATATCCTGCTAAGCAAACGCATCCAAGTTGGGGTAGGGGGTAAGGGGAAAAAAACTGGATAGATAGAAAAGGTTTTCTTGCTTATTTTTTAATCAGCAAACTTACTTGTAGGTATTTATAATTAAAGAGGCTTAGGTGAGGTTTTATTATAGATCTGAGTAGTACTAAGTGTAGGGGTACGTGCATGCCTGCATGCTAAGTTGCTTCAGTCATATCTGACTCTTTGAGCCCCCATAGACTTACAGTCCATGGCATTCTCCAGGCCAGAATACTGGAGTGGGCAGCCTTTCCCTTCTCCAGGGGATCTTCCCAACTCAAGGATGGAACCCAGTCTCCCACACTGCAGGCAGATTCTTTACCAGCTGAGCCACAAAGGAAGCCCATTCTAGAATGAAGAAACTGCTAATTGTGCAAAGCAAACATAATAAACAGAAGGCGTTGAAGTAATCATATTGTTGTTTACTGATTATTTTGTGATACGGCTAACCAGCCACTACTTACTTAGAGCTTTCCAAGTCTTAGATACATAAAAGCCTTTTTCCCAACAGTGTCTTTCAGGGTTTTGTTTCCCTTTTCTTTGTTATAGACGATTCAGGGTGATGTGGTCCAAGGCCCACTTCCCATCTCCAGTGCTCACTCTAGCTGTATAACCTTCACACGGTACTTGACCTCACTGCTCCTCAGCTGCATGTCTGTGAAATGGGGACGATGGTAATAGTGCCTTCCCCACTGAGCTGTTATGAGGATTAAATCAGTTAGTATATGTAAAGTAATTAGAAAAGTACTTGGACAGCAAGAAAATCAAACCAGTCAATCTTAAGGCAAATCAACCCTGAATACTCTTTGGAAGGACTGATGCTGAAGCTGAAACTCCAGTGTTTTGGTCATCTGATGTGAACAGTCTACTCACTGGAAAAGTCCCTGATGCTGGAAAAAACTGAGTGGAGAAGGAAAAGAGGGCATCAGAAGATAAGATGGCCAGATGGTATCACCAATGCAAGGGACATGAACTTGGGTGAACTTTAGGAGACGGTAAGGGACAGGGAGGCCTGGCTTGCCACAATCCGTTGGACTGCAAAGAGTCAGACATGACTGGGTGACTCAACAACAACAACTTAGAAAAGGGCCATGGTAAGTAAGCACTCCACCCATCTTAGCAAATGTGATTATCATGGTTATGATGATAACTTCCACTGCCCTCACCCACAAAACTGGCCTGGGCTCTGAGCTCTGGCTCCCTTCAACTGTACCTCTTCCCGGTGAGCAGTGGGTTTGCAAAACTCCAGTGAAGTGTCCATCCAGATTTGTCCCATCCCACTCTCCATTTAAAACACTGGCCATTGCCCCAAAGTCTGAAATTCTACCTAAATGGCCCCAGGCCTGTGTCTGGGGACTGTACGGCTCCCTGTCTCCTTGAAGGTGGACTGAAGAACTAGTGTACTTACCCTAACCTTTGACAAAGAGGTGGCGGAGGTTGGCTGGGGCAAGACGTGTGGGCGGAGCATAAACCAGAGGGCCAGGTGTTTGCCCAACATTAAGCTTCTGATTACTGAGGCATCTATTCCAAAACCTCTATCTCGAATAAACGTTATTACCAGCTGCATGACGCAACTACTGGTAAAACAACTAGGAAGAAAGCAGGTGACCTGCCAACGAAGTTCCCTGGATAACTGACCACCTTAAGAACTCCACTTTCCCTTCCTATACCCTCATCCCCACTCTTATGTTTTAAATTGGCCAATATTTTTGTAACCATGTAGGGTGACAAACATTAGCTAGACTTATTGTGGTAATGATTTTGCAATACATACAAATATCGAGTCATTATGCTGTACACCTGAAACTAATATAATGTTATATGTCAATTATAACTCAGTCATTTAAGTTAATTAATCAACTTGCCAATAAAGGGTGAACCTATGAAATCCTAGGCACCCTACTTTTGACCCCAATAAAAGCAGAAGCCCAGGTCCCCATCCCAAATGCCTGTGACCCTGCTGTGTGGCCCTCAGGTGTGCTGTGTAACCTCTAGTTTCTGCAAATAATACATCTTTTCTCTCAGATTTCTCTGACAGTGGCTGCTGAGGTGAGTTTTATATAATAAGAACCACATGGGGCCGTCTAGTCACAACATTGGCTCCAGTTGAAGAAATGTCTGGGGGCTGCCAGAGTGGTGTGGACCCAGGTAGGTGCTTCAAGCATTCCAAACCAACAGTATCTCTACCACAGACACGAACAGGTGTCCAGCTGCCTGCGTGAGAGGCTCCTCCCCGTGCAGGATCCCCATCACTCCCCCTCCCACACTGCAGTGAATAAATCAAGCATTCTAAATGCAAAGTTGGTGTTCTTCGCCATTATAAAAATACACTTGTTAAATTCAGTTAATGGAAAGTATTTTATTTACCAGTCTGCTATATTGGATTATGAGTTCTAAATAATTAGGTAAATGGTATGTGATCTTCCATTCATATTATTGCCCCAGCTCCACAAAAGTTAGGGTTGGTCCTAAGTATTACAACAGCAGCTATAATGAAAAATATCAAAATAAGACAGTTCCATGTCTCTTTAACACCCCTTTTCTTTATTTTGGGTTTTATACCAAAACATACATACACATGTCTCCAATACAACTACATGTAGACATATATACATAAGGCTGAAATGCAAATGTTTCTGACCAAGGCATTACTGATGTTCAGTAAACATATATAATATACTTCCTGTAAAAATGCTGCCCATGTATATACGGTAGAGGCAAAAAACAACAACAACAACCCAGCAGCTCTGTGGTATATTTATGTAAACATGACCAGTGCTCTCAGACCACAGTCTTCAGTGACTTTTACTGGACCCCAAAATGACTGCACCAAAAATGGTGAGGTGGAACCTACACAGACCTCACCTAGGCATACCTAGGATCTTCGGAGTTCAAAACAGTAACCTTTAAAGCCACTAAACTCCGCACCTTCAAATCTATCACCTAGTATAATTCTCACATAATCCACCAGCCACATCAGCATCCACTTTCCTGAACAGAGGACTTGCCTTCCCAGTACAACTGCTCTTCTTTCCAAAACCTTTTCACTCAGTTCTCTAGAACACTCAACCTCCTCAGAGAATCCCCGCCTGTCTGCCAGGTCCTAACTGGAATCTGGTTCCACCTACAGGACAGTATGAGAACTGCAGCCCTTTCAGCATTTAAGTCCGTTTTCCTAATCCCTACTGGTAGGATTTCCTCCTTGAGGGAAGTGATTCTAGTACATCCATCTTCATTTCTTGCACTCTTTACCCACCTCCCGGCCCCAAGCCCAACACATCAGCCCCTGTATCAGTGCTATTCAAACTGCTGCCTATAGATCGCCTACTTTTTGCTACTGATTCATGAGGGAATAACAACAAAACAAAACAAACATTTAGAATTTCATAGCAGTTTGAAATCAGTGGACTTCTCTTTGAACAAGGTGTTGTCAAACACACACTGAGACACAGTGGTGCTAGCCACATCCACACACAGGTCTTTTTCTACCAAACGTGTTGCCCAAACTTTAATGTGCGTATAAATCACTTGGGAAATCTCATTAAAAATGCAGGTTTAGTAGTCTGGAGTGAGGCCTGAGCCTCTGCATGTCTAATGAGTTTCAAGTGATGCCAGTGCTTCTGATCCACAGGCCCACTTTGAACAGCGAGGCGTCAAACAACTGAATTAGACTTTTCCCAACCAGCTATGCTATTTCACATAACTGCATTTTGCAAATCTTTCTCAAATATTACACACATTAGACTGCCTCTGTTTAGAGTCATTGCTATTCACAGGCTGTGCAACCTTGGGGAAGTGAATTAACCTCTCAGTGCTGCAAAAGCCTCATATTTAAATGGGGACTAAAAATCCTAAATACCCGACAGGATTGTTGTGAAGCTCAAATGGTTTAATTAATGTCACAGTTACTAGCATAATTCTTGGCTTATGTTAGCCATTTTCATTTTTAAATTGTTTATTTCTGCCTTACCCACTTGGCAAACTTCTGTTCATCCTTAAAATTTGCTCAAGTATCACATCTATGCAGTATTTTGACATCCTCCTACTCCAAAATGAGCCACTCTTTCGTTTCTACTGAGATTTTTTCTGAGTATAATTATTTCCATGTTTCTCTCTCACAATCTAGTGTGCTAGTCTTGAAAGCAAGAATTTTCTTTATCCATTTCTGATCCCTAACACCTAGCATGCTGACTGGCAAAATTAAAAAAGAAAAACTGCCTGTGACTTTTTGATGTGAACTATTATGAATCAATCTTACAGAGCTAGGCTATAGGAACAAATGTTATAAAATATCATCAGAACACAATAAGGTCATTGTATTTTGTTGGGAAGATATTCTGTTAAGAAATAAAAATCAATGATGATAAATCATCTTAAGCTACTTTTTTAAGACTTAGGACTATGACAATCACAAATCATTTATTTTGTGGTGAGACCAAGAAAAAAGGAAACATGGGGGCTGTTTTTAACCAAGAGTCATTGGGGATGCGGTGTGTGTCTTTTTTTAATGAGCAACACTAAATGTGTAAGTCTTAGAACTAAACTTTCTAGATATTTTCTCCATTTTATCAATATATATGAATTGACTAAAAGGTAGTTACTCTAGCGTAAATAAAAGGAAATGCCATGAAGCAAATGATCTGAATTAACCCTTTATACAAAGGTCCCCAGCCTCTGGGATCTAATGTCTGATGATCTAAGGTGGATATGATGTAATAATAATACAAATATAGTGTACAATAAATGTAATGCACTTGAATTATCCTGAAACCACCTCCCCTTGCAGTCTGCAAAAAAAAATATCTTCCAAAAAACCAGTTCCTGGTGTCAAAAAGGCTGGAGACTGCAGCTTTATAAGGTCCTTATTTTTAAAACAAATGTAGCCAAATAGCAGTCTTTGAATCAAGCACAACTTCTGAATAACATTTAGGGGTAAACAAAAAACACTTTCTCCCTCCTCTATCCTCTTGAAACCCACTCCAAGCTCTAGTCACTAGTTTTCTGAGGGAAGTAAGAACAGGATAAAGAAGTAAATCTTAAGAGTGAAGTCAAATGTGACTATTTTCCCAATAACTCCCTGTATTCATCTCTGAATGTCAGTTTCACTGTCATCTTGTCTCGGCCCTCTGGGCCAGGAGTAAGAAAACAGTTCAGGTAGATACATTTGGAAAAGAGAATAATTCAAGTGTTTATCTTCTTTATGCCTAAAACTTTTCCAGCCTGTGAGCCTTCCTCTCCTTACCTCTGTTTTTCAGCGGAGGAAGTGTGGGATGTAAATCTTTATTACATTCATTCCGTTCTGTGCAGCATTCAATGGATCGTCTCTGATGAGGAATGGGAGTGTCCTGAAATTGAAACCTGACAGCTATTAATAGGTTTACCCCAAATTTCAAAGCCATATCACCTAAAACTAGCAAATTAACACTCTTTACAGAACTGACTTAAAATTCTAATAATTTTATTCAGACATGCTGAAATGCCGTATTAGGTAATTTCTTTCAAATCATCATGTATATTCTTACTGCAACTTGCACTTCCACAAAATTACTATTTGCAATAACCAGTATGCATAGTATAAACTCAGGAAGAAGGCTTGGCTTAATGCAATTAACCAAATCGGAATTTGAGCAAGATGATCTAATGAGTCCCTAAGCCAAAAGTTAACAGCAAAAATAAAATGACTACTTGATTTCAAAATGAAGGGAGAACTGACCCAATGCAAATTTTCTAATTATTGTCCAAATTACTGAAAACAAGCGAGTCAAAAAAAATTCTATTTTATCTTGCTTGAAACTTAGCTGTTTGCAATCTTGCCAATAAAAGGTTACAAAGTGGAAGCAAGGTATCTTCCTTACCCGACACTGAAAATCTGAGCCTTCTAGTCCTAGACATCCAGAAGTGACCACAGGCATCCCAGAGTCATCTTCTTCTATCATCGTGAAACAATATCCATCTGTGCTAAAGATCAAACAGGCAAAGTAAGTGTGTGTGTGCACATGAGAGACAGCGAGCGTGTCCAGGGTAAAAGGAATTGAAGATGTTTACCACTTGTTTGGGGCTTCCCTGGTGGATCAGTGGTAAAGAATTAACCTGCCAATGTAGGAGATTCAGGTTCCAATCCTTCAGTCAGAAAGACCCCCTGGAGAAGGCAATGGCAACCCACTCCAGTATTCTTGCCTGGGAAATCCCATGGACAGAGGAGCCTGGTGGGCTACAGTCCATGGCATTGCAAAAGAGTCAGACACAACTGAGTGACTAAACAACAACAACAATCATTTGTTTCATTACAAACAAGAAGAAAGTAAAAGATCATATAACAGGTTATTATCTGATTAAAGAATCCCAAAACTTCCTTTTGAGTTGATTTAATTATCATAAACTATGTACTCATATATCCTCTGTCTAGAAACTCATGAGAAAGGATCCAACATTTCCATATAACATATAAATTAACAGCATTTCTGGCCCTTCATAGCTATCACCTTCAGAAATCCACTCCAAGAGGAAGGTAATAATATGCTTACTTTCTATATGAAGAAACTGAGGTTCAGAGATCTTGAGTGATTTCTCAAAGGCCATACAGCTAGTGAGAGGCACAACTGGGGTGAACCCATGCAGGTGAGTGTTTATTCTGGTTCTACTTGCTCTGAGGTAGTGAAGTGAATTTATCTCTTCCTAAGGCGTACAGGGGAGAAGGCAATGGCACCTCACTCCAGTACTCTTGCCTGGAAAATCCCATGGACGGAGGAGCCTGGTGAGCTGCAGTCCATGAGGTCGCTAAGAGTCGGACACACTGAGCAACTTTGCTTTGACTTTTCACTTTCATGCATTGGAGAAGGAAATGGCACCCCACTCCAGTGTTCTTGCCTGGAGAATCCCAGGGATGGGGGGAGCCTGGTGGGCTGCCATCTATGGGGTTGCACAAAGTCGGACACGACTGAAGTGACTTAGCACCAAGGCATACAGGGGGCTTACAGACTACGGAGAAGTAGGAATTGGAGTCAGCACAGCCTAAGTGAGGAGACTAAGACTGTGCCATGCAGTACCTCCCTCTACTTTCAGGATGGCATATGAAAACATTGGGCTTTGTGGCAACAAGTCTGGTCTTAATTTGAGTGTGGGGTAAGGATGGACAGCAGAAAGAAGGGCTTTTACCATGATATGAAAGCCACAGAAACAATATTTTTAATTTTTGTCTGGTTTTCTACACTAAAAAGAACTTTTGCTTAGAATCTCATTTAATCCTCTCATGAATAATGACAAGTAATATTTCTATTTCACAAATAGGTAACTAAAGGTTATGAGAGTCTAACATACTTGTAGAAGGTCACAAAACAAACAGAGAATCATGTGTAGCATGAAGGACTTCTTGCTTCTTTCTCATAGCTTTTCCAAAGTCCCTCCAGGGATTAAAAATGAAAAACAAGGACTATTATATATAGAACAATTTTTAAACAGACATTACTTCACAAGTTTGGGTGATGAATGCAAAAAGACTCCCAAAATAAGTCATAAACCACTACTGCCTGTGCTAAGAAATAAACTACTGAACTACATCCCCATCTCTTTCCTGAGAGAAAGATGTATGTCCATGGTCAGCGTCCAACACAGGCGTGACTACACAGACCTAAAATGAAGGCAATAAATGAAAGAACCATCCCTTAGAAATTTACTTCAGACAATATAAGCAAACAATAACCATGTGATTTTTCTTTTATCCCTTTCCTATACATTTCTTTTATCCCTTTCCTATATACTTACACTCTGTGTGTAACTTGCATTTCTCATCAAAAGTAAAATTCAGGAATTAAGAATAAAGTTATTTTAAGCTTCTGACATTAGGAAATCATAGCATGACTAAAAAAGTTTGATACAATACGTTAAATCTAAAAAGACTAATTTCTCCTTATCCAGGAGGTCCCCTTAAGTCAAAATCTGAGTATAGAGAAATGTAATTTGACGCAACTTCTAAGAATCAAAAAAGAAAAGGCTGGTAAAGCTGTTGGCATGTTACTTTTACAATGTCCTGTTAAATGTAAAGAAACATCAGGGAGAGTAAATCCAAGCTTTAAAAACGTACTGAGGGGCCACTCCCTTATCCATGAAGAGGAGGAAGCTAAAATAGAGGATGGAAACAAGATTTTTGATGGAGAGATGCTGTAGTGTATACAGAAGTAGAAATAAAATGTACAAGGAAACATGAAATGTTATAAACCAACATTATTTCAATAAAAATATAAATGTTAAAAAGGGGGTGGAGAGGGAGAGAGGCCCTAGAGAAAGAAGTTGGTGTCCTATACGTTATAAATCCGGATACAAATTGAAATACTTAGTTGGAGGATAAGCAAGAGGGCAAGAGAACCATCTCAAGTGCATATTACTGACAATAAGACAAAAATAATTTATAAACTTCTTACTGAAATTGCTAGCTAGGAAGGGCCATTGACTGGAAACCAGTAGTGCAATTACAGACACTTAAAAATTACTTGAGAACTTTCAACTCTCGAGCAAGCACAAATATAAACACAACTGCACTCTGGAATCAAAGCCGATCAACCACCCACCACTAAGAGACGGCTGCTGAATGTCACCAAAGGCATCTGACTTTACTATGGGCTTATCTCAACATTCTGCTGCTTGCTTCCATATTTAAGTACAGGTTTCAAATGTTTTATATAGATTGCTACCCGTCATCCCTAGAGTGTTGAAAGTGATAACAAGAGATGAAGAATCATGAGAAAAATAAAAGGTGAAATAATTTTATACAAAATTGAAAGCAGTGAGATGCATATATGAATGCAGGATGAATCATTTGATTACAGTAATGATAATGAATTTTAAAAGACAATTCAAAAGGAAGGAGAGGCAAGATAGAGGCAGGGAGTAAGAGGTACGAATTACCATGTATAAAATAAATAAGCTACAAGGATATATTTGTACAGCATTAGAAAATATGGGCATTATTTTATAATAACTTTAAATGCAGTACAATCTATAAAAATACTAAATAATTATGCTGTATATATAAAACTAATGTAATACTATAAATCAACCAAACGTCAATAAAAAAGACAACTGATGTGACATTTCAAAAATTCTGCCCCTGTGTTATAAAGTCAGCAAAAGTAATTGACAAAACAGTTGCCTATAAACATTATCAGTCATCAGTACTGAATGCCTCTCAACATAAGGCCAATTCATGAAAAAGCAAAGCATTTGAAAAAGTAAATGTCATATGAGGTCAAAGTAGATAATAAAACCTCTGTTACAACCTTGGATAGTTCTACAGGTTCATGCCTCCTTGAATATGCCCAGTATTTCAAAAGCAAAGAAATCTGGAACATCTTGAGAGAACACTGAGGATAAACTGCCTTGGGAGATTTTCAGTGTGCCTGTGAACATTTACTAGTAAGTAAGAAAGGGATCAGAGAAGGCAATGGCACCCCACTCCAGTACTCTTGCCTGGAAAATCCCATGGACAGAGGAGCCTGGGAGGCTGCAATCCATGGGGTCTCGAAGAGTCAGACACGACTGAAGAGACTTAGCAACAGCAGCAGCAAGAAAGGGATACACTTAGTTTAAAGCTTGGAGGGACCAAATGATACTGCTTAGGTGGCTGTGCATCCTGAGCCTGGACGTTTTGCCTGTTTTCATTTGGGGTCAAATGGATTTATAAACAGTAGTTCAGTTGGTAAAGGATCCGCCTGCAATGCGGGAGACCTGGGTTCGATCCTTAGGTTGGGAAGATCTGCTAGAGAAGGGATAGGCTACCCACTCCAGCATTTCTGGGCTTTCCCGGTGGCTCAGCTGGTAAAGAATCTGCCTGCAATGCAGGAGATCTGTGTTCGATCCCTGGGTTAGAAGATCCCCCGGAGAAGGGAAAGGCTACCTACTCCAGTATTCTGGCCTGGAGAATTCCATGGGCTGCCTCCATGAGGTTGCAAAGAGTCGAACATGACTGAGCCACTTTCACTTTCACTTCTGGACCCCAACTCATTCGTTGCAGAGTGAGGGCAAGGTTTATAAGGTTTACGCAAGTCTTTGTCCCTTTAATTCTATTCTTCCACTAAGATCTTATGCTTCTTTATTATAAACCTCAAGTTGTCCAAAAATATAACCACCACAGTTGAGAAGGGACTATTGTAGAAATTTTCTTCTAACTGGTTTAGATCCTTATAAAGATTAATTTAACTATAAAATATAATTTTTAAAGTAGTAGTTAAAAAGGAGTTTATCTGATCTGCTCAATCACGGTGATAGGAAATTTTAAAAGCAGTAATAAAATAATCTAAAAATCACCAAGAAACTCAGTTCAGTTCATGTCGCCCAGTTGTGTCTGACTCTTTGCAACCCCATGAATCGAAGTACGCCAGGCCTCCCAGTCCATCACCAACTCCAGGAGTTCACTCAGACTCATATCCATCGAGTCAGTGATGCCATCCAGCCATCTCATCCTCTGGCGTCCCCTTCCCCTCCTGCCCCCAATCCCTCCCAGCATCAGAGTCTTTTCCAATGAGTCAACTCTTCGCATGAGGTGGCCAAAGTACTGGAGTTTCAGCTTTAGCATCATTCCTTCCAAAGAACACCCAGGACTGATGTCCTTCAGAATGGACTGGTTGGATCTCCTTGCAGTCCAAGGGACTCTCAAGAGTCTTCTCTAACACCACAGTTCAAAAGAAGCAATTCTTCGGTGCTCAGCTTTCTTCACAGTCCACCTCTCACATTCACACATGACCACTGGAAAAACCATAACCTTGACTAGACACACATTTGTTGGCAAAGTAATGTCTCTGCTTTTGAATATGCTATCTAGGTTGGTCATAACTTTCCTTCCAAGGAGTAAGCATCTTTTAATTCCATGGCTGCAGTCACCATCTTCAGTGATTTTGGAGCCCAGAAAAATAAAGTCTGACACTGTTTCTACTGTTTCCCCATCTATTTGCCAGGAAGTGATGGGACCAGATGCCATGATCTTAGTTTTCTGAATGTTGAGCTTTAAGCCAACTTTTTCACTCTCCTCTTTCACTTTCATCAAGAGGCTTTTGAGTTCCTCTTCACTTTCTGCCATAAGGGTGGTGTCATCTGCATATCTGAGGTTACTGATATTTCTCCTGGAAATCTTGATTCCAGCTTGTGCTTCTTCCAGCCCAGCGTTTCTCATGATGTACTCTGCACAGAAGTTAAATAAGCAGGGTGACAAGATACAGCCTTGACGTACTCCTTTTCCTATTTGGAGCCAGTCTGTTGTTTCATGTCCAGTTCTAACTGTTGCTTCCTGACCTGCATACAGATTTCTCAAGAGGCAGGTCAGGTGGTCTGGTATTCCCATCTCTTTCAGAATTTTCCACAGTTTATTGTGATCCACACAGTCAAGGGCTTTGGCATAGTCAATAAAGCAGAAAGATGTTTTTCTGAAACTCTCTTGCTTTTTCCATGATCCAGCGGATGTTGGCAATTTGATCTCTGGTTCCTCTGCCTTTTCTAAAACCAGCTTGAACATCTGCAAGTTCACAGTTCACATTTTGCTGAAGCCTGGCTTGGAGAATTTTGAGCAATACTTTACTAGCGTGTGAGATGAGTGCAATGGTGCGGTAGTTTGAGCATTCTTTGGCATTGCCTTTCTTTAGGACTGCTGACCTTTTCCAGTCCTGTGGCCACTGCTGAGTTTTCCAAATTTGCTGGCATACTGAGTGCAGCACTTTCACAGCATCATCTTTCAGGATTTGGAATAGCTCAACTGGAATTCCATCACCTCCACTAGCTTTGTTAATAGTGATGCTTTCTAAGGCCCGCTTGACTTCACATTCCAGTATGTCTGGCTCTAGGTCAGTGATCACACCATCGTGATTATCTTGGTCGTGAAGCTCTTTTTTGTACAGTTCTTCCGTGTATTCTTGCCACCTCTTAATATCTTCTGCTACTGTTAGTTCCATACCATTTTTGTCCTTTATCGAGCCCATCTTTGCATGAAATGTTCCCTTAGTATCTCTAATTTTCTTGAAGAGATCTCTAGTCTTTCCCATTCTGTTGTTTTCCTCTATTTCTTTGCAATGATCGCCTAGGAAGACTTTCTTATCTCTTCTTGCTGTTCTTTAGAACTCTGCATTCATATGCTTATATATGTCCTTTTCTCCTTTGCTTTTCACTTCTCTTCTTTTCACAGCTATTTGTAAGGCCTCCCCAGACAGCCATTTTGCTTTTTTGCATTTCTTTTCCACGGGGATGGTCTTGATCCCTGTCTCCTGTTCAATGTCACAAACCTCCGAACATAGTTCATCAGGCACTCTGTCTATCAGATCTAGGCCCTTAAGTCTATTTTTCACTTCCACTGTATAATTATAAGGGATTTGATTTAGGTCATACCTGAATGGTCTAGTGGTTTTCCCTACTTTCTTCAATTTAAGTCTGAATTTGGCTTAATTATTAAATAGTTAAAAATTTTTCCCTTGACAAAAACTGATTGCTACTGCTACTAAGTCACTTCAGTCATGTCCAACTCTGTGACCCCACAGATGGCAGCCCACTAGGCTCCCCCATCCTTCGGATTCTCCAGGCAAGAAAAAAAAAACTGATTAAATAAATGAAAACTTGCTCAAGTGCATCTGCTCAATAGGATTCAAGTTCTCTACACCAATCTATTTATCCTGATCAAATTGAATCAAATTATTTACTCCACTTTTTTTCCAGGGTGTAAGAAATACTAGCATTCTTAAATTTCTTTCAAAATTCTTTTAAGTTTCGGTCAGAAACTACTTGAAAGGCTGCTTGTTTTAGGTGAATTGTAGATCCTTGAGGACACTGTCTTCTAAAATATCTATTTCACAATGAAGGGAATAAATAAAGTTTTCTGTTATAGGTAAATAAAGATACAGCTTTTCAAGTTGTGTTTAAGTCATGTAGATTTTAGTCAGTTAACTAAAACGGCTGAAAGTTGCTTAACTACAGTTACTTTTACAAACTATTAAGCATACTGGCTTCCCTGGTGGCTCAGATGGTAAAGAATCTGTCTGTAGTTCAGGAGACCTGGGTTCAATCCCTGGTTCGGGAAGATCCCCTGGAGAAGGGAATGGCAACCCGCTCCAGTATTCTTGCCAGGAGAATTTCACAGACAGAGGAGCCCAGTGGGCTACAGTCCATGGGGTTGCAAAGAGTTGGGCACGACTGAGCAACTAACACACACACATTAAGCATACTATGCCTCAGACAGATGCTGAGAATCAAGGGTGAGGAATATGCAACCTTTGTTTTCAAGGAGTTCAACATCTATGCACCAATCCTAGGAAAGACAGTCATTCCACTTCAGCAGGGACAGAAATCACCAGCTAATTAAGTGCTTTCTATTGACTGGCAGGAAGGCAAAGAAGAACGCTGAGCAAAGGTCATCACCAGAGTCATGGAGTCCTGAGGTTTTTTCGTTTTCTCTTTCGTTTGTTTCCCCTTATGATCTTAGGTGGGGGTGTTCCCATGGTGGTGGAGGGAAAGATGGTAAGATAGCTAGGACCGTCACTGCTCCTGTTTTCTGGCTTTTCCTCTGAGATGTCACAGCACTGGGGGAAGCTGAAGTTACTGAAGTTACATTAGTGGTGAAGTTCCAATGTGAGAAGGGTCTTTTTACTTTATCTTGAAGAGAGTGTAACCGCCATACATCCTCCTCTGGCAGCCTTGCCACGTGATCTAATGTTTTGTTCATTTTCTTCCTAGGAGGTACAAGATTGTTTTGAACTTGTCTCAATTGTTGTATTATATACACGTTTGCATGTTCTGACTCCTGCAGGCCTGTACAGACCTCTCACATACCTTACTCTGACAGCCTCCTAGCTGGACACCCCCTCTCCTCTTTCTAGTCTCTAACCCAATCCACACAGTACTGCCTGAAAAATCTTCCATCTTCCTTCCTGCTCAAGTATCTTCAATGATTCTCTATGTATAACTGTACCAAGCCCAACACTATTCACTTTCTATTAAGTCCAACACTAAATGGATCCATTTAAGAATCATTCATGGTTAACGAGAGACATGAAAGCAGAGTTATTCCTTATAAAAGATTTCACAAGTGAATTTGAAACTATATCCTCATTCAACTAAGTGATCTGTTCCACAGAAAGAACATTCTCACAAGTGAAATGGTTTTAACTCAACATCTTCTACTGGGGAAAAAAAGATCATAAAGCTGAATGTTCAGGTGGTCTGGGCAACAGTGGAATAAACTGGATGAACAGAAGATATACACACAGATGAGAACAGTGCTCGCTTCAAGCACTCTGAGGCCTGGGTCAGGAGCATCTCTCTGAAAGCACACACCGTCACATTTGGCAGAAGGTTTAGAAGCTCCGAGTCAACACAAACTATATAAAAGGGCTCTGGACAGCATCGCCTGATCTTACATGTTCCTTCTTACTCAGAAATCTTCAGTGGTTCTCAATGTATAGCTGTAAAAAGCCTTACACTGTTCACTTCCTACTAAACCCCTAAGCTTTCCCTTCTGCCCTCTTTGACTCTTCAGGAAACAGCTAGAGACTCATCTAATTTGTCATTTAGGCACCTGGAATCATTTGTACATCTATGCAAACATACAATATGATTTATAATACCTACAAACCCTGAAAACTGCCAAGGTAGGAGTATTTTTGGTCAAATAAATAAGGAAATATTTGAAATTACCTTGAAAAAGAGTTAAAAAAAAGAAGAAGAACTGGATAGACTTGTATGAGAGAGTAGAGTAACTTGAGAGAAGTGGTGAGAAAGGGACAAAAATGACTATCACAGATCATGTCAAGTAAAACAAGGAAGAATACATAAAGTGGGACCAGATTATATACAGAAAAAAAATAAATAAGACTGAGATAATGCTTGCTAGGACAGGAAAACAAAATAGAAGATTGACATGGTGGAAGTCATACACAAAGAGTTAATTAAGGAGACTGTGCAGTTTTTGAAGCATACTGTGATAGTATGAGGTCCTAGGAATAGAATCTAGAAATGGAATAAGAAAGATAAACAATGCAAAGTAACAACTGAAAAGAATTTAGATGATCAATATTTTATTGAGGGAGGTTAGACAACGGTTTCATCCTTTAATTTGAATTATGGATATTAAAAAAGTATCCTACTACTTTATTCAGCAGGATATGTATGCACTGCATCTAACATACGTGCCTTTAGGCCATGTAAATGGAACGGATCAGCAATCAAGGCCAAAAAGTACTCATACAGAGTTAAAAACACAATAATAAAACAAAGGACAAAACCCTCTATGCTTTGTGCATGTTCTCTGAATTATCCCATCAAGGGCTTCCCAGATGGCTCAGCAGTAAAGAATCCACCTACAATGCAGGATACGTGAGTTCGATCCCTGGGTCAGAAGATTCCCTGGATCTTCAGGGGATTTCAGAATCTCTGAAAAAGTGTGATGCACTTTTGATTTGGGCTACTTTCTGGGTTATTCTCTACAGGAATGTGGGAGTGGTAATGAGCATGCACTCTACCTAGGCTATCCAGCGTGGCTACAATCTGCCTGGTACCAGCCTTCATCCAAGCCATAAGCAAGGACTTATGTTTAAAACTGTTTTGCCTAGAAGGGCAAGATTCAGTGCAGTATTACTCAAAGTGTGCTCCCTCAAAAACTACTTATTACTGGTCTGTGAGTACATTAATATAGAAATTGAAATTTGTATCGCAGTAACTCCAGCTCTGTTGAATTTAATTAATGCATGCATGCTCAGTCGTTCAATTGTGTCTAATCTTTGCAACTCTATAGACAGTAGCCCACTAGGCTCCTCTGTCCATGGAATTCTCCAAGTAAGAATACTGGAGTGGGTTGCCATGACCTTCTCCAGGGGACCTTCCAACCCAGGGATCGAACCTACGTATCCTGCATTTCCTGCATTGTAGGTGGATTCTTTACTGTCGAACCATCTGGGAAGCCCTTGAATTTAATTAACAGACAATAGAAAAATGAAGAATGTAATCTGTAAGTATTTTTAATTAATTTTTCCAGTAATTCATTTTTATTGAACTTTAGAAAGTATCAGTGCTCAACTTATTGGGAAAAATTTTTGACCAGAGGTACAGCCTGGGAAGGGACTTCCTTAGTGGCTCAGATGGTAAAGACTCTGCCTGCAGTGCAGGAGACCCAGGTTTGATCCCTGGGTCAGGAAAATCCCCTGGAGAAGGAAATGGCAACCCACTCCAGTATTCTTGCCTGGGAAATCCCATGGACAGAAGAGCCTGAGAAGGGTTTCCCTGGTAGCTCAGCAGTAAAAAATTTGCCTGCAATGGAGGAGATGTGGGTTCAGCCTCTGGGTTGGGAAGATCCCCTGGAGAAGGAAGTGGCAACCTACTTCAGTATTCTTGTCTGGGAAATTCCATGGACAGAGGAACCTGGCAAGTTACAGTCCATGGGGTTGCAAAGGAATTGTACATGACTTAGTGACTAAACCACCACCATCATAGCCTGAGAACTATCTGATTTAAAGGGCTTACAGGGATGGAGGCAGAAAGGCCTGGATCTGTTCTTAAGTCTTAGAGCACAGAACAGAAAAAGGCCTTGTGATTCAGACATGATTGACCTCAGCTCACAGGAGACTCAACTGGAATCAATATCTTGTTAGCAAAATGGATGTACCTTTTACCCAAGAGTGAATATTTCTGCTCCTTTGAGTGTCAGAGGTTAGCTGTTAGTTAGAAATTTAGAATCTTGATACCTTGGTCACAATTTTTTTCTTCAATCATTTGGGTGTGCACAATGAATGACCTAATAAAAATTTTATAACCTCTCAGAGTCTCAGATTTCTCACCTGGAAAATACAGATAATGCTACATTCTTTACAGGAATGGTATGAAGATTAAAGACAGATGAAAGTAAACATTCTAGTAGTGTAAAAGCTCAATAAACATTAGTTTTATGTCTCTCCTGAATCCACTTTTCAATTTCTCTCACCTGGCTGCTGTTGTTCTCAAATTCACTTTTGTCTCCCTCTAATACACTGAGTACTCTGCAGCAGAGATAATTTTTCAAAAAAGCAAATCACATCACATCAATCTCCATTGCTACTCCTGCTTAAACAGCTCCTTCAGGCCACGGCCAAAGTTCTCCCATCTCCAGGCTCAAACCCACCACATCTCCTCCAACATGCCGAGCTCCCCCTTCCCACCACAGAGCACTTGCATCGCAGTCAACAGTGCCTCAACACTTCCTCTCAAAGCAACTTAGGACACTTCAATGGCCTATGAGGAAAACAGGACAAAATATTTGAAATCGGGGTAATTTTGGATAATTCTGGAAAATCTGAACATATGATCCCCACAACTATGGCTCAAAGGGCACGTACAGACTCACTCACAATCACTACAGGCTTAGACAAAATAGTAGAATATCTCCCTAACATGCTAATTCCTGCTTCTCTTCTTCAGAAAACTGTGTGATTTTTCTGATACTTTTTTCTGTTTACTGCAAGCATTTCCTAGGAAATACTATCTGAGCTTTGGAATCATTTTATCCTGGTTTAAGACTTGGAGTAAGACTTGCAACCTGGTGCTATCATACAAGGGCCAAGTTACTAGACTTCTCTGGGCCCTGAACTCCTTAGGTCTAAGGGAAAGAAATGAGCATTCTCTACCACACTGCATTGTTGTGCTGATTAAATGAGACATATATTTATTAACACACCCGAATCTCCTCATTGCATCATTCTGTCAATTCATATTACTTGAACTATATATTTTAGGATACACTGGTAAGCTTCTATTAGATAGTTCCCACTTCATAAGAAGTTTTTTTTGAAAACTCTCAGTATGAAAGAAAAAACACTCAGCTCAGCTTCATGCTCCTTCCTGGAGAACTAGAGGTCCTAAACAGCTGTCCAGACATTCTGCCCAGAGTTCCAACCCAGCAGCAGCCTAGCTCCCTATCTGGGTTCATTACCCTCCTCGAGGGAGACTCTGCTTCTCTGACACTTCAGCTCCTGAGACCCACACGTGTCTTGTTATCTCACCCACTTCTCCCTGGGCATACTCTAGCCTCTGTATTTACTGTCGACCTCACCAGGGGGAATAAATGCAGTGACAGTCACCAACAAGATGGATGTAGCTGCACCATGATGTGTAAGGAAGGAAGAAGCAAAAAGCCTAGTTTCAAATATTTGAAAGTATTTATACAAACTTGATTACCTACTAAGGAGCCCATTCTTGAGTACTTTGATACTGTCCTTCTAACTTCTGGGGACTCCCATAAGCTCTGTTACTACACTGTTTCCCAGAATCTGTTTATGAATACTCCTAACAGCTTGACAGTGACAGTCACTCAGTCTAAGTCACTTCAGTCATGCCCAGCTTTTTGTGACCCCATGGAATGCAGCCCCACAGGCTCCTCAGCCCGTGGGATTCTCCAGGCAAGAGTACAGGAGTGGGTTGCCATTTCCTACTCCCAGGGATCTTCCCAACTCAGGGATCAAATCTGTCTCTTACGTCTCCTGCATTGGCAGGAGGGTTCTTTACGACTAGCGCCACCTGGGAAGTCAACAGCTTAGGTTGTTCTTTCCAGAATACTAACACCATCAACATAAATGATTAAAACAAACAAAAACCCCTACACATTTGACAGCTCCTGCTGTTGCAGTTATTTATTTGGGGGCTGAGGTCTTTTGCAAGAAAATAATTAGTCTCTGCTCCTTGACAAGGACCCTGGGATCTGCACTCTCTGTTGATGTGCACAAGTGATATTTGGTGGAAGAATGATTTCAGAACAATATTTCAGGGCAAAATGGGATTCAATAGTTAAGACAGGCACAGCTCTGAGAGGTAAGGGAAGTAGGCCCTACTACCCAAAATGTGTTCTTGGGAGAACTAGCCTAAAATTCTATAGTCAAAAAAGGATGCCTTTCTGCGAAAACTGGAGTTGAACAATTGATAATGACCAACCTGCAAATATTGTTGACCGAGTCTTCTGGACAATGGTGGTGGCATTTGCATCGCAAGATCTTTGGACGAGGGGTGGGGGCTGTACTCTCACCATCCTCTTTCTTGGTGCCCACACTTAATTTTCCTGAACTTCGCAAAAGCATGTTATCAAGGAAGTTTGCTGAAAAGAAGAAAGAGTAAGAATTTAAGCATATTTGGGATAGCCCAGCCACAGTCTTCTGTCCAAAGAATTATGATGTTAAACAAAATAGTAAGTATTCATGACACTTAAAGATATAAACAGAGAACACATTCTGATGTTCTGATATGAAAAACTATACTTTCTCTACAATATAGATAGGTCTCACTAGAAGTTCTCATAAACCTTTCAGAGTAGTAGTTTCTACATTAAGCTATAATAGTTGTATTTGACTGAGTGCAAGCAGTTCAATGACACACTATTATATAGATTATCTCTGTATGTAATCCTGTGAGTAAATATTATCATTCCCATTTTCGATGAGAAAATTAAGATTTGAAATTTAAGTGATCTGCACGCAGCTAATAAGTCATGAATACAGGATTTAAATCCAGATTGTTTGGGCCCTAAAACTTCTACTAGTCTTTTTACTTTAGGTATATCAAGTATTTTTAAAAGAAATCATAGGAAATATTTAATCTGTGAAATTCGTAGGAAGATAGAAACTTAATTATCAAGATAGATTTCAAAAAATATTATATTGATATTGATAATTATCAAGATATATTTCAAAAAATAAATCTCCCTCATCAGTATTTACAAGCAAAAGGGACTACCTATTAGCAGTGATTGTACATCTTCAGTTTAAGTGGAAGAAACGATGGTAGACATAATGTCTACAGACATATTTTTCTGGGTTCAAAAATACACTTCACTGTTTATCAGCTAGTTGACCCTGAATAACTTTACAAATAATCTCATTGTGCTTTTTTCTTATCATTAAAATGAAGATAATTATAAACACCTATGTCATGTTCATGTCAAGAGTTTAGAGTGTGTATGTTATGTGCTATTACTTGATAAATATTAGGTAACGTTATTGGAAAAATCTAATTTTTTACCTTCTAAGTAGCAAGACAATGTTTCACAACATAGGGTGACATATCCCTGAGACTGTTTTCATATTTTCTTCTTTACCACCACCTTTGGAATATAATGATGCTCGAGGAAGCGTGGGTTGACACCTATTAAGTTTCAGGCATAGTGGTAAAAGTTCTCAGACATGCTATGTCACTGTAGAAATCGTCACCCTGAGAAATGATTTAAAATCTCACAGCACATCCAGTTTGCCTATAGTTAAATAAAATTTCAACAAAAATATTATCTGAAAGGCATTGGGTTAAAAAATTGAAATTCTTGAAGTACAGTATACACAATAGATGTGTACAGTATGCTTTTGCTATTTTTTTAACTACAAATCAGTGCCTCCAACCATTATTAGATCAGAGAATGAGGAGTTTAAAAAAAGATCTGTGATGTTGTTTTCTGACTTTCTCAGTGCTATAACAATTAGTTGAATTCTTAGAGTAATAATTGAAAAGGAAAACAACAATCTGTTAGATCAATTTATTAGAATTTCCCCAATCATTAATTCTAATATTTCATTAGATTTTTGAAATTTATGTAAGATGTGCACCTAACTTTCTTGAACAGTTCCTTGAATTTTAGTCTGTAGAAGATATACAAACTGTACTATATTAAGAGTCTGTTCTATTCAGAATCCTGGGCCATCATAGTGATTCTGATTCTACAGGTCTCAGGTAAGCCAAGAGAAGGCATACTCAACGAGACCCCATGTGATTTTGAGACAGATGACGTGCAACTCCACTTTGAGAAAACTAGGACTAGATTAAAAATATTTAATCCCGATAGGTGTTTATTATTTCTATAAAATATGGTGCTCATCCATAAGTTAAAACTCCAAAAGAAAGTGAAGTAAAACACAGTTCACATTCGCATGCTGTATTTAAAACCTGCATAAACGCCCTAGCATTGCTTGATATCCAGGTGCAGTGGGTGTCGGTATGTCTATATATCTCCCTACCACAGACTTCCTTCTTTATAAATGTGGTTCTCAGTCTTACTAACTTTATGACCTGAGGAACCTCAAAGTAACTCACAGTGATGAAAGTAAGATATTTAAAACTTATTACATCCTGCTTCCCTCCATACCAGGCCCCTGCTCTTTGAAGTTTTTAAAACAAAATAATAAAAATTCATTTATTAATATTACACATATGTCTACTTCTTAAATATATACTGGGTGCCTACCTTGTTTCAGACATAGCCCAGGTATGTAGGATGAACTGAACATACACAGAATTTACCGTCTGATGGGAAAAGTTGTTAAATGGAATATTCACATAGAATGCTCTATGGTAGAAAAGGAACGTCTTCAAACTACTGAAAATAAGATGACATTTGTAAGAAGTATTTTAAGAAAGGATTTATGATATTCTCTCACTTTAACTTAAATAATGATATAAAATGGAGCTAGAAAGAGTCTTTTCACAATATTGCTTATTAACAATCTGTAAAAAAAAAAAAAAATTAAAGTCAGTCAGTTGTGTCTGACTCTTTGTGACCCTCGTGGACTATACAGTCCATGGAATTCTTCAGGCCAGGATACTGGAGAGGGTAGCTATTGCCTTCTCCAGGGGATCTTCCCAACCCAGAGATCGAACCCAGGTCTCCCGCATTGTGGGCAGATTCTTTACCAGCTGAGTCACCAGAAAAGCCCAAGAATATTGAAGTGGGTAGCCTATCCCTTCTCCAGGGAATCTCCCCAACCCAGGAATTGAACCAGGGTCTCCTGCATTGCAGGCAGATTCTTTACCAGCTGAGCTACCAAGGGTATAATCAGATTTTTAAAAAGAGATTCCTATGTAGTTATTGAAATGTTGACGTAGAAGTATATTTACTGACAAGAAAGACTGTTAAAATATAATTTTTGTACAAAGGGATAGTTTACAGAACATTTTAATTACAAAATTCCACTACAAGGACAAAAAGGGTTAAAACAAATAGCTAGTAATAGAAAAGGAATCTTGAGGAGACACTAAGAAGGAAAACATGCTAACCAGAAGGTTTAAGAATCATCCTTTCTATACAGATTGCAAAGATAAAATATTGCTGCATAATCTTTCTAAAATGCTTAACACTTTAACATGTAGTCAAAATACATGCTATCTTAACAAAACCACATTCACAAGAACAAAAAGTACAGTTAGCTCATATTAAAGATTTCATCTCTGCAAACTGAGTTAACAGACAACACTGAAACAACATATAAAGGCTGCCTTCATATAATGTGACCCAAACGACTAAAAGCAGTGAGATGATAAATGATTGCTTTTAAGAAGCATTAAATAAATGGATAATTAAATGCACGGAGAAGGCGATGGCACCCCACTCCAGTACTCTTGCCTGGAAAATCCCATGGATGGAGGAGCCTGATGGGCCGCAGTCCATGGGGTCGCTAAGAGTCAGCACGACTGAGCGACTTCACTTTCACGCATTGGAGAAGGAAATGGCAACCCACTCCAGTGTTCTTGCCTGGAGAATCCCAGGGATGGGGTAGCCTGGTGGGCTGCCGTCTATGGGGTCACAGGGAGTCGGACACGACTGAAGTGACTTATCAATAGCAAAAAATTAAATGCAAATCTGAGACAGGCAAAGAGTTCTTTCTATTTGCTTTTGCTAAAATAATCAAAGGAGTAATCTATGTAAATTGTATAATTACTACTTAGGAGTCAGTTACTCGTATAGATGTCTTAATTTCTTATGAAATGAAAATTGTTATCAAACAATTCACAATATTTCCAAACACAAGATAAAATTAAAGTCATTGATAATTTGGAGACTATTAAATAGAGAATGGGGTAAGAGAAGCAGTAGCAGGAGAATAAATACATTTGATTAGACTCATATTAAAAGCTTAAGAATAGAGTTAAAAAAGATTATAAAATCTAAAGTGTGGTACAACTGCCATACAATACTAGTGTCAGGCGTACAACAATGTACCACACCTCCTTTATCCATCCCGTGCTGGGCACTTCGGTTGTTCTGTATCTTGGTCATTGTAAATAATGCTGCAGTAAACACAGAGGTGGATATTCTTTTTTTCAAGTTAGTTTCTGTTTCCTTGGATAAACACCCAGAAGTAGAATTACTTGATTTCATGGTAGTTCTGTCTTTCAGTTTTTTGAGGGATGTGCATACTGTTTTCCACAGTGGCTGCACCAATTTACAATGCACAGGGGTTTTCTCTTCTCTACTTCCTCACCAGGATTTGTTTATCTTTTGTCTTTTTGAGAATACCCATTCTATCAGGTGTGAAGTGATATCGAATTGAGGTTTTGATACCTATTTCCCTATTGATTAATGGTGTTAAATGTTTTTTTCATGTACCTGTTGGTCATCCATATGTATTTCTTTGGAAAAATGACTATTCAGATCATCTGCTCATTTTTGAAAATAGGACTTTGGTTTTTTATTCATTTTCTGGCTAATGAGTTGCATGTTGCTGTTCAGTTGCTAAGTCGTTTCTGACTCTTTTGTGACCCTATTGACTGTAGCCCACCAGGCTCCTCCGTCTAGGGGATACTGGAATGGGTTGCTATTTTCTTCTCCAGTGGATCTTCCAGACGCAGGGATCAAACTTACATCTCCCATGTCTCCTGGATTATCAGGCAGATTTTTACTGCTGAGCCACCAGGGAAGAGCTGTATTAGCTCTTTATATATTTTGGATCATCAACTCCGTATCAGATATACATCTAATAAATATTTTCTTTTATTCAGTAGGTTCCCTTCTCATTTGTTGATGGTTTCCCTTTGCAGTACAGAGCCTTTTTTTTTTTTTTTTTTGATGCAGTCCCTCTCATTTATTTTTCCTTGTCTTTTTTGGTGTCAAATCCAAAAAAATCATGAAGACCTAAGTTAAGGAGCTTATCATCTATGTATCCTTGGAGGAGTTACATGGTTTCAGGTCTTACATTCATATCTTTAATACATTTTGAGTTAATTTTTTGTGTACAGTACACAAAAGATTATGTAGCTATTAGAAAGATATGGCAATGGCACCCCACTCCAGTACTCTTGCCTGGAAAATCCCATGGACGGAGGAGCCTGGAAGGCTGCAGTCCATGGGGTCACTAGGAGTCGGATACAACTGAGCGACTTCACTTTCACTTTCATTCATTGGAGAAGGAAATGGCAACCCACTCCAGTGTTCTTGCCTGGAGAATCCCAGAGACAGGGGAGCCTGGTGGGCTGCCATTTATGGGGTCGCACAGAGTCGGACACGACTGAAGTAACTTAGCAGCAGCAGAAAGATCTGGAAACTGAATCAAGAATTTAAACCTCCCAACAACCGGAAGTCTAGTTTCAGATGGCTTCACCGGTCAATTCTATCAAAAATCCAAAGAAGAATTAATATCAATCCTTCTCAAATTCTTCTAAAAACAGGAGAGGAGGAAACACTTCCAAAATCATGTTATGAAGCGAAAATGTCCTTGATATCAAAACCAAACAAGGACACCATAAGAAAAGAAAATTACAGGTCAATATCCTTGATGAACATATCTAAAAATCCTCAACAAAATATTAGCAAGCCGAATCCAACAATGTATTAAAAAGATTATACACCATGATCAAATGAGATTTACTCCAGAGATGTAAGGATGTTACAATTTCTACAAGTCAACCAGTGCGATTCACCATATTAACAAAATGAAGGATGAAAATCATATCATATCAATCAATGAAGAAAAAGCATTTGACAAAATTTAACATCCATTTGTGTTTTTAAAGAACTCTCAACAAGTACAGAAAGAACATACTTCAACACATATTTTCCTATGAGATAGATTTACAGATTTTTCAGGCAAATTGCTCAAACTTCATGAAATAAAAATGATCATCATGCAGCAGTGTGACTTTCGTTCAATTACAAAGGCTTAACAGGTCATATCCTACAGTGAAGTGAAGTGAAGTGAAGTCGTTCAGTTGTGTCCGACTCTTTGCGACCCCATGGACTGTAGCCCACCAGGCTCCTCGGTCCATGGGATTTTCCAGGCATGAATACTGGAGTGGGTTGCTATTTCCTTCTCCAGAGGATTTTCCCAACCCAGGATGGAACCTGGGTCTCCCGCATTTTAGGCAGACACTTTACTGTCTGAGCTACCAGGGAAGCCCTATCCTACAGTACATTTATTATATCTTAAAGTACACTTTAGCTAAACTTAGTTTTGATTTTTTTTTTCTTGGTAACATTCTTGTCATTTCAAAACTACAATAAATCATTTTAAATTTGTGATATACATATTGTTTTATATGTCACAGTGAAGAGAATATTAGAATCCACTATCACATTAAAACACATAAAGAACAATCTTTATGAATAGGGATAATTCAAGAAAATTAAGTCTCAAATATGCAATGTACTAAAAAAGAGCTGTGACTCTTCAAATTTCATTTAAAGATGACATATAATTATCTGGTGCCACAGAATCTACTAGTAATCTATTTTGCTCTCATTTTCTTTTTTTTTTTTTTTCTCTTTAGATCTCCAAATATCTCCAGAATTAACAAAATTTTGAGTGTCTTCTCTGTTCTACCTCATCTTCACCAGAGGGCAGGCCGGAGCAAGAAGAGAAACTGAAATTCATATCATACAAGTTTGTACTTCAAGTATCTTGGGTAAAAAGATTAGTGGAAGAAAATACGAAAGCACCACGCTGTCCAGTAGTGCTTTGAGAATGATCCATTCTACACTGTCCACAGTGCTATGATAATAAATAATATGAATCAATGCCCATTTCCTTTCTCAACCAAAACTGGTTTAAAGGGTATACTGGTTAAAAATACACAGGAATAAAATGTGAATCAGAGTTTGAAAATAATATTAATTTTTAAGCTTTAGTGATCCTGAATCGTAGGTTTAAATAGATAACTTATTTTTATTTTTATCACCTAAGCCTTGAATCATTTAACTCAATTTAATAATTCAAATTACTATCTAACAAGTATATACAATTCACAAGTCCTGACTTCAATTTTCATTGCCTAGCCCTCTTTCACACTAAGACATTTTCAAACAAGCTTTCTATGCTGTTTGCAACAGAACTTAAAAATATATATATAAACAACATGAAACTCAATCATTAATAAAAAGTTGGAATATGTGGCTAAACTCTTGAAAACAAAATATAAATACAACTTAGACACAAAAATATCAAAGCAAAATCTCATGCATTATTAAAAAAGAGTAGACTTTCAATTATTAATAGTGATGTTAACTGCTCAGGAGTGTCCTTCTCCTTCAAGAGTCTCAGAAGTCATAGGAGAGAGAGACAATGGAGGCTTGGTGGTGGCGAGTCCAGGGGCTAGCATGCTATAGAAGGGCATGGAATGCCAAGTGAGAAACCGTGTCACATGTGGGCCCCAAGCAGTGGACACAGACTTGACCAGGATATCGGCTACAACAGTTCAAACCTGGCTTAGCTATTGCCTTGCTCTGTGGCCTTAGCAAGTTGCTTAACAGAGGCTGTGGAGAGTGTTGGAACACACTGGCTTTCTATGAGAAGTGGATGAGCTATTTCAAAGAAAGCACCTATCACAGTTCCCTGAACATACTGAGTGAATAATAGTAAATTGTCATTGTTATCTGTGCTGCTAAAGCTTCTGTTTTTTGCCTTTTTTTTTTTTGCTTTTGTTCATATTTTTATCTTTCCCTCACTCAACTGTTTTTGTCCCTTATCTCTAAGGCTTCATCTCCTAAATGTTTCTACTTCTCTTCCTTTTCTTCTTTCCCCATCCTTTTTCTCACCCTGATTTCTCTCTTTTTCTTTAATTCCCCTTTCTTTTATGTTATTTCCATTAACTGCCTTTTTAGGTTCATCACTGCGCACAAAAAGTCTATAAAAATATTGAGCTTTCTGGTTTAAGAAACACGGATAGTTTGTTCGTGGCTAATACATTGTTACTCATTTTCTTTTTTCCCTGTGGTAAAAATGAATCATTAAATTCATTCCATCTACATAACACAATGGCCAAGAGCACTGGAAGTACCTTCAGCAACAGAGCAATCTTGCTGGTGAGACAAATCGACTGCATGTGGAACATAGTGAGACAAATCAACTACATACGGAAAACCAAAAACAGTGTATGCAAACAATAAAATGGATGTCACAGTGCCACACAGAATTGTCAAATATAACTAAGTCTCAGGTAGGAGACACAGGAGGGAAGATGGCCAGGAGTGGCAGTAATCAACCAATAACTTCTATGGAAAACATAAGCACCAAAACCAGGGATTCTGACAGTTGTTTCATTTCAGTGGTTCATTGTTGACACTATTGAATAGGGTAAGAAAAACACATTAGTTTTACAATGTTAGAGACATGCTAGAGACTATAGAAACCAGGGCCGTAATAATAAAATATTTTGTTATAAATGTTTCCATTTGCTGGCAATTGTTTCTCTCTTCACTATACTTAACACATCCATATCACCACATCACTCAGCTTCTGTAAGACAATCATGTTTTCAACATTTTATATCATGCAAGCTCTGCCCAGAGACCCTACAACATCTGGGTAAAAAGTGAAAACTTCAATAATTCAACTGTTTTATATTCTGAGATGCTATGAGTTGAGCAGATCATTAAAAAATGAAATATTACATAAATGGGACCATACAACATGTACATTTGTTTTCCAGGTAACTGATATAGAGTTATGAGCCCAAGTAAGCATCATAATTGATTGTAATAGGAGTTATAGTTCTTTGGACATCACATTTATATTCCTTAAGGGTAAAACAGTAGCTACCTTTCCCTCAGGTTTTAATGCTTTTGAGTTTTGAGAAGCTCAACCAAAATGTTCACAGATATTAAAAACCTTTGAAAACACTCTAAAACACAACATGATTACAAGTATCTTAGTAAAAATGTCAATATAAGAAATAATAAACTTTACAAGCAAGTAACCACCATGTTTAAAGATAGTTTAACATCAAACTGAATCTACCTTCATAAAAAAGCAAAATCACAGCTAATAGGATCATTTTAAAGGTCAAAAATATCTCTGTGTTTTAAAATACTTAGTATGTCTGTTTAAATCCACATTTTTGGAAAAGAAACTGAACCATAGCCTCTCTGACAATAATGTACACCAGGACATGGCAGACTGCCAAGCCAGGAGCTTTGGTTTTATTCCGTGATGTTTCTATCAATGCTCTGTTTCACAGAGTTCTGAAGCTAATCAAAGTGGATGTTTTACTTGCCATCACACCAAAACTTACTCCACAGCTTTGCAAAGCACTCCCAAGACAGCTTGATGTGTAAAACTACTTTGAACAGACATCCATGTAAAGAAGAGACGTGACAATGAAGCCAGATAGATCAGAAATCAAATCACCAGGTTCATGCTATTCTTTCTCCCCAAAGAAAAAACCTGGAAAGCATTTAGGATCTCTCTCTGTTTCTAATCCTTTCTGTATCCTCTAATTGGATAATGGTTAAAGGATACTTTAGTGAGGAGTTTACTGACCTTAAAAATGCAAATATATTGCTGTTTCAAACGTTTAAATGTTTGAGGAATAAAATAGAATATGTATATTTTAAAACTTAACTTACAATACACTAATATTAACTACTATCATCACCAACGAGTTTAAAGTCTATGATGAAACAACATGGAATAATGATAACCTGCAGCAAAATGAATTAAAACAAAATCTGAATATCAGAAAGCTATTATATGGAGTTTAAACAGAAAAACTAAAGAAACAACTATACAAAACCTGCAGTGCTGTTTACATGGTTCTGTTTAAAATTATGTGTTATGATTCATAGAAAAGTTTTCTAAGATAGCAAAAATGACATGAAGTACTAAAGAATACTTGTCTTAGTTTCTCTGACTGTATACTTTACTGTAAAACAATTTATAACCTTCCTGATTAAATGATTTAGAAACTAAATCTTCAAAACACTGATTCCTTCTAATATTTAAATCATTAATACATACTTTAAAATATTTTTATATTGTAAATATCGCACTTGGGAGAAAGTAACTTAGACTTCTGTAATCTATGAATTGAGACTTACATGTCACAGATAGCAAAAGAATTTACTATGTCAAAAACTACAAATTATACCACAAAGACTTTACACAGCCATAACACTTGATTTTAATCATGACCGTACTGGAAAATGTGTAAGGGCAAACACAGGCCCCCACTCAACACACGGACAACACAGAAGTTGAAATAAGGTATGCACAATATTTAGCAGTTTAAAAGTAACTTCAATCATACACTGCAGGGACAGCTAAGCTAAACTGCTTGTCATGCACAGTAATTTTCATGCACAAAGTTTTTGAACCCCCTAAACTGTACTGTTCTCCACCCTCTATGCCAAGAAGGACTAAGTTCCATCATCCCTTTTGTGTGAGCCAGAAGCATCTTAACTGGTCTGGCTTACATTTCTGGAGGGGGATAAACAGCCTCTGTAAGATAAAAAGCATCTCCCACTACTCACTCGCGATTTCTGTATGCTTGCTAAGATCGTTGCCAGGTTCCCTGGGATGAGACATGAGGAGGATGCACAGAACTGCTAGGGGTGTCCACTAAAGAGCCCAGCACCGTAGGCAGCTCTAATCCTGCACCTGTGATGTGTTATTCACCAGTTAAGAAATGCAGTCCAGACGGTGGTTGCCTAATACAGCTCAGCTGTTTTTCTCAGTACTCCCTTTGATTATGAGCTGGCAAGAGAGATTATTCTGTTCAGGCACTGAGCTATGTTCAAGATACATGGCATATGACAGTGGAAAGGTGAAAGAGAAAAGAAACCTTAGAATCAAAAAAATAAATAAAAAGAAAAGAAAAAATCATTGACCACAGTGTATTATGTAACATTTCCAGATGGTTCAAAGCTGCCTCTGATTATACGCAAGGCAGAAAAACATACAACATTCAAGTATCTAGAAATCTATTTTTGACATTATCCTTTTGACATTTAGAATGGTATATCAACATGCAACTCTTGGGTTTATTTTAAAATAAGCATAACTTCACAAATTGATCAGCTACACAAACATTTAAAAATCTTTCTTTAAAGAGGTTTACCTATTCTAGATGTCTAACTCCTTTTGCTGGCAAAACTGAAACCAAATGATTACCATTAATTTTATCTTTTTATTAAGTCCACCATATCACTGGACTTGACTCAGAATTTTTTATATAAAATTTATATTTGAAACACAAATATCTTATTCATCATGGGTGGCTTAAGACAGCAGAAAATATTTATTTTATCCAGCATTAAATTGCTGGCAAGTCCAAATTGATTTAAGAAATATTTATCATACACAAAGCTATCTACAAAGCACTCTGATTTCATAGAGGTGAAGAAATGGCCACTAACTCATAAACCTTAAAATCTAATCCAGAAAAGTGAATAAAAGTTATTTTTTCAGTTATTGTTGTTGTTTTGTCATAAAAGGGCTGCTGACCATTCACTCATACCAAAATTTTCACTCTTTTTCCATTTACACTCTATTACATAAACACAAAACCATCTGTCCCCTAGGCCAGTGTCCATGCCATTTTAAATAATCTAAAAACTTACCCAAAAACCAGACACCCTTTCCTAGTAGCAGATGGTTAAACATTCATTTATATATACAAAAAGAGTTGAAATGAAGAAAATATATCAACTTAAAATCTTATATATAAAGTATATACTAAAATGTTTAAAAATATTTTTTATTTTCATTACTTAGACATTAATTACCTACTAAGAAAAACAGTATATAAAAACACTAGAAAAATTACATATGATATATATTAGGAGTAATAGGGTCAAAGGAAATTCCTATGGTCATAAAAGCATTCTCCCTCATTAGAATCTGACACGTCTTAGAGCTTTCCTTTATATTTGGACAGCAGTGTTAAAGATAATACTGCGTTTAAAGTTCCAGATAACACTGTGAGGCTAACTGGAGAAGGATCAAGGTTTGTGGTAGTATGCCACAAAACGTTGTACTAATATTTTCCTAACTATTCCCATACTCTGGTCTGTGCATCAGAACTAAACAAGAAAACCGAGTTGGGCTCTGGGTATTTATATGACTAGAAAAAATATATATAGACTACTGATGTTTAAATATAAAAAAATTTTTTTTCTGAAATTATACTTAATTGACCATAAAATAGTATTGAGATTCTGAACCACCATCAGCTTTGTTTGATTTTTTGGAATAAGATTGTCAAAGGCAAAAGTCTTATTGATGTTTGAGCAGAAACACCAAGGAAAGATCTGAATTGAGACTCTGTTATTGTAATGATTTTGTTATCTTAAATCTGGGTATGACATACATTGGAACATTCTGGCCTGATGTTTCTCAAGCTTTCCCTCTTTCAATAAACAAATGGCTTCAGTTTTCAAAACATTCTTCAAAAGCAATCTTACTTTTTAAATTTTGTAATTGTATAAAGCCTAGCAAACTAAATGGCCCAGGTTTTGAAAAGTCTGATCTTACCTTCAAATTTTCCTTCTTTGTAGTTCTTCAGCCAACTTGTAACTCCTCAATGTTGCCAAAAATTACCTGCCCATACATCATATTCTAAAGTAAAAATGTTTTCTTTCTCCTTTTTAAAATAATTATCAATATGGTATCTCAACCAAACCATCCAAAAAACCCCTGAATCTAAGATGCTACAAGTAACTCTCTCTCACAAACATGGTCATTCTCAGCCACACAACAAAAGACAGACATATCTTTGTGTATAATGTTTTTCTTTTCACCCTGAAATATTTTGATAAATTGGTATATGATTTTAAATTTCAGTATCAGAGTAATAAAAAATATATACTTACTCATGTTCTATTTAAATGATCAAAGTACTCCCAACAATTAGTAATAACATTAATACAGGAGAAAAGGACAGTAGCTATTTTAAATGACCACTTCAGTTAGAAAGTTTCCCACTTTGACAAAGAATATTTAAGACCAAGCAAAATATTTTACCAAAATTAAAGAATTTGTTCTTCAGTTATTAAGAAGTCTTTTTCTAAGTTCAGCTACAGAAGGTCTTATCTCTACCTAAAAACTCAGATATTCAGTATGGGAGGCAAGAACTCTCATTTTTTAATGAATCAGAGATTGGCAAAACTTTGTCAGCTTTAACTGTAACAGCCATCAAGCCTGCTGATCCTCAGTAGGAGTGAAGTCTCACTGACTTTTGTTTTTTATTTTCCTTAAAGAAAGAGCATGAGGTTCTTTCAGAATGAATAGACCTCACTTGTGATAAATGATGGTTATTTATTTTCAACAATGAAGGTTACTTATTTTCTTCTCATCTTTCTTTGCAGACAAAAAACTATTTGCTTTCATCACTGAAACCACAGTAACTATTTGGTGGTAACATGAAAATTTCCTAGTGGCTCTCCGTCTCTACCATCATATCAAACAGCCTGGCCAGGAAAGGATCAAAATTGTGCTAATTATTAATTAGAGAGATAATCTGGAATAAAACAAATCCCTCTAGTAGCTACATCCCCCCAATTTTTCATCCCAGTCCTTAGAATACAGGACTTTGTGATTGCTTTTGCGCAATTGAAATCATGGTAAAGGAAATATTTCTCTTCCCATTTCATACCAATAAGGGGGGGAAAAAAGCTGTTCAATAGGCTCCATCCCAAATAAGCCCCCCCACCCCCAAGTGTTCAGGGCTTTCTCCTCTGTAGAGTTCAGTGTCTCCTCACCAGCAAGAAAGTATAAGCAGAGAGATCATTAGTTATGACATGTAGACGCTAGCAGATAATGTTGACTCACTTCAGGAACTACTAAACTATAAACAGTGTGCTGAAAGCCATTTATCTGCATTTTAGGATAAACAGCAGAAGCTATTCAATTAAATAGATTGCAAGGAATAAGCTGCTGATGCCAAACCAAGTGAAGCTTAATTGTGAAAAGAAAAATCTGAAGATTTAATAAAAATCAATCTAGGATACCAGAACACACAAAATCATTAAGCACTTTATTTTATAATATAATATATAAAACATAGAGCATATATTTTAAAGGACCAACTGATTTAGTTACCAAAGTTATTGCAGAGTAATTCGAGTTCAAAGAAAATTTATTGATAACTTGATATTTTATTTTAAGTGACAGCATTTATGATAATACTGAGGTTGAGCAAATATATGTTATCAAGGAAAGCTTTACCTGTCACTGTGTAAAAGTTAAAGTTGAACTGGGTCAGTTTTCTTATCAATAGTATTCCTCTTCACAATTTGTTTTGATAGAAAATTCCTAAATGACTCCTTCCAAGAAAAAGAAATACAACTGAGTGCAACTGCTCATTTATCTACATTTATAATATTATGTAAATGTGTATGTATATACATATTTCCATCTCTAGCATATTAAAATGCTGCAAGAAAATATTAATCTATCATATAACTCAGAGGTTTTATTCTGTGCTTGATTAGAAGGCTATGAGATAAACATGGTGCTTTCTGCAAGTGCCATATACAAGTGAAACACACTACATTTAGAATTTATTCTTCCCACTTGTCAGAAAACAAATCAAAATCTGCTCTTTTTCACACTTCCAGATGTCAGAAGTTTTTCAAAACAATTTTGAGGTCAGAAAAGAGAACACACAGGTGTGTGTTATGTCAACTACTGAAAGCAACTGAAGGTTCGTCTGGAATCTGATCACTCCACTGACACATTCTTGTGGGCATTACAAACGTTCCCTGAAAGAACATTACACTAATGCTGACTAGTTTTAAACAACGTCCCAAATCTCATTAGACCTATTCCTTAGCAGTATTGTTCAAAAGCATCTCTGCTAGTAATACCACATTTATTGCCACCTCTTAGCAAACCTTTAATGTTTTCTTCAATATCACCTCTTCTGTTCTACTTCACTGACAATTCAGCAGGCTGAACAACAATAAAATATTTGATATCAATAAACATTAAGTTTTTGTCACATCATGAAAACTACGACAACCCACAAAAAACCAAACGTTAGGATATCAGTAACAAATGCTTAAGAAAAACTGGTTCACATTAATAGCCATCTGGTCTTGAGGAAACCAAGCCTGAGATAGAAAGATGGAAACAGTATTTCAATTCTGAAACTACCAGAGCCTGTGTTTAAAAAGAAAAAAAAAAAAAAAAAAACTGTAGTTAACCATTCAAAACCTATATTAAACTCAAACAGTAACGTAAGTGTGACATGTTCTTAATCTTTTTTAGTGACTAGAAGGAAATTCTTACTATTAAATGAATCAAGATCAGAAAAATTCTGCCTACCATTAAAGACTTAATAGTCATAGATTTCTGAGGTTATTAATAATTGAAGGTAAACATATCAATTTAGAATTTAAAAAATCATATCAACCATAAACATTCATTCCAAAGATTTACTATTTTATATAACCTTTCCTTTTCTCTCGCACACATATACACACATACATCCTACAAGTATGTTCACAATGAAGATACACAAGTAGCAAATTATTACCGTAAAACCAACTTCTTGCCAGGTATTCCTAGTATTTTCCAAACCTCAAACAAGGTCTCACTACTGAACACCCTCCCCCAGGCAATAATCAAAAAACAGAAACTTTAGGGCATTTTTCCTTTCCTCAGTCCATCACCCAGGGTCTGAGTCAGGCCAAGAGCTGATGCTCAGAGCAGGATGCACAGGGCACTCTCCACTTCTGCAGCATAACCGGTAGTGGCTGATGAATGTGCTTTTAAATCGACACAAGCCAAGTTTCTCAGCTTTACTTTTCTGCTTGGTAGCAGCAAACCCTGAGGTCTTCACCACTAACATTCTACAACGCACAGGGAAAACGAAGGCAGGGGCCCTCCGCTCGAGTGTTTGTGCAGAATAGTCCTGTCTAAAAAAAAAACGTGAGACTCTTTCCTACCTTCCATCCTCATTTATCTCCCAACCCGCAATGGCTTCTCAAAAACTCCACTGTTCTTGAAGATCCAGATGTCTCCTTTCTTCCCTCCCATTCCCACTGAGAAGACAGGAAACACCAGGTGTGAAATGTCTCTGTTTGCCCCCTCCACTCAACACACACATCCTAAGTGGGAGCTTTCATCCCTACTTGTCCTCTCAGGGGAGCCACCCTGCCATTTGTCTGCTGGGTCCCGGCTCTTCTCACACACCCAGATGCACAACCGAGACCAGTTTCTCACAGAGGATGGTTGGCCTGCATCCGTTCCTTCCTGGGTTATGAACAAAGAACAGTTTTCCCAGGCTAGATCAGCCCAGCTGGAAAAGGATTTTAGGACAAAGAGAAAATGAGTATATTTGGAAGAAAGTGCAAAGGAGCCCTGAAAGGAAAACCTGAGATGCTGATGCTTGTGCCCTATATCAAAATGTAGTAACTTATACAGAACATGTAACCAAGCACCAACTCATCTTACAATAGGCCAAGTCACACGTATAACAGGATAACTAGATTCCAAACAGGTGAAGGAATTGTGTAGCCCGAGTTTTGCTATCAACTTGGAAAATCTCCAGAATGTCCAGAAAGTTTTGTTTGGAAAACCAGCACAGTGATGGTTGACCAAATAAGGTATAGACAGTAAACACAGGTTCTCAGGATGTGTTTGTGGAAGGAATACCAATGAATGAGTTAGATCACGAGAAAAGACTCAGCCAAACATACCTGTCTAGATTAGAAACTCAGTGTGAAGGAAATGACCCTGAGTCAGCACCATAACACATCAGTACCACACGATGACTGCTTTTCCCATGACCGCATTCCCTGGATGGGTAACAAAGAGAGTGGTGGGGGTGTTTCTAAAGAAAAGAATCTGTGCAGAAAGCAGCAGTTGCTCTGGTGACCCGAATATTCCAAAATACTACATGTTCTATCACTAACTACTTTCAGTTCTCCCCTAACTCAATAAACAATTTGGAAAAAGGGCATCTCACCTCCCACTGCCTAACATCATAACTAGTCATGGACAGAAGGAATAAAAATCAACCCAAGCCCATCTGGCAACAAGTACAGAAAATCATTCATAACAAGTACGCGTACTTTATGTAATAAATATGGCGGTATATATGGATGCCCCTGACTTCACCTATCTACTTTCAGGCAGATTTTTTAAGGCTGACGTCTATTTTTACATATTTAGGGAATATTACATGCATACTAAATTATGTACGCTTGTGGGCTTGCATTAATGAGTTTACTGAAAAAGGAATTTGAATAAATGTGAAAGGAGATTGCATTATATTAGAGAAAGGGGAAAGGGGACAGGACAAAGAGCCCAAACTGAACGGCAGTAGGGAATTTCTAAAATTAAACTAACACATACAATAGCCTGGAAATAACTTTCACTTCCCTTGAGCTGATTATTTATACAAGCTATGTTTAAATAAAGGCTGGATTTTACTTTGATAGAGTATATTAAGTTCATGTTTTCAAAGGGAGCAAATTATGATGAAACAAAGAAAGAATAACCATAATAACGTGGCAGCACCAAGCCTTAATGCCAGTGTCCATAAGGTATCAAGGGGTTGTGGGTGAGGAGAAGGAGAAGCTTTAGCATGTGTAGTAAAGAACTACGCCTTCCTCTCTAGAAATTACCAAATGAATGTTAGCCAGGAGTCTTATCAGCCTGTTCTGCAGAGATGGGTTGTCTGGCGCTGACTGGCATATACATTCTCCTGTTCCAAACACAGCCAGTTCCTTCTTTTTTATTACAGTGTCAAGTCTCCCCAAACATCCCCTTCTTAAATTACTTCAGCTAAATTTCCAACAAACACTGAGTTCTCAAGGTTTAAAAAAATCAAAATAATGAACAAAATAAAAACAGATCAGCCAGTAGACACAGAAGGTTACGGTTATTTACCATATCCTTTCTATCTTCTTTCTTTCGTGTGCTTTTGTTTTCATCACCATCTGTGTGGGATGGTAAGAATAGTTCTTGCCAAAGATAATTGAGTTCTTTTAGTCCAGCCAAGCAAAGAATGGGAGGTAAGAAAGGATGATAAAAATTATGTTAAAAATACTTTCAGGTTCAAAGCAATTCAGGGGTCACAATGATATAGTTGTATGCCCTGAATGTCCTTATCAGTAAAAGGAGATGTTAGGAAAGTGTGTTCTCTAACCTCCCTCCTACTTCAGACGTAGTATGGTTCCACATAACTTTCACATTGCTGATACACATTCTTTTTTGCATCTATAGCCTAAAAAGAGGGTACTGAATACTATATTAATAAAATATAAGAATTCCAGTACTCCCTTGTATTAGCTGTGTGACCTTAGGTCAGTTCTTAATTTTTTAAAAATCTCAAACACTTCATAGTTACAGGACTTCCACCTCAAGGAGTCTCAAGGGGATTAAGTATTTAATTTAAAAAAGCATTTATCTGTCCCAAATTATGTGTTGATAAATCTCATATAATATAATCCTCAAAATGCTCATTTTATAAATGAAGGGACTAGGGCTTGGAGAGGTTATTTTTCTGAAAACAAACAAGTAAGCAGCAGACAAAAGTGGGAGGTAAACTCTTGGCTCTGTGACTCTGAAAAGCAATGACTCCTCTAGACAGCAGTTCACAAATGTTTTGCTCTCAAGATTCTTTTCCCTAATTAAAAATTATTAAGAGCATCATATTTTTATAAATAAAAATTTATCCATAATTTTATTATGGATAATAGCTATCATTTACTCAATTAGGAATTAAAACTGAACAGTTTTTAAATATGTATGTGTGCTGCTAAGTCGCTTTCAGTCATGTCCAACTCTGTGCAACCCTATGGACTGCAACCTGCCAGGCTCCTCTGTCCATGGGATTCTCCAGGCAAGAATGCCAGAGTCGGTCGCCATGCCCTTCTCCAGGGGATCTTCCCAACCCAGGGATCGAACGTGTGTCTTTTATGTCTCCTGCATCACCAGGTGAGTTCTTTATCACTAGTGCCACCTGGGAACCCATTTATTTTAATATGCTTTCAGAAAAACGAAAAATGTAGTACTGTTTTACATTTTTGCAAATCTCTTTAATGTCTAACTTAAGAAACTGGGTATCTGCTTCTGAATTATATCTTTTGCAATATATTGTGTCTGACATATACGAAGAATGTACGGCCACAGATATGTAGTTGGAAAAAGACCTATATTTTAGTAGACTTTTTTCATAATAGTGATTATTTTGGAGTACTACACAAACACTGGACAAGTAGACATCTCTTCAAAGTTAGATTCAAGTGTGAAACCCTATCAATGAAATTTGCATAATCTGATAAAATCTACTGTCATACACTTTGAAGAGATTTTTATACATGCATGAAGATGAAACAATGGGCACTAGTTGTCCAGTTGGTTCACTCAGTTATGCAGATCAATCCTGTGCATGCAAGCTTCCAGATCCTGAATTTTGTCTGAAAGCTTGAATCTGATCATTAGCAATAAATACTGGCAGTTGTTTTCCCTGAAGTGAGAGGCTCGCTCTGTTCATTTTTTGAGAATACACCTGCAAATACCCATGCCTGAAGAACAACGGTTTGTCTGTCAGTCATTCTTTATAGTAAAAATTGCCTTTCATGAAATAAGTCATTGAGTAACCATCAATCTTCAGGATGCTGAAGAATTTCTTTATGTATTCTCCACATTTTGTCACACAGAATATTAAAAAGAAATAGACTCAGAGGCTGGAATTTAATAAACATCAGAATTTTAACAGCTTCATTCAGGATATTATCTAACCAAGGGATTATTAAATAACAATAAAGCTTTTTGCTTGGTGTTGGGTGGTGGGTGTTTGGTTCGCTGGTTTGGTGTTTGGTCAGTTGGCGTGACTGATGGTTTGTTTTTACGCTGAATACATGGCAGAGAGGAACGTAAGTACAGTTTGATGCCCCATCTGCATTTGCGCTAAGGTTCTATCAACAGCTCTAACCACTATTTCTCTTTTGTATCATCAGTGAAAATGTTAATAATAAATCAATTTATTACTATCCTTATGAATCATTTTTTGAGAACTGCCACACTAGATGACAAACTCCTGGTCACTAGATATATAAAATCTATGTATATATTAAGATAAGCTAAGAAATTTTAACAACAGTGGAAGAGAAGGGAATGAGCATAAGAGATAATTTCAAGACGGCAAAGTGAGTAAAACATATATATGTGTGTGTATATATATATATATTATTGAACCTTTTTGAGATCTAAGGAGAGATTTTCAGTTGGAAACACTAGATAGCTCACAAAAATATTATATGTGACAGATATGAAAGCAATTATTAATATAAACTTAAGAGATCAATTAAAACATAAATGACACAGAGCACTGAAAATTAAGCTGTCACCACTTAGCTGCTGCCAGTTATGAAATACCGATAAACACTTGAGAAAAGCAAAAAGTGATTCATTAATATGAAAGTAAAATAAACAGGTACACAAAGTTCACATTCTCAGAAAAGTAATTAAGAAGAGAAGAATAATTTGTTAAATGTGGCACTAATGAGTTCTGGTTGATATGTGCTTGCTTTGCTTTTTGGTTGTAAGCTATCATAGTCAGGATTTTCTGTTTCTTCTGCATGGTTCTGTGTTTTTTTCATATTGAATACTCTGAGGTTGACCACGATGAGACAAGCTTTTCTCTAACTTTAACTATGTGCATGTCTTGATCTGAACATACTTTAAGTCTCTTGATCTCCAAAGAGCCATTTTTCCTTCATGCTGCAGGAAACAGCCAATTCTGAATTAAGAAAAGTTAGATTTTTTTAATTAACTTTTATTATTGAAGGATAATTGCTTTACAGAATTTTGTTGTTTTCTGTCAAACCATAACATGAATCTGCCATAGGTATATGTATATCCCCTCTCTTTTGAACTTCCTTCCCATCTCCCTCCCCATCCTACCCCTCCAGGTTGATATAGAGCCCTGTTTTGAGTTTCCTGAGGCATACAGCAAATTCCCATTGGCTCTCTATTTTACATATGGTAATGTAAGTTTCCATGTTACTCTTTCTATACATCTCACCCTCTCCTCCCCTATACCCATGTCCATAAGTCTATTCTCTATGTCTGTTTCTCCACTGCTGCCCTGCAAATAAATTCTTTAGTACCAGTTTCTAGATTCCATATATATGTGTTAGAATACAATATTTATCTTTCTCTTTCTGACTCACTTCACTCTGTATAATAGGTTCTAGGTTCATCCACCTCATTAGAACTGACTCAAATGAGTTCCTTTTTATGACTAATATTCCATTGTGTATATGTACCACAACTTCTTTATCCATTCATCTGTCGATGGAAATCTAGGTTGCTTCCGTGTTCTAGGTACTGTAAGAAAGAAAGAAAAGAAAGTGAAGTCGCTCAGTCATGTCTGACTCTTTGCGACCCCATGGACTATAGCCTACCAGGCTCCTCCATCCATGGAATTTTCTAGGCAAGAATACTGGAGTGGGTTGCCATTTCCTTCTCCAGGGGATCTTCCCGACCCAGGAATCCAACCCAGGTCTCCCACATTGCAGGCACACGCTTTACCATCTGAGCCACCAAGAAATGCCAAGCTATTGTAAATAGTGTTGCAATGAACAATGGGATACATGTGTCTTTTTCAATTTTGGTTTCCTCAGGGTATATGCCTAGGAGTGGGATTGCTGGGTCATATGGTGGTTTTATTGCTAGTTTTTTTTTTTTTTTTAAGGAAACTCCATACTGTTTTCCGCAGTGGCTGTATCAATTTACCTTCCCACCAACAGTGCAAGAGTGTTCCCTTTTCTCCACACCCTCTCCAGCATTTATTGTTTGTAGGAAAAGTTAGATTTTATATCACTGAAGGGTCTTAAACAAGGGGTACACTTAGCAGATCTTCTTTCCCACCTAAAAATATTGTATGGAGAAACAGTATTTCTTATATGAGGTCTTAAATGTGATTACTAACACTCAAATGAAATACGTATTTTGCATATAAACTTTAACAGAGTAAGAGTTATATCTCTTTGGTTTAACCAAGACAACCTCAGCATCTAGAATAATGCCTGGCACTGGCAGGCATGTGTAAATTGTTCCTCTCTTACGTGAAACAACTTCCCTATTATGAAGATTTCGAGGATTATCTAATGTGAGGGAAGCTACAATGTTATCTCATATTATACCTATGATTATGTTATTTCAGAGAGGGGAGTGTGTGTATGTTCTATTGTGATTGCTGTTTGATAAAATTTCCACTTTTAAAAATTGAAAACATAATGTGAAAATGCAGCTAAATTTTTCTGATACTTCCTCTGTCCCCTCTACATTTACTTTTCAAGCTCAAGAAAGACATTGACCCCACTTTAACAGAGCAAATTCAAGTAAATTACTTTTTAGGTTACTAAGGACTGAAGCATGGGAACAGGAGTGTGAAAGGAAGGTTCTGAACACTGTCTGTGATGCCAGTGTAACCTGGACAGCACTCAGAGAAGAGGACACATGGGCTAGAGATCATGCCCCACTTGGCTAATGAGCTGTACACCTTGCGAAAAACTCAGTCATTTCTCTGGACCTCCATTTCTCCATCTTGAAAACAGGAGTAAGCATGTCTACTTCTCTTGTAGTTATTGCTAAGATTGAATGAAGTTCTATAAAGCACTTAGTGTAGGCCCTGTGACCGAGACAGAGTAAATTCCCAACAAATGTAGGTTGCCTTGATTTTCCAGAAATCTATGGATTAAAACTTGATGGTAATGACTGCGAAGTTTGTAACATAGAAAAGGATACATCTTTCACCTCAGCTATGTAAGTTATAAAGTGACTACCAGAATCCAGAACCAATTTAAAGACAGAGCAATTAAATGGATAAAAGACACAAATGTAAGATCACATAATATAAAACTCCTAGAGAAAAACTTAGGCAAACACTTTTTGACATAAATCACAGCAATAACTTTTTGATCCATTTCCTAAAGGAAATTGAATAAAAATATACAAATGGGATCTAATTAAATTTAAAAGCTTCTGCACAGCAAAAGAAACCACTGACAAAACAAAAAGGCAACTTACTAAATGAGAGAAGATTTGCACAAATGATATGACTGATAAAGGATTAATATCCAACATATATAAACAACTCACACAACTGAACATCAAAAAAAAAAAAACAACCCAATTAAAAAATGGGCAGAAGAATTGAATAGACATTTTTCCAAAGAGGAAATGCAGATGGCCAACAGGTACATGAAAAGATGCTCAGCAGAGAAATGCGGATCAAAACCACAGTGAGGAATCACCTCACACCTGTCAGAATGTCTAGCATCAAAAAGAACATAAATAACAAATGCTGGCTAAGATATGAAGAAAAGAAAACCCTTGTACACTGTTGGTAGCAAAGTAAATTGAAGCAGTCACTGTGGAAAACAGTTTGGAGGTGTCTCAAAAAACTAAAAATAGAATTACCACATGACCCAGCAATTCCACTCTTGGGTATATATCCAAGAAAACAAAAAGACTAATCTGAAAAGATACACTCGTTCCAATGTTCACAGTAGCACTGTTTACAACAGCCAAGATACGGAAGCAACCTAAGTGTCCATCAATAAACAAATGGACAAAGAAGATATGGTACATATACAATGAACACTACTCAGCCATAAAAAAGACCAAATTTTAACATATGGAGCAAAAGGGATGGACTTGGATGGCATTATGCTAAGTGAAATAAGTCAGACAAAGACAAATACTATATGATATCATTTATATGTGGAATCTAAAAAATACAACAAACTAGTGAATATAACAAAAAAGCAGCAGACACAGATTTAGAGAAAAACCTAATGGTTACTAGTGCGGAGGGGCAGGAGGGACCATATAGATGTGGGGGAGCAGGAGGTACAAATTATTGGGTGTAAGATAGGCTCAAGGATGTACAACACAATGAATATAGCCAATATTCTGTGAAAGTGAAAGTGAAAATGAAGTCACTCAGTCATGTCCGACTCTTTGCGACCCCATGGACTGTAGCCTACCAGGCTTCTCAGTCCATCTGATTTTCCAGACAAGAGTACTAGAGTGGGTTGCCATTGCCTTCTCCAGGGGATCTTCCCAACCCAGGGATCAAACCCAAGTCTCCTGCATGGTAGGCAGACGCTTTACCCTCTGAGCCACCAGGAAAGCCCCATATTCTGTAATAACTGTAAATTAAAAGTAACTTTTAAAAGCTGTATAAAAAAGAAAGTGACTGAAGGAAAAAAATATGCACACACAACTGTTTTCTAGAATTTATCGTTGGTACTATCTACAGGTACTAATTCATATTTCTAATTTTCAAACAAATTTAACCACTTTATAATTTTTTTTTAATTAGTTTCACTATTTGGAAGAAATCACATGGAAGTTCCATTAGCATGGCTCCTGCTAGCAGTGATAAATAAATGTAGCACTGTTCAAAGAAAAAACTATAGAACATTATGCAACTCATGAAGTATACCAACAATACTTACTCATATTGAGGTTTGTTTACTGTGTCATAGCAACTTTGCCTTCACAGCACTTTACGTGATAGTGCGTTGGTAAAGCAACTGCCTGCCAATGCAGAAGATGCAGGTTAGATCCCTGGGTCAGGAAGACCCTTTGGAGAAGGATATGGCAACCTGCTCCAATATTCTTGCCTGGAAAATTCCACAGACAGAGGAGCCTGGCAGGCTACATTCAATGGGGTCGCAAAGAGCCAGTCACGACTGAGCACACGTCTTAAGAATAGCATACCTTGTATGTCATATTCAATTCAAGTTGCTATCAACTGTTAGCATTAGCTACTACTTCTTAACAATATTCTGTATCTTTAGAACTTACACTTTGCAAGACACTTACATGAACAAACATATGTGTGTTAAACAGATCCAGAAATTATACACATAAGCATTCTATAACATCCAGTGTTATGAAAATTTAAAATTGGCCGACATTTAATCATGTATCTCAGATCTTCTGTTGATATATAATCATATACAGCCAGTTATATAACTTTACCAGACTCTAATGTCCTATGTTTTTAAAAGGAAGAAAATTAAAAGAACAAAGAGGTAATATGGCACTCACTTTACAATGTATGAAGACAATCTAAAAATTGCATGGAGAAAGTGGCTTGTCCATTAACCCTTTACTGTATACAAAGGCTATCACAGTGTGGTTTGTATGCTTCAGGGAAGTAAAGAAAAATTGCTGAAATGAGCCACAAATGAAAGCAAGCAAGCTATGGAGTACTTACCACAGGCAAAACACTCTTCTCAGAGTTTTCACACATTTTCATATAATTCTCACCACAGTTAGCAACGCAGGTACAATTATTTCCATTTTTATAGATGAGCAAGGCTCAGATATAAAGTCTTAGGATTGAGCTGACAGTTTTGCTATGCCATATAAACAATTAAATCTCTGATCTTTCTCCCACTTCTATGGTCATTATTTTCACTGTAATCTAAAAATAGCAATACACATGCATAAACTTGAGAAAATAAAAAAGCTAAAGTGAAATAAAAAGTTGTAATTCCAAAGTTCTTAAAAAGGCATCCAAGGTACTTTAATTGACTCAACCTGGGCTTCCCTGGTGGTCCAGCGGTTAAGAATCTACCTGCCATGTAGGGGACCCAGGTTTGATTTCTGGTCCAGGAAGATCCCACGTGTCAAAGGCCAACTAAGCCCACGGACCACAAGTACGAAAGCCCGCGTGCCCTAGAGCCCATGCCCCACAACAAGAGAGGCCACTGAAACGAGACAACTGCATGGAACCGGAGAGCGGCTCTCTCTGGCCACAGCTAGAGAAGGCCTGCCAACAGCAACAACGACCCGGTAACCTAAAAAGAAAAATTAATTGACTCAACCTATCTTCCCAGCTCTCTGTCCATATGTATCACTCTCCCCAGGTTTTTTCATATTCCCATGTCTTTGCTCATAATTTTCAGACTATAGCCACCTCCGTTTCTATCATCTATGATACAGTTCACAATCAGAAGTATATGCATCTTTTTAGGAACTTTGCCATGTTACACATTTTACTCTACATTGAAGAACAGCTAGTTGCACACATATTCTGGCCTATCAACTATCACCCTCTTATGGCAAGTAGTACAGTTCATTTACACGTGAGCCACCCAACTGATTATTAACTTGAATAATTAGCTGTGTGACTTCAGACAATTTACTTAACCTCCATGAACTTCAATTTCCTCATCGGTAAAATGAGGGCAATGGCATTTATTCATTTGTATGTATAAAATACTCAGAACAGTTCCTTAAGGAGTTTGTTCGATATTAGTGTAAACAATTCATATACTATTAATCACTGAAATTTTTGATCAAAGAAATTCATTGTTTGGTGTTAACTACCTCACATTCTCATTCAACTCTGATTTTAGCATTTGTAAATTTTTGAAGGAAAGATATTTAAGTTTTTAAGTATAAGAACATTTTAAAACATAATATTTTATAAGTCTTCTAAGTAGTTTTATAAGGACAAATATATATATATTACATGTATATAATATTTATATATATATATATTACACATACACATAGACATTATCATAATGGATTCCTGCAGAGCACAAAATAAGCTCATCTCTCCAGCAAAGTACCAGTTCATCCTATAATTTGATGACACAGACGTGAAAGGAGGGTTATACATCAACGTAGGTCTCTTGGATAGAGACAAGATTATTCACTGGACTTTCTTACTTCTTGGTACAATTTGGGAACTTTCTACATGCTTTCTGAACATTCTGCCATCCATACAGAGAAACTAAGCCTGTTTTACATCAACAGGACATTCACAGTTCAACATCTGCGTCTCCTTCTCTGTCTTTGCACTGGACACCTTCACAACTGTGACCTTTTACCTCTCAGCATCCGCCTCATGGCTGTTCACAGCGACGTTAGGGGAGAAGGAAGCCACAGATCTCACTGAACTGGGAGATGACAGCCTTTTTACAGCAAAGGCAGCCTGAGCACTATTCATGTACAGAGCGTGTATACAGAAAATACAGAAATATTCAGTGTCTTCTTTAGAAAGTTTCCACTCCAAAATGAGGACTCAATGGCTAAAAACCATAAAGACAGATTTAACAACAATCAAATCGGGCAGTTTCACTTCTCAAAAATAGTAAATAGAGTCATCGCACTTTCAATAGAAAACAATTATTAGAAGCGAAAGTTTACTCAGTTACCGTAAAACAGGTCCAACATCTTGCATAGGTCTTCTCATAGACTGTAAAGAGCAAATAATGAAAGCAGCAAAAATTCCAGTGGAAACTATGACTATTATTCAATTTATGAGGCTTGTCTTAAAGATACGGTTTGCATTAAATAACAGAAATTAGCACTTTACAAAGACAAATTTAAACTTATGACCTATAGTGTTTTACTTAAGATTTCTTAGTATAAGAGAGATGTATAAGATTACTGAGTGTAAGTAATCTACCTTATACCTTAGTATAAGGTAGATTACTTAAGAATAAATGAGATGTTCTTGAGAGGAATACATTTATCAACAGAATACAAATTTTTGGTTTCCAAGTCAGTGCTTACTTCTGCAATGTTAAGCATCTTAGAAAGAGAAATATGTCAATGGATTCCTTAGTACTCTTCTACTCATCCAACGCATACTCCATTTCAAATTTAAAATGATGATGAGCCGGCATGTAATTTTCTGGGCCATTATCTGATTTCATGTCCAGGTATTCTTTACTTCCATTACCAAATAACAATGATATACATGGAATAATAGCAAAGATGTTACAAGTGCTCTTACTTCAAAATACCTTAACTTCAGCAATTTCTCATTCAAAAAAGACTGTGCTTTGGTAAATGACTGAATATATATTTATGCATCCTCATATTCTGTGTGACATATTTGAACTAAGAGAAGACTGCAGTCTAAGGTAGCTGCAAGTGGCAAGACACAGAGGCCTGGGGTCCTGGGAAGAAAGAATGGAGAAAAACAGAGATGAAAAAGGAAGCTAAAATGCTACCCATAAGAAGTGAGGATTCACTGACGATTCCTTTGCACAACCTCAGCCAGGAGAAACAAAGATCTTTTCAAATTGAAAGAAAAGATTTCTCAAAACAGAAAACTAATGCGCCAGGAACTATCTGCAGTGTTTTTCTGCAATAACTCTTGTTGCTTCTTCCAACAAGCTTATGAGTCCTACAGTGTTATTTCCCCCATATTAAAATGCAGAAACTGAGGCCCTGACAACTTGCACAAGGTCACAGAACAAGAGAGAGTTGAAACAGATTTTAAACAAGAAGTCTGACTCCAAACAAAGACTGGTCTCCTTCCCATTAACAGATATGCCATATTAAAACAGGATCTCCTAGTATCTACAGAAAAAAGACTCACCATGGCAACAGTCAATACAAAATCACAGTCACCGTGTGATAATCAAAGACATCCACCATATTTAAACCTACAATCATTTTTATTTTTTTTAATTTATTTATTTTAATTGGAGGCTAATTACTTTACAATATTGTAGTGGTTTTTGCCATATATTGATATGAATCAGCCACGGGTGTACATGTGTTCCCCATCCTGAACCCCCTCCCACCTCCCTCCCCATCCCATCCCTCTGGGTCATCCCAGTGCACCAGCCCTGAGCACCCTGTCTCATGCATTGAACCTGGACTAAGACTATCAGTTCATTTGCAGAGTGTTTCTGACTTAAAGGAGAGAGAGATGTGAGTTACTATTTGCCACCACATTCTGCTCTGGTCTTAAAAGTGTTTTATCTATTTTCTTTTGAAGTGAATTTTAATGAGCCCTAATTGTCAAAGGACTTCATAAATATTCATTATACAGTAAAAGAAGTGGTGTTTCCTTTCCCTAAAAGCTGAAAGAGAAAACAGTTAAGATTCCAAAGTAGAGTAGGCATGATGAAAGTCTTAAATGGAATTGTAAACATTCAGTATTGTATTAGATGTTTACCCAAATGGTTCGTATCATTTGAACACTTAAGAAAATTCTTAGTGTAGCAATAACTTTTATTTTTGCCTTTGTAAGAAGTCCACCACAGCACAATCTGTTGGAGACATTTTCATTTTTATCAGTCATCCAATTCCAAATGATCCAAAACACTTCACTAACTATTGATGATGCCTTCTGCACCACTGAACAGTAAAATAGTTATGATGTTGGGAGGAAATGATTTTGATCTAAATCAACAGGGCAGGCCCAGCTATTATGAAAGTGCCACAAATCTTTTGCATTAAAGAATGTTTTCACACTGGATTTGAGTCTTCAAAGAAAGCATTCACCAAAGTGTTGCATTTTACATTAATCCTACACAGCTGTCAGGGAGTGTATTATCATAATGATTGACTTCTGATGAAGCCGTAGCCTCAAATATTTCCTCCCATTGCCAAAAGGTGGGAGATCTCACAAGATACCAAGGCCATGCCAGAGTTCCCAAGGTCAGCCAAATGCAAATGAGCTGGAAAGTCAAATATTAACTCCATGAGAACACGTCTCTCCAAAACCCACCCCATCTGATTTACTGTAAGAAAGGGGAAAACATGTTTGTTATTTTCAGACATATAGCAATAACTTTTCCCCTTTTAAAACTGTTGTTTCCTCAATGAGAGATAAATATGTTTCTATAAAAAGACCTCCCCAAAGTCCCTGAATTGTGAAAATAACTACTTTGTCATTATCATAAAACCAGAAATAAAAGATACCTCAGTTAAATTTTGGGAAATTAAGACAGAAGAAAGTAAATATGTTTATTTAGTGAAGCCCCTCTATAATTTCCAAAAATGAGCCAAATTCAAAGACCTAATTCATTTAAATATCTTTAAGAAATTTTATTAAACAATAATCAGATAATTTTTATTTTGTACTTGACTCTAAAATATTTAAGTCATTCAAATACAGCTGTTAAATTCTTACAATCATTTTCCCAGCTGCTTTGTATTTTTCACTTCCTAAAGTTTAGCTGGAACTGGGGACGGTGAGATGGGAAGAGGAAACACATCTGTAATGGCCATTTAATAAGCTATGCTCTGTGGCTAAATAATTATACATATAGTTATAAAGACTCTCATTCCTTTAAAATTAAATAATATCAAAATTTGGTTTACCTACAGTATCCAGTAAGCACAGAAACATTTTATATTACCTGAATTCAGAAACACATGGCACCAAACAGGGGACCACAAATATTATGCAGGAACAGAATAATGCAACACAGGGGCAAAACACGCTGAAGAAATTTTTTTTCTTTGCTGGAAGATTTTTGATTACAGTTTCAATTTCCGTGCTTGTGATGGGTCTGTTAAGATTTTCTATTTCTTCCTGGTCGAGTTTTGGAAAGTTGTACTTTTCTAAGAATTTGTCCATTTCTTCCACGTTGTCCATTTTACTGGCATATAATTGTTGATAGTAGTCTCTTATGATCCTTTGTATTTCTGTGTTGTCTGTTGTGATCTCTCCAGTTTCATTTCTAATTTTATTGATTTGATTTTTCTCCCTTTGTTTCTTGATGAGTCTGGCTAATGGTTTGTCAATTTTATTTATCCTTTCAAAGAACCAGCTTTTGGCTTTGTTGATTTTTGCTATGGTCTGTCTTGTTTCTTTTGCATTTATTTCTGCCCTAATTTTTAAGATTTCTTTCCTTCTACTAACCCTGGGGTTCTTCATTTCTTCCTTTTCTAGTTGCTTTAGGTGTGGAGTTAGGTTATTTATTTGACTTTTTTCTTGTTTCTTGAGGTGTGCCTGTATTGCTATGAACTTTCCCCTTAGGACTGCTTTTACAGTGTACCACAGGTTTGGGGTTGTTGTGTTTTCATTTTCATTTGTTTCTATGCAAATTTTGATTTCTTTTTTGATTTCTTCTGTGATTTGTTGGTTATTCAGCAGGGTGTTGTTCATCCTCCATATGTTGGAATTTTTAATAGTTTTTCTCCTGTAATTGAGGTCTAATCTTAATGCATTGTGGTCAGAAAAGATGCTTGGAATGATATCTATTTTTTTGAATTTACCAAGGCTAGATTTATGGCCCAGGATGTGATCTATCCTGGAGAAGGTTCCATGTGCACTTGAGAAAAAGGTGAAATTCATTGTTTTGGGATGAAATGTCCTATAGATATCAATTAGGTCTAACTGGTCTATTGTATCGTTTAAAGTTTGTGTTTCCTTGTTAACTTTCTGTTTAGTTGATCTATCCATAGGTGTGAGAGGGGTATTAAAGTCTCCCACTATTATTGTGTTAATTTCTCCTTTCATACTTGTTAGCATTTATCTTACATATTGTGGTGCTCCTGTGTTGGGTGCATATATATTTATAATTGTTATATCTTCTTCTTGGATTGATCCTTTGATCATTATGTAGTGACCGTCTTGGTCTTTTTTCACAGCCTTTGTTTTAAAGCCTAGTTTATCTGATATGAATATTGCTACTCCTGCTTTCTTTTGGTCCCTATTTGCACGGAAAATCTTTTTCCAGCCCTTCACTTTCAGTCTGTATGTGTCCCCTGTTTTGAGGTGGGTCTCTTGTAGACAACATATGTAGGGGTCTTGTGTTTGTATCCATTCAGCCAGTCTTTGTCTTTTGGTTGGGGCATTCAACCCATTTACATTTAGGTAATTACTGATAAGTATGATCCCGTTGCCATTTACTTTATTGTTTTGGGTTCGAATTTATACACCGTTTTTGTGTTTCCTGTCTAGAGAATATCCTTTAGTATTTGTTGAAGAGCTGGTGTGGTGGTGCTGAATTCTCTCAGCTTTTGCTTGTCTGTAAAGCTTTTGATTTCTCCTTCATATTTGAATGAGATCCTTGCTGGGTACAATAATCTGGGCTGTAGGTTATTTTCTTTCATCACTTTAAGTATGTCTTGCCATCCCCTCCTGGCTTGAAGAGTTTCTATTGAAAGATCAGCTGTTATCCTTATGGGAATTCCCTTATGTGTTATTTGTTGTTTTTCCCTTGCTGCTTTTAATATTTGTTCTTTGTGTTTGATCTTTGTTAATTTGATTAATATATGTCTTGGGGTGTTTCACCTTGGGTTTATCCTGTTTGGGACTCTCTGGGTTTCTTGGACTTGAGTGATTATTTCCTTCCCCATTTTAGGGAAGTTTTCAACTATTATCTCCTCAAGTATTTTCTCATGGTCTTTCTTTTTGTCTTCTTCTTCTGGGACCCCTATGATTCGAATGTTGTAGCGTTTAATATTGTCCTGGAGGTCTCTGAGATTGTCCTCATTTCTTTTAATTCGTTTTTCTTTTTTCCTCTCTGATTCATTTATTTCTACCACTCTATCTTCTAATTCACTAATCCTATCTTCTACCTCTGTTATTCTACTATTTGTTGCTTCCAGAGTGTTTTTAATTTCATTTATTGCATTATTCATTATATATTGACTCTTTTTTATTTCTTCTAGGTCCTTGTTAAACCTTTCTTGCAACTTCTCAATCCTTGTCTCCAGGCTATTTATCTGTGATTCCATTTTGATTTCAAGATTTTGGATCAATTTCACTATCATTATTCGGAATTCTTTATCAGGTAGCTTCCCTCTCTCTTCCTCTTTTGTTTGGTTTGGTGGGCATTTATCCTGTTCCTTTATCTGCTGGGTATTCCTCTGTCTCTTCATCTTGTTTAAATTGCTGAGTTTGGGGTGTCCCTTCTGTATTCTGGCAGTTTGTGGAGTTCTCTTTATTGTGGCGTTTCCTCACTGTGTGTGGATTTGTACAGGTGGCTTGTCAAGGTTTCTTGGTTAGGGAAGCTTGTGTCGGTGTTCTGGTGGGTGGAGCTGTATTTCTTCTCTCTGGAGTGCAATGAAGTGTCCAGTAATGAGTTATGAGATGTCTATGGTTTTGGGGTGACTTTGGGCAGCCTGTATCTTGGAGCTCAGGGCTGAATTTGTTTGGTATGTCTTGCCCTGGAACTTGTTGGCCCTTGTGTGGTGCTTGGTTTCAGTGTAGGTATGGAGGTGTTTGATGAGCTCCTGTCGATTAATGTTCCTTGGAGTCAGGAGTTCCCTGGAGTCAGGGTTTGGACTTAAGCCTCCTGCTTCCAGTTATCGGTCTTATTTTTACAGTAGTTTCAAAACCTCTCCTTCTATACAGCACCATTGATAAAACATCTACGTTAAAGATGAAAAGTTTCTCCGCCGTGAGGGTCACCCAGAGAGGTTCACAGCGTTACGTGGAGAAGAGAAGAGGGAGGAGGGAGTTAGAGGTGACCCGGATGAGATGATGTGGAATCAATAGAGGAGAGAGTGGGCTAGCCAGTAATCACTTCCTTATGTGCACTCCACAACTGGACCGCTCAGAGATGTTCACGGAGTTATACAGAGAAGAGAAGAAGGAGGAAGGAGGCAGAGGTATCCAGGAGGATAAAAGAGGGGAATGAAAAGGAGGGAGACAGATCCAGCCAGTAATCAGTTCCGTAAGTGTTCTCCACCATCTGGAACACACAGAAATTCACAGAGTTGGGTAGAGAGGGGTTAGGGAGGAGACACAGGCGACCTGGTGGAGAAAAAGGAGAGTCCAAAGGGAGAGAGAGCAGTCAAGCCAGTAATCTCGCTCCCTAGTGAAAAATGGGTACTGAAGATTGGGTTCTTAAAGGTACAAAATTGGTAACAAATACATAAAAGCAAAAATTAAAAATCTAGAGTAGAGTTTGGAATTTCAAAAATACAATGTTAAAGAAAAGAAGAAGGAAAAGAAAGAGAGAAAAAAAAACAAACAAAAACAAAGTTGCAAAAATTATAAAGAAAATATAGTATAAAATTGATAAAAAATACCAAAAAGCAAAAGTTAAAAATCTAGAGTAGAGTTTGGAATTTCAAAAATACAATGTTAAAAAAAAAAGAAGAAGAAAAAGAAAGAGAGAAAACAAACAAAAACAAAGTTGTAAAAATTATAAAGAAAATATAGGTACAAAGTTGATAACAAATACCAAAAAGCATAAATTAAAAATCTAGAGTTGAGTTTGGAATTTCAGGTATACAATGTTATATAAAAGAAGAAGAGAAAGAAAGAGAGAAAAAAAAAGTCACAAAAATTCTAAAAAAAAAAAAAAATATATATATATATATATAGGTACAAAATTGATAACAAATACCAAAAAGCTAAAATTAAAAATCTAGAGTACAGTTTGGAATTTCAAAAATACAATGTTAAAGAAAAGAAGATAAAAAAAAAAAGAAACAAGATCAAAAAAATTATAAAAATATATATATGAAGTTTGCTTTTAAAAAAATAGGGTCTTTTTTTTTTGCAAAGTAATAGTAGGTTATAAAAGTGAAAATTAAAGGAATAATAGAGGACTTAAAATTTTTTTAAAAATTAAAAAAAAAGAAATTTTTTTTCTTGTGGTATCCACTAGCACTTTTTTTTTTTAAACAGACTAAGCTTTTATTGGTTCTTTATGATTATGCTACCACCTTCCAGACGAATATGCATTGTGATTTAAACAAATTTAAAAAGGAATTAAAAAATGGAAAAGTAAGTATATGGTTTTCTTAATATCTGTTTAATAATTTAAAGTTCAGAATAAGAAACTTAATTTTTAGTCCCATGTAGTAAGCTTCAGGATTTCCCTGGTGGCTCAGATGGTAAAGATCTGCCTGTAATACAGGAGACCTGGATTAGATCCCTGGGTTGGGAAGATCCCCTAGAGAAAGGAATAGCTAGCTACTCCAGTATTCTGGCTTGAAGAATTTCAAGGACAGAGGAGCCTGGTGGGCTACAGTCCATGGGGTCACAAAGAGTCAGACACAACTGAGTAAGCTTCAATATACATGAAAAATATCCTGGTGAAGAACATAAATACTAAAAACTTGTATCTTTTATTACTTTATTTACTTTATTTTAGTCTTATTAAGCATTACCTGACACCTGTTCTTTACTTCTTTAGATACTCAAAATGTCTTACTCTCTGCTGAATCTACAGAGCTATACCTAAACGCTTTATTAACTGAATGTAGTTGAATAGATTTTAAAATAGTGTTATTGGGATGATTAACTTTATATGCCAACTTGACTGGATTGTGGGTACCAGATATCTGGTCAAACATTATCTCGTATTTCTGGGAGGGTGTTTGGGATGAATCTAACATCTGAGAGACTGCAGAAAGCAGATTGCCCTCCCTAATCGGCTGAAGGTCTGAACAGGACAAAAAGGTTGACTCTCCAAAAAAGAGGGAATGCCTCATATCTAATGTCTTCAAGCTGGGCCGTCACATTTTTCCTGCCTTCAGATTCCAACTGAAGTATCAGCTCTCTTCCTGGGTCTTAAACTCCTGATCTCTGTATCTCTGTCTGGACTCTAACTATACTACTGGCTCTCCTGAGTCTGCAGCTTGTCGACTGCCGAGCTAGGGACTTGCCAGCCCCCATCAAAATGTGGACCAGTTCCTGACGAAAATATACACACACACATGCTTCCTATTCGTGGTATTTCTATGGAGAAACTTGATTCAGTTATTCTTGGTTTTCAAAGTTTCCTAAAATACCCAAGTTTCTTAAATAAATATAAAAAGTTCTTTTAATTAAATCTGAATTACCTTGGGCCCTTGAATTGTGGTTTCAACCTAATAAAAAGTTTAATTTCACTATCAGCAATATAGTTGAGATCTAATGTGTGTCCTCAGACTCAGTGAGTGACTCATTGTATGTCAGACTCACTGTATGTCTGACTCAGTGGACCTGAATCTGGGAAAACTCCAGGAGATAGTGAAGGACATGGAAGCCTGGCATGCTGCTGCAGTCCATGGGGTCACAAAAGAAGGACATGGCAACTCAACAACATGTCCTCAGAATCCATGCTCTACTGATGGCAATTCAGGCAGTGCAGCCACTAATGCCCCTCTGCCCAATGAAAGCTAAGACTATAAGATCATTCACATCTTAGTGAAATGTAAATTGTCCACATGAGATCAAACAGCAAGGATTAAATTCAAATAGCAAGACCAAGATTTCAACCAAAGCTAAGGTGCACTCACCAACTACAAGATGATCACAGCACAGAGTGATTTGGGTTTTGTTTCTATAAATTTCCTTGGCAGTATCTTTCTCATCTCTATCCACTCTCGGCCCAGAGATTTGTGTATAGTAATCTCTTCCAACAGTGTTGCCCCTTGAGAAATCAAATTGTTAAATAAATGTCTAGGCTGAAGACCAGTTCAAGATGCTTTCCTCTCCTCTACTAAATAAGGTAATAAAAATCACCAGAGGTATGAAAGCTATTGGCAAAAATCTGAGCTTCAAAATAGGTGAAAAGCATATAAGTGGAGAACACAGTCACTGAAAACTTATATTACTCAATAGATACATATATACCAGAAATCTTACTCGAAACATTAAACATTTTTCATTACATGCATTCTGGATGTTTTACTAAAGAACGTACTCATTTCCGGTGACTAAAGGAAAAAAATGTACTTCAACGTGTTTTCAATAAAAGAAGATGGCTGTGAAAGTAAAACGGAGTGTTTGAGGCTAGCCAGGGCAAGGTAAAGGCTAACTTCTTTGTATTCTAGAGGTACTTAGACACTTCACTGAAGATAAATGCTGTTTTCATTCTTTCAAAGTGTACCAACAAAAATGAATCAGACAGTTCCCTTTTTTCTTTTCTCTTTTTCAAGGATTTCTTCTTTCAAACTTTTTTAAAACAAGAGCCACTTTCCCCTCTGGCAACAGTAGGCATTCCTATACTCCTATAGGAACATGCTGTAGTGCACGGTTTTCCCTTGCTTGATTTGCGTAAGGCCCATCTTAAGACACAATCCACTTATTAGACACAAGTATCCTCTTCTGAGCTCTAGTCCTTTTATAGTCAACTGACTATGAAACTAACATTTCATGCTAAGAGGTCTTGCTGATATACCAAACTCAACGTATTTAAATCTGAAGTTCTTCCTCCTTCCTGAAGCCTCTCCAGCCTATCCTTGTTCTTTCTAAACCTAAACTGTCTTCAGTTTCTTTCTGATAAGCATACCCATCATCCTCACAGCTGCCAAAGAAAAACCCAAGAATCTTCCTGGATGTCTCCCTCTCTATATCCATTATATCCAATCCATTAGCAATACAATCATTTCAATCTTCTAAATTTTTCTGGAATCCTTCCTTAACTCTCTACTGATATTGTTAAAAGATTCCAAATGTAGCCCTCACCATTTCTTACCTGGTGGTCTACAATAGGCTCCCAATCTCTAGCCCTACCTTCCTCTAACCATCTTATACTATAACCAGAACTACATTTTCTAAAATACACATTCATTTATTTGCTTAACTAAACAGTTATTTGGAAACACCTACCAGGTAACAGGTTCTGCCCAAGGATGTAATAATGAACAGAAAAAGACACAATTCCCTGCCCTGACAAAGCTGACAGTTACTGGAGAAAAGAGAAGAGAAGTCAAGTCAAGATGAAAGCACATTATGTTATGTGCAATGTGGAGAAATAAAGCAGAGAAAGGAGATAGAAGATGTAGGGCGTGGTTATTTTAAAGAGGACAGTCAGAATCTCCTCTCTGAGGCAGTCATTTCTGGGAAGGGAAAGGCGGTGAGAGTGAGCTATGAAGTGGGAGTGTTCCAGACAGAAGAAAGCAAGAGCCCTGAGGTGGAAGTGTACCTGGGGTCACTGAAGAGCATGAGGCACAGGTTTGTCCAGAAAGAGGCACAGTAGTAGGAGGGGAGGTCATAGAAGAAAAAGAGATGGATCTGAGAGGGCCTTGTGGGAACTTTTTCCTCTGGTTGCTGTGCTAAAGATGGACTATAGGGACAAAAATCAAAGCAGAGAGCACTTAGATGACTGCAGGCACCAACAGTGAAGCAGTGAGTGCATGATTCAGACGGGTGCTGACTGTGGTTTGAACACGGATGGCAGTGGCAGGGGTGATGAGAAGCGGTCAAATTCAAGACGTGTTTTGAAGGCATTATTATTACTTTAATTTCCAAGAAAGTAGAGCCTAAGACAACTGCTTGCCAACAGGCAGTTTACCGGCAATGTCATCCAGGAATCAGCCAGGGCTGTGAAACAGGAAAGAAAAAACATAGGCAATCTGAGGATGAGTTAACTAGCTCACCTCGCCAGAGGTACCATGACATGAATCTCAGTATCTCCATTCTGGCTCGGCTCCTACCATAACCCACTGGTCGTGTATGGCCCTTCCTTTCAAGCTGTGTGTCAGCACACATTGCTTCCTCGTGTTGCATTAAAGAAGCCCCAAGGCAGGGGACCAAGAGGTTAAGAGAGTGTCCAATTTCATCTTCATAAAACAGGGCAATGCCTTCACAAGAGGTGGCTCAGTGGGTAAAGAATCCGCCTGCAATGCAGGAGACGGGGGTTCAATCCCTGGGTCAGAAAGATCCCCTGGAGGAGAGCATGACAATCCACTCCAGTATTCTTGCCTGGAGAATCCCATGGAGAGAGGACCTTGCCAGGCTACAGTCCACAGGGTCGCAAAGAGTTGGACACGACTGAAGCAACTGAGCACACACACACCCATGACAGCAGGAAGGGGTAGTCTCAAGAGGATTCTGAAGTGGAGTACATGGAGCCCTAAAAAATAGTCTTGGAATAATTCTCTAATGGACTATATGCACTACATGAGACATAAAGAAGAGATAAGGATAATGCCAAGGTTTGCTCCTAATTAACTGCAGGCAGGAAACTGCCATTAACCAAAAGACAGTGGGAAATACGATTATGTATGTTACTTCCTTCTAAAAGGTAGTCATGGATCTCTGCATCTCCGGTTCACACACACCTTCATCTCTTCAGCCCTGCTTACAATCTCAAATTAGCCACTCACTACCCCTCACTTCTAACTCTGCAGTTATACTAAATAAACTCAATCCTCTGGCCACACCGTGCTCTCTCGGGGCTCTCTGGAATTTTGCTCAGGTTGGTCCCTCTGGCTATCTGTTTTGCTCAAATAACTCCTTATCAGCCTTTAATTGGAAACTCAGTAGATATCTCCTTTCAAGTTAGATACACACCCACCCATTCCCAAAGTAGTCTTTGTATGTGCCTGCCTCCCCTCCAGGATGTAATCATGGAATATTTTTCTTGAACCCAAAGGGCATATTACAACACTGGAAGATATTAGGTATGCAATTAAAGTATGTTAAATTAAGGAATAAGTGGTTTCTCCGAGTCATTCTATGTTTATTTTTAAAACAGTATCTGTGCCCCAAACCAACTTCTCATATGAACTATTTAAATATTTTAACGTGTCACCTCATCCTGAGACACTGAAGCTTATGTCCAAAGTCACATAATATTCAGTAGCTGGGAAACAATTAAAATTCAATTATTTTGAATCCCATCAGAAAAGACTCCTGCTTTCTCCCAAATAGTTAACTCTGAGCCAAGATCTGAGTATAATATGTGTTAGGATATTTATAGAATTAGATCATTAAAGATTAAAAATGCTTACTGCATTTTTTTTTAATTGAAGTATAGTAGATTTACAATGTTTCAGATGTACAACAAAGTGTGTATGTGTGTATACATACACATACACACTTTTTTCAGATTCATTTCCACTTTAGGTTATTATAACATACTGAATACACTTCTCTATATTCAATAGAGATACTGTGCTATCCAGTAGGTCTGCAATGTTTATATATTAGTAGTGTGTATCTGTTAATCCCAAACTCCTAATTTGTCCCTCCTCTCCTGCTTCCTCCTTCCCATCTTATTGGATCTTAATACCAGCATTCCAGTTAACATAAAAATAAGACCATCTGGAAGTAAAATAAATCATTGTACTGAATCTTAAAGACTCGTAAAGAGAGGGTTGATAAAAATCAGATCTTTACAGTCAGCCCCATGCCAGACTTCTGGAAAGAAGATCTTTTTCGCCACGTTGTCTACAAGTTACAGGACTAAACGACATATTTGGTTATGCTGTTCAGGTAGCACATGTGTGCTCAGCTCAGTCATGTCCAACTCTTGGCAACCCCATGGATTGAGGTCCACCAGGCTCCTCTGTCCATGGAATTTTTCCCGGCAAGAATACTGGCTACTGCTGCTAAGTCACTTCAGTCGTGTCCGACTCTGTGCGACCCCATAGACAGCAGCCCACTAGGCTCCCCTGTCCCTGGGATTCTCCAGCAAGAACACTGGAGTGGGTTGCCATTTCCTTCTCCAAGGCATGAAAGTGAAAAGTGAAAGTGAAATTGCTCAGTCGTGTCCAACTCTTAGCGACCCAATGAACTGCAGCCCACCAGGCTCCTCCATCCATGTGATTTTCCAGGCAAGAGTACTGGGGTAGGGTGCCACTGCCTTCTTTCTCCAGGGGATCTTCCCAACCCAGGGATAGAACCTGCGTCTCCTGCATTGGCAGGCAGATTGTTTACCACTGAGCCACACCAGAAGCCATGTTCATGGAGGGCAGAGCCCAGTCAACTTCTCATAGAGGCTTCCTGACTTCAATCCATTTTAGTTCTGATGGAAAATGTGAGCACATTATTTTTAAATTCAATATAGGTTTCTGTTGGGTAAATTTTCTGGCTGACTAGATTTTCTGAACCTAGTCCTTTTCACTTGGAACAAATGTGCAATTCCCGAAGATGCCAACACATCATGTGTTACTGATGCATAACAAGATTAAGAGGAAAAATGAAAACATTTAAAAGGCAAAACATACTTGGGAAAAAATTACACAGTAAAGTGACCTGGGAAACGCCCTCAGACATTTTCTAAAATTATTTGGAGAATATCTTTAGAATTTAAGAGTACACCTAGGTCCTATTAAAACTGCAAAGTGTTTTCAGTGTAGGGAACAAAACAGCATACAAAAGAAAGCATCATTTTATAATTTATAGAGAATAAAAATCATTCAAGTTTGAAACTTCCAAAGTTCTATTAAGTCCTTAAACAACTCATATTTAGTTATAAAATACTATAAAATAATAGACACTTCTGAAACATATGCAATCAATCACATAGCTAGATGTGGTAGCATTTTTAATTTTTTCTAAACTGAAATTCCTTTATTAGAAAAAGAAGGCAGAAGACTCCATTATCTAACTAAAACACCAATCATACCATAACTCAGCTCACGAACCCTCCATGAATTTCCATTGCCTGTGGGATAAAGTTCAAGTTTACTCACAAAGCCACATAATTTTAGTTCAAAGTTCTCAAACTTTAACCACACATCTGTATCAACTGGACGGCTTGTTAAAAACAAAGTTTTCTGGATGCATTCCCTGGAGATTTTGATTCAGTAGATCTGGGTTGGGACACGAGAATTTATATTTCCAACAGGTCCCCATGTTACACTGATGCAGGGACCACAATTTGAAAACCACTCGCTGTCTAGTCACAATCTAGCTTTCATGTGTCATCCGTTTCCCTACACAGACTTCTGGCTCTGCACATTTTTTCATCCTTTGACTCTAAGTAAACTATTCCAATCACGCTTATGTTTATAGGTTCTAGAATTCAACAAAAGAACTCTTGCTTAAGCTGTACTCTATAGAGCAAACATATTTCAACAGTATTTGAATGCTGTCACAACCACATGCCAGCTTATCCTGAATCAGCTTTAGCATCACTTGTTGTTAATACTCTGATGTACAAACCTCAAGGCTCTGGGGTCATTTTCCCATCCTAATGATGGCCATGGCCCTGAGTGGGAGAAGTATGAAACAATATTCTGGGGGAAAAATGTTTTTGTTATGACTATGAGTTACTGCTATCTGAGAAGGGCTTGTCAGTGTGGGCAGTTTTCCAGCTACTCTACAGGAAAGGCGTTTCTGCTACAGAAACAAGGAGAAAAGCTTGGAAAGAGGCTTCCTAGCCTATAGGCATGCTCTCTGTCCCTAGGACGATCTATTAATCTCTGTAGAGACAGTTAATGATAAAGATTCATAGGCAAATTAACAGATCCCCATAAGGCCCACATACAGAATTATGAAGACCAATTGTCCCCAAAAGCAATAACTGAACAAGCAGAGTTGCAGGTGGGCTACTCTGCTAAGTTTTAACAAAGGAAAAATGATATGATCTTAACCAGAACTAATGGTAACTCTTAATCACAAGTAATTTTTCTCATAAACCAACTAAATAAAATAACAAAGCCTCCTCACTAAAATTCTGATTTCACAAGTAAAATACTATTATAATTGATATCAGAAAAAGAAAATAACAGTCAACACAGGAACCTGAATTTAGTGTTTTCCTTGTAGAGAACATTTTCTGGAACCCAAGTCTTGAATACTAGAGTAAGTGGTCATGACCTTTTCCAGGAAATCTTCCCAACCCTGGAATGAAACCCACATCTCTTATGTCTTCTGCATTAGCAACCAGATTCTTTACCACTAGCACCAGCTACAAAGCTCCTTTAATTTTTAGAGGAAAGAAAAACCCATAGTGCTTTCTAGCTGAAAGGAAGGTAAGGGTGTGGCTATGTACTCAATTTTGTTATGGGTTATCTCTTTTATTACATAAAATTCTACAAATACACTAAAAAAGAGAATATTGGGTTCAGTCTTCAGGGAATTTTTTTATCATAAAGGAATAAATTATAGAATAAAGTCGATTGAGGACCAACCCCTTCTCCCACCATATTCACCACTATCATAAATTGGCTTTTTATCTACTACTAGAATATTTCATAGTAGTAGATAAATAGCCTACTTCACTGGAAGGACTGATGCTGAAGCGCCAGTATTCTGGTCATCTCATGCGAAGAGACGACTCATTGGAAAAGTCCCTGATGCTGAGAAAGATTGAGGGCAGAAGGAGAAGAGGGCGTCAGAGAATAAGAGGGCATCACTGATACAATGGACATGAACTTGGGCAAACTCCGGAAGATGGTAAGGGACAGGGAGGCCTGGCACGCTGCAGTCCATGGGGTCGAAAGAGCTGGACACAACTGGGTGAATGAAAAACAACAACAATGAATATTTTCAGAGCTTTATAGAAACAATTCACATGCCGTAAGACTGACCTATTTAACATGTTCAATTCAATCCTTTTTAGCACAGAGTTTTGCAATTATATCACCACACAATTTTAGAACATCTTCATAACACCCTCAAACAAGTCCCATAGCCATTAACAGTCACTCCCTATTCTTGCCCCTGACTCCCCATCCCAGGCAACTTAAGGCTACTAACCTCTCTTACATCAGTGTATAGTTTTAAATTCTAGACTTTTCATATAAATGCAATATGACAATATGTGTTCTTAGAATCTGGCTTCTTTCACATAGCATGATGTTTTCAAAGTTTATTCAAGTTATAGCATAATTTTTATTGCCAAAGAATATTTTACTATATAGATACACAACATTTTGTTTATCCATTCATCAGCTGCTGGACATACGAGTTTTCCACTTACTGGCTATTATGAATAACACTGCTGTGAACATGTACAAATTCTGTGGGGACATTAGGTTCTCACTTCTCTTGGATAGATACTCAGGAGTGAAACATCTGGAGCATATGGTAACTGAATGTTTAACACTGTGAGGAACTGACAGACTGTTTTTTCAAAAGCGGTTACACCATTTTCTATTCCCAGAAGTAGTGTATGAGGATTCCAATTTCTCCACATCTCTGCCAACACTGGCTATTATCTTTTTGATTATAGCCACTCTAGTGGGTGGACAAGTATCTCGTGGTTTTGATTTGAATGCCACTGACAGCTAAAGATGGGTACAATAAAGGACAGAAACAGTATGGACGTAACAGAAGCAGAAAATATTAAGAAGAACACACAGAACTGTTTAAAAAAATATTAATGACCCAGATAACTACGATGGCGTGATCACTCACCTACAGCCAGACATCCTGGAATACAAAGTCAAGTGAGCCTTACTACGAACAAAACTAGAGGAGGTGAGAGAATTCCAGTTGAACTATCTCAAATCCTAAAAGATGATGCTGTGAAAGTGCTATACTCAATATGCCAGCAAATTTGGAAAACTTAGGACTGGACACAGGAATGGAAAAGGTCAGTTTTCATTCCAATCCCAAAGAAAGGCAACGCCACAGAATGTTCAAACTACCACACCATTGCACTCACCTCACACGCTAGCAAAGTAATACTCCAAGCCAGGCTTCAACAGTACATGAACCATGAACTTCCAGATGTTCAACCTGGATTTAGAAAAAGCAGAAAAACCAGAGATCAAATTGCCAATATCTGCTGGATCATAGAAAATGCAAGAGAGTTCCAGAAAAACATCTGCTTTATTGACTATGCCAAAGCCTTTGACTGTGTGGATCACAACAAACTGGAGAAAATTCTTCAAGAGATGGGAATACCAGACCACCTGACCTGCCTCTTGAGAAATCTGTATGCAGGTCAGGAAGCAACAGTTAGAACTGGATATGGAACAATGGACTGGTTCAAAACTAGGAAAGGAGTTCGTCAAGGCTGTATATTGCCACACTGCTTATTTAACTTATACGTAGAGTACATCATGAGACACGCCGGACTGGATGAAGCACAAGCTGAAATCAAGACTGCCAGGAGAAATATCAATAAACTCAGATATGCAGATGATACCACCCTTATGGCAGAAAGTGAAGAAGAACTAAAGAGCCCCTTGATGAAGGTGAAAGAAGAGAGTGATAAAGCTGGCTTAAAACTCAACATTCAAAAAACAAAGATCATGGCATCTGGTCCCATCACTTCATGGCAAATAGATGGGGAAACAGTGGAAACAGTGGCTGAGTTTATTTTGGGGGGCTCCAAAATCACTGCAGGTGGTTACTGCAGCCATGAAATTAAAAGGTGCTTGGTCCTTGTAAGAAAAGCTATGACCAACCTAGACAGCATATTAAAAAGCAGAGACATTACTTTGCCAATACCGGTCTGTCTAGTCAAAGCCATGGTTTTTCCAGTAGTCATGTATGGATGTGAGAGTTGGAGTACAAAGAAAGCTAAGTGCTAAAGAATTGATGCTTTTGAACTGTGGTGTTGGAGAAGACTCTTGAGAGTCCATTGGACTGCAAGGAGATCAAGCCAGTCAATCCTAAAGGAAATCAGTTCTGAATATTCATTGAAAGGACTGATGCTGAACCTGAAGCTCCAATATTTTGGCCACCTGATAGGAAGAGCTAAGTCACTGTAAAAGACCCTGATGCTGGTAAAGACTGAAGGCAGGAGGAGAAGGGGCCACAGAGGTGGATGGCATCACCAACTCGATGGACATGAATTTGATCAAGCTCCAGGAGTTGGTGGTGGACAGGGAAGCCTGGCGTGCTGCAGTGCATGGGGTCACAAAGCGTCAGACATGACTGAGTGACTGAACTGAACTGATAGCTAATGACACTGAGCATCTTTTCATATGATCATTGGCCATCTCTACATATTCTTTAGAGAAATTTCTGTCAAAATCCTTTCCCATTTTAAAAAAGAATTACCTTTTATTATTGGTTTTAAGAGTTCTTTATATAATCTGGAATGGAGTCCAACACTGGATATATGATTTGCAAGTGTTTTCTCCATTCTGTGGGCTCTTCTCTCACTTTCTTGATGATGTATTTTTCTTTGATGATCCTTTGTATTATACATTATTTTATTGCTGCTTGTGCTTTTGACAGCATATCTCAATTGCTTTATCTTATGAATATTTCTATATAAATATGATCCAGACCTAAAAATCATATATTACTTTTGAAAATGGTTGAGAACAACTTAGATTCCAATTAGCAGTGCTTGAAAGTTCCCATTTCTCCATATGCCTGCCAAGGCTTGATAACCTCAGATTATTTTGCCTATTCCTTAATTTTAACTTGGTAGCTCATATTATTTTAACTTTACTTATTTAGTTTCTTTTCCTGTACTTCCATCTACTCTGTCAATGGCCTGTTCATGTCTTCTGACCCTTTTTTGGTATTTTTCTCATTTAGGAAGACATTCTTTATATATAATTGATATTAAATTTTTCTCAGTTACATGTCTTGTAACATGTTTTCCAAGTATGTAAGCCATCCTTTGGCTTGTTATTTGCTTTGTTGAACTACCAATAATTAAACTGCTTAGAAATTCTAAAATAATATCTTTATGTTCTGTGATCTTTGCATTTTTTTAACTTTAAGCTATACAAATGTTGATGGAAATGGCAACCCACTCCAGTATTCTTGCCTAGAGAATCCCATGGACGGAGAAGCCTGGTGGGCTACAGTCCACGGGGTCGCAAAGAGTTGGACATGACTGAGCGTCTTCACATACAAATGTTCTTCTCTAAGAGACAATGTATTATATAGCTACCAATGGAATGGACACAAGAACCAATCTGTCTTGATTTGAATCTATATTCTACCATGTATCACTGTGTAATCTGAAACAAATTTACTTGTCTGAAGCTGTTTCTTCATTTATAAGATAGGGGGATAAGAGCACCTATCTCATGTTGTGTGCATTTAAATGATGAAGTGTTTATAACAATACATGGAACATGAGCTATTATTTTCTTCTAAACATTTTCACTTTTTGAATTTCACCTTTAGCTTTACGACATATTTGGAGACGATTATTTTTCTCCTGTTTCATGAATTTTATACATGGTATGAAGTGAGGTTTTCAAACAAGTCTACCTTTCCCCACTGATCTCTAATGTCCCCTCTGATATATTATTTCCTTATATATATGATTCTGTATCATGTCCCACAAATCTATGGCTACCCTGGGCCATAACCACACTATTTTAATTACTATAGCTATTAAACTATAAAATCATAGTAAGTTTTTATATCTAGAAGAGCAAATATACCTAACTTGCTCAGTGCTTACTATCTACAAACACAGGCATTTACAAGTGAATGGATTACAATGCAGATATTTGTATCCTTGGATTTGTGAATTATAAAATCACAAGTAAAATATTGTCTGTTAGCTTAGTACCTAACAGAACTATAAGTATACACTTTTCTTTTTAAGCCCTAGACCATTTTGATTATTTTGTAAATAAAGTATTGATTTATTGAAAGCCAAGGGGATAATAAATAAAGAATCTAGACAAAGAAGTAAAACATTACAGAACTTTTTCATGGGGTGTATAATTATGCTCACACACCAAGTACAAATAGGTGATAAGAAATCTTCAGCACAAATTCAAAAATTCCTTAAAAAGAAATTAAAAAATGAAAACAAAGCCCCAGAACAAAAGACCAAGTATTCAGTTTGCAAAATCACAGTGTGGATTCACAGTGACTGAGGAAGAGGTAGAAGAGATTAGTATAAACACCACAGCAATTTTATCTGGTAAAGACAGTTCATCGATTATACTAAAACATTCTACAGCTACTGCTCCTGACCATAAAACTCAATGTGTAAACCTAAAGGATCCATGTATAAGTGATACCCTGCAATAGGAAGGAACAATGACCTTGTAATTTTAGCATTAAGAAATAAATCTGGAGAGATGAGAGCATTCACTTTTGTGTAAAGCTGCATATCATATTACTTATTTGCAGTCAGAGCTACTCAGGATACTTCACAAGTAATCTCTTTAGAATAACATTTGCAGAAAATCTTAGGAAGAGGAAAAAGGGAAGGATGCTCCATTCTTCACAGCAAGATAGGTTTTTTTTTCCTTAGAAAATAACTCAATTGTGTTGCTAATTTTGCCTTCCCACCTCAGATGGCGAAGTACTATGGCTAAGAACAAACTGAACATAAGTTGCATTTCTGTAAGCACTAAATTGTTGTGTTGTTTAGTTGCTAAGTCATATCTGACCCTTTTGCAACCCCATGGACTGTAGCCCTCTAGGCTCCTCTGTCCATGGGATTTCTCAGGCAAGAATACTGGAATTAGTTGTTATTTCCTCCTCCAGGGGATCTTCCTGACCCAGGGATCAAACCCGTGACTCCTATATTGCAGGAGGATTCTTTACCACTGAGCCACCAGGGAAATATAAGCACTAAATTATGACAGTCTAAATGTGGCTGAATATATGGTACTTTTTACAAAATATTACATATTATAGTAAGTGGGAAAATCTAAGCAGAAGTTATCATCTCTGAGCTTTATTCTTACCCTGGAATATTCATTTATGGTACTTGTGGTGTGTGTTTCTATGTGTCTCTTAAATAAAATTGTTCATGTGGCAAAGACTTTGACTTCCAAAGATTCAGCCTAAATACAAATCATAAAGTCCAATTTAAATGTAATTCCTCAAAGAACAAGAACAAAACCTCTGCAACTCCAAATTCTGGTTCAGCCACTAGAAGTAACAGTGAGATTTGGGTAAGTTGCCTAACAACTGTGTGCCCATGCTTCCTCCCTTGTGAAAATGAGAGAACACAAGTAGATCGTTAAAATTAACTAGGTCTTTTCAAACAGCAATGTAGGTGCCCGTAGCATTTGTTTTTACTGGGCTTACTTGAGGTTGTGTAGATGTTTGTTTATATAATGGCACTTTATTCTCTGTTGAAGAAAACCTTCAGCTCCATCATCCCACACACGAACTACTTCCGCTCTTACTTGAAAGGAAATTCCTTTTCAAGGTTCACAGTACATTAGAGACAGCTGCATTGCTGAGCTTCCTCCAAAAACTGTAAAAAGCTGCAGATGTAGCCCATGCATGACATGGATCATGAAAACGAGACATTCTCAAACACTCAGACTGCCCCTTCTCTTACCCTTTTTTCATGCTGTATTTTCCGGGGTGCTGGCTGCTTACATTAAGCACTATGTGTATGTTTATTGTAAATCAGGTCCCTGAGGGGATGCAGGAACTTTCTAAAGTGACTATCCTGAGTGCTAACTTCCAAAGGAAGATAAGGTGAAAAGTACATTTCCATTTAATGACATTTCAACAACAGTCACTACCCTATTCACTTCTAAAGAGGCAATCCTCACTTCAAACCACACATTCCCTGGGTGTGTTTCCATACTGCCCTGGAACTCATAAGTGTTTGTCTGGAAAACTCAATTCTGGACTCAGAACCAATAAAACAAAAATACAACACTAGGTAAGAATTCTGGCATAGAACTTTTCCAGCAGAAGCAAGGAAGAGAGTTATGACTTGGTTTATTTCAGAACAGTCACCAAAACCGCCTACATTGCTACAAAGACAAACTATTTGCATTAGGAATAACATGTTGAATATAATTAGAGGGGGGTACAGGGCTCAGGGAACCATGACATATTTTATTTTCTTGGGCTCCAAAATCACTGTGGACGGTGATGGCAACCATGAAATTGAAAGACGCTTAGTCGTTGGAAGGAAAGGTATGATCAACCTAGAGAGTGTATTAAAAAGCAGAGACATCACTTTGCTGACAAAGGTCCATCTAGTCAAAGCTATGGTTTTTCCAGTAGCCATGTATCGATGTAAGGGTTGGACCATAAAGATGGCTGAGTGCTGAAAAATTGATGCTTTCGAACTGTGGTGCTGGAGAAGGCTCTTGAGAGTCCCTTGGACTGCAAGGAGATCCAACCAGTCAATCCTAAAGGAAATCAACCCTGAATATTCATTGCAAGGACTGATGCTGGAGCACCAATACTTTGGTCACCTGATGCAAAGAGCCAACTCTTTGGAAAAGACCCTGACACTGGGAAAGATTGAGGTCAGGAGAAGGAAGAAACAGTGGATGACATGGTTAGATAGCATCACCAACTCAATGGATATGAGTTTGAGCAAACTCCAGAATATAGTGAAAAAAAAAAAAAAAGAATATAGTGAAGGACCGGGAAGCCTGGAGTGCTGCAGTCCATGGGATCGCAAAGAGTTGGACAGGACTTAGCAACTCAACAACAACAGGGCTCAGAAGCATCTCAACAACAATAAGGAGCTTTCTGAAGGTGGTTCACAGAGCCAAACTCTGAAAAGATTTCCAAGAGCCAACCAGATGTCCTATGACAATCTGGAGAGAGAAATGACTTAATTAATGTACCTGAATGTACATTAATTTGGGATTCACATTTTTGTTTCACCCTCCAAGAAATCCTTCATTCCAGATTTGGATTCTTCCAAATAAATTAAGACTTAGGATCCCTTCTTCATCATTAGGGACAATATTTTAATAATGCCAGGACAACTGTTTCATTAAACAACAGGCTATACTAATGCAGTATCTTAAGAAAGAACACCAAAACCAGGTATGTAGGTAAGTTATTTCTGAAACAAACTCTGACAATTCTTTTTAAATACCATTAATATAAATAAGTTTCTTGGTCAGAAAAGGGGGGTTAGAGGTTTTGTCTGCAGGTAAAGAATGAACTGAAATTTATTAACTCTAATGCAGTGTGTGCCAAATCCCTTGAGGTAGCTTAATCAACTGCAGCTTTCTGGGCTCAGCTCCCAAATACTTGGTTCAGTAGATCTGGGATGGGGTATAGGGGACTGCATCTTTAAAATGACCTTCAGTGACTCTGATGTCGGAAACACACTGAACCATGCTGTGAGGAAAACTGCAGACTCCTGGTTTCTCGAATGGATCACTGCTGATTGCCACTGCTCATCAACTAATTCTCATTCACTAGCCACTGCAGCAGGCCCCTCACCCAGCCAGTGGTCACCGCAACACCTGCATAAAATCCTCAAGTCCTTCCAGTCAAGCCAGGAAGAGGCCAGAAAATCACCTGATCCTGAATTCAGGTCTCTCCTGCCACACGGCACCAAGCTGCCACAAAGAAAACACATTGGCCAACTGCTATATTATTGTTGGCAAGCACCGAAATTTGCTCAAAACCTTTACAAATGAAACCCAGCTGCCTAAGCTCAATACCAGATGTCTTCTACAATGTGTGGCTTTGATAGATTAAATTGAGCATAAGAAAGAGATGAAATATATGAAAATCTAATTTGCAAGATGTTTGTCATTAAGTCTAACAAAAAAAGACAGAAAATTATATTTTTCACTAGAAGAGGTTAAGTAGGGTAGATTAACAATATTCATAACTACCAAAATGCATTTTATGAATAAACTGTTTAGTGTCTTTTTAAAAATACAGCCCAAAACAATCTTCAAAAATACCCACTGAAAGAATGTCTTATGTCAGTAAAATCATTCAATTTATCATGAGGGTCCTTTTCCTTTAAACCCATTCCCCAATTTGAACACATTTTCATTCAGGGCATAGGAAATTAAGTAGGAAATATTTAGTGATAGTGTCTGATTTCAATAAACTGTAATAACCCTATGAAAACATGCATATAAGAAACATATGTATGCAGATATATATAATATGTATAAGAAAGTATGGAAGTAAAAAGGCAACTTGTTTAGTAACCTCAATTAAGTGGCATCTACCCTTCTTCTGTTACGTCCTGATGAAACTTTTTTGTTGTTTTCCAGGTCACTGCACAGTTCTCGATAACTCAGCTGATTTAAGCGCCTGAGTTAAACTCAGAACCAGTTGAATATTCCTCCAATGAGCTGCACATCCCCTCACTTAAATGAGTTAATAGTTAATGGGCAAATACAGCATATTACTCTTACAACATTAACCTTTACTTTTTTCAAAAAAGAAACATATAAATCATAATGGAATTTAAAAACAATAAGCAATTGAGCATATTGACTCTAACCAAGATAAACATTCCATTGAGATTTAGCCCCATAAAAAGTGCACCATCATTAAAAGTACACACAATTACAATTGGCAGGTTATTATTTTTCAGATTTGAAAAATATTGTCATAGTTTTCTTTTAGAGAAACCAAAATAAAGCTGAAGATTTTAGCAAAGACATAGTTTCAACATGAATATTTCTACAAACATAATAGCAGAAAGATAATTTTATGCAAAGTTTACAAAACAAACCTGGCCTCAGATTTTCTGAAGCTATATACTATTGGCCTTGGCATAGTTTAAAGGAAAACAGAAATAATCATAAAGAATTTTAAGATGCCATATTATATTAAATTCTCTCACACTTGGCTGATATCTTATCAATGCAGTTCCCACAACGCCGAAGTTCCACAATTGATGCAAAACTGATATCAGTAGCTATTTCCTTACCTTTAAAACTCCCGTTAAAATTGTGAAGATACTAAGATAAATATGGGGACATTAGGTCCTCGCATTATGACCACAGGATACTATCAAGCAGTAAAAACCTACGCACCAAAACCAGTCTTCTGCATGTACTTAAGAGGTTTTTAAAAAGTGAATTTGTTATGTATATTCATTCTCCCCTGGACTCCAAAAGGGATCAAAAGCATAGTTTCAGACACTCAAGTTCCCAGAATCTAATCTAATGAAACATATACTGCTAGCCACAAACTTGTGGCCTTTTTAGGGATCAAAATGTAAAATTTATGAGATATTCTTTGTGAGACATATGATGTGCAACTACTTGTTTCAATAAAGGAGTGAAAGTTATATGTAACAATCTGACAAAGCTAAATCTGCCAAGAGATTACAGTACTTGTTTCATGTATTATTTTTGCCACCACCTTTAGTATCTTGAGTTTCCACAGCATCTTTTCTTAAAGAGTAAAGAAAATCATACCACTTCAGTTACTATTAAAATCAACAACTTTTTGTAGTGACATTTCCTGAATACCAAAGTTGATGTAAAAAATAAAGTACTTTTTAAAATTTAAATTTATTTATTTTAATTGGAGGCTAATTACTTTACAATATTGTATTGGTTTTGCCATACATCAACATGAATCCGCCACGGGTGTACACATGCTCCCCATCCTGAACCCCCTTCCCACCTCCCTCCCTGTACCATCCCTCTGGGCCATCCCAGTGCATCAGCACCAAGCATCCTGTATCCTTCATCGAACCTGGACTGGTGATTCGTTTCTTATATGATATTATACATATTCTTTTTTATAATTTTTCTACTCATATAGCTAATAAGTCACTTAGTAGCCAATAGGAGTTCATTATAAGCAAAGGAATACTAGAGGTATTCATATTGCTATTTTAAATTCCAGTAGCAGTTATATTAGGTGTTTTTGATTGTCAACCTAATCCAAAACTTCTTCTAGAACAAACTTCCACTGTCCCCAGTGTCAATTACTGTCTGGTGCCCATCTTGGCACCGGATGACTATGCATACTATTTGACTCACATCTGATTACTGTTTAGGGTCAGCAGTCAATAAAATTCTCTCTCCAAAGAATTAAAAACAAGAAACAGTGAAATGTTTATCAGTTAAGTTTGGAGAGCTAAGCAAAGAAGCTCTTCAAATATCATAAAATGCAGACACTGTTTTGGGTCATGCGCAAAATAATGAGTATGTCTAAGGAGGTAGACTCCTCTGCAGGCCAAGCACTGTACTAGGCACTTGAATTCAGCAATAAATGAGACGGACGTGGTTTTTCCTCTGAGAAGCTGGGCTTTCAGCAGGAGAGTGACACATATAATGATACATCACATGTACTATAAAACTGAAACAAAACTTACAATGAGGGGTTATAGCAAGTGGATCTCATTTAATTTGGATTGTTAAGGAAAACTTAGTGATACTTAAGCAAATGAATAAGTAGAGGAGAAAGAATTTTTTGGGCTATGGAAACTACATATGTGGAAAGGAAGAGGAGTCTGGATCCTTCCGGACAGGAAAGGCCTTTGTGGCTTGCTGACCACTGAGTAGTGAAATGAGCTGCAAAGGAGTCAGAGCCTCACTGATGCAAACCTGGAAGGACGTAGAAAGGTCTGGATTTTATAATGCATGGAATGTCTGGTAACGACTTGTAGACAGAAAGAAGGGAAAAGACACACAGAGAAAAGAAGGCAATGTCCATGAGGTCCCTCACAGACATGGATGAGTAGAAACTCAGGTCCTGTGGCCTCTCTGGGTCCCATGAGGCTTGTGTTTCCTTTAGCTTTTCTTTAGGTCTCCATTCAACTTCTTCCTCTTCTTAAGTTTCTGTTCTTTTGCCCAAAATATCAATACTACTAATGTGATCTTAGACACATTATTAACTAATATGGAAGCTAATTAGTTTTGGGAGGAGTGTGATGATGGAGCTGATATCAAGCAAGAAATCAGTTAATCCAAAAGCCACAGCTCCTCTAGCATAAAGTGAAAAGTAGCAGGGCCTAGAAATAAGAATGAGGTTATTCCGAGCCCATAGTCAAAAAATCATCCTTAGGTATTTTAATATGAATATTTACACACACAAGTCTATTATGATGAGCAGAGTGATTATTTTACAGATGGAAAAAAGTATAATAATCAAGACCAAAAGGGTCCATCTGAACTTAAAATGTAGCATAAGAAAGCTTGATAGACAATGTAGCTGATTTTAATTGTCAGTACACTGTCTTAAAGATTTGCCTAATGTCCTGTCTGATTCTAAAACTGAGATACACATTTGAAAAGTTAGCAGAAAAAACATATTCATAAATTTGTTCCTAGCAGTTATTTTAAGTCAATAAAAGATTGGTAAAATGTTATTTCAAATTCAACTGGCTCACAAAGACAAAAAAAAAAAAAAACAACTAATCTGAACTCTGATCTATTATAACATTAATATTTTTTCAGAAGTTTTCATGTATTTGTAATTTAAAGGTTAAAATTATGTATGCACAGATATTGAAAGATACATATGCCTTAAATACATGGTAGCCATCACTACATATTTAAAGAAGATAACTTCTCATAACAAATGATAAAACTAAATAATTTGAGTTTATACTCAATAGTAATGTGAATGTGTTTAATCCAGTCTACTCTGCAGAATTTAAATTGAGAACTATAATTGAGCCACTTTCCTCCCAGGTAAATTGCCACAGAGATCAAATTTCTTACATCTGTGATGCTCACCACAAGGTGCAGTTACTCCCGATTAACAGCCCAAGATTAATTGTTGGAAGTGCCACATAATAGCTGCAGTAGAAAACATTTTAAACACAGACCCCTGTTTATGCATTTAACAGATGTGTCGGTCTAACAGCTCAGATTTTCACTATAGTGTGCCATATGGCAACAAGGATCATTTTTCACTTAAAAATATTACCAAAAATCAATGCCCTATACCAATAGTACCATTTTAATTTTGAAACTACACATTCGCAGCAATGTTTGTTATCCTCCTGTTACTGCATTTCCTATTTGTCTTAATTCTACTGAAAATATTTAATAGCGTAGATTTTTTTTTAACAGTTTTAAATTAGTGTCAACCAGATCAAACACAAATATTACAGTAGGAAATGTACGAAATACGACCTGGCAATGAAGTAGCAGGATGTAAAATCCTGGTTATATAAAACTGCAGGGGCCATGGAGACTGGGACCTGCTTTTGTTCATTGGGTTTGGGGGTTTTCCTCTACTCCAAAAGAGCTAGTACCTACTTCCTATCTTGCCTTTTTTCCCAGTAACTCTTCATTGATATAGAATTACTCCTAAAGACCGAAAGTTGGCTACCAATTTTTATTTTAATCTGATTGCTGTAATAATCTATTACTATGATTTTCTGGAGGGGGGCACAGGCACTGTGAAAATTTTCACATATACGTTTAACAAGAAGCCAAATAAACATCTCACCTCTTAAAACGCCAGAGCGTGAGGAACATCCTTGTCAGGAAGGGTGCATTGTTGCCACCGATGTGTTAGAACAAACAGAAAGCATCCTTTACCTTTTAGGTCCCTCAATCTATCACCTTTATAACCTCACTATATTCCTCTGGCAGAACTTCACAAGAATGGTAGTGGCCAAAATGATGCTAAACACTGTCTACACGTTGTACTGTGTTCATTAGGATCGCCTGTAATTCCCTACTGTGATTTAAGAAACAAGGGGCAGGGTGGCATCAAGAAATCAATCTCTAAAATACTATATTTCAAGCAGAAATGAACACTACAGCTCTTTACCATTACAGGCCGTCTTTTCACTTTTAGAAGGAGGCAATTCCACACTTCATGATCTCGAGTTTTAAAAAATACATTCCTAAAGCAATCACAATGTGCCAATATAAAAAACACAATGTTCAAAACCTACCAACATGTACCCTTTCTCCCTTTTTTCTAAGGCTATGTCTCCTCAAGTAAAACGTTTAAGATAAGATTTAAGCAGTGATAAGATTTAGGCTGATGAATCACCCCCCACACAGGCCAACCTAGCTACTCTGTTCCACTTGCTGTGACTTTGCAGAGCTTTGTACCCACGCCAGGGTTCTTGCCTTGAGAATCCCAGGGACGGGGGAGCCTGGTGGGCTGCTGTCTATGGGGTCGCAGAGTCGGACACGACTGAAGCGACTTAGCAGCAGCAGCAGCAGTACCATTTAAGGTAGAATTGGAATAATGGACATATTCCTTCCATGTAGAATGTTTAGGTTTCCATATATTTAAATAACTAAATATTTGTATTAGCCTGAAGCACACACTCTCTAAATGTCTCAAGCTGTCATTTTGAAACACAGTTACTTTAAAAACGTATTTAAGGTCTCAGAACATTAATCTTGGCTTTGTCATTCACTTAATAAGTCGTGACCACTACATAGGTCCGTGCTTCATATATACCTATCTTAGTGGTAATCATTCTTTCTGAAGTACATGCTAATTAATGATCATAACGCATTACAAGTTGTCAATGAATATTTAACTTCAGTAGTCAAAGTTACTTGGTCTTGGTTGAGCTCATAGTCTCTCTCTATAGTACACTCTGTTTTCATACAGGAAAATACATTTTTTCCAGAAAAAAAATGAAACTTATTTTACACAAGGTTACAGGTAGAGAGATTCTTCAAAAACAGTGAAAATTTCATTAGTGACAAAGCTAGGAATAAAAAGTGAGATTCAGTACGTTAATCACAGTCTGCATTGCAGGTAAAGAACCCACCTGCAATGTAGGAGACCTGGGTTTGATCCCTGGGTTGGGAAGATTCCCTGGAGGAGGGCCTGGCAACGCACTCCAGTATTCTTGCCTGGAGAATTCCCATGGACAGAGGAGCCTGGTTGCCTCCAGTCCATGGAGTCACAAAAAGAGGCAAATACAACTGAGTGACTAAGCACAGCACACTAAGATGAGCTATGGGATTCTTTCAAAGTCTTGTCTCAATTTCCATTTCCAGATTGGTTGTCTCCTATTCCTACACAGATTAGCATTATTCCTAATGACACTAATAATAGCAAACTCTTAGACAATAGTATGCACTATCACTCCTCTAAGTGCTTTGTATGTATCTAGTAATTATTTAGTAATCAAGTCAATCCTATGGTTAGTTATTATTATTATGCCCATTTCACAGTTGAGAAAATCAAGGCACCAATAAGACTCCTCATTTAGTTTACAATCTAGTAAGTGGTGAAGCTAAGATTCAAACCCAGGCATTCTTGTTCCAGAGTTCATGCACTTAACCACTATGCTACGAAATAAATTAGTAGACACACACAGACCCACATGGGCACTCATATGAAAGGGCTCTGAACAGGGAGTTAAAAAGGTTATGCTTCACGGAAAGAAGCAGGGAATGTCTCTGGGCTTCAACCTTCTCACTGAAAAGTCAACCACACAATACTATCTTAAGGTGTATTCTAATCCTAATATTTATGATTCAAAGATTCAGTCTGTAACATATAGCCTCTTCACTTTTGACTGACATAACGATAAATAGTTTATGTATTCATAGGTTTCAAGGAAAATGATAAACAGGGAATGAAAAATTGCCCTTAGGCAATCAAGAAATAGTGGTAGCATGAGTAGAGGAATAAGATTTTTCACCTCATATATATCATGCTTTGAGTTTCTTCGGACATTCTTAAGAAAGTTTCCCTGAGGTCTTTCTGTCTCTTCTAGAAGTTACCAGATTATGACAATTTTTGGAAAATAAATTAGCCAACCAGGTAAATGAATTACATGTTGTTTCCTCATATCAACATACAAAAGTCTTTTGAATTACACGTATCTATAACCAGAAATTAAAAGCATTTTTTCATGGAGCCAAGCAACAAAATATAATACTTACATAGTGTCATGGAACACTGCGAGATTATGAAAAATTAATCTTATAAGTGTCAATCCAAATATATGCCAATTGGTAATACATGCTTCTCAAGTAAACAGTACTGCCAAACAAGTTCTGTTAAATGCATTCACAGGATATGAGGCTGACCTGTAAATGCATTTCGACCTCACACATATTCCCTTTGTCACCTGGCTGAATTTTATAAAAGGGCTATTTCCTTATTTACAACTTTGTGACTTCCTCACTACCAATCACTATCACAGATAATTGTTCCACTTTAAGTTATCCTTCTTCTAAGTTGAAAATAGTTCAGCTACTTTCATAATTACTCTTTTAGCTCTTTAAAATAATTTTAATTTTTTTTTCTCCTTTAGGCAACTTTATACAAGAATAATTCTTCTGAACAAAATGATCATTTAAGAAAGCCCCTGTTCTTAAATATGGGTAAACATGACATATTCACAAATTACAATTATTGCCATTATAAAACTACAGATTTACTCAATGCATCCATGTAAAATTACAATGAACTTCAAAGTTAATTAGCTAACTATAAAAAACCTAACAATACTCAAATAAATTTAAATGATCAAAACAAAGGTTATTACACTGTTTTCTTAAATTCATCATATAAACTGTCACAGCATATTGACACTCAACCTCATCCTCAGAGTTCCAAATTAGACTGCACGTAATTAATCGCTAGAACAAACAGAAACTTCGCATCCCTTTTAAAATTATTCTGACACACACTCTACAAAGCGTTGCCCCGACAGAGAAAGTAGTAAGGTTACAGAGCAGTTGGAGGATGGGAGCTGGAAATGTTTAGCCGTTGAACTTCTGCCCTGAACTTTCCCTTCTGTGATAAAAACCACGAAACCAGACATTCACGGAGCCCCCTGTCAGCACTGTACTGCGGGGCACTGATCTTCTTACCCCTCGTGTGCATAGACAGAAGAATGAGCAAGGAAATGTGAAGCTGCCAGTTTAGTTTGTCCAGCCAACCCATTGCAGCAGGAGAGCAGTCAATGTGACCCGCCTGTTTAAGCCTCCTGTTTCTTGCCTTTCCTTCTTTCACGGAGACTCCTCTGCTGCCACTCTTGTCAGAGCTTCCGGCAAGCCTGCCAGCAAGCCCTAGACAGGACCGTGAAAGACAAGCCTGTTACAAACTGGTTCTGTCACCACGGAGACTTCAACTGATCACCTCGTGGGGAGGACAACAAAGGGCGGTGAGGACCCCGGGCCGGGTTGTTTTCTTAAGAAAGGAGCCTGACCCAGCTGTCCACACAGAGGCCAGGGCAGGCGGGACTTCGCTCCGGACTGACCATGCCGAAGTCCCCACACCTCCTGGGCAGCTGTGGAGACATTCCGCAGATACACATACCTATACTGTGCTGACATGCAACTGCTTATTTCTTCTGTTAAGGGTTTTTGCTTTTTTTTTTTTTTTTCCCTCTGCCATGAATGGTAACTCTTTGGGAATCATAGAAAGACAAAGAGAAATAAAAATTTTTTCTTTGATAATACGATAGAAATGTTGCAACACATCCAAGTGTCACGTTATGGCATTTTCTCACACTACATCAACATTTATATAATGAGGCAAATGCTTCTGAATCAAGTGCATGGATACAAAAAAGGGTCCCATACAAAAGCCATCTTTAATGAATATTCCAAGTTGAAAGATTTCAGTTAAGCTATTCATTAATTAATTTGATATGACTATAGTTTGAAGTTTTCTACAGAGCAAAAAAAAAAGTACTGTGACCTAACCTATTTTATTATGTGAATAAAACCAAGGTAAGTTATTCAATGTTTTACACATTAATTATAATTGTGCCTCAATATAACTATGAATATTTTGTAATATTTCAACTTTCTAATGATATTCTGAGTGACCTGTCTGATACTAAGGGACTACAAGACTCTGATTCACTCTGGGAACTGTTGATAATTAAAGAACAGCAAAAAATATAAACAAATTTTCAGTGTTATAGAAAGAAACAAAAGTAGTTATTAAATCTAATCCATTTGCATGATAAAGGATATATGAGTATGAGAGCAGAGACATAATTCAATGGTTATATCTAAGATAGCATTAGAATGAGTTTACTTGAAATTTTAAGAATAACTTTCTTGGAAAAAAAAATCTCTGCTATCTTCCCCTTCTTAAGAGACACCCCCACTTCTTTTCACACACACCAGCAACTCCCAGCACTATCCTAATGGATGGCATTCAAATCTATTCTCTGTCTTAGAGTAGCTGAACAATTGCTTATTAGGATTTAATAAATGCTATTAATACTATCAAGCCAACATCCTCAGTTCCATTTCATGAAATGGAATTTCACACATAACCACATAGAAATTTTTGGAATATTCTAAGCTTTAACTACATGTTAAGCATTTCACAGAATCCACAGACCTTACTTCTCAGGAAAATAGAAGTTTGGGGAGGTAAATGAGATAATCTTTCAGTATCATTTATCCATATTCCTTTTAGGGAGACTGCAGCATACTAAAATGAGTAAGAGAGATCAGGATCAAAGGGGTCACGTGAGTGAAGAGCAAACCAAAATCAAATAGAACCTCTTGTCCAAACTTTCTACATTCGGCTCAGTGCCACATCACAACACGGTTCCATTGCCAAATTGGAACCTAGCCTTAAGCTCTGGGATGACGAGTGAATGGCTAAAATGTGGGACAGTTCCCACTGCTCACATTTCCCCAATACGGGCATCCACAAATGGTACAAAGCATAAAGAGGGAATAGTTGCTCTTGCCCCAAAATCCTAATTCAGTTCAAAACAAGACATACCAGCAACCATTTCTGATGAACTATGTGCTAGCTGAAGTAAATGCACTCAAGAGGTTCACAGTACCATAGAAAAAGCAGTGTATATGTAATAGAGAACTAAGTAAAAAACAGTAGTCACTTTAAAATGAAGTGTCTTCAAATGGAATAAAGATGGAAAATCAGAGTAAGGGATGGATTAGACTGGGCCCAACACTGAAGGCAGAGTTGGATGCTGAAATATGAATTGAACTTATACAGAGATAGAGAAGATGAAAAGAGAGGAAATTATATGAGCAAGCATTAGAGGCAGGATTAAATATTTTATATGTGCAATAGCATGAGACAAAAAAAAATCTTACTGGAACAGATGGCTCCTATAGTAAATGGTTGGAAAGAAAGCCAGACAGAGTGGAAGCAGATTGTGTAGGATTCTGAATTAAGGTTACAGAGTTTAGGCTATATATCATATAAATAACCGACAGGCTTTTGAGCATGAACTGGCTTAATGAATTTTTATAAAGGTTTAAGATTTCAGAATATAAGATGAGTCTGTAAACCTGAATCTCCAATTATGTGAGTAGAGGGTTTCCCTCGTGGCTCAGCTGGTAAAGAATCCTCCTGCAATGCAGGAGACATGGGTTCGATCCCTGGGTTGGGAAGATCCCCTGGAGAAGGGAAAGGCTACCCAGTCCAGTATTCTGGCCTGGAGAATTCCATGGACTATATAGTCCATGGGGTTGCAAAGAGTCAGGCACAACTGAGTGACTTTCACTTTCACTGGTAGCTCAGATGGTAAAGTATCTGCCTGTAATGCAGGAGACCCAGGTTCGATCCCTGAGTCAGGAAGATCCCCTGGAGAAGGAAATGGCAACCCACTCCAGTATTCTTGCCTGGAGAATTCCATGGACAGAGGAGCCTGGCGGGCTACAGTCTATGTGGTCTCACAGAGTCGGACATGATTGAGCAATTCTCACACATTCACTCATGTGAATAGAAGTGAAAATTAGAAGACTGACGACAGTTTTTCATTTAGTCAAAGTTTTTGGCAATACAGATTGTTTTTTTTTTTTTTTAACTTATACGAAGAAATTCAAGAGGTAGCCCTATTAATTCCCTCCATTTTGCCGTTACCATTTAACATATGCCAGGTTTCCCTGATGGCTCAAATGATAAAGAATCTGCCTGCAATACAGGAGACCCAGGTTCAATCCCTGGGTCAGGAATATCCCTTAGAGGAGGAAATGACAACCCACTCCAGTATCCTTGCCTGGAGAATTCCATGGACAGAGGAGCCCAGTGAGCTACAGTCTATGAGGTCGCGAAGAGTCAGACACAACTGAGCAACTAATCCTTTCACCTTTCTTTTAGGTACCAACAATGCAGGAGATGTTGTATAAAACACACACTTCGATTCCAGACAAACAGGCTCAAAAGATCTTTAAAAAGTCTTGTAATGCAGATCAGAAATCTGACTTAGCAAAGAAAAAAAAAATCCATATTTGCATATGATTTAGCCCACTCACTGTAAAGTACACACCAAATGAGGCTTCAAAGAAAGCTCTGAGAGAATATTGAAAGAAAGGTATCAAATTGAATTTGTACACCTGAGAGGGGCAAGGAAAAAAAAAAAAAGACTGCAGCTAGTATTACCAATATGAATACGAGTCATCACTCTGCATAATCTGTAGAATTCATACACAGATGCACTCACTCTAGGTTTGTGGATCCATCTATAGAGAAAGTCTGTTTGTGTCATCTGTGTAATCTTAAGTAAATTATTTAAACTCTCTGTCCTATAATCTGCTCAGTACCTGTTAACATTGTTATACCAATTAGACAAGTAAATGAACAGAAGTTACTGAATACAGTGCCCAGTACATAGGAGGACATCAGAAAATAGTCAACTTCCTGACAACTTTCACTAATCACTCTACTGCCTCTTGACCAAAAAAAAAAAAATCCTTATTAACAATAATGTTCTTTAATATGACATTTGCCAAATTCTTCCTGTCACAAATAATATGATCATTAAAACAAGGATATTTTATATATATATATATACACATACACACACACACACAATATATCTTAGGATAATTGAGTTTTAAAAATTCATATTATACTCACAAAGGCAAATATTGATTTAATTATTTTATTTACCTCATTTATTAAGTCATTATGCAATTGAAGAAATACAAGAAGCAGTTTGAAAATATGAGACTACTTTTTAACAGTTTCAACTTGTGACTTATTTTCACATAAAACTCCTCCAAATCTCCTGATTTTATATATAGACACAGCTTTTTAAACTATATGTGGGGGACTGTGTCAAGTGAAGGGGGTATGGGAACATTACACCATACCTGCCTTTAGGACAAAGCCTACCTTGTAGTGGGCGAAGACAGACACAATCAAATCATGACAAGGCACTACAGACATGGCCGGCTCTGCTGAGGGAACATGGAGAATACAGTGCATAAACAAAGATTAATTCTGGCCGGGGGTGGGATTGGACTTGTGGGGAAGAGGCATTTGAACCGGGTCTTCAAAGATAAGTAGGAATTCACTGCGTGAAGGGAGGCAGAGGGATTCCAAGCAGAGGACAGACAGTACAGACATTTATGAGCAAGAAAAAGAGCAATGTTTGCTGAGAACATGAAATCCTGTATATGCCTTGAGAGCAGAGAAACTGGGCTGGAAAAGCAGAGTGGGAGAGAGACATTGGGAAGGAAGGGCCCTATAGCTCCTAATTTGATTTTTGATTTTATCTTACATGCATAGGAAGCAATGCCTCGGCCTCTGAATGGGGTGTCTGCAGTTTTCATTGTATGACCTGACCACAACTACTTCTTGCAGCTGATTGGGTTTCAAAAGAAACTAGTAAACTTTTTGAGATTAGATGAAAAATATTTTCCTTTTTATGTAAGAAAATGCAACAATATCCTTAATAGTCTCCATGAGAACAATAAGGTGAGTGTTATTTTAACACTTGAACATCTCTGCTAATATTGTTTGGAATGTTTACTTTTAAACTTCTGTTCAAACACACAGACACATAAAAAACAGTTCTTTCCTTGCTCCTATTAGAAGTCATAGCATTTTAAGTACCTACAATGCCACAGAGTTCTGCAGTAAAATAGTCTTCATACTTTCATACTAGTTGCACAAAAAATAGAAAACTGTGTTCACAATTGTACTGGCTAATGCATCTTGTCATTCTGATTTTCAGCTTTACACTTACAAAATAATATAAAAAGTTACTCCCTTATCGGAGAAAAAATAAACAATAGAACTCAAGTGTGCAAAAAACCTTTTTTCCTGACTCTGGGGTTTACAAAGGCCACAACTTCAGCGGCTTTCAGGCTGCCTCTTGCCTCCCCACCCCATTCTAATTTGCAGCATTCCACATCACTAGTCATTAACAACCCAAAGCTCCCTTCAGCTGCACAGTGAAAGACCATCACATCATGACAAATAAACAATCCCTTCCTCCCTCGGAAGAGTGACATATTATTCTGAGCACGTCTTCTCTCTGCTTTCATGGCTCTGCCAAGGTCCCCCCATGAGTGGGAAGGGGTAAAAAGAGAGAAAAAATATCCCACAACTTGTCTAAAGCATGTAGAGGATGATTTGTGTTCTTACTTACGGGATATGACTGTCACTGCTGATCTGCCTTCAGGCCTAGATTACATGTGATAAGGGCTGACCTTCTTTAAGTATTCACACATTATGCACTCATGGAGAGCAGGCAGGACACAAAAGTCCTTCAGATGTTCTGGACATCAATCAAGTGCACAGCATGGAGCCTGCCAAACTTTTCTTCCATTTACTCAGAGAGAGGAAGGGGGAGTCCAAGACAGACTTAATAAAGTTTAAAGCTATGCCACAGTATATTTGGGGAGACCATTGTTATTAAAAGGGTGCTATTTGAAAAAAATTCTCTACAGTTACCACTAGCAACAAAAAAATTTCACACACAAGTAAAAAAGAGAAAACCAGATTGCACTTCAGCTTTAAAATTTCCAAACCTTTACTTATAAACAAGGTCAATAAATTTAGCAGATTGATATTTTTTCCTGAAATAATTGTTCACTAAAGATATATATCAAAAACTAAAACTATGAATTTTATAACAACCATCATAGAAGGCATCCTTTTTGAGCCATTTATAAAAGTAATAGAGTATTTGTGATAAAATACTCTGAACATATCTTAATGAAATTAAATACCAATCAATAGCATAAGCCATTATTACCTAATAAAAATATGATCATTATTAACAGGGTCAGTCAGTCAGTCAGTTCAGTCGCTCAGTCGTGTCTGACTCTTTGCGACCCCATGGATCACAGCACGCCAGGCTTCCCTGTCCATCAGCAACTCCTGGAGTTCACTCAAACTCATGTCCATCAAGTTGGTGATGCCATCCAGCCATCTCATCCTCTGTTGTCCCCTTCTCTCCTGCCCCCAATCCCTCCCAGCATCAGAGTCTTTTCCAGTGAGTCACCTCTTCGCATGAAGTGGCCAAAGTACTGGAGTTTCAGCTTTAGCATCATTCCTTCCAAAGAACACCCAGGACTGATCTCCTTTAGAATGGACTGGTTGAATCTCCTTGCAGTCCAAGGGACTCTCAAGAGTCTGCTCCTACACCACAGTTCAAAAGCATCAATTCTTCAGTGCTCAGCTTTCTTCACAGTCCAACTCTGACATCCATACATGACTACTGGAAAAACCATAGCCTTGACTGGACGGACAGGGTACAATCCCAATATTATGAAATAGACATAATATCTTCTGATACAGGCTTTCAGTGTTGGTCTTTTATCATTGCTACTCCTCACAACTCAGTAAAGGGATCTGAGAGCTTATAAAAGAGAATAAATAAGCCCAAACTTTATTCTCCTAAAATAATGTAACACTATGGACTTAGAGGGTATAATTTGATCATCAGCACAAACCCATTACAAAAAGATATTTCATGGAATTTTCTAACAGAATAATATCTTAAATATAGGACACTATCATTTACCTAGAGATTGTGAGGTTTTTTTAAAAAGCCTATGTCAGACCATGAATATAACAAGGACCTGTAGAGCCTGCATACAAGATAAGAATACTACACACAAAAAAAACAATTAACATTAAAGAGTACCAGAGAATTAAAGGCAACTTACACAATTAAAGTACTAATGAAAATTAACTCAGGTAGTTTGTTAAGATAAGGTATAACGTAAAAAAAAACCAATAATAAACCTCCAGACTGCCCTAGGACCTCTGAACCCCATACAGGCATAATTCTATTAATACCTGGTTTCAGTGTGATGCAAAGAAAGGCTAAGTGGGGAAAACCACTAGACCATTCAGGTATGACCTAAATCAAATCCCTTATGATTATACTGTGGAAGTGAGAAATAGATTTAAGGGACTAGCTCTGATAGACAGAGTGCCTGATGAACTATGGATGGAGGTTCATGACACTGTATAGGAGACTGGGATCAAGACCATCCCCATGGAAAAGAAATGCAAAAAAGCAAAATAGCTGTCTGAGGAGGCCTTACAAATAGCTGTGAAAAGAAGAGAAGAGAAAAGCAAAGGAGAAAAGGAAAGATATACCCATTTGAATACAGAGTTCCAAAGAATAGCAAGGAGAGATAAGAAAGCCTTCCTCAGTGATCACTGCAAAGAAATAGAGAAAAACAACAGAATAGGAAAGACTAGAGATCTCTCTAAAAAAATTAGCGATATCAAGGGAACATTTCATGCAAAGACGGGCTCAATAAAGGACAGAAATGATATGCACCTAACAGAAGCAGAAGATATTAAGAAGAGGTGGCAAGAATACACAGAAGAATTATACAAAAAAGATTTTCATGACCCAGATAATCATGATGGTGTGATCACTCACCTAAAGCCAAACATCCTAGAATGTGAAGTCAAGTGGGCCTTAGAAAGCATCACTATGAACAAACCTAGTGGATGGGGATGGAATTCCAGTTCAGCTATTTCAAATCCTGAAAGATGATGCTGTGAAAGTGCTGCACTCAATATGCCAGCAAATTTGGAAAACTCAGCAGTGGCCACAGGACTGGAAAAGGTCAGTTTTCATTCCAATCCCAAAGAAAGGCAATGCCAAAGAACACTCTAACAACCGCACCATTGCACTCATCTCACACGCTAGTAAAGTAATGCTCAAAATTCTCCAAGCCAGGCTTCAGCAATATGTGAACTGTGAACTTCCAGATGTTCAAGCTGGTTTTAGAAAGGGCAGAGGAACCAGAGATCAAATTGTCAACATCCACTGGATCATCAAAAAAGCAAGAGAGTTCCAGAAAAAACATCTATTTCTGCTTTATGGACTATGCCAAAGCCTTGGACTGTGTGGATCACAACAAACTGTGGAAAACTCTGAAAGAGATGGGAATACCAGAAAGCCTGACCTGCCTTTTGAGAAATGTGTATGCAGATCAGGAAGCAACAGTTAGAACTGGACATGAACTACAGACTGGTTCCAAATAGGAAAAGGAGTACGTCAAGGCAGTATATTGTCACTCTGCTTACTTAACTTATATGTAGAGTACATTATGAGAAACTCCAGGCTGGAGGAAGCACAAGCGAGAATCAAGATTGCGGAAGAAATATCAACAACCTCAGATATGCAGATGACACCACCCTTATGGCAGAAAGTGAAGAAGAACTAAAGAGACTCTTGATGAAAGTGAAAGAAGAGAGTGAAAAAGTTGGCTTAAAGCTCAACATGCAGAAAATGAAGATCATGGCATCCGGTCCCATCACTTCACGGCAAATAGATGGAGAAACAGTGGAAAGAGTGACAGCCTTTATTTTCCTGGGATCCTAAATCACTGCAAATGGTGACTGCAGCCATGAAATTAAAAGACACTTACTCCTTGGAAGAAAAGTTATGACCAGCTGGTCATAACTTTTAACAGCATATTAAAAAGCAGAGACATTACTTTGTCAACAAAGGGTCCATCCAGTCAAAGCTATGGTTTTTCCAGTGATCATGTATGGATGTGAGAGTTGGACTGTGAAGAAAGCTGAGCACCAAAGAATTGATGCTTTTGAACTGTGGTGTTGGAGAAGACTCTTGAGAGTCCCTTGGACTGCAAGGAGATCCAACCAGTCCATCCTAAAGGAGATCAGTCCTGGGTGTTCACTAGAAGGACTGATGTTGAAGCTGAAACTCCAACACTTTGGCCACCTCATGCAAAGAGCTGACTCATCTGAAAAGACCCTGATGATGGGAAAGATTGGGGCCAGGAGGAAAGGGGGATGACAGAGGATGAGATGGTTGGATGGCATCACCGACTCAATGGACATGAGTTTGGGTGAACTCTGGGAGTTAGACAGGGAGTTGATGGACAGGGAGGCCTGGTGTGCTGCAGTTCATGGGGTTGCAAAGAGTTGGACCCGACTGAGCAACTGGACTGAACTGAACTGATGGATGTGAGAGTTGGACTATAAAGAAAGCTGAGTGCCAAAGAATATGACTGAACTGAACTGAAGGTCACACTTGTGCTCCAGGAATAGGGAACCAGGTGATACATAAATGTGAGATTATTCTGTATGCTATTCACTGCATGCTATTCAGTCCATCACCTGGTCAGTATGACTACGTCAGATAAGAAGCTAAATTTGAATGAGAGGGAGATGTCTTGACAGGAGCTGGAAAGTAAGTAACCCAGGGAGGATAAATAGGCTATTTCTAAAAGATTATAGGATGATGATGCTATTGATGTTACACACCACTTGGTGAACTTTTATTCTTTAGGCTCTACATTATGTAACTAACATACATTGCCTCATTGGTCCTCACTGCTCCTTGTGTGAGGGAGTGAGCGTTAGTCACTCAGTTGGGTCTGATTCTTTGCGACCCCACGGACTACATAAACCACCAGGCTCTCTGTTCATGGGGTTGCCCAGGCAAGAATACTGGAATGGATTGCCACTTCCTTCTCAAGGGGATATTCCTGACTCAGGGATCAAACCAGGGTCTCCCACGTTGCAGGCAGGCTCTTTACTGTCTGAGCCACCAGGGATATCATTCCCACTTACAGATGAGAATACAGAGTAAGCCTGAGCCAAAGAGGCCTGGAACTGGTCACAGGTAGATAGGATCAGTCACCAGTATTTCACTGGCTAGAGACTCACATGCTCCTGCTCTGCAAGAAATAACTGGGGCAGAAACCATCCACTCAGTTGATGGAAGACTCAGAGACATGGGCTGATAAGATTCATTCAAAGAACATGACTACCAGAAATTCTGAAGGCTAGAGCAAATGAGTGATCAGATACCTTCAATCCTAAATCTGTGGATTCAGAGGAATGGGACAAGAGACACTCCAGTAATCAAAGTGGTGAATTCAGAGGTCAGCAGTTTCAGATAAAAGTGAGAGATGTAACTTGCCTCTAGACTGTGTGTATTAGTTGTTTATAAAAAGTGTATTAATAATAATTAAAACATAAGCTTATGTTCATTGATTTAAAGCAGTGTCTTGTATACATCTTTTTTTAACTTTTCCAGCAGCCCTTCAGGGTACGTTTATCAAACCAGTGAAGCAGCTAAGGTGAGGGAGCAAAGACTGTTTTCCCTTCAGTCAACCTGTGCTTCAGCAGGTATAGTGCGGCAACTCCGTCAACTTAGAAAGAAAAAGTGGGTGCAGGAAGTCACCAGGACAATGTAATGCACTCCCCACTCCAACAGATGAGTCCAAGTTTGTTTTAATGAAAGATGCTATCTTCTTCACACATGAGAAAGCTGTTGAGAAGATCTACTTCACCCCACTTGCAAGGAACTGTGTGCGAAAAGGATTTTTGTTGTTTTAATACTTTGGCCCCAGTCTCTTCAGTATTAAAGTTACTCACTGGGAAAATAATGAACCACAGAAGCTACTAACTTGTCCTACCTGAAGCTCTCTTCCAAAGGATATTATCTTATCAAATTAGTACTAATGCACCCCTAAGCATAAAAGCAAAACCTCCAAGTATCTCTCTGCATCTCTTGCTAGCCATTATAAAAGTCATCATTTAAAAATCAATTCTTAAAGACAATTACTATCACTCTACTCTTATTTCATCCTAGAGTCAATTATGCATTGATTTCATGCAAATCCAACTTGAACTGGTATTAAACTGAAAATAAGAATTTATATTTAAGTTATTATACAAAAAATGTTTACTTTGTATGTTTCCTTGTAAATTCCTCTGAATATAAATTAGAAGGAAGGTGCATCTTAGTTTACACAAATAAAGAAATATAAAAGGAGTTAAAGTATAGGCCTATTTAAACATTTGAAGAATATATGCTTAAGTTCACATACCATATGGAGCCAGCTCCTAGAAAATCTGTTTTCCACTCTTTGGAAAATACCTAAGTATGTATATAAGGAATCACATGAGGAAAAGTTTCTTAATGTAAAAGAGAAGACATTTATAACAAAGAAAAGTTTGGTTTTATTTAGCATCCATCAGCTTTTTCAGGGTATTTTTTCAACAGTCGTGCTGCCAGTATATGATTTCCACATTTCTTAGCAGACTTAGCTCTTAGTAGTCTTTTACAAATTGATGGTAGAAGAAATACAAGGGTTACTGAAAGCTAATTTTGATTTAATGTGACACTGAAAATCTATGTACATGCAAAAATATTTTCAAATATGAGAAGACTGTCACAATTTTCAGTTCAGAATCATAACATGCTAGACCTGTCATCTCTTCTACCAGCCAGAAGTCAACTGTGTATATTGAAAATACTTTCCTAATGACAGATGGTTGATACCAAAAGGATGCCTGAAATATATTGTATCTTGTATAAATACACACGCATGCATATAATTCCCTATCTTCCTTCACCTGTCCCCAGATACAAAGCACAGCTGTTTAGTGTTTCGAGTTTTTTATGAGAAGAAACATTTTCTATAATAGCTTCATTAAAGCCTGTCTAATATACCCCATATCTGGAGAATTTTCGCAAGTTTCAGGGTTGGTTTGAATGTTTAAACCAATAGTTTTTAATAAATAAATTAAAAAAAAAAAACCCACACATAGACCTTATTCAATCAGAGTATATCACCGTACAGCGAAATCAGACTTCAGTCTTAGTGAAACCCTTTCTTCCATGCTCCATCCAAAGCATTATAGCCAAATCAGAGGATACTAAATGTACATGAAGTGACAAAAATAAGATGCTTAAATTATGGAGATGAAAAAGATGAGCTTTACAGACCACAATAGCAGATAAAATCAGTGGCATATTAGAAACAAAATCCCCACTAGTCTAATGAAAATATATGAAATTCTAATACCACTCTTGTATAATACAAAAATCTTAGTTACACAGGCATTCCTTTATCTGTTCACTTTGCTCTATGTTTCTTATTATACTATAGTTAGTCAACAACCTGTGTGGCCATGTCTGTTACTATCAAATACCCAACTAAAAACTGAAAATTTTAGTCAACCAGAGAGTTATCTTCAGGATTATGCCAAAAGGTTCAAATTCAACCTTAATTGACATGAGTAAAACCTGAATTTATTCAGATGATTTAAGGCCAATCCAGATGATCAATCTGATTTAAATAGTCACCATAATTTCTATTCTGAGTCCTCAATACATCTCATTAGCACCTTTACTAAAAAATTTGTTTAAAAAAAAAAAAAGGAAAAGAGGAAGTTCAAAAGCAATAGCTGCTCTTTTAGAAACACTTGTTTAAAAGTGGTGTTCAATTTTTCATTAAATTATATGTATATAATCAGAAATTGACAATTGAACAAGATGTTCACTTCACTCTGAGGCAAAAAAAAACTAAATCGCAGTTTGCCTTCTGTCTCTTCAGTAAAGAATCTTGCCTCACTTTGCATCTCTTTTTTAACATTATCTTTATTGGTTTTTCAGTATCTCTTTCTGGAAGTTGTTAAAAATAAAAATAGCCTATGAAAAGCAAGTTTGAAGTCTTTCTGAATTGTACATGAAGATTCAGATTAACCCCATAGTGGGCTACAAAAAGTATCAAAAAGCTGTGAGTCCTAGAGTAGACGCTTAGGATGTCCTTCTGAAGTCCCTGTGGTGGTTTACAAGGTCATATAAAAGGTGGCTGCCAAATACCTCACTGGGTTCTTCCTCTACTCTCCCCCTTCCTCATCCTGTTCCTCAAACACATCAAGCATGCCCCGGCTCAGAACTCTGGGTCTCCCATTCCTCTGCCTGCAACACTCCCTCCTTAGATATCTACTTAGCTCCCTCCATCACCTTCTTCAAGTCTTGGTTCCATTCTCAAATCAGTGAAGCCTATCCTATACCCCATGAACCACTGCAACACTCCCTTCCCCAAACTCCAACCAGTCCCTACTAGACCTGTATTCCCACCATTCCAAAGAAATCCTTCTTTCAAAGATGAACAAATCCAACTAATTTTTCTTACTCTGCTTTACTAGTTTTGTCTACTTACCACCTTTAACCACTATAAAATTAAACTAGCTATTTTTATTGTTAACTACTTGGCTCCCCTCACCCTTGCAGAGAATAAGGACCCCCTGGGCACTGATCTTTGTCCATTGTTCACTTAGATTCTGCAAGCACTCGCAACGGTTACTATGCGGTAGATGCTCAATTAATCTTTTTTCCCAAGTATTTTCTTTGACGAGCCTTATCTCTCACTTCCTCAAGCACCTGACCCTTACTGCCACTTTACTCTCAACCCAATTCCTTTTTCCTTGTAAATCTCTACTTGCTTTTAGATTCTATCACCACCATTCTAATGAAATTCTTCTTTCAAAACTCAACAAATCCTTTCTGTCCCCTGGCCATGTGGCACTGTCTCTACTTTCCCTCTTAAAATCCTCATTCATTTAAAAGTAAATTGAACACAGAGAATTTACTAAGGTCTCACTAGAAGCTCTTCATTTGGTTTTCATAATGAGGGCCTATTCATCCAAGTTTCTTTCCTCTCATGTTCATATAATATAGATAACCATGATTCTTTCCCAATGATTTCTTCTCTCAAATGTTTTCCTTTGTAAAGCCCAGGTTTCAGCTAGTATCATTTTGACTACGAGGCTAAACCTATTTTTTTGAACCACCACTCCCCTATTTCCAACTACAAACGCAAGTCTAAATACTATCATTACTTTAACAGCACTCCAAATTCTACCTCTCTTAACCCTGTGGATGTTACCATGCTTTGCAATCACCTAGCTTTAAGCCCTTCTCAATTCCTAAGTGTTGGGCATTTTCCATTTGTTTGAGACAGAACTCTACCAAAATAGAAGGTAAAAAATTTCACAGATTCACTTTCTTTGCCTCTCTAGCAGCTAGGACATGACTATAGGACCAAAACCTTCCAAATCAGATGTGCCTCTCCCAGACTTTACACAAAGCTACCAAAGAGCTCAGGGCATACATTCTGACCAGCGCTTCCAAAGGCAGCAGCAGTACCAGGTACAGGTGTAACATCTGGACCTAGCATTGAAGATGCGAGCAGGTAAGTGAGAATGCCCATGCTGAACTGGTGACACTGCTGTCCTTCTTACAAGATGAATACTGAGCTGCAATTTTAAATACAGTTCTAGGTAGTGTGTCTTCCAGACTTGGTTCTCATTTCTTCCTGGTTGTTGTTCAATTGCTCAGTCGTATCCAACTCTCAGAGACCCGATGGACTGCAGCACACCAGGCTTCACCATCTCCCAGAGTTTGCTCCAATTCATGTCTATTGAATAGGTGATGCCATCCAGCCATCTCATCCTCTGTCTTCCCTTTCTCATCCTGCCCACAACCTTTTCAAGCATCAGGTTCTTTTGCAATGAGTTGGCTCTTTGCATCAGTTGCCAAAGTAATGGAGTTTCAGCTTCAGCATCAGTCCTTCCAATGAATATGTGGGGTTGATTTCCTTTAGGACTGACTGGTTTGATCTCCTGGCAGTCCAAGGGATTCTCAAGAGTCTTCTCCAGCACCACAATTCAAAAGCATCAATTCTTCAACACTCAGTCTTCTTCATGGTCCAACTCTTACATCCATACATGACTACTAGAAAAATCATATATTTGCCTAGACAGACCTTTGTCAGCAAAGTGATATCTCTGCTTTTTAATGCAAAGTCTAGTTTTGTTATAGCTTTTCTTCCAAGGAGCAAGCATCTTTTAATTTCACGGCTGCAGTCACCCACTGCAGTGATTTTGGAGCCCAAGAAAACAGTCTATCACTGCTTCCAATTTTTCCCTATCTATTTGCCATGAAGTGATGGGGTCGGATGCCATGATCTTAATTTTTTGAATGTTGAGTTTTAAGTCAGCTTTTTCATTCTTCTCTTTCAACCTTATCAAGAGGATCTTTAGTTTCCTTCACTTTCTGCCATTAGGGTGGTGTCATTTTCATATCTGAAGTTACTGACATTTCTCCCAGCAATATTGATTCCAGCTTGAGCTTCATCCAGCCCAGCATTTCACATGATGTACTCTGCATAGAAGTTAAATAAGCAGGGTGACAATATACAGCTTTGATACACTCCTTTCCCAATTTTGAATCAGCCTATTGTTCCATGTCTAGTTCTAATGGCTGTTTCTTGATCTGTGTATAGATTTCTCAGGAGGCAGGTAAGGTGGTCTGGTATTCCCATCTCTTGAAGAATTTTCCACAGTTTATCATGATCCACACAGTCAAAGGCTTAAGCATAGTCGATGAAGCAAAACTAGATTTTTTCTGGAATTCCCTTGCTTTTTTCCACCATGCAACAAATGTTGACAATTTGATATCTGGTTCTTCTGCCTTTTCTAAATCCAGCTTGTTCATACAGAAGTTCTCGGTTCATGTACTATTGAAGTCTAGCTTGAAGGATTTTGAGCATTACCTTGGTTAGCATGTGAAATGATTGCAACTGTGTGGTAGTTTGAACATTCTATGGCATTGCCCTTCCTTGATACTGGAATGAAAATTGGCCTTTTCAAATCTTGTCTCCACTGCTGAGTTTTCCAAATTTGCTGGCATACTGAGTGCAACACTTTAACAGCATCACTTTTTAGGATTTGAAATAGCTCAGTTGGAATTACATCACCTCCTGGATGAATCCAGATTTCTTCCTGGATAATCTATGAACTAGCAAATATCCTCTTAGTAGCTTTGTTTTCTGTGTAAATTAATCATAGTTGGTTTCTGTTGCTTTCAACCTGAAATTTTGAGCAATATATCCAGGAAGACCCAACTCATTCCCTTGGTAGAAATAATTGTTTCCTTTTCCAAACTTCCATAGTACTTGACATGTCTATGACACATATCTTATTACCTCACCCTTCATTATAACTATTTATGCCTACTGTTTTCCATAGGACACTTTATATTTCCTTAAGGTAAACTGCCTATCATTCATCTTTTTCCACACTTTTTACACTTCCCTCCTTGTTTACTTCACATATTTTTTGAAAACAAACAAAACATTATTTTCTCACTCTTTCTGGCTCTAGAAGTTGCTCTAAATCTTCCCTTTTGTGCTTTTAAAGGTTCCACCATCTTTTTCCTGAAATTGCCTCCAGGATTATCTTATTTAGGAAGTTTCTGGTGTCTCTCCAAGATTCTGTCTCTTAAGTCCATTTCTCATTTCCATGCACCAAAGGCCCTTTTCTTCCTTTGCTCCAGCAGGAAGCATCAACAAGACTGTCAAAACCATAAAAGGACAGTCTTTTAAACAAGTGGTTTTGGGAAAATATGAATATCCACATGTAAAAAGTAAAGATGAATCCCTACCTTATACAACATACAAAAATGAACTCTAAATGGATCAAAGAACTAATCATAGGAACTAAAAGTATAAGACTCTTAAAGGAAAACATATGGGAAACGTTTCACATTCCTTCATTGGGCAATGATTCTTTGGATATAATTTCAAAACCATAGGCAATTTAAAAAATAGATAAAGTAAACATAAAACTTAAAACCTCTGTGCATCAAAGAATACAATCAATAGCATGAAAAAGCAACTTAATATAGCATGAAAAAGCAACCTATGAAATGGAAGAAATCATGTAAATCATATATCTGATAAAGGGCTATTATCCCGAATATGTAAGAATGCCTAGAACTCAACAACAACGAAGAAGGAAATGGCAAGCCACTCCAGTACTCTTGCCTAGAAAATCCCATGGACGGAGGAGCCTGGTGGGCTGCAGTCCATGGAGACGCTACAAGTCAGACACAACTGAGCAACTTCACTTTCACTTTTCACTTTCACACATTGGAGAAGGAAATGGCAACCCACTCCAGTGTTCTTGCCTAGAAAATCCCATGGACGGAGGAGCCTGGTAGGCTGCAGTCCATGGGGTCTCGAAGAGTCAGACATGACTGAGTGACTTCACTTTCACTTTTTACTTTCATGCATTGGAGAAGGAAATGGCAACCCACTCCAGTGTTCTTGCCTGGAGAATCCCAGGGATGGGGGAGCCTGGTGGGCAGCTGTCTATGGGGTTGCAAAGAGTCGAACATAACTGAAGCAACTTAGCAGCAGCAGCAACAACAACAAAAACAAAACACAACCCAATTTTAAAAATGGGCAAAGACTTTACATAGACATTTCTTCAAAGAAGATATATAAATGGCCAACGAGCACACAAAAAGGCGCTCAACATCACTAATCACTAGGGAAATGTAAATTAAAATCACAATGAGATATCATCTCATACCCAACAGAATAGCTATTATCAACAAAAACAAAATAATTATTTGGAGAGGATGTGAAGAACCTGAAACCCTTGTTGGTGGGAATGTAAAATGGTACAGCTGGTATGGAAAAGAGTAACTCTTTAAAAAATCATAAACAGAATTACTTTATAATCTAACAATTCTACTTCTGGATATATATCCAAATGAATTGAAAGCAGAATTTTGAGAAGATAGTTACACACCCATGTGCATAGTAACATTATACACAAGGGCTAAAAGGTAATAGTAACTCAAGAGTTTTACAATAGATGAATGGATAGAGAAAATATGGAATGTTCACATGATGATGCATTATTCAGCCTTTTAAGGGAAGGAAATTCTGACATATACTACAGAATGGATGAACCTTAAAGACATTATACTGAGTGAAATAAACCAGTCACAAAAATATAAATGCTGTTATTCATATGATGAAGCCATAACCCCTCAATATGATAGTATTTGAAGGTGGGGCCTTTTGAAGATAATCAAGCTTAGATGAGGTCATGAAGGTAAGGCCCCCATAATGGGATTAGTGTCTTTATAAGAGGAGGAAGAGGGATCTGAGCTAACTCTGTTGTGTTCTCTGTCTCTCTCTGCTCTATAAGGAGACAGCAATCTAACTCCAGGAAGGGGGTCATCACCAGGAATCCAATATTCTGGCACCATGATCTTGGACTTTCAGGCCTCCAGAACTGTGAAAAATAGATGTCCATGGTCGCTTAAGTCACTCAGCATGATGTATTATGCTACGACTGCCTGAACAGAATGAGTTTCAACTTTGCCCAATAATGTGGACATATTTAACACTATTGAATTGTAACATGTAAAAATCATTAAGGTAGCAAATTTTATTGTATGTATGTTTTACCAAAATTAATTTTTTTAAGAGGTTTGTTTTTTTTTAAGGGGGTGGGGGGAAACAACCTTTGCCCAACCCAGGCTTCCAAAATACTATATCCCAGCCAGGGTGAATCAGAGAGTTGATCTACTCCTGCCCCATTTCCATCCTCTGTAACACTGTGAAGAATGATTAACTGCTTAAAATCCTGCAGTGGCTCCATAACATTGTCTCTATCTGATCCAATCACCTGCAACAGAAGCATCTGCCCCGCCTCATTCTCCAGTTTCATCTCTTGCCACCAGTTTCCATGTGCTCCACATTCTACTTGTATCTGTATTTTCAATTACAATTTTCTCTTATATTCCTGCTTTTCTCTCAGCTCTCTTCAGTTCAGTTCCGCAAGATTTCATTGAACATGCACTATGCATTGAGCACTTGGAGACAGGATACATAGATTAGTTAATGGAATGCTTCTATTCTCAAGAATTTAAAAGTCTAGTGGAGGGACACTCATAAAGAAATCCCTTCTACCATAATAATGTCATCTGTACTCTCAAAGAAACTCATAATCTAAGCTTTTTAAAGTATTTCAAAGACATACTGTTTCATGACAAATGTGCACCCAAAATATATTTCAATGTAAAAAATTAGAAATCCATTATTTATACTGTAGAAATTCTATTTACTGGCCAAATATTAATAAAAAATTGAAAATATTAATGTGAAATTTAAAAATATGATCCAAGCATTGCACATTGATTCAAAAACTTTTGAAATATCAAAGAAATTTAAAAAGCAAAACTCAAGAGGTATGTGTGGGTAAACATACATATGTATTTATTAACATGCAATTATGTGTCAGCACTATAACATTTTAATAGTAGAAAGGAAAAATTGCAGGTACATTTTTAAATACATTGATCACTTTTTATCACTTTAAACTTTAACTTAGGTAATTTTTCCTCTTTACTAGTCTCATAATTAAAGTTTCTCCTGCCATTTAGAGTAAACACAATTTCAGACATGGGAGAGAAGAATGACCAGTTCAAGTTCAAGGGTTCACTGCACATGAATATCCATAAATGCCCCTTGACAGTCTTGGTAGTATAATGAACCTTGCAATTACTCAGCAGGCCATCACCACAATACATGAACATAATGCTCGCAACGTCAAACAACAAAACATTATACAAATAATGCCAACCAACTGTTTTGGTTCACATAGGGCTTTTGGAAACCAATTAAATTGCAACAGTTCCTCTTAAATCTTTATAAACCTGCAATGAGTTTTCCTTTACTGAGTTATGCTTACGGGAAATAATTAATACAAAAAGGTGTTGGCATTATATACAATTGGGAGATGCCAATTAGCAAAACCCTCCTTCAAAATGACACCAGTTAATTCCAGCATGAGCCCTCTGAGTGAAATAGCCTCTCTCTTAAATAAATGCCAGTGATTCATTGTCTCTAGGAATGTCTCCAATCATCCTATATATAACCTCCTGGGGTAAATGCTTCTGGTCCTGCCTTCCTGTTGCCTCTGCACTGAAGACACCATCTTCATTAAGTTAATTCATCTGAATCTTAGGGTGCTTTCCTTTACTCTAGGGGTTCTTCCACTGTGGTCAGGTTATTTCTGCAAAACAATCTTTGACATAGCAAAAAGTATCATCAAGTAGAAAGTAACACACAGATAAAAGATGATTAATTATTACCACCCCTAATAAAAAGTATAGAACACATCAGGCAATATATGTGCATAAAAGCCGGCATCTCATCTACCAACTTAATTATCTGAGTGGTTTGGTGGTTAAAGTACAAGGCTGAAAATGAAAAACTTTATATTCTATTTAAGATAATCCATTTTAACTTATATTTTCCCAGTCAATAAGCAGAAGACTGCTGATGTGCAAAGTACATTGTAATATAGATTATAAGTAAGTTCAGGATTTTTAACTTTGTCAATAGCTACCCTGTGCTATTTTCATCACAAAGGGTTTATTGTTACTCAGGACATCTTCAGAATAGGCTTGATGTGATGGCTCAGCCTTTATCATCCAGTTGAAAAGGAAAGATGAATAATAAAGCAAGCTGGGTTTCCCTCTCAGATCCACATTCTGAGAGAAAAGCATGTAGGATTTGGTCATGAGAAATGGAGAAATTCTGGTTTTCCCCCTTCAACATTTTTAATCAGATAACTTCTGATAACTAAACATTTCAGACTCTAAGAGATTAACTGACAAATCAATTAGTATTATAATTTTAATTTTTCTTTTTTTTAAATCAAGTGAAACACATGAGAAAAAAATAAGTTAAATGAGAAATAGATTCTTCTCAGTTTGGAATCAAATATTTCTTTTCATTTTGTTTGACAAACAATGCTAACTGGTCTTCTGACCCTAGAGAGTACTCAGTTCAGTTCAGTCACTCAGTCGTGTCCGACTCTTTGCAACCCCATGGAGTACTACTTCTTTTTTAATTGGCCACAGAGAAAGAAGTAATAAGCTGGATAATTTTAAGAATTTAGCTAAGAAAAATTTGCCTTTCATTTTTAAAAGCACAGACTATATAGATATATAACTATGGTATACTTCACTCATTTTTTAAATTAAATCCCGAGTAATCTGGCAATTATTATTTTTATCTAAAATAATATAGACATTATAGGGACAACTTCGAATGGTATCTAAGAATTATATAAACATTAAAGGAAAAGTATTTTAAAAAATGAGTAATGTTACTCATTTTAATGAGTAACAAAACTGAGAATATAATATATAAAGTACCTGGACTAAGAAATAGTGAGAAATCATGCTTAAAGTGGATGGAGTCAGTATGGACACAAAGTTATTTGGTAACTTTACAAACGTACAGCTTTACAAGGATATTCTGAAGTCTATACCTTTGTGTAATAACTGAATTATTTTTTCTATTATCATTTGGGGTTTAATTCTTCATTAAGATTACAAAATCAAATAGATGATTTGTATGAAGAAAATGTTATAAATTAGAAGACACAAATATCAACCTGCATATCATGAAGTTATGTTCTATAAAATGAGCAAAGATACACTGTTACACATTGATTACACAAGGGGCGCTGACATAATGTCAAGTGTACTTGTGACCCAAAAAAACACAATCACAAATCTATGCTAGTCATGCTAAAACCTAAACAAAGGTTTAATGATTATATGTGCTATCTTAAAATAGGTTATTATTACCATATCAGGTCTTTCAAATTCATAGCACAAATATGAGCAATGTTCTTTACCTTCTCTCTTGGTAAATAAAACTACGGTCATCAGAAAACCATTTTAGTGAACTGACACTTTGATCACAGTTCTACAACAGATATTCAAAATATGATTCCTAATAACGTTTCTGAAAACCATTTCGAAATTGAAAAGTGCATTCCAACATGCATCCCATTTTCTCTTCTTCTGGCTAATAGGTGTGTTTGAACCAACTGAAGCAGCAACTTCTAGGAAACAATTTGAGTGTAAAGTGCGGATTCTATCAAGATACTTCACACTTCCACAACAATGAACAAGTGAATGAAAGCAAACCAGCCAGGTAAGCTGTTACCATTTTAACACTTTACAAGAGATATTTTCTGTTCACAAATCATTGTTGTGGTTCAGTCACTCAGTCTTGTCTGATTCTGTAACCCCATGGACTGCAGAACGCCAGGCTTCCCTGACCTTCACTAGGGAATCATTAGATCTTTCTTAATGAATTAGATCTAATAAATCATTAGATCTTCCTTAATTCCTCTCTTTCTCTCAGGTCTTATATTCAATACATTATATCACGACTTGGTAGTACTATATCCAAAATATATCCTAAATTGAACCACTTTTCAGCACTTCCACTGCAAAAATTCTAGACTAAATTACAGTCCTGCAGAAACTCATAGAATAGCCTCCTTTAGGATACTGATTCCATACGTCCTGCCTCAGAGGGAGTACTCCACTCAGCAACCAAAGAAACATCTGCAAAGTGTAAATCACATGCTACTTTCCTACTTAAAACCTCCAATTACAAAGAAAACCACACTTGCTACTGTGGCCCACATGTTTCAGCCTCTGCCTGCTTGTTTGACCTCATCTCCTATCACTTTCCCCTTTGCCCAAAATGTCCTCTGAATGCTGGTGTTCTCTTTAGCCCTCAAGCACAACACACTCCTTTAATCTCATAGTCCCTTCACTTGTCCCTCTAACTTATTCTCCTTATTTAGATTTCAGTTCTGTGGCCAGCCTAAGAAAAATAAATGCCAACTTTCCTAACATTTTCTTCAGGTCATGTCTGATTTGAGGATCTCTGTTTTGTATTTATTGGCCATTTCCTTCTAAATATCAGCACTTGGAAGCAGGTACTTTGTCATGGTCACTACAAAATCCAAAGCATCTGTAACTGTGCCTGGCACACAACAGACACAATTGACATCTATGGGATGGATGAAGTAAGTTGTATTATCTGTGCTGATACTACATTTACAGATACCATCGCTTGTGGACTGTGTTCTAGAATAGCTTAGACCATGGACTGAGCCAACAGGAGGGCAGTCCTCACAGAGGTAGATGCAGCGGGTTACATAGGATAGTACCAGGACCGGACACACCTCTCTCAATACCACGAGGCTTCTTAAGTTTGCAACAGCACTGATCTTGGAAGGAGAAGAAGCCAGTAGAATCCTAGAGAGTGGGGAAACCCTACGAGGCTGAGACACTCGTCTGGCAGATAAAATTTTAATCTGAAATGCAATAAATACCTTCAACTGTCAAGACCAATCATCTCTCATCAAAGAGAAAATGGAGTTTTCTAAAAGCAAAATCAATAAATCAATTAATGTTACATTTTCCTTTAATGGACAAAGGCTATGCAATGTGCAAATATAGACTCTATTATATTAGCTGCTAGAATCATTATTCAAGTAGCTAAAAGTGTTGGCCTCATAGGCTACATTATAGATAGATTTGACAATTCTTAATTCAACTGTTCTATTAATAAGCAGTGTCATCTTGCTGGGTTTTAAAATAGAATTTTTAGTGTGGTCTAATAAAAAGTACATTAGACTAAGGGTCACAGATTCCATCTCTACCACAATTAATCCCTCTTAGCATCAGTTCTTGCTAGAAAACAGAAATCCCCTTATTCCTCACAATATTGTCATACTGAACAAACGACAGAACATATGTGAAAGCTTGTAACCTGTAAGATATTGTTCAGTATTTAAATCTTCACATTAGGACTTCTTGTATTATATACGTTCTCATTCATGTGTATAAGCATGCATACATTAAAATGTATTTTGTGTGAGAGGTCTGTTTCATTTGTGGCAGAGGCTTCAAAGCCAGAGAACCAGAAAATGTATTACACAAATGCATATAAACTTATTTTAAAAGAAGTGAGTGTTGAAGGCTTGCCATCATTGCTTTGAGATCTGAAGTAACTTCAAGGGTCTCTGACATAAGAGATGGAAAGAACATATAAATTGAAAACATTTTACCATACGAGAAGTTTTGTTGGCAGGCATGCTATAAAGGAGAAGGCTGAAGTCTCTAAGGAGAGGAAAGAAAGGTATGGAGCAAAGTTTGGGGGGTATGTGTGTTTAAATGTGTTAGATTTCATTTATTTTGAGCCCTATGGACTCTTCATTAGAAATGGTAAACAATTTCACATAAGAGAATAAAGTTAGTGGCAATTTTATGGTAAAGAAAATACACCTGTTCTTGGGCTTCCCTGGTAGCTCAGCTGGTAAAGAATCCCTGCAATGCAGGAGACCCTGGTTTGATTCCTGGGTCGGGAAGATCCCCTGGAGAAGGGATAGGCTACCCACTGTAGTATTTTGGCCTGGAGAATTCACAGGGTCGCAAAGAGTCGGACATGACCAGTGACTTTGACTTTCACTATGGAGGTCAAGAAAGCATTGAAAGTTTTTCTCATTTTTAACTTGAGTATGATACTAACAGAGTAGCTTCCACTCACTGTATCTAACCTGAGCTCCAAGACATTATTGAAAATCCATAACACAGACCTTCCTGCAATAAATAGGGTTGTTCTCTTTAGTCCTGTCATGAGGAAAACAGACTTTAAATTAAATCCCTCTAATTGATTTAAACTAGCAGTAGATTTATGTATATATTACTTGAATATTGTAATAGTCATATATTAACTTAATTCCATATTCTTTTTATAAACTCAAATTTCAGAAACTCCACTAATGTTACAAAGAGAGTTGTAAATATAGGCATTTATAAACACCACAGAAATAAAAGCATTTTCTTGTCATAGACAATAACATTCAAACTCTGGACTGGGTGTATCATGTGATTTTTTTAAAGGGTAAATAGCAAAGATTACCTAGAACTTCAACACAATTTCCTTCAATTTCATCTTTTGTTTCAAATATTGAATTATCTGCCAAAATTCACAGAAAAAGTGTACCAAATCATTATATATGATTTCTAGTATTCTAAATGAAGTACACCCTAACAGAATCTGAGAAATGCTGATTAAGGTAGTTACTTAATCAGTGTGGTTAGAAAACACACCTGTTTTGGCTGCTTACTAGTAACAGTGCACAAAAAGATACTTTTTCAAAGCCACTCCCCTAAGACTTGCTTCCAAATGGAGAGTTTTCATATTTTCTTTCCATTAAAACAAAGTGGCTCTGTAACAACCATAGGACCCTGTGCCCTAAAAGAAGTTTCATTCACATCTATTTTTACACACAGGTTTCCTTATAAAATATACTGCCGAGACCCAGCTGAGTGAGCCTTCGTGTTCTGTAGACAAAACCTCCTGCCATTGAACAAGTTCTCCACCTCACCGCTGACCACACTGTCTGTCCTATTTCTTTTCTCCCAGGGAATAAGATATATATATACATAAACTACTGAATTGTTCTGCAAACAAGCTACTTCTCATTTACTTTGAAAGCTATCTTTTATGAATACATAATCCACTCCTCACACACTCAGGACACATTCATTTTCTGCTGAGCTCTATAAATATGTGTTTTACCAATAATATTTGAAGATAGGCCAGTTCCAAAAGCAAACAAGCATCCCTATTCCAACCAATGTTCATACAGCATTAACATAATGTTAGTTCTAAATTTCTTATGTACAATGGTGGGTTCAGAAATATTTGCTTACAGATGCCCTATATATAGTATATGTAAAATTCTACATACTTTAAAACATTTTACATAGCATGTCTGCCCTATTACATACGAAAGTCAGTAGGAACTGATTTAGTGACTTTTAAAAGACCAATGATGAATACTAGCAGGCCAAAAAAAAACACCTGAAATATAGTGCTGAGGATATATTTAGTTGCATTAATGTCATGAAAGAAAAATAATGAGCAGATGAAACAAACTGTTTAACCTGGAATCAGGTTATTGTTCTTACAGTAAATAAACACCTGATTTAAATTCTATCCACTTATCATAGGTTAATAAAAAATTACATATGAATAAAAGATGAGGATCAATTTTTCAAATCAGATGAACTGAAGCCTGATTTTAGTTGTTGGGTTAAAACCCACTTAAAAATCTCTAACGTAGCTACTTTACACCCAGGAAACCACACAAGCTTTACAGATTCAACAGCATACAACATGGCGCATACCACACTGATCACACTGTATTCTTCTCTGGCCACGTTAACACTACACTTTCTTCAATTTTGAGTATATAGTAAAACCTGATACAAAACCTAGAGAACTTGTAACTGCTCTTTCCTATATTTTAGACTACTCCCCACCAGAGTAACTTTCTTCCCTAGTTTTATTTAGACGTACTTGACATATAACATTGTATTAGTATAAGGTAAACAACATAAGGATTTGATATACACATATATTGCTAAATGATTACCACATTTTAGTCAACCATTTAGTTTGCATTACTGTAGCTAATGTTTATTCTCTTTTATTCTTTCAGTATAAAATTATAATTTGAAAGGCAGAGAAAGTGATAAAAATTAGGAATATGTTATTTATTGATCAATCCCATACAACCCAATACTTGGATTTGCTGTTGTTGTTTAGTGGCTAAGTCATGTCCTACTCTTTTGCAACCCCAGTGGACAGGAGCCCATCAGGCTCCTTCAACCCGTGGCATTTTCCAGGCAAGAATACTAGAGTGGGTTGCCATTTCCTTCTCCAGCGGATCTTCCCAACCGAGGGATCGAACCTGCATTGCCTGCGTTGGCAGGTGGATTCTTTGCCACTGAACCACCAGGGAAGCCCAATATAACTATTTCCTTAAACACAGCATCTCTTTATAAACTCTCCAGAATCTTCACAATCCATTGATTATAAATGTGTAGTGTTTCATGAGTGAAAGGGCAGATTTCTAATCCCAGTAACATAAACATTCAGGGGACACATAATTCTTTTTCATGGGGAAACTGTCCTGTGTCTTTTAGAGAGTTTTTAGCAGCATCCATCATTTCTACTCATTAGACACCAATAGTATCCTTTCCCAGTGGTAAAAATAAGAAATGTCTTGAGACTGCCAAAACTGCTCCTGGGTTGAGAACCACAGATTTGGATTTCTATTTTAATTGTCAATTTAAATTAAGTCAAGTAAATATTCTCTGATAAGGCACAACAATAGTATTATGAAATGTCATTATTGTAAACTATAAGTATATAATTAACATCCAAGTTCATATAAATCTATACTTTTATCTCAAATAAAACTTAAATTTTTTAACAATACTCAAATAACACAAGTTTTTATCAATACTCAAATAATATTTAAGTGTTACAATATCTCAAATAACACTTAAGTTTTTATCAGTAACAGAAACTTTTATCAAAGTACCAACAACAGAAGTAACTATTTTTGATTTTCCAAAAATATCACCCAATTAAATGCTTCCTTTCACCATTTGAGTAAGGTTTATTTTGGTTTTGGTCTGGACTAAAATGGCTGGAAGTACAGGAAGTTTTATCTAAAAAATGAACATAGACCAAGTCTTATAAACTGGCCCTAGTGCTATTTCCTATCATAGCTCCTGTTTGTTTACATTAGAGTTCTTATAAATTGGGTGTTATTTCCTTTCCACTAAGTTTCAAGGTATTAACAGCCAAGGAGGTGTTTTTTGATTTTTTCCTCCTTCATTTTCTCGCACTTCCCCCAAATAAATAATGCACTGCTTACAATTTTAAGACTGGGCCCCAGACTTCAAAATTATTATGAATTTATTTTTACCTAAATCTATATACTTGAAATCTTTACCTAAATCCTTATACTTGAAAGCCTAACATTCTCTTTAAAATGGAAATTAGTAAAATATGCATCTGCTAGTAAGTACCTACTTTCCAAAAGAATCATTTATCTAGTCATTTCACAGCTAAAACTTGCAAATTCTTAAGTAAATCAGTTCCATTTATTTTGACTTCCTGCCTAGGCTCTTCATTCCAGAAAAAACATTACTCTAATATTTTCATCTATTAAGTACTCTTAAAATTAATGTCCCTATTTAAGCATATTTCTTACCCTCACTCCAAAAAAGAGGGGCACAATTATAGGAAGCATAGATTCAGTCCATTTCTCTGGATAGTTACCCTTGGGTGGCTTTAAAGAAGCACGAGGCATGCCCATTAGTCACTTCCATTTGTATGAGTTCAGAACTAAAATGGTGAAACAACTGGCTTTGTATGCAATCTGTAGCAGTGTCTGACAACTGCAAAACTGTCCTTGTCCAGTGAACTTTCAGGGAAAAGCTGTTGAAAGTTCATGCACCCCAAATGCACATTCATTATAATTAAATAAGAAGATTACACAGACATTGCTGACAAGGATTATCAAAATAAAACAGCGCCACCTGCCCCTTGCTCTCCCAGTAATTAGTATGGAGTCCGAGGTGCCAATTAACAAGCAGCAGAAAAGGATCAGTAAACACAGCTCAAGCTGAACTTGAAGATTAACCCTTCCAGTTCAGGTCGCATGTCTTAACCATACTATGTTGATTTAACTATGCAAGTCAAAATAAAAGCTTGGACTATTTTTTTAAGAAAAACATTATCATTAAGAAGACAATTCTGTTGTATAAAATAATTCCCAAAATAGCCAATCCCAAAGTTCATGTATTTCCATGAACAAGGGGCCATTCAGTATTTCACGAGGATGCAGAATACCAAATAACGCAGGTAATACCAGTGACTAAAATACTTCCACATTATAAATTACAAATCTATGGTAGTTAATATTAACTCTGAGAAACAACTAGAATACTGTATGGTTAGTAGCAACTAGCACCCCCTCCCACCTGCCCCCTGCTACTCAAGAGCACTTCAGAGGCCCAAGATCGGAATTTTTTAAAGTAAATGGCTTCATTACTGGTTTTATGGGAACTATTATTAGTTATTTTAAAATTTAACTATTCACTCTTTTTAAAAATACTTTCCAAAAACAATATATTCATTTCCATACAATTCCCAACTTGATTCATAACTTCTCTATAGACTTCTCATTATTCTGGAAATCTAAAATTACTTCTTAATAAAAATGTACTCTAAATGCAAATTATCAACAAAATTAAAATGTAAATTTTCTTACACGGATACATGCACATAAGTGACTCATACCTAGGACCCTGGAATTCTTATCCTAAAGAACCAGAGTGTACATCTTTTGGATCAGTTCAGTCATTCAGTCGTATCTGACTCTTTGCGACCCCATAGACTGCAGCACGCCAGATCTCCCCGTCCAACACCAACTCCTGGAGTTTACTCAAGCTCATGTCCATCGAGTTAGTGATGCCATCCAACCATCTCATCCTCTGTCGTCCCCTTCTCCTCCACCTTCAATCTTTCCCAGCATCAGAGTCTTTTCAAAGGAGTCGGTTCTTTGCATCAGGTGGCCAAAGTATTAGAGTTTCAGCTTCAGCATCAGTTCTTCCAATGGATATTCAGGACAGATTTCCTTTAGGATAGATTGGTTGGACCTCCTTGCAGTCTAAGGGGCTCTCAAGAGTCTTCTCCAACAGCACAGTTCAAAAGCATCAATTCTTCGAAGCTCAGTTTTCTTTATAGTCCAACTCTCACATCCATACATGACTACTGGAAAAAGCATAGCTTTGACTAGACGGACCTTTGCCAGTAATGTCTCTGCTTTTTAATATGCTATCTAGGTTGGTCAAAACTTTTCTTCCAAGGAGCAAGTATCTTAATTTCATGGCTGCAGTCACCATCTGCAGTGATTTTGGAGGCCAAAAAAATAAAGTCTGTCACTGTTTCCCCATCTATTTGCCATGAAGTGATGGGACTGGATGCCATGATCTTAGTTTTCTGAATGTTGAGATTTAAACCAAATTTTTGACTCTCCTCTCTCACTTTCATCAAGAGGCCCTTTAGTTCTTCTTTGCTTTCTGCCATAAGTGTGGTGTCTTCTGCCTATCTAAGGTTATTGATATTTTTCCCGGCAATCTTGATTCCAGCTTGTGCTTCATCCAGTACAGCATTTCTCATGATGTACTCTGCATATAAGTTAAATAAGCAGGGTGACAATATACAGCCTTTGGATGGCCAAGAGTAATCAGTTACTGCCCAAGGGCTTCCCAGGTGGCCCTGGGGTAAAGAATCTGCCTACCAATGCAGAAGACACAAGAGACAGGGGCTTGAACCCTGGGTTGGGAAGATCCCCTGGAGAAGGAAATGGCAACCCACTCCATTATTCTTGCCTGTAGAATCCCATGGTCAGAGGAGCCCGGTGAGCTGCAATCCTTGGGGTCACAAAGAGTCAGACACGACTCGGCACGAACACACCCACACCTGCGAGACAGAGTTCAGACAAGAAGGCTGAGACGTCCATGTATATGCAAGATAAATGCCTTATGTTGTGGTAAGAAGGTGGGAGGAAGAACAAGAGTTGTGTGTTTTGGCCACGGTCAGATCATCTCTCCTAAGGCCGCAGTAGTCCAACACAAAATTCAAGTAAATCTGGGAACCCTACAGTGAAACTTGGACTTTCTATTTGTCTCATTGGAAAATCTTTAAAAAGCAGTATTGCCAGAGAGGGGCACTGACTGAATGGCTTGCTGATGATTAAAGAGTAACTTTGCAGACTTATTTGGGCTTTTTAGTTGATGTCTTGTACAGTGGTTGTACTGTGCTAAGTAGCGTCAGTCGTGCCTGACTCTTTGCAACCTTACAGGCTGTAGCCCACCAGGCTCCTCTGTCCATGGGATGCTCCACGCAAGAATACCAGAGTAGACTGCCATGACCTCCTCCAGGGGATGTTCCTAACCTAGGGAACAAATCCGTGTCTCTTAGGTCTCGTGCATGGCAGGTGGCTTTCCAGGCAGTGCTAGTAGTAAAGAGCCCTCTTGCCAAAGAAGACGACCTAAGAGATGCAGGTTTGATCCCTGGGTGGGCAAGATCCCTTGGAGTAAGAAAAGGCAACCCACTCCGGTATTCTTGTCTGGAGAATCCCCAAGGACAGAGGAGCCTTGTGGGCTACACTCCATAGGGTCGTAAAGAGTTGGACACAATTGAAGCAACTTAGCACGCACAGTGAGGTTAAGGAAAGAGCACAAAATGGATGAGCAGCTGAATCCTGGGTGGAGAGTAGAGCCTCCTCTCACACAAAGCAAGAGAAAGTGGGCATTTTCCCTGGAATTGTCAGTTGATTGGAAGAAGATGCTGGAAAAGCAAAAAAGGAGAATATTCTTCCCTGTCCTTCTCTTGTCTGAACATTGCTATGAGGTCTCCCTAAGATAAACCACAGTCCTTTGTGGAAAGGCAATTATTTTGAATTTGTGCTACACACAGTTATTTGGCATAACCTGATTCTTTATGTATATTTTCCTAATCATTGGTTAAACGGTATATTTGTCAGAGCATGAGGATAAACATATTTTACTTAACAGTATATTAATTTAATTTATAAATTTTAAATATCGTGACATAAAGTATGTAGTTTTCCATGTGTAGCCTTCCCATAGCCTCTGCAAAAGTTAAGAATAGATCTGGAAAATACTTTGTAAGTACTTTGATACAGCCCTTCATCTCTCTCTTTCCATGCTCTTGTCTCTTGTTCCTACAATCTGTATATAACTGCATATGTACAAAAATAGTGCAAGACTAGAGTCTAGATTAGATTAGATTAAATTAGCATCATCTAATCCAGAGTCTAGACAAGCATCATCAAAGTTTTTAGTCTCAGGATTCTTTTACATTCTTAAAAAATACTAAGAACCAAAAAAAACTTTGTTTTTTTTGTTTATGCTTGTTTGGGTTTTGATTTACCGTACTAGAAATTAAAACTGAGGCATTTATAAAATATTTATTTAATTCATTTTAAAATAAAAATATCTACTATATATTATCAGTAATATTTTCATAAAAATAACCATGTTTCCTCAAATAAAAATAATTTGGTGAGAAGTATCTAGCTTAACAGAAGATAGACTCTCAACTTTGCTTCTGCTTTTAATATGTTATGTGATAAGTTGTTGTGGCTGCAGTATATGAAGACAAGTCTGTCTCCCAGAGATTAAAAAAACTTTAAAAGAGGGAAATATTTTAAAAGCTTTTTCCTATATTGTGGATATTCTTCCATACTACTACACCACAACTCAGCATGGAGTAGTTTCTTAAAGTTTAGTTGTAATGTAGAATCTGAAATGTAACAATGAAATATTTGTAGTCTTTTACATTAAAATCTTTCTACCCCCTTGCACTTTGAGTAGATCGTTTATTCATTTATAGTTGCATAATATCACACATTGATCCACACAGAGCTTGGAAACATTAACACATTTCCTTATACAATAACAAAAGAAAGGTCACATTTGTTAATATCAGCACCAATATCATTAAAAGAGATTCTAAAAAATTTATATACTCTCAAGTTCGTGGTGACGAAAAAGTTTTCCAAAATCTGAGTTTTTATTTGGATTTTCACTTGAAAGCTCAGATTTTTATCAGTAGAACAAACACAGTCCATTATTTTTCTTGATAAGCTTAGTTCATTATTTTCAAGAAAACGTCCAAATATCCAAGTCTAAACTGTCACAGTGTGTCAGTCATTCTTCCATCTTACAGTGATGACCCATTAAAAAGGAGCTAGTTCTGCAACAATTCCTTAAATAAAACCATCATCCTTCTCTATGCAGGAGAAGGTCAAGCATACTTTCATTTTATCACAGAGAATATTAACATAAGGCATGCACTCAAAGGTTGAGATTTAATGAAGTGATGATTTCTACTACTATTATTAAGAACATTTTAAGTTAAATGTTCATTTTTCTCTTTTTTCTTCAAGGGTTTGGCAGTGAGGAGCCCAGTGGTGATTATACATCTGCAGCCATCACCTTGGTTGGTGCCAAGACATCCACATTTTCCCCACCATTGCTTCTAAACCACGTGAGCAAATATCAGCACAGTGAAAAAGGCAAATAACATCTAAGTATTGTTATTAAAGTAGTTTTGAATTCAGAAATGCCCTAAAAGTTTCCTCAGAGCTCCCAGGGGTTCACAGGCCATACTTTAAGAGCCACAGTCCTGGCTGCCCCTCTTTTCATGCGTCAGGGCTCCCACTGGGACAAATGTGCATCACCTCACAGCCCCTGCTCCCCCAAAGTCCTTCTGGACGATGCTCAGTGGAATGCTGAACCATTCTGTTATTAGTGGAGTGTATCTTTTTTAGCCTATATTTAAGTGAAAAAGTCACTGGGAAACACTGACATTTCAAAAAGGCATTAGTACTGAAATCAGGAGATCTGAGTACTAATTAAGCCTGATAATAAAAACCTACAATTCTAATCACATAACCTCCAGGAATCCATTTTATGTCTAAAATATTTAGAGACGTATAAAGTCTCTTTCAAAATGCTGATGTTATAAAATCAGATAAAGGAGCCAGTTTAATCTCACCCTACATAAAACAGAGTATTCAATCACCCCCCAAAATATTCCACAGCCAGATTAATGAGCTTTTACTTTGTAAACTGCAATATAAACTGAAGAGGAATGTAATTCAATTAACCAGTTGAGTATTAGTTGGGGTACAGAATAATATTAAAATTTGAATAGCTTCATCAAGTTCATATAGCTGAGTTTTTTCACTGTTTTTTAAATCACAGTAGGCAAACCCCAGAAAAGATGATTTCTATCCATCTAATTATTATTAATAGCTTTGAATCTACAAAAATCTGCCAACTATAAGATAGTCTGGATTCTGAATTTGGATGCTGATATAACATTTGCTAAATTAACAAATGTTTATGCCAATCATAGAATTTAGAATTAGAAGAAACTTTAGAGTTAACTTAGTAACAGAAAGTCAAATATTTTGCCTTTCTTTCTTGCTCTCTCAACTATTGCAGAAACACTTATTCATTCATCTAACAAATGTTTATTTAGCACCTACAGCCTGTCAGGCACCATTATAAGCTCCAGGCACTGCGATATATAAAACAGCCCCTGGTCTAATTTAACACCACATTTTTTTCCTACTGACACCAACACAGCCTCAGAATCCTCAAAGCACTGGATGAAGGCACTGTGCCATGCCATGCTTAGTTGTGTCTGACTCTCTGCGACCCTACGGGTTGTAGCCCACCAGGCTCCTCTGTCCATGGGACTTTCCCAGGCAAGAATAGTGGAGTAGGTTGCCATTTCCTCCTCCAGGGGATCTTCCCAACTCAGGGATTGAACCTGTATCTCCTGAGTCTCCTGCATTCCAGGCAGATTCTTCACCACTGAGCCACTGGGGAAACTTGCATGAAGGAATCACTGTTCATCAAATTTGCGCTCAGATTCAGTTAAATATCTTTTTTAGGCTTATAAAGTGTCTGACATGATGCCAGATGCTACAGGAGATCCCAGAGAAATAAAAGATAACAGTTTCCACAGAAAAACTATCATCTAATTAAGAAAGACAATACAGAATATAATTTTATAATATAAAAATGCCAACTTTACAAAATAAAATAACAAGTACAACATATACCTAGATTTCAATGTAGGTTAATGACATCACACTGTATCTATTTTCTAATTTATCACCTCCTTACCCTTACTATTTTCTTCTATACCATGTATAAGTAGTACTCCTCCGAAAGTTTTATATGTTCTGCTGCTGCTGCTGCTAAGTCGCTTAAGTTGTGTCCGACTCTGTGCGACCCCACAGATGGCAGCCCACCAGGCTCCCCCGTCCCTGGGATTCTCTAGGCAAGAACACTGGAGTGGCTTGCCATTTCCTTCTCCAATGCATGAAAGTGAAAAGTGAAAGTGAAGTCGCTCAGTCGTGTCTGACTCTTAGCGACCCCATGGACTACAGCCTACCAGGCTCCTCCGTCCATGGGATTTGCCAGGCAAGAGTACTGGAGTGGGGTGCCATTGCCTTCTCCATTACATGTTCTAGTTTTCTCTAATTATTGTTAAAAGCATCGTTCACTACCCTGTGTATGTATGTGTATATATATATATATATATATATATACACACACACACATACATATACACACACAGAACAAAACGAAAAAGCAGGGTAGTCTTACTACCTATTTTCTCAGGCAAGTCAGCTTTTTCCAGAGCACAAATAGTTGGCCTCGGGCAGCATCTCTGCATGGGGTGGGCTCTCTCTTATGAAGCCCATTCATGTGGGTCCTTTAGTACTCACCCGTACCTGTAAGTCAGCCAAGGAAGCAAATGTTCATGTTTTCTCAAAGGAAAATCAGATAAAAATCATCATATCCAAAATAAAATCAGTTGGAGGAAATACATGAGGAACTAGCCTTGCAGGGTTCAGGCTAGAAAATTAACTATAAAAATAAAATACTATGACTTTTACATAATCGAATTGGACAGACATAGAGTTATTGTTGGAGGGGAAAATAACTTTTGAAAGTCAGATTTATTACATCTCTTTCTCCATTTTGTATATCCTAATTCACCTTAAAGACCACACAATGTTTTTCAATTCAGTAACCAGTTATTCAACGAAAAAGTTGCAACACACAAGACAAATACATTTTAAAATAACAACATAAATATCCTATTCAGAAACCTGATTTCAAATTGTCAGTATTATAGAGTTTAGTCTTCTGAGAGCTCTTTTAAAAATGCTTTCTTTCTTATCTCTGATAGGTTCTTATATGTTTTTATGAGAGACAGCATCACTAACCCAAACTTTGTTAATTATTAAGATACTCTTTTCTCAGAAATTCTGTTCTTTTCTCCAAGTACTATTGTATTATAGTGTCTTTGTACAAATACTTTTAATTTGACCAGCATTATAAAAGTCTGTGTTTAAGATATAGTTAATGAAGGACAGATGTTTAAAACACAGTTCACAATGAAGTTGTAAATACTGCTAGTACAGTAAATTCTGTGATTAATTTTAGTCTGTTTATTCAATTAGGATATTTACACAGCTGGTAAAGCACTAAAAATAACTGTCCTATGTAATGTTAATTCAAATCAATATTAATTAGAAGCAGCATAGGTACAATCATATCAAAGAATCTATAGGCCGGGTTAGTGTTTATGCTTAAGAATAAAAATAAATGAAATATATAAAGATTCAACTTCTCTTGTATTAATAGCACTGTAAATGACTGAAATAATCAACAATGTATTCACTTGTGATCTTGAACAAATAAATGCCTTGCTTTCATAAACTTTGTCATGAAATTTAGCCAGAGTTGAGAATCTTGAACTGCTGCTCACAGAAAGGTACTTGACCAAATTATTTGTTCATATGATCTGTCCCTTACTTCCGCCTCTTTCCAGCGACCTAGAAATTAGACATGCAGCAGGAATGATAATAGCTACTAAGGACCAAAAAAAACTTTTTTTGGAGATGGAAGCCACATGCTAGCATATACAGTTCCTAGAACAGACCCAAGGTTCTGGATATATGTGTACATCCATAGATTCCTCTGGTGGCTCAGACAGGAAAGAATCTACTGCAATGCGGGACACTCAGGTTTGATCCCTGGGAAGATCCCCTGGAAAAGAGAATGGCTACCCATTCCAGTATTCTTGCCTTGAGAATTCCATGCAAGCCTGGAGGAGGCTACAGCCTGCCAGGCCACAGCCCACGGGATCGCAAAGAGTTGGACAGTACTGAGTGACTAACACACACACACAGAACTTTTCCAGTTGATTCCTTAGTTCCTCAATTAGAATAAATCTCAGTCTAAAATATTCATGGAAATATTCAAATTTCTTCATGAAACCATGCATTTTGACTTAATGTGTTAAGAATAAGATAGGATTATCTTTTTCCTTTTTCAATGGGGTTAACGAATTTGAAAGGTATCTATCAGGGACATTTTAAGATGAGGCAACTGTATGTAAAATTTATAACCAAAGAAAAATGTTCATTTTTCTACTTTCATCAATATCTTCAGTTGAATTCATGAGACAAAAATAGGCTAGTCATCACCCATTAACCATTCTTTTCTTCTTCCTTGGCAACAGAATCCTGGCTTTTGAGGGTAGCAACGTACTCAGCTAGAAGACTGTGATGTGGTCCTCTGATTCAAAGTTTGTCATGAAATTTAACCAGAGTTGAGAATCTTGAACTGCTGCTCACAAAAAGGTACTTGACCAAATTATTTGTTCATGTGATCTGTCCCTTACTTCTGCCTCTTTCCAGAGACCTAGAAATTAGACATGCAGCAGGAATGATAATAGCTACTAAGGACCAAAAAAATTTTTTTTGGAGATGGAAGCCACATGCTAGGTTGGTAGAATAGGAAACTAGAAAGAGATGGATCCCTGATGTCTCTGGAACTGCCACAACCTATCTGGACTGCCTGCCTCTGGACTTTAGGTGAAAGAGAAATAATCTTTTATTTTTCTATCATTTCTAGTTCCCATTAATTACATCCAATGTAATTCCTAAATGATAGAAAGCATAGATCCACAATGAGAAGCTAAATATATGCCTGATAAGGTGACCCTTGCACCTCTACCATATAATATAGTCATATCATCTTTATATAAATCTATACATAACTGTTATAAATCTGATATACCTTTAACTTATGTGGACACCAACACTCAGCCTGAAACAAATCTTCCTTAGCTATTACTGAACAATTAGAGTGGTTTTCTTATTACAAGACATAAAGTGAAGATACATCATTGTTCTGGATTAACGGGTTATGGAACTCTTGGTTGCAAAGATTATCCCAATTCCCTGGAGTTTAAACAACTGTTCTAAGGGAGTGGCTAAATAACTCTTTGAATGGATCAAGTAATTCCTAAGAAAGAGAATCCTAATTCCATTCTCTTTGAAATTAGGTAGTTTTGGAATTTTTTAAATGAACTGGAATGATTCTAAGAGCAAAGGACACCAAGACATTAAAAAGAAACAAAAAGCGCATCAAGATCATCCCAATGATGGAGCTGTTAGAGAATGTTTACGATATAACAGGTAACTGAGGATGTAAGCTTCTCCAAAACGGACAGAGCATCACTTCAGGGCAAGCAAGCAACCATGCCAGCAGAAATAGAAAACACAGCAATGAACGACATCCACTGGAATGCATTTAAACAGTTTTCAACAGTGACAGAGAGTGGCAGGTACAGAGTAGAAAAGATGATAAGTGTAATTTTTAAGTCTGAGATGAATATACTTACACATGGAAATGTTAAGGACCCATTCTCCCTCTAAAAGGGGCCCTTCCAATATTTTCTACCTTGATAACACATACACATACATAATACATACATAATACAATACATACATAATACATACAGGACTGGAAAAGGTCAGTTTTCATTCCAATCCCAAACAAAGCCAATGCCAAAGAATGCTCAAACTACTGCACAATTGCACTCATCTCACACGCTAGTAAAGTAATGCTCAAAATTCTCCAAGCCAGGCTTCAGCAATATTTGAACCGTGAACTTCCTGATGTTCAAGCTGGTTTTAGAAAAGGCAGAGGAACCAGAGATCAAATTGCCAACATCCACTGGATCATGGAAAAAGCAAGAGAGTTTCAGAAAAACATCTATTTCTGCTTTATTGACTATGCTAAAGCCTTTGACTGTGTGGATCACAACAAACTGTGGAAAATTCTGAAAGAGATGGGAATACCAGACCACCTGATCTGCCTCTTGAGAAATTTGTATGCAGGTCAGGAAGCAACAGTTAGAACTGGACATGGAACAACAGACTGGTTCCAAATAGGAAAAGGAGTTCGTCAAGGCTGTATATTGTCACCCTGTTTATTTAACTTATATGCAGAGTACATCATGAGAAATGCTGGACTAGAAGAAACACAAGCTGGAATCAAGATTGCTGGGAGAAATATCAATAACCTCAGATATGCAGATGACACCACCCTTATGGCAGAAAGTGAAGAGGAACTCAAAAGCCTCTTGATGAAAGTGAAAGTGAAAGTGGAGAGTGAAAAAGTTGGCTTAAAGCTCAACATTCAGAAAACGAAGATCATGGCATCCAGTCCCACCACTTCATGGGAAATAGATGGGGAAACAGTGGAAACAGTGTCAGACTTTATTTTTATGGGCTCCAAAATCACTGCAGATGGTGACTGCAGCCATGAAATTAAAAGATGCTTACTCCTTGGAAGGAAAGTTATGACCAACCTAGATAGCATATTGAAAAGCAGAGACAGTACTTTGCCAACAAAGGTTCGTCTAGTCAAGGCTATGGTTTTTCCTGTGGTCATGTATGGATGTGAGAGTTGGACTGTGAAGAAGGCTGAGCACAGAAGAATTGATGCTTTTGAACTGTGGTGTTGGAGAAGACTCTTGAGAGTGCCTTGGTCTGCAAGGAGATCCATCCAGTCCATTCTGAAGGAGATCAGCCCTGGGATTTCTTTGGAAGGAATGATGCTAAAGCTGAAACTCCAGTACTTTGGCCACCTCATGCGAAGAGTTGACTCATTGGAAAAGACTCTGATGCTGGGAGGGATTGGGGGCAGGAGGAGAAGGGGATGACAGAGGATGAGATGGCTGGATGGCATCACTGACTCGATGGATGTGAGTCTCAGTGAACTCCGGGAGTTGGTGATGGACAGGGAGGCCTGGCGTGCTGCGATTCATGGGGTCGCAAAGAGTCGGACATAACTGAGTGACTGATCTTATCTGATCTGATATGAATACATACCCAGCGTCCATTCAATTGGCCAGGTCAGACAACATGAAAATATGTCACTATTCTGTGTCCCTCAAATCTGTTTGATGTAAGCTTTTTCTAGGTCTTTAAAGTTTCCCATATCTTCCAGTTCTCTGCCTTTGTCTCAATTAAGCAAATGTCTTCATTGGGTCTCCATCTGTTGCATGGTGCCTGCCCTTTGACTTGACTCTTTAACTCAAGTACACTCATTCTCCACACCAAGACTCTTCTCAAGTGGGGGGGGGGGGACACTTTACAAACGAGGATATTGAAGCCCCAGAAGGTTAACTAATTTGTTAAAGTTCATACAGTGACTTGTTGGTGGAGACCCTAGGCTCTCTAATTTCATAACTTACCCTTTAATCTCTCACAAAACTATTGAGCCTTTATCAGATAAATTATCAGAGCAGACATTGAGATTATATTGAAAACTGATGCCTGGACCTGCCACATATTCTACAACTTTTTCTTAAACATCACTTTTTTTCCAATTACATGAAGTCAACTCTAATCTACTTTGAGCTCTCTTTTGGGAAGAAGAAACTACCTCATTAAATACATATGTATGCCTTATAAGGGGCTTCCCTGGTGGCTCAGCAGTAGAAAATCTGCCTGTAATGCAGGAGATGTGGCTTCAACTCCTGAGTTGGGAAGATCCCCTAGTGGAGGGCACGACAACCCACTCTAGTATTCTTGCCTGGAGAATCCCATGGACAGAGGAGCCTAGAGGACTACAGTCCATAGGGTCGCAAAGAGTTGGACATGACTGAGTGACTGAGCATGCGTGTTTTATAAGATAAATGGTAGTATGTGAAAGAATATCCACCTTAGGATGAAAGAAAATGCAGCTGTCAATAACAATGTCTATAACACTGCAGGTACAATGTGCTCTTATGCAAAAACTGGACTGGGAATTTAAGTACACCTTAGTCACACAGGGAAAACTTTACATGTAACTAAACACGTGGCAGCCTAGACCACTTTCATTCAAACAGATTAGCTGACAAACAGAAATAATTTTTTGTAAATCCATCCTAACTTAAGGAAGACTAGCAAAATGAGCCTGGTTCTACTAGGGCATGAAGGTTCATTGCAAACTCAAGCTTAATTGGGTAGGTAGTGACTGTTTCAGCAAAATGTGGCAAAACATCCTCATTTGTTCTTTAATTTATATTCATATACATATGTAATATTAATATTTCATTAATGAAACCGTAAAGTACATATATATATATAAAATGCATAAATGTATATTTAGTACAGTAGAATTTCTCCTTTCAGAAAAAGCTAATAATAGATTGAAGTTGGCCTCGTGGAACTGGAAAAATATGGTATTTATGAAACCATTTGTGAGGTATGTAGTAATATAATGGACCATAATAGAAAGGGAAAAGGAAGCATGTGGTCCACAGCTTTCTCTTCCTCTGTCTTTTGGCTTCTCTTTATTTTTGGAAAAAATAAGAAAATAAAGTTATTTTTAAAAATTAAGTGCTCTATCAATACCTTTGGGAAAGCATATTGACTTTGCCAAGCCATTCAAACATTGAAAATTTGTTTGCTCAGGTTTATTAATATGAAATATTTCAATTATGCCAAAAGGATAGAGAACATAAATTGAACACCCATGTATTTTACTAAGATTAAGAAAGCAAACATTATAGATACAATCCTGTACAGCCAGTTCCAATATCAAATGCCTTCTTACCCCTTTTATAGGTAATCACTACCCTGATTTTGATGTTTACCATTTTCAGGCATATTTTAATGTATATCTGTGAGTTTGTGAGTCTTATGTATATATATTTATATGTATACATGCATGTATATGCCTATGAATATATGTATCTATAAGCCATATATACTCTTTACAGAATGTTTAAAATATTTTCTATAAATGATGTAATGCATGTCTCCTTCAGTAGCTTATTTTGTTCAATTGCTTATATTTTAATGATTAATCAATGTCGATAATCATAGCTCAGGTCATTCAACTGCATAACTATACAGTTCTTTATGTAGAGTTATTTATCTATTCTACTGTGAATGAGTATTTAGATGACTTCAATATTTTCCATTACAATGTGACAATAAAGATTCAGATTTTTTATCACAGAGTTTTGATCACTTTGATTCCTCCCTGAATCTTTCTATAAGATAACCCAATCTCAAAAAAATGAAGCCCCTCCCTTATTGTCTAGAAGTTTATACTGCTTATAATTCAGGGGGACATGTTACTAAAAGGTTACTGAAAGATTAAACTTACTTGCAGTATTTCATGGAAGCTCAATAGTCCTTAATGATAAAATAATCAAATGTTGACTAAAGAGATTTTACTGGCTGGGTAAATACTGCAGCTTGTGAGGATTACAGTTTAGTAGGCAGGATATCCAATTTTTATAGAATGGATTCTCAAGTACAGAGTAACATCTAATACAACAGATTGTTATGAAACTGAACATTGCCCATAAAAATAAGTTACACCGCTGAGCTACTATTTTCAAACAAATTATTATATTCTTATAGAAAAAATTTGAGTGATTATTCAAAATAAGAAGCTAAACAGTACCTGAAATCACATTTTAAAGAATATACTGAACTGAATCTGTGTTAACATTTTTTAAATCTAATTTTTGGTTAAAATCATAGGCTTTCAAATCAGGTAGACCTATTCTGTAGCACAATTCCATTTTTTTTTTTAACCATTTATCCAAATTTTGGTTATTTATGCTATCTGAGTCTCAGCTTCATTGTCCATAAAATGGGAAAGATAAAATCTAACTCACAGTCTTTAATACAATTTAAATGAAATAATATATGAAATGTAATTATCCTTGCTGCTACTCTCTGCTGCTATAATGGTTACTGTTATTTATTGGTATTCAGGCTGAGTTCAGGGTTTAGATGCTGATACATGCAGTGACACATATGTTAGGGCCTAATTCTCTCTCTAAGAACTACCTGAGAAACAGTTCAAACCTGATCTACAATAAGAGTTTGACATATGCAGGCATGTCTGAATGCCAAAGAATCTAGAGTTCTATATGTGCGTATAACAAAGTGAAAAAAGGAAGTGGGAGAAAGAGAGAGGAAGAGATTGCGATTCATTGATTAACTGATCAGTTGATATCAGGTCTGAAGTTACAATGGAATTGCACAATTTCTAAAAGCAAATTTTTAAGTTAGAACCAGTACTTCTGAGAGACAATTTATCTACAGGGAAGAGTGAAATGGCAAGTTAGACTTGGCAATAAGACCAGAGATTCAGAGGAGGGTAACGCTTCTGGTAATAACTTGATAAATGTGACTATAACCCTTATTGATCCATCTACCTTGGGGCATGTGTGGTCTGTAAGAACAGAGGTAAAACCAGAATACACAATTCCACAAAACCCACAACAGTTTGAGGCCTATGCAAACATTCTGTAGGTCCTCAAACAAGAGCTATTAACAATTAACAGGAGGAAGGCAGCTGCTGTTCCTGTTCTCCGTTTGCAACAGAGTGTACAACGTCAGCGGAGAAGGCAATGGCAACCCACTCCAGTACTCTTGCCTGGAAAATCCCATGGACAGAGAAGCCTGGTAGGCTACAGTCCATGGGGTCGCTAAGAGTCAGGCACGACTGAGCGACTTCACTTTCACGCATTGGAGAAGGAAATGGCAACCCACTCCAGTATTCTTGCCTGGAGAATCCCAGGGACAGAGGAGCCTAGTGGGCTGCCGTCTACGGGGTCGCACAGAGTCGGACACGACTGAAGCGACTTAGCAGCAGCAGCAGTACAACGTCAGGGTTCAAGCATTAAAGAAGACTGATGGGTACTGGACAAGACCTCACGTCCCAGGCAGGATCCAGAATAAGTAATCAGTCTGGAGATGCAGAAATATTCTGGTAGCCAGGGACAGATCACCACCATCAACAGGAGCAGCAAAACTATCTCGAGCATAGTGAAGAACAGCAATGATTTAAAGCAGCAACATCTGCCAACAGAAGGTGCCTGGTGCAGCTGTGAGAAGAGTGCTGGAAACACAGTGGTAGTGCTCAAGAATGTCAGCCTGGAGTTAGGAAGGACGGCCTTGAGGACGGACAGAGTGTTAGTCCACATAGGCACCCTGGTATGTGTGTGAACAAATATGGGAATTCCTGAGGATCCCAGAAATACTGTAGAAGGAAAAAAAAATGGAAAAAAGTAATAAAAGACCTGTTATTGAACACATGGGAGTCAATGAGCTAAAGAAGTATGAATGGGACATCCCTGGTAGTACAGTGGTTGAGAATCTGCCTGTGAATGCAGGGCACATGGGCTTGAGCCCTGTTCTGGGAAGATCCCGCATGCTGCAGGGCAACTGAGCTCATCCACTGCAACTTCTGAAGCCTGCAAGCCGAGAGCCTGTGCTCTGCGACAAGAAAAGCCGCCACAATCAGAAACTAGCTTGCTGCAACTAGAGAAAGCCCATGCACAGCAAAGAAGATCCGGGGCAGATAAAAACAAACAAACAAATGATAACACTTAAATATACATCTGGGAAGGACCAGAAGCTAGTGAGGTACAGGCACCACTGGAAAACAAGGTTACCAGTAGAAAAGCACGACGGTGAGAAATCAATGCAAATTATATAACTTTCTGGACATTAGTGCCAACAGGCAAGAGACTCATACTAAGTATAAAATATGAAAAATTCAAACTTGTAAGGACCCATATAAAAGCTATATAGAATATTCATAAAAATTAACTTGAAATTTAAAAGGTTTTTTGAAGAAAAAGAGGAAGAAATACTTTCTTACAATTGTTTTTACTGTATTATGAAATATTTTATATGCGTGCACTTTATGTAATTTCAGTTTAATAATATAATTATTGATACAATGTTACTTATAAATCCATTGTTTATAATAATCAATTATAATATACATAATTGTTCATAATTGTACTTGTAAACAAAAATTTTAAGGATCGCCCATTTATATATCACCCAAGCTCAATGGCACCCCACTCCAGTACTCTTGCCTGGAAAATCCCATGGACGGAGGAGCCTGGTAGGCTGCAGTCCATGGGGTCGCTAGGAGTCGGACACGACTGAGCGACTTCACTTTCACTTTTCACTATCATGCCTTAGAAAAGGAAATGGCAACCCACTCCAGTATTCTTGCCTGGAGAATCCCAGGGATGGGGGAGCCTGGTGGGCTGCCAGAGAGTCGGACACGACTGAAGCGACAACAGCAGCAGCAGCAGCAAGCTCTCTGGGCTGTGTCTACCCTGAACCCAACTCCTTCCCTCCAACTAGAACACTCAATAGCCTCAATTTGTTTTAATTTTTTCGTGATTTTTTAAATAATAATGTACATGCATATACATAATGAGTCTACAAAAATATATTACTCAGTCTGTCTCTGTCTAAAGTTTCCAGTGTTCTTCCTTGGAGAATCCCATGAACAGAGAAGCCTGGTGAGCTACGACTCATTGTGTTGCAAAGAATCGGACACGACCGAAGAGATTTAACACAGCACAACACACAAACCCTGTATCACTAGAGTCATGTTGTATGTATTTTTTGAGACTTGTTTTTATCCAACATTATGTTTTTGGCAGTCATTCAGGTTCATTCATTTTCGCTATTATGTTAATTCCACTGTGGACGAATATTCTCCAATTTATCCATTCTATTTTCTGTTGTTTGCAAATTTGTCTTGTGTTTTGCTATTATATACAAGACTACAATAAAAAACCTTGTTCCTATTTCCTAAGGCATAAGAGCAAGAATCTCTATAGGATATACTCCTAGGAGTGGAACTGCTGAGAAAAAGAGTATACTATGCTCAATTTCAATGAGCCAATTCAATTGTACCAATTTACATTCCCATTCACAGTATATGAGAGTCCCTGTTGTTTCACAGCCACACTAACATTTGGTATGTTTCAGACTCTTATATTTTTAACACATGACAGATATATAATAGCATATTACTCCAGCTGTAATTTACATTTCTCTAATTATTAATGAGGCTCAGCAAACTTTCACATGTTTACTATCTGAATTTTCTCTTTTTGAAATTCCTGTTCATTTTTATATTAGCTGACCACACTTTTTTATTAATTCATAGAATCTTAAATATATTCTACACACCAAACCAGGCTTTTTGACTTTCTTAGCCATTTTTACTCTTTGATGAACATACTTTTAAAATTTTAATGTTGTTAAATTTATTAATCTTTTTATGATTTCTTCTGTTTATGTTTAAAGTTCTTATCTTACCCCAAAAAGATAAATATATCCTTTTCTCAATATTTTAAAATAGTACTGTTTCTCATAGTTAATTCTTCCATACAGATTTTGTTTCCATTTATGAAATGAAGTGTTTAGAGATCAATTTTAGTTTCCCATATGAATAGCTAATCACCGATTGTAGTGGCAACATTGATTCAAGGCTCACCAGGACTCAAAAGAAGAAAGGACAGATGTGCTAGGATGGATGTGCTAAAGTTGAAGCCCCCATCATAAAGCATGATGAAAGAACAAATAGATTTTGGGAAATTCTGAAAACTCTGAACATCAATTTGATAAATTCACTCCCTTCACATTTATATGATTTGTATATAGTTTATGTAATTGGTCATGCTGTTACCACTTCACCCCATACAGTATGAGACAACATTTAGAAGTTTATTTAAACTAGTCTGTATTCCTTAAGGGAGAAGGCAATGGCACCCCACTCCAGTACTCTTGCCTGGAAAATCCCGTGGATGGAGGAGCCTGGTAGGCTGCAGTCCATAGGGTCGCTGAGGGTTGGACACGACTGAGGGACTTCACTTTCACTTTTCACTTTCATGCATTGGAGAAGGAAATGGCAACCCATTCCAGTGTTCTTGCCTGGAGAATCCCAGGGACGGGGGAGCCTGGTGGGCTGCCATCTATGGGGTTGCACAGAGTCGGACACGACTGAAGTGACTTAGTAGTAGTAGTATTCCTTATAAACTCTTTATTGATACTCCAACACAGCTTATGAAAATGTTGAGAAAAATATTACTATTGCACTATATACTGATTAAGAATTTTATGTGATAATTCAGTGGTTGTCAAACTAGACTCCAACATAATTCCACAAACTCAGTGCAGGTGTTCTGCCACTATACTCTTAAATTCCTTTCTCAGTTTCATAAATAACTAAATTTATAAAATTTTCTCAATATTAACAGACATAATTGTTTTAAATGACTTAAACCTGCTACTCATTATTGCTTCTAAAGTCTGGTGTGGGTTAACATATATTGAATACATACTTATTTCTTTACATTTCATATATTAAAATTAAAATGACCAACTTCAATATCTATTCTGGTAAGGTCAAAACACTGCTTTCCCCAGTCTGGGGGTCGTCACCCTATGCTCACTTCATGTTAACTTTTCCATCCATAAACTGCATATAATTTGCTTCAAAGCATTTTGGGGAGCAAAAGGTCAAAAGAACACTGGGTGTTAAAATGCTTTTAAAATGTAAAACATTTTGCAAACAGAAGTTATATTATGTAATAACCTTAAATTATATCTTCCAAATAGGTTTTTTCATAAGTCATGAAAAAAAAATCAACAGGTAATTCCTAAAAGTCAGCTTTATCTATAGTTTTAGTTTTTTCAATATCCAGTCTTTAAAAAATAGTTTCAACTAAAGTTAAAATTTATTGGTTGAATGTTATTTCCTACCCCACATAATTTCTAATAAAGTTCCTGAAAAGTAGAGCAACACAAAGTTAATCTATACAAGCAATATAACTCATCTCCAAATAATCTGAAAATATCTATTTTCATAATGGTGCGATTTAAAAATCCATGCCATATCAGTGTGATTTAAAACTAAGCAAGTCTACTAGAATTCAATTGAAATCGAGAATGTATAGTCTACAGATGAAACTTTGACCTGCCTCAACAACATGCTAAACCATGGCACTGATGTATTTGGAAGATTATAGTTTTCTAAGAACTTGTTTTGCTTTCCCTTTACATAAAGAAACCTTGGTGGAGTTACAAAAGTGAGAAAAACATGGAATTAAACAAAAATAATATATTTAAAAATGAGATTTTCTCTTCCTGTTGCTAACTATTAAGAGAGCCAGTCCTCCTTATGATCTTGCTGCCCTCTGACTCGGACCTCCGTTACCCTGGGAAGCCATCTGCACTGATGCACTACTTTTCAAACTGTAGACACGTGCAGGAGAAGGAAAGTGAAACTGTCTATTTTAAAAGAAAGTGAGACATCATACTATAAAGCTTCCCGAGTCAGAAAGAACTGGGTTCTAATCCTACGTGTCCTACTTTCCAAACTGTGTGATCACAGGCATGATTATACCTAAGTCACTATTTAATTTCAGATTTCCATTTCCTCATCTTAAGTACAGGATAAAAATAACCATCTCCCAGAATTATTATAAGGGCTGAATGAAATTACGATAAACACAAATATTCATGGCAAAACATTGACCAAGTTATTATTAATTATAAAACCAGAGAGTAAATGACTTTATGGAAATTGTGAAATATCATTTTAAAAATAAAAATATCATTTTATGATATAGGTTTCTCTTACTTCCAGGCATTAATATTTATCTTAAAACTGGAAATGTTTTCTTAAAATTACACAAAATATATTTTCTGAAATAATTGGAAATAGATGAAAGATGGAAGGGAAGGGAAATGCTGAAGTTAAAATCAATCATTTAATATGGTCATTAACTAGGAAGAGGGAAAGGAAGATAGTAACAAGTAGGGAGGCAGGGTGGGGATAAAGAGACAAAGTGGGAAATAAAGAGGGGGCTGACAGCCTGCGTGACTTGCGGCTGGACAGGTGATCCTGTGCTGGACACCAGGTCACCCAGGTCAACCTGTTTGTTGAACTGCTCAACATGTAGAAATGAGTCACTTTACAGTATGTATGGGCTTCCCTGAAACCTCACTTGGTAAAGAAACCACCTGCAATGCAGGAGACCCCACTTCACTTCCTGGGTTGGGAAGATCCCCTGGAGAAGGGAAATGTTACCCACTCCAGTATTCTGGCCTGGAGAATTCCATGGACTGTACAGTTCATGGGGTCGCAAAGAGTCAGACATAACTGAGCGACTTTCACTTTCACAATATGTATGGGATAGAAGTGCAAAGGACAAGAGCTATGCCATAAGTTCCACATGCCTATGGTATCTGTGAACCAGTGTTTGATCTCAGTATGCTTTATGGCTCTAAAAGCATCAATTTATACCACTGACAATATATAGTTAATGATCATAAAAGTAGGTATATCACAGAAAATACCTCATCAAAATTTACCAAAATTAAGAAACAAATAACAACAACAACAAAAAAAACAGATTCTCAACTTCTGGGCAAATCATATTAGGCAATTTAGATTATTAAGAAATTAAAGTCATGTTGGCATAAGCATCTCATTTCTCTTCTACTAGAGAGAATGTGCAGTATAAGAAAGGCTTCAAATTGTTCACTGCAGCACTATTTACGATAGCCAAGACATGAAAGCAACCTAAATGTCCACCAACGGATGAATGGATAAAGAACATGTAGTATATATACACAATGCAATATTACCCAGCCATAAATGAATGAAATAGTGCCACTTGCAGCAACATGGATGAAACTAGAAATTATCATTCTAAATGAAGGCAGAGAGAGAAAGACAAATATCATATACTATGACTTATATGTGGAACCTTAGAAAAAATGATACAAATGAACTTAACATACAAAACAAAAAACAGACTTACAGACATCAAAAACAAATTTATGGTTAACAAAGGGGAAAGTCTGTGGTGGTGGAAATAAATTAGGAGTTTGGGATTAACGAATACACACTATTATATATAAAATAGATAAACAACAAGGTTCCACTGTATAGAACATGGAACTATTAATATATTCAATATCTTCTAATAAACTGTAATAGGAAAGAATCTGACCCAGTGATTTAATCACTGAATCAATTTGCTGTATACCAGAAACTAACACAACACTGTAAATTAACTACATTTCAGTGGGAAAAAAAAAAAAATAGCTTAAAATTGACCAAAAAACCGGCTCCGCTAGTTAAGAAACATGACTTCAGCAGTCTTATTTTAAGCTCACACTGTGCTCTGAAAGCTGTACCCATCTACTTTATACTGATGCAGTAAAAGAAAAAAAGTCATTCTAAGTAATTCTCTATTTCTACCAATAATAATTTTAAAAGATTACACGTGGAGTATTAATGAGCAACTCAAAGACCATACACATTGTACGCTAGCTAATTTTCAACAAATATTTTTGCACGTTCAAAGAAGCATGAATTACTTTTGTAGAATAGTGTGTCCTAGGTCACCATTCTTTCCTTCTCTATTATTCCTTATCTATTTGATTTGCCAACAAGCCTCTGATAACAAAGATAGAAATAAATTTCAAGGTTAGTAAGTTAAGATACTACTGTGAATAATATATTAATTTGCTGTTGAAGTTAAAAGTGGTATAGAGAGGAATGAAAGAGAGAGACACTCAATGAAGTGAATTTCACACAGAGAAAAGTCAATATTTACCTGTAGAATTAATGTATGAAAGCATATATGGAATTATAACTATATACTGTGCTGTAAACAATATGCCAGTAAATGTGGAAAACTTAGAAGTGACCACAGGACTGGAAAAGGTCAGTTTTCATTCCAATCCCAAGGAAAAGCCATGCCAAAGAATGTTCAAACTACTGCACAATTGCACTCATCTCACACTCTAACAAAGTAATTGCTCAAAATTCTCCAAGCCAGGCTTCAACAGTACGTGAACCGTGACATTCCAGATGTTCAAGCTGGATTTAGAAAAGGCAGAGAAACAAGAGATCAAATTGCCAACATCTGCTGAACCATCGAAAAAACAAGAGATCCAGAAAAACATCTATTTCTGCTTTAGTGATTATGCCAAAGCCTTTGACTGTGTGGATCACAATAAACTGTGGAAAATTCATCAAGAGATGGGAATACCAGACCACCTGACCTGCCTCCTGAGAAATCTGTATGCAGGTCAAGAAGCAACAGTTAGAACTGGACATGGAACAACAGACTGCTTCCAAATCGGGAAAGGAGTACATCAAGGCTGCATATTGTCACCCTGCTTATTTAACTTATATGCAGAGTACATCATGAGAAATGCCGGGCTGAACAAAGCACAAGCTGGAATCAACAGTGCCAGGAAAAATATCAATAACCTCAGATAGGCAAATGACCCCACCCTTAAGGCAGAAAGTGAAAAAGAACTAAAGAGCCTTTTGATGAAAGTAAAAGAAGAGAGTGAAAAAGCTGGCTTTAAAGTCAGCATTCAGAAAATTGAATACCATGGCATCCAGTGCCATCACTTCATGGAAAACAGATGGGGAAACAATGGAAACAGTGAGAGACTTTATTTTTGGGGGCTCCAAAATCACTGCACAAGGTGACTGCAGCCATGAAATTAAAAGACGCTTGCTCCTTGGAAGGAAAGCTATGATCAATGTAAACAGCATATTAAAAAGCAGAGACATTACTTTACCAAAAAAGGTCCATCCAGTCAAAGCTATGGTTTTTCCAGTAGTCATGTATGGATGTGAGAGTTGGACTATACAGAAAGCTGAGGGCCAAAGAATTGACACTTTTGAACTGTGGTGTTGGAGAAGACTCTTAAGAGTCCCTTGGACTGCAAGGAGATCCAACCAGTCCATCCTAAAGGAGATCAGTCCTGGGTGTTCATTGGTAGGACTGATGTTGAAGTTGAAACTCCAATACTTTGGTCACCTCATGCAAAGAGCTGACTCATTTAAAATGACCCTGATGCCGTGAAAGATTGAGGGCAGGAGGAGAAGGGGACGACAGAGGATGAGATGGTTGGATGGCATCACCGACTCAATAGACATGGGTTTGGGTGGACTCCGGGAGTTACTGATGGACAGGGAAGCTTGGCATGCTGCAGTCTGTGGGGTCACAAAGAATCTAACACGACTGAGCAACTGAACTGAACTGAAAAATAGGAAACTATAAAAGATGAATAAAAATATATGAATAACCTATGTAGAATTTTTTAAACTGTTAATGAGTACATATATAGACTAATGCATACTTTCCAAGTAATAATACAAAAATATCCTGCTTATTAACTAAAAGGTTGTTATCTTCAAGTGTTCAAGGCAGAGCTGCAAAAACCCCAATAAACTGTACTGTAAATCTTAGCATAAATAACACCAATGTATCAACAAAGAGCAGAGTGACCCAGGGAGAAAGAAAATCCTGTATTATCTTGAAGCAAAATGGTTTGCCTTGAGTTTAAGAGGAAAACAAATTACTTCCTGATGGCCAAATGTATAATAAACAAATAAGAGAGCAAACATCTTTGTATAAACTTTTATATAGGAATTCCTGCCTCCAACATATACAAACTGTACTTATCGCTTAAGCTCATTCACAGCAGATAAAGCTATCCTTTCACACTACTCCAGGTAAACCAGTTAGCACAAAAGTACTGAGTTCTAATGATACTAAAATATCTAGAATTTCCTTTCCTGCTGTAAATACCACAGCAACACCTGGGAGGCTTTTAACTTAGTAGGTTAAAATAGAGATGATAGCCAAGGCTGCCAGTTAGGGAGACTCATGTCTTCCCTGAATGAAGCTTGTAGTATAAAAACAGAGGCCCAGATGGAATAGTCTGTCCTGCTGGCCTGGCGGCCCAGTGCCGATTTCCTTGCTGAGGTCACAAGCAGGTATGTGAGGGAGGGAATGGTGCTGTGTATTTTATACATGGGGGAGAAGTGAGCAAGCTGGCTTTGGATGAAAGAAAATTATAAAAATCAATCAGATCAGATCAGTCGCTCAGTCGTGTCCGACTCTTTGCAACCCCATGAATCGCAGCACGCCAGGCCTCCCTGTCCCTCACCAACTCCCGGAGTTCACTGAGACTCACGTCCATCGAGTCAGTGATGCCATCCAGCCATCTCATCCTCTGTCGTCCCCTTCTCCTCCTGCCCCCAATCCCTCCCAGCATCAACAGGTACTAAAATCTGAAGTTGTTCTAAAAAATGTAACTGATTTTAGCTGATTTCAATTCCAGAGTTATTTCTGTCCACCTTGAGATTCTTGTGTCTTCATTACTAACTCCAAACAATAAAAGCCTCCTCATATCACCCATTTCCTTGGTGTCCTTTGAAAGTCATTGTTCCTGAGTTCATTTCTTCATAGACTGACCCAAGTCAGGAAGGTTCTTAACACCTGACCCCACAGACCTGCATCTCTTAACATTCATGGCAAAAGCATAATTTCTCTATTTGGTAATAATTCCTTAAAAGATGGAGTTTGGTCAGATCTGGGTTTAAATCATGGCCCTATCATTTATTAGCTATGTGAGACCCATCAGGCTACTTTATATCTTGGGGTCTCAGTTTATCCTGAAAAAAAATCAGAGTAAGTCACTCAACTTATGAGGAAATCATAATAGTTAATGAAATCATAGCTACAATGCTTGGTGGAATGCCAGATATATTATCCAGAAAACCTTGATAAATGGTGACTATTATTAATGTATAATTTCTCACTCACAGATTCATATTCTTATTAAGTCTGCTTTAACATAAGTAATAAATGCAGCCTGTCTACAGTAATTTCAAGGCACACACCAAGTTAAGTCCCACAACACCCTAACATGTTCCAATGTTTAAATCTTACTTAATAATAAACATGAAATTTCATTTCTTAGACACAAAATTTTAAATGCAATACAAGTTGAGAGGTAGCATAAAGATTTAAATTTGCATCAAAGGAGCACAAGAGACAACTTCATTTAAAAAGTGGGAAAGGGGACTGAAAATATTGAAGTGGTTAGTTAATAAGTCCCTTGTGAATCACAGAATTAACCAAGAACATTCAGATGTCCAAGCTGGGTTTAGAAAAGGAAGAGAAACCAGAGATCAAATTGCCAGGATTCCCTGGATCATAGAGAAAGCAAGGGAACACCAGAAAACTTCTACCTCCGTTTCATTGGCTACGCGGAAGCCTTTGACTGTGTGCAGCATGAGAAACTGGAAAGCTCTTAAAGACATGGGAATACCAGACCATCTTACCTAACTCCTGAGAAAGCTGTATGCAGGTCAAGAAGCAACACTTAGAACCCTGTATGGAACAAGTGATTGGTTCAAGATTGAGAAAGGAGTCCGACAGGGCTGTCTGCTGTCACCCTGTTTGTTTAATCTATACACTGAGCACATTGTGAGAAATGCTGGGCTTGTTAAGTTACAAGCTGGAATCCAGATAGGCAGGAGAAACATCAACAACCTCAGATATGCGAATGATACCACTCTAATGGCAGAAAAGTGAAGAGGAACTAAAGAGCCTCTCTACGAGAGTGTAGGAGGAGAGTGAAAGTCGGCTTCAAACTACATATTACAAAAAACTAAGATCATGGCATCTGGCCCCATTACTTCATGGCAAACAGAAGGGGAAAAGTTGGAAGTAGTGACCGATTTCCTCTTCTTGGTATCTAAAATCACTGCGATGGTGACTGCAGCCATGAAATCAGAAGATGTTTTCTTCTGGGCAGGAAAACGATGACAAACCTAGACAGTGTGTCAAAAAGCAGAGACATTCCTCTGCCAAAAAAGGTCTGTATAGTCAAGGCTATGGTCTTCCCAGTGGTCATGTACACTTGTGAAAGCCGGACCATAAAGAAGGCTGAGTGCTGAAGAACTGATGCCTTTGAAATGTGGTACCGGAAAAGACTCCTGGGAGTCCCTAGGATAGCAAGGAAATCAAACCAGTCAATCTTAAGGGAAATCAACCATGAATACTCATTGGAAAAACTAATGCCGAAGTTGGAACTCCAGGATTTTGGTCATCTAATGCAAACAGGTGGCTCACTGGAAAAGTCCCTGATGCTAGGAAAGATTGAGGGCAGATGAAGAAGAGGGCATCATAGGATGAGATGGATGGATGGCATCACCAATGCAATGGACATGAACTTGGGCAAACTTCAGGAAACGGTGAGGGACAGAAAGGCCTGGCATGCTGCAGTCCATGGGGTTGCAAAGGGTCAGACATGACTGGGAGACTGAACAACAACAAACCATAAAAATATTTAAAAAATAGTTTTCATATATTTGGATTGTAAAAAACATTATAAGCTTCAAAGGAGATGAAGAAAATACTCATTCGGATTAGGATTAATAAAGGTATTTCCAATACACCTATTTCAAACCACAGAAAACAAAATTTTAAAGTGATCAGAAGCTTATGAAAACAGTTACAACTAACAGGGCTTTAAAGAACCACGATTCTTTGACTTAAAAAAAATACCCAAACTTTTTAAACCAATAAGAGAAATACAGCCTCTGGAAAAAAAAAAACTATATAAATAGATAAATGATAAAAATATTATGCTAATAACTAATAACCCCCTCAGGCTCAAGTTTACTAGTAATTAAAAACATAAATATCACCTTCCTCTATCATATTAGCAAAGATTTTAAAATTATAAATCTCTGAGCACCAAGAGTTTGAGAAGATAGGTAATACATCTTTAAAATGAAAAGTATCAATCCAATGAAAATATATACTAAGGGATGGAGAATAGTCAGACTATTTTCATTTACTGGAAAGGTTGGGTACAGCAGGTCACTTAACTGAGGGAGAAGAAGAGAAGAAGGTATAGAAATCATAGGCTGAGGCTGAGACAACCCTCCAGTGACTTGCTCAAAAACATTTTCATCTTTCAGTACAAGCAACTGTTTCCAGAAATGAGAATGGAAAGAATTGAAGAGCTCCAGTTCCTTCGGGGATGGTGGGGACAGGAATAGAGAAGCAAAGTCTTAAAAGAAGATGAGATGTACAAAACAAGCTTGTTTTACTCCTCTCTGACCCTTTAATTATTTATATTTTTTAAGACTCTAAGATGAAAGTCTATATAATCTAGAAAAGCACATTTGGTTCTTCGATTTTCATTTTCAATAATTTTCCAGCTGTAAATATAATGGTCATTTTAAAGCTATAAAACAATATATAACTATATATTCCCTATTAGAAACTAAGATATAATGAAAGTATTAAATATGTTTCTGCAGTTTCTGTCTTTTGCTTCAGGACTATCTGCCATATCCTAATGAAAAAGAGAATGTTTGTGAGGGCGTAAATCTAACTCTACTACCAAACAGAGTGGGAGAAATCAGGGAAGCCAGAAAAAGAGTTTCTGTTATTTAAAAATATATATGTTTAACTATGATTATGAGTGGAAAAGACCTCCATCTCAGTTGGGAGCAATAATTACTGGCTTTAACTTTCAGGAGTTGTGAAATAATGCAAAGGAGTCTGAATACATGACAAAACTCAGAGATACAACAAATTAGGCTTTACATCTAATACACATAATAAAAAGGGCAATTATAAACAGATGGGGAAAGTCACAGTGATAAAATACTGGCCTTACATTTTTTTTTAAATCAAAATCCTAACTAGCTACTTTAAAAGCTGATGTTTGGCAAACTACACTGCCACTCTGTACAACATTTGTCCTTCTCTATAAAATAAAAGTTAAAGAAGAAGTTTTTGAAGTTTCTACTTTAATGATTAATTCATTTTTGTCCTCTCACATTCTGTGAATTCTATGCCGTGCATAGCTATACAAAGAAAATGACTAGCAAGCTAACCTGCTAACAAGAATAAAAATTTAATTGTTTTAGCAAAATTTTCTATACTTTTTTGACTTCTTGCTGGTGGTAGTAATGGTATTTTCTTTGCCTTCATTTGTTTTTGCTGTAATTTTTTTAACATTGAGGCAAACAGGTTTTTCTCATCACTGGCTGATGGAAACAAGGTACATTCCTAAATCCATGACCACAATAACTTCTGCTCTTATTTTACAACGTTTATATCACTTGATAAGTCAGTAAGATACCTATAACTCTTTGATAAGATACATTATCATACCTATTTAATTAACTACAAGGTAGTTGTGTGGGCAAAATAAATCTGAAGAAAAATTACAGATTGAATTATGGTCCATACCAAGCAAATTAAAAAGCTACCAATATTTCCTGTGAAAATACCCAATCTTGTTTTCATTCCTAAGACAGATACAATTCAAGGTTAAATAAATGCAAGAGTCATATTCAACAGCTGGGAGAGGTTTATCAGACTTCAACTGCAGTGGAAACACTAGTAGAGCACACAGAGAAGTAAAAATAACCAAAATAAGGAAAGTTTTGAATTATTCTAAACAGTGCATAAAGCTATACCTTGATTCTGGCACACAAATTATTTCACATACAAAGTAAATATTTTATGTATGGTGGGGAAATAAAACACAATTAAAGAGAAAATAAAATTTTATTCACTATCTGAGCTCAAAGAAACAGATGCTATTTTTCAACTACTTTTTTAAACATTGCCATCCTTTTCTTTGAACATTTCTATTTTGAGGGGCAAATTCTTCTGACTGAAATGAAGTATCACCTTTCAGTTTAGAGAAATTTTAAGTCATGATTTTCTATTACTTCCTTAAATCCTTAACTTTCTCTACAAGAGGAAATAAAATTAGAAGGTGTAACTTTATTGGTAACATTGAAGAGTCATTCCACTCTGTAATTTTTTAATATACATGAGGATGGACCCATTCTCTCCTGAAACTCTCTCTGGACCTTTTGGAAGGTATAACTCTGTCTTCAATTTGCCACAGCATCACTTAATTTATCACAGCAATTCATAGGAGTGCAGCAACTAGCTGATTTTGTTGATAGATTTCATGAAATTAATTAAATATCTGCAGGCAATATATCCTGAATTTGTATGTACTAACCAAGATAATTCTGAATGTCATTCAAATAGGTTATTAGTTCAAAAAATATCTACTTGCATGGATGAATATGCCCTACTATAATTGCTGGGAGAGAAACAAATTTAAGTATTGCTACTGTTTCAAAAGCATTTACCAACTTCATAAAAGGCTTTTCCTTCAATCCAGTTAACCAAGGTTTTAAATTACATTAAAATAAACTCTATAAAGAAAAGTGGGTTTAAAATAAATTTGATAAAGGTTTTCCTTAGTTCAAGTTCTTGAGTATCTGTTTTACGTTAGGTCTTGGAAGAACACAAAAGAATTCATTTAAAATCATACAAAATTATATATTCAATTGTGTATAGAAGAAGCTGGTGAGAATGCCCTCCTACATAAGAACACTCCAGTGTTCTGTATGCAAAATTGTTAATAATTTAAACTGTCCTGATTCTTCTTTGTAAATTGAGAAACAATCATATCTTTCTAAGCAGTAAAGGAGGAAGACTAATGCTTTGTGCATTTTTATATATTTGAGGTCATTCTTCCCACAATGTAATAATACATCTGACATCTGGGATTCTCATATTTTCCTAGTTCATGTACATTAAATGCTAAATAATACTGTTTTTAAGTTTTGTGCTGTAAGAAAAAGTGGAATAAACTTTAATTCTGCTACAAAAATTAAATAAATAAAATTTTAAAACCTGGCTATGTACATAGCTCACAAACTCATATGGGAAGACAAAACAGTGTATCATCGACTTTGCAGAAGTGCTGAGGCCATGGTCTGAACAGGAGACCAGACCATAGCGGCTGACAGTGGACCAGCAGGGCATCTGGGAAGGGATAACTTCATTAAGCCTGAAAGGCAAAGACCAGGAAGAGGGTGTTTCATGACAGAAGAAGCAACATAAACAATTCCAGAAAGGAGTAAAACAGCATGGATTGCTTTAGAAATGTAAGATATTCCAATAACGTTGGAGCATAAAGCAGAGGGAGAAGGAATACGCTCAAAAGAGAGATGTGGAAAACAGCCCAGAACTAACATCAAAAGACGAATACAGAACAAAAGTAGCAGCCAGATCAGAAGGGACTCTTCAAGAAGGGACTCACTGTGCCAAGAAGCCTGACCTCTATCTATGAGCAAACGAGGGCCAGGGATGAGAGGGCTTTAGCAAGAAAAGTAGAGAGTTCATCATGGTGGGAGATGGATCCCTCTAAGGATAGTACAGCATATGGACTAGGAGCACAGCAAATGACAGGGGCAGTGAGAGGAGGCCAACATTAACATTTCAAGCTAAATTCACTAACTTTACTTCAGCAGATAGTCAAAACATGATGCAAAAGATCCTATCCATTTTTATAATATGTCTATGTATGAAATGCTTCCCCATTTCACGGTGGCTGGTGGCTCAGATGGTAAAGAATCTACCTGCAATGTGGGAGACCTGGGTTCAATCCATGGGTCAGGAAGATCCCCTGGAGAAGGGAATGGCTAACCATGCCACTATTCTTGCCTGGAGAATTCCATGGACAGAGGAGCCTGGTGGGCTACAGTCCATGGAGTCACAAAGAGTTGGACACGACTGAGTGACTAACGCTTTTACTTAAGTATGGAATGTTATTTACAAATATGACAAATAACCAATATTAGGGTTGACATTCAAAAATAATATTGAGATAGTGTTTCAAGTTTTAAAATGCTCAACCAGCCTTCAACCATATATATCCCATCTTAGACACTGTCAATCTATACCACACTTTTCTATTTCCTCTTTTGATTAAAGGGAAAACTTTATTTTATTGTAGTAGTTTTGTTAGCTTGCTTTCTAACCAAAGTTTCCATAGGGTACTTCAGAAACAAGATACCATAACAAATAAAAATAAAACAAATTTTAAAAGGCTTAAGAAGTCAATTATCACTGATTGAATATGTTATTTATGTAACTTATAAAATGAATGAGTAAAAGATATTAAAGAACTGAAATTACAATCTTGATCAAGAGTTATTACCCAAATGTATTAGCAAAGAAAATTTTGAGAAACACCCATTCTAAATCAACCATGGTTGCATTTTCAAAATAAACAAGTCTACAGAAACCCATTAATAAAAGGGGAGCCAATACCTTAAAAAAAAAAAAAAAAAAAGCTTGTTGCAGAGGCTAAAACAAGCACTAAATGAAAGTCAAATACAGTTTAACTTTAGATATCAGGTTAGCCTTAAAGCACATCTGAATTAGTAAAACTGATTTTGAAGCATTTTGCATTATTTTTTAAATTTTATGTGATTCAACAGCAATGATATTCTACAACTATTGGCTTCATTTTAAGATATTTACTTAAGATATTCCACCTACTGTTTTGGACATAAGTTTATCCAGTTTTAGAATGAGTTGGTTCCTGAATATTAACTCTAATACAAAGCCTATCCAGAGTATTAGCTTTTTCTTGTATCTCTATTGGTTTGCAGTTTAAGCTCTACTGCAGCATTCATGTTTTGTTTTTAATTTAATATGTAATACAAATACTTATGTAATACAAAAAATCTTTGGAAGAGTAATCACCATCTATCATCCAACCTAACATTTTTAAATACCACACTAGTGTTACTCCACAACTAAAAAACCTACAGGGAAATTTTCGATCTGTCGGTTGACAAACTTCATCTAGTTAATGCCAAACCTACAGCAAAGCAACATATTACTTTCCAAATCATGTGCAGTAGACATAAAACACAAGTGTATCAATTCATGGGTGTCCTAAATCAGAAAACACATAGAAACCAAGTACTTTCTGTCCCCTTTAGCAACACCGCTTTTAATGTCAATCTGGGATATGCAAAACAATGATGATAACTGAATAGACAAAAGCACTATAGTCACATAGAGAATCATGTGTCCAAGTGCTGCCTGTGATGAAAGGGGGATAAAAAGAAAAAACTATGATGTGGAGCAGGGGATGTTAACTTAATGTCTTTAGTAATGAACCACATTTTGTGAGGACCCAATCTAGCACATCACTTAACAAGCAGAGAAATTCTCCTAAACACTGAGTTCTTTGCATCTTGGATTAAGAAGCCTGTTCTGACTTTTCATCACTCCCACTTTTCTCTGTTCCCAGAAGTAGTCATTATTTCATTTTAATGGACTGCCGAATGGACACTGGATTTCTTTCAAAAAGACCTTATGTTTCTCACATCTCACATTCACAGTCTACACATTTTCACAAAGTCAACAAAATCTTCAACCATTCATCTGAATTTTTCCCCTATTCCATTTCTAAACCAGCATCCACTATAAACTTATTAATAATCATGTTTCAATACCAATATAAAAAATAAACACAAATTTACCAATCAGAAGACTTCAAGTATGAGAGAATGAAGACACAGAAATTTACTGACAGGATACACCACGGAATCAGTGTTGAAGAGCCATTCCCACCACCCACGACACTATAGTGCATTTTGAACCTACACAACATTCTGAAGAGCAGAACACAAAAGTATACTGCCACCAAGAACACTCTCAACCAGCAGGCAGCCTTTCCTCATTAGCTTTAACATGTCACACAGCCCTTTGCTTACTGATGTAGAGCAGCCAAAAGGGAGATGGCGTTTACGAGCAAAAGCAAGACTGAGCTGGCTAATTACTTACCTTCTACGTATGACAGGCTTGCTTGTTTAACTTTTTGTATCCTCTCTTGTCATAGCTCAACGGAAAATGGTTGTGATGCAGCAGAAGTTTGAACCTGACAATCAAAAAGAATGTTTTAAGACAAAAATGGGAAATTAGAGTTCCCTCCCGTACAGTCTTTCTTTCCCTGCCCTCTGCGTGCGTGTTTCTCTCTCGTTTTCTCTCTCTGCAAGGCAGCTACGTAGTGGTCTATAAATATTGACCCTGACACTTGCTCAGTGCTTTACTTGCTCATGGCACAGGTCCGTGTTACTGAACACCGTGGTAATACTCCGGCAAAGTTCTCAGCTGCTCAGACAAAGCTGTGGATTGGCTCACTACCCAGCAACCCTGTGCCTGCCTGGAAATACCATTTTTCTGCCAGCTTTACAGATGCTATGGGCCTTTCCTGAGGCCCAAATCAGGCACAGAAGGGCAATTATGAGGTTTGTCTGAAGAAATACAGTTTTCCTCAAGCAGGTGGAGGAAAGGGGGGCTGGATGGAGTAGAAGCCAAGAAAGGAAATACTGCCTTTGTTTTGGCCAAACAATATAATTTCAAACCCTTTATAAAAGTCATACCTTAATGTCATTTAATCAAGCTTTATAAAACTGAATTACTACATACTATGAATAACCAAAAGACGTAGGAGAGCGTTTTTGCAATTGTTTTTAATATTGCTCCTCATTGAATAAGGCTGCACTGACTAACTGACCACAAAGAAATGTTTCAACATGAATAAATTCATTTCTAGACTGATTGAAGTGCACAGGAAAGTATAATATTAATCAGATCAAATTAAGTACTTTCTGAAAGAGGCTAAAATATAATCTGGAAATTATATGAATCAACATATGAAATACTTCTAGATTTTCAATGATGACAATTTAAATTTTATTTTTTTAATTAAGGATAAAATCTAACCCATGACTATATAATTTGTAGGTGATATAAACAAGGTCACCATCATCTACTGTCCCACATATTATGTCCACAGTATGAATAATTAGAAAATAAAGTAAGCATATATTTTTACTCTTCTTGTCGAGACTAATCATATGTTTACCTAATTGAAATGTCATCTCGATTAAATAAAGAGTAAAGGAAATTTAAGAACTATCTGGTCACTCACTCATTTAATAGATGAGAAAAGTCACCTCCAGCCTGGTTAATTTACACAATCACATGGCAAGTTTGTGGCAGGGCTGAAACCAGAAGCCCTTGCTCTATTTCTCACAAAGTTGTGCTCCTTCTACTAAAAAAGGTTCCTAAATTCATTTTTAGGTTCAAACCCTGATTTTCATATGAAATCTTACCAAAAGCCTTATCAGTAAATGTAAACATTACAGCTAGAGAAATAACCAGCATAAAACAAAAATAGTCTTTAACAGTGTAATTGACAACCCCTACGAAAAAGTTATATACAAGAATTAGCTTTCTAACAGTTGAAATCTACTTTTTCTTGCTTCATTTAATAATCAATATTTACCCAATAAATTAACTTAATACCAGGAGAGGTATATGTTAGGTGCTGAGGAGTTAGGTGCCCCTTGGTTAGGTGCTGAGGAGCCCAAGATGAAACACAGTTCCTACTCTGAGCCTTTTCAGTCCAATCTCATGGCAGGGGTCGGGGGGGGGGTGGCGCCAATAATGACAAAACATCATGTTAATACAGGGGTGCAAACTAGGAGGGCAGCAGGGGTTCCTGGCACATGAGAATCTGAGCCAGTATGAAGTGAGGGGACACAGGAAATTCCTCAATCAAGACTTTAAAGGTGACACAAACAGATGGAGAGAAATACCACATTTTTTGATTAGGAGAATCAATACTGTCAAAATGACTCTACTATTCAAAACAATGTACAGATTCAATTCAATCCCTGCCAAATTACCAATGGCATTTTTCATAAAATTAGAACAAAAAGCTTTTAATTTGTATGGAAACACAAAATACCCCAAATAGCCAAAGAAAACTGCAGAAAGAAAAATGAAGGCAGAGAAATCAGACTCCCTGAATTCAGACTATAGTACAAAACTACAGTTATCAAAACCATATGGTACTGGCACAAAAAGAGAAATATAGATCAATGGAACAAAATTTCTAGAAAGTCCAGAGATAAAACCACACACCTACGATCACCTAATGTATGACGAAGGAGACAAGAATGTACAATGGAGAAAAGACAGTCTCTCCAATAAACAGTGCTGGGAAAACTGGAGAGCTATGTGTAAAAGAATGAAATTAGAACAGTCACTAATACCATATACAAAAATATACTCAAAATGGATTAAAGACCTAAATAAGTCTTTAAAGTAAGGCCAGATACTATAAAACTATCAAAGGAGAACACAGGAAGAACACTACTTGACAAACAGTACCAAGATCTTTTTCAATCCACCTCCTAGACTAATGGAAATAAAAACAAAAATAAAACAAACAAGGTCTAATTAAACTTAAAAGATTTGCACAACAAAGGAAACCATAAACAAAAAGACAACCCTGGAAATGCAAGAAAATACTTACAAATGAAGCGACAGGCAAGGGATTAATCTCCAAAATATACAAACAGCTCATGCAGCTTAACATAAAAAAAAAATAAATAAATCCAATCAAAAAAATGGGTGGAACACTGAAACAGGTATTTTTCCAAAGAAGACATATAGATAGCCAAAAAGTACATGAAAAGATGCTCAACATCACTAACTTAAGGAGAAATGCAAATCAAAACTACAGTGAAGTATCACTTCACACAAGTCAGATCACCCACTGTCAAAAAAGTCTACAAACAATAAATGCTGGAGAGGATACAGAGAAAAGGGAACCCTTGCACTGGGGATAGGACTGTATATTCCCAATGTATATATACCAATGCTATTGGTATACGCACTAAGGAGAAAAATAAGGAGTGTCCTTAAAAAACTGAAAAGACAGCTACTATATAATCCAGCAATCTTTAGATCAGATCAGATGAGATCAGTCGCTCAGTCTTCTCCAACACCACAGTTCAAAAGCATCAATTCTTTGGCGCTCAGCCTTCTTCACAGTCGAACTCTCACAACCATACATGACCACAGGAAAAACCATAGCCTTGACTAGACGAAAATTCTTCAAGAGATGGGAATACCAGACCACCTGATCTGCCTCTTGAGAAATTTGTATGCAGGTCAGGAAGCAACAGTTCGAACTGGACATGGAACAACAGACTGGTTCCAAATAGGAAAAGGAGTTCGTCAAGGCTGTATATTGTCACCCTGTTTATTTAACTTATATGCAGAGTACATCATGAGAAATGCTGGACTAGAAGAAACACAAGCTGGAATCAAGATTGCCGGGAGAAATATCAATAACCTCAGATATGCAGATGACACCACCCTTATGGCAGAAAGTGAAGAGGAACTCAAAAGCCTCTTGATGAAAAGTGAAAGTGGAGAGTGAAAAGTTGGCTTAAAGCTCAACATCCAGAAAACGAAGATCATAGCATCCGGTCCCACCACTTCATGGGAAATAGATGTGGAAACAGTGGAAACAGTGGAAACAGTGTCAGACTTTAGGGCTCCAAAATCACTGCAGATGGTGACTGCAGCCATGAAATTAAAAGACGCTTACTCCTTGGAAGAAAAGTTATGACCAACCTAGATAACATATTCAAAAGCAGAGACATTACTTTGCCAACAAAGGTCCATCTAGTCAAGGCTATGGTTTTTCCTGTGGTCATGTATGGATGTGAGAGTTGGACTATGAAGAAGGCTGAGCACCAAAGAATTGATGCTTTTGAACTGTGGTGTTGGAGAAGACTCTTGAGAGCCCCTTGGACTGCAAGGAGATCCAACCAGTCCATTCTGAAGGAGATTAGCCCTGGGATTTCTTTGGAAGGAATGATGCTAAAGCTGAAACTCCAGTACTTTGGCCACCTCATGCGAAGAGTTGACTCATTGGAAAAGACTCTGATGCTGGGAGGGATTGGGGGCAGGAGGAGAAGGGGACGACAGAGGATGAGATGGCTGGATGGCATCACTGACTCGATGGACATGAGTCTCAGTGAACTCCGGGAGTTGGTGAGGGACAGGGAGGCCTGGCGTGCTGCGACTCATGGGGTTGCAAAGAGTCGGACACAACTGAGTGACTGATCTGATCTGACTAGACGAACCTTTGTTGGCAAAGTAATGTCTCTGGTCTTGAATATGCTATCTAGGTTGGTCATAACTTTCCTTCCAAGGAGTAAGCGTCTTTTAATTTCATGGCTGCAGTCACCATCTGCAGTGATTTTGGAGCCCAGAAAAATAAAGTCTGACACTGTTTCCACTGTTTCCACATCTATTTCCCATGAAGTGATGGGACCGGATGCCATGATCTTCGTTTTCTGAATGTTGAGCTTTAAGCCAACTTTTTCACTCTCCACTTTCACTTTCATCAAGAGGCTTTTGAGTTCCTCTTCACTTTCTGCCATAAGGGTGGTGTCATATGCATATCTGAGATTATTGATATTTCTCCCGGCAATCTTGATCCCACTTTGTGCTTCTCCAGTCCAGTGTTTCTCATGATGTATTGTGCATATAAGTTAAATAAGCAGGGTGACAATATACAGCCCTGACGTACTCCTTTTCCTATTTGGAACCAGTCTGTTGTTCCATGTCCAGTTCTAACTGTTGCTTCCTGACCTGCATACAGATTTCTCAGGAGGCAGATCAGGTGGTCTGGTATTCCCATCTCTTTCAGAATTTTCCACAGTTTATTGTGATCCACACAGTCAAAGGCTTTGGCATAGTCAATAAAGCAGAAATAGATGCTGGGCAAAAACCTGGAGAAAACCATAACTCAAAAAGAGACAAGCACCCTAATGTTCACTGCAGCACTATTTATGATAGCCAGGACATGGAAGAAAACTAAATGTCCACCAATAGGTGAATGGATAAAGAAGATGTGGTACATACATAAACGGAATATTATTCAGCCACAGAAAGAATGAACTAATGCCATTTGCAGCAACACAGATGGACCAAGAAAGAGTCACACTGAGTAAAGTCAGACAGACAAAAATAAATGTTATTATCACTTACATGTGGAATCTAAACAAAAAAAAATGTGCAAATAAACTTAATTACAAAAAAGAAATAGAGTCACAGATGCAGCAAATAAACTTATGGTTACCGGGAGGAAAACGAGGGGGAGATAAATGATGAGATTAGGACTGACACATACTCACTACTGTATATAAAATAAACTAATAACAACACAGTGTATAGCAGAGGAAAGAGTGGATATATGTATATGGATAACTGATTTCCTTTGTTGTACACCTGAAGCTAACAACATACTAAATCAGATACACTCCAATAAAAAATTTTAAAAAAAAGAATGAATAGACAGCAATGAGACAAAGATGAGAAGGAATAACACAATGAAAACAAGGAGGCAAGGAAAAAATGATATGGAATTTCCAAGTTTTCTTTTACTGGAGCACAGAATATAAAGCAGGAAATGGTTAAATGACCAAAAAAATAAAAAAAAAAAAGGGACTAGAAGGAGAAAGGTGATGAAGGGTTATATATACCAGGTTAAAAAACTGGGTTTTATATAGTAGGTGAGTAGTCTTCAACTATTTTTATTCACAGACCCTTAAAAGAATTTTGAAAAATATGTAACCATTAACACATTATCAAGTTAATGCCTACAATTTTTCACCTGTGGTAAAATATGCACTTGAAAAGAATTTAATTTCCATTCTATTGGAAATACTGACATTTTAAACATTTTAAAATAAAACTTCTATCAACTATTTTAAGAATATGCAATAGAACCTAAATTCAGGGTCATAAAATTGTTATGCATTTTAAAAATACATGAATAGACTCTTCTTTCAATCTGAAAATTTTATATTACTATTTTATCAACCTTTATTTCCATCTCACTTCCTCGGAGAATTCTTACATAATGTATTTTGTAACTAAAATTCTTTCATTTTTCACCCTAAACCTCTCCACAACAAAAAAAATATTCTTACTTTTCCACAAAAAAAATCTAAGACATTAATTTAAATTGTTTAATTGCTAAGTTTTCTATGATCTTAGCTACAATGCACCATAGTATGATTTGGGATGGATAGGTATATGCCAGAGAAGGCAATGGCAATCCACTCTAGTACTCTTGCCCGGAAAATCCCATGGACAGAGGAGCCTGTTAGGCTGCAGTCCATGGGGTTGCTAAGAGTCGGGCACTGAGCAACTTTACTTTCACTTTTTTTTACTTTCACTTTTCACTTTCATGCATTGGAGAAGGAAATGGCAACCCACTTCAGTATTCTTGCCTGGAGAATCCCAGGGATCAGAGGAGCCTAGTGGGCTGCTGTCTATGGGGTCACACAGAGTTGGAAACGACTGAAGCTACTTAGCAGCAGCAGCAGGTATACATCTTTCTTTTGTAAAGTTAGAGAGAGACTGCTGTGAATAAAGCATTGTTCTGAGCTAAATCAATATTAAGAGAAATTAATGTGTAAAAGTTAAGACTCTGGACACTCACTCCATTAAAACCATTTATTCAATTGCTAAGTGAAAGAAGCTAGTCTGAAAAGGCTATAGGGTTTGGGTGGGGAGGGGGAATGAGCAGATGGAGCACAGGGAATTTTAGGGCAGAGAAGCTACGTGTTTTGGCTTTATTTTGACACTGTAATCGTAGATACATGACATTACACATTTGGCAAGACAGAATCATCACAAAGAGAGAGCCCTAATGAAAATTAGGAACTTTAGTTAAGTCTCTTGACTTCCTGAAGCATGTGGTCTAAAAGAGAATATTATTGAGTGATTATTGCCTAATAGAAACTATAGAACTATCTCTAACACTAAAACTCTGACAGATGAGTATGCTTTTGCCTTTTTCAAGAAAAAGACAATGAGTCTTGGGGTTATAAAGTGACTTGTCTGAAGTCATACAACTAATAATCAGTAGATCTGGGATTCAGGTCACACCTGTCTGACTGGACTATAGTACCACATACTGTCTTTCTATCAGTTACTTATACAGAGGAAGCCAAGGCTAAGCAAGGAAGAGGACTACACCGTGCCCTCAGGAAGTCAGTAAGGAATTAAAGCCTTATCATACAGTTCTCTCAGGAAACTCCTAGAATTTTGAGTTTTAAAGGGTAGCAAGAAGATGAGATGAAGAAATGAATCAGTGGACAAAATTAAAATGATTGATATGCCTTATAAAAAATAGCCTGAAGGGTTTTGTCTTTGATTTGACTGAAGGGTAAGGACTACATAGAGTCAAAGGTGTGCAGACTTAACACTACCAAAATATCAGTTCTTCCCAACTTTATTTATAGATTCAATGTAATCTCCACCAAAATCCATCTTTTTGGATATTAACAAACTCATACTAAAGTTCACACAGAGAGGATAAAGACCTAGAATAGCCAACGACAGTAAGTAAGAACAAAGATGAAAGACTGACAGTAACATCAAGGCTGACTATAAAGCTGTAGTAATCACGACAGTGTGATATTAGAGAAAGAAAAGAAATCAATGGCACAACAGAAAGCACAGAAATAGACTCACTTAAGTAAAGTCAACTAATCTTTGACAAGGAGCAGAGGCAAAACCATAAAGCAAAGACAATCTTTTCAACAAATGGTGCTGGAACAACTGGACATCCACAGGCAAAAAACTGAATCTGGACACAGATCTTACACCCTTCACAAAAATTAACTACACATAGATCACAGATCTTCCATGTAAAATGCAAAGCTGTAAAACTCTTAGAGTATAATACAGGATAAAACCTAGATGGCCTTGGATATGATGACGACTTTTTAGATAAAACAACAAAGGCATGACCCATAAAAAAAAATAATTGGTATGTTGAACTTAAAAATTAATAACCTCTGAGAAAGACAATATCAAGGCAATGAGAACACAAGTCACAAACAGAAAATATTTGCAAAAGACATCTAATGAAGGACTGTTATCTAAAAGATAAGAACTCTAAAAACCCCAAAAAAAAATTTTTTTAATGAGCCAAAGATCTTAATAGATATATCACAAAAAAAGATATACAGATGGCAAATAAGCATATGGAAAATGCTCTAATTCATCTGTCATCAAGGAAATGCAAATTCAAACAACGATATGCCATACCACTATACAACTTTTAGAATGACTAAAATCCAGAACACACACAACACTAAATGCTGATTGAGGTGTGTAACTGGTGGTGTGAAGATGTGAAAGAAGAACTTTCATTTCCTGCTGGTGGGTATTCAAAATGATCCAGCCACTGTGAAAGACTGTTTGGAGGTTTCTTACAAAATTAAACATACTCTTATCATATGATTTATCAATCACACTCATATTTACCCAAAGGATTTGAAAACGTATGCCTATACAAAAATGCAGATGTTTATAGAAACTTTAATTATAACTGGCAAAAAACTGGAAGCAACCAGAAGATCCTTCAGTGAGTGACTAGATAAATAAACTGTGGTACATCTAGGCAGTGGAATATTATCAGTACTAAAAGATTAGCTATCAAGTCATGAAAGACATGAATGAAATTTAAATGCATATCCTGAAAGAGATGAGAATACCAGACCACCTGACCTGCCTCTTGAGAAATCTGTATGCAGGTCAGGAAGCAACAGTTAGAACTGGACATGGAACAACAGACTGATTCCAAACAGGAAAAGGAGTACGTCAAGGCTGTATATTGTCACCCTGCTTATTTAACTTCTATGCGGAGTACATCATGAGAAACGCTGGGCTGGAAGTAGCACAAGCTGGAATCAATACCAATAATCTCAGATATGCAGATGACACCACCCTTATGGCAGAAAGTGAAGAGGAACTCAAAAGCCTCTTGTTGAAGGTGAAAGAGGAGAGTGAAAAAGTTGGCTTAACATTCAGAAAACGAAGATCATAGCATCTGGTCCCATCACTTCATGGGAAATAGATGGGGAAACAGTGGAAACAGTGTCAGACTTTATTTTTGGGAGCTCCAAAATCACTGCAGATAGTGACTGCAGCCATGAAATTAAAAGATGCTTACTCCTTGGAAGAAAATTTATTACCAACCTAGATAGCATATTCAAAAGCAGAGACATTACTTTGCCAACAAAGGTTCGTCTAGTCAAGGCTATGGTTTTTCCTGTGGTCATGTACGGATGTGAGAGTTGGACTGTGAAGAAGGCTGAGTGCCAAAGAATTGATGCTTTTGAACTGTGGTGTTGGAGAAGACTCTTGAGAGTTCCTTGGACTGCAAGGAGACCCAACCAGTCCATTCTGAAGGAGATCAGCCCTGGGATTTCTTTGGAAGGAATGATGCTAAAGCTGAAACTCTAGTACTTTGGCCACCTCATGCGAAGAGTTGACTCATTGGAAAAGACTCATTGCTGGGAGGGATTGGGGGCAGGAGGAGAAGGGGACGACAGAGGATGAGATGGCTGGATGGCATCACTGACTCGATGGACGTGAGTCTGAGTGAACTCCGGGAGTTGGTGATGGACAGGGAGGCCTGGCATGCTGCGATTCATGGGGTCACAAACAGTCAGACACGACTGAGCGACTGAAATGAACTGAAGTTAAAGAAGCCAGTCTGAAGAGAACGATGTATGTATGATTTCAAATATATGACATTCTGGAAAAGACAAATCTCTTTCCAACAGAATGCAAATTCAATGATAGCACACATTTCAAGGGCCTAAATTGAGCCTTGCACACAATAAATGCACAATAAATATGTATGGTACAAATGACTGAAATAGGCACTTGTGAGCCATATACCAATACAAGTGGTTCCTGAAGTCACAAGGCCTCTTAGTGATTATAAGACACCCAAAATCCACACTGAAGAAATGGGTCAAGGAAGAAAAGTCCATAACGACCATAAAACAATTATGAATGTTAAGTAGGGGAAGAATGAGAGAATGGGACCCAGAGTGAATGAGGAAGGAATATTCTGGAGGGAGAGGTCAGCAAATCCAAATACCACAGAAAGATCCAACATTAAAGTAATTAAAAACAACCCATAATACACAGCCCTCAGACAGCACTGTGATACTAAACATCTCTGAACTGTACATTTTACAAGGATACTTTTAATGGTATATGAATTATATTTCAATAAAGCAGGTATTTAAAAAGAAAGAAAGATCAATGGTGGCTAAACTGTTTCCACAGGAGAAGAAAGGTAAGCAATTAAAATGAGACATTGAGTAGGATCACTCTTACAAAAAGTTTGGCTACAATAAAAGAAGAGAAAGACAGGTGGGGATAATGATTTAAAACAACAAACCACTCATCACAGTGTAGAGACTGAGTGTTCTAAAGTCAAGCTGACTTGAGTTTTCATCTTTCTCAAGTTACAAGTTATACAACCTTAGTTTCCTCATCAAAAAGATGAGTTTCATATAGTACCTCTGATCTGAGTATCAGTACTTCACTTCTTTTTACTGTGTCATAATACTTTACTGTCTAAAATACGCTTTTTATTTATCCACTCATTAGCTGATGGACATTTGGGTTGTCCCCATTTTTAAGCTATTATGAAAAATGCTGCTATGAAATTTCATGTACAAGTTTTTGGGTGAACTTACATTTTCATTTCTCGCGGGTAAACAGCAAGAGTGAAACTGCTAAGTAATATGGTAATTTTATGTTTAACAACATAAAGAACTGTCAAATTGTTTTCTAAAGTGACTACTACCCTGGTGGCTCAGAGAGTAAAGTGTCTGCCTGCAACGCAGGAGATCCAGGTTTGATCCCTGGGTCAGGAAGATCTCCTGGAGAAGGAAATGGCAACCCACTCCGGTACCCTTGCCTGGAAAATCTCATGGACAGAGAAGCCTGCAAGGCTACAGTCGATGGGACTGCAAAGAGTCGGATACAACTGACCAACTTCACTTTCACTTTTAGCTTTTCAAAGTGACTGCACCATTTACATCCCCACCAGCAAAGTATGAGGGTTCCAATTTCTCCACATTCCTATAAACACCTGTAATCAACTATCTTTATTACAGCAACCCTAAGTATAAAGCACAATCTCATTGTGATTTTAATTTCCATTTCCCTAATGACAAAACATTCACTATCTTTTCGTGTGCTTCTTGGCCTTTTGAACATTTACTCTTTTCAGTAAATACAATTTCAAAAAAGCTCAGGACTGAATAAAGCTTAAGGCATATTTTCAAGTTATATGTGACACAGACATGATCACTTACTTCTTAGCTGAATAAATGAACAAACTAATCAACAAATGAAAGATTAGGGATTAGACATGTGATTTATTGGTATATTGCTTCCATTTTTAAACTAATAATTTGAATTCCTCTGCATTTTCAACAGAATTTTTAGTAAAGAAACTTTTAAAATTTGTAATGACAAAGAATAGGTACTAACCCTCTGTTCAGTATTATGATGAATACCTATATTAGTATTTTCAATTTGGTAATAATTAAGTACTCTATTAGATAAGTGCTAGGAAACTGGAACTGTAATTCTGTTATATGAATACTTTAATGCTTCCTTGAGGTTAGACGTGGAGAAAAAGCAAAAAATTGATTAAGAAATGAATGACCTTAAAATACATTGCTGACAAACTTAATCATGAAGGCTACAAATTTACTCAACACCATAAAGAATGACACACTCCTCAGGGGCAATGGGTTCTAGGAAAATATTAGTAATCCAAATTGGCCATGATTTTTCAAAAGTACCGAGGAAATATGTGACTTTCCATGTAAAAGATTGAAGAGAAAGAAAACTGATTCTATAATATGCCTGGTTAGAAACAAACTATGGATGGTTTTCTCCTTGTTTTTCCTTTCAGTTCAGATCAGTCACTCAGTCGTGTCCGACTCTTTGCGACCCCATGAATCGCAGCACGCCAGGCCTCCCTGTCCATCACCAACTCCTGGAGTTCACTCAGACTCACGTCCATCGAGTCAGTGATGCCATCCAGCCATCTCATCCTCTGTCGTCCCCTTCTCCTCCTGCCCCCAATCCCTCCCAGCATCAGAGTCCTTTCCAATGAGTCAACTCTTTGCGTGAGGTGGCCAAAGTACTGGAGTTTCAGCTTCAGCATCACTCCTTCCAATGAACACAGGTCTCCTATTAGTCATATTATAAAGAAAGTCACTTACCTTTAACTCTAAGGTTCTTTGTTCTCATGTAATAAATACTTTGGGCTCCCGGGACCCCACAGGAAAATCATACACAGGTCTACTAACCTTTACTGCTGCCAGTTTATTCTAAGTACCTATCCATTATTAGTTGAAGGTATTGACTACATAATTAATGAAAAAGGCTCTTTCAATCAGAACAATGCTGTATATAAACTTAAAAGGGGAAAAATATGAAGCAGAAAAATGATAGAGCAAAGAATAGAAGTCCTTTTAAATTTGTATTTGACATCAAACAAACAAATGACAAACTAAACATTGTATCACTTATAAATAGAAATTGTTTTGAAATTCATAGTGCATGGAACGCATATAACCATAATCAATAAAAAAGCTCAATAACATTTAACAAAAAAAAGTAACAATAAAGAGTGAAAAACATCAAGATTATCGAGTTATTCTTGTAGTTGTTGCTAATTGGTCTCATATAAAACTATACTAATGTCTCTCTTCATGATTAATATTAATAGCTGAGTTCTCAGCTACATACCAGTATTTCCATTTGTTTTCCTCTTAATGGCATATATATTTATATAACACCAAGGACAATTTCAAAAATATTGGAAATATAATATTTATTTGCAATATAATTTCAGGAATTTTCTACTCTTACAAAAGTGTACAGGTCTTACAATCATTACATAGCTTTAATATTTATTTCTTAAATTTAAGGAATTAACTTCACTAATTCAAATTTCTCTAAAATCAGTTCAAAATGAAAATTAGATTGTCTATCTAACAGTAAGAATCTTTGAGAATTTTTAATTCCATTAATTGCTGAGTAGCTCTAATATTTCAGATGATCACCCAACACTGGAAACAAAGGTTTTCTGTCACCAAAAAGATCTCAACTCTCAGCTTTTGTTGCTTTTTCAAGGACAATTCATTTGAGGATCTTTTTATTCATACAGATATCCATAATTAGCAATGTGATATTAATTTAATGGAACATTTCTAGAAACAACTAGAGTATATTTTGTTGAACAGAGGAACAGATATCCCGAGAAAGAACTAAGCGCCCTCTCCAAGACAGGAGAGGCAGGGTGATCCTAAAATCGCCCCTACCAGAAGGATTTCTGTCAGCTAAAAGGAGAGCAGGAGAGATTGGGGAACTCAGTAAGACAAGCTACCACCATGCATTCCTTAGGATGGAAAAGGAGAAATCCCAGCCAGGAAGAATTCAGCAAAAATCAGTTCAGTGGAGGAGGGAAATACCTATCTACCACATTTAAGCTGACCTTTGTTACTATTAATCACACAACAGTAAGTCATAAAAGCATCACTGAATAATTAAACGAGCACGGAAAATAGGAATATATGTTAAATCTCACAAAAGAATTATTAAAATTCATAAAAGAATATAAAAACATCACTGGTTTATTTTACTGCTATATGATCTATCTGTTCTCATATGCAAGATTTAAATTTGTAAAGCCAAAGAATATCATTATTCACTTTAATGCCACATTTTTCTAATCAAAATATGTCTCAAAAAAAGGAGAAGAAATAGGAAGAAAACAATAAAGCCAACCAATTTTAACAAGAAATGAATGATATATCTATTACTCTCGTTTGGTTTACACATAAAATGGGGTTGTTTCTATTGGCTGTCCTGCTTGACAGGGCTTGATATTTTCTTGAAATGCATTGTCAAAAGTAAATAAGGAGTAATGCAGAAAGAAAGACGAAAATATTTTAAATCTTACTTTTACTTCTGTATTTTAGTGGATCTGAATATTGTCATATATATTTCCAACAGTAAGTTAAATAAACTTTGAGGTGAACTAAAGCAATCTTTCTAGTTTCTGTAAGCTCTGATTTCATTAGACTACTTTGGAATAGGTGAAAACTGCACAGGAGTGCCCTTTGAGGTGCTTTTTCCCTTCCTCTAATTTGCTTCATCCTGGTATTCAGCTTACATTGGCCAAGATCAGAGCTGGAACTAGGTTGAGGATAGGTGGGAGGTAAAAGTATAAACGAGCTCCCCTGCTAGTTCAGATGATAAAGAATCTGCCTGCAACGCAGGAGACCTGGGTTCAATCCCTGGGTCAGGAAGATCTCCTGGAGGAGGGCATGTCAACCCACTCCAGTATTCTTCCCTGGAGAATCCCATGGACAAAAGAGTCTGGCGGGCTACAGTCCATGGGGTCACAAAGAGTTGGACATGACTTCTACATGTGCATAGAAAAGGTAAAGAAAGAATATCCTTATATTCTTTCATAATCCACTGAAGAAATGAAATAATGTTAACAAATAGCACATCAATTTAGGAATCAACCTGATTATATTTCTATTTTATTATGAAGAGAATATGTATTGAACTGTTAAATTAAAATAACTGCTTTGTATAACTATCCATCTTTGAAAAAGCATATACAAACTGCCACTCATTCCGGATACTTAAATCACATCAGTGAAGAACATAAAGGAACACTTCAGAAGTACAGGAACTCAGATCACGCTCAGGGCATGGGACCCATATTGATGGGGTATTCCCCCTCTTGCTGGCCAACTCTGTACAAATCTATTGACGCACATTTATACGGCATGTTTTTAAGGAGTCTTTCTTCATATGCTTTCTCATTTGATCATTAGGATAAGCCAATGAGAAAAAATTCCTACTTTACATAAGCAAAAATGGAAATCCAAAGTAGGCAAGGAACAGCCCAATGTGCCAACATTTTAAAGAAATATAGACAGAAACTGAATTTGGGACTTTTTGTATTAAACCCTTGGCCTGTATTACTACACATTTTAACAACACCTGAGGGACCCTCCCTCAGTATGGATTTTCCTATTGAAAAAAACAATAACACCTAATGGATAAACTGAAGTATTCCAGTTTGAGGCAAATATATATATTTTTTAATAATGGCAACATACACACACACACACACACACCCATGACTTGGGTAATGACAGTACCATTACTCAGCAAAAATTTCAGTGTTCTACTTCTGTTCTCCCCCAATTCTAATTAGTTACTACTCTGTCTAGCTTTGGAATACCTCTCAAGTTCATGCCTCCTACCCTTCCCTCTGTTCCTACCAAAATTCAGGTCTAACTTTTATGTAACCTTAAACACTGAAAGACTCACCATCGACTCTCCTGTCACCACTCTGCCTTCTCCGTCCGTCTTCTACGCTGCTTCCACGGGTTACAAAATTTCAACACCTCATCTTGCCGACAGAGGATTCAAGCCTTCAGCACAGAACAGAGGCCACTCAGCCATCTCGACCTGGCCTTATCCTTTAGGTTTCATTTCCCTTTTGCCCACAACACAAATCCCATGTTACACTCACCTAACACACCAAACCAAGTGTTCACTAGAAATGCCCTGTGAAGCAGCATTTACAAGTTTCTGTATCTTTTCAAGAACAAACAAAATTCTCTGAACCCTAAATTTCATCAGAGTAATATTTGAGCTGGTATAATAGAACTAGATCCAACTATGTGGGAATGCAAACTCAAAAATTAAAAAAAAAAGATAAACAAACAAACAAACAAACTTCTTTGGGTGCTGTAAGGCTGATATTAAAACTCCTTACTCCTTCTTGCTTGTCTCATTTTTAGAAGTGTGACAAATTTAGTGCTTCCTCCTAAAAGCAGAAAGGAAAAGCAAGTACCAATCTGGAGTCTGCCAGCAACAAAGCAGTGGTAACACTGCACTTAAGGATGGTCTGTGGCATTTCTGTCCTGAGTATTCACTTCTCTGTTTTATCATCTTTGTGACATAAAATGAGGCAATGAACAATTCCACAATGCTGTTGAAAATGTTCACTCCAATTACATGATTTTCCTTTTTAAAAAATCTAGCTTTCTGGTAAACTTATGCATAGTGATAGCAATTTTGAAGTGGGATACAGTCTGAAAGAGTGACCCTAAGAAGTATTCAAAAACTAAAATGATAACAATGGTACCATGGAACTAACAGGGATCTACCTAGAGAATTTTAAATATTTATATGCCCAAAGATTGCTCCATTTTCTATTGGGCAGAATAATGAAGTTCAAAATACACTGAAGAAAGTTATCATTGGGTTTACTGGCAATCAATACCAATTAAAAGCTACATTTTAAAATGCATATCAGGTGTTACTGGAAAATGCATCCATCTGAATAGCAGCTATTGAAACGAAGTTTATCATAAAGGGTAAATAATGTATAAAAGTCCCAAGTGAGTGATGAAAACCTTGTATAGATGACAAGCCCCGTATCAGTTGGAAGCCTGTGCTCAGACTTATTGGCACCAAGAATGTTTTCTTAATTTCCTAACTGTGCATAACATCACACCCCCAAGTTGGCCTAGAATACCCTTATTTATTGCTTTATTCTATTAAAAACCACTTTAACTTACTTATATTCCTGACAAATCCATTGTATAATTTTAATTGGCAGTTGTAATGCTTCTTGTGGAGTATTTTGTATTTATTTATGCTTTCATTCAACATAACACTTGCTGAGAACCAGTGATGGGCTTGGTACTATAGCACAATCAGTGCTCTCAGGGAAGCTGGTGAGGGAGACAGGGACTGGTGACAGATCTTTATAACACAGCATGGCGACAGCCTGAGGCAAGCAAGCAGAACACAGGAAACCAGCTCTTCGTGGAGACTGAGCTCAGGGAAGGCTTTATGGAGGAGGAGGTGCTATTAGAGAGCTCCTCTAATAGAAGTAAACTATATGAAGTAATAGAAGAAAGTATGTGAAGATTTCACATGTGTGGCACTTTGGGATGATGGTTAAGACCCAAAGTACAGCCACGCAGTGAGAGCCTCCAGTAGTAATAAATAGCCCAGTCTTAATATCACTGACCCAGAGGTTTCAGTACAAGGGGGGTGGGGGGGGGCAAATGTCAAGGTTTATTTCTTCTCTGCCTGTTGACATTTTCACTAATTTCATCTTCAAACTTTCTTCTAATTTTTAAAATGTGATCCCATATTAGGTTTTGTTTTTGGAGAGGAAAAGATAATTACATATAGTACTAGAGTAGCCGTGTTAGTCGCTCCGTCTTGTCCAGCTTTTTTGCAACTCCATGGACTGTAGCTCACCAGGCTCCTCTGTCCACGGAATTTTCCAGGCAAGAATACTGGAGTGGGTTTCATCTCCACTTCCAGAGGATCTGCCAGATCCAGGGCTCACACAGGTCTCCTTGCACGCAGGAGGATTCTTTACCGCTTGAGCCATCAGTTCAGTTCAGTCGCTCAGTCGTGTCTGACTCTTGGCGACCCCATGGACTGCAGCACACCAGGCTTCCCTGTTCATCACCAACCCCTGGAGTGTACTCAAACTCATGTTCATTGAGTCAGTGATGGCATCCAACCATCTCATCCTCTGTTGTCCCCTTCTCTTCCCACCTTCAATCTTTCCCAGCATCAGGGTCTTTTCAAATGAGTCAGGAGGCATATTCCAGGGAGCCATATTCCCACAATATTTTTTCTATTGACATTTTAATTCACTTATTCAAACAATATTTATCAAGGAACTGCTGGATGACAGGCTTGGCTTTTAATGCTGGGAATATGATGGTGAACCAGACATACCTGGGGTTTACCTTATAGTTGGGGGTGGAGAGGACTAACAAATGAATGAAACATCTCATGGTCCCTTCAGAATGGCAACAATACAACAGAATAACATGACAATGCTGGGGAAAAGAAAGCTTTGGAGACGGGGAATTAAGAAAAGCTTTGCCTGAAGAGCCCATGGAGCTGAGACCTGAAAGATGAGAAGGAGATAAACCATATAAGGATCTGTAGGAAGAGCATTCCAGGAGGGCGGAACTGCTAATGGAAAGATCCCAGGGTAAGAACAATCCTTGGCTTTCAAATGACAAAAAACAACAATAACAACAAAAATGACAAACACGAAAAACGTTGGGGGAGGTGGGCAGAGATACACAATGAAGTTAAATAATTAGTACTGAATGATGTAGGTGTTTTAGGCCAGTGGTTCTTAAACTGTACTGCGCATGAGAATCACCTGTAATGCTTTTAAAAATCCAAATGCCTAGGCCACATCCGAGACCTATCACTGAAGCAGGAACCAGTGATCAAGTGTTCTCGGAAACCCTCCATGGGATTCTGATATGCCACCCAGCTAAAGCACTAATTTAAGCCATGGAAAGATTCTAATTACATAAACAGTCATTGGAAGATTAAATTTGAGCTGAAATTTCTGTCATGCACTTAAATGTCTAATTTCTATCTGGATACCTGGGGAAAAGAAACAATAGGCCTTAAGAATACATTAGTTTCCTAAGCAAATTCTTCTAAAGAACAATAAAAATGAAAGCAATTCTTGAAACAGGTACCTCTAGAAATTCAAATAATTTAGGTGAATAATGGTTCTTTGGGTAATGCCCCACTCAGTTATACCCATTTCCTGATTCATTGCTTTAATGTAATTCTCCCTGTAAATCCTAGAATATGTTTGCTTATAATTTGTGAATAACTTTGTGTCTCTGAAGAAAAAAAATGATACACAAAACACTGGAGATGGTTTCTGAATTTTCCTTACATTATTCTTTTTGACTATTTGTAGCATTAACCGTGGGAGTTCTCTAGTGCAGACCACATGTCCCATCCACTGTAAATGGCACATCATTTTGTAGTATATAATTCTGCTAAGAGTTTGCTCACCAGCACTGCATTGGAAAATAACCTTTGAGGAGAAATGGGATTTATTTAGAACTGCTGTAACCTGAGAAACTCATCATGGGTTAAAATATTTAGACATATTAATCAGGGGCAGATGGCATCTCTATTTTCAAATAAACACTAGAACACCTTTTTTTGGACTGCATTTAACAGAGAAAAAAGTTTCCTAACAGTCGTCAAACGTCTCATTTTCCAGCTCTTAGTGTCAACCTAAGTTCTTATTTTGTAACAGCTAATAATTATGCATAAACTAAGGTACCAAAATTAAAGAAAAGCAAAAGCAATCAAGTCCTGGTCCCATTTCAGGCAGGCAAACCAATCAGCTAAAAACTGACTCAACTATCATGTGGCTCTACAGTCCTACAAGCTCTGCTGAGATACCATCTCCACCAGTTTCATGAGGATATTAAAATACATGAGCTACATGAAGGAATTTTATTTAAAAAGTCAACCCCTCCATAGGAAATAAACTTAAGATATTTCTCAATTTGCCTACCCAAGACAATATTTCATCAAAATTGCATATGTTAAGTACTGTACTACCACCAATTTTTCTTTAAAGGAATTTCAAGACAGTAGATACATTTTCTGCACAGTCCATCTGTATGGAATTCACAGTATGCGAGTCAAAAGAAATGACAACTTCTATTCAACCCTATCTTCTTTAAGTTCTATCTGATAAAGCTAGCTGAGTTAACCTATCTCAAAATAGCCTGTGCATTCTTTCTATAGCTTTATGAAAACCCACAGCATCCCCATCTTGTATTAAGTATCTGTCTCCTTTTTTCTAGTAGACAATACATTAATTGACATCAAGAGCTATGTTTATGCACTTTTGCACATTCACAGTACCATCCTTTGTGGTGTTAGACAAACACCTAATTAATGAAATAATGCAGACTTATCAGCCTCCCACTACTGAACGTAAGACACATAAAGCAGCTAAGTGCTGGAAGGAGCTACAAATATACATTACCAATGACAGGCCCTGGTGCCTACCACTCTCTCCTCCTTGGTAAAAGGACAAAAAAGTGAGGAATATGAAAAAAATGTGAAAAAGCTGAAATGTGAAATGAGAGGTACTGCTATGCTCCCAGCAAGAAAAGAGACCCATTGAAAAAGAGGATTCGATGATTTAAGACTGCAGATGTAAATGAAAAATAAAATGTGCCATAAATTCATTCAATCATTCACTCCTTCAGTAAACAATTTTGAATATCTAATATATGCCCGCCATCGATAACATAAACCTAAGTATGACACAAGTCCAGTCTCCAAGTAGCACACCGGCAAAAGCTATAATGTATAGTAATAAAACCAATGTAAGAGCTGTATGTAAGTGAAAAAATATAAGCGCTTAATTCATTGGGAAGGAAAGGTAGTCATGGAACTAAGCCTAAATGGGGTGAGTAGAATTAGTCTAGGAAAAGAGGCAGAGATGGATCCATACCAAAAGAGCGCTTAATTCATTGGGAAGGAAAGGAAAGCCTAACTGGGGTGAGTAGAATTAGTCTAGGAAAACAGGCAGAGATGGATCCATCCCAAAAGAGGCAGAGCTGTGAGAGATAGTACAGTCTGCGCAAAAAATGACAAGCAGTCTCTGTGGATGGAGCAGAGGCTGCAGTGGAGGGAGAAGCAGGAGACAAGGCAAGAAAGTGAGGAAGAAGCTAATCATGGAGGGCCTGGGCTTTTATATCTGTCATCCTCCTGGCAATGAGAAACCAGTGAGCGGCTTTAAGAATCCATGTGGCATAAGAAGATTTATAAAGCAGTGTGCAGATGGGTAGGAGGGGAAGTAGGCAAAAAATATAAAGGCCCAAAAAGATTGTTCTAAAATTATTAATAAATTTCGGTTCATCTGATCTTGCATAATGGTGAACACATAAGCCTAACACAGTCACTACTCTGACAATCAATGAGTTACCGACTTGCTCAGAAAAAAAAAAAATAATAATAACTTGTAAAATATGAGTAGGAAACTATTAAATGGAACATATGCATTTCAACTTTAAATGAGTAAGTTCAATTTTCATGAATAAGTCATAATATTAAACTGTTAATACCCTTTATAATACAATTAAATGCTAAGTGAATTAATTGAAATGAGCTGAAAATATTTATCACAATCTGACATTCCAATTATTTTCTTATCTCATGTTACTTTTATGTTACTTTATGACCCAGTTTTCAATGCTGTCATATTATTTTGTCATTTGTTGCTTTTATAGGATTACTACTTACCTAATGATCTGAGTTCTTTTGTTTGAAATACAATTCAATAGTCTTAAAAATCTGGTTGATATTAAATGACCAAATCGACGCTACTAGGTTGCTTGCTGGAATTTATATCACAGAGAAATTTACTCAGGGTGAATTGCTGAGGCAAAATTATAACTATGACATGTAATATGCAATCCTATGTTAGAACTTATACACATTTTGAATATATTTTGAAAGATCATTCAAATTACAGGTAATATTTCACTAAGCAATGCTACCTTGGAGAAGGAAATGGCAACCCATTCCAGTATTTTTGCCTGGAGAATCCCAAGTACAGAGCCTGGCGGGCTACCGTCCATGAGGTTGCAAAAAGTGGGACACAACTGAAGCGACCTGGCATGCACGCAACGCTACCTTTGTTTTTATGATACTGAATTTTCACTGTTGATAAGCCACGTTGATTGCTAAAAAGTGCTATACTTTTTCCTCGGTATAATAATTGCAATCAACTGTGATACTTCATTCTGGTATTTTTTATTCATTTTATATCACCTTAGATCCATTTAAGAGGGCTAAGTAGAACTGGTTCTTAGGAGTTCTGTGAAGACACGGTCGAGTTTCACAGAGCTCACAGTTTTCTGGTCCTCGGCTTTCACAAGCTACTGCAGGCCTGGCACTCCTACAAAAGCTGGCTGGACAGCACTGCTGCTGAAAGCAGAGCGAGAGCTGAAGTAATCAGATGCAGGGACAGGGTGCAGCCCATGCAGACTAAACATCCGAAACAGTCCAAAATTTTCCAAAGCACATGTGGCTCAGTTATAGAGTGACAGAAGACAAACTAAGCTGATGCGACCAAGAAGAAAGGAGATGCTGGCAGCTGCACGCTCACCGCCTTTAATGGAAGAGCTCACAGCTCATATTCATGAAGTTCAACCATATGTTCTGAGTATTTCAAAAGATTAATTTTAAGAATTACTGTGACAATCTGTCCGTTCTTCTGCAGAGCTAGGTTGTAGGAAGAAATGTAATTTTTCTTAATTTTTAGGAAACGTTTTTCTTCTTTTACAAAACCACAAGGTTTCAATAGCTGGCCAGTTAAAACTATTACTATTCATAAACTCTGCATGCCTAAGAACTTGATACAACTTAAAACATGTACCACCCACAATCCTAATTTTGGCTTAGTCAAGAGAAAAACATTAAATTTAGATCCCCATTAAATGCTATAACTAAAAATTCAATGAATGTTTAAATAGCAAAATTTGAGGATGAAAGCAAGGATGTTAAGTGTTTTTTTTTTTAATACATAAAGGTTCTATCTATATTTCTATCAACATCTATATCTATATTCCATAAATTTTGAAGCTGACCTGTAAAGACTGGATACAGAGCACAGTAGATTTCATTTTCAAACAATGGCCACAACAATATCTCCTATCCCAAATGCTCTTCTTATATCCCATTGAGAGGCGAGGTCTAAATTCTCCTTGAATCTGGATGAGCTGACGACTACAGTGAAAGTGACACTATGTGCTTCAAGACCAGGAGTTTAAAATATGGTCGACCCTCACCTGACTCATCAGAACCCATGTTCTTGAAGCCTCTGGCTACCACTTTAGCAGTCTGACTACGCAGGGGACATGATGCTAAAAGACCTAACTGCCAACGGGGGGAACTCACAGAGTCCTTAAGACTACGTGAATAGAGACATGCCTGGACCACACCTTCAGCTGCTTCAGCCTCCTGCTATTTTGGCTCCAGATACCAAAGACTTCAAATTCAAGAGAAACAGAGTCAGAACCACCTAACCAAGCTCTGCCCAGAATTCTGGCCCACAGAAAGCAGGAGATAACATTGGTTTTTACTGTCTCAAGCCACTGTGTTTTATAGTTCTTTGTTAGAAAGCAATATGTAACTAGAACATACTTTGATATCAGAAGTAAAAGTAGCACAATAAAGGGAAGTGAACTCAAAACTGATGGTACTGACTTTTAGACCAGACAGCAGATGGAAGCTGGAATGAGACTGTCAATGAGACCTTGATGTGCCGCAAAGAGTTTTGACTGTGAGGGCCCCAGAGAAACAAGAGTTATGTTTTCTGAAGGCAGAGAAAAGCAGATTCTTGCTAAGTGGTTGAAGGACATTTAGCAAAATATGATTGCTCACATTGAGGTAAAAAAATAGAAAATGTACCTAATGAACACCAAGGAATTAATTTAAGGAGACTTCTGAACAGCATACTGAAAGGAGCACGTGCCTCCCCTTTGTTCCTTAGGACATGATGCTGCCAGAGACGGATGAGTTCAAAAAGGAACTATTTGGTTTTCAGCAAAATTTGGAGGAACTATTAAAAATAAGACCAAACTTTCTAGGTTTGAAAATAGAACTATTTTTCATTTCCTATCGCTTCAGAGAGCAAAATAAAAGGGAGCCTCAGGGAAAAGATAAAATGCCAGGTGATGTCAGAAAAATCTGGTCTACAAGTAAAGGTAAGCATGTGACTATAAACACTCTGTATCAAAATTTCAGCAATATCAAGATGGTTGCCTCATAGATTCTTTAAAGTAGATAAAACAACTTCTAAGGATGTTAAGGGAACAGAAGACAACTTTCTCCTCTAAGCAACAGGACTACTAAGCATTTTAAGATTGGGAATGGGGTTGGGGGGCAAAGTCGGGGTAAGGGGTTAAGAGGTACAAGTTTTTAGTGTCAGTTCTTCAGTTGTGTCCAACTCTTTGCGACCCCTTGGATGGTAGCCCGCCAGGTTCCTCTTTCCATGGGATTTCTCAGGCAAGAATACTGGAGTGGGTGGCCATTCTCTTCTCCAGAGGATCTTCCCAACCCAGGGACTGAACCCAGGTCTCCTGCATTGCAGGCAGATTATTTACCATCTGAGGCACCAGGGAAGTCCCACGAGTTACTGGGTATAAAATAAGATACAAGGATGCAATGTTCAGTGCAGGGAATAAAGCAACAGTCAATAATAATTTATATGGAGTATAATCTATTAAAATATCAAATTACTATGCTATATACCCGAGACTAACATAATATTGTAAGTCAATTATACTTCAATTAAAAAAAAAAGTAAGGGTGTTATCACATCACATAGGAAACCTCTGGTAAAAGAGCAATTACCTCAGAAATTTGGGGAGTGTGGCTTTTGCTAACAGAGTGAATTATAAATTAACATATAAGAAACTCTAAAAATTTCTTAGCAAATTTGGAGCTAAAAGCAAACAAAAACACCACAAAATAAAAAGTGGATTTTGGACCCCAAACTTTCATGCACAGGTAGAAGCTTGAGAAAACTTGTCAGCAACAAATTCAGGCCATGTTTTTTTGGAAAACGAATGACAATTCAGACGATGGAAAAACAGACATAGTGAGAAGAATCAAGAGTCAGGAGGACAATTCCCAGAAAAAGACTGAGCCCCAACTTAAGCAAATGACAGCAAGACCATCTGGGTTTGATATCTGCTGTGGAATACAGCAGCCTCTCAGTTCTCTGTCTTTGAACAGGTGGGACCACAGAATTTTCCTGTGCCTGTCATACCATAAAATGTTGGCTATGTAAAGGGCAGATAACTTACATCTTTAGTTCAAAGTTTTTCAGAAAATCCTCTAGTTCAAGAATGTTCAATACTTGAAGCCTTACTCAAGGAGCCTCATCTGCACCTGGATTTGATTTACAAGACAAGATCCTAGACTCCAAGGTAATGCAGGATGGAATGAAGCTTAGTTGGGGGAGGAGGGCTTTGATGACAAACATAAGCATTTTTTAAATGTAAGAGGGCTGTAAAGGTGTGGTCAAAGAACGGCCAGAGGCAGATAACTGCAATAATATCTCCCATCCCACCATGGAGAGGGTAGTATGCCTGTCTACAAGACACTTATGAAAACACATGGATGTATGCACACACCTAGAATAAGTAAGTAATGGAAAGAAATGAACCAATATGACATCCATGGTTACCCGAGATGATGAAACTAATGAACAAACCTATTTTCTTTTTATTGTCTGCATTTCCCAAATGTACTACAGACAGCAGATTGTTTTCATATTCAAATATATCATATAAAGTTTTTCATTTAGGCCATATATCCACAAACAATGAAAACTCTAACTCAAGAAGATACATCCACTGCAATGTTCACAGCAGCAGTATTTATAACCAGGACATGTCTATGAATGAATAAAGATGAATGAGTCAAGAAAATGTGGTATAAACATACAGTGGATTATTACTCAGCTATGAAAAAGAATGAAATAATGCCTTCTTCAGCAACATGGATGGAGCTAGAGATTATCATAGTAACTGAAGCAAATCAGAGAAAGACAAATATCATAGGATATTAATTATATGTATAATGTAAAAAATGACACAAATGAATCTATGTACAAAACAGAAATAGACTCACAGTTACAGAAAATAAACCTCCAGTTACCAAAGGAGAAGAGGTGGGGGAGAAATAAGTTAAGAGTTTGTGATTAACAGAAACACACTAATATATATAAAGTAATCAATAAGGACCTACTGTATGGCACAGAGAACTGTATTCAGTATCTTGTAAAAATCCATGAGAAAAGTCTGAAAAAATACACATATATAACTGAATCACTTTGCTACACACCTGAGACGGACACAACACTGAAAATCAATGATACCTCAATGAAAAGTTGTTCGTTTGGAAAAAAAATTATTGAATTAAATATCAGATGAAAATAAAAACAGATCTGAAAAATCAGTATGAGTAAAAATAAAGTTATAAAAAACAAGTTAGCTAAAATTACAGCTAGCAAGACACTGAATGCAAATTATATGTTTTAAGTGAACCTAATTCTCCCCCAAATACTTTGTAAAGATGACTCATAAAATTTCTTCAAAGAAGATTTTGTTATCCATAGCCTGAATGATTTTTTTTCACCTTATTATTTATTGTGGGGGGAAAAATATTAAAGAATATTATATAAACTACATCTTGCATTAACACCATTTAAATATTCCTCTAACTTCTTAAAGATTCTGAGCACAATTATTTATAATATTTATAATAAATGATCACCCAAACCTTCAATACAAATGCAATACAATGTCAAAGAAAATCAAATGATCTTAAAATCATTTAGGAAGCTTATTTACAATTATCACTCTTAAATAAGATTACTTCTATAACTTTTATTTTTAGCACTTTTGCCTAAGACATGAAGTATATTTTAAGTGCAAAACTACATTAGTAAGATTATAATGTTATATAAGAGAGAAATTGTGTCACAAATTCCTATTTTGTGGCAACAAATACATTAAATTAGGTTAAATTTTATTAACAACATTTATATTAGTCTCATTATTACAGTTTACATATGAAGTGTTTGATGCTTTAAAAACTTAAATTTTGTTGGAATAATCAATCCAAAATATTCTGTAACATTAAATATTGAAGGTAATAAATCTGTCAATGAATAAGCAGTAAGAGAAAAATGGTAATTAAATCTGATCTCTGTGGTGTCATATTTGATAAGATCAAGAAGGTAAATAGATATGGAGCTACAGCTTGCAGCTGAGGCATCTCTGAATTAAATTAGGGTACTGCATGCTTATCCATCATATTTTAATTGTCATGTGAAACTAAACATAAGTTAAATGACTACGTGATAGAGGTGAGGTCTAAATTGTTTTTCTTTAAAGTGACAGACTGAATAATAAACTATCTTAGTAACATTTGGTTCGGAACAATGACTAATTTAATTAATAAACATGTTAAGTTCAAAGACTATTGGGATCACCCTCTTCCAACCAACAAATGATCAGTCTTTTCCAATCAATGAATGTTCAAACAAATTTTTTGCTGAAATCAAAGTGACTCTTTCTAAAACACATCCATCCATTCCTACGGAGACAACTTTTTTATTTATCATTCTACAGGCCAGTTCTCCCATTTTGCAAGTATTGAAACAGGCTCAGAGATGGGTGACTTTCTACAATGTCAGTCAGTGAATCAGAGGTGTCAAATAGTTTCTTTAAAACTTGACAACTCTACATAGTTTCTCTGACAACTCTTAAAGTCCCTTGCCTCCTGCCTGGGAGATACATTCTAGATTCTCACAAACTTGTTAACACAGGATTCTAATATTCTATCAAAAGCTGAATGGCCTCTGGAGGACACCTCTGCTTTATTTAGGAGATGGAAACCGTGCCTGATAGAGGAGGTCACACAACAGGCTGAGATCATGTGTGAAGCTGCAAACGGACAGGTTTCCATTACACACACTGTCAGAAGTGGTACCTTGAAATCGCTGTCAAGTGATTAATCACTCCCTCTAGTTCCATTTTAGTAATAGCAAACCCCCTTCAAATTATTATTCTGCTAGTGTAACTGAGGGATATGAAGTGTAGGGAAGAAGACTATCAAGTGTTTTTGTGATTTTTTTCACAGTAGCTTTGTGATTCAAATGGAAAATTACTCTAGAAATTAAACTTTAATGATTTTCAAACAGTATCGAAAACTTTAAAGTGTAACTAAAGTATTTCCTCAAACACAAAACATCATTATTCACATGATGCAGCACACCACCATTTTATGTTAACACTAAGAAAAAAAAAAAAAAAAAAAAACGCTGTGATTGTCATATGATGACATTAAACCATATTCCAAATTCAGTGATCATAAAATACATTAATACTGTATGTCTTAGGATCAATAAGTATGCTTGGCTTACTTTAATGGGTTTACAAGAGCCAAAAAAAAAGAATTTAAAAGGCTATAAGACATTACTTTGCCAACAAAGCTTCGTCTAGTCAAGGCTATGGTTTTTCCAGTGGTCATGTATGGATGTGAGAGTTGGACTGTGAAGAAGGCTGAGCGCCAAAGAATTGATGCTTTTGATATGTGGTGTTGGAGAAGACTCTTGAGAGTCCCTTGGACTGCCAGGAGATCCAACCAGTCCATTCTGAAGGAGATCAGTCCTGGGATTTCTTTGGAGGGAATGATGCTAAAGCTGAAACTCCAGTACTTTGGCCACCTCATGCAAAGAGTTGACTCATTGGAAAAGACTCTGATGCTGGGAGGGATTGGGGGCAGGAGGAAAAGGGAATGACAGAGGATGAGATGGCTGGATGGCATCACTGACTCGATGGACATGAACTCCGGGAGTTGGTGATGGACAGTGAGGCCTGGCGTGCTGCGATTCATGGAGTCACAAAGAGTCGGACACAACTGAGCAACTGAACTGAATTGAACTGAAGACATAAAACAAGTATATAACAAAAATATAATCCTAGGCTTCCAAGTAACTAAAAAGTTAATCTCTAATTATAATTCTTAAGCATACTACTAAGTTGCTTCAGTCGTGTCCGACTCTGTGTGGCCCCATGGACTGCAGCCTACCAGGCTTCTCCGTCCATGAGATTCTCCAGGCAAAAACACTGGAGTGGGTTGCCATTTCCTTCTCCAATGCATGAAAGTGGAAAGTGAAAGTCAAGTTGCTCAGTCGTGTCCAACTCTTAGCGACCCCATGGACTGCAGCCTACCAGGCTCTTCCATCCATGAAATTTTCCGGGCAACAGTACTGGAGTGGGGTGCCATTGCCTTCTCCTGTTCTTAAGAATAGTAAATGTTAAAACATTGAGAAATATAGCAAACATTTAAAAACTCATGAAAGTATCACTTTTATTTCTTAAAAAACTGCAAGGCAATCAAAGCATAGTAAACGTTAACTCTTTAGTAGACTTCTAAACTTAAATACCTAATTATTTGACAAAGTTAGAATTTCAGTCTACAAATATTTACTGGGCATGTACTGTACACCAGGCTCTATTACAAGAACTGAAGACACAGAGGGGGAAAAAAGCAGACAGAATTCCCTAAGTGGATCTCACATTGTAGTGGGTAGATAATAAGAATAAACAACAAGATTTCAATGTGAAATATCATGTTGGTGAGAAGGAAACTAAATCAGAGAAGATTTCTATTCTTTGATTCTATCATTGCAGTAAGAACACAGGCTCCTAATCCTAAAATCCAAATGTTTTTAAAGTAATCAAAATTTTGTTAGGATAAAACATGGGGCAGGGGAATGCTTTGTGATGGGCTATAATTTTTCTGAGGGTATTACCCAATGTCAAAATAAAGCCCTTCAGCTTTGGAATAGAACGAACAACCTAGTCTCTGTGTGTTACTTGCTCAGTCATGTCCAACTCTTTGTGACTCCATAGACTACAGCCCACCAGGTTCTTCTGTCCATGAGATTCTCCAGGCAAGAATACTAGAGTGGGTAGCCATTGCCTTTTCCAGGGGATCTTCCTGACCCAGGGATCAAATCTGGGTCTTCCACACTGCAGGCGGATTTTTTACTATCTTACTAGCCTGGCAACTGTAGGCTTCTATACAAGCATTTGTCTCAGTGTTAGAATGTAGACACAGGGATGGGTGGAATGTAGCTGATCAAGATGACCTGAGATATAGGGATGAACTATAGTTGCCCAGAAAAACTGCTAGAAAACCCACAAAATAAGTATGAGTGAAGCTGGATAGAACCTGGAGAACATGAGGGACATTTGACAGTAGATAATGGAGTAGTGAGGGAAGGTGGATCTCCAGGAATAAGACCTAATTACTTTAGAACATGGACCAAGGGTACAAGAATATAATGGTGCCAGTGGTAAAACTCACTAATCAAGAAGATCTTCCATTCTCACTGACTTAGCACAGGATGGATTTTTGAGTTGTCTCAAACACCAGAGGTCCATGGCTCTGTGCCTGCCACCTGCCCAACTCCATGAGCTGCCTTCAAGTGCCAGAGTAAGGATCAAAGTGAAAAGTAACTCAAGGAGTATAAAATTACTTTGAGGTTGCCGCTTCTCAAATGATCCTCCTAACATTGCAGTGTCTAAACTGGCAGTGTAAATTTTCCGACATTTCTCAGTCCAAAAAAATAAAATACCTAATTTTTAAATAAATGTTAAAATTTGGCCCAGAACTCGACATAGCATTTTCATTTTCTCATGTAATGGGCAGTCCATGAAAAACAGCATTCTTAAACATGCTTTTATTTTTTTTTTAATTAAGTACTCACCACGTCCCAGAGCTGAGCACTGTAAGGTTCCTCTGTGGAGGCTCAGTGAGACCTTGCCTTAAGGACTGAGGGAGACATGGGGCCTGTGGAGCCACCACTGCCAGCAAGGTGTGACCACTTTGGTCTTTCGCTACATCTTTCTGAGCAGAAAATAAGCCATACAGATATTATTAAGTAACAGCATCTGGACAGATGCCAGGAAAGCCCAACGAGGACAAAAAGGAAAAGAAACAAAATCTCTCTGAATGTAAAGTTACAAGTACAGTTTATATTTGGACAGCTAATAGGGAAATTAATCAAACCACTAAAATGTCATTATCACTGCCTTTATGGAGATACCCTCCAAGTGAGATAACAAATATGGTCATGTGTGGTATCTCATGTTCTCTAATAAAATTTCAGATCTTTCTTGAGTTTTTAGAGTACCACAATCAGACTTTTTAATGTTCTTATTATTTTATTAAATGGCCAAAGGAAAATTTATCTGTTTCACATGGACAAAACACGTGTAAATTGAAGTTATCTGTTCTATAAGTTAATAAAAATGGAATTTTTCTCTATTTTCAATTACAGAAAGACACTTTACAATAAATGTGACTGCTGTACATACTGTGTAATGAGAATGTTGCATTTATAATACTTCCTACTTTCTGAACGGCTGATTCTAGGCAGTCTTCTCAATTCAAATTACATTAGTCATTAAACCTAAGAAAGATGTTAAAGGTATGTGTATGTCTACTTAACAGGGTTGAAGACTGCACAAAAAGTCTAAAAAGGCTTATTCTAGGTCAAAAGAGGAAATTATCCCTTAATTCAATGGTTTTATTTAATTAATTTAATTCCTCTGTAAACTAACAGAGTTTGAATATAACCCAACCTTTGGGGTTTTATCACGAATTCCTATCTCCTCCCTACACATCAGTATTATATAAAAATATCTCACATGCTTAGTTTCTGCCTCTTTTTGTCACCTCCCAAGATAAATAATTTCTTTATTACAGACTGACTAATATGTCTAATATGTCTCCAAGGGCCCTCATACCCTTCATGGAACTTCTAGAAACTCTGCTTAAACTTTCCCACACTCTCTCTTAGGATACAGCTGGTTGTGCTCATGACAATTTTTCAGTATAGACATAGCAAGTAAAGTATTTTTCAATGACTGCACATAATCTGAATGGAGTCATCGAGCTTTAGGTTTTCAATTCTTAATTGTACTTTAAGTTAAATCTAACAAAATGCAAATATTTCTTAGGCATGACAATTAAGTCATAAACTCTCTTGAGAATATTTATACCAAATATATACAGCCAAGTGAAGGTTCTGGAATTACCCAATTATAGGGAGATTTTCCATATAGCTCATTATACAGGGTTCATGACTTAAAATAATTATTCATTGTAAAAAAAAACCACTGTGGCCAATTAAGAAGTTTGCATTTTTTCATTATAGTGTATTTTTTACCTTTGAGTAAGAAGACATAAGCCTGTTTTTCTTATGGCAAATTTTTACATTGTTTTTTCCAAGGGTATTTAAATGTTCTATTTTCTTCTAAAACTGATATATCATTCATTTTAATACTCTCAGTTCTATTTTTGTTTCTATGCTTATATTTTTTATTCTTTTGATAATTTCTCTGAGAAAGAGAATAAAATCTATATATTGAAACACTATTTTTAAATTAAATATTTTTAAGTTGGTTTATATGAGCAGAATTCTCATTTTTACTTAGATAGGTTAAAGCTAATTTTAACTTCAACATGTGTTCTCATGCAATGTATTCCCAGAACAAGAAAAATTACCAGGGCTGTAAATCAGAAACAACACAGAACTAGCTATTCATCAAGGCTGTGTTACCGCCACTGAACATAGTGTGCTGAGAAAGATATTATAAGGTGGCATACATCAACTTTCAACTCATTTTAAAAGTCAATATTTAAACTCTGGGAGTCCAAAGCCAAGACACTGTGTTGAGAAATTCAAACTCTGTTTTCTACAACTGTGTGGTCGTACGTCCATTCTAAGCGCTTTGCTGGTTCACACTTTCCCTATCTGCCAGTGAACCTGCTTTCCAATGTCTGTCCACAAATGCTTCATTGATGATCACAGGGTCATTGCTCTACATACTGCTCAGGGCTCTTGAGAGCCTAAAGATGTGTCATATCAATGCTCCTCTGCATATATGTAAACATGAGAACACAGACACACTTTACTTTTAGTCTAAAACAGACTACATTTCTTTGAAAGACATTCAGTGTACCACTTAGGAAATTCAGAAGATAAAAATCAGTCCCACAAAATATGAACATGAAAGTTAGTTTCATGAAAGTTACCAATTCTCCTTATTTTCTCCAATTTCTTTCAGCAGTTTTAAACCAAGAGAAAATCTGCCTGAAGGGAAAATGAAAAAAAAAAAGCTCTTAACTTCAATCTAAAATCTCTTACATAACCCAAGCCAGAAAATAAATGAATGTGCATGGACCCTATCAAAAACATGGATCTTTTTCTTTGACTACAGGGAGCTTATCTCAGATTTCTCCAGTGATAAGAAATACCATGAACAGTTAACTTTGGTGGGATGTCTACTATGTGATAGACTTTAGACATGGCTTTAGCTCTAATCCTAACAACAACCCTGAGAAGGCATTACCCCATTTAAATAAAGGAATCTAAAATCAGAGAGGTTTTATTTTGCCTAAAGCCACACAGAGCTCCGATTCAAATTCAGATCTGAGAGCAAAACTTGTCTGTCTTCTGTTCTGCTCTTTTACTAATGAATAATAGAGATGATTTTAATGGATTGTCTCTCTTGTATCAGTTCAGTCGCTCAGTCCTATCTGACTCTTTTTTTTATTGTCATGTCCAACTTTTTTTTTTTTTTTTTGCATAGTCCTCTTGTGACCCCACGGACTGTAGCACACCAGGCTTCCCTGTTCACCACCAACTCCTAGAGCTTGCTCAAACTCACGTCCATTGAGTCGGTGATGCCATCCAACCATCTCATCCTGTGTCATCCCCTTCTCCACCTGCCTTCAATTTTTCCCAACATCAGAGTGTTTTCCAATGAGTCAATTCTTTGTATCAGGTAGCCAAAGTATTGGAGCTTCAGCTTCAGCATCAGTCCTTCCAATGAATATTCAGGACTGATTTCCTTTAGGATAGATTGGTTTGATCTCCTTGTTGTCCAAGGTACTCTCAAGAGTCTTCTCCAACACCACAGTTCAAAAGCATCAATTCTTTGGTGCTCAGCTTTCTTTATGGCCCAACTCTTGTATAAGTAAATACAATCTCATTTGAATTACAGTCTCACTAAATAATATGCTAAGTATATCTCCCTCTATTTCTTCTAACTTGGACAACTAAATAGGGGCTTAATTTTCAAAAGATCAATCAACAATAGTAAATGATAAGATACACATGGAAATGTGAGGTCTGTGCAATCAAGCAGATAAAGCTAACAGAGATAATTGATCAATAGAAGAAACTTTACAGTGTTCCAATAAAATGTATATATTAATATATTTATCACAAAGTAAGTAACATACATTTGGAAAGAACATGCCTTAATATCTTGAAACAATATTGTTTAAGGTAAGCAAAATGGGTATCTGGCCAATCTACCTGCTAAAACACATTCTGGCATGGAAAGTCTGTACTGGGAAAACTCTGTATGTTAGGTTCTAGCTTATGTGCTCTGTGGACAATGAATGTAACAAGTGTATTAAGCAAAGGAGTAGCTGGGGAGTACTTCTTAGATGAGTTGAAAGTTGGCATGGTCTTGAGAGAAATTCAGCACTAGGGCATATTGCAGAAAAGGGTTGGCAGGAAAGAGGGAGAAAGAAGGATTCTTCAGACAGCTATACTGTATGAGCAAAAGGAACAGAAATTGGGCAGAAATTTAAAAAAGGGAAAATGAGAGAATATGTATATCTAAATGAAGACCAAAGGCCAGTAAAAAACATGCACTTTTAAATACACTTACACAGCTAGAAAGATACACCAAGAACTTTAGTTCAAATTTCTCATTTCAAAGACAAGAAAACCAAGTCCCAGAGTAGTTAAACAATTTGCCCAGACACACGGGGACAGCCAGAACTTGATGAAAAACACTGCTCACCTGCTATTTTAGACAATGTTATTTCCACTCTACCACTGGTTTCCCAACCATCATTCCTGAGGTGAGGCCAAGGGATTCTGGGAAGTTCCCTCAGGAGCCCAGTGAGGAGCAGGGGGAGGGTAATCACACATGGTACTTCTGCTTTTCTCTCTTTTATATGTTGAGATTCTGTTAAGATTTATTTGAAGAAAAGAATCTCTCTTTTTTCTTTAAGTACTCTTCAAGGCTTCATTAGCGATGAACATTGTTGAGTTCTGTGCTACGTGACACAGACACAAACACAAAAGGAAAAACAGTCTTTTGCCCTCAAATTAAATTTGAATACTATTATTATTCTAGTGTTCTAGTATTAAACTAGAATACTTACTCAACAACCAGAATTGAGAGCATGTTGTATGCCAGGTACTTAGCTCTACACTGGGAAATGAAATGATGAGCACAAAGCTGCCGACCTGGCTGGGGGTGGGATAAGTGCTGAATGAGAAGGACATTAATCCAATAGCAATACAAAGAAATATAACACACAACTATGATAACGGGCATGATGGAAAGTGGCAAGAACCAAGGGGAACATGTGATCAGGAAACTTTAAGGAGTCACTGTGTAGTAGAAGTGAAATGACTGTTTGAACCAGCAACTCTGACAATTATAAGTGCTCAATAATAAGTATGCACAAGGCTCTATTAACATAGAGGAGGCCGTGATGAGCTCAGCTGGAGGGGGCAGGGACACCTCTGATGAAGGTGTCATTCATGCTTCATCTAGGAAGACTTAATAAGGACATGTTATTATTGTAGAAAAGGGCTGGCAGGAAAGAGGGAAAAAGAAGGATTCTTCAGACAGCTATACTGTACGAGCAAAAGGAACAGAAATTGGGCAGAAATTTTAAAAAGGGCAAGCTCTCAAGGAAAGAGTATAAGGTCGTCTCAAAGGAAAACTAGAATTACAAAAAATATGCAAGGGCCAAACCAGGTAAAGCCTCATATTCTACACTACAAACTGAGATTTAATCTGCACATGCTGCCATGCAGGGGATGTGGGGTCACTGAAGGCTGTAATCAGGAGTGTGACATATTCAAAACTGCATTCCAGAAAACTCCCCAGAAAGCACTGAGAAAGATAAAAGACCAGAACAGGGAAGACTAGTGGCTACGAGACCAATTGGAAGCTGCTACTATTTTACAAAGGATCACTAGAACTGTGGATTCACTTTATGTTTCCTAGCACAGGTTGGTATTTTAAAAGTTTGTTAAATGATTAATAAATGAATAAAAGAATAATGCTGTCATGCCAGGATAGGCAAAGAATATAAGGAATCATAAAAGAGAAGCAAAAATTTTATGACCTGATGCTGTAGAAAAGAGGAAGTCACTGAAAGTTTTCCATCAGAGGAGTGACATAATGGAAATATGTCTAGGAAAGCTTACCATGTTAAGGCATATCAGAATGAATAAATGATAGAATTACAAATGATTTAAGAACACTTGCAACAAGACAGCTAAAGTAATTCAAACATGAGCTAAAAATGTTCAGCCTGGTAATGGACCTGTATAAATACAGGAAAAAAATGAATGAAAGAGACATTTGCAAAGGAAAAAAAAAAATGAGGTCAATCAAGAGATAAGATTGGTTAATTTTTTTTCTATAAAGGGGCACATCATAAAAGTTTTAGGCCTTCGGGGCCACATGGTCTCTAACACAGCTACTTAACTCTGCCACATTAACAGGAGAGCAGCCACGGCCAGCCACAATGTGTAAGCAAGTGGGCATGGCCGTGCTCCAATAAAACTTTATTTACAAAACTGGCAGTGGACTAGATTTGACCAGCAGAACATAGCTCACTTGGCTCTAGGAGTCAAAGAGCACTGAAAAATTGATGCTCCAGAACTGTGGTTCTGGAGAAGACTCTTGAGACTCCCTTGGACTGCAAGGAGATCAAACCAGTCCATCCTAAAGGAAATCAAATCTGAATACTCACAGGAAGGACTGAGGCGGAAGCTGAAGCTCCAATACTTTGGCCACCTGATAAGAAGAGCCGACTCAATGGAAAAGATCCTGATCCTGGGAAAAACTGAGAGCAGCAGAAGGGGGCAACAGAAGATGAGATGGTTAGATAGCATCACTGACTCAGTGGACAGGAGTTTGAACAAACTCCAGGAGACAGTGAAGGACAGGGAAGCCTGGCATGCTGCAGTCCATGGACTCACAAAGAGTGGGCCACAACTTAGAGACTGAACAACAACAACAAGTAAACAGAGCTGGGGAGGGTATCAGAGTCACAATTACATTCACCATGAGTGACAGGAAGCCTAACACAGCAGTGGCTTAAACAAAAGTTTGTTTCTCTATCAGAAGCAAATCCCTAGGCAACAGAGAGGTTTGGTATGGCAATTCCACAATCCTAAAAAGCCCAGTCTCTTCCAATACCAATTTCACACCATCCTCCACGTACAACTCTTAGTTCTTGGTTCAAGACATCTGCTTGAAGTTCAACCACCAAATTAGCAATCTAAGGGAAGAAGAGTAGAAAAGGGCACAACCTACACTTTGAGAGCCATTCTTTAAGTCACAAAGCCTTTCTACTTGCTAGCTGTCCACTGTTCAAAACAAAACAGAAAGACTACACTTGTTTCAAAGCAAACAGCTAAGGTCTTAAGCCTTTATTACTCATTCTCCCTAAACCAGAAAATATTTTTTGTTCACCTCTTGATTGTTGGCCTGTATAAAATTTCTTATTGGCTGAAGGTTACTCAATAAACTCTTTTCCTTCTGTCTGAAGTAATAAAACTATACAACACTATAAACATTTTCCATGTTTAACTCCAAGATATTTGGTTTTCTGGATAGAAACAGTAGTGCTTTTGTTTTTAAATTAAAGCAGCCCCTTAGACCTAATTTGCCTCAGAATGCCCGAAAGTTCTCTCTTCTTATGCTCTAACATTACTATCACTTATTCCTAAACCACGTGGATATATAAGAGACTTGACGTTACTGACTCAAGCTGCCTCTGAAAATGGTTCACTGACATGAGTGACAGGAAAAATAACAATGTCCATAATGATCTCTTAAAGGGTCTAGTATACAGGAGATTTATACTATGAAATTATGCTTAGATAAGCACGAGTCTCAACGTGCTTGTTTCTCAGTCATGTCTGATTCTTTGAGACCCCATGGACTATAGCCCGCCAGGCTCCTCTGTCCAAGGGGATTCTCCAGGCAAGAACACTGGAGTGGGTTGCCATGCCCTCCTCCAAGGGATCTTTCCAACCCAGGGATTGAACCCAGGTCTCCTGCACTGCAGGCGGATTCTTTACTAACTGGAAGCCCAAGAATACTGGAGTGGGTAGCTTATCCCTTCACCAGGGGATTTTGCTGACCCAGGAATCGAACCAGAGTCTCCTGCATTGCAGGCAGATTCTTTACCAGCTGAGTTCCCAGGGAAGCCCAAAAGTCTTAATACTACAGCCCTAATGAGGAGATAATTCCCTCAGAACTGGTAACGTGGAAATATTATTTCCTACTATTGAAATATAATTTCATTTTCCTTAAAAGATGACTTACAACTAAAACTGTCCTCATTAAACAAAAAGATCTGCAAAGTTCCTGGTCCTTCATATTAGCTGCGGCTGCTGCTAAGTCGCTTCAGTCATGTCCGACTCTGTGTGACCCCACAGACAGCAGCCCGCCAGGCTCCTCCATCCCTGGGATTCTCCAGGCAAGAACACTGGAGTGGGTTGCCATTTCCTTCTCCAATGCATGAAAGTGAAAAGTAAAAGTGAAGTCGATCAGTCGTGTCCGACTCTTCGCGACCCTATGGACTGCAGCCTACCAGGCTCCTCCGCCCATGAGATTTTCCAGGCAAGACTACTGGAGTGGGGTGCCATTGCCTTCATATTAGCAAAAAGAGATAAAAATTTAGCATCCCAGACAATTTCTATAAGTTAAGAGGTCCTTCAGATCAGATCAGTCGCTCAGTCGCGTCCGACTCTTTGCGACCCCGTGAATCGCAGCACGCCAGGCCTCCCTGTCCATCACCAACTCCCGGAGTTCACTCAGACTCACATCCATCGAGTCAGTGATGCCATCCAGCCATCTCATCCTCTGTCATCCCCTTCTCCTCTTGCCCCCAATCCCCCCCAGCATCAGAGTCTTTTCCAATGAGTCAACTCTTTGCATGAGGTGGCCAAAGTACTGGAGTTTCAGCTTTAGCATCATTCCTTCCAAAGAAATCCCAGGGCTGATCTCCTTCAGAATGGACTGGTTGGATCTCCTTGCAGTCCAAGGGACTCTCAAGAGTCTTCTCCAACACCACACTTCAAAAGCATCAATTCTTTGGCGCTCAGCCTTCTTCACAGTCCAACTCTCACATCCATACATGACCACAGGAAAAACCATAGCCTTGACTAGATGGACCTTTGTTGGCAAAGTAATGTCTCTGCTTTTGAATATGCTATCTAGGTTGGTCATAACTTTCCTTCCAAGGAGTAAGCGTCTTTTAATTTCATGGCTGCAGTCACCATCTGCAGTGATTTTGGAGCCCAGAAAAATAAAGTCTGACACTGTTTCCACTGTTTCCCCATCTATTTCCCATGAAGTGATGGGACCGGATGCCATGATCTTCGTTTTCTGAATGTTGAGCTTTAAGCCAACTTTTTCACTCTCCTCTTCCACTTTCATCAAGAGGCTTTTGAGTTCCTCTTCACTTTCTGCCATAAGGGTGGTGTCATCTGCATATCGTGCAGATCATGCAATAATTCAAGATGTGTCACTACTAACTCTTAATTTAAACAATAAGTCAAGAGCTATTAAACTTCTATTCTGACACTGAAAACACGCAGACAATTCAATTAACATATGAATCTCTGAAAACTAATTTTTAGATCATCACACTGACCTCTTTATTTTTCACTTTTAAGGGGATTTCAAAAATAATAACGAATGCACAAAACTTTCCATGTTGTAACTAAAGTTATATTCTCTACCCTAGATTTGATTTCAGATATATCTCAATTCACATAATATTTTTATTACCTGACATTTTAATCAAAGATCAAAAACTCCACGAGACAAAGCATTTCCAAAGCTCTGTGAAGTAAATTAACTTTATGAAATGGAACCCAAGTGAGCATTTTGTAATGAAATTTTATATTACATTTCAAGAAAGAATGCTGTCCTTATAAAGACAGCACATGTGGCTGAAACAATATTGGTAAAAATATTTAAAAGAAAGGTGAGAAGAGACATTTTAATAATCCAAAGGAATATTCAACTTTCAAGATAAACCATAAAATGCTTACAAACTCTCTCAGGGATTATCCACAAGTCCAATATGACTTGTCTAGAAAGGATCCTTAAACCTTACATTTTCTCACAGAGATGGAGGAGAGCAGAGGAACTGAACACATTACTTCAGGGTACTCACGTGTCTTAGTGAATGAAATGGGAACTCACTCCAGTATTCTCACCTTGGAAATCTCATGGACAGAGGAGCCTGGCAGGCTACAGTCCATGGGGTCACAAAGAGTCGGACATGACTGAGCAACTGAGCATACACACACACACCACATGTCTTATGAAACTGCTGACTACCTACCATTACCATGCATTGCTAACAAGGCCACTGCAAATGCTTTCGAATGTATTTAAAGACATGAGCAATATGTAAAATATATGCTCATCTCGTGTATTAAAAATATACAGAAATTTGTATAGTATATTAAAAAAAAAACAACTTTCTGACCCTCTGAAAATTCTTTTTATGTCATACTACAGTTTAATAGTCTTTAACATGAGTTTACAAACCCAGCCTGGTTTTCGAGCAACTGTAAAAGCTGGTCTCTTCTTTTCTTATAGACACTTAACCTCTCATGACTTCCCAATGTGATGCTCTTTCCCTGCCAAATTGACTTTCTCACATTTTTTCCAACCGTACCGTGTTCATTCCAAATTTAGCATTTTAAACCTCATTTATAACCACTGATCTTTTGCTTAAACTTGCACTACCATCCTCACCACCAGAAAAACTCCAAGGTTCTCAGGAGACCTATGCTGACCATGCTAACCTGGGACAAGGACTCTCATTTCACTACACTCCCACTCTTACTCTGACACCAGACACCACCTGAGAATCCTCACAGAAGCAGTAATCATTTCTGAATAATAACAAATCCGTGGGGTTGCTGTTATGGTCTGAATTGCAGTCCCCCCAGGTTCACAGTGGAGAAGGCAATGGCACCCCACTCCAGCACTCTTGCCTGGAAAATCCCATGGATGGAGGAGCATGGTGGGCTGCAGTCCATGGGGTCGTGATGAGTCAGACACGACTGAGCGACTTCACTTTCACTTTTCACTTTCATGCATTGGAGAAGGCAATGGCAACCCAGTCCAGTGTTCTTGCCTGGAGAATCCCAGGGATGGGGGAGCATCGTGAGCTGCCATCTATGGGGTTGCACAGAGTCGGACACGACTGAAACGACTTAGCAGCAGCAGCAGGTTCACAGGCTGTAGCCCCCAAATACCTGAGAATATGACTATATTTGGAGATAGGGCCGCTAAAGAGGTAATTAAATTACAAATAGGTTATTAAGATTGCTGACAGTTGCTAGGCTGTTGTCCTTAAGAGGAGGAGAGATTAGGACATGGAGAGGACACCACAAATGTGTTCACACAAGGGGATGACTATGGGAAGAGGTAGCAAGAAGGCAGCCATCCACAAGCCCAAGAGAAAGGCCTCTGATGCCTGCACCCTGACCTTGAACTTGAAGCCTCCAAAACTGAGTAAATCAACTTCTGTTGTTAAGTCACCCAGTCTGTGGTACATGGTTACAGCCACCCTAGCAAACTAACATCCCAGTCATATGTCTGAACAAGGTGTAAAGTGTCCTTAGATTAATAATTTAATCCTCAACACAGCTCGATGTGTTAAGTATGGTTCTCCTTCGAGAAAAATGAAAGAAAAAAGCAATTTGCTCAAGGTTTCAAAGTAGACCCCAGGACAAAGCAGAGTATAGGTCTACTTTCCTCTGAAGCTCATGGTATTATACACCATGTTTCACTGATCATGTGTGAATGATCCAAAGATAATGTTATTACCACTTGTACTGCTTTTTCAGTAGAATGCTAATGGGTGATGAATTGACAGACTGAGAAGTAGAAAGTTTCGTTTATTCCTTTTTTCTTTTCTTTCATAAGCATTTTAAGAACATATGGGATAATCAGGTTCCATAATCAATAATGGTGTATTTAAAAGTGGTCAAAAACTGGAATTTGGCACACATATGTTTATCTTGGTTCCATTCATATTGTGCATAATTCATATCAAATATGAGTGATAACCTACAGTAGCCAGGGCCCAGTAAAAGTTACCACATTTCACTGATACAACTGCCTGCTTTTTTCATTGTGACATCCTGGAAAAAGGTACAACTTAAATCAGTAACACTTTACCACCACTATAAGCATGTTTTCACACTATTATATCTCTGAAATCAGATTGTATCTTATATCTTAGAGTTGATTAAATACTTTAATTCACTAACTGAAGTTATGTGTAACTGCCTAGACTTGAGTAAAAAAATGAATGATTATAGTATCATGTATGAAGCATCCTTGTGATGAACTAAAGTAATATAGAAAAGGTAGGTCAAAGGAAAATGTTTTCCATCTACATTTGCAGTGAAGGCAACAGGGCAGTGGTGCGGGGGCGGGACAAGAAAAATAGAAAGACAAATGTTTATTCAAACATCCTAAAGCCTCGTGGGGGTGGGGTAGGCGGGGGGTGGGGGGTGGAGAGGGAAGAGCCGCAAAGAATTCCTACATACATTCCCACCCACATACTGCAAAAAGGAAAAAACCACACAACAGAGGCAGACTGCATGGTCACAGTCTGTCCATAAAGTGGAAACCAGTCTCACACTTTATAATCACACCTTCTATGCTGCCATAGACGCCGGCCTCCGGTGTGAGGCATCGAGTTTCACAGCTATGCTCAAACACAGGGCTGTTAACACTAATGCACAGCAAGATCTGTGGATGAGAATAAAGTAAGATAGGTAAACACCCACATGAAATATGGCCCCAATTAGTTGGGGACTCAACAGCAAACACTTGTCCTACAGATTATTCCTCTGTTACTTTGGCAAATGAATAAACCAGTAACGACTGGATGCTGTGCGCATCAACACAGCAGCCCACACTTGGAGACTTTTTTTTTTAAATCACATTCAAGTTTGTTCATCTTCAGCAACCTCCTAAATGGTTTCTATTTCTATTAGAAACTAAACAATTTTCTTTGACATCACAAGGAATATAGCCTGTGTCTCATTAGAAAAAGATGCAGTTACAAATTGAAACCAAGACAGACTCTTTGATAAATAAAAAAATGACAGATTAATTTCAATTTTTTCCTTTAAATAACACAATAAAAATCAAAGCCTATTTCCCCCAAAAGCCTGCCCAGAAAACTACTGATGGGATTTGCCAATAATCCACAATTGATGTTATAAAGTCAGACAGGAGTACACCAAGTCCATCAACGTTGTTATAAAGCAAATTCTCGTCTGTTACTGGCACCCAAGTATCTCGAAATTCAATCCAGAACTCCGCCACCATAAATATTTTGCAAACTCAATACTGTTTCATCATGCTAGAGATGAGCTTTACCAGTTGTTTTCAATCAGACAAATAAGAAACCATTAAAATCTGATGTGCTGACCTAAACTATAAAAGAAGCTATAAAATTATAAAATAAGCTACCCCACATTCCAAACCAGGAAAGCCTTTTATCTTTTTGTGTTGTTGTTGGTAATTATATTATGTCTTTATCAGGAGGGAGCTAACATAAAAACAACTTTCATTTAAAAAGAAATAAATAAAAAGAAAGATTACATGGAGTGATGAAAGAAAACATGATGGAACATAATTTCAAAATGTTGGCATTCAAGGAACTGTAAAGGCTTTCATTTATTGTGAAATAAAGTAAAATTCATAATCATGATCACAACTCAATAAATGTATTGGTCATATCAAGTTCCTTATTTTTACCATGGGAATAGTAGTAGTCCCTGCTTCACAGATTTATTGTAAGAATTAAATGTGTAAATATGTGTAAAACACTAAGAACAATGTCTAGCATAGCAAGCTGCGTTAATGTTTACTCTTTGGATTAATATTAGCACATATTAGCTATTAGTGGCTGAGTTGGTAAACAAATCGGCTGCAATGCAGATGAGGGTTCAATCCCTGGGTCAGGAAAATCCCTGGAGAAGGAAACAGAAACCCACTTTAGTATTCCTGCCCAGGAAATCCACGGACAGAGGAGCATGGCAGGCTGTAGTCTATGGGGTTCCAAGAGTCAGACACAACTTAGTGACTAAACCACCACCTATCAGTATCAACGTAAATATTAACATTATCAGCACCATCTGAAGGTCTAGTTCAGCTCAATCAATTCACACAAACTCCATTTCAGCTGCACCCCACAAGGAAACCTCTTCTCACTAACCCAGCTCTTACAGACACAGCTTTCTTCTCAACTCCTACTGCTTTCTGTTAGTCTGAACATACACCAGAGAATTTAATAACATTGCAATTGTTCACTGTCAAGCATGCAAAATTAAATCATCAAATGGATTATAAAAGCCTTTAAAATGAGGAGACCATGAGTATATCATTTTTGCTGTCTTTTCTGGTTCTCAAGCCTCAGACTCTTAGGAGAGCAGAGAGCTCCCTACAGAGCAGAGAGCAACACTGGATCCTTTTCCACCAACACCATTTCAAGTGAGGCAGAAGCTGATAAAACCTGCTGCTGCTACTGCTAAGTCGCTTCAGTCGTGTCCGACTCTGTGCGACCCCATAGATGGCAGCCCACCAGGCTCCCCCGTCCCTGGGATTCTCCAGGCAAGAACACTGGAGTGGGTTGCCATTTCCTTCTCCAATGCATGAAAGTGAAAAGTGAAAGTGAAGTCGCTCAGTTGTGTCTGACTCTTAGAGACCCCATGAACTGTAGCTCACCAGGCTCCTCTGTCCATGGGATTTTCCAGGCAAGAGTACTGGAGTGGGGTGCCATTGCCTTCTCCGGATAAAACCTGAGAACACTTTAAAGATACAGATGAGGGTCCTGGCCTTATAGAAAGAGAAACACACATGCTATAATACAGCATAAGTTCAAAGTTAAATCACATGCCTACTGTAATTGCTACTGTGTATAATTCTAAAGAAGATAATCAGAGCATAAGGGTTAGAAAAGACCTAATGGAGAAGGACCATAAATGTGAAAAGTAAGCCTTATATAAGGAGCTAACAGATAAAGAGCATCAACATGACAGTAAATAATTTTCACATAATTAGAAAAACAGTTAAAACATACTAGGAGTTTAGTACATGCCAGGAACTATCTGTATATGCCAGGAACTATTCTAAGTGCTTTTTTTTTTAATATTAATACATTATATTTTCAAAATATCCCTGTGAGAGAGTCACTGCTGTTTCCATCTTAAATGAGAAGTGAGGCACAGAAAAGGTTAAATGATTTTCCCAAGATCATAAGGGTAATAAGTGGAATGGCTTAGTTATGATCCCAGGAATTGGGGCTCTGAAATCCAGACTCTTTATCATCATGTAATACTACTCTCTTTATGAGCTCATATAATTCTCATAACAACCCTTCAAAGGATGTGGGGCATTCCAAATATTGTAATCTATATGAACAGAGTCCCTCAAGCTGTGCCGTCTGAGTGTACCATCTGAGCAGCCACGTGTGGCAGCCATAATGATCTGCATTGTATAGGTATAAAGTTTAATAATTTAGCCCAAGTTGCACAATTAAACAATCAAAATCTGAAATATAGTCAGTCTCACTCTTTTCACTCAGACATGGAATCAGCAATGAAAAGACAGTGTAATAACAAGCAAAATTTATTCTCGACCCAAAGAGTAAACCACTTTGGTTTGATCAAGAGTAAAGACAAAGGATAAAGATACTTAGTTCATTTGCCATCTGATCTCTATGCTCTGAATGGGAGAGAAAAGCCACTGAATGTTCCTGAAAAGCACAGTGTATACATCACTGTTCCAAAGAGCTGAGCCTCCCAATATTATATTACAAGGATGAACTGTGTAACTGTACCAGCAGTATATTACAAGACAATCTCTTCTCCAAAGGAACAAAAATAAAAAATAAAAAAGCAACAAAGAACTGAAGGCTCAGTCAACATCAAGAAGATGGCAGCAGTGGATAGGATCTAAACCAAAGGCAGAAAGAAGAGCTTAAAATAGAGCTGTCATGGGATTGAATTCATTAATGGACATAAAAGTATCCGGGAAATAGAAAAATTCTTAACAACTACAGGATGTTAGAGCCCATTATAATGGAGAAGCAAGGAATATTGAATAAAGGGTGGGATAAGAACTCAGTAAAGTTTTCAAAATCAGCTGGAGTCTATGTTATACAATGTTGTTTCATTTTGCATTTGTAATATTCTAAATTCTCAGAATAGCTTTAAGGAAAATGTAAGAACAATGAATTACAAAATAGAATACAATTAACTGTATTTATTATACTTAAATTTGTACTATTTAAAACCCTTTCAAATGACTACGAAAAAAAGGACTCAAGTAAGAATATAAAACATTAGGGCTTCCCTAGTGGCTCAATGGTAAAGAATCCGCCTGCCAATGCAGGAGACACAAGTTTGATTCCTGATCCAGAAGAGTCCCACATGCTGCGGAGCAACTGAGCCTGAAAGCTGCAGCTACTGAGCCCACACACAATGGCTGAAGCCTGTGTGCCCTTGAGCCCATGCTGCACGACAAGAGAAACCGTGGCAATGAGAAGCCTGCGCACCACAGCTAGAGAGTAGCCCCCGTTCTCTATAGAGAAAAGCCCATGCAGCAATAAAGACCCAGCACAGCCAAAAATTAAGCAAATTCCTTTAAAAAATATAAAACGTTACATAAGCAATCAAGATGTCTTTCACTAGTAGGTAGATGGATACACTGTAGTATATGCAAACAAGGTATTAATTCAGTGCTAAAAAGAAATGAGTTCTCAAGTCTTAAGAAAGTATGGAGGGAACTTACATGCATATTGTTAAATGAAAGAAGCCAATCTGAAAAGGTTACATACTGTATGATTCCAACTATATGATATCCTATAAGAAGCAAAACTACACAATCGGTAAAAAGATTAGTGGTTGCCAGGGAGAGGTATGAACAGGCAGAGTACACAGGATTTTTATAGCAGTAAAAATAGTGCAGTGATGGTACATTTGTCCATACCCACAGAATGGGATACATCTGTCCGTACTCATAGAATACCCATAGAATGTCCATACCCAGCACCAAGACTAAACTGCTACATAAGGTATAGACTTTGGGACAGAGGAGCTCAGTGGGCTGCAGTCCATGGGGTCGCTAGAGTCGGACATGACTGAGCGACTTCACTTTCACTTTTCACTTTCATGCATCGGAGAAGGAAATGGCAACCCACTCCAGTATTCTTGCCTGGAGAATCCCCAGGGACAGGGGAGCCTGGTAGGCTGCTGTCTATGGGGTCGCACAGAGTCGGACACAACTAAAGTGACTTAGCAGCAGCAGCAGCAATTATACTATGTCAATGTAGGTTCACCAATTGTAACAATGTACCATTTTGGAGGGGGATGTTGATAATGAGGAAATGTTATGCTTGTAGGGGCAGGGAGGCTATGGGAAATCTCTATACCGTCCCCTCAATTTTCCCGTGACTCTAAAACTGCTCTTGAAAATAGGCTTAATATAAATAAAAACATACAAGAGCTTTTTGGCTTTATGATCTGCACATATGATGTATTTATTCATGCTTCTATTTGGATGCTGGAAAACTATTTGAGAAAAATAACATTTATTAAGACTTAATATTAAGTCTGATACTTGTTTTCATAAGTCATTTTATCCTCAGCCACTCTATCACATAGGAATTAACACATCCATTTTGCAGCCGAGAAAACTGAGTCCTGGTTAAGAAATTCATGTAAGGAACTTATGAAGGTGAAGATCTAGCTATCTCTAAGCCTCTTAGAGACATATGATTGCAAATTCAAAACTCCTTTTTGCCCCACTAAACCATCAAGTCAAACCTCTAAGCATCACTTAGTTCAATAACAATTTCATAAATCTGAGTAGGACTTTTGTGATCTCTGGCTCTTATAACAGAAAATGAGTGGAAAGCCTACATCAGGTACTCGCTTCTATCAACTACTAGTGAAAGCTGAACTAGCTTCAGAAGCCTCTGAATTACTGTAAAAATACATTCCATAAAGGGAATCCCAATATTTCAATGGCAACAAGGAAAGAAATGTAATGGCAAATACTCAAGTCAAAGTCTAAATGAGACTGGTTTATCCCCCAACAATAAGGTTTCTGGAAAAGAAATGCAACCATTTCCAAATGCTCAACAGGAATTGGAGATTGGACAAAAATAAATAACCCGTAAAAGTGACATTAAGCAGTCGGTGGTACGTTCTTCTGTACTTGATAATGAAACCAAGTATTTTTCTTTTAAGATGTTGATATAATTGTGATTTTTTTAAAAAATTACAGTTGCCTTTAAGTACCAATATGTGAGGAAAACATAAATGAGAGGCAGAGGTAATTAACATAGTTCTTGTCTAATAATTAAAGGGTCTTTCTTCACCAGATTCAAAATTACCCCTTTCCATTATTCCACATATAGGCAGCAGCTCAGTAAGACCAAATTATTTTCTGAGGGAGTAACATAATTTGTATCTGGCACACAATTAACATTCCTGAGTGAAAGAATGAATGAATTGTCATTTGGAGACAAATTAGAAATATAAATCCATCCTTGAAAAGAAAGGCGGTCTCTTTACCGACTTCACCTTTTATTCTTTTCAAAATACAATTTACTAACGAATACATTTACCTTAAGTTACACATTTCACAAAATAAAGACATATTTACCTGTTTGATGGCACACCTTTTGCCTACCTTCATTCACTGTTGTCAGAGACACTAATAAACTGCTTTAAAACTTGCACAGCCTCCCAACCAGCTGCACAGCAACGCCCACACTCCTTAGCAAGGCACACTTCACCACCTCCCATCCAGTCACATCTCCCTATCTCTGCACAAGCCCAGGCAAAGACTGTGATTAGCAAATCTAGGCTGAATCCGAGACACCTGGGAAGAGAAAGGGCGAGAAGGAAAGAGAAAGGAAAAAATAAAACAATCCAGGAAATTCTGTTGTGCACCCTGGATTGGGGAATTATAATCTCCAATTTACAAAGGATGTAATTTAAACTCAGAGAGTAAGAGAAATAGCTAACATTACAGTCAGCTAAGAAGGACCCCAGATTATATGGACCTTAGAATTCTTCAAGGGCCTGGGCTCAAGCACGGGAAATATAAAGCTTCACCTCTTCTTCGTGCTCCTTGTTGGTTTTTGTTTTTGTTTCCTTTTCCTTTATTTTTAACTTCTATCTGAATGAGAAGGATTAGATACCTTAAAAAGTGCTGATTTCAGGCAGAAATACTGGTTTTGAGCTTAAATACATTGTTTGTCTTGGAAACTTGAGCACTTCGGCAAGACACAGGGATCCTGAGCGTCCTCTCCTTCTTTCATGTTGCTCATTTCACGTTTCCTTATGTTTCTCAACACGCCTGTTCTTCTAGAATCTTTCAGAGTGATTCTGGTGGTGGTGCTGTGGGAACTACCACCTGGTAATGACCAAGTCACTTTAGAAGGGTCTGAACTGTAAGCACCCAACTACAGTTAAGAGAAGAGCAAGTACCTGGTCTGACAGAAGGAAAAAAAGCTTTGACCAGGAAGAGATTTAAGGAAAGAAGTTTGGAGTCAGAAAGTCCTAGATGAACATCTGATCTCTTCCCAGTCTGGTGTGAGTCACTAGACAGGGTACTTGTTCTGGCATGTAAAATGCCTGTCTCACAGGATTGTGAGAATTAAATAAATTTGCATATGTAAAGGACTTAACACCTAAGAGAAGTCAGTAAGTTGCAGCCAGGGGTTCAGTAGTAGAATCTGAATTTATAAGAACTCAGAGAAGCCTTACAGCACACTTGTGGTTCAGGACTAAATCCACCAACAGCCAGAGGGGCTGCAGGTTGCAGGAGGCTTCATTCCTAGGAACAGAAAGAAACTGCAAGAAGAAATGGTGCTAAAGGAGCCATGACAGGCCATAAAATTCAATCAACTACACCACCCTTGGCTATTTGGCTGGCTGGTCCTATCACACAAAGGCATGTGATCTGACTTCAAAATCCTGCTTAGAACAAGACCATTACTTCAGCTAACACATGTGTACTAAATACCTACTCTACCCCAATCATGGGGAGGTACAAGGAAAGCAAGAATCCAGCCCTCAAGGACTTTACAATCTAATCAAACAAAGATTAATTCACCTGAAAGACAGCCAGCCACCAATTAGCTCAAAAAAGCAAACATCTGTGAAGAATTGTGACTGTTCTTTAAAAATGGACTTATTCCATACCAATACTCCTAATCAAGTTATACCAGCAAATATTTCACTTTATTCAGGTTGTTAAAGCTACCTTCACTTCTAGATAAGCACATAAGTACTGTTAAGCCCATCAAGTAAAATTTGCCTAAATAAAAAATATTTGTTATAGGGGTTCAAGAAAGGTTATATTTAAAATTTCTTCCCAGATTTATTCAACATATCTATCATTAAATTTCTCATTTTTGAGTGACAGTAATCAACCTAATCACAATAATACACTGATTATGATGCCATATTTTTTCTACTAAAGTCAGGATTGTTCTCTGAATTTGCACTTTTGCATACTATTATATAAACTATGAGTTATAATCTCAAATGACAGCATTTGAAAAGAAACAGCATTATTTAAGGTTGGCTTTTTTGCTTGACTAAAAACTTTAGTAATTGAAGTTAAAAACTAAATTCATAATTCAAAATTTTAGGCTATTGTTAAATATATGTAGTATAAATTCAATTCTTGTCACTGAAAATTCAATTATATGAAGCTTATTTCAAATTTGCCCCAGTCCCTTCTGTAAGAAGCCATATTATAAAGCTTTCTGCAGATCAATTTGTCCTCTAAGTATTAGATGTCTCATTCATAAAAATGAACCCTCACATCAACCTAAATGATATCTGAACTAAATGGCAAAATTGATAAAATTTAGAATTACAATTCCCTGACAAATTCAAGATTTGACATTTTTACAAGCCACAATTTTTCTTTTTCACTAGCAATCTGAAAAATATTTTATATTCTTTCATTGATAACAAAGAAGCTGTCAACTCCCACTCAAAAAAAAATTAGTGATGACAATGACAGTCTAAAAAATAGGAGTTTGTTGCTGAAAGGGTCATAAGAGGTAACTCTAATATACGCATCAATATTCCATGGCAGCACTCACTTCTTTTAGCAAGGATTGTACATGATTAGTTGTGAAATCACTGTTCTTTTAAGAGCATAAATTTATAATGAGACAGGGAATTATAAAGGATATTCTTCTAAAAATTTTCCCATCTCAAGAATTTTGATCTCTCTTGTTTAAAACACTCTGCAGAATTTTACAAATCCCAGGAAACGACATTATTCCAAGTTATTTATTTCTTTTTACTATAAAAATAGACACATGGAAGTTATATAATTTGTCACTGCAAACTGCAGTCATAAATTATTATTCAAAGAGAAAAAGGTTAATAAGGCAGAATATGTAAGGAATTTTTCAGGTAAGCCTATAACAGTTAAATTTCTCTATTAAAATGATTTATTTTTGCTTTATTATTATTCAGATTAAAAACAGATATTATTTTGCTACACATATATAACCCATAGATGTTTAATCAAGATATTTTTTCACATCACACTAGATTCTTACCTTTATAAGTAAAAGGAAGCACTATTTTTTGATAGTCAAGGAAAATATTACTTGATTTTCTGCTTAAAGGCTGGAAATAGAATGTTCAAATGCTGAAAAATCTGGTATTTTCGAAATAAAATTCAACTGAAGAGACTCTAGATCTACTGACACAAACTGCAAATCAATTTCTCATTAATTCCATGGACTTATACAGAACAAGAGGTAAAGAAAAACCTCTTTGCCAATGTGCTAAATGGCGGTCACTCCTGTTTTCCCCAGTTGTATTATGAAATGTTCCAAACAGGGGCCCATGTCATTACTAGATCTGTTAACAGTTTCACAGCTCAGAGTCTGGCTTCATTTGTTAAGCATCAAGCTACCCTATCACTTGTATAGAGCTGAAAAGGTTGTTATGGTTCATAATGTAAAACTCACAAAAGTGCACAGCTGCTGTTCATATTAAGGAAGTCTGTTATAATAATGATGTCACGGAAAAAGGCTGGAATCTATTTCATGTACCAGACAGTCATTCAATTTCTCCAGTCAATACAGGTATACCAGTTGCACCATAAACACCGTGGTAGCATTACAATAAGTCAGAAAGTTCAATATACACATACAAAAAAATCACCGAGGGCAGGTAATTAGGACCTATTTATAGTTATGCCTTCAGAAGCTTCACTTACCACTGGGACTACCCAAAAAATACACATGTCACCATCTAACTGCCTGACACCCTATTGTGAATCACAGTACTTTGTAAAAATTACAATATAAATCATTAGGCTCTTGATGGACAGTATACAAGGTCATCTAAACAAACAATTTCTCTTTAGCTATGACCTGTATCTACATAGGAAGTGTGATGAATTAAATCCTGGCCTTCAGAGAAATGCAAAGTAACAATGCATTATTAATGTTAAGAGCTAACCTATGAATTTAAACCCTGCTACCATTTGCTTTGGCACAGAATGTCAAGCTTCCGACCATGTCCGAGAGAAGACACCATGTCAAAGTGCACTCTGGTTCCCGTATTTCAGTGTTCCTATACAACAAGACAGGATTTCCCTGGTGGCTCAGATGGTAAAGCGTCTGTCTACAATGCGGGAGATGCGGGTTCGATCCCTGGGTTGGGAAGATCCCCTGGAGAAGGAAATGGCAATCCACTCCAGTACTATTGCCTGGAAAATCCCATGGACAGAGAAGCCTGGTAGGCTACAGTCCATGGGGTCGCAAAGAGTCGGACACCACTGAGTGACATGGCTATGGCTATACAACAAGACATACAAACCATCTTCCAAAAGAGAAATTTTAAAGTAATTTTAGAGATACATGAATATAAAATAGTTTCTACTTTATACCTCTGTAGCATTTTAATGAGTCTCATGAAATTACAAATTAAAGAAAAATTCTAAACATCAAAAGTACAAAAGATAACTATTAAAATTATTTAAATGCTCTTGAGATAAAAACAGAGCAGATGCCAAACATTGAAAAAGGCCTATTCTAGTTTAGGGCAAATGTGCCACTAAGTACTTGTTTAATCTTAAACAATTCGTTTAACAGCACTCAATTTCAGTTTCCTTTACTTTAAAAATTAAAACCACGAGAAATGACAGTATATAAAGTTCCATTTTCCCACATTAGTATTTTTCAACCAATAGGCATCAGGTATGGGAGGACCAAGGAGAAGGCAATGGCAACCCACTCCAGTGCTCTTGCCTGGAAAATCCCATGGACGGAGGAGGCTGGTGGGCTGCAGTCCATGGGGTGGCACAGAGTCGGACACGACTGAAGCGACTTAGCAGCATGGGGGGACCAAGCCTCTAAATGATGATGGCTCAACCGTACTTGTCCATGCAGGGCACTGTCCTATACACTGAATGCATTAATTCATTTAACATTTAAGCAAACCTATCTGTTACATACTATTATTATTGCCCTCATTTAGAGGTAAAGACAATAAATGAATTCATTTAACACTTAAACAAACCTATGTGTTAAGTACTATTTGTATTATCCTCATTTAAAGGTAAAGATAAGTAGGAAAGAAGAGTAAACATTTACATCCATGCCAGCTGATTCTGGAGAAGGCAATGGCTCCCCACTCCAGTACTCTTGCCTGGAAAATCCCATGGATGGAGGAGCCTGGTAGGCTGCAGTCCATGGTGTCTCGAAGAGTCAGACACGACTGCGCGACTTCACTTTGACTTTTCACTTTCATGCATTGGAGAAGGAAATGGCAACCCACTCCAGTGTTCTTGCCTAGAGAATCCCAAGGACGGGGGAGCCTGGTGGGCTGCCGTCTATGGGGTCTCACAGAGTCGGACACGATTGAAGCAACTTAGCAGCAGCTGATTCTAGGACCAGTTTTTTTCATGACCATACTTGGTTATTCAGTCACTAAGCCGTGTCCTGACCGCATTATACTGCGATATTCTTAGGAATGAAGAGGTTTGGCTGTTTTAATTTTCTAATAATAAGGAAAAATAAAAATTTAAGAGTGGAAGGTTTGCTGACTGAAGATACTACAGTGCTTTAGATCACAGCAGCTCTACAATAGACTACAATATGCAAAGAAAGTATTAGATAATCCCTGCTGCTAAGTCGTTTCAGTCGTGTCCGACTCTGTGCGATCCCATAGACAGCAGCCCACCAGGCTCCCCCGTCCCTGGGATTCTCCAGGCAAGAACACTGGAGTGGGTTGCCATTTCCTTCTCCAACGCATGAAAGTGAAAAGTGAAAGTGAAGTCGCTCAGTCATGTCCAACTCTTAGTGACCCCATGGACTGCAGCCCACCAGGCTCCTCCATCCATGGGATTTTCCAGGCAAGAGTACAGGGGTGGGATGCCTTCTCTGTGATAATCCCTAGAGCTCCTAATTAGTTTTATTTCATCCACAAAACGCAAACATGTTCTCAATATTACAAATAAGACCATATCATATGGACACACTATCCTATGCCTGTAACTCTTAGGCAAAAATTCTTAACATCTGCTTATATCTGGAGTTGTACTCTGAAGCTAGAATTCAGTCCAATAATGGTATGCCATAAAGTGACAGCAACAATTAAATTTGATATTAGCTATAAGATGACATTTAAACATGGTATTTGTTGCATATAACTACAGCTTGAAAATGAAATGTTTCAAACATGATTATTTATAAGTGAAGGCAAACCCTACTTATTAGCATGAAAACAGTTTTAATTTACTACCTATTGAGACTTGCTTATTTGGTTGGTTAACAATAAGTAAGCAAAGAATAGTTTAATCTCAGTGGCGTGAAACATAAATATTCATAAATTCTAAAGCTTAATGTCTTGACAAGAGTGTGAGATAATCACAAAATTTCCTACATGTTCCCAGTCATTTATGGTCATTAATCAGTTAACTTTACAGATAGAAAAGACCTTACATATTTTTTTTTTACTAAAGTGGTAAAATACAGAGTCTATTCCTCTATTTTAATAGGCCTCAATAGCTCTAAAATCTCTGAGAATTCAAACTCTTTCCTTGCATCTTCATGCAGCCATGAAAATAAAATTATTCTGATACCATTTAAATTCTTTCCTGCCACAACATAAATACACATGCCAAAGTATGCAAGATTAAAAGAAAAATCCATTTATCAGCACCAGTGCTACATAAAAACCAATCCTAGTCCTCCCACTTTTTCTCCTTCTGAAGCAACAATGACAGGCAGGTAGACCTCAAATTAGACTTGCTTGTCTGGCTTCTAGTCCCTCGCCTGTATCTAAGCACTCTGTAATCAGAGAACTCCTTTCACAGTAAATAGCCCCTATACAAGGTAAGTGTGGAAACAGCTTCTAAATCATTTGAAACATTTTCGGCACAGCTGGCAGAACACCTGTTAATATTTGAAAGTAGATGAGTGATGTTTGAAACACAAAACAATAGAAACTAAAGGACTGTTCACACAACTTTCACTGCACACTTTTCAGACAACTTTAAATATACTCAAGGACTTTGGTGAAAAAGCAACAAATTACAGTTAGGTTACCATTTTCATATTCTTCTTGAAAACAGAGATCAACCCACTGAAACTAAGCTCCCCAAAATGAATTGTTACTAGGTCAACAATCTCACAGATGTGAGAAAGTCCTATAAAATGCTACTTTTTCTCTTTTTTCAATTTCTTTATATTGCCTATACCATCTGCTAACTCTCACTTTAATTTTTAACCTTTTTAAATATCTAAATATATTTTACAGCTAAAAACGGAAAATATCTAGAAAGGAAGTATTACCTTTACTATTTTGAACTGCTAAATGATTACTCAAAGTTTGTAACCAGCACTTTTTAGTTTTTTTTAGCACCTGTAGGAGAACCCGGATGCACATTTCACAACTAAAATGTAGAAGGTATATAAATAAAGAACCTAGTTGAACTTTGAAAGACTTTTCACCAAAACAAACAAAAAATGGCTTCAATCATTAACATTTAAATATTCAAATGAAGTATCTGACTTTTTACCAATGAGAACTCATTTCCAACCAATCAATAAGCATTTATTGATTCCTTATAATATACCTACTACCATGTACCTCAAAATTCAGATCAACTTTTCTGCATGGAGTTGGAAAAAACAGAAGCAGAGAAATAAATTTTTAAAATCTGTGCTAAAATTCAGTCATTTGAGGATAAAAGCCTTGGAGAGGATTGTGAAAGTGAGAATAAATTTTAGGGGTTACCTCTGGAGACCAACAGAGGACAGAGTAACAGAGCTTGGTAATACTTTCAATTCAAGGTAAAGGAGAGGAACAAGTTTGGTGCAATTACGTCAGTCTCAGTGCATAGCTAACAATATGGTAGAGAAATGCTGAAATGAGTGATAATCTAAGCTGATTAGCAATCCAGTGGCCCCACAGTAAATCAGCCTATAGATATTGTACAATTGAGTAAATACTATTTCTTCCCAAGTTCAACAACTGTGACAAAGACAAAAAAAAAATCTTTAAGAACTTAAAACTGGCAAAACTACAGAAATTTTTATCACCAGGAATTATGACACGTTGAAAATATCATAAGCAATGTTGCAGAAGCCTGAATTTATAAGAAGTCAGGTGGAAAAATTAACCAGACCCAGTGTCCCATTGTATCTTGAACAATTCCTGCTTTGTTAGTTCATAAATGTTTGATTTTTACGTCACCATAATGATAACACCCACATGCATTAGTATTGCTGGTTTAGTTCCTAGAGACACACAAAAAAAGGGTGAGTAGTATTAATTTGTAATAGTATATAATTCAAAACAAACAACTCATATTAAAGCACTGACCACACCAACTAACTAGAATACTGTTGAAATTCTCCAGGTCCTTTCACAACTGCTGCATTCTTTCAACTGTGGCAAATGTATCCTAAAGTGGTTTTGGCTTTAAAATGTGTTAAACCAAAACAAGATACTTTCCTAATTAATATCTGGAAAGTTATATCAAACTATGAAAATCAGGAAATATAACCACTAAATCTAAAAACTGGAAAATAACAAATGAGGTTTTTCACCTCATATATACCGAAGTGTGTTAGCAACATGCCACCTGTACTGATGGTTTCCATCAAGAAATTAAGAGAAAATAAGAAAGCTGTGACGAGATAGCAAATGTTAGTTATCAGTTTGCTTTGGATCTGACTTTAATGAATAAAGCTTATGAAATTTACAAACTTGAGAAAGTCAGGAAACTCATACTACCTTAATCCAGGAAAACTTTGCAAATGTGCAAGTACAGTGGACCCTCAGGCTGACTTTCAAACTGATATTTAAATTTTCATGACAACCTAATAACATCACAGACCACCAGCCTATCCAGAACTATCACCTCTATGTTGAAGAGTTTAGTTATTACCCTGATAGTGTTGGTTACTCCCTAATTATGAGAACCATAAAAATTATTCTAGAGGAAAGGAGAAGTGAGGGAAAAGCTCAAGTTTGCAGTGATAGTTCTTTGTGACTCACATACACAATTCTCAGTCTATCACTTTAAGCATCTGGTTCCATCACCAATTTCCGTAATCCTTTGCTGAAAGTCGGTGATACTCAATTTAGGATGTCAGAGTCCTAAGAAATTTTATTCATCAAATGGTAAAGGGAACACAGTAACTAAAAGCTGAGTTTATGGAATCAGGTCTGGAGTCCTGGGTAAAGCTTAAAAACTTCTCTTTGCCCTGCTTTCCGTCCACAGAGGGCAGAGGTAGAAAAGAAAGTTAAAGTGACAGTCGCTTGGTGGGGACCAACTCTTCGCAACCCCATGGACCACAGCCCACCAGGCTCCTCTGTCCATGGAAATCTCCACGCAAGAATACTGGAGTGGGTTGCATTCCCTTCTCCATGGGACCTTCCCAACCCAGGGATTGAACCTGGGTCTCTTGCATTGCAGGTGGATTCATTACCATCTGAGCCACCAGGGAAGCCCCATGCTTTACAGAGGGTTTGGCATATGGCAAATGTAGCTATTATTGTAGTTTGTCTTTTGGTGCCTAAGAATCCACAGCATATTATCTCCCTATGTTTGAAAAGCTATCAATTCAACATAGTGAAGTGAAGTTGCTCAGTTGTGTCTGACTCTTTGCGACCCCATGGACTGTAGCCTACCAGGCTCTTCTGCCCATGGGATTTTCCAGGCAATAGTACTGAAGTGGATTGCCATTTCCTTCTCCAGGGGATCTTTCCCACCAAGGCTTGAACCCAGGTCTCCCGCATTGTAGGCAGACGCTTTACCGTCTGAGCCACCAGGGAAGTAACATTCAACATACTCTAATCCTAAATTCCGAAGACCAAATAGAAACTTTTAAAAACCTAAGTGATTCTGGACTGGAATGGATATAAGTATTTCTTCATGTTTATCCCACTGTGTTGTGCTGCACTTAGTCACTCAGTTGTGTCCAACTCTTTGCAACCCTGTGGACTGTAGCCCGCCAGGCTCCTCTGTCTACGGGGATTCTCCAGGCAAGAATCCTGAAGTGGGTTGTCATGCCCTCCTCCAGGAGATCTTCCCAATTCAGGGATGGAAACCAGGTCTCCTGCACTGCAGGCATATTCTCTACCATCTGAGCTACCAGGAGGCCCTTATCCCACTAGATGACTACAACTAAAAATTCTGAACATCATCTAAAAAGGCACATAAGAAGACTATGAAAAGTACAGCGGAGATGACTAACTAGGGACCTTTGGCCCCAAACGGAAGAATACAGCTTTGAGTTTCCTAAATTTCTTTGACTCACATATCCTAGACTAAGGCAGCATTATCTTCAATGCACTCAGGGAACCAATATACGAGTGAGAAATGTATAGTCACAGTTTGTGGCTATAGATTTCAGCCTTTATGGGACTACTTAACCTACTTAATTAGTTGCTCAGTCTGTGAACCTTCTGCACATTCCCACTGAACGTATTCCCTTTTCTAACTGCCCAGAAAGATGATGAGATGGTCTCTCTTCCATCAAACAGTCATGCCTGACTCAATTTAAACACCTGAAAACTAATGAATTTGGCTTATTTTTGCTCTCTGGTTTTCATTTTCCCCATACAGGTGGAGTGTGTTCTAGCCCTAACCCCTTTGTTCCCAGGAAATCCTGTTCACAAATATTGTTTAAAACCCAACCAAAGGGAGGTTTTACATTATTGTCATTATGAGATAATTCTGTCAGTTATTGCATTTCCTACCTGGGCATCTGGATTTAGGACTTCATTCAGCCCAGATTTTGCTTCATATGGATTAATCTCTTTCTAATGCATATACAGCATCCATGTCAACTTTCATTTCTTGTTCTAATTTCCCCTATTTGATTTTTGGCCCTTTACAAAATAAAAATATTAAACATTTGCCTTTATAGTAAATGTACACAAACTATCTAAGACTTACTAAAAATAAGCTAGAAAAAACATGCATAGGACTCAATCAAATAACAACTTTGCTCACGCCTCAGACCATGTTCCAATCTCAGCTCCCTCACTATCCCATGAAACCTTTATCTAGTCCAAGAAGCTTAACTCATAACTTAAATTTGACCTTTGCCCTTCCTCCAAACCACCATGTGCATATACATGTATGTGTATGCTATACTTTTAAGATAAAAATAATCCATTTGTATACTATGCTTTAGCTTGTTTTTCCTAATTATTTCATGTGTTTAAGTCTTGTCCACCAAACGAAATCACAAGCTTACTGAACACAGGAACTAATCAATCATATTATTAACATTTTTCCTTCACTATAAACAGCATGGTGGTACAACACAAAGCAGTCATCGATTTATTCATTCAACGCATGACAGTGAATCACTGCTAGTTAATGTGTTGAGGGCTGGGGATAAAGAGGAAAACAGAAGGCAGTATCTGTCCATAAAAGGTTTACTAAATACTGAGAGAGCCATGAAAACTTTTATATTGAGATTCAAATCAGAGATAGTCACAGCATTATGGGATGACAGATGGGAAGTTCCTAACTCTGCCAGGGAAAGAATCATAGACAAATCTTCCCTTTAAATAGAATCATGAAGATAAGTAAAAATGTGCCAAGAAAATAAGGAGTGCGAATGACGTTCAACTCAGAGGAAACAGCAAGTGCAAAGGAACAGAATCGTGAATGAATGAGCAAGCAGATAAACTGATGAACCATAAAAGATTCATAGGCTTTAAGTATAGGATTGGAAAAAGTAGTGCCAAGTGATGAGGACATATAAGGATCTGAGGAAGTTAAAGGGCCCTATATGTTACAGAATGTAATCCTGGAAGCATTGGAGGTCATGAAGAGAGAATGGTCAGTATTCCTTCTGCTGATGAAACGGTAGAGAATTTGGAATGGGATAAAGTAGATGGATCTGAGAAGTTATTTTAAAATATAACTGAGAAACAATGAGTATTTGAAATAAGGGATGAAGCAAATGGAATGACAATAAATGAAAGTAATATAATATGAATTATCATGAAACAATAACTGTATGAGAAGAGGGGAAGCCAAGAAAAGGTTCTGTGCAGCACTGACATTTAACATGAATCTTTACTGAAAGTCGAATCCATTCTCAGTTTGTGAATAAATATTTCTTCTATCTTGAAAACTTCAGTTTTCAGTGTATAAACAAGAAGAAACAGGTCAAGATTAGCATTGTAAAGCCTAAACTGGAAACCATGTTTATCTATCTACTGATCTTGGAATGTCTTTCAAACACTAAGTCTTCAGAGATAACAGAATTCCATCTCCCCCACCGAACCACCCCCAACCTGTCAAAGTGAAGGCATAGCAAACATACCTGTTCATCAGGTTTTCTTTTGAAATGGGTACAAATAAAAGCAAGGCAGTAAATAGAGTCTATGTTGCTTTTTCTGTCCGGCCTCTACACAACTTGACTTCTTGCCTTCACTAGCCCCTACCTTTGCCCCCTACCCCAGATTTCAGATTACTGCTTTAACACCTTAACTAACCTCTCTGTGACTTGGTTAGACATATGGCAAACTGCCCGTGCATAACTTGCCACACAAAGTCATTTTAAGGCTTCTTCCTTAAAATCAATGATTTAGTTACTATGAGATGAACTATCATGGCAAATCTGACTTGCTTTAGATACGAATCAGATAAACAAGCTGCTGATAACCAAAGTGTAGGACGTTCTTGATGATTTATGCACAGTACATCCACTTCAGGTTCATTCACGCTCTTGAGCACGCTGAAACCTAGTAAATAAATAAATAATTCAATGTGATGTTCACGCTACATTTCAACAATGCCAACAACAACATGCATATGAAATCTAAAACTTTCACTCTACTACTGGAGGCAACATTACTTTAGAAAGGTAAAAGCATTTGCCTCTCAAATCATAGGCCAGTATCTATCTATTTCGTTCATCCTCATAGCCTGTGAGTATCTGCTCTATCCATGTGCTATGCCTACACTGAAAAGTATATGAAATCTTGCATCTTCCTGGTAAATGACTGCCAGTAACTGAAAGAGAACAGCACCTACCCACAAGCTACCATCTCATGGTTAAGTTCTCAGCTCTAGTACCTCCTCCCTGAGAGCTCTTTTAATACTCTGGCTAAAATAGCCCCTCACACATATTCCAGTCATGGCTCTATCCTTTCAGCTTGTTTTGCTGTGTACGTAACAAATAGCCTTGTTGTGAGTTACACTGTTACTCTTAGTACTTACTTTGTGTGTGACTACTGCTATGGACTGTAAGCCTCTGCAGAGCCAGAAGCATCAGTCTTGTTCACTGCTTTAGCAGCAGTGTCTAGAATAGTGTCTGCCATGTGTTCAACAAACATTTGGTGGCCTGATGAGTCCTTCCAAATCCACAAACCACCAAAATATTAAAACCCCGCTCTAAATAAAATCTTAACAGAAAAGGGCTTACTTGGTACCTCTGTGAGTTCACAAGACCCAGAGAGATGCATAACCAGACATTTTTGCTGTTTAGTCACTAAATCATATCCGACTTTATGTGACCCCATGGACTGGGGTCACATGAGCCCATGTCAAGCTCCTCTGTCCACGGAAGTAGAGTAGGTTGCCTACTAGAGTAGGTTGCCATTTCCTACTCCAGGGGATCTTCCCAACCCAGGGATCGAACCCATATCTCCATCATTGTAGGCAGATTCTTTACCATGAGCCACCTGAGGAGCCTCCAACCAGACACTGACAGGCTAATATAAACAGATTATTTTTCATTTCAGCTTCTATCCAGTGTGGACAATAAGAATTCAGTGGCAGTCAAATGTTACCTGCCCTTTGAATAATAAATAGTCAAATTATCTCTAAAATGAAGAAGGGAGAAAAGGAATACAAGGGAAAATAAAAGTAATCTTCTCACTGATAGAAGCATAAATAGCACAGTCAGGAATTAAAACACAAACACTTTTTTTAAATGTTATTCAAGCTTCGGGTTCCTATTTTTTTTCTGAGTGACTGTGGTTCTTATCTGAGCACACTACATTGCAATAGATAAAACAGAAAATGTGGTCTATATAATTTGCTCCTCTGGAGGTCAGCAGCATGTTTGGATCAAGTAATGTGAGGGCTCTGCTTAATACCATCATAAAATGTAAAAGAAGAAAACTGAGATAAGGTACACAGAATCTTGCAATATCTTACTTCCAAAACGTGATGGATGAAAGCTCCATTTTCAAAATCTGTTTTCTAAAAGAACCCAGTATTAATTGCATGTTGATGTATAAAGCACACAAAAGTTGCATTTTTCTCTACTTTGGATCCCAAACTCTTAGTTCTGGAAGTGTAGCCCATTGTACGTAATTCCCAGGTCAGAGGTGCAGTAGACAAATTAATTAGTCTATTAAGTCTCAGTCGTATCCTGGCACTGATGTTTAGGTTAGCACCTTTAGCAACAAGTTTCTAATGCTTAACTATGCTGCCATTTGTTCCTGAGAGAAATTAGGAATGAAGGGGGCAAAAAAAAAAAACAAAAAAAACATAGCTGGGAAAAGTTCCCACTGACCTAAAGGCAGAAGCATGTATGTGAGTCAGGGGTAGACTGATGTATTCATAAAAAGGAGAAAAACTCCAGTTGATTAGCTCTTGCTATTTTAAGTGATTAGGAGAAAAATAAATAGCTCCATATCGAAGTGGAATTTAAACAGCACTTAACACTCTACGAAATCAACCTAAAAAAGATGATAATTTGCTATGACTTAGCACTAAAGAGAAACCAGTGATTTTATATGACAAATCTCTGAAGCATTTCATGGGAAGATTAAATACTTGACTAAATATTTGTGGATGCTACAGATGACAGAAATGAACCAAATCATATATTTGAAAAAAATAGACCTGAGTCACAAAACACACACATGGGGAGAGGGAGAGGACAGGAGGGAGAGAAAATTATCAGTTATCTTTCATCTTACAGCCATTCGCTACTGCAAGGTGTATCGAAAAGAAAAAAAAATGTCAGACATAGTTCAAACTTCAGCAGTAAAAGCAAAATTTGTTGATTATCATAGAGCACAATAAAATACCTTTACACTGTGTAGGAATTTTCTTTTCTCTTAAATTTTTCCTCTTTTATTCAATGGGGTTATGGTGCAGTGGAGTGTTTTCACAGCATCAACGATCCAGATGTGTGTAAGATATGAGGCTCTAAAAGTTGTATGCAATAAGAATTGGGTGCCGAGACTGTCTCAGGTATTTGCGAACAGTAATGAGAAATGACACAGTTTACAACGACACTGTCCTAACAAATGTCTGTTACCTATTGAGCAATAGCACTATCTTAGAACCGGGATACATCTACACTAAAATGATGGTGATGACTAGACCATTTAAAATCCATCCAGAATGCTGATTACTGAAAAGTCAGTCAGAGTAACTATGTCTTACATTTTCTAAACGTCTTATTATTTGGGCTCTATGAAAGCTTAGGTTCATCTAATTCTCCCCAGTTACAGTGCTATTAAATCAAGGATTATTAAAATCTATAGTTACATCTCTTTTCTTCAGGAAGTAATCAGATATATTCAAATAGAAAAGAGTTCTAGAGGTAAAAAAAAAATGTTTATATTTATAATAGCAAAAAGCTAAAACAATGTAATGTCCAAGGGTAAGATACTGAAATAAATGGTGATATGATGGAATATTAAGAAGTCATTGACTATCATGCTTTTGAGGTAAATTTAATGGCACAAAAAAATTCCTAGATTACAGCAGGCACATATTGAAAAACTGTTAAAGGAAATAAAAATGCAGTGTACAAAACCTATACAAAAACTACATGCATAATTTGACTCCAATTTTAATACATATGCACAGGCATACAAAAAAGAGAAAATAAGACATACCAACATGTTCCCAGAGGTTATCTTTTAGTAGAACTAAACACAATTCTAATTACAAACATATATTGCTTTTATAATTAGAAATGAAGATATAGTAGCCACAACGATTTTTTGCACCAAGTAGAGTTGACCACAGTTGAAGATCATGTTCCTTGTATAAGTCATCAGTACAACAAGGCGAGGGAGATCATTAAGTGATATCTTCTCAACCACTTCCTAGGACCCCAACTCCAAGTCCACAAACAAACTCCAGTAATATCTTTGTTCCAGATATGATTAATCCCTGTTCTTAAACTATTTCATCTTAATATGTGTATGAATCAAAAGTCTACTTATCTTTGAGATGTATTGTAGAAATGCACAGTATTTATCTACGGTCTTGGAATTTCTTCTCTGAGGCCAAAAAGGAGAATATGTGTGTGTGTGTGTGTGTGTGTGTGTGTGCATTTGACAAGCTCATCTCTTTATGACAAACTACACTAAACCTGCCTCAGATATGTAAATGAATATTTTTACAAGTGCTGCTGAAAAGAATCCTATCCTTCAAATTGACAGTTTCCCAAAAAAAGGGTCATTTTATTTTTTTTCATTTTTTTTTTTACAATATTGTATTGGTTTTGCCATAAAAGTAAGTTTTAAATAGCACTTTGAATCAACTCTGCCAACTTTTTTAAGTGTTTAAAAAGATGCAGTTACTCCCTAGATTCTGCTTAAGATATAAAATTATTTTATGGGCAAAGTCCATTCCAACATATCTCTTATTGACACATTTTTATACCATCATCTATGTCACCTCTAAGCATCTCCTTGTAAGTTTTATTTTCATCCTTATGAAATTAAAGCAAACTGCACTCCTTTGTGCTCTGTGTCTGTGGTTACTATGGTAGTGACCTGAATTGTGCACCCAGGATAACCCTATTTGGGGCAAGGGAGAGAAACAAGAGACCAAAAGAATGGAGGACTACATTCGGGTAGTGGTCAGCACCTTTAAACAATTACTTTTCCCTTGAAACTGCCTTTGGCCAAAACCTATAAAACTATGACCTGACCCTTCAGCTTCCTGGCATAAAGTACTTAGCCTTATGATGTGAACACCACGGAACTGGCAAGATCAGCAAACCTTTCCCTTGCTCTTTAGAAGCATTAAATTTTAAATCTCCCATCCTCAAAATTTCCACCTCCAGCTCCTCCTAAATCTAGTCAGGCCCTGGTTCACAGGTTCTAAAGACCAGACGATGGAAATGCCACGTGGTGACTGAAAGCCTTTGATGGAAAACAGATGAGATAGGACACATCGCCCAGCACTTTAAAGTCTACAGCTCTCCTTCACTGTCTTCCAGGATCTCACAGAAGGTGACACATGCAAAAATTTTGTACTTTTTCCACCTTCATAGGTTATCTCAATTGTTAAAAGGGGATTTCCTTGAATATTTGCATCAAGTGAATCAATGGTTTGAGGTATTTTTGAAGTTTTCCTCTCCTTAAACAATATCCTTTACAAAGAAAGGCCAGCAGATAATAGAAAAGCAGCAAATATGATTGGAGAGTGGAAGATGCGTGAGGGGTACAGAACTTCACCAGTCAGTCCACCTACTCCTCAGTTTCCCCACAGGGCTCCTCACACACCCCTCAGAAAGCTAGAGTCCTGAGGGACACAATTTGAAAACCAGTTAAGCAGATCCTGCCCTTGCAATCACCAGGTTAATATTCACAATGTTGACTATTCCAAAAGTCCATGACACATATTACTTAAAACTTTAAAAATCAGAAGAGGTAACTTAAGTTTTTCAACAATATTTTACTCCATTGTTATGAAGAAAATTATGTTACAATGGCATTCGTAAATCTTAGAGATCATAAAAGTAACAGGCCCAAGTTCTTAAAAATGCATGATGTCCTTTTAAATTGCTTTAGAGGGAAAAAAAACACTGTTTCTTATAATTAGCTAATTAACTATAAAGCATAAAGTCATGTAAAATCTTGTTAGATAATAGAAATTATTGTAGTATGCCCGGAAAGGAAAAGAAAATTAAGCTATGATCTTCATAATTTCCTAACCAGGCAAATAAGATGTCTAGAAACTTAATACAACCTGCCTCACTTTTGTTGAGCCCTCATAAAACTGACAAAACAAAAGACAAAGTAAAGTTTTACAGAGTCAATAAAAATGTTTTGTAAAGTACTCTGAATACCTTAAGTGTTACAGTAAGACCTCATTTCAAAGAAACATGGTTGAATGCCATGAAAATTAGTTTAATTCTATTATATATCCTCAAGAGACAGTCCCTTGAGAGATTAGCATTTAATGACTTCCTACTTAAAAACATTATATTTAATAGCTCATACCACACTACATTGTAATTGTTTGTTGATGGCTTTTTAAAATTATTTGTACTTGTAAAACTCCTCACCACACAATGAGGTACTTGAGAACAGAATGTAGGTTTTATTGATCTTAGTGTGGTTAATCATTAATTCATTCAATGCTCATTGTATATCTATTAGTCATATATTAAATACTTACAGCAAGTATATATGGAAAAAAGCCAAAGGCTTTTTTCTATCAATATTAAAAGGAAAGTGTAAGAAAGAAAAAGAAAACAAATGATTGCAATACATTGTCTTAAACTGTCCCACAGGAACACAAGGAAGTGACAGAGGCCTCACCTGGAATATCAGGGAACAGGCCAGGCTACAGTGGGACAGATTCTGAAGACTACTGGGAGTTAACCACAGAACATGTGATGAAATACCAGGTTTGAATTTTTAAGCGCACCATATATCAAGACCCTCCTATGTCATACTGAGGATTTTGATACTTTATGCTAGGAAACCACTTAAGAATATGTTTTAGAAAAGTCACTTTGACTACAAAACGGATACCAGAATGGAAGAAACAAAACTGATTCTCCCTGAAAAGCAGGGAGACCAATGAAGAGATGGTTATGATGATTTAGGTGAGAAATGATAGAGTCCTCAACTAAGGCTGTAGTAATCAAAACAGAGAATGGTTCAGTTCAGTAGCTCAGTCGTGTCTGACTCTTTGCGACCCCATGACTCTTTGCACGCCAGGCTTCCCTGTCTATCACCAACTCCCGGAGCTTACTCAAACTCATGTTCATTGAGTCGGTGATGCCATCCAACCATCTCATCCTCTGTCGTCCCCTTCTCCTCCTGCCTTCAATCAATCCCAATATCAGGGTCTTTTCAAATGAGTCAGCTCTTCGCATGAGGTGGCCAAAGTATTGGAGTTTCAGATTCAGTAACAGTCCTTCCAATGAATAGGACTGATTTCCTTTAGGATGGACTGGTTAGATCTCCTTGATGTCCAATGGACTCTCAAGAGTCTTCTGAAATACCACCATTCAAAAGTATCAATTCTTTGGTGCTCAGTTTTCTTTATAGTTCACATGCATACATGACTACTGGTAAAACCATAGCCTTGACTAGACGGACCTTTGCTGGCAAAGTAATGTCTCTGCTTTTTAATATGCTGTCTAGGTTGGTCATAGGTTTTCTTCCAAGGAACAAGCGTCTTTTAATTTCATGATGATGATGATTTAGGTGAGAAATGATAGAGTTCTCAACTAAGGTTGTAGTAATCAAAACAGAGAATGGCAGACACCCATAAAAAGTATTAAAGAAACAGAACAGATCAGATCAGATCAGTCGCTCAGTCGTGTCCGACTCTTTGCGACCCCATGAATCACAGCACGCCAGGCCTCCCTGTCCATCACCAACTCCCGGAGTTCACCGAGACTCACGTCCATCGAGTCAGCGATGCCATCCAGCCATCTCATCTTCTGTCGTCCCCTTCTCCTCCTGCCCCCAATCCCTCCCGGCATCAGAGTCTTTTCCAATGAGTCAACTCTTTGCATGAGGTGGTCAAAGTACTGGAGTTTCAGCTTTAGCATCATTCCTTCCAAAGAAATCCCAGGGCTGATCTCCTTCAGAATGGACTGGTTGGATCTCCTTGTAGTCCAAGGGACTCTCAAGAGTCTTCTCCAACACCACACTTCAAAAGCATCAATTCTTCTGTGCTCAGCCTTCTTCATGGTCCAACTCTCACATCCATACATGACCACAGGAAAAACCATAGCCTTGACTAGATGGACCTTTGTTGGCAAAGTACTGTCTCTGCTTTTGAATATGCTATCTAGGTTAGTCATAACTTTCCTTCCAAGGAGTAAGCGTCTTTTAATTTCATGGCTGCAGTCACCATCTGCAGTGATTTTGGAGCCCAGAAAAATAAAGTCTGACACTGTTTCCACTGTTTCCCCATCTATTTCCCATGAAGTGATGGGACCGGATGCCATGACCTTCGTTTTCTGAATGTTGAGCTTTAAGCCAACTTTTTCACTCTCCACTTTCACTTTCATCAAGAGGCTTTTGAGTTCCTCTTCACTTTCTGCCATAAGGGTGGTGTCATCTGCATATCTGAGGTTATTGATATTTGTCCTGGCAAGCTTGATTCCAGCTTGTGCTTCTTCCAGCCCAGCGTTTCTCATGATGTACTCTGCATATAAGTTAAATAAGCAGGGTGACAATATACAGCCTTGACGAACTCCTTTTCCTATTTGGAACCAGTCTGTTGTTCCGTGTCCAGTTCTAACTGTTGCTTCCTGACCTGCATACACATTTCTCAAGAGGCAGGTCAGGTGGTCTGGTATTCCCATCTCTTTCAGAATTTTCCACAGTTTATTGTGAGCCACACAGTCAAAGGCTTTGGCATAGTCAATAAAGCAGAAATAGATGTTTTTCTGGAACTCTCTTGCTTTTTCCATGATCCAGCGGATGTTGGCAATTTGATCTCTGGTTCCTCTGCCTTTTCTAAAACCAGCTTGAACATCAGGAAGTTCACGGTTCACATATTGCTGAAGCCTGGCTTGGAGAATTTTAAGCATTACTAGTGTGTGAGATGAGTGCAGTTGTGTGGTAGTTTGAGCATTCTTTGGCATTGCCTCTCTTTGGGATTGGAATGAAAACTGACCTTTTCCAGTCCTGTGGCCACTGCTGAGTTTTCCAAATTTGCTGGCATATTGAGTGCGACACTTTCACAGCATCATCTTTCAGGATTTGGAACAGCTCAACTGGAATTCCATCACCTCCACTAGCTTTGTTCGTAGTGATGCTTTCTAAGGCCCACTTGACTTCACATTCCAGGATGTAAGCAGACAGCACATCTGGTGAGGCCAAAAACTGAAAATACCTTGGAAACCATTGGTTCACTAGAGGCAAATATTCAAGGAAATCACCTTGTTGACAACTGAGAAAATCCATTCCAAGGAGGATCTTTAGAAACTGTACAAGATGATTTGCTGTGTGTAGAAGAGATCTGTTCTGGGAACAGGAATATGAGTGCCATCAGCATTAATAATGGCAAATAAAGTCATGAAAGTGTGTACAGAGTGAACCAGGAGAGGGCCGGCAAAAAAAGCCTCAGATTAAACTCCTGGGAACAACAAAAAGGGAGGCAGAGTAAGTGAAGAAACATATAAAGGAAACAAAAGAAGCAGCACAGGTGGTGAAAAGTGAGTTAAAGAGTAAAGAGTTTTGAGAAGGGAACACCTAAGTGTCAAATGATCCTGTGATCACTCTTAGCCAAAGGACTAAAAGAGGCCAATAGATTTTGCAACAAGAGAGGTAACTTATGACCTTTGAAAAGATAGTTTCAGCAGTAAGAAAACAGTGGTGCAAAAGTTATTGTAGAACAAATACAATGTGGGAATAGAAAAAATTGCATAGCTCCTGGAACATATTAAGTGTTCCAACTGTTCCCAATTTACACTCCACTGCATGTCACCCTACCCAAGTTTTTAAAATATGCCACAATACCCCAAAGTGATACCAAACAAATGTTTAATGATGGCTTTGACTACAATTGAAATCTCACTGGGAAGTAAGAGAAGTGCTCTAGGACACTCCCTGTTATTTGAGAATCTCTTAACCCATTACCCAAGCCAAGTTTAATGTTATTCAGTCTAAGGAAGCTGAATTGTGAGGAGACATTGGCTTCTGCTGATTTTAAGTGCATGTGTTACGAAAACCATTCAATGAGTTGTGTCATAAGTCACTGTATTTTAATGAACCTTAAGGGAATAAATAAGATCACTTTATCCCTATCCAAAACATTTGGGAAATATAGGCATATGTCATATTATTGTACTTTATTGTGCTTCACAGTTCTTTGTTTTTAACAAATTGAATGTGGCAACCCTGCATTGAGTAAGTCTGGCGGTACCATTTCTCCATCAGCATTTGCTCACTTCATGCCTCTGTGTCATATTTTTGTAATTGTGGAAATAATTTGTTTGGCCAAAACATTTGTTTGGGTTTTTCCATAACATCTTACAGAAAAACCTGAATGAACATTTTGGACAACCCAATATTTCAAACTTTTTCATTATTGTATTCTTGTCATGATCTGTGATCAGTGATCTTTGATGTTACTATTCTAATTCTTTGGGGGCACCGTGAACCACACCCATATAAGATGGTAAACTTAATCAATGCCGTATGTGTTATGAACACTCCAGTCACTGGCCGTTCCCCCATCACTCTGTCTTTGCATCTCCCTACTCTCTCAGACACAACAGTATTGAAATCAGGCCACTTAGTAACCTTACAATGGCCTCTAGGTGTTTAAGTGAAAGAAAGAGTTTCAAGTCTCTCAGTTTAAATCAAAAGCTAAAAATGACTGGGCTTATTGAAGAAGGCATGGTGAAAGCCAACACAGGTGGAAAGTTAGACCTTTTGGGTCAAACAGCTAGGCTGTGAATGCAAGGAGTTCTTGTAGGAAACTGAAAGTGCTACTCCAGTGAACACATGAATAATAAGGAAACAAAACAGTCATTGCTCATAGACTAAAGTTTTAATGGCCTGGATAGAAGATCAAACCAGACACAACATTTTCTTAAGCCAAAACTCAATCCAGAGCAAGGCCCGAAATCTCTTCAAGTCTACAAATCCCAAGGTAAGAAAGCTGCAGAAGAAAAGTTTGAAGCTGGCAGAGGTTAGTTCATGAGGTTTAAGGAAAACACCCATCTTCATAACATAAAAATTCATGGTGAAGCAGCAGGTGCTGATACAGAAGGTGTAGCAAGCTATCCAGATCTAGCTAAGACACTTCAGGAAGGTGGCTACACAGAGCAACAGATTTTCAATATTAAGCAAAGAGTCTTCTACTGAAAGAAGATGCCATCAGTGACTTTGATGGCTAGAGGGAAGTCAATGTCTGGCTTCAAAGGACATACTGATTGTCATGGCAGGAGCTAGTGCTTTAAGCTGAAGCCAATGCTCACTTATTCCGAAGATCCCACCATCTGAAGAACTGTGTGTATGTGCTTAGTCGCTCAGTTGTGCCCGATTCTTTGTGACCCCACGGACTATAGGCCCGCTAGGCTCCTCTGTCCATGGGGATTCTCCATCCTCATGGATGAGGAGTTGCTTCTTAAGAATGAAAAAGAAAATAGTTTGAGATGAAATCTATTCCAGGTGTAGATGCTGTGAAGACTGTTGAAACAACTACAAAGGATTTAGAATACTTCATAAATTTAGTTGATAAAGCAGTGGCAGGGTTTGAGAGGACTGACTTCAATTCTTAAATAAGTTCTACTGAAGGTAAACCGCTTTCAAATAGCACTGCATTCTACAAAGAAACTATTCATGAAAGGAAGAGTCAATAAATGGGTAAATTTCATTGTAAAGACTCAGATGATAATCAACATATTTTTAACAATAGTATATTTTTTAATTAAGGTATATAACTTTTTTAGACATAATGCTATTGCATGCTTAACAAACTGCATGTATAGTGTAAACATAACTTTTATATGCACTGGGAAACCAAAAAATCAGGTGACTCGATTTATTGCAATATTCACTTTACCACAGTAATCTGGAGCTGAACCCACAATATCTTTAAAATATGCAAGTATATTAAGTGTAAAATATAAAATACAACCATAATATCAAACTAAATCATGCTATATGTTCTATACAACTTAAAGTTACCCAAATCCGTTGTTCAATTGATGATTAGTAAATATTAATGGCAGGACAGGAAGTACTCATTACGAGTTCACTTGTCTCCTTATATCACCCATTACACATTTCAAATGCGGTATAGGAGCTTTTAAGAATTAAAGAATTGCATATTATCATTCGTAAATAAAACTGATACATTAAAGTGCTTATAAAGACGTAAGTAGGTCAAATACAAAAGCTCAAAAAGCAAAACCAAGGACTCTACATTACAAATCTTCCTAAACATGTTTTACTATCTATGGCAAGACCAGAGTAGTGCCTGGCATAGACAAAATGGGTAGAGGAAGTTAGGTATATGGTGATTGATGGTATTTAAACTTATGGTGGTGATCACCATGTAATGTACACAGATGTTGAATTATAATTCTGTACACCTGAAACTTATACAACAAAGAAAGAAAAAAGTAGTCCTAGCCAGCTGTTTATTTCCATAGTGTCTGGCCAAACAATATTCTCCTTTTGTTTTACTGCAGAACATCTAGAAAAAAATTTAGCCCTTTCATTTCATTTGTATGACAACATAGCAAGAGGCGGACCCACCTAGTATTGCCACAGAAGAGTCAATCAGATGTTAGAGAGAGGTCTCAAATCTTTGAAATGTTTTTAGTTTACCAAGCTTAAAGTGTAATTGGGCTGTTTATAGCAGCACTCCTAACAACAGCCAAGACATGGAAGCAACCCACATGTCCATCGACAGGTGAATGGATAAAGAAGATATGGTATGTGACACATACAAGAGAATATTACTCAGCCATAAAAAAGAATGAAATAATGCCATTTGCAACAACATGGATAGACCTAGAGATTATCATACTAAAGGAGGTGAATCAGAGAAGGACAAATATCATATATCACTTATGTACGGAATCTAAAAAAATAATACAAATGAACGTATTTACAAAACAGAAATAGACTAAAGACACAGAAACAAACACGGCTAGCAAAGGGGAAGGGGGATGGGATATATTAGGAATTTGCACACAACTATATATAAAAGAGATAACCAACAAGGACCTACTGTATAGCACAGGGCATATACATATATACTCAGTATCTTGTAATAACCTATAATGGGAAAGAACCTGAAAAATAATATGAATCACATGGATGTACAACACAAACTCACACATTATAAACCAACTATACTTCAACAAATTAAAACAGATATTTTAAAAGTGTAATTGGTCTGCCATTGTGTACAAGTTTTGGCATATAACTCCAAATCTAAGAAACATATTAAAGAATTTCACACACAGAATAACTTGTAGAACTAATGTAAAAAAAAAAAAAAACACATGTATTTAGTCATCAAATCAAGCTTTTTCCTGTTATAGCTATGAAATAAAGCACATGTGAAGTCCCTTTTATCTAATTTCTATGTTTTCTCTTCACAAACAGCTCTTTTTTGACATCTCAATTTCCATTAATAAAATAACCAACATTCCAGAGACAGCCTCAAAACTTTGGGGTTATCCTTCACACCAGTCTCCCTCATCCTCTATACCCAAATATTTGCCAACCACAACAGATTCCACATACTCAATATGTCAGGAATTTGTCCCTTTCTTTCCATTGCTTTGGCCACCATGAAGTTCACCATTTTACCATCTGTGTAACTTCCAAAAGTGTTCCAGTTCTTCCTAAGCAGAACCCCAACTGCTCTGCACAAAGCTCTGTTCCAAGTGATTTTATTTTCAACCCTGAGTGGTTCCCCTCCACCAAAAAAATTAAGTGAATACCCCTTGGCATTTAAGATCCACTCAGTACATGGCAGTTTTCTTCATCCAGAACCTACTTAAGGCTTACTATCCTGAAACTTCATTTCTCCACCATTTCCTAGTCATAGTTCCCTACCTCTACTCATGGCATTTCTGCTCATTGAATGTCCCTTTCTCCCATATCCTCTTCCCAGAAAGGCTGCTTGATATTTCAGTGATGATCTCAAACACTGGCTAATTCATAATTTTATTTTTCCCCATCCACCTCTGACCATGCCCTCACAGAACACCTGTGTCTTGTATAGTTTCTAAATATGTCCTGAACATTGTTTATTTTTGCTTTTACATTATGCCATTAGTAATCCACTGGCTCCATGAGGGACAGGAAATGTGCCACAGCTATTTCTCATCTAGAGGCACCTAATGGTCTGATCATAGGAACACTGTCAGTATTTGCAGAACTTGGTTGAAAATGTAAATGCATTAATGCAGGTTTGGAAGCAAACCAACTCATCAAAGAGTGAATGAACTGGTCTGTCCACTAGCACGTTTACTGCCCCTTTCCTGGATGCTAAGACTGGGACTCGCACTGGTCACATGCAGTTTCATCCAAGTTCACCAATTATCGTCAGTGAAACTTAAGTTCTTTTGATGAATGGATTATATACCAAAAAACTTGAAGCAAAGAAAGTAAATACCAGGTTAATTTTAAGAGAGGAACTATCTTTTTCAAAGGAACTCCTATCATTCCACCACAAGGAAAAGTATCCTTTCATTAAGTGTCAAAATAAACATGCTTTAAATTAAACATTTTTTAAAAGCCAACACATAATTTGAGGTCATCTGTTTTCTAAACTTTATCTACTAGATTTCCACATTGTGAACACTAGGCAAAGGTACTCTTAACTATTTTTTTTTTAAACTACAAGAAGCAAATGTAGCTATTGCTCACATATGCACACAAAACTATAAATCAATATAACACTATAAGATTCAATGAAAATAGTGACAGCTCTAAAAAAAAAAAAAAAAAAAGGCAACCCAATGTATAGCCAAATAACTCATGAAACTCAGCATGTATTGCTGACTTTGGACATGATTGCCAAATTTAACAAGGTGTTCTTGAGAGAAACAAAATAAGACAGGTCCCTGGAGCATCCATTCAAAATGGCAGATGCATCTGAACTCCAGAGCAAACTCCTCTAGCCTAATGTTTTGGTTGGCCTGAAAGAAAAATAGTAAAATTTAAATATCTTTAATTTCAGTAATACTTTAAAATATAAGAAAACTCACTGCTAAGGTCAAGTTAGCAAGCATAACAGAAAAATGAGAGCAATATTAGGCCTAACTATGTTCAACTAATTTTTCCTTACAGATAAGACCAAGACAAATTTGGTACAAAGTCTGCAAAACCTGAAAAACACCTATTCAGAAGAAAAAGCATTAAAAGTCCTACAGTGCAATCTGGAGGAGGAATACACTTATTTCTCATGAATAGCATTTCACACATTTATTTATCATTTATTTATCGTTGAATTTATTTTTATCATTTATCGTTGAATCACACATATCAAAATTGTCGCTTTCAGCGTAAAAAAAAAAAAAAAAAAGACACAAATTAGTGCCTTGCAAGTAACAAAGTATCATTCACTAAATTCATATAAAGTGCTGATTGCTGCCTGTCATTGTTCAGTACATTTCAACAGAAGCCAATTCTCACCAACACTCCACCCACTACCAGTGAGCTTTAAAAATCCACTCAGTTTTTCACCTTATTGGAACAGATGGTTAAAGTCCTTATGAATATCCAAACGCCATTAAAATTCCCCTGGTACCATGTCCAAGCTTCAATGCACTTCTGTGCTTTCCCTTACATGTGAATTTCACCTGGACTTACAATATCTTTAAGACATCTGCTGTAAGTTGTTTTTCTAATAGTGGGTTAAAGTTTTGGGCTGATCTGTGACTACTCTCTAATAACTTTAACTACAGACAACAGTTAAGATATAGCTGGCTAAGGTTAGGCAGCCAGTCTCTTATTAGGGGAAAAAACACAGCAAAATTAAATGATTTATATAAGGACATACTGCTTATTTTTGGCATTATTACTTCCTTGCTTCCCTATAGTCACCTGTTGTTTCTTACAGATTAATGGAAATATCAATGGGAAAATAATTCTTCATCATTTTTATGCTCACCTATTTCTCTAAACTTGCATCTCTAAAAAATATTTATTTCTCGGGTAAAAATAGAGCTAATCATACATTGTGAAACTGACTAAAAATATATGATATTCATGCTGTTCTATGTGCGGTATTGAAGGAATCCACATTCCTAGAGTCTAGATTTCAGCAAGATAGATCTTTCTTAAACAGGAAAAGAGAAGTTGGCACATTTCTGATCTAACAGATTCAAGCTCCACTACTTGGAAAAAAAGAGAGAAAAAGTGATCCAACAGATACTTTATACAGTCCAATTCAAACTCTGCATTTAATAGATGAGGAAACTAAGTTCTAAATAGACAGGACATTTTTATTTCTAGGAAAGTAAACTAAATTAGGAAGGTCTAGGCAAAAGTACAAAAAGTTTACATGTATCAGTCAAAATTCATTCAGTGGCAGTGATTTATTCAAGCTAGCTTACATGTAAAAGAGATTTACTGGTTCTCATAACTGAAAAGTTAAGTAGGATGAGCTTCAGATAAGGTTTGATACAATGCTTCATGAAATAACCAAGAAACCATTTCTCCACTATACCATTTTAGCTCATTATTCCAACACTGAGACGAGCAATGCCAAAGGCAAAATACTCCCCTTCCCCAAGTTTGCCAAGAAAGAAATCATTGTTGTTCTGACATGCTTGAACAAACCTCTATGATTCAGTTTGGATGAATTGGCTTAGGTCACATACACACCCTGTATCCATCACTAGAGCCAGAAGAATGAAATACACTGATTGTCTTGATCTAAAATGTATGCAGAAAGTAAAGTTGGCTTCTCTAGAAATTCATGGATACTCAGAAGGAAACCATGGATTATTAGTGGGAGAAAAGTTGTCAAATGAATGCTGGGGAGGCAGGAAAAGAATCCATCCTACCAATCAAGCCTGGGACACATTCTGATCCTATCTGAGACTTTGGCTCTGCTCTTTTAAACGTCTCTGTTTTGACAGATTACAGAGAGGTAAAAGAAGAATAAATTTACACTGAAATGAAGCAAAATGCCCCCAAATGTCCCTACTCCAAATTAACTTTATAGTGGACTACGTCTCCCAATGGGCTCTGATACCTTCCCAACTTTTATAGTCTCAAGAAACATAAAGCAAAAAAATTATCATTTTTCTCTAATTTACGAGTACAGTTAAGTTTTACCTAGAAATATAAGAGCAAGAAGTCACTATACAAGTTAACAGTTCAGGTGATAGGATGATTTCAGTAATCCTACAGCTCCAACTATACAGTGCTTTCCCAGAAACAGTGAAGACACGTAACTACAGTTGCCAAGTAGGAGTAACAGGCATATACCAAGTAAATGTTTTAAATGCCCAAAGGCAGGGAGGAAAAGGAAAATTATCTGCAAAAGGAAAAGAAATGTATTCCCAAAGTAAAAGAGAATACCACCATCCCCAGAAGGGCATACGCCAGTCAAGACATTACACCCTTACACTGGATCCCATAATAATTAGAAAGGACTGAGTGTTGAAGGCAACCCCATCCCTACCCCCAAGAGTGGTTTACTCATCATGTTATTTAACGTCATACTGTAGATTCTCCTAAGACCCTGTCCAAGCCAGACCTTTCAAGAGACTGTGGCCAAAGAGATTTGGAACCCAAATTATCTTTGAGTTGAAAGATCACCTTATCTAGTATATTTCAGCTGCCTAGGGGCAGGGACAAATAGAGCAAAGGAAGTTTTATGACCACTCTCTCATCCCACTGTTATCAATATATCTCTAAGAAGAGTATGTCTGTTCTTATCCATGATACAAAATAGCTCAGATAAACTTCTCTTCTTTCATGTTTAAAAGAAAGTTTTTAATGTTAGTTTACTGTGGGTAAAAACACATAACACAAGATCTACTCTGTTAACAAATTTTAAGTGTAAAACACAGTGGGGTTGACTCTGGGCACGATGTGGCACAGCAGACCCCTAGAGCTCGTTCACCTTGCTTAACTGAACCATTACGTCTGCTGATGAGTAACTCCTCATTTCCCCTGCTCCTCAGCCCCTGGCAACCACCATTACACACTATGATTCTATGAATTTGTCTGTGTTAGGTACTCGTTTAAGTGGAGTCATGCATCTGTCTCTGATTTGATTTTCTCAGTTAATGCAATATCCTCAGGTTCTTCCATGCTGTCACATACAGCAGAACTTCCTTCTTTAAGGCTAAATAGTGTTCCAATATGTATATCCCATATCTTATTTATTCATTCATCTGTCCACGGATGTTTAAGTTTTCTCCACATCTTGGCTATTACAAATACTTCTGCAATAAACATGGGAGAGCTTGTATCATTTAGAGATCCTGACATCAATTCCTTGGATAAATATCCAGAAGTAGGATGCCTGGATCATATCATAGTTCTATTTTTAATTTTTGAGGAGCCTCCTTATTGCTTTCCTTAGTGGCTGCACCATTTTACATTCCCAAAACAGCATGCAAGCATTCTAATTTCTCCACATCTTTGCCAATACTTTATCTTTCCAAAAAACAGCCATCCTGATAGGTATGAAGTGATCTCATCACGGTTTGGATTTCCTTTCCCTCCATGACTAGTGATACCATTTTTCATATACCTGTTGGACATTTTTAGGTCTTCTTTGGATAAATAACTATTCAAGTTCATAATCCATTTTTAATCAGGTTATTAGGTTTTTTGGTGTTGAGTTGTAGAAGTTTATTATATGTATTTGGAGATTAACTCTATCTGATAAATGGTTTGCAAATATTTTCTCTCATTCTGCAGGCTGCCTTTTCAGTCTGTTGTCTGCCTGGCCGAGTAGTACTCGTAGGCCTACTTGTTTATTTTGCTTTTGCTACCTGTGTTTTCTGTGTGGGTCACATCCATAACATTATTGCCAAGATTAATGTTATGAAACATTTCCCCTATGTTTTCTTCTAGGAGGTATACAGCCTCAAGATTATGTTTTAAGTCTTTAATCCATTCTGAGCTGATTTTTGTGTATGATATAAGAATCCAATTTCATTCTTTCGTACATGGATGTGCAGTTTTTCCAATGCCTAAATACATTATTTTTTAAAGTGAGAAGCCTAAGTTCAAGAATGTTCAATCAATATTTATCAATATTCAGTCTAAATGTCAGAACCTGAACTCAGTGCTCTGGCGTTCATTCAACAATTACTGTGCATATACTATTAGTAGTTACCTGAGAACACTCTCTGTAAACCAGATACCAGTCACCAGAAATAAAAAAAATAAATCAAAATATCCAAACAATCTCTTTAATTGCAATACTTCCTTTCACAAACATAAAACTCTGTAGTACAGTTGACCCTTGAACAATATGAATCTGAACTGCGTGGATCCACTCACACACAGATTTTTTTCAATACATATACAGTTGGCCCTCCCCATCCATAGTTCCTCACCCATAGACACAGAGGGCCAACTATGAGACTTGCACCTATGGAGTCTGGTATCTGCAGTGGGTCGCTGGACCAACTATCTCTCTTCCCCAGATACTGAGTGGTGACTATATATAATATGCCTGTTGCATTCATATCATGACTCTGTTTATTTGCTATGTGACTGGGATATTTTCCTAACTCTCTTAAGACTCAATTTTCTCATCTGGAAATAGGAATGATATAAGGCTACAGATACAGGAGTAGAAAATATATCTATTATACAAAGTGTACTTGGAATTGACAAAGTATTAAATATATGTTAATTTATAATATTAACTGAAAACAAATCAGAACATTATTATGGATTCTTTAACTGATGCAGTGGCACAGCTTTGTTTTTTTTCCTTTTCAAACTTTATCATCATGGACATAAAAAATGCACACAAAGATATCAACAGAACAACTACAGAAAGAGCAAAGTATCTGATGAAGAAAAGCAAGCTGGTTATACATGGGTTAATTACAAGCAAGGAGATTTTGCATGACTATAATAGAAAAATGAGTCAATGAAATAGCACTTCAGATGTGAGCTCCACTGGGATGAAAGAATCTTAGGGCAGCACAGAAGCAGTGTCAATCACTCTATGTAATTTGGCCCCTCAGAATTCAAAACGTAGGGAAAATTTTAGCAAAACTGACAGCAGAAATGTTGCCAATGGTTAAAAGATTTCATATTTTGCAGTTTGAATTTAAAATGACAAATTTAAGTTCATAAAAGAAGCTGTAAAAGATAACTTATCTTTAATGTACACGGTATGGCTGATTTTATGGCTCATACTACTAACTTGATTATTATTCAAAATAAACATACAAGGGATCATCCAGAGAGAATATCTGGCTTTAAAGAGTGATTTTTCACACACTTGGTAACAGCATGTTGACTAAAGTTATTTTACATAGATAATTATAACATATATTAAAATTGAAATTAAAATTTTTTAGAGTCACAGTGATAAGGAAATTACCATCAAGGGTTTCTTTCTGTTTCAGGTTTTGCAATCTTATGTCAATTTTGAAAGGAAAAATGTAACAGTTATATGAATCAGTTCAATTCAGTTGCTCAGTCGTGTCCAACTCTTTGGGACCCCATGGATTGCAGCATGCCAGACCTCCCTGTCCATCACCAACTCCCAGACTTTACTCAGACTCATGTCTATTGAGTCAGTGATGCCATCCAATAATCTCATCCTCTGTCATCCCCTTCTCCTCCTGCCTTCAATCTTTCCCAGTATCAGGGTCTTTTCAAATGAGTCAGCTCTTCACATCAGGTGGCCAAAGTACTGGAGTCTCAGCTTCAGCATCAGTCCTTCCGATGAATATTCAGGACTGATTTCCTTTACGATGGACTGGTTGGATCTCCTTGCTGTCCAAGGGACTCTCAAGAGTCTCCTCCAACACCACAGTTCAAAAGCATCAATATATTAACAGACAACTGAGATTACCTTCTGTAGTTAGCACACTTTAACTCACTGTGTACTTAACACAATGTTTATTTGTGGTTTGCTCTATAGATTACATACTGATGGTGGTTGTTTAGTTTCAGTCGCTAAGTTGTGTCTGACTCTTAGCAAGGCCATAGAGTGTCTGTCCATGAGATTTCCCAGGCAAGAATACTGGAATGGGTTGCCATTCCCTTCTCCAGGGGATCTTCCCCACCCAGGGATCAAACCCAAGTCTTCTCTGCACTGGTGGGCAGATTCTTTACCATTGAGTCACCAGGCAAGCCCTATACACATTGATACTGTATTATGCTATGCTCTTTCACCACTAATAAGTATCACACACATATACCACACACAAGAAATATCCACATATTACACATACATATAAGAAACACTTTTGCCTTTTCATACTATTAACGGGGTTCTCAAGGCAAGAATGCTGAAGTGACTGCTGTAATCCATGGGGCTGCAAAGAGTCAGACATGACTGAGAGACTGAACAACAACATAAGAAACACTAAGAAAAAGAGAATTTTTTTCCATAAATAATTGCTAATTCAAGATTTTTTTAAACATGAGAATCTTTTTTTAATCAGTACATTTCAATTACTGAAAATAACTCTACTCACTTTTCTCCCTCACCACTTCCAAGAAGATATTTCAAAATTCACAAAAATCCCAATACATCATTTAGTTTTAATGCTATCAACCTGCAAGGAGACACTTTGTACTTACCCTCCTACAGAATACAGTATTTCTACTCTAGGCCTTAATGAAGTTTGGCTCAAATGACTGTTCACATGTCAACATTAACCAAGCTAAAAACAGTAAGTTCAAACTGTACATCACAAATATCCTGTTTCTGTGTCTAGAAAGACAGGCTCAGAATGCCAAGCAGATGCTTGAGATAGAAAAAACACAAGGTGAGGGAGGAAGAGTTTTAATTCTGCTACTACAAATTTTTCTTTAAAGTTGAGAAAGTACTTCTTTTTAGTGTGGAATACATGTACTTTAATGGTTAATAAAACCATTAAAGGGGCAAAACCATTAAGGGAGGGGCAAAAACATACTTCCTTAACTTTTCAGAGGAAAAAAAGATAATGAAGCAAAGAACTTTGAACACATTATTCCAAGACTAAATCTTCACAGATAATCGTGATGAGTTATCTCCCCTTGAAAGAACACATAAAAATATTTAAGTCTGTTGTGTTTTTTTAACCACTTTAAGAAAAAACAGCAATTTACCAGTGCCAAACTTTCCAAAGAGCATTAAAATCAATTATGGAGCTATTTGTAATTTGATTTTCTGTCAAAAATGTAATGAAGTGAGTATTCTCTGCAATAGGAGATGCTGTTTAAAATCAGTCACCATTTGGCATGTTTTGCGTTCTGCTTATGCTCCTTGGCAACAACAGTACAGCTAACCAGGATTTTTTTTTTAACTGCTCTTTCTGGGTATGTTTGACAACTCACTCCCACAGTCTTTTAACATGGGGCTTCCTCAGTCAGGGATGCAGATCCCACACCGAGCCCATAAAACAATTAGTGGGAGGCCTTGGCATTGCATTCAAAGACCTTTATAAAAAGCCAATGTAGCTGGCTGTGTGAAATCTGACGTGTGGGGAGCCCCCATAAAACTCTTTAATGGAAACTGGGGGCTTCTTCTGGAAAAGGTTGAGAAGCTGGGCCACTGCTGTATAATTAAAGCAGCTATTTAACAAGAAACAATAAGCATTTCAATAAAAAATAATCAGAAAGCAATAAAAACGTTAAAACTCTGGGCAATCTTTTACATTTATAAAAAAGTGGAAATAACTGCTCTTCAGAAAGAGGGCTTTCCTTGTGTATGAGCAAAGTGGTTTTGTTTGCTCTCACATTTAGAAGAACGCCTTTTAGCTAATAGAAAAAACACAATTAGAACCCTTTTCCTTTTTTCAATGTACCCACCACATCTGGTTTTGTTTTATGATTACTTTTTTCTCATTGAAATACAAGTGACATAAAACATTGTATTAGTTTTAGATGTGCAACGTAACGACTTGATAGACGTCCAGATTATGAAATGAGTACCTGGGTTTAGTTAACATCCATCACCACACAGAGTTACACACGTTGTTTTTTCTCGTCATGAGAACTCTTAAGATCTACTCTCTCATCAACTTCGAAATATACAATATGGTACTGTTCACTCGAATCACCATACTGCTCATCATATCCCCAAGACTTACAAAACACTGAACTCTCAGATATAGAGAACAGACTGGTTGGTTACCAGAGGCAGGGGGTGGAGGAAATGGGTGAAAGCAGTCAAGGCACCAACCTCCAGTTTCTAAGATAAATAAGTCTGCCACATCTGATTTTAAACTTCATACAAAACTGAGTCTGAAGTCTCCTGGAAATTCTGAACCCAAAAACAGTGAAAACCTGCAAGAACACACTTTTTCTACTACTGGCACAACAACTCAATACAGAGTTTAAAGAATTATTAATATTCATATACAACTGAAAGACAATTACTTTTAAAGAATAAAGAATATGACAACCAAGTCCTTGTCCCCACTTTAATTCACCAGCTTTTTCAAATGGAAAAAAAATGATTCAAAGTATATCCTTTGGGAGAATGGCATTGAAACATGTAAAATAGCATGTATGAAACGAGATGCCAGTCCAGGTTCGATGCACGATACTGGATGCTTGGGGCTAGTGCACTGGGATGACCCAGAGGGATGGTATGGGGAGGGAGGAGGGAGGAGGGTTCAGGATGGGGAACACATGTATACCTGTGGTGGATTCATTTTGATATTTGGCCAAAACTAATACAATTATGTAAAGTTTAAAAATAAAATAAAATTTAAAATAAAAAAAATAAGTTATGAGGATGTAATGTACCATATGATGACTATAGCTCAAATACTGCATTGCATATTTGAAAGTTTCTAGGAGTAGATCTTCAAAGTGCTCATCAAAATAAAAAGAAAAGTTTGTAACTATGTATGATGACAGATGTTAATCAGATTTGTTGTAGCAATGATTTGCAATATATCCAAATATCAAATCATTATGTTGTGCTCCTGAAACTAAGATACAATAAGAAAATGTTGTATGTTAATTATACCTTTAAAAGACTGGGGAAAAAAAGAAGCTAGAAACAAGCAGAAGGGAAAAAATAGGAAGAAAGTAAAAAGATATGAACCAAAAGAAATGAATCAAAATAAGCAACAAAAGAGAATGCACAAGTTAATGTTTTAGAAAATGGAGATATAACTACAGATGCTAAGATCAAACAAGAAATCAATAAATAACTTGAAGATAATAAATAAATTAGTAAATTTGGATGTAATTAATACATTCTAAGGAAAACATGTAATCAAAATTGAATCCAGGATGAATCAAAAAAAATCTAAGCAGCACTATTACCATTAAAGGAATTAAAAACAAACAAACAAAAAAAAGTATATCCTAACCTAATAGCATGATCCTAACCATGCTATTAGGGGTGACAGTTTTTGTTAAAGTAACCTAGTTTTATTGGTAATCCCCAGCCCACACCAAAATTTGGATGACTGCATCACAGAATTTACCCATTTAACACAGAAAGGGCTCAGTTTATGATGAAAAGAAAACCCCAACACACAGAAGAAGGTCTGCCCCTTTTGACCATGGGAGAGTATGGAAAGTAAAGACAGATGGAGAGAAAGGAGATCATTACAAAACCAGACTGTATGGCCTGAACCTTCTATATGGGAAAAATGGCAGGGGTTGGGGGAGGTAGGTAAAGAAGTGTCTCTGTTAGTACATCCAGTCTGATATAAGGCACCCAAAGAACATCTTCCTTAGAGACCTGCATCTCAGGCATAACCTGGGGGAGGCTGCAGGCCTCTATAAACAATGTTCATTAAACTTCAGGTAAGGAAATGGCAACCCACTCCAGTGTTCTTGCCTGGAGAATACCAGGAACAGGGGAGCCTAGTGGGCTGCCATCTATGGGGTCGCACAGAGTCGGACACGACTGAAGAGACTTAGCAAGCAAGCAAAGACCTATTACTTGGTCAAAAGTAGCATTTTAAAAATTTTATTATAATAATATAGAAGATATCAAGTTTCTCTTAAGTAGGAAAGGTAAATATTGATTTATGAAACTTTTGTTTCCATGCCACAGTTTTAAATGTATTTATTATAGTTCATAGGCTGATAGTGTGAAAGCAAATGCCCTAGGAGAAGAACAAATATCAGTTCAACTGCACATAGTAAATAACATGGGAATATAGATTGGAAGAGGGCAGTGACAGATATACCTAAAGCAATGCACTGGGTACTCGTGATTTCAGTGTGGCTTGCAAGGGATTCAGAACTTCTCACAGGTCCTCCTGAGAGTAAAGCCCACTGAGAGGGCTGGTGGGCTGGCAGAGGCCTAGGCTCAGCATAAAGGGTTGCATTATCTGAGGTCTTCAAAACTAAATGTAAATAGCTGGGATCATGGACTTTAGTAGTACACAACTACACGTTAATCAAAAAGGCCAGTGAGAACCAGGCACCCCTCAACAAACACATGTATAGATCACAACAAACTAGGCTCCCAGCAGTGAACTCACCACAACAATGAAGAAACTGACCAGACTGTCATAGGAGACAAGTACAGATGCATCTTACAGAGTAATACAATAAGAGAAAACAGAAGACTGAGCATTTACACCAAACAGAATCAACAGGAAATGACTTAATTCAGAAGAGGCTAAAAAATTAACTGGCAAGATTATATTTTTAATAACCAGTTACTCGGCAGAGCAAGTTCACGAGGAAATTGAAATCCATTATAGGTAGAAGCTGCACATTTTGTAAATAGTAAAGAGTAAAACTACCCTCTTGCTATATCTACCACTTAAAGTGAGGCCACAAGTAAGAATAAAGAACTTAATTTCTAATTAACATGATATAATATGCACATTTATACAATTTTAATAGCATTGCCTCAATACTTCAGTCTCAGAAAATTAGAGAATAGAATAGTATCTTCATTTTAGAATAATTTCATTGGAAAAAAAAAAAAACTTTTTTGCTGTTACATGCAGAGTTTGGGAAGATGATCAAGTGTGTTTGCACATATACACAAACAAGTGGCAACTATGAAGCAATATATATAATCATGATGTGATCTTATACATAGAAAACCTAGACTCCACCAAAGAATATTAGAATAATTTATATTTAGTAAAGTTGCAGGATACAAAATCAATATACAGAAATCTGTTGTTTCTGTACACTAATAATAAACCTATCAGAAAAATTAAGGAAACATTCTTATTTATAATTTCATTCAAAAGAATAAAATACCATGGAAGAAAATTTAAGCAAGGAAGTGAAACACCTGTACACTGAAAACTATAAGATATTGATAAAAAATTGAAGATGACAGGAAGAAATTGAAAAAGGTGCTGTGCTCATGAACTGGAAAAATTAATACTATTAAAATGCCCATAATACCTAAGGCAATATACATATTTAAAGAAAACACAACCACAATGCCAATGGCATTTTTTCACAGGAAAGAACAAACAACCCTAAATTTGGAGGGAACCATAAAAGACCCCAAAGCCAAAAGCAATACTGAGAAAGAAGAAACAAAACTGGAGGCATCATGCTCCCTGGTTTCAAACTACATTACAAAGCTATATTAATCAAAATAGTATGCTACCGGCAGAAAAACAGATCAATGAACAGAATAGAGAGCCCAGAAATAAGCTGACACACACATGGTCAATTAATTTATGACAAAGAAATCAAGAATACACAATGGAGAAAAGTCTCTCCAATATGTGATGTTGGGAAAATTGGACAGACAAATGCAAAAGCGTGGAATCATATACCATACACAAAAGCTAATTCAAAATGGTTAAGGACCTGAATTTAAGTCCTAAAACTATAAAACTCCCAGAAAAAATAAAGGTGGTAAGCTCCTCGATATCAGTCTTGGCGACAATTTTTTGCACTTTTCATAGAAATCAAAGGCAATAAAAGCAAAGACAAACAAATGAGACTACATGAAACTAAAGTTTTTGCAGAGCAAAGAAAACCATCCACAAAGTGAAATGCCAACCTACTAAATGGGAGAAAATATTTGCAAGTCATATATATGACAAGGGGTTAACACTCAAAATATAGGGCTTCCCCGGTGGCTCACATCATAAAGAATCCACCTGCAATACACAAGATCTGGGTTCTATCCCTGGGTCAGGAAGATCCCCTGGGGCAGGGCATGGCAACCCATTCCAATATTCAGGCCTGGAGAATTCCATGGACAGAGGAGCCTGGCAGGCTCTAGTCCATGGGTCACAAAGAGTTGGACACGACTAAGCAACTAACACTTTGGGGCTTCCCTGGTGGCTCAAAAGGAGGAGACCCAGGTTCGGATCCCTGCCTGAGTCAGGAAGATCCAACTCAAGCAAAAAAAAAAAAAAAAATCTGATTTAAAATGGGGCAGAAGACCTGAATGGTCATTTTCTCAAAAATGATATACAGATGGCCAAGCTACATAAAAAGATGTTCAACACTAATCAACAAGGAAATGAAAATCAAAACGAGACCTGTTAGAATGGCTGTATCAAAAAGTCAAGAAATAAGTGTTGGAGAAGATGTGAAGGAAAGGGAACATTTGTGTGCACTACTGGTGGGATATAAACTGGTACCGCTGCTGCTAAGTTGTTTCAGTCATGTCCGACTCCGTGCGACCCCATAGACGGCAGCCACCAGGCTCCCCCATCCCTGAGATTCTCCAGGCAAGAACACTGGAGTGGGTTGCCATTTCATTGCAGGAAAGTGAAAAGTGAAAGTGAAGTCGCTCAGTCATGTCCGACTCTTCGCGACCCCATGGACTGCAGCCTACAAGGCTCCTCCATCCATGGGATTTTCCAGGCAAGAGTACTGGAGTGGGGTGCCATTGCCTTCTCCGATAAACTGGTACAGTCACAATCAAACACAGCATGAAGTTTCCTCAAAAAATTAAAAATAGAACTACCATATGATCTAGTATTTCCCCTTCTGGAATTTATCCAAAGAAAACGAAAACACGGCTTGAAAAGATATGTGCACCTCTGTTCACTGCAGCATTATTTACAATAGCCAAGATACGGAAACCACACCTAACTGCCCATTGGCAGACGAATGTATAAAGAAAATGTGGTACATACACACACTTCAGCCATATAAAGAATGAAATCTTGCCTTTTGTAACAATATGAACGGACTTTGAGGGCATTAGGCTAAATGAAATAAGTCACACAAAGACAAACAAATGCAGTATGATCTCACCTATATGAGGAATTCTTAAAATATAGACGAAACAAGCTCACAGATACAGAGACCAGATTGGTGGTTGCCAGAGGGGAAAGGGGTGGGTGGGACAGGTGAAGGGTATCAAAAGGTACAAGTTTCCACTTATAAGATAAATAAGTAATGGGGATGGAATGTACAACATGACAACTAGAATTAATAACACTATATTGCATATTTGAAAATTGTTAAAAGTATAAATCTTACAAGGTCTCATCACAAGAAAAAGAATTCTGGTGATGGATGACAGCTAGAATTATTGTGATGATTATTTGCAATACATACAAATATCGAATCATTACGTTTTACACCTGCTGCTAAATCACTTCAGTCGTGTCCGACTCTGTGTGACCCCATGGACGGCAGCCCACCAGGCTCCACCGTCCCTGGGATTCTCCAGGCAAGAACACTGGAGTGGGCCACCATTTCCTTCTCCAATTAAATATAATGTAGAATGTCGATTACACATAAATTATTAAAAATGCTAAAATCACATACTTAATCTGCATATTTGGAGTGGTAGTGATGGTAATATGTTAAGTACCAAAACATTAATCATATAAATCACAACTGAAATTGGTATTTACAATGATACATCCATATCCTTTTTTAAATATCTTCATTAATTAAATATGTCTTCATTTCAAAACTAAAGACAGCCAAGAAAAAAAAAATGGAACATTTGTCATACTGAGCAATTATATTCAAAAACTATTTTTAAATAATTTTAGAATTATATTCTACAATTTAGCCTGAACTAGAAAGGTTAACTCATGCGTGCTTTTGCAAGCATGGGGGGAGGTGTAAGAACTGGTTCACAGATAGTAAATCAAAATCATTTTGATAACTATCTACTTCCCTGAAGTTATTAAAACTTCATTGGGGATTTTTCATCATAAGGTTCAAATAACTCATGTTCTTTCCAGGTTGCAGTTTCAGTTAATTATAAAAGGAAGAAAAAATGTAAGAGCTGCTAAAAAGTCAATGCCAATGAAAAATGAATGGTCAAATGCTCAGTTTTACATATTTCAAATCATGGACAGGTGATTTAATTTGCAATAACATTCATACATTCAAAGCCACAAATGCAAAATTCAAGGCATTTTTGGTATCTACCAAGATTGAGGAGTCATATAAGTTTTTTAAAAAACAGCGTAAAAAAAAAAAAAAAAAACAGGGTAAATCATCTTTAATTATTTTCAAAGACTTTCCACAACAAATCTTCAAATTTTGAATGATCAAAAGCTCCCTACGAGATGTTATATTATCATTAGCTTGATTATGTACCATAACAAATGAGTATCTCATGCATATATTACTAAATATATACACATTATGAAACACATTTTAATATCTTTTAATTCTAACAAGAGACAGCTTTAGACTGCCTTTGTCAAAATGGGATTAAATACTTTCATTATAATTAATCTTTACGGTTTTCTCTGCTTTATTTTGGTCATCCATGCCCACAGACAGTGCCTGAAAATTATCATGACCCTTAAATATTCCTGGTAGCTTGGATCTTCCTTGTAGCTCAGATGGTAAAGAATCTGCCTGCAATGCAGGAGACCCGGGTTCGATCCCTGGGTCGGAAAGATCCTCTGGAGAAGCAAATGGTGGTCCACTCCAGTATTCTTGCCTGGAGAATCCCACGGTTAGAGGAGCCCAGCAGGCCACAGTCCATTGGGTCGCAAAGAGTCAGACATGATTGAGTGACTAACACTACTACAACTACTAAATATTCCATCTCAAAATTCACTTATTCATACATCTTAAACCAGAACCTTCTGTCCTCAGGCCTACTCATCCAACTGTATCAACTAAGGCTATTCTCTGACTTCACTGGAACCTCAATTTCCTTGAATCCTAGTTTTCTCTGAATCCACTGTCCTTCTCCTTCCTCTACATGCTAACCCACAATCAAGCACAAGAATTCAGTCCATGGCACTCTCACTGTCTCAAATTTTGCTTTCTAAGAGAACACATTCTGGCTCATAGCTTCAATTACCATATGTCTATTTCCAGCCTAAATCTCTATTCTGTTTCTCAGCCCAGTGTATTCCAACCCAGTATTATAAAATCAAGCTCATTTGCTTCACCCATAAACCTACTCTTTTTCAGTGTTCTCTTAGTGAATAAGTTTCATCTCTCAATTGTACAGGCAAGAAATCTAGAAGGCACTTGGAAACTATCAACAGATCCTGTTCATTTTACATGGTATTTATCTTTCAAATTTACCCATTTCTCTCCATCTTAGCCTTGCCCAAACCTAAGCTTTTAATGACCTACCTGCATAAGTCAAAACTCAACAGGTGCTCAAAGCATTGTGTATATATCACACCATTTATCAATCTTTCAATTTTACATTTCATAGTGTGATTATTTGAACAATGTGTAATTTTCCCCTAGACTTGTACAGTTCAATTAGAAAGCCAATATCTCACACATGTAGCTGTTTAAACTTTAATTAAAATCAAATAAAATTAAGAATTCAACCCCAAGAAGACATACAGATGGCCAACAGCATATGAAGAGATGCTCAATATCATTATGCAATAGGGAAATGCAAATCAAAACCACAATGAAATATCATATCACACATATTAGAGTGACTATTATCAAACAGACAACAAATAACAAGTGTTGACAGGGTGATGGGGAAAAAGGGAAGCCTCATCCTGTTGGTGGGAATTTAAATTGGTGAAACTATAATGGAAAACAATATGTAGGTTCCTCAAAAAAATAAAAATATAACTACCATATGATCCAGCAATTCTACTCCTGGGTATTTATCCAAAGAAAGTGAAAGGACTATTTTGGAAAGATATATGCACCCCTGTATTCAATGCAGTAATGTTTATAATACTCAAGGTGTGGAAGCAACCTAAGTGCCCATCTGTTATTAGTAGATAAAGAAGATGTCACACACACACACACACACATGCATGTGTATATGTATGTATAACAGAATATATTGTATTCTATTATATCCTATTAGTATATATGTATTCTATTTTGTTTTTGTTTTGTTTTTATTTTTTTAAAGAGGCCCCACTCTCACATTCTGTATCCATACTGAAAATCAAGATCAAGCGAGCTTTTGCCCTTCTGCTCCACGGGAGGTTTCTGTCCTCCATGAGCACGCCTTAGTCTATTTTGTATAACAGAATGTTTTCTGTTATACATACACACACATAATATATACATACATACACGCACATAGAATATTACTTAGCCATACAAAAGGAAACCTTTCCCTTTACAACAACATGGAAGGACCTAGAAAGTATTACACTAAGTGAAATAAGCCAGAAAGGCAAATACTATATGATTTCATTTATGTAAAATCTAAAAAGCTAATCAAGTGAACAAATATAACCAAACAATCATCAATAAAAAAGAACAAACAGGTCGTTGCCAGAAGGTAGGGGTTGGGGAGGAGAAAATGGAAGCTTAAGAGGCATAAACTTTCAGTTTTATAACAAATTAGTCACAGATATAAAATGTACAGATTGGGGAAAATAGTCAATAATTATGTAATGTTTTTGGCGACAGAGGACAACTAGACTTATCACGGTGATCTTTTTGTGATGTATAGATGCATCAAATCACTACGTTGTGTATCAGGAACTAATACAGTGCTAGAGGTCAATTATACTTCAAAAACAAACTCATAGAAAAAGAGATCACGCCTGTGGTTAACAGAGGAAGAGAGGAGGAGCAGGGTATGAAGGCAGTTCAGTTCAGTCGCTCAGTCGTGTCTGACTCTTTGCGACCCCATGGACTGCAGCACGCCAGGCCTCCCTATCCATCACTCACTCCTGGAGTTTACCCAAACTCATGTCCATTGACTCGGTGATGCCAGTCAAACATTTCATCCCTCTGTTGTCCCCTTCTCCTCCCACCTTCAATCTTTCCCAGCATCAGGGTCTTTTCTAATGAGTCGGTTCTTAGTAGCAAGTGGTCAAAGTACTAGAGTTTCAGCTTCAGCATCAGTCATTCTAGTGAATATTCAGGACTGATTTCCTTTAGGATTGACTGGTTGGATATCCTTGCAGTTCAAGGGACTCTCAAGAGTCTTCTCCAACACCACAGTTCAAAAGCATCAATTCTTCGGCACTCAGCTTTCTTTATAGGCCAATTCTCACATCCATACATACAGGACTACTGGAAAAACCAAAGCTTTGACTAGACATACCTTTGTTGGCAGAGTAATGCTTTTTAATATGCTGTCTAGTTTGGCCATAACTTTCTTTCCAAGGAGCAGGTGTCTTTTAATTTGATGGCTGCAGCCACCACCTGCAGTGATTTTGGAGCCCAAGATACACATGAAAATTAAGACTAAATCTTGAGAGTTCTCATCACAAACAAACAAAAAAACCCACTTTTTCCTCATTTCTTTAATGTTTTATGAGATGACTGATAATCATTAAACTTGAGACAATCATTTCATGATATATGTAAGTCAAATCATTAGGTTGTAAACCTTAAACTTATATAGTGCTGTGTGTCAATTGTCAATTATATCTCAATAACACTGAAGTGATAAAGAAAGAATTCCATTCCTCAGTTTCACTAGCTACATTTTTTTTGGCTTTTTTTTTAATTTTTATTTTATTTTTAAACTTTACATAATTGTATTAGTTTTGCCAAATATCAAAATGAATCCACCACAGGTATACATGTGTTCCCCATCCTGAACCCTCCTCCCTCCCCATACCATCCCTCTGGGTCGTCCCAGTGCTCTAGCCCCAAGCATCCAGTATCGTGCATCAAACCTGGACTGGCAACTCGTTTCATACATGATATTTTACATGTCACATGTAAAATATCACTAGCTACATTTTAAGTGCCTAATGGGCCACACGAAGATAACAGCTATCATAGGGAATACACATTTCCATCACAATTAATAGCACTACACTAAAATGTGAGAATGGGAAAGACTAGAGATCTTGTCAAGAAAATTAGAGATACCAAGGGAACATTTTATGCAAAGATGAGCACAATAAAGAAATGGTATGGACCTAACAGAAGCAGAAGATATTAAAAAGAGGTGGCAAGAATACACAGAAGAACTGTACAAAAAGATCTTCATGACCCAGATTATCACGATGGTGTGCTCACTCACCTAAAGCTAGACATCCTGGAATGTGAAGACAAGTGGGCATTAGGAAGCATCACTATGAACAAAGCTAGTGGAGGTGATGGAATACCAGTTGAGCTATTTCAAATCCTGAAAGATGAAGCTGTTAAAGTGCTGCACTCTATATTCCAGCAAACTTGGAAAACTCAGCAGTGGCCATAGGACTGGAAAAGATCAGTTTTCATTCCAATTCCAAAGAAAGGCAATGCCAAAGAATGCTCAAACTACTGCACAAATGCACTCATCTCACACGCTAGTCAAGTAATGCTTAAAATTCTCCAAGCCAGGCTTCAGTAATACATGAACCATAAAATTCCAGAGTTCAAGCTGGTTATAGAAAAGGCAGAGGAACCAGAGGTCAAATTGCCAACATCCGCTAGATCATGGAAAAAGCAAGAGAGTTCCAGACAAACATCTATTTCTGCTTTATTGACTGAAGTGAAGTCACTCAGTCATGTCCAACTCTTTGAGATTCCATGGCCTGTAGCCTACCAGGCTCCTCCATCCATGGGATTCTCCAGGCAAGAATACTGGAGTGGGTTGCCATTTCCTTCTCCAGGGGAAATGACTATGACTTTATTGACTATGCCAAAGCCTTTGACTGTGTGGATCACAATAAACTGTGGAAAATTCTGAAAGAGATGGGAATACCAGAACACCTGACCTGCCTCTTGAGAAACCTGTATGCAGGTCAGGAAGCAACACTTAGAACTGGACATGGAACAACAGACTGGTTCCAAATAGGAAAAGGAGTTTGTCAAGGCTGTATATTGTCACCCTGCTTATTTAACTTATATGCAGAGTACACCATGAGAAACGCTGGGCTGGAAGAAGCACAAGCTGGAATCAAGATTGCTGGGAGAAATATCAATAACCTCAGATATGCAGATGACACCACCCTTATGGCAGAAAGCGAAGAAGAACTAAAAAGTGTCTTGATGAAAGTGAAAGAGGAGAGTGAAAAAGTTGGCTTAAAGCTCAGCATTCAGAAAACGAAGATCATGGCATCTGGTCCCATCACTTCATGGGAAATAGATGGGGAAACAGTGGAAATAGTGTCAGACTTTATTTTTTTGGGCTCCAAAATCACTGTAGATGGTGACTGCAGCCATGAAATTAAAAGACACTTACTCCTTGGAAGGAAAGTTATGACCAACCTAGATAGCATATTAAAAAGCAGAGACATTATTTTGCCAACAAAGGTCCATCCAGTCAAGGCTATGGTTTTTCCAATATTCATGTATGGATGTGAGAGTTGGACTATAAAGAAAGCTGAGAGCCAAAGGATTGATGCTTTTGAACTGTGGTGTTGTAGAAGACTCTTGAGAGCACCTTGGACTGCAAGGAGATCCAACCAGTCCATCCTAAAGGAGTATAGTCCTTGGTGTTCATTGGAGGGACTGATGCTGAAGCTGAAACTCCAATACTTTGGCCACCTGATGCAAAGAGCTTACTCATTGGAAAAGACCCTCATGCTGGGAAGGATTGAGGGCAGGAAGAGAAGGGAACAACAGAGGATGAGATGGCTGGATGGCATCACTGACTCGATGGACATGGGTTTGGGTGATGGACAGGGAGGCCTGGTGTGCTGTGATTCACTGAGTCGCAAAGAGTCAGACACGACTGAGTGACTGAACTGAAGCTGCGTGAGAGCACTTTATACCCACCATCCACAACCTAGCCCATATAGAGGGCCTGAAAAAGAGTAGGCTACACACACACACACACACACACACACATACACACACACAACTGAGGAATAATGAACATAAGATAGTGGGACTACAACCAGAAATCATTTGTGGTTCAAATTCACCACACTATGAATCTCATTTACTGCAGTAGTTCCAATCCTTTTAAGAACTAGTGAAAAGAAGTGACTTCTTAAAAGTCAAATTGGGTTTCCCTGGAGGCTCAACAGTAAAGGATCCACCTGGCAATGCAGGAGACACCTGTTTAACCCTAGTCTTGGAAGATCCCACATGGAGCAACTAAGCCCATGTGACACAACTATTGAGCCTATGCTCTACAACCTGAGAACCACAACTGCTGAGCCCATGCACTGCAGCTACTGACGCCCACGTGCCCTGGGGCCTGTGCTCTACAACAAAACCACTGCAATGAGAAGCCAGTGTGCCACAACCAGAGAGTAGCCCCCATTCGCTACAACTAGAGAAACGCCTGTGCAGCAACAAAAACCCACAACAGCCAAAAACAGATTTAAAAAATTATAAAAGGGAAAATTATCAGCACTGGCAGAAATTCTGAATCTCATTCCAAGGGAGGTATGGTTGTTGTTATTAACCTTAGGACTCATTATCACCTCCTGGATAAGTTTATGTTACTAATGTATTAATAAATCTTACAGCATCTGTCACTGAAATAGAGATGGAAAGCAGAATGCACTCAATCTCTACTTATGAATGAAATAATGCACATATATCATCTACCTGGCAATTATGTCCTACTTACTATAACTATACTGTATACTACTCCACAACTATAACTAAAATTATAGTCAAATAAAGCATTAAATCAAACCTTCCCTAGATCCAAGGATTGTTACCTCTTCCAAAAGCAGTGTATATGTATTTAAAATTGTTTTTTTCTGGGAATTGTAGGAATTTAAAACTTTAAGAAAAATGGACTTTGAAAACTGGCTGGAAAGGCAAAAAAACTCAGCATACTAAGCACACTATGGTAGAAAAATAAAGTCAGGATGATGTACATGAAATACTAAGCCAAAATTTAACATTTAACTTTAAGACAAACTCCCTGAATTTCAGAATCATCACCTACACAGGAAGACATCTGGCTAGTATTAATACTCAAGGTAAAAAAAAGAAAAATGCCCGAAGACATACGCAAATCACCTGTGAGGCTTCTTCAAGCTACTTACACTTCCAAAACCCTCTTACTCCCTCATTAATGATTCTAACATACCTTGGTTGTAGAAGTAGCTGAAATGAAAGTGAAATGGTAGTCACTCAGTCCTGTCTGACTCTTTAAGTCCCTCTGTCCATGGAATTCCCTAGGCAAGAATACTGGAGTGGGTTGCCATTTCCTTCTCCAGGAGTTCTTCCTGACTCAGGGATCAAACCTGGGTTTCCTGCATTGCAGGCAGATTCTTTACGATCTGAGCTACGAAGGAAGTTCAAAGGTAGCTGACTTCCCAGCAAACATTTATGCTCATCTTCCATAGCACTGAGTTGTTGAGAAGCAGTGGTCCAGCAGGGGACAATATTTTCCACCTTCTTTTACATTTAGGTGGGGCCTTCTGGCTGATATTTACCAATGGACCAGGAACAGAGGTTATGTATATCATTTCAGGGCTTAGGTAGATACAAAGCTGACAGGCCTTCTCCACTTTCTCTTTTCTCCCAAACAGAACTTGGATGGGAACACGCATGGCAAGTTTAGAAGTTGTATGCTAGAGACAGGGGAATGTCTATCGGCCTAGATCCCTGAGCAACGATAAGGCACCAAACCCTCTCGCCTCCTACCTAATCTCCAGCCATCCCACATCCACTTACCAGTCAAAAATTCTCATCCTGTAGGTGAGAAATAAATACCTATCATATTAATGCACTTGCACTTAGAGATTTATATGTTACAAGGACTGGATTATCCTTAGTAAGTATATGCTTCTATGTGGGCCTACCCCACTGCCCAAGATTGAGAGCTATCACCATGGTGAGCCATCACGAAGCCACAGAAAGAGTGCCTTACACAGATGTACTGGAGCAGAAGGGGCTGAAAATGCTATGATTGTAGTATTTTAAAAGTATTATACATTTCAAACCTCTGAAATTGTGATATCAATTATCAGGGCTTAATTTACATTCACTTATGGAGAAGGATATGGCAACCTGCTCCAGTATTCTTGCCTGGGAAATCCCATGAACAGAGGATCCTGGCAGGCTACAGTACACGGGGCTGCAAAAGAGTCAGATACAACTTAGAGACTACACAATGCAAATATTAATTTGATATTATACTATCTCATCAAATTATTTGGCAGGTATAAAGTAAATGAAACTTCCAAAATTTCCACAAACTACACCAAAACACAGCTACCAGGAGTTCCAGAAATAGAGCAACCATAAATTATAAACATCAAAACCAAGTTGATTGCACACATCATAATTCATGATGCACACTTCCTTCTCTGTTCATATCAGCCAACAAGCTTCCTTTATATTTCAAAATACAGCTCAGTGTTACCTTCTCTTTGCAAACTTCTCCCCACCCTCAATCCTAGATAGTTAATCACTGCAACCTCTTGCCTTTTTCATACGATATTGTAATTCAATGGTTTACACATTGATTCTCTCTTCTAGATTCACTAAGCAAAAGTTTGAGTCTCATTCATCTCAGAGGCTGGGACCAAGTCAGTAAAATGTACACTCCAAATGAATATTGGTGAATGAATAATTTTCTCAGCGCATCTCACTGTACAGAAACAAGAAACTAGTCTGTTTTGAATACAAGTATGAAAGACCCAAAAGCAAGTCAATGAGGTAGAAAGGAGGATACAGTACATGCGGTTAATATAAGTATCGGATGAGTCAATTTAATAACCTCTTTTATCAATAAAAATTTCTATGCTTCCCAGGTGGCAGTAGTGAAACATAAGTACTGTATGAGTCAATTTAACCTAATAAATTCTCTTTTGTCAATAATTTTTACCCTGAATTATCTGAAATTTTCAATACTGTTGTTTAACTTAAAAATATAATAGAAGTAAGCAGTTATCTTTAAAAAACACACATTTATAAATTACATTGATCAACTAAACTTATGTGTATAATCTACAAGGCCTGACTGAGTCTCATTTCTTGCCACTGGTCTATAATGACAGACAAGAATTCAACAGACTTGAATTTACTTCAATAACTACATCAGGGGTTCTTTAATTTTAAGAGAAAAATAATACCACAGAGAATAATATAAAATGAGACATGCTTTGAAATAGAATCACTTCTAACAAGGCCAGAAGTTTCTCAGAGGAAATCTGAGAGTATCATTCTTTATCTCACAGTCCCTCAGTTGCCATAAATGCACCTCAGCCTCGCAGAGGACACTGTCTTAAGTAATCCCAGAACCTTTAGTATGAATATACGACCAAAAGTCCACTGCTAGATCTGGGAACATATTTTAAACCAGTTTTGCAAACCTAGAATGCCTTTTATAGACTCTTTAAAATTACAGGAAAACTTCAAGTACAATCTTCTTTGAGGGTGTTTGTGAATGAGAATGCCACTTTGGGACCCAGCTCAGAAACTCTCTGTTCCAGCTACAGAGGTAGTTTAAAGGGAAATATGAAAATTAATTAACATTCCAGGGATCCCATGCAACCACATGCATTTAAAAGCACAATAGGCCCCACAATCTCTAACCATTCAGCCGTGTAGAGGCTCCTAGTGGGATGGTCCAGAGCTGACCCTGACTGTGCAAAGGCCATCTACACGACTGTAGTATACCTCTCGCATTACCTCACAAATGATCACAACTGAATAGTATTTAAGGTGAAGAAAAGGGAGGAGAAATTAAGTTGAAAGTTATCAGGAAAACACCCTCACAGGCCTATTAAGTCAGAAGACTGACTGCGACAGCACTTACACACTAAAATGTGCTTACTTTGTGCGAGGTATTTCAGGCACCAAACACATATTAAACCTTTTAATCTTTACAACAATTTCATGAGTTGGCACTATGATTAACACCCTGATTTCAGACTTTTGGCCTCCAGACTATAACCAAATTCATTTTTGTTGTTCAAGCCACCAAGTTTGTGGTAACTGCTTACAGCAACCTTAGGGAACCAATAAAGGGAATAAGATTATGACAATTACGTCAGCATCATGGTGGAATGAGATGCTCCCTTTGTCTAACCCCTTCAATCTACAACTAGCTAAACACTCATAACTCAAAAAAGTATCCTCTGCCCAATACATTATGCAGGAGAGATCCACACATCTAGACATCTAAATATGACTGGACCGGCCACATAGAGAAGGCAGAACTAAGGGTTCAGCAAAGGCAGTGCCCCATTCCAGACCCTAGCCATGACAGCTGAGTTCACACCCCAAAGACCTCGGTAGCAACAGCAGAGGCAGCACACGAAATGGCAGCCTCTCAGCCTCAGCAGCACCTAAGTGACAGGGAACCAAGCAGCAGAGGTCGTTAGGGCCTGGGACCCCAACCCCCCAGCCACTGCAGTGCCTGCAAATCTGCATCCCCTAAAGCGGTAATGCCCATGAACCTGACAGCTTTAGCTCCCCCATACAATCCCCTTTCCACACCATGGCAGTCCATGACCCAGGCAACCCTGGTCACAGCACAGCAGCCTACCAACATGGTGTCCTTAGTAGAAACATCAGCTATAGCAACAAAGCACCCGAGACCCTGGAGGTACCAGCAGTGAGGACCAGAGAGCTGGTAACACCTCTAGCAGAAGTGATAGAGGGCCGATAGTGCCAATTCTCAGAGATATCTCAGAGGAAAAATAGAAGCAACTCAGATAAGAGAAATAAAAAAACTATTGCTATAGCTCCATCTACTGAAAAACAAAAGAAAGTGAAAGTGACTCAGTCGTGTCCGACTCTTTGTGACCCCATGGACTACACAGTCCACGGAATTCTCCAGGCCAGAATACTGGAGTGAGTAGCCTATCCCTTCTCCAGGGGATCTTCCCAACCCAGGGAACAAAACCAGGTCTCCCACATTGCAGGCAGATTCTTTACCAGTCAACCCACCAGGAGAAACAAAAAAAAAGGACCTCTAATACCAATCTGTTGAACTATTAGAATCAAAGTAAAAAAGCTTTACTTAAATAATAAAAGTATTCACTATTGCAAATGTGCCATTAGAACAGCAGCTCATCAAGCAACATGAAAAATCACAGTAATGGTATCACAAAAAGAAAATTCTCCAGAAACCAAACTCGATGTCACAGAAGATTGTGATCTGATAGAGAATTCAGAACAGCTGTTATGAAAAAATTCAACAAGCTAAAAAACCTCACAAATATAGTTCAATGAACTCAGGAACAAAATTCATGAACAGAAGGAATATTTTAATGAAGAGACTGAAACTCTGAAAAAGAAGAACAAAACAATATCTAGAGCTGAAGAACTCAACAAGTGAGCTGAAGAATGCATTAGGAAGCACTGGAAATAGAGCAGACCATTTACAAGAGGAAATTAGTGTGCTGAAAGATAGAAACCTAAAAATAATTCATGTGAAAGATGGGAGAGAACTAAGATATTTTTTTAAAAATGAAGATGCTCCACAAGCACTATCTAAGTCCCTTTAGAAAAGGCAACATAGGGATATTAAGTATCCCAGAAAGAGAAGAGAGGAGAAGAAAGCAGAGAGCTTCTTTAAAGAAACAATAGCGAAGAGTTCCCAAACCTGGCAAAGGAATCAGGTATACAAGTCTATGAACCTAATAGAACACCTAATTATCTTGGTGCAAAAAGACATTCTGCAAGGCACATTATATTAAAATAACCAAAGTCAATAACAAAGAAATAATTTTTAAAACAACCAGGGGGAAAAAAGACAATAACCTACAAAGGTACCCCCATCAGACTATCAGTAGATTTCTCAGCAGAAACTCTACCAACCAGAAGAGAGTACAATAACATACTCAAAATACTGAAAGACAAAAAATTATCAGTGAAGAATATCCAGCAAATTTATCATCAGATAGAAAAGTGAAGAAAATGCTTTCCCAGACAAACAAAAGCTGAGTAAGTCATTACCATTAGACCTACATTACAAGAAATGTTGAAAGGAGCTCTTTTATCAGAAACAAAAGGCAAAAGTATGTAAGACTTTAAGTAAGGTGTAAACAGAATCAGAAAATTGCAACTCTATGTCAGGACAAGTTGTTAAACAATTATAGCACAAAAGTTAACACCATTATATAACTATTCAGTTCAGTCGCTCAGTCGTGTCCGACTCTTTGCGACCCCATGAATCGCAGCACACCAGGCCTCCCTGTTCATCACCAACTCCCAGAGTTCACTCAGACTCATGTCCATCGAGTCGGTGATGCCATCCAGCCATCTCATCCTCTGTCGTCCCCTTCTCCTCCTGCCCCCAATCCTTCCCAGCATCAGAGTCTTTTCCAATGAGTCAAGTCTTCGCATGAGGTGGCCAAAGTATTAGAGTTTCAGCTTTAGCATCATTCCTTCCAAAGAACTATAGCTACTTTCATTTGGTAACAAATGCACAACAAAATAGAAATAATCTGCAATAAAACTCAAAAGGAAAATGACAAAACCTGTAGACACAAATGAAGAGATGCGATCAGCAGAAAAAGGACTGTTATTTATGAGATGTTTTATACAAATACCATGATAAACACAATACAAAAACCTAGACCAGAGACATGAAGCAAACAAACAGAAAAGACACTGAGAAAAACATCACGAGAAAACCACCACAGTAAAACTTCAGACAGAAACACAAAGAAAAAGAAACAATAAAAATATAGGAAAACCAAAAACCAAAGATAGACAATACTACCTCTTCATTAACAATAATCACTCTTAATGAAAATGAATTGAATTCAGCAATCTAAAGACACAGAGTGGCTGGATGGATTAAAAAATAAGACCCAAGTACACGTGTGCCTATAGGAGACTCATTTCAGCTCTAAAGACAAATATAGGCTCAACGTGAAAGAATGGAAGATGATGCTGCAAGCAAATGGCAGTCAAAAGAAAGTGGGTGGAGCTTCACTCAGACAAAATATACATTAAGACAAAACAGATAAAAAGTGACAAAAATAGATGTTACATCATGATAAAGGGGCAATGCAGCAAGAAAACATACTATTTATTATTAAATATATGCACCTAACATAAAAGCACTAAAATATAAAAAGCAAATTTTAACAGATCTAAAGAGAGAAACTGACAGCAGTGCAGTAATAAGAGGGAACTTTAACACCATATTCAGATCAGCGGCTGGAATATCCAGACAGAAAGTCAATAAGGAAACACAGGTCTTCAGTGAAACATTAGATCACATAGAATTGATAGATATATACGGAACATTTCATCCAAATGCAGCAGAATTCACATTCTTTTCAAATGCATATAGACATTTGAATAGACCACATTTGGGGATATAAAAGAAGTCTCAGTAGCTTTTAAGAAGACTAAAGTCATAACAAAAAGTGGTTGGCAACTAGAAACCCACTACAAGAAGAAAGCTGGAAATATCACAAATGTGTAGAGACTAAACAAAATGTCACTGAACAACTCTTGAGTCAATGGAGAACACAAAGGATAAATAAAAACATGCAGGATGACAAATGGAAATTGAAAAAGAACATAACAAAATCTATAGGATGCAGCAAAAGAGGAAAGTTACAGCAATACAGGTCTAACTCAGGAAACAAAAAAAAACTCAAACAATATAATTCATTTCACTTCAGTCACTCAGTCGTGTCCGACTGTTTGCAACCCCATGAACTGCAGTACACCAGGCCTCCCTGTCCAGCACCAACTCCCGGAGTTTACTCAAACTCATGTCCATTGAGTCGGTGATGCCATCCAACCATCTCATCCTCTGTCATCCCCTTCTCCTCCCACCTTCATCTTCCCCAGCATCAAGGTCTTTTCAAATGAGTCAGTTCTACACATCAGGTGGCCAAATTATTGGAGTTTCAGCTTCAACATCAGTCCTTCCAATGAATATTCAGGACTGATTTCCTTGAGGATGGAGTGCTTGGAACTCCTTGCAGTCTAAGGGACTTTCAAGAGTCTTCTCCAACACTACAGATGAAAAGCATCAATTCTTCGGCACTCAGCTTTCTTTATAGTCCAACTCTCACATCCGTACATGACTACTGGAAAAACCACAGCCTTGACTAGACAGACCTTTGTTGGCAAAGTAATGTCTCTGCTTTTTAATATGCTGTCTAGGTTGGTCATAAGTTTCCTTCCAAGGAGTAAGTGTCTTTTAATTTCATGGCTGCAGTAACCATCTGCAGTGATTTTAAGCCCCCAAAAATAAAGTCTGACACTGTTTCCACTGTTTCCCCACCTATTTGCCATGAAGTGATGGGACCAGATGTCATGATCTTTGTTTTCTGAATGTTGAGCTTTAAGCCAACTTTTTCACTCTCCTCTTTTCATCAAGAGGCTCTTTAGCTCTTCTTCGCTTTCTGCAGAAGGGTGGTGTCATCTGCATATCTGAGGTTATTGATATTTCTCCCGGCAATCTTGATTCCAGCTTGGGCTTCATCCAGCCCAGCGTTTCTCATGATGTACTCTGCATAGAAGTTAAATAAGCAGGGTGACAATATACAGCCTTGACATACTCCTTTTCCTATTTGGAATCAGTCTGTTGTTCCATGTCCAGTTCTAACTGTTGCTTCCTGACCTGCATACAGATTTCTCAAGAGGCAGATCAGGTGCTCTGGTATTCCCATTTCTTTCAGAATTTTTCAGTTTGTGGTAACCCACACAGTCAAAGGCTTTGGCATAGTCAATAAAGCAGAAATAGATGTTTTTCTGGAACTCTCTCGCTTTTTCAAAAATCCAATGGATGTTGGCAATTTGATCTCTGGTTCCTCTGCCTTTTGTAAAACCAGCTTGAATATCTGGAAGTTCACGGTTCATGTACTGTTGAAGCCTGGCTTGGAGAATTTTGAGCATTACTTTACTAGCGTGTGAGACAAGTGAAATTGTGCAGTTGTCTGAGCATTCTTGGCATTGCCTTTGGGACTGGAGTGAAAACATGTTTTCCAGTCCTGTGGCCACTGCTGAGTTTTCCAAGTTTGCTGGCATATTGATTGCAGCACTTTCACAGCATCATCTTTCAGGATTTGAAACAGCTCAACTGGAATTCCATCCCTTCCACTAGATTTGTTTTAGTGATGCTTCATAAGGGCCACTTGACTTCGCATTCCAGGATGTCTGGCTCTAGGTGAGTGATCATATCATTGTCATTATCTGCATCATGAAGACCTTTTTGGTATAGTTCTTCTGTGTATTCTTGCCACCTCTTCTTAATATCTTCTGCTGCTTTTAGGTCCATACCATTTCTGTCCTTTATCAAGCCCATCTTTGCATGAAATGTTCCCTTGGTATCTCTAATTTTCTTGAAGAGATCTCTAGTCTTTTCCATTCTATTGTTTTCCTCCATTTCTATGCACTGATCATTGAGGAAGGCTTTCTTATCTCTCCTTGCTATTTTTTGGAACTCTGCATTCAAATGGTATATCTTTCCTTTTCTCATTTGCTTTTCACTTCTCTTCTTTTCACAGCTATTTGTAAGGGCTCCTTAGACAGCCAGTACACTTTTTTTGCATTTCTTTTTCTTGGGGATGGTCTTAATCCCTGGCTGCTGTAAAATGTCCTGTAAAATGTCACCTCTGTCCATAGTTCATCAGACACTCTATCAGATCTAATCCTTTGAATCTATTTCTCACTTACACTGTATAATTGTAAGGGATTTGATTTAGGTCATACCTGAATAGTGGTTTTCCCTACTTTCTTTAAGTCTGAATTTGGCAATAAGGAGTTCATTATCTGAGCCACAGTGAGCTCCCGGTCTTGTTTTTGCTGACTGTATAGAGCTTCTCCATCTTTGGCTGCAAAGAATACAATCAATCTGATTTCGGTGCTGACCATCTGGTGTTGTCCATGTGTAGAGTCTTCTTTTGTGTTGCTGGAAGAGGGTGTTTGCTATGATCAGTGCGTTCTGTTGGCAAAACTCTATTAGCCTTTTGCCCTCTTCATCTGTACTCCAAAGCCAAATTTGCCAGTTACTCCAGGTGTTTCTTGACTTCCTACTTTTGATTCCAATCTAATTTAAACTAGAAAAAGAACAAAATCAATAAAAGGAAGGAAATAATAAAAATCGAGGAAAATAAATAAAATGGAGACTTAAAGGATCATAGGAAAGATCAATGAAACAAAATGCTGATTTTTCTGAAAAGATAAACAAAATTAAAAAGTCTTTAGCTAGATTCCCTAAGGAAAAAAAAAAGTTCAAACAAATAAAATGTGAAACAAGAAAAGAAATACAAAGGACTGTAACAGATTACAATGAATAGCCATAAGCCAACAAAACAGACATGGATTAATAAAAGAAATGGATTAATACTTAGAATCATACAACCTTCCAAGATTGAATCAGGAAGATGCAGAAAATCTGAATAGACTGATTACCACTAAGAAGTTTGAAACAGTAGTCAAAAATCCCCCCCAAAAAGCAAAACTCCAGGACCAGATGGCTTCATTGCCAAATTCTACCAAACATTCAATATTAACTACTTATTCTTCTCAAAACCTTCTCAAAAAACTCAAGAAAAGTGAATGTTTCTAACACAGCTTTCAAGGCCAATGTTACTGTGATACTAAATCAGACAAGGACATCCAAAAAAAGAGAAAATTATTAGCCAGTATCTGTGATACTAAATCAGACAAGGACAACCAAAAAAAAGAGAAAATTATTAGCCAGTATCACCGATTAAACATAGATGCAAAAATCCTCGACAATGTATTAGTTAACCAAATTCTATAATACTTAAAAAGGATCATACACCATGATCAAGTGGGATTTATTTCAGGAATCCAAAGATGATTCTAGATCTGCAAATCATTCAATGATACATCACATTAACAAAAGATAAAAATCATACAATTATCTCAGTAAATGCAGAAAAAGCATCTGATGAAATTCAATATTCGATAAAATGAAAGATGAAATATAGATGAAATATTGAACATAATAAAGGCCACAGATTACAAACCCACAGCTAAATCATACTCAGAAATGAAAAACTAAAAGCTATCCTTCTAAGTTCAGAAATAAGACAAGGATACTCAATCTCACCAATCTTATTCAACACAGCATTGGAAGTACTTCCCTATTAGGCAAGAGAAAGAAATAAAAGGCATCCCAACTGCAAAGGAGAAAAACTGTCACTGTTGTATAATGGCATTTTATACACAGAAAACCTACAGACATCAAAGAAATTTAGAAGCAATAAATGGACACCATTCAGGGCACAGAGTCAATACACAAAACTCTGTTGTATTTCTGTGCACCAACAAGCTTGTTTACAATCACTACAATACCTAGGAATAAATTTAACTAAGGAGGTGAAAGACCTGTATGTTGAAAACTGTAAGACATTGTTGAAAGAAATTCAAAGAGACACAAGTAAATGGAGAACTATTCCATGTTCAGTGTAAGAGTTAACATGGTTAAAATGTCCATTTTACCTAAAGTGATCCACAGATTCAATGCAATTGCTATTAAAATTCCAAGGATATTTTTTTCAAAAATAAAAATTCTAAAAATGCATGAAAACACAAAAGATTCCAAACAGCCAAAACAATCCTGAGAAAAAAACCAAAGCTGGAGTCATTAAAATCCTGATTTCAAATTACACTACAAAACTATAATAATAATTTTAAAAACCATGGTATTGGGGGAAAAAGAAAACTGATACACAGATCTATGAAACCAAATTTGAAGCCCAGACATAAACATACACATAGATGGACAACTAATTTACAACAAAAGAGACATAAAAAATACAACTGAGAAAGGAAACTCTCTTTATAGAGTGTCGGGAAATCTGGACAGAAACATGCCAAAGAATTTAACTAGACCACGATCTTATACCAAAAAAATTAACACAAAATGGACTGAGGACTTGAATGTAGGAGTTGAAACCATAAAAATTCCAGAAAAAAACATAAGCATCAGGATGGTCTTTGACATCAGTCTTAACAATATTTTTTTGGATATGTCTGCTCAGGCAAGGAAAACAAAAGAACAAACAAGTGGAACTACATCAAACTGAAAAGCTTCTGCCCATCAAAGAAAGCCATCAATAAAGCAAGACACAACCTACCAAATGAAAGAGTATATTTGCAAATCACGTATAAGGGGTTAATATCCAAACTATATAAAAAATTCATACAACTCAATACCAAAAATAACCTAATTAAAAAACGGTCAGAGGATCACAGATAGCCAACAGGTACATGAAAAGATGTTCATCATTAATTATTATGGAAATACAAATCAAAACCACAATGAAATATGACATTATGACTGTTAGAAAGGCTATTATCTAAAGACAAGAAATAGTAAGTAGTAGAGAGGATGTGGACAAGGGCAAACCCTTATATACTATTGACAGAAATGTAGGTGCTACCACTATAGAAAACAGAAAACAGATTTCTCAAAGTATTAAGAAAAGAACTATCATATAATCCAGACATGCCACTTCTAGGTATTTGTCTGAAGAATACAAAAACACTAATAATACAGAAAGAAATATGCACCCTATTCATTGCAGTATTATTTTCAATAGCTGAGATATAGAAACACCCGAAATGTGCCCTTGGGCAGATAAGTGGATAAAGTAGATGTGATATAAACACACACACACACACAAACAATGGAATACGACTCAGCCAAAAATAGATGAAATCTTGCCATCTGTGATAACATGAATGGACCTTGAGTATGTCATAAGTAAAATAAGAGAAATACCATATGAATGCACCTATATGTGGAATTAAAATATCAGTTCAGTCGATCAGCCATGTCTGACTCTTTGTGACCCCATTGACTCCAGCACACCAAGCCTCCCTGTCCATCACCAGCTACTGGAATTTGCTCAAACCCATGTCCATCGAGTCGGTGATGCCATCCAGCCATCTCATCGTCTGTCGTCCCCTTCTCCTTCTGCCCTCTTTCCCAACATCAAGGTCTTTTCTAATGAGTCAGTTCTTTGCATCAGGTGGCCAAAGTATTGGAGTTTCAGCTTCAACATCAGTCCTTCCAATGAATATTCAAGACTGGTATCTTTTAGTATTGACTGGTTTGATCTCCTGCAGTCCAAGGGACTCTCAAGAGTCTTCTCCAACACCACAGTTCATCAGCACTCAGCCTTCTTTATGGTCCAACTCTCACATCCACACATGACTACTGGAAAAATCATAGCTTTGACTATACAGACCTTCGCTGGCAAAGTAATGTCTCTGCTTTTTAATATAGCATCTAGGTTTGTCATAACTGTTATTCCAAGGAGCTAGTCTTTTAATTTCATGGCTTCAGTCACCATCTGCAGTGATTTTGGAGCCCGAGAAAATAAAGTCTGTCACTGTTTCATTGTTTCCCCATCTACTTGCCCATGAAGTGATGGGACTGGAAGCCATGATCTTCATATTTTGAATGTTGAGTTTTAAGAAACCAGCTTTTTCACTCTCCTCTTTCATCTTCATCAAGAGGCTCTTTAGTTCTTCTTTGCTTTCTGTCATAGTGTGGTGTCATCTGCGTATCTGAGGTTATTAATATTTCTACTGGCAATCTTGATTCTAGCTTGTGCTTCATCCAGCCTGGCATTTCAAAGCATGATATGTTAAATAAGCAGGGTGACAATATACAGCCTTTATGTACTCCTTCCCAAATTTTCCCTGGTAGCTCAGAGGTTATAGCGTCTGCCTGCAATGTGGGAGACCTGGGTTCAATCCCTGGGTTGGGAACATCCCCTGGAGAAGGCAATGGCACCCCACTCCAGTATTCTTGCCTGGAGAATCCGATGGACAGAGCAGCCTGGCAGGCTACAGTCCATGGGGTCGCAAAGAGTCGGACATGACTGAGCGACTTCACTTTCACTTTCTTTCCCAAATTTTGAACCAGTCCGTTGTTCCATGTCCAGTTCTAACTTGTTGCTCCTTTTTTTTTTTTTCCCCCCTAACTTGTTGCTTCTTGACCTGCATACAGATTTCTCAGGAGGCAGGTAAGGTGGTATTCCCATTTAAGAACCAGAATATTTTATTATTATTAAAAATAACAATAAACAAAATAAAAACAAATTCATAGATACAGAGAACAGATTGGTGCTTACAAGAGTGGGAAAGAAAGAAGGGCTGAAGAAGGGTGCAATGGATAAAGGGGGTTAACAGAATGGTGACAGAAACTAGACTTTTGCTGATGAGCCGACTGTAGAGTATACAGATGTCAAATTATACTGTTGTACACATAAAACATACAGTGTTACAAATCATCATCACCTCAATAAAAATAAGTTCACGAGGAACACCTAAGGACTATAAAAGAAGAATTAATCAAGATTATGGGTTTTTCATAATTCATTTAAATAGAAGATATCTGACATGAATGCATTAATGAGACACCACTGGATCTGATGAAAAGTCCTGTCTTCATTTACAGATATCCATCAGCCTACCCTTTACTATGACTAAGCTTTTGAAATAAATTACTACCTATAATAAGAGAATTGAACCCGAAGATAAAATCTGGGGATCATTAACATATAGATGGCATGGAGAGCCTTGAGAAAGAGTGATATCATTACAGATAACAGTACAAAAAAAGAAAAGAAGGTGATATAAAGAAAACCTTGAGGAGCGCTAACATTTAGAGGTTTAGGATGAGAAATAAGAAAGATTCAAAGAGCTAAGAGCAGTAAGATAACAGAGAAAACATGATATAACAGAAAACATGGTAATAGTGTTTTAAGGACATTGAAATGCTTGTTGAATAAATCAACACTAATTGAAAAATCCAATTCAAATGTAGTATATAAAATATCAGACAAGCACTAGTATGCCAAATTTACTCTTACAAAATTCTGAAATTCTGAAAGGGTTCAGGATGGGGAGCACATGTATACCTGTGATGGATTCATTTTGATATTTGGCAAAACTAATACAATTATGTAAAGTTTAAAAATAAAATAAAATTAAATAAATAAATAAGAAAAAAAATTCTGAAATTCTAATACAGTATCAAAATTCTGGTTCACTCTAGAAAGACCAATTCTCATGAAAAGTATCTTGTCTCTTATTTAAGGTGAGCAGGTGAAACTTTCCATATTTATTTAGCATGGACCCTCCCTGAAGGCTTTTTAACTTGTAAAGATCCCAGACATGAGCATTCTCATTAATCCTACTACTATATAGAAAAAGTAATGTCACTCAGCAAACACTTAAGACCACCTATGACACTTCAGCATTGGAGAAACAAAGATTTCCCCAGCTATTATGTAAGGCACTGTCCCTTCCCTGGATGAATTCACAGGTTAATGAGGGGACACACACAAGTCATAAGAAATAACGTTTCTGTACAGTATGACACACAGATGACAGTCATGTGCTAAAGACTGTAGAGAGCTATAGAGGTGGCCTCTCATTCTACCTAGAGGTTCTGGTAAGGGTATCAGTGAAACAAGATGGCACTGCCTGAAGCATGTCTTAGTAGAGAGTTAGGTAAAGAGAGAATGGAAAAGAGGGGAGTTTGAGATAGAGGCTGAGCATAAGAATAGGCAATTACTTTATGGTTTAAGCATTGAATCCTAAATGCTCCAACCACATCACTTTATTTCCTGCATAGGTGAATTCATGCCGAATGAATTTTGTTTCCTGTTAATATAGCTTAGTTTCCTTTCACCAGTCATAGGCAATGCCATTCTGGGTCAGAAACAACAAAAGACGCCTTCCTCGCAGTTATATGAAGAATATTATCAATGACACATCTTCAGGGTTTATAGTGTACTCAATGTCTCTTCACCATGCGAGTGCATCACAATATACTGAGAGGTTTTGCAAATTGCACATGCCCAGTTACCACCTTTAAAATTCTAAAGCAGTATGTCCAGAATAGGGCACAGGCATGCACATTCTAAAAACCTCCCTGCATGTCAGATTCTATTACACTTCTCAGAGTTACTGATCCGAAGCTCAAGGCTGTGGCATAAACATTATACCAGTTGGAACTCAAAGATGACAGCTGGTAAAATGTTCTACCTACCTGGATATGGAGAGGAATAATCCTGGCAGAGATTATAATCCAAAAAAGCTGCTCTATAAAATCCAGAAATTAACCAAATTACAATAGAGAAGACCTTCTTCTTATTAAAGAGACAAAATGTGAACTATCCCCTAAAAAGTAAAAATAAAAGATACATGATTGTCATCAAGAGTTTAATTCGCATTAAGAAATCAGGCCAGAGAGATGTAAGAGGAAAGGATATGTCTTTCTTGGATGAACAGTCAGGAAGACTAATAGTGAGTCATGAAACATTTTTGCCTTTGGCTATTGCCCCTCAAGTATGAATATTTTATGTGATTTTTTTTTTTTACCCATATAAAACTCAAATGTCTAGTCTGAAATGCACTGGTATTTGAACTAGGTTTTCGACATAACAAAAATAAAAAATATAAAGGGGAAAAAAAGGTTTTGATTTTATTTGGTCTTTGGAGACATTTTCAAAGGTTTTACTCATTTGAGTTCCCAAACCAACCAGACAACTCAAACCGATTGATTTATCAAAATACCTACAGAAAGAAAATAATCTGAAGAGTTACTCGGCTTTAGCAGCCAGGAAAAAGTAGAGTCACTGGAGATAATGTGAATTACATCCAAACACTATTCAGAAGAGAAAAATCTTGGCTGAATAGAAACTAAGAGTTTCCTTCACAAGAACCAACCTTAGCTGTGAAATACTTTTTTTTTTTAATCACCAATATTACTTTGTTAATTTTATTATCCACTCAGTCTTCCTGTGTAGCCTTATACCTTCCCAAAGGGAAATAAATCTCTATTAAAAACAGAATGAACAGTTTTTAAAAAAATGAATTCCATTTAAATTGCTTCCTTCGTAAATGTTAAAATTCCAAATTTTACATTAAGACAGAAAAGGAAATGCAAAGAAAATCAGAGAAATATACCACCCTGCCCTCCACATGACTAGCTGTGACACATTTACCATTAGGTACGCTGGTGCGGCCAGAGGCAGGTAGGCATTCTATGCAGGGAGCCCTTAGCACCACAGCTCTGAGGAATACACAGGAGGGCAGAGCACGGCAACATGATCACACCAACTATCCTTTGGGTGCAAATGGAATGTGGGTTACTCAAAGGAGAAACACGGAAGGAAGGCTATGTGAACGGATGATGTGACTAGTCAAAAGCAGTCTGACTTGAACAAAATGCAAGTTGACAGAAAGTATAGATTAATTTTCACTGATTAACCTGCATAAACAATATAGTTGTTTTTAGACTATAAACTGATCTTAAGAGGTCTATACTTTAAACTGTCAACTGTTCTGCATTAGAAATTAGTTACCTTCACTGCAGAAGCAATACTAAGGTAGTAAAATCTACATATTCTAAGTATGATGAAAACCAGAAAATTTCAAGCAGTCCAATAAAAAATGAGACATAATTTGCTACTGAATTAATAAAAGTGAGAAAATTCATTTAAATTCATTCATACCAATAGTTAAGAAATTAACAACACTAAAAATCATGACCATCTTAAAGGAAAAATGTACCATCTTTAAAAGATTTTATAAACGAATTCACCAACAGTTTCACGAGTTATATGAGATAGTTTAAAATAATTTACAAAACAATTTTCATGGCGCCTGCTGAAAATAGAGATTATTTAAGGATTCCCAGGCCTTTACAGCTCAAAGTCACTCAAAAGAGAAGACTGAAAATTTAGGGTAGACTATTTCATATATTTTTATTTTCTTATAGTGTTTGGGGTAGAATATTTCATATTTTTTTTAATTTTCTGGTAGTTTTTGAAGTGTACACATGAAATTGTGACAGACGATGAAGAAAAACAAATAGTGAAATGAGAGATAAGTCAAGCCTGCTTTTCTTGATATTTGCCAAGTTGAAGAATAAAAGCAAACCAATGTTAAAAAGCAAGTAGGTTCAAATACAACCTTTTTCATATTTTAGGGTTCATCATCTTAAAACCTCAGAAAACTTACTTCCCTGCTTGCTACCAGAAAAAATAATGTTCTACAATATTAATGACTATTTTTTCATTTTAGAAGCAAAAGAATGTTTCACCACTGATTAACGTTTTATAATCATTGATTTTTCTTATTAGTAATTCACAAATCACTTGGTGAAGATGAATTGAAACCAGGAGAAGTAGTTACTGTAAAACCACTGTAGAAAAATATTTACCAAATAACTGTAGCTATGAATGAGCAATTTGAGCTAACCTAAGAAATGGGAATACCAGACCACCTGATCTGCCTCTTGAGAAATCTGTATGCAGGTCAGGAAGCAACAGTTAGAACTGGACATGGAACAACAGACTGGTTCCAAGTAGGAAAAGGAGTACGTCAAGGCTGTATATTGTCACCCTGCTTATTTAACTTATATGTAGAGTACATCATGAGAAACGCTGGGCTTGAAGAAACACAAGCTGAAATCAAGATTGCCGGGAGAAATATCAATAACCTCAGATATGCAGATGACACCACCCTTATGGCAGAAAGTGAAGAGGAACTCAAAAGCCTCTTGATGAAAGTGAAAGAGGAGAGTGAAAAAGTTGGCTTAAAGCTCAACATTCAGAAAACGAAGATCATGGCATCCAGTCCCATCACTTCATGGGAAATAGATGGGGAAACAGTGGAAACAGCGTCAGACTTTATTTTTGGGGCTCCAAAATCACTGCAGATGGTGACTGCACCCATGAAATTAAAAGACGCTTACTCCTTGGAAGGAAAGTTTTGACCAACCTAGACAGCATATTCAAAAGCAGAGACATTACTTTGCCAACAAAGGTCCTTCTAGTCAAGGCTATGGTTTTTCCTGTGGTCACGTATGAATGTGAGAGTTGGACTGTGAAGAAGGCTGAGCGCCGAAGAATTGATGCTTTTGAAGTGTGGTGTTGGAGAAGACTCTTGAGAGTCCCTTGGACTGCAAGGAGATCCAACCAGTCCATTCTGAAGGAGATCAGCCCTGGGATCTCTTTGGAGGGAATGATGCTGAAGCTGAAACTCCAGTACTTTGGCCACCTCATGCCAAGAGCTGACTCATTGGAAAAGACTCTGATGCTGGGAGGGATTGGGGGCAGGAGGAGAAGGGGACGACGGAGGATGAGATGGCTGGATGGCATCACTGACTCTATGGACTTGAGTCTGAGTGAACTTGGGGAGTTTGTGATGGACAGGGAGGCCTGGCATGCTGTGATTCATGGGGTCACGAAGAGTCGGACACAACTGAGCGACTGAACTGAACTAATGTTCTGTATTCTCATTTGCTACCATACTAATAATACACATTGTTTACCACTTTTTCAAACATTAGACGTAAATTAACATTAAGGCTAACTGAGGTGGCAAAGTGCGTGAAAAGTACTTTAAAGTCCCTATCATAGGCACTAAATATTAAAGAACTGAACATGAGTAGGATATAGGGCCAAATGTATACTGAAATGCTGCTATGTACTGGAATGTCAGAATGCTACCTAAGGAGATGATGTATGACACTGTATTTATATTTTTTTCTTTTCCACTATGGCTAATTATAGGTGGCTGCTGCTGCTAAGTCGCTTCAGTCGTGTCCAACTCTGTGCAACCCCATAGATGGAAGCCCACCAGGCTCCCCCATCCCTGGGATTCTCCAGGCAAGACCACTGGAGTGGGTTGCCATTTCCTTCTCCAATGCATGAAAGTGAAAAGTGAAAGTGAAGTCGCTCAGTTGAGTCCTACTCTTTGCGATCCCATGGACTGTAGCCTACCAGGGTCCTCCATCCACGGGATTTCCCAGGCAAGAGTACTGGAGTGGGGTGCCATTGCCTTCTCCAATTATAGGCTACTGAATACAATTTCCCATGTTATATAGTAGGGCCTTGTTGTTTATCTGCTTTATATATAGTAGTTTGTATCTGCTAATCCCAAACTCCTTATTTATCCCTGTCCCCCTCCCTTTCCCCTCTGGTAACAATAAATTTGTTTTCTATGTCTGTGAGTCTGTCTCTGTTTTGCAAATAAGTTCATTTTTGTCATATTTTAGATTCCACATGTAATTGATATCATATAGTATTTGTCTTTCTCAGAGGTACTTCACTTAGTATGATAATCTCTAGGTCCGTCCAAATGACACTGTATTTAAAGACTAAAAAACTATATAAACAAAGTAAGACTGTACAGATCACATATTTGACATCTTTCTATTTCCTTATTCTTATTTCCTTATTCGGCCTTCCCTGATAGCTCAGGTGGTAAAGAATCAGCCTGTAATGCAGGAGACCCCAGTTCAATTCCTAGGTTAGGAAGATCCACTGGAGAAGGGATAAGCTACCCACTCCAGTATTCTCAGGCTTCCCTTGTGGCTCAGCTGGTAAAGAATCCGCCTGCAATGCAGAAGACCTGGGTTAGATCCCTGGGTAGGGAAGATCCCCTGGAGAAGGGGAAGGCTACCCACTGCAGTATTCTGGCCTGGAGAATTCCATGGACTGTATAGTCCATAGGGTCACAAAGAGTCAGACACGACTGAGCGACTTTCACTTTCACAGATTCTGTTTTTTCATAAGATATAAATGGTAGGTTATTGGCTATTAAAATTTGGTAAACAAAAGATAAATGTGTATATATCCATTCATTTTACCAAGAATATTAGTTTTCTAGTTTTCTGCATAGCAAATACCACACACTAGGTAGCTTAAACAACAGAAAGTTATTTTCTCACAGTTCTAGAGGCTAGAATCCAAGATGAAATTGTTGACACAGTTGATTTCTTCTAATCAACTTCTGCAGCTTCCATGTAGCTGTCTTCTCTCTGTATCTTTACAGTGTTCCTTCTGTATTGTTTGTGTCCTAATCTCTTCTTATAAGGAAATCAGTCACATTGGATTAAGGCTTGCCCCAGTGACCTCATTTTAACTTAATTACTCCCCTTTAAAAACTCTATCTCCAAATACAGTCACATTCTAAAGTATGTGAACATATGAATTTGTGGGGGGGGGGTACAACTCAGCCAATTAGATTAAGTAAGCATTGACTTTATAAAGTTTATAACCAATTTCCGGTAAAAATATTAGACCTCAGGTACATTTTAAACGATGCATTTTCAAAAAAAAGTAGGTAATATACAACTTTAAAGTAATGTGATTTTTGTGGAAATAACATTTTTTCCAAAAAAAAATTTGAGACCGTTTACAGTGTTAAGACAATATGAAATATGATAGTAGAACAGCAAATAGAAAAAATCAAACAAAAACTGGAAACCATTAGACACTGTAGAAGATATAGGCATGCATAAATTCATTCTACAGTACCCAAAAGACAATAGGTTTAGCTCTGAATTAATCAGAAAATGAGGCATAAAAACAAAAGGTAAGCGTGGGAGTGAACTGGGTTATCTTTTAAAGCAAGCTTGTCCAACAAAAGAAATTTTGTCCTGACAGTAAGCCCTCACAGGAAAGTAAGGAATGGATTAATATAAAAGTATCTTCTAATGTCTTTCACAGTAATTTCATTTAGAATGTAATATGCACTGGCTGTGCTATATGCATACTAACAGACTAGGAGAAAGCATTCACAGCTGGAGATTCATTATTATTCTTTAGTCCATTCATTGAAAAAAAAGTACTAAGCCCTACTAGCTCCAGGCATTAACTCTTCTAGATGCTGGTAAACCAGAAACCAAAATCCCATCCTTCACGAGCTTCTGTTGCAGTGAATGTACACTGAGAACGCAGAGAATGAATAAGCAAGAACAAAGTATCAAAACATTTCACATTACTTTCTTTACATTCCTGCAATGAAATGAAGCCAAATATAGCAGAGATCAGCAAATGAGACTGTTGAGATATAAAGTTTGCCTTTTCTTTAAAATATTATTATTAAGTGAATGTATTTAAAGAGTTATGGAAACTCAAACAAATTAATCTACAAGTCGAAGATTTTAAAAATTCCAGTTTTTAAAGATAGGATAGACTACATTTTAAGTAGTTTAGCAATTTGGACAAAGAGAAATCAGAGAACAATATATCCACGTACTTACAAGCCACAGTAGCAAATACTAATATTTCAGAGTTTTTTGTTAATTTTTATTGGAGTATATTTGCTTTACAATATCGTGTTAGCGTCAATCATACAACAAAGTATATCTGCTATGCATATACATATATCCCCTCTTTTTGGATTTCCTTCCATTTGTTCACCATAGCATAATGAGTTCCCTGTGCTATACAACTGGTTCTCATTAGTTATTTTGTGTGTGTGTGTGTGTGTGCGTGCGCACACGCACAAACACATGCACACACGCACTTAGTCGTGTCGACTCTGCAACCTCATAGTCTGTGGCCTGCCAGGCTCCTCTGTCCATGGGAATTCCCAAGCAAGCATACTGGAGTGGGTTGCCATTTGCTTCTCCAGGGAATCTTCCCAACCAGGGATCAAATCTGTGTCTCCTGTGTCTCCAGCATTGGCAGGCAGATTCTTCAACACTAGCGCCACCTGGGAAGTATTTTATACATGTGCTGTGCTTAGCTGCTCAGTACTGTCCGACTCTTATTGACTATAGCCCACCAGGTTCCTCGGTTCATGGGGATTTTCCAGGTAAGAATACTGGATTGGGTTGCCATGCCCTCCTCCAGGGGATCTTTCCAATCCAGGGATCAAACCCAGGTCTTCCACATGGCGGGCAGATTCTTTACCATCTGAGCCAGCAGGGAAGCCCAAGAATACTGCAATGGGTAGCTTATCCCCTCTCCAGGGGAAATTTTGACCCAGGAATTGAACCAGGGTCTCCTGCATTGGAGGCAGATTCTTTACCAGCTGAGCTACCCAGGAAGCCACATTTTATACATAGTAGTGTGTATATATGTCAGATCCCATCTCCCAATTCACATCCCATCCTCCCTTTCCCCTTGGTATCCATACATTTGTTCTCTATGTCTGTGTCTCTATTTCTGCTTTGCCAACAAGCTCATCTATATAATTTCTCTAGATTCCACACATAAATGATATACACTGGGTTTCCAAAAAGTTCATTCAGATGAACTTAATCTGTAACACCTTATGGAAAACCCAGAACAAACTTTTCCGCCAACCCAATACTATTTCTGCTTTTCTCTTTCTGACTTACTCACTCTGCATGACAGTCTCATTTCACACTCTTGTTCTTCAGAACCTTTATCTTTTTGGCCACAAATGGTACAGATAAGAGCTAAAATATCACCAAGCACGACTAAGTATTATCACCATCCATTCTCACTCTCTCCCTCTACCAAGTTGATCAAACCTCAGAATTCTATTTTCCATTCAGGTTTTAAATAAATATGAATGTATATGCATAATAGATACTATGTTTTATTTTATATATCAAAGTTTTACAGAAGTAGCATTAAAATATGTGAATTCTCTGCATTTTCTTTTCTGTCTTCCCTGTTATTTTTGATGTGTTCCATTGGTTCAGGTAGAGAGACTTCCCTGGTGGCTCAGATGGTAAAGCATCTGTCTACAATTGGGAGACCTGGGTTTGATTCCTGGGTTGGGAAGATCCCGTGGAGAAGAAAATGGCAATCCACTCCAGGACTATTGCCTGAAAATCCCATGGACAGAGGAGCCTGGTAGGCTACAGCCCATGGGGTCGCAAAGAGTCAGACACGACTGAGCAACTTCACTCTTGGTCCAGGTAGGTCTAACCCATTCATTCCAACTCTGCTATAGCATATTTATAGCATAGATAACCTCAGTTTGTTATTTCTTCCTCAGTAAAGGGATAGTCAGGTTGTTTCCTTTACATACATACACACACAGTTTGCAGAAAGAGAACTGAGAATAAGAAAAACAAAATCAAAGTATCTTGCTTTACCCTCTTAAATCATCCCATTGTTGAAATGAAACAATATAGAAGAGATCAGATCTCTGCATCTACACAGTCATATATCTATTTAGAAATATGGAGATGCAGGCATATATATGAATGGTGTAATAAACGCCCTGGCACAAGTGCTCTCTGCATATGTGAGAGAGTTCCTTCCTCTGCAGCAGACACACAGCCAAAGAAGTACTGGGTCAGAGGACACACACACCTTCAAATTCACCAGGATGGGTCAAACTGCCTTCCAAAGTGATGGAAAATAATTACTCTATTGCCACATTCAAGCCAAAGTTGGGGATATCAGATTTACTTTGCCGATCTGATGGGTATAAAGTGGTATTTCATTGCTGTTTTACTTTCTGTTTCATAGATTAGGAACAACCTTTTGAGCTGACTAAATCCACAATTTCAGGAGAGTGAATAGCTGGTCAAAGAACACAGAGAAAAATCTCTCACCCAACATAAGTATAGTTTATCTCTTAAGGTCATTCTGCATCTGTTCCTATCTCATCAATGTACCAACAATAATTGACTGTCATACTGGTGTCTCCACCCTTCCCACAGTCTGAACACAAAGACCTAGTCATATATTAGAGTACTTCCAAACTGAGGAGAGATCTCAGAAGAGTTGATTAGAATATTTGTATGTTACATTGCAGAATATAAGCAAATATGCGAAACAATGCTTACTCTTACATTATCAGTGAGGCGCTCTGATATTTTCTATTGTATTGCATCTCAATGTATTTAATTGCTAATTGAGACATTAAATTGATGTCATAACTCTATTTATGCATCACAATACTCAGTCTGAAAAACACTGGATCTTTCCTATGCCCAAAGTGCCTAGACAGAAGAGAATACATTTAAAGTTTCAACCTATAATGAACTGAGGCCCCCTACCCACAACACAAAGACACTGATAGCAAAATATGCCTAAACGGGATGTGCCCAGAGGTCCAGACCTCTCAGCCCTTTGCTGTGACAAGATCTCATTCTACCTTCCACATGGATGCGCACAGGACAGGCTCGCAGCAGGTCTGACACTCCTGAGGAGTACTTTTAGGAGCTATTTTTACTATTCTAGGATTGTGTTGTTTTGTGTTATGGTAAATTGTCTTTTACATTCCAGAGAGATATGGACCAGGGGTGTATTTTGAATACGCCTAAAAGCATACTTTATTTTCTATGTTATTTCACTTTCAAGATTTGCCATAACAAAAAGCAAAATTGTTTCTATGCCCCCAGGAAGCAGGCAAACAACTTACTGATACTCTTTGTTAAGCAAATAATTCAGACAGCTTCTATGTTGCTCCAAATACTGCCTCAGAGAATATGGACATTTGCATTCTTGAACAAAACTATCAGATATAGAATGTTCCGTTAATTTTAAATCACATTTTTGGCTAATTTTTCTTTTTCTCAGAACTCTGCCCCCTTGTTTTTAATAAACTTTCACTGTATTCGACGGTAGAACGCTAATCCTAAGTGGTGAAAATTTCTAAATGATTGTACCTTTATGATTTTGCATTAAAAATATAGGACCCAACATTCTGATCAACACATAAAATGTTCTTAAAACTTACTAGTGCTATGCCGACTATATTCTGCTGGCTATTTTATCTTTTCATTTCACTGGATGCGATATAAAAATACAGTGTCCAGCCAATTGACGTCTGAAGTTTAAGTTACACACAAAGGCAGCACTGAAGCAGATGTGGGGACCTAGTGCATTTCAGTGTGGTGTCTTTTAAAAGTGTGCATGCACTCAGCACGGAATGTTATGATTGGATAAGTTACAGGTTTCCAAATTTAAGAAAAACAACAATACTGTTTTTATTCCAATCTTGTTTATGCAAAGGTTCTGAAGATTAGAACTGCAGGTTATTTCTAACCCTTGCCTATTCCTCCCACTTTCCCTGAGTTCCTCTCTCATACTGGGAGTCTAAGTAACAACCTGCTGTTTTCTGGAACGGTACAGTAGCAATTGGAATGGCAAGCTCTGAACCTGGCATGGACTGTCACAAATATATACTTTATCAGTGACATCTCAATTTTTTTAAAAAAAATTTAAAGAAATGGATACCTGAAATGATAACTATGTGTGGGTGAACAGGGAAACTCAGTTACTGTCACAGGTATCTTGGAGGAAAATGCCCAATTTAATTCTAGTAAAAACATTCCAGGTCAAAAAGAAAAGTTTTAGTACCTTGCTTGACAGTGACTATAATAAATTTGTTCAGGAATTTTTCATGAATTTGAATTAGGATATTTCACATTTCTATTGAAAAGTTTTTAAACACCAATTATAAATATCAAGTCTTCTTTTGCTGCTGCTGCTTAGTCGCTTTAGTCGAGTTCGACTCTGTGCGACCCTATATACTGCCTGCCAGGCTCCCCTGTCCAGAGGATTCTCTAGGCAAGAGTACTAGGGTGGGTTACCATACCCTCCCTCCAGGGGAATCTTACCGGCCCAGGGATCAAACCCAAGTCTCCTGCTTTGCAGGCAGATTCTTTACCACTGAGCCACCAGGGAAGCCCCTTCTTTTGCTAAATTTCCATAAATACATATAAACTACATTTAATAGTAGGTCACATAATACTAGTAAGAGATGATACTATAGTCATACTTCATATTCAACTATATCATTTCCCAACAGGATCAGTTATTTTGTTTTAAATATATAAAAATTTTTAAAAATCCAAATCATCATTCAAATTGCCCTACTCATTTAGCGATGAATCACTGTAGGGGCCTTCATGTTGGCTACCAAAACATCAGGTCCTACCACCCAGAACCTGTGAGTGTTCCCTTATACAGTAGGATCTTCGCAGCTGTGATGAAGGACACCGAGACAGGGAGCATATCTTGGATTAACTGGGTGGACTCCAAGTGCCATCACAAGCATCCTTATAAGATGAAGAGTGAAGCCAATGTTACACACAAAGAAAAAAAGGTAATGTGGCCATGGACACAGACTGAGGGATGTGGCCACAAATCAAGGAATGCTAGTAGCCACCAGAAGCTTGAAGAAACGAGAAATAGATTCTCCCCTACAGCCTCCAGACTGGATTTGGACTCACTGAGTCATAGTGAAACTGGTTTTTGACTTCTACCATCAAGAACTGTAAGAGAACTTCTACCATCAAGAACTGTAAGAGAACATTTATGCTGTTTTAAACCACTAAAATTGTGGTGTATTGTTGCAGGAGCCCTGGAAACTAATACAACTATAATTGCTATTATCTCAAAATAACAGAATGAATTTTCAAAATAATAAAATTGGGTCTAAGGAGGCTCCAGACACTTTGGAAAATAGATCTTCTTCAAGGGTGCTGTGAGGAGTCTAGGAAGGGTTCTAGGAAAAAATAGGCCTTGAAAAATGAAGAGTGTTTAAAGTAGGAAAAGAAAGAAAATGCCTAATCCAGGGGAATAACTGAAACTACATTTAAAGTCTTTCAGAAAATAATTTATCAGTAATTATCAACATGAAAATGATTATACCCCCTGCTTCAGTAATTCCACTGCTAAGAATAAATATTTAGAAAGCAGCCAAAATCAGATCAAATTTTGCAGAGTAAGATGTTCCTATAGTACATGTCTTTTATATCAAAACTAGAAATAATCTGGCCAATAAGTATATGAAACAATGTTCAACATCACTATTACAGAAATGCACATCCAAACTACAATGGGTGGGCTTCCCTGGTGGTCTAGTGGTTAAGAATCCACCTGCCAATGCAGAGGGATTCGATCCCTGGTCCAGGAAGATCCCACATGCTGCGGGAAAACTAAAGAAAGCCCAAGTACAGCAATGAAGATCTGGTGCAGTCAAAAATAAATAAATCTTCAAAAAAAAATTACAGTAAGGTACTACTGGTCAGAATGGCCATCATCAAAAAGTCTAAAAATAACAAATGCTGGAGTGGGGGCAGAGAAAAGGGAATACTCCTACACAGTTGCTGGGAATGTAAGTTGGTACAGTCACTATGGAAAACAGTATGACAGTTACTCAGAAAACTAAACTTAGATTTTCTATAAGATCTAGCAATCCCACTCCTGGGCATATATCCAGACAAAACTATAATTCAAAAAGATACATGTACCTCTATGTTCATAGCAGCTCTAGTCACAAAAGCCAAGACAGGGAAACCACCTAAATGCCCATCAACAGGTGAATGGATAAAGAAGAAGTGGTGCATATACACAATGGAATATTACTCAGCCACATAAAGAATGAAATGGTGCCATCTGCAGCGACACAGATGCAACTAAGACTATCATACTAAGTGAAACCAGTCAGAAAGAGAAAGACACATACTATACGACATCACTTATACGTGGACTCTAAACTATGACACAAATGAACTTTTGTGAAAAAGAAACAGATTCACAGGCATAGTGAACAGACTTGTGGCTATTAAGAGGGAGAAACTTGGGGGAGTGATGGACTGGCAGGTTGTGGCTAGCAGATGTAATCTGTTATATACAGAATGATAAGCAACAAGGTCCTACTATATAGCACAGAGAACTATATTCAGTATCCTATGATAAACCACAATGGGAAAAAAATATTTTAAAAAGACCTTGCTGCTGCTAAGTTGCTTCAGTCATGTCCGACTCTGTGCGACCCCATAGACTGCAGCCCACCAGGCCCCTCCATCCATGGGATTTTCCAGGCCTTAATGAGTTACAAAATTTTACAAATATTTTGCATAAGGAATTTTCTGTGCATTAAAAAAAAAAAACTAGAAACAATCTAACCTTTCAAGTACAGAACAAGAATTAAGTAAACACAGTATGTCTTCTCAGATAAGTATCTTATATATCCATCAAAAATAATGTTTAAAAAGAATTCAAGAAAAAAATTTATGTTATACATAAACAGGAACTTACAAAAGAATATATGCATTGTTGCTTTTAATCTTATTTTAAATGCACAGAAAAAAGACCAGAAAGAAATACACAGGATTACGGTCAACTTTTTCCTTTTAACTTTTACTAAAAATACAGCAGATACTTTGAGGGCAGGATGTGCTGAAAAAAGGGTAGCTGGCAGATAGAAATGTTCCAGTTTTTTGGGTGACTGGAAGACATAAGAATAATGCCTTACCAGACAAGTCTCCCAAATGCCTTCAAATGCACTGCGTCGTCTACAATGACTTTAATCTGTGAATTATGCAGGAATACATATTACTATCTCTTATTTACAATGGAGAACAAGAAGTTTTGGAGGCCACTCAAGGTCATCCTACAAAAGCAAAAGAGCTAGGACAAAAGCCACAGCATATGTCATTTTAGTCTGGGGGCTGAGTCCCCTTCCATGTGATGGTGGTGTAGCATCAGAGCCAGGCTTAGCCATGGCGAGAGGACAACTTTATCAGAAGGCTTTAGAAAAACAAGGTTGAGGCCTCAAACGTATTCTCGCTGGCTGATATTTAAGTATGGAAATCCTATCAGTAAATATCTCAAGTTTGCTTGTAATCTTTCAGACTCATGAGTAAGCCAAGACATAACTAAACCAGAATTTTATAAATATTGCCTACTATATATAACCTACTATACATTGCCTACTATACATAAATATAAGAGATATTCAATCTTTCAAATCAATACTATCTTTTCATTTCACTTATTTTTGAATTAGGATATAGTTTATATTAATTTTTTTGGCCAAGCCTCTCCATACAATAGGGTCTTAGTTTGACACTTTGTCATTTTATGACATATTCTAATATTCTGAAAGCCAACAATTCTTGACAAACTTTAATTTCACTTATTGGCACAAACGAAAAAATAACTCCTACAAAACTCTAGAGACTTAATGTAACCCGAAATATGTTAAAAAAAAAAAAAAGTATTATAACTAGGTATGATTTTTTCAAAAGGTTTACATTCTCATTTAGACTGTAGAATCAATTCATAGACATTTTATATCTGTAAATTTATATTACAAATTTATTTTAAATATTTTTATATTTGTAAATATACACTACAGAACCTTACTATTTTAGTTTTAACTTTGATAAGTTCTTTCACATTAAAATATAACCAAATAAATTATATGCATAACTATTGGTATAAAAATTACATTCAAATTAGAGCTAATTTTCAACTTTCAGATTTATATACAGCAAATTCAGAGCATCAGAGATTAATCACGTAAGACTAAATAACAAATATCAATTTAAAATACTCCATTCTCAAAATTTTATCTTTCTGTCTGGAATAGATATTTTGATCATCTATCTAAATCTGTCAAAAATACTCTACTCATGGGCTATGTGGCCATGCACATATGTATCACTAATTTGAGAAGTTATATCAACTTCAACAATAAGAAGATAAACATTTTTTTCAAACCTCTAAAGATACTATTCACTTTTATCCTTTGAGTAAGTAGTAGACTTTTTTTCTTTTTTAATAAATTCCCAAAGAGCTTTCAACCAGGACTACATCATTAAATGAAAAAATAAATTTCTAAAAGTAGAAAGTCTTTATTGCTATCCTTGCTAAAAAGAATACTGCTAATAGCCAAAGCCCTACTAGTGAGATTGGTCATAAAACATTGAAATATGTATGTTAATGTCAACAGTAGACTTCAAACTCAAATACCAATCAGAAACTCTTTTAAGAAATCCTACAGATAAACACAGATACGTTCCTTTGTTTTCTCTAACAAGTGGCACGTTTGGGTAACATTTTAGCATTATGAAGTATACAGTAAAATCACTTTTCCTATTTTAGAATGCTCATACCATGATTTTCCAGTAACTGGACACAAAAGAAACATACCAGTTTAGGAAATTTGATTGTTTTACTCTAAAATCAAACACATATAAAACATATTTCTAATACCTTTCATGTTCTGTTTTCATGAACACCAGCGTAATTCTTAATGATTACTTGCAAGTGCCATATGTTTAAATTTAGCCAGTGGATTATAGGTACATACTACAAGCTGCCTATAGGATACCAAAATCAAGGTAATTTTCCTTGATTCAGCTGTCTCATAGAGCAACTCTTGAAAAGGACCTGAATGTACAACTTAACATTAGACCTGATGTACAATAGCAGGCTAAGATTTTTCATGAACCAAATTTTAGAATTAACAGATTTTTGTGTAAAATGTCCTTATTTTTGTTTTTCTTTAAAAATCGAAAAAACATTTCAATTTTCTCATAGACTATAAATCAAGGAAAAATTGAAGGCAGCTACATAAACAGTCCATCGGCTCCATCTGTTGTATATGACACAGTGCTCGCTAATGTAGAACATTTAGCCTGTTCAACTCTTTGCTGCCATCTTTGAGTAAACATGCCTTGAAGCACCATTAATCTAGGCAATGAGGGATATTTTTCTTTCAAGAACAACACATTTTCAATGTTGGATGAGCTATACAACTCTAAAACCAAAAGAAAAGAGTATTTTGTGATGCTTGTTTACATTAATAGCTAGACATCATACTACCAAGTCTTTCCAATGTAAAGTTACTTTATAAAACTTAAGACATTGATATTAACTACTTTGTTTTCTAATATCATTTTTCTTTATCATGGTATTTGCAGAATAACTATTCTGCCTAATCCTCGGAAAACCAAGAAGAAATCAGTAGCTTCATGATGGATTTAACATAACTTTAAAAATCCAGTAATGATCAAAAGACTCACTCTATTTATAGTCATAAGAAGAAGTACATTAAAATGTGAAAGTACAGAACATAAAACAGCAATCTCTTTCAATATTCAGCGCCTAAGATGCGCAAGTTAAAAGAAATAAGAACTCTCCTTTCTTCAAGTAATTCTGAAATACCCCAAAGTCAAATCTATAACTCCTCCCTATTAGAAAATCAATCAAATGATATGTCAATGAAAATACACATCCTGTTTCATAAATATCCCTCTTAACCGTTCTACTGGGAGCAATAAGCAATATATTATCAAAAGGAAATCCTGAAGGAGCCAATCTTTTAAAATTACAAAAGGCAGTGGTGGGGGAGGGGAGTTGAGCTTCCCTGGTGGTCCAGTGGTTAAGAATCCACCTGCCAATGCAGGGGACATGGGTTCAGTCTCTGCTCTGGGAAGATCCCACATGCCGCAGGGCAACTAAGCCCATGAGACACAACCTCTGATCCGGGGAGCAGCAACACAGAAGCCATCACAATGAGAAGCGTGCACGCTGCAACTAGAGAGGGGCCCCTGCTCACCACAACTAGAGAAGGACCCTGCGCAACAGTGAAGACCCAGCATGGCCAAAAATAAATAAATAAGTATTTTTTTAAAGGAACAAATGTGAACTAAGATCAAGTATGACACCACTGTCCTGACATTGTGGAAACTTCTAGCACAAATCGGTAATTAGGGCTCCTTTCTTCCTTTATCTTTTTCTTCCTCTGTTTCTCTCCACCCCTCTTCCTTGCTTTCCTCTCTTCCTTTTTTCTTCTCTCTCTCTCTCTCTCTTATAAAGACTATAATAGCTATGTTCAGTGAGGAAAAATAGGTGGGGAAAAGGTATAAATGCTTACTGTTTAAGAACAGCTGGTCTGTGCCAATATACTGGAGAAACTGTTCAAGAAACGTTGATTCGTGCGAAAATGTAACCCCTGAAATGTTGCCAAGGTCACAGAGACTCAGGGTGATCTCTGACACACAATGGGTACCATTTGTGCATTTCTGAAGTAAATCTGGTACTGGGTTATTTTTACATTACGCTTCTTACTGCAAGCAAGTTGGGAAAAGAAAACACAAGTCGGTTGTGTTTTCACAGTATTTCATTTCACCATCCTTCTTGTGGGGTTACTAAAATATTAGCAGTGCCCTGCTTATGAGATACATGTGATCTCTCAAGGTGGGAGTTAGCAGTACTGTTTTTAAGTGAAATATGAGAACAACAGTACAATCTTGAAATTCAATTTCAATAACTACATTAACATGACAAGGTTCTCAAGAATTGCCAAAGACAACAACAATGGATTGTTTACCTTGAGTAGCACATTTCACTGTGGGACTCAAATTCTGTCCCTCAGCCCCCTTTATGCTGTTACCCGTTTCTGACCATGCCACACAGCAGTAGGTTCTCTGCACTACTCTCACCTTTACTCAGATTAATACCGCCCAGTGACATCTGCCTTCTACTGCTGGTTCTTAGAAGGCCATTTTAAATGAATGGAAAGGCACCAAGACATTCTGCCTTAAGTCGTATGAGACTCCAGCTATAGAAAAGCAAGTACTCCAGTTCCTGAGAACTGAATAAAGAAACTTTTAGAGAAAGCCAATTTCAATTTTTGTTTATGAGAGAAAGGCTCAGCTGCTCTGCATTAGCTTGGAACTTAAACATGTTTTTTCAAATTCAGGAAATAAAAAAAAGTCATATTTTCTCTAAGAACACATGGATGTATTTCTTCTTGGGAAGCCCACACACAACATGCTGAAGAGTCCACTTCAGACAAATTTGCTATTCAAATATTTAAAAGGCATTAAGGTGAAGCCTCATTAAGAAGGACTGAAATGGTCCGTTACTATAGACAGAGAGGGCCTGTCCTGGGATTGACTATAAACACCGAAGTGCAGAGTCTAGAGCCAAAGGAGAATGTTGAGTTCACAAGTTTCCTCTTTAAGAAGGTGAAAATATTTTTTTCAGTTTTTAGACATTATGACTCATTATTTCTGTTTTTAATTTTTTCATCTCAGATTATAGAGGATTTATTGCTATTATTATTGTAGGGGAATATTTTTACTTTACACGGGTCACATTGTTATATTTTCCTTTTACTAAAATAAATTAGCAACATTATGTCAAAAATTGTCCTTATAATCATTAAAAACAGTTAAAATTTACTGGACTCCATAGTGTTAAATTTTTTGCACCAATAATCTTCATTAAAATCTCACAAAACTGACTTCACTATTTTACAGATGAAAAAAACAACAACAACAGAAAACTCTCAGTTCAGCGTGAAGTTACTCACATTGAACTTCAATGCTCATTACATGACATTTCCTTAAGAAATAATATACTCATCTCATTGACAAAATACACCAAATACACAAACCTTAATTTAGGTGCTACCTAATAATTTTTAAAAGACTCAATAACCTATCTCTAGTAACTCACCTGTTCAAAAGCTGACAGATAAATGGATTCTGAGAAAAGAACCTGGGATATTTCTCCCTCTCCTAAAGAAATCCTTGCCCACCTTTTCAGATCTGGTTCAGGTATTACGTCTTCTCTAGAATGTTTTCTTCCTCTCCATACTGATATAATTACTTCTTTACAAAGTTATAGAATTTATTTAGCAATTGTGGCTAAAAGTTGTTTGATTTGTCTTTAGCTCCCAATACAGAACCTGGTACATGTTTAATAAATTTTGTGTTCACTAAATGCTTGTGAAAAGAACACATGTGCAAATAAAACAACTCTGCTATGAGATCAGATAAAATTTTATCTAAGTATGAATACAAGTCAAATCTTATATTAAAGTTCCCTAAATTTCAATGTGTATATGAATCACGTGGAGATCTTATGCCTGGGGTTGACATGATTGGATGGCATCATCGACTCAATGGACATGAGTTTGAGTAAACTCCGGAAGATAGTGAAGGACAGGGAAGCCTGGCATGCTGCAGACCATGGGGGTCACAAAGAGTCAGACACCACTGAGCAACTAACCAACGAGAGAGTCAGATTCAGTAGGTCTGGAGTGAAACCCGAGATTCGTATACATTTCCAGTATTGTCTCCCAAGTGATGACATTGCTGCTGGTTCTCAGACCACCCATTGGGTAGAAAAGACATATATTACTGCAACAACACTTACCAGATTTGGTGAATGGTTTGGAAAGCCATACGTTCCACTTGAATGTTAACCTCTATTTAGACCTGGCACCAAATCTCAAGTTATTAAACTTAATAACTAACAGCAATTATGTGTTTATGTGTATTTCCCTAGATGAGACACAAGCTTCTTTAAAAAGGACGGTTTTTAATGATGTTTATATTTTCAATCCCAAGAGACAGGACAGTACTGTATATGTAGGAGAGACTCAATGTTAGTTAAGTAATTACAAAATTAAGTACTCAAGGGTAAAAGCTATCACTGATTTGTCTCTCTCGTATGGTGTTTGGCATGGTGCCTCAAAACACAGGAGAACCTCAATAAATTAATTTTGAATGAATGAATGAACAAGCAAACCATTCCTTCTCTGTAAATCATCAGGTTTTTATCACCCTGATCAGTGCCAAGTTCTGGCACTTGATAAAAATTCAAACTGATCTGGTAAGCCCTGGATATTAATGAATTTGCAATGTTACAGGGATCATACAAATGATATTTTTGCTCTTCTATTTTCAAATGCTACTCTTTTTTTTTTTTTCAAAGGCTACAAACACTTTCATTTCAACATTTCCTTTTTGCTGTGCCAGGATTAAAATGGGTGACCGCTTCTGTTTTGTTTTACAGTCAGAACTACTGCCACTTAAAAACCACTAGCATCAAGATTAGTGTTAACTGTATGCTGGGGACCACTACAATCATCCCATTTATCACTTCCCACTTACTTTTTAAGTATCAGTCTCAGCTTTACATGTACAAAAATTACTAATCTAGGAAAATATGAAACTATTTCCTAAACATACCTTGTTAATCAGAATTTGGTATCAGAAGGAAAGAGAATTGTCTGCAAAAAATGTTTCTACTAATAGTCAAAGATGTGACTCTTTCATTAAACCAAGTTTTACTGGTCTCCTCTCTGTATATTTCAGTAAACTAATACATAATGTGGTATGTACTGTGGGAAAGTGCTAAACCTCTTTAGGTTTTTAATATACCAAACAAGTATTAAGCACCTACTATATACACTGTATACATTAGAGTGTTGTGAGGACTATAAATATCTCAATAGAGCTTTGAGACATTTCATTTAAAAAACCATTTCACAAACACAATAGAAAAAGACAAAATATTATTCAATTTTTTACTTTTTGGTTATTCAATTACCTTTAAAGGAAATTTTAAAATAAAAATTTAAGGATATACAGTGGGTTTAAAAAGATGTGTTGTGTGTTTTATCCTTTGAATTCTTCTTCTATGGACTGGACTGTGTCCCTGCCAAATTTGTATGTTGAAGCCCCACCTCTCAATATGATGGTATTTGGAGATAGGGTCTTTGGGGGATAACTAGGTTTAGACTCTTCTGGCAGGGTCATTGGCAGGGAGTAGGAGGTAGCTTATGATAAGATTAGTGCTTTTATAAGGAGAGACACCAGAGAACAAGAGCTCAAGCTCTCTTTGAATCTCCCATTCTTCCCCTCTTCCACCTCCAAGTGAGCCTACAAAGAAAAATCATTCATCTGTAAGTCAAGAAGAGAGCCCTCATCAGACCCACCCATACTGATACCCTTTCCTCAGACCTCCAGCCTCCAGAGCTATGTGAAAATTTCTGTTGCGTAAGCCCCAGGCTCCATGGTATTTTGTTATGGTAGCTTGAGTTAAGACAATACCTTTCTGGTTGCCTTTTATACCTTTATATAAGAATTATTCTAAGTTGTAATTATGTAATTTAAACTGCCATGAGTGTATTTTTATGGTATAGTAAGAGTTTTAGAAGTAAAGTTGGAGCTGTAAATATTCTTCAATTGCCACTTGTTGGTAAATTTCAGAGTAAGAGGTAGACCTCTGCATTTATTTTAACAAGTAACTCAGAAATATGCTTTGGGTGACGGGTTACCTCATTAGCAATAAGTGCAGACATGCAGACATTTCCCTACACAAAACCTCTTTCAGCAGCATCAGAAAGAGAATGCTTTTTGCATGTGTCACTTCTCAGGTCCAAGCCCCTAGCACGCTTCTTGTTATATGCAATTAGCTCCATGCCAAGATTTAGTACATTTCATAATAAATCCCTTGACCGCATTAACTGCAGGCTTGGCAAAGATGGAAAGGCTCTATTCACGAAGGCAGAAAACAAGCCACAGGACTTACCCCACAGCAAAACTCACTTGCTAGATGCCAACACACTACAAATTTCAACAGTCTGCCATGCCCTCCCATCATCCCTCCTCCTCTATTAGGGTAAGGAAGGGGCAGAAAAATACAACCTACCACATGACTGTAACTGAAGAGTATATATCATAAAAGAGCTACAGGCAAATTTGGTTTGTTATTTCTTCCTCCTCAATTTTGTTACTAGCTTGATTTTCTTGAGTAACCCTCTAAACCCGCCCACCCTGCAAAAACCTAAAATCCCTTTAGAGATGAGATTCAGAGTTTACCCTCACTTAAACAGTAACCATCTGTTGCTTACAGGAAGAATGTGGATCCTTCTCAGGTTTCCCGTTTTGGAAGCCCGGTGCTGTGGTACATTATAGTGACTGTATGGGAAAGCTCTCAGCAGGACAGCAGCATCAGTGAAAATCACTGGGGGAGACTTAGAACTAATAAGCACTTCCTCTGTTCACATCAGAAAGGGCGAAACCTTTTCCTTTTATCTAGTGACCAATTTTTGTATTGAAAGAACCAGAGCTTTAACACCACATGCATGAACTCTGGAGCTCTACAATCCTAAATTTTAATCTTCACCTGTTTTCACTGTGCCAGTTTAAGCTTCAGTTACTTCAACTGGGAAACAGATTATACAGAGTTGCCATAGGGCTTAGCAATGTTTGACTCAGAAAATGCCTATCATGCATAAGATACTTGAGAAATTCTAAGTATATTATAATGTTATTATTGAAAAAATATTGTAACCATAGGCAAATGAAGATAAAAATATAGGAAGGCAAGAGATAAAATATCTTTATTAAAATTCCACTAAACTGCCTTGTGGATTACACATGTGGAACATCACCACTATACTAGGGACAATAAGAATTCATTAGAAGGAAGATCTCCCTTGGATTCCACAAAAGAGACTTTTAGTACTGAATTCCTGAAAGGACTACATTATAAATTTCTCATTCTTTGAGGCTCCAGCATACATTTAAAATTAAAAAAATAAGGCTCCTGAAGTCTATATATATATTTTTAACTATTAAATAGGAGTACTATAAAATTTAGACTGTTTTAATACTGGTGGAAAGTCAGGTTTACAGTATAAGAAACAATGGAATATGTAGTTGCCTTAGTAATCTATCAATATCTTTTCTGAAACTTTAAAATGAAAAAAAAAAAAAACAATCCCATGTAAATAACCTTAGAAAAACATATGAAATGGGAACAAGATCAGAAATTTCTGGTTTACTAGTCACTTTATTTATGGTGGTTTAGTCGCTGTCGTGTCCGACTCTTTGAGACTACACAGGTTGTTACCCACCAGGCTTCTATGTCCATGGGATTTCCCAGGCAAGAATACTGGAGTGGGTTGCCATTTCCTTCTCCAAGGGATCAAACCCAGGTCTCCTGCACTGTAGACAGACTCTTTACCAGCTGAGCCACCAGGGAAGTACCTTGCTTATGGGTACAAGCACAAATCTACAGCCAGCCTTCCTCTGTCTGATCCCAGCTTTATTACTTACCAATTTGGAGCCAAGTTACTAGTTAATCCCACAATGTTTTTGTTTCCTTATCTGTAACATACTTAATAATAGAATCTGCCTCACTTAACTGTGATAAAATTAAATAATGTTTACAAGGTTAGAACAGTCCCTGGCCCATAGAAAGTGCTTTGTATCATCATTAACTATTGCTATTATTCAGGCTTTTATCATGGTGAACAAACATACATTCACAACTATTTGCATTTTTCAGTCTCAATTTCCCTGCCCGTGTGCCTTTAGTAAGAGAACTTTACCAACCATGATCTTGTCCCCATTTTTGCCTGTCAAACATCTCTCCCAGTTCTCTGAAACCCAGATCAGAAAAAAAACTATAATAAGGAAAAATAAATCTGACTCCCCATTAGCTCTTCAACCTTTGTATTCTGCTGTTTTTGATTCAAGTTAAAAATAACCTGAAATATACAGGAAAGCCCATTCTCAAGACTTTGTCCTTTAAGAGTTGAACACTTTTCCATTCAAAACAAGAAAGAACCTTTCTCCTGTTAGAAGTTTATAGTAAACTGACCTATGGGGGGCAGCTAACAGCCATAAGAACAAAGGATTCCCCCACAGAAGTTTGCAATAACCAATCCCAAACCTCCCTTACTTGTCTTTAAAAATGCTTTGCTGAAGCCCTTCAGGGAGTTTGGGGCTTTGGGGGCATTAGTCACCTCTCTCTTTGGATAGCCCTGAAATAAATCTTTCTCTGCTCCAAACTCTGATGTTTCAGTTTGCTTGGCCTCAACTGGATGTCATGCTCACCAATGTGCATTCCATAACCAAGCTACCATCTCCAAGAAGGCCTTCCTCAATCTGCCCACTTACAATTTATCTTCCTGGTCCCACCATCACACTGTGTAAAAGAACAGCAGATACATAAAATATTTTAATTGTACACATATAGAAGGTGCAAATGAAAGAGAAGAAAGAGGGGAAAAAAAGCTAACAAAAAATGAGGATAGGAGAGAGAGAAAAGGAATAAGAATACTGATCACAATACGAGAAATGCTCATCTGGGTAACAATTAGTGGAAATATGTTCTTCTTTTCATACTTTGGACTTTCTAAATGTAAAATAACCAAGTCTAACTCAGTTATTTAAAAAGGCAAAGTCTTTTTTTGTTATTTTTAAACAAATAAAAACAAGACAGTCAGTCATCTCACTGCTATTTCAAAATGAGTAAAAGGGATCCTAGAGCAGGAAGCATCTCAAAAAAGATCTGCTCACGCGAAGGTCCTCATATACAAATTATAATCTTATTTTAAAAATTGGGCTTCCCTGATGGCTCCGACGGTAAAGAATCTGCTGGCAATGCAGAAGACCCATGTTTGATCCCTGGATCAGAAAGATCTCCTGGAGAAGGTAATGGCAACTCACTCCAGTATCCTTGCCTGCAGAATTCCATGAACAGAGGAGTTTGGCGGGCCATATAGTGCATGGGGTTGCAAAGAGTCAGAAACAACTGAGCGACTAGCACTTTCAGCCTTTCACTTTCAACTGTTTCATTTTTTTAAATTATCATAAAGTATAAATAATAAGGTGATATAAATTCCTTAAAAAACTACAGACATGAGATTGACTCATTAGTTGGGTTTTAATTGTACTGAATATCTTACTGTATGCAGGCTAGGAAACAGGATTTGCGTTATCCAGGCCACAAGGTACAGAAGAAAACCCAATATGAAGACCCTGCTCCTCAACAAGCATCAAAACTGTAGAAATATTAGATGCTGAGTATTGTCTCATGCTGCTGCTGCTGCTGCTACTGCTGCTTCTAAGTCGCTTCAGTCGTGTTTGACTCTGTGCGACTCCATAGACGGCAGCCCACCAGGCTCCTCTGTCCCTGGGATTCTCCAGGCAAGAATACTGGAGTGGGTTGCCATTTTCTTCTCCAGTAGTATTTGATTAATTCTACCACTGTAATAATGATCATAACTACCCACCTCTACTAGGAGTTTCTTCAAGGCAAAGAGTTTTTCATCGCAGTATTTTGCACAGAGGAGAAAAAACAAAGTTTGCTGAATTTAGCACTAATAGTGGTAAATGAAAATTTTTATTCAATTCTATTATGATAGGTTTAAAAAAAAAAAAAACCAACAGCACTATCACTTTGACATCAATGAAAATCCATGCCCCCATCATTCTACAAACTTGGTACATATGTGCTCCTGGTCTTCTCTCTATGTGCTATGGTTAGTCGCTCAGTCATGTCCGACTCTTTGCGACCCCATAGACAGTAGTCCACCAGGCTCCTCTATCCGTGGAGATTCTCCAGGCAAGAATAGTGGAGTGGGTTGCCATGGCCTCCTCCAGGGGAACTTCCTAACCCAAGGAGTGAACCCAGGTCTTCTACATTGCAGGCAGATTCTTTACTGTCTTAACTACCAGGGAAGCCCCTTCTCTCTATAGACTGATCATTTCTATTTCCTTCAAAGCTACTAATATGTTCTGTTTTTGTTAAGAAATTCTTTTAATGCATAGTGATCAGAGAATGCTATTTGCCATATTTCTACTTCACAAAATTAATGTTTTGTTTGTGAATGTTATCAATTTTTGTGAATGCAATAAGCACTTAAGAAGTATGTGTAATCTCTACTGTTAGGGTGTAGAGTTTACATTAAAATTATGTCTATAAGACCTAACCTACAGATTAGGTTGTTTGTATCTTCTATTTATTGATCTTTTGTTCACCTGATCTGTCCTGTAACGTTTACTAAGCTTTCTTTTATGGGGTAGTTTTGGTTCAAGTACATCCTTTCACTGAGAATGCTAAATTTCCAGGATTTAAACACCAAGGCTGTCAAATTTAGAGCTCTCCTTATTTTTCTGGATTCATGTTCTCTTATTTTTGTCTTCCAAAGATTTCTCTTAGTATCCTGCCAGCTCAGCAATGCACTTAAAATTATATTTAATAGTAGATTGTACTTTTTATATTATGTATTTATAAAATCTTGAAAATTTAAAAAAATATTCTGCCATAATGTCAAAAATGGAAGTCAAGTGTTCTTTTACTACATAACATTTCCTTCAAGTACAGGACAATGAGACATTTTGGCAAAATGTCTCTTGTATTAGTTTCTTCTCTGATAATAAATGTGCTAGCTCTAATGGTTCCAGTTTAAAAACAAAGAGAATTAATTAAGTCTTCTTTTCACTAACTGGATGAAAAAGGTACCAGTATCTGTATCTATTAGCAACTGATACAAAAATTAACTTCCCTAAAACTCAGCGGCTTCAAATACTAATTGTTGCTCAGGAGTCTATGTATCATTTGGAAGGTTCTTCAGGTCAATTGGGCTCATTAAAGATTGCGTGGTAAGGTACAAGTTGGGGAGGCAACTCTGCTCATCTCTGCTGGGCTCTCATATGTCTCAGGTCAGCTGGATGGTGGCTAGCCTAGAATGACTGGCTTGAGTATAACAACTTTAACTGTCCACTTGGCTGATGTTCTTCCATCAGGCTAGTCTGTCCTTGTTCTCCTGGCAGTGGCAAGGTTCCAAAAGGGAATGGACACAACAAGGATTCTTAAGACTAAGCCTGAAAATTGTCCTACCCTTACCCCTTACACATTCTATTGGCTCAACCAAATCACAAGGCCAGCAGATTCAAGAGGTAGGAAATAGACTCTATTTCTTAACAGGAAGAATTGTAAAGTCACATTGCAGAGAATATAGAAGAAGAGAACTGGGGCCATTTTTGCACTGGATAAGTCATAATCTGTAAATATGAAATTTAAGTTTGCAGTCAATATTTCATAAGATGTTATCTTTTTTAGCATCTAGAAATTCCATAACACTTAAATAAGATTATGAAAAACTGATACAATCCTGCAGTGGTCATAAATCTTATCTATATTAGAGGGATCCTTTTAGCTGACTTGAGGTCAGATTTTTATACAAGAAGGCTAGAAGACCAAGCAGCTAGTTAAAATTAGATTTAATCTTAACTATTAAAATCTATCAAAAGCTTTTAATTGAAGGAGGTATGTTATTAGTTCTGAATCCTTCAAAGATCACTCCAGCTTCAGTGTGCAAAGATTCACATGAACCAAACTAGAGTCAGAAAAATTATTTTGTTAACTTATAAGTTACAGCAGTGCTGTAGATAAGAGTATTGATGGTAGCAATGCAAAGGAATAAGCAGATTTGGTGGGAAATTAGGAGGCAGAACTCACTATACTACTAAATGTGTTTTCAACACACTGCTATGGGCCAAATACTCTAGTAGGTCTGAGGAGTCAATAGTTCATCTACTCATGGAATTTTCAACTTATTGAAGAACAGATCTTTAAAAAAAAAAGATATACTCCTCTAATTATGACTGATCATTTGCTTTATCCTATAATAGTTTAACTGCAAATGTATCCAACTTATTGACACATCTCTAGTTCTAAAAAGGGAGCAGATCAACAGTCAGACATCTGCCCTTGTCCATAGTTGTGAGGCTAGCAGCATTTCTCCTACAATATGAATGTAAATGCTTTAGCAGTGCAATTATTTTCTATTTTATCATAGTTCCCACTACTCCATATTGTTCTGCCCTCAACCCACTCTACTCCCAATCAACTCTCAAGCCACTCAAGTTTTCAACCTCTGGATTAGGAAAAGAGTGAAACTAAAACTTGGAAAAATCATTACAATGAAGCAATAATAATTAATACAAAGAAAAACAAACTAAATAAATCCTATATTCTGCACCTTATATTTCATATACATATATTTTTAATATATTTCATATGTATTGAGCATACCACAATAAAGAGTTCTCCATCTAGAAACCATTTTTTAAGTATGTTAGGTAAAAAGCTTATGAAATGTATTACATTATGAAAAGTATTACTCTTGGATAAAAATCAAGTTATTAATAAGTTGTTTAATGTTTTAACATGAACAGTCCCAAATACTTTATGAAAATACAGCAGAGGTGCTGTGCTGTGGTTAGTCGCTCAGTCACGTCCGACTCTTTACGACACCATGGAATTTACGACATTCCGTGTACGGTGCCTACGAACACCGCCAGGCTCCTCTGTCGGTGAGGATTCTCCAGGCAAGAATACTCGAGTGGTTTGCCATGCCCTCCTCCAGGGGATCTTTCCACCCCAGGGATGAAACCCAGGTTTCCCACACTGCAGGCAGATTCTTTATACCATCCAAGCCACCAGGGAAGCCCAAGAGTACTAGAGTGGGTAGCCTATGCCTCTCCTCCAGCAGATCTTCCCAACCCAGGAATCGAACTGGGGTCTCCTGCATTGCACGTGGATTCTTTACCAGCTGAGCTACCAGGGAAGCCCACAGCAGAGGTATAAACAGCAAATACATGAGCACGTATACCAGTAATGAATAAGAAAACCTTGGGGAAAGAACTATCACATTAATATCTGATTAGTAACAGAGATGGAGAAGAAAAGACTGATTAGAATGTCAACGTGATGAAATGCAAAAACTCTTCGTTCCATCTTGTTTTTTGACCATTGGCTCCTTGGAGACTCTGATGAAGTTATGGACCAGAAAACGTACAGACAAATTTAGACTATAGATAGCATCAGAGTCTGCAGACCCTCGGTCCCAAGAAGCTCGCTCATATTCCCAACGACCTTATAAAAGAGCAAGCTCTGGACTAGAATCCAGCTAGCACAGTTGTCTGGTCAGTGGAAGAGGGGTGGTAAACTATCAACAGAATTGTGTTACTTTTCCAGGGTTGGTTTTCAGTGTTCCTACAGGACACTGTCAGGAAGGGCAGATCAGTAGAAAGAACCCTCAGTAACAACTGAGTACTGCCTAAAAATGTCAAGGTCACTGAAGAAGAAAAAGGAGGTGAAGGGCAAGGGGGCGTCTGCACTGTGTCTCACTGTTTTGCCTGGTGCCAATTCTGATTCTACATACTAGCAACTCTGAAGAAAAGGAGCCGTTCATTCAATGTGCACTGCCAACCAAATCTGAGCAGTGATAACGTTTATAATTTACTAATTTCTATATTTATAATTATGATATAATAAATGCCTTTTATAGAAGACCTTTGTTTTACCCATATTTCCTGATCCTTGAGGAAATCTGAAGAACCCTATTTGAAAGCCAGACACTGTAACCTTTAAAGGTACAGCCAGATTGACCTACATTCAAATTCAAATCTCCACTCTACCAATTCTAGCCAGATTATCTGGACCAGGCAGATGAAGTCTCTGCTTCTGATTTTCCTCATCTCTAAAAAGAATAGGTTATAGTATCTTCTCTCAAAGAGTCACTGACAAGATGAAATGAAACAAGTATGCCGGGAATTTAGCATAGCATGACAAGTAGAAGACAATTTCAGTAGGCAACAACAACAAAGGAGAGGACAGGCAAAGGGTAAACCTTCAGCTAAATCTTCATGTATTTCCACTGCTACTCCTCATTCCCCAAGCTGAACTGAGGACAATATGAGGGGAATAATGATTCTTGTTTGCAAGACAAGACAGAGCTATACGTGTTCCCATATGAAATTTATCTGGTAATAGAACAGTTCTTGCTTCCTGGAATAGAAAAAAACACAAAAGACTACGCACTTTCCTCTGCAAGCTGTTAAAAATGTCTTCCTCTATGGAAATGATGACAAATATTTTAAACTGAAAGAATCCACAGAAAGACGTCCTCCTCCCCAGCCTTTCAATAGAGAAAGAATAGAAAAGGTAGGCAACAGAGGAGCCCTTTTTAGAGCAGTTTCATACTTGGCTACCCAATGGTTCACATGACAACTTTGGTTTTTGTTTTTAAACACACAGTCCTTGGTCTGGAAACCAGAATTTGGAATCAAAATCTCCCAGCAAAGGGAATCAGCATTTTTCAAAGCTTCACAAATTTTGTCGTGGGAACATTCAGGGTTCACTGTCTTACCACGATGAGTTTTTCATTTCACTTATAAATTACTCCAGGATATCTCAGATTATTTTAGAGCTGGAAGGGACCACAGCCACCCACTGAGGTGAAATCAATGGCCTTATTTTACAACTGAAGAAAAGGAAGCCTAGAGAATTTAAAATATTTGCCTAAGCCTAGAACTTGAACCCAGCTCCTTTCATTGCCAAATTCTTGCATGGCATCTTTTTCACTGTCAAGTCTTTGAAAGAAAAAAGAATGAAAAAAAAAGAAAAAAGAATGGTTCTCTATCTTTGAAAGTTGATTAAAATAGCACTTTAATTCCTTGTATGGAGGGTAAATTGTAGCTGTTCTGCCTTGAATTTATAGAGACAATCAGGATTTACAAAGTACTCTGAAATTCTGCCAGTTCTTGAATGAGAACCACTCAAATAGGCAGCCAAGTGTTTAGCTACTTTAAAGAAGGACTTTCCTGCTACGAAAATTCTGTCTTTTTAGAAAATAACAACAACAATAAATACAACAGTGTCTTATACTTTTTAAGAAGTAAAATTAGAAGGATTTTTGTTGTTTTGACATTTTATATAACAGTATGTTCCATAAAAAATTAATCTGTTCATATCATAATCACTTCTCTTAGACACTGGATAAAAGCCACACACACACACAAAAACTAAGTACTTTAATTCAAATTTAATCTAGGAATTTTGAATACTCCATATGGTTCATGTAACTGAAATATAGGAAGTTTTTTTTTAAAACATATCTTACTTTGTATTAAAAACTAATTTTTAATTGTCTAGTCAATTCTTGTCATACAGTAATTTGATGACACTGAAATATATATGAACTACGTATTTTTGTAAGATACTACTCCAATTCTATAATGATGGAATTTTTTACAGAGTTTATGGAAAGAAGAAAGAAATCACTGAATATTAGAAAAATGAGGATCAAATATTAGATAAATATTAGGTATCAAATATCAAATATTAGACAAATCAAGTATCTTTCATGGTACTTTCCATTAATACCTGAATCATTTTAAGAGTATGCTTGTCTGTTCTGTTCTAGGGAAGTGTGGGGCCAGTTCTGTCATTTACTTACTAGGATAACTCAAGTAACTTATTTTCTCTATTTTAGTTTTGCCATCCATTCACCAAACAAGCTCACAAAACAAAGTACTAGCAGCCAATTACTTCCTAAGACTGTTACAGCGAATGTTAGACTAAGTCTGGAAATACAGTACATGCCAAATCTATTCTTATCACCATCAAAATGGTCATCTGAAAGCTTTCTAAATCCAGACACCAGAAGAAATTGTTATAAAAAAAAAAAATTAGCCATGAATGTGAAAACTTTATACTTCATTAAATTCAATGTGAAACCTATAAACTGCAGTATATTCATTTACATTGAACGTAAGCAACAAGCTTTAAGACTATTTGACAAGACAGCAAAAAAAGCAATCACTTTCATTACATAAGAATCTCATTCAAGTTAGAAATAAGCTAAAACTGCAATAGCAAAACTGCAATTTTTGCTAAGCTAAAATTAGCAAATACATGAACAGGAAAATCACACAAAATGAAATACAAATGTCTATCCAAATAAATACATTAGAAGTTAAAGAAAAAAAGAAAAAGTAGAACCTCAGAAGGGATCAAAGGATAGAACATCAAAATAGAACACAAATCTCCCATCTAATTAACAAAGATTTTCATAATACTAGCCAGTAGAGCCAGGCCCCTCAAACTCCTGAAACAAATACAAATCATACAGCACTCTGAAAAAATTTTACAGTATATTTTAAGAGCCTTAAAAAAATTCCTATTTTTTGATCTAGTTATTCTGTTAGTAACATATTCTACAGATATAATCTGACCCAGTATATTCAAAGACCATACAGTCTTTAATTAAAATTCTGTTTCAGAAAACCATGCAGCAACAAAGGCAATATGATTCCAATTACAAGGTGGGGAGGGAGGCGAAGGGAATAGATGGAGGGAGAATATAAAAATTCAAACTTTGAGGTTATAGAACTCCTTTTACCTCTACTATTTCTACAATAAGCATTGATTATTTTCACTAATAAAATGTTTCAACTGTCCTAATCTTGCATTTCTAGACAATATATTAAATGAAAGTCACTCAGTCATGCCCAACTATTTGCGATATGGACTACACTGTCCATGGCATTCTCCAGGCCAGAATACTGGAGTGGGTAGCCTATCCCTTCTCCAGGGGAATCTTCCCAACCCAGGAATTAAACCAGAGTCACCTGCATATTAAATGAAAGCCAACACATTTGATAGTTGATGCCCTTGGAAAAACACACATGCATATCAGTTTCTACCTTTCTCAAGCTTGTTGTTTAACAAGTAGAGTTAAAATTTTAATTTACAGGCTAATTGTAATGAGCAAGTACCATGTTCTGGCATATGTTCATGAAGCCTTGTGTTAGAAGTCCTCACACCCTGGAGGGTCAGACTGAGATTACTTCTGTAGTCTAGATTAATTTTAAACCTAATTCCTAGGGAGCAGAGCCTATAAGAACCACCCCCCCCCCACACACACACACACACACTTTCCCAACAGAATTATGAGGGTCTGGTCCACAGGCTAAGGTTCTCCCTCTTTTCTGATTTACTCCAGTTCATTTACTAGCAGAAATCCCAACTCTGCAGCCACATCAAACTAGTTCTCTGACCCATTCCAAATCCAATAAAAGACACCTCCTGTTCTTTCCTTGGAGTTAACTCTGATCCCATCAACAACTGGGAGCATGACTAAAAAGTGGACGGAAACCTTTTCCAAAGCCCACATCCTGTCCATGTAGGAGTTCCCTGATGCCCTGTCCCATATCCCAGATGTCATTCTGCAAAAAAAAAAAAAAAAAAGCAGCAGCCACATCAAGTCCTACTGCTTCTAGCCTTCTCTCCCATCATTTCCCCATGAGGGAAATTCCACGATTCTGGTACCCACGTCAACATGTGTTTTTCAGTACGATGGCATAAGGTGGTGGCTCTGGATGTTACCACGTTGAAAATTTAGTTTCGTTTTTTTCCCTAGCCTAAGGGTTTTCCTGATAGCCCAAAAATCAGTAAAAATCATACTTATAAGTTACATTATTTATTCATTCTTACTATTATCCTGTCATCTTTTAAAATGGCTATTTTTAAGTAATGGAATCTTTTATATTAAGTAACTTTTCAAAAGCTGTACTGACTATATTCAGTAATGATTTAAAATATAAAAAATTTTGATAGAGCTCACTGTAGTAAATTAAAGTCAAGCGCATTTTAAAAATCTAACTTTATTCTCCCCATTGCTCATTTGTTTTCGGAAAAGACATAAGAAAACAAAGCCCATCTCTCCATTATTATGGAACCAGTTTACCCTGCACTGTTCACACAGAGAAAGTGTCAACCAACACTTTTATAATCTATTTTCTTCTTCTTATGGAAAATGAACTGGAACAATTTCACTGAAGCACCTGGTGAAAATTTTTCATTCTCTTTTCACGTTCCACTAAAATTTCACCCATTCTCTAACTGCTGTTGCTGTTTAGTTGCTAAGTCGTGTCCACCTCTTTGCAACCCCATGGACTGTAGCCCACCAGGCTCCTCTGTTCATGGTGTCACACGAGTGTATGTTCCTTGGCTCTTTGTCTCGTCACAACAAAGATTTGGAGTGACGGACATTAAAGCCCCCTCAGCGTGTCACAGCTCTTGGGTCTTGGATAGACTGTGTTATAGCTCTCAGGTCTCAAAAGGACCGTGTTATAGCTCTTAGACAAATCAGTGTTACAGCTCAGTGTTACAGCTCTATTTTATTTAGAAGATAGCAGGAAAATCCATCTTCGAGGCGTGAGGGCTCATGGATCCAAAGACAGGAGGAGAAGAGCGCCCCAGCGCACGGGAGAGAGAGAGTCCGTGAGAAAGCGCTTTGGCTCCTCCTTTTATATGTTCTTTCCTCCACCTGGGCCTGCCCTATGCAAATTGGGCTTAGCCAGGAGTGCTGTTTGTTCTGTTTGTCCTACCTGAAGTCTTCACTCTGGTCCTCAGACCTTCCTTTAATCTTCCTTGTCTTATAGCCACCACCATTTTGGACTCCTTTCCCTATTCTACCTACCTAACAATGGGATTTCCCAGACAAGAATACTGGTGTGGGTTGCCATTTCCTTCGCCAGGGAAACTTCCTGGCCCAGGGATCGAACCTGAGTCTCCGGCACTGGCAGGCGGATTCTGTACTGATGAGCCATCAGGGAAGCCCAATCTCAAATTACCAAGAAGAAATTAAGAAGCTTTAAATTGACTAATAAATTATCAGATCCTTAAGAGTTATTAATTCACAATCATTGTTCTCTTCATCTAACACCTTCTGTCCCATGCTGAAGAGGCACTTTTTCACCTCAGATGTAGCTGGTTGTCAAAAAAAGATTTAAGTTCAGATCAAATCAGATCAGATCAGTCGCTCAGTCGTGTCCAAGTCTTTGCGACCCCATGAATTGCAGCACGCCAGGCCTCCCTGTCCATCACCAACTCCCAGAGTTCACCCAGACTCAAGTCCATAGAGTCAGTGATGCCATCCAGCCATCTCATCCTCTGTTGTCCCCTTCTCCTCCTGCCCCCAATCCCTCCCAGCATCAGAGTCTTTTCCAATGAGTCAACTCTTCGCATGAGGTGGCCAAAGTACTGGAATTTCAGCTTTAGCATCATTCCTTCCAAAGAAATCCCAGGCTAATCTCCTTCAGAATGGACTGGTTGGATCTCCTTGCAGTCCAAGCGACTCTCAAGAGGCTTCTCCAACACCACACTTCAAAAGCATCAATTCTTCGGCACTCAGCCTTCTTCACAGTCCAACTCTCACATCCATACATGACCACAGGAAAAACCATAGCCTTGCCTAGACAAACCTTTGTTGGCAAAGTAATGTCTCTGCTTTTGAATATGCTATCTAGGTTGGTCATAACTTTCCTTCCAAGGAGTAAGGGTCTTTTAATTTCATGGCTGCAGTCACCATCTACAGTGATTTTGGAGCCCAGAAAAATAAAGTCTGACACTGTTTCCACTGTTTCCCCATCTATTTCCCATGAAGTGGTGGGACTGGATGCCATGATCTTCGTTTTCTGAATGTTGAGCTTTAAGCCCACTTTTTCACTCTCCACTTTCACTTTCATCAAGAGGCTTTTGAGTTCCTCTTCACTTTCTGCCATAAGGGTGGTGTCATCTGCATATCTGAGGTTATTGATATTTCTCCTGGCAATCTTGATTCCAGCTTGTGTTTCTTCCAGTCCAGCGTTTCTCATGATGTGCTATGCATAGAAGTTAAATAAACAAGGTGACAATATACAGCTTTGATGAACTCCTTTTCCTATTTGGAACCAGTCTGTTGTTCCATGTCCAGTTCTAACTGTTGCTTCCTGACCTGCATACAAATTTCTCAAGAGGCAGATCAGGTGGTCTGGTATTCCGATCTCTTGAAGAATTTTCCACAGTTTATTGTGAGCCACACAGTCAAAGGCTTTGGCATAGTCAATAAAGCAGAAATAGATGTTTTTCTGGAACTCTCTTGCTTTTTCCATGATCCAGTGGATGTTGGCAATTTGATCTCTGGTTCCTCTGCCTTTTCTAAAACCAGCTTGAACATCAGCAAGTTCACGGTTCACATATTGCTGAAGCCTGGCTTGGAGAATTTTGAGCATTACTTAGAGCCTTCTTATTTCCTCCCTGTCCAAGGTCTATACTTTAAATTTCTGCCACTAGGTGGATGGTGCTACCTTTCATTACAGAAAGAGAAAAAAGGGCACATGGTTTCTGGAGATTTTTAAGAAATATATAAAAACACAGCAATTAAAAAATTATTGACATCCACAAGCTTTTCAAATAGCCCAGCTCTTGTGTACAGACCTCCTTGGTCTCCTATACTCTCTACTCGGCTTTTCTGACCAACATGCCCTGCCTTTAAAACCAGTCTTGTCAAAGTGAACTTTTCACTCCAATAGTATTTAACTCATGTTCCTAAGTATTTCATTTTCAAAGAAATATGCAGTGATTTTCTCTCACAGAATTTCCCATTAGTATTTTGCAACGTTTTGTGCAAATTCCAAGAAATATGAAATAATGAAGCAAATATTTTCCAGAAGAATTAAAAGAAAATGAGAAAATGATAAATCACTAATCAAAAGGTGAAAATATACATTCTCCTACTATTATCTCACCTCTCATTATAACAATTTAAGTCTTCTAAAACAAAGACAGAACTATGGATATTACAGAGTCATTAAGTTGGTATTTTCACAGAAAAATTTTTAGGTATTTGTTTTTGGCTGAAAACAAATTAGGCAGTCAAAAATTAAAAGACATTTTTGAAGTACAGAATTTTACTAAAAAGTAGAAGCTGATCAAAATTTGAGTTTGCAGCTGAGCTGTCAGTTGCTGTGTAATAAGCAAGGGTTGATGTGTAATAAGATGACCGCCAAAGAATTGATGCTTTTGAACTGTGCTGTTGGAGAAGACTCTTGAGAGTCCCTTGGAGTGCAAGGAGATCCAACCAGTCCATCCTAAAGGAGATCAGTCCTGGGTGTTCATTAGAAGGACTGATGCTAAAGCTGAAACTCCAATACTTTGGCCACCTCCTGCGAAGAGTTGCCTCATTGGAAAAGACCCTGATGCTAGGAAAGACTGAAGGTGGGAGGAGAAGGGGACAACAGAGGATGAGATGGTTGGATGGCATCACCAACTAGATGGACATGAGTTTGAGCAAGCTCTGGGAGTTGGTGATGGACCGGGAAGCCTGGCATGCTCTAGTCCATGGGGTCTCAAAGAGTCGGACACAACTGAGTGACTGAACTGAACTGAAGCAAGGGTCTGGGCTTCCCAGGTGGCACTAGTGGTAAAGAGCCTGCCTGCCGATGCAGGAGACATAAGAGACTCCAGTTCAATTCCTAGATTAGGAAGATCCCCTGGAGAAGGGCATGGCAACAGACTTCAGCATTCTTGCCTGGAGAATCCCATGGACAGAGGAGCCTGGTGGGCTACAGTCCATAGAGTTGCACAGAGTCAGACACAACTGAAGCTACTTAGCACAAGCACACACACACACACGAGTCTGCCCTAGGGTAACTGTTTAAATAGTGTTATAGATTTTAAGTATAACATTGGCAGTAAAGAGCATGATGTCATGATTTAATCTCAGGTCTACCATTTACTAGCTATGTTATCTTTAGCTTTTTCAACCTTCCAATGTTCAGTTTTATCATCTTTAAAGTGGGAATGAAAATGTTGCAAAGAATACTGAATATCTTTCTATAAAATACACTGTACTTAAATATATGTTTATCTACATGTATGTGTGAGTGTGTGTGTGTATATATAGGGCTTCCCTGGTTGCTCAGATGGTAAAGAATCTGCCTGCAATGCAGGGGACCCCAGTTCAATCCCTGGGCCGGGAAGATCCCCTGGAGAAGGGAATGGCTACCCACTCCAGTATTTTTGTCTGAAGAATCCCATGGACAGAGGTGCCTGACGGGCTACTACAGACCACGGGGTCACAGAGTCAGACACAGACTGAGCGACTAAGCAAGCACAAATATATATATATATATATATATACATGTGTGTGTGTGTCTCTGTGTGTGTTTGTGTGTGTGTATATATATATATGAAGGATTTGTAGCATTGCCTGAACAATGAAGCACGTTATAAAAAGTAACTATACACAGGGATAAACTGGTTAGAAAAGAGTCTCCACATGAACACTCACTAAGGTTCCTCGCAATCTCTTCAGGCTTGGGGCCTCTGAAGTGCTCACACCTGTCTCACATTTGCCCTCTCAAATGAGTGAAGCCAACTAGAACTATCAGTCCAAAAATATAATGGATTGGATTGGCTTGAAAACAGCATAATTCTGTAATTTAGTTTATTTATTAACCTGAAAAATGTTATCATGTTGATATCAGTAACATTTGGAAAAAGGGTATTACCAAGTGTGTAAATGTTTGATGAACAAACTAAGTGTGTAAGCCAACATTTCAAATGAAAGGTACAAGTTACTTTCTCATTATATAACAAATCACATCTTTGTCGTGTTGATTTATACTGGTTTCCTTATCTTATGTGTTTTTACTGATAACTAAAGGACCAAACATACATTCCATTCTTTGTATAAAATATATTAAGTTTCTGTTAACTTCAGCATACCCCAAAGTCAAAATGTTAAAAACTAATAATGATGTCCAAACATCCTAAACTCTTTAGTAATTACTATGACCTTACTTTTATCAGCAAAGTATGCAATAACCTCCCCTTCCTTTCACATCTAAGAGTAGGGTGAAATCCACTCTGTCAACAGAGGGAGAAAAAAAATGGAGATATTATTTGTTTTAACCTATTAGTTGAAGAAAAAGGTGGGTGATGTTTCATCAATACAAATGCAGAGCCAATTGAATACATATTTAAACTGGGGAAAAAGATATTTGTATTATAGCACCTCATAGCTCTAACTTTTGAGCTCCTAGCATGCAAACATAAGAAAATACAGTACTCCATATAATAAAATTACAAATATCATACAAAGTTTGTCTGGTATATTTCCAAAATGAAGCTAATAATAAGTATAAGTAACACTAAAGAGTTTACTTATATAAAAGGATAGCCACAGACAAGAGTCATTATGTATACTGGATTTTATCTATAACAGTTTTCGAACCAAGTTTGTTTACTAAAAAACAGAAGCAAGAAAAACAGTGGGATTTTAATAGTCCTTTGATAGTATTCATATCACCCAATTCTAGTAAAATTTCTGTAAACCACAATTAGATCTTAATTAGGTAGGAAATACGTTTTTCCAATTAAAACACATAAGAGAGACAAAGAATAAAGACAAAGACTAAAAGCAAAATGTGTGGTCCAGTAAGGTAAAAAATAAGGTATTTTTCATTGTAATGGTATCCGATTAAGCAGGCAAACAAATTTATATCTGAATTAAACTGACAAACTGAATTGACTGCCAGATTAGTATAATAAAATTCCCACAATCTCAAAGTAAAATAAAATCCATTTCTCACAGAGTTCAAGTTTACAAACAGAACTCTGTTAGAACACAGTTTTATTTAACTCTCCCAAATCAGGACAGACCTTAAACTGGATTCACAAACTAGGACATTTTAATAGTCTGAAAAACAAAATTGTATGAGATTATAATGCCAAGTATGAATTAATGATTTACTTTTTAATTAATGCTATTTTACAATTATTACATTTAAGAGCATTCAAATAATATGCAAAAATATTAATAAACAGTAGAATCAGAATAAATCAAACACAGCATCAAACTGAAATGCTTAAATACCAAGCATCTCACCTTAAATGCCAACATAAGACCAATTCACTTAAGAACAGAGTCAGTACACTGCAACAAAAGATCCCACCTGTTGAAACTATGACCTGATGCAGTCAAAAATAGTTTCAAAAAACCACAGTCTTGGTACTTAATAGACATCTATTAAGTAACTAGGAATTAATGAATTTGTAAACATATTTCATCTGGGCCTTAGATGAATTACTGAAATTCCTCTGTGCTTCAATCTCATCTATAAAAAGTCATGGCGTTTCAAAAATGCCTGTCAATGGCCAGCTTCAGTATGATTAATGAGCAGACAATTTTCAAAGTCTAACTTACCTATAGTCTTTTAAGCAAATGGTGCTAGGAAAACTAGATATCCACATTTGAAAGAAGTTGGATGAAGCCAGACCTTTGCCTTACACAAAACTAACTCAAAATGGATTAAAGACTCAACTAATATACCTAGAAGAGAATACAAAAGAAAAGTATCAAGACACTGGATTTGACAATGAGCTCTTAGCCATGTCATTGAAGGCACAGACAACAAAAGCAAACAAACAGGCCTATGCTAAACTTACAAAGCTTCTGCACAGTAAGGGACACAATCATCAGAGTGCAAACTGTAGACTGGGAGCAAATATTAGCATATTATGCATCTGAGTTTAATATCCAGAACATATAGACAACTCCTACATATCAACAACAAAAAAGGAACTCAATTAACAGGCCAAGGACTTCAATAAAAGTTCTCCAAACTTTTGATATGCAAATGGCCAACAAGCAAAGGAACAGATGTTCAGCATTAATCAACAGCAAAATGAAAACCAAAAACCACAATCATGAGATATTACCTCACACCCATAAGAATGAATATAACTACCATTAAAAAAGAAAAAAATAACAAGAGGTAGAAAGGATGCAGAGAAACTGGAACCCTGATATACTGTTGGTAGGAATAAAAAATGGTACACCCACAACAAGAAACATGGCAGTTCTTCAAAAAATTAAAAATAAAAATGTCATATGATCCAGCAGCAATCCCACTTCTGAGTCTGTAGCCAAAAGAATTGAAAGCACATCTCAGAGAAATATGTGCACATGTTCACAGTAGCATTACTGACAGTAGCCAAGAGGTAAAAGCATCCCAAATGCCCACAGATGGATGAACGGAAAAACAAAATGCGGTATATACATGCACTGGAATATTATTCAGTTTTAAAAAAGAAGAACATTCTGTCACATGTCACAACATGGATAAATATTATGCAATGTGATATGTCAGTCACAGAAAAACAAACCTTGTATAATTTCACTGACATGAGATATCTAAAGCTGTCAAACTCACAGAAACAGAAAGTAGTATAGCAGTTACCAGAGGCTGAAGGGCAGGAGAAATGGGAAGCTTTTTAATGAGCAGAGAGTTTCAATTTTGCAAGATGACGAAGTAGTGATAATCTGTTGCACAATATGAATATACTTAATATTACTGAACTTCACAGGTAAAAATTGTTAACTTGACAAATTTTGTGTTTTCTATAAAAATTTTAAAGACAATAAAACATAGGTAATAATAATTAACATACATGAATTTACAAAGTGATAATTACAAAGTGATATTACAAAGTGATAATTCATTGCTTCATAATTCATAGCCTTGAAGTATAGATAAGATTTAGAAAAGCAGGAGGAGGAATGGAAAGACCAGGCAGAAGACCCAACCTACAAAAAGGAAGAGGAATGCAAAAATCCAGGGAAACAGGCAAATAAGAGAAAAGTGGCCCAGATGCAAGTTGACAAGTGGATTGAGGATCATTTGATAATGTGGTGAGTACTCAAGGAAGACTCTCTGAAGTGAAAGAACAAATAAAGCACTCGCCAGACAGACCAGAGAGGCAAAAGAATGCCATCAGTAATACCTGCTACAAGACTGATCAATGATGACCCAGGAAGTTTGACTGAAGGCAAATAAAATTCAGATAGACTATTTCTAAATATAGCCTTTACACATGTGAGATGGGCCTGAGGGACCTCACAGGCAACCTAACTAAGTAGCTGTCCAAAATCTTTCAAAGCTAGTGCAGACTTACATTACTTTCCAGTTCAGTTCAGTCACTCGGTCATGTCCGACTCTTTGCGACCCCATGAATCACAGCACGCCAGGCCTCCCTGTCCATCACCAACTCCCAGAGTTCATCCAAACTCATGTCCATCGAGTCCGTGATGCCATCCAGCCATCTCATCCTCTGTCGTCCCCTTCTCCTCCTGCCCCCAATCTCTCCCAGCATCAGGGTCTTTTCCAATGAGTCAACTCCTCGCATTAGGTGGCCAAAGTATTGGAGTGTCAGCCTCAGCATCAGTCCTTCCAATGAACACCCAGGACTGATCTCCTATAGGATGGACTGGTTGGATCTCCTTGCAGTCCAAGGGACTCTCAAGAGTCTTCTCCAGTACCACAGTTCAAAAGCATCTATTCTTTGGCACTCAGCTGTCTTCACAGTCCAACTCTCACATCCATACATGACCACAGGAAAAACCATAGCCTTGACTAGACGGACCACTGTTGGCAAAGTAATCTCTCTGCTTTTCAATATGCTATCTAGGTTGGTCATAACTTTCCTTGCAAGCAATAAGCGTCTTTTAATTTCATGGATGCAATCACCATCTGCAGTGATTTTGGAGCCCCCAAAAATAAAGTCTGACACTGTTTCCACTGTTTCCCTATCTAATAATTCCCATGAAGTGATGGGACCAGATGCCATGATCTTAGTTTTTGGACTGTTGAGCTTTAAGCCAACTTTTTCACTCTCCTCTTTCACTTTCATCAAGAGGCTTTTTAGTTCCTCTTCACTTTCTGCCATAAGGGTGGTGTCATCTGCATATCTGAGGTTATTGATACTTCTCCCAACATTACTTTTAAATTGATTCAAATTAAAATTTCTTTGCTCCAGGCTTGGTGGGGGCGGGGCGGGGGGGGGGGGGCGCGGTTCCCTTGTGGCTCAGATGGTAAAGAGTCCACCTGCAATGCAGGAGACCCAGGTTCGATCCCTAGGTTGGCAAGATCCCCTGGAGAAGGAAATGACTAACCACTCCAAGATTCTTGCCTGGAGAAATCCATGGACAGAGGAGCCTAATGGGAGTACAAACTGTGTCTTATATCCTTTATTCTAAGTTCAGTTTTATGCTTACAGAAAGCATTTACAAGTAACTAGGCAATAAGTGATCATTTATTGTGAATGTTTACACAGAGCTTTGCTAAATACTTGAAATTGTTAAGAAGAATCTTAAACAAAAAGCTGTAGATTCATCCATCATACTATTCATGAAAGGTGAAGAATTATTTTTTATTTTCCATCAGAAAATTAAGGTTAATAATTTCATATACATCTACTTTAATCAAAAAACAGAACTTCAAAATTTATATTTCAAACAAATACTGGCAACCATCACTGAATATGTGATACTGATAGGGACTTTTCACACTATATTGCTCCTGGGTTTAAAAAAATAATCTTGAAAAAAAAAGTGCATGCTTTTAGAGCGTGTTTAAACTATAATTTAGACTCGAGGGTTTTGTCTATAAATATGTACTTACATTAGTTTTACTTAAATGATCAATTTTGAATTCCCAAACCATATTCTAGAACTTTGCCTTCAAAGCTACTAGAGGTTAAAACATTTTTTTTAAATGCCCTTGTGAGGTCACAGAGGCTGCAAGAGATCAGTAAGAGAAAGCAGACCTCACTGCCTGGATGTCAATTATCCAGCCCTTGGGCGCTAGCTCACAGAGCACCACAGCTTAAAGTCATTACAAAGATAGCATTAAGACAATTAAACAAATTACTTGGAATCAAGAGTACTTAAAATCCATTCCTAACCTGAATAAAAGGTAACAAAGGACAACCTCAGAAATTGAGGGAAATTATAGAAAAGTGTTACAACATGAGTAAGCATTCATTTGTTTTTCTCTTGCAATTTAAATTTTTTCAAGCATTCTAGAATCAAACCTTAGGGTATTTCAGCAATGCATACCAAAAAAAGGCCTTCAAGTATTTCAGTAATGCACAACACTCAAAATAGTGTCTATATACAGGTAGTAAACTAAATTGTTTAAAATCCTTTGACCATTCACTATTCTCACCAAAGCAATCAATTTTTTTTTAAATGTATTTACCTTGTCTTTCTTTTTTTTTAAGGAATAGTGGAATGTTAAAAAAAAAAAAAAAAAAAGAAGAATGCTGGAGTGTTAAAAGATCCTATCCTTCTCCAGGAAATTACAAGTGAATCATTTTAAAAAATTATTAAGCTCTAAAGTCCAAAAAATCCTAAATAAGATTCTGAGGTAAAACTATTGATTTTTCTTTTTTCCAGAACAAAATTCCATGAATAATAAGGGCAGGGGGAGGGAATCACAGATTTCCTTCCCTCTTAGTAACTTAAAAAAAAAAAAACATGAATACTTCATAAATCAAAAAACATGACACTGACAAAACATAAACAATCCTGAGGATATAAAGTATTCATATATAAAAAATTACAAAGTAAACATAAAACCTTAAAATAGCATAAGGGATTCACAACAGTTCCAATTCCAAATATGCCATGTTTTACTATACCAAGACTAACAGCTTACTTTACAAAAGGAACCAGAGATCAAATTACCAACATCAGATGGATCATAGAACTTGATCAATTGGATCAAGAGGATTCAGAAAAACACCTATTTCTGCTTCATTGACTACATAAAGACTTTGACTGTGTGGATCACAATAAACTGTGGAAAATTGTTAAAAAAGATGGAAATACCAAACTATCTCACCTGCCTCCTGAGAAACCTGTATGCAGGTCAAGAAGCAATAGTTAGAACCAGACATGGAACAGACTGGCTTCAAATTGGGAAAGGAGTACGTCAAGGCTGTATATTGTCACCCTGCTTATGTAACTTATATGCAGAATACATCATGTGCAACGCTGAGCTGGATGAGGCACAGGAATTTAGACTGCCGGGAGAAATAACAATAAATATCAATAACACTACCCTTATGGCAGAAAGCAAAAAGGAACTAAAGAGCCTCTTGATGAAGGTGAAAGAGGAGAGTGAAAAAGCTGACTTAAAATTCAGTATTCAAAAAACGAAGATTATGGCATCCAGTCCCATCACTTCATGGCAAAACAGGAGGGGAAACAATGAAAACAGTGAAAGACTTTATTTTCTTGGGCTCCAAAATCTCTGCAGATGGTGACTGAAGCCATGAAATTAAAAGACGCTTGCTCCTTGGAAGAAAAGCTATGACAAGCCTAGGCAGCATATTAAAAAGCAGAGACATTACTTTGCCAACAAAGATCCATATAGTCAAAGCTATGATTTTTCCAATAGTTATGTATGGATGTGACAGTTGGACCATAAAGAAGGCTGAGCACCAAAGAATTGATGCTTATGTTCTGTGGTGCTGGAGAAGACTCTTGAGAGTCCCTTAGACTGCAAAGAGATCAAACTGGTCAATCCTAAAGGAAATCAACCCTGAATATTCATTGGAAGGACTGACACTGAAGCTCCAATACTTTGGCCACCTGATGGAAAGAGCCAACTCATTAGAAGAGACCCTGATGTGGAAAGATTGAAGGAAGGAGGAGAAGGGGACAACAGAGGATGAGATGGTTGGATGGCATCACTGACTCAATGGACATGAGTTTGAGCAAGCTCCAGAAGATAGGGGAAGGACAGAGAACCCTAGCATGCTGCTCCCATGGGGTCCCAAAGAGCCAGACACAACTGAGTGACTAAATAACAACAACAATCCTCACCACAAGTACATGGTACTCTACAGAGAATACAGGGAAGAATTTGCCTTGGAGCCAAATATTCCCTGGGTATGAATTTCAGCTCTGTATTTCCTGGCTGTGTAATCTTGGGTAAGCTGCTTAACTTTACTAAGCCTTGGTTTCTTAATCTATAAACTGGAGATAATGCCTAACTTACACTGTAAGAATTAAGATAATGTACATGCAGTATTTAACATAATACCTCTCATTTAAAAAAAAAATTATTTACACTGGAGTTCTGAAACTTGAAAACAACAAAGTCTACTTGAAAATTCAGGTTACCTAGCTCCTCATCTACGGTTATTGCCACTGCTTCACAATTGCCGTTCAAGATTGTATAAGAAGACAGCTTCCAGTGCTGATATGGGAAATCCCAAATTCTGAGTCATGTTAACCTTTTTTGTATCATCTCAGTTTTAGAGAAAAAACTTGCAGAGTCAGGTAAGAATTCAGTGCAAGATTTTCAATAATGTTGGAGCATTATAAATCTGCTCTGCTAACAGGATAATTTGTGCAATTTAAATTTTGCACAAATTTTTATTTCAAAGAATATGAAATCCATCTATAATGTAAAAACCTCACTGTAACAAAGGCATTCATATTTATTTTCACATACTCACAAAAAGTTGCATTATTAAACCATTTATTTTTCCCCCATTCTCCACTATCTAGAAGAAAAAGGACTGAGAAGAAATAAAAGCTATGGATCCTTTCATTCAAAATGCACACTGATAACTAAGTTGACAGTTTCTATTTATAGCAGTAATTCCTCAGTCATCATACAGCAAATACTATAACCAAGTAAAGATGCTTTCCATTCCAAGTGGAAAATGTGTACTTTTTTTTTGGGGGGGGGGGGGGGGGCGCGGTTAAGACATTTCCAAAATCTTGGCTGGAAATAAGAAGAAGGGCAAGTCAATATGCTGAGGCCTACAACAGGGATATACTCCACAGACACAGTGATTAAGAATTAGTATATAACTATGATGGCCCTTGGGAGCCAAAAACCTATTCAAGACTCCTTTCCAATTTCAGTGGAAGAAAATCACAAAAACAAGCCCAAGGACAACACAAACTCCACACTGAAGGAACTCATACATCACGCATTTTCATTCAAAATTTTAAAAGCAAAATTTAGCGAAGACTGATCAGGATTTATAAAACTAGGATTTTAAAAGGCTGTTTAGGACAACAGGATACATTTCTTTAAGATCTAAATGTCTCTGCAATTTTTTCCCTATAGTAATGTAATTTTATAACATATAGACTACATGTATTTTCAATTACCCATAAAGTTTGCTAAATATCACCTTAAAAGTACTACTAATAATTTATTCAATCTGTAAGACATTTGCTATTTCTTATGCAAAAGTTGACCAGGTCTCAAAGGGGAAAGTGCAACTGCTGTTCTTTAAATTCATTCAGCTTCACATCTTCAGAAAAAACGTTTAGAAAGCCAAACATATATAAAACATGAAGCATTTTATAAAAACTAAACTTTTAAAAAGAAATGCCTACATAATCCAAGGAAAATAATGTAAGTAGTACTAATTAGGAAACGTACAGTTAGAAACACAGGCACATTCTATTATATAACGAATAAAAGAGTATTTCAAAATCAAGCATACAATATACAATGTTCCATACAATATAGATGGAACACACCTCTAATTTCAGTCAAATCTAAAAGAAAAAAAAAAAAAAATACCTGGTTAAAGTGTAGACCATATGCAAAGCCTAACATTGAAGATACATACTATCTGAACAGTTTAAATTTAGACAGAGTAGCTCAGATTAAAGACCTGGCCATATATACTTAAAAGTCTATAAATGATCACTTAGAACGACCTCAAAGGGAAAAGGAAAGGGTGTTTCTGCATGTGATCTGGAAGAAATTTTAGCATCACAGGAAAAATTTGCCTTTCTTCTGGTGCTTAGTAATATAAAGGAAAATGGATTGAAGAAAAAAAGTGTAAAATTGTTTTCATACATTATATGAATAATGATTCTAGACTTTAAAAGAAAACCTATGGAGGCTTTACCTTTTACATTATAGAAAAAGTGAAATTCACAAGTTATCTAGCAAGTAGAAATACAAATTAGCATTCCTCTCTACGTGTGTGTATATGTGTGAAAGATAAATTATTTTAAACAAAGTACAGACTTACTGCCATTTTTTTAAGAGGTTTTAGACAAAGTTAAGATTCAATTTTGTATTTTTGGCCCTCTCATCAGAGTGTTCTAACATTTGACTTCTAAATAATGACTCTATGGAGATTCATATTACTATGTAAATAAACAGTACTAACAAGATATTAGGAGTTACAGAAGAAATTAAAGAGCAGAATTCAATCCATCATATCTAGTCTACCAAACTAAGAATCCCTGAGATAAAATATTTGTCTAAATAAATTAATGAGACTAGACAAATACAAATATTAATCTTCTTATGCATTTGCATAAATTCAAACATTTTCACATTCCAAGAATATTTTCACTGTTTTTTTTCATGGCATTAAGCATTGGCTTTTGTCTTCCCTCTGCAGAGAATGGTCTTCCTGTCATATACAACTGTCAAAGTCATGCTTATTCTCCAACACTGGAAACAAAAGACACTTCTCAGCCCTTTCCAAGGAAATGTGATCCTCTTAGTTTCCCCATGCAAAGCCAACAACAGTAAGAAGTTCTTTTAAACTGAATAAAGAAGTAAATCATGATCTTAATATGCAGCTAAAACTAGCTTCAAAAAATATCACTATATCAAAATCATAAACATGCATTGAGTAATGTACCAATCACTTTTTGAAGGTCCTGAAAAGTTCTGTTTTTTCCAAGGGTTCACAAACAAACATTTTCAATCTGATCCAATCCGAAAAGAAAATGTATGCATCCCATTGAAACTCTAAAATCTTTTACTCAGGTTAAAAAGAAGAAACATAAAACACAGACAGTCAAAACTAGAGAGACAGGCAAAGAGACTAAACTAAGTACATTCCAGGTGAAAACTGAGATGGCGCTAACCTAGACCCTAAGATTGAGGAATAAAGAGAGGAAGAAGACTCAAAATTAAGGTATCAGAGGCAGCAAGAATTATAGAGCTGTTTCAGATCTGGTTTCAGTGTTTGCGCATCTGGTGAAGTCACTTATAAGAAATAACCTAGAAGGACTGTACTTCTGGGGACTGATCCTGAGTTCGGAACTCCATGAACACACACAGAGATTGTCTTTGAATATGGGCCAAGACTTAAGATGAGAGACGTGCTCTACACTGGAAGGCGTGCTTGTAAATGGACGCCTTCTATCCAAACAGTAAAAATCATGGTGGAATGAGAACGTGGTCTCTCAGAACCTTACAGAGAACACAGATATTTAAGGAGCCAATAAATGAACCTAGGGACTTCCCATGAGGCACTAGTGGTAAAGACCCCCCTATCAATGATGGGAATGTAAGAGACACAGATTCGATCCTTTCGTCAGGAAAATCCCCTGGAGGAGGGAATGGCAAACCACTCCAGTATGCTTGACTGGAGAATTTCCAGGGACAGAGGAGCCTGGTGGCTACAGTCCATATGGCTGCAGAGTCAGATACGACTGAAGCGACTTAGCATGCACAAGAGAACCTAGAGAAGGTGAAGTCAGATAAACGAAAAGAAGATAATACAAGTGAAAAATGTCATTATTTTAACAAATTGTTTGTGTCTTAATATGCAGCACCACTGGATACAGGGGATATGCTAGTGCCTGAAACAAATCCCTGAGATTTGGCAAATCGATGGTCATTAGTAATCTGATGAAAGCAGTTTTAGCTATGGGGCTTCCCAGGTGGCTCCGTAGTAAAGAATCTGCCTGACAAGGCAGGAGATGCAGGTTCGATCTTTGGGTTGGGAAGATCCTTTAGAGGAGGAAATAGCAATCCACTCCAAAATTCTTGCCTGGAAACTCCCATGGACAGAGGAGCCTGGCAGGCTACAGTCTAACGGGTCACAAAGAGTCAGACACAACTAAGCAAATGAACAAATTCTAGCTACAGACAATGAAGTAAACAATGAATGGGCAGTCAGGAACATACACAGATTCTTTCCAAAGAGTGAGAGTAACAGATGTTGAGATTGAATCAGGGAAGGGCAAAGAGTTTGTAAAAAGGGAGTTAGCAAAGAAAAGGACAGGAAAAGAGAGAGAATATGACTGAATAAGAATATTGTTATTTTAAGTATCAAGAGGTGCAGGAGTGGGCACTGGTACAAAAGCAGAAAGCTGATAGTCATCTCTGAGGACCTGTATTTTCTCAGTAAAAAGAAATGGTCATCCTCTAAAAAGCTACAGAAATATGTTAAGGTAGAACACTTGAGAATACAGATAGTGACAAAATCTCTACTAGGAATGAGAAAAGGAGCAGACTGGGGACAAATAAAAGCTTTTGCGAATGAATAAATGAAAAAGATGAGGTTTCCTAGATACATGTTAGACTTCATTGTGAAGGCAACAGGAACTGCTGAAAACTTTATGTAGAAAACAATGTGAACAGATTTGCTTTGAACTATGTACTACATTCTTATGAGTTTTAATAAACAAAATAAAATCTACATTTCTATTTCAGAATTAATCTACATGATATCCATAAACTCATTTTTATTCTATAAATTATATTGAAGTATATCATTGGTAGATTATAAAACAAACCTCCATATACCATGAAGCTATTAAAATACATTTATGAAAAAATAAATAAAATAAAATACATTTATGTAATATATTTAAACAGAAAAAGCTAAGTTCAGGATTTAAAATTTTAAATATGATTTAAATAAAGTTGATGAAAAGGTGATCAAGTAAGTCTGACTTTTTGTTCACATTCAGCCTTCAGTCCTAGTAGTTCCAAAACACACTTAAAGCTCCTTGAGCTTGTACCCTTGTCAAAATACAATGACCTAAGATAACTGAGTCCCTAATCTACAATCAAGAAATTCTAAGAAATTATCTACTTCTATACAACTTAATCTTTTGATAAGCCTTTGACTCTTATTAAATGACCCATTTATAAAAGAAAAACAAAACTGTGTGGCTCAGAAACAGCACCTAATAAACATTTCCTTCCTAAGGATAAGTCACCCTAATATCCAGAATGACTCCAAATCCTTACACCTCTACTCCTCCCCCTAAAATATTCTAAGCAATACCTTGATTTTTTTTAATAAAATGAAGTTGTTTTTTTTTTAATCCTGACACCCTGATTTTTTTTATCCTGACACCCTCCCAAATGCCACTATTTCTGTCCACCTGCCATGAAGGAGATGCAAAATGGAAGAGGTTGTGATTCACGTTGGGACTGTATCCCAGAGAGGATCTTCTGGAGACTAGATTCCAATAATTACTGTGATGGGTGCTCAAGCAACAGACCACAGTACAGCTACTGCAACACATATGCCTTGAATTTTGTCTACTCCAAATGTTCACACCTGAGACCATAACAAGACCTACCAACTTCTTTCTTTTTTTATTTATATATGCAAGTAGGAGATCAACTAAAACCTACAGTTTTAATTTAAAAGAACAATTTAAGCACACAATTTTTCATGTACATTTGTATCTTTCATTACCTCTAACCTCATTACCATATCTTACAGTACTCCCCCACTGATCCATGGAGGATATGTTCCAAGACCCCCAGTGGACACCTGAAACTGAATGGTACTAAACTCCACATACACCATGTCTTTTCCTAGATACACATACTTATGATGAAGCTTAGTTTATAAATCAGGCACAGTGAGAATATCTGAACTGCCAGCATCACTACTCTTGCACTTTGGGGCCACAATTAAAATTGTAAAAGAAGGGCTACCTGAACTTAAGCACTGCATATCTCAACAGTTCATCTGATAACCAAGTCAGATACTCAGTGACTAATTGGTAAGTAGGGTGTACAGCATGGGTGCCTGGGACAAAGGGATGATTCCCCTCCCAGGTGGGATGATGTGTGACCTCATCACACTACTCAGAATGGTGTGCACTTTAAAATCTAGGAATTGTTTATTTCTGGAATATTTTCAGACTGTGGTTGACTGTGGGTAACTGAAACCTTGGAAGGCAAAACCATAGGTAAAAGGGGACTACTGTAGCTACCCATATGCTAAATCTTATTCTGTCTGACAACCATATATCACCCTAATTACATATAACTTCCAATGGACAAGTATAACATATCTACCAATTTTAGCAGATATATGATTATTCAGATATAGTTTCAGGAATGCACTGCAGAGCAGCTGTGAATAAAAACAGATACCTGCCTCTTTCATTTGTATAATTACCACTATTTCTGAAATAAGTTTGAGTCTGGTTCTCATCACAAATGATTCAAGTAAATAAAACACAGCCACATTGTCGCCTAGAACTTGAGAAAATCATATCATAAAATGTTTATCCACAGGAAAAGTCCATTTTAAAATACATTACGTCAAAATGAAACATTAAAGGAAAATACACAGCCTAAATTAGAAACCAAATAGCAGCTGCAAAATAAATACAGAGTGCTACTATGTTCTTCACTTTTCTCTTTGAATAGCCTGAAGACCTCGGAGAGATTTTCAAGGGAAAAGAAAACCCCAGAACTGTTATTCACCATGCCAGGCTGCAAGGCCAGTGCCCTCCACTGCTCACTTTACTTCTTGGGGGTGACCACCACCGTGGGGATTCCTCAGGGTCAGGTACAGACAGGTGAGCCATCTAGAAGCACCATTTCTATTCAACGTAAAACTCTCTAAACTAAAATCTCTCATTAAAAAAAAAAAAAAAAAGTTTCTAACATTTATAATTAAATTTGGAATCCCCAAGATACCTTGTCTTTATTTTTACTTTTCCATCTAACAGGGACTGTGCAGCATACAGTAAACACTATATAAAGTTAACTGCTACTATTTTTTAAATTTTTATTGGACTATAGTTGATTATGCTGCGTTAGTCTCTTCTGTACAGCAAAGTTACTATTATTTCAAATAAAATGTATAGTTTCCTTACAACTAAGTCTACACAAAGTGGTTAAATACAAACTATTCACCTACTTGTATGAAATTTAACATAGGATGATCTTATTTTACTCAAACAATAGGTTCAGGGAATATATACAATGTGAAAACCACCTCTGATAATTCCTAATCTATTAGCACACAACTGAAATTGTAAATAGAAAAAAACCTGCTGTATGTGCTGTGCTTAGTCACTCAGTTCTGTCCGGCTCTTTAAGAACCCACAGACTATAGTCCACACAGGCTCCTCTGTCCATGGGGATTCTCCAGACAAGAATACAGGAGCATGGCAATACATTGCCATGCCCTCCTCCAGGGGATCTTCCCAACCCAGGGATCAAACCCAGGTCTCTCGCATTGCAAGAGGATTCTTTTTTGCATAGAAAATGCCTATTCTGACCTATATTATTATATATCATTTCTAAATTTCTCCATTGTTAAATATCAATAGATTAGCAACAAGCACAATTTTATAATCAGCATGTATTTATTTGGTAACATTTTTGCTCAGTGCTGCAATATAGGATGTTTCGGGATACCAAAAAACAATGTCTGTCTGTACTTAAAAGGTTTGCAGTCTATATGAGTTTTAATTTCAGGGACTATGACTTTACTTTGGTAGTAAGAAAAGGGAAGGATAGGAGGCTTGACATGTAGAATCCAAGTAGCTGGAGCAATGTGGAGAGTATTCTAGGAACATGCAGGGCATGGGGGGAGCAGACCAAAGGAAGAATTCAAACTTGGTCGAAGTGAAATATGACCATCAAAGTGGGTCCAGAAAAACTCTGGGATGGAACAGGTAATATCAAGTTCTAATCAGCCTTCAAAGATCGACAAAAGGATTTAGATGCGCATTATACATTGTTCTAAGCACTTTACGGAGAAGGCAATGGCACCCCACTCCAGTACTCTTGCCTGGAAAATCCCATGGACGGAGGAGCCTGGTAGGCTGCAGTCCATGGGGTTGCTAAGAGTCAGGCACGACTAAGCGACTTCACTTTCACTTTTCACTTTCATGCATTGGAGAAGGAAATAGCAACCCACTACAGTATTCTTGCCTGAAGAATCCCAGGGACGGGGGAGCCTGGTGGGCTGCCGTCTATGGGGTCTCACAGAGTCGGACACGACTGAAGTGACTTAGCAGTAGCAGCAGTAAGCACTTTACATGTGCTATCACATTTAATATTACAACAGCTCTGAGAGGTAAGTGATATCAGTATCTCTATTTTACATACCAGGGAAGTGACACAGGGCTTAAATAATTTATCATAAATCATCCAGCTAGTAAATAGCACAACAGGAGTTTGAATCCACTTTAGTCACAGTGTCCTTTCCCTTAATAACTGCACTACACTATATATCTCTCAAGACAAAAATGGAAAATATATTCACATATGAGTTCAGTCGCTCAGTCGTGTCTGACTCTTTGCAACCCCATGGGCTGCAGCACACCAGGCTTCCCTGTCCATCACAAACTCCCAGAGCTTGCTCAAACTCATGTCCATCGAGTCAGTGATGCTATCCAACCATCTCATCCTCTGACATCCCCTTCTCCTCCTGCCTTCAATCTTTCCCAGCATCAGGGTCTCTCCCAGTGAGTCAGTTCTTTGCATCAGGTGGCCAAAGTATTGGAACTTCAGCTTCAGCATCAGTCCTTCCAATGAATATTCAGGACTCATTTCCTTTAGGATGGACTGGTTGGATCTCCTTGCAGTCCAAGGGACTCTCAAGAGTCTTGTCCAACATCACAGTTCAAAAGCATCAACTTTGGCACTCAGCTTTCTTTATAGTCTAACTCTCACATCCAAACATGGCTACTGGAAAAACCATAGCTTTGACTAGATGGACCTTTGTCAGCAAAGTAATGTCTCTGCTTTTTAACATGCTGTCTAGGTTGGTCATGGCTTTTCTTCCAAGGAGCAAGCACCTTTTATTTTCATGGCTTATCAGTTACCATCTGCAGTGATTTTGGAGCCCAAGAAAATAAAGTCTCTTACTGTTTCCATTGTTTCCCCATTTATTTTCCATGAAGTGATGGGACTGGATGCCATGATCTCAGTTTTCTGAATGTTGAGCTTTAAGCCAGCTTTTTCACTCTCCTCTTTTATTTTCATCAAGAGGCTTTTCCTTTGCCCATGGGATTCTCCAGGCAGGCATACTGGAGTGGGTTGCCATGCCCTTCTCCAGGGGATCTTACCAACCCATAGATTTAACTCTGGTCTTCTATATTGCAGGAGGATTCTTTACCATCTGAGCCACCAGGAAAGTATATTCACATATATGAAAGAAGAAAGGAATGGGATAGAATGAAATGGGATGGAATGGAATTGGATTTGTGAAAGAGACAGTCACATAAAAATGAAGTTTTAGGCTGACTTAGTCCAAGAACTTCTAGAAGAGACTGAGGCAAAAATGCCTAGGATCAAGAAGCTGCATGTCTGCCAAACTTAAAAGCTGGTTCCAACTATTATTAAACACTTTCCTTTACTATATAATCTCAACACTTACTAATAGGAAGTAGAGCAAACTCCTACAAAACTTTTTTAAAAAATGGAGTAGCAAACACCTCTTCCTTAAGAAAAAAGATGCCTGGCTGTAAGACACTAACAGATAGAACAAGTTTAATTTAAAACACTCAATTTAATTCATAAATTTAATCCTTATGCCTCAGCTTTTTTTATTTTCTTAATAGATATTTAAGCAAACCTTTTATTTGAAAATTGCCATTAAAGACCTATGAATTAAAAAAATAAACAGTCCTTTTTCCCACGAGCTGCCCTTTGTGACTATGGATTTCATTCTCTAATGTCTGATGACTATTTGGGGAACAGTATTTGTTCAGCTTTTTAATGACATTCTGAATCTCTAAATGCTTATAAGTACACAATTTTTGCTCCTGAAGTTTGTAGCATATATAATTCTCTTTATTTCTTCCCTACCCAAAGAGATCAATTTTCCCCTAGTAAACAATATCTGGCAACCCACTCCAGTACTCTTGCCTGGAAAATCCCATGGACGGAGGGGCCTGGTGGGCTGCAGTCCATGGGGTCGATAGGAGTCGGACATGACTGAGCGACCTCACTTTCACTTTTCACTTTCATGCATTGGAGAAGGAAATGGCAACCCACTCCAGTGTTCTTGCCTGGAGAATCCCAGGGATGGGGGAGCCTGGTGGGCTGCCGTCTATAGGGACGCACAGAGTCGGACACGACTGAAGCGACTTAGCAGCAGCAGCAAACAATATCTGGATACAAAATAAAGTAACAGGCTACATTGATTCTTTCAACCTTCAATTTCTCCCTTCATCGGCAGTGTTATACCCAGCTTAGGAAGTTTTAGGGAATTATTTGTGAAGGGAGAATGGGGTCAGAAATTTTGCTTCTCTTATTCCAATTAGAGAATTTCACCAAGAACTGGAATTTCAAATTAAGAGAAAAAAATAAGTTTTATTTAGTTACAGATGAAAATCCCCAAAGACACATTGATCACAATGAAAAACATTAACTGAGCTTCTGGAGACTCACGAAGAAGATTTTTTCACTGGATGAAATGGAAATGATTTAACTTTTGAAATCCTAACCACACCACCCTTTAGTTATTGATATGCAATTAAATAATTTTTGCTCACAGGGGCAACCAAAATAACTCAAAATGTTTATTTTCACAGACCTGTCTATTATTTTCCCGGCATGTTAACCCCCTTTGAAAGCCTTGTCACTGAAGCCCATTGTTTTAAGGTTCATCATCTTTATGCCACCTGGGTTAGGATTTGGCTGCAAACTGCCACACTACAGTGATCAAAGTGTTCACCACGTCAAGAATGCAGGAGTTAAACATATGAGGATTCCAGGACTTTCCATCTTTGTTCTTAGAGTAAATGTGCAGAAGGCCTTCTGAAATTATGTCTTACTTAGCAAATTAATGTTGGAGAAGAGATGCTCTTTTACCTCTATCAGTATACAAATTAAGACTGGTCTACTGACAGCGTTAAAGCAGCCCTCACAGGATGGGTATTCATGTGTGCTACATAGCCTTTAGTCTAAAGCATAAAAAACTCATTTGTTTAACTGAAAAGATGGAAAGCTGTTTAAAAAAAAAAAAAAAGACTAAAATACACATTTTTCAACTTCACTTTACAACTTACAGTGAATATTATCTATTCTAACAAAGCGTAGCCTCCTGAAGCTTACCTCTCTCATCTCCCAACTGAACTTGCTCTGGACAGTCTGATGGGACCACGATTCACATTTTTCAAAAAGGCAAGATCTAAATCACTTCCAGATTTTCCTCTGTTAGTCTAAAACTTCTTGCATTAATAAAATATGATTAGGGCAAGAGTAAACTAGATTGATGTACTTATCTATTAATACAGCTACAAAAAGAAAGGTAGTCATCTCTAAAAGAAAGAAGAGAAACAGCATAATGTGGACAAAAATTCTTTGGACTTTAATCTCATCTGTGAATAATTAGAAGAATTTAAGTTGATCTGGAAAGGGAGGAGAAAGACTCTAAAGTGGTGGGATTACAAGGTTTTTCACTTTGATGTATTAAAAATGAAGAAAATGAAGAAGTTAGAAACTTTAAATGCATACATGCACACACATACCTCTCAACCATCAACAGCAAATAACCTCCCTGTCCTATTTTTCATATGTTTGAGGTTAATAACAAGTAAGATGACAGCTGTATTTAGTTCTTTGATTAAAACAAATAACTATTTTCATTCTATTTTGACTCAAGGCAACCCAATTTGTTAGTCTATTGAAATCCATCATTCATAGTCAAGGAGGAACTAAAATATCTCCCTCCAGATTTTAAAATAAAGGCCTAATCCAAAATTCTGTAAAAGTTTTAAGTTACAGAAGTTAAGTGTGACATGAATTTCAAGATAATGGTGGTTCCTCTAATGACTTCTAAATTTTATAGTTGGAGTATCCAATTTTTTTTAATACATTTGCTGTATTTCTTTATGTTAAAAAAAGTACTGCATTCTTATTGAAGAAATTTATGAAGAAAAGTTGAGTTACATGTAAGTATAAAACAATTACATTATTCAGAGATATTTTCAAGTTATTTGGTGTATTTACTTCCATTTCATAAACACATTGTTTCCCAAACTGGTATTTATTGAACACTGTCTGAGAGATGTTAGTATCTCTTCCACTAAAAGCAGTGTTTTGTGGTGTAAACAGTATAAAACAAATTAAGAAAAGTTAGCTGATGTCTTTATTGAAGGATTTCTCAGAGCCTATAATGTGCTAACATTTACTATGATTTTTCAAATCATAATAAAAGACAGGAAGCAAGTCATAACAAATTTAGGTCATAAGCAGCTTCCAAAATTTATTTCCCACTTAATATATTTTCCTCTTTTGACTATTAGCATCCAGCTTGAGAAACACTGAAATTACACTATTAGCAAAGGACACTTCCATATCACTATTTTCAAAATCACATATTAAGGATATAAATTATTACTAGGTTTAAGTCTCTCATAGTTTACTGGATTTTTTTCCCATTTCTATTACCCTTATATATAAATCTTACTACATATGCATTAGTCCTTTAGATAAAGTGGTAACCTCTTTAAGAAAATGTTATCAAACTATCTAAATGACTACATTTTTTTTTACTGAAGTACAGTTGATTTTAAACGCAGTGTTAAATATTTTAAGAACACTGTGTTAAGTATTAAATAAATGTTCAGTTTAAACAGTATTCTTTTTACTGGTCTTGTGTGAAAATTATCACTTGAGTAATAAATTAGATTGGTGCAAAGTGAGAACTCATTTTTATTTTCATTTACATTTCCCTGCATAATAAGGCTGAATTATTTTCATATTTTTATCAGCCATTTATATTTGCCTTTCTTAGCTTGGATTTCAGCTTTTCCCCCCATCTTTTCACTTCTTGATCCTTCTCTAAAACCTAAGAAAGTTCTTCAGATTTGTTCTTCACATCACTTAGTTTTTCAAGACTAATAATGCTGCCTCCTCTGCATACTTAAATCCGGCTCTCAGTTCCAGTGTTCCTTACACTCTCTGCTCACTTTTACTAAAACATGAAATTGTTCTCTTAGAGTTCCCCACTGCAGTTCCATAGATACCATACCTTAGAAGATGTTCTCTTATGGTACACTGTTTAGTAAACATTCTAATCATTGTAAATATTTCCCCAAAACAAGCTTCTCTCTTGCATCTTCAGGATTATCAATCTTCACCTTGAAGTATACACTGTCAACAGATCCCATGCTGTTGAGTTTTACTACTGCATCTTCTATGATGATGGTGCTGTTCACTGTCAATAGAGGACTGGCCTAGCTCATTTCGCTCTTGGACAATTACAGAACCCCCTTTTCAATTCTGTAGCAGGAACGTCAAGAGTTATAAGCCCAGTTCTCAGTGACTCTCAGGAACCTTTTTTTTTCGGCTGTGCCAGGTCTTAATTGTGGCACATGGGCTTATTAGTTGTGGCATATGGGATCTAGTTCCCTGATCAAGGATTAAACCCAGGCCACCTGCATTGGAAGCTCAGAGTCTTAACCACTAGACCCCCAGGGAAGTCCCTTGCAGGCATTATTCTACTGCTGGTCTTCTGGACTGCAGAGGGACCTTCTCCTTATATATTGCTGGTCTGAAAAAGGATCATCTAAGAGTAAAATGCCTACCATTTAGTTCTCCATTCCCATCTTGAGCCCTCTATCTGAGGAGACACCATCCATTTGGGATGCAGCAGTGGGCAGCCCCAACTGTCTCTACCCTTCATACCCTCGCTGCTTACTATCGTTCATACAGCTGTTGGACGGATGTAGAGAGACATAAGAGAATGGAGACCTAAGTGATGGTAATACTATAGCTTCCTCAGAAAAACAGCCTCCTTGCAGCAGATGGAGAGCAGCCTCGTTTTCTCACTGTTTAAAGACTAGAGGCGTTTGAACAAGCAGCAGATGTTATGAAAGCAGCAAACTACATTTCCTACTTTAAACTGGCTAGGCTGTTTCATCAGACAATCTGGTTTTAACCAGTTCAGTTCCTTTTGGGTGGAGGAAATGCATCAAAATTTCTGGTAGAATTAGTCTTTTTCTTCCTCCAATATGGTGTGTGTTTCTTTCAAAGTCTTCATTGGTCTTCCAACAGCAAAGTGGAAGAGGCAGAATCAGCAACTATGAAAAAGGCTATTTTTTAATGAGAAGCCTCTCTGAATCTAAAATAAGTAAAAATTCTGATTACTTCACTGCCAAGCACAAGAAAGATTCATTTGATCCTTTCACATGACCCTATTTTAAATAAATTTATTAATGCTGAAAGGAATAACACAGAGAAGACTAAAAGGCACTGTTTACACAATAAAGTCACAAATATCACCAGTGGCAGCCATACACACACTGGTAACTGGCATCTGAAGAAATTTCAAGTAGGCTTTCCCATTAGTTGGAAGTTGAAGGTGCTTAACAAAAAAATAAGCATTATCCTGGTACCTTCTGGGTTTTATTATTCTTGTAGATTTTGTCAAGTACATGACAGTGCTTTTATATTTTCTATCATTCTAGACGACACAGGGAGACTAAGTTCACATACTGATCACTGATGAGCAGCCTGGCTTTCTTATCTCTTCTTGCTATTCTTTGGAATGCTGCATTCAAATGGGTATATCTTTCCTTTTCTCCTTGGCTTTTAGCTTCTCTTCTTTTCTCAGCTATTTGTAAAGCCTCTTCAGACAGGCATTTTGCTTTTGTGCATTTCTTTTTCTAGGGGATGGTCTTGATCCCTGCCTCCTGTACAATGTCATGACCCTCCGTCCATAGTCTTCAAGTACTCTATCAGATCTAATCCCTTGACTCTATTTGTCACTTGACTGTATAATCATAAGGGATTTGATTTAGGCCATACCCGAATGGTCTAGTGGTTTTCCTACTTTCTTCAATTTAAGTCTGAATTTGGCAATAAGGAGTTCATGATCTGAGCTACAGTCAGCTCCCGGTCTTGTTTTTGCTGACTGTATAGAGTTTCTCCATCTCTGGCTGAAAAGAATATAATCAATACGATGTTGGTATTGACTATCTAGTGATGTCCATGAGTAGAGTCTTCTCTTGTGTTGTTGGAGGAGGGTGTTTCCTATGACCATTGTGTTTCCTGGCAAAACTCTGTTAGCCTTTGACCTGCTTCGTTTTGTACTCCAAGACCAAATTTGCCTCTTATTCTAGGTAGCTCTTGAATTCCTACTTTTGCATTCCAGTCCCCTACAATGAAAAGGACATCTCCTTTGGGTGTTAGTGCTAGAAGGTCTTGTAGGTCTTCACTGAACCATTCAACTTCATGATGCAAACCAGCGTTACTGGTTGGGGCATAGACTTGGATTACTGTGATAGTGAATGGTTTACCTTAGAAACGAACAGACATCATTCTGTTGTTTTTCACTCTGCATCCCAGTACTGCATTTTGGACTCTCTTGTTGACTATGATGGCTACTTCATTTCTTCTAAGGGATTCTTGCCTATAGTAATAGATATAATGGTTATCTGAGTTAAATTCACCCATTCCAGTCTATTTTAGTTCACTGATTCCTAAAATGTCAATGTTCACTCTTCTCATCTCCTATTTGACCACTTTCAATTTGCCTTGATTCATGGATCTAACATTCCAGGTTCCTATGGAATATCGCTTTTTACAGCATTGGACTTTATTTCCATCACCTGTCACATCCACAACTGGGTGTTGTTTTTGCAACCAGTCGATACTACAGGAAATCAGTCCTGAATATTCTTTGGAAGGACTGATGCTGAAGCTGAAACTCCAATACTCTGGCCACTTGATGCAAAGAACTGACTCATTGGAAAAGACCCTGATGCTGGGAAAAATTGAAGGTGGGAGGAGAAGGGGATGACAGAGGATGAGATGGTTGGATGGCATCACTGATGTGATGGACATGAGTTTGAGCAAGTTCTGTGAGTGGTAATGGACAGGGAAGCCTGGCGTGCTGCAATCCATGGGGTTGCCAAGAGTCGGACATGACTGAGCAACTGAACTGACTGACTGATGAGCATCCTGATCATACTTCATCCTGGCAGGTTTGAAGCACTTGGTCATCATCAATTTCTCATTGCCACTTTGACATTTAAACACCAGCAAGTAGAATTTCTGTGTATAGGTCCTTTTATATCCCATATAGGTGCCCCAAAAAGGGAAACTAACAGGAAGCATTTATCAGTTCAGTTCAGTTGCTCAGGCATGTCCAACTCTTTGCGACCCCATGAACAGCAGCACGCCAGGCCTCCCTGTCCATCACCAACTCCCAGAGTCCACCCAAACTCATGTCCATTGAGTCAGTGATGCCATCCAGCCATCTCATCCTCTGTCGTCCCCTTCTCTTCCTGCCCCCAATCCCTCCCAGCATCAGAGTCTTTTCCAATGAGGCAACTCTTCGCATGAGGTGACCAAAGTATTGGAGTTTCAGCTTCAGCATCAGTCCCTCCAATGAACACCCAGGACTGATCTCCTTTAGGATGGACTGATTGGATCTCCTTGCAGTCCAAGGGACTCTCAAGAGTCTTCTCCAACACCACAGATCAAAAGCATCAGTTCTTCGGCATTCAGCTTTCTTTACAGTCCAAATCTCACATCCATACGTGGCCACTGGTAAAACCACAGCCTTGACTAGACAGACCTTTGTTGGAAAAGTAATGTCTCTGCTTTTTAATATGCAGTCTAGGTTGGTCATAACTTTCCAAGGAATAAGCATCTTTTAATTTCATAGCTGCAATCACCATCTGCAGTGACTTTGGAGCCCAAAAAGATAAAGTCAGCCACTGTTTCCACTGTTTCCCCATCTATCTGCCATGAAGTGATGGGACCAGATGCCATGATCTTCGTTTTCTGAATGTTTAGCTTTAAGCCAACTTTTTCATTCTCCTCTTTCATTTTCATCAAGAGGCTCTTTAGTTCTTCTTCATTTTCTGCCATAAGGGTGGTGTCATCTACATATCTGAGGTTATTGATATTTCTCCTGGCAATCTTGATTCCAGCTTGTGCTTCCTCCAGCCCAGCATTTCTCATGATGTACTCTGCATATAAGTTAAATAAGCAGGGTGACAATATACAGCCTTGATGTATACCTTTTCCTATTTGGAACTAGTCTATTGTTCCATGTCCAGTTCTAACTATTGCTTCCTGACCTGCATATAGGTTTCTCAAGAGGCAGGTCAGGTGGTCTGGTATTCCCATTTCTTTCAGAATTTTTCACAGTTTATTGTGATCCACACAGTCAAAGGTTTTGGCATAGTCATTAAAGCAGAAATAGATATTTTTCTGGAACTCTCTTGCTTTTTCTATGATCCAGTGGATGATGGCAATTTGATCTCTGGTTCCTCTGCCTTTCTAAAACTAGCTTGAACATCTGGAAGTTCACGGTTCACGTATTGCTAAAGCATGTATAAGTATGTTTAAAAGTTAGGAAAGCTTCTCTGAAGGTCTGTGTTAGACGTGTTAACAGTGGTGATCTACTTTCAAAAAGGTTTCATCTGAACACCATTGTAATTTAAAAGTAAATACTCTAGAGTAAGAAAAACACAAGTTTAAATCCTGCCTCTACTAGTTAATAGCTGTGTGACCTTGAGCAAGGTAATTAACCTCCCTACAGCTCTGAGTTTGCTTTGAAAAGTGAAGATATCAGCAATGCCTGCTTTATCAGATGGTTAGCAAACTAAAAATAGATAAGGCAAACAACATAACTGCTACTTAAGTGTTCTATAAATGTCTGGTGTTATGATTAACTCCTCACATATTTTAAAATATAAATAAATGCCTAATCTTTACACAAAGTTGTTGTTGCTGTTCAGTCACTCAGTCATGTCCAACTCTTTGTGACCCAATGGACTGCAGCATGCCAAGCTTCCCTGTCCTCCACCATATCCTGGAGACTCAAAAGTTTTCTCCAACACCACAGTTCAAAAGCATCAATTATTTGACACTCAACGTTCGTTATGGTCCAAACTGTCACATCCACATGTGACTACTGGAAAAAACATAGCTTTGACTAGACAGATCTTTGTAGGCAAAGTAATGTCTCTGCTTTTTAACACGCTTTCTAGGTTGATCACAGCTTTTCTTCCAAGGAGCAGGCGTCTTTAATTTCATGGCTGCAGTCACCATCTGCAGTGATTCTGGAGCCCCCAAATATAAAGTCTCTCACTGTTTCCATTGTTTCCCCATCTATTTGCCATGAAGTGATGGGACGAGATGCCATGATCTTCATTTTTTGAATGCTGAGTTTTAAGCCAGCTTTTTCACTCTCTTTCACTTTCATCAAGAGGACCTTAAGTTTCTCTTTGCTTTCTGCATAAGGGTGGCATCATCTGCATATCTGAGGTTATTGATATTTCTCCTGACAATCTTGATTCCAGCTTGTGCTTCCTCCAGCCCAGGATTTCACATGATGTACTCTGCATATAATAAGCAGGGTGAGCTAGAACAAATAATTTCACAATTTGTATGGAAATACAAAAAACCTCGAATGGCCAAAGCGATCTTGAGAAAGAAGAATGGAACTGGAGGAATCAACCTACCTGACTTCAGGCTCTATTACAAAGCCACAGTTATCAAGACAGTATGGTACTGGCACAAAGACAGAAACATAGATCAATGGAACAAAACAGAAAGCCCAGAGATAAATCCACGCACATATGGACACCTTATCTTTGACAAAGGAGGCAAGAATATACAATGGATTAAAGACAATCTCTTTAACAAGTGGTGCTGGGAAAACTGGTCAACCACTTGTAAAAGAATGAAACTAGAACACTTTCTAACACCATACACAACAATAAACTCAAAATGGATTAAAGATCTCAACATAAGACCAGAAACTATAAAACTCCTAGAGGAGAACATAGGCAAAACACTCTCCGACATACATCACAGCAGGATCCTCTATGACCCACCTCCCAGAATACTGGAAATAAAAGCAAAAATAAACAAATGGGACCTAATTAACCTTAAAAGCTTCTGCACATCAAAGGAAACTATTAGCAAGGTGAAAAGGCAGCCTTCAGAATGGGAGAAAATAATAGCAAATGAAGCAACTGACAAACAACTAATCTCAAAAATATACAAGCAACTCCTACAGCTCAACTCCAGAAAAAGAAATGACCCAATCAAAAAATGGGCCAAAGAACTAAATAGACATTTCTCCAAAGACGACATACAGATGGCTAACAAACACATGAAAAGATGCTCAACATCACTCATTATCAGAGAAATGCAAATCAAAACCACTATGAGGTACCATTTCACACCAGTCAGAATAGCTGCGATCCAAAAGTCTACAAGCAATCAATGCTGGAGAGGGTGTGGAGAAAAGGGAACTCTCTTACACTGTTGGTGGGAATGCAAACTAGTACAGCCACTATGGAGAACAGTGTGGAGATTCCTTAAAAAACTGGAAATAGAACTACCTTATGATCCAGCAATCCCACTGCTGGGCATACACACTGAGGAAACCAGAATTGAAAGAGACACGTGTACCCCAATGTTCATCGCAGCACTGTTTATAATGGCCAGGACATGGAAGCAACCTAGATGCCCATCAGCAGATGAATGGATAAGAAAGCAGTGGTACATATACACAATGGAGTATTACTCAGCCATTAAAAAGAATACATTTGAATCAGTTCTAATGAGATGGATGAAACTGGAACCTATTATACAGAGTGAAGTAAGTCAGAAAGAAAAACACCAATACAGTATACTAATGCATATATATGGAATTTAGAAAGATGGTAACAATAACCCTGTGTACGAGACAGCAAAAGAGACACTCATGTATATATCAGTCTTATGGACTCTGTGGGAGAGGGAGAGGGTGGGGAGATTTGGGAGAATGGCATTGAAACATGTATAATATCATGTATGAAATGAGTCACCAGTCCAGGTTCGATGCACGATACTGGATGCTTGGGGCTGGTGTGCTGGGACGACCCAGAGGGAGGGTATTGGTGGGGGAAGAGGGAGGAGGGTTCAGGATGGGAAACACAGGTATACCTGTGGTGGATTCATTTCGATATTGGGCAAAACTAATACAATATTGTAAAGTTTAAAAATAAAATTTTTTAAAAAAATAAGCAGGGTGACAATATACAGCATTGACATATCCCTTTCCCAATTTGAAACCAGTCTGTTGTTCCATGTCCAGTTCTAACTGTTGCTTCTTGATCTGCATACAAGTTTCTCAGGAAGCAGATAAGGTATTCTGGTATTCCCATCTCTTTCAGAATTTTCTACAGCTTGTTGTGATCCACACAGTCAATGGCTTTAGCACAGTCAATGAAGCAGATGTTTTTCTGGAATTCCCTTGCATTTTCTATGATCCAATGGATGTTGGCAATTTGATCTCTAGTTCCTCTACCTTTTCCAAAGCCAGCTTGTATATACGGAAGTTCTCAGTTCAGGTACTAGACTTCTTCTTAAAGAAGATGAAAGGATCTCACCCACAGTGGTTTATTAGTAACTGGTACTTTGCTTGAAATTTTATTTGTACACCTAGATTATTATAGTCACACCATTGTCTATTAGGCATATTCTTAGATAAACAAACATGAATTTTTATTGATTATGTTAGGATAATGAAGAAAAGTGGGCAGTCTACAGGAGAGGTAAAAACTACTTATGCTTTAGAAAACAGACATTAAGGTTTAAAACCTCAGCCTAGAGCAAAAGTCCTTTCCCAAAAGAATCACCTAGCGCTGGCCTTTCTGAAAATAAGTGATTACATTTTGGCTTACATAGTGACTAGGGAATATTGTTTCCTTTCATAGGCTGAGAAGAAGCCTGCTATGTTTGCTGCAATACACAAGAGAGTCCCAAACAAAGACTGTTCCTGGGCTCCCAAGCCTAATGAACGGCTGGAGACTCAGGAGTATGAAAAATACACTGATAATTACCTGAGTCTACAATCTTACTCCATTTTACACAAAAACATAGTATTTATGAAACATTTTTAATACACACTGAATTTTTCAAATAAACCCCTATGTAATTCAAAGGGTTTATTACATTTTGAGCCTTGTCAAAAGTGATTCAACATATCAAAAATTCACACCCACATTCTCAATTCCATTTATTGTTTTCTGAGTCACTGATGCAACCACTTTTTCTTTAGCCTGTATTTGTATCCATGGCATATAGTGATACTACACATGAGTACAAGAACCTAATTTGTTAATTATTTCTGTTATGGTCATGCTGAAGCATTTCCATATTGGAATTCATGTTATTTTTGAAAATGTATTTGTTACAATTTTTTACAAAAATTAAATTTTAATGTAACTTTTTCCTTTATACAATAGGATTAAAGTAGAGTTTCATATCATGCTATTATTTTAGGATACTAAAGGAGTGCTATAAAATAGACAAGACAGTGTGGAGTTTGAGAGAACAGAGTTAACAAGAATAAAGAGCTTCATGAAAGTGAAAGTGAAGTGGCTCAATCATGTCCAACTATTTGCGACCCCATGGACTGTAGTTTCCATCCATGGCTCCTCCGTACATGGGATTTTCAAGGCAAGAGTACTGGAGTGGGTTGCCATTTCCTTCTCCAGGGGATCTTCCCAACCCAGGGATTGAACTCAGGTCTCCTGCATTGTAGGCAGATGCTCTTACCATCTGAGCTACCAGGGAAGGCAGCCTAGAGAAAATGCAAATAACACAGTTAATTTCCCTCCAACCATAGACTGTACTAGAATTAGTTTACCTCGCAATAAGAAAGAATTGAGGTTAGGTATTTTACATACCATCGTGAAGAACAAAACTGTGTATCAGTAGAATGAGAAATTCCATCAGCACATTTAAGCCATGTAAGAATAAGAATGCTTTGCTTATCACCATATCAAATTGGACTGTAACTGGGTAATTCTATAATTATTCATTTAATGTTTTTCTTAATTTGTATGTGTTTCAAAGTGAATTCATAGAAAATGAGTCTTCAGTAACAGCTCTAGCGCTTTTACAAGTTGGGGGTGGAGTGTGATATACATGCAGAGGGTCTGAAGCCTGATGTGGGCATGTGCTACTAGTCTAACGATGACCTCTTCCTCTTCCTCAAAGAGAAAGAAAAAAAGTAAAACAAACAAAAAGGAAAAAATAATGCTGGTCCTAAAACAGTAAAGGGTATTATTTTGGATATCTCTTAATCCAAGGATAGTGAAAGTTACTTTAAGAAATATGAATTTAGTATCACGTATCCATTGCATTAAGGATAATAATATATACAAGATATATCAACCTTCACATGTATTCTCATCACAGAAATATCATAAAACCACCTGCATCTTCTATTAAAAATTTTAATGTGGGATAAAAAGTAGTTCATTAAACCTTACCATAAAGTAAAATTCAGAAATGTTTGATGGTTGTCAAAAGGCACAAACTTCTACTTACAAAATAAATGAGCCTTGGGGATACTATATACAGCATGGTGATCACAGTTAATGATACTCTATTATATATTTAAAAATTGCTAAGAGTACATCTAACAAGCTCTCATTATATTTGTATATATTGTGACATGATCACCACCACGAGTCAGTTAACTTCCGTCACCACACACAGTTATATTTTTTTTTTGTAATGAGAGCTTGTGTACACCTGAAACTAATATAATGTTATATATCAATTACACCTCAATTTTTTTTTAAGTAAAATACACTTAACTAGTCTTTCTTCTTAGCTTTACAAATGAATACATTAACTCAATCAGTAAAATCTCTAGTGGCAACTATCTTACATATATGACAGTTGCAGAGATTAGGCCTCAGGCTGACATGAGTCTTTCCCAAAGGAACTTTACATTATTTTTACTCCATGAACTCCATGTTATGAGAAATTTAGTGAATTAAACAAACTGCCATTTTTAAATCAGAAATGTTTGCTCATTTTTAATAAGTCAAAGATAAACTACTTCAAATCAGTACTTTTGACCAGGATAATACGACCAGTGGCACCAATCTATTTGCAGGTCCCTAGGAGTTTGAAAACTCCAGACTGGGGACTATAATTCCACAATATATTAGGGTCTAAAAACAAAATACTGCTATTAAGAGCAAGGCAACGTTTCACAAACAGACCTTCAATTTTAAACTAGGCAATATTTCTTTGTTTAAATCCCAGGATTTTTCCTGTAGCTGAAATTCCACACATGGTCTCCATATCCCCAAAGAAATGCCCTTTCCAGATGAGTTCCTAAGGACAGAACTATGTTTCTTCGAAGTCAGCAAGCTATTTATAAAAATTACAGTAGCCCCCAAGGGAAGATCAATTGGCAAGTATAAAATTACTTTATATATGTATAGTAGTTGCTCTGCTTTTTCTTAAAGGGGAAAGATAAGACAATGATGATCAAAAAATAAAGTACCTGAAATGTGATAATTTTTAATATGGGTGCTTATCATTACAAGAAGAAAATGTGACTGATTAATTTTCATGACCCTATAAAATATCTGAGTTCTCTACTGAACTGGCAAGTACATAAATGTAATAAAATCTATAATTTATTTCATTACCATGACTGCCATTTGGAACTATAAAAAGTAACACTCCATATGTTAAAATATCTCATTCCTAATATTAAAACATCACTTACTAATTTATAAAGGTTAATACATTAATGGTTTATATATGCTAAAATATCAATCACTGCCTAAAATTAGACATACAGCATTTATCAGCAGGGCTTGCACGATGCTCATTAATTCTCTCAGGATTTTCCCTTTGTATATGTGTGTATGCATATTTTTTCTATCCACACAGCTTAATTGAATAACTTGACCCCCAAATATTCACTTAAGCCCACAGATAATATTCAAAATGCTACCAACTATGGCCTTTAATATATATACTGAATGAGAATGGAAGCTGGCCAGAAAGAAGACAGCCATGTCAGTGTGTCCTGGCTTAATGACACCTCATCCACTTTCAATAACCATAGTCATTTTGTAATTGTAAGATATATCAGTTGCACCAAATAAAAATAGGTAAGAGAAGGAAATGTGTTTATCTTTGTCATGAGTTACCAGAAAAACTCCACTTTCTGCAACCTCTTCCCACCTTACATGACCACTGTTCCTTAGGGGCTTACATTCATGCAACAAATATTTATTTATAGGCACTCTGGACTAAACACTGTGCCAGGTATGCCAGGGAGAAGGTGATGTATAAGAAAAATAAGGTCCCACGTTCAAAGAGTTTACACACAAATTTATAATCTAGTTGGAAAGAATGTCTGTGGTCCCTAATGTTATTGTATAGTGTTCATTATGTGCCAAGCACCAATGTAACAGCTTTGCAGTTACTTCAACTGACTCATTTATGTTGGCATAAATATATCTATATAAAAATACAAGAAACCCTTCAATAATTAAGGAATAGTAAACCAGAGACAAGTATTATAAAATAAAAATATAATTTATAGCTACATAAATTAGAAGTATGTGTTCAAAGTATATTAGATACTGGATTATGAGAAAAGTAAATCAATCCAGGATAGACTGTATCAACTGATAAAAGTAATTTCATATCAAGGACAAAAACATGTGCTAATACTAATAGTAAATAATTCTCCAAAACTAAATTCTATTGTCATAATTGTATCACTGTAATCTAAAATAACTCATGTCTCTATTAATCTATGCAAAATTTAATTCAGAACTATATTTTTAAACATACACATTTAAACATTTCCAACTTAACAAAATTGAGGCAGACTATATTTTACACATACAGTTACAAGTTATAAATCATTCAATATTTTATCAGATTTTCATGGAAACCTATGAACTGGTTTGACAAAGAGTCAATCTCAACTTCTTTTAACAAAGTCACTTAAATTTGGAAATCTAACATATCCCTCCAGGAGAATATTAACTTTCACCAACAGACTGATGAATTTACTGAGTTTACCACTGGGGCGTACATGATGTTCACTAATGCTGGGAGGATCTTCCATTTACCAGAAGGAAGACAGTTATAACATCTGCTAATTGAAACAAAAGTCTGTGAATTTCCATCAGAAAGAGAAGTACCTATTTATTTATCCTCAACAGTTAATGAGCACTTCTACAGCAGTGAACACTTAAAGCGCACATGCCAGCCCTGAACTGGCCACATCCAGGCAACTTAGGCTATTTATTGCCCTCAGGGGAAACAAAAGATAAAAGGAAAGTCAAGTCCATTTCAAAAAGGAAGTTGAAACCAATGGATAGAAAAAGATTCAAGATATAAAAGCAATCTGGGATATCTGTTTGGAGCAGGTCCTAGAGAAAATAAAGAATAGAAACACAGATCATGGGTGATGGGATCAGCCTTGGACAGGAGAGGTGCAATATTTCTTCTGAGGCAAGGGTGATTTAGCTGAAGTCCAGACTTCCAAAAGGTTTACACACAGATTGTAGGACAGAACTTGATGGGAGAAAATACTTCATCTCTGTTTTTATGACCCTTTAGCTGAAATTAAGCACTTCCTTTAATTGTTAAAGTAGGCAACAAATCACAGTATCAATACCTGTGATCTTGTCACTAGAGGAAATCATGGTTTCATATTATATCTCAGATGCTACAGATATCTAAGAATATTATTTACTCATTGACTACTTTGAAATTAGGTAGTCATGGGATCATCTACTAGAGCTCATCCTTGAAGGCACAATAAAGACTCATATTGTATCACAAGTATGTTTTTTAATATTTAAAAACCTGTAGCTTGTTAATTGGTTTCCTCTGAAATACTATGAACTTTTTCATAAAAAAAAAAAAAACAACATTTTTTGGGGGGAAGGGGCATCTATACACTTTTCCTAGTTTGCCAAAAGGTTCCAGAGCATAAAGAAGGAAGAACAACTGCTCTGAAGAGGGAAAGGGTTTTTTTTAAAATTAAGGCAGGAAGGATCATGTTGTAATCTCGCTCCATTGTCTCAACTCTTGAGGCAAAGCCTGCTGTACACAGAAGGCCTTGTGTTCAGGATGAAGAGAGGCAAGAGCAAGAACTGAGAGGAAGGGAAAGAAAAGTCAGTCAAGGGACAATCCTTCACGTGCTTCTGGTTTTGACTGAAGAGTCAGAACAAATGGAGAGAATACAATATATTCCAGGACAGGCAGCAGCTGCTATTAAACTCCACTGAGCAAGAGTCTTTCACTTGGTTTCTAGCTTTTCTCTCCACAATCCTTCTTGTTCCCACACCCTGCAGTCCTCTCTCCAGGACAGCCCGCAGAAAGTAAAAAATGAAATAAACTTTTAAAACACACAGTATAAAAACCTTCCTACTTTAGCCTGCCCCACACACCTAATTATCAACCTGCATCTGTGCCCATATATTCCACCTTCCCTAAGTGAATAAATAATCTGTGTGTCTATCCGAGACCACCTCCTTCTCCACTGACCCCCTCACCCCAGGCCCCAGGGTCCCCTTTCTGCACTAGATCCCATCTCTCCTGGCTACCTGAAGGACAGAACCATAGGAGTTCACATAGACCCCCACCCGCACAGCTCAAGACTGGATCACTTCTGTGCTGAATTTACTTTCGTTTAAAAAAAAAAAAAGAACTTATATCGGCCTCATTTCCTTTCCAAATAGTACTCATTTCTCAGCTTTTTTCCACAAGTATAGACATACATACTTGCTACCTGCAATTCCCCCCTCAACTCTTTCCCTCTCTTGAAGCCAATCCAGTCACGCCTTCCCTCAGTGCCACCAGCTGCTTCTGTCAAGGTTGCCAGCTGACCCTCCTTGTTGCTGAACTTTAAACAGGATTTAACTAAGATTATCAATTCCTTCTCCTTGAAATGCCTTCACCACGTGGCTGCCAGCATACATACAATGTCCCGACTACCTTTGTACCTCACTCTGCATCTTCCTTCGCTGATTATTCATCTCCCTGACTTCCAACCCTCAGAGTTCTCTAGCATCAGTCTGAATTTCTCTTCTATCAACACTCACTCCCTAAATAGTCTCATCCAGTCTAGTGGCTTTAGGCAAAACCTACGTGCAAATGAAACTCAAATTTGTATCTTCAGCCATACTCCTACCTGAACTCCAGTCTCACATACCCATTTTAACTGACATCTCAACATGCCCCAAAATGAACTCCTGACTTAACCCACACCTTTACTTCTCAGCCTCCCCTTGGCCTCACAAATGGAAACTTCAGCCTTCGATCTGGAGAAATCCTTGCATTTGTTCCTGACAGCTCCCTCTTATCTACCTCCCACATCCAGTTCCAATCCGTTTGGTTCTTCCTGTGAAATACACTCTGTGTTTTACTTTTTCTCATCAGCTCTCATCTGCCGCCACCCTGGTTCACCTGGGATTGCTACGGGAAACTTCAGCAGGTGTCTCAACTGCCGTCCTTGGTCCTGACATTACTCTGATGCAGGAGCCAGAACAATCTTTTTTAAGCCAATGACAACTCATGTTACTCATTTGATTAAAACATTCCAATGACTTTCCATATCACTAAAAATACAAGCCAAGGTCCTTAAGACTGCCTACAAGTCTGAACATGATCTCCTTACCTCCTGACTTTCTGATGCCCTCTTAGTCCTCTCCCCTTGGACCATGCTGGCCACTTCAGGCATGCTGGCCTTCAAGCCTGTCGGTCACAATGCTACCCGTGTTACCTGGACATGCTCTTCACTCTGTCAGGACCATCTCCCCGCAACACAGGATGAAATGACTGAAAGGCCTCACTTCTAATACATGAAAATAGCTACAGCAATTCATTCTTTAAAAAATAACCTTTATCCCATTTTTTTAATACTTCCATTAATGAAAAATGTCCCTGTTGGGTACTTTGGGGATCAATTATAGAGAACTGTCATATATAGCAGTTAATTTTCCCAAAATAGACGTTCATAGACTCCACGAAATACCATAACTGAAACTTAGCTTCAGCTTTCTTTGAATTCCTAGCTGAATCCTAAGATTATGACACACCAGCATAGCACTTATTTACCAATGTTCAACTGTATTAAACTGGAAAACTTATGGTTACTTTCACTGCAATTCATAAAGGCATTTTTCAATATATTTGATAAGGTAACAAAATTTAAATACAGATTTCTAGGGAAGAAATGGGCTTCCCTGGTAGCTCAGCTGGTAAAGAATCTGCCTGCAATGCAGGAGTCCTCAGTTCGATTCCTGGGTCAGGGAGACCCCTTGGAGAAGAGACAGGCTACCCAGTATTCTTGGGCTTCTCTGGTGGCTTAGACAGTAAAGAATCCACCTGCAAGGAGGGAAACCTGGGTTCGATCACTGGGTTGGGAAGATCCCCTCAAGGAGGGCATGGCAACCCACTCCAGTATTCTTGCCTGGAGAATTCCCACGGACAGAGGAGCATGCTGGGCTACCCTCCATGGGGTCACAAAGAGTTGGACACAACTGGGCAACAAGCACAGTACACAGAGAGGAAATAATTCTTCCAAATTTGTTTCCTATACCCTGATGTATATATTACATCAAAATAATAACACTTAGTGTTTCTTCTTAAAGGTTTACATGTAAATGGACATGTACAGAATTTTAATAAAAAATTGACTTTTGTAGAGTTTAAATATAGGATATAAATGAGGTAGAAACTTCAGCTTGTGACTGAAATAAATGAGTCTAAGTTTTGATAACAATCTTTCTTCTTTAGTCCTTAATTTCCTGGTTATTGTCAGTCTCATAATTTTTAACCTAACAATTTATTTTGAACTGCTTTAAATTCAGCAAGTTTCTGAAACAGAAATTATTAGTACAAGTTTTCTCATATACCACTCTGCCCACTCACTCTTTAAATCATGAAGTTAAGTCCTCTACAAAATATGTCATCTGTGATAGCATTTTATAAAATTCTAATTATCAACATTCTGTGATGATTTTCCTTTTCTCCTCTTTTAGTGTTACATTCTATTTTTCTCTATTCTTAGTTGGCAAAAGCAGAGAAGTCTTGCAAAAAGCTAAACCAGAAAAATAAGCAAAACTACTAATCCAATTCTTCTCCCTCCTTCCTCTCTGGGTTTTCTCTGAGGAAGGGCACAGGTAGAAATATATTTATCACCCATTTTTATCGTCTTAGCCACATTCATCAATCTTATCAATTTGCATGCCTGATTACTGAAATCATGACTGAGAATTATCCAGAGATCAATATGAAATTGATTCGGAATACTTCTTTTTTTTAGCAAGTCTTTCTTTCTTAGAGCAAAATTCTGCTCAAAATCAAATTAGACTGCCTATGTCTGGGAGTGTACATGGAATCCAGAGAGACCCAGGGCGGGGTCAGGGGTGGGGAGGTGGAGGAATGGGGAGACAGAAACCTAGCCAGCTCTACATCCTCTGGGGCAGGCTCCTCCAAGAGTACAGCCCATCCCTCCAGTCCACAGACAGCGTTGGGGGGTGGGGGGGACTGACTTGGGTCCTCCCACACTTTCCCCAGATGCTACAGTCCTGAGAAGGTGACCAGAGATGAGTCATGAACTTGAAGGATGTCTAGACACAGGTCAGCAAGCAACTGGCTCCAATCCTAAAGCCTGATTCTTCAATTCTTCCTTTGAGCCACTCTGAATTCACTTCCAATAAATCTAAGATTGGTTTCTTTTTCCTGTAACTATAACAGAGTGGGGCTGGAGTACAACAGAGGGAAGAGACAAGAAAAAGCAAGCCACGGTGGAAGACAATTGAAAATAGAGAGCTATTTTTACATTTATTCAATATTTTTCCAAGTTACAGCCCCCCAGCTTGTTCTTCACTATTCCCACAAGACTAGAAGCGCGTTATAGAAGTGAGAGAAGCATGAGGCGAGTATCCAAAATAAAGGAGGTGAGGTGAACTGAGGCTGAGAGAGAAAATGATTTAAGGTTTTCACCCAGTTGCTGCTTACCAAAACACAAACGTAATTCATGCACCACACTTCTTTTGAAGAGCAGCTGGTGTTTCAAAAAATATCATGTAAAAGTTTCTAATTTAATCTCTCACTGAATGGATAAATACACAAAATACCAACCAAAAGATAAACCTTCAAACTCAACATTTTGATTAGTGAAAATAAATCCAGCATATTATGACCGACAGAACAACAAGGATAAAAGAACCCAAGTTCCATTATGTTATTGGTGAAGAATGGCACCATTACCACTCATTTGAAGTTAGACACCTGAAAGGAACCTGGACAGAAGAAACACATCAAAGATCCAGCAAAGCATGACTTCAAAAGGTACAGCACAGATGTGAGTTTCTGGGAAATAGCCTGCAACGGTGCCAGAGCTCAAACACTGGGTTGGTCGTTCACTTTCAAACCAGAGGAGTCCACAAACAGTATCACCACAAATTGTTTTCATAACGAACTTCCAGAGATTTACCTGGCAAAGGTTTCCCTTTTATTAATAGAATAACTAGGAATCAACACACTGTGTACTTAAGATCATGGCCTCCTGAGTCTGCCTGCCTGGCTTCTCCCACTTAACTATTTACCAGCTCTGTAAACAATGTTGGGCAAATTATTTAATCATGTTAGAACCTGACTTTCTTAGGACTGCTGTAAGTATTAGAGGTAATTATATTTTAAACATTAAAACAGTGGCTGGCACACAGTGAGTCCTACTTTTGCTTGAAAATAATTAGAAGTTTTTCTCTACTATCCAAGTCTCAGATGAGATCACAGAAAATAACTTTTTTTCTAAAAACAGACAGATGTTAAGTAGGCATTTGTGTAGGTAAAATGAAAGTATCATTAAAATTAAAAGATATTGAACAATACTCAGGCATTTTTATTAACAAAGATAAATTGATTTTTTTTTCCTTCAGTCATTTTTTCATCCTGTAATTATCTCAGGGGAAACCTGGGGTTGAGAGTTCAATTCTACTTTTTAAAATGTCCTGCACATGGTTATAGCTACTAAACACATTCTCAGACTAAGTTTAATGACCAAGAGTACAAAGAATGTTTTCTAAAAAATATCCTCTGATATTTTTATAATGATTATCAGTACCCAAGAAGTGGTTAACGCCAGTTGTTATAGGTAGTTGCAAATAATAGTCAATTATGGAAAACACCCTTAAAATGGACAATATTTTATAAAAATCATGGCTTAAAATATATCTAGGATATAGGACTGACTAAATCTTTCAGTGTTCTATTTTATCACTGTTCTATTCTATACATCAAATATGTGCTTTTATTAAGAGTCCATTACATTAAGATTATGCAAGACTTGTTTACACACACATACTGGTACACCAAGGGATGCCTGAAGTCAGGTTAAAGGACAGTTCAAAGACTTTACTCAAAACTCTGAAAGAATGTTGATATATACAAGACTGTCATATAGAATATAATGTAAAATTGTAATATTTACCTTTAAAAAAGGATACATTGAAATAAAAGTTTGTGCTTCACATTACTTGCCCAAAAGTACTAGGATGTGTGTTTACCCTCCCCCATCCCATTGGTACAACCAGAATTTGGCTGTAACATCAGTCTGTTTTCCCATTACCCAATAAGGCCCAGTTTCCATTAGGGATATGTAATCCCAGGAAACCTAACTCCATTCCCAGCCCAAGGATGGAGTTCGAAATCCAACTGGAGTCAATCAGAGTAAGCATCAGTACTCTCACTAGAATTTCTGATGTGAATGCACTTGACTGTTACACTTGGACAGTATGACCTGAATATGTGAGGTAACGAGGACATCTTGTCTGGGGATGGAGCAAAGTGCAGAGTCTGGAGTATCTCAGGAAACAAAGCTGGATCCCAAGAACGCCCTGAGCCTCTGGATCAAACCTTGCCTGAAGCCTGGTGTCCCTGAACTTTATTTTGTGAACCAATACATTTCTTTCACTGTTTAAGAGAGTCTGAGAGGCAGTTTCTGTAACATGTAACAGTTTTGTGAAAACGCTGAAAAAAACATTAAAGTAAGACAGCAAAATCCAATCAGAGTAAATAAGAATTCTAACCCATGAACAAATAATTCTCAATTTTACTTTGAAGTAAGTAGTAAATCAGTCCCTGTACTTCTATTTGTGGGAAAAAAAATAATTAAAATATATATCTGCTAATTATAAGTGGCCCATATCAAGAAGAAAAAAATCTCATGAATTAAGATTATTTTTTAATTCAGGAAAATTACATCTTTATTCTTTAAGAAAAACAAACAGGTAGTATAGTATAGTAGTTAAGAGGATAGGGTTTGGGGTCAGACTATCTGAGTTCGACTTAACTCTGAGACTGTAGGCAAGTTACTTAATTTCTCATGGATTTTTAAATTTTATTAAAGATTACATTTATGAGGACAAATTAAATGGTTTAAAAGAGTGTCACAGAGTAAATGGCAAAAAAGAAATGTCACCTGTGTTTCGGGAACAAAAAAATCACAAGTGAAGTCAAAATACAAATTGACTAAATACGTTCACCACAAAGGACAAAAAGGTCCTAAAAATAAACCAAAACAAAGACCAACAATGTATGATGGACAAGGCAATGGCACCCCACTCCAGTACTCTTGCCTGGAAAATCCCATGGACGGAGGAGCCTGGTGGGCTGCAGTCCATGGGGTCTCGAAGAGTCGGACACGACTGAGCGACTTCACTTTGACTTTTCACTTTCATGCATTGGAGAAGGAAATGGCAACCCACTCCAGTATTCTTGCCTGGAGAATCCCAGGGACAGGCGAGCCTGGTGGGCTGCTGTCTATGGGGTTGCATAGAGTCGGACACGACTGAGGTGACTTAGCAGCAGCAGCAGCAGCAGCAACAATGTATTAAAAATAATCACTATGGAAATATTTTTACAAAAATTCAAACATAAGTGGTTAAGTATATGAAAAAATGCACAGCACCTCTGATATGAAAAATGCAAAGTAAAACCATCAAAGAGACAGCATTTTTTCTTTATCTAAGCTTTGCAAAAATTTAAAGAGTTTGATAAAATGTTCACTGTAGCAGAAACTATCACATACTGTGGGCGGGCATGGAATGGGCACAAACTATCTGGTGTACAATTCTCTATGCTCTAAGAAATGTTCCTGAAGTTACAGGCACACATGTTCATGAAAAACAAATGACTGGAAAAACCAAATACATTATATCTATACACGACATTTAACATAATTGTACGTAGCGTTTAAAGGAATGATATAGCTTTATATGTTATGTGAAAAAAGTAATCAATGCAAAGAAATAGAGGAAAACAATAGAATGGGAAAGACTAGAGATCTATCTCTTCAAGAAAATTAGAGATACCAAGGGAACATTTCATGCAAAGATGGGCTCAATAAAGGACAGAAATGGTATGGACCTAACAGAATCAGAAGATATTAAGAAGAGGTGGCAAGAATACACTGAAGAACTATACAAAAAAGATCCTGATGACCCAGATAACCACAATGGCACGATCAGTTACCCAGAGCCAGACATCCTGGAATCTGAACTCAAGTGAGCCTTAGGAAGCATCAGTATGAACAAAGCTACTACAGGTGATGGGATTCCAGTTGAGCTATTTCAAATCCTAAAAGAAGATGCTGCACTCAATACGTCACCAAATTTGGAAAACTCAGCTGTGGCCACAGGACTGAAAAAGGTCAGCTTTCATTCCAATCCCAGAGAAAGGCCATGCCAAAGAATGTTCAAACTACTGCACAATTGCACTCATCTCACACATTAGCAAAGTAATGTTCAAAATTCTCCAAGCTGGGTTTCAACAGTACATGAACCAAGAACCTTCAGATGTACAAGCTTGATGTACAAAAGGCAGAGGAACCAGAGATCAAATTACCAACATCCACCAGATCATAGAAAAAGCAAGAGAGTTCCAGAAAACATCTACTTCTTCTTTATTGACTACGTCAAAGCCCTTGACTGTGAAGATCACAACAAACTGTGGAAAATTCTGAAAGAGATGGGATTACCAGACCACCTTACCTGACTTCTGTGAAATCTGTAGGCAGGCCAAGAAGTAACAGTTAGAACAGGACATGGAACACTGGACTGGTTCCAAATTGGGAAAGGAGTACACAAGCCTGTCTATCGTCACCCTGATTATTTAACTTCTATGCAGAGTACATCATGCGAAACGCTGGGCTGGATGAAGCACAAGCTGGAATCAAGATTGCTGGGAGAAATTTCAGTAACCTCAGATATGCAAATGACACCACCCTTATGGCAGAAAGTGAAAAGGAACTAAAGAAGCTCTTGATGAAAGTGAAAGAGGAGAGTGAAATAGCTGGCTTAAAACTCAACATTCAAAAAATGAAGATCATGGCATCTGGCCCCATCACTTCACGGCAAATAGATGGGGAAACAATGGAAACAGTGACAGACTTTCTTTTTTGGGGCTCCAAAATCACTGCAGATGGTGATTGCAGCCATGAAATTAAAAGACGCTTGCTTGTTGGAAGAAAAGCTATGACAAACCTAAAGAGCATATCAAAAAGCACAGACACTACTTTGCCGACAAAGATCATTTAGTCAAAGCTACGGTTTTTCCAGTATCCATGTATGGATGTGAGAGTTGGACCATAAAGAAACCTGAGTGCCAAAGAATTGATGCTTTTGAACTGTGGTGTTGGAGAAGACTCTTGAGAGTCCCTTGGACTGCAAGGAGATCAAATCCTAAAGGAAATCAGTCCGGAATATTCATGGGAAGGATTGATGCTGAAGCTGAAGCTCCAATACTTTGGCCACCTGATGTGAAGAACTGACTCACTGGAAAAGACCTGGATGCTGGGAAAGATTGAAGGCAGGAGAAGAATGGGACGACAAAGGATGAGACGATTGAATGGCATCACCGACTCAATGGACGCGAGTTTGAGCAGGCTCTGGGAGTGGTGATGGACAGGGAAGCCTGGCGTGCTGCAGTCCACGGGGTCTCAAAGAGTCGGACATGACTGAGTGACTGAACTGAAGATACAGAACATATGTATAGCTACCCTACCTTATATTTAAAAGCAAGAAATACACATATAAAACATTTTATACATGCTATATACACTGTTCTGTATATTTCCATTTATATGTATGTGTACATGTACACATACAATCTCTCCGTCACAGTCTTTGTCTCTGTGAGGACTTCTGAGTGTATAGAAGAGGAGGAGGAAGTTCACATTGTAGTTTTTGAGTTTTGTACCATGTATCTAAAAAATCTAGTAAGTTAAATCATTCTTTAAAAAAAAAAAAAAAAAAGCAAATTCTAAGCACTTTTTATTCTGTTGCACCAAGGCTTTAAAAAGGTCCATGCTAAAGGAACACATGTAAGTGAGTCATTATTAGAACAATGCCCTTCCATTTTTCCAGCAGTTATCTCCTTTAAGTGGTTCACTAGGGACGATTACTAAAGATTAGAAAACCTACTAAGAAACATTACTAAGATTCACTTCATTTGCAGTTACTTTCCTCATTCCCCAATTAACGACCATCGGTAGGAAACATGATGGCTTTTCAGTGAATGGCAATCTCACATTTTAATAAAATGTATCATGATCTTTGGAGATAGAATCTTTATATAGTACAGTTTTATAAAACTTACACATAATAAATATTCTCAATATAAACCAGCACCTAAAATATGTACATGTGTGTATATATATATATATATATATATAATTGTATCTTTATGGCCATATTTGCTTATCACCAAAGAGATTATCACTATATCAACAGAAAATATTTTGCCAACTGATTAATTTATTGCAATTCTGAAAGCTTGTTAACCTTACTAGAAGAATATTCCATTTTTAGAAGTCATTTAAGAAAACAACTTCAATGTTAGCATGCACAGGGAATGACTTTGTACTTGAAGCTCTTCTGTGAACACTGCTGCCAAAAAAATGCCCCCCAAAAAAGGGAATAAATTATGTCTTCTATTTTAACACTGCTGTATTTAACACTTGCTGCTACAGAAAACCAAAACACCTATAGAAAACTCTTTATGATTATCTACATAACCAAAGATGACTCAGACAAACTAATCAATGTCTTCCCAAACAGGCCTAGAGATTGCACAAGAATATGGTTTTAAAATGGATAAGGCCTCATCCCAGTGAGGAGAAGGACTACTACTATAGCTTTTCTGAAGGACAGTTTCAAAGAAAAAAAAAATCGCAAAGATTATTCTATGATTATAATGTCAGCCTCTTTCTTAGGAACTGTTGAGTTCAATCAGTGGAGGAAAAATCAGTCCCTTTTATTATCAAAATATCTAAAGAAGGTATATTCAAAAAACTAAGATCATGGCACCCGGTCCCATCACTTCATAGCAAATGGAAGAGGAAAAAGTGGAAGCAGTAACAAATTTATTTTCTTGGGCTCCAAAATCACTGCAGATGGTGACTGCAGCCATCAAATTAAAAGACACTTGTTCCTTGGAAGGAAAGCTATGACAAACCAAGACAGTGTATTAAAAAGTATCACTTTGCAAACAAAAGTCCATATAGTTAAGTTATAGTTTTTCCAGTAGTCATGTATAGACGTTGGAGTTGAATAAAGAAGGCTTAGCACCAAAGAACTGATGCTTTTGAATTGTGGTGCTAGAGAAGACTCTTGAGAGTCCCTTGGACTACAAGGACATCAAACCAGTCAATCCCAAAGGAAACCAACCCTGAATATTCATTGGAACAACTGAAGCTGAAGCTCCAGTTTACTTTGGCTACCTGATGCAAAGAACTGACTCGTTAGAAAAGACCCTCATGCTGGGAAAGACTGAGGGCAGAAGGAGAAGGGGGCAACAGAGGATGAAATGGTTGGATGGCATCACCGACTCAATGGACATGAGTTTAAGCAAGCTCCGGGAGATAGTAAAGGACAGGGAAGCCTGTCATGCTGCAGTTCATGGGGTCACAATGAGTCAGACACGGCTTAGCGAGTAGAAAATAACAAAGTAGGTACTGCCATTTCCTTTTCAGAGTAAGGCATGGATGAGCAGCTAAACGATGTGCTTTGGTGATGCCAAACTTTCTGTACTAAATAATCAGTGATCCAGAAAGTAGAAAACACTCCCATTCTGATGAACCATTTTATTGATTCTGGTTCACAAGATTCTAAACTATAGAATTTCAGTTCGTGTGCCAAACCTTAATCTCTCAGTCAAACAGGAGTTTAATGCCTTTGAAATGGTTTAACTTTGATCAGTTTTTCACTGCTTGTAAGTTGTAGGGGGAGAAAGGGGGGAAAAAGATATTTTCAAGTATGCAAAATTGGAGGAAGCTGGGATATGAAAGAAGAAACCACCTAAAGTCGAATTGTACGTATAAGGGGAAAAAGGACAGGAGAAAAGGAAGATAAGCAGCTAATGAATTCAACCTAATGGAACTAGTCTCTCCTGCAAACAAATCTGTACTTGTAAAGCTCAGGCAGGAGCCTCAGAGTCCAGCTTACTGATTCTCAACGACTTCCTGCAGGCCAACGGCCTCAGGGTGATCACCTGCAGATGCATACCAGGGAACACAACTGTGCCTCCTGCAGCCCCACAGCAGCCTGGGGACACTGTCGAAGCTGGTGATATTTAAAGGCCCAGGTATACCACTGTTAGCATACTTCAAACACAAATACTTCTACTCTGTTTCACATGATTTGCAAAAACCAAAGAAGACTTTTTCACCATTTAATCAGTCAAACCAAGCCCACTTACTCTGTATTGGTAGTTCTCAAATACCCCTGCATACAGTGACGCATTTATCTTCTCAAGAATCAAGAACAATGAAAAATGTCTCATTTATGTATCAGGATTATCTGGTACCAGTGTTTACAGTACCCAAACATGCATCATACTCAAGTACCTACAGGGAAACTCATTCATTCATGTTACTCACTCCCTTCCACACATACACATTCAAATATTTATTTAGCATCTCCTATGTGCTAAGAACAGTTTGGGGTCCATAGTATGCTACGGAGTAAAGAAACAACAAATAAACTAATTGCATCATCATAAACTTAAAATTCTATATGAATACAGCTAGGAACAGGGAGCAATATCTAGATTGGAGGTATGGAGGGCTGGTGGGGTAATATCTGGAAAGGTTAAGCTAAGAATTTGCTTTTTGAGCTCAAACTTTAAGCACAAGAAAAAAATCAGTTGTCCAAGAAAAGATGAAGAAAAAAATATTTCAGGAGAGACAGTAACAAACAGCTATAAAACCTCCCAAAGATAGAAAGTAGCTTGAACATTCAGGGGGGAAAAGGTGTGGGCAAGGGACACTGGACAGAATATGGGGCTGTTTTATGGGCCTTGTTAACAACAGTATCTTCTTTACCCTAAAAATGAAGGATTATTAAAGGCTGAATGAAACATGATAATTCCTAACATTTGTTGATCATTGACTATGTGCCACAATCTAAGTACTTTACATTAATTAACTTTCAAAATGCTCATTACAGTCTATAAAGCAGGTACATTTTAAGGATGAGGAAACTAATGCCCAGAAAAGCTAAATCATGTGCTTAATGTAAATGCTCAGTGCCTATGTAACCTATGCAGTATGACTTTCATACTCCCTTTCTACATGATTACTGACCTCAATCAAGTCATCAGCTCCTCTAAGGTACAAATAAACCTTCCTCCATCAACTCTTAGGGACTCTGATTATCTGGAGTATTAATAGTGTCTGGTATTAAATGACATTATAGTGTCATTTACCTCCAGTAGTAAATCCAGGAAATTATCAACATCATTACAGCTACCTCTACTATCTGATACAATACGGCAGTATCTAGAGGTGATTTTCCAAAAGGAAACCACAGCAATAACAGTACCTGGTAGAGTTTTTAAGCAGGAAGGGAGGAAGAAACTAAAATGATAAACTACACAGAATAAAATCCTATCTGTAGGGCTGATATAATTAACAGCTAATAAAACCCAGTGACTCAAAAAATATATTAAACACTAGAATTTTAAAATTAACACTAGCTTTACTGACACAGTATGAATAGCTTACTCCTTTAAAGAGATAAAATTATATTCATAAAAAGAAATACACTGTACCACACGAAAGTACATACATAAATGAGTAGAATTCTATAATCACACATGGTATTTACACATTAGCATTCCTAGAAAAGGTTTTTAACTCATAAATACTTTTAATATTATTTTTGATAAATTTTGGGATTTTCCCTTTTGAAGGTGTCCAAAAAATTATTACTTACATATTTATTTGATGTAAATATTTTTTATTATGTCAGACTAAATACATTACTTATCAGAATGTTTGGATAATAAAACACACATGTGATGATGAAGTTTCATTTCCAATTTTTTAAAATTCAGGATGATATGATCTTTGTTTTTACGATGATAGAAAAAACATCTGTTTTTTTCAATCAACAGATGCATTGCATTTTAACCCACACGATCAACTGGCCACTAATCAGAAATGCTCCCAAAGTAAGTACTGTTTTTCCTTCCCAAATTAGAAATGAGTTAGAATATTCCTGCACTATTTTTCAAGTTAATGCTGTGAAATTTAATAAACTGCTTCTATCAAATCACAACATTTTATTCAACATTACCTCCAAGAAACCTTACATAATGCCAAAGGTCTAGATCACGTGTCCTTGTTTCTTGTCTAGTATCCTGGACTTCCTTACCAGAGAGGCACTTCACTCCTCAGGCAGCATCTTGTTTCCTGGCCTCCACCTTCCCATACTCTACAAGCTCTGTGATGATCAGCACTGTATTTACAAACGTATGTTCAAGACTTAGCACAGCGCCTACCAATCCCCTACTAAGCAGCCAATAAGGAACTGTTAAAAAACATTCCTAAGAGTATCATAAGAAAATTGTAACATGTTGGAATAAACTAAGAGAGCCAGGAAGCTTTAAAAAAAACAAACAAAAAGAATAACAGCATAACCCTTTATGAAAATTTAAATCCTGAGCATTTTGTAGTCCAAAATATGCAAGTATGCACATTTTCAATTTACAAAAGTATAAATCTGAAGTTGTCAGGGTGTGGTATTATAAAGAGAGATGTATAATCTAAAGCTAATCCAACTCCACTTTTGCTAAATCCTGAATCATAAACTTTCAACACCTTTTTAATTCTACCACACCTATCTTACTTGGCAAGAATGAATTTACTTTTTTTTTCCTTTGATGATCTCACACACACACACACACACACACATACACACACACCCCTACATGAAATCTTGAGTCCTAAATATTACTACTCAGAATAAAACAATGGCTTGCTGAAGCATACATATTTTAATTTCATTAGCTCTTTACTTTCCAAACTATGTTCCTAGAACCCAAGACAATGGTTCTCACATACATCAGGATTACCTGGAGGGCTTACTAAAACAGAGTATTAGCCCTACCTTCAGAAATTCTGATTTAGGAGGTTTGGGGTGTAGTCCCAGTGATGGTGATCCTGCTGGTACCAGGACCACAAAATACCCATTCTTAAATACTGCTGGAAAATGCCACAAATTTTGTAAGCCCTCTGAAAATTTCACTATACATATCAGCATATTACAAGCTCTGATAAGTTTTACAATAAATTAATAGCTAATTATTTAACCCTGGAGTCAAAAAGCAACCATTAACATCTTACCATGCTCTGTAGAATACACTTTGGAGATGCTTAACATTGCTAATTATCACAGAAATGCAATCAAAATACAATGATGATCACCTCACATTGGAAATGGCCATCAAAAAAATCTACACACAATAAATGCTGGAGAGGGTGTGGAGAAAAGGGAACTCTCCTACACTGTGGGTGAGAATGTAAGTTGGTGCACCCACTATGGAAAACAGTATGAAGGTTCCTCAAAAAACTAAAAATAGAGCTACCGTATGATTCCCTAATCCCACACCTGGGCATATATCCAGATAAAAATATAATTCATAAACATATATGCACCCCTATGTTCATGGCAGCACTATTTACAGGAGTCAAGACATGGAAGCAACCTAAATGCCCATCAACAGATGAATGGATAAAGAAGATGTGGTGCACATATATAGTGGAATACTAGTCAGCCATAAGAAAGAATGAAATGCCATTTGCAGCAACATGGATACAACTAGAGATTGTCATAAGAAGTGAAGAAAGTCAGAAAGAGAACGGCAAATACCATATGATATTACTTAAACGTGGAATCTAAAGTATGACACAAAAGAACTTTTATGAAACAGAAACAGGTTCACAGAGAACAGATCTGTGGTTTCCAAGGGTAGGAAGGAAGAGAAATGGACCAGGAGGTTCAGGTTAGCAAATGTAAGTTACTAAATATGGATTATATAGGGATAGATTGGGAGTTCAGAGTTAGCAGATGCAAACTGGTATATATAGAATGGATAAACAACAAGATCTTACTGTATAGGAAGGGACTATATTCAATATTCTAAAATAAATCATAATGAAAAGAATATTAAAAAAGAATATATATAAAATAACTGAATCACTATACTGTACAGCAGAAATTAACACAACATTGTGTATCAACTCTATTTCAAAAGTTACAAAGCAGTAAAAATTTTAAAATAAGAATACACTTTGGAAAAAATCTACCTTTGACACTTTGGAACTATTTCCTTAAATGTACTCTATCAGAACATAATTCTGTCTTTGTAAATAATCCAACTTCTTACTGTGTGTTATTCCTGTCCAAATAAAATAGCATCTCATCCAATCATGTATGCCATTTCTTGCAGTAACTTCGGTAGCGATTGGTGTGAAGAAATACCAAGATTTTACAATGCTTCAATCATTAAATCCATTAATTAGAAGTTATGGATAATTTAACATCATTGCAAATTCAAATTACTGAAAGCCACAAATCCACCTTGTGTGTTCACATTTCCTAATAAAATGCTTAAGCAATGTTATAAAAGACCTTAAATATGTTCAGATCTAAATGTTTTCTCATATACGATCTTATCGAGTGTTTATAAACACCTTGCATGAAGCTAATATGGCAGGCATTTCTCTCTGTTACTATGAGTTAGTCTGCTGAGAAAAGAAGCAGAAAAGTGAGTCACCAATTCACAGAATTAAGTGACGAAATGTCTTTTGACTCACATTCCAGTCACCTCTCCATTATACTGTACTGTCTCGGTGGTAACTTGTATACTCATCCTGTTCATTGAGCAACTTTTCTCTTTTTCCTTTTAATCACAAAAATTTCATGTGAGTTAAATCTTTCATATTATAGCACAGATACCTTCAACTTCTACTAAGCAGCTCAGCACTGCTGGCTGCCATAGGAAGGTGCTTAGTTACTCAAGTCGTCTCTGACTCATTGTGACCCCAAGGACTGTAGCCCGCCTGGCTCCTCTGTCCATGGAGATTCTCCAGGCAAGAGAATCTCCATGGGCTGCCAGGCCCTCCTCCAGGGAATCTTCCCAAACCAGGGATCAAACCCAGGTCTCCCACACTACAGATGGATTCATCATATGAGCCACTGGGGAAGCTGTAAGAATAGCAATAAATAATTACTAGGGGAATTTTCAAAAAAGCTAATTCTGAATGAAAGCATCAGTTAACAGGTAATAGGATTTAAAGAACATGAGCTCCATGAGAAAAAGATTTTTGTCTGTTCTGATGCCTAACCCAGGAGCTGGCACACTGGGTATTCCACAGATAATTTGTTGAATTTGTGAATAAAATGACTGACAAACATCAATTTAAAGCAGCACAGAAATGTGAATAATACGTGTATGAGAGTTTTGTTCTCTGTATAAACTTTGCTTTAAAAGGACTATTTGTCAATGTATTTCCAAAAGGCAATATACAGACTTGATAACATAATCATACTGTCTAATGTCAAGGAGAGAGGATCTACCACTGAAAGCTTTTACCCTATAAAAGGGGATGCTTTTGCTGCTCAAGTCTTAAACAACTCACCAGAGAAACACAGCAGGAGATCTGGAGTAGGGTACAGGGGACACCTATCAAACAGAATGCCATTTTAGGAACAGCACACATTTAAGGAGTCAAATAACATTATATAAAGAAAAGTAGAGCTTCTCAGGTGGTAAAGAATTCACCTGCCAATGCAGGAGACTTGGGTTCAATCCTCAAGTCAGGATGATCCCCTGGAAAAGGAAATGGCAATCCACTCCAGTATTCTTGCCTGGGAAATCCCATGCACAGAGGTGCCTGGCAGGCTACAGTCCATAGGGTTGCAAAGAATCAAACATGACTTAGCAAATAAGCACACAAAGAAAAATTATTTCAAAAAAAGAAAAAAAAAACTAGTTTTTTTTTTAACAACTCTGTATTTTTGGTTTATTTTTATAATTAAATCATTTTTGAAACTAGTTTTTTTTTTTTAAGAACTCTGTATTTTTGGTTTATTTTTATAATTAAATCATTTTTGAAAGTGGTAACATGCTGCATTTTTGACCACATAAATTATTAAAGAATTTATATCTGTTTGGCAAGTCATATCAAAAGTTATTGTATTTTAACTCCTACATTTTATGGGCAAAATTGTTACTTTTGGAAATGTAAGACTTTTCACCAAAATCACTAATACTATTATAAAACTATTCATTTCACTTTCACCAATTTAATATTTTAAGTACATATTTATCTTTCATGGGTAAGCAGAATAAAATTTTTTTCTAAATTATTACTAACAGATTTCTGACAGGAGGCAGGTTAGCAATTATGCATCTGTTTCCATTTTTACTATTATACAGAATTTTCCAGATGTTCCTCTTTCCCCAAAGAATACAGTTACTAGGCTCCCTTTATAAACACCTTACTAATGATAACAATAATTGGACAGCAAAAATAACTTTAATAGGAATCTCAATGATTCCATATTTGTTTATATTACAAGAAAATCCAAAATCCACAAGAACAACTTCCTCTACAAAAATAGGTTAAATAAATGAGAGTGAGGACACAGAAGAGCACAGTGGAAAAGAGAACAAAGTGAGCAGGAAATAAATCTGGAAGCAGTCTGGCCCCTAGTGAGCTTTAATCCACATTAAAAGAAGACCCTAGCATTGCAGGTGTGCAAATGACTATACTTGACAGAAGAGTAACATCTGCAATATCCCTTCAACCCTTATTTAACCTTAACATTCTTCACAAGCTATAAACTACCAGCAATAGACTGCAGCCAAAAGTCTCCTGTGAGATTTCTGTTAATGTTTCATTTATGTTTCAAATATATCTTAAAAAATCTAAGTTCTACATTCTGTACCATCCTGTCAATTCATTTATCTTGACTGGCTATTATCAAAGAAAATATGATTTCATATCCTTCTTATGAGGTTCAACAGTTTAAAAACATTTTCCCACAAATAAAAATAAACTTCTAGATCCTCTCCCAGTAACGAATGGCACAGGGGGGAAATCTAGCATTCTTAATTGCAAAAGCAAGGACTTAAAAAGTAAATGTTATCATGAGCCTGGCTTCAAAGTTTAGGAAACCAGGGGAAAAAATGCCCTTTGTCAGTAGTATTTAATCCTTTATAAATATATATTTATGAGATATGATTTTAATTTCTTATAAAACTCTTTGTTGATATAAAATGAAATCCATTTTGCTTCCATATTCCACAGACCACATTAAATTTGTACCTGGCAAGTACAGATTTATCTATTATAGGAGACACTCTGATTTACTCTTCTGCATCTTTTAATACAAATAAGGATAAGCCAGTCATTAGTATCCAACAACCTAATCATATATAAACTACAGAAAGAACAAATAAAACCCAAAGTTAGAAGAAATCCATAAAGATCAGAGCAGAAATACATGAAATAGAGACTAAAAATCCAAATAAAAAAGATCAATGAAACTAAAAACTGGTTCTCTGAAAATATAAAGAAAATTGATAAACCTTTAGCCAGACTCATCAAGAAAAAAAAGGAGAGGGCTCAAATCAGTAAGATTAGAAATGAGAAAGGAGAAGTTACAACTGAAAACAGAAATACAAAGGACCCTAAGCGACTACTAAGAGCAATTATATGCAAATAAAACAGACAAACTAGAAGAAAAGGACATATTCTCAAGTACAATCTCTCAAGACTGAGCCAGGAAGAAATAGAAAATATGAGCAGATCAATTACCAGTACTGAAACTGAATCAGTAATTTTAAATCACCCAACAAACAAAAGACCAGAACCAGGCAGTTTCCCAGGTGAATTCTATCGAACATTCAGAGAAGAGTTAACACCTATCCTTCTTAAACTAGTACAAAAACTGTAGAGAAAGAAACACGCGAGAATCTATACTATGAGGCCACTGTCACCCTAAAACCTAAACTAGACAAAAATTTCACAGGAAAAGAAAATTACAAGCCAGTATCATTGATGAACATAGATGCAAAAATCCTCAACAAAATCCTAGCAAACAGACTCCAACAATACATTAAAAGGATCACATACAATAATCAAGTGGGATTTATCCCAGGGATACGAAGACTTTTCAGTATCTGCAAATAAACCAATGTGATACATCACATTAACACATTGAATAATAGAAACCATATGGGCATCTCAAGAGATGAAGGAAAAGCTTTGGTAAAATTGAACATCCATTTATGATTTTAAAAACTCTACAGAAAGTGGTCATAGAGGAAACATCATGTGTGCTCAGTCATGTCTGACTCTGTGACCTCATGGACTGTAGCCTGCCAGGCTCCTCTATCCATGAAATCTTCCAGGCAAGAATACTGGAGCAGTTTGCCATTTCCTATTCCAGGGGATCTTCCTAACCTAGGGATTAAACCCACATCTCCTGCGTCTCCTGCATTTGCAGGTGAATTCTTTACCACTGAGCCATCTGGGAACCCAACAAAGGGAACATACCTCAACATGATAACGGTCATAGATGACAAACTCACATCTAACATCATACTCAACAATGAAAAGCTGAAAGCACTTCCTCTAAGATCAGGAAACAAGGATGTCCACTCTTGTCATTTTATTCAATATAGTCTTGGCACTCCTAGATGCAGCCATCATAGAAGAAAAAGAAAAGGAATTTGTACTGGAAAAGGAGAGAAAAATTGTCATTGTTTGCAGATGACATGATACTATACATAGAAAAATCCTAAAGATGCTACCAGAAAACTAATAGAGCTCAATGAATTCAGTAAAGTTGCAGGACATAAAACTAACATACAGAAATCTGTTGCATTTCTAAACAATAACACTGAAATGTCAGAAAGATAAATTTGGATATAATTCCATTTACTATTGTATCAAAAAGAATAAAATATTAAGGAAACAAAACAACCGTACTCTGAAAACTTTAAGACATTCATAAGAGAAATGAAAGATGACACACACAGATGGAAAGATGTATCATGTTCTTGGATTAGAAGAATTAATATTGTTAAAAATGACCATAATACCCAAGGCAATCTACAGACTCAATGTAATAACTATCAAACTACCAATGACATTTTTCACAGAACTAGGACAAAAAAAAAATGCTTTAATTTTTATGCAAACACAAATGACCCCAAAGAATCAAAAACATTTTAAGATGAACAAAGCTGGAGGAATCATGCTCTCTGACTTCAAATTAGACTACAAAGCTACAGTAATCAAAACAGTATGGTACTAGCACAAAAAGAGACACACAGGTCAATGGAACAAAATAAAAAGCCCAGAAATAAATTCATGTACTTATAGCCAATTAACTTAAGACAGAGCAGGCAAGAATATACAATGGAGAAAAGACACTGTCTTCAATAAGTGATGCTGAGAAAACTGGACAACTACATGTAAAAGAATGAAATTAGAACATTCTCTAACACTATATACAAAAGTAATCTCAAAATGGATTAAAGATCTAAATGTAAGACCAGATACCATAAAGTCCCTAGAGGAAAACAGAATACTCTTTGACATAAATCGCAGCAATAACTTTTTGAATACATCTCCTAGAGTAATGGAAATAAGAACAAATGGGACCTAAATAAATTTAAAAGGTTTTACACAGCAAAGAAAATCATAAATGAAACAAAAAACAACCTATGGGATGGAAGAAAATATTTGCAAGTATTATGACCAATAAGAGATTAATTTCCAAAATATATAAATTGCTCATACAGCTTAATGTCAAAAAATAACAATCAATCAAAAATTGGGCAGAAGACCAAAATAGACATTTCTCCAAAGAAGACACACAGATGGCTAACAGGTACATGAAAAGGTGCTTAATATCTACAAATAATAAATGCTGGAGAGTGTGTGGAGAAAAAGGAGTCCTCCTACACCATTGGTAGGAATGTAAATTGATCTAGTCACTACTGAGAGCAGTATGGAACTTCCTTAAAAACTAAAAATAGAACTAGTATATGATCCTACAATCCCCTCCTGGGCAAATATCCAGAGTAAGCTGATTTGAAAGATACATGTACCTCAATGTTTACAGCAGCACTATTTACAATAGCCAAGACATGGAAGCAACCTAAATGCCCACCCACTGACAGATGAATGTATAAAGATGAGATGTGTGTGTGTGTGTGTGTTACTCAGCCATAAAAAGAGTAAAACAATGGTATTTATAGCAACACGGATAGACCAAGAGATTATCATATTAAGTGAAGTCTGACAGAGAAAGACAAATATCATATGGTGTCACTCATGTGGAATCTAGAAAAACATGATACAAACGAACTGATTTACAAAACAAAAATCGATTCACAGACACGGAAAACACACTTACAGTTATCAAAAGGGGAGGGGGAGGGATAAATTAGGAGTTTAGAATTAACAGATATATACTACTATCCTAGAATGTGAAGTCAAGTGAGCCTTAGGAAGCATCACTACGAACAAAGCTAGTGGAGGTGATGGAATTCCAGTTGAGCTATTCCAAATCCTGAAAGATGGTGCTGTGAAAGTGCTGCACTCAATATGCCAGCAAATTTGGAAAACTCAGCAGTGGCCACAGGACTGGAAAAGGTCAGTTTTCATTCCAATCTCAAAGAAAGGCAATGCCAAAGAATGCTCAAACTACTGCACAATTGCACTCATCTCACACGCTAGTACAGTAATGCTCAAAATTCTCCAAGCCAGGCTTCAGCAATATGTGAACCGTGAACTTCCAGATGTTCATGCTGGTTTTAGAAAAGGCAGAGGAACCAGAGATCAAATTGCCAACATCTGCTGGATCATACAAAATGCAAGAGAGTTCCAGAAAAACATCTATTTCTGCTTTATTGACTATGCCAAAGCCTTTAACTGTGTGCATCACAATAAACTGTGGAAAATTCTGAAAGAGATGGGAATACCAGACCACCTGATCTGCCTCTTGAGAAATTTGTATGCAGGTCAGGAAGCAACAGTTAGAACTGGACATGGAACAACAGACTGGTTCCAAATAGGAAAAGGAGTTCGTCAAGGCTGTATATTGTCACCCTGTTTATTTAAATTATATGCAGAGTACATCATGAGAAACGCTGGACTGGAAGAAGCACAAGCTGTAATCAATATTGCCAGGAGAAATCTCAATAACCTCAGATATGCAGATGACACCACCCTTATGGCAGAAAGTGAAGAGGAACTCAAAAGCCTCTTGATGAAAGTGAAAGTGGAGAGTGAAAAAGTGGGCTTAAAGCTCAACATTCAGAAAACGAAGATTATGGCATCCGGTCCCATCACTTCATGGGAAATAGATGAGGAAACAGTGGAAACAGTGTCAGACTTTATTTTTCTGGGCTCCAAAATCACTGCAGATGGTGACTGCAGCCATGAAATTAAAAGACGCTTACTCCTTGGAAGGAAAGTTATGACCAACCTAGACAGCATATTCAAAAGCAGAGACATTACTTTGCCAACAAAGGTTCGTCTAGTCAAGGCTATGGTTTTTCCTGTGGTCATGTATGGTTGTGAGAGTTGGACTGTAAAGAAGGCTGAGTGCCGAAGAATTGATGCTTTTGAAGTGTGGTGTTGGAGAAGCCTCTTAAGAGTCCCTTGGACTGCAAGGAGATCCAACCAGTCCATTCTGATGATCAGCCCTGGGATTTCTTTGGAAGGAATGATGCTAAAGCTGAAACTCCAGTACTTTGGCCACCTCATGCGAAGAGTTGACTCATTGGAAAAGACTCTGATGCTGGGAGGGATTGGCGGCAGGAGGAGAAGGGGACGACAGAGGATGAGATGGCTGGATGGCATCACTGACTCGATGGACGTGAGTCTCAGTGAACTCCGGGAGTTGGTGATGGACAGGGAGGCCTGGTGTGCTGCAATTCATGGGGTCACAAAGAGTCGGACATGACTGAGCGACTGATCTGATCTGATCTGATATATAAAACAGATAAACAATACTGCATAGCTAGGGGAACTATATCCAATAACTTGTAATAATGTAGATTAGAAAAGAATCTGAAAAAGAGCCAATATATACGTATAATTGAATCTCTTTTCTGTACACCTGAAACATAATGTTGTAAACCAACTGTACTTCAAGTCAAAAAACCTATATTAGTCCAAACATCACGGGGATGCACTATTTTGGTGCAGGCATATGGCGATAATCATGCAGTGGTTAAAGTTTAGAAGATTCATAGGTGATGAAGATGTCTGCTCAGTCACATGCTCAGGATCCACTAAAGAAATCGGATACAGAACAATCTCCAGATAGTAAGCGCTACCACAGAGCTGTGTACCAGCACACAAAAGGAGTACCTCATGGAGAGTCGACAGAGAAGAACGTTAAGATATGAAAGATTTCCTGAGCTCCTTTCTGACGAGGTGCATGGGACAGTGTCAGCAATGATCAGGCTAACCAAAATGATGAACTGAGTTGATGCATCAAAACCCAAACAAAAATGGTTTAAACTGTTAAGCACCTGAATTAGTAGCTCCATCATACATTTGATTTTACTTCACCACAATTTTGAAAGAAATTTAAACACCAAATGAGACTCTGAACTCCCAAAATGAAAGGGACACTAAGATAAAAACAATTCAATCTGTAGGCTGCTAAGACTGGCACCTCTAACCTTTTCTCTGCTCCCTATCTCAGGCAGACTGTAACCCTGGGAAATAAATGGAGAGTCAGTACTCTGCCACAGACAGAGGTGGACTGTGTACGCAGCAAAGGGCTCCCAGTATGTTATTTCATGTCTTTCTATTTTTTCTTCACAAGTCCCTTCTCTGCTAGTTGTCTCTAAAACTATATTCCAGCCACTGGTCCCCCAAAGTACAGGCAGAGTTGCCCAAAGGCAAGACCGGAAACACAGCTTTGCCCCAACACACATCCATCACAGAGCCTGGCAGCCCACGAGGAGAGAAGCATGGAGGGACATGAACCAAAGATCACCTTCCATTAAGTCACTTCTCCCACCAACGTGTCCACAGCAATGGACCCCTCCTCTTTGCCCACTTTGCTCTAGTTTTAAACAAAATCTTTGAAGAGTAGCTTTGTCTCAGAATTTAAAGCTGCTCTTCCATGAGGTAAATTGAGGATGTGCCACGAGAAAGGGCACCACAACCTCAGTGAGAAATTATTTCACCATATTTCAACTAACCATTTCAAAGAATCTCTAACAAGCAAGCTTGCAATATGGCCTGGTGTTGGTTTAGTCGCCAAGTCATGTCCGATTCTTTTGCAACCGCATGGACTACAGCCCATCAAGCTCCTCTGTCCATGGGATTTCCCAGGAAGAATACTAGAGTGGGTTGCCATGCCCTTCTCCAAGAGATCGTCCAGACCCTCGGGTGGCCTGCATCTCCTGAACTCAGGGTGGTTTCCTGAACTGCAGGCAGATTCTTTACCACCAAGCCACCAGGGGAGCCCACAGTATGGCATCGTGGTTGCCTATAGAAATGCTTGCCAAATGTTGATGCCAAAAATCAACTTGAAAACATTTGTCTTTTGATATGAACACTTTTTAACTGGGAGGCAAAAATACAATTTTTTCTAAGCTCACATTTAGGAATATCATTTCCCACTCAAATGCAATCATCATTCAAAGCTTAGCTCTAGGATGCTGCCACTATACTGTGAGAAGAATGCTGGACTGGTGAGCATCACACTAAAAAAGCCTCGGTCTCCTTTGCACTTTATGAGCAGCTGATCAGGGAATGCTGCTGTTCAGGAGCCCAACTAGGAACAAACAGGTCCCCCATCTGCCTGGCTTGGAATGTTTGCTAGAATGCTGTGGTTTAGTCCTCCGGGTACCACACCTACAGCAGTAGTGTTTCAATAAGACTTAGAGACTCACCTCAGTCCAAACCGGGCTTTACTGCCACTGCTACCATGCTCCCCAGAGCCCTGAGACAGAAGGTCGCAGCTGGGCTCATCTGAAGAAGACAGGGAAGAGAGGGAGCCAGCCACCTCCTATTTTCTCTCAGTATTCCTCATTTCTTTCTTTTCCACTCTGCCCATCTTCCTCCTTATTCTTTCTTCTCTTTTTTCCAATTTTCCTTTTCCAACTTACTAATTTACACATCTTACCTAACCATAGTTAAATCTGTCCAGTGAGTCAGGAAGCTCTGGCCTGTAAACATGAGTGCTCTCTACTTTCTAAAAGCTCACAGCCCAGTAAGAACTAATCAAATAGATAAGCAATTACCACACAGTAAAGTTAGTGCTACTACCAAGCTTGGTACCAGCATATAGTGTGTTTCATTAACTGGGGAAGGAGGAAAGGAGCTGAAAGATTCACTTACCTACAACCTAAATAGATGCATATGGTATGAATTTGCCAAAAGCCACCTAATTTTTTTTTTTAAGCAGCTGCCAACACATAGTTCCACCTAGGCCACAAGAAAACATTTATAAATCTTGCTCTTATTACATTTATGACTAAATCCATACGATCTAGCACTTACATCTTGTTCATTACTATATCCATATTGCCGAGCACAATGTCCATCAAACAGTAGGTACTCAAAAGTTTTATGGAATTAACTTTAATAGTTTATATATACTACTGTTTCACTGAACCTCTATTAATTTTGATTTAAGATCCTTCTAGGCAGGAATCACTTCCAACACTATCTTAAGCCAAATCTTAACTTTTCTGCATGAATTCTCTTTGGGAATAGAGTCTACATTTGTTTTAAGTTTAAAACAAAATTTCTCTTTATATATATATATGTATGTATATGTATGTATGTTCTAGCTAAGCTTATTTGAGAATATTTTGCTAATATTTTTAAATCTGAGTTTTCTGTTAGTATTAAATTTTAAGAATACTAAATAAAACTTAACCTCCTAAGTGTCTACTAATGCTTACCAGTTACAGAATGCATGTTTTCAATTAGTAGGCTGCAACACCTTTTGGCTTTATTTTCGCCACAATTTTCTGTGGCAGTAAATTTAATTTCAAAAGAAAGTAGGTATAGATTATGGAACCCAGTATAGCTGTGTAACACATAAATAAGTCTCAGCCAGCTTTAAAGCATATTAAAGAGAGTTGTGAAATATACGTGTAAACATGAAATTCTGAAGTGTTAATCCAGTGACACTTAAGTATTGGTTCCAGTTTATAAACAGATTCTTTCAAAGCTTCTAGGCAAAATCTGAGGAACAGCAATGGTGTGGCCTGTCACAGCTGGTAAGAGTTAAAGCATATTGTGAGCACTAATGATCTCTCTCAGAATCCGCTATTCGAATTATTGTGAATACCATATTTCTGAAAAAGTCCAGTTTTAGCAACATATATTATATGCTTAAAGTCAATGCTAAAAGTAGAATGAATCAGGTTCTTTTTTCCCTGACAGTTTAAATGTACTTCTCTTCATTCATGAAGTTTCTGAGTATAAATCAGATTAGGCATCTGTGTGATGTTGTTAACACTTTGTAAGAGCTGCAAATATATTTACACTTTTGACTTTGTTTAGATTTGACAACCTGAGTTAAGAATCCTAGATACAAACGCCCTTTGAGATTGAGTTAGTATCTGTCTTAAAGTTCTGAGATCTTTCAAGTATTCAGAGAAAAAGGCTTCTTGTTGTTGATTCAAATCATTACTGTATCTTTATGAGAAAAATGTTTTCATCACAACAAGGCATTAAGTAATTTAAAACACTTTTTTGTGGAACACTCTGCATAGTCCCGGGAATAAACAATGAACAAAACAGTCTCCTTGCCCTGGAGGAGTTTACAGTCCCACTGGAAAGGCAGACCAGCAATCAGGTTACATACAGGCACTGGCAAACTGCTCACAACTTATGAGCTCGGTAAAGCTCTCCAAGAAAACAAAGGTTTGTTGTAGATGGAGCACATTCCAATGGTTTGGTTTTTTTTTAATTCACTTCATAGTTGATTTTTTTGGTGAAGTTAAATCATAAACTTTAAATCAGACTACCGAGTTAAAACCCTGCTGGTAAAAAGGTCTAGTACCCTAGGAAAATTCCTTCTTGCTTCCCTAACCCCTTTTCTCACAAGTTATACAATGTGGGTCTCGCTCGGCCTCAGTGGAAGCGGCAGTGAAATAATACACTTGTTTCCCAGGCTTCAAAGCATCACAGTTTTGTAGCAAAGATGGATATGAAATCCAGGCAATTTCAATTTGTTTAGCTACTCAGTAATCCTGAAGCAAACTAAAGGAGCAGGAGTGAACAAAAGCTCAGAATGACAGACTGTTTCAGGAAATGTTCCTTTTGGCAGGAAAGTGCTCCTCTGACTATAACAGAACACAATGCTTTCAAGTCAACCTTTCAAAACACAAGTTCTTACTAGGTAAATTCTGTCCCACTATTAAGGTTTTGTGTCTGTGACTGTGTACTGGGGGAGCTCCTTGTTAAAAAATCTTTTTTCACCCATGAAGCAGATACTTTTATATTCCCATAAAATCTCTGTCAGCATGTACTTGAAAATCACAAGAGCACCCAGATTAAAGGTCACAACCAAAGCTATATTTATGAAGGACTGAATTAGGGTCTCAGATCTAGGTCATTGGGGAGGACGAAGAAGAACTTGCTTACACACACACACAGAGTAAGCAGCTGTTTAAGCAGTGTGACACAGGGGTTGATGAAAGAGCCTCTGAGCTAAAAATACTTCCATCGGCTGTGCCACAGGACCTGAAATTCCCACAGTCCCACCACAGGAGCTCAAATGGAAACTCCTGCATACACGTAACTGGTATCAGCATGGGTAGCTCCGTTACTATTATCAGCCAAATTTTTAGCTCAAATCAGCTTTGTTCATTAGCCACCCATAATACTCAACAGTGCCCAAAGAATGAGAGACCATGAAGATAAGCTGTAAAGGTAAATGAGGATTAACAAATGCCTGGATATGTATTTGACGTTTTTTCCCGTTAGGAAAAAAAAATGAGGGAAAAATATATTAAGTCCCTTCATCCAGAGAGAACTGAGCAAGTTCCAACTATAAAATTGTACCCTCTGGCCCAAGGCTAACCCTATAAGAGAAAACTAAACACTTTTGAACCTGTCTAGAGAATGAGTGTGGAATTTTTTTTCCATAAATGTCCAGTTATTCATCACCCCCCAAAATCAGTCTAGACTAATAAAACATTTCTTGAAGTAAAGATACCATAGATTTTCAACTATACAAAATTATAAGTAATTATATTGGATAGCTTCGTGGTAGAGCATTTTAAGACTAGATCTTGCCTAAAAATCAGCAGTACCCTTAGAATTTCCCCATTGGTATGATTTTTTTTTCTGTTCTGTCCACTGGGTTCATCTCAGCACCCCAGAGAGTCCCTGGTAGTCCAGGTACTCCAGTTGGAGCAAGCACTCCAACCACAGAAATAGCACTGCCTGGAAGGTAAAGCTTAGACTCTACCAGTGAGGTACAGCTCTGGCTCTTAATAGCTATATGACCCTGAGCAAGGTATTTAGCCTCTCTGTGGCTCAGTCTCTTAATATGTAAAATGGGGGCAATAACAGTATCTTATCCTATAAAGTTGTCATGGAAAATGTATGAGTTAAATATATAAAGTACTTGTGGTACTGCCTGGCACAAAAGTAGCAGTATGTAAATACTGGATATTATTATTGTCTGTTGAATAAATGAGAATACCTAGAAGGCTAAACTAAAATAGCCAGAGTATAAATAAAAGCACAAGACAAAGATACTGTAATGAGTTGATCACAGGGGTATCTGTAAAGAAGTCCTCAGTAAAATGAAAAAGAGTGAATACAAAGAGCAGTACTGCTCTCACTACATAAAACTAATTCAGAGTATTTGTTCTTAAACCTATGTTAACAACAGAATCATCAGCTGAGCTTTCTAAAACACTAATGCCTAGGCACCACTGCGGTTTCTGACTTAAATTTTTGAAGTTCTTTTAGTGATCTTCCTGGGAAGGATAGTTAAGAACCATCCATGTAGAACTGCGGATTCCAATATTTTTCACCTCAGTGCATTTTAGGCATATAACACATGCCATCCAATATGAGAACCTCCTCGTGAAAGTGGCTGGAAGAGAAAAAGAATGGGAAGCAATGACATTTTATTTTCTTGGGCTCCAAAAATCACTACAGAAGGTGACTGCAGCCACGAAATTAAAAGACACTTGCTCCTTAGAAGGAAAGCTATCACAAATCTAGAGAGTGTATTAAAAAGCAGGGACATCACTTTGCCAGCAAAGGTCAGCCTAGTCAAAGCTATGGTTTTTGCAGTAGTCATGTATGGATGTGAGAGATGGACCATAAAGAAGGCTCAGTGCCAAAGAATTGATGCTTTCAAATTGTGGTGCTAGTGAAGACTCTTGAGATTCCCTTGGACTGCAGGGAGATCAAACCAGTCAATCCCATAGGAAATCAACCCTGAATATTCATTAGAAGGATTGATGCTGAAGCTGAAACTCCAGTACTTTGGCCACCTGATGCAAACATATGACTCACTGGAAAAGACCCTGATGCTGGGAAAGACTGAAGGCAAAAAGGCTAAGAGGGAGGCAGAGGATGAGACTGTTAGACAGCCTCACCAACTAAATGGATATAAACTTAGGCAAACTCTGGGAGATAGTGGAGGACAGAGGAACCTGGTGTGCTGTAGTTCATGGGGTCACAAAGAGTCAGACATGACTTAAGGACTGAACAACAACATCAGAAAAGGTTTTCTATACACTCTTGTTAACTTCTCTTGAGATGCATCTATCTCCCATTACTACCTCCGGACCCTGAAGCATACAGCAGATATTATCTCTCATTCTTGAGAAGCAAAAGACATTTTAAAGTATTTAGCAACTAGTTAGACACAGGCACTAATCAACAAAATGATACCAACTGTCATTAGGATTTCCATTTTGCAGACCAGGCAGAGAAACTGAGGCTGTGAGGATAATATGTCAAAAGCCACAAGCCTAAGGAACAGTACAGCAAGAATCTAATCAAAGAATGGAAAGGGGAAATTTATGAAACTGTGAAAAGGAAATTACATTGAGTATTTGAAAAGTTCAGTACCTGGAAACAAGTTTTCTAGGGATTTTGTGGTGCATTCTCTTTAGAATCAAACTGTTATCTTCTATACTGACCATGAATTCTCAAAGGACTTTACAGGTGTGCAATTACTATCTTTAGAGACAGACAGATGGAGAAGGAAAATTACTTGTACCTATCTTTTCCAAATAAAGATTTTAAGAAAAGCATAAGCCTGGACCACTTTGTTTTCCTTGATAATAGTGCCTTCTAAGTCATATGACTAACTTCTGTGAAATTCACTTTTTAGAAAATAAAATGTAGAAAACAATGCAATAGCTAGATTTTTACTAAAAAGCATTTCATGTCTTCATTTTTATTTCTACAGAAAAATAACTTGAGCTATTAAAAACAATGACAAAGTAAAAACTAATGGTAATATATTCTCAAATACTAATTGAGATCCATATTTCACATTTTACAACAAATCCCAAACAGAATGAATGAGTTACATCCAAACAGTTCAAATTACATAAACAGTAGCATAAACTATTTATTAGGTATATGAGAAGAGGTTGTAATGACACATGCCTTTTTAAAATAATACACAAGTGAAAAAAAGGAAAACCAACAAACCAAAGAAACTATACAGTACCAAAATATCAATAAAACGTACATATATACTATATGCTATGAAAAATATCATTTAGCACAAAATATGCTTAAGTCCTCCAAAAAAATCCACACAAAATAAAAATGTACACAAATATTAAAACTGTTTGACGTAATTGTTCATACTGAGAATCAAAAGCACTCAGAAAAAAACTGAGTGAAACAGTAATAACCTTACAAAACATCAGACACTATGTTCTTTTGATACACATCATCTGACTTAATCCTTACAATAGCCACACTAGGCAGGCTATGGCATTATTCACACTTTACAGTCCAGTAAAGCCAATGCTTAGAACAGTAAGTACCCTTCCCAAGATCACACATCTACTCAAGGGTGATTCTGGGATTTACATGCAGACAGCCTAACCCCAACACCCATGTTCTCTATCATGTGAAAGTGAAAGTCACCCAGTTGTGTCTGACTCTTTGTGACCTCATGGACTATACATGGAATTCTCCAGGCCAGAATACTGGACTGGGTAGCCTTTCCCTTCTCCAGCAGATCTTCCAAACCCAGGAATCAAACTGGGGTCTCCCGCATTGCAGGTGGATTCTTTACCAACTGAACTATGAGGGAAGCCCCTCAAATTAGCAAAAATAAGATTTTTACTAATAGTTTAATATCTATTTATCAATATTACCAATAACCACTAAATTATCAAAACAAAAATGACAACTATTGACGATACATCATTAATAGGAGGATATACTGCACAGATTTGAAAGAAACTTAGGAAAATGTTTCCAAAGCATACATTCCTTTTCCCAGTAATTCTACTTTTAGTCCTATAATCCCAGGAAGTGAAATAAAGGAGAATTATTTGCTGGAAAATATGCATAATTCCCAATATTATATAATAACACTATTTATAGTTATAGTAGTCCAAATATCCATCAGAAGTATAACCAAATAATTTTTATTACATTAAAATGTATAATCATTATGACCATATTACAACATGGAAAATGACAGAAAGGTACATTAAATATTCAAGAGAACATGTCTGAGAGGGACTAAGAAAGAAATAAAAACGCCTCATTAATTTGAAGTAGTAGAGTTCACACTAATTTTTTTTAGTTTCCCATTAATACTGTTATTTTGTGCAATAAATATATTCTGTGCAGAAAATGTTTAAAAGTATACAGTACAATATATGCAATGTATCCACTAAAATTTTTACATATACTAAACATTTAATCAATAGCAAATAATAATATCTAACACTTATGCCCTTACTATATGCCTTATCTAAGGACTTTATATGTATTAATACCTTAAATCCTCACAACAATCCAATCTTACAGTTGCATTATCTCTAGTTTATTAATAAGGAAAATGGGGCAGAAGGATCCTAAGTAACTTGCCTAAGTGCAGCCAGCTAATAAATTGCAAAATCGGGATGTGTTTCAGAGCCCACACTCTTTTAAGGGTTCTACTCTGGCATTCACTGTGTGACCCTGTCAGAAACTCTTATTACTGGAAAGCAGAATAAGGACATAGGTAAACAACTGGTAAGCATAATGTTTACATATGGCAGTAACATGCTGTGTTTTTAGGAAAAGCTTATTTTCTGAGCCCAAATTAAAGAAAAACCATCTCTTAAGTTCTCCTTTACTGAATCCTGGATTTATAAAAATGAGAATTTTTTTTAAAAAAAGAATTTTAATATGAATAAAAAAGGAAAAAGTCTTTGAGAAATAAATTTTTATAGAGATGATCTATTTTTTTCTTGTCATTACAATATATCCCAATTCATTCTAAGTGTTAAATATTTATAAACAGATGATATTTGGGTTATTTAAAACCAGTTTTAAATTAACTCTATTTTTCATCCAAACACTCAAAATTCTCTGGCATACTCAAAATGCTACTCTGACCTTTGGACTTCAGGGTAGTGTATCTGGCAACTACCTCCTTGGCGTTTTCACCCGTGTATCTTATAGACAGAGCAACTTTGTGATGCTCAAACTATACTCTGGATTCTTGTTTTCCCTATTTTGACATTGCTAACTCCATTCTTCCGGTTGTACAGGCAAAAACCTTCGGCGTCATCCTTGACTCCTCTCTCACACCACGTACGCCACTGGTCAGCATATACGGTCTGAGTATGACCATTCCTCACCATCTCTACCACTATCACTCTAGTCCAAGCCAGTATTTTCTCTCTTAACTGGATTGTTGAGGTGGCCTCCTCACCGCCTCCATCCTGGCCCACTACAATCTGCCCTCAACGTAACAGCCAAGGCTACCCTTTGAAAACGTCAGCCAGATGATGTCACATCTCTACTCAAAACTCTCCACCTCATTTAATTCAGGGAAAATCCCAGAATCCCAGCAGCAGCCTACAAGGCTACAGCAAGATGGCCTCCATCTCCCTCTCAGACCTCGTCTCCTTCCCTCTGTCCTTCTCCAGCCACACTGCCATCCTGGTTCCTCACATACAGGTCTCCCAGTTTCCTTCCTCCATCTGAGCACTGCCTGTTCCCTCTACTTGGAAATCCTTTCCCTTGGAATCCACATAGCTTGTTTCCTCATAACCTTCATGTCTCTCCTCATATACTGCCTTCTGAGTGCCCTCCCTGATCACTAGTTAATAACAGACCTTTCCATGGTTGCCATGCCCCTTCCTCTGTTTTATTTTTCTCCATGGGTGTTATGAACACCCGCCACTGTATGTAGATTTTCTTATTTATTTTATATATTATCTGTCTCCTTTAAGAGAATATTCAACTCCACACTGGCAGGAGATTTATAGTTCATCTTCATAAACTAGATCATCTCTGAGCACATGTAGGTATTCTGTAAATAACTGTGTAATTAACCAGTTTGCTACTAAAATTAGAACAATGGTTAAAATCCTTATGTGAGATGAAGTAAAGGAAGAAGCCATAAGTAAAACATCAATTATTTTCATAATAAGAAGCAATAAAGATTGTCTTCATCTTCCTGTATTTTGTTAACTTTTGTTTTTCTGTATTTGACATATAATGCAAAATCCAAAAACTGTATTTACAATAAATGTATTAAACTTTGGGTCAAAGATACTACTCAATTTTACTTATTATTATCTTTGCAATTTCTGATGACAAACCGAAAAACCACTTTTAGAAACTGATGACAAACTTTGGGCAATTCTACTTGTGGACTCTCTCCCCTAATCATCTTGGGCTCTCCACTCCCAGAGACTGCCTTCATTCTCTCTCAGCCTCCTCTGGTCTTTTCAACATTAACACATTATTTACACAGCTAACAGAGTTATCTTTCTAAAATACAGCTTGTATCATTGTCCATATTGAAAACTCACAGACCTATCTGGTGCCTATGGAAAAAAGTAAAAAGCCTCAGTGTGCTCTGCAAAGCCAGTCCAATCTCCTGGGAAGGGCACACAGCCCACATTTACTCCCTAACCTGCCAAACTCCCAGCCTTTGAAAACTAATTCCAGGATCCCAATCATGTTATGAATTGTCCAAACCTTCATCACTGCCCGTGCTTTTCTTTGCCCTGAATACTCTAAAGCCCTTCTATTTCAGGTAAATAACAACTGACTATTAAAACAAGGCCAAGATGATATGTCACCTTTATGAAAACATCAGAAACTCTCCTCAAAAATAGGTCTCTTTCTCCTTCACCATTTCCTCTAACAGAATAGATTATGTGTTGAGTTCATAGATTAAGAGCTTCTCTCCTCAACCTGACTTTAAATTCTAGAGGACTAGGGAACAAATGTGTGTCCATGACACAATACACAGCTGGTACCTAGTGCATGTTTAATGAATGAGAATATAAAACAATATCCTTTGCCAAGCAGACCAAGTAACTTGGGAGAAAAAAGCTTTAAATGTCCTCTAGATCTTGTTTATATCATTTCTACAACATAAATTTTTGAACTATAAAAGTTAAATATTTTCAAGTTTTCAAACTGCACAAGGACTTTATGAAAACCCTTTACATCACAAAACCTATAAATTCCATGGAAAAAATAAATTTCCACATCTCCAAATATAGTAAAATTATGTTTATATGGAAACACTGGCACCAAATTTCAGTAGAAAACTTTTTTTGGCACTCATTCACAGGGAGCAATAAATCATTTCCTTCTGCAAATGAATGTTATTGTGGGTGGGCCTTTTATACAGAGAAAATATTTGGATTCAAAGGTTCCCTCCCTGGCACTGGAGAAATCTGTCATGACCAAGGTATCGAAGCTTAGCAGTTCTTAAACTTAGGAATTTTGTACTCAAACATTCAGTTAGCTTTGATTTTTAAAACAGCCATTAATTCTCCTGATGATCAGGCTAGATTGGAGTATAACAGCCCTACTGGAGTCATTTGATTAATGAAAAGAAACAGTGATGAAAGAAGAGTGTATTGCAGTTGATTATCCATGGTCTAGTACATGGCTAGACCATATTCCCAGTTCCTGGAAGGCAGGGGAGGACCCACGAGTTAGGTACTCGTGGTGAGTTCTAGCCCATGGGATGTGAGCACAAGTATTAATGGAGGCAGCTCCTCTACTCCTGGCCCATGGAACCTCCAACGTGCAACTTCCCTGGTCTCTCCCCTCAGCCTGAAGCACATAAGGACCATGGAAGCCATACCTGGAAAATCATGGAGCCATAAAATAAGGTCAGCCTGGGTCCTTAAATCATTAATCAAAGAACCATCTGCTAATCAGGAAACCTGTTGTGAACTTAACATGAAGAAATAAATTTGTTCTTTGTTCTTTCTAATAGTTGAGCACTATACATTTTAAGCAATCATCATTATGCAACAATAAGCATTATCATAACTAAATACGTTCATTGAGTCCGAAAATTAGCAATTTGAGAACTTTGATAAGTATTCAATTACCTTTATTATGCTACCTTTTTCTCACTTCACAAGGAAACATGTAAATATCTGATTTTCCTTGTAACCAGTAAATTTTCTACCCAGTCTTCCTAACACTATGCTATGGACTATTTTAAAAGAATTTTATGTACATATTTACATATTAGATACAAATAATCAAAATATTTGATCCATGATATAAAGATACAAATATATATAATTTACATGTTAAATACATACTTTATAAACTGAATATATTATACATTATATACAATATATATAATAAAGATATCTGATCCCTGTTTGAAAGAATCATGCCAAACATACCCAATTAGATCAGTTAACTACCCAACTATGTGCCTGACACTGAGGAAGCCACTCAAGACACAAGAGTGAAAACAACACAATACACCCCAGAAATGTATACTTGGCATGTTTATTCTGACCACTTGTAATCGACAGCTTCAAGAAAAACAGTCTAGGTTTTATCTTTATAGCAGAAGAGATTTAGATATGAAGTATATTTTATTTATTGTAAAAAACATACCTAAGACTTTTTAAATTAAAAATCAAATTGCACTTGGTTTGTCTCTGTAATGAAATGTTTGATGTAGTCTTGCATACCAATCTTGTTAGATTTCTGACCTTGGGACAACAATACAATTTGCTGCCTATTTCCATTCACAGACCAAATTTATACCTTCTCCTGCTGCACTGAATTTCTAATTCTGGAAGATGACTAGATACTACTCGAGTAGATACCTACTCAAGATACTACTAGATACTACTAGTATCTAGTAGATACTTTTATTCCCTGGAACAAAAGGACCTATTCAACTCTGCTGCTGCTGCTGCTGCTAAGTCGCTTCAGTCGTGTCCAACTCTGTGCAACCCCATAGACAGCAGCCCACCAGGCTCCCCGGTCCCTGAGATTCTCCAGGCAAGAACACTGGAGTGGGTTGCCATTGCCTTCTCCAATGCAGGAAAGTGAAAAGTGAAAGCAAAGTCACTGAGTCTTGTCCGACTCTTAGCGACCCCATGGACTGCGGCCCACCAGGCTCCTCCATCCATGGGATTTTCCAGGCAAGAGTACTGGAGTGGGGTGCCATTGCCTTCTCCGTATTCAACTCTAGAAGGAACAAAAGGATTTATTCAACTATGGCGAGTATTTGTTTATATGCCTACCTATAGTGTTACCAAGTTAATATGGTACCCATTAAAGAACCCTGCAGTGGCACTTAGTCATCTGAGACAAAGATGATCTGGACACTAACCACTGACCATTTTATCTTCAAAGAGCACCAACTCCAACACAGCTGTGTCTGATGGCAAGGCTGTATACCTCAGCTACACATGTCCACTACTCATACCTTCTCCCTGACCCCTTCTTTCAATTGGTGTGGGAGTTATTCTGAAGGATTCCTGGTTTATTAAAAGTAGAGGATTTGTTTTCTAGTCAACAGATACTCTCAAGTGGTAATTTAACTGTCAGTGAAAAATAAATGAACGGTGTTGCAAATACAAAAAAAAAAAAAAAAAAGAATATGGTATTCATTAAAGACAGAATATGCCCAACAAGTGTTGAACAGACTGTAGCAGGTCTTCAACACAAAACAATAAAAATACTTTGGCTTGGAAGCAAATAAACACCAACAAATACATAATAAAGGAACTTGACTCAAAAAGCTATGTACCTTGAGTTGATAGCAACAGCCTGCATAATTCTCTTTCCTTATTTCTTGAGAGTTTCGTTTTAAAGCACAAACGCAGAAAGAAAAGAAAAAAAAAAACCGTGCCATTTGGACCTTAGTCCATTGCCAACTTGTTTTAGAGACAAAAAAGCTGTAAATTCACATGTTCTTCTGCGCTTGCATACAAGTGCAAAACAACTGAAAGGTGGCACAAATACACCTTCACCAACGCACATGCTTCCTTCAAGAGTCACGTTCTAAAGAAGAATCACAGTAACCACCTGAGTTCCTCCTTTCCCCATGGGCGAACACGTGGCTGTACTTATGCCTCAAATCTCGGACAAAAGCAGAGACCACATGGATATTTAGCTTGATGCAAAAGTTTTTTTCCTACAGTAGAAAGCTGACTGGTATTCTTGAGTTCTTCAGATTGTTGGCCTCTGTTTCTGAAGAGTAAAACAAATGTGTTTTAGAAAGAGAAGAAAAAAATTATTCATGCAAAGTATTGCTTCTCTTTTCTTCAAGTTGGCAGGGAGGGACTGTATAGTGTATGCAAAAGGGAGGGGAAAAAATCAATGGAAAGAAGCATTAAATGAGACTAGTAATTGAGAAGAAAACAGCTGTACTAGGTACCTTTTGCTTATACTGACTTATTATCAGCATGACCCTTGGAGAGTTCAAAGTAAATTCACCTGAAGCTATATCATCCAGAGCTTATACATAAGAAAAGAATTAATATTCTGTACCTTTAACAGGGTAACCTCATTCCAAGAGAACCTGTGCAAGTTGTTGTTGTTGTTGTTTACAATTATAATGGTGTAAAGGAGGTGAAACTAGAAAGTATTCAATGAGGACAATTGTATATGATGTCCTGCCTGCAAATAATACTCAAGCAATAAAACTACTGAAGGAGGCAAAAGACCTGAACTTCAAAAACTGTAAGATGCTAATGAAAGAAACTGAAGATAACTCAAACAGATGGAAAGGTATACCATGTTCTTGGACAGGAAGACTCGGTGTTGTTAAAGTGACCATACTATCCACAGCAATCTACAGAATCAATGCAATCCCTGTCAAAATACCAAAGACATTTTTCACAGAACTAGAACAAAGAGGTTTAAAATTCATATGGAAACACAAAAGACCCCCAAATAGCCAAAACAATCCTGAGAAAGAAAAACAAACTGGAGGAATCATATCCACTGACTTCAGACTATACTACAAAGCCACGGTAATCACAACAGCATGGCACTGGAACAAAAGCACACACAGATCAATGAAACAGGACAGAGAGCCCAGAAAGAAACCCACATGCCTACAGTCAATCAACAACAAGGGAGTCAAGAACACACACTGAAGAAGAGAGATTCTTTAATACTTGGTGCTCGGAACACTGGACAGCTACAGGTAAAAGAACAAAATTAGAATATGCCTCGACACCATATGCAAAATAAACTTAAGATGGACTGAAGATCCAAATGTAAGATCTGAAACCATGAAACTCCCGGAAGAGAGCACAGAACACTAACACAGCTCTATTTATTTTTGTTCCTCTTGTAAATCAAATAAACAAATGAGATGTAATCACACTTAAAAGTTCTTGCACAGCAAAGATAACCACCAACAAAATGAAAAGACAACCGACTGAAAAGGAAAAAAAATATTTGCAAATGGTATGACCGAAGGGTGATATCAAAAATCTCATGCAATTCAGTATCAAAAAAATAAATGACCCAATCAAAAAATGGGCACAGCACTTGAATAGACATTTTTCCAAAGAAAACATATGGATGGCAAACACGCACATGAAAAGAAGCTTAACATGCCTAATAGAGAAATGCAAATCAAAACCATAATGAGATATTATCTCACACCTGTCAAAAAGACTATCATCAAAATGCTACAAATAACAAATGTTGGGTAGCTCAGATGGTAAAGAATCTGCCTGCAGTGTGGGAGACCCGGGTTTGATCCCTGGGTTGGGAAGATCCCCTGGAGAAGGGAAAGGCTACGCACTCCAGTATTCTGACCTGAAGAATTCCATGGGCAGAGGAGCCTGGCAGACTAGGGTCAAAAGAGCCAGACAAAACTGAGAGACCTTTACACACACACACACTCCAGAACCACAGTATAATTTTTCCAAATACACTGTTGGTATGAATGTGAATTGGCACAGCCACCATGGAAAACAGCAATGACATTTCCTAAGAAAACTAAAAATAGAACTACCATATGATCCAGCAATTCCACTCCTGGGTACAAACCGAGGAAAAAATGAAAACACTAATTCAAACAGATAATGCACCCCAATATTCATAGGAACACTACTTACAATATCTAAGATCTGAAAGAAACCCTAGAGTCCCTCACCAGATAAAAGGATAAAGATGATGGGATACATGTATACACAGTGGAATATTACTCAGTCATAAAAGAATGAGTTACAGATGGAATTCAGTTGCTAATCCATTGAATTTTTTTTATATATATTTTATTGAAGTACATGTTTCACGTGCCCAGCAAGGTGATTCCATTATACATATGCTCATGTATTATTTTTGAGGTTAGTTTCCATTATAGGTTATTATAAGATATTGATTATAGTTCCCTGTGCTACACAGTAAAAACCTTTGTTGCTTGCTACATATCTATTTTCTTAAATTAGAAATCTAGCATTCTATTCATATTAAATCAAGTGGAATCAAAATGCCATAAATTTATATAGTTAGGCAAAAATTTGTAAGTTTTCTAAAATATATATATTCTACATACTATTTATATTTAGTTCAGTTCAGTCGCTCAGTCGTATCCGACTCTTTGCGACCCTATGAACGGGAGCACACCAGCCCTCCCTGTCCATCACCAACTCCCAGAGTCCACCCAAACCCATGTCCATCGAGTTGGTGATGCTATCCAACCATCTCATCCTCTGTTGTCCCCTTCTCCTCCTGCCCTCAATCTTTCCCAGCATCAGGGTCTTTTCCAATGAGCCAGCTCTTCTCATGAGGTGGCCAAAGTATTGGAGTTTCAGCCTCAACATCAGTCCTTCCAACGAACACCCAGGACTGATCTCCTTTAGAATGGACTGGTTGGATCTCCTTGCAGTCCAAGGGACTCTCAAGAGTCTTCTCCAACACCTCAGTTCATGTATATCCGTGGCGGATTCATTTCGATATTTGGCAAAACCAATACAATATTGTAAAGTTTAAAAATAAAATTAAAAAAAAGAAAGCATCAATTCTTTGGCATTCAGCTTTCTTTATAGTCCAACTCTCACATCCATACATGACCACAGGAAAAACCACAGCCTTGACTAGACAGACCTTTGTTGGCAAAGTAATGTCTCTGCTTTTCAATATGCTGTCTAGGTTGGTCATAACTTTCCTTCCAAGGAGTAAGCGTCTTTTAATTTCATGGCTGCAATCACCATCTGCAGTGATTTTGGACCAAAAAAATAAACTATGACACTATTTCCGCTGTTTCCCCAACTGTCTGCCATGAAGTGATGGGACCAGATGCCATGATCTTCGTTTTCTGAATGTTAAGCTTTAAGCCAACTTTTTCACTCTCCTCTTTTACTTTCATCAAGAGGCTCTTTAATTCTTCTTCACTTTCTGCCATAAGGGTGGTGTCATCTACATATCTGAGGTTATTGATATTTCTCCCGGCAATCTTGATTCCAGCTTGTGCTTCCTCCAGCCCAGCATTTCTCATGATGTACTCTGCATAAAAGTTAAATAAGCAGGGTGACAATATACAGGCTTGACGTACTCTTTTTCCTATTTGGAACCAGTCTGTTGTTCCATATCCAGTTCTAACTGTTGCTTCCTGACCTGCATACAGGTTTCTCAAGAGGCAGGTCAGGTGGTCTGGTATTCCCATTTCTTTCAGAATTTTCCACAGTTTATTGTGATCCACACAGTCAAAGGCTTTGGCATAGTCCATAAAGCAGAAATAGATGTTTTTCTGGAACTCTCTTGCTTTTTTGATGATCCATCAGATGTTGGCAATTTGATATCTGGTTCCTCTGCCTTTTCTAAAACCAGCTTGAACATTTGGAAGTTCATGGTTCACGTATTGCTGAAGCCTGGCTTGGAGAATTTTAAGCATTACTTTACTAGCATATGAGATGAATGCAATTGTGCGGTAGTTTGAGCATATATATACACACAAAAGTTTTTCTACTATATTTGATAAAAACTTGAGAAAGAACATCAAAAAAAAAAAGAGATGGAGAAACTGGAAAACAAACTAAATGAAATGGGAGCACTGAATATGAAACAGAAAAAGTGAAACAAGTTAGATAAAAGTAAAAGATCATCACACAGTTTATTTGTTTATAAACATGGCTGCTCATTAGAAACACATCTGGAACTTTGGAGGAAAAAAGCAATAGCTGGGCATTTGTATTTTTCAAAAAATTCAAAGATAATTCTGATATGCATCTGGATTTTAAAAAGTGATTACAGGTTTTCCTATTAAGTGGTAGTTTTGATGATAGAGAATTCTATTATTTTTCTGTTGGTCAATCATGATACAATGGTATTGAGTAACAGTTACATAATCACAATAGTAAAAAATGTTTATCAGTTTCACACTCAATAGCCAGACAAAAAATAAAAGATAATGACAATTGCAGGCCATAATGAGAACATGACTAACATAACAATATAAAATAACTACATATAATCTGGGGGGTCAAGCAGAGTGATATGGTAAGTGGAAGTGCATACAAGCACGTTTTCACCCGCCCAGCCAGTCTGTCTTTTGGTTGGTGCATTTAACCCATTGACATTTAAGGTAATTATCTATATGTATGGGACTTCCCTGGTGGCTATGAGACTATTACTGTTTTCTTAATTCCTTTGGGTTTATTTCCTGTGGGTCTTTTCCTTCTCTTGTGTTTCCTGCCTAGAGAAATTCCTTTAGCATTTGTCGTAAAACTGGTTTGGTGGTGATAAACTCCCTTCACCTTTGCTTGCCTGGAAAACTTTTTATTTCTCCATGAAATATGAATGAGAGCCTTGCCCCGTTTGTCATACAAAATAGCACACTTACAAGTTCTGGGAATTAGGACATGGACATCTTCGAGAGATCATTATTCTGCCTACCCCAAAAATTAGTCTTTCTCATTTTCAGAAATTGCAGGCAGTTGTTATTCATTGAGTGATAGTTTTAAAAATCTCTATTGTCTGTCCCTTCAGTATCAAACCTATATACTATTTACTAAAATAAAAAATTATTACATACCTCTATTGTCATCTGAAAAAAATTCAGAATTATTGTAATATCCTAAATGATCCAAAATGATCTGAAATTAATATTCTAAATGACCAGTAATTATAATTTTCTAAAGAATATAAGCTACTTTATACTGAAGTTTAATGAGGAAACTTTAAGTTAGCTATCTTTTCTAACACAGTTTTACTTTAAAAAATGGATAATCTTTGCAAAAATCAACGTTTTCATTTAGTATGAAGTCAGTAGTCTTAAACTATGTTCCTGAGAGTGATTCTAATACTTTCTTTTAAAATAGAGTACAACTTGACCCTTGAAAAATGCACGGATAACTGGCACTAACCCTTCCTGCAGTTGCAACATTTCACATAACTTTATAGCTGGCCCTCCATATCCAAGGTTCTGAAACACCAGATTCAACCAACTGCAGATCATGAAGTATATATTCAGTGAAAGGAATCTGGGTACAAATGAACCTGTGTAGTTCAAACCGTTGTTGCTGAAGGGTCAACTGTATATGAACTTTGCGTCAACTGTTTTGCTGAAGATTAGATATTGTATGTGCTTATTTGGACTCTTATTACCTAGATGATTGAGTTTGCTGTTTTAATTATTAAAATACATTTTATTTTCCTGAATATCATGTCATATACATGATAAGTGAAATAAGCCTAGAGATAAGACAGATTTTTGGGGAACCATTAGAAACTAATCAAGGGAGGTTTCAATGGAGAAGCAGAAACAAATAGCTCAACAGGCTACACTGGACAATTTTTTAATAAAATTAAATTTTAAAAATCTTTATGTGTGTGTGTATATATATATATGTATTTAATTATGTGTTTACTACGAACACCAATATTGCAAAATATTTTCCTAATTTCTGTTGTCACCAAGAATGAAAAACTTCATGTTGTCAGGGATGAAAATTAATAAACTTCTATTATCCAGGCAAAAGAATGAAATTCTGCCATTTGCAACAACATGAATGGACCGAGAAAATATTACACTTAGTGAAATAAGTCATAGAAAGCCAAATAATGTTTGGTATCATTTACATGTGGAATCTAAAAAAGAAAACAAGAGGAATGTATTTAGCAAAATAGAAAGAGACTCACAAATACAGGAAACAAACTCATTACCAGTGGGGAGACAGAAAGAAAGAGTGGCAAAACAAGAGTATGGGACTAAGAAATACAGACCACCATGTATAAAATAAATAAGCAACAGTGATCTATTGTACAGGACAGGAAATTATACTATTTTGTAATAACTTAATGAAGTATAATGTATAAAATACTAAATCACTAACCTATACAACTGAAATTAATATGTTGTAAATCAACTATATTTCAATTTTAAAAATTTAACTAAAATACCAAAAAGATACTAGTTGTTTTCCTCATGTAATAGCACCATAATTTTTCTAAGTTTCTGTAAATTCCAAATTGGGTATATAATACCTGTCTAGTGGAGAAGGCAATGGCACCCCACTCTAGTACTCTTGCCTGGAAAATCCCATGGATGGAGGAGCCTGGTGGGCTGCAGTCCATGGGGTTGCTAAAAGTCGGACACGACTGAGTGACTTCACTTTCACTTTTCACTTTCATGCATTGGAGAAGGAAATGGCAACCCACTCCAGTGTTCTTGCCTGGAGAATCCCAGGGATGGGGAAGCCTGGTGGGCTGCCATCTATGGGGTCACCCAGAGTCGGACACGACTGAAGCAACTTAGCAGCAGCAGCAAAGAAAATGCAAAATCTTTATACTAGCACTAGGAACAAATATGGAGAAGGCAATGGCAACCCACTCCAGTACTCTTGCCTGGAAAATCCCATGGACAGAGGGGCCTGGTGGGCTGCAGTCCATGGGGTCGCTTGGAGTTGGACATGACTGAGCGACTTCACTTTCACTTTTCACTTTCCTGCATTGGAGAAGGAAATGGCAACCCACTCCAGTGTTCTTGCCTGGAGAATCCCAGGGACGGGGGAGCCTGGTAGGCTGCCGTCTATGGGGTCGCACAGAGTCGGACATGGCTGACGCGACTTAGCAGCAGCAGGAACAAATATGTTCATTTAGTTTTAGAGATGGTACAAAGTAACAATCACAAATAACTACAAGATATTGTAAGTGCTGAGACACTGTTGCTATAAAAAAATATTTGTTTCCTTTATCAGCTCAAATGCTGAAGCATTATAAACCCAAGTTCCATTAAATACAATGCTGGAGCCATATTGAATTGACTTCCTATTCTCCACAGATTACAAAACACCATGTTATTCTCTCTAGTCACAATATCTCAGGTATGGCAGACACGGTCATGGGATCTGCTCTCAGCAGATCTCACTCCTTCAAGTTAAATTAAATCATTCTGAATTACCTAAGTGCGATTCATTTCCTGTGTTAATTGATTTACAACTAAAAGCACATTCAAAATGTCTCTACTGGATTCTCACCTTCCTCCCTTTCTCTGTCCCTCCTTCCCTCCCTCTCTCCCTGGAGTCCTAAGAAATAAAACATAGGCAATGATAACAACATAACAATGAAAACAACATACCAAATTTTTTATATCAAGTCTCATTCTTTTACTATATATGACTTTCATTATAATATATAATTTGTAATACACAGATAACCAGCAACTAATATTTATTTTTCATCGTAACTTACTTAATGTTTTTATTAAGAAACATCAATTGCTAATAATGTAAAATTTGGCATGTAGAAATCAAGTTGCCAGATTAGACAATAAAAACATGAGATACTCCAATTAAATTAGAATTTCAAATAAACATGACTTATACTTTAGTATAAGCATGTCCCATAAAATATTGGGACAAATTCACAGTAAAATTTTATTTACTGTTTACCTGAGATTCAAGTTTAACTGGGTATCCTATGTTTTACCTGGCAGCCCTAGAAATTAATGAAGAAAATATTAAAGCATTGGAAGCATAATTAACTCAGTTATTTACATTTTGACATGCAATATAGTAAAAGAATATGAGAAAGGGAAAGTATAGAAGGAATTACTAGTTTCTGGTGCGATAACCTCTGCATGAACTGTGCTGAGCAGTTGGCATATCAGATGATCTATGTCATCCTCATTCAAACCCTGCAAGACAGGTACTGCCCTCATTGAACTACTGAGGAAACAGTCTCTGTGAGCTTAGTAACTAGTTTATAAGATCCAGCAGCAAACTGCTACAAACAATGGGGAACACAGTCAAAGTGAATGAGCCAACTAATGATGCAGAAGAATATTAACTCTGGACCTGACATATAGAAACTCGCTATCAACAGTGACTGAAATCACTGAATATTATCAAAAGTGTCATGATTCAGCCTGCATTTAATAAGTTGTACATATACTCCCTTAAGAGCGACTGGGCACAATATGGAAAATACCCCATTTAGACAATAAGAGGTTGGTTTTCTTGAATAAAGCTAAAGTGAACTACATGTAAAAGTCACCTCAGAAAATATAGTTATTGCTATATCCAGGCAGTAAAAATATCAGATGAATGTACTGTATAAAAATTGAGTGTTAAAACTTAATTACATGGAATTCTTTTCTTACACTATTATTTGCTACAATTTTCTAGATCTGTATTTATTCACTTACTCATTTTCTTCATGCACTCATGTATACAAACTTTTCAGCTGCTACCATGTGTTAAGATATGGAGATCTGAACATAAAGAACAAAAGTTAAGGACAAAATTTAACAGATGCATTCATTCCCAGGGCATTTTAGGTTAAGAGCCAAGGTTTTGCCAGAATCTCCATCTATTACATCCACACTCTTTTCCCAGTTTCCACATTACTCCCCAGAGTAATTCTCCTACCCCCATCAATGCAATATAATTATTCTGTGACTTTTCTATTCAAAACCATTTCAACTGCTGGGAACAATAATGTAAGTATGATTTATAACTGCATTATAAATTCATTCCACTGTGACTTGTGAATACAAATTACCCCAACTGGTGAATAAAAGCCTTCAGCAATAAAGCTGTAGCTTTCATTTATCATCAATCAAAAAATACTCTTATTTTCAAAATAAATTAAAACTTGAGGCTGTTTCACCACATATTTATAAGCCCTATAAATATACTTCCTTTCAGGGAGTAAAATATATACAGACGATGTGGGACTTCACATCCACGATGAGCATCTGATTTAAGATCTTTAAAGGAGTCAGATTCCTTGAGTTTTGGTATAACGTTTTAGCCAAAAGCAAAGCTACCTAAAATGTTAAATCATCATGCAGCTTACCAAAAGCAAGTTTATATTTTAGTGCTCACTACAAAATCTTAAAAATGTTATTTAACTTCTCTTAGCCTCATTTCTCTGCTTTGATATATGGTATACAGAGGCACCAATTTAGTTTCTTCCAGCTCCAAAATCCTTCATGTCTTTAATTCTCTATCCCGTTAGCAAGCATAGCATCTTCTTCATTTTGTAGATTTAGAAGAACTCTAAAATAAGCACTGTAAGTTGGTATATTACTTCAGACAAATGTACATCTTGGCTATTTCTATCCATAATAAATTCCAGAATCATGTAAACATAAATATTATTAATATTATACTCATCTGCAGAAAACTGATGCAGAAGCTGTCCCAAATGAATTTGCTTGCCTGCAGCCAAATGAAACAATTTCAGAGTCTCACATTTAAACAAAAGAGAAAACAATTAATAACTGGCTCTAACAAAAGGCTCCCTGCTTAGGCATAAATATTATGAAGTAGTTTCCACATCACATAAACTACTTTACAAAAAAAGTATCTGTACCAAAGAAAATTATTTCTACCTGAAGTTCAGTTCAAAACAAATACTAGATGAACAGGTTTAAAATACAGATTTACTTCAAAAAAATCCATTCATTAGAGGTTCAGTATTGGTCCTTGGCAAGAAAAAGCATTACATAGCAAGTTGTGTGAACAGCCATTCAAATCTGATTTCTCTTTGGTTTTAGACTCTAACTGGCAAGGCCATGAACATGCCCTGTATTTAGGTCAACCAGGGCCAAAAGCTGTTTTCCACTAAGAATCAGTAGGTATTTAAGAACTTTTTAGAAGCCTCATGATCAAAATGTAACAGATACTCTTCTTATGAAGGACTTTTCAGAACCTTTAATAAACCAGTATTTGTTGATTCTCTTAAGAGGCAGATATCGTATCTGGACATATATCCCTTTTGCAAGGAATCGTCTTACACATGCTATTAACTAATCCTATAGGACAGAGCCTGGAACATCTAGTTCAAAGAACCTGGGTCAGTTTCCAGAGTCACTTTTTTACCACTTTTAACAAATACTATGAAATGTTAATGTACTTGTTTACCTTAGCTTTTTTAAACACATTATTTTTCCCAAATCTGCCCCAAGCTTACAGCTTGGACCAATTAAGGCTTATCATGGAATAACTGCAAATACAAGGACCAATACAGAAGAAACTTTCAACTTCTAAGACTCAGAAAATAAGATTTTGCAGTATAAGAGTCTTGTAAATCGTTATCTTGAGAGAAGACTGTCCTTCCTTTGCCATCTTTGCTCAGCTAAACTACAGACTCCTATATAAGGAAGACCTGAGAGGAAAATCTGCCTGGTTCTGACACTGGAAGAACTGTGGGGAAAGAACGGGAGGGAGGCATTGAGATGAGCAGACATGTCAATTCTTTTAGTCCCGACCTGTTCACAAGCTCCTTTCTCCATTTTCATGATACCCCTAAGGACCTGAGTGGAACTATTAAAAGAAACCACAGTGAACTGGCCAGCAGGGGATCAGTGAGGTTTAGCTTTCCTGAACTGTGCTAGATTCTGTGTGGTGGTGGTGGTTGTTCAGTCGCTCAGTTGTGTCCCACTCGTTGGGACCCTGTGGACTGCAGCACACCAGGCTTCCCTGTCCTTCACCATCTCCCAGAGCTTGCTCAAACTCATGTCCATTGAGTCAGTGATGAATCAGACCAAGAAGCTTCTCAGAGGGAGATCACTGCCACAAATTGAGGTTGCTCTGAAACAAGATTTGCAAGGTGGACTTCACAGGACATGACCAAGTGGGTATCACAGTAAGGGTTCCAGGGTCCGACAAAAGCCAAGGAGAAGACTGGAGCCAGCCAGTATGTACCCAATGAGAGAATTAAAAAATTTTAGTGGATCATGAGTTTCATCAGTCACAAACATGAGCACTGTAGGTCAATGAGGCATCCAGCAACCAGGCAATGAAGAGAAGTCGCTTCACATATAAAGACAATGGGCAGTGGGCATGAGGCAAGTCCCTCTGCCACACCCACTATCCCCTACATTTTGCCATCTTGGAGAAGAGCTAGGAAGAAGGGTGAAATACCTGAGAAAAAAGTATCATTACCCAAGGAGACTGCGTAATGATACTTATCACAGAGTCTTCTGTCTCGATCATCTCTTGACAGATCTCCTTGGACAAAAATAATTTTAGGCAAGATAACTGAGCTCCTGAGATGACAACGTGCCTTTAAAAGAAACGCTGAGGAGTTTCCCCAAACAGCACAGCTTAACCCAGTTCCTGAGGCTCCCAGGTCTCTCCCCGGCCCTGCTGCCAAGGGGAAAGGCTCTGTCAAAATCATAAGCCAGACCAATGTCGACACAAATGCTGGGGATTCAGCCAGAACCAATGACCTGGAAAAAAGCAGGAAGTCAAACATCCAATAAACACGATGTCTACAGCACCTGTCTCTCACGATTACAGTAGGCAACCACAACATCTACAACCTAATACAAAACATTCCTTGCCTTCAGGGAAGGTGTTCCTCCCAGCTAAAAATAAAAGAACTTTTGAAAGATTACTCAATTTGCCGTGGTATATATTCATTTGTAAAATATGAAATAAGAGAATCCAATAACCAAAATAAGGAATTTTTTGGACTTACATAAAGTGTCTCACACAGTGAAAAGAAAAAAATATATTCCTGAAATCTGAGTCAGTTGTAATTAACTCTTAATTATCTCAATATATTATTGATCTTTTACTTAATCATAAGGTTCATTTTATCTATTGCTTTGCAGGAGCAAAAATCCAAGAAGGGGAAAAAAGCGTCGACGTTTCCAAAGTCTACTCTTGTCCTATTGTTTTTCTCCTATTTATATGTAAAAAAATGTTTTAATCAAATAGTTAAAATTAGCTTTCAGCTTTCCAGCATTGAAAAGGACACACAGGCTTAGTTCAATCCCAGTATGTATTATTAAAGGATCTTGGACAAATTATTTAAACTTTCCGAGTCCCAGGGATTTTCATTATTATTTATAAAATGAGGATAATAAATGTCTCCTGAGAAACCTGTATGCAGGTCAAAAGGCAACAGTTAGTGTCTGTGAAGGGACAGTTTCCATTTCACGTTGAGGAAACTGAAGTCCAGAGATGAGATAGGACTGGCTTGAGGTCACACAGATGAGGAGCAACAAGGTGACTTCACACCTTCCCCACAGTCGCCCACGTATATTCCAGAAGAGCGCCAGACTCATATCAAGTTCTTAAAAGTCATTGTCTTGCTCACTAAAAGCCCATTTGCTGACCAAAGGAAAGAGGAAAACAACTAGAAGACCTTAAAATAGTTTTGCTTCCCACCACAGGGGAATGTCCAAATAATTCTTCTATGCTCAGTCTACATCCTAATCTCTGAAATGTCATAAATCATCTCCTATACAATCTTCCAATATAAACTTTAAAATAAGATCTCACATCTGGACTCAAAAGTTGTTCTTATACAAATGACATCTCTGACTAGAAATGTGTTTGTTGTTGTGTTGTCACTTAATCGTGTCCATCTCATTGTGAACCCATGGACTGCAGTGCACCAGGCTCCTCAGTCCATGGAATTCTCCAGGCAAGAATACTGAGATGGGTTTCCATTTCCTTCTCCAGGGGCTCTTCCTGACCAGAGATCGAACCCGTGTCTCCTGCATTGGCGGGCAAGTTCTCAAGTTCCCACTGAGACACCAGGGAAGCCCTTCCTCTCTGGATACTGCTTTCTAAAAGAGCAACATGAGAGAAAAGATTCTCATTTCAAAGGTTAATTAATGTTTTAAAAACAGAGGGTAGGAGAGGGAGATGAGAAACCTTCAGTATTTATAATCCTGAGAACTTAGAGGGTAAATCACACTCTGCAGCTCTTGACCTTCCTCACAGTCAACACCTTAGATTATTAGCACCCCGATTAAACTCTCTATTCAGCAACTCCAACAGGCAGATGTCAACAAAAAGTTATCACTTAGGACTGAGGCAGCTAAGCCCACCAAAGGTCGGTCAGTAAGTGAAAACACATGTAAAGGACAGACACTGCTGCCTGGCTTCAAGAATATTTGTGTGGGAGGACTGATACGATGGGATTTGGGGAGTAATAGTGATGTGGTGGATGTATATCCAACTCTCAGCTGCTATTAGGAGACTCCGAACTAAGGATGGGGCTTCCCCGGTGGCTCAGCAGTAAAGAACCCACCTGCAATGCAGGAAACCCAGGAGCTGTGGGTTTGATCCCTGGATTGGGAAGATTCCCTGGAGGAGAGCATGACAGCCCACTCCAGTATTCTTGCCTGAAAAACCCCATGGACAGAGGAGCGTGGTAGGCTACGGTCCATGAGGTCATAAAGAGCCTGAAGCAACCTAGCACACAACGCAGCACAACTAGGGATGAGGAATCCTCTAGGCCATCTCAGGCCACTCATGTATACTAGACACCACTAGTATAAGGTGTCTCCTTATACTAAGGCACTCTTTGAGAGCTGTGGGACAGACTTCATTGGGAATGACAACAGTCCCTTCATACAACTCCCCATAGCCAACTCTGAGTCTTGCTAGAATTGCTTTCCTATTATAGGAATGCTGGAGTTGAGGACCTCGGAATTACAAACGCTTAACAAAAAAAAAAGAGGGAATCAAGCATACAATATACCTACACTTAGGTTAAGAATACTAACTCTGGCAACGGAGAGACTACCTCGGGTTAAATCGTACCTTCCCCACTCATTAAATCTGACCCTAATTAAGTCACAACTCTCAGTCTTGATTTCCTCAACTCTGAAATGAGATTAAAACAAGATATACAAAATAATAATCACAAATGCTGCATGCAATCAATAAACACGATGTATGACACATCTTAAACCCTAAATAAATACCATTATGTTTAAGAAAAATGCAATTAAATGACTAGAGCTATTTTCCATCATCTGTAGTATAAACTCATCCACAAACATGGCAAACAGTCCTCTAACAGCGTAAAACCAATACCTTGTTTGGTTGCTGCAGTCAACAGACACTATTTGCCAGTATAACTCTTCAAACGATGACAGTGTCTGCCAAACATACTTAATAACAAGAATCACCTAGGGCACTTGTAAAAAGTACAACTTCATGGGTTTCTCATCCAAACCCTATTCAATCAGAATCTCTTCAGAAAGGAACCAGAAATGTGTTTCAAAACACATACCCTCTACTACCCAAGAACGCTTTGTTAACAAATTTGAAAAATACTGCATAGTCCACCTGGGGTCAATATGAATTCACTTCACTATTAACCACTATATCTAAGTTGGTCACAACTTTTGCCTCAATAATCCCCTGCACTTTTTGAATTCATATTAAGTTGCATGATTTCTTCTGTACAACACATGCAATCACAATACTTCAACTTACAGAACAGATACCTCAGTAATTTGTATGTATTTCTAAAAAACTTCCCTGAGCACGTTCAAAACAGTCTTTAGAAATAGAGAAACAGTGCTTCTAACTAAATTGTATTTATTTCTTACACATATATCTCTTGAACTCTGAGTACTCCAGAGGCCAAATTATTATACACTTCCATATTATACTCAATATTTCAACTAGAAAGTAAATCCATTAACCCTGGCCACAATTATAGACTAAAGATAAATGAGAAATAAGCAGAAATTACTTTGGAGCTTATTTTGTTTCTGTTGCCTTCTTATAACACAAACAATTTCAAGAAGCACTGGAAGATAATTACTAGAACTATATCATTAACAGAAATTCAAGGAAGTCCAATGAAGACATATAGGCAACCTAAGAACTGAAACAGAAAAAAAAACACTCTTCTAGGAAAAAACTTCTGTTACTTTACAGTCTATCTTTAATGAGATGGAAGAGAAATCAGGAGATGTGTTTAAATAACACCTCTTATTTTCATTTATCCAGTCCCAATCCTTACTCAACGTAAAACTTCAAAAGTATTTTTAAAAACCTCTTCTCAAAGGTTTAAATTATTTCCTATTTGCATATAATCTGGAAAAAGCTCAAACTATGCTTTTACTCAATACAGACTTGATACTGTTTGTCCAGGCTACTCAGAAACACATTGATGCCACAAACATACCACAAGTCTGTGATTTTACCCAATGCTGCTTAGCAGAAGCGAGTCAAATGTACTGTTAAAACACAACTTCACCTAGCTACTATTATCTACACAGCATGTGTGCAGAACAGGAAAGCATTGTTTAAACTCATAAAATTGGCCTGACAATTTACTGACCATCTCCAACTACACAAAGTAATATCAGTTTTACAAATGCAATGTCAATTTACCAAACATAAAATCCAAAAAGCAAAGTCTCAGGCTAAACATTGAATGAATGGCTCTCCCTGTTGTCATCTAACTCCCCAACTACTTTAGTGTACTGACATGTGGTATAAGTTTTTACTTTTTTTTTGAATATTAATCCAGACCCAAATTATATATATATATTTTGTTTTCTTTTCAGTGTTTTTATTTAAGTCTAATTAGATTAGATAAGAATTTATTTAGATAGAATTTATTAGATAAGAATTTATTTTTTTTTTAATTGGAGGCTAATTACAATATTGTGGTGGTTTTTGCCATACATTCACATGAATGTACATGTGTACAGCCATGGGTGTACATGTGTTCCCTATCCTGACCCTCTCTTCCACCTCCCTCCCCATCCCATCCCTCAGGGTTGTCCTGGTGCACCAGCCCTGGGCACCCTGTCTCATGCATTGAACCTGGACTGGTGATCTATTTCACATATGATAACATACAGGTTTCGATGCTATTCTCTCAAATCATCCCACCCTCACCCTCTCCCACAGAGTCTAAAAGTCTGTTCTTTACATCTGTGTCTCTTTTGCTGTCTTGCATATAGGGTCATTGTTACCATCTCTCTAAATTACATATATATGCATTAATACACTGTATTGGTGTTCTTCTTTCTGAGTTATTTCACTCTGTATAATAGGCTTCAGTTTTATCCACCTCATTAGAACTGATTCAAATGCATTCTTTTTAATAGCTGAGTAATATTCCATTGTGTATATGTGCCATGGCTTTCTTATCCATTCGTCTGCCAATGGACATCTAACTTGCTTCCATGTCCTGGCTATTGTAAACAGTGCTGCAACGAACATTGGGGTACACATGTCTCTTTCAATTCTGGTTTCCTCAGTGTGTACGCCCAGCAGTGGGATTGATGGGTCATATGGCAGTTCTATTTCCAGTTTTTTTAAGAAATCTCCACACTGTTCTCCATAGCGGCTGTACTAATTTGCATTCCCACCAACAGTGTAAGAGGGTTCCTTTTTCTCCGCACCCTCTCCAGCATTGTTTGTAGACTTTTTGATAGTAGCCATTCTGACCAGCATGAGATGGTACCTCATTGTGGTTTTGATTTGCATTTAATGAGTGATGTTGAGTATCTTTTCATGTGTTTGTTAGCCATCTGTATGTCTTCTTTGGAGAAATGTCTGTTTAGTTCTTCGGTCCGTTTTTTGATTGAGTCACTTATTTTTCTGGAATTGAGCTGCAGGAGTTGCTTGTATATTTTTGACATTAATTCTCTGCTTCATTTGCTGCTATTTTCTCCCATCCTGAAGGCTGCCTTTCCATCTTGCTTATAGTTTCCTTCATTGTATAAAAGCTTTTAAGTTTAATTAGGTCCCATTTGTTTATTTTTGCTTTCATTTCCATTATTCTGGGAGGTGGGTCATAGAGGATCCTGCTATGATTTACATCAGAGACTGTTTTGCCTATGTTTTCCTCTAGGAGTTTCATAGTTTCTGGTCTTATGTTTAGATCTTTAATCCATTTTGAGTTTATTTTTGTGTATGGTGTTAGAAAGGGTTCTAGTTTCATTCTTTTACAAGTGGTTGACCAGTTTTCCCAGCACCACTTGTTAAAGAGATTGTCTTTTCTCCATTGTATATTCTTGCCTCCTTTGTCAAAGATAAGGTGTCCACAGGTGTGTGGATTTATCTCTGGGCTTTCTATTTTGTTCCATTGATCTATGTTTCTGTCTTTGTGCCAGTACCATACTGTCTTGATGACGGTTGCTTTGTAGTATAGTCTGAAGTCAGGCAGGTTGCTTCCTCCAGTTCCATTCTTTTTTCTCAAGATCGCTTTGGCTATTTGAGGTTTTTTGTATTTCCATACAAATTGTGAAATTATTTGTTCTAGTTCTCTGAAAAATACCGTCGGCAGCTTGATAGGGATTGCACTGAATCTATAGATTGCTTTGGGTAGTATACTCATTTTCACTATATTGATTCTTCCAATCCATGAACATGGTATATTTCTTCATTTATTTTTGTCATCTTTGATTTCTTTCATCAGTTTTATAGTTTTCTATATATAGGTCTTTTGTTTCTTTAGGTAGATTTATTCCTAAGTATTATTATTCTTTTCGTTGCAATGGTGAATGGAATGGTTTCCTTAATTTCTCTTTCTGTTTTCTCATTGTTAGTGTACAAGAATGCAAGGGATTTCTGTGTGTTAATTTTATATTCTGCAACTTTACTATATTCATTGATTAGCTCCAGTAATTTTCTGGTGGAGTCTTTAGGGTTTTCTACGTAGAGGATCATGTCATCTGCAGACAGTGAGAGTTTTACTTCTTCTTTTCCAATCTGGATTCCTTTTATTTCTTTTTCTCCTCTGATTGCTGTGGCTAAAAATTCCAAAACTATGTTGAATAGTAGCGGTGAGAGTGGGCACCATTGTCTTGTTCCTGACTTTAAGGGAAATGCTTTCAATTTTTCACCACTGAGGATAATGTTTGCTGTGGGTTTGTCAAATATGGCTTTTATTATGCTGAGGTATGTTCCTTCTATGCTTGCTTTCTGGAGGATTTTTATCATAAATGGATGTTGAATTTTGTCAAAGGCTTCCTCTGCATCTATTGAGATAATCATATGGCTTTTATCTTTCAATTTGTTAATGTGGTGTATCACATTGATTGATTTGCGAATATTTAAGAATCCTTGCATCCCTGGGATAAAGCCCACTTGGTCATGATGTATGGTCTTTTTAATATGTTGTTGGATTCTGTTTGCTAGAATTTTGTTAAGGATTTTTGCATCTATGTTCATCAGTGATATTAGCCTGTATTTTCTTTTTTTGTGGCATCTATGTCAGGTTTTGGTATTAGGGTGATGGTGGCCTTATAGAATGAGTTTGGAAGGTTACCTTCCTCTGCAATTTTCTGGAACAGTTTGAGTAGGCTAGGTGTTAGCTCTTCTCTAAATATTTGGTAGAATTCAGCTGTGAAGCCGTCTGGTCCTGGGCTTTTGTTTGTTGGAAAATTTCTGATTATAATTTCGATTTCTATGCTTATGATGGGTCTGTTAAGATTTTCTACTACTTCCTGGTTCAGTTTTGGAAAGTTGTACTTTTCTAAGAATTTGTCCATTTCTTCTAAGTTGTCCATTTTATTGGGATATAGTTGCTGATAGTAGTCTCTTATGATCCTTTGTATTTCTGTGTTGTCTGTTGTGATTTCTCCACTTTCATTTCTAATTTTGTTGATTTAATTCTTCTCCCTTTTTTCTTAACGAGTCCAGATAATGGTTTGTCTATTTTATTTATCTTCTCAAAGAACCAGCTTTTAGCTTTATTTTGGCTATGGTCCACTTTGTTTCTTTTGCATTTATTTCTGCCCTAATTTTCGTGATTTCTTTCCTTCCACTAACCCTGGGATGCTTCATTTCTTCTTTTTCTAGTTGCTTTATGTGTAGAGTTAGGTTATTTATTTGATTTCTCTCCTGTTTCTTGAGGTAAGCTTGTATTGCTTTGAACCTTCCCCCACCACTGATTTTACTGAATCTCATAGGTTTTGGGTTGTTGTGTTTTCATTTTCATTCGTTTCTATGCATATTTTGATTTCTTTTTTGATTTTTTTCTGTGATTTGTTGGTTAGTCAGAAGTGTGTTGTTTAGCCTCCATATGTTGGAAATTTTAATAGTTTTTTTCCTGTAGTTGACATCTAATCTTACCAAATTGTGATCAGAAAAGATGCTTGAGATTATTTCAATTTTTTTGAATTTACCAAGGCTAGATTTATGGCCCAGAATGTGATCTATCCTGGAGAAGGTTCTGCGTGCACTTGAGAAAAAGGTGAAATTCATATTTTTAGGGTGAAATGTCCTATAGATATCAATTAGGTCTAACTGGTCCACTGTATCATTTAAAGTTTGTGTTTCCTTGCTAATTTTCTGTTTAGTTGATCTAACCATAGGTGTAAGTGGGGTATTAAAGTCTCCCACTATTATTGTGTTACTGTTAATTTCCCCTTTCATACTTGTTAGCATTTGCCTAAATATTGTGGTGCTCCTATGTTGGGTGCATATATATTTATAATTGTTATATCTTCTTTTTGGACTGATCCTTTGATCATTACGTAGTGTCCTTCTTTGTCTCTTTTCACAGCCTTTATTTCAAAGTCTATTTTTTCTGATATAAGTATTGCTACTCCTGCTTTCTTTTGGTCTCCATTTGCATGAAACATCTTTTTCCAGTCCTTCACTTTCAGTCTGTATGTGTCCCTAGCTTTGAGGTGGGTCTCTTGTAGATAGCATATATAGGTCTCTTGTATCCATTCAGTCAGTCTTTGTCTTTTGGTTGGGGCATTCAACCCATTTACATTTAAGATAATTATTGATAGGTATGATCCTGTTGCCATACTTTGTTGTTTTGGGTTCAAGTTTATAAACCTTTTCTGTGTTTCCTGTCTAGAGAAGATCCTTTCACATTTGTTGAAGAGCTGCTTTGGTGGTGCTGAATTCTTTCAGCTTTTGCTTGTCTGTAAAGCTTTTGACTTCTCCTTCATATTTGAATGAGATCCTTGCTGGTTACACCAAATTATATTTTTAATGTTTCAACAAGATGTTTTCTATATATCCTTCCATAGGAAATTAGTTGAACCATATTCTCCCCCTTTTGTGACTATCTGAATAATGCCATCACTTTGAGACATTAAAAGCAGAACCCATTTAAGTTGCTTTGAATATTATTTAGTGAAGTTTTGTGTCTATGTTGTTGTTTGTTATTTAGTCATTAAGTCATGTCTGACTCTGCAATGCCATGGACTGTATGTAGCCCACCAGACTCTTCTGTCAGTGGGATTTCCCAGGCAAGAATATTGGAGTGGGTGTCGTTTTCTTCTCCAGGGGATCTTCCCAACCCAGGGACAGAATTCTCATTTCCTGCATTGACAGGCATATTCTGAACCACTGAGCCACCAGGTAAGCCATATTGTTTAGTAAACACTATTTTAAAAGACAATTTTCTTGGATATGCTTCCATAATCAACTGTGCTTCACAATTCATATGTAACTACCAAAAAAAAATGTATTTTTACAACAGCTTCTCAGTTAACCTAAAGACACATTTAATGAGAAAATTCAGCTCTCTAGCCTAGCCAAGACTGAAAAGCATACTAAACAAGGCCACTAACCAGTTAAAAGAAATGCCAGATGATAAGTACAATGAGACTTGGATATTTTACAAATAGTAGAATTGCTTGGCTTCAGATTAATGCCCTTATTTTGCAATATATTGGACATAAAAGAAATACAAACAACAAAAGAAGCGTGTATGTGTTATGTATGGTGTGTTATGGGAGAAAAAATAGTGATGAGAAGGGGAAGGAAGGAGGAGAGAGGAACTGGCATGGGTCCACTAGAGGCAAAAATACTGCAGCCATCAAATAAATGACAAAAATCAGAGGCCAAATTGACAGAATTCAGTCTGAGAATACTCAGAGTACAAAGAGCCTATTTATACCAGCATTATTTATGAAAGCAGAGTTTCAAAGAAGATTTCTATAATAATAGTTGAGTAATCAAGAGAGATTAAATTAGCTTAATATAACTTATTTTATGAGGCAAGAAAGCATATATATTTTAAGCTGCCTATCAATGATAAGTATATATTTTAATAAGATATAAAAATTGAGACATTTCCTTAATTTGAATAATTCACTATTTAAATATGCCAGATAAGTAAGAAATCACTCAATTTAGTAATTTTAAACCTTTAAACCTCTTTTCAAGATACAGTATACATCAAACATTGCCACATAACAAAAAATTTAGGCCCCAGATCAAAAGAAGAAAGAATAGGTTTAAAACAACAGGTAAAGATAGGTTAGGAAATAAAGAACCATTCATTTCAGAAAACAGCCAGGACTAGGGGAAGCCACTTCTGGCTGCTTTTGGTCAACTTTTCCTAAAACATTCTGTTGTTACTGTTTAGTTGCTAAGTTGTGTCAGACTCTTCTGTGACCCCTTGGGGCTTCCCCATGGCTCAGTGGTAAAGAATCTGCCTGCAATGCAGGAGACTCAAGTCCTATCCCTGGGTCAAGAAGATCCCCTGAAGAAGGAAATGGCAACCCACTTCAGGATTCTTGCCCAGAGAATCCCATGAGCAGAGGAGTCTGGAGATCTACAGTCCACAGAGTCACAAGAGAGTAAAATATGACTTAACAACAAAATATCATTCTATATTTTAAGTCAAGTAAATAAAAAACTAAGTTAGATAATTTAAGTATTTTTGCAAGTGATTAGAAGACTCAATTTCATTATTTTAAAATTTAACATGAGCATAACTTAGACAAAACTCTTTCTTAAGCATTTAAATAGTTTATACTTTTCAGCTCTCTCCAGAAAGTTAAGACACTAGCAAAAGAACATGAAGCAGTGATCATTTCTAAACTTCATGGAGATAAAATCTTAACTCTTCTCCAAATAAAATCATAGTAATACTAAATAATAAAAAGATACACGGGAAATTTGGAAAACTTCATAGTAAAACTATTAAAATGTTATTAAAAGCAATGCCAGAATGTAAGTCAAGGAAGACTACATAGAATGTCTACAGAACAGATGTTACAACAAGGAGCCATTCATTGTGATGAATCATGAAGATACTAAAGATAACCAAAGGTAAAAACAAACAAAAAAAAAACTAAAAAGTATCCTTTTCTTTTTGTTCTCAAATTATCTTGATTAAAGCTAAAACCCGCATTGCAAGCAGATTCTTTAACATCTGAGCTACCAGGGAAGCCCTCAAACCTTAAATTGCTCTTTAAAAATAGTCTGTTTTTTAAAGTTAAGATAAAAGAGAAATTACTTCTACCTTAACAAACTGTAGAAAGATACAGTGAGAACTTTTTCAGTGTGGACAGTGGAAAAGCACAGAATGAATCCTAAAATGTGAGACTCCTACTTGATGGACAACTCTGCAGAAAGTCACAAAGATCCAGGCCAAGACCAAGACTGAGAGCCCACAGCAGGAGGGATAAAGGAGTAAGACTGGGACCTCAGCGTCTGGAAGTCATACACCTCTCAGCTTGTCTTCCTACCTTCTGAATCCCAATAACCTGTGCCCAGCAACCTATCCCAGAAAATAAAGTTATCTTTCTAAAACCAATATCTGGTATTAGTCCACTATGTTCTAACAGTAACAACTCATATCAGTTCTCCTTGGCATCTTTCAATTATTTTATGTTATATATATGACTTACTGTACTAAGATATTTATATACATAAAACAAATTTATAATGGATGACACTAAAAGTGATATTAATAGAAGTTTTAGTAAGTTCCTCCTACACCCGAGTGAACAAACATACCATTTTGGAGATCACTAGTAAACTCTTGGAGAAGGAAATGACAGCCCACTCCAGCGTTCTTGCCTGGAGAATCCCAGGGACAGAGGAGCCTAGTAGGCTGCCGTCTATGGGGTCGCACAGAGTCGGACACGACTGAAGCGACTTAGCAGCAGCAGTAAACTCTAGGATAGAGTGTAAACTGTAAAGATCAGGCCTTAATCTGCCACTCAAATCTCATGTTTGCCAATTATCCTATGATCTCAACTCAAACTATTTCAGTTCCTCAATAACAGGCCACCTTTTCCTATCTTGATAATGCCACAGATTGCAGCAACAGGAATGGACCTAGAGAGGGTCATACTGAGTGAAGTCAGACAAAGACAAACATCCTATGATACTGCCTATATGTGGAATCTTTAAAAAATGGTACAAACGAACCTATTTACAAATCAGAAATAGTCACAGATGTAGAAAACAAACTTATGGTTACCAAGGAAAAAGGGGGGAAGGATAAATTGGGAGGCTGGGATTGACATATACAACTACTACATATAAAGCAGATAATAAGAACATATTGTGTAGCACAGGGAACTCTACTCAATACTCTGTAATAACCTGTAGGGGAAAGACTCTAAAAAAGAGTGGATATTGTGTATCTGTATAACTGAACAACTTTGTTGGACACCTGAAACTAACACAACATTATAAATCAACTCTACTCCAATAAAAATTAATTTTTAAGGAAGTTTTAAAAATACCACAGAGGCTGCTGTCCTTTATTTGGAACAAGTATCTCTCCTCTTGTCTCAGATTACCTCTTAAATATATACTCATCACTGACAATACAGAAAGGTGGATGGGACCACTGCATCTTAGAAGGATCTATTGAAGAAAAGACAGATGAGCGACTGTCTGTCTCCTTCCCATGTCCCATCTCTTATTAGGCAAAGTTTGCCACCCAGAGTGTTTCCCCCTTCACACTACAGGTTGTACTTCCTGGCCCATCTGGGCAGCTTCCTAGAAAGCTGCATCCTCTTCATTTAAGTGGTACCCAGCACTGGACATTAGTTCAGTTCAGTTGCTCAGTCATGTCTGACTCTTTGAGACCCCAGAGACTGCAGCACGCCAGGATTCTGTCCATCACCAACTCACTCAACTTGCTCAAACTCATATCCACTGCATCAGTGATGCTATCCAACCATCTCATCCTCTGTCGTCCCCTTCTCCTCCCACCTTCAATCTTTCCCAGCATCAGGGCCTTTTCCAATGAGTCAGTTCTTTGTATCAGGTGGCCAAAGTATTGGGGCTTCCACTTCAGCATCAGTCCTTCCAATAAATATTTAGAGCTGATTTCTCTATTATTGACTGGTTTGATCTCTTTGCTGTCAAAGGGACTCGGAAGAGTCTTCTCCAACACCACAGCACTGGACATACTGACATTCATATATCCCCATATGAGTGATGGAGGCGGGCAGAAGCCAAGACCTGGTCCCCTCAGAGGAATCTGAGGTAGAAGTGACAAAGATGAACTGATGATGGCAGAGGCAGGGCGCCCCCCTACCCCGCCCCAGTCAAGACTGGAGATACCCCGGGGCTGCTCTGAAGAAACGGCAGAGCAAGCTTTTGAGACATGGGCAGTGGCACTCACAAGACTGAAAAGCACAGACGCCAGTTTTAGGGCAACCCTCCCCCTGTGCCACTTGGGTGTCTGGCATGCTCTCAAGACACGTAGATCTCATACGACAAGGTGACTGCTCTTAAACCTTCTCCAAGAGAGGAGGTACAAGTCCAGTTCTTCAAGGTAGCAACTCGCATGTGCCAAAAAGAGTTAGTAACCAAGCTGCAGTGTGTGCCATTTGCACCAGGTTCTATAAACTGATATTTATCCTCCCCTCTTCCACCTCCCATTTCAGATTCTCTTCACCTTTGACCAGTGCTCTGGGTAATCTGGGCTTTCGCCTTATAGGGTGACCCAGACATTAATTCCCAATGGGCTTGGACCTATAATTACCTTGACTTTGTCAGGCTATGGTTGTTTAAGTTGTTCAAAATGTAGTTACCCCAAGGCAAGGAAATAACCAAAGATGCCCCAGTGAATCCCCTAAGCCAGAGACAATGCTCCCCGTACCCATCGGATAGCAGTAACCTTAACTTCTGGTGTTCAAAATGAATGGAATAGCTGATACTTCTTTTATGCCCACTGGTGCACTATCATAAGCCCAAAGAGAACAGGTGATATCACAGCTTTCAGTCAATGGAACTCTTAATGTCCTCCGGCTAAATTGTTCTTCATCCCACCCTCCAGAAATCAGAACCTTTAAACCAGCAGAGGCTAAAACCGCGGGACACAAAGTACAAAGTCTGCAAGTGGGTCACTGAGATGGATGGTCAAAAGCCAAGTCTAACCTCCACCCCTATGTTTTCAGATTCTTCTGTTACGAATTCAGCACTATCAGTTATCAAATCAGCACCATAAGTAGTACAGTACATCCACACCCACAGAATTATCCACAAGCTGCTTCCTTCCCTGAACCTCTCCTGCCTTCCACAGGCCTTCCACCCTTCTTATCCAGATGCTTCTGGGTGCTGGAAGGCATAATGAGACCCTGAATCCTGCAATCATGAGCTCAAGTATAAACAGGTCCCTTAGTCCAAGGAAATCTTACATGGAGTCCCAAACTGACATATTCATCAGCCAGTCAGTGGACTGAACACTAAGATAGTAATACCCACAGCTTTCTATAGGAAGGTGAATAAAAACCTACTGTACATATCAATTCTGATAAGAACCATCTGCTACCTCTTCCAAGCTCAAAGGTGTCCAAAATAACCCATCTGCCACCAGAGACTGGCTGGATAATGCCATATCGAGGGCTTCGGGTCTGCTTATTAGTAGGTTTAGCACTCAACAGAAAGTTCAGGAATACATTCCTTGTCTTGAGGAAGAGAATGTCCTAAGGAAGCTAACTGATAGGTTCTCAAGTCTTACAAAGTGAATCCTTTCCAGTATTCCTGTCCACTAAGACTTTTGACTCCCTTCTCAACAACATACCAAAGAAATTCTGATATTTCTATACATCCTGGTCTGATCATTTACTCCCAAATTATAGTTACATATCCACATAATAATTAATTCACCCAGTAACACCCTGTATTCCATGTCCCACCATCTTTTAATACCCTCAACATCTACTCCCACAAATATGCAATCCCTGAAAGAACATATTGTCAGGTAATTATTTTGATGTAGAGTCCATTTCTCCTTGGAGTAGGGATTGTAGTCCCCCCAACTCAGGCTGTTAACCTGGAGGTAATGAGAGGTAATGTGAACAAAGTTTGAGGAGCTTAAGCAAGTTGCAAAGCATTACCTTCAGGTGGTGTCACCGCAGAGACTCCAGATGAAGGGAGCGTGTTTTCCCCCAACCAAGAAATGCAGGGCAATTTGAGGGTTCGATATAGTCAAGCACACCCACCTCAGCATATCAAATTCCTTATCTCAGAGTCCTGCTCTGTCTCTGAATTTAACATAGGCACCCTGTTAAAACTGTATCCCGTGTTTAGTCTGCTTAGCAGCCATGTCGCCCTTATAATCACACTCTGGGCCTGGTTTTCAGCACAGTATTCACTACGGATGCAGAAATGAGTATAAGTTTGGCTTTCCCTCTGTGTCTGAAGCTGACTCTCAGCTGCCTTGGGCCTATCCCTTTTTCTTTTCAAAGGCTCTGATGATGCCAAAACATTAAAATCTTTATAGTTATCTGCATCCCTGTGATTAGTCAAGCTCAGTCACCCTACATTTTACCTCTCACACCAAATATTCAGAGCTGAAAGCTGTATCACTGTGATACCACTACACACTGGGGGTCGTTATCAGCTCCCTTAAAACCAGCAGTCCTTATGGCTTCAAGGAGGTAAGCAATCCAACTATAAATCCCAACTAAGATTTAGAAGCAAATATCTGCTTCTCTTTCTGTTCCCTAGAAATCAGAGTTCGAAACAAAGCTTACATGCCAGTGATTTTTCAGAGAGTACAGGAAAGAGTGAGGGTAAAGGGAAAGTGAGGCAGGACAGGAGGGAAAACAAAATGATAAGGTGACACATTAGCAAGCTGACAACAGCTGTGTAAGAAATCACGGCTGGTTCAGTGTCACTGGGAACAACTCCAGAGAGGCCAAGTGGAAGCATTTACCTCCTGTGTCCCTCACTCACTGGTCACTGTCAGTTACAGAGCACGGCAAGTCGTCTGCATGCCCAGGCTGATATCTAGCCCCTCTAGTAGCTGCTGTGGGGGGCTGAGACTCTGGAGATCTAAATAGTTAGACCTTGGCTTGGATGTGCTATAGCTCCCAGCCCAAAGATCATATGAAGTCTGCACTGAAACATGGAGGAGGTGGCTAAGATAACCTACAGTGTCAAAGGTGAAATTATGATGAAGATGGCCAGGCTCTCCAACCAGAGAATGGCATGACCCCTGTGACTACTATGACAAGAAACTGGGGCCTGTAGCTGAGTTCTGAGGGGGTGGTGGAGCCAAATGAATCTGAGGAGAGAAAGAATGAAGCCAAGAGTATATGCCAATATACTAAAGTTAGACAAAAGAGCAACTTTCAAAAAATTATGTATCTATAACTTTGGAAACACAGAATCAGAGAAATAGGTCTGAATACTCCTACAACAAATAAATCAGCAGTTTAAAACTAATAATCAGCAGTTTAAAACTAATCCCATAGGTTCAGATGATTTTATAAAGATCTATATAATTTTTCCAAGGAACATAAGATTCTAACCCTACACAAGTTCTTAGTTCAGACCAGTGTAACAAAGACCCATAGACTGGGAAGCTTAAAAAGAAGAGAAATCTATTTCTCACAGTTATGAAGGCTCCAAGTCCAACATCAAGGTGCCACCAAGGTCAAGTTCTGGCAAGAGCCCTTCTTCAGGGTGCCTGCTGCCGACACATCACTACATTCTCACATGGCAGAGAAAGAGAGGAAGCAAGTCCTACTGTGACTCTTAGAAGGGCACTAATCCCATTCATGAAGGCTCCACCCTCAGGACCTCATCTAATTAACCCCCAAAGCCCCCACCCCCTAATACCATCACTCTGGGAGCTTAGGCTTAGCTTACACACACAAAGCTTGTATGCTCAGTTGCTAGTTCATGTCCAACTCTGCAATCTCATGAACTGTAGCCCACCAGGCTCCTCTGTCCAGGGGATTTTCCAGGCAAGAATACTGGAGTGGGTTGCCATTTCCTTCTCCAGGGGATCTTCCCAACCTAGGGGTTGAACCTACATCCCATATCAAGGGAGTAAGGTTAAACTTAAGAATTCGGGAAGGACACAAATACCCATCAGTCCATAATGAGTTCATCCAAAAAACAGAAAAATCACATTACCAACATCATCCCATTGGGCTACCATAAATTTGATACCTAAATCTCTCATGGAAAATAAGAAAATTAAAAGCTAATCTCACAACAATCCACTTCCAGAACAGCAGCATGAGAAGCTCAACAGACCTACTCCCCTACCCCAAAAATGTAACTGGTGAAAAGTATTTGAAAACTTAAAAAAAATTTAGGCCATTCAAAGTCTCTGTATATTGTCTTAAGGGCATAATGAGATCAGGAAACATTTATTAAAAAAAGAAATACTAAACCAAGGTAAAGACAGAGTCTACAGCAATGGGAGCCACAGCTCAAGCTGATGAAAACTCTACTCAATGTGGATATGGCCAAGAAAATGGTACTCGTTTTTCCTCAGCTTTTGGTACTATCTCACCGTGAGGGAGAAGCCAGCAGCATCTGCCACCCCTCTAGCTCTGAGTTATGTGGCTAAATTCCTGGTGAGAGCAGTCAGCCACGAGGCTAATGCCTCCTTCCTCTACCAACAGGGTTGAGGCTCCACACCAAGCAAAGCAGGCAGAGAATACCGGGGCTCTGAAGGCCCTCAGCCTGTCTGGCTCATGGTATAAAGGTTCTACATCAGGAGAGGAAATATAAGAAGACCAGAGGCTACTATCTCAGTCCAGCACCATGCTTGCAAACAGTGGCATCACTCCAGGAGGCCTCCACTGTTCCCTCCCACATTCCAGGTAGGGGGCCTAGAGATTCTGCCCAGAGGGAGAGAAGGTCTGTAAGAACAGGGATTCAAAACTCTTGCCAAAGAGACTATTTCCCTCCCATGCAAAGGATTTTTTATTTTAAAAAATAGAGATGGACGAGGGTTTCCTTCTACTCTGCAGTCCTCTAGGCATTGATAACAATATATAACCAAATGTTTGCATAGAAATTTACTGATAAGTCTAGGAAATCTGGGTGAATAAAAACATAAGCCAAGTAGGAATCATTTCTTATTTTCTGTAAATCATTCAGTCCAGTGTTAATACTTCATGTTGGCAAATTTAACCAACAGTTGGATCATCTATACTATGGCCAAAAAAAATTAAAATACCACATAAGTATGAAATAAAATGGATATTCTTGACTGAATGCATTATTGTGCAGAGAGACTAACTTAAGCTGGAACACCAGAGTATAGGAAATCTTAAGCTTAAGGACGGGAGAAAAAATAAAGATTTTAGTCAGTTCAATTAGTTCAGCCACTCAGTCGTGTTCGACTCTTTGCGACCCCATGAATCGCAGCACTCCAGGTCTCCCTGTCCATCACCAACTCCTGGAGTTCACTCAAACTCATGTCCATCGAGTCAGTGATGCCATCCAGCCATCTCATCCTCTGTTGTCCCCTTCTCCTCCTGCCCCCAATCCCTCCCAGCATCAGGGTCTTTTCCAATAAGTCAACTTTTCACATGAGGTGGCCAAAGTATTGGAGTTTCAGCTTTAGCATCAGGCCTTCCAATGAACACCCAGGACTGATCTCCTTTAGGATAGACTGGTTGGACCTCCTTTCAGTTCAAGGGACGGTCAAGAGTCTTCTCCAACACCACAGTTCAAAAGCATCAATTCTTCTGTGCTCAGCCTTCTTCACAGTCCAACTCTCACATCCATACATGACCACAGGAAAAACCATAGCCTTGACTAGACAGACCTTTGTTGGCAAAGTAATGTCTCTGCTTTTGAATATGCTATCTAGGTTGGTCATAACTTTCCCTCCAAGGAGTAAACGTCTTTTAATTTCATGGCTGCAGTCACTATCTGCAGTGATTTTGGAGCCCAAAAAAATAAAGTCTGACACTGTTTCCACTGTTTCTCTATTTCCCATGAAGTGATGGGACCAGACGCCATGATCTTCGTTTTCTGAATGTTGAGCTTTAAGCCAACTTTTTCACTCTCCACTTTCACTTTCATCAAGAGGCTTTTGAGTTCCTCTTCACTTTCTGCCATTAAGGTGGTGTCATCTACATATCTGAGGTTATTAATATTTCTCCCAGCAATCTTGATTCCAGCTGTGCTTCTTCCAGCCCAGTGTTTCTCATGATGTATTCTGCATATTAGTTAAATAAGCAGGGTGACAATATACAGCCTTGACATACTCCTTTCCCAATTTGGAACCAGTCTGTTGTTCCATGTCCAGTTCTAACTGTTGCTTCCTGACCTGCGTATAGGTTTCTCAAGAGTCAGGTCAGATGGTCTGGTATTCCCATTTCTTTCAGAATTTTCCACAGTTTATTGTGATTTTAGTGGTAAGTAATTAATAAGAGTCTGGTAGATTCCTGGAGGAGCACATGGCAATCCACTCCAGTATTCTTGCCTGGAGTATCCTATGAACAGAGGAGCATGGCGGGCTACAGTCCATACGGGCACAAAGAGTTGGACATGACTGAAATGACTTAGCATGCACACACAGGTCTATGAGACATATAAGCTTCCCAGATGGTACTAGTGTTAAAGAACCCATCTGTCAATGCAGGAGACATAAGAGAGATGGGTTTGATCCCTGGGTTGGGAAGATCCCCTGGAGAAGGGCATGGCAACCCATTCAAGTATTCTTGCCTGGAGAATCCCACAGACAGAGGAGACTGGCAGGCTATAGTCCACAGAATTGCAAAGAGTTGGACACAACTGGAGAGACTTGGCATGGATAGGCCACCTAGTTTATCACAGAGAACTAGGAAAAGACCTAAGAAGAGTCTTCCTAAGGTCACAACAAACTCCTAATACTAGCCTTAAAAACTACCCCTGCAAAGTAGTCAAAAATGTATTAACAAGACTGAACAAATTTATGTTTCAGAGCACTGGCCCAAACAATGGGTATATCAGTCAGCTACCAGTGGAGCCTAACAGCTAGGTTAGGACAAGAGATGCAGACAGCATAATTCGGGAAAGAGAGAGTCATTAAGAAAACACTGTCATCCCAGGGTGACTGAACACATGTTCAAGGTTGCACCTTCTGAAGAGTGATAGCAGAAGCTTCATACTGCAAGGGGGAAATGCTTAATTCAAAAAGTCCAGCCAAGTCACTAAAGAAATAAGCAAATAACAACAAAACCAAGTACCAGAGGAAAGTGGAAATCAGATTTGAGAATTACTATATTACATAAAACATCCACTTTTTACCAAAAAATTACAAGACGTATCAACAAACAGAAAAGTGACCCATAAACATGAAAAAAAATAGTAGGGACACTATTGGCAAGAGGGTCCAGGTGTCATATTTAACAAAGAAATCTTTCAATGCCATTATAAATATACTTGGAGAAGGCAATGGCACCCCACTCCAGTACTCTTGCCTGGAAAATCCCATGGGTGGAGGAGCCTGGTGGGCTGCAGTCCATGGGGTCGAGGAGAGTCAGACATGACTGAGCCACTTCCCTTTCACTTTTCACTTTCCTGCACTGGAGAAGAAAATAGCAACCCACTCTAGTGTTCTTGCCTGGAGAATCCCAGGGATGGCAGAGCCTGGTGGGCTGCCATCTATGGGGTCGCACAGAGTCGGACACGACTGAAGTGACTTAGCAGCAGCAGCATAAATATACTCAAAGGACTAAAGAAGACTGTGTTTTAAAAAGTAAAAGATAACATGATGACAGCGTCCAACCAAACATGGATGAAAAATTTTATCAATAAAGATAAATTACTTTTTAAATGTAAATTCTGGAGATACGTAGTGTAATAACTTATGTTTTAAAAAGTATAAGGGACAGATCAACAGATATTATACAAAAATAAGCATAGCCACAGAGAAATGTGGGACTCTTTAAGCATATACAGGGGCTCCCCAGGTGGCTCACTGGGCTGGGAAGTGATCCCTGGGTTGGGAAGATCCCCTGGAGAAGGAAATGACCACCCTCTCCTGTATTCTTGCCTGGAAATCCCATGGACAGAGGAGCCTGGTGGGCTATAGTCCATGGGGTCGCAAAAGAGTCACACACAACTTAGCGACTAAATAACAACAACGATGTTAAGCACATACACAGATAATGAGACTATCAAAAGGAGAGGAGAAGGGAGAAAAAAAATTGAAGGAATAATCACAGAAAGTTTCCCAAATTTGATGAAAAACAATCTAATTAAAAGCAGTAATTCAAAGCTCAACAATGAGATTAATGGTGCCTTCTCATAAGCAACAGTAGAAACCAAAAACCCTGGGATGATAATATCCATGTGTTAGAAGAAAAAAAACTGTCAATCATTAATCTTGTATCCATGAAAACTATCTTTCAAGTATGAGGGTGAAACACTCATAGGAAAACACAGAGGTAAACATACATACCTGGGATGAGTCAATGGTCTCTAAATAAGATACCAAAAGTACAAACAAAATATAGATTAAATTGGACTTCAAATTTAAAACACTTTTGCTTCCAAGGACACCATGAAGAAAGTGAAAAAGAAAACTTAGGAACCAAGAAAAAATACCTGCAAATAACATGACTCATAAAAGACATTAATTAGAATATGTAAAGAATACATGGTTCCTTAATAAGAGGATAAATAACTCAACTTAAAAGTGAGCAAAGGATATGAATAGATATTTCTATTCTGTTTCTTATAGAAAAAAAGATATTTCTTATTCTTCCAATAAGATATACATATGGATGATAAGTACATGAAAAGATGCATAACATCACTGGCTACCAGAAAGCTGCAAATTAAAACCATGATATCACTTCACATCCACTAACATGGCTATAACCAAAGAAACAGATAATAATAAATATTGATGAGGATATTAAGAAATTGGAACACTTATATACTGGTGGTGGGAATATAAAATCCTGAGACCACTTTGAAAAACAATCTAGAAATTCCTCAAAATGTTAAACATAGAGTTCACCATATGGCCAGGAAACTGTACCCTGATGTGTATACACCCAAGAAAATGAAAATATATGCCCACACAAGACCTTGGATAAGGAAATGGCAACCCACTCCAGTGTTCTTGCCTGGAGAATCCCAGGGACGAGGGAGCCTGGTGGGCTGCCGTCTATGGGGTTGCACAGAGTCAGACACGAATGAAGCGACTTAGCAGCAGCAGTATTATTAATATAAGTTTAAAAGTGTAAACAATCCTAATTTCCATCAACTACTAAATGGATAAATATGTGGGATGTGCATACAGTGGAATGTTCCCCAGCAATAGAAAAGAACTAAGTACTAACCCATGTTAAAATAGGGATGAACCTTGAAAATACTGTACTAAGTGAAAAAAGTCAGTCACAAAAATCACATATTGAATAACTGCGTTTATACTGACCATTTAAAAAGGAAAATGTATAGAGACAGAAATTATATTATTGGCTACCTAGGGCTGAGTGTGTTACAGGGAACAATAAAATTGATTATGAGAAAAAGGTTAATGTCATCAATGAACATATATGTGAAAGTTCTAAATGAGATACTGTATTAGCAAACCAAAATCAGATACTGTATTAGCAGTCTACTAAGAAGATAATTAAGAGGTGGCCAAATTCTGAACTCATCTCCTCCCACAGACACACCCAAGTTATGACAATTTGCAAAGCAATTATCCATGAGAACCGCCTCAAGACTAGCAGAAAAAGTTTTCCACAGTGCAAGATATAAAGAAGGAACCACAATGAAACAGGTAGGAGGGGCAGAGATGTGGTAAAGTTAGGACCCACACCCTTGGGCCAGTGACCCACAAAGAGAAGCAATACCACAATGACAGAGGTCCTCCCCAAGGAGTAAGGGGTCTAAGAGCCACACTGGGCACCCCAGCCCAGGGGTCCTGTACCCAGAACATCTAGCTTTGAAAACTAGCAAGGCTGATTTATGTTTGGGAGAGCCAAAGAGCTAGAAGGAAACAGAGACTCCTCCTTAAATGGGCACGTGAAACCTCACATTTTCTGAATCCCACTGCAGAAAGAAACCTGGGTCAGACCTACTTGCTGATCTTGGAGAGTCATCTGGAGAGGCAGGCAGCAACTGGAGCTCACCCTGGGGACAGAGGAGCTGTAGCAGACATTTTTGAAAGCTCACCCTATAGCAACAACACTGGCACTATTAAATATGATTCTGGATTCATGCCTCTAGCCTACTAGTGCTGAGGACCCAGCCCCACCCTTCAGCAGGCCAGCACCAGCCCCCAAGCTCTGCCCCTAGACTGGGCAAATAGCTATCTGGGATGTCCACCTCACCCAAGAGTTTTACAGATTAGAAAAGTTTAAAGAATTCAGCAACACTATTTCACTTTTTAAGAAATGTAAAAGGGACTCCTCCAAGCAAAAAAGAAAAGATCACATAGAAATATAAAAACCACGAAAGGAAAAATCTCATTGGCCAACATAGTATTCAGTAAAGGTAGATCAATTAGTTAGAAAGCTAGCAGGAAGGTAAGACACAAGTAGTAAAATCATATTATAGCCACAGTAAGTAGTTGAGGGATACAAAGATGTCAAATATTATGTTAAAAATGTTAAACATGAGAGGATTTAAAAAATAGGGTGATTAAAATGCTTGAACTTGAGACATCACCAACTTAAATAATCATTTAGACATTTTTCCCAAGACGTACAGATGACCAACAGGCACATGAAAAGATGCTCAACATCACTATTCATCAGGGAAAGGCAAGTCAAAATCACAACGAGCTACTACCTCACACCTGTCAGAATGGCTATCATCAAAAAGAAAACAAATCGTAAGTATTAACAAGGATTTGGGGAAAAGGGAATCATAGCACACAATCGGTAAGGATGTACCTTGGTATGGCCTCTATGGTAGATACTACGGACAGTCCTGAAAAAATTTAAAAATAGGATTGCCATACGATGCAGCAACTTCACTTCTGAGTATCTGTTGTTTTGTTGCTTCGTTGTTAATTCATATCCGACTGTTTTGAGACTCCATGGTCTATAGGCCATCAGGCTGCTCTGTCCATGATTTCCCAGGCAAGAATACTGCAATAGGTTACCATTTCCTTTTCCAGAGGATCCTCCTGACCCAGGGATTGAACTCACGTTTCTAGCATTGGCAAGTGGATCCTTTACCACTGAGCCATCAGGGAAGTTCTTTTGAGTATTTCCAAAAGAGGGGGAAAAAAATCCACTAACACAAAAAGACATATGGCACATCAATGTTTACTGCAGCATAGATGTGGAACCTGTGTCCAAAACATGAATGAATAAAGAAGGTATGACACACAGAGAGGATACTACTCAGTCACAAAAAAGACAGAAATCCTGCCATTTGTGACAACATGGATGTATCTAGAGGGCATTATGTCAAGTGAGAAAAAGACAAATCCCATTATGATCTTACTCATATGTGGAATCTAACAAAGCAACAGGAAAACAGACTCATAGATAACAGAAGACACATAGATGGTTGCCAGGGGAGAGAGTTGGGGGGGGACAACTAGGTGAAGGGAATCAAGAAGTACAAAACAAACCTTCAGTAGTAAAATAAATGAGCCACTGGTATGTAAAATAAAGCATAATGAATAAGATTAACAACACCGTAAAATCTTTGTATGTGAACTGATGGTTATTAGATTTAGAGTGGTAATCATCTCATAATCTATTCAAATGTCAAATTACTACACAGTATACCTGAAACTAACATTGCATGTCAACTATATTTCAGTTTAAAAAAATAAAGTCTCACAATAAACTTTTTAAATTAAGACAGTGTAGTATTACTACAAGAAGAGAAAATTAGACCGATGGAAATTTTAAAGCTCAAAAAGAGATGTACATATCTATATATATAGATGCATATACATAAAACAGATATGTATCACATCCACAACATATAGAATTTATAACATACATATAGATACACACATATATAAAAGAGCTGAATTAAATGGAGAGCCACTCTGAAATGAATGGGCAACAGGTGATACATATGGAAACAATTAAATTGAACCTTAACTCACACCTCACAATATTCAGTTGCAGATGGATTAAGGATATAACAAAACATCATTATGACCTTAGGGTAAGCAAAAGTTAAACAAGGAACTGAAATGTAAGCCATAAGGACTGGAAAATTTTGACTACATTAAAATTGAGAACTTCTGTGGTTAAAAGCTACCATACAAACATAAAATAGACAAACCACAAGTAAGAAGATATTTGCAAAGAATTTAATTGATTGTTTTAAAAATTACTCGTATCCACAACTTGAAAGTATCTTAGTAAGGTAGCATGTTAATCTTGGATGTTAGAAAACATTTAATAAATTTGACAATAGAAAGCACAGGATAGGAAGCAGCATGATGCGAATTATGTTATACTGCTGGTAGGAGTTTGAACTACTTTGGAAAATAGAATGTAATCTTACAGATTTAAAATGCACCTTTTGTGTAACCAAGCAATCTCATGTTCCTTATGCCTGTGCACTGAGGACATAAGCAACCCATAACATCATTTGCTCTAATAGCAAAAATTAAAGAAATAACCATCAACAAATGGCAACTAAACTGTGGTCTACTCACAAAAAGAGTATCACAAAGTAGTGAAAATAAGTGAAATATAGCTTTAGGCACCATAGATAAGTTTTAAACACATAAATTTGAGAAAGGGGAAGTAAAAATATACAACAGCACTGAATGATATTTTTCTAAAGCTCTAAATACACTGTTTAGGGATACACAAGCATACGGCATAAAAAAAAATTTGTTTTTAAGTAAGTGAATAATGCAGACAAAACTCAAGTGAGTTTTTATTCAGCTGGAAAGGACAGGAGTAAATGTGACTGAGGAGTACACAGGAGGTTTAAACGGTACTGGTATTACTTTGCTTCATAAATGACTAGCAGATATAAATACATTCACTCTGTCATTCCTTAAAATATATACTTTTAAGTACGGAAGAAATGTTTCCTTTTAAAACGTATATCAAAAAACTACAGGAATCAGACAACTTAGTTTCTATAGCTCTGCTCCAACACAAGGGTATTTTCACAAGGCACAAAACCACCTTAAATGTTATTTTACATATCAAATAATTTGCACGAGATATTTTTCCTACCATCATTTCTGCCTTTGACTTTAAGGATTATGTAATTTAATTGCTTTTTCCTTAAATCATTTATATTGTTACAAAGAACCATAATAAAAAAAAAGGCTGGCATTTTAATTTGTATTTATTTATACATTTTATCTCCAGTATTCCTGCCTGGAGAATCCCAGGGATGGGGGAGCCTGGTGGGCTGCCGTTCATGGGGTCGCACAGAGTCGGACACGACTGAAGCGACTTAGTAGTAGTAGTAGTAGTATACATTTTATGAAATTATATATCAAGAGTAATGGTCAGTATTCATAAGAAGTAAAAATTCCTGTTTTTTTTTTTTTTTAATACAAATAATGTGAAGCATGTTCCTGTTTATTCAAAACTACTGTTTGGGTTTTTTACATTTTGTCTTTTTCTGATCCTTAGAGAAAGTTAATGGATACAACCGAAGTACTTACTAAGAATATGAGTAAAATTAAATAGATACCCTGCAGGTAGGATTATAAATTAGAATGACTTGACTGGAAAGAAATTTGGTGTTATATATAAAGGCCTTTATAAAAATATTCAAAGATCTATTCATAAAGATGCTCACTGCAGTATTATTTATAATAAAAAATGGGAAAAATATTAAAAAGGAATACTAGTATTTTCTAGTCATTAAAATATTTAGAAGCATAAAGAAAATATTCATAATTTTAAGCAAAATAAAACATAAAATTAAAATGTTAATATCCCTTCTTTAAAATCTAAAGATTATATGATAAAGAGAGATATAAATATATCAAAATGAAAACAATTAACAGACTTCAAGTAGAGAAATTTTCCTTTTGACTTCTTCCTATGTTTTAAAAAGTTTCTATCAAACACACATTGATTTAATAATAAGTTCTTACAGAACCAAGACACAGCAACATAGTAAATGAATGAATTCTTAACTGTGAGATAGGTGAGCAAGGTTTAAAAGAAAATTTAAATTCTGATGTTTTTTATCTAGATAGCATTAAATACTCTGAATGAAATGATATCAAGACTCCTTTCCAGAACAAAGGATAAACGTATACACAACCAACTGAAGAAGTACATTTGCTGAAGAATTTTCTAATGTAATTGAGGCAAAGAAAAAAAATTGGGCACTTTTGTTTACTGTCAATGAGCAAACTGACACCAAATTTAACTAGAATTAGCCTTCATTTCATAAAGAAAAAACAGAAAGACGGGGGGGGGAAGGTACAAAAGGTCCCCAATTGAAGAGTTGGCTTCAATGCCTCTGATGCATCACTACAGAAATTTGCTTTTAACATAAAACAGAGAAGTCTTGTTTTTTAGTTCAATAAAGTATTTCCAAACATTGCTCTGCTTTTCTGTTGTATAGATATTATAGATTATGAATGTGATTTTTAAAATAACCTTAATATCTCAAAAAAATATTTTAGTACAGACAATGGTGGGGAGACAGAAATAACAGTTTCAAAAGGGCAACTTTGAGACTTTCAGAAAAAAGCTATTAATTTCTAACTGTGGTAATAATATTTGAAACAGATGTCTATCTACTTTCAAATCCAAACTGGATCATAGTTTACACAGTTTAATAAAACTTTAATTAAGGTTCTGCAATAGTGTAAACTGATCAGGTCATGCAACTAAACACTTGCTTAATACTGACATCTCTTCAAGCTCCATCAGTGCTAAACTTAACCAGACTTTTCATAATTCATCCAAGGGAAAATGTCATTCAAATTAATAAATGGATACAATTTATCCTCTTATTTCATTATACAGACTTTTTCTTTTTTAGAAGTATTAGAAATAGAGATGTAAGTATACCAAATTGAATAAAAAGGGAAGGAAATAACTGTTTCTAAGAGCTTCTTGTTTCTAACTATGCACTTATTTTAATGAGTATGTGTGACTTAAAGTTTTGCATTTGGAAACATTTTGTAAGAAAATCATTTCTCATTAAAATTGACCAATTAGGATCCTCCCTGGTGGTCCAGTGGTTAAGACTGTGCTTCCACTGCATGGGGCACAGGTTCCAACCCTGCTCAGGGAACTAAGATCCCACATGTTGTGCTGCAGCAAAATAAATAAATATTTTAATTAAAAATTGATCTATTAATTCTGTAAATACTCTTCATTCCATTTTCATAGAACAGTCTCATATAGGTTCCTCCCAAAGTAGGCTGAGTGTCTGCCACTTAAAGACATCTAAAACAAAGGACAAGAGTGAACATTCATTGAACAATTATTGTATGCCAGGCAGAAGGAAATGGCAACCCACTCCAGTGTTCTTGCCTGGAGAATCCCAGGGGAAGGAGAGCCTGGTGGGCTGATGTCTATGGGGTCACACAGAGTCGACACAACTGAAGTGACTTAGCAGCAGCAGCAGCAGCAGCAGCAGCAGGCAGAGTTCTGGGTACTTCATTTAATTACCACAGCATCCCTACGGAGTCCTACTCCTACTATCCCCATTTTACAGATGAGCGCACTGAATGGAACAGCCAGAATACAAACCTGGGTATCTGACTGCAGAGTCCACTGCAGAGCATCTATGTTGGTTTTAGTCAAAATACAGAAGAGAATTTTTTTCCCATTTCATGTCCTAGAATGTATTTATAAATTAAACAAATGGTAAATTTTTAAAAACCCTAAGGATCCTCACATATTCTCAAAGGGAAAATTTCCATAACTACATGGAAATAAAGAACTAAAGTAAGGAAGGCAATCAATCAATCAACACTGACCTAGCATCTTCTGTGTGCTATATTCCATATTGTGAAACACGAGGAAAACAGAGAAACAAGGCAGCTTTTGGTGAGGATGCTAATTACACTAACAATCCAGGAAACTAGTAATTACTAATTGATGCAGTGCAGAATATTTAGAATGGAAGAGGGTACAAAGTACTGGAAGAAAAGTTACCTCCAGGGGGTATGTATTCATAGAATACATTAATTCTATGCATTAATATACACACACGAGTCCAGGGGGATGGTATTAATAGACTCTTCTGAAAATGAAGCTGTTTGCCAAAGGGAAAAATGCTAGAACAGCATCAGTGTGAGAAATTCATATGTACAGTGATATATGTTAGCTATAATTTTTTTTTTTTACTATTTTTTTATTTTCACTCCAACTTCCAAGAAAGAGTCCACATAAAGAGAATTTCCCTTATTCTGCTTCACACTTTCTCATTTTTGATTCAGGAATTTTAGCTTCATGAATTCTAATGCATTCACTATGGACAAAACATTTTCAGCATTACTTAAGAACTTCAACTTTTTCCTTATTTCCCTTAATCTCTTAAGAGCAAACAATTCATGTAAAACAGACAACTCTACAGTTTTCAGTGGAGGCTTCCTGCTTTATATCAACAGCAAATGCTCCAGGATGAACTGTAGGGGCTGTGATTATTTGTTTCCTCAATTTTATTTTACTTTGTTCAGTCACTCAGTCCTGTTCAACTCTTTTCAACCCCATGGACTGCAGCACACCAGGCTTCCCTGTCCTTCACCATCTCCCAGAGCTTGCTCAAACTCATGTCCATTGAGTCAGTGAGGCCATCCAACCATCTCGTCCTCTATCTTATTTTACTTATTTTACTGGGTAAGCATAATTTTCTCAACCTATTTTACTTTATTTGGTAAGTATACCTTTATTTAGCATAGACTCTTTCAACACATACAGACATACTACACAGATTGCACAGAAGTGGGCTGGGATTAAAAACTTGTTATGGATAATCTAGAATATATCACTGAAACCTTGAAACATATAAAAATAACAGATGACTGTTGTATGAAACTATAGTTCTTAAAAGGAAATTACTAATCAACTTGAAAATAATAAGAATGTATCAAGTTGCCTAGACATTTAAAGGCATCTGAATATTAAGTCAATCCTGGAACAATATAAGGAAAGAATATTTTAGAAAGAATAGTACGGGGATTAACTTCTCACAGGGAGAACCAGATTATCTGCACAACATCTTAAACCTAGTTCAGTCCTGTTTTTATATTTAAAAGGGCTCTAAAAGAGATTACTTAGTATGCAGCATTTAAAAAACAAAATTAGCTAAAAGGCACAGGGAAACAATCTCTTATCGGTGAAAAGTTATAATCATCAAATCAAATTCATCATATTGCTGGGATGTCCTGCATATTTCTTTTTTAATTTATTTTAATTGGAGGCTAATTACTTTACAATATTGTGGTGGTTTTTGCCATACACTGACATGAATCAGCCATGGGTGTAAATGTGTCCCCCATCCTGAACCCCCCTCCCACCTCCCTCCTGATCCCATCCCCCAGGGTTGTCCCAGTGCACGGGCCTTGAGTGCCCTGTTTCATGCATTGAACTTGGACTAGTGATCTAGTCCACATATGGTAATATACATGTTTCAATGCTATTCTCTCTGCATATTTTATCTCTAGTAAAATTACCCACTATGATCCAGTATGAGTATGTGTGCCCAATTAATTGCTCAAGTTGTGTCCAACTCTTTGCTACCCCATGGACTGTAGCCCACCAGGTTCCTCTGTTCATGAAATTTTCCAGACAAGAATATTGAAGTGGGTTGCCATTTCCTACTCCAGAGGATCCTCCTGACCCAGAGATCGGAACCTGTGTCTCCTGCATTGGCAGGTGGATTCTTTATCACAGCTCTACCTGGAAAGCCCATAATCCAATACAGTCAACTTTTAAACTGAATCTGATTTCTGAACAAAACTATTTTCAACTATTGCTTCAAAGTTCTTAGAAAATAATTCAAAGAATGTATTACAACAGTACTGATTGCAGAGTAACTTCCTATTAACAAAAATTATTTGGGCTTCCCTAGTGGCTCAGACAGTAAAGTGTCTGCCTGCAATGCAGGAGACCCAGAGTCAATTCCTGGGCCAGGAAGATCCCCTGGAGAAGGAAATGGCAACCCACTCCAGTATTCATGCGGGGAAAATCCCATGGACCGAGGAGGTGGGCTACAGTCCATGGGGTCGCAGAGGGTTGGACACGACTGAGTGACTTCACTTTCACTTTCCAAGGGTTTATTTATAAAAGTATATAAAATGGTACACAGTATAATTATATGATTTATAAGTATCAGTCTCTCATTTAAAGAATTTAAAATACCAAAGGTGAGTAGGTTTGGAAAGAACTTTTGTGAACACTGTTTTGTCTCAGAAATTTAAAAAACTACCTAAAGAAAAAAAAAAGGACACAAAGATGTATTAGTTACAGTGTCTTGCTCTTAAGAAACCTAATGTCACAGTGTAATTATTAACCATGATACGATTTGCCCATCTGGGTTATAGAATCATAGCATTTCAAGCCAGAAAGACCTTAGAGAGCTTGGCCAATCTTTTATTTAACTTATCAGTCTCAGGTTACAAAACTAATTATGGCCTTTCCTGTCTCCCAATTGTGTGCTATTTTCAACAAACTACTTGCTTCTCTCCCCTTGAAAGAGAGAACAGAATTAAAATGCTAAAATAATAATAAATGTATTGAAACATATTACCCTATCTCATCCATTACTGTGATGAGACACTGCAAAATATGAATTATCTGACCTGAGAAATGAGAACACAAAGAAGATCTGAACTATATGAGATTATGAAAGTTAAAGTAAAAAATAATCAACTAGTCCTTCCTTATTATATGGTTTCATAATAAAATTATGAAGGGTTATTCAATGATTTCAGTGGCAGGTAAAATTAAAACAAATAAAAGGAAATACCCTTGACATGCATAACAAGCCTCCAGAATACACAAGGTCACAGAACAGAGGTCGCATCGTTAAATCCAGTAACATGATTTTAAAATAATCTGGATCATTAGTGAAGCAAATATCCGATTATTTATGTTCAACATAGATATAATTTTCCATAATGGAAAAATTATATTTTGGAATATAAAGAGTCACTAAGGAAGCTTTCTCTTTGTTACAAATTATACTATAACTTAATGTTTTTGTGGCCTATACATGCCTTTGGAAAATCAAATGGTGATTACCAGACTAGCAAAAATGTGAGGATTTAACTTATACGTAATATTTATAATATTAACTTTTAAATTTACCATTTCACTTTTAATGCCTAAATCCATTTTAAACTTTGCTTTCCCCACAGCACTTCTGCTCCATGTAAAATATTTTTCAACTAATTATTTTGGAAACTAAAGATTTCTTTAACAACTCTACCTCAGCTAAGCTCTATGGCCACAGCCAACAGACCCCTTTCATTTAAACATGCAAAAAATAAAGGTATTACACTTAAAGAAGAGGTTTTATGATTCTTTGAAAGCCACTGTATTAATTTCATTTTCATTCCAACACAGTCTAATAAAAATAGAGACAAAATATATGTGATATCCCTATTATAGATGATCTAGAGTCCATTTCAATGTTAGAAAAAGTGATTTCAAGATCAAACTCTACTCAAAGGTTTTTATTGTATTTTTAGTGGAAACTTTCTGGTCCCTCCAAATAAGCAGATTTTTGCCAAGCCCCCAAATCCAATGTTTATTATTAGGTTTATATTATGGTGGTTCTTTCAAAACAATTTAAGTTTATTAATGTCATTTCAGATAAACTAATTTTAAATAATTTTCATCATTTGCATCTGTATATTCTTAGCAAACTACCTGAGCTATTTGGTTTCCCAAATCCACTAAAACATGTCACTACATTTAACCCATGTTAATAACTTCATGTCCCTCTCCCCCTCCCTCACAAAAAAAAAAAAGCACAACACAGAAAAATGTGGATCAAATGGAAGTCAGTTTAAGTAAAAATGTGGTAAGTTCGCTCACAACATCTTCCACATGCAATTTTCTCTCTTACAACTGTGTACAAGTCTCTTCCTTCTTCCAAGAGTCTTTCGAAGCTCTTGGACCACATGGGCTTATCTCTGCTCATCTTTGTACCATCAATAACTAACACATGTCTGGCTCTAAGAGCCCTCCAATATTCAAGTACAGATTTAAAATCAAACAGCCCTATATTAGAATCCCCCACTAACAACTGCCGAACCTCACTATGTCTTAAGTTCCTTCATCTGAAAAATGGAGCTGGCAATCACGATCTCAACCGTGATGAGCCTATTTATTAGCTCACTTTCTGGAACATAGGAAAAACTCAAACATAGTAACCTCTATCTTTTGCCTGCTTATATATAACTGTATTTCAGCCATCCACATTAATGCTAAAATTTCATCTCCTTTATCCTCAGCCCTTCAAATTCTCCCAATATAATGTTATAATTATTCCTTGGCAATTTGGCAAATTTATGAGGTCAATATATGCTAAAGCATAAGGTCACCAAGGAGTTTAGCAAACAATGGTAAGGGGGTGGGGGCTAGCTTTGACTTTTTTAGGGCTAATCATGTCTTGGAATACTAAAAGCTGTATGGAGCCTCAAGGGAGAAATCAGTGAATATAATCCACCCTATTTTTTTTTTAAAGCCCTTGACAAGGTACTACCACAACAGTTATTAGAACTGAGTCATCATAGGATTAGATGAACTTTTAACTGGAGAAACAAAGACGACCGTAAAAAAGAAAAAAAAGACATTATTTTGGCAAGAAAACTAAAAATAGGGAAGGTGCTAGAAGTGGTCTTATTCAACATCTTTTTAAATGATGTAGAAGAGGAAATGTAGATAAAAAATTTTCCAGGATTTCAAAAGATACTAAGTTTTTCCAGTATGTGAGATGCCAAGTCAGTGGGATAACCTACAAGGTTTCTGAAACTTTATGAGTTACTAGGAGGAAGACATCAAATAAGACTTAAAGTGGAAAACTATAGGGTTAGACATGTAAGGGAGGAAGCAGAGAGACTGTACTTCTTAGGATAAATGGGCCTTAGATATCATAAATAGGAGCACAGAAGTCACTGTGTTACTGCGTTCCCACAGCCAACAAAGCTAACAATGGGACTGACATCACTCAAGAACAAAAAACATGCTTTTCCCTCCAATTTAAAACCACAGTTCATTTTTACTTAAAACACTACACACAGATCTAGTCTAACATTCCACCACCTACTGAAGGATGAAAAATTATAATTCTAATTTTACCAAGAAAGAAGGGGAAATAAAGATCTAGAAACTGAGGAAAATCCAAGTGAATAAAAATAAATGATTGAGTGGACCACAGGACAGACCTGTGAAGAAAAACAAGATAGATGAGCATTCTTTCAGTCTGGACAGGTGATGGTTATAAGGAAACACTGAACATGTCAAAACTCAACAGGCTCTGTGTAACAAAGGAAAGTACGGACAAGACATACAGAGCTAAAGAACTGCAGCTGTCAATTCAACTAGAATACAAATATAAAGTCAAGAAGTTACACTGAAGAATTCTCATAAGTTCCAAAAAGAGAGCAATGGTGTGTCTTGAGGAAAACTAAGATATCCGATATAATACAAAATTTTAAAAGTGAAATCATGGAACACCAGTCACACCTTCCCTAACACAGTCCCCAGTGGCATCGCCTAAAGACAGAATAATAGACTGACTCACCGTGGCACCTCATCAACGTGCTCATCGACTTTTCACCCTGTCTTTCCCATGTTACATCTGTTTATGTTCTGCGTTTATTTTTTGATAGTGTATCATCCATGATTTTAAACATCTTTCCCCTTAGAGTAAGACTCAGGTTATCTCTGACACATATGGCATGAAGTTTATCCATACTGCATAAATATTTAACAATTCCATTTGTAAAAAAGACATTATTCACAAACTGAAGATGTAAAATATTATTGTTAAACTGCATTATACCTTCCAGGGTTAGGAGAAATGAGCCAAAAAAGGACTCTATGGTCTCATGGTAAGTCAGCTGCATGCTAGTAAGTTATTAGAAAAACATCTAAGAATGCTTAATAACACCTTTCAAACCACAATTATAAATACATAAAATCTCAAATAAAAGAGGAGCTAGATAGTATCTGATAAAAACCTATACAAACATCTATAAGTGCATTATATCAAAGAAATGCATAAAGGAATGAAAACTGTAGATTCAAGCCATATCTAGCAATACATTTCATATGTTTGTGCCATTTTTAACTTTAGCCACTAGAATCCATTTCTTTAAATGTTTCAAGCATGGACATTTCATAAAAATAGTATGAGTGAAATTATATAATAAGTAATTTCATAAAATAAAAATTCATCTTGCTATTACTATCATTTCCATAACATTATTATAGTATTTTAAGATTATGTCTACAGAATACCAAGTCATCATTCCAATTATACTAACTCCGTCAAAACTCCAATCAGAGGATGGAAAAGTCAGAAAGGGTCGTGAAAATACTCTAATGGAGATTAAGGATCATAGAAATGAGAATGTTTTAATCCCCTCTGGCTCAGGAAAAGTAGAGGAAACAGTATTTCCAAATCAAGTGCAAAATTGAGAAAAAGTAAAGGGGGGAGGCACGACTGGGACAGTGGAGAGTAGGAGAGAACAGAAATGAGCATGCGTGTATTCACAGACCTGAGGAGACAACGAGCTGCGATTCCAACACACAGATCATTGTAGATACTGGCAAAGGTTTTTTGCTGTTGTTTTTGTTTTGTTTTTTAAAGTTAAATATGCTTTAAATATCTTTAAACTCCTAAGTAGGAAGTATTCAAGAAATAAAGGTATTATGTCATAGCCCTGGTTCAAGCATATAAAACACACCGCCGTGCTCTTGATGCCGAAGGATAAATTTTTCAGTTAGAAGAATCTGAAACTTCAGTTTTTCTGAGCAATTTTCAAATTCTTCATGACTCTGTGAAATAACAATCTAAGAGAATGCAGAAAATGCAGTACAGAAAATGTAGGCACATCTTTGATGTGCTTAAAGTACAGACTGTTTCAAGGCAATGTATTTACAAGAAGTTTTAGATTTTCTGCTATTTTTAGAAACAATAACACCTGTTTTTCTTAGTAAAAGGTGTCAAAACAAACTGGAAGACATTTTTGGAAGAAGTTAATTTATATATGACTTTATCTCAGCTTTAACATACTCTATGGAATGCTAAAAATGATTTAAAAATTTAGATAATTTTAAGTTATATGATTAGGAATTGCTTATATTGTCTTTACTTAACAAGCAAGCATACATTATTCCATAAATATGCATAATTATGGAGTAGGAAATGCCTAATTTGCCTACAAAAATTGGGAGAGTTTGACAACTGAAGCAAGGAGTGAATCACATCCACTGAGAATTACTAAAAAAAACATAATCAAACATAAATGCCACAGAACACAAAGATCATTTTCCAAATTGGTTCCAGAAACAGCTCCTAGGTAAATTTCCATGAAAAGCTAATTTAATTCAATTAAACAGTATAGCATGGTTTTCTTCTTCAGAAAGAATTTAAACATTTTCATTTGCTACAGATGTTAAAGATAAGTGTTTTAAAGCATGATTGAGTTAATCTTGAGATAAAGATTCAAAACTGTTGAAATATTTTGAATGGGAAAGGACTTACTGAACAGACATATTTTAACCACAACAGCATCCCTCACTTAATAAAGTACATAGAGTAAAACTTACAACATTTAGTATTTTTTACATCTTTACATTATGTACTGACATACAGATGCAACATTGTTTCTCACTTAAAATATAAAATTACAAGACAAGATAAAACAGAGAACCACACATTAGTATATTATTAGAATCCTACAACTCAAACATGCAATGGAAGGAAGAAAGTATCATTTAAAAATTGAGTAACGGTTACATTTATCCCAGAATAATTCAGGTTTCCCTGTATAACTTTTCCCAGTTAATCTCAACATTATATAAGTTCACTCAGGCACTCAGGATGACTAAGTACTGCCTCCAAAGCAGCCTGGTCATGGGTTCTGGTGTGTCCATCTGGCTGCCGGCTAGAACACTGGAATGACTCATAAATGAAGCAACCTGAGGTCACCTACTCCAGGTCTCTTAAACAGAACTGCCAGCTGCTTACCAGGTGGTTCCAATTTCCGAGAATACTTAAAATGAGAAACTCGTTCTAGATACACCATTTTATTTTCATATTGTCTCTGGCCACAGAACTGGGGAGGTAGGGAAGGAAGCTCTTTTGAAATGTAGATTACCAATCATCTGAAGGCCAGAAGTCATTACACGTCTGGGATTGAGAATAATATATAAAGTAAAGTGAAAAAAAAAAAGGCAAGACACAAAACCATATTATACTATACTCTTAATTATATTAAAAAAAAAAAAAAAAGAGAGAGACCCAAAAAGTTAATAAGCTATCTGTGTGGTAGAAAAGAGTGGTTTTAACTGTTAGAATTCTCTGTACTTCCCAAGTTCACTTCAAGGAATATGCATTCTTTATTAGAAAAATAAAACAATTAGTAGATTTTTAGAAGACTGTAAACCTTGGCTCTGTGAGCCCCAGAGGCCCTGAGTATACTTACATCTATACAAGCAGAAAGTCTTTCTCTTGGTAATGAAGAAAATCATTCATTTTACCTTTAAAAAGAAAAAGGGGGAAAGGAAGGGGAACAAGAACTGGATTCCCACTCTTAACAAGTGTGACAGGTAGAGGAACAAGTCCCATCTCTCAGGAGACAACAGATTGGTGAAATATTTAGCCAATTATTTGTACCAATTTTTCCAAAAGTTTGTTCTGAGGAACATTTGTCCAATGATATATGCTGGGATAAATAAGCCCCAAGATCAAAACACCCCTTGTGGGGATGGTCACAATGCACATTAGCATAATTAAGGCTCACACAAGGCTTCAGTTTAAACATATCAGCAACTCCCAGACTTCTCTGATCATTCATTTACTTATTGAATGACTCTGTGGTGGTTATTATGTACCTGACATTGTTCTAAACACTTTACAAATATTCACTATTCTAATCCTCAAACCGAGGACATAATCATTATTATTGCCATTTCCATCTTACAGATAATGAAGCTGAAACACAGAAGGTTCAGCAACTTGTTCAAGGCCACACATCTATTAAGTGACAGAAAAAGGCAGTCAAACTCCAGAGCCCTCACAGTTCAGCAGTAGGCTAGGCTGCCACCCACGTGACCCTTCTTGAGCTATACAACCTGACATCCCAAAAACCTCTGTTCCATTGGAACATATCATGAAAACAACGCAATCAACTAAAATACACTAGTATATGTAAACTGTGTATCTGAATTAGTTGGATAAACTCATAGTGCTTCGAACTCCAATTTCTCACTGAATACATGATGAGATAGAAATAACTTGCCATGGTGTTTGACCTAAAAATTTCAAGAATTGCTAAACAAGAGAAATTTGGTCAGACTGTTTTTGCTCTCTGTGGTCACTGAATAAATCACAAACTTGATTGGTAAATATAATGTTGAGTTTTTTACTTCTTGTCTCCTCCCCAGTCTTCAATCCAAGTAAGGACAAACATCTGCCTTTTTGTACCTACGCTGAGTACAGTGCATTGTTCTAAGTTCTAAGTGGCAACTCTCTAAGTATGTACCATGTTAATAAATGAATAAAAGAGTGAGTGAAACCAAAGCACATATGTGAAAATTTACAGACTATAAAGCAAAGAATTGCAACCAATAAACTGGTTGAGAGAAAAGTATTTATATAAGAACAGTGTAAGTTTTCTGTGTCACTGTTGCACGGATAGAACAAGTAAATTTGGTGGAAAGCGGGTGTCCAACAAGGTAAGGGGAGTTGACTGCTCTTATCAATTGAAGAAGGCTCCAAAAAGGAGGCAGCTTTTCAGAAGCTAATCAACAGAAAACAGGACCTTAATCATTACAAATTTCTGAAAAATTGAAGAGGATTTATTTGCAAACAATTTAATATGGTATAGGTGCAGTGTAAAAGAACCTGAAGGATAGTGCAATAAATCAGGGGCATAAAAACAGAGGAGCTAACTCCAGAGATTATTGGAGTCCTGAGAAAGAAACTGACACAGAGAAGACTAGCTGAAAGCAGAAGTGACATTCTGAGCAGAGACACAGGCAGCCCAGGCTGATCCATCAACTTGGAGCACACCAAAGAATCAATACCCGTTTCTCTACCCTTGTCCCTCTAATCTTTCTCCAGAGGTCCCCAGCGACATAAGCCATCTGGAAATCAACACAGTTCAGCCAGGTATCATCCTGGACAGAGGACATAAAGTAAAAGGGTTGAGAGCAGACCTGGAGAGGCAGACAGAAGGCACTTCACACAGAAGCCAGTGGCTATAATGCAAGAGGTTTTAGCAAAATGAAGTTAGATAGGAAGAGAGGACATTCAGATACAGAAGAGACAGCTTAACTGAAAAGGATCTAAAGAAACAGTGAAGTGGAATTGCTAGATACAACCAACCAACTTGCCTGTAAGCCCATCTGAGCAGAACACACTTGTTAACAAAAGGATTTAGGGATAATCCCCCATTATGTGTACCAGTGTGGCTAAATGCTTATTGGACAACAGCAGAACAGTAAGTAGCTTGTTTCCAGAAAAGATACTGATGATAATTTAGTATCTTTTACAGATGGTTGTAAACTCTTTTAGTTAGATAAAACTCACTGATCTCTATCAAGAGATTAATTTAGACAAAGGCACCATCATTACAGACCTCCTTGGAATCACCTCAGATTCATAAATCAACAAATTAACGAATGACAGACGTGTCTGTACTTGTTTAAACCCGTATCTATCTAACTGCTATAAAAATGACTAAAATGTTTATCTTAAGACAGCCAGGCAAGAAATCTTATAGAGAGATATATTGGATTGTATCTCTTTTCCTTCAGCCAGTAAGTAAATGCAAACTGCAGAAAAATCATTTCCAAACTTGCTACTTATTACCTTGTAAGCTGAAGGCACATGCAGCCATATACTTGTTGAAAGACAGGAAAAATAAAGTCAGAGGAATCAAAACTAGGGGTCTCTAGTAGATTGCATCCAACGGCATTCCACACATATTTACTGAATGTTTACTGTATGCTCTTTGCAAAGGCTGGGGTATGACAGATGAGACCCAAATCTAAAATGTGGACTTCACAGTGAAGTCTTTCAAGAAGCAGACAAAGTTTTCAAAGCTGAGGGGCAGAAAAATATGACACACTAACATGATCAGAGAAATTCCAACTTGCTTCCTTTCGTTTGTAACCGGAACACAAACTTGATGTATACTGAAGTGAAGAGAGGTTAGCTGAGCATCCCCAGGAAGTCCAAGGCTCACTCTGAGTCTGAAAGAACCCCGCCACAACACTTCCCAATGCATTCTGCAGCCTTGGAGTCAAGAAGCTTGCTTCCAGCCCAGGACATATTTGAAGGTCTTGAGGTGACATGAAGTTTCCCTGGTGGCTCAGATGGTAAAGAAACTGTATGTAATGCAGGAGACCTGGGTTCAATCCCTGGGTTGGGAAGATCTCCTGGAGAAGGGAATGGCAAACCACTCCAGTATTCTTGCCTGGAGAATCTCATGGGCAGAGAAGCCTGGGGATCTACAGTCAATGGGGTCACAGAGTCAGACATGACTGAGCAACTAACATTTTTCAAAGAGGTGACATGTGGGAACTGTGAGGTACTAAGGTCTGCAATTTCAAAGCAAAAGCAACTACTGAACCAGTGGACTGCTGCAGTATAGATCAACGGTGGGGGCAGGAGAGTGATGAGTGGATGGAGGCCACACATTATGACTCATGATTCAACCCAGCGACTCTTACTCAGTGATAAGAACAATGTCTGATCAATCTCTCAGGGTTCCACCCTTGGCCAAACCACCAAACTCGGCCAGATCTTTCTCACAGCTTTCTGCATCATCTTCAGACATGCTTGCTCACACTACAGTCACATTCATTCAATTCTGTTTAAAATCCTCCTGGGTAGGTCAATAAAATGTACTTTGAATAAAATGCATACTTTTTAACACCACCCTGGCAATCTCTCTGACCTCATTTCTACCATTTCCCCTGACTGCCAGGGTGCCCAGCCTGCTGCTGCTATAGTGAAAGCCTTATGATTCCCAGAAGTTCACTGACAGAAGTTCTCCCAGATCTTCACTGGGCTGGCTCTTTCCTGTTCAGAAACATCCTTAAAGAGGCCTTCCTTGACCACCTCACACCAAGCAGCCCCAGTCACTGAACTATCATATCACCCTGCCTTATTTTCATAATGGCAATTTATACCACTGAAAATTATCTTATGTGCTTGTTTATAATTCACTGTTTTCACTCTCTACAATGAGAGTTCAATGACAGCAAGGGTCTTATGTCTCTCTTGGCTGCAATGTCCCGAAGTATACAGTAATGCCAGGCACAAACATTTAAGTAAAAATGAATGTAATTAAGATGATTAGCATGTATGTGGATGTTCTAAAATTCATGAAAACAGATTATTGCTGGATGTAAACCATGAATTACTTTTTAATTTTTTATTTTATATTGGAGTATAGCCAATTAACAATGTTGTGATAGTTTCAGGTGGACAGCAAAGGGCTTTTTTAATACTAAAGATGAACTTTAAAAATAATCAGAAGTAATATAAAATGTCCCTCTTTTCCACTCCAAATCTTCATTTTTCTCTCCAGACTACCCCTAAAAAGTTTCCATTTTCCTTAGTTTTAATTATTAATTCAGTGTGAATGACTTTTAAATCTCTATGTCTAGCTCTGGCCCCTTCCTCTCCCTGAATTCTGGCCTGCCTCTATATACTGCAACACTTCTACTTCAATTTCTGCCATCACATCACATTTGGCATATGGAAACCTGAAATTAGTATCCTTCAGGCAAACGCAGTTTCTCCTTCTACTCTTAACACTTTTATCAACCATCCTTCAGATACCCAGAATTAAAACCCAGAAATGATCTTGATCATTAAATTAAAGAACTGGAAGGAAGATTGGAAAACATCAAGTGAAGCGGTCTTCAAGATTTTTTTTAAAACTGTGTTAGCCTTCTTTCAAACAAAAGCTCACAGAGAAGTCTGATATGTAAAACAGATGAATCTGCAGTTGTTCTGGGAGTTCAACTGGTGGTCTCTGAAGAGACTTCAAAAAGAGCCCTTAATCTGGTCCAAACTTCCTTTCTTTTCTCCTCGGCCCTCTTCAACATACACACTGGAAGTTACAGAGGAGACAGTTTAAGTCCAGAGAGCTTAAATCATCTTTGCAGGTAGAAATAATCAGTCTGCACAAGCTGACACAGCATCCAAAATAATGCTTAACACCTAAGAGCACTTAGGCAATGTTCTGAAAGATTACCTCCATGCATATGTAGAATATGACTGTAAGTTATTGCAAATTGATACATTTCAGACATGACTCTTATTGGTTTGCCTGAGAAAGAATCTTCAGAGTTTAAGTAACTGTTTGCTTCTAATAACAGACAGATATACTCATTTCAAGTGGAAAAAGCCAGGCATGAGTCCAGTAAAAAAAAAAAAGAAACAAAACTGTGGCACAGTGAATATAAGGTCTCAGTTCTATGGCCCACGTGACTTCACTGTCTAGTTCTGAGCATGGTTTTCAAATTCTTTGGGGCTTGTCTGCTTCAATGTTAATATTAACGTGTGGTGAGATGCTCTTGAGGACTCAACCCTCAGTCTATGCTCTATTATACCATGCTAAAGTATTTCCCTGGAGCTACCCCATCTACAAAATGTAAGCATCACAAGTTAGAGACAAATTGGAAGAGAACAAATCATTCTCGAAGGATTTTTTGAGTGTCATGTGGCAGGTACTGTGCTGGGCCATCTGAAACCCAGAGAAGCTAAGAAAAGGACAATATCCCATCTCAGAGAGGCAGAGATAAGGTGGCTTAAAAAAATTAGGGAAGGCTGTGCTAGGTTGGAGTAGATGAAAACTGATTTTAGATTTAAATAAATATGAGTGCTGAGGAAAAGTGAAGGGCACTCTATGTATCCCCCTCAAAAACAAATCACATTTTAAACTGCCTTATTCTTTTAAGTAAATAATACAATCAGTATTTACTGTAACAAAAATAAGTTATCAGGCCATCTCACACAGTTTTCAAAGTTTATGAAGAAAAAAATAAGTCAATTTCTTTTTGATAAATCTTTAACAACTAGAACATTCTGAAGGGCATATATGAACACACCATGAGTAGAGGCAGCACGTCACTCAGGAGCACGGATCTAACAGGCAATTTCAGACAACCCTGCCCAGGCTGAACGCTGTGTAGCACCTGGCAGACAAGGTGGCAAAGCCCCTATAAATAGTGATGATTCACTAACATGACATAAATCAAGACTTTAACTCACCAAAAACTAACATTTTGATTTAAAATCACAAGTCAGTGCCATTAAAATTCATCAACAGACCCCAGCACATGAGTAATGAGATCGTATCAACTCATATCTTGTGACCAAAAGGAAAAGGTGGTTTTTCTAAATGGTAATTCAGATTGGACAAATAACACACTGTATCAAGTTTTGTAGCCCTAGGCCATATTTTGCTAAAAACAAAGGTACATTATGCATGACTAAAGAAAACAGTGAAAATCAGAGCAATTAATTTCCAGCTATGTTTCCCATAAAAATTTAAAAAAAAACCATCACTGCTATGATTTGCTTATAGCATGCAATCTTTTTTTTTTTTTTTTTTGGCATCGTACAATGATCTAAGTGTGTAATAACTTGCATATTTCACTAAGATGTAATATCCTTCAAAACATCCTTGTAGTGAAAGTTTTCCAAAGAAATTATTGATCTCTGGAATGTCTCGTGTTTTAAAAGGACTGACAAATCCTTTTCTATTTTATTTGCAGTTAGAAATAATTCTTCTTGATCACTAGAGTGTAAAGAGGTATAGGAGTACAAAGACTGAATATTTTCTTAAAGACAAATGTCTCAGTTGACACAGGACATTTCCCATGATTTTCCCAAAACAATAATTAGGAGAGCTGTCACTAGGATCCTAAAAAAAGTATGTAAGAAAAACAGTTATTAGTTGGCAACAGTTTAGGACAGGGAGAAATTTCCTAAAGCGCTCTTTCAAATTATTTTCAAATACTTGTTAGCTAACTCCTCTCGTTACTGATGGAGCCTCTTGTGTTTCTCTCCAGAATCTAGGAGCCTTTTCTCAGGTGGATCTGCTTCACTGTGCATACATCTGATACATTCTCTTTATATGTCAGGGGCAGTAAGCAGCTCTCTCCTGTTTTCTTTCACTGGCACCTTTGTGTCTGCTCTGTCACTGACCTCACCTTGGTGAGAAGGAAACTAAGAACAATTCCTAATAACTCAAGGAAACCAGTGTTCTCATTCCGTGGAGAACAAATTGGAAGGGTCCAAGACCCAGATGAAGAGGTGCGGCTCAAAAGGAATAAGGCATCACACCAGACAACTTCCAGAGGATCTTCTCTGTGTCAAATAATCCGAACACCGCAAGGGACTGACAAATACGGAGCCCTGACAGAAACGGGAGAGTAGATGGATGGGTGCGGAGAGGAGAGAGTGAGACAACGGGCAGAAAGTCAGCCTCTAAATGAGAGAGAGGCAAAAGTCTGGGAGGCTGGGTGGAAGATAAAGCGATAGGCAGGGACACACTGAGAAACAGAAAAGACGATGACAAGAAAGAAACAGGGGGAAAGAGAGAGTGTGGGTGGGGAGAGGAAGAAAGAAATAGAGGGAGAATGGAAGGAAGAAGGCAGAGAAACATTGAGAACTTGTAAGAGAGCAACAGACAGGAAGAGGGGCACCAGGGGCAGTGTCGCCTGGTCCCAGGCGACTGGACCGGCCCACTGCGCACTTTCTCCCGCCGCAGGCTGTCTCGGGAGGCAGCCGGGGCAGGTGGCTCCACGCGGAGCTGGGGCCCCCAAGTCCAGTCTCGGCGGGCTCGGCGCCTCCAGCGGCGGCTAGGTTCCCCCGGTCTCCCCGACTCCAGGGTTGCCCTCCCGCCCGCCATCCCTCCGCTCCCTGGGCGCACAGGTCCCGACTCCCCGCCTCGGTGCGTCCCTCCTTCCCGACCCCGAGCACGTGTCCCACCCGCAGCCGCCTCTGCCCCTGGACTGAGGCACTGGGGCCGGGGATCCCGGCAGAGCTGCCCGCGCACAAAGCCCCCTGGGCGGCCGCCGCCCCCACGGCGTGCGGCTAGCTCTCCGCTCATCGGCTAGCCCGCCCAGCCCTGCGCCCGGGTGCAGCCCGTCCCGTACCGCCTTCAGCCCGCCTGATCGCGCCGGCTTGGCTGGGCTCGGCTCCACGGCCCCCCGCACGCGAGCCGGGCTCCCGCCCTCCGGTCCTCTGCCCGCGCGCGCCTTACCCGCCGCCGCGCCCCGGCACTGGCGTCCTCGGCGCCGCCGCCCCGCAGTCCCGGGTCCCCGCCCGTCTCGGCGCCCCGCAGGCCCGTGCCCACTCCGCGCCCCGCGCACGGCCGCGCCGTCAACTTCTGGCCGCCGTGGCCGCTCTGCCGCCGCCTCGGGACTTTTTTTTTTCTCTCTCTCTAGCTCCTCTGCTGCCTCTGGAATTTTTTTTTTTTTTTCACTTGCCCTCTCCAGCTCCCACTAGTGATTGGAGCCTGAGAGCCAAGTACTTAGCGGAGGGATTACACTTCTCGACGCACTTGGAGCTGCCCCAGCGCCGCCGCCTGTGTCTGGAAGGGCGAGCGGACTTGGGGAGCCGGCTGCCTCCCGCCCTTCTACTGCCCCGCATCCCCTGAATCGAGGCGGGGCACTTCCCAGCTCGGTCTGCTTCTCAGAGCCTCACCTCGGCTTCAATCACAGATGCTTTCTCGGTCATGTGTAAGAAGGGGTTTTTTTAAAAAAAAAAAAACAAGTTTGAGGAACAAAGGTGGGATTACTGTACACCGAGAGCTTGGAAGGGGCTCCCAAAACTGATCTAGCTCAGTGGACTGAAACTCATCAAGGCCATTGACACTTTGGAGAAGTTGATAAAAACTTTAAAACACCTCGTAAAAAGTACACTTACACGGCAAATTATGCCTGCAGTTTTGGACGAGGAGTGTAGGAACCCTGAAACAGGTGGGCCTCCTAGGGAAAAGAAATATTTCCTTTCTTCACGTATTTTAAAATTGTCAAAAACAAAAAAGGAAACATCTTCCATTTGTATTTGATGAAATTTTACAATCAGCATGTTTACTTCAGGAAAGTATGTAACTTCTTTACTTTGTTATTTCCTTGCTAAATCTTTAAGTGTTGAAGTATTTTCTAAGGAGGTAAATATAAATTAAGCTAGTCTTTCAGGAACCTTGGGGATAAGAGTTAACTTTTTAAAATCAGCTATTTTGTCCACAGTATTTTCCAGGGAGACATATAATAACTTCCAAATACTTTTTTTCTCCCAGTGTCTTTCAGTTATTTACCCTCCAGAATTAATTTCCTCCTTTTGTAAAATTTTTCCATCTTCCATATATATTGATAAACCTTCTCTAGGCACCAAGGGTGTGATTCAAATCATTTAATACCATTTCATTCTGATGTAGTTTTCCAACTTTTTTCATATGTCTCTATTGTCTAATTCTTAGCCTACCATTTTCTTTTCACCTCCTCCCTTTTCTTAAATTATTCCCATTAAATGATTTTATGCTAAACATTAAATACAATCCTTTGAACTTATAAGAATTTCAACTATATATAAATACATTTTATGCAACTCCCACTCAAGAGCAGGTGATGTATCATCCAGGATACATCCATGATACATCCTGGATGTATCATCCAGGCATGTATTGATGAGCCTGTAAAATGTAGGCATATTTTCCCCAAGGACATGTTAAGGTCCCCACAGAAGTCTATTTGCCCCCAATACATATCTGGACCATGATATTATCAGGATTAACCTGCGTTCTGGTTCTTGGTGCCAGACTGAATGAGGAAAGTTCTGCTGAGTATAACACTAGAAATTTTCCAAAACATTTGTCATTGGCATCGCCTCACCCCTCTTACTCAATCCACATTCTAGTCCTTAGTACAAGTAATCATCTTACTCTCCCCAGAATCCCAAGGTAGAATCCACACATTTTACCCTTACCAAATTCTCTGTGCTCCTAAATTACCTTCCTCAGTGTCCTCAAATTTCCTATCATCTCCATCTTCTGACATTAACTAGGTTTAAAGAGGAAATAAATCTGATTAAATCGATCCCCTCTACTGTGTGAATTACTGGTAACTTTGATTTGACTATTTTTTCCTCTTAAGAGTTTCAATCCTCACAAAATACTGTGAAATAAATGACACATTAAAGAAGTTTTGGAGCAGAGAGTGTGTGGGTTACGGTACAGCTTTTCAGAAACTGTGCTAAGAATGGACTCAAATCTATTCAGCAAATATCCTTGCAAACAAACAGTATACTGGACGTAACACACTAATTCAAAGAGTATATGCATCTCTGGGTAGGGAAGACGGATTAAATAACATACTTTTAAAATTCCAAATCAGAGGAATGAAGAAATCTAAAAAATTTTTAAAAAGCACTCTGGGTGAGAGAGAATCAGAGAGGACAGTAAAGGAAACTGAAGTACACCTTGGAAGGTAGCATTTCAATAAGCAGGGATGAGGAATCTGGGGTATAAGCAATTCAACAATCTACTTTCACTGAGTACCCATGGTATGCCATGCACTGGTGTCTCAGATTTTAAATTCTGTCTGTCCCTTCTTGAAACCTGTAAGAGACAACATACATACATACATATTTTTTAAATTAGAATATTCTGAGAGAAATACAGTAATTAGTATATGAATGTACATCTACTGGTACACAGGAAAAGGAACTATTCTGCTTGGGAATGGCAGGAAAAACTGCAGGGAACAGCCACATTTTATCAGGGCCCTGAAGGATCTTCAGAGACCAAAAAGCAGCTAGACAGAGAATAAGCATTCTAAGTAAAGGGAACAGAATGAAAAAGCATAGTACACTTAGGGCACAGCTTGGTAGCTCAGTGCTGCTACCCAAGTTATCAGGAGAAGGTACAAGAGATGAATCTCAGTGTTCAGGAATGACCTGGTCAGATAAGCCAATGAAATAGATTTTTCCTTATCAGGTGATGTGGAAGCAATGAAGATTTTTAAACCAAGGAATTAAATAGTGGACTGGGACTTTCAGAAGATCATTTTGAAGTACCTAGAGAAGGAGAAATGGAAGCACAGAACCAGTTAGGGGTCTGCTGTGTAAAGAGTAAAGATCCGAACCAAGATAATGATGTGGCTACCAAGATCACCAGCAGACTTGGAAAAATACTTTATCTCAAGTACATTGAGCTGTAGAAGCATATTCCTTGGCCTTGCAACCTGGGCTGGTGGTCCTTTTAAAGGCAACAGGGACCACTCAGGGAGAAGCTGTTGAGAAGAGGAAGGAAAGGCTACTTGGTGAGATGACAAATCTAAGAAAAAGTACAGTTTCTCTTTTTATCCAAATGTAAAGGTAAAGGAAAAGTTCCTAGGATCTCAGGAGAGGACCCCAGGGCAGCAAAAGCAAGAACTCTCATGGAATTTGCTGGCTTATTTCCCATTGAATAAGACATTTACCCAGCTCTGTTGGACTCAAACCTATTTGTGGAATTTACATGCAACTGAATAGGATACACATGAGAAAGTGATTTGGTAAGCTTGTTTCTGTGATCTCAGCCTCCCTTTTTCCCAACTGTTTCCTCTTCATGGATTTCGCTACTTCCACATCTTTACCTCTTCCATTTCCCCCCTTCCGTAACTATAAGGGATCTGACCATTATTATTTTATCCTAAGAAAGGTATACCATCATAAGTAACATTCTGGAGTGTGTGTTTTTAAGTTATTTCTCCCTAGATGTGGCATAAAATAGTCTCTTTCTTGAGTTATCTTAGGAATTAGATGAAAGAAATATTCCAGAAAAAGAAATCTTTTTCTTTCCCTATAATTCATACTACTGTGGTTTTCTTAGAATCCACTACTAATGCAGTGACTACATACACAAAATAAGAGATTAAACCTCTCAACTGGAGTATTTAAACCCAACTTAAAAATGTAAATACTGGCAACATGTATAGCTTCTATAATAGAAGCCCAATTTATTAATTACTGTGTGCTGGGCATACTACAAAGTACTTTATACATATGAACACATTTCAGTCTATAATAAGGTAGGTACTATTTTCTTCCCAATCTTACGAATGAGGAAATTGAGTCACAGAGAAGTTAGCATGCTGAAGGCCACGCTACCAAGTGGGAGAGGTAAGATATGAACCCAGGCAATGTCACTACAGCACTTCAGGCTTATTCGGCATTACTAAACTACTCGAGCAGTGAGCACATTTTTAAGTATCCAATGATCAGATACGAGACAAAAATACCTAAAGATCTTGAATGTTAGATAAGCTGTGATTCAGATCCTAGAACGGATGGAAAAGTAAAGCACTTGAGTCCTTTATATTTTGTTAAACAGTTTCCCAAGCTTCTTAGAGACTAGCACCTGGGCTAAAAGCCGACGATGCCAGGAACGTGGGAAGCAGTAGGGTCTGCGGCTTTTGAAATGTCGCTCTCTGGGTCAGCATTTAAAGCTTTTGGCTAGGCCAGCTGCCAAACTGTAAACTTCCTGAGGATCCCTTTCTTGTCTTTCACTACTCTCTGCAACCACATGTTTTTTTAAAACACAACCACTTTTGCTAGCTAGATATGAGTGTATTTAGCACAAGTCAGAAGTTTTCACATGGGATAGCAGATTACACCATAAGGTAGTGAGAGTCCCTTCCTAAGCTTTCAGGCTGAGGCGGAGATGGAATATTGTGGAAAAGGTTCCTACAGTGGGTAGGAAGGAAAGTCAAAAATCTCTAAGACCCCTCTCTACTTTCCAAGTCTATATTTAATGTAGTTAGGTTAGTAACTTAAAATAGTAACACAAATACAACATAAATATGACATATATAATTCACATAAGTATTAAGGCTCATAGTACTGAAATGGCTATTAAATAACTTTAATATGAATGAATATGTTGATAATTCACTGATGCATGTCTGTGATAATCTCACAATTAAAATACACAGATTACTTCCATACTGTATCCTGAAACATCTACTGTATTTTCTGCTGTTCTCTTTATTTATTTAAAACAACTGTGATTACATACAGGAAAAAGGCAGATTCAAGTTCTATAACTAGAACTAAATTCATTTTGTCTACTATGTAAGTTCAAGAAAAATAGAATTTCTCAATTGAAACAGAAATAAACCATGAAAAAAATCTGAAGTAGAAATGCTAAAATGATTTTACTTTCTTTTACTGTCAGCATTGTTCCAATTTTTCTTAATAAAAGCAGATATAATATATACCTATTTATATGCTGCCAAATTATCCAGGGCCTGATATAAATTAATCCCTTTGAAATTGGATTTGAATACAATGTTATTGCATTTCAATTTTTAAAAATTTCTACAGCCTGAGCATCTTTTCTTTCTGAACCACTCTGACCCATACACCTACATAATTCCTAAAACTGAAAAATTAGGAAAAAATTCTGCAATGAAACTTATAAAAATTTTTACATCTGTTTCTTTGGAGCCTCATGTTCCCAATGGTTTTTTCCTTCTAAAATGATTTGCCAGCCTTGGAACCTCTTGGTGTTTTCATGACTCACAGTATATTTACAGCATGTATCTCAGGAAGAAATACACGGCGACTATTTCCTTTTATACTAGACAAAAGAAAAGTTAGGAAATGAAAACATATGAAGAGCAAATCTCCAATTAAACTACCTGAAAAGCCTATTCTTTCCGTCATATATTCTCCAATAAACAGAACTGCTTTAAGCTAGTGAAGTTTAACCTCTGTTCCAGGAATTCAGAGTTTTGTGCCTTACATGTCAATAAATTCATAAAGATTTAACACTGTGTTAATGTCAGAACAATATTGAATATAACCCTGTGAACTAAAAGATGACATTTTACGAAGTTCTTATTAACATTACTAATTACAAGAATATCTATGCTTTAAAATCACATAATGTGAAGACATCAATACTGGAACACTGAAAGCTATTCAGATTTCTATACCACAAAATCAAATAGCTAGGTTGATTATTTCTAGGGCATACTGCAGGGTAAAGCCACAGCTTTCCTTGGCAGTCTTCAATAAATCCTGGAAATTTCACACTACTATTAATGGAAAGGAAAAATGACAGAACTGAAGTTTAAGGAGGAAAGGACTAAAGAGAAAACAAGTCCTCCAAGTAACAAAAAATAGCAAGAATGAGGAAGCAAAAGGTCAAGGAGGAAACAAGAAAAATTACGTTCTAAAATAGCTCTTTTCAGGGCTTCCCTGGTGGCTCAGTGTAAAGAATCTGCCTGCCAATGCAGGAAACTCGGATTTGATCCCTGATCTGAGAAGATCCCACATGCCACAGAGCAACTAAGCCTTTGAGCCACAACTATTGAATGAATGTGTGCTTGAGAGTCTGGGAGCTGCAACTATTGAGCCCATGCGCTACAAGTGAAGCCCTGTGCCCTAGAGCCGGTGCTCCACAACAAACGGAACCACTGCAAGGAGAAGTCCACGCTCGGCAACTGTACAAGAGTCCACACAGCAGCAAAGACCCAGCACCGTCAAAAATAAATACAATTAGAAAATATCTCTTTTCTTTTGGCAGAATTCTGTTTTAGCACACAGCATTTGTGATTTTGTCGAGTAGCACCATTCATTAAGTTGAGCTAGATATTAAGTCTGAACACATGAAATGTGGATGATCTTGTGACGCACTTGCTTACAAAATGGTGGGATTCTCCTTTGCCTACAAATTATGCATCCCAATAGAAACTTCAGGGCTCATCACAACCTGACTTCAGCATCCCATGCCAGCCACATCTCTTGCCAAACACTCCAGCCTCCAAGGCTGCTTGTCAAGTATCTTCTCACTTCCCACCATCTCTCCCTCCTGGTATATCATCAGGCCCCCTGACTGCTATCCCTTCCTCATCTGAGGTTCACCTTCTAGGTCCCAGTCAAATGTCTTTTTTCCTTCCCACAAAACATGTTTTTATTTCCCCATGCATATTAGTCACATCTTCTCAAGCTTTGGCACTACCACTCTCATATTTTATACCTTTTTATATTCTTAACATAGCACAGTGTCTAGTAATAATAGATGTTCCATGTATCTTTGCTGTTAAAGGAAGACAAAACTATGAAATCTCACAATTATGTCAGACTCATGAGACCAGGTTTTAGAACCATACATAGATTCCCAACTGTATCAGCCACTCAAAGGTTCTGAAATAACAAGTAACATCCCACACATGGGTTGTTTGGGAAGCAGGATATATGGGGTTTTGCTAGGGATTTATAAAAACAAAACAAAAAATTAAAAATAGGAAAAGATTTTCAAAAGAAGGAAAAAAACAAGTTTATTAACTGTAAGATCGGGGCAAGCGATGGGCGGACCAATCTGCAATTTGGATTGAGTGTCGGATTGGGAGAGCCCAGATAATGGAAGTTCAGTCAGGTGTGGGAGTGACTGTCTCAGGGGCAAAGTTTCTTCAGTCCTTGCTCAGGAATTCGGAGACTATTATCTTAGCCCAATCAGGGTGTTAAAACAAAAATATCACAGACTGAGTGGCTTAAACAACATTTTCTTTCTCAGAGTTCTAGAGGCTTGGAGTCTGAGATCAGGGAGCTAGCAACGCTGAGATCAGGTTAAGGGCTCTTTTCCAGGTTGCAGATGACTGACTGACTGTCTCACATAGCAAAGAAAAAAGAGCGAGCGAGCTCTGGTCCCTTCACGTGTGTGTGCGTGCTCAGTCACATCCAACTCTTTGTGACTCCAAGAACTATAGCCTGCCAGGCTTCTCTGTTCATGGGATCCTCCAGGCAAGAATACTGGAGTGGGTTGCCATGCCCTCTTCTAGGGGATCCTCCCAACCCCAGGGATTGAACCCTCCTCTCCCAAGTCTCTTGAATTGGTAGATGATTTCTTCACCACTGAACCACCTGGGAAACTAATCCCATTCATGAAGGCTTTACCCTCCTGACCTAATTACCTTCCAAAGATCCAACCTCTACTACCATTAAGGGTTAAGATTCAACATCTGAATTTTGGGAGGACACAGACATTCAGACCATAATCACTATCATCTCTAAATGGTAAGAAACGGCCAGCAAATCTGATGATTTGCTGAGAATGTTATCAAATTTTCAGAGCACTTGTATCTGAACACAGAGTGTTTCAGGATACTTTCTGATGTAAATAGGAGATCCTTCAGGATGCAGACACACAATCAGTAACCTGGAACATATTCAGCATTTGATTAATATATGAGGAATGAATAAATATAACATGAAAACATGCATCAATTTTATAACATTACTGTTGCACCCACCAAATGTTCTTGTGGAAGTATAAGAACAGATAAATTCTTCTCTCACACATGCTCCTATTATAGGTCAAATAAAATTAGAGATGAGCTGGAATAAGAACAGTAATAGTACAGTATAAATAATGGCTATTACTTGTTCACTGTTTATTATGTACCAGGTACTATAGCAATTTATCTAATTTAATCATGGACACTATTATTTCCATAACTTTACAGATGAAGAAAATTGGGTGTGCGGGTTTTTGGTTTTTTTTCCCTTTTTTTGGCTGTGCCACACAGCATGTGGGATCTTAGTTCCCCTACTAGATGTTGAACCCACACTCCATGCGTTGGAAGCTGGAAGTCTTAACAACTGGACTGCCAGGGAAGTCCAGAATTGAGGTTTTAAGCAATTAACTTGCTAAGATATAGAGCTAGCATACCTTGGAATGAGTATTTAAATCCAAATTTTTTAGGACAAAGAGCTCACATTCTTAACCGGAACACCCTCTACCCCAGATCTTCTAAATACTGTCACAAGTCAAAAGTGCAGGCTGATGCATGGGTTGAGTAAAATACCTCTAACTGAATCTACTGTTTAGTTCTCCTTGCTGTTAGTAAGATCTTTCTAGAACCATGGACTTACTTTAGAATGTTGTTCTGTTGGGGACCAAAAAGAGTAAACTGTTAAGGACTGCAGGTTTTTAACCCTTTTTCTGTATTAAAGTTACTTCACTGCCATTGCCTTTGGATGTGGTATCACGGACCATGAAATGTTTATGAGAAGACTACCATGCAGACAACACAGCACCATCAGCATCGTTTACTGTTAAAGATGCCATTTTTATGTTTGATTAAAATTCCAACATTAATAGGGAGTGAGGAAATACTTTAACTTAGGATCCCCTTTCGTTTTATTAAAGGTTTTAAAGCACTGAAATTATATTGAATGTTAAGCTTTTGTTTTATCTTTCTCTACAAGTTGCTAAACTTCTTGAAAGTCACAGTTGCTCAGTTGTGTCCGACTCTGTGAGACCCCATAGACTATTCAGTCCACGGAATTCTCCAGGCCAGAATATTGGAATGGGTAGCCTTTCCCTTCCCGAACCCAGGAATCGAACCCAGGTCTCCTGCATTGCAGGCGAATTCTTTACCAGCTGAACCACAAGGGAAGCCCTTGACCTCTTGAGGTCAGGACTGTATATTTTGGTGTTCTCAGCATTTAGCATACTTGTATCATATTAATCAGTATTTCACATGTTAATGAATACAAAGATAAATCACATATTTCTGGTCTCAATTTAGCATCATACTGATTTTTCTGATCTATATGTGTTGAAGGTATGTGTGTGTCATAATGAAAAAGATAAATGAAGTTCAGCTGTAATGATGTTATAACATGAATTCTGAAATAAGGACAGATTATCTTTCAGACTTCAAGTATTAGCTCTGCAAGATAGAGGTCTCAAAGTTGACAAGAAGCCTGGTACATTGGGTGACAATAGTCTGCTGTTCACAAATGAAAACCAAAGACAATAGTTTGAATGGTGTTAACACTCATAAAGCCTATTTCCCCTGAGTGATGAGAAAACCACTTGGAGAAAGGCTACTCATTAATAAAGCTGCCACCTTATGCTGCCCAAGTCACTGCACCTTTTTAAACAGAAAGCACCTGAGGCAACTGACCAAAAAGTGAATGACTACGAGAGCTTTTAGTGACTTCCAGATTATACAACAGAACATTTCACAAGAACTACTCTATCTGCAACTCACCACAATCTCGAAATTACTGATATTCATATTTCTATATTTAGTAACTTCACAGTTGTGTTTGGTACAGTACTCTGAGGACATATAAGTGTACAATATATATAAAATTAGTATAAAGGCACTCAACGTATTGACCAAGACACTGTTTTAGTGGATGCTATTGTTTTCCTTAACTATATTCTTTCACTTTTTCCAATTGTCTACAATTTGGATGTTGATTGTTTTGGGTTTTTTTTTTAATTTTTATTGGAGTATAGTTGATTTACAATGTTGTATTAGTTTGAGGTATACAGCAAAGTGAATCAGTTATACATATTCATATATCCACTTCCTGGTTTTCTTTTAGATACTTCTCCCATATAAATGATTAAGAGTGTTATTGTTTTAATGACCTTCACACTGGAGGACAGCATGGCCATGGGAGTATGACAGACCAGGGTTCATGTGCGATGCACCCAGGAGCTGTCAAAATTAATTCAATTACATACGAACTTTATTATCTATTATACCAAAGACGATCTCAGAATTTCTTACCATTCTATTTTGTCACTCTAGTTCTAATTAATAAATAACAATTTGAAGATATTATTTGAGTATACCTTTGAGATAATGGACTTCTGAATTGAAGATTCCTGAATTTTACTCTGTTATTAAGAAGCAGCATTCATTTCTGTATAGCCATAACCAGGCTAAAGTGTATTCCACACACTCCTAACATATAATACAGGTCTTGATTATAGTAACAGATGGAAAGCCCTACTACCAAGATCTCCATTTCTTTAAACTTAATTCCCAGGAAATCATTTAGGTCCGGGGTCTAATCTATATAATGTATACATAGAATGTGTCAATAAATGTATAACAGATTTGGAAACAAAAGAAGATTCAAACAGTTCAATTTCCCATAGCCTAGCTTTGTAGTCCTGAAAGTATAGGGAATTCATTAAACAGCAACTCAATAGTCTTTTTCTTAATGTCTTGTCTATTTTTGTTTTTATTTTCTTGCAAAGCAAGGTCTTACCAAACCCTTTAGTCCTGATCTATTTTGTTGCAGTCATATGGGTGTTACTAGGAAGGTGAAAAACTTGTGACTATGGCAGGAAAAAGAATTGACTTGTCATGAATTATAGCTCTGTTTGCACTTCTACTTTAACTATAATCATTTGTTTAAAAGTTCTACATTTTAATTTCCACAATTGTGGGCATATTGTAAACATCTCATCTTTTACCCAAACTCAGCCGATATTTGAGCTTGTTAACATTCATCATCAAGGAATAAATCTTATGCTAACAAATAATTGTCCTTCATAAGAGAATATAAACAGAACCCAGATTCATAAACTTGCTAATCAACACTTCTAGTTGCACTGATCAACATTTTTGTTAAAAGAAGTAAAACTTCATGACATGCTATTTATTTAAAACTTTCTCCTTTATCTCTCAAAGACTTATCTGCTCCTAATGTCTGGCTTAGGCAGCTGATAGTTGATTTCACCTCTAGAAATGCTAGTATCCTTCACCTGTGGCATACCACTGACCATTAAATATACATTACATATCTTTTCCTAGCTCATATTCTAACTCATGTAACTTCCTCCTCCATGTTTTTTTCCTTATAGAGGGATTTAGAAGATTTAGGATTCACTTTAATGTGCAGCATATTCTTTCACTTTGGTTTTCCTACTGAAGCCAGTGTATTTTCATAGAAAACACATTAGTAACTCTACCTTTCTATCCTACATCTGGAGGGCAGCCTCCTTCTGAAGAAACACCATGATTACTTCACTCCCTGGACTTTATCAGAATTCATGAGCAAGCAGAACTGTTAGATTCCTTCTCCCAGTAGTCAAGTCTATCAGGATAATCAGCAAAATGTTCAAAGAAGTCAGTGTTTCTGTCATTTTCTAATAATAACAATTTATTCACATTCTTACCCTTACAGTTGGCTATCTTTAGATCTTTTAAAGAAGTCGGTTTTATTGTGTTATCACTAAAACCTGAACAAATAACTAGAACTGCATAGTATAATTTTACCTTAGTAACTGTATCTATAAAGATGAACAGAGTGATTAATGAGTCTAATCATCTAAGCTAAATAATATTCTATTAATTTACCAAGAAGAGAACATATTCAATTGATTATTGGAATTGTAAGCTTCTGCAGTTATTTTTTGGTCTCATTAATTCAAAATATATTAAATAAATAGACATTATGCTGTATGCTAAGGTTACATTAAGCAAGACAAAAACCCATCTCAATTGAGTTTATAGTCCAGGGAGGGAATTTAGTAAATAAGCTACTCAAAGGTGTGACTATTTACTCATGGATTATTAGCCATTGTGTTAGGTATACAGCAATCTGAAAGACACATAGGCCTCTGCTATGGTAGAGGGTGTGTGTCAAGAGTCCTAAGATAACATCAAGCATTAGATCCTATCGCACAGGGAGTACTTAAGTTAGTCTTTAGAGGATAAGGAAGTCATTCTAGAGTCAGTGACAGCTTAGCTGAGACCCAAAAGTAAAATAACTTTTACTTGGCCAGACAAAGGCGAGGGAAAGGCAGAATGTTCTGGTGCACAGGTCCTAAAGTTAAAAATCATCCCAAAGTTAGGGAACCAGAGGTAGGTCAATGTGGCTGAAGTAGAGGATGTACAGCAGGCATCTGTGAAACCAAAGGAATCAGGAATAAGAACAGGAAAGCCACAAGAAGGTGGACCAGCACAGAAGCTGAAGCAGGCTGCTTCGGTTCAAAGCCTGGTTCAAGTATTTACAAGCTTTGGTGATTTTCAGGGTGCTTAACCATTCCATTATCAACATGGTTAACTTGAGAATCGTACTTCATATTTTCCATTACTGGATAGTTCTGTTATTATTGGCCAGATGAGGAACTTGAGAGATTTTAGGAGATGGAAGTGAAGTGGCAGTCATTACCCTCTGAAGGTCCTAATGGTTGGAGGTGGTGGCAGACCCAGAGGAGCCTGGAGGGTTCCAGCTGGTCCTCACCCTCCTCTGTTTCACCACTTTGAGCTCTTCTCCTCAGCTCTGGCTCCACTGACCAAGCGCAGCCCCAGGACAATTACCAGATGCTTGACTGCAGACCCATGAGGTGACAGCTCCCACAGATGCCCCCGCCAGCCTCCTCATAGTCCCACTACAGGGGCTGTGTGTGCTTTTTCCACTAACTTCTTTTTCTCACTAACTTCTAGCTTCTCCTCTAAGACATCTCATTATACTTTGCTGCTGCTAAGTCGCTTCAGTCGTATCCGACTCTGTGTGACCCCATAAACAGCAGCCAACCAGGCTCCCCCGTCCCCAGGATTCTGCAGATAAGAACACTGGAGTGGGTTGCCATTTCCTTCTCCAATGCATGAAAGTGAAAAGTGAAAGTCAAGTCGCTCAGTCATGTCTGACTCTTCATGACCCCATGGACTGCAGCCTACCAGGCTCCTCCATCCATGGGATTTTCCAGGCAAGAGTACTGGAGTGGGGTGCCATTGCCTTCTAAACCTCTTATCCCATAACTCACAGTGGGTCTGTTTCACTGACTGATACGTTGGACTTGTTACATAACCTTTCTATGCCTTAGTTTCTTTATCTTAAAAGGGGATGATAAGTTACAATAGTAAGCTCTGGTGAGCTCAGCTGGTAAAGAATCTGCCTGCAATGCGGGAGACCTGGGTTCGATCCCTGGGTTGGGAAGAGCCCCTTGAGAAGGGAAAGGCTACCCACTCTGGTATTCTGGCCTGAAGAATTCTATGGACTGTATAGTTCATGGGGTCACAAAGAGTCTGACAGGACTGAGCAACTTTAACTTTTATTTCAAGTTGCAACAGTATCTACTTTATGGAGTTGTCTTGAGGAAATAATGTATGCTCACAAAATGATCATTACCTTATGAAGTTTATATTTTACCTTGAGGTGAATGGGAAATAAAAGATTGCCAATGAGGAAGTGATGTGACAAGAATTAGTTCAGAACAACAACTTGAGTGAGATGTGGAAGACAGACTTAAGGGGAACAAGGAGACACCTGGCAGTCTGTCAAAGCAGTCAGAATTTGAGATGATGGCGAACTTACCTAAAGTAGTGACAATGGGATTGGAGGTGAGTGGACAGATTCAGGAGTCATTAAGAATCTAGAAGTGTCTTTCTCTGTTTGACTCATTCATTAGCATAATGCCCCAAGGTCCATCCTGTTGTCACAAATGGCAAGATTTCCACTGTATGATATCACTTATGTATAGAATCTGAAAAAGCTAAGCTCATAAAGAGAGAGTAAAAAAAGGAGCTGGCAATTAGGGAAATAGGAAAGATGTTCATAAGGATACAAAGGTGTAACTAGTAGATAAATAAATCCTGGGCATCTAATGCAAAACAAAGTGATTATAGACCACACTACTGTATTATAAACAAACCTGCTAAAGACAAGACTTTAATGATTCCCATCACAAAAAAAGAAATGATAATTATATTCATGACAGAGGTGTTAGCTAACACCACAAGGGCAACTGTATGGCAATATATAAGTATATCAAATAAACATGCTATATCCGTTAAACTTTTACTATATGTCAAATATATTTCAATTAAAATAAAAAAATTTCAAAATAATGATGAACACACATAGACAATAGAAATGATGTAACTTGGTAATTATTAAATATGAGTTTGGAGGAAAGAGACACGGAAGACTACTTTCAGGCTTCTAGTTTAAGGCAATGGGTGGGTCATGATGCCATTTTTCTGAAACAGTAAAAGTGGAAGAAGAACTAGTTTGGTGAAGAAGTGATGAAATTTAGCTTCGACACAATGAGCCCAAGCGTGCCCATGAGACATCTAATTGGAGACATTAAAAAGGAAGTTGCTGTACTGGACAGTTGAATGTGAAGATCAGACACAAATCATTGCCCCTTGTTCTGAACATTACGCATACGAGGTAAATGTGCTTTCAGTAAAGGCAAAGAACTCAGAGGCTGAAATACTGGATTGGCTTTTTTTTGGGAGGGGGAGCTGTGTCAGCACTTTTTGGTCTCAGGAAACCTTAACAGTCTTAGACTTTTTAGAACCCTAAAAAGATTCTGATCATGTATATTTACCATGTGATAAATTTAAACTCAAATTTTAAACCAAAAATTATATTAATTCACTTCAAAATCAACCAATACATGCTAACATAAACAAAATATATTTATGAATAACAACCTTAAAAGAGTAGAGATAAAAGTAGCATTGTTTTGTTTTTTATGAATTTCTGGCTTAATAGGAGACAGCTGGAGTCTCATTGCTGCCTCTATGGATACATTGTGTGTTGCAATATCACACACCATGTAGCTTCTGGAAAGTTCTACTGTGTCCTTGTGAAAAAATGACAGTGAAAAGAAGGATAACATCTTAGAATTATTATAAAAATGGTTTAGCCCTCATGGAACCCCTGAAAAGGTCTCAAAGAAACCCAGGATCCCTTTGAAAACTACTGTTCACTGTGTACATTAAGTCAAAAGAGATGATGGATCACAATGGGAGTGGAAAGGAAGACCCAGGAACTCAACTCCTTAGTGAATATGGCCGTCATTGGGAAACTGACCTTGACAGTGACTGACAAGTGACAAGAGGTCTTTAAAAAGGTGGGGGGGGGGGGTGGGTAGAATTAATGAGTGATCTTGAAATAGTTTACAGAAGTGAGAGCAGTTCAGGGCATACCTCCACTCCCTTGGTGGGTGGTATTTAGGAGAGAAAGTAGTATTTATACAAAAGGACTGTGTTTGAAGCTTCTCCTGCAGAAGTATGGGTCATCAGTGGACTGCTGCAGTGGTAGGGCTCTGGGTGCAACAGACCTGGGTATGGCATAAGCCCTCTTGGAGAAGGTCGCTATTAACCCCACCATAAAGCTGCCAGAACTTACACAGGACTGGGGAAACAGACCCCTGGAGGATACAAACAAACCCTTGTGTGCACCAGGACCCAGGAGAAAGGACCAGTGACCCCATAAGAGACTGACCCAGACTTGCCCGTGAGTGCCTGGTGGAGGCCTGGGTTGGCAGTGGCCTGCTTCAGGGTTGGGGGCATTGAGTGCAGCAGTGAATGCATGGGACCTTTTGAAGGAAGTCACCATTATCTTCATTGCCTCCACCATAGTCTGGCCTCAGGTCAAATAACAGGGAGGGAACACAGTCCCGCCCATCAACAGAAAGTTGGATTAAAGATTTACTGAGCATGGCCCTGCCTATCAGAACAAGAACCACTTTCCCCCTCAGTCAGTCTCTCCCATCAGGAAGCTTCTATAGCCTCCTTATCCTTCTCCATCAGAGGGCAGACAGAATGAGAACCACAATCACAGAAAACTAACCAATCTGATCACATGGACCACAGCCTTGTCTAACTCAATGAAACTGTGAGCCATGCTGTGTAGGGCCACCCAAGACAGACAGGTCATTGTGGAGAGTGCTGACAAAACATGGTCCACTGGAGAAGGGAATGGCAAACTACTGCAGTATTCTTACCTTGAGAACCCCATGAACAGTATGAAAAGGCAAAAAGATAGACACTGAAAGATGAACTCCCCAGGTCAGTAGTTGCCCAATATGCTACTGGAGATCACTGGAGAAATAATTCCAGAAGGAATGGAGACACGGAGCCAAAGCAAAAACACCACCCAGTTGTGAATGTGACTGGTGATGGAAGTAAAGTCCGATGCTGTAAAGAGCAATATTGCATAGGAACTTGGAATGTTAGATCCATGAATCAAGGCAAATTGGAAGTGGTCAAACAGGAGATGGCAGAAGTGAATGACAACATTTCAGGAATCAGTGAACTAAAATGGACTGGAATGGGTGAATTTAACTCAGATGACCATTGTATCTACTACTGTGGGCAAGAATCCCTTAGAAGAAACGGAGTAGCCATCATAGCCAACAAGAGAGTCTGAAATGCAGTACTCGGATGCCATCTCAAAAATGACAGAATGATGTCTGTTCATTTCCAAGGCAAACCATTCAATATCCCAGTAATCCAAGTCTATACCCCGACCAGTAATGCTGAAGAAGCTGAGGTGAAACAGTTCTATGAAGACCTACAAGACCTTCTAGAACTAACACCCTAAACAGATGTCCTTTTCATTACAGGGGACTGGAATACAAAAGTAGAAAGTCAAGAAAAACTTGGAGTAACAGGCAAATTTGGCCTAGGAGTACAGAATGAAGCAGGGCAAAGGCTAATAGAGTTCTGCCAAGAGAACGCACTGGTCATACAAAACACCCTCTTCCAACAACACAATGGAGAAGGCAATGGCACCCCACTCCAGTACTCCTGCCTGGAAAATCCCATGGACGGAGGAGCCTGGAAGGCTGCAGTCCATGGGGTCGCTGAGGGTAGGACACGACTGAGCGACTTCACTTTCACTTTTCACTTTCATGCATTGGAGAAGGAAATGGCAACCCACTCCAGTGTTCTTGCCTGGAGAATCCCAGGGATGGGGGAGCCTGGTGGGCTTCCGTCTATGGTGTCACACAGAGTCGGACATGACTGAAGTGACTTAGCAGCAGCAACAACACAAGAGAAGACTCTAAACATGGACATCACCAGATGATCAATACCGAAATCAGATTGATTATATTCTTTGCAGCCAAAGATGGACAAGCTCTATACAGTCAGCAAAAACAAGACCGGGAGCTGACTGTGGCTCAGATCATGAACTTCTTTTGCAAAATTTCAGCCTTAAATTGAAGAAAGTAGGGAAAACCACTGGACCATTCAGGTTGACCTAAATCAAATCCCTTACGATTATACAGTAGAAGTGACAAATAGATTCAAGGGATTAGATCTTACAGACAGAGGTTCATGACATTGTACAGGAGGCAGTGATCAAGACCATCCCCAAGAAAAAGAAACGCAAAAAGGCAAAATGGTTGTCTGAGGAGGCCTTACAAATAGCTGAGAAAAGAGCAGAAGTGAAAGGCAAAGGAGAAAAGAAAAGATATATCCATTTGAATGCAGAGTTCCAAAGAATAGCAAGGAGAGATAAAAAAGCTTTCCTCAGTGATCAATGTAAAGAAATATAGGAAAACAATAGAATAGGAATAACTAGAGATCTCTTCAAGAAAATAAGAGTTACCAAGGGAACATTTCATGCAAAGATGGGCATAATAAAGGACAGAAATGGTATGGACCTAAAAGAAACAAAGTATTAAGAGGTGGCAAGAATACACAGAAGAATCATACAAAAAAGATCTTCATGACCCAGATAATCACGATGGTGTGATCACTCACCTAGAGCCAGACATCTTGGAATTCAAGGTCAAGTGGGCCTTAGGAAACATCACTACTAACAAAGCTAGTGGAGGTGATGGAATTCCAGTTGAGCTATTTCAAATCCTAAACGATGATGCTATGAAAGTGCTGCACTCAATATGCCAGCAAATTTGGAAAACTCAGCAGTGGCCACAGGACTGGAAAAGGTCAGTTTTCATTCCAATCCCAAAGAAGGGCAATGCCAAAGAATGTTCAAATTGCACTCATCTCATTCGCTAGCAAAGTAAGCTCAAAATTTTCCAAGCCAGGCTTCAACAGTACATGAACCGTGAACTTTCAGATGTTCATGCTGGATTTAGAAAAGGTAGAGGAACCAGAGATCAAACTGCCAACATCTGTTGGATCATTGAAAAAGCAAGAGAGTTCCAGGAAAACATCTACTTCTGTCTTACTGACTATGCCAAAGCCTTTGACTGTGTGGATCACAATAAACTGTGGAAAATTCTGAAAGAGATGGGAATACATGACCATCTGACCCGCCTCCTGAGAAGTCTGTATGTAGGTCAAGAAGCAACAGTTAGAACTGGACATGGAACAACTGACTGATTCCAAATAGGAAAAGGAATATGTCAAGGCTGTATATTGTCACCTTGCTTATTTAACTTATATGCAGAGTACATCATGAGAAACGCTGGACTGGAAGAAGCACAAGCTGGAATCAAGGTTGCTGGGAGAAATATCAATAACCTCAGATATGCAAATGACACCACCCTTATGGCAGAAAGTGAAGAAGAACTAAAGTGCCTGTTGATGAAAGTGAAAGAGGAGAGTGAAAAAGTTGGCTTAAAACTCAACATTCAGAAAACTAAGATCATGGCATCAGGCCCCATCACTTCATGGCAAATAGACTGGGAAACAATGGAAATAGTGACCAACTTTATTTTGGGGGGCTCCAAAATCATTGCAGGTGCTGACTGCAGCCATGAAATTAAAAGATGCTTGCTCCTTGGAAGAAAAGCTACGACCAACCTAGCTGCTGCTGGTAAGTCAGTTCAGTCGTGTCCAACTCTGTACAACCCCACAGATGGGAGCCCACCAGGCTCCTCTGTCCCTGGGATTCTCCAGGCAAGAATACTGGAGTGGGTTGCCATTTCCTTCTCCAATGACCAACCTAGACAGCATATTAAAAAGCAGCGACATTACTTTGCCAACAAAGGTCCGTCTAGTCAAAGCTGTGGTTTTTCCAGTAGTCATGTATGGATGTTAGAGTTGGACTAAAGAAAACTGAGCACCAAAGAATTGATTCTTTCGAACTATGGTGTTGGAGAAGACTCTAGACAGTCATTTGGACAGCAGGGAGATACAACCAGTCCATCCTAAAGGAAATCAGTCCTGAATATTCATTGGAAGGACTGATGCTGAAGCTGAAACTCCAATAATCTGACCACCTGATGCAGAGAACTGACTCATTTGAAAAGACCCTGATGCTGGGAAAGGTTGAAGGCAGGAGGAGAAGGTGTCGACAGAGGAAGGGATTGTTGGATGGCATCACCAACTCAATGCATGCAAGTTTGAGTAAGCTCCGGGAGTTGGTGATGGACAGGGAAGCCTGGCGTGCTGCAGTCCATGGGGTCAAAGAGTCAGACACGACTGAGCATCTGAACTGAACTGATGCAAGGGGACTATTGCAGAAGCAGTGTCTTCTAGAAGAGCCAGGTTTCAACTAGCAAAAAACAGAAACATAAATACTGTATTAATGAGGTGAGGGAATTTCTGTCCTATATATAGCAAGTACTATTACTCGTCTATGAATACAAATATCTTTCTTCTTTGGAATGAAACCCCAATTGCTAACTGGGCATACTGCCACCCAGAATAAATCCTGCATTTTCCTGCCTCCCACACAGCTACATACTGGTATATGAGTAATTCCTGCTCCCTGCGATATACATTGAAGTGTTGTATGAGGCTTCTAGAAAGACTTCTTAAAAGTAGCAAAGTTTGGAGACACCAATTTTTTGCCATCCTCCTCACTGCTGGCTGGAATATGAATGTGACAGCTTGAAAGCATGATCTAATAAACATACATAGAACTTTGCACTCAACAAATGTAGCACACACATTATTTTCAAGCACACAGGAAAGACTGCCAACATTCTACCACTTACTGCAAACATTAATGCATTTCAAAGAGGTGGAATCACACAGATGATGATGCGTTTGAACACACTATCTGCCAAATATTCCCAGCATCTTCTTGATGGATATAAAAAGGGGAAGTTTTCAGGCCTGTCTAAAAACATCTCTGTCTGGCGTTGACTGTGCTCCTGAAGGAAATCCTTGTCTTTTGAACAGGAAAACAAGAGCTTTAACTTAATTCCAAGAACTTCTAGCATGCATGAGAGATGGCAGAGTGACTGGTTGCAGGAGGATTTTCAGACCTCCTCAGGAAAGAGTCAGACACAGCCTAAAACTATAGGGATTAAACTTCTGAAAGGATCCTAGAGCAGGTAAGCCAGCAGGCATCACATAGATCAAGGCTTCCCACACTAAAAGCCTACAAATTGCCTGGGGATCTTGTTAAAATGCAGATACAGTAGATTTGGGGTAGGGTTTGTGGTTTTGTACTTCTAACAAACTCCAAGATGATGGGGATCCTGCTGGCCCAACAACATCATTTTGAGCAGGATGAATAAAGACAATCAGCGTGGGATAAATCTACAGCCTTCATGTAGCCAATGAAGCTGAAAGTCTAATTACCAGCCTCAAAAAGACTTCTTACATACATTATCTATTTATTAGAGGTTCATTCTGTGCCAGAAATATGCTAGACTTTGGAGAAAACAATGATGAACAGAAGAGCACCCCACTCCTTCCTCTTCTTAAGGTTTGTTAGGGAAGCCAATCATTAAATAATTATACAGCTTTCCAGATTTACAAAAGGTAAGGGTTATGTGGTTTCATGAGCTATGTCTGAATTGATTTACTATGTTCTCTTTAGATAGGGACCACCAAGTTAATGACAGGTAATCCTTAATCTATCAGATGGTAGTCAGTTCATTGATCTCACATAACCAGTCCCTAAATTTTAGATATTTATATGAAAGGCAAATTTTTAAACATACTCAGAAGAGGTCCAAGCCAGCAGAATAAGGCAATAGAAAAAAGTAAAAGGATAAGAATTAGAAGGAAAAGAATGGAATGTACAATTTTTCACAGATGCTATCATTGCCTACATAAAAAATGCAAAAGAATCTTCAATTATTAAAAGTCACAGATTAATAAGACTGGTGGATACAAAATATATAAAAGTTAATTATATTCCTATATGCCAGCAAACAAATAGAAATACAATTTTTTAAAGATACCATTACAATACCATCAAGAAGAGTCAGAAAGAGTTACGATACCATCAAAAAACAAAGTACCTAGAAATAAATCTTTAAGAGGTCTTTACAAAGAACACCATAGGGATTTCTGGTATGATATTAAGGAATTAAGGAAAAATACCATGATCATAGATTGCTTCAGAATCACAAAGATGTTCCTTTTTAATCTATAGGTTAAATACAAATCTACGTACATGCATGCTCACAGTCGCTTCAGTGGTGTCCGACTCTTTGTGACTCCGTGGACTGTGGCCTGCCAGGCTCCTCTGTCTATGGGATTCCACAGGCAAGAATACTGGAGTGGGTAGCCATTCTCTCCTTCAGAGCATCTTCCCCACCCAGGGATCAAACCTGTGTCTCTTATGTCTCCTGCATTGGCAGGCAGGTTAGTACCACCATCTAATCAATACTCAAAATATGAGACTTCATGAACCTGACATGCCATTTCTGAATTTACATGGAGGTGAAAAGAACCAAGTAACTATAAAGAAAAAACAACTAATTGAGGAGTGGGCAGTGGGGGTTGTTCTACTAGGTAACTAATATTAATAGAACTACAGGAACTAATGCAGCACAATCATATAAAAGTAATCTACAGAACAGAATGAAAGAATTAGGAAACAAACCTATACATTTGTGGAAACTTGATTTTAAATAGAATTTGCCCTGAAAATACTGGGGAAAAGATAGATTTATAGCAAATGCTGTCAAGGCTATAAGTCAGACATATGAAAAGGAAAAAAGGGAAGAAACAGGGGAGAGACAGAGAAAGAATGAGTTAAAGAAAGAAGAAATTTACTTAATCACAAAGTCCAGATAGATTAAAACTTAAATGTGAACACAAAATGGAGATTATTTTCAGAATAGGTAACAACATCTTTGTTAAAGTGAAAATCACTCAGTTGTGTCAAACTCTTTGCAACCCCATGGAATTCTCCAGGCCAGAATATACTGGAGTCAGAGAAGGCAATGGCACCCCACTCCAGTACTCTTGCCTGGAAAATCCCAGGGAGGGCAGAGCCTGGTGGGCTGCCATCTATGGGGTCGCAAGGAGTTGGACACGACTGAGCAACTTCACTTTCACTTTTCACTTTCATGCATTGGAGAAGGAAATGGCAACCCACTCCAGTGTTCTTGCCTGGAGAATCCCAGGGAGGGCAGAGCCTGGTGGGCTGCCATCTATGGGGTCACATAGAGTTGGACACGACTGAAGTGACTTAGCAGCAGCAGCAGTAGCTGCTGCATTGCAGGCGGACTTTTTAACCAGCTCAGCTACCAGGGAAGCCCGTACTATCTTTAGGAAAATATGAAAGTGCAAACAATACCAATAATTTTGAAAATTGTCATGTTCTTTTACCATAGTAATTCTATTTCTGTTACAACATGTTATAAATATTAACTTCCAATAGCTAATAAAAATAATTAAACATACCAAATATTGAAATGTAATGATCACAATGTACCGTACATGTACTATTATCTGGGGCAGCACAGGTGATGGGAGGAGGAAGCCTCAGTAAGGAAGACTGGTTCCGAGTCACTTTAGGAAGCAGCTTGCTTCCCAGTTTCCACCCCTTACACTTGTACCACTCAACCAGGTGACTGTTCCTTCCTCATCCTGGCAAAGAAAATAAAGACTAAAACTGAAGTTTGCTCTGTGGAAAGGGCAAAAACACGAGGTCTCTGGACTGAGGGCAGAGGACAGTTGGTGGCCTAAGAGAATATTCACTCTCTGGAGCCCCAGACTGCAGTCCTCCTCTCCACTGAGATTTCCAGTGCCGGCTCAGGGCCTGCCTATACCACCTGGGGAGGGCATCTAACAAACTCAGTGCTTTGGAATTTATCCGTCCTGAGGGACCTTCCCTCTCCCACCCTCAAAGGACAGATAAGCAGTAACTACTTAAGAGTTCCAGTGAGGACTAAATGAGGTTCTCTGAGCATCAGCATAGTGCCTGGAACATGTAGTAATTAATTGAATAAGTAATAAACGCTTGCTACAATCATTTTTATAATAAAGCAATCTTTAGTAATTGTTCATTTGCATATTTGTATTTGTTTCTCCTTCCCAGCTCTTTCACTAGAGTAGGGTATAGATACCTTTCACTATTTTATCCCAAATATTTAGGGCAGTATCTGACATATAGGAGGGTAATTAAGTATTTGTTTACTATTGAATGAGTGAATGCTTGTCTGATGATTTTAAAAACCCGTAAGGCCAATATCAGGTATTTGAAAGATAAATGAACCAGAATTCAGAAGTCCTAAATTCTAGATCTGGTTCTGCTAGATAACCTTTAACAAATTGCCACCACCTCTCTAGACCTGTTTTGTTTTCAATTAGCTGTACTTATCTGCCTGATATTTCTAAAGCCTCTTCAGCAATAACCCGGCTTCTCCACTGCGAAGAGGTGACCACGTGGTCTTCAGTGTGCCTTGAAATAACACCTGACAGCCCACTGCACTCACCTCAGTTAGTGAACAAGCACGAATTCATGCTTAGCGCTATACTATGGCTAGGAAAACAAAGATGAAAAATATGTAGCTCTGCTGCTTAAAAATAAGTGAAAACATGGGAGACACCAAAAAACCAGGAATTCAGTACACTATGATACATTTTTGCCCTCAATAATTTTAAGAAAGTTTTCCCTCAATTCTATGGTTTTTTGAAAGACCCAATATGAAAAGAAATAGCAGAAGGACTGAATACTTTGAAAACCAAGTTGCTCTTGCAAATAAAAGTGAAGGTCGCTGAGTCGTGTCCAACTCTGTGACCCCATGGGCTATAGAGTCAATGGATTTCTCTAGGCCAGAATACTCAGGGTATCTTCCCAACCCAGGGATCAAAGCCGGGTCTCTCGCATTGCGGGCGGATTCTTTACCATATAAGCCACAAGAGAAGCCCTGCAAATAGAAACTGTCAAGATTTATTCTTGTATCTGATTACTTTAACATCTTTTTTGTATTTATAATGACATATTTATAAAAGATATTTTTTGTAGCCACAATAAATTTCTAGGGTTTGACAACTTAAGAAAATGACATAAATATGCTTGCTGAAACACTTCTCCCCAACCCTCAGAAAATTAAAACCACCATCTGAATGTGTCTTCTTACTCCAGACTTCATATCATTAATATGGAATTTCTGCCCATGTTAACATGGCTGATTGAGATTACTATATGTGACTATTTGGGATTGTACACCAATATGCCACTTCCTGGCCATTGTGCTTTATGGATATGGTCAATATGACAGTGCCATAGAGGCCCAATTTCCTAAAAAATTTGGTAACTCATGTTTAAAATTAAAATTTACTCAAAGTATTCTCAGAATAACAGAAGCAGCAGGGAGGAAAGAGTAAATCAATTAAAGAAACATTGAGCCAAGTTGTTACATTATCTTGGTTGAACTAGAAACTTAATCTTTCTACAATGGATGACCTAATTGTACTCGAGTCCCTTTCTGGTGGTAGAGAACTCGTCTCAGTATCCCATAGTGATTAAATGTATTCCAGGGGGCTTCTTTTTCGTTTTACTAAGAGTTGAAACTATTTTTCAATCTGCTTTATTGAGGCATAATTTACATATAATAAAATTTACCCATTTAAATGTATAATGCAATAAGTTTTGACAAATGTACTTAGTAGTGGAACCACCATAATAATGTTACAATATCTCTAGAAACTATTTTTTTAAATATCCAGTGTCATTTGTTCTTTCATTTAAAAAAATTGAGGATCTATTTTGCAACACACACATACACAATATATGAGCACGCTGCACGAATAAAACAGTGCTCTCATGAACATTTGAATGCAGACTCACATGAGGCCTGAGAGAACAGAACCAGAAGAGCAATCTAGACAGACAATTCCAGAAATCCATCCAAAAGGTGACTGGAAAGAAACTAACATTTACCGAGTGCCTACTTTGTGACAGGTCCTCTACACCCATGAGCTCTTTTGATAAAACATTTCACTTAAAGAAAGCAAATGGTACAGGACAATAATCAAAGATCAAGTATATAAGGTTGATGATGGGTGTTCAAATCTCCCACTCTGTTACATACTGGTTTTGAAATTCTTGGGCAAGGTATCAACCATCTTTGTGCTTCAGTCTATTCATCTGGGAGATGACTAGTAATCATTCCTCCCTGGCAGCGTTAGCAAATGAAATACCAAAAAAGAACACCCAGTCTACACTAAGAATGCCAGAAATGTTAACTATTAATCTTTATGATAACCCCATGTGAAAGGGCGGAGAAGGCAATGGCACCCCACTCCAGTACTTTTGCCCAGAAAATCCCATGGATAGAGGAGCCTGGTAGGTTGCAGTCCATGGGGTTGCGAAGAGTCGGACACGACTGAGCAACTTCACTTTCACTTTTCACTTTCATGCATTGGAGAAGGAAATGGCAACCCACTCCAGTGTTCTTGCCTGGAGAATCCCAGGAACGGGGAAGCCTGGTGGGCTGCTGTCTATGGGGTCGCACAGAGTCGGACACGACTGAAGTGACTTAGCAGTAGCAGCATGCGAAAGGGGGCTACCTTAACCTCATTTTGCATATGAAAGAACTAAAGAATAAAGTTTAAATACCTTGCCTAGGGTCACACAGCTAGCAAGTTGCAGACTCTAATCTGAAAACAGGCCTGGCTCCAAAGCTAGTGCTCGTTCCCCTACATCTTGGTTGAATTAGAAAGTGGCAATAAAATATGGCCATGAAGGACAGGAGCCAGGTGTGCTGCAGGTCCATAGGGCTGCAGAGAGTCAGACATGACTTAGCGACTGAACAACAACAATGAAAAGGCGAGCAGGGAGGGATATGAACCTGTTCATCTTTTCCTCCTTGGAATCTTTTTGTCCCTTCCCTCTCTTACCACCTCTGAAATGGCACTTCTGAACTCTACTGTATCGTGCTGCAAAACCCAGATCAACCCCTTAGGACCAAGGCACATGCCCTGCCCTCCCCCAATGCTGCAGCTAATAATTTAACAATAATTTGGCCTATGGATCACAATGGCATTCCTCTCGGGGAATTACTTTTGAGCAGAGGTAGTTGCCTCATCCAAGGTCCAATCCCATCCTCAGGGATTGCCTGCATTTAAACACTAGTTAAGGTGGTATTCTTGCCTGGAGAATCCCAGGGACGGGGAAGCCTGGTGGGCAGCCGTCTATGGGGTCGCACAGAGTCGGACATGATTGAAGTGACTTAACAGCAGCAGCAGCAGCAAGGTGGTATTTAACAGTCCCTTGGGCCCCCGGCTTCACCGTGGGACAATTCTGAAGGATATCTCAACTTGCAGAGCTCCCTGTGAGGTCAGCTAGGGCCTCTGACACAACTGCTCTCTTTCCCTAATCACAACTTCTTCAGTTTGACAGGTGCTACTCCAGAAATGTGTGTGCTCAGTTGCTCTGTCATGTCCAACTCTTTGCAATCCCATGGACTGTGCCCCATCCTCTGACCCTGGGATTCTCCAGGCAAGAATACTGGAGTGGGTTGCCATTTCCTCCTCCAAGGGATCTTCCTGACATAGGGCTGGAACCCAAATCTCCTGCATTGACTGGCAGATTCTTTACCACTGAGCCACCTGGGAAGCCCATAAAACACTCCCCAGTAAACCTGCTACTTGCAAAACTACATCTCAGAATCTGTTTCCAGGAAATCCAACCTAGAGCTTAAAACTGGAAGTGTCCTAAAAACAATTCTATAATAGAGCCATGGAGGGGGATTAGAGGCAGAATACTCAAGCCCTTGGCAATGCAATCATTCACCAGCTGTGAAGGAGTACAGGATGCCAGTGGAAGGGAATGCACTGAAAGGGGCTGTGATCTTGGGCATGTCAGCACTATGGGGGAAATAGTGATTTAATGATCACAGATTTAGATGGCTATTGCTGGGTGTTATTGATGCACTAGACAACGACAATAAGCACAATGGTGATGAATCACCAATTTTAAAAGTGTGATTAGGAGACCTTCCTTGGCAGCATATGAAGCAGTTTACCTCTTGCAGCTGGAGAACAGAAGACACTAAGGACCAGGCTTTAAATTTAATTAGGAAGAGTGAAGTCCAGAAGTGTGAATTCTCAAGTCTGACAAGTGAGCTCAATTACAGTGCCCTGATGGGGAAGGGTGAGACTTGAGATAGAAATATCTCAGCCAGTGCACTCAAGGCCTTTGAAATTTCAGATTCTACAGGCCCTTTGAGTAGGCCCTGTAAACGTGGCCCACTCTTCTCCTCTGAAGGCTGGCATTCCTAAACCTCTTTAAACATGAGTCAGAAGTCTCTGTCTTACAAGATGGGATAAACTCCAAAGGATGGGAGATAATCCCTATGAAGTTTCAGAAGTCTGCAGCATCAGTGACTTTTTTTTTTAAAGGGCATGTAAGGAAATTCTCTCAAAAATAAAAGTTATTTATTATATCTGCCACCACTAAGAAGGAAGCACAGTGCTTTGTAGGCCTTTACAGGTTTTGGAAATAGTTCACCAAATCCCTCAGCCCCAAAGCCCCTTCTCTATAATCATGTAATGCCCCATTTAGGATCCTGAAGCTAAATATAGTATATCTTCATAACACATATGTAAAGACATTAAGTAAAATAAAATATTCTAATATAAATAAGAATTTATATTAAATTAGTACATATTCCAATATGTAAATACTTTGATTCAATAGCACTGTAAGCCATAATTAAGTAATCAGATCCCTAAACCTCTTTCATTACCAATTGTGACAATTACAATGTAGATTTATATAGCTGTATAACTCAAATACCATGGTTGATATCTTCAACTGTATGATTTACAAAAATGGTAACAACTCTTGGTAAAATTCCAAACATAAGTATAATTATTGGGTAGTTACATTTCTGGAGGCTAAAAAATATAACAATGTATATTGAAAGCATTCCACCAGGACTTCCCCGGTGGCTCAGGTGGTAAAGAATCTGCCTGCAATGCGGGAGACCCCAGTTTCGATCCCTGGGTTAGGAAGATCCCCTGGAGAAGGAAAAGGCAACCCATTCCAGTATTCTTGCCTGGAGAATTCCATGGACAGAGGAGCCTGGTGGGCTACAGTTCATGGGATTGCAAAGAGTTGGACACAACTGAGCAACTAACATACATATGTGTGTGTGTGTGTGTGTGTGTATGTAGAGAGAGAGAAAGCATGAAAAACTTACTTACATATAAAATGGGGTCAATTTCTAGGCTCAGAACAAGTTTTTACCCGCATCAGTGTCCAGCAGGACATCCAAAAAACCATGTACTATTCTTTACTGTGTAGAACGGTCCTTTCTTTGTAGGACAATAAATGCCAAGGGCACTACCAATCATTGTGATGGCTGAAATTGTCCCTCTTTTAGGCATCAGCCTCCTTCTCCCTTGATGAGAACCATGGCTCCACTCTACGCCTCAATTCTCTGGATTTCTTTGCCACTCCTTACTTCTCTGAGGACACGTTGAATGCTGGGAACTCAAATCCACATGTCCAGCACAGATGTATCTCAAGCTCAGAACTGTATCATTAACCTTCTGCAGGCTATAGTGCCTGGATATAACCATGCATACCTCAAACTCAGTATGTCAAAACGGTTTTATTAACTTTTATCTTAATGTGCTTCTACTCATGTGGGCTTATCATACCCCCAATCCCACGAGACAGCACCTGGATGTCATTTCTGACTCCTCCCTTTCCTTACTCCGACCTCAACCCAAACATGAAGATTTTCAGCTTTACCTCTTGTCCATTTTACCAGCATTGCATAAGGTCAGGCACTTCATACAACATAGCAAAAAAAAACCATCTTGCAACCAGAGTGAAACAGCAGAATTGTGAATGTGATCATGTCATTCTGATTTAGACTCCTCAGGCTGTAAGAATGCTTCTGTGTTTATAAATAATGCCCCGTGTGTGTTATGGTCCATACTACATTGTATTATAATTACCTTTTCTATCGTTGTCCAACTAAGCTATCAGCTCCCTAGTGTTAGGGATTGTGTTTTATTCACTCACCATATCTAGTGCCTAGCATAGTGTCAGACACAATAGGGGCAATCATTAAATATTTACTGAATGACTGAAACATAAGCAAACACACAATATTGAGGATTAACAATGTGACTAGAGTTAAAAATACCTTGATTATATGAGATGCAGATTTTGGTGCTGATTGCGAACTTTACCAATAAAATGATTTACTCTCCTCCTGTGAAATTAATTTAGGACAAAATCCATATTTAAATAAACTTAACATTCTTGACTTCAAACGAACAGCAAAAAAATCTCGGCCAGATAACTTGATGAGCTTATTTTCCCTGTTTGAGCTGTTTAAAAAACCCTCTTCTAATCATAAAAGGTAAGTGGGTTTTCCCACTGTCCTTTTCTCATTTATTTTAAAATGGTCATTAAATATCAATCAAGTGCCAGGCAGTGGGTCGGAAAATGAGAAAAGTTAGAACGTAGGGGAAGATAGTAATGGTGACTAAGATATAGTCTTTTCCGTGGTGATTCAAAGGATGACAAAGAAAACAGTCATGTAAATAAAACTTACCATGTACTGTGACAAGTGTAATGATGAAGTTATGTCTAAGGCATCATGAAAGCCCAAGAGAATTGTGATCAATGTGGTTTTCCAGGAGAGGTGGGCAACAGCAAATCTTAGTTCTTAGATAAGCTAAGATTTGAATTCAATTTGGTAGTGATTATTAGCCAGGATAGGCAAGGCTAAGCCATGGAAAACACCACCACAGATATTTCTGTTAACACAGATGCAAACATTTATATCTCATTCATATTAGACATCAAGGTCTAGTTAGCTGGGAGGCACTGTCCAGCACAGTCGCCAGGGGACCAGCTGACAGAGACTTCATCTCAACAGGTACCTTCCTGAGAGCTGCAGCAGGGAGGAGGAGTGCTGGGGCAGAGGGCGGGGCTGGATTCAGGACCTCTCATTCCTCTCAACTCCTACCAGGAGATTTCTGGCAGCCCAGCACATCTGCTCACAACATACTGGAAGGAAAAAGTCATAGGACCATACCTAAATTAAAACGGGATGGGGAAGAGCACTACCAAATCCCTGAAGGCAGGAGAAACTGATCATCTGTAAACAGCCCCAGAGATGGCCAGTTATTAAGAAAGAAGGTGACTATCGAAAGGAGGCAGAAAGTTCTAGCCAGATGGAATGGCTTGCACACCATCACAAAATCGTGATATACACAAAATGTATGTGGGTGGTGGTGCTGCATTTGTTGTAGGCTGGGGCATGGTCTACACAGCCAGAGATGTTAGAGAACAGTGTGAAAGGTGGGCTGGGGTCATGTGGCTGAGGGCCTTGTTAGCACATTGAGGAGTTTAGATTTCTATCCATCAGTAACAGAGCATACTTTCAAAAGGTTTCAATCAATCCAATCAGTGTATCCCATTCTAACTGGGAGACATTAAAGAAGTTGTTGAGACTGGCTAGAACTGCTGTTCTTAAAAACAGACCACACAGGAAAGGAGAAAAACAAAACAAAACTTTTGTATCCTCCAGAAGCTGCATCCCTAGACTCTGGATGCAGGACCTCGGGCTGAAGAGGTATGTCAGTTAGTCAGTCAGTCCAGCCGCTCAGTCGTGTCTGACTCTTTGCAACCCCATGAATCACAGCACGCCAGGCCTCCCTGTCCATCACCAACTCCCAGAGTTCACTCAGACTCACGTCCATCGAGTCAGTGATGCCATCCAGCCATCTCATCCTCTGTCGTCCCCTTCTCCTCCTGCCCCCAATCCCTCCCAGCATCAGAGTCTTTTCCAATGAGTCAACTCTTCGCCTGAGGTGGAACTGTGGTGTTGGAGAGGAGGTATGTAGATCACTGTGTTCTGGCTAGAGGCTCTGACACGTTGCATCTGGGAGTTACAGACCCTGGAAACAGGGTGCTTTGAACTGTTAATTCATCCTGGAACAGAAAACCACAATTTCCTGTGTGGCTTAAGGGTAACCAAGGTTTTGTTTTAAAATTAACAGTAAGTTATTTATGTTAAAGATGTCCTGGTGATTATTAGGTACGCATCATTTAAAGCAAACCAAGCAGAACTATGAAATTATTAGAATTCCTCTCCAGGATGTGTTAGGCTGTCCCCCATTGTCCATTTAATGGCTTGTTTATTGGCAAGTTTAGTGAGGATTCTGTATCAACCTCAAAGCTTTTCCCATTAAATCATACAGAGAGGATCTAACTAAATTAAAAAAGAAAAACACAGGAATGAGTAATTTATCTTTCCAACAGACCCTGATGAGAGATCTCGGGTTCAAACTCCACTATGGCAACTAATACCACATACAGATTTTTCCCATCATAAACCCAATTTAATAAATATATATATATATGGATACTAAAATCCAGTCATTCATGAATTTATTCACATACTTAAACTCTAGCAAGCGTCCACACCTGATTCCCAGCACAGAATCAACCAAGACAAGCATGCTTAATAAGTAAATGTGTTAGGGTCCCTAAGAGCTGAGTGAAAGTTTTTCACGGGCACAGAGAGTCAGGACTAGAAGGGGTTGGCTATTCATCCTCCTCAAATCTTGGTCCCACTGCACTTGTATAGAATGAGGCTGTCTCCAGAAGCTGCTGTTAACGGAAAGCAGAGGACACAAGCAGTGCTACTTCAGGCCTCAGGTGTCCAAGCATGTCAGAGCAGAGAAGCAAAGGGTGCACTCTGCATTTCTGCACTAACACTCGCCATTGGCACGTCGTGAACTCTCTGAAATACAGCACCGTTTTTTGGATACTCAGAGGTAATGCAAGCAAAGCCTTGTAGGAGAGCAAGCAAAGAATTGTTCAAAATTCCAGGCAGCGTCATTCGTTTTGGAGCACGTGGAAATCATGCTCCCTGAGGCTGTGGGGAGCATGACCTTTACGGTCCTACACAGGCCTTCCAGTGGCCCTGTAGGGAAGATCAGAAAGCTAGCATTGCCATGTTGAGCCTCTCAAGCAGTTTCTAACCTGTGGCCTGCTTTTCAACTCAAAAAGACGCTCCTTTCAGACTCCTAGAAATCACCATATGAAACATTCAAGGAGCTTGAAGGTCCTGTAACTAGCATACAGAACAAGTCACTGCCTTTGGCCTAACAGTTGGGGCCTAGACGATCTTGGGTTATGTGTGCACAGTTGCTTCAGTTGGTCCCGCTGTTTGCGACCCCATGGACTGTAGCCTGCCAGGCTCCTCTGTCCACGGGATTCTCCAGGCAAAAATACTGGAGCGGGCTGCCATGGCCTGCTCTAGGGAATCTTCCTGACCCAAGGATCAAACCCACATCTCCTGCACTGCAGGTGGATTCTTTACCACTGAGCCACTGGCAAAGTCTAGGGTTATAATTTATTTCAAAAGAAAAACAAAAACTTATTGAGCACCTAATGAGACAGAATACTGTGCTATGTATTTCTCAGAGAGCCTTTTCCAGAAACATCAAAAAAGTCAACACAGTTCACCCTGAAGTCTTGTCCACAAGGACAGACTTCCCTCCATACAGCATCCCATCCTATGAGTCCCTCATTTTGAGCAGCAGCTACTTCCAAGGTGGAGAAGGGCGTGCACACAAACACATCCAGGTTTTTCTCGCCCTATTCATATTTTCATTTAACAGAAATAAATACTAAAATCCCTTTGGGTGCTCTTTTTTACCTGACTACATCCAGCATAAGTGATACAACAGAAAAGATTTTCTCTCTCCTTCCAAATTCCAAGTGGTATTAGAAAAACAAAACGTTCCAATAAACATTGGTGGTGTGGCCAGGTTTGGTGGAGGCGTAATCTTTGCTTTTGTGTTGCAACTTACTGCCTACCTTTAATTTGGTCTATTCACAAAAATGTCACCGCCAAAAAGGTGTTGTTGAGAAGGGAGGGACTAACTCAGACACACTTTACCCTCAAAACAACTCTACTGTAAATATTAACATCATTTAATACAAGTGTCATTTTCTGTTAAATATTCTTGTTTTGTCCTAGGACTCTGATTCACTTACATGAATGTAATTAAACCTATGAAAATGCCTCATAGAAGTGACTTAATCTCCACAAATATAAAAATCTCTATTTTACTTTGAAGTCCAGCTTCAACGCTACAAACCAATACAACATAAAAACAAGCAAAAAAAAATCAGGACATTCTGCCAGCAAAGTCAACTTTCCCCAACAAGATCCAAATATCCCAGGTTCACAGTACACATAAAACCTTTTATACTGCTGCATTGGAAAGGATGTTTCCAGCAATCCACCCATCTATTTTTTTTTAAACTTTAAGTATCATAATCCCCTAGATCATGCTTCACATGGGAATTCTCACCGTGGACATGAAACTGTTAAGTTCCAAGCAACACATTTTAAAACAAGCAGCTAACAACTCCACAAATAAATTCATTTCCTCATATAGACTGAGGTTTGAAGACTGCCCCTCCCTCTCCAAGACTCAGTCTCAAGACCAAGCTAATGTTTAAGCAGCAGTTTACCTGGTACTCTGACAAAAGTTACGTCAGAGGGCCTTTGTTAAACGTCCTTTCAGAGGTGATAAATGGCAAAGCACTTTAACAGAAATTGATTTAAGCAAAACCCTTGGCCCACTGAAAGCTTTTTTCTCGCACCATTCTCTCTACTGATGTAAAATCCAGGTTGACAACTTAGAAAGGACAGGAACATTTTAGAGGCAAAAATATTTCTGACAATATGGTAAAGAGGATATTGAGAGTAGAGACTGCCATAAAGTTAAAATAGTCTTACTTGATCTAATGATCAAATGGGACTATTTCAGAATGGACTCTAAGCCATTAGTAGGCTGTTTTTGTCATATTAGAATTTGTTCATCTTCATGAACATTATATCACATATCTATTTACAGGTAACCACTCACACAAATTTTTTATGAGTGAGGTTTGCTTTTTAGTGAAACTCATTTTTATTTGATATAGAGAGTATATTTTGGTCACTTTTTTAAAAAAATTCAGTGCTTCAGTTCAGTTCAGTCACTCAGTCATGTCCGACTCTTTGCGACCCCATGAATTGCAGCACGCCAGGCCTCCCTGTCCATCACCAACTCCCGGAGTTCACTCAGACTCACGTCCATCAAGTCAGTGATGCCATCCAGCCCTCTCATCCTCTGTCGTCCCCTTCTCCTCCTGCCCCCAATCCCTCCCAGCATGAGTCTTTTCCAATGAGTCAACTCTTCGCATGAGGTGGCCAAAGTACTGGAGTTTCAGCTTTAGCATCATTCCTTCCAAAGAACACCCAGGGCTGATCTCCTTCAGAATGGACTGGTTGGATCTCCTTGCAGTCCAAGGGACTCTCAAGAGTCTTCTCCAACACCACAGCTCAAAAGCATCAATTCTTCGGCGCTCAGCTTTCTTCACAGTCCAACTCTCATATCCATACATGACCACTGGAAAAACCATAGCCTTGACTAGACAGACCTTTGTTGGCAAAGTAATGTCTCTGCTTTTGAATATGCTATCTAGGTTGGGCATAACTTTTCTTCCAAGGAGTAAGTGTCTTTTAATTTCATGGCTGCAGTCACCATCTGCAGTGACTGGAACTCATTTTTATTTGATATAAAGAGTATATTTTGGTAAGTGTTAGCAACTCACTTTTTTAAAAAAAATTCAGTGCTTAGACACCTGGAAAAGTGATCTGTTTAAATTTTTTGATGGAAAAGCAATTACATTTTAAGTAATGTTCCAATTATCCTTCCCATGAGGCCTGTGGAAGTAAATCCAAGCTCTTGTTGCTTCCTAAACCTACCACCAAGCATAGATTTAGTGAGGAATCAGATATGATAATATCACACCCAAATATTTAGGGTGAAAAACAGCAGCTATATTTCTGGCTTCAACTCTAACCACATAAACCACTTTACTGTTTATGATTAAGTGGAATAGTCAATTTAATGTAAAAAGACCACCACTGTGGTTAGTTAAACCAGTCAAATTGTTTAACAGTATCATCCACATTTATATTAGTCAAGGTTCCCAAACCTTTAATTATCAAATGTTTCTTTTACTAGTTAATGAATAAAATTTTCAGTCTTAAAAGGACATGAGATGAGTGATAGTTGAGCAGTAAAAGAAATTGATGCCTGATGTACAAGAACAGAAAGAGGTATATTAAAATGGATGGTAGTTATAGCCTGGTTTAGGCAGCATAAAAATCGTAATTTCAACATTTCCTTCTAACAGAACATGTGAATAGGCTGCTGTATTCTCCAGTAAACTGGCATAAATATGTTTGTATATTCTTATGAAAAATAAGTGCCAGGATCCAAATGGCTAGTTGGAGCAGGTGTAGGATTCATGGCCAATTTTGTGGTTTATCACATCTCCCCTTACAGGAAATGAAAGTGTAAAAAAAAAGAAAAAGGCAGAAGCTGTGAATATGGTCAAGGGCAATTGATGCTTATAAGTACACACTTAACTTTCCTGGCTGGCATTTTATAAGCTTGCCTGTATCATTACAAACTGAAATCACACCTACAAACAGTTTTGTCCTAATACAGTGACAGTCCAATCCCCATTTTGAAGGATGGTGAGAGGCACGCCAAGCAGGGATAAGAAACCCAAACCAGTTTAATAAAACATGTATAGAATAACTTGTTAAGAAAGTAAATTTTTATCATTCTCAGGTATACATAATAAATTTAAACTGTAAATTAGTGCAATTCTTTGCTGATTAGAATGAGAAGCAAAATCAGATCTAATGAGTAGAAAAACACAGATTTGTAGTTTAGGAGAAAAAGGAAAATCTTCAACAGGGCCATGGAGTATGATTATGCATGTTGTGGCCTACACAAGGGCATCCAGCCCAAGAGGCCAGGGAAGCTGACATCCAGTGGGCACTCCTCTTGCCAAGCCATGTACCTTGGAGGGGCCCTGTGCCTGCCCAGAAAAGAGGCATCTTTTTCTAATTCTTACAAAGGTGCCCCTTGGGCAAGCAGGGGCCCTGCTTTAAAGAGAATGCTCAGTGTTTGCTAAGGTTCAGGAGAACAGGAACTCATATGTGAGTAAAATCAGTATAAATTGTCTGAAAGGCAATTTAGAAATACGTATACACCTTAACAGGTTCTGTATCCTTTGATCCTTCAAGTCCCTTCTTTAGGAATCTATTTTAAGGTTAGTTGGTGTGGTGATTTTTATAACGTGTTCATAAAAAACTTTTTTTTTTTTTTTTAACATTCCTCCCTTCAAAAGATGGAACCTTATGCTTCTCGTCTTGAAAATGAACCAGATTCAGTGAAGACACATCTAACAGAAAGAGTGTGGCAGAAGGACTGCCATATGCATTCTAAGGCTGGCTCACAAGGAGAACAACCTCTGTCTGGCTTTCTACCAAATCAATTGCTTTGGGGCAGGAAGTCAGCTGCCATATTGGAGGAACTCTCAAGCAGCCTGTGGAGGAGCCCACATGACCTGCCGCCCAAACCCAAGTTGGCTAACTTGTTGACCATGAGAGGGAGCCATGAAAGTCAGCATTCAGCCTCTGATGAGATATCAGATGATTCTTCAATAAGTGGCCTTGGGAAAACTGAAGAGCCACGTGCAAAAGAATGAAAATGGACTCCTATCCAACACCACACAACAACAGTCAACTCAGGAATTTTCTGGTTGGTCCAGTGTTTAGGACTTGGTGCTTTCACTGCCATGGCCCTAGATTCCATTCCTGGTCAGGGAACTAAGATCCCACATGCCATGTGTTGCAGCAAAAACAAAAAAGTAAATTCAAAACGGGTTAAAGACTTGGACATAAGATCTGAAACATAAAAATCCTAGAAGAAAAGGTAGGGGCTAAACTCCTTGACATCAGTCTTAGCAATGAATTTTTGGGATTGACACCAAAAGCAAAGGCAACAAAAGCAAAAGCAAGCAAACAAGACCACATCTAACTAAAAAGCTTCTGCACAGCAAAGGGAACTATCAACAAAACAAAAAGGAAATCTATCATATCTTATAAGGGGTTAATACCCCAAAAGTATAAACAACTCACAACTCAATAGCAGAAAAACCAAACCATTCAATTTTAAAATGGGCAAAGGAAGTGAATGGACATTTTCCTAAAAAATTATACAAATGGCCAACAGGTACATAAAAAGGTGTTCAACATCACTAATCACTGATGATCAGGCAAATCAAGACCACAATGAGACGTACCTCACACATGTTAGAATAACTGTCATCAAAAAGACAAGAAATAACAAGTGTTAGAAAATTTCTGTGGAGATCAGGGAACACTTTTGCAGTGTTAGTGGCTGCAGCAATGCACATTCTCACCATGGAAAACACTCTGGAGCTTCCTCAAAAAATTGAAGCTAGAGATACAGTGTGATTCATCAGTCACACTTCTGGGTATATATCTAAAGGACATGAAAACAAGATAGCAGAGCGATATCTGCCCTCCGATGTTCACTGCAGTATTATGCACAATAGCCGAGATAGGGAAACATCTTTCAGTGGATGGATAAATGGATAAAGAAGATGCTTGATGGAATATTATTCAACCATGAAAAGGGGCATTCTTTCATTTGTGACAACATGGATGGATCTTGAGGACATTATGCTAAGTGAAATAACTCAGACAGAGAAAGACAAATACCATATGATTTCACTTATATGTGGAATCTAAAAAAGCCAAGCCCCCAGAAACAGAGATCAGAATGGTAGTTACCAGGGCCTGGGGTGGGTAGGAACGAGTGATGCTGGTTAAAGAGTCAAACTTCCAGTTATAAGATGAATAAGGTCTAGAGATCTAATATACAACAGTGATTATAGTTAATGACACTGTACTGGACAGTTTTAAAAAATGACTTCAGATTACTACAACCTTGGCTGACATCCTGATGACCTATGAAAGACCGTGGGCCAAAAAAAAACCCAGTGTGCCTCTAATTCCAGACTCAGAAAATAATAAATGTTTGTTGCTTTAAACTATTAAGTGTGGGATAGTTTTTTAGTGCAGCAGTAGAAAATACAGATATATACAAAGCTTTGACTATATAGATGTATATTGTAATATTGTCTTATAAAAAGAAAAAAATCTAAACATTCAGTATAAAAAAGTCAATAGAGTATGACTATCCATAAAATGAAATAGGTAGATGTTAAAAACTATTCTAAATAAGTTTCTAACAGTATATCTAATATTAAGTGAAAAAATAATTTATAATATTATATAATATATAATATAAGGCACAATTTAATTGTATTTTATAAAATATTTCTATATATTTATATTAATATGTCTATAAAAAAGACTAGAAGACTTTAAAATGCTAGCAGCAATTATCTATGAATGGCATAGGATTACATTTTTTTTTCCTATTTTTTCCTGTTGGTCTCTAATTTTTAAATTTTCTGCAATAAGTATGTTACTTTTGTAAAAAAAACATTTTAAAATATTGGAGTGGCAGGGCAAGGTAGATTATTAAAACAGTGGAATCCCAATATGCCTATGTTTGAATTCCCTCTACAGTTGTCCTTATGTTCAATCCCTCTACAGTGAAATGGAAACTTAGTGCTCTGCAAAATGGCCCATTCCATCAGTAAGCAGCTTTGACTAAGAGAAAGTTATTTTTATAGGATCTGAAATTAGTTTTCTATAATTTTCAAAGTTTGAGAGATCATATGATAATCAATTGTATGTGGAATCTAAAAAACTGAATTCATATTTACAGAGAACAGATTGATGACTGCCAGAGGCAGGTGTGGGCAAAATGAGTAAAGGTGATCAAAAAGTATAAAATTCCAGTTAGAAGATAAACGAGTCATGGGGATGTAATGTAGAGCATGGTGACCATAGTTATCAACACTGTATTATATACTTGAAAGTTGCTAAGGGAATAGGTCTTAAAAGGTCTCATCACAAGAAAAACAATTTGTAACTATGTGGGATGATGTATGTTAACTGAATTTGTTCTGATAATCATTTTGCAATATATACATATAAGTTATGACCAACCTAGACAGCATATTAAAAAGCAGAGACATTACTTTGTCAACAATTGGATGTGAGAGTTGGACTATAAAAGAGCTGAGCACTGAAGAATTGATGCTTTTGAACTGTGGTGTTGGAGAAGACTCTTGAGAGTCCCTTGGACTGCAAGGAGATCCAACCAGTCCATCCTAAAGGAGATCAGTCCTGGGTGTTCACTGGAGGGACTGATGTTGAAGCTGAAACTCCGATACTTTGGCCACCTGATGCAAAGAGTTGACTCATTGGAAAAGACTCTGATGCTGGGAGGGATTGGGGACAGGAGGAGAAGGGGACGACAGAGGATGAGATGGCTGGATGACATCACCGACTCGATGGACGTGAGTCTGAGTGAACTCCGGGAGTTGGTGACGGACAGGGAGGCCTGGCATGCTGCGGTTCATGGGGTCGCACAAAGTCGGACATGACTGAGCAACTGAACTGAACTGAATTTATACTGCTGCTGCTAAGTCGCTTCAGTCGTGTCCGACTCTGTGTGACCCCATAGACGGCAGCCCACCAGGCTCCCCCGTCCCTGGGATTCTCCAGGCAAGGACATTGGAGTGGGTTGCCATTTCCTTCTCCAGAATTTATACTAGAGTTCTGCAAAACATTACCATTGAGGGAAACTAGGTAAGGGCTACATGAGATTCCTCTATTATTTCTTATAAATGCACATGAATCTATAATTATCTCAATTAAAACTGCAATATAAAAGAAAGTTTCTGAGAGAGAACACAACCTATGTGTGATATAATCTGTGAAGTAGTAAAGGCCATTTTTCTCTCTTCTACATATAAACTCTTGTCAGTAAAGCAGATGATCTTATCAACTTATGATCACCTCTTTATATTATCAATAAATCCAGAACTTACTGTCAAACACAATGCATAATTTTTCCCCAATTTTGCCACAAGCACTATGCTCAGCCTCAACTTAAAAAAAAAAATGACATTTGTACAGAAAAAAATTTCAAATATCCTGGACAAGTAAAGGATTTTACTTTAGTCATTTATATTCAGTAAGATGAGTCCTGGGAGTCCATATCTTTGATAAAGCTTTGTTCAGATGATTCTGAATCTCAAATTGCATTCTGAAAAATTCCAAGACTTTTTAAGAGTTATATAGCCTTACCTCAGAAGAACACACAAACTTTGCACTCAATTCTAGGGGTTTTGTGGACTTTCTCAAACCCATCATTTGCCCTCTAAGCTGACGGTGCATGGGTCCATATAGCGGGGGGTGTTACTTTTTATTGTAACTAACTTCTGCAGAGTATCGTTCCTTTCAACATATTCCATATTGTGGCACACACAGAAGATGATCTTTGTTGTAGAGCTAAGCGGAGAATGTTGAGGGCAGGTAGTTCCAGCTTTTCAGGCTCGGCCCAGCCGCCAAGAGGAATCAATATTACCACCTACATGCAACCAGTTTGTAGGACCCATTATTTGGGAATCATTGGCAGAAATCAGATATTTTGAAGTATAAAACCAAAAATAAATATTTTAAAATATACCATGTTAACTTATGCAAGAATAAAAGATAATGTCTAGATATCAAGTTTTTTTTTTTTTTCCAGGATGTTCAATATATGAAAGAATGGCATGGACTCTTAAATGACCCTTGCTGCTGCTGCTGCTGCTAAGTCGCTTCAGTTGTGTGTGACTCTGTGCAACCCCATATACGGAAGCCCACCAGGGGACATAAAAACCCAAGTGTGCAACAGTTCTTAGGTATCCTTATTTAGAAACATTGATCAGTGCCTAGTAGGCACCAGATATTGATAAGTGCTTAATAAGCTCCTAAAAGTCAAAGATTTGAGAAAAGGAAAAGACGGAGGAAAAAAATGGCATGTTTATCTGATTTGAGTTTATAAACAGAGAGTCTGGACTAATGGAAACAGAACAGCCTCACTGAGCACATTAGACAGGCAACATGTGTATTATAGATTCAAAATTTTAGGAAACACTGACCTGAAGAACAGAATCAGAGATTTTGGTTTAAGGGGGTAGATTGGGAAGAACTCTCCATGGCTGAATGTTTAACAAAGTTAGCCATAATAAAAATAAAAAGATTACCTAACATTAAGTGCTTATTATATGCCAGAGACTGTTTTAAAAGCTCTACTTGTGTTAACAAATATTAATAAATTTTTTGAGAAAGATACGACAGACTGGGAAACTAACACCATGGAAGCTCTTTACCTGATTTCAAATCTCGGAATGAGCAAGTGATAGAGACCTGAAGCCAGGCAGTATGACTCCAGAGTTCATGCCTTATGCACTCTACTTAAGTTGCCTTTTCTAGTTTAAAAAAGTAAAATCCAACAAAAAGAAAAATTCAAACCACCAAATAAGGAAAGAGGCATAATCTATTACAGTAAGAAACTATTTTGAAATGAAACAAGAATGAAAGACGTAGCTTGGCTAAGAATCCAGCCCTCAGTTTTCCAGAAACTATGATGGTGGGTTCACAAAAGCCTGAGAATTCCCACAAAATACCTCCAAATATGGAGAAAAGGAAATTGAGTTGGTTTTATTATCCTATTCCTCATTTGACGAACAGTGGAAAAGAACTAAAGGGGAGAAATGAGTGAAACAGAAGGGGATGCAAAGCCCAGAAGAACTCCCCAGTGTGAATGGTATTGAGTCCTAATTAACTAAAATGAACTCTCGAACCGGATATGTAATAAAATCTCAGGAAAAAAGCACAAGACCCCAGGTCATCTGACACAGCCTGCACACTACTCTCATTCTCCACCACTCTTTTAGTACACAGGAAAAAAAGGGGGGCAGGTAGGTTAAGGACATACAGAATCTCAAGCTGTAGGTAGGAAGTGAGGGGAAAAAAAACCCACAAACCCTCAAATACTGTAGGAAGAGTTAAGAAATCACTCTTCACATTAGCAGAGCAAATAGAGTGGAGAGTCACTCAGGCATGAACAGAAGAAGAAACAGCAGGACAACCCTGCAACTTGCTAACAGTAAAATGGCAAGAAGCAATGAAAACCCACCAGCAAAACAGAGCAAAAGGATGGGAACAAACCATTCAAAATACAAACCATTTAAAGAACTTAAAAATGTGGTTATACCACAAAGTGAGACGAAAAGAAATGGAAAAGACAAAATGAAAAAGAATGTATGAACCCATTTCCAGGGCAGGAATAGAGACTTAGACAGACAATGGACTTGTGGACACAGCAGGGGAAGGTGAGGCTGGGATGAATTGAGAGAGTAGCATTGATATATGTAAATGCTATAAATGCGTTGATATATTTTACCATGTTTAAAACAGATAACTAGTGGGAAGCAGATGTATAGCAGAGGGCACTCAGCCCAGTGCTCTGTGATGACCTAGATGGGTGGGATGGGCGACAGGAAGGAGGGAGGCTCATGGGGGATGGAGTATACTAATAGTTAATTCACGTCGTTGTACAGTAGATAGTAACACTCGGTAAATCAACTATACTTCAGTTTAAAAATATGGCAGTTGAAATGATACAAACTTAATAGCTTCAGGGACTAAAACTGAAATCAGTTCCAAAATAAGGATAATCAAGATCTCTGAAGCAAAGAGCCCAGCGGAAAAAAGATATATTCAGGGATAATACATACAAGAAAATGTCTCTAAAGTGAAGGGAAAAACAATATTTGCAGGATACAAACTGTATTTCAGGGAAGTTTGATACAGAAATTTTAAGTACCCAATCTGACACACACCTAAGTTATAGGGCTTCAGGTCACATATCAAAGAATATATATTTACAAATTTTCTATTCAGAGGGAAAATTACTCTAGACTCATCTAATTTATAACAAGATTTAATGCTAGAAGTCAATGAAACAATATTTGTCAAGTTCTAAGGAAAAGGATGACCCATAATTACCATAGTTAGCCAAAATGGTTAAATATAAATACAACAGTCATAATTCTCAAAAATAAAGAAAAAAACTTAATAGAGCCCTATGAGCCCCACTGGAAAAAAAAAATTACTTGACAATAAAAACCAGCCTTTAAGAATTGAATCAAAATACAGAATATAGTGATAAGAAAGTTTTGGTAAGAGCTGATGGAAGCACTAAATAAATTTAAACATAGATTTAGTAAGAATGGGCATGTGTTCTGTAGAACAAAATGATAACATTATAAACCTGGGCATATAAAACAGGGAGTTCCCTGACAGTCCAGTGGTTAGGACACAGCACTTTCACAGCTGGCCTGGATTCAATCTCTGGTCCAGGAACTAAGATTCCCCCATTCTCCCTTCCTGGCAATTTGTAAGAAGCACCTCACTGCCCTCTCATGTAAGGGTGGCTATGGAAATTGGTGTTTTAATATCCTTTGGAAAATAATTACCCTGAAGCTAATGCTTAATCCATAAGTAGAAAGTCAAGAGTCAGGATATAGGTTGAATGAACCACTTCTGGCCTCCTAACATTTCTTTTTGACTCTTCATCACGTGTTCTCTGATATCCTACAGCACCTGCTAAGGTTGTAACTTGGTGTATGCTAATATTCAAAGAGACTACAAAGTCAAGCTAACAAGCCACAATAATACCTACTTTGGGGTTTTGTTTGTTGTTTTTAATACACTGTTAGCAATAAAGTCATGCTTTGATTTAGTTGAACGACTATTTATTTTCAGGTGAAGACACCTTAATTTTGATGATTTGATAGTCATGTATGCTATTCTCTAATACCACGTATTTGACAATTAAATATGCAAAATTGGCACTGTAATGATCACGGTGAATTTGGGCCAAAAGACTCAAGTTTATTTCCTACTGAATGTGTGTATCTTCTACACATCTCTCCTCATTATCCATTTAGTGGAAGTTAGTTCACAGTGTGAGAATAGAAATAATCCTAAATACATGAAATTATATTTCAAAGATCCTTATGTTGACCATCAATGGAGTTCCTCTGAAGAACAGAAGTCAGACTAAATGAGAGGGCAGTGTACTAATTATTCCCTTTGCTTGCTTAGGAATGGAAAAAACGAGGATCATTCTTCCGCTCATTCATTCAATAAATTCAGTATATTGAACACAAGTGCACCTCTGGTTTTTTCTTCCTCCTTTTCCAGTACCAGCACCTACACAGTCCTTTGGGGGAATAACCTCTTCCCCTTTCCTACTCAGTCTACTTGGTTCTGTTGGTGTGATTTCTGTTTCTGGCACGTGACCCACAATCAGTCTACTAGTGTTTCCTATCCTTTTGGCCATAAGGATTAGTTCGAGGATGGCAGAGACCCAAAGACAGCCCCGTGGGACTCAATTCTGCACTTTTACTGGAAATACTGGAAAAGAAAGAGACCTTTTCCCACTGGGCTGGCCGGATTGAAAGAAATGTGAGTCTGAGGCTACCAGCAGCCATTTTGCTACCTCAGTTTCATTCAGTTGGCAGCTGAGATCCCTTGAACTTGTAGACTTAGGCCCCTACGCCAACCCTAAGGGATCATAATTGGCATTTTAAGTATTCAGTAGTAGTTGTCAACCTTGGCTGCACACAGAATCACCTGGGAAACTCAAACAAATAGACCTGATGCCCGGGTCACACCTGGAACAATCGCATCAGAATTTCTGGAGGTAAGACCCGGGCGTCAGTGTTTTTAAGGCCCCCAATGTGATTTCAGTGTGCAGTGACATCTGAGATATGCTGGCCTATGTCAATCATGATAATCCCTTTCCTTTTGCTGGTGATTGGTCTGCACGAGCACATGACCCAGTTTGGGCTAACATGTATAGATCCAGTTCTAGCCAAAGAGATGTTAACCACAGCTCATTACTTCTGAAAAACACATTTTCTATCCAGTCTCATGAGGCCAGGGCCTTCTCTTCCTGCTTTGAACCACTTGAATGAGGAACAATAAGAGCCAAATTGTTATCATGATAGAAGGTGGCAGACTAGAGGGGAAAAAGAACCAGAGTCATTGGTGATACAGACATTTCTTCCTGAAACCTTCCTACCTTCACTGTTCCTACTGTGTGAAATAATCCAATGTCTCTACCGCTTAAGCCACAGTTAGTTGGGTATTCTTATTACTGCTTGTTGAAAGTATTCCTAACAAAATTAACTGATAACTTATGTAAGAAATGTTTTTATAATATGCCTTAGCAATAGTCAAAAAGGGCTCAGGTCATAGTCTTTATCAAGTGTTTACAATATGTGAAAGGTAGAAACAAGAAGCAAATTTGGAAGATTTGTAGAATGCAATGCTGAGAAACATGAAAGACATTTATGCAAGAAGAGGGAATAAAAAAGGACTTTTCTGACTCAGCTTTGACCTCTAACACCTCTAGCTTTCTTATATCCCACAAATGATCTGCCCATTTCACCCTTAGCTTTAATATTAATCCAGATTTGAAGTAGATAATAAGTACTTAAACAACCTCAGCCATAATCTGCCTCCCCTTTTAGTGAAGGGAAATACCAACACTTTCTTTTTTCACCTGCAGCAAGGTTAGTGCCCCTAGGTCGAAACTCTATCCCCACATTATTCCTACAGTGGGTGTCCCAGTTGTATGCCTCTGGCTCTCCATTTTCATTATTCACTGCCAAATACAATTACACAGCATGTTCACCTCTTTGACATTTTGCCTCATTGATCAACCTCTTATAAACCTACATTTACTTCTAAGTTTGAGTTTCCTTGTCTGACTTTCCCTGCCCCTGCATGCCTTAGTTCATGAAGCTGGGGTTTTCTCATGCTCTCCCTTTTTAAGTAATTTGATACCCAATGTAGCATTCCAGCACACTTCTAGTACTGGAGTCTACTTGCAAGCTATCAAGTTAACCTGCTTCAGTTTTATGGATGTTTGAATAAGACATGAGTTTTGAGTTAGAGACAAAGGAGTTTATTAACCAATAGCTATAGTCAAATTGCCAACATCCATTGGATCATAGAATAAGGAAGAGAATTTCTGAAAAATATCTACTTCTGCTTCATTGACTATGCTAAAGCTTTTGACTGTATGAATCACAACAAACTGTGGCAAATCCTTAAAGAGATGAGAATACCAGACCACCTTACTTGCCTCCTGAGAAACCTGTATGCAGGTCAAAAAACAACAGTAAGAACCGAACATGAAACAGTGGACTGGTTCAAAATTGGGACAGGAGTATGTCAAGGCTGTATAGTGTCACCTGCTTATTTAACTTACATGCAGAGTACATCATGCAAAATGCCAGGCTGGATGAAGCACAAGCTGGAATCAAAGATTGCCATGAGAAATCAGTAACCTCAGATATGCAGAAGATACCACCCTTATGGCAGAAAGCAAAGAGGAACTAAAGAGCCTCTTGATGAAGGTGAAAGAGGAGAATAAAAAAGCTGGCTTAAAACTCAACTTCAAAAAACTAAGATCATGACATCTGGTCCCTTCACTTCACGGCAAATGGATGGGGGTGGGGGGAATGGAATCAATGACAGATTTTACTTCCTTGGGTTCCAAAATCACTGCAGACGGTGACTACAACCTTGAAATTAAAAGATGCTTGCTCCTTGGAAGAAAAGCTGGATAGCATATTAAAAAGCAGAGACATCGCTTTGCTGACAAAGGTCCATATAATCAAAGTTATCATTTCTTCAGTAGTTATATACGGATGTGAGAGTTGGACCAGAAAGAAGGCTGATCACTGAAGAATTGATGCTTCCAAATTGTGGTGCTGGTGAAGACTCTTTAGCGTCCCTTGGACTGCAAGGAAATCCAACCAGGCAACCCTAAAGGAAATCAATCCTGAGTATTCATTGGAAGGATTGATGCAGAAGCTGAAGCTCCAATACTCTGGCCACCTGATGGGAAGAGCTGACTCATTTGAAAAGACCCTGATGCTGGGAAAGATTGAGGGCAGGAGAAGTGGCAGCAAAAGCAGACCTATATAAATGGACCTATATAAAGGATAAGACAGTTGGATGGCATCATCAACTCGAATGGTCAGGAGTTTGAGCAAACTCCCAGAGATAGTGACGGACAGGGAAGCCCAGTGTGCTGCAGTCCATGGGGTCACAAAGAGTTGGACAAACCTAAGCAACTGAACAACAACAAATAGCCATAATATTGGCATTTTCTTACCTGAAGCTCCAGTTCCTACAGGGTAATGTAAAGAGGGCCAAGTATACTTACAAACACAGTAGTTTGCTTTCAACTTGGAAAACTACAGTAAGCATGCCTGCCCTTTTTCCACTGGAAGACTATCTAGTCTCCAAGATTGTACCCTACACAGGGATACAAGCCAGAAAAGACAGTCCAGAGCAAAAACAATCAGTGACTCTTCTTGCAAGACATGCAGAAAACTAAAACTCAGAAAGAACTGTCTCCCAGTCTCCCACCATAAATCACATTCAAATTTCTCTTTGCTTCCATCTTCATCAGTATAGCCATCATCTAAGACTATTGCAATAGGATTCTAAATAGTCCTCTTTCTCTACACACATAATCAGAATGTTATTATTAAAATGTAATTCAGACTTTGCTTTTAAATCTCTTTTTCAATGGTTCCCATCACATTTTATAACACACAGCTCCATACGGCAGTAATCCCCTTGGCACATGAAGTTCTGTGTGTTCTGGCCCCCATCTCCTTCTTTGGCCTCAACTTCTACCACTTTCTCCTTCACTATGCTCCAGATCCCTGGCCACCTTTGTTTTCTGACATGTAAGCTTATTCCATCTTAATACTCTTGCCCTAGATTTTTGTAAACTCTGGTTCTTAATAGGCCTTTCCTGACCCTTAATTTCACTAATTATGTTTTCAGCTGTAGTTGCAGTTAAAGTTATCTGAGTTTTTAACTCAATTATCATTTGTTTAGTTTTATTTGGTTTATTTAAAAATCTGCTTCCCCGGTAGCTCAGTGGTGTAAGAATCTGCCTGCCAGTGCAAGAGACATGGGTTTAATCCTTCCTGGATCAGGAAGATCTCCTGGAGAAGGAAATGGCAACCCACTCCAGCATTCTTGCCTAGAGAACTATATGGGCAGTGGAGCCTGGCAGGCTACAGTCCATGGGGTTGCAAAGAGTTGAACATAACTTAGTGACTGACCAACCAACCAAAATCTGCTAATATTAGTTTTCGGTTCAGGTACTTTTAGGTTTGTCTTTCTTTGCTTAAACACAATTTGTTTTAAAGTGGAAATTTATATTTATATAAAAATCTGTCTCATATTAACATTTATATAGGTCTGCTTTTGCTGCCTGTTTCTACTGGTACGTGTCCATGGTATCTTGTTTCCTGTGTGCTTGATTATCTTTGTTCCCTGGTGTCTCAGATAGTAAAGAATCCACCTGCAATGCGGGAGACCTGAGTTCGATACCTTGGTTGGGAAGATCCCCTGGAGAAGGGCATGGCAACCCACTCCAGTATTCTTGTCTGGAGAATCCCCATGGACAGAGAAGCCTGGCTACAGTCCTTAGGGTCACAAAGAGTCAGACATGTATGACACACATACACACTTTTCCTTTGAATAATTCTTTGTGGAAAATCTTTGAGGCCTACTATGTAGGTGGGTTTCTCTATAGGGGATTGATATCTACTTCACTCAAGTATTCTAGGGTACTACCAATTCTGGAACACTTTAGGTTAAACTTTTGGGGGCCTCCCAGGAAATGTGAATTTTACCTATCAAATACTTTTAGGACAAGCTTGTGATTACAACTTAAAGAATTGCATTATTTTTTTTTCCCCAACACCCTGCTTTGTCCAACGATTTTCCTTATAATTCTTAAGAATCCTCTGATGTTGGGGAAATGGAAGAAACTTAGAGAGTTTATCATTAGTTCAGCCTAATATCCTATACATGTGGCATAACCCTTTGAGGTCCCAAAGGAATTTATCTGTTAGACTTCCCAGCTTCACATTAAAAGGGCTCTGTCTTCTGCCCTTTACTCTCCCCAAAGCCTCGATAAATTAAGTTAGGTAAGCAGAGCTGCTGTGCTGAACCTATCTGTACTGTCTTTTACATAGATTTTTGGCTTGATGTTTTCTTACTTTTTTGCATTTTGATGCTTAAAAATTCACAAGCATACTGACATTTGTAGATATTTTCAATGAAAAGGTTAGTATAAATACTTTGATGGCCATGTTACAGATATGCAACTCCTAGAGGCTACCATTAGTTTCAAAATATTTATGGCATCTCTTCCTCTTCTATACCTATGATTCCTGCCCTAGTTGAAACCATTGCTCCTTACCTGAATTGTCTTTTAAACTGTTTTCTCAGCCTCCAGTCATTCTAATTTCATTTTCTACCCTGCTGACAAATACATCGTAAAACAATGATGTGTCATGTGACTCAAATAACAACGGCTTCCTGTTGCTTACAGAAGTCAAACTCTAGTCTTATCCTAACTTGACTCATATTCAATCACTTTCTTCTCCACCCAAAGTATAACACACTCATTCCTAAATGACCACACACTTCCATACTTCCATCTCTTTGTACAAACAATTCTTCTACCTTATGCACCATTCTCTGCTTGGTAAACTTCTTCTTGCTCTACACAGAACAGTGCTCCTGTCTTCACTTCCGAGGGCAGCCTTGGCTCCTACAGGAAGCACTACCCTTTCTTCCACTATTCTACCATACTACATATTAACAGTTTGCATAGTCATCTGTCAGAACAGAACGTGAGGCTGAGCTAAGTCAGGGAATGACTGCTATTCATTGAAATATTCTAACGGCACCCCACTCCAGTACTCTTGCCGGGAAAATCCCATGGACAGAGGAGCCTGGTGGGCTGCAGTCCATGGGGTTGCTGAGAGTCGGGCATGACTGAACGACTTCACTTTCACTTTTCACTTTCATGCATTGGAGAAGGAAATGGCAACCCACTCCAGTGTTCTTGCCTGGAGAATCCCAGGGACGGGGGAGCCTAGTGGGCTGCCGTCTATGGGGTCGCACAGAGTCGGACACGACTGAAGCGACTTAGCAGCAGCAGTCTTCAGCATAGTGCTTGCTATATAGCCAGTACTTAATAAATACATAAATGAAGGCAGTTAGGCCTTTATAAAAGTGAAATGTGCACTTTTGTTTAAAATTATCCACCTATGGCAGTGTATTCATAGCATTTTAAAGTGAAAAGGCACTTTAGAGGTTGTTAGTATGATCACTTTTATAGTTATTGAAAAAAAAAAAAAACTAAGGTTCAAAATGGTTTAGTGTAAAACTACATGGAAACTCAGTGGAGTTTGTTGTGAAAATGCATATTTATTCACTGTTTACTGTACACCAGTCATCCTTAAGTATGGCTTATTTCATTTCCCCCATGACTCTATAAGTTAGGAATATTTACTTAATTGTATGCACAGTGTTCACCAGTTGTACCAACTAAACTTTGTTATCTGAAATAATGCCACAGGTTCAAGTCATTGGACCTTTTCATCGCCCCTGGCACTTTCTCCTTCAGCCAGTTCCTGGCTGCCATGTAGAGGAAAAAATTTTATTGCCTCCTTAACACCTTCTAGTTACTCTAGGCTCTTAATTTTTCTCCCCCAGGGCTGTTCCTGACTTAGAGGCTAGAGCTCGGAGCCTCTGTGTACTTTCTGCTTTTATCAAAATTGTGGCAAATGATGTAAAAGATTGCCCTACCCTGAGAGTTGTTTCTTGGAATATTTCCTACATTTGGCACTCTGGTTTCTTAAAGGGACTATATCCTTTTTATATCTATTTACATACATTTAAAATATATTTCCTCCTATACCATGTCAACCAAAACTGAACAATTAACTCATTTAAACAAGCATCTGATTCAACCCAGGTTTTTTCAGGCAACAGTTTTCTAATTCTGTGGTTTTTATCTCATTATACCAAATTACCCTAGCTGTAAGTCTTTTAATTGTCACAAAATAGTATTATAAAATTCCCAGTTTCTATATGATACTTAAAATGGAATCTCATAAGGCTAAATCAGTTGGGAGTATTTAACTAATTGATTAGGCACTGGAGGCAATTAACTGCATGAAGTCTCAATAGTGCAACCTGGATTTCTATAACCACATCTTAGTGTTAGTAAGAAATACTATTTTCCTAAATATGGGTATCATGATCATGCTCCAATCAAGTACTGATTAAGAAATCATGGGATTCTTAATGGAGAAGGAATAAGAGAAACAAAAATGTCACCACTAGGCAAGCACTGGGGAGAAGGCAATGGCACCCCACTCTAGTACTCTTGCCTGGAAAATCCCATGGATGGAGGAGCCTGGTAGGCTACAGTCCATGGGGTCGCTAAGAGTTGGACATGACTGAGTGACTTCACTTTCACTTTCCACTTTCATGCATTGGAGAAGGAAATGGCAACCCACTCCAGTGTTCTTGCCTGGAGAATCCCAGGGACGGGGGAGCCTGGTAGGCTGCAGTCCATGGGTCACACAGAGTTGGATACAACTGAAGTGACTTAGCAGCAGCAGGCAAGCGTTAAGTTAAACACCATCAACCAATGTCATATTTAGTGAGCAAAAGTATAATGAGATGTAGCATATTTGCATCCTTAGAAAGTATCTCCTCACAAGACTTTTTTAATAACAAAGAGAAAAATAACTATGTTAGAGAAGCCTGGCAGATGCCACATTAAACAAAGCCACAAAGATCACCATTAAGAAGATAAGTTAGTGTCATATAAACTGATGTGATACACCTAGAAGGGAACAACATCACTCCTATGGTGTTCTTACCAAAGATACACGAAAAGTCAAAGTGTTAGTCACCTTCTTCTACTCATATCTGACTCTCTGCAACCCTGTAGACTGTAGCCTGCCAGGTTCCTCTGTCCATAGAACTCTCCATGCAAGAATTTTGGAGTGGATTGCCCATCCCTTCTTCAGGGAATCTTCCCAGGCTAGGGACTGAACCCCGGTCTCTCACATTGCAGGCAGATCCTTTATTGTCTGAGCCACCACAAGCTTTCCTATAAAATGCCAGATAGTTCAGGGAGTTTTGAGCATGAGTCACCTAAAATAAACCTTTCTTTGCTTCAAACTAAAAAAAAAAAAAAAAGCCAAACTCAATTTCAAGACAGTCTACAAAATAACTGACCACACTTCTCAATAATGTCAAGGTCATGATACAAAAGCACAGACTGAGAAACCATCACAGACTGGAGGAGACTAAGGAGACCTGATAGTTAGATAGTCCAGTCCTAGACTTGATTTTGTACAGATAAAACACATTTCTGAGTAAACTGGTGAAACCCGAATAAGGTTTGCAGTTCAGTTATTAGTATTGCACCAATGCCAATTTCTTGGTTTGATCACTGCACTACAGTTATACAGGATCCTAACATTAGGGACCCACTCCAGTACTCTTGCCTGGAAAATCCCATGGACAGAGGAGCCTGGTGGGCTGCAGTCCATGGGGTCGCTAAGAGTAGGATAAGGCTGAGCGACTTCACTTTCACTTTTCACTTTCATGCATTGGAGAAGGAAATGGCAACGCACTCCAGTGTTCTTGCCTGGAGAATCCCAGGGACGGGGGAGCCTGGTGGGCTGATGTCTATGGGGTCACACAGAGTCGGACACGACTGAAGTGACTTAGCAGCAGTAGCAGCAACATTAGGGAAAGCAGGGCGACGGGTATACAGAAATGCTCTGTACTATTTATGCAAGTTTTCTGTTAAGTCTAAACTATTCCTAAATGAAAAATTAAAAGAAATCATGCAATTTAAACAAACAAGGTCTCTGGGCTGTTTCTCCTTTCCAGTTTATCCCAGGCAGGAGGAAAGAAGTTTGAATTTGACCAGTGTTCTGCATTTTGATTGCCACTAATGGTGCTCTGAAGAGACTCTCCCGTCATTCCTGCAACCAAATCTCATCTTTCAGTTCTTCCTTAGATCTGTGGGCTGTTCAGTATCTTTCCAATGAACAATTCCTTTTCTTTTCCTTAAGATTGTCAGAGGTGTATGTCTTTTTACTTTGTAAAATCTAAAACTTAATTTTAGTAGAAAAAAGCATTTTTATACCCAGTGAAGCACCTGTCTGTACAAGGTGAAGTACAATAGATGAAACTGATTGTTTCAGGAATTTATGATGTGCTTATCACTGATAAATTCTTGCCTCTTAAGAGCTCCTTTGCTCACGCTCCTGGCTCCCCATGGCTGTCTACTTTCCTTACTCCGGTAGCGTCATCCGAATTTGGGTGTGCTGTTTGTAACTGGACAACCTGTACATACAGGGCATTAGAGCTCACCTCATACTTCTGACGTCTTGTCCATTTTCCACTTGATATTCTCTCATTTTATTTTGGTCTTAACTCACACAATTATTTTATCTTAATACCTTTTTTGTGCTCATGATCACTCTCACTTTCAAACTTCTAAGCACATCTTACTATATTAACAGGCAGTTCACAGTGCAAATTAAGATATCAAGCTTCACATCTTAGATTTCTGCTTCTTGAAGCACATTCGTACACATTCCTTTATCGGACCCTGTAAAGTAGTGCATGTTGAGTTAGCACGTACATTTAGATGTTATGTGTGGACGGGGCCTGTTATTTATCCTGAATTCAGAAAAGGAAATTGAGTCCCAGAGATGTTATATGACAGATCAAAGGAGCAAAACAAGACTGGGGGCTTCTTAACAGTGAGCCCCTGCAGCTTTGAGACCCCAAGGGCTCCAGTAGCATGAGGGGGAGAGCGCAATACCCAGAAGCCTGTGGCACCAGAAGGGGGCAGCAGTCCCCAGGGTGATGGCAGATGTGGAGAGCACATGGAGAGGCCAGTCCCTGAGTTCTCCCAGAAGTGTGCTCGGCTGGGAAGGACTCCCAGGAACCGAAAGTGAGGCTCTGGGAGACTCAGAGCTTCCAGCAGTGGGACCTGTGCCTTTCATTTGCTTTCCTAATGAAAAACCAGTTTCAGACTCTCCCTATAATTTCTCTTTACAACACAGAAAATTCTCACAACTGTCCTAGTTCCTATTTTCCAAAATACAAAAATAAGGGAAAAAAGTTTCGTTATTCCAGTGCATTTGCTCTCAAAATATACAGTGATTAGAGTGAGCTATGTCATTTGGCAGTGACTGTTGGACCACCCTATGGTTTTGTCAGTTCCATTTTTGAAGGCCATGGGAATTCCTGGCGCTCAGCTTTCTGTTTTCACAGCTTTGCCCCAGCACCTGTTCCAAAAGCAATTGGAAGGGCTTGACTGGATCCCGATTCTTAATTTTCAGCTCACAAGCAAGAATGTTTAGGATTTAAGGTATAATACTATATTTTACAGTGTAAGAACTGAAGCTTTTATGTGGAATTATACCATAAAATACTTCACAATTTAGAGAAAACAGTATATTTAAACAGGATTTTGTCCTTACTGTAAGAAGAAAAATAAACATATAATAACTGTGTAAGGAAGGAAATATACTTGTTTGTATGAGCTTTTACTATCTTGATCTGCTCATTAGGTTGCAAACATTTCCCTATGGAATCCTGTAGAGTGTAAATGCCTGATAAATGTTTTTATCAAACAATGAAAGAATACTCTAGCATTTTTAGACGCTTGCCCACCTACATAAATCCAAGATACTTTCAATCCTACAACTGTGTATGAAGTATTTGTCAGTTCATCAAGAATAAAAATATGTTTAATTAATTCAGTATACACATAAAATAGGGTCCAAAACTGTTACCTGAGTATTGGCCAACTTCATCTCAAAAGGATCTGTATCAGATTGTCTTTGAAAAGCAAGGTTTCTTTTTAGGATTTTAGATGATTGAAACCAAAAAGGGAAAAAAGATGAAAATAACTGTGTGGCGGGAAGGGTCTTCTCTCCTTTGGACTAAAAGAATTAAATCAATACAAAATGACTTTAAAATATAAATTCATTTTTTGTCTAGAATTGAGTGATGTCATGATTATAAGGGACTCTGATTCAGTGGGACACTGGACTTCAGCTGGGACTCCTACTGTGTAGGCAGCGGCCAAGGAAGTCCTGGAATCACAGTAATCCAAGTCTATGCCCCAACCACTAATGCCGAAAAAACTGAAGTTGAGTGGTTCTATGAGGACCTACAAGAACTTCTAGAACTAACACCAAAAAAAAATTTTTTTTTAGGTCCTTTACATCATAGGGGACTGGAATGCAAAAGTAGGAAGTCAAGAGACACCTGGAGTATAGGCAAGTTTGGCCCTGGAGTACAAAATGAAGCAGGGCAAAGGATAACAGAGTTTTGCCCAGAGAATGAACACACTGGTCATAGCAAACACCCTCTTCCAACAACACAAGAGAAGACTCTACACATGGACATCACCAATGGTCAATACCAAAATCAGACTGATTATATCCTTTGCAGCCAAAGATGGACAGGCTCTATACAGTCAGCAAAAACAAGACTGGGAGCTGAGTGTGGCTCAGGTCATGAACTCCTTATTGTCAAATTAAGCCTTAAATTGGAGAAAGTAGGGAAAACCACTAGACCATTCAGGTCGACCTGATGGACCTGATAGAGTGCCTGAAGAACTAAGGACAAGATTCATGACATTGTATAGGAAGCAGTGATCAAGATCATCCCCAAGAAAAAGAAATGCAAAAAGGCAAAATGGTTGTCTGAGGAGGCCTTTCAAATAGCTGAGAAGAGAGAAGTGAAAGGCAAAGGAGAAAAGGAAAAATATACCGATCTGAATGCAGAGTTCCAAAAAATAGCAAGGAGAGATTAAAAAGCCTTCCTCAGTGATCAATGCAAAGAAATAGAGGAAAACAACAGAATGGGAAAGACTAGAGATCTCTTCAAGAAAATTAGGGATATCAAGGGAACATTTCATGCAAAGATGGGCACAATAAAGGACAGAAACAGTATGGACCTAACAGAAGCAGAAGATATTAAGAAGAGGTGGCAAGAATACACAGAAGAACTGTACAAAAAAGATCTTCACAACCCAGATAATCACGATGGTGTGATCACTCACCTAGAGCCAGACATCCTGGAGTCTGAAGTTAAGTGGGCCTTAGAAAGCATCACTACGAATAAAGCTAGTGAAGGTGATGGAATTTCAGCTGAGTTATTTTGAGTCCTAGAAGATGATGCTTTGAAAGTGCTGCACTCAATATGCCAGCAAATTTGGAAAACTCAGCAGTGGCCACAGGACTGGAAAAGGTCAGTTTTCATTCCAATCCCAAAGAAGGGCAATGCCAAACAATGTTCAAACTACCACACAATTGCACTCATCTCACTCACTAGCAAAGTAATGCTCAAAATTCTCCAAGCCAGGCTTCAACAGTACCTGAACCAAAAACTTCCAAATGTTCAAGCTGGATTTAGAAAAGGCAGAGCAATCAGAAATTAAATTGCCAACATCTGTTGTGTCGAGAGTTCCAAAGAAACATCTACTCTGCTTTATTGATTATGCCAAAGCCTTTGACTGTGTAGATCACAACAAACTGTGGAAAATTCTGAAAGACATGAGAATACCAGACCACCTTACCTACCCCCTGAGAAATCTGTATGCGGATCAAGAAGCAACAGTTAGAACCGGACATAGAACAGACTGGTTCCAAATAGGAAAAGGAGTACGTCAAGGCTGTATATTGTCATCTTGCTAATTTAACTTACATGCAGAGTACATCATGTGAAATGCTGGGCTGGATGAAGCACAAGCTGGAATCAAGATTTCAGGGAGAAATATCAACAAGCTCAGACATGCAGATGACACGACACTTATGGCAGAAAGTGAAGAACTAAAGATTCTCTTGATGAAAGTGAAAGAGGACAGTGAAAAAGTTGGCTAAAAACTCAACATTTAGAAAACGAAGATCATGGCATCCGGTCCCATCACTTCATGGCAAATAGATGGGGAAACAATGGAAACAGTGAGAGACTTTATTTTGAGGGGCTCCAAAATCACTGCAGCTGTGAAATTAAAAGATGCTTGCTCCTTGGAAGAAAAGCTATGACCAACCTAGACAGCATATCGGAAAACAGAGACACTACTTTGCCAATAATCTCCATCTAGTCAAAGCTATGGTTTTTCCAGTAGTCATGCAAGCATGTCAGAGTTGGACCATAAAGAAGGTTGAGCACTGAAGAATTGATGCCTTTGAACTGTGGTGTTGGAGAAGACTCTTGAGAGTCCCATGGACTGCAAGGAGATCAAATCAGTCCATCCTAAAGGAAATCAGTCCTGAATATTCATTGGAAAGACTGATACTGAAGCAGAAGTACCAATATTTTGGCTACCTGATGGGAAGAACTTACTCATTGGAAAAGACCCTGATGCTGGGAAAGATTGAAGGCAGGAGGAGAAGGGGACGACAGAGGACAGGATGGTTGGATGGCATCACGGACTCAATGGACTTGAGTTTGAGCAAGCTCCTGGTGTTGGTGATGGACAGGGAAGCCTGTCGTGCTTCAGCTGAAGGGGTCACAAAGAGTTGGACATGACTGAGCGACTGAACTGAACTGAGGGAAATCCTGGGGCTGTTCTGGCCAAGATCAAGTCAAGGACAATAAAGTCGTTTGGAGTCCTGGGTGAGAGGGAGGCTGAACCAAGGCTTGGAGCATCAAAACAAATCAGAAAACAAGGATAGGCTGAAACAACTAGAACAAAGGAGGCACCAAAAACCTACAAGATTTGCTGTGAAATTAAGAACAGCTTCCCTGGTGGCTCAGAGGTTAAAGAGTCTGCCTGCAATGCGGGAGATCTGGGTTCGATCCCTGGGTGGGGAAGATCCCCTGGAGAAGGAAATTGCAACCCACTCCAGTATTCTTGCCTGGAGAATCCAATGGACAGAGGAGCCTGGTAGGCTACAGTCCACGGGGTCGCAAAGAGTCGGGCACAACTGAGCAACTTCACTTCACTTAAGAACACTTCACTTAAGAACAGGGTAGCTGTTCCCAGAGGAAGGAGCAGCCCCAGGGCCTCCTTATGGGAATGGCTATGGAGGCAAGTGGAGACTGGGGCTAGATGGGCCAAAGTGGGGCACCAATGATATGAGGGGGGCTGGTCACAGCTCGACTTCAGAGAGTGTGAGCAAAAGATAAAGTGGGCATTCATTCTCAGTTTTTCTGTAAAACAGTTATGTCATTCTGTCTCTTGACAGTGCGTTCTGAGTTGTGCGTGAAATGGCCTTCTGAAATCAACTGTGAGATGCAGACAGGTTCCTTGGGAGCATTTCCCCAAAGACAGAAGAAATGATAATGAATTTTCTCATACATGTAATTTAAGAACAAAAACATTTATGTTTCTTCACTTTATATAAAGTCTAAATATGAGAGTAAAAACTTTTTACAGTATCATCATTCTGGTTTTTGCCCCATTTAAAGTGTGGACTTTTGAAAACTGCTTCTTTTGAATTTCACTAAATTGTTAATATAAATACCAGTAGAATGACTGGGGGACACAGACTAATAGAAAGTTTTTATAAATATATCTTACTTTCTAAGCTTCTAATTTCTGTGCTTGTAAAATAAATTGCCATGAAGGGCAAACTAGTCATTTAAAACAATTGAAAAACCTCTCCTTAGTTGCTGGCAGGACTTATTTCCTTCATCAAGTAAACTGTACTGTTCTAGGATTATAAAGTCACACACACACACACACACACAAATTACACTCTTTCAGATACTGTGTTCTGATTTTAATATTGTAAGATTTGTTTAAACAGAGTGTTAGCCTAAAGAAATTTGGAAATCTCTGATCTTGTCCAAACTAAGGCTTAGGATCACAGAGCATCTAAATGAACGGTGGTGTTATGACTAGAATCTGAATTTCCTGACTTCCTCCCTGGTGCCATTTCTATTAGAACATACTTCGGCAAGGAAAACAAAACTGATGAAACTTACATTGAACTTTAAAAAATTATAATAAAATGTAGCTTCAAATTTTTCCAGTGTACTTATAATAAATGAAAATTAAGAAAAGGAAACTACAATCTTATTCGTGTAAAGAAGAAAAAGAAAAAGGTTTTGATTTGTAATAGTGATCTAAATATAAACTTTATGGATCAAGGCCATGTTGCACTGTTAAGTTCATATTTTGGCTCCTAGAAATAAGAGTACATAAAGTGGAAATAAGTATATACTACAACTGTGGAGGAGGAATTCTGCCAATGTCATAAAATTCAATACCATAAGTTTTCAGTTTTATACCAAAAAGTGTAAAAATGTAAACAAATAAGAACACACTGAGAAATTATGCAGAAAACCAATTAAATGTTTAAGGGGCAATAAAACTGCCACCAACCATTAAATATTCTCTTATAAGCATTAGATCAAGAGCCAATAGTACCAAAGTTCCCACAATTAAAGAAAAAGAGAAAATTTTACAGGACAGACTTATTGAATAAAAATGGTTTAGTCACGGATGAGAAAATAAGTGTTTTTGATGTTCTGCACATTATACCTACTTGCATTGTTGTGTATGATAAGCAGAAAACAAGGGTTGAAGATAGGATGTTTTAATTCAAGATAAAATTGAACTAGGGAAAATCTTTATTCTTTAAAACAAACTTAAGAGTATGATGCACAATTTATTTGCTTTAAAGTTATTTGTATTCTTAATGAGGTAAAGAAAATCAAATCATGTTGTGAAGAATGTGAATCTAATTTGTGAATCAAAAATGTACTAATTTATGTGATCCACTTGTGAAATGTTAAAGAGGACAGTCATTTATTCAAATATTCACAGTGTAAAAGACTTCTCTAACAAAATTCATGAATTGTTTCTATTAGATGCTGAATTTCAAAAAAAAAAGAACTAAATTAAGGAGGGCTTTATTGTTAGAATACACATGGAATCTGAGTTTTCCGACAGTATTCTCAGAACGGCATAGGGTGTGTAGAAATAGGTATATAAAAATAATAGAACTCATAGAGCCAGGTTCAGAGAGAATAGATTGTGGTGGTCAAGGTGGGAGAGTGGGACGCTGGGATTAGCAGATGCAAACTAGTATATATAGAAAGGATAAGCACCAAGGTCCTACTGAATAACACAGGAACTATATTCAATATCCAATGATAAACCATAAGAGAAAGGAATATGAAAAAGAATGTGTGTATATATATGTAGAACTGAATCACTTTGCTGTACAGCAGTAATTACAGAACACTGTAAATCAACCACATTTCAATTTAAAAACAAGAACAAAAAGAAGAAATGGAACCAGTTTCTACCATCAGAAGGGGCAGGTCTTTTGATTAACTTTTCTTTGCATCCATCCAACTTAGATAAGCTCTGGAGTCAGGCTTTCTAGACTTGAATCCTGAACTTACCACTTGCTAGTGCTTGTTTTTAATAAAAGATGTTTTCTAATTGCATCTACAACACAGACACTTAAGCATGTTCCTTGATTGTGTCTGCTATTCTTTTAATTACTTCCAAATACAATTCACAATTTAAATAGCACAGAATAAAAAGCACTTCAACATCTATATAGTTTTAATAATATGCTGATGCCTTTTAAGAGTTCCATTATATGCAAATGTTTCTTAATGGTCTTTCCAGATGAAGGAAACAGAAATCAAGCTTGAGCCTATAGAAGATTTATATGCAACGACTGTTTTCAAACCAGCATGAACTAACCTCAATTTAGGAGTAGGTGCTACCTTTTGGGGTGTATGAGCTGAACCTCAGTCTGGAGAGAATAAATTGGGATGAGAGGTACATGGCATTTCCCTCATTTTTCTCTGTCTAGTACACCTCATTAAACATCTCTTTTCCTTTTTTGCACATGACCTGTGTTAAAAGGACTCAATTTGATTGCCCACCTGAAGAAGTCACAGCAGGGTAGAATAAGACATTATCTTCCATCTTAGTTTCTTCTCTTTCAGAGAAGTTATCTAAACAGGAACTTTCTGTAAGAGTCCATCTATTAGTTATTTGAAACTAGAAAACAGTACTTTTAAAATTTTTCCTCGTTTTTTAAATCAATGTGATTTAAAGACCTATCAGCAGTCATGCAAAGAGAATATATCGAATTAGCAAACAAGTGTTTTGAAAAACAGTAATTATTTCATTGTTGCTCTTAGTTCTTTCACTTAAGGATGTCAGAGAGGAGTGTAATAATGGAAGGTTTTATATCTTCTATACAAAAATCTGGAGAAGAAAATGGCAACCCACTCCAGTATTCTTGCCTGGAGAATTCCATGAACAGAGGAGCTGGGTGGGCTATAGTCCAAGGGGTCACAAAGAGTCGGACACGACTGAGTCACTAACATACCAAAATCATTTAAATAATAATACTCACTAGATATTCCATTGCAAGCAAATTACATAATCCATGTGTTTCAGTTTTACCATCTGTTAAAAAGGGTTGTTAAAAACAGTACCTATCTAATAGGTTTGTAGGAAATAAAAGGGATACTCCATTTGAAGTTCTTAGCACAATGCTAAGCACATAGAATTTTTTTAAAATTATAATTATTAATGATAAAATTGTGGTTTTGCAAGTTCTCAGTTTTGTTCAATCTTGTGTTTAAAAATTCAAGAGAATAAGGTAGACCTGTGTCAAAAGAAATAATTTGAGCCTACACGGATAAAACACGTAGGAGGTTAATAGCAACTATTAAAGTTAACTTGTGATTTTTCTGTATAGTAAATTTGAAAAAATATTATAAAATGCTTATAACTACTATTCAGCATTCATGTTTCATGTGCGTTGGAACGTATCACAGAATTTAATTTTCACCTAGTTCATATATATCAAGTTATAGAGAATGTCAGCATTTAAAAATATGTAGCCCCTAATTTCATATTTTATAGTATTATTTACATGTTTTGTTTCTAGTACATACCCATTATCTATAAAATACACTGCTTCTAATTGATTTGCTGAGTTTTGCCTTGCAAATATATTCTCCATGACTGTGGCTTATTTTTTCAGCTTTTAAAAATGGTTTTAGACAAAACCAGGCTTTTGTATTTTAATGGAAGACAATTTATTAATATTTTCCTTTATGTGGAGAAGGCAATGGCAGCCCACTCCAGCACTCTTGCCTGCAAAATCCCATAGACGGAGGAGACTGGAGTCAGGAAGAGTTGGACACAACTGAACGACTTCACTTTCACTTTTCACTTTCATGCATTGGAGAAGGAAATAGCAGCCCACTGCAGTGTTCTTGCCTGGAGAATCCCAGGGACAGGGGAGCCTGGTGGGCTGCCATCTATGGGGTCTCACAGAGTTGGACACGACTGAAGCAACTTAGCAGCAGCAGTAGCAATTCCTTTATGTGCGTATATATGTGTGATATTTTAAAACTCTTATGTTACTTCCAAGTAATAAATTGTCTCTATTTTATTCTAGCACTTTTGAAGATCTACTTTTCACATTTCCATCTTTATACACTTGAAATTTGTGTTATATAGAAATAGAAATCCAATTTTTCCTGTATATGGCCAACCCATAGCAGCATTGTTATTTGAAAACATGACTTCCTCTGGCTGATCTGCAAAGACACCTCTGTTATGGATCCAATTTTCATGTGTTCATAGATTTGCATCTGGACCTTCTGTTTGGTTCAACTGATTTGTCTGTCTATCCTTGTGTCAACACTACTCCGATTACTGTTTTATAAAACATATTGGTTATATAAAAAGATTCACTGCAAGGAGTTTTAAAATGATTAGATCCTTTAGGACTTTATTAACAACTTAATTGTAAAAAATCTAACTACAAAGTATTTCAGGAATCATCTATTCTGTAAAAGAAGCAATAAGCTACATTTATTGTGTAATTATAGTGTTTAACACTTCTCATGGGTGAAAACTCTGGTCATTTAACAATATCTACTGAACTCAATACCTTTAAGTGCAAGACTGACAACCTTTGAATGCAGAATTTCTGGCATTTTTTTTAGAAACAACTTCATTACTCAATAATTGTACTTTTGATTTCTAATTCTATGGCAAAAGTATGAACCAAGAATTGTCCTTGTCCAAAGCTCAGAGCCTCTAGAAATGGCCTCAACAAAGACATTATTTCTTGCATTCTGGCAATTCAAGTCTGCACCAAGATTCAGGGGATTCTTTATAAATTCCTGAGTATGTGTGTGTATGTATGGGTATGTATGTGTGAACATGTGTGCTGGAGGAGGGGGGATTTACCATTCTCATACTGTTTTCCTACTCAGGTTTTTCAAAATATGCTCATAGACCTCAGCTTTTTGTGTAGAGACAATGCCCATTGTCAGCGGAGAACAGAGCTCTCACTGCGGCAGGCAGACTTAGTCTTCAGGAAGTAGGAGAAAGGAAATGAAAGGGTGCAATAGAACCTTGCCTCAAGGCAAGCTCCGGCAGCTGTTGAGGAGCTTTTTAAAAATTTTATGGCAAATTGGCATCTCATTTTGAATTTATAGGAAACTGATTATCCAAAAGTCAGTTGGGAAAGCAGCACCAGGAAATGAGTCCTATTCTATGGGAATTTAGTTTTAGAGGCGAGCAGGGCGTGCACAGTCTAATTTACAATGCCCTATATGTCATGATGATTTCTAGGAGAGTCCCGAAGCAATTTCTGTCAAGGCTCAAAGAGAGGAAAGCAGGCAAAGACCACAAGGTGCCCAAGGCTGATCGATCCTTGCACCCACTGAAATTGGAATGATGTACTTTTAAAATATTTCTGAGGGCATACCCAGTCTCTAAATTAATTTCTTGTTGGAATTGAAAGCTGTTTTTCAAAATCTGTATTGCTCTCAGTGACTATTTCTGAACTTACTATTGAGTATTTTGTAACTTCCATTTATGAAAACGGTACCATTTCAAGTTAACAAAAATCTTTAAGAGAATGATGACATACCATGATAAATTTCTGAAAATCTCCCCAAGTCAAAAAGGCTCATGTGCTATCAGAGATGCCCTCTCAAGGAAAACAAGGTAATAATGATAACATCTAACATTTTAAGTGTTTTCTAGACAGAGGCAGTAAATAATACCTGTACAATTGTCTATAAGCTTCATGACTCTTTGAGGTGAGACAATATCTTTCCCATTTGACAGATAAGGAAACTGAGGCTGAAACAAATGAAGTAACTTTCCTAAGACTGTATTTCTGTAAGTGGGAGAAGTGAACTGGAATTAGGTCTCGTTTGACTCATTGTTCTTTCCTATACCAGTTGGGTGAATGCACCACATAGCAGCTGAGGTAGGCAGAGAAGAATCCTCTAAAGATGCCCACATCCTAATCCTTAAAACCTAGGAACATGGTACCTACCCAGCAAAGGGACTTTAGAAGTGTGATTAGATTCTAGATCTTGAAATGGAAAGATTAGCCTGGATTATGAAGATGGGCTTAATGTAATCACAAGGATCCTTATGCATTAAAGACAGAGGCAAAAGTGTGAGAAGATACGTCCTGGAGAGATTAGCACCGTGGTCAATTACAGGCAGCCACCTGAAGCTGAAAAACACACAAGAAATGACTTCTTCCCTAGCGCCTCCAGATGTATAACATAGCCCTGCCTAACCTGTGCTTTTAGCTAAGATCTATTTTGAACTTCAACTGTACCAGTATCAGTTATGATGCATGTGTATTTTATTCCCCATGCCACCAAGCAATTCTCCAACACCTGCTGGGCATCCTACAATTCAACTCAACTCTAACACTATCTGAAAATAGCATCGGTTTCCAGAAGTTAAGGGCTCAGTTCTATAAGAGTGCACCCATGCCCCCAACTTTAGATGCCAAATAAGATTGGGTTGTCTGTGCTTCTGACTGACCAGCTACAGATTGGAGGTTCCAACAATCCCCTGCTTGGGTTCAGTGAACTTGCTAGAGTGGCTCACAGAACTCAGAGAAACAGTTTACTTACTAGATTATGGGTTTATTATAGAAGGATATATCTCAGGAACAGCCAGATAGAAGAGATGTGTAGGACAAGGATGTGTGGAGGGAAGACATGGAGCTTCCATGCCTTCTCTGGGCACATCATTCTCCCCAAATCTTTGTCTTCACCAACCTGGAAGCTCTCAGAATCCTATCCTTCTGAGGTTTTATGGAAGTTTCATGACAGAGGCATGATTGATTAAATTATTGGCTATTGGTGATTGAATTCAATCTCTAGCTCTTCTCTCCTCAGAGGTCTGGGTGCAGGGAGGTGGGAGTGAAAGTTTCAACAGCTGATTCCCTGGGCAAACAGCACCCTCCTCCCTTAAGTGCCTTTCAAAAGTCCCCTCATTAACAAAAGATATCTTTCCTAAGGAAATTCTAAGTGTTTTAGGAGTCCTGTGCCAGACAAAGAATGTATATTATATATTAAAATGTAATAACTTATAACTTCACAAATGTAAGGTAATAAAGTTGTACTAGTTTAAATTTTGTGATAATTTGTTATACCAGAGAAAGGAAACTAACACATAGCCTAAAGAGAACAACTATCTGCTCATGATTAATTCAGAACCTGAGTCAATGTCTAGAAACACACAAACTTGAACTTTTTTTGGACTGACCCACAACATGAGGTGTAAAGAGATATTAAGACATTATGAGCTGTGAAGACATCAGTTCTAGGGTGCTCCCAAACAGGATGATGTTGGGCATCCCTCTGCTAAAGTAACTAAAGCTTTAGTTTTCAGAGACTGGTGGTAACCTCCAGTAACTTCTACTTCATTCTTTAGGAAGCCCATTCATGGAAACCATGAATTCATTCATGGTTTCCATGAATGGGCTTCCTAAAAGGAACTACGATGACAACGTAATGTCAATTTTTGGAAAGGCTGCACTAAACAATTTTAACCATGCACAACCCAAGAGCCTGTTGTAAACTCTCAGTGACAGGGGGTTCACAATTCATGTCTCAGGCACCAGCTCCCAAAGACTGAAGATGCTGAACCAGTGAAGTTGCTCAGTCATGTCTGACTCTTTGTGATCCCATGGACTGTAGCCTACCAAGCTCCTCCATCCATGGAATGTTCCAGGCAAGAGTACTGGAGTGCTGGGGAGCCACTAAATATCAGGGAGCAGAAGGGCCCCTTGACATGGGATATTAATTCATCACCTAAGTGTTTGTTGGATAATGTATTATGTGAACAAGACAGACAAGGTCCCTGTCCACACAGAGCTTACGTTCAGACACAGAAGGCAGCAAATAAAGCACTATAGGAATACATACATCACTGTAATCATGCTACATGCTGTGACGAAGACAGTGACGGGCCAAACCTAGTCTGGAGACCCAGGATAAGTCACTTAGCCCTTGGGGGAACACTAGGAACTAATTTCAAACCATTTTCAAAAACACTGAAAACGAGATGAGATCTTAGTATATAATGTGAAGCTCCAACAGTTTGGCCACCTGAAGCAAAGAGCCAACTCATTACAAAAGATCCTGATGCTGGGAAAGATAGAAGGCAGGAGGAGAAGGAGCCGACAGAGGATGAGCCGGTTGGATGGCATTACCGACTCAATGGACATGAGTTTGAGCAAACTGTGGGAGATGGTGAAGGACAGGGAAGCCTGCCGTGCTGCAGTCCATGGGGCTGCAGAGAGTCAGACATGACTGAGCGACTGAATAAGAACAGAGTAAAAGCAAAGTTGTAAAGTCATTTTAAAATATGACCATGTGAACATACAGGACTATTATTTTAGAAGACATGTTTCTGCTTAAAAACATTCAGTGGTTTCCCTTAGCCCTGGGATAACATGTAAACTCCTTGACACGGCCCAGAAGTCCTCTGAGACCTGTGTCCTGCTTCCTTCCATAGCCTGCCTTTGTCACACCCACTGCTCGTATCCATATCGTTCTCTTGCTGGATTCCTGTTCTTCCTTCCCAAGTCCCAGGCTTAGCCGCAGCTGCTCCCAGAAGTCCTTTGATGTCGAGTCAGGGTCTGGCCCCTGCCCTGTGTGCTCATGGCTCCTTTTATGTTCCCTCTACCTGCACCTGCCACTGGCACCATCAACTCATGTAATGACTTGGGAAATGGTGATGCCTCTAGAACAAGAATTCTCTGAGGGCAGCGCTCATTTCCCATTCACTGGGAATGCACATGCATACACAACCCAGGTACATGGAATAGGATGGGAAGAAAGGAGAAACGACTCTGGGGACCTCAGCATGAATGCAGAGGTATCTGCCCACTGGCCTGAACTCCGTATTAAAGATAAGAAAGGGAAAACTGCACCTAAGCATGTGCCTCTAGCATCGTCCTACCCAGGTACGACTCCCAAGCCCTCTACTTGCCATGTGGTCTAACTGGAAGAATTGATATAATGTGTCAACACAACATTGTAAAGCAATTATCCTCCAATTAAAAAATAAACCACAGCTGCAGCAGAAGCTAGGCCAGACTGGAGTCAGTGGAGCTATAACTCAGCCCACTGCTCCCAAAGCCTTGTGCTCTGCTGAAAGACTGTGTTTGCTTTGAGGAAGTGGCATCTCTTTGTTATGAAGATAATACCCACATTCCTAAGAAGTCTTACCTGAATCCCTGTTGCTGGGCTATAGGGACAAAGACCGACAGGCACCTTTTTGTAACTCTGGTGCTCAGTGGAGTACCTTTCTGTAATTCATCTACCCTTAAGATGGTGCCTTTTGATTTGATACAATGGCCAGACACAGTCTAGCCTATAGACTGAGAATCTGTGCAAGTTACCATCTCAGTGAACTTCAGCTTCCTCAGTAGCTACAACTCATGGGGGTCTTTCAAAGCTTTTGTTAGATGGTCCAAAGAGATACTCAGCACATAAAAAGTGTTCAAATCCTGTAGCAAAGAGTTTAAAACATTCAGGACCCCATAACACCATTCTGTATTTAAAAAAAAAAAAAAGTGTTGGGAACGCTGCTCTTTCCAAAAGCCTTGTAGAAGGCACCAGAAGTTTTGGAGACGCCTCAGTTGCCTATCCTGTTTACACTTCTTGTACATTAGTCCCTTCTAGGCCTACTAGTAAAACTGCAGGATGCTGATTTCCTTACACATAATGTAATTCTCACAATGGATATTTAAAATTATGGCCAAATCTCCCACATGAAGGTGGTCTGGCAGCCGTAACTTTTTTCTTCTGTACATAAATGACTATTAACTTGCTGGCGTTCTGCAGACAGGTTTTGATGAACTATGATATTTTACTTAAAACCGTTCCAAGAATAATGTCAGACTTTGTAATTGCCTTACCCATGACCACCAGCAAGCAAAATTCACCTCAACAGCACAGCTTATATTAGAAGGAATCAAACGACAACCAGACAGAACTGTGAATTTGAGAACACAGGGCAGATAGCTCCTTTGCTGCAAGGTTTTGGAGTATATTCAGAAACGGCAGAGAGCTCAGACTATAAATATATGCATCAATTTCTACAAGCAGAGAAATGCTCTGAGCATGGCTTTAATAGGTTCTTTCAGATTAAAAAAAAAAAAAACTTGGCAGATGGCTTAACATGAAAACAAAACAATAATCAAAATTCAGTCACAGTGGCCATAAGTATTTCAATTTGTAGTTGGGTGCTGTTTAGAACAAATGTTCCCAAATGCCAGACTCTGCTAAAATGTTCACTCATTCAGAGCAAGATCAGATAACTTTATACATGTAACAAGTACATATACACATTTGTTTTTACATATGTGTCAGGGCTAGATTGCCAATAAGCTTTACTGAGGAAAAGTTGTTGGTTATTCTGATATCATGTCTTTCACCTTTGATGTTAAAATATTCTTTTATGTAATGATTTCCATAAGGAAATGATAGTTGTCAATCTGTGAAAAGTTTAAAAATTGGAACCCTCTAAATCTCAGGGTTTTTTTTTTTTGAAATGTGAATGCTTTCAGGATGGGGAACACATGTATACCTGTGGTGGATTCATTTTGATATTTGGCAAAACTAATACAATTATGTAAAGTTTAAAAATAAAATAAAATTAAAAAAAAAAAAGAAATGTGAATGCTACATAAAATCCAAAGGCACCAGAACCAAAGACTGACTGTAGTTTCTATTTTCCAGGCCACTGGTTTCCTCTGACATAGACAAAGCTGACATACCCTCTGTCATAAGAATGGGGGTGGGGAGGGTGCCTATATCCTCCCCATGTTCTCAGACACAATCTCAAGGCAAACAGGTTTGCAGAGAGAGCCACAGCCCACCATGAAATCCACTGAGAAGGGTTATAAGGAAACATGAAAGATTACAAAAAAAAAAGCAGGCACATTATGAAATGTATAGTTCCAATGAGACTTTTACTCAAGATCTGATACTCTGCATCATTTTCTACCATTTTGAATAAATGGATTTTCTCATATATATTCAGAGAACAGCTCTCATGCTAAACAACCCTGGGTGACATCGCTTTTCCTATACAGGCCTTTCTGTCCTCAACCGTAAATAAAACAAGGGTTGAACTCAGCTGCTAGTGTACCTCCCAAGGCTAACAAATACTACTCTACTCCTCAGAACAGCTTGTTCAGGGGGAGATTTGAATGGAGGATGGTGATATTAATGACTGCCAGCAGCTGCATAAAGTGCCATATGCACCAAATTTGAAGATCTATTTTCACCTATTTTCAATTTTTCTTTTCTCCTGCTTCTTAAAATTCTTTAATCATGTTATTCTCCTACTCAGAGCCCTCCATGGCTCTTCATTATTATATCAGGGGCCAGGCACTGAAGTGGTTGCCTGATCAGGCAGATGTTGAAGATGAGGGAAGAGCCTGCAGGGCCACAGGAGCAAACTGAGAAAGAAGGGACAGCAGCCACTTGATTCCAGCACCTTCCCACCTGGAAGGCCAAAAGCTGCTATGTCTTTAGAGCCAAGACAGAACTCTGATTTCTGGGTATATAATGTCTAGAGTTTACAGGGGGCAACTACATTTGCTTCCCAGGTGGCTCAGTGGTAAAGAATTCACCTGCCAAGCAGGAGATGTGGGTTCACTGCCTGGATGGAGAAGATCCCTTGGAGAAGGAAATGGCAACCTACTCCAGTGTTCTTGCCTGAGAAATCCTATGGACAGGGGAGCCTGGCAGGCTGCAGTCCATAGGCTTGCAAAGAGTTGGACACGACTGAGCAACTAAGCAGCAGCAGCAACTAGGTTTAAAATTTTTAACCTGATGGCCACATAAGGGTTCCAACTCGCAAGCAGACTGCTTATCTATTTCCAATTTCTGACACAAAGGGTAAAATTTCTGATCAAGACTCTGTCATATAACCCTGACTTCTGCTGCTAAGTCGCTTCAGTGTGTCCAACTCTGTGCCACCCCATAGATGGCAGCCCACAAGGCTCCCCGTCCCTGAGATCCTCCAGGCAAGAACGCTGAAGTGGGTTGCCATTTCCTTCTCCAATGCATGAAAGTGAAAAGTGAAAGTGAAGTCGCTGTCTTGTCCGACTTTAAGCGACCCCATGGACTGCAGCCCACCAGGTCCTCCATCCATTGGATTTTCCAGGGAAGAGTACTGGAGTGGGGTGCCATTGCCTTCTCCTACCCTGACTTCTACTGGGCCCCAAACATTCTCTTCATTGTGTTCCTGGAACAAGCAAGTGAGTTCAACACTTCTGACAGACAAGGAAGGGCACAGAGGCTTTGAAGACAGACTGCCATGAAAGTTTTGATTCTGTTATTTGCTGCTGCTGCTGCTAAGTCGCTTCAGTCGTGTCGGACTCTGTGTGACCCCACAGATGGCAGCCCACTAGGCTCCCCCGTCCCTGGGATTCTCCAGGCAAGAACACTGGAGTGGGTTGCCATTTCCTTCTCCAATGTGTGAAAGTGAAAAGTGAAAGTGAAGTTGTTCAGTTGCATCCGACTCTGTGCGACCCCGTGGACACAGCCCACCAGTCTCCTCCATCCATGGGATTTTTCAGGCAAGAGTACTGGAGTGGGGTACCACTGTCATTTGTTACCTTGGGAAAAATAATAACCTATTTTGAACCTCAGTTTCCTCTAGTTTTAAAATAAAGTCACCAATTCTTACACTTCCCTATTCCTTCCAGACTAGGAGTATCTTTGGATACATCTCAGTCCTGTACTCAGCTGGTAAAGATCTGCCTGCAGTGTGGGAGACCTGGGTTCAATCCCTGGGTTGGGAAGATCCCCTGGAGAAGGGAAAGGCTACCCACTCCAGTATTCTGACCAGGAGAATTCCATGGATCGTATAGTCCATGGGGTCGCAAAGAGTCAGACACGACTGAGTGACTTTCACTTTCGGCCCTGTATTCTCTGCACCCATTCTCCTGGATTTTGTAAAAATGTTAAGGCCTGACTATCCCACTTTTTTAGGCAGTCCTTGCAGACCAGCTAAATGTGGAGTGACTTCTCGGCCTTATCCTCCACAGATATTCAGTTTTGCCACCACTCTCTCCCCTAAATTTTTTTGTCTGTTGTTCCTTTGTCTCATTCTGGATTTAAGAGGAGGTGTTGAAAATAACACCCATTCTCAAATTAAAACCTCAGAAAGATTGAAATTATTTGAAAAGAGGACGTGCTCAGAAATCCTATAGGTTTCAAAGTTTGATCAGTCCTAAGCATCATCCCTGGTGGCTCAGACAGTAAAGCGTCTGTCTACAATGCAGGAGACCCGGGTTCGATCCCTGGGTTGGGAAGATCCCCTGGAGAAGGAAATGGCAATCCACTCCAGGACTACTGCCTGGAAAATCCCATGCACAGAGGAGCCTGGTGGGCTACAGCCCATGGAGTCGCAAAGAGTCGGACACAACTGAGCGACTTAACTTCACTTTCAAGCATCATCCTATAAAACACCATACACTCTCACTGCAGTGATATAAACTTCCACTCAGGGTAATTCAGAGATTGGGGAGAGAGGTATCTTTTTAACAGCTGACTTTTTCAAGGACCAAATTTCAATAGCCACAGCTAGGAACCTCTTCTACCCTGCTGGTTGAACATCAATAGTATCAATAATAATTAGAATGTATTGTCACATCTACTTCCCTCTTGCCCTCCAAACACAGTCCTAGTTCAGAGCTGCTAATAAGATTCTGTCTCATCTTGCTCTGGGCTGTGTCCAGACTTGATGGTGAAATGCTTTGGCTACACTGAGGTATGGTGGAAGCCCTAGCAGTGTTTTTTGTCAAAGCCTTGTTTTAGTGATAAACCCTGCTCTCTAAGGAGATAAGCAATGCTCTTCTGCGGCAATCCATTTCAATATCTGTCCAGCACAGGTTTCTCTGGAGATTTATTTGCACTAAGTTCCCATGATGTCACACAGAGGTGGTGATATGGAAACAGAATGAGAGAGGCGTGTCTGGGGAATCATCCTGATGACTGGTCAAAGAGGGTGGTAAAGGAGGACGCGATGCCAATGAGCCTTTCTACTTGGGACAAATGATCGTGTCAACGGTTTGTAATCTGAAGCTCAAAAAACAAGCCACACAAATTGGCAGTCGCATCCAATGTGCCTGGATTTCGGAAGGAACAAACACAAATGTCCGGAGTATAGAACATTGTTATGTGTGTGTAGAGAGAACTGTCTGTGAACATTTTAAAACTCTATTGCGTGGGCAGAAAGCAGTTTGAAGAATGAGGTGAATGTTGTCCAGCTGACAGTAACTCAAGATGATGGAGGAGAGGGCAGGGTGGAAGAGGCAGCCAAGGAAGCCACCTTCTCAACACTGCTAACCAAGCCACACCACCAGTTCAGAGCCTCCGCCACTGACCAAGTCCAACACTGAGGCAGTCTTCAAGTCCTCATGCTCTTAACATGCATACATTCCAGATTTGTTTAGGGGACTCCCTTTTACCTTTAAACTGCTCCTGACAGTTATTTCTCCTGGACAAAAATGTTTGGGGGTAGACATTACACTGATTTCCCCAAAGTTTTGCAGATTTCTAGAACAGTGATTAGCAACACTTGAAGAGGTAATCAGTGAAAAACAAACTACAAGAGTCATGATTCCAAGTGAAGTTCCGTAACACCTCTTTTGAAGGGTCATGAGAAGCCAGAGGTTACTCCCTTCACCTGTGGATGCAGGTACATCTACTTACCTCCTGGGCCTTCAGCAACTCATCAGTTTCACCTACTTCCCTATCATCCTGGCCCTGAAGAAACTGAGGAGAAGCCCCTTCCCTGTGCTTAAGGGCCAATTTGAGCAGACAGTCATGGAAGGCTCATCTCATAGTGCGGTAGCCCCGTGAGAAAGAGCTTCCTCCAGGCCCAGACACAGCAAGAAAGAAAAGGAAAGTTGGAGACTCCTAAATTCTGTATTACGGAAATTAGAGTGAGTTCAGACTTGTGAAATTTCATCAAGATGAGAACTACATAATTTCTCATACAAGCCCAAAATAGAGTATTCAGGAAGCCCTGCCCTGTAAGCAAATCATAGTAAAAGTCAAAGGTGGTTAGTAACGCTGCAGACACTCAGGACTTCACTCATTCAGACACTGGAATGTGGTCCTCCACTTGCCAATGACCTGCCTCACAAGGCGGGATAGAGGAGTCGGGGGAGGGAGGGGAGATAGATGCCATCTTAAAGGACTTGTTAACTACCTACCACTCAAATAAAAGCCCAGGTCCCCCTTCTGGGGCCTCCCAATCCCCTTCTATCCTCCTACCCAGACCCCTCTCTCCCCGACTTGCTCCCGCTACAATGGCTCTTCACTGTTGTCTGAACATGGCAAAGATTTTTCCTTTGCCTGGAACAATCTTCTTCCAAAGATCCATGTGATTCCCTTCCGCCCTTTCTGTCTGGTTTACCCACACCTAACCTGCCTTTCCCTCTTCTTTATTTTGCTTCACTATCTGTTATTCTATCCATTCAATTGCTACCTTGTCCATTGTGCCTCTTCTGACTGAATGTCAGCTTTTGGAGGGAAGACACTTGTGCTAAATGCCCAGTGACTAAAATGGTGCCCAGTAAGTGCTGCTGCTGCTGCTAAGTCGCTTCAGTCGTGTCTGACTCTGTGCGACCCCATAGACGGCAGCCCACCAGGCTCCCCCGTCCCTGGGATTCTCCAGGCAAGAACACTGGAGTGGCTTGCCATTTCCTTTTCCAACGCATGAAAGTGAAGAGTGAAAGGGAAGTCGCTCAGTCATGTCCGACTCTTCGAGACCCCATGGACTGCAGCCTACCAGGCTCCTCTGTCCATGTGATTTTCCAGGCAAGAGTACTGGAGTGGGGTGCCATTGCCTTCTCCCAGTAAGTGCTAGGTGCTCCAATATATGTTTGTTCCATAAACACATGTGTGAAAGGGTGGAGGAGGCATCAATGTATACGGACCATATTAAACTCCCCTGCAAGAATGTTTTCTGGGATGAAAGTTCATATTTTGCTCTAAGGAAAAGGCTGATAAAATCATGACTTTATAGAAATGATGGTTCTACTCATTTCAAGACTGAAAACATGTGCAAGAGACTTGGGGAACAAAATGGCCCCAGGATCAACACAAGGTCCTTCAAGAACCCAGGGCCAAGAGCGTTTCTCATGACATGTATCTGCATCTTTTCAGTCTGACTATACAGATCACATACCACTTTTCTCTTAATTGCCAGGGAAACAATGTAGTAACACTGTTGTTACGAATACAGGGAAACCACATGCACAGTTATTCTAATTAAAAGTATCTGTGCTTTTTCTAAGTTTTATAATCTTCACTTGCTCTTACACTTTATATTGATAAGAAAACATGTATGCTATCTTCTTGCTCCGTACTATGTTGCATGGAATTAGAAGAAATGTTATTTTGCTGTCTCCCAGGAGACCTTCTGGTTCTTAAATTGCTTTTGAGTCCTCTGAAATGGAGGGAAATAAAAAATCATGCCAAATATCACTGTACTCGAATAAACCAAGAGAAGAGTCATTTCCCAGAGGGTGGGCAGAGAGAGAGAGGCACACTGAGATGGGGAGGGAGAAATGGGAAATTAAAAGAGGATGACCCTGATGGAAGAGGGAAGAAATACTCTGCTCTCTTGCCTCCAAACTAACCTAAAGGTATTCTGGAATCTCAATTACTCCACTGAGAACAGCATTCAGGCTGGCCTCTGGCCAAGTGGGTTTAGTGGGAAAAGTATTAACGCCTGCAAGGTGGTCCCACAGCAAGGTCCCTGAGGACAGAGGTTCCAGTATAGCTGGGGAAAAGCTGGAGGAACAGGCCGATTCCAGCACCGTGGCGTCTGCTGCTAAGTGACAAGGCACTATATCATATAACAAACTGCAGCTTTAGAATGGGAGACGGTGAAGGAATGATTGAAACCCGTGTGTCCCACAGATGGACGCAAAATGAGTGAGCAGGACTGTCCTGGAAGAACATAATCTACATACCAGAACAGGCAGGGGTTTGTTTAGGTCTAAGTCATGGCAACAAATTCTAGCTTTGCAGCCCCCAGAGCAGCTGTACCGAGGGGCCTTGGGCCAGGCCGGCAATGGCGGGCCCAGACTCCCTCCTCTGGGCTCTGTTGTATTATATCTTCAAACAGCACCTAAGTGTTAAACCTTCAGTTCATTTGCACAGCACAGCTAAGAAAACAGAGCAACTCCCAGACCTCCCTGAGCGGCTGCAGACAATCTTTCCTCGGCGCCCCCCACCCCCAGACCAAATAGTTTTCAATAGTTTGAAAATAAAAAAAAAAAAAAAAACAGTAACAACAACAAACAACGCTGGTTGTTAGTTTGGGGGAGAGGGAAGCACTGAAGACACGAATCATGATTAAAAACAAACTACTCTTTACAAGTCAAAGTCATTGCAGATAATGTCAATGGATGTGTATCAACCAGAACAAATTTGCAATCCTCACAGGTGCTTGAATGTTGCAACAGAAGAAATTTAGGCGACCTTCTGGTTAACTGACTTACAAACCCTGTTCCTGAAAACATGAGGAGCCCTGAGTTTCTTTAGTGGTTTTGTGAATTAAAAGTATCTTTTACTAAAAAAAAGAAAGAGAGAAAAACTAAAAAATTAACGTGAGAAATGCTTACCTGTGGGCTATTCTACGTGTAAGCTTCTGAAGTTGGTTCAGAGGAGCTACTAACACGATAAAAATGTAGGAGCCACTGACCTGGTTAATTCTTATAGAGAAGGACGGTCTAGTCAGGATTTGGACTCAGGCCAATTTCCAGCATCAGAGAAAGAGTAATCAACCAGACCAAACACCCAAATGCATTACACCTGGCTCCCCGCGTGCTCTTTTATTACCCCACTCCCTCACCTCCCATGAAGTTTATCTTTAAAGGTTAGGAAAATTAACACTCCCGATATGGAATGATGGGAGAAACCTCTACCATTTGAGATTTAATTTAACTCCTCACTTACTCGCCGGGCTGCGCACTCACTGGGTCATTAAAGTGTTCTGTTTCGGCCAAAAGCCAGGTCTGCGTAGGAGCTGTTGTCTCTGCCCTGCTTTCCACAAGTGCCGTAAAATCCTGCAAAGAAAAAAGGGTAAAAGAGACTTGCAGGATTCCCAGAGTAGGGCATAATTTCCTAACATATCTAATTTTCAGAAACTGAAGTGGGTGTCTCTGGTCTTAGACAAGAGGAAGAAAAACAACGCTGGCTTCTACCTGTATTTTCTTAAGGTCCCTCACCTTCAGAGAGGTCCAAGCGAGAGAACACCTCCTTCCAGCGTGGTCTGTGGGCCAGCAATACCGTCAGAGCCGCTCAGAAATGCGAGGTTATTGACTCCATCCCAGTCTTACCCAATCAGAATCTCTGAGGGCGGGCTCAGGCACAACGTCCTCGGGTTATTTGCATATTAACGCGAGAAGCGTGGGTCCGAGATCTAAAACAGGTGCTACTCATAGACTGGTCTTCCAAGTGGTGAGAATCAGCTTCATCTGGATCTTGGTAGAAGTAAAGATATTCACCAGCTCCAGACCTGAGTCAGAAACTCCAGGAGTCAGACCCTCCAGAGATTCTAATATGCACAGAATTTTGAGAACTCCTGGTTTAAAATGAGAAGGCAAGCATGACTAAGGGTTCAGTTCAGTTCAGTTGCTCAGTCCTGTCCGACTCTTTGCAACCTCATGGACTGCAGCAGGCCAGGCCTCCCTGTTCATCACCAACTTCCAGAGTTTACTCAAACTCATGTCCATTGAGTCAGTGATGCCATCCAACCATCTCATCATCTATTGTCCCCTTCTCCTCCCGCCTTCAATCTTTCCCCAAATCAGAGTCTTTTCAAATGAGTCAGTTCTTTGTATCTGATGGCCAAAGTATTGGAGTTTCAGCTTTAACATCAGCCCTTCCAATGAATATTCGACTGATTTCCTTTAGTATGGACTGGTTGGCTCTCCTTGCAGTCCAAGGGACTCTCAAGAGTCTTCTCCAACACCACAGTTCAAAAGCATCAGTTCTTCAGTGCTCAGCTTTTTTTATAGTCCAACTCTCACATCCACACATGACTACTGGAAAAACCATAGCCTTAACTAAACGGACCTTTGTTGGCAAAGTAATGTCTCTGCTTTTTAATGTCCTGTCTATGTTGGTCATAACTTTTTTTCCAAGGAGTAAGAAGAGACTTTAATTTCATGACTAAGGGTTCAGTTCAGTCCCTTAGTCGTGTCCAACTCTTTGCGACCCCATGAATCGCAGCACGCCAGGCCTCCCTGTCCATCACCAACTCCCGGAGTTCACTCAGACTCACGTCCATCGAGTCAGTGATGCCATCCAGCCACCTCATCCTCTGTCGTCCCCTTCTCCTCCTGCCCACAATCCCTCCCAGCATCAGAGTCTTTTCCAATAAGTCAACTCTTCACATGAGGTGGCCAAAGTACTGGAGTTTCAGCTTTAGTATCATTCCTTTCAAAGAATCCCAGGGCTGATCTTCAGAATGGACTGGTTGGGTCTCCTTGCAGTCCAAGGGACTCTCAAGAGGCTTCTCCAACACCACAGTTCAAAAGCATCGATTCTTCAGTGCTCAGCCTTCTTCACAGTCCAACTCTCATATCCATACATGACCACAGGAAAAACCATAGCCTTGACTAGACGGACCTTAGTTGGCAAAGTAATGTCTCTGCTTTTGAATATGCTATCTAGGTTGCTCATAACTTTCCTTCCAAGGAGAAAGCGTCTTTTAATTTCATGGCTGAAGTCACCATCTGCAGTGATTTTGGAGCCCAAGAAAATCAAGTCTGACACTGTTTCCACTGTTTCCCCATCTATTTGCCATGAAGTGATGGGACCGGATGCCATGATCTTCGTTTTCTGAATGTTGAGCTTTAAGCCAAGTTTTTTACTCTCCACTTTCACTTTCATCAAGAGGCTTTTGAGTTCCTCTTCACTTTCTGCCGTAAGGGTGGTGTCATCTGCATATCTGAGGTTATCAATATTCTCCCGGCAATCTTGATTCCAGTTTGTGTTTCTTCCAGTCCAGCATTTCTCATGATGTACTCTGCATATAAGTTCAATAAGCAGGGTGACAATATACAGCCCTGACGTACTCCTTTTCCTATTTGGAACCAGTCTGTTGTTCCATGTCCAGTTCTAACTGTTGCTTCCTGACCTGCATACAGGTTTCTCAAGAGGCAGATCAGATGGTCTGATATTTCCATCTCTTTCAGAATTTTCCACAGTTTACTGTGATCCACACAGTCAAAGGCTTTGGCATAGTCCATAAAGCAGAAATAGATGTTTTTCTGGAACTCTCTTGCTTTTTCCATGATCCAGCAGACGTTAGCAATTTGATCTCTGGTTCCTCTGCCTTTTCTAAAACCAGCTTGAACATCTGGAAGTTCATGGTTTATGTATTGCTGAAGCCTGGCTTGGAGAATTTTGAGCGTTACTTTACTAGCATGTAAGATGAGTGCAATTGTGCAGTAGTTTGAGCATTCTTTGGCATTGCCTTTCTTTGGGATTGGAATGCAAACTGACCTTTTCCAGTCCTGTGGCCACTGGTGAGTTTTCCAAATTTGCTGGCATATTGAGTGCAGCACTTTCACAGCAGGAGTTCCATCACCTCCACTAGCTTTGTTCATAGTGATGCTTCCTAAGGCCCACTTGAGGCATCACATTCCAGGATGCCTGGCTCTAGGTGAGTGATCACACCATCATGATTATCTGGGTCATGAAGATCTTTTTTGTACAGTTCTTCTGTATATTCTTGCCACCTCTTCTTAATATCTTCTGCTTCTGTTAGGTCCATACCATTTCTGTTCTTTATCAAGCCCATCTTTGCATGAAATGTTCCCTTGGTATCTCTAATTTTCTTGAAGAGATCTCTAGTCTTTCCCATTCTGTTGTTTTCCTCCATTTCTTTGCATTGATCGCTGAGGAAGGATTTCTTATCTCTTCTTGCTATTCTTTGGAACTCTGCATTCAGATGCTTATATCTTTCCTTTTCTCCTTTGCTTTTTGCTTCTCTTCTTTTCACAGCTATTTGTAAGGCCTTCCCAGACAGCCATTTTGCTTTTTTGCATTTCTTTTCCATGGGGATGGTCTTGATCCCTGTCTTCTGTACAATGTCAAGAACCTCAGTCCATAGTTCATCAGGCACTCTATCAGATCTAGGCCCTTAAATCTATTTCTCACTTCCACTGTATAATCATAAGGAATTTGATTTAGGTCATACCTGACTGGTCTAGTGGTTTTCCCTACTTTCTTCAATTTAAGTCTGAATTTGGTAAGAAGGAATTCATGATCTGAGCCACAGTCAGCTCCTGGTCTTTGACTGTATAGAGCTTCTCCATCTTCGGCTGCAAAGAATGCAATCAATCTGGTTTTGGTGTTGACTAAGGGTATTCACCCCAAAAAGAAAAAAGATGAGCCAGTATTTCCCAAATTGTATTATGTAGGATACCTAAAAGTTTTTTTTAAGTAAAAGGGTTCATGGTCAAATATATTTAAGTAAAACATAGTTTAAACTATTAATTATTTTTCTTTTTCACAGCAAGATTTTTCAATGTGCATTGTGAGTCTCTGAGACAGTTGATGGCAAGTTTCAAACCTATTTGAGAACAGCTGAGATTTAAGCTATAGTGGTCCATCCAGATATTACAAAATACATCTCATTTTCTGGACAAAGGACTAGAAATGTGAATTTGTATTTTGAGTAATATCTCTTATTGTCTCCTCAAAAAAAAGACTGGATTGTAGTTCTAGTATGTTCACATGTACTATCCCATATGTGTTTCAACAACTCTCCAAGACATTGGAGAATAATCATTCTCCAAGAGGTAGGACACACTAGTGGGGAAAAAATAAAGCATCAGTTCAGTTCAGTTCATTTCAGTCACTCAGTCGTGTCCGATCTTTGGGACCCCATGAACTGCAGCACGCCAGGCCCCCATGTCCATCACCAACTCCCGGAGTTCACTCAAACTCACATCCATCAAGTCAGCGATGCCATCCAACAATCTCATCCTCTGTCATCCCCTTCTCCTCCTGCCCCCAATCCCTCCCAGCATCAGAGACTTTTCCAATGAGTCAACTCTTCGCATGAGGTGGCCAAAGTACTGGAGTTTCAGCTTTAGCATCATTCCTTCCAAAGAACAGCCAGGACTGATCTCCTTTAGAATGGACTGGTTGGATCTCCTTGCAGTCCAAGGGGAGTCTTCTCCAACACCACAGTTCAAAAGCATCAATTCTTCGGCGCTCAGCTTTCTTCACAGTCCAACTCTCACATCCATACATGACCACTGGAAAAACCATAGCCTTGACTAGACAGACCTTTGTTGGCAATGCTTTTGAATATGCTATCTAGGTTGGTCATAACTTTCCTTCCAAGGAGTAAGCATCTTTTAACTTCATGGCTGCAATCACCATCTGCAGTGATTTTGGAGCCCCAAAAAACAAAGTCTGACACTGTTTCCACTGTTTCCCCATCTATTTGCCATGAAGTGATGGGACCGGATGCCATGATCTTCGTTTTCTGAATGTTGAGCTTTAAGCCAACTTTTTCACTCTTGTCTTATAGACTCAACCCAATTCTGTAGCTTTTCCAAGATCAGTGATTCCTCAGTGGAGGGAACACCAGTTTAAGAAGTTGGTCTGCTGGCCAGTTGTCCAGAGTGCCCATCCATGAGAAGCTATGAACATCACTGGAAACACTGTGAGGGGGAGAAGACTGTGATTTTGGGAGGTGATTTTAGGGGAGAGAACTTCATGGGGTTGAATGAGATACTTTAATAAGTAGCACAGCGTCAGGGACTGACTCTTTAGAGAGACTCTGGAACAACACCAGCTAGTCCTGGCTGAAGGCTGCTTTGCTGAGCAGGGTGGGCAAGTGTGGGGCAGAGTTAAGTGGATCAGAGCATCCTAGAAGGTTGATCTCTAGGGATCCTGGACCTACTTTTCTCCCTGAACAAAGTACTCAACCTTCCCTCCACATAAATATTGGATAAAAGTTTAAAAAGCAATACTGTTGATTTATCCAAATTATTAGTCTGCCTCTGGCAATCCTACAAATAAGTTCAATCTGTTCTGTATTTAGTCGTTCAGTATTGTCTGACTCTTTGCGACCCTTGGACTACAGCTAACCAGGCTCCTCTGTCCATGGGATTCTCCAGGCAAGAACACTGGAGTGGGTTGCCATGCCCTCCTTCGGGGGATCATCCTGACCCAGGAATCAAACCCAGATCTCTCACATTGCAGGTGGATTCTTTACCATCTAAGCCACCAGGGAAGCCCTAAGTTCAGCCCGGGGTAATCAAAATTCAGCTCAGAGAGACTTATCAAATGCCAGCACCTACAATATTCCTCCAGCACCTACAATATTCCTCCTAAACAAAGTTCCTTCTCTTTAAATGCTCAATTCAAATATTTATGGATAACTACTGTGTTCAGTATAACTGCTGCTCTTTGACAACAGCTAAAGTTGGTCTTGATATAAACCAAACTGTGTTCTTGCCCCTTTTCCACTACTGGCTTCTCATCAAATTAGTGTGAGAATGAAATTTATTAGTTTAAGAGTAAACTTCATGACAATCCTTTCAAGGGATTCTTTCGTCATTTTTTTCCCCCTTCTTTTCAGAACATTTTGTGATTACCAAGAACTCAAGTACTGTAATCAAGTCAGGGCTCTCATGGAAGCAGAGAGTTAAGTCAAATCACACAGCCTTCTGCATATAATAATCATTAGACGTCTAAAAGACACTATTTCATGAATGTTATTTTAGTCTGAACCAGTTTAAGAGCCTAAACATTTAAGACTTCAGCCAGAGAAGTCCATTCACATATTTCATAATATGTCTCATTTTGTGAACAAAGGATTAACAGCATGAATGTAAGAAGCAGGTGTGAACACTCTAGATAGGTCAAAACCTTAACACCATCCAGACAAGCCTCTAATTTCTGGGCACAGTACATGGCATGCGTGAATTTTGTTTCAATATGCTTTCCATAGTGATAGCTTAGAGAGTCACATAGCCATATCCTACCCAGTCCTCCATTCCTAGAGGCAGAAGTATTTGCTGATGATTGAAAGGTCATGCAAAACAGATGTGAGGGCAGCTGGATTTTCCAGCTATGCTTCAGTGGACTTAGCAGTGGTGCCTGCCATTACCACATAGCAGAGAGATTTTATTTCAAATGAGAATCTTAGGTAACCTTGTCGGCATAATTGGATGTATATGCAGTTTCTCACCAAGTTCTCACCTTTATCACATTCCATTCTTTACTCTTGGCCTGGAACTAACTTCATCACACCGCAAAGGTAACAATGAACTGGGTGTCAACCACTCTGACCTGTTTCCCAAGATGTTAAAAATAAGTTATTATTGACCTCTGAGTGTGAAAGTAATGGAAATTGCATTTCCTATAGCCTTCTGATTTGTTTGGTATCACATTGGGTGTTTCCTCCACTTCATACTAACATAATTTACTCTCATTATTCCTGTGCTTCTCTGAAATGAAGCAGCACACAGAACAGCAAATGGTGCATTGCAGAGGGGGCTACTGCATCACAGATACCCTTGAAGAACAGATGGTCCAATTGCAAACCTCCCAAATATTGACATCTGTGTGGCAGGCAACTGTATAAGTCAGATGGATATGGCTTTTAAGTTTTACACATTCTATCAAAATTAAGTAATTCCTAAAACTGTCCTTACCAATGGAATATATCGGCATTCTCCTTGTTAGTAAGAGGAACTCTAAAGGAATGTGGATGAAATAATAAATTTTCTCCCTAATCTTTAAAAATGTCTTAGTCTATGTTGTTAGAGAATCATTTCTGAGTTTTCTTTTTCTCATCTGTAATATGCAAGTTAAAAATACTTGATTCTCAGTTTCCCCAATTATTAGAAACTTCGAGAGTATGTGTACCCTCATGTAAGGGATAATATACCATACAAGTTACAATGACTATACAAATAAATAGAAGTTATTATTATAGATCCACTGGGCTTGACCTTTCATGGTTTATTGTGAAGAGGAAAATATTAATTTCTTTGCTTTCTATTACTAATATGAAAACAATCAACCTTTTCTGTTAATATTTGATAGGGGTTTAGGTTTATACAGGAAAACTTCTATTAACTGAAATTCTAATGAACACAAACCTTAAATTAAGAATGTTTTACTTGTTTAAACCACAGGCAAGTATTAGTATAATAAAACAAATTCATTAAAAAACTTTTGGTTATATCTTAGGATATGCATGCTCAGTTGCTCAGTGTCCAACTCTGGTGTACCAACTAAATCTCTGAAATATTCAGAGCTGTTCAGTTGCACTGCATACTTAGATGGCAGCTCTTGAAAAAAAAAGTCAGTGCCAATATGTTTACTTTGCAAACTGATGGTATAGTAATTATCAGAGGATTTTGACAATAAAGAAGTTAGAATATCTTGTTCTACTTTCTGATTCATCAAGAATAGGCATTCGATGAATAGGATAATGGAAGTTTCAACCATTTTTCCTTTTTGCAGTTCTTTTTCTTGGGGATGGTCTTGATCCCTGCCTCCTGTACAACGACATGAACCTCTGTCCATAGTTCTTCAGGCACTCTATCAGATCTCATCCCTTGAATCTATTTGTCACTTCCACTGTATAATCATAAGGGATTTGATTAGATCATACCTGAATGGTCTAGTGGTTTTCCCTACTTTCTTCAATTTAAGTCTGAATTTGGCAATAAGGAGTTGATGATGTGGGCCACAGCCTGCTCCTGCTTCCCTGGTGGCTCAGAGGTTAAAGTGTCTGCCTGCGATGTAGGAGACCCGGGTTCGAATCCTGGGTCAGGAAGATCCCCTGGAGAAGGAAATGGCAACCCACTCCAGTATTCTTGCCTGGAGAATCCCATGGACGGAGGAGCCTGGTAGGCTACAGTCCACGGGATTGCAAAGAGTCAGACACAACTGAGCAACTTCGCTTCACTTCATATATGCCAATTATCAGTTTATTGATTTTTAGTTCCAAATTTACCCTTCAGTACTTGCTCCATGATAGCGCATGGACTCTTCAAACATTTCTCCTTTCCAGTGAGCATGGCGTGAAGCTTTGTCAGCTAAGGAAACTGAAGGAATACTGCAGAAGTCAGGGGGCTTCTTTTCTGGTTTCAGGAGCTGCATTTTGGTTTGTCTTACTCCAGCTGCAGGGTCCGCTCATGGTTAGTGTGTGGAGGGACATCTGCTGGACTCTGCCCAGCTGTGCATCCACAGCACCCTCAGTGATCTCCCTGGCCAGACCCTAGTGACCACCTTGCCACAGCCCCCTCCATGTATTTCAGGCCTTGCACCCACAGCAGGACTCAAACACCCTTTTACACTGCCCTACCAGTCTTGCCTTCTGTATTCAGAGGGTTGATTCCTAGTTCTGGGCAACTGATGACCAGCTCTGGCCCAGAGAACTTCTCTGCTATTGTGGGCTGCAGCCACACTTTCTTCAACAAGGTCTGACTTCCAGCCATGGAACGGGGGCCTTCTTTTAACGTCCTTCCTTGGGGCCTCTCTCTCAGTCCTAGGTTACCCTTTAGAGTTCTCTTTATATTTTCAATTATTTTCCTTTCATACCTTAATAATTCCTTGCATTAAACTTCTCCGAAGTTACTGTGTAGTATTTGTCTCCTGAAGGGACCCAGTCTGATCCACCAGAAGTAATCAAGTATATTCCTCCCTCCAAATCTAATTTATACTCTGAACATCTATATTATGTTGATACATTGTTAAAGATCATCTACGACTCTCTGATTCGGGCATAAGAAAACTATAATAGATTCACATTGTTGATTTGTATCTTTTCAGGCATAAGTATTGGGTTCACTTCAGTGCCTCTCATCTTTTTCATTAAGTTCATTTTTATTTGAAGTATTTATAATAGTACTGGAAAAATTATCGAACAGTAGCACAATAATTTAACAGAGCAGAATAAATGGCAAGTTTCAGTTGATAAAGCCAGAATTAATTTAACTTATATTTCAAATTTCATACTTGAAAAAACACCATGGATTCTTCTGCTTTTCATTTCAAAACACAAAAATTAATATTGGTAGAAAAAGTCATTGGAATTAGTTTACTTTCCTACTTACCAAGGGAACAATTCGATATATCAGTGATACACTAGGGGGAAAAAAGTCAAGACACCTCTAAAGATTACTACAGTCTACTAAAATACCTTAAACAAACAATGCTATTTTTGAGCAAGTGTGTCTACGCAACTACAGCACCAGTTGTCTCCTTTACAAGCAAAAGAAACAAAAAAAAAAAGAGAGGGAGAAAAATAAAAACAAACTTAAGTATATTGGAACTAGAGCACAAATGTGACAATCTAGAACACAAAGATGAAAACCTAATTTGGAACCCAGTTATTAAACAGAAAACTTTGTCCTTTGAAACATGGATGCATTAGAGAACATGTCAGTCAATTCATGGAGCTGGCACAGAAGTCATTTTCCTTGGGAGCTGAAGAGAAATTGACAAATTATACTCTGGGAATTCTCAACTGTGTTATTTTTCTCCCTGAGGTCGGTGATCTGTGCTTTTCTCACATGGAAATGTTTTCTTCTTTTACATTAAGCAAACGTTCCGAGCTTTATTATATATGATTAACAGTTACAGACACAGGAAAAAAATTCCTTCTTGGCAAACCTTCATTTAATAAGGGCCGCCCCAGTGTTTTGCCACTAGTGCCAATCACTAAACACACCTTACTTTCCCCCAACTTTGCGTTTAAGGTGTGGAAGCCAATCTTTCTTATTAATCATTGATACAATCTTGCCACCTACTCAGTCAGCTTCTAAATCATGGACTAAGAAGTTCAGTGATACACTACTACAGACAAATAGTTGGCTCTAAATTCTGTTCTTCATAAAATGAGCAGCCAAGCCAATCAGACACTCGCCACATTAAAAACACTGTCCATATCTCCTTAGAATGATTAACATACACTACTTTTGACTTTGGGAGGGAAAGGTGCTCTTTCACAAACTTTTGGATTTGGTGCTTCCTGAGTTAAATGCTCTCATTCATAAACACAACACAAACTGTATCAGTCTTGGGATTTCTGTGGGGTAGCCCTGTGTCCTGGTCCCTTTCCTCTTTAAAATTTTAAATGCTGCAAAGGAACCATTTTCCTTCTGAGGCTCCCACACCGGGGATGAAACCTCCTCTGCAGAATTTTGGCACCTTATTAATTAGTGGTTATGAGTGGGAGCTGCTCTCTCTCAGCAACTCCTATTCTGCCATCAGTCAAGTGTGATTCTGTAATAAATTCCCATGAAGCAAACTATTTCTGGTAATTCTCCCTAATTAACACCAGGCCCACTAATAATACATCAGGTCCTATGTGTTTCTGATATAACCAAGATCTTGTCTGAGAGGACTCAAAAAGGGAAACCGCCAACCTAAATTAAGCTTTTCTGGCAAAAAAAGATTTTATATGTAGTTCTGTAAGAAAACCTTTGATAATCTTATATGGGGGACATTTTGAGCAGAAAACACAGAACGACAGGGAGGCTTGTTCTGATTTGAGCACTGAATGGGGATTTATTGTGAACACACACCATTGAGTCTTAAGCCTATAAATCTTGTACTGGATTACTGTTTCTTAACGAAGGAATGACAGATCTCTTATTTTGTCGGTGTATTTTAATGTGCAATGACGTGACTGATAGAAACCAAACAGCAGCTATTAAAATGTCACATGCAGACTTGATGCCCTTATAAGTTTGGCTTCTGCAGTTTAATATACTGTGAGCAAATAGACTTGAATTTGTCTTTTATTTCCAATATACAGCCTGCAATAGAAACATTCCTCTCAACTTTATACAGTTGGAAAAAAATCGTAAAGCAATAAACAAACAAGGAATAGGTAAGCCGACCTAGTTACAGAAAAGTTAGTTAATGAGATCAGGATGAGTTAAGAATGAAGTAATGTACCCTGGCCAATGAAAGACATGAAAATGCAGATGACTGATGTTGTTTGAATATATGACACAGTATAATGTTTGATATGACAGGTTATTCCAATAAATTACCTCAACAATAAATTTAAAACTTTTAAAAATGACTTGGCTGTGTCGGGTCCTCGTTGCGGTGTGTGGGATCTCTGTTGCGTTATGTGCCATCCTTTGTTGCGGGGCGTGGACTCTAGTTGTGGCACGCGGACTACAGAGTGTGTGGGCCTCAGCAGTTGTGGCATGGGGACCTACTTGTGTCACACGGGCTCTGGTGGTTGCAGCATGTGGGCTCTCCAGTTGTGGCACATGGACTCCAAAGTGTGCGGGCTCAGTTGTTGTTGTTTGCAGGCTTAGTTGCTCGGCTTGTGGGATTTTAGTTCCCCGACCAGGGAGTAAACCCATGTCTCCTGCATTACAAGGCGAGTTCTTAACCACTGGACCACCAAGGAAGTCCCAACAGTAAGTATTTTTTAAAAGAAAGACAATAGAGTTTACTTATCTATTCATACCATTTATTGTGTACATGCCACATGCAAAGCATAAATATGGATTAAAATAAGATAATTGTGACAATATTTTCAAATATATTATGTTTCCGGGACATTCTGATAGGCAAATACCATAAAGGAGGGATTCTCCTGAGAATCAGCCTATCCCATGAACATTATTTTTTCCCTTGATGACTTAATAGAAACCTCTTGTCCCCCAAAAAGAAAAACCAAGAGAACTTGTTTGTATCACTGCAGCCATTTATTTATTATGTGCACATTAAGGTTTATATACTGATTATATTTCTCATGTGGTTTTTAATTAGAAAATGTATCCAAAAGCAAAATAGCATGGACATATACAAACTGAAAAATGCACAGAAACAGAAGGTAGAGACTAATGCATACGGTAAATGATATATTGAGAATCCAAACCCATAACCTTAAAACATCTGGGGGTTGAAGGAGGACAAACTGAAGACACATCAAATTGTGTAAAATCAGTGTGTTTTCCCTTCCCTTATGTCTGAAAAGCCTCTCCTTTCATTAGCAATAACTAAACCCCAAATATCACCAAAATGTTAACATAACTCTAGATTCACACTTGAACAGGGAAGAGTATTTTCTATAGTAGCAGTCCTTGAAAACGGTACCACGGATACTGTTTTTGTTATAATCATTTTTAAACATAATGCTGTTTTGAAGATTTAAACTCTAATTTCTGCTTGTCTTTTGCACAGTGACGAATGATCAGGTTTTAATTTTAGTTGCTAACTATAACATGAATCAACAGGAAATACGAATGCGACAAGCACATGTAGAGGGCATTATTTTTAGACAGCTACTTCAGTGAGCAACATTTTGTCCTTGTAGACATGCTGTACATTTAGAAACTGGGGAACCAAGTAGGGGATGTTTTAGAATCATATACTGTGATTTTAATCTGTATTATTCTAAGCATAACATTCCAAAATATACATCGAGAGAGATTAAAAGTAATGCTCTACAATAAGGAGGTAACAATTCAAAAATGCTACTGACATGGAATATTTATAATCAGAAAAATAAATATTCTGGGAGCTCACCAGAAGAATAAAGTGCTCTGCCAGTTATTAAAAGATTAATGCTGGTGTATTAAATATGGCATTCCCCACTATAAAATACAGAGATTCTTCTGGGTTATAGTCAGTACTTATTTCACAGGATTAACTGTTTTAAAAATAGACAGAAGAAGGCTTTGCCATAGAAGCAAAGGACAAAAGACAGGACAAAGCCATAGACAAAATGATGTTAGGAAGTGACATTATTCTTTTAGGGATAAAATTTAGAGAAATGCAACATTATGCTCCATGAATAATATGCAGAAAGCAAAGTGTAATTAAAAACAAAATCCTTAATATAACTTTATAAGAAATCCAGATCAAATAAAATTCTTTGAACAAAATACCCAAATGCCATTCCAATGCCGCTGACTTATCAAATACTCTCTGGGCATATAATCTGTAAAGTGAAGTCGCTTAGTCATGTCTGACTCTTAGCGACCTCATGGGCTGTAGCCTGCCAGGCCCCTTTGTCCATGAGGTTTTCCAGGGAAGAATACAGGAGTGGGTTGCCATTTCCTTCTCCAGGGGATCTTCTGGATCTGAGTCTAGGGATGCGAGTCTCCTGCACTGCAGGCAGACTCTTTACTATGTAGAAGCAAAACTAAAAAACAACAAAAAAATCTCTACCACACTAAAACAAAACCATCACCTTATTTTATGTCATGTAAAGCCAAGGACTGACATTAAGATACGTGACAATGCAGCGTGTCTTCTATGGGTGGTTTCAGCAGCAATTGGAAATATGGCACGATTCAGTTCCAGCTTTTAAAACACAACAGAAAAAGCTCCCTGCGTCCCTACAAGATGCAGGGGAAGGGGACAGTTCTGGGTTGCCGTTGGTGAAGCATTCAGTTTGCTACTCTGTGTCACACTTCTCATTCTTTTTATTCCCAGTTAATTACTATCTGCATATAATGTAAGTCTGCTAGACCATGAATTGGCAGCTTTCAGGACAGATACCTTGAACAGTTCTTAGGGAGGTTAAACAAATATTGTAGCCTAACACCCTGCTCTCTAACAAACACGCACACAATGGAAGTGAAGTCTCAAGTGATGGATGAGTCGGGCAGGGGGTGGGGCTCAGTCTCAACTATAAAAGCACCCTTCCCCAAACAAATCCAAGTGATAACTTAGTGTGATCATGGGCTTTTGTCCATTCTGGAAACAAACAAAAAAACTATCAAATGCCATAATCTCTTTTCTCACTGGGCAAATATCAACAGGATTCATGATCTTACCACAATTATTTCTGTCTTCACATGGTATCTACATAATTTTTTTTCCCTAAAATGAAGAAAACAAAGAACAGGCTGGTCTGAGTAATTAATCATGTTCCTCTCTATACTATCAAACCTCTGTGAACAAAAGCTTCCCAAACTTCATGATTACTTTTAGAAGTGGTTCATTTATTATTGAGAAAGAACTACCAAAAGAAAAAAAAAATCTAAATTTTTATCATATTCCCAAACCAATATTTTTCTAATGTAGAACTGAACAACAAGAAAATTATTCTGCAAAGAGAACTTTCAAACCTTTATCAGTCAATAGTATAAAGCGAACTGATCAAATTGACTGTCTAAATAAGGGGGAATTTTAAAAAATTTCTGATCCAATCTTGTGATTCACCATCGCTCCCAACCACATTCTTTTCTATTTATTCTCTTTAAAGAAAGGGACAACTTTCGGAGTCCAAAGTTATTCAACAAGTTCTTTACCTCAGCATAAGGGAAGGGAAAAAAAATAGTTTGACTGACATAGGTGGTGAAACATACACAATTAATAGAAAATGGTCATATTCTAATAAAAGGCAAAAAACTGAAATTTATAAGCTATGTGGTGGCTTTTTTGGGGTGGAGGGAAACCAGACAAAAATATAACACCTCCTATTGGCAAGACATGTTTTGATCAAAATCTCATTGGCCTTTCCTATTGGAATGATCAACTGTAAAGACAAAAAAAGGTATACAGTTTAAAAAAACCTGACACCTACTACTGATAAACTTCTCTGTTTAAACTCCTATTTACTGTTTTAAAGATAAATGCTATTTTTTTTTTAAGAAAAACACAATATTTCATTTAAGTGTAAGGCATTTCATTGTCTTTTTATAGATTTACTCAAAACTGCCTAACAAGGAAAGTTTAGTTATTTCAGCAAAGAAGTTGAAGGTTTTTATTCTAAAATTTAATTCTTCACTAATTTATCCTAAGATGTATTTAATAGTCAACCAGGAAATTGATTTTTATAAAAGTTACTTTATGGGCAGAAAATACAGGGAAAAAAGTAATAATAAACACCAAACTGTTTCTTTACTTTATGAAGCCAAATATTTCCTCATAGACTTGGTTTTCAAAGCTTGGAATTTATCCCCTGAGGGCCACTATTATTTTTCAAAACTTCATATAAATATTAAATCTAAAATTTAATTGGTAATTTAAATTCTCCTCTTTCTCTTCAAATTTCTTCTCTTCCCCTGGACAGTTGACTTTTAAAAATTCACAGAATGAGCATGTTTCTTGCAAAGTGGCTTGTCCTTCTTAGAGAAAAAGGTCTGACCTTCCAAACTTTCACAACACACCTGAAAAAGAAGCATTATTTGAGAGAATGTCATTATCTTATCAAGTATGCCTAAAAAGGGGAAATGATTTTCTCCCAACGGATAGTATGACAAAACACTTCAGTTGGTTGTATCAGACCTTCTAACATTTCACGATTACTATAACATTCCATGTCATCTTTCAGAAGCAATGAAGAATGACTTTTCTCTGGAATGCATTTTAGTTTATTTAAACTTATTGATCATTATTTTTCTTAATTGGGAATGAATATTTGGCCATAGTGAAAAAATTAACACATAAAGTGGTCACGTTAAATGTAATTTCTATTCTCAAATTCTTATCAATGTTTTAAACCTGCCTCCTGTTGTAGAGACCTAAGGCATTAAGAAAAACAAACCCAAAAAATCCAACACAGGTGTTTTGACACACATTCCTAGGTCCCTAAATATACAGGCACAGAAAACCCGAGTGTGCTGTGCTTTGTCACTTCAATCATGTCTGATTCTTTGCAACCCCATGGACTGTAGCCCGCCAGGCCCATGGATTGTAGCCCGCCAGGCTCCTCTTCCATGGGGTTTCTTCAGGCAAGAATACTGGAGTGGGTTTCCATTTCCTTCTCCAGGGCACTTTCCCAACCCAGGGATCGAACCCAGGTCTCCTGCATTGCAGGCAGATTCTTTACTGTCTGAGCCACCAGAGAATACCTGAGAGTTCTTTTTAATTCATTTCTATGTCTCTTTTCTTGTTTGTTTCTTATTAAGCAAACTGTAGTCCACATCTGGCTGCATCCTGGATGTTATACTGTCAGTTAGCTATTCACATTTATGTCTTCTTATCTTTCCCACTGTCTTTGCTAATTTTAATGCTCCTGAGTGGGCTTCCCGGAGAAGGCAATGGCACCCCACTCCAGTTCTCTTGCCTGGAAAATCCCATGGACGGAGGAGCCTGGTAGGCTACTGTCCATGGGGTCGCTAAGAGTTGGACACGACTGAGCGACTTCACTTTGACTTTTCACTTTCATGCATTGGAGAAGGAAATGGCAACCCACTCCAGTGTTCTTGCCTGGAGAATCCCAGGGGCGGGGGAGTCTGGTGGGCTGCCGTCTATGGGGTCGCACAGAGTCGGACACGACTGAAGTGACTTAGCAGTAGCAGAGTGGGTTTCCAGGTGGCTTGGTGGTAAAGAATCCGCCTGCTAATGCAGGAGATGCGAGTTTGGTCCCTGAATCTGAAATATCCCCTGGAGAAGGAAATGGCAACCCACTCCAGTATTTTTGCCTGGAAAATCCCATGGACAAAGGAGCCTGGCAGGTTACAGTCCATGGGGTTGCAAAGAGTCAGACATGACTGAGCAACTAAAAACAACAACAACAATGCTCCTGAGCAGATCTGCCAGAGGACAGGAGGAGGCAAATCTGCTAAAATTGCTGCTTTTTACAGATTTTATGACATCTAAGAGATGGATGAAGTAAACAAGACAGGGTTCAATAGTAACGTTTAGGGAAATTATGTGACTTCAATTAACTAGTCATTTCCCCCTTCATACAATGTTATTAAAAACTATTAAAAATATTAAATATAATTTTTAAAAATCAACCATCTGAATACAGTGCCTTTATTAAATATTTTTACTTCTAAATTTAAAAAATACATATCTGAGGTTAAAGTTAACTCTGAATCAATCTTCATCAATAAAAATAAAACCAAAAATACTATAATATGAAATGAGACAGGTAAATATATTACTACAAGTTTATTTTAGTCTCAAAAAGAAAAGAATATTCATAGACTATTGCTAAGGAAGGAAATGGATCAACATACAGTTTACTTCCAGTATTGAGTCAATAACAGATATTTATAAAAGTTTACTTCTATTTTAAGAACTACCTGTTTTCATAAATTACTAAAGACACTCCAATAAAACATAGTTTAAAAAACGTAACAGAATCTTACTGTTTTTAAGAAATTCATATCTTCTCCTTATAAACAAAAATGTATTAAGACTGTTTCTCTAAAGGCATAAGCATCTTATTCTGTGCCAAACAATTTTGAAAAGTACAAAAAATTTTAATGAACTTGACTTTCCAAACCACTGTAAAACATTTCTAGGTTTGAGGGACTGATAGATATAAAAACCGTTATTTCCATTTAGTGCTCAGGCTAGAACTGGCCATACTGTGCTCCTCTGAATGGGAAACAGGAGTTTACTTACTGAGCATACAAAACAAGTGTCGTGCCAGGTATAGCCCAGAGCTTCCAGGAACATGTCGCCAGCTTCTATGGGAAATTCACATCCACGGCATATAGTACCAAAGAGGGCATAATAATCTGTATTGGGGCAGGGGTGGGGCAGAGGTAATTGAAACATGACAAAGATGTAGAATGAGAGCTTTCAGAGAACAGCAACAAAATGAGAATTAAATGAGATGATAAAGATACAGTTACTAGTAACAGAAAAAGTTTCAGATGGCATAACACCTGACCTAAGCATTAGGTGTAGTTTATTTCAGTTTACCCTTGGAAAACGTTATATATACAACTTAACATTCTTTATTATGTTTTTCCATATGTTACTTCTCAGTTCTGTCCAACTTATTTAAGGCCCAAATGTATATGAACATCACTGTTCTCTGATAAGTTATCAATAGACATGATTGTTTCAATAAAAGAGAACATCCAATAACTAGAAACAATAAGACTAATGAACATAAATCATGAAAAACGTATGAAAAAACCTTCTTTCCCGCAACCCCGCTATTAGCAAATTTCACAGCACATCTACTTGGTAAGGAAGAGAAAAAAGTCACAGGAAACCTTCTTGAATAAATGCTGTGACTAAGTTTCTAGCTGGACTGTATCACAACAATATTAGCCACTTTTTCTTCTGCTATCTTTTCCTTCCCATTTACGACTTCATGCTAAAAATCCTTATCCAGAGAACACCTCTTACTTGACACGGAGTTATAAAGTATTAATGTCTTCCTTCTGAAGAAAGCCGTTTTGACAAGATGTTTATCACGACTAAATTAGAACTTAGTGGCAATTTTCTTTTATGCAGCTACTCTTACTATGTGTTTTCACTCATGGTTCACTCTTTGACACTTCTAATCCCATCTGGGCTAGAGGAGAAAGTAGGCTGCCATCTGCACCCTTCTCAGCAATCCTCAATACTCCTTGGTGCCATCTGCTCTACACACACCCACAGAGTCCTACTGTGTGCTGGGTGCTGGTCTAGGCACTGGTTAGAGGCACAATGGTGGCGAAGATAGATGCGGCTGTTCTTCACATGGGGATTCTATTCTCACTGGGATCAGGATGCCATCATTCATTATGTTTTAAAAATAAATGATAGCAAACAACTTCAGATTGTGATAGGAGTGATGCAATAGAGAATAACTGGGGGAGGTGTTTATCACTATATTACAGAGGGGTTAGGAAAGACCTCCACGAGGAGATAATACCTGAGCTGAGACTTGAAAATAAAAGAGGGGGAGGAACCATTTCAGAAAACCTGGGAAAGAAAATTCCAGTCAAAAGAGACAAGTACAAAAGCCTTGAGGCAGGAAGGATCTCAGTAGGTTCAGAAACAACACAGGGGCCAGGTATGGCTAAGAATCCAGTGACATTCTCTAGAACCCAAACAATCAGGTGGAGGAGACGGGGTTGGCAAAGCTGGCCTCAGGCGGGAATACAGTTTTCCCTCTAGTGGAAGCCATGAGGTATCAACCACAATCCGATCCACATTCAAAAAAATACTACTACAGCTATCTGAGGGTTGGGGGAACGAAGATAAACCATTTTAGCTGGCAATTATAATGCCCAGGCAAAGGGTAAGAGAGAACTGGATTTAGTGGGGACAGTTGAGGTGAGAGAAATGAGTCAATTCAATACCCACTGGGGATAGAACTGTTAGAATTTATTAATTAGATTGGGCAAAGAAGGGTCAAGTCGTGGTCAACAGCCTCAAATTAGAAGCTCACTGCTTCTTTAACTTGAGTATTGTGGAATATTCCCTTCATCCAGTACCACCCTTTGAACTGCAAGGTAGAACAACAATAAAACCCCATGGGGGAATGCAGTGGTACTAAGTGGAGGCATAATAAAGGGAAAATATTTTATTTTTTTGAAAGATGTACGTGTTATAGTAATATCTAAGTAAGAATAACATTAATAAATAAGTGCCATGAAAGCTCACTTACAGCCTTTGGGAAGGAAAAGGAAGTGTTTAGAGTTTAGGTAATAGCACAAATGCAGTAGATTGGCATTAATATTTAGAGCTTGTTTTCTTAAAAATAATCTCACCAAGGGAGCAAACCATGATTACCTTCCCATTCAGTAAAATTAACAAAGGATTCCAATTTGCTGTCAAGGCAGTTGCCTTCAAGAGCGTATCAATATCCTATTCAAAAGCTGGACACTTCTCATGTTTATAATCACTCAAAATTCACTAGTAGAGTGTAGAAGAAGGCTTTAGGCTATACAATTTCATATGATTTATATCCATAACTTATAGGAGGTTCAAGAAAATTAGTCTAAGTAACTGCCTACACATGCACTTTTCTTAATGAAATTGGTAATATCTGATTTTGACAAGGTCTATAAAAATTTTATACACTTTTTGCTATATATTTACAGTAACATCAAGTGCTCCTCAAACCTTTAGTAAAACTATACTATTTTGCTTAGCATTTCCTTTCAAATTGATAGCAATATAGGGGTTTTACCTTCACTTACAACTTAAGAAACTACGGGCTTAAAGATCTTACCAGTCTCACAGTAGGGCTCACCATCCTCCAAGTGAAAAACATTATTACGAATAGGCTTTCCACAGGCCACACACACAAAACAGGAAACGTGCCAAGTCTGTTTCAAAGCATTGATGACTTCCTGTTACAGAAAGGTAATTGGATGTAAAGAAAGATGGTACGTATTTTACCAGCTGTACCAAAACAGTCCTTTTAAATTGACCCCAAAGTAGAACTGGAGATATTTAAGGACAGACTCAAAGATCATCTAAACTGATGCACTATATAAAATATACATTTTTCACAACTACACATCAATAAACTTAAAGAATGATTAGTGTTATTTAAACATATAAATGTGGTGAATAAAAGCAAGTCTTTCATAAGCGTTTGCTACACTACATTTGCTGCTGCTGCTGCTAAGTCGCTTCAATCATGTCCAACTCTGTGTGACCCCATAAACGGCAGCCCACCAGGCTCCCCCGTCCCTGGGATTCTCCAGGCAAGAACACTGGAGTGGGTTGCCATTTCCTTCTCCAATGCATGAAAGTGAAAAGTGAAAGTGAAGTCGCTCAGTCGTGTCCGACCCTCAGGGACTGCACAGACTGCAGCCTACCAGGATCCTCTGTCTATGGGATTTTCCAGGCAAGAGTACTGGAGTGGGGTGCCATTGCTTTCTCCGTGCTACACTACTGCTTTCCCTCAAAGGGTGTCAGGAAACGTTAACTTGTAATGGTTTCACAATATTATCTTGAAAATGTCATGAAGGAAGGGCAAAACATTTAAAAACTAAAACAAACCTATACATTGTCCCATGTTGGAAGCAACAACTTAATCAACTTAATCCAATCATGTTTAACATGCTTAGGATTTTGAAAATCAGCTATGACTATACTAAGCACATATTGAAATGAGTGTCTAAAATTTGAACCATAGAGCATGGATTCTAGTGAACAACAGCCCTATGGTTATATATACCAAATATCAAAGACTTGGACCAGATTTTAATTAGTAAAAGAAAGTTTGAGAATTTTGCTTTGCAAAGAATCTTCTTTGAATTGAGAGAAAGAGATGGAGCTATTAGAAATAATTTTTGAAGAGTAGTTAGTAATACAGGAACTTACTCTTTCCATAATAATTATCACAAAAATGGGATGCTATAAGTAAAGTATGGTTACAGTTCTGTAAATGAATTACTTATCAGGAGCAAACTGGAAGAAAACACATCCTACAGGTTAAGAGGATCTATCTGGGACTGATAAATACATAGGTCATTTTAATTTTATTCTTTACATTTTTGTATTTTTTAATTGCTGTGGTGTGAAATATTTTCTAATAAAAAACTCAAAATAAAATGATACCGCGAAGTCATTAGCCATAGAAAATGCCCCTGTTCACTACAGAAGAACAATGGGAAAAAACAGCAGTTATCTAGACCCAAAGAGATCACTATGAGCATGGACAACAAGTGAAACATTCAACCAAATAATAACCAAGGCTTCTAGCATCTACTCAACTTTATATTCTGAGACAGAGTACTATCCCATCTTTAACAGGTTCAGTTCAGTTCAGTCCCTCAGTTGTGTGCGACTCTTTGCAACCCATGGACTGCAGCATGCCAGGCTTCCCTGTCCATCACCAACTCCTGGAACTTGCTCAAACTCATGTCCATCAAGTCAGTGATGCCATCCAACCATCTCATCCTCTGTCGTCCCCTTCTCCTCCTGCCTTCAATCTTTCCCAGCATCAGGGTCTTCTCTAAGGATAGTCAGTTTTTCGCATTGGGTGGCCAAAGTATTAGAGTTTCAGCTTCAACATCAGTCCTTCCAATGAATATTCAGGACTGATTTCCTTTCACATTGACTGATTTCATCTCCTTGCAGTCCATGGGACTCTCAAGATTCTTCTCCAACACCACAGTTCAAAAGCATCAATTCTTAGGTGCTCAGCTTTCTTTATAGTCCAACTCTCACATTCATACATGACCACTGGAAAAACTATAGCCTTGACTAGACAGACCTTTGTTGACAAAGTAATGTCTCTACTTTTTAATAAGCTGTCTAGGTTGATCATAACTTTCCTTCCAAGGAGTAAGCGTCTTTTAATTTCATGGCTGCAGTCACCATCTGCAGTGATTTTGGAGCCCAGAAAAATAAAGTCAGCCACTGTTTCCCCATCTATTTTCCATGAAGTGATGGGACGAGATGCCATGATCTTAGTTTTCTGAATGTTGAGCTTTAACCCAACTTTTTCACTCTCCTTTTTCACTTTCATCAAGAGGCTCTTTAGTTCTTCTTTGCTTTCTGCCATAAGGGTGGTGTCGTCTGCATATATGAGGTTATTGATTATTTCTCCCGGCAATCTTGATTCCAGCTTGTGCTTCTTCCAGCCCAGCGTTTCTCATGATGTACTCTGCATATAAGTTCAATAGGCAGGGTGACAATATACAGCCTTGACGTACTCCTTTTCCTATTTGGAACCAGTCTGTTGTTCCATGTCCAGTTCTAACTGTTGCTTTCTGACCTGCATAAAGGTGTCTCAAGAGGCAGACCATAACGTAAGATTATCAAACAACTAAAACACAATCCAGAAAACGTGTCCCTTTAGTACAGTTCTGGTGCATGTCTAAAGCAACGAGCTGAAGATTTCATTTCTTAGAACCTCATTTGGTGCTAAAACTCTTACTTGATTTTGTTTTATTAATTATTCTAGAATCCATAGAACACTTTTATATACTAAAACAGTATTAATGTAGTCTACTTATTGTCATTTGAAAAGGAATAGCCTGAATTATCCTCCTGTTTTCCTCTCTACATATTGTATAAATTAATAATACAGAAATATTTCACATAGTATATTTATAATTTTAAAGTGTCTTGAAAGTTTTAGACTCATTTAAAGATGTATTCTAAAATTTGTTGCTGTTGTCCATTCGATAAGTTGTGTCCAACTCTTTGCAACACCATGAACTATAGCACACCAGGCTTCCCTATCCTTCACTATCTCCCGGAGTTTGCTCAAACTCATGTCTGTTGAGTCAGTGATGCCATCCAACCATCTCATCCTCTGCTGTCCTCTTCTCCTCCTGCCCTCAACCTTTCCCAGCATCAGGGTCTTTTCCAATGAGTCAATTCTTCACGTTAGGTGGCCAAAGTATTGGAGCTTCAGCTTCAGCATCAGTCCTTCCAATGAATACTCAGGGTTGATTTCCTTTAGGATTAACTGGTTTGATCTCCTTGCTGGCCAAGGAATTCTCAAGAGTCTTTCCAGCACCACAATTCAAAAGCATCAATTCTTTGGTGCTCAGACTTCTTTGTGCTCCAACTCTCACATCTGTACATAATTGCCATAGCTTTGGCTATAGGGACCTTGGTCAGCAAAGTGTTTTTTCTGCTTTTTAATTTGCTGCCTATGTTTGTCATAGCTTTTATTTCCAAGCAGCAAGCATCTTTCAATTTCATGACTACAGTCAGTATCCACAGTGATTTTCGAACCCAAGAAAATAAAATCTATTGCTGTTTCATACTCTCTTCTCTCAATGGGAATGAATTAGAGCTTCATTATTACACTGTCATATTGGGAATATTAGAACTCAGCAAATGTAATTTCCAAATTTTGTATGAGTTGTATGTAGGTGTTTTGTATGAGTCCAGTCACCTTGGCTACTTCTACAGTAAAACTTCAACTGCTGGTCACCCATAGGAAATGCCTTACCCTTACTTCACAACTGCAAATTGGGTATTCCAGAATAGAAAATTCATTCATTCATCATTATTTACTATGTATCCGAATCCTAAATTACTACCTTTTTGTAAAAAAAAAAAAAAAAAAGGTGTGGTTTGATTATTTTTCTATCACATGTATACCCTCATAAACCTGAGGTTATATTTTTAAACATTAAATGAATTCAAGAAAAATGTATCACTTATAAGCCTCATGTTTTATACATTTCACGAAATCTGTGTCCCGTGCTTGAACCCTGACAAATGGGGAAATGCTGCTCTTATAAAAGCGATGGAATTTAATTTAAAACAGTGAAGGTGTCAGTTCTGAGAACTCAGATGTGTGTGGTCCTGTGCGACCTCTTCATTCCTGAGCAAACAGGGTCCCGTTGAGGCAGCACACCCACAGTAAATTATTTTTTCCCCACAGTGGCTAGACTTGCACCAGACAACCCAGCACTCAGTAAGACAAAACCAAAGACAACTTAACCCCATGAGTCCAATATACTTCTACAGAGGTCTATTTAGTTTTGCTTTACAAAAATAAACAGTGATGAAAGCAGAGAGGGGATCAAGCAAGAAGAAAATAAAAAGTAAAAATGATGGAAGGGTTTCATACCAAAAAATTGTTCTGCTTTAAAACTCACTCAGAGTGAAAAGGTTTCCAATACTCACTCCAAGGATCTTCCTTTGGCATCGACCACATTCGGGAGCAAAGAATTTCTCATAGCAGAGCTCACAATATAGGGCTCCCTGTTCCTCTACAAATCCAATGTAGGCCATCGTATTTTTGCAGTGAGCACAGTTAAATTCTTCTGGGTGCCAAGATTTCCCCAATGCCACTAGGAATGGTCCCCTGCCAAAAGAAAAGAGATCAAGTTGGCTCTGGAATAAAAGTTTCTAGTTAGCCTGAATAGGAACTCTTATTTGCAATGTCCAAACAATTAAATACTTGCTCAATTCTCCTTCTCAAGGACTTAACACGTGGGTGCTGGCGATTTACACAGAACTCTCTGTGCACTGAAGTCAAAAGGACAGGCGAGAGGAATAAGCACTTAAGGAACTCCTTCAAGAAAGGCCCTGGTTTTCTGTCTTCAAGGGATCTAGTAATTAGGTTTTTTGAGCTGCAATGACTGAGTGTGTCATGATAACAACTGATAATGAGAATATTAACTGTGACAGAAAAAGAAGTAACCAGGAAAACATATATGCGTTAGGCAGAAATGAGAGCTTGAGATTTCTATAAAATAAACAAAAATTTTAAAATCTCAATTTGTAATGTCAGAGTCTTAAAAACAGTAACAATTATTACTGGGGAAAAAAAACCATTCTAGTCAATTTCTCTTCCCCATACATTGTTTCATACACTTATTTCACAACTTTATTAAACATATCAAATCCTCACCCTCCAAAATGACTACAGAAATTATAAACTGGATATTAGAGGTGACTTAAAGCTACTTAGAAAGGTTTTATTTAATTAAAACATGACTGATTTTTAATGCACATTTGTATCAAGGTAAGAAAATGTTTGTAAAGAGATTTCTTTTCCATTAAATACTATACAGCCATGAACTGATAAGATGGGTTTCGTTTGCCTGACAAGAATCCATTATGAAGCTTTATCTAGCCATGAAGCCTGTGGAGATTAACTATTCTAGGTTCTGCAACACACTTTTCAGTAGCTACATCACACTAATTTTTATTTATAGAGTGGCTTTACCTCCAAGGCACTTTTACACTTATCTAATTTGTCCATGCAACATTCCTGTGAGACAGACCAGGACAGTTATTATGAACTCAGTTTAACAGATGGAGAAGCTGAGATATAGAATGTTCAAAGATAATGACATATATCATAAAATCATTGACTGAATCAAGGCCAGAGGCTGAACTTCCTGATTTCTATTACACTGCTCTAGTCAACTGATATTCTGCCTCTCATTATATTACCATCAATTATCATCACTGAGCGACCACAGGGTAACTAATTCTCAGTAAGCATTGGATATTCCACCTTTAGGCAGACAATTAATGGGAAAAGTCACAGCAATGAGCATCATTTTTTAGCCTTTGGCAATAACCTTTGTATTCAGTAACCATCTCCTGCTGGGAAATTCTTTGCAAATATATTGTTTTCTCCGAACCAGCACCTAATTCTGAGAATCAAGCAAGTTGAAAGGCTTTTGATGAATGATTAAAATGTGTTCTGCGGGGTGTAAGAAAGTAACTCTTACCCTGTGTGTGTGCTTAGTCGCTCAGTTGTGTTGACTCTTTGTGACCTCATGGATTATAGCCAACCAGACCACTGTCATGGGATTCTTCAGGCAAGAATACTGGGAGTGGACTGCCATTCCCTTCTCCAGGGGATCTTCCTGACCCAGAGATCGAACGTGGGTCTCCTGCATAGCAGGTGGATTCTTTACCATCCAAGCCACCAGGGAAGCCCCATTTTTTACCCTACTTTTTGTTAGTGAAGGGAAGTTGCTCAGTCGTGTCTGACTCTTTGCAACCCTAACTCTTTGCGACCCCATGGACCGCAACCTTCTAGGCTCCTCAGTCCATGGAATTTTCCAGGCAAGATTACTGGAGTGGGTTGCCACTTCCTTTTCCAGGGGATCTTCCCGACCCAGGGACTGAACCCAGGTCTCCGGCGTTGCAGGCAGACGCTTTACCATCTGAGCCTTGTTTTGTATTGCTATTATGATGCCATTTTGCATAAGCAGCTTTCACCATTTGAGAAAAGTAGTTTATTATTGTTATTATTTTTAAACTTTAGGGTATCATTTTTGTTACCACTAGTAAGGAATGCCTTTTGTTAATTAATTCTCACCAGAAAATAAAAGATCTATAGATCACTTACAATGTAACAATATGGCACTTTTGGTATGTTTTCCATTTTCTTTTTTTTTTTTTTTTCTGTTTTCCCTCTATTTTCAACTGGTTTATAAACAGTCCTACTTAACACTTCATTCATTTTCTCAATATATATCTGGCAAGTAGTTTACCTTCAAAGATAAGCTTGAGTCACAAGCTCAAAGGACAAGCACAAAGCGACAGAGTTTTAGGAGTGCGCTGCACTTTTCACCAGGTGGGTATCTTCTTATGTTCGTCTGAAAAATCTGCCACGCTAAATTGACTATGACCATAACACGGCAGGAGAGGATGGTGGAACTTCAAGGTTTTATGCTACCATTTGTCTGGACATTAAAGCAGATTCAAACCTATTTACTATGTAGTATCTATCAGGCACGTCTTCAGCTCATCCAGAAGGCTGGATGGCCCCTTGAGGCCAGTATCCTTATTGTATCTTTATCCGATTCCTCAGTTTGCAAAATAAGTCAGTTCAATTTCGATTTCCACTTTCTGTTGAAGCGTAAGTATTAGTATGCACTTGAAAGAAAGTTTTCATCTTGAAACAAGCCTATCAGTGCTACCAATTATTTAACAAACTTCACCTGAGGGGGTAAGAAAAAAGACATTTGAGAACAGCCGATTGAGGAACATACAATCTCTTTTCTAGACTTTCTAAGATATGTACTGAGATCACCTCAGACCAGCAAACAACTCCATTCTGTGAATTTGAGCAGACTGGGCCACAAAAGAGTTTGAAATGCAGTACTTGGATGCAATCTAAAAAATGACAGAATGATCTCTGTTCGTTTCCAAGGCAAACCATTCAATATCACAGTAATCCAAGTCTACGCCCAAGTAACGCTGAAGAAGCTGAAGTTGAACTGTTCTATGAAGACCTACAAGACCTTTTAGAACTAACACCCAAAACACATGTCCTTTTCATTATAGGGGACTGGAATGCAAAAGTAGGAAGTCAAGAAACACCTGGAGTAACAGGCAAATTTGGCCTTGGAGTATGGAATGAAGCAGGGCAAAGGCTAATAGAATTTTGCCAAGAAAACGCACTGGTCATAGCAAACACCCTCTTCCAACAACACAAGAGAAGACTCTACACATGGACATCACCAGATGGTCAATACTGAAATCAGATTGATTATATTCTTTGCAGCTAAAGATGGAGAAGCTCTATACAGTCAGCAAAAACAAGACCAGGAGCTGACTGTGGCTCAGATCATGAGCTCCTTATTGCCAAATTCAGACTTAAATTGAAGAAAGTAGGGAAAACCACTGGGCCATTCAGGTATGACCTAAATCAAATCCCTTATGATTATACAGTGGAAGTGAGAAATAGATTTAAGGGCCTAGATCTGATAGATAGAGTGCCTGATGAACTATGGAATGAGGTTCGTGACACTGTATAGGAGACAGGGATCAAGACCATCCCCATGGAAAAGAAATGCAAAAAAGCAAAATGGCTGTCTGGGGAGGCCTTACAAATAGCTGTGAAAAGAAGAGAAGCAAAAAGCAAAGGAGAAAAGGAAAGATATAAGCATCTGAATGCAGAGTTCCAAAGAATAGCAAGAAGAGATAAGAAAGCCTTCTTCAGCGATCAATGCAAAGAAATAGAGGAAAACAACAGAAACGGAAACACTAGAGATCTCTTCAAGAAAATTAGAGATACCAAGGGAACATTTCATGCAAAGATGGGCACAATAAAGGACAGAAATAGTATGGACCTAACAGAAGCAGAAGATATTAAGAAGAGGTGGCAAGAATACACAGAAGAACTGTACAAAAAAGATCTTCATGACCCAGATAATCACAATGGTATGAGCACTCATCTAGAGCCAGACATCCTGGAATGTGAAGTCAAGTGGGCCTTAGAAACCATCACTACGAACAAAGCTAGTGGAGGTGATGGAATTCCAGTTGAGCTATTTCAAATTCTGAAAGATGATGCTGTGAAAGTGCTGCACTCAATAGGCCAGCAAATTTGGAAAACTCAGCAGTGGTCATGGTACTGGAAAAGGTCAGTTTTCATTCCAATCCCAAAGAAAGGAAATGGCAAAGAATGCTCAAACTACCACACAATTGCACTCATCTCACACGCTAGTAAAGTAATGCACAAAATTCTCTCAGCCAGGCTTCAGCAATATGTGAACCATGAACTTCCAGATGTTCAAGCTGGTTTTCGAAAAGGCAGAGGGACCAGAGACCAAATTGCCAACATCCACTGGATCATGGAAAAAGCAAGAGAGTTCCAGAAAAACATCTATTTCTGCTTTATGGACTATGCTAAAGCCTTTGACTGTGTGGATCATAATAAACTGTGGAAAATTCTGAAAGACCACCTGACCTGCCTCTTGAGAAATCTGTATGCAGGTCAGGAAGGAACAGTTAGAACTGGACATGGAACAACAGACTGGTTCCAAATAGGAAAAGGAGTATGTCAAGGCTGTATATTGTCACCTTGCTTATTTAACTTATATGCAGAGTACATCATGAGAAAGGCTGGGCTGGAAGAAGCACAAGCTGGAATCAAGATTGCCGGGAGAAATCTCAATAACCTCAGACATGCAGATGACACAACCTTATGGCAGAAAGTGAAGAGGAATTCAAAAGCCTCTTGATGAAAGTGAAAGTGGAGAGTCAAAAGGTTGGCTTACAGCTCAACATTCAGAAAACGAAGATCATGGCATCTGGTCCCATCACTTCATGGGAAATAGATGGGGAAACAGTGGAAACAGTGTCAGACTTTATTTTTGGGGGCTCCAAAATCACTGCAGATGGTGACTGCAGCCATTAAATTAAAAGATGCTTACTCCTTGGAAGGAAGGTTATGACCAACCTAGATAGCATATTCAAAAGCAGAGACATTACTTGGCCAACAAAGGTCCGTCTAGTCAAGGCTATGGTTTTTCCAGTGGTCATGTATGGATGTGAGAGTTGGACTGTGAAGAAGGCTGAGAGCTGAAGAATTGATGCTTTTGAACTGTGGTGTTGGAGAAGACTCTTGAGAGTCCCTTGGACTGCAAGGAGATCCAACCAGTCCATTCTGAAGGAGATCAGCCCTGGGATTTCTTTGGAAGGAATGATGCTAAAGCTGAAACTCCAGTACTTTGGCCACCTCATGCGAAGAGTTGACTCATTGGAAAAGACTCTGATGCTGGGAGGGATTGGGGGCAGGAGGAGAAGGGGACGACAGAGGATGAGATGGCTGGATGGTATCACCGACTTGATGGACGTAAGTCTGAGTGAACTCCAGGAGTTGGTGATGGACAGGGAGGCCTGGTGTGCTGCGATTCATGGGGTCTCAAAGAGTCGGACACAACTGAGCGACTGTACTGAACTGAACTGAACCGGGCCTGGTCCCCTGCACAGGATGGTTCTGTAATGATGGGCGCTGTGTGTGACACCTTCAGTCTTCACTGACACTTGGGATAGGAGACAGCCCCACAAAGTCTACTCCCACTCTTCCTGGAAGCAGCTGTGGGAAGTGCTGTTTGTTAGATCATACAGGGCCATTTTTACATGGACTCCTTGGAGAAATTCCTTTCAAGTTTTTTAACAAGAACAGTTTTGCTTCTTCTGAGCAAGAGATTTATTTTTTATCTCACTAAACATTAATTTGCAAAATTTACTTTTTTTTGTCAACTGCCACGCTAATGGTAAAGAACCCACCTGCCAAGGCAGGAGACGTTAAAAGACACAGGTTCAATCCCTGGGTTGGGAAGATCCCCTGGAGAAGGGCAGAGCGACTCTTTCCAGTATTCATGCCTGGAGAATCCCATGGATAGAGCAGCCTGGTGGGCTACAGTCCACAGGGTCATAAAGAGTTAGACAGGACTGAAGCGACTTAGCACAGAAGGCTCACAGCCAAATTCTAACCATAGGCAAAGATGTACGTATGTCATTACTATCCAGACTCAATGACAAACTTCTTTTCACTCTTCATTTTTAATAGCCTCATCCATGATTTTCATTCTTCTTTTGCTTTCTTTTGTATATTTCAGAACGTTTTCTTACATTTCAGCTATTCTTAAAGAGTCGTTTCGAAAGCCTTCTGGGATAGAGTCCACTATAAATAAACAGTCCATCAAAAGGGTCATCTTAAGGTATTTACTTAAGTTTCTTTATCAAATCTGAATAGTGAATGATCTTAACGACACTAGAGAAAATCCTTCCGCACCTTTAAAAATTGAGTTGACAGTGACCCTGCTCCTGCCACACCTCCATTCTAATATGGACAGGCTCCTATAGATTCTCCTTGGCTAAGCTGAAAGAGCATCTTCCCTGTCAGTGCCCTTGAAGTTATGTATAAATAAGAAAATTTCTTATATATAACAAAGTCCGCTCTTCTCTGTGTCAGCAGAGACTAATTTAACAAATTTATTAACACAGGATTAACACTGAATATATTCTTCTTGTCCTAGGTAGGACTGGGTTTCCATCTGGGAACTGGAACGAAAGGCTTAGCCAGCTGCGCAGTGGAATGAAGGATTTGGTTCCCTCTCAGAGTCCTCTGCCACTGTGAGCCTCACTGAATGCCTGCTGACTGACAAGGGAAGGGAGGGGACTCAGCTGCAGCACTGACTGAGAGAGAAGAGCTGTGGTGTGTTCGTCTTCTTGGTGTGATATTTATGCCAAAAAAAGGAAGCAAAGGTAGGTAAGAATTCAGAGAAAAAGAACAGCTTAGTCAGAAAGATGAAAGGAACTGTAAATTTCAACAGGTACAAGCTAGTAGGGATACGGGTTGAATACAAACGCTTCTTTTTTTGTTTACCACAACAGGTATCATCTCATACAGATACAAAATTAAATAAATAGGAAAAAAAATTCTTTCTTGTGACGAGAACTCAGGATTTACTCTCTTAACAACTTTCACATGTAACGCATGTGCTAAATTGCTCAGTTGTGTCCAACACTTTGTGACCCTATGGACTGTAGCCCACCAGTTTCCTCTGTCCATGGAATTCTCCAGGCAAGAATACTGGAGTGGGTTGCCATTTCCTTCTCCAGGAGATCTTCCTGACCCAGGGATTGAACCCACATCTGCACTGGTAGATGATTACTACTGAGCCACTAGGGAAGCCCACCTTACCATTAGCTAACACTTGGTAAGCTTTCAACGTATATTTGTTGTATAAAAGTACTGCTTTATAAGTAGACTACTGAACTTTATTGCTGGCAATTTCTTTCAATTAAAAGTAACTGGCTGTTGAAGCTAGATAATCCCCATCTCTCCTCTTTGCATCAAAAGGTTCTGGATGTATCTCTGTTAAGACTTACTACACTCATACAGCTGTTGCTTTGCCTGTCTAGTATAACTGTATTCATTTGCTAGAACTACCTTAAAAAAGCACCACAGATGGGGTGGCTTAAACAACAGGAATAATTTTCTCAATTTTGGAAGTTAGAAGTCTAAACTTAAGATGCTGGCAGGGTTCATTTCTTCTAAGGCTTCTCTCTTTGGCTTCTAGATGGCCGTCTTCACCTGCCCTTCCTTCTGTGTGTGTCTGTGTCCTAACCTCTTCTTATTAAGAACATCAGTGATACTGGATTAGGACCCATTCTAACGACCCCATTTTACCTCTTAAAGACCCTATCTCCAAATACAAGTCTGAAATACTGGGGGTTAGGATTTCAACATATGAATTTGGGAAGGGACTCAACTCAGTTTATAAGAGCAACCTCCTTAAAGAAAGGGAGTATGTCTTTGATTTCTGTATCACTGGTATCTACAGGAAGTGGCACATAAAATACTCAGTGAGCACTGCGTATAGAATGACTATATTTCCACATTAGATGAGAAACTGGAAAAGTAAACCCCTCACTCCCTGGGTCATCTCTATGAGTCTAAGAATGTATGTACATGGTACAAAGTCATTTGGAGGGGAAGTAAGAACTTGTAACTGTTCAATCTGTTATTTACTCACTTCTTTCTCACTCACCCACTCTAACATTATGAAGAAGAGTACACTGCCACACTCTTAAGATATGGCAGGTCTGCTTAAGTTGTTTCTTTTTTCCTGATTTATACAGCAGTATATATGGTTACATGTATATGTAGTCACAATATTTATATATATTATAATACACGAACCGTGAATTTCCAGATGTTCAAGCTGGTTTTAGAAAAGGCAGAGGAACCAGAGATCAAATTGCCAACATCCACTGGATCATCAAAAAAGCAACAGAGTTCCAGAAAAACATCTATTTCTGCTTTATTGACTATGCCAAAGCCTTTAACTGTGTGGATCACAATAAACTGTGGAAAATTCTGAAAGAGATGGGAATACCAGACCACCTGACCTGCCTCTTGAGAAACCTAAATGCAGGTCAGGAAGCAACAGTTAGCCCTGGACATGGAACAACAGACTGGTTCCAAATAGGAAAAGGAGTACATCAAGGCTGTATACTGTCACCCTCCTTATTTAACTTATATGCAGAGTACATCACGAGAAAGGCTGGGCTGGAAGAAGCACAAGCTGGAATCAAGATTGCTGGGAGAAATATCAATAATATCAGATATGCAGATGACACCATTCTTATGGCAGAAAGTGAAGAGGAATTAAAGAGCCTCTTGATGAAAGTGAAAGAGGAGAGTGAAAAAGTTGGCTTAAAGCTCAACATTCAGAAAACTAAGATCATGGCATCCGGTCCCATCACTTCATGGGAAATAGATGGGGAAACAGTGGAAATAGTGGCCGACAATTTTTTGGGGCTCCAAAATCACTGCAGATGGTGACTGCAGCCATGAAATTAAAAGATGCTTACCCCTTGGGAGGAAAGTTATGACCAACCTAGATAGCATATTCAAAAGCAGAGCATTACTTTGACAACAATGGTCTGTCTAATCAAGGCTATAGTTTTTCCAGTAGTTATGTATGGATATGAGAGTTGGCTGAGTACCTAATAATTAATGCTTTTGAAATGTGGTGTCGGAGAAGACTCTTGAGAGTCTCTTGGACTGCAAGGAGATCCAACCAGTCCATCCTAAAGGAGATCAGTCCTGGATGTTCATTGGAAGGACTGATGTTGAGGCTGAAACTCCAATACTTTGGCCACTTGATGCGAAGAGCTTAATATTTTGAAAAGACCCTGATGCTAGGAAAGATTGAGGGCGGGAGGAGAAAGGGGACAACAGAGGATGAGATAGTTGGATGGCATCACCAACTCAATGGATATGAGTCTGGGTAAACTCTGGGAGTTGGTGATGGACAGGGAGGCCTGGTGTGCTGCAGTTCATGAGGTCGCAGAGAGTCAGACACAACTGAGCGACTGAACTGAAACAGAAATGCGTTAATATATCTTGGTATGTATTTTAGAGACATTCATTTAAGTTCTATAGTTCTTAGTTATCATAATATAATACTATAACATTTTCCTAAGTAGTGCAAGTTAAAAGCATGAATATAAAGTTACACAGATCTGGGCTCAAATGCAGGTTTTACCATTTACTATCTACGTAAAGTCAGGAAATATGTAAGCTTTCTGTGCCTTGGTTTTCTCATCTGTGAAACTGAGGCAATTATAATAACTGCCTTACAAGGTTATGAGAATTTAATAAGAATTCAAGTAAAATGATAATACAGTATTTGGCAGATGCTAAGAATATACTAAGGGCTTCCTGGGTGGCTCAGTAGTAAAGAATCCGCCTATCAATGCAGGAGATGCAGAAGATGTGGGTTTAATCCCTGGGTTGAGAAGATTCCCTAGAGTAGGAAATGACAACCTGCTCCATTATTCTTGCCTGGAAAATTCCATGAACAGCGGAGCCTGGCAGGCTACAGTCCAAAGGGTTGCATACAACTGAATGACTAAGCATGCACGCAAGAATACATAAAACAATTATTATCCAAAAACAGGATAAGAACGGCACCATAATATCACATAAATGCTGAACATTTTGTTCTTCCCATTTTCCCCCTATAATAGGTCTGAAATCTTGGTCTATGCCTTGATCATAAGATCTATGTCTTTGCTGTTTCCATAAATTGAGGAACTAACACATTAAGTCAAGAAGTCTTTTATTTTCAAGTAAAATCTTAACCAGAAGGGAAAATAAATAAAACCTATTAATAACGGAGTTCTCAGAGATAGAAATGGATGCTAAGGCAAAAACTTTTCTGGCTTCTCTCCAGGGTAACTGAGATGGCCCTCCTTATGAGAAAAGTTTGAAAACAAGTAAGAAACAAATCAATACTGTTAAAATGTTCTCTGCCACCAGAAGAAACAATGAGTTGTTTCAATGTGATTTTCTGGTGCTGGACTGTAAGCAAAGATGAGACAATAGCATTGTGGCTCCTTGTTTTTTTAAAGCATTCCATATCAAGGAAGAAATTCAAGCACCATGAAACCCTTATTTCTTTTATCAAAATGCTGAGCAGCTAAATGTGAATGGTCTATTTAACTCCATATAATACAAGTGGATTTTTAATGTCACCAGATATAACACTCCAAAAATAAGCTAGTATTTTCATAAGCCTATTCTACCAGAAAAATTAAATATGGCTTTGGCTGTACTAGTATTCTGATTTTCTGTTCTATTGTATCAACACTCCAAATAGTTAATCTGTTCACCTATGAATCAAAAAACGGTACTTCTATCATAAATGGATTGGAAATGTTCTAGAGCAAACTTAATCAGATCTTCAGTAGAATTTCCCAAAATGTAACAATCTATCCATCTGTAAAAAGCAACTAGCTAGTCAAAGTTTTGGTTCAGTTCAGTTCAATCTCTCAGTCGTGTCCGACTCTTTGCGACCCCATGAACCACAGCACGCCAGGCCTCCTTGTCCATCACCAAACCCGTGTCCGTTGAGTCGGTCATGTCATCCAATCATCTCATCCTCTGTCGTCCCCTTCTTCTCATGCCCTCAATCTTTCCCAGCATCAAATGAGTCAGCTTTTCAAATGACTTTTCAAATGAGTCAGCTCTTTGCATCACGTGGCCAAAGTATTGGAGTTTCAGCTTCAACATCAGTCCTTCCAATGAACACCCAGGACTGATCTCCTTTAGGATGGACTGGTTGGATCTCTTTGCAGTCCAAGGAACTCTCAAGAGTCTTCTCCAACACCACAGTTCAAAAGCATCAATTCTTCAGTGCTCAGCTTTCTTCACAGCCCAACTCTCACATCCATACATGACCATTGAAAAAACCATAGCCTTCACTAGATGGACCTTTGTTGACAAAGTAATGTCTCTGCTTTTTAATATGCTGTCTCAGGTTGGTCATAACTTTCCTTCCAAGGAGTAAGCGTGTCTTTTAATTTCATGGCTGCAATCACCACCTGCAGTGATTCTGGAGCCCTCCAAAATAAAGTCAGCCACTATTCCCACTACTTGCCATGAAATAATACAATTTACGAAAAACATTCATAATCTTTCCCAGATTCAAAAAAACAAAAAATACTAATATTAGATGAAAATGATCTATGGAGTTTTAAGCTAAAAATATGTTCAATAACAGATAATCAGTTCAGTACTAATATCAGAGATCCAGGTTTCTGAAACTGTCCAAATTTTTTTCTAAGAAAACAATAAAACATAAAATTTGCCTTAGTTTGCATTTACTTAAAAATATTTTTGAAAATTTGAAACATTTAGAAAATAAATATTAAAAAATATAAATTATAAAAACAATATAAATGACACTGAGGAAAACAAATAAAACAAATTTAAATTACAAATAATCTTAAACTACCAGGTTACAATATTCTATACTGTAAGTGTCAAGCCTGCAACTGCAGCCGGTTTCTAAAACAGGTGTCCAAGAGAATGTCACTTAATCTGATGCCTCCTAGGTTTGGTAAGTGATACTGACACTGCAGCCAAGAAGTGGAAAATCTTCTTTGCCTAGGTCTCTGAACTGACCACGCTCTATTCAAGCTGCTTCAGCATTTGCACACCAAGCAAATATGCTATGTTAATTACTGTAATAGGATCTTGACATGAGCTAATCCCTGTCCCTATTAACTTCTCTAGTAAATGAAGCTCTAATGCTTAACTGATAACAAGTGCTGGGATAATCCAGAGCAATATAAAATTTAACAGATGAGGGGGCAATAAGTGATGGCCATTCATGTTTTTAATATTATATTTATTTTACTTGGCAGAAGATAGTGCATAACACCACATTCTGGTGTAGCATTAAAAACTGAAACCAAGGCAGTCAGGGGTGGGGAAGGTAATTTCTATTTTGATCTTCATATTTTCTCCATACTAAGTTTTTCAGATGTGCTGGCAGTGGTGATCATAGAATATTACAGAATTTGATGATCAGACAACAAGAATCAGAAACTGATATGGTTTCACATTTTGTTAACCCATCCAGTACTTATTTGCTTACAACAGCACACTAACAGCATTGACTCCTATCTCCATAAAAGGTGTTTTTATCTAAATCATGTTATCCTCATATACCAGTCTAGGAAACCAAAGTATCATAACTTATACAAACAATGTTACAAGTCAAAACTTATTTTTACTAACATTAACTCTAAAAATATAACCCTACATAGAGTTAGTAATTTAAAACAGTTTCATTTATTGAGAAAAAGCAGTAGCACACTAGATTCTATACTAGTTTAAATATTTCTGTAAGACCCATTGATAGTAGTACTTAAAAAAAAAAAATGACTGTAACCACAAGGATACTAAGACCAAATGATGAGTGGGTCTAGAGTCATGCATGATCTGTTCAGGTTAGACATTCACCAAATGCCTTTAGTGTGTCAGATATTACACTAGACTTCAAAAACTGCTACAGATTTCCTCCTTCTCACCACAACCATTATTACTCCTGCCACGCCTGCTGGTTAATTCTCATACAACAGGTACTCACTGTGGAAAATACAAACTAATTGAAAAATAACAGCTTATAAAATAGCATGTTATGATTCCATTTCTAGAAAACAATATCTGTCCTTGTGTGTTTGTGTGTAAGTGTGTTTTAAACTGTGAACTAAAATACTAATAGTGGGTATCCTGGGAGGTGTAATTATATATTAATTTTTATTTTTGCTTTCTGTTTTCCTATAGTTTGGAAATGTCACAATGAATGTGGAGTACCTTTAAGAGGCAAAAGCTACTTAAAAAAAAAAATCACATACTCTGTGTTGTGTTCTTGACACATTTATTATTTAATAGTGGGTTAAGGGGAAGGGTATTTATATTTGGTTCTTAAATAAGATATTGAGACTCCCTGAGCTCCATTTTAAGTAGTAAGTAGAAACATTACCCTAAGCAATAATTATGTAAGAAAAGAGGGGAAAATGCAAGTAAGTCTAAACCTTATTCAACTTTAGAGACACTGTTGTTTCAACTATTACAAAACAGGGTAAATTAAAAACGGGGAGAGAGCTTGAGCAGTCATTTCAAGTAATTATCTGTTATGGCCAGCAAGCAACTCACAGAGGCAGCAAGGTCCTTTGGTCAGATCCCTGTATTAACATTCACACCTAAACCTCATAACATTTTAAAAGTCACTTGTTCAGAAACGCTGAGGTTTAATAAGTGCTAGTGTAGTACACTCACTTAAGAGCTTAGCCTTTTCTGCTTTTTGGAATTTAAGAAACAATAAAATACATTTGGATCAAAAATATTTTAAAGAAGTATGCTATGACCTAATCCAAAAAGCAAAGCATTTATGAATAGATCCGAAGGTAATTATATCTTTTAAGACTTAGTGTGAAAATGCAATCTTTTCTCTAGGGCTCAAAGTTCTTTGTTTTACATCATTAGTTACTTTTCACCTAAATAAGAGTCCTCACTTTTCTAATTTGTGAAATAATGAAGTTCTTTGGGGCCCCTTTGAGTCTTCATATTTCATTATTCTCTGAAATGCCACATTAATCATTATTTTTCTTAGCTCTGATAGTAATTAATAACTGACTAAATTGGTATTTTTAGTTATATTTTCACAGAGCCCAGTATTACTTTTCATTAAAATAGGTTCTAACAAATATATCTAATTTATCTACCTCCATAATATTACACAGAAATAAATATTCTCATTAATAAAATTTCTAAAATTTCAAAATATTAAAAAAAAAAAAACAAAACATTGGGACTAAGACTTTTCAATAAGAACTTTAAATCAAATGACCAACCTGATAACCTGGTTGCAGTGGGCACACATCGGAGTTCTTTTCCCTGCGGGAATATGCTCGGCCCTTTGCACCAAAGTGTCCTCGTCACTGGGCTGAGGCTGCCCTCTGGCTGAGTTGGCTGGTGCCACGGCTCCTGTGGATGGCCCACTGCTTACGACTCTTCCAGTGGAAGGTGCTAGGAGTTAAAACAAGGGAATCAGAATGAGAATAAACCAAATATAAGCTTTTCCTAATAACCAAATGATAACATTGCACGCATGCATGCTCAGTCATCTCGGACTCAGTGACCCCATGGACTGTAGCCTGCCAGGCTCCTCTGTCCATGGAACTTTTCAAGCAAGAATACTGGAGTGAGTTACCATTTCCTCCTCCAGGGGATCTTCCCAACCCAGGGATCAAATCCATAGTCTCTTCAGTCTCCTGCACTGGCAGGCAGATTCTTTACCACTAGCGCTACCTGGGAAGCTCCTCCCCTCCTCAAAAAAAAACTTCACTTTAAAAAATAATCTATCCACTCACTTCTTCACTCATTCACTCACACTTTATGGAGAGATTATGGATCAAATGCTGGACTGAAACTACAGAGTTAAATAGAAAAATTCAAAGACTGTAATCCAGTGAAAGAGTTATGATAGACGATGGGAGAGAATGTTTTCCAGAGGAGATGTGGTTAATACTGAATATGGATGGTGAAGTATTTCTAGTCATCCAGATGTCTCTGCTAACCATTAATTATATTTAACTCAAAATGTATCAGAGGTACATTACAGATGCCAACGAACTCCCTATATTCTCTCCTGTCCTGTACTGCCTAAGAATACTGTGAAATTGGTCACCAGTCATATAAGGGAGATAACAAAAGAATCATCCTAGGGCTTTCCTCTCCCTCACCTGTGGTTATAATGGGCTCTGCTGATTCTTCATTCCTGGTTCCTGATTTCGCCCCCTCATATCTATCCCTGCAATACTGTCCTGGTTTATGTACTCAAGGCCTCCCACCTGGACTAACCACCAAATGTCTTATCCTCCTGCTGCCACTGGGGACTGAAATCTTACTTGATCAGAACTCTGCATAAATCATTCCAAGGATCTTCCTCTTCTTCCAAGCTTCTAAGCGCCACATATAGGTCCCTCCAGTGGTCTCCACCTTCCCCGCAGCCTCACTTGTCACCATCCTCTGCCTTTCTCTTTACTACAGTGAATACCAGACTGCCTCACTGTCCCTGTGAGGCATCTGTCCACTCACAGCCTGTCCTCACACTCATCTCTACTTTCCCCTGGTCACCTAGCAACCACTACTCAGTACAATGCAGCCCAGGAGTCAACTGCTCTAAAGTCTTCCCCACCTACCTCTCCCCACAATCCAGATTCATGTCTCTTTTCCATGTTCCCATAATTTTCTGTGAATGACTTTACAGAGGATGCCCCCTGAGGGCAGGAACTAGGTTTTATTCCTCGCCCCAGCAACTAACACAATGTCTAGAATGAATGAATGCATAAACTGGAATCAATACATAAATGAACAACTGCAACAACTGTAAAGGATTAAAACCAACACAAGGCCTGTTCTTCACCCTCAGGCAATTAAAACATGGTGGAAGAGAAAAGGCTTATAAATTCTAATGGTTTAAAAGGAACAATTTTTAAGAAAGCATATAAATAATACAAACTAACAGGATGTGTGTATGTGTATACAGTTATATATGCATGTGTGTATATCAACAGGATTCACATTAAAGGTGTGGTTAGAATTGGATAAACTTAATTAGGATAATTGAAAGACTAATTCTTCCTCATGAAAATAAAGCCTATTTGCAATGCTGTGCAATTTCAGATCCAGAAAGTCAGCATTTATAAACACCTAACACATCTCCTCCAGTGCTCTGCCTGGCACCTGAGCTGTGAAATGGCATTTTATAGGCTGGGAGCTCAACTAATATCCATGTTTCAAGGGATTCAACTGAACTAGGAACATGTTTTAGACTCACACTTTCTCTTACAGAATGGGAAAGAAAATTACTGTAATACCCATACTGTATATGTTCTTCCTTGTTTCCTAACTTACACTTTCTCTTACAGAAATGGGGGAAAGTTACTGCAATATCCATACTGTAATCCATACTGTGGAAAGAATATCCTTTCTTCCTGTTCTCTCACAACTCTCCTTCAGTTTCTATATGCAGGCCTGACTGCTCTCGGAGAAATGCAGATAAGCATTTTCAAAGCCAAATCGTGTTCTTGTCATTGGCTTCAAGATACACAACACAGGTTTCATCTGCTATGATGCGTTACCAGCTCATCCTGAGAAATCGAGGTGTCTGAATTCTCCCACTTACTCAGGAATGGTCCTCTGGCTCCTCTATCCCTGTCAGTTCCCAGACCCTACCAGCTGGTCCACTGGAAATATGTTCAAGGTCTATTCATTAATCCAAACCCATGCTTTGACATTTGAGTCCTGGGCTTCCCTGCTGGCCCAGATGGTAAAGAATCTACCTACAACGTGGGATACCTGGGTTTGATTCCTGGGTTGGGAAGATCCCCTGGAGAAGAGCATGGCAACTCACTCCAATATTCTTGCCTGGAGAATCCCTTGGATTAAGGAGCCTGGTGGGCTACAGTCCATGGGGTCACAAAGAGTTAGACATGACAGCGACTAACACTTGAATCCTTCAAGTCTGGACAATTATACATCTCCTAACCAGTCTGTCTGCTGCCATCTCTCTTTTCAACCTAATCTGCTAGATTATTTTTCCAAATACACTACTCTGCTCATGTTTTCTTGCTTACAAAGCTTTCATAACCCCTCCCTGCAAGCTACATGCACCACTCACAGTCTAGTCCCTCCACGAGTTCATGCCAGTCTTCTTTATAATCTTGTCTTTTATGCTCAGCCAAATACCCACTATTATCAACAAACTCAATTATCTTTATTTAACATTTAACTTGTGCCATCCTTACCTGAAGGCACTACTCTCAAATCCTTATAACAGCCCTATGTGGTAGCCATGATCAATACCATGTTTTCACTCTAGCTGAGGCAAAGAGAGGTTAAGAAACCAGCCTAACATCACACAGCAAATAAAGGGCAACCCTAAAGCAGGCAGTCTGGTTCCAGAATCTGTGCTCTTAAACACTATGCAATTGTCTGCTCATTGTCCCTTCCCTGAATGTGCTGTGCTGGGCCCTGCTTCTATGACCCGTGCCCAGTGAAATGGCCCTTTCTCCACAGCTGTTCATGGTTTTCCCATTCTGCAAGGCTCATAGAAATTCTGTTTTCTTCCCCATTATTCCCTGACCATCCTAGCCAGAAGTGTTCTCTCGTCCCTCTTAACGTATTTAACACGCCCATCTATGTAATATATTTGCTATTTATCAATATCCTATAATATTTTCTCCTTCCTATGTCAATGATAAACTCGGTGAAATGAGAACTTTCTACTAACTTCTTTCTAACATTACCAGAAAACTGCCTTAAAAACAGACGGTAAAAAATTAATATTTAATCAAGTAAACTTAAGGGAGGGTTCCAAATCACTTTCATTTTGCCTTTTTAAAGAACAGGATTGAGATAGTTTTAAAATGTGGATTAGGTTCAGGATTTCAAACAGTGGGAAAGTTACCAATTGAAAAATCTCAAAATCAGACCTCAAAGTGAGTCAAACCCTTTCATCTACCATATGCCTTTATTTTATCACATTATCTATGCATAAGCCCTAAAGTACTGAGTCACTGAGGCATTTTTAGCAATAAAAGAGTGTAGTAATTTTCCATCGGTCATTGTAAAATGGGACATAATCCATCTGGGCCATGCCTCAGGGAGAAGATACACGAAGAAACTAAGTTATTTAACATGAGAAGCCATTTCTGAATACGAAACATGTGATTGTGTCTTAAACACATATAAAGAGGCTCTAAGCTCACAGCTGTACCTTCCTTGGGAAGAAAAGCCTTGCTTTTTGTTACTGCTCCATTTTAGCCACTTGGGATGAGACAGAAATTCTCACACCTCTGTTTGTTGCTGTGTTGCTAGTGCATTGGCCCGCACACAGAGCTACACAAGCTTATTAATTACCAAGCCCCAAACATTCCCAAGGAACAGTTATTTCCCATATGAATAAAGTGATGTTTCATTTCTTCAGACTGAATTTCTCACTACTCCAGCAAGAAGTAGGCAACTTTTGAGGCATCAAGTACCAAGCCCCTGGCCTCTGCTCATCAGGCTTACTGGGGAGAGGAAAGTGTGAGAAGGTGAGGTTTTGGAAAAGGAGAAGCACCACAAATGAGTCCATCTTCCTTTAAAATTCTGTAGAAAACTGCACTGCTACACAGACAAAAACAGTCTTCCATGAGGAGTGCAGAGACCAAAATATCTCAAATTTATTGACCCTGCCATAAAAATCAATTTTATGTAGGAAAAAATATACATCTCTTTAGGGATAGCAGTTTAAAGATCTCAATCTACTGATCTGTAATAAAACCAGATTTTTCTTTTAAGTTCTAATAAAAGTATTAAATGGGAGCTCTGAATTAGCTCCATTTCATAATCTAGAAATGTAAGTCACAAAAATATAAGTGACTTAAACTGAATAATGAGTGAGTCACAATGAGAACATTAAAAGGAGGTTAGTTTTTGACTCAAGCTTTCCTTTTTAATCTTAATCTTGAATGACTTCCATTAAATTAGGCTTGTTTTGTGGCTGATCTCTACCCAATGGAACCAAGTTTAAAAGTTAATTTTTTTCTTTTGTATCAAAAACATTTCAGCACCATAAAACTCATCTAGAAATTTAAAGCCAGTAGCTATTCTCCAAACTAACAGTGTTAATGAGATGTCTTTTATTAATTTTAGAGTGCTTACTTATGAGTTTTCTAAAGGTTTGGAATGAAATACATTCTAAGCTTTTATTTTCAGCACTATGATAGTCAAGCCTAAGATTACAAAGACTAACATTAAATAAGTTAATGTAAATTAATTGGAAAACCCAGCAGCACACTAGAATATTTTCTCAGTATTTAATATGTAAATTGTCAAATTAATCAAGTAAAGTATAACTAATGCACAAAATGTTAAGTTCTTCATTTTTAAAATATCTGTCATAGTCATATATCTGAGTATTCTAAGGGGCAATACTTTTTAAAAAAGCAAATAAACTGACTTACTAATCATGAGTCTTACTTTACTGCAAAGAAATGAAGTCATCTCTTTTGGACTACAGATAATAAATTGGAGATAAAGAATTTTAAAAAATTGAACCACGTAATATTAATTTAGTAGAAAACACCTCCTGTTATTGGGGAAATCTCTGTGATATATCATTTGGAAAGATAAAGTGAAAACTCTTTACTCTAGAAAGATCTTAACTGCATTCTTCCCCAAGCAGATGATTCAAGTTTGAATTATTTAGCAAATCAGTTAAGTTTTAAGCACTCTTATCCTGAGTTTTAATTTTCTTTTCTAACCATTGTAAGGTCCTAACCAAGTGATTTTTCAAGTTGATCCAAGTAAATCCTCAGTAATGGGGCACATAAGAATATAACTGGGGATTTGTATAATATTATAAAAGACTGCAATATATATGGAATTAGAAATTATCTAATTATTTACTATGTGGTTCAAATATGCCTAAGCTCACTAAAAGGCAGTTGTTTATATAAAAAGAGTTTCTGGAGAGAAAACACAGATTAAGACCTTCAGAACTCCAGGTAGTTCAATGTGTGAATTCTCTGAAAACAGATGTTTTCCAACTGTAATAAGATAGGTTATATGACATTTTTGCTTTCTATCTCTGTTAAAAAAAAAAAAGCTGTTAGCTCTAAACCAATATTCTTAAAAACAAAGAGTAGTGAAGATTATAATGTACACATTAATACCTGGCCAGGCTGTACCTGAATAAACATGAAATTCATCTGTTAATTCCTCTGGTTCAAGTCAAATCATTCAACTACCAGTAAAATCTTATTACTGGCATCTATTAGGTGAAAAAATACTATATTATGTCAGACTTTATTTGGAAACTTAACCTAAGTCAACTGGGGCTGGGGGACAATATCCCCCCAAACAAACAGACGTTGCTATTGTCTTTCAAGGTAGGTTTCTCTTACTAAACATAGTGCTTTCAAACTGCTGAACATATCATTCAATAGGACAGCAAGCTGGTGTTGAAAGATGAACTGCCCACAACAATATGAGAAATACATAACCTAACTTCTTACCACATCCAGAGTATGTCCCGGTTCAAGAGGTCATTATCTCTTCTTTGGCTTATTGCAGCAATGGCCTAAGCTCTTGCTCTGTCCTTCCCAAGACATGGAAGCCAAGAAAAACTAAATTGGCTCATCTCAAGCTACTCCTCTGCTCCAACAACTCACCTCTAGCTCAAAACTGAAACCAAAGCTCCTACAGACTCTGACTCCAGCTACCTCTCTGGCCCAATCCGCCATGCTTCCTTTGCTCACTAGCCACAGGGCACACTGTCTTCCTACAGTTCAGTTCAGTTGCTCTGTCATGTCCAACTCTTTGCGACCCCATGAACTGCAGCACACCAGGCCTCCCCGTCCATTACCAACTCCTGGAGTCCACTCAAACTCATGTCCATTCGAGTTGATGATGCCATCCAACTGTCTTATCCTTTGTTACCCGCTTCTCCTGCCCTCAATCTTTCCCAGCATCAGGGTCTTTTCAAAAGAGTCAGCTCTTCGCATCAGGTGGCCAAAGTATTGGAGTTTCAGCTTCAACATCAGTCCTTCCAATGAACACCAGGACTGATCTCCTTTAGGATGGACTGGTTGGATCTCCTTACTATCTCCTGTCTTCCTTAGTATTTCTCTAAATGGCCAGTATGCTTCTGATTCAGGCCCTTTGTAGTTTCTATTTCCTCTACCTAGAAATATTTTCCCCAGATGTTTCCATGGCTTCCTCCCTCATTTCCTTCCTGTCCTCTGCTCAGAGTTCATTTTACCAATGTGGCTCTTTCTGATCACCCTATATAAAGGAGCAACCCTCTCCCTTCAAACCAGCATTCCCATACTCCCTAACCGGTTTATCATCCCCATCTAATGAATTTATATTCTTCTTATTGCTTTTTATTAACTCTCTCTCCATACCTTGAGGCCAGAGATGCTGTCTAATTTATTCACTGCTGTATCTCTAGCACCTAGAACAGTTCCTGGCATTTTGCTTAACAAATCTTTGTTTCAAGAATGACTCCAGCACCAAAATTATTGTCTTCCCATGGAAAGGAAACAGATTCCTTAGAGAAACTACTGTTTCTAGGATTGGGACAAAAAAGTCAACATGGAAAGTCTAGAATATTTGTCAGAAAGCCAAAACGCTAGCAAAGAACTAGAGTTGTATCAAGTGACTTGAAGCAGATGAGACCTTCTGAGTATTAATAATAACTACAAAGACTGAAATACTTCAAATAAATTTACATGCACTCACAATGGTTTTGTAATTTAAAAAACCACATTGATCACCTTTAGAGGATGCTAAGGAAACAATTCATTTATTTGAAAAACCTGTAAAATTTAGTAAAGAGGAAAAAAATCAAGCTTCATAATTTATTACCTGAAAGCCAATCATGTTTCAACTAGATCTCATTCATTCCTCTGCTGTCTCTGAACTATTTGAAGCAAATTCAAGATCAATCCTTTATTTCATAATATTTCAATATCACTTTTAGAGTACTCTTTTAAAAAATCTACCCAATAATACCATTATCACATCTAAAATAAAACAAAAATTTCCTTAACCTCCCCAAATGATCAATTTTCAATTTACTTCTGATTATCTTCTATAGTTTCCTCTCACTGCTGCAACATATGACTAAACATGTACTGGCTTAAACACAGCACAGGTGCACTATTTTACAGTTCTCCTCCATGGATATTACCAGGCCAGACTCAAGGCGTTGGCAGGGCTGTTGCTTCCTAAAAGCTCTAGGGAAAATCCATTTCCTTGCTTTTACCATCTTTTAGAGCTGTCCAAATTCCATGGTTCAGGGCCCTCTTATACCATCTTAAAACCAGCAGATTGAGTCCTTCTCACACTACAGCACTCTAGATTCTCTCTTTGCTTCCCTCTTCCACTTTTAAAGGTCCTGGTGATTACGATGGGCCCACCAGGATAATTATTTTATTTTGAGCTCAGCTAATGAACAATTGTAATTCCATCAGCATCCCAAATTCCCCTGTGACATGAAATATAACATATTCATAGGTTCTGGATATTAGGACATGGACATCTTTGAGGAGACATTATTCTACTTACCACATACACCCTAACACAGTATTAATCAAGATCCAAATAAGAAAGGTCCACATACTACATTTGGTGTCTCTTAAATTTTTTAGTTTATAATCTCTTCCAACTCCCTACTCCTTGCAAAATACCTACAGAAGAAACTAAGTCTCCAGTTATATGTTTGTGTGTGTATTTGAACTTTTTCTATAGTAAAAAGCTAAAGAAAAGTTTTATACCTATTAAACTGAATCGTTTATTTACAAAAACAATATAAGGTATTATTATTACTACTTGATGGATCAGTAATACAAAACTCAGAAAGGGTAAGTGATCTGTCTGAAGACATTCCCTGTGATTCAGACGGTAAAGAATCCCCCTGCAATGCAGCAGACCCAGGTTTGATCCCTGGGTCGGGAAGATAGCCTGGAGAAGGGAATGGCTACCCACTCCAGTATTCTTGCTTGGAGAATTCCATGGACAGAGGAACTTAGTCCATGGGATCACTTGAAGAGTCAGGCGCAACTGATTGACTAACACTTTTCTTTCATGCATAGCAATAAAATGAAGCAAATGTTTTTTGAATTTCACTATTATGTACCAAATAATGCACTAGGCTTCACTGCTACAAACAAGACAGACATGATTTCTGCCCTCTCTGAGTTTAAAGGTTATAGACCAGAAGAACTGATTCATCTGAAAAGACCCTGATGCTGGGAAAGATTGAAGGCGGGAGGAGAAGGGGACAACAGAGGATGAGATGGCTGGATGGCATCACCAACTCAATGGACATGAGTTCGAGTAAACTCTGGGAGTTGGTGATGGACAGGGAGGCCTGGTGTGCTGCAGTGCATGGGGTCGCAGAGAGTCAGAAACAATTGAGCAACTGAACTGAACAGACCAGAAATCAGTCAGTTATGTTATAGTGGGGTCAGTGCTAGAATGATGGAAAGATAATGAGTTTAACTATAGATATTCAGCCAGTCACAAGTGCACACTGACAGCCTACAGTGTAGCAGGCACTACATTACATGAAGGTACCCAGTTGGAGGATAAAACATATTTCGTCCTTTCTTTCATAGAGCTAAGGACTTTTTTTGTTTGTTTGTTTTTGAGTTGGAGGTTCTTGTGGTTTATCTAAGTATAGACAGTCTACTGAATGTATGAACTCAGGAAAAAGATCTGATCTAGAATTATTCAAGAGTTATCAGCATATTGATGGCAACTGAGGCTGTGGGAATTAATGAGATTGTTCAGGGAAAGAGTAGCATGAAATAGAAACGCTCTTAAGGTATAAGACAAATAACAGAAATACTCTGGGGACAGAGAGAAAGGCAGGAGAAGAACCAGGAGAGTACATCATGGAAGCCAAAGAAGCAGAGTAGAGAATATACGGGATCCAAAATCATTTCTATATAACTCCAGAGCCTATGACCCTAAGCATTCATTCATCAAATATTTACTACATGCTTCCTGTGTGCCAGGCTCTTTGCCAGGCACTACCTTGACCCATGAAAATATGAAAGCAGATCTTCTCAAATGCATCTCAACCTGGAAGTACTAACTTCTACACCAGTTGAGAAGAAGGGGCCAGTGATAACTGAGGTGATTAATTTCTGCTATTTTAATTTCCTTAATAAGCCTGCTAGGGTAAATTTTGGAATAATGTATGAAAGCATTATTTTTTATTTGCCTTGCTACACTTCACATCTTAGATTATCACTTTTAAGCCCTTCATGTATTCTATAAAAGATATATTTCCTACAGAGATCTAACTTTCTTTCCTTCCACCTGGCTGCACATTCTTTCCAGCCATTATAATTAATGGCTTCAAAGTTCTTGAAATATAACATATGGATATAAAGCTAGATTCTTCATGTTTTGAGAAATATTTCAGAGAATTTATATAAGCTGCTTCAGAAAGGGAAATATAAATCTACCGCTTTCTCTAAGGACAAAGAAGCTTGAAGCATTAAGTGCTGAATCCATTTTTGTGCAAACTCTACTGATGTAAGTATTTCAACTACTGCATCTGAATTAAAACAACAGAGAAAGTCATGGTGGTCAATCTGCAAATAACCATAAAATATGTTTAAGTATCCTATAATATTTCATTCTCAGTGAGTCAGAAATAAGGCTGATATCAAGAATATTAATATTATCCCTCAAAAGAAAAAAGACAAATGTTTACAGCCTGGATAAGACAGAGAGAAGTCATATGTGAGGTTTATGGTGTGAAAAACAACTGGCTCTTCCACAAGGGGTATTCCTGTTATAAACACTGAGGCTAATGTTGTCCTCATATAAATAACTGGGCTACATCAAAGTGACACTCTGGCTCTCTTGAGGAGATGAAGTATTGTAATTCAACATCTCAGAGAATGTGTCCACAAAGGTATGGTAGAAATTTTACACATACTAAATTGAGTAGCAGCGACAGTAACGCACTTGCATATTATCATAGAAGGCAAACGCGTTCTTCTCTGTCCCTTCCCCAGTCGCCTCAAACAGATGGTGGCCATGAGAAATGTAGAATCTGTGCGTTTTGTCTGTCAAGCCCCTTATGTTGAAAGCATAAACAACAGCCTACTCTTCATAATCCAGGCATGAAATCATATCCAGTAGAAATAGAAAAGGTTTAAAGTTGAGCCAAGATCTAGGATCAGAGGAAAGTACATTCTAGAGAGGTTTGCACAACTTTTATTAAGTGAAATCAAACATTTTTTTAATTCAATGATTAAAAGCAAAATTGGACAGATTAAACTATTATCATTCCCCTAAGCAGTGGAGAATGTTGGTATGTATGTCATAAAGAATTGGAACAGGTGCGCCCAAGGCTAAGTATCAAATATTTCTGCAACTTCAGGAGGTTAGTTTCTTCCATCAGCAACCAGCCTTTCAACTCTTAAGAACCCAGATTAAACTGGATCTCAAGTGTCTTAATTAAAGTGAGTGTGGGGACTTGAATTAGATTTTCTCTTCTTTTTTAGTTTTTGAATCACACATCATCAAAATTTGAGATATACAGACTTGCCTTTTTCTCCCTACTAACCTTACATTGAAAACTTCTATTTGGTTAAAGCTGCAAGTAAAACAAACCCAGTCTGTAACGTGCAGATAAAAATAAGATAAGATAAAATATAAAATACTGCAGATGAAATATGTTTTCCCAACAAATTATTTATCACTTATAGAGGTTCTAAATAATCTCAATACCACTGCTCTAATTTCAAAGTTTTGAAGACAAGCTCAAGCTATATATAATCTTGGATGCTTAATGTGCTTCATCCTGAAGGAGGTAGAGGGGTGGATAAAGAAAAAGAACAAAATCAGATAAAATATTTTAAAAAAACAAACACAAATCTGAAGCCTGATTCATGACCTCAGGATACTAAAGAGGATCACTGTTAAACTCATTCAGACCTCTGTAAGCTACAGATTTATCTAAAATATTAAATTTGTAGATTTTTGTTCATATTTGAATGAGAAAACCATAAGGACATATCTTAAAATTATTTGTACTCACATTATATCTGGAGTTCTCACATGTTATTTCCAAAGTAATGTGAAATCCAAATAAGCATGGGTTTCACCATTTTCCCACCAACTTTCATCTATGTACATATGTGAGAAAGCAACCTAGTCTCAGAAATCAAGGAGAAAGCTACCTAGGATTTGAGTGATTATATAAATAGAATTCTTTTTTATTTAGAGGGTTCAGGATGGGGAGCACGTGTATACCTGAAATTAAAAAAAAAAATTAAAAAATTAAAAAAAATTAAAAAAAAAATTAAATTTTAAAAAAAATAGAATTCTTTTAAGGTTGGCAACAACTGAAGCAGAAAGGGAAAGAAAATTTAATTGAAAAAGACATCATAGAGAATTCGTAGTAGTAATAGAAATGTAAGGAGTATCCCAGCTTTTAGTTTCAGATAAATTGTATTCATCATTAGAGACATGTTTGGTATTGTTTGACATGGGGAACTCTTCTTAAAGTCATTAGATCTCTAAAATAAACAAAACCTCATTTCATTATCCAAATTTATGTTTGAATTTCATATCATTTAAAAGCAGAGAACACAATAGGCTATTTTATCCTGGAGGACTCGAGCACAATGTCTAATGTTAAGGTACACTTGGGATCCTTGTTTTTTAAACTCTTAGTTGTATGAACTTAGAAATGCCAGCACTTTGGGTCTTAGTTTCTTCATTTGTAAAACAGCAAAAATAACAACTAACTCAAAGTGTGAGAGAGTTAAACAAAGTAGTCTAAGTAAAGTGTTTTACTTATAGATCCTTGAATGTGTAAGAAATGCTTCATTAATGTGATTTTTATACTCTGACATAAGGTCCTAACATGCTTAAAAAAATAAAGTATACACTCATTCAGCAGCTACCTGCTGAGCACATTCAATGGTTTAGACCTAGGAACTCTTCTGGTATGAAAGATACACCCAAGAAAAAGAAACTGGTGCCCAAAAGAAGTAACCTGCTTCTTACGGGAGATGGTCACAAGCAAAGTGAACAGAGCGCCTTAGGATTAGGGCCTCTCAAAGCTGCTCATGACCCCCAACAAAGTTTGTATAGTCTTGGGCCATATAGTTTATTTTGCAACTACTCAATTCTATAACTGGAACATGATAGGAGCCATGGACATGTAAATGAATGAGCATGTCTGTGCTCCAATAAAACTATTTACAAAGACAGGTGGTGGGCCGGATGTGGTCAGTGGCCATAGCTTGCCATCTCCTGGTTTAAACCATATGCATTAATTAATAAGAAGTAATAATTCTTTTTAAAAATATTACTGAAGTATAATTGATTTACAATGTTGTTAATTTCTTCTGTACAGCAAAATTATACATATATATATACATTCCACCCCATTACATTTATCACAGGATACAACAGTGGGACCTTGTTGCTTATCCATTCTACATATACTAGTTTGCATCTGCTAATCCCAAACTCCCAATCGTTCCTTCTCCCACTCTCGGCCCCCACTGGTAACCAAAGTCTGATTTCTGTATCTGTGAGGCTGTTGTTTCCTAGGTAAGTTCATTAGTGTCATATTTTAGACTCCACATATAGTGATGTCATATGTATTTGTCTTTTCCTTTCTGACTTAGGAAACAGTAATTCTTTGTGAAAAGCATATGTGAATAAATCCAGGTATCTTCCCTTATTAAAGATGTAATATTTTAATCTCAGGATGAGAGGAAATGGGAAAAAAGAACCTTCACCACAGTGTACTTGAAACAGCACTGGGAAGCCTCCAACATGGAAATAAATTTCAATAAAAGAACACTTAAAAGAAAAGAAAGAGGGCAGTGTATGGCTGCTACTTTTATTTTTTCCTATATGAAAGCATGTGTATACCTATGACTGATTCATGTCGATGTTTAGCAGAAACCAAAAAAATTCTATAAACCAATTATCCATCAATAAAAAATAAATTTAAAAAACATAATTCTAAACAAAAATGTATCTGTTACATAGAGCATATTTACATGCTTCACACTGTGGTTTTGACAAAGGACAGCTCCAGTAGGCCTTTACGGCAGTGGACTGTTTAATGACGTCAAAATGTAGGGGAGCAGATGGCAATAAAGCATTATTAGAAGAGATGAAACATACGCAACTGGTAGCAGTTTACTTATTCATATCAAAATTTAAAAATGGAACCAATAAATCTATCCATCTTAGCTAAGTAAATCTAGTTATCTCGATTTATTACTGCAGTGTAAAGCCCACAATGAAATTTGGGATGGTTGAAAAAACAGTAATTTCCTTTCTCACTCCTATCTCCTTTAGACTTCAAGTAAAATATAGAATTTATATCCACTTATAACTGAGATGCACATCATTCAGTTTTTGATCTAATCAGATCTCACAAATACATTCAAGTCTTCCTTGGAAAAAAAAAAAAAAAAACAAAACATCAGATCTCCCCAAAGCTCTGTCCATAGTGAATAAAGAAACTTTTCTTTTAAATTGCTAAAATGTTGCATAAAGCAAAGGCAGGGTATGATAAAGGGTCAGGTTAACTAGAATCCTAGCTAAATTTTTTGAAATGAAGTGGAGAGGCAATGAAAATGTTACTGGAAACAGATCTTAGTAATTGCTAGTTACCTACTTTATCCACTCAATGCAGGGCAAGAATCCTTTCTAGACTACCCCTAAGAGAGTTCAGTTCACTTCAGCTCAGTCCCTCAGTCGTGTCCGACTCTTTGCAACCCCATGAACTGCAGCACGCCAGGCCTCCCTGTCCATCACCAACTCCTGGAGTTCACCCAAACTCATGTCCATCGAGTCAGTGATGCCATCCAGCCATCTCATCCTCTGTCGTCCCCTTCTCCTCCTGCCCTCAATCCCTCCCAGCATCAGGGTCTTTCCCAATGAGTCAACTCTTCGCATGAGGTGGCCAAAGTATTAGAGTTTCAGCTTTAGCATCAGTCCTTCCAAAGAACACCTAGTTCTCCCTAAATATAGTCACTGATGTTATCTTGTGATACAGAGAATTGAATTAAATCAAAATAACTAGGTTCAAATCACTACAGGACTCTGAACAATTCTTTCAACATTTCTCAGACTCTGTCACCTCACTGGGAAAATAATGGCCCATTAAAAATTTAATGACATTCTATTACTATAATCTTGAATAAAAAGATACTTTTAAAGCTGAAAGTATTATAAAAACATAATTATTACTATTCATATTAATCAATGATACCCACCCATTTTACTATTGAAAGAGGACGTTGCTCCCCTTTGAGTCTACCAACTATACTCTTGAGTTCCAAAAGGCTGATGGGGATGATGAATACTCCCCATCACTCCCCAGGATGTGACAGAGGCTAAAAGTAACTAAATATTCATTTTGAAAGCAAGTTTGTGTCTCTTTCCCTTTTCATTTGACTAAATTTACTGTGTCACTAAAAAATATTCTAATGAATATCTTTTTCAATTGATAGCTTACTCTCACTGTATTTCTTCAAAACATAATCCATATTTTTAAAAAGAACCAATTTTTACATCTCATTGTCAATTATAAGCCTTGCCTTTACTACATGTATTAAAATTGCTTCATAAAGAAAAAAGCAACTCACTAGTAAAAAGTCTATATACATATTACAGCTATCTCCAGCTTTTAGAAAGCTTGTTTTAACATCACTTTACTTTTATGGAAGACCTGCACTGGTACCCATTTTCACTAACCCAACAGAAATCCAACTTTTCACTTTTTCAAAAAAAGGCAAACTCTTTGCTTTACACGATTTTGACTTGACAAAAGGTTTCACAAGAACCTCTGCTTTTGGACAGGAGAAAACTAAATTTGGTGCATGTAAAGGGAATGATGCTATGAGCAGAACACAGGGAGGCACCTGTTCAATTAGCACAATGTCTGATGTGCTATGTGCTAAGTCACTTCAGTTGTGTCTCTGACTCTATGGACTGCAGCCTGCCAGGCTCCTCTGTCCATGGGATTTTCCAGGCAAGAATACTGGAGCTGGTTGCCATTTCCTTCTCCAGGGGATCTTCCCAACCCAGGGACCGAGCCAGCGTCTCCTGCTTGGCAGACGGATTCTTTACCCCTGAGCCACCAGGGAAGCCCAGTGTATTGAGTACTTCATCGTAATAGTCACTAAACACCTTTACTTTCCTCTGTAGAATGTCTGTCTCCACTGGACACATTTAATGATTAAAAAAAAAAAAGAATGAAATCCAATAATTCCTTGCCAACATCAGGGAACAGAAGAATAAACAGGGAGTTGTGTTTAATTAAAGCACGAATGGGGCATTATTCTAAAATGCTATACGAACTACTAATGAAAACAGAAAAAGGAAAATTTCAGCACAGCCAGACAACACGAACCACTGTGAAAGAAAGCATAGCAAAGTTTTTAATTTTCAATGGCTGTATAAAATAAGGTCACATTGCTTTCTATAGAAAATGGTGATTAGAGTATTAGCCAAGACTGTATATTTCAATGATTTTTTAATAAATTACAATTTATTTATTAAAAACATCAAAATGTTAATACATTGAAGTTTTATTACAAATGCTCTCAAGATCAACACATTTTTAAAGTGTGAAAGAAGGAAAAAACCTGTATGAAAAATAACTGAAAAGCCTATTTATGGAGTTAAAGCTTTCTGAACCACATACAAATAATAACATGAGTATTTAATTTTTGATCAGTGGGACTCTATAGAATTTTTCTTCTATAAAGAAGAAAAAGGGCTATCTTGGAAGAAACCCCTTTTCCAGTTTATAATGTTTATCTCCCTGACAACATGTAGTACAAGAGCTTCCTACAAAGGTAAGCAATGCCGTGAGGATCATGCCAAAGTCATCAATCTCATATTTGCAACTGTAAATAAACAAAAAACACCCAATGTTTAGAAAATGCTGATTTAGGGGAAGTCAATGCACTCACCTGAGGAAATGCTGCAAAAATAGACTAGCTATATTATGAAAGTTAACTCTAACTTATTTCTCAAGTACAATACAACATGTAATCCATTCAGATTTATATTTTGTAACTATACACATAACATTAAGACATATTCACCTAAATTTTTGTGCTGTAGTCTGACTTAGAACAAAGCAGTCTCTTCAAGCTGAATACAATTCCCTACCAGGGTTTTAACTGAGAATATATGAATATTCTATAAAGAATAAAGCTTCTTATGGGAGCACTGGTTAGAACTTACCTCCCAGGCAGGTTTACATGTAAGTACTCTACATTCTCCTGCTGTTGGAATTTTCTGGGTTTATACTGCCAATGCTCAGGGTGATATTCATTATCACCACCCCTACACTGGATTACCTCAACAACCTCTCATAGTCTCTAAGATTCCAGTCTTAATCTCTACATTGAGATCATAATAATCTTTTAAACACATTAACACTATCATGATCTCTTAATAATGCAAATCTGATTAGTTATTTTCCAACTTACAAATCTAGTAACAGCTTTCTTGAGGCATTAGTCTGCACTCTTTTACTTTCAAAGCCCTTTCTGATTGGCCCCCCACTAACCCATCCAACTTTCCTCCCTGGCCACTGTACTGTCCTAGAAGTACTGAGCTACTTGTCCTTCTTCCAAGATGCCAAGTCCTCTGAGAGCTTTTGCATATGTTGTTCCCTCTCTAACTTGGCCTCTTCCTAAAAATATTCAAGGGGCATCGACTCATATGATCTTACTTTAGGCACAAACATGAACACTGTGTTCTTGCATAAAATATGACTCCAGTATAAACAAACATATATTCCCTTAGGACCGTGTCTCTGGAACTTTATTGGTCTCTTTTTCCCCTTTACATCAATCTAGACCTCCAAATCTTCTGACCTGGATCTTATAATCGGATTTCACTCTTTGGATCTTGTTTTTCGTGGTGTTTTTTTTTTTTTTTAATGGATTTCTGTTACTGGTATTTTGCACTGAAGTTAATTCATCCACAGTGACATGGTGGGTGAATACCTCTAATATTTCCTCTGCACTCCAATGCTTGGTACCCTATATGCCATAAATTTCTAAATTTTTTGACTAAAAATTCCTAATATACAGCTATAGATCTATTATACTTTTTTAATCACTGGAAAATAATAACAGAGTACTAATTACAGGACTGGAAAAGGTCAGTTTTCATTCCAATCCCAAACAAAGGCAATGCCAAAGAATGCTCAAACTATTGCACAATTGCACTTCTCTCACATGCTAGTAAAGTAATGCTCAAAATTCTCCAAGCCAGGCTTCAGCAATATGTGAATCGTGAAATTCCAGATGTTCAAGCTGGTTTTAGAAAAGGCAGAGGAACCAGAGATCAAATTGCCAACATCCGCTGGATCATCGAAAAAGCAAGAGAGTTCCAGAAAAACATCTGTTTCTGCTTTACTGACCGACTATGCCAAAGCCTTTGACTGTGTGGATCACAAGAAACTGTGGAAAATTCTTCAAGAGATGGGAATGCCAGACCACCTGACCTGCCTCTTGAGAAATCTGTATGCAGGTCAGGAAGCAACAGTTAGAACTGGACATGGAACAACAGACTGGTTCCAAATAGGAAAAGGAGTACGTCAAGGCTGTATATTGTCACCCTGTTTATTTAACTTATATGCAGAGTACATCATGAGAAATGCTGGACTGGAAGAAACACAAGCTGGAATCAAGATTTCCAGGAGAAATATCAATCACCTCAGATATGCAGATGACACCACCCTTATGGCAGAAAGTGAAGAGGAACTAAAAAGCCTCTTGATGAAGGTGAAAGAGGAGAGTGAAAAAGTTGGCTTAAAGCTCAACATTCAGAAAACGAAGATCATGGCATCCGGTCCCATCACTTCATGGGAAATAGATGGGGAAACAGTGGAAACAGTGTCAGACTTTATTTTGGGGGGCTCCAAAATCACTGCAGATGGTGATTGCAGCCATGAAATTAGCCATGAAATTAAAAGACGCTTACTCCTTGGAAGAAAAGTTACGACCAACCTAGATAGCATATTGAAAAGCAAACATTACTTTGCCAACAAAGGTCTGTCTAGTCAAGGCTATGGTTTTTCCAGTGGTCATGTATGGATGTGAGAGTTGGACTGTGAAGAAGGCTGAGCGCTGAAGAATTGATGCTTTTGAACTGTGGTGTTGGAGAAGCCTCTTGAGAGTCCCTTGGACTGCAAGGAGATCCAACCAGTCCATTCTGAAGGAGACCAGCCCTGGGATTTCTTTGGAAGGAATGATGCTGAAGCTGAAACTCCAATACTTTGGCCACCTCATGCAAAGAGTTGACTCCTTGGAAAAGACTCTGATGCTGGGAGGGACTGGGGGCAGGAGGAGAAGAGGACGACAGAGGATGAGATGGCTGGATGGCATCACTGACTTGATGGACATGAATCTGAGTGAACTCTGGGAGTTGGTGATGGACAGGGAGGCTTGGCGTGCTGCGATTCTTGGGGTTGCAAAGAGTCGGACACGACTGAATGACTGAACTGAACTGAACTGAATTACAGTATCATTTATGTTCAAAACTTTGAAGCTTTCTGGAAGTCTAAAGCTACAAGGACAATGGAGCGCCTTCTCCTTTGTGGATATGTGCAGTGTTTACTGGCAGCCTATGGCAGACAGCACGTCCACCTTTGTTCAAGGACCACTGAGGGAATTTCAAATCTGTTAGGAGGAAAGAATAGGTTCCCTGGTAGCTCAGGTGGTAAAGAATCTGCCTGCGATGCAGGAGGCCTGGGTTGATCCCTGGGTCAGGAAGATCCCGTGGAGAAGGAAATGGCAACCCACTCCAGTATTCCTGCCTACAGAACCCCATGGACAGAGGAGCCTGGCAGGCTACAGTCCATGGGATTGCAAAGAGTAGACACAACTGAGCGACTAACACCCACTAGGAGGAAAGAACAATGTCTGGAGAATCCCTCACATCATAAGACGATGTCTAAAATAAGACAAACGAACCTGTCCGCCACTCATCACTCACTGACATTTACTGAGGGCCTAGAAACGGTGCGTACCAGCTACTGGTTTTGTGCTGTAAAACAAAGATTAGTAAGACCCAATCCCTGTCCTTTAGGGGATCTAAAAATGATGATAAAATACACATATGCAAATAATCAAAATAAACATGATGAATGCTATAATAAAGCCATAATCAAAATTTTGTAGAACACAGAGAAAGAATAGGCAACTATTTCCAGGGTTCAACAAAGGTTCACAAAGGAAAGGACACCTGGTCTTAAAGAGTGAAGAAAAGTTTTTCAGGGATAAAAGGGTAGGGAAGCATTTCAAATAAAAAGAGCCTCTTGTACAAAGCACTGAGGTATGTGTCCAAGGAACAGGATGAACTCATGAACTTGAGTGTGACTGGACTGGAGGGGCCATGAGGAACAATATTACACACTGGGGCTGGAGGCGAGGCTGGCACGAGGTGTGAGAGGACTGTAAGCCCTGGTAAGAAGCCAAACATTTAGTGGGTGGCAGAGCTCCCAAAACATTTTTAAGCAAGGAAGTCACGTGAGGAGAAGTGTTTTACTAGATGGTAACAGCGTAAGTTTTAAATACTATCATTAAAAGTAATAAAAGGCTAAAAACTTACCCTTTCTCGAGTGCCCTCTATGTACCAAACACTTCCATATATATCATTGGAACTTCCCAACAATGCTACAGGGGACCTTTTTAGACTCTTCTTTTAATAGATAAAGAAACCAAAGCCCCAGAATTCTCTACCTGGGGAATATCTCTGGTCTTGTGAAATTCCTACAGCAGAGGGCAGGAACTCCTATGCTTCAGGGCCCTCCCGTCAATAAACAGTGATGAACAATGGCCCAATCTAAGAAATTACGGTTTATATTCTAAGGAACTGGTCATTCTCATTTTGCAAATAATTGAAGTTAGAAAACTGATGTGCATCAAACATTTAGTCCTAAGACTGGATTTGTGAAAAAACATCTGACTGTATTTGGTAAGACAGTAAGATTTTATATATATATATATATATATATATATATACACACACACACACACACACATATACACTTGCATCAAATGAATTAATTTACTTAATCTGGTATCTATTCCCTGGAGGAGTAAATGGCAACCCACTCCAGTATTCTTGCCTAGAAAATCCCATGGACAAAGGAGCCTAGTGGGCTACAGTCCCCAGGGTTGCAAGGAGTCAGACACGACTGAGCAACCCAGGACACAATCTGGTATTTATAACCTACACAGAATCTAGAAAAAATATTACACAGCAAATTAGGGCACTTACATAAACACAAGAACATATTTTTAAACTTACACTATTACCTTTATGAAGGTTTTAAGAATATCTATCTAACTACTTATGAATATACAATATGAAGGTTTTGAGCATTAAAATACCTATTAGACATACAAATACATGCATGTATTAAAATATTAGTGTAAAAAGTACAAATCTTCAATTCTGAAAAATATCAAGAATCTCATCTTTTATATATTTTTATAGATCAATAAACAGTTCTAAAGGGACTACTGCATCTGAATTCTGGAAGTATACCAACGTACAGGGCAAGCAGGCAGCAGTATTGCTAGCTTACATAAAAACTCAACCATGGGTTCACCTTTCTTTTGTATCTTGATACTTTCACGCAGACTATGAACTCTTTAACATTTTGCATCCTAAAATATTTATTTCTTTGTCAGTCATTGGCAAGCTTGTGTATGTATGGTGATGTATGTTAAAGAATATGCCTGAGAAAACAAAGAAGACCCAGTCTAAACCATAATGCTGTTCCATACACACCTAGTTCCTATTTATCCACTGGACAGAAGAGCCTGGTGGGTTACAGTCCTTGGGGTCATAAAGAGTTAAACGTGACTCAGCGAACAACACCTATGGACTTCCTTGGTGGCTCAGAGGGAAAAGAATCTGCCTGCAATGCAGAAGATCCAGGTTCGATTCCTGGGTGATCCCTGGAGAAGGGAATGGCTACCCATTCCAGTAATCTTGCCTGGAGAATTCCATGGACAGAGGAGCCTGGCAGGCTACAGTATATGGGGTAGTAAAGAGTCAGACACGACTGAGCAACTAACACTTAATGCTTTACTGTTTTCCTGAAAGACTTCTGGATAACACAGGCTATATTATACCACCAGTGCAATGATCTAAGATTTAAAGTCAGAATGTTAATGGAGGTAGTATTATAGAAACCCATGACGGGTTCAGAATACACTAGTAAGGCTTAAGATTTCAATTACCCTTTCAATGCAATCTTTTTTCTTCTTTTTGGCTATCATTTCAAACCTCATGACTAAAATACTTCTTTAAATAAATGACTTTCAAACTTTTTCTTAACTATAAAAAAATAAGAAATACACTTTTCCTGTTGTACACTTTATCTGCTGATCCAAAATATATGTTTGTATATAATTATGTACATACATATACACATACATACATATATATGTAAACTAAAACCACATTTTCATAACATGATACCTACCCATAATACGTTAAAATACTTCATATAGTAAAATATTCTCAATTTTTCTATTCTATTTCATTTTTTAATGAAAATACTGGCTATGACCCATTAAACTGTTTCATTATCAACTAAATGGGCCACAGACTGCATTTTAGTGATTCTGATCTGATCCTTCCTACCCCACTGTAGGAATTATTTTAAAATGACATCACTGGTGATAGGAATTCTTTGGTGATGGTGGGAGGGCAGGGGGATTAAAAAATCTTCTCTTCCTCTTTTCTTAACCCACACTAGAGCACAGCTGTGAACTATCAAGAAAAAGACACCTGAAGTTCTCGGTGTGAGAGAAGCAATGCCACCTGCCAATGCTCTATCTGAGTCCAAAGGAGTGCAGTGACTTGCCTCTGCAGCTTTTGCAACCTTTGGTGGAAACTGTCCTTTTCACAGGTCAGTTGTGAAGAACATTAAGAATACATCATGCGACAACTTTTGTTGTTCAATCACCTAGTCGTGTCCAAATCTTTGCGACCCCATGGACTGCGGCACGCCAGGCCTCCCTGTCCCTCACCATCTCCCAGAATTTGTCCAAGTTCACGTTCACTGAATTGGTAATGCCACCCAGCCATCTCATCCTCTTATGCCCTCTTCTCCTTCTGCCCTCAATCTATTCCAGCATCAGGGACTTTTCCAATGAGTCAACTGTTCGCATCAGATGACCAAAATACTGGAGCTTCAGCATCAGTCCTTCCAGTGAATATTTAGGGTTGATCTCCCTTAAGATTGACTGGCTTGATCTCCTTGCTGTCCAAGGGACTTTCAGGAGTCTTCTCCAGCACCACAGTTCAAAGGCATCAATTCTTTGGCATTCTGCCTTTTTTACAGTCCAGCTCTCACAACCATAACGATACCACTGGGAAGACCATAGCCTTGACTATATGGACCTTAGTTGGCAGAGTAATGTCTCTGCTTTTCAACACACTGTCTAGGCTTGCCACCACTTTCCTGCCAAGAAGCAACTGTCTTCTGATTTCATGGCTGCAGTCACTGTCCGCAGTGATTTTAGAGCCCAAGAAGAGGAAATCTCTACTTCCTCCTTTTACCCTTCTATTTGCCATGCAGCAATGGGGTAGGATGCCATGATCTTAGTTTTTTTAATATTAGTTTTAAGCCGGCTCTTTCACTCTCCTCCTTCACCCTCAACAAGAGTAGAGTGGTATCATCTGCATATCTGAGGCTGTTGATATTTCTCCTACCTATCTTGATTTCGTCTTGTAACTTATCCAGCCCAGCATTTCTCACAATGTGCTCAGCATATAGGTTAAACAAACAGGGTGACAGCAGACAGCCCTGTCGTACTCCTTTCTTGATCTCGAACCAATCAGTTGTTCCATACAGGGTTCCAACTGTTGCTTCTTGACCTGCATACAGGTTTCTCAGGAGACGGGTAAGAGGGTCTGGTATTCCCATCTCTCTAAGAGCTTTCCAGTTTGTCGTGATCCACACAGTCAAATGTGACAGTTAAAACCTTCTAAATCAAAAGAACAAATGGGAAACATTTGCATAAGGAAGTCCTTGAAACTATTTATGAGAGACTAAGAGTAGATTCTGAGGTATTGTTTTACTTTGTTTGAAATACGGTATACTGTTAGAGTAGAATAAAAGAACTTGAGTGGCTAGGAATTTTGTATTTATTTTACAATTTTTACAAAGTAACATAAAATAAGTAATTTTAACATAACGTAAACTCACTAAGTGCCAGTATAGTACCTAGAGCAAGATAAACAGCAGGAGTTCTGCAAATATTTTCTGATTTAAGCATCAAGATGTAATTCAACTAACACTTCACAATGGCAAAACATACTTCCTTTTAATAATAATTAATGCTTTATACTATACAACATACAGTTTTCTATCCTGTTATAGTTTTGCTCAGATTAAATTCAGTTACACCTTCTGTAAAAGGGTTAATATTTTAAATACTAACCATGTGAATCATGATTATATTTATTTGCCTGTTTTGATTATTAAATTATATTAGAATGAGAGAAAAAAAGGATTCTATCGCCCTCTTGTGGTAATTTTGCTGTAGTGTATCCTCCAAGAGTTTGACATCAATTGGAAGTTTTCTTTTTATTCTAACAGGCTGAGTAGTATTTTGCCCACAGTTTCTGATTTTCCAAAAGCGGTACATATAGCTTCCTGAGCTTCACAGCATGTATACTCTGTACCCTTCTTTCAGTTCTACCTCTGAAATTTAGTCTTTTCCTTGCTCTTTTAGGAAACATTCTCCTGTTTGCTTCCAATGACTATACCCCCCAAATTTTTTGTGAAAGTTACTTTTTGTATTCTAATCATATATAAAATAAATACAGCAATTCTTCATTGTCATAGATAAGTTCTAAATAAGTGGAAATAATTAAAAATGTGTAGGGCCCTTGGACTGCAAGGAGATCCAACCAGTCCATTCTAAACAAGATCAGCCCTGGGTGTTCACTGGAGGGACTGATGCTAAAGCTGAAACTCTAGTACTTTGGCCACCTCATGCAAAGAATTGACTCACTGGAAAAGATCCTGATGCTGGGAGGGATTGGGGGCAGGAGGAGAAGGGGATGACAGAGGATGAAATGGCTGGATGGCATCACCGACTTGATGGACATGAGTCTGAGTGAATTCTGGGAGTTGGTGATGGACAGGGAGGTCTGGCGTACTGTGATTCATGGGGTCACAAAGAGTCGAACACGACTGAGCGACTGAACTGAACTGAACTGAGGGCTGAAGTGTCAGCATTTTTTCCAAAATAGGTCTTGCGAATGATATTATTCTAAATCTTTTAAGTTTTCAAAAGTAATAAAATAGTCTTTTGTTTCAAATAGTCTCAATCAGGGGATCTCTTGGCAGTCAAGTGGTTAGGACCCTGCACTTCCACTGTAGCGGGCACAGGTTTGATGCCTGGTTGGGGAACTAAGATCCTACCTGCTGAGCAGCTCAGTCAAATTTAAAAAAAATTTTTTTTTAATTAAGATAATAAACAAGCAAACAAAATAGCCCACGTCATGTGTAATGGCCTTTCCTCTTTCTTCCACACAATGCTTTTAGCTTTAAAAATGAGTAATGGTAATTCAAAAACATGAAAATGACACTATGAAATAAATTTTAACTATATAAATAATTAGTAATTTATTAAAGATAATTTACTTACAATAAATGAAGTTAGCATTAATATATTTAAATGTTATGGAAAATACGAAACACAAAGATGGATTCCTAATTAACTAAAAATTCATTCTTTCCACTCTTATCAACTAAAAAAAAACAATAAATGACCTATTTTTCTATAGAAAGTTAAAAAAGTTATCATATTTTCCAAAGCAGCCCCTTGTTTATTCAATTAATACCCATCCCAAAACTGATGAAGGAAGACTAGAAATATACAAGGGATAAGTTAAAAAAGTATCTTCTTTGCAGAAGAACCTGAACTTTCAAAAGCAAATTAACATGGCAAGTCTCAGTAACTGAAGAAGTTTTAGTAAAACCAGAGCAGTTACAAAGTGTGAGCAGCAGAAGATGAGACTGAAAAGTTAGCAGAGGTCAGAGGGAAAAGGTCTTAATGATTAATGAAGGAAGGGGGAAACAATCCAGCCTGTGCAGCAGGAGAGTAACATGGGCAAATGAGTTTTAGAAATATCCCTTGCAGTAAGGAGGACAGACTTCCAGGCTGAGAAGGAGATGGGGAAATTAGTTAGGAGTTGTCTGCAAAGACCAGGGCCTGAACCAAGGCAGTTGCTGAGACCACAAAGAGGAGAAAAGAAATTTGAGAAATACTAAGTAAGAGATGGAATCATTACGTGTTAGTTACTGTGAGTGAGAGCATGGGAATGGAGTCTCAAGCTTTCACTCTCGCTCTGGTGCCTGGTTATCATCCCCAGAGACAGGTAGGGTATTCTCAGACACATAGCGTTGGAGGTACCACTTGGAGGTCAACAAGGTTGAGGGTGAGAAGTGAAGTGAAAGTCACTTTGTCAAGTCTGACTCTTTGTGACCTCCAAGGACTACACAGTCCATGTGATTCTCTAGGCCAGAATGCTGGAGTGGGTAGCCTTTCCCTTCTCCAGGGGATCTTCCCAACCCAGGGATCAATCCCAGGTCTCCTGCATTGCAGGTGGACCCTTTACCAACTGAGCCACAAGGGAAGCTCAAGAATACTGGAGTGGGTAGCCTGTCCCTTCTCCAGCGGATCTTCCTGACCCAGGAATCGAACCAGGGTCTCTGACACTGCAGGCGGATTCTTCCCTATCAGGGAAGCCTGATAGGAAGTAAATTACCAGTGGCTGGGTAGTAAAGGGAATCTTGATGACATATCTGCTGCTGCTAAGTCGCTTCAGTTGTGTCGGACTCTGTGCAACCCCATAGACGGCAGCCCACCAGGCTCCCCCATCCCTGGGATTCTCCAGGCAAGATTTATCTATAGAAGTGAATGTAAAGTCAAGTTTCCAGATGGAGCCCAAAGACGGGAAGTAAAAGACTCTTTCTTTCTTCAATAACTGATGGCAGCAAGTGTATCTGTCCTGTTGTTCTGTGTATATGATCAAAACCAGGATGTTGTATGTCCAAGGCTAATCTTCAAACAACATAGTTTGTTAATAAGACCCCAAATTTACAATTCAACCCATGCTTCTTGGGTAATCTGGAAAACCAGGAAATGCTCTCAATTCTATAATTATAAATAGCAAGTGGCAGCTGTGTCACACACACACAGAATGTTAATCAGACACTTCAGAGGAAAAAATAGCTGCAACTACTCTTCCCAGTCTTTTGTAAATCTCAGATGATTGAGAAGGGTTTCAGCAGTGAATTCTAGCTGAAATATATCCCAGAACACATTTTCATAGTTATATTTAAATGTAGAAAAGCAAGAGATTTCTCTGGCGAAGTACCTGCTTGGCTGGGCCGTTGCCAGCTTGGTGACTTGATCCCACTGGACCCCAGAGGCTTGAAGGCAGCAGCAGTGGTGAGTCCGGCTACCCCTGGTCTGGCCGAGCCTGGGCTTCCCGGCCTCTCGGGGGAGCTCCAAGCTGCACCTGCTGATGGGGCAGACTGCAGAGAAGACTCCTGGGCATTGCTGGAGAGAAAAGGAGGAGACGTTTTTGGTAAAGTGATAGTAATCTAACTTAGTAGTGATTTGTCCTTTTCTCAGCCTATTAAATCTCTAAGAAAAACAAAAATATTGATTAATTGATATTTTAAAGAAAACTCTAATACCATGACAGGGGACTGACTCTCTTTAAAACAGAAAAAAGAAAAGGAAAGGAAAACAATCGGGTTGCATTTGTTCAATCTTTGGAAATTCCCTTTAAAAGGTCTACTCTGAGAAATTGTTGTTTTTGTCGTTTAGTTGCTAAGCCATGTCTGACTCTTTTGCAACTCTGTTTGCTATAACCCAGACTCCTCTGTCCAAGGGATTATCCCAGCAAGAGAACTGGAGTGGGTTGCCATTTCCTTCTCCAGGGGATCCTCCTGGCCCAGGAATCAAACCACCTCTTCTGCATTGGCAGGCAAATTCTCTACCAGAGCCACCAGGGAAGCCCAAACCTGAGAAATTAGGCACTGGAAAAGTTACACAGCCAATTCTTTTAAATAAGCAGCTAATTTCCTCTATCTCAACATTCCAGAAGGGTCATGTAGAATACAACAATTAATTATTGGAGAATCCTTGATTATCTGTATGAAATGGCAGATGCGGCTTTTTCTTTACCACATTCTTGTGGTATCTTATGGACTAAGTTTCCCTGACATCTCACCAGTCACTCGTTTCACTCACACACTCGCTCAGTTACTCATTCATTCAGTAAATACTTAAGCACCTACTATAATACATGCCAGACACTGTGTTACATAGTGGAAAACAGGAGACAAAATCTGTAGCCTAACACAGCATCCAGTGTTCAGTGTTCATGATACAAAAAAACAAGAGACAAGTCTGCCACTGTCCTCTCTCAATCAGAGCTATTTGCTTAACAGGAGGTCTTATTTACACTGGTTCCAGTTTGATATAGAAGATGATATGGTTTTATTACCCCAGTCATTTGTTATTTATACTTACATATCCTGATTAAAAAAATAATTCTAGGTAGTCCAAATTCTAAAGTAGGCACTTCTGGAATGATGTAATACTATAAACAGTTTCTCTCAAATGAAGTATAATAAAAATGGTAACAATGACAATAAGAATACTTCCTAGTGGCTTGTCAACAGAAACTGAGCTACCACTTCCTAAATAATTCTATGCACAGAAACTCAATTCCTTCAATACCTGAAATCAACAGCTAGACAAAATAAATACCCTTAGTTATACTCTTAGGCTGAAGTTTCAACTGCAATCATGCCCACCATATTACTGTAAATGACTGTATTACCTAATTTCCCCAATGCCTCTTGAACCCTGCACAGCCTAACAGAGCGGGCTGATGCTACCTATCCTTAGGAAGGCTGCTGCAAGGCTGCCCTGTGACTGGCTTTTGGGAACTTGGCTGGTAAACAGTTCCCTACAGTCATATAAAAGTTTCTCTAAAAGACAAAGAGTGCTCACTGCACCTAAACTTTATCAACAGTGTGGTTTATGATAAACACCTGCTGTCCTTCTGCAAGCTGGAGACTGGGTACGAATGAGGCACAGCATGCCTACGTGATGAGCCCCAACGAAACCCGTCTCAGGAACTTAGTTTCTAAAGAGCTTCTCTGGTAGAGAACACTTTGCATGTCTTGTAACTCCTTGCCATAGGCATCCACACATCACGGGTGACCTCACGGGGAGGTTTGGAAACTACAGCCTCCTTTCTTCTCAACTTGGCCCCATGCACCTTTCTCTGTGCTGATTTTGCTTTGTAATCTTTCACTGGAATGACTCTCAATCATGAGCACTACTAGAGACTATAAGTTCTGCTAAGTCCTCCCGGGAGTCATCCAAACCTGATGGTGGGTTTAGGGCACTTGTGACAACAGGTAGTTTTGAAGAATCACATTAGAGCTATTTTAACTACCTTGAAATACTATTCCCTATTACTGTTCCCTCACATTCAAGTGTAGCAGAGCTATCATCTTCTTCTATCATTTCTAATGAGTTTAATGAAAACTCAAATCTGCTTGATGTTAAAAAAAATATGAAAAACTTAAGCAGTTTAATAATTTTATCATAAATAAAAAGTGAAAGACAGTTTACCTAATGGCCATGCTGAACACAATTATCAGTAAAGACACAATAAAGAATATTAATGGAAACCAAATTTAAGCATTAAGTACCTTTTAAAAGATTTGTGATGGACAAATTATTTTATTTTACAAAAACTCTAATTCAAAAAGATACACACACCCCAGTGTTTATAGCAGCACTATTTATAATAGCCAAAACATGGAAGCAACCTAAGTGTCTATCAACAGAATGGATTCCCATGGATAAAGAAGATGTGGCACATATATACAATGGAATATTACTCAGCCATAAAAAGAATGAAATAATGCCATTTACAGCAACAAGGATAAACCTAGAAATTATATACTGAGTCACACAGAGAAAGACAAATATCATATGCCATCACTCACATGTGGAATCTAAAAAAAAAAAAAATACAAATGAACTTATTTACAAGACAAATATCATATGCCATCACTCACGTGTGGAATCTAAAAAAAAAAAAATACAAATGAACTTATTTACAAGACAGAAGTAGACTCACAGATATAGAAAACAAACTTGTGGGTTACCAAAGGGGAAAGGGGGGATAAATCAGCAATTTGGGATTAACAGATACATACTACTGTATATAAAATAGATAAACAAGGGCCTACTGTATAGCAGGGAACTATACTCAATATCTTGTAATAACCTATAATGGAAATTGAAGAATATGAAAAATATTGTTGACTTACAATGTTTCAGGCATACGGTAAAGCAATTCACTTATATTGTATACCTGAAACACTGTGATTCAGTTCAGTTCAGTCGCTCAGTCGTGTCCGACTCTTTGCGATCCAATGAACTGCAGCACGCCAGGCCTCCCTGTCCATCACCAACTCCCAGAGTCTACCCAAATTCACGTCCATTGAGTCGGTGGTACCATTCAACCACCTCAACCTCTGTCATCCCTTTCTCCTCCCGCCCTCAATCTTTTCCAGTGTCAGGGTCTTTTCAAATGAGTCAGCTCTTTGCATCAGGTGGCCAAAGTATTGGAGTTTCAGCTTCAACATCAGTCCTTCCAATGAACACCCAGGACTGATCTCCTTTAGAATGGACTGGTTGGATCTCCTTGCAGTCCAAAGGACTCTCAAGAGTCTTCTCCAACACCACAGTTCAAAAGCATCAATTCTTCGGTGCTCAGCATTCTTTATAGTCCAATTCTCACATCCATACATGACCACTGGAAAAACCATAGCCTTGACTAGATGGACCTTTGCTGACAAAGTAATGTCTCTGCTTTTCAATATGCTGTTTAGGTTGGTCATAACTTTTCTTCCAAAGAGTAAGCGTCTTTTAATTTCATGGCTGCAATCACCATCTGCAGCGATTTTGGAGCCCAGAAAAATAAGTTAAATAAGCAGGGTGACAATATACAGCCTTGACGTACTCTTTTTCCTATTCGGAACCAGTCTTTTGTTCCATGTCTAGTTCTAACACTTGCTTCCCGACCTGCATACAGGTTTCTCAAGAGGCAGGTCAGGTGGTCTGGTATTCCTATCTCTTTCAGAATTTTCCACAGTTTATTGTGATCCACACAGTCAAAGGCTTTGGTGTAGTCGATAAAGCAGAAATAGATGCTTTTCTGGAACTCTCTTGCTTTTTTGATGACTCAGAGGATGTTGGCAATTTGATCTCTGGTTCCTCTGCCTTTTCTAAAACCAGCTGGAACATCTGGAAGTTCACAGTTCACATATTGCTGAAGCCTGGCTTGGAGAATTTTGAGCATTACTTTACTAGCATGACTCAACCTACTTCAAAAAAATGCTACTGTTATTCCAAGGTTATTGCTAGGATTAAATGAAATACAATGAGATAACACATGTAACACACATCAAGTACCGAACACACTGCTGAGCACAGAGTGTATGTTCCAGAAATGCTACATCCTGTAATATGTAGCTCAGACATCTAGAGATAAGCACATTTAGCAAATAAACATCCTTCATCTGCACTAGTAATTCTGCTTCTAAATGTAGATTGTAGCTAGTTCTGATCCAGGATTTTGAGGTCAGGTATAATCTCATCTCCTCAACTCAGTTTTAAATGACACACAGTATCTCATAAGCAAAAAATGTTTTCATAATTTTTGTAACCTTTGTACACAGTTCTGTATATATTTTCTTCCAAAGACTCTGAGATGTTTAAATCTTTAATAGTACTCTTTAGATACAAAGGGTGTGCAGATTATAAAGAATTTTAAAAATCTAAGTTATAAGCAAGGGAGTTTTATTTATATCAGGATTGATCAGCAGAGCTGAAAAATCTCTAGGGGAATAGATCTCTATTAACTTAAAATATTTAATGTATTAATGGGAGAAAATTAAGTTTTATCTAGACAACCATGTTGAAATATATGATGTCCAAGCCCCTAAAAATCAAACATCTTTTTTTCCCTAATTTTTAACTATTACTTATTACTTAAAGAAATATATGAACATTATGTAAAGATTAAAAAATTAATAAAGCCATTGGGTATATAATTCTATATTTGGGGAAAATGCTATCAATAATCACTAACAGCAAAATATTTCAAACTAATGACTAACATTAATATAATAGTCATGATCACTTAGATTGGTATATTCTAAAATCACAACTCATATACATTTTTTTCTAAACTTAAATGGTTTAAGGTATACCTAAATTCTAAACAAATTAAACTTCTAAAAGATCCTAGTAAGAAAACCAGAGCAAACCCACCAGCAATGTTGATTAATACCAAGCTCAGCATCAAACATGGGCATTTTCACTAGTGTGCCAAATAAACAAGCACTGAAATGAAATGTTCAAATTAATATGACTTCCATCTCAAGAATACCAAAGATTCTGTTTTGTATTTCAAAACCTTAAAATGGAGAAAAATGTATACTGATAGACCAAAGGTTTCAAAACTGAGCTAATGAGGACAAAAGAAAAAGGAAGAAAAGTTAATTTTCAGTGTCAGCAATCTGATTTATCTTAAATTTATATTCTTTCCCCACATTCGTTTAACTATTGTAACAAATAAATTTCAGCTGCAGATGGGGAAGAATTGGAAATTTCAAGTCTATTTTCAAAAGAGAATCTCTGCTCAAAGAATAATCTTGAGGTAACTTTTATTCTAATTTTCATAATTATATGTTTAAATTTTTTAAAAGCCAATTGTACATCACAGATTTAAACATCAATGTTTAAACTAAGCAGTTGTTAGCTAAACTCTTACAAAAATTGATATTGGAATACACACATTCTGAAGTGGTAAGAAAGGAGTATTTCTGGAAGATCATAATTATAAGTATTCTTATAGAATGCTATTAAGAATTCTTAATTCTTTAAGAACTTTATAAAAGGATTGAGACATATAGAGCAATCATGAGTCTCCTTTGTTTCAGAATTCTGTTTACAAGAAAATTTTTTGTATTTTCCTAAGCAAAATTCTTAAACTTTTTGTATTAAAATTCAACTTGTTAAATATAAATACTATAATGAAGACACATCTTGTATTGTACTACACTTTATTATAATTTTAAAGATTTGTTGCTGTTTAGTTGCTCACTTGTGTCTGACCCTTTGCCACCCCAGGGACTGCAGCATGCCAGGCTTCCCTGTCCTTCACCATCTCCCGGAGCTTGCTCAAACTCATGTCCACTGAGTTGGTGATGCCATCCAACCATCTCATCCTCTGTCCTCTCCTTCTCCTCCTGTCTTCAATCTTTCCCAGCATCAGGGTCTTTTCCAATGAGTCAGCTCTTCGCATCAGGTGCCCAAAGTGTTGGAGCTTCAGCTTTAGCATCAGTCCTTCCAATGAATATTCAGGATTGATTTCCTTCAGGACTGACTGGTTTGATTTCCTTCCAGTCCAAGGGACTCTCAAGAGTCTTCTCCAACACCACAGTTCAAAAGCATCAATCCTTCGGCGTTCAGCCTTCTTTATGGTCCAACTCTCACATCCATACATGACTATTGGAAAAGCCATAGCTTTGACTATACAGACCTCTGTTTTAATTTTAAAGATTACTGTTAAACAAAAGCAAAAATCAGAGATAAAATACCTCTGACATTATCCCAAGTGCTCTTTCTAGTACACGTCTCATTGAGGTGGCAAGGTCTCTTCAGGAAACCCTGCACTCTTGCTTTGCAGAATGCCAGCTAGCTTACCTTCTCAAGAACCATTTTCCTTCTCTGGATATCAAACATATTTAGCTTGTGTCTACAACTGTTAATAAAAAGTAATGAAAATTACTACTAACACTTCCTCTAGAAGTAGGTCCATGGATAAACAGTCAGTTCATAACTTCAGGCATATTTAAATAAAAAAAAAAGTTCATTTAAACAATAAGGAGACTAATTTGAAAGGAAATCAGGGATGCATTTTTTTAGAGTAACTTTTCCTGCTTAAAAACAGACTGACCTACCATGTAACAACTCCATACCAAAAAATTATAAAACTGTTCTCAGTTTTGCAATGATAAATGAAAAACATTAATTCTTCAAACAAGGTATATAAGGATTTTTATGTTGTTCTTTTTCTGTTAAACAGTGAGAACAAAATAACTTACTGGAATAAAAAATCAAAAGCTGAATGAACATGGCACAAATGGAGAAACGGGGTATTTTCTCATAACCAGTGCTTTTCCTCATTCCATCTCCATCTGCTGTCAGCCAAAACATACCATAAGCCATTTAGTTAAAAATAAAGACAGAAAGAAAGCAATAGAGGATTTAGAGATTCTATTGTGTTCTCAAAGGAATTTTTATTCCAAGGGTAGTCAGCACCTGTCTTTGTATAAACTTAGCCCTAACAATGTTATATTTCTGCTCATTTAACGATCACAATTCCACAAATAATTTTGGGTATTTTTTTTTCCTTAGAGCAAAACGTACAATGATATATCTTCCCCCTGTTCAAACATCTCCCTTAAGTTATCCAGAGTTACACAGACACAGCTTATTTAAGCACTTTATTGTGCTTCATACATATTGTTTCTTTTCACAAACTGAAGGTTTGTGGCAACCTTGCATCAAGCAAGTCTATCAGGACCATTTTTCCAAATGCATTTGCTGCCCACTTTGTGTCATATTTTGGTAACCCTCACAAGATTTCAGAAATTTTCATTATTATTACATTTGTGATAGTGATCTGTGATCAGTGATCTTTGGTATTACTACTGCAAAAAGATTATGACTCTCTGAAGGTTCCGATAATGGTCAGCATCTTTAAGCAATAACGTAGTTTTAAATTAAGGTATATACATTAATTTTTTAGACATAATGCTATTGTACACTTAACGGAATACAATATAGGGTAAATATAATTTTTATATGCACTGGAAAACAAAAAAATGTGTGACTTGCTTTATTGCACTATTTACTTTATGGCAGTGGTTTGGAACCAAACCTGTAATATCTCCAAGGGATGTCTGTAATTAAATATATTGAGCACATCCATAACACTGTGGGTAGGACACAAACATATGATCAACAGGCAGCCTGTGTCACATCAGGCTTTTACGAATTACAGTCATACTCTCTGCCATTAATTTTATGTTCTTTCAGAAATAATGTAGTCATTTCATTAAGATTATACCTTTAGGAAACATTTGGGATTTTTTATTTTTACATTATACCTAATAATTTTTGGCATAATTGTTAAGTCTGGGAGAAAAATTCATTTTTGCATTTCAGCATTTCCCAAACATGGTGAAAATTAAGTTGTCTGCCAAAGTAAAACTCTCATATCTAAGAACAATAAGATAGCAGCCAATCAAAAGCAATTATTATTCTTTTTCATTTTTTTGAAAAGTATAAAGGTATGTCTTATTAAACAATTCTTCTCATATAGCAATATCCATGCAATAAAAAACAGGGTCCTATTTCATACCAAATATCAAGTGTGCTAATAAGAGATGTCACAAAGGATTAAAAGTCAAGTTAATAATCATAGAAAATAATGTGCTCATGCATTATTGCTGCATTGAAATTACAGTTAATTTAAAACTGGACACAAATCAGCTCTAAGATTTTCTCATTTGGGCTGTTAATGCAGTGCTTCAGTGTCAGAGAAAGTAGTACCTTTCACAGCAAGCCCCCCCTTGTGACATCCACTCCCCCCGTACCTGGTTTTCTTAACATGAACAGAGCCAGTTGATTTCCTCAAGGGCTGGAGATAAGAAAAAGCTAAAGGCTTGGATACAGGGCTGATGCAAAGTGCATCCAGGAGTGAGTGATATTTTTCAGGACTGGAGAGCCTGGTGAGCATTCAGAAAGAGTTTTAAGTCGAAAAATCACACTACCGATAGCAGGAAGTATGTAGTTTTTATAGTTTGTGATTTGAAACATTCCCAAAGAGAGAGAGGGGGGGGACAGAAACAGAACAAAGCAGCAGAAAGAGGATGAAGTGTCTACTATGTTATTCTACTCATTAATACAGAACTGAGTAAATTCTCATCAAAGTTGATTAAGGCAATCTTTTGGAAAGCATCAAAAGCTATAAAAACTACTAGAAATTATGTAAAAACAAAACCCTACAACAATAAAAAGGTTTACTCTTTCTACAGGATGAATGGACATTAGAATAGTTAGGCTTTAGATCAACTTCAAACATACCCAGCTTGTGGGAGAAGGTAAAACCAACAGAAACCTAAAATACCTATTTATGCTTGATTCTGTTTCACAAAAATGATAAAAACTCAAAAGTCAATAGGCACACAACATGCAACAATCCATGCAACTGAGAAGTATCACAGATAAATGGTGGTGATGGAAAGAGATAAAAGGATTATTTTAGGAAAAATCAGTAATACACTCTGTGGGATATAGCCACAACCTAGAAAAAATGTCCCCAATACAATTAAGATCTCCTAACAGGGCTGTGGCCGATTCACACGGGAATGCTGTCTCAGAGGTGAGTTGTAAGACAGTGAAAAGCGCTGGGTTCACATCAGATGCACACCGTACATGGAGTTCTACCTGGTTCTTGCAGCAAGAACAGCAGACACAGTAGCGGCTGCGCTGCTCAGAACGGCAGCACTGTATCTAGCAGGAGAAGACAAGGTAGACAAGTTTCGAGAAGCTTCCAAAGAACTTGTTGCCACATTTCTCGTGGAGCTGCTTAAATTGGTCAGCAGAAAAACAGAGAAGAGGAACAAAAAGGAAAGTGAGAAGGGTAGCATAATAAAGATAAGATAGCAACCATGCCATGTTAACATTTAGACTTTTAAAGGTGTGACATGTCACAAGCGTAAAAGGAGCTCAGATCCTTTATTTACTATTACTATGAATTCTCTCAGAAATTAAAATCTGATACATAATCCTCCATAAAACTGGTTTAAATACTATACAAACATTTTTGAATGTTTTTAAGCTCACAGTCTCTAACCCTACTTAAAGTAAAATCAGTATCATATGACAATACACATTTGAAGACTGATTTCTCAACAACTTCCTTTCTTTTTCTTTGTCAACAACTAAGTAGAAAATAAATCCAAACATGAAGTGTGACTTTTAGTAAGCAGAAAAAGAAGGAAGGTTACACCAACTTTTCCAAAAAGTTTCTACATAACGAGAATGTAGAGATGATATACACCTTAGAGATGATACACACCCAGAGCCTGACATTTTAATGAGACTCAAGTTTTCAAGAGAAGCAGGTACAATCTCCTGCTTATTCAGAAGCTATAATACATATTAATACAGACAAGAAATAAATAACTTTTAAATATTGAGAGTAAAACTATTTGGGGAGGGCAAACACCTTTGCAGAAATAAACAGTAGTTACAGTGAATATGACCAAAAAGATCACCTTCTCTACTGATGCTCTGTATTTCTATTTTCAGTTAGCTCTGTAAATTTAGATTCAAATATGCTGCTATGAAATTTTACCTTCAAAATTCGAATTATTTAAACTAATAGTTTCCTTTGGTCTTTTAGAAAAGGTCATATACCTAGATAGGAATTAACATTCCATCATTAGGACTGTAATGACTTTCAAATCTGGTGGCTGCTGTTCCTTAGTTTCTCAGTCGTGTCTGATTCTTTGTGACCCTATGGACTATATGTAGCCCTTCAGGCTCCTCTGTCCATGGTGATTCTCCACGCAAGAATACTGGAGTGGGTTGCCATGCCCTTCTCTCAAATCTGGTTATCAAGCTGGAATTGAGAACTTCTTTTTTTTATTAGGTAAAAAGAAAGTTTAAAATGCATGGGATGAAATCTATGTCTCTCTTCTTTAATTACGCATGTAAGTTCTTAATGAATAGCCTCATTATACTATGATTGCCTTTTCCAAAATTGGTGACAATGGCCACCTCTAACACAACATAATTATGTACCAAACTCAACTCGAGCGAATAAGAGCTCAGATGCCCAAAACTGTGAGGGTTGATGTAAGTCTCTTCTCCCTGTCTCCTCTTCTCCCTTCTAGAAGAATTTGATAATTCATTATTCCTAGTTCCACTGGCTCTAATTTTACAAAATATTAGAAGACAAACTAAGAAAACCGTGGTAAGTCATTTATCTATCTATTATATATATATGCATACACACAGAGAGAATTGCTTAAGTATAATTTTTGATAAGTCTATAATTTAATTGAACTGTGTAGATATGTTTTAACTGTTGTGAATGGCTAGAAAAGAAAAAATGGGGTCTGAGAAAAAGAAAAGAAAAATGTGATAAGCAGCAGAGGAATATGAGTGTCATAAGTGGAAGAATAAAGTTACCAACTGACTCAACTTTGAGTTTTTCAATTACTCTGCATCTTTGGGACAATGGCTTCTATTTCAGGGAAATAATGGCAAATAATGACAAGACACAAGTCTACAAAAAAGTCATCTAAAAAAATCAATCAGCTAAATTATCCTTCTTCTATAAGAAGAAAAGGAAATTATAATGAATTTCTTTCATCATATTGTACCACAATTAATAGTATAAAAGATTGAGTATGAGCAGAGTCCTTCAAAATCTTAGGAAAATTAACCTCAATACATTTAGAATACATCTGGGCACCTAGAACATAAAATTTCTATCAGTTCTTTTTTAGATGGGAATGCTCTAATTCAATAGACTTATGACAAAATCAAGAAAGATGACTTTCCAAATCACAGTGAATAGAGAAAAGGCACAGATTTCCTGACTCTAAATTAGAACTCAGAATCAAAACAAAAAATGAAAAATTTAAAAGTAGTGTAAAGCAGTGTTCCACCAAGGCTGAGTGCCAAGCTCTGTCTATATATTAATGTCAGTTCTGTAATCTATGACCAGCTTTTCCTTTTTATTAATACTCAAACAGTTTTAGTACCTATCACCACCAGCATTAAAATTTAGACAGACAAGAGGAAAAAACTCTACCTAGAATATGTAGTTACTTTAGAAACTGTGGCTACTTGGCCACCAATATGTAAAACCTGAGCAGTTGTAGGTGGGTGAGGTCCAGTCTGAGGTAGGTCTTCCAGAGAACTGTCAAACCTGAGTTTTCAGAAGTAAAATAAACAAGGCAGAGGAAATATTAATGAAAAGAACAGACTTTAATCATGTATACCACCTTAAAAGCACATTGGTTCCATTTTGGAATACTGCTAGATTTTTTTTTAAACTTTATATCTGCAGAAGGTTAAAACTAACACCAAACACCCTCACAATCACCAAATATAGGCCGTTTTTTTAACACAGCAACTTTTATGTGATAAACTATCATGCTTACAGGGGGAAGAAAGGTGGGTGGGAATTTCCATCACTGACTATGTATTTTGCATGCTTCAGAGAAACTTAAGCTCCAAGAAATTAATTAAGTTGCCCAATATCATATCATATCATATACCTCGTAAGGCTCAGATGGATGTTGAACCAAGTCTGTATGTACTCTTTCCAAAACCTTATGCTTTCCAGCATCCTGTGGGGCTGAAGAGCACAATACACAAAAGCAACTAGGAATTTCCCTTTAAGTCAGAATAATTATTTGCAGATCTGAAATAACATGGATGTCGTTTACCTTGATGTAAAGAAACTATTTCATCTAATCAGAAACAAACATTTGCAAGCAATTGTGTTGTTTGAATATGATGCATTTTGTTTTCTTGATGTCTCTACCATTTTTTCTTTTGAATGTCAGAATTAAATTTAAGAGTTATTACCAGGTAAAGAGAAGATGAAAAAATTCGGTGTGAGATCTGAAAGAAGAAAGCACCAAGTGTAACACTTTGGGGGAAAAAAATAAACAGGAAAAACAAAAAATTATTCATTTTTTTAAAAGCCTGTGGAAAAAAGTAGAATGGGTCAGTCATGTCAATTGATTTTCAAATGGAAAATGTAACACTAAGATAAAAATAGAAGAGGTTATATTCCCATTTTTTATTTAGTACTGGTCATATCTTTACCAGAGTGTTGGAAAAAAGTGTAGATAACTTAAGAAAAATGTCAAGGTAGAAGTAAACATCATTTAAGAGGCAGAGGGAAAAAAAAGTTGGACAAATAAGAAAATAAGCGCTGTAACAGGAGTCAGCAAACCCCAGCTCCCAGGTCAAAGTCAGCCTGCCTCCTATCTTCACGTGGCCTGGGAACTAATAATGGCTTTCATATCTTTAAATGATTTAAAAAATAAAAAAGACTATTTCACAACACGTAAAATCTATATGAAATTCAAATGTCAGCATCTATGAATAAGTTTTCTAGAACACAGCCAGGTTCGGTCACTTACATAACGTCTATGGCTACTTCCATAAAACATGGAGAGTGGGGTAGCTGCAACAGACCCAAGTGACTCACACAATCTAGTATATTTACTATCTCATTTCTTACAGAAAAAGTTTGTTGACCCCCTGCCACAGAGAATAATGTCTCCACACAGCTACCGGAGTGAACTTTTAAAAACATAAATCTGATCCTGTCTGGTTCTTGGATGCTGCCAGACTGCTCCATGGATAGCTGCACTCCTGGGCTCCCCACTCACCAGCCTTTCTCACAGAGCTTTCTCTCTGTCTGGCTTGCTCCCGTCCAGGGGTCTTCCACCTCTTCTTAAACAGGCCAAACTTCTTCCCACCTCAAGGCCACTGTGCAGCTATTCCATGTCACTTTCTATACCCAGCTGTCTGCCACACCTTTATCACACTAATTCTTAAGTATCCTTCTGGCCTCAATTTAAATGTCACCTCCTCAGGGAGGTCTCCCTAATTTCCCAAATTGCCAAAATGCTGCCTGTGTCATATGGTTTTATACCACCTTGTACTTTTTCTTCACGTAATTTGTTACTATATTAATTATACAATTTACATGGTTATTTGTTTGAATCTGGACTCCCTCACTAGACTAGAAGCTCCCTGAGGTCAGGGACAGTTACGTTCACTGGTATAAGTAAAACAAAGCGCTTACAACACAGAAAACAACAAACAAGTATTTGTTGAATAAATGCATTGGAGAAGTTTATTGTTTTCAAGTACAAACTCACTATGTGTACATTGTTTTTCCACAGAATATATCTTGTACCTTCTAGAGACTGTTTCCCAATTCAGGTGAAACAGGTATTACTGTTTAAGAACTGTTCTTTGATATAAGAACAACCTCAAAGAAATGACTAGAACTCCAAAAAAAAAACCTTTCAAAATGTCCTTTAAAACATAAAGAATTATCAATATCCTAGAAAAAATAAAATATTATTAATACCTATATATTGATACATAATGTATATATTACATAGTATGTAATATATATCAATACCTATATATTAATATATAATACATAATGAGGACAGGTAATAAAAAAAGAGTGAATTGAAGGAGTTGAGTTTTCCAACACCTCCACAAACTCTGTTGACTGGAAAAATGAATACCATTTGAAAATAAAGTTCATATAACTCATAAAATACCCTTTAAAGCCAGATTTCTACGTTTCCAAACAAATGTACTCAGGAGGTTTCCCATGTGTCATACACACTGATTATCTATTCCTTTGCTTAGCCAATGTCTGAAGATAATAGACTTAAGAAAATTTTAAACTATCTCATTTAGTATGGGGTACAGACATCAATATCTATTCTCATTCTGTCATTCCCCAATACATATTCTTTTTAGGGTTGGAAGAAGCTTTAATTAATAGCACCTCTGAAGCAGCAAGACTTTCGGCTCCGTCTGTTACTTAAGTCACTTTTCATTTCTCACTGGAGACAGGTATGAGCACTTTCCAGATATGGCTGGAGAGTTGGGCTTGCAGACTTTTGGCTTGCTTTTCTCAGGGAAAATGAACAAAGAGCTATTTGTGCATTATCTTTCTTTGCAATTGTGCCTTTCTTTGTATAATCTCTGTACTGGGCCTTTCTACACTTTTCAATGGGGACCCATGTAAACCGTCTGCTCAGGCAAAGCAGGAGTGAGGATGCCCATCTCATTAACTTATCAACCTGACCATACCTGTAGGAGCAGCCAGAGGAACTCTATCCACCAGTCCTGGCAACTCTCAAATTGCTAATTCCTTATGCTGTAGACTCTAGCTCCTCCCCTTTTCTCAGCGGCCTCAATCAATCTCTGGCCTCAGTCAACTTCTCTCACATTTTCTACTTGCCCCCTACAGGCTTTGCATCCCCATTCAAAAATGCTATGCTGCTGCTACTGCTGCTAAGTCGCTTCAGTCGTGTCTGACTCTGTGCGACCAGATAGATGGCAGCCCACCAGGCTCCCCCGTCCCTGGGATTCTCCAGGCAAGAACACTGGAGTGGGTTGCCATTTCCTTCTCCAATGCATGAAAGTGAAAAGGGAAAGTGAAATCGCTCAGTCGTGTCCAACTCTTAGTGACCCCATGGACTGCAGCCTACCAGGCTCCTCCGTCCATGGGATTTTCCAGGCAAGAGTACTGGAGTGGGGTGCCATTGCCTTCTCCGCAAAAATGCTATAGTTTCTCTTAAAACAACAATAACAACAAAAACACCTTCACCTTCTATTTCCCCCATGTACCTTTTAACATCCAAACACTATGAAGTAAGTTTACTTACATAATCTCCGTTTCCTCAGCTGCCAGCCCCTCTTCCACTGCCTCAAGTGGGCTCACTCTCCAACCTCCAGAAAACCATATTCTTGCTGAGGTCCCAAATGACCTCTCTGTGGCTAAATTCAATTGACAATTTGCATTCCTCACTTTCTTTTTATTGTGGTTAAAAAAAAAAAAAAAATAAGATTTACTGTCCTAACTATGATAGAAAATAATCTGAAAAAGAATAACTTGAATCACTTTGCTGTACACCTGAAACACAACACTGTAAGTCAACTACACTTCAATTGTAAAAAAAAAAAAATTACCATCTTCACCATTTGTAAGTGTATAGTTTAGTAATGTTAAAATGTTTCATTACTAACATTTAGTAATGTTAGCAATGTTTACTAATGCTTCCCTGGTGGCTCAGAGGTTAAAGCGTCTTGCCTGCAATGCAAGAGACCCGGGTTCGATCTCTGGGTTGGGAAGATCCCCTGGAGAAGGAAATGGCAACCCACTCCAGTATTCTTGCCTGGAGAATCCCATTGGCGGAGGAGCCTGGTGGCCTACAGTCCACGGGATCGCAGAGAGTCAGACACGACTGAGCAACCTCACTTCTTCACTTTAGAAATGTTAGGTACAGCTACTGTTGTGAAACAGATTTCCAGAGCTCCATGGCTTTTTTAACTTATAAATCTGAAACTATATATCGATTAAATAACAACTTCCCTTTCCCCAATCCCCGCTAGCTCCTGGTAACTACCATTCTATTTCTGTTTCTGTGAATTTGACCACTGTAGATACCTCACACAGGTGGAATCATACATTCTTGTCTTTTGGGGTGCATTCCTAATTTAGTCTCATCATAGGATCCAACTGACCACTTCTCTTCCGTCTTCTGTGCTCCGACATTATCTAATACACTTACCTGTTTTTAGTACTATTTCACTAGTGATTTCTGGTGGAAGGATGTTAAAATGCACCTCAGTTACAAAGTATCAAAATGTTAATTTGGCTCATCCATATTTTAATGGAATGACATCCAAACTATATAAGAATAAATTCTTCACAAAGACTAACCTTGAAAAAGAATACAGAAACTTTCCTTTGCAGTATGAAAACTTTCAGTCTCCAAACACAGATTTCAATCCTCCTCACTCTCCACATGAATGTCACAAAATAATCAGACAGAATGATTTATTAATCCCGACATGGCAGGTTTTCATTAAGAAAAAAAAAATCAGAAACCTTTTATAGCAGGTAAAAGAGGAAAATGACAATAAATTGTTGCTAGTATATTCAGTCTTCTACAAAGCAAGCATTCACAGAATACTGTGAAAGCAGAAAATGGAAAAAAAAAGTGAGCTATGCCAACACTGTAGCTGCATTCTGTACTTTTGGGGTTCACTGGAGGAGCAAAGTTATTTATTTTAGCCAAGGAAACTGTCTGTCATCAGGAAAAATGGGAATCTTCTGCCGGCTTCCCAACAACAAATATGCATTCATTTGTAATTATGATTTCCCCTCTGGTAAGTTAAATTAACAAAACCTCAGGTGGAAATTTCTGACGCCCTTAATCACAAGCTAAATGTATTAATTTCAACTGCCTTTGGTTTTTTATTATCAGCCTAAAAACATTATTTGAGCCTGTTAATTCTACATTTATTATAAATTTCATCTTGAAGATAATTTAAAAATAAGCAAATAGGGCATCCTTGATTTGCACATGGAGGGGCTGAGGGGACTTGTCAGAAGCTAAAAGAAGATTATGAAATAAAGAATAACATGATCCAAAATGAGGTTTGATTTTTTGTGAGAGCAAATAAAAGAAACTGGGTCAAAGAAATTTTACTTGGAGCTTTGTACTTTACTGAAACAAGGAAAAGAAGGAAATACAAATGGAGACCTTGAAAGAACTGGAACTTATTTGCATGGGGAAAGAATTTGTTCTTTGTTGTTTTATCTCATTCTCTCTCTCTCTCTTTTTAATGGGGTTTAGTTGCTTTACAATGTTGTAGTAGTTTCTGCTGTACAGCCAAGTGAATCAGCTATGTGTATATTCATACCCCTCCTTTTTGGATTTCCTTCCCATTTATGTCACCACAGAGTATGAAGCAAAGCTTTCTTCAGCACCTTTCAAATTCTGCCTTAGCTTTCATGCATTTCTCTGATCTTCCTTTTCTGTAATGGATGTTACATTATTAAATGTCCAGTCTTAGTATTATATGAACTCTTTTTGTTGTGTTCAGTTACCCAGTCGCGTCTGACTCTTTGCGACCCCATGGACAGCAGCATGCCAGGCCTTCCTGTCCTTTACCATATCCTGGAGTCTGCCCAAGTTCATGTCCATTGCATCAGTGATGCCATTGAGCCATCTCATCCTTTGACACCCTCTTTTTCTTCTGCCCTCAATCTTTCCCGGCATCAGGGACTTTTCCAATGAGTCAGCTGTTAGCATCAGATGACCAAAATACTGGAGCTTCAGCTTCAGCACCAGTCCTTCCAACAAGTATTCAGGGTTGATTTCCCTTAAGATTAACTGGTTTGATCTCCTTCCTTTCCAAGAGATTTTCAGGAGTCTTCTCCAGCACCACAGTTCCAAGGCATCAATTCTCTGACATTCTGCCTTCTTGATGGTACAGCTCTCATAACCATACCTGACCACTGGGAAGACCATAGCCTTGATTTTACAGACCTTAGTTGGCAGAGTAATGTCTCTGCTTTCCAACACGCTGTTATATTTGTTTTAGCTTTCCCGCCAAGAAGCAATCATCTTCTGATTTCATGGCTGCAGTCACCATCCGCAGTGATTTTAGAGTCCAGGAAGAGGAAATGTCACTACTTCCACCTTTCCCCCTTCTATTTGCCAGGAAGTAATGGGGCCAGATGCCGTGATGTTAGGTTTTTTAATATTTAGTTTTGAGTTGGCTCTTTCACTCTCCTCCTTCACCCTCATCAAGAGGCTCTTTAGTTCTTCTTCGCTTTCTGCCATTTGAATAGCATCATCGCATGTCTGAGGTTGTGGCTGTTTCTCCCGTGTATCTTGATTCCAGTATGTAACTCATCCAGCCCAGCATTTCTCAAGATGTGCTCAGTGTATAGGTTAAACAAACAGGGTGACAGCAGACAGCCCTGTCGTACTCTTTTCTCCATCTTGAACCAATCATTTGTTCTATAAAGGGTTCTAACTGTTGCTTCTTGACCCGTATACAGGTTTCTCAGGAGACAAGTAAGGTGGTCTGGTATTTCCATCTCTTTATGAGCTTTCCCCAGTTTGTTATGATCCACACAGTCAAAAGCTTTAGCGTAATCGATGAAACAAGAGATAGCTGTTTTTCTGGAATTCCTTGCTTTCTCTATGATCCAGCGAATGTCGGCAATTTGATCTCTGGTTTCTCTTCCTTTTCTAAACCCAACTTGGACAACTGGAAGTTCTTGGTTTGCATAACGCTGAAGCCTAGCATGCAAGATCTTAAGCATGACCTTACTAGCATGGGAGATAAGTGCGACTGTCCGATGCTTAGCACATTCTTTAGTACTACCTTTCTTGGGAACTGGGAAGAGGATTAACCTTTTCCAGTCCTGTGGCCACTGCTGGGTCTTCGGGATTTGCTGACATATTGAATGCAACACGTTGACAGCACTATCCTTTAGGATTTTGAAGTCTTTAGTTATCTATATTTCTTGATCTCTTTAGAGAAAATATAGCATGGGGTCTAAAGATAACATAGATAAAGAATGAGTATATATTTATACTATGTCTATAAAAATACCAATATAATATAAAGATTTTAAGGTATAATACCAACTTGAAAATCACTTGTAACTATTCCTGATAAAAGTCCATCTCCCTCACTAACAGCAGGGTACTTTGCACTAACCTTAGCTCCTCTCACTGCGCATCATCAATGTCATCACTGAATCATTCCTATTAGTGATTTCAATGATTTCTACTATATAGTTAGGAACAGTTTCTTGTATGGGGCAAAAATCTGCCATTTTGTAGTGGTAATGTAATCCTAATATTATAAAAAGAATTTATGATGAAAGTATTTTTCCAAATTCAGATTAAAATAATGTATTATTCGATAGTATTGAGTCAATCTGTTATCTATTTGAAAATATAAATAAATCTTTCTGAATTCCGTGTTCAACAGCCACCCAGTGTGAGTCCTTGGAAAAGCCAGGTATCCTGGGAAAGTCACTATACCGCCCCATGTCCAGCGAGAATGTTCTTCCAGCATTAGAGAACAGAAGCCACTGGCCACGTGCTCTCTGGCTAAATATTCTGGATCATACATCCTGAGCTCTCCCATTCAACCATTCATTGCATCCATTCATTCATTCAACAACAGAATCTTATTTGAAGTCCCATTTCACACCGTGCATGCTGCCCACTGTAATTTCCGGTTCTCATGGAATTTATGGTCTAAAGTCCACTTTTCTGCAACAGACCCCAAGGATCAAGTCCATCGTACTTCCCATCTCTGTTTATCTGCCACAAATACTACCCATTGAGTCATCCATCCATCATCTTCTGAACTCTTATTTCTTTACTGTTTTATGTCTCTTGGTCTGATCCATTTCCCATATCTCTCAGACCTCACAAACCCTCTGCCATTCTAGATCTTCCTTGCTGTCCCTCAGAGGTCCCTTTTTTCTCATACTGCTAAGTTTATAAACCTAGAGATGGAGCAAGTGTCCTTCTCCTTACTTTTTACACCATCAATCATCTTTGATCCTGCAATATGCTGAGTGCTTCGGGGCCTGGGTCATTAGACGACACCGCTGACTCCGCACCCACTCACTGTCTGGCCTTAACCCTGCCCACTGTCAGCTTTAGCCCCGGGCTCACTGTCTTTCTCTTTACCCCATTCCAACCATCTTCCTGATGACCTCAATGTTATCATGCTGAATCACTAAATAATCAGACTGCTGCATTCTTTAACTTCTTCAGTTCAGTGATAATTCCTCTACAGTTAGGTCACAGGCCTGGAATGCCACAACCACGCACTCCGGAATTCATAACCTTTACTTTTTCATCAGCAAGTCTAACATGCCTAAAATCTATATTTAAAATACCCTTTTCCCCAACTCATTCCTCTACATCTTGACTCCCTTAGCTTTTTTACTGTACTGAGTTGATTTGTCAATTTCACTGACTTTTACCAACTGAATTAATGCTTACCAAATTCACTGACTCAGCAATTTTCCATTATCTATCAACAACCCCCCTTATTTCTAAACTCCTGCCAGTTCTTCCTCTAAAATATAAACCAGTTCAAGTCTCTACAGCTCTATTAGAACTTTCATGGCCTGAGTGACTATCATCTCTTGACTGAATGAAGAAAATACACAGAACTAGCCTTCTGTTTTCATTATTTCCCCTTTATAATTAAGTTTCCATAGTATTCAGAATGATCTTTTAAAAGACTGACATCAGATGTTACTCCCATGATTAAAATCCTATATTTGGTTTCTTATTTGTGATAAGAATCTAAATCCCTTAATGTTATACGCAAGGCAATAAATGCTCTGGCATTTATTTACTCAGTTGCTTATCAATCTCCACAGCTATCTATGAGGCCTGAGAGTAAGGGAGAGTGTTTGTGGAAGAAGATGGAGCTATGGATTTTAGTCAAGGAACTAGCTCATATTATCCGCTAAAAACAAGCACTTATATAATTGCCTCTGACCCAAAGACCACTCAAATGTCCCATGATTTTTCAGTTGATTTTGTTGGGGTTAGCTATATAACTGTCAAAGACTAAACATAATAAACATTAAACATAATATGCTCATGAGAGTTTACTAGCACAGAACAGAACTATTACTTGCTTATAATTTTAGAGGCCATGTGACGTGACAAACTCATATTGGGTTCATTTTCCTCCAAAATCCCTAGTTTTTCAGATATTTATTTTTGATAACTTTATCCCACTCCTCCCAATATGTTCAAGAGGAGCAAATGATTTGATCTAAACTGCACATAACCATATCAAATTTCTTTCCTTCCTTTAAAAAAAAAAACAAAACTAGATTTGGTCCATTTTCCTACATGTCAATATATTATTGAGGAGGATCTGGTATGAAACATACTTGCTATACCTTCCTGCTTCATATTAGCTACAAATTAAGGCAGTCAGCTGTAGAAGGGGTCTTCATCCAAGCCACTGACTCATCTCCAAACAATGTCCTTTCATTAAACTCCTTCAACCTGTTATGAATCTACTTGATAATCATTAGCATCATTTTATCATTAAATTCAAGACGATCATAAAAGCTTTTGATAACTGTTAAAATTAAGATCTCCCCCAGTCTATCCAAAATGGGTTAATTGGGTGTGATCTGTTTCTTTAGAACTTAATTCTGGGTCACAGCAATCCTGCCCTCCTCGTCTCAGTGCTCACTAGATGGTTTTTAAGAATGCTTTCGAGGCCTTTTTTTTCATGTGACCTCAAGCTCAAACTAATTTATAGTTTAGAAGCAGACCTTTTTCCTTTTTAAAACCTAGCACCATATTTTCTGTTACCAGTCTTCTACTTTCTTCTCCATCCTCCAGACTTTAAAAAAAAATTATATTACTTAGCAAATCCATAAGTTCTCTAAATACTTAGTCTTTTTCTCTCAGTGATTTATAGCCTATTTGTTGTTCAGTCCCTCAGTCGTGTCCAACTCTTTGTAACCCCAAGGACTACAGCATGCCAGGCTTCCCTGTCCTTCACCATCTCCCAGAGTTTGCTCAAACTCATATCCATTGAGTCAGTGATACCATCCAACCATCTCATCCTCTGTCATCCCCTTCTCCTCCTGCCTTCAATCTTTCCCAGCATCAGGGTCTTTTCTAATCAATCAGTTCTTCGCATGAGGTAGCCGAAGTATTGGAGCTTTAGCTTCAGCATCAGTCCTTCCAATGAATATTCAGGACTGATTTCCTTTAGGATGAACTGGTTGGATCTCCTTGCTGTCCAAGGGACTTTTAAGAGTCTTCTCCAACACCACACCACAGTTCAAAAGCATCAATTCTTTGGCTCTCAGCCTTTCTTATGGTCCAACTCTCACATGCATACATGACTACTGGAAAAATCATAGCTTTGACTAGACAGACCTTTGTCAGTAAAGTAATGTCTCTGCTTTTTGATACGCTGTTAGGTTTGTCACAGCTTTTCTTCCAAGGAGCAAATGACTTTTTACCCTTCATGACTGCATTCACTATCTGCAGTGATTTTGGAGCCCAAGAAAAGAAAGTCTGTCCCTGTTTCCATTGTCTCCCCATCTATATGCCATGAAGTGATGGTGCCATGACCTTAGTTTTTTGAATACTGAGTTTTAAGCCCATTTTAGGGATTAGGGAGTACCTTAAGAAAAACTTCCTACCTGGGCTTCAATCTTCTCCAGAACATAAACAAACATAAACTTCTTCGGTATTTATTTCTGGGTTTGAGTGATTTTTGTTTGCCTGTTAATATCTTTCAACAACCAGCATTTATTATTTTAATAATAATCCTTGACAATGTTTTATTTATATATATATATATACACACACATTAAACATTTTTTAATCTCTTAAATTAACACTGGTTGTTTTATCTTTCACATTTAGATGACTATTATGTGTATGTACATTTTCTTAACATGTTTGTGGTACTGCTTCAATATCCCTACTTGTATCACTGCTAAGAGATCTGATGATATTAACAAGAGATATTTGATTCCATTGCTGTAAGCAAAGGGTAAGTTTGAGTACACCAACTTCGCTTAAAAGTCTTGCTTCTTTGTATCAAAACTTCCAGTTTACCCATTATCTGAACAGTGATATACAACCACCTGAAGCCATTAAAATCTTTCAGAAATTTATCCTCAAACATTTTTCCTATCCTAGAATTATTAGGATATTAGAGTAATAAATATGTGAAAAGATAAAATACATATGTAACACTAACTCAAAAATTGTTGAGGTGTTGTCCTAGCTTGAACATAACTTTAAAGAAATGATTACAGAGTCTTCAGAAGTATTAGATTAGATGTATTGGGAGATGAACACATATCAAAATTGGACAAAGAAGCAGCACTCAATGTATACCTGTTAATAGATATAAACAAGAGAAATACAACAGAGAAAATATAGACAATTAAGATTGCTCATAAGAATAATGTAACTTGAAAACAGAGTTCTTTAATTTGACTAGGAAGAAGAAAATTAAGACATACCTGAATGTTCATACCTATCATATGTTTTATGCTATACTATGCAACAAATTATTTCAATTTCCTTTTATAAAATCCCTGGTAGCTCAGCTGGTAAAGAATCTGCCTGCAATGCAGGAGACACCAGTTAGATTTCTGGGTCACGAAGATCCACTGGAGAAGGGCTAGGTTACCCATTCCAATAGTCTTGCCTGGAGAATTCCATGGCAGAGAAGCCTGGCAGGCCACAGTCCATGGGGTCACAAAGAGTTGGACACAACTGAGAGACTAACACATACCCATTCCAGTATTCTTGGGCTTCCCTGGTGGTTCAGACAGTAAAGAATCTGCTTGCAATGCGGGAGACCTAGGTTTGCTCCTGGGTTGGGAAGATCCCCTGGAAAAGGGAATAGCTACCCACTCCAATATTCTGGTCTGGAGAATTCCAGGGACTGAATATGTATAGTCCATGGGGTCGCAAAGAGTCAGACACGACTAAGCTATTTTCACTTCACCATCATAATAAACACACCTTCACATAAAGGTAGAAAAACTTGGGGTTTTGAAACTTTCAATGCAATGGAAACATGTAAAACTGAATGGCAGTCAAAGATAGAATATTAAGTCTTCCATCATTGGGAAGACTATTATCATTACCCTAATCTTTTTAAATTATAATTTCTTTTGAATTAAAAAAAGTAAGCTGTAGGAAGTGTCTTTAACACTGAATTTTAAGAAAATAAGTTCCTTATATTTTCTTGTTTAATTCAATAAAATAATTTTGAACTATTTAAGGTTAAGAGAAAAGAATTTATTGAAACAGCATCATAATAGAAGCACTGCTAGTCTGATAAAACTTCTAAAGAACTTAGTGCACATTCTGTACTTTGAAAGTCAATGCTTGCTTATTACAAACACTGATTTTCATGAAACAACTTCATAAATATTAGTCTTCACATTTAAATTTGGAAAAAGTATTCAAGTATTTCCATAATTATACAGAAAATTAAACAATCTGTGTGTGAAAACAGAGTACATGGAACTATGTTTCTTGCTTCAATAATATACTTTTCTCACAAGGAGCTCAAGTGTAGTAATTACTTATGTTCAATAGATGGCGACTTTTACATTATAGTCATCAAACCAGTATCTGCATGTGTGCTGTGCTGTGCTTAGTCATTCAGTCGTGTCTGACTCTTTCCAACCCCATGGACTGTAGCCCGCCAGGTTCCTCTATCCATCGGATTCTCCAGGCAAGAATACTGCTGTGGGTTGCCATGCCCTCCTCCAGGGGATCTTCCTGACCCAGGGATCAAACCCAGGTCTCCCGCATTGCAGGTGGGTTCTTTACTGTCTGAGCCACCAGGGAAGCCCATAGGACAATATAACCAACTAGTAGAAAATGAAAGGAGATAAATTACAAACATCCCATATTTTGCAATAGACAATAATTACTATTTGGTTATATACCCATTTTTGAACCTGTGGTCTTTTTTTCCAGGTTAACACAATACTTTGCAGGAATGCATATGATAATATTATCAGCTAAGCAATTCTATCTGGTTATTAATGTTCCATTTTTGCTTTTAAAAATTAGACTGTGCTGTGAAAGTCTTTGTGTTCTGCGTTTTGGGACAAACCTGATTTTAACCTCATGAAAACATGTGAGATTATGAGCCAAGGAAATGATTCCTAATTTCTTTGTGTATTTTTTAAATAATAATTTTAGGTAATTTACTCAAATGACACATGTCCTAATAAGAATATACAACAGAGTCCAGCATATTTGTGAAACAGCAATAATGAAGACATGCCCAGGTTAGCAAACTGTGTTTCTTCATTAATCTATTTCTACACTTTCACTGCTGAGGGCTGGGGTTTAATCCCTGATCAAGGAACTAAGATCCCACAAGCTGAGAGGCTAAATAAATAAATAAATTTTTAAAAATCTGTTTTATGTGGATCCTGTGAATATCTGTGAACAACCTAGAATGTTTTAAAAACTTGCTGTAAATTGAGCCTGTTTGGAAAAATGTATGTAGGTTCTGCTGTCTAAATTTTCAATGAATGTACAAAGGCGACAAGTTTCTGTTTAAGAAGTAACATCTGTTCTGATGGCCTTCAACTGAAAATCACAGGGATGTAGTTAGTACCAAGGGACAGTCTGGAAGATTTTTTCCCCCCATAACCACTTCAGTTCTGTGTAATATAACTGGTGACTGGAGTTTGAACTGTTTTCTATCTAAAGGGAGAGGCAGTCACTCTTCCCTTGGCGAGTACATTTAAGTCTTTAGAAACTGGGAAACTACGTCACACATTAATTCTTCAGCATAATCTGTGAAAAATCAGAACCCGTCATTACCTGAACAAGAGAGAGAGAAAAAACAAAGACTAATGAAAGTATGTTTTGGTCATGATAATTTTAGGAATCTTTTTTGCTAAACTAAAATACTACTTGGTGGTGGTTTGGTGGTTTAGTCGCTAAGTCGTGTCTGACTCTTGCGACCCCATGGATTGTAACCTACCCGGCTCCTTTGTCCATGGGATTCTCCAGGCAAAAATACTGGAGTGGGTTGCCACTACCTTCTCCAAGGGATCTTCCTGATCCAGGAACAGAACTTGGGTCTCCTGCATTGCAGGCAGATACTTCACTGACCGAGCTAGGAGGGAAGCCCTCAAAATACTACTTTGTACTTATTTATATAGACCTATGAGAGTGAAAGTGTTAGCCCCTCACTCTTGTTGGAAGCTTTACCACGCTATGGACTAGCCTGGCAGGCTCCTCTGTCCATGGAGTTCTCCAGGCAAGAATAATGGAGTAGGTAGCCATTCCCTTCTCCGGGGGATCTTCTATACATGCATAAAAAATTTTAAATTTTTAGAAAAATATTTTACTACATATAGTAGAAACTGAGAAAATAGTGAGTCAAGAAAAATCATCCTTTGTATGGTGCTTGACACAATGTATTTTAGGTATATGATTCTAAAAGAATTAACTTTAAATAAAATTTTCTATGGCCTTCAATAATTCTCTATTATGGTCAGCCACATATTAATATTAGCTTTCAGTACATCTGATAATATGGAGGCTGAATTTTTTTTTAAATTAGTGTTTTAGATTATACTTTTAACTTGAGACATTTCCTTCGTAATGATAAAATTTCTGTTGGCTTTTCCAATCAGAGCACTAAGCATTTCACATGCCTATTTCTAACATTAGTCATGTATTGTCACCTCACAGGAGTCATGGAGTTATTCATGTTAAAACAGACCAAAACCAGAAGGGAACATGGATTAACAAACAAATGTTCATTTAATATCTTCCACAACTATTCAACAGATAATAACAAGGGAAGAGCATCTACTTTTGCCAGTTAGATTGCCCAAGCAAAACAATTCTCCTTCCAAGCAGCTTAGGTATGGCTCTCCCTTATCCTCACTATATTCCTTGATATTTTTATGAAGCTTTGACCTTATTCTGAATTTTCACGCAAGTAAAAGTTATGTAAAACCTGTTGCAAACAATTTCTCTAAAACTGAACAGAGAATTGGAGGAATATGCAATTATATATAATTGGTACCATTAGTTATTGCTAATTAGAGCCAAATCCGGGGGTGGTGAGGAACACAAAAAGCTTGTGTTCAAGGAGCTTACACTCTAGTTATGGATATAGGACATGGAGACAAACACTTAGTATGCCGGTCAGAAAAGGACGATCACAACAGAGGTAACAACAGTACTTCAACTGGGTCTAAGTCAGTGACTTTACTTTAGAGTAGCTTTTTCTAAATGCTAATTTGTCAAAATGAATATTCGTATAGAAAGGCAGCTGGTGTGTATTATGGACTGAATTGTGTCCTTCCTCTAAATTCACGTTGAAGCCCTAACACCTAATGCAACAGTATTTTTGAGACAGGGTTTATAAGGAGGTAATTAAGGTTAAATGAGGTCATGACAGTTGAGGTTCTAATCCAAGATGACTGGTCTCCTTAAAGAAACACAAGAGACAGGCACCCAGAGCTCGCGCTTTTCACTAGTCCACAGAGTAAAGGCCATGCAAGGACAAGAGACAAGCTGGCCAGCTTTCAGCCGGACATGGCATGCCGCAGCAGACACCTACCCTGGAGCACCTTGGTCTTGGACTTCTAGCTTTTGAAACTGTGAGAAAATTAATTTCTGTTGTTTAAGTCATCAGGTCTGGATATTTTCTTATGGCAGCCTCAGCGGACTAAGTAGTTCACTAGAGATGACGTTTACACTGTAAGCACCCACTTGCAAAAAGAATTTGTTTATTTATATACAGTTGCCCTTGAACACACGAATCTGAACTGCACTGGTCCACTTACAAGTGGATTTTTTTTAACTAAATACATACTGTAGTACTACCCAATCTATCTTGGCTGAATCCAAGAATGCGGAACCACAGAAAAGGAGGGCTGACTGTAAAGTTATCTGTGTATTTTTTACTGTACAGGAGGTTGGCACCCCTAACTCCCTACACTGTTCAGAGAACAACTATATTTATATACTTAAATATTTATATTTACATATACATTTATGTATAAATGTCTAGGAAGAAACAGCATGCCTATTAGAATGCCTATTCCCTTCAATTTATGTTTCACTAAGACTTTTGTATTCAAGGAGCTCAAATTCTGGTTGGAGATGTAGGATATGTAGACAAATATCCGTAACACAAATTAGAAAAGGAAGTGGGGTGGGGAGGCACTGTGGGTTAGAACCTGTGGCTACAGCGGCAGGTAAAATAAGATCTTGGAAGAGAAACATTTGCACTCGCCCCACTGTTCTCAGTGGCATTCCACTGGTCTTTTGGGAAGATGATGCTTGGTTCTGTGGAATTATTCACAGCACTAGAAGACACTTCTTCCCTTGGCCCCCCAGTAGCACCCTCCTGTCCTTGTGAGATCTCCGTTTATCTCATACATTTCCAAAGGCCATTCAGCTGCAGTATCCCTCCCAGGAGAGAAGAATTAGAGGTAAATTTTTAAAGATGTCCCTTGTGGCTCAGCTGGTAAAGAATCTGCCTGGGCTGGTCCGAAGGTAGTGAGTTATCTCAATTGATTGTTCACAGTCAGTTACAGATCGAACTCCTCATTCTACTCTTCCCCCCTTCTCACTACTGCACTTGACTAGTCTAAAAAAAAAAAAGAAAGAAAGAATCTGCCTGTAATGCAGGAGACCTGGGTTCGATCCTTGGGTTGGGAAAATTCCCTGGAGAAGGGAAGGCTACCCACTCCAGTATTCTGGCCTAGAGAACTCCATAGACCGTATAATCCATGGGGTCGCAAAGAGTCGGACACGACCAAGTGACTTTCACTTTCACACTTTAAAGACGTAAAGGAAACAGCAGAAGTGTTCAAATAAAACGTATTATGTGGCTAATACATTTGATTCTAAAATGTTCCATATGGAAAATTATAAAAAATTTATTAAGTACTGTTTATTAGTTACAAGATCTTATCACATTTATTCAGTTAATATTTTTTTGTTTTGAAGCTTATTTCACTAATTCATTCCTATAGCCCTGATTATATCTGATTACTTTCTCCTTTTTTTTTTTTTTGCCAGTAAACCTGCTTTATTTCAAGGATAAAAAATAAAACACTACAAACACTAAGGTAGGAAATAAAAGTTATTTATAATAGAAATACCTTTACCTACTTATTACTTCCAGGGTATTTCTGATGCAATTGGCAAATAGACATCCTTTCCTCAAGGCAGAGAAAAGTAAACATATCTTTGTTTTGAATTCCACACGTTTCAGGCTGCCCTAAACTGATCTTTCACTAATGATTTCCCTAAATGGTGTTTGTAATCTGGTCTGTGATGTAAAGAGAAGTAATGAGAAGTGTCCCAGAACGAACGATGAGAAGGTGAAGACCAGAACCACACTGAAGAGAACAGATACAAGTGAGGGTCAACCTGAGATGTAACAGAGCTAGCATGTACCCTCCAGTTCAGCCCTACCTGTGCTACGACAGCCAGGCTTCCTCCCCACCCTCCCTCCAATCGCTTCACTGCCGGTGGGCAGCTCCAGGAAGGCTTGGAACAAGCGATGTCTGCAGCTGCAATGATGTGTGAAAACCAAGACAGTTTTTCACAGAGGACTAAGCTGTCAAAGTCATCACTAAAGTATGAACAGGGCATTATATGCCACATTTCTATACGTAAAAGTTCTGTTTTTAAGTGACTTTATGTGTGTTCTGGGGCATTCTGTTCCCTACAAATACATTACAAGATACATTAGTGTCTCCCTTTTTTCATCTTCAATAGATCTCAATGGGAAATGCATTACATTGATCAGGGCTGGCACTAAGTATGTGGAGTAAACTTTATTTAGAAAGTTGATTACCTCCCTGATTCTTCATTTCCTAATTTTACTTGAAAGTGTTCAGGTATGATAATCACCTTTAAACTTCCCATATAAAATGCTGTGGGCAAAAAAAATAAAATAAAATAAAATAAAATGCTGTGGACAGTATTGGGAACACATTTTATTTGTCTATATGGATTAAGAGTTATGTTTTGTATCATGCTTCCCCCCTCACATACCACATTCTGGCCACACTGTTCTTTCTGTTTTGTATACTTGCTCTGCTTCCTTCCACTTTGGGGTTCTCACACTTGTTTCCTCTGTCTTGAGCACTCATCCCAAGTCAAAAAATCACCTGGCTGACACCTTTTTCCCCTTCAGGGAATGCCATTAAGGTCATCTCCTCAATGTGTACATGTGTGATAAGGCGCTCAAGTCACGTCCAACTCTTTGCCAGGCTCCCCTGTCCATCCAAACAATTTAAGTGATCCCACCCTGCCTAAACCAGATTTCCTTTATATTAACTTACTATCTTGGTAACTTAATTATCACAGATGATCTTGTTTACATATTTATCTGCTATTGACTCCTAAATCCCTAGCACAGGGTGCTATGTGCTAGGGATTCAAGTATTCAGTAACTACTCATGTGAAAGAATGAAAGTAGGCAACAAATAAATATTTAAAATTTATAATATTTTAAATATACACTGGCAACTACAACAATTGCAAAATTATTTGGGGAAATCAATTCATCCCACATTTCTGAAAAACAAAAACATGAATAAAAGAAAACTCTCTTAACATCACAACTTTTACTAAACAAGCTCTCTAGGACTGTTTTTATCTGAGTTTTCCCAAAGGGCATAAGAATGTACAAAATGAGTAGGTTTCTGTTTCCACAAATAATTGTTTTTCAAGGTATTAACAACAAAAAAAAGATTGACTATGTGGGAGTCATTCTAGCTTCTGGCTGTTAAAATATTAAAAGAAAAAAATGGTGAAAATTCTTAAAAGTAACATTTCCAATTTTACATGAAAAACAAGCCTGTTGATAAAGAAAGTCTGTTGAAGAGAGGCAAACAAAAACAAGCTATAAATTAGGTCACTAGACTTACAACAATATTTTTGCAAGACGTTTTTATAATTTTTGGCTAGCTTTTAAGCTTGGAATATAAGATGTCCCAGGAGATTAACTGAGCACAGGAATTCAACCTCTGACAGGGTCAAACAGAATGTCCTTTGCGATCCTGGCTGAACATTTACCCGCATACTCATGGATCATTCCATTTATCTAAATCTATGGTTTCAATGAGACATTATTTTATTTTTAATTAGGTATGGTATTAAAACTCTAATTTTCAATGGTACCTATTTCAAGTTATATGGTTTTACATACACATGTTCTCTTTTTTTTTATTAAGGGAAAATTATTTTATTTACCTAAAATTCTCTTTCTAGTAGCTCTTTCTCTTAACTCTGAAGTTTATTCTAGAAATCTGATTCTTTTAAGATACCATGTTTACTCTAGACAAGACCATTCACTTTCACAAGAATTTTTTCTTCAAGCATCATCTCCTGAGATTAGTGAAGAATTATAGGGTATATGAAAACATGGCCTAAGAAAATATGTTTTCTTATAGAAGCCAGAGACACAGTAGCAACTGGGACTGATGTCAGAGACATAAAATCATAAGCAGTATCTGAAGAACTGATACAATTAAAAGAAAGAAAAGTACTGTAGTACAAATGAACACAGATAAATCCTAGAATTATTTTTAAAAACACATTTGGCATGCCAAATTTTTTTTTTTTTTTTTTTTTGGTTGTTACAACTCTTTTTTTTTTTTTCTTTAATAGAAAATTATTTAATTAGTATACATGTGTTATTTTAAACAGTAATCACTAACTGAAATTAATGTTAGTTTCTCCAAATTATGAGGCAGTTTCTCTATCCTACAATGACATTAAAATCAAGAATACCTGGAAAAATAAAAATGGAACCTTGATTGAAGACAAAGATGCTTCAGCAATAATTTTCACACAAAGCCTAGTTCTATGTTGTGCCCCAACCTATTCTTACGTGTTTCTCACAAAAGATGTTATATAAAATAATGTAACAATGCACAGAAAAAATATGTATCTTTGTCATATTCTATGCTCACATTTTAGCAATCTCAAAAAATTAAAAAAACATATTCCAAATTAAATCAAGAGAAATACTTATTTTACCCAAGTGGTACTGTAAAGTCTAGAGAGTTTGTTACTGACTTCAAGGAAACAGAAAACAACTACAAAGCTAAGTTAAAGGCAACTTTATTACAATACTTTTCCAAACTTCAAAACGCATTCATTATTGAATTTAATCTAATATATAATACATTATATTACAAGATAGAAAGCATTTCTGGTCAGATATTTAGCGTGCATGTTATCTCCCAAAACAGAGATTCCTAGAAAGAGCAACAACGCACAATTATTTATATCACTAAGGAAACTATTACTCTGATGTCATGTAAAGAATCATTCATATTGCAATTTATTTTATGTTCATTTACCCTGTTTTAGAAATAAAGCAAAGCTATCTTGTCTACATGTTACTAGTTAATACCTAGAAGTTGTTTATACCCTAAATGTATCCACCAGCTTAGAGATACTTCCTTTGGTAGAAAATAGGATTTTTAAACTAACCAACCAAAAGAGCACTTTATTTCCCCACTGCAAATAGAAGCAGAAATCTCTTCTTTCCTTTTTTTAGGAGCCAAATCTGGGCCTCCTGCTCTTCAGACAGCCATCCTCAATAGCTCTTCCTTTAAAACATACCCAAATTATAACAAACTCTATTTATTCTAATAAAGTCATTTCTATTTATCTTGCCTCTGTATTTGCTTACTTAGAAGCGTTTACAACCTACTCTGAACATTACATAATAATGAACTTTAAAGTAACCTTGGGAAATGTAATAAGATAAAGAAAATATTTTCCCAGTTACACAAGGACATTATTTTCACTTAAGCTTCAACCAACCAACCCAATTGCACTTACGAAAAGAATTCCTTTTCCAAGGTTACTCCCATAAAAACAATAAAAACACATGTAAATCCATTGAATCAGTCTAGCTCCTTACTGTTCTCTCTTGGTTTAACATTTGTGGGCTACCAAATAGCACAAAACATGTTCATCCTCCTCGTTTTCGAAATAGCAGGAAATGGTTAGAAAAGTATAGAAAGGTTCTATTTTTTCTTTCATAAGGCAAATTTAATACAGATTAGGCTAAGAAGTTGGAGAAAAAGAACAAGTGAATGAAAAGGTATGTGCTGCCTGCTGGGGGAGGGGGGGCAAGCCTCAGAAATCACTGTACGTTAAGAGCACGTGCTGAAACTTCATGGTGCCAGTCACGTAATTTTGTGTATTTGGGACTAAAGACGTGAAGGGGTATCTTTTCCCTGTGGAAATAAAAAGAAAAGAAAAAAGAAAAAGAGATTGATAGAAGAGTTGTAAGAAAGAGAAAGAAAAGTTTCTACATTTAGATCACCATGCAGAAAACATGCCTTCTAAAAGCTTAGTCTCACAGAGCTGTTTGATTTAATAGCAAAGATTTTAAGGGTAGAGCATTTTTAGAAATATGGAAATTAATCTATAGAGCCCTCTTGGAAACTTCAATCTTTGTTCCCCAAATGAAGCAACTGCAAGACACATGAACTCATTCACAGAGATCTGCAGTGTTAGCAAAGCACCCCCAAATATACCCTTCTGCCCACTTACTTCAATACTGAAGAAAACAGGCCGCAAACAAAAAATTCAGACATTATCAACTAAATTAAAAACCTCTAAATCGTGTATTTAAGTACCACAAAAGGCACCCAAGTTAAGCCCCTAGTTGTAAAGACAAAATGCCATATTATTCCTTTGAAAAGGTGGAAAACAAAAACAGAGACCATTCATAAAAGGAAAGCATTCAATTTACCAAAAAATGCACCACTTACTTTGCTTTCTTTGTATTATCAGCTTCAGACTCTTTCACTGAAATAAAATAAGCAATGTCCAATATCAGTTAGCTTTTTTAACTTTTATGCAATTACCTTTATCAATTAATATCAAACGGTTAAGTTACCAGAGCCACTAAAAAATTCCTATATCACTCTACTGTTATTGACTGTACTGTAGTCAGTACTACAACTATTAATATTTCTATACTTTTTTAACATAACTCTTCTAGGCTGGTTACTTATTTACAGTACCACTAGGCATAATTTAAAAGCAAACTGTTTCAGGAATATTACTATTTCCCAGTAACTGTCCAGCAGTCTAAATGCTACTCTCTGTGGCAAAAAAAAATATTCACCCAATAGAATCCCTAGGTATTTACTTACGATGTTCAGTCCCAGTGATCTGGGCAAGGATTCGGAAAGAACGAGACTGAGTCGTTCCAGTCCTCGGACGCCAGTCTTCAGTATCCTCAATCAGTCTCTTCTTGCTCGCATCGCTGTGAGTAGGTATGTGATAAAACTCGGTATTACGATCCATAATGTGTTTTCTTGGTGGGCTAGGGTTAAGAAGGAAAAAAAAAAAATTAAAATATTTTTAATTACATTAAGGCTAAAATATCCTCTCCCATATTATTTACAAGTTATACATTTAAGCCTCAATGTTCCTTTTGTATATTTTGCTTTTTTCAAGTATGTGCGACATACATGTATATGCTCAGTCATGTCTTTCAGGCATACTCACATCTTTTTCTTAAAAAAAAAAAAAGCATCCTTTTAAAAAGTATACTAGGCTTTTTAAGTTTTAAAAAAAGGTACTTATATGATAACATAAAATTATAGTATAAATATCTATTCAACAGAAAGGTTACCGTTTGGGTGGGATTTTCCTTTTAATTGACAGAAGAAGGCAGCAGAAGAGAGATTTCCAACATGAAGAAAAGGAAAAGAAAAGAATAAGAAAAGAAGGAAAATAATAAGAAATTGCAAAGTCCACAGTAATTAAAATCAAACAATTCAAAATTACTTGTATTATTCATCTTCTGGCTAACAAAACAGATGTGAATTATATTCCCAAGCATGGTTAAATAGGGGTACTATGCTGCTAAAATGTGTTGGCTTTCACAAAATTAAATGATCATTTCCTCACTAGGCCTAAGAGCCAGGAATAATTTAATTTAGTACAGGCCGAATCAGCAATTCAAAACACAATTTTGAAAAGGGTCAGAACTGTTATTTTCTATAGTATTCTCATTTATGTGTACAGATATCCCTCACCCTAAACAAAGTTAGGTGCAGGATCATCAATGTGAAGAGATGTAGTGTTACACAAATGAAATGGAAACAAACGAAATATTTATCAAAAGACCAAGATACAAATCATGGCTCTGTGACTTTTCAAATACATAATTTTGGACAAGTCAATCTCACTGAGTCTCAATTTTTTCATTTATAAAATAAAAATATGAACAAAGTAGCACTGTCTTCAGGGTTAAATGAAATAATATATATGAAAGGGATTTGCAAACTACAGAGTTCAAGAACCTTAGGTTTGCTAAGAATATTCATTTTTCTATTAAGAAAGCATAAATATTAAGGAATTTAAAATGTACATTATTATAACACTTTAAGATCTAGGTAGCTTTATAAATACTCCCCCTTCTCAACATCTCCAGGCAACGTAGGATAAATACTAATGAGTTTCGAGTTTCAATTCAGAAGAGAAATAGGAACCTGAGTATGGACTAGCAGACACCCAGCACAAGATCCAAGCAGAAAAAGTACCCTCAGAGTGTCAGATATGCATGGAAACACCTGTTAGATTAACTCACTGCTAGAAAATCCTACTGCTATCAGAATGCCACACGACTGCTGTCATTTTAACAGGGATACGATCAAAACCTGTCACAGTACACATTTCTGCCCCAGTGACATGACAGAATTAACGTTAACACTAGCTGTGCGGTCAGACAATAGTTCTAAGCATAATCTTCTACTCAGTGTACATTTTATGCAAGTCATTTAACTTCTACAAGTTTCAATATTTCCCTTCTAAGAAATGGGGAGAGGGAGAGGGTGGGAAGATTTGGGAGAATGGCATTGAAACATGTGAAATGTCATGTATGAAATGAGATGCCAGTCCAGGTTCAATGCACGATGCTGGATGCTTGGGGCTGGTGCACTGGGACGACCCAGAGGGATGGTATGGGGAGGGAGGAGGGAGGAGGGTTCAGGATGGGGAACGAAAATAAAAAAAAATAAATAAATAAAAAATAAATAAAAAAAAGAAAGAAAAAAAAAGAAAATAAATTGTTCTGCAAAAAAAAAAAAAAGAAATGGGGATTTTATCTACCTTAAAGGGTTGTTTCGAGAAATAATAAGATAGGTAAAGTAGGTAAAATGTTTCCCGGAGTAGGTAACAAAAAGTAATCACCATTATTGGTGTTCTTTTATGATTACTAGAAAAATTATCTGCAATGCATATTCTAAGACTGTAAGTCATCTAGGGCTTCCCTGATGGCTCAGATGGTAAAGAATCTGCCTGCAATGCAGGAGACCCTGGTTCCATCCCTGGGTTGGGAAGGGAATGGCTACCCATTCCAACATTCTTGCCTGGAGAATTCTGTGGACAGAAGAGCCTGGTGGGCTATAGGAATATATATATTTATGGATGTATATAAATCATCTATATATACGTAACAAAATAGTATTATATATAATACTAATAATAGCGTTTTAATACTATTAATATTTAATGATTATGTTTAATAGTAATTCAAATTATTTATGATAAAATTTCAATAACCTGGAAGTGAAATACCTGAAACACCTTTTACTAATAGTGAATAAAATCTCCTAGTTCTTTTATAAATAATTTTTTAAATTAGAAAATAACATTATTTCATAAATACACTGACAGATTCCTAAACAGGCAATACTTTATCTTATGCAATTATCTGAAAAACTATTTTTAAGCTACTAAACTTACAGTTTTAAATTTCTCTATAATCAGTAAGTGTTGTTTACTCTTAAATGGTGCCAGCTGCAGGTATTTTAATCCTCTATAAAAGGTTTGGGTTATAAACATACAAAAGAAAAAAATGTCTAACTAAGACACTAAGATTAATAGAATGACACCACTTAAGAATATTTTCTAGCTACGACACACTTGAAAAAGTATACCACATCTCAGACTCTGTGACATTCACCATGGCTTACGTTCTATGTCAAGTGATAGAAAGTTTCTAAACATTTACTGGCTTTGACACTCTAGACTCTTATGATTATGATTAAATAAGGGAATAATATGAGTTTTATTTTTAAAATTCATTTGGGATAGAACATACTATCAAGAGCAAATAATTTATTTCAAAATAGACATTAAAAGTAGCAAGTTTATTCAAATTTTTAAAAAAATATTAAACAAGGGAGGCCCCACCTACATCTCTGACTCCAGTATCTGCTGTCTATAATACCTATCCATCTTTCTGAAGACAAGTTTTTCCACTGCAGAAGTGTGGATTTTCTAAACACACCTACTAATTCATATGAAGTTCTCTGACATGAAAAACAAGTTTCCTAGTTTCCTCAGCATATCGGAAAATGCTAAGCAATGAGAAGAAACTGATAAAATTTGCTGATGGTGTTAAGTTGAAAGCCAGATGAAAACTTACAGAGACAATGATGAAAATTAGAAAGAAACCAGTGATTAGGTACTTACACGGTGCCAGGGTTACTGAAGGAGGAATAATACACACAAAAAAAGATGTGACAGAGGGGAAAAGACATTGAAGTTCCCAGGATGATGGAAAACACAGATGAGGCCAAAAAAGAAGAAAAAAATGAAATAACAAAATTCAAAACACTGAATTTACATGAAAATTAAGATGCTACACCAAACATCATGCTTCAAAATAATTATGTAAAAGGCAGACAAACAAAAATGAACAAGTGTTAGTTGAAATTCTATCACATTGTTATTATTTGGATAACAGTTTTATCTATGCTGCTTGTTTCCAAAAACACTGAAAAATAATTTGTGTATTAATGCTAGATCAAGCAATGGCACCCCACTCCAGTACTCTTGCCTGGAAAATCCCATGGACAGAGGAGCCTGGTGGGCTGCAGTCCATGAGGTCGCTAAGAGTCGGACACGACTGAGCAACTTCACTTTGACTTTTCACTTTCATGCATTGGACAAGGAAATGGCAACCCACTTCAGTGTTCTTGTCTGGAGAATCCCAGGGACGGGGGAGCCTGGTGGGCTTCCGTCTATGGGGTCGCACAGAGTCGGACACGACTGAAGCGACTTAGCAGCAGCAGCAAGCCTCAAGTTACTAATACCAAGAGAGAAAGATCTAATATTTAAAATATTTTCTTTGCTGTTGTTGTTTAGTTGCTAAGTCGTGTCTAAGTCTTTGGCAATCCCATGGACTGTAGCCTGCCAGGCTCCTCTGTCCATGGGATTTCCCAGGCAAGAATACTGGAGTCAATTGCCATTTCTTTCTCCAAGGGATTTTGCTGACCCAGGGATCAAACCTGCATCTCTTGCATTGCAGGCAGATGCTTTACCACTGAGCTACCAGGAAGCCTCGAATATTTTTTTCTAGGTTTCTATAAAATGTATTTTATCCTACAATGTGGCTAACAAAAGTCAGAGATTAAAATATAAATTAGATGTCAGATGTAGAAACAGATCATTTTAAAATCACTTTAAAAATTAGAGCAGACTAAGAAAATCTGTCATTCTCACATAATATAACAAGTATATATTAACAAGTATAGTCTTCTCAGATGATTTATTCTGAACCATACATTACAAGTGAATGATACACTTTTGAAAATTTCCTCTTATTTTTTAAAATGTAGTGATTGTGATGAAAGACATATGAAGCAGTGGGTCATTAATAATGGGCTATTACTCAATTTTCATACTCTCCCCTGTTATTACCACAGCCCTCATGCACAAGCAAATTCCAGGAAGTTTAGAAGTGATTTGTAGGAACTCCAGAGTACTATATTAGCAGCAGCATAATTACTGCCCAGAAAGACATGTCTGATATATGGTAAAAGAACTAGGTTAATAACATCTAAAGAGGGAAAATAAAATTCATTCACATAGCCTATTAAGTATCGGATCATTAAAAACAAATATATTCATATTCCATTATATATAAAGAAGACAAGTATTAACTGTATATAGTTTCTCAACACATTGTTCAATCAATTCTACTACAATAAAGTTTAGTCAGAGTAAGTAAAAATTCATTATAAATATAGTAAGAAAAAGTGCCTACCACTTTGAATGCTAAGACTGTACAGTGAAGCTAAGCTGTATTTCCACATCAAAGTCAGTGTCATAAACTCAGTAGAGGGCTGAGTTTTGCTGAGTAGGGGGTGAGACACAGGATTAAGTTAATCTCAGTAATTTATGGGTATTTACTCTTCTCTAAGCCTTCTTATTCAATGAAAAGTACTCTCTCCTCTGCCTTGACACTTCAAATAGCAGAGAAACAGTTCTGGAAAATAACCTCCTCTGACCAGAATAAAATCTTAGAAATATATTTGAACATTGCAAAGTTTGAGAAAGAAGGTTTATGTCAAAATGAAGTTGTGGGGGTGGAGGTATTCTATGATGTGGTGAGGGGTAAGCAGAAGAGGGTTGATTGGTTAAAGTCTAAAGATGTCAATTTTAATATGCTGAAAAGGTATTTTCATGAATTTTAAAAGTGTGTCCAAGTGGAATAGCCCATCATACAACACAGTGGCATCTGTGCCAATGGGGCAGTCAGACTGACGTGGCTTTTCACCCTGACTATGCTGCCCACTCCCTCTATGCCTGGACAAGCTGCAACCCCCAGGAGCTTCTTTTCCCTCAACAGTGAACCAGACTACATTCTCTATCTTTGGATAGAGATATGTCTATCCAATGGATACGTCTCTATCTTTCAGACTTCCTATAGGGGCATATGTTTACATGCTCTTGAAAGCACTTTGATAACTATACAAATACAAATTTGTTGTTAGAATAGATCCTCCAGCTGCTCTATATAAAAAAAGCACCGTTAAACCCAACTGTAGTTTATGCACATTATTCATTCATGTAGTTTCAATTCACTCAATTTATCAAGACTATAACCATTAAAAACAAATACCAATTCAAAGTAACAGAAATAAGCTCAGGTCACAAACAGGTGACAGAGTAAGACACACCAAAATTTGGCTTCAAAAGTCCCTAGGCTCCAATCTTGGCTCTATCACTTTCAAGCTGCATGCTTAGAAATTTAAGTAACTTCTCAAGGTCCAAAGTTTAAATGCGAATTCAATCACATACTGCAGTTAAAAACATATAGCACAGTGCATACTAATATTTAGTAATTTAATGAATATTATCCTTGAATTTTAAAAAATATGCATTTAACCTAAATGTGGTTATTTTTTCAAGTCCCATTTTCCCCCCTTACAAGTCAAATTATTACACTGGCATCTTATAACTAGTGAAAGCCTTTGTGTAATAAGAATTTAACTTTAAGTAGACAATCAATAAATCAGGGTTTGGGGATGTTTCTCTAGTGCACTGGTGTATAATATTCTTATATGACTGTAACATGTTCCTTGAAGTGAAGTGAAAGTCGCTCAGTCATGTCCAACTTTTTCCAACCCCATGGACTATACAGTCCATGGAATTCTCCAGGCCAAAATACTGGAGTGGGTAGCCTTTCCCTTCTCCAGGGGATCTTCCCAGCCCAGGGATCGAACCCAGGTCTCCCACATTGCAGGCGGATTCTTTACCAGCTGAGCCACAAGGGAAGCCCTATTCAATGAGTGAGATCATAACCATACCGGAATAAAGTTCTCTAATTTAACAATAATAATAATTATTATTATTCAATAGCTAATTCCCTCAAGTGTGTCTAAGATATTCCATATTTTCAATTCTACTCTAGAGTATGATGAGGAAATTTCAGCATATGCTCAGAATAATCATAACACAAAATTAAGTTCTTGTCTAATGTGATTTTTATTAACTTTAAAGCTAGTAATCACTAGTTTATCATCAATACCAATAGACACAAAGTTTTGACGTGGTGATTTCCAACGTCTATGCCAACTACCTGTGATACTTAACTAATTGCAAAGGTGTACAGACCTTCTATCAGCCAATGACACACAACTGCATACATAGAGTTCTACATCTTTCAGCAACACTGGCTGAAAAATCAAAAAGGTTCTTAGAGATTCTACCTGGGAAATACTGGGTTTTGATATGAATTTGGAAGTCAACTCAGTTTTATAATATAGACTATTCACTAGTGGCACATGTATTTATGCTTTCTCTTCTGTCTTTCTCGTCTAACAGTCTTGACTGCTACAGATTACCTGCAACGTAACCTCTTTTAAACTGTTACACAGCAAACCCCACATATACTTCATGACAAAAGTTAAACACTACTATTTATTACCATAAAGCAATTCACCACAACATAGCGATGCAAACAAAACTTATTGAAAAGACTAAATGTGGTTATTCTAAATTACAGCTCTTTTGCAAAATTTAACTTAATTTTGCAAAAATCGGGCATTCATGCTGTTTACTCATATATAAATCACCATATTTCCTCTCCAGTAATGTAGATACTAACTTTGTCACTTTTGTTTTCTGCAAAGAGAAAAGCATTTAAAAATATTACTACCATATCATATTTTGTATCTTTCAAGGCCAGGTTCATCAAAATACCACATACGAACTGTTAGAAGAGACTGCAGTCCAATGAAATTAAAATTAATAAAGAATACATGAAAGACTTACCTCTTGAACGCAGTGGCACATTATAATGCAAGAGCATATGGAAAGGAAAAAGGTAAATTACTTAAACTATGTGATTCAAAATGGATTCCCTTCCAGTTTGGAATATAAAACTCCATTTTGCTCTAAGTGGAGTAAGTGAAAAGTGAAGCAGCTCAGTCATGTCTGTGTACATGAAATGTACAGACCCCGTGGACTGTAGCGTAACCAGGCTCCTCCCTCCATGGGATTCTCCAGGCAAGAGTACTGGTGGGGGTTGCTATTTCCTTCTCCAGGGGATCTTCTCAACCCAGGGATTGAACCCGGGTCTCCCACATTGCAGGCAGACGCTTTAACCTCTGAGCCACCAGGGAAGCTGCGGCTTCCCCTCAAAGTAGAGTAAGGAGAGTAGTAAAGAAAATAGTAAGCCAAGACTACAAATTCATATATGAAGAAGGTGGACTAAAAATTTCTAAAAAGTGCCTCGTTCCATTATTATTTGTAAGAAGGAACAAGAATGCTAGCATAGTATTATTAATATTCTAAAAATATCAATAGTTGTTAGATTTCATACTATTAGGATAACTATTTCTCAGTAATGATGCATATTCATAAGTACTCGTTGTGTCTTATGTTTATTATAAAACTACATAAATTTGAGTGGGACACCTATAAAAACTAATAGTCCTCCTGCTTTGAATAAAAACATAATCTATCCATTTAACTTTACATCCTTATAAACTCCTAAATTTTTGGTTACTGGCAATTAGGTTTTAAAATAAAGAGTAATAAAAAGTAACAACTCTCAACTGTGAAAGACATTTGTTGCAATCATTTGTAACACTATAAAAATATGGAAAATTCAATAATCACACATTTAGTAAAAAGGCTGACAGTGATTTCAGGAAAAGAGTTTGACACCTGATGCAGGAAATATATTCATTAATACCACAAAACACCTGCTTTTCAAAATGACATCACTGACTAGTAAATAGTAAAATGTGAGATTTATTTTTTGATTTCTCTGATCTAAACGTAGTAAGAGAAACAGCAGAAAGAGCACTGCAAATTTGTCTATAGAATTTCACAAAAACCACACTTTTGTTTTCATAGTAATCAAGTTTTCATTGTGCTAACACATTGGTCAACACCTGAAATTAAGCTACTTTTAAATGCAATCAATTTACAAATGCAAAGCAGTAACTTGCTTGTTAATGATGCAAAACATATAACAGTCCCTTTTGTCCTAAATCTTGGACAGTGCAGGACACCAGACGTGTGCTCAATAACTACATGTCAACTGACTAAGAAACCACTGTAAAGTCCCTGTAACTGTATCACTGCCTACAAAGTTGAAAATAATAAGTCATTTCAGGAATCACCAAAGCTACACCCATAAAACACAAAGTTTCAGCTTAGTGTTTTCAATATAACAGTTTTCTGTAACCTCAGTTTTGCTTTTATCTCTACAATTTTCTTTTTTTTTTTAGCTTTTTTTTAAAAATTTTATTTTATTTTTAAACTTTACAATATTGTATTAGTTTTGCCAAATATAGAAGCCTTCCTTATAAAATTTTATGAAATGTTAGGAAGGAGAAAAGATTTTAACTTAAACACTTCCTTCAAAAGAAGTATTTTTTTCCTACTGAACCTGGAATTTAACAAACAAAATAAACTTCTGCTTTTAGTCTTCAATGAGACTGCATTTGATAGGCAGCATCTGTCTTTTCAGGGGGCTTCCCAGATGGGTCAGCAGTAAAGAATCCGCCTGCAATGCAGGAGACACAGGCTCAATCCCTACATTGGGAAGATCCCCTGGAGAAGGAAATGGCAACCCTCTCCAGTTTCTTGCCTGGGAAATCCCATGGACAGAGGAGCCTGGCGGGCTACAGTCCACAGGTTTGCAAAAAGTTAGACACAATTCAGCACACACACATCTGTCTTTTCAAGATATCTACTTTGATTACTCTAAAATCTATCATCTTAAAATAGACAAATCAGAAAAATGACAACCAAATGCACCTCAACACTACATACTATTTATCTTCCTCATAAGAGAGAAATAACTTTCTTTGAAAGGCACTAGTTTCCCTCAGTATATATATCAAAACTTTCAAAAGTCACCCACAACCACAAAACCACACATAGGGCCCAGGAGCTGTCCTTCCAGACTTGCTCCTGGAACCCTGCCACCTTCTTTTTCAAAGCCCCCAAGTTACCATGGGAGCAGTCCTATGAAAGCACAGCCCCTACATTACATGAATTAACATTCAGAAGGGATTATCTCAGAAAGGACCTAACTACACAATTATTTTAATTATATTTTCCTGGGACCTGACATTGGTTAAAAACAATCATGCATGCAGATTATTTCCTTTTAAAAGACACTTTTGTCACAATAAATCTGATCAAAATGACTTTACAGAAATGACTTTGGTTTACATGATAGTCACTGGATTCCAAAAATAAAATACCCATCTATAAATGATGGCTACTGAAAACAGACTTCAATTTTTTAAAAATCTGTGCCACAAAAAAAGAGGAAAATTATAAGGAATGGATTCTCAGAAAATTATTATAACATTATATATTTAGTGTCCACTGCTTTAAATCTACTCATTTTAGAAAAATGTTTACAATGAAAATATTCTCTAATTTGCTTCTGATGTTTTTAAGCATCCGTTAATGTTACTGTCCTCTCATTACTGTCTGCTTTTAAAGACTAAATTTCAGTGTAAGTTTATCTGAAAAGAATGTGGCTTAGCCAGCTGACCTAAGCTAATGCATCATACATAGACATGAGTCAAAACTAAATTTATTTTCTGTCTTCAAAATACTTCCTAGAAAAACAGCTTCTTACAAGCTTCTCATTTCCTCTCTCTTTAGCATGAGATACATAAGCTGACACAACTGCAACCATTCTATTTCAACTTTTGGTGATTCACAAAAGAATGGAAAAATTGAGAAAGAAAGATTCAAGATTTGCCTTGCATTATAAGGGCCAGCTGCTCCACGCTGTTCCAGACTTGGAGAAAAAGGGTTACAGAGTCCGTTACATGATTCATAACAGGTCAAGATGCATAATTAGGTTTGGATTAACCTATAATTGCCTTGCACAGAGTGCTGTATTGTATATAACATAAAGCTACATCACATGTTAATGAAGCAAATGAAACTTCATTTCCCTTCTCTCAGAGAACAACTGATTTTGGGGGTGGGTGGAAATTAAGTGTTGCCTGGAAATTGCCTGAAAGAAGAGTTTGATAAGAGCAGAAAGCACCCTCGGCCACCTACCCATTTTGCTGTTTACTGTCACCCTGGGATCCTCTTCTCTGTCCCTCCGCTAGCTCCTGGGCAGTCTCGGCACACACGCTGGTGACTGTGGGCTGCCGTGGGACATTAACTGCAGGTTTACCAGCGCTCAGCGCAGATGACCGCTGGTCAGCACTAACATTGGTATTAGCATGCGGTCCAGATGCAGCGAATGGGGGAGAAGTGACAGCGGCCACGGGTGGAGGGGAAGCATGTGATGAAGTGGTCGCGTGGGCTGGGGTGAAGGCAGACGATGGTGATGGGATGGATGTGACTTTTGGTGAAGACACAGAACCAAAGGGCCGCGGGGCCTTATTGTAGGCCATGGTGGTGGTGGAAGTGACTTTGGACACAGCAGGAGATGGAATGGGCACAGGTTTAACTACTTCTTTAGGTTCTCCCTATGTAAAATAAAAATAAACATACACAAAACACGGCAAAGACATGCAAAATAGATCCACTGAAAAGAACACACAGCTAGTTTGTAAAAAGACAAACACAATTATGTTAGCAGGTCAAACTTTACACGTTTCCAGATAAAAATAATGAGCTGATAAAATATTAGCATGCATGCTAACTGGTCTCAACATGCATAACACAGATGCACATACTGAGTAAATAAATGTTTTTTAAAAAATGAAAGGAGTTCAAAATATTTAGGAAATAGATTAGGAAAGTTATCAAAAAGCCTAAAGGCCAACATAAGTGTCAATTTAGACATACTCCAAAAGAAAATTTTTTCAATACTCCACAGTAAACAAAACATCACTAATCAAAACATTTATTTTAAAATATCCAGAGTCTCAACTACAATTCCATCTTTTAAACACGTTTAATTACTCTCCAGAGCACAATTATTTGATTCATGCAGAAGCAGCTGGACATTTCTAATTCTTCAATCAAAAAAAAAAAGAAGGAATGTTCATTTCCATCTAATTCAGAAATGTGAACATTCTAATTACTTTGATCTCCTTAAAAATAAAACACAAAACAAATGAAACAAAATCAATCCTTTCCCTTTTCTACAGTCCACCTATTTCTCTCTCTGGAATGTTTTGAGATATCGCTAAAGATGGAATAAAATTCTTCCCTTTTCCAAAATAAATATTCAAAAGTAACATGAGGAAAAAAAAAAGATCTTAAATGTTTCTTCACAGACATCAAAGAAAAAAAAAACTAAGATCAATTCCACCTAAAATTAACAGAATTTGTGTTTGCAAACCCCTATCGCAAAGTAAGTGTGAATTTAAAAATAAACCCAGCTTAATCTTCTATGATATTCAAGAATAAGTCCTTATCATCTCAAAAGAAAAACAATCGAATTCTTTAAAAAGTACATAATGGTAGCTCTATTATGTTTAATTTAAAAGAAGAAAAAGTAATCTAATCTTACGGAAATAATAAAGCTGAGGGGGATAAAGTAACTTAATGCCTCAGGGAATCAATATGAGCAAATTCACTGAAAAGGCACAAGTAAAATTAAGGAGAAAACCCCCCAAAGCACAAAACCAGATGTAAATGAACAATGGTTTGGGACAATTTGAAGATATATATATATATATATAAAAATAGGGTACTTGCCAAAAACCTAATCCAAGAATACTCTGAAAATATAATTTAAAATATAATTTAATATTACCAGTAAACTGTCATTAAAGATTTACTGTGACATTCATTTTTGTAACCACTTATTTAATCTGTTTAGATTATTTGAATAAAGAGGCAAATTAAAAGTGAAGGTAAGACATCTGGAAATGAGTTACCGATAATATATGACACTGGAAATACTATTTAAATAATAAGGAATAATTACATTGTTTAAATAGTAAGGAATAATTACATGATAATTCTGTTACGTGTTGATTTTCACTATCCCTCATCATCTTTAAAGAACTGTGAGGAAAAACTATATGAGATCTTTAAATTGTCAGTATGGCTGGAGACAGGAATGGAAGTTAGAGTGGTTCAGGAGGGACAATCAAATATTATCCCAGTAATGCTGGATTAGAAACACACCTTTTGAACAGGAACTGGCTCAAGCTTGGGTGTAGCAGATGCTCTGAGGAAAAAACAGAAAAAGGAAGAAAACATGAATTTTTGCAAACTTTTAATGAAATTTTTATTATTATGTACCTTAACATACTAAATCATCAGAATTTATAGTTTCATAATTCATGCTTTCAATTATTCACAATCTACTAATTAGTTCATGAAACTCAAATGCTGTAAGATCTAATAACTCATACACTAAGTATTCAACAGTTCTCTACACATTTAAATGAAGAAAGACAAACATCAATCCTGTTTGCTAATTAACCCATGATTAACCTTTAAATTAAGGTTATATCCCTCACCAAAAAGGGTAAAGTAAAATAAACAAGACTTTCAGTAGTTCCTGAAACAAATAACTGATCTCTTTGTCCAACAGTATCTGCCTTCTCTCTTACTATCCATGAATATGCCCAAAGAACATGTGCATCTTTGTGTGAAGATACTAAATAAATTCTGTTTGAACTGGCTCACTGAGTATTAATTTTGTATTTATATTTTAAGTGCAGATTAATGGATCTGTTCTGCTAAAACCAAACTGTAAGTTCTTCCTCTAGGCTAAAATTTCAGTGAAGGCAATGATCATGGCCTACTTGAGTCTCTGTATCACCACGGCCTGGCATGTATTAATAACAGGTTATCAGTACTGAGCATAGAAAGAAGACAAAAAGGAAAAGAGGACAAAAATCCATGCATAAAACTATTCTCATATACAAATTCATTATTTTCAATCTATACTTTTTTGTATTATTACTGTCAGTTTGGTTAGCATGGACTAATAGTAACGATAATTGATTTGGAGCAATTATCTCTTATAATCATGACAAATAACCAAAGCAGCAGCAATCATTACCCCCATTCTTCACAGGAGGAACTTCAGAGTTAAAGTAAATTACTTCTAGAATGGAGCTAAAGCCAACCATCCTTATGTATTACAATACACTGGCTGCAGTCAAGGACAGTAAATGATTGGAGAGCTCCTAATGACTTAAAGCTATTTTCCCAGCATTAAGGGACACGACTGAGTGACTAAACTGAACTGAACTGAAGGTATACATTAAGTTTAATAATGTCAGAAGCAGTCTAACTCCTCTTATATCACACAAGCCTGAGGATACAACAGCAAGTGCAGAATTCAAGAAATGTAACCACAGTAGGTAAATAATAAGTGATAAATTTTAAGCTGCAAATCATGAGATCATTTTACTTACAGAGAAGCTAACATAGGATATTTGGTCTCTACAGTCATAACCTAGTAATGAACTCTGATCAACATTTTTAGGAGCAACTGAATTTTCCAATAACAACTAATTTGGTTAGCCAGGGCAAGCACAGACTGAATAATTGACTAACATAATGAGAGACAACAATGGATGCTAACATTCAGTTACTGCTATGGAGAATTACACTCTGCAATTGCACAACTTTCCATGTGTGCTATCAATCAATTTCTCTTTTAGCTCATAGGCTTATTATAACAAGCAAAGGAAACAAGTTCAAGAACAGAACACGGGAATCTTTCTTTCATTGAAATTTCACAGTAAGATGCAATCACAAACGATCTACTTATTAAAACCACCCAAGACACGATTGAAATTTTGCCGTAACAGAGAGGACAGAATCCTTTTTCATCTGGACACTTAAAGGTATATGGAGCTCTTCTAGTAACACAAAAACAATATAAACAAAAGATGATGTTTAACCTGAACAGAATAAAATGGTTTCCAAGAAGAATAAAATGTATATATCCCATGTCTATGAAAACAAACCCCTTAGTTTTTTCTGGGTGTTAGTTCTTACTTGAATAGCATTAGAAACAACAACAAAAACCCCAGAATGGTTAGTTTTCACTAACTTTGTAGAGTCCAACCTCTTAATCTGTTCAGAACTTAAAGAACGAGTCTTACCATATTTTATGGATTGAAAGTTCTACAAAACTATTTCTTAAAATATAGGATTCACAAAAAAATTTAAACTGAATCTTTACTATCTAGCCTGCTCACCTTCTGATGAAGGCCCACAAGTACAATGACATGAAATAAGAAAAGCAGTCAAAGAAAAGAGGAAAACCTGTCCTCAAAATTCCAGGATCAAGTCCATTACACATGAAAATTACAAGCATTATGTTGTAGGTGGAAAAAAAAAGACTGGCTTATAATTAAATATCAAACGAAACAGCTGACATTATATGCAATAAAAATTAGTTATGCTGGTTTAAATACTTAAATAATTACCAAATGAATCATAGAATCATTGAAACTTAGACGGTTCCTTGAAGTGAAATGTAAGTCGCTCAGTCATGTCCAACTCTTTGCAACCCCATGGACTATACAGTCCATGGAATTCTCCAGGCTAGAATACTGGAGTGGGTAGCCTTTCCCTTCTCCAGGGGATCTTCCCGACCCAGGGATCAAACCCAGGTCTCCTGGATTGCAGGTGGATTCTTTACCAGCTGATCCACAAGGGAAGCCCAAGAATACTGGAGTGGGCAGATTATCCCTTCTCCAGAGGATCTTCCTGACCCAAGAATCGAACAGGGGTCTCCTGCATTGCAGGCAGATTCTTTATCAACTGATCTATCAAGGAAGCCTTAGAGTTACTCTATCACATGCCAATCAGATATATGTTTGACCTCTGTTTGAATATTTACAAGAGCTCACAGTTTAAGCCATGTAATTTTTGAATATTTCTGTTAAAATGGCCTTCATTTTAGTATATTATTTTTTTAATAAACAGAACAAGTCAACTTGCCCACATTAAAAATATTAGGAAAAGCATTTTTAATGCACAGAATACATATATAAAATCTGTAACATATATGAGTTACATTTTTAAAGATCAATAGAGTACATAAATCTTACATTTAAGCATGATTACACACTCTTACAACACTAAAACTATTGTGGTTTGGGAAATTTTGAAAGCATGACAAAAGAAATCTGAAAAATTAATGAATAGCAGTAACACCAGTTTTAAAAAAATCAAACTTCACTATAACAAAATAGCCAAATAAAAAGTTACAATGTCTTTTATTTTCAATAGTGTCAAGATTTTTAAACATATTAATACATAATGATTCTGAGGATACACTGTATTTTGTTGGAAGGATGACATATTATTACAGCTCTTATGGAAAATAATTTGGCATTTATTTATAAAAAGACTTGAAGAAATCTCAGGCCTCTTGACTTATTAAATCAATTTCTTTGAGTCTATCATAAGGAACTAATCTAAAATAAGAAAATGACTTTATGGATAAATATATTCATTCCCTATATTGTATAGGAGGCAGTGATCAAGACCTTCCCCAAGAAAATGAAATGCAAAATGTAAAAATGGCCATCTGAGGAGGCCTTACAAATAGCTGAGAAAAGAAGAGAAGCAAAAGGCAAATGAGAAACGGAACCCCCACTTGAATGCAGAGTTCCAAAGAATAGCAAGGAGAGATAAGAAAGCCTTCCTCAGTGATCAATGCAAAGAAATAGAGGAAAACAACAGAATGGGAAAGACTAGAGATCTCTTCAAGAAAATCAGACATACCAAGGAAACATTTCACCAAGGAAACATTTCATGCAAACATGGGCACAATAAAGGACAGAAATGGTATAGACCTAATAGAAGCAGAAGATATTGAGAAGAGGTTGTAAGAATACACAGAAGAACTGTACAAAAAAGAACTTCATGACCCGGATAACCACAATGGTGTGATCACTCACCTAGAATGAGACACCCTGGCAAACAAAGTCAAGAAGGCCTTAGAAAGTATCTGTGGGAGAGGGAGAGGGTGGGAAGATTTGGGAGAATGGCATTGAAACATGTATAATATCATGTATGAAACGAGTTGCCAGTCCAGGTTCGATGCACGATACTAGATGCTTGGGGCTGGTGCACTGGGATGACCTAGAGGGATGGTATGGGGAGGGAGGAGGGAGGAGGGTTCAGGATGGGGAACACATGTATACCTGTGATGGATTCATTTCGGTATTTGGCAAAACTAATACAATATCGTAAAGTTTAAAAATAAAATCAAAATTAAAAAAAAAAGTATCACTACGAACAAAGTTAGTGGAGGTGATGGAATTCCAGTTAAGCTATTTCAAATCCTAAAAGATGATGCTGTGAAAGTGCTGCACTCAATATGCCAGCAAGTTTGGAAAACTCAGTAGTGGACACAAGACGGAAAAGGTCAGTTTTCATTCCAATCCCAAAGAAAGGCAATGCCAAAGAATACTCAAACTACTGTACAATTGAACTCATCTCAGACGCTAGCAAAGAAAAGTGCAAAATTCTCCAAGCTAGGCTTCAAAAGAACCTGAACCAAAAATTTCCAGATGTTAAGCTGGATTTAGAAAAGACAGAGGAACCAAACATCAAATTGCCAACATCCGTTGGATGACTGAGAAAGCAAGAGTTCCAGAAAAACATCTACTTCTGCTTTATTGACTATGCCAAAGCCTTTGACTGTGTGGATCACAATAAACTGTGGAAAATTCTGAAAGAGATGGGACTACCAGACCACCTGACCTGCCTCCTGAGAAATATGTATGCAGGTCAGGAAGCAACAGTTAGAACTGGACATGGAACAACAGACTGGTTCCAAATTGGGAAAGGAATATGTCAAGGCTGTATATTGTCACCCTGCTTATTTAACTTATATGCAGAGTGAAAGTGAAAGTTGCTCAGTCGTATCCGACTCTTTGCAACCCCATAGACTGTACAGTCTATGGAATTCTCCAGGCCAGAATACTGGAGTGGGTAGCCTTTTCCTTCTCCAGAGGATCTTCCCAACCTAGGAATCAAACCCCGGTCTCCCGCATTGCAGGCGGATTCTTTACCAGCTGAGCCACAAGGGAAGCCCAAGAATACTGGAGTGGGTAGCCTATCCCTTCTGCAGTGGATCTTCCCGACCTAGGAATAGAACTGGGGTCTCCTGCATTGCAGGCAGATTTTTTACCAACTGAGCTATGAGGGTACATCATGGAAACGTCGGACTGGATGAACACAAGGTGGAATCAAGATTGCCGGGAGAAATATCAATAACCTCAGATATGCAGACAACACCTCCCTTATGACATAAAGCAAAGAAAAACTAAAGAGCCTCTTGATGAAAGTGAAAGAGGAGAGTGGAAAAGTTGGCTTAAAACTCAACATCCAGAAAACTAAGATAATGACATCCAGTCCCATCACCTCACGGCAAATGGATGGGAAAACAATGGAAACAGTGAGAGACTTTATTTTGGGGGCTCAAGAATCACTGCAGATGGTGACTGCAGCCAGGAAATGAAAAGACGCTTGCTCCTTGGAAGAAAAGTTATGACCAACCTAGACAGCATATTAAAAAGCAGAGACATTACTTTGCTGACAAAGGTCCATCTAGTCAAAGCTATGGTTTTTCCAGTAGTCATGTATGGATGTGAGAGTTGCACTTTAATAAAGAAAGCTGAGCGCCGAAGAATTGATGCTTTTGAACTGTGATGTTGGAGAAGACTCTTGAGAGTCCCTTGGACTGCAAGGAGATCCACCCAGTCCATCCTAAAGGAGATCAGTCCTGAATATTCATTGGAAGGACTGATGCTGAAGCTGAAACTCCAATACTTTGGCCACCTGGTGCAAAGAACTGACTCATTGGAAAAGACCCTGATGCTGGGAAAGATTTAGGGCAGGAGGAGAAGGTGACGACAGAGGATGAGATGGATGGATGGCATCACCGATTCGATGGACATGAGTTTGAGCAAGCTCTGGCATTTGGTGATGTACAGGGAAGCCTGGCGTGCTGCACTTCATGGGGTCGCAAAGAGTCAGACATGACCGAGCAAGTGTACTGAACTGAACAGTATAACTTACAACAGTGAAAACTAGGAAACAACTAATTAAATATACAATGAGGAAGTGGCTGTTGTATAACCAAATGATGAAACACTATACAACAATTAGAATAATTTTTAGAAAGAATTCTGAATTACGTGCTAACATGCTTACTTTATGATATTAAGTGAAAAAAGAAAAATATAAAATAGCATATATGGAGCATGATTAACACATGGAAAAAACTAGAAACACACCAACATTTTAGTAGAAGTTCTCTATGAATGATATGCTTTCTCCTTTCTTGTATTTTCCACATTTTATGCACTGTACATGTTCTACTTCTTATGATAAGTAAGGCTATTTCTCAAAGTAGGCTTCACAGAAAACTACTTTTCAAAACACCCTCCCCCCAAAAAAGGTTCTGTTATCAGAGAAATGTAGAAAATTTAAAGTTACATAAGCATTGTAACCATGGGACTATTCAAAGCCTTTAAATGCCTAAAGAAGAAAACACTGTGGATCATGGTTCATACCCATGAGCTTGAAATACTCATTTCTGGAACTCATGTTTAGTATATTCATTTACTTAGGAAACCTTTCTCAAGGTTGGAATTATGAAAGGGAAAAACCCTCTGAGCAATGTTATTTTAAATAAAGAGAGTAAATCTCTGTCAGTCTGAAAAGTTTTCTTAAGTCTGCTTCAGGTGGCTAAAATTAAGAGAAATAAACATTACAATCCACAAACCCCTCAAAACCTTTTGTTATACAGCGTATCTTTCTTGACAAGCTGGTGCTTTCTTGAACGTTGTTAAGTAAGATACCCAAATACTCCAAGCATAATTTAATCAATGTTTAAGGAGAAAATCTCATTTCCTCCACCAAACTGAAATACACATTTCTCATATTCCCTGAGGAGAAAATCCTAAAAAACGAATAAGGAGATTACTTCCCCAAATTAAAATTTTTATAGTTGCCTTTCTTTCAAGAACAGTATTATACTGAGAATCTGCTCCTTTACTTTAGAAATGTTATAGATTACATATAAGCAAACAATTTTGCAAAGACAAAGTTTTAAAAACTGATGTATAATTGCTAATAATTATTCCTACATTTTTCTGTTCAAATCCTGGGAAATAAGCAATGTGTAATATATAGATCTCCCATTCAACCACAGTGATCGTCACAAGTCACTTTTGTGCAGTGTGTGTGTCTGAAACCAGCAGAGATCCTGGCAATGGCTCGGTGCCACAGACAGAACAATCCACTTATTGTTCTCTCTTCCCTTGGTGCAACACTTCTGTAGGGCAGTAAGCCACGACGGGGAGAGAGGCTAGTGCCTTGGCCCTGTACTATGCTCAGCTTGTGGAATCCAAAGAACAAAGCCCACAGTGTGGTTAGAACAATCTATGTTGAAAGCTGATTGATTTTTATAAGCGCAGTATCCAAAATAAAAATCCCTGAAGCATTACAACCAGTTTCAGAACTTCTGGCTGAATGGTTGAAAGGAGTTCCAAGTTACAACATTGTATTTGAAATCACAATTTTGATGCCCTGGTTAAAATAATGTATAGGAAAAATAATACCCCAAATAATCAATAGATCTAATAAAGATTAAATCAAAGGGATCATGAAAAACTTCACTGAACACTCAATGAATTTTCTCATACTGCTGTATAAAGTAAAACTTTTTTAGCTAATAAAAATCACCAATGAATGTTCACATTAGTGTTTAAAAATAAGGAATTATGCAACAGAACTGGACTGATAAAGATTACTCACATTATTTATTATGTCTTGGTGATGCCTTCAACCATATCTAATACACTTAATTCATAAACAATCATACAGAAAAGAGAAGGAATTTCAGTTCATCTTCCGTGAGATGAGCTCTATCTAAGTTTCCCACAGCATGGCCATCTTTGGGCTCACTGACCTCAGGACCCATAAACACTAGGGCACATCATTAATCACTTTAATTGCAAAGTTGTCAATTTGCAATAACAAAGCAACTCCAGAGGGGAAAAAAGTGAGCACTCAAGTGTGTAGAGGGATGTCTCTTTAAACCATTTCCCCATATTTAATTGTACTTCTAGTTAGTCGGCTTTCCTAAAACTCAAACCTTAAACATTTAAATCACTTATGGCAATGCATCAGTGGTTTTTTCCCAAATGATTTGATAACATATAAGGATTATTTTTTCTACAAACAAGAGTACAAAATAGCTATGTATCAGTGTGCTGTATATACAGTAGTAGTTATATATCAGGGCTTCCCAGGCAGCTCGGTGGTAAAGAGTCCACCTGCCTATAGAGGAGACACAGGTTCAATCCCTGGGTTGCAAAGATCCCCAGGAGGAGGAAATGGCAACCCCCTCTGGTATTCTTGTCTGGAAAATTTTATGGACAGAAGAGCCTGGCCAGCTACAGTCCATGGGGTTGCAAAGAATCAGATACAACTGAGCATGCACACATGCAGCATATTATTAACACAATACCTTTCAGCTTATAAAAGATTATACTCACCACATACACATGTATTCATTTTCATACACATAGTCTCAGTTTCTTTCTCTCTCTTTGCATTTTCTCTATTACCATCTGAACCACCAGGAAGCCCCTCTCTATTACTACGAGTACTAAATATAGACAGACAGAAATAATAACCCAAAGTCCAACAGACTTAGTAGAGAAAGAAGGAAAAGAGAGAAGCAATGGAATTGCTAGAAGCCCTCTGAGTACCTGGGGCCTCCTCTGCTGAGGCTTGGCTCAAGGGGCACTGAGAAATTCACAACAGGCAATTAACCACTTGATATTAATAATTACCCCTCTGTGTAAGGAAATGGCTTTTGTTGTAAAAATTCTTTTCAGGTCGTTACAAGAGTTGATGGGGCTTGAGAAGAAATCTTCAGCAACCAAGTTCTAAATCAAGCCACAAAGGAGACAGGGAGGGACTGAGGGAGTAAGGCAGGGAAGGAAAGGACTTCTACTGACCTTCCCCGACCAAATCGGTTACAGCGTTTTCAAGAAGGAATATAAGGGGCTTGTGAGAGAAAGGAGCATTAGGCTGAACTTAAAATGACAACATAATTCCCTATTATACAAACAACGAGAGGATCACGGTCAACATTACATTTATTGGGGTCTTATTAGGAGCTCCACACTAAATTAAAGGCCTTATACACAATGTATTGCTTAAGTTTCAGAAATAAAGTCTACAAATGTTAAAGAACTTGGATCACTAAAAAGTTTAATGCCAATATCTACATTATCCTTCCTCTGATATATCCATCTCACATAGCAGGAATCAGCAAATTGACAAATATTTCTTCATCTCTTGATGTGCTGCTTTATTTTCTATGGTTGAAGTTCACCAATTTAATGCTATTAAGATCTTTAGAATTGCAAACTGAATACTGATCAGTTTAAATAACTAGTTTGGATGAGAGTTTTATATATTACTTGATATCCTTCACTTGAAATCACCCTTTCATCTGCCCAGCCTTCAATAATTTTGAGCTGGAAGAGGCATATAATAAGCCAATAAATAAGAGTTTCACATAGTGACAAATGCAAAATTTCCCATTATTCTACTTGATTCTGTATGGAAAAAATTTATTTTTTAACACTATATTTATTTCCACAAAAGCATGTTTATCAGGGAAGAAAGTTTTATCTGTTTATTGTGCCTCATGTCCAGGCTCCAAATAATCTCAGCATCATTTAAGGGGAAAAATGCACTTTTCTAACTAGTGTTTATAAAATAATTTCTATAAACAATAAAGTTGAAGAGATTATATAACATCACAGGTATGTTCAAGTTTCAATAAAAGGCTCAGTGTTCAGGATAATTATCAGTGTTCAGGATAATTCATTCTTATTAAAAATAAAATTTTTATCAAGTAAAAATACTATTTCAATAAAGGGTTTATATAATACAAGGAGGCTATTTTGTATGCCCCATTGTTAAAAAACAGCAAACTTTTCTGGAAAGGGTGAGACAGTCAATATTTTATTTATTTTTTTTTTCTAATTTTATTTTATTTTTAAACTTTACATAATTGTATTAGTTTTGCCAAATACCAAAATGAATCCACCACAGGTATACATGTCAATATTTTAAACTTTGTGGGCCACAGGATATAGATTCAACTGCTCTGTTCTGCCGTTATAGCAAGAAAGATGATTCAGACAAAATGTAAGTGAGCATGACTGTGTTCCAACAAAACTTCATTTATAAAAACAGTAGGGGGATGGACTGTAGGCCATAGTTCGCTAACCCCTAGTTTAGATTATTTCATGGTTTTGACTATAACAAACATTCTAGGAAATAATCCTACATGACTGTGGCTCTTTTGGAGTCTAAACCTCATAATCATTTTGTATAAAGGGAAACCTCGAATTACAATTTGTTCAGACACTGACTGGCATAAGATATGAGAGTTGAGCTTCTCATTATTCTTTCTGCAAGACACCACCTTTCACTCTCTCTTAATTCCTCTACTTCAAACCTTCATACTACTTGCCACTGAATGATCCATCTAAACTACCAAACCACCTGTTCAAATAAAATTCATACCACAGGGGACTGATATTGAAGCTTGGAGAAGGGACAGGTTTAATATTCTTGGATTAAGGGTGACATTTTAAGTATTATTTTTAACTTTGCACCTCGGTTCCTTTGCTAATACAAGATAAAGTCTACTAAAGACCTCTCTCACCTTCTGCTTCTATGTATTACAAATGCAACTGTGCAAGTGATGTAATGGTGTTCATTTTTTCATTCTTAAAAAAAAAAAAAAAGGTGCCCCATGCTTTCTGTGAGAGAAGCTGAAGAGTATAATTTCCTTCTTTTCCAATTTTTCACCAAAATTCCATATTTTATTTCATATCAGACATGATTATAATACTTTTAGGACTGATATAAACAAGCAATCTGTAGCAGAGTTTCATGCACTCAAAACCTATTAGGTCTCTATCTTCCTTATGGCACAATGGTAATTACTTTTATTCAATATACCTTCTCTTCCAGCTCCAATCAAGTAGAGAAAACAAATTTTTATCAAAATAGTAAGTACTTCATTATTAATAAGAAACTAATAGGATTTGCAAAGCAAATAACCCACCTGTGAAACATCAGGAATTCCATTTATACATTTATTCCATTTATTCTTGGCTTTTTCATGACATTATTAATACCCTTAACAAATGTGCTTAAAATTCAGTAAGCCCATTTAGAGAAGGAATTCTAAAAATCTCTTAAAATTCAGTAAGAGAGAAGGAATCAATAACAAATCATATGCACACATGGATTTTCACAGACATCTAGCAATACATAAGGGTCAGATGCTGAAGAACAGGATAAAAGCAGCATCAGTTCAGTTCAGTTCAAGAGCTCAGTCGTGTCCGACTCTTTGCAACCCCATGGACTGCAGCATGCCAGGCTTCCCTGTCCATCACCAACTCTCAGAGCTTGCTCAAACTCATGTCCATCAAATCAGTGATGCCATCCAACCATCTCATCCTCTGTCGTCCCCTTCTCCTCCCACCTTCAATCTTTCCTAGCATCAGGGTCTTTTCCAATGAGTCAGTTCTTCACATCAGGTGGCCAAAGTATTGGAGTTCAGCGGCATAAGCAGGCACAGTTCATACCCTGATGTTTGTCTACCTATTTTTTTTCTTCCTTTTAGGAAAAGCTTAGGGCCTTAAAGAGACAGAGAGATCCTCTTATCTTTCATACTGAGCCTTTTCTCTCATCAAGCTCTTCATTGATAGAGGAATACTTTGAAAAACAACTGAAACACTAAATAAAGGTTGCAAGTCTGTGCCACCAACAAAATTAAAAGCTATAGTTTCTTTGTTAGCATAAGGACAGTATCCTTCCCCTATAAAACTGTTCTGAGGGTGGAATGAGGTCATGCATGTAGCACACCTAGCAGTGACTGGCACGAAGTAAGCAGTGACAGGCATTCATTTCCTACCCCTCATGCAGAAAATACGAGCCTGGATTTCTGGAAATTATTCCCTTTGGATTATATACTGTTAGAGCCAAGCCAAATTATCTACCAGGGTATGTTTCAAGAGAAAACAACAACAAACTAGAAATTAATAAGAAAATATCATTTAAGTGAATACATACCAAATGCCAATAATTTCATTTTGCCCATTACATAAATTACCTCATTTATTTTTTCTAAGAAAATAATATTGTTCTCATTTTAATTACAGGAAGAAGCAACTCAACTAGGTTCAATAATTTGACCATAACTTAGAATTTTAAAATGGTAGAGCCAAGATTTGAACCCAAGATGCTTCCAGATGCTTTAAATGCAACTCCAACAGTCTGCCTTCTAGGAATAATACCAAAGTGAAAGCCACAAAAGTAACTTTGGTGAAGAACTACAGAGAGAAATGCTTTCAAACAATGAATAACTATTAATTTTCTACTAACTAAAAACTATTCTATTTTCAATCATGTTATTTACAGAATGCCATCTTTGTTTTAATTCATATAAAAACAGAAGTTACTCATAGTAAACCACACATATATGTATGGACATTAGTTAACGTACAGATACACAGAGATAGATGATATATATATATACAGATATCTATCTACCTATCTGATTCTCGACCTATAGAAAGTACTCATTTTACAGCTTGAACAATACACACATTAAAAAAAAGTTTAAGTTCTTCAGAAGATTCCCAGTTAAGGATTTATAAACATGCAAAAACAAAGAAACAAGCACCTTCAGTCCACTCTTCCGTATTTTTCCAGAGAAAGAGGGCTATTTTTCGCATAGGAATTCTCTAAACTTCATTTCCCAGCAGGATGGAGCTGGAGGTTCCTTAATAAACATCACTAACCTGGGTGCTAAACTAAACTGGGTTTCTGATTAAAATAGCAGCTGGCTTCTGGGGCAGGGGTCATGCAGATCCCAAGATACATATCTTCTTGTGGGTCTGTGTCAAGAACCTTACATTTCTATCTCTTCTTCCTGGTGAACTTGAGAACATAAAGCACTGGCACCATAGTCCCCATCACACCTACTGACGATGATGTGCTACCAGTATCCCTGAATGAGTAAGACTGCCAGTCTGACGAGTGCCCTGTGCTGCACGTGCAAGATTACAGAAATAACTATGAGGCCTCCTTTTCAATTTGGTTTAGCTACATATATTCATGGCAAATAGATGGGGAAACAATGGAAACAGTGACAGACTTTATTTTGGGGGGCTCCAAAATCACTGCAGATGGTGACCGCAGCCCCATGAAATTAAAAGACGCTTGCTCCTTGGAAGAAAAGCTGTGACAAACCTAGACAGCATATTAAAAAGCAGAGATATTACTTTGCCAACAAACGTCTATCTAGTCAAAGCTATGGTTTTTCCAGTAGTCATGTATGGATGTGAGAGTTGGACTATAAAGCGGCTGAGTACCTAATAATTAATGCTTTTGAAATGTGGTGTCGGAGAAGACTCTTAAGAGTCTCTTGGACTGCAAAGAGATCCAACCAGTCAATTGTAAAGGAAATCAGTCCTGAATATTCATTGCAAGGACTGATGTTGAAGCTGAAACTTCGATACTTTGGCCACCTGATGCAAAGAACTGACTCACTGGAAAAGACCCTGATGAAAGTAAAGATTGAAGGCAGGAGGAGAAAGGGACAACAGAGGATGAGATAGTTGGATGGCATCACCGACTTGACAGACATGAGTTTGAGCAAGCTCTGAGAGTTGGTGATGGACAAGGAAGCCTGGCATGCTGCAGTCTATGGGGTCACAAAGAGTCGGACACTACTGAGCGACTGAACATATAGTCATATATTCCTAGTCACTTAGTAATACATTTTTAACAGTGTTCAATTCTTTTTGAATCAGCCTATACTTTTATAAACAAACACATACCCTTATATTATGGTCAGAACCTAACTTCTGTTTACACTACCGATCTGTTGTAATTATTATGGGCTTCTCTATTACCATAAATTACTTTAACCTAGCATCTTCTCATTCCTGACCTATATGTATTACACCTAATGTCACGTCAAGTGCAGGGTAATACCCGTGTTATATCTTTTCCTTGATTATTTCATTGATTAATTCCCCAAATATTTATTGAGCCCCTAAAGAGTAGGTTCCGTTGTAGGAGGAGATGGCACAACAGCTATGAATAATACAGACATGATCCCTACTCTGAAGTTGCTTATGTTCTACTTGGAAGAAGCAGGCTAAACATAAACAAGCAAGGTATGTCACATGGCAATGATGTAATACAGTAGAGTAAAGCAAAACAGGGGCATGCTAAGTCACCTCGGTTGTGTTCAACTCTTTGCGACCCTATGGACTGTATCCCACCAGGCTCTCTGTCCATGGGTTTCTCCAGGCAAGAATACTGGAGTGGGTTGCCATTCCCTTCTCCAAAAACAGGGGCAGGGATACATTATTTTATATGAAGGAGCCAGAGTAGGTCTCCAGAAGATGAAATCTGAGCAGAGACCTGAAGCAGAGAATTCCAGGCAGACCAGAATATAGCAAGTGTTAAATCTTGGAGTCAGCAATGTGCCAATGGGCTGGAATGAGAGTAAAAACAGAAAGAGCAGTGAGAGAAAGCCAGAAAGCCAACTAGGAGGCAGAACACATAAGCTACTTCATACCACTATAAGGACCGTGTCTTTTTACCCCTCTAAGTCAGATGAAAACGTATTCCTAAATATAGTACTTCATTTTGTAAGAAAGCTAAATCCAAATCTCACATCAAAGAAAAGTAAATCTCAACACAGTGCCAAGCAATAAAGTAGCCCATGAGTATGCTTGAACTATATGAGCTGCTACTTAAGGAAGGAGAAGAGAGAGGAACTGAAACTTGCCCCAGATCTTAAATATATAAAGACAAACAGAATACAGATGGAAAAGAACAAAATAACTAATTTGTTCTTCAAAAATCCAAAGTGTAAGATAATGCTCTTTGAGGCTCACTTCTATATGCTCTCTTGCCCTATGTTAATACTGGAGGCATAATTTTGCCACTAACTTTTTCCAGATACATCACTTTTTCTATTCTTGTCTAGGCTAAACAAATTAAATTGTGAAATTTTTCGGTAAAGTGAGTATTTTTAGGTATTTCAGTAAAATTCAAGGGGATAAGCATTCCAACATTTAGCACAGCCTTATTAGGAAAACAAAGTCAGGCTGCTGTCTCGTGGAAAGCACAGAAATGAAAACCTTTCATTCTTTATAGTCTAAACTTAGGTTTTTCCATTTATTTAACACTTAAAAAATAACTTGGGGTGGATTTAGGTTTCTTAAAAATCTGGAGTACTCAGAGTCTAGGAATTTAAAAATTAATGATCAAATGCGGCTATTTTAGTCGTAGATAAGCCAGATCTATCCTTAATAACTTTAAGATGAGCCCTAAATTTCACACTTATCAGTTCAGAAGTACAATCATCCTCATCACTGAATCTTATTAAAGTAATTCAAAGTAGTCTATATGATAATAATATCTAAATCTGAAAAAAGGAAAATTTAAAGCTGATAAAGTGTTCAAATATTTGTTCATCTTTTAAAATTCTTATTTGTGATTAACGTCACAATTATTCTATCACAAAGAAAGGACTGGAACACAGTCAGTTGTTTCTTTTATTCCAGAAACTTTATTTCTGTTTATAGAAACTAAACTTTGTTTATAAAATAAGGATGTATTGCATATATTTCTGATTGATGATTTAATGGATATTGTTGTAAAATATACCTACATTAGAATTTCAAAGTTGTCCAGTGTTAACAAAGTTTTTTTTTTAAGCAAAGAGATTATAAAACATTGTATATTCTTTAATGCCTCTGTCATTACAGAAAGAAAATTTGAAACTCTAGCAAATTAGAAGCACATTCAGCCTATGTTACCAAAAGGTGTAATAAGCTTATTATCCTGAGACAATTCATTCTCTCCACCATGCTGTGAATCTCACATATAAAAAAATCCTCAAATAGTGCTTCTTAACAGTAAACAACTCAAAACAGATGTCTCTCATCATGCAAGTTCAACACCCAAACTGGTCTACACCTTTTAATGGGACAAATCCACTGATCAAAACCTTGAAAACTGGCAATGTCAAATTGCTACAAAAACTTGTAAATGCTTCTTCTCAATTTCAGTACGTATCCCATTGCAGACCAGGAACAAACGACCTGGCACCAGTGTCCAGGGGCTGCAAATTGAGTAGCACCAAAGTAGACCCCTGTTTTCAAACTCTTCATCACAATACACAGTGAAAAGTATACTTTATTTCATGACCTAACTGGTACAGATCTGAACCAATAAAAACACGTAGTTTCACATGCAATCCATTATAATATATTCTGTTGTAGTCCATTTTATTTACAAAACAAAAAAGGGGGATGGGAAATGCTGGCCCTGACTCAAACTGAATGCATATGAGCCTCAGTCTGATGAACAGTACTTTGAATCTTGACTAGGCGCAGGTCGGGGAGGGGAAAGGGAAGGAGGGCAGAGAACTCAGAAGGGTTTGGAAGCTCGATAATAAACATGATGGTTGCCTAACAGAGGACACACAAAAATACTCATTGAACTGAAACAGCCAATTCATAAAACAATATTAGGCTAGTTTTAACTTGCAGCAAGTATTGCATTCAATAATATCCTTAAAGGCACAAAATAACAGATGTAGCAACAACAATTAACATGAGTCTGGCTCGGACATGTCTTAAAGCTCCATCTCACCAAATTTGCTTTTGACACAATTACAATCACTGAAAAGAACAGAACTGCTGACCATAGGCTACCATATGTATTATATTGTTCCAACAACTTAAAAGCTTAACTGGATGATGAACGTTTTCCCTATTTGAAAATGTGTGAAAATTTAGAGAAGCCAAACACCAATCCTTAACTCTCAAGACAAGCAACTTGAAATGTATAGGGGTTTTTAGTGAGAGAAAAATGCATCCTCACTGTTTCCCATACACTGGCGGTAAGCACAGGGCTTCCCAGGTGGTGTCAGTGGTTAAGAACCCGTCTGCCAATTAAAGAGAGATAAGAGAGATGGGTTCGACTCCTGGGTCAGGAACATCCCCTGGAGTAGGAAATGGCAACCCACTCCAGTATTCTTGCCTGGAGAATACCACGGACAGAGGAGCCTGGCAGGCTACAGTCCATAGGGTCACAGAATCAGACATGACTGAAGTGACTGAGCATGCACACACGATGTTAAGCACCACCTAAAAAATCTCTAGAGAATAGAAATAGGAGATTCCTGTCGTATTTACTTCCTCTTTTCAAAGATTGACAGAAGGACCTGAGACCTCACAAAAGATTAGAACCAATTCAGAAACAAACGCACAATGCGCTCTATCCTGTGATCCTTAGAAAATCATTTACAATAAAGCAAAATGCATTTTTGTAACTCATACCAAAGCTCCCAATTCCTTTCAAGACAACAATGCTTTTTTTCTTCCGTAACTATTCTGATATTTAATTCTTTTGGCTGCTTTTCTAAAGTGCTCTTGTTAAATACTGATCATGAGCTTTTAGTGAAAAGGACTTTCTCTTAATTTGAGCTGTCTAACTGGAAAGGGCTGTCCAGTGGTGATGTTCACACAGGACCTGTGACACTGTTATAGGGGTCCTTTCGTAGGAGAAGATGAGGCCAATTACCTACAAGGTGCCTTCAAGCTCAGGGGAACATCAACACCTCTGTGACACAGCTTGCATCATACAGTGTTCTTTTTCTTTCAGAAAAACTGTCTACATTAGCTAATTCTTTCATTTCTCTAAGCACTTATTACTTATAACAAGATGTGAGACTCAGGACAGATTGGCAAATAAGCCCAACATTAATACCGGCCTCAAAGACAAGCAAACTATATGTAAATTTTAAAAATTCTTAGCCTGGTCACTTTAAGAAGCAATGTAGTCCCTAGAATGTCCAGTATCTCACAGAGTTGAAAGCAGATGTCCCAGAATCAAACCTTAGCATTAGTAGATATGGTAGGGAGTCCCCAGAAAGAGAATAAGGCATGGTTTTCTTGACATAAGAGAAGCCATTTTTGGCCCAAGCTGTTTTGTGATCTCAGCCTGGCCACAATGCTTGCTCTTGAAAGATCTCAGTAATTAATGATTGTAAAGGAATTAAGGGAATTCAGGAACAAATGAAAAGCTGTCAAGAAACACTAGTTCAATGATAAAACAATGTCCTAGTTCCTTCTCAAGGGATATGAATGCTGCTGCTGCATCGCTTCAGTCGTGTCCGACTCTGTGCGATCCCATAGACGGCAGCCCACCAGGCTCCTCCATCCCTTGGATTCTCCAGGCAAGAATATTGGAGGGTTGCCATTTCCCTCTCCAATGCACGCGTGCATGCAAAGTTGCTTCAGTCGTGTCTGACTCCATGTGACCCCATAGACAGCAGCCTACCAGGCTCCTCTGTCCACAGGATTCTCCAGGCAAGAATACTGGAGTGGGCTGCCATTTCCTTCTCCAAAGTGCATAATCATCTGATAACATATCTTTGAGTTCTGCAGGAACCAGGGCCCTAACCCAGGTACAGATGCAAAACCCCAGACCGGTGAGAACCTAAGGGAGGGTGATGTGGACCTTTTCTGACCCTCGTGACTTCAGTCAACTAAAGCTTGGCAACTGCTGCCCCAATTCTATGCTGAATTCTCCTCTGTTCAGACCCCCTTCATGAATCTGCATACATGCTTAGCTTAAAAGGTCCCCGATTTTGCTGTTCAGGGAGACACTGCTTTGATAAAGATCCCCAGTGTTCTCCTTATTTGCTGCAAGTCATAAATCTTTCCTTCTCCAGATTTTTGGCTTGGTTGTGTCTTTTGGCTTGACCAAGAGGCAAACCTGGTTTTCAAGTAACACTAATTCCTCCATCCACTAGTTACTTGAACTACAACAAGTTACTTAGGCACTCTCTTTTAGTTTCTTCACATGTAAGTTAAGAATAATAACAATACTAATCCATCTTATAGGGCTTTGTGAAAACTAAAGGAAAAATGTCTGTAAGATATTCAGAATAGTGCTTGCCCCACAAATCCACACTCTTATAGTGTCAGCCATGATATTTCTCATTCTCCATGATATGAAAGCTGAACATAAACTTTGTAACCTTCCAGGCTCTAGGATTTTGTAAGAGTCTAACATTAAACACAATATAGTTTTGTGAAAGCCAGTTCACAGGTCCCATTTGGGAAAATGTCCATTCTTGGCTGCCATAAGAATGAGGAAGTATTGGGGGAGTTCTGGCAGCAATGGGAAAGAGAACTCACGTCCAAATCATCCATAATATACAGTCATCCCTAAATCCCAGAATGAAACTAAGGTCTACTGATTTTCTAAACAATTCTTTCACCTGACAACAATGCAGGGCTTGGTGATGATACATTGGTTCTTATAAAGTTAGATGGAGGAGAAAGGTGAGGTCAGTGACTCTCCTTTTCTGCAATCCCCTTGTGCACTTCCCTGAACACAAGGTACAATCCTGAGGCTCACCACGGCAGGTGATTATGTGCACCTGCCTGCAGAGGTCATGTAAGGGACAGTGCAGGCCTTGGATACCTCTGAAATCATCACCGTGATCTGCAATGGATCGGCACAGATAAGAAACTACCACAAACCGGCCAGAGAGCATGCTCTGCTCCCAATCCCCAAGAAAAAAATCCAGCATATTAAACTTTTTCCACAAGTGCTTCCAAGTACTAAGGTTCTATGAACAAAAAAATTCTGATGACACAAACACCAAAGCCAAAAAATATGTATGTTGCTGTATGTGTTCTTCCCTTTCATTTGCATCAAGGGTTACAAACCCAAAGGCCCCATCATACAGGGCGAAAAATAAATAAAAATTACAGATCAGAGTTTGCAGCTGTGTTCACGGGCCACACCCAAGGCTGTGTGTGAGCTGCATACCTCAATTAATGTTGGGATCCATATTTAAGGAAATTAAAACTTGCATTTTAATCTTTGTTCCCGTTTTGACATGCACAAAATCTAAGGGTTCGCCTACTCTCACACATGGCCTTGTTTTCAGCTGTCTGTCACATAAAATTGCAATTTAGCACCTCACCAATCTCCCATTTTCTAGGTAACCTACGCCAAAGCAGATAGGGCGTATGCTTATGCTTTGGTACTCCTATGAAAACAAGATACAGCACGACTCACTGCACCTTCTAGTCGAATTATGTGTCTTAATGTTAGTTCTGAAGAAAGGAGACTAGCAGTTAAATCTGCTGGAACACTGATGCATATGGTTATAAGAAACCAGTTTTTTAGAAGGCACATTCATCGAGGTAGAGCAGATTTGCACTAAAAAGAAGGTCCAGTTGAGATCGTTATAAGAAGGAGGATTAAGTGATGTCATATATGTAAACCATCTGGCACGATACCTGTAACTCGTAGCCAGCAAATAAAACAGTCTAGAATTTGTATGGCATTTCCCTGTATTTATAAAATAAATCTACTTCACCATAATTATCTGATACTTCCATAGGCAGATTCAGTGTAAGCAGTGTATCTCACTACCCTGGCACTTCAGCGGTGACTGAAATAAAAGATTCAAATGAAAAAGTTTATTATATGAAAGGAAAAGTAAAAAGCAGAAGGATTCTTCACACTAATATTCAATTCTGCTGCTGCTGCTGAGTCGCTTCAGTGACCCCATGGACAGCAGCCCACCAGGCTTCTCTGTCCACAGGATTCTCCAGGCAAGAATACTGGAGTGGGCTGCCATTTCCTTCTCCAAAGTGCATAATCATCTGATAACGTATCTTTGAGTTCTACAGGAACCAGGGCCCTAACCCAGGTACGGATGCAAAACCCCAGACCGGTGAGAACCTAAGGGAGGGTGATGTGGACCTTTTCTGACCCTCGTGACTTCAGTCAACTAAAGCTTGGAATGGGTTGCCATTTCCTTCTCCAATATTCAATTCTACTAGGCCACAATTCTATATCTCCTAAAAAGAAGTAACATTTAAAAAATTTATAAACACTGGAGACTAAATATATATAATGCGGCATGTTACAGAGGCATTTAATTACATATTGTGACAATTTTTTTAATGATAAAACCTGCTCACAAATTTGATAATGCTATGCCCTTTCTTAAAACTGTGTTCTCTGAATCACTATGCTATATACCCAACATTAATATACGTCAACTGTACTTCAATTTAAAAAAACTGTGTTCCTATACCATGTGCATTTGTCAAAATAACAATTAAAGAATTATGTTAATATATGTTGATTATTTTATTAGCCAGTGTAGCAGGTCCATGATGGCGGGTACCATATCTATCTTGTTCACCTCTATATTCCTGAAGTATGTGTTGGGAGAAGGCATTATCTGTGTGTGCATACAGTCTGACTAGAGGAGCACATACCAAATATGTTTGTCTTCTTTGGATGGCACATAAGTTTCTCATTTTCTTCATCTTCCAAACGATTTTCAAGAAAGGTGTAACTATTTTAGAAATAGGAAGAAGCCACTAAATACTTTCTTAAAGAGAAAAGTGCTTGAAATAAAAGATAACAGAGAACAAGGAACACAACAGACCTAATTTGAAAGCCACTTAAACTCAAATGATTTTGTAATCTCTTAATAGAAGATGGACTCTAAAGGGATTACACATCATGTACCCACATAAAGAAGGAAATGGCAACCCACTCCAGTATTCTTGCCTGGAGAATCCCAGGGACGGGGAGCCTGGTGGGCTGCCGTCTATGGTGTCGCACAGAGTCGGACACGACTGAAGCGACTCAGCAGCAGCAGCACCCACATAAAGGGACACAGAGAAGCAATTAACTAACTTTAAGTAATCAAATGGTGAAAACTGTATAAAGACGATAGAAAGATGCTAAGTCCAATAATAAAAGGGAAGATGAATGTCTCATCTATAGCAAAGAGAATGTGATTGTGAAGACATTATCTGTGGAGATAACCTTGTGGAACAATATAAATAAATATATAAAGTGAAAGAAGGGTGTTTTTTTTAGAAAATTGTTTTCTGAAAATATTTTCCCATTTCCCACAAACTTACTTAATCCATTTATCCTCCAATGCCACATCTATATATACTCTCTGAAATGCTAAATGTATATATGTGTATATATATGGAAATGAAGAGCCTGAAGTCACTGGCCTAGCACACCAAGCTAATTCACAGAGCGGGAGGGCCATAGTTCACATGCCTCTTTAGCACCCACAATACCTGAAAATGGTCTCTGTGGGACACTGTTGGTGTTCTTGATACACTGTAATTGATACACTGAATTCTCCAAAACTGAGCATTTATATTCTATGAATGAAAAGACTAGATACAGATTTTTAAAAATATATTTCTAAATAATCTTCCCAAAATAATGATATTGACTAATCAGCTAGGAAAACAGAGCTAGAAGTAAGGTAAAATTCTTACCTACTGAAAGAAGTTAGTGAATAATAATTAAAACTGATGATTCAAGAGCCAGCATTTAAAGATTATTTAGAAATACAAAGGTAAATACCAAAAGAAATAATTGATTGCCTGTGATACAAGAGAACAGAGAGGCGGAGGTGCAAAAAAGGGACTGCTGGAGAGTTTTTCTGTAAACAAGCCTTTTAAATTCTTATACTATTTGCATAAAACATTTTTTTAATTATTTTTTAAATTTTATTTTATTTTTAAACTACATAATTGTATTAGTTTTGCCAAATATCAAAATGAATCCCCCACAGGTATACATGTGTTCCCCATCCTGAACCCTCCTCCCTCCTCCCTCCCCATACCATCCCTCTGGGTCGTCCCAGTGCACTAGCCCCAAGCATCCAGTATCGTGCATTGAACCTGGACTGGCATCTCATTTCATACATGATATTTTACACGTTTCAATGCCATTCTCCCACATCTCCCCACCCTCTCCCTCTCCCATAGAGTCCATAAGACTGTTCTATACATCAGTGTCTCTTTTGCTCTCTCGTACACAGGGTTATTGTTACCATCTTTCTAAATTCCATATATATGCGTTATTATACTGTATTGGTGTTTTTCCTTCTGGCTTACTTCACTCTGTATAATAGGCTCCAGTTTCATCCACCTCATTAGAACTGATTCAAATGTTTTCTTTTTAATGGCTGAGTAATACTCCATTGTGTATATGTACCACAGCTTTCTTATCCATTCATCTGCTGATGGACATCTAGGTTGCTTCCATGTCCTGGCTATTTTTATTAAAAATAAAGTTTTAAAAATACATTTGGTGATTCAAAATGTAAAATAAGGTAGAAACATTAGGAATATTTATAAAGAGTGGATTTATGCCTAAGACTTTCAAATATCACATAAGAAAATTGTTTACTAAAAAACAAAAGAAACCCATATCTACCAACATACATACCTTCACTACATTTTCAGCTACTCTCCTTCTGCTCCAAAAGCACTAGGTAAACCAGATGACCCAAAGTTACCCAGTGCTGCCCTAGGCTTTCCAGATTCTATGACCATGTATATCACCAATGGGCCTAAAGTTTCCCTAATGGGCCTTTTTTCCTATTTACACCATATGAAATTCGAGCAATCATTGTTTAGCCCATAGCAAATATCCACTGTTTTATCAAGCAAAACTGGAGGGAAAAAAATCTTTTCCTTCTCTATGTTCTCTATTTTATTTTACTTATTTATTTTGCTTAGGGAAAACTTTATACATTAAAATGAGATTTCACCTTTAGAGAAAACTTTGTCATATTTAAGACCTTTATATCTATTTTCATTCACTTAGTCAACAAACATTCTACTGAGGTCACAAAATGCATTATGAGAAGTTAATACTGTCTCTACGTGACTCCTACTTAGAAGAGACTTGCAGAGTTAGAATTTAGTCTGTTCGAGACTTAGAGAATGAACTATGGTTACCAGGGGGGAAGGGTGGAAGAAAGGGATAGTTAAGGAGTTTGAAATCAACATGAACACACTACTATATTTAAAATAGACAACTAACACGGACCTACTGTAAAGCACAGGGTCGCTCAATTTTATGTGGCAGCCTGGATGGAAGGGGGGTTTGGAAGAGAATGGATACACATATGTGTGTATGGTTGAGTGGTTTTGCTGTCCACCTGAAACCATCACAACATTGTCAATTAACTGGCTATCAGATCAGATCAGATTAGTCGCTCAGTCGTGTCCGACTCTTTGTGACCCCATGAATCGCAGCACGCCAGGCCTCCCTGTCCATCACCAACTCCCGGAGTTCACTCAGACTCACGTCCATCGAGTTGGTGATGCCATCCAGCCATCTCATCCCCTGTCATCCCCTTTTCCTCTTGCCCCCAATCCCTCCCAGCATCAGAGTCTTTTCCAATGAGTCAACTCTTCGCATGAGGTGGCCAAAGTACTGGAGTTTCAGCTTTAGCATCATTCCTTTCAAAGAAATCCCAGGGCTGATGTCATTTAGAATGGACTGGTTGGATCTCCTTGCAGTCCAAGGGACTCTCAAGAGTCTTCTCCAACACCACAGTTCAAAAGCATCAATTCTTCGGCGCTCAGCCTTCTTCACAGTCCAACTCTCACATCCATACATGACCACAGGAAAAACCATAGCCTTGACTAGATGGACCTTTGTTGGCAAATAATGTCCCTGCTTTTGAAAATGCTATCTAGGTTGGTCATAATTTTCCTTCCAAGGAGTAAGCGTCTTCTAATTTCATGGCTGCAGTCACCATCTGTAGTGATTTTGGAGCCCAGAAAAATAAAGTCTGACACTGTTTCCACTGTTTCCCCATCTATTTCCCATGAAGTGGTGGGACCAGATGCCATGATCTTTGTTTTCTGAATGTTGAGCTTTAAGCCAACTTTTTCACTCTTCACTTTCACTTTCATCAAGAGGCTTTTGAGTTCCTCTTCACTTTCTGCCATAAGAGTGGTGTCATCTGCATATCTGAGGTTATTGATATTTCTCCCGGCAATCTTGATTCCAGCTTGTGTTTCTTCCAGTCCAGCGTTTCTCATGATGTACTCTGCATATAAGTTAAATAAACAGGGTGACAATATACAGCCTTGACGAACTCCTTTTACTATTTGGAACCAGTCTGTTGTTCCATGTCCAGTTCTAACTGTTGCTTCCTGACCCACATACAAATTTCTCAAGAGGCAGATCAGGTGGTCTGGTATTCCCATCTCTTTCAGAATTTTCCATTAACTGGCTATACTCCAATATAAAATAAAAGGCTTAAAAAATAAAATAAAACATCATAAACCTCAAAAAAAGAATGCAGTCTGTTCTAATTTTTATTTTAAAAACAGACTCTAAGTCTCAGATATAATCCATTTCATAATAGAGCTTTAAAAACAGCTTTTAAACAATAATTTCACTTTCTCCCTATTTTTTCCCAACCACAAGAATGTTGTCCACATTTCTTTAAACAAATCTCTCAGCCACTCAACCTGACAACTTGTGGTATCTTTAAATTATACTAGAGTATATCTTACACTGTCATGGAACAGTTGCCACTAAATGGAATATATGACTTATAAAGGATACTGAGCTCCTCAGATTCTGAAAATAGTGAACTGCGGTAATACATAAAAAAGAATGTCCATAGTATGTGTTTTTCACAGCAGTAAAACAAACACACATCCATGCCCATGTCATTTCAGCTAGAGAAGCATACTCTTATGAGCTAACAGGCAGCTCCTAAGGATTGCTTTAGCAAGCTTTAAAATCATTTGGTAGAGCCAAAAAACCTACCTTATTTAAGTGAACTTTACAATACCTTTGCCTATTTAATATACAAGAAATAATTGGTCCATATATTGGTAAAAAAAAAAAAAAAAAAGTCAATCAGTCCTTCTTCAGAGAATTAATGTCATTTCCTAAAGCAAAAAGGAAGGAAGCTTCTTCCACTCCTCCATATCCTCCTAGAGAACAATTTATACTGCAGCTGCACTGGAAGACTTTCCTTTCTGAGTTGACCTCAGTTGTTTTTAGTTTTTCCTTTATGGGTCATATACTGGACATAGAGACTGGTTAGGTAAACCACTACCTGGATTCCTCATGCTTATGCATATTTTAGCACCTCTTGTGTATTAAGACTCTGTTACAGGTTTGTAGGGGCTTCCCTAGTGGCTCAGTGGTAATCCACTAGCCAATGCAGAAGACATGAGTTTGATACCTGGGTTGGTAGAAGATCCCCTGGAGAAGGGTGTGGTAACCCACTCCAGTGTTCTTGCCTGGATAATCCCATGGAAAGAAGAGCCCACTGGGCTACAGTCCACGGGGTCCCAAGAGTTGGACATGACTTAGTGACTAAGCAACAACAACAGGTCTGTAGGAGATATTATGGAGCTGAATAAGAAATGAATTCTTTTTTCAAGGATCTTAACATTTACTGGGGGAGATAAATAAACACAGCATAAGGGCCAGAGGTTAACTACATGGGCTCTGGAGGGAGAGAAACTTCATTCTAGCATCAAAATCTCTGGGGATAGAACCCAGTAATCTGCCTCGAGCTTTTTAAGTTCAGTAAGTTTAATAAAGTTTCAGGACCTCAATTTTGGAAGAGCTAAGGGTTACCCTCTGATATACTGCACACTCATAAATTCACTAGGCCACCTTGAGTACAAGCAGCTCACAGGGCTCTGTGCAAACAGTAAATCCACTAGCCTTCACTCAGATTATCATTTTTTCTCTCCTTAAATTTTGGCAGAATGGTTGATATGAAACAGGTACACAATAAATTTACTAAATAAATGCTAATTAATAAATGAAATAGTTTCACGGCAGGGGGGACTTGTGGATTTAACTGAGCCAGAGACAGACTAGCCAGAAAAGTCTGAGACGAGAATGACCTTTTCCAGCAGAAGCTGAGAACAATTTTTTTAAAAATTAAAATCACTTTGCAGCCTCACCGCACTTGTCTTTACATTGTGACTTACTGTAAGGCAACCTCTCCCTTCGTTCTTTAAAATTTTCTAAACTCAAGTATCTCAGCTATTTGCTCTTTCATTTGAATTTTTAAATAGGCATGTTTAAAGTTCGAGTTTCTATTCTTTCTGCTTTTGTTGGCATTTCTTCTCTTAGTCCTTTCTATATTTAATTTTATTCTGATAAGGATCTTGATTTCATAGTTCAGGTAGAATGTATTTTCAAGAAAGGTTACACATTATTTTCATGGACTTCTTTCTAGTAATTCTTGTACAAATAAAATGCCAAGATATTTTTGGTGGGTAATTTTTAATAAGAGAGGTAATTTTTAAAGTCATTAATTACAAATATCAGAACTATTCCCCTTTGCCCTTCAAATAGAAAGAACTGTTGTCAGATATGGCAGAATTTCAAAATTAGAGTTTCCAAATTCCAAACTTTGAGGGTTCCAAAATTAGATTTGTATGGAGCCACAAGTCTTCAAAGTTTAAGTCAATCTTTGGTGTCTCTGATGGACATTTTGAAGTGGACCAACGAAGCTAAAATGCCACTAAAGATAATACACCAAAGTTATTCTGAGCAGTGATAAGCTCCAGCCAAAGCCACATTGTTCCCTTCATCCTTCAGTGTGTGACAACAAATAGAGCTTAAAATGAGTTTACAAGGACAACAGCACATGTTAAATGATTGCTAACAAGTCTTTCAAATTCCTTATCTTCTGTGATTTAGTCTTTATATACTAGAAAGTAATTGAAAGGTTTCTACTAAATAGATAATACATAAATCTTTCTGAAATGTTGTAGTTTTGAATCCAGAAGGTGAGAATAAAATATACTTCATATAGAAATATAATTCATATGTAATCACAGATTAGGACAAAAATGATATTTAAGATTAGAGATGTCTTAAATCAAATTTTGTAAATAAGCAAATTAATAAAATGTGTTCAGATGATAATTCTATTCAATCATTATATAATTTTATAATACTCTATTATTATAAAGTTAATATGAGCATATTTGTGTATATGCCAGATACTGTATCACTGACTTCAGCAAGGAAGCATATAAATAGAAGCTTTATATTCTGCAAACCATTTTAAAGACATGAGGTACAGGTGTGTACATGCTAAGTCACTTTAGTTGTGTCCAGCTCTTTGTGACCCTATGAACTGTAGCCCACCAGGCGCCTCTGTCCATGGGGGTTCTCCAGACAAGAATACTGGAATGCCTTGCTATGCCCTCCTCCGGGGGATCTTCCTACCCCAGGGATTGAACCCGTGTCTCTTATGTCTTCTGCGTTGGCATCTGGGTTCTTTACCACTAGCACCAGTATCATTATCATTTTCCTGAAGATTTACTGAAGAATTTTAGAATCATGGTATTCTAGACTCCAAGCCTCTGATCATGCTATAATTCACCAATCTCCGTTCTCCTAACAGTTGTAAAGAACTTGGCCCAGGGATGCCTAATAAGCGGTTAAGAATAAATGAAGAAAGAAGCTGGCAAAACACCCCTTCTTCAGTAATAAAGAAGCCACTTCTGACTAGCAGAGCAAGTAAATGTGGCTGGGGAAAGTGACTGCTTCATTCGTTGTGCCAAAAGAGATGGTGTGCTTTTTGGTTTACAGCTTTTATACAATGCTGACTTCAGAGAAAAGAATCAGAAAATAGAACGGTGAGTCAAAGTACAATCTAAATTTAGTAGCGCAGTTAACACTTTGGCCATAGGTTATTTTTGCAGGGTGTGAGGGATGTGTATGTGTGGAGGAAGGGGTAAGTAGAGATAGGTGACAGGAGGAAGCTAAGCTGACAGTCATTTAGATTTCAGCAGTCCCTAAGAGCACCAAAATGTCACACTAAAGATGTATCTGTTAAACTAAGGGTAGGATATGACAGAAGGAAACCCACCATGGCGCTGCCATTTACTAAAAGGATGGTTTCAGGGAAGTTACCTAATCCTTCTGTGCTTTACTTGGCTATATAAAGTACTGAATAAGACTACCATGTACTTCACAGGAAAGCTGCTGTGTTATATGAGTTAATATACATACATCAGTAGAACAATGATTTAGATACTATTAATTATGTGACAGGTGTTCTCATACCTGGCTCTTGTTCTGATTGTCACCACTTCCTATGTACCCAGTAGCAAGGTGAATGCTATTAGAAAAGTTCATTCAAGAACTGATCTGTCATACAGATAAAATACAAAACTCTCAGAGTATTACAAAAGGTTAATGAGCCTAATACTCAGAATTCAGTTCAAACTAGAGAATTCAGTTAGAACTTCATATAAACTTCTGTTTATAAAGAAGAAAGAGTAAAAACGCTCAAGATCTTTGTGGTATGGTCATATGTCAAAGACAGAAGATGATGCAACATCTTCATGAAGGCTGAGGAAAACTTGGAAGCACTGGAATAAATAAAGGTCAGCTAGAATTCTTCTTCTTGTCAGGGATGGTCTCTCACACTCCATGACACAGAAGAGCAGGAGGACAAGAGAGTGCCTGCTTTCTACTCTGCTGAGTGAGAGTGAGTGAGTGAGTGAAAGTCACTCAGGCATGTCCGATTCTTTGTGACCCCATGGACTACAGTCCATGGAATTCTCCAGGACAGAATACTGGAGTGAGTGGGTAACCTTTCTCTTCTCCAGGGGATCTTCCCAACCCAGGGATCAAACCCAGGTCTCCCACATTGCAGGCAGATTCTTTACCAGCTGAGCCACAAGGGAAGCCCAAGAATACTGAAGTGGGTAGCCTATCCCTTCTCCAGCAGATCTTTCCAACCCAGGAATGGAACTGGGGTCTCCTGCACTGCAGGCAGATTCTGTACCAACTGATCTATCAGGGAAACCCTTTCTCCTCTGCTAGTCTTTTTTTTTTTTTTTAATAATAACTTTTTTTATTACAGCATGTCACTACTTACAATGGCATCTTTGGCCCCTTACAATAAATGCTGTTTATTCTGATCTCCTAGAAAAGCCAAACCTGCATTTTCTAATACAGAAATCAAGTAAATGCTATCCAGATAAACTTCAGCTCTGACACTCAGCTAGAGAGAATAACTCATATATCCAGGAGATTCAGATAGAAGTAATTTGTTATAGCCAAGACATTTTAACTGAACATTCCCAGCTCCAAATTATCATATATATAGCTTTAAACATTTTTTCTAGAGGCAGTAGTTACTTTCAAGAATAATGACTTAAATATTTTGAACTATTGAGATGCCAAATCTCTTTAAGGAACTCCAAACATTCTTATGGTTTAATCAATAAGGCATAAAAGATTTCTAGATCTGCCAAGTTGACAATAGAAGCAAACAGGGTGAATCCTTATTTCTAGTACAGTCTCCAATTATGGATCCTGATTTCTAGTACATTTTTCAATATAGAGAATAATTATTATGCATTCTCTCCCTCTAAAAGAAAAATTCAAAACTAAAGAAATATAAATATGTTAAAATATAAATTCCAACTGTCAGAGGTCATGTCCATCAAGGGCCTTTTCTGGGAACGCATACAAACAGGTAATCTAACAAGAGAAAAGAATGCATAAAATAAGATAGAAATTAAGGAGAGAGAGAGGGGAAGGAAAGAAGGAAGAAAAGAAATTAAGGAGTACAGAAGTCATGTAGCAACTAACTATATACTCTTTGGGCTTCCCTAGTGGCTCCGATGGTAAAGAATCCACCTGCAATGCAGGAAACCTGGGTTTGATTTCTAGGTCAGGAAGATCGTTTGGAGAAGTGAATGGCTAAGCATTCCAGTATTCTTACCTGGAGAATTCCATGAACAGAGGAGCCTGGTGGGCTACAGTCCATGTGGTTGCAAAGAGTCAGACACAACTGACTGACTAACACTTTCACTTTTCTTTCACTTCTTTAATATACTCTGTATAGAATTTCATAATATGAAACTTCAGGCATTATATTGGCCCAAACAGAGGATAGGCATGCAAATGAAGGAAAATTAACACTGCATATAGTATCCTAAACTTTAGGACAGAGAGCGGATATGCATAAAATAGATGCTTTCTGCAAATAATCACTTGTGGAAACAAAGGAGGTAGGAAATAATAAGAGTAGTCAAATAAAGCAAAACATGACTTAGAGGACAAAGTGACCATCACTATGTACTTAGTACCTTAGTTGGCTTTTTCAACTTACAGAAATCCTGCCAAGGCAATGGAACATTTAGGATTAGATAAAGTATTTGTTAGTCAGGTACTCATTTATATAAGGAAGAAACTGAGAATAGGAAGTTTGGCCAGCTGCAGGACGTCAAATCTCCGCTGGCAAGGTAACTGCATAGCAAAAAGCGGTGAGCTGAGAAAGACCAATTTATCTGTGAACTATACTGGGCTTAGAGGGAAGTGGGTGTGCCCTGAAGAAGATTAGATGAATTCCTAACATGTTTTTAACTAGAGTAATGTGAGTGACTCACAGGGAGTAAACAGGCACTTCATATCTGATGTCTTTTGGTTCACCCCTTTATTTCCTGTCTTATCTTCCCTTATAAGGCTGTCACAAAAACAGCCCAATTCCTTATCTCTTCCCAAGTTGAGAACTGGGGTATATGAACTGTTTCTACTGAATCTACTAAAATATAGGCATCATACCTTAGATTTCATATTTCAGCCTTCAAAAGGGGTAAGGCAGAGTGAAAGTATCAGTCCATCTTATTTCTATCTTCCTGGTGATAAATGAAATTATTAACATTCTCTTTTCTAGTTGCAACACCTTCTTTATTAAAAAGTCATGATAAATGGATTTCAGAAGAAAAAGCTCAGGGTCTGGAATGAATGTGGGATAGCAATTCAGTGAAGCCATAAGCCTGGGCTCTCCTGGACTAAGGAACCTTAGGGTCAAACCCTTAATCAGCCACTGATGCGTAACTGTGTGCAAGTTACTCAAACTTCCATTTCAACTTAAAAAAAAAATGTACTCCTGTACACAAAGGGAAAAAATATGAAGAACAAAGGGTGCAGCAGACAGCAAAAAGACCAGGGTAAGACTAGAATCTAATAAAGACCAGACGTCTTAAAAAACTGGCATGCTAAGACACCAGATGTCAAATACATCAAGTGGGGTAATGTTGAGAGATGTGATAATAAGGATGGGAATGGGCTTTTCAGTAAAATAAAGAGTGAACAACTGAAAGATTATTTAATACCATTGTTACTCCCAGGAGCAAGAAGGGGTGTCCAAACACTGATCAGTATCCCAACAAACACTGATCTGTATCCCAACGGTACCCCTTAGTGACTCTGGTAGAAAAAATCCCTACCATCCCTACCATGTTTGCAGAAGTACAGTCAACCTACAAAACGTACCAGTGAACCACAGAGAAGGCCCTACAACCAAGCTGAGAAAGCCTGGAAGCAACTTTTAATCACTCTAAGGTAGAAGATGGTGATAAGATAAATCAGTCAGACCTCCTACCTCATGCAATCTACATAATCAGTCAACTCCCCACACATTATTCAATACTTTAAGAAGGCAAAAATGCCTTATTATATCATATACCATGTGAAATGCCAGGCTGGATGAAGCACAATTTGGAATCAAGATTGCTGGGAGAAATATCAATAACCTCAGATATGCATATGACACCACACTTATGGCAGAAAGCAAAGAAGAACTAAAGAGCCTCTTGATGAAAGTGAAAGAGAAGAATGAGAAAGTTGGCTTAAAACTCAACATTCAGAAAACTAAGGTCATGGCATCTGGTCCCATCACTTCATGGCAAATAGGTAGGAAACAACAGAAACAGTGGCAGACTATTTTAAAAGACACTAAAGACTAAATTAAAAGACACTTGCTCCTTGGAAGAAAAACTATGACCAACCTAGACAGCATATTAAAAAGCAGAGATATTACTTTCCCAACAAAGTTCCATCTAGTCAAAACTATGGTTTTTCCAGTAGTCATGTATGGATGTGAGAGTTGGACTCTAAAGAAAGCTGAGCGCCGAAGAATTGATGGTTTTGAACTGTGGTGTTGGAGAAGACTCTTGAGAGTCCCTTGGACTGCAAGGAGATCCAGCCAATCCATCCTAAAGAAAATCAGTCCTGAATATTCATTGCAAGGACTGATGTTGAAGCTGAAACTCCAACACTTTGGCCATCTGATGCAAAGAACTGACTCAGTGGAAAAGACCCTGATACTGGGAAAGATTGAAGGTGGGAGGAGAAGGGGATGACACAGGAGGAGATGGTTGGATGGCATCACCAACTCAACGGATGTGAGTGTGAGCAAGCTTCGGGAGTTGGGGGGTAGACAGGAAAGCCTGGCATGATGCAGTCCATAGGGTTGCAAAATGTCGGATACGACTGAGCAGCTGAACTGAAGAAAGCAAAATGTGGTAGGCAGAATAATGGCCCAAATGGACAATCCAAGGGTGTCCCCTGTTAACAATGTTAAATTACATGGCAATGGGAATTAAGGTACTTGTAAGGTGAAGTTTAAACTGTTCATCAGCTGACGTCAAAATAGGGAGATTACCCAGGATTATCCAGGGGGCCGGATGTAATGACAAGCGTCCTTAAATATGGAAGAGGAAGGCTGAAGAGTCAGTGCTAGATGTGAGGTGAGAGGCTCTGTAGTGTCTGCTGCCTTGAAGATGGAAATAATGGGAGCCAAAGAAAGGAGGCAACCCCCGGAAGACTGAAAACCAGAGAACAGATTCGCCCCTAGAGCCTCCAGAATCCCGGCAACCCTGCCAACACTCTGATTTCAGCTCAGGGAGACCCACTGGGACTTCTGACCTCCAGAATTGTAAGACAATACATCTGTGACTTTTTTAAGCCACGACGCTTGTGGTAGTTTGTTATAGCTGCAATAAGAAACTAATACACAAAGAAATCATTCTGAAAGACTTTTATGAAAATTTTACAGTAAACATTTTAAAGAATTGAGCTATTTAATGTCAATGTATCTAGAAAATCCAGTTATTCAGAATTAGCTATGCCTTGAGGTTTTAGGGATAACTTCAGTTTACCACTAACTATAGAAAAATGCTTCCTTAAGCTTAAAATCACTAACAGTTACTATAAAACTTTGTTATGATGCTAATTGAGATAACCACAATATAACCCAAATGCAATTTCAAATATGTTAAATCTATTACATATTTAGATTTGAAAAAGGAATGACCTATTGCCAAAAGGAATGCTAGGGTTGAATATAATTAAGTAAATATTATGTTACATATATATATTATGTATGTATAATAGATCCTAAAACATTATAGTTTAAAAAATTTTACATGCCTGATGCTTTCATACTTATTTCCATAGATTAAATTTAGCTTTATACTTCAAAAGTTACTTCAAATTATAGATGAGATGCTAAAAAAAAAAATCAAGAACACCTATGTTTCAGACATTTTCTATTGATAACAGAAGTTTTCATTTATACTTAATATCAGATATTAAGTATAAATAGTAAACACATTAATGTATTTCCTAAGAGTAAAAGTACAGAAAAACAATACACCTGGAACCTTTTCAGAGTAAACTCCAAAAGATTTCCAAATACAGGCAGATCCTGTCTCGCATTTACCACACTTCACTTTATTGTGATTTTTTTTTTTTTTACAAATTGAAGATTTGTCACAACTCTGCATCCATTAAGCCCATTGGTACATTTTTCCAACAGTGTTTGCCCCTTTCAAGTCTCTGCATCACATTTTGGCAATTCTCACAATTTTCAAACTTCTTCATTATTATTATATTTGTCATGGTGATCTGTGAACTTTAATGTTACTACTATGATTCCCTGAAAGCTCAAATGACAGTTTCCATATTTTGGCAATAAAGTACTTTTTAATTAAGGTATGTACATTGCTTTCTGGACATAATGCTATTGCACACTTAACAGACCACAAAATAGTGTGAATATAAATTTTATATTCACTGAGAAATCGAAAACTTCATGTTCCTCACTTTATTGTGATACTCACTTTATTGTGGTGCTCTAGGGCCAAACCGACAGTATTTCCAAGGCATGCCTGTAGCTTTTGTTTGATATCAACTTAAAAAAGAAGTAAGTGCAAAGGGGAACTGCTACTTACATAATACTTCTCTAAGTGGAACTTCTTTTTCTACATTGCTACTTCCACCTTGAAACCATTCTGCTTTGCAAAGAAACATGGGCGTGTGCACATGGATGTGTGTACACCTATGTGAGAAGGAGCTGGTGAGCATCTTTAAACGGGCTGTGCTAGGAACAAACCACGTTCTACTCCAGGAAAAGATTAACAGCAAGAGCTGCATGAGTAATGCAGCATCATTTGGGTCAGAATTTTTAAAAACCCATCACTCCATTCAATTCTGTGATAATATACTCTTCTGGAAGCAAGCATCATAAATACCAATGGTCAAAAACTTTGCATCTGTTATTGTTTACACATATTATTATCTGCACAAAAGTGGAAAATAAATATTTACAAATACGACTCAACTGGGCCTACAACTTCACAGGGTTTTGCATTCTCTAAATAACAGTTCTATTCAAGACAGATTATGTTAAGACTACAGTCTAACAAGTTTTTATAAAACACCAAAAAACAAGACATATTTCAAAAAATGCTGTTTTCCAAAACATATATTTTTGAAAATGCCTCAGTTGTCAGGAATTTAGTAGGGTAAGACAAGACAATATTGAAAAGACTGAAAAAAGTCAGTCTTTTCATCAGAAAAATAGATTAAAAATATATCTGCACAACTGGACCTTATTATCAAGCAGGCTTATGCAACTGTGAAAAACAAGAATAAGAACAACTAGACTAGGGCTGTTTGTTTTATTCAGCATCCAGTATTCTCAATAAACATCTACTTAAAAAGGGCAATTTTTATGTAAAAGATGGTCATGTTTCCCATCTAGGAATTGTTTAGAATTGGAACATTAAAGACTCTTAAAAAGAAACACTGACCTCCAACCTTAACAAGAATGTTTCCTTAGGAAGAAGCTAGCACTCACAAAATGCTGAGAGTACAATAATCCAATATTGTGATCTCAGGAACATTCTTTCTTAGAATTTTTCCCTTTTTGGTATGTGTGTCAGGAACAGAGTAAGAGGAACGATCTTATAAAAAAAGCATAAACAATAAAACCAAAGTGTACTGAGGGAGATGCCGCAAATAGGCAAAGCAAACATTATCTAGGCTTTTAAAAATATACCACATATGTACATGGATAATCAAAGATGCTGATGCGTTGCTTTTACTGCTGAGAGCTGGGGTTCAATCCCTGGTTGGGAAACTAAAATCTCAAAAGACACAGGGTATAGCTAAAAAAAAAAAATTTTTTTTAAAGCAAAATTTGTAATATAGAGAACTATTTTAAAAGTATAGCTTTTGGCCGCCTAATCTATGACAAAGGAGGCAAGAATATACAATGGAGAAAAGACCGTCTCTTCAATAAGTGGTGCTGGGAAAACTGGACAACTACATGTAAAAAAATGAAATTAGGACACTCCTTAAAACTATACACAAAAATAAACTCAAAATGGCTTAACGACCTAAAGGTAAGGCCAGGTATTATAAAACTCTTGATGACAAACATAGGCAGAACAACTTTTTAACATAAATCACAGGAAGCTCATCTTCGATCCACTGCCTAGACTAATGAAAATAAAAATGAAAACAAACAATGGGACCTAATGAAACTTAAAAGGTTTTGCACAGCAAAGGAAACCATAAACAGAGTAAAAAGACAACCCACAGAATGGGAGAAAGTATTTGCAAACGAAGCAACTGACAACGGGTTAATCTCCAAAATATAATAACAACTCAAGCAGCTCAACATCAACAAACAACTCAATCAAAAAATGGGGGGAAGACCTAAACAGACATTTCTGCAAAGAAGACATACAGATGGCCAAAACACACATGAAAAGATGCTCAACATCACTAATTATTAGAGAAATGCAAACCAAAACTACAATGAGGTATCATCTCACTCCAGTCAGAATGACCACCATCAAAAAGTCAACAAACAATAAATGCTGAATAGGATGTGAAGAAAATGGAACCTTCCCACACTATTGGTGGGAATGTAAATTGGTATAGCTACTATCCAGAAGAGTATGCACATTCCTTAAGAAACTAAAAATAGAATTAACATGACCCAGCAATCCCATTCCTGGGCATATATCCAGGTGTTGTCGTTGTTCAGTGGCTCAGTCGTGTCAGACTCTTTGCGACCCCATGGACTGCAGCACACCAGGCTTCCCTGACCTTCACCATCTCCCAGAGCTTGCTCAAACTCATGTCCATTGAGTCAGTGATGCCATCCAACCATCTTATCCTCTGTCATCCCCTTCTCCTCCTGCCTTCTAGCTCCCTCAGCATCAGGGTCTTTTGCAATGAGTTGGCTTTTCACATCAGGTAGCCAAAGTATTGGAGTTTCAGCTTCAGCATCAGTCCTTGCAATGAATATTCAGGATTGATTTTAGGATTGACTGGTTTGATCTCCTTGCTGTCCAAGGGACTCTCAAGAGTCTTCTCCAACACCACAGTTTGGAAGCATCAATTCTTCAGTGCTCAGTCTTCTTCTTTTATCCAGAGAAAATGATAATTCCAAAAGACACATGCACCCCAATGTTCACTGCAGCACTATTTACAACAGCCAGGACATGGAAGCAACCTAAACGTCCATCAACAGGATGGATAAAGAAGATGTGGTCCATATATACGATGGAATATTATCCAATCATAAAAAAGAATGGAATAATGCCATTTACAGCAACATGGATGGACCCAGAGATAGTCCTACAGAGTGAAGTAAGTCATAAAGAGAAAAAAAATCACTTAACACATACGTGTGGAATCTAGAAAAATGGTATGGATGAACTTATCTGCAAAGCAGGAAGAGAGACACAAATGTAGAAAACAAACTTATGGTTAACAATGGGAGGAAGGGAAAAAAAAAACAATGGGAGGAAGGGGGAGTGGGATGAATTGGGAAATTAGGACTGATATATATATATACTACTATACAGTAGATAGCTAATGAGAATCTACTGTATACCACAGGGAACTCTACTCAACACTCTGTGGTGACCTCAATGGGAAGGGAATCTAAAAAAAGAGTGGATATATGTATAACTGATTCACTTTGCTGTACAGCAGAAACCAACACACTCTTGAAACACAGCTCTACTCCAATAAGAATTAATTTTTAAAAATCTATAAAAATAAATTTAAAAAATCATGACTTTTATTAAAAGAAGATTAAATAAAACATTCATATACACTGAAACTATAGTTTTTAAAAACTTATATGCTTAATGTAGGTAAACTAATTTTAATTGAAGTACAGTTGATTTGGCAATGAAATGAAATGAAATACAGTCACTCAGCTGTGTCCAACCCTGTGGACTGTAGCCCTCGGGCTCTTCTGTCCATGGAATTTCCCAGGCAAGAATACTGGAGTGGGTTCCCATTTCTTTCTCCAGGAGATCTTCCCAACCCAGGGATTGAACCCAGGTCTCTTGCATTGCAGGCAGATTCTTTACCGTTTGAGCCATGGGGAGGCCCTGATTTGGCAAACTACTTATTAAATACTGAGGTTTAATTTTTCAACTAATCTAACTACGCTACAAAATTGAAGTTCCTTATTTATGAGTAAATAAACTGAGGCTTTAAGAACTGAAGTAACTTGCTCATAGTCCTGAAGTTAGGAAGCAATGAAGTCAGGATTAGAATCTGATGTTTCTGATTGGTCTCACTGAATCAGGAAAGGTAGTCTATGCTGCTTTTGTTCTGCTGGAGTTAATCATGGCACAGTAACTCCCATCTTTTTCAAGAGAATTCATCAATGAATCTTATGCATATACATCCCAAAATAGACACTATGCAACAAGTAGAAAAAATTGTTCCTAATTAAATAATTAAAAATTAAAAAATAATTAAAAATTTAAAATTAATTCCTAAGTAAATAAAGGACTAGCTATCATACAGGTGCCTCAAAACAGACTATGTACAGACTAAGCAGAATAAATTAGCATTGACAGCTCAGTGTGGTGGTGGAAAGGCACCGCTTCTGGTCACAACAGATTAACCCCTGCTCAATCAGTGCCTCCCTGGAAAATTTGGGGAATAAGAGTATGTAACTGTAATGGATTGAATGGTGGTCCTCAAAAAGATAAGTCCATACACTAACACCCAGACCCTGTGAATGCTACGTATTGAGAAAAGGGGTCTTTTCAGATGTAATTAAGCTAAAGATCTTGCTATGAGATCACCCTGTACTACCCAAGTAGACCCTCTGCTGCTGCTGCTGCTGCTAAATCGCTTCAGTCATGTCCGACTCTGTACGACCCCAGAGACAGCAGCCCACCAGGCTCCCCCGTCCCTGGGATTCTCTAGGCAAGAACACTGGACTGGGTTGCCATTTCCTTCTCCAATGCATGAAAGTGAGAAGTGAAAGTGAAGTCACTCAGTCGTGTCTGACTCTTAGGACCCCATGGACTGCAGCCCACCAGGCTCCTCGATCCATGGGATTTTCCAGGCAAGAGTACTGGAGTGGGGTGCCACTGCCTTCTCCGAGTAGACTCTCTATCCAACGGCAAATCTCCTGTAAGAGACAGAAAAGTAGAAGACACAGACATGCAGAGGAGGAGAGAAAATGACCATGGAGGCAGAGACTGGAGTGATGCAGCCATAAGGAATGCAAACAGCCACTTGAAGGTGGAAGAAGCAAGGAACGATTCTCCCCTGGAGCTTCCAAAGGGACTGCAGTCCTTCTGCCACTTTGATTTCAGACTCCCAGCCTCCAAAACAGTGAGAGAATACATTTCTATTGTTTTAAGCCACTCAGTTTTTGGTAATCTGTTATATCAGCTACCAGAAACTATTAAATACAGGACCAAAAAAGACTGCTGAAAAGATCTGATGAGTGAGTGTATTCAAAGCACCCTAATCTGTAAGTATACAGTAAATATTGGTGATTACTATTAATGAATGAATATATATGAAAGATAGCTATTCTACATGCAAATATCTGTTTTGAATTTTTCCAGGGATGTTTGATGTTTTCCAGAAAAACATCACAAATTTCTTTTCTCACTGTGAAATGAATTGCCACTGTATACTTGGTACCCCAGTAAATATATGTTTTAAAATTAGCAACTGTAATCGTTAAGCTCTGTTTCAAGGAAAGACAAGTAACTTTTAAATGATTTTCTCACTTATATCACTAACTTAGGCTAAAGCTAAATTTACCAGTAGGCTTGATAACATGCTATTCACTCCCAATCTATTAAATAGATGAAATAAAAGGAATCTGAATTCATTGGGAATAGACGGAATTATAAAAACAGAGTGAATGGTTTAACAAAAAAAAGGAGAACTACTCATTGCCCAACAAGTGAAATACTGCTTCAGTCAGTGTATCGACATTAAATACAATGACTTCCAACCGGAAAAGACACACAGTCACTTAAACAGCCCATGAAATGCAGTGGGCCCCCAAACCTTCCTTCACCTTCAAGGTACATGTATTACTGAAACCTCCCTTCTCTGCAGGGCCATGGCCTACAAAGACTTGGTGAACAAAATGAGAAGTAAATGTAAACCCTTTAAAAATGCAAGACCCCATTAAGACCCCAAACACTACCTCCTTGACTCCATTCACTTAGCAAGGGAATGGAGAACAGCAATCCTCTCCTCTGCCCAGGATACCTGTCACACCTGAGGACAGAGGTAAAGGGGCAGAATTTTCCTAATTCTTGGTAAAAGCTTCACCCTCGGATGAACAGTATTCAACAAATATTTCAGCACACATCATGGGCCAATTCTATTCAAGGAAGGTCAGAACGTAAGTATTACAAACAAGAGAGGCCTGGCTCTGCCCTTAGGAACTTACAGTCCAGCAGCAGATAAGAATGAGGTTTTACATGAATGAGGATTTTTTTTCTCTAAGGCTAAAATACTGGGAAAGTTGGGAAGAGCTTGACTTTGTCAGGGACAGTAAGTAGTCTATACCTCTAAAAACAGACTACATAATGGCCCTGTGAGGGGCCCGGCTCTGACTTTTGAGGTGCCAGGGAGCTGCGGATCTCGCCAGACCAGATGAAGCTCTCTCAAATCACTTGAGAAATACAAATGGGAGATGAAGTACACACATGAACATGTCTGACCAGAAGTTTGTGTCATTCTCATGGCCTCTCTCACACTGACTTGAATTACAAGTTCTGCACTTATCTGACCTGTATACAGCCGGTTAAGACAGGGACTATGTTTCTCTATTTTTTTTTTTTTCTTTTTTGTAACTGCACAGTAATTAATGTAGCCTCACACCAACTAAAAAACTGACAAATATTTGTTAAAATTATGAGTAAATAAGCATTATTAATGGGAGAGAAGAAAACCGAAACAAAAGTAACAGAATGAATCCTAAATGGGAGATAGAAGCAAGAGCAAGGAAGCAGGAAGACCGGAATCAGCAAGGCTGCTCACCAGAAACTTACCCAACCAGTTCTGGAACTTTCTGGCCTCACCATCAAAAGAATTCTCACCACTGGGCCTTCACTAGCTGCCACCTACCCGTACACCTGTGAAGCAGTCTGCGACCTTGTCTCCTCCTCCCCAGGCCTCACACACACTACACACGGCCCCAGTACCTAGGCCCTGACCTCACAGTTGATTGCAGGCATAGTTCCCCTCCGTTTCCTTATATCTGACACAAGAAGAAGAACTGCATCCATGTCTCACAGAAATCTTGACAGGAGTAAACGAATTACACATAAAGCATTTAAAAGAATGCCCTGACACACAGTATCTGCTCAGTAAGTATTGTTTTAAAACCTGTTATTCCCAAGGAACTCTTCCACAGTTTCCCATTAACTAAGAACCAAAATTCAAAATGTGATTTATGACAACTGGGAACCTTTTAGAATAATCTGAACCCTCTAACTCTATTCTGTTCCTTTCCATTAGGGGCTTCTTGAACAAAGAGGTGCATTTTTTTTTCTCTACCCAGTCCCTGATTCTAGCATAGTCATTGCTCATACATTTAACTATAGTTAAACATGCTTTCAGAAGAAAGGGAGAAAGGGAGGGAGAAAAAGAGGGTGCCTTCTCTCCCATACATCATGGCCTCAGGGGCCCCAATCTTCCCTGACATTTCTCCATACTCCATTAAAGTCTTCTTTAGCCAAAACATTCAGTCAGCAGCCTAAAGCACACATGCAGTTTTCCACACTACAGAGGAACTGGGGCTATGAATTCTATATTATATCTAGATACACATGCGTATGTACAAGTTACAGAAAAACTCGGTTCATCTTGTCACTCATTCACATCTTGCTAAAGTGTTTACAGGGCTTTTAAGGACAGCCCATCTCATTTGATTCTTGGGAAAACGAAGTTCTTTCTGCACCAACCTATAACTTGCCCCATATTCTAATCATGGAATCACTCTGAACTAGGATCTCTCTTCTCTGGGATATCCCTGCAACTCTCTCACTGCCCTCAGTCTAAACAATTCTTCCTTTTCAGAATTCAGAACTTCGGGTGATGGAACAATCCTACTCTGCTCCTTCCTGCCATGTCCAGTCATCCCACCTGTGATTGTGTGTGTGTGTGTGTGTGTATCGCAGGGGAATGAGTGATAGGGTGGGGGCGGCAGCTGTGCTCTAGTATTTTTAAGGTCTCTATGTCCAGCAAAACTAACATAAACAGTTTTCTTATTTCTGTAATTCAACTGCATATGGATTATTCATGCTTCAGACACGTATAATTCAGGGAGAACATCTGGACCCCTCAGAGTCAAGAGGAGGGATTTTAAGGCTCTAAAGAAAGAAATGCAGGAAGATGAGCAACTTAAAGAAAGTAGGAGAAAAGACAAAAGATGTTGGCTTCTTTAACAATTATGGTATTTCCTATAAACACTTTACTACTAAATCCAACATACTTCCCATACGTGGGTTAAGATACTGATGAGATAAAATCCAGCATATTTCCCACACCTGAGTTAGGATATTGATGCGATACCAGAAGAACATTGTATTGAATAGTTAGAACACAAAACAGGAGGAGGAAAGAGTAGAACCAGGTGAAAAGTGTTGGAGTGAGAAGGTTCAGGTCACAGGCTGGCCTCTGTGACCCTCCTCTGCTGTACTAATCCAATCCAGTGTCAAAGAGTGGTCACTATCGGTATTTTTTTACAGATCACAAAGAAATTTTGAAGTACAAATAGAGACAAATGGTGTAGGTAGACTAAGAAGAGCTGTGGCTGCTTCAAACTCTTAAAATGCTATGAATCTATGAAGCCTGTCTCTATACTTGAACTTAGCCATGCATTTTAATTCAACTGAAAAACTGTTCTATAGCTTTATTATTAATGCTACTTTAATTTATCCAGAGAATGTATACATTGGAGCTGCTAAAGGAATGGATGAGGTAGTATTACTGCTAGACTATTTTGTGAGCTTCTAAAAAGCAAATTTTTCAGAAAGCATTGACTACTTGCTAGTATTTTCAATGGGATTTGAAATTTACTGGAATATTAAACAAATGTCTCCATCACTGCCTGTTTCTGCACCTCCTACGGAACAAATTTAATAGCGTGTGGTGTATCTGAAAAAGTAAAATGAACTTTTAGACAACGGGTACTACAATAACTATACAATTAAAAATATTTTTTAATTCCTTTGTTTAAAGAGTCTGTGACTGTAGAAAAATCATTATATTAGGAGGAAAACAGATTTGAGCTTGACTTCTGGCTTACTTACAACTTGTGTGACTTTGAAGTTTTTATTTTCCTGTAAAGTGGAGGGTTAATATCAATATCTGCCACAATAACAGCTGTGACAATTAAACGACTAAAGTACATACAGTTCCTAGCTCAGTAACTTGCTGGAGTAAGAATTTAAAATCTCAGTTTCTTTTTTTTTTTAATATGCTTTACTTACTAAATTCTTACTATGTACGAAGAAATAAGACAGTAATTGCATACCTAGGAACTTTTTTTTAAGTGTTTGGTATTTTATTTTACTTTCTCATACTATAATGCTTTACAGTTTTCAAAAGTTTCACATACGTGATTTCACATAATCCATAACAATCCTTTTGTCATCCCCTACTGTATACTGTCGCTCTGCCTTTTCTTCTCCCACTGGTAAGCACCAGTTTCTCTCTGTATTTGTGTGCCTACTTCTTTTTTGTTTTTTTCACTAGTTCATTAGTTCATTTTTTTTAATTCCACATATAAGTGATATCATACAGTGTCTATTTCTTGGGCTTATTTAGCTTTAGCATCATGTTCTCCAAGTCCATCCATGTTGCTGCAAATGGCAAAAATTGCATTCTTTTTTTGTGACTGAGTAGTATTCCATTGTGTACATACGCTACATCTTCTTTATCCATTTACCTGTAGATGGACTCTTAGGTTGGTTCCACACCCTGGCAACTGTAAATAATGCTGCTATTAACAATGGCATCCATAGCAACTTTAACACTTTTTCCATCAACTAATTCAGAAGAAAAACTATTATCTAAAGTCCTTGGAAACATAAATATTGCTATAACCAATATAATCGATTATTAAAAATAAATACTTTTCTGTATAATACAACTGTAAAAACTATATAGCAACAAAAATTACATGTACAAATCAAAAATATCGCAGTAAAGTTTGAAAGTTTCAATAAAGAAACAATTTACTTTGATCCCTCAGAGATAATTCTTTGCCTTACTAAGCGAACAAGTTTCTCATTAGAAAATGAAATCTACATAAATCTTATAGAATCTATGGAATCTGGAAAAGAGATATTTCTATTGTTCTATATTTCAATGTGTCAAAGAGATTAAAATCCAGTTTGAAAGAGGCAGTTAAATAGCTTATCTTTCATACAAAAATATTTCTCTTAGTTTTAAGAATCACTTAGTAATCAGATACATCTTCAGGATAACAAAAACATTCTGGACAAATAAATAATCCATTATTTCAAAACACAGTCTATAGAACAAAATTCCAGTAAAACAAAAGAACCTGGAAAGCCCCTTGTACTCATTGTAACAGGATGAATTACACAGGAAAAGAATGCTATGAACTTCAGCCAAAGGAGTCAAGATAAAGGCAGAGTCAATTGTAAGAGAGGTCACTGAATTCAAGATTATCATCTATGGATTTTTATTGTAGTACAGAAAGGAATTCTTACTATATTACACAATATATTAAAACTCATACATACAAAAAAATAGGTGAATGAAAGATTATTTTTATGTGCTTTAAATTTCAGACAAAGACTGCTACTAGGGAGCATAGCTGATAAAACAAATTATTGGGTCTAGCAACATTTAGAAATCTATTTATAAAGCTAGTTTACTAGAACAATACAGCCTTTGAAATACATGAAAGAAAAAGTAAGCTGCAAAGCTGAACAGAATAAATACTGTATGCTTGTGTTCTGCACAGTCCATCACTCCCATTTACTTACCAACTCATATAAAGCCTAAAGCTATTTCAGCCTTTGAGCCCTTAAATAGCAACAACAGCCACTGGAGACAGTTGGGAATGACTTGAATTTCAGTCCTTTCAAAAGCTCTCAATGCTGTGGAAGGCAATGTTTATTTGGAATTCCAAAGAGACTACTGCCATCAAAACACAAGAATGAGCAGTTAGTCTCTCTGTCTCACTAATAAAACTTTAAGAATTATTTCTAAATTTACCAGGCAAAAGTAGCAAAAAAACCATTATAATTTTAAAAGCAGCTATCTCTACAATTCACGCCAGTAACTATTTACTGAGTATCTCCTATGTCCAAGTCATGGTGATAGGCACTGGAGGGTGTAAAAAGAGAACACTATTTCTTCCCTTCAAAAGTTGGGTGTGATATTCTTGCCACTTAGGGTGCATGTTACATCTTTCTTAGCTATTTTCTTTTTACACAAGGAAGTATTATATGCTTCCTCCTTTTAAACTCTGAAATTAGCTTTTTTCTTAAAATGAAAATGAAGGTAAATGTGGTAGAATCCAATGCTGTGGAACCATGGTCTTTTTTCAATCTCCCAGAAGTCGATGTGAACAGGAGAATCGTCTCCTGTTACTCCACTCCTTCAGTGGTTCTGCTGTCTGTGTTTGTCTTTGTTTCCCTCCCCAGCCTCATGCTGTCTAAGTCTCGCCTTCCCTGTAGACGTCTCTGCTCCTCTTTCTCTACTTCCAGATGGCTTAAATGTTTCTTGACCAGTGGTTCACAATCTGTGAATCACACGCGAAGCAGCTGGAGGTAAAGGGCATGCAATTCTAAGTTTTCACAAATGATTCATGAATTTTTCTGGTACTAAACACTGTTTAAAGTCTGCTTAATCTGTTTAAATCATGTATATATTCGGATTTTTAAAGAAATGTAGATGCTTGAACATAAAATTAAAAAACCTTCCTGTTCATTTAAAACCGCAATACAATATTTAAAAACGTGCAGTTTACAATTATTACCTTAACGTGTAAGGGAAGGATTACCCAAGAAATATTTGACAATGAAAAAATAGGTCTTTATTTAAGGTTAGAAATCAGTGCTCCACTCTATTAACTCCTTGAGGGCAGGTGTGAAGACTTCCTTTCTATTCACAGTGATCAGCACTGCAAATGTTCGATTAGTATATACCAAACAGATGGATATTAAACTTTCTGTTTAAGATACAGGCATTGTGACTAGGAGCTGAACCTCTCTTCACCACCACACCCTGTGACTATGCAAATTTATTCTATATCATAGTCTGTTTTGGTTGGTTGTTAGTTACTCAGTCCTGTCCGACTCTTTGTGACCCCATAAACTGTAGCCCACCGGGCTCCTCTGGCCACAGGATTCTCCAGGCACAAATACTGGAGTGGGTTGCCATTCCCTTCTCCAGGGCATCTTCCCGATCCAGGGATCGAACCCAGGTCTCCCACATTGCAGGCAGATTCTTTACCAGCTGAGCCACAAGGGAAGTCCAAGAATACTGGAGTGGGTAGCCCACTCCTTCTCCAGCAGATCTTCCCAACCAAGGAATTGAACCAGGGTTTCCTGAACTGCAGGCAGATTCTTTACCAACTGAGTTATCAGGGAAGATAACTTCCCTGTTATCTTCCCTGTTTTGAGACCTATATAAACTGCACTGAACAAAGTAGAATGTGGGAGGTTCAGACAAGGAAAGAGTCTTTCTGAGCTGGGTAATGGGGAGAATGGCAGGCCCTTCATCAATTTAAGTGGCAGGAGATGCTAATTGCTGAGAAGTATAGAGTATAGAGCTCAGTTTTGAGTCTGAGGAACCTGTGAGAACATAGTTTCAGAGACGTGACAGCAGCAGAAGCAGACGCCAGAGAGGAGAGGAAAAAGGAGAAGGTGAAAGGAGAATGGAGCCTGGGTAAAGCAGGCTGGACACCTGAGCAGTCTTTGGTTCGCCCCTCTTTCTTCACATCCACACTGTTATTGTGGCTTTCAGAATTACTCTTCACAAGTTCTCATTTCTTACATTTCTCCTCTGTTTTCCATTCCAAGCCCTCAAGCAGCCATATTACTGCAACACTGCCTGATCAGTCTCCCTGTTTCTCTCTCCACCTTTTTCCAAGCAGTCTCACTAAACATTATCCTGAAACTGTCACTTTTTTAAACAAAACTGCTAATATCTCAATGTCTAAAAATCTGCAAAGCACTATTCAAATCTAACTTCTATTCTTATCTCCACTGCAAAATAGCCCACGTGCTCCTCCCAAGAGATGTCTGGGGACTGGCCCCCTCCACGAGATGGCCTTCTCATCAAGGTCTTGCCCAGGATTCAGCACCTCCAGGAAGCCTTTTCATTTCAATTGGGTCTTGCCCTCTTTGAATCTATGTAGCACCTCTGTCTCTTCTTGTCTCAATGAATGTCTTAATGAATAGATACAAATTCTTTAAAGGCAGAAATCATAAATCATTCTCTTTATATCTACCCTTTATGGCTTCCGGTCATAAGGTAAATATAGAAAAGTACAATTGTCAAAAATTTAGAACACTATGAAATTTTCCAACTAAACTTAAGTAATGATAGTGTTGATGAAAACTTGGAAAATTATTTCAAGTATCATAAAAACACAGTCCAAAAGTTTGCAATTTAACTTGATTTTAATGTTACTCAGGAAATTAAAGGGAATACACATGAATTTGGTTGAGTGTCAGAAAAAAAAATTATTTTGCTTGTCTTTCTGGGTTAACTCACAATAAAAAGGAATTACATCTGCATTGTTCCTATAAGGATAACAAGAGGAATTAGCCAAATAAACAAGTCTAGGTGTATACTGATTTCTCTTCGCTGCCATAAATTATTGGTTGAGACAATTTTTTAGCCAAAGCAGTAGTTAGCTGGCACTCAGCATAATGTTTATATATCCTCATGCTTTTAAAAAGCTTTAATTACAGCTGTATGATCAAAAACCACTCACTTAACTAAAGAATCCTTTCTTCTAACACTTGGCATCATCATCTTTCTGACTTTCGAAGATAACTACTTACCCGACTGCCCTCTCATTTTCTCCCTATTTCCCTCTAGTCACACCCATTTTGTTGCTAAGAAACAAAATAAATATGACCTCCTGGAAGTAACCTTACAATGGGTACTGTATTAATAGTTACTTACACTGAAGCGAGAAACAGGAAGAAAGGAGACAAAACTTATCTCTGTCATGTTCTAGGTTCTTTACATGTGTTTTTCATCTAATCTTTATAAGAGCTCTGCTGCTGCTGCTAAGTCGCGTCAGTCGTGTCCGACTCTGTGCGACCCCATAGACGGCAGCCCACTAGGCTCCCCCGTCCCTGGGATTCTCCAGGCAAGAACACTGGAGTGGGTTGCCATTTCCTTCTCTGTTATAAGAGCTCTGCTGCTGCTGCTGCTAAGTCGGGTCAGTCGTGTCCGACTCTGTGCGACCCCAGAGACGGCAGCCCACCAGGCTCCCCAGTCCCTGGGATTCTCCAGGCAAGAACACTGGAGTGGGTTGCTGTTTCCTTCTCCAATGCATGAAAGTGAAAAGTGAAAGTGTCGCTCAGTCGTGTCCGACTCTTAGCAACCCCATGGACTGCAGCCTACCAGGCTCCTCCATCCATGGGATTTTTCCAGGCAAGAGTCCTGGAGTGGGGTGCCATTGCCTTGAAGGCAGTTATTACAATGCTATGCCCATTTACAAATGGTTAACTGAACTCAGTAATATGCCTAAGGTCACACAGCTAGGAAGTGGTGGGATCAAGATTTATACCAAACCAAACCAAAGCCAGTTTTATTACCAGTCCCCTTCTTTATAACTCTACTTCATGGCCTTGTTTTAAAACTGTGCATATGAAATATTCTATAAATTAAAAAGTTACAATAAAGCTTTAAACAGGTCTTTTAATATATTATTTTTTAGAATTATTACTGAAGTAATTTTTTTCCTTCAGAAAAGTAAATAAGACTTTTATCCTTAAAAATAACTGCGTGCTTTCAAGAGGCAAAGTTCAGGTAAGAATTTCAAAATGCAAAATACAACCTGATGAACTCATATTTAGCAAATCTGCTACTGTCAAATTGCTACTATCAAAAGAGATGCACTAACTTGAGACTTCAAGTTCATTTTCAACAGTCTTTATCCCTACTGAAATGAAGAAAAGAGAAATACCTCTCTTTCATGTCTGCTGATTGATTTGTTAATTGACAGTTACGGTATCTTTTCCTGTCAGTGTCAGATTGAGCAAAAAGTCTTTAAAACATATTTTTTTTAAAAATTCCTGAACCCTGAGTTATTCATGGGATACATACAGAAGCCTGTTGAAGAGGTATTAATACATAAATAATTTAGCAAATATAGTCAACAGGCTGATAAACTTGAGAGAGAAAAAGAAAGATGATATTCTGATTTAGGACAGGCAACTTACGTATACAAATCAGTACCCAAATGAATGTTCCTGTCTAGTGACCCACCAACCTATTTAGCCTCCTTTATCTCTTTTAGTTTTGTTCTACCATATAGGATCTATGAAGCATATAGGAAATAATTTATGCATAATATTTACTACAGAACACAAAAAGGTTAGAGTGAAAAGAGACACTGTTGTTTTCAATTAAAAGAGTCAAAGAGTTACCCTAACTGAATCCTATCTTATCACATTTTATAAGGTGACCATAGTCACTAAGTCCTAGTATAAAAAAAGTAGAGAGGGCACAGTCTTTGACATAACCTAAGTTTGTTAGGCAAGTCACATAAACTCTTGATACCATAAAACAAATCATCTGCAAAATGGGTATACTAACTCATTCTTCAGTGGACAGATGGGAGGATTTAATGATATATGTGAAAAGATTTGCACAAAAGAAGCAAATTTGCAAATTTGCGCAAAAGCCTTCACCCCCTTTCCTAAGCAGCACTTCTAATTTTAACGATGAGGTGGAGGAAAGTTTAATCACAGTCCTGCAAATGTTATACTCCAAACAAAATTAAAAAGAGAACCTAAAACCAATATAAATGGCCATACAAACAGTAAAATCTAAACTGCAGAAAACACATTCAAAAAGCATATGAAGGGCTTCCCTGGTGGCTCAGTGGTGCCAATGTAGAGGACAGGGGTTCCATCCCTGGTCCAGGAAAATCCCACATACTGACAAGCAACTAAGTCCATTCACCACAACTACAGAGCCTGTGCTCTGTAGAGTCCGGGAGTCGCAACTACGAGCTCCACAACAAGAGAAGCCACAGCAAAGAGAAACCCGGGTACTGCGAGGAAGAGCAGCCCCTGTGCTCTGCAACTAGAGAAAAGCCCCTGCAGCAATAAAGACCCAGCACAGCCAAAAAAAAAGAAATAAACAAAAAGCATGTGCAACACCAAAGGTCAAAAAGGAACCCGAGGTGGGTGGGATAATGTGCAACTCCAACTAAAAGAAAAGATGATCAAACTAAATGCCTTTTAATTCACAGGAACTGAAATATCCGAGAGAACTGAAAACTTGGATTAAAAAAAAAAAAAAACTTTTAAAAATCTTGTCTCTATGCTTATAGTGAAAGAACAGAGCTGAACTCATTAAATTTAACAGTAACAGGATGTTAAGCAATCCATTAAAGTGAACAAAAGATGGCCAACAGCTTCAGTGTGGTACCAAAGTGACTTCTTTTTTCTTGTAATTCAATGTGCCTATTAAATTATTCCAATGTGTCATTCATTAGTAGTAGTTACTGGATGTCTGACAATTTTTTTGTTGTTTGAAGGATGAGGAAAAAGGAGGAGACAGTAAGAGAGTATATCAATATTTTTCAGTACTCAATCCTTCTAGATCTCTCACTTCCAATCATAACAAGCTATATACTAAATGAAGTCTAAGGAACCAAAGTAAATTAGTAAACAAACCCACAGACATGCCACTACTAATAATGTAAAAACAAAAAAACAAGGAAGATTAGAAAAGTTACATATATTTTCTGTGATTCTGAGAGGATTAATTTTAAAATATAAAATAGGGGGAAATGTATATAAGTATTTTTTTTTAATGATTAAGTGCTGTTTGAATCTCCGTCTGACCTACCTTTCACCTTAAAGTCGGCAGGGTAGTACAAGTGACTTTGCTAACCTGGCACAGTTTAAGATAACTCCAAAGAAGAAAGTCCAATTTCCCGATTCTCTCAGCCAAAACAAGCAAACTTAAGTTAGTTTGATCTAATAGCAAGCTCTAGGGAACTTATCCATTTACAGTTGAAAAACCAGAACAAGAAACAGAATTTAGGGAACACAGAAATACTCATGACCTCATTTTATAGTCAAGAAAATTAAGGCCCAGAAATTTAGCAATTTATCCCAATTCACACAGTAAGTCAGTAGCAAGTTTATCTATGTTATGCAAAGAATTACTGAAATGAAATAGTTAAAAATTTTATTCATAGGCTCCAACTCTAATATAGCTCATAGAGTTATTTGACATCAAAGCTTCAGAAAATAGTTTTTTTCTTTTATTAGCTAAAATAACATAATTTTTTAAATGATCCACTTTGATGTGAATCAAACACATAGGCAAAAAGCACTTGATGGTTAAAAACAGCACAATACAATTTGCCTGATTCTCACAAGAGGAAAAATAATTTGAAATATAATTTTTCATTGTCTAGTTTCTAGTGCTCTTAGAATCAGTGCCAGTTTCAGGGGGAAAAAAATATTTTCTAATCCTATGCAAAGATAAAAAACAAATCGAAATGAAATCTTTCACACCTTTATATTCATTAGATACTAGAATATACTGAGTTATCGTATTATTTTAGGATATCAATGGAAATAGTATATGAACTTTATTACCGTGCCGAAGAATTAATGCTTTTGAACTGTGGTGTTGGAGAAGACTCTTGAGAGTCCCTTGGACAGCAAGGGAACTCTCCACCATGACCCACTGTCCTGGGTGGCCCTACACGGCATGGCTCATAGTTTCATTGAGTTAGACAAGGCTGTGGTCCATGTGATCAGATTGGTTAGTTTCCTGTGATTGTGGTTTTCAGTCTGTCTGCCCTCTGATGGAGAAGGATAAGAGGCTTATGGAAGCTTCCTGATGGGAGAGACTGACTGAGGGGGAAAGTGGTTCTTGTTCTGATAGGCAGGGCCATGCTCAGTAAATCCAACTTTAATCCAACTTTCTGTTGATGGGCGGGGCTGTGTTTCCTCCCTGTTATTTGACCCAAGGCCAAACTATGGTGGAGACAATGAAGATAATGGCGGTCTCTCTCAAAAGGTCCCATGCACACACTGCTACACTCAGTGCCCCCAGCCCTGCAGCAGGCCACTGCTGACCCACACCTCCACCGGAGACTCCTGGACACTCACGGGCAAGTTTGGGTCAGTCTCTTGTGAGGTCACTGCTCCTTTCTCCTGGGTCCTGGTGTGCACAAGGTTTGTTTGTACCCTCCAAGAGTCTGCTTCCCCAGTCCTGTATAAGTTCTGTGGTGGGGTTAATGGCCACCTCCTCCAAGAGGGCTTATGTCATACCCAGGTCTACTGCACCCAGAGCCCCTACCCCTGCAGCAGTCCACTGCTGACCTGTACTTCTGCAGGAGACACTCAAACACAGTTCTGTCTCATTCTCTGTGGGGTCTGGGTCCTGGTACGCACAAGGTTTGTTTCAGACCTCTGGAAAACTTAAACTTGATTACAAACATTAGAGTGACCCACGGGTCCTACAAGTCCTGTCTCATCTCCATGAACTTCCTACTACCTCTCTGACCTCACTTCTGACTCTTCTGCCTTCATTCACTCTCTCCAAGCCCTCTGGCCTCCCGACAGGGCCACTGTACCAACTTGCCCTCTGCCTGGGGCACTCATGATCCAGGTATCCAATAATTTTCTCCCTGGGGCTCTCCTGACCACCTCTATTTTAAATTGCAATTTTCCGCTCCTGTGTCCCCTATGCCTCTTACATGCTTTGCTTTTCTCCATGACATAGTATATCATCATGTAATATATTACACACTTTTACTTGTTTATTGTCTGTCTCTGCTCACTAAAAGATCAGCACAATGAGAACAGGGATTTTTGCTTGTTTTGCTCACTGCTCAATGTTCTTAGCATCTATAACAGTGCCTGGCATATAGTAATGGCTCAAATATACTTATGGAATAAATAAATAATGCCAAGTTTGAGAAATAATGCTGGTACCAATCAAATGACACTGAAAACACCAAACTATACAAGATGTTGTCAAACACTGACAGTCTAAATAAATATGGTCTTTGCTTTCAAGGAGTCTAGTTGCTTTCAAGAAAATAGAACTAATGTACGTGAATTAATTACATAGGCAGTATAAAGTATGACTATTAACCAATTAGGCTTCCTTGTATATGATTCATGGAATCTGTCTTGACAGTCCTGGTTATATCTAGTATACAATTAAATGCTAAGTCAAACAGTATAAACTTGTCACAGGAGTTTAGAGGGGGGAAAGGAACAAACTACAAGTTAGAAAAGACTATGTCGGGATGATGAGCTTCAATATGGGGTCTGAGGATGTGGAGGCACTCACTGGCAGTGAAGATATGGGAAGGCATTCCATATGAAGCCAAGTTTGTAAGAGGACAAAAAGGCATGTGAGGGACAGTAAGAAACCTGTCTTAAATGGAAAGATGGTATCTGCTGATGAGTAGTGATGATCTGAGGAGGACACCCAGATTGGGCCTGGGTCACAGAAAGCCTAATCCTCTGAGCAAAGGTCTTCAGTCTGGATGCAGTCTCACAGCACATGATGCTAGCACCCAGCGTGGGTCCTCTGGAACCAGTCTACTGGTTTGGTACACATAGCTCCAAGCTGCTCCCTATATTGCTACTAATGATTCACACAGCAACTTTCTGTGGAAGCCACAGAAGCTCCTAGCCCTCCCCTACATACACACACACACACACACACTTCCAGGACAATGGTGGCCAATGACTAACAAATGCAGGGGAGAGGGGACAAAAACCCAGTTCCCTCAAGACAAGACTCACTCCATGGTACAGTGTTGTTCCCAAGTTCTCTCCTGGGGCAAGCTGAAGATAGACATCCCCTGAAACCATATCCTTGCTCATCTCAGTTTCTTCTTCCCAGTCCTGCTTCATCCACTCCCTTGTAAGTAACATATGAAACAACTCTCTTGATAAATCACTTGTACATGAATCCCATCTCAGGTTCTGCTTCTAGGGAAACCAGACTAAAGACAAGTCTGTAAAGGTGAGTACTAGTCAGGAAGAAAACAGAGAAATCGCTATTGTAGGTTATTCAATTTGGAAGAATCCTGAGCAGACTAGTTGGTAAGAGATGGAATAAAGAGGGTAAGCTGACTGGAAGCCAAGTAAGGATGTTGTTGTTCAAATTCATAAATGAGTGGGGAAAAAAATTTTGCTTTGATATAAAAAAGAGAACTTAGGAAGAAAATGGCCTTTAGTATAGGGAAAGATTAAAGATAACTCTTCAAAGTTTTATTTTTTTCATAAAAAAGCAAAAAGTGTTTCTTCAGTAGCATTGTGAGGGTTATACCATGAATTCTCTTAAATGCAAATCTCTTTCAGGTTGACATAACCTAACACAAGAGGTGTTCGAAAAATTGAGAATAATAACAATGAAAAACAGGACTCTAAAATTCTCTCTCATATTGTAGGTCTCTGAATATCCATACTCAGATATATGAAGATAAGATTAAGTAGTATCTCCAAGTATTTGTAACAAGTTGGCTTGTGACATTCTGCATTTAAGTAGCTTAAAACAATCTATATTAAAATCAGTAGCAGATTACTCAAACTAGAAACCCATCCAAACAGGGTAACATCTGGTTTTCATCTACTCTCATGGAACCTAGAAGTCTTTTCAACAGAAAATAAGATACTGTACTAGGTCATAAAATAGTGAACACAATATGAGAACAAGTAGGCTACTATGAAGGAAACCATATACAGCCCAGAAAAAAAGTTTATACCACACATAAACTTTAACTTGTGAATAGGAGAAACAACCTAACAATATACTTGCTTTGTTGTGTTGATATCTCATGACACATTAAGCTTCTTAACTTCTTGGTTCCCTTACAAAATTCATACTTAGTAAAAATGCCTGTCATTAAAAATGCCCATTTTCTCTTAATTAGTAACAATTTTTGTGTTACATGTCTCAATATATAGAACAGAGACTATCAAAATAGAACTTTTTAACAAGGTTATTTTTTCTCATTGATTACTTTTGTATCCAATGAAATGTACAGCTACTAGCTTTCAAAATTTAAATACACATTAACTTTGATTCAACAGTCCCACTGAAAGGAATTCCACACACAGAAACACACAAAGACATACAGATAGACATACACATGCTCCCAAACGGGAACTGGTCAGAAAGTCATGATATAGTAGAGTAAATCTCTAAGTTTTTCTAGATTTCTCCTATTCACTTTTAAGACAAAATTGATACTCATCCAGAAAATTACATATAATTTACCCTGTATATATCCTTTAAATCCTCCCAGGAGAGACTCCAAGAATAAAAAGGTTTCATAGTTAAAAATAATAGGAAGATATAGCATACGTTATTTCCCTCATAAAGACTCATAATAAAAACAACAATTTATGGAAGACTATGAGATGTTTTGGAGAAAGAAATGGCAACCCACTCCAGTATTTTTGCCTGGGAAATCCCATGGACAGGGTAGCCTGGTTGGCACAGTCCATGGGGTCACAAGAGGGTTGGACAAGACTTACTAACTAAACAACGACAACGACATGAAATGTTTTAGGGGGAAACGGCATTTTCCAAATTTTATAGAACACAGAACCTTTCCATTAATATAATTATCAAAAGCAAGACTTGCTTAAAACCCTTCATGACCACCTGGTAAACAGTAGCTCAGTTCAGTTCAGTTCAGTCTCTCAGTCGTGTCCGACTCTTTGAGACCCTATGAATCGCAGCACGCCAGGCTTCCCTGTCCATCACCATCTCCCGGAGTTCACTCAGACTCGCGTCCATCGAGTTGGTGATGCCATCCAGCCATCTCATCCTCTGCCGTCCCCTTCTCCTCCTGCCCCCAATCCCTCCCAGCATCAGAGTCTTTTCTAATGAGTCAACTCTTCACATGAGGTGGCCAAAGTACTGGAGTTTCAGCTTTAGCATCATTCCTTCCAAAGAAATCCCAGGGCTGATCTCCTTCAGAATGGACTGGTTGGATCTCCTTGCAGTCCAAGGGACTCTCAAGAGTCTTCTCCAACACCACAGTTCAAAACCATCAATTTTTTGCGCTCAGCTTTCTTCACAGTCCAACTCTCACATCCATACATGACCACTGGGAAAATCATAGCCTTGACTAGACGGACCTTTGTTGGCAAAGAAATGTCTCTGCTTTTGAATATGCTATCTAGGCTGGTCATAACTTTCCTTCCAAGGAGTAAGTGTCTTTTAATTTCATGACTACCTTCCTTATAAATCTACAAGTTCACAGCCATTACTCAAGAACACTCCTTCTATTCTCTCTTTCCTCTACCTTCCCCCCTCAATCTAAGACACTGAAGTGGTTCTAACTTTGTATTTAATAACAATCAAACAAAACTGATTAATATATAATTCTTGGTCCTTACTTCCAGGTAGTCTAATTCCTAGCAGTATTTTTTTCTTTTTTATTTATTTTAATTGGAGGCTAATTACTTCACAATATTGTAGTGGTTTTTGCCATACATTGACATGATACAGCCATGGGTGTACATGAGTTCCCCATCCTGAACCTCCCTCCCCATCCCATCCCTCAGGGTCATCCCAGTGCACCAGCCCTGAGCACCCTGTCTCATGCATCGAACCTGGACTGGTGATCTATTTCACATATGATAACATACATGTTTCACTGCTATTCTCTCAAATCACCCCACTCTCGCCTTCTCCCACAGAGTCCAAAAATCTATTCTTTACATCTGTGTCTCTTCTTCTGTCTCACATATAGGGTCATCATTACCATCTTTCTAAATTCCATATGTATGCATTAGTATACTGTATTGGTGCTTTTCTTTCTGGCTTACTCCACTCTGTATAATAGGCTCCAGTTTCATCCACCTCATTAGAACTGATTCAAATGCATTCTTTTTAATAGCTGAATAATATTCCATTGTGTATATGTACCACAGCTTTCTTATCCACTCATCTGCTGATGGACATCTAGGTTGCTTCCATGTCCTGGCTATTATAAACAGTGCTGCGATGAACACTGGGGTACACGTGTCTTTCAATTCTGGTTTCCTCGGTGTGTGCCCAGCAGTGGGATTGCTGGGTCGTATGGCAGTTCTATTTCCAGTTTTTTAAGAAATCTCCACACTGTTCTCCATAGTACAAGTTTCCTAGCAGTATTTTTAAGCAGCAATCCAAGTGATCTCAATACAGTTCAAATGTTGGGATGCTGAAAAGACCTGATATCATATAATCAACAAGATGTTTATCTATTTTAAAATTGAAGCCAAACTAAGTTCAGAAAATTTGGACCTCAAATAAATATATTAAAGTTATATTTTTCTATCCAGGGGTATAAAGACAAAAAACATACTTATGGTAAAAGAAAAGCCAAATATTTTAAAAGAATACCTTCTAATACCCTGCCTAAAATATTAAGGTCAAGAGTTTTACCCTATAACAAGAATCCTTAGGCTGCATTCTACTGAGAAATTGCAGAAATTCTTAAACTCTCTGAAACTGTACACACAATAGTTACAGGTATGTGAATACATGCCTTATAACCAAAGCTTTCACCAGTTCTCATACTGCTCAATAGCCAATTTAAAAGTCATTCTATTTCTTATTTATCTACCTGAAACAATGGCAGTAGAAAATGCTTCTTACTTAACACATGAATCAGACACAAGAAACACATTCGTCAGTGTTGTTTTCTCTATCAGAACCAAATGAAAAAAATTTACCTTTGAAGAGTCATATTCAAAGAGCCTGTACAACCCTTAATCTTGTTTTGGGCTTCCAGATGAGTCATGCCATGGGCACTTATTCCATCAATGCTGAGAACCACGTCGCCTATTCTTACGTTTGCTTGGGATGCTTTCCCACCATCTTTTAGCTGTAAAAAAATATATTTCATTAGGACTGTCATTCTTTAAAAATAAACAAAGATGAAAATTATACTGTTGTCATATCAAAAGAAAAATATACTCATATACTACCAGACAAAATAATACAAATTTTCTTAATTAACAGGTAAAGTAAAAATTCAAATGACTTTCATACTTATTTTCTTAAATTTTTATTTGCTGTCTAAAACTCTAAAATAATTGTCTGAGAAAGAGTCTTTGGTAATTTCTCCATTTCTTTATTGTGTAACAGGAGTGTGTGATTGTTACAAATGAGGAAGAGAAGTAGCCAAGGAAACCACATTTTAGGGGAAAAAAGGTAATCTGAATAGGGTATTTAATACTCTTTCAGAAATAATTTTTAAAACTCTTTTAAACAGCTGTATTTTTGTTTCAGCACAAAGATTAATACAGATGGAGGATGTACTGAACAATCCTTCCTATTGAGTCCAACTCATGACCAGTGTTTGAGGGACTGAACTCTTTTAGATCACAGGCCTAAATATCTTTTATGTTGGACGGGCTTCTTGTTCCAGGCATTTAGCAGGAGGGGAAGAAAACCAGTTGTGTCTGAGACTGTCAGACTTTATCGTGTACCACAGTCTTTAATTCCCAATCTTTCTTCCCTTCCTTATGAAACGTGATACATGTTTACATTTAGTTTGATCTCCTTTAAACTTCATGTGGATCTATTTCATTGCTCCAAAAGGAGCAAACAAATATAAAATGACAGTCAAATGGAAGATGATGCATTTTTAATAGATATTCAGAAATAAGGAACACGTACAAATCAAAAGGAACCATTCTAATTAAAATGACAAGTTCAGAATTCAGTTAAATACAAGTAGATCACACTAAATATGGGTTGCTGGAAGAATTCATATTCTTGAGACTAGACCTGAAAAAGGAAGAAAATAAGCAGTATTTCTCTAATGTTGTTGTCATTTCTCTAATGTTGTTGTCATTTCTCTAATGTTGTTGTTGTTTAGTTGCTAAATCATGTCTGACTCTTTGTGACCTCACAGACTATAGCCCACCAGGCTCCTCTGTCCATGGGAGTTACCAGGCAAGAATACTGGAGTGAGTGAGTGAAGTCGCTCAGTCGCATCTGACTCTTTGCGACCCAGTGGACTATAGCCCACCAGGCTCCTCTGTCCATGGGATTCTCCAGACAAGAATACTAGAGTGGGTTGACATGCCCTTCTCCAGAGGATTTTCCCAACCCAGGGATTGAACCCGCATGTTTTACATTTCCTGCATTAGCAGGGGAGTTCTTTACGAACACAACACTGTAAAAGCAATTAATGAATTGTGCACTTTAAAAATGGCTAAAATGTCTTTTATGATAAGTACATTTTACCACAACTTTTTGAAAACTAAATGTTTTAGAGCACATTTTACTAAAATTACTATTCGATTCAAAGAAAAACATCCCTCAGCAAACTGAACCAATGGCTGAGTGCTGGAATTCATAACTTGGAAGCAAAGCAATAATACAAATGAATGTTGTATGTTCCGTAGGTTTTGATTAGCATCAATTCTCTAATTCTTTCCTTAAAAATAATGATCAAGGCAGATAAATCCTAGTGTACAAGAACAACTATTTGGATCTAAAATCAAGGAAACAGCATTGACTATTAGATCCATCCACAGGCATTTTGCCCATGCCTGTGTTTCTCTCCCACTGCCCTAAAGCTAGAAGTGTGCCTGACACCAGAGACCTTCATAAAATATATGCTCAATCAATGGATCCCATTGGTCATCTAACACGGGCAAAATCTATTGTTTGTTATAAATTGTGAAGTCAGGAAAAACTAAAATTTTCGATTTGAAATCTATTTCATTTAACATATAAATAGCAAATGATGGACAAAGTTTTTGAAATTAGTAAGAAAAAATATCTATTTGAGCCAGGATATGTAAAGTCTAGGCTGCCCAGATAGCACTAGTGGCAAAGAACCTGCCTGCCAATGCAGGAGTTGATGTAAGAGACTCAGGTCCGATCCCTGGGTCAGGAAAATCCCCTAGGGTAGGAAATGGCAACCCACTCTAGTATTCTTGCCTGCAGAATTCCATGGACAGAGGAGCCTGGCAGGCTATAGTCCATGGAGTCTCAAAGATGGGACATGACTGCAGCAACTTACTACATACAGAACACAAAGCCTTTCAATGAAATATTCTCTATTATAATATAAATGTAGTACATAGAGTTGACACTTGATCAACGTGAGTTTGAACTGCATGGGTCTACTTCTATGTGGATTTTTTTCAATAGTGAATACAACAGTACTACACAATCCATTTATTGGTTGAATCCAGGTATGCAGAACCATAGATATGGAGGAACCAAACTGTATATACAGACGACAGACTATAAATTACAGGCAGATTTTAAATTTCACAGAGGGTCAGTGCCTTTACTCTCTAAGAGTTCAAGGGTCAACTGTAGTGATTGTTTTCATCATTGTACTAATGTAAACAAACAACTCCTCTCAGCTGCCCAGATATTTAAAGGTAACAAAAATTAATGAAATGCAGACAATAAAGAAATAACATTTCCAGAGTAGTAAAACATTAAAATTTAACACATATCTAATTTATCAACATAGCTATACTACATATACACGTGTATATATATATATATATAGACACATACATATAGACACACATTTTATTATATACTATATGACTGACAAAGTAATACCAAAATTCAATAAAAATTAAATGAATCTAATTTGAATTCCAGGATCACAGAATCAAGAAGAAAAAAATAAGATAGAATTTTATTAAGTATGTTTTAAAATACTGTATAGACAGAAACATTTATTAAAATGTGTATGTGTCAAGAGTAAGAAAATGTCTTTAAAAATAATAATACCTACATTAAATACTACAATTTTACTGTATTGAATAGTAGATGTGAAATGTCTTTTAATAATCAGTATTTTATTAATATAAATATTAATTATTTAATTAAATAACAAATACTGTTACTCTCTCCTGCACAGAACTAAACTGTTTAAACTATGAAGGACATTTACCAAGAAAACAATTCCTAAAGCTATAATAGTGATGCCACTGCTTTCCATGGGACTTACTTGTAGGGTTTTATAAAGATTATGTGAGATAATAGCTTAATAAATGTTATCTGTTATTATTTTCTCTTGATCCCAGATGACTAACCCAAGAAATGTGGAGGCTGTGCTGCTGCTGCTGCTGCTAAGTCGCTTTAGTCATGTCTAACTCTGTGTGACCCCATAGACAGCAGCCTACCAGGCTCCTCCGTCCCTGGGGTTCTCCAGGCAAGAATACTGGAGTGGGTTACCATTTCCTTCTCCAATGCATGAAAGTGAAAAGTGAAAGTGAAGTCTTCAATCGTGTCCGACTCTTAGCGACCCCATGGACTTCAGCCTACCAGGCTCCTCCGTCCATGGGATTTTCCAAGCAAGAGTGCTGGAGTGGGGTGCCATTGCCTTCTCCAGAGGCTGTACTAGATGATGTTAAAGGCCTTTTATGGTTCCTTCCAGTCTTAAATGGTTATCTATCTATGAACTATCTGTACAAAGGTATAACTCTAATTCTAAAACAAAAGTCATATCTGAACAATTTTGTTGGTAGGACAAAGGAACATCTATTCCCTACTAAAATAAATGAACTGAAATTTGAATCCTGATAAAGAGGAAAAATTATGGAAACAATTATGTTTATATTATTTAGCCTAGATATTCTAACCAAGAAGAGTAAGCATAAAAAAAAATTTTTTTTAACCACAAATAGAACGTAGCTAAATTACCTACTTCACAATTCCTAACATAAGATGTAGACTTAAAAAAGAAAGACAAATCTATGAGCATTTGCTCAAAGTGTACCCAACAAAAGCAATTTAAATATCCCCAGTCCAATAGTAACATAAAGGTAATGAACAATTAAGTAAACAATTTAATTTAATCAAATGTCACACACTGTATAACATTTTTCTCACTCCTTTGATCCAGTAGCCTTCTGAGATGCTATGATCTCAAGATGTTTAGATCCAATGTCTGAGAATTACCTATCTTTTTTGGACCGCTTTTACTCTGCCACCCTTCTTTTTAAAACATGCAGCATAGAAATCATATAGCCCTTGTGAATTCTGCCTTTGCCTTGGGTACCACATCCAGGGAAATTGCTATATTGTGTTGATTCTTCCTTTCCCCTCTCATGCCAGTCCATATACCCTGGTCATCTGTCACCTTGATCTTGCCTGCTGCCTAAAGCAAGAGTTTTCTAAAGACATTCCTACTGCCAAATTCTCCAAATTCCGTGCCATTTCCTTCATCTTATTTCCATAATGGTGGCCCAACTACCATCTCACACTGAAGAGTTCCATCATGTCAACTATTTATAAAATGAGGGTGAAAAGGCTTCAAATATTTTCTGCTTCCTACAATGGAGAATGAAGTTGAAGCCTGATATACAAGCAATTTATATTCTGTAGTCAACCTGTTTACAACTTCAAAACAAGCTCCTCAGGGATCATATTTTACACTATGTCTTCTCAAGAGCCTTGAATATTGTAGGTATTAGAAAAATATCTGATTAAATCATAGTAAATAAGGAATCAATAAATCCATCCATCAGATTAATATGCCAAATTCTGACAAAATATACTTAATTCATCAAAGAGAAAAAAATCTGAAAATGAGAATCTTCAGTTGAACATTAGGCTGAGCTAACCTAAGAAAGGTCAAAAATCAAACTACCTTTCCAACAGAAACAAGTAAACACATTTCGGATACATAGCTAATATATTTTCCCTAGAATTCCCAAAGAGATGTCACAACTCCCCTTAGTAACTTTAAGTGTTGTTGTACAATCGCTAAGCTGTGTCCGACTCTTTGTGATTCCATGAACTGCAGTACACTAGGCTTCCCTGTTCACTATTTTCCGGAGTTTGTTCAAACTCATGTCTATTGAGTCAGTGATGCCATCCATTCATTTCATCCTCTGCCACTCCCTTCTCTTGTCATCAATCTTTCCCAGCATCAGGAATTTTCCAATGAGTCGGCACTTCACATCAGGTGGCCAAAGTAATGGAGTTTCAGCTTAGAAAGAATTTAATTGTATTTAATCTCAAACCTTTCTCAATTATCAGAAATGCAAACAAATGTCCATCGCCATCTGTACTTTTCATGTTATTTAAACTGTCAAACTCCTTTTTGCCTACAGTTTTTTTTTGAGCTTAGTAATATTAATTATTTTGAGTTTCTGACATGAATGTATTTTCTAAATCTCTAACCATCTTTATTATTCAATATTTAAGCTTTCTACTCACTAATTTAAAGAGCAGAAAGAGCCTAGACTAACGCCAGTGGAAAAGGCCCAATGCATAGAAACAAATGTAAAACTTGTTAAAAAGATGGCATCTCATTGAAAACTCCCATGACCTTTTATTTATCCCCAGAACTACTTCCTCAAGGCAGCCACTCAACAGAAAGATGAAATTTCCCCCTTAATTGGGTAGGATGTATCACTATTATAAATTGTGAGCAGCTAAGAAAAGACTACAAGGTCACTTGTTATTTGCATAGTTCATTTCTTCTTTGTTGTGGAAAGTCTAAATAGCCTGCATTTGTTCGAGGCAGTCAGTAACAACTTTCCGTCACCAATAAATCTTGTCCATATTGTATGACAGCTATAAGTATGTGTGTATCTCATAAATGCACAATGTGTAGGAAGGAAGCAGTCAAGGGAGGCTCCTGGGTCCAGTCCAGAATAAATCAAATTAATCACAAACAAATGCTTCTCTTTTGATCTTTAAATACATTTTTCAGTACTGTTGTCCAATTTTCCATAAACTTAATTGTAGCTGTATGCTTCTTTAAAAACACTGCTTTGTGATCTCACTTAAGTTGCAAGTAGACATGGTTGCAGATGTTGGAACAACCTCTGAGCTTCGGTTTACTGATGCAGAAAGCAGGATAACTACCTGCTCTTCAAGAGAGAATGGAATCTTTACTGAGCTTCCCTGTTAACTCAGATAAGAAAGAATCTAATATTAATCACCTGCTGCTGCTGCTAAGTCACTTCAGTCGTGTCCAAGTCTGTGAGACCCCACTGACGGCAGCCCACCAGGCTCCCCCGTCCCTGGGATTCTCCAGGCAAGAATACTGGAGTGGGTTGCCATATCCTTCTCCAATGCGTGAAAGTGAAAAGTGAAAGTGAAGTCACTCAGTCGTGTCCGACTCTAGCGACCCCATGGTCTGCAGCCTACCAGCCTCCTCTGTCCATGGGATTTTCTAGGCAAAAGTACTGGAGTGGGGTGCCACTGCCTTCTCCAATTAATCACCTGCACTTGGATCTAAACCTCAGCCCTAGCGCTACACTTTAACCCTTTTAAGTATGGATTATAAGAAGGCCTCTCTTGAAAAACAGCCCAGTCTTCAGTAAGCAGATGGATAGACCGTGTGTGTACGTGTGACTGTGTGTCTGTGTGTCGTGTGCACCCACGTGTGTGTGATGTGGGGAGGAAGATATAAGAGAAAATGGCATCACAGACTTGGGCTTCCCTCATCTTGCTGTGACTGGGAAATACCCAAAAGTAAATTTTCTTCAGCCATTTTAGATGGATAGTTCCTCTCACATAGTCTCTTTCTGTCCTGAGAAAGAGATGACCCAGAAAAAGTAAATAAAACTATTTACTGGGCACCAACAGTAAGCGAAGGATCCTGGGAGACCCATCATCGTCCCTCACCACTATCAGGTGGTTTTACTCTGCTCGGCAGATGGGAAAAGAGAACTCCACAGCAAGAACACAGTTTCAAGAAAAGATTCTGAAGTTAAGCAAACATAAGTTCATACTATGCTTGGTCTTCTATTAAAGTGTGCACCATGAGTTTACCAGGCTTCTCTAGGCTTCAGGTATTTCTTCCTGAAAATGGGGACTAGGATTTCACTTGCCTCACAGAGCTACTGAGCAGATTAAATGAAGCACCAGCACAGTACATGGGTTTCCCTGGTGGCTAAGATGGTAAAGAATCTGCCTGTGATGCAGGAGACGAAGGTTCAATTCCCAGGTCAAGAGGATCCCCTGGAGAAGAGAATGGCTACCCACTCCAGTATTCTTGCCTGGAGAATTCCATGGACAGAGGAGCCCGGTGGGCTACAGTCCATGGGGTGGAAAAGAGTCAGACACAACCGAGCAACACACACACACACACACACACACACACACACACAGTACACAGCGCGCACAGTAAATGCTCACTGTCATTATCATAATATGCCATCAATTCGCATATGCTGGACACCTACTTCAAGGACCTACAGGGCAGAAAAGACAGCTTTTCAAGCTGATCAGTCAGGCTTATTTTTCCCTTTCCTACTTAAAGGAAGACCAAACACCCCTCTTCTCTTCCCTCTGCTCCTCTAAGCCTAAATTTTCTCTTCACTTAGCCAAAGAGCTTGATACAATGCCGAATCAGAACCCCAGCTCACAGGCCCTCCCTCCCTGCTTACTACTATTCAAGTCTGAATTTTTCAAACTCTATTCCCACAGGATGGTGGCCTCATGATCAGCACCCAGGACAGTCTGGCACTGTACCAAAAGGCAAAAGAACAAGAATCAATAAGGTGATATTGGTGAAGAAATCTTCAGTTAGGGGTCAGGGAAGGAGAGGAAGGAAAGCAAACAAAAGAACACGTAACAAGGGAGGGCACTGGGAAGAAGGCAGAACAAAGAACCAAGGGCATGAATGGACACAGTTATCAGACGTCCCAGGTTTGGGGTCCAGGCCTTCTCTCTGAGTGTGCTGTACATCACTGCATTTGTACAAAATAATATGCAAACTGAATACAATAGCAAAATAGTAATTAATTAAAGAAGCAAGAAGGTCTTATACTTTGAACAATTATGATAAAATAACCTACACGACTATAATTAATAACTATGATGCAGAGCCAATTAACTCAGAGTAATATTTATGTATGCTATTAAACGTGTCATTAACTTTATCGGACTCAAGTAAAATTTACAACTAAACTTCTCCCAAATGCTTAGCCTCTATACAAATTTGTAGTTCCAAAAGTATTTCTTCTTTAAACTTTTTAACAGAAGAAGAAAGTAGCACCACATCCTTAGAAAACCACATCAAAATTAAATATTATCTCAAGAGAACATATCACTTAGATGAGAACCTCCAACATACACTGAAGAGAAAATCTGTTTTATCCACAGAGCAGTAAACTACTAGGGATTCTTAGGCATTATAGACATACCTTTTAAACTAATCCTTCCCCATAGCTATCACCTCTTAAGAGTATATCATAGAAACAAACCAATCATTGAATTCATAGTAAAAAAACAAACAAACAAAATCAAAGAAAGCATTATAGGGCTTTCATTTTTAAAAATTAGAAGCCAACATGGCAGATAACATTTTAAATAAATCTACCTAAGATTTCTATATAAAATGTACATTTAATACAGCTGCTATATTGCACAAAGATTTTTCATAAAAAGGCAAAATGTATAAGCAAAGCAGTGACTCCAGTACTACCCTAGAATTCTCTAATGAAAAGTATCCTTCCAAATCATAGGGAATTCTCAATATATACAAAAAAATCTCTTGTCTTCCCTTGAAAATAAGTCAGTTACAAACCTCAGAAAACAGGTGCCAGCAATAAAAATGACTCTTTGAAAATATATGTGCCCAAGAATATTACAAAGATCATTTTACAATACAGATAACATAAGTCAGTTGTTTACTGACAACAATTCATGCTGGTTCAAAAGAAATTTACTTTGGTATTGATCCTATTACATGCTACAGGTAACAAGTAGGAAATAGGTACCTATGTAATGAGTTATTGCCAATGTGCCAATTTCAACCTTCTGCATATTTTCAACAAATACAGAATGTTTGGAAATATGTGACCTTAAAACCATGGGTATGACAGGAATGCCATCAGGCTAGTAAATGTAAAAAAGGAACATAAATATGACAGCTAGAGAAAGAAACACTAACAGAAATTTCCCATGTCCAAAAGCCATGGGAACTAAGTCCTGGGAAAATAAAAGCTATTGTTTTTCTAAGTGCCATTACCAAAATTCAGAGAAATACATATACTAAGAAAAAATTATATCAATCTGACCAAAGGATCTTCATGAGACAGAAGAAAGCATAGAGAAAAATCTCATTTTAAAAAATACCTAATTAGTGGACAATACTTAATTTTGTTTTAAAATTTATTTTCTGGTAGTACCAACTGTAGAATAAATAATCTGAATCCAGATAGAAACCTATGGTTGAAAGCACCTAGGTATTTATCTCCCACACGCTTCCCAGAATACTGAGAATGTGATTCTTTACACTACCGTACCCCATAAAAACCTAAGACTGAATGAACACAACTCCAAATGAGAATTCGCAGAACCTGCTTTCCTGCCAAATCATGAATGCTACTCAATCACCAAGAAATATCACAAATAAACAAAAATGGTCAGTTTTCAGCCACTCAAGTGAGCAGAACATTTGAGAAGTACTTTTTTTTTCAAATCCCAGTTTATTCACTACCACTCCAGTCTTGCTAATCTGCTCTACATTGCTCAGCACTCAAAGATGTTCTGTCTTGCACTGTTTATTGTTACAGTGCTGGCGCCTCGACCAGACTACAAATGCAACTCGACAACACACAAAATGTCAATCTCCAGCCTGAACGTGTAATATGAACATACCCCTTTAAAACTGGAGATTACTTTGAATTCACTTTAACATCTTTCGTTTGCAATAAAATGATTTTGCTTTCTGCAGGTTAGAATGGTGAAATAAAGCAAGCAATCACTGATGTCTCTCTTAAGTCTATAAAATCCTGACTCTGTGAGCACTGGTTATTTTAACCATGGACTTTATTTTGGCTTATGAGTCAAACTGTAATCAATTTTACCCAAAAGTCTGAGAATCCACCTTATATGGTAGCAATGAAGAGAATACCTCAAAGTATGTGTCATTATGTCTTACAAAACCAAACGGAAGAAAGGAAGTGATTACGCCTCTTTCCTTATGTAGCCACTGAGCCACCTAGTTCGAACATGTTTGTTTTAGCAGTCTAAATGTATGTCCACAGTGATTCCTTCTTAATTGAAATAATGTCTTTATTATTCTCTACAGAGTGACCTAACAAAACAGAAACATGCCTTCTTAAACTGTAATTCACTATTAATATGCCACAAAGCATTTTCATTTTACAGTTAATCCATATGTATTTTAAAAAGTCCTGTGCCTTGTAGTTAACATGTAAATATAATTCTACCAAAAATGCGAAACGCAGGGTGGTTTGTTAAAAAAAGAGTACGTCCACAAATATCTCAAAATCAAACAAATGTTACTTACAGAGAAATCAATGTTTCTATGTAGTCCACTCTACAATAATAAGGAACACGATAAGCAATGTCACAGAGAGCTAAAAAGGTTCAAAACCATTTTAGTCAACTGAAAGTTTACCTGAGGACAGATTAACTGAAATTCACACATTTCAACCCTCCCTTCTCATAAGGTTCTTCTCAATGATGAGATGAATCCCCCTCAAAATTGTATGCAAACTGTGTTTAAGTATACATGTATTTTCCACTGAGATTGGTCCATGGTTTTCCCCAAATTCTCAAAGGCATCTATGACCAAATGTTAAGAACTAATGATTTAATGAAACCTCAGAACAGTGTTTCTCAAAGTGTGGTTCCTAAACCACCAGTGTTAGCGTATTTCCATGACAGGGGAAACAAATCACAAGCTTTCAAAACCCACAAGCTAAACATGTTTCAAAACAAAACAAAAAAATCTGTCAGCATCAAGAAAATTTAATAACTCAGAACAGAATTATTAATATTTAAGCAAAGTGGTGCAAAATCATGATTTCATGTGCTAATATCAAGTAAGTTAAAGAGTTAGTCACTCCGTCGTGTCCGACTCTTGAGATCCCATGGACTGTAGCCCGCCAGTCTCCTTTGTCCATGGGGATTTCCCAGACATACATACTAGAGTGGGTAGCCATTTCCTTTTACAGGGGATCTTCCTGACCCAAGGATCAAACCCAGGTCTCCCGCTTTGCAGGCGGATTCTTTACTGCCTCAAGCCACCAGGGAAGTCTAAGTGGCAGGTAAGTATAGCTTAAAAAAATGGGGACTCGCTTTTAAACTTTTAAAATCTTCATAGCATAAATCACTAGTATTTAATAAGGGTCTATTTCAATGAGGCACTACCTTCAATACTGAATTCTGAGAACAGGCATGGCCCTTCCCCTCATCTACTGGTTTCTATTATTTCACTTTTCCCACCGGTATGCAGCTCTCCAGAGAGCAGTGCTCCTCGAACCATCCGTGGTGGAGGACACCACTTATGGGGAAGTCCCCTCCCACCCACATTTGCCTTTACCAATTCTTCTGTAATCTACAATAAAGTACTGAAAAAACAAACTCAAAGAAATCACTCAAAATAAAAGAAAATTTTTTATCATCAGACTCAACAGACATAAAATTGCTCTGTCCAACTATGACAGTTCCTAGATACTTACTCTTCATTTCTAACCTTATTTCATTTCAGTCTATAACTGACAGTTGGCAGGTGAGCAGATCAGCAAGGATGCTCCTTCTAGGCAAGGACTATATCTTTTATTTCTTTTTATTCCTTGTAGCAAGACTTAAATGTAACATATAACATACATCTGATGAGTCACCACACAGGAAATTAAAGGTATTTTGTAAATAGGCTATTATTTAATAATTCAACCTACTTCTACTTTGCGGGCTCATGTTAAAGTGATGAATAATACTGCACCTTTATTTTGGCACACTTCTGACTTTTTCTTTAGGAATTATTTCTAAAAAGGTATGCACATTAAGATGTTTGATCCATGACTCTAGACTGGCAGCAAGAATATTTGCAGACATTTACAATTCTGCAAACTTCGTATGATAGTGTCCATTATCCACACCCTTGCAATCCTTAGTTTTGTAAAAGAAACCTGAGGGTAATTCTAATTCTACTACTAACAAACCCTGTGACCTTTGCCAAATCACTTACCCCTCCGGCCTCATTCTGCTCAGTTGTAAAGAGAGTTGGATCAAATGTTCTAGGGTCCCTTTCAACTATAAATCATAATAAATATTTACAAAGACTTAACAACCTCTCATTAGTCTAAAGTCATTACAATTAGTATCCATTACTCAGGCACTAAAATAAATTTTGTGCTTTTCTCCAATTACTTCACACATATTATTCTTTACTCTTATTTCTCTATTATAAAACACTAAAACGGCAAACATGGGTGCTTTTCAAAAACACCCATGTTGTTGACATGTTGAAACTGTGTCAACAACAAAAACTCAAAAGGCTCGATTTTGGAGCTAATTAGGAGAGAAGAGAATCTAGTTTTATCTACTTTTTCAGATCCCAAATGAGTTTTTCTTTCAGAATGAATTAGTCTCAACAAGAATCTTCTTCCCACTGGTAGCAGTTGAGCCCTCTGGCATTTAATGCTGAATTATGCCTTCATTCATTCATCATACATCTACTGAGTGAGGACGTATGGAGCAGATGCTAACGACAACAAGAATAAATTATTAGATTAATGGGGAAAGCAAATACTCATTTATTCCATCATTTAACAAATACTTGTCAGGCATCTACCGTGTCCAGGCTATTCTAGACATGGTGATACAACAAACAAAACGAGTCCTTGCCCTCATGGAACTTCACTTCAGTCAACAGGAAAGAGAGAATCAACATATAAACATGCAGATAAACTAATCGCATGTCAAGCATACAATAGACGGAACAGTATGTGACGATAAATAACTTCAGAAGAATTGAAGCCTACAAGTTGCTTCCACATCAACTCATGTGGGTCTTCTTGGAAGACTGCTTACATTTACAACTATCACTCCTGGATACCATGCTGTTTCCAAGAAATCCATGCCTGTCAACTCCTGGTTCCTTTCTGGGCTTTTTCTACCATGTACTTTATCTCATCCCTCAAAGAAGACGGGTAAGTCTTCACCCCATTTCCATCTCTGAAAGTGCAATCTCAGCTTCCTTGGTACAGTTGTAGCCTTTCAGAACTAAGACTCATCAACGCTTAGACCCAGGGATTTAACATTTCTGTACATGGAATTATTTTATTTACCCTTCTTGGGATTTATTGAGGGAAACAAAAAATCCTGGGAATCCTTTCCTTCCATCTCACTTTGTTTAGGTCAGAACTACCATCAACACCCCTTTATGGGTCTCCTGTGCCTTTTCCTACCATCCCAGGTTTATTTTTCTAGCCCAGCTATCCAGCCTGCACAGTTGGCTTCTATGGAGATAGCACCATATGATGGTATATCACTTCTAGCAGGTCTGTAGCCACAAAACATTGATTTACCCTAGATGTTTTATTCCCTCCACAGAAAGCAAACACACGATCACAAACAGCAGCCAGACATGGAAAGGAAATGTTCTCATGTCAGCACCACTATTTTTTTTTTTCCTTTTTTAAACTAACAGTAAAAGAAATTAGAGCAACACTGAAGGATTCTTGTTCCAGTGCAACTGAAATACTGTGTCTTAGTTCTGGTTGCGACTTGGCAGGGGGCACAGTGCTGACAGCAGTCAGGGAAAGTCTATTAAGCAGTGTCACCATTCCCAGTGGTGCAGTCTGCACAGAGGTGGGCGAGAGCGAGCGGAGGGGACTAAGGTCTGGTCTGCCTGTAGAATACGCCTCAAGCACACTGTCTGCCGTGCCATCTTCACCTGTTTCCTGAATACTACATCAGGACTTCAGAGTAAGAGCCCAGGGTCACTTAAACATAAGGATTAAGACTGAGCCATTATTGTTAAAGAAAGGAAGAATTTTCTGGTGAATCTAGAAAGGTGGAGGTAGAGGTTAAAAATCTGTATAGAGTTTTTTTTGTATAAATCAAAAATATCAATACTACCACTATTGAATGATAGAAGATCAATGTATTACTTAAAAGACTTTGAGTTAGATTATTAACAAGAATTCACAAAAAGTCCATTCTTTCACCAAATAGTGAGTACATGATATATATCAGGACATAAGATATCTTGCATGCATGCCTCTGTGTGTGTGTGTGTGTGTGTGTGTGAGATGCGTGTGACACAGAGAAACTATGTGGAGGAGAGGGGACAGGTAAGGGGAGGTAACAGAGTTATATCATTAATTGTTAAAAGTATACGTAATTAACACAATACTTACAAGACTACCATTTATTGACTATTCACCACATGCCAGGCACTATGCTAGGCACTTTTTTTTACAAGTTTTACAAAAGTTTCCATTCCACATGCAAAACAACAAAGATAGCAAATGAAAAAAGCAACATTTGCTCTTCCATCTCTTCCAAAACACATTTGCCTTAACATTACCTCCATATACCCTGGAGAAGGAAATGGCAATCCACTCCAGTACTATTGCCTGGAAAACCCCATGGACAGAGGAGCCTGGTAGGCTATAGTCCATGGCGTTGCAAAGAGTCAGACACAACTGAGCAACTTCACTTTCACTACCTCCATATATGCAAATATCCACTCAAAAAGTTAAATATTTGCCCAGGGGAAAAAAAAAAAGTTAAATATTAAGAATACATTTCCAAGAAAATCTATCTGGCAACCCTCTGGTTAGTTATTCTTCTTCACTGGCAATTACTGTAAGCCATGTCCCCAACTTCCAAGCAAGATGGAAAATAGCACACTACGTTACAATATTATTTGAGTTAGAAAATTATTTCTCCAGGAGCAAAAACCTGTAAACTAGTCCACTAAGTTCCCCAGAAACACTATTCAACATTATAGACTTAAACTAGAAACCAATGTGCTCACATGTGATGTCTAATAACTCGGAAACACTCAGGTAAGAAACATATTCTTTGCAACAGATTCTTTGCAACAGATTCTTCAATCAAAGGCACACTTCATGGACTAAAAATGGTTCTGGCAAAAAACAATGGGATGGAAACAATTTTTTACTGAGAATTCTCTGGAGAGTTATAGCAAATTTCAAGAGTAAAGATATTTTGAATAAATGGGGTTTTTTTTGTTGTTATATTTTATTTTGTATGGAAGCAACAAGTGATGGAGAGACACTAGGCATTCTGCCCTACCAAAGAAATTCTCAAACCAAAAACGTTCCTCCTTAAAGCATATAAAACACACAAAAACACTAAAAACTGGAAGACATGACCCAGACCTAGTTGAAAAAATTATTTTCTTCACTCAAAATCTACAACTATATTTAGGTATTTGATGAAATGAATGAACTCTTTCTGATTTTCACTTGATAATTACTCCACAATCATAAAAAATGTCAGCAACAATTTGTTGGAGTAGTTTGAAAAGGACAGGTATTATTAGTGGGGATGTGGAGAAAAGGTAATCCTCATGCACTGCTGGTGGGAACGTAAATAAAGTGGTAAACGTGCAATGGAGAACAGTATGGAGGCTTCCCAAAGCATTAAGAGCATAACTGCTACACAATCCAGTAATTCCACTTTGACTATTTATCCAAGGAAAATGAAAACACTGATTTGAAAACATATATGCGTCCCCATGTTCATTGCAGCACTGTTTACAGTAACCAAAATATGTCCATCAATAGATTAATGGATAAAGGAGAAGTGGGGTGTGTGTGTGTGTGTGTGTGCATACATAAAATAGATTATTACTCTCCATTTGCAACAACATGGATGAACCAAGAGGGTACTGTGCTAAGTGAATAAGTTAAACAGAGAAAGCCAAATACTGTATATGTATTTTCACTTCTATGTGGAATCTAAAAAACAAAACTAGTGAACAAATATAATAAGACTGAAACAGACTCATAAATACAGAGAATTAACTAGTCACTGCAAGAGGGGATGGGTGTAGGAAGATGGGCAAAATGGCTGATGGCGACTACAAGGTACAAAATACCAGTTATAAAAGAAGTAAGTCGTGGGGATGTAACGTATAGGATAGGGGACACAGTTTATGATAACACTCATAACTCTGCACGGTATGTGAAGCTGTTGCTGTTGTTCAGTCACTCAGTTGTGCCCAACTCTTTGTGACCCATGGGCTGCAACATGCCAGGCTTCCCTGTCTTTCTCCATCTCCTAGAGCTTGCTCAAACTTCTTAAGTATTAATGTAATACTTACAAAAATATCAAGTCACTATGCTGTACAACTGAAAGTAATGGAACATTGTAAGTCAACTATACTTCAAATAAAAAAAGAATCAATACGTAGAAAACAAGCTTATGGTTACCAGGGGATAAGGAAGGGGCAGGGATAAACTGGGAGACTGGAATTAACATATACACATTGCTATATATAAAATAGATAACTAATAAGGACCTATTGTAGAGCACAGGGAACTCTGCTCAATATTCTGTAACAGCCTATATGGGGGAAAAAAATCTAAAAACAAGTAGATATATGAATATGCACAACTGATTCACTTTGCTGTACACTTGAAACTAACAAATAGCAAATCAACTAAACTTCAATAAAAATTTAAAAGAATAACACTAGCTCCATTTCTTAGAGCCGACTGAATATCTGTTTCCAGCAACTTTTTATAGACTTAATATGTGTGTATACCAATTCATAAATGTTTAAAAAAAACAGGTAGAAAGAAGAGTAGTATGCTGGATTGTGGAAAGAAGACTTAAAAGCTCTTTCTTAACGTGAAGATACAGAAATGTAAAAGAATAAATCTATAACCCAGTATTCAAAAGCAAAAAAAATTCTAAGAGAAATTCAATAGAATTTGGAAGGCTTAACAAGGAGTTCAGAAAAAAGATTTTAGAAGGCCATGTCACAACTTTGAGTCAACAAAGTCACAGTTTGTTAGGGGTTTTATTATTTTTAAGTAGTAACGTATTCTTGGTTGCTGTTCAGTTGCTCAGTCATCTCTGACTCTCTGCAACCCCATAGACTGTGGCACTCCAGGTTTCCTTGCCCTTTACCATCTCTCAGAGTTTACTCAAACTCATGTCTATTGAGGGAGAAGGAAATGGCAACCAACTCCAGTATTCTTGCCTGGAGAATCCTAGGAACAGAGGAGCCTGGTGGGCTGCCATCTACGGGGTCGCACAGAGTCGGACACGACTGAAGCGACTTAGCAGCAGCAGCAGCATGTTCATGGATTGAGTTGTCCATTGAGTTGATGATGCCATCCAACCATCTCATCCTGTGTCGCCCCCTTCTCCTCCTGCCCTCAATCTTTGCCAGCATCAGGGTCTTTTCCAATGAGTCGGCTCTTTGCATCAAGCCGAATTATTGATGCATCAAGTGGCCAAATTATTGAAGACTCAGCTTCAGCATCAGTCCTTCCAATGAATATTCAGGACTGATCTCCTTTAGGATGGACTGGTTTGATCTCCTTGCAGTCCAAGGGACTCTCAAGAGTGTTCTCCAACACCACAGTTCAAAAGCATCAATTCTCTGGTGCTCAGCTTTCTTCACAGTCCAACTCTCACATCCGTACACGATTACTGGAAAAACCATAGCTTTGACTAGACAGACCTTTGTCGGCAGAGTAATGTCTCTGCTTTTTAATACGCTGCCTAGGTTTGTCACAGCTTTTCTTCCAAGGAGCAAGCGTCTTTTAATTTCATGGCTGCAGTTATCATCCACTGTAATTTTGGAACCCAAGAAAATAAAGTCTGTCACTGTTTCCATTTTTTCCCCATCTATTTGCCATGAAGTGATGGGACCTGATGTCATGATCTTAGTTTTTTGAAGCTGACTTTTAAGCCAGCTTTTTCACCCTCCTCTTTCACCTTCATCAAGATGCTCCTTAGTTCCTCTTCGCTTTCTGCCATTAGGGTGGACATAATCTTGGACTGCATAACAAAAAAATTACTATCCACTATAGGGAAAGTGTTAGACCTATTATACTTTGTATGTTTAAATGGTATAAGGAATATTATGTATAATTCAAGAATAGAGAAATAACCACAGTCAGAAAAGTACAAGATCCAGAAGTTACAGCATACCAGGAATTACTTATGAAAAAAATGGATGGTATTGAAAAGATTGGGTGTATATAATAGTATACTAGAATTACTGTGTTTTACAAAGCAGTGACTCCTACCTTTGGCTGATCAAAATCTCTCAGGGCACTTTTGTAAGGTGTAGGTTATAGAGACTCATTACAAGAGATTCTGATTTATAAGGTCTGAGTGATGACCCAAGAATCTAAAAATCCTCTAGGCAGGAACAAGAGTCTACAGGTGCATGTTCCAAAAAGAGAAATTTCAGTTCTCAGCACAGATAAGGACCTGAAAACATTCAGAACATTCCAGAATAAGATGATTTCCTTGCAAAGTAATAAAATTTCTATTCCCGGGTATGTCTAAGCATAAGGTAGATAGCCACATGCCATGGGTACTACACAAGAGATATATGAATCTGAAAAGGAGAAGCAAAGTACACAATAAATTACTGGTGAGGAAATAGCCAGATGCAAGAAACCATTATACAATTTTAGTCACACATTGTAAATGGTCTTTCTCCATGGGAGTAATCTAATCATCAAGTTCTGGTTCTCATTACACATCAGTCATCTCAATCAGATTGCAAACGTTTTTTGTGTTACCACAGCAGATGCTAAATGATATATGAGTTTCAATCTAGCTAGAGCTCAGAGAAACTGAATTTATTGATATATTATCAAAATAAATAGTAATCAGAGCTTCAAAATAATTTCAAAAAGAAGTAAAATAACTTTCTGTTAAACTGTGATGATACTGGTAAATGGAAGAACCAAGAGTGGAGGAGGTCTCTCAGGCCAGAAAGAACTGACTGATATACAGGGGACTGTATATCATCCCTACATGGATATTTAAATTGTCCCCTAATGATGTAACAGTAATCACTTCAAATAGGAATAAAGAGATGCTGTGTGAGCTAAATGCAGCTAACTTCCTATCATTCCATATACGATAAATATAAACTCTCACATTAAGTAACTAGATGTTAGACAGCCAAAGTCACAACCTGCAGCTTAGGAGCTCACAGAAACAAAAGAGTAAAAGAAAAAAGGGGGAGGACACCAAGCAGTCTGGAGTTAGCTGTTTTAATAACTTTCCTGGAGGGTTTGACAGATGAGAAGCAAGTCTCAGATACTGAAACAGGTACACATAAGCAGATGTTTGGGCCTCTTAAAACAGGATTATCATCAGAGTTTGAGTGGTTTAACTGGTTAAGAAAAAAATTCCTTCTGGTGGCCAAGTGACAGATACAAATACCTAGAGGAGAAACTTGGCAGATCTCTAAAATATATTCACACATAACCTGGATAATATTACTGCTATTTTTGTTGCAATGTGAAGTTGTATCATCAAAAACATCTTCCTTCTATTGATACATGATGAAAAGCTATTATAAAACAATATTATTTGGGGAGAGATCAGTGGAAAATAACCATCTTAATTAAAAATTCTACTGCCTAAGAAAGGTTAAGGAATCCTCTTGTAGTAATAATTTAAATACTGAATTAACACTCAAGAAAGTTATTTTCAAAACAAGTACACGCACACTGAGCACATCTGTCTCGAGTCTGTTGAGCTATTTAAGAAAATAAGTGGTGGGGGAGAGGAGAGAGTTTGAATTGTATAAGGCAAGGTGTCTTGCCACTCTAACAATATATTTTCCTATGCCTGTTTTGTGACTATTGGTTCCATGGAGATACAGAAAATAATTTCGGAAATATCTAACATCTAATACCTCTAATTTTGAAAACACAAAGATAGTCACTATCACAAACTTCTGTCTGTTGATTTAAAAATCAACAAAACTTTCAAAATGGTAAACTAGGAAGGAAGAAATCTGACTATGTGCCCATCCCGCACCAGCGGCAACACCCACAGAAATCTATTGCAACATGTTGCCTGGTATAGGCTTGATGCTAATAATACAGAAGAGGAGTAGGAGGAAAGGGGAAGCAACATTGCAGAGTTAGATGGCATTTATTTATTTAGCCTCACAAAGATGCGATAAAGTACTACCATTCTTAATCTATAAGTGAGGAAACTAAGACACAGAGAGCTTAAGTTACTAGTCTAAGGTCACAGTGCTGAGGCCTAAACCCAGACAGTGTGATTCCAAAGTCCATCCTGTGACCCTGCTGGGCTGTCCTCCCACCTGGCACATCGTCTGCCACTCTCCCTCCTGAAATAACACATGGCACACTCCAGCCAAATGCACATGTTGCACTCTCAGAGTACTTCCTAAGTCCCATCTATCTGTCCCTACTATTCAGATAAACTAGACCAGATAAAGCAGGAGGGAAATCTCTCTCCCTTAAAGCTTAGCTCTAAATTGCTACCCTGGTAACCAACAACTATACATCGCACACAAACACACACACATTCAACAGGCATCCATACATCACACACACACACACACACACACACACACACACACACACACTCCTCCATCAAAATTTCTAGCCATCCAGACCAAAAAGGAAGGAAGACAAAGGAAGTAGAAGACGAGGAGGCAGGAAGAAAAAAGAAGAGAAGTAGGAAAGAGGAAGTAAAGGAAGAGAGGGAAAGTGGCAGAAAACACAGGATCACCACCACCTCCCTGGCCCCTAATTTCCTTTCATTTTAAAATCCCTGCAATTCTCCCACTGAACTAAGCTCACTCCAGAGTCCAACTCAAAGGCTCATCTGGGAGCAGAGTAGACTGCCCAGTTCCTGCCTTCCAAGATAGGGGAATACCCTGCTTCCTCCCAACATTTTAATTTTGGTATGATTGTCTCGGGAGCCCTTGATAAATGATGACTGGACTTTCTCTCTAAGGAGGCTAGTAAGACAGGAATATGACTGATCAATGAAATATAAATGATCAATAAACTAACATAGAGCATGGCTCCTCAAAAGATTTGCAGAGAGCCAGTTTTTTAAAACTTCCAATCTGTTTCAGATCAATACTTTCATAAAAATACAACAAATTATCAGAAAAATAATTTTTAAAATATATAAAATATAAGCACCAAATTTTTATTGTTAGATCCAACAGACATAAAATTACTAACTCAAAATGCTATAAAAATTTCTAAATACTCTCAATGTCTGAACTTACATTACCACAAACTGACAACTCTCTAGAACAACACTTTGAATAATACTGTATTAGAACATCAAAGACCAATTTTTGTGTCTTAAGTATTATGATATCTGAAAGAATTAAAATTTTTTTAACAAATTTAGAAAATATGTTTTTCTAAGTGTCAACAGGAATTACTAGGAGGGATTAGATGTGACTATGAGCAACTTCATGATTTTTTTTCTTTATATTTTATATTTTCAAAATTAGTAGAAGCAAATAAAAAAATTAAAAAATAAATGTAATTTCATAACTTATTTTATGGCATATAAAAGCCTGAGTATCCAAAACATCATTTCTACCTTTTTATCTTCTATAGATATAGCTTCTTTTTCCAGAAACATCTATTATATACATTTTGGTTAACATTTGCTCTAATCAATCTTATCTCAAATCATTTTTACAGTGTTCAAGCTCTCATTTATATGAATAAAATTCCTTTACCTACTCAAGTAGACCACAATGCTCAATCCTAAACAATTCCATGAAATAATCTGCAATTAAAAACCTATGAGTAAAGTTTCTTCTCTCAGTATTTATACCATTAACAGCTTTTACAGTTGTTGTTTTAGCTAAATGCTAAATGAGTGTAAAATATTAGACAGTTAATAAGATCACATAGTTAAGTGAAAAGAGCTTTGATCAAAAACATAACCATTTTGTGACGAGTCACACACTAAGTGTGAAGAATCTATTTCCAAAATAGCTGAAGAGGGGGAAAAAAACACTCAAAACTTTATGTATTATTCAGAGATCTTCCCTCCTGCTTCAGTTTCCCCTTCCTCATCTTGCAATAGATGCAAGCCATATTTATTCTGTACATATCCATTTATACACCAAGAAAGCAGTGGGAAATAGGCAATATGGCAGTGAACAGGAAAAACACAGTATCTGCCTTGGTGAAGTTAGCATAGAAAGTAGACACTAATTTAATAATTATTGTAACTACAGTACTTAAATATAATTCTCATAAGTGTCCTACCTTTTTTTAAAGCAAGGCATTATGAGAGAGAATAATACAGGTATCTTCACCAGTCTAGGGGTCAACTAGGTGACTCAGAAAGCCCAGGGGTTAACTAGGCAGAAAGAATGCCAAAAAGTCATCAGTATGAGTGAAGATCCTGAGCTGGGAATACATACACAATAGTTTACTACATACACAATATTTTACTACAACAATAAAAAGTCAAAAAGATTGTCTTTAATCCATTGTATATTCTTGCCTCCTTTGTCAAAGATGTCCATATGTGCGTGGATTTATCTCTGGGCTTTCTATTTTGTTCCATTGATCTATATTTCTGTCTTTGTGCCAGTACCTTACTGTCTTGATAACTGTGGCTTTGTAGTAGAGCCTGAAGTCAGGCAGGTTGATTCCTCCAGTTCCATTCTTCTTTCTCAAGGTCGCTTTGGCTCTTCGAGGTTTTTTTGTATTTCCATACAAATTGTGAGATTATTTGTTCTAGCTCTGTGAAGAATACCGTTGGTAGCTTGATAGGGATTGCATTGAATCTATAAATTGCTTTGGGTAGTATACTCATTTTCACTATATTGATTCTTCCAATCCATGAACATGGTATATTTCTCCATCTATTAGTGTCCTCTTTGATTTCTTTCACCAGTGTTTTATAGTTTTCTATATATAGGTCTTTAGTTTCTTTAGGTAGATATATTCCTAAGTATTTTATTCTTTCTGTTGCAATGGTGAATGGAATTGTTTCCTTAATTTCTCTTTCTGTTTTCTCATTATTAGTGTATAGGAATGCAAGGGATTTCTGTGTGTTGATTTTATATCCTGCAACTTTACTATAGTCATTGATTAGTTATAGTAATTTTCTGGTGGAGTCTTTAGGGTTTTCTATGTAGAGGATCATGTCATCTGCAAATAGTGAGAGTTTTACTTGTTCTTTTCCAATTTAGATTCCTTTTATTTCTTTTTCTGCTCTGATTGCTGTGGCCAAAACTTCCAAAACTATGTTGAATAGTAATGGTGAAAGTGGGCACCCTTGTCTTATTCCTGACTTTAGAGGAAACTATAAAACTCCTAGAGGAGAACATAGGCAAAACACTCTCTGACATACATCACAGAAGGATCCTCTATGACCCACCTCCCAGAATATTGGAAATAAAAGCAAAAATAAACAAATGGGACCTATTAAACTTAAAAGCTTCTGCACATCAAAGGAAACTATTAGCAAGGTGAAAAGACAGCCTTCAGAATGGGAGAAAATAATAGCAAATGAAGCAACTGACAAACAACTAATCTCAAAAATATACAAGCAACTCCTCCAGCTCAACTCCAGAAAAATAAATGACCCAATCAAAAAATGGGCCAAAGAACTAAATAGACATTTCTCCAAAGATGACATACAGATGGCTAACAAACACATGAAAAGATGCTCAACATCACTCGTTATCAGAGAAATGCAAATCAAAACCACTATGAGGTACCATTTCACGCCACTCAGAATGGCTGCGATCCAAAAGTCTACAAGCAATAAATGCTGGAGAGGGTGTGGAGAAAAGGGAACCCTCTTACACTGCTGGTGGGAATGCAAACTAGTACAGCCACTATGGAGAACAGTGTGGAGATGCCTTAAAAAACTGGAAATAGAACTGCCATATGACCCAGCAATCCCACTGCTGGGCATACACACTGAGGAAACCAGAAGGGAAAGAGACACGTGTACCCCAATGTTCATCGCAGCACTGTTTATAACAGCCAGGACATGGAAGCAACCTAGATGTCCATCAGCAGATGAATGGATAAGAAAGTTGTGGTACATATACACAATGGAGTATTACTCAGCCATTAAAAAGAATACATTTGAATCAGTTCTAATGAGGTGGATGAAACTGGAGCCTATTATACAGAGTGGAGTAAGCCAGAAAGAAAAACACCAATACAGTATACTAACGCATATATATGGAATTTAGAAAGATGGTAACAATAACCCTGTGTATGAGACAGCAAAAGAGACACTGATGTATAGAACAGTCTTATGGACTCTTGGAGAGGGACAGGGTGGGAAGATTTGGGAGAATGGCATTGAAACATGTATAATATCAAGTATGAAACGAGTTGCCAGTCTAGGTTCGATGCACGATACTGGATGCTTGGGGCTAGTGCACTGGGACGACCCAGAGGGATGGTATGGGGAGGGAGGAGGGAGGTGGGTTCAGGATGGGGAACACATGTATATCTGTGGCGGATTCATTTTGATATTTGGCAAAACTAATACAATTTGTAAAGTTTAAAAATAAAATAAAATTTAAAAATTAAAAAATAAATAAATAAAACCATATCATGCAAAAAAAATAAAAATAAAAAGTCAATGAAAATATGAAAACACAAAAGCATCTCTGATAAATATATTTTATTTTCATTTTTAGTCATGAGCAAAAAGACCTCTGAAATCACTAATTGGAGTACTCGATTTTAAATTTTGTGACTGAATTTGAGTGAGGAATAAAGGTAACTATAATATCATTTGCAATCCAAATGAGCCTGCTTTTTAAAGCACACACGCATTTGATTTCTCAGTGCTTAGCCCTGACCTCAAAGGCCGGGTCACTCCTCATTTGGATTACTGGCTGAACATTTAGGTTTCACTAAGCAGTGGCAAATAGTTTCTCCAAGGATTCTCCAATAACAGAACAATGAACATAGTTTCTCCTCTCAGGCTATCTAGCAAGTTAAAACTCTGTCACAGTAGCTCTACCCTCAGTCTGGCAGCTTTGGAGAGAAAAGTGCTGATGGCAAACAGTGATTCAGAACCCGTGATCTGACACTGGACGACGGCACACTGGATATACACTCTCCTATGCTGCAATAACATACACAGTTAGCACAAGAGTGCCCACTCTATTAAACGAAGTTGTTTCACCATCTCTACGTAAGTCTCTGTGACGCTCTACAGACAAGTCACATAAGCCTGAACTCCAGAGTAATGTCCTAAGATGCTTTTCCCACTTTATCTCTCTAATTAGAAATGTTAAAGTCCTCAAAAAGGTATGTTAACAAATCAGTGCAATTTGTTTTTTCAAAATGAATTCTGTGTAACTGGTAACCATACTTCTATCATCATTATACCATCTTTTATACAGTTCATTGGGAATAAACTGTTCCTTTACTTTTTAACTTTCATTAGGATACTGGTCGGAGAAGGCGATGGCACCCCACTCCAGTACTCTTGCCTGGAAAATCCCATGGACAGAGGAGCCTGGTGGGCTGCAGTCCATGAGGTCGTTAAGAGTCGAACACGACTGAGCGACTTCACTTTGACTTTTCACTTTCATACATTGGAGAAGGAAATGGCAACCCACTCCAGTGTTCTTGCCTGGAGAATCCCAGAGAAGGGGGAGCCTGGTGGGCTGCCGTCTATGGGGTCGCACAGAGTCAGACACGACTGAAGCGACTTAGCAGCAGCAGGATACTGGTATTAAGTGTGTGAATTACTATTTTCACTCTTTTAAATAAAAGGTAGTCATTACCAGTAAGGTAAAAAAAAATATCTTTTCCACTTTAAAATACTAAACAGAAACATTTTACTGACAACTAAATACATTTTTGTTAAGACATGCTCTCATAATGTTCAGCACTATCACCAGGAACGCAAAATCATCATCAAATTTAATTTAGATAATTTAAAATTTTAATTTAAATTTAGTTCAACTAAATCCACTGACAATACCTCTCTTTGAGGGAAACAACACATATGACAAAGACTCAAACACAAAGCATAGGCTTGCCAGATGGCACTAGTGGTAAAGAATCTGCCTGCAACTGCAGGAGATGAGATGCAAGAGATGCAGGTTCGATCCCTGGGTTGGGAAGATCCCGTGTAGTAGGGAATGGCACCCCACTCCAGTATTCTTTCCTGGAAAATTTCATAGGCAGAGGAGCCTGGCAGGCTACAATCCATCGGACCACAAAGAGTAGGACACGACTGAGCCACTGACCACACTGTCCCTTCATAGTGGGTCTATAAAGCGGTCTTCCAAGACAGAAACCTACGCAGGAGGACAGTATTAGGCAATTCTTAAATCACAGCTCACACATTTGGTGTGAGCTTGAAAGTGTCACACCTGCTGGGCATAAACCTTTGGAAATCAGAAAGACTCAAACTTTAATGCCTTTTTATTTACTACCATCAGTAAAAATGTACAGAACTATACTACAATAAGAAATATAATTTTAGATAAATCTGCATTTTCTCTAAATAATTGAATTTGTAGACTGTTATCTATTTATGCTCTAGTTTTTAGAATTAAGTCCAACGGAAACTGAAATTGGCAGTGAATGGTTGGACACTTTAGTTTCTCCTTTATTAGGTCAAATGTGCATCTGGCAAGGAGTCAGCCCAGACATTTTCTGGGCATCAGTGTGCTGGCCAAGCCCCCAAATAGCTCAAATTGCTGCATTAGTGCTGTTCAAGTTGCAAAAATACTTCCCCAGACTTTCTTTGAAAAACAGCCTGCACTGATCTTCATAAAAATGTCCTCTTACATATTCATCAATTCTGAAGGACTACTTCAAGAATTCTAATACTGGCAGTAGAATAGTCATTTCTGCTTTTACATAAAAGTAAGTAATACATTTACTTACTAATTTGAATTTAACATTAGTTCAATTCAGTCATTCAGTTGTGTCCGACTCTTTAAGAAGATTCTAATTTTTTTTAAATTTCCTAGATATCTGGTTACATGAAACATGTCTTCACTGTTTGATGGACAAATCTGTAAGTCTAAAGGCAACAGATAAACTATTTTTGAAAGAAATAACTAAGTTCCATTTTAATTTTGGCCGGCTACCTAATAGATGTTGTTAAAGTCAACTTATAACACAATCTTAATTGAACCATACTTACAGTTACTGCAACTTAATGGAAAAATCTTTTTTAAAAATCTTGAGCTAAAGTTTAATAAAATATTTCATTCTGTAATTCTAGACATTAAAAACAATCAGGCTTATATAGTTGTGCATTTGAGATCACAAAATTGTGAAAGACACAAAAAGTTATTTTAACATATGTGTTGATGACATCTAGATTTCAGACACAACTTGGATCTCTCATTTAATGCTAGAAGTTAGGGATATAATCAGACCAATAAACTATTTAAATTGAAATTAGCATTAATATGAAAAATACACTATAGAATATAACATAGACAAGAAATCTGATTTGATCCACGGATAATTTAACTAGTCAGTACTGATGCCAGGCACAGTGGGAGGTTCTGTAATTCAAAGACGGATATATAAAATGTAGTGCATGCTTAGAATAAATTTACACTCTCGTGCTGGAAGATTTCATTGAGGAGGGCCACATTAGCGTCAGCCTTAAAAGATGTGGGATTTACAGATACACAGAGCAGAAATGCACTAAGTAATGCAGCTCTAAATCTCAGCAATATTAAGAAATATGAATCAGAAGGAAAAAAAAAGCTACCATGTTCTTAGAGACATGAAAGTTAGTCAAGAAATAAGTGTGATCTAGTCAAGATCTATGCTTCCACAGGTTTTTCTAACCCTTTCAAACGCTCCCACTATTGGAGTATGATCTTTCTTGAAGGCAATTTAGCAATAATTATCAAAAACCTTAAGAACACATACTTTTGGCCCCAATACTTAGACTTCTAAGTACTTTATAGATATATAGAAGTCGCTCAGTCGTGTCCGACTCTTTGCGACCCCATGGACTGTAGCCCACGGGGCTCCTCAGTTCATGGGATTTTCCAGGCATGAATACTGGAGTGGGTAGCCATTTCCTTCTCCAGGGAATCTTCCCGACCGAGGGATCGAACCCGGGTCTCCCGCATTGTAGGCAGATGCTTTACCGTCCAAGCTACCAGGGAAACCTAAGTACTTACTTCTGTCAAATAAGAGTACAGGGTAATAGCTTTTTTAATAGTAAATAACCACCTTCAAGGTATAACATTTAAAAATCATAATATATTCATGAAATTAAATACTATTCCATCATTAAAAGGATTATGAAATGAGATCTCTTTCTATGTCAATAACTGAATGATCTACATACTTAAGATTTCAGTCCATGACATATTAAATGAAAAAGTAGAAGATATATCACTAAAGAAAATACACAGATGGCAAAAAAGCAAACAAAAGATACTCAATACAGTTATAAGATGAAATGGCTCTGGGGATCTAATACATACATCATGGTGACTACAGTTAACAATAGTGTATTATATACTTGAAAGTTGCTAGGGCAGTAGAATTTAAACGTTCTCACTACAAAAAAAAAAAAATTACAATTAGATGAAGTGATGGATGTGTTAATTAAATTTATCGTGGTGATCATTTCAAAATATATACATTATATACTTTAATATAGATTGCACACTTTAAACCTACATGTTATATGCAAATTATATTTCAGTAAAGCTGGAAAGAATTTTAATTAAAAAAAGATACTCAACAACATCAGTCTTTAAGGAAATAAATTAAAACCAAAAGACAGTTTTCCACAACTGCATATCCACATGCAAAAGCATGAAACTGGACTTCTCCCTCACACCACACACAAAAATAAAACAGATCATCAGCTTAAATGCAATAGCTAAAACTATGAAACTCTTGGAACAAAATACTGGAGTAAATCTTTGAGACTCTGAATTTGGCAAAGCTTTCTTAGATGTCACACTGAAGGTGCAACAAAAGAAAAAATATATAAACTGGACTTCATCAAGATTAAAAACACTTGTGCTTCAAATGTCCATAAAGCACTATCCATCAAGGAAATGCGGATCAACACAACAGTGACACCAGTTCATCCCCACTTTAGATGACTACAGACAGTAACAAGTGTTGAACAGACTGTGGAGAAGTGGAATCCTTATAACTCAGCTGTTAGGAAATAAAACTGTGCAGCCTCTTTGGAAAACAGTCTCACACTTCCTAATGGTTAAACATAGATTTACCATATAACCCAGACATTCCACTCACAGGTATATACCCAAAGCAATGAAAACATATGTCCACACAAAAAACGTGTACATGAATGTCTACAGCATCTACATTCACAATAGCCAAATATTAAAAACAACCTAAATATCCATCAACTAATGAATGGACAAAAAATATGTGATACAGCCATACAACAGACTATTCCAAAATAAAAAGGAATGAAGTACTAATATCTGCTAATATGGATGAACCTCAAAAACACTACAGTAAGTTCAAGAAGTTGAACACCAAAGATCACATATCGTATCATTCCATTCATATGAAATACTCAGATTAGGTAAATGTAAGAGACAGAAAGCATGTTGATAGTTGCCAAAGGCTGAGGGGAAAGGGAAGTGGGGAGTAACTAATTAATGGGGATGGGATTTCCTCTTGGGATAATGGAAAGTTTTGAAACTAAATAAAGGTGGTAGTTATACAATACTGTGAATGTACTGAACTGCAACTGAATTTTTCACCTTAACATGGTTACTTTTGTTAAGTGATTTCATTTCAGTTAAAAAAAAAAAAGACTTAAAGAGTACACCATATGTTGAAGACTCTAACAATTCATCCTTGATTTAACAAAAAGATACTACATACCTATTAGAACGGCTAAAATTAAAAATACCGATCCTACCAAAGTGTTGGTAGGATGCACAAAAACTAAAGGCTCATACACTGCTGATGGAAACGTAAAATGGTACAACCGCTCAGGAAAACTGTTCGGAAACTTCTTAAAAAGTTAAACATATACCTTCCAGATAATCTACCATTTCACTGCTAGGTATCTTAACCAAGAAAAATGAGAGCACACATCTTTACCACGACTTGTAGATGAATGTTCACTGCAGCTTTCTTTGTAAATTAACAGAAATTGGGAAATAATCCAAACATCCAACAACAGGCAAATAAACAAACAATGCTGTATCTACACAAAGATATACTACTCAGTACTATAAGGTAATGAACTACTCTTAGCTATAGCATGCAAGAATCCGCAAAATTATCATGCTGAGTGAAAAAATTCACACCAAAAAAATGTATACTATATAGTTCTATTTATATAAAATTCTAGAAAACACAATCTAATCTATAGTGATGGAAAGCATACCTGTGGATGCCTGGGATGAGGAGATGAGGGGGGGGGAATTGGAGGGAAGGGACCACAAGAGCTTCCAAGAAATATATAGGAGTGATCAATATATTGTGATCATTCTCTTGATTGTGGTGCCAGTAGTTTTAGCGGTGTATAAATATGTCCAAAGTTATTAAATTTTACACTTTAAATAGGAGCAGTATATTGCATGCCAATTAAATATCAATAAATCTAAAAATTTAGGCTACAACAGTGATTCCATTTCTGAATTTTAAAATAAACATTTATATGCACAGAAAATAATATTTTGGTAGTATATACTTCCTACTGGGATTATAAGGCTATTTTTCTTCTTCATTTCCATAATGGAAACACGAAGATGTATTTGAATACTGTCTGTAATGCACCAAAAATGAGCTAAACTTCTACTAGGTAAGAAAGCACAGTTTACCTCAATTCAGTCGCTCAGTCGTGTCCGACTCTTTGCGACCCCATGAATCGCAGCACGCCAGGCTTCCCTGTCCATCACCAACTCCCAGAGCTTACTCAAACTCACATCCATCGAGTCAGTGATGCCACCCAGCCATCTCATTCTCTGTCATCCCCTTCTCCTCCTGCCCCCAATCCCTCCCAGCATCAGAGTCTTTTCCAATGAGTCCACTCTTCACAGGAGGTGGCCAAAGTACTGGAGTTTCAGCTTTAGCATCAGTCCTTCCAATGAATATTCAGGACTGATCTCCTTTAGAATGGACTGGTTGGATCTCCTTGCAGTCCAAGGGACTCTCAAGAGTCTTCTCCAACACCACAGTTCAAAAGCATCAATTCTTCGGCACTCAGCTTTCTTCACAGTCCAACTCTCACGTCCATACATGACTACTCGAAAAACCATAGCCTTGACTAGACAGACCTTTGTTGGCAAAGTAATGTCTCTGCTTTTGAATATGCTATCTAGGTTGGTCATAACCCTCCTTCCAAGGAGGAAGTGTCTTTTAATTTCATGGCTGCAGTCACCATCTGCAGTGATTTTGGAGACCCCCAAAATAAAGTCTGACACTGTTTCCACTGTTTCCCCATCTATTTCCCATGAAGTGATGGGACCAGATGCCATGATCTTTGTTTTCTGAATGTTGAGCTTTAAGCCAATTTTTTCACTCTCCTCTTTCACTTTCATCAAGAGACTCTTTAGTTCTTCTTCACTTTCTGCCATAAGGGTGGTATCATCTGCATATCTGAGGTTATTGATATTTCTCCCAGCAATCTTGATTCCAGCTTGTGCTTCTTCCAGCTCAGCATTTCTCATGATGTACTCTGCATATAAGTTAAAAAAGCAGGGTGACAATATACAGCCTTAACATACTCCTTTTCCTATTTGGAACCAGTCTGTTGTTCCATGTCCAGTTCTAACTGTTGCTTCCTGACCTGCATATAGGTTCTCAAGAGGCAGGTCAGGTGGTCTGGTATTCCCATCTCTTGAAGAATTTTCCACAATTTATTGTGATCCACACAGTCAAAGGCTTTGGCATAGTCAATAAAGCAGAAATAGATGTTTTTATGGAACTCTCTTGCTTTTTTGATGATACAGCAAATGCTGGCAATTCGATTTCTGGTTCCTTTGTCTTTTCTAAAACCAGCTTGAACATCTGGAAGTTCATAGTTCACATATTGCTGAAGCCCGGCTTGGAGAATTTAGAGCATTATTTTACTAGCATGTGAGATGAGTGCAATTGTGTGGTAGTGTGAGCATTCTTTGGCATTGCCTTTCTTTGGGATTGGAATGAAAACTGACCTTTTCCAGTCTTGTGTGGCCACTGCTGAGTTTTCCAAACTTGCTGGTATATATTGAGTGCAGCACAGTTTATCATAAAAATCAGTGATTCCAACATACTGTGCTGTAATAAAAATCTACAGTGTCTTTTAATCTACAAAGCACATATAGGACAGTCTGCTTCGTAAATTTAATTTGGTCATATTATCTCTTCAGTTCAGTTCAGTCACTCAGTCGTGTCCGACTCTTTGTGACCCCATGAATCGCAGCACGCCAGGCCTCCTTGTCCATCACAAACTCCTGGAGTTCACTCAAACTCATATCCATCGAGTCAGTGATGCCATCCAGCCATCTCATCCTCTGTCATCCCCTTCTCCTCCTGCCCCCAATCCCTCCCAGCATCAGAGTCTTTTTCAGTGAGTCAACTCTTCACATGAGGTGGCCAAAGTACTGGAGTTTCAGCTTTAGCATCATTCCTTCCAATGAACACCCAGGACTGATCTCCTTTAGAATGGACTGGTTGGATCTCCTTGCAGTCCAAGGGACTCTCAAGAGTCTTCTCCAACACCACAGTTCAAAAGCATCAATTCTTTGGCATTCAGCTTTCTTCACAGTCCAACTCTCACATCCATACATGACTAAAATCCCATGGATGGAGGAGCCTGGTAGGCTGCAGTCCATGGGGTCACTAAGAGTCGGGCACGACTGAGCGACTTCACTTTGACTTTTCACTTTCATGCATTGGAGAAGGAAATGGCAACCCACTCCAGTGTTCTTGCCTGGAGAATCCCAGGGACGGGGGAGCCTGATGGGCTGCCATCTATGGGGTCGCACAGAGTCGGACACGACTGAAGCGACTTAGCAGCAGCAGCAAACTAGACGGACCTTTGTTGGCAAAGTAATGTCTCTGCTTTTGAATATGCTGGTTGGTCATAACCAGGAGGGTTATGGAGGGTCATAACCCTCCTTCCAAGGAGGAAGTGTCTTTTAATTTCATGGCTGCAGTCACCATCTGCAGTGATTTTGGAGCCCAAAAACATAAAGTCTGACACTGTTTCCACTGTTTCCCCATCTATTTCCCATGAAGTGATGGGACCAGATGCCATGATCTTCATTTTCTGAATATTGAGCTTTAAGCCAACTTTTTCACTGTCCTCTTTCACTTTCATCAAGAGACACTTAGTTCTTCTTCACTTTCTGCCATAAGGGTGGTGTTATCTGCATTATCTGAGGTTATTGGTATTTTTCCCAACAATCTTGATTCCAGCTTGTGATTCTTCCAACCCAGCATTTCTCATGATGTACTCTGCCAATGGGAAATGGGGGAGAGGGGAAGCAACTCTTAAAACTAAACAGCTCCTCTGGAATTAGTTCAGGATCTTAAAGCTGAAAAAAGTACATCAATATCGACAATTTTGTAATTATTTTTAGAGCACATTTTAAAAGTAGGTTAAAGTTCTGTATCATACTATAAAAATTATTTTCTTTCTCTTATCTGATTCTGGCATGAGAAACCTCTAACTTAAATGAGGTAGAGATGATGAAATGGATATTCATCTTATTGATGCTATGAAAGAGTAAAACACAGTTTATACATCTCAGTTGTAAAGATTATGACCCCTGGTTGTCACTGAAAACTTCCAAAGGCATAAAGGAATAGCAATATAATGTGCAAGTGATGTATTCTGCAGGTCAGCCAAACACTGAAAATACATTCTGAAGAGATTATTCAATATCCAGTTTGTTCTCAGTCCAAAACAAAAGGAAATTGTCCCAGGACTTCAGTATGAACCAGTCCCAGGACTTTAATATGATCATGCTGCTGCTGCTGCTAAGTCGCTTCAGTCGTGTCCGACTCTGTGCGACCCCATAGATGGCAGCCCACCAGGCTCTGCCGTCCCTGGGATTCTCCAGGCAAGAACACTGGAGTGGGTTGCCATTGCCTTCTCCATTGTGTGAAAGTGAAAAGTGAAAGTGAAGTCGCTCAGTCGCGTCCGACTCGTAGCGACCCCATGAACTGCAGCCTACCAGGCTCCTCCATCCATGGGATTTTCTAGGCATTGCCTTCTCCATAATATGATCATACTAACTCTAAAATATCAAAATCAATGTCAGAATTAAGAAGATATGGAATTGTTAGGGAGGAAGTTAGGCCATGAGCAAGAACGCTCAGATTCACTACAAAAATAACCACAGAGACATTTTCAACCCCTGCACATGCGCCATAGGCACACAGTGGACACAAACCAAATACAGGGGCTTCTCCAAGCAGCCTCAGGCAGCTAGGAGCCCATTAAGGGTTCATATACAATCTACACATATGTACATCTGATTATAACAGACTAAATTACGGGAAGACATATACAACAGAGCCTGTTGTTCTGTAACTTGTAATTGTCAATAGACCTTGAGCGTATGCCCATTTGCATTTTCCTTTCTTGACTGGGGGTGGGTATAAGCCCTATTTTGCACAGGGTACAACCAAAAGGTTGTATAAAAAGGAGGAAGCCAAGAGGGAGTAGGAAGACAATGAGTCCTTTGGGATTAGCCTGCTCCCATGTCTTGGGAGTGTCCAATAAAAGATCTGTCTGCTTGAGCTGAATTGAGCTGTAACTGGTTTGTCGTTTTAAACTCTTTAGTCCATCGTTGCAAATTTTTGTTGCAATGAGACAAGAACCAAGGAAGAGAAACAAACTGACCTGTCAGAAAGAAGATCTAATCAAATATCCAATGAGCTAAAGAGCTTGAAAGAGGGTTGTTTCTCATCTCAAATGCAAATATTAGATGCCAATTAAACCAAAGTCAGAATCCGTTTCTGGCTTTTATTCCAAATAAGGTGATGATCACTGCATTTTCCACAATGAGCACGTGGCCACACCCTTAGATCAAAATATCAAGAATCTCTGTTAGGTAACACAAGCAAAGTTCACACTAGTGTATAAAAATTCCCACTGGGAATAGATAGTGCTGCTTTGTGACAGAGATGGAGAATAAAGAGCTCCTGAAAGATAAAGTTGTATAAAAAACAATAGTATATGGTCATTTAATATTCTAGTACAAAATTTATTGTCACATATAATACAAAAAGAACCAAACACGGAACTGAAAGGTATATTTAGAATCCACTCCTACCTTCTTCCAGATAGAACCAAATTAACTTACTGAATTACTTAACACTTCGACGTTGGCTATTCAGTAAAATGCTAGTCTAAAAGAATCATTTACCTACCTGCATCATCACGAATCATCTCTCAGATTCTCACATTTGGACCATATTTTTTTTCCATCCTAAATTGGCTTCTGCTGCCACTTACCATTTGCATAATTATCAGAAACACTGACTTATTTTAATAGCAGCCTCCATAAAGTAAAATTATAAATATCAAACTAAAGAGAAATTCTACAAAGACAATACATGCAATATACAAAATAATTTTGACCATTTACTCCTCTGGGTCATCTCACTAACTTTTTATCCACTGTTATATGGAAGGATATGGTCAGGAATTTTAAGCACTATGGATAAATAATACATAGCATATGGACTGTAATTCTAGCTACTTTATTTATAAATCTTGAAATAAACATTTTCAGAGATACAATGCATTAGTTACATATTTTTGAGAAAAACTGAATGGAATGCATATTAGAAGATATCAAAGTTTCAAAGATTTTTTTTAATCTAAAAATCATTTTACACAGTATCAAATATACAGAAAAATATTCATAAAGAGTTTACAATATTTTATAGTTTCCTTGTTGACAAAAATGTTTAGGTCATTTTCCAATTGTTTAATTAATTTTAATGGGAAATCTTCATAAAACTCATCATAACACTCATCAGTAAGATTATATACTCTTTATATTTAATTTTTTTCTGTTATTAACAGCCACATAAAGATATGTATCAGGTGAAAATAAATAAGCAAACATTTATTTTAAAAATCTGTATATAAAAAACAATTCAAAAACAATGATGTATAAATCATGTACATCAATAATAAATATCTATATGTACTGGCCTGGAAACATATTCATGATATGTATTAAAGAAAAAAGGAAAGTTGAATAGCAATGTGTATTAGTGGAGGAAGGTGATGAACATTAGAACACAGAAAAAAAGAGTAAAAAGCCAAAAAGATTACACCTGGGAAGAACGGAGGATATAAGACACAGGAAATTTTACTTTACACTCTGTATACCTTTATATTATTTGAATATTTTACAAATGGCATTAAACTTTAACTTTGAGATAACAATACATGTTTTAAAAGATGTTACCAAATACTAGTCAACATTCTTGACACTCTACACCTAATTAGTAAGGTTCATATCATGATGAAAATCACAAAAGCAGTAAATTTTAACTACCTGATAATCAAACTGTAGACTGACTTCACCACGTATGTGATGTTTACCATTCATATACAAGTGTCTACCTAAAGTATGTTTAACTTACATGCATTCATAGGAACTGCATGTCATGTAACCTAAGATGATCAAACATTCCCAATCGGCCTGTAAAATTTTAGAACCAGGAACAGAGTGTCCCAGACTGACGTGTGCCTGCCTCACAGCTGCTAGGATAACTACTTTCCATCGACCATTCTATTCCCCCAGGACTAAAAAGAGCCCACATACTATCTGAGACTGAAGAACTGCCAAATCTTCTAGGCTACTTGCATTTCATGAACAGAAGAAAACACACAGTTCATGACCATTCCAAAAGAGGCATCTTCTGAACTGCCTCACCCTCTGTGGGTGGTGTACAAAGCAATTCTTCCTGCAAAACTGCTTTCCATAAAAGGAGACAAGCTGTACTCTGTTTACTTCACTTCCTTAGTACTCTTACTCCACCTGAACTCACGGAGAAATAATTGCCCCTGAGGCAAATCCTTTATGGCATTTGCTTCAGCAAAGGGTAAAGCCTTTTATGACAACTGAAACAGCTCAATAAGGAAGGAGTTGGTAAGGGGGAATGCAAAACACACGCTCAGACAGGAGGTCTCAAAAACACCTATAGCTAAACTGAACTTGCCCTGGCTAAGGAACCAACTCAAAAAGTACAAACACTTTAAAAGGTGTTAAGTGTTTTATTTTACAGATGTACAGATTCAAGTTTAGAGAAAAGTTTTGTTTGCTTATAAAGTTTACCTGGAAGTGAAATTTTTGTACAAAAAAATAAGACTTTTTTTCATGGCCACTTATAGTATGCATTTAATGGCCAAAATATGATTAAGAACAGGCACTGCCATTTTTCAAAACAATTCAAGGGTATAAGTAAGTTTTTTAAGGACGGCACCAATTGTTAAAAATTTCCATTTTAAAGGACTTTGGGCAAGAGTGACTAAAAAACTAACACCTGAGAAAGAAAAGAAAACACACGTTGCCTCAATAAAATGAAGGTAATAGGAATTTCTGGAAAAATTCATTCTGATTGAACTGGAATCTTGCAAGTCAGATGTGCGGGCTGTACTTAGTCGCTCAGTTGTGTCTGACTCTTTGCGACTCCATGGACTGTAGCCTGCCAGGCTCCTCTATCCATGGGGATTCTTCAGGCAAGAATACTGGAGTGTGTTGCCATGCCCTCTTCCGGGGGCTCTTCCCAACCCAGGGATTGAACCCAAGTCTCCTGCATAGCAGGCAGATTCTTTACTGTCTGAGCCACCAGGGAAGTCTTGCAAGTCAGATAAGCACCATTAAATGAAAAACAGTTCCCTGGCTATTTGTAGACAAAAGTTGATTTCAATTCAAGAATAGTATCAATTACTCCAAGACAAAGATATGTTTCGTCAAACATTAAACACTCTGGAAAAACCAATGGAAAAGTTGATTTCACACAGATGGGAGAGCCACCATCCCACAAGCTGGAAGGCATCGACAACAGATGCCCAGAGTGAAGGATGCACTCACCGATTGAACAGGTTAATTCAGCTTCGTAATACAAACACACAAATCAAGGGACTTGTAACAGAAGGTTGGGGGAATCTGCTGCTGCTGCCGCTGCTAAGTCACTTCAGTCGTGTCCGACTCTGTGCGACCCCATAGACGGCAGCCCACCAGGCTCCCCCGTCCCTGGGATTCTCCAGGCAAGAACACTGGAGTGGGTTGGGGGAATCTAGGAAGGCTTGAAAACAGTATCTCTCAAATATCTGTGTCCTGAAATCATACTGCTCATTAAAAACACAAATTTCTACTCTCTACTCCCACAGATTTTAATTCAGTAGGTCTAGAGTGAGGCACAGAAATGTGTACTTTTATCAACAGCTTCAGGTAATTCTGATACAGGTGGGCCAAGAAACACTGTTCCAGAGACTCCCCTACACTCTCTGTATGTGGTTTAAGAAACATACAGCCATCCTCAAGTACCCAAAGGAAAATCTAAATACTCCCACCACACTACGGGAATAACTCGTGTTATTCACAGTGCATGATGAGATTCCTGACCATCTGAAGCACGATAAAGTCTCCATTCCTAAAGAAGTTTTAAAAGAGTACTGACAGCCTAAAATCAGCAAGAAGAAACAGCCACTTTTGGGGTATGTTCATGTGCCATCATCTTAGAGGCTCTATCTTTTAAGGAACGGCCAGGCTGCAAGAGGTAAGAAAACTGCAAACAACTTACAAAAAACAAACTGCAAGAACTCGCCCAGATTCAAAATTTTCAACATCCTATTCAGAAGGAGAATGGTCTTGAATCACATGACTCTTGATGAAATAGTAATTTCAAACTACATTGAAATACATGCTTTTTTTCTCATAACCTCTCCATCCTAGCTGCTGCTGCTGCTACTGCTGCTAAGTCGCTTCAGTCGTGTCCAACTCTGTGCGACCCCACAGATGGCAGCCCATGAGGCTCCCCCATCCCTGGGATTCTCCAGGCAAGAACACTGGAGTGGGTTGCCATTTCCTTCTCCAATGCATGAAAGTGAAAAGTCAAAGTGAAGTCACTCAGTCATGCCCGACTCTTAGTGACCCCGTGGACTGCAGCCTACCAGGCTCCTCCATCCATGGGATTTTTCAGGCAAGAGTACTGGAGTGGGGTGCCATTGCCATCCTAGCTAGTCAAATTCTACTCTAGTTGACGTTCACTGACAAAATCTGTATCCGGCAGGTACTAACAGCTTTTAGCAACAAAGGTCCTGGTGTAAAAGTAAAACAAAATGTTACTTATGCTGCAAAGTTAGGATTATATTCCGCAGCACAGATCACAAAATACTTCTATAATGGTTTCAATAAAAAGGAAAGTTATTTTCTTCATGTAAAGAGAAGTATTGGAGAAGGAAATGGCAACTCATTCCAGTATTCTTGCCTGGAGAATTCTATGAACAGAGGAGCCTGGCGGGCTACAGTCCACAGGTCGCAGAGAGTCAGACTCGACTTAGGAATTAAACAACAACAAAAGAGAAGTATAAAGGTGGGAATCCAAAACCACCACTGCCCTAGGCTCCCATTCTTTCTCCTCAGTTCAGTTCAGTTGCTCAATTATGTTCAACTCTTTGCCCCATGGACTGCAGCATGCCAGGCCTCCCTGTCCATCACCAACTCTTGGAGCTTGCTCAAACTCATATCCCATCCAGTCGGTGATGCCATCCAACAATCTCATCCTCTGTCGTCCCCTTCTCCTCCCGCCTTCAATCTTTCCCAGCATCAGGGTCTTTTCCAGTGAGTCAGTTCTTCAGATCAGGAGACCAAAGTATTGGAGTTTCAGCTTCAGCATCAGTCCTTCCAATGAATATTCAGGACTGATTTCCTATAGGATGGACTGATTGGATCTCCTTGCAGTCCAAGGGACTCTCAAGAGTCTTCTCCAACACCACAGTTCAAAAGCTTCAATTCTTTGGTGCTCGGCTTTCTTTATAGTCCAACTCTCACATCCATACATGACTGCTGGAAAAACCAAACCTCTGACTAGATGGGCCTTTGTCGGCAGAGTAATATCTCTGCTTTTTAATATGCTGTCTAGGTTGGTCATAGCTTTTCTTCCAAGGAGGAAGTGTCTTTTAATTTCATGGCTGCAGTCACCATCTGCAGTGATTCTGGAGCCCAAGAAAATAAAGGCTTGCTTTCTCCTCAGCTACCCACGTACACAGACCTCATCTACTTTTTAACTGCTACAAATAACAGCAAGCAAGTCGAAGCACCATGTCCACTTTCCGGGTGAGGAGAAGAAAATCAGTGGGGAATGGAGGGCATCCCACTCAGGCAAATGGAAACGTACTCTAACAAACATCCACTGAGACTCAGTTGCAATGAGTCTACAGAGAGCAATCTCTCAGCTGGGTACACTGCCACCCCAAAAAGCACTTATGGTATGGAAAAGTGTTGATGAAAAGTAGTAAACAGGCAAATGGCAGTGTGTATCACCCAAAAGTTTCTTATGAGAAAAGTCATCTCACAGCTTACCATAAGGTCTAACATACCAGCCTATCCTACTCACAAAAGATCTTTATCTCCTACAACCTTAATGCTACAAGTATAGTGTTTTTATCTGGAAATGCCATGCAAGCTTTACCTAATTTATCAAAAGCAAAAGGATCCTTATTGAATAGTACCCTTTACTATTTGGTTATATTTCCAAATGCAAAAAAAAACTTTTAATTAAAATTATTTTTAAGGAAAGAAATGCTAGTGCTAAGCTAGATACTTAGGTAGTAACCTACAGATCTGCCCTGAATGGTTGGAGCATAAGAACTAACACCAAAGTGGCAGAACTTAAATGTATAGGATTCACCTGAGAGGTGAATCTAAGCAATCTAGAGAAGCACAATGACTCCCCAGTTCTGCCTTCCTGACTGTGAGGGAGACCTTTGAGACCTCCTACCATCCTTAGCCCAGATTTATAATGTATTCACTTTTTACCACACAGCTATCACATGGTTTATGATTCTTTGCTACCCCATGGACTGGAGCCCTCCAGGCTCTTCTGTCCATGGGATTCTCCAGGCAAGAATACTGGAGTGGATAGCCATACCCTTCTCCAGGGGATCTTCCTGACCCAGAGATCAAACCTGGGTCTTCTGCATTGCAGGCAGATTCTTTACCATCTGAGCCACTAGGGAAGCCCTTTTAAGAGACAGAAGAGGTTATATCATTCCTTAAGCATAAGGGGTATGCACTAGCTCACCTCACTTTAATCACATAATTTCCCAATTGCATATATATTATATTGGTCATGCAGTGTGTGAAACAAATGCTTGTTTGTAGAATATTTTATTACATCACTTGATGACACAGTCCTAGCACAATAATAATATATAACCAAAAGGAGACATATTATGGTTGTAATCCTACAGTGCTATCATGACTAAACGGTTAAGATTAAGAGAAATAAACCTGGAAACTAGCAAAGACAGATGAACAAGAGAGAAACAGAATTTGGCCACGTTCAAACAGACAGAGTAGAGATTTGTACCTTCTTCTGTCCATCTATTGAGTAGAAGATACCCATTAAGGCATGTACACTCGCCTTGTGGTTCTGTTCTCAAAACATCAGCTTCTTTTTCCCTTTCCACTTCCTTCCTTCATGACACCCCTCCTCTTAATAACAGAGGTACTCCTGGTTGGGGCAGGGGAAAGTCCTCATCTGACTAATCACATGAGGTTTCACCAAAGCTACTCATTATAATTTATTGTCCAACAGCTTCCTATGGGCATAAACTCCTTGTGCCTAGATAAATAACAGAAATATAAGTCTTGTCCTGTACATAATATCATACAATTATAACTAATCCCTCCCCAAAACTTTCATGGCACTCTTTCATCTTCTAATAAAGCATTTTCATGTTCTGCTGAAATTCTCTTGTTTTCTTAAGTATGTATCCCTCACATCACTGCAAAATGAAATATCTTATACGTTTTTGTATCCCCAGAGCCTTTCAAAATTCATGAAATGAATGAAATGTATACTGAATTTCCCAATTATAGAAAAAGGAAATCTAGAGGAAATAAATTGTATTAAAAAACATATATGAATGCCTTCCGGTTATTGTTTTATTACTTAGACTTCTATGAAAACTTTTTAAAAAAGGCAACAAATACGTATTTCTAAGTACTTATTAAAGATTATATTACTAAGATGGAAAATGTCATTATAATGAACTCAAAACATTTTGTAAATTAAGTAATAAAGCTACTTTTTTCTACTCCAAAAAAAATAAATAAATAAAAATAAAAAATTTTATATTGCTTTTTAATGTAATATGTAATGTAATGCAATGTAATATGTAAAAAATTATATATTTTTCAACTTTGTTCTCAAGAAAGTTCTACAGCAAATTATCCCAACTGATAATTAGAATGTTACTTAGTGACTTGAAATTATCCAAGTCTATATAATTTAGCTTATAAATAGTACAAGATCCAGAACATGATTTCAAATCCTGTAGCCTTTCATTATGGTATAAGACAGATCTTCACAGGGTTCTCAGTGTGTACTCCGACCAGCTGTGTGTCTAGGGGCAAATCACATGATTTCTCTGGGTGTCCCTCAACTTCCTAGCCCATTAAATAACTCGTTGTAAGGTAACATGACATACAACTAAGGATGTGAATGAAAAACCTTTGCAAGTCATTTGCACCTCATTATTTTGACACATAAATAAGGATAATCTTTAAATACAGAAGAGTTAAATGTAGCAATCTACACAAATTAAATTAATAAATTCTATTTTTCCCAAGGCTAATATATCCAAACAAATTATTTTACTACAATGCCTTCTCCACAAATTTTTTAGAAACTTTAAAAAAAATTATCACTGTGCTTTCTTCTTAATTTATGATACTCAAATTTAACTTTCCCTAAAAGTTAAATCCTATTCAAGAGAAAGAAAAATGTTTTCAGCCATCACCTAATTCCATTTATCAGTAATAAACTGAAGATTTCAATGAAAATCCAGAAGCAGGTTCCTGCCTTTTATTTTTTTGCCTTCCTCTGTAAAATTATAGCTCACACATAAGGGAATTTGAACCAGAAAATGCTGAGCTGTCTAGACCATGATCTCAGACTGGTAACACAACTCACTAGCAGCACGCTAGTAAAATCACACTTTGCACAGGATGTACCTTGTCTCTGGACACAGGCAGGAAACACATCTAAGGTTTCAAACTGGTCCCTCCTGGGGTAACCTAGATGTCAACCCAGAAAGTGAGTGGAGGGAATAGGAGAAAAACAGTATTAAAGCGATGTTTCCTAAATTGTGGTATTCAACATGATTTTTTTTTTAACATGATTTTTGATGATATATGAATGAAGAGTTTTATCCATAATAGTTACACTGACCTTAACAAGTATTTTAAAATATAACAAAGACATTAAAACCATGATTCCATAAATGTGAATAATTAGAATAAGAATAAATTATGAATTCTGGCTTTAAAAGCAGGGCAACAATCATGAAAATAGTAAGTAAACCTGTGCATGCCAAGTCACTTCAGTCGTGTCCAGCTCTTTGCAAGCCCATGGACTGTAGCCTACCAGTTAGGCTCCTCTGTCCACGGGATTCTCCAGGCAAGAATACTGGAGTGGTTTGCCATTCCCTTCTCCAGGGGATCTTCCTGACCCAGGGATCAAACCCAGTCTCCTGCATTGCAGGCAGATTCTTTAACATCTGAGCCACCAGAGAAGACAAGAAAACTTGGAATATAGCAAAAAGTCATCAACATGGTAGGTACACTAAAGACAAATCCGGGAAACATGTTAAACCAGCTCTACTTTTCTACACGAAAGTTTCTCTCAAAAAAATGTTTTATATAAAAATGATTCAGTTTTTTTAGCATAAAATTGAAAGCAAAAAAAAAAAAAAAAGAGTATGGAAGAGGAGTGTACAGATTTAAGTGGATATAAGAAACGTATAAAACCAATCCCAAAGAATGGACCTTATCTGGATCTTGATTCAAACAGAAAAAATAATAATTACTATACAGACACACATATATACTTGTGGATGACAATCAGGGAAATAAAAGCTTTGCTGATAAAGGGAAATCACTGTCAATTTTTCAGGTATCATAAAGACATTGTTGGTTATGTTTTTTCAAAAGTTCTTACTTTTTGAGATACATACTGAAATATCTAGAAGAAATGATATAACTAGGATTTGATTCAAAAGAATCTGGAAGTAAGGGGAGAAGTCAATGAGAATATAGATAAAATGAAATTGATTACATGCTTAGTTGAAGTCAATGAGAATACAGATAAAATGAAATTGACTGCAGGCTTAGCTGAACCTCAGTGACAGATAGAGTAGGCTCATGATATTGTTTATGTATAAAGTTGAAAATCTCCACATTAAAAATTCACATTTATATAAGTTTTTGATTAATACTAATTATACCAAAATGTAAAACTGTGATCATAAAGTAATTGAAAGCAAAAACCTCTTACTTCAAAATCAAACATGAGGGGTTTGTTTTTCAGAATCTATTCTGAAGAAATAATACATTTTAAACATATTCTCTCTCCTCATTATAACTCAAATTTTTTTAAATGCTAAGTTAACCATTCTGTCACTACACAAATACTTAATATACTACATTTCAGAAACAAATAAAATAACTAATGATCTCTCTACTTAGAGATTTTCAGAGTTCCAATATCCTCATCATAAGTCAGTAATTTATCTAGAAAAAAGGTAAGGAGTTAATAATTAAGTAACCTATCCTTCCTCTCACTTCATACTTTTACTTCCCTGTCTACTAAATTTAGACAATGTTCCATACCACAAATACCACATTGATATGATTACAGCAATTAATTGTAAAAAGCCAAGTTCAAGACACTTTAGACAATTATTACTTGAGACAGTCGCTTTACTCTCCCATGATTAAACTAAATAAAAAGTGAAAATTTTGACAGTCTTCTATGGACCCGCACATAAAAAGCAATTAACAAAGATGCATGAATCAATACTGAACTTGTACCTATTTGTCAGTTAACATTAAAAGAACTTGGGTTCGATCCCTGTGTCGGGAAGACCCCCTAGGGAAGGAAATGGCAACCCACTCCAGTATTTCCTCCCTGAAAAATCCCATGGATAGAGGAGCCTGGTGGACTATAGTCCATGGGGTCACAAAGAATCAAGATACAACTGAGTGACTAAGCGTAATTAAAAGACCAATCTCAACATGACATCTTAAGATTTTTTCTTAATTTACAAAGGAGGTAAAAAGTCTTTGGCCAGCCACTTAAAAGGCGATTAAACATAGACGTACATTTTACAGTCAATAAATTTAAAAATCAGCAAGGATGACACTTCAAATAAAATCTAGAATATAACTGTAGATCAGTATCTACCAAATTTAAAGAAAGCCAACATAAACAAGACAATTTAAAGAGAAAATATCAAGGCTCTCCAAGTACAGGTAATCTTTAAAAATGAAACAACTATCTTAAATGACATTAAAATAAATATCAACCCCATACAAAAATTAATTCCAGATGGATTACAGAGTTTTAAAATGTTGAAAACCCAGAAAAAGCAGATGACAGGATAGAATACTTATTAAATATCTCAAGGGAACTAACTGTCTATTCTTTGAAAAAGAAAAAAGGAAAAGATGCAAACAAATGAAAATGATAAATTTCTATCTCTCATATACATGTACAACAAAAATGAAAAGAGACTGGCAGAAATATATGCAGCAAATGTAATTAACAGTTTAATACAACTAAATATAAATGGTTCCTGAAAACTGACACTACATACATTGTAATTATATCCATCTTACAGTACAAGGATCCTGGGCCACAGAGGAGGCGCAGTGTCTCAGAATATGCAAAGCACTCACAGCATTTGGGGGTGGGGGGGAGAATACATTTTTTGGTATAATCTCCACTGATCATTTGTCTATTTGTTCTCGAATCAATGTCCTGTCCTTCTTTGTCCCCCTCTGTATGACAGGGAAGTGCAGTCCCAGGCTGCCTTGGTCTGGCTTCTAGATAGAGTCCACCAATAAGAGAGGCAAAGGCAGAGGCCTGGAGGGCAGAAGAGAAGCCTTGGTATTTCTTCTCTTTCTACATCACACTATGGTTCCAACTCCAGTTCTTTGGCCCCAGGTTCTGTGGTCCCAGCTCTGGGTTTGAGCCCTCTTCGGGGTTTTTAACCCATGCCACACAGTCCCAACATCCAGGCTAGCTTGGTGACACTGCATCTTCCCACTGTCTCCCTCTGTCCGAAAGACGCCAATGGTTTCCTGCTGTTGCTCATCTCTAGAATTCCCCGCCATAGTGTTTGGCTTCTCTACTTTACCAAAACTGATTTACCAATTCCATGAAATAAAATTTCCTGTTCAAAATTCCTATAGTGGGAATTCCCTGGCAGTCCAGTGGTTAGAACGCCACACTTCCACTGCAGTGGGCACAGCTTCAATCTCTGGTCAGGAACTAAGATTCCACATGCCAAGCTGCCAAAATAATAAAAGAACACCTAGAGTGTTTTTATTTTCCTAAATGCACTCTGACGCTTTTGGTTCCTAAAATCAAGACCTTTAAATATAACAAGTAATGCTTACTTTTTAGGAAGAAAAAGAAAACATATTAAACCAGAAAACTGAGATTATAAATTACCCACGATCCAGAATTTCTCAACACTAATGATTCTAACACTAAGGCATATCCTCTGTGGCCCACATTTACCTAAAAAGTCATCACATTAAATAAAAGAAGTAGTGTTTTAAAGAATGAATTAAATAAAAAGATCGTTTCTGATTTAGTAATGCACTATGAAGTAATCTTTAGCTCTAGCCTCCTCTCAAACTCTCAACTTTTTCCTTTTTTCCCTTCCTCCTAATGACATTTTCTCCAGGAAGAAGAAAAATGCAAAAGCTGGTGAAAGGCAGTGGGAAGTTTTATTCAGAAGCTTGAAAATTAGACTGATAACAACTCTGTCACCATATTTCTGCCAAAACTAAAAAATCAGAATAAAAGCAAACACAAATACCATAAATTGATGATGATATAGGTAAGAGTAGATAAATAGCTTGTATGTGAAAAACATCACAAGATATGATAGAATATTTTATTTATACCTTTTCCATGAGAAACGCTGGGCTGAAAGAAGCACAAGCTGGAATCAAGATTGCCGGGAGAAATATCAATAACCTCAGATATGCAGATGACACCACCCTTATGGCAGAAAGCGAAGAGGAACTAAAAAGCCTCTTGATGAAAGTGAAAGTGGAGAATGAAAAAGTTGGCTTAAAGCTCAACATTCAGAAAACGAAGATCATGGCATCCGGTCCCATCACTTCATGGGAAATAGATGGGGAAACAGTGGAAACAGTGTCAGACTTTATTTTTGGGGGTCTCCAAAATCACTGCAGATGGTGATTGCAGCCATGAAATTAAAAGATGCTTATTCCTTGGAAGGAAAGTTATGACCAACCTAGATAGCATATTCAAAAGCAGAGATATTACTTTGCCAACAAAGGTCCATCTAGTCAAGGCTATGGTTTTTCCAGTGGTCATGTATGGATGTGAGAGTTGGACTACGAAGAAAGCTGAGTGCTGAAGAATTGATGCTTTTGAACTGTGGTGTTGGAGAAGACTCTTGAGAGTCCCTTGGACTGCAAGGAGATCCAACCAGTCCATTCTGAAGGAGATCAGCCCTGGGATTTCTTTGGAAGGAATGATGCTAAAGCTGAAACTCCAGTACTTTGGCCACCTCATGCGAAGAGTTGACTCACTGGAAAAGACTCTGATGCTGGGAGGGATTGGGGGCAGGAGGAGAAGGGGACGACAGAGGATGAGATGGCTGGATGGCATCACCAACTCGATGGACGTGAGTCTCAGTGAACTCCGGGAGTTGGTGATGGACAGGGAGGCCTGGCATGCTGGAATTCATGGGGTCGCAAAGAGTCGGACACAACTGAGCGACTGAACTGAACTGAACTGATATCTTAAGATAATCTAAGAACAGTTTCACTTCTCACCATGGTTTGCCTTGAAAAAAATCCAATATACAAAGACATCCTCATCAAACTCTCTTAAAGGGCCATTCTGACTAACCAATAATGGGAAGGAAATTGAGTAAGAAAAGTGTAACAAAAAAAAAATTTATTGAAAGAGCGGTTTGGGTGTGTTTTACAGAATAAAAGATCTCACTGTCTCTAGAAATCACTGATATTATAAATCTCAACCAGTGCCCTAATATTCCTGCTCATAGCCAAACACGTCTGGTCAGCCTGAGCTTCGCTGTCACCAGGTATAATCATTATCCATTAGTAAGAAGGGGGTTGAGATTGGCTCCAGGAGCGCCTGCAAATATAAAATTCAAGGATGCTTGAGTTCCTTATAGTAGTATTTGCATATAATATATATAGTATAGTATTTGCATATAACTTACCATACATGTTCCATATAATTTAAATCTCTAGATTACTTATAATAATCACCTGCTTATAACACCTAATATAAAGTAAATGCTATGTAAATACAATGTAAATGCCATATAAATAGCTGCCAATATGGCAAATTCAAGTTTTGCTTTTTGGAACTTACTGGAATTTTTTACAAATATTTTCAATTCACAGTTGGTAGAACCCACAGAACCTGCAAATATGGAATCCCCAGAAATGAGGGCTGACTACACTAATTGTAATACTACACTAACCCATATTCTACACGTCCCAGTAAGTTTCTTTAACTTCTTATGTGCCTAACTTGCTATCAAAGTGAAATATACATAAAAATTAGTAGTCATAAATCAAATATTATTTTAAATGTATACTTACCACAAAAAATGATGATTTGATTAATAACTTTTCATTGATTTTAAGGAGGTTCATAGAAGACTACACTAAAATAAGTTTATAAATCCATGAACCCACAGGCCAAATTTTCTTAAATTTTTTGTTTCATTACATTTCATCTATTCCAGGTCATTTATAAAAACCTTTTTAATATGGAAAACTACTGAACAGAAATCCCAGTTTCACTCTTTTTCTCCAATTTCAACCTTAAAAAAATTACATAATGGGGAAGTCAAAAAGGCAAATTCCAAAAGAAGAGTCTTTCAAATAACACCTGGCATTTTAATGCTTTAAGAATGCACTGTGTGCAAAGACAGAAATATAGATCAATGGAACAAATAGAAAGCTCAGAGATAAACCCACGCACCTATGGACACCTTATCTTTAACAAAGGAGGCGAGAATGTACAATGGAGAAAAGATAATCTCTTTAACAAGTGGTGCTGGGAAAACTGGTCAACCACTTGTAAAAGAATGAAACTAGAACACTTTCTAACACCATACACAAAAATAAACTCAAAATGGATTAAAGATCTAAATGTAAGACCAGAAACTATAAAACTCCTAGAGGAGAACATAGGCAAAACACTCTCCGACATACATCACAGCAGGATCCTCTATGACCCACCTCCCAGAATATTGGAAATAAAAGCAAAAATAAACGTGGGACCTAATTAAAATTAAAAGCTTCTGCACAACAAAGGAAACTATAAGCAAGGTGAAAAGACAGCCTTCAGAATGGGAGAAAATAATAGCAAATGAAGCAACTGACAAAGAATTAATCTCAAAAATATACAAACAACTCCTGCAGCTCACTTCCAGAAAAATAAAAGACCCAATCAAAAAAATGGGCCAAAGAACTAAACAGACTTTTCTCCAAAGAAGATATACAGATGGCTAACACATGAAAAGATGCTCAACATCACTCATCATCAGAGAAATGCAAATCAAAACCACTATGAGGTACCATTTCATGCCAGTCAGAATGGCTGCTATCCAAAAGTCTGCAAGCAATAAATGCTGGAGAGGGTGTGGAGAAAAGGGAACCCTCTTACACTGTTGGTGGGAATGCAAACTAGTACAGCCACTATGGAGAACAGTGTGGAGATTCCTTAAAAAACTGGAAATAGAACTGCCATATGACCCAGCAATCCCACTGCTGGGCATACACACAGAGGAAACCAGAATTGAAAGAGACACATGTACCCCAACGTTAATCAGAGCACTGTTTATAATAGCCAGGACATGGAAGCAACCTAGATGTCCATCAGCAGACGAATGGATAAGAAAGCTGTGGTACATATACACAATGGAGTATTACTCAGCCATTAAAAAGAATACATTTGAATCAGTTCTAATGAGGTGGATGAAACTGGAGCCTATTATACAGAGTGAAGTAAGCCAGAAAGAAAAACACCAATACAGTATACTAACGCATATATATGGAATTTAGAAAGATGGTAACAATAACCCTGTATCAGAGATACCAAAAGAGACACAGATGTATAGAACAGTCTTTTGGACTCTGTGGAAGAGGGAGAGGGTGGGATGATTTGGGAGAATGGCACTGAAACATGTATAATATCATACGTGAAATGAATCGCCAGTCCAGGTTCGATGCAGGATACAGGATGCTCGGGGCTGGTGCACTGGGATGACCCCGAGGGATGGTACGGGGAGGGAGGTGGAAGCGGGGGTCAGAATGGGGAACACAAGTACACCCGTGGCAGATTCATGTTGATGTATGGCAAAACCAATACAATACTGTAAAGTAAAAAAAATTTAAAAAAAAAAAAGAATGTGCTGTGTGTTGTGCTTAGTTTAGTCATGTGACTCTTTGCGACCCTGTGGACTGTAGCCCACCAAGCTCCTCTGTCCATGGGGATTCTCCAGGCAAGAATACTGGAATGGGTTGCCATGCCCTCCTCCAGGGGATCTTCCCAACCCACGTCTCCCGCATTACAGGTAGATTATTTACTGTTTGAGCCACCAGGGAAGCTGCTTTAAGACTTAAACACAAAAAATAAGGAAAATGGTCAGTAAGTGCACCTCCAGGCTAGACTACATGCCAAAATTCACTAACTCATATTAACTTAAGTTGCTTTTTACTGGCTCTGGGTTGAGAATCTCTAAAACTATTCTCTAGATTCCAAGATACAGCAAGTACAGCTGGCTCTACCTAGAGGAGCTCTAGTCAAAGGCCACCCAAGATAAAGGCAGTATGGCTAGAAAAGCATGGATAACTGCCAACAATAATTCTATCCAGGTCTCTGAAACGCAAAACCTCCTTTCTAATCACCCTCCCCTCATCCTCCTCCATCCAACAGATACCTAATAATATACCATGCACAGACTTTTGAGGAGATAGGGAACTGGCAAGAGGATATGTGCTGATGCCTAAAGATCTAAAACCATTTGAAATCCATCTCTCCCTAAAATTTAACAACCATAATATCCCTACCAATAGCAAAAATAGTTTATATTTATATTGCATGTACTCTTTGTCAGGTATTTCAAGTTTCTGCTGGTAAAGAATCCGCTGGCAATGTGGAAGACCTGGGTTCAATCCCTGGGTTGGGAAGATCCCCTGGAGAAGGGAAAGGCTACCCACTCCAGTATTCTGGCCTAGAGAATTCCATGGACGTGGGGTCACAAAGAGTCAGACACGACTGAGTGACCTTCATTTTCACTTTCAACTATTTAAAAGCCATGAACCCAACCTTCACACTAATCTAATAACATAAGTACACTCTTAATAATCTCAGTTTACAAATGAGAAAGGAGAGACTCAGAAGCTTTGTGATTTGCTCAAGGTCACACAGCAGAAAATGTTAAGTACTAGGATTCAAACACTTAAGAGTCCATACTGTTGCACACACCATGCTGTCCTGTTTCTCCTTACCCTCACTGCATCTTTTAAATTAGCAACATAAAAACCCAAACTGTTTAAGTATGGCACTCAAACAAGATACAACCAAACTCAATGATAAAAGTCTTTATATATTGATGGTGGAAGAAGATCAGAGATGGACTGTTCATGAAGAATGTTGGTAGAAGTGTCTGTTTTTAAGAATACTTATGAAAATGTCCACAGTTTTCTAGGTAGCTGGATTTCAAGTTTGGTGAGGTGTTTTGGTTTTGCTTTTTCTTCATTAACTATGCATTTTTAACTAGAATGTATATATATAATTTTTATAATCAAAAGTAAACAAAAATTTTTCCTCTTGAAAAATCAGACTATGATAAATTATTCTCTACAAATAAAAGAGACAATGACAGAGAACAACCTTTAATTAAAATATAAGTTCATCACAACAATTCCCCAGACTATATTTTCAGGCAGTAAGAAGTGGGAAGTGAGTGGTTTGAGTTACCTAAAGTACAAAGTGACACTCTTATCCACTACACTAAAATGTTCAAAATATCAGAATTACAAATAATATCCAATCAAAAATAACATGTGCTACAAAACTATAAAGGAAACAAGGGGAATGATTCCAGACCACCAGAGCTAAAACAGGACACTGCTTCCTTATGCATATTTAAGCTTTGCATTATTTGGTGTATTTGCACCAAAATGTTAATCAGTTAATACTAAAATATCAAACACATTCATACTCAGGAGATACACAGGCATATTTACAACATATTTTGTTTTAGTTATGATGCAACTTTAAGAGTTACTATTTAATAGTTTAAAAGACCTGGGAACTAGATACATATAATATTTGTGATACATACATGTGTTTAAAGGGAAGGCAGAAAGGAGAGTGATTTGCAAATTTGGATAAACTTTTCACTTTCCTTAAATATAGAGGTTATTCCCTGGTAAATCTGTTCAATTCTGTTAAGAAATCATGTTACCATAACCACACTAATCCCTGAAGTTAAATTTTAGTTCCCACAACTTCAAGTAAAAGTTAGTGATAATCTGCTATCTACTCATTCCTATCTAAATGCTAATTACTATTTCTTTGGCACTTCAAGGACAAAAATCTTTTTCTTTTAAAACATGTATCTGTAATATTGTACTTATAAGAACTAGCAAGGGCTTATATAATAGTATTTTTTATGTATCAAATAAATGTCACAATATTCATATTGTTGTACAGTAGATCTCCAAAACTGAATGTGAGGGTGATCTGGTTGCAAGACCTATCACCCCACTGATCACCAGTGCTGATTCAGCTGATCTGCCTGGCTAGGCAATATCCCTCCTCCCTCACCCCTCCATGTGCATTCCTCCTGAAGCTGTGTGCTCGGTCAAAGAGACAACCATCCCTGATAGAGGAGGACTGGTCTTCCGTCAAGGGTAGCTGTGCTAACTACCCTACTAGAACATCCAAACAAACTCTCAAGATCTCCAGGACTTTTTCAAGTTGCAAAAATGAAACTCTACACCCAGTGAACAACTCCCCATCTCCCTCTGCCTCCAGCCCCTTTAACCACCATTCTACTTTTCTGCTATCATTTTTAATTTTTGTCTTCCCCTTCAAAGAAAGACTATGATTTTATTGAGGTTATATAAAGTTAACATCAATACAAATAACAATTTCTGGTGAAGGCCATATCTGCCCATGAAACTCAAATCTATTGCATTTGCAAAAATGTGAATCATCAAAACCAGACAAGCACAAGATCCAATTATCTAAACAACCTGCTAAATCAACTTCCAAATGTTGCTGAAGAAAACACTTGTTTCACAAGTTACTGAGGAGAAATCAGCTTAAATTGTACCAACTTAAATTGTACCAACCAATTTGTTTGAAAAACAAATTACCTGGATTAATCTGGGGCTTTACCATTAGTTTAGAATGCAGCTGTCCATTAGAATAAACCTGTCCTTTAATACAGCAATCTTCTTGGAAATTTTCTGTTTATAACATTTCTTGCACCTCCTTTAGACAAACTGAAAAAGGGTGGGGTTCACTGATACAAAAGGTAAAACAACTGATTACAAAATTTTTAACTTGGTTTTTAACTGGGATAACAAGTAAACTGTCTACAATAATAAAACTTAAGTCTTAAAAAAATGAAGGCTAACAGTGATGATAATAAAGCACCTGTGTGAAAACAGACCATCCCCAAGAAAATATTTAGCTATTTTTATTTTAAATTTCAACAGAAACACAGTCTAGTGACTGTAACAGAAGTGAAAACAACTAGCCAATGATTACCCATACACCTGGGCAGCTAGCTAACTTCAAAAGGTCATTCCTGCCATGTGTAAATGAAATGTTTTAATGATCATCCATTGTAATGAGACCAAATCTTCCCAGGAAATGTTTCTGAAAGTAAAACTTAAAAGGAGATTTCACATATTATTTGACAAATCCCTAAGTAGACTGAATCATTTTACGTACTAATATGCCTTTAATAACCAGCCTGTTAGTGATTACCCAACAGATAACAACATTTCTCAATGTCTATTATAAAGCTGAAAAATAAGAGTAAAACCAAAATCTTGGAGAAAAAAGACAAAAATAATTTTTTGTTTCACCTTATGTTTCCAACTAAGTATTCCTGTAAGAGTGAAGGCAATGAAATTAATGAGCAATCACCATCTGACAAAAGTTACTATCACTGAACTATACATGAAATATGACCCTATTTCTTGTTTATAACTACGTGCCTCATTGGTAAAGAATCTGCCTGACAATGCAGGAGAAACAGGAGACGCGGGTTCAATCCCTGGGTTTGGAAGGATCCCCTGGAGAAGGAAATGGCAAACCACTCCAGTATTCTTGCCTGAAAAATCCCATGGACAGAGGAGACTGACAGGCTACAGTCCATGGGGTCGCAGAGAGTCAAACAGGACTTAGCGACTAAGCAGACACATATACAGTAGCACTAAGGATACAAATATCAATATTTATAACCTTTTAAACCTTAAATAGCATTAAAATTAGTATCAATCCTGAATGAAATAACACTGCAATCAGAATTCAGAGAAAATATTTACTGTGTACCACAGTACTATGTTCCAAAACCAAACCAAAAACAAAAAAAAACAACTTTCATTTTGTTGACAAGGTCTTATTTTAAACTAGCAGCAAAATGCCACTGTCCTATCAACTAACCTGCTGCAGATTTTAATACCAACTGATCTTAGGAAATAACTACCTTCAACTCTCTAAAATCATCTTCTACCACTCTCCCCCTCAGTCTGCTCCAGCCACTCAAATACTGCTGTTTCTGAAACATGCAAAGCAAATGTTCATGTTGTGGCCTTTACCCTTTGTCCAAAATGCTCTTCCTACTTCATCCAAGTCTCTGTTCAGTGTCACCTTATCTATGAGGCCTTATTTACTCAACTTCTATAAATCAGTAACCTGCATTCAACCATCATTCCTTTTCCCTATACTCCTTTGCTTGGCCCCATACTATTTATCACCAACTATTTTTATGTATTTATGTCTCTTCTTCACTTCCCTAAAACATCAGTCTGGGAGGGCAGACTTTGCTTTATTCACAGCACTGTATCCCCAGTGCCTAGCATGTAGGAAGGGATACAGGTGCCTAGAAGGCATATAGGTCTAGGACAGTGCCTGGCATATAACAATGTTCAATAAATATTTATGGAGTAGGTAAATAAGTTAATGAATGAATAGCAATGATTTACATTTATCTGTATGGCTGAATTTCAGAATAGTTAAATTTTATATTTCATAAAACTCATAAGGCTTGTAAATAGTATGACCACATATAAATCATTCAACTTTGTCTATTAGATGGCTGTATCACCTATATATAGATGGTCAGGCAACCAACCCAGGTCCAGCTAGCTATGGTCAGAAAAGCAGGAGGGCCAGGTAAGGAGCACAGAGACCAATACACAAAGGCTGATGATACGCCAGCACACTCTTAGAAACAGATGCTACAAATGGCAGAAACATTGCTAAGCTTACCTTGTCTACATTCCACTACATATTCTCTCTTATAATCAAATCTATCCTTCACTGGAGGGCTTCCCTAGTGGCTCAGGGGTAAACAATCTGCCTGCCAGTGCAGAAGTCATGGGTTTAGTTCCTTGAAAGGGAAGATCCCCTCAAGAAGGAAATGGCAAACCACTCCAGTATTCTTCCCTGGGAAATCCCACTGACAGAGGAGCTTGGAGGGTTAAAGTCAATGCGTTGGACACAACTTAGCAAGCAAACAACAACATCCTTCACTGGAGAGAACATTACTCTCTAGAATAACTGTATCTCATCAGCAATATAGCTTATCATGCCTCTTTAAAAGAAAAAAAGCCAGAGTGAAAGGCAATCATTAAGGGAAGAACGTCTAATTGGAAGTTATTACTGGTGCTAACCATCCCTTTCTGAAGGAGATCAGCCCTGGGATTTCTTTGGAGGGAATGATTCTGAAGCTGAAACTCTAGCACTTTGGCCACCTCATGCGAAGAGTTGACTCATTGGAAAAGACTCTGATGCTGGGAGGGATTGGGGGCAGGAGAAGAAGGGGACGACAGAGGATGAGATGGCTGGATGGCACACTGACTCGATGGACGTGAGTCTGAGTGAACTCCGGGAGTTGGTGATGAACAGGGAGGCCTGGCGTGCTGTGATCCATGGGGTGGCGAAGAGTCGGACACGACTGAGCGATTGAACTGAACTGAACCATCCCTTCAGATCTCTGACAGCGTATGGCAGACCATAACAGACAGAAGAAGGAAATGGGCTATTCATTCAACTAACATTTATTAAGAACCTTCTATAAAAAATGTTTCATGAAATAATTCAAAGTATGTATGTCTGTGTGTGTGTGTGTAGGTACTGAGAAGAATGCTTCTAAGGAATCTTCTATAAAAATCTATGAAAAAGAAAACCAGAATTGATTTGGAAGATGATGTTATTTAAGAAGTGATGGATCTAGAAACATTATTTCAATAGTGTCAAAACTGCTTCAACCAGATACTACTAGTAAATAGTAATATACTAATCTTACTAATATAAGATAATCTTTGTTATTATTAGGTAAACTTCACTGAGTTCTTACTATGTGCCAGGCACTTTACAGGTATTAATTTATTCAATTCAACAACCCTATGATGTAAATATTACTTTTCCCCCATTTGACAGTTAGGACCTGGGACACAGTCAAGTAGTTTGTCCAGATGTGTACAGCTGGTAAATTACAGAGCCAGAATTCAAAGCCAGGCATTGTGCTCCAGAACCTGCACTGGTATTAACTACACAAAACAGTATGTACAACATTGTCCACTAAAATTAAAAAAGTATATTTTGGGAGAACATATAAACACCAAAGTGTGCATTAGTCGCTCAGTTGTGTCCGACTCTTTGCAATCCCATGGACTGCAGTTCACCTGGCTCCTCTGTCCATGGAATTCTCCAGGCAGGAATACTAGAGTAGGTAGCCATGCCCTTCTCCAGGGGATCTTCCCAACCCAGGGATTGAACCCAGGTCTCCAGTATTGTAGGCAGATTCTTTAAAGTCTAAGCCACCAGGGAAGCCCAAACCCCAAAGGATTGCAGTTAAAAAAAAAAAAAATTATTCCATTAGCTTTGGTATAATCACAACTGCCTCTAGTGTTCTTTTAAGGCTGGAAATTAATTACTATTGTTGTCACTGTTGTTCAGTGGCTAAGTCATGTCTGACTCCCTGAGACTCCATGGACTGCAGCACATCAGACTTCCCTGTCCTCTAATGTCTCCCAGATTTTGCTCAAGTTCATGTCCTTTGAGTCAGTGATACTATCTAACCATCTCATCCTCTGCTGCCCTCTTCTCCTTTTGCCTTCAGTCCTTCCCAGCATCAAAGTCTTTTCCAATAAGTCACCTCTTCACATCAAGTGGCCAAAGTATTGGAGCTTCAGCATCAGTCCTTCCAATGAATATTCAGGACTGATTTCCTTTAGGATTGACTGGTTTGATTTCCTTGAAGTTCAGGGGACTCACAGCAGTCTTCTCCAGCACCACAGTTTGAAAGCATCAATTCTTCAGTGCTCAGCCTTCTTTATGGTCCAACTTTCACATACATACATGACTACTGGAAAAACCATAGCTTTGACTATATGGACCTTTATAGGCAAAATGATGTGTCTTCTTTTTAATATGCTGTCGAGGTTTCTCACAGCCTTCAAGAAGCAAGCATCTTCTAATCCCATGGCTACAGTCACCATCTGCAGTGACACTGGAGTTCAAGAAAAGAAACTGTGTCACTGCTTTTGCTTTTTCCCCTTCTATTTTCCAAGAATGGGACCAGATGCCATAATCTTAGTTTCTGAATGTTGAATTTTAAGCCAGCTTTTTCACTCTCCTCTTTCACCCTCATCAAGAGGCTCTTTAGTTCCTCTTCGCCTTCTGTCATCAGAGTGGTATCGTCTGCACATCTGAAGTTATTGGTATTTCTCCCCTGCAATCTTGATTCCAGCTTGTGACTCATCCAGCCTGGCATTTCATATGATGTACTCTGTACATAAGTTAAATAAACAGGGTGACAATACATAGTCCTGTCGTACTCCTTTCACAATCTGACCCAGTCCGTTGTTCCACGTAAGGTTCTAACTGTTGAGTCTTGACCCACCTACAAGTTTCTCAGGAGACAGGTAGGTGGTCTGGTATTCCCATTTCTTTAAGAACTTTTCATAGTTTGTTGTGACTCATACAATTAAAGGCTGTCTCACAGTCAAAGGAGCAGAAGTTTTTCTGGAGTTCCTTTGCTTTCTCTATGATCCAAAAAATGCTGGCAATTTGATCTCTGGTTCTTCTGCCTCTAATTACTATTAGATTACTTTCAATCTTAAAGATAAAATCATTAAGAAAACTATATCTAAAATGATATTTACATTAATATGTTATTTTGTTATACCTAATGTAACACAGTATTTAAGTTGGTTGTAAAGTATATTTTTCAAATATACCCCAAAACTCATAACAAGGCTCATTTTCTCCTGAATTTACAAAAAGTTGACCTTGAACATGAAGTACGAAGTTTCATCATTTGCTAAGACGTTATGATCAATGCAGACCTATAGCTACATGATAGTGACAGCACTCTTATCCATTAACAATGCATTTAAGACATGAAATTCTGAATTTAGTTAGGTATCAACTGTCAGCCTTCTCTTAGGAGATTTTAATCCTGTCATGCGACCTCTCCGAAAGGTTCAGAAATGAAAAACATTAACTTTCATAAACTCCCTCCACTTGAAATAATAAAAGGGCTACAAAACATAATTTTTGGCATTGGGCATATTAACCAACAGACTAAAATATTCTTTTTAAAAATAGACACTATTAAAATCTTTCTCAGCTCAACATATCTGTCTTAGAATAAATACCCTAACACTCACTTTATCTTTGAGGCAGACTCTAACAAAAGTGTTACCAGCATAATTTGTAAACAACTCCTGAATCCATATGCAACATTTCCTTATTAAAATAGAAGAGGTCATAACATCACAAGGAAATGAAAACAGAAGCCATCTGGGAAACAAGCTGCTTCTTACAGTGATAATAATAAAAGAGCACAAAATAGGAAAACTGTCATCAGTGTGCAAATAACAATGAGAAAACAATAATGTATTTGTTATAACATAAATAACTTTTCCAAATCAACATAATAAAACATAAGATATTTCCAAGTAACCACCTTGGAAGGTTGTATGGTTATTTCTTTGCTTAAAAAATCTTTGGAATTTTTCCCCTGAAATTTCTATCAAAACCAGTTTAAAAACACACTAGCTTGCAGATATGGTAAAATCACAGTAACAGGAGCCCACTCTCCCTAGCTCAGCACCAATCCAGAGGAGTCAGAATCCCTCTCAAATCCCCGCTGTCCCATCACCCCCAGTGTCATCTCTCTGCACTATGTTAAACCTTCCTATCTCTCATTCTGACACTAGGCTCCCCTCCCCACCCCCATCTCACTCCCCTTGCCTCCTTGCTCACTGCACTCCTGCCACACTGGCCTCCTTTTCTTCTTGAACACACCAACATCCTTCCTGTCTCCAGGCCTTTGCACTTACTGTTCTCTATGCCCGCAAAGCTGTTCTCCTTCGTCTTCCCATACTGGCTTCTTACTCTTAAGTCAATGCTGCTTCCTCAGGCAGGAGAGCCTGTCTTGACTGTTGAACTTAAAGTAAGACCCTTTCCCCTTATACCATTCCCCCAATTATTCCCTGGGCTTCCCTCATGGTTCAGCTGGTAAACAATCCACCTGCAATGTGGGAGACCTGGGTTCAATCCCTGGGTTGGGAAGATTCCCTGGAGAAGGGAAAGGCTACCCACTCCTATTCTGACCTGGGAAATTCCATGGACTGTAGAGTCCATGGGGTGCAAAGAGTTGGACACAACCGAGTGACACTTATTCCCTAGCACACCACCTTATTAAGTTACATTGCTCATTTATCTATACACTTGAGACTTAACAGTCTCTTTTACTAGCCTATAAGGTTCCTAACAATAATGACTCTGTTTGTGTACTTTCAGCTCCTAGACCAGTACTGAGCACACATTAGGTGTTCAATAATGATACTAAATAAATGGCTCCATGCCTCGAGGTAGGATAGCAAATTCTGACTACTGCTGCTACTTCTGTCTCCTCTAGGGATTCTACAGATCCTAATCCAGAAGTTCCCTGCTATCCTGACTAGGCTGTATGGTCAATGCACATATTATCATGGTCCTTTCCCAAGTTTCATTCCATATATGTCCTCTTCTACTTCCAAGCTTCTTCATATATTCCGTATCTTGTTCTATGCACCTTTCTGTCAGGAAATAGAGAACCACCCTCTCTACCCCAGCCTGGTACACAGTAGGAGATCAACAAATATGTGTTAATTAACACCTTCTCCTCTTAGGGTTCTGGCATGAGTCATTCAGGAAAAAGGCAGCACCAGAAGACAATACCAAGAGGACTGTACTCTGGTCTACCAAAAATTTACCCATCTCTCCTAAAAAATAATAAATAATAATAATAAAATCTCCAAGGACTCAGCTTTGAATATGCCTCAATTACATGTTTCTTGGATTCCTTGCCATGAAGCCCCTTGGTTTTTCATGTAAACAGCACGTGCACACACACACACACACACACACACACACACACCTGCTCCTTTTTAGGCTCTCCTAAGCTCCATATATGTCCAGGCAAGTCTGAGTTTGCACGTGAACAAACTATAGGCCAATTTACCTTTCTTTCACTTTTTAGACAAAAGACACGAATACATTTCAAACAGTACAAAAGTATACAGAGAAAATAGTGAAAATTCTATCAAGCCCACTGCCCAAAGCAGTTCTAAACTGTGCACTATCCAGTCATAAAAAAATCAGTTTCCTTGCTTAATAACTATACTTTTGCATTTGTCTTACTATATCTTAGGGGTGGGGTTCAGTTCTGGGATTCACACATAAGAGACATCTAAAACCTGAACTACTTTTAAAGGCAAATGCTCAGGGTTGTGAAGAGAGGCAACTGTCAAGAAAGAAACATTTGAAGAAATGGTTTCCAACGGAATATCCACAAGACTTAAAGGGAAATATAACTCAGTCACCTAGAAGGCTATGTGAGCAAGGGTTTTCCTTTGTTGTGCATGACACCAAGGGACAGAAATAGAACCACTGGGTCAAATACAGAGAAAACAAATACAGGCTGACACACAGGCAGACTCTACAGGGAGGCAGAGGGCTATTACAGTAAGGAACCTCTGGGGCATTTTGTAGGAACAAAACCTGACTAGGATTAAAAACAAAGAAAACCAAAATGTCTCACCAGTTAATAATAACTATCAATCATATTCATTAACAAAACAATTCTAGAAGAAATGATTGTAATGGCAACTAGGCTTTCCATTTGTCCCCATCATCATTATAATCATCAGTCAACAATCACTGAACACATACTGGGAATTTTAACATGATTTTGAGTAAATAAGACCCAGAGTTGTAGGAATTTTTTTTTTCCGGGTGAGAGGGGTTCACAATTTAACAAAGTATATGACCTATTTATGTATACTTGAACTGTATTGCTATGAAACATAAAATGACAACTGATCTCTGGCTATTGGCCTTAAAAAGACTATCCTCAATTCCTTTAACTTCAATGTTACCACTTTAGCTTAACAAAGAGGCATGAAAAAAACCAACTATACTTCTTACATACTTGGTGAAATTTACCAAAGATTCCTCCAGAAGTCTCTGGTAAATTTAACATTCATTATTAAATTGTATAGTTTTAAAATATTATAAGTAATGTACCAACTTCAAGGTGCTCCAAACCTTTTTGTCACAAAGATACTTTTAGCATCATAAACAGAACTAAAACCTGATATCATGTATTATTAAAACTGGCATTTATTTCCAAAAAACAATTTGACCTATGGTGACTGAACTCTGAAAAAAAGTGAAGACTATGATTTGGAGACAAGCAGATCCGTCACAGTATTTAGTTGGTGGCAATTTCACTGCAATTTAGCCTTAATCTTTTTGTTGAAGTGATCTAAATAACAAAAGATCCATACTAAAAATATTAAAAAAAATAAAATAAATAAAAGCTACATTTGGTTCCCAAACATGAGTATACAAAATGTGATTCAATGGTACATGAGAAACATCCATAAAGCATTTGAGAATCCCTAAACATCCTGAATTCAAAGTCTGGGTCTAGAAGCTACATTTGAAAAATCCCACTGATGCTGTTAATAATCAGTTTAGAAAATAATCATATTTTTAAAATATAATCTGTTACTCCCATTTATACAAGTCTTTGATTTTATAGCATGTATTCTCTCTTTAGGAGACATACACACAAAGTTGGCTGTCAGTGCTGAAAGCTGTTAGCTATTCCCAGAAAACAGAGAACGCTGGTTAAAACCATCACAGTATACTTCTACTCAGTGTATCTGGTTCCAAATCCTAAGCCTAACCAATTACTAGCTGTGTTACTTTGGGCATGTTATTTAACTTTTGTTTCCTCTTCTGAAGATCAGAGATTTTAAATACTGATTTTAAATACTTCCTCAGAGGGTTGTTACGAGGATTAAATAATCAAACATGTGCAAAATATCTAGAGCAAGGCCTAGACAATAACACAGGCTCAATAAATGTTAATGCATATTCATTATTATTTAACAGAGGAAAGAAAGGAGACCCAGTGAGTTGCAGCAGTCAAACATTCCAAACAGCACCTGGTATAAAATGTGCCTTAATGGATGGGCAGGGCTTCAGAGCTCAGAAACAAAGGTATTGTGCATGAAGAACAAAGAGACTAAGGACTTCAGGGTTCAAAACATTCTGGACTATAAACTCAGTTCTGTTAAATGGGCCCACTGACATGCAGCCTAAATGGTAGGCAGAGGAGTTGAGGAATAAGTAACAGGAAGCCCTGCAGTTCTTAAATAGGGCAGTGATACATTAAATGCAGGATTTCAGAATTCCTGCCTGGGCAAGATGCCAGCCTGAAGATGAGGAAGAGCCTAGGGGGGAACAAGCCAGTGATGAAGTTTAGAAACACCTTTGTCTGCGAAACTATCAAAATGCCACTCCGAGAACTGGATATCAACTAACTAGAGTCTTTCAGAATGAATAAAGGTACATATAAACAGAAATGTCTAACTTAAAAAGATCAAAAGAACCATTCCTAGAATATTTTGGAAGTCAGCACCATGGAGATACTTCAGGAGAATGTCCACAGTCATGAAAATTACATGTGTAACAATGCTTGTATTTAACTTCTCTCTCCAGAACATCTATTTCTAAGGGTTGCTAGTTAAGGAATAATGCATTTGCTTTCTAAAGGATATCTGTCCTCCAGTATCTTAAGAAGAAAATATTTTCAGAATATATGCACAACCTCCTCTAGCTAGCATTTTACAACCTGACTAAACTTTTAAATTTCACCATCTCTAAAAGTTAATATCTCAGAAATCATTAAAGAAATACTGGTCTAACAACTGGATACTTAATGGAACCAATCACAACGCTTAAGCCCCTGACAGAATCAACAGTAAATGGAATTCAGTTATTACTACCATTTAAAAAAAAAAACAAAACACAAACTTTCTTTTGGTAAATCAAATTTCACCCAAGATAATTATCACGAAGAGCAGTGATCACTGTTAAATCAATTTCTGAATCCTAGGGAAACCGTTAACAAGTCGCAGAATTCAAATAACAAATGGTGCACATTCTTCTGTAGTTCCAAACCCTTCTCATCATATTTAAAATTTTGCAGCAACAGACTAAAAGGAAATTCCTACTTCCCTCAACTTTAAGCACATAAAATACAAACAGCCCTGGCATCCCGACCCTTCTTGTCATCAAGGTTACCAGCACTTACATTCTCTGCTGCTTCACTCAGGTAAAACAAAGAAACGCACTGTGCCACATGCTAGAATGCCTTCACAATGCCTGACTCACTAGGCCATGAGACATTAGAAGCTGTTGGGACCTGTTATACTCCACTGGCTAATAAAGGCTGATATGCAAACAGTGAGGGTCCTAAGGCTGAATTTTACTATGTCCAAGGACCAGGCCAAATACCTCATTATGGTCAGTCTCTCTGTCACATCCTTTGAAGGGAGATCAAGAAGAGTAGGATTTGATATTACACAATATATCAAGCTACTGGAAAAACTCCAAAGTAACAACCTGAAATCTATTAAATGTAATTTGCTTAATTTTTTAGAAAGTCTATCACAGGGCACTATGCCAAAAACTATTTCACAAAAGACAAAAAATTATTTCACCATATATTTGGAAGTAATATGTTAACAGAGAGGGGAAATTCATTTGGAAATAGGAAGCAAATGATAAGAGGATAATTATTCATCCGAGCTCTAAATGAAAAAATTCAAACAAACAGCGTCCCTCCAAAGTTAATGAAATAATTTAAAGAAAACCAGGACATTTTCATTCTGTATATTCTCACACAAATGGGGGAAAAAATGAGCCACTTTAAAAACATACAGAATCCTCTGTAGAATACTAGTGATTAAGCTCTGTAAAAAAGGAGAACGATGGAAATAGGCCCATCTGATTGGAAAAGATCAAAGTCTGTCAAAACATGTGCTAGCACAGGTATGAGGAAACTGGCATTCTCATTTTGTGGGGAGGAGTGTCTCCACAGAGATATTTGGCAGTATCAATGAAAATGTAGACAACCTTTGACTCAGCAATCCCATTTCTAGGAATCTATCTCACAGATGTACTCATATATGTGCCTAAAATAAATAGATATAGATACAGATACAAAAATTACACCACAGTATCACTAAAAGAAAAAGATTAGAAACAACCAAATTGTCCATCCATAGGAACTGGCTAAATAAATTATGATAAATCCAAATACAATACAGCTATACAAAAAGAATGAAGCCATAGTTACTGATTTGGGGTTAAGTTAAAAAAGGCAAAATGCCAAAAAAAAGGACACTATTTGTGTTGACAAGGAGGGTAGAAAGGATGTCTATGTACTTTCACACATCTGTGTAGACTACCCCTGACACTACACACACGAAACTGCAAACACCGGGGGCTTGCAGGCAAAGGGAATGAATGACAGGGCAACAGGCGCTCTTTCCTCTAAACTCTAACGAGTCCTTGGACTTTCAACTCACATGAATGTCTTACCTAAAGAAAAGCATAAATTAAACTTTAAAAGGGAGGAAAGAGTGAAGGGTTAAGATTTCTTGAGTACCATATTTGATCCAGTAAATAACTGTTCCCACTGTGACCTTTCTAAAACTGCCTGTTTCTTTGCACTTCCCTTCTGACTTGTTCTTTTTCATTTCGTCCCGTCAAGTTTCCCAGCTCATTTCATCCCCCTGCATTTAAGCTGGACAGGGACACCTGCTGCAACTGCTTAGACTCTACTGGGCGGACTAAGTGCCAGTGGGGTTGAGGAACTTGTTCCAGTAATTATCACACAAAACGGGTAACAATAAGCTGTAAAAGAAAACTGAGTATTGACAGATGAAAGATAACTCCAATTAAGCCACAAGAAAGAAATGATAAAAATGTGACAAAAAATAGGGAACTGATAATTTGAGAGATTCCATTTTAATAGTATAAAAAATTCTTCCAAATCTGACTTTAAACACTCATTCAATATTGTCTGTTTTGTCCATAGCTAAATATTTTATTACCTTTAAAAAAAAGTCTGTGCTACAAAAGTGATTTTCCTACTCTGTAATTAAAACACAAATCTGAATTCCCAGCAGGGCTATACAGTGACTCTGTACCCAGAATACCCAAATGAGGGACCACCATGGTCACTGCTCATTACTTTCTTAAACTGGTGTTTTCTTTTCAGTCCCATTATTGTGTCATTTATTTGCAAATCCACACATATATTAATATTTCACATGTGAGGATCTTGTTTTGTGAAGTTTTATATGATATAAAACTTCACAAGTATTAAATATTTTAATACTTCACAATTAAAGTATTAAAACTTCAATGAAGTATTTCTTCATCTTAAAAATTCAAAGGCCTAGAGTCTCACCTCCTAAAGCTGAAATGCAACTATCTCTTCTAAGATGCCAAAGAAGCAATCCCTTGTCAGCGAGAGCTATGGGTGTTTCTAGATTAATAAAGTCGTATCAGATTTCTCTTCTGTGAAGTTGTAGCTGCGGGGAAAGGTCATGAAGGGCCTTGCAGTACACGGGAATCTGGGTAAGAACTACTACAAACAGGATGTTTCAGACAAAGGTATCTGGTTAACTGTATATTCACACTGCAGCCTAATCAGCAACCATCATAAAGACAAGCTCTCTGCATTGAAAATTCTCAAAAATGACTGAAAATGAGTCTATAGGCTTTGGTTATTCTCAGTTTAAGTAAGTAAATATTAGCCCTAACTCAAGAGTAAATGAGTATCTTGTATGAAAATCTCCTTTACTTAGGTCTAAAGTGCTATTCTTACTTGATTCAATCTCTACAATATTGTTTCTTCCATCAGATACAAAAATCCTGCATAGCAGTAAAATTCCTATGTTAACAAATAACTTTCTAAAATGCCCAATATTCATTAAAAACTAAAAAAAAAAAAGCCTTTTTTCTCTAACTACTAACTTAACAATAAAACTGATTTAAGATTTTCATTTTTTTACAAATAACAGACCAGAAAAAATCTTCAGAATTATCTTGAGATTCTTGACCCTCGCAATCACCAATGGCAGAAAACTGCCATGTAGTAAAGGCAAGTCTCTGAGTCTTCCACATAAGGTAATTAATATTTTAAAGCAAAGGGTGAACACACATGTGAAATATACATTATACAGTTAAGCAAGCTAAATTATTAACTTTCTAACTTGGCATAATGACAGGGTAGTTGGAAGGGAATGTAAAAGAAAATACTCAACAGCTTAAAATTAACAATGGACCCATTTATTCAAGGTAGGATGGTTCTCTCGTTTCAGCTTGAGGACTGTAAGTCTCTTTCTACCCGCCTCTTGGAGGGAACTCTGCAGCTGGCCTGTCTGGAGAATCACTCAGCTTTATTCACAGTTTCACCCAGAGTCAAGCAATAGCAAAATAAGTCTTCATTTTCACTGGCACTGAAAACCATCACAGAGAAACACTTACTCTGAGGTGTTCAAAGTTCATCCTTCAAGGACCAATTCAATTAATTTCTCCTGTAGGTAATTTCTCTACCCTAAACAAACACAAAAGGTCTGTGTCCACTGAAACCAAGAAACACTTATCTGCATCTCTGTCATTTCATCAAACACTGTCTTGTGACAGGTCTTATGACACTGTCTAGTACTCTATTTTTTTCCCCAGCTTTGTATTCCCCAATACTTTGTCTCTTCCTCTATGGCTTCCACGAAATGTCCCTTTAACTACTGAATGAATGAATTCACAGCAAAGCATTTTCACTGTTCTTTCTCTGTTCTATGTATCAATAATACTTCTAAACAGGGCTCCATACTCCAAGAAATGATACATTTCTTCTGCTTTTCAAAACCAACTAAAATCCTATCTGACCTGGTGACAACTGATCCTCCTCTAACTCTTGGAATCAAAATCTCTATTATTTGGGTATTGAAATGTCTGACCTCATTTTATCTGCTAAAGAAACACCATAGATGTGTTTATAAAGAATTGGGAGATAACCTTCCGGAAATCCAAATATTGAGAGTTAAGGGAAAATTCTAATATCATGTATCAGAAAATAACATAAGCAGAGTGTTGAATTTTAGGATGCTGCAGTTAAAATGTTATTCACAAATACACTATCTTTCTTTTAATTCCATGGTGAGGGTCATCAACTTGCCAAAATACAGCCTTGAATTGTGCAACAAGTCTCCTATTTCTTCTTATAAAATATATTGGCAAAGACCAACAAACCCACACTGCTACAATGAAACCATCCCTACATTCCATGGCTTCAAGGCAATTTCATAAATATAGGGTCATAAAAAGACAGCCTACAAACTTCAGTAGCCGACACACCACTTTAAGGATAGGAAATTGAAGACAATGATATGTAATCAGGCAGTTACAGCAATTTGAGGATCTTTTCAAAAAGTTTGCAAGAATTACCAATCCTACCTTAGAAACCTACCAACTAAAGAAGTATGCAAAACTCATACAAAAGAGATGGAAAACAAAATCTGAGCATAATGCTAAAATTTTATAGTTTTTATGCTTTAAGAAACAAGTCATAGTCAATATATTCCTACACTGATTAACAACAAAATCTTAAGGAAACAGAATGTTCAAGTTCCAGCCAATGACTTCTTTATCTCAAATACATTTGATATCTGAGTTCCAATAGTATAAGGAAACCATAAATAGCACTTTGAAGTACAAGACAATAATACATGACCAGAGGAAAAACTGTAGACTTTTGAACTCTATATAGATGTAGGTTCCTAGCTAAGCACAAACTTGTACATTTTTTCCTTTTTCAATTTCAACAGACAGTAAATTTACAAACATGCAAATGTTCCCTACAATCATGGTGGATTTGATGTTTCAAGTCTCCAAATAATTTTTTCTTTTTAATTTCATATTATTGTAAAAGATAACTGAGCAATTATCACACCAGACCTTGTTAAGAATTCCATACACATTATCCAAATAAGAGAATCACTAAATTATATGTTTTAAGGCATGCTTTCAGGTTTTAATTGCTTCTTGATAGTATTAATTAAATAATCTGGTGACTACTGAAATACATCCCGATAATTTTACATAATGAAGGCAGAATAAATATAACCAGAGAACTAATTAAGATGAGGTATAATATTAATCATCTTACTACCACAATATAAATTAGTTATTAGGCACCCATGTTTATTAGGCAATGTTACTGCACATGTTTAAACTTAACCACACAAGGGGTTAAAAATAACTACAATGAAAGGCCAACAGCCTAACAGCAAAGTTGCGCCAACATTCCCTCTCCTCCCCCTCCCCCTCCATCCTCTCCAGTCCAGAATGAATTGCATGCCCCACTGCACAAGACCCAAAAAGGTCACAGGAGATGGCAGAGACTTTTGTAAGAGAACAGAAATAACTCAGCAGCTTTGTTACCATAGTCTCTTTTAATCAGTATGTTCAAAACCCTTTAATTAGCACTCTGTCTACACAAGGAAAGCATTTCTTCTGTGCCAAGAGAGGGCACATATGTATGTACACAGCGTTCTGTTATATCAGCATCACAACATGGAGCTCAGACTGTCTGCCAGAAAACAAGCACAGACAACTGTTTTAAAGGAATGGCACCACAATATCTACATACTCCATTTGCATTTCCATAATCAAACAACAAAGTATGTTCCACTAGGTGTTCATTTGTCTCTGGATTTTTTTTAGCGAAAAATGGGAGTATTTAAACAACAATTTTCTTTAGTCCATTATCACAAACGAGGATATTCAAAAGTAATATAGAATGATGTTAACAGAATGTGAAAGAAGACAATATTCAAATATTGTTCCTTTCTGCATAATAGCTCTTTGGTAGGAGGCAAAAAGACACTGTTCCCCTCAAACAGGAATAAATCACAAGACACATTTTCACAAGGATGTTTTACAGTTAAAATTTCATCCAATCATGCAAAGCCTTAAAACTTGCAGACTGCATTACATACATGTGTTTCCTTGTAAAACCTGAGTAGCTAAAATCAAGACAGAATTTGGAGATAAAGATAGCTATTTAAAAATTCAAAGCCAAAAAACAAGGAAAACTTCATTAGTAAACTGGATTAAGCATTTTAATTGAGATACACAACTGTTACAAACGTATTTTCAATCTTTTAAAATCAAGTAGTATATAATACTGTAAGAAGCAGTGTGTATATATATACAGTGTGTATTTATACCCAAGTAGGCGTGCTGCGATTCATGGGGTCGCAAAGAGTCGGACACAACTAAGCGACTGAAGTGAACTGAACTGAACATATATAATTAAACCAAAAAGTAATCCTCTAAATATCTAACTAGAGAAAGAATCTACCTAAATTTATGATAAAGCTTATTGAGCAGGCAGCAGAGTATACCTGCTTGAAAGCCAGCTCTTCCACGTTAGCCACAGGAGCTCACAGCACAGTTCTATATAATGAGAATAATACCACTATGTCACAGCCTGGTGTGAGAATTACCTAAGATGAGGAAGGTAAAGAACTTGGCAAAAGTCCAAAAGTTTGCTGGTAATGTTTTTTGGGGGATAGGTTTTTTCACGTATTGCACAAAAGTGCAAATTGGCACAACCTATCAAAAATTACATATATAATCATGTATATATGATATCCACTGCAGCATTACTTGTAAAAGTAATACTGGAAACAGTACAAACGCACTTCAATAGGGGATTGCCTAAAAAAATGTTACTTCCCTACAAAAGAATTCTATACATCTGTTAAAAAGAAAAAGAAAAACTCTACATATTAATCAGGAAAATTCTCCACGGTAAGCTGTTGAGGAAAAATGGAATGTGTGGAACAGTGTGTATATTATGCTACCATGCAAATAAAAAGGGAACAGATATTCATATTTATTTGAATATTCAAAAAATCCTTTAAATGTCATACAACTCCTGCTGCTGCTGCTGCTGCTGCTGCTAAGTCACTTCAGTCGTGTCCGACTCTGTTCAACCCCACAGACAGCAGCCCACCAGGCCCCGCCGTCCCTGGGATTCTCCAGGCAAGAACACTGGAGTGGGTTGCCATTTCCTCCTCCAATGCATGAAAGTGAAAAGTGAAAGTGAAGTCTCTCAGTCGTGTCCGACTCTAGCGACCCCATGGACTGCAGCCTATCAGGCTCCTCCGTCCGTGGGATTTTGCAGGCAAGAGTACTGGAGTGGGGTGCCATTGCCTTCTCCTGTCATACAACTAATTAATAGCAAAAATTACCTAGTTGGAGATGAAAATGAAATAGTGCCTGATACCCAGTCCAGCCTCAATAAATGAAAGCTATTATTACTCCCCTCATAAGTATCATTAGCATCATGAAACGTATCTTTACAATATATATACAGAATATATTCAAACTAAATCCATAATGATGTAAACAGTCAAATCACAATTATTCAAAAATTGACTATCTATTCTGTATCATCTTATGGAAAACCCCCAACGAAAATTTTGGCCAACCCAATAGCCCTTCATTTCCTCTTCAAAGGTAAGTAGCTTTTGGCCATTTTACTGTAGGCTATCACCTTCATCAGAGAGCAAGTTGAGGAAATAACACCAAAACAGTTATTTTACCCAATACTGATCAACAGTTTCTAAGAAACAGCTTTTGGAGCTGAAGGTGACAGTGAACACCCCACAGTTACAACCTTCTATTATATATGAAGAGTCTAAGGTCCAGATCAGTGACAGTTCAAAGATCTGGAGTCTGTCCCCCAGTTAAACGCTTTCCATTTTTGTATTAAGAGGGAGGGAAATATGCTTAATTGAAATCAATTATCCAATTTCCTTCCCCAACAGATCCTTTACAACAATTAACTAAATCTGCTCAGATCATATTCCAAAAGCAATTCTATTAAGTAGAGCACAGGACATTCAGAGATTTCAACAACTCAGCCGTGATGTTTCTAGGATTATGCATTGAGTGAACATCTACAACAAAATCTGTAAAGTTTGCTTACACTTGAGATTGTCAAAGGCATGTTGAAATCCTTGCCACCTTGCAGCCGGAAACCCCAGGGAGCTGGGCCAACCAAGGACACACTGTAGTTGCTCATGGTTCTAATGACGCAAAATCCAATCCCTCAAAATGAAAGAAACTGAAAGAAAATCAGATGGTTAACAAAGACGTTTATCTGAAAAGCTATTACATATTTAAATGTATTGAATATAAACCCAACTAAATTATCTTCAGTATTTTGTTTGGGGGGAAAGAGGGGATATGCAGAGTAAGTTTATATTAAGTTCTCATTTCAGTCTAGGAAAAGGAATCTATGAGCTAATATGCAATCTCTAAACTTATGCCAATTTCCATAGTCTAAAAATCCCATATCAGAGTATATTTCTAGACATTTGATCAATCTTACAACTTGCTAGAATACAATTTGTGGCTTCTTGCACACAAACTTTAATTCAAGGTACCTTACAATACTTTGTTTTATATGAAAAAAAGAACAAAACTGTATTTCAGGTTTAATTCAAAATGATTTTCCCCAACCTCTTCTGTCTGCAATTGGCAAGGGTCCATTTCACTTACCTAAATTCTGAGTTATTTTAACATATGAAGAGAACTACAAATGGTAGACTCTCATTCATGCTTTCCAAACAATAAATTCTTTAAAATGAGAAGTTGTTTCTTGATGCATAAAAACTATTTTCTCTAATCATAAACTACAACTTGTATTTTCTCATATAGGGACATGGTATTTTCCACACTTAAATTATTCACTTTTCTAACAAAAAACTTAAAAAAAAAATTATTCACTTTTCCTTCAGACAGGCGATGATTGGCAATACTCTGGTGGTGGTGGTTTAGTTGCCAAGTCATGTCCAACTCTTTTGCAATCCCATGGACTGTGTGTAGCCTGCCAGACTCCTCTATCCACAGCATTTTCCAGGCAAGAATACTGGAGTGGGTGGCAATATTCTAGCACAGTGAGATTTGAGTCAGAACCTGCTTTTTGTTTTACATACACACCTCATCAGGCAAAGTGGAGTGAGCATTTACCACACAGTGTATAAGATTGACTAAACATGGTAGGAATATAGGGTTAATCTTATTGCATGAAAGGGAATTAGAGCTTTAGAAAAGAACCAGTGCTTTGATGCTTTCTTTTTTCTATGTTTTGCTCGAAGGGAGCTCAAAATGACTCTCATGGTACCATGTACTTTTATATAACAAAGAAAAACTGAAGGAAAAGAAGTATGATTCAGAGCTTGGTATTGATTGTTATGGTGATTATGTGGGAGAAATTAGGAGGAATAGGGATTTTCTAAAATGTAATACTAAGAAATGTACTATTTTCTTCTTTAAAATATTAATAATATAACAATAAATAATTTAAAACCACATTAAAAAAAAAGCTGCTTAAGACCCACTTCCTTGGAAAAATCTGTGTTGTTTAACCAAATCATTACCTGTCCTAAAATATTTCATTTTTTTTAACATATTCAAAATTTCTACTCCACACATCAATTAATAGTGGCAGATATAGATATTTGAATAACTGGGAGTATTAAAAGCAGGCAGATTCCATCTTCTCCTATGGGGAAAACGAGGCAAAATTTTCAAGTAAGTCTAAGTTCTTAAAGAAAATTCAGTGAAAATCTGCACTACATCTACCAGAGAAAAAGAGAAAGCTTCTCCCCAAGCATAGTAGTTCACTGAACTACTAGGCAACAAAACTAGTACTAATGTAACAGGCGCCAAAAAGATGAAAAGGCCAAACCAGACATCAAACTATTAGATACAGGTGAAAAATGGACATTAAGGAGGTAATAAGGAGCCACAATCCATGGGGTCTCAAGAGCGGGACACGACGGGACTTAGCGACTAAACCACCCAATATACATAATTGCTTTCTCCCTATAATAAAAGCGTTTCTGAGAACTTGTAGAGAGGGACTATTTGGATGATGGCACACAATATTTATCAAAAGTGTATAGAGCCAACAGATATTTCACAGGCAATATGCCCATCCTTTTTTTTTTAATCTTTAACTTTTCCTCAAAAGAAGAACGTGAAAGTTAGGCTCAACTTTCCTAATCCCATTGTTCCCTACAAGAAAATGTATTTAATTCATATATTAATCCATGTACCTGCAACTCTCTTTACTTGGGAGTTCCTTTCCTGCTTTCCCCCATTTGTTATTAAAATCTCTAGAACTGGCAAGTTCACACCCACACTACAGAACCAGTGTCAGTTCATTTCCAGTCGGTGCCGTTTCCCTCCCTTTGCTAGTTTCATGTGACTTGAAATAGAAGTCAAAGCAACAGTTATATTATTGGCCTTTTCCAGGTCTGGTTATTAGTGCCCAAACTCTTCCTAAATTACCAAGGAGGCAGGAAATATTGAGCAGCCTTTCTTCTTTCAAATAAGTAGGAAATGTTGGAACTTCTGTATAGTGTTGGAGTTTCTTTTAGGGAAAGTCCAAACAATGTTTTCGCTCTAGGAAGCTTGGTATTTCCCACACTTCTATCCTAACTTCTTCAGTGAATGGGAAGACTGGAAAGAAGAATTCGTGATGAATTGCTCAGAGATGGGTCTGAAATTAAAGATGTATCTTGAGATTCTTTTTCTCCCCAGATTGAGAGACTGTGGAGGTAGAGTGAAAGAAATAAAGCCACAAGCAGCGGATGAAAGTAGCCGACGAGACAGTTTCCCAGCAGAGAGGTTCACGCCTAGCCCTGTTTGCCAAATAAGGTTCCCGAGCCGGCTGTTTCCGAGGCAGGCGGGTTCCAACGTCCTCGTGGTCAGGAAGGCGGACTTGGGATAGGATCTGGCGATCACACCCTAGACCTGCCCTGCCCAGCGCAGCCACCAATTTTCTTTCCAAGCTCTGCCCTATCCATACGCCCTTCCTTTTTCCACTTATTGTCAAACGAATTAGAGGCACTGCCTTAAAAAGCCCCAACAAGTACGCAAGCATTAATAAATCTGGCGTTTACGACAGATCTGTTTTTTAAACAAGCTTTATTCCTGGACGCAGATCTGTTTTTTAAACAAACTTTATTCCCCTAACAGGTTACACAATCCTAAATGTTGGGGGGGGGGGGGGGGTGGGTGGAGCGTGAAATAAATGCTTCTCAGTAGAGTGAGCGCAAATAAAAATTAGCCCCGCTTCCTCTCCACACCTCCAGGAGATTGCGCAGGACGCGAGTATCAGACTCCAAGGTGGGTACCCAGACGCGCTCGGCACCCGGATGGTGGCCCGCCCTCGCCCGACTCCTGCGCCCCTGCCTTAGCCGTGCTAGTCCCAGCCCGTCCCCGCTCTAGTGCCCCTTCTCCGGCCTGGAGCCCGCTTCCGCACCGCCGTTTCCCCGGTAGTCCTCTTCCCACGCCACTCTCCACCTCCGCAGATCCGCGTCCAGCAAACACCTGAGAAGCTTCCCAGCGCTAGGCGCACCACCGTCTCTCCCTAAGCAGGACTTCTGGCCAAGCTCTCAGTGCACGGCGATTCCTTCTTTCCCTCCTCCCTACCCAGGTTCCGAGACGCGCATCCCCTGCAGGCAGCGGCCACTCACCTCGGGTGCGGCGCCGCGATGCCTCCGAATCAGACGAGCGCTGACAAGTGACTCGCGGTGCTTGCGCCTTCTCCACAGCCCGCGGGAACTTCCGCCTCCTGGCTCCCGCCCCGCCCCCCCCTCCAGCCCCAACACACACACACCGGCCCCGCCCCCGAACCAGGACACACCCCCTCCGCTCCTGGCCACGCCCCGGACCCGCAGAGCTGCGGGGAGCTGAGAGAAGGCTGCGGGTGAACCTAGCTGAGGGCTAACTGCAGCGAGTCGAAGCTGCTGCGGAAAGACAATTGCAGTACGGAGTTTCGGTGGGACCAGTCTTAGGGGGTTTTGAGCAGTACCTGACAATGGTCCGCTCTGCCTGTTTGTTTTGTCGTGGATGCATTTTTCTCTCCAGAAACTGAATTGGCAAGCAGTTGCTTTGGCTAAAAATAGGAGAGGGCTTTGGATAAATCCGTATCTATGCAAGTTCAGCGGCCACTGCCTGGTTTTTTGAGCAAGCTTTATGTGCCCGGAGAAGTGAAGACTTTAAAGTTGACCTGTTAGGAAAGGGAAAATCAGCAACTTTAATATCTAGAAGTTAAATCCTCTAGTCAAACCAGAAGACCGTGTTTAAGAGCAGCGGCCAAAGGTGGTTCAACCATTATAACCTCAGCTTATTTTTCTAAGTCCAGATCAATAGTCCACTTTCCAGTTTCTATAAAGGTGCTTGATTTAGCCCAAGGGATTTATTCATGAGCAAATTTGAATAACGTTCAGTGAACATAAGAGAAAGTAACTTTTAGGCTTGTTTTGAACTGTAAATTGGCTTATAACATGTGAAAAGGACAGTTCTTAACCATGGAACTTGTAAAGCAAGGCTGATGGAGTCCGTGGGTCCCCAAGAAGTGCAAACAAAATTCTAGAGAACACCCAAAACTGCTCTGTCCAAACTGGTAAACACTTATCACATGTAGCTACTGATATTTGAAATTTATTTACTGCGACTGAAGCACTGAATTTTTTGTTTTATGTATGTTTAATTTAAATTTAAAAACTGAAGTAGGGTAACATGCCTCCGTTAAAAACAACTTTGGTGTTTGGATAGGAGTACATTTCTCTTTATCACTGAAAACGTCGTGTCCAAATTGTGCTACAATGGAAATGGATTTTGAAGACTTATTATGACAAATATAATATAAAATGTCATTAATAATTTTATGTTGATTACATGTTGAAGTGGTAAAATTTTTATATTTGTTAAACATGCAATTAAACTTAATTTTGCTGTTTTTTAATGTGGATACTAAGATATTTTGAATTACCAATGTTGACTGACATTATTATATATTCATTGGACAGCACTAGTCCATAGTTTTCATCACATTCTCTGGAAGATTATATTGGAGGGAAGGGTTTTCTAGTGTGAACTGGTTTACAGAGTGCTTTAATATTTGTTGTCATGTTTGACATCTCCCTCCCAAAATATATAAATAAATAAACAATAACAATAGCTGCCACTTACAAACACCTACCATACGCTGCTGCTACTGCTACTGCTAAGTCGCTTCAGTCGTGTCCGACTCTGTGCGACCCCATAGATGGCAGCCCACCAGGCTCCCCGGTCCCTGGGATTCTCCAGGCAAGAACACTGGAGTGGGTTGCCATACGCTAGGCAGTGTTGCCAATGGCACAGGCAACTTGTTAAAACTGTAAAAATTCTTACTACACTTAATAATTCTTCTAACTTTATAAGACAAATGTCATATATATAGTCAAGAAAACTGAGGTTTCAAGAGATTGCAGCTGGTAACACTTCCACAGGGCAATGGCTAGAATTACCCTGTAAGGGTCCTCTCTCTGCTCCTCCTCATCTGTTTGCTGCTAATACAATTAATTTGATCCTGAATGAAACCAGGTTGACTAAAGACATCAAGAAATGCAGACAATGTGTAGAGGTATCACTATAAGATAAGCATCTTGAGGCGGTGAAGAGCTGGGAGTGTTACCTACCTATGCAAATCAGTGTTAGCCTATAGATAGCCTACCTCTGAATCCTCTTTCTCCTCCTACCACAGTTTAAAGTCTGGGGTGTTGTGGAAATGAACCAAATTCAAGTAGAATACATAGGCTGATATTTATCCAAGTGTTCTCCAAAGTGCCAACTGCATCAAAATGGCTCAGGCAACTTGTTAAAACTGGCCTCCAGACCCAGGATCCTTGCCAGTGGGCCCCAAGAGTCTGTTTTTTTTTTCACAAACAAAAAATTTTTCGTAAAATGATTACCTGGATTTTTTTTTTCATATCCAGGTAGTCATTCAACTATAATACTTAAAAATCACTTCCCTAGAAATATCCCTGTACACCCAATTTACTGTAAACTGTGCTTTGGTGATAACCATGCACCCCAGATAGCAACTCATCACAGTTTCTTCATTTTAAAAGAAATAATTATAAATTACATTTTGAAGTTATCATGAGAAGTAGAGATTATATATATATACTACATATACATATTATATATATAAACTATATACACACATATATAAACTGCATATATATACAGCATGCTTGGCATCAAGAAAGTGTTAAATAACTGGTAACTATATAAAACTTTCCTGACTGACTAGATTTTATGTATCACAAAAGATAAATAGAGAACTTTAGCATTTATTATGCATATACTATTTCTTGCCTTACGTATATTATTTAATACTTACAACCATATAGTTATTTTTTTCAAAGAAAGAAAGTTGGAGATTCAGAATAACCAAGGGCACACAACTAATTAGTGAAAGAAGTAGAGCAGAGGGGTCTGACTTGAAAAACTACGTCCTTTTCATCTCAACGTACTGCATCTCAGTAAATTCAGTAAACCATCCAACTTAAAGACCAGAGAAAGAAGATGGAAAACTATAGCAACTAACACTGTTGAGGGCCATAGAGGCATAATCTGTAGCAAATTATGGTAGCGCCACCTGGGAAGCCCTGAATAAAGGCTGAATTACTTTTAAATAAAAGAAGGCAAAACTCCTGAACCGCATCTGGTAGGGCATGTGCCTTAATTTGTTTTAGAATGAATTGACACTGAGCCAAACCGACTCCCCTTTTCTGTCTCCCTCATGACTAACATCTATGAAATGGTTGGTCATGGTTTGGAGGACAGTCCATGACTACAGACTACAGGAAGATTACTGAACCATTGGGAAATCAGACCAATGTCCTTAACCGCATTAACACTGTGGGCTAAGCAATGAAGCACTCACCACACACACACACAAAAATATTAACAGCCTCACTCTTTCAAAACCAGTACACAAAAAGCTAAAATTAGAAAAGGAAATTAGATCCAAAGATGAATTTAGCAGGAAGAGTTTTTAAGAATATTCCATCTGAACACAGTATTTACCTCCATGTATAAATGTTTGCTCTAACATTTTAATTATCCAATATATGACTCAGAATTCCTCTTGCAGTACTTCAAAAATAACAGAAACTTTAAATTACAAGATGGCATGGCCGTGATGAGTTTTTATAGTTGCACCCCATAAAGTGCCAGTATTTAAAAAATTCCTATATTACTCTAAGTCAATTTATCTTCTAAGTCCTAATTCTGAAAGGTAAATAAACCACTCATAGGTATGAGTATTTAATGTTTAAAATCTGGGATGGAGAGGAAGTATTAACTATTCTAATACCTAAAGAAACATTGGGTAATCTAGGGAGAGAGGCATACTGTCTTCTAAAGCTTACTACAGAGCCCTGGGAGAAGGGCCAGAACTAAAACAGCCACAGAGAGTGGAAAGAAGTTAATGGATGAGAAGGACTCTAAGAACTCTAATATCCATGAAGCTTAGGTAACTGAGTAAACATGTGCTTGAGGAAGATGTTATAAACAAGTTTAAACTTTTTAAAAATAGCTCCCAAGTTTCAAGTCTGGGTTCGGGGGGTAGTATTAATAACTTACTGATTAATGAAGGAAGAGTGGCCAAGTTTGTGAAGTGACTATGCATTTCACTGACAATTTGCCGTAAGCAAAAAGATCCAATTGCTCAATGAAGGGTATCAATAAGAAGAGTAGATAGTAAGCATACTGAAAAAAGTACTCAGGAGCTTCAAGTTTGAGATTTCAAAAGGGGAGGAATAGTCCTCATGATCAGATCCAGGTTTAGCTAGTCTGAGGTTTTGCCCAGAGAAAATCAATTCTTTGAGGAGTCTGGAGTAGTCAGAAAGATAAACCAATATGTGATTTGGAGATAAATGAGAAAAAAACATGTAGGTCAATCACTGAAAAAACTTAATATCTGGGGATGTCCCTGGTGGTCCAGTGGTTAAGAATCTGCCATCCAAGGCAGGCGGTGCAGGTTTGATCCCTGGCATGGAGTCACGAAAAGTCGGACAGGACTGAGCAACTTCACTTTCACTTTCCACTTTCATGCGTTGGAGAAGGAAATGGCAACCCACTCCAGTGTTCTTGCCTGGAGAATCTCAGGGACTCGGGAGCCTGGTGGGCTGCCATCTATGGGGTCGCACAGAGTCGGACATGACTGAAGCGACTTAGCCCAGCAGCAGCAGCAGCAGGGAAGGTAAGATCCCACATGCCAGAGAGCAACTAATCCTGCGTGCTGCAACTAAAAGATCCCACATAGCGCAACAGAGATCCAATGCAGCCAAAATTAAAAACAACAACAACAACAAAACAAACTTGGTGTCTGAAGAAAACATTATTTGAAGAAAGTCAAGAAAGTAAGAAATGGGCCTGGAGCATAGCTTCCCAATTAGTTGGTAGTGCCAAGAAAACAATCTCCCCAGCCTGGGAGGCAAGACCTTATTCATTTTCCTGTTTCCAAATTTACATTCATGTAAAACGATTAAAACGCAGTGTGTTAGGAAACCAAAAAGAGAGAAATTTAAAAATGGTCAGCTATCCATGTAAAAACATCTCACAGTTTTATACTAAAAAAGTTAAGGAAAATGTAAAGAAAGAAAATTTAGATTTTATTTATAAAATAAATAATTAAAAGATGCTTACTCCTTGGAAGGAAAATTATGACCAACCTAGATAGCATATTCAAAAGGAGAGACATTACTTTGCCAACAAAGGTCCGTCTAGTCAAGGAGAGTTGGACTGTGAAGAAGGCTGAGTGCCGAAGAATTGATGCTTTTGAACTGTGGTGTTGGAGAAGACTCTTGAGAGTCCCTTGGACTGCAAGGAGATCCAACTAGTCCATTCTGAAGGAGATCAGCCCTGGGATTTCTTTGGAAGGAACGATGCTAAAGCTGAAACTCCAGTACTTTGGCCACCTCATGTGAAGAGTTGACTCTTTGGAAAAGACTCTGATGCTGGGAGGGATTGGGGGCAAGAGGAGAAGGGGATGACAGAGGATGAGATGGCTGGATGGCATCACTGACTCGATGGATGTGAGTCTGGGTGAACTCCAGGAGTTGGTGATGGACAGGGAGGCCTGGCGTGCTGCAATTCATGGGGTCGCAAAGAGTCGGACATGACTGAGCGACTTCACTTTCACTTTTCACTTTCATGCATTGGAGAAGGAAATGGCAGCCCACTCCAGCGTTCTTGCCTGGAGAATCCCAGGGACGGGGGAGTGTGGTGGGCTGCCGTCTATGGGGTCACACAGAGTCGGACACGACTGAAGTGACTTAGCAGCAGCAGCAGCAGTGAGAATAAGGCAACTCATATATGTTTTTATAAAACTACATGCATTGACCAAGTTCACCATAAAATATAAGCTTATGTTACCCCCAAATTAATTTAAATTTAATTGGTTTATAAATCTCAATTTCTTTAAGTGTGGTTTTGTCCCAATCCATCAATGTAATCTTTACTTAGCCTTTAAGTAGTTTTTCACATTATCTGGGTTTAGAATTTCTCAGGCTTTTCCATGTGTCTCTCCGTCAATGGTAGAGCTATGAAGACATAATTATTAATAAGACTAGTATACAAATAAGGTCATTTAAGCAAATGGTATTTGGATTGGAAAGATCCTTGGGGAAAATCTAATTCTAACAAGCTTTATTTACAGTAAAATCTCTCCACCCAAAAGACAGTACCTCTACTAAATGTTTTTAAAATTCATTTACATACTCTGGGAATAGCAAAGAAACTAATATTTTCATTGGAAGATATCCACATGTGTAGTCATAGTGGAATGTATTAAGGCATGTCATTCCCAGCCAAAGTGTAAGAGATGCTGAAAAGAATGATGAATCAATTCATCAAAAATCTGATTATAGCTCAGAATTATTTTTAAGATATAGAAAGAAATGAAGAAACAAATATGGATCAATAACATAAACCAAAACTATACTTAACTCTACCGAAGGTGTGATACATATCACATCAAATTCAGCCAGCATGTAATGTGCATACATTTATTGGCATTTAATTTCATTAAACTAATTCTGGGAAATTCCTCAAAGCCATTTTCTGCCAGCTATGAAAAGGTTAACTAATGAAGAAAGTGAACAGGATGTATTTTTTTAATCTATGAGATGTGAAAATGGAATCTTTAAATATTGTCATAATCTCATTATTTCATATGACAGCATATTTTTAAATTATTCTTTAGCCAAAGTTTGATGCTTGCTCCTTCTCACAATTTAAAAACTTTAACAAAATAACTGTAGTTTTTTGATAATAACAAAATCCATCCATTTTTACTTGAATATTATTACCTTAGACATTAAATCTTACATTTTAAAATTATAGAAAAAGTCTAGATATGAATGCTATCAATGGTTACCTCTGAGTAGTGAAACTCTTTATAATTTTATTTTACTCATATTCACTTTTTTACTTTTAAATTCTTTTCTGAAAACATTTTACATTTATATTAAAGGCTTTCCTAGTGGCTCAGATGGTAAAGAATCTGCCTGCAGTGCCGGAGACCCAGGTTCAATCCTGGAGAAGGGAATGGCTACCCACGCCAGTATTCTTGCCTGGAGAATCCCATGGACAGAGGAGCCTGGCGGGCAACAGTCCATGGCATGGCAAAAATTTGGACATGACTGAGCAACTAACACTTCTATAATAAACTGAAATTAAGAGTAATGATTTTTATATACATTATTATACATAACACTGACATATACATTAGTACACATTGTTCATACACATTGTTATAAGTATAGAAACATTGTGTTAATACACATAACATTGTCACATACATTTGTTATATATACATAACAAATGTCTTTCTTTTTTTTTTTCTTGTACAGGTTGTTGTTTAGTCACTGAGACTCTTTGTGACCCCATGTTCTGTAGCCCTCAAGGCTCCTCTGTCCATGGGATTTCCCAGGCAAGAATACTGGAGTGGGTTGTCATTTCCTTCTCCAGGAACAAATGTCTTTGAAAAATATTTAAATTATGAGTAATAATTCTTACTTATAAAATACTTACTAGTAGCTATATGGGCTTCTGTCATAGCTCAGTTGGTAAAGAATCTGCCTGCAATGCAGGAGACCCAGGTTCAATTCCTGGGTTGGGAAGATCTGCTGGAGAAGGGATAGGCTACCCACTCCAGTATTCTTGGGCTTCCCTGGTGGCTCAGCTGGTAAAGAATCCGCCTGAAATGTGGGAAGCCTGGGTTCAATCCCTGAGTTGGGAAGATCCCCTGGAGAAGGGAAAGGCTACCTACTCCAGTATTCTGGCCTGGCAAATCCTTGGGGCCACAAAGAGTCAGACACGACTGAGCAACTTTCACTTTCTGTGGCTAGACACTCTTCTGAATCCTTTTTACATATTTCATCCTCAGAGCAGAGCTAAATTTTGAGACCAAAACTTTGGCTATAGAGCATATGTACTTAACTAAAATAAGTGGGTACTTTTACAGAGTATATTGTGATAATTTGTATCTCTGAAAATTCTTTTCAACAAGTCCGATTCAGCTCAATATGGGTCTAATTCAATTGTAAACTTGATGATTTTTATGTTTTTGTATAACTAAGAATTAGGTGAATAAGCTAAAATAAAATTAAAAGATTGATTGAAATAAAAAACACTTCAGGATTAAGAGATAAACCTTTAAATTTGATCATAGGAAAAATGTTCTTCAAATATTTTAGTCTGAAACCATTATTTCTATTGAGTCATAGCTTTCCCTACAGAAAAGGGCCTCATAATAATAATATATCTTTTAGTATGTGAAAAAGAGAAAAAAAATCAAATTAAAATTTCATTAGAATATTTGGTCTTCTCTATGAAAATCTACTTGGAAGGAAAATTTGAGAACATGTATATGGTTATTCCATCAATACAAATTCAAACATCCAAGTTAAATCTGAAAAACAAAATATTCACAGATTAGGTTTAGATAAAGCAAAACTGTTAGATATTTTTAATGTTTAATTTTTTATTTAACCAAGTTACTTGATATCAGTTCAGTTGATTTCAGTCACTCAGTCATGTCTGACTCTGTGACCCGATGAATTGAGGAACACCAGGGCTCCCTGTCCATCACCAACTCCCAGATTCCACCCAAACTCATGTCCATTGAGTCCGTGATGCCATCCAACCATCTCATCCTCTGTCATCCCCTTCTCCTCCTGCCTTCAATCTTTCCCTGCATCAGAGTCTTTTCAAACGAGTCAGCTCTTCACATCAGGTGGCCAAAAGTATTGGAGTTTCAGCTTCAGTATCAGTCCTTCCAATGAACACTCAGGACTGACCTCCTTTAGGATGGACTAGTTGGATCTCCTTGCAGTCCAAGGGACTCTCAAGAGTCTTCTTCAACACCACAGTTCAAAAGCATCAATTCTTCGGTGCTAAGCTTTCTTCACAGTCCAACTCTCACATCCATACATGACCACTGGGAAAACCATAGCCTTGACTAGATGGACCTTTGTTGGCAAAGTAATGTCTCTGCTTTTTAAATATGCTGTTTAGGTTGGTCATAACTTTCCTTCCAAGGAGTAAGTGTCTTTTAATTTCATGGCTGCAGTCACTGTCTGCAGTGATTTTGGAGACCCCCAAAAATAAAGTCAGCCACTGTTTCCACTGTTTCCCCATCTATTTCCCACAAAGTGATGGGACCAGATGCAATGATCTTAGTTTTCTGAATGTTGAGCTTTAAGCCAACTTTTTCACTCTCCACTTTCACTTTCATCAAGAGGATTTTTAGTTCTTCTTCCCTTTCTGCCATAAGGGTGATATCATCTGCATACCTGAGGTTATTGATATTTCTCCCGGCAATCTTGATTCCAGCTTGTGCTTCTTCCAGCCCAGCGTTTCTCATGATGTACTCTGCATAGAAGTTAAATAAGCAGGGTGACAATATACAGCCTTGATGTACTCCTTTTTATATTTAGAACCAGTCTGTTGTTCCATGTCCAGTTCTAACTGTTGCTTCTTGACCTGCATACAGGTTTCTCAAGAAGCAGGTCAGGTGGTCTGATGTTTCCATCTCTTTCAGAATTTTCTATAGTTTATTGTGATCCACACAGTCAAAGGCTTTGGAATAGTCAATAAAGCAGAAATAGATGTTTTTCTGGAACTCTCTTGCTTTTTCGATGATCCAGCAGATGTTGACAGTTTGATCTCTGGTTCCTCTGCCTTTTCTAAAACCAGCTTGAACATCTGGAATTTCATGGTTCACGTATTGCTGAAGCCTGGCTTGGAGAATTTTGAGCATTACTTTACTAGCATGCAAGATGAGTGCGATTGTGCGGTATTCTGAACATTCTCTGGCATTGCCTTTCTTTGGGCCTGGAATGAAAACTGACCTTTTCCAGTCCTGTGGCCACTGCTGAGTTTTCCAAATTTGATATAAATACTCCTTAATCAATTTTAAAAGGACAGTCTTAATCAAAGCTACATAAAACATTAAAGGAAAATATTGCTAATTTTTTTAAACAAAGACATTCAACATATTGTATTATTAAAGTAATATGACAAAAAGTACTACAAAAACATAGGCAAAATGAATACATTAGTGAGATAAATGAGGCAAATTTTCCAAATTAACATCAATTGAATATCTCCTTTAATGAAATATATTAGGCTGATAAGCCTTTCTATGTAGGATTTAATCTTTAAGGGAAATAAACAAGGCATTTCTAGTTTTCTATCTGGTCAGATTACTTGAAAACTTCTTATAGCCTTATTGTTATATTTTATATAATTTTATAATACTTATAAATTATATTTATACTATTTATTAAATTTATAATATTTTATATTTTATTTATACTAAATTGATATTATATTACATGATATATGAATTACATATAATTCATTTATTCACCATAATAATTAGTGTCATTATTTCAGAACTTAGTCTCTGAAACACTTATGTGTTTCTGGTAAAGACAAAAGCATGTATCAATTTTGAACAAGGGATCCTGTTGGTATTCAAGGGAACACAAAGCTTTAGAGTACAAGGAGGACATCTATTATTTTAAAAGAAAGCAGAAACACACCTAGGAAAATCAAAATCTTGACTGTTTCACAGATATTTCAATATGTTCAGCAGGAGCAAACAAGTATCCAAACGCTCTTAGGAAAGAAATGAGTTGGTTCATTACAACTTGAACCAAAGTGTCAAGTGTTAAACATAGATCCAAATATAGTACCTTCTGGCAAAGAAACCGCAGAAGCAGAGCTGGTAGACACCTGATAGCATTGCCCCAGCAACCTGAGCTCAAGTTTTGCTTGTTGTGGAGACAAATACACTGGAAATCCAGGCAGTGAACAAATCACATTACCTCAATTCCAGAAAGTTCTTTGAAGATGAATTTTAAACCTCCTGATATGTCTTTTTGCTTGTTTCTGTTTTAATATTTATTGTAGAATTTTTAAATATATACAAAATAGAAAGAATAAATTAATGAATCCCCAATGGATCCATTACCCAGCCTCAATCATCATCATCAATAATGTAATTTTAAAGTGTAACCCATAATTTTAAACAAAAAATAAGTTTTATACATGACATGCGTGCATGCTCAGTTGCTTCAGTCATGTCTGACTCTTTGCACCCCTATAGACTGTAGCCCACCAGGCTTCTCTGTCCATGGGATTCTCCAGGCAAGAATACTACAGTGGTAGCCATTTCCTCCTCTGGGGATTTTCCTGATCCAGGGACTGAATTCCGGTATCCTGCATTGCAGGCAGATTTTTTTTTATCACTGAGCCACGGGGGAAGCCAGTGGCAAAATTTCACAAACTATTTTCCAGGTTCAGTGAAAGAATGTGGGTTTTAGTTCATCTATGTTGCTCTTAAAGAGTTAGAAAACAATTGGCAGGTTTTTTCAGATTTAAATTCTCAGGGTAAATAAATCTTTATGAGATCGCCATTAATGAAAACCAAGCGTGTTCAGAAATTCACTTTTATTAGACCAACTGCAGAATGAATATAGGGCTTCCAGGTGGCACTAGTGGTAAAGAAACCACCTGCTAATGCAGGAGACATAAGAGATGTGAGTTGGATCCCTGGATCAAAAAGACCCTCTGGAGTAGGAAATGTCAATCCACTCCAGTATTCTTCCCTGGAAAATCCCACAGACAGAGTAGCCTGGCAGGCTACAGTCCATAGGGCCACAAAGGTTCAGATACGGCTAAGAAACTGAGCGCAGCGAAAGAATGAACAGACTTTCAGGATACATTCAATACTAAAGCTCACCAGAAGCTAATGAAAAACACAGATGTTCAATTTATCAATTTAAAAGATACTTGTGAAGCAATCTGAAAGGTTCAGGGCATTTCACTTCCAGAAAAGTCTATTCGAAAAAATAAAATTTAGGTTAGAAATTTGCGAACAAGAATAGGATCAGAGCAAGATGAGGTGGATGAAGTTAAAGAGAAACTCACCCTATTGGAGTAACCAGATGGGCTCTTGCTGGGAACTACTTCAGTGGGTCAGTTAGGATGCTCGTAACACATCTTCCTCCGCACAGGGTGGGAGAGTACTAACAAGGGTTTGCCTTCAAACTTTTCCTCATTTAAGTGCCTAATTTCCACTTTTTCCCCATTACTAAAACACTTCACTCTGAAGATACCGAATTTCTAAGCTTCTATTTTACCTACTTGAGGAACATTTTAAATTAAGGTCTTCCTGATGTTTAGGAAGCAGTCTACTTGGAAACTACTGACTCCTGGGCGAGCTATCTGCCATCCCTCAGGTCATTTAGACTTCACTACTGGCAAAACACAAATACAGATTTTTCCTGTTTTTCCAGCTTCCAAAGAAAGGATTCTGGCTTTTTCTGGGATTGTTAAAGAAAAACTATCCTATAATCCAGTCTCTAGAGGATGGCTCCCTTAATAAGTTCTGCTTACATTTTCAACTCAAACACACAAAAAAATTTTTCTCATCTTTTTGCAAGCATGCTGATTCTCTTAATATTTATTTCTAAGAGTAATAAAACATATTCTTTGTTTCTTCTTTATGCATGCACTTGTTACAAGTTTATTATTACTACCTTAACTTCTCCTTATCAAACGGTTGAGAATCGAAATGATTTGAAAAGCTCCCAGTTTAGAATTTTTGTTTCTTCAGCTCTCTCTCGCTCTCTCATATTAACGAACAAATGAGACACTCTAGTTAACAGAGCCAGAAGTTTTGGACTTCTTTCATTTGTTCTAAGTGGCTTCCTTTCTAACCCAACCCTAGGCAATCTGTAAGAATTTGACTCGATCAAACAGCCTATCTACTGACAAGAATTTTTCAAAATCAATTCCAGCCCAAAGAATAATATTGGAGAGCACGCCATTGTACCTGCAAGGACTCTCGTATTTAAAAAGAGCAGTTTCCTTCTCTGCCAATCTGTTCCAAAACGGTTGGCTAGTAGACCCTGTAGTAATAAATGGCTGAGATGCTGAGGAATTTTCTGGGCTGTAGCAGTACCATTTCCAGAATAATGACATTTGGTTACTTTTATGTATCAATAAATGTAATATTGTATATAAATTATTTCACCAAAAATAATTTGCCTCTTGGGTTTTGAAGATTAAAAAATACCCTGGTGAGTTCTATAAAATTTAAGGCAATCTACTCTTTTTTTTTCCCGTCAGATTTGCCTGTGTTTGTTTTATCTATATAACTATAACCACTCTTTGGATTGGATTGACAAATAATTTCTTTGGAGGGCCCACCTGCAAAATGACAATAACATTATCTGACAATATCAGAGCATAATATATTCAACTCAGAGAGGCCTACACACTGGGCATAAATGCTGTGCTTACTCGTCACATTTTTCCCCTTAAAAAACGTGTAAGTGCCACCATGTGACTGGGAGGATGCCTGCGTGCTCAGTCACTAAGTTGTGTCTGACTCTTTGTGACCCCATGGACTGTAGCCTCCCCCAACCCCTGCCAGGCTCCTCTGTCTATAAGATTTCCTGGAACTAGTTGCCATGTTCTCCTCCAGGGGCTCTTTCCACCCTAGGGACTGAACTTCATCTCCTGTGTCTCCTGCATTGCAGGTGGATTCTCTACCACTGAGTCACCTGGGAAGCTCTGAGTGCAAGGATACTATGTTTCAAATGGAGACTTGCAGGGGTACTGGGCTACTTGAGGAATGACCTTTCAATGTTATTTGTTTGACAATATGCAGTTGTAATGGCTTCCCTGGTGACTCAGATGGTAAAGAATATGCCTGCCATGTAGGAGACCCAGGTTCGATCCCTGGGTCAGGAAGATCCCCTGGAGGAGTGCATGGCAACCCACTCCAGTCTTCCAGCCTGGAGAATTCCATGGACAGAGGAGCCTAGTGGGCTTCAGTCTATGGAGTCGCGGAGTCTAACACGACTGCACGACCAACACTCTCACTTTCATGTAGTTATAACAACTGAGTATAATTTTTAAAGTTTTTATTGAAATGCATTTTTGCTTCACTGAGTTTTCATTGATGATTATGTTTTTGTGGGATGAAACAATAGAAAGAGGAAAGTAGAAGGAGTAGGGAAAAGAGTATAAGAGAGAAAGCAAAGAAAACAAAGGAGAAGTGATAAGGAAACTGAAGAAGAAAATGCAGGATGAGGAAAGGCAGAAAGTTGCTTAGGAAGAAGAGCAAGATGGAGAAGAAAGCTTTCTGAGAGAATGAGAATAGTTTGGTTGGTTCGCATGGTAGTGTGATTATTCTACTCCAAGCACCACTGAGAAGTTACAAGACTCCCATGTAGCTGCAGTGATCAATTTTCAATTCCCATCGTGTTCTCTTTACTCTTAACTTTTGCTTTTATTAGTTATTCGTTCCAATACTGTTATCAAAAGCTGCTAATCTTATCTCTCTCTTTCCTTTCAATCTTAAGGTAATGAGACACCTGACCCTTTCCCGTCACAAAGCCAGAAAAAAAGGAGCAAACATATGTTTAGGGGAAAGAAGAACAGGGTTTCAGGAACCTTTTGACCCCAATCCATACCAACACGTCATCTCCTAGGCTAGCAGTGCTCCTCTGCTAAGCTTCCGTCATGCTTTTGTAACTAACATATCCTTTTACAAAAGAGGAAACTGTAGTTTAAATGTCTTGCCTATGGCTCCCCAGTGAGCAAGTGTCAGAAATAAAACCCAGGCCTCCTGACGTCAAAGTTCTTTCCACTTCACGATGCCTAAAAATACAAACAAATAACTCCCCAAGGCAAATAAAACCTTATCCACTGCTATACTGCATCTTGCTAAACTTGAAGTTTAGCAAGGTTGATTTTTAAAATCTACCTTTTAAATAAAAGGCTAAAAATCTAGCTTTTTAATACACAACACCTGACTTTGTAACACATTAATCCACTTAAATGTATTTTACTAAATAAAATGTTCTTAATATTTATATTGAGTCTAATAATCTAGTAGTATCCCATAATAATAGTTTCTAACTGTAAGAACCCTCAGGAAATTTCTCCTATCACTTAAATAAAAAATCTTTAGCTGAATGGAGATCTTTTTGTGACTTTACTTATGCATTTGAATGACTTCACTGTTTCCTGTGAGTGCCAACCCTACAAATCTGTCTTGGTGACTAGATCTCACCACAGAAGTCACTTTCCTGGGTCAGCCTTCTGACTCTTCAGAGTAAGTTATCCACCTCTGCATATTGCATTTATACAGTGAATAAATATTTTTACAGTAAAGTTAAAAAAAAAAAGGGGTAAAGCATCAGCACTTACCTTCAAAGCCTTTGTTATGACAGTAGTTACACAGTAATTTGAGTAATCACTATTTAATGCCACTGTTGCCTTCCAGACCATAAGCACCATCAGGGTAGAATTTGTCTTAAGCACTAATATATCCCTAGCACCTATCACAGGGATGGGCACAGAGTAGGTGTTCAATAAATATTTATATAGTAAGTGAATTTCTCTCACAGGATGGAGCAATAGAAAGGGGAAAAGTGTGTTTCTCTGAATAACTGCATGACGTTATGCTTATCTAACTTAAGAAGAATAACACATAATAATGTCCTCTTTCTTCTGTGCTACTGTTCACAATGCGCTAGGTTAAGTGTTTTGTGTACATATTCTCACAACAACCGTATGAGGTAGCAACAATTTTAAACCACTTCTCCTGAGGACGCTGAAGTTTACAAAGATTAAGTATCTTGTCCAAGGTTACCCAGCTAGTGGTTGAAGTTTGGCTGATACATGAATTTAGGAAATAAAAACGCAAAGAAAATATTATGCTTTTTTTCCAAAGACTAATTTCTCCTTCTGTCTTTTGTTTGTTTTATTTTTTTATTAAAATATAGTTTCTTTATCTCCTGTTTTTTCATTAACATTATACCAGCACCAGGGGGAGGTGAGAAAGGGAAATGCCCACTTCCCCTAATAATTATTTATTGTCAGACTTTTCCACTTTGATTCTCATTTAACAAATCCTGATTGTAGAACGTTGGCTTTTATGTCTGTAAGTCTAAAAGATTCCAAATATTTCATTCACATGTCCATGTATTACATACATAACTATTCAAAATGGTATCTGAAAGATGTGGTATACATATATAATGGAATACTACTCAGCCATAATAAAAAAATGAAATAATGCTGTTTGCAGCCACATGAATGGGACTAGAGATTATCATACTAAGTGAAGAAAGTCAAAAAGAGAAAGACAAATACCATATGATATTAATTACACATGGAATCTAAAATACGACACAAATGAACTTATTTATGAAACAGGCTCACAGACACAGAGAGCAGACTTGGGGTTGCCAGTGGGCATGGGACGGCGTGGGATTTGGGGTTAGCAGAGGCAAACTATTATGTGTAGAATGGATAAGCAACAATATCCTACTGTATAGCATAGGGAACTACATTAATATCCTATAATAAGCCACAATGGAAAAGGATATGAAAAAAGATTCAGTTTTATATATATATATATATGTATCTGAATCACTTTGCTGTAACCAGAAACTAAAACAATATTGTAAATCAAATATACTTCAATAAAAAATAAATTAAAAAAATAATATCTGATGTTGGCAACCCCCAGACTTGTAAGTGAAGGTACCTCCAGATGATTCAGCCCCCAGCCATCAAGCCCTCCCAGCTGAGGCCTCAGACATGGTAGAGCAATGACGGGCCAACTCCACAATGCCCTGTCTGAATTCCTAACTCACAAAATCCATGAGTGTAACAAGATGACTGTTATTGTAAGTCACTAAACTTTAGCTTGAGAGAGTTTATTATGCAACAGTAATCAGAACAGATGGATTGCTAAATGGTTAGAAGCCTGGAGAAATAAGGCTTCCCTGGTGGCTCAGAGGTTAAAGCGTCTGCCTCTAATGAGGGCCACCCAAGTTCGATCCGTGGGTTGGGAAGATCCCCTGGAGAAGGAAATGGCAACCCACTCCAGTATTCTTGCCTGGAGAATCCCATGGATGGAGGAGCGTGGTAGGCCACAATCCACGGGATCACAAAGAGTCGGACACAACTGAAGTCACTTTCACTGGAGAAATAAATAGATATGTGATAAAGCAAGTATGGTAAAATATTAATTGCAGCATAAAGGTGGACATGTATGGGTGTTCGATGTAAAATTTTTTGTTTTTCTATATATTTGAAATTTTTTGCCATAAAATGTTGGTAAGGAAGAAAAGAATAGGAACTGTTGTGGATAACAGAAAAACTGCTAACTAGCATTTATCATGTATTACAACGTGTAGGGCCTTGTGCCAAGAGTTTTTATATTTATTACATCATTTAATTTTCTCAGCCCTACTTTCTGATGCTATTATTTCTCCACTCTATAGATGAAAAATCCAAGGCTCAGAGAGGTTAAGTCATTTATCTATGCTTCATTTCAGTTCAGTTCAGTCGCTCAGTCGTGTCCAACTCTTTGTGACCCCGTGAATTGCAGCACGCCAGGCCTCCCTGTCCATCACCAACTCCCGGAGTTCACTCAGACTCACGTCCATCGAGTCAGTGATGCCATCCAGCCATCTCATCCTCTGTCATCCCCTTCTCCTCCTGCCCCCAATCCCTCCCAGCATCAGAGTCTTTTCCAATGAGTCAACTCTTCGCATGAGGTGGCCAAAGTACTGGAGTTTCAGCGTTAGCATCATTCCTTCCAAAGAAATCCCAGGGCTGATCTCCTTCAGAATGGACTGGTTGGATCTCCTTGCAGTCCAAGGGACTCTCAAGAGTCTTCTCCAACACCACATTTCAAAAGCATCAATTCTTCAGCACTCAGCCTTCTTCACAGTCCAACTCTCACATCCATACATGACCACTGGAAAAACCATAGCCTTGACTAAACGGACCTTTGTTGGCAAAGTAATGTCTCTGCTTTTCAATATGCTGTCTAGGTTGGGCATAACTTACCTTCCAAGGAGTAAGCGTCTTTTAATTTCATGGCTGCAGTAACCATCTGCAGTGATTTTGGAGCCCAAAAAGATAAAGTCTGACACTGTTTCCACTGTTTCCCCATCTATTATCTATGGTAAATGTTTGTAAATAGTAGAGATGGGATTCCAATCCAGGTATATGTGATTCCATAATTGATGTCCTAACTCCCTCAGACTTAGAGCACTACTGTTCCTGTCCACCCTCAACCCATTTCTTTGGTTAAAAGGTAAAGTAAAATCTCCTCACAATAAACAAATAAATTGGTATCTGAATTTCTTCAAAAATATAAATATTTTTCCTTTTTGTTTTTTCCTGAGAGTGCAAAGATGGGAAAGAAAGTAACAGGGTATGAGGTTATAAGGAGAACCAAGAAGGCAATTAGAAACTAAGGAAAGTGTTGTGTTTTGTTTTATATTTTCTTGATCATGAAGCAAGGCATGTGGGATCTTAGTTCCTCAACCAGGGATTGCCCATTGCGTTGGTAGTGCAGAGTCGCAACCACTGGACAGCCAGGGAAGTCCCGTGTAGTGTATTTTTTAACAGTTATATATCAAAATACATCAATGGTGATTGGTTTATAAAAATTAGTTTATAGTGCAATTACATTTACACAGAAGAAGCAGATTTCATGTTTGCCCATAGGTTCCTAAATAAACAATAGTAAATACAATCAAAGTTTTCTTTATCCTTCAGACTGATTCCTTTTTGGGGGATCTGCCCAAGAATTCCAAGTGGTACCCACTACTTGATCTTTGTAAACTGTGAGATCCCTTGAGACATAATCTTGATATCAAGGGATATCAACAAGTATAATCTTGTTGAAAGAGAGGTAATGTGCTCGATAGTGCAAAGTAGCAAGAGGGTTTTTCTGTATGAAATTATTCCTTATTTTTGGTTTGGAATTATTTTTGTTCTCCAAAATAACACTGCCAACAATCCTTTAATTATAACTCTACCACTCCACAACTCACATTTTTCCTTTTATTTCCCTTGAAAATTATAAACAAGTTCTTAATGAAGGCTGTATGTGCACTAACAGATACTCAAAGGTAAAAGCTTTTCTATATGTTCTATTTATTTCATAGTCCTGTCTGCTGCTACTGCTGCTGCTAAGTTGCTTCAGTCGTGTCCGACTCTGTGCGACCCCATAGACGGCAGCCCACAAGGCTCCCCTGTCCCTGGGATTCTCCAGGCAAGAACACTGGAGTGGGTTGCCATTTCCTTCTCCAATGCATGAAAGTGAAAAGCCAAAGTGAAGTCACTCAGTCCTGTCCAACTCTTAGCGATCCCATAGACTGCAGCCCACCGGGCTCCACCATCCATGGGGTTTAGCAACTATTAAATAATGTCAATACAATACACAATCCAAACCTGAAAGCAAGCATCATTTTAGAAATTAGACAAGATGGCATATAAAAATGAAACAAAGTCTGATTCACTGAGTGCCTATTGCATGCTTAGCTCAGGGAGATGCCCTTAGTTTTATCACAGTTTCATCAAAACCCTAGAATCTTTTCCAAGTTAAAGAACAGTCTGCATATGTCGCTACTAAGAGAAAGATGGATTAAAGAAGACATCCAAGCTGATCTCATTACAAATGTGAGGACTAAAGAAGTAAAAAGAACTTAGCTCTAATAAAACCTATTATTACTTGGATCAATTGACAATTCCACAAATATAACAACTATATATGCATGCATGTGTGCTAAGTTTCTTCAGTTGTGTCTGACTCTTTGCTAACCTATGGACTGTAGCCCACCAGGCTTATCTGTCCATGGGATTCTCCAGGCAAGAATACTGGACTAGGCTGCCATTTCCTTTTCCAGATGATCTTCCCAACTCAGGGATCAAACCTGCATCACTTATGTCTCCTGCAATTGGCAGGCTGGTTCTTTACCAGTAGCGCCACCTGGCAAGACCATAACAATTATACTTGGGAAATATTCTGGTATTTTTAAATTAATTTTTAAGTCTATTATGAGGAATCCCCATGGATTTTTCAACTATGTCCCCCCTTTTTCCCATTAGTATCATCACCTTTACCACTTTAGACAGATTTCATCACATTTTAAACTCAAGTTTTACAATCCAGTTTTTGGTAAGTCCATTCTTTCTGTTCTAGTCGCTTCCTAAGGGTTTCAACTATTATAGATTTATGTCAATAACTGATTACTAGATTAAATTACTAGCATATTTGAGACTTACATTGTTTTCCTTGTTGAGGATCACTGGAGTGTGTGAAACCTACAAACAACATTCAAATCAAGACATGTTTTCATTAAGGCAGACAGTGATATTTTAGACTGATACTCTAAATTTATTTTAATATAATCTAGAATCCCAGGGATGGGGGAGCCTAGTGGGCTGCCATCTGTGGGGTCGCACAGAGTCGGACACAACTGAAGCGACTTAGCAGCAGCAGCAGCATGCTTCACTGGAAACCATGAACAGAGTAAAATTTTCCCCTTAACTGGCTTTTTTTACTTGATTACTAGATACTCTCTTGTCAAATGTATGATGAAAGTGAAAGTGAAGTCGCTCAGTCGTGTCTGACTCTTTGCAACCCCATGGACTGTAGCCTACCAGGTTCCTCCATCCATGGGATTTTCCATGCAAGAATTCTGGAGTGGGTTGCCATTTCCTTCTCCAGGAGGTCTTCCCAACCCAGGGATTGAACCCAGGTCTCTTGCATTGTAGGTAGACGCTTTATCATCTGAGCCATCAGAGAAGTCCCTAATGTATGATGGGACCAGAGAAATGGATTAAATTGTTATTAATACATATTCTGGGGGGGCAAATTGGGGGTGCTTTGACTCTCATATCTTATTGTTTAAACTGAGAGAATAGTGGTTCAAATTTTTCTTTCTTAGCTGTGTTTTGCATTCTTGTAGATATAAATACATGAAAAGCATATGTTAACAAGATTGTTCAAAGCTGGGAAAGATCATCACCACCATCATAAAGAACATGTACTCTTAGAGAACACAGTTCTATTCTGAAACTAAAAAGGCCTCTGAAGGGACTTCCCTGGTGGTCCATTTGGCTGGGACTCTGTGCTCCCAGGGCAGGGGACCTAGGTTTGATCCCTGGTCAGGGAACTAGATCCTACATGCCGAAACTAAGAGTTTGCATGCCACTACTAAGAGATCCTGCATGCCGCAACTAATACCTGGGGCAGCCAAATAAATAATTAATTTAAAAGGCCTTTGAAGATGTCCCTCACGTTGGCAGTATTCCAGAATCAGCTGGATCAGAGTGATACAGCTTAATATAGAACACTGCAACCCTGAAGACTTGTGAAAGCCAAAATAGTGTCTACAGCAAATGAACGTATGATTAATGCTGATGGATCCAACCTTCACTGGGTGACATCTGTCGAGATTTCTTGAGGAATGAGATGTAGTTCCAAAAAGAAAAAATCAAATAACTAGTCTCTGAAATACACAAATGTTAGCGCTATTTTTAAATTTTTTTTCTTTACCTGGAAGCAAAGATTCTGAAGACGTAACTAATCTTCAGTCTAATGTGTTTGACTATTGATTATATATTTTTAAAAAAAACTAGCAAGGGACTTGGTTCATTTTTTTTAGTTAGCTTTTATTTTGCCTTTCAGATAGAAAAAGAGACATACTTTGAATTGATCTGTGCTTGGTGATCACAGTAATGACTATAGATTAATGAAGCAGGAAGCACTTGATAAAACTATCTAGATAGCTAAAATGCTGAGGGTTCATTCAATCATTCAAAAAACATTTATTGTTTGTTCTATGATAGACACCATTCTCTGGAGGGATGTAACTATTGTTAAAAATAAACTAAGTCTGTTTCCTTCTAGAGTTAATATTTTAGTGTGTCTGATAGGCAATAAAATAGGTACAATATTTCAAGTGGTGATAAATGCCATAAAGACTGATAAAGCAGGTAAGGATAAGTGAGTAATGACATGATGGAATGGGATGGTGTTTCAGGATAAGAGCTTTTGGAGGAGGTGATATTTAAGCAGAATGTTGAATGAGCCACACAAGTACATGAGGAAGAGCATTTCAGGTGAAATTAAAGGCAGAAAACAAACAAAAAGATCTTGAGAACAAAATGCATTGAATTTGTTTTCAAATCAGCAAGGAAGCAGGTTTTATGGGAGTGAAGTGTACTAGAGAGAGACAGGTGAGATCAGGGAAATAGCCAAAGGCAAGTTGGCAGGCTTTGTAGCCCATGAAGTCTAGATTTCATTCCAGTGTCCACAATGTCATTGGAGGTTTTCTAATAGGGGTAGGACATAATTCCATAAATTGCCCAGACTTTAAAAGGTAAAAGTAGACTCAGGGAAACTAGTTAGGAGAGGATGGTGGCTTGAATTTAGATGTGGTAATGGTAGATAAAGTAAGAAGTTGTGAAATACTGCAATAACTTAGAAGTGGATATGAAGATATTTGCTAGTGGCTTAAATATGGGATGTGATTTTTTATTTAGGCCATATTTTTCAGTATGCCAAATTTTAGTTCCCTGACAGGGATCAACCCACTCCAGTACTCTTGCATCAAACCTATGGCCCCTGCATTGTGAGCATGAAGTCTTAACCACTGAACTGCCAGGGAAGTACCTGGAGTGTAATGTTTAAGATAAAAAGGAATAAAGAGGGATCTTATATTTTTGCCTTGAATGAGAAGACTGTTAACTGAGCTGCAGACTCAGATCAAGGTAAATGGAAGATCAAAGGTTTTTAAGGGAAAATCAGAGTTAGATTTATGATATAAATATGTGTAAGTATTAGAAAAAAAGAAATCTCAAACTCCTAAGTGCCACAGCATAAAGATCAGATTTACACAAAAATTAGGAGATTCTAACATTACTTATGTTTCTAGAAGGGAATAGACTTGGGTATTGGGAAGAGATGTTTCCATTTTTTAAAAAATGCATTTCTATGCTTGTTCAAGGCTTTAAAAAAATCTTGTTCATGTATTACTTTTATTTTAAAAGTTTTAATATATCAGTAAGAATTAAGTAGTTAAAAGAGAGATTATATAGTAAACAGAATGAAAAATCAATAGCATTTAGCTGCTTAGAGAGATTTTAAAACTATCCAACCTCTAAAATCTTTAATGAGCCTTAGAAGCAGACAGGTGCATCTTTGGCCCTCTCCTCTAACGTGACATTTGGCATCAACATCAACTTGCTCTTAGTTTAAAGTTTGCTTTCTTTCCCCAGCTATGCCTTCTGCTGCTCCACTTGTAGCATGATATGCCCTGCCTCAGGCTCTAAAATGGCTTATATGCATCTATCTCAAAAGCATTTGTCATCTGTCCTAATCCAGTGCCTGCTAAAGACCAAAACCAGTTGGCCTCGATTAGTCAAATGAAGCCTGTTTGTTTGCTCTTTGAAGCTAGGTAGCAAATACAAGAGTTTTCCAACTTGCCATATTACCTGATGCTTCTGACATGAAATCAGTTAGCATAGTAGCTGTCATGAAGTCATTCTTTCTGTTTAGATAAGAAAGTAGCCAAAGCTCTCAGGTTGATTTTAACAGACTCCTATAGAGAAAGGATTAGAGCCTCTATTAATACACTCAGTCCCAGGATTCCTAGAATATGGGCTATTCTACTGATCTTCTCCCCTCACATTCTTCCAATGAATTATTCTTCTCTCCACAGTGGGGTCTTATTTCAAGGGCGTTCACTAGCTCACTTATAATGTCAACTTGCTATTTTTAAAATGAGATCATCAAATCATTAATTCACTTTAATGTCAGCTTTATTGAGGGCCGATTTTGAAAGTACAATTCAACAAGTCTTGACAAATGTACACGGTTGTGAACTCTTCATCACAGTCAAGCTGTAATCAACTCCAGCACTCTCCAACAGGTCACCACTGCCCTTTTGCAGTCATTCCTCTTCCTGACCTTCCAGCTTCTGGCAACCACTAGTCTGCTTTCTGTTACTATATTTTTGCCTTTTCTAGAACTTCATATAAGTGGAATCATACAGTGTATAGTGTTTTTGTGGATGACTTCTTTCTCTTAGCATAATATGTTAAGATTCATCCATGTCTTTGCATGATTTAAGTCGTTTGCTCCTTTTTATTGCTGTATCTCATTATATGGATATGCTATATTCTATTCATTCATTCACAAGTTGATGGGTATTTGAGTTGTTTGGCTTATATAAACTTATAAAAAGGTGCTTACAAATTTTTGTGTGCATATATCTTTTATTTCATTTGGGTAGATACCAAGAAGTAGGGTTGCTGGGAGTTGGATTTAAGTCTACTATTACTTCTGCTATTACTAATCTACACCTTACTATTTGTTTTTTATTGTGTCCATGTGTTTCCAGCTCTTTCACCCCATCCTCTGCCCTTATTCTGAATCTTTTGTAGTAATTATTTTTAGCATTCCATTTTGTCTCAACTACTGGTTTGAGAACTCCATGAACAGTATGAAAAGGCAAAAAGATAGGACACTGAAGTCAGTCAGTGCCCAACATGCTACTGGAGATCAGTGGAGAAATAACTCCAGAAAGAATGGAGAGACAGAACCAAAGCAAAAACAATACCCAGTTGTGGATGTAACTGGTGATGGAAGTAAAGTCCAATGCTGTAAAGTGCAATACTGCATAGGAACCTGGAATATTACGTCCATGAATCAAGGCAAACTGGAAGTGGTCAAACAGGAGATGGCAAGAGTGAACACTGACATTTTAGGAATCAGCAAACTGATGGACTGGAATGGGTGAATTTAACTCAGATGACCATTATATCTACTACTGTGGGCAAGAATCCCTTAGAAGAAATGGAGTAGCCATCATAGTCGACAAGAGAGTCTGAAATGGAGTACTTGGATGCAATCTCAAAAATGACAGAATGATCTCTGTTCATTTCCAAGGCAAAGCATTCAATATCACGGTAATCCAAGTCTATGCCCTGACCAATAATGCTGAAGAAGCTGAACAGTTCTACGAAGACCTACAAGACCTTCTAGAACTAACACCCCAAAAAAGATGTCCTTTTTGTTATAGGGGACTAGAATGCAAAAGTAGGAATTCAAGAAACAACTGGAGTAAGAGGCAAATTTGTTCCTGAAGTACAGAATGAAGCAAAGCAAAGGCTAATAGAGTTTTGCCAAGAGAATGCAGTGGTCATAGCAAACACCCTCTTCCAACAACACAAGAGAAAACTCACACATGGACATCACCAAATAGTCAACATCAAAATCAGATTGATTACATTCTTTGCAGCCAAAGATGGAGAAGCTCTATACAGTCAGCAAAAACAAGACCAGGAGCTGACTGTGGCTCAGATCATGAACTCCTTATTGCCAAATTCGGCCTTGAATTAAAGAAAGTAGGGAAAACCACTAGACTGTTCAGGTATGACCTAAATCAAATCCCTAATGATTATACAGCAGAAGTGAGAAATAGATTTAGGGGACTATATCTGATAAAGAGAGTGCCTGATGAACTATCAATGGAGGTTTATGACATTGTACAGGAGACAGGGGTCAAGACTATCCCCAAGAAAAAAAAATGCAAAAAAGCAAACTGGCTGTCTGGGGAGGCCTTACAAATAGCTGCGAAAAGAAGAGAAACAAAAAGCAAAGAAGAAAAGGAAAGATATACCCATTTGAATGCAGAGTTCCAAAGAATAGCAAGGAAAGATAAGAAAGCCTTCCTCAGCAATCAATGCAATAAATAAAGGGAAACAATAGAGTGGAAAAGACTAGAGATCTCTTCAAGAAAATTAGAGATACCAAGGGAACATTTCATGCAAAGATGGGCACAATACAAGACAGAAATAATATGGACCTAACAGAAGCAAAAGATATTAAGAGGAGGTGGCAAAAATACACAGAAGAACTATACAAAAAAGATCTTCACGACCCAGATAATCACGATGGTGTGATCACTGACCTAGAGCCAGACATCCTGGAATGTGATGCCTCAAGTGGGCCTTAGGAAGCATCACTACGAGCAAAGCTAGTGGAGGTGATGGAATTCCAGTTGAGTTATTTCAAATCCTAAAAGATGATGCTGTGAAAGTGCTGCACTCAATAAGCCAGCAAATTGGAAAACTCAGCAGTGGCCACAGGACTGAAAAAGGTCAGTTTTCATTCCAAACCCAAAGAATGCCAAAGAATGCTCAAACTACCACACAATTGCACTCATGTCACACGAAAGCAAAGTAATGCTCAAAATTCACCAAGCCAGGCTTCAACAATACATGAACCATGAACTTCCAGATGTTTTAAGCTGGTTTTAGAAAAGGCAGAGGAACCAGAGATCAAATTGCCAACATCCACTGGATCATTGAAAAAGCAAGAGAGTTCCAGAAAAACATCTATTTCTGCTTTATTTACTATGCCAAAGCCTTTGACTATGTGGATCACAACAACTGTGGAAAATTCTGAAAGAAATGGGAATACCAGACCACCTGACCTGACTCTTGAGAAACTATATGCAGGTCAGGAAGCAACAGTTAGAACTGGACATGGAACAACAGACTGGTTCCATATAGGAAAAGGAGTGCGTCAAGGCTGTATATTGTCACCCTGCTTATTTAACTTATATGTGGAATACATAATGAGAAACACTGAGCTGGAAGAAGCACAAGCTGGAATCAAGATTGCCAGGAGAAATATCAATAACTTCAGATATCCAGATGACACCACCCTTATGGCAGAAAGTGAAGAAGAACTAAAGAGCCTCTTGATGAAAGTAAAAGAAAGTGAAAGAAGAGAATTAAAAACCTGGCTTAAAGCTCAGCATTCAGAAAACAAAGATCATGGCATCCAGTCCCATCACTTTGTGGCAAATAGATGGAGAAACAGTGGAAACAGATGCAGACTTTATTTTGGGGGGCTCCAAAATAACTGCAGATGGTGACTGCAGCCATGAAATTAAAAGATGCTTCCTCCTTGGAAGAAAAGTTATGACCAACCTAGATAGCATATTAAAAAGCAGAGACATTACTTTGCCAACAAAGGTCCATCTAGTCAAGGCTATGGTTTTTCCAGTGGTCATGTATGGATGTGAGAGTTGGACTGAGAAAAAAGCTGGGTGCCAAAGAATTGATGCTTTTGAACTGTGGTATTGGAGAAGACTCTTGAGAGTCCCTTGGACTACAAGGAGATCCAACCAGTCCATCCTACAGGAGATCAGTCCTGGGTGTTCATTGGAAGGACTGATGTTGAAGCTAAAACTCCAATACTTTGGCCACCTCTTGTGAAGAGCAGACTTATTTGAAAGGACCCGGATGCTGGAAGAGATTGAAGGCGGGAGGAGAAGGGGATGACAGAGGATGAGATGGTTGGATGTCATCACCTACTCAATAGGCATGAGTATGAGAGTTGGGGAGTTGGTGATGGACAGGGAGGCCTGGCGTGCTGCAGTCCATGGGGTCGCAAAGAGTCAGACATGATTGAGCGAATAACAACTGATCTATTGGTTTATTAACCTAAGCTTTCTGCTTTATTTTCTCATGGTTTCTCAAAGTATCTACAATATGCATATTTTAAATCTTATCACAGTGCTCATTCCAATAAGAATATATCCTTTCACACCTAAGTAATTAATAGTATTCTTCCATTTCCCCTCCTCTTTTGTGCTATTTTTGTCATATACCTTACTTTTATATATGTTATACACTCTGCAATGCACTATTATTATTTTTTGCTTTAAACAGTCAATAGTCTTCAGAAGGGATTTTAAAATATAAGAAAAACACCTTTCATAATTTCACATTTTTTGCCCGTGTTTAGGCATCTTTATTTTTTGTGTGGGTCCACATTTCCATCTGGTATTGTTTTCCCTTTGTTCTTCCCGTAACATTTCTTTTGTAGAGCAGGTCTACTGATAATGAATTTTAAGTTTTTATTTGTCTGCACTTCACCTTTATTTTTTGAAAGAGGCTTTCACTGAGTACCAATTCCATGTTGGCAGGGTTTTGTTTTTTCCTTTTTCAGTATTTTAAAGATGTTGTTCCATGTCTTCTGGCTTGCATAGTTTCTGACAATAAGTTCCTGCAGTCCTTTTTTTTGTCGCCCTGAATTTTCTTTCTTTCCCCCCTCTCTCTCAGGCTGCTTTTAAGATTTTTATCTTCATCAGTCTTGTCATCTAGGCATTTATGATGTGTTTTGGAGTGGTTTTCTTCGTGTTTATTTTACTTGGGTTTTGTTTATATTCTTCAATCCATGTGTTTATATTTTTAATGAACTTTGGAAATTTCTCAGTCCTTGCTTCTCCAGTTTTTTGTGCTTCTCTACCCACTCTGGCACTCCACATACATGTACGTCAGAACACTTGATACTGTCCTTCCTGTCATGTTGCTCTGTTCATTATTTTCTGATCTTTTTTCCCTCTGTGTTTGTCATTTTGGGTAATTTCTATTGCTGTGTCTTCAAGTTTGCTAATTTTTTCCTGCAGGGTCTAATTTCCTTTTAATCACATCTAGTATAATTTCTACCCATATATTATATATTTCACCTCTAGAAATTTCATATGGATCTTTAAAAATATCTTCCACTTCTCTCTGCATCATGTTCATGTTTTCTTTTACCTCCTTGAACAATTTTCTTATCTCCTAATTCCATCACCTCTGTTATTTCTGGCCTGTTTCTATTGACTGAATTTTCTCCTGGTTATAGGTCTGGTTATAGGTCTCTTTTTCATGCCTCTTTGCATGCCTAGTAATTTTTTATTGAATTCTGAACACTGAGAATTTTACACTGATGGGAGTTAAATGTAGTTGAATTCTTTTAAATAGTAATTTGCTCTGAGACTCAGTTAAATTTCTGGGAATTAATTTAATCCTTACAAGCTTGCTTTAAAACCTTGTAAGGATGTGTCCAGAGAAGCCTTTAGTCTGTGTTCTGAGTTATCTCATGCCTAAGGTGATATCTTTCCAATCACTCTCTCCAGTGTCTATATATTAAAAGGTTTTTCTGCTCTGGCTGGTGGGAACACAAATTATACCCAACTCTTTCTAAATCACAGGAATTATTTAGTTTGCTGCCTCCTGATGGTTCTGTCCCAAGCTATGAGTAATTAGTATCTCTCACACATGTGCAGATCAGTACCCAGCCAAAAAGTTCAGGAGAGCTTTCTGCATATCTCTGGAGCTCTCTCTTCCTCTGTGCAGCTGACTCCTGTCTTGTAAATTTAACTGCCTTGACCTCCCAGAATTCTGATCCCTGTCTCTTCAATGAATTGAGAACTCTGGGCTCTCCTTGGGTTTCATTCCCTGTGCTACGGTTTGGAAAATTCTTTCAGACCTTAGTCTGGGGCAGTTATAGAGCTCTCTTTATTTGTTTTCCTCTATCAAAGATGACAATGTTGCTCTGCCAGTTGTCCAATGTTGAAAGGCATTGTTTCATATAGAGTGTTCATTTCTTAGTTACAATGGAAAGTAAATTTGGTCTCTGTTACTCCATCATATTAAGAAGCCTAAATCCCATGCATCCTTTTATGGCTATAAAATAAAACCTACAAAGATAAAATACAAAACAGGTCTTTATACTCTTTGCAAAACTCTGAAAAACTCAAATATACAAGCCTGCACACATATGCATGGCCCTTGTGCATTTCGTTATTTTGAAATTAGTATGTGGTTCCCTCTTAGTGTTTAAAAAGCAAAAATTAAGTGCTGTAAAAGATGAGAGCATTAATAAGAATAAGTAAAGAGAATCCAAGATAATGGTGACTTATGGTTACCAGGAGGGAAAGGGGAGAAAGGGATAAGCTGGGAGACTGGGACTGATATATACATGCTGCTATATAACATAAAATAGATAACTGATAAGGACCTACTGTACAGCACAGGGAACTCTTCTCAATACTCTGTAATGGTCTACATGGGAAAATAATCTGATTCACTTTTCTATACGGTAGAAACTAACAGAAGACTTTAAATCAACTATACTCCAATAAAAATTTTTAAGAAAGGGATAATGAAGTAAGCCAGAAAGAAAAACACCAATACAGTATACTAACGCATATATATGGAATTTAGAAAAATGGTAACAATAACCCTGTATACGAGACAGCAAAAGAGACATTGATGTATAGAACAGTCTTTTGGACTCTGTGGGAGAGGGAGAGGGTGAGATGATTTGGGAGAATGGCATTGAAATATGTATAATATCATATATGAAACGAGTCGCCAGTCCAGGTTCGATGCACGATACTGGATGCTTGGGGCTGGTGCACTGGGATGACCCAGAGGGATGGTATGGGGAGGGAGGAGGGAGGAGGGTTCAGGATGGGGAACACGTGTATGCCTGTGGTGGATTCATTTCAATATATGGCAGAACCAATACAATATTGTAAAGTTTAAAAATAAAATAAAATAAAAATAAAGAAAGGGATAATGGTGACTTAACTGTGCAAATGGTTAATAGTTTTTCATTACTGAATAGCTGTTTACATTTCTATAGTGCTCATCTCCAGAATACCAAGCCATAGCACCAAACCTGGTCTTTTTTCTTTTTTCTGATCACATGATTAGACTATTTCTCAGCCTCCTTCAAGTTACATGTGACTGTTTGCCAGTAGAAAATGAGAGGAAGAGGTAAGTACCACTACTAAGCCTAGGTCATGCAAACCTCCCATACACAACCCACTGTGTTTTTCCATCTATTGGGGTGTCTCTGAAAGTCACATATGAAAGATGGCAAAGCCACAGGAAGGAAGGAACTGAATTAGCACTTGCAGTAAAGTTATTCACCTCAGAAATTCCTGTTTTGACTTTATGTGAACAAGAAAATAAAAACAAAATCCCTCATGTTAGATACTGATTTTGGGGAGAATTTATCTTGCTTAAAAAGTGATCTATTATACCTCAGACATGCCATCACTTAAGAGTAATCGTGGGCTTCCAAGGTGGTGCTCATGGTAAAGAACCCACTTACCAATGCAGGAGATGTAAGAGACGCAAATTCGATCCCTGGGTGGGGAAGACCACTCCAGTATTCTTGCCTGGAGAATCCCATGGACAGAGGTGCCTGGCGAGCTACAGTCCATGGGGTCCCAAAGAGTCAGACACAACTATAACGACTTAGCACATACAAAGAGCAATTGTAGTTTAAAATGTTTTTATTAATCAATCATTACTTACTGAAGATAAACAAGAATATTTTCTACACAAATTATAACAGGGTTAATTTTAGATGAATCATTAATAACGTAAAGAAATAAAATCCTCCTTTCCATAGAAACCCCTAGGTATTATCAATTTTAAAATAAACAGGAAAATTCAGATATATTCATAATCCTGTGGTTTGCAATCTGACTTGTGGTTCAAGGCAGAGGATAATTTTAAGCCCCCAAAGGCCCTCCTAATCTTGGCAGAGAAGAGATAAACAGAGAGAAGAGTGTTTTTTTCTTTGCTTCCCCATTTAAGTTACATTGCTACTAATGTGTCTTATCTTACAAATGGTATGCCAAAGCACCTCGTGTTTAAGATTAAAATCCTATTGCATGTTTGAAAACTCCAAATTAGAGTTTAAGCGGTCCTAATATTTTTCTAAACTCTCTCACCAATTGAGCTTTGTGTCTAGGCCTCTGGTCCCACATTTTAAAAATGTTTTTGCAATATCAAGCGTCTGTGTGTTTCTCTTAATTATATAGTAAAAGGCTCATTTCATTTTCAATATTGGATCCATTCCTCAGTAACTAGAAGAGACATCAAATTCTAAGCTAATGAACTACAGTAATTATGTAAGCCACTTTCTTACTCATACTGAACACCACAAAAGACAACTTAGAAGAAAAATTACAGCCTTATAGTTGGCACACACATACATGCACATAAGTGCTTTTAAATGTTGTTATAAGTTTTTTATCTAACTATTCCTTGGGACTTACAAGTGAAAACCAACTTAGGTACATAGGTTATAAAGTAAACATATCACACCAAAAGGAAAACACAGCTTTGAAAAGATATGCTTTGTAGATAAGGTTAAGTTCAGGATGTGACCTTTTTCTTTTCAGGGGTTGGGAGGAAAGAGGTTGGAGGGAGAAAATGAGAGAATATGAATAAATTATAAAGGAATCACATGGATATATATTACAGAAATATATTTGTTATATATTACATATATATAATATGTATGTATATATATACACATTTTGTAATATATATATTATAAAAGTATATTACAGAAAGAAAGAAAGAGCACACTGAAAATTCTATCCTAGATATTGAACTCAAATTTTCTACAACTCCCATATGGAGAGACTGAAATGCTAAATTAATCAACTGGTAACAATATAAAATTATATAATTTGGATTCTTTGTAGTACATGATAATTAGCAAGGCTGAATAAGATACTCCTTCCCCAAATAACTGTGGACTCATTCATATAAATCAGCAGTTAAGTAGATTTTTAAATTTTAATAATTATATTTTTATTGAAATAGAGCTCATCTATTTTCAAATATCAGTTAAACAGTTGTATATGTTTATAATCTTATAAGGTAGTTCAGACAGGTGAGTATAAGAGTAAAAATACTCACCAGTCCGAGATGGGACCAACCACCCTGGATGTTGCTATTTAGCAGCATAGAAACAAGATTTTATTTCTTTCTACATTTTCAGGCATTAAAGAAATTAAAATAATTCTATTGACTGAGTCTAACTGCTTTAACCTCTACTTTATACTGTCAAGCAATTCTTTCACTGTGAATACATTCTGTTATTAGAGGAGATCTAAATGTTTCAAAATCTATTTTATTTTATTTAAAAAACACAAAAATGAGAGTAAACAGAGCTAATGAGTTTCCCTATTTATGAGTATTATTGTTTTCAGTTCATTTCAGTCATTCAGTCATGTTCAAGTCTTTGCGACCCCATGGATTGCAGCACGCTAGGGTTCCCTGTCCATCAACAACTCTCGGAGCTTGCTCAAACTCACATCCATTGAGTCAGTGATGCCATCCAACCATCTCATCCTCTGTCGCCCCCTTTTCTTCCTGCCTTCAATCTTTCCCAGCATCAGGGTCTTTTCCAGTGAGTCAGTTCTTCACATCAGGTGGCCAAAGTATTGGAGTTTCAGTTTCAGCATCAGTCTTTCCAGTGACTATTCAGGACTGATTTCCTTTAGGATTGACTGGTTTGATCTCCTTGCAGTCCAAGGGACTCTCAAGAGTCCAGCACCACAGTTCAAAAGATCCATTCAATTGTTGTTTTAGAGATCGACCAAATCAACTATTATTTTAGAGAAATAAAAACTTTAGGAAACCGTAAATATATTATCTTAAATTCTTGAAGAGTTCCATTTTTTAATTTTTTGGTTGGGGTTTATCTAGTCATTATGTTCCAAACAGCAATCTTTAATAAGCCATAATGTAAAGGAAATAACATATCTTTTATTTAATTTGGATTTCAGAACGCTCTCCATGGAAGAACAAATTCCATGTCAAAGCTTTCTTATCAGTAGGAGCTCATTACCTTGAAATAACTACAAAAAGTAATAAATCATGGGCTGTTGAAATTGGAGATGCTATTTCCAGTTGTACTGTATTGATCAATTATCAGCACAATTGTATTTCTGGGATTGTATTTTTGATTAATTATCTGCATGAATGCACAACTCCCAAGTAAAAGATATCTAATTTGAAAAATTAACTACAAAATTCATGTGGCAATCAAGCCTGGAAATAAAAACTGCAAAGTGGGTGGAAATAGTTGAAACTTGCACAAGAAGGAAAAAACTGAGTGCAATATTTCCATTTGGGACAAGGAGCAAACTCAAAATACAGACAAATAGATGAACCATTTTAGAGGAAGAACATAGTAAATGAAAAGAGAACTTTTCCTTTTAAAATGGACTGTGTATATTGGCAGCTAAAGACCCTAAATTATTTCTTTATTTTAGTAGATTTAGGTCACAACAGATAAGTACTAAAATTGGATTTCCAGAGTATACATTATGTGACTAAATTCAAACATGAATATCCATTGCTTAACTGCTAAGTATTGAGGTTGACAACTTGAAAACTGAAGTTCAAAGACATTGTTTCTGTGAACATCTAAGACCTTTCATCTCAAGCATTAAGTTATATCATAAAGGTAATGTAAACAATGTCTTTACATTTTAAAGGAATAATTATGAAATAGTTTCCTCATGAGAAAATCCAAGGATCTCAAAAAAGAACCTCAGTTCTTCACAGAAACACATAGATGCAGTATTGTGTTAATCAAGGTTCCTCAGACAAACAGAACTATTAGGGTGTGTGTGTGGGTGTGTTTATCAAAAAGGAATGGTTCACGTGATTATGGCCCCATGGAACGTTATAACATGGCCTAAGTGTCAAAGTGCCTGTGTCAGGATCCTGTCTCGACTTATTCCCTGGGTGACCCTGGATAAGACAATGCTAAGTGCTTCTGACTTTTGACTAGCAAATTAGGGATAATAACTTAAGTCCTTATTTCTACTGTTTTTATTGTTGTAAAGATTAAATGAAATGAGATTTCACATGTAAAATACCTAGAAGAATAACTAGCACATAGTAGGAACTCACCAATAATACACTGTATTACACAAAATTCACTGAAACAAAATTCTTAAAAATCATTGTTTTGCATATTTTTTCTTTTCTACTTGATTTTTTTCAGTTTCATACACAAACCAATAGTTTTCACTTGCTTCACCCATTTTTCTAAGTGTTCAATAGCACATATAATAAAACTTATGTTAAAAGGTTTTAACACAATCATAATATGAATGTATCTTATATTGATTAACCAGCATGGAGTGGTTATTAACTGCCATCAAGAGAACACAAAGAAAAGTAAGAAGAGTAAAATATGTTCATTTTTCTCAAATAATCTTATCCCAATTGAAATAAGTTAATAAATGTGACTTAATAAATTAATAAAGAGAAACTAATCCTAGACATTATAATAGTACAATGGGGACAAGAATTCCTCATGGTTATTAGAGGGGAACAAGGATTTCCAGCCTTCTCCTCTCCATCTCAGAAGAGCTAACCTGTTGGCAAAACTGAATTTTGGGTTTGTTTATGTACAGTAAGGAGAATGAGTAAAGCAAACAGAAAGTTAAAAAAAAAAAAAAGGCAGACAAGTGGGTAGATCAGCATAATAAAGAGGAGGAAGAGGGGGAAAGAAAGAGGTGGGGAGAGAAACAAAATTCCTTGGGCTAAGTATCCTGGGTTAGTGGATGGTAGTGACCCAAAGTCTAGAGTTGCTATAAAGTGCAGGATATTAATATGGGTAGCTGGCTGTTCTTTTAAACTTCATCCCATCTTTTTCTGCTTTTGGTTCACCCCTTGTTTCATCCTACTGTTTGATTTTGCTGGAGCCTGAGCTCAAGTTTTGAGACCTTACTCTAATTGCATTTGTCCCCTTATTTCTTTGAGCAGGCTCATGGTCATACTCCCTTCTGGCCTAGCACTGTCACTGATCCGTGCTACTGAGTGAGCCACCTCTGGCGTGACCCCAGAAACCATTTTCCTCCTATGGCTCCTTCTCTGGGGTGAACAGCCTGGGATGAAACAGAAGTGCTCAGACCTTACCAGCCAACCCCTGGCCCCTGGTGTTTGAGTGTCAGAGAGTAAGAACAAAGGTTAGCTGATGCTAATTACTTAATACATGAAATTGTTTTCTTACATATTACTATGAGACAAGTAGCATTCAGGGTAATTAAAGGGGAGAGAAGCCGAGGGGCAAGAGATTATAATAGTTAAGTGGTGAATTACAAAAGCTTGTAAAAGTAACTGCTCCCAGTCAAAAAGATGCCTATAAAGAGAACCAACAGACTGTGGCAACCACAAAGGTAAGAGAGGCAAAATATAATTGGGACAGTTACAGTGACTTTGAGGTCTCGTTATGGGATAACATCAAGACAGTCATGGAACTATCAAATACGATGATGGAGTATTAGATTTGGTGGGTACTGACACTAAAGTGGAAAGTGAAAAAGTTGGCTTAAAGCTCAACATTCAGAAAACGAAGATCATGGCATCCGGTCCCATCACTTCATGGGAAATAGATGGGGAAACAGTGGAAACAGTGTCAGACTTTATTTTTCTGGGCTCCAAAATCACTGCAGATGGTGACTGCAGCCATGAAATTAAAGGACGCTTACTCCTTGGAAGGAAAGTTATGACCAACCTAGATAGCATATTCAAAAGCAGAGACATTACTTTGCCAACAAAGGTTTGTCTAGTCAAGGCTATGGTTTTTCCTGTGGTCATGTATGGATGTGAGAGTTGGACTGAGAAAAAAGCTGGGTGCCGAAGAATTGATGCTTTTGAACTGTGGTGTTGGAGAAGACTCTTGAGAGTCCCTTGGACTGCAAGGAGATCCAACCAGTCCATTCTGAAGGAGATCAGCCCTGGGATTTCTTTGGAAGAAATGATGCTAAAGCTGAAACTCCAGTACTTTGGCCACCTCATGTGAAGAGTTGACTCATTGGAAAAGATTCTGATGCTGGGAGGGATTGGGGGCAAGAGGAGAAGGGGACGATAGAGGATGAAATGGCTGGATGGCATCACTGACTTGATGGACGTGAGTCTGAGTAAACTCCGGGAGTTGGTGATGGACAGGGAGGCCTGGCGTGCTGCGATTCATGGGGTCCCAAACAGTCGGACAGAACTGAGCAACTGATCTGATCTGTTCTGATCTGACACTAATATAACCAAGTTTGTGTTTGCCAAGGTCAGCTTGTTTCAGAGATGGTAAATCTTGCTGTACTGGAGTTATGCTGGAGACGGAGAACAAGACAAGTTATTTGAGTCTCTAAATGTTTGCTGAAACCACAGGATGAAAACTGCTTCCTCAGTAGGGAGAAAATGAAAACAATCACATCAATGCCTCTAAAGAAACATCCAAACAAGTCCTGATTTATGAAGACCTACATGATGGTTTTAAAAAGGTATAATGGTTTCTAAAATTTCCATAAAGGGAAGAAAGTAAAATTAACTCTAAATTGACTCTTTTTCAGGTACTATCACATAAAGATATTTCTGGACTTCTTAGTTGAAGGCTGCTGCTGCTGCTGCTGCTAAGTCGCTTCAGTCGTGTCCTAATCTGTGTGACCCCATAGATGGCAGCCCACCAGGCTCCCCCGTCCCTGGGATTCTCCAGGCAAGAACACTGGAGTGGGCTGCCATTTCCTTCTCCAACGCATGACAGTGAAAAGTGAAAGTGAAGTAGCTCAGTCGTGTCGAACTCTTAGTGACCCCATGGACCGCAGCCCACCAGGTTCCTCCGTCCATGGGATTTTCCAGGCAAGAGTACTGGAGTGGGGTGCCATTGCAAGACAGTTCTTTTTTTTTTTTTTTAATAAAGGAAATGGTTGCCAACTACTCTGTGAGTGAATATTTACTTTTTATAAACTCCTGCTCATGCCTAATAATGTCTCCTATGGAGTTCAGTAATCTAGATTGGGGGAGGATCAATTCCACAAACTAAGTCAAAGGTTCTGACGAATCAGGACCAGCTTTTCTGAAGTGTTGGTAATGCTTCAGTGTAACCTAGGATTCAATAACCTGTATGTTAGTTAAGGTAAAATCTTCAAGCGTTTAAATCTTACACCCGAGTTCCAGATCTCTGAGAGTAGCAATTTCATAATGGAAAGTCAGTTGCTGGGTTTAGCTTTGAGTTATTTCTTTCCATGATCTACGACATTCATAAAAGAATATCCATTCCAAAAGATTTTCAAAATGACATTTATTATGTGTCCCTATGCGCAAAGCTCTGTTGGGTTGTTTTGCTAAGGCATGTTTTTTAAAAATACCATTCTTCCACAGTGTAAACAGGAAAGATTTGGAGTGGGCGGATTAGTCAGAGGATGGAACCAGGGAAAGCATGTGGGGATGGAGACTTATTATGGAAGCATAAAGTGAGAGAAGTGACATTTCTTGGCTCCGTTCCCAGTATTGTTTGCCAGACATGTTTTGTGTGTGAAACAAGCAGCGTTAACACCCGATAGTACCATTTTCTAATCAACTGGTAGTACCTTTAAGGGAAATTAAAATTCCAAAGGATTAATTAAAATTAACCTTTGATATACTTGCCAAAGGCAAACCTAAAGAACAGAAGCAACACTGAGGAGCCCCACTAGTTTCACTTCTGTCATCTGTAATAAATGATTAAGCTTTGCCAAAAGCAAACCAGTTACTTATCCTTACTGTGTCTAAAAGATTCATGTAACTCACTCTAAGATAGCAACTGTGTCCCAAAACAACTGGCAGTGAGTCGTGAAATGGTCTTCAACCGAATTTCAGTCATTTGAGCAGTGTGGCCAAATCATAAGGCTCATTTTCCATGTCCCTAAACCTCAATCCTGTTAAGTTAGGCTACAGGGGAAAAAAAAGGAGAATAAATTAAATCCAGCTGTGATCATTCTGCATCCCTCTACATAACCCTAGAGATGTTTATGCGACTGCAAGGTTTCAAGGAACATGTTATGAAAATCCCTGCAAACTCTTTGTTGTTTACACTGAAATTCCCAGGAAGAATTAGAAACTTCAATAACTGTGAGGAAAACAGGAAAAGGGGCCTTTGATCAACACTTAACCTCTATTGTAGCTTTCAGTGGTAGAGCATCAGAAGAAATGACACCAGTTATTTGTAGGAAGAATTTGGAGAAGGGTGTTTTTACACTAAAATTTAACGTATTCCCTAAAATTATTAGCTAAGTGACTAGTAAGGAAATGTGAGGGTGGAGGCACACAGGAGGCACATCTCCTCCTGGAGAAATGTAAGCGAGAAACTGCAAGTTTAATATGTTAAAGATTACGTTAGTGAGGACAAGAACGTACAGTTTTAGACATGCGGAAATATTGTCTGTGTCTAAAGAAAATCTACATGAAGTAGCTTTTAAAAATCTAGAAGCCTAGGAAGCTGGTTCAAGTGAAGCCCTGATCCTGATTCTGAGCTTCAACTCTGTTCTTTTACCTGTTCCTTGTTTTATTCGTAAGCCCAGGCATTAATGAAGGGTTGAAGTTTAAATTTAATTTACGTTTGAATTTAAATTCATCTAAATTCATCACAGGAGGGAGCTGGAACACCTAAGATTTTGATTGAAGAAACTTTCTAATTCGTAAATTTATAGCCAGGCAGGTAACTGTTCAATTAATTGGTTCTTTGTGTGTATAAATGTTTCTCATTTTTAGTAAGTGAGAAGTCACCAAGAATCAGACTATCTTTCAGAAATGTTGTCAGAAATGTCTGAGATGTTTCCCTTCTAGCTTTTTCTCAAACTGAGGTGAGAGAAGGCTCTCAGAGAGAGGTCCCAAAGCCTCTCCCTTGCTCCCATGGTTGCTACTGAATTAGGAGGAGCTGCCGTAACCAAGGACCGTATTCCTTATATGGACTTAAGCAATGTGCTCTTCAAAGATCTGTGCTTGCTTGTATTGTGCCAGCTCAGCATTGGCTGTTCTCAAGGGAAAAAATTGTGAAACTTCACAAACCTGAGTTAGAATTAGAGATCATAGCAGCCAAGTCATAGTTCATGGTCAAGTGCCAACAGTTTGACACTCAGGGGAGTCAGGATGAAGGGCATCTTATTAATATGGATTGACAGTGTCAGAAAGGTGAAGTTCTGCCTCCTAAACCACCATACCCATTTAAGAGTTTTTCCTTAAAAAGAAATTGACTGGCAGTGAAGATTCGAAATGTAGAAGGGAAAGTTAGTGGCATAAGGTTTAAAAAAAAATCTATACTTTGGAACAGAAAAGAAATAAAGCAACTAATTCAGAGCTGAATGAAAATAGAATTGGGGATGAAGAAAACCATAGAATGTGAAAATGGGGGGAAAATGGAAAAATTAGAAAAATATAATATAACAGACCAGGTAATACTGCAAACTTAAAAACTGCAATAATTCAGTGTCTTACTATATTTGCCTTTTAAGTATTAACTAAATTTGAAGTATTTCTAATGATGGGCAATTTAATACTTTTGTTGGCAACTTAAGTTCTTGGCTGAACTTGCTAGTGCTATTTATGGACATTTTCCCTCGCCTGCCTGTAAAAATACATCACTGAAATATTTTTAACAGCAAACCTTGTATGAGACAGTTTACTTTCATGACCTGTCAGATACCTGTGGTTGCTCCTAAGTAGCCTCACTTGTAAACACTTGTTTGTGGATTATTTCCCCTCAAATTGGTGTCATCTAAAAAAATCGTAGTAGTAGTGTATTCATTGAGGATGCACTATATATGGCTAAAACTTCACTTTACAGGATTTCACACCACTGCAAGCACTTTGGTTGCTTCCAGGAATAATTTTTAGGTCTCAGTGGCCCTGAAGAAGGATCTGCTTCCTCTTTAATACAAACCAAAGCTGCTGCCATGTTATTTTTCTTTAATCTTCAGCACTGTAAGTAACAAGAACCGGAGAGCATAAACAAAACAACAACAACAAAAAGAATTTATTTTTAAAATGAGCTATAGGGGTGGGGGTTTCAGACAAGTATAAAATACCATTCTCTACCAGGAATATACTCACATTATATAGATCAGAAATGGCAACTAAGTTTCCTTGCATGTGTTTATCATGGTCATTGATCACTTGCTATGGAGAATCACATTAAGAAGGGTTTACAGGTTTAGTTCAGGCTCAACAAGAGAAAGTGTTCTGATTTGGAAATCTTCAAGAATTTTCTCAAAAATGTTAAGTTTAGAGGAATTATGGTTATATTTGGCAAGGAGAAATGTTCTAGCCAGTACACAGCACAGAGATGTTTATCTCTACCCACCACTACTATTAGAATACTACTAGTATTCTGCTGAATGAATAAACTCGTTTTCTAAAAAATTAAAGATCTCTGAGACATTTAGAAGAGCTGTTATTGTAGTTGTTTATAGTTTGGTAGTAGTTAATGAAATAATCTAACCCCTAGGTGAGATCAATTGAGCCATGGGAGTGAAATGGGAATTGATTATGGGAGAAGAGAAGAAGTAATAATTTGTGGGCAGGAGACACTAGAAGGCTTCCTAAAATGTAAAATTCTTTTGAGAGATTTTGGCTGTCTGGATTGCCAGTGTCTTATCTAGGTCACTGATGAAAACATCAAATGGAACAAGGCTTTGGTTTGACACCTGCTAAACATTATTTATGTCTTAAGGCTGACATCAAACCATTTGTAACCATTCTATTTATAAGTTTCCTGAGCACCCTTCTGAGTTTCCAGATATAAACTATAGTAGTGCTCTTGGCACTTGGCTGGTAGATTTGCCTGAAAATATAGATCTCTGAATTATCATAGGAATCTTCTTTCATAACTTTACTTTCCTCTGTAGCTCCAGGATGGTGGAAATTGTATGAGACAAAGATAGAAAGATTTGTATTTTAGCTCTAGAGTTCTAGCTTTAGTTAATTGTGTCATTTTGTACAAATTGGTTAATCTTTTTGGACCTCAGAAATGAAGGTAATCCAAGATCAGTATTTCCCAACCTATCGGCCTCAAATTCCAGAATGTCCTATCTACTGCCAAGGGCCCACAAATGCATGTGCACCCCAGAATTGTCTGACTAAGTACACTACCACATGTGAAAGATTGTGGTTACTGTCTCCAAAGAGGACTTTTGAAAATGGAGGAAAACATTGTCATAGTTTTGAACAAGCTTCTTTCTCTCTTAGCCTTTAACACATAGACTCCTTCCTCTATATTTGACAAGAGGAAGAATATTTGACAAGAGCTAAGAATAATCACTTCTGTTTTACAGTAAAATAACCTTGAGGCATAGAAAAGTATAATTAAGCTCTCAAAATTCTCCAAGCCAGGCTTCAGCAATATGTGAACCGTGAACTTCCTGATGTTCAAGCTGGTTTTAGAAAAGGCAGAGGAACCAGAGATCAAATTGCCAACATCTGCTGCATCATGGAAAAAGCAAGAGAGTTCCAGAAAAACATCTATTTCTGCTTTATTGACTATGCCAAAGCCTTTGACTGTGTGGATCACAACAAACTGTGGAAAATTCTGAAAGAGATGGGAATACCAGACCACCTGATCTGCCTCTTGAGAAATTTGTATGCAGGTCAGGAAGCAACAGTTAGAACTGGACATGGAACAACAGACTGGTTCCAAATAGGAAAAGGAGTACGTCAAGGCTGTATATTGTCACCCTGCTTATTTAACCTATATACATAGTACATCATGAGAAACGCTGGACTGAAAGAAACACAAGCTGGAATCAAGAATACCGGGAGACATATCAATAACCTCAGATATGCAGATGACACCACCCTTAATGGCAGAAAGTGAAGAGGAACTAAAAAGCCTCTTGATGAAAGTGGAAGAGGAGAGTGAAAAAGTTGGCTTAAAGCTCAACATTCAGAAAACGAAGATCATGGCATCCAGTCCCATCACTTCATGGGAAATAGATGGGGAAACAGTGGAAACAATGTCAGACTTTATTTTTCTGGGCTCCAAAATCACTGCAGATGGTGACTGCAGCCATGAAATTAAAGGACGCTTACTCCTTGGAAGGAAAGTTATGACCAACCTAGATAGCATATTCAAAAGCAGAGACATTTCTTTGCCAACAAAGGTTTGTCTAGTCAAGGCTATGGTTTTTCCTGTGGTCATGTATGGATGTGAGAGTTGGACTGTGAAGAAGGCTGAGCGCCGAAGAATTGATGCTTTTGAACTGTGGTGTTGGAGAAGACTCTTGAGAGTCCCTTGGACTGCAAGGAGATCCAACCAGTCCATTCTGAAGGAGATCAGCCCTGGGATTTCTTTGGAAGGAATGATGCTAAAGCTGAAACTCCAGTACTTTGGCCACCTCATGTGAAGAGTTGACTCATTGGAAAAGACTCTGATGCTGGGAGGGATTGGGGGCAAGAGGAGAAGGGGACGACAGAGGATGAGATGGCTGGATGGCATCACTGACTTGATGGACGTGAGTCTGAGTGAACTCTGGGAGTTGGTGATGGACAGGGAGGCCTGGCGTGCTGTGATTCATGGGGTCGCAAAGAGTCGGACACGACTGAGTGACTGATCTGATCTGGTATTATATGATGGCTTCATCATTGTAGTAGGAATTGACTGCTATTGTTTGAGTACGTTTGTTTTCTTTAATTAAGTGCAATATATGATCTTTATTATATTTGGTTCCTTTCCCTGATAATTAAACAAGCATAAATGTGTGAGTACATAATTGATTTGATTAAAATGTCCTTTGAGTAAGAGATTTCAATGAGAAACAGGAGCAGTGTTCAGTGAGCTACCTTTATAAAAGATGTAATTTGACTTTTGCCAGAAATGACTGGTGGAGTTTCACTGTCAGCTAACATGAGCTGCAGAACCTTGGCAGTCTGCAGGGCTAGCTACATGCCAGATACTCTTTTCACACTGCCAGAAGATACCTCACCTATGATGTAAAAACTCACAAGACAGTTGAGCTCAGAATGCAGGCTATGTATCCAGTAGGACACCAAAAAAAGTTGCTTGGGTCATACAAACAAACTGTATTTGGAACTGACGTCTTTGAGAGATCAAAATGCCATTGATATTTTAAAAGCTTTATCTTAACAAATCTTCACAGGGAGAACACATGGAGCTACAGACACACGTATGTCAGGTGTCTTAACTGATGAATGCCAGGAATTGAGGAATTTCTTAATTGTATCTAGGAAGATACACATTGTCCATTTCCAGGAGTTGGTAAGGTTAAAAAAATTCTAACCAGAAAGTATGATATTCCAGCTTAAAAGTGGAGGTTTAGCAGGATAACACATAAATTCAATGATTCTTTTCTTTCAGATCACAGACTTTATGCTGTAGGTGAGGGATACACTGTGAGTTTCCTTCAAGAGGTTCATGAACTTGTTTAGGCAAAGAGTCTTAGCCGTTGGCTGATTAAATAATATGTTTTATGTATTTGTACTGCTATCTGTTAAATGTACTATTAGCCACTATTGTGGCTAATATAATCTTAATTTGTCAAAAGGTACTAACAACATTAGTGGCTAACAGGTAAAGAAACCACCTGCCAATGCAGGAGACATGGTTTGATCCCTGGGTCAGGAAGATCCCCTGGAGAAGGAAATGGCAACCCACTCCAGTATTCTTGCCTGGGAAATACCTTCGACAGAGGAGCCTGGTGGGCTACCATCCATGAGGTCACAAAAGCACTGGACATGACTTAGCAACTAAACAACAATGACAACAACAACATACATATATATTTGTTTAATCTACTGATCTTAAGAGTTTAAGAAGTATCACACAGGGGTCAATGAAATTTTGCTTGTAAAGGACCTTCACTGTGAAAAGGTTAGGATACAGTCTTAATGGATTTCAGGTGGACAGGCTGGTGGAGAGATATTTTTGGCAAAGGAGTTTTCTTGCTGCAGCTGCCAATATGATAAAAAAAGAGCAAAGCATATCCTGAGAAAAAGCAACCTTAACCAGCATTCTACATGCCACAGACTAAATTTTACTTGTAAGAATAAAGCTTAGTGTAAGAAGTGATTTCTCTCCCAAATCCAAGATGCCACCTTATTTCTAAGTTATTGGACCAAAATAATAACAAAAACAACAGATTCCAGGTATTATATGCCTCTAAATCACTGGTACTTTAAAGTTAGTGAAACTAGATAACACCTATTTGCTGTAAGAGGTAAAAAATGATAAAGTACTAGCTAGAGGAATATTAAACTGCTATGGGTATAAGAGTTGGGGTTTTCCAGGCGGCACAATGGTAAAGCATCCGCCTGCCAATGCAGGAGACGCAGGAGATGCAGGTTCAATCTCTGGGTCAGGAAGATCCCCTGGAGAAGGAAATGGCAATCCACTCCAGTATTCTTGCCTAAAAAATTCCATAGACAGAGGCTCCTATGGTCCATAGAGGCTATATGGATTATAGTCTGTATGGACTATAGGCTATAGTCCATAGGGTTGCAGAGAGTCAAACATGACTGAGCGACTGAGCACACACCACACACAGCTTTAAGAGGCTCAAGAGAAGCTAGTTATGGCAAGCGAGGTGGCTACCGCCCTCTAGTGGTTAGTGGTTCTCGCTCCCTCTCACCTCCAGTACCCTAGACACTTTGCTAAGAAGTTTCCAGTTTCCTCTTATTCAATCAAGGCACCTCAAAAAAACAAAAAACAAACAAACAAAAAAAACACGGAAAGATAGAAAAAAGAAGTTTGAAATCTATTGCCATTCTCATCTTCAAATCCTAAGAGATTTTATCTTCCCAGGTTAAAGGCACACATACATATTCATATAGTTGGGTTTTGCTGTTGCTCTCATAAATTTTTGCATTTAACAAAAAACATTTCTTGAACATCTACTACAAAACCAATTACACACAAAAAAATTATTCATTAAAAAGTATGACATAATCCTTACCCTGAAGAAACTTTTAATATAGGAGAGGATATGACAAACATATAGAAAGAAAGCTGAGTGCCATAAAGGAAGCTGAGTGCTAAAGAATAGATGCCTTTGAACTGTGGTGTTGGAGAAGACTCTTGAGAGTCCCTTGGACTGCAAGGAGATCCAACCAGTCAATCCTAAAGGAAATCAGTCCTGAATATTCATTGGAAGGACTGATGCTGAAGTTGAAGCTCCAATACTTTGGCCACCTGATGCACAGAACTGACACATTAGAAATGACCCTGATGCTGGGAAAGATTGAAGGCAGGAGGAGAAGGGGGCAACAGAGGATGAAATAGTTGGATAGCATCACTGACTCGATGGATGTGAGTTTGAGCAAGCTCCAGGAGTTGGTGATGGACAGGGAAGCCTGGCTTGCTGCAGTCCGTGGGGTTGCAAAGAGTCAGACACTGAGTGACTGAACTGATACTGATATACAAACATGAATTTTTTTTTACAATAAAGCCGAAGAGTAATAGTGTTTTATTTACTAGAAAAGCAACTCTTTGATCTTACATACTTGACTCACTGGTCACTGAGATGATTTTCAGCATTGAGCAAAATTTTTTAAAAGAAAGTTGTAATGGAGAGGATGCCAGTGTTACAAAAATTGACACAGGTTTATGTGTGATGGGGGAGAATGAGGACACAGTCCTAGCTGTGTCTCTATTTAAACATGTTCTTAAACTGTTATATTAAATTGTTGCTTTGCTTGTAAGAAGACAAAAGGCTGGTAAGCCATTGTCAATAGTTTTCACTCCTTTTCCAGGTCAATAAAAGGACATTATAGGACTAATTGTCACCCTAATGCCATATTTAATAGTGAGCACCTTGTCTTGTGCATGAGTATTCAGAAAACACACAACCTCCTAGTACATTTATACTTCATGATTTCATATTCCTTGCTCTCCAGGGATAAAGTTGTTTATTAAGAACAGAAATGGAGGTATTATTGTTGTTGCTGTTCAGTCACTACGTCATGTCCGACTGTTTGCGACCCCGTGGACTACAGCAGGCCAGGATCTTCTGTCTTCCTCTATCTCTTGGGGCAAGCTCAAATTCATGTCCACTGAGTCGGTGATACTGTCTAACCATCTCATCCTCTGCCGTCCCTTTTCCTCCCGCCTTCAATCTTTCCCAAAATCAGGGTCTTTTCCAGTGAGTCAGTACTTCATGTCAGGTGGCCAAAGTATTGGAGCTTCCAGTTCAGCATCAGTCCTTCCAGTGAATATTCAGGACTGATTTCCTTTAGGATTGACTGGTTTGATCTCTTTGCTGTCCAAGGGGTTCTCAAGAGTCCTCTCCAGCACCACAATTCTAAAGCATCAATTCTTCGGCCTTCTTTAAGATCCAACTCTCACATTCCACACATGACTACTGGAAAACCATAGCTTTGACTATACAGACCTTTGTCAGCAAGTGATGTGACTGCTTTTTAATACGTTGCCTAGGTTTGTCATAACTTTTCTTCCAAGGAGCAAGCATCTTTTAACTTCATGAATGCAGTGATTTTTGGAGCCTAGGAAAATAAAATCTGTCACTGCTTCCACTTTTTCCCTTTCTATTTGCCATGAAGTGATGGGACTGAATGCCATGATCTTAGTTTTTTGAATGTTGAGTTTTAAGCCAGTTTTTTACTCTCCTCTTTCACCATCATCAAGAGGCTCTTTAGTTCCTCTTCACTTAATAAATGTTTCTATAACCATGTTCAGTAAATTCCTATCACATAAGTAAAAGGATATAATTTATACTCAGCATTGCATTTGATTGTGGACCCACATGTTACAGTACTATGTAAAGGCAGTCAGATAATACTGATGAAAGGTACTCTTATAGTTTAAAATTATTCCTAAGGATTTTTTAAAGTTTGCCAATGTGTAGAATGAGTCTCTTTTAAATTTTAATAGGCATAAATTTTTTTTTTAAATTAAGACTATTTTTTAGCATACCTGTAAAAATATTGATTTAGAAGATAACATGACTTGAATGCTCTCATATAAAATTTCTGAAGAACTTAGTTGATTTTATAGGATAAGTATGAACAGATCATATGATATCACAGGAAAAATAACCAATGAAGACATTAATTGCATTAATATAAAGTTTGATATTCATATCAATATTGTTCTCTGTCCTGGGCAGGTATATATGAGATATTGTGCTCTTTTCTGGATATCAAAGTTTAATGATGTCAACTTAATCACAGAGTTGTCAGAAGCAGGAAACTTTGGAAGTTGTACTGAGAACAGCTGGACAAAGTGGGGCAAAATATTAAAGATGATATTTTAGCTCATTTTAAATATGTGTAAGACTACAGTATAGAAGAAAGGGGAATGGGAAAGGAAAGAGATATAGAGTCTAAACCTATAGCTTAAAAATCCCACTGTTTTCTACATAAAATATGTCTCAAATTCATACTTTTCTTTCTTCTCATTTAACAAGTCTCCTAGATTTGTCCCAGTCTCTTTATTCTCAATGTTATTACTTCAATTTGGGTTATATTTTATAATTTATTTTCTTTTGGGCTTTGCTACGTCCTTGTTGCTGGGTGGGCTTTTCTGAAGTTGCGGTGCATAGGCCTCTCATTGTGGGGGCTTCTCTTATTGTGGTGCCCAGGCTCTAGGGCATGTGGGCTTCAGCAGCTGCGGCACAGGGGCTCAGCAGTTGCAGCTTGCGGGCTCTATGGCACAGGCTCAATAGCTGGGGTTTAGGGGCTTAGTTGCTCTGCAGTATGTGGGATCTTCCTGGATCAGGAATCCGATCTGTGTCTTCTGCATTGGCAGGTGGAGTCTTTACCACTGAGCCACCAGGGAAGCCCTTAATTTGGCTTATTATAATAAAAGTGTATCTCATTTTTATAGCACACCCTGACCTCACCCATCTTAATGTTGTTACTAAGCGTTTCTTCTTAAAATATTATTGATGCAATGGAACTACAGCAATTCTAAATTATGGCTTTCAATGCCCCCATTCATAGTATATGCTGAATTCACCTAGGTCTTATTTTCTATTATTTCTGTACTCAAGTTTGTTCCTTCACTATCTGACAAATGTGTCATGTTCTTTGTAAGTTCCACAACTTTGTTATATTTCTCATTTACCCACTCCAAACCCTTTGTCCATAAATTTCTCCCTATGCATCCAATTCTTATCCATTCTTTGAGAGACATTACAAGTCATTCTATCTTTGACATCTTCTTAAACTATTCTAACCATAATAATTTTGTACCATAGTTCCTATGGTGTATTTTGACTGACATTTAGTACATTTAAAATAATAAGGCAATTACAAAATAACACTTATTCCACAATACTGTTCATCAATTTCACTCTAATAAAATTTTATACTTTTGGGATAGATTTTTCAGGGATGACCCTGATTTATCCATGCCTCTTTGTATCTGTGGCCTTGGAGAGACTGTCATATAATAACCCTGGACTTAGTTAATTGACATAATTTGGCCAAAGAGGCAGTACGCAAGTGCAATGAAAGAAAAGATTTGAAAAATGTTGTACACTGGGGCTTGCCTTCTCTTGTTGCTCTTTGGAATCCCAAGACCAACCATGTGAGAGAGCTTAAGCTATCCTGGTGGAGACATGTGGCCCCAGTCATCCTTGCTCCCTGTTTCAGGGTTAATACCAACCGAAAGCCAGTATCAACTGCCAGACATATGAGTGTGACTGCCCTATAGCCACCAGCCCCTAACCAACCCAACCAACCTGTTGCAGCTGCGTGATTGAACCCAAGCAAGACCAACAGAAGAACTGGCCAATAGGCACTGCCAACTCACAGAACTGCTAGTTAAAAAAAAAAATGATTGTTGTCCTAAATCATTACTTTTAAGGGTAGCTTGTGTTGAAGCAAAAGCTGCTGGATACAATAGTTCTGTATCAGTCAATTTTTAATTGAGTATTAGATCTGCTTCAGCATCTATAGGACTTTCCTGGTGGGGTTAGTCGGTAAAGCGTCTGCCTACAATGCAGGAGATCCAGGTTCAATTCCTGGGTTGGGAAGATCTCCTGGAGAAGAAAATGGCAACCCACTCCAGTACTCTTGCCTGGAAAATCCCATGGATGGAGAAGCCTGGTAGATTACAGTCCATGGGGTCGCAAGGAGTTGGACACGACTGAGAGACTTTACTTTCAGCATCTATACTGTGAATTATTTGAGAGCAAGAACCATGAAGTCTTTTCTGAAATCTTCAGTATTTTCACTAATTGATATTGCATAGACAATTTGATTAAAAATTTTCCTTAATAATTTAAATATTGTTTTGCTGGTACCATAAGGATGAAATTACCAATCCTTACAAATAACATCACTTGCATTTTCTAATTTTAGGTAGGATAAAATTGTTTTAAAATACAAAATTCATGATAAGTATAGTCTTTGATTGGAACTTAGATTTTTAAAAAATTTCTATAAAGAATGTTACTGAGACAATTGGCAAAATCTGAATATGGATTACATATTTGATAATAGCAATTTATCAATGCAAAATGTCCTCAAATTTATAATTACATTATGGTTATATAAGAAAATGATTCAGTAAAAATACTGGTACTAAATTTACCAGTACTAAACAAGTATATATGCAGAGAGGGGCAAGAAGGGGATGAGATAGAGAGACAGAGAAAACAGAGTATGGCAAATTGCCAAGAATCTGGTGAGTCTTAGGGAAAGGGTAAAATGGGATTCATTATACTACTCTTATACCTTTTTATACATTTGGAATTTTTATTCAAAATAAAAAGTAAGAAAAAAAGAGGTAGGAGCTACTGCTCACCAAGTAAACATTTTTACTTATAAAAGATGTAAGTCACTATTGTTTAAAATGGAAAGTCGGTTGGACACTAAGAATAAGCTGACAGTTACTCTATCAGCTCTGCTGTCATCATTCATTATCCTAAGGAATTTGTTCTTTAGTATGTGATGAAGGATTGGAGAAGGAACAGCAGGCCATGTTCAATGACTGCTGTAGATTGAGTGGCCAGAAATAAACTTGGGGATTTTAAGGCTTACCAGATCTTGTAACAAATGCAAAATTTACCAGTAGATTCTAAAAACAAATGCTTTCCAATAGTATTCCTAGAAGTAATGTAGAGCTATTCCTACCATTCCCCTCTAAAAGAATGTCTCACTGCAGTGAAGAGCTGTTTGCAATTAATAAATGATAAAAGACGAGCGATTACATTAATTTTTTTTTTCCTTTGGGTAGGTGATCCAGGACTGAAACTCAAACCATTTACTGATTTCCTAAATGTTCAGTCTTTTTCTCTGCAGACTAAACTATGGAATCCCTAGGAATTTAACATAATGACCCCAGTTAAAATTTATCTGAAATTCTTTGACTTCTTTACTCTTGTGTATATGTACAAATAAGAAAAACCTTCATTTTCTGGAAAACTTCTGGAATGCTGCAGACTAATTTAATATATTTATTATTTACGGGAAATTTTTAAAAGAAGGACTTTAATCTTTAATTACAAATTGTTAAAGATACTGTTTTATTGAAATACAAATGAAAACAAGCAAAACAATCTGAAACTAAACTCCAAATGCTTAGTTCCAAATGCTGTAAGAGGGTGAATATTTACTTTAGGCATTTTAGGCATTTTTAAACTTTTTTTTTTTCAAATTATTGATTTTAGTAAGAAGTATAGCTTAAAAGTCAAACTCATTTTATGCTTCTTCTAGATTGGACTTAGTTAAAAATAGTGGCCTTTTTCCTAGATATTCTTAAATAGAAGCATTGAATTAAAGCATAGGAATGTTGAGCTTTGCTGCAATTGACAATTTTGGGAATAAGAGATAAACACATAGGCCGTTAACCAAAGTATTGGCTAAGTAAGGATCAAAGAGGGAAAACTCTGGTTGAAATAGAATTTTTTTTTAAAGTATGCTCAAACTTTTCATTACTGATGGGAAATAAGTCCACAGCCAAGATAAAATCTCCCTGTTCCTTCTCCATCTACACAGTATGCTTGAGTGCAAAGGCAAATGGCCCTAAAAATACTGGAATCATTACTTAGTATCTGTTAACAAAATCATGATCAAGACCTACTGACATGAGACTTTCTTTAACACAGACAAATCCAATGCATGTAACTCTAATAAGAATAAATCAGAGTTAGTATACAAAGAGTAAAGCTCTCTTAAGAAAAAAAATAGTTTCCCATTTTTATTTTAAAAATATTTATCCTATAACTTGAATTGCAGCAGAGGAGAAAAACAATTTATCTTGAAATGCTCAAAAATCCAGCTTCTTATATGGTTTTGTGATTTGTTCTCCTTGTATAAATGAGATAACTGGGTCATAATGCTCATTATTTTAAAATACATTTTACCTTTTCTGACTGAGCCCAGATACCACATACTTAACTACCCCTGGTTTAGCTCCATTGCTTAGTACTTCATCCTGTCACTGGTTGGAAGTGATGAGGTATGTCCTAGTTTCTTCCTATTTATAGAACAGAGGCAATGACCAGAAATGACAGATGGGGCTTATGTTAGTTAGGGGTTAAGTGAAAGTCTTAAGTTCTAGGCTTGTATATAAACTTAATGAATGAGGAGTGGGCTCTTCACAAACTTCTCTTCTCCTTGCTTATCACTTTCAACTAACCAATCATATATATACTTAGAAACTGGCAAAGGCAAATTATCTTCTCTTACTTACTAAATAGAAACTTTTAAATAATTGCAAACCTCTAAATAAATGAAAATTGGGGCTTCCCTGGTGGCTCAGTGGTAAAGAATCCGCTTGCCAATGCAGGAGACATGGATTGATCCCTAAGTCAGGAAGACCCCCTGGAGTGGGAAGCAGCAACCCATTCCAGTACTCTTCCTGGGAAATCCCATGGACAGAGGAGACTGGCAGGTTACAGTCCTTGAGGTTGCAAAAGAGTCAGACATGACTTAGCGACTAAACAATAACAAAAATGAAAATTAGCACATCCTTGTATCTGTTATTCAGGGAATTTTTTTCCTCCTTGCAGCCTGAATCATTAATTGTTCAGTTTTAATATTTTATCTTACTTAAGAAGAAAGAGGATATCTATTATCCTGTTTAAATCTGTTTACATTCTTCAGGGCTTAGAATACCATCCTATAAATTACAGAATATGTGTTCTATTCATCTCAATTATAAATCTTTAAAAGGTCAAGTTGGTCTCTGGATTATGTTTTTCATTCATTCATATAACAAATATTTCTTGAATATGTCATAGACAGGCATGTACTGGCAAGTAAAGAATACATATTGCTCACTCCTATTGGTTTGATATCTTATGCAGGATAAAACCAATTATATTCTAGTGATACATAATTTCCACTTTTTGAAATATAAATATGTGAAAAATAATAAATTACTTTCCCTATAGAGAAGCAAGAAATAAAATTTCTAATAACTTTAGCATAATATAATGAAGCAAATGTACAGCCTTTCTAGTTTCTTATTCATGTTCATCTAATTCAATACAAAGTACTCACTAAGTAGAGTCTGTACCATCTTATTGCTATTTTAATAAATCTTTTCAAAATTTTTTTATTGCCACTTCTTTTTGATTAGATTTTCTACAAAAGCTTTAAATTTTGAGGGACAAGCCAAGCCATTAATAGGGATAATTAGAAAAACATGTTAGTTCAATTTACATGTAAAGTTTTATTTAATTCTATTTTATAAAAATGCAACACTTGTTTTGAAAGTAAAGACGTACTCATGATTTTATTTAGTGAGAAAACTCCCAAAAAGAGAAATATAATCAGTGTCTTGAAAAAATAAATCTTCTTAAAGGCATATATAAAACAACTGTATCTTCTTTGGTTCCAAGAGAATGACAGATTAGATGCAGAATATCCTTATGAGAGCTTCCCTGGTGGCTGCAATGCAGACCTGGGTTCGATCCCTGGGTCAGGAAGATCCTCTGGAGGAGGGCACAGCAACCCCCTCCAGTATTCTTGCCTAGAGAATCCCATGGACAGAGGAGCCTGGCTGGCTGCAGTCCATAGGGTTGCACAGAGTTGGATATGACTGAAGTGTCTAAGCAGCAGCAGCAACATTCCTTATAAAGGCCCTGATGTAATCAAAAGAATAATTGTGTCCATTGCTAACACCTAACTAGAAGACTGGAAAGGGTCACCAAAGCTGTAGGACAAATAACAAGATGTAGACCAGAGACAGCTAAGTCAGCACATCTCCTGATCAAGCGTGTCTTTTAGGAACAAGAAAAAGCGAAGTTGCTCAGTCATGTCTACTCTTTGCGACCCCATGGACTGTAGCCCACCAGGCTCTTCCATCCATGGAATTTTCCAGGCAGGAGTATTGGAGTGGGTGTTCATTAAAGGGAAAAGTTAGTGCCTGGAATATGTGAAAATGTTATTTCTGTGTCTTCTATCCAAAATGTTACATGTAATATTGGGCATACCAGGTAAGGATCAGTAAATGCTAGCTCCATCTTTATGGTCATAGAAAACATAGCTGCTTGAATATTTTTATAACAGATTTTGTTTCAAATGACAGACAAATACAAATTAAACTTTATATCTATTTTTATATTTAGTAGAAGTATATTTAGTCAAAACCATTCTATTTTGCTATTTTGTTTCTGTGGAATATGAAAACGTGAATGCTGTTGATTAGAACTCTATTACTTGGCAGAAAATGAAGAGGAACTAAAAAGCCTCTTGATGAAGGTGAAAGAGGAGAGTGAAAAAGTTGGCTTAAAGATCAACATTAAGAAAACTAAGATCATGGCATCTGGTCCCATCACTTCACGGGAAATAGATGTCAGACTTTATTTTTTGGGGCTCCAAAATCACTGCAGACGGTGACTGCAGCCATGAAATTAAAAGACGCTTACTCCTTGGAAGGAAAGTTATGACCAACCTAGATAGCATATTCAAAAGCAGAGACATTTGCCAACAAAGGTCCGTCTAGTCAAGGCTATGGTTTTTCCAATAGTCAGGTATGGATGTGAGAATTGGACTGTGAAGAAAGCTGAGCACCGAAGAATTGATGCTTTTGAACTGTGGTGTTGGAGAAGAGTCTTGAGAGTCCCATGGACTGCAAGGAGATCCAACCAGTCCATTCTAAAGGAGATCAGTCCTGGGTGTTCTTTGGAAGGAATGATGCTAAAGCTGAAACTCCAGTACTTTGGCCACCTCCTGTGAAGAGTTGACTCATTGGAAAAGACTCTGATGCTGGGAGGGATTGGGGGCAGGAGGAGAAGGGGACAACAGAGGATGAGATGGCTGGATGGCATCACCTACTCGATGGATGTGAGTCTGAGTGAACTCCGGGAGTTGGTGATGGACAGGGAGGATTGGCATGCTGCGATTCATGGGGTCACAAAGCATCGGACACGACTGAGCGACCGAACTGAACTGAACTGAACTTATATATATGTGTGTGTTTATGTATGAATATGATGGATCACTGAGATTATTTAAACAAAAATAATACTAGGTTTATGAAAATAGAGTATAATATGCCCAAAGTTAGACTTACATGTTTCATGTTTTTCCAGTAATACGATATAACTAAACCTCAGTCCTGAATATTCATTGGATGGACTGATGCTGAAGCTAAAGCTCCAATACTTTGGCCACCCGATACGAAGAGCTTACTCATTGGAAAAGACCCTGATTCTGGGAAAGACTGAGGGCAGGAAAAGGGGGTGACAAAGGATAAGATGGTTGGATGGAATCACTGACTCAATGAACGTAAGTTTGAGCAAACTCCAGGAGATAGTGAAGGACAAGGAAGCCTGGTGTGCTGCAGTTCATAGGGTCACAGAGTCAGACATGACTTAGCAACTGAATAACAATAGCAAAACCTCAATGGCTTTCTGTTTTATAGTTTTTTCTCTCCAAATGTAGCTTAAACCCAAAAGGGAAACTGTAGGTTTTAAATGGTAATGCCAAACTCCTTACTGTTTTTAATACCAAAAATCTTTCTTCAAAGCATGAACTTAAATAACATCTTGGAAAAGAGTATTATCCATTGTTATTCAAAATAAAATCACTGTTTTCCAGACTAAATCTTAGCTGACGTACAGATAATACTTGGATATTCAGACATCAGAAAGGAATTTTTAAACTTAAGTTTAAGAATGGAAGATTTTCATATCTAAACCTTTATAATGAAATATAACTGGAACTCATAACACTGAAGAAATGCCAAGTGATGCTAACTATAAGGATCACAACATGATCCAAAAGCTGTAAGTTCAGGAGTCTGATATTGATTTATACTTATCTTGTTACTAACCACAAACTACAGGAGTGAAAAGCTAATATAATGCATTGAAGAAAGGCATTTGTTGGTTTTATGAAGATTAAGCTTTGGATCCCATGCAGCCACATGGTTGTATTATGTTTCTTTAACTATGTCTCTATAAAACTTTTGTTTGTAGGTATGATGGGCAAACTTCAAACTAGGAATCCCTGCAGTTTCAAATAGTAATTATTCCATAAATATTTGTTGAATGAATGTAAGTCCTAAGTAGCTAGACAGATATTATAAATGGATAGAGAACTGAAACAACTTCTAGTATTTTTAGATGTTTATATTTTCTTGATTTCTTCATTCTATTTTGTAACTAATTACAATGAATTTGTTTCATCTTTTTTCTACTAGTGAAGTAAATTTTAATGTCCTAAAGACAAGTGCTTTAGAAAATGCATTATTAGCACTGCTTTTCCTTATGCCTTTTATTTAGGCTTCATACCAGAACTTGCAAATTATTTTTGTGTTTTGATTTTTACAACAATTCTATTGACAAAAGTTATCAGTATAAGTTCTATTTTATAGATAAGGAGACAGATTCAGAAACATTAAGATAAACTTTCATTAGAACCAAAATCTTCTGATTCTCAAATAAGTTTTTTTTTCCTAGTAATAATCTAAGGCAGTATTTCTATAAATCAATTGTAATATTTCTATATATGCCTCTAAGATTTTCTGGCTAGCCATAAGTGAGCACAATTCAGGTGAAAATTAGTAGATTTTCATACACAATAATTTTCTTTGTAATTAAAAAACAGCAAAGATATTTATGCAGGTGTTTTCCTAAACCAGGAATAAAATGTCTTCAACCACTTCCATTTCTTTAAAAATTAAAATTCAATTATTTAATGTATTGAACTCCTCCTTCCTATGAGCTAGACAGCATGCTACAATGTAGACACATGCACACACAATACATCACACACACAGGAACCTACCATACAATTTCCCTGCTCTCTTACTTCAGAAGCTGGTCTTTTACTACATCAGGAAGAGGCAGATTAGTGTGTGCTGAACTGAACATCAAAAGAAACTGATTAAGAAAATGGTATTGGGAAGAGATCTAATATTGTAAGCAAGCCTGTTCTGGGGTGTTAAAATTTCTGTTCAGTCTAACAGTCTGCAAGATGTGCAGGAAAGCAGAGATAGAGAATCAACAATAGGTAATATTCATGTGGTCCCTATAGGCATTCACTAGTGGGGACTAAACAAGAGTATATATGTAATGCAATTTCAGAAGGATACTTCCTAGTTCTAAATGAGTTTTTTGAAAAGTTTAAATCCTATACGAGAGATTGTTTAACTGTGTTGTGGCCTTCTCACTCCTTCAATCTACCCCCTCAATTCTTTTATATATATTTCTTTCCTTCTCAAAGTTAAAAATCTATTTTTATAAAAAAGCTAAAAATCATTTCCTCACAACTGAAGAAAGCTAATCTAAAGGCTTGAGTTCCATGAACAAGGTATTTCTCTTTATACTATGGGAGCAACTTAATTTCTAGTAATCAATTCTTATGTGATGGTAACATCATATACAAAGTTTTCCTGTCATGACATTGATTGGTAGGATATTGTTTAAAGTTCTAACTACATGAATACTCTGTTTAAGAAGATCTTGTGAGAGACATTTTAATCCCCAGTGCTAGGAAAAGTTATACTTGACCTAATCAACCAGAATATTCAAATTTCATGGACACTGAATTTTGAATTCATCATATTTACTTTTAGAAAATCAAGGAATTTTGTAGATGAACTCCAGCATTTGAGTAAGAACTTAAGATTTCCAGTAATTAGCTTCATCCTTGCCTTCATCTCATTATCCTACTTTTTCTTGCCTTGAGTTTTTTTCATTTTATATTCTTTTTATGCATTATTTTTGCAAAATGTTAATTGATTTTGTAAAGTGAAAGAGGAGAGTGAAAAAGCTGGCTTTCAAAATTAAAAAAACTAAGATCATGGCATCCAATCCCCTCATTTCATGGCAAATAGAAGGGGAAAAGGTAGAAGCAGTGACAAGAGTTTCTTTTCTTGGGCTCCAAAATTAGTGCAGATGGTGACTGCATGAAATTAGAAGACACTTCTTGGAAGGAAAGCTATGACAAACCTAGATAGCATACTGAAAAGCAAGGATATCACTGCCAACAGAGGTCTGTACAGTCAAAGATGTAGTTTTCCAGTGGTCCTGTGTGGATGGGAGAATTGGACCATAAAGAAGGCTGAGGGCCAAAGAATTGAGGCTTTTGACCTGTGGTGCTGGAGAAGACTCTTGAGAGTCCCTTGGACTGCAAAGAGATCCAACCAGTCCATCCTAAAGGAAATCAATCCTGAATATTCATTGGAAGGACTGAGGCTGAGGCTGAATCCAATACTTTGGCCACCTGATGTGAAGAGCCAACTCACTGGAAAAGACCCTGATGCTGGGAAAGATTGAAGGCAAAAGGAGAAGAAGGGGGCAAAGGATGAGATGGTTGGCTAGCATCACCAAATCAGTGGACGTGAACTTGAGCAAACTCCAGAAGATACTGTAGGACCGGAAAGCCTGGCATGCTGCTGTCCATGGGGTCACAAATAATTGGAAACAACTTAGCAACTGAACAATTATTTTTAATGATACTATATTTGTGTGTATATATATGGTGGTGGTGATTCAGTTACTAAGTCATGTCTGATTCTTGTGACTCCATTGACTGTAGCCTAGGCTCTTCTGTCCATGGGATTTCCTAGGTAAGAATACTGGAGCAGGTTGCCATTTCCTTCTCCAGGGGATCTTCCCAACCCAGGGATCAAACCTGCATCTCCTTCATTGCAAGTGGTCTCTTTACAGACTGAGCCACCAAGGAAGCCATTATATTCCATTACATGATGACTAATCTGTGGGATAATATGTCCATTTTATAAATAAGGAAACTGTAGTCCAGACTTGCTGGACTTCTATGTTTCATATGAACTAACTAGTGTCTAGAGAGGAATACATTCTTATTTCAGTAACAGTAAATGCTTAATAGAAACAGTCTCAATTTAGTTCTACAATCTGAGAAACTCCTTCAGGAAAGATGAGAATACTAAGCAGACTATTGACAGTAAGTTATTTGCCCTTCATTCCATCATCACCTCCTGCCTCTGCAATTATGCGGCCCTGAAACTGCTGCTCAGTCATTAGCACAGACCCTTTTTCTCCAAGCATTGTTTCCACCTGACTTATTGCAACTCCAGTGTTCCCTAGCAGCCCAGTGGAGCAGTGGGTGTGATTCTTCCAATCCTTATAAACTTTACTGAGGCAAGATTTGAATCCTTTCTTCTCCTCATTACATCTTCAAGATCATTATCCACCCCGTCTCACAGTAACCCTACTCCTTTGAGGCATACGCACTTAGCCTTTATGACCTGATCATTTTGTCACTGTTATCTGTCTCTTGACCATTCTCCATTGTTCATCAAACACTTTGGCATCAGACGCACATTCTTTTCTCAGTTCCAGTTCCTGCCATCATTGTAGGTGGCTTTAATATTCAGTGTTCTTTCAATACTCTGGCCTTTCATTTCCTTACCCTCCTCATCTCTATGGCCTTTTCTACTACACCTCAACTACCTCTTCCCATGATCATACTCTGAATCTTTTAATCAACAAAATCATTGATATTTCAAACCAGTGATGTAGATATTTAACAATCACAACCCCATCTCTCATATTTCTGACTTGCTTCTTCAATTACTTCCACCTTGGCAATTCCTTGATCTCTTTGGACTCTCCGATAAGAGACCAGTCTCTCTATCTGTATCTTTCCCTCTTGGCTTCATTTTCTTCCTATTCAGTTTACTTTCCATGGTTGATAATTTTAAGAATTATCAATTTTGTCAATGCCATAAACTGTCTTATCTGTCTTATCTCTTCTTCCTGGAAAAAAATCCTTCCAGTGTGATCCAACTCTTTACTTTTTCCATATATTTATCTGTAAAACAGAACAATTGTAGGGGGAAAAAAATCACAGGACATATTAGTACCAGCAGATATTTATGATCACCAACTTCAACTGGGCTCTCAGAATGGCCCAGAAATCCTAGCGTGTTTCACTAAGCAACTTGCTTTCATGTTTGCTTAACTATTTCACATTTCTCAGTCTCCTAAATGCCTGTTATCCCATGTTCCCTTTCACTTCCTAGTATGAAAACAGTCAACTCCCTGTTACTGCCCAACTCTTGCCCCTCTCTGTCTGCATTTTTCCTGGTGCAACTGAGGAGAGTTTTTTTTCTCTCCTCTTGGCCAGTTTTCCATCTGTGTCCAAGAAGCTGTCTTTTCTTGCCTTTCAACAACCTTACAGGGACTCTCCTGGTGGTACAGTGGATAGGAATTCAGGTGACATGGGTTTGATTCCTGGTTTGGGAAGATTCCACATGCTGTTGAAAGAGTCAATTCCTAGGCAGATTGATAAGAAGTCCAGGGGGTCCCCAAGGAGAGAGGGGTCTGGAATTCTCAAGGAGGAAAAAAGACAAACTTTTTTCCCTCTACATTCCTTAGGATTATATAATGACAATGTATCCTGCTTGAGGACAGTCTCTGGAAAAAACCTTCTGGCTAATCCTGTTATCTTAAAATGTAAATTATGGGAGTAAACCTCCAGACATTCTTTTGATTCACTGTAATAACTAATTAGAGAGTATATAACTCCATGACTAACACTAGCAAAGGGGTACTCTTTCTGCCCCCTTCTGATGCCTTTATACTTTAATAAAACTTTATTACACAAAAGCTCTGAGTGATCAAGCCTCGTCTCTGGCCCCAGATTGAATTCTTCTTGTCCAGAGGCCAAGAATCCCGGCGTCTTTCTGTGGTTCAGCAACGACCTTTCACTGTGGTGCAACTAAACCCCTGTGCCACAACTACCGAAGCCACAGGCCACAGCTGCTGAATCCTACGCACTCAGAGCCTGCGCTCCGTAGCGAGGGAAGCCACTGCAATGGGAAGCCGGAGCACCACAACTAGAGAGCAGCCCCTGCTGTCTGCAACCAGAGCAAGGCTGCAGCAGCAAAGACCCAGTGCAGCCAAAATAAAAAATATTTTTTTTATAAAAGAACCTTACAGAACAGATTCTCCCTCTTCACCTGTGTCTTCAACCACTACTCTTAATGAGGTTTTCTCATCAACATTTCAATTTGATCTAATCTTTCTCAGCTTAAAAAAATAGCCTTTCCTCAAATACATGGCACATTTTAATATTACCAATTTCAGTATCATTAACAGTCTTACTACTGGTACAATTTATAGAACTTTATGAGGTAAAGCCTCATCAACTTTCCTTTTCCTGTATGATGGAATCGAAGTGCATTGTCAATATAGTTTTTAGGGTTAACTAGCACCCTGGAAAATCCCATGGACGGAGGAGCCTGGTGGGCTGCAGTCCATGGGGTCGCTAAGAGTTGGACACGACTGAGCGACTTCACTTTCACTTTTCACTTTCATGCTTTGGAGAAGGAAATGGCAACCCACTCCAGTGTTCTTGCCTGGAGAATCCCAGGGACGGGGGAGCCTGGTGGGCTGCCGTCTATGGGGTCGCACAGAGTCGGACACGACTGAAGCGACTTAGCAGCAGTAGCAGCAGCAGCACCCTACCGCCAGCAGGTGGCTCTGTGTCAAAAAAAGGAAAAAGGAAACAAAAATACAAACTGAGAGTACAACCTAGGAATTGGACCCAAGTTCCTGTCATTACTACTTATTCTATTTATATTTTAATGGTTACCAAAAGATAGCTTTCTGTCATTTCTACTTATTTTGTTTACACATTAATAGTTATCATCTGAAAGCTGTTTACTATCCGGTGAAGAAGAGGTTACCCATGAAGGGACAAACAAGTAAAACACTGAAATAGACCAACAGTTCTTTCAAGGAGATAACAAATGTGCTCCAGATCTATAATGAGAAGTTGGCTTGGACTTGTTGCTTTTTAAAAAAAAAAAAATTTATGTATTTATTGGCTGCATTGGGTCTTTGCTGCTGCTAGTGGGCTTTTTCTAGTTGTGGAGAGTGCGGGCTACTCTCTCCACAACGGGTGTGCAGGCTTATTGCGGCGGTTTCTCTTGTTAAGGAGCACAGGCTCTAGGTGTGTGGACGTCAGTAGTTACGGCCTGGTGGGCTCAACAGTTGCAGCTTGTGGGCTCCAGGGCTCCGTCTCAGTAGTTGCAGCACACGGGCTCAGCTGCTCTGTGGCATGTAGGGTCTTCCTGTACCAGGGATCAAACCAATGTCCCTTGCATTGAAAGGCAGATTCTTAACCATTGGACCACCAGGGAAGCCACTGTATTATTTTTTCATTTAATTTTATGTATTTATTAATGTAGTCAAAGAGAGAAGAGGGGAAGAAAATGGCAAGAACATTAAAAGGAGCTATTGGTTTATCTTGATTTTCTGTAGCTAGGGGCAGAAAGAAAGGCTTTGAATATTACTCACATGTCCAACAAATACATATACTATAAAATAAATATCTATGCATGCCACCTATCCCAGCAAATAGAACATTATCTGGCTCGTGAAGGTTATGTGAAGGTTCCTTTTTGACAAAGGTAATGATGTTCTGATTTGCATGTTTATAATTTTTGTCATTTCCTTTCTTGTCACTAGAGTTTTGCTACATATATACTATTCCTAGAATATTTTTTTAACTTTTTATTTTGTATTGGGGTATAGTCAGTTAACAATGTTGTGACAGTTTCAGGTGAACAGCAAGGGGACTCAGCCATACGGTGTACATGTATGTATTCTCCCCCAAACTACCTTGCCATCCAGGCTACCACATAACGCTGAGCAGAGTTCTACATGCTGTACAATAGTAAAAATATAATGCTTAGTTTGGTATAAATGATACCATACTATGTTCATTCTTCTGTGACTTCCTTTAATATTAACATTTATATCTGTGAGGTTCATGAATTTTGAGGTATGTATTCCATTGTATAAATAGACCACAATATATTATTGAGTCATCACATTTGATCAATAAAGAACTTAACCAACTGAGTGCAACCAAGGGAAAGAAGAATGTAAAATTAATATTGGGAAAAAACTTATAAGTTTTGTCCATTGGTCAGTTGCAGAAATGGGAAGTTGTAGTAGTCATCCATATTTTATCTTATCATGTTTATATTGTGTGTGCTACTGCTGCTGCTGCTGCTAAGTCGCTTTAGTCGTGTCCGACTCTGTACGACCCCATAGATGGCAGCCCACCATGCTTCCCGTCCCTGGGATTCTCCAGGCGATAACACTGGAGTGGGTTGCCATTTCCTTCTCCAAAGCATGAAAGTGAAAAGGGAAAGTGAAGTCGCTCAGTCGTGTCCGACTCTAGCGACCCCATGGACTGCAGCCTACCAGGCTCCTCCATCCATGGGATTTTCTAGGCAAGAGTACTGGAGTGGGGTGCCATTGCCTTCTCCGTATATTGTGTGTATACATAACCAATTACATTTTCCCCTTTCTTCCTTCCCTCTGTTGTTTTGTGTGGCATGGTTGATAGTGGTTGACTTAACAAATTAGCTTATACAGGTACAGGGGAGGTAAAAAAGCTGCAAAGGGTGTGAGATTTTCCCTACTTTGCAAGTTAACCTGACAGTTCCATGCTGGTAGAAGACACAAGACACGGGATCAGAGATGAAGGGCAGCTTATCGTTCACACTTTGTGCTGGTCCCCGAGCCTCAATTTTTACAGGACTAGTCAAAGAGGGTCAGATAACACCTGCATATGCAATGGGTTGTGTTTCAGGAAAACAACCTGAATCTTTTATAATGAGCAGAAAACATGCCTTCTTCTTTGCTCCAGAAGAAACCCTACTTTTATCTCCCAAGGCCATTAACTATATAAACTTTCATGAAAAGAATAGATATTATACACATTGTATTACATTCTGACTCCCACTTGTGACATACAACAGAGGCATTTAGATATCCTTGAGGAAATATAATTGAGTGCTAGTGGTATATCTATATCCACTAAGAACCTCTTTCCCCCTTCAGATATCTAAACGCTTTAACTGAATAATGTCATTAATAGCAAAACATGTGGCCCAGAATCATACATTATATTGGTTATTGTATCTCTCTAGTTTCTTTCAATCTGGGGACTTCCCTGCTGGTCTAGTGGTTAAGAATCCACCTGCCAATGCAAGAGACATGGGTTCAATCACTGGGTCTGGGAAGATTCCACTCACCTCAGGGCAACTAAGCCTGTTAGGTACAGATAGTAAGCCTGTATTCTAGAGCCCACGAGCCGCAACTAGTGAAAACCTGTGCACAACAATGAAGACCCAGGACAGCCAAATAAATAATAAAATTTAATTTGGAGCTACTCTCAATTTTTCCTTGACTTTCATGGCATTGACACTTTTGAATATTAAGGCTAGTTATGTTGTAAAATATCCTGCATATAAAAAGTCTTTCCTAGTAATTAAACTCAGGTATCTTTGGCAGGATTATGACAGAATTGATACTATGGTCTTCTGACTGGAAAGAGAGACAAGGAAAAGGAGGAAAGAGGAAGAAAAAAGTAGAATAAGTTTTGTAAAATTTAATGGGTAGAGAATATATTCTCTGAGACAAGGAGTTTCAGGTAAACTCAGAGTTTCTGAGATGTAGTTCTGACTTCTCTAATTACCAACCATGTGACCTTGGGTGATTTATTTGACTTACTTGGAATACACTTAATAAAATAGGAACTTACAAGGTTCTCAAAGACATTAATAAGGTAATAGGTATGGAAAGTTCTAATAGCCAATATTAAACATGAGATTTTTACAGAGGCAAAAAAATGTCCGTCATTAATGGCATGCTCCTGCTGCTGCTGCTGCTGCTAAGTCGCTTCAGTCATGTCCAATTCTGTGGGACCCCATAGATGGCAGCCCACCAGGCTCCCCCATCTCTAGGATTCTCCAGGCAAGAACACTGGAGTGGGTTGCTATTTCCTTCTCCAGTGCATGAAAGTGAAAAGTGAAAGTGAAGTCGCTCATTTGTGTCCGACTCTTCGCGACCCCATGGACTGCAGCCTACCAGGCATAAATTATATAAAAACTAATTTGTAAAAACAGTGACAACTATAGCCAATGTATATTGTCTCATTAGGAAATTTGGAATTGGACATTACATGTTTAATTTTCCCTGTGTACACATACATGAACAATAAGGCTCATGCTTACCTTATCTGATTTACTCATGTAAGAGCAGATGGTCAGAGCTGTTCTTATGCCAGGGACATAAAACAGTTTTTATTTTTTCTTTTGAATGAAAAATAAAGGCTTAAATACATGCAAAATGAAGATAAAACACCATTGTTCTGAGAATACTGTGGTCACTTTCAATCCTGTTTGGTTGGCAGTTGAAATATTGGATTAGCCAAAAAGTTCATTTGGGATTTTCAACATTTTTTTTTTGCCAAACCAATAGATTCACTATCTGAAAATACACTGACCTAGGGTCTCCTTGAAATAGTGCTCTGGCTATAGGGTGATAAAAATATTGGGATAAAAACTGTCAGATCTTATAATATCTCCTTTTCAGTGATGAATAAGGCAGTATTTAATTGTCTAGAAGGTCTTAAAAGGCTGAATTGTTTTTTGACACCAGTGAAAAGGAGCCACATATATTTTAAATGAAGTAAAGGGAAACAACAAGAAAAGTGTACTGGTGTGAGTAAAACTCTCAACTACTAAGACATTACTTCTCAAAAAGCAAAACAAAACAAAAACAAAAACTTCCCCCTGCAACAAAAACACATGGATATCTGCTTGGGTGGAAACATACATCTGATTGTATTGACTCATTAAGGATTTTGAGTTCTTTAACATTCTCTGCAGGTTCTCACTGCACTCACTGCAGGCAGATGGCAAAACACTTTACATTCTTAAGAGATATCCAAGGAAGGAGACTCTATAATGCCTCTCAGGAATTTGTTCAGTACTTTACAGGCTTTGCTGTCAGGAAACTATTCTTCATGTTTAACCTAAATCCCACAAGCCAAAGTTTAGACCCATTTCCTCTGATTCAGCCCTCAGTGAGATGGATAACAGCTGCTCACCATCTGCATAATATTCCTTTATAAATTAGAAGGCTGAGGTCATTCCACAGTCTTCCCTTCTACTGCATAATGATCCCATTCATTTAATCTGTCCTCATATCACCTATCTGCAGATCTTTAATCATTTTAATTCATGTCTGTGAACTCAAAGTTTTTCATGTGTACAAGACACTTGAATATATGTGCCAGAGTTGGGAACAATGTCTTTTCTCTGTTACAACTAAGCCCTTAAGATCCTGTATCATATCCACTTAAAAATAATATGCAATTCTAATACATCATTAGTCACTGTGTTCTCTATGATTACTATCTTCTTTTTAGCTATGCCATACATTCTTAAATTTAGTGTATTTTTTCTTCTTCTGTATCTGGGTCACTTTATGAATCTTTAAACGGAATTCCATTTTTTCTGGTTAGGACAAAATATTTTATTTTCATGAGAAATATCTTATTATTCTAATTGAAATTATTGATGATTTTAAATATATGCTCTATATTCCATTAAAAAGGTGATCATCAAATAAAATATGAAAAAACAACAACTAGATCTGACATAAACACTACAAAATATCTGGCTTCTAGGTTAGTGGTCGGAGAAGGCAATGGCACCCCACTCCAGTACTCTTGCCTGGAAAATCCCATGGACGGAGGAGCCTGGTAGGCTGCAGTCCATGGGGTCACTAAGAGTCAGATGCGACTGAGCGACTTTACTTTCACTTTTCACTTTCACGCATTGGAGAAGGAAATGGCAACCCACTCCAGTGTTCTTGCCTGGAGAATCCCAGGGATGGGAGAGCCTGATGGGCTGCTGTCTATGGGGTCGCACAGAGTCGGACACGACTGAGGCGACTTACCAGTTAGCAGGTTAGTAGTACCTTTGAGGACTATTCTTATTTTCCCTAGGAAAATATTTCCATCGGACAAAAATAATAGCTAGGCAATCTTTGGGAGCAACACATACACACATTCCGTTTAGGGGGTTATCTGCATCACTGCTGCACTGAGTTTGCTCCTCAAGCATGATTTTCTTTGCTTCTGTGGACAGACAAGAAACGGCCCACTGTGAGCTTTAGCCATTTGGCTTTGGTGATGCTGGCCTGTCGTGCAGGGTTTTGTTGGAGCATCTCACTCCTGCTGTGTGCCACCAAACCGTGGCTGCAGGCTGTTGTCAACAAAATTCTTACCATAACCACAAAAAGCAGTACGTGCAGAAAACACATTTATAATCTGACTAGAAAAATCACTGAAAGGAGTTGACATTCATGCCAGATTGTATTTTTCTGGGGTCATAATTTCCATTCCCTCAGTGATCCTATTCAAGTCAAGATAAATTATACCTATTCTAACTAGTTCTGTCATCCTCGTCTGCAAAAGAGCTAGATTGGTCCCGCAGGCTATTTTTTTCACAAAATCGTGCTGCTTATTATTCTTTTGTTCCTAAGGTGTTTGCCAATTGATTTTTTAATGATTAGATTTAGCCCTTTGGAGGGAATGATTGTTGAACTTTTTAAACTTACAGTTTCTAAGGAGCATTTGGAAAGAAGAGGCAAAAATCCCTTAACTTTATAATTTCTAAAGAGCCTCTTTCTTTTTTAGAAAGATGGGCACTGCATTGGCTCTTACTGACAGAATTTACAATTAATCAAAAAATACTACAGACAGATATTTTAAAATCAAGGCAATAAATCAATTCTTGATTTTGTCTTTAAAAAACATGTTACCACAGAATATGAGACTTTCCATGGAAGTTCTCTGTTCTATTCCAAAGGCAGACGTACAGAGAATGTTCTGTTTTAAGGTGATTGTGAATTAGGTAACAGTTTCTCATTGCTCTGTGTTGAAAAGTAGTCTGTGTCTCTTAGTTCATTCAGACCTACATTTCACAAAATGACTTAAAACAGTTTTCAAAGTTAACACTGTTGACTTATCAAAAAATGAAATCATAATTTGAGGTTACAAGATTCTCATTTAGACATGTCTCATTTGAACTTATAGTTCTATTATGAAATAGAAAATCATTCATAGCAATGGTTTTAAAAGTAGTTTGCTTGAACATCCCCTAAAGGATTTCTATTTATTTATTCAACAAATATTTTTTGAGCAGGTTCTGTAGAGACAGGTGTTGTTCTATGTTTTTACAATCCATCAGTAAACAAAACCCCAAGATCCTGCCTTCAAAGGAACTGACAGTTTAGAAACAGACAGTAAACGTAACAAAGAAATTAAATAGTACATATGAAGGTGATGTGTGTTATGCAAAAAAGAGAAAAATAGAGGCCAGGAACACAAAAGTAAAGAAAAGCATTAGGGAGCTGGTAATATTAATAAGATTTGAGCAATGCACTAAAAGAGGGGAGAAGTTGGCTAAGCAGGGGAAACTCATTCTAGACAAAGGAAACAGCTTATGCATAGACCCTAATATAGGAGCTTGCTGGGCAGGTTCAAGGGTGCCAGTGTTTCTGGAATATGGTAAGGAGTGAGAGCAAGGATAGTAGAAGAGGAATTCAAGCAATTGGAGGCCAGATCCTGAAGGGACTTTGCAGCCTTTATAAGGACTTTGGTTTTAGCTCTGGGTTAAGATGAAGGGAGAGGGCAGTAGAGGGTTTTAAGATGGGAATAACATGACCTAAACTACAGTGTTTCTTCCAGTTTTACTGAGATACAATTGACATATAGCTCTGTATATATTTAAGGTGTACTACATAATAATTTGACTTACATACATCATGAAGTAGTTATCACAGTAAATTTAGAGAACACCCATCATCTCATATAGATACACAATTTTTTAAAGGATCACATGTTGATGTGTGGCAGGGGCCACCACAGTGTTGTGAAGTGATTGTCCTCCAATTAAAATAAATTAAAAAAAATTTTTTTAAGGATCATTCCAGTTACTTTGTTGAGAATAGACTATCTAACAGTGAAGGTAGAAGTGGGGAAACTTCTAAGAAGGCTATTGAAAAACTGAAGTGACAAATGATGGTGTCTCAGAAAAGGCTACTGAGAAGTGATCTGATTATGGACTTGTTAGAAGGCAGTCACGAGATCGCTAGATGCATTGAATGTGCAACATGAGAGAAAGGAAGGAGTAAAGGATGGCTTAGAGTTTGACATAAATAAATATATACAACATAAAATTTGTAGGTAGGTCTGGAGTTCAGGAGAAAATGGCAATGTATGATAGTCATTGGTAATATGATAGAATATGTTAAGGCCATGAAGTTGAATGAGATCACAAAGGGTGTGTGTTGAGAACAGTTGAAGATCAGAGACTGGACCACATGACAGACCAACATTTTGAGGTTGGAGTGAAGGAAGAAGAAAAAACAAAGGAGACTGGAAAAGAGAGACCAGTGAGAGAGAGAGAACAACAAGACTGTGTTTAGCCGAGAGGAAAATTTATATTAAGGAAGAAAGATTAATCAACTACTATATTAAATCCTGCTGATAGATCAAGGAAAATGAAGCAGAACTGATCATTGGATTCAGTAACTGTGAAAGTTATTAATGAACTTTATGATAAGCTTTTGGTATAATGTTGGGTGTCACCTAACTTTGTGGCACTTCATAGGTTAAGGAGAGAATTGGAGAAGAGGAATCAGGGGAAGCAAGTATAAACAATTTTTGAGGAGTTTTATTAGAAACAAGAGCATAAAAAGGATAGTGGTTTTCAGAGTAAGTGAAGTTAAAAGAGTGTATTTTAAAGAAAGGAAAAAAGCCTTAATCTGTTTGGATAATGATAAGAATTTTTGTGGAGTGTGAAAAATTGATGATGTGGGAAGGGGTGGAATTGCTATTAATAGTTTCAGGTCTTGAGTAGGGAGACAGAGGATAGGAGCTATGTCCAAGTGAAAGAATTGGTTTTCCACAATAGCATGATAGCCATCGATACTATCAGATGAGAAAGCAGAGTATACGGTTACATTTACTGGTGGGTGAATTTCTATGGTGGTAGGAGACTGTGGAGACATTGCAGTTACTGGAAATGACAAGGTCTAGTCTATGATCCTGAAAGTTAATGGCTAAAGTAGGGTGAAGCACAAGATCATTGGAGGAGAAGAGTTTTTTTTTTGTTTTTTTTTTTTTAAAGAAAAAAAATGAATTCACTGACTGGATGAAATAAGGTGCTGTTACCTTTGGTATGCATTACTGATACTCTCTTTGTATATTCTCATTGTACTGCTCCTCAGAGGAAATATACTTTTGTTGCCTATAACTAGGGGAGAGAAAAGGAATTATCATTAAACAAAAAAGTCATCTACTCCTACTCTACAATATATATAAATTCAGAACATTCTAACATGGGCCAAACCACTGTTTCTAACACCATGCATATGTATAAAGCCAGGATATATAAATTTCTACTATGGATTTATGGCACTTTGCTCAAATGAGGCTTCATTGACAGCAATATTTTGGGCCTTTCCTGTATTTGGCACTGTCAGAGATTTTCACACCCTGGCACAATGCACATAGCAAAATTCAGTATGGCTGAACTGTTCACCTCACTTTTACACTGTGAAAGGGAAAGTGGGAGAGGAAAATTGGCATGATTCCTTGAGGCAGATCACTTTTAAGGAAAAATACATATGAAAGTTGAGAATAAGGAAATTGATGCCCTTAAAACTTTCTGTGTTCACTCCCACATAAGAAGTCTTCCTTTGCCCTAGTTTTCAGATTATCAATATAGATTACTGAAAATTTAAACAATTTGATTTATTAATATTCCATCTGGGAAAAAAAAAAACCTGTCACAGTGTAATATATTCAAGATGAATGCTTAGTTCAATTAAAGCAGAAGACAAATGAAACAAAAGACAAATTGGAGCTCTCCAGAAAGGAAAGGACTTTCATCTTCTAAATGAGTAACTATACTACCCTTTAGATAACATTTTCATTGGGTGTTTATTCTTGAACTTTTATGACACTGTATGGCATTTGCTTGGCTGGACAGTAAATCAAGGATGGTAATAAACCCATCCTCCAGAGCAGGACAGATTCAAAGAAACTTGCCCCAGCAGTAATGGCTGACAACACAGATTTACTCTTCCAGGAAAGCCTGTATCCAGGGGTTTCAACAGTTCTCAAATACAGTCCAAGCAAACATCAACATGGGCATTAGTACAAACTGAAGTGCTTGGGTATCCCAACAGGTTGTTAGAGCTTATGACACAGACTAAAGCAAGGCCATTTAGAATTTAAGTGATATAGATAATCACCATCAGGGAAGCTTATCCATGGGTAGAGCTGAACCAAAAATCTATAACTTGACTGAGAACTCCACTTCTGCAGCTATTACCAAGGTAATGTTGCTCTGTAGAAGGAAAGGATGACAACTCTCACTGATAAATGGAGAATAACTAGTAGAGACTATTTGCTTCAATTAAAACAGAGACTTCTGGACATGCCAGGACATCTCTACCCTCAGCCAAACCAACTCCTCCTCTAGGAGGGTCTGGTGAGGGTCTAATGCACATTTCACTTCAAAGTAACTGACGGGGGCAGATAATGGCAAGAATCACCATGAGTTCAGCAACACTAGGACATTTTACTACTTTTAAGAGCATCTACACAAATCTGAGAATTGTTAATATATATGTTTGCAAGACATTTTATTCTCAATAAAGTTTATCTTTGATAGACTCCTTACTTAATTTCAAAACCTCCTATGGTCTGTCATGTGGGTTAGAAATTGAATGTCATTGTTCTAATATAATTCTTGTCCACCTTGTATTACCTTGCTTCAAGGAAGCCTCATTCTCCAGTGGTCAGCCTTGAAGTACATCATCTATATTCATAATTCTAAAACCAAGTTTTCTGAAAGATTTATAAAGAAATCTCTTTATATCCTAAAATGTGGTGGTGAGCACATGGGCTCCTTACAAACTTGATCTGAAGTCTTCAGTTCAGAAAAAGACAATATGAAATTTGTGAAAACACAATTCTGTGAAATGTATAAAGATCTTTGTATTGTAAAGTGTTTTGTTTTCAATCCCCAGCATCTCTACCAAATTAAAAAAAAAAAAAGTGTTTTGTCAAGAGTTCCCAGGAAAACTATAAAGATTACTTTGATACCAAGAGCACTTAAAAATCAGAACATAGGTTGATTTGAATAGTGTGATATATAAGAAAAGATTTCTCCAGTAAAAAGCTACAGTCTCATAAAAATGTTTTCCTTTATAGAAAAGAGTGAAGGTTATAAATAAAGTGCTGAGGAGAAAAATAATTTTCAGCATTTTCTTGTCTTAAAGCACCACCAGAGAACTATAAAAACTTCTTTTGTGTTTTCCCAAGCATTGGCAAGAATATTTGTGATTGGAAAAATGCATTTTCAAATACTCTTATGTATTTGTTTTGCCATATGTTTAAAACTAGGTTTATAACTGTCTCCCTGGATAAACCCATGTGCTTACAACAGTGCTTATTTTCAAAGGAATCTTGGAGAAAATAAGAAAAATAACAATAAATGAATACATGATTTTCAAATGTAAATAGATTTAATATAAATTGAAGGGCTTCGTTTATTTTCCCTTTCTTAAAACCTTCAAAAAAATTTAACTGCAAAAATTAAATTAAAAAATCTAATCATATGTATTAGCATTAAAACATGTATGGCAGGTCCTCAAAGTATTTAAGCTTAACTTACAAATAGTGGCTTGTATAGGACAACCTGCCTTAAAATGCTGAGAGATATTCTCGTTTCCTTCCAGCTATTGATCTTGAGACCTTTTTCTGCTCTCTCTCCACCCTCCCACCTGCATTTCCTTGAGGCCAGGTCTTCCTGCCTATTCTCCCAGCACCACTTCCCTACAGTGTCTATGGCAAGAGATGGGTGAGGGCTAAGCAAGAAAGGAAGCCACTCTCCAATAGATTGACTTGTCCTTCTCCCTGTCCCACTATCAGGCTCATCTGGCTGCAGGATGTCCATTGCTAAGTCTAAGATCTCTGGCATCATATAGGGCCTCCATCCTATTCTCCCAAATAGCTTTTATTCTAACTCCAAGGGTGAAACACCAAAAGGAGATGTCTGAGCAACAGTTTCAAATGTTCCACTGAAATATACGCCGTGTTACTTCAATCCATTTTGAACAGAATGGCGAACATACTATCACCAAGTGGTCTTGTATTTCCTTAGAATATAAGTAAAATAAATAAGAGGCAGAAAAAAGTCTCTTTAAGCCCCAAAAGGAGCATAGCTAGTAAAATTAAGAGTTGTAGATGGATTAGAATAATCACTTCAGGTAAAATAAGAAATGGTTATCTTGTACATTATTTCTTTCCTTACTTCCCATTGTCTTAACAAATATTTATATAGATCTATATATACCAGGCACTGTTCTCTATTCTAAGCTTATTTCTCTCTCTCTCTCTTTAAAAAATTTAATTGGAGTATAGTTGCTTTACGTGTTGTGTTAGTTTCTACCGTACAGCAAAGTGAATCACCTATAGGTAAACATATATCACCTTTCTTTTGAATTTCCTTCCCATTTAGGTTACCACAGAGCACTGAGTAGAATTCTCTGTGCTATACAATAGATACTTTTAAAAAAAGTTTTTAAAATAACACTTCTTCATGGCAAATAGATGGGGGAAAAGTGGAAACAGTGATAGATTTTATTTGGGGGGCTCCAAAAATCACCGCAGACAGTGACTGCTGCTGCTAAGTCACTTCAGTCGTGTCCGACTCTGTGCGACCCCATAGACGGCAGCCCACCAGGCTCCGCCGTCCCTGGGATTCTCCAGGCAAGAACACTGGAGTGGGTTGCCATTTCCTTCTCCAATGCGTGAAAATGAAAAGTGAAATTGAAGTCGCTCAGTCGTGTCCGACTCCTAGCGACCTCATGGACTGTAGCCCACCAGGTTCCTCCGTCCATGGGATTTTCCAGGCAAGAGTACTGGAGTGGGTTGCCATTGCCTTCTCCTAGAGCCATGAAATTAAAAGACGCTTGCTCCTTGGAAGAAAAATAAATGGCAAACCTAGTCAGCAGGTTTGACTTTTAAAAAGCGGAGATATCACTTTGCTGACAAAGGACCGTATAGGCAGCACTTTGGTTTTTCCAGTAGTCATGTACGGGTGTGAGTGTTGGGCCATAAAGAAGGCTGAGCACCAAAGAATTGATGCTTTCAAACTGTGGTGCTAGAAAGACTCTTGAGAGTCCCTTGGACAGCAAGGAGATCAAACCAGTCAATCCTAAAGGAAATCAACCCTGAATATTCATTGGAAGGACTGATGCTGAAGCTTCAATACTTTGGCCACCTGATGTGAAGAGCCAACACATTGGAAAAGACCCTGATGCTGGGAAAGATTGAAGGCAAGAGAAGGGGGTGACAGAGTATGAGATGGTTGATGGTATCATTGACTCAATGGGCATGAGTCTGAGCAAGCTCAGAGAGACAGTGAAGGACAGGGAAGCCTGGCATGTGGCAGTTCATGGGATTGCAAGGAGTTGGACAGGACTTAGGGACAGAACAACAACGAAATATCATTTATTTCTTAATATGTGCACAATAGGAAACCAAAAAACACAAGAAGTAAGAAACAAAGTCACCATAATCACAAGCAGGATACCATTTGTTGCATCCTTCTAGGTCTCATGTGTATTTATACAGCTATACATCCATTTTTATGTCACTAAGATCATATAGCTATGTATCATGCTTTTTCAACATCATGAATATTTACCATTTCAAAGTCCCAAAGCTATGAGAAGCAAGAATTTTGAAAAGCTAGAATATACTATACCAACTCTATCTGGAAGGAAAAAAATGTAATCCTGCCTTTCTTGGCAACAAAAGTTTCAGAAAAGACATAAATAGCAACAGGTCTCTAGATAAAGATATTGGCAGAGTTACGATTAAAATGTTATGTTCCCTTAATGTTCAATTAAAAATGAGACATGAAGCAATAGAGTACATAAAGTATAATGCTTCTCAGGGGATTCATTATCTGATCTAAACTACTGAAGTATTAGCAAGGAGGTATGGTTTCACTGAATTACTTAAAAATGTATTCCTACAGTATAGCCGAAGATGCACACACATCAATGGTTATCAAAATATAAATATGAACATATCCACATATATTCCTACTTTCATACTTCCTTCTCCCTCTTGGGTGTCAACCTAGTGAATAAGTTCTGACGTACATTTGTCAGACGCAATTTAAAAATTCCATGTCCAAGATGCTGCTTTTTCTTTTTTAGCAATTATAACAAAGATATTTACAAATTGGTTAATTCACTAGCTCTACTTTTTCTCACACAGTGTCACCTCAGGACATTTAGAAAGCCTAGATCTTGCAAAATAAAGAATGAACTTTGTCCACATACAGAACTATGGTTATAGCCTAAAACTGTCTTCTAGATATGGAGATATTAGCTAACAGCCCTTCCCTTCACCCTTCTTACCTCTCCTCCAGCATTTCAGCAACTAAGCAAATTTCTAGCTCCAAGACGTATAGATACTTCAAGATACAGCCCTTCCTAAAAACCAACAAAAGGACATTAAGGGATTATTTTACTATCTCTACTTTTAATATACTTTGGGCATTATTAGGACTTGCTCATTCTTTACTACACAACAATTTTAACTAAAACACACCAGTAGAAAAATGGTTAGAAAATCTGAACTTGTCTAAATACTGATGGACACAGAACCCTTCTCTTTTCACTTTCTTTCCTGTTCCCTTCTCCTCCCCCACCACCCGGTGACCAGCCAACTTACTCTCCAAGACTCAAATTTAACAATTCAATTTCTCAAATAAAACCATTCCTATGAATTATTAGAAAAAACACTTAGAAGGTGTTAGTTTCACTCTCTACTTTCAACATAGTTTGTGTACTTTTACATATCTAGAAAGGCTAGATGTTTCAAATAAGGATTTAAGTTTGTACACTATATATGCACCTATTAACACTGAATAAACAGCACACAAGAGCTATCATCTCAGAGTGTTTTCTAAACAGGAACACTCTGGTGAAAACACTTCCCCTTCTCTATCATCAACCCAGTGGACAAACATAATATGCATCTATAACACTTGGAGGGGGATTTTTAACAATTTCATGTCCCCAGTTTTCATAAGTCTTTCCTATGAATTTTAATATAGAGTGTACACAATGTATTTGTTTGCTATTTTTGTCACATACTGGCAATCTCTTTCACATCTAGGAAGACTAGATGCTGTAAATTTGAATAGTTGTCTTTTTTGCACATTATATACACAGCTACCAGAGAAGGCAATGGCAATCCACTCCAGTACTCTTGCCTGGAAAATCCCAATGACGGAGGAGCCTGGTAGGCTGCAAGTCCATGGGGTCATGAAGAATCGGACACAACTGAGCGACTTCACTTTCACTTTTCACTTCCATGCATTGGCGAAGGAAATGGCAACCCACTCCAGTATTCTTGCCTGGAGAATCCCAGAGATGGGGGAGCCTGGTGGGCTGCCGTCTACAGGGTCACACAGAGTCGGACACGACTGAAGCGACTTAGCAGCAGCAGCAGCAGCATACACAGCTAAGTAAAACAAAATGCAGAGACATATGGGACAATGGTTAATTTTGCCTAACTAGAAACATACTGGTATAAAGTCCTTTGTACTTTCTCCTTTCTCCCTGAACCACCACAAATAAATAATGAGTACTGCTCAGAGATGTGGTTTGATCATTTTGATCATTCTATTTCTAAAAGAATATTTCCTGTCTTTTAGAATTTTAAAAGGATTTATTGAAGATGGTGAAGAAATAGGATGGGGAGACCACTTTCTCCCCCACAAATTCATTGAAAGATCACTTGAACACTGAGCAAATTCCACAAAAAAATTTTTGAATGCTGGCAGAGGACACCAGGCACTCAGAAAGGCAGCCCATTCTCTTTGAAAGGAGGTAGGACAAAATATAAAAGATAAAAAGAGAGACAAAAGAGTTAGGGACAGAGATCTGTCCTGGGGAGGGAGTCGTGAAGGAGGAGAAGTTTCCAAACACCAGGAAACCCTCTCACTGGCAGGTTTGTGGGGAGTTTTGGAATCTCAGAGGACAACATAATTGGGAGGAAAAAAAAAAAAACCCCACAGATTATGCACCTAATTGCAACTCCCAGTGGGGAAGTAGCCCAGACGCTTTCGTCTACCAGCAGCAAGGCGGGGGCTGAACAGGGAGGCTTGGGTTGCATGCTTAGGGTAAGGACCAGGCCTGAATGCCCTGAGGACAATCTGAGGGAGCTTTGAGGACAATCTGAGGACAATGTGAGATAGCAACCTAAACTGGGATAGCCAGAGAGAGAAAAAAGAGAGAGAGAGAGAGAAATTTCCCATGAAAACCTCTAAGGCACAACCTGACCCGCTCACAGAACAAAGGACTGAGAGGATACCAGAGGAGATATAGCTGGCTGTGGACTGGCCCCTCCCCCCACCGGAGGCAGAGAGGCAGGCAGGCGACAGCCGGAGCCAGAAGGCAAGGGGCAATCTTGGCACCAGAGACTCCACCAAACTGTGAGCAGGCTCCCAGTTGCTAACCAAGTCTTTCTGGGATCCTGGACTGTTGACATCTGCCAGGAGGGTTGCAGTTAGAGATCAGCTCCCCAGAGGAGACACGTGGCACACCTGAGATGGTGCTCTCTCAGCGCACCCAGGAAACCGAGCAGCTGGCACAGGGGAGGTGATAAGATGCACTGCCCACCTGGGGAGAGTGTGCTCACCAAGCACTGGTCACCTGAACTGCTCAGACCTGGGAAGGGCACAAAACAAGGACAAACCAAGTCTATGCCTTTGTGGAGTACCCCAGAACCTGAACCTGAGTGGATCAGACCTGGGAGGTGCACACAACCCAGGGCCCGCTTTAGACAGTTCCCCTGCAGAGCAACCTGGAGCCTGAGCAGTGTAGACTGGGAAAGCACACACGCGGTGAGTGGGGGCAAACCCAATGTGGCCCAGACATTGCGAGCACTCCCCACACATGCCAGTGATATTTGTTTGCAGTGTTCCTCCCTCCCCACAGCACAATTGAACAAGTGAGCCTAAATAAATGACCACCTTTGCCTCCTTGTGTCAGGGCAGAAATTAGACACTGAAGAGACTTGCAAACAGAGGAAGCCAAAATAAAGAAAGAAGAAGGAACCACTTTGGAAGTGACAGGTGCAACAGATTAAAACCCTGTAGTTAGCATTGACTACATTGGAAGGGGGCTATAGACCTTGAGAAGAAGTATAAACTGAAACAAGGAACTATCTGAAACTGAAATGACCCTACACTGCCTTCAACAGCTCCAGAGAAATTCTTATATTTTACTACTATAATTTTTAAAATTTTAAAATATTTAAGTTCTTTATTACACCTTTAATTTTCATTTTTAAGACCTACTATTACCTTGCAAAAAAAAAAGACCCTATTTTTAAAGCAAATTTTATATATATATTTTTTATAATTTTTACAATTTTGTTTTGTTATTTTAATATTGTATTTTTGAGAGTCTAACTTCTATTCTAGATTTTTCATCTTTGCTTTTAGGCATTTGTTATCAATTTTGTACCTTTAAGAATCCAATCTTCAGTACCCATTTTTACTTAGGAGTGTGATTACTGGCTTGATTGTTCTCTTCCCTTTTGACTCTCCTTTTTCTCCCCCAGGTCACCTCTATCTCCTCCCTCTCCCTTCTCTTCTCTACTTTGTGAATCTCTTTGGGTGTTCTGGGCTGTGGAGAACACTTAAGGGAACTGATTACTGGCTAGATTTGTCTCTTTCCTTTTGACTCCCTCTCCTCTCCTCCTGGTCACCTCTATCTCCTTCCTCCCTCTTCTCTATGTAACTCCATGAACCTCTCTGAGTGTTCCAGACTGTGGAGAGCACATAGGGAATTGATTACTGACTAGATTGCTCTCTCCCCTTTTGATTCCCCCTCTTCTTCTTCTGGTCACCTCTATCTCCCTCCTCCTTCTTCTCTTCTCCATGTAACTCTGTGAACCTCTCTGAGTGTCCCTCACTGTGAAGAATCTTTTCACCATTAACCTAAATGTTTTATCATCAGTGCTGTATGAATGGAGAAGTCTTGAGGCTACAGTAAGAATATGACTGAAAGCCAGAGGCAGGAGGCTTAAATCCAAAACTTGAGGACACCAGAAAACTCCTGACTCCAAGGAACATTAATTGACAAGAGTTCATCCAAAAGCCTGCATACCTACACTGAAACCAAGCTCAACCCAAGAGCCAACAAGTTTCAGAGCAAGACATACCAAGCTAATTCTCCAACAACGCAGGAACATAACCCTGAGCATTAAAACACAGGTGGCCAAAAGTCACACCAAACCCATGGACATCTCAAAACTCACTACCAGACACTTCACTGCACTCCAGAGAGAAGAAATACAGGCCTACCCACCAGAACACTGACACAAGCTTCCCTAACCAGGAAACCTTGACAAACCACTAGACAACCCCACCCACAGTGAGGAACCTCCACAATACTAAACAAGATAAAAAGGCAGAGAAATACTCAGCAGGTAAAGGAACAGGATAAATGCCCACCAAACCAAGCAAAAGAGGAGGAGATAGGGGTCTATCTGAAAAAGAATTCAGAATAATGATAGTAAAAATGATCCAAAATCTTGAAAACAAAATGGAGTTACAGATAAATAGTCTGGAGACAAGGATTGAGAAGATGCAAGAAAAGTTGAACAAGGACCTAGAAGAAATAAAAAAGGGTCAATCAATAATGAATAATGCAATAACTGAGATCAAAAGCACTCTGGAGGGAACCAGTAGTAGAATAACTGAGGCAGAAGTAGGTTAAGTGAGGTGGAATATAGAATGGTGGAAATAAATGAAGCAGAGAGGAAAAAAGAAAAAAGAATTAAAAGAAATGAGGACAACCTCAGAGACCTCTGGGACAATGTCAAACACCCCAACATTCGAATCATAGGAGTCCCAGAAGAAGAACACAAAAAGAAAGGCCATAAGAAAATAGTTGAGGAGATAATTGTGAAAACTTCCCTAAAACAGGGAAGGAAATAGTCACCCAAGTCCAAGAAACCCTGAAAGTCCTAAACAGGATAAATCCAAGGTGAAACACCCCAAGACACATATTAATCAAATGAACAAAGATCAAACACAAAAAACAAATATTAAAAGCAGCAAGGGAAAAACATCAAATAAGACATAGGGGGATTCCCATAAGGATAACAGCCGATCTTTCAATAGAAACTCTTCAGGCCAAAAGGGAATGGCAGGACATACTTAAAGTGATGAAAGAGAAAAACCTACAACCCAGATTACTGTACCCAGCAAGGATCTTATTCAAATATGAAGGAGAAATCAAAAGCTTTACAGACAAGCAAAAGCTGAGAGAATTCAGCACCACCAAACCAGCTCTTCAACAAATGCTAAAGGATCTTCTCTAGACATGAAACACAGAAAAGGTTTACAAACTCGAACCCAAAGCAACAAAGTAAATGGCAATGGGATCATACTGATCAATAATTACCTTAAATGTAAATTGGTTGAATGCCCCAACCAAAAGACAAAGACTGGCTGAATGGATAAAAAAACAAGACCCCTATTATGCTGTCTACAAGAGACCCACCTCAAAACAAGGGACACATACAGACTGAAAGTGAAGGGCTGGAAAAAGATATTTCACAGAAATGGAGACCAAAAGAAAGCAGGAGTAGCAATACTCATATCAGATAAAATAGACTTTGAAATAAAGGCCAAGGAAAGAGATAAAGAAGGACACTACATAATGATCAAAGGATCAATCCAAGAAGAAGATATAACAATTATAGATATATATGGACCCATCGTAGGAGCACTGCAATATGTAAGGCAAATGCTAACAAGTAAGAAAGTGGAAATTAACAGTAACACAAGAATAGTGGGAGACTTTAATACCCCACTCACACCTATGGATAGATCAACTAAACAGAAAATTAGCAAGGAAGCACAAGTTCTAAATGATACAATGGACCAGTTAGACCTAATTGATATCTATAAGACATTTCATCCCAAAACAATGAATTTCACCTTTTTTCTCAGGTGCACACTGAACCTTCTCCAGGATACAGCACATCCTGGGCCATAATCTAGCCTTGGTAAATTCAAAAAAACTGAAATCATCTCAAGCATCTTTTCTGATCACAATGCGGTAAGATCAGATATCAACTACAGGAAAAAAAAAACTATTAAAAAGAAAAACATATGGAGGCTAAACAACATGCTTCTGAATAACCAACAAATCACAGAAGAAATCAAAAAAGAAATCAAAATATGCACAGAAATGAATGAAAATGAAAACACAACAACCCAAAACCTATGGGATTCAGTAAAAGCAGTGTTAAGGGGAAGGTTCATAGCAATACAAGCTTACCTCAAGAAACAAGAGAAAAATCAAATAGATAACCTAACTCTACACCTAAAGCAACTAGAAAAAGAAGAAATGAAGAACCCCAGGGTTAGCAGAAGGAAAGAAATCACAAAAATTAGGGCAGAAATAAATGCAAAAGAAACAAAGGAGACCATAGCCAAAATCAACAAAGCTAAAAGCTGGTTCTTTGAGAAGATAAATAAAATAGACAAATCATTAGCCAGATTTATCAACAAAATTAGAAATGAAAATGGAGAAATCACAACAGACAGCACAGAAATACAAAGGATCATGAGACTACTATCAGCAATGATATGCCAATAAAATGGACAACTTAGAAGAAATGGACAAATTCTTAGGAAAGTATAACCTTCCAAAACTGAACCAGGAAGAAATAGAAAATCTTAACAGACAGAAGCACGGAAAGCTTACAAGGACAGAAATCGAAACTGTAATCAGAAATCTTCCAACAAACAAAAGCCCAGGACAGAATACATAGCTGAATTCTACCAAAAATTTAGAGAAGAGCTAACACCTATCCTACTCAAACTCTTCCAGAAAATTGCAGAGGAAGGTAAACTTCCAAACTCATTCTATGAGGCCACCATCACCCTAAAACCCAAACCAGACAAAGATGCCACAAAAAAAAAAAAAGAAAAAAGAAAACTACAGGCCAATATCACACTGATGAACATAGATGCAAAAATCCTTAACAAAATTCTAGCAAACAGAACCCAACAACATATTAAAGAGATCATACACCATGACCAAGTGGGCTTTATCCCAGGGATGCAAGGATTCTTCAATATTCACAAATCAATCAATGTGATATGCCACATTAACAAACTGAAAGATAAAAACCATATGATTATCTCAATAGATGCAGAGAAACCCTTTGGCAAAATTCAACATCCATTTATGATAAAGTGAAGTGAAAGTCACTCAGCTGTGTCCAACTCTTTGTGACCCCATGGACTATACAGTCCATGGAATTCTCCAGGCCAGAATACTGGAGTGCGTAGCCTTTCCCTTCTCCAGGGGATCTTCCCAACCCAGGGATCGAACCCTGGTCTCCCACCTTGCAGGTGGCTTCTTTACCAGCTGAGCTACAAGAGAAGCCCCATTTATGATAAAAACCCTCCAGAAAGCAGGCATAGAAGGAACCACATAATAAAAGCCATATATGATAAAACCACAGAAAACATTATCCTCAATGGTGAAAAATTGAAAGCAAAGACAAGAGCGCCCACTCTCACCACTACTATTCAACATAGTTTTAGAAGTTTTAGCCACAGCAATCAGAGAAGAAAAAGAAATAAAAGGAATCCAGATTGGGAAAGAGGAAGTAAAATTCTCACTGTTTGCAGATGACATGATCCTCTAAATAGAAAACCCTAAAGACTCCACCAGAAAATTAATAGAGCTAATCAATGAATATAGTAAAGTTGCGGGATATAAAATTAACACACAGAAATCCCTTGCATTCCTATACACTAACAATGAGAAAACAGAAAGAGAAATTAAGGAAACAATTCCATTCACCATTGCAATTAAAAGAATAAAATACTTAGGAATAAATCTACCTAAAGAAACAAAAGACCTAGATATAGAAAACTATAAAACACTGATGAAAGAAATCAAAGATGACACAAAAAGATGGAGAAATATACCATGTTCATGGATCAGAAGAGTCAATATAGTGAAAATGAGTATACTACCCAAAGCAATTTGTAGATTCAATGCAATCCCTATCAAGCTACCAACGGTATTTTTCAGAGAATTAGAACAAATAATTTCACAATTTGTATGGAAATACAAAAAACCTCGAATAACTAAAGCAGTCTTGAGAAAGAAGAATGGAACTGGAGGAATCAACCTGCCTGACTTCAGACTATTCTATAAAGCTACAGTCATCAAGACAGTACGGTACTGGCACAAAGACAGAAATATAGATCCATGGAACAAAATAGAAAGCCCAGAGATAAATCCATGCACCTACGGACAACTTATCTTTGACAAAGGAGGCAAGAATATATAACAGAGAAAAGAAAATCTCTTTAACAAGTGGTGCTGGGAAAACTGGTCAACCACTTGTAAAAGAATGAAACTAGAACACTTTCTAACACCATACACAAAAATAAACTCAAAATGGATTAAAGACCTAAATGTAAGACCAGAAACTATAAAACTCCTAGAGGAAAACATAGGCAAAACACTCTCTGACATAAATCACAGCAGGATCCTCTATGACCCACCTCCCAGAGTAAAGGAAATAAAGCAAAAATAAACAAAAGGGACCTAATTAAACTTAAAAGCTTTTGCACAACGAAGAAAACTATAAGCAAGGTGAAAAGACATTCTTCGGGTTGCCATTTCCTTCTCCAATGCATGAAAGTGAAAAGGGAAAGTTAAGTCGCTCAGTCGTGTCCGACTCTTAGCGACCCCATGGACTGTAGCCTACCAGGCTCCTCCACCCATGGGATTTTCCAGGCAAGAGTACTGGAGTGGGGTGCCATTGCCTTCTCCAGAATGGGAGAAAATAATAGCAAATGAAGCAACTGACAAAGAATTAATCTCTAAAATATACAATCAGCTCCTGAAGCTCAATTCCAGAAAAATAAATGACCCAATCAAAAAATGGGCCAAAGAACTAAACAGACATTTCTCCAAAGAAGACATATAGATGGCTAACAAACACATGAAAAGATTATCAGAGAAATGCAAATCAAAACCACAATGAGGTACCAACTCACGCCGGTCAGAATGGCTGCTAGGAAAAGGGTACAAACAATAAATGCTGGAGAGGGTGCAGAGAAAAGGGAACCCTCTTACACTGTTGGTGGGAATGCAAACTAGTACAGCCACTATGGAGAACAGTGTGGAGATTCCTTAAAAAACTGGAAATAGAACTGCCATATGACCCAGCAATCCCACTGCTGGGCATACACACGGAGGAAACCAGAACTGAAAGAGACACATGTACCCCAGTGTTCATCTCAGCACTGTTTACAATAGCTAGGACATGGAAGCAACCTAGATATCCATCAGCAGACAAGTGGATAAGAAAGCTGTGGTACATATACACAATGGAATATTACTCAGCTATTAAAAAGAATGCACTTGAATGCATTCTAATGAGGTAGATGAAACTGGAGTCTATTATACAGAGTGAAGTAAGCCAGAAAGAAAAACACCAATACAGTATATTAACACATATATATGGAATTTAGAAAGATGGTAATGATGACCCTATGTGTGAGACAGCAAAAGAGACACAGATGTAAAGAACAGAATTTTGGACTCAGTGGGAGAAGGCAAGGGTGGGATGATTTGAGAGAATAGCATTGAAACATGTATATTATCATATGTGAAATAGACCACCAGTCCAGGTTCAATGCATGAGACAGGGTGCTCAGGGCTGGTGCACTGGGATGACCCTGAGGGATGGGATGGGGAGGGAGGTGAGAGGGGGGTTCAGGATGGGGAAAACATGTATACCCATGGCTGATTTATGTGAATGTATGGCAAAAACTACCACAATATTGTAAAGTAATTAGCCTCCAATTAAAATTAATTAATTTTTTTTAAAAATAAAAGGATTTATCTACAAAACATGTTATTTCACTACTTCTAGTTTTAACATATTTTGTGTACTTGTAAACATCTAGAAAGACTAGAAGTTTCAAGTAAGGACTTAAGTTTGTCCACTATATACACAGTAGTGTTGAATAAACTACATACATGTAACAATGGTTATATCTGAAAGTGTCTTCTACAAAGGAATATTCTAGTCTAGAACCCTTCATTTTTCCCAATTCCTCCTCTTTGTTATCCATCCAACAGTGGGCAAGTACAGGTACACGTGTCACTTAGATATGATTTACAATTTCACTTCCAAATGTCCTTTTCAGGAGGCCTTTCACTGAACTTTAACACAAAGTATACAAAATGTATTAGTTTGCTGATTACTTTTGTCATACACTGGCAACATCTTTAATATCTAGAGACTAAATATAATGAAATCAGGATCCATTTGTCCAATATATACATAACATATACAGTAAAGTTAAAGGAAATATATGCAACATATAGAGTAATGGATTAGCTGAAATGTTCTAGTTCACACTAGTAAAATCTCTTTTGCAATCTTCCCTCCCACCTCCCTCAGCCCAATGAACAAGTGCAGAATATATTGTTCAGAGAGGAGGTTTAATTATTCCATTTCCAAAGACAGTATTTCTCGACTTTTTTTTTCTCTTTCTGGCCACACAGCATATGGGATCTTAGTCCCCCAACCAGAAATTGAACCTGCAATCCCTGCATTGGAAGCACAGAGTCTTAACCACTGGACCACAAGGGATGTCCCTCTCATCCATTTTTAAAAGCTATTTACAAGAAGCATTATTCTACTACTTCTACTTTTAAATACATTAAGCACTTTTAAATATCTAGAAAGGCTTAGATATTTCACAAGAACTTACTTGTTCAATATGTACAAAACACTGTTAAATAAAATTGCACACATGTAACAATGGTTATGGGTGTCCCTGGTGGCTCAGCATCAAAGAATCTGCTTGCGATGCAGGGGACACAGGTTTGATCTCTGGGTTGGGAAGATTCCCTGGAGAAGGAAATAGTAACTCACTCCAGTATTCTTTCCTGGAGAATCCTATGGACAGAGGAGCCTGGTGGGCTACAGTCCCTGGACTTGCAAAGAGTCAGACATGACTTAGTAAGGAAATAACAACAACAACGGTTGAAATCTGAGGTATCTACTAAATATGACCATTTTGGCCTGAACCACTACCTCCCTCACTTGTTTCTGTCTACAACAGACAGAATAGGCATGTGTAATGCTTAGAGGTGGTTGAACAAATTCACATCCAAAAGTCATTTACAGAAGACAAGCTTTCCTATGAATTTCAATACAACATGTACAAAATGCACTAATTTTACCACTGTTTCATACCCTAGCAGTCTCTTTAACATCTTGAGACTAGATGTTGCAAAGTTTGGACTCATTTGTCCATTATGTACACTATGCTGCTGCTGCTAAGTCGCTTCAGTCATATCCGACTCTGTGTGACCCCATAGATGGCAGCCCACCAGGCTCCCCCATCCCTGGGATTCTCCAGGCAAGAATACTGGAGTGGGTTGCCATTTCCTTCTTCAATGCATGAAAGTGAAAAGTGAAAGTGAAGTCGCTCAGTCGTGTCCGACTCTTAGCAATCCAATGGACTGCAGCTTACCAGGCTCCTCCGTCCATGGGATTTTCCAGGCAGGAGTACTGGAGTGGGGTGCCAGTGCCTTCTCCATATGTACACTATATACACAGCAAAATATAATGCACACAACATACAAAAAATGGTTTTGTCTGAAAATGTCCAGGTATGAGCATGTTAGCATATTAGCATATTACCTTTTGCAATTCTTTCCCTCCCACCTGCTCCAAACCACTGAACAAGTACTTGACAATAGTATACTGCTCACAGACGTGGTTTTGTTACTGAAACTCAAGTCCATGTGCCCAATGCACAGTGAGGCCAAAGAGTACCAAAAGTATCAGTTTGGAACCGAGGAAGGTTTATTACAGGGCCCTGCAAGGAGATGCCTTAAAAACCCCAAATTCCCCGAAAGCTTTCAGCAAAGCCCTTTTCTAGGAAAGGTGAGGGAGGGATGTGGTGAGTTGCTGCAAACTTTCTGGCGTCAGAACCTTTGTTTTTGAGGTCGGGTATGGGGTCGCACAGAGTCCGACACGACTGAAGCGACTTAGCAGCAGCAGCAGCAGCATGGTCAGAAAACAATGCTCCTGTAACTCTCTACCAAATGAAGGTTACTCTCTGTTCTGAAAAGAAATGGAAGGGTCCCAAGGCACAACCTTCCCCCTCAGAGGTTCCGGTCCGTGCTAAGAGGAGGCAGATCTCAGCTGGTGGCTCCCTCAGAGCCAGGTCCCCAGACCTGCCCAGCTGTCATCACTGAGGGACTGAGAAGCCCAACCCAACTGGCCCTCAGGCTCCTCAAGCCACCCAAACAATGGAGGGGTGGGCGGCTAGGTCCTGCATACTGCTACCCAGGCGACTGCCAGCTGCTATTAGGTCACAGAGGCAGGGATGGGGGAGAGGTTCACTCCTGCTTCAAGGCAGGGGCCCAGCCAGTGGGTAGCTTCCGCGAGGGCTCTGGAGCCCTGCGGGAACACAGCCTCCAGCCTGTTCCCTGGGTCCCCCATCTCACCTGCTGACCAGGTGAGCTGGAGGGCCTCGGGGGAGAAGGCCAAAATTCATCTCTTACCTGACTCTCCACTTGAGGACCACCATTCCGCACTCCACCGACACTTGACTGAAAATCAACCACTAACGGTCACTCATCGACAGTTGGTCGCTTGGGGGAGGGGCCACGGTGGCATGGACCAATGGCTGAGCAGGGCCACTAATTGCCTTTGGGTAACTGCTGCCTGTTAAGGGGGAGGGGGATAACTGAGCACAGCCACAGCCCGGTGCTAAGGGCTGTGCTTGGCTGCACCCTGTTACATTTTAACACTTAACATCCCCCAAGACAGTACTTCGTATGAATTTGGGCAAAAAGATATTTACAAAGTGATATTTTACTACCTCTACATTTAACATATTTGTTGTTGTTTAGTCACTAATTTGGAGAAGGCAGTGGCACCCCACTCCAGTACTCTTGCCTGGAAAATCCCATGGACGGAGGAGCCTGGTAGGCTGCAGTCTGTGGGGTCGCTAAGAGTAGGACACGACTGAGCAACTTCACTTTCACTTTTCACTTTCATGCATTGGAGAAGGAAATGGCACCCCACTCCAGTACTCTTGCCTGGAGAATCTCAGGGACTGGGGAGCCTGGTGGGCTGCCGTCTCTGGGGTCGCGACTGAAGCGTAGCAGCAGCAGCAGCAGCAGCAGTCACTAATTTGTGTCTGACTCAAATTATGGGTTTGTGTGCGAACCCATAGGCTCTAGCCCTCCAGGCTCCTCTGTCCTTGGAATTTTCCAGGCAAGAATACTGGAGTCGGTTGCCATGTTCTTCTCCAGGGGATCTCCCCCGACCCCGGATCTAATATGGGTCTCCTACATGGGCAGGCAGACTCTTTACCACTGAGCCACAGGGTGGCTGTTGGAACCCTGTTCAGCCTGTTGGCAGAAACCACCTGCCAATGCAAGAGACACAGGAGACTCCGGTTTGATCCCCAGGTGGGAAGCTCCCCTGGAGAAGGAAATGGCAACCTAATCCTGTTTTCTTGCCTGGAGAATCCCATGGACAGAGGAGACTGGTGGACTACAGTCCAGGGGGTTGCAAAGAGTCGGACACGACTGAAGCAACTTAGCAGTCAGTCTTTGCCACACAGGGAATTTGCAGTGGTATGTAATCATGCATGCATGGGTGCTAAGTCGCTTCAATCCACAATCAACTCTTTGTGACTCCATGGACTGTAGCCTGCCAGGCTCCTCTGTCCATGAGATTCTCCAGGCAAGAATGGAATAGGTTACCATGCCCTCCTCCAGGGGATCGTTCCCATCCAGGGATCAAACTCTTGTCACAGCATCTACCTCCATTGGCCACCTGGGAAGCCCAGTATATAATCATAAGACAATACAAAGATTAGTTCTAGTCTCCTAAGTATTGCTTTCTGTAACTATTTGTTGGGTGAATAAGTGAATTCAAAGAGGAGCCAGAACATAGGATTTGGGAAGGTGAGATGAAGAAAATACTGGGGCTAGTGTTAAGAAGAAGTTGGATTGGTTTTCAGTGTTTTTCAATGGAGGATTTTCTTAGAAATCTGGGTCAGACAATTCTTCATTGTCTTAATTCCCCTTTGCAATACAGGATATTCACTCCAGGGTGCTACAATAGTTACACTTCCATTGCACTTACTATGTGCCAAGCACTATTATGAAGTGGTTTCTATACATTTAACACATGCAGTCTTCACAATAATCTTATGAGATAAATAGTCTCATTCCCATAATAACAAGGAAATTGAGGCACAAGACAAGTAACTTGCCAGTCACACTTCAGTGATTATGACAATGAAAATGCTTCCCCACATTTTCAAATGCTGCATAAGGACAGAATATTAACTTAGTTGAAAAGAGCCAAATATAACTTCACTGTCATCTGGCTTCCATTACTGTAGCTGAGAACTCAGAGGATCTGTATGTTAAGATATTCTGGTTACTTTTAAGATCTTGCCTTTGGTATTCTGAAATTTCACTGCCATGCTTTCAGGGAGTGTATTTCTTTTTATTAATATGTATTCTTCATTGGATTCATTGATCTTCTGAATCCTGAGGACTGATATCTTATATCATTTCCGGAAAATTTTTCAGCCATCATCTCTAAGATCCTTCCATTCTCTATATATTTTCTGTGTGTGGAACCTTCATTAAATGTGTTTAAGGTTTTCCCTATCTTTCACATTTCCTGATCTTTCTCCTTCATATCGATGTGTCTCTAGTTTACATTTTTGAAATTTCTTTAGCACTATCATCTCCCAGTTTGCTCATTTTATTTCAGCCATTTCCAGTCTGCCATGTACCCAAAATATAGAATTTCTAATGTCAATAATATATTTTTCCTTTTTTGAAATTTATTTTGATACTTTTCACAAATTTGCTTAATCAACTTTGGTGATCATGTGTTCTTTCATCAAACTTTGAATTATTTTATATCTTGAAACATACTTATTTTAATTCCCCTTTATTATCAATTCTAATATCTGTACCTTTTAAGAAGTGAATACAGTGGTTTGTTGTTTCTTTGACTCTCATTCATAGTACCTTGATTTCACGTGTATTTACTATTTTTTTTTTTTTTTTGTGAGCCAATTTTCCTTGGAGTTTTACATGTGAGATTTCTTCGACAACTAAGTTTAATTTCCTTTCCTTCAGAGAGCACAACTATCTGGAATTGCTCTAAAGCAAACCTGTTTTGAGAGTGTGTTGGGGGGATACAAAGATGAGTGTAGGCTAAAGATTAGGGATTGTTAGAACTGAATGTGCCAGGTACATCTCTGTGAGTATGGCTAATTTTTCCTATGTCACCTAATTAGAATATTGTCTTTTAAGTGTCCATATTTCATGCCAAGTTCTCAGATCTAAATATCTACCCTAGTCAGGACCCCAGTTTTGTCTCTCTACCTCATGAGTAGTCCATTAAAACCCAGTGCTCACTTCCCACCTTCTTGTTGTTTTTGGCCTCTGAAGAGTACTTAATTCCTCTGACAGCATTAATCAGTAATCCTTTTTGAAAAATATTTTGTACAATATTGTGAGGTTTGTCCTACCAGGAAGGGTTTTTCTGAGCCTCACACTGCCATATTTCCAGAAATAAAAGTCAAGGTTGGATATTTTACCTCAGAGACCAGATCTTAAAGTTTTTGCATGTTGTACATTGTATGCCTGTTTATGTAAACTGATGGATTATATATTTTAGACTATTCTAAATGAAAAGATTCCCCTAAAAGGAACTATAAATTAAAAAATATTAAAATGCAAGTGTGGGCAGACAAAACGAAAATTACAAAGTTAGCTCTTCTCCTGCCCTTCATTGACAACTAACTATGTTAGGGAGTAAAAAGCAAACAATAAACTAATTGGATATGAGAGGAAGAGATAGTCTAATAAAATTAGTCAAACAATCAGTAAGCATATTTGAGACATGAATTTAAGCTGTTATGATTAGCAATAAAGTCCATCAGATCAGATCAGATCAGATCAGTCACTCAGTCGTGTCTGACTCTTTGCGACCCCATGAATCCCAGCACGCCAGGCCTCACTGTCCATCACCAACTCCTGGAGTTCACTCAGACTCACGTCCATCAAGTCAGTGATGCCAACCAGCCATCTCATCCACTGTCATCCCCTTCTCCTCTTGCCCCCAATCCCTCCCAGCATCAGAGTCTTTTCCAATGAGTCAGCTCTTCACACGAGGTGGCCAAAGTACTGGAGTTTCAGCTTTAGCATCATTCCTTCCAAAAAAATCCCAGGGCTGATCTCCTTCAGAATGGACTGGTTGGATCTCCTTGCAGTCCAAGGGACTCGCAAGAGTCTTCTCCAACACCACAGTCAAAAGCATCAATTCTTTGGTGCTCAGCCTTCTTCACAGTCCAACTCTCACATCCATACATGACCACTGGAAAAACCATAGCCTTGACTAGACGGACCTTTGTTGGCAAAGTAATGTCTCTGCTTTTGAATATGCTATCTAGGTTGGTCATAACTTTCCTTCCAAGGAGTAAGCATCTTTTAATTTCATGGCTGCAGTCACCATCTGCAGTGATTTTGGAGCCCAGAAAAATAAAGTCTGACACTGTTTCCACTGTTTCCCCATCTATTTCCCATGAAGTGATGGGACTGGATGCCATGATCTTCGTTTTCTGAATGTTGAGCTTTAAGTCAACTTTTTCACTCTCCTCTTTCACTTTCATCAAGAGGCTTTTGAGTTCCTCTTCACTTTCTGCCATAAGGGTGGTGTCATCTGCATATCTGAGGTTATTGATATTTCTCCCGGCAATCTTGATTCCAGCTTGTGTTTCTTCCAGTCCAGCGTTTCTCATGATGTACTCTGCATAGAAGTTAAATAAACAGGGTGACAATATACAGCCTTGACGAACTCCTTTTCCTATTTGGAACCAGTCTGTTGTTCCATGTCCACTTCTAACTGTTGCTTCCTGACCTGCATACAAATTTCTCAAGAGGCAGATCAGGTGGTCTGGTATTCCCATCTCTTTCAGAATTTTCCACAGTTTATTGTGATCCACACAGTCAAAGGCTTTGGCATAGTCAATAAAGCAGAAATAGATGCGTTTCTGGAACTCTCTTGCTTTTTCCATGATCCAGCAGATGTTGGCAATTTGATCTCTGGTTCTTCTGCCTTTTCCAAAACCAGCTTGAACATTAGGAAGTTCACGGTTCACGTATTGCTGAAGCCTGGATTGGAGATTTTTGAGCATTACTTTACTAGCGTGTGAGATGAGTGCAATTGTGCAGTAGTTTGAGCATTCTTTGGCATTGCCTTTCTTTGGGATCGGAATGAAAATGGACCTTTTCCAGTCCTGTGGCCACTGCTGAGTTTTCCAAATTTGCTGGCATATTGAGTGCGGCACTTTCACAGCATCATCTTTCAGGATTTGGAATAGCTCAACTGGAATTCTATCACCTCCACTAGCTTTATTCATAGTGATGCTTTCTAAGGCACACTTGACTTCACATTCCAGGATGTCTGGCTCTAGGTCAGTGATCACACCATCGTGATTATCTGGGTCGTGAAGATCTTTTTTGTACACTTCTTCTGTGTATTCTTGACATCTCTTCTTAATATCTTCTGTCTGTTAGGTCCATACTATTTCTGTCCTTTATCGAGCCCATCTTTGCATGAAATGTTCCTTTGGTATCTCTGATTTTCTTGACGAGATCTCTAGTCTTTCCCATTCTGTTGTTTTCCTCTATTTCTTTGCACTGATTGCTGAAGAAGGCTTTCTTATCTCTTCTTGCTATTCTTTGGAACTCTGCATTCAGATGTTTATATCTTTCCTTTTCTCCTTTGCTTTTCGCTTCTCTTCTTTTCACAGCTATTTGTAAGGCCTCCCCAGACAGCCATTTTGCTTTTCTGGATTTCTTTTCCATGGGGATGGTCTTGATCCCTGTCTCCTGTACAATGTCACAAACCTCATTCCATAGTTCATCAGGCACTCTATCTATCAGATCTAGGCCCTTAAATCGATTTCTCACTTTCACTGTATAATCATAAGGGATTTGATGTAGGTCATACCTGAATGGTCTAGTGGTTTTCCCTACTTTCTTCCATTTAAGTCTAAATTTGGCAATAAGGAGTTCATGATCTGAGCCACAGTCAGCTCCTGGTCTTGTTTTTGTTGACTGTATAGAGCTTCTCCATCTTTGGCTGCAAAGAATATAATCAGTCTGATTTTGGTGTTGACCATCTGGTGATGTCCATGTGTAGAGTCTTCTCTTGTGTTGTTGGAAGAGGGTGTTTGTTATGACCAGTGCATTTTCTTGGCAAAACTCTATTAGTCTGCCCTGCTTCATTCTGTATTCCAAGGCCAGATTTGCCTGTTACTCCAGGTGTTTCTTGACTTCCTACTTTTGCATTCCAGTCCCCTATAATGAAAAGGACATCTTTTTTGGGTGTTAGTTCTAAAAGGTCTTGTAGGTCTTCATAGAACCATTTAACTTCAGCTTCTTCAGCATTCCTGGTTGGGGCATAGACTTGGATCACTGTGATATTGAATGGTTTGCCTTGGAAACGAACAGAGATCATTCTGTCATTTTTGAGATTGCATCCAAGAACTGCATTTTGGACTCTTGTTGACCACGATGGCCACTCCATTTCTTCTGAGGGATTCCTGCCCGCAGTAGTAGATATAATGGTCATCTGAGTTAAATTCACCCCTTCCAGTCCATTTTAGTTCACTGATTCCTAGAATGTTGACATTCACTCTTGCCATCTCTTGTTTGACCACTTCCAATTTGCCTTGATTCATGGACCTGACATTCCAGGTTCCTATGCAATATTGCTCTTTACAGCATCAGACCTTGCTTCTATCACCAGTTACATCCACAACTGGGTGTTGTTTTTACTTTGATTCTGTCTCTCCATTCTTTCTGGAGTTATTTCTCCACTGATCTCCAGTAGCATATTGGGCACCTACTGACCTGGGGAGTTCCTCTTTCAGTATCCTATCATTTTGCCTTTTCATACTGTTCATGGGGTTCTCAAGGCAAGAATACTGAAGTGGTTTGCCATTCCCTTCTCCAGTGGACCACATTCTATCAGATCTCTCCACCATGACCCGCCCATCTTGGGTTGCCCCAGAGGCATGGCTTAGTTTCATTGAGTTAGACAAGGCTGTGGTCCTAGTGTGATTAGATTGACTAGTTTTTTGTGAGTATGGTTTCAGTGTGTTTGCCCTCTGATGCCCTCTTGCAACACCTACCGTCTTACTTGGGTTTCTCTTACCTTGGGTGTGGGGTATCTCTTCACGGCTGATCCACCAAAGTGCAGCCATTGCTCCTTACCTTGGACGAGGGGTATCTCCTCACCACCACCCTTCCTGATCTTCAACGTGGGATAGCTCCTCTAGGCCCTCCTGGGGCCACACAGCTACAGCTCCTTGGACGTGGGGTTGGTCCTCCCAGCCACCGCTCCTGGCCTTGGGCTTAGGGGCATGGGGTATCTCCTCCCGGCCGCCGCCCCTGACCTTGGACGTGGGGTAACTCCTCTTGTCGCTGCCCCTGACCTCGGACGCAGGGTAACTCCTCTCGTCGCCATCCCTGACCTCGGACACGGGGTAACTCCTTTCGGCCACCCCCTCAACCTTGGACGTGGGGTAAGAGATAATTATATTTTAAGATATTAGATACTTATATTAGATACTTATATTTAGGAAATACATATTTACATGCTTAATTCTCTTTAGGCATGCATGCGTGGGTGCTAAGTTGCTTCAGTCATGTCCAATTCTTTGCCATCCTATGGACTGTAGCCCACCAGGCTCCTCTGTCCCTGGGATTCTCCAGGCAAGAACACTGGAGTGGGTTGCCATTTCCTTCTCCAATGCATGAAAGGGAAAAATGAAAGTGAAGTTGCTCAGTTGTGTCCGACTCTTCGAGACCCCATGGTCTGCAGCCTACCAGGCTCCTCCATCCATGGGATTTTCCAGGCAAGAGTACTGGAGTGGGATGCCATTGCCTTCTCCAAAAAAAGTCTGATTGGCAGTTAAAGTGGAATTATCACCAGTTCAGCCAGTTCAGCTCAGTTCAGTTGCTCAGTCGTGTCTGACTCTTTGCAACCCCATAGACTGCAGCACACCAGGCTTTCTGGTCCATCTCTAACTCCAGAGCTTACTCAAAATCATGTCCATCAAGTTGATGATGCCATCCAAACATCTCTTCCTCTATTGTCCCCTTCTCTTCCTTCCTTCAATCTTTCCTGGCATCAGTTATGTCTTTTTCATCAGTTATGTTATGTCAATGAAGTAACTTCTTTAACTGTGTTTGAAAAATCATGACCCCATATAATTTATGTTGAAAAATTAATTGTGCTTCATAGTCATGGCCAAAAACCGTTGACCAACTGTTCAAACAGAACTTAAAAAAATTGATTGTCAGCAAGTCTGGAACACAGTACAATCAATTGGATATTAATTTCACTTTCAGATTATAATTGCTTTTGCCAGTGTATTGTGGTCAAGACTAAGAGAATGAAACTCCTTACAGAAAATTTAGTAATTTTTTTTTGTTTCTATGTGCTATGTTTCATATTCATTCACAAGATTTCCTATTACTGTTCCTTTTGAGGTGATATAACTCAGGAGATTCTCAATTTTTTTCTCCTCTGAGGAAATTCAGAGATCTTAAACTGCCTGGCACTATTTAGTCAGACAGAAGCAGTAACCCGTCATTCATATAGTTCTTGCAGGCCAGAAAGTAAGGCCATTGCAGCTAATAGTGGCCAGTGCTAATTTAAAGAGTGCTTACCTTATGCCAGGCACTGACTTATGTGCTTTTACTTGCATCATCTAATCCTCACAACTCTAGGAAGCAGGGTCTAGTGCCTTTCTCATCTCACAGGTACGGAAACTGAGGTCAAGAGGTTTAGCATCAAGAGCTGACTTAAGTCTGAGGCTGTCTCTTGAGTCACACTTTTACAGTGGGACTTTGACTTCTGTCTTACTAGTTCTCAGAAGTCTAGACACGCCTTTCATAGGATCATCCACAGTTCTGGTTTGTTGGTACCAGTTATTTATGAGCAGGGCATAGCTCTCACCTGCAGTAGAGCTGCATTGCCAGGACCAGGGGCTCTTATGGTTGTGCCATCTCACAGGTGGTGAAGAGAAAACAAAGGTGTAAATGCATTTGTTCTTCCATGCCCTCCTCTTTTTAACTCACAGTTACCTCCACCTCTGAAAATATCAACACATAGGCATTTTAAAGATGTTAACTTCAAGAAAGGTGAAGGTGGAATGTTTTGTGAACCAGTTAGGATTTTATCATTTTTATAAATTATTTTCTGTCTTTGGGGAGTAAAGTTATGTAAATATTATTCAGTTTATAGTTCTCAGAAGAAAGATATCAAAATACAATAAAATTGCCAAACTAAGTGCTCATTGAGTCACATGGTCAATTATGAACCTAAGACATATAAAAAGATTACGGCAAGAACAAAATGATGTACTTTGTTTAACCTACGAGAGGGTGAAGCTAGGCTTCCCTCATAGCTCAGTTGGTAAAGAATCTTCCTGCAAAGCAGGAGACCTGGGTTTGATTCCTGGGTCAGGAAGATCCTCTGGCGAAGGAAATGGCAACTGACTCCAGTATTCTTGCCTGGAGAATTCCATGGACAGAGGAGCTGGCAGGCTACAGTCCATGGGATTGCAAGAGTCGGTCATGACTTAGTGATTAGACCACCGCAAGTCCGGAGATTAAGGACAAGTTTACCATATTTGTCCTCACAGCATCACAGTAAGATAAATAAATACACGTTCAACATCACAGTGCTGGTCCTTCTTCCACATTATGATGCTCCTTTCCCCATGAGAGATGGAAGGTTGCTTTGCTTTTATTGCCATGGTGCTCAGAGACCATGTGTGTTGCTAAGGATCTCTGTCTTTTCTCTGGGTAAAAAGCCAAAATTGATAGAAGGTTTGAGGTGGAAAGATAAGAGAAAATAAAGATACTAAAAGGAAATGCCTCTAAAATTGATTTCTTTAGAAAAGATAAAAGAAAAAGAGGCCAGTGAACGAGGTCTTGGCTTGAGTAAACATGTTTAATAGGGTAACAACGAGGGTGGTCACATTCTTGGTTAGTCATTAAGGATTTTGAAGGGCTAAGAATGAACAAAAGCAAGCACAACCAAGGAAACTAAGAAGATAATTTACTTTCCAGAATGCACACACACACAATGTCAATGATTCTCAATCAGTTAAGTACACTCAAACATGTAGATACAGGGTCTAAAAGCTAAGGGTGTGTTATACAGAAGACTGAAGCTATAAAGTAAAGATTTCTGAACTACCCAGAAAATTAATGATAAAAAATTTTTTAAAGCTTTTAAGGATCTAATAATGGCCCTTATTTTGGAAATAAAATGAAGTGATTATTGTATGTATTAGCTAAGTAATGTAAGTATGATTTTCTCCCCTATTTCACCCTTTAAGGATTATGCTCTCTGTGTGTTCTGTGAGTGGGTTTTCTTTACTGGGAACCAGAGGTGAATGCTTTAATCATTATTTCCTTCTAACATGTGGACAGATCATATATTATTTGTGTTTTTATCTCTCGAGCCTAGCACAGTACTTACCCCAGAGGAAGTGCTCAATGATATTTCTTTAATGAATGATAACTTTTTCATTATGATATTTTTCTCAGCCAGAGTGTCCTAAGGAAGTGTATTTCTTTTTATATTTTCTTCATTGGATTCACTGGTCTTCTGAATCCAGAGGATTGATATCTTAACCAATTCTTCATAAAAAGTTGATTATCTTTGTAAAGGGTCCTTCTTGTTAGAGAGATCCTATAAGTTCTCCATGCAGATATGAGGACTTAAGGACTTTACCAAATTCTGGCAGTCCACATGAATGAAAGGAGGAGGCATGGTGTGCTTATCAGCCAAAACCATAATAACCATCTGAAAAAAATTAATCCCATAATAATTTTTTAAAAGAGGAAAGTAACAAAAGTGAACATTAAGACATAATTAATGATAGAAAAGCATTTTGTTATCTATTCTAAAGCCACTTATTTTTTATTTTTTAAAACCCTTTTTATTTTGTATTCGGGTATAGCCAATTAACAAACAACGTTGTCATAGTTTCGGGCAAATAGTGAAGGGACTCAGTCATACATATTCTTGTATCCATTCTCCCCCAAACCCTCCTCCTATCCAGGCTGCCACATAACATTGAGCAGTTTCATGTGCTGTTCAGGAGGTCCTTGTTGGTTATCTATTTTTAATATAGCCGTGTGTACATGCTCACCCCAAACTCTCTAACTATCCCTTCCCTCGTTCTCTCTCCCTTCCTTGCCAGAAACCATAAGCCTGTTCTCGAAGTCAGTGAGTCTGTTTTGCAAATAAATTCATTTGCATCATTTCTTTTTAGATTCCACATATAAGGGATGTCATGTAATATTTCTCCTTCTTTGTCTGACTGACTTCACTCAGTACTACATTCTCTAGGTCCGTCCATGTTGCTAAAGCCACTTATTTTTCCTATAAGCAGCCACAGGATCTGCATGCCTGAATTCTGGATCAGTCATTTTCTAATCGGTAACCTTGGGCAAGTGACTTTTTCTGTGCTTTGATTCTGTCACGTGTAAACTAACTTTCTGGGGTCATTGGGAGGATTAAAGGAGAAAATAGATTTGAAATACCGAGACAATTGGATTGTCTCACTTTTTCAGTACATAGTCGATACTGTTATTATTCCTGAAACAGTAGTTTGGATAAGTGAAGTCACTCAGTTGTGTGCGACTCTCTGTGACCCCATGGGTGGAGGACCTCCGTCCATGGGATTTTCCAGGCAAGAATACTGTAGTGGGTTGCCATTTCCTTCTCCAGTAGTTTGGATAAACTCACCATGAATTTATCCAAACCCACAATGAGCATTACTCATCGCCAAAGAAAGCTTCTGAGCAAGTTAGTGCTTTACCATCTATGCACATTCTTTTTCTAAGGACTGAGAATATGGCTTCACAGTTCAGTTCATTTGCTCAGTCAGGTCCGACTCTCTGTGACCCCATGGACTGCAGCACGCCAGGCCTCCCTGTCCATCGCCAACTCCCAAAGTTTACTCAAAGTTATGTCCATTGAGTCAGTGATGCCATCCAAACACCCCATCCTCTGTCATACCCTTCTCCTCCTGCTTTCAATCTTTCCCAGCATCAGGGTCTTTTCAAATGAGTCAGTTCTTCGCATCAGGTGGCCAAAGTATTGGAGTTTCAGCTTCAGTATCAGTCTTTCCAATGAATATTCAGGATTGATTTCCTTTAGGATGGACTGGTTGGATCTCCTTGCTGTCCAAGGGACTCTCAGAGTCTTCTCCAACACCACAGTTCAAAAGCATCAATTCTTCAGTGCTCAGCTTCCTTTACAGTCCAACTCTCACATCTATACATGACTACTGGAAAAACTATAGCTTTGACTAGATGGACCTTTGTTGGCAAAGTAATGTCTCAGCTTTTTTATATGCTGTCTAGGTTGTTTATAACTTTTCTTCCCAGGAGTAAGCGCCTTTTAATTTCATGGCAGCAGTCACCATCTGCAGTGATTTTGGAGCCCCCCAAAATAAAGTCTGTCACAGTTTCCACTGTTACCCCATCTATTGGTCATGAAGTAATGGGACCAGATGCCATGATCTTAGTTTTCTGAATGTTTAGGCCAACCTTTTAACTCTTCTCATTCACTTTTATCAAGAGGCTCTTTAGTTCTTCTTTGCTTTCTGCCATAAGGGTAGTATCGTCTGCATATCTGAGGTTACTGATATTTCTCCCGGCAATCTTGATTCCAGCTTGTGCTTCTTCAAGCCCAGTAAGCAGAGTGACAATATACAGCCTTGATGTACTCCTTTCCCTATTTGGAACCAGTCTGTTGTTCCATGTCCAGTTCTAACTGTTGCTTCCTGACCTACATACAGATTTCTCAGGAGGCAGATCAGGTGGTCTGGTATTCCCATCTGTTTCAGAATTTTCCAGAGCTTGTTGTGATCCACACAGTCAAAGGCTTTGGCTTTTTTTTTTTTTTTTTTTCTGGAACTCTAGCTTTTTCAATGATCCAGTGGATGTTGGCAGTTTGATCTCTGGTTCCTCTGCATTTTCTAAAACCAGCTTGAACATCTGGGAGTTCATGGTTCACGTATTGCTGAAGCCTGGCTTGGAGAATTTTGAGCATTATTTGACTAGCATGTGAGATGAGTGCAACTGTGTTGTAGTTTGAGCATTCTTTGGCATTGCCTTTCTTTGGGATTGGGATGAAAATTGACCTTTTCCAGTCCTGTGGCCACTGCTGAGTTTTCCAAATTTGCTGGCATATTGAGTGCAGCATCATCTTTTAGGATTTGAAATAGCTCAACTGGAATTTCTTCACCTCCACTAGCTTTGTTCATAGTGATGCTTCCTAAGGCACACTTGACTTCACATTCCAGGATGTCTGGCTCTAGATGAGTGATCATACCATCGTGATTATCTGGGTCATGAAGATCTTTTTTGTACAGTTCTTCTGTGTATTCTTGCCACCTCTTCTTAGTATCTTCTGCTTCTGTTAGGTCCATATAATTTCTGTCCTTTATTGTGCCCATCTTTGCATGAAATGTTCCCTTGGTGTCTCTAATTTTCTTGAAGAGATCTCTAGTCTTTCCCACCCTATTGTTTCTGTCTATTTCTTTACATTGATCGCTGAGAAGGCTTTCTTATCTCTCCTTGCTATTCTTTGGAACTCTGCATTCAAATGCGTATGTCTTTCCTTTTCTCCTTTGCCTTTCAGCTGCACTGCATGGGAGCCGGAGCAGGAGTGGCAGCGACTGTGAGGAAACACCCCACGTCCAAGACCAAAGGAGAAACCACAGCAAGATGGTAGGAGGGGTGAAATCGCATTTAGAATCAAACCCCGTACTCGCCAGAAAGGCTCAGAGGGCTCAAACAAACCTTGTGACCCCCACCCCGGCCCAGGACCCAGAGACCCCACAGAGACTGAGACAGAACTGTGTTTGAGTGTCTCCTGTGGAGGTACTGGTCAGCAATGGACTGCCTTAGGGGCAGGGGCTCTGGGTGCAGCAGACCTGGGTATGGCATAAGCCCTCTTGGAGGAGATCACCATTAAGTCCACCATAGAGCCGCCAGAACCTACACAGGACTGGGAAACAGACTACTGGCAGGCACAAACAGAATCTCGTACACTCCAGGACCCAGGAGAAGGGAGCAGTGATCCCACAAGAGACTGCCCTAGACTTGCCCATTAGTGTCCAGGTGTCTCTGGCTGCAGGGCTGGGGGCACTGACTGTAGCAGTGCATGTATGGGACATTTTGAAGGAAGTCACCATTATCTTCATTACCTCCACCATAGTTGGCCCCAGGTAAATATCAGGGAGAAAATACAGCCCACCCATCAACAGAAAATTGGATTAGAGATTCACTGAACATGGCCCCATCCATCAGAACAAGACCCACTTTCCCCCTCAGTCAGTCTCTCCCATCAGGAAGCTTCCATAAGCCTCTTATCCTTCTCCATCAGAGGGCAGACAGACTGAAAACCACAAACACAGGAAACTAACCGATCTGATCACATGGACCACAGCCTTGTCTAACTCAATGAAACTATGAGCCATGCCGTGCAGGGCCACCCAAAACAGACGGGTCATGGTGGAGAGTTCTGACAAAACGTGGTCCCCTGGAGAAGGGAATGGCAAACAACTTCAGTATTCCTGCCTTGAGAATCCCATGAACAGTATGCAAAGACAAAAAGATAGGACACTGAAAGATGAACTCCCCAGGTCAGTAGGTGCCCAATATGCTACTGGAGATCAGTGGAGAAATAACTCCAGAAAGAATGGAGAGACAGAACCAAAGCAAAAACAACACCCACTTGTGGATGTAACTGGTGACGGAAGTAAAGTCCAATGCTGTAAAGTGCAATACTGCATAGGAACCTGGAATGTTAGGTCCAAGAATCAAGGCAAATTGGAAGTGGTCAAACAGGAGATGGCAAGAGTGAACACTGACATTTAAGGAATCAGCAAACTAAAATGGACTGGATTGGGTGAATTTAACTTAGATGACCATTATATCTACTACTGTGGGCAAGAATCCCTTAGAAGAAATGGAGTAGCCATCATAGTCAACTAAAGATTCCAAAATCCAGTAGTTGGATGCAATCTCAAAAATGGCAGGATGATCTCTGTTTCCAAGGCAAACCATTCAGTATCACAGAAATCCAAGTTTATGCCCTGACTAGCAATGCTTAAGAAGCTGAAGTTAAATGGTTCTATGAAGACCTGAAAGACCTTCTAGAGCTAACACCCAAAAAAGATGTCCTTTTCATTATAGAGGACTGGAATGCAAAAGTAGGAAGTCAAGAAACACCTGGAGTAACAGGCAAATTTGGCCTTGTAGTACAGAATGAAGAAGGGCAAATGCTAATAGAGTTTCGTCAAGAGAAGGCACTGGTCATAGCAAACACCCTCTTCCAATAACACAAGAGAATACTCTACACATGGACATCACCAGATGGTCAATACCAAAATCAGATTGATTATATTCTTTGTAGCCAAAGATGGAGAAGTTCTACACAGTGAGCAAAAACAAGACCAGGAGCTGACTGTGGCTCAGATCATGAACTCCTTATTGCCAAATTCAGACTTAAATTGAAGAAAGTAGGGAAAAGCACTAGACCATTCAGGTATGACCTACATCAAATCCCTTTTGATTATACAATGGAAGTGACAAATAGATTCAAGGGACTAGATCTGATAGACAGAGTGCCTGAAGAACTTGGATGGAGGTTCGTGACATTGTACAGAAGGCAGGGATCAAGACCGTCCCCAAGGAAAAGAAATGCAAAAAGGCAAAATGGTCGTCTGAGGAGGCCTTACAAATAGCTGTGAATAGAAGAGAAGTGAGAGGCAAAGGAGAAAAGGAAAGATAGCTTCACAATACTACACCAAATTAACTTTTCCTAGAGAGAACTGACTACTATGCTCTGGACACAATGACATCATTCTTTCCTTCCCTGAACTCCTCTCAGGTCCCTCGTCTTCTCCATAAACAAAATACCTGGGAAATGAAGATGGGCTTGATTTAAAACCCCTCTGAATTCCAGAGCCTATCACAGTATCTGGCACTTGTAAAGGCTCACTAGACATTTAATGAATGGATGATTGGACATCATCACAATTTAGCCCTCTTTTGACTGTTCTGAGCCCCAGGGACACAGGGGCATATATCAACTACATGTCTCTACTTGGATGTCCCAGCCAACTCACCTCTCCAAGGCAACCCTCCTAGGGTGTTCCTCATTCTGCATTTTTGACTTGGTGTCATATGGCAGACACATATGGCATGTGTTTTTGAAAGTATCACTATTTCCTCACCATTGTCTCTGGAATTTGCTTTTTTCTCTCTATTGCATCACAAGGTTCCTCTTGTCTCTTTGCATCCTGCCAATAGTCTTCACAGTCTTCTCTCCCCACTCCCAAGTCCATTACATTTTCCTGCCAGGGTATTCTTTATAAAATGCAAATCTAATCATAACACTTTTTTGTATAAAATCCTTCAATGCCATCCCCAAAAGTTTGGCTAGGATGTTAATTCTTTAGTATGGCATAGTGGACACCTACCTTTTCTCCTTTCTTTATCTAGCCTCCTTTTCCCCATACTTTAGCTCACCCAGACATCTCTGAACAAGTCCTCCACTTTCACAGACCTGAAAGTGAAAGTCACTCAGTCATGTCTGACTCTTTGCAACCCCATGGACTATATATTAACCTAGACTCTCTGCAGAATACCTTATGGCCTACCATGAAAAAATCTTAGAAAACAACATTCTGGAGACAGATAAAGATTGGAGTCAGTCAGTTTTATATTAAAAACATATAGCTAGTTGGTTTAAGAATTATGCACTACGTGTTTGACAATAATCTCCTGGTTCATAGGACCATCAACTCTGTTGAACATTGATCCCAATGGACTAGAACTGAAAATCATTTGAGCTGTGTACGTACCTTGGCCTGAATATGGATATTGAATCGTTAAACAGTTTTCCATACAAATATATTTATGTAAGATTTGGACATCAGATAAAGAGCTCCAACATGTTTCAATTAAAAGTAGTCACATGGTATCTCTGGAGGAATTGTTTGGCAAATATAAACGTAAGTATTGAATACATATGCTAGAAAGGCAATAGGCATTTTCTTGGAGCTAAGGCTATAACTTTAAACTCAAAACTGAGCTCAATTTGGACAATGTATTTATTCATTGATTTTAATTAATCAGTTAGGACATGAGTTATACTTTATGTAGCCAATAAATGTTATCCTTCAAAACCAAGCCAAAGACACAGAAAGACTTTGGCAGGAACCTAAGAACTGTGGGTATAGTAGTCACTCAAGAGTCAAACCAAATAACGTGTGATGAAAGTTCAGACTCAATTTGGAGAATATTTTCAACTTTGGTTTATTCAGGAGGAATTTTTAAAGTATTTCTTATTACATTAAAATATATATACATAAAATTTACCATTTTAGCAGTGTTTAAGTGTACAGTTCTGTGGCATAAGTACATTCATATTGTTGAGCAATCTCAATACCATCCATCTTCAGAAAGTTTTCATCATTTTAAAGGATGAGTAGCTTTAGAATATATACAAGTTTGGTTTTTACAAATGGATTCCCTAAAATGTCTTTTAAAAGAAACTTTTGATTACGTCATAATTCCTTAAAAGAATGTGCATATGAGTTTACATACAAGTTCAGCTTGTTCATTTGCTCATTCTGGTCTTTAGTTTTGTAATCCTTGAAACAGCCCTACTGGGGATAAATGTAAAGCTGTCCTGATGAGCAGAATGTTACCTTGGTTTATATTTTCATCCAACATCAAGCAGTGTAAGAATTCCATGGTGGAAAAATATTAATATCAATTATGCACATGAGGGATCACTATTCCACTTAATTGAATAATTTTTAGGCCTGCTATCATAATGGCCCTATTTTTTAAAGCTACATCTGAAGAAACTGAGAAAAAGAGAAACCAATGGCTTGATGTGAAGAATTCAGTCTCCATCTCTCTTACCAAGCTAGATAATCACATCTTTCATTTCAAGATGATAGCTGGTTGCTACGTATCATGTATAGAGTTCAGTTCAGTTCAGTTCAGTTCAGTTGCTCAGTCATCTCCAACTCTTTGCAACCCCATGAACTGCAGCACTCCAGGCCTCCCTGTCCATCACCAACTCTCGGAGTTCACCCAAACTCATGTCCATTGAGTTGGTGATACCATCCAATCATCCAACCATCTCATCCCCTTCTCCTCCTGCCCTCAATCTTTCCCAGCATCAAGGTCTTTTCAAATGAGTCAGCTCTTTGCATCAGGTGGCCAAAAGTATTGGAGTTTCAGCTTCAACATCAGTCCTTCCAATGAACACCCAGGACTGATCTCCTTTAGGATGGACTGGTTGGATCTCCTTGCAGTCCAAGGGACTCTCAAGAGTCTTCTCCAACATCACAGTTCAAAAGCATCAATTCTTCAGTGCTCAGCTTTCTTTATAGCCCAACTCTCACATCCATACATGACTACTGGAAAAACCATAGCCTTGACTAGACCATCCTTGGTTGACAAAGTAATGTCTCTGCTTTTTAATATGCTGTCTAGGTTGGTCATAACTTTCCTTCTAAGGAGTAAGCGTCTTTTAATTTCATGGCTGCAATCACCATCTGCAGTGATTTTGGAGCCCAGAAAAATAAAGTCAGCCACTGTTTCCACTGTTTCCCCACCTATTTGTTATGAAGTGATGGGACCAGATGCCATGATCTTAGTTTTCTGAATGTTGAGCTTTAAGCCAACTTTTTCCCTCTCCTTTTTCACTTTCATCAAGAGGCTCTTTAGTTCCTCTTCACTTTCTGTCATAAAGGTGGTGTCATCTGCATATCTGAGGTTATTGATATTTCTCCCAGCAATCTTGATTCCAGCCTGTGCTTCCTCCAGCCCAGCACTTCCCACGATGTACTCTGCATATAAGTTAAATAAGCAGGGTGACAATATACAGCCTTGATGTACTCCTTTCCCTATTTGGAACCAGTCTGTTTTTCCATGTCCAGTTCTAACTGTTGCTTCCTGACCTGCATACAGTAGAATTAATAAAGTTAATATAAGACTCCTTGAGTTGGAGAAAAGCTTTGTGCTTTGAGCTTAGCTTGGGACAAGCATTATCAGTTCAGTTCAGTTCAGTCACTCAGTCGTGTCTGACTCTTTGCGACCCCATGAATTGCAGCACGCCAGGCCTCCCTGTCCATCACCAACTCCCGGAGTTCACCCAGACTCACGTCCATCGAGTCAGTGATGCCATCCAGCCATCTCATCCTCTGTCATCCCCTTCTCCTCCTGCCCCCAGTCCCTCCCAGCATCAGAGTCTTTTCCAATGAGTCAACTCTTCGCATGAGGTGCCCAAAGTACTGGAGTTTCAGCTTTAGCATCATTCCTTCCAAAGAAATCCCAGGGCTGATCTCCTTCAGAATGGACTGGTTGGATCTCCTTGCAGTCCAAGGGACTCGCAAGAGTCTTCTCCAACACCACAGTTCAAAAGCATCAATTCTTCGGCGCTCAGCCTTCTTCACAGTCCAACTCTCACATCCATACATGACCACTGGAAAAACCATAGGACAAGCATTATAATATCACTGAATTGGCTGTAGATTTGGTGAGAGTATCTTGACTCTGAATCTAATTTGGGGGCAAGTTCACAGAGATTGAAAATTCTTAGATAACATGAACTCTAACATCTACAGAGCTCAAGTGTATCAGGAAATTGAAGTTCCAGGCCACTGCTACATCAGAGGGTCTCTTAGGTCTGTAATTCTTGAGGCATGGGGTCTTATTGATCTTGTTCATTCCTATAGCACTGATTTCTGGAATAGTGCCGATTACACAGAAGGCACTCAAGAAATACTTCTAGAATGGAAGAATATATCCTCCTCCCCCCAACACACATCTCTTGATTCCACCAGCATAAGGGTACAAATGAGTCACATGAGAATTAAATATGAAAATTTAAGAGGTTCAGTGCATCATCTCTCTGACCATTTTGTTAGTCTCCCTCTCCATGTATCTCCTGCAGTTTTATGTACATGTCCTCAAAATGTGTCGGAGAAGGCAATGGCACCTCACTCCAGTACTCTTGCCTGGAAAATCCCATGGACGGTGGAGCCTGGTGGGCTGCAGTCCATGGGGTCGGTGAGGGTCGGACATGACTGAGCAACTTAACTTTCACTTAAAATGTGTCTCATTTGTGTATAAGAAAAAATCTACTCCAGGTCCTCTGATCTGGCTTCCTTGTTGCTGCTGTCTGTGGCATGAGCAACTTGAGAGAGTCTCTTTATTCTCATTGCTGTGGCTAACCAATGGGAGAATGCAAGCATGGTGCTTCCCTTGACAAGAGAGCTTGTCCTCATGCTTCTGTGTTTGAAAAATCTTGGGGGTGGCCAATGGCATAGTGTATATTTCAGTTTTCTGAGCACTGGAGCCATGTGACATCCCACAAACAAATAGGGAGGGTCCTTCTTTAATACCAACTTAATGTTACTATTGGTACTAGGAATCCACAAAGCCTATTTGATTTTCTTTTAGAGTTCACTAGTACAAACATGTCTTACTTGTACAAAAGGATTCTTAATTACTGCTATTAGGTCCTCTTCCTTGCCACTGCACAAGTAAGTATAAGTACACTGCATTTTAGCCAGACCAGTTTCCTTCCTGATGTTTTATTTAGGTTTTTCCCTCTTAGCTAAATTTTTTGTTTTATCTTCCTCCATATTAATGTTCTCAAACATAACTTTCACTATCAATCTGTGCTTTACAATTAATAAAGCTTTTTTTTTCTTTCTTATTTTTTTAGAATAAAAAATACAAATAGATTTCTTTCCATTCCCTAATGGATTGTCTTATGCATCTTCCTGGGTGCATCTACCCCACTTTGGAGGTTACAGCCATTAGGAACTCTGTGCCCTGTTATTAAGCTAATGTCTTCCAGCCACAAATCTACCCTTCTTTACTAGGCTGGAAGTGGGCTGGGGTTGGTTGAATCACCTTTCTCCTTGGCTAGCTAGCGGGAGTTGGTGATGGACAGGGAGGCCCGGCATGCTGCGATTCATGGGGTCGCAAAGAGTTGGACACGACTGAGCGACTGAACTGAACTGAACTGAATAGAGGGTGTTAGAGGGAGACCTCAGCTGGAAAAGGAAGGAGAGACTTACTCTTTCCTGTTTCTTCTTGTTGGCTGTATCTCTGAGTGTCCTGTAGCAACACTTCACCCTCAAAGTGGCAGTCCATTCCAGTAGTAGCCCTTGATTCCAGGCCCCAGCTTTTTTTTTTTAACACTCACAGGCCCAGCCTCACTGTGCCCGCTGAAGAACACTAACCCTAGTGCTAACTCCTGGTGTCCCCCTCCCCCATCCCCTCACTTAGAGATCTGGTATGTTCCAGCTCTGTGGGCTTAAAGGTCTGAGTTTCAGCAACATGGGCATTTGCTTCAAGCTTATATGTTTAAATAGCGTCTTTCCCTTTATTCCTCCAGGCCAGAAGTGGTAACTACTTCCTACATATGCTAACTCCATGGTATTTTAAGGTAATATTTTTGCCTTTTCAGTCCCTCAATCACTAGCAAATATTTTTATTAAGTTCTCTCTGTTAAAATAACTGGTGTGAGGTCTCTTTATTGGACTCTGACTGGCTCTGTCTCTCTTTTCTGGATGACTTCAGTGTGCTTATATCTGACTAGTCTTGCTATTTACCCTGGTTACACTGGATTCATGTTGATCTCAAAATATCAAGTTTAGCTGTATGGTCAATATTAATCTCAAAATGACTGCAATGGTTAATTTTATGTGTCAGTTTAACTGGGCCACAGAATGCCTAGATATTTGGATAAACATTATTCTGGGTTTCTGGGAAGCTGAGAGGTTTTGGATGAGGTTTTTCCATTGGTCATGTATGGATGTGAGAGTTGGACTGTGAAGAAGGCTGAGTGCTGAAGAATTCATGCTATTGAACTGTGGTGTTGGAGAAGACTCTTGAGAGTCCCTTGGACTGCAAGGAGATCCAACCAGTCCATTCTGAAGGAGATCAGCCCTGGGATTTCTTTGGAAGGAATGATGCTAAAGCTGAAACTCCAGTACTTTGGGCACCTCATGTGAAGAGTTGACTCATTGGAAAAGACTCTGATGCTGGGAGGGACTGGAGGCAGGAGGAAAAGCGGATGATGGAGGATGGGATGGCTGGATGGCATCACTGATTTGATGGACGTGAGTCTGGGTGAACTCCAGGAGTTGGTGATGGACGGGGGGCCTGGCGTCCCAAAGAGTTGGACACGACTGAGCAACTGAACTGAACTGAACTGAACATTTATGTTGGTAAACTTTAAGTAGTTTGCCTTACCTAGTATGTTGGGTTCATTCAATCAGTGGAAAGTCTAATAAATTTTTTAAAAAAGACCAATTTTCTTCAGCAAAAGAGAATTCTCCAGCAGATGGCCTTTGGACTTCATGTGCAGCACTGGCTCTTCCTGATTCTCCAGCAGATGGCCTCTGAACTGGAACTGCAGCAGCTCTCCTGGATCTCTAGCCTGCCAGCCCACCCTGAAGATTTTGAACTTTGCAGACATGTATAATTGCATGAGCCAATTGCTTCTAATAAATCTCTTTATATATATATATATATATAAATGAATCCTATTGGTTCTATTTCTCGATAGACCCTAATATAGTAACTATTAGATATTTCTTGAAGAAATATTAATTATTCTGACTTTACCTCTTGTGCACTCTGCTTCACTGGCTGGTTTATTGGAGGCTGTTATTTTTGTCAACCTTGGCAACTATTTATGGGCAAAGTGCTCCTGGAATACTTTTCTTGAAAAAGAGCAGTATATTTTCTACATGTTATTTTATTTTAAAATTTCTTCCCCTCTTGTAATTTGCAGACAGAATCACATTGATATTTAGAGAAAAACCTCACAGTACTGTATTAATCAGCTAGTGCTGCCATAATGCTGCATAACAAATTCTCAGAGGCTTAAAACAGCATTTTAGTATCCTCATTCACAAGTCTACAGGGCAGCTGGAGTAGCTCTGCTTTAGGCTTTCTGTGTTTTCACTCTGGGACCACTGGTTACGCAGGGCATGATCTTATGGCAGAGCACAGGAGCACAAGTTTAGCAAATATCAACAGCTTTATTTTCTTTTGTACTTAATGGCTACATTCATATGTGTTCATATGTGGAAGAGCACAGGAGCACAGGAACACAAAAATCTTCTGCACATCAAAGGAAACCATCAACAAAACCAAAAGACAAATCACCAAAAAAGAGAAGATACTTGCAAGTTACATTTCCAATAAGGGATTAATATCCAAAATATATAAAGAACTCATACAACTCAACAACAACAGAAAAACATTAATTGGGCAGAAGACCTGAATAGACAATTTTCTAAAGAAGACATATAGATGGCCAACAGGCACAAGAAAGATGTTCAATATTGCTAATCATTAGGGAAATGCAAACCAAAACCACAGTGAGATATCACCTCATGCCTATTGGCTATTATAAAAAAGCAAGGAATAACAAAGTTGGAGAAGATGGAGAAAAAGTGAGACCCCAAAACACTGTTGGTGGGAGTATAAACTGGTATAGCCACAGTGGAAAACATTACGGAGATTCTTAAAAAAATTAAAAATACAAACTACCATATGAACCATCTATTCTACTTCTGAGTATTTATCTGAAGAAAATAAAAACATCAGTTTGAAAAGATATAAGCACCCCTATGTTCATTACAGAATTATTTACAATAGTCAAGATTTGGAAACAATCTAAGTGTCAATCAAGGGATGAAAGAGTGAAGAAAATGTGGATCTAAATGTCAATCAATGGATGAAAGAGTGAAGAAAATGTGGTATATATATACAGTGGAATTCTACTCAGTCATAAAAAAGATGAAATTTTCCCATTTTTAGCAATATGAATGGATCTTGATTATTATGTTAAGTAAGTCAGATGAAGAAAGACAAATACCGTATGATGTCACTTATATGTGTAGTATAAACGAATAAGGCAAACCAAACACAAACATCTGGGTACAGAGAATAGAGTAGTATTTACCAGTGGAAGAGGGGTTGAGAGGAGGGAAAAATAGGTAAATGGGATCAACTGTATGGTAATGGGTGGAAACTAAATTTTTGATGGTGAGCATGCTGTGGTGTATACAGGTAGAATTATAATGTTGCCCGCATGAAACCTATATAGTGTTATAAACCAACTATTTCAATAAAACATAAGTAAAATAAAATTGAAACCAAAAAAAGTCAATTTTTTTTAAATGGGCAAGACTACACGATAGTTCTTAGACATGCCTCATTGGATAATAAAGCCACAAATATAAGCAAAGACGGATTAGTTTAAAAAGTAAGGATGGTGGTTACTTTTGAAGGGAATGAGTTCACTGAGGGGGAATTTCAGGAGATGACTGATAAAGTTCTATTACTTGATGTGTACTTAGTCTTAGGATCAGTTCAGTTCAGTTCATTCACTCAGTGGTGTCCAACTGTTTGCAATCCCATGGACTGCAGCACGCCAGGCTTCCCTTGACTATCACCAACTCCCAGAGCTTATTAAACTCATGTCAATAGAGTTGGTGATGCCACCCAACCATCTCATCCTCTGTCATCCCCTTCTCCTCCCACCTTCAATCATTCCCAGCATCATGGTCTTTTCAAATGAGTCAGGGGAGTTGGCATGGGGGCACCAGATCTAACAAAAACATCCTTGGATCATGTGTCTGGACATAGGAGATGGCGAAGTACAAAGACGTGTACTCATCTTCTCCTGCAAGAACTCCAAAATTACAATTCACTGCTGAACAACTGTCAACAGGAGAATTTTGGATCCCACCAATAAAAGATACCCATGTCCAGGGGCAAAGGAGAAGCCCCAGCAAGATGGTAGGAAGGGATAAATTCTGTTTAGAATCAAACCCCATCCTCACCAGAGACGCTCAGAGGGCTCAAACAAACCTTGTGCCCCCCACCCCGGCCCAGGACCCAGAGACCCCACAGAGACTGAGACAGAACTGTGTTTGAGTGTCTCCTGCAGAGGTATGGGTCAGCAGTGGACTGCTGCAAGGGCAGGGGCTCTAGGTGCAGTAGACCTGGGTATGGCATAAGCCCTCTTGGAGGAGGTCGCCTTAACCCCACCACAGAACTTACACAGTACTGGGGAAACAGACTCTTGGAGGGCACAAATAAAACCTTGTGTGCACCGGGACCCAGGAGAAAGGAGCAGGGACCCCACAAGAGACTGACCCTGACTTGCCCGTGAGCGTCCAGTAGTCTCTGGCAGAGGTGTGGGTTGGCAGTAGCCTGCTTCAGGGTTGGGGGCACTGAGTGCAGCAGTGCCTGCATGGGACCTTTCTTTTTTTTTTTTAATTAATTTATTTTTTATTGAATGATAATTGCTTTACAGAATTTTGCTGTTTTCTGTGAAACCTCAACATGAATCAGCCATAGATATGTATACATCCCCTCCCTTTTGAAACTTCCTCCCATCTCCCTCCCCATCCCACCCCTCTAGGTTGATACAGAGCCCCTGTTTGAGTTTATACAGAAAATTCCCATTGGCTATCTATTTTATGACAGAGGATGAGATGGCTGGATGGCATCACTGACTCGATGGACGTGAGTCTGAGTGAACTCCGGGAGTTGGTGATGGACAGGGAGGCCTGGCGTGCTGCGATTCATGGGGTCGCAAAGAGTCGGACACGACTGAGCAACTGATCTGATCTGATCTGAATGTAAGTTTCCATGTTACTCTTTCCATACATGTCACCCTCTTCTCCCCTCTCCCCATGTTCGTAAGTCTATTCTCTATATCTGTTTCTCCCTTGCTGCCCTGTAAGTAAATTCTTCAGTACCATTTTTCTAGACTCCATATATATGTGTTAGAATACAGTATTCATCTTTCTCTTTCTGACTCACTTCACTCTGTATAATAGGTTCTAGGTTCATCCACCTCATTAGAACGGACTCAAATGTGTTCCTTTTTATGGTTGAGTAGTATTCCATTGCGGAGAAGGCAATGGCACCCCACTCCAGTACTCTTGCCTGGAAAATCCCATGGAAGGAGGAGCCTGGTGGGCTGCAGTCCATGGGGTAGCGAAGAGTCGGACGTGACTGAGCGACTTCACTTTCACTTCTCACTTTCACGCATTGGAGAAGGAAATGGCAACCCACTCCAGTGTTCTTGCCTGGAGAATCCCAGGGACGGGGTAGCCTGGTGGGCTACCGTCTATGGGGTTGCACAGAGTCGGACACGACTGAAGTGACTTAGCAGCAGCAGCAGTATTCCATTGTGTATATGTACCACAACTTCTTTATCCATTCATCTGTCGATGGACATCTAGATTGCTTCCATAGTCTGCTGCTATCATTGTAGTTTTGATTTGCGTTTCTCTAATAATGAGCGATGTTGAGCATCTTTTCATGTTTGTTAGCCATCTATTATGACTTCTTTGAAGAAATGTCTGTTTAGGTATTTTTGCCACTTTTTGATTGGGTTGTTTGTTTTTCTGGTATTGAGTTGTATGAGCTGCTTGTATATTTGGGGAATTAATCCTTTGTCAGTTGTTTCATTTGCTATTATTTTCTCCCATTCTGAGGGTTGTCTTTTCACCTTGCTTATAGTTTCCTTTGCTGTTGCGTGGGACTTTTTGAAGTGCCTGCATGGGACTTTTTGAAAGAGGTCACATTATCTTCATTATCTCCACCATAGTTTGGCCTCAAGTCAAACAACAGGAAGGGAACACAGCCCCGCCCATCAACAGAAAATTCGATTAAAGATTTACTGAACGTGGCACTGCCCATCAGCACAAGACCCAGTTTCTCCCTCAGTCAGTCTCTCCCATCAGGGAGCTTCCATAAGCCTCTTACCCTTCTCCATCAGAGGGCAGACAGAATGAAAACGACAGTCTCAGAAAACTAACCAATCTGATCACATGGACCACAGCCTTGTCTAACTCAATGAAACTGTGAGCCATTCTGTGTAGGGCCACCCAAGATGGACGGGTCATAGTGGAGAGTTATGACAAAACGTGGTCCACTGGAGAAGTATTGTTGCCTTAAGAACCCCATGAACAGTATGAAAAAGTTAGGATCACATTTACCTTATAAAAGGCCTCTTAGATGGCTCAGTGGTAAAGAATTCACCTGCCAGTCCTGGAGATGCAGGAGTCATGGCTTGATCCCTGGGTCAGGAAGATCTCCTAGAGGAGGAAATGGCAACACAGTCCAGTATCCTTGCCTGGAAAATCCCATGGACAGAAGAGCCTGGTGTGCTATGGTCCATGGGGTTGCAAAGAATTGAACATGACTGAGCAACTGAATGTGCATGCATTACCTTATAATAATGCACTCAGATGCACATTTTTTTCTGTGTGATTTTCTGTACATGTTTCATTTTACAAAAAGAAAAAGATTTAAAAGTAAAAAACAAAACAATAATAGCTATGAGATGTTTTTACTCATAAGAGTGAAAAAGAATAAAATAATTAGCATTAAGTCCTATTAACTGGAGAATTAGTTTGTGCAACCTTTCTAGATATCAGTCTACAATTGGTATTATCATTTAAAATGCACATAACCAGTTACTCAACAATTCCTGTGCTAAAAACTAACAAAGAGATCATGCAAAAAAATTATGTACAAAATATTTACTACTGGAGTAAAGAAAAATAGCCAAACAAATTGAAGAAAAAATTTTGGTCTCTTCCTTTTGCCTGAATATTATCACTATATACATGGCAGAGTAGCTAAATTGATCATTTCATCCATGGCATAAAACCACAAATTTTTCACAGTGACAGAGTATATTAAATTTACCAATAAAGTAACAAATTTCCACCACCAACATGAATGTGTTTTATGCACCAAAATGTGCTTTTACTGTGAAACATTAAAAAAAAAACTCTACAGGAAGGAAAAAGTGAGATAAAAAATACAGTTAAAGCAGAAAAAAATGTAAAGAGAAAGGTTATCAGGCAATTCATTTTAACAAGCTTTTGGTGTTTCATTTGTAGGTCTTTGAAAAGGTTGACTTTTACAGCCTTTTACCCAGAGCTTGCAAACCTTAGTACTTAAAGACATATTTTTATCAGAAGTCTGTTTAGCAGACGTTATGAAACTGGAGTGGAAGGAAAAGATGTTCAGTGTAATTTATGGTCGAGCATTGTCCTGAAGTTTCCAGTATAAAATGACCTGAGGTAATCCAATCAGGCTCATAATTTTGAGGTCTTCCCAGTTGGGCAAGCATGCAGTGGGGAGGAACAGCTTCCCTGTTGCTGTGAACAAGCTAAGGAGGCTGGAACAAGGTCAAGGGCCTCAGCCCATCCTTAGCCTCACCTGACTTATGTCAGGTGGGCAGCACTGCACTGCCTGTCCACCATTTGCATATGATCTTCACAAAGCATTTTACCACGCAGATTTCCCCCATGTTTACTATTGTTCTGGATAGACTTTTCATTTTATTCAGCCTGCCTAAAAATGCTAGATGAGGCAGATGGACAAAAGATATGCTGTAAAGATTTTCCTTCCAGATCAGCCCACAAATCCACATTTTCACCGACTCTACTCAATTCTCCATTCCCCACCTCAGCTGAGCTCTCCTGAAGGATGACTCTGCCCAACTCTTCCTGTGCAGAATCAATATATGAATATGCAAATTGATATTTGAACAACATGACAGAGGTTGGTAAAGAATGCAAATATTTAAAGGGGTATAAATCACATTAGGTACTTTGGTCTCAACTGTTCACCACAGGAAAATTTCCATCAGAGGATGAGTTTAGAACTCACTAGGCACAGAGAAAAACAAGCGTCAGAGGAAATGACTAACAGAAAAAAAGATAAGAAACTCTGGGTAGGATTGACCCACGTTGTTCAGTTTAATTTTCATTTCTAAATTTAATTTTGTTTATTTGCTGCTTTAGAGAAAACATAATAGTTATAAGTATTTATACCAGTCTTAACATTTCAAGTTCATCAATCTAATTAAACAACGAAGCAATTAGAAGTTCTAAATTTGCAGGAGGGCTTCCCTGGTGGCAAATTTGGAACTTCTAAGTACTTAGTGATTAAACAGCAACAACAACAAAATTTACAGGGGACATTCCACTACGCTTATTTCTTTATCTCAGAGTCTTCCCTTTGTTCAGAGTGATTGCAAACCAAAATTTTTCAAAGAATTTAGGGATAGCAGTATAAGCATAAGGCTTATAATCAACAGCACTGAGTCTGAGTACTAGGACCACTACCTAACAGCTGTTTGACCTTGGATAAATTGCTTACTTAATTCCTGTAAGGCTTAATTTTCTTATCTGCATAATAGGTCTAATAAGATCTCCATTACAGATCTGCCATGTGCCTTAAACAGCCCTACAACTATTGCTATCATGAAAGAAACATACTAAGTACTCCAGTTGATTGCAATATTCTCATTTTAATTTTTTGGAAATTATTTTCCAAAGTTATATATAAGAAAATAATTCAATACTTAGAATATTTGATTTTATATCTCATACCTTGCATAGTCTCTGTTTCCCCACATTTTTCCCCCTCCTTTTTTTTTTTTTTTTTAAAGATAGAAGGGTTGGTTGATGGGCACTGGTGGTTGAGAAAGAATAAGGCAACTAGCAATCTAAGGCTTTCCCTGCTGACTTTTGACCAATCTCCTTTTTTTCTGCCCTGAATCTCAAGTACACTTTTGTGGGTTCTGTGTTCCTAGTGCCTTATGGGTTCTTCCATTTTGTTGGGATGATGTCTTCTCAGCATATGTCCTCTCCACCCTTAGGAAACTTGGGTCGTAACTATGACTGGTGGTGGTGGTTTTGTTACTAAGTTGTATCTGACTCTTGCGACCCCATAAAATGTAGCCCACCAGGCTCCTCTGTCCATGGGATTTTCCAGGCAAGAATACTGGAGTGGGTTGCCATTTCCTTCTCCAGGGGATCTTCCCTACCCAGGAATTGAACCCATGTCTCCCGCATCGCAGGTGGATTCTTTGCTGACTGAGCTATGAGGGAATGGATTTAATAAAGTGCCACTCCTCCAACTTACTTCTTGTCTGCCAAAATATTTTTTGAAATGTTTTGTGTATGCTTGACTCCCTTCATCTCTTTGTCCTTTCTGAATACACCTTTTGTATACTTACACCTTCATTTAGTGTGGTATGGGGATACACACATATGTTGCTATTAGGTCATGCTTAACCAGCTGCTTGAAAGAACAAGTTTGGAAATTGAAACATAGGATTCAAACTAAGGATGTGAACAATGAAAAAGAGAAAACGATTTTTAAAACTCCAAGTAAAGGATGTATAAGAATTGTGATTTTTCAGTTCCTGAAAAGGAGATCAATCCATACATTTAATTTGAGCCTATCCATCATATAACTTTCAAGATAATGCACAAAAAGCTTCAACACTTTTAAAAAAGTGTTTTCTTTCTTTTTTGGTGGTGGTGGAACACTTTTTTTTTTTTAAGCACATTTTTAGGAGTTTTGCTATCCTTATTCTTTGAATTTATAAATAGGGCTTAATGCATAGGATACAAAGAGTGAGAACTAAAACTTAACACTCAACTGGCTTTAAGTTCAAACTTCACTTTTTGAAATTCATAGGGTGTTAAAAGTTGCCTTTGACTTCAGTAAAAGATAAAAGATGACTTTGGTTTTTCTTTTTAAAAAAAGACTATAATACTTGGTGTTTTCTAAAACTGAAAAATGAACCATGAACAGTGACTTAATCTTGGTAGCTGATATTCATCTGGGCCCCATTTTGCTTGAGCTGTGTAACTGAAGAGACTTTGCTGTCATCCGGAGCACTTATCTCTTATCTGCTCTTTTAAATTGGAAAACGAAGAGAACGTTAAAATTGAGGTAGAAGCACCACTACATTTGAAGAAATAAAAGACAAAGATTTGATTCTGAACACTTACAAAAACATAGCAGCCTATTAACTTGAAGTTTAAGTCAATATAACAAACAGTTTCATATGAATTTCTATTTATTTATAGAAAAGAAAGCTTCTCTATTCAAATTGAGCCTTACCAAATGTCTGCAATTAGCAAGTCTCCATTAACCTAAAATCTGCTCTTTAGTCTTGTCTTTTGGGAAATGGAATTAGGTCACTCAATATTTCATGAACCACTAAAAAACCAAAATATAAATTTATTAGAGCATACTGAAAATACACTTGCCAAACAAATCATAAAATTATTGTCAATTGTTTAGCAAATCTTCTTTCCAAGTGTTGCATCAGTTACAGAAAACTGGGTCCTTTTAACAAACAGCATAAGCAGTAGGGGGATAAATTTGCATGGCAAAGAGAATATTTATACCTGTCTATCAAAGCATCTTTTATCTAAGATAGTGATGGAAAACTGAAAATTTTCTTACAAAGTTTTTTCTTTTAAAATGTTTTTATGAGACATCCAAAAGCACATGTTATAAAAAAGTATCTTTCTAAGAGAAATCTCATGGTGCTAGTACTAGTGTTCAATACATGTTGGTTGTTCACGTGCGGGCTCAGTCACTTCAGTCGTGTCCGACTCTCTGTGACCCCCATGGACCATGGCCCAGTAGGCTCCTCTGTCCATGCGATTCTCCAGGCAAGAATACTGAGTGAGTTGCCATTTCCTTCTCCAGTGATAAAGTATGAAGTGAAGTGAGTGAAGTGAAGGCGCTCAGTTGTGTCCGACTCTTTGCGACCCCATGGACTGTAGCCTACCAGCCTCCTCTGTCCATGGGATTTTCCAGGCAAGAGTACTGGAGTGGGGTGCCATTGCCTTCTCCAATGCTTTGATTGTATAAATGTTAACTGGATGATAATCTCATGTTAATTACTCATTTCTTTGTGCTTTTTATTTCTTGATTAAACAGAAGTATTTGATTGAGGCTTGCCCTCTTTGAAAGGAATAGAATTTTGAGAGGAAAACAGATGGATTTTGAGGAAGGAAGTGAATAGCCAAATGGTCAAAACCACTCCTGCAAGCAATTAAACAAAACCATTGTGATCACAGCATAGTGACATCTGACATTCTTATGTGGGCCATAGGGACCGTTTAATATTTAGGAAGAATTCAATTCTTCTCAGAATTACACTTATCTATCTTCTTTTGGTTGTGACACAAATCTACAGATGTCCAATTTTTTTTTTTTACCATTTATATTATTGTTGTTTAGTTGCTAAGTTGTGTCTGACTCTCTGTGACTCCACGGACAGCAGCCCAACAGGCTCCTCTGTCCTGTGATTTCCCAGGCAAGAATATTGGAGTGGACTACCATGTCCTTCTCCAGGGGATCTTCCTGACCCGGGATCGAACCCACATCTTTTGCTTGGCAGGCAGATTCTTTACCACTGAGCCACCTGGGAAGCCCTTTATAAAAATTCTTACAAACCCCAGGCCTTAGAGACAATTTGGGATCTTTTCCTCCAGACTACAGTGGTTCATCCTAATTGAAGCCTGTAGCTTGCTATGAGCTATTGAAACTGTTTATATTAATAAAAGACGTACATACTGCCAGGAAACATACCATTTCCAGCCTTCATGGGCTAGGTCCCAGCATTCAGCAACTTGATGAAAACAATGATGCTTTCTCTCCATATGGCTCACGCTCATGAAGGACTGAAGTACTCATGTAGCAAAACTATTCTGGAGGCCAGAAAAATAATTTTTAGCATAACTTTGTTCATTGTTTTCTGGATCTGTTAATTTGCTGTAGATGAAAACTGCTTCTCCTTTGCTTATAACAATGGTGTTTATTTTCATAGTCTTGTATAAGTCTGTATTCCAAGAATTGAAGCTTCATCTAATTTCTGTAGTCATCACTTAGAATTCTCGTTTCACTGGAGAATTCTCTCTTTCCTTTGTAGACACAGGACAACAGATGTTAGTTGTGTCAGCAAAACCAAGATTTCCTTTGTTCTAAGCAATTTCCTATTTGCAATATAAGCCAATCTGAAAGATTCTGCTAGAAATCCTACACACTTGATACAAAGGCATCAAAATCAGTTTCTAGAATGAAATGGTAAAAAAAAAATGCTTAGGAGAAAGAATTTAGATCAGAAATTTGTTTGATATGTATGGCCAGGCTAATATATAGTTAAATAATCCTAAGAAACAGTATCAGCAAATGATGGAAGCCTGGTAGAGTAAGAAATATAAATAACAAACAAACCATAAATAACAAACAAATGCATAAGTAAGATGCACATAAATATTTATAAAATTTATTTAATTAATACAAATGAATATAAATATATTAGAAACATAGACTTATATTTATATTAAATAATAATACAGAAATATATTTATCATAAATATAGTTTTATTATTTAATTCAGCCTAGTGATATATTTATGAGACCATCTATTGCAGTGATTAATAACAAAGACTCTGAAGGCACATTAACTGGCTAAAATACTGGCTCTGTTGCTTTGAGAATTTGACAAATTAAAACATTAGTACTAAGTAACTGATTAGCACAAATATCAGTGTTTGCTATCATTAGTCAGCTTGTTACAGAGTCCTGGAAATTTTTGGATACATTCTTTTCCAAAATTTCATTTTGCTGAATTTCATGGGAAAAACACAATTCTTTGCATTAATATGTCTTCAAAATGTATTTTAAAAACTCAAATATACAAATCATTTTAATAGATACAGCTTGGGTTGCTTGAGGCATACTAAGTTCTAGAAAAGGGTTTACTCTCACCAAAACATTCTTTCTAAATTACACTCCTGTGTGTATTACTTCAGTGCCTCTAAAGAGGCAATCCTTCCCATCCTGTGACCTGGGATTATTAGAGAGGGTGACCTTCCTTTGATCTGAGTATCTTGTCTGTGTTGCTAAATTTGAGGACAAAATAGCTTGTGCCCTTGTAATCTACAGTCCATGAACTTTGTGTCCCTTTGGACTTGCTGTTTATGTAAGACAGGGGAAATGTCTTCAGGGAAAATTATGTCGTTGAATAATAGAGCAGAAAGTGAATTTGGAGGTCACATGGCTAACTCTTCTTTTCCTAGGACTGACATTCTTAGAGGAGATGAGCCACTTTGGGGTAACAGGACAGGGTGAAGGCAGAGGTGGGGTTTAATCATGGTCCTTCCTCCTATAGTATGTGTAGTGATGATACAGAGGGGATAGTAATTGAATCTGGAAAATTCTTGAAAAACAAGTTAACTTACTCTATTTTGATGCCTATTTTCCTCATTCATGATAGAAGAGTAAACATGCAACCTCATGAATAAGATTCAAATATTTAAGGAATTTTACATCTAGAAATGCTTTCATGACAAGCCTTTGTCAGTAATGTAACCACACTCAAGTTATGTAACTATTTATGATATCACTTTGTGGGCATTAAATGAGACAATACATGGGAAGCCCTCTGTTCAATGCCTGGCCCACAGGAAGCAATCAACAAATATTATCTATTTATATTATTTTCTTATATCTGGGAATCCTTTTTCAGCCAAAAGTCTAGGCAGAAAAACATTTATTCCCATTCTTGGTGTTAATTATTGTATTATTCTTCACAGTACCTGAAGCATCAGGTAAGAAAAATTGTGCTGTCCCTGTTGAAATCTGGGAAAACAGATACTAAAAGTTTGCAAGTACATTTCAATTACCCAAATAGGCTAGGAGCAGAAAAAGAAACATATTCTCATTTCCTGCTTTATTAATCCCAGGTTTAAATACTTCAGTTTTAGATGTTTTCAGATTCTCAAATAACTGACTATGAAAAGGAAATTGTTTGATTAAGTAAAATATACCAGAAAACTTTAGAAGTTGAGAAGGAAGCTCTGTGGGGTTCTCCTGGAGACTTCCTTCTTTTTCCATCAACAGTGCAGTTAGAAAAGTAGAAATGGGTTTGATTGACCACTTCCCCTTTACCAAAATAAAAAAAAAAAAAAGGAACTAACATGTGAGCTATTTTTATAATATTATATTTCCATTATTGAAGAAATGTGTAATAATCACTCAAACTTAACAAGCAGTAACCACTTGCCAAGCAATGCAGAGTTACTTGAATATATTAACCTGTTTAATCCTTTCTACTCTGATAAGAATGATTTTTTATCATCACCGTTTGTTTTATAGAAGAGGAAACATGCTGAGAGAGGGTGAGGAACTGCCTAAGATTCCAGAACTGGAAAGCAGCAGAGCTGGAATTCCAATACCGGGGCTCCAGCCGGCAGTACTCCAGACCAGAAGTCTCATCAGTACCTTGAGAGACCACACTACTGTGCAGGTTGGAGGATAAGGAAAACAAGAAAAAACTGGACTCTGAGTTAATACTGGGTTTTAAACAGCAGTTAGGAACTTGATAATTTTATCAGTTGGCTTCCAGCTTGGGAGTAATGGCGGAAAGGAAGATACAGTCAAATTAAAATAGTCCTTCTAATGATTGTGTGGACAAAGTGTAACAAATTGCCACATTTATTCAGTTACGTCTCATGCAGTCCAATCTAGATGCACAGGGTATCCATAAAGGGCACCTGGCATGAAGAAATAATTACCCCACTGGGGGCAGGGAGCTGTGAAATAGTGATCCACAAGGGGTTTCATCTTGCGTTTCTCACATTTCCCTTCCCTCTATCAGACAAAGAGTTGACTTTGTGTTCATTCTCCTCAGGAGAGGATGAAGCAACAAGAAAAATAAAAGTTGCCCTGCAAGTGCTTTTCTTCCCGGCTCTTAGTTCCAAAACCTAACTACAGAGAATGCAAGAATTCATCAGCGTAGACTCTTGAAGGAAACTGATCCCCTCTTCATACACTTGCTAATGATATTAACAACTGCTAATACTCACAGATCTCTAACTATACATCAGGCACTTTTGGAAGCACTATGTACTCATTAAATGCTTTCAAAACCCTATGAGGGAGTTACTACTATCATAAGAATGCTCTGCAAGGGTGATGATTTTTGTCTTCTTTTGTTTACCTCTTTACCTCTTATTACCCAGAAGAGCACCTGGCAGAGATTAAGTACTCAATAAATATTTGTTGGAGTAAATTTCCATCTAAAGATGAAGGGGTTAAGGCACGGACAGGTTAATAACTTGCCCAAGTCCTACAGTTGGTAGTAGAGGATTTTGCAGTATTCCCACTTGGGTTGGGGACAGGAGAAGAGAGGGGGGAAATCTGTGGTTCCTGAGCGGAAGGGCACTAGGCTGCTGCTGTGCTGCCCAGGAGGCGGCAAGACCACATTGAAGGGATAGTTGTGTTGGTCGGTGGGCAGCTGGAACCTCAGGAGGCATTGTGAGTGACTAAACTGCCACATTTGGGCAGAACGAGGATAAGGAGGCAGAGAAGCAGCAGGGAACCACTAGTGTGAACACTACACACACAAAGGCAGCGGGCAGCCTCTAGGACAGCCTGTGCTGATCAGTGACCAAGGAGCAAATGGCTACCCCTCCCCTGACTGATGATTTGTTCTCTGCCAGGTAAGCCAGCCAAGCAGAATGGGTTGTAAAGCAAAAAATCGTTCCAGAAAATGAGCAAAGTGCTATTATTTTTTCATATTTAATTTTTTTTCTACTGAAGCATTATGTAGGGAAAGAATATTAAATGTATCATCAGAAGGCCTAGGCTTTCATTCTAGCTTGTCCCATTCCAAATTCCTGGCCAATTTATCTAATCTACCTGCATCTCTGTTTCTTCATCTCTGAAATGGGGATTAAAAATAATCAAGGTGAGGACAAAAAGATTTTTTAAAAATGTAAGCTAAAACTCAGTGAAAGATAATTAATGCAATGTGTTAATTTTGGACTGCTTCCATTCCATTTGCACTTGATTTTGAGTGACATATATCATTTTGGCAGTAACGGGCTGTACTTGTGTGTGTGTGTTGTTTTTTTTTGGTGGGGGGCTGCTATGCACAGGCTCTTCATTTGTGGCACGTAGGCTTCTTCTCTAGGTATGGTGCACAGGCTTAGCTGCCTTGAGGCATGTAAGATCTTAGTTACCCAACGAGGGATCAAACTGGCAACTTTTGCATTAGAAGGAGGATTCTTAACCACTGGACCACCAGAGAAGTCCTGTACTTGTATCTTCTTAATTAGAATTTTTATAGGTTAATATATATTGGCAGGTCACAATTCATGAGTTCACAAACAGTTGGACATGACTGAGCATGCATGCACATATATATATATATATTTATTTTCATTTCTATGTTTATAATAAATGGATATGCAAATACTTTTCAAACTTTAAAGCAGTTAGAAATAGGAAATATTAAATAATTGATAGGTTGCTATTGTTGCCTTCTGGAAGTTAAAAACTAGACTGTCATTAAAGTGTTTCATGGATAATCTGCAAGTTCAGTAATATCCTGACAGGTATTTATTTCGCTGTACCTTTTCACTGAGCTGTTCTAATATTGAAGCTGGAATTAATTTATGCACTAAAGACTGAAAAAATAAATTTCTAAAACATTTAGGCATTTGTTACTAATCTGTTTAAGATTCATCAACAAGACATAGGTGGAGATTTAAAAAAAATGTATATGTGGGAGTTGTGAGTGAAGTTTATTTGGGGCAAAATGAGGACTATAACCTGGGAGACACAGATAGCTCTAGGAAATTACTCCAAAGAGGTAGAGGGGGAAGGTCAGCATATATGTGATTTTGATGAAGGGAGAGTACATGTAATCAAGCACATATTTTTTGCAGAAACTTTCTGCTAGTCTTCTGAAGGTTACTGCTATTCACAAGGAGTAGTCACCACCAAGAAGGATGTTAGTGCTTTTCCGGATATGAGGAAATAAAAAGAATCTATCTGAAGACCTGTTCTGCCAGTATTCCCAGAGAAGAAAGTGCCTCATTTCTGCTCTCCAGCTTGAGTTCCTTTCAGGGGAGGGTTGAAGTCACCTGCAGCAGCAGCACATGACTTAATCCCTATAGCTGTAGATGGCAATTGCCAATTTGTAGTCGCCATAGGGAAATCTTTCCCTCCAGTTTTACTTTAAACAAAATGACCCTGAAACCAAGCTAAGGGCTCATGTACACACAGCACGGAAAGCCAAACTGACAGTGGGAGTTTGCAGGAAAGGAAGGCTTTATTGCAGGACATCAAGCAAGGGAGTGGGAGGCAGGCCTCAGATCTACTCCAGCTTGGTCTTTCGTTAGGCTTTTATTTTTTAAGGGAAAGAACCAAAAGGCTGGGATTAATTATTGGTTTGTGACACTTCTGTGACACTTCTTAATTGAAGTTTTGGGAGTCACAGGATGTCTCTGGCCAGGTGGTCCATGCTTTGGGGTCTGTTAGCTCACCTTGCCCTTGAGAAACAACCTGGGTTTGTGGATTAATTATGATAGCTTATTTAACTTATATTCAGAGTACATCATGAGAAATGCTGGACTGGATGAAGCACAAGCTGGAATCAAGATTGCCGGGAGAAATATCAATAACCTCAGATATGCAGATGACACCACCCTTACGGCAGAACGTGAAGAAGAACTAAAGAGTCTCTTGATGAAAGTGAAAGAGGAGAGTGAAAAAGTTGGCTTAAAACTCAACATTCAGAAAACCAAAATCATGGCATCCAGTCTCATCACTTCATGGCAAATAGATGGGGAAACAGTGGAAACAGTGACAGACTTTACTTTTGGGGGCTCCAAAATTGCTGCAGATGGTGACTGCAGCCATGAGATTAAAAGATGTTTGCTCCTTGGAAGAAGTTATGACCAACCTAGACAGCATATTAAAAAGCTGAGACATTACTTTGCCAACAAAGTTTTGTCTAGTCAAAGCTATGGTTTTCCAGTAGTCATGTATGGATGTGAGAGTTGGACTGTAAAGAAAGTTGAGCACCGAAGAATTGATGCTTTTGAACTGTGGTGTGGAGAAGACTCTTGAGAGTCCCTTGAACAGCAAGGAGAACCAGTCAGTCCATCCTAATATTCAGGAAATCAGTCCTGGATATTCATTGGAAGGACTGATGCTGAAGTTGAAACTCCAATACTTTGGCCACCTGATGCAAAGAACTGACTCATTTGAAAACACCCTGATGCTAGGAAAGATTGAAGGTGGGAGAAGAGGACGACAGAGGATGAGATGGCTGGATGGCATCACCGAATCAATGGACATGAGTTTGAATAAGCTCTGGGAGTTGGTGATGGACAGGGAGGCCTGGCATGCTGCAGTCCATGGGGATGCAAAAATCAGACGCAACTGAGCTGAACTGAACTATGATCGTGATAATAGCCATCTTGGTATACTAAAAATATTATCAACAACAGCGATCTTAGTCATCTGACTCTGGTTGGTGAGTATTCTGTTAGGACAATATTGAGGTCAGAGGGGACAAGAAGGGGAATACAGTTTTAAACCAAGAGATTAACTACAAACTCAGTCAAGGACCTTGGTTAGGGGGATTTAGTTTCAGCCCTTATAACAGTGCAAGTGAAATATACTACCTGCAATGAGAATTTAGAGAGCCTCTTTTAAAATATGACTTGAAAAAAAAATTAAAAAATGACTTGTGGGGAAATATACACTGGGACATTCATCCAATGACATGCTGTTCATGGAGCTTACGTAGCACTGGGGGAGGATGAATACAAACAGATTAAATACGTTGTGTTGCCAGACACTGTGATGAATAAACACAGAGCAGGTAAAGGAAGAGGTTGTTTGAGGAGGGTTCTGGGGAGGAGGTGGTCAGCCAAGGACTAGCGGAGGACTCACCAAGGAGAGCTAGTGAGGTGAGGAGCAAGCTGTGTATACATCTGTAAAGAGGGTTTACTCACTCTCAAATTTTCTTTTTCTCTTGGGACCTATGGTTCTTTTTCTTTAAAAAAAAAAAAAAAGACTTTAAAAATAAACGAACATGTAGCAATAGACAGCTGTAACTTTGACTTTACTAACTGTATGCAAATAACTCAGGTTATTTATATAAGAGATCCTATAAAATGCCAAGAATAACTGGAAGTCTTTATACTTTTAGGCGGGCACATTTCATCTAAGAAATGAAGGAAGAGACTTAGATGGAAGTAAGTCACTTCTCTCATTGGCTTGTGACCAATGATCTTGATCACTGTGGCTTGATCTTACTCTTCATATAAACCCAAATGCAGTCATACATAAGAGCATAGACGATACTAGAAACTCCACAGAGACACAGCCCAAGTAAGTGATATGACTGAACTGTACAGAGATTAGAAATTATATAATCTTCTCTCTTCATTTTAGGTTTATTTTTATTACTGTCATATTCTGTATGTGTCTGTCTTATGCCCTGTTTTTAGATTGAACTGTAAAATTGTTAATTCTTTATTTGTAAGCATCTATCCATCAAAATTACTCTCCAAATTCTATCCCATTTTCAAATAATCTGTTTAAATCTTTAAAGTGCTTAACAAAGTATTTGAATCTTAGCCTCCTTTGCCAGAGAGCTGAATTTGGATGTTGTTATTTTTCTAGCAGAGACATTAGAATTTTTGAGACTCTGTTTTACTGTACTCTTACAGCAATATACATATTAGAATAAAGACTTAGTTAAAATTAAATTGATTTATAAAGATAGTTTGTATTTTCAATGACTGCATGAAAATTGCTTCTGGGATTAAATATTTCTGTATTTTGTTGTTAATCGGCTGAAATGTATCAGTATTACATAAAGTAAAAAAGAGCTACAAACCTAGGAGAAAGAAAGGAAATACCCAGTGTAGAATTTTTCAAAAGCACTACTATTTTCTATGTATTTAATTTCTAAACAAGTTTAGCAAATATCAAAAGCTGTATTTTCTTTTGCACTTAATGGCTACATTCATATGAGTGTTTATGTGGGTAACTAATACCCATCAGGGTATTAGTTAGTCATCCACCCCTATGTTCTTTAAGAATCTTTATATCTTATTTTTTAAAAAGAAGCTGAAGTAAGCTTTTTGTTTATCTGCCGAATCAGGAACTTCTCATGACTTGGTGTGGAGTGGGAGAAAAGCAGCAGTTAGTTTCTAGGTGTACAGGAGAAGCTTAAGGATGATCAAACGTTTTCCTTCTTGTTTCTAAATCATTTCAGGAAATAAATGCAGCTTCCCCTAACACAGAATGACTATGACAGGGCTCAGAGATGAAGCTAACAGGAAATAAGTGACCAGCATGACACTGGAATTTGCATAGGCCCATTAAATCATATTCAAGTCTACAATACACCTGGGTGTTATTTCCATGTATCATGTGAAGTCAGGGTCTAATTATGTGTTATCTTTCCTCTTTTGTCTCCCAAACATTTTAGCCTACTCCTCTTATGAAGCCCACTGTAATATCTTGTCTCTCATATATCTGAGGTTCTGTCTCCAGACTCTGTGCATCTCCCTTTATCTAGTCCTGAACAAACATCACATTACCATAATTACATGGCTTTTTATATGTCTTGCTATCTGGTAGGTCAAGTTCTCGCCTCTATTCTCTTAAATTTTAGGGGACTATTTTAGTCCTTTGCATTTCCATTTGAAGTTTAGGATCAGGTTTACCTCTAGAGTCTCTTGGATTTTGAATATGGGCAAGCATTTGATTGTAAAGAAGGACAATTTTGTCTCTTCCTTTCTACTCCTTACGTATGTTTCAAGCAGGTTCCTCCAACCTCCCATCCTGTGTAGAGGATTTTATTCCCTTTTATTCTGAAAAATATCCTGGGGGCTTTCCCAGTGGCTCAAATGGTAAAGAATCTGCCTGCAATGCAGGAGACCTGGGTTCAATCCCTTGTGGGGAAGATCCCCTGGAGGGCATGGCAACTCACTCCAGTATTCTTGCCTGGAGAATTCCATGGACAGAGGAGTCTGGCTGGCTACAGTCCATGGGGTCACAAAGAGTCAGACACGACTGAGTGACTAATCATTCACTTTTTCTTTCTGAAAAAAGCTAAGGTCTAGGCTGCCCAATTGGAGAAGGCAATGGCACCCCACTCCAGTACTTTTGCCTGGAAGATCCCATGGATGGAGAAGCCTGGTAGGCTGCAGTCCATGGAGTCCCTAGAGTTGGACACAACTGAGCGACTTCACTTTCACTTTTCACTTTCATGCATTGGAGAAGGAAATGGCAACCCACTCCAGTGTTCTTGCCTGGAGAATCCCAGGGATGGGGAAGCCTGGTGGGCTGCCGTCTATGGGGTCGCACAGAGTGGGACACGACTGAAGCGACTTAGCAGCAGTAGCAGGCTGCCCAGTGCCACTAGCAGAATTCCAGATCCTGCTCACTGCATTTCATTTCTGTTCATTTGGTCTAGGCAAAGTTTCTCTCACTCTTGATTCTAACTTTGTATCTTCTTTTTATATAACTTTCACTTTTTATGTCCCTGTAGCAGACTAGATTTTACCAAAGAACACGATCTCGAGGACTTGAGTCCAGTTGAATCACACAAAGCTGGACTCTTCTCCACTGCTAGGGGGAACCATCCCTCTCTCTTTTACCTCTTCTCACCCTCCTCCTTTTTCTTTGCTTTCTCAGTAAATACTATGCACTGAGCACTGTATTGGTGGTACTTCTGTTGTTCAGTAACCAACTCGTGTCCAACTCTTTAAACCCCATTAGCACACCTGGCACACCTGGCTTCCCTGTCCCTCACCATCTCCCAGAGTTTGCCCAAGTTCTTGTCCATGGAATCGGTGATGCCATCCAACCATCTCATTCTCTGTCACCGTCTTCTTCTCCTGCCCTCAACCTTTCCCAGCATCAGGGTCTTTCCCAATAAGTCAGCTGTTCACATCAGGTGGCCAAAGTATTGGAGTTCAGCTTCAGCATCAGTAATTCCAATGGGTATTCAGGGGTGATTAACTGGTTTGATCTCCTTGGTACTTTACACACAGTATTTTCATTGCCATCTTACAGGTAAGGAAAGTAAAGTGAGGAACACTGACTTGCCCAAGGCCATTCAGATAGTAAGTGGTTGGCTCACTCCAGAACCACTCACTCTCTTCCATTACCTTCTCTACCCTGAACTTGATCCTCACTGCATCCCTTGGTGGGGGCGGGGGGGATGTGTTTTAAGTTCAACCTTTTACTTCATTATCCTTATGAAATAAGGGCTTTAGCAAAGTGAGATAATTGTTACAGTTGAGTTCAGTCACTCAGTCCTGTCCGACTCTTTGCAACCCCATGAATCACAGCACGCCAGGCCTTCCTGTCCATCACCATCTCCCAGAGTTCACTCAAACTCACGTCCATTGAGTTGGTGATGCCATCCAGCCATATCATCCTCTGTCATCCGCTTTTCTTCCTGCCCCCAATCCCTCCCAGCATCAGAGTCTTTTCCAATGAGTCAACTCCTCACATGAGGTACCCAAAGTACTGGAGTTTCAGCTTTAGCATCATTCCTTCCAAAGAACACCTAGGACTGATCTCCTTTAGAATGGACTGGTTGGATCTTCTTGCAGTCCAAGGGACTCTCAAGAGTCTTCTCCAACACCACAGTTCAATAGCATCAATTCTTTGGTGCTCAGCTTTCTTCACAGTCCAACTCTCACATCCATACATGACCACTGGAAATACCATAGCCTTGACTAGAAGAACCTTTGTTGGCAAAGAAATATCTCTGCTTTTCAATATGCTGTTTAGGTTGGTCATAACTTTCCTTCCAAGGAGTAAGCGTCTTTTAATTTCATGGCTGCAGTCACCATATGCAGTGATTTAGGAGCCCCCAAAAATAAATTCTGACAATGTTTCCACTGTTTCCTAATCTATTTGCCACGAAGTGATGGGACCAGATGCCATGATCTTTGTTTTCTGTATATTGAGCTTTAAGCTAAATTTTTCACTCTCCTCTTTCACTTTCATCAAGAGGCTTTTGAGTTCCTCTTCACTTTCTGCCATAAGGGTGGTGTCATCTGCATATCTGAGGTTATTGATATTTCTCCCGGCAATCTTGATTCCAGCTTGTGCTTCTTCCAGCCCAGCATTTCTCATTATGTACTCTGCATATAAGTTAATAAGCAGAGTAACAATATACAGCCTTGACATACTGCTTTTCCTATTTGACCAGTCTGTTGTTCCATGTCCACTTCTAACTCTTGCTTCCTGACCTGCATATAGGTTTCTCAAGAGACAGATCAGGTGGTCTGGTATTCCCATCTCTTTCAGAATTTTCCACAGTTTATTGTGATCCACACAGTCAAAGGCTTTGGCATAGTTAATAAAGCAGAAATAGATGTTTTTCTGGAACTCTCTTGCTTTTTCCATGATCCAGCAGATGTTGGCAATTTGATCTCTGGTTCCTCTGCCTTTTCTAAAACCAGCTTGAACATCTGGAAGTTCACGGTTCACATATTGCTAAAGCCTGGCTTGAGAATTCTGAGCATTACTTTACTAGCGTGTGAGATGAGTGCAATTGTGTGGTAGTTTGAGCATTCTTTGGCATTGCCTTTCTTTGGGATCGGAATGAAAACTGACCTTTTCCAGTCCTGTGGCCACTGCTGAGTTTTCCAAATTGGCTGGCATATTGAGTGCAGCACTTTCACAGCATCATCTTTCAGGATTTGGAATAGCTCAACTGGAATTCCATCACCTCCACTAGCTTTGTTCGCAGTGATGCTTTCTAAGGCCCACTTGACTTCACATTCCAGGATGTCTGGCTCTAGGTGAGTAATCACACCATTGTGATTATATTGGTCGTGGAGATCTTTTTTGTACAGTTCTTCTGTGTATTCTTGACATCTCTTCTTAATATTTTCTGCTTCTGTTAGGTCCATACCATTTCTGTCCTTTATCGAGCCCATCTTTGCATGAAATGTTCCCTTGGTATCTCTAATTTTCTTGAGATCTCTAGTCTTTCCCATTCTGTTGTTTTCCTCTATTTCTTTGCATTGATCACTGAGGAAGGCTTTCTTATCTGTTCTTGCTATTCTTTGGAACTCTGCATTTAGATGCTTATATCTTTCCTTTTCTCCTTTGCTTTTTGCTTCTCTTCTTTTCACAGCTATTTGTAAGGCCTCCCCAGACAGCCATTTTTGGTTTTCTGCATTTCTTTTCCATGGGGATGGTCTTGATCCCTGTCTCCAGTACAGTGTCATGAACCTCAGTCCATAGTTCATCAGGCACTCTGTCTATCAGATCTAGGCCCTTAAATCAATTTCTCACTTCCACTGTATAATCATAAGGGATTTGATTTAGGTCATACCTGACTGGTCTAGTGGTTTTCCCTACTTTCTTCAATTTAAGTCTGAATTTGGCAATAAGGAGTTCATGGTCTGAGCCACAGTCAGCTCCTGGTCTTGTTTTTGCTGACTGTATAGAGCTTCTCCATCTTTGGCTGCAAAGAATATAATCAATCTGATTTCGGTGTTGACCATCTGGTGATGTCCATGTATAGAGTCTTCTCTTGTGTTGTTGGAAGAGGGTGTTTGCTACGACCAGTGTATTCTGTTGGCAAAATTCTATTAGCCTTTGCCCTGCTTCATTCCGTATTCCAAGGCCAAATTTGCCTGTTACTCCAGGTGTTTCTTGACTTCCTACTTTTGCATTCCAGTCCTCTGTAATGAAAAGGACATCTTTTTTGGGTGTTAGTTCTAAAAGGTCTTGTAGGTCTTCATAGAACTGTTCAACTTCATCTTCTTCAGCTTTACTGGTTGGGGCATAGACTTGGATTACTGTGATATTGAATGGTTGCCTTGGAAACAAACAGAGATCATTCTGTCATTTTTGAGATTGCATCCAAGTACTGCATTTTGGACTCTTTTGTTGACCATGATGGCTACTCCATTTCTTCCAAGGGATTCCTGCCCACAGTAGTAGATATAATGGTCATCTGAGTTAAATTCACCCATTCCAGTCCATTTTAGTTTGCTGATTCCTAAAATGTCGATGTTCACTCTTGCCATCTCCTGTTTGACCACTTCCAATTTGCCTTGATTCATGGACTTGACATCCCAGGTTCCTAGGCAATATTGCTCTTTACAACATTGGACCTTGCTTCTATCACCAATCACATCCACAGCTGGGTATTGTTTTTGCTTTGGCTTCATCCCTTCCTTCTTTCTGGAGTTATTTCTCCACTGACCTCCAGTAGCATATTGGGCCCCTACTGACCTGGGAAGTTCTTCTTTCAGTATCCTATCATTTTGGCTTTTCATACTGTTCATGGGGTTCTCAAGGCAAGAATACTGAAGTGGTTTGCCATTCCCTTCTCCAGTGGACCACATTCTGTCAGACGTCTTCACCATGACCCGCCCGTCTTGGGTTGTGCTACGGGCATGGCTTAGTTTCATTGAGTTAGACAAGGCTGTGGTCCTAGTGTGATTAGATTGACTAGTTTTCTGTGATTATGGCTTCAGTGTGTTTGCCCTCTGATGCTCTCTTGCAAAACCTACCATCTTACTTGGGTTTCTCTTACCTTGGACATGGGGTATCTCTTCACAGCTGCTCCAGCAAATCGTAGCTGCTGCTCCTTACCTTGGATGAGGGGTATCTCCTCACTGCCCCTCCCCTTGACCTTGAACATGGAGTAGCTCCTCTGGGCCCTTCTGCGCCTGCGCACCCACCACTCTTTGGATGTGGGGTTGCTCCTCTCGGCCGCTTCCCCTAACCTCGGGCGTGGGGTAGCTCCTCCCAGCCGCCACCCCTGGCCTCGGGTGTGGGGTAGCTCCTCCCAGCCACTGCCCCTGGCCTCGGATGCGGGGTAGCTCCTCTCTCATATCAGCAGTATATTGTTACAGATATACTGATAAATGCTATCAGGGAAAAAATATGTTTTTCTACTTTAGATTTTATTGTAAGTTTCCTTATGTTTTCATTGGCCATGAAAACATTTACTTGGAATTCCTCTTGTTAGTCTTTCTGCAAAAGCTTATAAGATATAGAAAGGATTTTTAGAGTCAGTATATGCTTCCAACAGTTTTTATCTTTAGTACTTACTGGTTTTGTGTTATAAAATGTGCACGTATATCTTAAAAAATAAAAGTCTTCAAGTTTGGAGTTTTATAACAGGAAAAAATTAAGAAACCAGACTTTTGCTTGGTAGAAAATATAACTATGCAAGTGACTATAGAAATGTGATGTTAAAGTAAAGCTTCATTAATGAGTTATGACTGTTGAAAGCATGTTCTTGAAAGCAAGATAAGCATTTGTCAGATGTCCATGGGCCTTGCCAAGTTTTAGATGTAAAGATATATTTGCAGAGAAATAAAGACAGCTACCAATTCATGCTAGGAATTTTTAAATGTCTTCTTTACTTAAATTAAATACAATGTAAAAGTTTGATTTTGCAGAATTAACAACAACCCTCTCATTTTCATGTAGAATTATGTGATATTTGACCAAATGAGAAAAGATTATATTTAATTTAAAATGTTGATCCTATGGACAAATATGAATCTATATATACATATAATGTTCATAAGAAATTCATAATGTCCTCAGGAGCATTGACCAATAGCATAAAAATAAATTAAAATAGCATGAAATTGTCTGGGAATGTTTAACTGTAGGATTCCTGTGTGCCGTTTCCTATATCTCTTGACCCCTCTGTTCCTTATCAGTACCTGTCAGGAGCGAGAGGAGTGGCAAGCCACTCCCAGGACTAAGATAATAGAAATTGGATGCTTGCATAGGATTTCCTACATTCAGATCAGATCAGATCAAATCAGTCACTCAGTCGTGTCCGACTCTTTGCGACCCCATGAATCCCAGCACGCCAGGCCTCCCTGTCCATCACCAACTCCCGGAGTTCACTCAAACTCACATCCATTGAGTCAGTGATGCCATCCAGCCATCTCATCCTCTGTTGTCCCCTTCTCTTGCCCCCAATTCCTCCCAGCATCAGAGTCTTTTCCAGTGAGTCAACTCTTCGCATGAGGTGGCCAAAGTACTGGAGTTTCAGCTTTTGCATCATTCCTTCCAAAGAAATCCCAGGGCTGATCTCCTTCAGAATGGACTGGTTGGATCTCCTTGCAGTCCAAGGGACTCTCAAGAGTCTTCTCCAACACCACAGTTCAATAGCATGAATTCTTTGGCACTCAGCCTTCTTCACAGTCCAACTCTCACATCCATACATGACCACAGGAAAAACCATAGCCTTGACTAGAAGAACCTTTGTTGGCAAAGTAATGTCTCTGCTTTTGAATGTGCTATCTAGGTTGGTCATAACTTTCCTTCCAAGGAGTAAGCGTCTTTTAATTTCATGGCTGCAGTCACCATCTGTAGTGATTTTGGAGCCCAGAAAAATAAAGTCTGACACTGTTTCCAATGTTTCCCCATCTATTTCCCATGAAGTGATGGGACCAGATGCCATGATCTTCGTTTTCTGAATCTTGAGCTTTAAGCCAACTTTTTCACTCTCCACTTTCACTTTCATCAAGAGGCTTTTTAGTTCCTCTTCACTTTCTGCCATAAGGGTGGTGTCATCTGCATATCTGAGGTTATTGATATTTCTCCTGGCAACCTTGATTCAGGCTTGTGTTTCTTCCAGTCCAGCATTTCTCATGATGTACTCTGCATAGAAGTTAAATAAACAGGGTGACAATATACAGCCTTGACGTACTGCTTTTCCCATTTGGAACCAGTCTGTTGTTCCATGTCCAGTTCTAACTGTTGCTTCCTGACCTGCATACAAATTTCTCAAGAGGCAGATCAGGTGTTTTGGTATTCCCATCTCTTTCAGAATTTTCCACAGTTTATTGTGATCCACACAGTCAAAGGCTTTGGCATAGTCAATAAAGCAGAAATAGATGTTTTTCTGGAACTCTCTTGCTTTTTCCATGATCCAGCGGATGTTGGCAATTTGATCTCTGGTTCCTCTGCTTTTTCTAAAACCAGCTTGAACATCTGGAAGTTCATCGTTCACATATTGCTGAAGCCTGCCTTGGAGAATTCTGAGCATTACTTTACTAGTGTGTGAGATGAGTGCAATTGTGCGGTAGTTTGAGCATTCTTTGGCATTGCCTTTCTTTGGGATCGGAATGAAAATTGACCTTTTCCAGTCCTGTGGCCACTGCTGAGTTTTCCAAATTGGCTGGCATACTGAGTGCAGCACTTTCACAGCATCATCTTTCAGGATTTGGAATAGCTCAACTGGAATTCTATCACCTCCACTAGTTCTGTTCGTAGTGATGCTTTCTAAGGCCCTCTTGACTTCACATTCCAGGATGTCTGGCTCTAGGTCATGATCATACCATCGTGATCATCTGGGTCATGAAGATCTTTTTTGTACAGTTCTTCTGTGTATTCTTGACATCTCTTCTTAATATCTTGTGCTTCTGTTAGGTCCATACCATTTCTGTCCTTTATCGAGCTCATCTTTGCATGAAATGCTCCTTTGGTATCTCTGATATTCTTGATGAGATCTCTAGTCTTTCCCATTCTGTTGTTTTCCTCTATTTCTTTGCATTGATCGCTGAAGAAGGCTTTCTTATCTGTTCTTGCTATTCTTTGGAACTCTGCATTTAGATGCTTATATCTTTCCTTTTCTCCTTTGCTTTTTGCTTCTCTTCTTTTCACAGCTATTTGTAAGGCCTCCCCAGACAGCCATTTTGCTTTTTTGCATTTCTTTCCCATGGGGATGGTCTTGATCCCTGTCTCCTGTACAATGTCACGAACCTCATTCCATAGTTCATCAGGCACTCTATCTATCAGATCTAGGCCCTTAAATCGATTTCTCACTTCCACTGTATAGTCATAAGGGATTTGATTTAGGTCATACCTGAATGGTCTAGTGGTTTTCCCTACTTTCTTCAACTTAAGTCTGAATTTGGCAATAAGGAGTTCATGGTCTGAGCCACAGTCAGCTCCTGGTCTTGTTTTTGCTGACTCTATAGAGCTTCTCCATCTTTGGCTGCAAAGAATATAATCAATCTGATTTCGGTGTTGACCATCTGGTGATGTCCATGTATAGAGTCTTCTCTTGTGTTGTTGGAAGAGGGTGTTTGTTATGACCAGTGCATTTTCTTGGCAAAACTCTATTAGTCTTTGCCCTGCTTCATTTCGTATTCCAAGGCCAAATTTGCCTGTTACTCCAGATGTTTCTTGACTTCCTACTTTTGCATTCCAGTCCTCTATAATGAAAAGGACATCTTTTTTGGGTGTTAGTTCTAAAAGGTCTTGTAGGTCTTCATAGAACCATTCAACTTAACCTTTCAGCTATACTGGTTGGGGCACAGACTTGGATTACTGTGATATTGAATGGTTTGCCTTGGAAACGAACAGAGATCATTCTGTCGTTTTTCAGATTGCATCCAAGTACTGCATTTCAGACTCTTTTGTTGACCATGATGGCTACTCCATTTCTTCTGAGGGATTCCTGCCCGCAGTAGTAGATATAATGGTCATCTGAGTTAAATTCACCCATTCCAGTCCATTTCAATTCACTGATTCCTAGAATGTCGACATTCACTCTTGCCATCTCTTGTTTGACCACTTCCAATTTGCCTTGATTCCTGGACCTGACATTCCAGGTTCTTAGGCAATATTGCTCTTTACAGCATCAGACCTTGCTTCTATCACCAGTCACATCCACAGCTGGGTATTCTTTTTGTTTTGGCTACATCCCTTCATTCTTTCTGGAGTTATTTCTCCACTGATCTCCAGTAGCATATTGGGCACCTACTGACCTGGAGAGTTTCTCTTTCAGTATCCTATCATTTTGCCTTTTCATATTGTTCATGGGGTTCTCAAGGCAAGAATATTGAAGTGGTTTGCCATTCTCTTTTCCAGTGAACCACATTCTGTCAGATCTCTCCACCATGTCCCTCCCATCTTGGGTTGTCCTACGGGCATGGCTTAGTTTCATTGAGTTAGACAAGGCTGTGGTCCTAGTGTGATTAGATTGACTAGTTTTCTGTGAGTATGGTTTCAGTGTGTTTGCCCTCTGATGCCCTTTTGCAACACCTACCATCTTTCTTGGGTTTCTCTTACCTTGGGCATGGGGTATCTCTTCACAGTTGCTCCAGAAAAGTGCAGCCATTGCTCCTTACCTTGGACGAGGGGTATCTCCTCACTGCTGCCCTTCCTGACCTTCAACGTGGGATAGCTCCTCTAGGCCCTCCTGCACCCACGCAGCCACCGCTCCTTGGACATGGGGCTAATTTCCTACATTAGCCTTTCCAAATGGTGAAAGGGATTATCTATGACCCTCTTTTGATATGGATTGCCTTTTGGCCTTATGGCCTCTATTGCTCTTTGTTTCCTTGGTAACTTGTAAAACCTGGTCTTTTGATCTTTATCTGAAGAAGCTACCTTGTAATACAGTATATATCAGTTCAGTTCAGTTCAGTTGCTTAGTCGTGTCTGACTCCTTGTGACCCTATGAATCGCAGCATGATTCGCAGCACGCCAGGCCTCCCTGTCCATCATCAACTCCCGGAGTTCACTCAAACTCACGTCCATCGAATCAGTGATGCCATCCAGCCATCTCATCCTCTGTCATCCACTTCTCCTCCTGCCCCTAATCCCTCCCAGCATCAGAGTCTTTCCAATGAGTCAACTCTTCACATGAGGTGGCCAAAGTACTGGAGTTTCAGCTTTAGCATCATTCCTTCCAAAGAAATCCCAGGGCTGATCTCCTTCAGAATGGACTGGTTGGATCTCCTTGCAGTCCAAGGGACTCTCAAGAGTCTTCTCCAACATCACAATCTAAAAGCATCAATTCTTCGGTGCTCAGCCTTCTTCACAGTCCAACTCTCACATCCATACATGACCACAGGAAAAACCATAGCCTTGACTAGACGGACCTTTGTTGGCAAAGTAACGTCTCTGCTTTTGAATATGCTGTCTAGGTTGGTCACAACTTTCCTTCCAAGGAGTAAGCATCTTTTAATTTCATGGCTGCAGCAAAGAAATAGAGGAAAACAACAGAATGGGAAAGACTAGAGATCTCTTCAAGAAAATTAGAGATACCAAGGGGACATTTCATGCAAAGATGGACTCGATAAAGGACAGAAATTGTATGGACCTAACAGAAGCAGAAGATATCAAGAAGAGGTGGCAAGAATACACAGAAGAACTGTACAAGAAAGATCTTCACGACCCAGATAATCACGATGGTGTGATCACTGACCTAGAGCCACACATCCTGGAATGTGAAGTCAAGTGGGCCTTAGAAAGCATCACTACGAACAAAGCCAGTGGAGGTGATGGAATTCCAGTTGAGCTCTTTCAAATCTTGAAAGATGATGCTGTGAAAGTGCTGCACTCAATATGCCAGCAAATTTGGAAAACTCAGCAGTGGCCACAGGACTGGAAAAGGTCAGTTTTCATTCCGATCCCAAAGAAAGGCAATGTCAAAGAATGCTCAAACTACCGCACAGTATTTATCAGATCAGATCAGTCATTCAGTCGAGTCCGACTCTGCGACCCCATGAATCGCAGCACGCCAGCCCTCCCTGTCCATCACCAACTCCCGGAGTTCACTCAAACTCACGTCCGTCGAATCAGTGATGCCATCCAGCCATCTTATCCTCTGTCGTCCCCTTCTCCTCCTGTCCCCAATCCCTTCCAGCATCAGAGTCTTTTCCAATGAGTCAACTCTTCACATGAGGTGGCCAAAGTACTGGAGTTTCAGCTTTAGCATCATTCCTTCCAAAGAAATCCCAGGGCTGATCTCCTTCAGAATGGACTGGTTGGATCTCCTTGCAGTCCAAGGGACTCTCAAGAGTCTTCTCCAACACCCCAGTTCAAAAGCATCAATTCTTCGGCGCTCAGCCTTCTTCACAGTCCAACTCTCATATCCATACATGACCACCGGAAAAACCATAGCCTTGACTAGACAGACCTTTGTTGGCAAAGTAATGTCTCTGCTTTTGAATGTGCTATCTAGGTTGGATATAACTTTCCTTCCAAGGAGTAAGCGTCTTTTAATTTCATGGCTGCAGTCACCATCTGTAGTGATTTTGGAGCCCAGAAAAATAAAGTCTGACACTGTTTCCAATGTTTCCCCATCTATTTCCCATGAAGTGATGGGACCGGATGCCATGATCTTCGTTTTCTGAATCTTGAGCTTTAAGCCAACTTTTTCACTCTCCTCTTTTCACTTTCATCAAGAGGCTTTTTAGTTCCTCTTCACTTTCTGCCATAAGGGTGGTTTCATCTGCATATCTGAGGTTATTGATATTTCTCCCGGCAATCTTGATTCCAGCTTGTGTTTCTTCCAGTCCAGCGTTTCTCATGATGTACTCTGCATAGAAGTTAAATAAACAGGGCAACAATATACAGCCTTGACGAACTCCTTTTCCTATTTGGAACCAGTCTGTTGTTCCATGTCCAGTTCTAACTGTTGCTTCCTGACCTGCATACAAATTTCTCAAGAGGCAGATCAGGTGTTTTGGTATTCCCATCTCTTTCAGAATTTTCCACAGTTTATTGTGATCCATACAGTTAAAGGCTTTGGTATAGTTAAAAAAGCAGAAATAGATGTTTTTCTGGAACTCTCTTTTTCTATGATCCAGCGGATGTTGGCAATTTGATCTCTGGTTCCTCTGCCTTTTCTAAAACCAGCTTGAACATCAGGAAGTTCATGGTTCACCTATTGCTGAAGCCTGGCTTGGAGAATTTTGAGCATTACTTTACTAGCGTGTGAGATGAGTACATAAAGCATCCTTGTTCCACCAGAGACTTGGGTCCCTGTGTCCTTCTCTCTCTTTCTCTCTATTTTTGGCTGATTCCCTGGAGCGCAGAAGCTAGCTGCGTAACCCAGGGAATATTAGCCTCTTTCCTTCTTTCACTTACTTATCGTTGACTCTGGATCACCAGGTTCCAGTCCAGTTAAAGGACCCCAACATGAAATGCGTTTCAAATAAAAACTCCAATTAAGAACAACACTTCCACTCTAAGAGCTATTTTTGTTCTTTTCAGATTTTAAACAAATAGACCAAGGAATCCTAACAATTACATTTTGTATCCTGCATAAATGTGGATCCTTTATTTTGCTTATGCAAAATTTTTTTCAGAAAGATATGTATTACTTTACATTTTTATCCACTATTTTTTTTTGTTCTCATATATTTCCCACTATTTCTAAGCTCAATATTTCCAAGAAACTTGGAAAACAACCTCATTGTTCTGAGGGGCACTTAATTTAGTGCCCCAATGTGGATTTCCTATATGCATATTTCATCCCAAAGGAATTTGGGGCTGGAAACCTTGGAATTTTCATTAGTTTAGTGAATTCTTTAGCGAACATTCCCTCACATACTGATGTGTGGTATGTGCCACATTTCACTTGGGTGGGGACTCGACTAGCTAATGGAAGTGGACAGGACGCGGACTGTAGGGTGACTCTGTCTCTTACAAGGAGCGCCACCTCCACAGCATCTAGATATGAAAAAACCTGGGCCTAGAGAAATAGATTTGCTAGAAATTGCCATCACTGTTTCCTGGATCCGGAGGGGGTCTAGATAAACAATCAGACAGTTATTCCCCATCAGCATTCCCACAGATAGACTGATTTGTGTTTTATCTTTTATGTGAAGTGATTTCAGATGGAACTTTGCATTCCAAATTCAGCCAACTTTTTATCTAATATTCCATTCATATCTCTGAAAGACTTCCTTAGTAGAGAATACACTATTTAAGCTCAGCACTTTAAATAAATAAATGCTATTTATTATTTTTATTTAATTAAAATTTTGTGTGTTGTAATCATGGTGTTTATTCTTGAGTAGAATGAATTCAAAATTATTAACAGCTAAAAATTCAGTGTCTAGCTTTGTGCTAAATGCTGTACATGTGTTACCTCATTAAATCTCCAAATCTATATTAGTATCTCTATTTATAAAAAGTGGACTGTGAAATTTGGAGATACTACTATGTTGACTCAGCCAAAGGCACACAGAAACTAAGTGGAAAAATGAAAATGCGTTTCAGTTGCCTAATCATTATAAGATTGCAATACATTCTACTATTAGTGCTTATAATTACAAAATGTTTATAGACAATAGAAATGAAATTGTACAAATTACAAAAAACTCACAAAATTATGACGACCTCCATCTAACCAATATAGCCTGTTTTAGCAAACTTCCTGAAATGTAAGAAATATTTGTGTCTTTCTTCTTAGCTCCTCTGCAGAGGGAATAAAGAAATAAGCTCACCATCATCCCATCCCAACAGAGGTCCCCAATATGGGGTCTGTTTGTATGTGGAAGCAACACAATAGAACTCAGCAGTATGGATGCAGTAAGAGAAGAGAGCAGTTATTTCCCCTAGTCTTCCCTTCCTTCAGGAAAAAGCAACGGGGTGGGGGAAATCACAGCATGACAAATCGACATGCTGGTTTACATGCCTCTTGTGTGTACCCTGCCCTTGCAATCCTTACCCAGCTGTCCCCACAAACTCAGCTGTGTCACCAAAGCAAACAACAAAGCAGATGTCAAACACCATTCATTACAAGTGTCTAAAGGCAGAAGAAAAAAAAAATCCTAAAATGCAAAGTTTTTGACTCCATTCTCCAAAGTTTGATGTATAGGTACTCTCTGATATCTTTTTATAAATAAAACCTGGATTTGGTTATTTCACTGAAATGTTCCAGCTAGTTCTTAAAGAGAGTCAGGATCTTATTTCTATCAAATCTTCCCCATATATTATTAAGATAATGATTTATAATTCTGGTTTTGAAATATCCTCTAATGTCTCCGGTTATCTCAGACGATGTCATAAATTTTTCAAAAAGTCCTTCAAGAAAAACGTTGAAACATCTCTAGAGAGCTGTTAAAATAATTGCTCTATTTCACTCTTTCCAGAATCACACCATGCCAAACTACAAACTCATTTATTTTAATATGAGGGGGAGAGCAGAAATTATTCGTTATATATTTGCATATTTGGACATAAAATATGAAGACCACAGAATAGAACAAGCTGATTGGCCTGAAATCAAGTCAAGTAAGTAGCATAAACATTGTTGATGGAAATGTGTGAAGAGGAAATGTTTCTAGAACCTTTTGTCTCTCCTCAGGGGGAAAGAAAATATAAAGGTTTTTAGATCTTATGTAGCTTTACATTTTAAACAGCAGTTCAGGCAAGTTAAATAAATGCTATGTGACCCAGAAAATTTCCTACTTGCGGTGAAAACACACACTTGACAGAGGGAGCAGATCAAAATAACTGAACATAAAGCTCCATCAGAAGAGCTGAAATGGAGAAACACAGAAGTTAAACTTTTGACCATTGGAATTGACTGGGCTTGCTCAGCTATCAATAGCATTTGGACAATGGGTCAGATAAGCTGCTTTAACAGGAAACCAAATGGCTTAAATAACAAGGACATAAATTATATCACATAACTGAAAATCCAGAAGGCCAGGGTCCAAGGATGGCTTTATTCAGTTTTCCCCCTCACTGTGTTGGCTGAATCATGAAGCTCTAGCAATATATTTGCTGAAATTCCAGCCTGGCAGTGTTGAGCAGCAATCTTGAGAGGTTATAGGAGAAAACTTAACACTGCTCCCTTAGGTGTTCCCAGAAGGAAAAAAAAATTCCCAGGAGACCTCAGCAAACCTCTCATGTCTCACTGGCTCAGGCTGGTCCATGTGCCCATTTCTGAACCAATCACTGGCAAAGAGGGGTAGGAAGAACCTTAGAACTATTGAGTCCATCTCTGAAGTAGGAGATGGAAATTGTTTTCATCTCTGAAGATGTCAAGATAGTGTAGAAAGAAAACAACTTAAAAAAATATACCATCCTCAGAGAAAAGAGAAGATATTCTATACAACCTAAAAGGAATGTTCAGAGACAAAATTTTCTTCAGTTAATGTCTTATACAAACAGACAAATAAAATGATGAAAAGTAAGTAAATCCTCCAGAAAACACAACAGGGAAAAAATGAAAAATAAGAGAAAAATAAGGACAATTGAGAATCAGTCAGTTTAAAAGGTGCAACATTTCCATGAAATTCTGGAAAGGGAGAACAGAAAGTAGAGGGGAGGAAAACTTTTAAAAGAAACTTCCTTATACAAAACTGAAATTATCTCCATATGGCTTTCACATATTGGTCTTGGAATTACCATTTAAATAAGGGAGAACAAATTTTTTTTTCTCTCACATCCAATTATTTGAAGAAATTTAGAATCTTTAAAACATCAGAGAGAAAGCCATTGCTGTGTAGACAGTTCAATGAAAATGCTCTGAAGATAAAGACAGTCTTTGGCTGAATCCAGAACCAAGTCCCCAGGTAACTCATGCACGTGTATCTCTGTTTAGATATCAACTTTTGGAACTTCCTTGATTGTTTCTCTGATTATTGTGAAATTAAGTCCAACCTTCCCTGCCTTCTTTATTTAGACACTGATTCCTATAGACTGAGATATGCAATCACATGTAGGTTCAAGGGACAACTGTCTGCTCTTCCTGAAGAGGAGATTTATTTATTTGTTTCCCCTGGTTTGGGTTTCCTCACCACCCAAGTAGAACAGGCTCCTGCTAGACTCTGCTATTTTACGTGTGGCACCTATGGGGAAACACAATGTTCCAGACATGAGAACAGCACACAGTAGACTGGGACGATCACTCCTGGCACAAGTTGAGACATTTTTCTAAGACATTTTACCAAGATCACAGTAGCTATTTTGGCAGCTATAGCACACTGAGGCTTTATGTTCAGCATCACTAAATCTCTTAAAGCTTTTTGACAGGTGTTCCTGTTAAGTTACAACTCCAACACCCTGAAATTATTTCTTTCTGGAACCAAATAAAGGACTTCGTATTTGTCTTCTTAAATTTCTTCTTGTTAGATGCAGCCCTGTATTCCAACTGTTGGCAATCATCCCAAGCTTGGCTCAAAGGCTTCCAGTAGCTGAATGCTTACCATCTCATAAGAAAACACATTCCACTGTTAACAGTTCCAATGGTAAAATAATTATTCTTGATCTTGAGTTAAAATATGCCCTTTAAAATTTTCTTTTTGGAAAAAGAATTTTTTTTTTTGGTTCTGGTTCTGCATTTTAGAGATAGTTAGAATAAGTAAGATTTTTCTTTCCATTTGACAGTTGTGCCATATTGGAGATGGCTTTTATGTTCCATTTAGTTTGTTCTGTCTCCTTCAGTGAATAGTGTGAAGGTCTTAAGCCAATCCTCATATGTGATTTTCAGACCCTTTCTAACTTGGATACTATCCTCTGGGGTTGCTCTGAGTTTTAATATCTGTCTCAAAACATGGCTCTTAGAACTAAAAACAGCTGAGCAAGAGTTCCAACTGACCTCAGTTTGGATCTCACCTTTACCAGGTGTGTGACCTGGGCTTTTTGTATAACTTTTCCTCATTTATAAAACAAGATGGTAGTTAATACCTACTTCATAGAGCTGTTGTAAGTACCTGAAGACCTAATGGGCATGTTCGATATTTAGTACAATGACTAGCACAAGGGAAAAACCCCCCAAATGCTAGGCATGTTATTTATTCTTCATCATATGCTTCAAATAAGGCATCACAATTTGTGCCAGCTTTATTTGGGACTTTGTTTTGCTTACCGAGTCTCTTAAACACCTAGAACAGTAAGAGGCATGCAAGGTTTTTATTCTCGGTGTGAACTGTAGTTCAGGCACTATTCAGTGCATATGAAAGACACTTGAAGGCTGATGCTAGCGGTTGAATTAGGGTTGTGGGATTCTAAGTGGCACTTTATTCTTTTCCCTCATTCCAAAATAATTTTATGCCCAAACCTAAGGTGGCTCAGTGGTAAACAATCCAGCTGCAATACAGGAGATGATGGTTCAATCCCTGGGTCAGGAAGATCCCCTGCAGGAGGAAATGGCATCCCACTGCCGGTATTCTTGCCATGGACAGAGGAACATGGCAGGCTACAGTCCTTAGGATTGTAGAATCAGACACGACTGAAGCAACTGAGCAAGCAAGGCACAGGTAGGGAAAATTGTGATTAATTCATACGGCAAAGTGCACGCTGTTCAAAAGATGGTGTTTTATTGATTTAGAAAGATTTAAAACGGTATTATCAGGGACCTTCCTGGCAGTCCAGTGGTTAAAACTCGGTGCTTCCATGGCAGGGGATACAGGTTTGATCCCTGGTTGGTGAACTAAGATTCCCCCAGGCTGCACGGTGCAGACAAGCAGGGAAAAACAGAAGTAAAACAAAGAAAAAAGGAAAGTATCATCTAATGAAAAAACAAGTGGTTTACACACATTATGCACATTATGATCCTATATTTATATGTATGCATGTGTGCTCAGTTGCTCAGTCGTTTCCGACTCTGCAACCCCACTAACTGTAGCCTGCTAGTCTCCTCTGTCCATGGAATTTTCCAGGCAAGAATACTGGAGTGGGTTGCCATTTGCTACTCCAATTTACATGTATATGGGAAAGCAATTAAAATGTTAAAATGGTTATAATTTTGTGGTAGAATTTGTATTTATCTTCAACTTAGAATGTTTCTGTAATAAAGAATAAAAATTACTTGCTGACAAAAATATAATAGGTTTCAATAAGAAAACAAAGTAGGATTTACAGAGAAATATTAATACACGTTCTCTGAATCTGTTGTATATTTGTACAAATATGTTTGTTGCCTTACTATATACTTCAAAGCCCCTCATCAGAATCAGCGTTTGGCTAAATTCCTTACCATAACTCAATTATCAAGACACTCCATATTCCTCAGACTATGGTTTTAAAGAATAATTTATATAATCTCAGAAGACTGAAAAATTAATGAGACTTTAAAAGAGAAGTTTTTTAAAAAAAATTATACAGTAAGTATGTGAGATAATGTATCTAAGCATTGATGTAAACCTGGATTTTAGACCCAGTTCTGTCACTAACTCTATAGCAGTTCTTCTAACAACTCATTCCCACCCCCTTTTTAAAAAAATTTGAAGTATAGTTGCCATACAATATAAGTTGCAGATGTACAATATAGTGATTCACAATTTTTAAACGTTATAGTCCATTTATGGTTACTATAAAATATTGGCTATATTCCCCACTTTGTACAATATATCCTTGAAGCTCATCTTATACATAATACTCTGTCCTTCTTACTTCTCCACCCCTATATTGCCTGTCCCCTCTTTCCTCTCTCCACCGGTAACCACTGTTTGTCCTCTGTATCTGTGAGCCAGCTTCTTTTTCTAACAAGTGTTTTTTTTTAACTTGTGAAATGTAAAGATTCCACTAACCCCCAACCAGGGACTAGATTCAGGAAGACGGTTTTTCTGTAGATCAGGGTGGGGGTGGTGATGGTTTTGGGGTGCTTCGAGTGCATTACATTTATTGTGCACTTTATTTCTATTATTATTACATCAACTCAGGTCACCAGGATTAGATCCCAGAGGTTGGGGACCCCTGCACTAGATAGGCTCCCTGGTAGCTTAGAGGGTAAAGAATTTGCCTGCAATTTAGGAGACCTGGGTTTGATCCCTGGGTAGGGATGGTCCCGTGGAGAAGGAAATGCAACCCACTCTAGTATTCTTGCCTACAGAATTTCATGGAGAGAGGAGCCTGGCACCGGGCTCAGTCCATGGGGTCACAGAGAGTAGGACATGACTGAGTAACTAACAATATCCTTTACAGAATAAATATTCAAGAATTCTGCGATGTTACTCTCATGCTTTGTTTCCACAATTATCAGTAAAACAAAAGTATTATGACTTGATTTTGTTCTGGAAGTTGATTATTTGGTTATTTTATTTTAAGCTCTTCCATTTGGCAAAATCCCCATTTTGGAAGTTGATGGACTTAACCTTCACCAGAGTCTAGCAATTGCAAGATACTTGACCAGAAACACAGGTAATATATTCTTTATGTTTAAGGTTCTTGATAACTGAAAAATGCATGGCATATATTCACTATTCATTTAGCAGCTCTATTACTGAATGAGATTAAACTATACAGTGCAAGGGATAACGGGATTAAATGCCAAGTTATTATAAATATACCAGCTCTATCAGTTTCATTTTCCCTGAGTTCCCTAGACAATTAATTTTATCTTATATTGCCCAGTCTCTCCTGCCCCACACCTCCTTGTTCTCAATCCCTTCTTGGAATATAGCTGAAAAATTAGACAGATGTATCTGAACCCAAACTTTTGCTAGAGTGCATATCTTAAGTTATCAGAAATTAACAGGAAATACACGAGGCATCAGTTCAGTCTTGTTCAGTCGTTCAGTTGTGTCTGACTCTTTGCAAGCCCATGGACTGTAGCATGCCAGACATCCCTGTCCATCATTAACTTGGAGCTTACTCAAACTTACCCATCAAGTCAGTGATGCCATCCAACCATATCATCCCCTTATCCTCCCACCTTTAATCTTTCCCAGCATCAGGGTCTTTCCCAATGAGTCAGTTCTTTGCAGCCTGTGGCCAAAGTATTGGAGTTTCAGCTTCAGCATCAGTCCTTCCAATGAATATTCAGGACTCATTTCCTTTAGGATTGACTGGTGTGATCTCCTTGCAGTCTAAGGGACTCTCAATAGTTTTCTCCAACATCACAGTTCAAAAGCATCAATTCTTCAGCACTCAGCTTTCTTTATGGTCCAACTCTCACATTCGTACATGACTACTGGAAAAACCACAGCTTTGAGTAGATGGACCTTTTTGGCAAAGTAATGTCTCTGCTTTTTAATATGTTGTCTAGGTTGGTCATAGCTTTTCTTCCAAGGAGCAAGCGTCTTTTAATTTCATATAATGTACCATGTCATTAATATACAAACCCAGGTTGTTTCTCAAGGGCACGGTGTGTTAACAGATCCCTGAGCATGCACCACCTGGCCAGAGACATCCTGATTCTCAAAACCACCATACCTTCATTATCCATTTCTCTCTTGATGGACTCTTAGGTTGCTTCCTTATCTTGGCAATTGTACATAACACTGCTTTAACACTGGGGTGCATGTATCTTTTCAAGTTAAGAGTTTTTATCTTTTCCAGATACACGTCCAGGATTGGAACTGGTGAATCATGCGGTAGTTCTATTTTAAGTTTTTTGAGAAACCTCCCTGCTGCTCTCCACAGTGACCACACCTATTCCACCAACAGTGTAGGAGGGTTCCTTTTCCTCCATATCCTTGCCAACATTTGTTATTTATGTTCTTTTTGATGACAGCCATCCTGACAGGAGTGATGCGATACCTCATCATGGTTTTCATTTGCATTTCCCTGATGCTTAGTGACGCTGAGCATCTTCTCATGTGCCTGTTGGTCATCTGCATTTCGTCTTTGGAAAAATGTCCATTCAGTTCTGCCCATTCTTTAATTGGATTCTTTTTGATGCTGAATTGTATGAACTGTTTATATATGTTGGGTATTAATCCCTTATAGATCATATCATTTGAAAATATTTTCTCCCATTCAGTGGGTTCTTTTCATTTTGCTAATGTTTCCTTTGCAGAAATGCAACCAATCCAGCATGCTTCTACACAGAAGCATTTTAAATTGACACCAATGAAAATATATTTAGGAAGACCAATGATTCCTTAGCAAAATGTTGATCAAATGGCAGAAAAAAAAAAAAAAAACCCAAACTATCTGTATTATTTTAAACTTATAGTTTCTAGAAAGCAAACACATGCTCTTGACAAAAAACTATCTGTACAAGTAGGAGTAATTCTTTCTACAAGATAAATGATAATATATGTATAGGTTGTTTACTGTAGTATTGCTTGTACTAGCAAAAGACTGGAAACAAACCTAATTAGTTGAGGCTAGTTAAGTAAATAGTGGCACTTCCACTTAAAGGAATCCTATGTGCCTGAAAAAAGGGCAAGGATGCCCTTAAAGAACTTGTAGGAAAAACTAGGATACATGGGGAGAGGTGCATGCTGAGTGGGATATGAATTCTTATTTTCACTAAGAAACAACAGAATAATATAAGATAAATGAATGAAAATGGTTACCAATATGATAGGTAGGTAAGGAACAAAATGAAGTGAATGGGAGCAGAGGTGGAAATTACTTTTCACTGGATACTTTTACTGTATACTGTTCAGAATTTTTGAACCATATGAATATGCTGCCTTTTACAAAAAAGCTTTACAATGGTAAATTAAATTGAGTATATTCTTGGGCATAAAATGTCCTCTCTCTATTCCGTAGATTTGGCTGGAAAAACAGAACTTGAACAATGTCAAGTGGATGCAATTGTGGACACACTGGATGATTTCATGTCTCGTTTTCCTTGGGCAGAGAAAAGACAAGATATAAAAGTAATGTGATCAGTTTGCTATTAATCATATCCATTTGCCAGATGTTATGTTAGGTGCTTTTAAAAGTTCCTTTTTATCAAAGTAAAACATACCTCTAGTTTTAAAATATCAAGTTATAGTAAAAAGTTTAAAACAAAGTACTACTGTGATTCCTGCCCCACCTCTTTGTATTAACCCTTCCTCAGGGGCAGCCCTCGCTTTAACACTTTTATCTGTTTCTTTAGGATTTAGACATCTCCATATAGGATGTGTAAATATGGCTTTCTCTGATTCACAAATTTTAGTTTTGATAGACTTATGAGACTAATGAGAATCTATCTCCTATGCAGTCATTCTGATTCCCTTCCTCCAAACTCCTAATATTAAAATTTTGTGGTGAAATCGACAGTCATTACAATGCCTATGAAAATAGTGTGCAGAACTGTGCCTATATTTCCTTTCTCCCTTTCCTCTAAGGAGTAATTGCCTTTTTTCATTTGCTTCTTTTTCACTTTTATTGGTGAACCTTCCCACACTACCCAATAGCCTGCCAATACTGTATTCCACAAAGTCAATGATATCAGATAATCTGTTGTTTCCATTATTTCCTTGGAGATATCCAGCCAGAGATTGTCATTCTCCTTTGTAGAGCTGTCTAGGTTTTTGCACAGCTTTCACCATTGGACTTCCCTTCACTGCCATCCCAGGAACATCTTTCTCTTGAGCTAGAGTCCTGTTTCCTGGATGCTTTCCTCTGTTTTTATTTACTCCTTTGTTTACTTGAGGCACATCCCCAGTATTCATATCTTTTATCATCAAGGCTGCATCATTTTAAATATTGGAAACTGTTATCCTCATTTTCCAGATGAAGAAATGGAGGTTCAAGTAGAAGTGTAAATAACTTGCCTAAGGTTATTTAGCTGGTAAGTGGTACATGTAGAATTCAAATCCCAGACACTGTGGCTCAGGCTCCACGTTCTTAACCACTGAGTGTAATGTCACAGGGCCAGCAGCCATTCAAAACAGCTGTGCAGGAATATTTATTATGTACATGTTATAGCTTAAATAAAGTGAAAGGGTTAGTTGCTCAGCTGTGACCATTTGTGACCCCATGGACTGTAGCCCGCCAGTCTCCTTTGTCCATGGAATTCTCCAGGCAGGATACTGGAGTGGGTAGCCATTCCCTTCTCCAGGGGATCTTCTCCACCCAGGGATGAAACCCAAGTCTCCTGCATTGCACACAGATTCTTTACCATCTGAGCCACCAAAGAAAAGCTACAGCACAGAACAAATGGCAGTCTTATTAGTTTACTTAAGCATATTTACTTGGAGAAGGAAATGGCAACCCACTCCAGTATTTTTGCCTGGACAATCCCACGGACAGAGGAGCCTGGTGGGCTACAATCCATGGGATCACAAGAGTCGGACATGACTTGGTAACTAAACCACCACCACCACCACCATTTATTCTAAATACCGTTTGATTAGGACCCTCTGATTTAAACAGAGATATTTGGAACATAAAAGTATTCACATTTACTGGTTCCTTGATATAAATATAAGGTGTGTGGGGAGACACCCACACATGCATATATACACACACATACTTGACTAACCAGAGCAAAGTGTTAAATAAAGGCTCAGCCTTGATGATAGAAACACATTTGGGCTCTAGAGTTAGACTGCCAGGCTTGAACCCTGATTCTCTTTTTACCAGTTGTCACTTAACTCCCTATCAAATTTTCATATTCAATGTCTGTAAAGTAGGGATAGCATACAATCTACTTTGAAGTATTAGTCACTCAGTCATGTCCGACTCTTTGCAACCCTGTGAACTGTAGCCTACCAGGCTTCTCCATCCATGGGATTCTCTAGGCAAGAATACTGGAGTGGGTTGCCATTTTCTTCTCCAGGGGATCTTTCAAATTCAGAGATTGAACGCGGGTCTCGCACATTGCAGGCAGACGCTTTACCCTCTGAGACAGCAGGGAAGCCCACTTGAAGTATGTTGGGAGGATTAAATAGTAGAGTATCCATGGCTAGGTGGAAAGTGTTTACTAAATATTAGTTATTAATAGTAGTATTATATACTTCAGTGCTTATTTTTTCTTTTGTCAGACATGACATCTACATTTCACCTATCCTTATAAATGCAGAAACAAGCAGATATATATAATCTTCAATTTAGAAAAAAAGTATCTAAAGGTTTTTGTCCCGTGTTGGCTTGCCTTTCTCTATTTCTCTACTTTGTACCTGTGATTGAGGCTCCATAACAGAAGCAATCTCCCAAAGGAAAATGTCTTTGAACATTTATGATGAGAGTAACTTTACCTTTGTGTTAGAATAACAATGCTTTTACATACTACCTACCACAAAACAAAATAAAACCCAACATTCACAGGACATAATTCAAGTTTATGAATAAATCATATGAATGGACAATGTGTTGCAGAATTACTGCAAATAGCCAGACTATTGGATTATCTGATTAGTAAAGCAGGATCTGACCAGAATACAATGAAAAATAACACAGTTCTTTTGTATCTTGTCACTTAGTCTCTCTGTAGTGGTTGCATAGCTGCCACCTTGTGGTCAGGTAAAACTTTCAAAAGCAGACTCCTGAAAACAGTAAAGATGAAAAACAGTCAAGACAGTCCTCTTATTATGTGCTTAAAACAAAATCTATCAAATTTATTTAATTATAAATGTATCAGTGATAAAAATTCCATTTCTAATTTAAAATTTAAGAAAGTTAAACTTACAGGCAAAATTTGTCTCTGTGCATTGGTCACACTGAAAATCCTTGAAGCTCTCACTAGAATTTCTGTGGTTATACAATGCATTTGTTTCAGTTTTCTCATCTGAAGAACAAGGCAGGGGTTTGTGGGTGGGGGACGAAGGGTAAGCAGGACTGAAGGAACATCAGTGGCCCATTTCCAATACTAAATGATTTTGATAAGTGTGGATTTTAAAATGGTACTTTGGAGAAATATACAAACCTCCTTAAACCCTGTAAAGGTTGTTTGATAGAAAACTATAGCAATAACTTTTCAGTGTGCACAAATCTACTGCCTTATAACTTCGGAGGAGGAGGTAGGAAAAATCTGAGTCCATCAAGTATAAGAATGGCTATCGAGGCTTTATCAGAAAATATACTTTAAAAAGATGTATAATAACATTTTGGGGACTTCCCTGGTAGCTCAGATGGTAAAGAAGCTGTCTGCAATGTGGGAGACCTGGGTTTGATCCCTGGGTGGCAAAGATCCCCTGAAGGAGGGCACGGCAACCCACTCCAGGTATTCTTGCCTGGAGGATCCCCATGGACAGAGGTGCCTGGTGGGCTACAGTCCATGGGGTCACAAAGAGTTGGATATGACTGCATGACGAAGCACAGCACACAAAAACATTTTATCTTCTTTAGGTTATTCTGGTGAATATTGTTTAAAATGACTCAAAACACAAATGGTTATGCTGTTTAGCAGTCTACATTTCATTAGACTGAGATGATTTCTCACCACAGACAATAAGAGAACCTAGGCTAAAGGAGAAGTCAAGCGTGTAGAGGTAAGACTTCATCTGGCACTGCCTATGCAAAGCACTGGTGTCTCTTACACTGTGGAAATGCACAGCAGGAGAAGTAGCAGAATTAGCCAAGTGAGCACACAGGAGTTTCTGGAAAGCTGTACAGCATCTACATCCTGTTCCACTGAACTCCCTCCTGTTTGCAGCTATCCAGGACAGCCAAGCTGGCTACTGCCTCCCCAACTGATGCTGAGCTACGCTAAGTTGTGGGAAATGTCACGTTTCTGGGCCTATTGCCTCTCAGCTCACAAATTTTGTATAAGGGGCTAAAGGACTCCCATTATTTTTAGAACCATGAATATATTTACCATAGAGAGAGAACCATATATACAAAGGTGGTACAGAGCCGCGGAAAGCATGTAAAATCAAAATAATGACAAGCTTCCTAACCTTCAGTTTGTGATATGTGACAAACATATGTACAGGTGTAATGAAGCTTTTATAAACTCTGCTCCTCAATATAAGGCATTATAATAATCTGTACTACCTAGCTAAGTCATAATAGTAACTCAGCGAATCGATGAAGGAGTTATCCACTATCTGACATTAATAAGGGCTCAATTTTATTGTGGGTCATTTATGAATATTGATGATATATGCATATTTTATAGTATTTTTGAGTTTAGTTTACATTTCATATCCACAATACAAACCAGTCCAGTTTTCATATATAAACAAATAAACAATTCTTACCAAGACAGACACCATGAACAAATTACTTGTTGTTCACAGATTTAAGTAAAAACAAAGATAATTATTTAAGTGGGTATATTTGTTCATTTTTTCCCCAAGGATATTATTTGCTTTGTAATAATATCTTACATATTCTATCAAAAGGGGACACCTCGGTGATGGATTTTATAGATGATATTCAAGGCAGAGAATCTCTAAGGTACAATGTTAAGTCAAAGAGAGGAAACTCATAAAGGCCCAAAAGCATAATACTTCTGTTAAGTGTAAGACTGCCAAACTGGAGGAATCTAGCCCAAGAAAATAAAGTTAGTTTCTTTTCCTTTAGTTACACTATTTAACTTTAAAGGGAGTGAGCCCAAAAAGGTGGGGGGATTTTAGAAATGTAAAAACATAATGGAATAATTTTCACTAACAAAAATCAGGATTAAAAACTATGGAAAGATTTTACTGATGAATGATTTAGTCATGATAAATGAAAAAAACCCTAAGAACTGATGACAAAAATGTAATCTATTTCCTCCTCAACTCTTTTTCTTCCTATTATCCTTAGAGTGATCTTTCCTTTCTCCCCTAGAATCAGATATTTAAGGAGCTACTTACATGTGATGCACCTCCTCTTCTGCAAAATTTGGACACGTACTTAGGGGAAAACGAGTGGCTTATTGGTGACTCTGTGAGTATGTTTTACATCTTAAAAAATGTATGCACATATATATGGATAAATCAAAAACTATAAAAATGTATTGAATAGGGAAGAAGTAGGTTAGAGAAGTAGACGTAGGTTAGAGGGACAAAAGCTAAACTTCTTTGAATAAACCTTTCTTGGTGATGTTAACTTTGGAAAAAAGTACTAAAGTATATAACAATAACAAAAACATTTTAAAAAGCTATCACTGACAAACTAGAGCAAAGTGAAACAAATGAACTTGTGTCAAATTGGTGAATAGGGTATGTGGAGAAATAGCTCTGTACTCTATCAGTAAAAAACTATTTTAAGAAACATCATCATTGGTAAAACAGAGTGATTTGACTATACACATCTTATTATGAATATTTTCTCAGGGCAAACAATATTAATCATACACCAGTTTCAGTTCACAATGTACTTTATTTTAGGGTAAAGAAAAAAGCATTGTGTGTCTTTTTCTTGAAAAAATGGCCAACTTACTTGTCCTGGGCAACCCTAGGACGCAGATCCTTGTCTCCAAATTCTAAAAGTAACTGTTTCTTGGAGAAACAGCTCATTCTCAGTTTGGGACAGGAAATGTAAAACATGAGCTGGGAATACTTTGTTATACCAGAACCAAATTCATTATTAAAAAAAAAAAAAAAAACCCGAAAATTGGAGTTGTGTCAAAAGGACCTAGAAGTCAACTTGTAGACACTCTCACTGGCCAAAGATGAGCAAAACTGTCTAACACAAAACCTTTATAATAAAGTGCTGAATGTCTCATATAAGTATTGAACACTGTAGTAAAAGTGAAAAACAGAATGGTTGTATGGGTACAGAATGGTTGTTAAGTGTATCGGTTGTTTACCCTCCTGATCATAGTTCACTGCCACGGCCCAGCATCACAGGAGAGTTCTACGCAGCATATCACTAGCCTGGGAAAAGATCAAAATTCAAAGTGTGGTTTCTACAGAATATGTATCATTTTTGCACTGAAGGAGATCAGCCCTGGGATTTCTTTGGAAGGAAATGATGCTAAAGCTGAAACTCCAGTACTTTGGCCACCTCATGCGAAGAGTTGACTCATTGGAAAAGACTTTGATGCTGGGAGGGATTGGGGGCAGGAAGAGAAGGGGATGACAGAGGATGAGATGGCTGGATGGCATCACTGACTCGATGGACGTGAGTCTGAGTGAACTCCGGGAGTTGGTGATGGATAGGGAGGCCTGGCGTGCTGCAATTCATGGGGTCGCAAAGAGTCGGACACGACTGAGCGACTCATCTGATCTGATCTGATAGTCAAAAAATTGTAAAGCTGAACCACTGTAAGCCAGAGACAGACTGTCTATATTTAGAAAACTGAAAAACAAAAAGTGTGTGTGTGTGTGTGTGTGGGTTGAAGAAAGCATTTATCTTGCCATTCTTATGCCAATTAAACCTCAAGATAAAAAAAAAAAAGATGGGATGAAGTTTGTCTTCATAAGTTTTTTTAGTTAGTAAGTATGGAGAGATTAAAATAAACCATCACTATCTTCCAACCCACGAAGAATCAATGGATCTAAGCACTGACTATCAACAACTGTTAATATCACAAAAGGGAGAGAACGAGATATTATGAGCCTGCTAACAGAGGAGCACACCGTCACCTATGAAGTAGTCTTGCCAATAAAAAGTTCAAATCTAAATCTGATTGAGAAGCTGTGTTAAGTTGGGGCGCCTGCCTTCAACGAGACACCATTCTAGGAGAGAAGATACTGCTTTTGGCCACGCTTCGGGACTTACTCTAGTCACTATCTGCTGAGTCCTGGAGAGACAGAGAAGCAAACTTACCACGTCTTTTGTTCCTTTCTCTGCCCTATTGACCGAACAATTTCTAATGATTTAAAATATTTTTTCTTCTGCTTTTTATTAAAATTTCTTCGTAATCTATCTCCTATCCATTTCTCAGCACTTTCTCCCTTCCTCCAAACGTTCCAAACACTCTGGTGTTTTGTTTTTCCCTTAAATACAAGTCATACTCCTGCCTGAAAGCCTTTACACTCGCTCTTCCTTCTGCCTGAAATGTTTAATTCCCAGATCACTGCACGTCTGGATCTTTTTATGATTCAAGCCTTAGCTTAAATGGCACCTCTTAAAGGACTTCTCTAACCACCTGAGAACCTCTCATCACTCTGTCTTCATCACCCTTATCACTTCACGTGGATTTTGGTTTTTGTTTAATTGAAGTACAGTTGATGTGCAACATTATGTTACTGGTATACAACATAGTGGTTCACAATTTAAAACTTACACTCTATTTATAAATAGTATATAATATTGGTTATATTCCGTGTTGTACAATATTTCTTTATAGCTTATTTTACACATAATGGTTTGTACATCTTAATGCCCTCTCCGAGATGTAAGAGTAGGAGTAGGGAACACTTTCTACCAGTGTCCATGTGGTAGAAAGCTCACATATATGGCTACTGCCAGTTTCTCTGTTCCTAGTATGAACACAGAGGACAAGCATGAGCCACAGCTTCCCTCTTGCCTCTCTGGAAGACTTTTCAAGACCAGTAGATAGACCTGGCCTATCAAAGTGCTGATTTTGCCCTGGATCCTGGTGTGAGATCTTGTGTGCCCCCTTAAGAGTAAAGTTTCTATTTCCCCCAGTTGTTTGAAAACTTCCAAAATCAAACCCTGCTGGTCTTCAAAGCCAAATAACTCTGGGGTCTTGTCTTCCTGGTGCTGGACCCCTGGGCTAGGGGCCCTGACTTGGGGCTCAGAAGTCACTCCTGTGGGAGAACCTCTGCAGCATGTTTATTCTCTAATTTGTCAATTGTCCCCAGCAGGATAAAGGACTGGATTAATTATATTATGAATCTGCCCCTCCTACTTGTCTCACTGTAGTTCCTTCTTTATGTGTTTAGTTGTAGATTTTTTCTGGTAGATTCTGGTCTTTTTCATCAATGGTTGTTCTGCAGACACTTGTGATTTTTGGTGCACTTGTAAGAGAAGGTGAGATCAGGGAGGTGAGCTTTCTACTCCACCACCTTGACCAATCCCCTGCACCACACTTTCCATGTCTGATTGTCTTCCTGCTTCTAAAGTGGGAACTTCATCAGAGAAGGGTCTTGCATCACATCTTGCTCTCTAGTCAATCCCAGCACTTAACCTGTACAGGGCACATAGTAGGTACTTCATAAATATTTGTTGACTGAATTCTGAATCCTCTAACCAATAAACTGTCCTATGAATGTTGACAGATGTTTAGTGAGCAAGTTCATAAAACACTAGCAACCTGAATCGTTAAATCCCACACAAAAGCAAAACTAAGAACAGTCCATATTTAAACTTCGCTCTTGGATGACATTTATATGGAGCCAAAGTAACATGATCCAGATTAGTTTCTAGTCATAAAGGAACAAAACAAGTGTATAAATCAAAACAAACAAATAAACAAAAAAGGTATACAAGAGTAGGGCTAGGCTGTCATCATCCTACTGTACAGTGGCCAGTTATAGTAATGGTCAGACATATATTATGTCTTCTGATGTGATCCAATATAATGTTATATTAGCCAAAGTATTTAATTTAAAGCCATGTACTGTCTAAAGATAACTTGTACTGTACTCCTTTTTACTCTGCCATATAAAGGAACAAGGTAAACATGAAATAATTATAAAAATCCCGAAGGCAGGACATTGTGCAGAACTAGTGTAGAATCTTCAATAATTCAATGATATGGAATAAAAAAGGGGGGTAGTGTTCTGAATTGAGAGTTAAAGGATATAACCAAGTGAAATGCATGGTCCCAGAATGGATACTGGTTTGTCCTAGGAAAGACATTTGAGAAACAGATGGAAAAGCACTGACAGGGTATTAGATAACATAAAAATGTATTGTTACAGAAAGGTGGAGATTGAATCAAGTTACAAAAGAGTATGTACTGTAATATCTCATTTTAGTAAAAACACACACACATGCACAGAAAAACCACCTTATGCTAAAGTGTTAATATGAGTAACCTCTGGGCTTGGGAGTATGGTGTTATCTATAATTTTCTATCATATACACATTCTGCTTTTGTAATTACAGACTATTCTGAATTAAAAAACAACTTTTTTTTTTACATTAAGAAATTAGGCCTTTTATATTCCAATGAAAATTTGTTTCCTTTAAACTAGGTAACTTGGGCAGACTTCTACTGGGAAATTTGCAGTACCACACTTTTGGTCTTTAAATCTGATTTGCTGGACATCCACCCCAGGCTGGTGACATTACGGAAGAAAGTCCAAAGCATTCCTGCCATCGCTGACTGGATACTGCGAAGGCCCCAGACCAAACTCTAGGTAATGCCGGCGCCTCCAACCTTTATTCTTCTTCACAGCATCACTCTCATCAGATAAGAAGCTATATCAACGTGCTGCATAATGTGCATACACCATCCCCTCAACTCCGTCAACACTTTCACTTCTGTCATATTCTGCTCATCAAAAGAAAAAAGAGGAGGAAAGGGGATTAAAAAAAAAAGACTTTTGTTTCCAGTATCTTTTTTTCTCCAGAAGAGCTTCACATTATCTATAAGCAGGGAAAATAGTTTACAATACAGGCAGGCCATGCTTTGCACTAGTTCTGACATGCATGAATTTCAGTCTATGGTTTAGTTACATACTTTCCAAAAAAAGAAATGGTTTGGATTTCAGTTTCCATGGTGTATTAATGAGTAATTGCATAAAGTTTGCTGCTAGCGCTTCAGCCCACAAGTCACTATGTAAATAACAGACGGATGTATGACCAATCACGCCACTTCTTTGAGTCTTCTGGAGACTGGTCACTGCACATCTGTCATTCACGCACAGACAGCAATGCATGTAGCTGTGCTGCCTGCTTGCTTCTCAGTGATAAACCCACTTGACATTTTACAAAAATGGATAATTGAAAAGAGGAACTCACCCACAGCAAAGGAAACCATTAACAAAATGAAAAGACAACCCTCAGGAGAAAATACTTGCAAATGAAGTGACAGATAAGGGATTAAACCTTCAAAATATACAAAAAGGTCATGCAACTCTGTCAAAAAACTGACAATCAAAAAATGGGCAAAAGATCTAAAGAGACATTTCTCCAAAGAAAACACAAAATGGCCAAAAAACACATGAAAAGATGCTCACCATCACTAATTATCAGAGAAATGCGAATCAAAGCTGTTGCTTCAATGGGGTATCACCTCACAGTAGTCAAAACGGCCATCATCAAAAAGCAAGTCTATAAATAATAAATACTGGAAAGGGTATGGAGAAAGGAGAACCCTCTTACACTGTTGGTGGGGATGTAAACTGTTATAATCACTATGGAGAACAGTATGCAAGTTCCTTAAAAACTAAAACCAGAATTATCATATGATCCAGCAATTATATACCTGGGCATATTTCCAGAGAAAACAATAACCTGAAAAGACACACGCATCCTGATGTTCATCACAGCACTATTTACAATAGCCAGGGCATCAAAGCAACCTAAATGTCCATCAACAGAGGAGGGCTAGGAGGTGGAACATATATATAATAGAATACTATTCAGCCATCAACAGAATGAAATAATGCCATTTGCAGCAACATGGATGGACCTAGACATTACCACGCCACGTTAAGTGAGCCAGAAAAAATCATGATTATCACTTATATGTGGGATCTGAAAAGGATACAAATGAATTTATTTACAAAACAGAAACAGACTTAGATATTGAAAACAAATTTATGGTTACCAAAAATGAAAGTGTGTGTAGTGGGGAATAAACTAGGAGTTTGGGATGAACATACATATACTACTGTATATGACCGATAACCAACAAGGACCCCCTACTGTATAGCACACGGAACTCTACTCAGCACTGTAATTACTTATATGACCAAAGAATCTAAAAAATATATGAATGTATAACTGAATCACTTAGATGTACAGGTGAAACAACATTGTAAATCCATTCTACTCCAATAAAATTAAAGTATTTAAAAAAAAAAAAGACAAAGAGAACTCACCAACAAAGATGAAAGTGCAGTAAAGAAAAGTGGTAATGCTGGAGTGAAACTCAAACTGAACATAAATGGAAAGACGGTCTTCACACGCAGTCTGAAGAACTTGGTAAGGCAAACTTACTGACATAGATGAGGAAAGTGGTTGTGACAAAGATGAAGATATCCTGGAGGAAGTGAGACTGGTGAAAAATCCTTCACATTAAAAGAACAGAAGATGAAAAGAATGAGAAGCCAAGGCACAGATAAGAAGAAAATATCTGCAAAAGGACTTTATCCAAAATATATAAAGAACTCTTAAACATCAACAACAAAATAAACAACCTGATTACAAAATAGACGAAAACATCTGGATACACACCTCATCAAAGACACACAGATGGCAAATAAGCATATGAAAAGATGCTCAACATTATATGTTACCAGGGAACTGCAAACAATGAGATACTATTACATACCTATTATAAAGGTAAAAATTCAAAATATAATACCAAATGCTGGCAAGGATGTGGGGCCACAGGGACTTTTATTCATTTCTGATATAAATGCAAAATAGTACATATACCTTGAAAGAGAGTTTGGCAATTTCTTACAAAATTAAACATACTCTTACCATATGATTCAGCAATCACACTCTTTGGTATTTGCCCAAGGGAGTTGAAAACAGGTCCACAAGAAAATCAGCACATTGATATTGTTGGTAGCCTCATCAATAATTGCCAAAACTTTCAAGCAACCAAAATATCCATTAGTAGGTTAATGGATAAGAAAACTGTGGTTTACCCAACAAGAGAACATTTTTCATTGCTAAAAAGAAATGAGCTATCAAGCCATGAAAAGACATGGAGAAAACTTCAATGGATTTTTAAAGCAGTAAGACTATTCTGCAAGATACTGTAATGGGTTCATTTGTCAAACCCATACACCATACAACATCAAGAGTGAACCTTAGTGTAATCGATGGACTTTTGGTGATTATGTCGTCTCAATGTAGGTTCACTGATTGTAACAAAAGTATCATTTTGGTGTAAGATGTTGATAGCGAGGGAAGTTGTGTTGTGTGGGGACAAGAGTACATGGGAACCCTCTGTACATCCTGCTTAATTTGCTATGAACCTAATCTCCTTTACTAAAGTCCACTTAAAAAGAAAAAACAGCAGGGAAGGGGGGCATTATTTCATAACACTGAAAAAGCAATGAAATGTTGGAAGCTGATTGAAATCTAGGATTATGACTATTTGCAAAAGTTTAAAAAAAAAAAAAATTCTTGCCTGCAAGTTTTATAGGAAGGTACCATTCCAACTACTTTGATAAATTTTTTACAAAAATTTTCTCAATGTTTCTAATATTTTACAGTGCACTAAATATTAGTTTTCCTATTTCATTCATTTACTTATAAATTTACTTTATGCTGACAACATTTTTAAAGGCCATGGAACAATCATTTTTCCTGAGGATTATTTTACACTTTCAACTTCAATCATTTTTATAGTTCTACATGATTGTACAAGAACTACCCATATAAACAAGCCATTTACATAGAAATCTTTCAATAAACTGTATATTTGGATTATCCCAATCTATTTTAAACCATAATTATATTAAAAAATAACATTTTAGTTCAATATACATGTTAATATTATTGAGTTGTCTAATCTTAGTATGTCATATCAGGAAACAGATTAACAAAACAGATAGCCTTATCTATGAAATGAATGGCAGAGGAAAGAGAATATAGTTGAGAAGCAAAAAGTGGGGACAGGGTATGGGAAAAGAAGAAAGAAAAGGCAAGTCCATGTAACTGTGATCTTGTTTAAGGTGCTTCTTTCTTCATAACAATGTTCTATGAAATCTGAGGAAAAAAATTACTGTACACATTATTAAGAATTACACAGAGTCAGAAAGAGAAAGATAAATACCGTATTCTAACACATATATACGGAATCTAGAAAAATGGTACTGAAGTATTTATTTACAGGGCAACAATGGAGAAGCAGACATAGAGAATAGACTTACGGACATGGGGAGAGGGGACGAGAGGGTGAGATGAACGGAAAGAGTAACATGGAAACTTACATTACCATATGTAAAATAGATGGCCAACAGGAATTTGCTGTATGGCTCAGGAAACTCAAAACAGGGCTCCGTATCAACCTAGAGGGGTGGATGGGAGGGAGATAGGAGGGAGTTTCAAAAGGGAGGGGATGTATGTATACTTATGGCTGATTCTTGTTGAGGTTTGACAGAAAACAACAAAATTCTGTAAAGCTATTATCCTTCGATAAAAAATTAAAAACAAACAAAAAAAGAATTACACTGAAAAACAAAGTGTATTTCTCAAGTACCTTGCTTCTTCAGATTACTTTTCTTACTGTTAGTAGCTGTTAAGAAATGATAATAGGTTGTAAGCAACTTCTCATTGCATAGTCCTCATATATGTCATCAGGGCAGTCTAGAGGGAAAAAAAAAATTGTGTTTCACAGAAGAAATTCAAATAATACTCTAGATAATAAAGGTAGAAACTTTTCTTCCCTCTTATATATATTGATTTTCCTCCACATAATTACATTCTAACAAGCTGTATTGAAAATAGAACTTAGTGATAAATATATTTATATAAATTATGAAAACTCTATAATATAGAGTCCCACTGTTTACACATATCATGATTCAACAGAAAATGCAACCATAGCAGATTTTATAAGGAAATATTTCAATCACAGCATCATCATAACCTTTAGGTCATCTTTTTTTCACTGAAAAGAACAACATATTCCATTATCCCATCCTGTATTTAAACATCTCCTCACTGAGCAAGTAAGCAAGGGCGAGAGTACATGAATTAATCACAGCAGAAATGAGTTGCATATTATATTTATAATTAGTAAGAAATCATACCTTTTGGGAAGTTAAAACAATCAATTCCTTAATTTATAGACCATTTAAATATCTTAAGGTCACACAAATGGAAACCAAATCTCCTGATACTCTTATCTAATCATCATTATACAATAACACCAATGAGGAACAATATTAATGTTTCAACATACATATCTATTGGTATAAAGTTACAAGACTGGGGTCAGAACTAAGAGTTATGAAAACACATTATGTCTTTTATCCCTGTGTGACCTGTATTAAAAAAACATACGGTGCTTCAGTTGGCCAAACATTACTCCAACAACTGTGGCTTCATATAGTCTTTACTGAATATGGATTTCGAATTTTACTGCTATCAGTTCAATAAAAGGACTAATGAGAATACATCCAAAGTAATCATTCCAGTTTACTGAGAAAGAGACAATATTAAGCACATAATACCATTTGTGCTCAATACAGAAACTACTACAAAATGTATGTAATACAACTTATGATCATAATTGTTTTTATTAAGCCAAAAACATAACAGAGCTTTACAGGGAGAACCCAACTACATTTAATTAAACATAAAAATATGGATTAAACAACAACAAAAGAAACAGCCTATCACTGAAGACATATTAATACAAGAAAGTTACAAGGAACCCATTTAAGATTTTTAGAAGGTAACATTCTCAACAATATAAGTGATTTGGGTACCATGATGTAGAAGGAGGTAGTAATACTATTTGCAGAGTCTTTTCAATCTTTCAAGACTGGGTAAGTCTACTGAGTCATGAGTTTTCAGGGTCTATAGTATCTGAAGAATCACTATAAGAGCTTCATTAGCCTTCAACTGAAGAGTTCTATTACTCTAGAAACTTAGAAAGCCAGGATGTTGTGAAAGTATAATCTTCAAAAATGAACAAATCTTTGATTTATAAATAAGTTTATTTATAATGATATTTACATAATAAAACAAAACACATGAAACTCACAAGTTATACAAAGAAACTGATGCATAATAAAAACAGCAATATAGACCAACAGGCAAAAATTTAAAGAAAGATTTAATAAAGACTTAAATATCAAGTAGACAACTTTACTTCTAAATTTCACTTTGTCACCCACACTGAATTGGAATTGAAGAATGGCTCTCTCTTCAGGAGGTCCTGTACTGGAAATTCTGCCAAGTGTAAATTATATTTTGATAAGAATTCAAAGTTAATGACCTATTTCCATGCAGTACCTAATGCTGCCTTAAAATGAAGTCATATTCAGTCTGCTTTGAAGTGAATCAGCCTGCTAATCTGTTCTGCCAGACTAGAAAAATGTCACCAACATTTTGCTGACGTGGCAGGAATAAACTACTATGTAAAGAGAACTGGAGCAGAAATAACTGGGCAATAGTTTCAAGAGAAGCAAAAGCCAGGAGAGGGAAAATAATGAAAACATGCACAAGAATAGGTAGACTAGTAAGCACAGTTAGTGCAGTTGGGAAATGAACAGAAGGATTTACTTCATGGAGTAAGATAACGGCTTCTTCAGTTACTATTCACTGGAAAACAACTTAGTGCCTAGCCAAACAAATTTGTGTTAACAGAAGTACTTGGGAGGACCTGGGCAGGGGGTTAGTATATGGAATGCCACCTTTAAATTCAGGTTGAGTTCTTATTGACAGTGGTGAACATCTGTTTCAAATAGCAATAAAATGAAAACTATATAATCTATACAGCTGCATTCTTTAACATAATTAAAAAAAAACTTCAAATGAGACGAGCAAAAACAAGACATAAGCATTGTCAAATAAGGCACATGTAAAAATCTACACACATTATCCAGTGAAAGACAATATATATATATATATATTTGGAGGTAGAAATAATTACAAAAATACTGACATTTCTAAAGCATTAGCGTATTTGTTACAAACAATCACCAACTAATCCCCATTCAGAAAACTGTTTTGTAAAATGATTATTTAACATCTTCAAGACTACATATTCGTGGCTTTTTTCGAAATTTCACATGTGAGCATCTGGAGAATTCAGTTAGTGGCAAAAAAGTTGTCCATACTATGAGAAATGTAATATGGAAATTATAAAAAGTTATAAATGTTCATAAACCCCATGGTCATCATAATGTAAATGTCCTTGAGTGCACCAAGTTGATATTTCCTCATCAGTTAGGAATTAACAATTCTTACTTCACAGGCCCATTGATGTTTTCAGTAATGTGGCTATATCTGCTGGCATACTTCCTTCGTCACCTGCAGGTCAGAAACTGGTGTTACAAGTTTGATAAAAATATTTTATGAAGCATACTTCTTTCCAATTTTCTCTACTTTTGGTGAATTCTTAATCATCTTTCAAAGCCCAGTTTGATTCAGTGTTACTCCCTGTTAAAAACCTTCTCAAATTCCTACAAATAATATTAGGGCTACTTCCCCTGTGCTCATGTTCACATTGCCAGCAGAGCAGTCTACAGCTTCTCTTTCTGATTTGATAAAGATATACAGAGACAGATATAGATAGCCTGGATCATATCCTATTCATAGACTACATAGTATTTACTCCTCAGGTTCACTAAATAAAAGCATCTATGTAATAATCTGAATGTGAAAATAAAGACAAAACTCACAAATCCAACCAAACAGAAATAATTTCATCTAAACTTATTTTCAGTCCAAAGATAATCATTGACTTAAAGAAAATTTCAATTAAACAAGACCCCAGTATCTAGACACACTTATCCAGGCGTCTCTCTTTCTCTGTCACTCATACAGACCCCAGCTAGAGTCTAAATGTAAGACAATACTTTTATCTACTCTTCTCCTTTCAGTAAAAAATATGCATAAGATGACAAACCACTGTATAAACTCTCAGGACATTCACTGACATGCTTGCCTCTGAATTTGTCCAAAGACTTGAAAACAGTCCATGAAATCCAAATTTAACATCACATAAAAAAGTAAGATGCAGAAATAACTGGTCATACAATAAAAAATAAACTTTACAAGGAAGCTGGGTGATAGGGTGGGAAGGAGGCTTTTATTTGCCCTTTTATATCTTAGGAATCTTGAACTATGTGGATTTATTTACCTTTTTAATAAAAAATTAAAACTTTAAAAATCATTCTCTTTAAAAAGATGGAGGAAATGGAGAGGGTTCTATTTGATGATTGTTTCTAATATCCAATTGCTCTTTAATTTGAAATTATTCAATTTTTTAATAAGTGCATTTTATTGTACTCTAGAGTAATGAGTATTTTGCTAGTCAAAATGAAATTAATATAAATGTTAGAGTTCTTAAGAACTTAATATTGTGCCATGTGCTTTGGATTCATAAATATTTCTAATATAGTAAGTGAATTATAAAACTGCAGATAAAATTATGGACCCAATTTTATTTCTGGGATATTTTTGTGTCAGAGACTGAGAATGGAAGAGACAGAATTTTTCAAAATCAAAGTGGTTTTATCAGTTCTGGCAAAATGATCTTAGTTACTGCAGTACTTTTAACACAAGTATGCTTATGTTCTCCTGTGCTATCCGTTAATCTGCATACCAATCAAGGACTCAAATCATCTTTGTTACTCCCTGCTACTGCTAAATTGACGCCTTTCCATATTTTATGCTGATAAAAAACTTACCTTCATCTACTGTGGTCATATCTTGTTCTAGTTTCAACTTCTGTTGATTAATTTTTAGCATGGATTCTTCAATTGTCCCTTGGCCTATTAATTTTATAACTAGTACTTCTCTAAAGAAAACACAAGATATGTCCACTGGTTACTTAATATAAAATTATTTGATATATACAAACTATGAAATACATAAATCGCTTAAGAATGCAGTAAGAATAATTAGAAAATTGTTTTAATGAATATATCCATAAATTTAAATTCTTTTATTCACACTACTTGAGATTGACATTTTCTGAGCATGTCACTTTCAAACATCCTTACTGATCCAAAGGATAAGAAAAAAGGTATCTATAAAAATTGCTGGTATAACTGTATTACAACAAACAATTCTGGGTTCAGGTAGGTATTTCATTTAACAAAGAACATGCTTTTCTTATCAGGTTCCCAGAGATATAATTTAGTACAAAAAGTATGGAAGTGTTGTAAAGTACAAGGATTACATAGGAGGTTTTAGTTCTACAATAAGTACTAATAAATATTTGGTTCACAAATGAACTTATCAATGTCTTTTGGAAATACAGTAAAACACCCCACAAAGACTGATTGTTTGCTGTTTACATTGAGAACAGAGCTGAATTATAGGTATTTTCACCTCTTTATGTCCTGTGAGCAATGTCTAATTTAACCTTCACCTAAAATACCTACAGCTCACATAATCTATTTCCTATGAGGTAAGAAGGTAGCAACTGTATCACATTACCAAATGTGTCTGGCTCTTACATGGCTTAACAAGAAGTTATTTCAATTACTAATCTTTTTCAAAGGGGCTGGGCCATTGGTAGGACTTCGTTTTCATTAGTTGCAGAACGATATGGACTGGGGGTGGGAGGTTATTCTGTTTTATTTTTTAGGCTGCACCATGTAGCTTGTGGGATCCTAGTTCCCCAACCAGGGACTGAACCCGCTCTCCTGGCAGTGAACGTGCCTAGTCCTAACCCCTGGACCTCCAGGGAATTCCCTGCTTTAATTACTAGAATAAGAATAGGTTATATAGTGCAGTTCATATCCAACACTGTTGATATAAAATACCACAGGGGTCTTGCTTTGCTGAAAATATAAAAACAAAAAACTAAGAAAGGACATCTGACAGATCATATTCTAATACTCTATAGAAATTAAATTGGCATTTAATTAAAAATAAATTTCAACTGCAAACACTCACTTCGTCTGGCCTACTCTATGGCATCTATCTTCTGCTTGTTTGTCATTGTAAGGATTACAGTCAATATCATGAAGTATAACAACATTTGCTGAAGTCAGGTTTATTCCTAAGCCGCCAGCTTTTGTTGACAGCAGAAAGACAAAGATATCCATATCGGTATTAAACTCATCAATTAGATGAATCCTATAAGATAAATATATTAGGTTAAATATCACAAAAAGGTTTATAATGAAAACTGAAAGCAATCACATCACATGGAAAATAAACTTCAAGATGTAAATATATGCTCTTGGCACTCTAGTTATTTTTCTTTTCTACACCATTTATCTCCCTACTATTAATAATTCTTACTTTTAACTATGCAGATTTGATTAATTCCTAATTAATTTTGTCTTTTGTTAAAAGACTCTTGGCTTTTCTAAATTCTGATACGGCTTTGTGATCTTTAACCTTCTTAGAGTCAGTCAGTTATGACTCACAGACAATATCCCTGATGAACTATGCATTTCAAGATTAAAATGGTTAAAACTATAACCATTAAAACTATAATGGTTTGTTCTCTTTAGCATTACTTCTCTTCCTACTCAATGCAGGAAAAAAAAATTTACTCTAGCTGATAAAAAAATAAACCAAAGATATAATGCAGTTTAAACACACTAGAAAAAGCACTGCTTTTAAGACAACCAAAACCCCAAACTTACTCAACTACCCTCAAAACAAAAGATTTTAAGGTAATCTTGGTTTAAAGACAATGTGCTTTAGACTTGGAATGATTTTCAAAGAGAAAAGCACTGACATACATCTAACTCTACTAGTTGTTTCAAAATGTATTTGACTATGGTTCAGAACAAAAATTAAATTTTCCTCATCTTAAGGTAATGAATGATCTAAAGTAACCAAACATAAGACTCAAAGCAATATACAATTCTATGAAAAGCTCTAGACATTTAAAATTCTAACATTTACTCTTATTTGAGAGTAAGGTAGAGATTTTCTGAAACCAAAGTATACCAACCTTTCAGAAATCTGAGTCTTCCCATCTAATCTGAGGTACCTATGCTGATGATGTTTTAAGAGAACCTCTAAAATATCCAGCATCATGGTAAATTGGCTAAATAATACAACTCTATCACCCTGTGGAAATACATATATTAGTTAGGTACATAAAAATAAAATAATTATCTAATGAAAAACTGCCTCTTTAATAATAACAATAATAATCAAGTAATCATAGCTGAGATAAATTTCTTATTTTAGATTATATATAAATTGTCTTCTAAACTTTGGACCTAAAATTGATTTTTAAGACTAATTAATGGGAATAGCTACCAAAAATACTAATTAGATTGTGATCTTACAAATCTAAGCTATTTCACATGTAAACATTATGCATTAATTTATGTTAATGCTCACATATAAGGATTAATTTATGTTACCATGTACCTTCAAAATACTAATTTTGAAGCAATTATATACAATGTCACCTATGAAATAATGACAAGATTATTTAAAAAATCAATATAAATACATTCTACTAACTTCTATTAGATGGAGGAAAAGTAATCAGGAAAACATGCCCAAATACATCCAAAAAATGCTCAAAACATTAATTTCTAGAAGAATGCAGAACATAGGCTAAAACCTCAAGAAAGTCAAATCATGCCAGAACTACTTTAAAGTAGCTGAACTAATTGGGAAAACATATAAGGGAGAAATATTCTTCTTTAGTACCTTCTGCTTCAATTCAGACAAGATGCATCCTAAAACTCGGAATTTTCCAGAATCTAAAATCAAGTCCATGTCTAACTGGAAGTTATTAATATGTCGATACTGTTTACAAAGTACATGTAATTCAAAGTCTGTCATAACTTCCATATCTTCAAAGATCAGGTCAGGGTTAGCCTCACAATGTGTAGGTTCCTCAAAATAAAACAAAACAATATACACCTCAAAATGAAGATAATTTATAATATGATTAGAACAATCTAAAAAAATTGTTCAGATCAGATAGAATATCTAAATCATTAGGTATTTCAGTGCAACAGATTTGGCAAAGGAAATTAATAATTATTTTTTAGCTATAATACAGATAAGAAGTTCTTACTGTTTTAGAGATAATATACTGATATATTTACAGTTGAAATAATGTCTAGAATTTGGTTCAAAATAATCCTGGGGAGGATTCTAGGTGAAACAAGAGAGAGCAATCTCCTTCCAGATGATAACTGTAGAATATGGGTGAAGGTTACACAGGTAGAAGCTTTCATTACACAATTCTCTCTACTTTTACATGTCTAAAATTTTCCACGAGTTTAATATAAAACACAGATACAAAAGCATATGGCTGTGTTCGAACAAAGCGTTATTTGTAAACATAGCTACTGTCATATTTGGCCTTGTGGTCATAGTTGGCTGACTCTTGATGTAGACTGTCAGTCCTTCTTGGCTCTTATGTCTCCTAATTGTTTTCAACTATGTCTTAAAAATGTTTTTCTTAAATATTTGGTTAAAGGGTTAATACCCTTATCAGGTTCAATGGTCTGACTTTTAGACTAACAATGAATCTAAAAGCTTAATAGTGCTAATAAAGCTTACTGTTAGCATACAAAATCCTTACCTTTAGCATAAGCTGAGACATTTCCTTGAGTTTTTCAGCTGTGTAATATTGGCGATGTAATAAAGGATGATTGGCCATTTTTCTCAATTGCATCATGACATTGCACATTTCTGTATTTTTTTCTGTGATCCAAAAGTACACATTAAAAAAAAAAAAACAAGTTGATGGCTGTTTGCTGAAATACATCTCAATGCAAACAAAAGGTTTTAAAACTATTTCTTCAAATTGCAACTTAAAAAAAAAAAGCAAATCCCACTATCATACGATTAAACAAAAAAACAGTCCCAGTACAGGATTATTCTTTACATAAAATTGTGAAAATAAGGTTATACCCATGTTATTGATAGACTTTTTCAATCTGTTGAAGAGATTCATATAGAGTTGTTCCTGCTTCTCTGACATTGCACATAACTCAATTCGATCTTTTTTGGGGGGCAGCTGCTTGAGAACCTGTGAAAGGAAAACAGTTTAAGCAGATCATTCAAATAAAGAGTAGAAAAGATTTTAAAACCAATCATAACAAAAATACACAGATAAGAGTTACCTCTTCTTTTACTCTTCTGAGAATAAATGGTTTTATAATTTGTTTTGCATGTGCTATTCTCTCCTTTTCATATATACTTTGCTCATCTGCTGGTTTCTAAGTAAAGTAAGAACATGACATTTTAAAGTTATTACACAACATGAAACTCTCCCTCACTACATTGAGTTGTTTCCCATAGAAATTCAATTCATTCTAGACGGAACTTGAATTCTGGGCTGACGTATGGCTCTTAAGACTCCACATGTACTTGCAGGTGTTGTGACAAATCAGGTACTCTCCGGAGGTAATGAAACTGAACTGCACTAGGACACTGTTCAGAAGTTATTAACTGAGGAGTCATTACTGATCACACAGATAACTCTCTTAAAAAGATGTGTATGTATTTAAGGGAGTTTGGGTAGAGGTAAAGAGAGAGAGAAGTAGAAACTTGTTTGTTATCTATTTGTGGAAAATGGCCCCCAAAGAAAGCTAGTGCAGGTGATGCAAATAATTAGTCTACAGAAATAGGGTAGTTCCTAGCCAAAACCTGTTAATTTTGGAGAAGAGGATTTTTATTCTAAGATTTTAAAGGAATCCTCCATATCCTATGATCTGCTAAGACCACCAAATGGGAGGGACTACATTAGTGAAATTAGAAAGGCAGCTGGCAGTAGAAGATTATCAGAAAATTCTCGTAAAATACATGTGATTTGGGAGAGTGTCAAGAACCTATATAAACATTGTTGTGCTGGAAAATCAGAGTTCCTGAAAACTACACTCTCATTTTTCTAAGTAACAGGGAAAAAATTAATCATATTTTCTTCTAAATAAGATTTCTTTATTGTGACTTTTATGGAGTGTTAATGCAAAACATATCTCCCAGTATATGAATTTTTGGGATATTCTATCTTGCCTGGCTTTATAGTTTACCTATTAAAAAAATGCTAATTTATCTAATTTTAAAAAAGAAGATGACATGATCAAACTTTCTCCACATATTAAATATCTGAGCTATCCACTAATTTGAAATGATGATTCAGAAAATCAGGATATTAAAAACCAAAACTTTCAGACAATGATTATAGAAGCCTCCAGTTTATTTCCCATTGTATTTTGGCTGACTTCCCAACTCATCCAAATACAGGGATATCAACCACTTAAACTTATTTCATAAGCACACATCTCTGATGAAAACAAAAAAAAAGACAAAATTAAAAAATGGTCCAGATAAAACACAAAGTAAGACATTTGAGAAAAAAATATGAATTTATGCTTACTGTCTTAGAAGAAAACATTCTTCGTATTTCACTGGTGCTACTACTGAACATATGTGGCATAACAAAATTCAACAGCGACATGAGTTCTAACAGGTTATTTTGCACAGGTGTGCCTGTGAGCAGCAGACGGTTATTTGCCTATGAACAAAGATAAAGTTTAGATTAGTGTTGCCTTAAAAGAAAAAAATATTTATATACTTTTTGGTTATCTCCCTCAGTGGAGGAGAAAAAAATTAAAATCATTATTAGTAATAAAATATTCTGTGATGAAAGATAAGTAATTCTAAAAAATTATCATCTATTGTACTTAAAGGTAGAATATATAAAATAGTTTATAAGTGGCTAACTCATGTTCCCACATTACTTTTCTATGAAGCAATGAAAGAAGATAGATTACATCTGATATCCATAAAGTTTATCCTATAGTACAAAGGTTGGCAAACTGAAGCTCATGAGCTAAGAATGGTTTTTACATTTTTAAAGGGTTTAAAAAAAATAAAAAGCAAAAAACAAGTGATAGTAGCTATGGCTCATGGAGCCATAGTAGAATGGCTCATGGAGCATGAAAAGTTACTTATCTGGTCCTATACAGAAAAAGTTTACTGATCCCTAATTTAAGATACCATACACACACACACACACAAAATCTAAAATTTTATCATACTTGGAAAAATTCAGAGAACATTCTCTTACATTAATTGTCATAAGGTGCTGGTAGCGGATGGAGCCCATATTCTTCAGCATATGGCCCTCATCAAAAATTGCATAATTCAGTTTCAGCCGACGAAACAGACTACGATCATCAGAACTGCTGATGGCACAGTTATACCTGTCACCAAAAGAAAAAATCAGTCTCTAAGAATAAACCTTTAAAAGCATGAACTCATGTGAGATTAATGTTTCAAAAAATTATTTTTATTTATATATTTTTAATAGCTAGTACCTAACATAGCTGGTACTCAAATAATTACTGATGCACTTATATCCAATAATTACCGATGTACATGTAAGTGTGTATATGTTAGTCACTCAGTTGTGTCTGACTCTTTGCGACCCGATGGACTATAGCCTGCCAGACTCCTCTGTCCATGGAATTCTCCAAGCAAGAATACTAGGGTGGGTAGCTATTCCTTTCTCCAGTGGACCTTCCTGATTTAGGGATCGAACCCAGGTTCCCTGCACTGCAGGCAGATACTTTACCATCTGAGCTACCAGGGAGGATGATGCACATGTAACCAAGTTACAAAAGCTGCAATATGCAGTTAAAAGACAATTTATGTGTTGTAATTAGACAACCTCTACACATCTAGAAGAGGCCAATTTGGGTACAATTTATATGTGATCTGCAATTATCACACACTTTGCTTTATGAACTGTTACATCTTAAGAAGCAGTAGGGAAAAAAAACCAAACAAACATGAAGCTAAGACATTTCTGTTAAGAACACAATGTTCTGTGCTTAGTTGTTCATTATATTAAACTGGTAGAGTGAATCCAAGAAATAACAATTAATAGCAGCTAGCAGTACAAGACTATATATGAAAATGGAGTCTCTTTTATTAAGAAAAGATGAATTCTGGATGAATTCTTTTAATCATGGTCTCCTACAGAATTAATTAAAAAGTGTTATTATGGTACTACACACCAAACTGAAAAATGCGTAAATCTTCAACATAACTCATTATATTACTTTTGTTTCATAGTCCTTAGCATAAATTTTATTTCATTTTACTACTATTTTAAAAACATTTTTAAAAAAAGATTTGGTGGCTATACATTTTTTTTCTTCCAATTTTTTTTTCTCAATACTTACGTGGTCACGATTACATTGTATTCTTCATATCTACTATGAATGTTGTATCTAATCTGTTTACGTTCTTCTTGAGAACCTAGAATTTAAAGATGAAACATACAAATTGATTTATTGTACTTAACTGTATGTTAAGATTTTAAAGAAATTTCCAAAGTTAAGAGAATAATGACATACTCTTACCATAGTAACAGAGCACCTTTAAAGTGGGGCACCATAAATTAACTTCTCTTAACCAGTTATCTATGAGACAAAAGAGATATTACTTGCATCTGCTACAAGAGGATATATGTGTACAATGAAATGAACACTAAAGTCTAACAAGTTCCACCAGGAAATTCTTTTAAAAAGTAACAGAAGATGATTTTGAAAAATCACAGACTCTTCACAATTTTATCCCTGTGATTTTCAGGTGGCATCAAAATAAAGAGCAGAAGCCCAATCATTATATTTACAGATGCTTATTAATTTCTAATTTTGACATTTCTTTTTTTTGGGGGGTAGGGTACATTCATACATACATTCTCTGACTCCAGTCTAAAATGAATTGAAAAAGAATGAAACAGTAATTTGAATTGGGATGAATTGCATATTTCTCACTTAATAAATGTTTAATTATAAGTTTAAATCACTTCAGATCAGATCAGATCAGATCAGTAGCTCAGTCATGTCCGACTCTTTGCGACCCCATGAATCGCAGCACGCTAGGCCTCCCTGTCCATCACCAACTCCCGGAGTTCACTCAAACTCACATCCATTGAGTTAGTGATGCCATCCAGCCATCTCATCCTCTGTCTTCCCCTTCTCCTCTTGCCCCCAATCCCTCCCAGCATCAGAGTCTTTTCCAATGAGTCAACTCTTCGCATGAGGTGGCCAAAGTACTGGAGTTTCAGCTTTAGCATCATTCCTTCCAAAGAAATCCCAAGGCTGATCTCCTTCAGAATGGACTGGTTGGATCTCCTTGCAGTCCAAGGGACTCTCAAGAGTCTTCTCCAACACCACGGTTCAAAAGCATCAATTCTTCGGTGCTCAGCCTTCTTCACAGTCCAACTCTCACATCCATACATGACCACAGGAAAAACCACAGCCTTGACTAGATGAACCTTTGTTGGCAAAGTAATGTCTCTGCTTTACTAGGTTGGTCATATGCTATCTAGGTTGGTCATAACTTTCCTTCCAAGGAGTAAGCGTCTTTTAATTTCATGGCTGCAGTCACCATCTGTAGTGATTTTGGAGCCCAGAAAAATAAAGTCTGACACTGTTTCCACTGTTTCCCCATCTATTTCCCATGAAGTGATGGGACCGGAAGCCATGATCTTTGTTTTCTGAATGTTGAGCTCACTTAGCTTCCCTTAAATTAATTACTCATGAAACAATTTAAAAGTATTACGAAAACAATCTTTTCAAATGATATTTGATCTGTAATAATTTATAAGCTGAATAACTTACTTATACTGAGTTATTTTCTTTAAAAAGACTTCCAGTATAATAATACACATATGCAAAGGGAGAAAAGTTATAAGGAAACCACAAAAATGAACATCCACCTCCACAAACTAAGAAATCACACACACACACACAGTTTTTCTTCCCTTCATATAAAACACTATTTAGTCAAGTAAAATTGTCCACAGTATTACAAACCTATAGTTGATGCTGGAACAACAATCAAATGAGGACCTTTATTACCCTCCTGATAGAGGTAAGCCAGAAATGCAATAGCTTGAATAGTTTTTCCCAGGCCCTAAAATAAAAGTTTAAAAGAAAACATATTAAATGTAAAATCAAACAAAAGACTCAAATAAATACTGGGAAAATGAAAGAAAAAAGAATATTTCTGGTTTTATTTATTTATGATTCCCCACAATGTAACTCTACTGTATTCTTAGTTCTCAATAACCAAAAAAAAGATCATAATCTCCAAGTGATACTACAACTTAAAGAGTGGGATGTATTTTAACTGCTTGTTAATATGTGATACACACTAATATGAAAGACCTCTGCTTGCATATAAACAATATAATTTTGGTAACTGTTAATATAAAGCAACCATTTAATACATACTGGATTGATAGAAACAGCGTTCCATTGAGTAACTGGAGTTGAATATATACCCATCCTATTACTTAGCAATTTTACTCCTAAGAATATATTCAAGAGATATGAGAGCATATGTCTATGAAAAATCTTGGGTAAGAATACTGATGCACTCTTATTATAATAACCACACCCTGGAAATAATCTAAACTGCCAGGAGAGTGGGTAAAAAGCAACCACCACCACCAAACCACTAATACATGGAAGAGCATGGATTAATCTTAGTAATGTTATTATGTACCAAATGAACCAGAAACTATTTAAACAGTATATGTTGTATGGATCTATTCATACAAAGTTCAGAAATCAGAAAAAAAATTATTGTACTGTGATAGGTGTCAGAATAACGGTGGTGTTTATGACTGAAAAGGAGCATAATGCAACTTTCTGGGATGATGGAAATGTTGATCGAGAGGCAGTCACGTGGGTGTACATACATGTAAAAAGTCACTAAGTTGAACATTTGTATGCACATCAATGAAGTATTATATTAAAAAAAGGCTGCTGCTGCTAAGTCGCTTCAGTCGTGTCGGACTCTGTGCGACCCCATAGACGGCAGCCCACCAGGCTCCCCCATCCCTGGGATTCTCCAGGCAAGAACACTGGAGTGGGTTGCCATTTCCTTCTCCAATGCATGAAAGTGAAAAGTGAAAATGAAGTCGCTCAGTCGTGTCCGACTGACCCCATGGACTGTAGCCTACCAGGCTCCTCCGGCTATGGGATTTTCCAGGCAACAGTACTGGAGTGGTTTGCTATTTCCTTCTCCAAAAAAAAGCTAGAGGAAGAACAGCTCCTCAGGAGAGCTAAACATTGCCAACTGTTAGGAACTGAATTGCTCCCAACCCCAAATTTATATGTTGAGTCCTAATTCCCAATGTTAAGATTTTTGGAGATAAAGCCTTTAAAGAGATAAGTTAAATATAGAGTCATAAGGGTAAGGGCCCAACCCTAATCTTTAAGAAGAGACTGAATGTGCCCACAGGAAAAGCCATGTGAGGACACAGCAATGTGTCTATCTACAAACCAGACGGTAGCCTCTGGTGAAACCAAACCTGCCAATACTTCGATTTTAGACTTCCAGTCTCCAGAACTAAGAGAAATTTCTGTTGTTTAAGTCTCCCTGTCTTTAATATTTTGTTAGGGAAGCCCTAGCAGACACTACCTTATCATAAATATTGTACTTTACAGGATACAAAAACAGTTCCACATAATATATCTCATCGATACCAAATATAAATGATATAGGAATTACTTATGCTTTATTAACTTCATTCTTGAGAGATTAGGTCATTTGGTAAAGGTCAGGCGGCCCATGAAAGACAAATGTAGACCCAGAACCCAGACTTGATTTCCAAGTCCAGTTTCCACAATTGTACTATTCTATATACTATATATAACTTCTAATTATTTTTAAATCCCGCATATATTATTCACTATTCTAAATCACTTCTATGTTTTAACAAAAGTATGAGGCACATGTAGGAATTGTCTTAAAATACTGACGATTATTTTACTAGAAGCGAAATAGAGGACAAAGATTATCTTTGTTTTTATTTTGAAACTCTACACAGTGTAAAAGAGCTGACTCACTGGAAAAGACCCTGATGCTAGGCAAGATTGAAGACAGAGGATCAGATGGTTGGATGGCATCCTTGACTCAACAGACATGAGTTTGAGCAAATTCCAAGAAACAGTGAAGGACAGGGAAGCCTGCATGCTGCAGTCCATGGTGTCACAAACAGTCGGACGTGATTGAAGAGAGTGAACACCACCCCCACCACAAGTTAATACATATATATTCAATAAACATTTTCTCCACTGAACATGATTCATTTTTTAATAAACACTTTTTTAAAAGTATAGTTGGCAGAAGGAAGGTAAAAGTTAGATTAAAGGTCAAGTTTCTACATGACAATACTTGGACTATTGGCTGTAATGAACTTCCTAAGCTTACCTTCAAGTAAAATGTGATTGGGAAAAGAACAGAAACTCAGAGATCTCTAATAAAAGTAAAATGGCTGAGATGATGGTGATGATAAATGTGTAGATTTACTTACTGACAAGGACAGTATCTATGATCAATTTTAAAGGCAGGTATAGAAAAGCACATGCATTAAAATCTCTTTTAGTATAATATATATATGTACATGTATATATATGTATGATGCATTCAAACACATCTGCAGAATAATCTGGAAAGATACAGCAAAATAAATATTTAAGGTGATAGGATTATGTGTGATATTGGTTTTTTTCCTATGTATTTTTATGTAACATCTAATTTTTAAAATATATATTTATTAATTTGATGAGAAAGACAAAAAACCTATTTTCATTTCTGAGAGGAAGTAAGGAGGCTAAAACTCACATAAGCAATCGAAAACTGAGAAGGGCAAGTGGCCTTAACTTTGCTAAGAGCAGTAAACTAACAGGGTCCAAGGGAAATTTTCATTTTTTAAATGACAGCAAGGATGCCTACTAATAGTATATCCTAGAAATAGAGTACTACTTACCATTTCGTCTGCCAAAATGCCATTAAGTCCATGTTTATGTACCAGGGCCAGCCAATTCAAACCAACCTTCTGATAGGGCTTGAGTGACAAACTGGTAAAGAGAGAGTTACCGAATGTTATAGCTTTATAATTCTATTAACTTTCTCTACTAGTTTTCTGAGATGCAATTTAGGTCTACAATGTACACAAAAAGGAAAGTATCTAGGTGTGGTCTTACCTTTTAACTTACAGTTATTAATAAAAGCTATTTACACTTAAGAAAATGAACCCAAAACATAATATGTTTTAAAAAGTCTCTCAAATTTTATTCTGTATTTGTTAACTTACTTCTTCTGGCAATAAGAATTACAAAAGGTATTGTCGTATTCAGTTAAAACGTAATGCTACGAAATTAATTACATAAACAATCAGACTATTAACTATGGTAACATATTACAAAGCTAACATTTATATTAGAAAAATGCATTCATATGAATGAGTATTAGCACACTAAGGAACTTAAAAGTATCAGAACAAAAACATAAGCATAATTTGCTACTTTGCCAGGCTGATTTAATAAACACTTTCTGAATGAATGCCAATCACCTTTAATGTCGCTGATATATATAATTATAGAGCATGTATGCATTGTGTATTTATGTTTGAACTATGTATAAATGTAAACTTGCTAGGCGTCAATAAATACCAATGAATAGAAAACAGCAGGCAAGTGTCAAAATGTTATTTAATTTGTGAACACATAACAGATTAATCCCTGGGATTAACTTTCTTGAAAGATAACATGGAAGGGTTACAGCAGATGAAAACAACAGTTTTTTCTCAAAGTTCAAGTTGTTAAAAACTAGTATTTACTGAACATCTATTATATACACAGATACACAAAAATATCATTTTCAGGTATCACCTCATTCATAGAGGTAGGCTATCACCATTTTAACAGATGAAAAAACCTGAGGCTCAGCAATTTGCCTGAGGCTGCATAACTACAAAGCAAAATCTCATGGATAAAATTTTAACCCAGAAAGTCTCTCTCACTCAAAAGCATATTCTTATACTCTCGAGGGCAGCTTAAACCCCACATTAACATAAAAACTTAAGACAAGGCCATGCTCCTCATTCTACAGTTTTTATTCTGTCCCTTTAATTTCTGTTGCACATATCCTATCTGCACATAGGGAATGTGTCTAGACACAGCCATGGGTATGATAAATGGTTAATGGGTCAGATTCTGAAATCCAGACACTTTAACTAGAACAGGGGTCAAAGAGGTAAGGCAGAAAGGTATCCATCTTAAATCAGAACCTATTCTTCAACTGTGGGGTGTGCAATCTGCAAAACATTTCTCATCTGAAAAAATTAAAAGTAGAGGTAGAAAAAAGTCAGCAGTGTTGCTGAAGCCTTTACAGTTCATTTCTTAAAATGTCTTTGGTCTTCTTGGCCAATACTATTTCTATGCCATTAGAAAAGTAATAATAAGTAGAATATACTATCGAAGGTATTTCAATTTTTCAGATCCAATTAAATTCTACTATACTGGTAGTCAGAATAAATGCTAATACTGGACTCAAGACACTCTACTATGGGCTTTACATGCATTATTACTTTATTTAACCTACATTATAAAGTAGGTACTATTACTATAATCATCTCCATTTACAGATAAGAAATCCTCCCTGGGATTCAAAGAAGTTAAGTAACTTCCTAAGGTCACAGTTATCCAAATCTGTGTCTACAGTTGGTAGAGTAGAGCTGGTATTCAATCCAGGTCTCATCCAGAGCTCTGCCTTCAATCACTAAACAGCAAATATGAAAGTTTTCTCTTTCTGACCCACCTACTCTACAGTCAGGACTTTCTATTTTTAAATTGAACTTTCTGTTATTTTTCTGAGTCATTCCTAACGTCTTAGTCATCCCCTACATATCAAGGTTCACATTCCATGAAAATGATGAAAAACTCGATAAGGTAGGCACATTGCTGCTGCTGCTGCTGCTAAGTTGCTTCAGTTGTGTACGACTCTGTGCGACCCCACAGACGGCAGCCCACCAGGCTCCCCCATCCCTGGGATTCTCCAGGCAAGAACACTGGAGTGGGTTGCCATTTCCTTCTCCAATGCATGAAAGTGAAAAATGAAAGTGAAGTCGCTTAGTCGTGTCCGACCCTCAGCGACCCCATGGACTGCAGCCCACCAGGCTCCTCCGTCCATGGGATTTTCCAGGCAAGAGTACTGGAGTGGGGTGCCATCGCCTTCTCCAAAGGTAGGCACATTACATCACTTCTAAACACATGCCAAGAGCCAATATGCTATCTCAATGTAAACTGATCACAAATAGCCAAAAAATATTTTTAACAAACAAAAGTGACTGAATCTATGCATCACTAACACATGTTGAGAAATGAGTCTATTAAAATATTCTTGACTATACATAAAATTTTTAAAAAGTGATGAGATAGAGAATCACCTACTACATTGAATTTCCCATTCAAATACAATTGTTTCATTCACATTCATAAAGCAGCTATAGTAGTTGTTCTGATGAGGACATTAAATACCTTTATTGAGTACATGTATGTGTGTATTTGCTCTTCTGCTCAATTTATCTAAATTACAAGTAACTAAATTATCTAAATTACAAGCAACTGTCTGTTGCAGCACTGCTGCCCACAACACAAATCTTTTCAGAAAGCAGAAGGATCACTGAAAATGCAGTTTTGGTAAACATTTTTCAATTCACTTGTTAAGACAAGTTTTAAAACAGGGCAGCTATAGTCTTTGTCAGTCACTAGTATTTAGTTGCTATACAATTACACCTCCCATTAATTTTGACATTTCAACATTTTCTAAAAACTTTCGACTGCATATGAACCCCAACCACAAGTTTACAGGTAAGAATATAAATTGCTCAGGGTTATCTGAATGGTATGAAGTATAGCCTGGACCTTGTGAAGTGGGTAAGTGAACTCTTCTCAGTAAGGGACCATAACTATCCTACATTGTATCTTACCTCCCAATGAGGAAAAAAGTGATTTTAAGATTTTCTGAGGTCATGAAAGAAAATAAGGCAGCATGTTTAAAGTTACTTGTTTTGTTAGGGGGGGAAATCCTTTCAGATATAAGTTACTCTGATTTCTTTTCAGAGGGAAATTAAATTGGGTTTAAATTTCCTGTCAGAGAACACTAACTTCAAAATTATTTTGAAAGGTGAGAAAGGCCTGAAATAGAAAACTGGAGTATATACAGTGTGCTAAATTTAAGTGTAAAATGCAGAAGTAGAGGGCTAAACTTTTTGCAGTAGTTCATATGAAACAGATTAGGGATGCTAGTTGAAATTTTATATCCCTTAAGTATAACATGAATGCTGAAAATACTACCACAATAATAGTTTGTACTAAGAGCAGTATCCAAGCTTCTAAAATATTTATATCATAGGACTCTGAGTTAGTTGGATTACGTCTGCAGTATAGATTTGCATTTGATGTCACTGTCAAATGGTTTCACAGCAACTGTTTAGGAACAAGGATATGGAATCATCCTGTCAAGTTGAGGATGAACAAGATCAGAAGAACCTTAGTAGATTTAGCCCAGAAAAAGACACATAATTAAATATTATTTTACACTGAACATGTGAGATATCTTTTCAGTTAGAACAGTATAAAGCTGATAAAATGCTGATTACAGCTAAAGCTTGAGAGATGGCTACATTTATGATAGGAATAAAATAGGAGTAATGCTGAGGTTTGTTTTTTTAACTTTTCTCTCACTGTATTATTATATTTTAACTTAAGGCAATTTTAATTTTGATGTTTCAAAATAATGATTATGAATGTTAATGGTTTTTAGATACATATGAGAATTTTTTCTCTTGCCAGGACTTTAACAGGTTACACAGTTAAAAATATGTCATAGTTACACTATGTCTATATTTTCTTTTATCTCTAAAAGGTTCTTTTTCTGTTATAATTCTTATAAATTCATAATAGCAAAATAGTTAACAAAATTTTGCTTCAAAATAAACTTAACTACAAAGAATTCATTCTGTTAAGCAAAAGCATAACGGGTTATTCATCAGGATTGCGTAATATTTTCTTCAGTGCTAATAAATCCTTTCCCAAGGCAAGGAAAGTACTTTAAATGTTTCTATACTAAGCAGCCATTATGCTTGGCCAGTATACCAAGTAAAAGTCTGCAAGTTGCTTGTGTAACTTACAATGGCTAAAACAAAAGCCAAGAAAATAAATTTCACCCCCTAGAAGTGTATCTAAATAAACTCTAGACTATCTGTACAGGTTTTCAGAAGCTGTACTTTGGACTAGATCCAATAAGCACCTAAAAAAAAAATAAACTATTTTTCTCATCTGTTCAATATTTCATAAAAAAGTCTTCAGTCTAATGGAAAGGATAGCTTTATTACCTGATCATACTATTTACAAGTGATAGGACTTTGTGGATGTGGGTTTAATAGAGAAATTTTTTAAGTGATGCAATAAAGCACTTGATTTTTTAAAATCCAAATTACGATAAAGTTGACTCAACTGGGTAAGCCTTGTAGAGTGAAGAACTCCCCATATCCAATGCTGTAGAACAAGAAGGAGCAGCTCCAACTACACTTTTAGGAGATGAATTTGCTGACATGGTCTTAGTTCTTTCTATGCAACAGAGAAAAGAGCTTCTTTGTGGGAAGTGCATCACGTTTCCCTACACCATCCCATAGCACCCTAGAAGGGCACAGAAAAGATTGTAGCTTACTATTAAAGGCCAGTAACCATATCCTGATTTTTTTTTTTCTTATCTTGATTTTTAATTAACCAATGATCAGCAAATATGCTTTGATCATTAACTTCGTAAAATATCAGAAGTATATAAAATCACCAATGAAGGTAATTAATTTTTATGAGGCCCTAGTGTTAATCTTATTATATATCTACCAGAAATATTCCAAACAGAAATAATTCATTTAAAAAATTACATAACACTGCAGAGTATGGATATACCAAAAGTAATTCTAACTAGGCTCTGATCTTAGAAACCTCAACTGTTTCTGTGTTTCTGCCTCTGTATGTATTATCACAGTAAACAATTGTATACTTTTTTAAAAATGGAAGCATTCTGAACAGTTCTAGGTTTCCAGACAACTTAAAATTAAACTTTTAAAGGAAGTTCAAAACAACTGTGTGCCCACCATATCCCAACATCATGCAAAGTAGGGATGTTCACAATTACAAAATATTGTGTTAGTTATGTTCTGGTTGTTGGACAATTTTTTTTAGTGAAAATACTTTAGTGCTTATTTTTTGCAAGAATTCTGACAAGGTATTTTACTGACAGCAGCAGGTGGGGGAATATACTTCTTGTATTTTTTTTTAAATCACTTTTCCTTACATAATCTATTTAATAGAAGTATCCTTTTCATTTTTTATGTGTTTTTACCTCAAAAAGATTTAAAAATTTGGGCTTCTGAAAGCATTTAAAACATTTAATGACATATATAGATTATTTTAATCATTTCATTCAGGATTAAAAAGAAATTGAACTAAGACAAATTCTTACATTGATAGAATTCAGTAGCTGACTCTTCGAAGCCCTAAATTAAGTAAAGAGGTAGCTAAAACCACCTTTTCAGGTTATGTGACTGTATAAGAAATTATCTGTTATCACAAGGAAAACATAGGTTATGTAAGACCATATTTTTTCCCTCTAACTTACAATGTGATAATGGAGGAAGATATCCTGACTGAGAAGGGGAGAGGAGATCAATGGAAAAGAATTCACACACCACTCATGTACCATTTTAGGAAACCCTGGTTTTTCCTTTTGACATTAGTTTTCCTATCATTTCCACAGTTAAGTTTCCTAGGCACAATATAGAAATAAAAAAAACAACTTACACAACTGAGATAAGACAATAAATAGGTGCATACAAGTGTTACCTTTGGTTTAGAATGGAGGGTTGCTCTGTGTTCCATCCACCTCCATTTCCAGTGAGCATGGTAACTTGTTTTGTCAGTTTATTTGAAATGTCTTCACATTTGTTCATAAGCTTTATAACTACATCCCTTTCTTGAATCAGTGTTTTACAGTGCCATATCAAATCTTCTGATAAGCCATTCGTTTTGGACATCTTTGTGAACTATGGCATGAAAAGAAAAATAATTTAACAGTTCAGATCTAGAGTCAAACGGAGAGTCAATCTCAATTTTTCTCTGTGATGGAAAAAAGTTTCTTAAACTCTTATTAATGACCTTCCTTAATCAAGTGCAAAGACAATAGGCATTTTCATTATCATATTTCTCTTTGATAAATCTCACTGCCATCTTAAACTCATCATGTTGAAATAAAATACACCTTTCTCTTCAAAATACAGAATCCCAAGCTTGTTACTTTGATTCTAGTAGCTGTTCTCTTATGGGAGAAACTCTAACGTAATTGTTAATGTCTCCTATCAGTCATTTTTTTGCCTTTAAAACTCAATTCATTTCTATTACCAAAGGTAACAATACCAAATGTAATAACCTCAGACCAGATCTCTTATTTTTGTCACTTCCTATGAATATGACATACAGTCATATGACTATATGATTAATTTTTCTGAAACATACTTTTCCCTATCTAAGTACAACCCCTCAAGCTTTCAAAAACTCCAATTATTGATATTGTCCCTTGATATTTTACCCTAAACTGAGACTAATACTTGGAAGATACTGCCTGAATTAAAAGTTAGCTGTGACCAATTCGATAGTTTGATTAAACTTAAAAATAATATCAATTTCAACACAAGACTTGGATAAATGGTTTTGTGTGAAAACTCAGAATTTCTTTCAAAATATATTCGTATTTATTTTTCTAAAGGAGATACTGACTACTGCACAATGTAGAAGTTTTAACAGAATTAGAATTTTTCCACAGAGCTGAAAAATATACCCTGAAAAACTGTAAAAAAATATTTTTAGTGTAAACGATTAGAAAAAAATCCCAGTAGCTATTTGAAAACTGTTTGTTGGACAAAAAAACAAACAAACAAACAAAATTCAGAACAGAACAAAGCTAACTAAACTAAAACCATCTTATCAAGATAAAACCACACGATTTTGACTCATGACATCTTACTTGGAATATTTTTTCAAGTGTAACAAGAATCTCATTAACAACTCTAAATAATCCCTGTTATCACAATATTTCTAAGTTCACAGAAAAGCTCAAGCAATAGAAATTTAGTAGAGGATATGCTGAGAAAATTTCATAAATAATAGTTTATATTAATACATTTTTTATATCTAACTTAGTTGGTAAGAAATGAAATTTTTAATCTGTCCCAAAGCCATATTATTACTGTACTGCAGGAATAAAAAACATAACAAAACAAAGATGCAGCATGCCAAAAAACAGCACTGTGAAATACGAAGTCATTTGCACACTACTTTATATTTTCACAAGGACAACATACATTCATAATCACAATGTAACCTTCCATTTGGTACTTTCAGGGAAAAGATTTACACATAAAGAACCAGATGTGTAGGAATCAGTGCCTTGAAGATTTTAAGGAGGTTCTACTAGAACTTTTAATTACAGTATTTTTATTTAATGGAACGCCCCAAAACAACCTCATGTCTATTATGGGGTATGTGTTTGTGATATGTATGTGTGAGAGAGAACCAACAAGAATAGCCAGGAAAAAAAAAAAGGAACATACAGTGTGTGCTTTGTACGTGGCAGAGACTGCTAGGTAAGACTCATTAAGTCCCCACAACAAATTCAAGATCAGTCCACCAGTTCCGGATGAATAAATCAAGGCTCAATTCCCAAGGTTACAAAGCAGGATAAAAAGACTCCAGTCTATGCTCTTTTCACTAAAAACTAGTAACTCCCCAAATAAAATAAAACTGTGAAAGTTAAAAAGCAAAAACCCCTTTTTTCTGCAAATAACTGCCATTTATTGTGCGTTTTATTTTTAAATAAAATAACAATTTTATTTATCACTACCCTGGCTGGTAAACATACCCGGTATACAGACATATTCCCTGTTCTCATGTGGTTTACAGTCATTGGGAAAGACACACAACATACAATTTTAAGTGTTAACAACTGGTATTCCAAGTTGTTGTTCAGTCGCTAAGTCGTGCCTGACTCTCACAAGGAAAAAAAAAACAAAAGCTCACGAGTATAATATAACTGAGGAAGTCCTTTCAGAGTAATAAGGCCAGAAATCGCAAAGAACAGTTTTGACTCAAAAAAGATCAATTTAAAATGTCACAACCTAGAGAAGTAAGATATAAACATAAACAAACAACTAACCAAACATTACCACTTCCTGATGAAAGAACACATCACCAACCATTTAATAGTACTGGTGGGAACATCTAATTCTAATTTTGTTACTTCTAATTCCACAGAAAATATAACCAGAAAAGCCCAGACTGGGAAGCTATAGAACAAATGATCCAGTTTCTTCACCAAAGATTACAGGAAGGGTTGGGGCAGGAGGGAGGGAGAGAGGCACAGGAAGGTGGGGGGAGATGAGGAATGGAGGAGCAGCGGGGAGGACAGATGAAACAAGATTCAAGCGGGTAATTAAGCTGGCGATGAGTACACAAAGGTTTGCTACACTATTCTAATTTTTATGTCTGATATTCTTGTAGGGGCAATGAGGGGTATGCAAAGCAACTCATTTCACAATGCTGTAACAGTCTGATTGAGACTTAGTGAACTTGACATTTTGGATATTTTTGAAGTCAAAGTTTCAAAACTTAACTCGCTGAGCTTCTCACATTCTTTACCCCTCTTTCCATACAAGACAACCAACATTAGAGATGATCCAAATTATTGCTGTTAGTTTAGAATTTAGATCTAAGTAGTGATACATTGTCAATGAATGTAAGACATCAGTTTCATTTCTCATCAGAAAGAGAAAAAAGTTTCACTGTGTGATAAATTTGCTAATATTAGCTTTAGTAATAAGTAATAATAGTAAACACAAAACATCTCTCTCATGTAAATGATGACTCTAGGGAGCAGTTCAGATCTGGTAGAGTGGTTCCAAAAACCAAAACTTCTACTTTGTCGCTTCAATATCCTCAGCATGTGGTTCCCAACATCACACCAACAGGGAGAAGAGATCCTTAAAAGACTCTTTCAAAAATCACAGTATACTTCTGTTATATCTCACTGGACAGGAATTTGTCAAATTACCAAAGGGAGGCTAAAAAAAGTAGTCTTAAATATACTGTGGGTAATGTCACCAGTCATAAACCTGTTTTAAAGCACAGAGTGGGTTAAAAAGACAGAAAAATGATTTGATCCAAAAAAGTTTGACTCATTACGTCTAGAAATGACACTGACGGAGGAGTAGAAAACTACAATGGTTTCTTAACATTTCACTAATAATATACTATGGTTATCTGCAGCAAACGTTTTTCAAGACAGACAACTGAACAGGCACTTACTTTACAGTCCTTAGACTGCTCCACTGGTCAGTACCATAATTACAGCCCATTTACAGATGAAGAAATAGAGGAACAGAGACAGAACTTGCTTAAGGTCATGTAAGTTGCTGGAAAATGTCAGAACTGGGATTTAAAATAAGGTCATTTATCTCTACTCTATTATTCAATCACTTCCTAGTAGGTATTTATAAAACCAAGGGACTAAATAAAGAGGCATGAAACACAAAGAGAGAATAACAAGTTTCCTCAGGATGTCAGGGAAATCAGACTCCAATGTCACAACTGATTATTTGACCTACAAACAATCAGTCCAAACCACAGCAGGTCTTAAGACTCCAGAAGACTTTTTCAAGAAGACGAAACTGATAAAATATCTGAAGTGTTTAATAACTGAGGGCAAATTTAGACAACTAGGGAAGAGTCTAGAATTGAAGTAACAAGTATATATACAAAACTAAGAAAAGAGAAAAATCAAGATAGCTAATAATTAGGGAAAACAAAACGCTGAGCAAGGTGAAAAAAGCAATCGGTGTTGTATATCACAAGGTTCAGTTATGAAAGGTATTTGCATAGTTAACAAAGTAGATACTAAAAAAAAGATTTTCAAAATTATCACATTATTAACATATTGCTGGGCCTGGGAAATGGGCATGTGAGACAGACGGTGAGAAGAGAGCTAATCCTACCACAGTGCTATAATGTCTTGTATCATGTCAACAAATAAGCCCTGCAACTGAGAAATTTGGAAAAGCATTATGTTTATATTACCTAGAGATATAAAAGCAATAAGAATCAGACAAGATGTGGAAGCAATTATTTGCAGTACAAGAAATGGGCTAGGAAGCGGATGGATATGGATTTTCAGGGAAAACAAGGCTATAGAATTATTTAACCTGTTTATCTAAATATATGCATAAATAATAAACATTAAAAAAATCAAACATTTAATTTCATAATGTTTTCATCAAGTGTGTGTGGAGGCAGGGGAAATGGGCATCTCCCCTTAAGAAAAGGTGTAAGAAAACTACTGCTATGTCACTGCTCTGAAGACAAAAAGCATTTAACAATCCTGTAAGTTACTTAGCTTCACTAAAACAAGATTTAAGAAGTACAAAGTACTCTGTAAAAGCAGGATCTACTAAGAAATCTAAAGTTATTGATAAGCATAAAAATATGACCCTAATTACATAATGTGAAATATACAAACATACACATAAACGGATACTCAATAAATCTTAAGTGGTGACTATCTTTGGTAGAATTTTGGCTAAACTTGACTTTCTTTTTTCTTCTTGCATGTACTGTTTCAACTTTAGACAAAACAAATTCTTTTTAAAAAATGATAAAGCTATTTCTTTCAGGGGGAAAGAAAAGGTAACTGATAGTAACTGGATAATTTCATGAAAAAAGAACATCAACATGGCCCTGATTACCATCTCTTTGATTAAAAAGTATTACTTTAAGGCCTTTAATGTTTTTAAAATAGTCACAAACTGAAGTACCTATCTCCTGCCACCATGTGTCGCTCTTACAGCACAAGTAACTGAATTTCTATGGGAAGGGGAAAATTGTTTAAAAGCAGACTTAATTCCCCACCTAAATAAAAAGTGGGACAGCAGCTTAGAAAGTACTCAAATGCACATGTAATTTCAAAATAAATATTTATCAAACTTACAAAAGTGAAAACAAAGCCTGAATACAGCAATCTTCTTCATTTTATTGAAGCCACCCTATCAGGAAGTAGTACACATTACAATGCATCAAGTGACAAATTCACAGACATTTTACAATAAGCACCAGGAAAACAAAGCAAAAGAAAACTTGTAGTATAAGTTACTAGAGGATGGGAGCAGTACAACAGGAGCTTAGTGTTTCCACATGACTAAACCTTGTTTGCTTGGTTAACAGTCAAAGAAAACTGCATTTATACTGATCTAAATGTTATGGAAGTAAATGTGTTTTAGGTTGAGTTATTTACATAGAGTTAGCTACTCATGAATCTTCAATTGATCAGTATACACTACTGTTCTGATTAAAGTATAAAGGTGCAACATATAAGATTATCATAGACATAATAGTATCTCCACCTTACTTTGCACAAAGCTAAATAAAAATTCAGTAAGTGGTGGATCAACTGGTGCCATCAAATGTGTGAAATCTGGCAATAAAAACCCCAATTTTACCACATTAACAGTACATGTTTTTAAACTAATAACATTTTGGCTGGCTATATTTTCAAAGTCTACATGATTTAACAATGTGGCTTCTTACCATAAGCACATACTTTACTGCTATTAAGCAGAAAAATAAGAGAAATGGAAAAATTATGAGGAAAATTTGACAATCTTTAGATTTTTATTTTTAAAAAGGATATACAGCTGCAAACATCAACACCCTCACATAATGCACTTATTTTGTTAAAAAAAACTGATTACATTTAACCCATCAACATTATGGAGACTGTCAGCTGGGTAAAAATCATAATTAAAATGTATGTGTATACTTGATTTATTGGCTGTTTGCACTGTAATGAAATATCTAATGAGTTATTAAAGTTCTGCCAAATTCTCCAATCCTTAAGACTAAAATAAGCTTCAACAATAATGTCTAGTTTACTAGACATTTGTATACTGCTCTTAATATACATAATGCCTTGTAATTTTCACTTAAGTATGACTGAGGGACATGATTAAAATTTCAACTAATTCTCACAGGAATTTCTAAAAATAGTAGTTATGAAAACAAAGGTAAATGCTATTTCTTTTGTTTCTTTTTGAAGTAGCTAACAGGTGTGTTAGCAAGCCTCTCTGATTAACAGGGAAGGAGTAAATTATAACATATGCATTTTTTTTTTTACCAAAATGTACATAATATTGACTTTCCTTTAATTACTTTTAAGACATTAAATTGCTCTTTAAACTAGTCTCATTCAAAATTCTAAAGTAACTGAAAGGAGAAGTTTAAAGTCCTAAACAAATTAAAACATAAAGCTCATACACAATGACTTGCTAATTTTAACTGTTCATTTCCCAAAAGTTACATTTACTTTTACATTTGCTAACTTTTCCAAAAGTTACATTTACTTTTTTTTTTTTACTAAAGCACTGTATATGCTAAACTCAAGTGGCCAACTTTGCTTTTTGACTGCTATATAAAATAATCAACATAATATGAATGGCTAGTGAAAACAGTCTGTGTTCAACTTTAAGAAAGGGGGCAAGATGCTTTAGGAGGTTTAAGTAGATAATCTCTAAATTCATGTCAAGACTAATTTAAACTATGCCAATTAATTAGTAGGGGAAATACGCTTTCTGCATGCTAAGTTGCAGAATATTTTTCAAAGCATCTGGGACATATCACTTTGGTATAATTTACTTTTACTGTAAGATATGTGGGCAAGTGGTTACAGTGACTAAACACACTGGCGCAGATAACTGCATTCCTTATTAAATAAATCAGAATCCCAACAAGCCTGAGCAACCCAACTCTGCAACAACACAGGAGACCATTCAAGATTAAAAGAAAGAAGAAAAGGAAGAAAAGAAGAACAAGAAAGCCCTTCAGCAAATACTTTACCAAATAAATCACTTAGGCAAAGCCAAACAAGTTTTGAAAGGGCCTGCTTTGACAGATGTTCTCCGTAAAAGCAAAAGCTTTAGGCAAAATGAATGTCTTTATTTATTTATTTTCAAAGCCACAGAATATTAGTAATGTTTCTTTATTTTTCAAATATTTTAATTTTTAAAAAAATGCTATTTACAGCCACTGTTCAGGGACCTTCCCTCACTGCCACTTCAAGATACTCATCAAGGGAACTTAGGTTCACACAGATTTGACCAAGTACAAAATTAATCACAAAGCAACTTTACTCCCTAAGTTAGAGAATAAAACTGAAAACTTTATAAAGCACCAAGAGTTACTTCATATTCTAAAGCTATAAAAAAATCACCTATATTGCTTTCACAGCAGGGCTTATTTAGAATTCATGCTCGAAAAGCTGATATTTTCATAAAAGATAAAGGAAAATTTAAAAGACAAGAGTTCTTTTTTCTGTATGAATAAGATTTGCTGACTGTTGACATTTATAAAACTCAAAATACAGGTATTTTAGATATAAGTTGTTTACAGTAAATGAAATTCCAGAGAATGATCATGCAAAGTGTACTTACCAATGCTTATGCCTTCCCTTCACCTAACGCTTGAATTCTAGGCTTCCACACACTTTTCTATCTTTCCACTTAAAAACGCTGCAGCCTGCTACACTCCATAAAATGGCCGCGTTGTTTAATCAAGAAAAGCATGTTAGAGATTGAGCTGTCACTTTTAGAAGAAAAAGAAAATAAACAACTGCTTCTTTTGTGGTGAAGCATAAAACACTTAGGCTGGCATTTTGAATCATGGAGCTCCCCTGGATGTTGCTATTGCTCTTCAAGTAGTTGTTGTAAAATTTCTGCCACATTCTTGCTTTCTGCATGGTGTCTCAGCAGTAACAGATCAGAACAGGCTAGCAAACAACTCCTTCCTTAATGGTAAGCTCTAATTTCTTCTTCTGCAGTGAAATGAACCAAGTTTCTATGCAAAAAAATGAGTGACAGTATGCCCAGCCAATCAGCTTGGGGTTTTCCAGGAAAATCACCCCCTAATTCATTCAAAATTAGGTCATATGACACTATTTGAAATACTATTGGCTTAGAATGATAAGTAATGTTTGACTCTACACAGGATAAGGCCACCCATCTATGCTTCCCTAGGCTGAAGACACCTTGACTATGAACGGTACAGTGAAAACACACACACTCACACACAGGGGGAAAAAAAATGTAGCCTTACCAGAGCTTCCCAACTATTAAAGGGCCGGAGTTCTGTTATCTTCTGAGCCTTTTTCTGAGAACACTGAGGAATCAAAGTAAGTTCACCGATTGAAGCATCTTGAAGGAAGTGAAGGATTTTACCTTTATAGCCATCCTCCATCACTTCTTCACCACTACTATAGTCCTCGTCTAGCGAACTACCGACATCAGAACCTGAATCATATTCAGAGTCTTCAATAACTCTTTTAGGATTAAATACATTTTTTTTACGTTTCTTGTTAAAACCATTTTGTGGTTTCATGGAACATTTCTGTTTCAGTTTTGTTTTAGCTGCATTTTTAGGATAATTTTGACTTCTTGAAGAAACCTCTTTTCCATTTGGAAACTCACTCGGTGAAGCATATTGCATATCTAAGTACAAAGAAAGACAAAAATAACTATATTAGAAAGATATAAATTAAATATAAAGACATAGGACTTTAAGACTTCATATAAGAAAAATATTTAAAACAGTATTCGTGTTTTTCAATACAGAATTCAATTACAATTTATTGTTACATCTTGATTTGCCTTAAAGAGAAATAATGAAGTAGAATATGAAATTATACAATGAATTTAAATATTAGTTTCAAAAACAGGTGATAACTTCTTTCTTAAAATGAATTAAATATAAATCCTCATTTTCTATCAAAGATCCTGAGAATGTAAATGGCAGCTGCATATACATAAGACACCCATGATGGTATTTAGCAGCCCCATCCCCAGGCCAAAACTGATGGGTATTAGAAAAACAATGCTCATCCTAAATTAAAACTATCCATTTTATAATTAATTTTCCCATCACCCATCTCCACTATTCTAGGTTCATCTTTACTAAAAGTCATTTACATATATTATTAAAAAGCACCACTACTTTATCACTGATTAATGTATTATATTCCATGGATTTCTAAGATGTCTGTGATTGAAGGTACATTTATTTTACATACTAGTAAGAAATATGAACAATTAATCTATAATCATTGTTTTATTATCTAGAATGCTTTACTTATTCAAACAGCTTTGAGACTTGAAAATTTTCATACATTCATTTTTGTACATGTATTAAAAAATAAGAAAAATAAATTGAATTTCTTCACATTCGTAATCCTTCTCTTCTTAACCTTATTTCAGACTCAGAACTGATGATATTGGTGGCTTTCTTTTCTCCACACAATACCATTCTCTGTGCCATCAAGAGCACTTGTTGTACAGCATTACCTAAAATAATTCACTAATAAAACCTACAGCCATTGTGTTGGAATTTTAAAAAACTGGCTTTGTAATTAAGAAGAGCTAGTCTACTTGATTGCTACTTAAGAATGTTACTAAACATGTGTGGTTCAACTTCTCCCCACTATTTCTCTACCCTTAAGTTCCTAAAGTTAAAAACAATCCACAATGGGATCAGTGACCTTCTTCCATGCCTGCGACACTTACCTTGTAAGTTTCTGATATTGATGCTTTAGATATTCATGTAGTGTAGGTGAGGACATCTATCTTACAATGTTTACAAGGAATACAGGGAACTGGTTTCTAATATCTCTTGCAAGCCCATTCTCTGGTTATTAACTAATAGGTTTACTATTTTCTTACATACTACAATATAATATACTGGGAAGTATGAATTTTCTATAATAATATAGAACAGATAATTACCTTGGTCTTCTGCAAATACTTTTAAAGATTCTAAAGCCTCTGTGTACATCCATTCATGTTCCTTGAGTACTTCCCTTAATTCCTAGAAATAAGTCATTGATCTTTTTATTAAAAATCTAGAATTAATGACTTCTTGAAAAGAAAAGTTTTATACTTTAAAAAATAAATCACTTAAAAACTTAAAAGAATTCATAGCTGATGATTTCACACTTGTTTTTATGTTGCTCTTTACAAATGCTTTCTGTATATACAGTTATACTTCTGTAAATATATAACAGTCTTTCTTCAAAGGGAAGGAAGCTTGACAGTTTTTGCATTTCTACTCTTGCTATGGAGTACTCTGAACACCAGAATATCAAAAAATGTTTGCTCAGTTTAACTTCAACATGCAGTTAAGCTTTTTCATAAACTGATAACTTCAAAATGTAATTTGAACATACATAAAGAACCAGTATAGCAACAAAACTTTGTCTTTAGTTCATCAGAATTTAGCAGATGTGCGTATACCTGAATAAATCAATACAGGTATAAATGTATTCCCAATGTGAAACAAATAATGTGTTTCCAAGTACAATATGATAAAACAGAGGCTCTTTTAGTAATGGCATGCTTGGCATGGGTCTTTACTGACTCTGAAAGTATTTTTACTACCTAGCAAATAAACCAAAGATTATGGAATATCAAGGCACTAAAGTGGATTATTACACTTTAAAATTCTTTACGAAAAATCAAAGGTTGAGAATACGAAGAAAACTAAAAGAAGTTACTTGGGATCATAGATGACTTTGCATTTTATATATGAGTTGACAACTATTACTACAGTTATATTTGTTATGCTTACATGATGTTATCATTATAATGTTGATATTACAGTATCAAATAAGGCAAATAACCAAGGTAAACAAGTTATACAAATATGTTTTATAATATTGATAAACAAGAGTTAAATTAAATATAATTAGAAAAATGCAAAATCACTCTAAGCTTTTCATGCAGTTGACCTCAAAGACTATTTTGCAGTACAAACAGCACACACTGATTAAATACCTATATATGAGGACTCACCTCTTTATCAAAATTGGGAAATTCCTTTTGCAATTTCAACACAATACTTTCCTGCTTTTCCCAGTTAGTGCTAGATTCTGCAGATTCATTTGACTCTTCCCCCTAATGGGGACAAAAGAAAAGAGAACCAATTTAAGAGATCATCAGGAAAAACAGTCTTAAGACAGCCACGTTTGTATTTTGACTTGATTTGAAAGCTCTCACATTCCATCAAGAAGAATTCAAAAATGCTTTTTTTTTTGTTCATGTGAAAGTTGACAAATTTACATCTTAAGAATAAAAATATTACTGGTTTAAGATCACTCAAAGACCCTGACTACATATCTAGTAACTTGAATGATACTAAAACTAACTTGAAATAATTCAGGTATAAATATTAACTGCTGAGTCACAACATAAAAGCAACATAGTAACAAAGAAACTTATATGAAACTAAATAATATATAAATTAAACCTTAATTTGGGAGTAACTGGCTACTCACACACTATCTCTTTCCTCTGTCACTTAACTTCATTTGAAGAAACTGGTTCCACATTTAAAAGAAAAAAAAACAAGATCTCTTGGGTTCACATATAGGAGAAATCTTGTATTTTAGTCAATCTAAAAGCATCTATTTACGTTGCTAAGAACTGTACCACATGCTCTACACACAAAAAATTAGTTTCATGCTTTCTCTTCTACCTCCTTTCTTGTCCAACAACAGTGCTTTTTTCTTTCATTACCTAACAGAGAAATATCTAAATTGTGAGCAATACCCCCTTCACACTAGATATCTAGATATCTATCCACTAGATAAAGATATAAAATGCTAGAGAAGTTAGGAGTAGGAAGAAGAAAACCGGACATGTTTTTTGTAATAGTAATTGGCCTGTTTGGGCTGGAGCACAGAGACTAAGAAAAAGGCTATAAGGTTGAAAAATCAAACCAGAGCTAATACTGCTTAAGGCCTAGAATGCCAAACTGAGGTCAGTCTTCATTCAGAAAGCAATGAGATTTTTGAGAAGGGGAATAATGAAACACTAATATTTGGAGAAAGCACTGAAAAGCTATCAAAAATTCATACTGCCATCCTTGCTTTACAGATGAAGACACTGAACCTCCAAGAACAATCCTTTTAAAGATCACAGATGGACAATGACCAGCTGAGGTACAAACAGAAACTTAGGTGTTTAGATCAGTGTTCTTCCATTACCAAGTACTCTTGCCTGGAAAATCTCATGGACGGAGGAGCCTGGTAGGCTGCAGTCCATGAGGTCGCAAAGAGTTGGACACTACTGAGCGACTTTACTTTGACTTTCACTTTCATGCATTAGAGAAGGAAATGGCAACCCACTCCAGTGTTATCGCCTGGAGAATCCCAGGGACAGGGGAGCCTGGTGGGCTGCCGTCTATGGGGCCGCACAGAGTCGGACACGACTGAAGTGACTTAGCAGCAGCAGCAGCAGCAGCAGCGTTTCCTAAACTTTAGTTATTCCCACAGCACATTCATGATTTTAAATAAGTCAAATGTTATCAAAGGATGAAGGATAAACAAATCGTAATATGCATATAAAACAGAATATAACTCTGTCCTAAAAAAAGGGAGGGGGGAAATGAAGTACTTATACCTGCTACAACATGGATGAACCTCAAAAATATTAACCTAAGTAAAAGAAGCTAGACACAAAAGGTCACATATGATTACATTTATATGAAATCCTACGACAAAAAGCCAACTGGTGGTGCCAGAGGCTAGGGGGAGAAGAGAATGGGGAGAAACTGCTTAAGATATGCAGCATGATATTACTGGGTGATAAAATATTTTGGAACTAGATAGAACTTATATTTGCAAAACATGGGTAATGTACTAAATGCCACTGAATTTTTAATGGTTAATTTTATGCTGTGTGAATCTCATCTAAAGAAAAAAGTTATTTGGAAAATAGTAACCAGTCCATCCTAGAGGAAATCAGTCCTAAATATTCATTGGAAGGACTGATGCTGAAGCTGAAACTCCCAATACTTTGGCCACCTGATGCAAAGAACTGACTCATCTGAAAAGACTGGAATGATTGAAGGCGGGAGGAGAAGGGGAAGGCGGGAGGAGAAGGGGACAACAGAGGATGAGATGGTTGGATGGCATCACCAACTCAATGGACATGAGTTTCAAATAAGCTCCGGGACTTGATGATGGACAGGGAAGCCTGGCATAGAGCAGTCCATGAGGTGGCAAAGAGCTGGACATGACTGAGTGACTGAACTAAACTATCTTTTGCGAATTAAATATATTGAAGCACATATTAAACATTCAGGAGGTTGTGTGCCTATCATTTGCTCTTTGATCTTGGACCCCACACTTCTGTCAGCTCTGCTAATCCCTGATGACTGAAAATACCTATGTAGTTCAGTGGTTATTCTGGAGCTTCACAGAAGCCAGGTGATACATGAACTCTGGGCTCAAATCATATCAGTGGGCCCAAGAGTTACGAATCAATCCTGCAGTTACACTTCTAGTTCCAGAATGTAGAGTCGGAACTGACATATTTGGCACTGGCAGAAATTCCACATCAGCTCCTTGACCGATGGAGTAAGGTCCATAGCGGTATAAAATACTAGATCTAAGGCCCTAGAACTGTCCCTCTGACAAAGTAGCAACAACCATATTACTGAAGGAATTGCAGAGATTGGCACCACCATCCCAGATCCCAATGTAATGTGCCTCCTTGGCCTATACGAAAGCGAAATGAGTCTTAGAGAATTATTTTAGACTATCATACGCAAACAACAGGTGATGACCCCACATGCAGCTGCTATACAAGATGTATTTTTACTGGAGAAAATCAATGTAACTACACATTAGTCTAGCAGTAATTAAGGAAGACAAGAAGAAGCTATTTTCACCTGGGCAGGGTAAGTGATGAAGGTGCAGGGTAAGTGATGAATACACCTTCGTGCTTTCAGGGCTATAACTCTCAACTCTTTTTCAAAAAATACTACCCAAGGACTTTGATAGTTTTGCAGAGTCCACAGTGTATCACTTTGGTCCTTTACACTGAAGACATCACGTAAGTTGGACTTAACAAGCAGGAAGTAGTGGTTGTTTTCAGATGGCCTTAGTAAGATATATGGAGAAGGCAATGGCACCCCACTCCAGTACTCTTGCCTGGGAAATCACAAGGACGGAGGAGCCTGGTAGGCTACAGTCCATGGGGTTGCTAAGGGTCGGACACGACTGAGCAATTCACTTTCACTTTTCACTTTAATGCACTGGAGAAGGAAATGGCAACCCACTCCAGTGTTCTTGCCTGGAGAATCCCAGGGACAGGGGAGCCTAGTGGGCTGCCGTCCATGGGGTCGCACAGAGTCGGACACGACTGAAGTGACTTAGCAGCAGCGGTAAGATATATGCATGCTAGAGTGGAAAATATGCTGAATGCTCAGTCTCTCAGTTATGTCTGACTCTTTGCAACTCCACAGACTACAGCCTGTCCAGGCTCCTCCGAATTTTTCAGGCAAGAACACTGAGCAGGTTGTCAAGTCCTACTCCAGGGGATCTTCCCAACCCAGGTACTGAACCATGTCTCTTGCGTCTCCCAGAATTGGTAGGTGGATTTGTTACCATTGCGCCACCTGGGAAGCCTACCACCCTCAAATTCTGAGGTCCACCACTTTCATTAATTATATGGGGGTTCAACGTGAAGCATGCTGCAAATTTCACTCTGAAAAGAAAAAACAAAAGACAAATGAATGGCTAGACTTGCTGCCTCTGAGAAAAAGGTACAACACTTTAGTCGGCCTCTTGGGATGCTGGAGGCAAGGTACACTTCAGTTCAGTGTATGCTGCTCTGTTAGGAATGGGGCCTAGATTAAGAGAAGGCTCTGGCGTAGGTCCAGGATGCAATTGCCACTTGGGTTTTGCAACCAGCGAGTAGATGCAATGCTTATCAAAGAATCTGTGGCTCATGAGGATGTTGCATAAAGTCTCTGGCAATTCCCAACAGGAAAATTACAGCAGAGACCCATATGGCTTCAAAGAAAGGTCATGTCCTCTTCTGCTGACAACTACAGGCTGTTCCGCTATAACATGACACATCCATTTGCAGAAATTATTGCACCATGCAAAATCATGAAAATAAAAAGCCACTGGGCTGAGGAAAATTGTGTTAGAGGTATCACATTCAAGAACTTCATTCAGTTCAGTTCAGTTGTTCAGTCGTGTCCGACTCTTTGAGACCCCATGAATCGCAGCACGCCAGGCCTCCCTGTCCATCATCAACTCCCGGAGTTCAACGAGACTCACGTCCACCGAGTCAGTGAGGCCATCCAGCCATCTCAGCCTCTGTCGTCCCCTTCTCCTCCTGCCCCGAATCCCTCCCAGCATCAGAGTCTTTTCCAATGAGTCAACTCTTCACATGAGGTGGCCAAAGTACTGGAGTTTCAGCTTTAGCATCATTCCTTCCAAAGAAATCCCAGGGCTGATCTCCTTCAGAATGGACTGGTTGGATCTCCTTGCAGTCCAAGGGACTCGCAAGAGTCTTCTCCAACACTCCAGTTCAAAAGCATCAATTCTTCAGCGCTCACCCTTTTTCACAGTCCAACTCTCATATCCATACATGACCACTGGAAAAACCATAGCCTTGACTAGATGGACCTTTGTTGGCGAAGTAATGTCTCTGCTTTTCAATATGCTATCTAGGTTGGTCACAACTTTCTTTCCAAAGAGTAAGCGTCTTTTAATTTCATGGCTGTAGTCACCATCTGCAGTGATTTTCGAGCCCCCAAAAATAAAGTCTGACACTGTTTCCACTGTTTCCCTATCTATTTCCCATGAAGTGATGGGACCGGATGCCATGATCTTAGTTTTCTGAATGTTGAGTTTTAAGCCAACTTTGTTACTCTCCTCTTTCACTTTCATCAAGAGGCTTTTTAGTTCCTCTTCACTTTCTGCCATAAGGGTGGTGTCATCTGCATATCTGAGGTTATTGATATTTCTCCCGGCAATCTTGATTCCAGCTTGTGTTTCTTCTGGCATTTCTCATGATGTACTCTGCATATAAGTTAAATAAGCAGGGTGACAATATACAACCTTGACGTACTCCTTTTCCTATTTGGAACCAGTCTGTTGTTCCATGTCCAGTTCTAACTGTTGTTTCCTGACCTGCATATAGATTTCTCAAGAGGCAGGTCAGGTGGTCTGGTATTCCCATCTCTTTCAGGATTTTCCACAGTTTATTGTGATCCACACAGTCAAAGGCTCTGGCATAGTCAATAAAGCAGAAATAGATGTATTTCTGGAACTCTCTTGCTTTTTCCATGATCCAGCAGATGTTGGCAATTTGATCTCTGGTTCTTCTGCCTTTTCTAAAACCAGCTTGAACATTAGGAAGTTCACGGTTCACGTATTGCTGAAGCCTGGATTGGAGATTTTTGAGCATTACTTTACTAGGGTGTGAGATGAGTGCAATTGTGTGGTAGTTTGAGCATTCTTTGGCATTGCCTTTCTTTGGGATTGGAATGAAAACTGACCTTTTCCAGTCCTGTGGCCACTGATGAGTTTTCCAAATTGGCTGGCATATTGAGTGAAGCACTTTCACAGCTTCATTTTTTAGGATTTGAAATAGCTCAACTGGAATTCCATCACCTCCACTAGCTTTGTTCGTAGTCATGCTTTCTAAGGCCCACTTGACTTCACATTCCAGGATGTCTGGCTCTAGGTCAGTGATCACACCATCGTGATTATCTGGGTCGTGGAGATCTTTTTTGTACAGTTCTTCTGTGTATTCTTGCCACCTCTTCTTAATATCTTGTGCTTCTGTTAGGTCCATACCATTTCTGTCCTTTATCGAGCCCATCTTTGCATGAAATGTTCCCTTGGTATCTCTAATTTTCTTGAAGAGATCTCTAGTCTTTCCCATTCTGTTGTTTTCCTCTATTTCTTTGCACTGATTGCTGAGGAAGGCTCTCATACCTCTTCTTGCTATTCTTTGGAACTCTGCATTCAGATGCTTGTATCTTTCCTTTTCTCCTTTGCTTTTCGCCTCTCTTCTTTTCACAGCTATTTGTAAGGCCTCCCCAGACAGCCATTTTGCTTTTTTGCATTTCTTTTCCATGGGGATGGTCTTGATCCCTGTCTCCTGTACAATGTCACGAACCTCATTCCATAGTTCATGAGGCACTCTATCTATCAGATCTAGGCCCTTAAATCGATTTCTCACTTTCACTGTATAATCATAAGGGATTTGATTTAGGTCATACCTGACTGGTCTAGTGGTTTTTCCTACCTTCTTCAATTTAAGTCTGAATTTGGCAATAAGGAGTTCATGGTCTGAGCCACAGTCAGCTCCTGGTCTTGTTTTTGTTGACTGTATAGAGCTTCTCCATCTTTGGCTACAAAGAATATAATCAATCTGATTTTGGTGTTGACCATCTGGTGATGTCCATGTGTAGAGTCTTCTCTTGTGTTGTTGGAAGAGGGTGTTTGCTATGACCAGTGCATTTTCTTGGCAAAACTCTATTAGTCTTTGCCCTGCTTCATTCCGTATTCCAAGGCCAAATTTGTCTGTTACTCCAGGTGCTTCTTGACTTCCTACTTCATTAGTGACCCATTAAAAAAATAGAAGAAAATCTTAAAAGAAGGATAGTGCAATTTTACACATTAAATGATTAAGAAATGCATAAATACTCCAATAAGTATGAACTCAAGTCTGCTTGGAATGTGAGCATTGGAAGGGCTATAGTTTATGAGTTACTATGAAATAGTAGATGAAGAGTTATTTGAAAATGAGAGGCAATGGAAAGACATGCCTCACTGTCTTTGTGTCATCTCTACTATATGGCTGAAAATGTAAACATTAGGTTAAAAATAAGCAAATAAATAAAATCAATAAATTTCAGCTACTTTGCTAGCCTCCTGTTCTCATATTAAAAGTGCCTGGAAGGTTGAAGATTCAACTGCATGCCATGCACAACTCTCCTACTATGTTCAGCATTAAAACCAAATTTGTATCTTCACATCAGTAGAATTGTTTTCAATAACGTTTAAAACACCAGTTAACATTGCTAATCTGTCATGGTATAGGTTTTTGAATTTCACTGTCACTGTCCTTAACATCATCTACATTAACATGGTATCAGCAGGAAGTCTTTTGTGGTGAGATAAACAGGTTGGGACCCTAGCTCTTCAATATTCTCATTTTCTATCTCCTCAAATCCAATCTGTTTTCCGAAACCAACACTTGTGAATTTAAAACATTTCTCTGAGGGTTCAAGTTCTTCAAAATCACAAGTTACTGTGAAGAAAAATTTTCCACAATACATAATGCACTCTTTTGTCATCAGTCTAGGCTTCTAAAAATGGTGGCAATGACTACTCCAAAGTTAAGTTTCTCAAAATTCTAAAACCATATTTGCATCCTCACCTTCAATTACAGTAATTAGTATTTTAAATGCTCACTTTAAATAGTAAGTCATAAATGCTGCTAACACATTTTTACTAAAAGACTGTATCAGAGAATGGTTTTTGGAGGCAAAAGAAAAAAAAACTGGGGTTGAGTTCAGCTTCTGTAGAGGGATAGGCTTGATAAAGCTAAATGTTTTCATTTGGGTCCTGTTTTTGCAATAATTCGCTATAACAGAGAAGAATTAAGTAAATCTATCAATGCAGATTTGGCCGGTCCATCCATTTTTGCTATAGCTAGTGCATGGGGTCTCTAAGAGTTGGATATGACTGAGCGACTTCACTTTCAGTTTTCACTTTCATGCATTGGAGAAGGAAATGGCAACCTACTCCATTGTTCTTGCCTGGAGAATCCCAGGGACAGGGGAGCCTGGTGGGCTTCTGTCTATGGGGTTACACAGAGTCGGACACGACTGAAATGACTTAGTAGCAGCATAGTGAATTCCAAGACTGACTTGAACAATTCTCTTAAGAGGTTCCATTTGTTAAGTGATAAACTACCACTGGGCTTCCCTGGTGGCTCAGTGTTAAAGAATCTGCCTGCCAGTGCAAGAGACGTGGGTTAGATCCCTCTGTTGGGACGATTCCCTGGAGAAGGAAATGGCAACCCAGTCCACTATTCTTGCCTGGGAAATCCCATGGACAGAGGAGCATGGTGGGCTCCAGTCCAAAGGGTTGCAAAAGAGTTGACACAACTGGCAACTAAACACCAATAACCAAACTACCACTGGCTTCAGCTTCAAATCTCTATCTGGAGTTGATGCTGAACATGACAACACTGGTACTTTTAAAAGCTTTAAATTCTAGAGTACATTTTCTGTCTTTCAGATTTGAGTCCTTTGATGCATGTGTTCATCAACAGATCTTGTTTCACTGATCTTACCATGTGTCTCAATTCCTAGATGCAGCTGGCTTACAGAGCAGTGGTATCACTTAATGAAAATTTAGAATGTGAATTTGTTGATAACACCCCACAAGGCTAACATGCTATTCAACAGACGTAAAAGCAAAGTGAATGCTTTGAATCAGCCATCAATAAATACAATGCTATTTCTTCCATGGCCGTTATACACAGGTTTATAAACTAAAATGTGGGCCTACTCTCTTATACTAGTGGTTATTCAAACCTAAAACTCAGAATTTTTACTTCCTACCATGGGAAGAATACTTCTATGGAGGGATACAACAGCTATCCCATTAAATTAAGGTCGAGACTATATCAGGCAAAGAAAGGGGTTACTGTGCTAATTGGGGTGACTGACTTTGATTGCCAAAAAGAAATTGTGCTGTCATGAATGCAGACATGGAAGACTATGTCTAGATTCACTGGGAGGCCTCTTAGTAGATTTATTTCACAAAGTAAAAGTTAATAGAAAACCACAATAACCCAGTAAAAGCATAACTAATATTATTTTCAGATAAGCAGTTAAATATCAAAGGAGTCATCTATAGGAATTATAAGTAGTTGTCACCGAGGAGTTTGAAATAGTGCTCGTGCTAGTAACAACTGTTTTATGTAAGCATTGTACAATTATATGTATATACACACACATTTTACAAGATAAAATTTAAAGTATGTTTTTCCCAAAAGTTACTTTACTACACCACTAGAATATTTTAAAAATCAGTTTTATAATTCAGAGATAAGCAATTAATACTTCTGTGAGAGAGAAGACTGATTCACTGAGATGTATTTTTGTAAATTCAGATTCAACATAGTCTGTGCTTAAGTAGCTAATTTTGATGCTGCAATTCAAATGTAACTCACATGATCCAATCTCTTCTTTTTCATAGATTGATCATCATTAAATTCATCTTCCTCGAATGGCTCTGAAGAAGAAGATAATTTTCTTTTCCTGGGTCCACCACCTTCTAAAACAGACAAGGACATGCAAAGTTCACACTGATATAATACAAGAATCATTAATGTTAAAAAAAAGGGCAAACTACACTTAATAGTTCTCTTGATATCAGGACAGTATTATTTCTTCTACATATGGCATACATGCAATAAATGTTAACTGCATTGAAGGAAAAATAAAGAGATCCTTTTCAGACTTTCAAAAGTAGAAATCACTGTAAGACTATACGTATTTCTAAACTATCACATTATTTAATGCTAATGATATATATCTTTGAACTGACAAGTAATTCTATAGTAGAAAGAAGAGGTTCTCCTCAATGACTGAATGTTCAGTAGTGAAAAAAATTGAGCCCATCAGCTTATCTGAATAGCATCAAATAATTGTCAATAATTAAGTATCTACTATGTACCAGGCTTCGCAGTGGGCTTTTATAAACAGCTGTTTCATTTCCACAACAAATCTACCAAGTAAATACATACTCATTTTACCAATTAGGAGGAACTGAGAAACAGAGAAATCAAGAGATGAATGCTTTTAACCTAAAAACAAGAGAGTACAGCACAAGAGAGTGCTGTACGACAGTAATAGGAAATGTGCACATTCTGTCACGACTGATAGAAAAACTCCATCTACATGATTTGGAAAAGCTATGTTACTTATGTTTTACTTTGTATACATTCATATACTTCTTCAGTACCTTCACTCTCAGAGAGCAAATTCCAGAGACATACTGCAGTGCTTGTAAGAAAGTATTTGCTGAAAGCTTACAAAGGTTTAAGAGTTCAGTATTAACTGTATCAGTACCCTAACTATGCAGTTAGAAATAAAAGTTGTAGGAATATTCAAAATAAGTACAGACACAACAGCTTTTAAGCTGTAAGCATGAAAATGTCATAATACGGCTATAACCAAATTGAATGCAATCAACATTTCAATGTATAATAATTACATGCTTTAAGTATGCATGCTTAAATTTCCCCCACTTTATTTCATAAAGTAAATGTGCATTCTGCATACACCAACTAACTGCTGGCATCCACTCTATCATTACCCACATATTTGCTGGGGTTAAGTGACTACCATTCAATTCAGTCATATCCAGTAATTAGGCATATTACTAATAACTACCATTAATAATAATATTCTAATATTCAAAGTCTGAAAAGTTTCAAACTAGGTGATTACACCATGTCACCTAGATATGTTTAATCCTTTCTTAAAATAAAGAAAAGCATATTTAAAACATAAAAAGTAAAACATGAAACTGCAAAAAAGAAAATATGAACAAAGAACACTAACAGGCAATTCAATAGGGGAAAAAGAAAGAGAAAAGATGATCAACATCATTAATAACTAAAGACAGGGAAAACACAGTACCTTTTTTTCCATCCTAAGATTAAAAGGAGTAGTAAAAGGAAGTCACAGCATACTGTGGGCAGTCATGTTACAACACTATAAATTGTTATACCCTATCTGGAAGGCAATCTAAATAACACACCTCAGAATTTTAGATGTGTGTGTCTTTCAGTTCAATAATTCTTTTTCCAGGAATTTACTTATAAAAAACTGAGGGAGAATGATTATTTAGGCATACATAAAAATTTTTACCTAAGCATTTAAGTGCCTGTCAATAAGCTATTAGACAAGTCAGAATACACTGTTATAAAGAAATGAGTAGACTTTTAGAAATAAATATGGTTACAAAACAACCAAAAAAAAAAAAAAAACCAGAATCACAGTCACATAAAAACGTTTTTACCTACTCTTACACTGACACATACATAGAGAACTAGGGCTTCCCTAGTAGCTCAGATGGTAAAGATCTGCCTGCAATGCAGGGGACCCAGGTTTGATCCGGGGTTGGGAAGATACCCTGGACAAGGGAATGGCAACCTATTCCAGTATTTTTGGAGAAATCCCATGGACAGAGGAGCCCGGGGAGCCCCAGTCCATGGGGTTGCAAAGAGCTGGACACGACTGAGTGACTAAGCACAAACATACAGAGGTGGAAGAATCAGCTAGATTCCGGATGACATCAGTAAATTCATATTTTTACCACTTAAAGTAGGGTAAAAATTTTGGATACCTATTTTTGTCTTTATTAACTTAGTATTCATAAATGAAAACATTCAGAAGGCAATGTAAAAAACATACCTTTATTGTTTAATATGCAGGATGATACTGCATATAAAAGACTATAATTTGTGGTAAAACCAATGTCCAACATCAGAATTTGGAGACTCTTTGTGAACTGTCCAAGGCATTTAAAAAGACCCTCTGTTAGTGAGACAAAGCTGTCATTCTATACATTACCTCAAGAGTGTACCATACTGAAGATGATTGATATGACTATCCTGTCCATTCTAAGAAGCAGCACGGAAGTTTACTTAAACAAGAAAACCTTAATTTCTTCTTTCCTTATAATTTGCCATTTGACAATATCTTCCAAACAAAGAAATAAAATCAAAGTCTAGTACAACAATGACAAGTAAAAAACTCCGCTGAAGTTCAACTTTAACAAGTACTGTAAACTACATGTGGGTAGAGGTTGTGTCCATTTCGTTCCAGCATGTACCCTCCATGCCTAAAACAGAATCTGGCATCCAGTAGTAGATACATACTGAGTATTTGTTTAATAAATAAAGCTGAATAATACAAACTGCTCAAGACAAAAAAAGACCATGCATTGCTGTAGAATAGTTACTTAACAAAGTTTTCATTGGAAAGATTCTGAAATATGAGATATTATGAGGACAAGAAAGAATATGTAAAATCTCCCCAACCCATTTAACAACTCAACAAATATTAACAGGGCCTACAATTTTTCAGAGTTTTTACAGTAGGATACAGTAATGAAGACACAGCTTTCTCTTGTACCATTTCTAGTATCAGACGGCCCTTAAGCACAGAAATGTTAATATGGACTATGCACTTACTATTCGCCACACACTATAACAAGAAATTTGTAACAAGGATCATTGTCTCATAACAACCTAAGAATATCCTACTATTAATATACTATTTTACTACAGAAAGAGAAAACTTAGGCAATGCTGCCCAAGGTTACACAGCTAGTAAGCAAAACAAAAGGAAGAATCTTAATATTCACTGTGGGTAGCAGCCACACACCATACAATACCATTCTGTTGCTCAAACTGGTGAGAAAGAGATTTAAAATATTTCATGTGGAAAACGGAATATTACTCTGCCATAAAAGGAACACCTTTGAGTTACTTCTAATGAGGTGGATGAACCTAGAACCGATTATACAGAATGAAGTAAGGCAGAAAGAGAAAGGTAAGTATCGTATTCTAAAACATATATATATATATATATATATATATATATATATGCAATCTAGAAAAATGGTACTGAAGAATTTACTTACAGGGCAGCAATGGAGAAACAGACAGACAACAGACTTATGGACGTGGGGAAAGGGAAGGAGAGGGTGAGATGTATGGAAACAGTAACATGGAAACTTACATTACCATATGTAAAATAGATAGCCAATGGGAATTTGCTGTATGGCTAAGAAACTCAAGCAGGGGCTCTGTACCAACCTAGAGGGGTGCGATGGAGAGGGAGATGGGAGGGAGGTTCAAAATGGAGGGGATATATGTATACCTATGGCAGATTCATGTTGTGGTTTGGCAGAAAACAAAATTCTGTAAAGCAATTATCCTTCAAAAAAAAAAATTAAAAAAATTTCATGTCGATAAAGTAATATCATCTATGGAATCCAAGCAGGGGGTTAAGATGAGGTAGATAACTGCAGAAGAAAGATACTAGACCCATGAAAACACATTATGGTATTTTCTATTTTTGTATATAATTAAAAAAAAAAATCCACTTAGGAATATGGGTGCATATTCACACTGCTAATGAAATCATAAATTGGCATAACCTTTACAATTAACATTGAAGTACATATTATATTTCAAAATGTGCATACCCTTTGACTCAGCATCCTGGTTTGACGTTTAGGCTACAGAAATAAAACCAGAAAGGTTTACTTGTAATGCTACTTTCTTTTGTATTGTAGTAATGAAATAATGTAAACATCAATGCTAAGTAATAGTCAGATCAGTCACTCAGTCATGTCCGACTCTTTGCAACCACATGAATTGCAACACACCAGGCTTCCCTGTCCATCACCAACTCACGGAGCTTGCTCAAACTCATGTTCATCAAGTCGGTGACGCCACTCAACTATCTCATCCTCTGTCGTTCCCTTCTCCTTCCACCTTCAATCTTTCCCAGCATCAGGGTCTTTTCTAATGAGTCAGTTCTTTGCATCAGGTAGCCAAAGTATTGGAGCTTCAGCATCATCCTTAGCAATGAATATTCAGGACAGATTTCCTTTAGGATGGACTGGTTGGATCTCCTTGCAGTCCAAGGGACTCTCAAGACCACAGTTCAAAAGCATCAATTCTTTGGCGCTCAGCTTTATGATCCAACTCTCACATCTTTACATGACTAATGGAAAAACCATAGCTTTGACTAGAGATCTTTGTTGACAAAGTAATCTCTCTGCTTTTTAATATGCTGTCTAGGTTGGTCATAGCTTTTCTTCCAAGGAGCAAGCGTCTTTTAATTTCATGGCTGCAATCACCATCTGCAGTGATTTTGGAGCCCAGGAAAATAAAAGTCTTACTGTTTCCATTGTTTCCCCATCTGTTCGCCATGAAGTGATGGGACCGAATGCCATGATTTTAGTTTTCTGAATGCTGAGTTTTAAGCCAGCATTTTTGCTCTACTCTTCACTTTCATCAAGAGGCTCCTTAGTTCCTCTTCGCCTTCTGTCATAAGGGTGGTGTCATCTGCATATCTGAGGTTATTGATATTTCCCACAATCTTGATTTCAGCTTGTGCTTCATCCAACCTGGCATTTTGCATGATATACTCCACATATAAGTTAAATAAGCAGGATGACAATATACAGCCTTGACATACTCCTTTTCCAATTTGGAACCAGTCTGTTGTTCCATATCCGGTTTTAACTGTTGCTTCTTGACCTGCATACAGATTTCTCAGGAGGCAGTTAAGGGAGTCTGGGATTCCTATCTCTTTCAGAATTTTCCACAGTTTGTTGTGATCTACACAGTCAAAGGTTTTAGCATAGTCAATAAAACAGAAGTATATATTTACTGGAATTCTTTTGTTTTCTCTATGATCCAACAGATGTTGGCAATTTGGTCTCTGAATTCTCTGCCTTTTCTAAATCCAGCTTGAACATCTGCAAGTTCTTGGCTCGTACCGTTGAAGCCTCGCTTGGAGAGTTTTGAGCATTACCTTGCTAGCATGTGAGGTGAATGCAATTGTGAAGCAGTTTGAACAATCTTTGGCATTGCCGTTCTTTGGTACTGGAATGAAAACTGACCTTTTCCAGTCCTGTGGCCACTGATAAGTTCTCCAATTTTGCTGCCATATTGAGTGTGGCACTTTCACAGCATCATCTTTTAGGATTTGAAATAGCTCAGCTGGAATTCCATCACCTTCACTAGCTTTGTTCGTAGTGATGCTACCTAAAGCCCACTTGACTTTGGACTCCAGGATGTCTGGCTCTAGGTGAGTGATCACACCATCGTGATTATCTGAGTAGTGAAGATCTTTTTTGTACAGTTCTTCTGTGTATTCTTGCCACCTTTTCTTAGTATCTTCTGCTTCTGTTAGGTCCATATTGTTTCTGTCCTTTATTGTGACCATCTTTGCATAACATGTTCCCTTGGTATTCTCTATTTTCTTGAAGAGATCTCTAGTTTTTTCCATTCTATTCTTTTCCTCTATTTCTTTGCACTGATCAGTTAGGAAAGCTTTCTTATCTCTCCCTGCTATTCTTCGGAACTCCACATTCAGATGGGTTTAGCTTTCCTTTTCTCCTTTGCTTCTGTTCTTTTCTCAGTTATTTGTTAAGTCCTCCTCAGACAACTATTTTGCCTTTTGCATTTCTTTTTCTTGGGGATGGTTTTGATCACTGCCTCCTGTACAATGTCACGAACCTCCGTCCATAGTTCTTCAGGCACTCTATCACATCTAATCCCTTGAATCTATTTGTCACTTCCACTGTATAATCCTAAGGGATTTGATTTAGATCATACCTGAATGGGCTAATGGTTTTCCCTAGTTTATTCAATTTAAGTCTGAATTTGGCATTAGGAAGTTCATGATCTGAGCCACAGTCAGCTCTTGGTCTTGTTTTTGCTGACTGTGTAGAGTTTCTCCATCTTTGGCTGAAAAGAATATAATCAGTCTGACTTTGGTATTGATCATCTGGTGATGTTTATGTGTAGAGAAACAATAAATTAATCCTACTGGTGTCAGAGAGGAATGTTATGGAGGTATTTTGTAATTAGATAAATTTTGATTGTAACGACAAGTTATCCAAGATAAATGATCAAATGACTTTTCTTAAAAATGCAAACCAATACTATATTTTGTATTCTAATGATTATATATAGTATTTAGGCTTGCTTTCATTTCTTATTTAGTAGTGGGATTATAGGTTAGTTTTACTTGCTCGGTACATACACACAAAAAAAAATCTAGGCAGCATTTACTGAAAAAAATTGGAGGTGCTTATATAAAAATATTTATTTGGTATTCTAAAAGCGGACTATAGTATAAATGTTTAGTACACAAAGGAATGCTAATTACAAGCTAGGATTTCCTTAAGTTCCTGACTCTCATTTAGAGAAGTAAAACTACAATGAATTAGAAAGGACACTTATTAAAGAACATATATCTCCCAAAACTTCACTGTTAAGATATCTGATCTGCAGAGGACAAGCAAAATTACCAATGAAACTGTCCCCTCCCCTTTTTTGGGAGGGTCAAGAAAATGGAACCTAGAAAATTCAGTTTCCAGGTAAGTAAGACCTCAGGTAAGTTAGTCAGTTAACCTTCTTATTTTTTTAAACCTTCTTAATCTTCACTGTTTTCATCTAAAACCCCTGAAGCTATTAATACTTCCTAAGGTTCCTGTAAGAATTCATGGAGAAGCTTGGTAAACTGATGAGCAATAAAAATGAGAAGATATGTATTATCTTCAACATGGCTTGAAACGAAGTCAGGCATACCTGCATCACCGAACATCAGCAAGGCAGCAGCAATTGCTCCATCCATAGTGCTTGTTGAGTCAATCAACTAACAAAATGAGAAAAGATTGTTTTAAAAACAATACTTTAAGAATTATTTTACAAACTTACCAAATATTTAAATATATTAAATATATAAACCAATATATTAAATATACAAGTAGAGAAATAGCTACATAATAGCTTAATTTCAGTAAGTCAGATGATAAATTTTCAGAATATCTGGTTTGTCTAAAAAGTCTAAATTTATCTATCTTAAAATGTATTTAATGGATTTACTTATCACCATTATAAAAGAAAAAATAAAACATAGTCAAATATGTACAGTACACTCAAGGTTTTTGTTATTTTAATTGTAAGACTGGGCCTTGAAGTCTCAAAAACTTCCTACCTATGAGTGAGTTCAGGTACTGGGTGGGTGGGGGTGTGTGTGTGTGTGAGAGAGAGAGAAAGGGAGGGAAAGGAAGAGAGGGAGAGGGGAAGGAAGGGAGGGAGGGAAGGAAGGACAGGCACTGATAGGCATTTAAAATAAACTCTGGAATTATTTTTTAAATCTAGTACTTCTCGAGAGGGATAAAGGACTCTTGAAATATGCTCTATTTCTAAATTGCTAAAAACTAAATTGCTTGAATTTACTCAAGAACATATTAATAGATGGCTTACATAATTCACACTTTCAGATTTCAGAACTCCCATACTTTCTCTTGCCGTAGTTTCCTGTACTTCCAATGAGTTATTTGTTTTAAAAAGATCTTAATTTTTAAAATGAGCTATTTTTGCATTAAATTAAAAGCCTCAAAACAAAAAAATAATGCTCTTTTCTATACTAGTTTTCTTCCTCTTGGATCCTCCAATATCTTGTAAGCCTTTCCTCATTTTCAAAATAGACAAAGCATATTCTTATCAAGTGTAGGACTAAGTTTATATTTCATAGCTCCTTGAATTATTTTATATGGGTCTAAAAGCCTCTGAAGAGTAATTTATAAATGTTATCTTTAAATCTTTTAAAATGATGGGAGATCACTTGAAATCCAGATTACTTCCAGGGAGTGCTTTGCTTTGGAGCAAGTGTTATGCTAAATTCCCCAAATTTCAAATACTAGTGAAACAGACACACAAAGTTCATGTAGCAATTCAACTTTACCACTGTAATTATAAAATTAGAGATAAATGCTTCTATAGGGAATAAATCCCCTTGAACTACACGAAAAACTGGCACTCAAGCTAAAGTATTTTTAAACTGCGATTTATGTTGACTATTTTAATACTCCACCATGTTTATTCTGTTGAAAGTTCTTTCCAATACTTTCAGTGTTGCTACTAGTGGCTACGTTCTTTCCTTCTTTTCCTATGGGAAAAAAACCCATCAGGAAGCAAGTAACACTACTTGCAGGGGAAAAGTAGACTCAAGATACCATTCAAGTTTCACTGAGCTAACAGTAGAAAGGTTATCAGAATAATTTGGGAAAAAAGAAAGATTCATATTAAATATATCAGAGAACAAAGGAAATAATATAAACTTAAAAGAGTTCAAACTAGCAGGCCTAGATCACTTCTATTTCAGGCATGTTTTGTTTGACTTGAATGGTATTTCTGGTTTTGTCTTTCTTTAAATTAGTTACTATAAAAAGGAATGAAATATGATACAACATGAATGAACTTCAAAGCTGTATACTGAGCACAGAAAGTCAGTTATAAAAGATCACACTGGGATTTTCCTGGTGGTCCAGGGGTTAAGACTGTGCTTCCACTGCAGGAGGCACTGGTCCAATCCCTCCTTGGGGAAACAAAGGTCCTAAATGCTATACGATCAAAAAAGAGAAAAAACATGTACGGTAATGTTCCCACTGATATGAAATGTCCAGAATAGGCAAGTCTATAGAGACAGAGATTAGTGGTTGGCCAGGGAACGGAGATGGGGAGTGACTGCTAATAGGTACAAGGTTTCTTTTTGGAACGATTAAAATGTTTTAAAATTAGATTATGGTGATGGTTGTACAACTCTGTAAATACGCTAAAATCCAAAAAATCAGGTGATCTTTACAGATTTAAACTATATCTCAATAAAGCTCTTAAGTTGATGTTCAACACCAAATAAAAATTCAGTCTTTTATTTGAAAATCTGAATTATCTGATAAAAACAGGCTGTCACTGATTTCACATGGTCATATCCTATCAAAGCGAAGCAGCAGCTACCTCTCTTAAAAAAAGAGTATGTGCCAATATCCACCGCTTCAAAGTTACCTGCCTAGACCATAGAGATATGGTGCCTTCCACACCTTAGCTTGGGGGAGTGATGCTAGGGATGGTGATGATCAAAACAAAGGTGAAAAACCTATGAACCTGTAATTAAATGATTCCCCGGAGCTCAATCAAATACTAAGTGGCAGAGCTAGGGATAAACTATTTACTAATCTTCAGAGGTTTATTCTCTACCTACAACTTAACTGAACGGTAAATTTTTATTTCCTCTTATAAAAAGAGAGCTAGATAACTGTAACAGTAAAACTACAGCCACTTGTTTTGTTTCTATAGTTCAATCAATATTTCTCAGCAAGGGTGCCACTGGCAGGACTCCTTTTCTGTTACACGGCTGTGTTCTCGGTACTGTAGCGTGTTTAGCATCCCTGGTCACAGGGCACTAAATGTGAAAAGCAACTCCTAATCATTACGGGGAAAATAAGAAGAAAAGTCTCTGGACATTTCTATGTTTCTAGTGAGAAGAGGGTTATCCCCATTTCAGAACCATCCAAACTCAAAAAACTTCACAACCTATATGAGATACAGAGACGCTCAAGTTATTTCATTACTTATAGGTGAATAAACCTCACCTACTGTAAGATTCAACAAGTAAATCTCTGGCATCTGCTTTTATTATCAAATTATCTTCAAACATAAGATATTTTTAGAAAAATGACTATCTACTGAATATAGCACTGGATACAGGAGACATTTTAAGCATCATTACAGCTGTAATAACCAATTACTAGAAAGGGGTATAACCTTAAGTAAATCACTGTCACTTCTTTGTGGAAAAAGTTCCTTCAACGTCTGAAGTTTAGCATCTTTAAGGTCTTCCAATTCCGAAAGGTCCTCCAATTCTGAAATATCATTATTGTTTCTAGTGGCCATGGTAGGAAGGCCTTGGGACTCTTCATCTTCAGATGGCTCAGAACTAAAAGTATTTTCGGAGGGGAAAAAAACAGTATTTTAATGTATTACTAATGTTATCTCATTATAGATGAATATAACTGTACATATATAATACAATACATTTGCAGTTCTTTTCAATAATAAATGTAATCTGTATCTGTTAAAGATTAAAACAAGTTGTTATTTTTTCCATTTCAGTACAGTTGTACATCTACACTGAGAAAGTCAGCATACTTTGAACATATTTCAAATTCTCTGGGCCAGGATAGAAAAGAACAGCAAAAACGTGAACCATTTTGTTAATATACTCATCCATTGCATACCCAACTTCTCTTTCCTACTTTTTTCACCTGTACCCTGAATAAAAGATGGGTGTTGTCATGTTGTTCCTGAGAAATTATCATGCATACACTAATAAAAATATAAAAGGATTTTCACAGTCTACCTAGGTGATCGAAGTGTTAAAATCAAAATGGTCCATTCAATATTAGACTGTCTACCAAGAACAAAATGTTTGTTTAGCAGACAGGGAGCATTTGTTTTACACAAGGCTTCATCCAACAGCAACTAACTTTAATCTCATTACATTTCAGTTCATATGTTTATCTTACATAAAAGACACTGTGAGCCAAATTTCATTCATGTTTCTCCCAAACAACAGAATTCATTTTGAAATTTTGATTTTCTAACACAGTAAGCATTCTGAAGATCAGAAATCAGAAGTATAACAAATGGGTAGAAGTCACAGAGATCAGAGAAAGAAATATAGTCAAGTATATTCCTAGTGCCAGAGAATGCAGACTTCGCTATGCAGCTAATTCTGTTTTTGGACAGTTCTTTTAGACACATATCCAGGACCTGTATTTTAGTAACTTCTCTTTACTTAGTTCAGCTGCACCTGTTAGGGTTCCAGTTATGACTAAGAATCTCCTGAAAACATATAAACTGGACTGTGAAGGAACAGAAGTATCCATTTTAACAAACTTCTGGGTTGACTTCTTGAATCTTGCTCTGAAAAACTGCTCTAAAGTAACAAGGTTAAATAAATCTCTTCCTTTAATGAAGACAATTACACATATCTCCCTTTCCATTACACCCAGATTTCTCATTCCTTACATATTCAACTCTAAATTTTCACCCTGACTTACTACATTCACACTTCCTAACTGGTTTCTGCCTCTGAGTTCACTGAGAAAATGAAGCTTTCACGTTGGAATCCTTTTACAATTTTCACACTGATCACACTAGTGATCAGATTCATCACCATTCTGTGGGACAAACTCATGTGTCTCTTGATGTAGGAAGTTTTCAGGCTGACAGTGAATCTTATCAAGCCTTCGACTTAATGTCAATTTATAGGAGATAGAAAAGATAGAGCAATAAATTCAAGTCAATCATGAAGAAGCAACCAGAAAAAGTCTATTTTGTCTAGAAGACTCTATTTCTTCAGTAAGTTGAAGTACTTTAAAAAGAGAGGAGAGGAGTGTACTATTTTAAGATCCAAGTATAGGTAATTAAGAGTCATGACACTCAAATGTTTCTTATTTGGATTCTGGTTTGAAAAACTAGCTACAAAACACATGAAACCTAAATATAAACTGGGAATTACACGATGTAGAGAACTGATAGTAGTATTTATGTAAGTGGGATATAGAGCAAGTACTAAGGGGACGAGTGTTCGGGTATCTATTATTCATTTTAAAATACTTCAGCTAATAATAATAAACAAAATAATGCAACAGGAAAATAGTAACAATTGTTAAATGTAGGTGGCATATATATGTTCATTATCTATCATTTTCCAATATGAATAAAGCTTTAAAAATAAAAGAAAAAATCTACAAGAACAAGAATAACCACTCTGTGTTCTTTTATCTGGTCTCAGATCAAGTTATTTATTCCTTTCCCTTTACACACACACTCAGGGCTAAGGGATTCCAGGCCTAATGCCTACAGGAATTAACTGTCTACTATGTTCTCCTCTGAATCTATCTCTTTAACTGCTTGCCTCCAAGCCTATGTATTCAAGATTGCATTTTTATTTCTTCATATCTTTTATGGTTCTCAACTTACTGTTATATATCTTCTGCTGCTGCTGCTGCTAAGTCGCTTCAGTCGTGTCCAACTCTGTGTGACCCCATAGATGGCAGCCCACCAGGCTTCCTCTTCCCTGGGATTCTCTAGGCAAGAACACTGGAGTGGGTTGCCATTTCCTTCTCCAATGCATGAAAGTGAAAAGTCAAAGTGAAGTTACTCAGTCGTGTCCGACTCTAGCGACCCCATGGACTGCAGCCTACCAGGCTCCTCCGTCAATGGGATTTTCCAGGCAAAAGTACTGGAGTGGGGTGCCATTGCCTTCTCCGTATATATCTTCTACTGTTATATAATCTTCTGCCCCATCGCCTCAGGGTAATTGTTCTAAGGGCAATAATATCCTCTATAAAGTCAAATGTGATTTAAAACAACAACAAAACCCCCAAATCGTTCATTAGTTATCTGTCCTTCTGTGGTCTCAAACACTGTTCTTTGAAAATGCAGCCCCACCCCCAACCCTCACCCATGGGTTCTGCAGTATCATTACTTCTGATTTTTCCTTTACCTCTTCAGTTCAGTCGCTCAGTCGTGTCTGACTCTTTGTGACCCCATGAATCGCAGCATGCCAGCCCTCCCTGTCCATCACCAACTCTGGGAGTTCACTCAGACTCACGTTCATCAAGTCAGTGATGCCATCTGGCCATCTCATCCTGTCGTCCCCTTCTCCTCCTGCCCCCAATCCCTCCCAGCATCAGAGTCTTTTCTAATGAGTCAACTCTTCACATGAGGTGGCCAAAGTACTGGAGTTTCAGCTTCAGCATCATTCCTTCCAAAGAAATCCCAGGGTTGATCTCCTTTAGAATGGACTGGTTGGATCTCCTTGCAGTCCAAGGAACTTTCAAGAGTCTTCTCCAACACCACAGTTCAAAAGCATCAATTCTTCGGTGCTCAGCCTTCTTCACAGTCCAACTCTCACATCCATACATGACCACAGGAAAAACCATAGCTTTGACTAGACGGACCTTTGTTGGCAAAGTAATGTCTCTGCTTTTGAATATGCTATCTAGGTTGGTCATAACTTTCCTTCTAAGGAGTACGCGTCTTTTAATTTCATGGCTACAGTCACCATCTGCAGTGATGACTGCTATTTTTTGGAGCCCAAAAAAATAAAGTCTGACACTGTTTCCCCATCTATTTCCCATGAAGTGATGGGACCGGATGCCATGATCTTCGTTTTCTGAATGTTGAGCTTTCAGCCAACTTTTTCACTCTCCACTTTCACTTTCATCAAGAGGTTTTTTAGTTCCTCTTCACTTTCTGCCATAAGGGTGGTGTCACCTGTCTTTAATCTGTATAGAAGGCTTTCTTCCTTTTTTTTACCTTTTTGAACTCCAGTATTATCTAGGATTCCAAGGTGGACTCAAGAGCCTAGGAAGAAATGTCAGTAACCTCAGATATGCAGATGACACCACCCTTATGGCAGAAAGTGAAGAAGAACTAAAGAGCCTCTTGATGAAGTGAATGAGGAGAATGAGAAAGTTGGCCTAAAGCTCAACATTCAGAAAACTAAGATCATGACATCCAGTCCCATCACTTCATGGCAAATAGATGGGGAAACAGCAGAAATAGCATCTGACTTTATTTTTTCAGGCTCTAAAATCACTGCAGATGGTGACTGCAGCCATGAAATTAAGACGCTTACTCCTTGGGGAAAAAAGTTATGACCAACCTAGACAGCATATTAAAAAGCAGAGACATCACTTTGCTAACAAAGGTGTGTCCAGTCAAAGTTATGGTTTTTCCAGTAGTCATGTACAGATGTGAGAATTGGACTATAAACAAAGTTGAGGGCCGAAAAATAGTTTCTTTTGAACTGTGGTGTTGGAGAAGACTCTTTAAAGTCCCTTGGACTACAAGGAGATCCAACCAGTCCATCCTAAAGGAGATCAGTCCTGGGTGTTCATTGGAAGGACTAATGGTTGAAGCTGAAACTCCAACACTTTGACCACCTGATGGGAAGAGCTGACTCATTGGCAAAGACTCTGATGCTGGGAAAGATTGAGGGCATGAGAAGAAGGGGACGACAGAGGATGAGATGGTGGGATGGCACCACCGACTCAATGGACTTGGGTTTTGGTAGACTCCAGCAGTTGCTGATGGACAGGGAGGCCTGGCATGCTGCAGTTCATGGGGTCGCAAAGATCCGACTAAGCGACTGAACTGACTGATTACCTAGGATTCTACCTTCAGCTCCTTGTTATCTATTATGTTTCCTGAGATACTTCCACCAATTGTCAGAGTTTCTACTATCTCTATCAGTTCAGTTCAGTCTCTCAATTGTATCCAACTTTTTGCGACCCCAAGAACCGCAGCACGCCAGGCATCCCTGTCCATCACCAACTCCCGGAGTTTACATAAACTCATGTCCATTGATCGGTGATGCCATCCAGCCACCTCATGCTTTGTCTTCCCCTTCTCCTCCCACCTTAAATCTTTCCCAGCATCAGGCTCTTTTCAAATAGGTCAGCTCTTTGCATCAGGTGGCCAAAGTATTGAAGTTTCAGCTTGAACATCAGTCCTTCCAAAGAATATTTACGACTGATTTCCTTTAGGACAGACTGGTTGGATCTCCTTTAATTGCAAAAGAATCTCAAAGAGTCTTCTTCATTATCACAATTCAAAAGCATCAATTCTTTGGCACTCATCATTCTTTATACCCCAACTCTTACATCCACATATGACTCCTGGAAAAACCACAGCCTTGACTAGATGGACCTTTGTTGGCAAAGTAATGTCTGCCTTTTAGTATGCTGTCTAGGTTGGTCATAACTTTTTCCCCAAGGAGTAAGCATCTTTTAATTTCATGGCTGCAGTCACCATCTGCAGTGATTTTGGAGCCCCCCAAAATAAAGTCTGCCACTGTTTCTGCATCTATTTGCCATTAAGTGATGGGACTGGATGCCATGATCTTAGTTTTCTGAATGTTGAGCTTTAAGCCAACTTTTCCACTCTCCTCTTTCACTTTTATCAAGAGGCTCTTTAGTTTTTTGCTTTCTGCCATAAGGGTGGTGTTATCTGCATATCTGAGGTTATTGATATTTCTCCTGGCAATCTTGATTCCAGTTTGTGCTTCATCCAGCCTAGCGTTTCTCATTATGTACTCTGCATATAATTTAAATAAGCAGGGTGACAATATACAGCCTTGACGTACTCCTTTCCCAATTTGGAACCAGTCCATTGTTTCATATCCAGTTTTAACTGTTGCTTCTTGACCTGCATACAGATTTCTCAAGAGGCAGGTCAGGTGGTCTGGTATTCCCATCTCTTTCAGAATTTTCTAGTTTATTATGATTCACACAGTCAAAAGGTTTGACATAGTCAATAAAGCAGAAATAGATTTTTTTTGGAACTCTCTTGCATTTTCGATGATCCAGCAGATGTTGGCAATTTGACCTCTGGTTCCTCTGTATTTTCTAAAACCAGCCTGAACGTCTGGAATTTCATAGTTCATGTATTTCTGAAGCCTGGCTTGGAGAATTTTGAGCATTTCTTTACTAGCGTGTGAGATGAGTACAACTGTGTGGTAGTTTGCGCGTTCTTTGGCATTGCCTTTCTTTGGGATTGGAATGAAAACTGACCTTTTCCAGTCCTGTAGCAGTGAGCCACTGCTGAGTTTTCCAAATTTGCTGACATATTGAGTGCAGCACTTTCACAGCATCACCTTTTAGGATATGAAATAGCTCAACTGGAATTCCATCACCGCCACTAGCTTTGTTCATAGTGATGCTTCCTAAGGCCCACTTGACTTTACATTCCAGAACGTCTGGCTCTAGATGAGTGATCACACCATCGTCATTATCTGGGCTGTGAAGATCTTTTTTGTACATGTCTTTTGTGTATTGTTGCCACCTCTTCTTAATATCTTCTGGTTCTGTTAGGTCCATACCGTTTCTGTCCTTCATTGAGCACATCTTTGCATGAAATGTTCCCTTGGTATCTCTAATTTTCTTGAAGAGATCTCTAGTCTTTCCCATTCTATTGTTCCTATATTTCTTTGCACTGATCACCAAGGAAGCCTTTCTTATCCCTCCTTACTGTTCTCTGGAATTCTGCATTCAAATGGGTATATCTTTCCTTTCCTCTTTGTTTTTCACTTCTCTTCTTTTACAGGCCTCCTCAGACAGCGATTTTACTTTTTTGCATTTGTTTTTCTTGGGGATGGTCTTGAACCCAGTCTCCTGTACAAAGTCAGGAGTGCCTGTAGTTCATCAGGCACTATGTCTATCAGATCTAGTCCCTTAAATCCCATAGGTCCACCCATGAACAGAAAATTGCATTAAAGATTTACTGAACATGGCCCCACCCATCAGAAAAAGACCCATTTTCAGGAAGCTTCCATAAGCCTCTTATCCTTCTCCAGAAGAAGGCAGACAGACTGAAAACCATAATCACAGAAAACTAACCAATCTAATCACATGGACCACAGCCTTGTCTAACTCAATGAAACCATGAGCCATACCACGCAGGGCCACCCAAGACGGACGGGTCATGGCAGAAAGTTCTGATAAAATGTGGTCCACAAGAGAAGGGAATGGCAAACCACTTCAGTATTCTTGCCTTGAGAACCCCATGAACAGTACGAAAAGGCAAAAAGATAGGACACTAAAAGATGAACTCCCCAGGTTGGTAGGTGCCCAACATGCTGCTAGATATCAGTGGAGAAATAACTCCAGAAAGAATGAAGAGACGGAGCCAAAGCAAAAAGAACACCCAGCTGTGGATGTAACTGGTGATGGAAGCAAGGTCCGATGCTGTAAAGAGCAATACTGCATAGGAACCTGGAATGTTAGGTTCATGAATCACAGCAAATTGGAAGTGGTCAAACAGGAGATGACAAAAGTGAATACTGACATTTTAGGAATCAGTGAACTAAAATGGACTGTTGGGTGAATAACTCAGATGACCATTATATCTACTACTGTGGGCAAGAATCCCTTAGAAGAAATGGAGTAGCCATCATAGTCAACGAGTCTGCAATGCAGTACTTGGATGCAATCTCAAAAACAACAGAATGATCTCTGTTCATTTCCAAGGCAAATCATTCAATATCATAGCAATCCAAGTCTGTGCCCTGACCAGTAATGGTGAAGAAGCTAAAGTTAAATGGTTCTATGAAGACCTTCGAGACCTTTTAGAACTAACACCCCAAAAACATGTCCTTTTCATTATGCAAAAGTAGGAAGTCAAGAAATATCTGGAGTAACACCAGGTAAATCTGGCCTTGGAGTACAGGATGAAGCAGGTCAAAGGCTAACAGAGTTTTGCCGAGAATGTACTAGTCATAGCAAACACCTTCTTCCAACAACACAAGAGAAGACTCTACACATGGACATCACCAGATGGTCAACACTGAAATCAGGTTGATTATACCCTTTGCAGCCAAAGATGGAGAAGTTTTATACAGTCAGCAAAAGCAAGACTGGGAGCTGACTGTGGCTCAGATCATGAACTCCTTATTGCCAAATTAGACTTAAATTGAATAAACTAGGGACAACCACTAGATCATTCAGGTATAACCTAAATCACATCTCTTATGATTATACAGTGGAAGTGAGAAATAGATTTAAGGGACTAGATAGAATGACTGATGAACTATGGACGGAGGTTAGCAACACTGTACAGGAGACAGGGAGCAAGACCATACCTAAGAAATAAAATTATCTCTATCTGTGGTTCTCAAAAGGGAGGCAATTTCCCTTAGAGGACATGTGACAGTGGCTGGAGACATTTTTGATTGTCTTGCCTAGCGAGGTGCTACTGGCATTTAACTGGTAGAGGTCAGGGATTCTGTTAAACATTCTACAACATACACAGCAGCCCCTCAGAACAAAGAACTACCTGGCGCAAAGTGTCAGCAGTGTCAAGGTTAAGAAACCCTGATAATTAAAAAGGCCCATATATTGATTGTAACTGATTGTAACTATGGAAAACAGTGTTGTGAAAAACAATAAAGATTTTTATGAGCTGACATGATTTCCAGGATATATATCATGTATGACAGAGGATGAGATGGTTGGATGGCATCACCGACTCAATGGACATGAGTTTGAGCAAGGTCCAGGAGTTGGTGGACAGGGAAGCCCGGCGTGCTACAGTCCATGGGATCACAGTCGGACATGACTGAGAGACTGAACTGAAGTTAATAAAACAAAGAATAAATGTACACATACATCTATACATACACATTATTTATTCATAGACAGCACAAGATAGAGTGCTAACTTCTGTGTAGCAAAGAAGAAAAAAGACACATGAAAGAGAAACAAAGTATGACAAAAAACTAACTGGTTAGTTCTGAGGTGGGAGGAGGAAGAGGCTGGTAGAGAAGGGACAGGAAGTTACTACTTCTCTGTGCTTAGATGCTCAGTCATGTCCGACTCTTTGTAACCCCACGGACTGCAGCCTGCCAGGCTCCTCTGTCCATGGGATTTTCCAGGCAAGGATATTGGAGTGGGTTGCCATTTCCTACTTTAATTATTCTCTAAGCACATTCTATGTAGAGTTTTGATTTTTGGAACCATGTCAATATTTTAAATATTTGAAGGTAAAAAATTTTTTTAAAAGGGACAATGGAAAAAAAACCGTAAAAGGAATACAAACAAAAATTAACATACTGAACTACACTTGAAGTGAATAACAAAGAAAATTTTCAATAAATAATCTAAGTACTGTAACCATACACCTTCACCTAAAGACAACATAAAACTTATGAACAAATCTTAAACTCTTAGTGGGCTTTACAGTCAAGCAGTATGACAACAGCAATTCTGAAACTATTATACGTGTACTGGGTGACTGAACAAATTAGCAAATATAATGATACTGGTGGAAGCAGAGTTCTCACTATCAGAGAAGGAAATACAGAGGAAAGGCAAGGAAGAGTCTTACAGTATTAGGTCAGAATAAAATATATTATCACAAACTTACGATTTTAAAAGCAACAATAACAAAAACCCCACAACATTCTCTCTCATATCCTAGCCCATTCTTGCTGAAAGGGCAATGACAATCCCGTTTCACCTAACAGCAAAGAAAGAACACACTTCACTCCCAGATTGCCAAATGCCATTCCTTTAAAAAGGTGCTACTTGAAGAAATGGCAAATTCTAATTTCAGGCTTGAGAATTCAACTTAAGCCCATCAATTAGGAGAGAACAAAAGAGAACAAACAAAACTCTACGGAGAGAAGGGTAAACTCTCTTATGCATTGTTGAAAAATTGATAAACTAATCTATGGTATCAGTCAGTTTAGTTGCTCAGTCATTTCTGACTCATTGTAACCCCATGGACTGCAGCACACCAGGCTTCCCTGTCCATCAACAACTCCTGGAGCTTACTCAAAGTGATGTTCATCAAGTCAGTGATGCCATCCAACCATCTCATCCTGTGTCATCCCTTTCTCCTCCTGCCTTCGATCTTTCCCAGCATCAGGGTCTCTTCCAATGAATCAGTTCTTCACATCAGGTGGCCTAAGTACTGGAGTTTCAGCTTTAGCTTAAGTCTTTCCAATGCATATTCAGGACTCATTTCCTTTAGGATTGACTGGTTTGATCTTCTTGCAGTCCAAGGGACTCTCAAGAGTCTTCTCCAACACCCCACTTCAAAAGCATCAATTCTTGGGTGCATTAGGGGTGTAGAAATTGAAAAAATCAAAGTGTCAGTCACTCAGTCATGTTTGACTCTTTGCAACCCCATGGACAGTAGTCTGCCAGGCTCCTCTGTCCATGACAAGAATATTGGAGTGGGGTGCCATTCCCTTCTTCAGGGTATCTTCCTGACCCAGGAATCGAAACTGGGTCTCTCGCATTGCAGGCAGATTCTTTCCTGTCTGAGCCACAGGGAAGCCATGTAGAAAGTGAGAGACATCCTAAAAAACCTGGTTTATTACCTTCACAAGTAACGAAAATCATGGGAACCAAAAAAAAGGCTGAGATAATTTCAGATTAAACCAAAGACACATGATGAACTAAACCCAATGCATGATGCTAGAGAAAATTTTATTATAGAGTACTACTCAAAATATGATTCATGGACTAACCACCTGTCCTTGAAATCAAACTGTTTGTAATCTGTCCATCAAAAGATAAGGAACTTAAATCAGAGGGAAAAACAACTACATTACTAAGCACAAAGCTTCGTTCAGCTAATTATTTTTTTTCATTACAAGACATTCTTAGTGGAGGAATGAGTACATCAATTTATATTTTAAGGGGAAACAAGTTTGATCCTTGGTCCAGGAAGATCCCATGTAATGTAGGACAGCTAAGCTCAGGCACCACAACTACTGAGCCCGTGCTCTATAGCCTGTGAGCTGCAAGCACTGAAGCCTGAGTACCCAGAGCCCATGTTTTGCAACAAGAGAAATCAATGCAATGCGCAGCCTGAGCACTACAACTGGAGTAGTCCCCACTCACTGTAACTAGAGAAAGTCCAGTGCAGGCATAAAAAAATAAATAAAAATACAATAATTCTATTATTATACGAAGGTGACAAGCAACGTGGAAAAATGTTAACAAAGGATGAATCTTTTTAAAAAGCTTGTGGAAACTGGTTTTTCTTGTAACTTTTCTGTAAATTTAAATTCTTTTCAAAATAAAAAGTAAAATTTGGAGTGCTAATGTATCAATTTTCCTCAGGATCTACCACATAGGATCATCACTATTTTTTATTTCAGAGTAAAATTCAAGACAAAGGCATGTTCACCTAAGCTTATGTACAAGAGGAAATTCATTTTAAGAGAAAGTCCTCATCTTAGCAGAGGACAGTCTTGATCTCTTGCATCACTTTCCTCACTTAGCCTCTCATCACACAACTTTTTGAGTTTTACCTCAATGACTGTTCCTTCTTAGAATCTTCTACCAGTTTCTTCTCATGTCGCTCCGTTCCTAAAATCAAGAGTTCCCCTGGCCTAAGTCCTTCAATCAAGGCATTGTCTGTATTCCAGCTATACTACAGTGTCTCTTAGTGATTTTATCTAATCGTGTGTCTTTTAATATCAAGGGCCTGCAATGCAGGAGACCCAGGTTCCATCCCTGGGTCGGGAAGATTCCCTGGAGAAAGGAATGGTAACTCACTCTGGTATTCTTGCCTGGAGAATTTCAAGGACACAGGAGCCTGGCGGGCTATAGTTCATTGGGTTGCAAAGAGTCAGACATAACTGAGCAACTAACACTGCAGTTTTCATCCTGACAACACCTAAATATACATGTGGAACCTAGACCTTTCTCCAGAACCTAATGTTACAAATCTAAATTGCCTACCTGACATGTCCACTTAGATGTCCAAGAGTCTTCTCAAACACAGCATGTCCAAGACTTAATTGCCAATCTTTCCTTCTAACGCTGTTCTCTATCACACTCAAGAGAGTACTCCTTATCCCAGTTACTGTTAACTCCATCCTTCCAGTTGCCCAGGTCAAATTATCTTAGGGTCATCCATACTCCCTTCTCTGCCGTTCCATTTGCAATCCATCAATAAAGCCTCTCTGCTCTACCTTAAGAGTATATCCAGAATCTAACTACTTCTCATTCACATCCATAGGTACGAGAATGGTCTAAGCTTCCATCCTTTTTTTTTGCCTTAGTTATTACAAAAGTATTCATGATTCTACTACCACTTCCCTATACCCTTGAAGACTTTTAAACATATTAATCAGGTCATTTTACTCCTCTGCTCAGTATGCTCCTTTAGCTCCTTTTATTCTCATTCAGAATAAAAGCCAAATAGCCTATGGGCTTATTAACTAGATAAAGTCCTTGCCCTATTCTACTCCTCACCTTGTGACCTTAGGTCCTTCACTTTCTAGCATTAGCCCTAGTCAGTCAGTTTAGTTCAGTCGCTCAGTTGTGTCCAACTCTTTGCAACCCTATGGTCTGCAGCATGCCGGCCTCCCTGTCCATCACCAACTCCTGGAGTCTACTCAAACTCATGATCATTGAGTCAGTGAAGTCATCCAACCATCCCATCTTCTGTCATCCCCTTCTCCTCCCACCCTCAATCTTTCCCAGCATCAGGGTCTTTTCAAGTCAGTTCTTCACATCAGGTAGCCAAAGTACTGGAGTTTCAGCTTCCACATCAGTCCTTCCAATGAACATCCAAGACTGATCTCCTTTAGGATGGACTGGTTGGATCTCCTTGCAGCCCAAGGGACTCTCAAGAGTCTTCTCCAACACCACAGTTGAGAAGCATCAATTCTTTGGCCCTCAGCTTTCTTTATAGTCCAATTCTCACATCCATACATGACTATTGGAAAAACCATAGCTTTGAATAGATGGACCTTTGCTGGGGAAGCAATGTCTCTGTTTTTTAATATGTTGTCTAGGTTGGTCATAGCTTTTCTTCCAAGAAGCAAGTGTCTTTTAATTTCATGGCTGCAGTCACCATATGCAGTGATTTTGGAGCCCCCCAAAATAAAGTCTGTCACTGTTGATGATGGGACCATGATGATGGGACCCACTCCTTTTCCCTAAACAGGCATAACACCACTAAAGGTCACTAAGCAGGATATTCCTAATGCCCCTCCCAGCACATTCACATCTCTGCTCAAGCAACATCTTCTTAATAAAGTCTTTTCCAACCATGTACTTTACCCTTGACCCTTAACCCTGGCCCCAAATCCTGTATCCCCTCTCCCCCCTCCCTTTGCCCATCAGATTTATTATTTGGCATATTGCATTTTTTATTTACTTACTACATTTCTATCTATCATACAAGCTCTGTACTAGCTCACTGAATGTGTCCCCAAAATGTCCAAAAATGTCAATCGGACTCAAGAACAAATCAGGAAGTAGTTACAAATGATCAAAGGTACTTGTTAAAATAAATTCCCTATCTATGGAGAATGAAAAGATTAAATATTTACTCTAACTGAACTTTTTTTCTGAAAATCAGAACCGAGGGATTTCCTGGTGGTCCATTAGTTAGGATTCAGTGCTTTTAGTGCCGTGTCCTGGGCTCAATCCCTGGTTCAGAAACTAAGAACCCGCAAGCCAACTTGTGAGGTCAAAAAAATAATAATAGAGAAAATCAGTCCAGAATCAATCAATCTCACACACATACACATAAACATGTACATACACACACACTTATGTGTTTACAGCTCTATGTTAGGAAAAAATGACCATGATGCAGTCAGGAAAAGGAAAAAAGTGGGGTGGAAATCATCAAAAATTTTCAACATAAGTTAACTTTTTCTAAAAAAAAAAAAAAGGGGGGGTTTATACATGCAAATATAATGAACCTATTAAGTTGCTTACACTATAATCACCGTGTCTTTGTTGAATTTTTTCTCTTGAACTGTACTGGAGCAATTTGGGGAAACAACATCTTCACTATCAGAAGACAAATCAATGTATTGAATCCCTCTTTGATTCTTGAAATACGATATACTTGCTTTTCTGTCATTTTCTGGAGTTTCTGGAACACTAGAATCTTCTGCAAAAGACAAAAAGCAGAAAGGCATTTTGAGCAACCTGAAAATAAGACAAATTTTGTTTGTGCAAATCTGTCTTAGCACAATCATGTGCCAAAATTCTTTAGCTTCATTCACGTTTCCATCTTAAACCAAAACTCCTCCTAATTTTTAAAGAAAAAATTAATAGTCAACCAGGGCTGGCATTAAATGATTTTCCACTTCAGAGGTTACTTACTAGCAAGACCTTAGTGGACACTGCAAAACAGCGGTTTGTATATTTCAACCCTCTTATCTCTGTGCTTTTGTTTCCTAGTACTCAGTTCTTACCTAAGACAACATGGACACTAGAGCCCAAAAGACTTGAATTTCAATCCCATCTCTCAGTCAAGTTACTTAATCTAAGTCTCAGTGTCCTCTATAAAAAAGAGATGCTAATAATCACAGGGTTAATGTGCACATAAAATTTAATTTGGAAAATTGGCACACTGTCAATATCCAACATACATTAGCTCTTATGCAAATATTGGTGTTACAGGCCAAATTATGTCCCCTCCAAAATTCCTATGCTAAAGTTCCAACCTCCATGACCTCAAGATGTAACATATTTGGAGACAGGTCCTTCATAGAAGTGACCAACTTCAAATGAGTCAGTTAGGTTAGTAACCTATGAGAGAGAGGAACCAAGGATACATGTGCATGGGGGAAAGGCAGGGTGGGCACACAGGGAGGAGGCTGAGGAGAAAGGCCTTCACAAGACACCAACCCCACCGACACCTGGATCTTAGACTTCTAGCCTCTAGATATGGGAGAAAATCAGTCTGCTCTTTATGGCACTCAGTCTGTGTTATTTTGTTATGGCAGCCCTCACTAATAAAGGCTGGAGAAGGCAATGGCAACCCGCTCCAATGTTCGTGCCTGCAGAATCCCAGGGACGGGGGAGTCTGGCGGACTGCCATCCATGGGGTCGCACAGAGTCGGACACAACTGAAGCGACTTAGCAGCAGCAGCAGCAGCACTAATAAAGTCAGCATCATTTGTTTATCCAAAGCAGGTGAGTAAAATATTCTATTGTGGTCTCCTCTCTCCAAGGGCTGAGGTTCAAAATTATTCTCCCTTATATACAGGAGGAGGAATTCCTGATTTAAGGAATTCATATTAAAGTGTCTTGGTTTAGTGAATACAGTTGTCCTGCAGTATCTGGGAGGTTTAGGGAGACTGGTTCCAGGACTTTACTGCCCACTCTCAAAATGGGGGAATGTTCAAGTCCCTTAAATAAAATGGTCCTGTAATTTCATATAACATATGCACACAGCTGTATTACTTTTAATACCTGATTCGTGTAAATTCTATGTAAAGAGTTGTAGATACACATGTGAAAGTTACACAAATAGTTGCAGTGTGTATGTGGCAGATTTGTTTTGCTATTTAGAACTTCCTGGAACTTTTCTTTCTGAATATTTCCATTGTACCTGATCTGTAGATGAGAATCCATAGATATGAGGGCCAATTAGTGATACATTTTAAAAAGGAATGATCACATGAATTTTAATTCAAAAGTACCAATTTAAAAAACAATAGCTACCATTAGCCACTATTCAGTATCAATTCCAGAAGTGAAACACATTTTCAATACTTACAATAACCCCAAGGGGACATTATATCATCATTTTATAAATAAACTAGATGCAGAGGAAGCAACTTGTCCAAAGTCATACAAGGGAAAGTATCAGACCTAAAATCCAAAACCCAGAGTCTAAATCCTGGTAAGCTAAAATTCTTGACCTTCCTGCAATTAACTGTCATAAAATGATACCAATCACTATCATAAGGCTCCTGAGTCATATTTGTAAATAACATTAACCAAGGCTTACATAACCAATCTCTTAGAGGACACAAAAAATATTTTTCTTCCTGCAATGAAGTCCCAGCAACATTCAGTTCAGTTGGTCAGTCGTGTCCGACTCTTTGCGACCCCATGAATTGCAGCACACCAGGCCTCCCTGTCCATCACCAACTCCCGGAGTTGACTCAGACTTACGTCCATCGAGTCAGTGATGCCATCCAGCCATCTCATCCTCTGTCGTCCCCTTCTCCTCCTGCCCCCAACCCCTCCCAGCATCAGAGTCTTTTCCAATGAGTCAACTCTTCACATGAGGTGGCCAAAGTACTGGAGTTTCAGCTTTAGCATCATTCCTTCCAAAGAAATCCCAGGGCTGATCTCCTTCAGAATGGACTGGTTGGATCTCCCTGCAGTCCAAGGGACTCTGAAGAGTCTTCTCCAACACCACAGTTCAAAAGCATCAATTCTTCAAGGCACTCAGCTTTCTTCACAGTCCAACTCACATCTATACATGACCAGTGGAAAACCCAGAGCCTTTACTAGATGGACCTGTGTTGGCAAAGTAATGTCTCTGCTTTTCAATATGCTATCTAGGTTGATCATAACTTTTCTTCCAAGGAGTAAGGGTCTTTTAATTTCATGGCTGTAGTCACCATGTGCAGTGATTTTCAAGCCCAAAAAAATAAAGTCTGACATGGTTTCCACTGTTTCCCCATCTATTTCCCATGAAGTGATGAGACCAGATGCCATGATCTTCGTTTTCTGAATGTTGAGCTTTAAGCCAACTTTTTCACTCTCCTCTTTCACTTTCATCAAGAGGCTTTTTAGTTCCTCTTCACTTTCTGCCATAAGGGTGGTGTCATCTGCATATCTGAGGTTATTGATATTTCTCCTGGCAATCTTGATTCCAGCTTGTGTTTCTTCCAGCCCAGCGTTTCTCATGATGTACTCTGCATATAAGTTAAATAAACAGGGTGATAATATACAGCCTTGATATACTCCTTTAATGATTTGGAACCAGTCTGTTGTTCCATGTCCAGTTCTAACTGTTGCTTCCTGACCTGCATATAGGTTTCTCAAGAGTCAGGTCAGGTGGTCTGGTATTCCCATCTCTTTCAGAATTTTCCACAGTTTAATGTGACTGTGGAGAGGTCTGACACAATGTGGTCCACTGGAAAAGGGAGTGGCAAATCACTTCAGTATTCTTACCTTGAGAACCCCATGAACAGTATGAAAAGGCAAAATGATAGGATACTGAAAGAGGAACTCCCCAGGTCACTAGGTGCCCAATATGCTACTGGAGATCAGTGGAGAAATAACTCCAGAAAGAATGAAGGGATGGAGCCAAAGCAAAAACAATACCCAGTTGTGGATGTGACTGGTGATAGAAGCAAGGTCAGATGCTGTAAAGAGCAACGTTGCATAGGAACCTGGAATGTCAGGTCCATGAATCAAGGCAAATTGGAAGTGGTCAAACAAGAGATGGCAAGAATGATCATCAACATTCTAGGAATTAGCAAACTAAAATGGACTAGAATGGGTGTATTTAACTCAGATGACCATTATATCTACTTCCGTGGGCAGGAATCCCTCAGAAGAAATGGAGTAGCAATCATGGTTGACAAAAGAGTCCAAAATGCAGTACTTGGACGCAATCTCAAAAACGACAGAATGATCTCTGTTCATTTCCAAAGCAAACCATTCAATATCACAGTAATCCAAGTCTATGTCCCAACCAGTAACGCTGAAAAAGCTGAAGTTGAACGGTTCTATGAAGACCTACAAGACCTTTTAATACTAACACCCCCAAAAGATGTCCTTTTCATTATAGGGGACTGGAATGCAAAAGTAGGAAGTCAAGAAACACCTGAAATGACAGGCAAATTTGGCCTTGGAATACGGAATGAAGCAGGGCAAAGACTAATAGAGTTTTGCCAAGAAAATGCACTGTCATAGCAAACACCCTCTTCCAACAACACAAGAGAAGACTCTACACATGGACATCACCAGATGGTCAACACCAAAATCAGACTGATTATATTCTTTGCAGCCAAAGATGGAGAAGCTCTATACAGTCAACAAAAACAAGACCAAGAGCTGACTGGCTCAGATCATGAACTCCTTATTGCCAAATTCAGACTTAAATTGAAGAAAGTAGGGAAAACCACTAGACCATTCAGGTATGACCTAAATCAAATCCCTAGCAACATTACTGAAAAGCAAATCACAAAACTGTTCAAACAGAACAATTTTATAAATGTTGAATGTATGGGGTGAAAAATCACTTTGAAAAAAAAATTTTTTTTTCAGCTATGTTTACTGCCATTTGTATGAAGACACAAATTCTGATAATTATGTAAAATAATAAAATGATAGTCTAATTCTTATCTACTAAGTATTAAAGGTACTATGGACTCTGCTTTTACACAGTGGTCCTGCTATATCACAAACCACAAATAAAACTAAAAATGTAGATCTTTATTGCATCATAAATTTAACCTAAACTTAATGCTTAAAGCTCAACATTCAGAAAACTAAGATAATGGCATCCGGTCCCATCACTTCATGGCAAATAGATGGGAATCAGTAGAAACAGTGGCTTTTATTTTTTAGGGCTCCAAAATCACAGCAGATGGTGATTGCAGCCATGAAATTAAAAGACTTACTCACTGGAAGGAAAGTTATGATCAACCTAGACAGCATATTAAGAAGCAGAGACATTACTTTGTCAACAAAGGTCCTTCTAGTCAAGGCTATGGTTTTTCGAGTAGTCATGTACAGATATGAGAGTTGTACTATAAAGAAAGCTGAGGGCCGAAGAATTGATGCTTTTGAACTGTGGTGTTGGAGAAGACTCTTGAGAGTCCCTTGGGCTGCAAGGAGATCAACCAGTCCATACTAAAGGAGATCAGTCCTGAGTGTTCATTGGAAGGACTGATGTTGAAGCTGAAACTTCAGTATTTTGGCCACCTGATACGAAGAGCTGACTCATTTGAAAAGATCCTGATGCTGGGAAAGATTGACGGTGGGAGGAGAAGGGGACGAAAGAGGATTAGGTGGTTAGATGGCATCACCGACTCAATGGACGTGAGTTTGAGCAAACTCTTGGTGATGGACAAGGAGGCCTGGTGTGCTGCGGCTCATGGGGTCACAAAAAGTCGGATACAATGAGCGACTGAACTGAATGCATATAATTTTAACAGTTCAACACTGTCCAGCTTTTTGAAAAGGGCTATGACAAAATGATTTGGATTGTCCTCTTTTCTTTAAAAAGCTTCCTTATTCAAAGTGAAGAACAAGCTTTTCAAACTAGTCTTACTGTTTGTTTGGGGGCAGCGGGGGTGGCAGGTGGTAAAAATTCTATTAGTGAGTAGTAGGAGCACTAGAGTTTCTTGAACTGATTATATATTCATCTTTTCTTTAATCTTCTCCTCTGATCTTCCCAATCCAGGAATCGAATCCAGGCCTCTCACACTGCAGGCAGATTCTTTCCCATCTGAGCCACCAGGGAAGCCCAAGAATACTGGAGTGGGTAGCCTATCCCTTTTCCAGGGGAACTTCCCAACCCAGAAATCAAACCAGGACCTCCTGGATTGCATGCAGATTCTTTACCAGCTGAGCTACCAGGGAAACCCTACTTATTATATACAGATTATAATACAAAATAGATGGTGAGGACATAATTTTAAAATTCACATTCAATATGCTTCATTAATAAGGTAGGAAAAAAAGCTGGGCTTTCTTATGGGTTTCCCTTGTGGCTCAGCTGGTAAAGAATCCACCTGCAATGCAGGAGACCTGGGTTTGATACCTGGGTTGGGAAGATCCCTTGGAGAAGGCAAAGGCTACCCACTCCAGTATTCTGGCCTGGAGAATTCCATTAACTATATACTCCAGGGGTTGCAAAGAGTCAGACATGACTAAGTGACTTTCACTTTACTCTCTTATAGGTACTGAATTATTAAGAGCTTTTACTGGATATGCAACGTTCACCATCAAAAAATATACATTAGATTGGTTCAAGAGAGTAGAGTAGAATGACACATGTTCATCTCCTCCTGCAAGAGCACCAAGATTGCAATTGGTTGTTGAACAACTATTAAAAGGAGGACGCTGGAGCCCACCAAAAAAAGATACCCCAGACCAAAGACAAAGAAGCTGCAAGGAGATAGAAGGAGGGGGCGCAAGCACAATAAAATCAAATCCCATATTCACCAGGTGAGTAACCCACAATCTGGAGGACAATAATACCAAAGAAGTTCTCCCACTATTGTGAAGGTTCTGAGTCCCATGTCAGGCTTCCCAACCTGGGGATCTGGTAAAGGGACTGGGAATCCCCAGGAATTCTGACTTTGAAGGCCAGCAGGATTTGATTATAGGACTTCCACAGGACTGGGGGTAACAGACTTCGCTCTTGGAGGGCACAAACAAAATCTTGAGAGTATCAAGATTCAGGCACAAGGAGCAGTGATTCCACAGGAGACTGAACTAGACCTACCTGCTACTGTTGGAAGGTCTCCTGTGGAAGCATGGGTTGGCAACGGATGGCCGCAGGGACAAAGGCACTGGCAGTAGCAGTCCTGGAAGGTGCCCCTTAGGATAAGCCCTCTTGAAGGTTGCCATTAACCCTACCATAAAGCCCACAGACCCCAGGGCTGAGTCGTCTCAGGCTAAATAACTAACAGGGAGGAAGCACAACCCCACACATCAGCAGATAATGGGATTAAAGTTTTACTGCCCACCACAGTAAGTCCCAGTTTTTCCCATGCCCAGTCCCTCCCATCAGGAATCTTACACAAGCCTCAGCCTCATGCACCAGAAGGCAAACAGAAGCAAGAAGAACCACAATCCTGCAGCACTAGAACAAAAACCACATCATAGAAAGTTAACCAGAATGAAAAAGCAGAGGGTTATATCCCAGATGAAAGGACTAGATAAAACCCCCTGAAAAACAACTAAATGAAATGGGGACAGGCCAACTTTCCAAAAAAAGAATTCAGAATAATGATAGTGAAGATGATCCAGGATCTCAGAAAAAGAATGGAGAAGATGCAAGAAATATTTACCAAAGACCCAGAAGAACTAAAGAATAAAGATGAACAATACACTAGAAGGAAGCAATAGCAAAATAACTGAGGCAGAAGAATGGGTAAGTGACCTGCAAGACAGAATGGTGGAAGTCACTGTTGCAGAACAGAATATAGAAAAAAAGAATGAAAAAGAATGAAGATAGCCTAAGAGACCTCTGCGGCTGCTGCTTCTAAGTCACTTCAGTCGTATCCGACTCTGTACGACCCCATAGACAGCAGCCCACCAGGCTCCCCCGTCCCTGGGATTCTCCAGGCAAGAACGCTGGAGTGGGTTGCCATTTCCTTCTTCAATGCATGAAAGTGAAAAGTGAAGGTGAAGCCGCTCAGTTGTGTCTGACCCTCAGCGACCCCATGGACTGCAAGTCTTTCAGGCTCCTCCATCCATAGGATTTTCCAGGCAAGAGTACTCGAGTGGGGTGCCATTGCCTTCTCCAGGGTTTCCAGAAAGAGAAGAGAGGGAGAAAGGACCTAAGGAAATATTTGAAAAGATAATAGCTGAAAACTTCCCTAAGATGGTAAAGGAAATAGTCAACCAAGTCTAGGAAGCACAGAGAATCCCAAGCAGGATAAACCCAAGGAGGAACAGACCGAGACACACAGTAATCAAAATGACAAAAATTAAAGAGCAAGATAAAATATTAAAAGCAACAAGGGGAAAAATGACAACATACAAGGGAACTCTCATCAGGCTATATTAGCTGATTTCAACAGCAACTCTACAAGCCAGAAGGGAATGGCACGACATATTTAAAGCGATGAAAGGGAAGAAACTACAACCAAGAATACTCTACCCAGCAGGACACTTGTTCAGATTCAGTGGAAAAATCAAAAGCTTTCCAAACAAGCAAAAGTTAAGAGAATTCAGCACCACCAAACTAGCTTTACAACAAATGCTATAGGAATTTCTCTAAGCAGTATGCACGAGAAGGAAAAAAATCTACACAAAATAAACCCAAAACAATTAAGAAAATGGTAATAGGATTGTATGTGTGTGTATGTGTGCGTGTGCATGCGCTCAGTTGCTTCAGTCTTGTCCAACTCTTTCTGACCTTTTTGACTGAAGCTTACCAGGCTCCTCTATCCATGGGATTCTCCAGGCAAGAATACTGGAGTGGGTTGCCATGCCCTCCTACAGGGGATCTTCCTAACCCAGGGACTTAATTTGCCATACATATGGATTATTACCTTAAACGTAAATGCATTAAATGCACCAACCAAAAGACAGACTGGCTGAATGAATGAAAAGATGTGCATGTATGCACTTCCACCTATCGCATCACTCTACTTAACCCCTCAAATTGTACATTATTATTTTATACTGTTAGGTTAATCATGTTTCCATTATGGCTTGCAACTGTAATTCTTTTATTTTTTGTCTGGCTATTGGTTGTGAAAAGTGATAAACATCTTTTACTGTTGTGGAAAAAAAAAAAAAATATATATATATATATACATATACACATTAAACATGTATACTACCCTGAACCAAGTGGCACCCCCAAAGCCTGATTGGCAAGTGACTAACAGCAGAGGAAATGGTTTGATAATATGGCGGAATGAGGGAAGATTATAAAACAAAAGCATTTCTCAAACTAAGGACCTCTTTTAAACTTCTCACTTTTAAAAAAATGAGGGCTCCACAAGAGTCTTTGCTTATGCTGGTTGTACCTATAATATTTACCTCATCAGAAAATAGTAACTAAGAAAATGTTTAAGAATTTATTTAGGACTTCCCTGGAGGTCCAGTGGTTAAAAATCCTCCTGACAATGCTGGGGACATCAGTTCAATCCCTGGTCCAGGTGGATTGCACACGCTGCAGGGCCACTAAGCCTGTGTGCCACAACAAGAGAAGCCACTGCAACGAGCGGCGGCATGCAGCAACTAGAGACAGCCTGAGCGCAGCAACGAAGGCCCAGCACAACCACAGAGCAAACAAGAGGAAGGAAGGAATGCTTAAAAAGAAAAAAAATTAATAAGAAAACTATATTCCTTCCTCCCCCATCCCTCAAATTCAGTGAGACAAGTAGCACTGTTTTAAATCTGTGAAGATTCCTGGTTTAATAGAAAGACAGCTAGATTCTCATATCTGTTTGTGCAATTATCTATTGAAGTGTATTGTTTTTGTTTGGTTTACAAAGGAAATCATGCCTCACCACAGTTACATAGTTAAGGAAGGAATATTTTTTAAAAATAAAAAATAGTTTTACTTTACTGTGGGTATTTTTTGACAATGAACCCAAATTTGACAGATGGTAGTTTTTCTAAAGGTTGTTGCAATGTGGAGTCTGAAATGATGTGAACGAACTTTTCATTCTGTTACATTAAAACGTTCCAGTCAATCTTGCACTTTAATAGCCCCTTAACCCACGCATTATCTTTTTAAAGCATTGTGTGCACTATCTTTTGGAAAATATTGGTTCACTCACTGATTAATGCATATCTTCCAAATGTTGACGTCATATTTTTTTACAAAAATGACATTCATTAATCTCACCACTGGTTTCTAAATATCTGGAGACTGTCAAAATCACATTTGTAGATAGGTTTTCCAAAATTCAAAAGTTTTCTTTGAAACTAGAATTTTATCATTTGCATAAATACTGTCAGTTGTTTTCCTTGATATCAGATCATTTTTTTGAAAAAAATGTCTGTTAAATACCTGTCTACATAGTGTGGTTTGTCAGTCATTCTTTTAAATAAAAATGGTGCTCTGTGAAATAATGACAAGCTCAGCTCAAACTCAAAGCAACTGCTCAAATGCTTTCTCCTCAGACAACCACTGCACTCCAGCATGCAGCGAAGGGGAGTTCACATTTTGTTTCAAAAAATATTAAAATGGTGCCTACTAATAAAGGTTGATTTATTAAAAACTATTTTTACTGCTTCATCAAGAACATTCTTAAGTGAAACTGACATTTAAAAATTTTAAGGATACAATGACAATTTAGAACAGCCTGGAATCTTGGCCTCAATTCACGCGAGGGTACCAGCAGTTTTACCTATCACTGCTTTTGCATCATTGGTGCAAATACCAGTATAGTGAAAAAGGCAGGCAATGTCTTAATATTATTATGAAATAGTTTTAACCCTTTTGGGTCCAAGGGAACTCAAAAATTCACAGGTCATACTTTGAAGAATAAAGGGATACAGTAAGAGCTTTACATAAAATATCAACTTTCTAGTATCAATAATCTGGAATTATAATAGTGCTGAAGTGCTTAGATTTGTTTGACTATTTTCAGAACAACCGGAAAAATAGCTAATAGCCAATGGCCAAAGAGATATTCCTGATGTAATGACATTTTTTGACCAAAGCAAAGAAGCACTTTTAAGCAACAGCACAAAGGAGACAGGAAGGAAGCAAAAAAGAAAACGATAGAAATGCGGGAAACAATGTGACAACTAGAAACAATTATAAAAGACACTGGCTACTACTCTATTCTGACTTTGTTGCAGGCCTGCTGTATTTAAGGCACTGTACCAGGAGGTTATGGATATTAAAGAAAAAAAAAAAAGGCAAGTTACAGTTCCACTTGCCCTAAAGAAACTAATTATAGGAGCTAAATAGCCATGTACATAAATAGCTATGTTATGAATCATAATCTGTGCCACCTGAGAGGAATCAACAAAATGCTAAAGGAACGTAAGGGAAAACAGCCTGTCCTTTCATGTAAAAATAACTTAAAAATCCTGTTTTAGGAACAGAAGATGGTATTTTCCCATTATCAAAGGCAATGGGAACCTACATCATTAGCATATGAAAGAAGATTCCAAGGTTCAAGGGAATAAGCACAAATGAAATTCTCCATTCAGTTCAGTTCAGTCGCTCAGTCCTGCCAGACTCTTCATAACCCCATGAATCGCAGCACGCCAGGCCTCCCTGTCCATCACCAACTCCCGGAGTTCACTCAGACTCACGTCCATCGAGTTGATGATGCCATCCAGCCATCTCATCCTCGGTCGTCCCCTTCTCCTCCTGCCCCCAATCCCTCCCAGCATCAGAGTCTTTTCTAATGAGTCAACTCTTCGCACGAGGTGGCCAAAGTACTGGAGTTTCAGCTTCAGCATCATTCCTTCCAAAGAAATCCCAGGGCTGATCTCCTTCAGAATGGACTGGTTGGATCTCCTTGCAGTCCAAGGGACTCTCAAGAGTCTTCTCCAACACCACAGTTCAAAAGCATCAATTCTTCGGCGCTCAGCCTTCTTCACAGTCCAATTCTCACATCCATACATGACCACTGGAAAAACCATAGCCTTGACTAGAGTTGGCAAAGTAATGTCTCTGCTTTTGAATATGCTATCTAGGTTGGTCATAACTTTCCTTCCAAGGAGTAAGCATCTTTTAATTTCATGGCTGCAGTCACCATCTGCAGTGATTTTGGAGCCCCAAAACGTAAAGTCTGACACTGTTTCCACTGTTTCCCCATCTATTTCCCATGAAGTGATGGGACCGGATGCCATGATCTTCGTTTTCTGAATGTTGACCTTTAAGCCAACTTTTTCACTCTCCACTTTCACTTTCATCAAGAGGCTTTTTAGTTCCTCTTCACTTTCTGCCACAAGGGTGGTGTGGTGTCATCTGCATATCTGAGGTTATTGATATTTCTCCTGGCAATCTTGATGCCAGCTTTTGCTTCTTCTAGCCCAGCGTTTCTCATGATGTACTCTGCTGCTGCTGCTAAGTTGCTTCAGTGGTATCCGACTCTGCGCAACCCCAGAGATGGCAGCCCACAAGGCTTCCCTGTCCCTGGGACTCTCCAGGCAAGAACACTGGAGTGGTTGCCATTTCCTTCTCCAATGCGTGAAAGTGAAGTCGCTCAGTCTTGTCCGACTCTAGCGACCCCATGGACTGCAGCCCACCTGGCTCCTCCATCCACGGGATTTTCTAGGCAAAAGTACTGGAGTGGGGTGCCATTGCCTTCTCCCATGATGTACTCTGCATATAAGTTAAATAAGCAGGGTGACAATATACAGCCTTGACGTACTCCTTTTCTTCTTGGAACCAGTCTGTTGTTCCATGTCCAGTTCTAACTGTTGCTTCCTGACCTGCATGTAGGTTTCTCAAGAGGCAGGTCAGGTGCTCTAATATCCCCAACTCTTTCAGAATTTTCCACAGTTTACTGTGATCCACACAGTCAAAGGTTTTGGCATAGTCAATAAAGCAGAAATAGATGTTTTTCTGGAACTCTCTTGCTTTTTCCATGATCCAGCAGATGTTGGCAATTTGATCTCTGGTTCCTCTGCCTTTTCTAAAACCAGCTTGAACATCAGGAAGTTCACGGTTCACATATTGCTGAAGCCTGGCTTGGAGAATTTTGAGCATTACTTTACTAGCATGTGAGATGAGTGCAATTGTGTGGTAGTTTGAGCATTCTTTGGCATTGCCTTTCTTTGGGATTGGAATGAAAACTGACCTTTTCCAGTCCTGTGGCCACTGCTGAGTTTTCCACATTTGCTGGCATATTGAGTGCAGCACTTTCACAGCATCATCTTTCAGGATTTGAAATAGCTCAACTGGAATTCCATCACCTCCACTAGCTTGTTCGTAGTAATGCTTTCTAAACCCACTTGACTTCACATTCCAGGATGTCTGGCTCTAGGTGAGTGATCACACCATCATTATTATTTTGGTCGTGAAGATCTTTTTTGTATAGTTCTTCTATGTATTCTTGCCACCTCTTCTTAATATATTCTGCTTCTGTCAGGTCCATACCATTTCTGTCCTTTATCGAGCCCATCTTTGAATGAAATGTTCCCTTGGTATCTCTAATTTTCTTGAAGAGATCTCTAGTCCTTCCCATTCTATTGTTTTCCTCTATTTCTTTGCATTGATCGCTGAAGGCGGCTTCCTTATCTCTCCTTGCTATTCTTTGGAACTCTGCATTCAAATGCGTATATCTTTCCTTTTCTCCTTTGCTTTTCACCTCTCTTCTTTTCACAGCTATTTGTAAGGCCTCCTCAGGCAGCCATTTTGCTTTTTTGCATTTCTTTTCCATGGCGATGGTCTTGATCCCTGTCTCCTGTACAATGTCACAAACCTCATTCCATAGTTCATCAGGCACTCTATCTATCAGATCTAGGCCCTTACATCTATTTCTCACTTCCACTGTATAATCATAAGAGATTTGATTTAGGTCATACCTAAGTGGTCTAGTGGTTTTCCCTACTTTCTTCAATTTAAGTCTGAATTTGGCAATAAGGAGCTCATGATCTTAGCCACAGTCAGCTCCTGGTCTTGTTTTTGCTGACTGTATAGAGCTTCTCCATCTTTGGCTGCAAAGAATATAATCAGTCTGATTTTGGTGTTGACCATCTGGTGATGTCCATGTGTAGAGTCTTCTCTTGTGTTGTTGGAAGAGGGTGTTTGCTATGACCAGTGCATTTTCTTGGCAAAAACTCTATTAGTCTTTGCCCTGCTTCATTCCGTATTCCAAGGCCAAATTTGCCTGTCACTTCAGGTGTTTCTTGACTTCCTACTTTTGCATTCCAGTCTCCTTTAATGAAAAGGACATCTTTTTCGGGTGTTAGTTTTAAAAGGTCTTGTAGGTCTTCATAGAGCCGTTCAACTTCAGCTTCTTCAGCGTTACTCATTGGGGCATAGACTTGGATTACTGTGATACTGAATGCAGCAACCCCACGCCCGAGGCCAGGGGTGGCAGCCGGGAGGAGCAACCCCATGTCCAAGGAGCGGTGGCTGCAGGGGCGCAGGAGGGCCTAGAGGAGCTATTCCACGTTCAAGGTCAGGAGGGGTGGCAATGAGGAGATAACCCTCGTCCAAGGTAAGGAATAGCGGCTGTGCTTTGCAGGAGCAGCTGTGAAGAGATACCCCACGTCCAAGGTAAGAGAAACCCAAGTAAGACGATAGGTGTTGCAAGACGGCATCAGAGGGCAGACACACTGAAACCATACTCAAAGAAGCTAGTCAATCTAATCACACCAGGACCACAGCCTTGTCTAACTCAATGAAACTAAGCCATGCTTGTGAGGCCACCCAAGACAGGTGGGTCATGGTGGAAAGGTCTGACAGAATGTGGTCCACTGGAGAAGGGAATGGCAAACCACTTCAGTATTCTTGCCTTGAGAACCCCATGAACAGTATGAAAAGGCAAAATGATAGGATATTGAAAGAGGAACTCCCCAGGTCACTAGGTGCCCAACGTGCTACTAGAGATCAGTGGAGAAATAACTCCAGAAAGAATGAAGGGATGGAGCCAAAGCAAAAACAATACCCAATTGTGGATGTGACTGGTGATAGAAGCAAGGTCCGATGCTATAAAGAGCAATATTGCATAGGAACCTGGAATGTCAGGTCCATGAATCAAGGCAAATTGGAAGTGGTCAAACAAGAGATGGCAAGAGTGAATGTCAACATTCTAGGAATCAGCAAACTAAAATGGACTGGAATGGGTGAATTTAACTCAGATGACGATTATATCTACTACTGCGTGCAGGAATCCCTTAGAAGAAATGGAGTACCCATCATGATCAACAAAAGAGTCCAAAAGGCAGTACTTGGATGCAATCTCAAAAATGACAGAATGATCTCTGTTCGTTTCCAAGGCGAACCATTCAATTCTCCATTAGTGGTGTGCAAACAGAAGACAAACTTATATCCTAAATTATTCCAGTATACATTTATTCATTTTCATACCTAAGTCTACCATCACACAAAAGAAGGATTTAAACACCTGCCACTGATTCTACCTTTCCAAGGGATCCCAGATCAAAAACTATTCAAAAGAAAAAAATCACTGCTAGGAGATTATGAATTCACACAGAAAAGTCTACATCAATTTGTTAATCCACAAATAAAGGTGATGCCAAAGTAGAATGAAAACACTTAAACCTTTGATTCTGTCCCGTAGACTTATGTAAGTGTGCCTTTTTGCCATTTTGACATTCTAATTGTGTGCTGTTCTACATGATTCAATTCTCTAATATGGCAACTGACTTTCAAGGCCGTTCCTTTCAAGGCCATTCCTAGTGAAGCACATCATACAATTGCCCCTTTAAAAGGTTTATTACCAAAAAAACAGATCATAAATTCTGGACAGTCTTGGGCTTCCCTGGTGGCTCAGTGGTATAGAATCTGCCTGCCAGTGGAGGAGACCTGGGTTCGATCCCACATGCCAAGGAGCAACTAAGCCTGTGTGCCCCAACTACTGAGCCTGTGCTCTGGAGCCTGCAAGCCTGTATGCTCTAGAGCCTGTGCTCTGCAACAAGAGCAGCCACCACAATGAAAAGCCTGTGCACCACAACTAGAAAGAAGGCCCTGCTCACCACAAAAAAGCCTGCACGGCGATGGAAGACCCAGTGCAGCCAAAAATAAAAATTAAAAAAATTAAGAAAATATAATCTGGACAGTCCTAATTTGAACAACATAGTAGACAGGGATCTTCAGCATCTTAGATAAATCAAACTATCTCTGATGAAAGCTCTCAAAAAAGACAAGGAATACACTAAAAGATTGAAGATTAGTTTCTCATACACTAGCTTAAAATGAGAAAGAAGAAACATTTCAGGCTTAAGCCAAAAGAAAAGGTAAAGATAAACAGAAAAAATGTAAAGGAAAGAGTCATGTGATTTATAATGGACAAGGTCAAAGTGTTAAACCTGAAAAGTACTTTTTAATAAGAATTTATATCTACATTAAAAACATAACTGACATGTACAAATGAATTTTAATAATGAAATGCATAAACATGGCAGGATACATAGAACAAAAAGTCAACAGAGACAAAAATGAGGCTTTAACTGTCTAGTCTAAACTCTTAATAGAAAAGGCAGCACCAAAATAATTAAGATATAAAAAGATATTTTTTAAACTATTTTGATTGGTACCTACTGTAAGAGACACATTATAGATTATGACCCTAAACACACAGATCACTAGTTATATAACAAAGGTCTCATAGGCTTTACTGTTATACTTTGATAATTTTCTATTTGTTGTATCTATGAAAAATAAGTTATATGCATTCAGCCAGGATCCAAGAAACTGACTTTATGACATGTTTGTAATCCAGTTTGAAAAAAATGATATAAATAATAACTCATTATTTTTGACATATAAGTAAATGTGTAATTAGATTATGCATTTTCAAGTACTCAGAGCTTTTACAGAAATTCTTTAGTAGGCCAAAAAGAATATCTCAGTAAATTCATCAAAGATGAAATATTACAGACTACATTCTCTGGTCACAAAAAGTAAAATTGGAAGTAAATGTTAATAATAATGTTGAAGCAAAATTTCAGTTACTTGGATATTAAAACAACAAATAAACAAGAAAAACAAAAGAAACCACTCCTTTAAACTCTCAGGTCCAAGAAGAAGAAAAAGCAAAAACATATTAAAATCTACAGTACAGGAATACCTCTTTTCTTGCATTTCACAGATACAGTGCTTTTTTTTTTTTTTACAAATTGAAGGTTGATGGCACCATATGTTGAGCAAGGTTTCTGACATTTTTTCCAACAGCATTTGCTCACTTCATGTCTCTCTGCCGTATTTTGGTAATAATTCTTGTAACATTTCAAATATTGTATGGTGATGTTTGTTACGGCGATCGGTCATCAGTGATCCTTGATATTACTGTTGTAATTGTTTTAGGTGCCCCAAAAGCACACATATAAAATGGCAAACTTAACTGATAAAACGTTTTATGTGTTTTGACTGCTCCACCCACCTGCCACTTCCTTCATCACTTTCCCCCTCTTCCAGCTTCCCTATTCCTTAAGACACAACAATAAATTAGGTCAGATACTAACCCTCCAATGGCCTCTAAGTATTCAAGAGAAAGGAAGAGTTGCACATTCCTCTCTCTAAATAAAAAGATGGAAATGTTTAAAGTTAGTGAGAAGGCAGGTCAAAAGCAAAGACAGGCTGAAAGTTAGGCCTCTTGCAGCAGTTAGCCAAGACATGAATGCAAAGGCAAAGTTCTGGAAGAAAATTAGAAATTCTACTCTAGTCAATCTACAAACAAGAAGCCAAACAGCTTTACTGCTGATATGGAGAAACTTTCAGTGGTCTGGATAAAAGGTTAAACCAGCCTCAGCACTCCCTTAAGCCAAAGCCTAATTCAGAGCAAGACCCTATCTCTTTCTTTCTATGAAGGCTGAGAGAGGTGAGAAAGTTGCAAGGAAAAAAGTTTGAAGCTTGAAGAAGTTAGTTCATAAGGCTGAAGGAAAGTAGTTGTCTCCATAACATACAAGTGCATGATGAAGCAAGAAGTACTGATGTAGAAACTGCAGCAAGATATCCAGAAGATTTAGCTAAGATAATTAAGGAAAGTGGCTACATTAAACAAGAAAAGTTTCAGTGTCAACCAAACAACCTTCTAATGGAAGAAGGTTCCATCTAGGACCTCCAGAGCTAGAGAGGAGAAGTCAATGTCTGGCTTAAAAGGATAGGCTGAGTCTCCTGTTAGGGGCTAATGTAGCTGGTGACTTTAGTTGAAACCACTGCTAATTTATCATGCCCGAAAATCTTAAGGCTCTTAAGAATTATGCTAAATCTACTCTGCCTGTGCTCTATAAATAAATGGAACAAAGCCTGGATGACAGAAAAGTTGTTTAAAACAGTTGTTTAAAATACTAAGTATTTTAAACCCACTGTTGTTACACCTACTGCTCAAAAAAACGACTGCTTTCAAAATATGACTGCTCAGGGAATTCCCCAGTGGCCCAGTGGTTAGAACTCTGGGTTTTCACTGGTGAGGGCCTGATTCAATCCCTGAATAGGGAACTAAGATCCAACAGATGTGAAAGAAGAAAATACGGATGGATATATTTATAATGTGGTGGTAGGGAATGGCTTTCTTTTATCAGTTCTGATCGGGACCTAAAACCATAAGCCTTAAAGAAAAAGATTAACAAACTGACCATTTAAAAATGGAAAACTTCTCTGTTGTAAACAACAAACAGAATTAAAAGACTGGAATAAAAAAAAAAAAAGGCAATTTAATCGTTCATTAGCCTTTTAAAGATTAGAAAGGTTTGCAATATTCTGGCCTGGTATGAAAAAGCAGACATCTGAAACCAGCCTGTAGTCTAGTGCAAACTGGTAAAACTATTATGATGGGTTATTTGGCAATTACTAAAATATTAATTCATATTCCTTCTAACATGACAATTTCATTTCCCAGAATTTTTCCACAGATTGTACACAGGCAAAAACATCAATATAAAAGAATGGTCACTACAGCATTCTTTAAAACAAAAAGAGGAAATTAACCAAAACAACCAATGTCTATTAACACGGAACTATATGAATTATAATACATCAATGTATAAGACATACTGTAGTCACATTCAAGTATAACATATTTTATATGAACATGGAAAACATAAAAAAAAATCTACTTTGAGGGGACTTCCCTGGCAGTCCAGTGGTTAAGAGACTGCACTTCCACCGCAGTAGGCATGTGTTTAATACCCAACTGGGCAACTAAGCACATGCAGCATGGCATTTGGGGGAACCCCCCCCAAATCTACTTTTTAGTCAATAGTGAGCTGCATTACAATATACATAATACTATTTTATCTAAAAAAAAAAACACAAAAAACCAACAACCTAGAATACATATAGGTAGGGAAAAAAATGAAAAAATGAAAATACCAACACTAAATGAAAAGATTACATTAGAGTCTCTCCATTACACAATTGTTATAATCATTTTTTATATAACACTTTATTTTGAAGAAAGCAGCACAAAAACTAAAAAGGTAGAAAAGGAAAACATAGACAAAAAATGTACATTTAAAATGAATTTAAGACATTTAGACTCACAGTACTTTCTATTAGAACAATTGAGCACTAATCTTTTTAACAAATACGACTCTTCAACTAATACTAGCAGACATTAGGAAACCAGAATTTCTATCCAAAGATAAAATGAGGATTCACATTTTGGCCACACACACTTAAGAGGACTCAGTAGTTAAAAGTATCACTCAACAGTTAAAGAATCGTGAGGTTAAAATGATACGTGCAGCTTCATCATTCAAATGATCTTATTCATTTTGATTTCAGAGAACAAATAGACAAAGGAAGTGAAGTCCAAAAGTGATAAGATTGTAGAATCCGTAAGTGGCAGAGCATTGTTCCTTGGAAATCTTTTCACAATTAAAAAATTTTTTCCTCCTACTTATTAACAACAGTTACTTTCAACATGATGACCACACCAAAATGGCAGCCACTATAGAAGACTGACCATTTCATTAAGAAATTCATCAAGCATACACTAAAGCTTTCCTCCATTCCAACCTCAGAACCACCTATGAATCATCTATTTTTCTCTTTTACTCCCATTCCCCTGGGTAAAATGTGTCTTCATGTTTTTCTCAAAGTTAAACAGTCCAGCTACAGTTGCACTCCTACCTCCCTGACGCCTCTCATCAGATACCACGCCCCGTCTTTCATCCTTTCCCCCTCCACTAGCTTCTTTCCCTCAGCTAAAAAGTATGCTCAATTTTCAATGTTCCTCAGACATCTTTTCTTGACATTATTTCCTCATCAAGCTGTTCTCTTTCCCTTGTTGGAATAGGAGTCTTCATCTGCTTAGTTTTCTATTGAAACTGCTATGGGCCAACAGGAACTTTAATTTCAAAGAAAAGAGGTCTCTGATCAGATCTCATTCAAACTGATTTCTCTGCAACATTTGATACTGTTCACTATACAACACCAATGTGGAAACTCCCCTTTCTTTTGCTTTCAGGGTATTACCATTTGCTTACTATTCTGTCATCCTTTATATCTTTCATTGGTTTCCCTTCCTTTATCCATTTTTAAATACTGATGCTTCTTACTATCTATTTTGTTTAGGACATTTTTTTGGCTGGGGGCGGGGGTGGGTAACTACCTCAAGGATGACTTCAAAGTTGATTTCTCATATTCCAACCATTCTCTGAGCCCTAAACTCCAATGTTCAACCCTCTACTAGACCTTGCTACTAAAACATAAACGCAAATTCAACATGTTTTGGTATCTATCTCTTAATCCTGCTGCCTAATTCAGTTGATAGTGCTACTCACTCAGCTGTCCAAGCAAGGAACATCTGCATTACCTTTAAATCCTCCACATTTAACTGATCATCAAATATCATCATATACATATCATATAAAACATCTCTAAACTGCCTCCTCTGTCATTTCCCTGTATTTAGGCTTCAATTATTCCAACAGTTTCATTGCTATTTCTCCCATACTGAAATGTTCTATATAATGTATACCAAATAAAGTCCATTCTCCCTGGGAGAGCATATAAATAGGCCTCTCAAAACCCACCAGTCTCTGTTTCTAAATCTTTTCTGCTTCATGCATACTGCCCTATACCTCCTCTTCCATAGATAACTTCACCTATTCCATTCACATACCACATTCCAAGGCAACATGCTTTTATCCCTTGTTCACTGAATAAGCAATGAGTCATTGTTTAGTGTTCACTCAGTCATTTCTCTATGATTTTTCCTGATTCTCTGCAGAAAGAAGGAATAATCTAATCACTGTGAATTAGACTGCGGTCCTACACTGCTTAATATCTTCCCTTATTAGAAGTTACCACATTGTGCTATTTTAACCATATATATTTATGTGTTCTTTCCTCTTGGTGCTCCTTGAGGATCATGCTTAGCTCAATGTTTTATTCTTTATGCATAAAACAGTAGATTCTCTACTCTCACACTCATTTGTCACTGCTTTATTCTCTCCAAACCTGCTATGCTCCCAGAAAAGTAAAATAAAAAAGAAAATGTAAGTAGTAATGACTGATAACTCCAGGCACTAATGAGAGTAAAATAAACCGAGGTGGGGGGAGGCGACCCACAGGTTAAGTGTATGCCCTCATAGCCAAAGGCTGGATTAAGGGAGCCTGCCCTCTATCAAAGGTAGTTTCAAGTATCCCAGGCTAAAGATGACTGATGGCTATGGCACTGTTTCACAATCATAAAGAGGAAGAGGGACATTTAAAAATATGTACGAAGTACTATTATCACCTATTCATCATTCAATACTCCTTTTTTCAACACATACTTTGAATGCCTACTATACACCAATCATTGTTCTAAGCAATGGGGATGGACAGATAGGTAAACCAGGTCTTTGCTCTCACAGATCTTACATTCTAATAAGTGGAACATAAATACATAATGCAAAGTTAGTGATGGATACTATACAGAAAAATACAGTAAAGGGGGTGAGGGTTGCTACTTTAGAGAGTAATCAAGAAAAGACCTTCTTAAAAAAAGGTAACATTTCACTAAGTCCTAATACAACAGCAGAGTCACATGCAGATAACAAGAGAAAGCGTCTTGGAGGCAGATGGAAAAGCATATAGGAAGAAGAAAAGATTGAATGGGGTTTGGCATATTCAAGGAACAGTGTCCCTGTGGCACTGTAACTGAAGGAGAATGGTATAAAATAAAATCTTAACTCTTAGGTAAAATAATTGGATTATCTGAGAAAGAGTGATAACAGGTAATTTTAACCACATACAATTTCCATCCTGTAAGTGGACTCAGACCCTAAAACTGATGTAAATAAACAAATGTAGCCTAATTCTACATAATAAGAGTAATTACCGGTTGATGATAAAGAAAGGTCAATATTCATATCCCACTGATGATACGTCCACTGATTTCCCAATGTCCATATTCAGTCTGATCTTAAATCCAATTTTAGTGTGTTGACCTCTCCTCGGAACCGTGTGTACGCACGCTCGATTGTGTCTGGTTCTTTAGAACCCCATGGACTGTAGCCCACCAGACTCCTCTGTCCATGGGATTCTCCAGGCAAGAATACTGGAGTGGGTTGCCATTCCCTTCTCCAGGAGATCTTCCCAACTCAGGGATCGAACCAGGGTCTCTTATGTCTCCTGCACTGGCAGGCAGGGTTCTTTACTACTACCACCACCTGGGAAGCCAGGGGCCCAAGGCCTGATGTTTATTTCAGCACCCCTCTCCCGCCATGCTAAGTTAACCTGCTTTTGGTCTACTGCTTAACTGGCAGGCTCCCCTTGTGGCTCAGCTGGTAAAGAATCTGCCTGCAACGTGGGAGACCTGGGTTCAATCCCTGGGTTGGGAAGATCCCCTGGAGAAGGGAAAGGCTAACTACTCCAGTATTTTGGCCTGGAGAATTCTAGGGACTCTATAGTCCATGGGGTCAGAGAGTTGGACATGAGCGATTCTCACTTTCAAACTCAGGGCAGGACCTTTGATTCTCATTTGAATTTTTAAAGGCATACCCAAGGTCTTACAGTGGGTACTTCATACCTATTCTAATGTATAGAACTACCTTTATTCCCCTCAATTACTTAAACTAAGATCCTTAACATCCATTTTATCTCATTCCTACACAAGGACCCAGATGTAAAATCTTGTACTTTCTTACTCTGAAACTCTTAAGCCTTGTTCTTCTGTTTGTACTGCCACTGCTGTTTGGATTAAAAGAGCTTCCCAAATGATTTCTCTCCCTTTAAACACTACACTCTAGCAATACATAGGTTTCATGACTGCCAGGTTGATTTTTTTTTTTTACAAAACAAGTTTCTTTCATTATTTTACCCAAGGGCTTCCCTGGTGGCTCAGTGGTAGAGAATCTGCAAACCAATGCAGGAGACTCGGGTTCGATCCTTGGGTCAGGAAGATCCCTTAGAGAAGGAAATGACAACCCACTCCAGCACTCTTGCCTGGGAAATCTCACAGACAGAGGAGCCTCGTGGGCTACAGTCCCTGGGGCTGCAAATATTCAGACATGACTTAGCGACTAAATAAGTACCTCTGGAGTACCTATAATATTAAGTCTAAACTTTGCCTTACTTTTCAAGATTCTCAAAAATCTACAGGATCAATTAAAATAATCTTTTCAGTAAGCAAAGCTCTCTCTTCCAAGGAGGATGAATCCTTACCACTCCTGGAACAAACTTGATTTTTGTAATTCCCAAGTGTCATTAAGACTTACCCCACAATTTCTAAAGCAATCTCAGTTTTAAAAAGAATTTACATATGGAAAGTCCAAATAAAGAGAAAAGAAGCGAAGTCTCCTTAGAGAAAAAAAGGAAAGCAGAAAAAACACCTTCTGATTAGAAAAAGAAACTAAAAATTTTACATTACTGATAAATAACTGAAACATTTCATTAAATTCCACTTTACAAAGTGTTTTTATTTTAGAGATGAAAAAACTGTGGATCTCAGAAAATCTGAGTTACTTCTCCGATGTCCCATTTAACAAAAATTAAGAAGCAGAGGCTCCCAAGGACTCAACATCCCATGCCTACACCCTGGCCTTTCCTTCCCTAACCACAGAATAAACAGATTAAAATATTTAGTTAAAATATTAAAGTACCTGGATGTTTAGACATTAATGACAGCATGTTATGCAAACCAAATTATCTGCTGAAAGAATGCACACAGGGATGTCACTCGTGCTTAAATCTTTCAGTGCTCTGAATTTAGGTTAAGTTCAAAATTCTTCGAATAAACAAAGCCTTTCAAAATTTGATTCCTAATTACCAGTTAGTCACACCTACCAAATTGTTCCATCAAGTTCCAATTACACCTAAGTATTTAAATTGTTATTCTAATGATAACTTGTAGGGACTGTTTTCAATGTTATATTTAGGTAGAACAGCAAACAAAATGGGGATATCAAGGGTAAAGACAAATATTACTAATTCTGTAATTTAAAAGGTGCTTATGAAATACTGAGCTTTACACTAAAAAGGGTATTACTGAAATAAACATTAAAATATAACTTCTAATATTCCTTTCATCCTTCATTAGAAACTGAGTGACATAAATGATTAAAAGTTTAAGTTCAAGAATTAGATTGCTTGGATTTGAGCTCTGGTTCCACCAACTTCCCAACTTTACCCACCAGGTCTCATTTCTTCAAAATGTGGGTAATATCTTGTAGGCCTGTTTTAATAAGAGAATATGAACCACTCACCATTATGACTAAAACATAGCAGCAGTTCAAATATATACTAATAGTTAACTGTCAGAAGAACACAGATTAAGATGGGGATGCTAATTTTTGGCTTTCTCAAACCCTACTGTTCGTAACAATTTGCTGAAGAGGTTAAAAAAATGAAGAACCACCATGAAGAACACCAATTATTGGGACTTCCCCTGTTGTCCAATGGTTTAGATTTCAAATGCCAATGCAGAGGTGTGGGTTCAGATCCTTGGTCAGGGAGCTAAGATCCCAGATCTCTTGAGGTCAAAAAAATGGAAACATAGAAGCAATATTGTAACAAATTCAATATAGATTTAAAAAAAAAAACAGTCCATATTAAAAAAAAAAAAAACTCAAAGGAAAAAAAATTATTCATATGCACTTTGGAAGTCAGTGGTTGGCAAAATCTGAATGTGACCTGCTCTTCATTTGTTCATAGACGTTTTCTTCAGGCAACCTTGAATAAAGTCTTAGCTCACAGCAGGTTATCAATTTTTTTTGGAGAAATACTGGAATGAATTTAAATGTGTGGCAGTAACAGCCTCAAAATCTATCATAGGACTGAATCACCTAGTTCTTTTTCCCATAGCTGCCATTCTGACCTAAATTCTGATTTTAGCTGCCATCACTGGGCCATATTTAAGAACTTATGCAGAAGTGAAACAACTATGGACGGATAATCAGTTGGAGGTACATGGCGCCTATGGCAGCCCCGAAGCTGCATGTAAAAGGGCATGGTGAAGGACAATGCATCAGTATGTATGACATCAAGAACAGAAATCAGAATCTCTTCTGCTTTTCTTCTTAAAAAACAAAAACAAAAACACGAAACTCTCTTGATGCTGTATCAATTTCTAACATTGTAACTCACCTGTTTTTTCAGTTACATCTGAATCAGGGGTGCCTGCCCTGCTAACTTCCCCTTCAGCATTCTCCTCTTCAGCACTAAGAGAAATTGGTGAAGAAGGGCCAGGCTGGGAGGGTTGAGGGGTTGCTTCGGGCGCTTCCTCAATCTTATTTCTTTTCTCAAAGCGAAAACGGTCCAGGTTGAAAAGATTCATATTGATATAAACTACCACTTCGTGGGGTTTGGCGCTATAGGTGAACTATCTGCAGGGAGAAAATAAAAAGAGAAAAAGAGGCCATGAAAACAACATAAAATACAAAGCCACAGCAGTTCATTCCCAAGGCAATTAAGTGCCCGCAAACATGCCAGTGGCTCAGCATGACTATTATGGCTGCGCTTCATTGTTAGGCCATAACAATCAGGTGGACAGGGGTATCCTTTTAAAATTTTCCATTGCTTTTTTTCACTCCCTCTCTCCCCCACCCCCGCCCTTCCTTCCTAGAACCACACGCTGACCCTCGCGCAACCTCCTCTTACCCCAGCACGCGCGGGCACGTTCCCCACGCTAACTCCCCTGCGGGCCGCGCGCCCGCCCACAGTGAGAGAGACTCCCTGTACTAAGATGCTCCCTGCCTCGAGAAAGGACGTGCCAGGGCCCGTGCCTCGACACTGCAGGGACACAAAGGGGCCAAAGCAGGGGAGCGGCGGAGGCCGTGGTGGCGGGCACCCGCCCGGAAGTTGACGCGGCGCGAGCCCAGCTGAGAGGAAGCTGATAGGATCAAGAAAACACAGGGAAGATTCAGAAGTGCAGACTGCTGAGGCATCTCTTTCAACGATCGCTTGCTCTCTATCACTCTCCCCCTAGTACTTACAGTCTTGCAACTTCGGTGCGCTTAACAAAGAATGAAAAGCAAAAATAATTCTTGGCGTGCAGCGACGGTAGCCGGGCCGGGACCTTCTAAAACAGCACGGAGAAGCCCAATGAGCGCGCAGTGATGACGCAACACGCAACCTAGGCTTTTCTCTTCCCCAGCGACGTGCGAGGGGAAAAATGTCTAGGCGCGCGCCGTTGTCATGGTAACCCGTATCCGCCTCTTTCCCTTGGAAGCGCGCTTGTGGCCTGTCTCTCCAGGTTAGCCAGAAAGTTGTTAAGTAGAACAATAATAAATAACACAATGACAATAAATAGCCTAATAAGGATATTTAATATAATATCTGACATATTATAATCTATACATTTATATAATCTGTAAACAGTATAACACCGTTGTTCTAAAGGCATTACGTATAATCGCAACCCTTTCAAGAAGCCTGTTTTTATAAAACAAGGAAACTGAGGCCTGCAGATGTTAAGTAGCGAAGAGGGAAAATCGAGGTATGTTGAATTTAAAAGCGTATTAACTGCCTCTGCACTGTTGGTGGGATTATTCCTAGAGTGGAATATGACAATTCACATATCTTGATAGAAGTATTAAGAATATTTCCTCTCTTTGCTCCAACATTAAAATAAACAGACAGTTTTTGAATCGTAATTTGATCCCCTGGTTGGCATTTACCTTGAAGAATTTCTATAAGTCATTCTTCTGCCAAATACATTGGTCGTTGTAAACAAATTAGCACTGTTTTTAAATCAGTGTTTTGAATTATGTAACGTAAACCCACAATTTGAATTGTGTAATGTAAACCCATAATTACAAAAATTAATTTTGTAATTAATTATCTGGGTCCATAAGATTCAGGATCAATGACTGAACAATTGGGATTTCCATTGTACTTATCCTTGATATCCCATGAAATGCCCTAGATTTATGCATTAACTTATAAATAGTAAATTCTTTTTGTTAATGAAAAATATTTGCTTTAAGATCTCTTAGCAACTTTCAAATATGCAATACAGGATTATTAACTGTAGTCACTGTGCTGTATGTGTAATAGAAAAAAATGAATCTTTGCTTTACATGCAGAAAGATCTAGCATTGAAAATGGATTCGATTAGCTTGATGACTTTGGTCATATTGTAAATAACATCTCTGAGTCTCAGTTTCCTCATCTTTAATTGTGGTTGATGATACTATTGACATCTTTGCTACCATTAGGGGCTTGTGTTCATGCATATGGACCCCCACCTCAAATGTCCAAGTCTGACACTACCTAGGAGTTGGCATAGTTTTTAAAAAAGTATGCTCTGTTAAGTTTGAGTTTTAGATAAACAATGAGTATTTTTTAGCATAATTATGTCCTATGCAATATTTGGAACTTGTCCATACTAAACAGTTACATGTTGTTCGTCTGAAATTTAAATTTAACGACGTGTCCTGTATTGTATTTGGCAAACTTACTTTCACCCTACCACTTTATCACCCCTTTGACCTAGGGACTTTTTGGTACACATTGGTCTAAGGATATAGATACTAGAAACACAATTGGCCCTCAACAGAAAAGACCTGGGGAAAAGTCACTGTTAGCCATTTTGGAGCCATGTGAGCAGAGCATTTTGAGAACCAAGTACTCAAAAGCAGTCCACCTTATTCCAAGAACTCACTTGATGATTTGAACAAACCTACTTGGTTATTTTAAGGAATAAAACATTCATTAGATTTGTAAATTTTGCTAAAACTTTTGGCTCATTCTCACTGACTATGGTAACAACTAATTTTTTTTATTGTTTTCTACTTTTAAGTTTTTTTAAAGAAATAATTGAAGTATAGTTGATTTATAATGTCGAGGCTATCCACTAAAAGTATCCCAAAAAATTTTTTTTAATTTCAAGAATTTACAAAAAAAAAGTCTTGCAAGCCTTTTTTCTTCCCCCACCAAAAAACCCCCTTTATAGAGCCTATAAAGGGACAAAAAAAAAAAAAAGTAAAAAAACTTGTTCATTAAACTAAATGCCTGAAGGTAATTCTGCAGTATCTACAGAGATGTGGAGGAAAGGATTAGGACTCAGCAATTTTCTAGATCGTATGTGGGGGTGTGTGTGTGTGTATGTGATTGGCCAAAAAGTTAAAATATTAGTTTATTACAGAAAAACCCAAATGAGTATTTTGGCCAGCCCAATATTATTCATTTGTGCAAGAAAAAAAATTTAATTTTATATCTTGGAAATACGTCTTCCTTAAAATGTTCCCAAAGACATAAATCCAGCTTACAGGGTAAAGAAATGAAGGTTTCAAGAATGACCAATTCATGGTGTAAAAGTATTCTGTTGAGACTAAACACAGTTAGATCTTAATAATTATAAATAAGGCATACTAGTCAACTTTTTGTTGCATTACCAATATAAAATTTTACTTGAATAAAACAATAAGCTTGATTGTCTAGTGTAGGTCAACTTCAGATTACAACGACTGTCTGCACAAAGTACATATTCGTAAATATTTGTTAAGTGAAAATAACCAGACAAAATTTCAGAGCAGATAGATAAACAGAAATAAGTTTTAGAATAAGCTGAGAATCTTCAAAATGATGCATGCTATGGAAGAACAACATAAACCAGAGCTTACAAATCTCAGAAAAGAGTTGACACATCTCAAGAAAGAGAAGTAAAAGAAAAAAAAAAAATCTTAGATTAAACTAGATGTAAAATATAGATAAACATAACAGATAATGCCTTAAGAGAAATAGAGGAGGAAAAGAATGTTAAAATTTGAAAACTAAAAATATAAAGCTAAATATATTTCAAGACAAAATAATAAAGATAAGCAAAGAAGGTCCAACATAATTATAATTGAAGTCACTTAATTGCACTCATCTCACACACTAGTAAAGTAATGCTCAAAATTCTCCAAGCCAGGCTTCAGCAATACATGAACTGTGAACTTCAGATGTTTAAGCTGGTTTTAGAAAAGGCAGAGGAACCAGAGATCAAATTGCCAACATCTGCTAAATCATCGAAAAAGCAAGAGAGTTCCAGAAAAACATCTATTTCTGCTTTATTGATTATGCCAAAGCCTTTGACTGTGTGGATCAAAATAAACTGTGGAAAATTCTGAAAGAGATGGGAATACCAGACCACCTGACCTGCCTCTTGAGAAACCTATATGCAGGTCAGGAAGCAACCGTTAGCACTGGACATGGAACAATAGACCCTGGTTCTAAATAGGAAAAGGAGTACGTCAGGCTGTATATTGTCACCCACTTATTTAACTTAAATGCAGAGTACATCCTGAGAAACGCTGGGCTGGAAGAAGCACAAGTTGGAATCAAGATTGCCAGGAGAAATATCAATCACCTCAGATATGCAGATGACACCACCCTTATGGCAGAAAGTGAAGAGGAACTAAAAAGCCTCTTGATGAAAGTGAAAGAGGAGAGTGAAAAAGTTGACTTAAAGCTCAACATTCAGAAAACAAAGATCATGGCATCTGGTCCCATCACTTCATGGGAAATAGATGGGGAAACAGTGGAAACAGTGTCAGACTTTATTTTGGGGGGCTTGAAATTCACTGCAGATGGTGACTGCAGCCATGAAATTAAAAGACACTTACTCCTTGGAAGGAAAGTTATGACCAACCTAGATAGCATATTCAAAAGCAGAGACATTACTTTGCCAACAAAGGTCCATCTAGTCAAGGCTATGGTTTTTCCAGTGGTCATGTATGGATGTGAGAGTTGGACTGTGAAGAAGGCTGAGTGCCGAAGAATTGATGCTTTTGAACTGGGGTGTTGGAGAAGACTCTTGAGAGTCCCTTGGACTGCAAGGAGATCCAACCAGTCCATTCTGAAGGAGATCAATCCTGGGATTTCTTTGGAAGGAATGATGCTAAAGCTGAAACTCCAGTACTTTGGCCACCTCGTGTGAAGAGCTGACTCATTGGAAAAGACTCTGATGCTGGGAGGGATTGGGGGCAGGAAGGGGACGACAGAGGATGAGATGGCTAGATGGCATCACCGACTAGATGGATGTGAGTTTGAGTGAACTCCGGGAGTTTGTGATGGACAGGGTGGCCTGGTGTGCTGTGATTCATGGGGTCACAAAGAGTCGGACACAACTGAACTGAGCTGAACTGAACAGAAGGAAACCAAAGCAAAGGTGTGGAAGAAGTAACTATAGCTGTAATTCAAAAAGCATTTCCTAAAAATCATAAGGATTTCAAACTATGTATTGAAAGAATATATCATTTACTTGAGAATATCAACCCAGATGGCCAACACCAAGACATATTCTAGTAAAATTTAGACTTTAAAGAAAGGAGAAGTACACATGTTAGGAGGAGGTTAGAGTGCAATTTCTGGAGTGCAGATGGACCTTTATTTGAATTGAAAATATTTGCAGGAACATATGAGGTTCGATACACATACTGTATAATACCTGTGTCCACTGGAAAGGTATAAGAAAGCTTATATTATTCCCTACCTCCAAGATTTTGGTCTTGAAATATCGTTTACCACTATAGAAAACCAGGACTTTTTTCCAGTCAGGATAGGAAATGTACAGAATGAACCTGGAATGATTTTATAAAGCAAAAAGCAAAGAAATTATGAAAGACCACTAACATCATGTCAAAAAGTTTCAGGAGTCAACTTGAAGAGGCTCTTACCAAGGGTCAAAGATGGTACAATTTGAACTTCAGTATGGTTAAAAATTGCAGTTATTTGAAAGCCATTAAATATGTTTAAATATATGAGTTTTTTCCTGTTATTTAAAACAACTGTTTATCTTTAGAGAATGAAAGGAAACAATTATGAAAGGTATGGGGAAAGAATCACGCTTTTATCTTGCCCTTTGTCTATAAAGGGCTGTAGTGAGTAATCAAATAATGGATGAAGGGAAGTGGCTACTTATAAAAGTGTTTCAACTAGTAAATGACAAAGAAGTTATAAAATTTGAGTTACTGAGTACACCTGGCCCAAATTTCTGACCTACAAAATTGTAATCTGTAATAAAATGGCTAACCACTAATTTGGGGATGGGTTTGTTATGTTGGAATAGATAATTGGAACATATCCAACTTTTTCCAACATTTTTGTCTCAAATGTACTGATTCTCTCAGTTACAACTAAAATGTTCCTTATTTTCCCTTCTTAAAATACTGAGAGGGCTTCCCAGGTGGTATTAGTGGTAAAGAACCCACCTGCCAATGCAGGAGACCTAAGAGACATGGTTTCCATCCCTGGGTCGGTAAGAGCTCCTGGAGGAGGGCATGGCAACCCACTCCAGTATTCTTGCCTGGAGAACCCCATGGACAGGAGCCTGGCAGGCTACAGTCCATAGGGTTGCAAAGAATTGGACACGACTGAAGCAACTTAGCATGCAAAATACTGAGATTCAGAAACTCTAGAAATCTTAGGCTCATTTCCTGTTTACCTGAAGTTTGGAGTAACTGAGTCCAAAAGTCAACATTTGATAGGTTTTTTTAATGTGTTGTCACATTTTCTGTCTGCCTTCTTTGCCAGAATTATTTCCCACAATAGTGTATATAATTCTTTCTAAGTCATGTAAAGGAGGTTTAAGGCACCTCTTCTTTAGAAATATAGTTAGTCACAGAAAGGCATTATCATTTCTAATTTGTATTAAAGTGTTATTTATAATTCAACATGGTAGTTAAGATAAAGTGTCTAAAATGTAGACCATAAAATAAAATTTTGTCAGTAGGATTACTCAAATGTAGTGACTAAGATGTCAGAAATAAATTACTATCAAAGGTACCTATGGAGATAGAAGTCACTTTTTACATTAAAATAAATATTTATGTAGAGGTGCTGTTGTGATGGTTAATTTTATGCATCAGTTTCACTGGGCTAAGGATGCTAAGATAGCTGGTAAAACATTATTTCTGGGTGTGTCTGTGAAGGTCTTTCTGGAAGAACTTGCCATTTGAATTGGTAGACTGACTAATGAAGATTGCCTGGACCAATATGGGTGGGTATCACCCAGTCCATGGAGGGTCTGCATAGAACAAAATGGTGCAAGAAAGACCCACTCGCTGAATCTGCTTGAACTAGTACATCCATCGTTTCTTTCCTTCGAATCTGTTCTCAGGCCTTCAGATTTGAGTCTTGGACTGGAAAAACACCACTGACTCTCCTGGACTTCCAGCTTGCAGAGGGACCACTCAGCCTAAAAAATTGAGTGACTCAATTCCTCATAGTAAATCTCTTCCTGTATACATATACATCCTATTGTTTCTATTTCACCATAGAACCCATAGCTGCCAAAATCCTGTTAATTACCTGTTAGTTTTGAAATGGTCTCAGTGAAAATGTTTGCTGGAATCTTCAAATTTCTTCATCAAATAGGAGGAAAGGCTTTGTGAGAAGTTAATTTTTATTTGTTTTTGCCTTATATTCACCAAAATAAAACCATGAAGCAATTTGGGGAAGGAGAAACCCTTCCAAATTTGAATTGAGTAAGAAACCAAGCAAAATAAGAAAGAGCAACAGAGATTTAAAATGGGATTTGCAAACTTGGATCCCTTAACTTGATATCTTAAAAATGTAAACCACACCTGGTTAGTAATGGAAATTTAAACTTGTGTAATCTTACCTCCCACACACATATGAAATGGAAAACACAAGATGCCAAATCATAAAACTAAATGGATTTTTCTTCCTTGGTAACAGGAAACAGACAAATATTATCTATTTGTAAGCAAATACTTCTTTTCCCAGATTAATCATTCTTAATTTAGGGAGGTCCAGGGGATGGTCATGAACCTCTTTTGAGAACCTGATTTTTAAAAAGCTGTGGAATGCCTTCCAGAAAACTGTATATGTACATAATGGATTGTACATAATTGTACATACTCCAAGTATTCTGTGGATATCACATTAGGAAATTCTGACAAAGAGATCCTCAATCCAAATAATTTTGGATAAATCCAGGGGAAACTATCCTTGAATGTGACTTCTAGAACTTGAAACCTCTACTAACTACTGTTAACAATTTAAGAGATTAAAAATAATGAATATTTTTCACCTTTTTGTTAATTACTTGCCATTTTATTAACTGTTGTAATTACTTTTCTGGAAAAAGGTAGGATTTAAACTCTAAATAATGCACATTTTTAGTAACCTATTGTTAAAGAGCAAATCTTAGGTTGTATCTTTTCCTTTTTTTTCAACCTAATTTTTTCCCCTGGTTTTTTTTTTTTTCCTATTTATTCATGTCTTATAATTGTCAGTATACTTTCAGCCAGAAACTTGAGTTCACTCATATGTACACATTGCTGACTAATATATCCACAGTTGCTATTTCTGCCACTGTCCCTGTGTAGTTCAGTTTCTTCACAACACTTGTTAGCACTGTTTGTTGTTGTCTACACTGCCAGAATGGTGCTTGATACTTTGAATCATTCAAATCATACATCCAAGTCCACATGTTATTATATTTGTACTTGCAGTATCTCATTTTGTTGTAGTGATTCTTACCTTGAAGTTGTCCTTTTTATCTGACACTCTGCAGATGTTGTGCTTCAGAATAGATTTAAGTCAGGCTGGATCATTGTAATCAATCCTGTACATATATTTTTTTTCTTCTTAAATTGGCCTTTATGAAGAGGATCCAAAAGAAAATAAATTCTTTCTTTCCTTTAGCCATTTCAAATTAAATAAACATTAAACATAATTCAGGAGACTTCTTACCACCAGATGTTAGTCAAAACATAGTTCTAGGGATAGATTACATGTTAATATTTTACATTTTTATGCACTGTATGTTGTCTGTGGACTGTTCCTACTTAGGTATTTGATAATAGTATAAATGCCTTTTGTTACATATGTCTGTATTCTTGAAAGTAGAAGTGTTATTGAACCAAAAACATGACTTCAAAAAATAGTCATGGATTATAATCAGCTATAAACTGATTATATAAACTTATAATAAACTTATAGTCAGCTATATTGAGAAAGATGAACTCTTAATAAGAAAGTAATAAAAATTAACAAAGTCATTATGAAACTAAAGACACCTGGGTTCAAATATATGTTATATAAGTACCCATACTAGAAAATAGTACTCATACTAGAGAGTTTCTATGGATTAAATTAGAAATAATTCATGCTTAGGGTAAGACTTGGCCAATAGTCAATGTCAAGTAAATATTATTTTTAGAGTGGAATTCATCTTACCCAATGGCTTAGGCTTTCAGTAGTCAAATTATGTGATGGACCATTTTAAATTAAAATTATCCTTAAAAATTCTATATGCACGCTAAGTCGCTTCAATCGTGTCCAACTCTGTGCGACCCTATGGACAGCAGCCCACCAGGCTCCGCCGTCCACAGGATTCTCTAGGCAAGCATACTGGAGTGGGTTGCCAGTTCCTTCTCCATACTGGTATACTAGTAAGTAAAAGTAAAAAGTCGCTCAGTCATGCCCAACTCTTTGTGACCCCACAGACTGTAGCCTACCAGGCTCCTCAGTCCATGGAATTTTCCAGGCAAGAGCACTGGAGTAGGTTGCCATTTCCTTCTCCATATAAATTCTATAAGTCAGTCATAAATTATAATGTATATAGATTTGTGTATGTTAAATAACTTCCATTACTTTATTTAATTAATCATTATTAACCACTACCCTGTACTAAAGAACTATAAGAGGTGCTGGGAAATATAAGAATGAACAAGACTGATGTGATTCTTGTATTTCTTCAGATAGCTTAAATTCTGTCAGTGAGAGAATTAACCATAAATTGCAAAATAGTACTAAATATGCTATGATAGTGAAAGTAAAGTATATGGTACTAGAGGGGCTCTTATGATTTGTTGGAGATAACTAGGGGAGAAGTGATGGCAGAGTCCTGAAGGATGGCTACAAATAAGTGAGTACATATATACCAGTGAAGGAGATAAAGTGGTGACAAGGAGGGAAAAGGCTAAAGTCCTTTAGAGGTCGTTGTACTTAATCCTCAGGGCAGAGGAAAAGATCAGAAGTTTTAAACAGTTATAGGTAGGAAAATTGACTCTGGTGTTTATAAACATTGAATTGGAGTGCAGCAAAAATGAAGGCTTAGTTCTGTAAAAATAATGACAGCTAAAAATATAGAGGAATGATAAAACTGTTAAACCCCTACTTTGGTGGTGCTGGTTTAGTCACTCAAACCCTGTAGCCTGCCAACAAGGACCCAGATTTCCTTTTTCTCCAACATTCCTAGCATTTCATCCACATATCATCTTATGGTTGTTTGTCAGCTGCTAAGCTGCTAAGTCACTTCAGTCGTGTCCGACTCTGTGCGACCCCATAGACGGCAGCCCACCAGGATGCCCTGTCCCTGGGATTCTCCAGGCAAGAACACTGGAGTGGGTTGCCACTGCCTTCTCCAATGCATGAAAGTGAAACGGAAGTCGCTCAGTCATGTCCGACTCTTCGCGACCCCATGGACTGCAGCCTACCAGGCTCCCAGGGCTGCACAATTCTAAACACAAGAAGAGAAGTGCAATAAGCTCTTTTTTTTCATTTATCTCCTTATTAGAAAGCCAGTCAGAAGACTTCCCCTATCAGTTCATTGAACAGAACTGGGTCACATGTCTACCTTTAGATAAAAGGGAAGCCTGGAAAATGAGAACTTGGATGTCCTAGCTTTGTAGTAGAAATTGACAAAGAAAAGGGGGAAGGGCAGATAGGAATGTTTTACACACTTATGTGGCTCTCCATTGCTCCAGGAAAAGGTACGCATCTTTAACAATGACACCAAGGTTCTGTGTTCTGCCCCTTGACCTTTGAGTTCCTCTCTAGTTATCTTTAGCCATGACCCTCCTATCCTCACTGTAGTCAACCTGAACTTTCAGTTCCTCCTGTGTACCATTCTCCCTCCAGTCTTTACACAAATTGTTCTCTTGCCCTAAAAAACTGCTCCTTGCATTGTGGTGATGTCTTGACCTACTTTATTTAGCTAACTGACTTTGATGCCCTCCCGCAATCATTGTCAGTAATCTTAAATTATACAGTGTTTCCCTATCAGATGTCATTATCACACTGTAGTATAATTGCTTATATAACTTTCTGTCCCTGTTCATAGATTCTAAGCTGCATCTCAGAGCCTATTGAAGCATTCTTCAAAATGGATACTCTATAAACATTTTGGGAACAAAGGGATGAAGGACTTGAGCTCAGGCCGAAACTCACCAAGTTTAACTGGGTTAAATGAGAAATAATTTTAAAAATATGTAAATGTACTCTTAACAATTTGATATACAAATGTCTTTATTATTTAATGGTTGAGTTCGGCAATTAAATTGTAGGGGGAAAATAGGTATCAAAATGTAATTGGTTAAATGTGAATTCTTAGTAAAAATTCTGGGAAAGGTGTATTAAACAGCATAATCCCAAATCTGTTTTTGCCATATTCAACCTACCTAAGTGAAACTATTTAAGTGTACTTATTTATTTGATGAAGGATTTCAAAAGTGAAGGGAAAAATCATTATTCCAGCAATGATTTGTCATTACAGGTCTGAACTGCCAGAGGCACCAAGCCACCCCAGATCTATATAGCATGAGTCACAAATTAAACAGGTCTTTACTGTATCTGAATTCCAGTTCCTAATCATGAAGTTCACTGTGAACGTGACAACATTTTGAGATAAAAGAACTGATTCTGCAAGGGACATTTTGTTTCATTCATTTCTGTAAATTAGGAAAGTCACAGCTTATAAAAGATATGTTAAAATAACAAATTAATTCACAATATGTATTCATAGCTAACGAAGCTCTAAGTAATATAGAAAAATTTAGAATCATTTTTAAAGCATTATATTCCTTAAAACATTTTATATTTCCTGTAAAATAAGGAACAATGAAGAAAGTGGGGAAAAACCACTAGACCATTCAGGTATGACCTAAATCAAATCCCTTATGACTATACAGTGGAAGTCAGAAATAGATTTAAGGGACTAGATCTGATAGAGTGCCTGATGAACTATGGACGGAGGTTCATGCATTGTACAGGAGACAGGAATCAAGACCATCCCCCCAAAAAAGAAATGCAAAAAAGCAAAAAGGCTGTCTGAGGAGGCCTTACGAATAGCTGTGAAAAGAAGAGAATCAAAAAGCAAAGGAGAAAAGGAAAGATATAAGCATATGAATGCAGAGTTCCAAAGAATAGCAAGGAGAGATAAGAAAGCCTTCCTCAGCGATCAATGCAAAGAAATAGAGGAAAACAATAGAATGGGAAAGACTAGAGATCTTTTCAAGAAAATTAGAGATACCAAGGGCACATTTCATGCAAAGATGGGCTCAATAAAGGACAGAAATGGTATGGACCTAACAGAAGCACAAGATATTAAGAAGAGGTGGCAAGAATACACAGAAGAACTGTACAAAAAAGATCTTCACAACCCAGATAATTACGATGGTGTGATCACTCGCCTAGAGCCAGACATCCTGGGATGTGAAGTCAAGTGGGCCTTAGGAAGCATCACTATGAACAAAGCTAGTGGAGGTGATGGAATTCCAGTTGAGCTATTTCAAATCCTAAAAGATGATTCTGTGAAAGTGCTGCACTCAATATGCCAGCCAATTTGGAAAGCTCAGCAGTGGCCACAGGACTGGAAAAGGTCAGTTTTCATTCCAATCCCAAAGAAAGGCAATGCCAAAGAATGCTCAAACTACTGCACAATTGCACTCATCTCACATGCTAGTAAAGTAATGGCTCAAAATTCTCCAAGCCAGGCTTCAGCAATATGTGAACCGTGAACTTCCAGATGTTCAAGCTGGTTTTAGAAAAGGCAGAGGAACTGGAGATCAAATTGCCAACATCCACTGGACCATCCAAAAAGCAAGAGGGTTCCAGAAAAAACATCTATTTCTACTTTATTGAATTCCAAGGCTACAGTCCATGGGGTTGCAAGGAGTTGGACACGATTGAGCAACTAACGCTTTCACTTTCACTAACAGTGTGCTTGGCATATATGAAAGTGAAAGTGAAAGGCCAGAATACTGGAGTGGGTAGCCTTTCCCTTCTCTGGGGGATCTTTCAAACCCAGGGATTGAACCCAGGTCTCCCGCATTGCAGGTGGATTCTTTACCAGCTGAGCCACAAGGGAAGCCGTGGCATGTATGAGCCTTCAGTAAAATCCTATCAGCTATTAATATGACTCTGGTTCTTATCTGAAAATGAAAGCATTAGGTCTAATGATTCCTAGTGCTTGAAAAATATTTGTGTTCCATTTCAGGATTTTGTGGCAAATGGACTCTGTTGCAAACTTCTGAGGTTTTGTAAAGTTATTATTTATCTGTTGCTTAAGAGTTTTTTGTGTTTGTCTTCCTTGTGGTTTCTATAAAACAATATGACCTTAATAATGTAGGAATTATCAAATTCATTTTTAAAATACACTGGTTTGTTTAAACAAACTCAAAATAAAAAATTTAGTGCTTTTATTAAGAAAAAAAAATATGTATGAAATACTAGTTTTTGTCAGGCCAGTTTCCCTTAAATCTTATCTTTTTGGTCATTGATTCATGATTGTTTTAAGTTTTTCAACAAATACTGGCACAGAGCCTCCTTCTAACACATTCCTGTTTGAAATTGACATAGCTATCTTTATTGTCCTGGAACGTTTGTAGCACATATGTTAGGACCTGTCCCCAAAGATTGTTGAACATCATTAAAAGTAAGTGTTCTGCATTGCTGTAAATTGTAAGCCAGACCCAAGTCAGTCCCAGATGAGTTTCTACACGAATAATTTTTAAAAAAAAATGAAAGAAGGAAAAAAAAAGAAGTCCTCAGATGTTTAAACCCGCTTAACCATCTATAGTAGAGGGCTTGAGAGAGGGTGATATAATATATGTTGTTTCTATAGCAATCTTACTGTTCCTTTGCTTGCACAAGTATCTAGATTCCAGCAAAGGAAAATGTACAATAGTTCTAAGTATTCTAATGTTCTAATAATCTTCCACTTTTCATCTTTTTCATCCTCTTCTATTTATTCTATCTGGTACAATTTATACTTTTATGCATTCCAAAAGCCTTGGTAGAAAACTTCAATAATTTAAATATCTGTACTATTATCCATATAGCACCTATTATCCTCCAAACATAGTAGGTTAAAACAACAAATATCTATCCTTTCACATTGTTTCTCAGGATCAGGAATCTGGAAGTGACTTTAGCCAGATGATTCTGGCTCAGTGTTTGTCCTGAGATAGCAGTGAGGTTTCTATCTGGGGCTGTGGTCATTGCAAGACTCAAGTAAGACTGGAGGATCCACTTCCAAACTCACTGATGTGGTTATTTGGGGACTTCAAGAACTTACTAATGACCCTGACCATGGGAGCTAACATCCGCCAGAGCAAGCAATCTAAAAAGAGGATGATGGAAGCGTCTTTTATAACCTTATATCATTCCTGACATGCCATCACTTCTAGTGTATTCTGTTTCTCCCACAGACTAACCTAGTACAGTGAGGGTATGAAAACCAGGAGGCAGGGGTGATTGAGGGGGGGGGGTGTCTTCTTTTTAAAAAAATTAATTTATTTTAATTAGAGGCTATTACTTTACAATATTGTAGTGGTTTTTGCCATACATTGACATGAATCAGCCATGGGTGTACATGTGTTCCCCATCCTGAACCCCCTTCCCATCTCCCTCCCTATCCCATCCCTCAGGGTCATCCCAATACACCAGCCCTGAGTGCCCAGTCTAATCTAATGCATTGAACCTGGGCTGGTGATCTGTTTCACATATGATAACATACATGTTTCAATGCCATTCTCTCAAATCATCCCACCCTTGCCTTCTCCCACCAAGTCCAAAAGTCTGTTCTTTACATCTGTGTCTCTTTTGCTGTCTCGCATATAGGGTCTTCGTTACCATCTTTCTAAATTCCATATATTTGTGTTAATATACTGTATTAAGTGTTTTTATTTCTGACTTACTTCACTCTGTATAATAGGCTCCAGTTTCATCCACCTCATCAGAACTGATTCAAAAGAATTCTTTTTAATAACTGAGTATTATTCCATTGTGTATATGTATCACAGCTTTCTTATCCATTCGTCTGCCAATGGACATCTAGGTTGCTTCCATGTCCTGGCTATTGTAAACAGAGCTGTGATGAACATTAGGGTGTCTCTTTCAATTCTGTTTTCCTCAGTGTGTATGCCCAGTATACACACTGATTTGTATGGCAGTTTTATTTCCAGTTTTTTAAGGAATCTCCACACTGTTCTCCATAGTGGCCATACTAGTTTGCATTCCCACCAACAGTGTAAGAGGGTTCCCTTTTCTCCACACCCTCTCCAGCATTTATTATTTGTAGACTTCTTGATAGCAGCCATTCTGACTGGCATGAGAAAGTACCTCATTGTGGTTTTGATTTGCATTTCTCTGATGATGAGTGATGTTGAGCATCTTTTCATGTGTTTGTTAGCCATCTGTATGGCTTCTTTGGAGAAATGTTTGTTTAGTTCTTTGGCCCATTTTTTGATTGGGTCGTTTATTTTTCTGGAATTGAGCTTCAGGAGCTGCTTGTATATTTTTGAGACTAATTCTTTAACAGTTGCTTTGTTTGCTATTATTTTCTCCCATTCTGAAGGCTGTCTTTTCACCTTGCTTATAGTTTCCTTTGTTGTGCAAAAGCTTTTAAGTTTAATTAGGTCCCATTTGTTTATTTTTGCTTTTATTTCCATTACTCTGGGAGTTAGGTCATAGAGGATCCTGCTGTGATTTGTCAGAGAGTGTTTTGCCTATGTTTTCCTCTAGGAGTTTTATAGTTTCTGGTTTTACATTTAGATCTTTAATCCACTTTTAGTTTCTTTTTTGTGTATGGTGCTAGAAAGTGTTCTAGTTTCATTCTTTACAAGTGGTTGACTAGTTTTCCCAGTACCACTTGTTAAAGAGATTGTCTTTTCTCCATTGTATATTCTTGCCTCCTTTGTTGTCCATAGGTGAGTGGATTTATCTCTGGGCTTTCTGTTTTCTTCCATTGATCTATATTTCTGTCTTTGTGCCAGTACCATACTGTCTTGCTGACTGTAGCTTTGTAGTATAGGCTGAAGTCACGCAGGCTGATTCTTCCAGTTCCATTCTTCTTTCTCAAGATTGCCTTGGCTATTCGAGGTTTTTTGTATTTCCATACAAATTTTGAAATTATTTGTTCTAGTTCTCTGAAAAATACCATTGGTAGCTTGATAGGGATTGCATTGAATCTATAGATTGCTTTGGGTAGTATACTCATTTTCACTATATTGATTCTTCCTATCCATGAACATGGTATATTTCGCCATCTATTTGTGTCATCTTTGATTTCTTTCGTCAGTGTTTTACGGTTTTCTATATATAGGTCTTTTATTTCTTTAGGTAGATTTATTCCTAAGTATCTTATTCTTTTCATTGCAATGGTGAATGGAACTGTTTCCTTAATTTCTCTATTTTCTCATTGTTAGTGTATAGGAATGCAAGGGATTTCTGTGTATTAATTTTATATCCTGCAACTTTACTATATTCATTGATTACCTCTCTTAATTTTCTGGTGGAGTCTTTAGGGTTTTCTATGTAGAGGATCATGTCATCTGCAAACAGTGAGAGTTTTACTTCTTCTTTTCCAATTTGAATTCCTTTTACTTCTTTTTCTTCTCTGATTGCTGTGGCCAAAACTTCCAAAACTATGTTGAATAGTAGTGGTGAGAGTGGGCACCCTTGTCTTGTTCCTGACTTTAGGGGAAATGCTTTCAATTTTTCACCATTGAGAATGTTTGCTGTGGGTTTATCATATATGGCTTTTATTATGTTGAGATCTGTTCCTTCTGTGCCTGCTTTCTGGAGGGTTTTTATCAAAAATGGATGTTGAATTTTGTCAAAGGCTTTCTCTGCATCTATTGAGATAATCATATGGTTTTTATCTTTCAATTTGTTAATGTGGTGTATCACATTGATTGCTTTGTGAATATTGAAAAATCCTTGCATCCCTGGGATAAAGCCCACTTGGTCATGATGTATGGTCTTTTTTAATATGTTGTTGGATTCTGTTTGCTAGAATTTTGTTAAGGATTTTTGCATCTATGTTCATCAGTGATATTGGCCTGTAGTTTTCTTTTTTTGTGGCATCTTTGTCAGGTTTTGGTATTAGGGTGATGGTGGCCTCATAGAATGAGTTTGGAAGTTTACCTTCCTCTGCAATTTTCTGGAAGAGTTTGTGAAAGATAGGTGTTAGCTCTTCTCTAAATTTTTGGTAGAATTCAGCTGTGTTAGCTGGGCTTTTGTTTGTTGGAAGATTTCTGATTACAGTTTCAATTTCCGTGCTTGTGATGGGTCTGTTAAGATTTTCTATTTCTTCCTGGTTCATTTTTGGTAAGTTATACTTTTCTAAGAATTTGTCCATTTCTTCCAAGTTGTCCATTTTATTGGCGTATGGTTGCTGATAGTAGTCTCTTATGATCCTTTGTATTTCTGTGCTGTCTGTTGTGATTTCTCCATTTTCATTTCTAATTTTATTGATTTGATTCTTTTCCCTTTTTTTCTTGATAAGTCTGGCTAGTAGTTTGTCTATTTTATTTATCTTCTCAAAGAACCAGCTTTTAGCTTTGTTTATTTTGCGTTTATTTCTGCTCTAATTTTTGTGATTTATTTCCTTCTACTAACCCTGGGGTTCTTCATTTCTTCTTTTTCTAGCTGTCGTAGGTGTAGAGTTAGGTTATTTATTTGATATTTCTCTTGTTTCTTGAGGTAAGCTTGTATTGCTATGACTCTTCCCCTTAGCACTGCTTTTACTGAATCCCATAGGTTTTGGGTTATTGTATTTTCTTTGTCATTTGTTTCTGTGCATATTTTTATTTTTATTTTTAGTTCTTCTGTGATTTGTTGGTTATTCAAAAGGGTGTGGTTTAGCCTCCATATGTTTGTATTTTTAATATTTTTTTTTCTTGTAGTTGATGTCTAATCTTACTACATTGTGATCAGAAAAAATGCTTGAAATGATTTCAATTTTTTTAAATTTACCAAGGCTAGATTTATGGCCCAGGATGTGATCTATCCTGGAGAAGGTTCCATGTGCATTTGAGAAAAAGGTGAAATTCATTAATTTGGGGTGAAATGTCCTATAGATATCAATTATGTCTAACTGTTCCATTGTATCATTTAAAGTTTGTGTTTCTTTGGTAATTTTCTGTTTAGTTGATCTATCCATAGGAGTGAGTGGGGTATTCAAGTCTCCCACTATTACTGTGTTACTGTTAATTTCATTGGGGGTCTTCTTGAATCATCAGCTACATAGATTGTTGTTGTTGTTCAGTCACTCAGTTGTGTCCAATTCTTTGTGGCCTCATGTACCACAACATGCTTGGCTTCCCTGTCCTTCATCCTCTCCCGAAGGTTGCTCGAACTTATGTCCATTGAGTCCGTGATGCCATCTAACCATATTGTCCTCTGTCGTCCCCTTCTTCTCCTGCCTTCAATCTTTCCCAGCAGCAAGGTCTTCTCCAATGAGTTGACTCTTTGCATCAAATGGCCAAAGAATTGGAGTTTCAGCTTCAGCATCGGTCCTTCCAATGAATATTCAGGACTGATTTCCTTTAGGATTGACTTGTTTGATCTCCTTGCAGTTCAAGGGACTCTCAAGAGTCTTCTCCAGTACCACATTCTTCAGTGCTCAGCCATTTTTTTGTACAGCTCTCACACCTGTACATGACTACTGGAAAAACCATAGCTTTGACTAGACGGACCTTTGCAGGCAAAGTAATGTCAATGTCTCAGGTTTTTAATATGCTGCTAGGTTTGTTATAACTTTTCTTCCAGGAAGCAAGTGTTTTAATTTCATGGTGCAGTCACCATCCACAGTAATTTTGGAGCCGAAAAAATAAAGTCTGTCACTATTTCCATTGTTTCCCCATCTATTTGCTGTGAAGTGATGGAACTGGATGCCATGATCTTCATTTATTGAATGTTGAGTTTTAAGCCAGCTTTTTCACTCTCCTCTTTCACATTCATCAAAAGGCTCTTTAGTTCCTCACCACTTTCTGCCATTAGAGTGGTATCATGTGCATGTTTGAGGTTATTGATGTTTCTCCGGGAAATCTTGATTCCAGCTGTGCTTTATCCAGTCTGACATTTTGCATGATTTACTCTGCATATAAGTTAAATAAGCAAGGTAACAATATACAGCCTTGATGTACTTCTTCCCCGATTTTGAACCAGTCCATTGTTCCATGTCTGGTTCGAATTGTTACATCTTGACCTGCAGACATCTTTCACTTTGGCAGGTAAGGTGGTCTGGTATTCCCTTCTCTTTAAGAATTTTCTCTTCTTAAAATTGTGGTTGTGGTCTACACAGTCAAAGTCAAGTCATTTGGCATAATGAGTCAGCTCTCTCTCACACGCATGCACGCACTCTTTCTCTCTCTCCCTATATATACACATATATATATTTAGTTAATAGTTTAATCTACTCAGCTGACTGCCACATTTGAGTCTAGTGACTTTATACCAAAAATTTTTTTGTGGACTATTTAGGCAATTACTTTTAGCCATTTTTTACCAAGGGACCAGGTTAGATTGGCTTTTCCCTTGCAGAAAGTTTGTAATACAACTTTGACACACTCATCATTAAATTATTATAAAAAACTTTATAAAGAAATTAAATAAAAAGCTAATATTAAATAGTAATAAAACATATTTGATAAGACAATCCCCATAAACTTTTATTTGATGAGCCATGAAAACAAATCTTGGCCATGGCAAAAGAAAAAAGCAAAGATATACAATTAGACATGAAAAGGAGATATTGCTATAGATCAGGAGGTAGAAAAGGAAAAATTAGACCATTACATGAAACTTTATCACTATAAATTTGAGAAGTTTAAAAAAATGGACTATTTATGGAGATCAGTAGTTCTAAAATGTAACTCTTCATTAAGCAGCATTAGTATCACTAAGAAACTTGTTAGAAGTAAAATTCATAGACGCCCTAAATCAGAAACCCGGGGAGTAGCATATTAAAAAGCAGAGACATTACTTTGCCAACAAAGGTCCGTCTAGTCAAAGCTGTGGTTTTTCCAGTAGGCATGTATGGATGTGAGAGTTGGACTACAAAGAAAGCTGAGCACTGAAGAACTGATGCTTTTGAACCATGGTGTTGGAGAAGACTCTTGAGAGTCCCTTGGACTGCAAAGAGATCCAACCAGTCCATCCTAAAGGAAGTCAGCCCTGAATATTCATTGGAAGGACTGATGTTGAAGCTGAAACTCCAATACTTTGGCCACAGTTTCTTTTTGCAAAGAACTGACTCATTTGAAAAGACCCTGATGCTGGGAAAGATTGAAAGCGGGAGGAGAAGGGGACGACAGAGGATGAGATGGTTGGATGGCATCACCTATTCAACAGACATGAGTTTGAGTAAACTCTGGGAATTGGTGATGGACAGGGAGGCCTGGCATGCTGCAGTCTATGCAGTTGCAAAGAGTCAGACACGACTGAGCGACTGAACTGAATGGAGAATAGGACTTTATAATCTGTGTGTGTGTGTGTGTGTGTGTGTGTGTATGTTTAGGATTTATTTATTTTTGGCTGCACTGGGTCTTCATTGCTGTGTGCAGGCTTTCTCTAGTTGCAGACAGTGGGTGGGTGCTAGCCTTCATTCCAGAGCAAGGGTTCAAGACCATGGGCTTCAGTACTTGTGGTGCGTGTGCTTAGTTGCCACAGCATGTGGGATCTTTCTGGACCAGGGATTGAACCTGTGTCCCCTGCATTGGCAGGCAGATTCTTAACCCCTGGAGCACTAGGGAAGCCTCATAATCTGTGTTTTAACAGCATGCTGAAATACAGGAATCACTTAACAATAAAGGTGATTGGAAAGGTGATTTAAACTCTAACATTAAAAAAGGCACCTAAACCAAGTGAATTCTCAGCTATGATTTATCTAAGCTTTAAAGATTATAGATACATCAATATTTTATTAAGAGATCCTAAGCATTAAAATTCGGAGAAGACAATGGCACCCCACTCTAGTAGTCTTGCCTGGAAAATCCCATGGACGGAGGAGTCTGGTAGGCTGCACACCATGGGGTCGCTAAGAGTCAGACATGACTGAGCGATTTCACTTTCACTTCTCTCTTTGCACTGGAGAAGGAAATGGCAACCCACTCCAGTGTTCTTGCCTGGAGAATCCCAGGGATGGGGGAGCCTGGTGGGCTGCCGTCTATGGGGTCACACAAAGTCGGACATGGCTGAAGCGACTTAGCAGCAGCAGCAGCAGCAGCAGCAGCAGCAAGCATTAAAATTATATTGTGGAAAAAAAGAATGATGTCAGAGAAGGACATGTTTGGGTGACCACATAAGGATTTTCAGGAGTGCAAATAAGGTTCTGTTTCTTGACCTGAGTGGTTAGTAGTTATTTGCTTTTTAAACTATTTTTAAGCTGGACATATATATGTATGGATGGATAGGTTGGTAGGTAATTTATGTTTTTATTCAACCCATATTTATTTAGTGCCTCTCATGTGGAAGGCACTGTTCCAGGCACTTGAGATGCTTCAATAAACAAAACAGTGTTCTCTGTCCTCATGGGGCTTACTTCTAGTGGGAATATATAAAAAATAATAAACACAAAAAGAAATTGTTTCATATTAGAAGACAATACGTTTATGGAAAAATAAGATAGAGGAGTTAAGGGGGACAAGGAGTGCTAGGATAAAGGTCTGATTGTTAAAATGAGATTTATCAAAGAAATGAAGGTAAAGTGGTAAATCATGAGAGTATCAGGGAAAGGTAGAGGGAACAACTAATGAAAAGCCTTAAATTAGAAACATGACTGATATTTTTAAGGAAGAGTAAGGAGGCCAGTGTAATGGGAGCACAATGGTTGGCAAGAAGAAAAGTTTGAAAAGTTAAAAGAGCTAACCAGATCAAGTCATGTATGTCCTTGTAGGCCACTGTAAAGTTTTGGCTTTGGAACAGTCTGATAGGGAGAAATTGTAGGGACAAGTATAGGAGAAATTGGTTATGAAAAGTTATATGATCTGACTAATGTGTTTATATGTGTCACTGTACCATATTGAGAATGTACAGAAGGGTAGAATCATGAAGACCATTTAGGAGGCTTACAGTGCATTACTGACATGGCAGTAATTTAGGAAAGAGATGTTAGATTGGACAAGGGTTGAGTTGCATGAGCTGTTTGTACATTTTGGAGTTGAATCCATTGTCAGTTGTTTTATTTGCAGATATTTTCTCCTATTCTTGTTTTCTCTTTTGTCTTTTCATCTTGTTTATGGTTCTTTTTGCTATGCAAAAGCTTTGAAGTTTAAGTAGGTCCATTTATATATTTTTGTTTTTAATTTCATTGGGAGCTGGGTCAAAAAAGATCTTGCTGTGATTTATGTCACAGAGTGTTCTGCCTACGTTTTTCTCTAAGAGTTGTATAGTTTCTGGACTTAATTTAGGTGTTTAATCCATTTTGAGTTTATTTTTGTGTATGGTGTGAAGGAGAGTTCTAATTTCATTCTTTTGCATGTAGCTGTCCAATTTTCCCAGAGAAGGCAATGACACCCCACTCCAGTACTCTTGCCTGGAAAATCCCATGGATGGAGGAGCCCAGTAGGCTGCAGACCATGGGGTCGCTAAGAGTCAGACATGACTGAGCGACTTCACTTTCACTTTTCACTTTCATGCATTAGAGAAGGAAATGGCAACCACTCCAGTGTTCTTGCCTGGAGAATCCCAGGGATGGGGGAGCCTTGTGGGCTGCCGTCTGTGGGGTTGCACAGTCGGACAGGACTGAAGTGACTTAGCAGCCGCAGCAGTCCAGTTTTCCCAGTACTACTTATTGAAGAGACTGTCTTTTCTCCCCTATGTATTCTTGCCTCCTTTGTCATAGATTAGGTGTCCAGGGATGCATAGGTTTATCTCTGGATTTTCTGTCCTGTTCCATTGATCTGTATTTCTGTTTTTGTGTCAGGACCATATTGTCTTGATTACTGTAGCTTTATAATGTAGTCTGAAGTCAGAGAGCTTGACCCTTCCAGCTCCATTTTTCATTCCCAAGATTGTTGGGGCACTTTGCGGTCTTTTGTGTTTCCATACAAATTGTAAAATTTTTTGTTATAAGTCTGTGAAAAAAGTAGGTTCCCTCAATGTCTACTTTCTAAAGATTTTTTAAATCATAAACAGGTGTTGAATTTTATCAAAAGCTTTTTCTGCATCTGTTGACATGATCACATTTTTTTCACCTTCAATTTGTTAATATGGTGTATTGCATTGATTGATTTGTATATATTGAAAGTCCTTGCATCCCTGGGATATATTTCACTTGATCTTGGTGTATGATCCTTTAATGTGTTGTTGGATTTTGTTTGCTAGTATCTTGTTGAGAATTTTTGTGTGTATGTTCATCAGTGATATTGGTCTGTAATTTTCTTTTTTGTGTGTGATATCTTTATCTGGTTTTGATTTCAGGGTGATGGTGGCTTTGTAGAATGGGCTTGGGTATGTTCCTTCCTCTGCAAATTTTTGGAAGAGTTTGAGAAGATTTAGTATTAGCTCTTCTCTAAATGTTTGATAGAATTTACCTGTGAAGTCATCTGGTTCTGAATTTGTTTGTTGGAAAATTTTTAATCACAATTTCAATTTTATTACTTGTCACTGATCTGCTCATATTTTCTATTTCTTCTTGGTTCAGTCATGGAAGTTTGTACCTTTCTAAGAATGTGTCCACTTCTTCCAGATTGTCCAGTTAATTGGCATGTACTTGCTTGTAGTAGTCTCTTATGATTCTCTATATTTCTGAAGTGTCAGTTGTAAATTGTCTTTTTTCATTTATAATTTTATTAGTTTGAATCTTCTCCCTTTTTTCTTCATGAATATTGCTCTAAGGTTTTACCAATTTTGCTTGTCTTCTGAAAGAATCAGCTTTTAGTTTCACTGACCTTAGCTATTGTGTCTTCATTTCTATTTGATTTATTTCTGCTCTGATTTTTCTGATTTATTTCCTTCTGCCAACTTTAGGTTTTGTTTGTTCTTCTTTCTCCAGTTGCTTTAGGTGTAAGGTTGCTTTAGGTTGCTTTTTGAGATTTTTCTTGTCTCTTGAGGTAGGATTGTGTTGCTATAACTTTCCCTTTAGAAATGCTTTTGCTGCATCACATAGGTTTTGGGTCATCATGTTTTCACTGTCATTTGTTTCTATGTATTCTTTGATTTCTTCAGTCATCTTTTGGTTATTTAGTAACATATTGTTTAGTTTCCATGTGTTTGTGTTTTTTACAGATTTTTTTTTTTTTTTTTGGTATGTGATTGATTTCTAAGCTCATAGTGCTGTGGTTAGAAAAGAAGCTTGATAAGACTTCAGTCTTCTTAAATTTATTGAGGCTTGATTGATGACCTAAGATGTGATCTATCCTGAAGAATGTTCTGTGTGCACTTGAGAAGAAAATGTATTATGCTGCTTTTGGGTGGAATGTCCTATAAACATCAGTTAAGTCTATCCAGTCAAATGTGTCATTTAATTCTTGTTTCCTTATTAATTTTCTGTCTGAATGATCTGACCATTGGTGTAAGTGGGATGTTAAAATCTCCCACTATTATTGTGTTACTGTTGATTTCCCCTTTTATGGCTGTTAGCATTTGTCTTATGCACATTATGTCTTATGTACTCCTATACTTATGTATAGGAGGTGCTCCTATGTTGGATGCATAGTATTTATAATTGTCGTATCTTCTTGGATTGATTTCTTGATCGTTAGGTAGTGTACTTCCTTGTCTCTTGTAACAATCTGTATTTTTAAGTTTATTTTGTCTGATATGAGTATTGCTACTCCAGCTTTCTTTTCATTTCTATTTACATGGAATATCTTTTTCCACCCCATCATTTTTAATCTTTATGTGTTCCTATGTCTGAAGTGGGTCTCTTAAATAACAGCATGCATATGGATCTTATTTTTGTGTCTGTTTAACTAGTCTATGTCTTTTGGTTAGAGCATTTAACTTACATTCAAGGTAATTATTGACATATATGTTCCTATTGCCATTTTCTTAATTGATTTAGATTTGTTTTCGTAGGTTTTTTTCTTCTCTTTTGTCCCAAAAAGTCCCTTTAGTGTTTGTTGAAAAGCTGGTTTGGTGCTGTTGAATTGTCTTAGCATTTGTTTATGTGTAAATCTTTTGATTTCTCTATTGAATCTGAATGATATCCTTGCTGCATAGATTAATCTTTGTTTTAGGTTTTTCTCTTTCAACACTTTAAATATACCCTACTACTCCCTTCTGGCCTCTGTACTTTCTGCTGAAAAATCACTTAATAACCTTATGGGGATTCCCGAGCTTTTTAGTGCTTTTCCCTTGCTGCTTTTAACATTTTTTCCTTGAATTTAGTTATTGTTAGCTTGATTAATATGTATCTCAGTGTGTTTTTCCTTAGATTTATCCTGAATGGGACTCTCTGTACTTCCTGGGCTTGGGTGGCTATTTCGTTTCCCATGTTAGGGAAATTTGTGACTATAATCTCTTCAAATGTTTTCTCAAGACCCTTTCTCTTTCTATTCTTCTAGGACCCCTATAATTCAAATGTTGGTGCCTTTAATGTTGTCCTTGGGGCTTCCCTTATGGCTCAGCTGGTGAAGAAACTGCCTGCAATGCGAGAGACCTGAGTTTGATTCCTGGGTTGGGAAGATCCCCTGGAGAAGGGAAAGGCTACCAACTCCAGTATTCTGGTCTAGAGAATTCCATGGACTATATTGCGACCATGGGGTCACAAAGAGTCAGACACGACTGAGTGTTTCCACTTTCACTTTCAGATGTCTCTGAGGCTGTCCTCATTTCTTTTAATTCTTTTTTCTTTATTCTGCTCCTTGGCAGTTATTTCCACCATTCTATCTTCCAACTCACTTATTCATTCTTCTGCCTTGATTTTCTGCTATTGACTCCTCCTTGTAAATTTTTCATTTCAGTTATTGTGGTGTTATCACTGTTTGTTCTTTGGTTCTCCTACATCCTTTTTAAACATTTCTTGCATTTTCTCGATCCATTCCAGTTTCAAGATTTTGGATCATCTTTACTATAATTTCTCTGAATTCTTTTTTAGGTAGATTGCCTACTTCCTCTCCATTTATTTGATCTTATAGGTTTTTACCTTGCTCCTTTAACATATTTACCTTGCTCCTGTAACGTATTTCTGTCATCTCATTTTTGTTGTTCCTGGCTTATTGGTTGTTTGGCCAGAGGTGTCCAGCATTGGAGCTTGCAGGCAGTTGAGTGGAGCTGGGTTTTGGTACTAAGATGAGGACCTCAGGCAGAACTCACACTGATTGATATTCCTTGGGGCCTTACATTCTCTGGTGGTCTTGGACTTGGCACTCCTACCATAGGCTCAGACCAGGCCACTGACCTGGGAACCAAGACCTGGCAAGCTGCCTGGTGTGACAAAAACAAAAGTCAGTTCAGTTCAGTCACTCAGTCATGTCCAGCTCTTTGTGACCCCATGGACTGCAGCACACCAGGCTTCCCTGTCCATCACCAACTCCTGAAGCTTGCTGAAACTCATGTCCATCAAGTTGGTGATGCCATCCAACTGTATCATCTTCTGTCATCCCCTTCTCCTGCCTTCAGTCTTTCCCAGCATCAGGGTCTTTACAAATGAGTCAGTTCTTCACATCAGATGGCCAAAGTATTGCAGTTTTAGGTTCAACATCAGTCCTTCCAATGAATATTCAGGACTGATTTCCTTTAGGATCGACAGGTTTGATTGCTTTGCAGTCCAAGGGACTCTCAAGAGTCTTCTCCAACACCACAGTTCAAAAGCATCAATCCTTCAGCACTCAGCTTTCTTTGTAGTCCAACTCTCACATCCATACATGACCACTGGAAAAATCATAGCTTTGACTAGACCTTTGTTGGCAAACTAACATCTCTGCTTTTTAATGTGCTGTCTAGGTTAGTCATAGCTTTTCTTCCAAGGAGGAAGTATCTTTTTCATGGCTGCAGTCACCATCTGCAGTGATTTTGGAGCCCCCAAAAATAAAGTCTGCCACTGTTTCCATTGTTTCCCCTTCTATTTGCCATAAAGTGATGGGACCAGATGCCATGATCTTCGTTTTCTGAATGTTGAGTTTTAAGCAGCTTTTTCATTCTCCTGTTTCACTTTCATCAAGAGGCTCTTTAGTTCCTCTTCACTTTCTACCATAAGGGCGCTATCATCTGTGTATCTGAGGTTATTGATATTTCTCCCAGCAATCTTGATTCCAGCTTGTGCTTCCTCCAGCCCAGCGTTTCTCATGATGTACTCTGCGTATAAGTTAAATAAGCAGGGTGAAAATATACAACCTTGATGTACTCCTTTCCCTATTTGGAACCAGTCTGTTGCTCCATGGCCAGTTCTAGCTGTTGCTTCTTGACCTGCATACAGATTTCTCAGGAAGCAGGTCAGGTGATCTGGTATTACCATCTCTTTAAGAATTTTCCACGAAATTCTTAAACAAAATAAAAGCAAAATTAAAAAGAGACAAACAAAGCCCAAGGCAAATAAAAATAAAGCTACACAGACAAAAACAAACACATAATAAAAGAAAACCAACAGACAAATGTAACCAGACAAATATAACTGGACAGATAGCAAAAACAAATCAAAGTCACTAAAAATAAACCACTAAGCAAAGACAAGCAACAAACAAGGAAAGCAACAAACAAACAAACAAACAAACAAACCAAGAAGACACTGCCCAAAGAAGAAAGCCCGCAAGCAAAAACCAATAATAAAAACAAATGTAACCAAAACAGAAAACAAAAAATAAAACATAATCTAAAAAACAAACTAAATGAAAAGCTCTGAGAACAAAATATAAGCACACGAAAATGATAAAAACAAAACTGAAAAAATATAAAAAGAAGATTAAAAGCAAAAAAAAAAAAAAAAAACTAACACAAAAATATCAAAAGAATAAACTGTCACCACCATCACCATCACCACCACCAACAACAAAAATAACAGACAACAAACAAGAAAGAGCAGAATAATGAAAAAGAATTAAAAATATAATGGAAAAAATAAAAATGAAACAGCAATAACATAACAGTAAAAAAAAAAAAAAAGGAATAAGTAAAAAATAAAAGATAAAAACAAAATTCCTTGGTGCCTTTACTATCCATGTCCTTGACCCCACAGGGAGCTGCACCCAACCCCAAGCTCTTCAAGAGGCCTTCCAAGACCTGGAGGTTGGTTCTGGACCCTATGTCAGCCCTGCTTCTGTGGTGTGTTTCTTTCACCAGCATCTGTTTCTGAAGCTGACCCAGAGCACATGTCACTGCTCAGGCCAGTTGGGGCAGAGGCTCCCAAGTGCAAGTCTGCAGCAGCTGACTCTATTGGAAGAGGCTTTGAAGGGGTCAGTTCTTCACTGGGCAGAGGAGATCTTGGCTGAGGCATGGCTCTCTCAGGGGCAGCAGGTGGGCCACCATGATCTGTGTGGCCCTGGGAGTCCCTGGCAGGGGCAGGGCTCAGGCCCGAGACTCGTGTGGTCAGAAGGGGCTTTGGCAGGAGTGGAGCCCAGGCCCAGGGTGCTAGTAGGCTCCCTAGGGCCTGAGCAGGTAAGGTAGACCCTGGTTTGAGTGGTGGCTGATCCTGCTTAGGAGTGTGCCCCTGCCTTTGCCCATGGAGGCTGGGCCAGTGCGGAATGGTGGCCCTGCCCTTTCCTTGCCACTTGACAATGGACCTTGCCTCTAAGGTGGCCCAGGCTCCCCCTCCAATCCTCTCAGCTGTGGAGCCTCTCCTTCTCACTGCCCCAGGTTCTTTCCCCACCAATAACAGTTGTCCCCTCCCTGGGTCCAAACCCCACTCTCCAGCACCCAGCCTCCCTCCTCACCAGGAAACACACAAATCTGGCTGGAGCACTCAAAGCTGTGGCACATACCATGCATGTAGCTCTCACTGCACTCTGCCCTTCACACACCTGCTGCTGTGCTCCCCTCTGAGCCCCTGGTCCTCTGAGGGTCCCCCTCTCTGCCCCTGTTGGTACCTTCACTGTGAGTGGGCCTGCCCTCCCCAAGTGTGGGAACTTCTCCTCCCCCACCTGTCCCTCAGGGGTGCTGGCTTTATCCCGCTTTCATTCTCCTTCCCCCTTTCCTTTCTCCACAACATCCTGCCTAGTTGTGTGGGGATCCCTCCTATACACCCTAGGTGTTGAAGTGTTGGAGGTCCTCCCCCAGTGTCCAACAGACGCTCTAAGAGAATTGCACCTGTGTACTCCTGATGTACCTGCAAGGAGACACCAGCTGTACATTCCCATACTCCACCAGCTTGCCTCTACTCCCCACAAAATGAATTTTTAAAAGTGTTGCTCTTACTCCTCTGACCTTGACCCAGTTGTACCTAGAAGCTCTTGACCAAGAGAAGTCCCATGCATACTGATTGCTAGATAACAGATCTGATTATTGCTTTGAGATAGATATTTTTCAAGAGAGAAAAATGTCAAGAATTTGGAAATAATAGCTAAAGCTTGCAGGAATCATGATTATAAGGATTTGGGAAGTTTTCGGTTTTGAGCAGCTTGATGGTATCCCTCATTTCTGAACATTTTCATATACTTTTTTCCTTTGAACTACCCTACTTAGTGCTTCGCTATTTCTGTTCATTATTCAAGCCTCAACTTTGAGATCTCTTTCTTTAAAATGCCTTAGCCTGACTCCTCTATATGTTGAGGTCTCCCTGCTATGTGCTCCCACAGTGCCTTCACTATTTTAATTATTCATTAAGTTATACATTTTCCCTGGACCTTCTAGAGGTAGTGTCTGTTGCATATTTTCACCACCTGTCATGTAAGAGCTGCTCACTAAAAATTTGATGAATGAATAAATGCATTAAAAAGTGAGACTGTTACAAAGAATATAAGGTTGATTGGAAACCTGTTTTGGCCCTAGGATGTAGTGGTAAAAAGCCCTGAGGAAATAAAGAGATGATCTCTCCAAATGACATTTTGAAGTTAATGGTTAGAGTCCATGCTGAATAAAATTCTAAGTCTTTGATGAATGATTCAGCAGTATTTTGTAATTAAAATAAGCAATAACTATAAAATTTTATGAGTTTGTTTCTAACAGAGGCTAGAGTATTAATGTCACATTAAAGTATTAGTATTTCAGAGCACTAAATATTATATTTAGTATTAGAGCAAAATTCAATACAATTGGTTTTAAATCACTTCAATTATAGAAGTACAAGCATCATGAAATACATTGATGGCAATCTCCATGATAACATGTTTCCAAGAAAAGAGACCAGACTGTATTATGTAAAAATATCATAGTATTTTAAAAATAATCTTCCTGGATTTCCCTGATGGTACAGTGGATAGGAATACGCCTGGCAATGCAGGGGACATGGGTTCAATCCTTGGTCTGGGAAGATTCCACATGCCACGGAGCAACTCAGAGCAACTAAACCTGTGTGCTGCAACTCCTGAGCCCATGTGCTGAACTACTGAAACCCATGTGCCTACAGCCTATGCTCTTCAACAACAGAAGCCACCGCAATAAGAAGCTTGTGTACCTCAACGAAGAGTGACTTCCGCTCACCACAACGAGGGAAAAGTCTGCACAGCAACAAAGACTCAGCACAGCAAAAATAAATCAATAAAAAATAATCCTAAATCAGTTTAGGTATATAATTGATTTACCATCTTTTTGTGGCATGATTAGTAATAATTATTTTTAATAGAAGATACAGGTTCTGTAATATTTCATTGCATGTTATTAAATTGTTAGTAACTATGTTTCCTAGTTGTTAGTACATTTTCATTCTCTTGAACGTTGATTGAATAAAATTTTAAAAACAGCTTTATTGATATATAATTCACATTTCATATGATTAAAACATTGAAAGTATACAATTCAGTATTTTTTTAGTATATTCACTGGGTTGTGCAATCATCACCACAATCTACTTTCAGAGCCTTTTCTTCTACCCTAAAAAAAGCTCTGAATCCATCACTTGTCACTTCCCATCCCCTTCCCTCTTTCCTCCAGTCCTAAAGACAGCTAATCTACTGTGTCTCAACATATTTGCCTATTCAGGACACTTTGTGTAAATGGAATTGTACAATATGTTGCTTTTTGTGTCTGGCTTCTTAACTTAGCAGGCAATTAAAAAAAAAATTTATCCATATTGTTCAGTTCAGTCACTCAGTCGTGTCCAACTCTTTGCGACCCCATGAATCACAGTACGCCAGGCCTCCCTGCCCATCACCAACTCCCAGAGTCCACCCAAACCCATGTTCATTGAGTCGGTGATGCCCTTCAACCATCTCATCCTCTGTCGTCCCCTTCTCCTCCTGCCCTCAATCTTTCCCAGCATCAGGGTCTTTTCCAGTGAGTCAGCTTTTTGCATCAGGTAGCCAAAGTATTGGAGTTTCAGCTTCAATATCAGTCCTTCCTGTGAACACCCAGGACTGATCTCCTTTAGGACGGACTGGTTGGATCTCCTTGCAGTCCAAGGGATTCTCAAGAGTCTTCTCCAACACCACAGTTCAATAGCATCAATTCTTCAGTGCTCAGCTTTCTTCACAGTCCAACTCTCACATCCATACATGACCACTGGAAAAACCATAGCCTTGACTAGATGGACCTTTGTTGGCAAAGTAATGTCTCTGCTTTTGAGTATGCTGTCTAGGTTGGTGATAACTTTCCTTCCAAGGAGTAAGTGTCTTTTAATTTCATGGCTGCAATCACCATCTGCAGTGGTTTTATTGTAGTATATCAGTACTTCATTCTTTTTAATTATCAAATAGCACTGCATTGCTTGGTTATACCACATTGTTTATTTATCCATTCATCAGTTGTTGGACTGAATAAACTTTAAAAAGCATATTTGAGTAAATTATCCTAATCATGAGCTACAAAAAAGTTTACTGTGAGAGCAGATCCATCTGTACTATGGAATTACAATAAAATCAGTCAATTACCAAAATATCCTCTAATCTATGTTGGTTCAAGAGTTTGTGCAATAAAAAATTTTAGGAAGAATATTTTTCTCTACAAAATCTAGGATTCTGCAGTTTCTGAAGTATGCCACTTTACCTCACAGTGTTGATGTGAGGATGAGGTTGTGTAACACAGTGACTTATTTGTAATATTTTAGGTTCAGATTAAGAGCTGATGTGGTCCTCTCCTTTAGTTATCTCAGGGTATTCCACCACTCTACTGTTAACTGTGCCAAATCCTCCCCTCCTTTGACTCCTCCTTAGTTTGGTGATCCTTGAGTCCACTCCAGATCTTAGGTCTTTCTGTACTCAATCACAGTCTGCCTTCTCCACCCCAGCACCATGGCTCTTTGACCCTGCTAGAAAAGGGTTCATAATTGTACTGATTGGTGCCTCCAGAAATATTTTATCTTCAGTATTACTCAGGGAATGAGTGCCAATGGAAAGATCTTTTTATATTATTTGGACAGTTTTCTTTTTCTTTCCTGTTTTCTTTGGCAACTATTTCAAATACGGGCATCTTCAAATACTCTAATTCCTGTATGAATCACAATGATTCATACTCAGCAAAAGGTCTCACTATTGAGAAAATTCTGTTTTGTCTAGTTTAAATCCCCTCTTGTGTTTCAGTGTTCTTGACCTGTTCTCTTCATTTCTATCTCTTCAAGGATCTTGCTGCTTCTCTTGTCAATAGCTTCATTACCTTCCTGTCTATTTACTCTACTAGCTCTTTTAAAAGTCTCACAGATTCTTCATCTTCTGTTCATTCTTCAAACCACTGAGTTTGGGGATTATTTCTCCAAGAGCCATATGTAACCCTTCATCTGCCTCCCTTTTCTCACTCTCCTCTTTCTTCCCCAGCTTGGGCACAGAAAAGCTACTCTGTGCTTTCATGACTCTGTGTATTTTCCACACTAAACTGTAATGCCAGGATATCTGGAGACAGAGATTGTGTCTTGTTTATTTTGAATCCCCAGAGACTTCATTTGTTTTTGACGTAGAGTTGCTGAATGAAACTTACCAAATCAGAAGAGATGCTTAGCTTTCCTTAAATTAGATTTGTATGGTAAAATGTTATTAATACAGATGTTTTAGAAGTTGTATGCTGTGTGAGAAGTTCAAAGAGAATTGGCAATGCCCTCCCTGTCTGTGATGTTTCTGTTTAGCAGAGTTCTGATATTACAGGTTTTCCTTGATATTAGTTGTACAACAGCAATATAGTATTATTAGTCCTAATTTAAGTTATTAAAAAATATTGGCCACAACTTTTATTTGAATCTGACATCTTCTAGGTAAGCGGTTTTCAATTGGGAGTTCACATCACTTACTGATGAGTTTTGTGAGGTAAAAGATGATGTAATCATTCATATGATGATTAGGACCTACTCTGGACTTTTGAAATCCTTTTACTTGATATGCTGCTGCTGCTTAGTCACTTCAGTCGTGTCTGACTCTGTGCAACCCCATGGACTATAGCCTGCTAGGCTCCTCTGTCCATGGGGATTCTCCATGCAAGAATACTGGAGTGGGTTGCCATGCCCTCCTCCATGGGATCTTCCTGACTCAAGGATGGAACCCAGGTCTTCCACATTGCAGGCAGATTCTTTACCATCTGACCTTTTATTTGCTAACTATATGCTTGGTGTGTTTATGGTATCTTATGTCTCAGAACTGTCATATATTCTTAAGTTTTTTTCTTACAAAGATTATGTTTGGCCATTTTCACAAATTAAATGTAGTATTCACTCTTCTTAGAAGATAGGTTAATCATTATGTTTATAGATATTTTATCCAAAATATTTTTTCTGGATTGATTTTAATATCTTATTTTTCATACCACAGAAACAACCAAATTTCTTTGTCAGTTGCCCTATTCTTGAGAACTCTCATCTGATCTTTTATTTTGGAAAGTTATTAGTAATAATTTAAGTATAACCATTTTAAATGTGTCATATACAAATATTTTTTTGTTTTTCTCTCATGCTTCCCTGAAAACTCTTAATATCAGTTACAGGCCTGAATACTGCATCAAAGGACTGTCTTCAGTGCTTTGTGGAAAAAGATGGAGCCAGGTATTATTGGGTACAGGCTTCTGGTAACATTGCTTAAACAAGTTTGACACCATACCAGTAGACTGAGTCGGGATTTCCAGAACTCCAGTCAAGAAGCTGAGAGCATATGAGACTGGTAACCCTAGATCAAGTAGTGTAAGTGTTAATTACATAGCATTAAATGAACTAAAATGAGAGGTGACTGTAATGTTTATTTGGAGTATTGTTAATGTTTTAATGTCATATTTTATGATATATAAGGAATACCTTCTCTTTTCTCCTAAGTTATCTATAGCTCATAACAATTTAGTAGACTCTGATTTTTGAAACAAAGCATTTGTAAATGATCTCTTTCTTCCTGTTTGACTCTTTAGAACTTGAAAACTATTATTGAGTATTCTTATTTTAACAGCAATATAGTTATTTTCATAGGTTCAGAAATAATCTGTCTTGTTACAAGAACATAATTGAAAGCATTGGTTATACAACTGAGACCTTGCCTGAGAATGATTGTCATTTAGTCGGTATGACCAGGTACTTGTAAGGAACTAAGATTGACTTTATAGAGCAATGCTTACAAAGCCTTCTTGAGAAAAATAGCCTGTTACCTGGCTACAGTGTTCTCTGCCTGCCTAACAAGTGACTAAGGAAGTTACTTCCTGGCAAGCTTAGGAGACTTAAGATATTTCAAAGATTTTTTTACAAATTGCTAAGTTAAAAACATTTTTTTATTGGAGTATAATTAATTTACAGTGTTATATTAGTGTCGGGTGTACAGCAAAGTGAATCAGTTTGTATATAAATATATATTTATATTTCTGTATATATTCATTCTTTTTCAAATTCTTTTCCCATATAGGTTATTACAGAATATTGAGTAGAGTTCCCTGTGCTATATATATTAGGTTATTTCTGGGATATTGAGAAGAGAGGATTTACCTCAGATTCATAGATTCTGCTGATGAAACCTCATAGCAAGTTCTTGGCTTGGCTTCCTAGCCTCAAGAGACTTTTAAATCTTTAATCTGAGATTTCATATGACATTTTCCAGCAAAGCAAATTTAACAAGGCCTAGATGGTAAATTCCATTTTAGTTCACTGATTCCTAAAATGTCAATGTTCACTCTTGCCATCTCCTGTTTGACCTTTTCCAATTTACCTTGATTCATGGACCTAACATTCCAGGTTCCTATGCAATATTGCTGTTTACAGCATCGGACTTTACTTCCATCACCAGTCACATCCACAGCTGGGCATTCTTTCTGATTTGGTTCCATCTCTGCATTCTCTCTGGAGTTATTTCTCCACTCTTCTCCAGTTGCATATTGAGCATCTACCAACCTGGAGAGTTCATCTTTCAGTGTCCTATCTTTTTGCCTTTTCATACTATTCATGGGGTTCTCAAGGCAAGAACACTGAAGTGGTTTTCCATTCCCTTCTCCAGTGGACCACGTTTTGTCAGAACTCTCCACCATGACCCGTCCGTCTTGGGTGGCCCTCCATGGCATGGCTCATAATTTCATTGAGTTAGACAAGGCTGTGGTCCATGTGATAAGTTTGTTTAGTTTTCTGTGTGGTTTTCATTTTGTCTGCCCTCTGAGAATAAGGATAAGAGGCTTATATGGAAGCTTCAGGGTGCCAGAGACTGACTGGGGGAAACTGGGTCTTGTTCTGATGGGTGGGGTCATGCTTAGTAAATCTTTAATCCAATTTTCTGTTGATGGATGGGTCTGTGTTCCCTCCCTGTTTATTGGCCTGAGGCCAAACCCATGCCTCCACTAGAGATTCCTGGACACTCACAGACAAGTCTGACTCAGTCTCTTGTGAGGACACTGCTCCTTTCTCCTGGCTCCTGGTGTGCACAAGGTTTTATCTGTGCCCTCCATGGGCCTGTTTCCTCAGTCCTGTGGAAGTTCTATAATCAAATCCCACTGGCCTCCAAAGTCAAATTCACTGGGAGTTCTCAGTCCCTTTGCTGGATCCCCAGGTTGGGAAATCAGTTGTGGGTTCTAGAACTTTCTTAATAGTGTGAGAATTTCTTTGGTATAATTATTCTGCAGTTTGTGGGTTGTCTGCTCGGTAGCTCTATGGTGGGTAATGCTGCGTGACCCAGGTTTGCTGCAGCCAGAGCCCCTGCCCCGTGGCAGGCCACTGCTGACCCATTCAAACACTCAAAGGCAGGTCTGGCTCAGTCTCTGTGGAGCCTCTGGGTCCTGGTGTGCACAAGGTTTCGTTTGAGCCCTCTGAGTGTCTCTGGCAGGTCTGGGATTTGATTCTAAATGCCCTTCCTACCATCTTGTTGGGGCTTCTTCTTTGTCCTTGAACTTGGGGTATCTTTTTTGGTGGGATCCAACATTCTCCTGCTGATGGTTGTTCAGCAGTGAGTTGCAATTTTGGAGTTCTTGCTTGAGAAGATGAGTGCACGTCCTTCTACTCCACCAAATCACAGTAGCATTCCTGGTAACAAAAGATGGCAATAATGAACATCAACAGTTTAGAAATCAGTGAACTAAAATGGACTGCAATGGGCAAATTTCATTCAGATGACCATTACATCTACTACTGTGGGAAAGAATCCCTTAGAAGAAATGGAGTAGCCCTCATAGTCAACAACAGAATCTGAAATGCAGTATTTGGGTGCAATCTCAACAATTACAGAATGATCTCTGTTTGTTTCCAAGGCAAACCATTCAATATCACAGCAATCCAAGTCTATGCCCCAACCAGTAACGCTGAAGAAGCTGAAGTTGAACTGTTCTATGAAGACCTACAAGACTTTTTAGAACTAACACCCAAGAAAGATGTCCTTTTCATTATAGGGGACCGGAATGCAAAAGTAGGATGTCAAGAAACACCTGGAGTAACAGGCAAGTTTGGCCTTGGGGTACATAATGACACAGGGCAAAGGCTAACAGAATTTTACCAAGAGAACGCACTGGTCATAGCAAACACCCTCTTCCAGCAACACAAGAGAAGACTCTACACATGGACATCACCAGATGGTCAACACCAAAATCAGATTGATTATATTCTTTGCAGCCAAAGATGGGGAAGCTCTATACAGTCAGCAAAAACAAGACTGGGAGTTGACTGTGGCTCAGATCATGAACTCCTTATTGCCAAATTCTGACTTGAATTGAAGAAAGTAGAGGAAACCACTAGACCATTCAGGTATGACCTAAATCAAATATCTTACAATTATACAGTGGAAGTGACAAACAGATTCAAGGGATTAGATCTGATAGAATGCCTGAAGAACTATGGATGGAGGTTCATGACATTGTATAGGAGGCAGTGATTGAGACCATCCCCAAGAAAAAGAAATGCAAAAAGTCAAAATTGTTGTCTGAAGAGGTCTTACAAATTGTTGAGAAAAGAAGAGAAGCTAAAGGCAAAGGGGGAAAGGAAAGATATATCCATTTGAATCCAGAGTTCCAAAGAATAGCAAGGAGAGATAAGAAAGTCTTCCTCAGTGATCAGGGCAAAGAAATAGAGGAAAACAATTGAATGGGAAAGACTAGAGATCTCTTCAAGAAAATTAGAGCTACCAAGGGAACATTTCATGCAAAGATGGGTACAATAAAAGACAAAAATGGTATGGACCTAACAAAAAACAGAAGATGTTAAGATGAGGTAGCAATAATACACAAAACTATACAAAAAAGATCTTCATGACCTAGATAACCAAGATGATGTGATCACTCACCTAGAGCCAGACAACCTGGAATGTGAAGTCAAGTGGGCCTTAGGAAGCTTCACTATGAACAAAGCTAGTGGAGGTGATGGAATTCCAGTTGAGCTATTCCAAATCCTGAAAGATGATGCTGTGAAAGTGCTGCACTCAATATGCCAGCAAATGTGGAAAACTCAGCAGTGGCCACAGGACTGGAAAAGGTCAGTTTTCATTCCAATCCCAAAGAAAGGCAATGCCAAGAAATGTTCAAACTACCGCACAATTGCACTCATCTCACATGCTAGCAAGGTAATGCTCAAAATTCTCGAAATAGGCTTCAACAATATGTGAACTGAGAACTTCCATATGTTCAAGCTGGATTTAGAAACGGAGAGGAACCAGAGATCAAATTGCCAACATCCGTTATATCATAGAAAAGATGAGAGTTCCAGAAAAACATCTATTTCTTCTTTATTGACTATGCCAAAGCCTTGACTGTGTGGATCACAACAGACTTTGAAAGATTCTTAAAAGATATGGGAATACCAGGCCACCTTACCTGCCTCCTGAGAAAGCTGTATGCAGGTCAAGAAGCAACAGTTAGAACTGGGCATGGAACAATGGACTGATTCCAAATTGGGAAAGGAGTATGTCAAAGCTGTATATTGTCACCCTGCTTATTTAACTCATATGCAGAATACATCATGAGAAATGCCGGGCTTGATGAAACACAAGCTGGAATCAAGATTGCTGGGAGAAATATCAATCACCTCAGATATGCAGATGACATCACCCTTCCGGCAAAAAGCTAAGAGGAACTGAAGAGCCTCCTGATGAAACTGAAAGAGGAGAATAAAAAAGCTGGCTTAAAAAAAAAAAAAAAAGCTGGCTTAAAACTCAAAATTCAGAAAGCTAAGATCATGGCATCTGGTCCCACCACTTCATGGCAAATAGATGGAGATGGAGAAACAAGGGAAACAGTGACAGACTTTATTTTCTTGGGCTCCAAAATCACTAAAGATGGTGACTGCAGCCAATAAATTAAAAAATGCTTGCTCCTTGGAAAAAAAGCTATGACCAACCTAGACAGCATTTTAAAAAGTAGAGACATTACTTTGCTGACAATGGTGTGTCTAGTCAAAGCTATGGTTTTTCCAGTAGTCATGTATGGATGTGAGCGTTGGACCATGAAGAAGGCTGAACAGCAAAGAATTGATGCTTTTGAACTGTGATGCTGGAGAAGACTCTTGAGAGTCCCTTGGACTGCAAGGAGATCCAACCAGTCCATCCTAAAGGAAATCAGTCCTGAATATTCATTGGAAGGACTGATGCTGAAGCTGGAGCTCCAATCCTTTGGCCACCTGATGCAAAGAGCTAACTCACTGGATAAGACCCTGATGCTGGGAAAGATTTAAGGCAGTAGGAGAAGGGGACAACAGAGGATGAGATGGTTGGATGGCATCCTTGACTCGATGGACATGAGTTTGAGCAAACTCTGGGAGTTGGTGATGGACAGGGAAGCCTTGAGTTCTGCAGTCCATGGGATTGCAAAGAGTCGCACAGGACTCAGTGACTGGACTGAACTGAGATAGGAAATTGCTGATATACCTATGCAAATAATCAAGCTAAATATAGTTTATAGCAGTTTTATTTTTTGAGCAAGTATAATTCTTTTATGATTAGTTTCGATCAAAAGGTAGTTAAGGGTAGAAAGAAATTTTTTGTTTCAGTGGAAAATTGCCTCAGTTATAGCACATGTTTCACAGCTATCAGATGAAAGCCTCATTCCTGGCTTTGAGTTCTTTGCATACTCTTTGTAAATTACAGATAGGCTATACATATGCAAATTATGTCCTGTCTGGCAGAGATTTCAATCACTTCCACCCCTTCCCTGTGGAATAAACGAATTTGGGTACCTACCTGTAAGTTGGATTCAGTTCTATTACATTGCTGAAATTGTCAGTTCTTACCAAATTTTAAATTCTAAAAGTATCCTTTAATATCTGACTGTAGTCATCCAAACCTTTTCCAGTTTCTCTCCCTTCTGCCTGACTCTACATCATGAAGAACTGAAAATTGACTGCTCAAATCCCCAGGACACTAGGCTTCCTTGCAACCCACCCTTTCCAGAGCACTAGAAGACGCCCTGCAAGCTGAATCCTGTTGCCCTGATATAAACCTTGAAGGACTCACGCTAACAGCCCATGTGTAGGTCAGATTTCTCCCTGAACAAGTTGTTGTCTGGATCACTAAGAAAGTCCAGAGAGATGCTTGGGCTAAGCATGACCTTATTATGTAAGGTGTAACCAGGACTGTGAACAACATCACCAAGAACATTGGTGTTCTAGCTTGAGAGCGTGAAACTGAACAAGTAGTGCTGAATAACCAAAAAATACTCCTTAATAGCCTCTTGGAATTCCCTGGACTGGTTACTGTTGTTAGGGAGGGGGAAATTTCCCCCTCTACCCCTCTGAGTTCTTATGGCTGGACTAATAATAAAATTGACACAAGACAGATTAACAGGAGAAAGAGAAACAAATTCTAATTCCTATGTATGTAGGTCTCAGAGAATGGCACCTAAGAAGTGGTCAAAGTAGGCAGCTTTTGTATTTTTTAGACAAAGAAACAATAGATTTGTGAGAAACTGACAGGACACAGAAACTTGGTCTTTGGGTGCTCTTGATTAAGAATCTAAACAGAGCTTGGGCTTAGGGATAGTAAATAAAAGAAGTAACAAGGCTTGTTTACACAGTCATCTCTACAGAATTCCCTAACCCTGGTGATAAGAGTGTCCTTCTACCTCTACATGCAGAGAGTGCACCTTCATAGCAGAGCTTTATTTCCTGCTTTCAAGGAGCCAGAGAGGAGGGTCAAAGTGTCCCTCTGGCATCAGGTTGTTCTTAAGTAACTATAATTCAAATTAATGTCATTGAGGCACGTTTTGGGGTAGCCTGTCCTGGGCCCTGTCACCCTCAAGTTTCAACTGTTGACTCTTTATTAATATAAAGTTTTATGCTAGTATTTCTCTTTTTCCTTTCAGACATCCCTCTTTTAATATGTCTAAGTCTTTAGGGCCTTTAGGACCCTATAACAATTGACGTTTGATACCACCTCTCAACAAATGGTTCAACTAATTTTACAGGAATAATGAATGCCAGCAACTATCCTTGAGAGATTGTTTCTCATACATTTCTTCCTGCCACTCCAGAAGTTTATAATCAGCTCTGAGCTGTTCAGGATGAATGACATTCATCTGTCTTGAACAATCGTCATTGTCTTAACAGTGTTGAACTTCATCTGAGTGTTGAGTTACTGGAACCTTCCTTTCCCCTTTTTTGTGTTCCAAGTAATGGCTAGAATAAGACTTCCCTGCTGTCACATGCTCCGAGATAAGACCCATCCCCCTTCCTCCCTCAGTGAATTCTTTTTTTTAAAGTCTGTTTTATCTCTGTAAAACTCTAGTCCCATTTACTTTTCCTTGAGATGTTCCTTATTAACAAATGATCTCCTTATTACAGTAGCCTGAATAAAGTCATCTCCTTGATTGTCAAGTATTTTATTTTAGCTTTCACACTATTTTAGCTTTCATACTAGAGTTGATTTATATGAGTTAGAGATAAAAATTGTGATAAAACTGAAATGTGGCTTTAAAGAGCAGGACAATTTTAACTGCCTAACCAGAAAGACAGCCCACTAGCTTAAAGAATGCAAATTCACCTTTATTAAATTACTATTATTAAACACTTTTTGGATTATGAGATCTGTTAAACAAAGAGGGTTAGCAGTAAAAATATGTTATAATTCCTAAAATAGAGTAGACCTTGAATATCCAAAATGTTCCATATCTGCCCTGAGATTTTAAGAAAAAAAGTCAAGCACAAAACTGATTAAGGAATATTTATAAACTGGGTGTCAGTATGTCCTAACTAACTCTGTACCATCTTGGTAATGCCTGCTGTAAGGTTTTGTGTGAGAAATTGTAATTGAAGCTGATTAATTGATCTTGAGACATTTAAATTAAATGCCATTTAAAATCCTATCTGAAATGGAACATTATGAAAAACTACCAATAGATGGAAAACACATATAACTAGAACCTCTTGAAATACTTGATCATCCCTGAAAATTGCCACGTAGGCTCTTCTTGCTTCATCTTTGTTATCAATAAAATAATTCATACTGTCTGCTTTTATTTGGACTCCAGATCATGTAACCTTGAATAGAGAAAAAACCTGTATGTTTTTGGACTGGATAGGAGCCAACATATGTGAATCAGAGCCAGAGACAGGGGCTAAGGGGGAGGTTCTGTAGACTGGCACTGTTTCCTGCAAGATTGACAATCCTATTTAAGCTCTTTTAGACTTTCCCCAAGGACAAAGTAAGAACTTGAAGAGCAAAGATAGCAGTAGGAAACCCAGAATAGTGTGAGCCTAGTATTGCTCATGCATGTGTCCCAGGGGTGGGACATGAAATACTGAGATCTGGAAGGCAACATATGTTTGCTGATAGTCACTGCTGCCATTGTCTTCTCAAATGAGATTGAGGAATGATTTGAAAAGTGTGAGGCACCCTGGAGGTTGTAGAGCCATTGAGGAGGCAGCCAGTATTTCTGCTTGACAGTAAACAAACTAAATCTGTGAATTTGAGTGAAAACAGGATTATTTGAGAGACATCTAAAGATAAGCTAAAAATTTTAGTGTACCTGTTCTTGAACAAAGATTGGGGTTAGAGTTTATGGGAAAATCACTTCTATAGCATTAACAGGGTGAAAGGAAAGGGATGGTACAGCATGAGGAAAAAAAACAAACCATGATGTCAAAAGGTGTAAATGAATCAATGCAAGTTCAGTGTGGTAGGTGGTATTTAAAGAATAGCTAGGTCCAGTGTTGTTGAAGGATTGAAGCAGAAGAAGGAATGAGACAGAAATGAAAAAATAAGAGTGGGTCTAAAACTCTCAGGGACTGCAGTCTGGTCTAGTAATATCTTTCTTTTACATGTAAGATAGTAGAATTAGCCTTTTATGTTCACCCTTTAAATTTTGTGTATTTAGAATGCTTCTGACCAACTTTTGCAGGGAGGACTTAAAACTAGTTATACTTTTCACTCAATAATACGCTTCAGTTTGTGAAAATGGGTGAAGTTCTTAGAAAAGAACAAGTATACAAAATCATTTTAAAATTGAAATGTATTTTCTGTTCTCAATAGTCAGGAGAATTCACATTGAGATTTTTTTTGTATGCATTTAATGGTTTCCCTTAGAATCTTATAAACTGTAGGATAAGTTTTTTACATTATATAGGAGATTTTAAGTAATTTGGATTTTAGATATTTCTGTCTGTATCTGTTATATGTGATAATCTTTATAGAAGGCATCTCAAAATTGCATTTAATAAGCTATTATAATAATTTCTGACTTAATATCCATGATTTAGTAGAATTTTTGTTTTTGAATTTGCCTAAGAAGAGGTAGCAAGAATACACAGAAGAACTGTACAAAAAAGATCTTCATGACTCAGATAATCACCATGGTGTGATCACTCACCTAGAGCCAGACAATCTGGATTGTGAAGTCAAGTGGGCCTTAGAAAGCTTCACTAGGAACAAAGCTAGTGGACGTGATGGAATTCCAGTTGAGCTACTTCAAATCCTGAAAGATGATGCTGTGAAAGTGCTTCACTCAATATGCCAGCAAATTTGGAAAACTCATCAGTGGCCACAGGACTGGAAAAGGTCAGGTTTCATTCCAATCCCAAAGAAAGGCAATGCCCAAGAATGCTCAAACTACCGCACAATTGCACTCATCTCACATGCTAGTAAAGTAATGCTCAAAATTCTCCAAGCCAGGCTTCAGCAATATGTGAACTGTGAACTTCCAGATGTTCAAACTGGTTTTAGAAAAGGCAGAGGAACCAGAGATCAAATTGCCAACATCCGCTGGATCGTGGAAAAAGGAAGAGAGTTCCAGAAAAACATCTATTTCTGCTTTATTGACTATGCCAAAGCCTTTGACTGTGTGGATCACAATAAACTGTGGAAAATTCTGAAAGAGATGGGAATACCAGACCACCTGACCTACCTCTTGAGAAACCTATATGCAGGTCAGGAAGCAACAGTTAGAACTGGACATGGAACAACAGACTGGTTCCAAGAAGAAAAGGAGTACGTCAAGGCTGTATATTGTCACCCTGCTTATTTAACTTATATGCAGAGTACCTCATGAGAAACGCCGGGCTGGAAGAAGCACAAGCTGGAATCAAGATTGCCGGGAGAAATATCAATCACCTCAGATATGCAGATGACACCACCCTTATGGCAGAAAGTGAAGAGGAACTAAAAAGCCTCTTGATGAAAGTGAAAGTGGAGAGTGAAAAAGTTGGCTTAAAGCGCAACATTCAGAAAATGAAGATCATGGCATCTGGTCCCATTACTTCATGGGAAATAGATGGGGAAACAGTGGAAACAGTGTCAGACTTTATTTTGGGGGGCTCCAAAATCACTGCAGATGGTGGTTGCAGCCATGAAATTAAAAGACGCTTACTCCTTGGAAGGAAAGTTATGACCAACCTACATAGCATATTCAAAAGCAGAGACATTACTTTGCCAACAAAGGTCCATCTAGTCAAGGCTATGGTTTTTCCTGTGGTCATGTATGGATGTGAGAGTTGGACTGTGAAGAAAGGTGAGCCCCGAAGAATTGATGCTTTTGAGCTGTGGTGTTGGAGAACTCTTGAGAGTTCCTTGGACTACAAGGAGATCCAACCAGTCCATCCTAAAGGAGATCAGTCCTGGATGTTCATTGGAAGGACTGAAGCTGAAGCTGAAACTCCAGTACTTTGGGCACCTCATGCGAAGAGTTGACTCATTGGGAAAGACTCTGATGCTGGGAGGGATTGGGGGCAGGAGGAGAAGGGGATGACAGAGGATGAGATGGCTGGATGGCATCACCGACTCGACGGACATGAGTTTGGGTAAACTCCAGGAGTTTTGATGCCTCTGGGACAGGGAGGCATGGCGTGCTGCGATTTATGGGGTTGCAAAGAGTCAGACACGACTGAGCGACTGAACTGAACTGAACTTTATGAAGCAGTTCTTAAACTAAAATAATTGTGACCGTTTAAAAACCACTTCCCCAAACAGCATAGTCTGTTATATTTATCCCTGTGTTCAATAATAGTAACTAGTTTGCACTAGTCTGTGAGATTGAAACGTGTATATATTTATTTTAAATCCAGTTAAAAGTCATTTACTGTAATGGAACATTGTAGGTTTTTTTCACATTTAAGTTTTAATTCAGTAGATGTATTAGGATAGAGTTAAATTTGATAAAGTACATAATTGAAACATACTTTGCTGTTTAGACTCTCAGTGCCTGACTCTTTTGAGATTCCATTCACTGTAACCCCTCCAGGTTCCTCTGTTCATGGAATTTCCCAGGCAAGAATACTGGAGTGGGTTGCCATTTCTTTCTCCTAGGGATCTTCCCAACCCAGGGATCAAATCTGCATCTCCTGTGTTGCAGGCAGATTCTTTACCACTCAGCTGCTGGGGAAGCCCCAAAACATACTTTTAACTCAGTTCAGTCACTCAGTCGTGTCCGACTCTTTGAGACCCCATGAATCACAGCACGCCAAGCCTTCCTGTCCATCACCAACTCCCGGAGTTCAATGAGACTCACGTCCATCAAGTCAGTGATGCCATACAGCCATCTCATCCTCTGTCATCCCCTTCCCCTCCTGCCCCCAATCCCTCCTAGCATCAGAGTCTTTTCCAATGAGTCAACTCTTCGCACGAGGTGCCCAAAGTACTGGAGTTTCAGCTTTAGCATCATTCCTTCCAAAGAAATCCCAGGGCTGATCTCCTTCAGAATGGACTGGTTGGATCTCCTTGCAGTTCAAGGGACTCTCAAGAGTCTTCTTCAACACCACAGTTCAAAAGCATCAATTCTTCGGCACTCACCCTTTTTCACAGTCCAACTCTCATATCCATACATGACCACTGGAAAAACCATAGCCTTGACTAGATGGACCTTTGTTGGCAAAGTAATGTCTCTGCTTTTGAATATGCTATGTAGGTTGGTCATAACTTTCCTTCCAAGGAGTAAGCGTCTTTTAATTTCATGGCTGCAACCACCATCTGCAGTGATTCTGGAGCCCCCCAAAATAAAGTCTGACACTGTTTCCACTGTTTCCCCATCTATTTCCCATGAAGTGATGGGACCAGATGCCATGATCTTCATTTTCTGAATGTTGCGCTTTTAGCCACTTTTTCACTCTCCACTTTCACTTTCATCAAGAGGCTTTTTAGTTCCTCTTCACTTTCTGCCATAAGGGTGGTGTCATCTGCATATCTGAGGTGATTGATATTTCTCCCGGCAATCTTGATTCCAGCTTGTGCTTCTTCCAGCCCGGCGTTTCTCATGAGGTACTCTGCATATAAGTTAAATAAGCAGGGTGACAATATACAGCCTTGACGTACTCCTTTTCTTCTTGGAACCAGTCTGTTGTTCCATGTCCAGTTCTAACTGTTGCTTCCTGACCTGCATGTAGGTTTCTCAAGAGGCAGGTCAGGTGGTCTGATATTCCCATCTCTTTCAGAATTTTCCACAGTTTATTGTGATCCACACAGTCAAAGGCTTTGGCATAGTCAATAAAGCAGAAATAGATGTTTTTCTGGAACTCTCTTCCTTTTTCCATGATCCAGCGGATGTTGGCAATTTGATCTCTGGTTCCTCTGCCTTTTCTAAAACCAGTTTGAACATCTGGAAGTTCACAGTTCACATATTGCTGAAGCCTGGCTTGGAGAATTTTGAGCATTACCTTGCTAGCATGTGAGATGAGTGCAATTGTGCGGTAGTTTGAGCATTCTTGGGCATTGCCTTTCTTTGGGATTGGAATGAAAACTGACCTTTTCCAGTCCTGTGGCCACTGCTGAGTTTTCCAAATTTGCTGGCATATTGAGTGAAGCACTTTCACAGCATCATCTTTCAGGATTTGAAATAGCTCAACTGGAATTCCATCACGTCCACTAGCTTGTTCCTAGTGAAGCTTTCTAAGGCCCACTTGACTTCACATTCCAGGATGTCTGGCTCTAGGTCAGTGATCACACCATCGTGATTATCTGGGTCGTGGAGATCTTTTTTATATGGTTCTTCGGTGTATTCTTGCCACCTCTTAATATCTTCTGCTTCCGTTAGGTCATACCATTTCTGTCCCTTATCGAGCCCATCTTTGCATGAAATGTTCCCTTGGTATCTCTAATTTTCTTGAAGAGATCTCTAATCTTTCCCATTCTGTTGTTTTCCTCTATTTGTTTACATTGATTGCTGAAGAAGGCTTTCTTATCTCTTCTTGCTATTCTTTGGAACTCTGCATTTAGATGCTTATATCTTTCCTTTTCTCCTTTGCTTTTCACTTCTCTTCTTTTCACAGCTATTTGTAAGGCCTCCCCAGACAACCATTTTGCTCTTTTACATTTCTTTTCCATGGCGATGGTCTTGATCCCTGTCTCCTGTACAATGTCATGAACCTCAGTCCATAGTTCATCAGGCGCTCTATCTATCAGATCTAGGCCCTTAAATCGATTTCTCACTTCCACTGTATAATCATAAAGGATTTGATTTAGGTCATACCTGAATGGTCTAGTGGTTTCCCCTACTTTCTTCAACTTAAGTCTGAATTTGGCAATAAGGAGTTCATGGTCTGAGCCACAGTCAGCTCCTGGTCTTGTTTTTGTTGACTGTATAGAGCTTCTCCATCTTTGGCTGCAAATAATATAATCAATCTGATTTCGGTGTTGAACGTCTGGTGATGTCCATGTGTAGCGTCTTCTCTTGTGTTGTTGGAAGAGGGTGTTTGCTATGACCAGTGCGTTCTCTTGGCAAAACTCTATTAGTCTTTGCCCTGCTTCATTCCATATTCCAAGGCCAAATTTGCCTGTTACTCCAGGTGTTTCTTGACTTCCTACTTTTGCATTCCAGTCCTCTATAATGAAAGGACATCTTTTTCAGGTGTTAGTTCTAAAAGGTCTTGTGGGTCTTCATAGGACCCTTCAACTTCAGCTTCTTTAGTGTTACTGGTTGGGGCATAGACTTGGATTACTGTGATATTGAATGGTTTGCCTTGGAAATGAACAGAGATCATTCTGTCATTTTTGAGATTGCATCCAAGTACTGCATTTCGGACTCTTTTGTTGACCATGATGGCTACTCCATTTCTTCTGTGGGATTCCTGCCCGCAGTAGTAGATATAATGGTCATATAAACATACTTTAGAGGTATTTAAAATTAATTAGAAAAGTTAATATCTATTTGTCTTTTGTACCTTGTTAGTCTATTCTATTTTAACTTGTTGGGTTTCCCAGGTGGCTCATTGGTAAAGAATCCAGAACAAATTGGTAGACACACTTCTACGACTAATGCTTAGTTATTTTCTCTATTTTTGTCTTACCCCTACCACTGACATATTCCTACTCTCTAGTTAGTTGAGTTTTTTAATGTCTGAGTTTTTTAATAGTCACACATGGTTATATTTAAAAGAACATCCAATTTACTGAAGTCATAAATTTCAAGTATAATCATGAATTTCACACTTTTATTTCCCCAAGTACTTCAAACAACTAATCAAGGAAGGCTTTTCAAACCAAACAAATCTTTGTGAACATTTAAATGCTCCTTAAAAACCTGAAAAGTTTAAACTTAGTGGTTTGTTATTTCATTTTCTTCTTATTTGAAATAATATTTAGAAATAAGCTAAAGTATTTTATAATTTTCAAACCAAAATCACAAGTCTAATATCAGTCAAATTTATTTACATATGTAAAATAAATTCATAAATTTAACAACACTTAAACATTTCATATTAAATCACATGTTTAATTTGCTGGATTATCAGGGATGTGATATTGCATGCCCACCATTGTCAATGCCTGGGTTAGGATTTGGGGACTTTACATAGTTACAGATTTCCAGGAGACTTGAACAATGAGGATGATTTCCTCTCAAACTCTGGGTTAAGATCATTTTTTTACTGTAATGTGACTTGCACATCCATGCCATTTTTTTGCCGACTGGTGCATTGTATTAGTAGTCTCCATCTCACATTTTAATTGGCATGTCTGTGTTGCTGAGATTCTGCATCCCTATTACAGCAAACTCTTTACCACCTGATTTGACACCAAACATACCATGTATATTATTTTTTAATGTCTTATTAACTACTTTCTGTAGTCATTTACTGACAGAGATCACTCACTACTTCAGATGCTTTTTAATTTCTCAGTACCACCTCCATAGACTGTCCTGCTGGACCATCCAGAAGGAAAGATCTGGAAGAATTTGTTCAGTGCTTTCTGGAGTTGCACCAGGAAATGAGTAGTATTGCATGATTTGGTGTTAGATTTCTAGCAGCATCTTTTCTCAACATTTTGAGACTCTTCCTTCTTGCAAGGTACAGGTTTAGCATTTTTGTTAATTGTTGGTTTTTATTTTCCATAAAAATATTCCTTATAACAGAATTGTCGTTTGCCTAATGAGCACTCTTAAAAAAAAAAAAAAAAGATGTTCCTAATGCCAGATTCCTAAAAACTATAGAAAGAGGCTAGAGGTCTGAATACTGAATGTGAAGAGTCATGGTAGACAACTTGTTATTGGAAGAACAGATGTATATTTTTCAGACTACGGAAGACCTTATTTTTAAGAGGTTTCCACCTCTCTAATTCATTCCATTTGAAGAAGACAGCATTTAAGTGATTAAAATCCACTGAATAATGTGGGGCAATAGAGAATTATGTTGATACTTATATTGTTCTCAAGATCAAATGGAATAATTCTTGTGCGAGTGCTTTGTAAATTTTAAGGTGGTATGACAAAGCAAGAGAGTTCCAGAAAAGCATCTACTTCTGGTTTATTGGCCATGCCAAAGCCTTTGACTGTGTGGATCACAACAAACTGTGGAAAATTCTTCAAGAGATGGGAATACCATACCACCTGACCTGCCTCCTGAGAAATTTGTATGCAGGTCAAGAAGCAACAGTTAGAACTGGACATAAAACAACAGACTGTTTCCAAATAGGGAAAGGAGTACATCAAACTGTATATTATCACCCTGCCTATTTAACTTATATGCAGAGTACATCATGCAAAATGCTGGGCTGGATGAAACACAAACTGGAATCAAGATTGTCGGGAGAAATGTCAATAACCTCAGATATGCAGATGACACATCATAAAATGTGTCAGATATGCAGATGACATATGTTTGTGTCCCTCCTCCCAAATTCAAAGGTTGAAATCCTTACCACCAAATATGATGGTTGTTAGTAGGTGTGTCTGTTGGAAATGATTAGGTCATGGAGTGGAGCCCTCATGAATGGGATTAGTGCTTTTATAAAAGAGATCCCATGGAGTTCGCTAGCTGCTTCTACCCCATAAGGATACAACAAGAACCTTGAATCCAGAAGAGAACCCTCACCTGCCCATTCTGGCACCCTGATCTCATTCTTGCAGCCTCCAGACTGTGAGAAATAAGTTTCTGTTGTTTATAAGCTACCCAGTCCGTGGTATTTTATTGTAGCAGCCCAAATGGACTAAAGTGATTCATTTCTTGAATCTCAAATTTCTTAGCTAGGATAACAAATCTCTACCTTTCAGAGTATCTGTTAATGGGAACTTATTATAAATTAGCATATAGTCATTTATTTTAGCTTGAATATTGTACTACTACTACTGTTATGGAGAACAGCTGCCATGGCAGGCAGTTTCATTATTTAATATGAAGATCAGAAAAAGTTTATTTATTTCACTATGAGACAAAAGCCCCCCAAAAGTTTTAGTGGCTGAAATAATCCAGTAAGCATTATTGGGCATCAGAGTATCACTGTATGTGCTAACTTGGGGCATACTTTTTTAGGGATTTTTTAATTAAAGATAGTTACATTTCATCTGCATATAGGTGTACGTGGGATTTGTATATTACTGCTGAGTTAATTCTTCAGATCACAAGTAAGGCCAGTATCGATCTGTTGGATCGTTTCTTCTCCCTCGGTTCTTGTCATAGCAAAGAATTGAAATGACATACCAGGACAGCTCAAGCAGGCAAGATTTACTAAATAAGCAGCAAACAATACACTCTTGGACCAACCCCTGCAGAAGTGGTCTCCGTCATCCATGTTTCCCTTTTTATGTCCTTTGTTCCCTCCCCTAAGCCGTCCCTTGAGCCTGATTGGTTCTGCTTCATGCAAAATAGGGCTTACACTGAGACTAATCAGGAAGGGTGCATGTTGGGTGCATTTTCCCATAGGAAGTCTTCACTCCAACTTGTGGTTTCCCTATTTTACAGGTTTTCTCTTTTCTTTGTTTGCCCTCTGTGTGGTTCTTCTAGTCACTGCTTCCTCTGACCACCATCTTGGACCCTGTTTTCCTATTCTAACTCACTAACAAATCTTAAGTAATTCATTATATATGTTGTGGAGTTTTATTCAGAGCTCCAAGAGCAAAAATATTTTCAAATTCAAGTTGGTAAACACACTTGGTGCACTACTTTCTGGACTAATGGGTTGTTAAAAAGAAATGGAAATGGTCAGGATAATTTAAAAATATGCTTTGGGAAAAAAAAATGGGACCTCTTTAATCTTACATATACTTTAAATTCCTTTCATGTACTTTATCTAGGTAAAGCAAAATTTTCCATTAAAAAAAAATCTTGGCCAGGGAAACATGCTGGGTGAATCATAGTCTTTTCAAAGATTCTGGAAATAGGGAAAAAATTAGCAATGTAGCTGCCCATCTAATTAATTCTGGACTCTATTAACAACAATTTTTTGCTTTCTTTGGCAGAAGATATTCTCTTTTTCACTAATCCTATCTCAACTCATTTCAGGAGGACTCTTTTAGTTGGGCAGGCAAAAAAATGTTCTTTGTCTCCTTTATGTAACTGAGTGTCTTCACTTAAATAAAGTGCCTTAGGAAGAAGAAATTCCAGAGGAGGTAGAATGAGAGAGACAAGAGCTGGGCAAAAGGACTTGTTTATAACAGGCATATACACGAGAACCTTTTAGTCTAAGCACTTCTGGAGGGTGGGGTGGGGTCATCCTGGGATTAATGATGAAGGGATCCTGTCACCTTTGAGCATGAGGGTTGTTTTTTTTTTTTTTTAACCTGTGACTCTGTAACAAAGAGACTATTATGCTTATTCTTTCACCCTCTTCCCACCTCCCCCCTCCTGGCCCCCAACAGAAGCATCAAACAATGGCAGGGAAGCCGGGCAAAGGAGGCCAGAGGAGTGGCTGCTACTGAACACTTCAGTAGCATTTTCAAGATAATTGGCTTAATTACACACCCAAACTAAGTTGTTGTAATTTTGAGGGCACCACAATTAACAATGATTTATTTTAAAACACCGTAAGTAGTTCTTTGTTCTTTCTTTTCTGTAAAGCAGACCTCTGAGGAAATAACTAGGGCCTGAAATGTTATGGGTCAAGACTATGTGAAACAAAAGCCACTCTTGATTCAAGGATGGTAGGAGATATTTGGAATCAAGAATGTAGAGTCACTGTGGGTATGATAGGGAAGAACTAAATAAAATATTTCTGAGCTTATTAGTTTGTATTTTATATACTGCTCCACATAAAGACAGTTTAGTGAGCAGTTTAAAGTGAGACCTCTGGGGCCAGACTACTGGGATATATTGCTCAACTTTGCCATGAAGCGTGATCTTAAGTAGAACAAATAAAAATCACCTATAATCCCACTACTTAAGAAAATACCAAGTATTTACAGTAAAGAATGAAAGCAGACCTTGGCTGCATTAACCTCTACAGTTCTTTTCAGTTCAGTTGCTTAGTCCTGTCCAATTCTTTGTGACCCCATGGCCTACAACACACCCGGCTTTGCTCCAACTCATGTCCTAGAGTCAGTGATGCCGTCCAACTATCTCATTCTCTGTTGTGCCCTTCTCCTCCTGCCTTCAATCTTTCCCAGCATCAGGGTCTTTTCCAGTGAGTCAGTTCTTCACATCAGGTGCACCTCTACATTTATATTCATTTCAACTTTTTTCCCCAAAGTTATATACATGAGATATAATAGGCACATGCATGATACCAATAATATTGGTTTTCAATTTAAAAAATTATTTAATGCTCTAACACTGACCATTTTTAGGTTAGTACATACGAGTTTATCTCATGAAAAAGACAGCTACAGTATTTCATCTTATTAGCTGTTGATCTATTAAAAATATTTTATTGAAGTATAATGACATATAACATTATATTGGTTTTAGGTGTACAACATAATGATTTGATATTTGTATACACTGCAGACATTATAATAAATCTAGTGACTATCTGTCACCATACAAACTTAACTTTTAGTTTTCAAATATGTCCTACAATATTATTGACCACAGTCACCGTGCTGTATATTACATTCCCAGAACTTATAACTCAAAGTGTGTATCTACTGACTCACTTTACATATTTTACCCACTCCCCCTCACCCCCTCCTTTCTGGCAACCACTGGTCTGTTGTCTTTATCTATGACTTTTGTTTTATTTTTTAGATTCCACATATAAATGAAATTATATGGTATTTGTCTTTCTCTGTCTGACTTAACTTAGCATAATGCCTTCACAATCCATCCATGTTGTTACAGATGGCAAGATTTCCCTTTACTGTGGCTGAGTAGTATTCCATTAATCCATCAATAGACACTTAGATTGTTTCCATATTTTGATTATCATAAATAATACTGCAGCAAACACAGGGGCATCTTTTCAAATTAGTGTTTTTATTTTGTTTAGATAAATACCCCAAAGTGGAATTTCTGGATTATATGGTTCAGTTCAGTTGCTCAGACGTGTCTGACTCTTTGCTACCCCAAGGACTGCAGCACGCCAGGCCTCCCTGTCCATCACCAACTCCCGGAGTTTACCCAAACTCTTGTCCATTGAGTCTCATCCTCCGTCATCCCCTTCTCCTCCCACCTTCAATCTTTCCCAGCATCAGGGTCTTTTCCAATGAGTCAGTTCTTCCCATCAGGTGGCCAAAGTATTGGAGTTTCAGCTTCAGCATTAGTCCTTCCAGTGAATATTCAGGACTGACTTACTTTAGGATGGACTGGTTGGATCTCCTTGCAGTCCAAGGGACTCTCAAGAATCTTCAACACCACAGCTCAGAACCATCAGTTCTTTGGCGCTTGGCTTTCTTTATAATCCAACCCTCACATCCATACATGACTACTGGAAAAACCATAGCCTTGACTAGATGGACCTTTTTTGGCAAAGTAATGTCTCTGCTTTTTAATATGCTGTCTATCTTATTAATATGCTATCTAGGTTGGTCATAACTTTCCTTCCAAAGAACAAGTGGATTATATGGTAGTTCTATTTTAAAGTTTTTGAGGAACCACCATTCTGTTTTCCATAGTGGCTACACAAATTTACATTTCCAACAACAGTACATGAAGGTTCCCATTTCTCCACATCCTCTCCAACACTTGTTATTTCTTATCTTTTTTGATAATAACCATTCTAACAGGTGTGAGGTGATACCTCATCATGGTTTTGATTTGCATTTCCCCAATGATTAGTGACGTTGAGCATCTTCTCATGTGTCTGTTTGTCATCTGTTTATCTTTGGGAAAATGTCTATCCAGATATCTTGCCCATTTTTAAACTGGATTGATTTTGCTATTGGTTTTTGAGTTCTTTATATTTTTTTCTATATTTTTTTGTAAATGTTTTAAACCATTTGGGAGGTACCTTTTTCATTTTGTTAGTGGCTTCCTTTGCTTTGCATAAAATTTTTATTTTTGAAAGTTATTTATACATTAATTTTTAAAAGGTTGTGAAAATTTATGCTCTTATTAATTTTGTGTGAGAGAATGTCCACTTTCTCAATCCACATGGATTTTTTAAAGCTTTTTCTTATGAAAAACTTCAAATAAATGCACAATAGAAAATAGTATAATGAGTCCCAGGAAAAACAATATCCAGTTTCAGCAATTATCAACTTCATCTTTGTCTCCTCCTGTTAAACTATTCTGAAGCAATTCCAAGCCTGACATTCTCTCATGTAAAATATATTTAAAATCTTCAATTATCTCTAATTCTGCTTTATGATAACAATGTATAAGCATAATGCTAATTAGTCTTCCTTTAGTCTGATCTCTTGAAGTGAGATAAAAAAATAGAAGGACCTGTAAGACTTCAGGATGCAAGTGAAAGATTAAACATGATTTATTTTTCTTGACTTCCATGCTATTTTTTCATTGATTATTAATTATAGGTCCTCATAACATGTGGGGCTTCCCTGGTGGCTCAGTGGTAAAGAATCTGCTTGCCAATGCAGGAGACACAGATCTGATCCCTGGGTCAGGAAGAAAATGGAAAGCAGAAATAATTGGCAATCCACTCCAGTATTCTTGCCTGGAGAATCCCATGGACAGAGGAGCCTGGCTGGCTACAGTCCACAGGGTCGCAGAAGAGTCAGACACAAGGACACAACTTAGCGACTAAACGATAATAACATGCTGGTTTCTCCCCCCCACCCCCACCAATTTTGAGTTATAGTTGATTTACAATATTATATAAGTTTCAGTATGTGGGATCTTAGTTCCTATACTAGGGATTAAAACTCTCAACTCTTGAAGTGAAAGTGAGGAGTCTTAACCACTGGACTTCCAGGGAAGAAGTCCAAACATGCCAGTTTTTGAATGGCTCTTTGATGTTGCTGTTCTTGGAAACAGAGATACTTTAATGAATGAGAAATAAACTTTCCCTTGAGGATGAGATACATCAATGAAGAGCCAACCCCTGGTTTTGGTATTAGATGTCAGATGAGCCCCTGCTGGAGGACAGTGTTCTGGTGATACTGTTGTGGTGTGCAGCCTGCTTACTTATCAGTGCTGTCCAGTGCTCTTAAGAATATAACCAGGGAGGGGTTCAGTAGCAGTCAAATCATGATCTGTGATTTTAAAAAATAGAACATTGTTAAAAAATAGAACAGATCATACCTATCTGAGAGAAAGAGTACAAAGATTACCTTCCTCTTTATACTAAGGAGGAGAGATTAGAGGACCCCAGAGTTCACCCCACTCCAGTACTCTTGCCAGGAAAATCCCATGGATGGAGGAGCCTGGAAGGCTGCAGTCCATGGGGTCGCTGAGGGTCGGACACGACTGAGCAACTTCACTTTCACTTTTCACTTCCATGCATTGGAGGAGGAATTGGCAACCCACTCCAGTGTTCTTGCCTGGAGAATCCCAGGGACGGGGCATCCTGGTGGGCTGCCGTCTATGGGGTCGCACAGAGTCAGACACGACTGAAGGGACTCAGCAGCAGAGTTTACAAGGAATAATTCTTTCTTCATTCATCACTCCCAGTCAAGTGCCTATTTTAATAATCTGAGGGTTGAGTGAGTGCTCAATTGCTCAGTCACATCTGACTCTGCAACTGCATGAACTGTAGCCTACCAGGCTCCTCTCTCCATGGAATTATGAAGGCAAGAATACTGGAGTGGTTTGCCATTTCCTTTTCCAGGGGATCTTCCCAACCCAGGGATCAAACCTGAGTCTCCTGCATTGGCAGGCAGATTCTTTACCACTGAGCCACCTGAGAAGCCTTGAGGGTTTAAGTATTCTTTATTTAATTAGCCTAATCCAATCTAGGCCATATAGTCAAAGCTATGATCTTTCCAGTAGTCATGTACAGATGTGAGGGTTGAACCATAAAGAAGATTGAGCACCAGAGAATTGATGCTTTTGAACTGTGGTGTTGGAGAAGACTCTTGAGAGTCCCTTGGACAGTAAGGATATCAAACCAGGCAATCCTAAAGAAAATCAACCTTGAATATTCATTGGAAGGACTGATGCTGAAGCTGAAGCTCCAATACTTCGGCCACCTGCTGTGAAGAGTCAGCTTATTGGAAAAGACCCTGATGTCAGGAAAGATAGAAGGCAAGAGAAGAGGGCACAGATGAGATGGTTAGATAGCATCATGGACTCAGTGGACATGAACTTGGGCAAACTCGGGAGATGGTGAAAGTTAACTGGTGTGCTGCAGTCCATGGGGTCGAAAAGAATCGTACAAGACTTAGCAACTGAACAGCAAAAGCAATAATCTAGTCTTCATACAATATTTGTTTAGTTGCTTAGTCGTGTCTGACTCTTTGCAGCCCCATAGACTCTAGCCCGCCAGACTCCTCTGTCCATGGGATTTTTCAGGCAAGAATACTGGAGTGGGTTGTCATTTCCTTCTCCAGGCAAACTTCCTGACCCAGGGATCAAACCCCTGTGTCCAATGTCTCATGAATTGCAGTCAGTTTCTTTTCCACTGAGCCATCTGGGAAATAAGTAGATCTTTCTGAGAGGTAAATTAGATTTTATTTATCTGTTTGAAACCAGTTGGAGGCTTCTCATTGTCCTTAGGATAAAAACTAACATCCTCAAGGAGGTTGATAAGGCCTGATCTACGTTTTCACTTTCATCTGGATGCCTTTCTCCATTTTGCTTATTGTGTTCTAACCACAATGAGCTTGGGAGAGAGTTTTCATTAAAGGGCTTTTAGAGACTTTCAAGGAGGGGAAGGCCATCTGGAATGAATGTCGTGAACATTGGATTGGAAATTTGCTTTACTCTGTCTTGTGAAAAATAGAATAATTTTTCTTGTTTTTTTTTTTTTGTAAAAGAAATGTGTTTTTCTGATATATTGCCATATTTAGTTATTAAGCCAGGATCATTAGAGGTGCAGAAAAATGAGCTAGATAAAAATCTTAGTGGAATTAGTATTGGGGTGCTCCTGTTAATATGCAGGTGTTAAGGTGCATAGATGATAGTGACTCACTCCCAACCTGTGATGTTCTGCCTCTGAGAAATAAGAACGCAGAGAATAGAAATCAGGATGTGTAGGCTGCTGATATTATCTGTTACTTTATTGAATAAAGGAAAACAAATCACTTTTAAAGTGTATTATGTTTTGAACACCCCCAATTTTTTCTATGCCTTTTTGTTAGTAAAACTATTAGCAAATTAAGGATAATAACCTGCAAAAAATAATTGGCCACAATTTTAAAGGCAAGTATTTTGGCAAGGAAATGTGGGAAACAAACAAACAAACAAACCTTACATGCCAATTCTTGTTAGAAGATATCTTGCTAAAATATTTCACTTTTCAGCTAGCTCCAAATCTGAAATGTCTATTTTTTTAAAAATGGGATTTATTCATCACAAAAAGAAACATAAAATATTTGATGGAAAGTTAGTCCTGGGTTTAAATCCCAGTCCCTTCACTTATTATGGAAATAGGATAATTTTTTTTAATGGCTTGATTTTAGTGTAATTTGCATGCCATAGAAATCTACTTTAAGTGTATGATTAAATGATTTTTTGAGTAAATTTAGAGTTTTGAAGCTATTACCCACAACCCAGTTTTATGATATTCCCTTTACCTCCAAAAATTCCTTTCTGTCCCTCTGCAGTCAATTCCCATTCCACAGCCCTAGGCAAGCAGTAATTGATTTTTAAAATTTCTGTAGGTATGCCTTTTCAGGCCATTTAATATAAATAAAATCCTATGGTATGTGATCTTTTGTGGCCACCTTTCACTTAGCAAAGTATTTGAGTTTCATCTGTTTCAGTAGTTTTGTTTCTTTTTGCTGCAAAATGGAATCTCAGTATATACACACACACCAGTTTGTTTATCCATTCACCAGGTGATCATCTAAAAGTTTTCCACCTTTGGCAGTTATGCATAATGGTTCTATAAACATTCATGATTGTCTTTGTGTTGATGTATGTTTCCATTTCTCAGGGGTAGATATTTGAAACTAGAAATACTAGTCGTAGGGTACATTTATGTTTAATTTTTAAAGAAAGTGCCAAAATGTTTTTTGAAGTGGCTTAGTTTGAAGGTTCTTGTTTCTCTATATCCTCTCCAGCACTTGTTATTTTGTCTTTTTAATAGCCATCCTTGTGGGAATGAAGTGATTTTTAATTCACATTTCCCAGTAACTGGTTGACTCTTTTTATGTTTATTGGTCATTCATATATTTTCTTTGTTGAAATGACTGTTCAAGTCTTTTGCCTATTTTTAAAGTGATTTATTTCTTTTCTTATCATTGAGTTCTTGTAGTTTTGGTGTGGATTCTTTGGAATTTTCTACATATTAGATCATGTTGCCTGTTAATAATTTATTCCTGCATTTCTTACATAAATACTCTTCTTTTCTTCCTTCCTCCCTCCCTCCCCCCCCTTTTTTTTCCTCTCTCTCTTTCCTTTATTTCTTTTCCTTGCCTGATGTTTTAATCTGTTTGCTATAATAAAAATACCACAAACTGGGTGACTTACACAGCAATTTATTTCTCATAGTTCTAGAGGTTGAAGCCAAGATTAAGGCACTGTCTGGTGAGGACGAGCTTCCTGGTTCACAGATAGCCCTCTTCTCTCTGGGACTTCACAGGGTCGAAGGGCAACTTTCTGGGATCTCTTTTATTAGGACAGTAATCCCCCCAAAAAACCACTTCCCCAGAAAAACCCATCTCCAATTGCTATCATATTTGGGATTAGGTTTTAACATATGGATTTTGGGGCAACACAAACAGTCTATAGTACCTGATTACTCTGGTTAGAATCTCAAATACGATGTTGAAAAGAAGTGATGAGAGCAGATATCCTTGCCTTGTACTTAGGGGGAAAACGTTCAATCTTTTAGCTATTGAGTATACTGCTAGCTATAAGTTTTTCATTAATTCCTGTTATCAGATTAAGAAAGTTCCCTTCTATTCCTAGCTTGTGGAGAATTTCTTTGTTTTTTTGTTTCCATTAAGAGTGAATTTTTTCAGGTACCTTACATCTTTTAAGAGAATCATGTGTATTTTGTTCTTTATTCTTTTAATAAGATATTAATTTCTACTTGAATATTAAACCAACTTTGCATTCTGTGTTTAAATCCTGCTGGGTCATAGATTATGGCATCTGGTTCCATCACTTCATGGGAAATAGATGGGGAAACAGTGGAAACAGTGTCAGACTTTATTTTGGGGGGCTCCAAAATCACTGCAGATGGTGATTGCAGCCATGAAATTAAAAGACGCTTACTCCTTGGAAGGAAAGTTATGACCAAAATGAGGTGGATGAAACTGGAGCCTATTATACAGAGTGAAGTAAGCCAGAAGGAAAAACACCAATACAGTATAATAACGCATATATATGGGATTTAGAAAGATGGTAACAATAACCCTGTGTACGAGACAGCAAAAGAGACACTGATGTATAGAACAGTCTTATGGACTCTATGGGAGAGGGAGAGGGTGGGAAGATTTGGGAGAATGGCGTTGAAACATGTAAAATATCATGTATGAAATGAGATGCCAGTCCAGGTTCGATGCACGATACTGGATGCTTGGGGCTAGTGCACTGGGACGACCCAGAGGGATGGTATGGGGAGGGAGGAGGGAGGAGGGTTCAGGATGGGGCACACATGTATACCTGTGGCGGATTCATTTTGATATTTGGCAAAACTAAGACAATTATGTAAAGTTTAAAAATAAAATAAAATTTAAAAAAGAAAAAAGAGAAAATTGAATTTAAAGAGAATTTTACCTTCATCCTTTTATAATTTTGAAAATATAATCATTTACTTGTTCACTTATTCATTGATTCACTGATTTATGCACATTTATGAGGACCTGACTTTCTCAAATAAACTTTCAATGTAAAAAAAAAAAAAGAAAGAAAAGCAGAGACATTACTTTGCCAACAAAGGTCCATCTAGTCAAGGCTATGGTTTTTCCAGTGGTCATGTATGGATGTGAGAGTTGGACTGTGAAGAAAGCTGAGCACTGAAGAATTGATGCTTTTGAACTGTGGTGTTGGAGAAGACTCTTGAGAGTCCCTTGGACTGCAAGGAGATCCAACCAGTCCATTCTAAAGGAGATTGGTCCTGGGTGTTCTTTGGAAGGAATGACGCTAAAGCTGAAACTCCAGAACTTTGGCCACCTCATATGAAGACTTGACTCATTGGAAAAGACTCTGCTGCTGGGAGGGATTGGGGGCAGGAGGAGGAGGGGACGACAGAGGATGAGATGGCTGGATGGCGTCACTGACTCGAAGGACGTGAGTTTGAGTGAACTCCAGGAGTTGGTGATGGATAGGGAGGCCTGGTGTGCTGCGATTCATGGGGTCGCAAAGAGTCGGACACAACTGAGCATCTGAACTGCACTGGTCATAGTACATTGTCCCTCTGATATCTTCCTGGGTTTGATTTGCTAACATTTTGTTGAGGGCTTTCGAGTATATTCATGAGGAATATTAGTTTGTAGTGATATCTTTGTCTGGCTTTGGTATCAGGATAATCTTGGTTTCATAGAATGAGTTGGAAAGTATGTCCTTCTCCTCTGTCTTTGGGAAGAGTTTGGGAAAGATTAGTGTTCTTTCTTCTTTAAATGTTTCATAGAATTGATCAGTAAAGCCATTTAGGCTTGAGCTTCATTTTTATAGGAAGATTGCAGATTACTACTTCAGGTTCATTTGTTGTGGTTATATTAAGTTTTTCTCTTTTTCTTAAGTCAGTTTCAGTAACAACATTTTTGTTTTTTTAATTTGTCCATTTCATCTTCATTGTCCAATTTGTTGACACAGAGTTGTTCACAGTCTTCCCTTATGATAATTTAAATTTCTATAAAATGATTAGTGATGTCTCCTCTTTCATTTCTGATTTTGGTAATTTGTATTTTCTCCCTTTCTCGATCAGCTTTTCTTTTTTCTAATATAAAGATAATACTCACTTTTTAGCATGAGCTATATTACTTCCTCGGAGAAGGCAATGGCAACCCACTCCAGTACTCTTGCCTGGAAAATCCCATGGACGGAGGAGCCTGGTAAGTTGTAGTCCATGAGGTCACTAAGAGTCGGACACGACTGAGCGACTTCAGTTTCACTTTTCACTTTCATGCGTTGGAGAAGGAAATGGCAACCCACTCCAGTGTTCTTGCCTGGAGAATCCCAGGAACAGGGGAGCCTGGTGGGCTGCCGTCTATGGGGTCACACAGAGTCGGACACGACTGAATCGACTTAGCAACTTAGCAACATGTTACTTCCTTTTCTGTTTTCTGGAAGAATTTGTGAAGGGTTGGTATTATTCTTTATATGTTTGGAAGAACTTATCACTGAAGCCATCTGGATATGGGATTTTTATTTTAATGAAGATTTTAAGTACTAGGTACATTTCTTTACTTACCAGATCTATTTAGTTTTTCTGTTTCCTTTCTAATACACATATTTACAATTAAACATTTCTCTCTAAATACTTATTTAGCAACATTTCACAAATATTTTCTTGTTTCTTTTCTTCTTTGATGCATGGGTTATTTAGAGGTACAGTTTAAATTTTCTAAATATTTGTAGCTTTCTTATATTTTCTTCTGTTTTGATATCTAATGTAATCCCCTTATAGTCAGAGAACATACTTTGCATGATGTTAATCTTTTTAAATTTGTTGAGACTTGCTTTATGGTCTAACTTATGGTGTATCCTGGATGATGATCCATATGCACTAAAGAATTATTCTGCTGTTGTTGTCTGGAGTGTGTTACAGATGTCAGTTCAGTCAAGTTGGTTTATAGTACTCTCCAGAACTTATGTATTCATGTGATTTCTGTCTAATTCCTCTACCTTTTATTATGAGTGGAGTATTGAAATCACCATTATTCTTCTTGAATTATGTATTTCTCCCTTCAATTCTGTTATTTTTGTCTCATATATTTCAAGGGTCAGTTGTTGAATGTGTCAGTTCAGTTCAGTTCAGTCACTCAGTCATGTCTGACTCTTTGTGACCCCATGGACTGCAGCACGCCAGGCCTCCCTGTCCATCACCAACTCCCGGAGTTTACTCAAACCCATCCCCATTGAGTGGGTGATGACATCCAACCATCTCATCCTCTATTGTCCCCTTCTCCTCTCACCTTCAATCTTTCGCAGCATCAGAGTCTTTTCCAATGAGTCAGCTCTTCACATCAGGTGGTCAAAGTATTGGAGTTTCAGCTTCAACATCAGTCCTTCCAATGAACAGTCAGAACTGATTTCCTTTAGGATGGACTGGTTGGATCTCCTTGCAGTCCAAGGGACCCTCAAGAGTCTTCTCCAACACCACAGTTCAAAAGCATCAATTCTTTGGCACTCAGCTTTCTTTATAGTCCAACTCTCACATCCATACATGACTACTGGAAAAATGTGTTGATGTTTATAACTGTTATATCAGTTATAAATTGTTGAATGTGTAGATGTTTATAATTGTTATATCATCTTAATGAGTTGACCCTTTTATCTTAAAATGATATTCTTTGTCTCTGGAAATACTTTTTGCCTTAAAGTCTATTCTGTCTGATATTAGTGTACCCTCTGCAGCTCTTTTATGGTTATTAATTGCATGTTATATATATATATATATATATATATATATATATATATTCATCTTTTTGCTTTAAACTTGTTTATGTCTTTGAGTCTAAAATGTTTCCATTTTAGACAAGATGCAATTGAATCTTTCTGTCTTTTCTTTTTTGGTACCATTAGGATGTTGTTTGGGCTTCCCTAATAGCTCAGCTGGTAAAGAATCTGCCTGCCATGCAGGAGACCCCAGCTCAATTCCTGGGTTGGGAAAATCTGCTGGAGAAGGGATAGGCTACCCACTCCAGTATTCTTTGGCTTCCCTGGTGGCTCACCTGGTAAAGAATCTGCCTGCAATGGGGGAGACCTGGGTTTGATCCCTGGGTTGAGAAGATCCCCTGGAGAAGGGAAAGGCTACCCACTCCACTATTCTGGCCTGGAGAGTTGTTTAATCTTTGTTTGTAAAATATAGAAATTATTAATTTTATAGGGTCATTGTGAGGATTAAATTGGATGGTTGGAAGGCTTACAAAAACACTGACTGCTGGCCCCCACCTTCAGTGTTTCAGACTGAGTAGTTCTGATGTGGGCCTGAGAATTTGCATTTCTAACAGGTATACATGGAGAAGGTGATGGCACCCCACTCCAGTACTCTTGCCTGGAAAATCCCACAGACGGAGGAGCCTGGTAGGCTGCAGTCCGTGGGGTCGCGAAGAGTTGTACACGACTGAGCGACTTCCCTTTCACTTTTCACTTTCATGCATTAGAGAAGGAAATGGCAACCTACTCCAGTGTTGTTGCCTGGAGAATCCCAGGGACAGGGGAGCCTGGTGGGCTGCCGTCTATGGGGTCGCACAGAGTCGGACACGACTGAAGTGACTTAGCAACAGGTATACAGGTGATGATTATGCTGCTGGGCTGGTAGCCAAGGTTTGAGAATCACCCAAATAAAATAATGGCTTCCCTGATAGCTCAGTTGGTAATGAATCTGCCTGCAATGCAGGAGACCCTGGTTCGATTCCTAGGTTGGGAACAGCCACTGGAGAAGGGATAGGCTACCCACTCCAATATTCTTGGGCTTCCCTTGTGGTTCAGCTGGTAAAAAATTTGCCTGCAATGTGGGAGACCTGGGTTTGATCCCTGGGTTGGGAAGATCCCTTGGAGATGGGAAAGGCTACCCACTCCAGGATTCTGGCCTAGAGAATTCCATGGACTATATAGCCCTTGGTGTCACAAAGAGTTGGACATGACTGAGCAACTTTCACTTTCAAATAAAATAAACACCTAAAGCAGTTCTGGTTACCTAATTTTTGTGGCTTCTGTTTACTTCTTTTATTACCCATAGGTCATTTACTCTTTGAGTAACCTACTCTGTTGGGACTTTTTGGGTTTGGCTCTAATATATTGATATTTATGTTTGGGGGGGTCTATTAAAAATAAAAACCCCGCTTGTAAAGCGATCAGAAAAATATCAATTGCAAAAGGGGAAATTTATAAAAGATCAATTTTTATCTTTCCTTTGTGGTAAGAGGTTCATATAATTAGAGCTCTGTAATTCTTATCAGATCATATCACTGAAACTAACATTATTAGAGAGCTTAATTAATCATGAAATAAGATATTATTTTTGTTGTGGGGAAATGATGGTAAATATTACAAGGATTGGTATTAAAATGTATCAGTGGTACTATTTGGCAGATTTGATATTTTGACCTTTTATAGCTTCATGAAATACTTATTTAACATTTTATAAAACTAACCCACTTCTAAATATCCCCCGAAGAATAATACTTTTGTATAAACCTGCACCTTTTATCATGGAAGTGGGGAACTTCAAAACCTTTATGTAAGCAGTTTTTAAAGAAAAAGGTAAATCTCCTTTTAATCCAGTGGCTTTGAAAGGTTATAAGTAGTTCATTGCTTTAAAATGTTTTTTAAAGAATAATTCTATGAATATCTTGGATTAAATACATTTTTTCATGTTACAAGTTGGTACAACGGCTTGTCATTTTTCTGTTTTTATTTAAAAGATTAATCTTCAGCAACAATCTGATGCTGCAAGAGGGCATTTTTGCTGCTTGTTTTCTCAAATGTGAAAATAAATCTGAAGGACAGTATCAATACCTATAATGTATGGTATCTCTGCTTGTAATTTTGAAGTAGAATTTACCCCAAATTGAGGTCTAATTTAGTTCTAATGTGTGTATTTGATATATTTGCTTACCAGATTCTTATTGATGTTACTGTTGTTAGCATTACCAATGTAATATTCCAGAGATTCAAAGGTTAAACACAGACTTAGGATCTAGGATTGCTGTCTGACTCCTTCCTTTTCTGTCTTCTAATTGTGTAGCTTTGGGGAATTAACCTCTCTGTGCCTTGTTTTCCTCCTATGCAAAATAAGGATAAAATAAAATCTACTTTTTGGGTTGTTGCAAGGCTCAAATGAAGTGATGTGTATATACCAGTTAATACTATGTTTACCAGTTTGTAAGTAAGATTCTATAAGTCTTAGGTGTTATATCTGCTACCAAAGACAGCAGTACTTATATTTGTGTAGTGCTTTAGACATTGTGAAAAACTTCCATATTTAATATCTGTGGAAGCTGTTATAATTGCTACTGATATTGTTTGCAGTTATGTGGAATGCAGTTTTGTTAAGTTACTGTATTTTGCCATGGCTATTTGTACAGTACAGTGCTGAAATGCCAATACCAGGGCAATCCTTTTTCACTGAGGTTGCAGAGCAACTCCACTCACTTTTCTCCTCCCGTTTCCGTCTTTCTCCTCTCCTTATGTCTCTATTTTTTTTTTCAGTTTTATTAAATTTCTGTTAAACACAAATATTACACTAAAAATTCATTGATTCTTTCCAACTCATTTTCTCTTTCCTTCATGTATTCTAGAATGGTGTGGAAGGAGTATTATATGCTAAGGAGTACAATATGTGGAAAAGAAGGGCTTTCCCTTTAAGAAGTTATAAAGTTGCACACTTTAAAGTCATTGCAGAGTGATATAAGAAATGGAAGAAGGGGTTTTCCTAAATTTACAAAATTCTTATGGAATAAAGTATGGATTATTATTTGGGCTTCCCTGGTGGCTCAGAAGGTAAAGAATCTGCCTGCAATGTGGGAGACTTAGGTTCGATCCCTGGATCGGAAAGATCCCCTGGAGAAGGGAATGGCAACCCACTCCAGTATTCTTGCCTGGAGAATTCCGTGGGCACAGGAGCCTGGTGGGCTACAGTCTTTGGGGTCACAAAGATTGGACAGGTTTGAGCGACTAACACTTTCACTTTCACCATGAAAATAAGTAAAGTTTCCAAATGTTTCAATATTTTTCAAATCATCAAAATATTAACTTTGCAAGTATATAATGTTCTTCATGGATTTACAGATTCTTTAAAGGTCATTCTTCCACATTTTGAACAATGAATGGTTAGATGCCGAGTTAAATATGAACTGTAAGATTCAAACTTTAGTTCTTTCTGCTGCACCTACACTGGTTTCTATTACTTTGACCATTGGAATATTATGTGAGAATTTGAATTTACAGTATTACTTGATGTCCACTAGGGGGGAACCAAACCATGAACAGAAGTATATGCTCTGTTCCCCCAAGTGGTGAAAATCCTAAGCCATTGCAGACTCCCTACCTGATATTCACAAATTATTCTTCAAAGTTTCCTGTTACTAAAAGGCCAACTCCATATAAGCAAATCTATGGTATCAACAGTAGACAAAAAATATTTTAGTGTAGAGTAAAATAGTGTTTAAGATTTTTGATAACCTGAGAGTTTAGTCAATTTATAGAACAACACTAAACTATTTTGAAGTTGTTTAACTTTTAGCAAGTAAGTTTTTTAAAACATTTGATTTAATAAGAAGGCAAAAGTGAATTTTGAAATAATGTAGTATGTTAATGTATTTTGGGTCATGAGGAATATTTAGAAGTAAATTTTTACTGGAACCATGTCTACCTTTTATCAGGGAATAACTAAAATCAACAGAGCTTGAAATTTGTTTCTAACTTATCACTTAAAATACCTTATTTTGAAAATATTGGTTTCCAAAATAAACTCAACATGTACTTTGGAATTCTATGAATTTCAATGCAATATTTCTGTTATGCTTGAAATCTCTGACTTGTAAAAGATGTTCATGATATGAAGCAGTATGTTCATATACTAATATATTTGTTCCAGCTTTCTTAAAGCATTTCACATTTGGGAAGCGACACGACTGAGAGACTGAACTGAACTGAACTGAATATCCAAGAAAAATAAAATTATTTTATTTCATGTAAATATAATTCAATAATCTCATATTGCAATATTTTTTCAAAGTAAAATGTATACACACTCAGATAAGAATCACTTTATAGAACTATAGATTCTAAACAATTTGTTTTTTCATATGGGCAGCTTGATTTTATTGCCAAGTTAGCACACACACAAAAAATCACACTTCATGAAAGATGAAAAATGGCTTATTTAAAACTAACAGCAGAAACAACAAGACAGTTAAACCACAAAGATCTACCCTCTATCGCATCTATTTCTCTGTAAAATACAGAGAGGTATTGCAGAAATGAAATGTCCACTAGATGCCACACTTCCTTTGCAGAGTAAAGCAGTCCTCTGGCTTCTGGGAAGTGTTGTACAGGTGCTGTTGTATCTTGTAACAGTACTCTAACTCAGTTATGTTTTCCCTTACATTTGCTCTCTGATATCCCTCCCCCACTAATATGCCTAAGTCATCCAAATTTTTCATAGTAGTGGTGGCTTGTAACGTTCTGTTGATATACTTCTGTAAGTTACAGAAAGCTCATATTTACTGACTTTCAAGTCATTCTGGAGCTTTTTTTTTTTTTTTGGTCTGGCAGCTGAATGTGGTTACATTTCGCCCTTTCATTATTTAATTTTTAAAATTATGTCTTCTTTTTTGTGTATATTTATTCTGCTCTCTTTTTTCATATATGTTTATTCTATTTTCCCTCTCAAGTATGAACGGAAAAAAAGCTAATTTTCCAAAAATATAATAAAGAGTTATAATTGAACTTTTCAGAAAACCATAATGAATGTAACTGAATTATCTTTAGGGGGATTGGCATTTTCATTTGTTTTCAGAGATTATTAAAACTGAGAAAAATAAAAATCTTTCACTTTCCTTTGACATTTTTCATAGTCTGGATTCAATTATGAAATGAATAGACTCTAGTAAGTAAACAAGTGTAAGGCATTATTTTACAAGCTCCTATTCTATGAGACAAACCTCACAGGGCTACTGAGTATAGAGCATACTTCTACACAGCGTGAGTCACAATATTTGATGTACCTGTGAATTGTCAATTATGGCATCTTTATGGGAGTGTAATCAGAGGTTATCATTTGGTGATATGAAATATATGATGTACTTAACCATGGGATGATCTGTGTTCCTCCAGATTACTAGTCACCTAAGCATTCTTCCCTAGGACAATTGTAATTTTATAGCATTGTATTTTCTTAATTCTCAAAATATTTTGAGGATATGATCACTATATCTGATCATCAAGGAATCTGCAGTGAATTTTTTAAATCACACTTAAGCTAATTTTAGTTGTTGGAGTAACTAGTAAATTTATTAGTTGGTCTACAATTTTTTGTTTTCACAATATGTTTTGAGAATTAATTTTTATATAATTCACTTTCCAGATAACCTATTCAAAAGATTCTTTCTCTTTTTTGATTACTGACATAAGATTGACTAAGTTTATTGGCCAGAAAATAATGAATTCTGTAGGGAAGAAAAAACCCCAGTCAAATAGATCACTACAATAAGAGGCTAGCAAAATAAATTACTATTGTTGCACATTTGTAGTTTATTTTCATGTGCCTTAAAATAACATCCTTTATTAAAGATTTCATTCACTGGGAAATGTACACTATTGATGGTGACTTTCTAAAGGAAACTAGGAGAAACAGATCAACAAGAAAGTGACTTTGTAAAGGGGGCTTAAATAAACAAAGCAAGATAATGTTTGACACCTCATAAAAGCTGCTCTAGGAACAGATTGCCATTAATTCTAGCTGCTTTATGATTACCTTTAAGAATATGCCCTGAAAACTCAAAGACCCACTTATAAATGAAGGAAACCTAGAGGCTAAGTCCTCAAAACAAAATTCTCCCTCATGTGAATATGTTGCTCTGGTAAAGATACTGTAATTTATTTCCACGGAATTCTAAGAGTAAACAACTCTGCCTTAATGACAAACTTTACCTTTGGCCCTTCCATTTTCAAGGAAATTGTACCTGTATCAGGCAGGTTTGTTTAGGTTGTCTCCTGGAACTAGAACTTGTTTATCTCAAACAATACATTGTCATGAGGCAGCATTCTCACCAAATTCTCTAAGAAATATGTAGGTGAACCTAGATACCTTGTGAAATACTTTCCTTACTGAATCATCCTTAGTTCTGTGAAGTTCTTTCTGTCCCTCTCCATCCCAGGTCTAACGCTCAAGTTTTTCTGATTCTTTGCCTACGTTCTGATCCATCCTGGAGGTATTAGCATTGAACAGACTTGTTTAGACCTAACTTCCAAAAGAAGATTTCTTTGTCCTGGCCATAACAACAGGAGCCACTAAGTATAAAGAGCAGGGCCCTGATAAGAGGATCCTTGAAGTACTTGCATTAAGGTACTGGCAACCCCTTTAAGTTGCCTTATTTCTTATATTATTGTTCATTAGTGATGAAAATTAAATTGAAAAAAATTTTCATTTGACAGCATTATCTTTTGTGCATATTACAGATACTATCTTTCTATATTTATATAGTTGTAAGGATTAATAATGAAAGTAAATTTTATTTTAAGAATTTATTACACATTATAAAAGTAATACATACATATGAACAATTTAAACAAGACATATATGTCACACAGAAACTGAAATTATTTCTTAAGAATCTACCTGACAACGTAGGGAACACGGGTTTGATCCCTAGTCCGGGAAGATTCCACACGCAACTAAGCCCATGAGCTGCAACTCCGAGTCCACGTGCCTAAAGCCTGTGCTCTGCAACAGGAGAAGCCACTGCAATGAGAAACCTGTGTACTGCAGCTAGAGAACAGCTCCTTGCTGAAACTAGCGAGAAAGCTCACGGGCAGCAATGAAGGCCCAGCTCAGCTGAAAATAATGAATAAATAAAATGAAGCACACGTTTAAAAGATTTTCAGTGAGAAAAGGCCCAAGTTCTGGTTCCAGATTTGTCAGATTGACTGTTTGATAGAAATGTGTATATAGTTATATTTATATATGGGTGTTTGTAACTGCATATATATATATGTATAATGGTTTATTATGAATACATTAAATACTCATGTTATATTCTTTTATCATTTATCAGATTATAATTATGTAGTAATTTGTGTGATTATGTTCTTCTGCTAGAGCATGTGCTCCAAGAGAAGGTAGATGTCTTTCTGTTTTCTTTATTGCTGGGTCCCTGGGCCCAGGGCAGTGCTTGTCACACAGAATGAATGCCGGTCAATAGGATAGATACGTTACATATTTACCTCATTTTAGCCCTCAAAATAATTCTGAAGTAGAATATCCATTTTCTTTATAGATGAGAAAGCCAAGGACCCAGTACGTGTAAAAAAATCTAATTTACATGAGGTTGTTCAGATAACAAGTAGCAGAGCCTGTTTCAAACCTAGGCTTGGCTGACTCCAAAGCTCATACTCTCTCCCTTCACTGTGTTGCCTAGACTTTGAATTAAGCACGATATTGTGAATCTTAACTAAAATTTTAAGTAATGCAAGTGCATTTTTTATGCCACATTTTTGGATATATTTTTAGACCATATTTTGACTCTAAGAACATATGTTGTTCTTGTAATCCTGAATATTTGAACAAATTAATAAAACTCCATTGTGAATATCAGCTGCTCAAAAAAACTCCAAAATAATTAATGTTATAACATTATAATATTTAATTACAACCCAACTAGAAAAATATGAATTCAAATTTAAGAATGGAGACGACTCTCCATCCACTGTATACAAAGAACAAAGGCTCATTTAAATCTGGCTATAAGTTCATGGCAGTCAAAAGAAAAGACAGATAAAATCATTTATATATTTCTAGAGTAATTATATATTTCTACAGTAAGAGAGAAATTTTTTTTTACTTCTTCAAGGAAATCAAAATATCTCCTAGCAAGCTTTAAAATAAATTTCTCACATGGAGCTCCTTATAGGGACTATAGAGTTTAGTTTGGAAAATAATTTAATTATTCCTACACAACACAAAAACTCTGTGTCTTAGGTAATTTTTCATTTAAAGCAAATGACACAACAAAAGAACAGAAATGGTACAACCTGATAAAGATAATTCTTTGGGGGTTCGAGGCACAAGACATGTTCAATATTAATATAGAGGTTTATACTTCTCCAAGCTAGTCTTTCTTGTATTTGGTAGGCAGAGATGTAGATCTTAAGAGATCTCATAAGATCTAGATCTCTCAGGGGTGAATATGTATATTTACCCCTGGATATACATATTCTGAGTAATCCCTTCCCCTTGTATGTGAGCAGAATTTGGGACTCTGATAGGATGACACTCCTGTGACTGTGTTCATTTTGCAGATATAATTAAGATTTGCAGATATAATTAAGGTTCCTAGTCAATTGAGTTTGAGTTGATCAAAAGATTACTTGAGGTGAGTCTGACCTAATCAGGTGAGCTCCTAAAAGAGGTGGAAAGATTTTCCTTCTGGCCTTGAAGAAGCACAGGGCCACACTGTGGAGAGGAGTATGTCAGGCAATTGTGGAATGCTTCTAGGAGCTCAGACTGATGCCAGATGACAGCCAGCAAGAAAGCGGGACTTTAATTCCACACTTGCAAGGAATTGCATTCTGCTAATAACCAGTAAACTTGGAACAGTACTCTGAACCTTGAGTCTGAGCCATATGACTTGCCTTGAACCATGGGAAAGTAGCAAATGTAATACAAATAGGGACTTTTCTCATTGGGACTTTCTCCTGTTACTCATGAGAATCTTATACCCACCATGATGTGAATGAACCTGGCAGGATGATCAGATCTGTGGCTCACTTACCTCGTGGCATCTGTTGATAACCAGCCGGTCTTCACACATTTGAGTCAAACCTTGAATGCCAGCTGACCACAGATACATATAGGATGCAACCTGGTTTGCCTGGAACTTTCTGAATTTTGGCACTGAAAATCCCGTGGTCTAGGAACCTCCTCATTCCCAGGAAAACTGAGATTGTTGCTTACCCTGGACACATGACTGAACCCAGCCCAGTTCAGCAGAAGAACCACCATCTGAACCCAACCCAGATTTCTCACTCACAAAATCATGTGCTAAAACATGGTTAGTTTTTGTTTAAGCATTAAGTTTTGGCATAGTTTATTATGCAGCAGAAGCTAATGATACTGACTTTTAGAGACCTAATTCATTTGGTCTTCCCAGGCGGTGCTACTGGTAAAAAACCTGCCTGCCAATGCAGGAGCCATAAGAAATGGGTTCAGTCCCTGGATTGGGAAGATCCCCATGTTGGAGGGCATGGCAACCCACTCTAGAATTTTTGCCTGGAGAATCCCATAGACAGAGGAGCTTGGCAGGCTGTATAGTCCAAGGAGTTAATGAAGAGCTGGACATGACTGAAGTGACTTAGTACACACAGTAGTTCACTTACCTCATTTTTGAGGTGAGAGAGTTGAGACTCATAGAGACAAAATGACATACTCAGGGTCACATATCTGCTAAGTACTGTTTGTCAACAAAAACAAATCAAAACCAATATTAAGGAATTCCAGGGGATACATCTCCCAAAGGATAATATTTGAATAGTAGTGTATAAAAAAATCCACAGCTGATGAATATCCAATTGTGACATGAATGTGGTGAGACTGTATAATGCAGCATTTAAGAAAGACTTTTAAACTCAAGCTGTGTGAGTTCAAATAGGTTTAGATTATTGCGAACCTTAGGCAATTTACTTAGCTTCTTTAATCACCAATTTCCTTGTTTATGTAATGGGCATACTTGTTCTTACCTCATAGATTTGATAAGGTGAGAATTAATTTAATATGATAATATAAAGTCGTATGTATGGTGCCTCGTATATAGTAAGGGCATCATCAGTATTTGCTGTTGTTGCAAGCATGCAGATCACAGTGTTATTAAAAGCACTTAAGTTTGTGGTGTTTTAATATCTGGTTTTGGGCAGTGCTGGTAGTAACCTTGAATTGAGTCTTTTCAGTCATTAGTCCTAGAGAAAATATTAGATTAAGAAACAGTGAACCTACTTTTAATTGTTTTGTGCCTCATTTTTCTTACATTTACAGATGTAATATCAAGAAGCTGTAATTCAACAGAAACTGAAGTTTCATTTATAATAACCTCTTTTCTGTTGATAGCCTTTTAAAAAGAAAAATCCCCTACATCCAGATTTCAGTTAAAATTTTTCCCTCATTTTTATTTGCAGCTATTAATCATTTTATGAGAGAGTTTCAGATAATTATAAAAGAATAGAACTGATGGGATTAAATAATAAAATGTTCAACATCAGCAAAACTTGTTTTAAAACCGTTTAAAGAATGAGAGGTAACTCAGAAACCAAAGGGCACTAAAATATTCTGATTGAACCTATCATCAGAATAAATGGCAAGCTGGTACAGTTAAGAAACGGAAATCCATTCAGGTAACCAAAAAAAAAAAAAAAAAGACACCAGCTGTAACCCCCCAGCTGCAGATAGAAGAAAGAAACATTACAGAAGAGGCATCTTAAACTTCTCCGTACTGTAGTTTTTGTGAATGACCATTGTAGTGTCTCTGGTATGGGAGCACATTAAGAAGAAAAGACGAGATCAACACCGTGACCACACCACAAGCCTCAGGAAAGGCATTGTCAGTTTATTGTTCAAAGCACATTGTTTAACATTACACCGAGGAAAATATCCCTTGGTATTTCAGGGGGAAAGTTGCATCTCCAAAGCTTCCTCTGCTTACAGTTGTCTTCTCACAAATTCCATGGTAATCAACCCAGTTCTCAATAAAGTGGTATCTCTGTGGGCATCTAATTTAAATAATCAATATATAGAATCTACATAGAATTTTTTTTTAAATAGAAAAAAATTATGATCTCTGAATTTGATGTTAGTATGTTTTCATGCTGTGGAATAATATTGTATTTAAGAAAACTCTAGATATAATTTCATTACTGGAAGATAATATAATTAGGTTTTACGAGTACAAGTTGTTCTTTGCAATACAATTAATATTCTCTCAAAATATTGTTACCAAGTAGACTGAGACAAAGAAGCTTATTTACATTTTTATTTTGAAAGTAATCGTAAAAGGCCATCTCTTTAACCCCGTGTAGGCAGAATGAATGACTTGGTGTTTTAAAGGTCCTTAAGTGTGTCCTTGTACAGAGGAAAGCTCTCTATTTATCTATAGGACAGGCCTAGGACACAATAGCATCATTACCAGCTTGGCCAAGTAGCCCCATCAGGGAGCCTTCATCCTTCCCTGGTGAGACCAGAATGAGTTGGTAGTTCAAATTCCATTGCCCATTCAGTCTCCTGAGACTTCAAACGAGGGAGCCAGTTATGATGGTGGGTGCTGGGTTGTAGACTTGTGTCCACCATTAATCAGACTGGAGTCTGCCTCCAGTTCATATTATAAACTCCAGTGAGTGACACTCAGGTGGCATGGCTTTTAGTCAGGGCTGTATGGACTGAGTTTGAACTGATGAACTGACATTCTGCAACGGAAAGCTTGTTACTAGTCCCCTGAGTTTATCAAAAGTCACCAATTACTTCCTTGGTGGACTACCTTACGCAGCAGCTTTCATTTATTTTTATATAGCCTTTTAAAGAGCAGGGCCTGATATTAGTAAAAAAACATCAGAAATTTAACATACATGGCTAAATAATAGCATATTTTCTTCTGTGAGAGGTATTATTTGATTAGATGAGTAAGTGAAAACTATCTGAAATTTAAATTTTCAATTATCTTATTTTTAAAAATATATTTATTTGACTTTAGGTGAAATATGTATATAGAAATTACTCTAGACATTTGAAAATATTTACCTGGGACAAGGAAAATTATAAATAGGACAGTGTGTGTGATAAACATTGTTAGGTTATTATAATGCTTATTTGCTGATGCTGAAAATTTTTTGTGAATTAGCAGGTTTTACTCAGAGATGTACATACCATAGACTAGCATAATTAAATCTTGATTCAGTAGCTTCCCTTTAAAAAGGAATAGGAATAAGAAGAGGGCTTGTTCTAAACTCCTTCAACAGTTTATATGAAAACTTTTTAACTTCAAAGTGATTTTTAAATTAAAGAGATAGAGACAGACCTGGATTCACAGTCCAAACTATACTAAAAGTATATAATTTTTAACAGATTGTTCTTCTAAAACCTCATCAGTGATCAAAAGGTTGCAGTGGTTTTACTTTCACCCCTAGAATATGTATGTGAATTTTATATACTGATGACTCTTTTAATCTTGTAAGAACCACATCCAGCAATGAATCACATTCTTCGAGTGAATAATTCAGTCCTTGACGCCAACCTCTGAGGGGAATATTGTGGTCATGCTGTCTGAACAGTGTGGTAGCTATGGCTACCTATATAATTCTTCGCAATGAAAAAAAAGTGACAATGACATTAAATTTAATCAGGTTCCCCTTTTCTTCGGTTCCCACTGGGATGAGCCACTAGTGTCTTGCCTTAAATATTCAAAGGCCTTCCTGAGTAGTTTGCATGTGTTCATATACTGGGACAGTGTCCTGCTAATACAGAACAATAGATCTGTCATGTATATCTCCTGCAAGTAGATGTGAGTCTAAAGTTACTAAGTATAGGGTTTATGGGCTGTCTTCCCCTTAGTGACCATCTTTACTTAAGTCTTAGCAAATGGCAGTAAGGAAATGCATATAGACAAAAATATTATGAACTTGATGATCAGAGTTGGAAACTCAAAAGAACTGTGTTTGCTAAATATTTATAAAGCTACCCATCATTATTTTCATATTTCATCTGATATGAAAGACACAGTACAGAATATCATATGGTTGAAAACATTTGAAACCCACAGCTTAACTCATATTCAGGGACAACAGCCTGTATTTATGCCCTTGTATTTCTGCAGAACACTCAAGTGGTTATCACTTTCTTTAAAATCGTAGTTAAGAAGTTATGAGATATATTTTATTTCCATTAAGCATTTCTGAAGGATAGTAATAAGCTAACTTTTAATATTCAAAGAATGAAAAAGATAAAAGTATGTTTATCATAATCATCTGTGATTATGTCTGCAACAGATCTGTGCAATTCAGATTGCTCATAAACTCTGATTGCTCATAATTTTATATTTGGAGAAACTGAAGAGAGATGCAAATTAACTTCTTTCTTCTCTTTGTATTTTTCAGGTAGTCAAAACCAGCCAAAAAAATAAAGACTAACCCACAAAACTATTTCTAGGAAAGAACCACATTTTGCGAGTACTTAAGAAATGTACATGACACTTTCTATTATTTAAATGGAGTAACCGTGTCTTGGGTTATATTTAATCCTATAGTATTTCATATTAAAAACTGACTCTGAAATCTTTTGATAGCATTAATTAATATATTTGTGTGGCATATTAGCAATCTAAGAGCAATATTTAAATTTTTTTCTCTAGCCATAATATAATGAAAGTGAATTTCATAAGTCTTTCAGACCTTTGAAGATACTTGCATAATCTACCTGCTAATTTTCTTCTATCATATATAATTAAAATAGAGGTGGAAATGGAATGTGGTAAATACTGAACATTTCTTTGTTTTATTTTTCTTCTACCTTGTCCCTTTTTATTGAGTCTTAGATTTTGTTGAAATCTTAGGATTCTTTGTCTCATAGATATGCGTATATTAACTCCTATTAACATCTATTTCATAGCATGAAAATAGTTCATCGCACAATTGAAAGCATGATCAATCCCTTTATAGCTTTATGCTTTCATTCACTAGGTAGGTGTTTGAAGATGGACAACTTAAAATGGTTTCTAATGTCAAGATCATAGTCAAAGAAGTGAGCTTATCATAAATCTGTAAGAAATTCCTCTTCTAATGACATACCATTGACCTCAGAGTCACGAAAGAGTTCAAGGTCAACCAGTGAGACACTCACAGTGATCAAATATTTTTGACTGACTGACACTTGTTTTTTAACCTTTGAAAATGTGATTTCATGTTTATCAAAGTTTGACATAGAGCATTGTGTGCAATATAGAAATAGGGACCTTAGGCTCTGGCTTTCTAATATAAATTTGACAGACGATATATTGGCATCCCCTTTAGGACAGATCAGTGTCAAGGGGGCAAGAGGTCAGGAGTGAACAGGCTTACTGAGTAGGTTTCAGTCAGAGAAGACAGGTTGCACAGGAAAACTGCCTTTCCAAGTGATCCCATTGGTAGACGGTAGACTTAAGACATTGTAATTCTAGTCTCTCTACTCTTCCTGTTGTTTGGCAAGAGGGAGATAGAACAAATCAGTAACCTCTGTTTATATGCCAGAGATGACATAAGATTATTGTTCAGGGTACAATGGAAAGGAATCTAGAGAGAGAGTTTTATGTGGGTGCCAGGACTGATCCTAGAAAAAGAGTAGTAGGAAAAATTTGTCTTTATGACATTTTATGCTTCAGCACTTTGTTTTTCCTTCCTCATGATTACTCTTCTTGAATATTTCTTGCATTTTGCTAATAAGGTGTTACCTGATAATGCTTATTGTCTAACCTATTCCAGAATATCTGAAAGTGTTTTTAAAATCTACTTTTTCAGCCTTCTTAAACTAGTACATACCTGACTGGCCACTGTGTCCATTTTCTTTCCTACCAGGTCCTTGTTTTGACAACAGGGAACAAAGTTTGAAACTATAATGTGTTTGTTTATCACATTTTTGCCAGTGTGTTTGTTTGCATGGAATCCTTCAATATGAAGGAATTGATCAATGAGAAACTGGAATGCTACTTCAGAAACTTACTCAGTTCAGTTCAGTTGCTCAGTCGTGTCTGACTCTTTGCGACCCCATGGACTGCAGCACGTCAGGCTTCCCCGTCCATCCCTAACTTCCCCCCATCCCTAACTCCTGGAGCTTGCTCAAACTCATGTCCATTGTTGGTGATGCCATCCAACCATCTCACTAGTTAAAAAAAAAATCCTTACTAGTCTTTGCATTAAATTTGGTGATTCTTTGGTACTTCTTATATTTCAAAGAAGTCACATTAAAAATTATGTCATTTGAAAAAATGCAGCCTTTTGGAAAAGCACTCCTTAAATAATATATAGTCCATGAGGAAAAACTAGTTAAAAACATATTTTAAAATATGTAACCTCATTATATAGACATTTAAACTGTGACTATTTAGACTATAATCATTATTATAGATGATATTGTGATTAATGCCTAGTATTGAATTTTCTTTGTTGTTTTTGTTGCTGAACCCTTTGAAAGTCTCAGACATCATATCTTCTTCTTCAGTGTCTTATTGTGTGTTTCCCAAAAGCAAGGATGCTCTCCTACAAAATCTCAATACTATTTTCTCAAGAATTTAACAGTATAATAATAGCTTCTAAAATGTAGTCCACGTCCAGGTGTCCTCAGTTGTTTCCCAAATGCGTTTTATATAGCTCTATAGCTTTCCTTCGTCCTTTCCTGCCTCCTCTTTACTTAACTTCCTCCCTCCCCTTCCTTCTTTCCTCCCTTTCAATCCAGGGGCCAGTCAAGGATAACACACTGCATATAGTTATCATTAGATTAAGGAAGACTGTTTAGTCTCCTATTTAAATAGTCTCCTTCAATCTAGAATATTCCTACTCCCACTATTTTTTTTTTTCCTTTATAATGACCTTTGTGGGGGCTTCCCAGGTTGCTCAGTGGTAAAGAAACTGCCTACAATGCAGGAAATGTGGATTCAATCCCTGGGTGGGGAACACCCCTTGGAGAAGGAAATGACAACCCACTCAGGTATTCTTGCCTGGGAAATCCCATGGACAGAGGAGCCTGGCGGGCTACAGTCCATGGGATTGCAAAAGAGTCGGACAAGACTTAACAACTAAACAACATTGACCTTTGTATTTTTGAACAGTTCAAGCCAATTGTCTTATAGACTTTTCCATAAAATGGACTTAAAAAAATATTTCTCATGGCTATATTCAGGTTAATAATTTTTTATAATAGCCAGGACATGGAAGCAACCTAGATGTCCATCAGCATACGAATGGATAAGAAAGCTGTGGTACATATACACAATGGAATATTACTCAGCCATTAGAAAGAATACATTTGAATCAATTCTAGTGAGATGGATGAAACTGGAGCCTATTATACAGAGTGAAGTAAGCCAGAAAGAAAAACACCAATACAGTATACTAATGCACATATATGGAATTTAGAAATAGGGTAATGATAACCCTATATATGAGACAGCAAAAGAGACACAGATGTATAGAACAGTCTTCTGGACTCTGTGGGAAAGGGCAAGGGTGGGATGATTTGGGAGAATGGCATTGAAACATGTATATTATCATATGTGAAATGAATCGCCAGTCCAGGTTCGATGCAGAATACAGGATGCTTGGGTCTGGTGCACTGGGATGACCCAGAGGGATGGTATGGGGAGGGAGGTGGGAGGGGGGTTCAGGATGGGAAACACGTGTACACCTGTGGCAGATTCATGTTGATATATGGCAAAACAAATACAATAATGCAAAGTAATTAGCCTCCAATTAAAATAAATTTATATTAAAAAATATTTGTCATGGCTATATTCAGGTTAATAATTTTTGACAAGAATGCCATGTAGGTTATATTGAAGATATTCACACTGAAATTATACTTTTTTAGTTGTATACAAAAGACACATTCACCTATTTTGAATGACTTGCTCAAAATTTTTAAAAAATTCTATGCCAATTAGAAGGAAAAAATAGTTTATATTTTGTTGATTACAGATGAAGTAAAATATCATGTAAAAAGTTTTCTATTAATATTTTCCTTTTGTGAATTCTTTGGTTATTTCTTTTATTCATCAAACAAATTAACTTGTTAATATACTTATATCAGTTTTATAAAATTTAATGCAAATATTTTTGAAGGCACCCTCTTGTCATTTTAAAGTATGGAACTGAAACAACAAAATAAATGCTATGTAGTTAATAGATGGCTTCTATTAGGTAGTTCCTTAGAGTTATTATGCAGTGTCACATCTGTATGTTTCTAACCTGACTTTAACTAGTATTCTCTAGTTTATGAGAGGCCTTATTTTAGTTTCAATCATTGGGCATCTACAGAATGTGCATGTGTGCTCAGTCGCTTAGTCGAGTCTGACTCTTTGTGACCCTGTGGACTGCAGCCCACCAGATTCCTCTGTCCATAGGATTTTCCAGGCAAGTATACTGGAGTGGGTTGTCATTTCCTCCTTCAGGGGATCTTCCTGACCCAGGGATTGAATCCTCATCTCCTGAATTACATGTGGATTCTTTACTACTGAGCCATCTGGGAAGCCCTACAAAATGTGTTCACTGATTCACAAACTTCAAATATCCTAATAGCCAAGTATCTTTATGGTGAAATTTTTGTATATCAATGAGTTAAAATATAAAAATTCTAGAATTTTGCCAACATGATAATAGGTTTAAGCAGGTACATTCTCAAATTTAAAACTATCAAAAAATTTCAAGCACTAATAGCAGGTAGGCAAGTTTTCTGGGCAAGAGAGGAAGAGAGGCTGCAATCCTCTACACAGTAGGTTGATCCCCAGTACATCTAGATTGTTTGCTTTAGGTTTACTGTAAGATGCAGAGTAACAGAAAGAGTAGTCTATAGTCTCCACCCTGAAAAGGACACCCCTCCTTCTCTGAAGATGAAGAGTTGAATAGCTGGTCTAGTGTCGGCTTCAGGGGACCTCCGATGTTTAACTGTAAACTGATGCCACTTATTTCATTAGAGATGTTAACAGAGCATTAACAGTTAATATTAGATACTAGAAAGATGTTCAATCTTTCTAGATTATAGAAAGAATACTTCCATGAGCATAACCATGGAAGTTTGAAAGAGAGCAGAGTGTGACTACTGGAGCATCCAAGATGTCCCCCAAAGTAGCAAATATTTTAAGGGTCTTGTCCTTAACTTTTCAGGCTCAAACATGTAATTTTGACAACTCTTAAAAAATAAGAACATATTTCTGGGAGATTGTTCCCAACATTTCGTTGGCCCTTCCTGAATAAGGTTAATGTAATCCTGTTGAACTCAGGTAAGGTGAGGTGACTTGCCTTGCTGATATCACCTCTGGACAGAGATTTATTTTATCATGCTCTCTTTCTTTGACACTACAAAGATAACCAATGATATTTCCAATAGGAACAATTCTGTAGGTTGGGAGTCCAGATGAAGTCCAATCAAGATTGCATGGACTGGATCTGTAGATGCCTATGTTGTAATCACTGAGGTTTTCAAGGGTCATTTATCTCAGAATAACTCAGCTTGTTCTGAGGGGTAGAATCTTTTAAGGGTAAGGAAATGGCAGCCCACTCCTGTGTTCTTGCTTGGAGAATCCCAGGGACAGGGAAACCTGGTGGGCTGCCATCTATGGGGTTGCACAGAGTCGGACACGACTGAAGCGACTTAGCAGCAGCAGCAGCACCAGTGTTATTAAAGAGTAATGTTTATACCAAGAGATATTATAAATTTCACATATAAGTTAAGAATAGAATCCATGTATAGCAGAATACTTCCATGATCATAACCATTACAGTCATACATTGAGGTACAGCTTCAGGGAAAGGTTGAATTATAGACCCAATATCCTTCTTGGTCATGAATTTTTGTTCTTGGAGAGTGGATTTTGTTTCAGGGAATACTTATAAGCAAATGTAATTTGGAGCCAAATGAAACCAGAGACATTGCTTTGCTAACAAAGGTCCGTCTAGTCAAGGCTATGGTTTTTCCTGTGGTCATGTATGGATGTGAGAGTTGGACTGTGAAGAAAGCTGAGCGCCGAAGAATTGATGCTTTTGAACTGTGGTGTTGGAGGAGATTCTTGAGAGTCCCTTGGACTGCAAGGAGATCCAACCAGTCCATTCTGAAGATCAGCCCTAGGATTTCTTTGGAGGGAATGATGCTGAGGCTGAAACTCTAGTACTTTGGCCACCTCATGCGAAGAGTTGACTCTTTGGAAAAGACCCTGATGCTGGGAGGGATTGAGGGCAGGAGGAGAAGGGGACGGCAGAGGATGAGATGTCTGGATGGCATCACTGACTCAATGGACGTGAGTCTGAGTGAACTCTGGGAGTTGGTGATGGACAGGGAGGCCTGGCGTGCTGAGGTTCATGGGGTCACAAAGAGTTGGACATGACTGAGCGACTGAACTGAACTGAACTGACTGAAGGTGTTTACAATTTATGATCTAAGAAAAATTAGTGGCATTGGGAGAGCAGTTGTCTACTTTCCACCTTCCTGCCTGAAAATAACAAGACTTCTCACCCCTTCATTTGCCAAAAGCTCAGATTTAAAAAGTAGTTTTTGTGATATTTGACATTATTTTCATTAGCCCAAGGACATCTTCATTATATAATATCTTGCACTTTTTTCCCCTAATGATTTAAAATATTCACCTCAGATGTAATTTCCATTTTGGCTAACTCTAATAAGTTTTGATAAGGGTTAGGCTGATTGCTTATTATAGTTTGGCTAACTATAATAAGTTTTGATAAGGGTTCGGCTGATTGCTTTAGGATAAGGAGTAGAATGGAATCTTAGACATTTTCTCTACCATCTTTGAAACACTGTTTATGAAGTTTAAATCACTGGCTGAAAAGTAAATAATTCTGGCAAACTACTTAGGTATTTTATAGTATCTCAAAAAGGCTAAAAAATCTACAAAATTGTCACATCATTTTATAAATTTACTTTTTAATTGTAGGAAATTGCTTTACAATGTTGTGTTGGTTTCTGCCATGTGTGTGTGTTAGTTGCTCAGTCCTGTCCGATTCTTTGTGACCCCGTAGACTGTAGCCCACCCGGGTCCTCTGTCCATGAGATTCTCCAGGCAAGAATACTGGAGTGGATTGCCATTCCCTTCTCCAGGGCATCTCCCAGACCCAGGGATCAAACCTGGGTCTCTGGCATTGCAGGCAGATTGTTTACCATCTGAGTCCAGGGTTTTGCCATTCAACAACACAAATCAGCCATGATTATACATATATTCCCTCCCTGGAGAGCCTCCCTCTCTTCCCTTCATCCTGTCCCTCTAGGTTATCACAGAGTACCAAGCTGGGCTCCCTCTGTCATATAGCAACTTCTTACAAGGTGTCTATTTTACATATGACAGTGTATATATTTTGATGCTACTTTTTCCATTTATCCCAGTCTCTCCTCCCCCTCCACTGTGTCCACAAGTCTGTTCTCTATATCTTCATCCCCATTCCTTCCCTGAAAATAGGTTCATCAATTCAATTTTTCTAGATTCCATGTATATGCATTAATATACAATATTTGTTTTTCTGACTTACTTCATTCTGCATAATGGTACATATATACAATGGAATATTACTCAGCCATAAAAAAGCATATCATTTTTTTAAATATAAAGATTTATAGATTTATCTTTTTTGACCAACTAACTTTGTAATGTCATAATGATTTGTTTTGTTAACTGAATCTCAAACATATGCTTGTAGAATTCATTTCAGGAGAGAAGTTTCTTTGCTCAGAAGTATTATTAGGATTTATCATTGTAATATTTTTGAGGTACTTGGATTCATAGGGGACTTTAAATTTCAATACTTAATTGAAATTAACATTAGAAATATGAATTCATGTGTGTGTTTGCATACTAGCTTTTGCTAAAAATGAAAAATGTCCAAAATGTTTAAAGAAATTTACAAGCACAGATTAAGGGTACCATTAATGTCAATCTGCCAGCTTGTGCTTCATCTGGCCCAACATTTTGCATGGTTTACTCTACATATAAGTTAAACAAGCAGGGTGACAGTATTCAGCCTTGACGTACTCATTTCCCAATTTGCAACCAGTCTGTTGTTCCATGTCTGATTCTAACTGTTGTTTCTTGACCTGCATACAGATTTCTCAGGAGGCAAGTAAGGTGGTCTGGTATTCCCATTTCTTTAAGAATTTTCCACAGTTCGTTGTGATCCACACAGACAAAGGCTTTAGTGTAGTCAATAAAGCAGAAGTAGGTATTTTTCTGGAATTCTCTTGCTTTTTCTATGATCCAACAGATGTTAGCAATTTGATCTCTAGTTCCTCTGCCTTTTCTAAATCCAGCTTGAACATCTGGAATTTCTTGGTTCACATACTGTTGAAGCCTTGCTTGGAGAATTTTGAGCATTACCTTGCTAGTGTGTGAGATGAGTGCATATGTGTGGTAGTTTGAACATTCTTTGGCAGTTCCTTTTTTTGAGATTGGAATGAAAACTGACCTTTTCCAGTTCTGTGGCCACTGCTGAGTTTTCCAATTTGCTGGCATATTGAGTGCAGCACTTTCACAGCAACATTTTTTAGGATTTAAAATAGTTCAGCTGGAATTCCATCACCTCCACTAGGTTTGTTCATAATGATGCTTCCTAAGGCCTACTTGACTTCAGACTCCAGGATGTCTGGCTTTAGGTGAGTGATCACACCATCATGTGTATCTGGATCATTAAGATCTTTCTTGTACCATTCCTCTGTGTATTCTTGCCACCTTTTATTAATATCTTCTGCTTCTGTTGGGTCCATACCATTTCTGTCCTTTATTGTGACCATCTTTGCATGAAATGTTCCCTTGATATCTCTAATTTTCTTGAAGAGATCTTTAGTCTTTCCCATTCTATTGTTTTCCTCTATTTCTTTGCATTGATCTCTGAGGAAGGCTTTCTTATCTCTTCTTGCTATTCTTTGGAACTCTGCATTGAAATGGGTATATCTTTCCTTTTCCCCTTTGCTTTTTGCTTCTCTTCTTTTCTCAGCTATTTGTAGCTTTCCTCAGACAACAGTCTTGACTTTTTGCATTTCTTTTTCTTGGGAGTGGTCTCGATCACTGTCTCCTATACAATGTCATGAACCTCCATCCATAGTTCTTCAGGCACTCTACCGGATCTAATCCCTTGAATCTGTTTGTCACTTCCATTGTAACATTGTAAGATATTTGATTTAGGTCATACCTGAATGGTCTAATGGTTTTCCCTACTTTCTCAATTTAAGTCTGAATTTGACAATAAGGCATTCATGATCTGAGTCACAGCTCCTGGTCTGGTTTTTGCTGACTGTAGAAAGCTTCTCCATATTCGACTGCAAAGAATATAATCAATCTGATTTTGTATTGACCACCTGGTGATGTCCATGTGTAGAGTCTTCTCTTGTGTTGTTGGAAGAGGGTGTTTGCTATGACCAGTGCATTCTCCTGCCAAAACTCTGTTAGCCTTTGCCCTGCATCATTTTGTACTCCAATGCCAAACTTGCCTGTTACTCCTATAGTATAGTTTGGCATAAATCAACATTAAAATGAATGTATCCTTTGATTTTGTGATTGCTCCAAGTGCTGACATCTGAAAGGATAATTGCCCTTGTTAGAAAAGATATATGCACAATAATGTTCACTGAATTAGTTTGTAGAGCATAACATTGGCAAAATCCTAATTGTCCATCAATAAGAAATTGTGTCAGTTTAATGGTTACTTACAATGTTATATTTCATAGTCATTAAAATACATAGGAATATCTATATTTGTTGATAGATAAAAATATCTGTGACATTTTGGGTAAATTTTAAATTTTAGAATAATTTTAGATTTATGTAAAATGTACTAAAATTTGTATGTCATTTCAAGAAACTGAGTAACCAAAAATTCTTGAAAAAGAACAACAAAGTTAGAGGTCTTAAAATTCCAGATTTCAAAACTTATATGCAGCTATAATGGTAACTGCAGCCGTGAAATTAAAAGACGCTTACTCCTTGGAAGGAAAGTTATCACCAACCTAGATAGCATATTCAAAAGCAGAGACATTACTTTGCCAACAAAGGTTCGTCTAGTCAAGGCTATGGTTTTTCTTGTGATCATGTATGGATGTGAGAGTTGGACTGTGAAGAAGGCTGAGTGCCGAAGAATTGATGCTTTTGAACTGTGGTGTTGGAGGAGACTCTTGAGAGTCCCTTGGACTGCAAGGAGATCCAACCAGTCCATTCTGAAGGAGATCAGCCCTGGGATTTCTTTGGAAGGAATGATGCTAAAGCTGAAACTCCAGTACTTTGGCCACCTCATGCGAAGAGTTGACTCATTAGAAAAGACTCTGATGCTGGGAGGGATTGGGGGCAGGAGGAGAAGGGGGATAACAGAGGATGAGATGGCTGAATGGCATCACTGACTCGATGGACATGAGTTTGAGTGAATTCCAGGAGATGGTGATGGACAGGGAGGCCTGGTGTGCTGCGATTCATGGGGTTGCAAAGAGTCGGACATGACTGAGCAACTGAACTGATCTGATAATGATCAAAACATTGTGGTAGTAGCATAAAGTCAAGCATGTAAGCCAATTAAATACACTAGACAGTACAAAACTAAACTAATGTATATAGTCAAATGATTTTAAACAAGGATGCCAATATGATTCGATGGGGAAGGGATGGTCTCTTTAACAAATGGTTTTAGGAAAACTGGATATCCACTACCAAAATAATTAAGTTGTACCTTATCTAATATCATATACAAAAATTAACTGAAATGGATCAAAGACCTAACCCTGAAACCTAAATTAGAAACCTAAATTGTACATAATACTGTACAGTTCAGCAATTCCATTTCTGGATATATACCTAAAAGAAATTTGCACACCTGTGTTTATAGCATCAGTATTCACAACAGCCAAGCAGTAGAAACAGCCTCTGTGTCAGTGAATAAAAATATGTGGCAATGTGGCATACATATCTATATCTATCTATCTATCTATCTATATATATATTCCCTTCAAAAGAAGGGAAACTTTGACTGTTATGGACTGAATAGTTTGAAATCTTAATTCTCATTGTAATGGTGTTAGAAGGTGAAGCCTTGTGGCAAGAAATTAGGTTTAGATAAGATCATGAAAACGGAGCCCCCATAATGGAGCTATTGTCCTTTAAGAAAAGGAGGAGACTAGAGCTCACTCTCCACGGTGTGAAGAAATGGCAAGAAATCTGCAATCCAGAAAGAGGGCTTTCACCAGAACCTGACTATGCTGGCAATGTGATCTCAGACTTCCTAGGCTCCAGATCCATGAGAAATAAGTGCCTGCTGAGTAAGCCACAGTCTGTGGTATTCTGCTATAGCAGCCCACTGACACTACAACATAAATGAACTTTGACGACATTGTGCTAAGTGGAATAAGCCAGTAACAAAAAGACAAATAGTTTATGATTCCACTTACACTAGGATTTAGAGTAGTCAGAACCATAGAAACAGAAAGCAGAGTGGTGGTTGCCCGGGAGTGGGTGGGGAGGGGACATGGGTAGTTGTTTAATGGGTGTGGAGTTTTAGCACTGCAGAATGAAAAAGTTTTATAGATTTGGCAAATAACAGTGATAATATACCTAACACCACTGAACTTTCTACTTAGAAATGGTTAAAGATGGAAAATTTTATGTTAAATTTAAAATACAAGATTTTAATGTGTTAAAAAATTTTGAATTTAAAAAGAAAAAAATTGTATCATAGTACAAATTTCTTCACCCAGGTTCCCTTATTAACATCTTACATTAGTTCACATTTGTCAAACCAGTGAACCAAATATTGATACATTTTTAATAATTAAGAAGGAAGAAAGATGGTGCTAAGTCATGTCCGACTCTTGCAATCCTATGAACTCTAGCCTGCCAGGCTCCTCTGTCCATGGGATTCTCCAGCAAGAAGACTGGAGTGGGTTGCTGTTTCCTTCTCCAGGGGAACTTCTCGACCCAGGAATTGAACCCAGGTCTCATCCATTGCAGCAGATAGATGCTTTACTAACTGAGCTACTTGGGAAGCCCAATTAATAATTAAACTCCACAGTTTATTCAGATTTCACTGATTTTTCCATTGTGTCCTTTTTCTGTTCCAAGATTCTATGTAGCATACCACATTACACTTAGTTGTCATGTCTCCTTAGCATCTTTGGTTTGTGGCATTTTCTCAGACTTTCCTTATTTTTAAGGAGTGCCAGTCAGACATTTTGTAGAACATCCCTTAATTTGGCATCATCTGACGTTTTTCTCATGTTTAGACTAGTGTTATGGGTGTTTGGGGGGCTTCTCTAGTGGCTCAGATGGTAAAGAATCTGTTTGGGAGGATGATCAGGGGGACAAAGGATGATTCTTGCCACATTGTATTAAGTATACTTGTTGTATTAAGTATACTTGTTGTGAGTTTGACTTATCACCAGTGATGTTAACCTTGTTCACCTAGCCTATGTAATGTTTGTTGGGTTTTCTTAACCATAAAGTTACATTTTTTTTCCTTTTAAAAAAATTTCCATACTCCACTCTTTTAAACAAGTCACTAAGTATAACCCATAATCAAGGGGTCACAGGAGTTAGGCTTCACCTCCTTGAGGTAGTGGGTACCCATACAAACTCTTTGGAACTCTTGTATATGGGAGGTTTTTCTTTTCTCCTCTATTTAACTTATTTATTTAATCATTTTTTATATCCATTTGAGCTCAGATATTTATTTTATACTTTGAGTTATAGTTCAATACCACATTATTTGCTTTGTTGCTTAAATTCTTCTTCTGTGTCATGTTGGCTTCTGTGTCCCCACCTGTGCCCCCCTTTTGGGGGCCATTTTCTTACTTTCTGGCCCTGCAAGATGCTCCAAGATCAGCTTACATTTTCCCTAATCTAGTGCTAGAATTGGTCACTGTGCCAAGGATCCCTGGTTCCTTTTATTGGAGAATGGTATTAGAAATCAAGTTCTAGGATCGTGATTTGCTCACTGCTACTATTATATTTTTATTTCTAGGCACTCTCAGTGGTCAGAGCTAGAAAATATATGTATGGTATGTATACTAACCTGTGTATATATACATATGTATAGTTATTGCTTAATCCATCTATATTTATATTAACTTAAAATGATTCATACTGATGATTTCAAACCTAATGTAGTATCACATGGTTCATTCTTACCTTCCCCTCTTCCCCTCTATATCTTTCTTTCCAACAATGAGAATCTTGCTCCCACCATCAGTGATAATTTACTCGTGTGTTCAATCCTAATATACATCTATAGCAACTTCAGAATTACTAATCTGTATGCCTGTAATGACTTTGCTGACTAGGTGCAGTGTTTTTGTACAGTTCCTTTTTTACTTCAGTCTTACAGTATTTAGTCAAAATATAAAATTATTAAAGAATAATTTCCAAACAGTGCCTAAACTTTACTTTTTTAATATTTTAATATTATACAAAATATATATAGCTATGTTACTATTACCCAAAATCGAAGCAATATGGAAGAACATAGCATAAAGCAGGGTTAAGAATTTGGCTTATCTCCTTCCAGTTCTCTTACAGGGATGTGTGTGTGTGTGTGTGTAACAAAAAGTAAAATTTATTTTTTTGAGTGTGAATTTTTAGGTGTTTATTTTTTTTAATTTATTTATTTGTTTTAATTGGAGTGCAATCACTTCACAACACTATGGTGGCCCCTGCCACACATCGACATGGATCAGCTATGGGCACACAGGTGCCCTCCCATCCTGAACCCCCCTGTCACCTCCCTCCCCACCTCATCCCTCTGGGTTGTTCCAAAGCACCAGCTTTGAACGCCCTGCTTCATGCATCGAACTTTCACCGGTCATCTATTTTACATATGGTAATATACATGATTCAGTGCTATTCTCTCATATCATCCCACCCTTGCCTTCTCCCAGAGTCCAGTATTCTGTTCTTTATATCTGTGTCTCTTTTTTGCTGCCTTTTATATGGGATCATCATTATCATCTTTCTAAATTCCATATATATACTTTAATATACTGTATTGGTGTTTCTCTTTCTGACTTATGCCACTCTGTATAATAGGCTCCAGTTTCATCCACTTCATTAGAACTGACTCAAATGCATTCTTTTTTATAGCTGAGTAATATTCCATTGTGTATATGTACCACAACTTCCTTATCCATTCGTCTGCCAACGGACATCTAGACTGCTTCCGTGTCCTAGCTATTGTAAACAGTGCTGCAATGAACATTGGGGTACATATGGCTCTTTCAACTCTGGTTTCCTCAGTGTGTATGCCCAGCAGTGGGATTGGTGGGTCATATGGCAGTTCTATTTCCAGTTAACAAAAAATAAAATATTAATAGATGTATACACATATAAAAGAAAATACACACAGACACATAAAAGACGTATAAAACACACAAATACATAAAATCCATAAAAAACACAAATACACACAAAGACACATTAAAGAGTATATACCCAAGAGTTGGACAGAACTGAGCAACTAACACTTTCCCTTTCATACACATGTAGAAGGGGAAAAAGTGGAAGCAGTGACAGATTTTATTTTCTTGTGATCCAAAATCACTATGGAAGGTGCTTGCAGCTATGAAATTAAAAGACACTTGCTCCTTAGAGGGAAAGCTATGACAATACTTGTGTGTGCTAAGTCGCTTCAGTTGTGTCCAACTCTTTGCAACCCCATGGACTGTAGCTTGCTGGGCTTCTCTGTCCATGGGTTTCTCCAGACAAGAATACTGGGGTGGATCGCTTTTCCTTTCTCCAGGGGATCTTCTTGACCCAGGGATCGAACCTGGGTCTCCTGCACTGCAGGCAGATTCTTTACCATCTGAACCACCAGGGAAGACATCTGGCTTCATGGGTTAACTAATTATACCATAATTTCTCAGGCTCTTTACTTTTTTGTTGCCTACAAACTCCCAGACATCGTACCTTAAATTTTTTACTAGTAAACGTAATATCTGTTTTATGTTGAGGTAGTAAGTTACGTGCCCAGTACGTGGCCTTTGGCTTCTCATTTAATGCACAGTAGGTGTAAATTAATATATCACAGCACAGCTTTTCTGAAGGCTATTAACTAGACTGTTCCTACAGCTGGTTTTCAGTGGAGAAAATGCTCTTCTAAAAGAGCCACGACCTTGTGTTTGTGTCCAAATTTTAAAGATTTCTTTCTTGGATGCACCATATGTTTCACAGCTTCTACTTTGTAGAGCTTTTAAGAGAAATATTGGAGAAGTTTAAGAGTATAAGGTAAGCAATTGTTCACTTTTACACTGCTAATAATCAGGAAGTTAATTTTCATTATATTGCTAAGCTTGAAATGTATGTGTTTTGGGGAGATGTTAATATAATATCTGATAAGCATTGTAAAGTTATTTTGGAGGGCATGAAGAGTGCTAAAACTTTTTAAATATTATATTTTGAAAAAAGAGTATAGGTGGAAATCAAAGAACATCATTCAGAAATTAATGACTACTCTCTTATTATTGAAAAACATTTCTTTAATGACAACATTTGGGTGTACTATTCACGTTAGTTTTAACACATTTAAGTTTCTAGAAATTAGATTACACAATTATTCCCTCCATTGTAAAAGGGTGTCAAAATCCAGTAGAACTAGATTCCATAGTTAGTACCCAAATCAGAAACTCAACAACTATGCAACTAAGGTAAACACTTCCAGTGGTAAGAATAACATGGAGGAATACATGATCAAAGTCTGATGGCTAACTGTGGATGAAATTTTATTTGTCTATAGTATATATGCTTTACAATCATAGAATAACGCTGCAAGATGAGGTTTGAGGAAAAGAATTATTACTATATGCAGTTAGTGTAAACTTATATGTATACAGTAATTTGTTAATATCTCTCAACAATTAAAATACATATGCCTTTGGTCCAGCAATTTTATTGCTAAGAATTCATCCATAAGTACCGGAGAAGGCAATGGCACCCCACTCCAGTACTCTTGCCTGGAAAATCCCATGGATGGAGGAGCCTGGTAGGCTGCAGTTCATGGGGTCTCAAAGAGTCGGACATGACTGAGTGACTTCACTTTCACTTTTCACTCTCATGCATTGGAGAAGGAAATGGCAACCCACTCCAGTGTTCTTGCCTGGAGAATCCCAGGGACGGCGGAGCCTGGTGGGCTGCTGTCTATGGGATCACACAGAGTCGGACACGACTGAAGCGACTTAGCAGCAGCAGCAGCAGCATCCTTAAGTACATGCATATTCATTTCAGTAGATTATAATATAAGAACTGGAAGGAACTTCAATGTGTATCAATATGAAATTGTTAAGTAAATAATAGTACAATTATGCATAAAATATCATTTAACTATTACAAAGAATGAAGTTTGCTTTTATGTGCTAACTTGGAAGATTTACCAGTATATATTTTTAAGGAAGAAAAGATGATACAGTATGTGTATTATGCTACTCACATGAATAAAATTAATGTGTATTTGTTTTCTTGACTTGGAGAAGGAAATGGCAATCCACTCTAGTACTATTGCTTGGAAAATCCCATGAGTATGGGATACTCAAGTATTTTCTTGAGTATGTCCCCAAAATTTCTATGATGAGGCCCAAAAAATTATTAATTTTACATCCAGAGAGTAGGACTTTGGGTTGGAGTAAAGGGAGATATTTATTTGTTTTTACTTTGCTGCCTTAAACCTATTTGAATTTATTTTAAAAGTCATGTGTGCCTTTTTTTTTTAAAAAACAAATAATTAGAGTCAAAAGTAAAATTGAACTATTTTATAGACCCTCAACTTAATGATAATGAAACTATGGAGAAACATATCACATACGTTCACTGTATATTAATACTAATATTTTTCAAATATATTACCTTCAAAGAATGACTTGGGGCAAATTGATACTTGATCACTTTTTGTTCTCTCTGGTTTTGCTTATTTTCATTTGGTTTGATTTGATTATTTGCTTAGTTTAGTATTTTAAGAGAGTAATCATTTGTCCTTATCCTTTCCTTATAAAATAATACTATTTCTAAAGATGTCTTATTTATACAGGGCTTCCTAGGTGACTCAGTACTAAAGAATTTGCCTGTAATGCAGGAGACTCAGGAGATGCAGGTTCATTCCCTGGGTTGGGAAGATTGCCTGGAGGAGGAAACGGCAACCCACTCCAATAGTCTTGCCTGGAAAATCCCACAGACAGAGGAGCCTGGTGGGGTACAGTCGATAGGGTCACAAATAGTCAGACATGACTTGAGCAACTGAGCAGGCACACACTCCTTACTTATATAGATCAGATCAGATCAGTTGCTCAGTCGTGTCCGACTCTTTGCGACCCCATGAATCGCAGCACGCTAGGCCTCCCTGTCCATCACCAACTCCCGGAGTTCACTGAGACTCACGTCCATCGAGTCAGTGATGCCATCCAGCCATCTCATCCTCTGTCGTCCCCTTCTCCTCCTGCCCCCAATCCCTCCCAGCATCAGAGTCTTTTCCAATGAGTCAACTCTTTGAATGAGGTGGCCCAAGTACTGGAGTTTCAACTTTAGCATCATTCCTTCCAAAGAAATCCCAGGGCTGATCTCCTTCAGAATGGACTGGTTGGATCTCCTTGCAGTCCAAGGGACTCTCAAGGGTCTTCTCCAACACCACAGTTCCAAAGCATCAATTCTTCGGCGCTCAGCCTTCTTCACAGTCCAACTCTCACATCCATACAGCTGTAACCAAATTTCTCGGGAGTGATTTAATATTTTTCCACCATGTTAAGTTGTTAGAAGCATTAAATGACACAAACGCTGCAGGCATATTCCATTCTAGCAAATTCTCCATTATGAATACAAGAAGATTGGGATGGGAATGTAGTTGAGAAAGGGTTTACTCTTCTGCAGGATTTACTGGCCACTGCCTTGGTGTGGACATCATGGTTTTCTGACTTTCCTTACTGCACTTTAACTCTGAGGATGGGGACTAAATATGATATAGATAAGATTCCTCAGAAAGTTTCTCACCAAAAGAGTTTCCTGCTTTGTTACCCAAGCTGCAAGGGTGTTTTGAGAACCGCCTCTAGGTCAGAAAGGGGAGCTTATTTGTTCTATGCAATTTTGATTAGAAAATTATTTAAAAATATATTTATTGTAAAAAAATATATCTATTTACTTTGGAAAGTGTTGGAAACTCTAAAGATGCAGATATCAGTCCTTCTTCTCATTAATCAGTCAAACATTCACAATTCTACATTCCAGGGACCATGGTCTTTAGAGTTTATCTGCATCTTTAGAGTTTCCAACACTTTCCAAAGTAAAAATTATAATAAATATATTTTAAAATACTTGTCTAATAAAAATTGCATAGAACAAATAAGCTCCCCTTTCTGACCTAGAGGTGGTTCTCAAAACACCCTTGTAGCTTGGGTAACAAAGCAGGGAACTCTTTTGGTGAGAAACTTTCTGAGGAATCTTATCTATATCATATTTAGTCCCCATCCTCAGAGTTAAAGTGCAGTAAGGAAAGTCAGAAAACCATGATGTCCACACCAAGGCAGTGGCCAGTAAATCCTGTAGCAACTCTTCCCCAACTACACTCCTACCCCCATCTTCTTGTACTTATAATTGAGATTTTGCTAGAATGGAATCTGCCTGCAGCTTTTGTGTCATTTAATGCTTATGCTGCATCACATGTATATCATCTTACAGTCTGTTTAAATTATTATTATATGCATTTTCTCTCATTGTTCATAACTTTTCATAAACATAATTTTTCATGGATGCTTAGTATTTCTGAACTTACCATATTTTGCATAGTAATTCATCTAAATTGGGATATTTAAGTCAAATCCATTAAAAATTTTTAGTTATTATAAAGAATGCCACTACAAACCTCTTTCTTTAATAAGTCTCATTATAGTTCTCATAGTTATTTTGTGTTCTTTCCCTTTTTCATATTTTTGCACATATTTTGGAATAAAGTGGCCACTTATGTTTTTTTTTTTTAATTTCATATGTACTCATCTATACAAACTAACCATCTCTGATTGCTGCTGCTGCTAAGTCACTTCAGTCGTGTCTGACTCTTCAGTCGTTGCCGACCCCATAGACGGCAACCCACAAGGCTCCCCCATCCCTGGGACTTTCCAGGCAAGAACACTGGAGTGGGTTGCCATTTCCTTCTCCAATGCATGAGAGTGAAAAGTGAAAGTGAAGTCGCTCAGTCATGTCCGACTCTTCTCCACCCCATGGACTGCAGCCTACCAGGCTCCTCATTGAAGAGTATTCAGGGATTTCAGGGGTAACTTGAATTGGTAGCGTTTGCCACTATTTATCTATTTATACCTCTGAATAATGAACAAAAAATTAGGAGAAACATGGTGCTTAGGTCAAAATGACTAAAGTTTTCATGTAGTCATTAATTCATCATAATTATCATTATCATCATAATTACCATTATCATAATTATCATTAATCAACTTTATAAACAAAATAAATTTAAGTAAAATCTTGATTTGTTGTTTAGTAAGCTCTTTCACATCAGATTTCATTTGAAGCAAGAGTTCTGTTTCTTAAAAATATGTGAAGAACCATTAAAAAGGGGATTTGACTGTCAAATGACAGCATACAGGGTCAGCAGGAGGATCATAAGTAAGTCTTGTTTGTGTTATTTACCTTGTAAGTTATATAGAAAGTAAAAGGGGTTGGAGTCATTACTCAATTTATGCACAAGTACATTATTCCCTTTCCATATAGGCAGATTACTTTGCACAGAAGTGTGAGGCAGTAAAAATAACTGTGCGACCAGTCTTAAAATCAGTGGGAAGAAATTATGATTGTTCTATGATCTTTAAACATTTTTCTCACAACATCAAAGACTCTTCTGCTGTTAATATGTATTAATATATAATAATTAATATGTATTAATACATGCATAGCAACATATGAAACATATTAAAACTAATATTTAGTATGCTATAATATAAAACATTAGAAATATTGAAAATTAATATGTTTTATTTATAAAAACTTATTTACAATAGTTTAAACAATGCTTGTCTTCTTAAATATAACTTGCCATAAAGAGTAAGCATCCTTTCTCTGTGTTAGTCAATTGCCATACTTTTAAAGTTTGGAATAACTCCTAATGTTTTATCCTATGCATTTCAACATGGGGAAGTATCTCTGAGAATTCCTTTTATGCGAGATTTTCTGCTGGAGTCACTTTCTCAGGGACATCTTGAGCCTTTCATTACAGCCATTTTCCACTTATGTTTGCCTTCACTAAACTACTTTTGTTAGAGTCTCTGATGGTAACCGGAGAAGGCAATGGCACCCCACTCCAGTACTCTTGCCTGGGAAGCCCCTTGGACGGGGGAGCCTGGTGGGCTGCAGTCCATGGGGTCGCTAAGAGTCAGACAGGACTGAGAGACTTCACTTTCACTTTCACTTTCCTGCATTGGAGAAGGAAATGGCAACCCACTCCAGTGTTCTTGCCTGGAGAATCCCAGGGACGGGGAAGCCTGGTGGGCTGCCGTCTATGGGGTCGCACAGAGTCGGACACGACTGAAGCAACTTAGCAGCAGCAGCAGCTAAAGGTAACAGTGTCTAAATTCACATAATCAATTATTCCTTCTATAACTGTACTTATATTTGATTCTCATTTTCAGCATTTCCACATTTCTTTGCTGCACTTCCATCTTTATTGGCCAAAATCCTCTTTGATTATCTATTTTTGTAAAATGTCACGAGTTTGTCCCTGCGAGCCAAGGATACAACACAACTATACACGTTACATGTGAACTGAATACAGATGCTTAGTGATTGATCACCAACCAACAGACTTCGAAAAGAAGTGGTGTGATTGCTTACTGATCATGATGTACATCTTTTATTTATGAAGTGATCTGTGGCTTGAAGAGTGAGCAGAGAAGTTTGTAATTTGTGCAGTCACTCACATTGAAGATACAGTGGTAACTGAAATTTGAATGTTGTTGGGAGACAGATTATTGAACCAATCCATGGTGAACTGAAATTCATGTGTAGGGGAAGCATGCAAAATCAGGACTTCTGTTGTCTGTGCTCAAACTTGAATATCATAATTCCTTCTGAGTCTCTGAGACTGGAGTGGAATGAATTAGGAATTATCAAAAAATTGCTCTTTAAATATCTTGTTTGGTTTGCCTGTGTGTGTTATTTTCTGATACCATAACAGGATCAAACATTTTTATTACAATTCTTATCTTCGGGGTCACTGCTATTATTACTTTGTAGATTCTAAGTATCAAGCATGTAACAAAACAAATCAAGATATTTTTATACTTTCACTATATACATATTTAGTTAATACAGTAATAGTATTTAAAAAACATCTTTATTTTAAAATAATTATTAACTCATCAGAAATTGTAAAGGCTAGAACAGGAAGGTCCTATGTACCCTTTACTGAATTTCTCTCAATACTTACCTCTTATGTAACTATAATACAATATTAACACCAGGAATACAACATTGGTACAGCATATGTATAAAGTTCTATCATTTTAATCGCAGTGTAGATTGGTATAGCCACCTCTACAATGTACAGAATGATTCCATCTTCACAATGATCTCTCTCATATTGTTGTTACCATTGTTGTTTAGTTGCTAAGTCATGTCTGACTTTTTTTGCAACCCCATAGACAGTAGTCCAACAGGCTCCTTTGTCCATGAGATTTTCCAGGCAAGAATACTGGAGTTGATTGCCATTTCCTTCTCCAGGGACTTTCCTCCACCCAGGAATTGAACTTGTGTCTCCTGTGTCTCCTGCATTGGCAAGCAGATTCTTTACCACTGAGCCACCTGGGAAGCCTCTCTCTCACATTACCCCCTTTATAATCACATCCAGCTTCTCTCCCTACCCTCTTTGTAATTTTATCTTTTCAAAAATGATACAAATTTTTTTATTGCTGAGTAGTATTCTGTGTATTATAGTTTTAGGTTTTTTGTGTGTATTAAACATTCATGTAAGTTGTATCATAGTATTTTATCCTTTTGCAACTTTCAGAAAACACAGCATGTTTTTGAGTTTCATCCATATTGATCATTGGTGGTAGATTTAATAAGTAGCCTATAGATAAAATTTTAAACATTCAATCTGAGAATCTTTTAACTTGTGATTGAAATCCACTTATGCTTATTGCTATAATGAGCATTTTTATTTATTCATACTATGTTATATTTAATTTTCTACTTTTATTTTGCTTACTACTAGAATGACATTTTTTTCATTCTTTTGAAGTAATAGTTTTATTTTTGTTCTTCCAATGAATGCCTCACCTTTTAAAATATGCATACTTGTTTTAAAAATCTTTTCATTAATACACATCTTTACATTTCTTATAAACTTTTAAGATGCATTTCTTGAGTGACCTCTCAAATTTTCATATGAGTGTTTTATTTCCATCATTGGTTTTGCCTGCTTCCTGCTAGTAGTCATTATTTTCATCATTTATATTGATTACTTTCCACCTTTTTTGTTCACCATTGTTTCCTGAGTTCAATTTCCTTCTTACCAAAATTTATTACTAAATCTTTTGGATGAATATATATCATCATTTCTCTCTTATTTTTAATTATGAAAATTTCAAGCAGATAGAAAAATAGAACCATATACACCCATGTGCCTATCATCTAGACTAAAAAATGTTAACTTTGTTTTTGCCATGTTTGCGCCTGCTGTCTCTGTGCACACATATTTTAGCTCAACAAATTCCAAATAAATTTACAGATATGTGCTACATAATCCCTAATTGCAAAGAGTTCAGCATGCTTCTCTAAGCTTCTATCTAAACTAAAAATAGTTCTAATATATATAAAATTTCATTACCATTTACTGACAATTCTGTAATATCAACTGATACTCAGATTATATATTCAGATTTTGTCCATATTTTCAGTTTTTAAAAATCTTTTTTCAAACTAAGATCCAACCCAAAGCTACACACCACATTTATTTGTTGTATTTCTTTAATTTTCTTAATCTAGTGTAGGGTCTATGCCTCTCTTATTTTCATGACATTGATTTTTAAAACTTATTTTTTTATTTATGGGCTTCCCTGGTGGCTCAGCTGGTAAAGAATCCACCTGCAATGCAGGAGAGCTGGGTTCAATCCCTGGGTTGGGAAGATTCCTTGGAGAAGGGAACGGCTACCTGCTCCAGTATTCTGGCCTGGAGAATTCCATGGACTGTATAGTCCCATGGGGTGTCAAAGAGTCGGACACGACTGAGTGGCTCTCACTTCATTCACTATTTATTTATGGCTTTGGTGGGTCTTGGTTGTTTTGTTTGGGCCTTCTGTAGTTGCAGCAAGTGGGGACTACTCTTCACTGCTGTGCATGGGCTTCTCATTGAGCGGCTTTTCTTGCTGCAGGGCACAGGCTTGAGGTGTGTAGGTTTCAGTGTTTGCAGCACGCGGGCTCTATAGCTGCAGTGCGTGGGCTCAGTAGTTGTGGCTCGTGGGCTTGGTTGCTCCATGGCATGTGAAATCTTCTCATACTGGGGACTGAACCCACGTCCCCTGCATTGGCAGGCAAGTTCTTATGCACCGTGCCACCAGGGAAGTCTCATGATGTTGATTTTTTTTAAGATACCAGACCAGTTTTTTGGGTTTTTTTTTTTTTTTGAGAATGTTCCACTTACTGAATCTTTTTTATTACTTCTTCATATTGTCATTTAGCTTATTCCTCTTTCTTTGTATTTCCTGAAACCTGTTCATCCTTGCCTTTGAGTGCTATTTGACCTAGTTATAGAATTCTAGATTGACAGTTATTTTTCTTGAGTATTATTTTCTGGACTCTGTTTTATCTCCTTATAAGTCTATTGACAGTCTGATTTTTATTCCTTTGCAGATAAACTCTTTTCTTTATGTTTGCTTTTAATATTTTCTTTCTGCTTTTATATTCTGTAGTTTCAGCAAGAAGTGTTTTGAAGTGGACTTATGTTTACTATTGAGCTTTGGGCTCTTCATGATTTTTAAATCAAATGATTCATGCCATTCATTAATTTAGAGAATGACCAAGCATCATCTTACTGAATATATTTCTCTCCTCCTAGAACTCCTATATCCTGTATGTTCAACATTTTTATTTCCCATGTTACTTCTACTCTCTTTCATGTTTCTTACTTCTTCACTTCTCTTCTTACTATATTACTCCTGACTGCCGTCTATGGGATCGCACAGAGTCGGACACGACTGAAGCGACTTAGCAGCAGCAGCATTTCTTCAGAACTATCTTTCAGTTCTCTAAACTTGCAGCTCCATGTATTCTGCTGTGTATATAATTCACCCTTTATATTTTTAATTACTATATTTAATTCCAAAATTACCTTTTACTTTTTTCCTGAAGTTATACACATTTTTTCAATATCTTAATTTTAAGATAATATTCTATTCTGTTTTAATAGTTTTTTTCTTTTTATTATCCCTTCAATAGTTTTAAACGCACCTAGTTTATAGTTGCCTTCATATTACCTTATTACTCTAAGGTCATGGGTTCTAAACCTCCCCCCCATTTGTTGTACTGCTTATTGTATTCATGTTGGAGCATTTCCTCGTAGGATTTGTACTTTGCAGTTTAGATCAGCTTTGTTGATGATTGTGTGTTGTGTTTGTCCAGGGCCAGAGAATCATGCTGAATGAAAACAACTGTCATCTTAGAATTCTGTAGTGCTAATGCAGAGAGTAGCTTTGCATTTTCCTCTCCTATTTGTTTAAAATTAGAGTTGGGTTTAATTTTATTCAATTTAATCCTTTTAGGACAGGAGTTTAAGGATTCCTATGCCACAAGATACCACATGCTGAATGTTCACTTTTGAAAGCAAATGCTTATTTTTCTAAACCTTGAAGAGCCCTTGGAAGTGACAGTGTCCTTTTTTGTCTTGAACTTTTGGATGGAATCCTTTTCTTACACAGAAGAGACATTTCTTTCGAGACCTCAATTTCATGCAAAGTCTGGTTTCTGTCTCTTTACAGAGCCTAGGTTGAAGGCAAAATCTCTTGTTCCTGCATGGAAAATGAAACTTTAGCAGCTGGTCATGTAACTTGCCCACATCTTTGATTCAATGTGTCTTGTAAGCTTCCTGTTCTGGCTACTTTCTGGCATCTGGTTGTTTCTCTTTTTTTCTCTTGACATCAGCTATATTTAAGTCTTTCTATGTATTTGCTTTTTAATATTTTAAAATACTTTAAAATTATGTTTTAATTTTTAAAAAAGTGTTGGTATGGACCACCAAATTCAAAGTTGGCCAAATATTAATTCTAATTATATGGAAATATTAAAATTGTAAAAAATTTATTTTTCATTGATATGCTTGTCATTTCTGAATAAAAGGTTCAAAGGATGATACTAAACTTTGTTTCATAAATACTATAAAATAGGAAAATATGGGAATATAAATTAAGAAAACAAGGGCCATGAATGTTAAAACTGAGGTACTGAATTCACAAAAATATACATCATGCTCTTCAAATTCCAATAAATTAAAAAGTGATTCAATGATACATTCTCAATGTATCCCATTTCTCCTAACCAAGGGTTAGGCTGGGAGCTGGGAGGTAGTGATGGGAAGCAAAATGGTTCCAGCCATATCATAGCTTCGAGTTTCAGTTTTCTTTTCCATTGACAATTAAAGCAATGCTTTATTTTCAGTGTCAGAGTTGCATATCCAGTGGAAAGAAAATTTTCCACTTTTCCCCTCCTATGGAGACATAGGTTTATGAAGAATGGACACAATCACAAGGCATGTGAGCAACTAAGTCCAGTCTATATAATAAAGTGGCTTCCCCCGTATAACAATATTTTGGCCTCTGTCGCTACTTGATAGGACGGATTTAGAGAGAGAAGAGTTGACTCAATCTCTTAGGAATCTTGTTGAAAAAAATTAAGATATTTTTCAAGTAGACTATAGTATGGAAATATTTACTAGTGAGAAAAGCTCTCTAAAACTTTAATTTTGTGAGATAATGTAGCTAAGAATTTAACTCATCTCTTTTAAAGTTAGAAAGACTCAGTTTGAATCCAAGCTCTGCTCCCTATTAGCTCTGTTGCTTTTGGGTAAATAATATATGTTTTCTGATTCTCAGTTTGCTGATCATCAAAATGACGATAATAATACCAAACTCCTATGCTTCTAGTGAGAATTAAAATGAAGCACTTAGCACAGTGCCTACAAGTAACTAACTTGCAGATCAAGATCACTAACACACAATATTTACTATTTTGAAATCACAGAGATTTCAGGATCACCTCAAGTGATCAAGAATCCAGATGACTAGAAATATGAGGAGTTTATCTCTTAACTAACTGGCTCAAATTCTGGAATTTCTGAGGCACAACAAATAAAGGATATAATACTATTCCCATAGCTTGAAAATGTTATGGTCATAATGGTCATAATTCAAATAATGAATTTTTTTATGATGTGAACCCAAATTTATAGAAAAAAACTAATCTTAGATATCTATACCTTGTTTGAAAAGGAAAGAGAAATATTTTTGTGAGTAAGCTTCTGAATGCTCTATGTTAATGTGTTTGCTCTGGTAGAAATACTTTTATTCACTGATACCTGTTTAGGACAAAGTTTTCAGGCAACCATAATTCTCCTTTCTTTCCTTTGGTCAAAAAGTTCCAAGTCTGGATAATTTTCATAATGATTAGAAAGCATATTCCCTATGAATAAAGAATTCTATTCCTTGCTTTTAATTTGCCTATTATTTTTCTAAGTAAATTTGCATCTTGTGTCTTAGACTTACAAAATAACTTGTAATTATCTCATGTTTTGAAAAGGCAGTGGTGACCTTGAGTCACCTGAGTTTCATCTCTGGGCAACAGTGACAAATGGTCACTTGCAGTGCAAAGATCAAGTGCTAAGAGTGTGAGGTCAGCTGCTTTATACGACACCTGATGGGGCTGTCATTTCTCAGGGTCCCCAGCCAGAGGCAGGGTGGCGACATGGCATACCCATCACTAAGGTGCCATGTCTGGCATCTAAATAGAGCTCAGTAATTCCAGTGGAGCCAGGTTATTAGAGCTCTAATTGCCATTGTCTAATAAATTCTTTTGAGGTCTTTGTGTGTTTATTCACTTAAGTATTCAGTGCATCTAGCTAGAAGCAGTTATTTAAAATGTAATTGTTTTGTAAATTTTTATTTTTCAATTCCAAACACCCTTATGAATTAATAAACAATGTTCAGATAAAATAAGCATATTCATCAATAATGTAAGATTTTCTTTGTCATGGGGGTGGGGTGTAACCTTACTACACTGTTGATCAGAAACTCTGGGGAAATAACCTGTCTTCTGTAATACCCTCCCATCTTGGATATTCTAGATCATGTTTAGCTGGAGAGGTTTTACTTTGAATGAAAATGTTTTTATTCATATGCATTTCTAATAGAGTTTATTTGAACTCATCATCATCCTAAGTTTATTTCCAGTTATTACTTTCTCGCTTGCTTTTCCAAAGCTAGCTATGAATACACAGTGGACTTTAAAAATACACTGTTTTTGTTTCAAGTGATCAGTGGGTCTTGCTGCAATAGAATATAACCTTCCCAGGGCATTTAGATGTTTTCCAAAAGACTGCTCCATGGTCAACAAATGGGGAAATATAAACACTTCTCCAAAGGGGGTGAGTGCTTCCTTCAGTGACCTGATTGACAGCTCTAGTCTTGCCTGGTGACACTGTCATTTGAGGGACACTATACTTTTTTTTCCCAGGTTTTCTGAAGTGTCTCTGGTATCATAAGGGGACAAACCCCTGTGGTACTGCCAGGCCCCTCTCTGTCAGAGGGCTAAGACCTGGACTAATTCATTGCAGTGGAGTTTAATTAAACTGCTCCAGAGTTGTTTCCCTGGTAAAATAAGTGTGGGAAGAGAATGTGTGTCAAAAGGGACATGCCCCTTACTGTGTGTGCTTTATTGTTACACCACAGCTAATATATTGTGGGAATTCCCATGGAGTCAATGATAAACTGTATTATCAAGCTCCATAAAATAGGCATTCTACTAGTGCAGGTTACTGTAGCTCACAATTCTATTAATCCTTCTAATTTATTATATTATAGCTGTATGTGAGGTCTCATAAATTTATTATACCTCTTTCATCTAAAAAAAAAACACAAAACCCATGCTTGTTTCTCCTCTCAAATAAAACTTCTTATTATTTGTTGTGTCTGTCTCTAAAAATGTAATAATCACTTGTAAGAAAATATAATTTCTCTGACTGAGAAATTTAAACTGCATTTGACATGTCTTCTACTATAAAATTTTAAAATTCTATTAAATCTTGTATGAGTACAAATATCGGTGCATAAAGACCCATTGGATTTTTACTTCCAGTTTCTGGTAGTAAGTTTACTTAAGTGACATCTTCAAAATTTTCACTGTTCTCATCATTTTATTTGTGATAAAGGAATTTACTTATAGTACATTTTATTTTTTATCATTTACATTGGAGTCCAGTGTGAGTTCAGAGATAACATCTGCTTTATTCATTTCTGTATCTTCAGTGCCAAGTACAATGCCTGACTCATTTTAGAGGCTCAATAAATGCATGTTAAATATAAGAAGGTGAATACAGATCATAGGAAAAAAAACCTTGTTATTTCCTTATGCAGATCTTCAGATAATTTTACCTGTATATTAATATGCTTATTAATAACAGTTTATTTTTAATCAGCTGCAATTGCATAAATATTTGGTTTACTGCTTAAAGGATAACATCTAAAATATGAAAGAATAAGTTAAGTTATGAAATTTCAGTTGCTGACTTTAGGTTACATTTCCATTTACCTTTAGAAAATCTTGATGCCTCAAAACTGGCTATGCTTTGAGCATTGAGAATGAGCTAAAGATTTTGTGGGCTAGTCCATGTGATAATAAGAAATGTAAACTATGCCACACTTCATTTCCACTGATGATGAGGATCATCCCTGCACTGTTTGTGAATGAGCTGAGATGAACTTAGAAATATGTGAATTATAGTTATAATTTTGTTTTCCTGAAGTAAAAAGGCAATTACTGATTGACACAGAAAGACTGGACATAGGATAACACTGTGTCTACTTTAAGTTACTATCGCAGATCCCAGATGATGATGAAAATGACCAAAAAAAAATTTTTTTTTTTTTAGCAACTCTAACTTTAAAGCATCCTGTATGAAAGTGAAAGTGAAGTCGCTCAATCATGTCCGACTCTTTGCAACCCCATGGACTGTAGCCTACCAGGCTCCTCCGTCCATGGGATTTTCCAGGCAAGAGTACTAGAGTGGGGTGCCATTGCCTTCTCCAAGGGAAATGATTAGTTTCAGTGCAGGTGATCAGAATTACAAAAAGAATGAAGACAGTTGGTACTTGAGTATGTTATTGGAGACTTGAGAGACTAAATCAGTCTTGGAAATGGATTTGCTGTGGAACACATGTATACCTGTGGCGGATTCATTTTGATATTTGGCAAAACTAATACAATTATGTAAAGTTTAAAAATAAAATAAAATTAAAAAAAATCACTTCTGTATGACACAATTAGGTAAAATTAATGATGTTAACTAATATTCTGGTCTTGGCTAAATTTCCCATAGTGTTGTTTTGCAAATAAAGACACACCTTCCCTTTGATGTCATTCTTCTATCAGTCATAAGAAGAAAAAATATATCTTAAAGCAGGTGCAATAGATGTACCTAGAACTGACACAGTGGGTGGTTCCAGTGATGCAGCTTGTCTCACCATGGTGAGACAAGTGCTAAGAACTATAACAAGTGTGCTACCTGGACTGTCTCATTGAGTCTTCACAATAAATCTAAAAGAAAGGTGCAGATATTACCTCTGAACTATGGATTAGGACACTGAAGTTTAGAGAGCTGACATAATTTGCTCCAGACCATACATGTAGCAGAATGTAGAAGGGGATTGAAGGGGTACTCATCGCTCCTGGTCTGTGCTTCTGTTTGCAATATCTGCATCTCCCAACACACCCCCATGCATCCCCTGTCTGTTTTTTCCTGGGCAGTGTCTAGTCAGTACTAGCCTTTGGTCAACTCAGGTCAGATGTTAAGCTTAGGGGAGGATGATTGCCCTAGAGTATAGTAGCAGGGGAGTTCAACTTCTTCTAGAAACACTGTCTTAATGGTTACTTGATGATGAAATTCTTCACTGTTGGAGACACATATATGTTTACATTCTTTTTTCTATTATTGTTGTTCAGTTGCCCGGTCGTGTATGACTCTTTGCAATTCCATGGCCTGCAGCAGGCCCAAGTTCATGTCCATTGCATCAGTGATGCCATCCAGACATCTCATCCTCTGATGCCCTCTTCTCCTTCTGCCCTCAATCTTTCCCAGCATCAGGGACTTTTCCAATGAGTCACTGTTCACATCAGGTGACCAAAATACTGGGACTTCAGCTTCAGCATCAGTCCTTCCAATGAGTATTCAGGGTTGATTTCTTTTAAGACTAACTGGTTTGATCTCCTTTCTGTCCAAGTATCTTACTTCGGTATAAAGTACTATAAAATATATAACATGAGTGATTTCTTACACATTTTGAAGAGCTGCCTTAACTTTTTTTTTAAAGAACAAAGTAGAATCTAATAATACCTAAATAAGAGAAAGTAGGGCTTTGATAACTTTATAGATTCATTTTTGACATTTAATCTCTTTATAATTTGAAAGCACTAAGATTGTGTCTATACTGGCAAAACTAATATAGTCTTTATAAAATAGGTAGTCTTTATAAAATGTTTTCAATTCTGGCAGGAAAAATATGATAAAAATAAAGAACATGAAATTAAAATTTTTTCTAATGCTGTGCTTTATTTCGATGATAGAAAAATAAAATAATATATAACTATGTGTTTAAGGATTTTAACTCATTCTTATTATCATAATAAAAATAAACACTGGTTGTTTAGGAATACAGGTGAAAAAAACTTATTTTGTCTTGTGTTGAGATAAAAGAGCAACTTTGACACAGTGTTTGACACAGCAATTTACATACTGTGTTGCTGAGAAGTAGAGAGAGCATTTTTCCTATTTCAGTAAGAATTATGTGAGATTTAGCAGATATATATGTGGTACTATGTGGTATACTTCAAGTGGTATATGTCAAGGATTTTAAAATTTTATTATATGCAACTGAAGTAGCAACTATGAGAACTATATTAAAAATAATTTGCCAGAATAGTTTAAAAATGTCATTTTTATAACGTTGAAGTGAAATGATTAATAAATGTCAAATTAATACTTTTACTTTAATTTCAAAATTTATTGCTATTATACATAACATTAAGAAACAAAGTTTAATATGGAAGAGCTGTAAATCATATGAAATTGTTAGGAGGGAGAGATCATGTATGTCACAGTGAAACAGCACACCATAGAAAAGAATTCTTTGAAATGAAAGAAACATTGTTTTAGCACTGTTTTCTCATTTGCCAAAATAACTTTTTTGCTTTCTGTAGCTCATGAACCAATCTGAAGGCACTCTGAACTTTGCCAAATCAAGGAGACCCACCTTACTTAACATTTGACATTCTATTATTTTATATCTTACCCTGCCTTAGATTTGATGTATTTCAAGCAGTGTTTTCCAGTTGCAGTTTAGAGGCCTGCTTTCTTAGGTCTTCTCATGTGACTTATTTTTAAACCTCTGCAAACCCTCCTGCCTTCTTCTAGTACATAACTGAGAGTGGGAGTGAGCATCTCAAGACAGAGGGCCCAGCAGAAGAGTTACATGATCTTTGACCTGCTTGTGACATACTGTATAAAGATTTTGGGAAATGCTGTCTAGGATAATCCATCATCGAGCAGTTTGGTATAACCTTGATGACCTTGCTCTCTCAGTGCAAGTGAATCCTGATGCAGCTACTGTCTTGAAGAGTTTATATTATTGTATAAAAGCACATGCCCTAAAGAGCAATAAAAACACAAAATGTTAGTTTGTCAAGTAAATTAAGGAGTAGAGAATGTGAAAACATTGCTTTGTGTAAAAGTTGCTCGGTAGCTGTTGAAGTCTGCAGACACTGGGAAAAACTTTCCCAAGCCAATCAACTAGACTTTGTAAGTGAGAGCAAATATTGTACTTCTCTTGGTTTTCAATACAAGTGTGACACTCATACACATCTCTAAATATGCTTTGTAGCTAGAAAATATTCATATAATTTTCTACTTTGATATGAGAGATATTAAAAACAAATTTAAAAAATGAACCTATGTTAGAGTAAGTAAAAGCAGGAAATAAAAACCAGGCCAAGTAATAAAAACCTTTGTGAAGTGACAAGTCAATAGTGAGAAGAGGTAGCTGTATTTAAAACCTCAAAGGAGAAGGCAAAAGATTTGTGTGACTGAAGAGAAAACAGAGTATTCCATTTCCACTACCTTAGCTTTAACCCATCTTCATGTCTCACCTCATGGACTGAGACTGCTCTCTTTGGTATGTTAGAGTTCCGCTTGACCCTCCTCCAGTTAACTCCCCAACTTTTCAGCATAATCCGTCTTAGATTCTAAGGTGCTAATCCGATCCAGTTACTTCTCTGCTTTAAAATCAAAGCAAAACAAAAACAAGCAAAACGTAAACAAACACACACAAAATCTTTAGTGCTTTACCACCAGCCCATCCACTAAAGTCCCAACTCATTGTTTTCTTACCACTACAACCTCAGTTTTCACTATTGTTCCTTTATGTTTCAGCCATGTTAAACCTTTAATTCCTCAAAAGCACCATATTTTCTCCTTCACTTCCAAACCTTGCCTTATCTCAGTCTGGACATTCTACTCCATCTCATCTTTCAGATCTCAGCCTTACATTTCCTTAAAAGACACCACTTCCTATCTTTTAGTAATCTATAATGGAATATAATCTACAACAAAACAAAACTGAATCCTTATGCTGTGTACCTATAACAAGTGTGATATTGTAAACAACTATATTTCAATTAAAAAGAAAAGGCACCACTCCCCAGGATTGGCTTGGGTACCTGTTTTAGGTTGGGTACTTCCACACTGTTGTTTGCAGACATTATTGTCTCAGCTTTGCAAAGGAGGAAACAAATTCTGAGCACCTGACTTGCCCAGTGTTAGACACCTACAGAGTATCAGAGCCAGACCTTAAACTAAAAACTTCTGGCTTTCATCTTCTCATATGCTTAATTTTACCTGAACAAATAGATACTTAGGTAGTTCTACGTGGCTTCATTCCTCTGTTCCTTTACGTAGTCCCCACTCTTCAACTGGGCTGCTCTAGTGGCTCAGATGGTAAAGAATCTCCCTGAAGTGTGGGAGACCCAGGTTCGATCCCTTGGTTGGGAAGATCCCCTGGACAAGGGAATGGTTACCTTCTCCAGTATTCTTGCCTAGAGAATTCCATAGAGGAGCCTGGTGGGCTACAGTCCATAGGGTCGGAAAGAGTCGGACACGACTGAGCAGCTATTTTTGAGATGGAAATGGCCACCCACTCCAGTATTCTTGCCTGGAGAATCCCATGGACAGGGAGAGGTCTTTTTATTTCCACATTCACCATTGAGTGAAGAATAACAAAACAAATCTTCGATCATTCCTTGGAGTTAGTGGAAATAATATGAAGAGAATCTTGGATTAGAAATCTTCCTCTACCATTTATTGGTGATGTAAATGCAGATAAACTGTACAATCATTCTGAAGCAGTTATCTCTCCCATAAAGCAGATATAATACCATACACCTCACAGTGCTTGAAAGGACTAAAGAAAACACAGAAAATGACAATGCTGATTCCTGGTAGATCTAGCTAAGCAGGTGTTAGTTTCTTTCTCTTTCTCCCACTTACAAGTTCTCCTCTTTCTTCCCAGCTTCTTGATTCACTTGTTAAGGAGTTGTGAAATTCCCAGAATATAGGGAATAAAGGAGAGGAGAAATACACTTGCTTGGAGTGGGGAGCATATACTTAGACTGGTGGGGAATATGTTTTGACACTCTATAAACGTCATCATTAAATCTTAAAACAGTATTTTTGTTTGTTTTTTATAGTTTGTGAAGCTTCATTGTTAATAGTTTATTCTGTCCTTTGGTAATTACCAACCCAGAGGAAGGCATCTAAGTTCCTCTTTAGGCCCTTGTCAGTGGTTCTCAACCTTGTAGTGATAATGTAATACATAGCTTGTTTGTTGTTTAGTTGCCAAGTTGTGTCTGACTCTTTTACAACTTCATGGGCTGTAGCCCACCAGGCTCCCCTGTCCATGGAATTTCCCAGGCAAGAATACTGGAATAGGTTGCTATTTCCTTCCCCAGGGGATTTTCCTGACCCAGGGATTGAACTTGCATCTCCTGCATTGCAGGCAGATTCTTTACCACTACCCAGAGCACTTAACAGTTATTTCTAAGAAACATACAGATGCTGGAGCCCCAACCTACACTGACTAAATTAGAATTTCTGGGGATGAGGCCCTGGCACCAGTATTGGAACAAAATTCTCCAAGTTATTTTAGTGATTGCAAAGTGGTTGCAAACTTTGGCCTAAATCATAATGTCGCTATGATGTTCACACCATATTTGACTGGGGTCATAATATATAGTGGGGCTTCCCTGGTGGCTCAGAGGTTAAAGCGTCTGCCTGCAATGCGGGAGACCTGGGTTTGAACCTGGGTCAGGAAGATCCCCTGGAGAAGGAAATGGCAACCCACTCCAGTATTCTTGCCTGGAGAATTCCATGGACAGAGGAGCCTGGTAGGCTACAGTCCACGGGGTCGCAAAGAGTCAGACACGACTGAGCGACTTCACTTCACTTCACTTCATAATATATAATAGGAATTGTGTAAAGTGGCTTTTGAAAAAGAATATAAACAAGCGGGAAATTGACAAAATGTAGAAAAGACAAATATTATTTAAAAACGTTACCTATGACTATGACAAAATAGGATTCCCATGGCTCCCCAAATCCTATAAATGTGATAAATTGCAAAGGGAAAAAGTGAACCACTATTTTCTTATAAACTCAGATGGAGCAACATTGGGTGGTTGCTAATTAGATTCAATGAAGGGTGAAAAATCTGGATTTTATTTTTTAATTAGAGAGATCAATGATAGAATCCACATTTCTGAAAAAAAGAAACTAAAAATAATAAAAATATTACATGCTCAATTCAAGAAAGCAGCTACAGGAGTATATTTATTGGTCTAAATTGAAATATTAACCCCTTGGAAACTCTTGACATCTATTTAGTCAGAAATGGAAAAGAGCTATCAGATAACAGAGCCTATCCTCCTGGGAGCCTCCTGGATTGTGTCTAGTGCCCAGAGAGAGGATAACACACTCCTCTCAGCCCAAAGGCCATCCTCCTAAGTACTCATTTGGCAGACATCCTGGAAAATGGTAGTGTTGTAAGGGCTAAGTTACTCTTCTCAGAGATCTCTATTGGACATGATAAAGAAAAGAAAAAAAAAAAAAAACTCAAAGCACAAACTGTATACAATCCAATGTACATTTTAAAGGATGTACTAGTGAGTATTTACATAGTGGGTCAGATTTTCATTCTGTGAGATTCAAAAGAAGAAAAGGACTCTGAGTTGAGAAGCTAGCTTATTGTTTTTAGTGATGGGGTTTAGAGACAAGTGATCCATAGCCATTGCTTTTGAAGATCGTGATTTTATAAGCAATGAAAGTTTCAGGTGTCAGTAACCCATGCTGCACTGGTTTAAGGTGATTGTTTTTAGCCATTTCAAAGTCCTTTAACACTGTTATTTGTAGCAAATAAATTCGACATAAACCTTTCCCAAAATCAGAGATCTCTTTTCTTAAATGCAGCAAGCATCTGTTGTCAATGCATTGACAATAAAAGGCAAGATGTAAAGAGAACTCAGCCTTTTTCTGGGACTCATCTGACTGATTTATATCTTCAGAGTAAGGTTTGCCAAGTAAATATAATGATTAATTTAACAGGTAATTACAAAATAATAGGTTACTATTTTCTCAAAGGAGAATTCCAAATTGTCTCAACAATAAAAGCCTCAATAGATCACAGACATTAATTTATTTTGGATTATTTCCACCCCCCTTTTTTTTTCTTTTTTTGCATAGAAACCTTATCATGAATACCAATTTAAAAAAAGGCATATTTTCCACAGGCTTATTATTTGCCAAACTGGTATTGTCAGGATATTTCAACAATCTTCAGGTGGTATACAAAATAAATTACATGCTTTCCAAGACTAGTTGTTTTTGAAACAAGGTTTATATATTTTTGTTTTAGAAAGATGCTGAAGCTCAGTTACAACATTTTATTACTGAAGATTACATTTAAAAATCTCCCTATGAGACGGTTTATGTGCTCAAAAGTTTTGATAACTTTTAAAAATTTTCTTTCCTTCACTTTTGCTCAGCACATACCTTGAATTTGATGGCAGATGAGAGGGTCAGCTCAGCAGGGCTTGACTGCTGGTTGTTCTCGGGGGAATCACTCCATCTCTTTAGCTGTGATTCAGCACAAAAGGTCATTTGGTGGACTCTGCTGTTCTGGAGGGGAGAAGCATCTGCCTTGAAGAGTGGGTTCTCTGCCAGCCTGCTATAACACAGAATTCAGACATGTGGTGGCTGTAACATACAATCTGGCTGAGGATGCCTGGAACTTCACATACAACTAGCATTGGGCCGAGTTTCCTTGTCACAGCTCTGGGTTTTAGTCTGGGTGAAGGCTGTCACTGTGTGGCCACAGTCTGGACAATCTAGAACCCTCTGAAGGAAAATATAACAACTTTGTATGTGATAAGTCACTTCAGTGGTGTCTGACTGTGACCCCATGGACCATAGCCCACCAGGCTCCTCTGTCCATGGGATTCTCGAGGCAAAAATACGGAGTGGGTTGCCATGCCCTCCTCCAAGGGTTCTTCCCAACCCAGGGATCAAACCCACATCTCTTAATGTCTCCTACATTAGCAGGTGAATTCTTTACTACGAGGGCCACCTGGGACATAAATTCCTACTAAAAAGGTGATTACTTTTATAAGGTATGTTATTCTATAGTTCCTAAATTTATTACAGAATTAGTCCACTTTAATGTTTATTGCTTTTTCATTTAAAAGTGATTGTTTCTAAATGTATTTTGATTAATTTATTTTAATTTATTCCTCATTTCAGAAAGCATTCCAAGAGGCTTAAAGAAGTGCAGCAATAAAAGAAATAAGATGTAAACATGAGTGGAAAAGGAAAAGAAAATGTAGTGTGCATAGGATAATAATCTACATATAAATTCAAAGTAACACTTTAGTCAAATCTGAATAAAATTAGAAAATCACATTACATTTTGGTTTTGAAGCAAAAATGAGAACTATTTTAATTACAATATCCTACCTTTTAAATTAGATGATGTCATTTTTGTAATTTAATGATAGTATATAAAATTAGAGTGATCTTAGTTTGTCTAGTTTTCTAGGACATAAGAAAGTCACAGCACAGAGAAGGTATCACACTGACTTAAATTTACTGGAATTTTGTAAATGAGTGTGTTAACTATAGTCATGGTAAAAAGTATTTGAGAACATGGGCCCATCTTGCAATATAAGTACTTTCAATATTCCTATACATTTTTCACACTGAAATGAAAACACATAGATTCTCTCTATATATATACATAGTTATAGTTATATATTTCATTTTAATTGTTGTACACCTTTAATGTATTTTAAGTAACAAAACTCTGTTGGCAGCAAAGAAGGAGAAAATACTATGGCAAGTGTCTTTGGGTGCACTTTACAAATCTGAATGTTGCTCACAGTTAAAGACAAACATATATATATGTTTATATAAACACCAAAAATTAACACCAAACAGCATAAATACTGTACCTGTGTATGCACACATTGCTCTCAAGTTTTATATTTTATTTTATAGAAAATAAACTATTCTATTCCCCACCAATGCCAAGAAATAAGAATAAAAACAGTCCCCCAATGGAAACTTTTAACAGAAGGAGAGGAAGAGAAATGAGGATTTAAATCCTTTCTTTTTTTTTTTTTTTGCCAGATAATCTGCTTATTCTCTCAGTTTTAAATTTTTGTCATCACACATTTTCTTCTTTTAAATAAAACATAACTTAAGGTTGGTCTAGTCACAATGAATGAGAAAAATACATATGTATGGAATTCTGTGAGTTAGTTATTTTGTTGTTGCTGGGTACAAGAAGTAACAAAAATTCTTACACAATAAACTCTGTGCCTGTATATGGGGTCTGTGAAATACAAAGCATTTCCAGTGGATGACTGTCTTAAGAAATAAAAAAGAGCATATACGTTAGAGAAATGCTAATAAAAAGCCACAATCATGGTATGTGTATTTCTATAAAATAGTCCTTTGGGGAGAAATATTGTTTAAGGTCTCAAAGGAAGCCAGGAAAAAATGTGTGCACAATTGTGGGGGAAAGAAAGCCTGGGCTGACTCTATAAAATAAGCATTTAAGTGAGAATATAAAACATAATTCTAGGCAGATCTAGCTACCATAGGGACCTCTAAGATCAGCTTTCGGCCTGACGCCCCATGGCCTGCTGGGCTAGAAGAAAGGGCTTGCTTTATTTTTGTTTTCTAAAACTTATTTATTTCTTTATGTATTTTTGGCTGTGCTGGGTCTTTGTTGCTGCAGGGGCTTTTCACTAGTTGCAGCACGCAAGGGCTCCTGGCTGGTTGTGGTGCACGAGCTTCTCACTGCAGTGGCTTCTCTTGTTGCAGAGCCAGGGCTCTAGGGCCTGCGGGCCTTAGTTAGACGCAGCATGCGGCTGCAACTCCAGTAGCTGTGGCTGGTGGGCTCCAGAGCACAGGCTCAGCAGTTGGGGCACATGGGCTTCGTTCCTCCACAGGCCTATGGGGTCTTCCTGAACCAGGGATTGAACCTGTGTGCCCTGCATTGGCAAGCAGATTCTTTACCACTAAGCCACCAGGGAAGCGAAAGGGCTTGCTTTAAATGATCACCTTCGGTTTCAGTTATCTAATTTCTATAGTTTATACATCAAAATAAACAAGTTCCTTGTAGGGACATGGGAATCACTATGAGATAAATAACCTTGAAGTTAGTCAGCAACTGAACAGCTTTGAATTCTGTTTCCTATAAAATTCTCATTAGAAGGTCTGTGGTTTTGTTTTTTAAACCAGCCATCAGTAGGCACAGACATTATAATATCAAAGTCAATTCTTTCTGAAATGTTGAATAAAGAACAGGAATAGTTAGAGTGAAAAAGTGCAAGATTCTCAGGAAGATTTGACTTATGATTGAGAGGAAAATGAATTCATCTTTGTGAGCAAATATCTTTCAAATGTCTAATGAGGGTTGTATTCAGGAGGTAAAATGAGAAAAATGTTGATTTCACCAGCATAAAAAAAGAATAATGATACCACTAGCTACTCATTTCATGAAGAAGACTTAACCTAAATAGCAGGTATTTGAAAAGATGGGTTCTGAACATTACACTGTACCATACAAATATTGTTTGTCAGAGGAAGAACCTGATTTCACTAGACTTATTAATTTTAAGCCAAGATGACAACACCAAGATCAACTCAGCATACGCACATGAAAAATGCCTATAATTACTTTTATATTATAGAATATTATCTTGACAATCTAAATGTTAGGACAAACAAAACATTTACTTTCTTTGTAATGCACTGGAGTGCTTTCCAGTTCTACTTTTTAAGCAAAAACAAGAGCAAGAAATTATAGATCTATTAAGAGACAGGAAAAACATGAAAACAGTATATTGACAAATGTTCAAAAAGTTTTCCAGTGTCATATGTGTTTTCATCTTTATCAGGTGAACAGAAATAAGCCATCAAGCCATTCTCTAAAACAGTAAATAAAGACAAAAGTGGTGGTAGGGAAGGAAGAACTTAGAAGGAGAAATTCTTTTAAAAATTGTATTGCCTGCCTTTTCAAAACAGTGTGTTCATCCCATGGGAGATACTACTGAGGAACACAAAGTAATAGAATTAGTAGTTAATATAGAGGCCTATATTGGCTTCAGTTCAGTTCAGTACAGTCACTCAGTCGTGTCCGACTCTTTGTGACCCCATGGACTGCAGCACTCTAGGCTTCCCTGTCCATCACTGACTCCTGGAGTTTACTCAGACTCACGTCCATTGAGTCAGTGATGCCATCCAGCCATCTCATCCTCTGTCGTCCCCTTCTCCTCCTGCCTTAATCTTTCCCAGAACCAGGGTCTTTTCCAATGAGTCAGTTCTTCCCATCAGGTGGCCAAACTATTGGAGTTTCAGCTTCAGCATCAGTCCTTCCAGTGAATATTCAGGACTGATCTCCTTTAGGATGGACTGGTTGGATCTCCTTGCAGTCCAAGGGACTCTCAAGAGTCTTCTCCAACACCACAGTTCAAAAGCATCAGTTCTTTGGCACTAAGCTTTCTTTATAGTCCAACTCTCACATCCATACAGGCCTACTGGAAAAACCATAGCTTTAACTAGACGGACCTTTGTTAGCAAAGTAATGGCCCTGCTTCACTATAAATACTATGACTCTAGAACAAGCTTGTCTTTAACTTAAGCTTCATGCTTTCATAACAGCAATATGATAGCAAAGCAAGTTCTGAGGAATAAGATCTAAGAGACAGAAGGAAAAAAAATTAAAATAATTCAAGAACCCACCTGAAAGAAATCTGTAACCAAAAAATGCTTTTTGAAAATTATCCAGGAATCCATATTGTGACTTCATAGTGTCTACAAACTAAATAATATGCTGAAATATTTTTCATTTAACAATATTCTTATTAATTATAAGGAGTAACACTTGTGGAGGTCTAATTCCAAGAAAGATACTGTTTTAAGTGCTTTACTTGGTCTGTTAATTCTCATAATAGCAGTAGGAAATAGGTACTATTGTTATTGTCATGTTACTGGATGAGGAACTCGGCACAGGTAGTTTGAGTACTTTACTGAAGGTCATAAAGCCAGTTGTTGGAGGGTAGGCAGGTTTTGAACTTAAGAGCCCGTGCTTCACTGCTCTGTCACAATTAAATGCATAGTTTATTCAAGCTATAGAAAAACCATTGAGTCATGATTTATCATTTAACTATATCTTCAAAGGTGTCAATTTCAGCAGACTTCCCATTGAAAGCTGAAGGAAAGAATTTGTGATGTTTAATAATATTATTTTCATGTTGTTGATATACTTGGGAACTCATTAAGAAAAAAAGAACAGCCAGTTTCAATGTTTTGGGGCTCTGCAGTTTCAACTGAAAGATATAACATGGTCTATTCAACTCTCATAAGCCTGTAGGAAGACAAGTAAATACAACCAGAAAAACAGCTACTAGATATAAATATTCTCATGGTGTCCCTACTGTGCAGGGGGCTGGCAAGAACCTTCTGGGAGGGTGGAAGTGGTGTTGGTAACAGCTCTCAAGAAAAAACTACCTTTGAAAAGAATATAGGGCAGGAATTTGTGTCTGGCACAGTCCTTAGCAGCATGGGATGGTTTAAGGGATGGTTGAGGCAGTGAGCACAGCTAGGCAAGTGTACTGGAACAGGGCACATTAACACTCACCAGCAGACAGGCTTCCATTGAGAGTCTGAATTAAAATGAAGTATCAGATGTAAATTTAATTATCAGGATGTGAAAGGAGTCCAGGGGCAAAGGCACATAGCAGTAATTCAGTTAAAGTGAGGTTGCCTGTGAAGTAGAGGGAAAATGAATATTTCACTCGAGTCTAACGTTTAATTTGTCTTTCAACTACTACACAATGACAATCATTTCAGACAATAGAACATTCTGTCTCAGTCTCGGATTAGACCTTGCCATTGGATTTTTTTTCCCCCTAGGGTTAACAAGAATCAGTCATAGCAGTAATTTCCTCTGAAAAAGAAATCCTATCAGGCTCATATCTGGGTCTATGGAGCTGATGGATTGCTTCTTTTTTTATAGAGCCAAATCATTTTTGTAGGAATCAGCTTTCAAGTGTATAAATTTCATTTTGGAAATTATTTCTTGCAATATTTGCTTTCAGTAATTCTTTTCTTAACATTAATTAGCTGAATAAATCCACCAAGGGACACAAAGTGTTTCCGCAAAATAATACGATGATTTGTATTGAAAATGTGATTGAATACTGGGAAGAAATAAAAGAAACAAAGGATCACAAAGGGAATAACTCTGTTATAGCAATTCGAAATATGGGATAAAATATACTTTCTTCTGTTTGATCTAATATATCTAATTTTTCAGCCCATTTTCCCTTTTCTATCCCTCTATCCTGTCTCAATTTAGACAGTGTCTCCTCTGTTTACTTGCTACAAAGATTTCAGTTGTAATTCACAGTTCAGAATAAATGCTGACAGCTTACAGAAAAAAACTTACTGAGATAAGTTTCAACAGTAACAAAAATAAGCCTGTATGTTTTTGAACAAGATTATGGATGCAGTCAAGTCTCTTTCTTATTGACCAACAGATTTTTATTATTGTGGCATTTATGTTTTAATCATTTGTATTTTTATCATGCATCTGTAAGTACAAAAGTTCAACCAGACAGATACCAGACATAACCAGGGGTCATGGTAAGATAAATGTAAATATCTTTAACTAGGCTATGAAAAATGGTCTTTGCCTTGTTGAAGAGACATTTAGTAATATTTTATATAAAGAATTAAATTATGACAGAAAGCAAAGAAGAACTAAAGAGCCTCTTGATGAAGGTGAAAGAAGAGAGTGAAAGAGTTGGCTTAAAACTCAACATTTGAAAAACTAAGATCATGGCATCCGGTCCCATCACTTTATGGGGAATAGATGGGGAAACAGTGTCAGACTTTATTTTCTTGAGCTCCAAAATCACTGCAGATGGTGACTGCAGCCATAAAATTAAAAGATGCTTGTTCCTTGGAAGAAAAACTATGACCAACCTAGACAGCATATTAAAAAGCAGAGACATCACTTTGCCAACAAAGATCCATCTAGTCAAAGCTATGGTTTTTCCAGTAGTCATGTATGGATGTGAGAGTTGGACCATAAAGAAGGCTGAGCATCAAAAAAGTGATGCTTTTGAACTGTGGTGTTGGAGAAGACTCTTGAGAGTCCCTCAGACTGCAAGGAGATCAAACTAGTCAATCCTAGAGGAAATCAGTCCTTCTGAATATTCATCGGAAGGACTGATGCTGAAGCTGAAGCTCCAATACTTTTGCCACCTTATGCAAAGAGCTGACTCATTCAAAAAGGCGCTGATGCTGGGAAGGATTAAAGGCAGGAAGAGAAGGGGATGACAGAGGATGAGATGGTTGAATGGCATCACTGACTCAATGGACCTGAGTTTGAGCAAGCTCCGGGAGATGGTGAAGGACAGGGAAGCCTGGCATGCTGCAGTCCAGAGGGCTGCAAAAAGTTGGGCACGAGTGAGCAACCGAACAACGACACCTACAAAGAATGAAATTTAGGTCAACTAGCAACCAGGGTGCTCTTTTAATTGCTTAGTTTGTTGTGGCAGTGAATTTATAATAGTGAAAATGCATTGGCTATCACATTCACTGATAAGATGCATTGATAATGCACACAACAAGATGTAGAGAAAACACTGGAGTTGGAATTCCATGATCTAGGTTTGGATTCTGGTTTGTTACTCACTACTGGTAAGCCCGTTTGTCTGTCCTGACTCCATTTTTCTATGTATTTAGTAGGGATAGTAATTTATACCTCATAGGGGTTTGGGGGTGTATTAAATATCATAGTGCACATTGAAGGATCATTATGAATTTTACCAGGGGGGAATTGAATCTATACCTTGGCACCCATATACCCAAAAGAACACTTCCCAAATTGAATAAGAACACACTGGGACTGTGAGCGAACTCTGGTCTTGAAAGTGAATTATCAAAATGGGAATGCAAAGCTTAAAAATATAACTTTTGGAGATTCGCCTCTAAGCTTTGCTTTAATGAGATATGTAATACTAATGCAGACTGAAAAATTGCCAAGGACTAATAACTAATAATGTCCATGTTTAAAATAAATTATTGCCTTTGCTTATGAGAAGGACGATAGAGAAGGCAAGAAGAGGCCAACTTTGTTCTTTATGTCTGTAAACAAAAACTGAGGAACATCTCTTCTGAACTGAATGCTTATTACTCTCCACTTACAGGAAATTATGTTTAAAATCCTTTATAGAGGAAAAGCTCAATTCTAACTTTTGCATAGAAAATATGTCAAAAATTCTATAAAACTGTCACTTCATCTTCTTTTAGCACTTATTACATTGTTTTATAATTATTTTCCCATGCCTGACACTTCTATCAGGCTATGAATTGTATTCTCCAGAGATACGGTTAAAGAACAAGAGAAAAAGTAAGAAAGAAAGAAAAGGAGAGAAAGAGGAAGATGCCTCTGTCTCATTAATGTATTAAATATTTTTAGTACCTTTTAGGTGTCAGATTTTGGACGTGTAAAGTACCAACAACAACAAAATGACTCTGATTTCAGAGAATCTAGATTGGCAGGACATACTGGCAAAAAAAATAAGAAGCAGCTATTTCAAGTGATGGCAGATAAATCCTGGGACATTTGGGGAGTGGAGCTTAAGGAGGATATCCTTGGGAGGTAAAATTTCAGATAACCATTAAGTGAGCTAAAATGATGAAGTTGGGAAACTATAGTCCAGATAAGGCAAAAAGCAGTCTAAAGGCAAGGAACAAGATTATAAGGTCAATTTAGGTCAAGCTCTGTAGTCTGAATTTTATTTTTAAAATTTCAAAGAAATTACTAAAGGAATTTGAGTTGAAGAGTAACATAAGTGAAACTGAATTATAGAAAAACTAATCTACCATCAGAGTGAATAATAGATTGAAGGAGATGGGAATTTGATGAGAGGAAGGGTAAAGAGGTTAGTTAGGGATATGCAATGATTAGAATAAGAAGAGATGGAATGGAGAGATAGTAAAATCAAAATAGTATACAAATTTGAGAATGATTAAGGTGGTAGAAAATATGGGACCTGATGACTAATGAGTATAATCAGAGTCTAGAATGACTACTAAGATTTTTGCTTAAACTTAAGTGTGTCATGCTGTGAGTAGCCAAAAAGAAACAGAAAGAGATTTTAGGGAAAATATAGTGAGTTAAATTTGAGGCATATTGACATATTGAATCAAATTGAGTTTGAGATGCTTGTGGAACATCCAGGAGATGTATAGCAGGCAGGTGAGAGGGGGAGTCTACAGTTGCACATCTAATATCTGCTAAGTCGCTTCAGTCATGTCCGACTCTGTGCGAACCCCATAGACAGCACCCCATCCTCTGTCCCTGGGATTCTCCAGGCAAGAATACTGGAGTGGGTTGCCATTTCCTTCTCCAGTGCATGAAAGTAAATAGTGAAAGTGAAGTCGCTCAGTCAGGTCTGACTCTTAGCGACCCCATGGACTGCAGCCTACCAGGCTCCTCCGTCCATGGATTTTCCAGGCAAGAGTACTGGAGTGAGGTGCCACATCTAATAGCAATACAGTATAAACCTTGAATATATTTAAAAATTTCTAGCAGTCACTAGAAATGTTTATGGACAGGTTTTTGTGTTTTCATTTGTCTGAGAAAATGCCCAGGCATGCAGTTCCTGGGTCATATGATAAATATACATTTGGCTTTTAATGAAACTGCCAAAGTGTTTTCCAAATTGACTGTACCATTTTGCTTGCATTGTGTGAGATTCAGTGAGTCATCATCCTTGTCAACACTTAATATGGTCAGGTTTTTTTTAAGCCATTCTGATAGGTGTGTAGTGATATCTCATTATATAGATTTAATTTACATTTCCGTAAAGGCTAATGATGTTGAGCATCTTGTGTACTTTTTTTTTTTTTAATCATTGTGCATCCTCTGTGGTTTATATATATATATATATCTGAACAAATTCTTTGCACTTTTTGTGAGTGGGGTTGTTTGGGTTTTATTCTTGAGTTTTGAGGTTTTAGAATAAACTCTGGTTACAAATCCTTTGTCAGATATATGATTTGCAAATATATTTTCCTGGTTTATAACTTGTTTTTTTGATCTCCTAATAGTGTCTTTCACAGAGCCAAAGTTTTGCATTCTGAAGAAGTTTACTAATTCATTCTTTTATAGATTGTGTTTTTGGTATAATATCTAACAACTCTTTCCTCTTCCTAAGTCATGAAGATTTTCTCTTGTGTTTTCTTTTAAAGTTTTTAAAGTTTTATGTTTTTAAAAGAATTTATTTTATTGAAGTATAGTTCATTTATAATGTATTAGTTTCTGGCATACAGTAAAGTGATTCATATATATATGTATATATGCTTTATTATATTTATCCTTAAGTAATATTTTAGAGACATTGTAAGTGGTATTTTTCAGTTTTGATTTATTCATTGCCGGTATATGGAAATGACTAGTTTGTTTATTTTTTATTTTGATATAATTGTAGATTCACATACAGTTATAGGAAATAACACAGAGAGATTCCATGTATCCTTACCGAACTTCACTGTGTGTGGCTATACCACATTTTGTTTATCTGTTCATCAGTTGATGAACACTTGAATTACTTCCACTTTTTTTTGCCATCATGAATAATACTACCATGAACATTTGTGTTCAAACCTTTGTGGTAACATGTTTTATTTCTCTTGAGTATATAGCAAAGATTGAAATTACTGGGTCATATGGCGGTTCTAGGTTTAACTTTTGAGAAACTGCCAAGCTGTTTTCCACAGCAAGCAAAAACACTTTATATATCCATCACCAAAGTAGAAGGATTCTAATCTCTTTAAGTCCTTACTAACACTTGTTATTTTCTGCTTTTTAAAATTCTAGTCATCCTAGTAGGTGTGAAATGGCATATCAGCGTGGCTTTGATTTGCATGTCCTGAATGATTAATGATGTTGACCATTTTCCCCCCAGGCTTGTTGCCATTTGTATATCTTCCTTGAAGAAATCTCTATTCAAGTCTTTTGCCCATTTTTAAATTGAGTTGTTTGTCTTTTTGTTGTTGCATTATAATCTATTTACATATTCTGGATATATGATTACCAGATATATGACTTTCAAATATCTGATACACAATTTTCTAACTGAGATATAATTGAAACGTATAAAATGTAATGATTCAATATTTGTATATTGATCACAATGTGATGTGATTGCAAAATGATCACCACAATAAATCTAACATCTGTCACTATACACAGTCACAAAGTTTTTTTCTCATAATGAGAACTTTTAAGATTTACTCTCTTAGCAGCATTCAAATATGCAATATAATATTATTAACTATAGTCATCATGCTGACATTACATCCCCATGACTTACTTTATTTTTTTCTTAATACATCTATTTTATTGAAGTATGGTTGACTTACAATGTTTCAGGTGCACAGCAGGGTGATTCAGTTATACATATACTCATATAGTGTTTTTCAGATTATTGTCCATTATAGGTCATTATAAGATATTGGCTGTAGTTCTATATGCTATACAATAAACCTTTGCTGCTTGTTGCATATCTATTTTTTAAAATTACAAATCTAGCATTCTATTCATACTAAGTCAAACAAGTGTAACCCTATGTTTTCTTATAAGAATTTTATAGCTTTTTCTCTTGTTAAATACAAAGGCATTGATCCATTTTAAGCTAATTTTTGCAAAGAAAGTGAGGTGCAATTCCAGTTTCATTCTTTTCTGTGTGGGTAGCCAGTTTTCCTAGCACCATTTGTTAAGAGGCTTTTCCTTCCCCATTGAATGGTCTGTGTGACACTCCTGTCAAAAATCATTTGGCTGTTGATGTTTGAATTTATTATGGGATTTCAATTACATTCCATTGATTTATATGTCTGTCCGGTGCCAGCACCACACTTTTGATTACTGTCACTTTATAGTAAGTTTAGAAATTGGGAAGTGTGAGTACTGCAACTTTGCATTTCTTTTCCAATATTGTTTTCATTGTTTTGGGCCCCTTGCATTTCTGTATGAATTTGAGGATCAGCATTTCCATTTCTGAACTAAAAAGCCATTGGAATTTTGATAGAGATTGCATTAAATCTATAGATCTATTTGAGGAATATTGCTATCTTAAATATTGTTTTCCAATCTGTGAACATAGATAGATGCCTTCAATAGATTCAGGTATTTGATAATTAGTTTCAATAAAATTACTATTTTATAGGTTTCAATATATAAGATCGGCATTCTCTTGATTAAATTCTTTTAATGTTTGATAGAATTTGCCATCTGTTCCTGGGCTTTCCTTGGTTGGAAATTTTTTTTTAATGATTCAGTCTCTTTACTTGTTATTGGTCTATTTATATTTTCTAGTTTTTGATTCAGTGTTAGTGATTTGTGTATTTTTAGGAATTTTTTCATTCACCTAGGTTATCTAATTTATTGAGATACAGTCATTCCTAGTATTTAATTTCAATCCTTTTTACTTCTGTAAGTTCAGTAGTAATAGTCTCACTTCTGATCCTGATTTTAATTTGAGTCTTTTTATGTATTGAGCAATCTAGATGAAGGCTTGTCCATTTTGATGAGAGCCAACTTTTGGTTTTATTTATTTTCTACATTATTTTTCTATTCTTTATTTCTTTGTGAGGGAATTATTCCATAGTGTTCTTTTCTTATAATGTCTTTGGTTCGCATATCGGTGTCGTTCTAGGCTGATTAGATCAATTGAAAAATATTCTCCCTTCTGTTTTTAGTGAGAGTCTAGAATTTGGGAAGTTTTATACCCTGTAGTTCATTTCTCAAAGCCTTTGGTATTCTGTTTAAGGTCAGATCCATACATGTGTAGCTCAAGGTCAAGTCTAGGAATTCATACCCAAACCTATTGGGTTACTTTCTTGAGCTCCTTTCCCTTCTTGATCTCCCCAGCACATCTGATTTCTAGAGTTTCCTTTCCTTAGTCATTGTGCTAAAATAGTGGGTTTTAGTTAACATATTGTGCTGTACAATTTACATACTTATGCCTGTCCCCATGGCCAAGGGAGAGAATGGGAAGAAAATACCAGGGTATTTTTCCCACTCCCTCATCAGTAGAGATCTCCATTTCACCTCCTTGGACCAAAAGTTAAAAGCTTTTCTGTTTCATTCTCAAAGGGCAAGATATATTTGGGTATAGAACTATTTGATCTCTTTGTTTTGTTTCTATCATTCTGACCATAAGACTGTTTGACTTGGCACTTAGTCAAAAACAAAAACATAAATAAACTTGCAGTGTAAGTATTTTCTGAAGAAAACTCAAGTAAAATTAATCCTTTTATCATTTTTTAATAGAGAAGTTAAATTACGTTCTCTATTTTACATTTCAACTTTATTATACTGAAATAATTTCTATAGTGTAAACCTTTTTTTTTTTTTTTAAGTTTATTTATTTAGGCTGCATCAGGTCTTAGTGGTGGCATGCAAGATCTCTGTTACATCACGTGGGATTTCTCCCTTCGTTGTGTGGGCTCTCTAGCAGCAGCCCATGGGCTTAGTTCCCCTGTGGCATGTGAGATCTTAGTTGCTTGACCAATGTTCAAACCTGTGTTCCCTACATTGCAAGGCATATTCTTTAACCACTGGACCACCAGGAAAGTCCTGTGTAAATCTTTTTCATGTAAATTTTACAAGGAAGGTTTATTTCTTCTTTTTAGGTTTTAGTATAATCTTTCTTAACCATGTTTGTTAAAAATTAACTTGGAACAGAGAACTAGTTAATCTAAGTATTTCCCTATGATTTTAAAAAAATTGATAGGCTTTTATACTCTTCACTTACTTTTACACAGTACAGTGTCTTTAACAGTTGTGGTAAAAATTTTCAATTTTCCCTCGTATTTTAAAGTACTATTTAGTGATAATTAATAAAGCAAGAGAGTTCCAGAAAAATATCTATTTCTGCTTTATTGACTATGCCAAAGCCTTTGACTGTGTGGATCACAATAAACTGTGGAAAATTCTGAAAGAGATGGGAATACCAGACCACCTGACCTGCCTCTTGGGAAACCTATATGCAGGTCAGGAAGCAACAGTTAGAACTGGACATGGAACAACAGACTGGTTCCAAATAGGAAAGGGAGTACATCAAGGCTGTATATTGTCACCCTGCTTATTTAACTTATATGCAGAGTACATCATGAGAAACACTGGGTTGGAAGAAGCACAAGCTGGAATCAAGATTGCCGGAAGAAAAATGAATAACCTCAGATGTGCAGATGACACCACCCTTATGGCAGAAAGTGAAGAGGAACTAAAAAGCCTCTTGATGAAAGTGAAAGAGGAGAGTGAAAAAGTTGTCTTAAAGCTCAACATTCAGAAAATGAAGATCATGGCCTCTGGTCCCATCACTTCATGGGAAATAGATGGGGAAACAGTGTCAGACTTTATGTTTTTGGGGATCCAAAATCACTGCAGATGGTGACTGCAGCCATGAAATTAAAAGACGCTTACTCCTTGGAAGGAAAGTTATGACCAACCTAGATAGTATATTGAAAAGCAGAGACATTACTTTGCCAACAAAGGTCTGTCTAGTCAAGGCTATGGTTTTCCCTGTGGTCATGTATGGATGTGAGAGTTGGACTGTGAAGAAAGCTGAGTGCCGAAGAATTGATGCTTTTGAACTGTGGTGTTGGAGAAGACTCTTGAGAGTCCTTTGGACTGCAAGGAGATCCAACCAGTCCATCCTAAAGGAGACCAGTCCTGGGTGTTCATTGGAAGGACTGATGCTGAAGCTGAAACTCCAATACTTTGGGTACCTCATGTGAAGAGTTGACTCATTGGAAAAGACCCTGATGCTGGGAGGGATTGGGAGCAGGAGGAGAAGGGGATGACAGAAGATGAGATGGTTGGATGGCATCACCGACTCGATGGACATGAGTTTGAGTGACCTCCGGGAGTTGGTGATGGACAGGGAGGCCTGGCGTGCTGTGATTCATGGGGTCGCAAAAAGCTGGACACGATTGAGTGACTGAACTGAACTGAGTACATTCATAATGTTGTGAACCATCACAAGTGATATTAGTTGTAATAACTTTAATGAACTTTATTTCTCTATTCAATAACTTTCTAGCAAGTTTAATTTTTAAAGCAAGATCTACAGATCAAACTTTTATTGTGTACAGTCATTATTAGTCTAATTTTATGTCTAATATCATTATTCTCTGGAGTATAGTATTTGAAATGTAAAGGTAGCTTGTAGTTATTTCTTAGTAATTCTCTTTGGACTCTCCTCAGTTTTTTTTTCCTATTTTCAGTGTTTGGAATATTATAATATTATACTAATTCTTCACTGTACTTCTTACTATACAATGCAGAGAATATTAAAATGGTCATTCTTTGAGTGGAGCATATAGCAAATATTGAGGCAAAAACATAAGACTAAAATATTTTTGAAGTCAACTTTACATTGACTAAAATGCTAAGGCAAAATGATAGCATTTAGCTTTGGTTTCAGTACTGTGTTGGCAGGAGTACTCTGACTCTTGGGGTTTATTTCTTGTGAGGAGTAGAAATGGGATGGGCTGAGGATGGAATTATACACCTGGATAGATCATAAAAGGCCATATCAGCAAAACAAAAATGTATTTACAATTGATTCTAAGTGGAAAGGGAAGCCATTGGTGAATATTAAGGGACTTAATGTTATATTATTTACATTGTAGAAAGTTCACTTGGATTGCTGTATAAAGAAAAGATTTTGAAAGTTCTAAAAAAGAAGCAAGTGGTTAGAAGCTACTGCAATCTACAGCAAATGATGGCCAAACTTGATGCTTGTTTAGGAAGTATGTGTGTAGGTGATGTAGGAGGTATATGGGATAAAGAAAACTCAAGGATGTCTCCTAGGAATTTTGCTTGAACAAATGGTTGGAAGGTGATACTCTTTATTAGCTGGAGAAGCAAAGGAGAGAAACAAGTTTAGAAACTCAGAGGGAGAGTTCAGAGCTGGAGACTTTAAAATGGAGAGTCAGCAGCACACAGATAATAGAGTCATGGGACTGGATGAGATCTTGGCAGATCACAGTTTTACACCACGAACATTATTTTGACCTTGACAAGTACAATTTCAGTGGTTAGAGGGGAGATAGATTTGACTGGGGTGGGCTGAGGATATAAGGTGAGATAATAAAAAGAAGTCAGTAGGCATCTCTTAATATGTTTTGTTCTGAAAGGGTCAGAAAAGTGAGGTTATAAAGGTAATATGAGATCAAAAGAGTGGTTTTTTCCTAATGGATAATTTGTATGTTTGTGTTTCTTGGAATGATCCAGTAAACAGAGAGTGTCTAATGATACATGAAGAGTCATAGGATCATTGCAGACTTGAATTTCTTGAACATGGGAAGAGGAGATGAAATACAGAAAGTGAGGGGAGGGGCTGATATCTTTAGGCACTGGGAAATTTCTTTTTTGCATTGTAGTTAGAGGAAGGCAGAGAATGTGAACGTAGATGCAGCTAAGTTAATAAAGTTGGTGGTGGGAAGTTGAAGGAGTTCCCATCTGATTGCAACCCTTTTCTCAGAGAATAATGAGGTGAGTTCATGAGCTCTGGAGAGGAGTGGCTTTTGAAGGTTTGAAGAGAAAGAAGATCTGAAACTTGTTTCAGATAATGGGAAATGCAGAAGGTTTCCTGGGCACTCGTGAGTGCTCTTCTACAATTATTACTCATGAATTTAGAGAAAGATCAATCTACGATGCTTGTTGATTTTCTCCAGGAACGTTTAGCCTTTAGGGCAAAGAGGCAGAGAAAGTGGGCAGTTGAGTTTAGTCATAGTTGAGGTATAATTAAATGGGAAAGAGGGACAAAAGAGTTACAGGCAAATTGATTCTAATACTTATCCATGGAATCTAGACTGGGAGAGGTAAAAAATGGGTATGTGAGATGATGGGACTGGAAACACTTCACTTCTCTGCACTCAATTGAATAATTGCTGGCACTGAATATGGGGAAAGGGGGAGAGCAGGGAAGAGATACATGTGAAAAAGGTGAGAGCGTCTCCACTACTGGAGTGGGTAGCCGTTCCCTTCTCCAGAGGATCTTCCAAACCCAGGGATCGAACCCAGGTCTCCCACATTGCGGGGGGATTCTTTACCGTCTGAACCACCAAGGAAGCCCAAGAATACTGGAGTGGATAGCTGTTACCTTTGCCAGAGGATCTTCCCAACCCAGGAATTGAACCCAGGTTTCCTGCATTCAGGCAGATTCTTTACCAGCTGAGCTACCAGGAAGCCCTTAGCCATGTAAGGGAGCGGTGCTATCTGAAGCGTGTTACACACAGTAGCATGTTACAAAAAAGCAAAATGGCTGTCTGGGGAGGCCTTACAAATAGCTGTGAAAAGAAGAGAAGCGAAAAGCAAAGGAGAAGAGGAAAGATATAAGCATCTGAATGCAGAATTCCAAAGAATAGCGAGGAGACATAAGAAAGCCTTCCTCAGCAATCAATGCAAAGAAATAGAGGAAAACAACAGAACAGGAAAGACTACAAATCTCTTCAAGAAAATTAGAGATACCAAGGGAACATTTCATGCAAAAATGGGCTCGATAAAGGACAGAAATGGTATGGACCTAACAGAAGCAGAAGATATTAAGAAGAGGTGGCAAGAATATACAGAAGAACTGTACAAAAAAAAGCTTCACGACCCAGATAATCATGATGGTGTGATCACTGACCTAGAGCCAGACATCCTGGAATGTGAAGTCAAGTGGGCCTTAGAAAGCATCACTATGAACAAAGCTAGTGGAGGTGATGGAATTCCAGTTGAGCTATTTCAAATCCTGAAAGATGATGCTGTGAAAGTGCTTCACTCAATATGCCAGCCAATTTGGAAAACTCAGCAGTGGCCACAGGACTGGAAAAGGTCAGTTTTCATTCCAATCCCAAAGAAAGGCAATGCCAAAGAATGCTCAAACTACCGCACAATTGCACTCATCTCACACACTAGTAAAGTAATGCTCAAAATTCTCCAAGCCAGGCTTCCACCATATGTGAACCGTGAACTTCCTGATGTTCAATCTCATTTTAGAAAAGGCAGAGGAACCAGAGATCAAATTGCCAACATTTGCTGGATCATGGAAAAAGCAAGAGAGTTCCAGAAAAACATCTATTTCTGCTTTATTGACTATGCCAAAGCCTTTGACTGTGTGGATCACAATAAACTGTGGAAAATTCTGAAAGAGATGGGGATACTAGAGCACCTGACCTGCCTCTTGAGAAACCTATATGCAGGTCAGGAAGTGAGAGTTAGAACTGGACATGGAACAACAGACTGGTTCCAAATAGGAAAAGAAGTTGGTCAAGGCTGTATATTGTCACCCTGCTTATTTAACTTCTATGCAGAGTGCATCATGAGAAGCGCTGGGCTGGAAGAAGCAAAAGCTGGAATCAAGATTGCCGGGAGAAATACCAATTAACCTCAGATATGCAGATGAGACCACCCTTATGGCAGAAAGTGAAGAGGAACTCAAAAGCCTCTTGATGAAAGTGAAAGTGGAGAGTGAAAAAGTTGTCTTAAAGCTCAACCTTCAGAAAACAAAGATCATGGTATCTGGTCCTATCACTTCATGGGAAATAGATGGGGAAACAGTGGAAACAGTGTCAGACTTTATTTTGGGGGGCTCCAAAATCACTGTAGATGGTGATTGCAGCTATGAAAATAAAAGACGCTTACTCCTTGGAAGGAAAGTTATGACCAACCTGAATAGTATATTGAAAAGCAGAGACATTACTTTGCCAACAAAGGTCCATCTAGTCAAGGCTATGGTTTTTCCAGTGGTCATGCATGGATGTGAGAATTGGACTGAAGAAAGCTGAGCACCAAAGAATTGATGTTTTTGAACTGTGGTGTTGGAGAAGACTCTTGAGAGTCCCTTGGACTGCAAGGAGATCCAACCAGTCCATTCTAAAGTAGATGAGCCCTGGGATTTCTTTGGAAGGACTGATGCTAAAGCTGAAACTCCAGTACTTTGGCCACCTCATGCGAAGAGTTGACTCATTAGAAAAGACTCTGATGCTGGGAGGGATTGGGGGCAGGAGGAGAAGGGGACGACAGAGGATGAGATGGCTGGATGACATCACCGACTCGATGGACATGAGTCTGAGTGAACTCCGGGAGTTGGTGATGGACAGGGAGGCCTGGCGTGCTGTGATTCATGGGGTCACAAAGAGTCGGACACGAGTGAGCGACTGAACTGAACTGACTGACACACAGTAGACTCGGCATGCTGTTTCGTCACTCCCTCTCCTCCAAGACAGCATTCCCAGGGGAAAGTGTACTAGTTGTAGCTCTCAAGACCTAACCACAAAAGAGAGAATTTTAAAATGTTATACCCTGAAATTCATAAGATGTGCTATATAAAAATAAATTCGGTGCCAATATTCAGCTGTTCTTGGGAGTAATTATTTAAGTATTTAGCTTAATAGATCCTCGTTTTTAATAAGTGCCAGACTCTGTCGTAGCAAGGTGTATTTATTACAGCAGGTCTTGAATTAGTATTAGAGAAATGTTTTGTCAGGGTTACAGTATGTGAAAGTCATTAAAGTTATCTGATATTTTTGAAAGCTCTTGAGATTCCTTTTTATGTTCCCCAATAAAATGTAGAGAAAGCAAGCAATATAGAAGTCTGGGGAATTAGAGTATTGTGGATTCAATTGCTGTTGTTGGAAATATGTAAATTAGGGTTCGAATGTTCCCTTGTTTACCAGTAAGTGTTAATACATTCTTTTATAGCATTTTTCCCTGTAGGAAGCATCTCAGGCACAGATAAAATAGCACCATGAATTCATTCACTTAATAAATGCTTGTCACAGGCCTACTGTGGGCCAGATATGAACAAAGTTAAAGTTCCTGCTCCTAGGGCCACGTGTTCTGGTGAGAGGAGGCAGACCCTACATGTACAAATAAATATGTAACATATTAAAGCTGAGAATTGCTGTGGAGTAAAGGAGGGTAAAGAGAAAAGGGTATGGGGTAGTGTGCTTTTTTTCTCCAGAGTCTTCTGGGTAGGATGCTCAGAGGATGAGGTGACATTTGAGAAGAGACACAAAGGAGCTGAGAGAGGATACAGGCCTGGATGGGACCTGAGGGGTTAGTGTGTTCACGTCCAGGTCTGCTAGCTTCTGGCTGGGCTTCTTGCCGCTCTCAGTATAAAATGTCCTGCTGCCCCACCTAAAACTTCCCACCTCAGGCTTCTGCTGCTCTGCCCGGGCTCTCGCGGATCCCTCAGTTCAAACAGGAGTGCTGTAGGGAGCCATTTCTGACTATGCACGCGTGCGTATGCGCTAAGTTGCGTCAGGTGTCTCCGACTCTTGGGGACCCCGTGGACCATGGCCCTTCAGGCTCCTCTGTCCATGGCATTCTCCAGGCAAAAATACTGGAGTGGGTTGCCATACCCGCCTCCAGCGGATTTTCCCCACCCAGGGATCAAGCCCGAGTGTCCTGCACTGGCAGGCGGGTTCTTTACCACTAGCCCCACCTGGGAAGCCCACTCCTGACTATACCAGGAGTAAATTTGAATTCTACCCATTTTGCCCTTCTTTTGTACCTACAGAGTTCTGTTATAGTACCTACAAAATGTTATTATTTTTTGTGTTTAAGTCCCTTTCTCCCAATGCTAGACAGTAAGATCCCTGACAGTAGGGTTATGCTCTGCCCATCTCTGTGTTCTCAGTACTCATCATGGGGCCTGACATATTGTAGGTGCTACAATTTTGTGTTGAAACAAATGATATTTAGAGCAATAAAAAATGAGCTATCAGGTCCTGAAAAGACTTTTCGTAAGGATTCTAAGGCAAAACCTTAAATGCTTGTTGCTTAGTGGAAGAAACGAGTCTGAAAAGGGTAAATATGGTATGATTCCAGCTATATGACATTTTGGAAATTTATATAGAGACAGTAAAAATTATAGAGACAGTAAAAAGATCTGTGATTGCCAGGGGCTCACGGGGAGGACGGGGAGAAAGAGCTGGAAGGGTGTGATTGCCAGGGGCTCACGGGGAGGAAGGGGAGAAAGGGCTGGAAGGGCTGAGTATGTGAAGCACAGGGAATTTTAGGATACTGAAACTGTTCTATATGTTAATACAATATAATGATGAATACATGTTAAAACCCATCAAACTGTACAACACCCAGAGTGAACACTAAACTATGGACTGTAGTTAATAATAAAGTATCAATCTTGCTTCATCAATTTTAACAAATCAACTACACTAAAGCAAGATGTTAATAATAAAGGAAACTGTGTGTAGGGGTAGGAGGTAGGGAGTTGCTATATGGAATGTTAGATATTATTTGCTCAATTATTCTCTAAACCTAAAATTGTACATTAAAATGCCTATAAATTATTTGAAAATAAAATTTAACAGTGAAAGCAAGGAGTGTTGTAGGATAATAGATAGACACTTTTTCAGGACTGATTTTTTTTAAAAAGGGACTTTTGAACATAGGTCAATAATAAAAGTGTGAAATATTTGATGTAATTAATTCATAAGCACCTACCATCTTTCTGACTCCTTTCCTGTGCTTTGTACAATGGAAGTAGCTGATAGAGTATTGGTGTCATGCATAGACAACATTCTATTCAGGCAGACATGTGTTTGAATCCCATCTAGCTGTGAGGCCTTGCTAAGCCTCAGTGTCCCTGTCTGTATGAAGATCACAGAGGGGTGTGCTGAGGATTAAATGAGACACATTATCTAAAGTGCTAGCACAGGGCTTGGCATATAGTGTGGCTAAAATTCATTCATTTTCTTTATTTTCCCTTTCAAGAAGCTATAAAAATGAAATAAAAGTTGGACTAAGTCATGGAAGAAATTAGGAGGAAGACCAGAGAATGATCACATGTTGGTATAGCTCTGAATTTGAGTTTTAACTTTAAATCTGAGGACTAGCTCTGGTTTCCACTAAGGTCTATTAGGTTCCATTTGACGGAAAAGACAATGGCAACCCACTCCAGTGTTCTTGCCTGGAGAATCCCAGGGACAGGGGAGCCTGGTGGGCTTCCGTCTATGGGGTCGCACAGAGTTGGACATGACTGAAGCGACTTAGCAGCAGCAGCAGGTTCCATTTGAACAGACACCCTTGGCAGAATTGTCCAAACAAAGAAACTGAGAAACATGGAAAAGTATGTTCCCAGATTAAAGATTTTATTTTTTTCTTTTACATACATGGTGTGTGCCCCTGTATGTGTTAAATATATCATATTGCCTAGTCTTTGATGTATATATAATAACCGAATAAAATAAGCTTCCTTTTTTCTTACGAAAAAGACTGCTTTTTCATCAGGAACTACATATAAACTCACTTCAATAAATATTTTGGAGAAGGAAATGGCAACCCACTCCAATATTCTTGCCTGGGAAATCCCAATGACAGAGGAGCCTGGTAGGCTACAGTCCATAGGGTCGCAGAGTCAGACACGACTGAGCGTGTACATATACATATACTGCTTCTCTGACACATTATTTTTTTTTTAAACTTCTATATGATGACAGGTGAAGTGACTTTTCTCAAATTGGGTTTTTCTCAGGCAATAGATGATGTCATATGTCAGAAGTAAGGAGGTGAGAAGGTAAAACTGTTGAGTTAATGAATATAGGGAAAGCTTGGAAGTGCCTTGGTAGGAATGGGGCACTGATAACAGTATATCATACTTTGTAATCATTTGGCTGCGTGTCTCAATTTCCATGTATTGGTTACCTTGCATCTGTCTCTCCCATCAAGATATAATGTAATACTGAGCGCGTGTGTGTACTAAGCCGCTCCGTCAGACTCTTTGCGGCCCTATGAGCTGTAGTCCACCAGGCTCCTCTGCCCATGGAATTTTCCAGGCACAGATACTGGAGTGGGTTGCCATTTCCTACTCAAGGGGATCTTCCCGACCCAGGGATTGAACACGCCTCTCTTGTGTCTCCTGCGTTGGCAGGTGGACTTTTTACCGCTGGTGCCACCTGGGAAGCCCAATATTGAGTAGTAGCTGCTCAATAAATATTTATTGAAGTGAGTGTATATATAGATCTTGATGACAAAGCAGTCTTTTGGGTAAGAAAAAAAGGCAGCTTATTTTATTAGGTTATTGTATATACATCAAAGACTAGGCAGTATGATATATTTAATACACACAAGGGCACACACCATGCATGTAAAAGTAAAAATAAACCCGTAATCTGGGAACGTACTTTTCCATGTTTCTGTTTCTCACTTTCTTTGCTTGGACATTTCTGCCAAGCATCTGTAAGTTTAAAAGCAGTTCAAAGCAGGGTACCAAGAAAAGAAATCCATTTAAAATATCTCAGCTAGACTCTCATCATTTTGTACCAGGTTCAGATGTGATTTGGACACCAACACACCAAGGTAAGCTTTGTGTGAGGAAGTAAATGTTCGACTGAAATGGGAAACTGAACCAGGTCATTCCCCTTTTGTTGAGCTTCTCCTTCTTGTCAGAGCCGCCGGGCTACATGTTGTCGTTCTTGTTTGTCACCGATAGCCTATCACAAAGCCCCTTCTGTTAGAATCCTGTACCTGAAACTCCCGCTAGCCGGCAGAGCATAAACTCCAGGGTGGAGCCGCCTTCCCCAGTCTTCTCACACAATAGCTACTGCTGTCACAGTGGGACAGCTGAGTGGGTCTTATGGTGGTATATTTTTCCCCATCATATGCATGACAGAAAGTCTAATGGGCCTTGTTCACTTTTAAGGTCCTATAAAATGGCCTGTTATCAGTCCCATCTCTGTTCCCAAGATGTCTACCTGGATGTCAGAGAGTCCAGGGAATAGCTATATTTTTAGTCCTCCAGTCAGCAAGAAGAGAGTAATTAGCTGAAAAATTAGAAGGGAAAACTATATGAATCCAGAAGGGAAAGCTAAATGCCAGTGGCATTTTGTGATGAATAAAATTCACAGCCTTTAACAATAGAAGGATTAAATAGACTACATTCTTTTATATAAGATTTAACTATGTGCCTTAACAAAGAGTATGGATTACTGCCCTTAATAATGAAAATGTTTAAAACTTGATATGATTTTATACCCAGTTTTCAGATATATTATTCTCTAAGTACAGTGCTAATTATATTCTGTTATATATTCTGTTATTACCCTGGAATGGGATATAAGAAAATGGAGAATCATAAAATAACAGCATCACAGAGACACTTAAAAAAAAAATAACCCCTCAGAATTTTAGATATGTTTCTGTTATTTTCTAAGACTTAAATATTGACATAAATGAAAATGACTTTTTGACAAGCAGAGGAAAACTACATCTGATACTACAGATAATACAATCCATCAAGTAGGGGTTTCTATAAGAATCTAAACTATTTTGGGTTCCCCGTAGTATTTTGGCTTGTAAAAATATTTCCTGAAATTCCTAAAACCGTTTTACCCCCGTGAGATGGTAAGTGATATTTAGGGTTTTTTAACTAAGTATAAATGCTTAGGACTTTCCTGTCTAAGTTGTTATTGAACATAATCTTCAGGTCACAAAATCATTTGTACAAACTAATTTCTAGGGCTGTGAGCAATTAATCTTGGTCAGTCTGTGGTTCTCTGTCGTCTTGTGGGGAATGTGTTTAAGTCACATAGTCCGGAGTGTTGAGGTGGGGTATATCTGACCAAGAAATCATTTGTGGAGTTGATGGTATCTTCTCATTTCCTATACAGGTTGCTAACCATCTCAAACAAGACTGTTAATTTGGATAACACCTCCGCACCCCCCCCCCCGCCCCCACATCACTTTCCACTGTGCTTTGCCGTGTACAAATCTTTCTGGTTCTTTTAAAATGTGTGAGCATGTGGAAATCTATGAATGTGTCTGCGGTCTATCTTAAATGCTCTGTGCAGCATTTCCTCACTGGCCCCACAGGGACAGGGCACAGGGCACTTCTCTGCACTCCCAAAAGCCTTTGCTCTCATCCTTCTCTTGATGGTTCATCCTCCCACAATGGAAGCGATTTTTTAAGCCTTGGGAGAAAGACCTCCCTAATTTCCATCATGATTTTGCCTTGGAGGCATCTTGCCTTGTCTCAAGGGGTTGTTATTGTTTAGTTGCTAAGTGGTATCTGACCCATTATTACTTATTTATTATAATAATATAATAATAATAGACAAACAAAACAAAGATAGATACAAAGAGCAGATTAATGATTACCAGAGGGGTAGGGGTGGGAAAGGGAAAAATGAGTAAAGGGGGCCTTCTGTATGGTGTCAGATGGAAACTAAATTTTTGTTTTGTTCATTTATTATTATTATTAATAGAAACAGTGACAGACTTTATTTTCCTGGGGTCCAAAATCACTGCAGATGTGACTGCAGCCATGAAATTAAAAGGCGCTTGCTCCTTGGAAGAAAAGCTATGACCAACCTAGACAGCGTATTAAAAAGCAGAGACATTACTTTGCTGACAAAGGTCTGTCTGGTCAAAGCTTTGGTTTTTCCAATAGTCATGTACGGATGTGAGAGTTGGTCTATAAAGAAAGCTGAATGCCGAAGAATTGATGCTTTTGAACTGTGGTGTTGGAGAAGACTCTTCAGAGCCCATTGGACTGCAAGGAAATCAAGCTAGTCAACCTAGAGGAAATCAGTCCTGAATGTTCATTGGAAGGACTGATGCTGAAGTTGAAACTCCAGCACTTTGGCCACCTGATGCGAAGAATTGACTCACTTGAAAAGAACCTGATGCTGGGAAAGATTGAAGGCAGGAAGAGAAGGGCATGACAGAGGATGAGATGGTTGGATGGCATCGCTGACTTGATGGACTGAATTTGAGCAAATTTCTGGAGCTGGTAATGGACAGGGAAGCCTGGCATGCTGCAGTCCATGGGGTTGCAAAGAGTTGGACACGACTGAGCAACTGAACTGATTTTATATTTCACATGGGCTTCCTAGGTGGCACTAGTGGTAAAGAACCCACCTACCAATGCAGGAGATGAAAGAGGTGTGGGTTTGATCCCTGGGCTGGGACAATCCCCTGGAAGAGGGCATAGTAACCCACTCCAGTATCCTTGCCTGGGGAATCCCATGGACAGAGGAACCTGGTAGGCTCCAGTCCATGAGGCTGCAAAGACTCAGAAACAAGGGAAGTGGCATAGCACAGCACAAGCACAGCCCACAGAGGTGTTCATAGTATTCTCTTGTAATCTTTTGCATTTCTATGTTATCTGTTAAAACTTCTCTTTAGTTTCTGATTTTATTTATCTGAACCTTTTTTCTTTTTTTTCTTAGTCTAGTTAAAGCTTTGTCAATTGTATTTATCATTTCAAAGAACCAGCTCCTATATCCACTGATCTTTTCTCTTGTCTTTTTAGTTTCTATTTCATTTCCTCTTTGATTTTTACTATTTCTTTTTTTCTACTGACTTTGGCCTTTGTTTTTTCTTCTCTTTCTGGTTCCTTTTGATTTAAGTTTAGATTGCTTACTTGAGATTTTTGTTTGTTTCTAGTGTAGAAGAGAAAGTGTTAGTCTTTCAGTCATGTCCAACTTCTTTGTTGACCCCGTGGACTGTAGCCCGCCAGGCTCCTCTGTTCATGGTATTTTCCAGGCAAGAATACTGGGGTGGGTTGCCATTTCCTTCTCCAGGGGATCTTCCCAACCCAGGGATCCAACCTGCATCTCCTATGTCTCCTGCATTGGTGGGTGGGTTCTTTACCACTAGTGCCACCTGGGCTAACTGTTTGCTATAAATTTCCCTCTTACAGCCACTCATGCTGCATCCCATAGATTTTGGTAGGTTGTAAGTTGGCTTAAAGCTCAACATTCAGAAAATGAAGATCATGGCATCCAGTCCCATCACTTCATGGGAAATAGATGGGGAAACAGTGGAAACAGTGTCAGACTTTATTTTTGGGGGCTCCAAAATCACTGCAGATGGTGACTGCAGCCATGAAATTAAAAGACACTTACTCCTTGGAAGGAAAGTTATGACCAACCTAGATAGCATATTCAAAAGCAGAGACATTACTTTGCCAACAAAGGTCCATCTAGTCAAGGCTATGGTTTTTCCTGTGGTCATGTATGGATGTGAGAGTTGGACTGTGAAGAAGGCTGAGCGCCGAAGAACTGATGCTTTTGAACTGTGGTGTTGGAGAAGACTCTTGAGAGTCCCTTGGACTGTAAGGAGATCCAACCAGTCCATTTTGAAGGAGATCAGCCCTGGGATTTCTTTGGAAGGAATGATGCTAAAGCTGAAACTCCAGTACTTTGGCCACCTCATGTGAAGAGTTGACTCACTGGAAATGACTCTGATGCTGGGAGGGATTGGGGGCAGGAGGAGAAGGGGACGACAGAGGATGAGATGGCTGGATGGCATCACTGACTTGATGGACGTGAGTCTGAGGGAACTCCGGGAGTTGGTGATGGATAGGGAGGCCTGGCGTGCTGCGATTCATGGGGTCACAAAGAGTCGGACACGACTGAGCGTCTGAACTGAACTGAACTGATTCTCAGTTTTATTTGTCTTCAGGAGTTTTTTGATTTCTCTTTTTTTCTTTGTTTATCCAGTAGTGGTTTAGGAGTGTTTTGTTTAGTCCCTATGTATTTGTGATTTTTCAACTTTCTTCTTTTTGGCTTCTAATTTTATACCATGTAATTGGAAAAGATGCCTGACATGATTTCAGTTTTCATAAGTTTATTGGGACTTGTTTTATGTGCCAATGTATGGTCTGTTGTTAAGAATGCTCCACGTGTGCTTGAAAAGACTATGTATTCTATTGATTTGGACAGAATGTTCTGTATATATCTATTAAGTTTATATGGTATAATGTTTCATTTAAGGCCCCTGTTTCCTTGTTGACTTTTGGTCTGAATGATCTGTTCATTGTTATAAATGAGGTGTTAACGTTCCCTGCTATTATTGTCTTGCTTGTTAGTTTCTCCATTTATATCTGTTACTAATTGCTTTATATATTTTGGTGCTGTTATGTTAGGTGGTATATATAGTAATAACTGTTATATCTTCTTGGTGAATGATCCTTTTTTCATTATGTAATGTCTGTCTTTGTCTCTTGTTGCTGTTTTTGGCTTGAAGCCTATTTTGTTGATGAGTATGGCTTCACCCTCTTGCTTTTGGCTGCCATTCGTTTGTTCATCTTCCATCCTATCTCTTTGAACCTTTGTTTGTCTTTAATGCTGAGATGAGTCTCCTGGGGGCAGCATATAGTTGGGTCTTCTTTCCATCTAGCTACTCTGTGTCTTTTGACTGGTGCATTCAATCCATTTACATTTAGGGTGATTATTAATAAATGAGGACTTACTTTTGTCTTCTATCTTTTGTTTTCTGGTAGCTCTGTATTGACTTTTTTTTTTTCTAAATTTTCCCCCTTCTGTTTCTGTCTGCCATTTTAGTTTGGTGGTTTTGCAAGATGTTTTTCTCAATTTCCTCTTATTTTATGTTTCGTGTCTCTGCTCTAATTTATGTTTTGTGGTTACCATGAGGTTTTTATAAAAGGTCTTATAGAGAAAATAGTCTTTTTTTTTTTTTTTGCTGATAGAATCTTTTCTCCATTTGCCTATATGGGTTCTATACTTTTCCTTTTCCCCTTTTTATGCTTTTGTTGTGTCAAGTTATCACTTTTTTATGGTGTAAGTTTGTTACCCAATTGAAGTAACTATTGTTATTTTTTGCTTTTTTCTCCTTAAACTTTATGCTATAATTAAATGTTTAACAACCTATTCTGATATAGAGTAGCAGTTTTCTAATTCTATCACCTTTCTCAAAGTTTTGTGTATTTTTGCCTTTTCATTTCAGGTGGAGGATGTCCTTTCAACATTTCTTGTAAAGTGAGTCTAGTGGTGATGAACTCACTCAGTTTTTGTTTCTCTGGAAAGGCCTTTATTTCTTTTTCCTTTCTGAAGGATAACTCTGCTGGATAGAGTATTCTTGGCTGACAATTTTTTAAATTTTTCAATATATTGAATTTGTTATTCCAATCTCTCATGGGCTGTAGTTTCTGCTGAGAAATCTGCTTATAGCCTAATGCAGGTTACTTTGTAAGCTGCTGACTTTTTCTCTGTGCATGCATGATCAGTTGCTCAGTCATATTTGATTCTTTGTGACCCTTTGGGCTATAGCCCACCAGGCTCCTCTGTCCATGCGATTTTTCAGGCTAGAATACTGGAGTGGGTTGTCATTTCCTACTCTAGGGGATCTTCCGACCCAAGGATCAAACCCATGTCTCCTGCGTTTCCTGCCTTGCAAGCAGATTTTTTACTGCTGAGTCATTGGGAAATCCCTTTTTTTCTGGCTGCCTTTAAAATTCTTTCATTATCATTGACTTTTGACAGTTTTAATGTATCAGGAGTACGTCAAGGCTGTATATTGTCACCCTGCTTATTTAACTTCTATGCAGAGTGCATCATGAGAAACGCTGGACTGGAAGAAATACAAGCTGGAATCAAGATTGCTGGGAGAAATATCAACAGCCTCAGATATGCAGATGACACCACCCTTATGGCAGAAAGTGAAGAGGAACTCAAAAGCCTCTTGATGAAAGTTAAAGTGGAGAGTAAAAAAGTTGGCTTAAAGCTCAACATTCAGAAAACGAAGATCATGGCATCCGGTCCCATCACTTCATGGGAACTAGATGGGGAAACAGTGGAAACAGTGTCAGACTTTATTTTTCTGGGCTCCAAAATCACTGCAGATGGTGACTGCAGCCATGAAAATAAAAGATGCTTACTCCTTGGAAGGAAAGTTATGACCAACCTAGATAGCATATTCAAGAGCAGAGACATTACTTTGCCAACAAAGGTTCATCTAGTCAAGGCTATGGTTTTTCCAGTGGTCATGTATGGATGTGAGAGTTGGACTGTGAAGAAGGCTGAGGGCCGAAGAACTGATGCTTTTGAACTGTGGTGTTGGAGAAGACTCTTGAGAGTCTCTTGGACTGCAAGGAGATCCAACCAGTCCTGAAGGAGATCAGCCCTGGGATTTCTTTGGAAGGAATGATGCTAAAGCTGAAACTCCAGTACTTTGGCTACCTCATGCAAAGAGTTGACTCATTGGAAAAGACTCTGATGCTGGGAGGGATTGGGGGCAGGAGGAGAAGAGGACGACAGAGGATGAGATGACTGGATGGCATCACTGACTCGATGGACGTGGGTCTGGGTGAACTCCGGGAGTTGGTGATGGACAGGGAGGCCTGGCGTGCTGTGATTCATGGGGTCGCAAAGAGTCGGATATGACTGAGCGACTGAACTGAACTGAACTGAATGTATCATAGAGAAGGTCTTTTTGTGTTGAGATAATTAGGTGTTCTCTTAGCTTTGTGAATTTGTGTATCCAGTTTCTTCTCCAGATTTGGAAACTTTTCAAGTATTATTTCTTCAAATAAACTTTCTCCTCTCTTTTCTTTCTAGAATAAATATCCTTGTGTTGCCTTCTGAATCCAGTCAGATAGTTCTTGTAGAAATTTTTTATTTTTAAAATACTTAGTTTTCTTTCCTATTCTACCTGAGTCATTTCTAGATTTCTCTTTTAGCATGCGAATTCTCTCTCCCATGTAGTCTTCTCTATTTTCAATGTTTTTTTGAATGGGTTCTTCACCTCATTGATTGACTTCTTCAGTTTCAGAATTTCCATTTGGTTCTTTTTTAGTTTCAATTTCTTTGGCAAAGTATTTATTCTGTTCAGTAATTTTATTCCCGATATCATTGAACTGGCTTTCTGGGTTTTTTGGTAGTTCATTGAGTTTCTCTATGAGAGCTATTTTGAATTTTTTATCAGTTAGAACATAATATTCTGCAACTTTAACTTTGGTTTCTGGAAAACTGTCATTTTATTTTTGTGATACCATGTTACCATGGGTTTTCATGGTGCTTGATGGGTTTTTTCTCTGCTGGAACATTGGAAGTAGTGAACACCTTTCTTTTTTAGGTTGCTGCTAAGTTGCTTCAGCCGTGTCCGACTCTGTGCGATCCCATCGATGGAAGCCAACCAGGCTCCCCCATCCCTGGGATTCTCCAGGCAAGAGTACTGGAGTGGGTTGCCATTTCCTTCTCCAATGCATGAAAGTGAAACGTGAAAGTGAAGTCGCTCAGCCGTGTCTGACTCTTAGCGACCCCATGGACTGCAGCCACTACTTTTTTAGGTAGAGCTTTTAAAATTTTGATTCTAGCAGTTCAGCAAATTGGTAGGTAGAGGCCTTTCTGTTTTCCAGTAGGTGGCGCTGTATCTCAAGTTTGCACCCCCACCCCCACCCTAACCTGAGCTGCCTCTGGCAATATTCGAAAATTGGCACTTCCCACCCACCACCACCTCTGCTGGAAGTTGCAGGTCCCCTTGTTGCTGCTTGTGCCTCCAAGTTTGCAGGTGCCTTTCTGCTGCTAATGTTGCCACCTGTTGCACTGGGATGGTGGGTGCCTCTGTGACATCTGGGGCTGCCTGGGTCCCCGGCACTGCCTCTGTGGTGGAGGGTGGTAGAGGATGGTGTGGGGAACCAGGCTTGTGGGCACCTCTGCCATGTCTGGAGTTGTCACCTTCATGGACTACAGATTAGGGGCAGGGGCTGGAGTGTGGGCGCTGCTGTGTGTGGAGGGATGAACCTTGCCACCACTGCTGCTGGTTCCCTGTGGCCATAGGTGATGCTGTGACAGGGAGACTGGAGTCACATGTGCCCTTTTCTGCTGCTCCTGGGTTCTCTGGGGCTGCAGGCTCATCCATCACAGAAGGGGGATGGGATCACAGGCACCACCTATCTTGTTCCCCATTTCCACTTCGTCTATGTGTCCCAGCACCACCCCACCCCCATTTCTGATGTACAGGTGTGTGGATCTCTCTGGTGTCCTGGCACATGTTGAGTTTTGGATGTTTTACTAGTAGTAGATTGAATGGGCAAGACAGAGGAGCATCTAATTCCACTATGATGCTGACATCACTCCCTGAAATGCCATTTTCAGAATTTTTAAATGGAAATCATGGTCAGGTACCTGTGATGTTTGGCTGCATGATTGTGCATAACAATTTTTTAAATAAATGTTATGAGACTTCAGGTAAAGAGTCAAGGAATGTGAAGGCACATTACATAGAACTGTAAGTTGAACTCTGTTCTAGGACAGTGCATTTCAGTGTGATTTCCAGGTCAGCATTATAAGAAATCTACTAGAAATTCAATTATCCCAGATATACTGAATAAGAAACTCTGGGCATATGCTCTCCATATCTGTGTTTTAACAAATCTTTTGTGTAATTCTGGTGCTTGTTAAAATTTGAGAATCCCTGGCCTGAGGATGGTTAGCTCAAATCAAGTGAGAGATTCAATTTTATAAAATCTTGGGATTTGATTTTCTCATTTAGGATTAAGAAATACACTCTACTTAACCTAGTGGGAAGAGCATCCTTTTGTCTTATTTTACTTAGAACAAAGTACAGCTATTTTCACATGGTTAGTAGGTCACACCATTTGGCTAAGATCTTATCATTTACTTAAGAAGAGTAGAGGTATGTCCAAGTGTGTATACATATTGCACATTCCCCATGAGGCAGTATGCACGATGGATAACCATACAGGCTCTCTGGAAAGATAGCTGACGTCAAAGCACCAGATTCATCTTTTACTGTGTGACCTTCATCAAATTTTCAGCATCTCAGTACCTCAGTCTCCTCATCTGTAAATTATGATCATACTGTAATACTCTCTAACTCCTAGAGGTAGAATGAGATAATATTGAAGTTTGAGATGACAGGTTAGATGCTTATAGCAGGGCCTAGCACTGATTCAGTTCAGTTTCAGCTTTAGCATCATTCCTTCCAAAGAAATCCCAGGGCTCATCTCCTTCAGAATGGACTGGTTGGATCTCCTTGCAGTCCAAGGGACTCTCAAGAGTCTTCTCCAACATCACAGTTCAAAAGCATCAATTCTTCCGTGCTCTTATTCCTTAGGATTTGATTATTATTTAAATGAAACTCATGTAAATAGTTTTAATCTCTTTCACCAATATAATTCCTTTTGTTTCACAAGTTTTGAATAAGAATAAACAAATCTAAAGAAATGTAATGACTTGCCCTAGGGTAAAATACCCCCACCCATTTTTAATAGTTGTTAGTTGCTCTTTTAGTTTTTGGTGAAAGTCGCTCAGTCGTGCCCAACTCTTTGCAGCCCCATGGACTGTACAGTCCATGAATTCTGCAGGCCAGAATACTGAAGTGGGGGTTGCCTTTCCCTTCTCTAGGGGATCTTCTCAACTCAGGGATCGAAGCCAGGTCTCCAGCATTGCAGGCAGATTCTTTACCAGCTGAGCCACAGGGAAGCCCATTTTTATCACAGAGGACTGTAATTTAAGACCCTAACTTTTCTTCCCATTTATATTTGCTTCTTGAATTAACCAAACTTCCATCTTCCCGCTCATTAATAAAATAAAGAACAGAAGATGACACATAGAAAGAAGCCTTCTGTTTTGAACAAAGAGCTTTATAAAGTGAGAAATACTTCAAAACTGATACAGAATTGGTGCAGAGGGGTACCTAAGATTGTGCGGCAGTGCTGAGCCACCCAACCCAAGCCAGTCAGAGAACTCCCTCCTTGCAGTGTCGGTATTCCTCATCCCCTTCTCTGACAACGTCAACTCTCAGTTATTTAAGACTTCTCTGTGTTAAATTCCACCTGAGTTTGAACAGCTTATCAATCTCATCCAAAGAATCTCAATTTATTGAGAAAAGGACTAAAAATCAACTATTTGTCACTTATAATAAATAATTTATTTTACAAGTAATTTCAGCTAAATAATTCCATTTGTATAGGAAATATACTTTAAGAAGATGAAATGAAAAGAAAAATAAAAAATTATCTCTGAGCAAGCAAAAATAAGAGAAGGCTTTATTTAACGAATGTGTTTTTGAAAGGAATAAATCTTTCACTAGCCTGTAGTGGAGAGCAAACAAGGGAAAGAGTCATGATTTATATCTTAACGATGTTCTGAAATTTATTAATATTTGAAAGTAGATGCCACCTTTAAAAGTGAAGACTAATGCCGTTTGGCTTCCCTCTTGTGCCCTCAGATGAGAAATACGTAAATATTTTGTATGTTTTCCCTTGGTTTTGAGACTGACACAGTACATAGGTCAGTAAAGTTGACAACATCTAAATTGTTAAAAGGTTTTTTTTCTGTGTCTTCTGGGAACGGCAAAACAGGATACAGTCTTTTATTCTCATTTCCCTTCGTGAAATGTACTCTCTTCTTTTTGCAACACATGATAGTTTCTGTGCATACAGATAGGTCCTAACAAGGCTTCTCTGACATTTAAGCATCTAACCTTCCTTGCAGTACAGCCTGTTTGTCCTTTTAAACTTGGCTGCTGGGGCAAATGCAAAGGAACCACTGTGTGACTTTTGGCTTATCTTCTGTACCCAAGCCTACAGAGTTAGTGCTTGAGTGTGTCAGGTATCACCTAGGGACTTAAGAGCAAGGCTTTTTACAGTTAACCCAATCCTATGACCTGCACTACACTGCCTTTGATTTGAAGGCAGTTTAGTTAACTATCAAGACTGCCTACTACATTAATCGGAATCAAGTTCACCTGTGATGTGGACACACAATAATTCCTAGTTTTCTGCCTAATAGCTTTAAGCATACTTCATTACATGCTGGAATAAATTTGCCAGTGGGAAACAGCAGTGTTTTTCTTCTTGTATATGCTGCATCAGCAGAGCTGGTTTCTTATTTTTAACTTTCTATTTGGAAATAATTTCAATCTTTCAAAAGATTCAAGAAAAAGTATAGTTCAAATAACATCCTGATACTTTGTTAAAAAGATACATTTATTACAGCTATTTGACCTCATTTGATTAATCACTAGTTCAAGTTCTCTCTCACCCTGTTTCTGCATGTTCAGTTCAGTCACTCAGTCATGTCCTACTCTTTGTGATCCCATGGACTGCAGCACGCCAGACTTCTCTGTCCATCAGCTTGCTCAAACTCATGTCCATTGAGTCGGTGATGCCATACAACCATATCATCCTCTGTCATCCCCTTCTCCTCCACCTTCAATCTTTCCCAGCATCAAGGTCTTTTCCAATGAGTCAGTTCTCCCCATCAGGTGGCCAAAGTATTGGATCTTCAGCTTTAACATCAGTCCTTCCAATGAATATTCAGGACTGATCTCCTTTAGGATGGACTGGTTGGATCTCCTTGCAGTCCAAAGGACTCTCAGCAGTCTTCTCCAACATCACAGTTCAAAAGCATCAATTCTTCAGTGCTCAGCTTTCTTTATGGTCCAACTCTCACATCCATACATGACTACTGGAAAAACCATAGCTTTGTCTAGATGGACTTTTGTCAATAAAGTAATGTCTCTGCTTTCTAATATGCTGTCTAGGTTGGCCATAGCTTTTCTTCCAAGGAGCAAGCGTCTTTTAATTTCATGGCTGCAGTCACCATCTGCAGTGACTTTGGAGCCCAAGAAAATAAACTGTCACTGTTTCCATTGTTTCCCCATCTATTTGCCATGAAGTGATGGGAACAGATGCCATGATCTTCGTTTTCTGAATGTTGAGTTTTAAACCTTCTTTTTCACTCTTCTCTTTCACTTTCAAGAGGCTCTTTAATTCCTCTTCACTTTCTGCCATAAGGGTGGTGTTATCTGCATATCTGAGGTTATTGATATTTCTCCCGATAATCTTGATTCCAACTTGTGCTTCTTCCAGCCCAGAGTTTCTCATGTTGTACTCTGCATATAAGTTAAATAAGCTGTATTTAACTCATCTGTATTTAACATATCTGTATATGTCAGTCCCAAACTCCCAATCTATCTACCCCTGCCCTGACCCTTCCTCCCTGGTAACCATGTTTGTTCTCTGGGTCCGTTTCTGTTTTATAAATAAATTCATTTGTATCATTTTTTTTTAGATTCCACATGTAAGCAGTATAATATGTTATTTGTCTTTCTTTGACTTACTTCACTTTATATGATAATCTCCAGGTCCATCCATGTTGTTAAACAAAGGGCATTATTTCGTTCTTTTTAATGGCTGGGTAATATTCCATTGTGCACATGTACCACATCTCGATCCATTCATCTGTCAGTGAACATGTAGTTTGCTTCCACATCTTGGCTATTGTAAACAACACTGCAGTGAACATTGGGGTGAGTGTATCCTTTTGAACCATGTTTTTCTTTGTATATATGCCCAGAAATGGGACTACTGGATCAGATGGTATTTCTGTTTTTAGTTTTTTAAAGAAAACTCTATATTCTCCATAGTGCCTATACCAATTAACCTTCCCACCAACAGTGTAGGAGGGTTCCCTTTTCCCCACATCCTTTCCAGCATTTACTATTTGTAAAATTTTTTTGATGGTGGCCATTCTGACTGGTGTGAGGTGGTATCTCACTGTAGTTTTGATTTGCAGTCTCTGTAGTCTTTTAAAATCCAGAACATTTCCATTACCTTACTTTGTGATTTTATTCTATTGACATTTTGAAGACTACAATCTCCCATTTAAAAAAAAGCTTTTATTTTTAAAGAGTGTTCCTAATTTGGAACTTATATAAATAATATTAACTTATGCTGCTTATATTTTCTAAGTCTCTTTGCCAGAATGATACCTAGGTGACTTTATGGCCTTCTCAGGGTACCTCATCTGAAGGCATGTGATGCCTATATACTCCTCATTCGTGATATTAATTTTCATAACCCAATCAATGTATTGTCTAATTTCTCCACTGTATAATTGTCATTTTCCCATTGGAACTAATAAGCAATCTATGCTAAGACCCTTTGTGCATGCACGCTAAGTCACTTTAGTTGTGTCAGATGTTTTGCAACTTCATGGACTGCAGCCCATGAGGCTCCTCTGTCCAAAGGAATCTCCAGGCAAAATACTGGAGTGGGTTGTATTCTCGTGAATTACATGTAATTCTCATGTAATTCTCCAAAGACCCTTTAAGACAGTGCAAATAATATGCTGTTCATCAGAATTTCTCCCCATATATATTGTTCATTGATGATTCTTGCCTGATCTAGTCTTTACTATGATGATTATGTAATGCTGATTTTCTATCTCTTGAACTCCCCTCTTATCTGCCAGTTGGCATTCAACATTTTAAGGTAATCTAGCATACTCCCTTTTCTGCTGCTAAGTCGCTTCAGTCACGTCCGACTCTGAGACCCCATAGACGGCAGCCCACCAGGCTCCCCTGACCCTGGGATTCTCCAGGCAAGAACACTGGAGTGGGTTGCCATTTCCTTCTCCAGTGCATGAAAGTGAAAACTCAAAGTGAAGTCGCTCAGTCGTGTCTGACTCTTCGCGACCCCGTGGACTGCAGCCTACCAGGCTCCTCCGTCCATGGGATTTTCCAGGCAAGAGTACTGGAGTGGGGTGCCATCGCTTTCTCCAACTCCCTTCTCTACTCTTTGCTTATTTATCTATTTATAATTGATATGAATCTTGATTTCAAATTTTTGAATTGCTTATAATTCATTAGTGTACTTAATTATTTTATGTTAAAGTTGTTCTTGATTTGACCAGTGGAATACCTGCAAGCAATCTCCCTAGTCTTTGTAACATACTCCATTATTTATTTATTTTTAGCACTTCCTTACTTCTGTCCTAACAAGATGTTCTAGCTCATCTTGTATATCCTGTGCCAGCTCTGAACTCAGCCATTTCTCTAAGAAGTCTTGATTCCTTTTAGTGCAAAATGGTATTAGAGACCAAGATCTAGGTACTGGGTATACCAAGAGGGATATTTTGTTTTAAGTATCGTTGACTTACAACATTGTATTAGTTTCTGGTGTACAGCAAAGTGACTGAGATATATATATATATATATATATATATATATATATACACACACACACACACACACATGCATGTATATATATATACAAATATTTTTCATATCCTTTTCCATATTACAGGATCAGTTCAGTTCAGTTGAGTCGCTCAGTCGTGTCTGACTCTTTGTGACCCCATGAATCACAGCTCGCCAGGCCTCCCTGTCCATCACCAACTCCTGGAGTTCACTCAAACTCACGTCCATCGAGTCAGTGATGCCATCCAGCCATCTCATCCTCTGTCGTCCCCTTCTCCTCCTGACCCCAATCCCTCCCAGCATCAGAGTCTTTTCCAATGAGTCAACGCTTCACATGAGGTGGCCAAAGTACTGGAGTTTCAACTTTAGCATCATTCCTTCCAAAGAAATCCCAGGGCTGATCTCCTTCAGAATGGATTGGTTGGATCTCCTTGCAGTCCAAGGGACTCTCAAGAGTCTTCTCCAACACCACAGTTCAAAAGCATCAATTCTTCGGCGCTTAGCCTTCTTCACAGTCCAACTCTCACATCCATACATGACCACAGGAAAAACTATAGCCTTGACTAGATGGACCTTTGTTGGCAAAGTAATGTCTCTGCTTTTGAATATGCTATCTAGGTTGGTCATAACTTTCCTTCCAAGGAGTAAGCGTCTTTTAATTTCATGGCTGCAGTCACCATCTGCAGTGATTTTGGAGCCCAGAAAAATAAAGTCTGACACTGTTTCCACTGTTTCCCCATCTATTTCCCATGAAGTGATGGGACCGGATGCCATGATCTTCGTTTTCTGAATGTTGAGCTTTAAGCCAACTTTTTCACTCTCCACTTTCACTTTCATCAAGAGGCTTTTTAGTTCCTCTTCACATAGAGGGCAATTTCTAATAGACTCATAAGATGAAAGATATCTTGAGATTTTACTTAGTTGAGCTGTGATATCATTAAATCATTTCAAGTTGAATTCTGCATGTTCAGAGAAGACATAAAGCTTAAATTTTAAAATAATGAAACAAATAAATGTACACCTTATCTAGAATGCTTTTTGCTTATTTTGTTTAAAACTTCATGAAGCAATATAAGAGGAAGTATTCAGCTCTGTGCTGTGTGTGCTGTGCTTAGTCGCTCAGTTGTGTCTGACTCTTTGCAACCACATGGACTGTAGTCTGCCAGGCTCCTCTGTCTGTGGAGACTCTGCAGGCAAGAATACTGGAGCAGGTTGCCATGCCCTCCTCTAAGGGATCTTCCTGACCCAGGGATCAAATTCAGGTCTCTCATGTTGCAGGCAGATTCTTTACTGTCTGAGCCACCAGGGAAGCCCGAGAATACTGGAGTGGGTACCCTATCCCTTCTCCAGGGGATCTTCCTGACCCCAGGAATTGAACTGGGGTCTCCTGCATCGCAGGCGGATTCTTTACCAGCTGAGCTACCAGGGAAACCCATTCAGCTCTAACATCCTAGGTTTATTTTATTGCTATGGTATAACCACTACCAGGAAGCGTGGTTTTCAAATAATATTGTGAACTTATTAATTTGGTTTATAGTAATACCCATTAATGGCTAGCATACAGAAACATGACCACATTTAGCAGTGATGACACCCAAGGCAGGACTCCTGGAGCCCATCCCATAGTGTTGCAAGTGCACAGAGGGTAAACAGGGTTCTTTCAGCATTATTTCACCAACTCCTTAGGTCTGATGTGACTTTCAATTACACAGTGCCTTTTTTTCTGGCCAAATTTCTTAATTTGATTCTCAAAAAGGCTGCTTCAGTAGTCGATTTTCTTTGAAAGGATATTTCAGTAGCTTCCTCAGAGTAATTGGCTTATATTCAACTTGAAGGTTTTATTAAGGCGAATTTTAAATAAAGGGCCTTTCAACCTCGAGTAATAAACCAGAGTTTCTATACCTGAGTTATGGCAATGCCTTGAATTGTGTTAGTACTACTGACTCTTTAAATAAGCTCATACTAATTCATATTGCAACAAAATTATAAATGCCACCTTGAATTACTAAAACCACATAGACATTGATTTTATTTGTAGCATGGAGTACAAAGAACAATGAAAAACTTGCTCTACAATCATAATGCAAAGTTGGTGATTTAAATTAAAATACCACAGACATACATTCACAAAACCATAACTGAATATTCATACGCATAATAACCCTCCCATATAATTATTTAGCCTTCTACTATGGGGACAGGTTTTCTGTTTCCATAATCAGTAGTTGAGTTATCCAATGGACTATACGTCACTGGAAAAAAAAATCAGGGCACATAATATACTATATCATAAAAAGGGTCTAGAAGGTGAGGTGACACGTGCTTGGCCTTTTATTCCTATTAGGATTTATTTGGCAAACCTCAAATTAGCCCATGAATCAAGGATAATCTTAACTAAAAACTCTATAGTCGCATTAACTGTTAATGAGAAAAATATACCTAAGAAATAACTCAAAATTGCATAAGTTTTAGAAGAAATATGATTAAGACATCAAAGGTTTTTAATTTGAAAAACAGTAAATCCCCTTTAATAACTAGACTAGTTATACATGGGAACCTCACCTTGCCTATCAGTTACCATTGAGATATAAAGTAATATAATACTTACATTTTGTTTTGTATTTGAAAAGACCACAAAGAACATTTCTAATGGTTAGAAATTCTTAGTTTGCGTTAATTGGCTGTGATTTCTGTAAAGACCCTGGATCTCTCCTATCTGTCCTCGTGCATTCAGTCATTGATTTACTTATTCATATTTGCTGTGCAACATCTGAAAATATGCCAGTCATATCAGTTCTTTAAAGATTTTGATCCCTATTAAAATTTTAAAAAATAATAAAATGTAAGACTTTGAACCATTCAGATCGTTAAAGACATCTTGATCTTTGAATGGATCCTAAACAAACCTATCCTTTGTTATGCTCTTGTGTACATACTATATGCCATAGCTAAGTGCTTTTGAAGAGCACTGTACCAAGTACAGAGGAAACTGGAGGAAAGAAAGTAGAAAATATAAACTCTGCCTAGAGGGAATTCAAAGGAAAATAGTAGACACAGAATAAGCTCAAATAAATACATATAATTACAAATGAAAAGAAGTGAATATATATTAAATGAACTATGAATGTACCTATCAAAATAGTGTTAACTTTAACTGTTTCAGTGCCGCTCACAGAATTGTCTTAGGAAGGAAAGAAGAGTGTTTTCGAACATAGTTATGGCAGTCAAGTGAGGAATAGTGAAAGGATGAGCTACTTTTGCTACTTTGTAGAAAGTAGTCAAGGACAAAAAGGGACACACCAATCCAGCAAAAGAAATATTCCCAGATAAAATCCAAGCATAAAGTTGGTCCATTAATAACCAATGTTGGAAGAAAATTAATAAACTTTAATAAAACATTTGTTGTAAATTTTTATTTCAAGCTTCACTGGTAAAAAAATATGGTCTATTTTTAGAAAATTTATATTAAGCCAACAGCTATGAATTGTCTGTTTCTGACAATAGTCATATTCTCTTCTCTACCTTAATTAAAAATGCTGATGAGTTAGATGTCACTGAATTGCAGGTTTTTTATAGGACATGATTTAGAAAAAATGGATGGTGCTTCATTTCTATTACTGAAACACTCACAAGTATCAATTCTAAAATGTCCTTTAAGCAAGACTTGGAAGGCAATATATACATGATGTTATATCATAAGAGATAATCACTAACATTAAATTTTATATCACTTCTCTGAATGGCTGTTATAGTCAGCAGGTGACTTGGTTCAACTCTTAAACAGGTCTAGACTATAGAACCAACTGCCTTATGACTGTGATAGCTGTTTAGGGTGGTTACTCATTCATTGATATTTGGTATGAGTCCCACTACTGTTAGGCAACAGGTGTTGGTTCTATAATCTCTGCACAAGAGTCAACATTCTTATTTTGTTTTATCACAGCCAGTAGGCTCCATGGTTGGATAAACTTTATGAGACTCATAACATGAATTGAAAGGTGTCAGAGCTTTTGTGAACATACTTTTTCAATGAGAATAGCTAACATCTCATGAGGGCATACTATTAATATATGCCATAATGCTTGGCATTTTATAAACAAAAGCTGATTTAATCATTATAGAAACCTATAAATATTATTGTTATCTCTGATTATAGAAGAGAAACAAGGCACAGTCACATAGCTATTAAGTAGTTGAGCAGAATTTCAAAGTCAGGTTTGACTCCAGAGTATGTATTCTTTTAACCACTGTGCTTATGTCAGACAGTGGACAAATATCAGTGTGGTTGTCTTTATAGCATAGGAACTGCATATGACATGAAGCTTCTTGTTGGACATTGGATCTTAGTAAGAGAATTGGTAGAATGGATGGGAGAAAATGTGAATTCCTAGTTATGAGTTGAATGGAGCAGGTCTGATAATTGTAAACAAGCTAACAAGCTAAACCTACTAACACATGTTGGGAACACTTATCCCAATCACATCAATATAAAATATGAAAATTCTATTACATTCACAGCAATTGTTTCAAATAATGGAACTCAAAAAAAAAAAAAAACAAACTCACCAAAAAAGACTCCACAAGGGTATGTAATAACGGATGAAGTTACTTGCTCCTGCCCAGGCAAGAATGTGACAAGTATGGCTCAGAATTTTGCATCTGAATTCACAATATTAGTATGAAAAAGTTGAATGGACTTTAAAAAAGAACATGCTTCAAAAAAGAAAAAGAGCAATACAACTCAAATATCTGAAAAAGATTATCTGGTAATAGGCAATTTCAAATGAAATGGTTTTGACATAAAGCTCAATTGAAAAATTTAGGAAGCTGGTTATAAAATTAAAAGCATTATAAACAGGAATTAAATATTTTCAAACACCAGACACTTAAGTATAAATCCATATACTATCTGATTTATTATAAACTCTTACAGTATGATGCCAATAAAACCATACTATATCAAAAGGGACAAACCCTTGTACGTTCCCATATGCCATGTGTTACAGGCAGTTTCGTGCACCTGCTGTGGGTGTGTTTTTAGTACTAAAAATTCATTTACTGAAAAGCCATGATAGATACAAATTATCTAGAATTTAAAGCCTTTTTACATATATGTCTCTGGTATGAATCAGGATAACTTAAATACAAAACAAAAATCAGGATAACTTAAATACAAAACAAAAATCAGGATAACTTAAATACAAAACAAAAATATTGAACAAAAGGCAAAAAATGTTTGAAAGAATTGGAGAAACAGTCCATTAGCATCATATAGAAATGTATGACTTTATGTATGCAAATATCAGATATTAATAGATGATGATAAGTTTTGGTAATACTCAAGCATTCCCTTTATCTTTATGGGAAACAAATATATGGATTTAGGCTAAAGTTTATAACAACAAAACCTGTGCTATGCTTGTAGAAAAGTAAAATCTTTTTATACATAGAAAAGTAATATTTCATATCAGTACTTTTTAATATTACATGAAACACACTGTTATATAAATTAAGAAATGCATTGGAAATAGTAAAATGGTGAGAAAATACCTAAGAACTGACAATGAACAGTACTACTTTACAATAAATTCTACTACCATTTTTGACATGACTTGGATAAGAAACACAGCCTCTCTAATATTCATCTCAGTCATAAGAAGGCAAAATACAGTTGCTTACTTCTTTATTGGTGGTGTTAAAGAGAATGTCTTATTATTTTTGAAAATGTTATGATGAATGTTGCTATTTTAACAGAATTTGAATATTAATTTTATAAATATAAATTGTAAAAGTTTACTATTATTCCTCTAGATCCATTGTTAAAGAATCTTACTGAAATTGAGAAAGAAAAGATCCAATACAACCTTTTCAGCTGTGGAAAAATTATTTGAAATGCTAAACCCCAAAGAATAAAATTATTATCATTTTTGTCCTCCAAGTCTCTTGCTCTTTGGGGACTGTTTCTTTTTTAATTTATTGCTTTGTGTTCTAAAAAGTGGAGAAAGATTACAAACCACATTTAAAAAGTGTATTAAATATAACTTATAGTAAATTAGTAATACCTCTTGAAAAACCATGCTATGCACTCTCCCATGGTACTTCCTTTGGGGGAAGATAACTCAATTGTGTTGATTTAAAGGTTCTGTCTGGTTCTTTTAAACATTCCTTTGATGTTGTATTGCTCTGCTTGTAATAGACTGTTATTGCCTATATTGAGTTTGCAGAGTGAAGGTAAATCTTTTGTGATGTGATTGTGCCATCACAAACTCAATATTGTTCATAGGACCTTTATAACTCTCAGCCACATTGCAGCAGAACAGCACACATTTTCATTTTTACCTTTTTAGATTTTTATTCTTTGCTCTGAAGCTGGAAGTATGTATGCTTACCTACACGCTATAGTGCTTGTTCTGTGAAGCGGTAACTCATAAGAAAAGAGAACATTGTCAGGTGGTTTTTTTCTTTTTCTGAAATTGGTGATTTTATTGTTGATCTTTTTCATTATGTTCCATTAGGTACTCTACTGTGTTATTGAAAAAGCACCACTGTTGGAAAAAACTCAATTCAAATATCTACCCAAGTTTCTAGTTTGAAATGTTTTCTGAATGCATAACGACAATATTAAAAGAGGTTCTCTTGAGGAGTTCCATCCCACCTTGAAACTCAGGTAAATGCAATTTCCCCCATGTGTGGCAGATCACACAAAGAAGACATGTGAATCAGAAGTAGTAACATGGATATTTCAATATTAACATTGGCCAGTTTGATTGAAAGTAGAAACTTTATGTAAGAGCTTGTGATATTATTTGCTGCTTTTATTTAATTTCTTGCCATTTTTTTTCTCTTTTTCACTGGTACAGCATTCAACTCAGTTTAAAGCTGCTTGCAAAGCAAGACAACACCAAGGCTACTTTTTAGGCATTTATTTTACTTCTTTATTAATTTTTGGTTTTGGCTGTGCTGGGTCTTCATTGCTTTGCACCAGCTTTCTTTGGTTGCTGCAAACAGGGGCCACTCTTCTTGGTGGTGTGCAGTCTTCTCATTCTGGTCGCTTCTCTGTGGAGGCTCTAGGTGTGGGCTTCAGTAGTTCTAGCACACGGGCCCGGTGGTTGTGGCCTGTGGACTCTAGAGCACAGTCCCAGAAGTTGTGGCACACGGGCTTAGTTGCTCCGCAGCATGTGAAATTCTCCAGACCAGGGGTTGAACCCATTTCCCCTGCATTGGTAGGTGGATTTTACCCACTGTGCCCTGGGGGAAGTCCCTGTTTTACTTCTGATGTGTGCCCTGTTACTACTACCATTTTTCCTGTTATGGATGGTGGTATGAACACACAGTTTTGGCGGGGGGAGGAATTAGTTGATAATCAATTTTGAGAAAAATAAAGACTATTCACAAATATACAGGGATATTTTATATATTACAGTAGGCTGGATTTTAATCAACTGTATTCATTGGGTATATTAGCAGACTATACCTCTGCTAAGGGGCTTCCCAAGTGGCATGAGTGGTAAAGAATCCACCTGCCAATGAGGGAGACATAAGAGACGTGGGTTTGATCCATGGTCAGGAAGATCCCCTGGAGGAGGGCATGGCAACCCACTCCAGTATTCTTGCCTGGAGAATCCCCATGGACAGAGGAACCTGGCCAGCTACAGTCCATGGGGGTCTCAAAGAGTGAGTGAGTGAGTTAGTTAGCTAACTAACACTACCTAGCTACTGAAAATAAAATCATAAGTCTTTTATCCTAAGAGATGACAAATATTAGTTACACTGGTAAATGTTTATAGTATCTGCATTGCTAATTATCTTCTTTCTGTTTTCCCTTTCTTGTCACTTCTACATGTTACTCTAGGACCCTTGCAAATGAAAGTCTTAAGAGCTCTACAATGATTTGTGAAGAAAATTAAAGACACACAATTTATAGGAAGAAAATTTATAGGAAGAAAAATTTCAGAGGTAATGCTTAATGTGTGTAATTTTCAAAGATGAAGATATGTTTTTCAATGAGAATGAAGTTCATAATTGAAACAAGAATTCCTTTGATGGGGTTGTAGAGGGCATCTGACCCAGAAGTTGCAAATGGATACCCATAGGGCCATAGATAGGCTGTAGATGTGTTATATTTGACTTGCACAAGGCTTTAGATTTTTTATTTTTGTTTTAATTAGGTGTTAACATTTTAAAACTGGAGTTTTACTTTAGAATATGAGTTTTCACTTCAGTTGTACAATTGAAAACTCTGATAACACTGGGCCGACATTCTCACCAGGGCCTCCACCTTTAGGTGTCTCGTGCGTGCGTTTTCTGGCCACAGTCTCCACATGGGCTGCTTCATTTCCATTCCTGCTGGCTCCTCTGGGCATCTGAGTTTGTGGTATCTGTTGCGAGTTTAATGTTAGCAAGTTCTTCAGCCTCCTCACTTTGCTCACTCTGGCTTCTTGTTTTGGCGTGTGTTTCTCTCCGATTCCATCTGTCAGAGTACTTACACCTCAAAAGCATTTGTTCCCCATGGCTTTCTTTAGTTCTTCATTATCACTTCATAAGAATCTCTCCTGCTCTAATTCTTCCTCTGCCCCTTGTCGCACACAATCTGCTTTGGGTTATATTGATGGTGTTTTTCTTTTGCTTCTCACTAATTGTGAACACTTGAAAGGCAGGGGCCATCTTTGCATCTGAAAGAGTGACTTCTAGCACCTGCCTTGCACCTAGTACATTCTCAATAGGCGTGGAGTAATGTAGATGCAGGTGTATGGGAATTTATGGTTTTTATCTGTTCAGTTCAGTTCAGTTCAGTTCAGTCACTCAGTCATGTCCAACTCTTTGCGACCCCATGAATCACAACACGCCAGGCCTCCCTGTCCATCACCAACTCCTGGAGTTCACTCAGACTCACTCCATCGAGTCAGTGATGCCATCCAGCCATCTCATCCTCTGTCGTCCCCTTCTCCTCCTGCCCCCAAACCCTCCCAGCATCAGAGTCTTTTCCAATGAGTCAACTCTTCACATGAGGTGGCCAAAGTACTGGAGTTTCATTCCTTCCAAAGAACACCCAGGGCTGATCTCCTTTAGAATGGACTGGTTGGATCTCCTTGTAGTCCAAGGGACTCTCAAGAGTTTTCTCCAACACCACAGTTTAAAAGCATCAGTTCTTCGGCGCTCAGCCTTCTTCACAGTCCAACTCTCACATCCATACATGACTACTGGAAAAACCATAGCCTTGACTAGATGGACCTTTGTTGGCAAAGTAATGTCTCTGCTTTTGAATATGCTATCTAGGTTGGTCATAACTTTTCTTCCAAGGAGTAAGCATCTTTTAATTTTATCTGTTAGATCATTGAAATTAGTATTTAGAAAATATTTAGGAGATTTAAATTTCTTATCCAAGTGGCCAAGGAAATAAAAATTGGAGGGTCAAAGAACAAAATTCCCTAAATGGATAATTGAGGGTAGATTATAACTATTATTCACCTCAGTAATTGTAAAATGAGTTGTTAAATCACAGCTTAAATCTCTTTAAATGTTACCACTGGGAGAGAAGTTGCCTCAATCCTATCTCCTGCCTACATATTATGGGTTGGCAATTTAGCATTACTTCCCCCCTGCTTTGTTCTCCTTCTCCCTTGTATGGAGATAGCAGGACACTTAGCAATTACATTCCCAGAATCCCTGACAGCCATGTTTTGAGATTTTGCCAAGAGATGCATTTGTATCAAGTCTGCAAGGTGAAAGGAAAGTCAATGCCATATTGCCCTTCTTCTGGCAGCAGCAGGAAGTGGACTTCTCTAGATATGAGATTTTACAGTTGTCTCTGAGCCATTTTTCTAAGAAATACCTGTTTCCTGATTGAAGTACCTAGAGCAGTTTCTGCTTTCCTAGCTGTTTTCTTGATGGAACTCTTGCTGACACGCTTTAATAAGGAAACAGACAGCAAAATACCATTTAGTATATTTGTTTCTGACTTTGACATGGTCAAATATTTAAAATCAGAGTTTTACCAACTAGAAAATAGTGTGAATGAATATCTCCAGAATAGGAGGAGTATATCTTCCCCATAAAAGGAAAATAAATTGACATTCCCCCCCCTCCTATCTTTACCCTGGGAGAAAGATAAAGATATCATAGGTTTTCTTTGGATCATTTATAAGAAAAGCATATATTTTTTAATACAAGACTATCTGCAAGAAGAATAATGTTTTGGAAAAAGCAAGCTAGGCTATGTATAGCTGATGAAAATACTTATAATACAAATATTTTAAAGATACAATGGAAAAGAATAAATACTTCCTATCCTTAGCTTAAATTGAATGGTTAGCAGAGTGTTCTGTATATCATAGATATTTAGTAAATACTTACTGATTTAAATATGAAGAAAAAAGGAAAATTACCTTGCTCTTTTTCAGTGAAATCTGGTGTGTATCAACAATATTACTTATGTGAAATAATTTAAAAGATGTCTTTTTATTTGGCTTTGTGAAGTATAATCAAATAAGAGTGTACTGAGCACTCTGACAAATCTAGAATTGGCATTGGTTCCTACTCAGTAGATAAGGAAAATTGCAAATAACGATTTCCTTTTGCTTTCAGTTAGCTAGAATTTCAGTAAAATTGCTACCACAAACTTATTTTGATTAGCTAAAGCACGATAAGTAAATTTACCATGTCTGAGTCAGAGCCGTATAGTATGGAAGGCTAGACCATTGAGGTTTGCTATTGTGAGTTAGAGGATTAGTAATATTCCCATGGCCCATACCTCAAAGTCACCCCCAGTCTACAAGACAGAACTGTCTTGGTTGGAATTGAAAGAAATTCTTCCCTGAAAAGATGGTTAGTTTCAGCCAACTGCATGCTTTTTTCTCTGCTATATTTCTAATTGTGCTGGGTTCTTGTTGCCTGCTAGATTTCTTGCATCGGACACTTGGGCTCTTCTCACAAGTGAAGGGATGCAGACTGATGTTTGCAGGCTAACATTTTTCTGTGAGATGCCGCTTTGTCTGGGTGAACATGATCTGCTAGCCTTTGCTTTCTACACAATTTTTTCAAGGTAAGCCAAAAAAGTTGAGAAAATAGTTCAGTTCAGCTCAGTCGCTCAGTCGTGTCTGACTCTGCAACCCCATGGACTGCAGCATGCCAGGCCTCCCTGTCCATCTTATATAGGATAGTAAAGATGAGAGCTGTATTATTACTGATAATATGTAATAAATGTATTTGGATGTTTGGTGAGTCATTGGTAATTTGAGGTACTTTGTGTGTATTTGTGAAAACTGGGCTCATGTTTAGAACAAATTGGCACTAGACATAAAGTCTCTTTCTTTCTTCTTTATCCTATGGCAGCAAATTAGAATAGGCACATACAACTAAAGCCAGCAGAATGAAATCTTGGTTTACCTCAATCCAATAAGATATTTAGAAAAGGCAATTGACTACAAAAACTTATAAAACTTACATAATGGCAACTAGATTTTTTTCAATTTTCAGAGAACCACAAAATATTATTTCATAATAGGATTTTATATTAAGAGAAATATGCAGGTTATCTCTAGCAGTCATTTTCGATTTGTTGTCTTGTAGATTTTATACCTATGCAACTGTGATTATTTAAAAATCTAGATAATGGAAGTCCTAAAATTCTGATTCTAATTTGTTAAAAAACCCTCTTGTTACTAAAACAGGAATATTTATTAATATATAAGAAGTATATATAATCTAATTTATAGACATCTATATATACTAATACAAATATTTTGCCACAGTGAAAGAAAAAACTTTGTTTCCGACAATCTAATATATTTTAAACAGATAGAAGATAGTATTTATTAGTGGCAAATCCCAAACAATATGAAAGTGTATAAAACACAATCCTTTCTTTTAACCCCTTACTAGGACGATAAATAATGTCAATAATTTGACATATATTTTCCCAGTTTCTTCCCATATATTTGAAGACATAATGGAATTTATGTAGATTTCTAAAAATCCTGAATGAAATAATACTAATTACAGTATTATATAAACTACTTTTTTTTTTGCTCAGCTGGGTCAGGCAGTTCCCCTGGAGAAGGGATATGCTACCCGCTCCAGTATTCATGGGCTTCCCTGGTGGCTTAGCTGGTAAAGAATCCTCCTGCAATTTGGGAGACCTGGGTTTGATACCTGGGTTGGGAAGATCCCCTGGAGGAGGGCATGGCAAGCCACTCCAGTATTCTTGCCTGGAGAATCCCCTTGGACAGAGGAGCCTGGCGGGCTACAGTTCATGGGATGGCAAAGAGTCAGACACAACTGAGCGACTAAGCACACACACATACATATTGTGGACATCTTTCTAGGTAAATATATAGGGAGAATAAATAATTTTATAAATAACATAATCAAGAAATAATATAGTAATGGAAAATAATTACATAAAAGGATATTTTATATTTTATGACCTTGATTTGCTTTAGATTATTTCAGTGCATTGGTAAAGTAATAAGGTAAATAAGGTAAATTCACCTTATTGGTGAATTATTGAAAAAGTTTCCTTGGTAGTGTATCCATGATAATGGAAGTTGCTTTAAAATTTCTCTTATTTTTATTTTTAAAAATGTATCAGTTTAGTACTTAAAAAATTATTTATAGAGATATTCTGCACTTAAACAAATGTGTTTAATGTAATCTCTGATTCTATTTTATGATTAACTGTAAAAAAATCTTTCATAAGTTCAAATAATCTGAAAGTCATAAATCAAAAGTCCACTCATCTTCATACCTTAAAGAAAAATAAGGTTGCACTATTATTTACATGTAGGAGAAAAGTAAACAAGATTATAGGAATAAACTCACTAGGAGAGTTGCATAAGAATAGGAATAACATTATTAAAAATGTAGGACCATCTGGATATTTGGTAATCATATTTTAATTTTCTGACTTAGTGTTTTTATGTGAAATAAGAGATAAGTAAGGACAGACCACTTAGAGTGGGTGATACCATTCTAATGCCAGAAAGCAAAGAGGAATTAAAAAGCCTCTTGGTGACAGTGAAGGAGGAGAGTGAAAGAGCCAGCTTAAGACTAAATGTTAAAAAAACTAAGATCATGGCATCCTGCCCCTTTACTGCATGGCAAATAGAAGGGGAAAAGGGGGAAGTGTGACAGATTTCCTCTTCTTGGGCTCTAAAATCACTGCGGATGCTGACTGCAGCCATGAAATCAGAAGATGATTGCTTCTTGGCAGGAAAGCTATGACAAACCTAGACAGTGTATTGAAAAGCAGAGGCGTTACTCTGACAACAAAGGTCCGTATAAGTCAAGGCTATGGTCTTCCCAGTGGTCATGGTACGCTTGTGAGAGCTGCACCATAAAGAAGGCAGAATGCCAAAGAATTGATGCCTTCAAACTATGGTGCTGGAAAAGACTCCTGAAAGTCTGTTGGACAGCAAGATCAAACCAGTCAATCTTAAGGGAGATCAACCCCTGAATATTCACTGGAAGGACTGATGCTGAAGCTGAAGCTCTGGTATTTTGGTCGTCTGATGTGAACAGATGACTCATTGGAAAAGTCCCTGATGCTGGGAAAGAGTGAGGGCAGAAGGAGAAGAGGGCATCAGAGGACGAGATGGCTGGACAGCATCATCAGTGCAATGAACATGAACTTGGGCAAACTCCCAGAGATTGTGAGGGTCAGGGAAGCCTGGCATGCTGCAGTCCACGGAGCCACAAAGAGTCGGACACGACCGAGTGACTGAACAATAGCAGCACCAAGGGCAGACCACCATTAAGATTAATATGGTGTGTGGATTATGTTAGAATAGAAGCTCTCGTATTTTTGAGATGTCTAACTAAAAATTTAATTTCTCAGATGAGTGAAACAGTGAGGAGTCACCAGTGTGATCCAGGATCACATTGCTAAGTTCAGTGATCAATGCTTACTCCTAATTTTACTTGACCTTTCAGCATGACTTGAAAGAGCTGTTCTCTTTTTATATTTATACATTACTTACTTAAAATTTTTAAAAAGTTCCAGCTTTATTGTGATGATGTGGGTATATGTGTGCTAAGTCGCTTCAGTCGTGTCCGACTCTGTGCGACCCCATAGACGGCAGCCCACCAGGCTCCCCCGTCCCTGGGATTCTCCAGGCAAGAACACTGGAGTGGGTTGCCATTTCCTTCTCCAATTCAGGAAAGTGAAAAAGTGAAAGAGAAGTCGCTCAGACATGTCCGACTCTTAGCGACCCCATGGACTGCAGCCTACCAGGCTCCTCCATCCATGGGAGTTTCCAGGCAAGAGTACTGGAGTGGGGTGCCATTGCCTTCTCTGTGTGGATATATAACATTGGGTAAATTTAAGGTGTACAGCATGTTGATTTGGTACACTTATATATCGCAAAATGGTTATCACCATAAGATTAGCTAACACCTGCATCATGTCACATAATTACCATTTTGTTTTTGTGGTGAGAATATTTAAGATCTACTCTCTTAGCAACTTTCAAGTATGTAATTCAGTGTTATTAACTATGAGCACTATGCTGTATATTAGATTCCCAGAACTTACTGATCTTATAACTGGAAGTTTGTACTCCTGGATTCATATCTCCAGTCACTCCCACCCTCTCACTCCTGTTAACCAACAACCAGGCTAGTTTCTTGAAACAGGTCTTTTCTATTAAAAGATTTGCAAATATATAAAACAATGTCACTCTTATCACTATTTTTTTCTATTTTGGAAAATACGACTTATTTTATTAAATTGTTTACGTTAGCATATGAAGAGTTTATTGTTACTTTAAGTGACTGAATAAATATTTTATATTTCTGTTTTAATTTCTAATATTATAAATATGGATAGATATAATCCACACAAACAAAAGATCTTTGGGATCATCAATACTTTTTAAGACTGTAAACAGGTCCTGAGAACAAAAGTATTGACAAATGCTGGACTAAATTAAAGGAGAAAATAAGTTAAAATAAAATAGTAAGATAAAACAATAATTTTAGCATTAAACTTGAGGGAAAACCCAAGAATAATAAAGATCAGAACACTTTCATTTCAAAGGCAAAATTTCTGAGATGCCAATTATATTTATAATTACATATTAGATTTAACATGTAAACTACTTTTAAAAAAGCCAAGTTCAAACAGAAATGTAAATTAAATATGGAAACCTGATCAAAATAGTATACTTTCCTTTAGATAGTGCTCCACTCCACCATGTTTAAAAGACTTCCTGAAGCACTCATAGAAAATGTACATTTAAGTCCTTAAGCTTGATTATAATTAAATCCTGAAAAAATAAACACAAAAAAGAAATGAAGACATAATAATTAAGAAAAACCAAGCAAAAAGAAAAGATCAGAAATGAATACATTCTTTACAAAGGTTTTATGATGAAAATAAATCCCAAAATAAAAGTAAAAGTCAAGTTAGCTATGTTATATCGCTCAGTGAAAATAAATCTTAAAATGCTTAAGTTTCATTAGGCAGAACAAAACACCGGAATTTAGAAAAGCAAGTTAATGCTGTATATAGTAAATTCTATTATGTGTAAGACCCTGGCCTATGAACTTCAAGGAAGCCTTAGATGAATTGTAAAGAACTTTGTGGTTAAGATGGTTATAGTTTAAAATAAAAAGCAAATGTAAAGTGATTTAGATGATAAAGTAAAGCATAATTTAAAATGATAAAACATATAATAGGCTATAAAGTAATGAAAAAAGTTTTTTAATTTTTCAAAAATTTTAAATTACATTAATAACTATATATACTTCAAATTTAGGCAGATATAAGCCTTATCAACAATATTCACTCACATATTTTATTCAGTTCAACTCAATTCTAATCTACTCATTCATTTATTTAGTCATTAGTCATTTAATTACATACACAAAAAATCTACTGAATAGAACATGCCAGGTACCTTGTAGATGCTAAGAATAAAGAAAAGTGCAGAACAGACTTATTTGTCCCTAGAAGATAATAGTCAAGTAACATGGTCAAACATACACTTTCAAAACTGGCACTGAGCTCTGAATGGGCAGCAGAGATGCTATGAAGCACAGGACAGGAGAGTGATCTAGCTGGGATTCTCAGAAGGCTTCCCTGGGAATGTACTATTTGAGCAGGTGCCTCAGACGGTAAACCGTCTGCCTACAACGCAGGAGACCTGGGTTCAATCCCTGGGTTGGGAAGATCTCCTGGAGAAGGAAATGGCAACCCACTCCAGTATTCTTGCCTGAAAAATCCCATGGACGGAGGAACCTGGTAGACTACGGTCCATGGGGTCACAAAGAGTTGGACACGACTGAGCGACATTTACTTTTTTACTTGAGGGCCTGTAGAATAGGTAAAGGAAAAGGTCATGATGATGAAGAAGATGAGAAACTGTACTCAATGTACTGTTGAAGCTTAGCGTGGAGAATTTTGAGCATTACTTTGCTAGGACGTGAGATTAGTGCAATTGTGCGGTAGTTTGAACATTCTTTGGCACTGCCTTTCTTTGGGACTGGAATGAAAACTGACCTTTTTCCAGTCCTGTGGCTACTGCAATTTTCCAAGTTTGCTGGTATATTGAGCACAGCACTTTTAACAGCATCATCTTTTAGGATTTGAAATAGCTCAGCTGGAGTTCTATCACCTCCTCTAGCTTTGTTTATAATGATGCTTCCTAAGGCCCACTTGACTTCTCACTCCAAAATGCCTGGCTCTAGGTGAGTCATCACACTATTGTGGTTATCTTCGTTGTTAAGATCTTTTCTGTTTAGTTCTTCAGTGTATTGTTGCCACTTCTTAATATCTTCTGCTTCTGTTAGGTCCATACCATTTCTGTCCTTTATTGTGCTCATCTTTGCATGAAATGTTCCCTTGGTATCTCTAATTTTCTTTAAGAGATCTCTAGTCTTTCGCATTCTATTGTTTTCCTCTATTTCTTTGCACTGATCACTAAGGAAGGCTTTCTTATCTCTCCTTACTATTCTTTGGAGCTCTGCATTCAGATGGGTATATCTTTCCTTTTCTCCTTTGCCTTTCACATCTCTTCTTTTCTCAGCTATTTGTAAGGTCTCCTCAGACAAGCATTTCACCTTTTTGCATTTCTTTTTCTTCAGTTCAGTCGCTCAGTCATGTTGGACTCTTTATAACCTCATGGACTGCAGCACACCCTGTCCATTGCCAACTCCTGGAGTTTACTCAAACTCATTGAGTCAGTGATGCCATCCAACCATCTCATTCTCTGTCGTCCCCTTCTCCACCTGTCTTCAATGTTTCCCAGAATCAGGGTCATTTCAGATGAGTCAGTTCTTCACATCAGGTGGCCAAAGTATTGGAGTTTCAGCTTTAGCATCAGTCCTTGCAATGAATATTCAAGACTGATCTCCTTTAGGATGGACTGGTTGGATCTCCTTGTAGTCCAAGGGACTATCAGAAGTCTTCTCCAACACCACAGTTCAAAACATTAGTTTTTCTTGGGGGTAGTTTTGATCACCCCTCCTGTACAATGAATCTCCACCCATAGTTCTTCAGGCACTCTATCAGATCTAATCCCTTGAATCTATTTCTCACTTCCACTGTATAATCATAAGGGATTTGATTTAGGTCATACCTGAATGATCTAGTGGTTTTTCCTACTTTCTTCAGTTTAAGTCTGAATTTGGCAATAAGGAGTTCATTTTTTTTCCCCTAATAAAAAAGCCACTTTCTTATGTCATATCACCTGCTTCTTTGAATTGTTATTGTTAACTTTTCACCAATGCTTTCAATTTTCCTGTGCAGGAGGTTTGGAGATAATTTTTCAGTTTTTAAGGATTGGCCTGTTGGGTAATATAAGCAGCATGTAGTGATATGGAGTCATCCAGAAAATTTCAGGGTCAGTTCGATAGAAAAGACAGCTAAGTGGGCATGTTGAAGTATAAGGAGAAAGTTAATAGAGGTAGTAAGAACAATGAGGAAAATCCAACTAGGTGCGGGTATTTTTTAACAAGATTAAAATTTGCAGTTCACCTTCAGTTGGTAGGGATTGATACCTTCTCACTGTCTGCAGCATTTGGAATTGATAACAACAGTTACTATAATTCATAAATAGAATAGTTCAGCTACATTTGATTGTCCAGCTCTTCAGTAGAATCAGGTTTGGCATCATAGGGTTTATAAGAACCTTCCTAGACATGTACATTTCACAGATCAGTAACAATTTTAAATTAAGAAAAAAGTGAAGAATATTGACATGGGTTTGCCAAATGCTTTTTGTTATGTAAGGACATTAAAAAAAGATCGCCATCGTTTATCATTATATTATTAACTCTCCAAGAAAAGAATGGCAAAATCCTACAGGAAACTAGGGTCTTCCCTCAGGAAATAAAACTTTGCATTTTAGAATTCTCTCTTTCTCTTTCCTTTGCCCTTAATATTATTTTCCTCTTTTCAGTATAGACTGGTTAAATCTTTGTCACAGACTGGCCTTAGTCCAAAAATAAACATTTGAGAACAACAGATTTTCCAACCTACTGTATAAAAAAGCAAGAGTTTTAAGATATTCTAGAAAGATGTAAGTCTATTTCACTCCTTAAAATCTTTATGATGGGTATTTTTAGTGTAATACTATTGTGATTGTGGAAACTTTTTGGAAAACAAATTCCAAATACTGCCTGCTTTAATACAAATTAATTTGTTTTACTTTTATAATCTCATAGTAGAAGACTAAACCTTTTTAAAGCTTTTATTCCCAGAGGCCAAATAAACAACTTATATTCCTATGTTCCTTGAACAATTATTTTATTGCTGAAATTTGCAAATCTTTATTTTTGAGAGGAATGGAGGCAGAACACTTGGTGATTTTCTTGTCCTAGGAAGATCGATGCCCCATACTAGTGGAACATAAGACAGAAGAGCTTACCATGATCATTTCTGTAGAGTTCAGATGTCAATAACCTGACCCATTAGCTGAACTGCAAGAATAAAGCATAGACAAACAGCAACAGCCATCATTCAAACAGAGGCATTTACAGCTCTCTTCTACAACACACCTGCTACTCCAGATGAAGTTTTGCTTCCCTGTGAAGTGCTCTAATTTGCATGGACTTTCAGTGACCTATCTATCAGCACACAGCAAGCACACACCTGCCTAAAAGGCTGGGTCCTCTTTTTATACATCATTGGTCACTGCAGGGAAGCATAATAAAGCAAGACAACATAGTTAAAAATTGCAGACATTAAAGAGGAAACAGGAATAGTAAATGATCAGATTAAGCAATAGGAGTGTGAAAGTGAAAAGATAAGACAGAACCAAGAGTCAAATGAATTGATTTTTATCTAGGAGACTCCTTTTGAGCCCTGCTAATTTTTTTTTCATGGAGTTAAAACACACAAGGTAAAATTCTTTCATTTATAGGTCTTGCAAAATAATGAACCGGGTTTGTTGGAGAAAATGTGAGGCCAAGGGAGCTTGAAACTTTGCATGCACAATTGGCCAGTGGGCTTATGATAGATCTGAGGTCCTTGGGGAGATAAGGAGCCCGGGCAGTTCTCAGAGCTTCTGGCAATCCACAAGGACATCATTTCTCCTCTGCATGGACTCTTCATATCTTGGTTGAGAAATATTAACGTGATAGGTACATCTTCTTGGTGCACTTTTGTGCAGCCAGTTTCAGGAAGGAATGTTTTGTTTCCTTGAAATAAAATTGACTCTACTATATAATAAGAATATAAATGAGAGTTGTACCATGGGAGGGGCTTCCCAGGGCACTAGTGGTAAAGAACTGACCTGCCAATGCAGGAGACATGAGATGCAGGTTTGATCCCTGGGTCTAGAAGATCCCCTGGAGGAGGGAATGGCAACCACTCCAGTATTCTTTCCTGGAGAATCCTATGGACAGAGGAGCCTGGAGGGCTACAGTCCATAGGGTTGCAAAGAGTCAGATATGACTGAAGCGACACAGCACACACGCATACCATGAGAAGATGGGAAAACCAGATAAGGAGTCAGGAAATCTGGGTTCTGATCCCAATTGCTAAAACCCATTACTGTATTATAATAGCAAAGCTACAATTACCTCTAGACTTTTGTCCTCACTTGTAAAATAAAAGGTTTATATCTAATTTTTAAAGTCCCTTTCAACTCTGAAGTGTTATGATACATGATGTATTTTTGATCTCCTAAGGAAGCACTTCATCTAAACACTGGTTTTGTTGCGGTTTTCTTCCCTTTTAGAGAAGATTTGCAGACTAAAGTCAATATACTATGCTGCTGCTGCTGCTGCCAAGTCGCCTCAGGCGTGTCTGACTCTGTGTGACCCCACAGGCGGCAGCACACCAGGCTCTGCCATTCCTGGGATTCTCCAGGCAAGAACACTGGAGTGGGCTGCCATTTCCTTCTGCAATGCATGAACGTGAAAAGTGAAAGTGAAGTTGCTCAGTCGTGTCCGACTCTCAGCGACCCCATGGACTGCAGCCTACCAGGCTCCTCCGTCCATGGGATTTTCTAGGCAAGAGTACTGGAGTGGGGTGCCATTGTCTTTGTTAAAACATTCTAAGGGCTAGATGAAATTGATTTTGAAGAAAATATGTCATGCTATCTCATACAGCTACAAAAAAATAAAGACACTAATTCATATAGTTGTACAAAAATAAAAATAAGAATTAGTATGGTTAACCAGAATAAAACAGATTACACTTGTCATTTTTATGGATAAAGTTGTCCATAAAGAAAATCTCATGTATCTTTTTCCTTTTCCTTTTTACCTTATCTTTTAAAAACATTTTTTTTTTTTCTGAAAGAAGATTACATTAAACCTGTGATCCATCACAGTTAAGAGATCATTACTGAGGCTATAGTCGGAAATACAGTCTTAGTCACAGGAAATTGACTCCTCATGCTTTAAGGACTGTGATTCAGGCTCTCTTGGCTCTCGATACCAAGTGATTTCTCTTTCACTGTCTCCATTGGTCATGCCTCTGTAATCCCCACTGTCAGTTTTCTTCCTCTCTCTGCTCTGAGCTGTGCCCTGGGCTAGTGAAAGAGGTCTGATCCTGAAGACAGCAGCACTTAGTTCATTCAGGCTTCTGGAAGCACAGCAGGAGATATGTGGACAGGAGGAGAAAGAGATCAAGGTCTTTCTTCCCTCTCTCTGGCTTTGGCTCAGTGGCTGTGTCCCTCTCACGTGGCTGAGCTCTCACTTGGTCTGGAAATGCTGCTTCTTCCGCTTGCCCAGTACCCTTCCACTGGTGATGGGTTCCTGAGACTTGTCCCTGGCTGACTCGCTGTCTCTTACTGGTTCCCGTACTCCTACACAGAGCTCTGAAATCATACCTTCTTTCATTCAGTTTTCTTCACTATCCCTATGAAGGTGTCTCCTGCTGACAGTACGCTATCCTTCAAGGGTTTTAAAAATCTTCCTATTATAGATTTAGCAAAAGTATGTTTGTCCCCCAAAAGGTTTTTTTAAGAGTTTCTCTGAATTTTAAAAATAAAAATATTACATGAAAGGAAAAAGATTTCTTTGTCATGACAGTGAGCTTTTTTAATTCAGTTTTTTCATTAATTGGGACAGCATGCTCACAGCCAGTTCTAAAAGAGTTGATAATGAAAGAGTTTCCATTATGCCTTTTCATTCTCTTAGACATTCCTTCTCACCCTACTGAAAAATAAGTCAGTCCCTCTTCACACACCCCCATCCTCCCCCCATAAAAGGAAAAAGAAACCTACCCAAATCTTTTTGGATACATTAATTCTTATCAGTGCCACTTTATACCTGAGAGCTCAACAATTTCTATTTTGTGATTTTTTTTTCAGACTCCTTAACATTTATGTGGCAATCACGGTGTAAGATTGACTTTCCAGTGTTACCACACAACACATCATAAGGCATCCACAAAAGACCAAAGATGTTAGAATAAGCCAACTGATAACTGAGCTTTGATATGCTGAGCTGCCATCATCTCTCTTTTCACTTAACAAATTGTTTGAAAGGAAGTTGGAATAAAAGGCAAGGAGCAAAACGCCCCGTTGCCCAACAGAGATTTCTTTAGACCGAAGATCATCTAACACGTTTGTTTCTCCTTCCTTTTTTCTCGTTAACTATGTCCGATCCTGCTGTACAGGTGTGGTTGATACATTTCACCTGTGTCACGCCTCCTCTTTCTTCCACCATTAACTCTTTTCAGATTCAGAATATTTTTGAAAAGATTTTATTGAAGGACTGCACTTTTAGGTTGTCTTAGAATTTCCAAACGTAGAACAAAAGTTAAAGGCAATTAAATTCTATAAACTATTAAAGTCTTAGTATTGCTGCGTTTGGCATGGACTATTAAATGGAGCAAGAAAACTGGTTTACTTTTGATGGACAAATTTTGGTCATGTGTACATAATCCGAACTGTGGAAATTGCTACAGGAATAACAGCATGCCTCAGAAACCAATGAAATCAATGCCTGTGGTATACTATTTGAGTTTTTTTCCCTCCCCCCATCCCACTCCTCTTTCTTTCTCCTTTTTTTAAGGGTTAAACTGGGTGGTTTTCAGAGTTTTACAAGAGAACTATTAGTGAAAAACAATCTGATACATTCAACTTACCAAGGCCCTACTCTTTCCCTCTAATCTTTCAGCAGGACCCAAGGGAGGCTAAAGTTTAGATCAGTCTATTCTCCACAAGAACTTTGATTCACTATTAAATTCCGTCTAATGAAGATGACTTTGCCATCCCACGGCCATCAGCAGGCTATGTGTGGGACAATGCAAAACCCACCTTGTATAGAGGAACATTGTTCTTTCTTCTTAGTCACACCAGTTGAATAGACTCTCGTGGAAATTCACATGCACAAGAGACCTGTGAAATCAGTAACAGTATTAATCTCTAGGGTGCCTTGCTGAGTCATGTTAAGGAAATAACTATTTTGCTTAAGTACACACTTGTTCGTGTCTTAACAGCTTATCATGTTTATGATAAGAGCAAATAGATGAGACAGAGAAAAAGAGGGAGGGAGGGAGGGAGAGAGAGAGGAGAGAGGAAAAAGAGGAGAGAGAGAAAGGGATTTTTATTAATGACAAAAGTTAACATTATAATAAAATATAATTCAGCTATTTGCAGATTATGCACTAATTAGGTTGAATCTAATTTTCCCATAGTTCTTACTTTGTAGATAAATTTTTAAAATGTGTAAGTTTGAGAATTCTGAAGCTTGCTTTAGTACTTAAAGAATTTCTGATTATCACTCATACAAACTAAAAAAATTAAAAATAATGAAATAAACTGATGCTGATATTAAACTATTCCATTTAATAAAATCGTGTATCTACAATGTTTATTTATTCTTCCTATTTACTTCATACATTACATTAGAAATTAGGCAAAATTAGACAAATGAAGCCTTATAAATAACAAAGTTTTGGGGTTAATAATGATCCAAACTTGTGCCAGAGATAACAATTTGTGCTTTTAGGAGGCAGTACCGCATAATGGTTATAGGCATGAACTCTTACAATTCATCATATACTACCCGTGGGACAGGTACAGATTAATCCCTGGAACCTCAGTTTCCTTGTTTGTAAAATGAGAATTATTCTTCTGTAAAACTACTGCTTAAGTTGTATGTTGATGTGAAGATTTACTGAGACAACATATATATAAGGCATTTAGAAGAGTAATTGAAACATTAAGTAGTAAATGCTGTTATTATTAATGTTTTATTCATTGGACACTGTGCATGCTTTCTGATGGAGAAAAACAGCTTCACAATGATAAAGTAGAAATATTTAAGGTTTTAAATAGCAGTAAAAAATATAACATAATTAATATACATTATTTAACATGAAACTTAATGTTAATTCTTACTTTTTTTTCTATTAAACTTGTTAGAAAAACAGGTGAGTCTACTTTAGTTGTGATTGAGTAGTTCCTATAAGATGTACCTTCCTATTGAGAGTAACTATAAACCACAGAAAAGATTTAAAAATTACCAGAGGTACATACATGTGTGCTCAGCCATGTCTGACTCTTTTAGACCCCATGGACTGTAGCCTGCCAGGCTCCTCAGTCCATGGGATTTCCCAGGCATGAATACTGTGTAGGTTGCCATTTCCTCCTTTAGGGGATTTTCCCAATCCAGGGATCGAACCCACATCTCACATCTCCTGCATTGGCAGGCAGATTCTTTACCATTGTGCCACCTAAGAAGCCCCAATTACCAAAGGTACTATAGAGTAAATAAAAGCAGGCAAAATCTGGAAGGGACATGATTTTTGGAAGAAGAGAAAAGCCTTATGAGTTTCTTTTTTTGGTAGCTTTTTACCTGAGTCCAGGCCCACTCAGTGACATAGAAAGTGAAAGCGTTAGTCTCCCAGTCAAGTCCAACTCTTTGCAACCGCATGCATGGACTGTAGCCCACCAGGCTCCTCTGTCCATGGGATTCTCCAGGCAAGAATACTGGAGTGGCTTGCCATTCCCTTCTCCAGGGGATCTTCCCAACCCAAGGACCAAACCCAGGTCTCCCGCATTGCAGGAAGATTCTTTACCATCTGAGCCACCACTAATACTTGTATAGAAATCTGTAGTCTTAGTGGCTTGAAGAATTAGGCAACAGAGTTTGAGGGCACCATAGCAAGGCACTGGGAAAGTACTGGGTTGAATAATGTTCCCTCAATATTCATGTCCATCCAGAATCTGTGAATATGACCTTATTTGGAAATAGAAACTTTGCAGGTCTAATTCAGGCAAGATCATATTGAATTAGAGTTGGTGCTAATCCAATGACAGTATCTTTATATAGAAGAGGGAAATTTTGACATAGACGCACACAAGAGGGGACATTACCTCATGAAGATGGTGGCAGAGATGGGAATGTTGCTGTTGTTCAGTCCCCTAGTTGTGTCCAACTCTTTGGCAACCCCATGGACTGTAGCATGCCAGGCCTCCCTGTCCTTCACTATCTCCCGAAGTTTGCCCAAGTTCATGTCCATTGCATCCTCTGATGCATCCAGCCATCCTCTGATGCCCTCTCCTCCTGCCCTCCTCGGTCTTTCCCAGAATCAGGGACTTTTCCAATGAGTCAGTCATTCGCATCAGGTACCAAAATACTGGAGCTTCAGCTTCAGCATTAGTCCTTCCAATGAGTATTCAGGTTTGATTTCCCTTTGATCTCTTTGCTGTCCAAGGGACTTTAAGGAGTCTTCTCCAGCATCACAGTTCAAAGGCATCAATTCTTTAGCACTCTGCCTTCTTCACAATCCAGCTCTCACAACCATACATGACCACTGGGAAGACTATAGCCTTGACTATACGGACCTTTGTCGGTAGAGTAATGTCTCTGTTTTTCAACACACTGCCTAGGTTTCTCATAACTTTCCTGCCAAGAAGCAATTGTCTTCTGATTTCATGGCTGCAGTAACTGTCTGCAGTGATTTTAGAGCCCAAGAAGAGGAAATCTGTCACTACTCCCACCTTTTCCCCCTCTATTTGCCTTGAAGTAATGGGGCGGGATGCCATGATCTTAGTTTTTTTGATATTTAGTTTTAAGCCGGCTTTTTCACTCTCTTCCTTCACCCTCATCAAGAGGTTCTTTTGTTCCTCTTCATTTCTGCCTTTAGAGTGGCAGAAGGTTATCTGAGGTTGTTGATGTTTCTCCCACCTATCTTGATTCCAGCTTGTAACTCATGCAGCCTGGCATTTCTCATGATATGCTCAGCATATAGATTAAATAAACAGGGTGACAGCAGACAGCCCTGTTATAGTCCTTTCTCAATCCTGAACCAATCAGTTGTTCCATACAGGGTTCTAACTGTTGCTTCTTGACCCGGTTTATCAGGAAACAGGGAAGATGGTCTGATATTCCCATCTCTTTAATATCCACATGTATCAAAGGCTTTAGCATAGTCAATGAAAGAAAGGTAGACGTTTTTCTGAAATTCCCTTGCTTTCTCTGTGATCCAGTGAATGTTGGCAATTTGATCTCTGCTTCCTCTTCCTTTTCTAAATCCAGCTTGGACCTCTGGAAGTTCTTGGTTTGCATAATGCTGAAGCCTGGCATACAAGATTTTAAGCATGACCTTACTAGCATGGGAGATGAGTAAAACTGTCCAATAATTTGAACATTCTTTAGTGCTACCCTTCTTGGGAATTGGGATGAGGACTGACCTTTTCTGGTCCTGTGGCCACTGCTGGGTCGTCCAGATTTGCTGACATATTGAGTGCAACACTTTAATAGCATCATCTTTTAGGGTTTTGAATAGCTCTATTGGAATTACATCACATCCACTAGCTCTACTGACAGCAGTGTTTCCTAAGACCCACTTCTATAATGTCTGGCTCTGGGTTACTGACCACATCATAGTTATCCAGTTCATTAAGATCTTATTTTGTACAGCTCTTTCACGTATTCTTTCCACCTCTCCTTGATTTCTTCTTCATCTGCTAGGTCTCTACCATTTCTCTTCTTTATTATGCCCATCTTTGGGGGAAAAAGTTCTCTTGATATTTCCAATTTTCCTGAAGAGATCTGTAGTCTTTCCCCTTCAGTTGTTTTCTTCTGGTCTTATACACTGTTCATTGAAGAAGGTCTTCTTGGCTCTCCATGCTATTCTTTGGAACTCTGCATTTAGTTGGATGTACTTTTCCCTTTCTCCCTTGCTCTTTTTTTTTCTCTCTTGCTCTTCTTTCTTCAGCTATTTGTAAAGCCTCCTCAGATAACCACTTTACCTTATTGCCTTTCTTTTTCTTTGGGATGGTTTTGCTCACTGCCTCCTGTATAATAGTACAGACCTCTGTCCATAGTTATTCAGGGACACTGTTTACTACATCTAATCACTTGAATCTATTCATCACCTCCACTGCATATTCATCACCTCCACTGCATATTCATCAGTTCAGTTCAGTTGTTCAGTCATGTCTGACTCTTTGTAACCCCATGGACTATAGCACTCCAGGCTTCCCAGTCTATCACCAACTCCTGGAGCTTGCTCAAACTCATGTTCATCAAGTCAGTGGTGCATCCAACCATCTCATCCTATGTCATCCTCTTCTCCTCCTGCCTTCAATCTTTCCCAGCATCAGGATCTTTTCTAGTGAGTCAGTTCTTCAAATCAGGTGGCCAAAGTATTGGAGTTTCAGCTTCAGCATCAACCCTTCCAGTGAATATTCAGGACTGATTTCCTTTAGGATGGACTGGTTGGATCTCCTTGCAGTCCAAGGGACTCTCAAGAGTCTTCTCCAACACCACAGTTCAAAAGCATCAATTCTTTGGCACTAAGCTTTCTTTATAGTCCAACTCTCACATCCATATATGACTACCAGAAAAACCATAGCTTTGGCTATATGGACCTTTGTCAGCAAAGTGATGTCTCTGCTTTTTATTATGCTGTCTAGGTTGTGTCTTTGAATTTCATGGCTGCAGTCACCATATTCAATGATTTTGGATCCCAATAAGATAAACTTTGTCACTGTTTCCATTGTTTCCCCATCTATTTGCCATGAAGTGTTGGGACCAGATGCCATGATCTTAGTTTTCTGAATGTTGAGTTTTAAAGCAGCTTTTCTCTCTCCTCTCACTTTCATCAAGAGGCTCTTTAGTTCTTCTTTGTTTTCTGCCATAAGAGTGGTGTCATCTGTATCTGAGGTTATTGATATTTCTCCTGGCAATTTGATTCCAGCTTGTGCTTCATCCAGCCCAGCATTTCACACGATGTACTCTGCATATAAGTTAAATAAGCATATTCATAGGGGATTGTATTTAAGTCTACCTAGATGGCCTAGTGTTTTCTCCACTTTCTTTAGTTTAAATCTGAAGTTTGCTATGAGAAGCTAATGATCTGAGCCACAGTCAGCTCCAGCTCTTGTTTTTGCTGACTATATACAGCTTCTTCGCCTTTGACTAAAAAGAATGTAATCAATTTGATTTTGGTATTGACCATTTGGTGATGTCCATGTGTAGTCATCTCTTGTTTTATTGAAAATGATGTTTGCTATGACCAATACATTCTCTTGGCAGAATTCAGTTAGCCTTTGCCATGCTTCATGTTGTACTCCAAGACCTAACTTGCCTCTTACTCCAGGTATCTCTTGACTTCCTACTTTTGCATTCCAATCCCCAATGATGAGTAGAAATCTTTTTTGATGTTCTAAGAGTTTTTTCTAGGTCTTCATAGAGCTTATCAACTTCATCTTCTTTAGCATTGTTGGTAGGGGCATAGACTTAAATTACTGTTATGTTGAATGGCTTACCTCGGAAACGAACTGAGATCGTTCTGTCATTTTTGAGGTTGCACCCAAGACTACATTTTGGACTCTTTTGTCAATTAACAGGGCTACTCCATTCTTCTATGGGATTCTTGCCCACAGTAGATAATGGTCATCTGAATTAAATTCCCATTCCCATCCATTTTAGTTCACTGATTTCTAAGATGTCGATGTTTATTCTTGCCATTTCCTGCTTGACCACATCCAATTTACCTTGGTTCATGGACCTACCATTCCAGATCCTTATGCAATACTGTTGTTTGCATTGGCTTTTACTTTCATCACTAGGCATATCCACAAGTGAGCAGCATTTCTGCTTTGTCCTAGCCACTTGGTTCTTTCTGGGCTATTAGTAGCTGTCCTCCTCTCTTCCCCAGTAGCATATGAGATATCTTCTGACCGGGGGGACTCATCTTTTGGTTTCATCTCTTTTCATCTTTGTATACAATTCCTGATTTTCACACGGCAAGTATATTGGGGTGGTTTGCCATTCCCTCTTCCAGTGGATCACGTTTTGTCAGAACTCTCTCCTATGCGATTGGAATATGCAGCTGCAAACCAATCAATGCCAACTATTATTGGCAACCACCAAACCCTATGAGAGAGGCATAGAACAGATTCTTCCTCAGAGCCTCCAGGAGAAGCAAGCTAATATTGCCAATACCTTGATTTTGGACTGCTAGCCTTCAGAACTGTAAGAGAACAAATTCTTGTTTTAAGCCACCTAGTTTGTGATACTCTGTTATAGCATCTCTAGGAAACTAATACAGAGAGAAAACACAGGGAAAGAGAAAGTCAATACCAGATACCCCAAATTCTGAGTATAAAATCTGCCACTATCTCTGGCGGACCCCTGAATAGCACAAGTATGGAGAAACTAAGGCTAAAATAATTGAATGGACTTTCAGCTGCTTCACTCTACAGGGATACAGAGTTTGGAGTTCAAGTTCAGTCAAATTAACTGTCCATTGAAACATCAACAACAAAACCCACAATGCTTTTGGGAGTCTATAAGAAGATCCTGCATCTTTATAATATATAATTCAAAAGATAAAATATATATTTATAAAATATCAATAACATAATGCAATTCCAAATAATTCAACAAATGAAGAAACAGAAAATTGCAATTCTTACTCAAGAAAACATATGGTCAGTAAAGATGATCTCTTTACTCTTAGATGACACAGGTATTGAAATTACCAGATAAGGATTATAAAGCAACTATTTTAATTGTTTTTAAGAACATAAAGAAAAATGTGACTCCATAGAGTGAACAAATAGGATATCTCATCCAAAAAATAAAAACTATGAAAGAGAACCATTAAAAAATTATAGAACCGAAATGTGAAATATCTGAAATTTAAAAATACTGGAAGTTTAGCAGAAGACTGAAGGTGACAAAGAAATCACAGTAATCTTAAAGATAGATCATCAGAAATTAGTCAATCGGAAGAACAGAAGAAATAAAGATTATTTAGAAAATGAACAGAGTCTCAATATCTGTGGAGCAATAGCAAGAAGTCTAACATATGGTTAATTTTAGTGGAAAATATATGACAATAGCTCAAAAAAATCTTAATTTTTGATTTAAATGTCTCACTACAGAAAAAAAAGAAAATCACCCTAGGCACATCTTGATGAAAAATAAAGAGAAAGAGAAAGTATTATAAGAGGAAAAAAAGACACATTACACACAGGAGGACAAGAATATAAATGACTGAATATTGATATAATGGTTTCCAGAAAACATTGGGACAATATCTTTAAGACACTGAAAGAAAACTGTCTGACTAGACTTCTGTATTCAGTGAAAATATCAGATATTTAGAAAATCCCTCAAAATTTGGAAAGTAAATAACATACTGCTATTTTTTTAAACAGAGGAAACTATCAAGATCAACATTTTATCTAAAGGCTGAGATTATTTTTATAGTTTGTCATTATTTCTGCTTATGAACACAAATTCTTCTTCAGTAGCACCAGAGGGCAACATTGATAGTCTTTTCAGCAGCCAAATGGACTGAGCTTATTCTTGATCTGACAGTTTTTCCACTAACATTTCTTCTAGTTCCTCCTTAATCAGTCATCTGCTGCCAATTGGATCTTTGGTTTTTAGTTTTTTCTGAAAACAGACCTTGAGCTCACAAGTGGTTTTGGCTGTTTTTTTTCTTCTTCACATGTAGTAGCTTTCTGTGTGCCTCATGCATTCATGAATAATATGCTTGTTTGCCAGTATAAAAAGAAAATGAAATGGGCGGCCATCTTCTCCCCACTGGATGCTCTTTGTTTTGGAAAAATCTCTTCATGATGCTTCATTATTGGCTGGGCTCACTTCTCAAACCCCTGGGGAAAAGGTAAGTAATCAGTCTGTCAATATTCTCTTGGGTAAAACTTTCTGAATCTTTTCCCATCATGTTAGTTAAATGTCTCTTTCCTATGTTGAATTCTAAAATCTGCTACGTAAGTTTCACGTCTTAAGGCTGCAACATTTTTCTTGTTATAACTGCAGTGTGTCTTAGCCTTTGCTGTGCTTAGTCACTCAGTTATGTCCGACTCTTTGTGACCCCATGGACTGTAACCCACCAGGCTTCTCTGTCTATGCGAATCCTCCAGGCAAGAATACTGGAGTGTGTTGCCATGCCCTCCTCCAGAGGATCTTCCCAACCCAGGGATTGAACCCAGGTCTCCCAAATTTCAGGTGGATTCTTTACCATCTGAGCCACCAGGGAAGCCCTTCTTAGCCTTGATAACTGGCATCTGGTCCTTGTCTGTAGCTCAGCAGTGGCAGCTCTCCAGAGGCCTTGTCTGGGGGCAAAGCTAATCCTAACCCTAAGAAAGAGACAGAAGGAGGCAGCTAGGGGGCAGGACACCCAGGGAGCAACCATGTTGGCAAAGGGAGATAGGGAGAGGGCAGAAGGGCAGGGCCTGCAAACTGCAGCACACATCTTTTAAAATACTAATTTTAAATTTCATGGCTGCAGTCACCATCTGCAGTGATTTTGGAGCCCAAGAAAATAAAATCTGCCACTGTTTCCAGTTTTTCCCCATCTATTTGCCATGAATTGATGGGGCTGGATGCCATGACCTTCATTTTATGACTGTTGAATTTTAAGCCAGCATTTTCACTCTCTTCTCTCACTCGCATCAAGAGGCTCTTTAGCTCCTCTTCACTTTCTGCCATTAAAGTGGTATCATCTGCATATCTGAGGTTATTGAGATTTCTCCCAGAAATCTCTTAATTTCTGAATCTCTTGATTCATCGAGCTCAGCATTTCATATGATGTACTCTTCATATACATTAAATAAGCAGGGTGACACTATGCAGCCTTGACATATTTCTTTCCCAGTTTTGAATCAGTTTGTTGTTCCATGTCCAATTCAAATTGTTGCTTCTTGACTTGCATGTAGGTTTCTCAGGAAGCAAGTAAAGTGGTCAGGTATTTATTCTCATGTCTTTAAGAATTTTCCTCAGTTTATTGTGATCCACACAAAGGCTTTAGCATAGTCAATGAAGCAGATATTTTTTCTAGAATTCCCTTGCTTTTTCCCTTGCCAGTGTATGTTGGCAATTTGATCATTGGTTCCTCTGTCTTTTCTAAATCCAACTTGTATGTCTGGAAGTTCTTGGTTCATGTATTGTTGAAGCCTAGATTAAAGGATATTGAGCATTACCTTGTGTATCTCAATGAAGCTATGAACCAGGCAGTTCAGGGAGAAGGCAATGGCAAACCACCTCAGTATTCTTGCCTCAAGAACCCCACGAACAGTATGAAAAGACAAAAAGATATGACACGGGAAGATGAGCCCTCCCAGGTTGGTAGATGTCCAATATGCTACTTGGGAAGAACAGAGAAATAACTCTAGAAAGAATGAAAATGCTGGGCCAAAATAGAAATGACACTCAGTTGTGGATGTATCTGGTGGTGAAAATAAAATTTGCTGCTCTAAAGAACAGAGAGGGACTATCATTATAGATATTATAGACATAACAAGAATAATAAGAGAATACGAGTGAGTGAGTGAAAGTTGCTCAGTTGTGTCTGACTCTTTGTGACCCCACGGACCATACAGTCCATTGAATTATCCCAGCCAGAATACTGGAGTGGGTAGCCTTTCCCTTCTTCAGGGGATCTACGCAACCCAGGAATCAAACCCAGGTCTCCCACGTTGCAGATGGCTTCTCTACTAGCTGAGCCACAAGGAAAGCCCAGTAAGAGAATATATTGACGACTTTATGCTCATATGTTTAACCACTTAGGTGAAATCAATGAATTCTTTGAAAAGTACAACTTAACAAAACTGACACAAGATAAAACATAAATTTGGAAGAGTCCAATATTGTAATAGATTTATCGGTTGATTAGAAAAGTAGTGTTTTTTCTTCTCTTTATTTCATGCCTGATTTTTTTAAACAGAGTGTCTTAATGTATTTTGTGTATGTTGTAGATCTCTTTATTTTAATCTGTTTGGGCTGCTGTAACAAAATATTGTTCTCCACCAGCTGTTTTTACCTTTGTCATGTGATCAAAGTCAATACTACCTATGATGGGACAAACTGATATCATGTGCCTCCTGATATGATGGACTGAGAAGGACACAGCATTACTACTGTGGTATTCTTACCAACAATGAATAATCTGAATTTAATCATGAGGAAACATCAGATAAATTCCAATTGAGCAGCATTCTACAAAATAACTGGCTAGCATTCTTTAAAGTGTCAAGGTCATGAAAGACAAAGAAAGGCTGAGGAACTACTTCAGCTTATAGGAGAGTAAAGTGACATGACAACTACATGCATCGTAGGTTGGATCTTAAACCAGATGAAGAATATTAGTGGGTAAATTGGTAAATTTGAAGAAAATCTGTAAATTAGATAATAGTGTTACTTAATGTTAAGATTGATTCTAATACTAATTTCTTGATTTTAATGATAGTACTGTGGTTATATGGAACCTCCTTGGTGACTCAGACAGTAAAGAATCTGCCTGCAATTTGGAAGACCTGGGTTTGATTCCTGGGTTGGGAAGATCCCCTGGAAAAGGGAATGGCTACCCACTCCAGTATTCTTGCCTGGGAAATCCCATGGACAGAAGAAGCCAGGTGAGCTACAATCAATGGGGTTGCAAAGAGTTGGACACGGCTGAGTGACTAGAACTCTAGCACTCACTGTGGTTATATAGAAGGTGAAAGTGTTAATCACTTAGTCATGTCTGACTCTTTGACCCCATGGACTGTAGCCCTCCAGGCTCTTCTGTGCATGGAAGTCTCCAGGCAAGAATACTGGAGTGGGTTGCCATTCCCTTCTCCAGCAGTCTTCCCAACCCAGGGATTGAACCTGAGTCTCCCACATTGCAGGCAGATTCCTTACCATCTGAGTCATGTAAGATGATATTTATAGAATATGAGTGGAAGGTGTATACGAATTTTTTATAGTATTTCTGCAACTTTTTGTAAGTATAGAATTATCTCAAAATTAAATTTTTATAACTTCTAAGCTTAAAAATTAAAAGAAATTTAACAGAAAGTAGCTTTTGAACTTCACCTGCTCTCTTCAACTAGTCTACAATTGGCTTACTGCCCACTGGTGATTATGCTGGGTTCAGTGTAGATAGTCTCTGGGCTTTTGCAGTTTGTATTCTGGTGGGGAAAGATATTTATTAAAAAAAATACTTTTGTTGTTATTTTTCAGTCACTAAGTTGTGTCTAACTCTTGTGCAACTCCATGGACTGTAGCACGCTAGGCCTTACCAAGAATGCAAATAGATTTTTTTGCCAGACTATTTTCCATGAACTAGGCTGAGGCAGAATTTAAAAGCACCAGAAATTTTATTCTAATGTTATAAATTTAAGTCCCTAATATTCTAACTTTAAATCATGAATTTAAAATTTGCAAATTGACAAATTTGTATATGTGTGTGTATATTGCTATGGACATCAGACAATATTAGATGTTGATTACACATATAGTCATGTTACATTTATCTAAGTTATAAGTAAATTTTTAAATTTTATATCCAGTGACCAGACTGTATCTATTGTTCTTTACAGAAATTACTCTGTCTTTATCTCTGAAGGGGCTTCATTGACCAAACAATCGCAACCTGGGCTAAATCTCCTAATAAAACTAAATACAAATGGGTAATATGTACTTGATTATATTTAATCATTATAATAACTTCAGTAAACAGTTTTGAAGATGGAATTTTTAGTCTTGCTGGCTGGCCCACCTTTTCTTATGATTAGTGGAAATTTTGGTGCTGTCTGTGACCATAACACTTAATACATCCCAGAATGAATTCTATGACCGAGACCTCATGAGAAGACTCCGTGACCTATTGAGGTCAACAAAACTGACGCAGAGTGTTTTAGAGCACAGTGATTTGGAAAGCCAGTGAACCAAGGACAAAAATGTTGGGCTGACAATTCTGTGTCATACTAGGCCCTCTTAGGGCTTTCCAGTTTGTACAGTGGTAAAGAATCTGCCTGCCAGTCCAGGAGATGCAAGAGATGTAGGTTCGATCCCTAGGTCGGGAATATCCACTGGAGGAGGAAATGGCAACCCACTCCAGTGTTCTGGCCTGGAAAATCCCATGAACAGAGGAGCTTGGAGGGCTACAGGCCATGGTTTGGACATGACTGAGCACACACACACACACACAGACACACACACAGGGCCCCTCTGCCTTTGTTGTACAATGGGTTTGGAAAAAGTCCTCTGACATTCAAAGGACATAATGATATATTTGCACTCATGTTTAATTTTCTGATCCAAGTAATAAGTGACACTATAAATTGAGGATTTCTTCAACCTTAATGGATAAAATTTTTTTGTTCTTCATGAGCGTCTAAGTATAAACTTTTTAGGATAAACATTTTAGTCTCCCAGTGATGATCTAAAGCTTCACATTTTAAACTTGGATCAATTGTTCACTATGCAGAAAACATTAAAGACTGCAGTCCTACCACGTTTTCTCTACCTTTCATTAAGTTTTCAAAATCCCTGTTATGGATAGTCTTTTTCTCTCTCTCAGGGCCTTTTAATTTTTAATCACGGTTGTCTCAAATGCTGATCATATTTCTGAGAAATTACTTTATGTAAAAGATGGAGCAAGATAGAGTTGCCACATACCTTTTTATCTTTTCTGTGAAATTATTTGAACCTAAAGTTGTGGTGACAAGGTTGCTTCTAATAGATTCTGTTGCCATGGAAGCAGGCTGTTGAAAAGAGCAAGACTCAAAACCTCCAACTCTTTGCATGTTTATACCTATGCTCACAAATATATAAATTTTAGATTGAATGACAAACCATATACTGTGAAACCTGTTGACCATGCAGTATTTTTCAAAAACAAAAGTTATAGATGCTAATATAGCAGAGTTGAGCTAATTGTATATATTAATCAAGATTCTTTTATACAATAAATTGGTGAACTGAAATAGATTTTAAAAAATATTTTTAGGAGCCAGAGAGAAGTTATCATTCAAGACCTGAAATGGAAGAGAAGAAAAAAAAAAAAAAGAAGAAGAAGAAAGTGGAAGGAAAGAAGGAAGAAAACAGCCAATTATTCATTCATTAAGTATACACACCAAGTATGTGTCTGGTTCCATAAAGATAAGATTAATATCCAATGTTTTCTTTCTGTAGTCTCATTGCTTTGTTGTTTTCATTGTTCAGTAGCTAATTTGTGTCTGTTCTTTGTGATCTCATGGATTGCAGCATGCCAAGCTGGACTTGATCATTGGGTTGGAAAGATCTCCTGGAGAAGGGCATGACAGCCCACTCCAGTATTCTTGCCTAGAGAATCACCACAGATAGAGGAGCCTGGTGGGCCACAGTCCATGGGGTCGCAAAGATTCAGACATGACTGAGCAACTAAGCACAGCACAGTGGCCCTTAGAGTATCATACAAATGAAAGTGGCCAGACTCAGTTAGATCCTCCTGTTAGGGTAAGAGAGGTGCTTGGGCAACTGACCCACTGCACGTGTTACAGTAGAACACACAACACATAATGTTCAAGAACACTGGCTATCTTTGGACCTAATCCAAAGATGATAGTAAGAGGCAAAGCTGATAGTAAGAGACTAAAATAGAGCAATATAACCAGGGAGATAGCCAGACCATGGATAATCTAACAACTGTTGACATAGTGTGTGCCATGGGAATGTATATACATTCCAGAAGGGTTTCTACACAAATGTACAGATATCTTTTTCTAAATATTTCAGTACTGTTTAGAGATTAGTATTGGACATATTCACTCTTTTTGACATCATAGATACATGTTTTAACAGATGCATTTAAAGGAAAATGTTTGTGTGCTTGCGGGCTAAGTTGCTTCAGTTGTGTCTGATCTTTGCAACCCTATAGACCATAGCCTGCCAGGCTCCTCTGTCCATGGGATTCTCCAGGCAAGAATACTGGAGTGGATTGCCATGCCCTCCTCCAGAGGATCTTCCCGACCCAGGGATTTGAACCCACATCTCTTTACGTCTCCTGCGTTGGCAGGCAGGTTCTTTATCACTAGTGCCACCTGGGAAGCCCATAAAGAAAAATATAAAATTTATTTTAAATTGTGAAAACATTTACTTTGAAATAATTTTAGACAAAGTTGCAAAAATAGTACAGAGTTCTTATATAATCTTTGGCCAGTCTCCCCTCATGGTATCTTCTTATATAAATACACTACAGTGATACAGACGAGGAAAGTAACGTTACTACAACAATGTTAACTAAACTAAAAGTCTTACTCAAATTTCTTATTTTTTTTTGCATTAATATCCTTTCTCTGTCCTAATATCAATTCCAGGATCTCATTGTGTTTATTTCTCATGTCTCCTTAGCCTCCATTGTGAAAAAAGAGGAAATTTTTACTGTCATCAGAAAAATATGTTAAAAGTTAAAATTTAGATTATTAATAGTAGTATTGCTATTTCTGGGTCCTTCCCCATTTTCAGAGCACAGCCGAGAAAAGGAAGTAAGAATCTGTATTTAATGGGGGAGAAGACCTACCACTCTCTTTCCTACAACCTGGGCTTCTCTAATAACTGCTTTGTGTTGTTTGGATTTAATTCCTGCAGAATTTTGAGGGGAACATTCAAAATCTGTGGACACCTTTATAGTTGACAAATTGCAACAACTGTCAACAAGGATAGAAGAGTAGAGGAGTAGAGAAAAAAAATCAGGTGGACTTTACTCAGCAGGACATTCTGCTGATGCAGACTAGAAATATACTAAGGAATTGAGATTACAAATACCATCTGAAAGAGTCTAGGATAGAATTTATGAACTCCAGTGCCAGGTAAGTATTGTGAATAACTGGAATTGGTACTAAATCCAGGACTTGTGTCATGATAAAGACACAATGAGTGAAAAAAATGGCAAGTATCATCTGGCTCAGTCAGTAATAAAATGGGGTGTGGTGAATTGGAGGACGCATGTCACTTAAAGCTAGTAGTTGGTATTTAGCTCCATTTGGAATTTACAATCAGAATTTGAGTCCAGTGTTGCAAGATTCTCATATGTTTTTTTACAAGAGAACTTTTTTCCCCAAAAGAATTTTATGTGAAAATTCTTATTTTTAAAATTCTTGTTTTTAATATTTTTATGAGATTTACATTCACAAAAGTTATAACATTAAATTTTCTCCATAAAATATTCATGTGAGTCTCAGTTAAATACATCTAGATGCTGGATGGTCTGCTGAAGTGAAGTGAAGTGAAAGTTGCTCAGTCGTGTCCAGCTGTTTTCAATCCCATGGACTATGCAGTCCCTGGAATTCTCCAGACCAGAATACTGGAGTAGGTAGCCTTTCCCTTCTCCAGGGGAGCTTCCCTACCCAGGGATCGAATCAGGTCTCCTGCACTGCAGGCGTATTCTTTACCAACTGAGTTATTAGGGAAGCCCCTTAAGTGTACTCAAAATCTAAGTGACTAATTTCTACTCACTGGTCCTATAATAGGTACAAGTCAAATGCCATAGAAAAAGTTCAAACTACTTCATGTAACAGACATTTAATTCACTGTTAGTAAGTTCAAACAAATCAGAAAAAGCCAATAGTCTCTTCTACTAAAACTTTATAGGAAGATGATATAGACAACAGTGCTGATAGAAAATTCTCATATTTAAATGTTAGCAAATAATTTGCCTGTGAGTTTCTCTTGAAACTCCCTCAACTCTTGAATTGCCTAAGAACTCTAAGGCCTTTCTCAGTCAGAGTCACTTTTCATCCAAACACTGTGAAAAGAAAAAAACAAGACTGATCAGTCTTCTTTTGCTTTTACTTCCCCTGGCCATGGAGTAGTCATTGTTAAAGGTGGATTTCAACAGATGTTTGTCCACTGCTGATCTAGATCTTATTTGGGCCACAGGTTGTCACACTGAGCTCCAACATTACAGCTGTTTCACATTTCTGCACTCAGCCATTGCTCTCCAGTGCCAGAAACATGCTAGACTGAGTATGCCCAGTAGAGCTTCTGTTATCATCCAGAAGATGTTTTCCTTGAAAAAATATCTTTGGGCATTTTGTGAACTCTAGTATTTGGCCCAGAATCCTACTTTTCTCAGGAAAATTTTCTTTTGCTTTATTCTTTCATCTATCCTACATCTGGGCCATATTCTGTACCCCTCTGTTCTACTCTATGCCAACAATACTCCTCAACTCTGAACTTTGAGAAATAGGAACGGTAGAGGTTGTTGTTGTTCAGTCACTAAGTTGTGTCTGACTGTGTGACCCCACGGACTGCAGCACTCCAGGCTTCCCGTCCTTCACCATCTCCCGGCGTTTGTTCAAACTCATGTCCATTGATTGGTGTCGTCCAACCATCTCATCCTCTGTCACAACAGAGGAGGTTGGAACTTCCATTTTTTTTTTCTTTTCCCAGGAAGCTGAAGCCTCCTCATACAGATTCCCGTACCTCACCCTAGCAATCAACTCTAGTGATTAGTTTTGGTAAATCACTAAACAAACAAATGAATTGTCCTGTTACAACTTCCTGAAGGACAAAGATAACACTGCATTTACATAACTCAGTGGGGCCATTCAAGTGATTCAACCCCAAACAAAGAAGGTCTGGTCAAAAGCAGTCTCACCTTTAGGCATAAGAACAGCTTCTCTAAATATGAGAAGTTTCCCTCAACTTGCACTTGAGGTAAATCTTTACTTTAATACCCTGTTATCCAGATTTAAACAGTTTGATAAACTTGAATTCATTTCTTATAGGGAGTCATTATAAGAAGTAAAAACAAAGATATACAAGATTATTATTTAAATATACTTATTTGACAGAAAAATCTTACTTCCCCATTATGAAATTGGAATTGAAAATGAACAAATTTATAGCAAATCTTTAGTAGGTGAAAGTGCAACAGGTATATACTTGTTATATATATTCAAATATCTACAAGAAAACTTCAGCAAGCACTTATATATTCTGTGCTTAGAGACAGCCTTGTTTCTGGTTAAATCTTTCACTTAACTTTCTGCACAAAGTGAATAGCCAAAGAATGCTTCAGTCCTCAGTTAGTCTGTAACAATTTTCCCTCTGTGGATTTTTAGCAAGAATTAGCCTGGGTGCTGTTTATGGCAAGGGTACATAAAAGTTGGGTTTGTGAGGGTCTGTTTCAAAGGTTCTTTCATACTGAATTTCTTCAATTGGGAGTGTGACACTGAATACAGGAAACCTCATTTAAATTGAAGTTGGGAATCCAGAAGGGGAAGCTCTCACACACTACCATCTGCGGACCCCCAAAGGAAGAGACATACCTTGTGTCTAACCTTCTAACAGGAGGAAGGTTACTACTTTACTACCCCAGCAGGAGGAAGTTTTTCTCCTTGCCCAGTGACAAATGCCACCAATGAGAACATTGCAATTCAGCCAATGGGAAGCCATCACTAACTTAAATTCTCTTTCCTCCAATGGACTTTCATTCAAAACACTTCCTCCCAGCCTTTCCTTCTTCTTTATAAAGTAACAGTTACTTTCCTTTGTTTGCTGGACTTGCCTATAGTTTTTCCCACAGCATGCTTGTCCCTAATTGCAATTCTCTGCAATGGCACCCCACTCCAGTACTCTTGCCTGGAAAATCCCATGGACAGAGGAGCCTGGTAGGCTGCAGTCCATGGGGTCACGAAGAGTTGGACACGACTGAGCGACTTCACTTTGACTTTTCACTTTCATGCATTGGAGAAGGAAATGGCAACCCACTCCAGTGTTCTTGCCTGGAGAATCCGAGGGAGGTGGGAGCCTGGTGGGCTGCCGTCCATTGGGTTACACAGAGTCCGACACGACTGAAGCAACTTAGCAGCAGCAGCAGCAGCTATCTTTAAATAAACTTATTTTGCTTGTAAAGTAACTTGCCGTTTTTAACAGATAGTGCTTTATTTTGCTTTGTTTCTCTTCTTCATTTCCCCAAGAAGCCTAGAATTGTTTCAAACTTGTAATATGTGTGAACTTCCTAAATAGATGGTAATGGGTTTGTGAACTTCAGGAGAGACAATACTGGGGAAAAGCTCCCAGACTGAGGAGACTCAGGAAGCTGAATTTTATCTACTGAGCTCCAAGAGATTCCTTTTGCTCACTGGTAAATGGAGAGAACAATATTGGTTCTCCCTGTCTTACAAAGAAGTGAAAGTGAAAGTAGCTCAGTCATGTCCGACTCTTTGTGATCCCATGAATTGTAGCCCAGCACGCACACGACTGAAGTGACTTAGCAGCAGCAGCATGCTCCTCTGTCCATGTAAAATACTAGTCTAGAGTCGAAAACTTTGTAAGTTTCAACGTGAAAAAGTTAGTGCTAATGTAATTGAAAAGTCAGCATGTGATAACTTTTATGACTATGCTTATACTTTATCAATAACAGGAAAAAATTCTGTGTGATATGGTTAAATTGTTCATACTGATCACCTAGCAATTTTATACATGCTCTAAGAAAACCATAGAATACTACTCTTTTTTTAAAAAAAATTAATTTCTTTATTTTAATTGGAGGCTAATTACTTTACAATATTGTAGTGGTTTTTGCCATACACTGACATGAATCAGCCGTGGGTGTACATGTGTTCCCCATCCTGAACCCCCCCTCCTACCTCCCCTACTCTTTAACACAGTAAACATGGGTCAAAATGTTAATACTAAACAACTTAATTATTTCTTTCCTCAGAATAAGAGCTTCTTGGCAAAATGATTGCAGCATCAAGGAATGCTCTGGATTAAATGGGTCCTGGACACTGATTCCAACTTGCCGCCTACATTCCCTCAGTCTTGGGCCTCATTTTGTGCATGAAATTCTGTAGTAGCTGTGTTTTTCCTTTGAGAGTCCACATTTGCATGTGTATGTGGATGTTTTGAGAACCTGTTTTTGAAAAGTTAACTGGTAGATTGGATTTGAAAATACCATGAAGGATCAGTGATCCGTTAAGCAAAAACAGATTTAAGCACCTACCTGGTGTTGTCCCAACCTTGTTAATGAAAAAGAAATAAATGTTGGAGGCAAATTAACTCAGAGCCTCTCCAGGATTTCTTAAAGGATCTAGACTCCCTTAAGAAATGCTTGGAATTTTTGTTTTACAGTTAAAACAAGAAATTCTTTATTTCACATTAAGAAGCTGACATCCTTTAACATCTGAAATCAGAGCCATTTAACTGAGCTCAGTCACCCATGAGAATTAATCTTCAATATTTAAATAAAGGATATTATGAAGGATGGGCCAAGATGATTCCCATGATGAAAACCAGTGTAATGATACTAAGAGCAAACTGTGTAAGGCCAACGTGGGTTCAAGTACTTCAGGGGGTTTCCCAATCAATGTTACGACTTCCTAAAAGGGGTTATTGCCAAAGTTTTACTGATGATGAATAATTGACTCAACTGGCTTCTCGAATACATAGTTTACTGATTGAAATAATTGGATAAAAATGTAGAGTACATAAAATGGCTCATTTTAAAATGGATTCAGGCATTTTATAGGTCAAACCAATTAAGTCTCTCCTTCAAACATAAATATGTACATATCTCTGAAGTGAGATTTCATTGTGTCCCCCCAAACAATATTATAAAAAAAGGTCATATCACACACATAGCATGGCCTTATGTATCTACAGAAAGACACATAAAGACAAGCACTTTCACTTGCCATGTGATGTAGTTCCTAGAATGGTGTGTCCATACTGCCTTTCAAGACTTTTAAAAAGACATAATTGACGAATCATCCAAAGTGAAATATATTTGAAAGTATTTTTCTTATTTTATACTAGATTAGGTTAGACATTTGTTGATATAACAAGTACTTTTGAGGTCATGCTTTTATAATATTATGTTATACTTTAGAATATTTTTGTGGGTTTAAAGTGTTTTGCTTTGTTTTTACTATTTTAATTGTATGCTTTGAAGGTTTGTTTTCGTGTTCTATTTATTACATTTATAACTGTTAGTTTACATAATAATACTCTTAATCCTCTATTATTTTAAATAGTTATCTGTTAATTTCCTTCTGTGGATAAGCAAAATTAGGTATTTCTTTTTCCTTCCAATTCTTTAAGCCATTTTTCTTTCACATTCATTTTGCTTAATTATAATACATTTCTTAATGTTTAACTTTTACTATATAAACCTAGAGGCAAATATACTTGACAGTATTTTTTTAATATATACTATTTTCTGCATTTAAGTGATATATCTTAAACCCTAGTTGCATAAGATATCAGTGTACTGTATAATTTTTATGAGAGATCTTCAACCTACAATGCAGGAGACCTGGGTTCGATCCCTGGGTTAGGAAGATCCTCTGGAGAAGGAAATGGCAACCCACTCCAGTACTCTTACCTGGAAAATCCTATGAACAGAGAAGCCTTGTAGGCTACAGTCCACAGGGTCGCAAAGAGTCAGACATGACTGAGCGATTTCACTTCACTTCACTTTCATTTCTATATTGCCAAAGTTTATACCATTTTCACTTGACAATATAGCCATAATCCAACATTTGTGTTACTCTTGGTTCTATGGTTATATAGGATTAATATTCACTGTCAGGTTTCCTTCATATCTTGTGTGTATGTTAGTCACTCAGTCCTGTCTGACTCTCTGTGACCCCATTGGACTGCAGCCCACGAGGCTCCTCTGTCCATGGAATTCTCCAGGCAAGAACATTGGAGTGGGTTGCCATTTCCTTCTCCAATGTGAATTTTATTAGTAGTAGTTTAGTCCTAAGTTGTGTCCAACTCTTGCGACCCCACAGACTGCCATGTTCCTCTGTCCATGGGATTTTCCAGGCAGGAACACTGGAGTGGGTTGCCATTTCCTTCTCCCCCTTCATCTCTTACTTGAATGAAATTCTTTAATCTATTTTTTTTTTCCATGTCAAAATGGTTTTACTGTTATACTTGGATGATATAAAGGTCAGGTATAATTTTTTATGAAGTGGCATTGTCTTTTTTCAGTGATCTGTAGGCAGTGCTCAATGACTTTCATGGAGAGTGTTGACTTGGAGACCTGTCTGATTTTGTTCTCCTTTACTGACTTGTGGATTAGTCCCAATTCATGCCTATTGTCCATGCATTCTTTTTAACAATATTGTATAAGTTAAAGGATGTTAAAGGATGTTAAAATAAGTATTTCATTATATTTCAAGTCTAACAATTGCTTATTTAACTTATACACAGAGTACATCATGAGAAACACTGGGCTGGAAGAAGCACAAGCTGGAATCAAGATTGCCAGGAGAAATATCAGTAACCTCAGATATGCAGATGACACCACCTTTATGGCAGAAAGTGAAGAGGAACTCAAAAGCCTCTTGATGAAAGTGAAAGAGGAGAGTGAAAAAGTTGGCTTAAAGCTCAACATTCAGAAAACGAAGATCATGGCATCTGAAGATCATGGCATGGGACCAGATAGATGGGGAAACAATGGAAACAGTGACAGACTTTATTTTGGGGGGCTCACAAATCACTGCAGATGGTGACTGCACCATGAAATTAAAAGACGCTTACTCCTTGGAAGGAAAGTTATGACCAACCTAGATAGCATATTCAAAAGCAGAGACATTACGTTGCCAACAAAGGTCCATCTAGTCAAGGCTATGGTTTTTCCAGTGGTCATGTATGGATGTGAGAGTTGGACTGTGAAGACAGCTGAGTGCCAAAGAATTGATGCTTTTGAACTGTGGTGTTGAAGAAGACTTTTGAGAGTCCCTTGGACTGCAAGGAGATCCAACCAGTCCATCCTAAAGGAGATCAGTCCTGGGTGTTCATGGAAGGACTGATGCTAAAGCTGAAACTCCAGTACTTTGGCCACCTCATGCGAAGAGTTGACTCACTGGAAAAGACTCTGATGCTGGGAGGGATTGGGGGGCAGGAAGAGAAGGGGATGACAGAGGATGAGATGGCTGGATGGCATCACCAACTCAATGGACATGAGTTTGAGTGAACTCCAGGAGTTGGTGATGGACAGGGAGGCCTGGCGTGCTGCGATTCATGGGGTCGCAAAGAGTCAGACACGACTCAGCAACTAAACTGAATTATACTATAACTCAGTTTGACCAGTTTATATACTTTTCCTCCTCAGGTGTGATAGGCTTTTTCAATCAGTAGATAAAGTCCTATTATCCTCCCTCTTATTCTCTCCCTCTCCCTTTCTGTCTTCCTCCTTCGCCTCCTACCCCTCCCCCTCTCTACCCCACTTCTTCCCCTCCCCTCTCTTCCCCCCTTGCCCCTCCCCTCCTCCTCCTTCTCCTTCTTCTTTCCCTTCTCCCTCCTCCTCTCCTCCTTCTTCTTCCCCTTCTTCTTCTCCTTTTTTTCTTCTCTGCTTCTTTCTCTTCTTCCTCCTCCTTTTCCTTCCTACCCTTCTCTCTCTTCTTTCTTCTCCTCCTTTTTCTTCTTTGTAATCCTTTTTACTTTTTACATATTTAATTTTCTCACTTAGGTCTACTATATTGGCATTTTAGCAGTACCTATTCTCTTTTGTGATGCTTCCAGTTTTCACTTTATTTTTGTGCTATTCTTCCATTTTATTCCTGGATTCAGTCAACTTTTCTCTTCTCTTTCCTAAGCTCTTGTACCTACGCTCTCTGCTTTGTTTTATAAAGATACTTTATTATTATTACTGTTATAATTCATGGCAAAATGATGGGTCACACTAATATTTGATCTGTGACTTAAAAAAAAATATTTTTTGTTGGCTTCATAAGCCATTTTATTTATTTATTTTTTTTATTGAAGGATAATTGCTTTATAGATTTTTTTTTTCTCCTTAGGAAGTTTCTTTTTTTGTTTTTTAATTTAATTTTATTTTTAAACTTTACAATATTGTATTAGTTTTGCCAAATATCAAAATGAATCCGCCACAGGTATACATGTGTTCCCCATCCTGAACCCTCCTCCCTCCTCCCTCCCCATACCATCCCTCTGGGTCGTCCCAGTGCACCAGCCCCGAGCATCCAGTATTGTGCATCGAACCTGGACTGGCATCTCATTTCATACATGATATTTTACATGTTTCAATGCCATTCTCCCAAATCTTACCACCCTCTCCCTCTCCCATAGAGTCCATAAGACTGTTCTATACATCAGTGTCTCTTTTGCTGTCTCGTACACAGGATTATTGTTACCATCTTTCTAAATTCCATATATATGCGTTATTATACTGTATTGGTGTTTTTCCTTCTGGCTTACTTCACTCTGTATAATAGGTTCCAGTTTCATCCACCTCATTAGAACTGATTCAAATGTTTTCTTTTTAATGGCTGAGTAATACTCCATTGTGTATATGTACCATTGCTTTCTTATCCATTCATCTGCTGATGGACATCTAGGTTGCTTCCATATCCTAGCTATTATAAACAGTGCTGTGATGAACATTGGGGTACACGTGTCTCTTTCCCTTCTGGTTTCCTCAGTGTATATGCCCAGCAGTGGGATTGCTGGATCATAAGGCAGTTCTATTTCCAGTTTTTTAAGAAATCTCCACACTGTTCTCCATAGTGGCTGTACTAGTTTGCATTCCCACCAACAGTGTAAGAGGGTTCCCTTTTCTCCACACCCTCTCCAGCATTTATTATTTGTAGACTTTTGGATCGCAGCCATTCTGACTGGTGTGAAATGGTACCTCATAGTAGTTTTGATTTGCATTTCTCTGATAATGAGTGATGTTGAGCATCTTTTCATGTGTTTGTTAGCCATGTGTATGTCTTCTTTGGAGAAATGTCTATTTAGTTCTTTGGCCCATTTTTTGATTGGGTCATTTATTTTTCTGGAGTTGAGCTGTAGGAGTTGCTTGTATATTTTTGAGATTAGTTGGTTGTCAGTTGCTTCATTTGCTATTATTTTCTCCCATTCTGAAGGCTGTCTTTTCACCTTGCTAATAGTTTCCTTTTATGTGCAGAAGCTTTTAAGATTAATTAGGTCCCATTTGTCTATTTTTGCTTTTATTTCCAATATTCTGGGAGATGGGTCATAGAGGATCCTGCTGTGATGTATGTCAGAGAGTGTTTTGCCTATGTTCTCCTCTAGAAGTTTTATAGTTTCTGGTCTTACGTTTAGATCTTTAATCCATTTTGGGTTTATTTTTGTGTATGGTGTTAGAAAGTGTTCTAGTTTCATTCTTTTACAAGTGGTTGACCAGATTTCCCAGCACCACTTGTTAAAGAGATTGTCTTTAATCCATTGTATATTCTTGCCTCCTTTGTCAAAGATAAGGTGTCCATATGTGGGTGGATTTATCTCTGGGCTTTCTATTTTGTTCCATTGATCTATATTTCTGTCTTTGTGCCAGTACCATACTGTCTTGATAACTGTGGCTTTGTAGTAGAGCCTGAAGTCAGGTAGGTTGATTCCTCCAGTTCCATTTTTCTTTCTCAAGATCGCTTTGGCTATTAGAGGTTTTTTGTATTTCCATACAAATTGTGAAATTATTTGTTCTAGCTCTGTGAAGAATACCGTTGGTAGCTTGATAGGGATTGCATTGAATCTATAAATTGCTTTGGGTAGTATACTCATTTTCACTATATTGATCCTTCCAATCCATGAACATGGTATATTTCTCCATCTATTAGTGTCCTCTTTGATTTCTTTCACCAGTGTTTTATAGTTTTCTATATATAGGTCTTTAGTTTCTTTAGGTAGATATATTCCTAAGTATTTTATTCTTTCCATTGCAATGGTGAATGGAATTGTTTCCTTAATTTCTCTTTCTGACACCTAAAGCAACTAGAAAAGGAAGAAATGAAGAACCCCAGGGTTAGTAGAAGGAAAGAAATCTTAAAAATTAGAGCAGAAATAAATGCAAAAGAAATAAAAGAGACCATAGCAAAAATCAACAAAACCAAAAGCTGGTTCTTTGAAAGGATAAATAAAATTGACAAACCATTAGCCAGACTCATCAAGAAACAAAGGGAGAAAAATCAAATCAATAAAATTAGAAACGAAATTGGAGAGATCACAACAGACAACACAGAAATACAAAGGATCATAAGAGACTACTATCAACAATTATATGCCAATAAAATGGACAACATGGAAGAAATGGACAAATTCTTAGAAAAGTACAACTTTCCTAAACTCGACCAGGAAGAAATAGAAAATCTTAACAGACCCATCACAAGCACGGAAATTGAAACTGTAATCAAAAATCTTCCAGCAAACAAAAGCCCCAGTCCAGACGGCTTCACAGCTGAATTCTACCAAAAATTTAGAGAAGAACTAACACCTATCCTGCTCAAATTCTTCCAGAAAATTGCAGAGGAAGGTAAACTTCCAAACTCATTCTATGAGGCCACCATCACCCTAATACAAAAACCTGACAAAGATCCCACAAAAAAAGAAAACTATAGGCCAATATCACTGATGAACATAGATGCAAAAATCCTTAACAAAATTCTAGCAATCAGAATCCAACAATACATTAAAAAGATCATACACCATGACCAAGTGGGCTTTATCCCAGGGATGCAAGGATTCTTCAATATCCACAAATCAATCAATGTAATACACCACATTAACAAATTGAAAAATAAAAACCATATGATTATCTCAATAGATGCAGAGAAAGCCTTTGACAAAATTCAACACCCATTTATGATAAAAACTCTCCAGAAAGCAGGAATAGAAGGAACATACCTCAACATAATAAAAGCTATATATGACAAACCCACAGCAAACATTATCCTCAATGGTGAAAAGTTGAAAGCATTTCCTCTAAAGTCAGGAACAAGACAACGGTGCCCACTTTCACCATTACTATTCAACATAGTTTTGGAAGTTTTGGCCACAGCAATCAGAGCAGAAAAAGAAATAAAAGGAATCCAAATTGGAAAAGAAGAAGTAAAACTCTCACTATTTGCAGATGACATGATCCTCTACATAGAAAACCCTAAAGACTCCACTAGAAAATTACTAGAACTAATCAATGACTATAGTAAAGTTGCAGGATATAAAATCAACACACAGAAATCCCTTGTATTTGTCAATTTTGAATGAGATCCTTGCTGGCTACAGTAATCTTGGTTGTAGATTTTTCTCTTTCAATACTTTAAATATATCCTGCCATTCCCTTCTGGCCTGTAGAGTTCTGCTAAAAGATCAGCTGTTAAGTGTATGGGGTTTCCCTTGTATGTTACCTGGTGCTTCTCCCTTGCTGCTTTTAATATTCTTTCTTTGTGTTTGTCTTTGTTAGTTTGATTAGTATGTGTCTTGGCATGTTTCTCCTTGGGTTCATCCTGTATGGGACTCTTTGTGCCTCTTGGACTTGATTGATTATTTCCTTTTCCATGTTGGGGAAATTTTCAACTATCTTCAAAAATTTTCCCATACCCTTTCTTTTTCTCTACTTATTCTGGGACCTGTATAATTTGAATGTTGGTGCAGTTGACATTGTCCCAGAGGACTCTGAGACTGTCCTCAGTTCCTTTCATTCTTTTTACTTTATTCTGCTATTCAGAAGTTATTTCCACCTTTTTGTCTTTCAGCTCACTGATGAATTCTTCTGCTTCAGATATTCTGCTATTGAGTCCTTCTAGAGTATTTTTAATTTCAGTAATTGTGTTGTTTGTCTCTGTATGTTTATTCTTTAATTCTTCTAGGTCTTTGTTAATTGATTCTTGCATTTTCTCCATTTTGTTTTCAAGGTTTTTGATCATCTTTACTGTCATTATTCTGAATTCTTTTTCAGGTAGTTTGCCTATTTCCTCTTCATTTATTTGGACTTGTGTGTTTCTAACTTGTTCCTTCATCTGTGTAGTAGTTCTCTGCCTTTTCATTATTTTTTTTAACTTACTGTGTTTGAGGCTGCCTTTTCCCAGGCTTCAAGGCTGAATTCTTTCTTCCTTTTCATTTCTGCCCTTCTAAGCTTGGTCCAGTGGTTTGTGTCAGGTTCATATAGAGTGAGATTTGTGCTGAGTTTTTGTTTGTTTATTTGCTTTTCCTCTGATGGACAAGGATGAGTGAGGTGGTAATCCTTTCATCAGGCATTTTATCTCCCTTATTTTTTTTTTTTTTTTTGTTTCCATCCTCACACTTTATTATCTTAACAAATACACTGGTTTCTCTTGGATTATTATTATAGGAAACTTGTGTATTGAGAATATAGGGTTGTGTTTGCAGAATAGAAGAAATTTTCATTATTAACAAAGTTTGTGAATTTGCATTCTGACAGCCATTTCCTTTCTAGCCAGCCTGTAAGAAGACAGGGAATGTAAGTTTATGCACACTTCATTCTGTAAAGGTGCCCTATCCAGTTGATCCCTCATTCATTTGTATATCTCTGCTTCTGGAACTCTGTCAGGCTCAGGGAAGCTCCTTGTCACCAGCCTATACTTTTTTTTCCCTATTGTTACTAAAAAGGGATCTGATTTTGGATCTTGAAGTAAACATTCCAGCTTGGAAAATGTTCTTTGGAGTCAGCCCTGCTCGGGGCACAGCACAGGCTCCCCTCATCCAATGCTCTTGCCTGCCTTGATTGTCACTGCTTTTGGAAGCCTGTCTATCAGTTTTATGATTTGCAGATTTGTATAAGGCTTTCTCTTCCACGTCCCCTTTGTTATTTTTAAATGATATATAGGAAAGAAGAAAGTGACAAAACTATGCTACTCTCTTCAACTAGGAAGTTTCTACCAATAAATTTGATGTGAAGTACCATGAGACAGGGCAAAGTTAATAGAGTTTTGCCAAGAAAATGCACTGGTCATAACAAACACCCTCTTCCAACAACACAAGAGAAGACTCTATACGTGGACATCACCAGATGGTCAACACGGAAATCAGATTGATTATGTTCTTTACAGCCAAAGATGGAGAAGCTCTATACAGTGAGCAAAAACAAGACCAGGAGCTGACTGTGGCTCAGACCATGAACTCCTTATTGCCAAATTCAGACTTAAATTGAAGAAAGTAGGGAAAACCACTAGACCATTCAGGTATGACCTAAATCAAATCCCTTGTGATTATACAGTGGAAGTGAGAAATAGATTTAAGGGCCTAGATCTGATAGATAGAGTGCCTGATGAACTATGGGTGGAGGTTCGTGACATTGTACAGGAGACAGGGATTAAGACCATCCCCATGGACAAGAAATGCAAAAAAGCAAAATGGCTGTCTGGGGAGGCCTTACAAATAGCTGTGAAAAGAAGAGAAGCGAAAAGCAAAGGAGAAAAGGAAAGATATATACCCATTTGAATGCAGAGTTCCAAAGAATAGCAAGAAGAGATAAGAAAGCCTTCTTCAGTGATCAATGCAAAGAAATAGAGGAAAACAACAGAATGGGAAAGACTAGAGGTCTCTTCAAGAAAATCAGAGATACCAAAGGAAAATTTCATGCAAAGATGAGCTCGATAAAGGACAGAAATGGTATGGACCTAACAGAAGCAGAAGATATTAAGAAGAGATGGCAAGAATACACAGAAGAACTGTACAAAAAACATCTTCATGACCCAGATAATCATGATGGTGTGATCGCTGACCTAGAGCCAGACATCCTGGAATGTGAAGTCAAGTGGGCCTTAGAAAGCATCACTACGAACAAAGCTAGTGGAGGTGATGGAATTCCAGTTGAGCTATTCCAAATCCTGAAAGATGATGCCTTGAAAGCGCTGCACTTAATATGCCAGCAAATCTGGAAAATTCAGCAGTGGCCACAGGACTGGAAAAGGTCAGGTTTCATTCCAATCCCAAAGAAAGGCAATGCCAAAGAATGCTCAAACTACCGCACAATTGCACTCATCTCACACAATAGTAAAGTAATGCTCAAAATTCTCCAAGCCAGGCTTCAGCAATATATGAACCATGAACTTCCTGATGTTCAAGCTGGTTTTAGAAAAGGCAGAGCAACCAGAGATCAAATTGCCAACATCTGCTGGATCATAGAAAAAGCAAGAGAGTTCCAGAAAAACATCTATTTCTGCTTTATTGACTATGCCAAAGCCTTTGACTGTGTGGATCACAATAAACTGTGGAAAATTCTGAAAGAGATGGGAATACCAGACCACCTGATCTGCCTCTTGAGAAATTTGTATGCAGGTCAGGAAGCAAGAGTTAGAACTGGACATGGAACAAAAGACTCTTTCCAAATAGGAAAAGGAGTTCGTCAAGCTGTATATTGTCACCCTGTTTATTTAACTTCTATACAGAGTACATCATGAGAAATGCTGAAGAAACACAAACTGGAATCAAGATTGCCGGGAGAAATATCAATAACCTCAGATATGCAGATGACACCACCCTTGTGGCAGAAAGTGAAGAGGAATTCAAAAGCCTCTTGATGAAAGTGAAAGTGGAGAGTGAAAAAGTTGGCTTAAAGCTCAACACTCAGAAAACGAAGATCATGGCATCCGGTCCCATCACTTCATGGCAAATAGATGGGGAAACAGTGGAAACAGTGTCAGACTTTATTTTTGGGGGGCTCCAAAATCACTGCAGATGGTGACTGCACCATGAAATTAAAAGAGGCTTACTCCTTGGAAGGAAAGTTATGACCAACCTAGATAGCATGTTCAAAAGCAGAGACATTACTTTGCCAACAAAGGTTCGTCTAGTCAAAGCTATGGTTTTTCCTGTGGTCATGTATGGATGTGAGAGTTGGACTGTGAAGAAGGCTGAGCACCGAAGAATTAATGCTTTTGAACTGTGGTGTTGGAGAAGACTCTTGAGAGACTGCCAGGAGATCCAACCAGTCCATTCTGAAGGAGATCAGCCCTGGGATTTCTTTGGAAGGAATGATGCTAAAGCTGAAACTCCAGTACTTTGGCCACCTCATGTGAAGAGTTGACTCATTGGAGAAGACTCTGATGCTGGGAGGTATTGGAGGCAGGAGGAGAAGGGGACGACAGAGGATGAGATGGCTGGATGGCATCACTGACTCGATGGACGTGAGTCTCAGTGAACTCTGGGAGTTGGTGATGGACAGGGAGGCCTGGCATGCTGCGATTCATGGGATCGCAAAGAGTCAGACACAACTGAGCGACTGATCTGATCTGATCTGACCATGAGACTAGGGGCTTCCTTGGTAGTTCAGCTGGTAAAGAATTGTCTGCAATGCATGACACCCCAGTTTGTTTCCTGGGTCGGGAAAATCCCCTGGGAAGGGATAGGCTACCCACTCCATTATTTTCAGGTTTCCCTGGTGACTCAGATGGTAAAGAATCCACCTGTAATGTGGGAGACCTGGGTTCAGTCCCTGGGTTAGGAACATCCCCTGGAAGAGGGCATGGCAACCCTCTGGAGTTCTGGCCTGGAGAATCCCCATGGACAGAGAAGCCTGGTGGGCTACAGTCCATGGGGGTCAGAAAAAGTTGGACATATTGAGTGACTAAGCACAGCAGAGCAGTACCATAATACTAGTTTGGCTGTAACTATATTATAAATTTCATTTTGATTTAATACATCGACTCAGTGGACATGAATTTGAGCAAACTCTGGAAGATAGAGAAGGACAGAAAAGCCTGGTGTGTTGCAGTCCATGGGATTGCAAAGAATTGGACATGACTTAGTGACTGAACAACAAATGAACTTTTAGAAGTGAGTTTTTAAATTTCCAGATATAAAAGGTTCTTTATTGGTTAGTGGAAAACAGGGGATTATCTTTTGTTTTTATTTCTAATTGTACTGGATTTGGCTTTGCTGAGGCTTCCTCTCTTTCTTTTGATTATGTTTGTTTTTTATTTATAAACTACAGCAATTAGAAAAATTTTAATGTCCTCAAAAAGGAATGATTAGTATGTGCTATTATGTATACAACTATATAATGGACTATTATGCCAACATATTTATTAAAAAATCACAATTTCAAAGAATATTTAATGACAGGAAACATGTTGTTACTTAAAGAACTGTCAACTTACACTAGGTTTTTAATTTAGAGAAGTGAATTCATTAATATGGATGTGTACATTTTAGAAAGTTGGAATGATTTGCAATTCATCTCCTTTGTATTTTATTTGTATTTTCCAAATTATCAACATTGAATGCAGTATAATTACTTAATCAAAAGTAAATAAGTATTAAGCTCAATTTTCTAACGGTAATGAAGCATGATGTTAGTTGGTTTAAATTTTCTAGTCTAGCATATGGAAAATCTTGGCAGATGTTCCATAAAGTGTTTGAAAAAATACTTTATGTATGTTAGATTAAGCTTAATAATTATCTTATTAAAATCATCAATTTTTTAAGCTCAGTTGATATTTGAAGGAGAGCCATTTAAATCTCCTACCGTAATTGTGGACTCGGCAATTTCTCCTTGAAGTTCTATGCTTTTTTGTTTTATCTACTTTGAAATTATATTATTAAGTAAATAAATCTCAATGATTGACATTTAGATTTGAATTTACACTGGAAGTTTTCTTCAAAGTGGAAGGGTAGTTGGGTTAACAGGTAGAAATCATAAAGCATCTGCTCTAGTATGACCAGAAATATTTATACGATGAAGCATAAGTTAGTGACCTTAGATGAAGATAACTAGTAAAATTCTTCATATTTTTCCAGCTTTTTCACTGTTACAAGCAATTCTTAAATATGCTTAATATAAGGATATTTGAGACCTTTTGTGATTTTTTTTCCATTGTTATAAATTCCTGGAATTAATATTAGTGGTTCAAATGGCATAATTATTTTCAAGTTTTTGATAAGCATCACCAAGTTGCTTTTCAAGAAGATTATACCAGATAATCTTCCATCATGAACATATGAATGTGTTCATTTCAGCTATTTGGTAACACTGTATACTATCATTTTGAGACATTTGTTTATTGCAACCATGGAAAGTAGTATCTCCTTGTGTCAGAGGCAGCCATTTGCCACCAAAATCCCTTCTTCCATCCTTCTGCAGCATGAGGCCATAGTTTCCCTCTTTTCCTTACGTCTGCTCAGTTACAGGCCTCATTGCCCAGCCCTCTTTGCAGCTGGATTTCACTGTGTGGCCAGATTATGGTAGTATAAGCAGAAGGGCGTGTGCCACTTGTGGGACTTGGCCTTAAAACACTGAATGCCTATTTCCCCATGTTTCGTTTTCCCCGGCTTCCCCTGAAACATGGGTGAGCCTATGACCACATGTTTGGGAACTGCAGAACTACAGGATGGGAGAAAATGGTATTTCTGAACAATAGTGTGAAACAAAACCACTAGCTGACTTGGACTTTGTCACCCATGACTGTTATAAGAGAGAAATAAACCTCTATGTTCCTTAAGCTACTTTATTTTGGGCCTGTTTGTTACATCAGCCTGGTTTTTATCCTGATTTATGTACTCATTTTATTTTATTTTGAATTATTTGCTGGATTTATATTATAAATTTCTTTAATGGGTTTGAATTAACTCTTTGTACATTATATAAATAGTCCTTTGTTGTATATAATTTCATTTGCCTTCAGATTCTTCTTAGGCAATTACATTTCTCAGTTATATTGGTATCATGACCAACACATTTCTTCATTTTACTTAGTGAAATAGTCTCTGCTAATATACATAATGATATTAATGAGAGTCCTTCTGCCATTAATTCATCTGTAGTATTAATTTCCAAGACCTTCCATGATTTAAAATAGCTTTCATACTCGGGAACTAATAAGGACACATAAATCTAAGAGCTACAACTTTAAACCACAAGAAGAATGAGAAAAGTGTTAGAGATTATCTATCTGTTTTTGTCATTTCCTTCTTTTTGCTATATTGCTAAAAGAATTGGAGATGGAACAATAACATAAGCAAGATTTCAATAAATTTTTGGAAGCTGGAAATTAAAGGAATGAAAACTGAATTAGTTGGGTTATCATCTAAGTCAGTGGTCCCCAGCCTTTTTGGCTCCAGGGACCAGTTTGGTGGAAGACAATTTTTCCACTGACCAAAGGGGAGGAGAGAAGGATGGTTTTGCGTTGATTCAAGTGTAGTAGGGTTCACACTCCTTTGAGAATCTAATGTTGCCGCTGATCTGAAGTGGAGCTCAGGTGGTAATGCGACCAATGGGGAGTGGCTATAAATACAGATGAAATTTTGCTTGCTTTCCTCCACTTATGTCCTGCTGTGCAGCTCGGTTCCTAACAGGCCATGGACCGGCACTGGCCTAGTGTTTACGCAGCTCGTTTCCTAACAGGCCCTGGACCAGCACTGGCCTAGCATTTGGAGTGGTTGTTCAGTTGCCAAGTTGTGTTGGACTTCTTGCAACTCCATGCCAAGGACTGCAGCATGCCAAGCTTCCCTGTCCTTTACAATCTCCTGGAGTTTGCTCAAACTCCTGTCCATTGAGTTGGTGGTGCCATCCAACCATTTCATCCTCTTTCATGCTGCTTCTCCAGGAGACTGGGGACCCATGATCTAAGTGATTATAGTGGGGGCCTGCTGATGTAAGTTAATCACCATGCAGAACCTGTAAGAGATACATCAGTTGACAGTATCAAGTATTATGAAGGATGAACATAGATCCTTTCTCATGTCTCAGGAGAGGAGAGTTTTAATCAGAACCATGGGGTACTTGGCATTTAAGAGTACAAGGGTGAGATGGGCTGAAAACATGGTATTTAGTGAAAATATGAACTGTGGGATCCTCAGTTACTTCCTTTATCCCTAGCATTTCTGAAGCAATGTGTATTAAAAAGTGAATGACCCTAGAGAAAATATCTTAAAATACTGAAATTTGAATTTCTTGCCATGATAAGTGCCTAATGTAATGAAAGCCCATATAATGGGATATCATCATAAACTTTCAGAATAGGAATAAAGAAAAAAAAAACCTAAAGTCTTCCTGAAGATAAAACAGGTCATGAATAAAAGATCAGAAATAAGAATGACATTAGACATCTCAAGAACGAAACTGAAGTGTAAAGAAAATAGAGTCATGCCCTTACAATCGAAAGAAAAATTTCTCACTCAGGTATGAGGATAGATATTTTCAAACTCTGAGGGTCTCAAAAATTGACCTCTCATTCACCCTTTTCCCCTGTAGGAATTGATAGGAGGATATGTTCAGCTAAAATGAAGGACTAGATCAAGAAAAAGGAAAATGTGGAGTCCTGAAAAGAGGGGAAGACATTGTGAAGGGAATTATTAGGATGAAGACTGTGTACCAGATGGAGAGAGCAGACAGTCTTCAATGGAGCAGGAGGAGCTGAACTGACATCTCCAGCACAGATGATCTGAAGTAGTTGAAAATTTGGAAAACAATTTGCTAGGTCTGTTTGAATCTTTGGGGAAAACTAGAGATAAGCACATTACAGACCAATTTAAAAAAAGTAATGTATTAACTAGGGAAAATAATCTTATGCAACAAAAACATAATTATAGTATACTTGGCAGCATACAATATTTACAGTCACAAGCCATAAACTCTGACGACTGATTTCACCAAACAGTTACAAATATATTAGAAAGAAGAATGGTGGTGAGGTATGTGTCTATGAGATTACAAAATCTTCACTGACCTTCAGTGCTAATTTTATTCTTAAACTATGAATGAATTTGTATAATAAAATAAAAATTTATTATGGGCATGAATATATCCCTATTTTGCATTGTTGTTCAATCAGTCGTGTCTGACTCTTTGTGACCCCGTAGACTACAGCACTCCAGACTTCCCTGCCCTTCACCATTTTCCGGAGATTGCTCTAGCTCATGTCCCTTGAGTCTGTGATGCCATCCAATCATCTCGTCCTCTGTCGTCCCTTCTCCTCCTGCCTTCAATCTTTCCCAGTATCAGGTTCTTTTCCATTGAGTTGGCTCTTTGCATCAGGTGGCCAAAGTGTTGGAGCTTTAGCATCAGTCATTCTAATGAATATTCAGGGTTGATATCCTTTAGGAATGACTGGTTTGATCTCCTGATGGTCCAAGGAACTCTCAAGAGTCTTCTCCATCACCACAATTCAGAAGCATCAATTCTTTGGAACTCAGCCTTTTTTATTGTTCAGCTCTCACACCCAAACATGACTACTGGAAAAACAGTAGCTTTGCCTATACTAGGCAGAGTAATGTCCCAGCTTTTTAATACTCTGTCTAGGTTTGTCTCTGCTTTTCTTCCAAGGAGCAAGTGTCTTTTAATTTCATGCCTGCAGTCACTGTCCACAGTGATTTTGGAGCCCAAGAAAATAATCTGTCACTGCTTCCATTGTTTCCCCATCTATTTGTCATGAAGTGATGGGACTGCATGCCATGATCTTTGTTTTCTGAATGTTGTTTTCTGAATGTTTAAGCCAGCTTTTTCACTCTCCTCTTTCACTTTCATCAAGAGGCTCTTTAATTCCTCTTCGCTTTCTGCCATTAGGGTGGTGTCATCTGCATATCTGAGATTATTGATATTTCTCCTGGCCATGTTGATTCCAGTATGTGCTTCATCCAGCCTGGCATTTCGCATGATGTACTCTGCATATAAGTTAAATAAGCATGGTGACAATATACAGCCTTGACATACTTCTTTCCCAATTTTGAAATAGTCCATTGTTCCATGTCCAGTTCTAACTGTTGCTTCTTGACCTGCATACACATTTCTCAGGAGGCAGGTAAGGTGGTCTGGTATTCCCATCTTTTCAGAATTTTCCATAGTTTGTTATGATCTACACAGTCAAAGACTTTAGCACAGTCAATGAAACAAAGGTGGATGTTTTTTGGAATTCTCTAACTTTTTCTATGATCCAACAAATGTTGAATATTTGATATCTGTTTCCTTTGCCTTTTCTAAATCCAGCTTGTCTATCTGGAAATGCTTGGTTCACATATTGTTGAATCCTGACTTGAAGGATTTTGAGCATTAATTTGCGAGTATGTGAGATGAGGGCAATTTTGTGTTAGTTTGAACATTCCTTGGCATTGCCCTTCTTTGGGATTGGATTGAAAACTGACCTTTTTCAGTTGTCCTGTGGCCATTGGTGAGTTTTCCAAATTTCCTGGTATATTGAGTGCAGCATTTTAATGGCAAAATCTTTTAGGATTTGAAATAGCTCAGCTGGAATTCCATCACCTCTGCTAGCTGTGTTCGTAGTAAGACTTCCTAAGGCCCACTTGACTTCACACTCTAGGATGTCTGGTTTTAGGTGAGTGATCACACAATTGGAGTTATCAGGGTCATTAAGATCTTATTTTGTACAGTTCTTCTGTGTATTCTTACCACCTCTTCTTAATATCTTCTGCTTTTGTTGGGTCCATACCATTTCTGTCCTTTTTTGTGCCCATCTTTGCATGAAATGTTCTCTTGGTATCTCTAATTTTCATGAAGAGATCTCTAGTCTATCCCATTCAATTGTTTTCCTCCATTTCTTTGCATTTTTCACTTAAAAAAGCTTTCTTATCTCTCATTGCTATTATTTGGAACTCTTCATTCAGATGAGCATATCTTTTTCTCCTTTGCCTTTTGCTTCTCTTCTTTTCTCAGGTATTTGTACAGCCTCCTCAGACAACCATTTTGCCTTTTTACCTTTCTTTTTCTTGGGGGTAGTTTTGATTACCACTTCCTGTACAATGTTATGAACCTCCATTCATAGTTCTTCAGGCATTCTATCAGTTCTAATCCCTTGAATCTATTTGTCACTTCCACTGTATAATCATAAGGGATTTGATTTAGGTCATACCTGAATGGCCTAGTGGTTTTCCCTATGTTCTTCAACTTAAGTCTGAATTTGCAATAAGGAGTTCATGGTCTAAGCCACAGTCAACTCCCAGTCTTGTGTTTGCTGACTGTATGGAGCTTTTGCATCTTCGGCTACAAAGAATATAATCAGTCTGATTTCAGTATTGGCCATCTGGTGATGTCCATGTGTAGAGTCTTCTCTTGCATTGGAAGAGGGTGTTTGCTATGACCGGTGCATTCTCTTGGCAAAACTCTGTTAGCCTTTGCCCTGCTTCATTTTATACTCAAGGCCAAACTTGCCTATTACTCCAAGTATCTCTTAACTTCCTACTTTTGCATTCAAGTCCCCTATGATGAAAAGGACATCTCTTTTTGGTGTTAGTTCTAGAAGGTCTTATAGGTCTTCACAGAACTGTTCAACTTCCTCTTCTTTAGTACTAGTGGTTGGGGCATAGACTTGGATTACTGTAATGTTGAATAGTTTGCCTTGAAAATGAACCGAGGTAATTTTGTCGTTTTTGAGATTGCACCCAAGTACTCCATTTTAGACTCTTTTGTTGACTATGATGGCTACTCCATTTCTTGTAAGTGATTCTTGCCCACAGTAGTAGATATAATGGTCATCTGAATTAAATTCACCCATTCCTGTCCATTTCACTTGGAATGTTAGGTCCATGAGTCAAGGTAAATTGGAAGTGGTCAACCAGGAGATACTTTGCATTAGATTTCCAGAAATTTTCTTAGAATAATCTTTTAAGATTAAAACTTCTGTCTGTGCTTTTAGAACTAATCATTGCAATGTTGATCCAACTGTAAGACTCTTGCATAAGAGCAGGAGTGGTGCAGTTGTATTTTTAAGGTGTAGGTAAACTTTTAAAAATGTTCACCTTAGGTCAAAGCCCATCACTTGTTTTTTTAAATAACTTTACCAATATTTCAGTATTCTTTAGCCACCGGTTTTCAGTGGATGTTGAAACCCTAAAGTTCCACAGAATCCTTGATAATAGGTCTTCCTATCCCCCATGAAATGAAAAATATGTGGTTTGATAAAAAAGGTTTTACTCTAAACAGAATCAACGGAGAATATTTATATTTGGGCACAAGTTTTTATATCTTTTAGCAACTGTATCTTTCTTCTAACCTTTCTTCCCCAGAGGTCTTGCCATGCTTTCTGAATAGAATATCCTTTCCATTATATGTCTCCTGATCCATATTTGTGCCTCTATCAAATATCCATTTAAAATAAGTTTTCTCCATCAAGGCCACTTGAATAGTTCTGTTCCACACTGATCATTTCATTATTCCATTTCTCTTAGCGCTTGTGTTTTGTGTTACATTAATTTGTACCTGTTTTCATGTCATCTTTGCCTTTGTTGTTATATCTTTTCATCTGCATTTTGTTCCCCTATTATATTGTAAATTCTCTGAGAATGAGGACAATGTCTTTAACTTCATTTGCATATCTCCATGACATCCAGTAGAGCATTCCATTTGAAGGCGGCACTCAATTAAATGATATTTTCACTGACAGAATCATGTCTAGCTTTGGAAAATATGGTTTATGATGCACTCAATATCATTGTTATGTATATTTTTTTCTTAAAAAGTCTTTAGGAAGCATACATATACAGCATTATGTAGAAGATATGTGCAGAGTGGTTTCAACAAGACATACCACCCAATGTATTGACATATAATTAAAAAAATTCAGATGGCAGATAACAAAACATCATTGGTACATGCATATGTATATATATATACATATATATGTATATATATAATTAATATTATTTGTTCAACCTGCATTTTTATATATGTTTGTGGATATAAATATATATATATATACACACAAACACACCTCTCTCTCTCTCTCTCTCTCTCTATATATATATATATATATATACACACATCTATATATATATGTAAATGCAGGTTGGACAAATAATATTAATTAATTAATTTCAGTAATATCCAAAATAAACAAAAACATACCTTTAGAGTACACTCTGCCTCTCCATATCTTAAAAAGTAGTTCATTTGGATTTATATATTTTTATTAAAAATGTATATTAAGAACAATAAAATTTCTAAGAGACTTTGGCTTTCGGTAGTACCCAGAATGTATATAACCTCTTTAGCTTGTTTTTTTATAAACTTGCCTCAACATTCTTTTTTAGTCTCATCAAAATTATATCAAATGCTCAGTTCCAGAATTCTTCTTTTAGCTCCTATTTTAAGATTTAACACAGAATCTTAAAATATTAAAGCTGGAAGAGTTCATTAAGTTCCAGCAGTTTCCAAATATGCTAGAACTACAGAATCAGGAAAGTCATGCAATTGAAGATCCCAAGCCCTATTCCCTGCAGTTATTACTTACAAGTTAGGGTCTAGAAATCCATCATTTTAATAAGCACCCTACTTACTCCTAATATATTGGAAAATCAATAGTTTACTCTGGTTTCTTCATCATAGATATAAATAAATGAAGATATTATACACACATAAATGTGTGTGTGTGTGTGTGTGTGTATAGATGTATTATAAGTGACATGCTTCTCCTCAGATGTGAATTCTCATTCTTAATCCTTCCCTGCCCCCATCCTCATCCAGTGGCACACTTCTGCTTATATCCCCTGGGCAGTTCCAACTTCAAGTCTTTGCCCACACTCTTTCCCACCTGCAGTGGCCTCTCTTTTCCTTTGGACAAAATCAAACTATATGGTACACATTTATCATGATGCCTTCCCCATCTCAGAATCATACAGTTATCTTTCTTCACTAACTTCTTGTGGAACCATTTATCTGCCACTGAATCAGATACTGCTAGCATGAAGATTATCTATGGATAATACTGAGCTCTACTCTCCCATCAAGCCTATTAGAAGTTCTACCTTGGGAAAAATTTTACCAAGGTAGAGGGGGAAACTTTTTAATGGCAATAAATCCTTACTCATTTTGAGAAAATGTTTTAACTATCAGCAAACTACATCAATGATCTGCTATAGACTGAAAGTATCATGCATTATATCTTGGTTTCTCAGAGATTCTCAAACTTTAATACACAGAAGAACCACTTGCCATTGGATCTCTTAGTCTGGTCCAGGGGTATTTTAATCTATACATTCTATACTATTACATAGCTTTTGATTAGCTTTTATCTCTCATTAAATTTGAAGTCTCACAAAGTATTCTATCTTCTCCATATCCTCTGCCATAGCACCTGTCCATCATTAATTATATTATTAGTAAATACTTAAATTGAATAATTAAATCTGTCAAGACTGTTGCTAAACTTTCTAATTTTTAAAATCTCTTGTTAAGAATACTTAAAGCAGGAGTCTCATTGGAATAAGTCTGAAACGCACCATACAAATTTTTTTCTCCTTTATTTAAGCCAAGAATAAAAGGTAAGAAAAAGGTGGAAGATGTCATTCTCAAAAAAGAAACCCTAGGGACTTCCCCGGTCCAGTGGTTAAGACTCTGTCTTCTAATGCAGGGGGCATTAGTTCCATCCCTGATTGAGGAACTAAGATCCAACATGCCTTGTAGTGTGGCCAAAATAAATTCATAAAAAGAACTCTGTAAATTAAAAAAAAAAGAAAATCAGAATATATAAAGAATGAGTTTTCTTTTGCTACCATGAAATTCAGTTCACACAACTATTTATATGAAAGTTGCAAATTAAAAGGCTAATAGAGTTTTGCCAAGAGAACACACTGGTTATAGCAAACACCCTCTTCCAACAACACAAGAGAAGACTCTATACATGGACATCACCAGATGGTTAAAACCAAAATCAGATTGATTATATTCTTTGCAGCCAAAGAAGGACAAGCTCTATACAGTCAGCAAACACAAGACTGGGAGCTGACTGTGGCTCAGATCATGAACTCCTCATTGCCAAATTCAGACTTAAATTGAAGAAAATGGGGAAAACCACTAGACCTGATTTAGGTATGACCTATATCAAATCCCTTATGATTATACAGTGGAAGTGAGAAATAGATTTAAGGGAGTAGATCCGATAGATAGAGTGCCTGAGGAACTATGGATGGCGGTTTGTGGCATTGTGCAGGAGACAGGGATCAAGACCATCCCCAAGACAAATAAATGCAAAAAGCCAAAATGGCTGTCTGAGGAGGCCTTACAAATAGCTGTGAAAAGAAGAGAAGTGAAAAGCAAAGGAGAAAAGGAAAGATATACCCATTTGAAAGCAGAGTTCCAAAGAATAGCAAGGAGAGATAAGAAAGCCGCCTTCAGCAATCAATGCAAAGAAATAGAGGAAAACAATAGAATGGGAAAGACTAGAGACCTCTTCAAGAAAACTAGAGATACCAAAGGAACATTTCATGCAAAGATGGGCTCGATAAAGGACAGAAATGGTATGGACCTAACAGAAGCAGAAGATATTAAGAAGAGGTGGCAAGAATACACAGAAGAACTGTACAACAAGAATACACAGAAGAACTGTACAACAAAGATCTTCACAACCCAGATAATCACAATGGTGTGATCACTCACCTAGAGCCAGACATCCTGGAATGTGAAGTCAAGTGGGCCTTAGGAAACATCACTATGAACAAAGCTAGTGGAGGTGAAGGAATTCCAGTTGAGCTATTTCAAATCCTAAAAGATGATGCTGTGAAAGTGCTGCACTCAATATGTCAGCAAATTTGGAAAACTCAGCAGTGGCCACAGAACTGGAAAAGGTGTTTTCATTCCAATCCCAAAGGAAGGCAATGCCAAAGAATGCTCAAACTACCGCACAATTGCACTCATCTCACATGCTAGCGAAGTCATGCTCAAAGTTCTCCAAGCCAGGCTTCAGCAATACATGAACCGTGAGTTTCTTGATGTTCAAGCTGGTTTTAGAAAAGGCAGAGGAACCAGAGATCAAATTGCCAACATCTGCTGGATCATCGAAAAAGCAAGAGCATTCCAGAAAAACAACTACTTCTGCTTTATTGACTATGCCAAAGCCTTTGACTGTGTGGATCACAATAAACTGTGGAAAATTCTGAAAGAGAAGGGGATACCAGACCACCTGACCTGCCTCTTGAGAAATTTGTATGCAGGTCAGGAAGCAACAGTTAAAACTGGACAAGGAACAACAGACTGGTTCCAAATTGGAAAAGGAGTACGTCAAGGCTGTATACTGTAACCCTGCTTATTTAACTTCTATGCAGAGTACATCATGAGAAACGCTGGGCTGGAAGAAGCACAAGCTGAAATAAAGATTGCCGGGAGAAATACCATTAACCTCTGATATGCAGATGACACCACCCTTATGGCAGAAAGCAAGAATAACCTCTTGATGGAACTGAAAGAGAGTGAAAAAGTTGGCTTAAAGCTCAACATTCAGAAAACTAAGATCATGGCATCCAGCCCCATCACTTCATGGGAAATAGATGGAGAAACAGTGGAAACAGTGACAGACTTTATTTTTGGGGGCTCCAAAATCACTGCAGATCATGACTGCAGCCATGAAATTAAAAGACACTTGCTCTTTGGAAGGAAAGTTATGACCAACCTAGACAGCATATTAAAAAGCAGAGACATTACTTTGCCAACAAAGGTCCATCTAGTCAAGGTTATGGTTTTTCCAGTGGTCATGTATGGGTGTGGGAGTTGGACTGTAAAGAAATTTGAGGGCCCAATATCACTCATTATCAGAGAAATGCAAATCAAAACCACTATGAGGTACCATTTCACGCCAGTCAGAATGGCTGCGATCCAAAAGTCTACAAGCATTAAATGCTGGAGAGGGTGTGAAGAAAAGGGAACCCTCTTACACTGTTGGTGGGAATGCAAACTAGTACAGCCACTATGGAGAACAGTGTGGAGATTCCTTAAAAAATTGGAAATAGAACTGCCTTATGATCCAGCAATCCCACTGCTGGGCATACACACTGAGGAAACCAGAATTGAAAGAGACACTTGTACCCCAATGTTCATCGCAGCACTGTTTATAATAGCCAGGATATGGAAGCAACCTAGATGTCCATCAGCAGATGAATGGATAAGAAAGCAATGGTACATATACACAATGGAGTACTACTCAGCCATTAAAAAGAATACATTTGAATCAGTTCTAATGAGGTGGATGAAACTGGAGCCTATTATACAGAGTGAAGTGAGCCAGAAAGAAAAACACCAATACAGTATACTAACATATATATATGGAATTTAGAAAGGTGGTAACAATAACCCTGTATATGAGACAGCAAAAGAGACACTGATGTATAGAACAGTCTTTTGGACTCTGTGGGAGAGGGAGAGGGTGGGATGATTTGGGAGAATGGCATTGAAATATGTATAATATCATATATGAAACGAGTCGCCAGTCCAGGTTCGATGCACGATACTGGATGCTTGGGGCTGGTGCACTGGGACGACCCAGAGGGATGGTATGGGGAGGGATGAGGGAGGAGGGTTCATGATGGGGAACACATGTATACCTGTGGCAGACTCATTTTGATATATGGCAAAACCAATACAATATTGTAAATTTAAATAAAATAAAATTAAAAAAAGAAAAAAAAAGTTGAGGGCTGAAGAATTGACGCTTTTGAACTGTGGTGTTGGAGAAGATTCTTAAGAGTCCCTTGGACTGCAATGAGATCCAACCAGTCCATTCTAAAGGAAATGAGTCCTGAATATTCACTGGAAGTACTGATGTTGAAGCTGAAACTCCAATATTTTGGCCACTTGATGCAAAGAGCTGACTCATTCGAAAAGACCCTGACGCTGGGAAAGACTGAAGGTGGGAGGAGAAGGGGACAACAGAGGATGAGATAGTTGAATGGCATCACTGACTCAATGGATATGAGTTTGAGTAGACTCCGGGAGTTGGTGATGGACAGGAAGGCCTGGCATACTGCAGTCCATTGGGTCGCAAAGAGTTGAACATGACTGAGCGACTGAACTGAACTGCAAATTATTTATTTACAAAATCAGTTGTACTAGATTTTAGAGTTTAAAAATAATTCTGACCCATGAAGGAGTGATAACTGTTAGAATAAATGCTTGTGTCCTAGTTGGCTTTAGAATTTAAGTAAAAATTTAGAGAGGCCTCTCTCTCAAGGAAGAGCTTCCATGGGGTCAGTTGCGAAGGACACTTCCTCTATTGTCTTGTTGCTTATCAATTGGGATGTTTTATACGAGCACCCGAATGCCGTGTGTGGCTCTTTAAGGTTTAATGGATCTCCATAGCAGTAAATTGTGGGTTCTCTCTAACAAGGAGGAAGGGCTTTAAATCTATTGTAGTGGGTAATAGAAGACAGTCAGTGGACTTCAGACTGTCACTCACACCTCTTTTTGCAGTAAATATTTCTGGAGATGCACAGACTTTTTCAAGTCTCTAAGACCCACTTAGACCAGTGACTATCATAAGTTTTACCAAGAATTCCTTCTTTTGGATTAAGGCTCAAAGATTAATTTGCTTTAATTACAAATTTTATTCTTCCCAGTTCATGAATAGATGGCTGTATTAGTGTAACTTTAGTCCATTTATAAATATTCTTCATATCACTTGAAATGCATATAGAGAAAGAGCCAATAAAGTTACAGCTGTATATAAAATTTTTTGTTTGTTTTGGCTCCTCCTTAAATGGAAAGGCATTAATTTTGTTTTTTATTATTATCAGAAGACATCTATTTTTCAATTTAATAGAATGTTTTTCCTTTGGATATAGTCATTTTATTAGTTACTATGACAATATCTTTCAGATATAGGTTGGTATTGTTATCTTTATTTTATGGTTACTGCATTTAATCTATTTTATGCTTATCTCTGGTCTCCAGTTTATGGCAATGTGTGTCCTGGTAAAACAGTCTGCAACTTTCCCACATTCCTATAATATAACCCAAGCATTTGTCCGATATTTGACAATAGTACCATCCTATGAACCACACTTATCTTTGTAGGTATGCTGATTTTCTCACTTCTTCTATGTGTGAAGTTATATCACATATTTATTACCCCCAGTAAACATTAGCATTAGGCTGTGATTGAAAGTGTCCCTAGTGAGATTTCATTTTTAGCATTCAATGATAAGGAAAATCCTTGCATACGTGCCTCATTCTATCAGACTTTCACTCTCGTGCCCTCCCCTTCCCCATTTTCTTTCATTGTCTATCAAAGAAATTCTCACTTGTCCATAAATGAATTTGGGGTTCTCAAGTGCAGGGAGGAGCAGAAGAGGGAAGGAAGAGAACCTGAGCAGTCACATGGAAGGTTCAGAGCAGAATCTGAAGCCAGATGACCTGAGTAGCATCAGGGTCTGCCATTAATATCTAGATATCTTGAGAAAGTTACTTTACCTCGTTATGCCTCAGTTTCTCCATCTGTAGTATTAGTTGCTCAGTTGTGTCCTACTCTTTGCAACCCATGGACTTTAGCCTGCCATGGCTCCTCTGTCCATGGGATTCTCCAGGCAAGAATACTAGAGTGGGTTGCCATGCTCTCTTCCATCTCCGTCTGTGAAATGGAGATAAAAGCAGAATTTACCTTAGAGTTTTTCTAAGGATTAATTGGATTAGTATTTGTAAAGCATTTAGAAGGATACCTAGAGTAGAGAGTAATACATAAATAGATAAATAACAGGTGTTCTGACCCCAATAAAAGATTTTTTAAATTAAAAAGAAATAAAAGCCTTCAGAGTGATGGAAATTGGCAATGGAGAAGTAACTTATTGCAGTTTAGGACTTTGCAATAACATAAGAATATGAATCATTTTAATATAACCTTCTTAAGTGAACACCAGGGCTTCCCTGGTGGCTCAGAGGGTAAAGCGTCTGCCTGCAATGCAGGAGACCTGGGTTTGATCCCTGGGTCGGGAAGATCTCCTGGAGAAGGAAATGGCAACCCACTCCAGGATTCTTGCCTGGAGAATCCCATGGACAGAGAAGCCTGGTGGGCTACAGTCCACGGGGTCACAAAGAGTCAGACACAACTGAGTGATTTTACTTTCACTTAAGTGAACAATGCAAGGAAATAGAGGAAAACAATATAATGGGAAAAAAACTAAAGATCTAGTATGTGAACTGAGAACTTCCAGATATACATGCTGGATTTAGAAAAGGCAGAGGAACAAATGATCAAATTGCCAACATATATCGGATCACAGAAAAAAAGCAAGGGTATTCCAGAAAAACATCTGCTTTATGGACTATGCTAAAGTGTTTGACTGTATAGATCACAACAAACTGTGGAAAGTTCTTCAAGAGATGAGAATACCAGGCTATCTTGCCTGTCTCCTGATAAACCTGTATGTAGGTCAAGAAGCAACAGTTAGATCTGGACATGGAACAGTGGACTGGTTCAAAATTGGAAAAGGAATATGACAAGGCTGTATATTGTCACCCTGCTTATTTAACTTCTATGCATCATGGGAAATGCTGGGCTGAATGAAGCACAATCTGGAGGAGAAATATCAATAACCTCAGATATGCTGATGATACCACCCTTATGGCAGAAAGCAAAGAGAAACTAAAGAGCCTCTTGATGAAGGTGAAAGAGGATAGTGAAAAAGTAGGCTTAAAACTCAACATTCAAAAAGCTAAGATCGTGGCATCTGGTCGATCACTTCATGGCAAATAGGTGGGGAGAAAATGAAACAGTGACAGATTTTATTTTCTTGGGCTCCAAAATCACTGTGGACAGTGACTGCAGCCATTAAATTAAAAGACGCTTGTTCCTTGGGAGAAAAGCAATGACAAACCTAGACAGCATATTAAAAAACAGAGACATCACTTTGCTGACAAAACTCCATCTAGTCTATGGTTTTCCCATTAGTCATATATGGATGTGAGAGTGGGACCATAAAGAAGGCTGAGTGCTGAAGAATTGATGCTTTCCAACTGTGGTACTGGAGATGACTCTTGAGAGTTCCTTGGACTGCAAGGAGATCAAATCAGTCACTCTTAAACCAAACCAACCCTGAATATTCATTGGAAGGACTGATGCTGAAGCTGAAGCTACAATATTTGGCCACTTGATGTGAAGAGCCAACTCATTGAAAAAGACCCTGATGCTGGGGAAGATTAAGGGCAGGAGGAGAAGGGAGCAACAGAGGATGGGATGGTTGGATGGCATCATCGACTCAATGGACATGAGTTTGAGCAAACTCTGGGAGATAGTGAAGGACAGGGAAGCCTGGCATGTTGCAGTCCATGGGGTTGCAAAGAGTCAGACATGACTGAGGGACTGAACAACAACAATATACAATCTTGCATAGAAAAATCAGTCTCTATATGTTATATACTTCTTTTCTTTGTTGCTTTAGGCCATTTATTACACAGTGGAAAAGAGGTCAGAACAGTAAATTGTTATATTGGAATGGTTACTACAAGAGACAAATACTCTTCTTGACTGGAGTTCACTAAGTCCATCTTGTAAATAAATATGGAAATAATGCTTACTACCTCCTCTAGAAATCTCCTGGGCAATTCTACATGATTCTTTGCCTGGAAATTCCTGTGAATAAATTGCTAACAGTTTCCTAATGAGTGAGTCATAATGTATATTAGTGGTTTTTACCTACACAAGGCGAACGTCCTTTTCCAAAATCTCTCCTTCTTCCTTAAGATGTGACAGGGCCTGAAACATTCGCACAAACATTTGTATAGCACTCTTTGTCTTCTAGACATTTTGCAACTATTTGAAATAAATTTCCAAACCAGTAAATTTCTAGAAATTTATTTTATGAATATAAATATTATGTCCAATATTATATCATAGAGCATACACTACTTATTTTGTCTTCTGATTATAAATAATCCTGCATATTCTTTGCCCTCAAATGTGTGTTTGTATGGGGAAAAAACTATGGTTAAATTTAAATCTCCAACAATTAAAGCAAGTTAGTGAAGCAAAGTTAGGAAAAAAAATTTTTAGTGGTCAAAAACTAAAATATTGTATTCTGATTCATGAAAAAAATGTATTTTGGAAATGTAGATTTCAGTTCCTCTGTTGGCAAAGTCTGTTTTATGGCTACTACTTTATTTCCATATGCATGGTCCTCAAATAACTAGAAATGGTAAGGACATCTGACTAGGTGCTATTTTTACACTTTTAAAACAGGCATTTAAATACTTTTATTTTTTTAAAAAACATTTTTTGATGTGGACCTTTTTTACTCTTTATTGAGTTTCTTACAGTATTGCTTCTGTTTTACGTTTGAGTTTTGGGGCCTGAGGATGTGGGACCTTAGCTCCCCTACCAGGGATGGAACCCACACCCCCTGCATGGCAGTGGATGGCAAAGTCTTAACCACTGGATCACCAGGGGAGTCCCCAAATATTTTTCTGTATCGCGAATTTGTGGAGCTGTTGTAATACAATCCTTTTCAGTTATAGGTTTGCACACATGCTCAATGAAGAGAAAGACAAATAATGTTAGCGAATTTATGTTTTAATTTGTGGTGCTTTGAGAGACAGAATATATGTCTACTCTGAATGTATGATACATGAATATCCTCACTAATTTAGCACAGATTTTGTGAGCTGTGGCATAGTACCACTCAGCCAGTCCACTAAAGACATCAGTGCACTATAACAGTGAACAGTCTTGAGCCTCTGTGCCTCAGTTTAGCCCTCAGAAATCAAAAGCTTAGTGATCCATCTGTTAAAAACATACGCATTAAGGGAAACTACATGAAGGACTGGACTATTTCCATGAAGGAGGTCAGAGAAATTCCATAATGGCAAATCGTTACACTGAACTACCAAGGTTACAACCCCCTACAGGTATTTGACAGTCATTTATGAGCAACTAAACCAATATTAGGTATCCCAAGACCATCAGGTAAAGACCTAGAAGCTTATTGGGAACAAGTCCAATTTTAGATAGCTGGAAAATCAACATACTCTCAGAGGAGCCCAACAAGACCTATTTTTGTGAAAGAATCTAGAAGCCTAATTTCCTAGTGGCTTTTTAAAAAAAATGCCTACATATACCCCAAGTTTGTATTTAAGAGGCTCTAACCTGCATTCAAGTAGCTTATGTAGAGGACCTGCAGTAAAAACTCATAAATTATAAACAACTCATATTTTATGAAAACATAACTTTTTATTTGGGTGATAGAAAATACAGGTAATGTAAAATGTAAATAAGGGTCTTCATAAACCTCAGTGGTTAGTTGCCTGCTGGAATATACTATGCAAAAGTAATTTATACACAACAGTAAAAGTGGTCAGTGTAAATCTTTGTCAAATTTTATGACATATGGGGCAACTTTGACAATTTTTCTATACTGACCACAAAATTTACTGGGAAAAAAGATGGCCTATGGAAATCTAAAGTGCTCATTTTTTCATCCAAATAAGCAATTTAAATCCATTATAATGTGAGCTTATATTTTAAGAAATATTTTGTGAGCTATCAGTATATTTCTTTAATTAAAATGGTATAATCTTACCCTAATGAGAGTGGTTTCCCCCAAATTGAAGATACATTAATTACAACTGTGAAGTTAACTTGCTTTTCTATTTAACTATCCATGTCACAAAACTAAATATTATTAGAGTATGGAACTTTTTTCAGAAGAAAATTGTTTTTGTTGTGAGATTTAACTGCTGAAATTTAAGGATTCAAATCACTAGGTATGTCTCATTCCAGCAAACTACAGATGTTCTCCGTGTTGTCCCCTGCAGCAATGTTCTGGGCATTCCATATGGCTAATTCAACTACTAACAAGTACATGCAAAAAACTGTGAGATGAAGTAAAACTGAATAATTGGGACAATCGATTTAAGTATGATAACTCACCAAAGAATTTTATTATATTATTTCAATTAAATAATTGTATGGTAGATTTTAGTTCCAGCTGTATAAATTATTGAACAGTTGTAATTTTGAAATTAGATCAAGAAACTTCACAGTCTTATAGAGTTTTTTTTTTTTTCTTTTTTTGGATCTTAGGCTAGTAAATAAGCTCTAATTTTCATAGTTATATAGGTGTGTGGATACTCATGCATGCTCGGTCAGTTGTGTCCAACCTTTTGTGACCCCCACTGACTATAGCTTGGGAAGCTCCTCTATCCATTGAATTTTCCAGGCAAGAATACTGGAGTGGGATGCCATTTCTTCCTCCAGGGAATCTTGCCAACTCAGAGATGGAACCTGCATCTCCTGTGTTTCCTGCATTGGCAGGCAGATTCTTTACCACGGAGCCATCCAGGAAGCTCCTAGTTATACAGGTATATATTGATTAATATAAATAGTAAGTGAGATTAAGCATACAACTCTATGTAATGAGGAATTATATATGTTCAAATACTTTGTGCCAGTTTTATTGACTATAGCCTTTAAATAAGAAATCAGAATAAATTGATATACATATAATCAGAAATTCTTGGAATTTGGAAAAGAGCACAGGACTTAGAGGGCTTCCTTAGTGGTTCAGTGGTAAAGAATCTACCTGCCAAGCAGGAGATGTGGGTCCGATCCCTTGGTCAGGAAGATCCCCTGGAGAAGGAAATGGCAACCCACTGCAGTATTCTTGCCTGGGAAATACCATGGACAGAGGAACTTGGTGGGCTAGAGTCCATGAGGTCACAAAGAGTTGGACACAACTAAGCCAGAAAGAAAAACACCAATACAGTATACTAACACATATATATGGAATTTAGAAAGATGGTAACGATAACCCTGTATGTGAGACAGCAAAAGAGACACAGATGTATAGAACAGTCTTTTGGTCTCTGTGGGAGAGGGCGAGGGTGGGATGATTTGGGGGAATGGCATTGAAACATGTATAATATCATATGTGAAATGAATCGCCAGTCCAGGTTCGATGCATGATACAGGGTGCTCGGGGCTGGTGCACTGGGATGACCCAGAGGGATGGGATGGGGAAGGAGGTGGGAGGGAGGTTCAGGATGGGGAACACATGTACACCCATGGCGGATTCATGTCAATGTATGGCAAAACCAATACAATATTGTAAAGTAAAATAAATAAATAAATAAACAGAAGAAAAAAAACAACAACTTAGCAACTGAGCATGAATGCATGTACAGGACTTAGCAGAGGAATTGAGGGCTCAGATATACTCATTTACTTGAAATGAAAGCTTGAGTCAGTTATTTGCCCTCTTTAAACCTAACTTTATCATGAAAATATGATCTTTAAATTCCATCCAGCTCTACAATCTTGTAATTCTATTTACCTATTCTATATTTGTATCTGCCTACATAATCTTTAAAACTCCATCCAACTTTTATAATTCTCTTTACTTTCTATTTTGTATTTGTATCTCATTAAGAGAGGGCATGGGGATAGGAAATAAAGCTGTGTAAGATGAAGAGTCGGCCATAAAGAAACATTATAATCTAAATACATCTAATTATGCTGGCCTCAGCAGGTATCTTCCCAGATTGCAGGACTACTTTTATAATAGTTCGCTATTTGATCATCCTTACTCAATGATCTTTGAGTAAGAGAAGAAAATATACATGATACCAGGCAATTAGTATTATTATTATTTTTTCCCCCAGGAGAAAGAAGGTGTGTATCAAATACAGATGGAGACACTTGTTCAAGATCCAGGAGACCAGAATGCCTTTCCTGCCTTCAGGGCCCGTGAGTCCTTTCTATAAGCTCTTTCCCATACTTAATCTGGGGCTCAGGAGAATTTTTGTTCCTTGTTGCTAAAAATATTTGGACAAAGAATTCTAATAGCAAAGTGGATGAACAACATGAATAGCTCTTCTACAATTAAGAAAATAGGCACAGAGAAATATATACTACCTCGCTAAAGAGTAAAAACATGCAGTGGAAACAATATGAATTCTGTCTGTCCTTTGTCCACCAGGCTGGCAAAAATTTAAAGATTATATCTAGATTTTGCAAGAGAGAGGGAAATAGGTGGGTGGTTGGGTATGTAAATTACCAGGACTTAATGTGAAGGGAAACTAGTAACATTTATCAAAACAAAATTGTTCAGTCATATCTAAGAATTCTTTGCCAAATTCCAAGTCATGAAGTTTTACTCCTGTGTTTTCTTCTAAGAGTTTTAGTTCCTACATTTGGGTCTTTGACTCATTTTAGTTAATTTCTGAATATGAGGTAAAGCTGCAATTTAGTTCTTTTGCATGTACCTACCTAGTTGTTTCAACAACACATGTCAAAATGACCTTACTGAACTCATCTAACGATTCAAAGAGTTTTGTCGGTTTATTTTTAATGGCCTTTTTAGAATTTTATATATACAGAATGATGTCATTTGTAAGCAGATATAGTTTTACTTCTTCCTTTTCAATTTTTGTTGTTGTTCAGTCACTCAGTCATGTCCAACTCTTTGCAATCGCATGGATTGCAGCATGCCAGACTTGCCTGTCCTTCACTAACTCCTAAAGTTTGCTCAAACTCATGTCCATTGAGTTGATGATGCCATCCAACCATTACATCTGCTGCCCCTACTCCTCCTGCCCTCAGTCTTTCCCAGCATCAAGGTTTTTTCCAGTGAGTCACCTCTTCACATCAGGTGGCCAAATATTGTAGCTTCAGTTTCAGCATCAGTCCTTCCAATGAATATTCAGGGTTGGTTTGGTTTAAGAGTGACTGATTTGATCTCCTTGCAGTCCAAGGGACTCTCAAGAGTTTTCTCTAGCACCACAGTTTGAAAGCATCAATTGTTCAGCACTCAGCCTTCTTTATGGTCCATCACTCATAATCTGTACATGACTACTTGAAAACTATAGCTTTTACTATGTGGAGCTTTGTCAGCAAAGTGATGTCTCTGTTTTTAAATATGCTGTCTAGCTTTATTATAGCTTTTCTTTCAAGTAGCAAATGTATTTTAATTTCATGGCTGCAGTCCACAGTGATTTTGCAGCCTAAGAAAATAGTCTGTCACTGTTTCCATTTCCACCCCCTTTCTTTGCCATGAAGTGATGGAACTGGATACCATGATCTTAGTTTCTTGAATGTTGAGTTTTAAGCCAGAATTTTCACTCTCTTTTTCAATCTGGATGACTTGTATTTGTTTTTCTTGCCTAATTGCTTTGTATAGAACCTCCAGTAAAAAGTTGAATAGAAGTGATGAGAGCAAACATCCTTATCTTTCCCTGATCTTAGAGGGAAAGTATTCTAGTCTTTCACCAGTAAGTGTGATGTTAGTTCTGGGTTTCCATAGATGCCCTTTATTAGGTTGAGAAGTTTGCTTTCTGTTCTTAGTTTTCTGAGAGTTTTTATCATGAATGGGTCTTGCATTTTGTCAAGCATATTGCTCCACCTATGAAGGTGATCATGTAATTATCGTTCTTTATTCTAATATTGCAGTATACTACCTTGACTGACTTTTGTAAGTTAAGCAAACTGCATTGCTAAGATAATCCACTTGGTCAAGGTGTGTAATACTTATATATTGCTGGATTCAGTTTTCTAGTTTTTTTATTAAAGATTTTTACAGCTGTATTCATAACAGATATTGGTCTGTAGTTTTTCTTTTCTTGTGGTATCTTGGTCTGGTTTGGTATCAGGGTAATACTGATATCATAGAATGAGTTAGGAAGTATTCCCTCCTCTTCTGTATTTTGCAATATTTATGAAGGATTGATATTAGTTCTTCTTTAACTGTTGGTAGAATTCACTAGTAAAGCTATCTGATTCCAGCTTTGTCCTTATAGCAAGTTTTAAAATTACTTATTCAATTTCTGAATATAGGTATATTCAGATTTCATACTTATTTTTGAACCAATTTTGATAGTTTGTGTCTTTCTAAGAATTTTTCTTAGGAGGGGTAAGAATTTGTCTTAGGAGAAATAAGGCCTTCTTAAATGAACAATGCAAAGAAATAGAGGAAAAAAATAGAATGGGAGAAAACTAGAGATCTACCCAAGAAAACTGGAAATATAAAGGGAACATTTCATGCAAGGATGGGCATAATAAAGGTCAGAAACAGTAAGGACCTAAGAGAAGCAGAAGAAATTAAGAATAGGTGGCAAGAACACACACAACAACTGTACAGAAAAGGTCTTAATGTCCCAGATAACCACTATGCTGTGATCACTCACCTAAAGCCAGACATCCTGGAGTGTAAAGTCAAGTGAGCCTTAGAAAAATTACTACAAACAAAGCTAATGGAGTGACAGAATTCCAGTTGAGCTATTTCAAATCCTAAAAGATGATGCTGTTGAAGTGCTGCACTCAATATGCCAGCAAATTTGGAAAACTCAGCAGTAGCCATAGGACTGGAAAAGGTCAGTTTTCATTCCAATCCCAAAGAAAAGCAACACCAAAGAATGTTCAATCTATCATACAGTTGTGGTCATTTCACATACTAGCAAGGTTATGCTCTGAATCCTTCAAGAACTTTCAGATGCACACACTGGGTTTAGATGAGGTAGAGGAAGCAGAGACCAAATTGCCAACATTTACTGGATCATGGAGAAAGCAAGAGAGTTCCAGAAAACACCCACTTCTGCTTCATTGACTATGCTTAAGCTTTTGACTGTGTGGATCACAGCAAACTGTAGAAAATTCCTAAAGAGATAGGAATACCAAACCACCTTATCTGTTTCCTGAGAAACCTGTATGCTGGTCAAGAAGCAACAATTAGAACTGGACATGAAACAATGGACTGGTTCAAAACTGGAAAAGAAGTATGACCAAGGCTGTATATTGTCATCCTGCTTATTTAACTTATATGCAGAGTACATCATGGGAAATGCTGGGCTGGAAGAAGCACAAACTGAAATCAAGATTGCTGGGAGAAATATCAATAATCTCAGATATGCAGATGATACCAAGATAATGGCAGAAAGTGAAGAGGAACTAAAAATTCTCTTGATGAGGGTAAAAGAGGAGAGTGGAAAAGATGGCTTGAAACTCAACATGAAAAAGCTAAGATCATAGCATCCAGTCCCACAACTTCATGGCAAATAGATAGGTAAAAAGTGGAAACAGTGACAGAGTTTATTTTCTTGGGCTCCAAAATCACTGCAGATGGTGACTGCAGCCATGAAATTAAAAGATGCTTACTCCTTGGAAGGGAAGCTACGACAAACCTAGACAGCATATTAAAAAGCAGAGACATCACTTTGCTGACAAATGTCTGTCTAGTTAGAGCTATGGTTTTTCCATTAGTCATGTATGGATGTGAGAGTTGGACCATAAAGAAGACTGAGCACCACAGAATTGATTCTTTCAAATTTTGGTGTTGGAGAAGACTCTTAAGAGTCCCTTGGACTGCAAGGAGATCAAATCAGTTAAACTTAAAGCAAATCAACCTTGAATATTCATTGGAAGGACTGATGCTGAAGCTGAAGCTCCAGTCAGGCCACCTGAGTGAAGAGCCAACTCATTGGCAAAGACCCTGATTCTGGGAAAGATTGGGGGCAGGAGGAGAAAACAGGGTGGCAGAGAATGAGATGGTTAGATAGCATCACCGACTTGATGGACATGAATTTGAGCAAATTCCAGAAGATAGTGGAGGACAGGGGAGTCTGTTGTGCTACAGGCCATGGGGTTGCAAAGAGTCTGACACAACTTAGCAACTGAACAACAAGAACGGCAAGAATTTGTCTACTTTATCTAAGTTAATTCATAGTGAGAGTGAGTGAAAGTCGCTCAGTCGTGTCCGACTCTTTGTGACCCTATAGACTATACAGTCCATGGAATTCTTCAGGCCAGAATACTGGAGTGGGTAGCCTTTCCCTTCTCCAGGGGATCTTCCCAACCCAGGGATCGAACCCAGGTCTCCCACATTGTAGGCGGATTCTTTACCAGCTGAGCTATCAGGGAAGCCCAAATTCATCGTACTCCGTTATAATCTTTTTTATTTCTATAAGATTGAGAGTTATGTTCCTTCTTTCATTCCTGATTTTAGTAATTTGAGTCTTCTCTCAGGAAATTCCCTGAGGTGGTTTTCCATAGATTTTCAGGGATTTGTCTCCTGCCCTCTGGTGTGCATGTGCGTTACTAAGTGTTCCAGCTCTGTGTTCCAGCATCCAAAGCCCTAAATGCTATGGCTTTGAGTCCTCAACAAGTCATTTCAGTGGGAGAGAGCAGGAGTGGTAGGTGAGAATTCTGATGGGAAAGCCATACTCCCAAATTTTGAAAAGTCCCTGCACTTAACTATTCCTTGGATCTCCCTTTCCTCAGCCCCTCAACGTCATCCTTTCCAAGTCCCTTATCATCTGATGAAATCATCTACCACTGTCTATGAACTAATGTGGATAACTCTAGCCAACTCTCCTAGGTAGAGTGATAGCCAAATGTAACCCTGAAAATTTCTTCTCACCAGAAATATTTCTTTCCCTATGTACTTTCGGGCCTCCCTGCTTCTACTGTGCATCTTCAAATCATATAAACCTATTCACAGCCCATAGTTTAGCCCGTTTCTTCCTAATCAGCTGGTCATGATGAAATCATCATATGACCATACTAAGTTGTTTCGGTTGTGTCCAGCTCTTTTCACCCCCATGGACTGTAGCCTGCCAGGCTCCTCAGTCAATGGGATTCTCCAGGCAAGAGTACTGGAGTGGGTTGCCATTTCCTCCTCCAGGGACCACTGTTGTGGATTAAAAGGGAAATAACAGTGTACCAGGAATGGAAGCTCTGGTAAGTGGGAACCACCTGCTTATGAAGCCTCCAGGGTCTGCGTAAGTGCCTTCTTTCGTGTATCACTACCACTCAAAAGGAAATATTGCTGTGTGTGCCTACCTTTATGGCTTTGTGGATTAGATATCCCCACATTTATGATGGGTATATTTGATTGCAAGGTTACTTTGTTGCCTTATGGGCAGTTCACCAGATATAAGATATTTCTGTGACTTTCTATTTGGCACTAGTGGTGAAGAACCCGCCCATTTAGCGCAGGAGATATAAGAGAGGCAAGTTCAAGCCCTAGGCTGGGAAGATCCCCTGGAGAAGTGAATGGTTACTCACTCCAGTATCCTTGCCTGGAGAATCCCATGGTCAGAGGAACCTGGCAGGTGACAGTCCATGTGTCGCAAAGAGTCGGACATGACTGAAGCAACTTAGCATGCACGCACACATTATTTTGGTACAAATATGTAGATATAAAGGCTTTCGATTTTACTTTCTACTAATACTGTAACACTTCACATTCCATAGGTCTGGTAATCAGTGTAGATTCTGTGAATTGCCCACTAAGTTAGAAAGGGTTCCCTAGACTACAGAGCATAAAGAAAGCAGGAGGAAGGGGAAAGGGAGTGAGTCAGGGAGGAAGAGAGAAGAGCAAATGGAAAGGGAGTAATTAGCCCAGCCACTGCTTCTGCTGTTACTGCTATTCTGCCTCTTAATTCAAAATCAATTCAAAGTAACAAAAATTGCAAGACTGGAATAAGGGATTTACTTCCCTCCCAACCCCACCCCTGAATTGTTGTTGTTGTTTAGTCACTAAGTAATATCTGACTCTGTTCTCCACTATCTCCCAGAGTTTGGTCAAACTCACGTCCATTGAGTCATGATGCTGTCCAATTATCTCATCCTCTGTTATCTCCTTCTCCTCCTGGCCTCAATCTTTCCCAGCACCAGGGTCTTTTCCAGAGAGTCATCTCTTCACATCAGGTCGTCAAAGTATTACAGCTTCCACTTTAGCATCAGTCCTTCCAATGAATATTTAGGGCTAATTTCCTTTAGGATTGACCCCTCATCTCAAAATTATTTGAGAGTAAATTGCCAACATAATGGCCACTACCCTTAGATGCTTTAGTGTATACATCTGACACAGACAGTCTCCTTCATAACCATAACTTAAATGTCAAAACCAAGAAAATCCATCCTGATGCATGATAGTCATCTAATCCCAAGACTCTACTCATTGTACCAGTTGTGCCACTGGTATAACCTTTATAACAAAAAGATCCAGTTTAGCATCTTACTTTGCTGTTGTTACTTACCATGTCTCTTTATCTTTTTTCAGTTGGAGTCATTCCCCAGTCTTTCCTTGATTTTCATGACCATAACATTTTTGAAGATTACAAGTCAGTTATCTTGTAGAAGTTTCCTTAATCCATGTCTGATGTTTCCTCATGATTATATTCAGGTTCTAGTCTTTGGTAGGAATATTGAATTCAGTTCAGTTCAGTCGCTCAGTCATGTCTGACTCTTACTGACCCCATGAACCAGGCCTCCCTGTCTATCACCATCTCCCAGAGTCCACCCAAACTCATGTCCATTGAGTCGGTTATACCATGCAGTCATCTCATCCTCTGTCATCCCTTCTCCTCCTGCCCTCAATCTTTTCCAGCATCAGGGTCTTTTCAAATAAGTCAGCTCTTCACATCAGGTACCCCAAATATTGAAGTTTCAGCTTCAACATCAGTCCTTCTAATGAACATCCAGGACTGATTTCCTTTAGGATGGACTGGTTGGATCTCCTTGCAGTCTAAGGGACTCTCAAGAGTCTTCTCCAATGCCACAGTTCAAAAGTATCAATTCTTCAGCACTCACCTGTCTTTATAGTCCAACTCTCACATCAATACATGACCACAGGAAAAACCATAGCCTTGACTAGATGGACCTTTGTTGGCAAAGTAATGACTCTGCTTTTTAATATGTTGTCTAGGTTGGTCATAACTTTCCTTCCAAGGAGCAAGTGTCTTTTAATTTCATGGCTGCAATCATCATCTGCAGTGATTTTGGAGCCCCCAAAAATAAAGTCTGACACTGTTTCCACTGTTTCCCCATCTCTTTGCCATGAAGTGATGGGACTGGATGCCATGATCTTAGTCTTCTGAATATTGAGCTTTAAGCCAACTTTTTCACTCTCCACTTTCACTTTCATCAAGAGGCTCTTTAGTTCTTCTTCACTTTCTGCCATAAGGGATATCTGAGATTATTGATATTTCTCCCGGCAATCTTGATTCCAGCTTGAGCTTCTTCCAACCCAGCGTTTCTCATGATGTACTCTGCATAGAAGTTAAATAAGCAGGGTGATAATATACAGCCTTGACGTACTCCTTTTCCTGTTTGGAACCAGTCTGTTGTTCCATGTCCAGCTCTAACTGTTGCTTCCTGACCTGCATACAGATTTCTCAAGAGGCAGGTCAGGTGGTCTGGTATTCCCAGGTCTTTCAGAGTTTGCCACAGTTTATTGTGATCCACACAGTCAAAGGCTTTGGCATAGTCAATACAACAGAAGTAGATGTTTTTCTGAAACTCTCCTGCTGTTTGATGATCCAGCGAATTTTGGCAACTTGATCTTTGGTTCCTCTGCCTTTTCTAAAACCACCTTGAACATCTGGAAGTTCACAGTTCACATATTGCTGAAGCCTGGCTTGGAGAATTCTGAGCATTACTTTATAAGTGTGTGAGATGAGTGCAGTTATGTGGTAGTTTGAGCATTCTTTGGCATTGCCTTTCTTTGGGATTGGAATGAAACCTGACCTTTTCTAGTCCTGTGGCCACTGCTGAGTTTTCCAAATTTTCTGACATATTGAGTGCAGTGCTTTCACAGCATCATCTTTTAGGATTTGAAATAGCTCAACTGGAATTCCATCACCTCCACTAGCTTTGTTTGTAGTGATATTTTCTAAGGCCCACTTGACTTCACATTCCAGGATGTCTGGTTCTAGGTGATTGAGCACACCATCATGATTATCTGGGTCGTGAAGATCTTTTTTATACAGTTCTTCTGTGTATTCTTGCCACCTCTTCTTAATATCTTCTGCTTCTGTTAGGTCCATACGATTTCTGTCCTTTATCAAGCTCAACTTAGCATGAAATATTCCCTTGGTATCTCTAATTTTCTTGAAGAGATCTCTAGTCTTTCCCATTCTATTGTTTCCCTCTATTTCTTTGCATTGATCACTGAGGAAGGCTTTCTTATCTCTCCTTGCTATTCTTTGGAACTCTGCATTCAGATGCTTATATCTTTCCTTTTCTCCTTTGCTTTTCACTTTTCTCTTCTTTTCACAGCTATTTGTAAGGCCTCCTCAGACAGCCATTTTGCGTTTTTGCATTTATTTTCCTTGGGGACGGTCTTGATCCCTGTCTCCTGTACAATGTCACAAACCTCCGTCCATAGTTCATCAGGCACTCTGTCCATCAGATCTAGTCCCTTAAATCTATTTCTCACTTTCACTGTATAGTCATAAGGGATTTGATTTAGGTCATACCTGAATGAGCTAGTGGTTTTCCCCACTTTCTTCAATTTAAGTCTGAATTTGGCAATAAGGAGTTCATGATCTGAGCCACAGTCAGCTCCCGGTCTCATTTTTGCTGACTGTATAGAGCTTCTCCATCTTTGGCTGCAAAAAATATAATCAATCTGATTTTGGTGTTGGCCATCTGGTGATGTCCATGTATAGAGTCTTCTCTTGTGTTGTTGGAAGAGGGTGTTTGCTATGACCAGTGCATTCTCTTGCAGAAACTCTATTAGTCTTTGCCCTGCTTCATTCTGTACTCCAAAGCCAAATTTGCCTGTTACTGCAGGTGTTTCTTGACTTCCTACTTTTGCATTCCAGTCCCCTATAATGAAAAGGACATCTTTTTTGGGTGTTAGTTCTAAAAGGTCTTGTAGGTCTTCATAGAATCATTCAACTTCAGCTTCTTCAGCATTACTCATTGGGGCATAGACTTGGATTACTGTGATATTGAATGGTTTGCCTTGGAAACGAACAGAGATCATTCTGTCATTTAAGAGATTGCATCCAAGTACTCCATTTCAAATTCTTTTGTTGACTATGATGGCTATTCCATTTCTTCTAAGGGATTCCTGCCCACAGTAGTAGATATAATGGTCATCTGAGTTAAATTCACCCATTCCAGTCCATTTTAGTTCACTGATTTCTAGAATGTCAATGCTCACTCTTGCCATCTCCTTTTTGACCACTTCCAATTTGCCTTGATTCATGGACGTAACATTTCAAGTTCCTATGCAATATTGCTCTTTATAGCATCAGACCTTGTTTCTATCACCAGTTACATGCACAACTGGGTGTTGTTTTTGCTTTGTTTGTTTTTGCTCCATCCCTTCGTTCTTTCTGGAGTTATTTCTCCAGTGATCTCCAGTAGCATATTGGGCACCTACTGACCTGGAGAGTTCATCTTTCAATATCCTATCTTTTTGCCTTTTCATACTGTTCATGGGTTTCTCAAGGCAAGAATACTGAAGTGGTTTGCCATTCCCTTTTCCAGTGGACCACATTCTCCACTTTTTACTCTGTAATTAATAAATATTTTCTTGTGAGTTATTTTAAAATAATGTTTTAAATGTTTCATTGGTGTATTATGTCATTATGGACTCATGAATGTGTTTTTTCCAGTGGGTTATAATTCCTTAATGTTATTTATTTTATTGCTAAAATTGTGCCAGATTTGGCCTGTGCTCTGTGCCTTCACCCTGGCTCCCATGACTTGGTGAAACACCACCACTTTTAAGAACTTTCTCACTTTTTGGCAGAATAGGATGTTCTAGGTTCATCTCACTTCTTTTCAGCCTCAGTCTTGAAACCAGGCATTCTTCTAAAGAGGGCTGCTTCCTTACAGTGAAGAATGATATTTAAAAAGCAGAGTTTTTTTAAAATTTATTTGGTTTTAATTGGAGGATAAATGCTTTATAATATTGCATTGGTTTCTGCCATACATCAACATGAATCAGCCATAGGTATGCATATGTCCCTCCCCCTTTAACTTCCCTCCCACCTACCCCATCCCACTCCTGTAGGTCATCAGAGAGTCCTGGTTTGAGTTCCCTGAGTCATACAGCAAATTCCCACTGGCTATCTATTTTCCACATGGTGATGTATACGTTTCCATGCTACTCTCTCAGTTCATCCCACCCTCTCCTTCCTGACCTGTGTCCACGAATCTGCTGTCTATGTCTATGTCTCCATTGCTTCCCTGCAAATAGGTTCATCAGTACCATCTTTCTAGGTTCCACATTTTGCATTAATATATGATATTTGTTTTTCTGATTTACTTCCATCTGTATAGTAGACTCTAGGTTCATCCACCTTATCAGAACTGACTCAAATGGTTCCTTTTTATGGCTGAGTAATATTCCATTGTGTATATGTACCACAGCTTCTTTATTCATTCATCTGTCAATGGACACCTAGGTTGCTTCCATGTCCTGGCTATTGTAAATAATGCTACAGCGAACATTGGGATACATGTGACTTTTTCAATTATAGTTTTCTCAGGGTTTATGCCCAGTAGTGGGATTGTTGGGTCATATGGTAATTTTATTCCTAGTTTTTAAAGAAATCTCCATACTGTTCTCCATAGTGGCTGTATCAATTTATATTCCCACCAACAGTGCCAGAGGGTTCCCTGTCCTTCCCATCCTCTCTAGCATTTATTATTTATAGATTTTTTGATGATGGCCATTCTGACCAATGTGAGGTGATACCTCATTGTAGTTTTGATTTGCATTTCTCTAATAATGAGCAAGGAAACAGTGGAAACAGTGTCAGACTTTATTTTTGGGGGCTCCAAAATCACTGCAGATGGTGATTGCAGCCATGAAATTAAAAGACGCTTACTCCTTGGAAGGAAAGTTATGACCAACCTAGATAGCATATTCAAAAGCAGAGACATTACTTTGCCAACAAAGGTCCGTCTAGTCAAGGCTATGGTTTTTCTTGTGGTCATGTATGGATGTGAGGGTTGGACTGTGAAGAAGGCTGAGCACCGAAGAATTGATGCTTTAGAACTGTGGTGTTGGAGAAGACTCTTGAGAGTCCTTTGGACTGCAAGGAGATCCAACCAGTCCATTCTGAAGGAGATCAGCCCTGGGATTTCTTTGGATGGAATGATGCTAAAGCTGAAACTCCAGTACTTTGGCCACCTCATGCAAAGAGCTGACTCATTGGAAAAGACTCTGATGCTGGGAGGGATTGGGGGCAGGAGGAGAAGGGGACGACAGAGGCTGAGATGGCTGGATGACATCACTGACTCAATGGACATGAGTCTGAGTGAACTCCGGGAGTTTGTGATGGACAGGGAGGGCTGGCGTGCTGCGATTCATGGGGTTGCAAAGAGTCAGACACGACTGAGTGACTGAACTGAACTGAACTGAATAATGAGCAACGTTGAGCATCTTTTCCTGTATTTATTAGCCATCTATATGTCTGGAGAAATGTCTGTTTACGTCGTCTGCCCATTTTTTTTATTGGTTTTTTTTTTTTTTTTAATTGAGCTTCCTGAGCTATTTGTATATTTTGGAGATTAATCCTTTGCCAGTTATTTCATTTGCTATTATTTTCTCCCATTCTGAAGATTGTCTTTTTATCTTGTTTATAGTTTCCTCTGCTGTGCAAAAGCTTTTGTGTTTAATTAGGTCCCATTTGTTTATTTTTATTTCCATTACTCTAGAAGATGGGTCATAGAGGATCTTGCTGTGATTTATGTCAAAGAGTGACCTGCCTTTTCTCCTCTGAGAGTTTTATAGTTTCTGGCTTTACATTTAGGTCTTTAGTCCACCAAATGTCTATATTTTTATTTGAGTGTTTCAACTCCTAGACTCTCTCAATGGCCAGAGCTAGAGAACACACACACACACACACACACACACTCATACATATACTTGTTCACATCTATATTTATTTCTCTATCTATCTACCTATACAGCTTCAAAGCCATGATTTCGTCCCTATATTTCCAATTTCAGTCCAACACCACAGGGTTTAATCTAGTCTTCTCCTTTTCTATATTTGTGCCTCCCTTCTCTGAGAGTGAGAAACCTGGACCCTGCACTTTAATATAGTTAGGTGAGCAATTTCCCTGGGTGGAGACAATCCTAATGGTGCTACCGCCTGCTGCTGCCTCCTCACTGGTGTTTTCAGTTTCAGTTTCCACACTCCACTCTGGGCCATTGTGGACTTGCTTCCTTCTCCTTATCCTATTCCCCAACAACCCCCCACCATCTCATAGTGTGGACACATATCTTGCTCAGCCCCAAATAGTGGATTTTGGATCGAATTGTTTAGGAAGGGAAGAAAAAGAGAGGAAAAGGGAGGGGATGGGAGAGGAAGAAATGAGAAAGGGAGAAGACTGAGAGGTGGAAAAGGACAAAGAGAAACAGGAAGAGAATATAGAATAGGAAGCTGAATGCCACAACTTCTCTGTGTGCTAAGTCACCTCAGTCATGTCCGATTGTGTGTGACCCTGTAGACTGTAGCCCACCAGGCTCCTCTGTCCATGTGATTCTCTAAGCAAGAATACTGGAGTGGGTGCCATTCTCTTCTCCAGGGCATCTTCCCTACCAAGAGATTGAACCCACGTCTCTTAGTTCTCCTGCGTTGGCAGTGGGTTCTTTAGCACTAGCACACCTGGGAAGCCCCAGTGATGGTCTGTCCCACTGGATAGTGTCAGAGTGGCCATGCACAACTAATGCTCGGCTGAGCACTGTTCTGGGAGAGAAAGCACTCCTTCCTACCCACTGTCCCCCATGGGTCAAAGCGTCCCCATGGCGTACTGACTACCATGTGCGTCTGGTTGCATCACTGACTTGCAGATGCCCCCCAGGGGAACCAGAGGCACAGCAGTTCGGGGGAGACCCAGTGCATGGTTATGGTGATCTTTCTCCATGAGGTGGTCCTGCATCTCAGTGTGAAGTTGCAGAAAGAGCAGTAGCAGCAAATGGGCTCAGTGACACCCAAGCTGCTTCTACAGCCATTCTGACAGGAAAACAACATGTATATATGAATCTAGAGTAGTCATTAAACAGAACTAGTTCAGTCCATCCCTTCCCTCAGAGGTATAACACGCAAGTCCAATTTTTCAGACTAGCGGCCAGATGCAATTTCCCAGAATATTAACAAATGAAGCTACTGTTCATCTTCTGTAGTTTGTCCCAGAGTTGTAATGATCCCCCATATCTTCTTCCTGTACCACCTATCTAGATTCCTCTCTTTTCAAATAACTCTTCAGCTGCCTGGATTGCTTGCCATGGAGTGACCTGCAGCTTCAAGTGGTTTGAGCCCTTGGTTATTTTTTCTTAAGGGCTGGGTTTCTGCTGCTGTCCACTCACAGCTATCAGGTCATGGAAGGATGAAGAGACCCCATGGTGCCTCCCCTGAGTTCCTCATCACAACTGAGTTTGGTTACTCCAGTGTCTTCTTGCTGGTCTTCTGGAATAAGGAGCCTGCTGTTGCCTACTTGCAGCAGTCAATGGCTATGGAAATGTCAAGAGAAACCCTGGAAAGTCTTAAATTCTACATCTTAGTTTTCCAGAATTGTATATTCCAGCTCTTGGGGACACAGCATCATTTATCCACCCTTGGTTCAATGCATATATGCATCCTGGAGAGCAGAGTCCAAGTCCTACAACATATGTTCCTTAAGCTGCCACCTTATCTGAGTCTTCAACTGCCATTCCTTCATTTTATACAGCTGGCCCATATAAACTACTTGTGTGACTTCCCATGTTCTTTCCTCTCCTGCTTGCTTCATTTAAAACGGCATAGTGACTTTAGAAGGTGTATGTTAAATATCTCAAAGTCATATGATGTAAGGACCGGAAACATCACATGAAGGAGATCATTTACCGGTTAGTAATATCTGGTTTGGATTTTATATGAACAATAAACCAACTTTTATTGTGTTTTAGTCCTTGAATATTTAGGGCATTATTTGTTAAATTAGCTAGTGTTACTAGTAATGCAGTGCTTCACCAAAACCAAAGCTCTGAGCTAAAGTCACCTTTGCAGAAGCTCAAAATAACAATTACATGAAAATTAAGCCATAGTGCAACTCAACTGATATTTACCTAGTCTCAGCCTATGCACAACTGATTTTGAAGTTGTAATATCAAAATATAAAATGATAGGCCCAGTAATGGGCATAGTAATATTTATAGCTATAATTATGTAGTCTGTTCTATCCTGAATTTACTAAAATTATCATAACCATCATTATCAACAGTGACCATCATCAGGTGAGCCATCTCAGACTGTTTCTCTGGAACCTGTGCAAAGTGAAATCATAACTGCCTCCTATCTTTGGGGAGGGGAGGGGTGTTGTTCAAGCAGTCAATGCTGACATAGATAGAAAAGGTCAGTTTCATTCATAATAGTGATGTAATTCATGCAAAATGAAATAATCTAGATACTGTACATACTTAATTACTTTCCTAAGTAGTTTTTGATAACTACTTTGATTTTGAAGGAATATGGCGGGAAAGTGATCATTGTCTTCTTTATGACTTAAATCAGTGGTTCTCAAAAGGTGCAGTTTTGCCCCTGGGAGGACTTTTTGGCAATTCAGTCCAAAATGTCACTAGTGTTGAGGAACTCTAATTTAGATTATGAAATTTCAGACTTCATTTTTTAATGTGACTTCATTTGAGGTTAAAATCCAAATCAAAACAATGCCAAAGAAAAGTAACTGAAACCACTACAAAGTAGGGGAAATAAAATAAACCCAGTTGTCAATTTGCAGTTACACTGCTCCTATTGTCAGTGTGCCACTAAAGAAATGTGTCACTCTCCTGTGTCTATACATTATCTGTTAAAGCAGTAAAACCAACATCACTTTTACAGTTATTCTGCCCTCCTAGTTTATTCCCAGTCTTGGTTTGCAGAATGGAGCATCAATTGCCAGATATTCTCTAAGGTCTTTACATCTTTATCAGCTCTGTCATCAAAAGTGACGTAAATGAAGAAATCTGCTCCCAGCAAAGGAAAATCCCCAAACATGTGTGTGAATAGAGGCAGTGATCTAAAGGGTAGTGATCTGGGTGATCACAACCACACACAACCATAGGGGCTGGTGGGAAGAAACCCGGAGTCTCTTAGTGTCCCACAGTCTTGCCAAACGTTCCCAGATGTTTCAGAGGTGTTAGATAACACCTAGAGGTCCCACATGTCTACAGTTTTGCTTAGAGCTACTCTGGGATTAGAGAAGAGAATCGTGTGAGTGTAAACTCACAATAGAAGGAAGCACAACATGTACCTTCTTGCTGCCTTAATATAGACTCTATTGACTTTAGAGGACCTCACCCTGTCCTCACAAACCTGGCAAACATAAAATAAACCAGAACAACCCGGCTCACCTGGTGGTTTCCCCCCCTTTTTTTTCCCTCCCTCTCCAAATATATTCAAGTTTGGGGAGGTGATTTAGACTTTAGTCAGGGAAAAAAACTAGCTGTAGCCCTCCTCTTTAGGGCAGTAGTTGATATGAAATTTCACACATATTTGGAGACCCTCTGAAGGATGTCTCTATCTTTCACCATGTAGGTTAGAGAAGAAACATGAAATAAATTTATTCTTACTTGGAATAATTCTTTAAATACTAAGTGGTTCTGTTTAAAAGCTTGACATTTGTGAATGCAGGTAAACGCCATTGACATGGACTAGTTATCGGCAAGGCCGGTAATAAAGAAATACTTAGAAGAAAAGTAGTGCCCTGACTTTCAAGGACTTACCACCACTTGTAATAATGCTAATGAAACCTTCTAAAGAAAGATCCTTCCAGAAAATTGTTTTGGTGTTCTGAGGCATTGTCAGCAGCCCTCATCTTAATACAGAAGTAGTGTGTTAAAGTCATAAAAATAGTTGTGGTAATTGGTGGTGGCTTATTCGCTAAGTTGTGTCTGACTGTTGTGAGCTCATAGACTGTAGCGACCCCATAGACTGTAGCCCTGTAGGCTCCTCTGTTCATAGGATTTTCCAGGCAAGAATACTGGATTGGGTTGCTATTTCCTTCTCCAGGGGATCTTCCCAACCAGGGGATCAAACCTGGGGTCTCCTGCACAGTAGGCAGATTCCTTTACCTGCTGAACTACCAGGAAAGCCCTTCTGTGGTAATTAAGTTGGCTTAAAGCTCAACATTCAGAAAACGAAGATCATGGCATCCGGTCCCACCACCTCATGGGAAATAGATGGGGAAACAGTGGAAACAGTGTCAGACTTTGTTTTTCTGGGCTCCAAAATCACTACAGATGGTGACTGCAGCCATGAAATTAAAAGACGCTTACTCCTTGGAAGGAACGTTATGACCAACCTAGATAGCATATTCAAAAGCAGAGACATTACTTTGCCAACAAAGATTCATCTAGTCAAGACTATGGTTTTTCCAGTGGTCATGTATGGATGTGAGAGTTGGACTGTGAAGAAGGCTGAGCGCCGAAGAATTGATGCTTTTGAACTGTGGTGTCAGAGAAGACTCTTGAGAGTCCCTTGGACTGCAAGGAGATCCAACCAGTCCATTGTGAAGGAGATCAGCCCTGGGATTTCTTTGGATGGAATGATGTTAAAGCTGAAACTCCAGTACTTTGGCCACCTCATGCCAAGAGTTGACTCATTGGAAAAGACTCTGATGCTGGGAGGGATTGGGGGCAGGAGGAGAAGGGGACGACAGAAGCTGAGATGGCTGGATGGCATCACTGACTCGATGGACGTGAGTCTGAGTGAACTCCGGGAGTTGGTGATGGACAGGGAGGCCTGGCGTGCTGTGATTCATGGGGTCGCAAAGAGTTGGACACGACTGAGCGACTGATCTGATCTGATCTGAAAATGTCCTTACATGTGGTATTTTTACTGCTAATCAAACCCTTTTTTTGTAGATTGGGGTGAAGGAAATTTTAGCTCAGATCAAGATAATTGATAAAAACTAGAAATTAGAAGAGCTGATAATTAATAAGACATTACACTATGCAAAAGAGAGGTACCACTGAAAATAGGATGTTGAACTTGGCAAGTCAGAAGTTATGGATGATTTTAGGAAAAAGGAAAATGAGGCTTGCTGGACTGAATGGAATTTAATGGGGAGGAGACCCGGGAAGTGAGTAAAAGTGAAATTTTGAGATGGAGGAGGCTGAAAATGGAGGCCAGTGATGGCCATTGTTTTATCTGGGGAGGTGAAGCTAATATAGTCAGTTTAAAGTTGATGAGAATGAAAAAAAAAGTTGATGAGAATTATAAATTTGGAACATTCATGGTTGGAGAACACAGAAGAATGCTGACTGGAGAAATTTAAGTATTGCCCGTTGAGGTTCAAAACTATAAAACCACAATAATAAAAAAGAACCAATGACAAGACATCAAAAACAAAAAATAAAATCATGTTAACACATCTGGGACCTGTATCCATTGAGGCAAACAAAATCTTGTTCCGATCTGTGCCATTTTAGCCATCTTCCACATGCATCTGTGGCTTCCTTCCACTTCAGCACTAGGTGAGGTGACCTCTGTTTCCACCACACTGCGGCAGCACACCCTGGTCATGTCTTTTCAGAATTAGTTTGTTATAAGCACATCAAACTTGGCAGCTGCAGCACTTTTTCAATAAGGCAGTTCATTGCTCAAACTCTAAACCTCAGTTTGTAATATTAATTTTTCACTTGTAGACAATCACAAGATTTAGGGGAGAAAGGATGGGAATACAAGAAGGGAAATATGGATATAGAATTTAACCAGGCAACATGTTTTGTGTCGAGCTAAAGATTATTTCGGAGAAGGCAATGGCACCCCACTCTAGTACTCTTGCCTGGAAAATCCCATGGATGGAGGGGCCTGGTAGGCTGCAGTCCATGGGGTCGCTAAGAGTCAGACATGACTGAGCGACTTCACTTTCACTTTTCACTTTCATGCATTGGAGAAGGAAATGGCAACCCACTCCAGTGTTCTTGCCTGGAGAATCCCGGGGACGGGGGAGCCTGGTGGGCTGCCGTCTATGGGGTCACACAGAGTCGGACACGACTGTAGTGACTTAGCAGTAGCAGTAAAAATTATTTATCTTAATCTTGGTCAAAGGGCCACTGTTTTCTTTCCACAATTTAACTGCCCATTTTAAACAAGATCTTGTTGATTCAAAATCTGCTAATTGATAACAGTCAGATGTGTCCTGGCTTTAAATATCTTTAAGGCTGTCAATGAAGAAAGGTTGTTAGGTGATAACAGTATAAATAACATTAAAGAAGGAATATTAAGCTACTTGTGAAAATATTTTAACACTTCTTCAAGAAGTTAATAGGTCTTTACAGACACAAAACTAATGCTAATATAAAATAATCCAACAGTCCTGCCACACAAAAGACCTGTATTCAACTGGAGGTAATAACACTATATCTTGTCAGTTTCATCTACTCCAATGTATTTCACATTAAATATATTTGATTCAATAGTGCAGAAATTCTGAACCATGGCAGCTTCTTGGTATCACCTGTATAGCTTTTAAGAAGTTTTCAGCGGAGATTCTAAATTAACTGATTGGAGTGGGCCTCACACATTCCTTAGTTTTAAAATCTCTGCAGACAATTTTAATGAATAACTTGGTATGAGAATCACTATGTTAGCACATTGTGAAAACAAATTACTTGATCATAAGCAACATTTTAAAAATTAAATACAGTATGTATGTAATAAGGGTAATCTTAACTGGTGAAACTTTTGCATTGGTTATGTTTGTGTTGGTATGTGGATATGAATATTTACTTGGTTGCTATGCAAAGCATATTTTTGACTCTGGATTATGCTAATCCAAGTGTTAGAAATTATCTTCTTACACAATGAATTAATGAGATTTATATGAAGTTATTTTTCTATTCATAAGGACCTTCCTAGGAAACGAAATTAGCTTTTACTGTGTAGATGTTAACAGATTCTGGAGCTAAACTATCTGAGTTTGAATCCCTGATCTGCCAGGAACTGGCGTTAGTGACTGTGGGCAAATCACTCTACATTTCTGTGCTTCAATTTTTTCAGTTGTAACGTAAAGAAACTAATAGTTGCTATCTGATAGGACTGTTATTAAGATTAAATGAGTTAACATTCGTATTAGCATTACAGCTGTATACTATAGTAAGTAATATATAAATACATTTTATTAAATAAATAAGATTAAAAAAAAACAAAACCTTATTCTAGATCACAACATATTTCACAATCAAAAGAATATAGCCAAAGCATGGGATTTATAACCAATAATTCACTGGAGAAAGAGATGCAAAAATCAAGCCTAATTTTATAGTACACTGATTGGGAGAATAAATCCTAGAAATGTTGACTGAATATGTTCTTAGTTGATACCTATTTACAGAAATCTTTAAATCTGCTTTTATTTTAGCACGTTGAATGCTTTAATATTTAATAATGAGATGATTTCTGTCTTTATCTCAATCAAAATGTGATAAGATACACTGCCTTTTGCCTGTTGTGTAAACGGTTTGTAATCTTGCACTGTATGAGGTCTCCCTCGAAAATGTTTTGTTTAGCACTTTTGAGGTTGCAAGTTAAGCATAGAGGCAGGAGTGAGTAACATTTCAGTTCCTGTAGTTGCTCGGGTAGATGTCAGTTTTGGATTTGGGAAATTATAGGCTCCGTGATAAATATTTCAGGCTGCTGACTACAATGAAAAGTAATTAAAGCAGCTATGACAACAGGTGCTGTATGGGGAAGCAGGGCCTTTCATCATGAGGTTGTGGGTGCATGTGCTGAACGTGCTCATCATTTTCTCTTCTCTATTATCCACTGAATGCCCTGGGGAGATTATTCTATTGCCAGCATTTATAGGATATAATGAAACCACATTAAATATGTATCTGATTGCTACCAACTGTGTAGAAAGCGTATGCTAACTATGGTTATGTACGGCGAGTTAGACTCAGACCAGTGAAGTTCAACTTCACTGGGACTTCTTTGTGCTTGACCCGCGGGCCTTCACTGTCTCATTGACCTTTAATTCAAGCATCAGATATCATTTTATGTGTTTGCTTCTTAAATGAAAACTTTAAGAGGGTTGTAATAAGATACAAACTTCTTTTAAACTATGTGTTCCACTATAGGGAACTCCTTAACATATGGCATATGAACAACTACAATGGAAAATGATTTTAATCTTATCAGCTTTAATTATGCATTTCTTTGGAATATTGAGCACCATATTTCACAACTTGTCTCATTTTAACTCCGTCCAACTCACAGACTTCTCCTTACAAACAAAAAACAAAAATGTTTTAAATAATACAGTGGTTCGATTTTAGTTAATAAGGAATCATGTCCGTATTAAATGTCTAAAATGATGTAATGAATGAGTGTTCATAAAAGGTTCAACAAGTGAGTTATGATAATGCTTTTTAAAAAACTTTCTTAAAACTTAATTAAAAGTTTCTAATATTTTACTTTCTACTTGTATGGAAAGATGATTTAATGGTAATCAAACTGCTGCTTTAAATGCATAAGTAACTTTTATATATCTGTTACTCCCTTTTAATTAAAACATTTCTTTATTCAAGGATACACATTCTTCCAAGGTAATATGGATTCAGGAGTCATTTCTATATAGAGAGAGATCAGTACTTATTCATTGATGACAACTTTATGGTCTAGATTTAGGTTTACTGACCTCACAAGGAAAAAAATAACAATTAAATCTGATAATGCATAGTAATATTCAGTTACTTAACTACAAATTTAATACAATAAATTTAAAGATTAAATGTCTTAAGTTTGCATACACAATTGACATCCTTGAAGTGAAGTGAAGTGAAGTGAAGTTGTTCAGTTGTGTCCGACTCTTTGCGACCCCATGGACTGTAGCCCACCGGGCTCCTCTGTCCATAGAATTCTCCAGGCAAGAGTACTGGAGTGGGTTGCCATTTCTTCCTCCAGGGGATATTCCCCACCCAGGGATTGAACCTAGGTCTCCTGCATTGCAGTCAGACACTTAACCGTCTGAGCCACCAGGGAAGCCCATTGACATCCTTACAATAATTCAAATAAATTTGCTATCAAAGTACCTGGGAGCTTTGGAAATGTCATATTAAATTTGATAAGAAGCTATGTCTTCTGTGAAATTTAGCTTAAGAATATAGGAAAATAAGAAAGATCTCTAAAACTCTATGAAAAAAGTGTTTGAATATATTCTGACTTTTAAATAACAAATGTTACTAAATGTTATTAAAACAAATGTTTATGGTATCTACTACATGCCTGGCATGGTGTCAAGCATTTAAGACAATCAGGCTGAATAAGGGCACTACTATAGATCCAAACATGTAGGACCCTGTGTTTTTCTTTGAGAACAGAATTGAAGCTCCATCTCCCCAACTCTCTCTAGTGTTTAGAATTATTGATCTGAAAAGCAGAGAGTCTCTATGGGTACAGCTCTGTTTCCTAGAGAAATCCCTGGGCATATGCATTCAACTCAGTGGGCTCCACAATTAAGGTGGAATGGAGTCATTGATTAATTAATTGAGATTGACTTAGAACTTTCTGATGCTTGTCGGCATCATAAAAGAATTCTGCAGTATATATAAAATCAATAGCGCTCCTGACTTCTCATTGCTAGAGGTTATTTAACTAGGCTTTATTCATTTATTTATCAGAAACATTTTTGTTTATTTATATGCTGGGCAGTGAGGTTGCAAGTAAATGAGAGAGTTGCCATTCCTTCACCTATGGAGCTTATGTGAGTCTAGTTGGGAAATCAGATAAGGGAGCAGTAACTAGAGTACAGTTGCATGGTAACTGCAATAGTAAGTACTGCTGAGAGGCCAGATAAGATGAATGTGAATATATATAAATGTTCAGTAGATTTAGACACAGGCTAGTTGGTTGATTTGACAAGGGAATATATAATTTCTGTATTATACGTTAGGTGCAGCAACTTTCTTGCCATTCTAGCACCATGATGTTCTAAGTCCTGTGGAAGGCATTTTAGCTACATTACCTTATGGGATCGTCACAATATCCCTCAGATCTGAAACTGTGATGTTAATTTTACACGAAAGGACGTCAAGCTTACAAAACCTGTTGTGAACCATGGAGACTTGTAGTTGGGTGTTGGTGTCCCTTTTCCCTCTATACTACAGTGCCTCATAGAAGTTGTAGCCCAGAACCTGGGGGTGTTGTATCAAGTCACAACTCTTTCAAGGCTGGTCCTGACCTCCTTTTAGTCAAGTTCCCTGCAGCACCCCTCTCCCAACTTATAACCCAGTTTGGACTTCAGTGTTATCATTCTCTGTCCAAGTTTTGTCCGGGAAGTCTGTCTAGAGCAGTAGACGGCACTACTAGTAGCTGACATTTGGGGCCTGATGGCCATTTGTGGTGGGGGCTGTCCAATGCGTCTGCCCACTAGATGCCAGTTTTACCCATCCCCCAACCCCAAGTGTGACAATGAAAATGTCTCCACACATTGCTAAATGTCCCAGGGGGCAAGTCACTCCCAGTTGAGAACCACTAGACTAGAGGAACAACCATTTAGGATTGATCCTCTTCCTTACTCCTACCAGCCTTACTCTCCTCCTCTTACACTCTGTGAAGAACCTGGCATCAGTCCCTGACCACTGGGCACGTTGTCATGATGCTCCCATCTAATCACCACTGGCTTCTGACTTGGATTCTAGTAGCCTTCTCCTGGATATTCTGCCTCTGGACTCTACCTGCCTGCAGGGAAAAGTGTGTTACACCACTTAAAGCATCCCACCTGGTGGCCTTGGCAGCATCTATGTCAACCCCAATCTGTTGCTGAACTGCATTTCTTCCTGCAGCCAAGTGGCTAACTCTCTAAAAAGTCTACTTTAAGTTCTGAATACCTGCTTTCTGTCTCTTCTGTTATGGTTAACTAGGAAGTTTCTATCCACACTCCAAGACAGGAGCCTTTGTAACACTAATTATGACATAAAAGCATATTTTAAGGAAGGGGGTGTAGCAGCCTTCTAGACATGGCTCAGATGGTAAAGAATCTGCCTGCAATGCAGGAGACCCAGGTTTGATCCCTGGGTCAGAAAGATCCCCTGGAGAAGCAAGTAGCAACCTGCTCCAGTATTCTTGCCTGGAAAATCTCATGGACAGAGGAGCCTGGCAGCCCATAGTGTTGCAGAGCTGGACACTACTGAGTGACTAACACTTTTTTCACTTTCATAGCAACCTTCTAGACAATTTCCAAAGTATCTCTGCTGCTGCTAAGTCACTTCAGTCGTGTCCGACTCTATGCGACCCCAGAGATGGCAGCCCCCCAGGCTCCCCCATCCCTGGGATTCTCCAGGCAAAAATACTGGAGTGGGTTGCCATTGCCTTCTCCAAAGTATCTCTATTTTGCTTTTAAAAATCCTACTTAAACATCCATCAATTTGTTTAAACTCCTTTTCAAACTTTATTTTCTGTATTATATCCTTGGACCAATGTATCCAATAAAGTGAGTGAAAGTTGCTCAGTCGTGTCCGACTCTTTGCAACCCCATGGCCTGTAGAGTCCATGGAATTCTTTGGGCCAGAATACTGGATTGGTAAGCCTTTCCCTTCTCCAGGGGATCTTCCCAATCCATGGTTTGAACCCAGGTCTCCCACATTGCAGGCGGATTCTTTACCAGCTGAGTCACAAGGGAAGCCCAAGAATACTGGACTGGGTAACCTATCCCTTTTCCAGCAGATCTTCCCAACCCAGGAATCGAACCGGGGTCTCCTGCATTGTAGGCGGATTCTTTACCAACTGAGCTATGAGGAAAGCTTATCCAATAAAGTAGTACCTCGTTTAATATTAATATTTAATATGAAATAAAGTGCCTTTTTCAAGTTCTAGAGTTGTGTACTAGTTTTAGAATTTAGGATTTTAGTAAGCAAAGTGATGTCCTTAGTCATACTCAAGCCTGCACCTCCTATATTTAATTATCACCTTCACAGGTTTTCTGCTCCAATACTGGTTGGTTTTTCTACAGTGACTCAGAAGCACTTTTCTTTTCTTGATTATTTCAGTTGCTACGAGCTTAATACTCTCTTATGCTTGCTTTAGGCTTGGCAACCAACATTGCATGCACTGTTCCAAATGCAGATCTGCCATCATTTTGCTTTGTTTTGTTTCTATAAAGGTAAAATAATATTTCCTGTTATATGCATTCTTTCTGTTGATTCTGATTTTGAATACTGGTCTATTTCAAAAATTCCATTAAAAAACAAGACCATTTTTTAATTAAATATTTAGTATTTTTAGTTGATGATATTTTGTCAAATTCCCTCTTCAATATAAGATGATTTTTATATGTATAACTGACTCACTTTGCTGTACACCTGAAACTAACACAACATTGTAAATCAACTATAATCCAATAAAAATTAATTTTAAAAAAGAGTAAAAATAACACTAGTCATAACTAAGTGATTTTTTGTATGAGGCAAATAACTTTAGTTTCATGTAATGTTCACAGTAACCATATAATGCAGGTGGATTCTATATTATTTTCCTTATTTTGTAGCTGAGGCAATGAGACAGAGGGTCTAAGTTATATGTCCAAAGTCACTCAGGTATTAAGTGGAGAGTGTGTGTGTATGCTCAGTTGTGCTGTAGCCTGCTAGGCTCCTGTGTCCATGGGATTCTCCAGGCAAGAATACTGGAGTAGGGAGCCTTTTTCTTCTCCAGGAAATCTTCCCGACCTAAGAATTGAACCCAATTTCTTGCCTCTCCTGTATTGGCAGGAGGATTCTTCACCATGAGTACCACCTGGGAAGCCCAGTAGCAGAGAACTGGGGTATAAACTCAGGTCTGTGTACATTCAAAATTCCCAGCCTAAGCCAATATATTCCCAGCCTAAAATTCCCAGCCTAAGCCAATATATTCCCAGCCTAAAATTCCCAGCCTAAGCCAATATATTCCCAGCCTAAAATTCCCAGCCTAAGCCAATATATTCCCAGCCTAAAATTCCCAGCCTAAGCCAATATATTCCCAGCCTAAGCCAATATATTCCCAGCCTAAAATTCCCAGCCTAAGCCAATATATTCCCAGCCTAAGCCAAAAGTTTCTGCAAATGTGGCAGATTGGGAGAAAGACAAAAACATTGCTAGAACATTTCTTTAAAGCACTGTCCAAAAGAAATGTACTATAAATTGTATATGCAAAATTTTCTAGTAATCACTTTTTATAGTAAAAAACTGATATTTTTAGTGATTAAATGTTAGAAAAGTATTTATTTATTTTCTTAAATAAAACTGATTACAGTTTCTTCACAGTAAAAGTAACAGATGAAAATGATTTTAACAGTATATTTTATTTAACCTACTTAATGTGTCCAAAGTATTCTTTTAATATGTAATCAATATAAAAATTATTAATTTTACTTTTTTTTGCATTAAGTCTTTGAAATCCAGTGTGTACATTTTATACTTTCATCCATGTCAATTAGACTGCGTTTATTTCAAGTGCTTAATTGTAGGAGATCAGTCCTGGGTGTTCATTGGAAGGACTGATGTTGAAGCTGAAACTCCAATATTTTGGCCACCTGATGTGAAGAGCTGACTCATTTGAAAAGACCCTGATGCTAGGGAAGATTGAAGGCAGGAGGAGAAGGGGATGACAGAGGATGAGACGGTTGGATGGCATCACCGACTCAATGGACATGAGTTTGGGTAAACTCCGGGAGTTGGTGATGGACAGGGAGGCCTGGCGTGCTGCAGTCCATGGGGTCACAAAGAGTCAGACACGACTGAGCAACTGAACTGAACTGAATTGTCACTTGTGGCTAACAGCTACTATATTACACAGCACAACTGAATAAAAACCTCAAACCTACATTTAGGTAACATGTTTTAAAGACTATCTTGGATCGTGCCATTTTATCCCACCTGTAAGATTCTTCTAGCCTTGAATAATTATATACTAGAATGATCCATCTTGGCCTCAGATGTGTTGTGAGGAATTCAAAGGTGGGGATCAGTACCCTTCCCCATCTCTACTAGTGGCTATCATAATGGCAGCAGATGAAATTAGTTAGGAATTCCCAACGGAAAGGTGAAAGCAAGGGACAAAAGTTGGGATTTTAGATCTAGCTGCTCCTGCTTCATCACACATCCTGGAATTTTCTTTTCTAGGGGGGTTAGTGATTGCCTTAAATCTGTTAGAGAAGTTTGGAATTTGGGCACTAGCGATTTTCAGTGTTAGTTTCAGACTTTCTTTTCTTACCTAACACCCTTTTATTTGGTGAATATATAAACAGATTGCTTACTGGAAAGTGTAGACACAGCCTTCTTTTTTCTAAGATTAATCTAGTGAGTGATCTGGGAGGGGGCAATTAGTTTTTCCCCACCAGTAATCTCCATCAGCTCCCCTCAGCAAACTGATGCCAGAAATAAAACAGCATAGGTAGGAGGAGACTCCTAACCTCATTGCTGTGCAGTATCCATCGATTTAGAGTTTCTACCATCACTGTAGTTTAAATTAATCCTAGAAGCAAATGAAGATGTTAGTAACCGACAACTGGGCAAAAAAAAAAAAAAACAGCCTCCCATAGCAGCTAAAGAGATTTATGAACAAGAACTGGTTCACAAAGTGGGCAACAGACTGTTTCTAAAACACAAGAAACTAGATATTTACAATGAGTCTAGACGAGGAATGCTGCTGCTACTGCTGCTGCTAAGTCGCTTCAGTCGTGTCCGACTCTGTGCAACCCCATAGACGGCAGCCTTCCTGGCTCCCCCATCCCTGGGATTCTCCAGGCAAGAATACTGGAGTGGGTTACCATTTCCTTCTCCAATGCATGAAAGTGAAAAGTGAAGGTGAAGTCGCTCAGTCGTGTCCAGCTCCTAGCGACCCTGTGGACTGCAGCCTACCAGGCTCCTCTGTCCATGGAATTTACCAGGTAAGAGTACTGGAGTGGGTTGCCATTGCCTTCTCTGAATACTTTTACCAGTAAGATATTTTGGGATAGTTTTGTGGTAATCAAGAGTTTTGGGAAAATAGAGGATGATAATTAATTATATAATAAATAAAATACTTTAATATTGTACTTGCTAAAATTCCATTACCAATGGAATCATGTGGAAAATTTTAAATTTGAACTACCAATTGAACTGAGACAGTTTGCAGGAATCTAATATATGCAGACATGTGCACAGCAGAATATCCTCAGTGTTCATTCTCACCTGTGGATGAAATCTTTTTTCTTTATTCTGCCTTGTTAATCTGCATTTATAACTCAAAGGTAGATGTGAGTTTCAAAGAAATGAGCAGAGTGTGGAACTAGGTTTTCGGTTTAGTTGCCAAGTAGTGTCCAACTCTTGTGACTCCGTGGACTTTAGCCCGCCAGGATCCTCTGCTTATGGGATTTTCCAGGCAAGAATTTCCTTCTTCAGGGGATCTTCCCAACCCAGGGGTTGAACCTGGGTCTTCTGCACTGCAGGCAGATTCTTTACCAACTGAGATACCAAGGAAGCCCTTATTATGATTTGGAGACCAATGGAAAAGCACAGCAAAGACAGTTGAGAGGACATAATAAGATAAAACAAGTACAGTTTAATGACTAGGTGCACATTTGGTTTTGTGTTTTGTACCAAGCAAGATGGGGCTTCTTAGGTAGTTCAGTGCTAATGAATCCGCATGCCAATTCAGGAGACATGGGTTCGATCCTGGGTTGGGAAGATCTGCTGGAGAAGGAAATGATAACCCACTCGAGTATTCTTGCCTGGAGAGAGGAGCCTGGTGGACTATAGTCCATGGGGTTTCAAAGAGTCAGACATGACTGAGCATGCACCCACCAAGGAATAGATGTAAAAATGGAAAGGAGTTGGCTATAAAGTGACTTATTTTCTGCAAGGAAATTTATCTCCTAAGAGCAAAACAGATGTTAATCTGGGAAGCATTTCAGCTTAATTTCCAGTCTTGTAAATTTTTCCTAATTTGTCACAATCAGTATCATTGAGACTAGGTCTGAACAAAACAACAGCTATAACCAAAAAGACATTGGGAAATACAAGTGAGATCAGAGACATTTGTCCCTTTTTAGATTGAACAGTACTGCTCTCCTTGCTTCCTCTCTCCCCCAGTGAAAAGATGGAAACCAAAAGAAATAGAAGTAGGTCAGTAATTTTATATCTAGCCCAGTTCCTGATTACTGAATTTTGAAAATAATTATTTGGGGAATTTAAGCATAGCTGGCTTAGAATTAGAAGACTTTAAAGAAAAGCAAAGAAAAGGGTAAACTCTGGTGGATTCTTCCTTCTCTTTACTGCCTGTATTTCTTGAAATAAAGAAGACTATAGAGTGGGAGATTTTTTACTAACATTCCTCATGACAATGTTTCTAAGAAAAATCAGAAGCCCACCTACCCTGTTTTCTTTTAAACTGCTATTAAGACTTATTTTAAAAATCGTATATAACAACATCAGGCCAGTTTCTTTGCACAACAGCTTTTTGCCTGAACTACTAGACATCTCATGGGGAAAATATTTTGCTACTGAAGAAGGAACTTGATTTTACCTGGATAATTCATCCCTTGCCCTGGGCTGACAGCGAGAGGGCCAAGCTCTCCATATGTTGAACAACATTCCACAATGGCATAAGCACACAGACAGGTTTGTGGCTGTTGCTACTTGTTTCTATGTCAGAGAGGGGCATTTTCACTTCTCAAAGCTGTCCTGGACTTTTTCTTTCTTTTCTATATAGAGTTTGCTGATCTATGGCAGCAGAGCAACATAATTTTCATGAGATTTAATGAGTACTTATAAAGACATGAAATCTTTTTCCATATATTGTGCATGATCCTTTCTTTAAAAAAAAAAGTGGGAGGGGGGAGTTCTTTAAAATGGTCCTACATCTGAGGTCCTATGAGATCTTTATTTTAATCAGTCAACCTGGATTTAGAACATATCACAATCATGTCATTAAATAAGCCTATATTTATAAATAGTATAAATTCTCCTCTATAAGATGTAAATTGCCAGATGTCTCAAACTCTAGTATACTCCAAAATCTCTCATTAATGTTTTTCCCAGACTGAAGTTCTCATTATTAAATCCTTTATTTGACTCAGACTAAATAGGTAGGAACATTGTCTACATAGGGCTACTGTGTAAAGGGAAACATAGCCTATATATAAGATACATAGAATAGGTAAAATTTTGTTCAAATCATATCCATTTGTCTTTAATCCAGCCTGTGTAACAAGGAGTGTTCTGGAGTGTGGAAACCTGTACCAAGTTATGTGGAAAACTAATCATCTTCTTCACAACACACTGTAAGGAAAAGCTAGTTTACTAAATTGAGGCCAACAGCAGGAAGAGCTCCAAGCCCAGCTCTCTACTAAATATTTGATCTTGCTGAAATCAAAGAATCAGAGAACTGTGAAATGATTGGTCCACCTTCAAACCAATCCATTTTTCAAGTTTTTTGAGGAGGTAAGAAGTTGTCCTCTGACAGAAAACCTCTGACAGCAGCTCATATATAATAGATCTTCCTGGTGGGAGAATCTCTCCTATTCCCTAATGGAGTCTGGAGCCACTATGATCAGATCAGATCAGATCAGTTGCTCAGTCGTGTCCGACTCTTTGTGACCCCATGAATCGCAGCATGCCAGGCCTCCCTGTCCATCACCAACTCCCGGAGTTCACTGAGACTCACGTCCATCAAGTCAGTGATGCCATCCAGCCATCTCATCCTCTGTTGTCCCCTTTTCCTCCTGGCCCCAATGCCTCCCAGCATAAGAGTCTTTTCCAATGAGTCAATTCTTCTCATGAGGTGGCCAAAGTACTGGAGTTTCAGCTTTAGCATCATTCCTTCCAAAGAAATCCCAGGGCTGATCTCCTTTAGAATGGACTGGTTGGATCTCCTTGCAGTCCAAGGGACTCTCAAGAGTCTTCTCCAACACCACAGTTCAAAAGCATCAATTGATCGGCGCTCAGCCTAACCAAAAAGAATCATCAAGAAGTTAAGACCCATGGGAAAAATTCCCTACAAGAAAGCCCAAGTGCAATATTTCTTTGATGGCAAAATTATAACCCAGAATTTCTTCAAACTGAGTAATGAAAATTAACAAATTTTCTGATTAGCATATGACTGAATATAATCTGTAATAGTGACATCTGGTGGCTTTTATTATAATGCTGTTGGCATCTTTTGTACAAAGCCAGGCCATAATTAAATAGAATTAAAACATGGCTTTGTGCATGACAAAATAAACATACGTATTACCTTTTACCATAGTATTCCTTCTAAACTGGGTACATTCCTTGAAATGTCACATATTTTTACCTGTTCACAAGTTTGAAAGTTTCAGATAAGAGTATCCAATTTTATATTTTAAACTTGAGCTTTCTGTCACTCTACCATGAACTTGCTGGCTTTAAATGTATGTGTATTTAGCTTTCGCTCATTTTCCTCGTGTTGATGAAGTATAGGCTCAGACTGGCACACTCTTTCAGAGCTGCTTCTACCACTCACAGTAGCTGAAACCCCAGGCCGCCTGGAATAAATTTAATTCCTTGCCCTCTTGAACTCCACCGGGGCTAAATGGAGAGGGAAAAGTGACTAGGTGAATCTTGGTCTTGCGCTCAGGGGGTTTAATAATGACCTTGATTTGTCCATGTACACTTCACCCCCCACCCTCCCCATCGTGAGGGCTAGCAACCCTAGCAACTCTGAAAAGCTTTCCAAACACAAAGAGACAACTATGAGAACAGATATATAAGCGACAAAGATTCCTTGAGAAATTATGTTCTAGCTCCATAGAGTTTTTAAATGCTATCCTTCAACTTGCACTTTTTCCCGCTGATTGGAAAGCAGTCAGGAGACCGATCGCTTTGGCAGTTCCCATTTCTTAAACTTCTCTGACAGTTGCTGTCTTTGTAAATGCTGGCTGATAGAGAACTCCTGTGATAACGGTCTATCATAAAGGGACTTTTAACCTTGTGTTTTCTATCCTTTGGGCACTCAGATAACTTATATTAGATCGTCTAGTTTAATTTGCACTGTTGAGTCTAGAAAAGAAACGTGGTTCAGGTAGCAGCAATTGCACTTGTGTGTCCAAGTTGAAGATGATCTAAGCATCAGGCCGAACTGGTGATATTTCCGATTGTAATGTGTTATATTTAACTATATTCCAATAAGCACATTCACTGGCTTACTTCAGGAAGCTGCAATTTCTGCTTTCTTTCTTGCTGTCTGTCAGGGCATGTTACTTGTGGTAGATACACTTACCAAGAGAAACACTGTATTTGAGAGTTAGAGAAACAAACTGTGTATTCCAGCAACTGAACTGCATGTTAACAGTGAGGTCCTGTTTCCACAGCACTACATTGTGACTGTTTTCAGACAAAGAGAATACTAGATACAGACCTCATTTTGTAAATAGGCTATGCTGTGGAGTTCAAAGACTAAATCAATACTAATAAGTCATTTTATTATCTCTTAATCCTTCTTGAGGATAAGGAGTTCTTTTTCCAGGTATATTTAATCTGTGAAATAGTGGATCAGGATTAGTATCCATTGCCTGTTTACATCAGTTCATGACTGTTTACATCAGTTCCCATAAAAAGCAAAAGACTCCTTGATGGAATTTTCCAGCCTGATGAACCACCTGAACAGTGAAAATTCCCCAATTGACAATTCCATGTTTCTACTAACTTCCAGACTGTAATTAACTATCCTTTGACTGGATGCCTAGTGGACATCTCAAACTTAACATGTCTGAAGAGTTTCTGATCTGCCCACCAAAGCATCTTCTCTCATAGGGTCCACCATCAGAATAAATGGCATCTTCATTCTCCTAGCTGCTCACTCTAAAAAATCTTGTGTTATCCCTGACTTCTTTTCTTCTCTCATATCCATATCCAATCCAGTCCATCAGTGAATCTGTTGGTCTTTCACCATCAAAATAGATCCTGATTTAATCACCCTTTACCGTTCCGTCATTATTATCTCTGCCCACGACACTATTACTACATAATCTCATTTAAAAGGAGAAGACTCCTTTTAAACCTAAATTATATTATATAAGCCTTTTGCTCACACCTTTCCAAAAGATTAATTTCTCATGCAGAGTCAATTCTTACAATTTCTTAGGAGGCTGTAGATGGTCTGATACCTTCTCTCCTTCCTTTATCTTCCACTATGGTCTTCTCTGGGCTTCCCAGGTGGCACTAGTGGTAAAGAACCTACCCTTCAATGCAGGAGATGTAAAAGGTGTGGGTTCAGTCCCTCGGTTGGGAAGACCCCCTAGAGGAGGGGCAACTCACTGTAGTATCCTTGCCTGGAGAATCCCATGGACAGAGGAGCCTGGCTGACTATAGTCCATAGGGTCACAAAGAGCTGAACACGACTAAAGCAACTTAGCACACACGCATGTGATCTTCTTTGCTTAGCAAAGCTGGCCTTCTTGCTTCTCCCAGACTCTACCACACTGCTGTTGCTTTGGGGCCTCTGACCTTTGTCTTCTCTCTGCCTGGAACATCTTTTTCCCAGAAATCATTTTCGCTACCTCTCTCATTTCTTTCAACTTTTTGTTGAAATCTCATCATGTCAGTGAGGCTCTCCCTATCCATTCCTACATATGGTTCTTTCTGTATCCACCCTTGGGCTTGCCATCTTCTTTCTCTGAATTTTCCTCCATTTATCCCCAACTGACATATATCTATATGCTGCTGCTGCTAAGTCGCTTCAGTCGTGTCCGACTCTGTGAGACCCCAGAGACGGCAGCCCACCAGGCTCCACCGTCCCTGGGATTCTCCAGGCAAGAACACTGGAGTGGGTTGCCATTTCCTTCTCCAATGCAGGAAAGTGAAAAGTGAAAGTGAAGTCGCTCAGTCATGTCCAACTCCAAGCGACCCCATGGACTGCAGCCCACCAGGCCCCTCTGTCCATGGGATTTTCCAGGCAAGAGTACTGGAGTGGGTTGCCATTGCCTTCTCCATATTTGTTCCTAGTGCTAGTATAAAGATTTTGCATTTTCTTTGCTGCTGCTGCTAAGTTGCTTCAGTCGTGTCCGACTCTGTGAGACCCCAGAGACGGCAGCCCACCAGGCTCCACCGTCCCTGGGATTCTCCAGGCAAGAACACTGGAGTGGGGTTGCCATTTCCTTCAATGCATGAAAGTGAAAAGTGAAAGTGAAATCTTTCAGTCGTGTCCGATCCTCAGCGACCCCATGGACTGCAGCCCACCAGGCTCCTCCATCTATAGGATTTTCCAGGCAAGAATACTGGGGTGGGGTGCCATTGCCTTCTCCGATCCTCATGGGACTTCTAGTATCAAAAATGCGTGGAGATAAACAAATAATGAACAATAAAACTTATGTATTTGTTCATTATTTGTTTATCTCCACGCATTTTCGATACTAGAAGTCCCATGAGGAGACTGACAAATGTTTTGTTTACTGCTGTATTCCCAGCACGTACAACAGTGCCTCAAGCATAATAAAAACTCAGTAAATGATTATCTGTAGCTGCATCACACAACATAATTCCTCAAAGGAAAGAACTTTTTCTCTGATTAGCTGGGTGTGTAGTGTCATGTTTCTGATTAAAAACAAAACAAAACTATTGTTGGTGTCATAGAGCTTGAAAACTACTAAATTCACTACATTAGATTTCTTTAGTAATTGAGGACCAGCCTGGGGATCTATGAATTGATAACTATTCCATTCTGTCTTTATTTATATTGACTTCGAGAAATACTTAATGAAATGAATTTTCTGCCTTATTGTTGAGAGCAAGCAAAGATTGATTTGCAAACTGGATATTACTTTTGTTGTTTCAATGCAGTACTGCCTCTCAAAGGAGAAGTCAACCATTCCAGTTATCTATCGCTGTGTAACAAATCACTACAAAACATTAATTTGCTTGTAAATCTCAATTGGGGAAAGACTTGGCAGAAGCAGCTTATCTCTGTTACACTTAGCATCATCTAGACTGGCTGAAAGACTGGGGCTGGACTCACCTAAAGGCTCACAGTTGACTTCAAGACCTCAGCTGAGGCTCCCATCTGGAACACCTTGACATGCCTCCACAGCTGGTTTGGGCTTCCTCACCATAGGGTGGCTGGGTTGCCAGGGTAAGCATTCCCAAGAGAAGAACGCAAGCAGAAGTCGAATCACCTTTTGTGAAGCAGCCTTAGAATATCATGCAGCGTCACTTTTGCTGCATCTCTTTGTCAAAGCTATCACGAAGGCCTGTCTGATTTCAAGGTAGAAAGAGATTTTCCCTCCTGATGGGGAGCTGGCAGGATTCTGAAAGAACGGTTGACAGTAGGAATATTGTTATGGTCATTTTGGAAACATGCAAACTGTCACAGGTGTTACAAGGTATTTGAGGTGATTTTGGCTCTTCATGATTAAAATAAGATTCCTTTGATAGAGCTCATAGAGAACATGTAGGATTTCCATGTTGTCTTTTTTTTTTTTTTTTCAAGTCCCAAGTTCTCTTTATTATTATTTTTTAAAATTTTTATTTTATTTTTAAACTTTACAATATTGTATTAGTTTTGCCAAATATCGAAATGAATCCACCACAGGTATACCTGTGTTCCCCATCCTGAACCCTCCTCCCTCCTCCCTCCCTCTGGGTCATCCCAGTGCACCAGCCCCAAGCATCCAGTATCGTGCGTCGAACTTGGACTGGCGGCTAGTTTCATACATGATATTATACATGTTTCAATGCCATTCTCCCAAATCTTTCCACCCTCTCCCTCTCCCACAGAGTCCATAAGACTGATTTTACATCAGTGTCTCTTTTGCTGTCTCGTACACAGGGTTATTGTTACCATCTTTCTAAATTCCATATATATGCGTTAGTATACTGTATTGGTGCTTTTCTTTCTGGCTTACTTCACTCTGTATAATAGGTTCCAGTTTCATCCACCTCATTAGAACTGATTCAAATGTATTCTTTTTAATGGCTGAGTAATATTCCATTGTGTATATGTACCACAGCTTTCTTATCCATTCATCTGCTGATGGGCATCTAGGTTGCTTCCATGTCCTGGCTATTGTAAACAGTGCTGTGATGAACATTGGGGTGCATGTGTCTCTTTCCCTTCTGGTTTCCTCAGTGTGTATGCCCAGCAGTGGGATTGCTGGATCATAAGGCAGTTCTATTTCCAGTTTTTTAAGGAATCTCCACACTGTTCTCCATAGTGTCTGTACTAGTTTGCATTCATGTTGTCTTTCAAATGATCTGTAGTATAAAGAGGGTAGGGTGGTAGTTTTAAAATATATCCACAAATCTTTTACAATCTTCCTACTCTGTTTCCTCCTCTTAAGGGGATAGTGTGGCTTTAGAGACTCACTCATAATCAGTACAATTCAGCAGAAGTGCTGTTTTGTGAATGCCAAGGCAGCTCTTACCTTTGCCACTGGAACACTTGTGTTTGGAACTGTGAGCTGCCATGTAAGAAACTCAACTATCCTTAGGCCTCTATGCTGTGCAGAAGCCAAGACCATGCTCAGGAGACCTTGCATAGGTGTTGCATAGGTTGGCAGGGCAGCTGAGATCCCGGTTGACAGTATCAAATGCCAGTCCCAAGAGTGAGCCACCTTGGATGTCCAGCCCACCTTGATAGCTTTGGCCCCACCTACCTCTCATCCAAGCACATGGGAGACCCCAAATGAGAACTGACCAGCCAAATTCTTCCAAAATTTTTGATCTATAAAATCATGAGCAAAATAAAATGACTGTTTTAAACCACCAAGTTTGATGTAATTAGTTATTTAGCAAAAATAACCAAACAGGTAGGGATAATGGCCAAGAGAATCCAACTTTTATTCAAGAGCTAAAAGTATATTCTTCAGTTCTCCATTTGCTATATAAAACATAGGTTGGTTTCAGTGGTTAAACTTTTTATTATTATTTTGTAGTAAAATAATTTTAAAAAGAGAGTGAAAAGCTCTTCAAATTATTGAATCATCAATCCTAATCCTTTACAAAATTGTGAACATGCAGGACTCTGCGCATAAACATAAGGACTCTTTTGCAACAAAGTCACTCTATAATTGGAGAACATCTTCAAAGTGTATTGAGTTCATAATTGTAATTAAAGTGAACTGCTTAGTATTTTAAGGGCTTTGTTGTAATAAATCTGTACAACTTTTTTGATTATCAATGCTTATCTATAAATGTACATCTTATGATACTATCTTAATGTTAATATTGAAAGTCACCCTTCTGTTAGATCCTTGAAAAGGTTAGAACACTAGTAAATGTTAATAAACTTTTAAAAATGACACCCTTTCACATACAAAGAAGCAACAATGAAATGCGTGTACAAGTTAGAGAAATATTGGAGTGGCAGATTGGAATAATGAAACAGAATTTAAGAAGAAAATAGAAGTAAAAGTTAGCTCAAAAAGTTGACCTGTTTCTGCTGATGAAAAATTACCAAAAAAATCATGGTAGCAACATACATATTTTCTCTTCTTCATTGTTTCTCATTCAAGGCTGGAGTATTATTAGCTCTACAAAAAATTTTTTTCTGTGTACAAACTTGGCATTTATTTATTTAACTTCTTTCTTGATAGAGCAGAGACAAGGGTGTCACCAGAAAATACTGCAATTAAGAGAACGCCTTCCTCCTGGTGTGCTTGTAAATACTCCTGCCTCCTAAGAATTGTGGATTGGGTGTGTTCAGAGCAAATCTCAATTATTATAGTTATGAAAACTAAAATCAAGTACATAGGGACCCAACTTCTTAAAAATTAGAGGGTAACTATATATTTCAGTAAATATGATAGAAACACCACAAGACTCAAGAAAGATAAATGTTCAAATTTCATCTTCAAAAACTTTTTTTTTACTATGATTAACTTTTCACATATGACTCTATTTGAGCCTCCCATCCCTTTAAAAACACTTTCTGTGTTTGACCTTCAGACATAAAATCCAGCTTTTGTGAGAACTTTGAGATCATCGTGTTACTTTGGGGATGGAGCTAAAATGGTTTACAATTTCAGCTCCGAATCGTGATCGTGATGGTCTGTGTGTGTGCCTGCACGTGTACGCCTGCCTGTGTGGGTAAATAAGAACCATGCCAGACAACATAAAACCTTCACTGGAGAGAGGTCCTGAATCTGGTTTGGCAAATCAGGATGCCACTGCGTATAAGGGTATTACTTACACGGGCGGCAGCTGTTCTTGTGACTCTAACGTTAGACACATTGGCTAAGTAAATTCTGAAGCCAGTGATAAACAAGTGTCTCAAAGATACATCCATACAACGGCACATGTTTAGCCTTTGATGCGCTACAATGGGTGTCCCACGTCAGCTTTCTTCTTCTTCAGGTTTCCGGCAGCCCCCCTGACTGTCCCTGTCACCCAGAGCCAGATGGGAAGTGAGAGCTCAGCTGATCCACCTCTTTGTGGTGGAAACCCCCAGAGCTTCAGCTCCAGGCTACAGGTTACCGAAGCCGTCATGAAAAATTCAGAGCTGATATTAACAAGTCTGCTGAAAGTAAAGCGTGTGTCACATTATCTACCCTGCCTTTCAGTTAATAGTAAAGCTACTGTCGCCAAAAGAAGAAATGTAGACTTGCTGTGCTTGCGTTCAGAGCTATTTGTGTTGTACTATGCAGACACAGAAATAAGAAGAAAGATGCTGTGCAAAGTAAAGACAGAAAGATCAGACAGTTGAATTACTGAGAATCCTAGAGCATAAGAAAAGAAGAGCAAACTGGAAGGAAGTGGCCTCTTAATACTTGAAGTGAAATATGGGAACGTTGCCGAAGTTCCTGTTCTGCAGCTTCATTAAATAATTAAGCATGTCTATAATTGTTTTATATGCACATTATTTCTATATTTATCCAGTAATATATATACTTCATGAAAGTTCTTTTAATAAAAAATGATAAGCCCATAGAAAAAATTCAAGATATTCAAAATTAATTGCTAATTAATTTATTAAGTGCTTACTATGTTCTAAGAACCATTCTGAATACTTTCCCTGTATTCTCATTTACTTCTCACAACAAGCCAGTGAGGTAGGTACTGTTTATTGTTAAACACCATTTTATTGATTAGAAAACTGAGGCACTAGAAGGTTCATTGACCTTGCCCTGGTCATGTAATAAGTGGCAGATTTAAAAGCAGGCAGTCTCTCTCCAGACCCTGTATACTTAACCAGTACTCTGTTACTAACGGTTTATTCATTATTTTTAAACCATGCAGTTTAAATTCAAAGGATACCTCACTCCCTTCCCAAAAGACAACATGCCTTAGAAAAGACAAAAACAACACTTTACAGTGAAAGCGAAGTCCCCTCTGACAATCAACTTCCATCCTATTACCCTTGAATCTTCCCAGAGGCAACCCGCATCATGAATTTGGTATGTATTTTGAAATACAATTTTATATTTTTAAAAATGTATATAGTATGATATCACAGTGTAAGTATATTTCTACAACTTTCTTTTCTTCTCAACATTTGTGATTTGAGATCTAACCATAGTAAATATAAAACTTAAAAAAAAAAAAAGCCTGGAGGACTGAGTTTGTGAGACTTTAACAAGGGAGAAAAAAAAAAAAACAGCAAAAACCCAGACATAGGCTACAGTACATATATTACCTCATGAGCTGAATGGGATTTAATGGGGGCACATAGGAGGTCTTCGCATGAATGCAGTGATTTAGTAGCTAGGCGCACACATCAACCAACTGTCAAGCCCCTTTGATTCCCATTCCCATCTAATGAAACCAAGAAGCCAGACCTCATCAGAATCTTTAAAGAAAATACATGGAATCTCTTTACAATTAAGAGATCTTTTTTTTAATTTTCAAAATATATTCATTCCTGTTACCGTTAGATCATAAAGTCATCTCTAAAATTTTATCAAGGTTAAAAATGTTCTCCTATACACAATTTACAGGACGAAAATTAGATTATTGTGAAACTTTCACAGGAAGGTTTCCAAAGAGCTGAGAATATAAGCAAGTTTTCATTTTGCTTCCAACAGAGAGAAGCTAACGTATCAAGAAAGAAAAATATTAGATCAACTGACTATCATGATTTGACCACAACCCAGCCCTCTTGATAATATATGCAGGAGTTATTTGGTTATAAAAGACTAGAACATTATCTGGGACTCATCATTCTTAGTCTAACCCTTTCACTGCTCTAAAACAGTCTTTAGAGATAGGGAGGAGAAGTGGGGATGGGAAAGATAAGCAGAGTGATTAAAATATCAATGGATAATATTATTGTTATTCTCTAGCATGTGTGACATTCATTAGGTAAACAAGCAGGGTAGCACAGATGAACTATATTATGTAATGAAATATTTTACCAGAAAACCATTTTAAGATTTGGTTTGTGCTAGTTATTGCCATTTACTCAAAATACACAATTTGAAAGCCAAGACTAGGATTTATTTGTATCAACACTAGAGTTTCACATGCATTTACCTCAAATCAAAATAGTTGTAATATGTTTGATTTTAAGAGAGTAATTAAAATAGAGAGTACTACAGAATTTCAGGTTAATTGCAAAAGCTATGTAGATTGTTTGGCATTCATAAACCTTGCCATAGTTTTCTAAGAATCAAATAAGCAAAGATGCCCAAATTACAAATGAATGAAAAAGGAAATTCTAATATTGTTTTACTGTCATTGTGCATGTTTTTACCCTCATTTACTTGTCAAAATTTGTACTTCTTGACAGTGTTCCAGTGTGTGATGGTTATTCCAGTCTTCAACCCTAATAAGTAAATAGAGAATTTACTTCTTTTTTTCTTCATATATTAGCGGTTTTCGGTTACCCTAGTACTCAGCAAATTGGCAGGGTGGTCATTTCTAATATCACTTGAAAATATGTTAAGTGCAGTGTAATCTCTTATCTGAATCTATCAATTGAATGTTTCTTCACTGTATTTAACTTCTGCGAGATAAACTTAAAAAAAAAATGCCTTCGGCTTCCAAGATATAATACTTGAAGATAATTCTAACCAGTACCAGCTGTGATAGGCATTGCTTTGTCTTTCTTCTCACGACAGCTGACACTAGGGTTTTTTATTTATGAATTTAATTGCTCAGACGACTTCCATTCCCAGCACTCAGTATTCTCATTTATCCTAGACTATAAGTTACCTGAGGACAGCTAGGAACCATGCTTCTTGTGCCCATGTTTTGTGCTTAGTAAATTTTTAGATCTCAGAAAATTTTATTTGATCCAGAATTTATATTTATAGTTTAAATAAAACAATTAAATTTATAGTTATATTATCTTTATATTCTAAATCAGCTCTAATACCTATGTAATTTTCAAATCAATATTTCTACAGTTGGTTTGAGAACTTTGGAGTTTTTCTAGATTTCAATTTTTTTTATTTCTAGATAACCAACTTAGAATAGGTAGGCAATATTGATGATTTTACATGATATTACAAACCTTGAATTTGTGATTTTTTTTCTCAGAACTTGCATTTGGAAATATCAGTTTTTTTACTAAAATTGCACCTCTGTGAAGGCACAAATTTCTGCTTTTTAGATGGAAAAGCCAGTCACAGAGAACTTTAACAGCTTATTTCATATCAATGTTCACCCTCCTACCCTGGGACCTGTATCTTCTGTTTCTTATATAGATTTAATTTTTAAATGTTTTGGCCCATGTTTAAATACTAGAGCTGGATTACATCCCTAATACATATAAAAATGGAAATTTAAGATAAAATGGTACAATTAGGGTATAGTTTTATTATCTATACAATAGCCAGGTTTCTACTAATTATTGAAAGAATTATCTGTTTAATCAATTTATTTATTAACTTTTTTTTTCTATGAAGGCAGGTGTTTACTGTAATTCATAAGCTTTGAAAGTGACCTTTAGCAAAAAGGACCCCAGTCTGGTTGTGCCAACATATTTGCAACAAGTAGTGCAATTTGGTAGAAGAAAAAATAGATTAGGACCTGTACTTTGAAGCAGAGTTAAATGAAATAGTCTGACACTGGTAAACCAGGTTCAAAGCAGGTTTTCTGATGTCATTTGATTCCAATAGAGGTTGGAAACAAACAAGTTGCTTTACAGATCTAGCCCCATATTCTAAAACATGTCATCAGTCAAAAATTACTTGTAAACAAGATTGTTTAATCCTATAGTTGGTTGTCAGAACCCTGGTAGAAGAAAACCATAGCTACTGAGAATTCATAGAAACTTTCACGTCCAATTTTGTGAAAAATGAACTAGTTGGTTACCACAAAAAGAATCTACTTATGTTTGCATTACATGAAACCTGACACAGAAGTCACCATGGAAATAACTAAAATGAAGAACTTTCCCCAAAATATTGATGCTGTCACCACTATTGTTATAAAACTACATTCACAGATTTCTTTTTTCTTTTTTTTTACATTCACAGATTTCTAAATGCATGTTAGTGACATGGCAATTACGGAAGAAATCATGGTCTGCTTGCTTTTTAGATTTATGTTTACTTTTTTTTTGGTTTGTTTTTTGATTTATGATAACTTTGTTTTGGTTTTTGTATGGCCATTTCTTTTTTTCTTTTCTTTTTTTAGTGAAAACCACCTTTTCTAAAAGAAAAAAGAAGTGACATCACAGTGCATTTAAGTCTCTGGTGGATTCACCATTGGCCTTTAAAACAAAGCAAAGGCATTTTCAGAACAGTTTTAGACTCACAGTAATACTCAGCAGAAGACACAAAGCTTTTCATAAACCTCTGTCCTCACACATGCATAGCCTCCCTGTTATCAATATCCCCCCCACCAGAGTGGTGCATTTGCTATAATTGGTGAACATATATTTTCACAGCATCATCACCCAAAGGCCATGGTTCAGTCTTGGTATTGTCCATTCTGTGGGCTTGGACTTATAGTGACTTATACCCATCATTATAGTATCATCCAAAGTATTTTCACTGCCCTAACAATTCTCTCTGCCCCATCTATTCATGTCAGAGACCGTCATTTGTATCCTAATGAAAATATGAGCTTGAAGAAAAGCTTCTTATTGAAGGTTTTCACTTTTAACTAAAATAGTCACACCTTTTTATTTTAAACTACATGTCTAGTTTTTTAAAAATCACTTGAAATATTACTTTGGTATAATGTCTTTGAAGAGACTGTTGAGTTCAAGTGCAATGGATGAGTCACAAAAGGTTATTAAATTTCTGTTTTTCCAAAAATGGTCCATCTCACATTCTGCTGTCAAATGCTGGCACAATTAACAATGATACCAATTAATAATTCACTGAATTTTAAGTATAGCCTGTGACAGTTATGAATGACACATATTTTTTTTTAATTTTCCAAGTCTTTATTTGCTTACTACCTAATCTTTTACTAACATGGTCCTACGAGCTTTAATATTTCTTTATTGAATAAATAATTAAATGGTGAGCTATAGCACTTCCTTTCCTAGTTTTACTGCCTTTCCACTAGAAATGCCATTTGTATCTCCTTTAACTGCCTTGATTATATTTTTTCTATTTATATTAAGTACACACAACAGAACTGGAAAAGGTCAGTTTTCATTCCAATCCCAAAGAAAGGCAATGCCAAAGAATGCTCAAACTACCTCACAATTGCACTCCTCTCACATGCTGGTAAAGTAATGCTCAAAATTCTCCAAGCCAGGCTTCAGCAATATGTGAACCGTGAACTTCCTGATGTTCAAGCTGGTTTTAGAAAAGGCAGAGGAACTAGAGATCAAATTGCCAACAACAATAGGATCATTGAAAAAGCAAGAGAGTTCCAGAAAAACATCTATTTCTGCTTTATTGACTGTGCCAAAGCCTTTGACTGTGTGGATCACAATAAACTGTGGAAAATTCTTCAAGAGATGGGAATACCAGACCACCTGATCTGCCTCTTGAGAAATCTGTATGCAGGTCAGGAAGCAACGGTTAGAACTGGACATGGAACAACAGACTGGTTCCAAATAGGAAAAGGAGTATGTCATGGCTGTATATTGTCACCCTGCTTATTTAACTTATATGCAGAGTACATCATGAGAAACGCTGGGTTGGAAGAAGCACAAGCTGGAATCAAGATTGCCAGGAGAAATATCAATAAACTCAGATATGCAGATGACACCACCCTTATGGCAGAAAGTGAAGAAGAACTAAAGAGCCTCTTGATGAAAGTGAAAGTGGAGAGTGAAAATGTTGGCTTAAAGCTCAACATTCAGAAAACGAAGATCATGGCATCTGGTCCCATCACTTCATGAGAAATAGATGGGGCAACAGTGGAAACAGTGTCAGACTTTATTTTTTGGGGCTCCAAAATCACTGCAGATGGTGACTGCAGGCATGGAATTAAAAGATGCTTACACCTTGGAAGGAAAGTTATGACCAACCTAGATAGCACATTAAAAAGCAAAGACATTACTTTGCCAACAAAGGTCCGTCTAGTCAAGGCTTTGGTTTTTCCAGTGGTCATGTATGGATGTGAGTTGGACTGTGAAGAAAGCTGAGCACTGAAGAATAGATGCTTTTGAACTGTGGTGTTGAAGACTCTTGCGAGCCCTTTGGACTGCAAGGAGATCCAACCAGTCCATCCTAAAGGAGATCAGTCCTGAATATTCACTGCAAGGACTGATGTTGAAACTGAAACTCCACTATTTTGGCTACTTGAGCGAAGAACTGACTCATTTGAAAAGACCCTGATGCTGGGAAAGATTGAAGGCAGGACAAGAAGGGGATGACAGTCTGAGATGGTTGGATGGCATCACCGACTCAATGGACATGAGTTTGCGTGAACTCCGGGAGTTGGTGATGGACAGGGAGGCCTGGTGTGCTGCAGTCCATGGAATCAGAAAGAATTGGACACAACTGAGTGACTGAACTGAACTGAACTGAGACAATAAAGAATCTGCCTATGATGCAGAAAACCCAGGTTCAATCCCTGGATTGGGAAGATTCCCTGGAAAAGGAAATGGCAAGCCACTCCAGTATTTTTGCCTGGAGATTTCCATGGACAGAGAAAGGAGCCTGGTAGGCTACAGTCCATGGGGTCACAAAGAGTCGGACATGACTAGTGACTAACACATACACACACACACACACACACACGCACTTAAGTTTATATTAAGTACAAGTTTGGGGACAAAATAGATACATGAAAATAAAATAAGATTAACATTCTGGTTGACACTCTATCTTCTTAAAAATTCCCCAGACATCACTTTTGGTAGTGCAACAGTATTTTTCACAATCAAACAGAAGTTTCCAACCATGCAGGGATGGATAAGAGGCTAGAAAAAGACTGAAAGGCTAGAAGAAGTAGTAGGAACAAATAACTTTCACTGTAAAGGTCTTTCATTGTATGAGAGCAGGTAGTGAGTATAATGAAGTAAAAAGTTGGGTATTTGAAGTTTCAAATTTTTGAGGAGGATGAGAGATGATAAGATTCAGGGTAAGTCCTGGGAATAAATTAAAATAAAGGTCATTGAAATTGCAGAGATCCAGGCCTAGTCTGGGTGTTTAGATGAGTCATTAACACAGATGTATGAATTTTGACTATTGCTTGTTTGAAGTTAGACAGCTGGTACTTGCCAGAGTTAGGATTGCAACTCAGGCAGGCTGGCTCTAAAGCCTTCAACTTTAACCCCTATGTACCTTTTTATGAGGATGATACGATAATGCCACTATGATGGCAATGGGGAATCTCGAGAAGGATAAACACCTCTTGTCCTGTTTCTCATGAAAGATGAGAAAACAAGCTTCCCCCGCTGGAGAAAGGTGCACTGTGACAGATGTCCTTGATGCTGAGTTATATTCCAGATAAGTCATCCTGCAAAAATATTGAAAAAATAGGGGACTTTATATACAATGGAAGAGGACTCAGTCTGTTTTAAAAGGAGTTGGAAAGGAGGATATAACAGTCATAATAAAATCAAGGGTAGACTATATATTTTTTGCTTTCCCGTGAAACTGAAAGGGGGAAAGAAGAAGAAAAGGAATGAAGCAGAAAGACAAATGCGAGGGAAATATGGGAGCAAGTCACGTGAGTTGTGTGCTGTTCACAGGAAAACTGATTTTAAACAAACCCAAATACAAATTTATTTTATTATCTGAATATCATGAACATCTATTTTGTCACCTCAGAGCTGCAAAAGTACATCTCAGAACTCTCTCTCTCTTTGCCCTACCCCTAGGCCTCTGATAAGCTGGTACATCACCTGGACAACAATCAGATCAGATCAGTCTCTCAGTCGTGTCCGACTCTTTGCGACCCCATGAATCGCAGCACGCCAGGCCTCCCTGTCCATCACCAACTCTGGGAGTTCACTCAGACTCATGTCCATCGAGTCAGTGATGCCATCCAGCCATCTCATCCTCTGTCGTCCCCTGCTCCTCTTGCCCCCAATCCCTCCCAGCATCAGAGTCTTTTCCAATGAGTCAACTCTTCGAATCAGGTGGCCAAAGTACTGGAGTTTCAGCTTTAGCATCATTCCTTCCAAAGAAATCTCAGGGCTGATCTCCTTCAGAATGAACTGGTTGGATCTCCTTGCAGTCCAAGGGACTCTCAAGAGTCTTCTCCAACACCACAGTTTAAAAGCATCAATTCTTCGGCGCTCAGCCTTCTTCACAGTCCAACTCTCACATCCATACATGACCACAGGAAAAACCATAGCCTTGACTAGACGAAACTTTGTTGGCAAAGTAATGTCTCTGCTTTTGAATATGCTATCTAGGTTGGTCATAACTTTCCTTCCAAGGAGTAAGCGTCTTTTAATTTCATGGCTGCAGTCACCATCTGCAGTGATTTTGGAGCCCCAAAAAACAAAGTCTGACACTGTTTCCACTGTTTCCCCATCTATTTCCCATGAAGTGGTGGGACCGGATGCCATGATTTTCGTTTTCTGAATGTTGAGGTTTAAACCAACTTTTTCACTCTCCACTTTCACTTTCATCAAGAGGCTTTTTAGTTCCTCTTCACTTTCTGCCATAAGGGTGGTGTCATCTGCATATCTGAGGTTATTGATATTTCTCCCGGCAATCTTGATTCCAGCTTGTGTTTCTTCCAACCCAGCGTTTCTCATGATGTACTCTGCATATAAGTTAAATAAGCAGGGTGACAATATACAGCCTTGACATACTCCTTTTCCTATTTGGAACCAGTCTGTTGTTCCATGTCCAGTTCTAACTGTTGCTTCCTGACTTGCATACAAATTTCTCAAGAGGCAGATCAGGTGGTCTGGTATTCCCATCTCTTGAAGAATTTTCCACAGTTCATTGTGATCCACACAGTCAAAGGCTTTGGCACAGTCAATAAAGCAGAAATAGATGTTTTTCTGGAACTCTCTTGCTTTTTCAATGATCCTATTGTTGTTGGCAATTTGATCTCTAGTTCCTCTGCCTTTTCTAAAACCAGCTTGAACATCAATCAGGAAGTTCATGGTTCACATATTGCTGAAGCCTGGCTTGGAGAATTTTGAGCATTACTAGCGTGTGAGATGAGTGCAATTGTGAGGTAGTTTGAGCATTCTTTGACATTGCCTTTCTTTGGGATTGGAATGAAAACTGACCTTTTCCAGTCCTGTGGCCACTGCTGAGTTTTCCAAATTTGCTGGCATATTGAATGCAGCACTTTCACAGCATCATCTTTCAGTATTTGAACAACAATAGTAATACATAATTCCTGTTTCTGAGACTCTGCATGTAGTACATGCTAGGTCCTCAATAACATTTGTTGAATCTGAATTTAAATACCACTTGATTGAACTCTTTGCCAACTTGTTTGTTTAGGGAATTAGAATAAGGAGGTGATAGTAAGGAGGAAGGTAGAAAGTCGGGAAAGAGTTCAGTTCAGTTCAGCCTCTCAGTCGTGTCCGACTCTTTGCAACCCCATGAATCGCAGCACGCCAGGTCTCCATATCCATCACCAACTCCCGGAGTTCACCCAGACTCAGGTCCATCGAGTCAGTGATGCCATCCAGCCATCTCATCCTCTGTCGTCCCCTTCTCCTCCTGCCCCCAATCCCTCCCAGCATCAGAGTCTTTTCCAATGAGTCAACTCTTTGCATGCATTCCTACCTGGCTCAGGAGCTTGCTCCATTTCCATGGAAATGTGGAACAATTATACTGAAAGGAAACATAAAGACAGAATTATGCAATATAGTCCCCTTCACCACAATATGCCTCAGCTGGAAATGTTGATTTTCAAGAAGAAAATGATTAATGCTGGAGTTCACTTCCTATACCTGGCTGAATGCCTATTGAGTTGAAGAGGGAACTGGAGATGCCTCGCTAAGAGGTCATCCCATGCTTCCAAAAAGTACATAATGTGGCCTCCCCAACCTCTTCCTTTTGTTTTATAGCAGTTCCTTTGCAGTCATTTTCTTCCCATGGTTCTGGAAACAGGGCTTCTCATGATGAGGGTACATGAAACAGGTGGAGCAGACCTCTCCCCACAAAGGTGGACACACGAGCCAACCTGACTCATCAGAACTCTGAATTCCCAGGGCCACAGGGATTGCTTCATCATTCAAGTGATGCAAAGAGCCACTCAGAACTTATCCAAGACCTGACAGAAAATACGACAGGAGGTTTTCTTTACTCTGAGATTGCTAGCTTAAGGATAGTATAAATCTAGAGCTGCCAATGGTAGTTTAGAGAACAAAGAATATTTTAGAAAGGTAAAAGAATAGGGTGAAAATACAGAGAGATGCAAAATGAGGCTGGAAGTGTAGGCAAATTCCTGATGAATTGTAAAGCATTTATGTGATAAGCAGAAATACTGGCTATTCTCCCTGCAGGCATAAGAATGCCGAAGTGGTATAAACAGGTTTGGTAGCAAGGGAGCCTGGAACTGTGGTGCTCTCATCTTTTATTTTTCTAGAAAAATAATAGTGTCATTAATGTGGAGGTAGATAGGAATATGAGGAAATGAAGAAAACTGATCAGTTCAGTGGCTGTGGCAATTTTCTTTACAATAAACAGTAACGGTATGTTCTGTGGTATGGGCCTAGACAAAGTCAAGACTACATTTGTGATATTTAGTAAGATTTTAGTGATCTAATTAATAATTTGAGAGAGAGAAAAGAATCAAGGATCACCCACAATTTTCTGGCTTAGAACATTGCAAAGATGAGAACTGTTGACAGAGATTGGGGATAGAAGTTAAAAGGGCTCTGAAGGGAGCTGAGAACAAACACTAAATCTGGGCGAGTTCAGCTCAATAAGGTTATGTCATCCTGAGTAAGATGAGGGTGGAAGTATGAAAGTGGGAGTCAACAGCATATGCATAATAAATAAAATTGCTGATATAAATGAAATTGCCCAAGGAGACTAGATTGTGTAAGAAGAGAAAATGGACAAGGAATGAAAAGTCCTCTGCAGATGAAGAAAATAATGGAGTGAGTGTCAGTGACATGAAAACCTAGATAGAGTTTTAATAGCTCTCTGGAGGTCAAGGAATTTAAGGATGAACAGCATTCACTAACTTTGTCGCTTTGGAGGGTTACCTTGACGTTAGAGCGAACTTTTGCCACAGTAATGGTATGGAAGTCAGGTTGCACTAGGTTGAGAAGTGAAGTACAAGTGGAGGAAAGTTAAAGGGTATAGATTATTAAGACTTAGATATGAGAATACCTACCAGGCAGGGGAGACACCATGATCACAGGACTTACATTAAGGGAAAACCAGAATAGTACATAGAAAAGAATAAGAATGTGCAATGCTGCTTTTTATCTATTTGTTTAGTTATTTAGATGTGAAATTTGAGGAAGGAGATGATAGCTGATGGATCAGGATCTCTGAAAAAATGAGATGGGATCTAGAATATAGGTAGAAAGATTCTTAATTTATTCGTTAATTATTTCCCAAACCCATTTAATTTTCATCTCTTGATGCTTCTGGTAATGTGACCAGGCTATCTGATTTTAACTTCTAGAAGTAGATAATTTTGGAAAAATCTTTTCATAAGAATCCAATTTTCTGATGACAGTTTTGTAGCTTTCAAACATGACTGTTCAGTTCAGTCGCTCAGTTGTGTCTGACTGTTTGCAACCCCATAAACCACAGCACGCCAGGCCTCCCTGTCCATCACCAACTTCCGGAGTCCACCCAAACCCATGTCCATCAAGTTGGTGATGCCATCCAGCCATCTCATCCTCTGTTTTCCCCTTCTCCTCCTGCCCTCAATTTTTCCCAGCATCTGTGTCTTTTCCAATGAGTCAGCTCTTCGCATCAGGTGGCCAAAGTATTGGAGTTTCAGATTCAGTATTAGTCCTTCCAATGAACACCCAGGACTGATCTCCTTTAGGATGGACTGGTTGGATCTCCTTGCAGTCCAAGAAACTCTCAAGAGTCTTCTCCAACACCACAGTTCAAAAGCATCAATTCTTCAGTACTCAGCTTTCTTTGTAGTCCAACTCTCACATCCATACATGACCACTGGAAAAACCATAGCTTTGACTAGACGGACCTTTGTTGGCAAAGTAATGTCACTGCTTTTCAATATGCTATCTAGGTTAGTCATAACTTTCCTTCCAAGAAGTAAGCGTCTTAATTTCATGGCTGCAATCACCATCTGCAGTGATTTTGGAGCCCAGAAAAATAAAAAGTCAGCCACTGTTTCCACTGTTTCCCCATCTATTTGCCATGAAGTGATGGGACCGGATGCCTGTAGTAGATAAAAAAATTATGTGCATTTCCAAGTACACTATTTCAGATTCACATACACATGATATAATTTACACATAATCATAAGCAACTAAGGCAGCAAGTAATTTCAAACACTAAGTTGTAGGTTCTTTATGACATTTAAACATTTTCATTTATGTTCCACTTTACATTATATATATCTTTTTAAAATCAGATTTTCTGCCTAGGAATATTAGTAGCCCCCACCTTTAATCTTTAGAGTATTATTTTACATTTTTTGCATTCTGATTCATTTTTGTCTTTGTAATTGAACCTAGAAGTGACCAAAATGCTTTAATCCTGAAATCTGTAATAGACATTTAGTTCTACTAATAGATAATAGTTTTGTTATTAATAGGTAATAATTTGGGGCTTCACTGACCAGCTGAAATCTCGAGCAAAACCTTGAAAATTAAAATTTTTTGCTTTAAAATTTTTCTTTTAGTTTAATTTTTATAAATATGTTGAATGGCATGCATACTTTCTACTTCAGGTATAATATAATGGATAATATATGTGATGGGATGAATAGTATATAAAGTAATCTTGGTCTACATAAAAATATATTTTTGACATTTCCTTTAAATTGAAATAGAATTTATCTTTGTGCAACTTAAACTTTAAGTCAGTATATTGACATCAAATGATAGTCCAGTATATTGTTTAAAATCGACATATAAATTTGAGCAAAGTAGAAATGAATTGAACACATATGTATGTCTTATCATACGTACTTTGCACACATCACATGTGTTCAGTTGGGATTTTATTAACTAACCCAAAGAATATTGCTGCACTTGGTTTGTTGATGTTCAAAAGAGTCAACAGACACACCTTTAAAGTTCACCTATTGATATAAACACAAATAATGTTTTGTTCCTGGCATAAACCCACAAGATACAATTCAGATATGGCAAATTTATGTCAAATGCCAGTCACATAGATCATTGGCTGAAAAGAACACCAAGAAAGAAAGAAAATCCAATACTGAAACTGACGTCTGTTTGAAATAATCTTATCTAAATTGTAGAAATAAAGCTTAGTTTACAGTGTGCACTTTACATAAGAAGTTGAAGTCATTCCTAATCTAGCCAACGATGAAAGAGCTCTTGACCGGGGGTTTGCTTTGTTCCTACTGTCCCTTCCTCCTCAGCTGCCTGGTGCCTGAACACATAAGAAATCATTAGCAGAAAGAAAGATACAGATTAGAACGTCTCGTGCCTAGGAGATTGAAATGATGGTGAAGCACTGGAGGGCTCCCCTTAAGTTTTCCTGATACTGGTTGTTGTTTAATCTCAGAATAGTTCCTCTGGGGATAGGACTAAACGGAATCACACAGGGGAACAAAATATAAGGAAAAAACTAACTGCTTCTATAACTGTGCTCTTAAAAGCACAAGAGGCACCACATAAATACAGTTTTTAGGAATAAAGAAGAAGTATACGGAGACTGAATTTGAAATACACACGAGAATTCTGGAACAACTTGGATTGGTGATCTTAAAACTCAAGAGTTGTCTTTGTTCTTTAATTGACTCCTTCACGGATGAGGGAAAGCTCAGCCTCTCATCCCTGCTGTTTGACACCTCCGTGAGCTTTTGTGCCTTTTAGCAATGTTCTAACAACGCTGGCAGAAAAACTGAGCAACACTCAGTTAAAGACGAAGAAAGTGAATTCTGCGCCCCTCTCTCCCACGGATCAGCAATAGATGCATACACAATGAGTGTGGCTTGGGGTCTAAATCAATGATGCCGGTGCCAATTACTATCCCTCACTCTCAATATTGATCTTTACCAAACAGAGGAAGCTTCCTTTTAAAATTTCAGCCCTTACATTTTAGGGTAGGCTCAGGGCAGAGATATTGAAAAACAGTAGGAAAAAAGACAGTGAATTGTCGACTCACTGCTGTAGTTTTGCCTTCTAGTAAAGACCGGGCTGCCTAGCATTCCAGATTTTCATTTGCATAAAGTCTTGTCCTTTTTCAGCCTTTGACGACTTGCTTGCCTTTTCCTCTCCATAATCTTCTATTTGCCTCCAGTGTAAAATGGAACTACAACTCATGATTCTGATAAGGATGTAATTTAAGCTCTTTAAAGATGGGTAGGATTATGGTATTTTTAAGCAGTATAAACTTCTGGTGAAAAATAAAAGGATTTCTTCCTTAAAGAAATCGTCTTGTGTGTAAGAGAAAATTCCAGTTTGATTATATAACTGGATTATAAATTATATATTATAAATATAATTATTATAACAATATAACTAAAGTCTATGCAGTGCTTTACAGTTTACAAAGTACTTTTAACCACATAACTCCATTAGTTAAGACTAATATTAAGAGGCTTATTTTACAGAAGAGAAAACTTCTGTCCAGAGAGACTAAATAATCTGCTAGAGACCATTCAGCTGGTAAATGTGGAGCATGAATTTAGGGACTCAAACCCAGGTCTCTGTCTCCAACTTCAAATCAATGTTCTTTCACTGTATTATGAAAGTCTCCTAAAATAACCTAGTTCATCCCATTTTGGTTGACATGATCTCTTTTAATTCATGACCCTCTTTTTCATAAGATGAAAGCATAGCAGTTCCTTTAAGAGAAGCAAAGTACCAGTATATATTTCAGAAAAAAATTCTCACGTGGGGCTTTGTATGGGGACGACTAGGGATACACAATATCCTCAACAACATCAGTGTCGTAAATGATTTATTTGTAAGTTGCTTTAAACATTTGATTAAATCTAAGGACTTACCACTGGAGTGCAACTCAATAAAAATGAATTTGAAAAGGAGTCGAGACACTGTTATTCAAGTAGGCAGCTTTCTACTGCTACTTTCTACTTAGCCCAAGGATACGACCCTAGATAAGCCTGAGAATAATGCTATTTTCGCAAGTGATATTTGTAGTAAGACTCATTTGATTGTTTAGGAGACAGAAATTAAACTCAAACTGTTTAAGCAGAAAGTAAATTTATTGGTTTACCTAGGCAAATTGTGTAAAGGTCAAAAACACGTAGAACAGAGGATCTGAATGCCATAATGACTGCTTTTTTCTCTCTCTGTCCCACTATATCCCAGAGTTTGCTCAAATTCATGTCCCTTGAGTCCTTGATGCTATCTAACCATCTCCTCCTCTGTTGCTCCCTTCTCCTTTTGCCTTCAATCTTTCTCAGCATCGGGATCTTTTCCAGTGAGTTGGCTCTTACATCAGGTAGCCAAAGTATTGGAACTTCAGCTTCAGCATCAGTGAATATTTAGGGTTGATCATGGTTTGATCTCCGTGCAGTCCAAGGGACTGTCAAGAGTCCTCTCTAGCACCACAGTTTGAAAGCATCAATTCTTTGGTACTCGGCCTTCTTTATGGTCCAACTCTCACATCCATACACGACTACTGGAAAAACCACAGCTTTGATTGTATGGAGTTTTGTTGGTAAAGTTATGTCTTTGCTTTTTAATATGCTGTCTAGGTTTGTCATAGCTTTCCTTCCAAGGAGCAAGCATCTTTTAAATTCATGGCTGCAGTCACCATCCACAGTGATTTTGGAGCCCAAGAAAATAAAATCAGTCACTGCTTCCACTTTTTCCCCATCTATTTGCCATGAAGTGGTGGTACTGGATGCCTTGATCTTAGTTTTTTGAATGCTGAGTTTTGAGCCACCTTTTTCACTCTCCTCTTTCATCCTCATCAAGCGGCTCTTTAGTTCCTCTCCACTTTCTGCCATTAGAGTGGTATCATCTGCATATTTGAAGCCCTTGATCTTTCTCCCGGCAATCTTGATTCCAGCTTGTGAGTCATTCACCCTGCATTTTGCATGATGTACTCTGCACGAAAGTTAAATAAGCAGAGTGACAATATACAGCCTTGACCTACTCCTTTTCCTGTTTGGAACCAGTCTGTTGTTCCATGTCCAGTTCTAAATGTTGCTTCTTGACCCGCATACAGGTTTCTCAGGAGACAGGTATGGTGGTCTGGTATTCCCATCTCTTTAAGAATTTTCCAGTTTGTTGTGATCCACACAGTCAAAGGCTTTAGTGTAGTCAATGAAGCAGTAGATGTTTTTACTGGAATTCCCTTGCTTTTTCCATGATCCAGTGAATGTTAGCAATTTGATCTCTGGTTCCTCTGCCCTTTTTTAAAAATCTAACTTGTACTTCTATCTGGAAGTTCTTGGTTCATGTGCCACTGAGGCCTACTTTGAAGGATTCTGAGCATTACCTTGCTCACATGTGCATAATCTCATGTAAAATGAGCTCATTTATGTGGTAGTTTGATCATTGTTTCATATTGTTCTTTTTTGGGATTGGAATGAAAACAACCTTTTCCAGTCCTGTGATCACTGCTGAGTTTTCCAATTTGCTGACATATTAAATGCAGCATTTTAATAGCATCATCTTTTAGGATTTGAAATAACTCAGCTGGAATACTGTCACCTATACTAGCTTTATTCATAGTAACACTTCCTAAGGCCCACTTGGCTTCATACTCCAGGATGGTCAGCTCTAGTGACCACACCATTTTAGTTATCTGGGTCATTAAGACCTTTTTTTGTATAGTTCTTTTGTGTATTCCTGCCACCTCTTCTTAATCTCTTCTGCTTCCTTATCATTTCACTCTGGTAATTATGAGAGTAGAGTAGAGTGAAAGAATTAAAGTCCCAAATTCTCCACTGAAGCAGAACTAGGCATTGATGAATGTTTTGTCTTCTTGGCCATGCCAGGCTCTCTGGGTCATGATATCTAAGGCCCAAGGCCATTCTGAGATGAGGCAAATACAAACAAGGAAAATCAGACTGTGTGCTCAGATCTCCACTCCATACTCAATATTGTGAAGTAGTTAAAGTTTTATCAAAGTTAAAGGAGACAGAAGAGAATCAACTCTGACCTTAGCCTCTCTGATATCAAATGAAGGTTTTGCTGTGTATATATGGATTGATTTGTGTTCATATATGGATTGATATTTGTTTAGGGATTAGTTATATGCATATTCACCTTTGGCCATTTTTTAATTTCTGAAAAAAATAACTTTTCCATTCCTTCTGCTTCCCCGCTGGCTACAAACACATTGAGGTGTGCTCAATGTGGCTACCCGCCTGTATGAACTCCAACCTCATTTTGTCTCAATAAAGAGACAATAAAGTGCACACTAAGCCGCTTCAGTCATGTCCAACTCTCTGACACCCTATGGACTGTAGCTCTCCAGGCTCTTCTGTCCATGGGGATTCTCCAGGCAAGAGTATTGGAATGGGTTGCTGTGCCCTCCTCCAGAGGATTTTCCCAACCCAGGGATCAAACCCACATCTCTTAGGTCTCCTGCCTTGACAGGTGGGTTCTTTACCACTAGCACCACCTAGGAAGTCCTAAGTTACATATACACTACCAGTAATCAACTTCAAATATGGTTTTAATCCTGTTGTTAAACTCAAAATCCAGTAGTTAGTTTTAATGACTCATTCTGTAAAAATAAAATGGATGCCCATGAATTTTAACATGTATCAATGTTTAATCAATACTAGTCATAACTTTTGCTTTCATTTTCAAGTGTTTCTGAATTCTCCTGTTTTTTGAAATAAACACATTTGCTTCTTCCACTATTACTATTATATTCTTGCTTCAACATACATTCCACTCCTGCAGGATATAATGATATTTAAAATAGATAAATTAGGTTCCACAAACTGTCCTAAGTACTTTACATACAATATCTCATCTAAATTTCACTATGATTCCATAGAGTAAGCATCAGTTTTTCCTATTTTTATGGAGTCTCAGATAAATTGCTTCTAACATTCATGCTCCATGTGTCTATATATCTGATTACAATAAGAAACAGTTCTGTTATGTTTGCAAGTGCATAAATCTAGGTGGTCTGGCTAATTTATCAATGATTAAATAAAAATTTATTGGCTGCGATGGATGAATGAAAAAAACCTAATACAAGCCTAAATATAAAATCCTATACCAAAGTTAAAGAAATCAATTGCACATGAATAAGGTATAGATGACCTAATATTACCACACAAAATGTTTCTTTAAAAATGCCCTGATGGAAGTTGCTTCATAACACAGGGAGCTCAATGAGGTATTCCATGACAAGCTAGAAGTGTGGGATACGGTAGGGAGTGAGTGGGGGGAGGTTCAAGAGGGAGGGGATGTTTATGGTTACGCTGATTCACATTGTTGTATGGCAGAAGCCAACACAATATTGTAAAGCAATTATCCTCCAATTAAAAATAAATTTTAAAAAATGCCCTGGTCATTTTATCTGACTGAAAACTCAATTTAATCCAACAACATAAATAAGATCTTAGAAAGCCAATGTAGATGTTGGCTACTTTAAAAGCATATTACAGAGGTTGATAATGTCAACAGAAGTAAAAGTCCATTGTGCCAAGCAGAATTATGGCTAATTCTGGGTGTCCACTTTAGAGACACTATAAATCTAAGATGTGTACAAAGAGTACAGTAGAGATCACACAACAATGTCAAATGAGAAATTATTCAGCAGATGGACTTGTTGGTCTGAGGGCAAAATGAGTGAGGGAGAAATTATGCAGAGATGTTTGAGAGGTGTAAATCTCTTGAAAGGGCAGACTTTGTATTATTTTATAGAAGAGAAAAAAAAATCTGGTAGGTCCAAATTCTAGTAGAGTAAATTTAAGCCCACTGTGAATACCAACTTAGTTAGTTGCTCAACAGAGGAAGGGGATGTTACACAAAATAATTAGGTTTGTTTGTTTTTTCCGACAATAGATGTTCAACGGATAGCCAGATGACCATTTTAAAGGAGTCTATCCAAAAAAATTGTTGAAAAATACTCAGCTGATTGTCTTGTATAAGAAAATTTAACAACTGATTTCTTAGTAGCCTTCCAAACTTTAACACAGTATAAATTTTTTCTTTCTCACCCAATTATAATTTCCCCTGATAAATTCTATTAAGAATGTTATAATCATTCCTCATCCTGATATGACATCCTTTTAAGTTCTATGCAGTAGTATTTCTATAAAATTTTCTAAGCTCTCTACATCTTGATTCATCCACAAAATCACTCCCCCATTCTTATAAATGTCATCAAGTCCTTCTTTAATAATTTCAACCCTGGGATTTACCTCTTATTCAAAATGTAACTTATTTTTGTGTGTAGTGTTAATGAGTGTTCTAATTTCATTCTTTTACATGTAGCTGTCCAGTTTTCCCAACACCATTTATTGAAGAGACTGTCTTTTCTCCATTGTATATTCTTGCCTCCTTTGTCATAGCTTAGGTGACCGTAGGTGCATGGGTTTATCTCTGGGTTTTCAATCCTGTTCCATTTGATCTATATTTCTGTTTTTGTGCCAGTACCATACTGTCTTGATTATGGTAGCTTTGTCGCATAGTCTGAAGTTAGGGACCCTGATTCCTCTAGTTCTATTTTTCTTTCTCAAGATTGCTTTGGCTATTTGGAGTCTTTTGTGTTCCCATACAAATTATAAAAATCTTTATTCTAATTCTGTGAAAACTGCCTTGGTAATATGATAGGGATTGCATTGAATCTGTAGATTGCTTTGGGTAGTATAGTCATTTTCACAATGTTCATTCTTCTGATCCAAGAACACAGTGTATTTCTCCATCTGTTTCTGTCATCTTTTATTTCTTTTATCAGTGTCTTATAGTTTTCTGAATAGAGTTCTTTTGCCTCCGGCAATGGCAACCCACTCCAGTGTTCTTGCCTGGAGAATCCCAGGGACGGGGGAGCCTGGTGGGCTGCCATCTATGGGGTTGCACAGAGTCGGACACGACTGAAGCAGCTTAGCAGCAGCAGCAGCAGCAGCCTCCTTAGGTAGGCTAGTTGGAATGGCCACCATCAAGAAACCTTTGAACAATAAATGCTGGAGAGGGTGTGGAGAAAAGAGAACCCTCTTACACTGTTGTTAGGAATGTAAATTGATACAACCATTGTGGAGAGCAGTACGGAGATTCCTTAAAAAACCAAAAATAAAATTATCTTATGATCCAGCAACCCCACTACTGGGCACATACCCTGAGAAAACCATAACTCAAAGAGACACATGCATCTGCAATGGTCATTGCAACACTGTTTACAATAGCCAGTACATGGAAGCAACCTAGATGTCCATTCAATAGAGGAAGGGATAAAGAAGATGTGGTCCATATATGCAGTGAACTACTACTCAGCCATAAAAGGGACAAAACTATGTCATTTGCAGAGATGTGGATGGACCTAGAGAGTTAAATAAGTCAGAAAGAGAAAAAATAAGTATCGTATATTAATGCATGTATACAGAATCTAGAAAAACACTACAGATTAACCTGTTTGCAAAGCAGAAATAGAGACACAGATGTAGAGAACAAATGTATGGACACCAAGGGAGGAAGTGGAGAAGCAGGATGAATTGGGAGATTGGGATTGACATATATATCCTACTAGGTATAAAATGGATAACTAATGAGATAACTAATGAGACCCTACTGTGTAGCATCAGGGAACTCAGGGCTCTGTGGTGACCTCAATGGGAAGGAAACCCAAAAAGAGTGACTGCTGCTGCTGCTGCTAAGTCGCTTCAGTCGTGTCTGACTCTGTACGACCCCATAGACGGCAGCCCACCAGGCTTCCCCGTCCCTGGGATTCTCCAGGCAAGAACACTGGAGTGGGTTGCCATTTCCTTCTCCAATGCAGGAAAGCAAAAAGTGAAAGTGAAGTCGCTCAGTCGTGTCCAACTCTAGCAACCCCATGGACTGCAGCCTACCAGGCTTCTCTGTCCATGGGATTTTCCAGGCAAGAGTACTGGAGTGGGGTGCCATTGCCTTCTCCAAAAAGAGTGATATATATATATATATATATATATATATATATATATATATATATATATATATAACACGACATTGTGAAGCAACTATACTCTAATAAAATTTAATTTTAAAAATGTAATTTGTTGCATATCTCTCTAGCTTGTACTGGAAAATATTTGCGAATATGTATTAACTTGAAGAATATGTATAAACTTCAAAGTCCTAGAAAACATGGCTAGTATTAATGTTTTTGTGTGTTTGTCTTGATGATCCCTCAACTATTAAGGGATGTTAAAGGATGTTAAGATGTTAAGTTTGTGGGAAGTAATGATTTCATTTTAAAATGATTTCATTTCTAACAATTTAGAAAATGTATTCATCTTAAAAAATTTTATGAATAAAAGCTATTAATGTATGACATGGAAACACCCCAAGAAAAGCCCAAGTTTTTAGAAAATATTTATACTGGGAAATACTCCTATAAGATTCGTTTCTCCAGTTTAACAGAAAATATATACTTTTGAAAATTTCTTCCACAAATTTTTCTTACAAAACCTTGTACATTTTGAAGTTGGGATTTGTCATGGATGAAAATGTTTGCATGGTGAGGAAGCATTAGTTGCTAATGAACCACATCTTGTTTGTGGAAAATATAGAGTTGAACCATTTTGAGTACTTCTGAGAACTGGAAGGTTAATGTTTAAAGTCACTGAAGGGAAGGTGAAGCCTTCTTTCAAAGCCATAAAAAGGAATAATTGCGATGACACACCACAGTGTGCATTTTATACTGTTGAATGATGGCAGCTTCACTTTTGGCTCAATGCCCCAGAGGCCTAGCACACCCAGGGAGCATTGTAAAAGCTGCCTAACGCACACCCTGGCGTGTGTGCGCCCACTTTTACAGCCAGCAATAATTTTAAAGGAACATACAGTACCTACTAGGAAGCTTTTCCAGAAGACAAAATGTAAATCAATAAGGATATAAACTTTGTGTATAATATTATTATTAATAAGTGAATCAATAATAACCTTGTTCTGAAATACTTAACCAAATAGCAATTACAAACCATTTAAATCATTTATTGAACTACTTAGGCTCTAAATATTTTCTCATAATGGGTTGATTATAAAGATTTGAGGATATGACAAATAGTCATATAATCTTCTTGAAAATAGTTTTATACTACTGTTCAGGTTAGAATCATTCAGTTGCCTCATGTAGTACCACATTTTTCAAATAATAATAACAAGGTTGCTCTCTTTTGGAGGTAGAATGTTATGCTAACTGCAGTAGAAATGCTAATATTTTTATAGTTAACATATTAATATTTTTCCCATTCAGGGTGCTAAAAGACATGTTAAAATCCTCAAATTATGCCAAAATAAATAATCAATTAAATACATGGGGTAATTTTGGCATTTTATTCGACTTCATAAATAAAAGACAAGAAATCTGATTATCTCAGGCAATTTTTTATTATTTAGCAACTGAGTGAACTATCTACAACATTCATAAGATATAGCCATTCACTGGGGTGAAAAGTGAAAGTAGCTCAGTAGTGTCTGACTCTTTGCGATCCCATGGACTGTAGCCTGCCAGGCTTCTCTGTCCATGGAATTCTCCAGGTCAGAATTCTGGAGTGGGTAGCCTATCCCTTCTCCAGGGGATCTTCCTGACCCAGGAATCAAACTAGGGTCTCCTGCATTGCAGGTGGATTCTTTACTAGCTGAGCTAGTAGGGCTTCCCTTTCACTGTGGTAGAAGCAGGCTTTACAAAGTATTGAATTTGCAGTTTGGTAGGGTTGGGAGTTCGGAGAAGGCAATGGCACCCCACTCCAGCACTCTTGCCTGGAAAATCCCATGGACAGAGGAGCCTGGTAGGCTGCAGTCCATGGGGTCGCTAGGAGTAGGAGACGACTGAGTGACTTCACTTTCATTTTTCACTCTCATGCATTGGAGAAGGAAATGGCAACCCACTCCAGTGTTCTTGCCTGGAGAATCCCAGGGACGGGGGAGCCTGGTGGGCTGCCGTCTATGGGGTCGCACAGAGTCAGACACGACTGAAGTGACTCAGCAGCAGCAGCAGCAGGGTTGGGAGTTGCCTCTTTAAAAACATAAATACAAAATCAGATTTAAAAAGTGAATGATTAGGCCACTTGATGTGGGTGAAAGAGGAGAGTGAAAAAGTTGGCTTAAAATTCAACATTCAAAAAACTAAGATCATGGCATCTGGCATCATAGCATCCATCACTTCATGGTAAATAGATGGAGAGAAAGTGGAAACAGTGACAGATTTTATTTTCTTGGGCTCCAAAATCACTGCTGATAGTGACTGCAGCCATGAAATTAAAAGATGCTTACTCATTGGGAGAAAAGCTATGACAAACCTAGATAGCATGTTAAAAAGCAGACACATCACTTTACTGACAAAGGTCTATATAGTCAAAGCTATGGTTTTTCCAGTAGTCGTGTATGGATGTGAAAGTTGGACCATAAAGAAGGTTGAGTGCCAAAGAATTGATGCTTTCAAACTGTGGAGAAGACTCTTGAGTCTCTTGGACTGCAAGGAAATCAAACCAGTAAATCCTAAAGGAAATTAACTCTGACTATGTATCGCAAGGACTGATGTTAAAGTTGAAGCTCCAATACTTTAGCCACCTGATGGGAAGAGCCAACTCATTGGAAAAGACCCTGATGCTGGGAAAGATTGAGGGCAGGAGGAGAGGGGGATGACAGAAGATGAGATGGTTGGATGACATCATCCACTCAATGGATGCGAGTTTGAGCAAACTCTGGGAGATAGTGAAAGACAGGGAAGCCTGGTGTGCTGCAGTTCATGAGGTCGAAAAAAGTTGGACACCACTAAGCAACTGAACAACAACAAGAATCAGTTATTTAGACTTGGAGATTTAGCCTATTGACTTCTAAGATATCCTTAGGCAATTTTTCAGAAACGTTTACAGAGAAATGCTTCCTGATTGTGACTTGGCTTTCCTTCTCCATCTGGAACTCTCCTTCACTCCCAGCAACTCCAAGTGCTCACAGGGCCCATGCCCATGAGGGGCCCTGACACTTAAGCCTTATCAGTTGCACAATAACCCTGCCCCTGCTACCCATATCTAACATCGGTAGAAACTTCTTCCCTGGTGGCTCAGGGAAGAAAAGAATCTGCCTGCAATGCAAGAGACCTGGGTTCAGTCCCCAGGAAGATCTCCTGGAGAAGAGAATGGCAACTCACTCCAGCATTCTTGCATGGAGAATTCCATGGACAGAGGAACCTGGTGGGCTGTAGTCCATGGGGTCACAAACAGTCGGACATGACTGAGTGACTTCCACTTCACTTCATTTTAACGCTACCCCTCCTAGCCAAATCTAATATTGGTAGAAACTAGTGGTAAGAAGTACTCTTTCTGACCCTGTCCCTTCAGAGTTAAAACTTTTTTAGATTCAACTTAAGATTGTAAGCAAGGGTTGAATCAAGTTTAAGAGTCCACACTTATAGATAAATTATTGAAAATGTTTTTATTTTCCAATCCTGACTATCTTTAACTCCCTTGCTGCTGCTGCTGCTAAGTCGCTTCAGTCGTGTCCGACACTGTGGGACTCCATAGACAGCAGCCCGCCAGGCTCCCCCGTCCCTGGAATTCTCCAGGCAAAAACACTGGAGTGGGTTGCCATTTCCTTCTCCAATGCATGAAACTGAAAAGCAAAAATGAAGCTGCTCAGTTGTGCTGACTCTTAGCGACCCCATGGACTGAAGGCTACCAGGCTCCTCTGTCCACGGGATTTTCCAGGCAAGAGTACTGCAGTGGGTTGCCATTGCCTTCTCCCTTAACTCCCTTACATGCTATCAACTAGGAGAAATTAATGTTCAGAAGTTTGAGCAGTCCATCTTTTCATGGGCTCTGACTCTGAATCAAACTATAAATTAGGAATCTTGGAAGCATTTGTATTCTCAGCCATCCACAGTGAACCCCTTCTTGTATAATTCCATAATTATAATAACAGCATAATAATACACAATAATAAGTGGTTAATAATTCTTGTCAATAAATTTTCTGAGACCAGATGTCATTCTTATGCTACAGACATATTAAGAAGGTATGAAATCTCTATGGGGATTTTGATAAGACAGACCCATAGGACGAAGCCCACCCTCAGGGCTCTTCACTACTGGGCAGGGTGAGAGGGGTCCAAGACTAGATCAGAGCAGTAACTGGAAGTTAGAATGTGTAGGGCCTGGTTCCTTTCTAGTAACTTTAGGTTTACTCTGAGTGAAAAATAAAACCAAACCAAACAACCATTAGAGGGTTTTGCACAGGGGCAGAATGATATGACTTGTGTTTGAAAAAAGGATCACTCTGCTGTTATGTTGAGAATAGATGATCAGAGGCAGGGGTGAAAATAGGGAGAGGTTATCCCTTTAATTCAGACATGAGATGATGGCAGTGGTTGTATTCCAGGTATATTATGAAAGGAGAGCAAACAGGATTTGTTTGATGATTGTGTATGAAGTGTGAAAGAAAGAGAGTCACATAGGACTGCAAGATTTTTAATCTGAACAACTGGAAAGATTGCCTAAAAGAGGGAAGCCTACATGTATAGCATGCTTAGGCAGAGACAATCAGGAGGTCGGTCTTTGACATGTTACCTTGAGATGGCCATCAGTTGTCCAAACGGAAATGTCAGGTAGAAAGTTCTTCCAGGTGAGGCTGGGGATTAAGGAGGAGGTCTATACTGAAGTTACCAATTACGAATAGTATTGAAAGTCCTGTGATCGGAGGAGGCAATGGCAACCCACTCCAGTACTCTTGCCTGGAAAATCCCATGGACAGAGGGGCCTGGTAGGCTGCAGTCCATGGGGTCGCTAGGAGTCGGACATGACTGAGCGACTTCACTTTATTTTTTCACTTTCATGCATTGGAGAAGGAAATGGCAACCCACTCCAGTGTTCTTGCCTGGAAAATCCCAGGGATGGGGGGCCTGGTGGCTGCCATCTCTGGAGTCGCACAGAATCTGACACGACTGAAGCCACTTAGCAGTAGCAGTAGCAGTGGTTGGAGGAGCTCATTAAGTGAGTGAACACTGATAAAGAAGTCCGAAGATTAAGAAGGTTGAGTCCTGGGATGCTGTGATATTTAGAAATCAGGTAGATAATTAGGAACAAGCAAAGAAGGCTGAAAGTGTGTTGCCCGTAAGGTAGGAGGAAAAGCAGAAGAGTGGGTGCTGAGCAAGTAAAGGTGGAATGATTCAATTCCACACACACACACTAACCTCCAAAAGCATTTATTGAGGGGAATCTAAAGGAATATGCAGTAGCTGGTCCCCATCACCCTCTGGGGAAGTGCAACCCTAGGGACCTAGGAGGGCTGAGGATTGTATTCCAGGTGAGGAATCCCAGCCCTTAGGCTGTGGGGCTGAAGAGCTTAGGACTAAAGTCCCAGCTGCTCCCCAGATATGATCAGGGGCTATGATCCTTGCCTGTGGTTCTGTGTTAAAAGGTGACAAAGGCCCCTGAAACTTCTCTGTTGTGATTAACCGGGAAGAATTCTCAGGGAGAAATGGAATGCATTTGTTCATGCTAAGTCACTTCAGTCATGTTGGACTCTTTGCAACTCTATGGATTGTAGCCCACCAGGCTCCTCTTATCTGTGGGATTCTCCAGGCAAGAACATAGGTTGTCATGCCCTCCTCCAGGGGATCTTCCCAACCCAGGAACTGAACCCACATTTCTTACATCTCCTGCATTGGCAGGCAGGTTCTTTACCACTAGCGCTACCTGGGAAAGAGTGTGTGTGTGTGTGTGTGTGTTAAAACAAGAGCAAAGAGATACAAGAGGAGAATTATAAGCTGACAATAAGAGTATGCACATATGTACTCTGTCTCCTCTAAAGATCCTGTTCCCTTCCATGGCTTTTACTCTGAAACATGTTCAGATGACATCCTCAGCCTTCATACATCACTGTTTGAAATTCCATTGGCACCTCATATTCAATATGCTCAGAACTGAGCTCACTCCCATCCATATCATTCTCTATCCACCACCCCCACCCCACCAAGTATGTATTTTTCCTGCTGTTGTTCCCTATCTTAGTGTATGGTTCTGTTTTCGCTTTTTCTCCATAAAAATAATCACAAACTCTCAGTGGCATACAACACACATTTACTTCTCACCTATGGGTTTATCTGTTAGTAGGCAGTTTCTGCTTCAGGCTGTGAGTAAAGTTCAAGTCTGTTCCATGAGTTTCTGGGACCCAAACTGAAGAGTAGCAGTAACCTGGGGCATGTTTTTCTCTTGGAGATAAGAAGCCTGGATTTAATTAGTTGACTATACCATTGCAGAGTCAGATGCGACTGAGCGCACTTGCGCGCGCGCACACACACACACACACACAGTCTAAATTCACCGAACGGCTACAAAACTTCTATTTGCTTTAATATGGCTTAGAAACTGCTAGTGTAAGGATGCTTTTCTTTATGACAGTTTAGATCACAGTGTATGTTCATATTAAATAGTCCATATTAAAACTTTTCTGTTCACAAATGTGTTCTGTAAATCAAATTTAGCTGAGGATGATCAATACTTCTTTCAAAGCAAATGACAATATCATTTGTATACATACATATATACACACATACATTAAACTTTTTAATCTTTTATAGCAAAGTAGAAAAGAATGTATAGGAATTAGATTAATATTGGATATTTTCAGTTATTTATGATCAAAATTTTGTTTGAGTGTTTTATTTCTCCAATAAAGGAAAGCCAGGAAAGTGTCAATCAATAAGTTTCAAAATAGATTTTTAAAAAAGAGAAAAAAACCTTATTCTAGTTCACCTTGTATTTTAAATGAATACCCAGTAGCTCTAAAAGGAGAATAGCTATTTTATGAATTTTTTCCTAAGAAAACATTGAACTTATTAAAGACTTTTCTATTTACCTCTCAAAGAATCCCAATTAAACTAGAGCTTTTGATAGTTCAAAAACATAATTTTAGCTCTGTAACTCTCCATTCAATTTTGTTTGAACCTAAAACTGCTCTAAAAAATAAAGTATATTAATTTGTTAAAACTACATAATTTTGGAATATTTTTAGAATAATTTTTAACTTATAGTTCAGGTGATTATTAGGTTGTCTCAGAGGTTAAAAATTTGTTTCAGCTCAGTAGTTTTCAACTCTTACCTATCCAAGTATTAGAACTCTTGAGGGGCATTTAAATGTAGATACCTTGGGGGCTTCCCAGGTGGCAGTAATGGTAAAGAACCCGCCTGCCAATACAGGAGACATGAGATATGGGTCTAGCCCTGGGTTGATTAAACCCCCTGGAGGAGGATCTGGCAACCTACTCCAATATTCTTGCCTGGAGAATCCTATGGACAGAGGAGCCTGGCAGACTATGGTTCATAGTGTCACAAAAAATCAGATACAACTGAAACCCCTTAGTACTCATGCACACATGCAACTCTGTGGATGTAATAAGTATTACTTGAAATGGGTGAATTTTATAATAAGTGAATTATATCTCAAAAGGTGTATTTTAGAAAATGTTGGTGCCCAGTTATCATTCTGGACTAATTAAATCTAAGACATCTGAGGAAAGATCAAGGCACACACCCAGGTGATTCTCACAGCCTGAGGATAAAACCACTATCGAGCTTGTTCTATTTAGCGAAAAAAAGTACTAGCATTCATTATTTTGGGGATTTATTCTGGCAAATGAAGTGTTTAAAAGCAAAACAGTTTTGATTTCTAACTTTGTTTAGCTTGATTATAAGCCTTCATGATGATGTAAGGGTAAAATTCTTCAGAAGTAAGAGAAAGCCACCTAGTTATCTTTAACTAACTTCAGTGTGATATGGAAATAGCTAATTTCAGACAAGAAGGAAAGGCAGAATTCCTGTAGAATTATATTCAGAACCAAAGAGATCTCTTCTGGAAAAGGGTTGTTTGTAGCAGGTGGTGGTGATGGTGGGGGTGGTGATTTCCACCACTGTGCAGAGGATCAGCAAAATCTACCAGAAGGCTCTGGACTGCACTGGCAAATAAAACTTCTCTGTAGATGTAGATGAACAGATTTTCAGTGACCCAGAACAATCACCCTGTTCATTATGCTGACAATGTAGCAGGTTGCATCCATGACGTGAATTTAGTGCTGAAAAAGGACGAGTCCCATAGTGGAATATGCCATTTACAGATCTCTTCTCCTCTCCTTTCATGGTATCACCTACACTGCTAGATGCCCGCTGTCCTCAGGAGATACTCTGTGAAATAGGACTTAGCTCTAAAAGAACTTACTCAAGCCTACCCTTAGTGAATGTCCAAGCTTTGGACCTCTCTCTCCATCTATTAAAGTCTACCATGCGTTCAGCATAGTGAACACTGTACTTGTCTCCCCTATAGTTGAGTTCTTCTTACTGTAGCACACATAGACTCTAAGTCATTAAGGGTAATATCATTTCTCTTGAGAAAATGATTGGTCCAAGAGTAAGTGTATGTCCTAATTCAGCCCAATCAATGTGGAGCTCAAGAGTTCTACTTTGTTATTGGGAAAAACACACTTTCTCCCTCTGGATGTGAATAAGGAAGCAGGCAGTGCTGTGAATTGCTGAGAACTATACAGTTTGCATTAGGGACACCAAGCTGAGAACAAAGTCAACCCATGTTGGTGGACAGAGCTGAGAAAATTGCAGAGGATGAGATGAAGATTCCTGACAAAATTGCGAAAATTGTTCTCAAATGCTCATGCCCAAACCCTCACTGACTGCAGAGCTTCTCTGATAGGTGAGCTCATATTTACTTTTTGGTGAGTTAATCATTTTGAAGGACACTTCCTGTTCCTTGCATATAAAAGCATCTTAATTAATTTGTCTATTATATGTGGAATTTCTTTTAATTGGTTAATTTTAAAAAGTGAAATTAAGGATCAATATAATATTTTGGCATAATAAACAATATCCTCAGGATGTCTAACTTTAAATAGGGAATTGCCTACAATCAAAGAAGTTCATTTAAGAATAATAACAGAGTGAATGGTCCTAAGATTATTAGGGTTGAGATTTTGGATAGAGGGGCTTTCTCAAATGAAAACACTCCAAAGATCCATCTGGCCTCTATTTTGTGTCCAGTAGAATCTGCCTTCCTTTTGACAATTGTTTCTATTACTTCTATAATGATGCTCCTCTTCCAACTATCACCATTACTCTGTGCTGTGCTGTGCTTGGTGGCTCAGTCATGTCTGACTCTTTGGGACCCCATGGACTGTAGCCCCCCAGTCTCCTCTGTCCATAGGGATTCCCCAGGCAAGAATACTGGAGTGGGTTGCCATGCCCTCCTCCAGGGGATCTTCCCAACCCAGGGATCAAACCCAGGTCTCCTGCATTGCAGACAGATTCTTTACTATCTGAGCCACCAGGAAGGCCAAGAATACTGGAGTGGGTAGCTATTCCTTCTCCAGGGCATCTTCCTGACCCAGAAATGGAACCAGGGTCTCCTGCATTGCAGGCAGATTCTTTACCAGCTGAGCTACCAGGGAAGCCCTACATTATCCTAACCATCAGCAACCAAGACTCTTTCAATCTATCTTCATCTCTCTCTCTCTCCCCTTATTCTGCTTCTCCTTTTAATCCTGAGCCTCACTGTTGATCTGAGAATCATATTAGCTTAAGCCTCTCCTTTTAGCGTCTGTATGCTATGCCTTCAGGATATTAAACAGCTAATAAATTAATCCAAGTCAATATTCTAATGGGTAGACAGGCTCTCCCAGATTACACATTAATTCCTAACCATCCTAGAATCTTCCTTGTTTAATCTAAAGATTGTTCATAATGGTGGTAATTTGGTGGGAGGAAAGGCTGAGCGAAGAATGGGGGCAACTTTTGAGGACAGCTTCAGATCATCCCGAAGAAGCTGATGTGACCAGGAGACTGGACTGAGAAAATGTGGAAGATGGAAGTGGATCACAGTTTGGAGGAATTTGGCACCCAAGTGTGTGAAATGAAAGGAGAGAGAATGTACTTCTAACATGAGTAGGGAAGCAGAAATAATTTTGCTCATTGGTGAGAGGGTAGGAAAATGGATTAGTGTCATGATCTCAGAAAATCAGCAATTAAACTCTGCAGAAAGCCAACCAAAAGTTTAATTATAACTTTTAACATCTAAACATAACTTGAAAACATAGAACAATCGCCATGTAAAAATTAGGCTGCTAGCCACTAATTAGGGTGGCAAATTAGGGTGGCCACCACTGGGTGTGATTGATCAAACCTTAAGAAGAAGGGCAACAAATAAATTTAGAACAGGTAAGTTACTACTAATTTTTACTGTTCAATTTCTCCATCCTTGACTCTTTCTTTGCATAGGTATAGGTAGATCTTTTCCCCTGCCAGACACTGGAATGAGAGTTTTATCTTTATGCTTTTTATAATGATTTTTCAAAAAAACTGTTTAGTACCGCTCTCTGGAAGGGCCACATCCTTGAGAACACCTGCACTTGCTGTTAACCGATTATTATTAAGCAAGAGCAAATGACATGAAGTCAGTTACAATAAAGTGTAAATAAAAAAGTTTATGGCAGGGTGTGTAGAGCAAAAAAAAATTGAAATTAATCATCCAGGCAAAGCAAGGACAGATCCAAAGGTCATTTTTTTCTTCACTTACATACTTCAGTAAATGCCTTGATTAAAAATTGTGCTCATGTTTCAAAAAATTTAACTTGGGATTATAATTGATTAACTTTTTGTGACTTCTAGTATAACAATCACATTCACTCTCAAAATAAAATGTCTTTGCTAATATAATAAGCTTTTTTTCTCTGAGGAGTCTGACTGGTAAATATCAGCCTAGAACATTTTAAGATGCTGTGCTTTTCGTGCAGTTGAAATTTCTTCTAAGGGTGTGGAAAATTCAGTTTTCTGCACTCACCTCAAACGGTATCTTTGTTTAATTGAGAAGTGAGCTTAAATACTTGGTACAAGGGATAGAATTATTCTGTGATTGACCTTTTCCTTAACATCTTTTGCACCCTATGTCAAAGGACTTGATTTTCTTGGACAATTTAGGTAACAGCTGAGAATTGAAGGAAGGATTCTACTCAATTTCAAATGAACAATTTTAATTAAGCATTTATGGAATACCAGTCAGTATGTTCAGTGTTGCAAGGGGTACAAACGTGAACAGAATATTTCTCATAATTGACAGTATCAGTAAGTGGTTAGACTGTGGTTAGATCTACCACAATATCTGTTATTCACCATCTCCCATCCCAAATAAGCATACAATCTTAAGGAAAGCACTATATGTACCATTTAAAAGTACCTTCTACACACATATGCTGTTAGGAGCTTTCCACCTCTACCTCATTCTCCTAACAAGATTGCCACCTCTAAGTCTCATATATCTTGGCTCCTGCACTCAAGAAATTTAGAGTTTAGTAAGAGAGAAAAAGCAAGTGTATACACACACACAGACACACACACCTTTTGATATAAAAGAATATAATACAGAATGTGTTTTTCTACTTTTCTTGTTTTCTAACTGCCATTTGGATGTGTTTCTTCTGAACCTCTTCTTTGTTCTCTATATCCTTTTTAATTATGGGATTTTGGTAAAATCTATTTTCTTAGAACTTACGTGTTAAATTACAACGATGTATGTGTTGGCCAATCTATTATTAAAACCTGGATTCTTCCAAGCAATGTCACCCTCAAGATGAATAAGCATTATGTTCTAGACTTTGACTCCAATCTTTGTTCTCTCTCACTGGGTCTGAGTTATGACAATAAAGTCATGATATATGACATAATTTCTCTTTAGTAATCATAGTGCATACACTTTGAATCATCAAGATGAGTTGACCATCTCTCTTCATTTACTTTCTCTGGTAGCAATTTTATTCTTCTAGAATCACAGTTACTATTTTAAGCACTCCCTTTCTTATTTTATTTTTTAAATGAAATGATTGACTTTCTGATGTGCATTTCTATGAGTTTTAACACATGTATGAATTCATATAGCCATTCCCACAATCAGCATGCAGAATGATTTCATCACACTCATTATTTTAAATTGTTTCTTTTCTTATTGTTGGGTTTTGAGAGTTTCTTATATATTCTGCACAAATATACTTTATTTGATGTATGATTTGCAAGTATTTTCTTCCAGCTTTTACTTTGCCTTTTCATTATCTTAATAGTATCTTTTGAAAGGCAAAACTTTTAATTTTGATGAACTCCAATTTATCAGTTTTTTTTTCCTTTTATAAATCATGTTTTTAGTGTTAACTCTAAAAATTCTTTGCTTAACTCTAGGTCACAATGATTTTCTCCTAAAAATTTTATAGTTTTATGTGTTACACATATCTTCAATTCAAATTAATTTGGACATACTATTACTGTACATGTCAATTCCTCACTTTGTATATTTGTTCCGTATTTGTTAATCTTTTTTTTTTTTTTTTTTAATTTTGGCCATACTGCTCAGCATGAGGGATCTTAGTTCCCTGACCAGGGACTGAACCCGTGCTCCTGTAGTGGAAACATGCAGTCTTAAGTCCCTCTCAAGTACTTCTAATCCACAATTTATTGCTCAAATTTGGGATTTCCATTGTGCATTAATAGGTCTTTGCAGTTTACAAATAGGTTTATAAAGGTATTAGTAAATTTCACATGAACAATTTCATCTAATCCTCACAATAAGCCTGAAAGTTTGAGTAGATGTAAGAACTAAGGCTCAAGGAAAGGAAAGAAAAGTCAAGTCGCTCAGTCACGTCTGACTCTCTGTGACCCCATGGACTGTAGCCTATCAGGCTCCTCCAGCCATGGCATTTTCCAGGCAAGGGTACTGGAGTGTGTTGCCATTTCCTTCTCCAGGGTATCTTCCCGACCTAGGGATCGAACCCAGGTCTCCCACATTGCAGGCAGACACTTTACTGTCTGAGCCACCAGGGAAGCAAGGTTCAAGGAGTCCATGCTTATCACAGAAATGAGGAGAGCTCTGATCTCCCAGTTCCAAGGGGAGTTCTTTATACCATGAGGTGGCATCCTTTTAGCTTACTCTGATTCATTTGCTTTTATATTTCCATTTTGGTGGTACCAGTCTTGTGTGAAAATATACAGGAGTAACATATTTAGGCCATAACAGAGATTTAATTAATTCCTGAGGAATCTGAGCTAAGAGAATATCCTACATCTTTCTATCTCTCTGCTTTTTTGGGAGCTCTTCCTTTTAACTGACATAACTTCCCTTACCACTCTGTAGTCAAAGATCTATTCAATCTCTATCACCTATATAAAACTGTTCCCATCATTACTACCAGGATTTAGTGAGAACAATAACTAATGGCCAATGTTAGGAAAGGGATTCATGTTCCAGCCTTTCTTAGCTCCACTCAGCTGAAGGTTCTCATTAATTTACTGCTACTGCTAAGTCGCTTCAGTCCTGTCCGACTCTGTGTGACCCCATAGAGGGCAGCCCACCAGGCTCCCCCATCTCCGGGATTCTCCAGGCAAGAACACCTGAGTGGGTTGCCATTTCCTTCAATGCATGAAAGTGAAAAGTGAAAGTGAAGTTGCTCAGTCATATCCGACTCTTAGCGACCCCATGGACTGCAGGCTACCAGGCTCCTCCATCCACGGGATTTTCCAGGCAAGAGTACTGGAGTGGGGTGCCATTGCCTTCTCCGTTTCATTAATTTAACAGTTACTCTATTTCAAATGTTTTGCTAGGGCTAGCAAATAAAGGGAGAATGAGAGATATCTCTGTATGTCTCAAATCTAGCAAAAGAGACAAGCCATGTTATTGCTTTGGAAAATATTTGCAAATATTTACTGTCTGCTCATCATATGCAATGCATTGTGTTAAACCCACAGTATGGATAAATCTATAAAGTAGTAAAATGATTACACTTGCTTGACAAACGAAGAAACAAAACTCTATAGAGAGGTTAAATAACTTATTCAAGGTCACACCATATGGTAAGTAGAGATGCCAGGATTTGAACTCATGTGCCTAACTATTAAGTGATTAGAATTCAGATTTCCTAATGATATATTGGGCTTCCTGGTGGCTCAGCAGTAAATAATCCACCTGCCAATCCAGGAGACACAGATTTGATCCCTGGATCAGGAAGATCCCCTAGAGAAGGAAATGGCAACCCACTCCAGGATTCTCGCCTGAGAAATCAAATGGACAGAGGAGCCTGGTAGGCTACAGTCCATAGGGTTGCAGTGAGTTGGACATGACTTAGTGACAAAACAACAACAAATGATACACTGACTTCTCTCCACTACCGCTTCTTTAAAGTTAATTAAATGTCATTCTATTTTTGTTTTAACAGATTCATCCTTCTTGATACTCTGCAGTTAAGTCACTAAGAGCTCCTTAAAGAAGATTTAATGTGTCCAAACTGATCCTCCTGCCCATCACAATCAAGCTGTTTCTTTTGCTCTTTCTCATCTCAGCTAATGGCAACACCATTCCTCCAATTGCTCATACCTCTTTTTTTCCCCTCATATCTCACTTTCATATGGCAGCCAATTCTGTTGTCTACACATTTATACTAGGTCCAAAATTTGACAGGTCCTCACCATTCACACTTGGAGAAGGCAATGGCACCCCACTCCAGTACTCTTGCCTCGAAAATCCCATGGATGGAGGAGCCTGGTAAGCTGCAGTCCATGAGGTCACTAAGAGTCAGACACAACTGAGCAACTTCACTTTCACTTTCCACTTTCATGTATTGGAGGAAATGGCAACCCACTCCAGTGTTCTTGCCTGGAGAATCCCAGGGACGGGGGAGCCTAGTGGGCTGCCGTCTATGGGGTCGCACAGATTCGGATATGACTGAAGCGACTTAGCAGCAGCAGCACCATTCACACTACTTACCTGATCCAGGTCATTGTCATGCGTGTTAAGTTGCCTCAGTTGTGTCCAACTCTTTGCGACCCCATAGACTCTAGCCTGCCAGGCTCCTCTGTCCATGGGATCCTCCAGGCAAGAATACTGGAGTGGGTTGCCATGCCCTTCTCCGGGCATCTTCCCCACCCAGAATGGAACTCATGTCTCCTGCAGTTCCTGCAATGCAGGCAGATTCTCTGCCACTGAGCTAACAAGGAAGCCCCAGGTCATCGTCATCTCTCACCAGTTTGCAATCCCAGCTCTTAAATCCTAAGCAAAATGAGTCCACCTGAACTGAGACCTAATTTCACAATGAAAAATATTCTCAAAAGAGAGGTTATTGGCACTTTAGTATATTCATTCCACTTTGTAATATTAGCTAAAATTGGCTCTTTCTTACTCCCTTATATCTGACTGCTATTTAATCTTGGAAATGACTGGTTTATCCACAAATGATATATACAGCAATTATTTCTGACGATTTTTGCTCCTTAAAGAACATAGAAACAGATTCTATTGTTACATCACACCTGTATATATTTTTTAATTAGACGTTTCAGTGAATGTCTAAAGACCTATATATTAGGAAAACGTTGATCTAGCTTGGGGTGAAGTAAAATGTCAAGCTTCATCTCTGGAAGCTCTGGGCCAATGTTTTCTGTAATTCCAAGGAAATATATTCATACCATTTAAATTAATGACCTCCAAGTAAGTTCACTTTAGAGGGTTAAATCACAAACCGGTGCTGATTTTAAATGAATTCATGTTGACTCTAATTATTAGAAATCCTCAGTCTACTTCTACACTTCTCAGCTGTAAAGCACTTTGCCATTTACAATTTCCCCCCATGAAGAGTGGTGGTAGTTAATGCTGTCCTCCGTATAGTCCTAGGTCTTTTCCACAGTAGGCTTTCGCTGTGGTTGGATGGGGCCTTGTGAATAGCTCAGGTCAATGAATTAGGAACTAAAGTGATATGTGTCAGTCCCAAGCAGATGATATAATTGCTTCTAGACCCTTCTTTCCATCTGTATCTGGGTATTAACAATGTTTGAGATGATGGCTATTGTGTCATTCTGGGTTCCTAAGAGATAACAGGCTAAGCACTAACTGATTTGTTATGGTTTTTTATTTTGAACAAAAAATAAAATTGTGTTGCTTAGATCACTGAGATTTTTGTCTTGTTTCCACAGCATAACATGGCCTAACCTGACTGACACATACGTTATCTTATATGATTCCTACGTGTTATCATATACATATACACATATATTAAATATACATATATACATACATATATAAACATATATGATCACCTATGATTTTCATAACAACCTATAAGGTAGGAAGCTCAGGTTAAATTGATTTTCCTCCTATATAGATAAGGACACTGAGGCTCACAGAAGTAAATACTTTGCCCTAGGTGCACAGATGGAGAAGGCGATGGCACCCCACTCCAGTGCTCTTGCCTGGAAAATCCCATGGACGGAGGAGCCTGGTAGGCTGCAGTCCATGGAGTCGCTAAGAGTCGGACACAACTGAGCGACTTCATTTTCACTCTTCACTTTCATGCACTGGAGAAGGACATGGCAACCCACTCCAGTGTTCTTGCTTGGAGAATCCCAGGGACGCGGGAGCCTGGTGGGCTGCTGTCTATGGGGTCGCACAGAGTCGGACACAAATGAATCGACTTAGAAGCAGCAGCAGCAGCAGCAGCAGGTGCACAGAACTAATGAGAAAACTAGGAGTGAAAATTGGATTGAATGACTTCACATCTCTGCTCTTTTAAAAAGATATAATTCTAAACACAGAGTCTTCTAATTCTTGACCGAAACATTTTCAACTTGAAAATTTTCCAAGTGGAACATTATGTGTCAATTTATATTAAAAATATCATGATTCACCACAATATTTCTTGTTATCCCTTATCCGTGACCACTTACCTCAATCTTTTAGTTGATCAGAGTAGTCATGAGATAAAGAATACAGGAAGGTTATAAATGTCACTTTTTAAAGTATACTTTGAGCTAAAGACATATTTGCATAAACTCTTTAAAAAGTGTTTATTTATACAAAGTAGAGCCTTGACAATACTAAGCTTATATTCATAGTATATCCCTGTGACAGTCTTACATTTTGAAGCTGCATTCTCTTGAATGGGGAAACCATACACCAGTTCATTCCTTTCAGGAAAATGTACCTTAAGAGATTTCTCAAAGCAAGGAAAACAAACGGTTTATACTGAGGTAAGTTAGTTAAAACAACATCAATAATTACAAAAACCTTACCTACTGTCTAGGATTTGGGGTATGAACAGAACTGAAAAAATTTTTCAGGCCTGGATCTTTCAGTAACCCTTGTTTCTGAAAGCCTACACCCTGTAAAACTATTCTGGAGCAATTATTAACCACACAATGAGCCCGTGAGACAGCAGATGCTAGGCTCTCCTTTCCCTCCCTTTTTACCTCCTCAGTCAAACATATTTGTAGAGTACATATTTATCTACTTAAAAAAAGAAGAAAAAACCCTGTTCCCTCCCTTCTAACAGGAAGTAAGCAGGATTTCTCCTCATAGGCTATAAAAATATTGACAGTAGATAATGGGCCTGTATAAGATACTGGTGGGAAGTGAGTTAATAATCACAGAATCAAACTGCAGGGAGCTTCAGATGCTGCCTAAAACCAGGATGGCAATGAATACTGTTTTTGTTAATAACTAGCTGGTGACAGAACACGATTTCAACCTGGTTTTACTGGAACTGAAAAACACAATGCCAGAGAGATATATAGTAATAAGATATACCTATCTTATTTATATCTATGAATTATTTTCCACAAATATAAGAAAGAAGCATCATCTCTATGAAAAAAAAAAGCATTTGATAAATTTATCTAAATTAAAATGTGATTAACAGTAATTAGGACTATTGGAGGATAAAACACTCTCTTTTTAAGCACTGCAAGAAAGGAAACTAATTTAGCCAAGCAATATTACCTAATTTATTGAACTATCTGGAGAATTTTCTCTTTTAAAAATATTGTTGTTTAGTTGCTAAGTCGCGTTCAACTCTTTTGTGACCCCATGGACTGTAGCCCGCCAGGCTCCTCTATCCATAGGATTTCCCAGGCAAGAAAAGTGGAGTGGGTGGCTATTTCCTTCTCCAGGGCATCTTCCTGACCCAGGGATCAAACCCACTTCTCCCGCCCGCATTGGCAGGCAGGTTCTTTACCACTGAGCTGTGGTTCAATATTCTTAACAAGCATTAGATGTTAGAACTTTTCAGAAACGTAAGAAGTTTTCACATAGCCTAGGAATATCAAGATAATCTTTTACAAAATCATAGTTCTTTTAGGGAGAGCAAGGGATGTTCCATAACACAGATGATCTACATTTCCTTAGAAATTAAACTTTCAAAGGAGACAGCTACACTCTGAAAATATGTTTTATCCTTCTATTGAAGCATAAATTTTTACTGCCCTTCTGTATAAAGCAAACTGGAAAGGTATCACTTTCTGTAATGATTAACCCCCTACTTGCCAGCTGTCCTGGTGAATACCTCTAGACTTGGGCAGACATTAAGCAACCACAAGTCCTACCGGTGCAAATCCTTCTGCAAGTTCTGCAGTAGTGTGTGTGCTCTCCCTCCCTCCCTCTCTCTTCTGATTTCTATAAGTATTATTATTTTAACCAAATGTCTTAAGTATTCATTCTTATCTTTCTTATGGTGTAAATTTAGAAATTATGTAAATCTTCTGCTATCTGTTAAACATCTAATGGTGAAACCATCTGTTAGAGATGAAACTAGTTTACTGTTGAAAAATTCAGGAGGACCCAGTAAAAGGATCGATTACCTTGGTAAACTTCAGGACACAGTTCTGAATGGCTCATTTCATTCTTTCTACTGTTCTTTATAAGTGTCCTGCAAACCTGTTAACAAGCATGATGAACCAAAAACTCTCACTGATTGAAGAGTCTTTGGGAGAATTTCATTTATTGCCTAGGCGAAAATAAATTGAAAAGAGTACACAAAGGTGGTGGTGGGGGGCGGGGACAGAAAGAACTGAGGATTGTTTTTAGAGAGAAATCATCCTGAAAACTGTAGTATTGCTTAGTGGCTATTTGGTATTAAAAGTACCTGCAAGTCTCTAGATTGCAGTCAAGGTGAATTTGAAAAAGGTGATCCTTGAACCCGAGTGAAGTCCCAAAGGCTGGCGGAGGGATCGTTCCCAAAGATATGTTGATGAGCTCAGATGCTAACGATAATGCAAGTATTAAATGAAGGTTACTATAGCAAGGTGCCTGCCCCGGGGAAGAATTCTGACCGCAAAAGAAATAGAGATCTCTGACTCTTGATCACACAAATGGGCTGATGCTGACCTGCATCAGTGATCCCGAGTTGATTTAACCGAGATTAGGAGGCGAAAGTCGACAGCGCAGCCAACGAAACATTGCTGGGTATTTTTGTCTGGAGAGAGGGGGGAGGGGGAAAGAACAGGGGAAAGAAAACCCTGGGAGAGAAAACCTTCAGGGCTGGTCACACCGACACGAGATCCGGTTTCCCCAGCTCTGCCCACCCACACCTCCCACCTCTGCTCCCTTCCCGGGCCAGGGTTAAGGGCCGATGCCGGAAGCTGCTCCTAAGGAGGCGCTGCAGATTTTTCCATCTTTTCAAGATGTTAACTTGCTCCTGCCCCGCCGCTGGGAGGTGGCGGAGCGGTCTTGCTCGCCAGGCAGTGAAGTGTCTGCTCAGGTCTGGCCCTGACGGTGGGAGGCGAGAGACCAAGAGGGAAAACCCGAGGCATGGAGAGCCGTGAGGTTAGGGCGCCTTTGGTTAAGGAGCAGAGACGCGAAATACAATCACTAGCTAAGAAAGATCAGTATTGGCAACCAAAGATCGAGGGCGTGGGGGATGGAAGAAAAAAGTGAAAAAGGAACTTAATGGATGACTTAAGGGTTGAGGGAGCGCGGGTTGAAAGAGACGTGGCTACTCAAAGTAGAAAATGAATGTGGAGCCCGCGAGAGCTCATAGAAAGGAAGGGAAGACTGAGAGTGGAAGGGAAAGAGGCTCTAGAAAACTCAAGCAGCGAGGGAAAGTCGGGGAAGAGGCTGGTTGGGCTCGCCGGCCTTCCAGGGATCGCGCGGTGGTCCGGGAGGCTGCCGCGCATCTTCAGGTCCCCACCGCACCGGGTCAGCGCGGGAAGCCGCTTTCCAAAACCGACCTCGGGTATCGATCGTTCCAGATAAAGCACAGAAAGGCATATTGGGGGGGGGGGGTCTCTGAGCTCGGCTGCACAGGTGCCTAAGACCTTGCCCTCATTCGAGGGGCTCACGGAAGAGCGCTTCCAAAATAGTTAACGACACCACTTAAGAGGACCATAGCACACAGCTGGGAGCACTTACCCCAGCCTGGGGAGTTCAAGGGTTAGGACAAAAGTAAAAAAATGGAGGGAAGAACCTGTTAGGCCTTGTAGGAGTTTTCAAGGCAGAAAGAGGTTCTGGTGTCGGCTGCAATCAATTTAATGAGTCCATCTAATTTAAAGAGAAAGGTGACAAGGGATGGATTCTGCGGCCGGCAGAGCACTCAGAGGCTTGAGTGACCTTGACCCGCACTTGTTTCCTCCATGGGCACTATATGTCCACCACTGGGAGGGTGGCAAAGTCAAAGTAGACATGGCTACCTACGCTCAAGGGGCTGGCCCTTTTAAAATAGCAGTTACAGTGGAGTATCTAGAGCTTCCCTTGAGGTCCCAGGAAAAAAGAAAGCAAGATGAATCTTCACTAGACCTTGGAGGATTGGTGAGTCACCCAGAAGAGATAAGCTCAGAGGTGAAAGCAGGATTTTGGGGACAAGTCCTAGTTAACAAGATGGATTATTTTCTTCTTTATTTCCTAAGAGAGTGAGGGTGGAGAGGGGCGCACCACAAGGGACCTACATATAAAATGCCTGGCACCTGGGAAAGTGCTCCAGGGACTCTCCCAAATGGACCAAATAGATTACCTCCCCTTCTACAGCCCTGAAGGAGGCCTGGACTCCCTCATTAATATAGTCTTTGGCTGAGCAACCAGGCCTCCTAGCCCCACCCTCCAGTCCTTGCACATATGAGAAAACACTGAAACAGAGCCAGTGGCCTTGGTTTGAGTAGGTCAGACCTCTCTTTGTTGACAGCAAAATGGATGCACTGGAGGGACAAGGACAGATACATACAACAAAATGTTGGGAAAGTAGCCTCCTGGCCTACAGTGAATTCCTTAGGGTCATTTTGAGAGCAACGCTAAGTAGGAAAGATGCTTTGTCACAGCTTTGAACTCCCTTTCTGGAAACAGGAGGTATAGAGACAGTCCAAAATAGTAGGGGAAGTTTGGCCAGGTGGGTCACATGTATAGTCATGAGGGACAGGTTAAGAGTCAGTCTGGGTTTAGGCTTTGGCAAAAAGGGCTCTGAACTAAATTCTCAGGTGCTGTCCTGGGATGCAGATGGGAAGGAGCAATGAGGGAAACTATATAGGTAAGACAGCAAGTACAAAGTTTATTTCTTGTTTCTAAAGCGTGACCCAGTTAACTGCTTGCAAACTTTCCTTTTTTGATTAGAAATATTTTCTGCATTTCAAACACCTCTACTCTCCACTTCACTCCTTATGTGTGTTGAGGGGGGCAGGTTGTGAAAACACTTAGGTCACAGGCAGTATAGAAGAGCTTGCTTTAAACCAATGAATTGCTATTTTTTAGTCTCTAAGTTGTGTCTGACTCTTTTGTGACCCCATGGACTGTAGCCTGCAAGGCTCCTCTGTCCATGAGATTTCTCAGGCAAGAATACCAATACCGGAATGGGTTACCATTTCTTTCTCCAGGGGATCTTCCTAACCCAGAGGCTGAACCCACATTTCCTTGTCTCCTACACTGGCAGTTGGATTCTTTACTGCGGAGTCATCTGGGAAGCCCAAAACCAACGAATAAAGATTTATAAAAGGGAATACTGATTTTTGATATGTAGAGAACAGAACTTTTCAAAACAAAGATATTTTTTCAGATACTGAACCAGTCAGGCAATGGTAAATATTTACCTGGAGGAAGGTTTAAGGGGAAAAAGCCAATAGCTCAGAAGACTAGGGGAATAAAAAATGTATGCTATCATTGAATGTATCCACAGTTACAAATGTAGCAGGTTAATTTACTTCACCCTCCAAGAGAAACAGTAAAAATTATAGCCCCATTTTCTTCCCATCCTACATAAAGGGACAATTTTGTGAAATGACGTGCTTTGGGCCATTACTCTTCAGGACACACTTTCATATAACATTCTTTGTCTCATTCCCTAACCTACATGTGTGTTTAGTATTTGGATGGATTTTTCCAGATGAGAGCATAAATGAATTTCTATACAGAATAAGAGCACTTGTGTCCAGTATCAGCTGAATCAGAGGAGCAAAGCTGGCATTCTAAATGAAAAATTATTCTAAACAATTATCTCTTAAATCTGTCACCTCATATTGGAGCCTGATCCATGATCATCTCCAGAAAATTATCTCTCTGGAGCAAATGTAAAGTGGATGAGTTTAGGAATCTCTATTATCATCACCAGCAACTTTGACCAAGAATAGGAGGAGCAGGTATAAGGTGACTGGCTGAAAATATGCAGCTGAGGCAGGTGAAATGTGGCAGGAAGAATTCTGATCCTAGACTCAGAGACCCCTGTGATCATGGTCTCTGCAGTGCTGAGGCCAAGTTACCTTCAGCAGGCCATTTAATCTCTCTGAGCCTCAGTTTCTTCTGGTATGAATTTATGACTACACTCTCACTAATCACTTCATAAGAAACAAAATAAAGGTATCCTCAGTTCAAAAGGAAGAGACTAGAATTGTGGTTGATTTGAAGATTGGCACTGAGGGTTTCAAACCACTCAGAATCTCTGCTGTTTTTGAAAGAAAACAATGAAGGCTATGAGCAGGGTACCCTTGTAACTGTGGATGAAATAGTTTGATGGCTACCATAAGACTCCAAAGGTGGGTGACCCATTTGAAGCAAGAATGCTACTCTCATCTGCAGTACCACAAAGCTGCTTTTCCATGTTTTACTCTGAGATCCCACCAAGTTCTAAGTTCTCTAAAGGGCAGAGGCTCGATTTTTTGTGTGTATTTCTCTCAGGGTGGTGAACCCCAGTGCTACGCTACCATCAGCACCCAGGAAGTACTCATTCATTGAGTAAAAGGAGGAGAAGATGAGGGAATATGAATAAGAGAGAGTGGGGCAAGAGTTTGAAAAGAATAAGAGAGGTAGTCACCAAAGGAAGTCTTGCTCTTCATGAGGTCACTGCCTTCTAAATAATAAAATTGCTTTTCTCTTTATTCTTGGAATATCAACACAAGAGAACAACTACTTTTTCATTCGGGTTATAGGTGGGTGTCCCTTCCATCAAAGTCAGTGGTCCTCTAAACGCATACTGAATTATTACAGAGTGATGCAACTTCATATACCGACCTTAGAGGCATCATGACAACCTGACTCTATCTCCCTACTTCTCTTAGAGTTTGTGTAGCTTAAGAGGATTCTTGCTCCCTGCTTTTCACAAGCATTCACTGGTTATGATTTTGGGAAATGGCAACCCACTCCAGTATCCTTGTTTGGAAAATCTCATGGACAGAAGAGCCTGGTGGGCTGCAGTCCATAGGGTCGCAAAGAGTCAGGCATGACTGGGCGACTAACACTTACACTTAACGGAGACAGGGGGCAAAGTTCTTGCCCCTCCTGGACTGATGCCCTTCTGCCACCAAAGGCAGCTGGTATTGCTTTAGAGTTGAAGTACCTAAGGCCTGGAGCATATGGCCATGGCCTCATAGGCTAAAAGCAACAATGAAGTCAGGTTCATGGGCTTTAAGAATCTAAGCTGTCTTCTCCTCTCTTCTTGGAAATATGAGTGTTATAAAAAAGAAGGCAAAAGGGGGTTACTATAGCCAGTATCCTTTCCTGTCCATTTCCACAGGCAATGTCAATAAGAAGTCTACCATAGACTCCTGTAGGTTGGTGCTCTTCATGGTGTGGTCCTTGCCTCCATTTGGATCAGATTCAGCTGGGAATGCTGTAGGAAGCTTCCTGGAGTTATTCTTTGACCTACCAAATCAATGTCTTTTGGGTTATAAGAAATTTTAAGAAAAGAAATCCTGTATATTTTTGTTAGGAACTGAACTTCTACCTTCCTGGTCAACAGGTAGCCCTATGTTTTCAGATCTCTCTTACTTTTGTGGCATTTAAGACACAAAGACCAAAAATGATGCCTACTAAGGACCCCTCCCAGTCCTAGTCCTTCCCATACCAACATTCCAAGGCCAAGTGTTTGTAGGGGCAGGAAGGCAACAAGGATTGTGAGGAAAGGCCTCTGAAAGAGACAAATAGGTGGCTAGTGGCTCTTAAGAACGACTACATCTGCTGTCTTCCCAAGACAGTCACCGAAGACCTAGCTCACACCTTCCAGCCTCATCCTGACAGTAGCTGGGCCTGGTGAACCCCGCATCAGAACACTATTTCCTTTATTAGATCACTTAACTCTTCAGTGGGGCTTCCCTGGTGGCTGAGATGGTAAAGAACGGGCCTGCAATGTGGGAGACCCAGGTTCGATCCCGGGATCAGAACGGTACTCTGGAGGGGGGCACGGCAACCCACTCTAGTGTTCTTGCCTGGTGAATTCCATGCATAGAGGAGCCCGGGGTGGACTACAGTTGTGGGGTCCCAAGGAGTTGGACAGGACTGAACGACTAACACTTTTAACAGAATTGTTAAAGCTAAAAACAAAACCAAACGCTTGTATTGGAGAGCATCTTTTGTTTCATGTCTTTGGAGGAATTTTCTGGTTTCCCTGGAGAACGGCATGAACTTGCCTCATGGGCCTGACTTCCTGCAGACTAGGCAGCCAAAACCTCTTCTGTTTCTCTCTTGGTTTTGGAAGCGGGACTGAAACAGGAAATGGGATGTAGAGAGGCCTCAAATCTTGGTACCACAGTGCTTAGTTCTGTCTTTCTTAAGGCGCTGAAAGAAAGAAGTCATAGATTTGCGTCTGGGCCTTGGGTTGTGAGAGACAGTGGCCGCGCTCTTTCCAATCAGAGCTTGAACTCTAAGAACTGTAACAGCATCCGTATATCCACAGGATAGAGGATGTTTTAAGCATAAGGGAGGGCTTGAAGAACTCTATTTTTGATTAGAAAAGGGGAACGCATCTTCCCCTGCGAGCCCGGCCCGGCAGTCGCGGAGCGCGTCTGCCAGGCCCTCGGCGCGGTGCCGCTTCACCGCTTCCGTGCCTCAGTCCCCAGCCCGGCTCTTCGCGGACGACCCCGCAGCTCGCCCGCCGCCGCCGCCCCCCAGCTTCCCCTCCCCTTGGCATTGCTTGGCTTTCCCTTCCCGCGGCCTCTTTTCTCGCCCGGCCGGTTGCCGGGAGGTGCAGTGGGCAGTGGCGGCTCCCGCTGCGAAGCTGGGGGAGGAGAGGGGCCCGGGCCTGGCGCGGGAGGCGGCGAGAGACGCTCGCTTCTGTGAGTTCTGCCGGCGGGGGGCCGAGGAAGGCTGTGGACGCGGAGGAGGCCGGGGTGGAGGAGGCCGGGGAGGGGTGATGATGGTGTTAAATGTGGCCGCGCTGCTCCCCGGGGAGCTGCCTGAAAGGAGAGTGCGCTCACCAGCTGACAGCGCGTGCTCCGCTCCAGACGCTCGGCACCGCGGCCAGGAGCCTCTGCCAGCCCCTCTATTGTCAGCCGTTCTCTAATTAAGAAACACTCACATTACGGCAAACCACCCCCACGCTTCTTGGTTCCTGTCCTTTTCTTTATCTCCCCCCGACTTCTCTCCTCCCCTGACTCTCCCCTGCGTCCCAGGATTTAACCCATTCTCCTCTCCATTGGCCTTTTTTGGTTCGTGGCCTAGCAGAAGAGGAGGGACCTCCGTGGTCTGCGATTCTCTCGGGGACTCTGCTCCGCCTGGGGTGAGGGTGGCTGGTGAGAGCAATGTCAAAAAACAGAGGAAAAGTTCACCTTTATTACAGCTACCCCACCTCCCATCTCTCACCCCTTCACCCAACACCAACTGCCATGGGTTCAACTGCTAGAGGTCGTGTTTAACTCTCACCAGGACTTGCTGGTTTTTCCAGATTGCAGTTGACAAATCTAGATTGCCATTGCCAAATGGGTTTGCTGCTTTTCGTTTCCATCTCCAAGTGGGCTCTGGAACTGCCAAGAGGAAGTTGATCATGTCTTTCTTGAACTTTCAAATGAACAGAGGAGAGAAGTAATTATAAGATATCCTTTTAATGAAAGACTGCTTATTTGGTTCAGGTTTAAACCTCTAAAATCAATAGAAAGGCCTAAGGAAAGCATTGCTCCTGCTTTAGTTAAGATTAAGGAAATTAACTACCCCACATTTTTTCTGGTCAGGCTGGACCCCTAGTTAGCAAAGTACCTTGGACTCGTGTTTAAACTTGCTGGTTGCCAAAAAGAAACTTCTTCAGCTTTCTGTGAAATCAAATAAGTTTCACAAAGTGTGGTGAGCCAAAGTCCTCCACCCAATAAAAGTGGTGGTGGTGTGAAGACAGAATGTAAGATAAAATACAAAGCAAGCTGTTTAAAGCATATAAAGTTCTAGAAAGCACGGGCAGCGTCGCAAAAGACTAACCCGATTTATCTATCTTCATTTCTTTAAGAAATGCTGCCTCTTTGTTTGTTTGGGTGATATTAAGCATGTCTAACTTGCACACATAGTTGATTCCTTTGCTAGTATCTTGGATACTTGGATCTGACTGGAAGGTAGAAGCTAATTGCTAATAATGGAGAGAAAGGAACCAGTCAGCATGGCAGGAGTGGTCTGGCATATGGGGAATGAGCACTCAGAAATACTCAATATTCAAGTTTCCAAAATATTAATGAGATTATAGCAACCTGCAGCTATACGTTACAGCTTGTTAATGGAGTGTAAGAGAGCGAGCTGCCAAACGTTTGTTATGCAAACTCCATAGCAGAACCTTAAAATGGAAATGTGATTGGACATCTCTTTCAAAGAAATGCCAGCGTTAAAAGAAAGAAATAGAATGAAGGAAAGAAAAGAGGTTGAAGTCCTCGTTTTAACTTTGAGCACTTAATTTATTGCAAAGTAATTTGGCTTTTTTATGCATCTCTTGATGGGTCAGAAGAATTCATCCTCACTTTTCAATCAGTGTGATATAGAATTTCCAATCTGATATTCTGTATGGCTATTCTTGAGAGCAGAAATGGAAAGTGACTCCACTGAATGAAGCTGGCATTTTCTCCACTTCATATATAATGCCACTAACATTTAAAAGTATAAATATCTGACTGTCATTGTGGTACAAGGGGCAGTAGGTGGGAATCCCTGAACATTTACATAGCTGTAGCGCCTATCCATCTATTTTCTTAGAGAAAGTCTGTGGGCACATTGACATAGTGGATGGGAGTAGAAAGCTCCAGTTCTGAATATTGACATTTTCTAGCTGTGTAATTTTGGGACGAGTCAGGGACAATAGTTTCCTCATTTATAAACGATGTGGAGGAAGATGTTCCTGGTGTCATTTCCGTTGAAATTTCCAGGAGTCCATAAGAAGAAAAGAAATAACTTTTAAGAGTCTTTTAACTCTGGTTAACACCAAAGAAGCATAAATAGCTTTGGAAAATGAAATACAGACTGTTTTCTTTGAGAAAAAAACCCACAGCTTTATTTTTTCTTCGTCTTGTCCTTCCCCTACTGATTCATAACGGATAAAACAATTCTAGGTTCTCTTCTCCATCCACACCTGCGTGCAAACAAACCAAGCCAAATAACTATAAAAATATGTGTATATTCATCCTGCAAGTTTGCCGTCTGTCTATGCCTGTTGAGTCTGCTGATTGAGAACAAAATGGAAATGTGTTAGAAGCAATCGCTTGATTTATTCAACAGTCCGAAGATTCCTGATGTTTATCAGGGAGCACAGCAAACTCATTGGGTGCAAAAGGTTATCTAAGGGTCAGGTGCATTGTTTCTGCCTCTGGAAAGTGTCACGAGCCACCACTTTCTCTGAGAGCTGGCGAGTCTTTGGCTTCCCTTGGTCGTCAGCTTCAGGCGAAAGCCACGGATCCCTAGGTGGTCAGTTATTAGTTTGTTCCTTGATTCCCTGCTCAAGACCAGAACTTCGTCCCTTCGCGTGCATTCCTTTTCCTGCAAACCCAGTTTGTGGTGCTTTCCTTTTTTCAAGGTGCTGGCGGGAAGAGAATTCAGGAGCAGTTAAACTAACCTTCTCTAACTTCCCCCCTTCCTCCAGCCCGCTTCCCTGTTGTCACAATTTATCTCAACGTAGACACAAAATACAAAGGATTTGGCTTAAAATCAACCTCTCCAATCCGGCGGAGTTTAGCCAGTGGAAATTCACCCAATCTTTAATAAATAGTTTTACTCTCAACGTTTGCCAAGAACATTTTAAAAAGTCTGCTTTCTACACACATACTTCATATTAGCTTTTTCTAAATCTATGATCCTGAGACCCAGGATATATTTTTCCTGAGAATGGTGAGGTGAGTGTGAGTGCAGTCTTTAGTTTCTGCCACTGACTAAAAAATGTAGTTAAACATTTTCAACATAGGCATTAATTTAGAAGGACAAGATTAAAGCAAATATCATCTTCACTGGAAGAAACAGAATAGTTTGGAAACAAAAAAGTGTAGCACAACCATTTCCTAGGATGACTGCAGTTTTCTATTTTTTGAATCAATGGGCTCCAATACCCCTTTCCCATCAAGTTCTTTTCCATTGTTCTCTTTTCCTCTCAGTGGCTTCCCTACTCCCCCCAACCCTGCCCCCGCCCCCTACAAAGAAGAGAGAATGAGAGAGCAGGAGGGAGGAAGGAGAGAAAGCTTGTGTTGTGTATTTGAACTTCGGGGCGGAGGGGAAAGCTTTCAACTTGGCTAAAGTTTTTATGAAGTGAAATAGCTAATCCTGGTAAAGTTCACTACTGGCTAGATCCTAGGAGATCTCAGACTCCTTGCAGAGGTTGTTGGGAATAGGAATAAGGAGCACGGAAAGATCCTGGGAAGATTCTAGAGGCAAAATTGTATTGAAAATTTGGGAAAGGTTTTATCTCATCATTTAATTATTGACCCAATCGCTTTTCTGTATTGGATTACTTGATGCTACAAGGTTTATAACGGAATTTTTTTTCAAAACTCGTGGTTCACATAAACTTGCATTTAATAGAAGACAGTTCAAACATTCAAGGTCATTTTAAACTGTTTTTATGCTTATATTAGAATGAAATAAGTAACTGACAAGTAAAAGTTATTTTCACATTTATTTTTATCATTTTGCAAAAGGAATACATAAAACAATGGCAGTTGGCTTTGCTAAATTAAAATAAAATGATCTCGAGTAGAAAAAAGTAAAAAAATGAATCAAGATAAGTAGAAATGGTAGCAAACACTCAATAATAAATATGTCTTCTGATATTAAAGCAAAATAAAATTGACCAAATGCTTTTGACACTACTGGATGTAGGTTATTTACTTATTTTTTAAAAACAAACATTTGTAAAGAGCATAAGGATCATAAGTGGCCGTATTAAAAATAAAAATAAAAAACTGGTCTGCAATTGGCAGTTGAGTTTGTCCCAGAGCCGCAGTAGTGGCGGCTGATAAAGTGCGTGCGCCAAGTTTCCGAAAAGACGCCAAGGTTCTCTCGCGGTCCGATATATATACTGGGTATGCTTATGCAATATATAAACCTCAAAGTTCATTGTTTTCCAACAATTCCATAGTCAAAACTTATTCACCTTGGAAGCATTAACTTTGCGTTTCACAATGAATTTTGGGAGACAACTTCGGAACACTCACTCTGCCACACGTGAGTGCGCGCAACACACAAGGATGGATGCCCAGGGCATAAAATAAATTAAACACAAACCAGCGACAAAGAAGTAGATTCGATGTTTTAGCAGCGTATTGGCAGCAGAGAACTAGAATAATGTTGCTATGTATGAGTACATATAATTAAACCTTATCTATCTACAGGAGGAGCAGAATGTGGGAGAACAGAACACAACTTTTAACAGCAAGCATTCACCGAACAACATGGACGATAGGAAGTTTGGGATAGCTGCGGCTTTTGCAAACCATCAAATGTAGCTGCCATCTGAAGCCAAGTCGTTGCTAAACAACGACCATCACTTAACAAAAATTAAAAGGGTGCGGGGATCTTTTACCGCGGGGCTCTCCGCGCACTGGAAAAGGGTGATTTTGTTTCTGTCTCAGTTTTCCGGGTTTTGGACACCTTCCTAACTTGCCTCATCCGAGTCACTGTAATGGGAATGGGGGGAAAACTCCCCGTCGCTTCTGTGGGATCGGGGGGAAGTTTTGCTACTTTCCTCCTGCACTGGCTGCAGGATGCCCCCAGGCAGCGAAGGCGACAAGTTCTTTTGCGCCATCATCGCCGTCAGGGCGCTGTCCTCGAAAGTCGAGAAGTGCAGAGCTTCCAGCTGCACAGAGTAACCGCCGGCGGAGGCCGGGGCCGAAAAGCGAGTCCGGCAGCTGCCGGGAGGGGTCGGTCGCTGAGCCCCACCCGAGGCTGGCGACGTCCCCGCTGCGGTCGCGGTGCCCGCGCCTGCTTCGTAGGGGGCGGCGGCGCGAAGGTGGTGGTGGTCGCTCTTGCAAGATGCTGGTGGCGGCGGCGGCTGGTCTCCGCTGCTGGGGGTTTGAAGCAGCTCGGACAAGGCGTTGATGTAGATCTGGGCCATCTGCAGGGTCTCGTACTTGGACAGCTTCTTGTCGTTGTTGAAGGACGGGATAACGTTGCGAAGCTGGTCGAAGGCGTGATTCAGCCCGTGCATCCTGCGTCGCTCCCTGGCGTTGGCCGCCAGCCGCCTTTGCTTCTGCACGCCGTTCACCTGTTTGCTGGAAGGGGCGCGCTGGCGGCTGCAGCCCAGCTCGTCTACCACCACCCCGCCTTTCAGCTTGCACAGCTGTTCCCGCACTTTCACCGGTCCCGGGCTCTTGCTGCTGCCACTGCCGCCGCTCCTTCTCACCAGCTCCCCTCGGGCGTCCGCCTCGTCCCGGGGCGCGGCGGCCTCGGAGGCACCCAGCTCTGGGGAATGGAGCAAGTACTGGGCGGCGCGTGCCGTGCAGATGCCCTGCAAAGTGGGAGCCAGCCAGGCGCGTGGGTCGGTGCTGTCCAGGAGGGACAGCTCGGCCGGGTAGACCGGATGCTCTCTTGCCTGCAGGGTCGCAGGAGGCTGGGGTGGCGGCGGCTGCGGGAGGTGGTGCGGCTGGGGATGGCGATGGTGGTCCCCCAACTCCTTCACCTCAGCCCACTCTTCTGCATGCAGCAGGCGGGACATTGCACTGCAGAGGCTCGGAGGCTCAGGGTCGGAGGAGGCACTGGCAAACAAGCTCAACCAAAAACCCCTTCCCGGGTCTCTACTGCAATGTCTAGTTTTTTTTTTTTTCCTCCTCCTCGACCCTCCCCCACCCACTCGGAGATCACACACCAGGTCGCGTGCAACGAAGCTTCTCTGGTTGCTGAAGGCGCTGCGCCCCTTTAAAAAGCGGCACGCGCCAGTGTGTCTCCCCCCGCTCCTCTCCCAGCCCCCTCCTCGCGCCGGTCGCGTGTCTGCTCAGCCAATGGAGGGCGCGGGCAGGCGCGTGCGAACAGCCAATCAAAGAGTTTTACACCCGGAGAAAAGTTCCTGCTAGTGGAGCGCTTGGGCGGCGGCTCCAGGTTTTTTTTTTTTTCCCCCTTCTCTGTTAAGTTCTTAGATTCATATGTTAATTGAGGGTTGTAATTTGACTCCAGTGTTGTGTCACCCCGCCAGGGGCTGGGGTGCGTGAGCGGTTGCGGAGCGGACTCTTGGCTGGAGCCCGAGCAGACTCGGGTTAGAAGTGCGCAGCCACCGGGCGGGTAAGCGTCCCCGGACGAGGCTAGACGCGCCTGGGATGAGGAGGGCTCTCGCGGAAAGGAGAGAAATCCGTTTGCCTTTTGCTTCTTCACTCTGGGATCGCAGTTCGCACCGTTTGTGCCCACACGTTTAAAATCTCTCATATAGAATATGGCATGCATAGATATGCATGTAATATATACATGTATCTATGTATAAATATTTCATTATGTATTCATAGATACATAATTGCTAAATGTCATCCACCATTTAAAATCAATGTTGGAATTTTTTTTTTTAAATATTGTCTCTGAATATGTTTTTCATTTTTCACCTCTCGCTCCAGATCGACATTATGTAGTCTCTTTCTTAATGGAAAGTAAAGCTCTGGTACGGTTATAGAATGTACCAAACTCCAAATCCCCACCCCCACCCCAAATCCTCTCCGTTCTCCTTTCCCAGCACCCCGAGGCCAGATAGGATGGTAGTCTGCAGAAATCAGAGTAGTTTTAGGGAAGGGATATTGTGTCGTTTGAACACCCACAGTAGGACTTCATACTAAATGCGGAGCAAGGGGAGGGGAGTGGCGAAAGAACAGGCTCTTGCGTTCCGGGCAATTCGGAACACCCTCATGGTAAAGAAGCCCGGAGTGGTCTGATCTGACTCAGGAGCCCCAAGTTTAATACGGCACGAGGCTTCTCTGGCAAACACCTAGAAACCACAGCCTAAGTCACTGCTCCTCAGATCAGTTAGGGTGTGCTCTCCCCAACCCCCAACCCCAGCCGCAGCCGCCGCCTGGCGGAGCGCTGAAACCCGGGAGGTCCTGGGCGAAGCTTGGAGGCTGTCTCCCAGGTGAATATCACCCTCCCTCCGCGCCCGCAGCTGGGGCCTCGGGTAATCATGCCAAAAAGCCAATCAGAAACGCCCCAGGCCCAGGCGTGCCCATGCTGGCGCCCAACCCTCCTCCACTCTCTTCTGCACCTTACCTTCCTCAAGCGAGTGGGATGCAGCCAGCTCGGGCTAGTGCTGTTTTCCACTTTAGCGGTGGCTGTCCTCCGTAAAGGAGTTTCGTCCTCTGGAAAAGATGCTGAAGAGAAATGCCGGCAGAGATGGCCCTTGGAACATAGTTTTGCAAGTGCCGAGAAATGACTGAAAGTTGTTCTCGCTAGTATTCACAGGGACTTGATCTAACCTGCCATTTAGAACTCCCTGGACAAAAGAATCTCTGGGACTAGACTAGATTTAGTTTTGAGTGATGGATGGATAGATAGATCGATTGATCTATCATCTATCTTCTGTAGCTTTTTTTCCATCAGGTAGGCAGAGGAAGCTAGACATCTGAGTTGGAGGTGGAAGCATGAGGCCCAGGGCATGGGATTGGAATCTGAGTTTCATGAACTGGGTACCTCTGCAGAGGCTTTCAGTCTTGGGATGTCAAACACTACCTAATGTAAGTGTCTGTAGGGGCTGGATAGTGAGTGGCAGAAGCAGCTGAGTATTGCATATGGCAGTTTAAGCAGAAAGAGAAGGGCTTTTCGGTGCTGGACAGCTGGATTAGTTAAATATGTGTGCCTGCTCAGTCGTGTCCAACTCTTTGCAACCCCATGGACTGTAGCCCACCAGGCTCCTCTGTCCATTGGATTCTCCAGGCAAGAATACTGGAGTGGGTTGCCATTTCCTTCGCCGGGGGATCTTCCCCACCCAGGGATCAAACCCAAGTCTCCTTCAGCTCCTGCATTGGCAGGTGGGTTCTTTGCCAGGGAGCCACCTGGGAAGCCCGATTAGCTAAATACAGAAGGACTAATAAAAAAAAAGTAAGCATTTGAGGAAAATAGGAGTAAGGTTTCTCACTGTCAGAGAAGGGAATTACAAATATGGAAATGGACAAAGCTGTAGTGTTGAATTTGAATTGGATATTTTGCTATGAATTTATGGTTTTCAATATGTATAAATAGATACCGGAATAGAATAGATATAAATGTGGAGTGTATGTGCATTCATATATATATATATATATATATATATTCCCTAGTTCTTTTCATTCTCAGGGCTTGGGATCAGCAATGAGCATATCTAGCTATCAAATTTTACTTTCCAAATAAATTGCCCACTAAACAGACCAGGGTTCTTGGAAAAATGAACTAATTCCAGGGATGGTAGCAATGTTAATTTCCTGATTTTGATGGCTTTATTGTGGTTATATAAGAGAAGAGAACGTTCTCCTTTTCAGGGACTACTCACTAAAATATTCAGCTTATTCTCAAATAGTTTAGATAAAAAGGTTCCTTGCATTATGTTTTCAACTTTTCTATAAGTTTGACATTCTCTTGAATAAAAAGTAAACACACCAAATAGGCATATTTAATTTGTTCTTTGCATGTCTAGTGTTACCAGTTCATGTCTAGCCAAGCATTATACGAGTGCTGGGGCCTGTAGTTATTGCTGAAACTTTAAGTTAAACGTTGTTCTGCCCAGCTACAGTAGAGTATGTATTCAATGGGTTTATGAATTCTCAAGTTTTAATGACTATTCAATTCATAAAAGTCAAAAAATATTTCTCAAGATGTGCCCCAAATTGAATATTAACTTGAAATGTACTCTTTTACAGGTTATTTAAAGTAAAAATTTTAAATCTTTACAAATTCTCCTAGGCAGTGTTGTGATCAGGTTACAAACATAAGAAAAAAAAAGAAAAATCAAGCAACCAACCAAAGGAATTCCCATAGCCCCCAGAAGTATTGTTTTCACTACTGTTTATAGCAATTATGAGGAAGAATTAAGCATATCCCATCATTCCTATGTGAATGGCATTTCAGAGCAATCAGATGGTATTGCCTTAGTTCATGAGGAAAATTTCTTTTCAAACTAATTCCATCTAATAAGGATAGAAGAAATAAAAGACTTAGAAAATTCATCATTTCACAACCCCTAATGAAAATTTTTATTTAATCGATAGCAATGAATGAAACAATTAGATCAAGGTTTGTTGGGGGAATTTGACAATGGATGTATCAGTCTGTCACCATTGGAACCCATTCATCAATCATAGCATCTTTCAGAGTAGCACATGGTATTATGTGCTTCCTGATTTTTCATGTATTATGAAGTACTCATATAATTAATATAATTGATTATATGGACAAGCTCTATACAGTCAGCAAAGACAAGACTGGGAGCTGACTGTGGCTCAGATCATGAACTCCTTATTGCCAAATTCAGACTTAAACCGAAGACAGTAGGGAAAACCACTAGACCATTCATGTATGACCTAAATCAAATCCCTTATGGTTATACAGTAGAAGTGACAAATAGATTCAAGGGATTAGATCTGATAGACAGGATGCCTGAACAACTATGGAAGGAGGTTCGTGACATTGTATAGGAGGCAGGGATCAAGACCATTCCCAAGGAAAAGTAATGCAAAAAGGCAAAATGGCTGTCTGAGGAGGCCTTACAAATAGCTGTGAAAAGAAGAGAAGTGAAATACAAGGATAAAAGGAAAGATATACCCATTTGAATGCAGAGTTCCAAAGAATAGAAAAGAGAGATAAGAAAGCCTTCCTCAGTGATCAGTGCAAAGAAATAGAGGAAAACAATAGAATGGGAAAGACTAGAGATCTCTTCAAGAAACTTAGAGATACCAAGGGAACATTTCATGCAAAGATGGGCACAATAAAGGACAGAAATGGTATGGATCTAACAGAAGAAGAAGATATTAAGAAGAGGTGGCAAGAATACACAGAACTATGCAAAAAAGATCTTCACGACCCAGATAATCACAATGGTGTGATCACTGACCTAGAGCCAGATATCCCAGAATGAGAAGTCAAGTGGGCCTTAGGAAGCATCATTACAAACAAAGCTAGTGGAGGTGAAGGAATTCCAGTTGAGCTATTTCAAATCCTAAAAGATGATGCTGTGAAAGTGCTGCACTCAATCTGCCAGCAAATTTGGAAAACTCAGCTGTGGCCACAGGACTGGAAAAGGTCAGTTTTCATTCCAATCCCAAAGAAAGGCAATGCTGAAGAATGTTCAAACTACTGCATAATTGCACTCATCTCACACACTAGTAAAGTAATGCTCAAAATTCTCCAAGCCAGGCTTCAACTGTACATGAACTATGAACTTCCAGATGTTCAGGCTGGTTTTAGAAAGGCAGAGGAACCAGAGACCAAATTGCTAACATCCACTGGATCATCAAAAAAGCAAGAGAATTCCAGAAAAACATCTACTTCTGCTTTATTGACTATACCAAAGCCTTTGACTGTGTGGATCACAACAAACTATGGAAAATTCTTCAAGAGATGGGAATACCGGACCACCGAATCTGCCTCCTGAGAAATCTGTATGCAGGTCAGGAAGCAACAGTTAGAACTGGACATGGAACAACAGACTGGTTCCAAATCAGGAAAGGAGTACACCAAGGCTGTATATTGTCACCCTGCTTATTTAACTTCTATGCAGAGTACATCATGAGAAGCTCTGGGCTGGATGAAGCACAAGCTGGAATCAAGATTGCCGGGAGAAATATCAATAACCTCAGATATGCAGATGACAAAGAAGAACTAAAGATCCTCTTGATGAAAGTGAAAGAGAAGAGTGAAAAAGTTGGCTTAAAATTCAACATTCAGAAAACTAAAATCATGGCATCTGGTCCCATCACTTCATGGCAAATGGATGGGGAAACAATGGAAACAGTGACTGACTTTATTTTGGGGGGCTCCAAAATCACTGGAGATGGTGACTGCAGCCATGAAATTAAAAGATACTTGTTCCTTGGAAGAAAAGTTATGACCAACCTAGATAGCATATTAGAAAGCAGAGACATTACTTTGCCAACAAAGGTCCATCTAGTCAAAGCTATGGTTTTTCCAGTAGTCATGTATGGATGTGAGTTGGACTGTGAAGAAAGCTGAGCCCTGAAGAATTGATGCTTTTGAACTGTGGTGTTGGAGAAGACTTTTGAGAGTCCCTTGGACTGCAAGGAGATCCAACCAGTCCATCCTAAAAGTAATCAGTCCTGAATATTATTTGCAAGGACTGATGATGAAGCTGAAATTCCAATAATTTGGCAACCTGATGAGAAGAACTGACTCATTGGAAAAGAGCCTGATACTGGGAAAAATTTCGGGCTGGAGGAGAAGGGGATAACAGATGATGAGATGGTTGGATGACATCATCGACTCAATGGACATGAGTTTTAGCAGGCTCCGGAAGTTGGTGATGGACAGGGAGGCCTGGTGTGCTACAGTCCATGGGATCGGAAAGAGTCGGACATGACTGAGCGACTAACTGTACTGAACTGATGAAGTGCTCAGACTTCTATGAAGTATCCTTAAAAAAAAAAAAAAAGAAGTGAATCTGAGTTTAAAATATGGGGGATATCATATTGGGCTTCTGCGGTGGCTCAGTGGTGAAGAGTCCATTTGCAATGCAGGATCCACAGGATACACTGGTTCAACCCCTGGGTCAGGAAGATCCCCTGGAGAAGGACCTGCCAACTCACTCCAGTGTTCTTGCCTGGAGAATCCCATGGATAAGAGGAGCCTGGGGGGCTATAGTCCATAGGGTCAGAAAGAATTAGACACAACTGAAGTAACTTAGCACAGCATAGCACACCATATTAAGTTTAAAGGACATCACGAAAAATGCAAAGAGACAACAAACCCACTTCGTGTAACATTCTATAGAACAAATGTTCAGTTTCCCCAAGTCTGTGGCATGAAGAAAAGAGAGAGGTGAGGACTGTTCTTGATTAAGACAGTCTCAAGATATAGCACCAAAAGCAATGTGTGGACCTTGTTTGGATTCAGATTCAATAGTAAAAGGATCATTTTAAAGACACTTGATGAAATATGAATATAAATGCAGTATTATGTGATACCAGTGAGTTATTGTTAATTTTTTCTAAGTATGATAAAGGCAATGTGGTATCTAAAAAGTTGTGCATACCTTCAGAGTCACACTTATATATATATATATGTGGGTAAAATAACATGCCTATGATTTGCTTTGAAGTACTTTGTGAACAAGATCAACAGTATAAAAAAGGAATAATGAAGCACATGTACACAAATCTTGATAATCACTAATATGGGTGATATAATAAGTCAGTAGACCATTATTTGAACATGAAAATTTTCATAATAAAATTCTATTAGAAGTTCAGTGGCATCTCACTGTCTATCATACATCAACCACAGAGTCCAGCTTTTAATTCTCAGTTAAAACTATGTCCTAACCTATGTTTCTAGACTGAGATTTCATTATTCCTTTTGCACAGCTTCTCATATTTATTTCAAGGATCATCTATGTACATAAAGATCACTTGGGATATTCATTAAAAAGGTAGATTCCTGGGCCCCTACTAAATCTACCAAATCACCTTTTTGAAAGGAACCCAGAACTTGTATTGAAAATAAGCACCCCAAGGGTTGTCCCACTTTGAGAATTATTTTTCTAGACAATTTCCTGTACTCTATTCAGCTAGTTTATAGTTCTCAGAACTTGTAATTCCTGTCACCACAAACATGCTAATCCAGACACCTATTATCTAGTTCTACTTACTAGAAGGTAAGCTAAGTTTCAAAGTCTAGACTAAATGCTTCATCCTCTAAGAATTCTTCTCTTCTCACCTCTGGGATTACCATTCATCTTTCAGCAAGGAGATGAAAGCAAGGTGACTTAGGGTCTACTATTACACTAAAGGCTTGTTAGAGCTGTTCGCAGTTACATTTGTTACAGTTCCTAGGTTTGCTTAAGTTTCATTGACCACTAGGAACTGTAAACTCCTTCACAATTTTATAGTATCTGTATCAGTTATCTATTGCTCCATAATAAATCCACCCCCAGCCTCAGCCTCAGTGGTTTATACAACACACATTTACTACATCACACTTTCTGCGGGTAAGAGATTCTGGAGCTGCTGAGTTGGGTGGTTCTGGCTCAAGATTTTTCAAGAGGTTTTACTGAAAATATCAGCTCAAGTTTTAGTATCTGAAGGCTTGACTAGGACTGGAAGGGCCACTTCCCAGATGGTCCCTTCACAAGGCTTCAGAGTTAGTGCTGGCTGTTGGCAGTAGGCCCAAGTTTCTTGCCATGTGGATCTTCTCATACGGCTGTTTGAGTGTCCTATGGCATATGAGCACCTTGCTCATTCAGAGGAAATGATTCAAGGGAGAAAAATGCAAGCTTCAGTATCTTTTAAGAGGGCTTCTGAGGTGGCTTGGTGGAAAAGAATCCTCCTGCCACGTAGGAGATGCATGTTCGATCCCTGGGTTGGGAAGATCACCTAGAGAAGGAAATGACAACCCACTTCAATATTCTCGCCTGGAAAATCCCAAGGGCAGAGGAGCCTGGAGGTCTATAGTCAATAGTGTTGCAAAGAACTGGACTCGACTGAGCACGCGCACATCTTAGGCCATTTTTTTCTTCACTGAAAGTGAAACGCACAGGACTTCCTCTCAACACTGTCTTATTGCAACAGTAGCCTGTTTTTGGCTTGCGGACATAATGAGTCACCCTATCCACGAACCAGGCCTCAGTTCTTCCTTCTTTGTTAGCTGTTCCTTTTCTGTTACCTCATTAGAGGTGAGACATTGATGAAATGGAGTAATAAAAGAGTCTGGGACACCTGTTCATGTAACTTACTTATGCTCTCTTGAACTTATTGGGTCTGATCCAGAATTACTATTTCCATGATATGATGGATGGATATTTTCCCCTCCCCTCTCCCCCTGTCGAACTTGTAATTAATGAGATATCCAGATCAAAGTGAACAGCCTCAGTTGCACAGCACTTAATATTCCTTCATTAAGAGTTCAGTCTCTGCTAGAGGCCAGTAGCATCCAAGATCTGTTTGGAATGGTGGCTAGTTCTGTGCTTCAGATGGCATAATCTTGTTCCAACGCCTTAGAAGTCTGTGCTATGACTCTTCTACTGGGGCTTACAAAAGACCCTAAATGCAACCTTATGTTCCACAAATAGCTCCAGCACCATAGAATCTGCTGAATCACATGATGTCATGGACAAGGAGGTTTATTCCACAACTTAGATCTGGTGTAAGCTCTGCTCAGAACTACTTGCTTCTGAGTCAGTTGTCAACTGATAAATAAGTCAGAGCTGTATGACATGTGCTTTCTCCAAAATCAAAAAAGGACTACCAGGCATTATGCCTGTTCCTTTGGGAGTATCTTATTAATAGTATGTCACATAGTTCTGAAATTCTAAAACTTCACCACTCTGGCAGGATCTTGGATCTTTGTAATGTACCTCACAAGGGTATTTCTTTTAAAGCTACTTCCTGCTCCAGTTAAAGTGATGTCATCACTAGAACAGACCACCATGAGTTTCTGCAGAAGTTCCAGGTAAACCAAGTCCTTTTATCCTGAGAATGTTAACATGACCCTACAATGTGGAGATTCCTTAAAAAACTGGAAATAGAACTGCCTTATGACCCAGCAATCCCACTACTGGGCATACACACAGAGGAAACCAGAATTGAAAGAGACACTTGTACCCCAATGTTCATCACAGCACTGTTTATAATAGCCAGGACATGGAAGCAACCTAGATGTCTATCAGCAGATGAATGGATAAGAAAGCTGTGGTACATATACACAATGGAGTATTACTCAGCCATTAAAAAGA